>NC_141182.1:5822500-15822500 GCF_055505025.1 Bos grunniens
CTGAGGATTGTTTTGTAAATAAAGTTTTCCTGGTGTGCAGCTATGCCCATGTGTTTAGAAAGCCCTGACTGCTTTCAGCTGCAGTGGCACAGCTGAGAGGTCAGGGACCACGTGCCCACGAGGTGCGCAGTAGTTACTGTCTGGCTCTGTAGCCCAGGGGGCAGCAACTTGTAATTAAACACATACCTTCCTCTGCATCAAAATGAAAAGATGTTCACAGAATAATGACTTGGGTCTGCTCTCAACAGCTTTCGCTACCAAATGGTTGTTGAGCGTTCTGTGTTCAGGACCTTTGGGTCTCACAGTCTCTTTCCAGCTTTGCCACTGTGGAGGACACACGAAGCAGTAGGAATGGAGCAGAAGAGGTGGTTTCTTTACGCGTGTGCTTGTTTTGCTGCTAGTAAAATCATGGTTGTCATCTTTAACACACTGTTTTTTTAGGGTCTAGATTGCTGCCTTCCAGCCTGGGGCCTGCACCCTGTACCCTGGCCGGGATGCAGGTGGCAGGCCCTTGGGAGCAGCGTGGAACCACCCTAGCGATGTCTGTGTGTCCTGCTGGGCTTCCTTCCACATCGTCCCTAAAGCTGTGCCCTGGGAGCTGACAGGGTGCCTGTCAGTGCAAACATCCTGACTTCGGGGAAGCAGGTGGGTCTCCGGGCCAGAGGGCATGGAGTGCGTGACAGATGAAGGGTCCCGCTCCACCTCAGTCCAGGCAGGGTTGGAGTCCTGACAGCAGGCTCTGCCTTGAGGCACGTTATGTACACCTCAGAAATACTGCTGTATTTGTCTCCTAAATGCATTCTTGGGCTTCCCTGGTGGCTCAGTGGGAAAGAATGTGCCTGCCAATGCAGGAGACTCGAGTTCGCTCCCTGGTTAGGAAGATCCCCTGGAGAAGGAGATGGCAACCCACTCCAGTACTGTTCCTGGAGAATCCCATGGAAGCGGAGCCTGGCGGGCTACAGTCCATGGGGTCACAGAAGAGTTGGACATGACTTAGTGACTGAACAACAACAAATACCTTCTTAGCTTTTTCTATTCCGTAGCTCTTGTAATGCGTAGCCTAATCAGGCTAAACATGTTTAATAATCCCTGCCTCTGGGCTCAGTGTTGTAAATAGTATCCACCCTAATTTTGCTGAAATGTGATACACTGACAAATTCAGAAATAGGGATCATGTTCTGAGTTTGGGGACTCTCTCATGTGATGCTAGTTATAAAGCCATTTTCATAAGTTTTAGAGTTGTACTTTTATTTGAATATTGGCATTTCCACCATTTCTGGGAGAGTGTGGACTAAGTAAGGAGGTTACAGAAACACGGTACAGACACCACCATGCTTGCTTACCGTGCCAGAGTACCATGCAGAGACCCCTCGGCCAAACATCCCACCCAGGCTGGACACCAGCTACTGGACAGTGTGGAGCAGTCTCATCCCCTGCCACCTGTATCCGGGGTTGTTGTCGTTTGTCCAGTTTCAACTTGGCCCAACATTTTAATATTTATCCATGTTCTCCCTGCTTCCTGAGGCACTTCGACTGCTCGAGAATTGATTTCAGGAAATATACTTAGGGCCTTTCTTTCTTTTTTTTTTTTTTTGCACACACTTGGGTTGGCAAAATGCATATTTGCATAGAAATAATCTTTAGTGAGCTCTCCTTGCAAGTGTGTCAGATTTATAAACATCATGACTATAAGGACATATTCTTGGATCTGGGTTTCCTCCTTGGTTTATTTCTTCTTTCATTTGTCATGTTCTGGGTCACTCTGCACTGGATTTATTGGGTTGGAAATTTTGTTTTTTGAGCAATTTCTTGGCCCAGGTTGTGTTTCTGTGTTTATATTAAAGCATCGCACCAGATTTTTTTTTCCATCTCAGCGTTCACAGGCTCCTTCTGGTGAAGACACAGCGTGTGGTCCGTAAGCCTCTTCCACCTGCCTCTCCTCCCACCCCCAGCTTGGCCCAGGATCCCTCTTTGAAGATGGTGGGCTTTAACAGCAGGCAGGGGAGAGCAGAGACCAGATGGTTTTACCTCACACCTGAGAGAGTGCCAGGGCTCTGAAAGAACACCAAGGTTAATGGCCAGAATGGGGCTGCCAAGCTCAGTGGGATTTGCTTTGACTGGCGCGGCGTTCTGTTTAACCGAGCTTTCCGGTTAACTGATGGCTGCGTCAGCCCGCCGCCCCAGCCCCGCCTCCTGCCCACCGCCCAGCCCCGCCTCCTGTGAAGGGTGCCTCCCTGTCTCCCTCCGCTCTGGCCACCCCTCATCCGCATCCCCGTCACGTCTCTTCTTGACTGGTTTCTCCCTCCGGTTCGCATCCCTGTGCTTTTCTCCTTCCAGCTGTGTTTCCTCTGCTGTCACGCACATTTCCTGTTTTCCTCTTGTCCGGCGGCCTCAGTGTGACTTTTTATTGGCTGGGAAGTGGCATCTGGCCTGGCGTCGTCGTCCCCGAACCGTGTGCTGTTGCGGTCTTGTGGACAAGTTGGCTTGGGTCTGTCCTTGGGTCTGCCTTGGTGTGCCTGGAGGCCCAAGTTCACTGTTGCCGCAGCTGAAGGAGGGCTTCCACTGCCCGGATATCTGCTGCTGATGTTTAGCTGCGCATTTTAAGGGCACCTGTATTTTCATTTCATAATACCTGGGCAGCAGGTAGTTCTTGGAAGAACAAGATTACTTGGAAGAAATATGGTGTTCTATCTTTTTTCTCTCCTCTCCCCCCTCGCCCTGCACCAAGATTCTAAGCTCAGGCTCATAAATGAAGTAGTTCTTCCTTTTTCTTCAGAAGCGAACTTCTCTTTTCTTGCTCTCATTGGCAGGTGGGTTCAAAGGTGGGTCCATTGAGTCCCCCTCTCCTTTGTCCATGCCGCGGTGTGATTGAGGACCTGTGATTTGCTTTTAACCAATGGGAAGTAGAAACGATTAAGGAATGTCGCCTCCTTGATTAGTCTTTACTACATGGCAAAGTAAAGAGACTTTGATGATATAATTAAGGTCCCAGATGAGTTGATTTTAAGTTGACATATCAGGGAGATGTGGGCCTGAGTTAGGTTAAAGCTGCTAACACATTATTGACTGGAGATGTATCAATACATTTTTAGAGAATGATACAGTTGACATCACCGTGCAAAGTTGTTAGAGCTTAAAATTGATCAAGGGTTCATTATGCAACCTAAGGTTGTCATTATTCATATTTTGCTCTGTTAGGTTTTCATTCCAACCTCGCGTGTACTATAAATGTAAAAATTTCAAAAATGGTGCATCACGAAATTTTGAGTGAAGAAGAGTTTTTCAGGAATTTTAGGCAGGCACTTGCTCTGATTGTCCTAGTATACACATGTATACTGGTGTGTCAGTAGATGGTAGTTCTTCAGAATGCAGTTCTTATTCAGACATGAATATTAGACCATCAGAAAGACAGAAAAACTTCAGGGATTGGTTTTGATGCAGAAAGTGAAAACGAAACTCACAGTGCTAGAGAATGCGCCTTTGCTTCTACAGAAGAGTGGATGGAAGGCAACATTTCACAAAAATTAGAAGACTTCACAGCTGTGTCAGGAATAACTGTTGGATATAATAACCCACAAAGTGTTTGTGAAATAACGGAATTAATTTTTGGCTACCCAAAATAAAAATCGCTGGCCGCAAGTGTTGGTTTATGCAAAAATCCCCAGGTCAGTAATGAATTAAAAGACTCAAGTCAGAGAGACTCTCCACTGATGGTTTTAAAGACCTAAGCTGCCATGTTATGAGAGGCAGGTGATTTCTAGGATCTGAGAGTGGCCCAAAGTAACTGGCAAGAAAATGTGGACATCAGTCCTACAACCTCAAGGAAATGAATTCTCCCAACAGGCTGAGATGGTCAAACTTCCCCAGCAAAGCCTCTGATGAGATTCACAGGCCAGCTGATCCCTGAATTTCAGCCTAGTGAGACCCTGAAGTTGTGAACCCAGCTCAGCAAGCCACACCCACACTGCTGACCTATTGGAAGTGTACGATACAAAACATTATGTTGTTTTCAGCCAATGAATTTGTCACACAGCAGTGGAAAAGGAATGCATTCAGGGTAGCGGAGACTTCACCTGTCTTTGGCATTCTGCTGCACAGCAAGTTCCAATTCCTAACCAGGCCACAGAAGGCAGCCAAGACGATGACAGCCCCAGAGCAAATACACATTGTGTAAGAAGGTCCCACTTCTTCATGATTTTCAGCTCTGTGCTAAGAGGAAAATTACAGTGCCAAATTCCGTGTGAGAATCATAGACACACTCGCACTTAGAGCCACGTATTGTCCATCCCAAAACATGGCCAGGAGCAGCTCATGTGACCAGCATGTGGCTAGGAGGAGTCACCTCCTGGCTCACTGAGCAGAAACGAGGTGACTTCAAGGTATAGGTCACACTGTTCACTTTATAGATGAGGAAAGGAGGAATCCGCGGCCTCTCTCAGGCAGAACTCAATATAAGGCCTCCGTCTTGAATCGCATTGACCCGAGAGGTCATATGATTTCCATTCGTTTATGGAGCAACTCAAGGGCAGAAGTGAAATTGGAATCTCACTTGTGAATATCTGAATCCTTATTTTATTTATGTATTTATTGAATCCCCCCTCCACACCACCACCACTTCGGCCCCCCAACCCCTTGTCCAAGAATCATCTTTCCCTTTAAAAACTCCCTGGATGCCCCAGCATTTTTCCCCACTAAAAGCGATGTATTTCTCACTGTGAGACCCGATCGGGCCGTGCAGAGTCCTCGCTTCCTCCCATGCTCACCCAACCCGAAATAATTGTCTGTATGTTCCTTTTATTGTCACCTCTGAAACAAGATGAAGAAACCAGTGGTTTGCTTTAGAAGGCATTAACTTCTTTATCACATTAATACTGACTCGTATCTTATTTCCCACTTGCAGTAAGAAAAACCATTCAAATCTTTTCCCTCACAGGACAATATCTTTAATAGCTTCTGTGTGTTTCCTATTTTTGGCTGTTTCTGTATAAACAGACTTAATCTAATAGCATGCTGAACCATCTAACTTGGCAGAAATTCAGAAAATCACTCATTTCTATGGCAAGCCGGGATGCCAAGAAGGGGGAGGAGGGGAAGCCCTCACTTTTATTGCAGAAAGATTTCTCTTAAAGTTGTCTTTCATGAACATAATATGTCTATCATTTGAAATTCTCCAACACCCTGACTGGAAATTATTTATTGCAGAAAGACACAATGGCGAACGAGAAACTATTACTCCGTGTGCAATTTCTGTCTTCGTTTCCTTTCCCTAAGAAGCAGGAGCACATGAACTCCGTTGTGAATGCTGGTGTGGTCATGGAGGATGGCGCCCACCTCTGGGCTTGTGCGCTGAGCCATTTCCACCCCCTGAATCCAAAAGTTGAGAACATCACAGCCCCGTGCAACGCCCACCTGGTGGCCTGGCCCAACCCAGAGTTCTCCCCCCGTCCTGGAACAAGAGCCTGTTCTGGGAGAAAGCATCCTTGCTGTCATTCTAGGCGAGCTCTCGCCACACACACAGCACCCATTCTGATTTGTTGCCAGTCACACGTCGCAGATCCTGAGTGGTCTAAGAAGTCCCGGGTCCCGCTCCTGAGCACTGCTGGAGAATCTCACACGTCCTGCTGATGGAGCCTCTGACGGCTCAGTGTTACGGGTTCTTCCGCCACCCCATCCCTAGACCGGGGTCCCAAAGGATCGCAGCTCTGGGCTCTGTTCTCTGTGCCCCTCCACGGTGCCCTTCCTCACCACAGGAGAGGGATTCCAAGGGCCCTGTGGGCTCCCTTCAAGGGTGACTGGGACAGGACACTCCCACTTTCTGAAGGCTCTTCCTGCAGCAGAATGAAATTCACACAAGGACCAGCGCCCTTTATCAGAGAGGTCAAGGTGAGGGGCAGGATGCTGACCGGCCACCTGAGGGGTCTCTCTGGGCAGAAGGCGAGGTGGGGTGAGCACCAGGGCCTCTTCCCCTGGTCAGATTCCCCGGACCTAAAGTTTCCTCTTCAGTTCGTGGTCCTGAAGCCCTGCCCCCACCAAAAGCCCTTCTGTCTGTTTAAAATGGAGATTCCCAGGTCTGCCGTGGACACTTAGTCTAGGAGTTGGGTACCAGGGTGGGTGCCGGCAATCTGTACATCTGTCCAGCTCCCACAGTGATTCTGACACACCCTTGGGGCTAAGAAGCGCCCTCCTATCAGAGCTGGCACCTCCATAAGGATGAGATCCCTATTCTCTTGCTCTTTTGTATGCTTCCCCATGCAAGGATAATTACACAGAAGCAGCACAGCAATGCTTGTTGCTAGATTTATTCTAGGCTTTCTTTTTTCTTTTCTTTTTTTTTTAGCTGTCTTTGTCTGCAACTTTGCAAAATAAACCCCGCGGTCACCCCACACTTTGTGGGTAGCTTGCTAGAATGGAATTTCACTGTCTTAAATCGGGGGTTAATTTCTTGGTTTCAGCTGAATTGTGAAAGGGAGTGGAGAGACCCTTGGAAAAACACGAATATTGCTGCTGAGCGCTAGCCAGGCCCTTCCCTTCCAGCAAGTTCCATGAGGGATTAAGAGGCTGGCTGTTTTCAACCCCCTGTTAGTGATGCTTCCAGACCCCCTCCTCGCTGAGCATTTATCTTGCAAAGGGCATATTTAGAGATGTTCCCATTCTATTTTATCTGCAGAATTACTTTCCGTTCTGAGGTCTTTTGTATAAGTATTCCTTGAACCCATTCCAAAAAGTGGATTTTTAACCCAATAGACCATAACTGCAGTGTTTTATCGTGCATACATATTTCAGAATGTGAATGTAAGTAGATTTAGCAAAGTTAAAACAAAATTAAAACTTTTCAAAGGGCACCAGTGCTTGCTTTCCCGTGTTGGACTTTTCCCTTTGGAGTTCTTACAGCGTTTAAAAGATTCTCTAAAAACAGGAAGACTTTTTCACTTGGGTTTTTTTTTTTAATGTACAAGAGATGGGGTTCAGAAAACACTGGTGAGGTTTGGCCTCCCTGCAGTAAGTAGCCTCGGTAACTGCCTAGGCTCAATTTTGAATCTGAGAGTTAGTGCCATTAAGATTAGCATTGTGCTGTCAGTCAGGTTTCTAGCTGGCACGTTCTTGTGCCCTCTTGTTTCTCTTGAAATCCCTTTCTCAGGCAGAAGCTAATGTCATTGCTCTGGAATAGAAATCCAGTCTCCCCACCACCCTATTCACCACTCACCTGCTTAATCCCCTTGCCTGGCTGCCTGTTTCCCTTGGGATGGAATCTGAAATCCTCAACTGACCCTGCAAGGACCCTGCCCATCTCCGCAGCCCACTGTCATCCCACTCTGCCCTGCCTGCACACATCCCAGCACACACAGAACTTGCCACAGGGCCTTTGCGCATGCTGCTGACTACCTGGAGTAGTCCTCGCCTCCTGCTTTAGGTAATAAACCTTTGCTGATTCTTTAAAGGCTCAGCTAGGTCTTTCCTTTCAGCAACTCACACAGTTACTTTATCTTTCCAAGCTGTATTTTCTTCTCTGTATCTTCTTACTGGGGTTAATAGCTATGTCTTCTATTTGGAAGGAGAGGACTTTTTGGAGAGAAGTGAGGAATAAATGATATGATCCGTGAAGCCCTTGGCGGAGCACTTGGCACGTGGTAGGTGAGCGTGCTCTGAGTGTTAGCGGTCATCCCGGAGCCGTTGGCTGCCTCCCGCCGTGAGCCTTGCCTTTGGATTCCTCCACAGTGGATGCTGCAGATGGGGTTTCTGCTGTGGCTGTCTGTCTTCTGGTTTTTGCTGGGAGTATATCAAGGAGGTCAAGAAAGGGAGGAAGAAGTAAGGGAGGTGCTGCTATAAGCTCTATCATGCCCCCAGCATACGCCCTGAAAGACCCTCTCTTTCCCCGCTGCTGTGGTCAGAGTGAATGTTACTCCTCCGGTTCATGTTTTGAAATCCTAATCTCCAAGGATGATGGTACTAGCAGATGGGGCCTCTGAGAGGTGCTTGCTTCATGGGGTGGCGCTCTCTCAAATGGGGTTTGTGGCCTTTTAATAAAGGCTCCAGAGAACTCCCAGCCCCTTCCACTATGAGAGGCGACAATGAGAAGGTGCCAGCTAGAAACCTCCTTAGTATCTGGCCCTCTTTGCACCTTGCACTCTGACCTCCAGCCTCCTGAATGGTGAAGAAGGCATTTCTGTTGTTTGTAAACCACCCAGCCTGTGCTCTTTTGTTACAGCAGCTCAGATGAACTAAGATCCCCACTTACTCACTTGGCTGTATTTTTGGCCTAATCACCCTCCCACCCCTCCCCAACCCCTGCAGAGTGTAAGGGAGAGAAAGGGCCGTGTGGAGGTGAGATCCAGCGTTTGTTACCCTCGTTTTATAGTGAAGACACTGAGGTGTGCAGAGCTTCTGTGCCGCCCGTGGACCAGTCCCCGCCCTTGCTAACTTCCAGCCAGCGACTCTGCGTGTCGCCCGCCTTCAAAACAGAACCACGAGCCCAGGACTTTGGTTAGGGCCTTCCTGTGTTCTCCGGAACACCAGTGCCCAGCCTTTCACTGTGCAGCGTTCCAACAGGCACGCAGACAGGCCTCTGGCTCGGGTGATGGCACTACAAAGGCCCCTGCTTTTCATAAACGGATCACCGTGAGGCTGCTTCTCAAGAAAGCAGCTTCTGCTGCCTCCCGCGCACTCTTATGCTCTGCTGCGAAGTGCAGAGTGGAGCTGGCGGGTCTCCTTTCCTTCTCTACTCCATGTGTGATTCATAAAGGGAGCTCGGCAGCTTGTGGGGCGCTGCCGCCCCCTGGACCTCGCCCCCAGGAGCATCAGGAGGGCGTGGGCCCCGTGTCAGTCCACTCACCCGTGGGTCGGCTCGGAGCGGGGAGGGGCTGTCCTGTGGAGGTTGTTTGTTTAAGTTTCTTCAGGTTTCTCTTTGCAGAGATCAGTCCCAGCATTGCTGACCAGAGGGCCGTTTGTCCTTTCAGTAGTGGTCTGACCCCCTGGGGGGCCCAAAGTGGCACACACACCCCCCGAGACTGGGACAGCTCCCCATGGGGACTGTCCCTGGGCTCCATCTTCCCACAGTGCTCCCCACCCAGACATGGGTTGAGGGTCCAGCCGTATTCTTCTAGACCTCAGACCTCTTTTTTTTTCTTTTTTTTTTTTTTAATTCTGAAGAACATCTCTACAATGAGAGATTCGCTCTTCTGAGTCTTCTGGAGCTTTACTGTACAATACTAGTACCCAGGGGATAGGAGCACCATAGTGCTGAGAGCTGGCTCACCATAGACCAAGTGTTTCGTTACAGATACATGTGGAAATATCCAAGTTTTGGCATGGCGTCCCCCGCTTTTTATATATTTGACTGCTGTTGCACCACTGTCTGTCTCACTTACTCATTCCTGCGCCAGAAATCTTCAAGTGGAAGAGCCAGTGGAAGCAGTAAAGCTCCAGGGCCCTAGAGCCGGTGAGAAGGCATCCTGCCTGTGAACGTCATCCACCAGGAGCGTGGCCCAGGGCCAGTGGGTAGAGTTCAGTTCTGGGCTGGAGTGTGTGTGTTGTGGGGCAGGGAATTGGGGTCAGTGGTGCATTTGTGAAAGAGGAGGAGGAGAAAGGGCTCAGAGCAGGAAAGAGCCTGGGAGACAGCTAGTATTTATAAAGCTCCTACTGCGTGCCAGGCTCAGTGCCCTGACCACACTGGGCATCGTCACAGAGTCCTGAAGGCAGGCCTGCAGAACCTGGCCCCCCCCGCCCGTTTACACAGGAAGCCTTGCCCGACGGCAGCAGACTTCAGGTCTAAGTGTGTCTGGTGCTGAGAGCATGCTCTTTCCCCTGAGTGTCTGCGGTCAAGTGTTGCCTGACTCAGGGTTTGCTGGAGCCTGGCTCTGGGCCGGAGTTGGTGGCGTGAAGCCCTCTCATTCCATGCCTCGAGTATTTAGTCTGTGAATGCATCCCTCAGTCCATCACCCAGGAGGCGTGAGCAAGGGCGGCAGGTGGACTTAGGTCTTGGCCACCCTGACTTAGATACCGGTGAAGGGACCTCTCTTAGACCTCTCCTCTGGGAGGACAGGCAGGGTTTCTAATGCGTAGCTCCTGACCAAGCAAGAAGGGAGACTGTGGCTTGAAATGGGTTGTTAGGGACTGAATGTGTCCTCCAAGATTCCTGGGTTGAAGCCCCAGTGCCCAGCATGGTGGCCTTTGGAGGGAGGGGGTTAGATTTAGATGAGGTCATCCTGGGGTCAGTGCCCTGATAAGATGAGGACGGCAGAGTTCTGTCTCCTGCTGTGTGCCCTGAGGAAGGGCCCTCTGAGGACACAGCCTGGGGCGGCCCCTGCAAGCCTGGAAGAGAACTTTCACCACAGGTGAGATCCCATCTCGCTCAAGGTCAGGGTCCCAGGACCTTGATCTGGGACTTCCCAGCCTCCAGAGCTGTCAGAAATCAGCATCTGTTCTTTAAATCTCCCAGCCTCTGGTATTTTCTTACAACAGCCGAGCAAAGGCATGGGCCTAGCACACTATGACCCACAGAATCAGAAGCCGCATACCTGGGTCCGTGTCATGGATTGGCCAGGTATTTTCTCTGGATCTTGAGCAAGTCACTTATCTTGTCTAAGCCCCAGTTTCTTCATCTATAGAATGGGGATGCATTAGCAACCTTCCTCAAGGCTCGTGAGTGCATGCTAAGTTGCTTCAGTCGTGTCCGACTCTGTGACCCCGTGGACTGTAGCCCACCAGGCTCCTCCATCCATGGGATTCTCCAGGCAAGAGTACTGGAGTGGGTTGCCATGCCCTTCTCTGGGGATCTTGCTGACCCAGGGATCGAACCTGTGTCTCCCGTAGCTCCTGCACTGCAGGCAGATTCTTTACCGCTGAGCCACCAGGGAAGCCTCAAGGCTCAGTACCCATTAAGCACTCAGTACTTAGCACCACTGACATCATTCACAGCATCATCATCATCATTAAGAGTCAGCCCCGTTCACACTGTCGTCAACGTCACTCACATCGTTGTCACCCCGAAAAGCACTAGTGTATGGCTTCCATCTGCCCTTGACCAGGGGTCCGTGTTGGGAAAATCTGTGAATGGCAGATACACACAGAACCCAGAGGTCAGCCTTTCCATGCAAGCTTCAGTGGTGGCCTCCTTAGGGGAAAGCATGCTTTGGAAACCAGGTCACAGAGGAAAGTACCTTTTATTGTACAGAGCCGAGAGGTCTGTCGTGGACGTGTGGAGGGAGCCCGGCCTAATTGCGTTGATAATACAATCCCGTAACTCATTCTGCCAGCGCAGAGGTGGATGGACGGTCCCCGTCGTTGCAACTGTGCTTTGCCCCCGTTCTCCTAGGAGAGACATCAGCGCTCCAGTAGTGATTAAAATGCCTTGGACGGGCCCTTGCTATTAAGTTTGTGACTTCAGTTTAATGAAAGGTAGTATATTAAAATGGAAACACGTTATTGTTGATAAGGACTGAACATGTATAAATCAGATTAAAGCTTCGATAATCAAAATGCAAGGAAAGAAAGCTGAGGGTTATTGGCTACCTACTATGCACTGTTTGCTCCTAGCACACTTAGAGACATCACTGCAGGACACCCTGCACCTTCGAATAAATCAAGTCTGGCTTCTCTGATACATTCATATATTTCATTATCAGACATTCAGGAGATTACGAGAGAGGCATCCCGTTGACTGGGGAATAGTTGCTCCAGATGATAAGCTCTTTGGACTAGACCAACACTGACTTAATGAAGTTTTGCTGTGTGTTATTATTTTTTTCCTGATAGAAAATCAAGTGACTCTTGTCTTCTTTCACTGTTCTTAGCCCCTTTGCTTACTCCTTATGACCCCCTTCTTTCTGATTCCATAGAAACTTTTAAAAAAATCTAAATTGATGGATTTCTTTTAGCTTTAAGTTCCTAGAATTCTACCAGGGACCTGACAGATGAAGGGTCAATTGCCAGGGTGTGCAAACAAAAGTAGACAGCTTAGCTGAGAAAGTGCAGAGAGAAGGAACAGCTCCCCACCTTCCCTGGAGCCAGGCGTTAGTTCCGGGTGAGGGTCCAGAAAGTATTCAGCCTCCACTTAATTCAGCTGCTTCTACAGGTAACTTCTTCATGGGGCCAGCATGTGCTGCATCATTTAAAGAATTCGTAAGACCAGAGTGAGGGTCTGTGCGTTGGGGAGAACTCCCTATCTGACTGGAGAGGCTGGTGGGGTCTGGGCTTGCTCCCCTCCACTGCCCAATTCCAGGTAAGGCCATGTACCCATTGGAGACATGTGAGTGTTCCCGCCTGTCCATCTAGGGCATACCAGGGACCCTGGGATGACCAAAAAAATAAAAAAATTGGTAGTATACATTGAGCTGCCCTCCCCCCTCTTTCGTGGTAATCCTGTAATGATAGGTACTCCCACCCCCGTGTTACAGATGAGGATTTAAACAGCCAAGAGGTTGGTGTGTGGTCGTGGGACTCATCCGTGGACCGCCTGGCCTTTGAAGACCAGTCTCGCTGGAACTTCCTACTACATTCATTGCTGTTCAGTTGCCAAGTCGTGTCCGGCTCTTCGCGACCACACGGCCTGCAGCACACCAGGCTTCCCTGTCCCTCACCGTCTCCCGGAGTTTGCCCAAGTCCATGTCCGTTGACTCGGTGATCCCATCCAACCATCTCATCCTCTGTCAGCCTCTGTCTACCACATCGCACGTCCTTATAGTCCCTGACATCATTCTCGGAACAAAAAAGACAAAGAGGGGCCTCGAGAGGTTATTTTCTGGGTGTCCCATGGTGAATGGCGCAGACCTAGCAAGCACACGGGAGAGGCCCAGGCCCCCTTCTGAAAGCAGAGGTGAGCACCTCGTGGGGTGGGGGTGTCACAGGGCGCGGTGGGTGGGACTGGACAGGGAGTCGCTCTCAGCATGGCCGCCTGCACGTGCAGCGCCTGACCTCCGCCCCGGGTGCTTGCTGGAAGAGCCTGCCGCTCTCCTGGCTGGCCAGGCCTCCTCTCCCACTCCAAGCCAAGCTCTTCTCTTAGGATGACTGCCCGGCGCCACACGCCACCCTCAGCACTTTGCGGACATTGTTTACTCTGTCAGTTCAGCCAAACGGGGAGGGACTGTCACTCTGCCCGTTTTACAGATCAGCCAGCCAGGGTTTGGAGGGGTGAGTGGTTTCGAGTCCTCAGTAGCTACTGAGGGGCAGAGTCAAGCTCTGACCCCAGGGGCTGGGCTCAGGAGTCAGCCCTTCCGTTTGTAGACCGCTCTGCTCAGAGCCTGCCTCTTCTCCCTCCCCGCCCTTCCCTTTGATCCTGGTCCAGCTTACCTCTCCCTGCCCTCGTCTTCCTCCATTGCCTTTTTTTTTTTTTTTTTTTACCCAGTGCAAACAGCCTCTGAAAGGCCCAGCCTGCTGGCCTTGGGTTCTGATAAGATCTGGCTGTTGCTCCCTTTGTCTGGTCTGTACCTGCCTTTTCTGAATGGCCTTGTTAATTGCAATTGACTCCCCTAGAATGTGGATGGCAGTGCTATTTGACACCAGACTAATGCCTCTGACTTCTCCTTGGTGCCTCCAGCAGCAGGCTGGAGGGGACAGGAGGGGGGTCAGAGGGAAGACAGAGCACTTCTGATTCCAATAAAATACATTAGCGCGTTAGAGCTCTTCTATTTGTCAAGTCCACCTCTCTCCCTCTCTCTCCCTCTCTCTCCCTCTCTCTCCCTCTCTCTCCCTCTCTCTCCCTCTCTCTCCCTCTCTCTCCCTCTCTCTCCCTCTCTCTCCCTCTCTCTCCCTCTCTCTCTCTTTTTCTCTCTCTCTCTCTCTCTCTCTCAGATGTCATTTCTAGGAATTCACAGTAAAATGAGGAATTATGGGGAGATATCATAGTTGTAGCTCCTGGAAGATTCAGGTGTTTTTTTTGTTTGTTTGTTTTGGGCTTTGCTGTTGTTGTTGTCATTTTCGAGATTTAGTCCTAAGCATGAATAAAGAATCTTGAAGGATAAAACCTCAGTGTTCTGAATCCAGAGCAAGAGAATTAATAGGTCTGGGAGCTGGTGGTGGAGCTTGCTTTTCTGCAGGCCTGCTAAGTATCAGGCCTGCCAAGTGTCAGGCCTGCTTTGAGGACATAATCTTCCAGCAGTCCTGTGAGGGAGGTATATAAAGAGCATCTGAGAGCTAGGAGAACGGAGCCTGCAAGACTGGCTTTCTGTCCAGTTCTTGGTCATCACTGTTCTCTTAACACCAGGGGAGGAGATTCAGTTCACAAGCCTATGTATGTATCATTAGTTGGACCGCCTTAGACCTCAAGTTGGGCAGAGTTGCTTGTGCAGGCGGTCAGGCCTGGTGGGCCTGCCTACAAGGAGACAGGCACTGTGCTCAAACATTCTCATGCTTTTTTTTTTCTCATAGGAACCTCCCAAGGTACCTGCGAGGTCAGAATTAGTCTCCCGTTTTGCAGATGAGAAAACTGATGCACAGGAGAGGACAAAATATAAAGATCTGAGGTCACATAGTCTGTTCATTACTGACCTGGGAGTAAAGGGGGGTGGTTCAGGATGACTGAGCAGGAGCGGTGGGCTTGGGGGAGCATGCCCTCCCCAGCTCCAGGTGCCCAGGCCTGGCTGCTCTGCACCCGTCCCGGGTGGATGAACAGTAAAGAGGGTTCTGACGTCAGCTGAGGAGGCCCAGGAGGAAGGAAGGCATTTGGGGCCCACCGTCTGTTTCCTCTTTTTTTTTTTAATGTATTTTTATTTTAATTAATCTTTTTAATTGGAAGAAAGTTGCTTTACAATATTGTGTTGGTCTCTGCCATACAACAACGCAAATCAGCCATAACTGTACATATATCATCTCCCTCTTGAGCCTGCCTCGCATCCCCCCATCCCCTCCTTCTGGGCCTCTGAGTGGGTTCTAGAGAGGTGGATGAACCTAGAACCTGTTATTCCAAGTGGAGTCAGTGAGAAAGAGAACAGCAGACACTGTATATTAATGCGTACACATGGCATGTAGAAAAGTGTGCTGATGAACCGAGCTGGTGTCTCATCTTTCAGTTCAGCCTTGTGCTGGGGCCATTTCTGCTGTGGGACCACGCAGGCAAGGGAGCGACATGGGAGAGCTGGGCTCAGAATTTAAAAAAACTGAGGAAACAACAATCTATCTCAAGAGTCCTAAGGAAGCAGGTAGAGTGTCTGAAGCTGCAGATCTTACAAGCCGCTTCAGTGATGAGTTGACAGCATTCAGCACCTAAAATTCCAGATGTTTGAGTCCTCTTTCAATATCAGCTGCCGCCAAAACTGCCTCTTTGGGCGGGCCTGGCCTGCAGGGCCCCCCTTTCAGAGGGGCAGGGCCCCCAGTTCCTCTGTGTCACCACCCGTGTCACCTGCCTGGCCCCAGGGTCCTGGGGTGCTCAGTGCCTGGAGTGAAGAAGGAGTTTGGATCAGGAAGAGCCACCAGCCACTGCGCGTCTCTGATCTAGGCATTAGTTTTCTCCTGCATTAAATGGAATCCCCGAAACCCATACCACAGACTTGCTAGAAGGGTGAACAGTGTGGCGGATACAGGTTCTTCAGTAGCTCAGAAGGTTGTCACAGCTACTCTCATTTGTTTGCATCCCACACCCCCAGCTACCCATCAGTCCCAGTCCTTCAGGGTTCAAAGCATGAAAAACCAGAAGCCCAGAGGAGTGTCTGGGAGAGGACTGGAGGGAGGCAGGCTTCTGAAGGGAGGTACCTTCTCCAAGTACCATTCTTTTCCGTGGATTTCACAGTGACCCTCATGAGGAACAAAGCTTTTTGAACCTGTGTTTATTCTGCCCCCTCCCCCACCAGGAGATTTTCCTAAAGGAAGAGGCATAGGAACCCCCAACCCCAAGCCAGAATCGAGTGCATATATGACAATAGGAACCATCCTGGGCAGGAAAAGGCTCCTTTTTAATTAGAATCCTGGAAGGACATACCCTCTAATTGCTGCACTTGTAGTGTCAGGGCTATCAATATTGGTGCCTCTTTCATTAATAAACTGGCAAGTCAGACGCTGCAGGAGGGGGAGGCCCCTCCCCCCGCTCCCCTTCCCACCCCAAGCTCCACTTAGTCAATGGCAGACACCGCGATCAAACAGGAAAAGAACATGTAAATCAGCTGCATTAATTCCGCAGCCCCCAAATAGGTAGACGGAAGGGTAGACACGAAAGGGATCCTTCATCCGTGTGCCTGCGATGCCCTGGCTCTGGCGAACCCAACCAAGAGGTAGTTAAATGGCCCCGCAGATTGCGAGTGACTCGGGGAATGCCTGGGTTTATGTATGGATTAGCACCCTGATAGACCCTGAGTTGCAGAAGACGAAGACTAATTACCTGACAACGCTCCCCTCCGCTCGCCTGGGCCATTGAAATTAATTTCTGCTCTCAGGCTTGGCAGAAAGCAGCTGCAGAATTTCAGTTCAATACTCAAATTAACGGGGAGCCGGAATTATTTCTCCGCACGGGCGGTGTTAGAGGAGTGGGCTACCAAATAGATCTTGATCGCAGACACCAAAGAAAGCATTATTCCTCCCTTTTCATCAAGAGCCTTGGGTCCGTGGAAGGTGCTGAGGAGGAAAGAAGAAATACCACTGATTTTAATGGAGGGTAAACACTTAAGTGCGGTATTAAATGGGGTGTGACATCCCTGGGTAGGAGTCTTCTTGCCCCACCTCCCCCCCCCAATATTTTACAATTTCTCTCCATTTAACAGCAACAGCAAAATATTTAAATATATGGCCCTTTCGTATATACCAAATTGGAATTCCTCATCAAGGGGTATTTGTGAATATTTCCTCTCCCGCATGGCTTGTCATCAGGATGTACATTCACTCTTATTTCAAGGGTAAGGGTGCGATGTGGAGGGGGCAGTAGCGAGGGGGTGCAGGGGACGGGGGAGAGGGGAGAAGTCAGATGTGGGATTTGAACCCAGGGCTTCAGTCTCCAACTTCCTCTTTCTGTCCCTCCATGTTGACTTTTTTTTTTTTTTGCTCCAAGACCCTTCCTGTCTGGGCTGCCTGCTTGCATTCCAGCCTCAGTGGGAATCCATGACGTCTGCAGAGCGCCATCCGTGTGCATTAGGCCAAGTTCTTCCCCGTCCGGGCCATCCCTTCTCACCTCGTTTGTTTCTGTGATCTCCCGACCCTCAGGGCCCGCCAGACGGATGAGATTCACAGGCACGCCATGTTCTTGCCGGGGGCTCCTGCCAGCTCAGATAAGCGCAGGCCCGAGGCCACTTCCCTCTTAACCCACTGTGCCTTTTGACATGTAACCTCAGTTACACGTCAGGACTCATCAGTGGGGACTTGTGGGCCACCAGGCACGTTGGTCACAGGTACAGGAAGAGCATCACTGTTCTAGCCCTGCCCAGCCTTTTAGGGTCGGGACACAGTTAACAGATTCTGGAATCCCGCTGTCAAGGTTCAGGTTACATCCCTCATCTTGGTGTTAGCTGTTGTGTTCAGTTGCTGAGTCATGTCCGACTCTTCGCAACCCTGTGGACTGTAGCATACCAGGCTCCTCTGTCCTTCGTTATCTCTTGGAGTTTGATCACGTTCACGTCCATCGAGTCGGTGATGCCATCCATTCATCTCATCCTCTGCCACCACCTTCTGTTTTGCCTTCGGTGTTTCCCAGCATCAGGGTTTTTCCAGTGAGTCGGCTCTTTGCATCAGGTGGCCAAGGGGTTGGTGCTTCAGCATCAGTCCTTCCAGTGAATATCCAGTGAATGTGCAATCCTTTAGGATTGACTGGTTTGATCTCCTAGCTGTCCAAGGCACTCTCAATGCTCTTAATAGATGTGAAACCCTGGGGTTATCGCTTCTAATATTAACATCATTACTAGTATCTACTCCTTGGAAGGAGAGTTATGACCAACCTAGATAGCATATTCAAAAGCAGAGACATTACTTTGCCAACAAAGGTCCATCTAGTCAAGGCTATGGTTTTTCCTGTGATCATGTATGGATGTGAGAGCTGGACTGTGAAGAAGGCTGAGCACCAAAGAATTGATGCTTTTGAACTGTGGTGTTGGAGAAGACTCTTGAGGGTCCCTTGGACTGCAAGGAGATCCAACCAGTCCATTCTGAAGGAGATCAGCCCTGGGATTTCTTTGGGAGGAATGATGCTAAAGCTGAAACTCCAGTACTTTGGCCACCTCATGCGAAGAGTTGACTCATTGGAAAAGACTCTGATGCTGGGAGGGATTGGGGGCAGGAGGAGAAGGGGACGCCAGAGGATGAGATGGCTGGATGGCATCACTGACTCGATGGACGTGAGTCTGAGTGAACTCCGGGAGTTGGTGATGGACAGGGAGGCCTGGTGTACTGCAATTCATGGGGTCGCACAGAGTTGGACACGACTGAGCGACTGAACTGACTGACCATTGTTGTTACTGGTATTACTACTAGTACCTACTGCATGGGGATTCTGCAAGGATTAAGTTCCCGGAAGTGAAATACTTAAAACTGTGCCTGGCCCAGAGTAAGCTCTCAATAAATGATGGCTGGGCAGTGACACCTGCCCCCGGTAACCCAGGCTCCATAACCCAAGATACGGGCCTCTTCTCTTTGCCTGAAATGACAGGGGAGCTGTCTCTGGACAGCTGTGTAGACCCGAGATCCAACTGTACTGAGCCTCTCCCTGCTCTTTTCACGCCTAAGAATTAAAACAGAAACATGTACTCTTAGAAAACAGTTACCACTTACTAAGTACTTGCCGTGTGCCTAGCTTCCTCATATTTATCCAACAACAAAGCCAGACCACAGAGGCAAACCGTAGCTGCCACGGGATTTGTGAGCAGCGCGGACACCACACAGCCAGGTCAGGGGACCTGAGCCTGGTCCTCGTGTCTTCAAGCCCACGCGGCAGCCACGCGCCCCCTTGTGCCCTGAGGAAGCAGTTAGGCCCCTTTGGACATGACCAGCTGTAGGCCTGCGGCCTGGCGGCGGGATGACTTCCCGGTGTCGTCACCACTGCCTCGAGTCAGCTGGCCCCCGTGGGAGAGGAGGCTAATCAGCCACGCACCGAATCTGCTTAGGAGGCTGTTTCACATAGTTTTTATACCCTGGCTCCTAATAAAGGTCCCATTATAAATGATCGTCTCACTATGATATACTGGTTCCTCACCTTCTAGGAACTGATTTAAAAGGAAGCCCCGGACTTGTTGTGGCCACGGAGTTTATTCATATTCTTTGCTCACTCAGCAGCTGAGGCGGTGTTGGGGGACAACACCCCACTCCTGCAAAAAAAAAAAATTTTTTTTTTTTTTTCCAGCATGAGGCATTTGCCATAATGAGTAACCAGATCACTTGATGTCCTGATACTTCATGAAAAAAACCACTCCTCCTCTGTCTCCCATCTCCCATTCTGATTTGCTTGGGTTGTGTATGCTTCGCTGGCTATGCTGCTGCTGCTGCTGCTAAGTCGTATCAGTCATGTCTGACTTTGTGCGACCCCATAGACGGCAGCCCACCAGGCTCCACCGTCCCTGGGATTCTCTAGGCAAGAACACTGAAGTGGGTTGCCATTTCCTTCTCCAATGCATGAAAGTGAAAAGTGAAAGTGAAGTTGCTCAGTCGTGTCTGACTCTTCCTGAACCCATGGACTGCAGCCTACCAGGCTCCTCCATCCATGGGATTTTCCAGGCAAGAGTACTGGAGTGGGGTGCCATTGCCTTCTCTGGCTTATAGAGGAGGGAAAAAGTAATTATTACCTTATGTAAGTGAGAATTCCAGGATTGGCGTGGGTTCAGCCTCTGCTGGACCTGGGTATTCAGATGTCATGAACTTTTTTTCTTCCCCTGTGGGGCTCAGCTTTTCCCTGTATAGATGTAGAAGCATCCTCCATTGATGATGGTAAAGCGAGATGCAACTTTTGTCAAAACCTGGAGTTGACCAGTTGACTAGCATTGATCTTGTTGGCTAAGGGAAGGGGGTTGGGATTCTTGGTTCAGCCTGCAGGAATGTTTGCACAATATAGGTCATATGCCATCACGAGATGCCAAAACACACGGATTGGGACCGAGGATACGACTGTCTCCCTCAGGAATTAGGGTGCTTCATGGGAAGGGCAAATGAATGCCAGCCAGGCACACGCAGACCATGTTGAAGAGCTCACTTCACAGTCTGGCTCACCTCTCTTTCCACCTTGGAGACTGGCTGGTTACTCTGATTTCTTCTGCCTTTCTCCACATTTATGGGCTTCCCAGGTGGCTCAGGGGTACAGAGCCCACCTGCCAGTGCCAGAGACAAGAGAGACTAGGGTTCGATCCCTAGGTCGGAAAGACCCCCTGCAGACTTTCTGCACAAATACATCATTACACAAATCACAGGATTGTAGAATAATGGTCCCTTTTCAACATGTAATCAGATACTTTGCAGAGCACCTTTGGATCTGTTAGGGAAGGAGATAAATTTCAGCCTGCCTTTTTGGCCTAATTTGCATTGCATTAAACCTTCCCTGCTTCCATTCTCTAAGAGCAGGCCTATTCCTCCCCATTTAAAAAATCATAGCTATATTTCCTCTGTGCTCACTAAGCTCTAGTCCCCACACCAGCCCTTAGAATGTCACCTCCCTTCTGCCTCAAAATAATCACAAGTGAACCTCAGGATCACCTGTCTGCTAAGTGGAAGATCCTGGCTTTAAACCCTAGATCCAAAACAGAACGTTCTAGAACATAGACCAAACGTGTATTGGCTAAGGCTGGTGACATGAAACCAAGTTTTTCCTGCTTTAGGGAAATCCCAACTATTTTCCTCTCCAACTCTATAAAGACCTAGAGATTTTTTTTTAAAACTGCTGTTTTTCTAAAGAGCAACATTAGTAGTCACTTTGGCAGAAATTTCACATGAACAGTGAGCTTTTCTTCTCCATTTGCTTTAGCGCAGTCTTTTCCATTGTTCATCCAGCTTCTTGGACCCTCCTATCCGCACACCGCACTTATTCACCCAGGACAGGTGTGCGGCACCTTGGAGAAGATGAAGGCTGAGAGAAGATCATCAGACAGGAAGTATGTTGAAAGATGCCTGAATAAATTACCACCTCCCAGGAGCGGTATGAAAAATGGCTATTTCTGTAGGACGCCAGAGCACCTTTTTCCTCTCAAATTCACGCGTACCCCCGTACGAAGGCTGGGGGCGACGGGGAGTCTGTTCCTAGGCTGTGGGGAGTTTTCTGAGAATTCAGTGCCCTTGTGGTCGGGAGGCACTGTGGGTGGTCCAGCCAGTCTCCCTGCACAGGCTGCTTGTGGGAAGAGTTTTCATCACAGTCTTTTTCCTGGACAGCTTTGGGGTAAACGGTTACGGGTCACTAAATGGTCTTGCTAATGAGAGACTGAGTATACAAACGGACAATGGCCAGGCCGTATCTGATCATAGACCTCTGACCTGCAGCCTCTGCAGCCGTCAGCCAGAAATGGTCAGGACTTGGTCAGTAACACCCAGCATTGCTAATTTCTGTCCTTACTTCCAACTTCAGGACCAGCTAGAGAAAACCAGATATGCTCCCAAACCAAGCCCCTAGGATGTCACGCTCCTAGCTGTTCTGCCCCCCGCTTCCCCAGGCTGACGGCCTCCAATCATAACACACTGAAGCCTTCCCTTTTCCTATTAGAAAATGTGCCCTCTTCCTTGTCTGCCTCTGAGCCTCTGCCCAACGCCCCCGATGGTAGCTGACTCCCCTGCTAGAACAAGCTTTGACTAGAAGGCCCCTGTTTATTGTCCTTTGGGTGGCCTTGGCTTATTTGCTAGGCTGACTTTGCCCTGTTCATTTTTTTCACCCAGCTCTTCCCCTGTCTGTCATCACACGACCTTGATCTGCCCTACCCCTCCCACTCTTTTCCTCTCCTCTACCACTGGTCCTTTTGTTTTGTTTCCTGTGTGTGGCCACTTCTGACCTCAGTAAAAATAACTTTGTTGCCATTAACACGATCATTTTATCTGTTGAAAGTCCAAAGTGTCCAAGTGGGCGCACCCATCATCTCATCTAACCGGTAGGGAAACCTGACAGGTACCCTCTGTCCCCATCTCACAGGTCCCGTTAATGGACAGTCAGGGGAATTGAGTGATCCTGGCGCTCTAAGGAAGGAGGGAAGGAGGATGAGAAAGAAAAGAAACAGGAAGAATGAATGAATTTTTTAAAAAAAGGAGAAGAAAAATCGTTTGGCTGAGTTGTATAAAAATGATCTTTTTTTGTCCCTTTTAATGTATCACTACATACAGTGACCACAGTGTTTCTTCAGTTTATTCAAGGCATAGTTCGGAGATGAAAAGATGTGTATATCTTCTCAGTACTCTTTTATTTTTAAGATTTTATTGGCTTATAGTTGATCTACAATGTTGTGTTAGTTTCAAGTGTACAGAAGGTGATTCAGTTATACATACACATTTGTTTATTCTTTTTCAGGTACTTTTCTCATATGGTTATCACAAAATAGTGAACAGAGTTCCCTGTGCTGTACAGTAGGTCCTTGCTGGTCGTTCCCAGGTGGCTCAGTGGTAAAGAATCCGCCTGCCAATGCAGGAGACTCAGGTTCCATCCCTGGGTTGGGATGATGCCCTGGAGAAGGGAACGGCAACCCACTGCAGTATTCTTGCCTGGAGAATCCCATGGACAGAGGAGCCTGGTGAGCTACAGTCCACGGGGTCACAGAGAGCTGGACATGACTGAGCGACTGAGCACGTGTATAATAGTGTGTGTATGTTCATCTCCAGCTCCCAGTTTATCCCGCCCCCTCCCCCCACATTTCCTCTTTAGTAACCATAAGTTTATTTTTCAACATCTGCAACTCTGTTTCTGGTTTGTAAATAAGTTCATTTGTATAATTAAAAAACATTAGATTCCACCTATCAGTGACATCATATGGTATTTGACTTAGTATGATCATCTCTAGGTCCATTCGTCTTGCTGCAAATGGCATTATTTCATAGGTCCATTCGTCTTGCTGCAAATGGCATTATTTCATCTTTCTTACGGCTGAGTAGTATTTTGTCTTTCAGAAAAACATACTCATTTCCGTACATTTGCAGATAACTTCCTCCTTAAATTCCATCAGCTGGAGACAACACGCGCGTCCCAAGTGAACACAGATTGCAGTTTTGTCGCCT
Organism: Bos grunniens; assembly: GCF_055505025.1. NCBI lineage: Eukaryota > Metazoa > Chordata > Mammalia > Artiodactyla > Bovidae > Bos > Bos grunniens. The sequence goes on from NC_141182.1 coordinate 5,845,574, forward strand.
GTGTGAAATCAGGGTCCCGGTACTGTTGCTGCTGTCGTCCACCACGACGGGAGCCGGGCACAGCGTCAGCCCGCTGGTGAGATGGTAGCGTTCTCCCAGTGCCTCAGCCTGACCCTAAAGCCTCAGTGGTGTGGGTCCAAGGACAGCCAGCTTCGGCGCATTCCTCACGTGGAGGTTGTCCGCGCTCGTCTCTGAGGTCGTGCAGTTCGCATATGTTGTCACAGTGATGTACTTAGGACAGTGGAGGTAATCTCAGGGACTCGGATTTAGTGGTTTTAAATCAGAGGCCAACATGGATTTTTAGGAATTACGTTCACAGTAAATTTCAGGCCTGGTGAAAGGTTAGGGAATGGGTTTCCAGGCCACATCTCGCCCGCCCCACAAACCTCACCTGGCCTGCAAAGGTGCATTTCTGCCAGCCAGCCACCTGAGGCACACAGGAAGTTTCAGAGCTTATAGCATCACCTACATGACGAGCCTTCCAGTGAGAAGGGGGCGGGGGAAAAAGTGGGCTGGCTGTTGAGTTTATATCCTTCACTGTTGTAACGACGAGAGTCTCCTTAATGGAGCGTCTCCCAAGCCTGGCACTGACGGGGATTTGGCTTTTCTGAGCTCAGTTGATAGACCCTTGGCTGCTGGAGCCATCGCCCATCTGTTCAGCCACCATATTCATGAGCAAGTTGGACGCCACCGCAGCCCCGGTGGCCGGCATCTCTTGGCTGGTGTTAGGATCCACCAAGGTTTCCTGCACTGTCAGGCAGCGAAGTAGCCCCATTGTACAGCATCTTTAGTTAAACGGCCCTGCTTCGTGTGTATCCCTCCCCAGCACGCTTAAACGGGCACGGTGAATGCGAGAGGGAGCCCCGAGGTGCCGGAAGCCTGCGGTTCCTTTGTGTCTACAGAAAAAATGTAACGATCGAATTAGACTCTTAAATATCTGTGGATGTCAGGTTGAATACAGGCAGCTATTCAGTGTCTTACTCTGGCAGGAGAACAAGTCCCCTGGAGGTGGGAAGCCATGCGGGTCCCTGGAAGTGTGAGCAGATTGTTAAGAGGGTATCAGAGATGGGCTGGAGGGATGCCAGGTGGTACCCCTGGTGCTCGTCCAAGGCCCAGGGCTCGACTCTTGTCTTTACCCGGTACCTGCTGGGCAATTCCTTCTTTTCCCCCACCCAAGACCCTCTGTTCCTCCACCTGCAGAGACCCAGCTCACCTCCCCAGGCCGCATCCAGCCTTCTCTGGTTCTCCTCTTCTCCAGCCACTGGTTCAGGTAGGAAATGAGCTCTGGAATCAGGCCCCCTTGAGTACAAATCGGGCTTACTCCAAAGTGGTGGGAGTCATAACCAACCTTACTCTTCCTGAGCCTTAGTCTTACCACCTTTAAAATGGGAAGCCTTATTTACTGTACCTGATGGAGTTAGATGTTGTGCAGGTGAGATGGCTGGCAGAATGCCAGGCACAGAGATGGTCAGCCTCATCAATCGCTTTCTTCCCTTTTTTTTTTTGATTTATTTTTGGTTGCGCTGTGGTCTTCACTGTTAGCACAGGCTTTCTCTGGTGGCGAGCAGGGTTACTCGTCATTGCTGCGTGTGGGCTTCTCATTTCGGTGGTGTCTCTTGCTGCTGAGCGCAGACTCTAGGGTGCGAGGGCTTCATGAGTCGCAGCTCATGGGCTCTCGTGCAGGGGCGCAGTAGTTGCGGTGTACAGGCTTCCTTGGCCCGTGGTGTGTGGGATCCTCCTGGGCCAGGGGTGGAACCCACGTCCCCTGCGTTGGCAGGAGGATTCTTACCTACTGCTCCGTCAGGGAAGTCCCTCGTCCTTTGCTTTCTTGTGGTGATTATTTCCTGTGGAGATCAGGTATCTGATGAATGTATGGCTGGCTTTCCTGGGACTGTTTTAAAGGAAATACCTCCAAGCCCCTCACGATAAGCCAGGCCCAGAAGGCGACTTGAGAGCAAGGTTCTGAGTTACTTAGAGCATGTTTGGAAGCTGTGCCCCATGATCACCAAATGCAGTCGCGGATGCTACAAGGGGCTGTACAGGAAGCTGCGATGAATCACGAAGACCGCCAGCGGCTCACCCTCCTCTCTGGCGCCCAGGGCACAACCGTTTCTCAGCCTGGTCGAGGTCTCCCTTCGAGTCCCCATGACAATTGCTCGCGGGGTCAGCACCCAGCCACGAGCACCAGGACTCCCAGCCCCCTCCCTCCCTCCAGGACTGAGGGTTCATCATGCTCAAGAAGCGGGTGCTGGGGACAAGATGCCACAGTCCTTTTCTTTTTAGAGTCTTACTTTTCTGGAATGAAAACAGAGTTCGTAGATAGGCACATATTTCTTTTATATATGTATGTATTAGACCATGAATTTCTTAATCTTTGTTAACTCATGAGCTAAGTAAATACTTTGACTGGACCCAGGCATAAGGCCTGATTGAACTTTTTTTCCCCCCCTCTCTCTTCTATCAAGAGTCGTGTGTTACTTTGAAAAAGTTTTTTTTTTTTTTTGAATATGTAGTCAATAGTACACATGGTAGAAAGAGGAGGAAAAAAAATTTAGGCACTTAGGCAGAAGAAAATTTAAAAGTTCTGTTAACTCCACTGCCCTAAGATGATTGCTCTTAATATTTTGTTATTTTTTTCTCTCCTCCACGTGATGACTTTTTAAAAAACAAATTTGGGTTTAAGCTTTTAAAATGTTTAAAAGTTTAAACATTTTAAAAAACATAATCTGTGTGTATATGTGTATATATACGTATATATTTTCTCTATATATTTTCTTTTTCTTAATAATTTCTCATGTCACTAAACATTGCTTAGAGAAATTCCTGATTTACTAAGAGTGTACCATATGAATGAATTGTATTTTGTTTAACCATTGTTAGATAGTTAGCCTTTTTATAGTTTAAACACTGTATTTAAAAAAAAAATTTATTACAGTATAGTTAATTTACAATGTTAATTTCTACTGTTCAGCAAAGTGAATTAGCTATACGTATACATATATCCCATATTCATATACATATCCCATGTACATATACATACATATATATCCATACATAAATGGATTTTCTTCTCGTTTGGGTCACCACAGAACGTTGAGTAGAGTTCCCTGTGCTAAACAGTAGGTTCTCATTATGAACACTGTATTTTTGATTTCGCATAATTTTTTTTATTTATATATATTTATTTTAAATTTTATTTTTTTTCTTCCGGTTTTATTGAGATATAATTGACAGTGCCTTGTAAGTTTACGGTTGTCCAGCATAATGACTTGACTTACATCGAACATGAGACGGGCAGTGTCCTTTTAAAGATAAGAACTCCAGTTTGATATTTCCTCGTGCCTTGTATATTTTACCACGTAAGCATAGTGGTCATGATGGCTGACTTCCCCAGTATCCTTTCACTTCCACTGAGTAGCCTAAGCCCTAGGTCACACCCTCTTTGGGAACTCAAACTGTTGCAGAAACTTCCTTGTAAGTCATCTCTTTGCTTCTTAAGCAAAGTGCCTTCCCTCATCCTCAGATGGAGGGACGTTCTCCAAAGGCCAGAGTGACGTCACGGAATGAGCCCTGGGTGCAGAGTCAGCCAACGTGATTTCAGACGAGCTCTGACCCTGCATCTGGGTGTGTGGTTTGGGCAGGGCTTCTCAGCCTACCTCATTTCCAAGCCCCCTACTATTAATAGTAAACCAGGTTAATATACTGACATGAGACTCATGAGGCGGGAATTCCTTCACAGACACAGAATGATCATACAGTTACTCTCACGGTCTACTCTAGTGATATTTATCAAGCACCTACTGTGTGCCAGGCTCTATTTTACATTCTAGCAATATGGCAGTGAACACACAGCTAACTCTGCCCTCATGGTTTTTATATTCAAATGAAGGTGGCAGAAATTAACAGGTAAAACAATACACTCAGTGCTTTGGGAAGAGGGACTCAAGTTCTATCTAGATTCTGACTTTTCCAGGATTTAAATAGTAATTTTAGGTGAGCAATTCTTGTTTTTATCTATCTGTCAGTCCATCCAACCATCCTGCCCCCTGGTTCCTCCCTCTCTCTTATTTATATGTGTATGTAATCACGTATTTTATATTCTAGAGTCTTTCTCCAGGATCTAAGTAGTAATTTTAGGTGAGCAGTTAGTTTTTTTGTCTTATCAAACAATCTATTTGCCCATTCCTCCTCCCCGTTTGTTTGTTTATTGCCTTTGAACTTCTTAGTCTCTCTCAACCTACATCCTGAGTAAATTGATTGGACATTGGGATGGAACCTATTTTTGCCATTATCTGGATTTCTGGAAATAGACCAGTATTTCTCAGATTGTGTTCAAAGGACCCCTGGATGTTGTGATTGTGTTTTCTGATGTGCCCACACATGTGTGTGTGAGCACGTGTGCACGTGTCTGTCTCGGTGATGACCTAGAAAGATTAACTGAACATCTACGGTTAACCTGGGCGACCACCTTGAAAGCAGCCGCATGCACGTCAGGGTGCCTGTGCTTGCGCTGGGAGCTGGTGGTGACTTTGGCCTCGCGCAGCTGTCTCCCCGGCCTCTGGCACCTCCGTCCAGTGTGCACTGCTGGTCCTCATCACTTGTTTTTATGTCTTGCTATGTCACCAAGGCGAAACTGAGGCTCAGGGAAGCTTCGAGGCTCAGGGAAGCTTCAAGGCCTGTGGCCACTCAGGCCTCTGGTCGCAGGCGCAAGAGTGGACCCGAGACCCACTTCCCTCACCCCGAGCTTCTGCCTCTCCTCTCTGTCAGCAGCACCCAGCGCCCAGGGACTCAGGCTCCAAAGCTGATGTGATCACTGAGGATAAACCAGCTTACTAGATGCTCCAGAGCTTGCCTTTCCTTTCTGAGAACTTGATATAATAAAGTTGGCTTGATCTCCCCAGCCCGTATCTTGAGGGAACGAGTAAATTAAACAAGTAGTTATATCCATAATGTTTTCAGAAGTTAGAAGATTTAAATATATGAATCTCATCTGAGTGTACCGCCTTTTGTCTGCAGTGTTTCCTGCCAGAAGATCTCTTGACAGGAAATAAACATTAAAATAATCTTTAATCCCTTGTCTGGTCTATTACCATTAACAATTGATGCACTTTAATTTTGTGGGATTTTAACTACAAAATGGAACGGCTAAGTAGTGATAATTGGGTTTGGAATTATACGGTCATTTATATCAACAGAGATGCAAGAGGCTGGGAGGGAGGGTGATTAATTATTTACTATTTCCTGGCTGTGGTTCCTTTTATAGAATTTTCTGATATGTTCTGCTGTGAACAATTATCACCAAATGAAAGTAAACAAATCTGTGATCCGAAACCTGATTTAGAGGTTAGACTGGATTTAGGTGATCCGGGCTCGGTTTTTCAGGGACTCCTGGGCTGTCCATGCTCCCCCGTTCAGGGTCCCACCCGCTCTGATTTGGAATATGGTTGTCTTTGCACGTCTTGAAAACTTCACTGTGCACAGCCCTGGGGAGACGCCTTGATTTGCCAGGGGAAAACAAAACCAACATGGAGTCAGAGGTCTGTTCAACACCAACGGCAGGTTGGGAGGGAGCGTGGCTTATTCTTCCCTAATCCTGATCTGCTTCATCACCGCATGGGGAGACGGAGGAGCAGAAGTACCGCATCAGCTTGAGAGGGAGAGTGACGTTCTGCTGCTGCTTTCCATGTGAGCAGACGTGTGCCCGTGCCTGTGCACCTCTTTGCGCCCCCACACCCACCCCCGATGTGCAGCGGCCCGTGAGCGTCACGTGACCAGGCCTTCTCGGTGGGCGGTCACGGCCCAACACGCGTTTCCTCTCTCTGTCGCCTCTCGGAGACGCGCATCCACAGGGCGCATCCCCGTGTGTCTCCTTGGCCCTCCCTCCACCTGACTCCTTCAGAAGCCAGGGCTGGGCGCCTTCAGCAGATTCCTCCGTCTCCTGCAGACTGGCGTGTTCCGCAGGCAGCAGGAGGGCGCGCAGAGAGAGGATGTGGACGCCGCCCAGCGCAGCGGCCCGTGAGGCAGTCACGGGCACTCGCGGTCCCGGGATGCCGGGGCCTGCGAGCTTGTTTCTGGTCCACGTGTTCCCTCTGGGCTCCTGCGCGCGTTTGATCAGCAGATCATCAGGCCTCCTGGTGCTTTCTGAGTATACGAGCGGCACCTCCCCTCGTCCACCCACGCGGCCCAGACGCCGGAAGCACATACTGGCAGCCCCTCACCCCACCCCGTGTCCTGCCGTCACTGAGTTGCGTCACCCAGGGCCTCAGATCTGCCCCGATGGTCATCCCCATCATCACCACCCCGGCTCCGCTCGCCGGGGTCCTTGACCGGGGTCCTTACTGTCCTTCCTCCCTGATGGCTGCACCCCTGGCTGCCCTGGGCCCGCAGCGCACTCACTTCTGCCTGGCGCAGGTAGGGCCTGGGGGCCGGCCGGGACCCCTCCTGCTTTTCCCAGCCTGTGTTTCCCGGAGGATACGGGGGCCACGTGGCCTTTGTAGCCTGGGAGGCGGAGCAGAGAAGGGCTCCAGTCCTGCTTTGTTGCTGGCGCTGTTGTTTACTGCTATGGCTTGCTCCGTTTTGCTTTGGTGGGGAGGGTGGATGTTGGTGATCGTTCTGGCCAGGAGGAATTGTGTAGCGCTGGACACTCTTGGGAGGCAGGACTCAAGGGCCAGGCAACTTTGGTGTTTGCCTGGTACCAGAGTGTCTCAGCTTCACACTATTGACTTGTGGTTCTGGTAACTCATTGCCATGGGGGCCTTCTTGTGCTTTGTGGGATCTTTACCAGCAACCCACATCTCTACTCACTTAGATGACAGCAGCCCCCGCCTCCCTCCCAAGTCCTGCAAAGCCAGAAATTTCTGTGGAGAGTCTCAAACATCCCTTGGCCAGGGAGCAGAATCACCCCTCCTTGAGAACCCACACTTCATACTCTTCTCTAGAGTATTGATTTTTTTGTTTTTTTTAATCCAAGGGAAAGTTTTTATACTCTTATAGAACAAAGAAAAGTGTTGATAAAACCAAAAAATGATATGAACTTCAACTTTGTTAAATGTTCACTATGTGCCAAGCCCTACTCTAAACACTTGGTACATGATCGGTAATTTAATCCTCACAAGAGTGATGGTCCTAGGCTGATGTTGGCATAACTCTGTTCTCTATTTCAGACCTCACACCACCTTCTGCCCTCTAAATTGGTGTGTCTTCTCAAGAGGACACCAGTCATTGGATTTACCCCCACCAGAATCCAGTATGACCTTGTTTTAACTTAATTATATCCGCAAAGACCCCACTTCCAGATACAGTCTGAGGTTCCAGGTGGACTTAAATTCTATGGAAATGCTATTTAACCAAGCACAAGCACACTCAGCCTCTGCATGGTGCACAGTGACCCGACCACTTAAAGTGCAGATGAGCAAGTGGCAGAGCTAAGGATTCAAACCACAGTCTAAGCTTGTGACCACTGGTGACTCTCGAAGCCTGGTCCTCGGCCCAGCGGTGGGGGCCCCACCCCCCGGGGCGCTTGTTGGGCTTGCAGGTTCTCATGCCCCGCCCTGCCCCCACTCCACTCCAGACCTCCTGACTTAGAACCTCTGCGATGGGATCCAGACAGTTTATATCAGCCAGCCATCCAGGGGCTTCTCACGCATCCCAAGGTTTGACTAGTCTGGCGAAAAGTGCAATGTAAGAAAAATATCTTTCAAGCCCTCGTTTTAACCAATTATCAAATGGTTCTTGAGTACAATTATGCATCACTTACTCCAGAAGGTTGGGCAGGAGAATTCTGTTTATTTGTCTAAAGGGATCTTTTCTCCTAGTTCCCCAGCACCCAAAAGCATCTGAAAAAAAATCACACTGATCTGATCTTTGCCTCCATGAGGATGGAAAGCGCCGAGTCAAAGATACATTGGGAAAAGTATTTTCATTTGTCTAAGTCTCTCTGCTTATTTAGACGTACAGCCTGACTCTTCTCAGATGTTTATTTCAAGAGAGCAAACCACCAGGCCTCCAGCTCCCTTTCGTGAGCTGCCTTCTCCTCCCCAGGGCCATCCCCACCAGGAACTCAATGCACCGTTTGTGTGTGCAATACAGTTGCCTCTTTTAGGCTCGCTGATACATCATTAATTGACCTTCATCTCCTATTATTTCACCTCAAGCAAGCACATCGTTCTCCATGGTGACATGGGAGTTCTTGAGCTTCTGTGTGCCAGCGTTTACTCTTTTTAGCAAGCGTTATTATCCTCTGTTTCGAAGGCCCTTTCCCCCATCTGTTGCCTTTTGTATACTCTGCTTCTTCTTTTTTGTTGTTGTTATTTAATTACAGGTTATATAAAATAATGCGATCAGCAGGAGGGAGCTTATTACCTTACAGGGAAAGTATTGAAAGTAGATTGGCCACCGCGAACCAACCCCTTACCATGCACTTCTGCACACGGAGGTCCCACATCTGTGGCAGAAACCCCTTCCGTTTATTTGAGGAGGTTTGGGGTGGGCTTGGGGGAAACAAAAGGAAATCCTAGGCACTGATGTTCTCCCTGGAGGTGGAGGAGGCCCCTGAGTGCAGGAGGCGGCTCCAGATGGACTTCTCGGTTTCTGGCGGGAGAGGTCCTGGGCTGGAGATGTAGTGATGAACACCCAGAGCTCCCCGCATCTTCTGTCACGAAACCAACCAGGGTTTCCAAATACTGGGAAAGCATTTCCCATCACTTTGTTCTTATTGCCGCTTGCCACTCCACTTGGGGGAAGTAAACAGTAAAAGCAATAGAAGCTCATGGTGAAATTTCAAACCTTTGATAACATTTTAAAAACAAAGTTTTCTTTTGTCCCTCATCTCCTAAGCTTTCTCCAAAAGAAACCACCTATTAAAGGTGTGCTGTGGATTCTTCCAGAAACTTCCTACATGTTTACCATCAGGTACAAATATGTGTGCTGTATATATATGTGTGTGTGTGTAGATATATATATATATTTGATACTGATATGTGTGCAGATATAGATACGTGTACAGAATACTAGAGTGGGTAGCCATTGCCTTCTCCAGAGGATCTTCCCAACCCAGGGATTGAACGTGGGTCTCCTGCATTGCAGGCAGATTCTTTCCTGTCTGAGCCACCAGGGAAGCCCATAATACATAGCTTTTTAAAAAGTACATGCAGCCAAGACCACTGAATACCATTTGTTTATTACCTTGCTGTTTGCGTGCGGTGACGTCTTAGAGCTCATTTGGTTCCCTGCATAGGTAGTGTGGCTGCCCGGTGTGCCGTGACTACATAATAGCCCCCTTTATGGGGTCCTGTCATTCCCTCATCCACTCCTCTCTCGACACATGTAGGTTGAGTCTGTTTTGCTTTTCAACATGATTTGGTGATGAGCACGCCTGCGTATGTGTTTCTTATCACAAGGGTGACTTTCCAGAAGCAGATGCGCTGGAGCACAGGTCGTGAGCATCTTTGACCTGATGGGTTTCATAGGAATTGCCACAGTGTCCCTTCGAACAGTGGCACCAGTTTCCTCTCTACTGCCTCCCCTGAGAATACGTGTGTCACCCCAGGAATTGTCTCCAGCAGGAGCAGGAGAAGCAGAAGAGAGGGCTGGATCACAAATGACAGGTCAGCAAGTCAGTAATCAGCACCCTATTTTTAAAAATTTATGTGGTCATCATATTATAAGCAATCTCTTATAAAGCAACCACTTCATAACACCGTGTAGCCCAATCCCCAAGCTTGGCATTTTTTTCCCCTCCCTTTTCAATACATCACATTGATTTTCTGTATGACTTTATCTGCTTAATACAAAGTGGGATTGAACAGTTATTTGTCTGGATTTGACCATTTCTTATCAAACATTTATGATTTAGCATTCTCCACAGCGTCTTCTTGTAAGGTGTTTCTTATTTTTATCTTTTTCCGTAAAGGTAGGATTGTGTTGACAGCGCTGTAATAAATCTCTCTTGAAAGAGATGGGTGGCAGAGGGTGGGGAGCGGGTGGGAGCCATGTGTCTGGGCTGTTTGAGGGAAAGCTTCAAGAAGGGGCAGCACGGGTTGTTTCTGGACCAGAGTCCTCATCTAATCCTTATTAACTGATGTCCTGACTTCGGGGTTTGCGACATACAAGAATTGGGTGCTTCTCCCAGATGGTAAAGAATCTGCCTGCAATGAAATTGAGAAGGGGAATAACTACCCACTCCAGTATTCTTGCCTGGAGAATTCCATGGACAGAGGAGCCTGGCCAGCTACAGTCCGTGGGGTCGCAGAGTCAGACACGACTGAGCGGCTGACACACTCACACACTAGAAGCGTGGAAAGATGCTGCTCTGACCATGGCTCGTCCGGCATGTAAGTGAGGCTAGTACAGCCAAGGACAGATCTTAGAACCACCTGCTGTCTGCACATGGACTGATGTCCCTGTCAGGGTCAAGGCAGGGTCACAGGCAGTCACTGAAAATCTTGGTCAGAATTTAATCTGCAGACAGGAGATTGGAAAATTGCAGACCAGAAGCCATTTCCTGTTGTTGTAAGGATTTGATGAGTTAGTGCAGGTAAAGATCTCACGGAATGAGGGGTATGTAAATATGGATCATTGCTCTAAGAGTAACTCCTCTTCTTATTTTTATTATCCATATTTTGTTTTTGCTGCTCCAAAACTAGCTGTCTGGCACTGCTGCAGAATCCGGAGATGGTAGGTTAAATTAGAGAAAATCTCATTGCTCCTGGAGCTTACATTTAAGTTGTAGAGGGAAACAAATACATGAGATTGTTTCACATGGAAATAAAGGAAGAAAAGGAAGTTGATAGTGATTGTATATGTGGTCAGAGATGGCTTCTGAGGAAGATGATATTTCAACCAAATCCTGAATGGTGACAGCCATGCAGACAACTTACGACAGAGAATCCCAGCCAGAAGCTCGGCCAATGCAAAGGGCCTGGGGTACAAATGCGCTTGCCCCGTTCAAGGGACAGAGAACACCTGCTGAAGTTGGAGCCAAGTGATAGACGGCAAGATGGAGAAAAATGCTAGATTGTGAAGCCACCACAAAGAATCTGGCTTTTATCCTAATCATGAGGGGAGTCATTAGAAGTTTAAAAGCAAGAGGGCAACGTGGTTTGATTCACACTTTTAAAAAGAGGTGATTGCAGTCTGTAGGAGGCAAGAGGAAGGACCAGTCGGGAGGTAGCCCAGGGACCTAAGACAGCAGTGATGGTGACTTAGACGAGGTGAATGAACAGACGGAGGACGGTGGTTACACTCAGGATCCATAATCCCACGGAGCTCATTTGAGTGTAATTGTCTGTTGGCCTCTGTCCCGCTGGACCGCAGACCTGAACCCTGCTTGTCCACATCCTGATGCCCAGCGTGGGCTGGCCACCCAGCAGGCACCCACTGGTGTCTGCTGCTGCATGTTGCTGAGGACCACCCATGGAGGAAGGGGCAGCTGGAGCCAAAGCCGCCTGGGCTTCTGGCCCCGGATCCTGAGAACTTCTGCCCCCATCAGGCAGGCTCATGCATGGCCTGTCTCCTGGAATGATGCCTTCAGCCCTGTCCCCTTCCTCTAACGGAAGCGCTGAGCTTGTAAATAATGTTTTCCTCTTAAAATGTGAGCAGCCAGAAGAGCCTGTGGTGTCCCAACTCCACATGCAAATATTTTTTTCTTTCCTTTCACACATGGACAGGGAGTGTCAACACTGGTGCATCTGGGAAGAACAGGCATGTCAGGTGGCCAGCGGAGCAGAATCTCAGCCTGAGGATCCATTGTGTTCTCCCTGAACTAGGCTTATTGAGGCTCTCTTTAAATAAAGTGGGATGTTTCTTAATAAATTAGCAGTTAAAAATAGGAAAATAGACTCCAAGGGCGGAAAAAAAAAGAAAGTCCCAGGCAACAAGAGCCCAATTCTCAATGTGTGCGTGCGTGTAAAACGGAATTTGCCAGACATGAATAGGCACTTACAATGTGACTAGAATTGTCTCTGTCATGTGTCAGCCTAATAGCCCAAACCCCGGTTCAATACAATGAACTCGGGAAGGTTTGCTTAATGAAAGAACTGACGTTTTCTGTGCAGTGGCCGCATTCATCAGCCCGCATCCTGTTCATTACACAACAAAGGGCTGCCAATGGGAATCGGTACGGTCATCTGTTAGGTAAACGTGGTGGGGACAAAAGATAGCCGAGGCCAAGACCCGTGGAACGTTCTGAGATGGTCTGGCTACTGGAGGAGCAAGCCCCGGTCAGGGCCAGCGCGTTTCCCAGTTGACGCAAGGGCCTTCAGAATGCTGGGCTGAATTCTAGTGACGCCCCATCCTGACGTGTGCGTCCCGGGGGACCCTGGCAGGCCTTTCTCACTTATCCTCAGCATCTCCCTCCCCATCACAGCGTCAGTAGGGCTGCTCACAGTGAGCGGTATCACCCTGCGTCTGGGCACGGGGGCGACTCTCCCTTCCCACCCCCTGACTTGCCTTGGCCGGTGGAGTCTGGGTGGATTGATGTGTCTGCAAGACACACTCTCGGAGGCAGAAAGTTTAAGGGTATCGCGCGTGCTGCACCACACCCTCTGCCACGCTGGCCGGCAAGATTTCCGACACCGCTGCCCTGTTAGAAGAAGGACAAAGGCAAGAGCCTCAGCCGACCCAAGATGGACATGGAGACGTGAATCGTGCCTCTGCATTGTGACCTAGGACGCTGAGACGCGGGGGCTTGCTTGTTCCAGCACCGTCACCCCCCGTCAGGCACAGAGGGAGCCCAGGGTGACAGTCAGACCAGGGCGACCGGAGCCCAGAACGGCCGGTCGCTTCTTAACATACCTAAAGTCTATTTTGCAAAGTTGGAATGTTGTAATTTACCTTTTTTTAAAAAAATCATTTTAAAGATCTATGTATGTCAGTAAATTTCAGTTAGCCTCTAGAGTCATTTGTAGGGGGAGCCTGTTGGATGCCTTGAGCAGATTCCTTCTGTGAGTGTGGCCGGAGTCACTGGAAATTGCAGACAACACGAGATCTGCTGATTGGCAAGGTCATCTGGGGAAGGTCCATTGTGGAGTGAGGAGCAGGCCCATTAATTCAAGGCAGCGGTGATGGGGGGGCTGGTTTACATCAGTCCTATCTACCTCTTACTTAATGGGACTGTTTGGTTGTGTTCTTTCCTGGAGAGATTAGTGATTGAAAGGAGGAGATTTGGAAAGGAGAGATAAAAGTTTGCATTTAATTCTCCTGACAGGCAGCCTCCTAAGAAGGCTTCCTAAGGGGGCTCCATAGTAAATTCAGACTTAAGTCAGAGGACAGCATCTCCAAAAGACAGTACTGATGTCCAGGTGGTGACATTTCCATAAAATAAGAGACTTTCAAGGGGCTTGAGGGAAGTTACACTGTCTTCACACAATCTCTAACCCTAAGAACCCCAACCCGTTGGCCAAATTAATATCTCCTTACATAATTATCACAGGATGTTTTTGAGGATAGAATCTGCATGTATTTGTTTGTTGAATTTATTCATGCCTGAGATCATGGTTTCTTTCCTGTTCCTTCTGCCCACGGTCTTCCTTTCCCCGAGTGGGGACTGTGGGCTTTCACAAACCGGCCGCAGCTCCTGTCTCCGTACGGTCCTTGTGGGTTTTAGTGTGAGCTTTGTTAACGGGCTCAGGACAGTGAGCAGCAGGCAGTGTGTGAAGGCTCCCTCTGGCAGCATGGGGAAGCCATGGCTCCTGCATGTCCGGCAGGCTGGGGTCTGGTGCTGCCTCTGCCATCCACTCACTGAGCCACCCCGATCGTGCCACACGCCCGTTCTCAGTGTGTTTCCGTTTCCATAAACTGAGGACAGAAGCAGCACCTTAGCACCTTTCTCAGCCCGTAGACTGGGAGGAGTAGACGAGCTCGCGCCGCTGCAGCGTAAGGTCCGGCCCCTGCCACTATGGAGAGTGTCAGCGCGTGCTCGCTCCTACTTCTGTTCCTATAGACGGAGGCAGGGGTGGGGGCGTGGCCTTTGCCCTGAAACCCCCGGCAGCGGGGAGGAAGTACAGCACTTGGTACATTGTTGACTGCCAGTCCCAGAGAATCCTGGCTCAGTGAAACGAGGAGGCATCCAGAGTCCTGACTAGGGCAGCTCCAGGTGGGGTGGCTTCAGGGTTCCGTGTGCTTCTGTGTCACCACTGTCCACACAGTGGATGCCCCGAGGTGAGTCTGTGATGGGCTCGGAAGTGGAGACGCACGTGAGCTACAGAGGCAGATGGGAATTGACCTTGATCCTAGTTGCCAGAGTTTGAAAGCTCTGTATCTCCGTTTTCCCATCTGTAAGATGGACACAGCAGTGTCGCCAGTCTCATCACACAGGGTTGTAGTCAAGGAGCTTTGTGTTAACTGCACAGCCCTGTGCCCGGCACAGTGAGCTCTGGGTATGAAGTCTTCAGGGATCTTAAAAGGAAAGAGATGTTCAGTGTCACTCACTGGCGGCCGGGGGGCCGGGTGCTCAGACTTCAGCTGGTGGTGGACTGACACTGCAGCACGCTTCCTGTGCTAGAATCCGTAGCCTCTGCCTTGGAAAATCGTTCAGAAGGGTCTGCTCTCACCCTTAATTAAAAACAGGTTCACAACAGCCATGGCTTTTTAAAAACCTACGTCATTGCTTAATGCAAACATAATCTGCCATGGAAAGAATTCAGTTTTTCCCACTCTTAGGAAGCCCCTTGCACATGCATTTCTTCGTTCTGTTCAGTGGCAAGAGTGCACGCCACTGCTGAATGGATTTGCTAGTATCTTCCCTAAGAATCCACGGGTGACCTTGTCTATAAACCTTTGGCATTAAAACTTCAGGTTTCTGCTCCCCACAGCAGACCGTCTTTCTCAAAGCAGAGCCACATGTCTGTTCTAACAGCATTGTTAGACTTGGGCAGGTTGACACTACTGCTTAATGAATTATCTTGATGTGAATATGCTTTTCTGGGTCTTATTTTTTGTGTAATGTGATAAGGATGGAAGTAACAGGATGCTGATCGGAACACCAATTCCTGCGCTCTTACGCTCTAACGGCCTCACTGGAGAGCCTCTCTGTCATGTCTCACTGTGTCACTGTCTCTCCGTCACACTGAGCCTCCTTTGCCCATCCTGAAAGCATCCGTGCTGCGGCTCTGGAAGCGAAGGTGGCTCAGCGGCTTCTCTTGTGCCGTAGAACTGTGTAAAGTGAATGGTGGAGCTGTTCTTACACATCTGCTGTTTCTAAATCACCTGATCATCTGGTCAGTGGCTGGTGCCCTCAGATCCCCGGTTTCCTCATCCGTCAGCGGAGCTGGGAGATGTCCCCATCTCCCTGAGACGCAGCATCAAGACTCAGATGAGACAACATACGTAAAGCACACAGCCTGGTCCACCCCAAGTGTGCAGTAAATAACGACCCTTATTATGGTTGCTGTTATTTAGAATGCAAATTTATTTAGGAATGCATAGTCAATATTCAGTTACCCTCACTGATAAAGAGGAATAAAGGTATAGATTGCAAAATAGAAAATACATGGAAAGATTGCTGGGTATTTTACAGTGGTGAGGTGAACACACATAAGGGCACCAAGTTCTCAGGCACCTAAGTTCCTTCCTACTCAGCCCACCCCAGCAGGGGTCGGCCTACAAAGGGGCAGTGTAAGAAATATGATTCCTGATGTCCTACAGGGAAAATAATTCAAGTTTGGATAGCTGAGAGTTAAATGTCACTTTGAGCTCCAGGATCCTGATTGGAAACCATCCCATCACCCTTTTTCACACCCACCTCTAGGAAAAGTTTAGAGTACTGGCAGGGCAGCAGATACGTTTAAATGACTTTTTTCAAATGGCAGATTTCATGAAATCAGTCACCAGAAGACAAGCCAAAAAGAATTTTTCAGGGAGCTTGGAAATGTCTCTTTCTGTCTCCCCATCTCCATCCCCACCCCATGGTGATAACTGTGGACAGAAACCTTCCCAAACACATGAAAATGCAAACTGGGGCATTTGTCATAACAATTCCGTGCCTGTTGATAGACTTCTGTAGCCAGGTGTGGTGACCAGAATATTCACACACTGGCGAGGCCACCGATAGTGTCCTGTTGATAGACTTCTGTAGCCAGGTGTGGTGACCAGAATATTCACGCACCGGCGAGGCCACCGATAGTGTGCTGATAGCTGTTTCTGGAACACGTGTGTGCTCGTCATCCTCCGGGTTCTGTGGTCACTCGGGTGTGTGTCTGTGTTCTGACAGAAGCAGGACTGTTAGTGCCCCCCGTAAACAGCATAGCACGAGAAAGCATCCCGTCTGCACACCTCACCTCAGCCGCCTGTGAGCAGAGGGAATCCGTTCTACCTCGTGCAACCAGATGCTACCGCTTGCCAACTGAGCAGCCGAACAGGTGCTTCAAATAAAATGGTCCAGCGAAACTGCGGAAACCAGAAAGACCACAGAGATCCCCCAGAAGACCATCGCTGGCCCGGAGCTCCCCCATTTCCTGGTCCCACATTTGTACCGATTAGGGCCTGACAGCTCTTGAGTTTCCAGTGATAACAGCCATCTGACTTGATCGGAGTTCAATGGATTTTCACTAAAATAGAATCATCGCCCGGTGATGGATAGAAAAAGTGAAGCAGTACATCCTGATAAAGGCTGCGCCTGCCTCCTTCCTCTCCCCAGTGGTGACCTTGGGCAGTCCACGAGAGAGCCAGGCAGAGCCCCGGTCGCCGCCGCCGCACGTCAGGCCTCGGAAATATAAGGAGCTTTGAAACCCGCCATTGGGGTGGATAGGGGAACGGCCTGAGATAGCAATGGATCATGCTTAGAGGGCTCGGAGGGAAGCAGGGGACGCTGAAGGTCAAGGCAGGCATGTCCTCGTGGAAAAGATCCAGCCCTCACTCTCATTCACGGGAGGCAGTGGGCCTGCCAGGCGAGATCCGGAGAAGAGTACAATAAAACAGGGATTTCCGGAGCATGTAATGTTTTCTCAGAGGCACAGGGCTCTAGAAGATGGTGCAGAGTGTTCGCTGCCCAAAGCGTGAAAGGGAGCCTCACCCCACCCCACCCCAGGCTCTCCCCCTGAATAGCAAGAGGCAGACTGCACAAGGACCCACTCAGCCCCTTGAGAAACCGCCTCTGTTTTCCAAGCTCTCCAGCCCAGTGAGCTCAGCCGACTGTGAGTGTCATGAAAACCCCTGATCATCCTGAAGGACGCCAGCCCCGGAACAGAAAAAGAAACGCAACCAAAACAGGGCATCCAGGAAGCTCCCAGGCCAACTGCATCCTCCCCGCACCCAAGCCCCACGTGCTTGATGGGGTGGGGAAGAAGCTTCTGGGCGGTTCTTCTGGAAGAAGTGAGACGTCGGCAGGCGCCCATTAGTGTTGGTTACAACTTGCTAAAAGAAAATATTAAAATAAAAATGAGATCATAAATTTGGAGCCACAGTCACCAAGCCTAAAGTGCAAATTGCCAAACAAGTCAAGAGACTCATTAGCATTTTATGTAAATCAGTTATTACTGTTCTCCACTTCCTTAATTATCCATGTTATTTCAATACAACCCCTTCTTTGATGTCCCAATTCTATATTTAAATAGTGCAAGATTTCTATCGTTTCCTCCCGCAGAGGTTTGTGCCATGCAAAAAACATGCCAAGAGCAGCTATTTTAGAGACTACAGGGAAATGTTTAATTGGTTCATCCCATTTGAGTTATGAGGGCGTATTACCGAGCACATAAAATCAGAAACACGGAAAGCACTAGCTTGGAGAAGTTGACTAAAACCTTCGAGAGAGAGAGAGAGAGATCACTTGAAATTTCGCCCCCAAGACTTTTTGGGTTCTCCGTGGGAGCTGATTCAAGGGGAAATTTTGCAAACTCCATTGAATTTTGCTAAACGATTGATTTATAATTGAAATATTTGGAAACAAAACCCCAAAGCCCTCTTCCCTCTGGCACAGAGTCTTCCTTTTGGTCCATTAGAGGGAGCACAAGAGGACAGAGAGGAGGAGAAGCGTGGTGGATGTGTGAGCAGGGCACGCAGTTCCCACCTCGCTGCTTTTCAGTTGATCTTCAGCGCAAAAGGAACCAGGGACTTCCCTGGCGGTCCAGTGGTCAGAACTCTGTGTTTCTACTGCAGGGGGCACAGATTTGGTCCCTCGTCCAGGAAGTAAGATCCTGCATGCCTCGAGATGCGGCTGAAAGAATTTGTTTTTAATTAAAAAGAATGAGGAACCATCGCAAACTTGAAGATCACCAACTTGAAGACCGAGTTTGCTGATGCCTTGTACTCAAAGTTGTCTAGAATTAAGGCGGGGTCAAAGTTGTCTAGAATTAAGGCGGGGGGTGGGGGATCTCAGAAACTCCAGCAAGCAATGTCTTTTCACTAATATATGAGCTTCTGCTAACAGTGCAGCCCAAGGGACTTTCATAGTCACTCAAGGCACCTCCTGAGACTCCGTCCTCTTTGCCACTTGCCTGTGTCTTTCTGCCTCCCAGCCTATAACCTCTCTTGTTTTTAAATACTTTATTTAAAAATAAAAATAGAGGCTCTTCGAATGTGAATTGTAACCGAACATAGAGGTACAAGGGAATTCCCTGGCGGCCCAGTGGTTAGGACTCAGTGCTTTCGTTACAGGGGCACAGGTTTGATCCCTGGTTGGGGAGCTAAGATCCTACAAGCTGCAGGGCACAGCAAAAGCAAAGCAAAACAAACCCTGGAGGTAAACGGATGGAACTTAAGTCTATAACCATGTACTTTCTGGATAGTCATTATATCTGATCCCCACCACCACCCCCTGCCAAGGAAAGAGCAGGTCTGAGAGAAAGCCAGGATGGTAAAGTAGGATTTGATGACTGGTAGACGCCAGTATTCCTGCCTGGAGAATTCCCTGGACGAAAGAGCCTGGTGGGCTACAGTCCACGGGGGTCTTAAAGAGTTGGACGTGACTGAGCTACTGACATATATAGAGTCCAGTTCAAGACCAAGCTGTGTAGCTCGGTTCGGATCTGTCTCAAAGTCACCCCACAGTGGAACATGACTGACAGTGTTTGTCATGAGCTGTCCTACAGATTAGCATTAATATGTATGTTGACTAAAAAAGATGCTCAACGTGAGAGTTGCGAGTTAAGTTTTATTTGGGGCAAAATGAAGACCACAGCCCATGAGGCAGCACCTCAGATAGCTCTGAGAGATGGCTCCAAAGAGGTAGTGGCCGAAGGTCAGAAGATGTGACTTTGCTGAAGGGGGTGTTCAGTGCAGTCAAGCACTTACCTTACAAAAGGTCTTCTGCTAATCAGGAGGAGCTGATGTCACCATGAAAGGATTTAGTGTTTTTCTAGGTATGAGGAAATGCCAGGATTGGGATCATGAAATCAGTTTCTGAAAATATCTAAGTATATCTAAAGACCGGTTTCCCTGGAGCACAGAGTGCCTCGTCTCTGCTGTCTACCCTGAACTCCTTCAGGGCTATTGAAGGCCAGCAGCTGCAGCAGCTCGTGACCTGATCCTTGTAGAGGCAGATGCCATAGCAGGTGCCACTCTGTAGTTGACCTATATGAAGTGGGTGTATACAGTAGGTGACTGAGTGCTAAGCTTGAGCCTCCATCCTAGGGCAGCCACTGTGCCGAATGTTTACATAGATGATTGGATTGAAACAAACACTCAGAACACGCATCAAAATAAGTATGATTACTCCTGTGTATCTTTCACAGAGGAGGTTTTCTGGTGCTTAGTGGTTTGACCATGGTCGCACGGACAAGCACAGACACGGGGATCTTCATCCAGAAGTTCTGTAAGCTAGAACAGTCGTTTTAACAAGAACCATGCGCTGTAGTAAGCTTAAAAGAAGGGAAAAGAACCGCAGCATTTCTATATCTTATGTCTACTTAAATGAAGAATATTTACAGAAAACTCAAATCTGTAGACTGAAATGCTTTAAGTCTTTAATCTGACTTACTGGTTATTTATTTAACAGGAACTTTTATGGGGCTCACCATGTTTCAGGCACAGTCCTGAGCACTTACAACTAGTAACTCATTTAGCCATTTAATAAATATTTATTTTGAGAGCAGACACAAGGTTTTATGGAAGAATTCCACAAAGCCGGGAGCGAGGACCCTTCCTTAGGGCTGGTGATCTTATAAGTCCCTGGGCTCTGGCCAGTGTATATGCCCCCTTTTTTTTTCTTTTTTTTTTTCAAGATAAATTGCATTTTTAAAAACATGATTTTTCTGTTCAAACATATGGCGTACTCATTATAGGAAGTTTGGAAAATATAAGAAGTTGTAAGAAAGAAAAAAAAATTAAGGATTTATAATCCTCTACACGTTGTCAAAATCCATCCAAGATTTTAGGGGAAAGAGGAAACACAAGGTCCAGGACCGGGGCTGTCTTCAGCCTCTCCTTCCCTTTGCTTGTTTAGAGTCTCGGAGTTGTTGAGAAGTAACTACTTATCATAAAAGCTTAGTAACTGGAGGGAGAGCCTGCCGGGGGTTCTAATTCCTGAGCCCTGTTTCTTCTATTTACGGCTCGCTGTCTTCTGCGTGGACATGAAAGTACCTCCACCATAGCCTCAAGTGGGACATTTCTTTTCGGTCCAAAACATGAAACCTGGCATGCCACCCCTCCCCGCACCAAAAGTAGCCCCTTCTGTCGCTAACCCCCATTTAAATCGTGCCCTTTGGACCTTGGTTGCATGGACTATTCTCCGCCTTCTGTCTTTACTATTTTCTTTACCCTGGGACTTCCTGTTGTAGAAATCTGATCGCTTATCTGAAAAGCTCCTGTGCACGCACACCGCACCCCCCCACAACCCCTGCCAGTGACTGGTGGGGTTTCATCACCAGAAAAGCACATTGTTCCAACTCTAAAAGTCTGCAGTCTAAAATCATCATCATGTATTTTCATCAGGATGAAATATCGGGCGCTCTGCTCTGTGCAAGGTTTTATTAATGATGTGCTGTCAGGGGCTGGATGTTCTGCATATTTGCATATTAAACAGCTGAGTGAAGAAACATTCTTTTTATTGCTGCAGGGAATAAATCAGTTTAAAGCAAGTTCTCATCATTTATACTCCTTTCAGCTAAGTCTTCTTTTATTGAAATAAATTGTTGAAGTGCTTTTGCTCATTCTTTGAATACTGATGAAATTTACCTTGATAGGACCTCGGGAAAAATAATATTTTCTTAAAGGTGCAGTATTGTTCCATTTCTGAGTATTACTTTAATACATTATTGATAAGATAATTTAGAAATAGCAAGTGAAAGGGGATGAAAAACAGTTTTGAATAAAGAAGGTTTTTCCTCAGGATGATTTTGCAAAATGCACTTTTATTGGTGGAATGTAAGCAAAAAAAAAAAAGCCCATAAGCCACAAAAAGTGCTTGTTTTTTTAAGTGAACAACCAGCTATTTTTGCATTCAAATCCCAGGGGGCGTAGTCCATCCATACACAAGGACATGGTGTTTGCCAGATACCAAAACTCACTGACCGCTGGGCAGGCACACAAGACGTCCCGGGAAACGTGGATGTGTTCCAGTGTGAACTCCGCCTCGTCTCGGGATCCGGGTGCCATGGCTGTGACGGGATCCTCACACATGGTTTAGGCTCCCATCTACTCTTCACCTCCTATCTCTTCCAGAGCTTGAATGCCTGTGTTCAGATCAACCATGTCCTGAAAACATTAAAATATGTATATGTATTTGTATATATATTTTATATATTTATATAAATATATATTTTTACATATTTATGTATATATTTGCCCTCATGATGTTTTGAAAACTTTTAATTCCTTGCCATCATTTCAAAACTTGAAATTGGGAAATTTCTCAGAAAAATCCAGATTTCTGGCCTCTCTCATGAAGACAGAAGATCAAACTATCTGTTGCTGGGTGGCACGGTGCTGGGTGGGATGGGTCCTCCGGGACACTTCCATCCCCACCACTCCCTCTTGTGTTCCACTAGCATTAGCCTTTGTGATGCCTTCTGAGCATCATTTATTTCTTCCATGCCCGGTCCATAGCTTTTCTTTTGGCAGTGAACTCAGTTATATAAAGTCACTGGGCATTGCCTGGTGTGGAATAAGCACCCAGAGAGCATTCAGTGCAGTTCAGTTCAGTCGCTCAGTCATATCCGACTCTTTGTGACCCCATGAATCTCAGCACGCCAGGCCTCCCTGTCCATCACCAACTCCCAGAGTTCACCCAAACCCACGTCCCTCGAGTCGATGATGCCATCCAGCCATCTCATCCTCTGTCATCCCTTCTCCTCCTGCCCCCAATCCCTCCCAGCATCAGAGTCTTTTCCAATGAGTCAACTCTTCGCATGAGGTGGCCAAAGTACTGGAGTTTCAGCTTTAACATCATTTCTTCCAAAGAAATCCCAGGACTGATCTTCGGATGGACTGGTTGGATCTCCTTGCAGTCCAACGGACTCTCAAGAGTCTTCTCCAGCACCACAGTTCAAAAGCATCAATTCTTCGGCGCTCAGCCTTCTTCACAGTCCAACTCTCACATCCATACATGGCCATTGGAAAAACCATAGCCTTGACTAGACAGACCTTTGTCGGCAAAGTAATGTCTCTGCTTTTGAATATGCTATCTAGGTTGGTCATAACTTTCCTTCCAAGGAGTGTCTTTTAATTTCATGGCTGCAGTCACCATCTGCAGTGATTTTGGAGCCCCCCAAAATAAAGTCTTACACTGTTTCCACTGTTTGCCCATCTATTTCCCATGAAATGATGGGACTGGATGCCATGATCTTTGTTTTCTGAATGTTGAGCTTTAAGCCAACTTTTTCACGCTCCTCTTTCACTCTCATCAAGAGGCTTTTTAGTTCCTCCTTAAAATAGATGTGGACTTCAGAACTGAGCTTAGTCTATGAAATAAGTGTATTCTTTCTTGTATGATATAGCTTTCTGAATATAAAACCAAGCATTTCATTAGCTTGCAATTTTTATTTTCCAAAATTCAACTCATTTCTAGTATATAGCCCTCTCAGCTTCTTTAAAACTGTGTTTGGATATCCCTTCTGGGACAGTCCGTGGAGTCACAAAGAGTCGGACACGAATAGCGACTTCACTTTCCCTTTCTGGTGGTCCCAGTAGTTAAGACTGCACCTTCCGTTGCAGGGGCTGCAGGTTTGATCCTTGGTCAAGGAGCTAAATCCAACATGCTGTGGGGCAGAAAAATTAAACAGGAGCAATGCTGAAACAAATTCAATTAAGACTAAAAAATCTTTTTAAAAAATCCTCTTCTCACAATTTCCTTCCCTGACTGTTGTTCTTGTTCGGTCACTCATGTGTGACTCCATGGACTGCAGCATACCAGGCCTCCATATCCATCACCAACTCCTGGAGTTTACTCAAACTCATGTCCATTGAGTCGGTGATGCCATCCAACCATCTCGTCCTCTGACGTCCCCTTCTCCTCCCACCTTCAGTCTTTCCCAGCATCAGGGTCTTTTCCAGTGAGTCAGTGCGTCTCATCAGGTACTCAAGACTACCTGGCTTAAAATGGCAAACATCTTTCTGAGTTTTTCCCTTCTCGAATCTTCCCCACTTCCATTTTCTCTGTAGCGTGCATCGCCGGCCCGTGTCACCATCTGAGGGACAGTGTTTCTCTGTTTCATCTTTTCATTTGGTAATTGTGTCGCCCCTTCCCCCACTAGCAGGTGACATCATCAAGGCCCAGGATGTTGTCTCTTTCAGTTTCTGTCGTGTCCTGAGTACCAGGACCCCTGCCAGCCACTTAGTAGATGCGGTGAGCACGCAATGAATGTTAATTGAGTAAATGACTGAGTGAGCGAAGGCCTGCCTGGCTGGATTTGCTTATTACAGATCGGCCTCCGTCTCTCTAGAAATTCACTTCAACAGGTATTTGAGGACCTCTTGTAAGTAGGGCCACGTGCTGGCTGTAGCATTGAAGAACAAGTCGGATGTGGCAGAGATCTGAAACTTAGGAAGCAAGTCCAGGCCAAGGGTCTGTGCCAAAACCATGGTGGTTGTCTGCACATCTGTGAACTGGTCTAGGCATAGATTAGGATCTATAAAATACTAAAAACATGTAGACTTGGAGACCAAAGTCCTTTGAAGAAGATGAGATCCAGGGTGGGCCTAAAGGAGGATCAGGATTTGAATGAGAGCTAAAATAGGTGGGGAAACAGTGACAGACTTTATTTTCTTGGGCTCCAAAATCACTGCAGATGGTGACTGCAGCCATGAAATTAAAAGACGCTTGCTCCTTGGAAAAAAAGCTATGACCAACCTAGACAGCATATTAAAAAGCAGAGACGTTACTTTGCCAACAAAGGTCTATCTAGTCAAAGATGGTTTTTCCAGTAGTCATGTATGGATGTGAGAGTTGGACTGTGAAGAAAGCTGAGCGCCGAAGAATTGATGCTTTTGAACTGTGGTGTTGGGGAAGACTCTTGAGAGTCTATTGGACTGCAAGGAGATCCAACCAGTCCATCCTAAAGGAAGTCAGTCTTGAATACTCATTGGAAGGATTGATGTTGAAGCTGAAACTCCAATACTTTGGCCACCTGATGTGAAGAACTGACTCGTTGGAAAAGACCGTGATGCTGGGAAAGATTGAAGGTGGGAGGAGAAGGGGATGACAGGAGATGAGATGGTTGGATGGCATCACTGACTCGATGGACATGAGTTTGAGTAAACTCTGGGAGTTGGTGATAGACAGGGAGGCCTGCTGTGCTGCAGTCCATGGGTCAGAAAGAGTTGGACATGACTGAGCGTGTGAACTGAACTAAAAAGGAGGGGTGACTGGAAACTTACGGTTTCCCCAGACCCTTTTGTGGGTGAGGCACAGGGTCAAGTGCTCAGAGCGGTTCTGAGAAGAGTTCCTTCTCTTCCCTTTTTACCCCGGAGATCAGTGAGGCTCAGAGGGGGTCATCCACCTCCCCAGGGTGGCATGGCACATTTGGGCACAGTGGGCCCAGCCTGCAAAGTCTAGACCTTTCCCCCCTGAACCACACTGCTTCCCACAGACGGAAGATGGGAGACCAGGGATGGAGGCCAGGTCTGCAGTGTGTTCCTGGAATCTCCTTGATGCCACTGGGTGAAGTTACTGGCCGGGGGGATCAGCATCTCGGATGCAGGGAAGGCTTAGGCAGGATCGTGTCTCCTGCTGGGCTGTTGCTGTGTGTACAGACGTGGAGGTTTCTAGGATCCATTTCTCAGCATGGCGGTGGTGAGGTCGGGGTACAGGGCAATCTTCAGAGAACACCACAAGTGAATACAGATTGGTATAGGCTTTTTTTTTAAATATTCTTTTTGCTCAGTCTTGAAAGAAAGAGTAAAAAGCTCCTTTTCCTGTTTCTCTGCCAGGAGTAGTGTCATTTCCATGTAAATAATTTGTGACAGGAGCTTCTTATTTTTAAGCAGAAAATGCACATTTAATAGAAGAAGAAGAATGTCCGAACATCCGCTCATTGGCAGCTGCCGAGAGAGTGCCAGTGCTGGTTGTTGCCCGTAGAACGTGATGCTCTTATCCAGGGGTCACCTGCTCAGTGCCCTTGCCTTTGCTGGGGCACAGCTCTGAGAGATGCTCCCCAAACCCACCTAACCTATGGCTGCCGGGTGCTTTCGGGGCTTGGAAATCTGGAGTCAGAGCAGACCTGCGTTAGGATGCCAGCCCCCCCGCTGACTGGCTGTGAGACTTTGGGCTCATTATTTTGCCTCCGTAAGCCTCAGTTTTGCCATCTGCAAAATGGACATAATGTTAGCCTCTGCCCTCAGAAGCTTTGTGTGAAGTTTAGGTAAGACAAGGCATCTAGCACCGGGCTATCCAACACCAAAAAAATTTCCATTGGCCACTCAGAACCATCTCATTTTAAATTACTTAAAATTTAAAATTCAGTTTCTCAGGCATACATATCAAGCGCTCAGCAGCCACACATGTTATATAGCACAGATGGAGACTGTTTCCATCACCGCAGAAAGTTCTCTAGGCCAGCCCTGGGCTAGTCCTCTTAGCTCAGCATCTGGTAGAGAGGACACTGTTGGTCCTTAATTTTATTTCTCACTCCTCTTTAAGGAAATAAAGAAGATGTTTTACATACTTGAATCAGAGTCCTTGTAATCATGACTTCAATAATTTAAGGTTAGCAGCATCCAAGAATCCCTGCATAAAGGTGGAAGGAAGGAAGCAGTACAGACAGGAGTCTCCGAGGACACAGGAGAGTTTGAAGGTTCCGAATCCTGCTCCCAGGGGAGTCCCGCGTTATAGGTGATAACCTGATTAGCCAGAGCCTGGCTCCTCGTTAATTACCCAAAGTGGATGGGACAGTTTCCAACACTCAGCACAACCTTTTCATGTTGACTCTGCCATTTCCGGTTTGGCTTGGAAAGTTGCTAAGTCGGTGCTTCTTCTCTTAAGCTCTGGTTGGCATGAGAGTCCCCCAGAGGGCTTGTTAAAACCCAGTTCTTGGGTCTCACCGCCCGCCCCACCCCAGTTCCCCTAACTCTCTCGGTTTAGGCTGGGACCCAGGACTGGGTGTTTCTCAACACTCTCAGACAAGGCTGAAGCTCCCAGCCCTGGACCATGCTTGAAATAGCTATTTTTCAGGCCTCTGTTGCTTTCTGTTTGTGTGTGTGTGTGTGTGTGAAGAAACATTCTTTGAGCTCTTATTGTGAGAACTGAAAAAATGAATATATGTAAAGTCCACAGCCAATGAAATTACAGAAACTTAGCCAAGAGGATCTGATGTTACTATCATTTTATTTTGCAAGTTATTATTTTTACATCCACAGATCAGGATCTGCTAGAATCGTTTTATATTTGGCAGTTTGTCCTGTGCACCATGCCGCTGTCCTCCCATGAAATAATACTCTTGGATTTAAACCTTTCAACCCAACGTCCAGTCATTCTGGACCCTTGAGGACAAACGTATCTCAGTGCATGCAGTTGCTGTCACTCTCAACCAAGCACTCCTCCCTTTCAGGGTCGTTTGCAATCGGTAGAGCTCACCCCACTCATTCTTCCACAGCCCACAATAGCGAGAGCAAGGACATTGTCAAACCTGCTCGCCCGCTGCTAAGAGTGTGCTGCATACCTCGCAAAGTGAATGTTTTAGAAACACACGCATTATTTTTGTTTGGAAGCAAAAGCATTGATGAGTATCAGCTCCAAGGGGGAGACAGGTCTTTCCCAAGTGAAGGATGCTATGACGATAACCTTTTGTTTTCGGATCAGAAATCTTCATTATCAAATCTCCAGATTCTGTTTCCGTTTTCCAAAATGGCAGCTCAGGAGAAACGTCATGCGTTCCTGACTCGGGTTTTTTCAGTCTCTGTGATCAGCCACAGTCCTTGAGGACTTGAGGGAGTTTTGATATTAGATATCAAATGGTAGTGGTTTGAGTTTGAAGAGCTCATCACAACGTATAATTCAGGTTTTCTGAGTGTCTTAATTAGGCTGCTTTGGTCACGAGGGACAGAGAGTCCTACTCACGTCACCTCTTTGAAAGAAAGATTCACCGTAAGAGATGTTGGCATGCCAGGAGATGAGGCCGCTTCGGGTCCCCGTCTCTGATGATTCCCTCCGGCACATTTGCTTTGTTCTTTTTCTCTGGCTGCCTTCTCGTGCCAGATGCCGCCAGATTTCTCTCTTCTCCTCCCCCGCTCTTTTGGCTCCCCACTCTTGGTTTTTGCTCATGGCAAGGCAGCTCAACTCCACCCCATGGATCAGCCATCTCTGGTACAGCAGGCTTAGTCTGTTTGCCAAACCCCAGTCCAGGAAGCCACTGGCCTGAGTCACCTTTTGCATCAGTAACTTGCAAACCACACTTTTGGATTGACTGCCTTTGGCCCAGGTGTACCTGGGCCTGTGATGTCTTCAGCTGTCATCAGAGTAAGAAGGGAGTGGCGTCAGGTGGTGGGAGGCATGCCCACTCAGTGGGAGAGCCCGCAGGCCATGGGGGTTCTCTTGGGAAGGGCAGGTGGGTAGGCATGACTGGTCCGGTCCATGGTCCTGAGGTGTTACAGTTCAGGCCCAGCTGAACTGGAAGGGCTGCTGTAGCATGTTGGGTCAGATCAAGTTCAGCGTTCCTCTCCGCCCCACCCATCTGCAGTTGTCAGATTTGTTATGGGACCTCACTTTGTGCAGGCCTGCCTGCCGCCTCCATCATGCTGGGGAAGCGCGTGGAGTCGCTCAGGAGCCCCCCACCCTCCCTGCGAGTGGTTCAGAAGGACCCCGTCCAAGTCGCTGACTTTGGGGTGAGGGGCACCAGTAGGCTCTCTCCAGCACAGTCTCAGTTCCAACTGGCTTGAACTCTAAGTACCATGGACCCCCTTATACTGAGCTACAGAAAGGCTGCTGTCAACACTGCGCTTCCGTTTGTTCCTACTTGTGTTTAGGGAGGCAGTCACATCTTCCAGAAAGAGGGAGCCTGAAAATACACTGGTTATAAGCTGGCCTGGAGAAGCTCACGAGCAGGTACTAGCGCGTGAGGACACGCCACGTTTCTGTCTTACTCCAGTGTCTGCAAAAAGCACGTCACGGGCTTCCTTTGGGAATGTCCCCACTTTGATTGCTATTCTGGGCTGCTCTTGCACACGGTCCTTGCGGGGAACTTTTTTCTCTTCTGCATGTGTCATCACCTGGCCCACGCCCTGAGATACAGCTCTTCAGCCCGGCAGCAAGATGACTTGTCAGAGTTTCCATCCTGATTTTATGACCCCGGCAGGGACGGAAGGGGTCTGTGAGGCCATTGTGTCCGTCCTCAGCCCAGGGAGGATTGTTCCTAGTGCTGCAGCCAAGTATTTGGTCCAGGTCTCATTTCAAATGACTCAAGTGATGAGGTCCCCAGACCCCACCTTGGGACACTAATCTGCAGCCTAATCACTCTCACTGTAAGATTTTTTTTTTCTTTTTTGGTGTGTGTCTAATATTCAGAGTCTGACGCAATAAGGCTATCAAGAGCTAAGTCTGTTTAAAGTAACTCTTCACCTAGGAATGATCTCATAATAGTCACTGTTATTATAAATCTTCATCTTGCATGGGAGCTAAGTGCAAGTTACAAGGAGACCTAGGGACTGTTGATCCTAAAATGTAAGAATAGCCCCCAAAATGAGAATTAATGCTGAAAAGCAGCTCCATTTACCAATGATAACTGTTCTATGTATGCTATAATATTTCACATAGTGATTTTTTTTTTCTGGCTTATATGTTAAGTGCAAAAGCAGAAGAGCTCCTGCTATTGCATGCTTAGCACAAAATTCATAGCTTCCCTCTTTGAAACCACTCTGACAATTGCTCTCAATCTGCTTGCCAGGGAACGAGCTCTTGGCCTGTGTCTTTCTCCCGCGTGCGGGGTCTGTCTGTAATCTCAGTCACTGCTGAGAGCCTGGTGGGAGGTTAATTTTTGCTGGGAGTAAAGATCTCAGGGTAGAGTTGGGGAAGGTAAGAAAGAATGAAAGGGAGAGAGAGAGACTCAAAAGGAGGGAGAGGAGCAAAACGAGAAATAGCAGTTGGGAATTAGAAATGTTAAAGAAAAGAAAGGAAGGGAGGAGGTGGGGAGAGAAACAAAGGGAACTGGGTGAAGCAGGAAAGGAAAAGCAGGTGAAGACAGGCTTGGGAACTAGACTGGGGGTGGACATCGATACCGTCAGTACCAAACGTTCCCTGCAAGTGTCTCCTTGCGGATCCCTCCTTTGCTGTAAGAATTGAGTTTTCCAAGGGTCATTTCCAGACCAGCAGCCACATCACCTGGGGGTTTGTGAGAACCGCACACCCTCTGGCCTCTCGTCAGACCTCCCGAATCTGAAAAGCTGGGGAGAGGTCCAGCCAGGGTCTTCCCAAGCCCTTCGATCTTAAGGACCACTGTCGTCAGACGTTCTTCTAGGACTCAGACTGTCTGTAAGGATGGTGGTTGGAAGGCCTTTGTATTTGTAGGGAACTACACCTATCCTCCACATGCCGTCTCACCCTGTAACAGGAGCAAAGGCTGGGGCACCCCCTGCCGATCCGGTGGTTAAGACTCCAGGCTTCCAACGCAGGAGGCATGGGTTCGATCCCTGGTCGGGGAACCAAGATTCCACGTGGCGTGTGTCATGGCCAAGAAAAGAAGAAACAGAAGTTAATGAACAGAAGCCATTATTTCTTCATTTCTGAATTTCACCCAGGACCACTCGCGATACCCTGAGAATGTGGGACAGACTCCACATCCCCAGCAGCCGAGGTGTGAGCCACACGAGTTTGGCGGAACATCACGACACGTATCAGCTCTCTTTATGTTTCCCCCGTTGAGTCATCATGGCCAGCGAGAGAGCAGGGATCATTAAAGAGTTTGTTTTCATCTTTATTTTATCATTTAAAACATATTTTTCCAGCAGGAGCACTGAGGACATAAAAGGTTGTGTGTTGAGTAGACACCCAGATTAGCGCGGTTTCATTACCATCCACTCAGTTTTCTCGTCTTCGCTTCCCATGCCCTAGTAAATCGGAGTCATTTTAAGTAGATGTTGGAAATACGAACCTAATACGTTCTTGACATTCCCATAGCCTACTCAGAATTTAAAATCAAAGTCCTCATATGAAATCATCCGTCTTAGGCGAAAGGATTGCATTTTTCAAAAGGGGAAAACTGAAAATGTAAAAAGCCTTCCCTTGTTTTCAGCCCTGGTTGTCTCAGGATCCTTCTCCTGCTCACCAATAAGTATTTATCATGGTTAAGTGAATAATCATGGGGAGTCAGACCCCACTTTACTGACGCAGCTTCTCAGGGCATCCTAACTGTGACTCTGCCTCCTCGTTTTATGTTTCATCAGAACACGCAGGCGTATACTTTATGAGGTTGGGTAATGAAAAGAGAGAGATCTCAGTAACCGTAGTTACAAAGAATAATTGTTGCCTATAGCTCCTCCACCCTCCGTGGGAGTAGCCTCCACTGCACAATCCAGGGCCAGCAGTCCACAGCTCAGTTAGAGCTAACTCGCTTCATTTGGGGGCATTAAGTTATTCTAAATTAATACTGTATTTCACATCCGCAGGTCTGACTATTAACTGGATTTGGGACCCTTCAGGGTTTGTTATTTAGTGTCCCTGAAGCTCTCAAGGAGGCATTTTCAAATTCCTGCATTAGGACAGATTAAAAATTGGTTAGAAAGGCATGTTAAATAGTCTAGTCCCCTTCCTGTGCCCCTTGTGCCTGCAGAAGCGAAAGAGAGAACTTGCAAGTGAGGTTAGATGTGGCCTGGCGCACGTGCTGGCTTTCCTCTGTTTGCTGCTGAAATAGGGCTTCTTTACCCTAGAAAATGATTTCTGAAATCTCTGTAGCCTGTCCCAAAGTCAAAATCTAAGCCATACTTACCAGGAATCATTATATGTATTTTTTCTTTATGCTTTACAATTTTCTGCAGTAAAAGTGCATTTTGACTATAAACCAGAAAAGAAAAGAAAAAAAAAAAGTGATGCCTCACTACAGGAAAAAGTGACGAGACATGAAAATGTTTTGAAAATCATGACTAGTTAACCCCTAGAAAACAGTTGTCGGGTTCTTGCTTCATTATCTGCATCTTTAGTTATTCATCAGAAATCAGATTTACCTGAAAACCTGACTTCTTGAAGGTTATTCTCGATGAGTCAGTTGTGTGCTTTTTTTAGGGAAGATGCTGACGGATCCGTCTTTTCCAGGTCCCCGCGCACTAACCCGTTTCACTCCCATTGCTCCTCTGTGTTTAGAGCGTAGAGACTCGCTCTCATTAGATGAGCTCTAAGCTTTGTCCCCTGTGTCATCCTCGCCAAGGCCGGCCGCCCCCGCGCCCTGCTCACGCCAGCCTCAGGGTTTACTTCCAGGCCCCCGCTTGTCGCCCAGGGCCGGTTCCCTCCCCACAGCCCCCCGGGGCCCTGAGAGCACTGGCCCTGTCGCAAGGTCAGGACCTGGGGGATTCGGGGGGTGGGTGGGGAGAGACCGTGGATGCTGCTGGGGATCCCCTGATGTGAGGGGCTGCACCCCCTCCCCAAGAAAGAATTATCCAGCCCCCAGATCGCAACAATGTCGCTGTGGAGAAACCCTCTTCTAGGCACTCCTAGTCCATCGGCAGGCCATCATCATCCTGCACCTCGCGTGCGCTCTGCCGTCCCACTAACCTTGAGTCAGCCTTTGCTAATTCCTGCTCAGGCTTCCAGAGACCTCCTTCCCCACCCCACCCCAAGCCTCATGTGTCTTTCAAAAGCCTTTGCTCAGTCCTACAGTGTCCTGGGCCAAACTCTGCCCTCCCTTCCCCCCAGACAAAGGCTCTTCTTGACCAAACTCGAGCCCGGTCCTCTGAGCCCACTCCTCAATCAGAGCACAGTGTTGACAGGGGCCCCCGCCTGGCCAGGTCTGCGTAGCTCAGGCCGAGCGAGAATCCCGAGTCAGGTTAGAGAGGATCCCTCCACCGTTGGTATCTGATTCCCCAGGCCTGTCTTCAGCAAGAACTCCTCTACCTGTAATGTCTTTTCTTAGTAATTTTTTTTTTTTTATCTACCAACTTCACCCTGCCTTTCCCAACCCACTCCTTGGTGTCTTTACTGTATTCGGAGTTGAGTCTGATCGCTCCCCCTCTTGCTATGGTCTTGACCCCTATAGCCCTGAATAAAACCTTCCTTAACATTTTGACAACCCTCAGAGTACTGCTTTCTTTATAACACCCCACCCTGCATGGCCAACTCTTCGGGGTCAGAGCCTTGTTGTGGCCTAGGGCCAGGTGTGGACACAGTGGTCACCTAAGGGATGTTTGCTGAATGAATATCTGAAAGCATTTGACGGAAAGAGAACACAGATTTCAGTGCACCCATAGCCTCAGACTCCAAAGGACACACCTGGCCTGGTTCTTTGTCTTCCTCCCTCCCTCCAGGCGTTTTCCAGCTGCCAGCTGGATGTGTGTATGAATAAACTCTACCATTAAGTCCCTGAATTATTTAAGCCCTACCAGCAATTCTGTGTGAACTATAGAATGGGATGTATTGCATATGCGTGCACTTCAAGAGCGCCCGTCAGCCTGTCCAGGATGGCTTGATGTTTCTCTTAGCATCGCATCAATACTCAGGTATTCTCAGATATTGCAGGTGGCCAGAGCCTTTGTGTTCAGGCTTTTGCAGGCGTTCCACCAGGCCCTAATCTATATGTCCGATGCCAGCTCTAGACCCCGCCTTTGATAATTCTCCCTGAGCAGATGCATTCGATAACAGCTTCACTAATGGGTTCTGACTTCATCAGATGTATTAATGACTTCTTTTTCAAAGTCAGAGTGCTTTGAATACAAGTCTTCACTGCTTTAGAAGTTCATAAAAGCAAAAGCACAGTATTTCCCCTGGTGTCTGTACAACAGAGGAATAGCCTCACCCCCAGGGCCTGGAATTCTAGCTGTTTGCCTCTTGTTTGCAATTCCAGAGTCCAGGCTGCCGGGCAGAACATCTCCCCCGGCCTCCCCCCCACCCCACCCCCCACCCTGATTCCCTTTTGCCTGTCTGATTTTGGAGAACTCCTTTCTTGCAAAAGGCTTACAGTCACTTCATCTGCAAATTCATTGTATCCCATGACAAAGATGGAAAGGAAGACCCAGAATTGGCCTGCTGGCTGTCTTGAAGAGCATCTTCTCACATTACGAGTCCTGCACACAGAGAGAGCCCAGTTTGCAGACGGGGAAACGGATGTGGCAGACAGAGGGTGTGGTTCAACTTGGACCCTGGACTGACTAACTCCAAAGGCTTTACACAGTCCATTTCTCCACGCTGCTCTTAGCCATAGCGGTGAAGGGAAGAAGAGCAGCAATCTCTGCCTTCCAAGGTCTTCTGAGTGCGTGACCGATGTTCTTCAAGAGGCAGAGGAAGCCATGGTTTCCTTAACATTTCCCGACACTGCAATCCTCCCCCAAGTGCACACTGTCTTTATGGAGACCATTGCTGTTCGCCACTCACTGCCTCAGTCGTGTCTGACTCTTTTCGACCCCATGGACTATATACAGCACCCCAGGCTTCATTGTCTTTCACTATTGCCCAGAGTTCGCTCAGACTCACGTCCATCGAGTCGGTGATGCCATCCAGCCATCTCATCCTCTGTTGTCCCCTTCTCCTCCTGCCTTCAGTCTTTCCCAGCATCAGGGTCTTTTCCAGTGAG
Source organism: Bos grunniens (assembly GCF_055505025.1). Taxonomy (NCBI): domain Eukaryota; kingdom Metazoa; phylum Chordata; class Mammalia; order Artiodactyla; family Bovidae; genus Bos; species Bos grunniens. Next base: position 5,879,644 of record NC_141182.1, read on the forward strand.
TCAGCTCTTCACATTGAATGGCCGAAGTATTGGAGCTTCAGCTTCAGCATCAGTCCTTGCAGTGAATATTCAGGGTTGATTTCTTTTAGGATTGACTGGTCTGATCTCCTTGCTGTCCAAGGGACCCTCCAGAGTCTTCTCCAGTACCAGTTTTCATCAATACTTTGGTTCACAGTGAGGCTTCATAGAGCCATGCCCATTCGCTGCAGAGTTGCCAACACCTGGCTGACATCTGGTGTTGAAGAATGAGGGGACTTTGGGCTCCAACACATAGAATGAACCCTTCCAGGTAACACCTGTAGATTTATAGTTATTCCTCTCCAACTAGAAGGGCCGTAAGCCCGAATCCTTCACTTTCGTGTTTATTGCACTTACAAGTGAGGATGTATTCGGTGCAGGGGCTGAGGTTGCTAGTGGAGCCCCATAAATAAGTTATGTATGCTCCCTGCTCACCACGATGACCATCTTAATTTCATGTTCCTTAAATCGGGGTGTGCATATCCCCAGTTTTCCCTGGTGGAGTGCCTGTGCCATATTTTATTAGAAGTCAAGCTTTCTTAAAAAGTCAAGCTTTTTAGTGACTCAATTCGGTCACTCAGTAGTGTCCAACTCCTTGCATCTCCATGGACTGCAGCATGCCAGGCTTCCCTGTCATTTTAGTGATAAGCCTTATTATTTAGAGGAAAACACACACAGATTATTATCTCACAGAATGCCTCTTTTTTTTTTTTTTTTTTTTTAAGATAGAGCATGGGTTTTCAAACACATATCTCCTCCTTACTCTTGCGGATCTTCTTTGCTATGAAGATTTGCCCATAGAAGATTCTGAAAGCCCATGTGGACATCATCACGTTACTCATTTTTATCTGTCGTCTGGATCTCACCTTTTGGATCTCTCTTTCCTTAAAGTGGAGCAAGATGCTTGCAAATGCATGTTGCTTTGTTGTAGATAGTATGCCTGTTGAAAAGCAATTATCTGCACCCCGCCCTGGGTTCTCAACTCAGATGTCATTCCTGGTTTTGTTGGCCTGATGTTGTTGACACCCACCTCCTGGGTTTTACTGCCACGGTGGAAGTCCAGTCCCCTCCCCGCCCATACATACATTCCCCTCTCTGCATCACCGGGGAGTGCTTCTGCATCTCAGTGCACTTGGCTTTTATTTATCTGGGTGGCACACGTGTGCTGTAATGGACATGGGCCTTTGTTTACCTGTACATAGAACAGACAGTCACGGGGAGTGTCTCAGGAGGCAGGCAGCCCACTGTGTCCTCTGGGGCCGTGCAGACGGCAGTGTTGCCCCCGTGGGGACATGTGGCCGTGTCTGCAGACCTTCCGGCTGTCACAGCTGGTCAGGAGTGTGGGGACATGGTTGCTGGCATCCGGCAGGTAGGGAAGGAATGCTGCAGACCATCCATGATGCACAGAACAGCACCCCCCCCCACCACCCCCACCCAGAAGATTAGACAGCCCGACGTGTCAGCAATGCCAGGGCAAGCGGTGCTGGTCTAGGAGATTTCATTCTTCTGTAGTCAAGGCGGTGATACCGCCTCTCTTTGCCATCTAAAGTCGTGGTGTGAGATAATGCAAAGTTAAATCCTGTGATCTTAGAACCAGTGAGTGGAGCTGGTTGATCTGTAAGAGAAATGCACTCTTTGCAGTTGTCAGGAAGGCAACCCTACATAAAAAACAGGATTTAAAGCCAGCTTAGATTTACTTCACTTAGTATGAATCTCTAGATCCACCCCTGTTGCTGCGGATGGCAGCGGTTCTTACTTCTTTGTGGCTGTATAATATTCCATTGTGTATATGTGCCGCGTCTTCTTTATCCACTCCTCTGTCCATGGGCTTTTAAGGTGCTTCCATGTCTTGGCTGTTGTGGATAGTGCTTCAGTGAACCTGGGGGTCAGACAGAAAAAGGCAGATGTATGGTATTGCCTGTACATGGTATCTCGTGGTCCAGATGGACATATCTGCCAAACAGAAAGAACCTCACACACATAGAAAATAAACCTCCAGTTTCTAAAGGAGGAAGGGGAGGGGTTAATTAGAATTCGGGGATTAAAGTATACCCACTACTGTATCCAGAATAGGTCATCCACAAGGACCCACGGTGTAGCGCAGGAAACTGTACTCAGTATCTTGTAGTAACATCTGATGGAAGAGAATCTAGAAGAGTGTGTGTGTATATATTATATATATATATGTTTATACTCAGTTATACATATAACTGAATCACTTTACTTCTGTACACCTGAAACTCACCCAACATTGTAAATCAACTCTATTTCAATAAAAATTTAAAGGAAAATAAAGACAGTTGAGAAGCAGGAAGGGCATGGGTTAGGGCTAGGTTCAGAGGAATCCCCAGGAGGCCCATGGGGCATGCGCAGCTGTGATCAGGCCACGGCCGTGTCCTCCAGTGCATCGGCAGCCCTTCAAACATGAAGAGCCTTGTTTTCAGGGGACCTTTCTTCCCGCTCCTCAAACAATACCCTGGCTTTGTCAAGGGAGCAGCAGCCTTCACCGAGAAACCCTGGTCAACACATCAGTCTGACTTTCCGTTGCTTAGCTCCAGCGTCTGTTTGAAATTCAGAGCAAAGCCATAAATCCCACTTTGCTTCTGGTAGCAACCTGCATGATGTGCCGATTGAGCATTAGAAAAACAGTAAATCCAGCCCATTTATTCACATTAACCAGCCAAGGCGTCCCGCGTGCCCGTGTAACGACTGGAAATTACTGGCATGGCCTTGTAGACCATGAAAAGAGGGAAGCATATGGCAGAATTCACATGTGAACAGATTGCTTTTTCTCCTAAGAACGCTTGATTAGAATATCCACTCTTCCAGCGTACGGAGGGTGCTCTCCCTGCCTTTGATTGAAGCTCCAAGTCACCCCACCACCCTTTTTTGTCGCCGCATTCTGCTGTGCACCTCACGCCTCCTCCTGCCGGTTTCTGAATGGCCTACTTAAACCTTGAGGTGGGTCCTTCAGTTTCCCATAAATTAATAACACGTCTGTGAATATTTCCTGGCCGATCTTAGAAGCCTCCGTCTGTTCCAATACTGGCACCGCGAAAACGGGGGACAGATAAAGCAAGCTTCTTTCAAACGTCCTTCCCGTGAGAGGCAAAATATTATTAATCTGGACTGCCTGCTACTTTCATTTACCGTGTTGCTGCTCATGGGATTACAGGCACAAAGGTTTCATAAATTTCAAATGAAATACGAACATTTGTTGTCAAAATACTCTTCAGCTATGAAAGCCTTACTAGTGCTAGCTCCATTTATTATTATTATTGTTACTGTTGTTATTGTTATGGTCTTTTTATCCACAGGCATTTACATGTTCTCAGTCCTAGGGAGCCAAGCTCCCCCTCCCCTCTCCTCCCCTCATTCCCTTTTAATTGTCTCTTGCGTCTTTTGAGTCTCTTCCCTCCTCTTGCAAGCAGGAAACAGGAAATCAGTCCGTGAGGGAGTTTTTTTTGTCCCTCCTGCCATACCTGGCTGTAGTCGCTTTGATTACAGGGCACACTCCTGCCCTCGTTTGTGAGCAGAGTCCCTTGTCTGTCACAACAGAGGTAGTTCGTGGGGGTGTTTAGACTGCTGCATCCACGAGTGACACCCAGGTCCCACCTGGGAGGCTGTCGCCGGCCCAGGATGGCTGGGGGGCTGGGTGGGAGACAGCAGAGCCAAGCTGGACAGGCAGTTTTTGTGGAGAGCAGCCAGGTCACCAGCTGCCAAGAAAACAGCCTGTTCCAAATCCAAGGGGCATTGCTCACCTGGATCAGAGAAATGGGAGTGAAGCTGTTAGCTGAGAGACCCAAGAAGCTGACAGAATGGATGGATCCAGGGCGAGAATGAAATAATCAGAGCCATTTAGTGACCTCTGACCAGGTGCCAAACCTTTCAGTGGCCCAGGAGTGTGCCACAGAATGACTGTGGAAGGAAGGGCAGGTGTACTGAGTCAGACCAGGGTTCTCACAGTGGGGTCCCCTGACCCAGCAGCCTGGCCGTCACTTGGAACTTGTTAAAGACACAGATTCTTGAGCCCCCCATGCAGATCTACTGAATCAGAATCCCCAGGAGTGGGGCCTGCTGAAGCCCTCCAGGTGATTCTGACAGTGGTCAAGTTTGAGACGCAGCAGGACGTGCAGGGGACACAGCAGATATTATCGACACCTGGCCTGGGAGTCCGAAGTATTGTGCCGTTGCCTGGGTTACAGGCCTCCGGGCAAGTCTCTTAAACTCTCAGCACCTGGCATCTTCCTCCCCGAGGGGGATAATCGTGCCTGTGGTTCTGACCTCGCAGGGTTTTTCTAGAATGATGCTGATCCCAGTGACAGCAGCTAAGAACCTCTGTGTTCCCACTACTGCGTACCAGGCTGGGTGCCAGACACGCATTCCACACACTGTCTGTTCTGATCCTGACCGTTGCCCTTGAGGTAGGTGTTCTTAATTACCCCCAGCTTAACGCTGGGAAACCACGTGGCTAGCCGGCCTGCTCAAGGCCAGGCTGCTGATCGGCAGGGGTCACGACAGAGCGCCCTCCTTCCAGAGCTCACGCCGGCGCTGAGTGGCTACGGCATCTCACTGGATTGAGAGAGCGTGAAAGGGCCTGGTGAGGCACAGGTGCCATGCGAAAGAACAGAAAGCAGTGACACCAGTGGCATTCTGTGTGTGTGGCTGTGCACACACAGGCGCACACACATAAACGTGCGTGTGTTGTTGCTGTTCCGTCGCTAAGTCATGTCCTCTCTTCTGCGACCCCATGGACTGCAGCCCGTCAGGCTCCTCTGTCCATGGAATTTCCCAGGCAAAAGTACTGAAGTGGGTTGCCATTTCCTTCTCTAGGGGATCTTCCGCACCCAGGGATCGAACCTCTGTCTCCTGCATTGGCAGATGGATTCTCTACCACTGAGCCAACGTGTTCACGTGTGTATGTCTTAAAATTAATTCTCACACCGGCGTCTTTGCTTGGGGTCTCCCCTCTGTGGGAGCCTTTGGTCTGGCTCACCCCCTCTATCAAATGGACTCACAGTCTAAACTGGGCCACACAACCCAGACCAGGTCTGGACTCGGGCGTCGGTGCCAGCGAAGAGTCAGCTTTGCTGTGGAGTACACGGTCTTCTCTTTCCCACCAACCAGCAGAGGGGAGAGGATTCGAGACTTGGATGATCACTGGGGGTTTCTGCAGGCTTCTAGGGCAGCCTTTGTGAGCGGAAGACAACTTTGAGAGGTTTGCCTCGGTTTTTCAATTAAAAATTCCTTCACTCATGTGACATGTTCCAAATCCTAGCTTTTTTTCTGGGCTTGTAAGTTCAGTTTACAATTCTTACTATGTTGCTTGCAAGCCTGAAAAATTTTAGCAGTCATTTTGGAGGAGCTATAGAATAATATTTCAGCTCACTTATGCATTTAAGTGAAGACCTTGGAAATGTGACAGTGCATTACAAATGTAATATTTTGATTTCCTTTTCAAGAATTTTTACTGACAAACTTCCTAAGAATGTAAGTAATTTGCATATATGTATAATAAGCTACACTTCAATTCTGAACTTTAAGTTTACTTAATCTTCTGATATTTTTATAAGTTTTATGGTATTTTTGCCTACACTGTGTAGTTATTACCACTTATACATTTAGAATTGAAACTGTTAGGCTAGTGTGTAATTCTAGAGTAGGGATGAGCAGACTTCTTTCTGTAAAGGGCCACATGGTAAGTATTTCTGGCTTTGCAGTCCCAAGACTGTCTGCCACAACAATTTAACCCTTTAATATGAAATCAGTCCCAGACAGTACATAAATGAATGGACCTGGCTGTGTTCCAGTCAAACTTTATTTTTTTTTTAAAGAAAAAAATATTATTGCTAAATGAGATAGATAGTTCCTTTGGGAAAAGCAAATATCTAAAGTTAACCAGACCCTGATAGTGGGAAAGATTGAAGGCGGGAGGAGAAGGGGATGACAGAGGGTAAGATGATTGGATGGCATTACCGATTTAATGTACATGAGTTTGAGTAAACTCCGGGAGTTGGTGATGGACAGGGAGGCCTGGCGTGCTGCAGTCCATGGGGTCACAAAGAGTCGGACACGACTGAGTGACTGAACTGAACTGAACTGTACCTCAATTATACTGTCTGAAAAACAGTATTTCTTTTGACAGCTTTTTGGAAAGAAAGAACTTTAGAAAATTTATTCACAGAGTACATTTCTTTTATCCCTTCAGATTCACTCACCATCCTTCTTAACCATAACAATAAAACTTTATTGATAAAAACAAGCAATGGGCCAGATTTGGCCCAGGGGCCATAGCTGACCAACCCCTATTCCTGAAGGCCAAACTCAGACATTACAAGTTCTTAAGATGCCACATGTGTGAAGCTATGCCAACACCATAGCATTACTGTTCTCATTTTGATTATCTCAATATTTTTGTGTGTAATTCTGTCATATAGACGTGACATTTTTAGGCTTAATCCCCACACTGGCTGTCTGAGTTGGGAGTTAGTCTCTGCCATGTTTAGCTGTGTGGCTTTGGACAAGTGGCTTAAGCTCTCTGTGCTTATTCCACTCATCTTTAAAAGGAGACTGTGATAGTACTTACAGGGCGGTTGTAAAGAGAGCTTTCATCCTTTCGTGTAAGTCTTCCTGTGGGTAAATGATTTCTCTGTAGTAAGGAAGGAAGCAGTGATGTCGTATCAGACAGTGTCGGAGTCACCTGCCATGGAGTGCTACATCTGGCTGTCAGCATCCTGAGATTTCTTAAGAGCCCGGGAGCCCCCTGGCCAACGTGTGAACTCATTTCTCCTGGTCTCCAGTGCTTCTAGGACAACCGCCTTTTTATAGAAGCAGCGATTATCCTTCATTCATATTTCCTAAAGAGGATAACTCACTTGTTCTCTCTGATTACTGAAACTTGCACCCTCCACCAGGTGACACCTCACTTAAGTGAGGTTTGTATTTCCTTGGGCACTTTCCTGAAATGATCTTCTGGCCAGCTCTAAGTCACCTTTGAACTTGATGGAATTCTGTACCCTGTTCCCCTGTGTTCTGTCTCTCCAGACCAGAAAATGATATCTGGGCATCTCTCGGGGATCCTCTGACTTGCAGTCACATCTTCTGTCTGAGACAGCGGTTCTTAGCTGAGGGCGGCACTGTCTCTTCCCCGCGCTTTGGGCATTTTTGGTCACTGGGTAGCAGGGTGCCGTCAGCCCTGGGGAGGGTAGGCGACTGGGGAGCCAGGATGCTGGGCATTCTGCCGTGGGCAGCTCAGGATGCTGGGGACGCCCCCACCTGCCACCCTCTCCTTGGGTCCTCTTTGTGACAGACACCAGTAGGTGGGCCAAGGAGTCTTACAGAAGTGTGCACAGTTCCACAGTCAGTGCTGCCTGCACGAAGGAGTCTGCTAGGTCCAAGGGCACGTGAACCCGGAGGACGGGCCGGGCCAGCACCCAGGGGTCTCCCTTCTGACCCACATGACTGCTTCTTACTTTGCCGCCCCGTTATGCTTCCGTGCAGGATTTCTTGCGGCATTTACGGACCTGCAGTGAGCCTGGCCGCAGTCACCGCGAGGTCTCGCTGGCTGTGTCCTCCAGGGCCAGGACTGGAGAAGCGGCCGTCACTAGCATGGTACTTGGCACAGAACGGTTGCTTAATGAATATTTATTGAACAGTTTCCAGCTAATGCAAGAAAGCTAAACAGTACAACACCCGGAGGATTGAAGTTTATTGAAAATCGACCCAAAGGACTATGGTGAAAAGACTCTGAAAAGGCGGGAGTTGTGGGGGCGGGGGGTGGCAGAGGAAGGAATCTGTGTTTATTAAGCGCCTTCAGTGAGTGCTGCAGTAGATGGTGCAGTGGGACAGACAGCCTGGGGCCAGGCTGCCCTGGGTTGAATCCAGGCTGCCAGGCTAAGCTGTGTGGCCTTGGCACGTTAATCAGCCTCTCTGTACTTAATCTCGTTATCTTTGAAAGAGTGATCATCTCACAGGGATATTGGAGAACGAAATGTACAGGTTCCAGGAAGTGCTTTAATAGGCCCGGCAGGTAGTGAGCACCACACAGGTGGTTGTGTTGGGTTATTTCCTTAGCTCACTTCTTCCTGATGTTCCCAGGTCATCCCCATATGACAGGTGGGGAGACTCAAAGTCTGGTGGCCTTGTAGCACGTGGCAGCCTCGGACTGAAAACCAGCCACCCGCTCCATCCGACCCCCCACCTCTCCTCCTGCCTCGCTCCATGTTTCCTTCCCTGCATGGGGAATTTGGGGACCAAGAGGAGGAGAAGGACTTGGGGACACCACACAGAGGTGATGTGTCTGAACCATTTGGTGAACCAGAGTTCGGGTGCGGGCTCCTGGGGACCCGGTTGGGCTGAGCTGAGGTCACTGCTGTGAGATGGACTCTCCTGTGAGCCATCCTCCGGGGCCCAGCACGAGTTGCCCTTGGCGATGGCTCCTCTCCCCACGTGGGCAGGGGGAGCGGACGGCCCCAGCAATAGGCGCAAAGGAGGAAGCGCAGGGGCTCCTGACACCGGGACCTAGCAGACGCAGGAGCAGATGTGTGGCTGCGTGTCCAGGTGGAACGCCAGCGGTGGAGAAAGAGAGCACGACTCACACGTGGCGAGGGAAAGGGAAGAGGCGGCCAGTGTGTCCTGGACACATTTTTCAGAACACACATGCTGCTGTTTAGTCTCTCAGTCGTGTGCAACTCTTTCCGACTCTGCAGGCTGTAGCCCACTAGGCTCCGCTGTCCATGGGGTTCTCCGTGCAAGAACACCACAGTGGGTTGCTGTTTCCTTCTCCAGTGGATCTTTGCAACCCAGGAATCAAACCCAGGTCTCCTGTGTTGGCAGGCAGATTCTTTACCACTGAGCCACCCGGGAAGCAGAACATGCGTAGAAGAGAGCTGAGTGTTCTGGGGCCATGGGAAACACTTCCTGGGGCATTTGCACCCCTCCACCCCCTTTTAATCCCGCCATATGCACCACAGGAGAAAGGAACCATGATGTGCATTCTTGAGACCTGATGCCCCCCACCGGAGTCCTGGGCTTGAGCCACAGACACCTGCCCCAGAGCTTCCGTCCTTTGGCACAGGAGAACTCTGTTCTTGGCGAAGGGAGTCAGTCTCAGAGGCAAGCGTCTGCTCTTTCAGGACCCTGCGATGACGAGTGGGTCAGGGCAGGCTCCCCTGAGAGTGAGGTGTCTGAGGGCTGGAGGGACCTTGACTTCAGCCAGGAGGGCAGAGGGGAGGGCCTTAACTCTGGCTCTCGTTCTCCCCCTGCTCCTCCTCTCAGTGTCGGCACCACCCCAGGCTGCCCTTCGCCTTGTTTGCCTCCAAGGCTAGTCTCTGCCTCTCCCCTGTCTCCTGCGAAAAGTGCCGCTGTAGAGGCATTAAAATCTCTATAAAGGAGACTAGGAAACCCCAGAAAGTCCACATGTTTGAATTGGGGGGACAGGAAAATAAATGTTTTTTAAAAACCTAGATATGTTTCTAACCATCCCACAGATCTTGACCTCCTAAATGGGAAGATTTTTTCCCTTAATTTTAAATTCTCTGAATTTCTAGCACAGTGGGTAAAACATAAGACTGTGACCATTTTCCTCTTCTCAGTCTCAGCGGAAAGGAGGTTTTGAACTTAATTCCTTTTCTTTTTTTTTCACTTGTCAAATTTATATACCATAAAATTTCCCATTTTAACCATGTATAAGCATCTAATTCAGTGGCATTAAGTATATTCACAGTATTGTGCAACCATCACAAGCATCCGTCTCCAAGGGAACTTGCTTCTTAAATCTCCCAGCTGTGTGTTTCACATCGTGATGTCCTTCAACTCAGCCTGGTGGAAAGGGGCAGCTGGGGACTTTTTTTTAATCGCTGACAGTTGTGTTACCCTCCCCCAGTGGTCTAACCTCTCTGAGCTTCAGTTTCCGTCTGTAAAATGGGAGCACATCTCCCCACCTTAACGCCCTGTGATCTGAAGCTAGTGAGATGACAGGCGGGGTGGCCTCTAGAGTCTGCTCATCACCCCAGCTCTCTGGTGAGGCTTGAGAGCATAACACACCACCCACCTCTCCTTCTCACTGGTCTGCATCGTCCTGAGACGTGGTCCTCCTTTTTCATACGTGGAGCGTATGATAGATGAGGTCCCAAGAAACAGCAGTTCCTGTAAGGACCATGTGATTGCCTGCCGTTGCTCAGGGCCTCGTGAAGGCACAAACGGGTCGATGTGAGGAGCGTCCCGGCTTGGTATCTGCTGGGCTCTCTCCGTACAGTTGACAAAACTCCAATCCATAAAAACCTGTTTGAAATTTCCATTAGGAGATTTGCACAAGTGGTTAAAATTAGTCATGCATTCTTGGTCTCAACTGCAGGAAGGGTGTCTTTACTGTGAAAATGATTATGACATGTTAAAGCTGCGTAATAGTAAGCAGACAGTTTTCCAAGCTGCCGGGCGAGTTCTGGAAATGCTCTATTTATTTTCTCCCTCCTGACTCCTTTCTTTCAGGCAAGACTGCCGGTGCGGTGACTTGGAAAACAACTGAGGCCCAGCAGCTTCCAAGCTTTGGCATCACGTGGCTTCATCTGTAAGCCAGGCCAGCTCTTTTATTTTTGTAAGAGGAGGCCTTAAAAACTAGCAGCATTCCCAGTTTGCTCACCTGAGCTCCCCCCTCACTTAACATTTCTAGAAGGACAGCATAGCATCTAAGGCCAGGGCGTGGGCAGTGACTTTTGTGTGCTGAAGACCAGCTGCCTGGTTCAGTTGCTTATTTACTCCTTTTTAGCGCAGCGGTGTTTTCAGTGTTAGAGAAAAGGCTGTGATTTCCTTTGATATTAAAAAGCCAGCCTCTTATATTCTCCAACACCATTTGCATTCAGTCTGACGGCCACTAAACCCATATGTGGATTTTTTCATCTGAGAGCGTTTTCTGTCTGCATGTTGTTTACATTTATCAAGCGTTGTCCTGCCCAGTACTTTACATCTATTGTAGCCTCTGGGCCTAGCTGACAGCATGGCCCACGTGAAACGCGAAACAAAACAGTGGAAAGAGTCAAAGCGTCTCCTTTAGAGAGAAGGAGAGAACGGGGAAGGCAAACATGGCCGTGAAAATGAACCGTGTGCTGAGCGGAGGCTCTGCCTTTGCTCTGTCGTCAGCGTGTCACTCGTCAGTCAAGCTCCCCCTCCCGCTTACACACTCGTTAAGCTAATCCAGGAGCCCAGCTTTGGCTCAGCTCTTAGCCTAAAAAAATGAGGAAGGAGGATTTCATGAAACAAATATTTAAAATAACAGGAAATAACTGGGAATATCTGATGTTGTTTGGGATTATCTAAACAAAAGAGTTTAATAGTTATTTGCTTTTTTATTTGCTCTGGTTCTTTGTCTTTGGTGACTCTGGAATGCCACATACACCATCAGAGTAGGCTACTTTTGTGCACACTAATTAAATATAAGGAAAAAACCAAACCCTTATTCCTGCAATTCGGGCACTTTGCCACCAGGTGGCGGTAGTGTGCCTTGATTAAAGAATCTGAAACAGCCCTTATTTAGTGAGGTTATTTTGTGGTTTAGTGCTATGGATATAGAACTGATTTAGATAGATTTGTCTCCTCAAGAAGCTTACCTTCTACTGTGCAGTCACAGATGGCAGGGTTTTTCTAAAACTGGATTCACTTGTTTTTCTCCTCTCAACCCCATTCCACCCTGCACTCCCATTCAGAGTAGGAGACTTTAAGGGCAAAAACTGTTCTCAGATATCTTAAAAAGTTACCTCAGACTCACCCGCCTGCAGAAATCTCTTATTTTCCCCCAACATTTGTGCAGAACCTCCAAATGTTTGAAAAGAAAAAAAGCACACACTGAAAGATGAGCAACACACGCGTGCCCCCGCCTCGCCACCTGTAGCATCACAGAAGCACTGGGGTCGCTGGACACCTTCACGGGCTCCTTGTTGCAGCTTCTTTCTCAGAGCATGCTGGGACTTTTGCAGAGTCTGGAAGAGTTTGAATCAGAGCTGTCTCTGCCACGTCAGGAGTGGACAAGGAAATGAGGGCAGGGGTGCTCGAAATCAGTGGTGGTTCAACTTTCCAGGCATAAAAGACCCCCTCCCCTCTGTTCTTTAGTTGGTGCATTTTATCTGTTGCCTGAGAAATATGTCCTAAGATAGTGCCATTTGAAGTTAAATAATCACCTAGAGTAATTTAGGATTTCATTGGTTAGTGTGTTTGCCTACACTTAGAAAATATTCTTTTCATACTAAGCATGTGCTAAGGAAGAGGGTGGTGAGGTAATTCTGTATTATGTAATAATTCCCAGTGACTTATGGGAATGAGTTGCTCAAAAGTCTTATGTAATATTCCCAATGACTCTGTCTGGTAGGTCTTCTTAGTACTCTTGTATAAAATGGAGTTCAGAGGATTAAGCTAGTGGCCTGTATCTAGGGAGTGCACAAGCCAGGATTCATATCAAAATGATCCAAGTGCAGTGTTCAGAACACGTGGAAATTTTGCAACCCAAAGTATCTAGCTTCTCCAGATTATAATCGCCGACTCAAAAAGAATGAAAAGTGCAAGTGTGAGTTGCTCAGTCGTGTCTGACTCTTTGCAACCCCATGGACTATAGCCCACCGGGCTCCCCTGTCCACGGAATTCTCTCGGACAGAGTGGGTAGCCATTCCCTTCTCCAGGGGATCTTCCTGACCCAGGGATCAAACCCAAGTCTCCTGCATCTGCAGGCAGATTCTTTACTGTCTGAGCCACCAGGGAATAGGAAAGAATAATCAGGAATAGACACAGTTTCTTCTCTGCAGCTCCTCTGGGGGAATCATGGGCACCTCCCATTGAGAAGCCTCACTGCAGACTCTGAGGGTCAGAGACCACCCTTGGGAAGAATGCTCTCCTCTGACAGGTGCTGTTGAGAGCAGATAGGGCTTTCCCAGGGGCACAGTCCTGCTGGGTGCTGCAAAGGTGTGCCTGGGGTGGGGGAGGAAGTAACAGAGGCAATGGCCCTCACCTGCCAGAGAGCCTTAGATGGGGGCTTCCCCTCCCCCAAACAGTCCCCTCTGGAAGATGAACGGCTTCTCTGAGCGTCAAGATGAGTTTCTATTCTAAAGCAATGAGTAGACAAGCCAGAAAGCAAGCCAGCAGAGAAGGAATGGATGAGGCTGCACAGTCTGCAGAACATGCTCACATGCGTAATAGGACTCTCCCCACAGCCGTGTGGATGGGGCAGGGGTTATTTTTACAGTTAACCTCATCCCATAGCTGAGGAAAGTGTACCTCAAGAAGTATGCTATCCATCCCCAAGTTTTGTAGATGTTAAGACTCAAATCCTATATCTAGCATCCTAGCATGACCACATAAAATGTAAGACACCCAATTCAATCTGAGTTGTGTCTCTGCGTGTCTGTGAGGGCTTCCCTGGTAGCTCAGTGGTAAAGAGTCTACCCACAATACAGGAGACCTGGGTTCAACCCCTGGGTCGGAAAGATCCTCTGGAGAAGGAAATGGCAACCCACTCCAGTATCCTTGCCTGGAGAATCCTCACGGACAGAGGAGCCTGGCGGGCTGCAGTCCCTGGGGTTGCAGAAGAGTCAGACACGACTGAGCGACTCAACAATAACAATTTCTTTGTATAAATGTAGCCCATGCAGTGTTTGAGATATATTTATATTTGAAGAAAATTGTGTGGGAGATACTTAGACTAGGAAATAATTTGCTGTTTACCTGAAATTAGAATTTAACCAGAATCTGCATTTTTGTTTGCTCGATCTGGCACCTGCTCACAGCATCTTGTTTCTGCCCGCTCTGCCACATGGTCTGAATGTCATTCTATGATTCAGTAACTGCCCTGGGAAATCACAGTTATTTTGAGGGTAGCTCCTTATCAAGCACGTGTCACCTGCTAAAAGCTTCACTTCCTGTGTTGCATCTCCTCACACCTTGAAAGCTGGGTCTCCCTTTTCAGATGAAAAAACTGGGGCTCAGAGAGAGTAAACAGCTTGGTCAACAGCTCTTAATTAATGAAGGTGAAAACTAGGATTAGGACCAGCATCTGTGCCTCCAAGGGCATTTCTTATAGGCATCCACACTCCAAATCCCACTCCAGTATTCTTGCCTGGGAAATCCCAAGAATAGAGGAGGCTGGTCAGCTACAGTCCATGGGGTCTTAAAAAGAGTAGGACAGGACTTAAGCAAATAAACAACACTCCAAAAAAAAAAAAAATAGTTTTGTTTTTTTTTTAATTTAAAAAGAAAAATGATGTTCACAGTCACCCAGAGGTATAAAGCCCCTTGTAGGAAGAACCCAGGGGTTGGCTTGAAGAATTTGTCTCTTCACTGCACCCAGCTAAATGCTTCCCACCTAACAGGTCCTCTGCACATACCTGTTTGCTGACTGATGTTTCAGCAACAGTTCACAAAATAAGTGGGGGCGGGGGGGTGGGTAGTGGAGAGAGTTGAAAACTCAGTTCCATTTACACGTCTGTTTTGCTCAAGATGTATTTAAAATTTTGTCAGGACCATAAACTGTGTTTCCAAACACGAAGATAGATCGGGCCTCTGACCTCTTCCGAGGTGACATAATTCATCCGAAAGGTTTATCGCCCTGTGTGCCATTTCACGGTTCCCTACGATTCCTCGTTCTTCTCCCTCCATTAAGGGTAGAACGGGCAGGAGGACAGAGGTGAGGGTGAGAGCTGGCCAGTTCTGTGTGCGCGGAATGTGGCCCCCAGGAGCCCCAGCCCTCCTGTTAACACCACGCTCTTATCCCGTAATCACAGCCTGCGGGAGACAACATCACAATTCATCTGGAAAACGAGATTAACTCATTTAAGCTCGGCACTGATCACAGAGAGGAGAGTTGGCTGGTGCCTGGCTGAAGGGCAGCCAGCAGATTCCTGCCCCCGTGGCGCGGGCGGGGCGGTCCCGCGGGGTCCTGTGCATCTTTCCGCCCCTTCCTCATCAGAGCACCTCCCGAGCCGCGCAGCTGTCCGCGCAGCTCTGCAGAGAACTTCTCGGGTCGGTATGCTGCAGTGTCCCTCACGCTGCGGCCCCCTCACACGTCGTCGAAATGAATCCCCGTGTGACTTGGCGCTGGTCGACTCACGCGGAGATTGGATTTGCGGTTGCGTCAGGCGCCTGCTTCCAGAACGCAGGTGCGCGGTCTCAGCGGCTGGGGCCCGGAGCGGAGGCTTATTTTCTTCCACTTCCCACGTTCCCTTTCTTGGGAGGTGACTTCCCGCAGGGATGTCCCCGAGGCTGACCTGCTCTGTCTCTCCCACCGGGAGCCCTGAGTACAGGTTCTGTACCCACATCTAATGGTCCCCCAGATTGCCCAGCGGCCTGTGCGTCTGAGGGACTTGGGGGCCCATTTCCCATAGGCGCAGAGAGGCACCACGCTGAATATGCAGTTAACTGCCCGGAGACTTGCTTGTGGAAGCAGTACATTCAAGGAGCGGGCAGCGGCTCCCGCCCTCTGCACTGTCCGCGCCCACCCCTCTTGCCCAGTGTGCGCCCAGCCTGGCAAGCCTTTACAGCACTGCCGTACTGCGCACCTGGGCTGTGCCGGAGCTCCCCCGTTCTCTTGACACAGTTCAAGTGAAGGGACCTGAGTGGGTGTGTGTGGGTGTTTCTCTTCTCACTAAACAGTCTTGTTTTCTGCTTGTTCACGTCCTGACATCTGGACCACAAATAACTTAGCTGTTTGTCAAGGCCAGCTGTTAGGACCTAATGACCACTCACCAGGGATTTTAGAAAGGGAAGGGGACACATCACGATAGGAGAGTATTTCGAACGAATTTCTTGAAAACCAGCTGGCTTCATGAGCCAAAGATGCTGTGTGTCTGGCTC
Source organism: Bos grunniens (assembly GCF_055505025.1). Lineage (NCBI taxonomy): Eukaryota > Metazoa > Chordata > Mammalia > Artiodactyla > Bovidae > Bos > Bos grunniens. The sequence continues at coordinate 5,895,490 of NC_141182.1, forward strand.
TGTTCTTGCCAGGCTGGCCTCTCTGTGATGGAGAAACCAGTAGACCACGAGTCCTCCAGCGTTTCCTGTAGATTGTTTTGTAATGTTCAAAGTAATAGAGAGTAATATGCATTTTAAAATATATCACTATTCCTTTTGAAGAAACATACCATTTCTGGGGCTTGTTCAGTAACAATAACTGAATAATTGCTTCAATACACAGGAACAAGATGCTCTTATCACGCAATTGTAGATGCTTTGGAGGGAAGTTTTAGGACTAAGTGGCTGCAGCCGTTCAGAGCTTTGCTGAATATTTAACAAATTTTTTGTGTGGCTCCATCATCTAAGAAGACTATCAATTTTAGAGCATACAGCTGTTCAGGAATAATAGTTTGAAAGACCGGCCCCAAAGATCTTGGTGATTAAAGTGTGAACAGATGACGGAATGATAAACCTTAACACTTAAAACGTGTTTTTATAGTTCCCTCCCTATGTAATAACATCGTCTGATGAATGTATTTGCAGTGAACAGACCGAGTGAAAGAACCTTCCATAAGGGGACCCAACACAGTTTGAATATAAATGTTTGCCCCCAATTCCCCTGTTAGTGATCGACTGTATGTACTGATCAGTGTTAAAAAGGGGGCACCCAGGAGCCCCCTCAAAGTCCTCCTGCGTACACACTCCCACTTATAAACGCATGCCTTGCGTGGGTATCGATCGCAACTATTCCATAAACACATCTCGCAAAGTCCCTCTGTGCCCGTGCTGTTTAAATTAGTCCAAATTCAGAGCAAAGGTCCCTTCCAGAGGGAAATAGCATCTCTTCCAGCAGCTGCCCCTACCCCAGCCCTGGCATGTAATCTTTTGTAGGCTGTGCCAGGTTGGTGAAGACAATACCCTCCCGGCCCTGCAGGGCACCAAGCCCCCAGGTGCCTGTATCCTCGTTGTAATGTCCCTTTGTGTCGTGTGAGGTGAGGAGGTTCTCTGAATGCAAAGCCAACGTGCAGGTGACTTCAAAGTGTTACATGAATTAAAAGCACGAAGGAGACTTGGCCACCAGGTGTAACGCATGAAGGTTGTTTTCACTTGGATTTAAATGAACCTGCTATCGAAGACTGGAGGAGGAAATGGTAACCCGCTCCAGGATTCTTGCCTGGGAAATCCCATGGACAGAGGAACCTGGGGTCGCAGACGAGTTGGACGGGACTTAGCAACTGAGCAGGCACGCAGTCTCAAAGACATTTTTCTGAGACAATCAGGGAAACCTGAATATGGAGAAGCTACTGGGCGGTATATAGCAACTATTGTTAATAGTAGGATACTATCTTAAATAGAACTCGTTTTGCATTATAGACATAGACTGGTACGTTTGTAATTGAGATGATGTGATGTCTGGGGTTTGCTGGAAAATGACCTAGAAAAAGTACTTGGAAGACAGGGTGAACAAATCAAGATGGATAAATGTTGGTAACTATGGTCGACTATGGATTTATATAGCTAATTTCTCTATTTTGGGGTATGCTTGGAAGCTTCCATAATGAAATACCATATAAAGGTCTCAAGCGACAAACTGCCAGGAAATGACTGTTAGAAATAGCCAGTATCAGATTCCAGGGCCTCTGGACAGGGCATCGTGTGAGCCGGAAGGGACAGCTAATTTCTGGTAACCAGACTGGCAGAGTTCTGTCCTTGTGCGGTTATTATTATCTGGGCCCTATTATGGGTTGAATTGCATTCCCCTAAATTCATACGTGGATGTCCCCTGCCCCGGAACTTCAGATTATGACTGTGTTTGAAGATAGGGCCTTTAAAGTCGTGATTAGGTTAAAGGAGATGACAGAGGAGGAGATGGTTGGATGGCATCACCAGCTCAATGGAGATAAGTTTGAGCAAACTCTAGGAGATGGTGAAGGACTGGGAAGCCTGGCGTGCTACGGTCCACAGGGTCGCAAAGAGTCGGACTCGACTTAGCGATTGAACTGAAGTTCAGATGCGCTGTCAGGATGGACCCCAGTCTGATCTGAGTGGTGTCCTTATGAGAAGAGAAATCCGGGTGCACATGGAGGAGCCCGGGCTGCACGCTTGCAGAGGAGATGGTGTGGGGATATGGAGAGGAGGCGGCTGCTTGCCTGCCTGGGAGAGAGGCCTGGCCTGGGGCTAGGGGCCTCTAGCACCATGAGAAAGGGAGCCCCAGTCGGGTATTTTGTTACAGAAGCCCTGGCAGACTAATGCTCAGGTACGGTCTGCCTACAAGGCAGTGAGAGAGAAAGACAGACCTGGGACTCAGGGGGCCAGGAGCCGGACTGCGGTCCCCGCCCTGCCTCCAGCTAGGAGGGTAGCATGCCTGCCCGTGTGCCCACCTTCCTGAGCTGTCTCCGTGAGGCTGTGTCTGGTGGGATGGGAAGAGAAGTGGGGAACAGGAGACAAAAGTATGACTTTCGGGGACTGGATGAGCCGAAGCTCTTCCTCTGTGGGGCCCCCTTCCAGCACGCAGCCATCTCCCCCGCTGTGCTCAAGTGACTCCCGGCTCCGTCGCCCCACTGGGCCCCGTGTCCTGACGGCCCGCCCCGTGCACTGCCCTGCATCCGTCTCTCGTGAAGGATGCCGAGGGCCGGCTGCACAGAGATGCTCTGGCAGAGCACTTTGGCCAGAGGTGCGGTTGTCGAGACCTCTGGAGATGGGTGAGGAGGAGCCTAACACGGCGTCGGCCCTCGGGTGGGGTTAGGACAGAGTCCATGAAGGGGGAAAGTCAGGGTGAAGGCTGAGAGGCAGGCGGGGCCACGCCACACAGAGCGTTGCAAACCACAGTGAGGGCTCAAGACGGTCCTCTCGTTGTCACGCAGAGCCGCTGGCTGCTGTTGCGCTGGAGGGGAGGCCATGTGAGCACACGGAGAGGAGGTGTCTGACCTGTGACGCGCGATACGCAGCATGTGCACGGCTGACAGCACACAGAAGGCGGGGCGCCGTACGGAATCTGTGTGTATACTCCATGTCGTGTGGCTGATACAAGATGTAACACATGAAACGCTGTGATAGGACTCATGCCAACGCCACAGCTACCGGGTAGGGAATGGGTGCGGACTGGAAACAGAGACCGATTTAGAACAGCTGTCCCCAACCTTTTAGTACCAGAGGTTGGTTTCATGGGAGACAGTTTTTCCATGGACTGGGGTCCAGAAAAATGGTTTTGCGATGGTTCAAGCACATTCCTTCAAGCTCCCCTGGTGGCTCAGCTGGTAGAGTCTGCCTACAGTGCAGGAGACCTGGGTTCGATGCCTGGGTTGAGAAGATCCCCTGGAGAAGGGAAAGGCTACCCACTCCAGTATTCTTGCCTGGAGACTCCCATGGACAGAGGAGTCTAGTGGTGTGCAGTCCATAGGGTCACGAAGAATCAGGCATGATTGAAGCTACTTAGCACGCACATATCGTTCCTCTCCTTCCTCCTCACCACCTCTTCATATTTATGCTTGCCTCTCTGTAGCTTCCCACCTCTTTGTGATGGGAAGCTGTGTGCTGGTTTGAAACCCATTCAGAACACAGTGGACTCTACACCAAGTGGCTTGTTGTAAATGAATCCACTCTGACTGCCGTTACTTTAATGGCACCTAAATGATAAATGTTAATAAAAAAGCATTTTCGCTTGAGAAAGCACAATGGTATTTGTTGCCAGACTGCCAAAGCTGTTTGCTTTATGGGAAGGGATTTGAAACAAGGGGTTTTGGTGGTTGTATTTTTGCTTCAACAGTTATTTATGGAGAAAGTATGGGCCATTGCGTGTTTATAGTATCTCTTCTTTATGGATGCCCAAGTTATTATTTTTTATTGGTTTGGGTACTTATTTTGCACATTTGTAAACAATTATGTAGTTACACAGCTGTTGTACCACAGAGGCCACATGCATTCCCTGTTAAGTTAAAATTCCATGAGGGCTTCTCACTGGATACCGCCATAAAAGAATTACTGCAGTTCCAAAAAGCAAGAGACAGGCAGGCTCAGGAGCTATCATTGGGTTTTTACAGTGTTTGGAATTAAATAAATGTCATGCTCTTTTGCTAACTTTAGAGTTGGCATCAAACTTGATAACTTTATGAAGTTTCTTTTTTTACAGTTCTTCACTGGAAAAGTCCCCGATGCTGGGGGGGATTGAGGGCAGGAGGAGAAGAGGGCATCAGAGGATGAGAGGGCTGGATGGCATCACCGATGCAGTGAGCATGAACACTGGGAGATGGTGATGGACAGGGAGGCTGGTGTGTGCAGCCCACATGGTCACAAAGAGTCGGACACGACTGGGCGACTGAACAACATGAATTTTCTACCTTTATCCACACTTGAATAGAGAGCTTCATATTTGACTGTTTGCCACAATATTAATGAATGAATGACTATTTTGATAAATTCTGTACCCTTCTCCATAATCTTGATGGGGAAAATGCATAGCTTAGGAGACTCCCTGTTTATCTAAGAAAAGTTTTTGAACAGAAAGTATTTATTTAAGGTGACAAATATTTATGGAGCCCCTGATTCATGCCAGGAATTGTTCTGCTGACTCAGAGGAGAAATGCAAAGAGGGATGGAGAGAGCTGAGGAGAAGGGGATACGATGGGGCCACTTGTCCAGGGTCTCGGAAAAATACATAGCATCTGGGGCTCTTTTCAAATAGATGGAACTGAAACGTCATTCATTTAAGAAAACTCTGTAGGGTCCCAGGCACTGTAGAAAGTTGTAGAATTGAGGGTGTGAACGAAATGAGCAGAATCCCTGCCCAACAGAACTCAGGGGGTTGGTGAAGACTGTGGTCCTCCCCATCACACATCCTCTGCTTGGCTGGTAATCTCTTTCCTCTCCCAGCCCGTTGTCTAGCGGATGACGTCATCACAGAAGCAGTCAGTGCACCTCGCCATTGACTCAAAGCCAGTGATCGTGGCCAGTGGGCTATTCTGGGGAGACTCCCCCATGCCCGTCTCCTTAACCGTCTCTGCTCATTCATTCTTATGAGACCACTGCTTGCTGAATCTTCTGTTGGGGGTGTCAGCTTAAAGAAAGAAGAAAAATAGATCAAGCTTGCCTGAAAAGAGTACACAGCCTCATTGAGGAGATGGTCACATATGAAGTGAATAGGTCTACAGATGTTAATACAGGCATCCAAGGAAGAGCATCAGAATGAAATGCTGACAAATGGGAGACGCTTGTGGTGTTCATTAAGAAAATGAGTGGCAGCGGGGGCAGGTGTTAAATATGATTTTTTAAAAAGGAAAGAAACCCTGGGGCACATTGAAAGCATCTTTTGAAATAAGCATCTTGATCGAGATAAGTTAGTTTTTCCTATCTTAGTCTGGCTCATAGTATTTCTGTGTACACTTACAGCGTCTGAAATGTATTAGTAATGTTTGTAATTGACCGAATGGAAAATATCAGTTAACTTCAAGCAGTAGTTAAAAATGAATCCGTAGGTGAGAGTTTTATCTGTTTCTCTCAGCCTAAGAGTCGTCAATCAAAAACAAAACAAATAAAGAACAAAAAAAGGAAAGAAGAACGTAGTGTTTACTTTGCAGTATTCTTCTGCAAAATATTGTTTCACTGTGCCGTTTTATTCATTTGAAGCACGTTTTCACCAAAGTGTTCTACTCTAAGCCAGTCTCAGTTCAATTTACAGTGAAAGGGTTTTGTTTTGTTTTTTTTTTGAGTTTAGATAATTTACATATAAAAGCGTTACTGTACATTTTATAGAACGACTGTTCAGAAAACAACAATTTCAGTTTAATCGTATTGTTATTCTGCAAGTTGAAAACGCTTCCCTCTTGCTTCTTAGTCTTCGTAACAACATTCCTTCTTGTCCTAATTTAAAATTGTTAGTGTTTGAAAATGGATGTGTTCCTGTTAGACCCCACCAGTAAGACTTCAGGCCCACTGTGACTTGTCTGATGGACTTGAAGATCATGTGCACCAGTGAGACACAGAATCTTCATAATTATCTGAGCATGACAGGTACATAGCTCTTTCTAAATTATTTTCTTTCTTCTCCCAAGAAATTTTGTTTGCCAGTGGCCATATCTGTTTTAAAAACAAACAAAAATACAAAAAAGTACTTACACCTCCCTTTATGTTTTAAAATTTGCCATGTTCTTTTTCCCCTTTTCTTCAACCCCCTCCCCCGCCCCCGCCTGTTTTTTTTTAAATGACACCGTTGTTCTGGAAAAGTCCTCAGGAGTCAGTTGCTGCACCTCAGAATCTTTTATCACAATGAGCCTTTCAGAAACAGAGCCAGATGTTCAGACCACCGTATTTGTCCTCGGAAGCCTGCCAGTGTTTCAGATTCTTGACCCTGGAATTGAACTTGAGGCTCTGACTCTATAAAGACAACCCTCAACTTTTATGATTCTGAAAGCTTGGGTTACACTATAAATTTCCACCAGTCCCCGCACGTCTGTCTCTTGCAGGATTTCAGGTTATTCCCCAAGTCTATTAGGCCGGCCACATCGGAGTGCCTGCCTCTAAGGCACAGGAGATAATTGCTGGCTGAGAGCGTAATCAGCTGTTTAATCAGGAGCCACAAAGCTGCATTTAACATTTGGTTCCAACCGAAAGATAAGTGCGTCCCCCGACCTCCACCCCAGGAATGAAGCCCAGGGTGTGTTTCCAGGGACAGAGAAGCCGTGCGGACCACTGAGGAGTGTGTGCCCCAGGGGCTCCCGGTCAGCTTTTGGGCTTGCTGTCGCCAGCTTCTGTTCTTACCAGCCCCTATGTTGGAGGGGGTGCAGGTGTGCATCTGTGTAACTCTCATAGCCTCACATATCCCTGTACTGTGGTTCTTGATTTGGGTACCATGTGGTTTGTGTCTTGCAGTAGACAAGGGTCATAAGTTCCTACAGCCTGTTATCCTTTCTGCAGTATCCTTAATTTACGTGTCCCATGGAAAAAGCATTTTCCATAGTGAAAAGAATGGGTTTTTTTGCTTCCAGTATCTACAATTCCCCTTTTCCCCTTTAGGTTTTAACTACCGCATTATAATACTGTTCACATTTACTTGCAAATTCCTAGGCCCCATTGAAAAAAAAGCATGTGGTGATAACAATTTTTCTTGTTATTAGTCTATGAAAATGCTTAAGGCCAGAGTTCAGAGTATTTTCCCTGCTTTGGCAGCCCACTCCAGTGTTCTTGCCTGGAGAATCCCATGGAGGGAAGAGCCTGGTAGGCCACAGTCCATGGGGTCACAAAGAGTTGGACACGACTGAGCTGCTTCACTTTCACTTTAGAAGTCATAAGTGTTAGGTTCAGGGCAATCTGAACTGTTCATTTCAGAAAAATTTATCAAGGCTTCCCAGGTGGTTCAGTGGTAAAGAATCTGCCTACCAGTGCAGGAGATACAGGAGATGTGGGTTTGATCCCTGGACCAGGAAGATCCCCTGGAGAAGGAAATGGCAACCACTGTAGTATCTGGCCTGGAGAATCCCACGGACAGAAGAACTTAGTGGGCTGCAGTCCATGAGGCTGCAAAGAGTCAAACACGACTGAGCATACACACACAGAGACAGGATACGTGCTTGGAGACTGAGGCGCCTGGGTCCAAAACCTGACCCACCACTTACTGGCTGGCTGACCCTGAAGAAAGACCTCAACCCTCGCTGAGCCTTTTCTGAAATACTGAGTGACTGAGAGCGTCCTCACAGAGGTGCCCTGGGGTTGACTAGAGGTGTACGCGGTGCTGAGCGTGTAGGTGATGCTCTCAAGATTCTTCTCCTTCCTTCCTGCCAATAAAGGGGCCCTGCTTTCTGTTCTCATGAAGAGGCCCATCGAGCAAGAACAAATATATGTATAGAGCCTAGAATGTTGGATATCACAACAAAGCCAGGAAACCCATCTATGTACGTGTGACTGTCTCTCGGGGCTTCCTGCCCATTAAGGAGCTATTTATGTAAACTATTAAATGAGTTAGAATCCAGCCTTTTTTTTTTCCCCCTTGGGAAGTAGTAGTTTGAATGTTAGTGCTTTTTAAAAATGTATTTATTCCATTTATTTGGCTGCACCCGGTCTTCGCTGTGGCCTGTGGACTCTAGTTCCCCGACCAGGGATCGAGCTGCAGCAGCCCCCGGTTTGGGAGCATGGGGTCTTCACCACTGGATCCCGACCAGGGATCGAGCTGAAGCAGTCCCCGGTTTGGGAGCATGGGGTCTTCACCACTGGCCCACCAGGGAAGTCGTCTTCTGTAAGTTTTAAGTTCCCTCTCCAGCCAGCTCTGCATTAGAATCACCTGGGAAGCTTCTGAACCCTCCCAGGGGCAGAAGGCGTGGTTTCTTGCCTTTGATGTCAGTGTCCATCACAGTGGCCTTTGCAGTTAGGTGTCCCCCCAATGAGGACTGAGGCAGCAAGAGTCAGGGCGACTGCAGGGTGCCCAGGGGCCCGGTCTGTGATTATGGGTGAACGAGCGCCATGAAACACGCCTTGCAGCTTGTCTGGCCTGCGCACGTGTCTCCTCCCAGCTTCCTCTCGCTCTGTGCTTCTCCCTTCTCTGCGCTCACAGAGCCCCAGAGCTGCCTTCCAGTGTCCGCAACCTCGCTGCTTCTCTGGCCATTGAAGCCCCCTCCAGGGTCACTCCTGGCAGTTGGCTCACTGCTTTCCCATCTCTGCCAAGGTCAAAAATAGACCTTTACTCCTTGGCATCAGACTGAGCTCGTTCATTTAACAGATAACCCTAAAATTTCCATGACTGAACTTTTAATTCATAATAAGGATGTATTTATCCCTCTGGTCACGGTCTGCTGTGAGTGCTTTGGGGACCTAGACTTTATCCATCCGGGGTCCTCACCTTCCATTCTCGGAAGGTTTCCATGGTGCCCTCTTCTCCAGGCCCAGCAGCAGAGCAGGGAAACGAAGCATCAACTGCAAGGGACGTTTCTGGGCTAAGCCTGGAAGCAGCATTCCTCACATCCACGCTCATCCTCTGGCAAGAATTAAGGGCATCCCAGAAGAAGGAAGAAGTGGGTTTAGTGAAGCTCTCAGCAGCCTTTGCCTCATTCCCCTGTTCTGGATCTCAACCCTTCATTTATATCTATAATTAAATCTTTTGGGAGTGCCCGTCACAGTTGGGACATGCTTCTAGGGGCTCTGGGTACCAGCAGTGAACAAAGTCCCTGGTGATAAAATAAAGTAGTTGGATTGTATTATCTTGACAATAACTTGCAACTTAGATTTTTCACTGCGTTCTATCAACATTAGAGTTTCCATCAACATAACTTTTAGCAGCAACTCATGAGAATAACCATCCTTTCTGTCATTTATTCATACGTCTCCTTTTTCTGGAAGAAATTATGGCACATGGTGTTTTGTTTTTTTTTTTTTTTTTTTTAAGCACATTGTATGTACTACGAGGCTCATCCTTATACAAACTGGTAGAGTTACTGGCATGTCCTGCTTTATCCGTTCGGTCAAGTCAGAGCCCCTTGGTCTGGGGAATTTGGAGGAGCAGACCCACACATGTGAAGTTCCCTGGTGAAATGACAAGGAGCTAGGAAAACATTTCCATGTCCTTCCCTCTTGGCTTACATCAAAATCATCTCTTTGCCCTTGAGTTTGAAAACCAGTTTCCATAAGCTCTGCATAAATATCGCATTGCCACTTTTTCTACCCTCCAGGAGACACTTTCTGGGGAGCAGCGAGCATGATTTGATGAGGTTTTATGTGTATGTGGAGTTTTCCAGACATATCTCATCCCCATTTCTTTCCCTTAAGAGTTTCTCAAGGGTAGCAGTGAGTTTTATTTGTTTCTCTTTGCATTTCCTGTGGCTGAGCACCTTGTAAAGAATCCCCGATGTCTAGTGAGTGTTTTATGGGTGCTGGTTGTGTTCACGTGCTATCTTGGTTTCTCTGGGCTGTTGTAACAAAGGACTGACAAATGGGGCAGCTTACAGTAATGGACGTGCAATCTCTCGAAGGCCTGGAGACTAGAAGTCCCAGATCAGGGTGTCATCGGGGCCGTAATTCCTCAGAAGACTCTCGGGGAGTGTCTGTTCCATGCCTTTCCTGTAGGAAAGGTATCGCTTCAGGTATTGCTGGCAGCCCTTGGTGCGCCTTGACCTGCAGATGCCTCATGCCAGCCTCTGCCTCCATCATCACTTGCCCTTCTCTTGCGTGTCTGTCTCTTCTCTTCTTATAAGGACACTCACCAGTCGTTGAATTAGGGCTCATTCTACTCTTGATCTCCAAAGACCTTACTTTCAAAGAAGGTCACATTCACAAGTTCTTGGGTCCAGGATTTCATCACATATTTTGGAGGGACGCAGTCCAACCCGTACTACGCACCACCCCTTCCACAAAGCACCACCACGCACAAACCCAAGTCCCGATACTTCACACAGTCCTTGAATTCATCCAGGTCTGACGGATGAAAACATGAAGGAACAAGCAACCTGATGAGTTAACGAGGTGGCTGGGAGTTTAGGGAAGGCTCCTGCAAAGAGATGGCCAGGTAGCCCAAAGATTGTGATCCTATCGTATCCAGGCTTGAGTCTCTGGTTGGCATCTTTGGTGGTGGGTTTTAGCAAGGTTTTCAATGCTGCCAAGGAAGATCCTCCCTTAGAACCTTTGGAGCGAGCTTGGCCTTGCCAGCACCTTGAGTTTGGACTTTGGCTTCCAGAACTGTGAGAGAATACGTTTCTCTTGTTTTAGACCACCCGGTTTGTGGTCATTTGTTACAGCGGCCACGGGAAACCCACACCAAGGGTAGAGACTCTGCTCGGTCACTCAGCTGCTGACGGTCAGGGATAGGATCAGAACCCACAGTTTTGCTCGAACCTGCCATGCAAACACCTCTTCCCAGATAGTAGAACCACTGCCAGCCCAACCTCCCGAGACTCTGGTTACATTCAAATCAGACTGTGCATGTGAACAGGCACACAGCAGCCTGACAAGAGCCAGTCACGTGGTGGTTGTTGTTTGCTGTTGTTGTTTTTGTTTTGTTTTGTTTTTGCTCCTTAGCACAAGTTGTTGAAGAATTCTTAGCAATGTTGGGAGTGGAACTACTTGGCTCAAGAATATAAAGCTGTTTTGCCTTTAAGGCTCTGGTTACATCTTGTCTAATTGCTTACTGAACAGCATATGTATATATGTGCATATGTGTATGTGATACATATACACACACATATATACATCAGGATAATTTCACTGATGAGCCTAGGACCTCAGATCCAGTCTTCTCTCTCTCCTTCCCTCCCTCTCATCTTCCACCCTCCCTTCCTCCTTCCCTCTCTTCTTTCCAACATTTCCTGATAGCCCGTGACCTGGGCTGTGTTAGGCACACCAACTCCATAACTGAGATATGGCTTAGGATTCACTCACACAAGTCCAGGAGAAATAAATCTTTGAGGAGAAAAAGAAACCCATGAATAACCTCTCCCGGCTAATCATGAGGGGTGTAGGGAGTCTGTTCCATCAGGGAACCACAAGGAATCCAAGAATCCCAAGAACTCAGTAGCCGTAAGAGGTGATAGACATGGGGCGATGATTTTGAAATCTGTGCCTGAGGCCGCCCTTACTGATTCCCTTCTAACTAATTGGAATGTGGGACCAAGGGGCACTGTAGGACGTCTGAGTTTAGGTCATCGAAGGTGGTAACAGCTTTGACGTGGTTCTGTCTCACTCATGGGATGCTTACCATCGGAGCTTGGCCACCATGCTGTGAGGAAGCTCAATTGAACACGTGTGGTCACCCCAGGGAGATGCCCACGCAGACAGGAACTGAGGCTGCAGCAACCATCAGACCCGAAGTGAACGTCTGAGCCTTCAGGGGAGTCCAGCCTCCCAAATTGTGACACAGGGAGGCCCACCGTCCCCCCAGCACCCTCTGCAGATTCCTGACTCATGGGATTCATGAACAGAAGTGGTGGCTTTACACCTCTGAGTTTTGGGATGACTTGATGCACAAGTAGAAGACGTGGAGTGTGTTCTAATCCATATTTTAGCAGATGTTTATCAGAAATTAAGCCCTGACACTTCATTAACCACGTGTGGGCATATCTGAGAGTAAGGAGATTTGACTCAGATTCTGAAGTTAAATAAAATGCAAGGCAATCCATGGAAGTCTGTTGAAATATTCCTGATCTGGCCTGTGTTCCAGTGGGTTTTGGGCCAAAGGCAGGTGGGAGCGATTGTCTCTGTGGTTCTTAGGAAGGGCTTGGGAGTTATCTCCGACAGCTCTGACTTCCTCTTATTCTGAGAATGTGCATGGTGTGTTTGCAAGAATAAAGAAGTGGTGTTCATTCTATGGCACTGCTGACACTGAGTGGATGGCTGTTGATTGTCTTCTCATCTTTTCTCGCTAGACTTTTTCAAAACCCATTCCTTTACCACCACCCCCCTTTTTTGTGGTTTTTCACATTTTAATAATGTGAAGCAGTGTTTCCCAAACTTCGTCTTTATGCTCCATTTGCACCTTTTGTCCTGTTTGCTCCTTTCATAAATTGTTTGTTTTTAATCTACCTTTGTGTATACTTAGATTACCAATTGCAGCTATTTATGTGGAAAGTTTTATATGCCTAATATAAGTGGAAGACCAGTGTCATTCATCTAACTATAAGATATTCATTAGAAGTTACTGAGCCCCAAACAGTGGTTTTAAATTCTAGTTGGATAACGTACGCCTGCTGGTGACTCTGAAATTGAAGTGTTTGGTGTTGAGAAGAAACGTCGGCACGAGACTTGTTGTTTTTTCTAGTGAGTAGAGGATTGTAAGAGAATTGAAAAGAGATTTTTTCCCCCTTCATGTATGTCTCTGGAGTATAGCCTCAGAAGCCTTGAATTTACCTGTAATATTTACATGCCACATTTGCCCAGGGCACCTTTCCATAATCATCCTAATCAGAACCTCATAAATGTTTGTTGAGTTCATGAACCTGCTTGTCTGATGGATTCTGAAAAAGCTGATGGCTGCCATTTCTAGTGACTGGAGCCATCTCCTTACAGACTTGGGAAATCCGTCTGGCCCTTAACACAGCCGAGCTGGAGGACAGAGCTGGCTTATGTGTGATCGGGCTGTGAGGGTGAATTTTACATGACGGCTCAACTGAGCCCTGGGTGCATGCAGACGCTTAGCCAAGCAGAGTACCAGGTGGTGTTTGCACAGGGGTTTTGGATGAGACTGACATCTGAATCTAGGCTGAATAAATTCGATCATCTTCTCTAATGTGGGTGGGCCTCATAAGATCTGCTGAAGGTCTAAACAGCACAAAAGGCTGACCCTCTCGTGGCTGAAGGGGAGTACTCCTGCCTTAGTGGTTTGATCGCTTTCCTGCCTCTCGACTCACACCGAAACATCAGCCTTTCCTGATCAAACCCAGCAGCTTTCAGACTGGAACCTACAACACCAGGCTTCCCGAGCCTCCATCTTGCCCACGGAAGATCCTGGGACCTCTCAGCTTCCATAGTCTCATAAGCCAACTCCTCATCAGTGGTTAATACATTAACGAGTCCGTGTTTATGTATACCCTGTGGATTCTCTCTCTCTCGAGAAGCCTGATGAACACGGACGCGAGGTTCTGCTTGGAGGTGCTTCACCTCAGGGAGCCATTCAGACGTGGCCTGTGCACATTCCGGTTGGATGCCCGCGCCTGCGGGTGCTGGCGCCCTCTTTGCACATCGCCTCTCAGTGTCTGCAGACGCAGGCCCAGTCCCTGAGGGGCGAGCAGAGGCAGCGCCTACGGCTGTGGATCGCAGCCTGGACGGCCTCTCTCCAAGCCGTCCTTTCCCCTCTCCTGGCCTCCCTAGACCATGAGGTCCCTGGGGGCCACGCCCCGTCATCCGTGTTTCTCGTTCTTAATCCACGTTCTACATCCCATGGACGAGGTGCGCCAGGGATTCTGTGGGTTCCAAGGTAACAGGGGCCTTGCCGTCAGAGCCCGGCTGGGCTGGGTGGCTTTCAGCAGCTCCTGGTGGGCTCCTAAGGGGAAGCCGCCATCTGCCGGAAAGTTCGAGGTTCTGACAGCATCTTTCTGAAAAACAGTTCTATTAGGAAGAAGTGATGTTTGAAAGCCCGCACGGATGTCCAGCAGGTTGTCACAGAGAGGAGGCTGTGGTCTTTTGACGATTTCAGGAGCTGGTGGAGTTGAGTAGGTGGTTTTCCGCCGTCCTCATATTATGTACTGAGTGTGCTCTTGCCACTGGGTGATGATTTTTTTTTGTTGTTGTTACAATAGTTCGACATAAAATCGGTGTTTATGTGTGATTTGTCTTCTGAAGATTCTCTCTATAAGACTCTGGGGTTGACGAGTGAAAATGTGGCTCTGTGTAGCCAATAAGAGGCCCTGAAGAACATGGGCTTTTTAAATAATCGGACTTGCACTGCTCTGGGACTCTTGGTATATTAAAATGTGAATCTATCTGTGTTTCTATCAATTTTATTAGACGCGTGCATGTCTGCACAGAACAGTGGCTTGTTTGCCCAGTCCCTTAACACCCTCTGGTTCGAGAAGCTGCCTCACGTGTCGTGTCGCTTGCTGCTGCCCCTGAAATGGTCAGGTGGGGAGCGGGCGGGACTCTGCCTGATGACAGATGTGAGTGTGGACAGAAGGCACAGCTGGGCTCTGACCAGGGCTGCCTGGTCCTGGCGCCCAGGCCCCTAACCGCAGAGCCACACTGAGCTCGCCCCAAGCGAGGTTCGGGGGGCAGAGGGGGACAGAAGCGTTCCCCTAAACAGCATCCCGTCTTCATGCTTTTATGCCCGTGGGACAGTGCTGTTTTTTCACCCTCATCATGGAGACCCCCAAAAGGCCACATCCTGTGTTGCCAGTTTCATCCTAGCCCTAGGAAGGTGTAGCAGTATGGGCCAAGTTCAATGGCCAGAAGCTCTGGCTTCCTGGTTGACTCTGCTTTCTCCGTTGCTGGAGTAAAGCATGGAGTCCAGCATTCTGTTCCTTGGCCAAGAAGTCACGGAAGCTTGAGGCTCATCAACAGGAACCTCCGTAACCTCGGGTGTGTCCCAGCTGTGCTGTGACCTCCCCAAAGCTAAGGCCATGGATTTTCTTCCAGATGCTCAAGTACCTGACTCCAGAGGTATTTGCTGAATGAATGCATGATCCCGAGGACCATTCTTGCAATGGTTAGAGGGAGGATGGCTTGTGCACAGACCCTCCCCTCCACACTTCGACTGTTAGGACCTTGCTTAGGCAGTGATTACTGAGGAACCTGCTGGGTGCTTTCAGAAAGCAGGCTACCTGTCCCCAGAGGTTCTAGCATTGCCCCAGCCCTGGGAGAATGTTCTGGGTGGATGATGCTAGGCCTGACCAACAGAGGACTGAGCTGGGATGGGTGTACAGAGACCCCCTATTACACTCTAAGCAACGGGATATGTTACTGAATAATTGGGGCTTCCCAGATGGCTCAGTGGTAAAGAATCCACCTGCCAATGCAGGAGACGCAGCCTCAATCCTTGGGTTGGGAAGGGCTCCTGGAGGAGGACATGGAAACTCACTCCAGTATCCTTGGCTGGAGAAACCCATGGACAAAGGAGCCTGACGGGCTACAGTTCATGGGTCGCAAGGAGTCAGACATGGCTTAGCAACTAAACAACAGCAAACAGCATATTGACTCTCCTGGGGTCAGACAGAAGAAGAAACCTGTGCATTTCTTATTACACACACACACACGCCCCTCCATAAAGGTAGACAACTCACTCACTCCAAATTGTCTCCCCAAAGGAAACCCTGCTTCAGAAGCCATGCGCTGCGGTCCACCCCTTTGTCACCAGCTCCTGCTACTACCTAAGTGACTCTGTCCGGGGCCCCTGCGCCCCCAGCCCCTGTCCCGCCACCCCCAGGCACAGCCAGCGGCCGCCTCAGCCCTCTGTTCCGCCTGGTGCTTCTGAGCCGGAAAACAGTTTTGTCTTCTGAGAACCCCATTTCTTAGAAAGAAGCCCCAGCGCCCCCAGCCTGAAGTTGAAAGAAGGGCTCAGGAAGGGCTGGGTCTTGGGGCACGTCTCCAGTGCTGATCTGACTCAACCCATCGGCCACGCCTCTTGTGTTTCTGTGTGAAATCACCCGTCCAGGGGCTCCGGAAGGCGAAGCCCCACAGCCCCATAGGCACAGAGCAAACGCCGATGTAACTTTTGAAGACCGTCCTGGCAGTAGCTGTGAGCTTGGACCTCTGTCCGCCCCCACCGCAGGCTCTAAGGCTGGGGGGGAACGGCCTTAGGACGTCAGTTTCCAGGCTCTCCGGTGGTCAGAAGGTCACTGTGGAGGAGCGGGCGTTCAGACATCCAGGTGCAGAGGATGCCAAGTGTAGCAGAGGGCGCCCCTCCTCCCGCACGTGGGGTGCCAGTTACTGCCTCTTCGTGCTGGAAGGGGACTTGGAATTGGTTTGGCACAAAGGTTAATGCGTTCTTATGGCTGCCGGTTGGCCCCTTGAATCGCTGGTAGTTGGGGCAGAGGAAGCGTTTAATCTGACGCACTGAGTGCAGGTCCACCCATGGTTGTATGGTGGTTGCAGCGGTTTCTCGGTGCGTGCGTGTGTGTGTGTGTGCGCACACGTGTGCGTACACGCACATGTATACGGTTCAGATGTGCTCCTGCTTTTCCGCCTTTACTTCCCCTCTGTACACAGGGGCTGTCAGTCCCATCCTCTGCCAGCTCACCAGCCTCCACCCCCAACCCCCAGAGAAAACAGAACACGGGCTTGCTGTCTTCTAAATCGTGTCGTTGGAGAAGTGGGTGAAACAGGTTCTTCTCTTTCACAGGCCAGGGCTCTCCTAAAGGGCGTGCACCCGTGATGATATGCTAGGGCGGAGGTCAGGCAACTGCAGGCACGACCAAGTCTGGTTCTTATAAATAAAGTTTTATTGAAATACAGTCACACCCTTTGGGAATTGCCCAGGACTGACGGGCGGGTCATGGTGGAGAGATCTGACAGAATGTGGTCCACTGGAGAAGGGAATGGCAAACCACTTCAGTATTCTTGCCTTGAGAACCCCATGAACAGTATGAAAAGGCAAAATGATAGGATACTGAAGGAGGAACTCCCTAGGTCAGTAGGTGCCCAATATGCTACTGGAGATCAGTGGATAAATAACTCCAGAAAGAATAAAGGGATGGAGCCAAAGCAAAAACAATACCCAGCTGTGGATGTGACTGGTGATAGAAACAAGGTCCGATGCTGTAGAGACTCACTGGAAAAGACTCTGATGCTGGGAGGGATTGGGGGCAGGAGGAGAAGGGGATGACAGAGGATGAGATGGCTGGATGGCATCACTGACTCGATGGACGTGACTCCGGGAGTTGGTGATGGACAGGGAGGCCTGGCGTGCTGCGATTCATGGGGTCGCAAAGAGTTGGACACAACTGAACTGAACTGTGTTCACATTACAGTGGACAGTTGAGCAGTTGTCCCACAAAGCCTCTAATATTTCCTGAGGCCTTAACATAGAATGGGCTTCCCTTGTGGCTCAGCTGGTAAAGAATCCACCTGCAATGTAGGAGACTTGGGTTCGATCCCTGATTTGGGAAGATACCCTGGAGAAGGGAAAGGCTACCCACTCCAGGATTCTGACCTGGAGAATTCCATAGACTGTATAGTCCATGGGGTTGCAAAGAGTTGTACACGACTGAGCAACTTTCACTAGCATAGAATACAACTGCTGACCCCTTAGGGTTGCCGAATTTAGCAAATAAAAATGCAGGATGCCCATCGAAACCTGAATCTCAGAGAAACAAAGAAATGTTTGGGTTTTTTTTAATTGAAACTGTATCTCACATTTAACTGGGCAACCTGTTGTTTTTTCTTTTCTTTTTGATCATGTGGAATGCAGGGATCTTAGTTCCCCAACCAGGAATCAAACTCGCACCCCGTGCAGTAGAAAAGCAGAGCCTTATCCACTGGGCCACCAGGGAAGTCCCCAGCCTGTATTTTTCAGTCTGGGTGCCCTATAACCCTTGTAGTAAGCTATGGGAAGAAAACATTGCAGCTTCTGTTTACATGTTTTAAAATCTTAAACCATATGTAAATGTACAGTTCTTGGGGGGTTTGTTCAGAATTTAATTTTACTGCTAGTGGTGCACGATCAAAGCAGTCTGGAGACCACTGGGAGGAAAAACTCCCACCCGTATGACCAATCCGGGTTTCTGGCATGACCTCAGGTGAAGCCTGGTCGGAGGGAAGGATGCAGATTCCAGCTCTGGCTGGTCCCATTGTTTAAACACCCTGGGCTCTGTGCCCTCGTGTGGATAATGGTCTGTCTCTAGTCGATGGGGTGCTTGTAGAAACCCATCCGTGTTTGTGTCCCAGTGCCGGCCAGAGCCCACGGAGTGTGGTGGGCGCGCCACGAGTGTCCTCTTCGCAAGGAGTGTGGTGGGTGCGCCACGAGTGTCCTCTTCCCCGTGGCTCCAGTGGAGACTGGCCTGCAGGGGTGGGAGGACAGAGGGCCCCAGCACGCTGGGCAGAGCTCCCTCGCGCCGGACCCTCTCCCGCTCGCGTCCTTCTGGCTGCAGCAGTGACTCACACGGGGTTAGGCTGTTTGTGTCTGTGCTCTGTGCTGTGGTTTCGGTTCACATGGGGTTGGGGGACGCAGTTTTGTTTTCATTTTGGTCGGTTGTGTGAGTTTCCACCCTTCACCTCTTCAGTAGCTGACGTTCTTGTGAAACTCTGCGGGGATTCATTGGAAATTGTCCAGTCAGTGACTTGTGGTTCCTGGTAAGAGCTGGGCAGCAGCATCCAGTTGGGCACTGGCCACTTCCTGGGCATCCAGAGATGGCCCTGGCCTCTGGGAGGATGGGAGGGGCCTCACTAGGTCTCCCGAGCATGATTGCCACCCCCAACACACGCTGCCCGCAGCCATGCTCGAGCAGGAAGTACACTGATCCAGCCCCCGAAGGGACCATCTTTCCTCCCTGGGACATCCACCTTCCTCCCTGGAGCACCCTCCTTCCTCCCTGGAGGAGGCCCTTGAGCATCGTTCTGTCTCAGTACCACAGTGGTCTCAGCAGCTTTTTTGCTAAGCTATAAGTCAGCCCCCAATTCCTGTCTGTTCCCAGGGCAAGGTGCAGGCTGGTAGAGGAGGGCCACGCTTCCTGCCCAGGATGGCACAGGTGCCTCCTCCCTCTGAGGGCAAGGTGACGAGTCGAGAAGGAGGCCAGAAGTCCCATCTCCTGTCATGACAGAAAGGAAGTGGTGTTTTCCACCATCCATTTCTCCATTCACCAGCAAGTTCTTCTGGGGGAATCTACTCCACATCACACCTGGCCTTACACACCAGGGGAACCAACATGTTTATGTCTCCACTGCCCTCGAGAAGCATTGTTTAGAAGAGAAATCAGAAGAGTACCCAGTGTTTCTGAGGCAATGTGATGGGTGTCGGGGCATGGAAAAGCTGGGTGTGCTTTCAGAGCACTGTGCCAGGGACATGACACCGATGAGAAGCTGGTGCTTCAACTGGGCTTTGAGGTCTGAGTAGGAGTTTGCTAAATGGAGAAGCAGTGTGGGGAAGGGCATAACAGGTGGAAGGAAATAGGAATTCTAAAGCTCACGGCTTTAAATGGTTAGATAGCATCACCAACTCCGTGGACGTGAATTGGAGCAAACACCATGAGACAATGGAGCCCAGAGGACCCGGGCGCGCTGCAGTCCACAGGGCCGGGAAGAGCTGGACTCAACTTAGAGACGGAGCAACAACGAAACTCAGTCTCAGCACCGCAGGGTGTGTCCGAGGTGCTGCGCGGGATTGGGGGACTTGTTTATGTGTGTTGAAGCGGCTGCACGAGCGTTGCGTGCAGAGGAGGCAGGAGGGGGCCAGCTTGGAGAGCGGCCATGGGCTCCAGCGTGCGTCTAGTACCCGAAGACAAAGCGGAAACAGGAATTACTAAGGAGCTAAAAATCGAAGCGGGCTTCTTGACCTTAAAAGCCCATTTGACCAAAATCATCAGTTAAGCAAAGAAGAACAAAACTCACTTTTTTCTCAAAGTCTTAACAGCCCGCAGTTTCCCGCCACGTCCAGACTTACTTCTTACCCGCCTCCCCCCGCCCCGGCAGCCCTCACAGCCTGCCACTGTCCAATTCCCTCCCCACACTGGCGTCCCCAACACCTGCCTGCTCGCAGCGTGTACCACTGAACCCCCAGCACCCATGATGCTTGTTGCCACTCTGTTGATCAAGAAACCAGGGTCTCATGGGGCTGAAGAGTTCACCTAAGGAGACCAAGCTGGTTCAGAGCAGCATTTGGACTTGAACCTGTGTCTTTCCGTCAAAACCAGGGTCCTCTCAGCTAGGCTCTTTCCTGGAAGAACCCACCCTAATGGCACTCAATCAGGTTCTGTCGGGGGACTGATGGATTACAGTCAAATTTCTTAGCCAGCTTTGGCTGAACTGGGCATTTCTCCCCACCTCCAAGTCCCTCCACCACCCACTTGCAGAGCCTGAGTCTCCAAGGCTTCGCTCCACGGGTACTTGGCTTTGAGAAAAACGAGCGTGTTTTTCATGCCTGGGTGTCCTGGCCTTTCCTCCCTGCTCATTTGCAACCGAACGAGGTGTGTGAATGCATGATATAGGGGCGCCTCGTTTCCATGTTCTGTTTTGGGGGGGGGGTCCCTCCCCAGAGAAGGTTTGGTGGAAATCTTCTCCCTTTGCCTCTTTTTCTTGGATCTGCTTGTAAATGAAACATTTTAAGGGCTTTCTTGGCCAGAGGATTTTTTTCTTTTTTATTATAAACATAAAACGTTCATTGAAACATTAAACGTTTCACAGCTGTTTTTCAGCACATAAATTTTCATCGGTACCCACCCCTGACTGTGACACCCTCCTCATATACTTCTCCTCCTCCTCCTCCTTTTTTTTTAGCTCCTCACATAGTTCCAAGACCAGAGCTGAGGGTGGGTGGTGGGGGCTGGATCACAGATAAAACACAACGGCGACTTCTAGTCCAGTTGTTCAGTTCGGGAAAGCACATCGTGTTTGACAGCAGCGAGGAACGTGCAGGGTCCTGAGCCCTGCTGAGGAAAGCAAGGGCTCGCTGCTCCTCCCAGCCCGGACCTGAGCCCTCCGTGAGGCTGAACCCTGCGCCCAGGCTGCGGAGGAGACCGCCAGGCAGGCCTCAGATGCGTCTCCCCTCCCAGCGGGGCAGAGCGGGGCTGCCTCTGAGAAAGCCACGAGATTGCAGAAGGCCAGCCCCACGTGCACAGGCCAGCCCGTGGTGCCCCCTCCTTTACCGTCTGTCTCTCCTGCCCCGGAGAGTCTGCCGTGAGCTTGCACAGTGCGTGGGCCCAGGGCGGTAGAGGATGGACGGTCAGCATCCCAGAGCTCAGCCCTGGTTCTTTTGTAAAGAACTGTTGCTGACGTTTGGTTGATTTGCAGCGCTGTGTTAGTTTCTTCTGTATGCCCGAGCAGCTCAGTTATACATGCGTCTTCACATTCTTTTCTACTGTAGCTTATCACAGGGCACTGCAGAGAATTCCTTGTGCTCTGTAGTGGTTATTTCCCTCTTTACATACACTGGTTTGCTAACCCCAGACTCACAGTTCTTCTCCCCCAACCCCTGGCAACCACAAACCTGTTCCTTCATCTGCGAGCCTGTTTCTCTCTCATAGATATGTTCGCGTTGTCATTTAGATTCCGTATATAAGTGATGTCATATGGTATTTGTCCTTCTCCGTCTGACTTACTTAGTATGATAATCCCTAGGTACATCCATATTTCTGCAAAGGGCATTGTTTCGTTCTTTTTTATGACTGAATAGTATTCCACCGTGTGTGTATATACATGCATACCTACACGAATACATACATACGTCATCTTTATCCATTCCTCTGTCAGTGGACGTTTAGGTGTTTCTATGTCTTGGCTATTGTAAATAGTGCGCTGTGAGCCTTGGAGTATGTGCCTCTTTTTGAATGGTGGTTTCTATGGGTATATGCCCCAGAGTGGGATTGCTGGATCCCATGGCAGCCCTGTCTTTAAATTTTTAAGGAACCTCCATTCAGTCCTAGTTCTGCATCTGCTCCATGACCAGGGATAAATTGCAGCCTTTTTCTTGGCCTCCGTTTCCCCACTTGCCAAAGTGGGGGCTGGTCCTTGACCTATTGCGTCCATCAGAGGCTGAACGTCCTGTGGTTCTCAAGCACCTTGCAGCTGAGATAACACTCCTGCAGGGCAGCCTGGTGCACGGTGGCCCAGGACGCTTGTCCATCTGTACCAGAGGGTGTTGAACTTGGACCACAGCACGTGGGCTCTGATGACCCTAGAGGATGACAGAAGAGTTCCCTGCCTGTCTCACAGTATACTTCTCCAACAGACCTCAGCTATTCCTCCCCCAGATGTGATTCATCTATTCCTGTATCTGGCATTTCTCTAGTGTGCTCTGTGTCCTGACCTCCGTGTTGAACTCCTGAAGTGTAAAAGTTGCCAGACCTTGAGCTGAGTAGTCGTTCAATGCATTTTTGATGAAGGAATGAATGAATGAATTAGTCAATCTAGTCTGCACCCTAATAAAAGCTCACCACAAGTATTTATAAAATAGCCCTAAAGACTATATGCAGATATTGATGGCTGCCCAGTGGTGAACATGCTCAATGTGTTGGGAGCAGCCATTCAACCGTGTCTACCTCCAACATTTCCTGTGTGTTCCTCCATGTCAGGCCCTGGGGATGCAGAGCTTAATAAGACAGAAGCTTAACCCACCGTGCGGGCTGCAACCTTCACTGCTTGGCACACACCCTCCCACCAGTTTCCTTAGGGTCTTGCCCCCTCTCAGCACCGGGCCCTGGTTCCCCATCAGTCCTCATGCCCTAACCCATGAGCGCAGGCAGTGGAGTGAAATCCCTGGGCGCAGATAGGCATCAACAAGGGAGATCAGGTAAGCCGCTTATGTGAGGCGCTGTCGGGCCCGTGGCAGAAGGGTTCCCCGGACTCGCAGCATGCCCTCCTCAGTTGTTTTTCTTGCACACTCGGA
Source organism: Bos grunniens (assembly GCF_055505025.1). Lineage (NCBI taxonomy): Eukaryota > Metazoa > Chordata > Mammalia > Artiodactyla > Bovidae > Bos > Bos grunniens. Next base: position 5,918,384 of record NC_141182.1, read on the forward strand.
TTCCACTGCCCGGTGATATTACACCTGCATACACGAAGCCCTCTGTCACGGCAGCCGCGGATGCCGCCAAATTCCTTGTAAAGCCATATATCTTAAGTCGGAAGGAGCATCTTTGAGGGGGAGGTGAATTGATTTGCAAAGCAGCCCGACACGTGGGCTCCTATTTCTCCTTGCAATCAAATAATTCATCTCTCTACCCCGAGGGCCATGTGAAATTGGAACCTGGGAGAAAACCTACAGCTGTTTGTAGTAGCGGGATCAGAGGAAAGTAGCCAAGTGTTTTCTAAAACGATTCCTTGCTGATCGCGAGCTTGGGTGTGTTGAAGGTTTTGTGGGATGGGTGGGCCAAAGCTCGGGTGGGCTGGCCCGCCATGACCGAGGGCTGCCTGGTTAGCTAAACAGGTGCCAGAAGCCGTGCTTGGTGCATCAGCAGCTCTTTGTGTGCCAGGCATCGAATATAGATTACCTTTAAGTCCTTAAAATCACCTACAGCACAGGTCGTGGCCCCATTCTACAGATGAGGAAGCAGAGCCCCAGAGGAAGGAGAAGAAAAAAGCAGGATTTTTAAGATAGTTAAGATCATAACAGACTGAAATGTTTAAAAAATGCCACACAGGCAGCTAGTCATTAAAATTCCTATTTAAAGTTTTTTTTGTTTTTTAAGACTGGAAAATACTCAAACTTGGGTTTTGGATTCTGGTGGAAGAATATTAAATCATAAAGAAATATTTAACATTTGGGTTTCAAAAAATACATTAGCAGTATGTATAATAGTTAAGAATGTATTTATTTTAGTACAGAAAAAATAAAGGTGAGGAACACACAGATGGATCATCATGGAACATGAGTTAGGCTAGAAGAAATATTTTCTGGTCAAGTTGAGAAATAGCTAAGGAGGAAAAACTCCAGATCTTAAAATAGGTGCAGTATATTATATATCTGTGAAAATGGGCCAAATAGATTGCCGCCATTAAATCCATGTTGGGTGTTGAGATCTCGGGTTACCTGGAAGGCAACTGTACTTCCTATATTTAACCAGGCTTTTTATAAACCATTCCTCTTAACACCTCAAACTCCATCCTGGGTGGTTATTTCATACCAAGTTTGACATTCTTTCACTTGGAGGGTCCTCAAAATAGAAGACCAGAAAGGAGCCTTTTAAAAGTCTGGCACGGTGAGCCGGCCGCTTTTCTGCCGAGTGACTGTGAGCAGTCCCAAATACAAGAGAAAATAAGGCAGTGCATGGAAAGCATTTCCACAAGTCCATTCCACATCTTAAAGTCAAGGAAGAAGGAAAACAAGAGAAAAGAGGAAAATTAGCCATTCCTCTTTGAAAGGGCACATCTCTGGATAGTCGCTGTGTGTTGGTCCCTCAGTCGTGTCCGACTCTTTGTGGCCCCACGGACTGTAGCCCACCAGACGCCTCTGTCTGTGGGGTTCTCCAGGCGAGAGCACTGGAGTGGGTCTCCACTTCCTTCTCCATCACAATAGCTGAGCCGCCGCCTTATCCAGGAAGAGGAAGAGTAGACGTGGTCCGGGCTGGCTGGCAGGTGGTCGCCGGTTAGTCCCGATCCCGAGTTGGTTCGTGCGAAGGATGGAAGTGCCCAGGAAGGCATATCGTGGCTGTCCTGAGGCTCCTAGGGGCTGAGCGGAAGGGGTGCCGCCAGGGCTCCTGCCTCTGCCACCAGAGGAGAAAATGCCCACCAGGACTGGGAGGTGCCAGTTGGCTCAGAAAAAGCCACAAATGAACAGTGCTATTTCAAAGAACCGATACCACACTTTCTTCCAAAGGAGACTTGAAGTGACTCACAAGAGAATCCTGACTCTACATGGAAAAGGCAATTAGACATATCGGAGAAGGCAATGGCACCCCACTCCAGTGTTCTTGCCTAGAAAATCCCATGGACGGAGGAGCCTGCTAGGCCGCAGTCCATGGGGTCGCTAGAGTCGGATACGACTAAGCAACTTCACTTTCACTTTTCACTTTCATGCATCAGAGAAGGAAATGGCAACCCACTCCAGTGTTCTTGCCTGGAGAATCCCAGGGACGGGGAAGCCTGGTGGGCTGCCGTCTATGGGGTCGCACAGAGTTGGACACGACTGAAGTGACTTAGCAGCATTTTATGTTTCAAAGAGCGTACCTGAAACTAATTAGAATGAAAAAATGAGTTGAAAATAGCCAAAACGTAATAAATTATTTCTGTCTACCAGCATTAAGTTTAACTGAGTTTGGGACTTCCCTGGCGGTCCAGTGGTTAAGACTCTGAGCTTCCACTGCAGGGGGTTTGAACATCCCTGCCCGCTGCTTGGTAAAGAAATTTAAATGTTGAAAATTTAACTGAGCTTCATAGAAAGGAGTCTAAAACAAAAAATTCTCTTTAACCAATAAAAAGAAGCATAGATGCATACTCACAAACCCTTATCCTGGAATAATCCTAAGAATTTATCAGGTAGATCCCTGTTTGTTAAAAAAAAAAAAAAAAAAGACTCAGATAATGGTACAATCTCTTAGAATAGAGTTTACTAAAGATAGAACATTCTTAAAAAAAAAAAAAAAAGATAGAACATTCTTCTATCAGTCATGCATGCCTTACTTTTTTACCTGGAGTAAAAATAGTATGCAATATTAAACTGTTAGTGAAGGGAGACATTTCTGTGAAAAGTGAAAAAATACAGAGGCCCCTTTACTTCCCAACATTCTGTGATTGGAAATGAAAGGGAAGGAGTGAAGGAGGGTGGAAGGAAGAAAGAAAGAAATTAATTCGTGTATTTTTAGAAAAAGACAAGAGGCATGGTAGTCACTCATATGAAAATGAATAACCTCGTTGGCACTCACCTCTGCTGCCTACCTGGCAGGAGGCTGCCACGTTTCCTGCGAACAGAACCAGCATTTTTCTTTAGAACCAAAGGAGTAGGAAGTAAAATGGGAGAGGGAGGGGCAGGGGAGAGAGAGCTCAGAATCCACTCAAAGCCAACAAATACTGACTAATTATTTAAAACAAATAAAGCCCAATCTCTCTTTTAATTTTAATTTTGTATTGGCGGGTAATTGCTTTACCATATTGTGGGAGTTTCTACCATACGTCAGGGTGAATCAGTCACGGGTGTACATAGCTCCCTTCCCTCTTGAACCTCCCTCCCACCTCCCCACACCACCCCTCTGGATTGTCACTGAGCTCTAGGTGGAGGTCCCAGTATCACACAGTGAAGTCCCACTGGCTATCTGTTTTACACATGATGACGTGTATGTTCCTAGGCTACTGTCTGAATCCGCCCCACCGTCTCCTTCCCCCACTGTGTCCGCAAGACCAAGCTCTCAATCCATAGAAGAAACACCACCACCACCACACCCGCCCCCCACCCCCCCTACACACACACACTCATCTCTGGTGTAGCATCTGTTCTTAGGGGATTCACTTGGATGTACAGTTGAAAATATACCTTTCCATATACTTTTCCGTGACTCTTGGAAATCTTGGTAAATGTTACTTAGTAGTTTTCACGTAAGTGTTGGAGAATATCAGATTAATACAAGGTTGTTATTTCTAATGTAATTTAGCTAACAAGGTCAGCAGATTTTTTAAACCACTCCTAAGGTCCCATCACTTCATGGGAAATAGATGGGGAAATAGTGGAAACAGTGTCAGACTTTATTTTTTGGGGCTTCAAAATCACTGCAGATGGTGATTGCAGCCATGAAATTAAAACACGCTTACTCCTTGGAAGGAAAGTTATGAGCAACCTAGATAGCATATTCAAAAGCAGAGATATTACTTTGCCATCAAATGTCCATCTAGTCAAGGCTATGGTTTTTCCAGTGGTCATGTATGGATGTGAGAGTTGGACTGTGAAGAAAGCTGAGTGCCAAAGAATTGATGCTTTTGAACTGTGGTGTTGGAGAAGACTCTTGAGAGTCCCTTGGACCGCAAGGAGATCAAGCCAGTCCATCCTAAAGGAGATCAGTCCTGGGATTTCTTTGGAAGGACTGATGGTAAAGCTGAAACTCCAATACTTTGGCCACATCATGCGAAGAGTTGACTCATTGGAAAAGACTCTGATGCTGGGAGGGATTGGGGGCAGAGAGAGAAGGGGACGACAGAGGATGAGATGGCTGGATGGCATCACTGACTCGATGGATGTGAGTCTGAGTGAACTCCGGAAGTTGGTGATGGACAGGGAGGCCTGGTGTGCTGCGATTCATGGGGCCACAAAGAGTTGGACACGACTGAGCAACTGAACTGAACTGAACTGAAGTCCTAAATCAGGATAAAAAATCTGTAAAATAAGTGTGTTTGTCTTCTGTTTTCTCATGATAACACCGTCTTAGTTAACATTCACTGGAGCACTTACTATGTGCTAAGGGCTTTCTATGCATTATTTTATTTAGCCTTCTTTGTAGCTCTGTAAGTGGCATCTAATAAACTTAATCACATACTCATCTGAACTACCTGGTGAGACAGTCCAGCCTGCTGGCCAGCAATCCCAGGGGTCGGGCTTCCTGATTGTAGTCAGTCCTCTTTCTAGCTTGCTTGGTGCTGCCCACTCCAGCTCAAAAATCAGAGGGGATAATTCTGGGGCCTTCAGTTGGCTGGTGCTTCCAGGAGAGTGGCAGCAATTCTAGGAATCGTCAAGGAATCTCATTTCACCAGCCAGGTGCAGAGAAAATGAGCAGGAGGAGTATGGAGTCAGGGGGACCTTGCATCTCTGCTTCTCAGAGTTCTTCACCGTTGTCTGTATCACTGCAACTGTTACTGTAGCATGTTACTCTGTGACAGCCTTTGGTATCCTGTCTGTATCCACGATATCCTTTATTCCATGATATCCTCCTCCTCACGGATGATAAAAGCATAAAAGAAGAAAACATGGAGTTGAAGGGACTTTTCCAAGGTCACGTGGCTTATGAGGAGCAGAGGTGGAAGTCTGTCTAGTACAATCCAGCTTATCCATCTCAAGAGGAAAGATACACCAAGGAGGATGATTATTAAATTACCACTAATGCGGACGCTTGTAATTACTCCCATAATTTTCTTTAGGCCCATCCCATAGGGTGCTGTTAAGTATGATTAGATTGTGATTGTAAATGGATTTGGCCAGGCAATTCTCTTTTACTCTGTGACAGCTTCTTCTCTAGAGGGCTTGGTCCTTGGAGAAACCATCTTTCCCAACTCTGTTTGCTGGAGGTGAACCTCTGAGAGAATCACTTCCCTTCCCAACAGCTGGACTTCCTTGGTTTGTAAAGTCAGCTGATGAGGCTCTGTGAGCTTTCAGGGAAGAAGACACGCCTGCTGATTGAAGAGAACCTAAGATCAGTGTGCAAATTACTGAGTAACCACAGTCATATGGTTGACATATGATGTGAGAGCTGGATAATAAAAAAGGCTGAGCAGCAAAGCATTGATGCCTTCGAACTGTGGGGCTGAAGAAGACTCTTGAGAGTCCCTTGGACTGCAAGGAGATCAAACCAGTCCATCCTAAAGGAAATCAACCCTGAATATACATTGGAGAACTGATGCTGAAGCTGAAGCTCCAATACTTCGGCCACCTGATGCAAAGAGCCAACTTATTGGCAAAGACCTGATGCTGGGAAAGATTGAAGGCACGAGGATAGGGGATGACAGAGGATGAGATGGTTGGATGGCATCACTGACTCAATGGACATGAATTTGAGCAAGCTTCGGGAGATGGTGAAGGACAGGGAAGCTTGGTGTGCTGCAGTCCTTGGGGTCGCAAAGAGTCAGACACAACTGAGCAACTGAACAACAATTGTCATATTTACTGATTGGGTGAATGAATGAACATAGGAATGGATGGATGAATGACTAGGTCATTAAGACTTCCTAGATAAGTATTTTGAAGAAGCTGGTCCAGAATGTTTAAGCCAGCACTGTCATGACACACACCAGTTTCTTTCTTCTCTCTTCTTGAATACCATGTTCTCATGGTTTTCTTTCTCTCCAAATAAATGGTATCTGTTAAAAATCAAATTCATTTCATGTATTAACCAGTGCAGCAGGCTTTGAACTTGTTTTCTGAAAGTGACTTTCCTTGCATTCCCTTTCTTTTGCCCCAGTTTTATTGAGGTATAATTGACCATTCAAACTGTATATATTTAAAGTATACCACGTGATGATTTGATAAATGTATCATTGTGAAATGATCACCACAGTAAGTTAATTCACACATCCATCAGCTTACATAGTTGTGTGTGTGTGTGAAAGCTTAAGTTGTACTCTTTTTGCAAATTTGAAGTACACAAAGGCAATGGCACCCCACTCCAGTACTCTTGCCTGGGAAATCCCATGGACGGAGGAGCCTGGTAGGCTGCAGTCCATGGGTTCGCTAAGAGTCGGATACGACTGAGTGACTTCACTTTCACTTTTCACTTTCATGCATTGGAGAAGGAAATGGCAACCCACTCCAGTGTTCTTGCCTGGAGAATCCCAGGGACGGGGGAGCCTGGTGGGCTTCCATCTATGGGGTCGCACAGAGTCGGACACGACTGACGCGACTTAGTAGCAGCAGACATAACATACTGTTCACTATAGTCACCATGCCGTCCTTCACATCTTCAGAACTTCATCTTATAACTGAAACTTTGACCAGCGTCTCCCCTTCTGCCCCACTCCTTGGTCCTTGGCAACCAACATTCTACTTTCTATTCCTATGAGTTCAATATATATTTTTTTTAATTTCACATATAAACGATACTATCCAGTATTTGTTTTTCTCTGGTTTACTTCACTGATGACTGTTTTCATGGTAATCAACAGCCTGAAAACTGGGCATATTAACGTGTGACCACAGCCTTGACCCAAAGAAAGGCCTTGTTTTGGTTATGTTTTCTGAAAGGAGAGAATAGAGATAGTGTCCCTCATGAGCAGGACCTGTGAGCTGGGCAGCATGTGTGAGATCTCTGAGGCCCTTTCTTGGCAGGTCACGACTCGGAGCTGTACTGGCTCTGCTGATGGGCACTTGCTGCTGTGTCCTGCAGTGCCCCTTGCCTGCTGGGGTGAGACTGCTGTGCCCAGGGACAGGCGTGTCCAGAAAGAGCTCAGTCTCTACTGCCAGGGATGCACGAGCAAAAAGTCCTCCTTCTTGGAGGACTTAATCCGAAGAGTTTGAGGAGAGTATGTTAGACATGTTTTGGAGGTGGTAACGAATGTGGTGGGTGGCCCCACATTCTAGGTTTGGGTAAAGCAGGACTTTTCACTGTACACTTGAACCCTGTCCTTCAACACTGGATGAAGAGCCCTGTGATACTCTTGGTGTTAAGGCTGCATGATGCTGTAGAAAGAGCAGGGCTGTTTTTTGGCTGTTTTTCGGCCAGTATCCAGCAGGGCAGACTCACTGGTCTTAGAATAGCAAATGCCCCATGACTGATTAGTAGTCCTGCCTCAGGCCACTCAGGTGCCCGCACCCCCCGGTTCACAGAAGGGAAACTTCGGGACCTCTGTCCAAGGACAGGCCCAGCATCCCCTCCTGCTGGTCTGTGCCGTCTGTCCACCCGGTTCAGTGTCGTGTCTGATCAGGGCTGTGGGGAGAATTGTTGAAACATACCTGGTTCCAGCCTCACTCGCCTCTGCCATTTAGTAGCCTCAGGATCCCAACGTACCTCCCCAAGTCTTTCCTCCCCTACATTCTAGGCATATGAATAATTATTTCAGCATCATGGGATGATTCTTAAGACTAAATGATGAGGGAAATGTATGCCAAGCATAGCAGTTTTCCAGCATGTCATGGGTCCATCAGAAATGGTCTCCTTTAGATTGTATGATAAATTCCTCCCAGAGGGGGAGGCTTCACTTATAAATGCTTTCGTATTAGAAGTCCCAGAAGTCTCCCCACCTTCAGCCTTCTGTTTGAAGAAGCGGAGGACAGTGTCGGGAGAGAGAGTCAGGGCAGAAAATAAACAAAATAAGGGTGAAGATCACGGGAAACCTGGACCTTGATAGAGAAGGATGCAGAACACGTGTGCTTTTTTTCCAAACCCTTTCCAGTCGGCCCTGTTGCTTCAAGCGGCAAAGCAGATGTCATATTTTTGGACAGTTCTGTTCACTTGTAAGACTCAGTTTATTTCATGTGGATTTGGAACAAAGAAAAATCAATGAGACGAACAGCTCTGGGAGGCAGAGCGGAGGCAGTTGAGAAAGGACAGAACTGCACAGACTCTCAGACATTATTCAGGAGGCTCCAAAGTTTACTCAGCCTGGAATTCTGAAAAAAAAGATCAGTTAGGCAGTAGTTTACCTTAGACCATTACGAGATGGACTGTAGCCAAAACAGACTGTCAAACCCAGGAGAAAAGTTGAGAGAAGGGATTATTTTTAGTGTTCTAGAAAGCGGTAATATTCCCATGAGGGTTTTGTTAGCTATTGGCAATCTGTACTGATTATGGGTGAATTTTAGAATTTTAACACCCTTCAGTTTCACCCTGTTTTTAAATTCATTTTTCTACTAAGTCATAGTTCAGCAACTACCATACCTAGATTTGAGGTAGGCAGACCAGGAATCACATGTACGCTGAGAAGTGTAGCCCCCATGATGACCAACAGATAGTTGAGGTTTACCAGGCTAACAAATAAACAAAGATTAACAGTTGAGTTAACCTTTTAAAAGCACCCTGTTTATACTTAAATTTATCAGTGTCCATCTTTCTAAATTTGGCAGCCTTGATGACTCTCCTGATTGCCGTATTAGGAGGTCTGCAGGGTGACCCTGTAGCCAAAGGTGTGAGCAGCCCGGGGCATAGACACGCCCTGTGCATAGAGAGCGCTGGTGCAAGCCCTGCGTGGCCCTGGGAGCCACACCCATGCAGCCCCGGAGCAGCCGGGCGCCTGCCCTTCACTCGTTTCATGAGGGGAGGAAGGCCGGCCTTGTGCCCGTCGGAGCCCCGTGTGCTCACTGGCCCTCTGCTGCGGGGTCCGGCTGCTCCTCTCCAGGCTTCTGTCCATCTTGGTCCATCTTCACCCTGCTTCCCTCTACCTGTTTAATTAAGATTTAAAGCTCTTTAAGATGTAACTCATGCTAAAATTTATCTTTATATCAGTTCACAGTTTCATTAACTTTGTTTTAAAAGGAAGTTTCCTATCACCATCATAAAGGGGAAATCAATATGATTTGCCAAGGGAAAAGAAAAGATAAGGATAAAACTACATACCATGAAAATAGATCTATATTATTAATGCCATGTAGCTGTTATTACAAGAGAATATCCTAAGCCCAAGGCCTGTCTCCCCTTCGTGCAAAGGAGGTGAGCAACTTGCAGAGAGGCAATGGAGGTAAGCCGAACTAAGATGCTTTTCAGTCCGAAGGCTTGGTCAAGACAGAAGGAATAACTGTCTCATCCATCCGAGTGATGTAATGTGGGGTCCGTGAGCCGGCTGTGCTCGTCTTTAGTTTGGTGGGCTTGCTTGCGGCCTCAGATCTGAAGCGGGCTTCCCCCAGATGTGCCTCGTTTGTCTTTAGAGTGTCTTTAGACTTGTCGTCACCATTTCAGGCATCATCTCTGCAGGTCTGCACGGTACATTCCACCTTGGGACTGTCCTCTTTGCTTGGCGATTAAGAACAACTGTGGTTCAAATCCTGTGTCTCCTCCTTGCTGTGTGACTCTGAGTTATTTGAGAGACCACTCTGAGCCCAGTGGTAAGTGGACATGATCATATATATTCATCAGGTTATTGTGAGGATCAAGGGTGATGATGTATAGAGGACGTTGGCATTTGGTATAAAGTACATATGTCTTAAGTTGCCGTAAGTGTATTAGTAATGATTTTGAAGATTCTGTGTTCAAGTTTGGGGGAAGAATTGTCTTCCCAGATCTCTATTTTCTCTTTCAAGAAAGAAAGGAAAATTTCCTTGTGCAAACTAAACCCAGGGTCACACTATAGGCATGTTGAGTTCCTAGTTCTTGTGGCCTCTAGAAGTTAGGACAGCTTTCCTAGGGATTTCATGTCTGCATCTCCCCTCCCAGAACTGACACTTATCCTTGTCTTCGTCCACGAGCCAGGATCCTGGACTCGGGGTCTGACGTCCACACTCCCAGGTCCTGGGAGTGTCCTTGGTCCGTGTTGGACCTGACACTCGTTGAGATGTGGTAGCTCACATGCCTGAAAATCCCATGGACCGAGGAGCCTGGTGGGCTGCAGTCCATGGGGTCGCCAAGAGTCGGACACGACTGAGCGACTTCACTTTCACTTTTCACTTTCATGCATTGGAGGAGGAAATGGCAACCCACTCCAGTGTTCTTGCCTGGAGAATCCCAGGGATGGGGGAGCCTGGTGGGCTGCCGTCTATGGGGTCGCACAGAGTCGGACACAACTGAAGTGACTTAGCAGCAGCAGCAGCTCACATGCCTGGAAAGCACTGATGGACAGATGATAGTATGGGATTATTTCTTGTTCTGTTCTGATCACGATTATTATATTTTCTTTTCTGTGCCCAAAGGTTTTCTACTGTGTTTTTAACATCACTACCCAAGAGGTTAACAGGCTCATCTTTTCCAGACTTGGCTTGTGTTCAGCCATTAGCAGAACAGGTCAGAAAGAAGAGCCTTCATGAAGTTTGATCTGTTTGTCTTTATTAATTTATGTGGATTTTCTTGGCCCGTTCCCCCACCAGTTTAAAAGATGCAGCGAGCTTTCAGGGAGAACTCTTGAGCATCTAGGTTTTTTGATTTGGTTTTGTCTACTTGTCTGATGCCATCTTGGCTCCCAGACCAACATCAGGGAGAAATGTGCGTTGACTCAGTCTGTGGCTGGTCTGTTTTCCTTTCTTCATTCGGCTACCCCCAGAGTGTCTCTGTGGTTTGTGGTGGGCTCTCAGGTTTTGCCCTCAGGACTCTCACTGGTCTAGACAGACTGGTTTGTTTGGAACAGTTTGACACACTTAGGTTGCTTGTGACATCTGGGTCACCCCTGTTTAGTCTAACAAAAGATACTGATCACCTCCTTGGATTTTTGAACTCTCATTTGTTGGCATCTCAGGGTCCTCTTCAAAATCCCACATTCCTCGTTTGATATAGATATTAACCCCCTTGGTATGAGGAGAAAGAGAATTATCAAGAAAACAGGGAAGGAAATACTGCAATAAAGGCAGTCCAAGGTAGGCTTGGGGGCTTCCCTGGTAGCTCAGCAGTAAAGAATCTGCCTGAGATACAGGAGCTATAGGAGACACAGGTTCGATGCCTGGGTCAGGAAGATCCCCTAGAGAAGGGCATGGCAACCCACTCCAGTATCCTTGTCTGGAGAATCCCATGGACAGAGGAGCCTTGCAGGGTACAGTCCATGGGGTCGCTAAGAGTCGAACATGACTGAAGCGACTTGGCACGCAAGGTAGGCTACCTTCAAATTGAAGTCATTACTGTTTTCTTTCTGTGTGTGTTTGTGTGTATGTTATGTGTTATGAGAGAGAAGAGGCAATAGAAAATCTAAGAAAATAAGAAAGATTTGAGAAATTCTACAAGGAAGACAAATCAACAAATAAATGTCAAAGGAGTTTCTCAGATTGAAGAAATATGATTCCTGTTCAGTGTCAAATCTTCACTGGCCTTTTCACTCAAGTCATCTAATTCAATCCCCACAGTAACTATATGTGTTAGTCGCTCAGTCGTGTCCAACTCTTTGTGACACCTGGCCTGTAGCCTGCCAGGCTCCTCTGTCCATGGCATTCTCCAGGCAAGAATACTGGAGTGGGTTCCCACGCCCCCCTCCAGGCATAACTAGAAGGTAGAAAGTTGATCAGGTAGGTTCAGTTGTTCCATTGGATAGATCAGGAAACTGAGGCCAAAAGCAGTGAGCTGATTCGCCTGGGATCCCAGAGTCAGGAGCTTCTTCTGCTAAGAGCCAAAGGCAGCTGTGTCACTGGGCTCTACCCTTTCGTCTCCGCCCCACCCAGGCCCCACATCCTCCTACTCCGAGCCTGGTCTGTGGACCACCAGCGTCAGCCACCCATGGGGATGTGCAGACTCTCAGGCCAAGCCCAGACCTGCTGAGTCAGCATCTGCATTTTCACAAGGTCTCCCGGTGACGTGTTTGCACACTGCAGTTTCAGAAGCGCCGTTCCCCCCACCGCCACCCCCAGCTGAGCCGAGTTCACAGTCCCCTCGCTGAGCGCTGCTCAGGCACTGAGCTTCTGGTGGGGCCGCGGAGACACTGAGCCCCGGCCCCTGTCGTGAGCAACTCAGAGCCCGGGGCAGCAGAGCACGGGCCCTGTAAGGCTGGCAGTGCAGTAATAGCAGGAACATGGGGGAGGGGCGCTTTACCAGGAGCACTCTCTGCCGATGCTCATCCCCGACCTGCGTGGGAGGCCACCTCTGCCTGTGGTTGAGAGCAGCAGCTCTGGATTCGCATCGTCTGGTTTCAAGTCCCGGTTCTGCTACTTCCCAGCTGTGTGATGTGGGACAAGTTACTTAACCTCTCTGGGCCTTAGTTTCTGTATCAGTTTCTATATCAGTACAACAAGCAAGCACTATTATGGTTTTATGGGGAATCAGAACAGCACCCACTTGTGCAGCTCGAATGAGATGATCCTCGGGAGGGACCCAACACTGTGGCTGACACTCAGCTGAATTAATGTCAGTTCTTATTGAAGGCTGAGTAGACAGTAAGCAGCGGCAGCAACAACAGAGGGCCCGGAAGGGTTTGTTTCTGAGGTGGGACCAGATGAACGTAACTCTACGTGCAGAAGCATGGCATCCGGGGAACACACTGGAGCGTTTTTGTTCCATCAAAGGCCTGTTTCCCATACACCTGCTCTGTGCCACGCACTGTTCTAGACTCTGAGGACGTGAAGCTAGATTGACAAAAAACAGTTCCTCCACCTGGAAGCCTCCCAGACAAGGGCCAGAAAACCCTGGGTCATCTGGCATCACCCATGTATTTACTACCAGGCTATACGTTTCCCTCTAAGCACCGCTTCAGCCGCATCCCACCAGTTTCGGTATAATGTATTTTCATTCCCAGTCGTTCAAGATGTTTCCCCTGTGATTTCTTCTCTGACCTTCACATATTGATTGTAGCATTGACTCACTTGTTCTCAGCCCTGCCACCACTCACTGAGTATCTGCTATGCGCCAGACCGTAGCCTGCGGACAACTTCTGACCTCAGATCATTACCCAAAGAGGCATCCGCCATCCACCTGGGGGAGACGGACAGGAACTCAGCTCTTTACACAGAATACAAGAACTCCTTGTTCCAAATCTCTCAACCCAGCTTCTCTGACTCCCAAGGTTCTTTTCACTGCTCGATGGCAGCCTTTGAAGCCCAGCCTGTCCTGGGAATCACTGTGTTCTGAGCACCCAGCACAGCGCCCTGCCCACAATAGGTACTCACTGCAGTATTTTCTCAACACAGGTGGTGTTTGGTACTCATGAGTTTTGTCTCAGTCATTCTGGCCACTCTCTAAACCCATCTAGTTGTGACTGGTTTCCCTAATTTTCAGTTACTTTGTTAGGGCAGTTGAGCTGTCTCCTCACTCTGTGTTCCGCAGAATGGGGAGTTGTCCGGGCTTGTGCAGACCCCAGCGGCCCTGGACTCACCTGCCTTTCCTTCGCCCCCCTCATTGCACAGGGAAGCCCTCCTCCAGCTCTGCCTTCTCTCCCCTGGGGGCTGGGGTGTGTGTGGAGCTCCTCCCAGATCGTGCTTGGAGTGTGAAGTTTGCTCCGAGGGATCCCAAAGTGGTGGCCGAGTTGGATCAGCCGGCGCTCCAGGATAAACACCAGTCCACCATCTCTGTCCCGCGTGCCCGCCTTTCTCCTGCTCTCAGCAGTTTACGGGGTACCGTATTATCAGTCTTCCCCGCCCTTGCCTCTTCGGAAATGCGACCAGCGGCCATTAAATAGCTCCCATTCCTGCCAGAAAGGGTTGTTTCGGAGGGAGGGGGGCTGCCTTCTACCCCAGCCAGCAGTCCCTTTCAGTCGGCATTTCCGAGCTTGGCAAGTCCGGATTCCTCAGGGAGCCTGACCCGGGATGCCTGCTCCTCCGGCCCCACATGGCAGACATCCTTGTCCTCTTGGGGGAGGAGAATTCATCCTTCCGGGGAGATGGTTCTCGTGGGCATGGGTTTAGAGGGTCACAGCTGCTTCCATCCAAACCATTTACCTGATTCTCCAGAAACTGCCTCCTCTCCTTTCTGCCTCTTAAATTGATGTACCATCCGTTCGTTTATGTACCTTCCATTCATTGTTCATCTGTTGACTTAATCATGCTTGCAGTGTAGACTGGCGATTAACAGGGCGCATTCCAAAAAGCCATGCTGCCTGTTGTGATTCCTGGCTCCCCCATGTTACCTATGACGACCTTGGGCAAGTTGCTTGCGTCTGTTCAAGCCTCACTTTGCCCATCTGCAAAATGGGTGCAGGACTAGTGCCTGCCTCCTGAGCTCATGAGGATTTGGTGAGGTGATGTCCTCAGAGCGCTCAGCAGAGTGTCAGGAATGTGATAAATGTTGCACCGAGGTCTGGGCTCTGGTTCTGGTTGTTCACAGCAAAGATGTATTGGGCTGACTCTGGGCAGAGTTCCTAAAAAATTTACTTTCACCGACACCCGTGTCTTAGTGTCTAAGTTGTGCCTTCAGGACATGAACAGCTGCTTACTGAGATCTAGAGACACTGAAGGTTCTTAGTAAGACTTGGATCACAGTTTTCACTGGCAGTTACACTGAGGAGTGACTGACACGGAGAGAAACCAGAGGCAAAAATAATCAGTTTTGTAGGGAAAACCATCCCACTGTACTAACCAAAAAGACCTGGGGTTGTGGAGCCAAAGGGAATGGGTGGGGGAGATGGAATTCAAGGAGGTAGAAACTCTCCTGACTTGGATACTAGTGGGTTACAAGCAGTGAGGGATGTCTGGGAGTCGTGATGATGTGAAAGCGTGACAGAAGTCTGACTCGAAGCAAGAACCCATCTCTGGGGGCAGGCCAGCCGGAGGCATGCTAGTGTGCGAAGGAGAGCATAGGGGAGCATAGGTCCAAGGTGTCCCAAGCAGTCACAGAGAGGTGGGCGGGGAGGCAGGGCCTCTCTGCTCAGACATCCAGGACTCTTGCTGTATGGACTGGACTGCTTCAAATGGAGCATCTCAGAGGCAGTGAGGAAACCCTTAGGGTGAGGGCTCAGGTTTAATCAAGAGGGCAACCCTGAGGACACTTGGCAGCCTCAAAAACCCCTGGGACATCATTCAAACACTGTCCCCAGAGATTCTGATTCCGAAGAGGTCAGAAACTTGCCTTTCTAACAGGCTTCTGGGTGGTGCTGAGCTGCGGGTCCCCAAGGATTCCGTCAGGGAAACTCGAGTCACCTTGATTTTCTTCATTCCACTCAGGTATCTGCCATCCTTACTAAAATATGCAGAGGCCTGAGGAGTGAGTTTTCTGTCACTAAGCTGTAAGAAGAGGAATCCAATTAATCAAGTTTATTGGCATTGTTTGCAAAGTAAGAGTTAACAGGTCCAGAACCAGGGCCTGGCAAGACCTCCTGTGAGCTAGTACACAGTGCTGCCTCAGGGCTCCTGTGCCTGGCACCCATTCTTTTCATTATGGTAAAACGTACATAATATAATACTTATCATTGTAACTGTTTGTAAGTGTATGAATTAGTGGCATTAACTACATTCAGAGCTTTGTATAACCCCTAACTATGCCTCAGGCTTTTTCATCATCCTAATATAAACACTGTACCCATTAAGCAGTTAACTCCCCTGTCTTCATTCCCAGCAGCCCCTGGAAATGTCCATTCTACCTTCTGCATCTATGAGTTTGCCTATTGTAAACATCTCACGTAGGTGGGATCACACGGTGTCTGTCCTTCAGTGTCTTATTCTACTAAACACGGTGTTTTCAAGGTCTATCTGTATCACAGCACATATCAGAATTTATTCTTTTTATGGCTGAGTAATATTCCACAGTGTGTGTGTGTGTGTGTGTGTGCGTGTATAATATATATATGCCACATTTTGTTTATCCGGATACTTGGATTGCTTTCGCCTTTTGGCTTTACCTGAATAATCCTGCTGTTAATTTTAGCATACAAATACCTGTATGAGTCTCTGATTTCAGTTCTGCTGAATATATATCTAGGGGTGATTATTGCTGGGTCACATGGAAGCTGTAGGTTTCACCTTTTGAGAAACTACCGAACAGTTGGCCCCAGCATTTGTACCGTTGTACGTTCCCGCCAGCAGTATGACCCCTCCATGCTCACCGGCCCTTACTTTCTGGTGTACTGTGCTAGCCGTCCTAGCAGACGTGAAGTGATGTCTCGCTGTGATTTTGATTTCCAGTGACTGATGATGTGCAACATCTTCTCGTGTGCTTTTGTGTGTGTCCTCTGGAGAAAGTGACACCCATTTTGACCCTCAGATACCTTGTTGGTTTTGCTGCATTCCAGTGCCATGAGTCTCTACTCTGCTAATTTCTTCTAGTCCTATTTAGAATCCGAGGTAAAAAGAAAGCAGTAATTGGAACGGACAGTTGTTGTTTGCATGGGGGTTTGGTATTAAATACCATTGTGTTCTCTCATTAGCTGTATTATATTCTTATTATGTGTTTTACTAGGCAGTTGTAAGTCTTGGCTTTGGAATTTTGTTTGCTTTCTTCTTGGTTTATTTTGCAAGCAGACAGGTATGGCCACTGTGATTCTGAAGCCACTGTGCCACAGTGGAGAAAACAGTTAGAGGAGAATGAAATTGTAAGCAAACCAAAAATTGATCGATGAATCAAAGGGAAAAAAAAAAAAAAACCTTTAGAGCTTTCTAATCTCCAAATAGTTTTTCTTTATAATTTTCTGAGGTTATGAAATGAACTCAGTAGATTGGAGTGTAGTTCATCGCTGTAATTGTTGAGCATTTTAATTATCAGGAGCTTTTTGTGCTTTCGTGAAATGCTTATTTCACAGCCTACTGGTGGGCCTTTTTGTCCACGGGAAAATAAATATTCACCCCAGAAATTAGGTGGTGAACCCAGCCAGGCTCTCCAATCGAGGAGAAAGGAGATCGAGACCAGCCACCCCTGTCCAGGGGCAGGAGGCCACGTGGGAGACCGACGCCGTGCCAGCGGGATGGAGGTGTGCGCACGTGTTTCCACCCTGCTCTGATCATCAGCCTGAAAACAAGCCCCAGAAGTTCCAGATCCGGGCCAAAGACGCCTCCTTTCCTCTCCCTGCTTCTGTCTGTATTGTTGTTACTGTCTTTCCTCCAGAGTTGCAGGGCAGGCCCAGACCCTCGGCTCTGGCATTCAGTACTGCGTGTTCTCAGCCTTCCAGATAGTTGGTGGAGGGTGGAGGTGTTAAATGGGAGTCAGGGAAGGGCTCGGAGATGAACTGGCAGCCCTTCTTCCATGAGTCCTTCCCGCATCCCTGGCCCTGTTACGGGCCATGGTGTCATGTGGAGTCAGGGGTCACCATCCTGACATCCCACCCTGCTTCCTTTTTTCTCCTCTCTTCCTCACCTACCTACCAGGGTTTATCAACCCATCAAACACACACAGAAGCGAAGATAAAACAAAGTCTTCAAAAAAGAAGTGAAACCCGGGGACGTGAAGACTCAGACTCTCCCGCAATCTGATGGCTGTAAGTCAGGTTTCAGTCAGCAGGCAAAAGACACAGAGACTTTAACAGGGATTTCAGTAGAAAGATGTAGGAGGGCATGGCTGACCACTGAGGGATCAGATGGGGGTAGGGGCTACCCCGAGGGCCATGGCAGGCAGCACAGCCCAGGAAGGGGCAGAGAGGGACCGCTCTCCCCAGGACTGGGGTCAGCCGGCCGCAGCCCAGTGGGTGGAACCGGAGTTTCCGGCAGGGCTGCATGCGGCTGGGCTGGTGGGGCCCGGGAGGGCTGTCCGTGGGAGGTGCCCCACCGTGGGCGTAGCTGGCAGTCGGCCAGCGTGTGCTGGGAAGGGGCCTTGGGGTGGGGCCCTGGGGCGGCAGGGGGAAGCTGCCCACAGAGGGGTGCCTTCTCGGAACACAGGCCTGGACTCCTCCAGTGTCCCCCTGGCGCCCTCTGCTGGAGATGCCTAACATGGTGCCCTGTCCTGGGGTGGGGAACCTCTCCTTGGTCTCAGGCAGGGCAAGATAGGGGGTTTGGTGCTCAGAGGTCATCTCTTGAAGGCTGGAAAGGATGCTGATAATCACAGTAGGAAAATAAGTAGAGTGGGGAGGATAAGGAGCGCTGGGTGTGCTGTTTGATACGGAATGTCCCAGGAAGGTGACGTTGGAGCAGAGGTCTAAGGAGGGGACAGCCTGGTGGCAGAGCTCTCCAGACAGAAGGAACAGCAGGTGCAAGGGCCCTGGGGTCAGAGCTGGGGGGGCAGGTCTGAAAGGCAGCGGGGGAGGCAGCTGCTGTGCACTGGAGCTGGGGCAGGGCTGATGGGGTCCCTGGGCGTTAGCGTCTGGCCGGGGCACACAGGCTCGGGGAGTGGGCCTCCCCTCGCAGAGTCTCCAGCAGAGATGTGGTGTGAACGGACTCAGCCCTTGGCAGGATCACAGGCAGCGCTGCGCTGGGAGAGCACAGTGAAGGGTGGGGGGCCAGGACCCAAGCAGGGACCCCGGAGGCAGAGAACGGTGGCTTGGGCAAGGGACAGCAGTGGTGAGAAGCGGTCAGAGGCTGGCGGCGGTTGGAGGCAGCTTTTTTTTAATGGAATAGAAATGGATTGCAGAGAGAGGAAGGGATTGGCCATGTTTGTGAGACCTTGAACTTGAGTGGCCGAATGAATGCTGTTGCCACCAAAGCCTCTGTTTGAAGAACTTCGGTGTCCAAACGTAAATCTGTGTTCATAAGCAATCCCCATTCTCTGCAGGGGTGATGAGAAAGTTTGGGAATCAGTCATAATGGTTACATAACATCGTAAATATATTTAATGCCTCTGAATCGTGTACTTTAAAATGGTTGAAATGCCAGGTTTTCTTATGTGTATCACCACAGTTTAAAAACCTACAAACAAGGGTATTATGAAAATTATTCTGTTGTCTTCTCCATATACCTTTTCAAAGGATTAATAAAGTGCCAGTGAGGTGATGTTGACCTTGATCACTAGGTTAGTTGGATGTCTGATGAGTCCTTCTCTGTACAGATACTCACTTTTCTCTTTGTAGGTAATAGATACGTTGGAGGAGATTTTTACCTAAGAAAAAAAAAAGGAGGGTGGCCGCTGTTACCACCACAGCTACTGCCAGCCCATTCCAGGCTTCTAACAGCTGGAACCTACACACGTTTTTAGTCCATTTCCTAGGTGGGACACTGAGGCTCGATGGAATTAGGTAACATGCCCGAGGTGACGTAGGTAGGGAGTGGCTAGACTGTAAACTCCATGAAGACAGGGTCTTAGGCCACTGGGCTCGCCAGTGCTTACCCCAGGCGCTGTGCACAGGTCCCGTGCATGTATTAGATGCCATTCATTGTAGGCATACGCTGGAGTCTGGAGACACATCTGTGGCCCCGCTCCTCCGCCCTCTGCAGCTGCTGGTCTGTCATTAATGAGCTCTACCCAGCCCAGAGATTTCAGGAATGTCCAGCTGTTTGCTTGTGTGGAATGAACTGTCCTGCAGCCCAGCCTAGGACAACAGAAGTCACATGGCCCCAGACAGACAGCCAATAGCTGACCCACCCAGAGGCCTCCCTACACTGTTCGTTTTTTTAAGTGTTTTTTTTTTTTTTTTTTTTTTAACGTGGACCATTTTAAAGTCTTTATTGAACTTATTTTACCACTGCTTCTGTTTTATGTTTTTTGGCCGCCGGGCATGTGGAATCTTAGTTCCCCAAGCAGGGATCGAACCTGCGTTCCCTGAATTAGAAGGTGAAGTCTTAACCACTGGACTGCTAGGGAAGTCCCCCTACCCCGTTTAAAATGCCGGGTCAATGGGGCACTTTGTCCTGCATGGTAGCTGAGGTCCTGTGATTGCTCTGTTGATGGGAAAGCGCTGTTCCTATTTTTAGACAGGTGGTGGTTCTCACTTATTCATAGCCCAGTGCTCGTGGGTGGAACGTGGAGTTATAATAGAGTGCAGGTGCCTCTCATTGCTTCCCGCTACTCACTGGATCGTGTTTATTAAAAAGGAAATCACAGTGGTGTGTCTGGAGCTGAAGTCTGAACAAATAACCCGAAATGAGGAGTCCCAGGAAGGTGGGCAGCGGGCGACAGAGAAAAGCACAGACAAGTTTGAGCTAATTGGGCTCAGCCCGTAGTTTGCATGTGAATTAGGAACAGGGAGCTGGGCCGCACAGGCACCATCGCGTTCAACCTTTGCTGGCAACCTTCACACGCCAGGCCGGAAGAGCCGGAATCCGAACTGAACGCGTTTTACCCAGGCCTTCCACGGAACTTGAAAACGGGATTCTGAAAGCATGTGGTTGAAATGAGAGCCTTTCAAATGTTGATAACTCTGCATGGATGCATTGGTGTCTGCACACATGTCCTCCTTATTGTTTTTTTCTCCCTGTCTCTGGAAAGAGGCTACCCCCGGGCTTCAGAAAAGAAGGGCTGGGGTCTTTAATTCAGAAAGAGTTCTGAGTTACAATAGGTGTTAGAATCCATGTTTCCATGTATCCTATAACTCTTTCAGTCAGTTCTTTGAGAGGCCAGTGTGTGTGTGTGTGTGTGTGTGTGTGCGTGCGTGCATTGGTACACAATGTGCGCACTGGTACACAAGTATGCACAGGCCATAGAAAAAGACAGTTCCTAGAACATGCATCGTTCTGGATTGGATGGTATCCCCGAGGGACTGTGCCTCGTATCACACAGACAGCCGAGAAATCTCTTCCTTCATTCAGCAAGTATTTACTCCCTAGTGCAAGGAGAAATCGAATGTCACCCTTGGCTGTAAGCACTCGTGGCCCAGGGTCTTGTGGGAGAGACACACCCGTGTGCAGGATGCTGGGGTCATGTGCTGTCGGGGCGCAGAGCATGGAGAGGTCAGTGCTGATGGGGAGTTTGGGAAGACTTCACCTACACCAGGGAGATAGGTGGATTTTTCTTCCGATCCAAGAAGGGAGGGAACAGGCTTTCCAGGCAGAGGCAGGAACACAAACTAGCTCAGGGACCCTGAGTGGATATGACACATCCACGGGACAGGGCCTCATCCCTCGGGGCAAGGGGCGAGGGATCCTGCAGGGTGAGGACCCCAGGTGAGGCTGGAAAGACGGATCAGCTGGGCAGGCGACCGCACACTGGCATCCCAGCCCTCCCCCGAGGCAGCGGGGCCATCTCAGGCTGTGGGGAGAACATCCCTCCATCAGACACGGTTCTGTTTGGGGGAAGTGTTTGGTTTTCAAAATACCTCTGCTCGCTCGCCTTGCCTCCCTGAATCCTTGCCCCTCCCCTGCCTGTTCGGCGAACTGAAAGGTGCTATCAGAACTATATTTCTCCCTCTCCAGTAATATCATGAAACAAAAATATCTCGTGGGTTTGCACCCTAGGAGTGATTTGACTGTTGACAGCGGAGCCTTTGAGAGCCTCTGTGTGTCGTTTCCCGCCCCACCATGCCCCTCTCCATGGAGGTCTTTGGCAGCTTTTTGATGAGTAAACCTGGCCTTGACGTTTGCCCCAGCATGATATTCTTTTGTGGCTCATCTGCTCCAAGAATTGAAGTACGCAGACTTATTCCTCATGTCTTGTTGAAACAGAGAAGTCACCGCAGCACCACGGAGAAGGTCAAGGACATAGGCAGGTTCTGACACCGCTCGTGCCTTCTGCAGCTGTGGAGGGCATGGCTGGGCGCCCCCCACCCCCGCCCCGTCCTGCTCCCATGAGGATGGGGGGTCCTTCCTTGTGGGTCGGACTTGGGCTGTAGCAGTGTGGCACCATCAGCACTTTACAGGGAGCAGATGTCAGTCTGATGAGGGTATTTAGAGAAATGTTTTTAATTTTGCTGAAGTATAGTCGATTTTCTGTGTTGTCAATGGCTGTACAGCAAGGTGACTCAGTTATATATACATATATATTCCTTTTCGTATTCTTTTCCATTTTGGTTGATCATGGGATATTGAGTATAGTTCCCTGTGCTACACAGTAGGACCTTGTTGTTGCTCCATCCTATATATTAATCTGCACCTGCTGGTCCCAGGCTCCCTCTTGGAGTCACGAGCCTGCTCTCTATGTCTGAGAGTCTGCCTCTGTTTCGGGGGTGTGTTCATTTGTGTCAGATTTCAGATTCCGCATGTAAGTGATAGCCTCTGTTTTTCTGACTTACATCCATATGACACTCTCTAGACACGCGCACGTTACTGTAGATGGCATTATTTTGTTCTTTCTATGGCTGAGCAGTGTTTCATTGTGTGTATGTGCCACATTTCCTTATCCATTCACGGGGCGGTGGACGTTTAGGTTGTCTGCATGTCTTGGCCGTTGTGGACAGTGCTGCTGTGGAGACAGGGATGCAGGCGTCTTCTTAACCGATAGCTGAGTCTGGGCACGTGCTCGGGAGCGGGGCCGCTGGCCCACAGGCAGCTCTGTGTCTCGTTTTGCTGCCCGTCCACTCTGTTTTCCACGTGGCTGCACCAGCGTGCTTGCAGTGAGGCTCTTGTTATAGTACCGGGAGCGTCTTTACTGCACTGGCTCTGTTCTTTTCTCCACCTGCTGTTTGCTTCAGCCAGTGGAGCACTGACACTGGGTCCAGCACTCTACTGAACCATCGAGGGGCACACACGTCCCTTTTATCCTGGCCTTCCTGGGCAGGGGTAAGTAATACCATGGCCCTCTTCAGCAGCCTGAGTCCTTTGGTGTCAAGGTCAGTGGGTAGCCACTCACACTCGACTCTCATGGTTGGATCCTGTGATGACGCTTACTCGTTTCCTCATTTACTTTTCTCTGGGGGAATGTAACTGTCTCCTACATGTGACATGGTCTTGGGCCTCTAGGAGAAGGTCACGGCTTGAGTCCAGGCTCCAACACTTGCTCACCGTGTGACCAGTGGCCACCCACGCCTCCCGTTCCTCGGTTTTCTCATCTGTGAAATGGGAGGCCCAGGATGAATTGTGAGCGTTAAACACGAGACACGTAAGCAGCGCCTGACAAATAGCACTCAAGATATCTGACCCTATTTCCCATTTAGCATCAGTCGTGCGTGCTGTGCTGGGACATGTCACCTTCACAGATGGGAGAGGTTTGGTATCCGCCTGGACTCGTCCTGCACCAAATCCTGCTTTCACATAACGAGTGTGTTCTCACACCGTTTGTGAAAGTTTATGGTCAGTCGGAGGGAAATCGGGAAAGCTGGGAGTGAAGATGAGGTCGGTAGAGTCTCAGTGAGTGTTCCTCGAGGAGCGTTGACCCAGGTTCCGAGCGGGGGCGGCCCCTGCTCCCTCCGGCCGCCCGCCTCTGCCCTGGGCCTTGCCGTGTCTACATCACCCCACGGGACTTTGCGGAGAGACGGCAGTGTTCCGTGCCTTCGTAGCCCCCCACGGCTACCGAACACCTGAAAGGTGGTGAGTGTGACTGAGGGACTGACTGTTTAATCTAAGTAAGTAGCCACATGTGGCTCGTGGCCATCACAGAGGGCAGCGCCTGTGGGCCCCTGCGTGATGCAGACAGAGACAGGCACTGTGCAGTTCATGAGGGGCTCCTAGTCACACAGGGAGCCGGTCAGGGTGCCGTGGGTGTTACCATGGAGACAGGAATGGCGAGCTGAGAAAGCAGGACAGGACAGTCAAGGATGGCGTCACAGAAGACTCTATCACAGCCCGCCGACCACTCCCGAAAGACCCCTGGGGGGAGGGAGTCCTCATTTTATCGTTGTTTACTCTCTGAGTCGTGTCCAGCTCTTCTGCGACCTCATGGACTGTAGCCTGCCAGGCTCCTCTGTCCATGGGATTTCCCAGGGGACAATACTGGGGTGGATTGCCATTTCTTTCTCCAGGGGACCTTCCCAACCCAGGGATCGAACCTGCGTCTCCTGCATCGGCAGGCAGATTGTTTACCGCTGAGCCACCAGGGAAGCCCCCTTATTTTGTAACTAAGCACCTTTTAGGGGCCAGATGAGGACAGGCCCTTTGCAGGGGTGCCGTCACGCTTGACCCTCATCATTGCTCTTGGCAGCCAGTGCACGGGTGGGAAGTCTGAGATGCAGACTGGTGACTCCCCACCAGGTCACACAGCTCAGGTTATGCTTAAATCAAGGTCCTCCTGACTCCCAGACCCCCTCCCCCTCAGGCCTCCTACTTCTTGATTGACCCTCTTCCCCTTGTCTCCTCTGTTGGATTCCTTTCAATATCCTGAGGCTTGGGGGCCACTGGTACACCCCCATCCATCCGCATTCCGACCAAAGCCAGATTTTGCCTAGCTGGCTTACCACACGGTGGCAAGGGAGGGGGCAGCAGCAGGCCTGCCAGCTGGTAAATAAGCTGGCATTCACCCCCGGGACGACTGACTCGTCTGTTGTGGACGGGGGCGCCACATGCTCAGGCCCCGACCCTGGTCCTGATATGACTGTGAGATCGGGTCGAGTCATTTCACAGTTGGGCTGAGTGTTCCAAGTTTCTCAGAAGACAAACACGGTAGCAATTCAAGGTATGAAATTCAAGGTGTGGCCTCAGAGTCATTTTGTTTAACAACTTATCTGCTGTGTTTTCTGAATAAGTAAAGTGAGACCATCACTCACCATCGCAGGTTTGCAGGCTGGTTTTAAAGAAGCCGTGCCTTGAGAAGCTGTCTGATCGAGGGTGTTGCCTCTCCCAGCCCTGACCCTGCTCTGCTCCGTTCGTTGAGGTGACTGTGTCACCTGGCTCGTAACCCCCTGGCGTCTCATCCTAGTTCTGGGTCACCTTTCACAGGAGACACGCACATTTACCCAGCACCGTGCAGTTCCCCACAAGATGGCACTGGACGGGCATGTGATGTCCCCCCACGCCCCAGCCCTTGGCAGTCACCCTGTTTGATTCATTTTAAATCTCTAGCTTTTTTGGAGGTCTGACAGGTCTGGATTAAACCAATGAGTTCAATCCACCTGTGGGATGTTATATCTGGACAGGCTTTATGGAGATCCCAGCATCACCTAAAATTATCTCTTCTACTTCTATCCCATCTCTGGGCAACATCTGCATGGCTCCAACCCATCTCATTTTATAAAAAATGAAATATTGGTGCCCAGGAAACCGTGCTGCTGCTGCTGTGAGGGTGGCTGACATAAGTGCCTGGCTCTGTGCGTGTGCACATCCTTCAATCCTGGCAAGTCTGCGAATAGAGGGCATTACTGTCTCCATCTCAAGGCTGAGGGCACCAAAGCTCAGAGAACTGTAGCCACTGGCCCTACTTCCTGCACTAGTAAGTGATGGGAGAGGTGGATCACACACACGCCGGCCGATTCAGGGGCTTGTTCTCCTCACCAGCCTGTAAGAGTGTCCTTGCCCCACGCAGCCTGCTGTTGACAGCGGTGGATTCTAGGCTGAGGTTCTCATTTTGTACCATCTCTGGCCCCAGTGGAAAAGACTGAAGGCAAGAGAAGGGGACGACAGAGGATGAGATGGTTGGATGGCATCACCGACTCGATGGACATGAGTTTGAGCAAGCTCTGAGTGTTGGTGATGGACAGGGAGGCCTGGTGTGCTGCAGTTCGTGGGGTTGCAAAGAGTCAGGCATGACTGGGCGACTGAACAGCAGAACAACAGCTGGCCCCCCATGGAAAGAGAGGGGAAGAAGAAGGACCCTGGAACTGGGTGGCTTTAGAAAATTATTTCTTCCAGTTCCATCCTTCCTGCTTGACCTTGAAACAGAGGCTCTGGATTGCAGCCCCAGAGTGGTAAACTAGGGTGCCACTGAGCTAAGTCTTTGCAAGTCCAATCGCATGTCCTCCTTGTAAGTAGTTATGGAACAGCTAGTGGCACTGCCCACTGGGATGTCCATGCTTTTTGTCAGCTGTTGAACCAGTGATGTTCCCGGAAGGTCCCGTCCCTCTCAGGCTCCTGAAACCTGGAGGCAGAGCTCCTCTCACTGTGGTCTCCCTCCCTCCATCCTTCTGGCTGGGGAAATCTGTCGGGCCCTCTTCCTCTCCCAAGACAGCAGGACACCCCAGACATTCTTGTCATCGTGTCATCTCTAGAGGCTGGGAGCCAGGCTCGCGGGTAGATACCAAGAAGGGTATCTGTCTGCCTCAGCTCAGGAGACTTAGGCCACGGCCATTCATTCATGAACCGACTGGTTCATTCATTCACTGACTGGTTCATTAAGCCGTATCCTTTGGCTGTTATGCAGGCAGTAGAGCTGGATTAATATAGCAAACAAGTCAAAAACACAAAGGCCCCTGCTGTAAGGGGATGCAGATGACCCTAGAGGGGGAAGAAGATGCTAGTGAGTAAACAAGTAAATAGGCAGGACAGGGTCTGAATGACTGTAATGATGGAATTAAACTCGGCCTGGTGGTAGCAAATGGAGGGGAGAAGGAACATCAGGGAAGAGACCTTCAAGGAGGTGATATTTGAGCAGAAAGCTGGGGGATGAAAAAGAGCCTGCAGTTGGAAGGGCTGAGTGGGAGGGAACGTCCCAGGCTAGGTGAAGAGAAGTGCAAAGGCCCTGGGGCGGGAAGGAGCTTGCGGACGTGGCTACGGGCATGGGGGTGGGAGAGAGCAGAGAGTCCCAGCGAGGATTTTATTCTCTAGAATAAAGGAAGTCACTGAAGTTTAAAGCAAGGACTCAGTGACATTTTTCAGAAGGTCTTTGTGTCAGTCTCGGGCACCGTGGCTTCAGAGAGCAAGAGGAATTTGTAGAGGAGCGAGACCATGACCTCAGGGCCAGACTGGGGACTGGACAAGTGGAATACCTGCTCACACCCCTCTGCCGCTGCTTCTCCTTCTAGGGGATTCTTTGCAATTGCAGCCTTCTTGAAAACAGAGCTTCCCAAGTTACCAGATAGCATTCAAAAGCCAAACAAACAAATGCTATCATTTCTGAAAGAAGAATCAAGACGGGGAAACGATGACACGCTCACCACAACTGAAGCGCTTGCTGGGCGTGTTGGGACCCTTGGCTTGTTCCAAAGCCCACGTACCTGGGGCTTTGCTCATGTTTGCCAGTAACTGAGCTCTCAACTGTAAACACGGCTATTTTGGAAATTCTGCATCTCGCTTTGAAAAACCTGGGAGGCCAAGAAAGGGGAGCTGTGTTTAGGTCTCGGAAATCTGCACCCTACCTTGCTCTCTACTGGCGGGGTTCGGTCAACCTCTCCCCACCCTTCCACCCCCACTGTGCCGGGTCTCCAGGAAGGAGACCCATGTCCTGTTTTAAGAACTGCTTTAGTTCTTGACCCTGGTGTTGCCAAGTTATAGATGGCGTAACCCTCTGAGAAGCATGGAGTTGAAACTTGCTACTTTTGTGTGCACCTACTCATAAAACATACTTTTTTCCTTTGTTTTCTCTAAAAGCTCTTTGCTAAGCTGCTAAGTCACTTCAGTTGTGTCCGACTCTGTGCAACCCCATAGACGGCCTCCTACCAGGCTCCTCTGTCTCTGGGATTCTCCAGGCAAGAACTAAAGACTAAAAGCTCTTTAGTCTTTTACATAGACATAAATATCACCTTCTAAATAAAAATAATGGTGATGACGATGGCGGTGGTGGTGGTGGTGGTGACGATGATGAGCGGCAACGGTGATGACGATGCTGGTGGTGGTGGTGGTGGTGATGCTGATCTTGGTGGTGGTGGTGGTGACGCTGATGAGCGGCGATGGTGATGACGATGCTGGTGGTGGTGGTGGTGGTGATGCTGATCTTGGTGATGGTGGTGGTGACGCTGATGAGCGGCGATGGTGATGACGATGCTGGTGGTGGTGGTGATGACGATGCTGGTGGTGGTGGTGGTGGTGATGCTGATCTTGGTGGTGGTGGTGGTGATGCTGATGAGCGGCGATGGTGATGACGATACTGGTGGTGGTGGTGGTGGTGGTGATGCTGATCTTGGTGGTGGTGGTGGTGACGCTGATAACTGTGATGGGATGGTAGTGATGCTGCTGCTGCTGCTGGTTGTGGCGATTATGACGGTCATGGTGGTGATAACAGTTTGGATGGTGGTCGTGAGGGTGCTGTTGACTGTTGATAATCGTGATATCGTGGGTACCGTGTGCTGAGCACTTGCTTTGCTCCATCCACAGCTCTGTGGATGTGATGGCTTTGACTCTTCACACCCACCCCATGAAATGCATACGGTCACCATACTGTCCTCATTTGACACATAGACTGAAGCAGGACTCAGAGCTCAAGGATATGGTTCCAGAGACTGCTCTCGCCAGCACTTCCAGACTTTGGTGAATGATTTGTCTTTCGCTTTTGTAAAATGAATGGGGCTGGTACATGTGGTAACAGATGTAAATCGTCACCTTCATCTGTCTTGATTCTCTTCCCCCGGCCTTCCTGCCTTCACCTTCCCTCTTCCTGCCCTCCCCGCGCCACCCCACCTGCTCCCGTCTCCTGCGTTAGATCCGTCTGCCTCTTGGTTTGCTTTTTTAAATTGAAGTGTGGTTGACTCACAGTATCGTGACTGTCGTGTCAGTTCGGGTGTATGGTTCTTGCGTTCATCTGTCTTCCAGTGACTGCTGCCTTTGCAGTCAAGGTCCATGAGCTTTCCAGTGAATTCTTTATGCTCCGTCTCCATTTTCCTTTCTTTCTTTGAGCTTTGCTTCTGCCATGACCTCCAGCTGTCCCCTCCACCAGCTGTGGGTTAAGAGGGAGCTTGGTGCTCCCCACTCTCATCTCGGGCTAAGGCTTCCAATATTTGTATTCTGCGGCACTCCGGAGATTCTCAACACTCTCCCAGGTTGCGAAGGAAAAGTCATCCAAACTGCTCGGTAATTGAATTCAAGAGTGATGGACCGAAAACTATTAATGCATTTCCTTCCCTGAACCCGCTCAAGAGGATCCCAT
Source organism: Bos grunniens (assembly GCF_055505025.1). Classification (NCBI taxonomy): domain Eukaryota; kingdom Metazoa; phylum Chordata; class Mammalia; order Artiodactyla; family Bovidae; genus Bos; species Bos grunniens. Next base: position 5,947,212 of record NC_141182.1, read on the forward strand.
CTTGGGCCCACCTCCCAAATGCAAGCTCCGTTAACTTTTAGGGTTATTTCTTTCCAGTCTTTCTTCTCTGTACTCTGCTTTATCATTGTTGTTGTTTTGGGGCATGTTCTGAGCTATTATCATCTTCATACTATCCATGCAATTTAAAAGTATTTTTTGACATTTTTACAGCTCTCCAAAGGCTTCCCATAAGGTATTTTACGAATATAAGATGCAATCAACTCTTAAGATTGTGCTGTTCTTTTATGATCCACTCAGAAAGGGAAAAAATGTTGTCTACTAAACAACGATCCAAAGCTTTCTTCTCTCCAGAGCTCGTGATCTCATATCTGTTTTTAAAAGGATCTTTTAAGTTAGACAGTGAATTTGTCATACATCAGATGGCCATTCCCATATGTTTCCATTTCTGAAAACATAGTGAATTTGGGTCAGAGTGCTGAATCGCTGCCTAATCTTTCTGAAGACATTTTAAATGTCAGTTAAACTCAACGCGGAGAGCACCACCAGTGGACTTATTACTTCCACTGGAATGTGGAACGTTTTAGCTCTGACCAAGTTCATAAGGAAAAACATGTTTAAACACACATGAAAGACGAACCGTCATTTATGGTGGCTGCGTGATGGTGAGATGTATGTGCTAGACTGTACTTAACTCTTCTCTTCATCATCAGACGTTTAGGTTCCAACAGGCTTCTCCTGAGCCCTCCTTACTGTGTATATGGAATCACACAGTTCAGTGGACCGTGCTGGGGTGGGTGGGGACTGGCCTGGGCTGGGGGAGAGGGTCCCCGGGGCCACGTTCTGAGGGGGAGATGCCCTTCGGCACCCCACAGCAGAGAGAGGGAACGAGGGCGTTGGCAACCCCACCCTATCCAGTGCCCCTTGATTAGCCCAAGGGCACACTCACAGCCTGTGACCCCGCCTGGGGTCAGCCAGGTCGCCCCTCGTCCCCTGGGCAGGAGGGCCCTGGGGTCCATCTGGGTGGGAGCAGGCCGAAGAACATAAAATCAGCTCCCAGACGGCCCTTGTGGCAGCAGCGATTACAGCCAAGGGAAGGCTAAATTCTAGAGGCTTGCACTGTCTCCAAGGAATATACTAATTGAGAAATAACATCCATAAAAAATAATTCAATACTAGTATGTAAAGCTGAAAACAATAACCGAGTGTGACTGGCTGTCTGGAATTAAGCAAAGTAAGATGAAGTGTCTTTTGCCAGCAGACATTCCCGGCACAGGGGAGCAAGGACCTGGGTGAATTCTGCCATCTCCTCACCGTCCCACCATCCCACCTCTGAGGGGCCGGTGCCACCGCTGGCTGCACGGACCGTCATTCTCAGCAGCAGCTTTCAGCGCCTTGCTCTGCAGTTTCTCTGGGCAGCAGCTGCTAGGAAAGAGGGTCACTTAAGTCTTTTTAGAGGCACAGCAGAGTTCGGCTGCGGAGTCTGTGGCCCTGCAGCCAGCCGTGTACCGGTAAATGCTTACCAACTGGCTCTCTGCAAGAAACATAAATTACAAGTGTGTGCATATACACACAAACACACACAGTTATTATACATTAAAGATACGATGGATGTGTAATGCTTAGTTCATAAATGGTAATAGTATACACAGTACTCTTTCTTTTTGCAACCTCATGGACTGCAGACCACCAGGCTCCTCTGTCTTTGAAATTCTCCAGGCAAGAATACTGGAGTGGGTAGCTATTCCCTTCTCCAAAGGATCTTCCTGACCCAGGGATCGAACCGGGGTCTCCTGCATTGCAGGCAGATTCTTTGCCATCTGAGCTACCAGGAAATCAATCACCGCTATCTAATTCGAGAACATTTTTATCTCCCCTTGCAAGAAATGCCATCCCCATTTCCCCGATTCCAGCCCCCTGATAGCCAGTAATCTACTTTCTGTCTCTATGGATTTGTTTATTTGGAATAGAATATTCCATATGATGGCACCCTACAACATATGACCTTCAGCGTCTGGTTTCCTACACTTAGCATAATGTTTCTAAGTTTCATTCATGGTACCGCGTCTGGCAGATCCCCGTTCCTTTTTGTGGCTGAATAGTATTCCGTTGTGTGGAAGAACCACGTTTTATTTATCCATTCACCAGCTGACGGGCACTGAGTTTTGCCCACTTTCTGGCCATTTTGAATTATGCTGCTATAATAGTTCCCTTTGAATACCTATTTTCTATTCTCTCGGGTGTAAACTCGGGAATGGGATTTCCCGATCATATGGTAATTCTATCTTTGACTTTCTGAGAAGCTACCACTGGCTTTCTGCAGTGTCTGCACCATTTCACATTCCCACTCACAATGTGTGAGGGTTCCAGTTTCTCTCCATCCTTGCCGACACATATTTCTCTCTGCTTATTTGCTTGCTGCTTTTATTATGGTTGTCTTAGTAGACGTGAAGTGGTATCTCATTGTGGTTTCGATCAGCATTTCCTGAGTGACTAATGACGCTGAGCCTCTCTTATGTCCTTGTTGGCCATTCGCATCTCTCCTTTAGAGAAATGTCTATTCAAGTTATTTGTCCATTTCTGCATTGGATTGTTTGTCCTCGGTTGCTGCCTTATAATATTCTGGATGCTAGACCCTTATGAAATATGTGATTTGCAAATATTTCTTCCCACCCTGTGGGTTATCTTTTTACTCTCTAGATAGTATCCTTTGATGATGAGGTCCAATATATCTCTTTTCCCTTTTTTTCCTTATGTTTTGGGTGTTGTCTCTAAAACTCACAGCAAGCCGTATGGTTGTGTTCAGGGGTAAGGAAATAATTCCCACCTAGACTGGGGACACTGCAGATTTGCATGGCAGCAGGCATGGATAAGGGTGTAGTGAAGAATCGGGGATGTTAATACAATTGCATTGTACTTAGATTGACTCCAATTCATTCCCCCAAGGGCTTTGCCACCCAAACAGAATCACAGTTCTGTTAGCAAGGAAGGCATAAGGATTTGTCTGAGGCAAGCAAGTAACAGATCTTAGAACACAAGTGCATGAGAGCATCTCACCTTTAGAAATCTAAAAACAAGGTTGGCCAGAGCAGTGTGGGGGGTCTGAGGATGTGTTTGGTGATTCTCCCAGAGCAGTGTGGGGGGCCTGAGGATGTGTTTGGTGGTTCTCCCAGAGCAGTGTGGGGGGCCTGAGGATGTGTTTGGTGGTTCTCCCAGAGGTGGTCAGGGGAAGAAACACACAGGAAGGGCAAGGATCCCTCAGGATCCCCAGCAGGAAGCTGTAATTGTCCACCGCTCTGTTCTCTGCTCAGCCTGGATGCTTTGAGGTTTCACAGTAAACCGATCCCTGACTTAGAAGGGTGGAGAGATGTGTAAAGAATAAAAAACATAGCTGCAGACCTCTCTTGTGATGCTGGAGCTGAGAGCTCTTCATCCTGTGGATGCTCAGTGACCCCAGTAAGACCCGTATTACGCAGCTTCCTTCCTGCATTCAGTTCAAATGCGCATGTCCTTTCCTACTCAGCATCGGTCTGATACAGCACAGACTGACTGCTCTCAACTCACAGACACTTGCCTCATTTTGTATCCAGTTTTACTTTCCAGAAGCCCAGCTACGACTTTATTTTTTAAATGAAATTTTGCAGGTCATTAGCCCATAATGATTGAACGATTCTGGTTGTTAGCATAAAACACAGCTGTATACACGCGAGGTAACCTTTATTGTTTAAATATCATTCAGTGCCTTCACATAGCACACAGGAAAATTGTATTTTTTCAGACTCCTCAGCCATTATGGAAATGACTTATAATTTCATTCAGAAATGTTACAAATGCAGTTCATTGTTTCACTGCGGCAAACTTGGCCTAGGACTCCAGGTCAAGAATACTGACATTTTTTATGTGGAAGAGGGGCCTACAGCAGGCAGAGCTAAGAAAGGTTTAAGCCATATGGTCAGGTTCTTAATAATCCAGGCTTGTGATAGCAATGACCTGGATTCAAATCCCTCTGTGTGTGTACACAGAGGCCCAGATGTCAATTTCCCCATCCAAAAAAATAAAATGCGTAAATGGCATCTACTTTTTAGAGTTATGGGCTTTCCTGGTGGCTCAGTCAGTAAAGGTCTGCATACAATGTAGGAGGCCCGGGTTTACTCCCTGGGTTGGGAAGATCCCATGGAGAAGGAAATGGCAGCCCACTCCAGAGTTCTTGCCTGGGAAATCCCGTGGACAGAGGAGCCTGGGGGGCTGCAGTCCCTGGGGTCACAGAGAGTCAGACTGAGCGACTAAACACTTGTTCTTTCTTTTCCACCTCTTATGGTTACTGGCAGACTTAGGGAAATGAGACCTTCACGAGGTCCGCACGGTGCCTGCCCCGTAGCGAACCCTTGGTGCCTTACAGCTGCTGCCATCATTTCTACTGTTGTCGTCACTGTTCACACGCTCACTGTTCGTATTAGCACTAGTATCACGGTGACACTCTGGCCGGGGGGATGCAGACCCCCGTCTTCAGGCAGCGAGCCCAGGCAGGACCTGTCGCAGAAGGTGCAGGATGAAGGCAGCGGGCCGTCTGTCACCTGCGGCTGCTGGAACCTGTCTGTCCTTGGGCGAGTCAGCGACAAAGACATGACTTTCCTTTTGTGCATTAACTCTTCGCCTGGCATACTGCACATCTCCACGGTTCATTATTTAATTCATCGTCGTCATATAAGCATTTGAGAAATCTGTACATGATATGATGTCTTCATATTATTGTAATCTGTAAATAATTGATGTCTTCAGGCTGGCTGTTTCTTCAGTCAGCCCGTTTTGTGTGTTGCTGGTTAAGGAGAACGCTCTTTGAATGATGGTGCCGATGGTGGTGAAGGCAGCGGTGATGTTGCTGATGGTGGTGAGAGGAGCCTGAATTTGCTGCGTGCTCGAAAGATGCTAGAGAGCATGCTGAGCACTTTCCAGACAGTGTGCCATTCACACTTCACAGATAGTCTCTTTCTACATACAAGGGCCCTGAACACTTTAGTTAACTTACCCATGACCTCAGGTAGAGGGTCTTAAGTCCAGCAATCTGGCCCTGAAAGTTGGCTCTGTACCACTCTGTGGCTGAGTACAGATGGGGAATGGAAGCCTTTCAATTCCAAGGGCCACTCTTAGACTGCAGCAGAGTTTTCTCCAAAATGGGTCTTGATGGAGTGAGTACTTACAAGGTCTTGGACATCAAACTTGGGATTTTAGGACACTTCTCGGTCTTCCTGAATCTAAAAAAAGAATTTGAAGTACAGTTTTCCTCACAGATTTCTGGAAAAATACCATTTGAGAACACCAAGCCTCACTGCCAATGAACATTAATTTCCAGGCATGATCTTGAGTTGTCATTCTTTGATTCCATGAATACACAACTTGCATTGCACTAGGCCCTGGGGATATAGTCTAGTGGGCAGGACCTTTATGTTCCTAAACCTCTATTTTCTTATCTGTAAAATAAGGACTATAATGACATCTGTTTAATATATTTGAGGATAGAGTGAAGCATGGTGCATGAAGTATCTAGTTGAGTGGCCGGCATACAGTAAGTGCCCAATAAATGCTGGCTAATTACTATCATTATCATCATCATCATCCTTGTTATTGTCAAATGAATGCAAAAACGTGAGGTTCAAGTAAGTGAGTAAAATGAAAGACAGTTGATGAACAAGAAAATCAGGTGATGTCTAAGCTAAGACAAAGAACCTGTTATGAATGTTTAAACCTTCAGGATCCAAGAGCCTCCAGGACAGTCCTACTGGTGCTTGCTCAAAGAGTGGATGGTGAATACTTGAGGCTGGCGGTGGAATGGCTCTGAAGGTCTAGTGTTGTGTGCATGCGTGCGTGCGTGCTTAGTCATGTCCAACTCTTTGTGACCCCATGGACTGTAGCCTGCCAGGCTCCTCTGTCCATGGGATTTTCCTAGGGAAGAATACTGGAGTGTGTTGCCATTTCCTCCTCCCGGGGATCTTCCCGACCCAGGGCTATCAGTTCAAGAACACTCTTTGCATCTTTTCTGGAACCTTCTTCTTAATTGGGATTGGCTAACTGCTTCAACAACTAGTTGCCGGAACTGAAGTTGATTTCTTGTTCACACAGCATAGTGTAGTTCACACAGTATAGACATGCAGCAGCTGGCGTCCCACACAGTGATTCAGGGACCCGGGCTTTGACATTTGGGTGTGGTCTGACCATAGGGCCTCCAAATTCTCTGCTAGATCCCCAAAATCCAGATGTTAGGAAGAGGAAGGTAAAGAACAAGGCTTCTAGGAGGTTTTCAGTGGGCCAAGCCTAGAAGTGGTGAGATCACGTCTACCTTCTTTCCATTGGCCAGAACCCAGTCATGTGGTCACCAACTGCAAGGCAGGCTGGGAAATGTAGTCCAATATGCCTTTGATCGACAAGAGAAATGTTTTTGCAGACTGATTGCTGCCTCTGCCTGGCTCTCTGGTGTTGATTACTTACTATATTGCCTTTTTTTTTTTTTTTTTTTTTGCCTCTTGGGAAAAAATTAATTATTGTCCATATTCATCCCAAATATATCTGTTGATTAGTGTCATTTTGTGTTTCAGAAAGAGCACTGCCTGGGCTGGGGGCCAGAACTGCGCTTTCAGTTCCCTGCTTGGCCACTCAGCCGTCCTTTGCTGGGTCAGCTTGGGCTATGCAGTGAGCATCTCTGTCTTAAATTTACTGATCAACAGGATTGGAGAAATTGTACCTGCCCATGGATGGTGTTGGCTGAGGATGACTCAACATAATCCATGAAAGTTCCTTGTAACCAGGAGTGCTGGCCAAAAGGAAGCAGTTGTCTCAAAACAGACCCTCCCCACCTGAAGAGGAAGACAAAATTAGAAGAATATGTTGTATAGCCACGCATTACTCAATGTGCATTTTTGTTCCTAACTGTCAACATGGCAAAAAACAAATGAAAATCAGATATAAAGAGGCGGCCCTGACAGCCACAAGCTTATGCTCATTTCCCCAAATCCCTGAAGTGGGTGCATGGTGATGACCGCATTGGTAGAGGTGTTCAGCCCAGTGAGAGAGTGTGCCCCACCCCCATTCACTCTTGATTCTGCTGCTCCAGCCTAGGACCCCCTTAGTCAATTTTCCTGAGCTCCTGCTGGCTCATCTGAAAACTGGGAACATCTGTCCGGCTTCATGAGACAGGGATGAAGAGCAAATAGTGTCATAGAAAAGTCACTAGCACCCCCCCACCCCACCCCAAATCCCTGACTCTTTGAGGGAATCTAGGTTTTTTCAAGTCCAGTCTTCTTCTCTCCTTTCTGAGGAAACTGAGGTCCAGAGAGATGGGTGACTTGCCCACATTCCATAAGAAAAGATGGATGGAGCTTAATCCGGAACCCAAACACGGTACCAGCAAGACTGGCACTCCTGTAACTCCACGGCATTGTCTCCGTAACATCCGGCAAAACCACTTTGCGGAAGTTAAGCCACTGAAGGCAAGGACGCCGTTGCCATTTTAAATCCAAACGGAGGTTCTGCCCGGTGCTTGTGGAATCTGGTTCAGAAAGAGTGAGCATCAGGTTCAGATTGACACAGCTTTTCAAAGCAGGGGAAAAAAAAAAAATCTTGCCTTTCTCTGGCTAGAGGTCAAATGTCCAAAAAAGCTAATAACAGTACAAGAGGGACCCAAGGATGTAATCAACAAATGAAAGGAAAAAAAAAAAAAAACAGAGATGAGGGAACAAAAGGTATGTTATCATAATATGCCCCTTTCTGTTAGGTAGTCATACCCTGGAATCACTGTACAGCCTGTACTTGCGTCCTTAGGCAGAAAGCACCTTATCATTCCCAAGCTTAGCCATATATTTTCCCCACCAAGGGAGGTTTTTTCTTTTTTTTTCTGGAGGTGGGGGAGCAGTTTGTTTGTCATTTTGTTTCTTAAAGAGATTTACAGTGATTCTCTCTATAGGTTTTTTCGATACATATATATTTTTAATTTCTTACCGTCTCAGGGGTAAATAAATATATTAAAATAAGCTATGGGATGTACAGCAGAGTATAACAATGATAAATGATGTTGTGTGTAATTTTTCTACTATTAACATAAAGTAATATAAACTGAAGGACACTAGTCTATTGAGAGGCTTAGAAGCTAATGTTCCATATCAGATGTGGCCAATGTCAGAACTGCATACAGATTAGGCAGTGTCCTTTTCTCCCCAGGGGAATTAAAGTTTGAGACACCACTCGCTGCCAGTGGTTTTACGGCATTTTGTTGGGGCCGGTGATGTCTTTCCTGGTCTATTAATTCAGGAGCCGTAAATGACAGTGTGAGCAAAATGCTTTTCCAGTGGGATGCATTTCATTTATGTGCGCTTGTATGGCCCCCACCTCGCCAATCCGTTTTGTCACAATAAGTGTTTTTAAATTGTCTACATTACCTCCACTTCATCATGGCCCCCCACGTTGGTGTCTTCTTCAAGGCTATTAGGTAAAGGCTGAAAATACGGAAAAGTCTGTTTTTAAAGAAAAAGGGAAGCAGTGCAGAAAAGTTCATCTGGAGTGAGTCTTCTCTCTGGCTCTTTTTTTTTTTTTTTAACCAGAGAGTTCATGGCCAGGGTACCCTCTACCAGGAGGAATGAAAACCCCAGGGCGAATGCTTACAAAAACCTTTTTTTTTTTTTATTTCCTGGTGTCCATCTGGGTTTGCAGACACACATCCCCACACATGTGATTGCTGAATTTGTTAGAACTCTTCAGCAAGGCAGATTTTCTTTTAAACGTGATTTTCTCACCAGTGATACAGTCTTGAAAGCTGGAGGTGTTTTGTATTATTTTAGATAATCTCTTTGTGACATCTCACTGTAGAGCTCATAAATCCACTCCAAATCCTTTTTTATGTAGGTGAGGGGAGCAGAAGCCCAGAGAGATGAAGGAAACAGTTCAAGGTCACCCAGCTCCCGGTCGGCCCAACGGAGCCCTGAACCCCGAGTCCTCTAGTGCGTCCTCGCTGGTCTTTCTGCCGCCCCGTTCTGCTCCATCTCTTTACATTCTCCGGACACGCATGTTAAAGGAAACGTGAAGAAGAGAAGGGGAGAAGCGGATGAGTCATTGAGAGAACAAATCTAGTGAGATACCTTTGGTTGTGTCGACAGAATTACACCCCACAGAAGAATTGAAAATACATGTCAATCACAGTTCCAGCTCTAAGCGTAACTAAAGAAGAATTTTTGTGTGAATGAATGCATTTCCTTGAAGTGCATCCCAGCTTTGGAGCAGGAATTGGGAACCTCCCCCCACGCCCGGATTTCAGGCATTGGAGTTGGGATTGATTCTCCTCTCCTCCTCATTAAAGTGGTAGAAGGGAACCAACGCTCGGGTTTCGCCATGCACATTGTTCTCCTCCGTTTTGGCTCTGACATGATACGTTTGCCACGGTTCATAAATTTTATCTTTGCACTAAAAACAGGGTTAGAATATCTTCAATGCAATTATAAAAATGTATTAAAACTGAGAAGGAGAAAAAATATGGCGGTAGATGCGATTTTAATGATTGTATAAATGTTCACTGTTCCGTAGCAAAGAAAGAAGTCAGGCTCTTCAGCCAGGGTATTTCCGAGGAATTGCAGGGAAGGGCCAGGCTTTCCATTCAACACAGGCCATGCGCTTTCAGGAGAAAGGCAGATGCGTTGCTCTGAGATGTTACTTGGAAAGCGGTGACCAGATGGAGTGATGTGAACAGATTCTGATTCCGTAGTAACCTCTAGACAGTGTGAAAACCACCCCTGGAAGAGGCTGTTACTCTCAGCTTCTTCCTTCTCCTAAGAAACTGGAGGAATGCAGACCAGTCAGGCACATACAATCAGAACTGGCCTGTGACACGCATCACCATTCAGAGACTGTCATAGGGTCTGTCATTTGCTTCCTGTGGTAAATGTTTTGCAACATAAGCTGGTAATCAGAGGACAAGTCAGAGACAGCTAAGATTCCACTGCAGGCATTTGGGGTGCGGTACATGTGGGAATTCTCCTGATTTCAGGTCACTTTTGAGAATGGGAGAGAGATTCAAAAACACAAAAGCTTTGTTGGTTAAGGTCCATGTGTCAAGTCTAGATCAGATTTGTTACAATCATAGCAAAGTTCTCCAAAGATGACATTATTTTTTTTCCCTTCCCTGCCCTCACTTGACTTTTTTTTTCTTCTTGAACAGTCTGATCATTTAGAACATTGTAGCGAGGCGTTCCCTAATATAAACCTCAAGGCAGCAAGCTCTCTAAGGGCAGTTTTGTAAAACACAAAAATTGTCAGCGGAAATTTTGCCCTGGGTGACAGCTGATTTCTCCCATGCTACCATTTTCTGGGCAGTTGTATATGCTTTTCTCTTTCTTTCTCATTTTTTAAAAACACTTCTGAGGAGAGTTGCCAGCATTTGAATGCAGTTGAAATTGGCAAGGAACCTGGGTTTTAACTGGGGGAGGGGGAGTTCTTGAACTCTCCCTTGGCAGGTGCCCTTTCTGCCGTTTCACTCTGTCTCTGCACACAGTTCCCTGCAGTTTTAAAGTGGGTGGTGAGTTTGGGGTTGCAGACCTCTTATGAACATGGGCACAGACCCTCAGCCCCGCCCCCGCCTTCGTGTGTCTGGATCAGTCTCATCTCACTTTCCGACAGAGGGACATTTCAGTTTCCACTGAAAAGATTAAAGCTGCCCGGGATTTACGGTCTATACAGGGTTTTGCGATCTTGTATGTTTTTGAAGTCAGATTCCCCTGATCTGAAAGGCTCTGGTTTTGTGACTTGGGGTAAAAAGATCACTTAACCCCTGTCAACCTTCTATCAGCAAAACGGGAGAAAAATAGTGCCTGACTTGTAGGTTCAGTGAGAATTTAATGAGGTAGTGAGTGCACAGGGCCTGCCACGGAATCTGGCTCACAGAACGCTGCTGCGGCCACTTGCTCTCACTGTCCTTGTTATTCAGCAGCGTTGCCGTGGTGAAAATGGCTGAGGGTGTGCCGAGGAGTGGTTCTCACGCTTAGACCAGACGCAGTGGTCTATACACGTATGTCATGGCTCAGACGGTGAAGAACCTGCCTGCAATGTGGGAGACCTGGGTCGATCCCTGGGTCGGGAGGATCCCCTGGAGGAGGGCATGGCAAACCCACTCCAGTGTTCTTGCCTGGGAAATCCCATGGACAGAGGAGACTGGCGGGCTACAGCCCACAGGTTTCCAAAGAGCCGGACACAACTGAGCGACTGACACTTTCACTTTCACATTATGCACAAAAAACAGCGGGTTTGGCAGGGGGTGGCGGCCAGAGTCTAGAGGGGCTGATGTTTATTGAATGCATACAGCGCAATGTCATGCAGGCTCTGTATAAGTCCTTTAGTGTATATTAATATTCCCAGCGATGCTGTGGGATGTGGCATGATGTAGTACAGAGAGGGAGTGTAGCTCTGTAAATGCAAGGGAACCAGTGAGTGCTGGGAAAACATGGCTGTTCAAATAAACCGGAAGTTAGTGATCTGTGGAAGGCTTTGGAAACCCACTGTATTAGTCTGGAACTTTCTTTGCTGCTAGAGTGTAATTTAGCTTGAGAATGGAGACCATACAGTTCCTCTCCCACCCCCCACCCCCAACCTAGTGCATAACTTTGTTCTCAGCACCTACCTATTTAAATATTTGGGAGTATAGTGATGTTCGGAACCGATAAATGAGTGGATGAAGCAGTGAATGAGTAGGGAAAGAGATGAGTTGACTTTTATCGCCAGGCCTGCCGTAGAATCCTGGTGCCTCACACTGTGGCTGCTGGCATTGAGTAGGTGCTCTGTAAAAAGAGGGAAAAAAAATCATAATTTAATATTAAATACTGGAAAACATTTTCTTGGAGGATCCAACGGTCCTAATTTATTCCTTTCACAGGGTGCATAGCCCTTTTACATAGCCCCATGGGCTCCTCCTTAAATAAAAATGTGTGGCCACGCAGAACTAAGGTGCCACCCGCCTTCAAGCCACCACCTTGCTCCAGCATGTAAGTTTAGTGGCTTTGCAGTGCCTTTCTCTTGGCCGAAGAAGCTGCTGTCAAAATTGATCTCCACTCTCAAAAGCACGGAATTTATTTGTCAGGTTCATGCAGAATTCTGTTTTATACGGAGATTTTGCGTTCATGCAGAAAAGCATTACGGGTTTTCCTGGAAGTAAAGTCAGAAGGGATCTATTGGAAATGGGGGCGACAGGGAAACTTAAACAGAATTGAATAAATAAGAGAACTCGAAATTGAATGCTGCCTCCTTCTGCCTAAATCGCCATCAGCGGATTGAGACAGGTGTGTGTGTCTGTGTGTCTGTGTGTGTCTGTGTGTGTGTTTCTTGAGCAACAGTGTAGCATCTCCTTCTTTGTGGACCAGATGCAGAGGACGGAGAGCAGTAACCACATTACCACAAGGTGGAAACTCTTCTCGCAAGACAGCTCTCTCTCCTTCATCTCCCAAGCAGGCATGACCCCACGTCAGGGGCGGCTGGTGGCCGACAGGTCCGCGGTCGCCACTTTTTAATCAGGGCTGGGGGCCTCTTGGAGAGCCTAGGAGCTCAAGTCCCTCCTCTGTGCGCCTTTCCCGAACACAGCTCACCCTTGCTAATAAATTCCGAGGGCTGACATTGCCTGAGCTGCCTGGTCTTTGCCCTCAATTTCATTGAGATGGGCCATTGAAAACTCATTACAAGCTGTTTAGACTCTGACTTTGACTTTTGCTCGGCAGCGAGCAAAATTAACAGCTCTTAGAGGTAGCAAAAAAAAAAAAAAAAAGGCACTCAGCCAAATAGAAAAAAATAAAAAATGAAAGAATCGAAATGATGAGAAAAGACTTTTAATATTGTCTCCATTAGTCATGCAAACAAGTGCACATCCGAGGCGTGTGTGTGCTGTGCCTGGCTCTCATTTGCAGCCTGGTGTGGATTGCAGTTCTCCCACTGCAGACAAATTCATACCCAGGCCTTCCCCCACAGCTCGACTTTTTTTTTTTTTTTTTTTTTAACATGTCAAGCAATGAGCCTTTGAGTGTAGCAGAATTGCTTCATAAATTTAACTATCACTTTCAAATTTCTGTTTTTTTCTAATTTAGTGCTTGATAGTTTTTTATGTGATAATTTTAAAATGCTGTTTATAGCAAAAGTTACCTTGATAGTACAGGTGTGCATAGAAAATTCACAGCCATCAATAAAAAATAGAGGAGAAAAAAAAACACCCTGTTTATACCTTAGGCATTCTGTGATTCTAAGGATGTTACCGCAGTGGTACTACAGGTTTTAAAAGCAATCCAATTAATCTAAATTTCTTCAAAAGTCACAGCTCCTAAAAGATTTAAATATTGCCACCTAAACCTAGGGATGGTTTCCGTCTGCATTTGGGAAGCTCGTGAAGAGTGTCTCTTTCTCTTGGTACTGGCAGCACATTTTGAAACTAAAAAGGTATGTGTGTATATGGTCATATAAATGAAGTTAAGAGGATTGCTGACGAAATATCAAAATGTAAGACATAGACTACAAAGTGTTTGAGATAGAGAAAGGAGTCTTCATCCAGAAAGGAAAAATGTATTGGAGGTAATACGTAATGCTCCTTAGAAAGCATCACTACGAACAAAGCTAGTGGAGGTGATGGAATTCCAGTTGAGCTATTTCAAATCCTGAAAGATGACGCTGGCACTCAATATGCCAGCCAATTTGGAAAACGCAGCAGTGGCCACAGGACTGGAAAAGGTCAGTTTTCATTCCAATCCCAAAGAAAGGCAATGCCAAAGAATGCTCAAACTACCCCACAATTGCACTCGTCTCACACGCTAGTAAAGTAATGCTCGAAATTCTCCAAGCCAGGCTTCAGCAGTACGTGAATCGTGAACTTCCAGATGTTCAAGCTGGTTTTAGAAAAGGCAGAGGAACCAGAGATCAAATTGCCAACATCCGCTGGATCATCAAAAAAGCAAGCGAGTTCCAGAAAAACATCTATTTCTGCTTTATTGACTATGCCAAAGCCTTTGACTGTGTGGATCACAATAAACTGTGGACAATTCTGAAAGAGATGGGACTACCAGACCACCTGACCTGCCAGTTGAGAAATTTGTATGCAGGTCAGGAAGCAACAGTTAGAACTGGCCATGGAACAACAGACTGGTTCCATATAGGAAAAGGAGTACGTCAAGGCTGTATATTGTCACCCTGCTTATTTAACTTACATGCAGAGTACATCATGAGAAACACCGGGGTATGAGAAGCACAAGCTGGAATCAAGATTGCCAGGAGAAATATCAGTAACCTCAGATATGCAGATGACGCCACCCTTATGGCAGAAAGTGAAGAGGAACATAAAAGCCTCTTGATGAAAGTGAAGAGGAGAGTGAAAAAGTTGGCTTAAAGCTCAACACAGAAAACAAAGATCATGGCATCTGGTCCCATCACTTCATGGGAAATAGATGGGGAAACAGTGTAAGACTTTATTTTGGGGGGCTCCAAAATCACTGCAAATGGTGATTGCAGCCATGAAATTAAAACACGCTTACTCCTTGGAAGGAAAGTTATGACCAACCTAGATAGTATATTGAAAAGCAGAGATATTACTTTGCCAACAAATGTGTGTCTAGTCAAGGCTATGGTTTTTCCAGTGGTCATGTACGGATGTGAGATAAAGAAAGCTGAACTCCGAAGAATTGATGCTTTTGAACTGTGGTGTTGGAGAAGACTCTTGAGAGTCCCTTGGACTGCAAGGAGATCCAACCAGTCCATTCTGAAAGAGATCAGCCCTGGGATTTCTTTGGAGGGAATGATGCTAAAGCTAACTCCAGTACTTTGGCCACCTCATGCGAAGAGTTGACTCATTGGAAAAGACTCTGATGCTGGGAGGGATTGGGGGCAGGAGGAGAAGGGGACAACAGAGGATGAGATGGCTGGATGGCATCACCAACTCATGAGTCTGGGAGAACTCCGGGAGTTGGTGATGGACAGGGAGGCCTGGCGTGCTGCAGTTCATGGGGTCACAGAGAGTCGGAGACGACTGAGCAACTGAGCTGAACTGGAGTACCACTTAGTCCACCAGCATTTCCGGCTGGTGGACCACAAGATGACATAGACGGCACACCTCAAGGGTGTGCAGATAGTGGTAAGTTCGACGTTGAAGTCCCGGTTATTCACCATGAAGACACAGACAACCTCTCATTTTGACAAAATGTGTGAGTGTCCAGTAGAAGTCACCATCACGATTTGACAGCCCCCTTTAACTGTGGATTTCCGATTTTCTTTCAGTCCCTCCCAAAACTGTCAGGGGCTGTTTCAGGATCTGTGAATGCAGAAAAAATAGGATGTTCTCCCGCCTCGTTGGATCCCTTCCCTAGCATCCCAGCAGCATGTGTCTCATCTTTCGCACGTTGTGCAGTCTTCAAGCCCCCAAGGGCTAGAAGTGGAAGATTCACTGAAACCAAGAAGTTTTTCAGAGCCCAACTAGTAAATTAGTCCAAAGCCATTTGAGACTCTGGATAGATCTTTGCAGTCATCGCAATACACTTACAATCCCATAAATCTAAGCTTTGCAATGTGTTCATTAGGCATCTTGTCTTTTCTTTTTTCAAATGTTTCATTTAATTCCTGGGTATATAATATGACTTCCAGATCTTTATCCTTTTCCTCCCAGACTTTCTTTCATGGGAACTCATCGTCTCACCATCGGATATCTTTGCTGAGGGAATTCATCCATTTGCCTATCTAGAGATTCATTAAAGTTTGCCCATTTTCCAGTAATTAATATATAACAAGCCACACCAAAATGCCACAGTTTAAAATGATAGCATTTATATCGTTCGGGAGTCTGTGGTTTTGGCAGGTTTGGGGTCGCAAAGAGTCGGACGCCACTGAAGCAACTTAGCATGGGAGGAATACCTTGGTCCAGTTGGCATCAACTGGGCATCTTGAAAGCTGGGATCTGGGGCCCTCTGATTCCCCCATGAATCCCGGGGCAGGGGTGCTCCTGCCTGTTGACTGGAGCACCCACACATGGCTCTGTGTAGCCTGTGCTCCCTCACAATATGGCATCAGGGTTCTGAGAGTCAGGATCCCAAGAGAGAGCCAAGCTGCCTCTGTGCTGCCTTCTGTGCCCTAGCCATGGAAGTCACATAGGTTGGTTTATCTGCATTTCTGTTTGTCCAGGAAGTCACCAAAGCCTTGCTAGGCTTCTAGGAAGAGGAAATAGATTCCACCTCTTGCTGGGGCAGTTGGGGCAGGGATCTTGGAAGACAGGGTGGAAATAATGCTGCGGCCATTTTAGAAAAATGCAGCCCGCCATAGATCACAGGCGAAAGGTTAGTATCCTGAAGTAGTGTACCGGCCAAAGCACTGTCTGGGAGTCAGAAAACTTGGTTTTGAATCCCGCCCCTGCCCCTGTGTCGCTCACTGCACGAATGGGCCTCAGTGTGCTCATCTGGAAAGTGGGAGACGGCAGTGCTGACCCACGCCTTCATGCTGAAGATTGTGCAGATAACACGTGAGCATGTCCGCCGAGTGCGTGGTGTGAACTGGATGCTCGGTGAATCCTGGGTGAGTCAGTGCGCTGGGTCAGCGTCTGCGCGTCGCAGCCATTGTTTAGGTGTATTGTGTCCTCATCGGTGTCACCGAGTACATCCTTGCTGTTTTCATGAATTTCCCACCGAGTCGCAACCTGCCGCTGGCCGGCGAAGGTCAGGGAGGAAACAGATTAACGACATCTCATACGACAATGTCAAGATAGTTAAAAGTGTTTACAAAGCCCGATGACACCCCATGAATTTAAAGCAAGAAGACTGGAGCAGAAGTAAACCGATTCCTGTTCTTCTAAGCTTGAGCAGGGACCTTGATGCTTTATGATTGTTTTAAGGTCCATTAATCGTTGAATCATGAGGCCATGTAAAAAAAAGGACAGCTTCAGCATTCAGGGCTCAGGTTGATTTTACATGTTTCTGTTTCTACACTGTTTCTAATTAGTAACAGGAGCGAAAGCCCAATTCCAGCGCTGCCAAAGCAGAGTGCCACAGGGTAGGGCAACTCAATTTTACCTTGAAGCGTCTTATGATCCCTGGTAAGACGTATTTCCTTAGGTTGCAGAATGCCAGCTTTTAACATCACAGCCTTTAGCAGATTTTCTGAAAGAGAGCTTCCTCTCATATAATCAGGATCTCTTCAGACAGGTCCCAAACAAACTTTATAACTGCAGTAGCCATGAGCCACCTGTAGTTAATTGAATGAATTAAATTATATAAAGAATTTAAAAGTCGCTCCATCAGTTGCCCTGGCCACGTTACAAGTGCTCAGTGCAGTGACCATATTGGGCAGTACAGATATAAGATAGGACATTTTCATCTGGGGCTTCCCTGGTGGCTCAGATGGTAAAGAACCCGCCTGCAATGCAGGAGAGCTGGGTTCAGTCCCTGGGTTGGAAAGATCCCCTGGAGAAGGGAATGGCTACCCCACTCCAGTATTCTGGCCTGGAGAACCCCACGGATAGGGGAAACTGGCAGACTACAGTCCATGGGGTCACAAAGAGTGACATGACTGAGCACGTAAGCGCACAACACACTCACACACGCACGTGTCTCTGCAGAAAGGTTCAGCGGTCAGCACTGCTCCCAAAGTCCTTTCTCCGTTGTTTTTCTTCCTGTATTCATTTCAGAAGTAAAATCAGTCAGCTCAAACGCTCCATCTTCTCCCAGAGTCCTATGTGTCATCAAAAGGTACTGCCTTCTCCCATTTGGAGAACTTTCTAGAGCCTGGGCCTAACCAGCCTGGACTCCCTACAGCAATTCCCCCACAATTGTGTGTGTGTGTGTTTTTTTTTTTTATCACCCATGAAATTCAGCCTCGGGATCATCCCCTCTGCTTGCCTCTCCAAATCTCTTTCTTCTTAGACACTCATGAAGACCCCAAACCTGTGGTCCTCCTTGAGAGCAGGGATTCATCTCCCTGGCCTGTGGATGCCCTTGGCATCCGGGAATTACTCTAAGGCTGCTTCAAATCCGTGGATGTCACCAGTGTTGCGTTCTGTGGGGAGGCAGATCTTGCATGTAGGTGCAAATAGTTTTCAGATGTGGGGGAAAGCTGTTGTGATGTGGAAAGTGGAAACTGTTTTCAAGCATTATTGAATTGATAAGCAGCATTTGACCGTTACATACTTTAGTCAGTGGTTACTGAAGGCATAGGTGTCTGTGAATGCTTGGTGTCCTGAAAGGTGTTCTCCTGCTGGAAGAGTTGGCATCCAGCAGGGTAAGGAGGCTGACATCGATCCGTGGATGCGGGAAGCAGATATCCTCACCCGTGCATCCTTGATTTAAATGTGAGCTTCCAAGAGGCTAACAAGCCACCGCCTCTCATTTCTGGCTTGGAGCCGTGTATCCCATGTCATCTTCCCAGCAGACCTAAGTAAAGTGAAAGTGAAGTCGCTCAGTCGTGTCCAACTCTTTGTGACCCCATGGACTGTAGCCCACCAAGCTCCTCCGTCCATGGGATTTTCCAGGCAAGAGTACTGGAGTGGGTTGCCGTTTCCTTCTCCAGGGGATCTTCCTGACCCAGTGAAAAATCAGTGGTCACTAATAATTTCTCTTGGAGAAGGAAATGGCAACCTACTCCAGTATTCTTGCCTGGAGAATTCCATGGACGGAGGAGCCTGGTGGGCTATAGTCCATGGGGTCACAAAGAGTTGGACATGACTGAGTGATTAACACAGTACTTTCTCTACTTAAAAGATGAGTGCCCTGAGGCTCAGAGGGTCTCGCTTTCCCGGTGCCCTTGTGTGTGGTCCTGACCACCTGCCTACACTTCTCTTCTCTGTCCACCTGTCAACCTCCCCCATAGGCCACTCAGTTGGAACACACACAGTATAGTTGTGTGGCGTGGTGGAGCCATCTCCATTCCGTTAGGCTATTAGCCAATGCCACCGTTAGGGGGAAATGTCACGCATCTGATCTAAATGTACTTAGGAGAACTCTCAGGACCCAATGAATTATTATGGGGAGTTTTATGGCCCCACGGGTCACAGGCTTCGTACTAACTATATAGCTAATGAGCTCTGGACGCCATGGAGCACTTTGGATGCGTGGTGTTCCTTACACAGAAGGAGCCTTTCCCCCATTCCCATCTCAGAGGCTGTCTCAAGGCAGAGAAGAAAATGCATACATGCTTCTCCTGGACAGAGTGCTTTAGACCATGCATCCTTTACATGAAATGGAAGTCTCAGCAGAATGTTTCTACAAATCAGGTGTTGGTGGGGCAGGGGGTGGGGATAGAAACCAAAGCAAAGCCAACAAGGATCTAAACAAATCCACACGATATTCTAGGAAGGGGAAAAAAATAATCTTTTGAATGAAAATGTTTCTATTGTCGCTGATACAATTAGTTTCCCTGGCAGGTCTGAAGGAGGTGAAGTGCAGTATTGATTTTCAGATTGGTGGCTAAAGCCCCCCCATCCTGACTTCCCTGGCGCCCTGCTCACTGCTCCTACCTTCCTTCCATTTGCACTTGGGCGCCTTGCTTTCTCTGCATCCTCCCATCAGTGTTGCAGGAACCCCAGGCATTTGATCCAGTACCAAAGGGCTCTCTCTCCCGCTGCTTCCAGGTGCCTTCTAGAGAGCGAACACGAGGGTCAGCTAACAGGCTGCCTCGGCTTCCTTTGCGCCGCAGCTGTGAAGCCACGTTCTTGGAGGAAGGAAGGCGTGATGGAGGCTGTGCATCCAGGTGCCCCACAGGGAGTCCCCGTGAACTCCCGGGTGGTCGTCCCGAGGGGCGTCCGCCACGTGCAGTAGCTCTGTCACACGTGGACGTCAGCTTGCCCACTCCCCGGGGTCAGCAGCCCACACTCAGCCCCCTCAAGGCACGTTCCCCCTCCAGCTCCCGTGGTATCCTGTTCATCCAGCGAACGTCATAGCACCAGAGAAGCAGTAAAACGCGGGCCTTCCAGAGCAGCGGTCCCCGACCTTTCTGACACTGGGACCGGTTTCGTGGAAGACAGTTTCCATGGACTGGGGGTGGGGAGTGACTTCAGGATGATTCAAGTGTGCTGCACTTAGTGTGCAGTTTATTTCTGTTATTGTATCAGCTCCACCTCAGGTCATCAAGCATTAGATCCTGGAGGTTGGGGACCACTGTTCTAGAGGGAAAGGGTTTCCTTTGCTACCAGGTAATCCCTCTGCCTTTATGGAGATTTCCAGAACCTTTAAGCAACAAGTTGAGTGTTAGGAAGGGCGACTCTCACACAGCTTTATTAGGTAGTCGTCTGATACTTCCATTCAGAGCTTCAGGTTCCCACCAACTCGAGTTTTCAAAACCATGCTGAAAGGCAAGAAGCTCCTGTGAGAAAGCACCTTTATCCCCATCCCATTTGCAGTGTCCACCTCGATCTGTTAAATAGCAGCCCACCTGACACACAGAGGGCTTCCCTGGCGGCTCAGCTGGTAAAGAATCACCTGCAGTGTGGGAGACCTGGGTTCCATCCCTGTGCTAGGAAGATCCCCTGGAGGAGGGAAAGGCTACCCACTCCAGTACTCTGGCCACTATACAGTCCATGGGGTCGCAAAGAGTCGGACACCACTGAGCGACTTTCACTTCACTGAGACACAGAAGGGTCTGCCCCATCACGCCCTCGCCGCATAGAGCTAGCTAGCGCATTGGTGTGCACACAGATGTTTTCCCTGTCTGAGACTGGCAACCGCTGGCAGTTCATAACGAGGCATCGACTTGTCGGCATAGAAGACACCCCCGCAGCGTATCAGGGGAACTGCTGTATCACCCGGGGCTCCTGGAGGCACACGTGTTGGCAAAACGCATTCGTAGTCCACCTTCGCCGTGGCTGCCACGTTCTGCGTCAGTGGGGACCTTTACCTTCAGCGGTTCCTCCCGAGTGACTCTTGCCTGCTCAACAGCACGTTCGGTTCTAATTGTTCAGCCTGCCTAATCCTGACTGAAGCAGGCCGTAATATCAAGCGTGGAGGAAGGTGGAGACGGATGTAGACTAGATTTGCTCTCCTCTGAAGGAATAACTAGATTAAGACTTTCTTTTCGGAGATAAATCATCTTATGCAGGAAGGAAGAAAAAAAGAGAAAAAACAAAACTCCATAGAAAAAGACAAATGACAGCCCAAGATCCAAAAAGACAAGTGCTCCGTCATTTTGTCATAAAGCCAGAAGAGACATGACGCGGGCTGCCTGGACTTTGCACCCACACACGTGGACAGACCCCAGGCAGACCTTCTGATGCCCGGAGCTTATTTGGTGAACCGGGGATATGTGGAGGGGCCCCGTGGTTTTCAGTAACGTGTAGCGTATTTCAGAGGTTTGTGTAGACAGGAAAAAGCAAGCGGTGTGCTGCTGTGAAGATTTGGCTTCTCACACCTTCTGAACTACAGAGGATTGCGTGGGAACAGTCGGTTAATAAAAAGTTTGAAGGCACTTTCGTAATCCACAGATTCCCACTAATTTGGGAAAATTCGTGTTCTGTGACGCCGTGAGTTGGAACATACCTACGTGCACACATATGCACATGTACATTCATGCAAAGTATTTATCTTTTAAAATGTTTTTATGTTAATTGATTTATTTTTGTCTGCGCTGAGTCTTCACTGCTGCGCCTGGCTTTCTCAAGCTGTGGGGCATGGGCTTCTCGCTGCAGTGGCTTCTCTTGTTGAGGAGCACAGTCTCTGGGTGCAGAGGCTTCCACAGTTGTGGCACATGGGCTCTAGGAGCACAGGCTCAACGGTTGTGGCACACTTACTTAGTTGCCCCAAGGTTGTAGGATCCTCACGGACCAGGGATCAAACCCACGTTCCCTGCATTGGCAGGTGGACTCCCAACCACAGGACCAAGGGAAGTTCCCAAGATACGTGTTTTTCAAGAACTCTGCCATTGCTGATCAATTCATGGCCGTCCATCTTCTCTGTGATTCTCCTTGGGTCAGAATTCCCACTTTGGGGGGTTATATTTCCTGGTGCATTCATGTAACTAGAATGCCATTTAGAAGCCGCTGTTGTGTAGGTTCCCTGAATCTGCTACTTTTTCTTCCCTTCTTTCCTTCCTTCCTTCTTTCCCTTGCTTCCTCCCTCCCTTCCTCCCCTCCTCCTCTCCTTTCTTTATGTCTGTATCCTCTAAACTTTTATGATGCGGTAGAGTCAAGCCAACTGGGTTTGAATCTTGACTCTGCTTCCTAAGTGTCCTCTTGGTGGCTTAGCTCAGGCTTCTGTAACAAAGCACCATAGACTGGTGGCTTCAACAACAGCCACGAACTTCCCACAGTTTTGGAGGCTGGAATCCAAGCCCAGCATGCAGGCAGATTCACTTGCTGGCAAGGGCTCTCTCTGTGGCTTGCAGACGGCTGCCTTCTCTCTGTGTCATTGTGTGATGGTGAGAGAGAGCTCTGGTTTCTCTGTCTCTTCCAGAAGGATGCTAATCCCACTGTGAGGGCTCCACCTTTATGACCTCCTCTAAACCCAATCACTCCCCTGAGGCCCCACCTCTGAATACCATCACATTGTGGGGTTAGGACTTCAGTATATGAATTTGGGGAGGACACAAACATCAGTCTGAAAAGAATCAGTCAGGTGACATAAGCTTTTATGTGGTCTCCTTTGACTTGTTAGGATAATGACTTACCTTGTTTTGCAGAATGCATAGGCCTTTTAAAGCATAGTGATTTAAAGAAGCCTATAAAGAATTTATGCAGTAATGACTGAACAAATAGTAGTTGTTACAACAGCATCAAAGCCATCATTTCCACTGGTAGACAGTCAGGTCCTTGTGAAAGGGACTGGTCTCATCCTCTTTGAACCCCAGGCCACCAGCCAGCGCAGGGCCCAGCATGCAGTGGCGTCAGTGCTTGGCAACGTAGATGGAGCAGGATGTCCTGACTTGGAAGCACGGCTGCCCGTCTCCCGGGGAGGGCTGTCTGGTTAATACCTCACTGTGGAGGGGGGACGTCACTGTTCAGCCCCATCTCTTGGTGCTTCTGGTTACGAGACCCTCCCGTTGACATGGATTCAGAATGACAGGTTTTATGTTTTCTTATAATCTTATGTTTTCTTGTAATCTCAACTTCTTAAAAAAAATATGTTAAAAAGGAAAAGAAAAAAAAAAAATTCTTATCCAAAGGCACTAATCAGAGTCAGTGCTAGCTAACAGGTCTCAGAATGAAACAAAACCTTCCTGTGTAGTTTATCTCAATCATAAGATAGGAGAAAATACCATCATTCCGTATGGTTTTTCTTAAAGGCATCTATTTTTTTTAAAGATTTTGACTCACCATTGAATTTGCCTTTAGAAATGGAGGGGAAAAAAATCAAATGTAAGAGTATTACTATGAATTTCAGAGAGAAACACAATTAGGGAATCTACCACAGAGGGTACATTGATGCTAGTCTATTATTTCCATCATGTCACAGGAAAGCACCGAGATGTTGGTGAGTTTTTTGCCATTGATTTGTGTTTTTGTTTGGGTTTGGTTACAATTTGTGTATATATCTTTTGTTCTCTATAATCGGTTTTTTGAATAAAATATTCAATTACTCACATTTACCTTTAATATCGCCTCTGACTTTTGCTATTTTGCCGTCATAGATTGATCTTCTCCACAAGTATTTCAGGTCCTAAATACTTTCCATGGAATTTTTTTCTCCTGTTCTTTCCCCTTCTATTTTCTTCCCCCCTAAGCTGTACAAATGCAGCCCTTTTAAGGGCGCTTAGACTTTTAAGTCTGAGAATCAGCCTCTGTGCATTTCCTCATCCCACTCAGGTGTTTGATTAATAACATTTTTATAAGGTGGTGACCGGAATGGAGTGTGATGCTCCAGGCGAGTTTCGCCGGAGTCCAGGATGATCCGTTCTCATTTCTGGGGACACTCACTTTGTCCCGGTTAAAAGAGACATGACTGAGCCCACGTAGCCATGCGTGCCCGGCTGTACTGCGTGTGTGTGAGTGGGATTGGGGCGGGGGGGGGGTACTTGTGCAAACGCGGGCGTCTGTCGTGCTCCCAAGGTCTCATCAACAACTGCAGAAGCCTCCTCGGAGATCAATCACATCCCCTTGGCGGGTGCTCTCTGAGACTTGTTGCGCTCTCTGTGTCGCCGTTAATTCCATTTGTCATATGTCAGAGCGGAGTGAGTGAGGCTCACTCAGGCCCGGCGCATTGTACATTTTTCCTTCCTTCCTTAGTCACCACCTTTGCTAATTTCAGGCGGTCAGCACATTTGGCAGGTTTGCAGCCGCTCGCCTGAGCGAGCCATTAATCTCGATTAGGAGAGGTAGCGGCTCCCCCCTCCCCTCCCGGAGGTGGCCCTGCCCCCTCCAGCCTGCATCTTGTCACATCTCCCTGGCTTTAGACACCCCCCATCCCACCACACCCCACAAAGGTTTTCTTTTGTCTTCTGGGTTGAAGATCTGCCCTGAAGAACACAGCCCTTGTACGCAGGCTTCAGCTGTCTGTGCCCAGCAAAGTGCCATCAGAGAAATCAAGAACTCGGCTGGACCCTCCCCGGCAGCCAGGGCCAGTCACCCCGAAGGCACCTCGCCATTTCTCCTGGAGAGCTTCAGCAACGACATGCCTTTCCTTCGCGTGTCTTTCAGGCAATCATTTCTCTCCTTTCTGGAGTTGGATCTCCCCTATCTCTCTTTTTCCTTTTTTTAATCCTCCTGTGGAAATCTCTCTCTTTTCCTAAAAAATCTTCAATCATTTTCCACTTGAACTTGAAGGAGCTATGTTCGAAAAATTGGTATGTATTGTCCCCCTGTACTTCAGATCTCCTGTGTCCTGCCGTAACATAAAATGGCAAGATGTGGTGACTTTTCTTGGAAAAAGAAAAAAAAAAATTTTTAATTAAGCCTCTACTCCAGAATGTTGGACTCTCACAGTATGCACCAAGCAGAAGGGGTGGCAGCCTTGGTTTGGAGTAAAAAGCACCTGTGCTCTTTGCTAACACGCGTGGTCCGGAGGTGTTCCATGGGCTGTGCTGTGTTCTATGGAATCACACACCACAAACCTGGAGGAAACCAGAGAAGACATCTAGGTTAGGGTTTCCAAATCAGATATTTCGGGGGAAATTTTTCTGCTTTGATATAACACCTAATGTAGCTGGTTAGTATATAAGGCATCACAGCCAAGGTCCCCTGGTTGAAGTTGGGGAATGTGGACAATGAGCTTGGACTTGACCTCTCGTTTGCCCTGGCAGTTAGGCCCTTGAGGCCCCCAGCGGCCCTCCAGCGTGTGGTTTCTGCCCTGATTGTCTTCATCCCTTTCAGTTCCCCCAGCCCTGCCCCAGTGTCCCGGGAGGCTGACCTCAGCGGCCTGTGCTGACCTCATCCTCAGGCCAGATCTCGAGATGCTGTGCACCAGTAGGAATGCAGACAAAGCAAGGCGCGGCTGTTCGGTCCCCAGGCTCACTCCCTGCAGGGCGTGTGGGGGCCTCCTGCCTCCAGTTTCAGCTGGCAGGGCTAGGGCGCTCTTCCTACTGTTACTAAACCCAGGACGCTGCTCGAAATCTCACCGGTTCCTGTGATCTGACACCTGCCTTTGCCAAGAGCACTTTTATCAAGCGCTCCTCAGATGACCACTTGGAGTGTGCCTCTGTGCCCCTGAAGGACCCCAACCCATAGAGATGGTCTGAGATCTCAAATCAGGACCCCTTCCTTGTCTAGTGCATCAGCTTCCATCCGAAACACCCATCTCTGGGGGCGGGAGAGGCGCTGAGAGAAGACTTCCGCTGAGTTCTGGCCCCGTCTTTTCCCCCGGGCTTGCATCCTCCCTGTCCTTCCTGTTTTTTTTTTTTTTAAAGAAATCTGGAAAAGGAGCTAAAGAGCTCCATGTGCAACTGTCAGTCCGAGGCCAAGGGCAGTTGCCGGCCGCCCTGACTGCCTGTGTTAAATGACCCTCGTCTGCTGCGTGGCCGCCTACAAGTCCGCATGCATGTCTGGCTCGGTCAGGGCCCGCGCGTCACCTTGAGAATGACTTTGAAGGTCCCTTCAGGGTCCGGAGGCCCCCGCCCCAGCCCACACCCTGGCCCCGCTCTTTCCCAGATGTTCCTAGGTCCCCTGGGTGACCTCGTGCGTCGTTCCTGGGATGTTACTCCATCATCCTTGACCCATACAGCTCGGGGTCTCAGCTGGAACCGGGCAGAAACATCCACGCATCTGTTCTGCCTCTCCCAAGTAGAGTCCCCCAGGCTTTAGTGGAAATACTCCCCGAGGTAAAAGCAGAAGCCAGCATTTGTTGCTGTAGTGAAATCCTGAACTTGACCCCTTCTGATAAAAACCTTGGATATAGAGTTGATGTAAAACAGGGGACACTGGCCGGGTCCAAGAAGCAGAAGAAAGAGGCACCCTCTTTTCCGACTCCGAGATCCCTAAGAAATCAAGCTATACCAAGGCTCACGTTGTCTCTCCTGATATCCCACGGCCTCCACGTGTAAGTTCATTGGCAGTCCTGGTGTGTGCTTCAGTATTTGTGCTTTTAATGGATACTGCAAGTGTGTTTAATGTGAAAATAGAAATGGAGGGCTCTTAAAAGAGCTTACTCAAAATCCTGCCAATTACTAAAGTCTACCAGACAAAAAGGAGCCACTTTTTTTTTTTTTTTTTTATAAAAGGGAAAAAAATGTTTCTACAAAAGCCTGGCCCTTTGTCTTTAAAAATATTCATCTCTTGGGTACTGAATTATAATAGTAAATACAGATGTAGCTATGTCCCGTTAAAAGCACAGCCAAAATGTAGTACAAATGTTCGGGGCACTGGTATGTCACTTTAAATTGTAAAGTGTCACCTAAAACCATCGAGTTGCTGGGGAGAAATTGGTATTGGCTCTGAGTCTGCAGCTCGCTGTTCTTTGGGTTCCCAAGAAGGTAACATTTGAGGCAAAAGTCACCCAGTGCCAATGTGCCCGTCTGCGTCAATCTGTTTTAACTTCCAAAATTTTTCATTCCCTGGTTACAAACATTTGAGGATAAGAAACAGCCAAGATGCCACTGCAAGTCCTGCAATAGGTTATTGTCAGCCAGAAACTGGCTAGCAAACAGCCTGGACCCAAGACACTGGTCCAAACCAGTTCTGAGCAACTTGGGGGTCTGACCCAACCTCTCTGATGCCAGCGTGGAGTAACTCTGGGGAAATGGCAAAGGTCAAATCGTTCAGAGTCCTCTGCGGCCCCTAGTGGAGCTAAAGGGGCTGTTTATACCTTTTTCCCATTGCCGGTTTTTCTTAAATATTAGCTCTGTTTCATTTCTTTCTTCCTTCTTTTTCAATTCTGATTTGCAAAGAATAGGGAAGCTTAGCCAAACTGCAATTTCAAAGTATTGCCTCTTAAGCCCAGGCCAAGTGTGGAGACTTGATAGAATTCTGATTAATGCATCTTATTACATTAATTTTCAGAGGAACCCACAGGCATTTCTCCTCCTCCGAGCGCGGCCTGGCCTGCCAGAAGCATTTGTCCACTTAAAGAGCTAATATCTTCAGCTCCCAACGACCATAAAACTGAAAACCTATCGGAAGAGTTGGCTTCTTTAGATGTGCGTTCGGCCCAGTGCAAAATAGATACAGAACTTGGCTGAACTTTGCTTCAAATTTGCCAATCAAAACTCCCAAGCCCACGCCAAGTTGGCCATGAAACCTCGTGCTCGGAGCCAGTGCTAATTATGTCAACAAAGAAGCTCAAACGCAGCCCCGTTAAGTCCCGCACCCCGTGGGCGTCAGGGCGGCGGCGCCAGAGTGCAGGCACGCGGGCCCTGCTCAGACCGGCTCCGTCTTCTCCCGGCTTCCTCCTGCAACCCCCAGGAACACCTCAGGCCCCAGCCACCCCTCTCATCATTGACAGTCTTCCTTAGAAATGAGAGACCATCTCACTGGGTGTTCCGGGGAGCCGACTCAGAGGGGAGATTTCCCGTGTGGGAGTTTTCTTAGGGTCAACACCTGTAGGTAAGATGAAGCTGGCAGAGAGGCTGAGCTGAGATGCAGCCAGCAGAGGGTCCCAGCCGACCTTGCAGGGGCCTATGGAGCCAAAAGGGCCCATCGGTGTGTCAGCACCACCGCTCGGGCCAGTGTGGACAGGCCTTCATGCCCCCGCCTGCCTGGACTCAGCATCTCATGGACCGTCCCGGGAAGGCTGTGGCCTTGCCCAAGGAAGGACGTGCTCCTCTGCATTCGGTGCACCTGGAGGCCTGGACACCTGGAGGTCACAGGCCTCCCTTCCAGCCTGGGCATATCCCGGCTCCTCCCCTCCCTCACCATCGCAGCCCCCAGCACGAAACCCTCCCCTGTGAGTCAGGCTTGTCATGAGCTGTGCTGCAGCCCTTGTTCATCCGAGCCTTGGCGTATGGTAGAAAGCCCTGGAACCAGGCAGACCTGGATTTCAGTGTTATCTCTGCCATTACTGCTAGCTTTCCAGTGGGGGTAGTAAGGTGTCAGAGGTCAAACCAGTCAACCCTAAAGGAAATCAACCCTGAATATTCATTGGAAGGACTGATGCTGAAGCTCCAATACTTTGGCCATCTGATGTGAAGACCCAAATCACTAGAAAAGACCCTGATGCTGGGAAAGATTGAAGGCAGGAGGAGAAGGGTGCGAACAGAGGATAAGATGGCTGCATGGCATCCCTGACTCAGTGGACATGAACTTGAGCAAACTCTGGAAGATAGTGGAGGACAGGGAAGCCTGGCGTGCTGCAGTCCATGAGGTAACAAAGAGCTGAACACAACTTAGCAGCTGAACAACAACAACAAAAGGTGTCAATGAGGCAGAAACAAAATAATGCAAGTCAGGCCTTTTTCTTGTGGTTTATCTTGTCCTGTAGCCTGCATCGTTGCTGTGACCATTCTGAGTACCTGCAGCAGACCTGGCACCCTAGCGGGCTCTCTGGATGCAGAGAACCCGTCCCTGCTGGCAGCAAGCATCGGGGAAGCCGCTTAAGCCTATGTGCCGACACTGAACAAGAACAGTGATGATCACCTATCATTTTAATGTCAGAAATCCAAGTGTGCAGTGCGGGATCGCCCTTGCCCACCCGCAACCCGAAGCTCTGGACATGTTCTCCTCTGCCCGCCCTTGACCAGTGGGAGTAGCCCATCTGTGTGCAGGAGACAACGATGGAATCTCAGAAGACCCAAGGGTATTGTCTGGGGACATCGTGGTACTCCTCGATCACTTCACCATCCTTTAAAAAAACTCAAGCCATTGAGAAATTCTACCCAGAAGATTCCAGGCCCCATTCCTATTAGTAAAGTTGATAGTCGACTGCCAAGAAAACCTAGGCAGTTCTTGGGGTCAATAGGGCAGGATGACTGCACACCGCCTTCCTAACCCTAAAATATGCCGAGAACTCCAGTGAAAATAAAAACCCTGGGCCTTTGCTCAGGAAGGGGCCTCTTGGTTAAGTACAAAGCATATCCCTTATGTGAGTTTCCTCCTGCTACCATCACAAGCTAGGTGGCTTAGACAGGAATTGCTGTCTCACCGTTTAGGAGGCCAGAAACCCCAAATCAAAGTACTGGCAGGGTCTGTCTTGTTTTTTTTCTTCCCTGAGACTCAGAATCTGTTCCAGGCCTCTCTCTCAGCTCCTGGTGGTCGCTGGCATTCCTAGGCTTCACATCGCTTCAGTCGTGGCCACTTCCTTGCCTGACCTTCATCTCTCTGACCCTATATGTCCTTTTCCATCTCTTAAAAGGGCACCACCAGTCATTGGAGCTAGGAGTCACCTTTAGCCAGTATAAAGTCATCTTGATCTTTATCTTAACTCCACCCGCAAAGACTCTGTTTCCAAATAAAGTCACATTCTGAGCTTTGTAATGAGCGTGAATCTGGAAGGGCACTGTTCAGCTCCCCCCACCATGCCCTACAGCTTTCTGGGTCATTCCTCTTGGCCTGTTTGGCCGTATGCATCTTTTATGAGTCAGGAGCTGTGGTTTAACCTCTACCCGCCCTTCCCTCATGGTGAGCTTCCTCTGTACCTAATGAGCAGAAGAATAAAAGAAGGAAACTGAGGCCCAGAAGTGCAGACTGACTTGGGTCACACGGCTCGTCACGGGGGAGGCTGAGCTGGAAACCAGCCTCACCAGCCGCGTCCCGCCTCCCACGCCCCCTCCCTGCCCCTGCCCACCCGTGGTGTCTCCTTTTGAAAATCCCAAGGCAAATAAAGCAAACCAGTGGCAGGATTGTGAAACGCTGTGATGCTTGCCTTTGCCCCTGGTCTCATCTTAACAGCAACCAGAATGTTTACAAGGCTCAGTTATTCATTTTCCAGCACTGTCCCAGGGCCAAGGTCAGGTGACTAGCGGTATTCCTGCACCCGTGCATTATTTCGTTTGTAGGGTTTAAAGTTGCCTTTGGGAAGCGCCAAGGTGTGTTTCGTATTTCACAGACAAGGAACCGAGGCCTGGGGGAAAGTGGAATTCCATGGCTCACTAAACACCAGCTAAGACTCAGGCTTCTGAGTCCAACACATATCATTCCCATCCCCAGCTAGAATTTTAAATACTTTTTCTAATTAAAACATTATTAATTTTATCTGGCTGGGTCTGGTCTTTGGCACCCAGGATATTTGCCGCAGCGTGTGGGTTCTGTGTCCCGGCACACAGGCTCAGTAATTGTAACATGCAGGCTTAGTTGCCCTGTGGCATATGGGATCATCCTTCCCCGACCAGGAATCAAACCCGCGTCCCCTGCATTTGAAAGGAGATTCTTAGCCTCTCGACCCACCAGCGAAGTCCCTAGAACTTTAAATATTTAAGAAATGAAGACTTCAGAGTCTAGGCACATGCCAGAACCCAGAAGCACAGATTTGCTATCTGCGGCAGAGTGCTTTGCATCCTTCCATGGCTTTGCCTTCCAGAGTCACACTGCAGGGCTAAAGCTTTTTATAGGACAGCGTCCCTGTTGAACAGACACTTAGCATATTTAAGTTGGGATCCAGGGGAACCAGAGTGTTGGGGGAGATACCTAACGAAGGCTGTTTTCTCTTCAAGGATGCAGTAAAATTGAAAAGTAATCCCTCAAGGGCAGCCACTTGTAAATTAGGAAAGAAGGGGAAAAAAAAAGTCCCATAAAGACACATCACAAGGGGGTTTGACTAAGCAGAGGAACTGGAAAAAGAGAAAAGGAGGCTTGCACGTTGCTTGTAAATTGGTGAATAAATTCTGTTAAGGAAAGATTGGATTCACATTCAACGTGGGAAACAGGGAAAGGCCTTTTCTTGCACGCTGAGAAGTTTGAATACACTTTCAGGAGCTCTTCGTTATCTCAAATTAAATCTTAAATTGGGCTTGTGGTTCTCTGTGAATTAATACTCCGGCCTCTCAGCCCTGCTGCCGAGGTCATTCAAATCTAATGGTGGAAATGGTCGCAGGGTCAGCCCTTGGTCGGCGTTGTATAGAAGTGCCTTAATGATGCCCCAGACGTTTGCATTCTGCGGCCGGGTGGCTGGGCGGCGGGCACTGGGGCGGGGGAGGGCTCAGCAATCGCAGTATCGTACAGGCAGCCCGTGTGAATGAGGAAGTACAGATCTCGGGCCATCCCACCATTCAGCATTGAAGCAGAGGGCCGGTGCTTTCTGAAACAGGAAGATGTAAGGGAAGCCACCCTCACCTGCATGTTAGCCATGGTGACCCACGTCTCAGGATGCCACAAAGGTGAGGGTCACCGATCCACGTGATCACATACATCAATCCAGAGACAGTCGGTTCTCTGGACAGATGTGGAAGAAAGGCTTCTCCTGAGGCATAAACAGACCTTGTTTGGTAAAAACAGCCCTGGCCCCTGATGTCAGGGAGTTTGCATAAATATGTGCATATATTCCTGCAGATGTGTGCATTTCAGCCCAGCCGAGTGTGCACTGGTGTGAAATACACAGCGATACCTACTTCTCAGTGGATTCCTTGACTTCGCTATTTCTCTCTGCCCTGGTCTTTTTTTCTCCCTTAACTGGGATTGTCAAGCGCTCATGATCCTCCCAACTTGCTCATTGGTAAAATGGAAATAATAATAGGGCCCACTTGAGAAGGCCGGTGGATTAGAACAATTAATAAAAGACGGCCGGCACACAGTGCAGTTTCAGAATCCACTGGGGCTTGGCCTGCCGTGGAGGTTGCACCATGTCTGTTGGTAGTACCTAGGTGTCTAATCATGTGCGGCACATAGTAGGACCTTAACAAATGCAATGTGTTGTTATACATTACGTTGCTATATATAATCGGAAGAGAAATTGTTTTTTGGCATGTCACTTCCTTCTGTGCAAAATTCCTCCATTTTACAGATGGTGGCAGGGGGACCCGAGAGCTCCCGTTAAATACCTTTGTCAGGAGATTTGACCCCACGGCTGTTCTTTCAGGACCCCAGTCTGCCTCTCTGTGGGGCTTTAGCAGATCCATCTGCAAGACACATCAGCATCATTGAAAATGGTAAAGGATGACCAGAATGGCTGATCTGCCGAAACAGTGAGCGCTGACACCAGTCAAGTGCTGCTGGGACGCCATACTCTGCAAAGAGCTTTACAGAGTTACATCAGAACGGCCTTCGGGAGGGCAGTGTGTTGGGCAAGCCCGCTTTACAGATGAGTGTAGTAAAGGTTGAAGGTATAGAGTCACTGAGAAGGTGGTGGAGCTGAGGTCTGGGTGACTCCAGGACCAGGGGTGTAATTTCCGAGACCCACCCCTGTCCTTCACATTAGCCTCCCAACCCCACTCTGGCTCCGTTTTCTGGCAGGGAGACTCTAGGATTTGAAAGGACCTGAAAGATGAGGTCCCGGAGAACAGGTAGAAACCACGTCCACCAGCCTGTGGTATTGTTTCAGGACGGGAGCCTGGCTCACCCTGCTTCCCTGGGAAGGAAGGGCTTCTGGACGGATTTGTCTGCCAGCGCGGGGTGGGCTGGCTGACACGGTGCTGACAGAGGGGCAGTGGAAATCGTCAGGGCACGGAGGGGAATTAGGTCCTGCGAGTCCATAGGTGCAAACTGTGGCAGGCGTTGGCGACCGGGAGCCCTGGTGTCTCTATTAAATCCTCAGGCCGTGAGGCCTCAATGACACCCCTGCCAACCACACAGGACACAGCCAGTGACAACGAAAGAGGCTGCTGGCTAATCTCATCTGAGTGCCCCTCTGAGGTCCTGGGGACACCAAGGCTTCTGCTCCCTGTCGCAGCGGCAAAGATGATGGCAAGAGAGCCGTCCCCAGAGAGGACAGTGTGGATCCAGAGGCAAGGTCAGGGCCAGGGCGCAGAAGCGGAAGTCGTCCCTGTGTGTCAAGGAAGCCAGGGCTGAGAAGGAAGGGGGAGTTAGGCGGACATCAGGGCCTCACCTGCCATGGACAGACTTCTGACGTCGTCACCATCACTGTGACTGGTAACTGCAGCTCACAGGGTGTCTGTGATGCTCCCAGCGTGACATTTATCCTTGCTTACAATTGTCCTTGGTGGTGGTGGCCTAGTTGCTCAGTTGTGTCCAACTCTTTTGTGACCACATGGACTGTAGCCTGCCAGGCTTCTCTGTCCATGGGATTCTCCAGGCAAGAATACTGCAGTGGGTAGCCTTTCCCTTCTCCAGGGGATCTTCCTGACCCAGGGATCGAACCTGCATCTCCTGCATTGGCAGGGAGATTTTTTTACCACTGAACTACCTGGGAAGCCCAGTTTATAACAATATATTTATCGGGTCCTCAGTTCAGTTCAGTCACTCAGTCGTGTCCGACTCTTTGCGACCCCGTGAATCGCAGCACGCCAGGCCTCCCTGTCCATCACCAACTCCCGGAGTTCACCCAAACCCACGTCCATCGAGTCGGTGATGCCATCCAGCCATCTCATCCTCTGTCGTCCCCTTCTCCTCCTGCCCCCAATCCCTCCCAGCATCAGAGTCTTTTCCAATGAGTCAACTCTTCGCATGAGGTGGCCAAAGTACTGGAGTTTCAGCTTTAGCATCATTCCTTCCCTAGAAATCCCAGGGCTGATTTCCTTCAGAATGGACTGGTTGGATCTCCTTGCAGTCCAAGGGACTCTCAAGAGTCTTCTCCAACACCACAGTTCAAAAGCATCAATTCTTTGGCTCTCAGCCTTCTCCACAGTCCAACTCTCACATCCATACATGACCACAGGAAAAACCATAGCCTTGACTAGACAAACCTTTGTTGGCAAAGTAATGTCTCTGCTTTTGAATATGCTATCTAGGTTGATCATAACTTTCCTTCCAAGGAGTAAGCGTCTTTTAATTCCACGGCTGTAGTCACATCTGCAGTGATTTTGGAGCCCCAAAAAATAAAGTCTGACACTGTTTCCACTGTTTGCCCATCTATTTCCCATGAAGTGATGGGACCGGATGCCATGATATTGGGTCCTACTATGTGCCAAAGATGATTAGACCCTTATGTATCAATAATAAACACAACACAAGCTACGCTATGTGCCAAACCCTGCACTGTCAATTCTGATACTGTACCATGTGCCAGTTTCCTGTTTTATCTTCCCCGTGGGCTCTCAGTTCCCCGGCCGGGGATGAACTCTTGCCCCCTCCATTGGGAGCATGGAGTCTTAACCACTAGACCACCAGAAAAGGAGAAAATTCCCCAGTTATCTTTCATTAATTGCCACCACCGTTATTGTCTCTGATCCCCCAGCCTCTTAATCAAGTACTGTTATTATTTCAGTTTTACAGTGAGCATGCTGGAACTCGGCACTGGATTTGAAACCAAGCGGTGGAGGTGATGACACCTCTGTCGTGGGACCAGCTTCTTCTGCATCCGGTACGCACGCTCCTCTTTACTCCTAAAATGTGCGTGTGGTTCTCCCCACATCATACGTGAGGAAATCGAGAGCCCTGGAGGTAAAGGAACTTGCTAGAGCTATCTAACATGAATTGCAAGACTGGATTTAAGTCCTTGGTTCTCCCCTGTCACCATGCTACCCCAGGCTTAGAGGAGGCACAGAGGGTTGGCAAGTGAGAGTCTGGTCTGATCCCCAAGGCAGGAAAGTGAAAGTGAAATCGCTCAATCGTGTCTCACTCTTTACGACCCCATGGACTGTAGACCGCCAGGCTCCTCCGTCCATGGAATTTTCCAGGCGAGAGGACTGGAGTGGGTTGCCACTTCCTTACCCAAGGGATCTTCCTGACCCAGGGATCAAACCCAGGTCTCCTGCATTGCAGGTAGATGCTTTACAATCTGAGCCACCAGGGAAGCTCAAAGGCTGGAGGGCCAGCTATTGCAAGGCTTCGAGAAGGCACGAGAGCAGGCCTGGAATGTGGTGCAGCCAGGCCCAGGCTTGCTCATTTGGGAGAAGACATGGGTTGAGCTTCCCTGGCAGCTCAGTCACTAAAGAAAAAGTGAAAGTGAAAGTCGCTCAGTCCTGTCTGACTCTTTGTGACCCCATGGACTATACAGTCCATGAAATTCTCCAGGCCAGAATACTGGAGTGGGTAGCCTTTCCCTTCTCCAGCAAATCTTCAACCCAGAAATTGAACTGGGGTCTCCTGCAGTGCAGGCAGATTGTTTACCAACTGAGCTACCAGGGAAGCCTGCAATGCAGGAGACCAGGGTTTGATCCCTGGGTCCAGAAGATTCCCTGAAGAAGGAAATGGAACTGACTCCAGTATTCTTGCCTGGAAAATCATTTGGACAGAGGAGCCTGGCAGGCTACAGTCCATGGGGTCTTAAGAGTTGGACACGACTCAGCAACTAAACCTCCACCGTGGTTGTGAGCCTCTGGACACCCCAGTGCAGAGGAAGGAGGCCGGGTAATTTTATATATATATTTATTTATTTATATATATACACACACACACACACACACACACATATATATATATATATCTGTTTGCTCTCAAGAAAGGAGAACAGTGTGACTGAGAGTCCGTCTCTCTCACTCATACCCCACCCCCCGCCCCTCTGTGCCTTTTTGATTTTTAATTTTTTTCATTAAGAATGTGGTAGCTGCTATCTGACTACTTACTTCCACGGCTTCCTGACAAGGCCTGCAAAGGAGAGTAAACAAATTACCCATTACCAGGGAAGCCCCGTCTGCCCCCCTTCCCCCTCCAGGCAGATTCCCCGTGTCTTCTTTCACCTCCAGGAGATATCCTCCAAGGTCACTAAATTAAGCCTTCAGACAATCGAAAAATTGAATCTCAGTACATCTATTTTCCTAACAAAATTTCCACAGCGCCGATTGGGGCTGACAGGTGCGTCCGCACGCTCTCCGCGCTGTTCAGGTCGATTTGGCCGGGCGGGACGGCATCAGCGTGTATTGGAGGGAACATGCATGCAGCTCCAGGCCCCCTGGGAGTTGTGCCTCACCCCTCGGTGCTGCAAAGGACGCTTTCCTTCCGTGCGCAGAGCTGTCCGGCCTTCTCCTCTGCTCCCGTCCTCACCCGCTGCAGCCTCCAGGTCGGGCGCTGCTTTTTCAGTTATTTATCGAAAGAGCTATTGCAATCATTGCAAACGCATTTAGGAATACTTGGAATCCATGTTTTCTTCGCCAGCACTAACAGTGCAGCAGTCATCACAGTCCTTGTCGGAGGGAGAGGCAGGGTGTGATATCTGGGGAGTGGAGAGCGGGTGAGAAGGAGGAGCTTTGCTCCCAGCCCCTCAGGCTTTGTAGCTGCCACCGCCTGGCTGCTGGAGGGGCCTGGAGAGATGAGGATCTGCCAGGAGGAGGAGGCTGTGGACTTCAGCTCCCTGATGGCCAGCTCTGTGACTCTGGAGGTCATGCCCCCCCATCCAGCCTCATGTCCTCCTCCTCAAGTAGTGTCCCAGCCAGCACTTCCTACAAAGACTGCACATGCGCTGCTGGGGGTCTGGGACATGCCCTCTAGTAGCCCACTGTGAGTGACTTATCTTAAAAGCTCCAGGAGAAGTTTGCATTCCGCTCAGATTACCTGTGTCCCTGTAAATGCAAAAGTGAGGCTTTTCTTTGCTTGGCTGTGAGTAACGCTGATGCTCCAGGAAGATGCACTGTGTTTATCCTGTGGCTTGGAGTGCCCACTGGGTACCCGACCTGGGAATCCCAGTGCATGTCCCCAGCCACACGGTGCCAGCATCCATGACCGCCACGGTCAGAGTGGGCTGCCCACTACGCGGTGAGACCTCCGGCACGTCACTTAAACTTCCTTGTCTTGAATTTTTTTTTTTTTTCCTCGTCTATGAAACCATGATCATAATGCTCTCTACATGTTTAGGAGCATTGAGAAGATCAAAAGAGAAAATTCTTAAAAAGCATGAAGCATCATCCCTGGGCATAATAAGTGCTCATTACATGTTTGCAAAAATAGCAATTGTTAAAATTACATCCAGAAGCTTTTAATGAGCACCTGTTGCTGTCCATTCCAAGCCCTAGAACGAAGCCTCCAAGAAGATTCGGGAGCTGGTACCAGGAGAGAACCACACTTGACGGGTTCTGACATTGTTGCTGCTGCTGCTGCTAAGTCGCTTCAGTCGTGTCCGACTCTGTGTGACCCCATAGATGGCAGCCCACCAGGCTCCCCCATCCCTGGGATTCTCCAGGCAAGAACACTGGAATGGGTTGCCATTTCCTTCTCTAATGCATGAAAGTGAAAAGGGAAAGTGAAGTCGCTCAGTCGTGTCCGACTCTTCCCGACCCCATGGACTGCAGCTTTGATGGGCCCTGTGTAATTCTCTTTCTTGAATGACCTTCCTCTTACCTTGGGTTGCTTCTGTTTTTCCTGGATTCATGTGCTCATTCCTAGGTCTTCATAGCAGTTGTCTGCTGCTGCTTAACGCATTATCCCTAAAGGTTTATGGTTTAAAACAATAAACATTTAATATCTTACAGTTTCTGTAGGTCAGACATCAGTGAGTAGCCTAGATAGATGGCTGTGTCTCGGGGTCTCTCATCAAGTTTCGGTCAAGCTCTTGGCTGGGGCTGTGGTCGCTCAAGGCTTGGTGAGCTGTTGGTTTCACATCCAAACTGGCACACACATGTGGCTTTGGGCAGGAGGACTCAGTCCTTCACCATGTGGGCCTCTCCACGGAGATGCTTGGTCTTCCTCAACATATGGGCAGTTGGCCAGGTGGATGACCTCAGGGTGCAAGAGGTAGCCCCAGCGCCTTTCAGACACTGATCTCAGACATCACACACAGTCAGACACTGAAACCTCACCTGCGTTCTAGTCATTGGAAAAGAGCCACTAGAGACTATGCTTAAGGAGAGGGGAAACTGACTGCACTCGGCAGGGGTAGCTGTCCAGGAGCTTGTAGGCATGTTTTCACATGACCGCAGTCTGCCACTTCCGTCCGTGGGTTCTCACGGACATGTGATAGGCTCACTGGCTTAGCCCTTGGCAGAGGCATGGAGCATATAAGGAAATGCGTCTTCCCTCTGCGTCAGAGAAGGCATCACCTCCTATGGAGTGGTTGTAATGGGAGAGCGGACTCCCCAGAGGACTCCGTCACAGCAGTGGGTTCACAGAGGCCAGCGGGACAGCAGAGGCGGTCACTTCAGGGAGGCGACCTTGAACTCCTTCAGTCGTAAACCTTCGAGAAGTTCTTTGAAGACAGATACTAGCTATTTATAACCATTACAGCAGTGGCTTTGAAATCACCAGTGGTATCTTATTTTCTCCCCTGAGAGTTAAGAAACTTGCCTTGAAAAGTCACTTCTTTGAATAGTGTGGTAGGTCCGCCGTCATCAGACTCTTCATCTGAGCCTTTGTAGGATACAGGGAACGAAGCGAGCAGCGCCAGCACCGTTTCTCTCTCTGTTACACCAGGTCCCTCCGCCCACATTCTTCCTTATCTACTGCTTCTTACCCCATTGCAGACCCGATTCTGCTGGACAGCCGGGCCGTCTCCTGCTCTTCCCCCTGCCTCCTCTGCCTCCTCGCCCTCACTCTGCTTTACCACAGGGAAAGATCAGGTTCTGGTGCCCACAGCATGCAGTGCGGACCCCTAGGTTATCACAGCGCCACTAGGCTCTGCGCTCCTGTTTCTGGTTTTCCTTTGTCTTCTGTTCCTTGGGGCTTCCCTGGTGGCTCAGCTGGTAAAGAATCTGCCTGCAATGCAGGAGACCCCAAGTTTGATTCCTGGTTCAGGCAGATCCGCTGGAGAAGGGATAGACTACCCACTCCAGTATTCTTGGGCTTCCCCTGTGGCTCAGCCTGGTAAAGAATCTGCCTGTAATGCGGGAGACCTGTATTTGATCCTGGGTTGGGAAAACCTCCTAGAGAAGGGAGCGGTACCCACTCCAGTATTCTGGCCTGGAGAATTCCATGGACTGTAAAATCCATGGGGTCAGACATGACTAACTGACTTTCACTATCTTTTTCTATTCCTTTACTGCCCACTGTATTCCTTCCTCCTCTGGGTTGCTGACACTTGTGTAAGAATCCTGAATGTTTGTACGGCACTTAGAGTTTTCACAGCAATTTCCTGAGCATCATTTCCTCAAAGCATCCTCTATGAAATGGGGTGGGATAATACCCATTTTGCAGATGAGGATGCCAAGGCTTTTGGAGGATTGGGAAGTTACTCAGAATCATGCAGCTGATGGTGGAAGAGAGAGCCTTCCAGCCAGGCCCTGCTGACTCATAGATTTTGTGCTTTTCCTAGCATAACATACAGGCAGACTGTACAAGTCTCTGAGGCTAGGTGTGGTGTTTCATTCTGCTTTGTATCCCTTTGGCTTTGGCCAACATTTCAAGTGAACGAATGAACAAAAGTGAATGAATGAAGCCGAGCCATCCTCAATCAAACCCAAACGCTGCTCACACACACAGCCCCGAGGCTGGCCTTCGCATGCACCTCAGTTACGGAAAGCTAGAAGTTGATATTTTGGAGCCCCATAAGACCAGGAACGCTGTGGCCTGAATGACAAAGAGATGCGGACACTTCCTCTTCTCACAAGTCTCATAAATCAGCATCGTCTGTGCTGAGCGGGGGCCTGTGAGTAGTAACTGCCAATACCAGGAGACCCGAAAGGCTGATCTGGGCCACCGGCCCCATCCACCCCTGGTTTGTGCTGAGTCTGCAGAATGTTGAAGTAAGGGGTTAATTTATAAAGTGAGCCCCAGGACAGTTTCCAGGACGGCCGTGCGTGTACCTCGTAAATCGGCACAAATTGCCTCTCTCTCTCTGTGCCCATCAGCTCCCAGGCAGACCACCATTCCCTGAGAGGTCTGCGGGTTGCCATCCGGAAAAACACAGGAAATGTGGAAAACGAATCCTCGACGGGAGGCAGGTGTGCAGACAGGGATGGAGGCTGGCAGGTACCGCACGGTCTGGGATTTGGAGCGCAGTTGCTGAGGATTCGTTAGGTAGAGTTTCCTTTGTTGCAGACAGAGGCTGGATTTCAGAAATCCTTGTTCTGTTATTGGATGTCCCTCCAGTCTCTAAATAGATTTAGGAATTTGTGTATGGCAGAAAATTTAAGGCCTGGAGGGGAAGCAGACAAAGAGGAAAGCTAACCTTGGTGTTTTACATGTATCAAATGGCTAGACTCATTTACCCAGAGCCAGTAATATTGGGAAATACATACATATAATGGCTTAGTTTTTATTATTATCATGACTATTTGTAACAGGCATGTGTATACACTGCATTTGTCTGAGTGATCACAGCAAGCTTTATTTCCAGTCTTTTCAAGGACTCAATCCTTTCAGGAGCTCTAGATGTTGTTGTAAATGTGCCCATTGTACAGAGAGGGCAAGTGAAGCTCCAGAAATGAAGCCCAAGGAGGACTGGCTAATAAATGGATTTGGGTCCGATTTCTCTCTTTCCAGCTTTTTTTTTAAATCCTCTCATTATTATAGGGGTCTTTGTGTTACTGAGAAAACAAGTGCCAGCCTTCTAATAAAATGTCTCTGCCTAGTCAAATTATTTGATACTTCAATCTAACTTATTATTCTTTTAGCTACCACATTCCAAGTGATATACAAAATACCCTAATAGTAAATAGAGACTTGAAACTTACACATTGGTAACTTATCGAATCCTCTTAAAGGGGCTCAGTCACAAAGATGACTTTAAAAGGGAAACGTCCTTTAACATAAAAAGTGTCCACTGGCATGTATTCGTGAAGCAATTATAAATTGGGGGAGGTATGCTGGACATGGCATGAAATCAAACTGTCTGAGACCTTAAAAATATTAACACAGTTTTTCATACACAGAGCAGCTTTGGACCTTATGGCAGTC
Source organism: Bos grunniens (assembly GCF_055505025.1). NCBI lineage: Eukaryota > Metazoa > Chordata > Mammalia > Artiodactyla > Bovidae > Bos > Bos grunniens. The sequence continues at coordinate 5,988,301 of NC_141182.1, forward strand.
CTGTGGGCTGCTGCTGCTGCTAAGTCACTTCAGTCGTGTCCAACTCTGTGCGACCCCATAGACGGCAGCCCACCAGGCTCCCCCTTCCCTGGGATTCTCCAGGCAAGAACACTGGAGTGGGTTGCCATTTCCTTCTCCGATGCATGAAAGTGAAAAGTGAAAGAGAAGTCACTCAGTCGTGTCCGACTCTTAGCGACCCCATGGACTGCAGCCTACCAGGCTCCTCCATCCATGGGATTTTCCAGGCAAGAGTACTGGAGTGGGGTGCCGTTGCCTTCTCCTCCTGTGGGCTAGACCACTTATTATAACCGTATTTCACAGAGAAACAGAGATGTTCAGGGACTTGTCTGAGAACACATGGTCTCTGGAGAATTCATGCTTTACTAGCCTTACGTCTTGAACAGTGAGACAAACTTAGAAGAAGAAACTAACGTGGAGGAGAAAAAAGAAAAACTATTGCCAAAATATTTCTAGGAGACACTTAGAAAAATCTGTTGGACCTTGTTTAGTAAGAAAAGAGGCCAAATTCGAATCTTAACTCCTTCCGAGTACTTTGTTGTTTCTGACTTTCCACGAAGGCAGGGGTCTCAGATGTATCGTCACATGTACTTGCGATGAATTAGCAGACAGTGTAAAACGAGGCACCTACTGAAGCGGACTTCTTCACAGCCTCGCCGTCCTTGTTCCCTCCCCTGTGTTTCAATTCCAAAATCACTGTGACATGAAAATTGTGTATTCAGATTGTTCTATTGATTGGTTGGGAAAGTGACCTTGTATGCACGCATGAAAATGAAGCGATCTATATCACAAGGCCCCTTCTCTGCGCAGAAGCAGGAATGACAGTGGTCCAGAGGCGTTTGCTTCACACCTGGGTTGGCTCTCCCTCCTCGAAGGCTCAGAGCCCTTGGAAAGAGCCTTCTGTGGGGCTGGGCGGGTGTGAAATGTGAGGACCCCTGACAGAGGGCGAATGTTGGGGCAGGCGTCACGTGTCCATAGACGTGAAAAAGCGCCCTAGCCGGAGACAGGGGTCTTTCTTTGCAACTCGGACGGCGGCTCCCGTGGGACTGAATTCTGCTGCCTCTCACTGGCACGAGGGCACATTACCGCGGGGACTTCCTGGTGGCTCAGTGGGAAAGAGTCCGCCTGCCAGTGCGGGAGACCTGGGTTTGATCCCTGGGTTGGGAAGATTCCCTGGAGAAGGGAATGGCAACCCACTCCATATTCTTGCCTGGAAAAATCCCATGGACAGAGGAGCCTGGTGGGCGACGGTCCATGGGGTCACAGAGGGTCAAACACAACTGAGCGCCTAAATGGTAGCAGCAACACAGTTCGCATGGACCCACCTGAAGGCACTCTGGCTTGGAGCATCCTTGACTCTTGAAGGGGGGATCCCGCCTCTTATTTTCAGACATGAAAATACATTTTCAGAGTATTTTCAGGCACCTCTGCCTCCGGCATGTAATCTTGCATGCAGAGTGAAAGAAAGGGAGTGAGTACTGTGAGTCCTGCAGAGGCAACGCCTCGTTTAATCCTCACAACGACCCTCCCGGTGGATGGCGTTAGTCCACTTGCCTCGTGCAGAAGGTGAGTCGCGGGCATGTATAGCAGCTCGCTTCAGATCAGGCAGCTGGTGAGTGGCAGAGATGAAGCTGGAACCCAAGATCTTGTATCTAAATTCAGACCAACTTAATTATTCTCTGCCTCTGAAGCCCCTGTGGTTTGGATTCCTAATCACAGGACTGAGATGAAATAGAATTTCTTAGCTGAGGGAGCCAGGCAGTAGATGGGCCTTTGCCAAGAACTTTTTTTTTTTTTTCTTTTTAACCAGAGTCAGAGGTTAGCAGGAAGAGATGAAAGATGGATGGGGAAGTAGAGTAAAAGAGAAATGGAGGTTATTCTCCAAATGTAGAAGCTTCTCCATACAATGCTTTAGAATCCAGAGCCCAGATCATATTAACGAGAAGGTACTGCTTAGGGAGGGAGAGAGGAGAAGACAAAGCAACATGTAGAAACATTTAAAAAAAACAAGAACAGTGAGCTGCATGTAGATGGCTTTTATTGGAAGGGCCAGGCTGAACTGGAAGGCTTGCGCTGTGTAAAATGTCAGCTGCTCTTATCATGGTTCATGGAGATTACCTTTCAAGGCGAGTTTCATTTTCGTTGCTTCCAACCCTTGGAGAAGTGGACAAGGCAGTGACTCCTTTATTTCCGAATCCTCACCAGCAGCTTGCCGCTCCTCTGTGTTTTCTCTCATCCTGGATGATACCACATCAAGGCAATTCAGGGCAGCAGTTGAACCAAAAGCAATTTAAGTCAGAAATGGACAAATATGGATGTCGTTTATAAGGCTTGTTCAGAGGCCTCTGACATCACTCAAAGCCTATACACTTCTCGGGACTGAGACACTTTTTTTACCCCAGCAACGCAAGATTGGAGATTTAATACAGACCGCTTAGTGAGATGTCCGAGTGGGTCTTGCCTAGAAACCATTTCTTGGGGGAAGCAAGTATTTTGTATTATATACTGAGTTGGAGAGAGAGAGAAATAGTGATTTGAAACCAAAGTGAATTTCCCAAGGTGAATTTATATGAGTCACTTTGATTCACTCGCAGTAACACCATCGCTTCTCGGCCTTTGGGCTAAGATCGAGTGTATCTGCAGTGACGACGGCCATAGGTCTCACGGGCTTGGGCACGACACGTATGTGTGGGCGTGGTGGTTTGAGAGTTACCTTTAATTTAGCTAATTTCCATAATCGCTCTGCAGAAATAAAATCCATAAAGGCATGTAGTTTTGTCCCTCCTTTACAGTTGAAGAAGCTGAGTCTCAGACCCTGCTCAAGGGCACAGACACTTGAGTTGGGAGAATTCACTCCCTAAGGCTCCAGAGGTCCCTTTACGCCACCTCACTCTGGTTTCTAGAGCACCCTGCAAATGGGAAGGCAGAAGCCCTGTTTTGGCCACAGTCTTTTCTCTCTGCATCACGGGCTGTGGGAAAGCTGGTGGCTTGGGCGCCTCCTTGTCGAACTCTGTGGGGCTCTGCTCCGGACGGGAGTTCTTGTGGGTGGGAGAGAAGCACAGGAAAGAAAGGGAGCGGGGGATACGCGGTGGTCATCTGCAGGAAGCAAAGCCAGGTGTCATCCGAAGGCGGGGCGGCTAATTCACGCCGAATGCCAGAAGCCCAGGGACATTAAACTCAGGACAGAAACACTTACCAAACGCCAGAGGATCGAGGATCACGTCTCAGGAAAAGCGGACACACTGGCATTTCTCAGACACTGAATTGTTCAGACACCGCAAGAAGCAGTTGAGTCTTTCTAATTTTTTAATTTATTTATTGGGCTGTGCGAGGTCTTGGTTGCGGCACTTGAGATCTTCATCACTGCTCACGGGGCTTCTAGTTGCAGCGTGCCAGCTCTCTAGTTGTGGCGGACGAGCTTAGCTGCTCCACAGCCTGTGGGATCCTTGTTTCCTGAGCAGGGATCAAAGCTGGATGCTTAACCACTGGACCACCAGGGAGGTCCCACAGTTGAGTCTTAAAATGGTGATACTTTGCACGCTCACACATACATATACACAGAATGTTTTCTTTGGCTGCAAAAGAACCATAGAAGAAGAAGAATGGGAATTAAAAAAAAAAAAAAGAAAGAATCCCAAAAGGTTATGTGCTGCATGATTCCATTTACAGAGTTACAGAAATGGGGAACAGATTAGTGACTGCGGGGGTCAGGGGGAGCAGAGGCTGGAGGGCAGTGGGGGTGGCTGATGGATCAAGGGCCACGAGAAGGATCCTGATGGGGATGACAGCCGTTGGTACCTTGACCATTGTCATGTCAGTTTCTTGGTTGTGATATGGTACAAACTCATTTTGTCATGGTTATCTCTTGAGAAAAACTAAACGTTTAACTTAAAAAAGTGGCGGGAGCTTCCCTGGTGGCTCCGTGGTCGGGAATCCTTCCGCCAGTGCAGGACGCGTGGGTTTGATCCCTGATTCAGGAAGACTACACATGCCACAGAGCAACTGAGCCCGTGCACCACAGCTACTGAGCCTGGGCTCCAGAGCCCGGGAGGTGCCGCTGCTGAGCCTGCACGCCCTGGAGCCGGTGCTCAGCAACATGAGGAGGCACCGCAGCGAGATGCCTGCGTATCACATGGAGAGTAGCCTTTGCTCGCGCAACTAGAGAAAAGCCCGCGCAGCAGTGAAGACTCAGCACAGACAAAAACAGACAAACAAATATATATATATATATATATATATATATATATATATATATATTAAAAAAAAACAAAAAGAATCTTTCTCAAAAAAAAAAAAAAAGTGATGGAACATTTGGGAAAAAATTCACCTATGAGCCCTCCACCCAGAGAGTCACTGTTTCTACCCTGTTCTCTCTCCTCTCTCTTTGCTTCTTCCTCTTTCTGTCCGGAGGCTATGTTTAACCCTCCTGCTCCGGCATGGCTTTTGGTGAAAAGGCAGCATCAAGGTCCCCTTCGAAGAAGCCGAGGGGCTGTGGGTAAGGAGTGGGCACATGTCGTGTGCAGAGCTGCAGCCAACTCCCCAGCCCTCCCCCTGGTGCTAATCGGTGTTAAGATTTTGCCATAAATATTACTTATGGCTGTTATGCATCCCAGACTGTCAATACGTGTTTATTTTCCCATTTTAATTTCCCTGCATTCCCACAGTTATTGGGGTAAGGCTGACAGAATAAGCTTAGGTTTGAGGGGGGCTGCCCATCTGCTATGTCACCTCCATCCCTGGTCGATGTTCTTGCCAAGTGACATGCGTGGTTGGGGACAATCAAACAGAGATAAGGAAGAGTATGGCATGTCCTGAAAGCCCCGGCTCCCAATTACCAGCTCTCTCCCCAGGTCTTTTGCATGACCTCCCAACTCCAGGCACTAGCTACACCTCGAGGCAAATGAAAGCAAAAAAAACCTCCCTTAGTTTTTTTCTGTTGCTATCACTGATTAGCTGGGTGACTGGGGCAAGCCCCTTCGCTCCTCCTTCCTGAGTCTCAGTTTCTTCATCTTTCAGCCGAGTTCGTAAGTTCCTAGGCATTTGGAAGTTTCAGTGAGCTGACACGTATGGACTTGCTTTGCAAATACTCAGATTTGCGAATGAGTTAAATCATCATCATCATGGGATCCCATTGTCTACAGTGCCTCACATCTGACTTCCACTGTGCACTCATGGAATATTTTGTTAATATCGAACTTGGGTCTCCAGCATTGCAGGCAGATGCTTTACCATCTGAGCCACCAGGGAAGCCCACAGAATAATTACCATTGCTAATCTGAACTGTTCATGTTCCTAACTGCCTGACAGTTTGTGAAACCTTGAACCGCTCCGGGCCATACTTTTCTCATTTTGTTCTTATTTTAAAGAGAGACGCGTGTGTGGGTTAAGTGTGAGGAGGGGTAAGGTATAACACACGGTTAGGACTCAAGTACATCTTTGGTTGACTCATTCAAGAGTCCGCCAACCAGCTGGTGGACAGGAGCGCCTGGCCATGCAGTGCGGTTGTAATGAAGAGGGATAATGGCATAGCCTTCTCCTTTAACGTGAGAGTATCATAAGAATGTTCATGTTAATTGTATGTGGGGAGGGTAGGTTATGTTATTCATGAATTTCATTTCAGGACCTCAACGAGGAATTATAAAACATCTTTTTAAAAAGAAGGGTCTTGGATTGCTGGGCTTCAGTGGAACTGATCTAATTCACCGCCAAACAGGGCCTGCAGACATGTAGGGGCCCGGGTCTTCTCTGTGGGAGAAGAGATGTAAGAGTCGCATTAGAAAGTTGAGGTGCCATTGGCATCTGCCCTCCGAGGTGGCCAGGAGAAGTGTGTCATATGGGATCAGAGTGAGCAGAGGTGTGTCTCGTAAGATGATCCAAGGGGAGTTGACTCTTAACGGATTCAGTCAATCAGGAATTGAGGAGGAGGAGGAAGAAGACAGAGCTGGAAGTGGCTGTTACAGGATCTAAGATGATTGCAAAAGATGCATGTCAAAAAAAAGATGGGATGAAGACAGGCTTAAAAGAAAGTTTTCACGCTACAAGAAAGAAAGAAGCAAAAACCTAATATATAAACATACACCCCCCACACACACACTCACCACACACACACCCCTTCTTTCATGGGGTTGTTGATTGGAAAGGCAGTTTTTAACAGGGCTGGCTGTTTCACCGTAGCTGTAAGGAACAAAATCCTGCAGCTCCTGCACTCACGTTTGAGCCTTTGCTTTTGGCAATCATTCCTCTTTTCCATTTTTTTTGGCACCCTAGAAAACTTTCCATAAATAGTGCATTTAATGGAGTGTGTCCCTTTATGACTGTCAGCTACCATAACAGTAGAGGGAAATTCAACAAAAGCTAACATTAGAATGTAGAAGGTTCACAATTCCATGCCCTTCCTGAACTTGTACCTCTAGTCTGTGTTGCTTGGTAGATTTGGAAAGCCAAGGGCTCTCTCCTCTATTGCTCACTCGAGAATGCCCAGCTCGGGGGCTGAGATTTGCCCCTGCTTTTGGACATTAGCAACCTTTGCATGCAGCAAACCCATGAACGAATTGTGGTTCTCTGCTATGGATTAATCAGGAGTCCCTTGCTCAACTCAAGCAGGGAATCCAGTCTAAAGGAGGAAGTGAAAATAAAAAGGCACAAATGAGTGAGAAAGTTAGCAAGTCAAAACAAGATGCAAATGATACAGCATTAAGTCCCCGATACAAAGGCAGCCAGCATCGCTGTTGCATCAAATATTTAGCCAGAGCCAAGAGCAATTTTTTTATTATGTTTTTTATAAGTTTGATTTACTAATCTTCGGTGCACTCCCTATTTTTAGAGGTTGGCTCATATTTTTAATTTGTTTTCTCTGAAGCACTGAATCCTTGCTCGTGTTTTTCAGCTGTCCACTCAGTTCCTAGTGGCAGAGCAACACTGAAAAGCATAATTACGTTTCCTAATTATGTGTAATTAGGCAAAACCCAGATGATGTATTCAGCATGCTCTCGGAATAGCCAGGGGTCAAGGACTGTTGGAACTCAGTAACATTTTTATAAATAAGCCTGCTGCGTTGTTTAACTTCACGTGGGGGTCCAGGGTGGTCCTGGATGCCTTGTAGACCAATACAGTGATTGAAAATATATAGCATTCATTTATTTAGCCAAGGAAAACTGTAATTGATGCTCTGCCTCCTTTAGCCTCTCCCTCTTCTTCTTTAAAACCTGAGTTTAGATTTGCTATTCCCAGCCCAAGAGAGGCCCTCTAAACCCAGACCCATAAAGTTCTGCTTACTGACAGCCTAAGTGATATTTATTTTTTCCAAGCTTAATCCTTTTGAAACATGGAGAAATAAATACATCCTCTTATCTACCATATGCCTGGGATGGGAAATAAATTCTTATTTTCCTGCGGCGTGGTACCAGTGGGCTACAGTGAATAATTTGGGCCGCCTCACCAAAGATAATGGGGAAGCCTTCTCTATTACCAGTGATAATTATGAATCTCATAATAGAAAACATCCCGAGCCGGAGCATCAATCAGAGAAGATAAACAATGGGAAATGATAGGTATACAAAAGGGGAAATGGCAGCGGCCCATATGGAGGGAGAGGCCGCGGGATTCTGGCGGGGTTATAAATCATGGAGCCCAATCATCCCCACGTAATTAATATCCTCAAATTAAAACATACGTTCTTAAAGCAAGATCTCACAGACTCTTCAGCAGGGCAACTGGCTGCCTGACAAGATAACATCCGGGAACCACAGGGCCCTCCCACTCGCCTGAGCTCCTTCTTTATGACGCGGGCTGGAGTGGGCTGCAGCCCCGGCTCACAGTGTCCCCGCTGTGAGCTCACAGTGACCCTGCTCCAGCCCACCCGGCACCGTCCGCCGTGAGGTCAGAGCCGGCAGTGGCCTTCGTGACTGCAGAGACTGCTCCGCCGAGGTGCTCAGTTCGAACTTCCTTGAGGAGCCTTCCAGCCCAGCAGACACAGGCAAACAGAAAACCTTCATTCCAAAGAGTACTCATCTCCTCCTAGTTAATAACCCTGCATCAGGCGCTTTCTTCTTATCTGGCTGTCATGCTCCAGTCCCAGAGTACTTTATTGGGCTTATTTTAAAAAATAACAATAAAGGAGCTCATTCATAACATTGAGAAAACAGTATCTATTAGTCTATGACTGCTGCTCAAAATGAAATTTAAGACAGTGGTTGGCTAGTTTATTTACTGCATCACGTGCGATCACCGACAGGATTTCTAGCCTTTCATCATATTGGTCAGCAAGTAGAAATTCACTGACTGTGGGCCTTCCTGACATGAATTCAAATAGGACTCTCCCACCCACCCCTCATTTATGAACGGGTCAGAGATTTGAGTCAGTTGTCAGATATGCCCCTACAGGCCACAAAATGTGCTCACAGATTTTGTCTTATAGGCTCAGTATAATATTTGCTAAAACATACATTTAAAGAAATATGTAATTTTTTGCCCCAAAGCAAGGGTTCTCCCGTGCCATATAATTTGCTAAGTGTGACTTTGCCATGTTGTAGCCCATAATTTATAGCCAGCCTCCACAAGGCAAAAAAAAAAAAAAAAAAAACTCCAAGCTGTGATTAAGTAAGTAATAGACAAGGTAACTAATGTTCCCAGAAGGATGGCCTTCCAGACACCCATTTTAAGTGACAGTATGGTTGCAGGTTGAGATGTGTAGTCTTGTAGTCATTTAATTGAGTTACGGGGAATTGAGAAGCCATGTCGTAAACTGGCGCTGAGAGTGGATATTCCCTCTGCACATTTTAATGAGCCTCTGCCTCATTTTCCCCATTTAAAGTAAATGGGTTTGGGCCTCACTGTGCTGCCAGTTTTTCCCACAGAACGATTCATTTGGAAGTACTGTCCTTGTCCAGGCTTAACCAGTTCTGAGACAGCAGGCTGTGCAGGGTTGGATGCGGAAGCGTGGCAGAGGGGAAAGAGCATAGACTTTGGAAGCAGGCAAAACTGGGTTTGAATTCAGACAGCCATAAGGATCTGTGACCTTGGGGAAGTTTGAGTTTTGACTTTTTTTTTTTAATTTGTTTGTTTGTTTTGAAATCAATTTTGCCTTACAGGAAAGTCACAAAAATAATGCAGAGCGCCCATTGCACTCACGCTTCATCCAGCACCCCACCTTTCAGATACTAACATGATGTGTTTTCTCCAGTCTTAGAAATTCACATTGGTGCAATGCTGTTAACGCAGCTAACACTTAATTTGAATTTCGCTGGTGTTTCTACTCAGGTTCTCTCACTATTTCGGGATTCAACCTGGGTACCACTCTGCCATTTATTGTCTTGTCTTAGCAGCCTCCTCCGATCCATGCTAGTTTCTTGGTCTTCATTAATATTATTTCTTAAATGACCTTGACACATTTGAAGAGTCTGGTGAATTATTTTTGTAGAATGTCCTCAGTTTAGATTTGTTTGATGTTTTATCCTAATTAGAATGAGGTTTTGTATTTTTGGCAAGAATATCCATATGTGGTTTGCCCTGGCTCAGCCCATCATATTGAATGGTACGTGGCATCAAAATGTCTTATTACTAGTGGCGTTCAGCTTGATTTCTTGGCTAACGTGTTGTCTTCTGAATTTATGCACTGAAAGTTACTTTTTTCCCCTTTGTAACTAGTGTATATCTTGAAGGAGTTACTTTGAGACTATTGCTCTTGAAATTTTCATTCACTAATTTTAGCATCTATCTGTGGATCTTGCCTGAAACAGGTTGTTCTAATAGCGTTCTATTTCCCTCATGTCATCTACACTTGTTTTATTTTTTTTTATTGAAATGTAATTGATTTACACTGTTTCAGGTGTACAGCAAGGTGATTCAGTTACATATACATATATCTTTTTCAAAATTTTTTCCCTTATAGATGATTGCAAAAATATTGAGTAGAGTTCCCTGTGCTTATACGGTAGGTCCCTGTTGGTTATGTTTTATATATAGTAGTGTGTATATCAGAGAAGGCAGTGGCAACCCACTCCAGTGTTCTTGCCTGGAGAATCCCAGGGATGGGGGAGCCTGGTGGGCTGCCGTCTGTGGGGTCGCTAGAGTCGGACACGACTGAGCGACTTCACTTTCACTTTCATGCTTTGGAGAACGAGATGGCAACCCACTCCAGTGTTCTTGCCTGGAGAATCCCAGGGATGGGGGAGCCTGGTGGGCTGCCGTCTATGGGGTCGCACGGAGTTGGACACAACTGAAGTGACGCAGCACCAGCCGTGTGTATATGTTAGTCCCAAACTCCTGATTTATCCCTACCCCTCTTTCCCTTTTGCTAGCCATAAGTTTGTTTTCCTTCTATGTTTATTTATCAGAGTTTCTCTCTATGGAAGGCTATCCATTCTTCATTTATTTATTTAATCATTTGTTCATTCATATCAGTATGGACACAGATATTTACTTTGTTTTATAGGTCATAATATAATAATACTGTTAGGCGATTTGGTGCTCAAACTGATCCAGCTTTGGCCAATAAGAGCTCTTTCCGGTTGGCTTCTGTACCCTTTCCACATGGCCCATCACTTTTTGAGCGCTTCCTTACTTTTTGACACCATGGGAGGTTCCCTGTCATTTTGTATTTCTCTGTCCCGTTCTTGTAGTTAATTCCTTTCCCAGGGAATCTTGGTTGCATTTATTGGAGAATGGTAGTTAGAAACCAAGATCTGGGTGCCAGGTGTGTTCATTACTCCCTGGGAATCATTGTTTAGGACCTCTTGGTGGGCAGAGTCTGGAAGTATTAGTACATGTAGGTATACTAACTCATGCCCACATGCATATCTTTATTATTACTCTGTCTGTGTGGGTGTATGTTATATATCTTAAGGTATTTATACTTAAATTGTATATTTATAAATATATGTTCAGTTCAGTTCAGTAGCTAAGTCATGTCTGACTCCTTGTGACCCCATGAACTGCAGCACGCCAGGCCTCCCTGTCCATCACCAACTCCCGGAGTCCACCCAAACCCATGTCCATTGGTGATGCCATCCAACTATCTCATCCTCTGTCGTCCCCTTCTCCTCCTGCCCTCAATCTTTCCCAGCATCAGGGTCTTTTCAAATGAAAAGCTCTTCACATCAGGTGACCAAAGTATTGGAGTTTCAGCTTCACCATCAGTCCTTCCAATGAACACCCAGGACTGATCTCCTTTAGGATGGACTGGTTGGATCTCCTTGCAGTCCAAGGGACTCTCAAGAGTCTTCTCCAACACCACAGTTCAAAAGCATCAATTCTTTGGCACTCAGCTTTCTTTATAGTCCAACTCTCACATCCATACATGGCTACTAGAAAAACCATAGCCTTGACTAGACGGACCTTTGTTGACAAAGTAATGTCTCTGCTTTTTAATAAGCTGTCTAGGTTGGTCATAACTTTCCTTCCAAGGGGTAAGCGTCTTTTAATTTCATGGCTGCAATCACCACCTGCAGTGATTTTGGAGCCCAAAAAAATAAAGTCTGACACTGTTTCCCCATCTGTTTCCCATGAAGTGATGGGACCGGATGCCATAATCTTAGTTTTCTGAATGTTGAGCTTTAAGCCAACTTTTTCACTCTCCTCTTTCACTTTCACCAAGAGGCTCTTTAGTTTTTCTTCACTTTCTGCCATAAGGGTGGTGCCATCTGCATATCTGAGGTTACTGATATTTCTCCTGGCAATCTATAGGTAAATGTGGGAAAAGGAAATGGCAACTGACTTCAGTATTCTTGCCTGGGCAATCCCGTGAACAGAGAGGCCTGGTGGGCTATGGTCCATGGGGCTCCAAAGAGTTAGACGTGACTTAGCGATTAAATCGGAGAGGGAAATGGCAGCCCACTCCAGTATTCTTGCCTGGAGAATCCCAGGGACGGGAGAGCCTGGTGGGCTGCTGTCCATGGGGTCGCACAGAGTCAGACACGACTGAAGCGACTTAGCATGCATTCATGCACACGTAGTTAAATATGAGTTGATACCCAATTCATATCCAACACAATCCTGATTCTAATCCATATGAATACATATTTAAAAACCGAGTTCATACTTAATTCCAATCAAACACCATCTCACTTTTTTTGAGGATATTATTTAACCTTTCCAAGTCTCATTTTGTTCTTCTGTAACATGGAAATAATAGCAGCCACAATTTAAGGTTTGGGGAAGGTAGGTAGATTGTAAAGATAGTAATTTTTTTTTTTTTTAAGAAAAAAAAACATTTTTCCCTCCACTGCATCCACACCCAGCCTATAAGATGTTGTTCATCTTCCCGTCAAGAGGCGGCATCTAATTGTCCACCACTTAAATCCGGTTGACCAAGTGACTTGCATTGACCAATGGGACCTTAGCAAAGATAATATAAGCACAGACATGAGAAGCACTTAGATAGCGGGATTTGCCCTCTTGTTGCCTAGGACCCTGAGACCACCACTAGATCAAGCCTGCGCTAGGCTGCTGGAGCATGAGAGGCATATGGAGGGAGCCGCATTGCCCTAATAGACAGCCTGCCGACCTCCAGCCATGTGAGTGAGGCCATTCTAGAGTCTTCCAGCTACTGGCTAAGCCAACATATGACCCCAGACACAAGAGTGAGCTCAGCGGAGATCAGTCTAGGCAGTTCACACCAGAGAACAGAACTCAGCCCGTGTGGACAAGCCTGGCCTTTTTATAAAGAGTGGTTGCTATTTTATCCACGGCATTTTGCAGTGGCTTGTTATATAGCAAATGCTAGTGAATACAAAAGACTTGGAGATAATGTACGGAAAGCAAGTAGCACAGTATCCCATTTGCAGATTGACTTCTGGATAACCTTTTAGTTATCCATGGGCTTCCCTCGTGGCTCAGATGATAAAGAATCCACCTGCCAATGCAAGAGACCCAGGTTCGATCCCTGGGCTGGGAAGATTCCCTGGAGAAGGGAATGGTAACCCACTTCAGTATTCTTGCCTAGAGAATTCCATTAACAGAGGAGCCTGGAGGGGTCACAGAGAGTCAGACACGACTCCCTAGGGTCGCAGAGTCAGACACGACTGAGCAACTAACACTTTGGTTATTAGTGTTATTTTTGAGAACAGCTTTAAGTTCTCTTTGCCCCCAAATACCTTCTCAGCCAATCTGACTAAATGTACTGCATTTGCTAACAGTCAGAACCAGTCCTTTGGTCTGGATCAGTGCCTTGAGAAAGAATCCCCGTGGGCGTGGAAGACTGTGTATTCATCAGCTCACACCAAGGTCGAGACAGAGCTCTGTAGATGCAAGACTCTAGGTGGAGTGAGCCTTGTAAACACCCCAGGAATGGAAAGTTCTTAATCTGGGGTCGCCTGAGGGTATGGGGAGCTGGTCCTGGTGGAGAGAGGGGAGAAGGTACAGAGCAGGAAAGCAGGAGAGTATGTAAGCAGGCCAGATTTAGCCTAATTAACAGATTTGCCTAGGGCTGACCCCGAAGCAAAAAGAAAGCGAAGGCTTGATGGGTCTGCTCTCCTTCTACCAATAAAAGTAGTGATGAGGTTGGATCACCAGCTCTCAGTCTCAGAGAAGAGGCTCTCAAAATAGATGGGAGTTGTGCAAAGAGGCCTGTACCTTCCTCTCCTCTATTTCCTTAATGACCGATGCATCTATCCAGCACATGCTTTAACCCTTGCAGACAAGTGAGTGTGCTTCTCTTTCTGCTACCCGTGGTTGCGTTTTCCATTTAGCAGTGAAAGTGCAGGCTGGGAAGTAACTGGCAAAGGCACCCTTCCCTTGAGCTGAGTAGGACAGGTGGGCGCCATGTTGAAGTGGGCATGGTCACCCAGGGAAGGTCGGTGCCCTGAGCACAGCTGCCCGACTCTACTTGGTGTCCCCTAGGAAGCATAAGCGATTTAGCAGTTCATCTTAAGTTAAGCAACTCTCCCAGCCACACCACCCTTCTGCTCAGGCAGTCAGGCATCACTGCAGACCTCTTTTCCCGCTAGAAGCAATGATCCATTGAGGTGTGCAAAAGCTCCAAAAAAGGCTTGCAGTGACCTCCAATTCACCCATTCTTAGGAACTATGAAATCACACGAAATTGTCAAAAAAAAAAAAACCACAGCCACATTTTGAGAAAGGGCCTTCCTTGGCAAACTTCATGACGAAACCCAGTACACTTGTTTTTCTCACCAGACTAGATCTTTAATCTTGATGCAGTGAGCAAAGGAGGAAGCTTGCTTTTTTCCTACCAAAATGTAAGAGACCTCACAGAAAGTAGAGTGGGAACTTGACTTTTACTCTGCAGTTTTCACTACCAGTTCCTCTGTGTTTGTGTGTATAAAAGACCAAACAGGAAGTGAGTGACTAGGGGGAAAAGAAACGGAAGAGAAGAAAATAATAATACTTAGCTAATGTGTCATCATCTAGACAGCAGCCACTGTCGATGCTTGGTTGGTCCCACTCAAACTTACCCCTCTATAACTGGGTTTATTACTTTTTTTTAATACCATTATTTTTACTGTATTACATTTGATGCTGTATCCTGAGTTTTTCACTTAACCTTATAGCAGAAGTACACTCACCTATCATAACACAGGCTTTATTAATGCCAAACATCAGCTAGATAAAAAAAACTATTAACTGAAAGTTCTTATAACTTATCCACTCTTCAGTTATTGGGAATGTAATATATTATCTATAGTTCCTCACTATTAAAATGATGTTGAAATGAAACTCTGGCACATAAAGCTGTTTATTCCTCTCCCCTCCATTACTCAGGGTTCCTAAGAGTCCCACCCTTACCTCTTATTAATCAAAGTCTATCACCATCCACATTCACAATTGTTGAAATCTTACGTCACAACAAGCCTTACCCAGGATTTCTCTGTGCCTCGTACATCAGTGCCTATGAACCCAAAGTGTACGGACTCAGGGCTCAATTTGCAGAAGAACCCGGTTGGGACAAACAGATACTGACATCTTTGGTCTTTGAGCCTCACCATATCCGAACACAGATCAGTTGTTAGTGTCCTTATGTGGGAACATGTGAGCAGGACTCAGAAGCCATATTGGCTCAACCCAGAAGATTTCTGTGATCAATTATTAATATCAACCATGAATAAGGAATCAGGACATGACAGTCTCTCTTAGTATCCTGGTTTTGTCTGTGTGGTATTTTCTTCATGGTTCCTAGAGGCAATCTTTTTTTTTTTTTAATGTATAAAAAGTCAGTTATCTTTTGAAAGAAGTGGGCAGGTGTGAGCAATGGAAGCCAGATGGATGACTTTCTAGAAGCTTCCCAGGTGGTATTTACCTTGGTGAGTCCATTCAAAATATGAATCTCGCCTTCAAGTTTGCTAACTCTAAAATTAGATTCTGTCAACCCAGAAAGAGCTGGTCTTGCTGCAGACTCACAGTAATCAAACTCATTGAGACTGATCTATAGACCAAATACCCAAACAGTCATTTTCAAAGAGGGCTGTAATTATAACATAGTTTGAAATGCTCTTGTGAATATGAGCAGAAAGAACAGTGTTTCCTAATTGGTAGAATTACAGGGATGGAGCCAAGTAAAAATGTTAGTTACTTGATGGGCAGGTAATTGAAGCAAAGGTCAGTTGCCTGGATGACTCAAAAGCTTGGTTGCTTCAGAAGATAACAGGCTCAATACCTTCATAATAAGGGTATCCTGCACGCTTGTATCTGTTCATTACCCATCCCCCACACTAGGACTTGGGGCACCTTGTCTGTCTTGCTCATTAATTTGTCCACTGACCTGGGATGGTGCCAGGCACAGGGAGGTGCTTCGTACGTATTTGCTGACCCAGTGGGTCTCAAAATACCAGGTGACCCCAAGTGCAAAGTGTTTGTTCGTTCTGCTGGTGAGATACCCTCCAACTCTTTGCCCAGTTTTATAAATTTTAGGGTGAATAGATGAAGTGTTCAAAAATTTTCATGTCGAATTTTATTTGTTGATGTATTCTCACACATGGTATATTAACTTTTAAATATTGGAGTTCTTTTTTTTTTTTTTCATCCTGCAGTTTATAAAATAATGTTACACTCTTCATCACCATCAGTACAACCTCTTTTAGAGCCTCTAATGGAGTCCACTTCTCCTCCTCCTCCTTTTTTTTTCCCCCCCTTTTTTGTCATTCCCTGCCTGGGAATTTTATACATGCAGACACACACACACAGACACTGGTAGTGAACGTCACTCCTCCCCTAGTTCTTTGAAACACAACACTTTTCTAATCCCATGGACCGCTGGTCCTGCAATCCAGAGGGACTCGAATGAGGTACCCTTTTGTTTCTTAGGGTGACTTTTCCTTCTCCCATCTGACCCACTTTGAATTCATTTCATTGCTCAAATGTCAGAGTGCAGCCTTACATACTTCCTAGTCCCAGGGCCATCTAGATCAAGGCGGGAAGAGAGCCTGTGATGGCCAGCCTCCAAGGGGTCCCCTAAAGACTCTGGCCTCCTGGATTTCTTGCACTTCCTGTAGTTCCCTCCTGCTCTGAATAGGACTGATGAGGGACCATGAGCATGACTGTTGAGGCTCAGGGACAAAAGACACTGACACTTCAGCCTTGCAGTCTCTGGGTCCATTCGCTCTGGGGGTGGAGGTGAGTTAGACGCCATGTTGTAAGGATGCTCAAGCAGTCCTGTGGTGAGTCCCACATGATGAAGGACTCAGGCCTCCGGCCAACAGCCAGAACCAGCTTGCCTGCCATGGTGAGGGTGCTATAAACCATCCAGCTACACTGCCCCTGAATGCTTGACCCACCAAAACTGTATGAGATACGAAGTTCTTATCGTCATTTAGAATGTGCTAAATTTGGCTGTGATATGTTACTCATCATTGTTAGTACAGAGCCTGCCTACAGGATACGTAATCCAAGAGCTTAACAATTCAAAGTAACTAACTGTTTTTAGCTATTTTGTGATTTTAGCAGTTACACATTTTTGGACGGAAACTTTTAGAAGTTAATCAGTCTGTTTCCCCCCCCGCATCTATCACTTTCTCAAAAGGTTGTTGGCGGCAGGCTTCTTTCTCCTGATGATTAAAAGGCATCTTGGAGATGAGTCAGATAGTACCATTTATATCTCGGTTCTACCAAGCATTGGCTGACCTAAGGTCACATGCAGATCATTAGTGATGTTATAACTCAGTTTTCTCATCTGTAAAATAGGAGTCATTCATTTAGTTAGTGTGGGGACTTCAGATTTGTAAGATGTTTATTAATTCAGTGTTCCACATAGCTATGGCAAACTCATACTACATAGTAGGTATTATTTTTACTATTCTCATTATTCTTATTTACTCAGTTAATAACACATAAAATCTAGAAATCAAGTTTTAGTAAACTTCCTATAACCCAGTTCGCTAAAACCCCCTCATTGGTCTCCATCACTCGTGAATCCTTCCAAGCGTGAGGTAGAATCTTGTGTGTTCGTCTCATCAAGGATTTTATTTAAAAACGTGAAATACTTCAGCCTTTCCGGGGTGGATAGGAGAGGAGGAAACAGACTTCTAAAATAATTCAGCATGCACTCTGAAAGCATGGTATAAATGCATATAGGTGGCTTCCTGTTTTGAAGGCCAACTTGGAAGCATATATGTATATCCCAGGGAAGTTTCCACTGAACCCAGAGATGGCATGAGCAGTCCTTGGTGTAATGAATCAGTGAAACCCCCCTCACCTGTAAGTCTTCAGGTAAAATGGTCTCTCTATCATATGGAGATTCGGACACTGATGTAATTTAAAATGCTTTCAATATTATGGATGCAGACATATGCCTCTTTATTTCTGAAGGCATTTCCAGAATATTAGATTTAAAAATGAGCAAAAGAAGTGAAAAATAAGATTGTCTGTTGTACTGTCTCCTAAAGATAAGCGCTGTTATCACTTTGCTGTATAACCTAGATTTTTCTCAGCATATGCACAATTGTTTTTACATAGCAGTGACTCTGTTGAAGGCTTATTTCATGTTGTGTCCTGATACTTATTTTTGAATTAAAAGTATCACGGGGAACATTGTTCTTCTTTCTACTCTGTTTTTCAAGTTGATGAGCTTTTATCAAAAGTTGAAATGAAATTGTGAGTTGCTCAGTTGTGTCCATCTCTTTGCCACCCCATAGACTATAGCCCACCAGACTGCTCTGTCTACAAAATTCTGTAGGCAAGAAGACAGGTGTGGATAGCTATTCCCTTCTCCAGGAGATCTTCCCAACCCAGAGATCAAACCTGTGTCTCCCGAATTGTGGGCAGATTCTTTATCGTCTGAGCCAGTAGAGGTTGTATTAGAACATGATAAAAATTAATTTTACTGTAGGCAAAATGAAAAGACATTACCATGCAGGTAACTTTATTTACTGTTTACCTGCAATTTATCAAACGCATCCCTTTGTTCATCAAAATAAAACCCTTAAGTCTTTCAGCACTTAACGTTTGAAATGATCAGGAAACAAGTTCTAATTTGGCAATGAATTCGGGAGATAAAGAAGACTGTCATTTAGATAACATCGGTAGCTTTCTAAAATATTTATTTACTTAATATTTTACTTCCTGTCTGTGCTTCTCTAAAGCTGTGACCCTTCACAGAAAAGCAGTAAAAAATGGCTGCATTGGGTTAAGATTAACACCTAATGAAATTGCATCAGCTAATATTTGAACAGCTTTGTTTTTTTAATGAAACTTTCAATGTGGGTGATGGGTTTTATTTTCTTAATGCATTAATGCCTTCTCAAACTTAGACTCCATTATTTCATTGAAAGAAAAGCATGATGTGCCTTAAATAAGTCAGAATTATGATTGATGATCGATCTAGGAAAATCAGGCAATTGGGGGAGATAGTACCCCCGACCCCCAATTACTGTCTTTGTTCTTACAAGTGTGTTTAAATCCATTTCTGTTAATTTACAATTTGAAAGGTGGGTGAAGGAGCAGAGTTTGAAAAATAGATTACTGTCTTCATTAATACAGGTTTGACCTACAAAGTCTTCACGTACTTAATGATTAAAACCCAAAGTACTAAATAATAAATTATAAGAATTTATAGGAGTCATCATCTTGAAATTAGCTTACTGAATGTTCTTATCATAATAAATCTGAGTGGGTGTCTAATTTAGTGTTAGCTGACTAAAATTATATGTTACGGGCAGGGGGAAAAAAAAAACACTCTTGTTTGAAGACAAATGCAGTGAGTTTAATCACAGGTGATCTGAAAGGCACCTATCTTTCGCTGTATCCACTTCGCAGAATCTTGGGTGAAACTGGTTGAATGGAGATCGATTCTAATTTGTAAATCCAGCAGACGATAAAGTGCCCCCCAGCATTCCGATGATGTTTGCGTTAACACTTCCTGCAGAGTTGTAGTCCTTCAGATTCTGGAGACTGGGGTAGCAAAACAGGGAAGACAGCCTCTGCTCGCTTCCAACTTCAAGTCCGCTGTCAGAGTTGAAGGGTGTGTTTCTGTTGGTCAGCAGAAGGTGGAGGAAAGACAGACACCCCCGTTCTCCACTCTGTGAATCCTTCCCTCAAGATGTGTGTCAGAAAGGATATATCTGTCCACTGGACAGTTATTTACTGGACTTCTGCTCTGGATGAGTCGGATCCTGTATTAAACTCAGGTGGTATCGGAAGAATTAGGATTCACTCCGTACCCTCAAAGAGCTTAAAGTCTTTTATGGATGACAGACTCGGAAACAAATAAAATGAGCTTTCTCTGGGGAAAATAGGTGCATACAAGGTATCCAAGGGGAAGTGACTTTGTCTCTAGTGGAGCAAGGTGAATAATGAGGGAGGGTTTCTTCTAGAAGAGGGAAGAGAAGAAGATGAGGTGAAATTCGACCTTCTTTTCGACCCCATGGACTATACAGTCCATGAAATTCTCCAGGCCAGAATACTGGAGTGGGTAGCCTCTCCCTTCTCCAGGGGATCCTCCCAACCCAGGGATCGAACCCAGGTCTCCCACATTGCAGGCGGATTCTTTAGCAGCTGAGCCATGAGGGAAGACTAGTAGGGGCTTATTAAGGGGAGAAAGTATCCAGGAAGATGCTATAAAGCAGAGGTCCCCAACCTGCAGGATCTAATGCCTGATGATGCGAGATGGAGCTGATGTGATAATATAGACGTAAAGTGCACGATAGATGCTTGAGTCATCCAAAATTATTCCCCACCCCAGTCCGTGGAAAAACTGTCTTCCACGAAAACAGTCCCTGGTGCCAAAAAGGTTGCGGACCTCTGCTGTAGTGGGATTAGCATGTGAAAGGTTTCAGGGATGAAATAGACCATCTGTCTGGGCCACTGGGAATGGCTGATGTTGGGGCACAAAGGGCCAGGGCAGAGTGATCAAAAATAATATTAAAGATTGAGGCTGTGACCACGTGGTGAAGAGGCTTGCAACAGGCCTGGATGCTTCACAGGAGATACAGCAGCAGTGAAGGCTTTAGGGCATCACTGTCGTGACTTTACAGTAAAGAGAAATCGAGTAATTCTCTTCCACATACTGTGAGATGGTGGCACATAAGTGATTTTTTTTTTTTTCAAACTTTCTTTTGATGTTGAATAAGAGAAAAAAAAAAACACATACACCCTTAAATAATTTACCCCAAATATACAAAGAGTTTTTGCAAATCAAAAAGAATAATGTGAACCTCCCACTTGAAAAATGAGCACAGTCAATGAAGGAGAAATTCCTTGAAGAAAATTGACAAACCTGGAAAAAGCCTCAGCCTTACCGTTAACTCCCAGAAACGGAAATTAAACAATGAGAAACCACCCCGCACAAAAGTTAAGAAGACAGATAACCTCCCTGATGGTGAGTGTAGAGAGTACAAAAGGGTATGAAAAAGAAAAGTTGTCCCTTTTTGCATAATGTAATTCTCAGCTTCATTCCTGATAAATTGCTTAAGCAATTTTCTGATAAACCCTAATGGGATTAAGACTTGTTCTGAAAAATCAGTCACCCATCTAGCCAACTGACTGTCACTCAAGAGTCTAGGCCCCTTCAACCAAATATTCTTCTCTTTCCATATCTAGCCTAACATTGACTATCTCATCCCTCCCTTTCTCTAGAAAATATCTCCACCAGGAGTGAATCTTTGAATTGATCCGCTCAAGGCCATTCCCTGGCAGCAAAATTACAATAGAACTTTGACTCATGCTCATAGCTAGACTTTCTAAAAAAGTTTTCCTTAACAGGGAAAAAGAATATGCACTATTAAAAGGAACATAAATTGTTTGGGGTCATTTTGGAGAGCTAGTTGGCAGTTTCAATACAAATTAAACATACCTTTTAGGTTGAGCAATTCCATTCTGAACCAGAAAACACAGAGATATTTTAATAAATAAGCACAGTTTCCCAATGAGAAGAATCACTGATTTTTTTTTTAGCATTTTACACATGTGTGTGTGCTCGTGTGCGGGCACGCACATGCACACACACACACTGTTTATTTTTTAACCTGTGAATTCTGTTATTCAGTCTCTCAGTCATGTCTGACTCTTTGAGACCCCATGGACTGCAGCATGCCAGGCTTCCCTGTCCTTCACCGTATCCTGGAGCTTGCTCAAACTCATGTCACTGAGTTGGCCACGCCATTCAACCATCTCGTCCTCTGTCATTCCCTCCTCCTCCTGCCTTCAGTCTTTCCCAGCATCAGGGTCTTTTCTAATGAGTCAGCTCTTTGCATCAAGTGGCCATAGCATCAGTCCTTCTGGTTGAAAACCTTTTACCTCAGCTTGGGACTTGAACCCATGTGGCTGGGGCTCGAACCCAGCCAAAATCCATGGTACCTGGTTTCAGGGCCTAATAAAACTCAGGTTCTTCATGTCTCATCACAGAAAGAATTCAGCGAGAGACAAAATGATAGGTAAGAAATGGATTTATTCAGATTCAGAGCAAAACATACTTCACAGACAGAGTATGGGCCATCGCAGAGGGCAAGTGTGGCCCTGAAATTTGGCGTGGCTAGTCTTTATAGGTTGGGTAAGCTCATATGCTAATGAGTGGGAGGATTATTCCAACTGTTTTTGGGAAGGGGTGGAGATTTCCAGGATTTGGGCCACCGCCCACTCCTTGGTCATTTAACAGTGCCGTGAAACTGTCATGGCACCTCTGGTGCGTCATTTCACTTGCTGATTCAGGATCAGGTCTAGTCTTTCTGCCATCCTGGCCCCACTTGGCTCTAGTCGGTTTATGCTGTGTCCTTGGGCCATGTCATTCTTTCGGAAGTTGTGCCCTGCCCCTTTTCCTCCTGTTACACAATGAATGTTCAGGATTGATCTCCTTTAAGATTGGCTGGTTTGATCTCGTTGCAGTCCAAGGGATTCTCAAGAGTCTTCTCCAACACCACAGTTCAAAAGCATCAATTCTTCACCCCTCAACCCGCTTTATGGCCCAACTCTCACATCCATACATGACCAATGGAAAAGCCATAGTTTTAACTCTGTGGACCTTTGTTGGCAAAGTAACATCTCTGCTTTTTAATTCTGTGTTCCTATCAATAGGGTAATGTCTAGTATATTCTGCATAGCAAAAAAAAAAGTTATTAAAAGGGCTAAATCTAATATTCATATTATGGGTTAAATATACACATGCACATATATGTGATGGCTGCCCACATTGATTGAGAAAGCAAATTGTAGGACAATGTGTATATTATTCCACTTTTGTTTTCAAAGAAAGCTCTAGATGTGCCTGAATGTTTTCGTGTGTGTTTATCACGTGATCTGGGATTGTAGTGACAGACAGTCACAGTCAACAGAGGTCACTTCTTGACAGGAAGGCAGAAAAAGTGGGAGATGAGATGGCTCTGTGAAGGATGGGATTGCATTTTTGTTTTTAATGTAATTCTGTTGTTTGAATTTGTCCTCCCCCACCCCACCCCCACCACCCATCAGCATGTTCAGTTTTGGGAATTAGGGGAGAAAAGCGGGGGACAGAGATGTAAATTGCACAAATGTAACTGATGAAGTGGCCCCTGAAAGACACAGGACCCCACAACATTCCGGGCCATTGAGACGTGCAGCGGGTGTGGGCTGGCACAGAAGCAGGGTGAACTGGCCTGGAATCAGTTCGGCTAATTTCAGCTGTTTGTTTCCCCCACACAGAGAGCTGAGACTGAGATTCGGGAACAGGAAGTAGAAAAGGCAGGAATGAATTTGATATTTGCACCCCCTGCTGATTTCCACCCCTGCCCCCTCCCCTGCCTCGCACAATTTCTAATTAATTAGAAGGGTGATGCCTTCCAGAAAAGAGCAGACCTCCCTTTGGGGAGCTCACCAGGAAGAAGTGGGTCTTGTGGTGGAAGGGAAAGCTTTTTCTTTTTTTTTTAGTATTAAAAATTAATTTAAAATGGAATGTATAAAAGCTCACTTTTTATCAGTAGTACCCATTCTGGAGGACCAGTTGCCGTTGGTAAATTTTTAAGCTTTTTCTGTTGCTGTAGATTTGGTTTTAAGGAAATTACCTTAGCGTTCAGCCTCTTGTGTGTCGTTTCCTGAAACTCGTGATCCCGCTATGATTCTGTTGATCTGAGAGAAGGGAGAGTAATATTATATTAAAGTAATTGTCCATGGCCTCCTGTGTCAAAGGTTTTAACAGCCGGCAAATAAAACGCGATAGTTATTAATAGTTCTTTTCAAAGCAAGGAAACTGGTATGGGAACAATTTAATGTAATGTAACTTTGAAACTTTCTTTTTTTGCTTTTTAATGAAAGTATTTGCATCTCCTATTTTCACTTACTCATAAGTACATAGTCTCCAAGTAAACACCCTTTATTCTTGCTTGAATGAGAAATCATAATGAATTTGGTGACATGTTCTAATGGCTGACGTCGGCAACACTAATAGCTTAGATAAGGAGAATTTTCATGAATAAACCTTTCATTTAATCCTCAAAAAGAAATTGTAATGAATTCCCAGCCACATGGTAGCATTATTAACAAATATATAAACTTTTGGCTGGAATTGTGGGATCTGAAGTAACTCCCATCCTCACCTCTTAAGATGTAAACTTCATTAGTGTAGAGATTTTTATCAAAATTTATTGATATTGTACTATTATTTATACACTACTATTTATACTGTGTATCAGTTTCACCACAGTAGATGCTCAGTACTTATCTGTGAATGGATGGATGGATGGGTGGATGGATGGCAGTCCCGTTTTCTGAAAGCAATTGAATTCCCATACTTTGCGTCCTTGTAAAAATGATCACAGATTTAGCAGTTCCGGTGGGTTGCATGGGGGCCTCCAGAAGATACGCCCACATTCCATTCGTGTTGCCATGCAGATACATGGCTTCTCGCATCTTGCTTCTCTCACTTGGCATGTCAGAATTAGCACCATGCATTTTAACATGGTAGGGATCATGTGCATGTATGGATGGAGATAAGTTTAGGAGTTGGGCTTTGGATGCAGTCTCTGGTTTTTGACCTTGACTTTGATTCTAACCCTGACTCTTCCTGGCTGAGGATTTTGGCAATTTACAGATGCTCTCTGAACCTCACTGTCCCTTTGCTACAAAATGACAATGCTAACGGATGCTTCCTGAAATTGCTGTGAGGATGAATTGAAGCAGGGCCTGTGAAGTGTAAAAAATGATGACTGGCCTATAATAGGTGCTCAACAAATCATAGCTGGTGTTGTTTTGTTCTTAATAATAATGTGATTTTTTTAAGCTGAAGCTGATAGTATTCCACACAGAAAGGAAAACACACCTGTACCATTTTCAGTGTCCGTGAGTCAAAAACACACCAAGTCACCCTGAGATGCAGATTCTAGCTGGAAGTGTTGAGTTCTTCAAAGCATTGATAAAATTGGTCTCTCTGTCTTCCGTTACGTAGATTTTTCCACCTAGCCCCTGGTTCAACTTCTGTTTAATATGTGTATTACGGAAACAGCCAAGAATCCTTCTGCCAGTCTCCAAAGCAGTGACATAAATCCCAGCCTGCAATTTCACACATGCCTCACCGTGTCTCCAGGAGTCTGCTGGAGGGAGCCTCGGCCAGATTTCTAAATGGTCATTTCAGCCTCCCTCCCTTCCGGGCGCCCAAGACATGATTAACCTGCAATAACTGTGACTCCCTCATTAAAGGAACACTGTAGCAAGGGAAAAACCATTGAGACTGATCGAGACGTTCCGTGCTGGGTTTTTTGTTGTTGTTGTTTTTGTTGCTGCTGCACGTCAGCTGTGTGGGTGCCTCTTGTTCCTCTGTCCTTCAGGTTAGTAAAATCAAGACCAGTCGCTGAAGCTCTGAGCTATCAATAAAAGTTAACGTACCACAGGAAATTGGATGGGGAACAAGATCACTTAAGTGTTCAGGGCCACCAAGCTACTCCGGGCATCCCGTGTGAGCTGGTCGGCTCCTGCCAGTGTTTTTGTTGCCCCATCTTGCAACTTAGCATTCTTTTCTCAAGCAAATGGCAGAACGTGCAGATGAAGGACATTGGCAGTGAACCAGGAATACTGTGTTCCCAGCCACGATCTAGCCAGGGAACTGGGGGTGGTCTGTAACGCACCTCATGGTAGGACCATATCCAAGTCACTGACGTTTCAAGTATTTCTTCCAATACTAGGGTCAGTAGGTGACCACATTCAGAGGCCAAATGTGCGCCATCATGGTTTGGGAGCAGACTCTGTCTTTAAAGATTCAAGTCTGTACTCTGGATACAGGCTGCATAAATGTTACAGCTGCTGCTGCTGCTGCTGCTGCTAAGTTGCTCCAGTCGTGTCCGACTCTGTGCGACCCCATAGACAGCAGCCCACCAGGCTCCCCCATCCCTGGTTTTCTCCTGGCAAGAACACTGGAGTGGGTTGCCATTTCCTTCTCCAATGCATGAAAGTGAAAAGTGAAAGTGAGGTCACTCAGTCATGTCCAACTCTTAGCAACCCCATGGACTGCAGCCTACCAGGCTTCTCCATCCGTGGGATTTTCCAGGCAAGAGTACTGGAGTCGGGTGCCATTGCCTTCTCCACCTGTTACAGCTAGAGGTTTCAAAATTGTGTTTTCTTTCACAGAGGCTCTCCCTGCAGGCTGGATTTAGTCCTTCTCTCCTCCGAGCTCAGTGAGGAGTTAAGTGCTCGCAGGTGAAAAAGGACTCATTCCACGACGTACTTGGCTCAGTGACAGTGCCTCACGAAGGAACGGTCAATGAGAAGAAAGACAGGTCAACACAAAGAAAAGGCCAAAGAGTGTCCCTTGCATACGGCTCAGAGGGGACAAGGCCAGAATTTTAGGTGCCAAAGAAAATCAAATAGTCATCTTTGCTGGATTAAAAGCAAAAATGAACGTAATCCTCGTGCATTTTCAGAGTTGTTGGTCAGCTCTTTGTTCTGGAAAGGAATTGGAAGTTCAGTACAGGCCTTAACATATACTGTCTCACTCCGTGACACTCCCTCATCTGTAGCTCGTATAGCATCCGGTTTACAGACAGGCCACAGGCTTGAGGAAGTTAAATGAATTACTGATGTAAATTCCTAGAACTGGTAGACTGAACTCTGGGTTGTAGAACCACATTTCTCCAATCACAGAGATAGCCACTATAAATATTTGTGTTTATTTCTGTATTTTAGGTGACATTAATTTCAACCACAATTATCTGTGCACTAGCATTGATAATATAAATTGTATATACATTTCATTCAGCCATTAGCTATCTTATTAGGCCCCTTTGGATTCTAGGCTGTGGGGTCTAAGCTTTTCTTGATCTCGAGGTCTTGAATGCAGAGCTCTGGGTAGCATCTGCTGGCACTGAGGAAACTCAAGGTCAGCAGAATCTCCAGGAAAGACCAGGGGTCAACTCTGATGACCTTCAGTCACTCCCAGGTGTGCCCACTTAGGGGGCATCCCAGTCATGACTTATACATATTTCAGTTGTCTTTATTTTATCTGCAACTGGACCATAATCATCCACACAGGGTTATTCCCAAGAAGCATAACACCTTCCTCTCACCTGACCCAGGAGCAGTCTAGGTCAGGGGTGCATAGCAGATTCATTTCATGGGCCCATCGGGTCAGTTTAAACGTCCAGCTGATGTGGTGTGTTGAAAAGGGTCTAAAGTGGCACGTGAGCCCTTTGGGAGAGGACATCATGATCAGTGACGGATTCTGCTGCATTTCTGTGGATGGTGGGGAGTGGGGGGCCTATTATAATGTGTTCCCCACCCTGATTTAGGTGAACATGTGCTGTACACTTGTAGATCTCTATTTTTCAAACAACAGCAAGCGTTGCCTCAGCCAGCCTCTTAGCGGAGCTGAAAGCCAACAACTACAACAACAAAGTCAGCCATTTTGCTTTGGAATGAGTTTGCGTGTATAGGTTTATTTCCATCTTCCACGGTCTTTTTCTCCAAATAATCTCGGGACCACCACATTCAGAAAACACGGCAGTTGTCATTTACGTCGCCGTCTCAGGAGTCTGTTTATGTGGGCTCAAAGGTTTTAAAAGCTGAGTGACACGGATCAAAGTCTCCGGGACCTAACCATCTCCCATTCCTCCAGGGGGCTTCTTACGCCAACTACAAATCACTGATCAAAGTATCCATCTGTCACCTGTCCATTTGTACGTCCGGGTTTAAGTGATTTCACAGAGCAGGACTTCAGCATCAAACAGGAAGGGGGAAATCCCTTTACTTCTCTAAGAGAGGCTTTCTGAAAGGCAGGTGATGCCTTCCTCAGGATTCTCTCTATGTACATCCAGCAATCTGGTTTCTGTTTTGTTTGATGGCAGTGACCCCATTTCTCTAAATATGTAGACACATATCATGTTTGTCCATTCTTAGAATCATAAATGTTTTTAATGAAATAAAATATTTATTTTAAAATAATTTTAATTAAGATAACATGTAAAAGAACAACATTAACTTTGATATTTAATATCTGTGGTTCTAATACATTTCACTAATTTGAAAATACATATAATTTTCTCAGCAATCAGAGATCTGCATCTCATGCAAAGCTCACACTCTACATGTATACAGAATAACTGTGCTCTTCAAAGTGTTTTTGGATTAAAACTATTAATTAAATATTAAAATTAATAAAATTAATTAAATTTAATTAAAATTTAATTTAATTAAAAATTAATTTAATTAAAATTAATTAAAATTAATTAAATATTAAAATATTTCTACATATGAAAACATATAGCTTCACATATAAAGCTGTACATAAATTCAGAGTTGTAAGTTGTTCAAATTTTAGATTCATAATGAAAGTCTCTTGGTCGTGTCTGACTCTTTGTGACCCCATGGACTATACAGTCCCTGGAATTCTCCAGGCCAGAATACTGGAGGGGGTAGCCTTTCCTTTCTTCAGGGGATCTTCCCAGCCCAGTGGTCTCCCACATTGCAGGCAGAGTCTTTACCAGCTGAGCCACAAGGGAGCCCAAGAATACTGGAGTGGGTAGCCTACCCCTTCTCCAGGGGATCTTCCTGACCCAGGAATCAAACCAGGGTCTCCAGCATTGCAGGTGGATTCTTTACCAACTGAGCCACCAGGGAAGCCTTTTATATTCGTGGGAGCCCATTAAAGAACATTTCTTCTGGTCTTCTCATTTTACAGATGAGTAACCTGAGGCCCCGGCTTGAAGGTCTGGTGATGGCCAGAAACAGATACAGTGTCTCCTGATTCACAATTCAGTGTTCATTTTTCTGTCAGGCTGTCTCTGTAACTTCTAAAGAAATATTTATGTGTTTATTCATTTAGCTGTTCTGGGTCTTAGTTGCAGCATGCAAACTCTTAGTTGTAGCAGGCAGGATATAGTTCCCTGACCAGGGGTAGAACCCGAGCCCCCTGCATTGGGAGTGCACAGTCTGAGCCACCTGACCACCAGGGAAGTCCTTCTGTAAATTTTTTCAAAAAATTTGATCTTTTAACAGATGTAATGGTCCTTCCTCTTCTTTCCTCATCTTCTTCCTCGTCACCCCTCTACCCTCTCCAGTTCAGGCAGTGCTTGTGAATCTGAAAGTGTCTGCCCAATTCAGGATAAAACTTGAGTAAAACTTGAGAAGTCTCAAGTGTCCCACCAGCCAGAGTCCCCTAGATTCCTGGGTATGGTTCAATTCAGGAAATTTAATGTCTAGGTAAAACAATTAAATGCATCACCTCTAATGGCACGAAGAAGCAACTCAGTAAACATTTGTTGAATATCAAATCAGTGAATAAATGGCATTTCTAACACTGATGTGATCATTTCCAGCATCCTTGGGGCTTTTTTAATTTTTGGTGAGTCAGCCAGGAATAATAACCCTAGCTGCTGCCTGGAGACAGGAAGCGAGGGGCTCTCTGCCCCGTGGCTTTGTCCTCCTCCTTGTAACCTGTGTGCCCTGAACTCCTGAACAGCCAGCCGTGTCACGGTGGCAGGAGGAGGGAGAAGATGAACTTGAGCCCGGATGCCCGAATTTTTAAAGCCTCGCTGTGATATTTGCAAAGCATGCGAGGACAGCCGAGCTGCTGGCACGGGCTGGTCAAGCCCCCGGCTGTGTCCACCACCGTTTCTGATGCTTCTGCACCCGGGAAGTCCCAGGTGAGTCCTGGAAGCCACAGGGGACACCAGTCTCAAGGGACCCAGCTTACCCTTGGGTGACTTCGGAGCTGTGGTGACATTCCCACTTAACCCTCGACTGAGGTTTACCAGGAGGTGATCACACAGACTCTAGAGAAATAGCTGTTCGCAGGCTGCGTCTCCAGGCCATTACCTGTGCGCGTCCAGCCCTGTCCTGAGGGGACCCTGGCTATGGCCTCTCAGCCCTTAACCTGGAATGTCACTTCAAAAGCCAGCTGTGCCCATGGCATCAACCCTTCTAACCAAGACTGGTTTCTTTCTTTCTTTGTGTTTTGAGTATCCGTGGAGATACCATGGGACACAGGGTAGGAATTTAATAAGTTCCCATTCCTCTACTCACACATCCTACTTGCTTGGAACCAGGGCTGGAGGCGAGGACACACACTGTCCCGGTCGCTTCCTGAGCATCCCTCTCTTTGCCCTCCAAAGCTGCCATCTGGGTTGCCATTGTCATCACAGCATGGCACAGACTACCACGTAATTACCACTCGCGCAAATCCCCGTTTACATGCTCGCCACTTCTGTCCCTTGATGTGAGCCTCAGTCACACGTGTGCATTCCGTTTGGGGAAAATCTGAAATGTGCATTTATCTCCTGCCTGGGTACTGTGCTTCCGTAAAAATTATTCTTTAAAAATCTACTGCAGGTAGACAGATACACATACCATTAGTTACTGACCTTTGGCTCCTGGTTAGGATCAGGAAGGGACTAACTCCTACTGCCAGAGTCCTGTTCATCACCCTTCACAGTTACCATCTTCTTACCCTGATTTTTTTTTTTTTTTAATAGTGACACAAGTATTTGCCATCTAGCAGAAGTGGTAAGAATGCAGATCATTCGGCCAGTGGCATACTTAATCTTTGGAAGAGACCTGTTCATTTGGGATGTTTTGAGGGCTCACTTCCTTTGGCAAGCCCTGTGTATCAGCTTGGGGAACAGTTGGGGAAGGGCAGGCACAGCTTAGGTCCAAGCATGTGCCCACAGCAGTCGGCATGCCGAAGGTTCTATAGACGAAGGAAGAGCCTCCAGGAGAGCGTAAGGAAGGACCCGCCAGTGGTCAGGGTAGGGGACCCTGGTATGAGGTGCCTGCAGGAAAGCTGCAGCCTGAGCAGATGTGATCCCAGGAGAGTGAGGGGCTGGGGTGGGGGGACAGCAGATCAGAGAGAAAGAGAGCGGCACTTGCTAAGTGGGGAGTCCTGCCCCCCCACCCCCGCACTGCAGCTTGAACTCACGCCTGCCCGAGGCCAACTGCAGTGGCTGGCACGTGGGATGGATTCCATGTTATTGGCAGAAGGCGTCGGGGCTCAGATGGAAAGTGACTGAAAGTCATATTGGCAGTGGGCAGTGGAGAAAATGTAAAATGCCTTCAGCTGTGTCTGTTCACAGAAGAATTTTCCTCTGGTTTACTTGTGTGTGTGTGTGTTTGATTAAATGTAGTAACTCAGTACCGTAATGACAGGCTGGCAGAACACCTAGCTGACCATTCCAAGCATAACCCTGTACACAGGTGTGCATTTGATCACGACGCAAGTGTAGAACTGATTCTCATTGGAACTGCTTAGAGGAGGTGGCCAATGATCCCTTAGAACCTTAAGGAAGCCAAGAGTTCCCCTTCAGGCACATAGATCCAGCAATTAAAAAAAAGAAGAGAAAAACAGCATGCATTTGAACCATGTGTCTCTACCCACATGGCTTCTCATTCCACGAATGCCTTTGAGGAGTTGGCCTCTTAAAGGAATCTCCCCATGGCCGGTGTTTCTGGGCATGTTATTAATTTCTAGTGAGACGGTTTACACACGCTGTCTCCTCCCACCCTGTAGACTCGGAGGATTCTGAAGAGGGTCAGGGATTGGCCCTCCCCGTCTTGAGGTCAGGGGTGACTGAGAGCAGCATGTGACTAAGCAGCTTCTGCAGGGAGAAGAACCAGCTCTAAGGTCACTGCTCCATGTTCACCGCTTCCTTCGGTCTCTACCGCTTGTGTTAAATCAGTAACAGAATTCTGGTACAGACCTCCCTGCGCCGGCCTTCGTGGCAGCCATCTCGCTTTATAAGCCACCCTCCACATTTATTATTCCCCCAGTATATGAGAGCTTTCTGTTTTCTGGCCCAGATTAGTATTTTCTCTCATTGTCAAGTGTCTGATCTGCCAGGCTGGGGATAAAAAAAAAAAAAAAAAAAGGCAACTCAATTTGTCAGGCTTTACATTAAGGCGAGAAGGTGTTTTGGTGACTTGTTCATCTTTTTTGTTCTCTTTCTTGGCTGTAAGGAATTGGCCTTGCTAATCTTCCCGATTCTTCATATTCTTTATCTCAAGGTGTGGGTACCTTCGAAAGCCCAGTCCGTTTCACCAGCCACCTTTTATCGAAGAAGCTTAAAAAAGATGGAGGCAAACCCATAAGCAAGACTCAGTTTTCCTAAGCCACAGTGGCAATTTCCTGCTCAATTACAACCCTGGGTACCCTTTTAACTTGCTTGTCAGCAGAGGCTCCACGTGTCCCGGATAATCTTCCAGTTGGTGACAGGGTTATTGACTTACAGGTTTCTAGGGCATCTTCTTCCTTTTTTTTTTTTTTTTAAAGAAACGATACTCCCAGCCTCTTACTACTTTGTAGAAACTGGTTCCAATCCTTCCTCCTCCTGCTGTTCAGTCTCTGAGTACCTGGAGGTAATCACCCGCCCTTATCTGGTCCTACAGATTCGTTTTGTTTTGAGTTATGCCCACTTGGGGCCTCCAACCCTCTCTTATTTTTATAAACAGTCTCCATGATAATATATACACTCCAGATGGCTGGCAGCCAGCGTCTTCTCTGTTGTGCTGACGAAGGATTCATATTCCAACCCATTTACACAACGTCCTTGCCCCTCCTACCTTATAATCTTTTTATAAATTTCAGTTTACATTGTAACACTGGAGAACACTTAAAGTTCTGTTTCTTTCTCTCTTTTCCCATCCCCTCTTCTTTCTTCTCCCACCAGCTATCTTTAAAGCAGCTCTTAAACTTCTCATTTTAAGATGACACCTACCGACCATCCGTCTAAATAGTCTGTTTATTTACGGGCATGCCTTCTTTCCTGAACTTTGTGTTTCACCTGGAGTTTGCTCTGCTTTCCTTTGTACAAAAGAATGAATTTCCCGTTACTCTCCTGTGATAGAAACTCACCAATTCTCTGTTGTAATCAACAAATAGATGTCGAATGTTTGACTTTTTTTATAAAAAGGAAAAAAAGGAGTTTCAAGGGTAAGATCTGCCATCTGATGAATGTCAACGAAGTTTCCTCACTCACCTCTTTCTTCTCTCTCCTCCCCCCTCTTTAATTTGTTAATGCTCTCGACTTATTTTGCTTTGGGTAATTTTCAAAGTACTGCTTCCTCTAGAGATCTCTAAAAGGCAGAAGTTCTAGCTCTTAAAGATTCGCCATTCTCAGAACAGCCCAGTTAGGGTGCCCTCAGGTTATTTATAACTGGATTTTATCTCAGAAAATTAACTAAAAGAAGATTAACCAAAAATCTAAAGGAAAATGCCTTAAACACCTCATCTATTATGCTATCCTCAAACAGATATTTTCATCTTAACAGCTTGGCAAACCCAGCGGAATGCTCTTTCTAGTTTGGGGCATAAAATAAGATAACACTCTGAATTCCTACAGGAAATCTTATAACCCCACTTAAAATTAAGGCATAAAGTATGAAAATGCAAGTTTCCTCCGTATAGTCTTATTACTCTGCCTGTTAACATAAGTGGTTCCTATTTCTGCTGGTTCGAAGAGCCCCAGGACATTTAAATACCTCTTCCAGCAACAAATACTTTTCCTTAAACACCCTCCCAGGTCAGGACTGAGTCATGATCTTCCCTCAGTAATGAGGAGGATCCTGCATTCAGACAACTCTTTCATCTTCTCATTTATCCAGATGGAAGAGGAAGCCCAAAAAGTTAGTCCTACTTTATCCATCCAGGACTTCATTCATTATATTTCATTTCAGGAAAATTAAAAGGTAAAATCTTCAAACAGAATGAAAGGGCCTCATTGTTTGCTTGGCCTGCCTCCTCCCTCTGACCCCCTCCTCCTCCCTCTGACCTGCCTCCTCCTCCCTCTGCCCTCCTGCCTCCTCCCACTGACCTGCCTCCTCCCTCTGACCTGCCCCCTCCTCCCTCTGACCTGCCTCCTCCTCCTCTGACCTGCCTCCTCCTTCCTCTGCCCTCCTGCCTCCTCCCTCTGACCTGCCTCCTCCTCCCTCTGACCCGCCTCCTCCTCCCTCTGACCCGCCTCCTCCTTCCTCTGCCCTCCTGCCTCCTCCCTCTGACCTGCCTCCTCCTCCATCTGACCTGCCTCCTCCTCTCTCTGACCTGCCTCCTCCTCTCTCTGACCTGCCTCCTCCTCCCTCGGACCCGCCCCCTCCTCCCTCTGACCCGCCTCCTCCTCCCTCTGCCCTCCTGCCTCCTCCCTCTGACCTGCCTCCTCCTCCTTCTGACCTGCCTCCTCCTCCCTCTGCCCTCCTGCCTCCTCCCTCTGCCCTCCTGCCTCCTCCCTCTGACCTTCCTCCTCCCTCTGACCCGCCTCCTCCTCCCACTGACCTGCCTCCTCCTCCTCCTGCCCTCCTGCCTCCTCCTCCCTCTCACCAGCCTCCTCCTCCCTCGGACCTGCCTGCCTCCTCCCTCTGACCTGCCTCCTCCTCCCTCTGACCTGCGTCCTTCTCCCTCTGCCCTCCTGCTTCCTCCCTCTGACCTGCCTCCTCCTCCCTCTGACCTGACCCTCCTCCTCTGACCTGCCTCCTCCTCCCTCTGACCTGCCCCGTCCTCCCTCTAACCTGCCCCCTCCTCCTCTGACCTGCCTCCTCCTCCCTTTGACCCTCCTCCTCCCTCTGACCTGCCCCCTCCTCCCTCTGACCTGCCCCCTCCTCCCTCTGACCTGCCTCTTATTCTCTCTGACCTGTCTCCTCCTCCCTCTGACCCGCCTCTTCCTCCCTCTGACCTGCCCCCTCCTCCCTCTGACCTGCCCCCTCCTCCCTCTGACCTGCCCCCTCCTCCCTCTGACCTGTCTCCACCTCCTCTCCTTTTGCTTCACCTCTGCAGTTTCTCAGACATGCCAGGCGTGGCCCTGTCCCTGGGGCTTTGCCTTTGCCGTCTCTCTGCGTGGAATGCTCTCATCTGTCGCTGTGCGGGCTTCCCCTTCAGGTTCAGGGCGTTGCTTACACGCCCATTTCTCCGCGCACTCTTTCCTCCCCGCTGACTATGGAATGAAGCTGCCTCATGCCTCTTTCCCGCCCTGCATCCTGTTTCTTCATCTTGCAGATGTAGACACAGCCCTGTGTGAACTTTTTGCTATTCCCTGCCCTCTAGAATATAAGTTTGGGATTTCTGTCTTTTTTTGCTCCCTGGGGTGTAGAAGGTGCTCAGCCATGACCGGCAGCTAGTCAGCACGTTAGCGCTTGCGCGTTCGCTATGCTGCGGTTACTGTTGGCCCCTGCTCCGCAGGGCCGCCGTGAGGACTGGAGAGGGCGCGTGTGCAGGGCGTGCAGCTCGCCTGGCCCCTGCGGGCTCGGTAAATGTCCTCAGCGTCACTCTTCCATTTCCTCTGCACCCCCTTCCCTCCAGCACCCAGCATCTTGGTTCTTATCCCAGCCAAGCTGCTGAGGTCAACTTCTTGAAATCCACTGGCAACACATTCTAAGTTCTATGATCCGAAGTATTTGTTCAGGCAGAAAAGCTCAGGGAGGAAAGCTGAGGAGGAGACGGAGAGCAAGGATTATGGCCTCCAAGGTCGCCGACCTCAGTCTCCTCACCTGGAAAGGGGCTAACAGCGCCTGCCGGACTGACTGCTGTGCTAATGGGGGCTTGATGAAGTCTGCATCTCACCTGGAGACACAGCGAGTATGTCCACAGATAGCCCTTCTCAAATTCCCATTGGTTTATTGATGCCTTAAGGACAGGATTACGGCTCACAGTTTGTCAGGCTCTCTTCCACATCCCCAAACATCTAACACCATCCTGGATATCAAGTCAGCTCTCTCTCAAAAAAAAAAGAAAACCAGACTGGTGACAGATCTCTTGGTCAATAAACCCGATGTCTGTCCAAGAGACAACATCGTCATGCCCCAAACTGGTTTCTCACAACCTGGAACCTCTCGAGTCTGCTGTACTGTTAACTGAGTTTAAACCTCTTATTTTTCTAAACATTTGGAACTCTTGTGACATGGTTTTTCATCTGACCAAAAATCACTGTTAAAACGTAGGAAAGTTGAAAGAGTGAAAACAGAGAGAAGATCCAAGTCAATGCTGCCATATGTAACCCAACAAACACTGATTTCAGGAAGGAAACCAGGATCTATTTTGTGGTTTATTTCATGATCGCACAGAGATGCTGGAGCAAGTCGGGCATCAGAAAAGCCGCCAGCCCCAAACAAAGATGTCTTTGCTGCCTTTGCAGTTTTCTCTCTTATTAACATGAAAACACTTTACATGGCTGGAAACATCTAAAGGCTGTTTTTTATTTTATTTTCCACTACTTCACTCTAAATGCTTCACCCCGTACCTGTGGAAATTAGACTGTCACCTGCTTTTCGCATCCTGTTTTCTTTGGTGTTTGTAATGAAGCCCTCTGGGAATCCGCGCGATTACAAAAATGAGTTACAAATCCTCATTCAGGGTACAAAAGTGTGTAGCTGCTTTCCTTCTCTGTTTAAATAGTCTACAAAACAAGAAATAATTAGTCAAGCACTATCAGTAATTAAGCACATAAGATGAACATTAAACAAACTGCAATCTTGCATCATTTTGAAGGTGGGTAGGCAGGTTTTCGCGTTTGGAATCCAGCCAAAACGCCCATCTTCATTCCCTTTGCTCCTTATTTATTATCGGCGAGGGAGTTCGCTTGCCTAAGCCGTGATGGACTCTCACCGGCGGTCCATCTGAGAGTTCACGAAAGTGTGAACCACTGTTTTTTGACAACCCGACCGCTGGGAGCGGAGGATTTCAAAGAACTTGATATATTGAGAGTGGAAAGACAGCGTGTTTCTCCAACATGGGAGTGTGTTTCAAAGTTAAGATAGGCTCACAATTCAGAGAACTGCCCTGCCTTCTTGTATATGATGACTTGCTCACAGAGACCTGTAAAACCCTGCTTCTTTCAGAACACTCTTCCTCATTCACTGCCCCTTCTTCAAGCCCCTGGGGCCTCTTGTAAAATTTTGTCTCCCGAGTCACCACTGCAACAAGCAAAAATCTTAAAAGAAGAAATTTTTTTTTTTTGCAGTTTGATTTGGCCAGGTTTTTCTTGAAGGCCAGGGCTTCTAGAAAACTGATGTACAGGTTTTGGTCAAAATCTATTTTCGGGGAAAATCAGAGTCCCCAACCCATATAGATGGGAGATGGAACATTCATTCCATAGACTCTCTGGAGTGCCTGCAATTGGGCGGCTTCCTTGCTGGGAGCCAAAGGAATAGGCTGAGTCCTGGAGGCGGTCACTGTCCAGCCTTAGAATCAAGCCTGATTATGACAGGACGCAGAGTATGCCTGTCTTGTCGCATTGCGTTCTTCCTCGTCCCGTGGTGTGAGATCTGGATGG
This sequence comes from Bos grunniens, assembly GCF_055505025.1. NCBI lineage: Eukaryota > Metazoa > Chordata > Mammalia > Artiodactyla > Bovidae > Bos > Bos grunniens. The sequence continues at coordinate 6,025,400 of NC_141182.1, forward strand.
AGGTATTTGCACATGATACCCTGGGTCTCCATTCATCACTCAAGAAGTCATGGCATGATCAGTGATTTTCCTTCAGATGGTTCCTATAGCGACTCCTTGGTTATAAGCATTTTCCTCTGGCATTAGAAAGAACTGGCAGTCAGTCGTAATCTCCGTTTGATCTGTGATTTCTTTTTTTCCCATTAAAGGTAAATATCACAAGGCCAGCATTTCCTAAACGTGTGTAGTGTATGTCACAGCTTTCAAAGCCTTTGACAAGTATATCTAGGGAACTGGAACAGTACTGGCATTCCCACTTTACAGCTCCTGGGAACCAGGCCCAGAGAGGTTGAGTGACTTGCCCGAGATGGCTCGGCGATCTGACAGACCAGGATGAGCTTCCCTACCCTTTCTGTCTTTTCCATCGCACATGCCCCCCGATGAAGTACCTCAGACCCCAAAGATGTGAGCAAAGATCATGTGGATACCAGATGTCTTAATTTTTTTTTAATATAACGCTTGGGCATTCATGCATTCAGCAAAGATTCCCTGGGTGCCTGCTTTGTATGCGTCCTGCAAGCAGAGTATGTGATGGGGTGTGGAAGAGGCTACAGAATGGCAGGACACACACCTCTGTGGCTTCTGTCCACACAAGGAATCGCCACTAAACTGAGGACAGAAACCGCCTCCGTGTTCACCTTTCAGTGTCTCAGAGGCCCAGAAAATGGTGGGTGTTCAGGACAAGCTGATTTAGTAGTTGGTGACACCATGTCATACCTGGGACTCAGAAGGCCTCGGAAAATAGCGCTGTAACTTTGCTCCTGTTGAAGTTATCGTAGCCTCACCTCAAGGCTTTGTGAACTTGAGTGAGCTCCCTAACACATCTGGACTCTTTTTTTCTTGTCAGTGAATAGAGATAAAACACATTCAATGCAAGCGAGTGATATCCTGGGTTAGATCTTGAAGCAGAAAAAAGATAGGAGCAGAAAGCTGGGTGAAATCCGAAGTTTGTAATGTCTCTGGCTCACTTAATAGTGGTGTACTGGTGTTAATTTCTTCTTCTTTTTTAGAATATCTATTTGGCTGCATCAGGTCATAGTTGCAGCGCACGGGGTCTTTGTTGCATCAACGTAGGATCTTTTGTTGCAACGCATGGACTGTCTACATGTGACATGCAGGCTTCAGTAGTTGCGGCAATGGGCTTAGGTGCCCCGAGACGTGTGGGGTCTTCCCAGACCAGGGATCTGTGTCCCCTGCACTGGCAGGGGGATTCTTAGCCACTGGACCGCCAGGGAAGTCCCCCAGTGTTCATTTCTTAACGTACCTCGGACCTTGGGGGAAATAGGCTGACAAGTATGCATGAACTCTGTCCTGTCTTTGCAACTTCCTGGTAAAGCTAAGATTATTCTAAAGCAAAAAGATTGTGCAAGGAAAATAATCCCACTGACTTCATGATAATTGTAATAATCATCTTATGCTGTGGTAACAAAAAGACCACAGGTCAATGAGATTAAATAATAGAAATTCATCTTCTTATAATTCTGGAGGCTGAGAACTTCAAGGTCAAGGTAGAGCTGCTTTGGTTCCAGGCTCTCTTTCTGCCTTGCAGGTGGCTGCCTTCTCACTGTGTCTTCATATGGCAGAGAAAGGGGGTCTCTTCCTCTTTTTAAAAGGATACCAGTCCTATAAGATTAGGGCCCTTCCCTTACGACCTCACCAGACCTTTATTACCTCCTTAGAGATTCTGTCTCCAAATACCATCACACTGGGAATTAGGGGCTTCAACATAGGAATTTCAGGCGGACACCTTTTGCCCATAGCAATGATATAATTGTATAATCAATTGAGAAGATTTGTTAACACTGTCTACACAAACCAGAACGTGAGCAAGTCTGATCCTCCTACAATTCCATGCCTAAGTATGTGTTCACTGAAAGACAGGTACAGGAATGTGTGTAGCAGCATTAATCGTGGTCACTCAGAACTCTATAAACTGCCCAAATTCTGGCCCAGGTAAAATGGATAGATACCCCATGGTATATTCATACAACGGGCCAGCCCACACCAATGAGAAGGCACGACCCACAACCAGACCCAGCAAGATGGACTGACCTCGCAAACACCGTGCTGAGAGAGAGAGGGGGCAGGTGCAGAACAGGGCATCCTACGTCACCGTGTTATGACGACTTCAGTTAGCAGGCTCTCTGTGTGTTAGGAGTCATGGGCGGAGACTGTTGGGGAGCATGAGATGGGCTCTCCGATCTTGCTAATATCCTGTTTCTTGGTCAGGGTGCCGGGTGTATCCCGTTTGTGAAAATTCATTTTGTGATCCTGTGTTTGGTACTTTTTTTTGGTTTTGAGCGTATGTGTAACTCCAGTAGAAAGTTCACAAGAACATACAAAATCTCATCTCATGGCTGTTGAGAGAATTAAATTAGGTGATGGATGTAAACCACAGGCCGTGCATTTTATTTCTTTTCCTGAATTTCCCTCCCAGCCTCAGTTCACGCCCCCAGAGACGCCACCATCCGGCCGACAGCCAGGTCATTGGGAAGCGTTTCTTCCCAGAGCACACTGTTTTGTTCTTGACCAGAATGGCACCCGTGGTACAATGGGCAAGCGTCACATTAGCTGCTGAACTGCCTAAGGCCCCTGGAGTTTGCGGAGCATGGTCAACCAAGCGGTCAGCCCACTCCTCCAGGAGCTCACTCACGGTGGGTGGAGGCTACTAATCACTTGCCACTTTTTTTTTTTCAATAGTTCTTGTTATTTGTAAATGGGAAAGGAACACACACACACAAATTGTTCTTGCCTTCTTCCATCTGGACTTTCTTTACTAAATTATCCAGTCCTATAAATATTTGAATAACATTTGGTCAGGATAAAATCTTTCCTGTCAGCTCAGTACAAGAACACTTTTTGGCTCCTGAGACCATAACAGTCAGATAAATTAATATTGATTTGTTAGAAAATAGTTTTCACTCTGTCTAAACATCTTATTCTGGGCTCTTGAACCAAAATTATGAATTTAAAAGCAGCAAAATAGTTCTTCACAGTTTTCCCAGTGAAACTAATTATGGGCAGATTGTGAAAAATGTATTGGATGTGATTTCCAACGCAGAGTTTTGCTCACCAAAATTCACAGAAACCAGAGGCTCGATGTCTGATTTATTTGAGCAAGTTGCAATTTGGTAGACTGGAGAATTTATGTAAATAGTTTTTGCAATTTCCATAGGGACAACGCAGTACATTAAAATCTCAAGTATGGCAGAAGATGAAGGGGGAACCATTTTTTTTTTAACTGATAATTTGATTTATCTAATAGAAAGATTGGAATTTTTCCCCCTTTCTTACTTAGGTCTATATTTTAAAGAGCAGTTCACTGCTCTCCTACCTAGATATGTGTGTGTACAGTCTGACAGTACTTAGACTTGTGTTTTAATTACATCCACATGTACCAGTGGGGGCTTCCCGGATGACGCCGGTAGTAAAGAACCTGCCTGCCAAAGCAGGAGATGTAAAAGACACTGGTTTGATCCCTGGATTGGAAAGAGCCCCTAGAGGAGAGCACTGCAATCCGCTTCAGTATTCTTGCCTGGAGAATCCCATGGACAGTGGAGCCTGGGGGGCTACAGTCCACTGAGCTGCAAAGAGTCGGACACAACTCAAGTGACCTAGCACGCAAGCCCCAGTGGGAAGAGAGATTACAACAGTAAAAATAAGAAGGTGAAACGCTGCCCAGATGTCCGTACCCCTTTTAGACATTTTTTAAAATGCATTTATATTTGCCTCATGAAACTCTTAAAACATTCAATGCATTCAATATCCTGCTTTTATTTATTCAGTATTATATGAAAAATAAATCCTAAACATGCTGGGTGGCTTAGCAAAGGAGCATTTTCCTCCTCTTTTGGACATTTAAGTTAGTTCTAATTTTAAATAATACAGCATTGAACATCTCTGTGAAAAATTCCATCTATGAATTTGCAGATATTTTTAAAGACAAATTCTTAGAATGGCATCTCCTGTCTAAACTGTTCTAAGACTTTTGATGCTTTACTCTCCAGTTGTTCTCCAGAAAATATAAAATTTTATTAAGAAAGGCATGTATATGTAAAAGAAGAAATATGTGTAAATGAAAAGGAAATACATATGTATGTACATGTGTGTGTGTGTGTGTGTGTGTGTGTGTGTATGCATTTACTGCAGAGCCGGCTATAATCAAGCACAAAGGCTAAAAATCTGGTTCCCACCTATATCAACTATACGGTAAAGACCTTTTTCAAAGAACTCCCTCTCTTGGAAAGAGTCTTATGAGATGGCCATAAACAACTATATGGTCAAGTCTGCTTTTTCCTTGAACTCATTCACTAAAGCATCCATAATATGAAAGCGAATATGAAATCCTTAAAGTTTACAGTCTGCTGGGTTGAACAGGAGAAATTTCAGTTTTCATGTTGTTGGTCTCAAGCCTTTTCTGAAGTTGGAAGTGACAGTGTAGGTGTGTGTGTGTACACACACACACACACACACACACACACACACACACGTATGTGTGTAATGGAGCCTGAATCCAGTACTGGGCTTGGAGACTGAACTATTTTCTACCCTAGATTAAGCTGAACTAGACTGTATGTCAAAAAAGAGTCTCAATGTCAATTTAATCCATTGTCATAGCTATAAAATGCTATTTCATTATACAAGCAATTCCCTTGTGGATTTCTCCTGACTTTCTATGCAGTACGAGTGTATTTTAATCTGTTGTGGCTTTCCGCCCCACCCCGCCCCTGCCACTCCCAACATTTTGGAATCATTAAATATATTTGTTTCCATGGCACCTGTTTGATATTTACACAAATTATGAAAGTAAGGTAGGAATAAAATGAAGACAATGGAGTATAGTTTTTAAAAACCGTAAGAAGTAGCTGGAAAGAATGCAATACCCTTTCAAGACATTGTAATCATTTTCCCTAAGAATTGAACAAGTGGCTGAAAATTCCAAATTCCATGGTACCATGTGTCAGGAAGTTTAGGCTATAATGATATACAGGCGGATTCCATATAAGAGTTGTGTTTGAATTCCCCCAAGTCTTTTAAAGAGGAGAGTTCTCCAGATGTGACAAAAGAAAAGGATATTTCCAAATCAAGATTCCCATTTGCCTTTCGGGATGTCGAATTTTCTCCACATTTAGGCAATTAAGGGTTTTGCTGAGTGAGCTTAGGACTCTGTCTCTTTAAGTGTTTAACAGTAATTGGTTCATGTCCTGGCGTTCATTGAAAATCCTAGACATTTCATGTAAAATCTCCTTAATGAGGGGATGAATTTTTCATTCACATTAGAAAGCTCGCTCTGACAAACAATTTCTAAATAAAACTCCGGCGACATGACACCGCACATTGGACTTGACAGAGAGGACAGGTGCATTAGAATATAACTGTATGGCGATCCTTCAAGCTGTCAGCCATGAATATTTTATTTCTTAATGAATCATCTTCGTGGAATGAACTTTCTTGTTGTAGTGTCAGTGCCACTTACAACAAAAAGCTGGCTCCTCTTAAGAGGTGAGCCTCGTAAAGATGCTGATGACTGCAAAAAGATGCTGAACCCTCCCCGAGGTGCAGGCCGGTGGGTGCGGGGCTCTGTCCTCCCCTTGCCTTTTCTGAAAGTGACCTGAGAACTCATCTCATGTGGCATAACCGCATCCAGAAGGAGAACCTGTCCCCTTGATTCGCTCTTCTCTTCTCAGAGCTCAAATTCCAGGTGACCAACCAGTGGCGGCCACTGTGGCCCCGGGTCCCTGTTGTTCTGTGGCTTCGTCATGGCTAGTTTTTAACTTATTATTTCTAAATTCTACGGCCCGCAAAGTGCCATTAGCTGGTGCTACCTGACAACTCTAGACAGCAAACTTCCCAGTTTCCAGCTCTCCTCTCTTCTTGATCTCAAAGATCACTTTCGTTTGTTTGTTTTGAGGCTGGGGGAGGTTTTTGTTCTGACAATGGACTCAAATGTCTCCCCACGGAAGGAGGTGACGCTTGTTTTTCTGTCTCCACTGAGTCTTCTGAGATATTCCTATGGCTCGGTGTGGAATCATCTTGCTCATCTTGAGACACAACATTAACAACAGAATCTGCCCCCCCCAACCCCCAAACTAGCCTGCGGTTAGTTCTGTACCCTTTGCCACTCGTGGGCTTGTTGATTCAGTTGTGAGATACTGATTTTCCTTTAAAAAACAGTTCAGGGTCGCAACTGAATTCTCAACACTTCCTGGCAATCCTGTTTACTTAGTCTGGTTTCTCTTCTCTTCCTCCCAGTGGCTATTTCAAGCCTCTCTGTTTTCCCCGAGACCTTTCACTTGCCACCTCCTCCTGACAGCTTTGCCTCTGATAGCAAAGAAACCATCACCCATCAGTGTCTCTACAGAACCCCCAGCGTCCCACCCTCAGCTTCCCCAGAAACTGACTGATACCTCTGTCGCCACCTCTCTCTTCCCTTTCGCAGGTGTTGTTGTTCAGTCACTAAGTCACGTCCAACTCTTCATGACCCCACAGACTATAGCACACCAGGCTCCTCTGTCTTCCACTGTCTCCAGGAGTTTGCTCAGATCCATGTTCACTGAGTCGGTGATGCTGTCTAACCATCTCATCCTCTGCTGCCCACTTCTCTTGCCTTCAGTCTTTCCCAGCATGAGGGTCTTTTCCAATGAATCTATCTTTTATTGGATTCTGCTTTTGGGTCAAGTTCACCACCTGTGCTGTGGACTCTAGGATCTGCCCAATCTTTCAGGAATAGAGCTTTAGCCAATAAAGTGGTTGGAGTCTATATACCAGTGATTAGCAAATTTTGGCCATTATCTATCTTTATAAGTCAGATTTTATTGAAATGCAGCCATGCTCCTTCTGTGTCAGTGGCTGCTTCCGGTTCCAAAGGCAGAGCTAAATACTTGTAGCTCAGAGACCATATGGCCCACAGAGCCTAAAATATTTTCTCTCTGGCCCTTTATGGAAACCGTCTGCCGACCCCTGATTTATATCCTGCGTCAGGAGCCCGAACCCTGCAAACTGGGTCCCCCAGGTAAGGGGCTGCAGCGAACCCTGAGTGGAATCAGTGTGTCTCCAAGTAATAATTCTTGCTCTCAGCAGTTTAGGCCGAGTTCTTCTGGCCTTAAGTGTGTTTCATTGCACTGGCCTGTGTTCTCATGGCTCCACGCAGGAGAAAACTGGACCAAGGAAGAAAACTCTAAACAGGCCCAGAGGAAATGGAATAAGCTAGAATTTTGTTGTTTCCTTTTTGTTAGGTTTAAGTGAGAATTAGGTTTTTTAGCAAACTCTCAGTGTGGGCAGGTGACAGTTTTTTGCAGATATTTTTTTTTTCTCTCTCTTTTAACTTTTGCAAGTAGAGGTCTGCGTTTTGTTCCATGTTAATTACAATTGCTGCCACCCAGAGTTTGAAGATATGCTGTTCTCACCTTCAGAAAAAGGGTTTCAGTTGCCACCTCTGGAAAAAGTCCGTCCTGTAGGATGAGCTTTCCCACTGCTTGCCAGTCAGCCAGATTCTGTGGATGAAATACGGTGTGTCCCATCTTAGTTCTCTTCTTTCATAAAATGGACCTTTCTCTTTCTCTTCAATATGAGGAATATTCTGAAATCTGAAACCAAGTGGCACAAAAACACCGTATTTATTACATAGTTATATACACATACACACTTTTTTTTCTAAACAAAATCAATGTAATAACAGCTTTGAAGCAAATGCACACACACACACCCATCCATTTGGCAAAAGACACAAATTTACGATTGAAATCTGATTTTTTAAATTAAATCCTCCAAAAGAAATACAAATAAATGCAAAGGCACATAAATAAAAGCCCTCCCTCACACTCTTCCTCCGTCCCGTGGTTCTTGACCATTCTCAGCCCTCGTTTCTTGCTGAGCGTCCCTCCCGCCCTGTCTGCGTCTTCTCAGGCTGTTCCCCCACCAGCAGTCAGGATGCTCATCCACAGGTCACGGTCCCAACTGGGCAGACCCCTTGGATTCCCTGAAATGGTGCTGATGCTTTCACTTCCATCCGCAAATAACTGTGGGGGTCACTGTCTTGGTGAAGCGAGCAAAGTAAGAGAGAGCAAAGAGAGATGCTGTTTGGGTTTGGTCTTCTCACTTACCAGTATTTCCCAAAGCCAGCACCCTGATCACACTGTACCTGAATACCGCATACACTATTTTGACGGATCTCTTTCTCATTCACTGTTTCTTTTACCCAATTATGAACTTTAGCCTTGTCCAAGGAAGCTGTATAGAGATAATCCTGGATCCCATGTCTAGTTGCCACTCTCCAGTAAAATGCATTTGTAGCTATTATATAGACTTTACGTACCTCCATTGTTTCACATATTTTGAAGCTTTAGGAGTGAGCATACAGTGGACCTCATTCTTCCACATTTTCAGCAAGTCACAATTACCTTTTCCAAATCCCTCCAGATAATTGTCAAGTATGCTTCACAGTGAGTAACATTTATCCTAGGGGGATGAATAAAGTGGAATTTAGGCATTTTTGCTCAAAAATGAAATTATTTAAATCTTCTTTTATTTATTTGTTTTACACCATCCCTCCACAATATATGCTCTTTTTCACCCATGTCAGCTCAATCCCACCTGGTATTTTGGATAATAATATGGAGTTTTAGATCTATTACCTGTAAATCTCAGCATAATGCTTTCAAGTCCTGCCTTTCTCCTGAGCTCATGTCTTCCCTCCACCCCCAGCTCTCCACATAGTGTGAAAGATTGCACTTCATTAAATTATTCTTTATAATGAGTTCCTGTTACCAGGGAATACAGAGTTAAAAAGGTGATCTCACTAAAAGTAATTAGCATAAGACCTGCCGGACCCGTGGAAGTGACTGGATCGTAATCAATAGCAATGTGATTACACCCATGCAGCAATTATAAATTATTTAAAGCACTACCCCTAGGTTACTGGCTAGTTGCCTTTAAATTAAATTCTCTGTCAATAATTGATGCAAAGAATTAATGTGAGAACACCTTCAGTTACTGAAATTTTTTAAGGTGGCATAAAATATTGAACAGTTGCCCATCATTAGCAGGTAGGCTGCCTGTTTTCTGTAACATCCTTCTTTGCCAAATTGGTCAAGAAAGACTCTCAGATCTTGAAAGATGACATATGATTCTGAATCCACTGCTGTCTCATCTTCTAAGGACCCTGAAATGCCCCAGTAGAAATTTCATATATCAAAGCAAAAAAAACCTCTAAATAAACTGGTCTTATTTCTTACTTCTAACAAATATGTAAGCAGCCTTGGTTTTCTTGATGATGGTCTCAGTTGTTTGATGTGGCCAGTGTAGGTTAGGAAAGATTTAACCTAGCTTGACAAGTCATGGTTGATGATGTTGAAGCAGTCAATGATCTTAACAAACAAAGAAACAAACAAAAACCCAGGCCTCCAATAATATAAGAACATGTCTTTGACAGGCTGTTTTCTTTGCTTACACAACGCCCTCTGTGTTTGTCTATACATTGTCACTTCCATATCACTGTTGCTTCTTTCACTTTACGGGTGATGACATCAGTGTAATCTGGACAATTATGTAGGAAATTCAAGGACTAGAAAGACATTTTCCATTAGCGACCCTGGTTCCTGTCTGATTTAAGAGGCAAGGGGCGCTCAGGAGGCAGAAGTGATGCAAGAGATAAGGCAAGTGCTAAAGTAAAGAATGAACTTCATGCATTTATACTGAGTTGGCCAAAAGGTCGGTTCCAGTTTTTCCATAGGATGTAGTCTAAGCCAAGCCTCTGCTTGGGTAGAAAAACTGGTAAGATGGTATCCCTGTCCTCAAAGACCCCACAGTTTAGCAGACAGTGTCCTTGCTGCCTCCTTTAGAAGCCGAGAGAGGAGCTGCAGAGTTCTCTGGCAACCAGAGCAGGGGCCCTCGACGCAGACCAGAGGTCAGAGAGGCTTCTAGAATCGGGAGACTCCACCTCCCTCCTGGTGGATGAACAGCAGTTACCCAGACCAAGGGGCTCTCCATGGTTGACGGGCTCCCATGCCAGGGTGCACAGAAGTGAAATGAAATGACTGGCCTAAGAGTATAACCATAAAGCACAGAGTCCCTCTTGACCATCACATGGCCAAAACGAGAAGTGACATTCATTTATGTCAGTCAAGCTCCCAGGGCCTTGCTCGGCACAGAGCCAGGGCTTGAAAAGCATCAGTCCTTTGCATCTTCCTTCTTGTATCTAGATGAGTATTTAAGGCTATCATACTGGACTTTCCAGGCTTCCCAGATGGCTCAGTGGTAAAGAAGCCACCTGCCAATTTAGGATCCCTTGGAGAAGGAAATGGCAACCCACTCCGGTATCCTTGCCTGGGAGATCCCATGGACAGAGGACTGTTGGGCAGTCCACGGGGTCACAAAGAGTTGGACGTGACTGTGTGACTGGACGACAGCAGCTAGGCTCTGCTTGCAGTGTGGTCCGTCCACTCCTCCCTCAGACTCTGCCGCTTCCCCTCTCCCCCGTGTGATGGCTGCTTTAATCTCGACTAGCCCCCACGGTCTCCTAGACTGGCCTCTTCCTCCTGGCCTGGGAGGGCCTTGGGCCTGGATCTCCCCGCCCATCCCAAAGGGCCCTTCTCTCGTTGCTCTGAGCTCATTAGCATCCTCCCCTGGTTCCAGAGATCACCTTTCCTCTGTTACCCTGTACCTTCCTCTGCTTCTTGTATCTTCCTCCTTCACACTTTCTGTTCACACAGGTGAGAGGAAACTTCTGGTTTCCAGCAACCTAGAACAGAGGGTTTTCTAGACAGCTCTTTTGAGCTTGCTGCACAATATTTTCCTTGACAAATGTGTCACTTGGCTGAGCAGATGTCTTTTTCTGTGTGTGATACGCTTGAGTACCAAGAACTCCCAAATGCCACAGAATAATTTCTTCTGTTGTGGCAGTCTTTAATGCTTACTTTCATTTCCCAGTTAGTTCGCTTTTATCTTCTAATTTAAAATATACATATACACACAACATGTACACACAGCTCTCTGTCGTGACGTGGTTGGACTCAAGCCAGTTCCTCTGTCAACTCCAACTGAGCAAAGGATTCCCTCCCCCTGACCACATGCACTGTTGAGCTTTCCGAGTTATTAATTTTCGGTGATGCATAAGCATGTAGATGAACAGAGCCCTAGACTGTCCTTTTGTCCACATTTCTGCTGGTTGGACATTCAGGAACTGTGGCGACCACCTTTCTGCTCTCCCGGATTCATTGCTGCAGCTGAGGTCCAGCCTGATTCTCAATGTTAACTCAAGACGATGGTCTTCTTGTTTTCTTCCACGAAAGAAATTGAATGAGCGTGTCCAGGGAGTGGCCTGGCTCTCACGCCTGCCCTAGGTGTGTTTCTGAAGCCCACAGTGTAGACGGAGGATGGAAGTGTTGTCAGAAAACCTGACGGAATTGAAACTGTGCCTAGCAAGGGTGCCCGGGCACGCGGAGTTGACCTTCAGACTCAGGGATGGGCAGGCTTCAGTTTTCCGCAGTGCAGCTATTTTGAGAAAAGCAGTGACTAAACGAGCATCATGCCTAAGTCACTTCTCAGAATTTTCTATCAGAAATTATCTGATGACTGGACCAATTCTGATTATTACCATGATCCACCCCAGCAGCTCAGGTGTGCAGGGGGCAAGGATCCTACGCTTCCGCCGGGCTTCCCATCAGCCCCCCCGATGCCCGTTTACGAGAACTCCTCTGGGTTCTAGACATGCCTTATCTCGGCCATGTGATTAGGAAAATGAACCCAATGGTTTTTGCCTTAAATGTTTCCATCATGGGCGTAGTTATTAGCCATGTGCTAAAGTGTAATATCCGCTTTTTGAAACCACAGGTCGAAGGTGATAGCATCACTGGCTTGAGAACTCTCTTAAACAGCCGGGCTTACCCAATTAAGAGAAATAAAATCTGCCTGTTTCATCAGTGGGTGGGCCTCACTTTTCTGTGGGTTTCTCTTCTTTTCTCAATGAAGTGTTGTTTAGAAAAAGGACCTGGGTTTCGATGAATGCAGTGTCTTCCTTTCTGATTCCTGGTAACCTGGAAAGGCAGTAGCTCACCAAAGACAGTTCGCGTGTTCAGTCGAGGCAGGGACCCATGGCACCTTCTGTCCTCTCGCATGGCGCTGCTGACGGCAGCCTCTCTGTCACCACGAGGCTCTCCTCCTGAGTTGTCTGCGTGTTCTTTCAATCCAGCGTTCTGCCAACCCCGAATCCGGTGTCAGATGGGCACTGTATGCAGGACAGGGCCCATCCGCCTTTGGATTCTGCAGCCACTCCACCCAGCATGGCCGTGTATACCAAACAAGGACGACAGGTACTGAGTGTGACCTCTACTGCTAGTAAGGTTGCCCCCTTGCCGAGCGCATCCGTCCAATGGGTTGAGGAACACTAGACATGCTCATGCCACGGTTCTGGTCAATGGAGAGAGTGCAACAAAAATGAGTTTTCCTAAGAACCGTGTCAGTGACTTCATGGAACCTGGCAGTGTTGAGTCGCGCGACACACTCTCACCCCAGGAAGCCGGTACCCTCTGTTCAGAAAAGCTCAGTCTTTCACGTTACCCCTGCACTCTCTCCAAGAAAAAAATAACCTCCTGAATTTGGTCCCGACAAGAACTTAACATCCCAGGCCGTAGCTATCTGGTTCGGTGTCTCCTTCAAGAACAGAAGAGTTCTCAAAGTTTATGTAAAAACTCAGTTTCACAGAGGAGTAATCGCCAAAAAGATTTCTGAAAGCACAGTAAAGACACTCGGGCCAGTTGTTCTTGAAAGAAAAGGTAGAAAAAAATCATGTTTTATAAGAGGATGAAATGAAAATACTACTAGAAGAAAAGAAAAAGGTTTCCTTAATTAGATTCTCAAAATAATTATTTCCACGGGGCACTTATGCATTAAAAAAGAAGGCCACCAAAGTGTTTGCATAGGTGCACTCAGTCATCCTCAGAAGTTAGAGCTTAGTAAAAGGGTCACGCTGTGGCTGGCACCCCAAAGCCGCCCCGTGTGCACAGAGACATCACATATGTGCCGGGGCGGCTGACGGTCATGACGAGAGCCAGCGAGAACCAGGGCCCAGAACTGCGTGCTGCACGCCCGTTCCCCGCCGAAGCCGCGCCACAGCCCAGGTGGCATCCCCAGCTTCTTCCGCAGGAGAAATGGTTGAGGCTGATAATTAACTCGCCCAAGATCATTTGCTAATGAGAAGTAAATCCAGGAAATTAACTTGGGACATTTGACTCCTCGGTCCATTCCCTTTCTGCAAAGCATGGTTTACTCAGCGATTAACTAACAGTTTTGTAAGTAATCTTAAAACTTCCCAGCACTTTTATGGATTGGATTGAGCCTAAAAAGTAAGGTCTGTTTTGCTAATACAAAATTTGACCTGTGAAGTGACTCTTTTTGGCAGTTGAGCGTGTGTGTGTGTGTGTGTGAGTGAGAGAGGGAGGGAAGGAGGATATTTACACATATACCTATATTATTATTGTCATTTTCATAGTTAACATATTTTAAAATATAGCTTTCAGGATTTTAACAGGTAGACATCTATACAGACTCATGTAATTGCCACCACAGTTAGAGTATAGAACGTTGTCATGACCCCGGTAAATTGCATCATTCACATCTCCAGTAAGTCCATTCACTCTCAAAGGCAAGCCCTGTTCTTATTGTGTCTTATTTCTGTAGCTTAGTTCTGTCTGTTTACACCCTCATTTAATGCGAGTCCTACTTATTGCTGTGTGTCTGTCCTCTTGCACTCGGCGTCATTTTTGTGTGAGGATCAGTGGTTCCCTTTTTCGGTGTTGAGTCGTGCTCCGAGGACTAAACCACCGCCCACTACCCACACCCTCTTGGTGGGCCTTGACTGTTTCCGTGCTTTGGCTGTTGTGAATAAAGCTGCTATGCGCGCCTTTTTTGCATGTTTGCCCTTTCGTGTCTTTCCGATGAACACCTTGGTGTAGAGCCTCGCTGGCTCTCGAGACGTGCGTGTTTCGCTTGTTAAGATGCTGCCAATCAGCTGTTTAAAATGGGTGTCTTATTTTGAACTCTCACAAGTAGTGTGTGAGAGTTCATGTTGTTCCACATCCTCGCCAGTACTTGGGATTTTCAGTCTTTTTACTTATAGCCATTCTAGCGGGTGAGAAATGATCTCTCTCAGTGGTTTTATTTTGCTTTTTTCTGATGACTAATGCATCTTTTTATGACCTCATTAGCCATGCCTATATTTTCTTCCTGTGTAGTGTTCACGTATTTGGCCATTTAAAAATAATTGTCTTTTTATTATTGAATCATAGGAGTTTCATATATATTCTGGGTACAAGTATTTTTTGGTACACACTGTGAATTTTCTCCTAATATTTATCATCTCTACTTACTCTTCAATGGTGACTTTTGAAAAGTATACTCTTTTAATCCTGATAATGTCCAGTGTTTTTTTTGTCTTTTCTTCTATGGTGACTGCTTTTTGTGTGCTGAGAAATTTTTTTCAGTCCCAAGGTCACAAAGGTATTTTCCTATGTTTTCTTCTTAAAGCTCCATAGTTTTAGTTTTTACATTTAAGTCTCTCATCTTCTGTCTCCGATACTCTACTTCTTTATATGGTGTGAGGTGAGGATAGGGGGTTATTTTTCCCCCATGGGACTCTCCAGCTATTCCCGCCCCATCTGTTGAAAGACTGTTCTCCTTATTGAATTTCCTTGGCTCCTTTGTTGAAAATCAATTGACTATATATTTGTGCATCTATTTCTAGACTTTCCATTGTACTTCATTGATCTAATTGTTTGAGGGTTTTTTTCTCTTATGTCTGTACCTACTCTACTGCATTGACTCTTGTGGCTTTACAGTAAATTTTGAAGTTAGGTCATGTTAAGATTTCAACTTTCTTCCGTATTTCAAGATTGTTTTGGCTATCCTGGTTACTTTGCTTTTCTATCAGAATTCTAGGATCACTTTCTCAATATCTTTTGAAATGACTGCTGAGATTTTATTTAGTATCCCACTGGATCTTTTGATCAGTTTGGGCAGGACTGAAGTCTTAAGAGCACTGAGTATTCTAATCCATGAGCCTGTATTTCTCTATTTATTTTGGTCTTTTCTGATTTCTCACTGGCATTTTATAGTTTTCAGTATAGTGGTCTTGTACTTTTTTTGTTAAATGTATTCTTGAACATTTTGCTTTTTAGGCTGTTATAAATGACATTTTGAAATTTTTCTCGTTGTTGCCACTGTGTAGAAATAAAACCGGTCCTAGCAAAATGATCTTCTATCCTGTTATCTTACATTTTGTATTTGTGTCTTCCCTCCTTGTGTGTGTTTGTGTTTTTTAGATTCACAAGATTTGCTCTGTGTTCATACATGGTTTCCCTCTCCCACCATGATCTTTATCGCATTTGTTTCTTTTTCTTATGTTACTGCCCTGGTAGAGGCTCCAGGAATGCTGAAAAGAAGTGTGGAGAGCGGACATGAGTGCATACTAAGTCGCTTCAGTCGTGTCCGGCTCTTTGGGACCCCGTGGACTGTAGCCCACCAGGGTCCTCTGTCCATGGGATTTTTGAGGCAAGAATACTGGAGTGGGTTGCCATCCCCTCCCCTAGAGGGTCTTCCCGACCCATTGATTAAATCTGCATCTCTTATGTCTCCTGCATATGAGAACAGACATATTTGTCTTATTTAATATTTCTCCATTATGTGTGATGCTAATTGTATGTTCTTCATCAGATTGAAGAGTTTGCATTTATTTCTGGTTCACTGAGAATTCTGTTGTTAAGTAAGTATTAGTATAAACTTGGTATTCTTCTTACTGTAGTCTGTGTATTGAAGGGAGTTTACCTTACTGGAAAAAGGACCAGTTCTGGCAATCTGACCCCAAGTCCTCACCCAGAGAAATGGCCTAGGGCGAGCTGCTCATTTCCTCTGAGTCAGTTTCCTCATCTGTGACTAGAAAACAGACGCAGAGACCTTACACAGAGACTGACACATAGTAGACACTCCCTAAATGTTAGTTGTTCTTTTAATAGCATGGCATTTATGGGGTGAAATGGGGTTTATGTTCCTGCATCTTAAAAAAAACACTCATCTTGAACACTCAGAACAGTAGCCTTATTAACCACAGCAGCCTTATCAACCACGGTCAGTTTTCAAGATACAACTACCAGTTTCTGGGCTGATCTTGGTAGACTTTTCTAGATACTCAGAATGGCTCTACTTTCCCCCATCCTGCTTCTCTAGTTTTAAAAGTTGAGGTAGATCTCTGTGATCCCAGAAGAATTATCTGCAAACTAGCATTAAGATGGAAATCTTTTATATTTGCTCTGCGGCTTGGAAAACTGGTGCATGGTCTGCTTTATTCCACCGGCTCCTAAGGTTCAGGTATTAACATAAATACAGCCCATTAACACTTGTTCCTCTCTGTCAGGACATAAATTAAGTCTGCAGGTGTTCCATGAAGCTGTACCCTTGGTACTAATTAAGCCTTGATAATTAGGTTTGTTAAATTCAGGACTTTAAGCTTGTATACCCTCTCTGGGTTACCAAAACGGAGGTGTGCAACATACAAACCTCCCCAACCTGCCCCCGATTTTTTTTTCCCTTCCTGCAGAGTGCTTTGCTGTTCTTTATTTTATTCCTTTATTATTATTATTAATGAAGAGCAAGTCACTGACAAGCCCTCATCCTTTTGCCAGTATTGGGTATGAGCCTTGAAGGAGATCTGCATACTCGTTTAGGAAGGGATTAAAGCCTTCTCTTCTGCTGTTTTATGTCAGCACATACGCTGCGGTGGAAAGTTTCTAGCCTGGCTTCTTCATGCACAGTACATGTCCACGTCTCTGCCTTCAACCCAAATGAACTGTCACTCCAGAATGCCTTCTGTTATCATTAGAAACTGTACATGAAATGTGCTCAGCGCCCAAGTAATCTGTAGTCATAATTTTTTCCTTAAAGCATGAGACATTCTGTTAATAGAGAAGCACTGTTTTAAAATGAAGAGAGCCTCTCTAGCTCTCCCCCAAAATAAAATCACCATAGTCTATATTTCCTCTGGTTTTCCGAGCAGATATCCTTATTTGGAGGACAAGGAGGGTATCTGGGGGCTGTCGGGTTATTTGTATCCAATAGGCAAACCACAAAATCATCTAATCAGAATAGATTTTCCTTCCAGTTCATCTTTCCTCTTCAGTTGCTTTATAAATCTATTACTCATCGGATCCGATGTTTGGTGAATGCCATTTTTCATTTTGAATAAATGGAATCATAAAAACAACTCTATTAGCGCTGCTTTCAATAATATTCATGGCGATCATGCTCGCTTAATAGCCGCTCTCCTTTTATTTGAGGGATATTAAGTAAGATTATACTTTTAATCAGAAGCATTTTTTCCTAAAAGAAAGGTTTATACCATAGGAGACTTCCATAATACATCTCATTTCATCTTTTCTTCAGTGTTCGGTTCTTAAGATGGCCAGTGAGTAATCCCTCCAGTAGAGTACCAGGTTTCATCAACATTCCTGTTCTGCAGTTTCAAAGAACACAGTCTACAAACTGGGCCACCTCTGTCTTTCCTGAGTCATGTTCTCTGTTACAGTCATTGGAAGCTCCCATTTTTCTCCTTCAAGGAAGGGACTCACAGCCCATCTTCAAGGTCCAAAGTACAAACCTCACCTCCCTCCCCCTGATGACAGCAGGCAAGAAAGGAGACACAGAGATGAATGAGGGACTTGGAAAGAAATGGATTAGCAATGATGTAAAGGCTTGCCTTTGTTGTCTTTTCTTTCTTCCTATATAAAATAATTTCAGTGGAGTATAGTTGATTTGCTGTGTTGTTAGTTTCTGGAGTACAGCAGAGAGAATCAGTTCGCATATGCATACATGCACTCTCGTAGATTCTTTCCCATGTAGATCATCTCAGGACTGAGCAGTTTCTTGTGCTCCGCAGCAGGCCCTTACGGGTACCGTCTTACATGTAGTAGCGTGCGAATCTGTGAGCCCGTCTCCCAGGTTCTCTCCCCGCTACCTTTCCCCCCGGGTAACCAACCAAAATTTTTGTTTTCTACACTGGTGACTTTATTTCTGTTTTGTAAACAACATTTGTACCAGTTTTTTTAGATTCCACATGTAAGCGATATTATGTGATGTTTGTCTTTCTCTGTCTGACTTACTGTAATTTGCAAGGACAGACTAGTATTTAATGGAAGTTTCAGAGTCTCCAGGAGGGTATAGAATATCTTTAGAGAGCCCTCATCGGATCAGAGTGGGGCGTTTTTGTTGGCATTATTTCTTCTCTTCCCCTTTCCTCTTTCCATCCTGCTCTTCATTATTTATCTCTTGGTTTCCCTTTCTCTCTCCCTGCCACCTGCCCCTCATTTGTGGGGAGATAGAGCAGAGAGAGAGAGCAGAAACTCTCTGGTGTTCAGCTAAACGTTTGCCGCATACTCGGGGCTGACTGGCGCTTCCTCCATCTAAATGCTACGAGAAACGGCAGAAATGTTTCTCTCCCTGAACATCAGACAGGCCGGCCACAGACCCGGCCATGCTGGGAGCAGTCGCATGGAGTCATCCGTGCCCACCACTCAGCCTCGTACCTTTGCCACGAAACCCCGCCAAACCCCCACGTGTCTTCTCGGGATCTGCCTCTCCACCACATAACTGATGTCACAGGGAGGGAAGGTGCCCTGAGAAGTATTATTCACCGAGGAAAGAGTTCCGCTCATTAATGACCTCATGGATGAGGGGGTGGTGACCTCTCCCTTCCCATGGGAAGCCCCTTGTATCCCGCAACACCATGCAGGGCAGCAGGGAAGGGCAAGGGCCTGGAGGTGGGCGCTGAGCCTGGGTCGAGGCGTTTCCAAATGCTAGGTAGCTGGTTAGACTGCTGGGCATCAGTTCGGCCCCCAGGCAGGCTTGCACCGGGGACCCTGGCCAGAGCTACACCCCAGCAGAAAACCTGACCCCAGCTTCCATATTTCCTCTCTCGGCCGGCCGCCTGCATTCCACGGCTCAGCCCGCAAGACGGGCCCCGCAGGGCCGGCAGAACCAGAGCCACTCATTATTTCCTGCCCAGTGAGAAAGGCCAGCTCTTGTCTTAGCGGGAATCCACTTTCCCACCCACTGCCTTCTAAGAATGAAAGCAAGTCTGTTGTTCCTTTTTTTTCTTTTTTTTTTCCCCTTTCCAGTCTCAGCCTTGACTTGCATGGTTTTATTTTTTTTTTTTTCCCCTTCATCTAAATTTAGCTCCCCAACTGAAGCATAAGGGGAAAGTGAGTGGGGACTGGAGAATGTCACCCAGGGCCTTGCATATCAGACATCCCTGCTGGGGTCGGGGCTCACGGTTCCTGGGTCTGCCCTTTTGGACCCAGCCAGAGACTTCTTGCTCCAGCAGACTGTTTCTTCAGGCTGGGTCCCCTCATCCCTTATTCTAGTGCCCTCATACAGGCACTAGAATAGGTCACCTGTGAGTTTCTTTCTTGCTCAGCCAGCCTGAGTGTCTAGGGCATTAAGTATCAGTCATCCGGGGTGTTCACTGCTCATTCAACAAATGCTCATTGAGAACATCCTGCATCCCAGGAGAGATGCTGGGGAGCCCGAGGTGAAGAAGGTGAAAAGCCGAAGCAGAGCAAAGCACGCGTGGAGCCACTCGGAGCAGGGATTTCTCAGCCTGGTGGGTGTGATCCAGGGTGAGATGCCTGCAATGATAACCAGGATGGAAGGGAAGGTCCCAATCAGAGCTCCCAGACCTTCCCGTAGGCACCCACAAGCCTAGGTGGGTTGTCCAACCTGCCGTGTTAGCCTGTGATGAATGAGCAACAAAAAGAAGATGAAGGAAAAAATCAATAGTGACCAATACTAATATATTTTTTTCCCCAAATAGTGAAGGTGTTGTCTTTTATAGCAGACACTTAATTCCAGAAGCATTAAGTCTACAGAGCATCAGCCTGCGAGCAGAGGCTGATCGGTTTTGCATCAGTTGTTTCTCTGGCTCTGTTGAAGTTTGCTGAGACGAGATTGTGCTTGGTGCTTTCTGTCTCTGCTTCTCCTTCAGCCCCAGTCAGAATCCTGGAGTGGGTAGCCTTTTCCTTCTCTAAGGGATCTTCCCAACCCAGGGATCGAACCCTGGTCTCCTGCATTGCAGGCGGATTCTTTACCGGCTGAGTCACCAGGGAAGCCCTCAGCCCCGGCAAAGGGAGGCAATACTATGGACCTCACCGGTTTGTCTGAAGATTCTGAGAGATACTTAAGTGTAGAAGGGGCTTCATCTACCACCTAGTAATTACTGTAACAATTCGTCCACCAGTTAGTATCTCTTACTGTTATCACTGATGCCAGCATTGATTTAGCCAACATAGCACCTGCACATTTTATGGTGCCAAGAATTCAGTCTAATCCAAGTATGGAAGCTGAGTTGAAACTAGTTCATTCCTCTGCCTCCTCTTTTATCATTCACTTTTCAGAGCTTATTTTCTTTCCTTTTTTAAAAATAAACTTTCATTTCCTTTTTTTTTTTTTTTTTTTGACTGCACCAGGTCCTCTTTGCTGCACCTGGCTTTCTCTAGCTGCAATAAGCTGGGACTGCTCTTCGTGGCAATGGCTGAGTGCCTTCTCATCGCACTGGCTTCTCTCACTGTAGAGCTTGGGCTCAGCAGTTGGAGCACGTAGGCTTAGTCGCCCTGAGGCATGTGGAGTCTTCCCGGACCAGGGATTGAACCTGTGTCCTCTGCGTTGGCAGGCAGATTCTTAACCACTGGACTGCCAGGGAAGTCCCAGGGCTTATTTTCTGGAACTACAAGACAAGCTTGCTAGTAACATGGATGCTAAGGACTGTGGATAATCATAACAATGGAAATAATAAAAATCATACAGGCGGACCTTGGAGATATTGTGGGTTTGGTTCCAGACCACCACAATAAGGTGAATATTGCCGTCAAGCAAATCACATGAATTTTTTTGGTTTCCCAGTGCATATAAAAGCTACCTCAACCTCTACTGTAGTCTATTAAGTGTACAATAACAGTTTTGCATCTAGCTGCTGCTGCTGCTAAGTTGCTTCAGTCGTGTCCGACTCTGTGCTGCCCCATAGATGGCAGCCCACCAGGCTCCTCTGTCCCTGGGATTCTCCAGGCAAGAACACTGGAGTGGGTTGCCATTTCCTTCTCCAATGCATGCATGCATGCTAAGTTGCTTCAGTTGTGTCTGACTCTGTGCGACCCTGTGGACAGCAGCCCACCAGGCTCCTCTGTCCACAGGATTCTCTAGGCAAGAATACTGGAGCGGGTTGCCATTTCCTTCTCCATTTGCATCCAGAAAAACAACTAAATATTTTAAAACAGCATTAATTTGAAAACAACACTGTTGGGGAAATGAGGAAGAGACTCGCTGGACACAGAGTGGCCACAAACATTCAGTCTGGTAAAAAAAAAAAAAAAAAAGCGTGCAGCATCCGAAGAGCTCAGTGAGACACAGCACATTGGAGCCAGGCCTGCCCTCTTCGTGATAGCATCTCCCGGGTGGTGGGCGGGTTTCTGTGATGTGCCAGGCGCCGACGGATGCTCCATTCCTTTCTCAGAACTCTTGGGAGTGATTGTTGCTTACATGGGAGGATCTGAAGGGTCAGAACAGATGAGTCATTTTCTCCGAGTGACATCGTTAGTGAGCGGAGCTTCCCTGGGTCTGGGAAAGGGTAAAGCCCCATCAGCTGGAAACATGACATCCACACCACCTATATCCTTTGATTGATGTGATCTCTTTCCGAAAAGTAGGGGACAGTCACCTACAGAGGCAAGTAGGGGAAACCTTTCTGTAGATAACTGCTAGTCAACCAGCAGCAGATGCAGAGTCAAACTATCATTATGACTTCTCTTGAAAGCAGAAGCTGCCAATTATAGATGCTTGTGATGTGGCCCCTTAAATGGCCTTGTCCGTGTCCTCTTTGCGTGGAACAGGCTCTGAAAGGTAAGCCCCTCCCCGCTAGGCTCAGCCTGTGCTAAAGCTGTGACCTTAGAATGGACCATCCAGATCGCGACCTTTGGGGGGAAGGAAGGGTGATTCCAGTGGGGTGATGGGTATAAACAAGGACATCTGGTCGACCTAGCTGTAACCCATCACGACTTTCTAAAAGTCCAGGGTTTTCATGCCTGGCCTTTCTGTCAGTCTTTGGTTCTGTGATGCTGAATCCTTCTGAGTTTAGTGGGAGGAGGGAAATAACCATCTTTCTGTCCTTAAAAATCACTTGCCATTTTTGATATCACCTCCCTTTCCTACTTGGTGATTCCATTGGTTGTCTGCATTATATATATATAGGCTTCCCTTGTGGCTCAGATGGTAAAAAATCTCCATGCAATGTGGGCGACTCAGGTTCAATTGCTGGTCAGGAAGATCCCCTGGAGAAGGGAATGGCAACCCACTCCAGTATTCTTGCCTAGAGAGTCCCATGGACAGAGGATCCTGGTGGGCTACAGTCCATGGAGCTGCAAAGAGTTGGACACAACTGAACAACTATACGCTATATATATATATATATATATATATATATATATATACTTTTTTTTCCCATTCTCCCCCTGCTTCCCTACAGAGCAGTTCATCTTAAGAGTGTCGTTATAACTTCTTAAAACATTTCGTCAATCATGTTTTCATTTTTAACTGAAAGTGTGAATCTCTAACACCTGTGTTTTGGAGGTCAGTTTAAAAGCCTTGTGCAGTGAAGCCTTTAAAGGCTTATGACTGATCCTGTATGAGTGGGTGTACCCTGGATACGCTCTGCCCTGGGCATGACAGTGACAACAGGCCCCAGGAGAGAAGGATGAACCACACGCTAGTCTCAGCTGTATATTAGAGCCACACGTAGTTGCTTCCAAATGCAAGAACATCCGAAATGGGGAAATTCTGCTCTGAAAAAGAAAATGGTAAATCAAATGATTTGATGGCTCCTGGAAGAATTATTCCATTAATAAAAGGCTGGACAATGAACTGAAGGAGTGAGCCACTTGAATGCAAGAAGAATAGTATCCTATTTATAGAAGTCAATTTAAAAAAAAAAAAAAAAGAACTTCTTAGGAAGATGGGCCAAGGAACTCTCAATTTCAAATGTTAGTTCTGTAGGAGAGGGAAAAGTTTTTTTCAGTCCTCTCCAGGTCCCTAAGAATTGATGCTTTCAAACTGTGGTGCTGGAGAAGACTCTTGAGGGTCCCTTGGACTGCAAGGAGATCCAACCAGTCCATCCTAAAGGAAATCAGTCCTGAATATTCATTGGAAGGTGATGCTGAAGCTGAAACTCCAATACTTTGGCCACCTGATGTGAAGAGCTGACTCATTGGAAAAAACTCCAATACTGGGAAAGATTGAGGGCAGGAGGAGAAGAGGGCAGCAGAGGATGAGAGGGTTAGATAGCATCACCAACTCAATGAACGTGAGTTTGCACAAACTCTGGGAGGTGGTGAAGGACAGGGCTGCATCCCTGGGATCGAAGAGTGGGACACGACTAAGAGCCTGAGCAACTTAGGGTCCCTGACTGGGTTTGCAGATTAAACTGACAAAGACAGATTAACAAGAAAAAAGCATAAGATTTATTTAATGTAAGTTTTATAAGACACAGGAGCATTCCTGAGGAAATGAAGCTTTATGCTGGGTTTGATGAAGGGTAGAGTGTCAGTCATGAAAGAATATGATACATTAAAAAACATGGAGTGTAGGAACCTGGGGGAAAAAAACTTAGCAGGACCTGTTGATCTGAGTTCCTTTGTCCTCAGAGATAAGGATGCATCTTTCCTTGGGGTGTGGGGAGGGACCCTGTCACAGGAGGGATCTATGACCTATTTCTGGGGAAAATGGAGGGAAAAAGTCCAAGTAGCCTCAGTATTCAGTATGCCAGTGCCCACTTTGGGGTAGTGTGTCCTGAATTCCCATCAGTTCTATCAGACATATTCCCCCAAATTGCCCAAATCTGACTGAGCTCTCCACAAGGAGTGGAACCTCCAGCCCCCACCCTCAGCCATCCCAGACTTCTCTTGTTATTAATTAACCAAAGGATCGAAGATCCAGCAGGGAGAAATAGCTTTATGTTAGAAACTTCATAGTGATTCAGTAAATGCTTCTGGGATGGATGAGTGGATGAATGCGTGAGTGGATGGATGTGTGAGTGGGTAGATGAATAGATAGATGGATGGGTGGGTAGGTGAGTCGGTGGATGGACAGGTGAGTGAGTGGAGGAATGAGTGAACGAATGAATGACATAGGCTGTAGCATTTCTGTCTCCTTGGTGACCAGCCTTGGATAAACTCAGGGGAGAACTCTCACATAACTCCTATAAACCCGGGCTTCCTTGGTGAAGCCCCAGCCTTCCAAGGACAGCCACAGCTACATCAAGCCACCAGTTCGGTGAATTGTCTTCCTGTGCCTTTTGGAAACAGGGCTGTTTTGTCTTCACCAGGAAGGAGTAGGAGGAACAGCAGAATTTAGCTTCAGAGGAAAGCCTCTTGGCCTGAAATGAGAGGACTTTGTTTCTGGGCAAAGCCAGCCCAGCAGGAAGGGCTCTGTGATATGTAAATATAGCCTGATTAGGGTTTCTTCTCCTTCCCCTGCTTCCCCAGCTGGAATCTTCTCCCCAGGAAGGGCGTCCCCACCCCAAATACCCCGTCCCGGAGGCTTCAGTGGTCCCCTGCAAATCCAGGCCCCAGTTACAATATGCAGTGGTCCCTGGGCATTCACAGGAGGGGCAGTTCTGGGATTCCCCCGGGGTGCCTAACCCCATGGAGGCTCAGTCCCTCACAGCCATCAGGTAGGACTGTTCTCCCTCCGTACGCAGGGGTTTCACAGGTGTACAAATAAGCTGTTGCAGATGGTGCCGAGTGCTGTGTAGGATGTAAAGGGTACGTTCATAGAGTGAGGGCGGGAATCCAGAAGGCATCTCTGATCTTTGACTGGGGCTGCGGATGACGTGGAGTCAAGACTCAGAAAGACAAGAGAAGGCGAGTCCTCTGGGGAGGGGACAGCCGGAGGCCTGCAGCGGGCCAGGGCCGGCAGGTGTGGCAGCTGTTGGGAGTGTCGATCGGTCAGGAGCTCAGGGAGTTGCTGAGGCCGGAAAGGAGGCTGAGAGCGGCTCAGGCACAGCTCTGAGTCTGGAGAGGAGTCTGGAGTCTATGCCAAGTGTCCGGTTATTTGAATGAAACCTCGGCATACTTGCAGTATGGCATCAGTAGGTCCCACGTGGCCCAACAAGCAGGCTCTGTAACCACCCTTAAGCACGAACTACTGCCAAGGCCAAGTGTGAGCGTCACCCTCGCCATGTCGGAGCCAACAGCAGCCTTCTATGTCCCTTTACCCTGTGGTCCTGCGACCCCAAATGAGAGCTGGGCGCGTGGACAAGTCAAGATGCCCGGGGGGGCAGGGGCGGGAGTGGAAAACCCAGGTCCCCTTTGGTAAGGGTGGCCTGCTAGCCTGGTGAGTTCTCTGCTGCGCTGTTAAGATTGTTATTAAACTTTATGGCCCATAAACCCCACGGAAACAAGGAGAGTGAACATCCGTGCTATTACAAGAGTGTCAAAGTAGGGGCCGTATTTCATGGCCTGAGAAGCACACACACTTGGCCTCTGCGAGTCCCCAGAGTACCTCCTGGCTGGTTTTAACCCTCAGTCTCTCTCGTGCCTCTGGGCAAAAACCCACCGTTCGGTGCAGGAGGCTTCCTGGAAACAATACTCGCCGTAGATGCTGGACCCCTTTCAGAGGTCTAGGCACAAGGTCCAGCTCCTAAAAGCGTGTGCTCTTGACATCCGTCAGCCTCTGTGCCCATCCAGCCAGTGTATTTCTCACCGAGAGCACCTGGGTCATTTTCCGAACAAAAACGTGCAGTCCCTATTTGAAACGAAGCTTTATCCTAATGCAGAGAGTCAGGCAAACGGACTGTGCTTGTCTCAGGCCGGCAGCCGTCCTTAGCTCTGTTAATTTGGGCCAGTTTTGTTTGTGCTGTCTCTGAACCTCAGTTTTCTCATCTATAATGTGGCGATGGTACCCCACTTCGTCATTGTGCGTGCTTAGTCGCTCAGTCGTGTCAGACTCTTTGCCACCCCATGGACTGTAGCCCCCCAGGCTACTCTGTCCATGGGATTCTCCAGGCAAGAATACTAGAGTGGGATGCCATGCCCTTCTCCAGGGGATCTTCCTGACCAGAGATATAACCCAGGTTTCCTGCATCGCAGGTGGACTCTTTACCATCTGAGCCACCAAGGAAGCCCGAGCTTCTTCTGCTGTTAGCAGTGATGAGAAATGTGCTATGGCCCGAAGCCCCACTGTGGGCCAGGCACTGCGCTGTGCATTTTATATGTGCTGTTTCATCAAATCTTTACAAAAATGCTAGGAGGAGTTGCACTTTTTTCGTTTTCTAAATGACGAGTCTAAAGCTCAGAGAACTTGCTTAGAGGCCCACATAGGTGGTGGATCGAGGGGTTTTCTTCCATGCCTTCTCCTAAAGCCACTTGCTGGAACTCCCTCAGTTTTGCTGCCTGTGATCAGAAAATGCCAGGTTCTTCCCTCCCCCTCGGTGCCTCGTCAGAGACGATAAGCAGTAGGATTATGTCCCCAGCTCTACAGTTTAGTGTGGCAATCCGGGAAAAAATACCCGGCGGAATTTCATTTTATTTTCTTATCATTTTATGCTCCCTTTAATTTTCATTTCAGTTCCCCTCCGCAAAAGGCAGTCCCTTTAGCTCTCATAAAACTTTATGGTTTTACTTGTGATTAGGCAATGGCAAAATAGATGCCCTAAAAACCAAGTTCTAGTCAAGTTATGTAATTAGCCAGTAAGGGAGGCTGAGACAGGGAGACGCACAACGCCATCCCCGAGGAGGTCGGACCTATTATCATCGGTCAGATGTCGTATCTTTAAAACACCGTCAGCTCGGAGAACACTGTCCATTAGCAAGAGAGCAGAGCCACGAGAAACCTCAGAAGGTCGAAGGGTCCGTTCCAGGGACTCCTCGAGAAGACTCAACACCCCCGAAGAACGATTAGCCTTCCCCTCCAGGACTGTCTGAGGGACCACAGGTCTGAGCGCTTCTTTGATTCAGTGACTTAATGCATTGGATTTCAGCCCTAGGTTTTGCTTCCCCCTCCCTGCTGCCCTCGTTACATCTTGCCAGAATAGATTTTGATGGTGATCATTAATTGCCGTCACCTAGACAGTGTAAGGGGGTCCAAGACCCTGAGCTTGGAGAGAGATCTTGCTTGTGACTCTGCTCACTGCTTCCTGCAGACAGAGGTCCCGAGCATCACCTAGCCGTTGTCCTCATCCTGGCACACAGCTGGATTTCCCTTCCCAGCCCTCTGGTGTGTAGCTGCGGCCACGTGACTGCCCTGGCCAGTAAACTGTTGGTGGAAGTGGTGTTGGCCCTTCTAGGTCTGACTTATTTAGACTCTCCACATGTACCCATTCATCCCCCATTCCCCACTGCAGGTTTGGAAACCACACTTTAAAGATGGTAGGGGCCACGAGATGAAAAGAGCCAGAGTCCCCGAGTCACTAGATAAAGCCTGGTCAGCCCACTGATCAAAAATACTCAGTCTGGACTTTATGTGAGCAAGAATTCTCTTGTTTTCTATCACATCATAGCAGCCACCATGACCTTAACTGATGGGTGTGTTCATGCGGCTACTTTTTTTTTCTTTTGAGATTAATTTATGTTTTAACTGAAGGAGAATTGCTTTACAGATTTGTCTTGGTTTCTGAAAACATCAACATGAATCAGCCATAGGCATACATATGTCGCCTCCCTCTTGAGTCTCCCCCCCACCTCCCGCCCCATCCCGCCCGTCTAGAATGCTGCTGCTTCTCCATCACGAGTGATGGCCCCAAGTTCACGGACACAGCTGGCCAGTCTGAGAAGCTTGAGACATGGAGGTTTGCCAGCCGCCTTTGGAAACGGACTTACTCACTTGTCATGCGCAGGCTGAGAGGGTTCCCTTTACAGGACGTCACAGTTACCGAGCAGAGAATTTGGTCACCTAGTCTTTGTCCTGGCTGGTTGAATTCCATGAGAACACAATGTTTTATATCTGCAATGCCAGCGATCCTTCTTGCAGGAGCCTGGGAGATTTTTCCATCTAAATGGGTTAATTGTTACTCTGCAGGGCAGTCGTAAATGTAAATTGACTTAGTATGGCTTGATTGCTGGTGATGACTCTGTCTCTCTGATGGTGCCAGCCAGAAGTGCCACTCAGAAGGATGTGTACAGGCACTCCCCTGCACCAGATATCCTCAAGGACCTGGGCATTTTAGATTTTAAAAAAATGAAAATATTGCTTCATAATATAGCTGGTTCCTATTAGCAGAGTAACAGGTGATGTAGCAAAATTATCAGACACTTGGAAGACAAGGTGTTTGCCCACCATTTGGCGAAGGCGCTTGTCTGTGTCTTCCCCTCACCAAAAGAGTCCTCTATGAAATTTCTTTATGAACTCACATCCCATCGTCTGCCTTGATTAAATGTTTGCTTATTGGAATAACTTTGAAAAGGAAGTTGCTCCGGTTCACGCAAGCATATACAGGCTCCCAAACCACCTACTTCCGACTTTTAATCTCTGTCACCCCAGCTTTCTAACAAGATGAACAGTCTAGGAAGACAAAAGGGAGAATTCTGAATTTTAATTTGCTGTTGCTTCACACACACAAAAATACCCTAAGCTCAATCAATGCCCAGAAATGAAGGCCAATAGATAATGACTGGGGGTGGGCGGGAGCGTGGATTTCCCACCCATTGTTTCAAAGTCTAATTAGGAAAAGGGAATTCAGGAGCATTGTCTTCTCCCAGCGTCTGGACACGACGTTATCATTGTGTTTACAGGGGTGATCAGATTCCCAGCACGGGGTCCTCACACAGGGCTCACCGTCCCATCTTGATGAAACAATACCCTAAGCGGAACCCCAAACACGCCGCTGCCAGAGGAAGACCCTATGCTGCTGGTGTGGAGGAAGCCACACATTAGCAAACGAGTTTGCAGGCCAGGAAGTTTTAATCAGTTCATTCTCCTCCAGGAGGGATGATGGATGGGGGCCCATTGCAGAGGGATTTCCTTTAGATAAAACAATAATGCCATGCTCTCGAGAACCTCGCTCGACAGCAGAAAGCTGTGATTAATCCCCCAAAAGTCAAACATGGGAAGACTGGCAAGATGAGATTATTTGCTGAGTATAATTAGCCACAAGTATCACTGTAAAGAATTTGGCGAAGGGGGTGTGGGATTCTACTCTTAAAGGAAAAAAGCTCTGTAAAGAAGGATTATGAGTAGGGTGACCTTATACTTTACTGTTTAATCAGTCTTGGATATTTTTTAACGTGAGAAGAGCCATACTAATAACAATTATTCAGGAAGAGAGACACAAATTAGGATTATCTGAAAGCAGTAGGGATGAGTGATCACCTGTCTATTAATAAGAAGGCAAATCCAGTCACAAAATCTGCAGAACCTAAGAGATCATATCTGGGATTGACTCTGAGCTAAATCTCTGATAGATTCTGGGAAAGACTGTCAAATTATAACAATTCAGAGTCAAGAAAATCGTTCCCCCCTTTTCACCATATGAAGTTACCATAGACACTTTCTACTGCAAATGAAAGGAAACTTCACCCAACTGGAGAATATAGTTGTGATGAGGAGATCAGGTAATGCTTGATCCAGGGGCTAGATGATCAGCACCTGCTTTCCATCTTTTTTATCTGTGGTTATATTTCCTTCACATTGGTACCATTTTCTGATGCACTCATGTCTTGGACATCATGACAAGTACCAACAGCTCTCAGCCATATCTTCCTAGGTTCAACACAGTGGGAAAACACCGGAGTTTCTCCTTTTGGGGATTCATTCTGGCTCAGTTTGGACTGCATGCTCATCCTGAACTAGGCTCTGTGGTGAGAGATTTTGGAGTTTGGCAGGGCTTGAGTGGTAGGATTCATCCCCTGCATGTACTGCAGACCATCCAGAGTCCATGGACTAAGAGTTCGGGAGGCTCTGGTTTCCTAGAATCAAATCCGAGTATCGTTACCAGAATAGGTGGAGGTGGTTTCTGCTGGACTGAACTCAGCACCTGCCCTTTGTGTACTTCCTGGCGTGTGCAGTTCTGTTGCTGAGTCCATCAGTGGGAGCTGCTTCTCCACAGGTGTGCATTAATTCATTGAGGACCGTCTGGTCAGATCCCCCACCTCATCCTACACCTCACTCATTCTTTTCTTAAACTCAGGACTTTCTGGAGACAACAAAGCCATCAGGTGGGAGTTTTCTCCATGCTCTCAATCACTACCGCCACCATCTGGAAACACATCTTCATTCTCTGGCTACAGAAGCCTGTGTCCTTGAACTTAACCACTCATCACTCTTGCGGCTGATATTTAATGTCTTTCTTTCCTGCGTGACTAGCTACAAATGGGCAGGGACTGTGTCTCTTGTGCTCCCCCAGAGCCTCTACCGTAGCTCACACAAGGAGCAGCAATTAACATGTGCCATGTTTTTTTGCCGTTTTTGTAGTTTAATGAACATGTAACGTGTCTCAGTTCTACAGTGACCAATTCCTTTTTTTAATTCCTGCCCTGTTTATTATTATTTGTTGGAGTATAGTTGATTTATAACACTACGTTAGCTCAGGTGTACAGCACAGTGGTTCAGTTCTCTATCTATTTATCACAGTCTTTTCCTTTACAGCTTATTACAGTGTATTGAGTGTGGTCCCCTGTGCTGTACGGTAGGTCCTTGTTTATCTGTTTTATATATAGCAGTGGGCGCCTGTTAATCCCAAATTCCTGACTTTCCCTCCCTCCCCCTCTCCCTTTGCTAAGCAGAAGTTTGCTTTCTGTTTTATAAATAAGTTCATTTGTATCATATTTTAGATTCCACATGTAAGTGATTTCATATGAAATTTTCTTTGTCGGGCTGACTGCCCTTAAATATGACGATCTCTAGATCCATCCATGTTGCTGCAAATAACATTATTTCATTCTTTTTTATGGCCGAGTAGTACTCCACTGTGTGTGTGTGCATGCATATGTGTGTATACATGTTTATGTGTGTGTGTTTATTCTTTATCCTTTCATCCCTGGTCAGGAACTAGTCCCACATGCCATGTGGTTAAAAATAAAAGAGTGAGTTTTACATGCTGTAGATCCATCAAGAGCTGACTGCTCCTCAGCTGCTCTGACTGAGCTCCTCTGCAGGACTCATTAGACAGGAGAGGACGAGGCCAGGTGAGTTCTTAAAGCTCTTTCCTGGGAGTGATGCCTGCCTGCTCAGCCCTGTTTCATTGGCCAAAGGAGGTGGCCGGTCGCTCGCGAGGGCTGCGCTCTTGGGGAGTAGACAGTGAGTGACCGCACGGCAGCGCTGTCCCCCCGGATGCTAGTGTGACGCGCCTTCCCGCCCTGCTGCCCCCGACCCTAAGGTCGTAACCACCAATAGCCCTTTGAACTTGTTGGTTCTCACCTCTCTCAAAAGCGTGGATGATCTGCTCTCTGCACCCCCACACCAGCCCTCAGAGTTCCCATCGCCATCTCCCCTGCCTCTGCAAAATGTCAACCCAGACCAAAAATGCCCCCAGTTTTACTCTGAGTACGAAGAACACCCAGGTGAAAGGTTTGCCACAACTCATTCTCGTCTGTGAAACCCTCCTTTGTCTTTTCAGAGAAAGTCAAGAGACACAGAGAAAGTGTGACCTACTTTTTATTATCAGCACCATTTCATCTGCAAAAAAAAAAAAAAAGACTTTTCTCTTCTTATTACTCTGAGCATGAAAATAAAATGTTTTCCCAAAGACCTGGCTTTGGCTGTCGCAAGGGAGGCCAGGGACTTGTTCCGAACTCTGATGAACTCCACGAGCCAAGGCATCCCATTTTTTTAAAACCATAATTGACTTCCAAGCTGCTCATCCTGTCCATGGACAATATGAGGTCCTTTTCTCCAAATATCAGTGGCAAGGTAGGACAAAGCCAGCTCCCAGACTAGCTGTTTGCTTGATATTACACTTTGCCAGTCCAATATAGGTCACATTTCCAACCAGATTTTATACTTATCTCTACATTACACCTTGTAGCAAGAGGGGAAGAAAAGAGCTTCTTGACATCTTTTTGAAGAATGGCGCTCTTTAAAAAAACATAAGGGAAAATTTTTTTCAAACACTTTATAATGAGGGTATTCAAGTCTGCAGGCAAAACAGAGCTGTTTGAAAAGACATTAGCCTCAAAACCGTTCTGTGTGAGAATAGACCCAGCTCCGTCAGGATGCCACGTTTGTTTTGCCATTACTTCTCTCTGACTCAAATCGCAGGCCAAGGAAAGTTCGAACTGACATGATTTCTGCACCGGCCGGCGCAGCCCGGATGAGTTCACCGGCCATGGGAAGTGCAATAAACTCAGGAGAGTAAATATAACCCCACAGCATTTAAATTCCAAAACCAAAGGAACAGGAGCACGTCCTGTCTTAGCCCTGAAAAAGAAGTTGCCACTCTCAGAGAGCTCTCACAGTCCTGAGTTTCATCGAGTCTCTCATGAACTTTGTCGCTGAGATGGGACAACCTCCTTGCCTCCTCGTTTTCCTTCCGAGGAAACCGAGGCTCAGAAAGGTTGCGGGGATGCTGGACGTCAGCAGGTCGGGGCAGAAGGAGGGGGCACGGGCTTCCTGTGACCTCTTTCTAAATCCCGGCTCCTCCAGGAAGCAGAGAGCAGGGCTGAGCTTGTAGTGGAACATCAGGGAGAATGTAGGCATAGCTCTCCCCAGGTCGTCCTCATGTCTGACATCAAGGGCAGGTGGAAGGGGTGATTCCCAAACCACCCCCCAGGTTGCTATCTGCTAGAATGCACCAGAGGTGTTACATGCATGATTACGGTACAGTAGGGGACGCAGGTTAAAATCAGCCCATGGAGGAGACACACAGGTGGAGCCCAAGAAGCAGCTGCATTGTCCTCCCCTCGTGAGAGTCAGGGCGCCCCAGCCTCCCAGTGCTGACGTGAGACACACGCCTGGATTCCGCCGCCCAGGGAGGCCCGCCACAGCCTCAGTGCTCAGAGCCTGCACAGGGCTCTATGACGTAGGCATGAGTGAGCGGTCCCTCCATCGTTCACAAGGCAGTGATCCCCGCCTCCAGGTCAGTGGGTACCTCGTGGCACATTGTCCCCACCCTGCCATGTGGTCAGTCTCTCTGGAATGGTCCCTCACCACCCTAAGGCTGTGAGCGTGTGACCAGTCCTTGCCCTCAATCCCATTCTTCAGACTGTTCAGTCTGACCCAAGCCCCCCAGATCAGAAAAGACATTCCCATCAGGAACTCATTCTACGTGCACTGACTGCCTTTTGTGGATCTGGAACGGCTCTTCTGGGCCTTGGGGTCCAACCTTCCCATTTACAGAGGAGGAAACAGAGACTCACAGGTTGGATCTATAGTCCATGAAGCTGATGAGCAGCCCCTGGATCCTCAAGAGAGGTTGAGTGTCCCGAGTCTGGGCACCATCGCTAAGCAATAAGAACCTATGAATCATACTAAAAGCCAGAACTTAAAACGAAGGTCTTATTTGGCTAAAAATAATGGCTTCCCGGGTGGCTCAGATGGTAAAGAATCTGTCTGCAGTGCAGGAGATCAGGGTTCAATCCCTGGGTCCATAAGATCCCCTGAAGAAAGGAATGGCAGCCCACTCCAAGATTCTCACCTGAAGAACCCCATGGACAGAGGAGCCTGGTGGGCTCCATACAGTTCATGGGGTTGCAGATTCGGAAATGACTGATGAACACTTTCATTTTTCACTAAAATCTGTAAGGAAAAACACAGCCAGGAGTCAAAATTGCCCCTTCTTTTCCTTCCTCTCCTTTTCCCCTGCCCACTCTGGCTGCAGAACACCGCCCCCCCACCCCCCCAAAAAAAAACCCAGCATCGTCAGCCTCATTTATAATCCAGACCATCCCCAAAGTACAGTATCATTTTCTTCTGCCTGAGTTCTTGATCCATCCTGCTATTGTTTGTACTTACCTCTCTGATAATCTAATTCATGTTTTATTTTATTTTTTTCTTGGGGTGGGATGCAGAACAGTACCTGTTTTGACAACTCTGAAGATTCGACTTGTATGTATAATGATATAAACTTTCAATTTGCAAAGCATTAGCAGCTTTTATCTAAAAATCTCTGTCAAGAGAGAAGGGTGGTGTTTCACTCTTCCGTGAATCAAGTGGTACATTGCTTTTTCCGATTGGAAAGAATCAGTCATGTGAACTTTGTTCTTCCAGAAAAATTCGTTTCTATCTGCTTCAGAAATGTCAGAGCAAAGAGGGGTTTCTTAAATGGTGGCCTGGACTGATGGGTAGAAATCAGTCCTCCACGAAACGCTTAGAAGGAACAGGCTGAACAGCCTCAAGGAAGTTATCCTTGAGGTCTCTGAGGTTGCCTCTGAGGTTGCCTCGAAGACCTTGTGCCTAATGAAGGGGTCTGACCTGAGGCTAAGGATTCACAGGCATCTTAGAAAGGAGCTTCTTAATGTGGTTAGACCAGTTTTAGAATGCTTTAATATTGGCAGTGTTTTTTTTTGTTTTGTTTTTGTTTTTCAGTTGGATTTTGGCGGGGGGGGGGGTGGTGGGGGGGGGCTTGCTTTTAAAAGTTTGTTTACAAAGTGGAACTTGGTGTCACCATTCCTATCAGGAAATATTTATTGATAAAATCGGGGTAGTGGCATAATGGAAAGAATCCAAACTTGGTGTCAAATAGCTCACTTAAACCCGCCACAGACTAACTGATGGTCTTTGAGTAAAGTTTTGCTAAAACTCTCAGCCACCCAGAGTCCTTCTGTATCAAACCCTTCTGTGGTTGTTAGCAGATACTGGTAAAATATGTCCTTATCCTTGAGTGTTCAGGAGGTGTTCATGTGCCCCCCTCTTATCCAGCATTTATTGGTCAGTCTCCGTGTGTATGTGTAAACATTTACGCCTTTAATAAGCTTATAAGTGGTTATTCTGTGAGGTTTGCTATATGATATTAACTGTTAAAGTATTGGGGGCTTCCCAGGTGGGACAATGGTAAAGAACCCACCTGCCAGTGCCGGAGACATGGGTTTGATCCCTGAGTCAGGAGATCCCCTGGAGAAGGAAATGCCAACCCACTCCAGTATTCTTGCCTGGAAAATCCCATGGACAGAGGAGCATGGTGGTCCATAGGGTCACAAAGAAGTTGGTCCATGGGGTCACAAAGAGTCGGACAGGACTGAGTGTTTAAGTATTTAATACTTGGCAATACTTTGGGTTCATCTCTTTCCATCACTCTGTTACAGTGTGATTTAATTGCTGTGTGGCTATGTTTCTGAATATGTCTGTCTCTCTCATGAGACTCGCACACCCTGGGCTCTCAGTATCTTTATTTTTTTAAGTGTGTGCATTGTTCCTCTCTGTCTTACTAAAACACGCTCATCGGCTAAGCCTCGCGTGAGCCGTGTGCCCAGGCTGCCGTTGCTGCCACTGGGTGGCAGCACCCTGGGATAGAGCAGAGGACCCCTCTGCCGCTTGGAGTAAACACAAGCTCTGCACTGGCATCAAAGTGACAGCCGTGTTTCTGAGTTACTGCTCGAAAGGAAAGCTCTCCAGCAACATATGTCAGTGAAGCCCAGCATAACCATCGCCCTATTGCTGCAAAGAAATGCCCTTACACTTCTAAAATGTCCTGTTTGAGGTTCCCAGCATCTTAACCGGGAACTCACTGGGACACGTTGTTTTCTGCTTACTTCCATTTGGAAAGCCATAACTGTGAAACAGAGGGGATAATATTACAAGAAGGGGGATGCACCTTTGTAATACCTTCATGCTTCACCAGACTGTAAAGACCTCCGTTTCTCAGTGAGAACCAGGCTTTCCCACGTGTCCTTTGCCAGAGATTTTAGAAGGGAGGGGGTCTCCACCTCTGCAAGCTTCCTTAATACTCTGCTTCTCTCCCAGGGCGCAGGTGCTGTTGACAGTTGCAGAGCGATGCTTTGTTCCACCGTTAAGCAGGGCTTGCAGGAGGAGAGCCTGGCTGAAGCCCTGGGCCTGACCTAACAGGGTTTGGTCACTTCCTGATCTGTTCATTTTTCATTTGATCATACTCTTGCCTACCCTGAAAATGGAGGTGAGATATGGAACTGCATTTTTTAAATTGAAGTGGAGTTGATTTACAGTGTTGTATTAATTACTGCTGTGAAGCAAAGTGACTGAGTTACATAATGCATGCATACATTCTTTTCTTTTTTCATATTCCTTTCCATTATGGTTTATCATAGGGTGTTGAATATCGTTCTCTCTGATATATAGGACCTTGTAGTTTATCCATTCTGTAAATAAAAGCTTATCTCTGCCCACCCCACCTTCCCACTCCATCCCTCCCGCAGCCCCTCTCTTTGCCTGTCTGTTCTCTATGTCCGTGACTCTGTTTTGTAGATAGGTTCGTTTGTATGATATTTTAGATGATATGGGAGTGGTGTCCTGTGGCATTTGTCTTTCTCTTGCCGACTTACTTCCCTTAGTATGATAGTCTCCAGTTGTATCCGTGTGGCTGTGAATGGCATTGTTTCATCTTTTTTGTGGCCGAGTAGCATTCCATCGTATGTGTGTACCACCCCTCTTTATCCCATCATCTGTAGACGGACATTTAGGTTGCTTCCATGCCTCGGCTGTTGTAAGCAGTGCTGCTGTGAGCGTAAGGGTGCATGTGTCTTGTTGAATTCCAGTTTTTTCAGGGTGTATGCCACGAGTGGGCTGGTGGGTCATATAGCAGCTCCATGTTCAGTCTTCTGAGGACCCTCCATACGGTTTTCTGCGGTGGCTGCACCAACTTCACTCCCACCAGCAGTGTAGGAGAGTTAAGATACGGCAGTATTTCAGTCCGACCGTGAATGTGGCTGGACAGACAGAATCTCAACCTAGAGGGGAGGGAAAGCTGGGGAGAGCTGGCAGTATATTAGAGACTCTCTGGCGGTCTCAGGGAAGGGAGAGCACAGACAAGGAGAGACGCTGTCCTTAACAGGCATTTAGAGCCAACATTAGAGGCCCCGAAGAGAATAAAACTCGACCGGTGCCACTGAAGTGTAGTTACGCATCAAAAGCTAAACTTGTGATGTCTTACTTGGTACGTGTGTATCTATCGTTTCGGGACCATTTGTCTTGGAGGGGGAACAGCACCACAGTGAAGCTAGAGGCGTTTACCTGTCGATGCTCGTTCTGCAGAGGCAGGCACCGTCTCCTTTGCAGATGTCCTGTGGCTGCCGATGTAGGTTGCTGGTTCATCCGACCCGCAGCGCTGATGTCAGGCAGCGTGCGCTAGCATGGCCGTTGCCAGTGGTTCACGTCTTAAGATACTGCAGCCTTGGCTGATGAGAGCTGCAACCAGCCCCCCTTGATCCAGCAGCTAAAGGAAGATAGCCAGCCTGGCCAGGGTGCCTGGGCCCCAGAGTGTGGGCATTTTCATCTGTCTGTTTGGCATGGCCAGGGCTCAGGCCATGCTGGCCGCTTAGTAGCTTCAGCAGGCTGCCTGCTGCCTTCACAGATGCCAGTGGAGTCGAGGACACCAGGCGGGCTGCAGGATGTTGCATGGTCAGTCCACTGCAGACCCCACCTTCAGGGAGGATGCGTTCTACCCTGATCAGAGAAGACCAGCGATATCTATGCTCTGTAAAGGGAAGAACGTGTAACTCAGAAGTTCAAGGTGCCCGGACTGTCATCTCCCACCTCCCTCCCTGACCCCCACCGCCTTCCAGCAAGCTGTTTGGCACTTGGGTTTTGTACTTGAAGGACTCGATAGAAGTAGCCTGTGCTTCTGGAAAAGAGCCTGGGTCTGGGCAGCAAGACAGCCAGCTGAGGGCCGACCTTGACCTTGACCTCTGCTCGGTGGGGAGTGGGAGGTGGTTGGGAAAGTCATGTCAGCTCTTCCCCACGGCTGACTATTGTCCTGTGTAGAAAATGAGCCTCGCTTTGAGGAAGAAATGAGGAATTGACTACCTGTGAGCAGGAGTGTCAGTGCCTGGCCCACTGTTACGAGGATGTAGACACCCCTGGAGTTTGAGCTTTAGTGGGAAGACCACGGTCTTTGTTTTCCAGCTCCCAGCAGCCCTGCCTTTTTGTCCGGTTTTCAAACAGGTGGCCCTGGACATGTAATTTAGTTTCCCTGAATGCATTGGTTTCTTCATCTGTGAAACAGAATAGTATGAAGAAGACATAGCTAGTGGGTCGTTTGAGGGACCATCTCAGCTAATACATGCCAAGGCTTCGAAATGTGTTTGGTGCATAATAAACCACCAGTAAATGGTATTACTGTTTTATGATCTCATGCGTCTGTTTACATGTCTGTTTGTAAGTTCACCAGAGACAGAGCTTTACACACAGCCTGCAGCCTGACT
Organism: Bos grunniens; assembly: GCF_055505025.1. Lineage (NCBI taxonomy): Eukaryota > Metazoa > Chordata > Mammalia > Artiodactyla > Bovidae > Bos > Bos grunniens. The sequence continues at coordinate 6,063,784 of NC_141182.1, forward strand.
TTGATAAATTGATAACGTCAATATGATAAACTGACGTCGGCTATTTGATCTCTGAAATCACCTAAATACTGAGTTGGCCAAAACGTCCGTTTGGAATTTTTCTTATGGAAAAACCTGAACGAGCTTTTTGGCCAACCCAACGCCAGCACCACAGCCCCACCCGAGTCTACATACTGTTTGTGGCCCTGTGTTCTCCTTTAAATCCAAAGTGGAGAAAGGGGACGTAACCACGGCATGATTATCAGACTTAGCCAACTACTTATATACATAAACTTGGTGCCTGAGTCTGTATCTTCTGCCTCTGATTGTAGTTCCGTCTCAGTGCCCAGTGCTGGGGAATCTGCCTGTGCACCCTTGAATAACGTGTCTTTCTTCAGAAGCCAGATAAAGTAGGGAGTTCTCTCAGTGTGTTTATTTTTGATTTTAACTCTGAAGTTCAGTGAATTATTCTTTTGCTCAGACACATATTCTGAGGTCTCCCTTGTGCTGAAGTGTGCAGAGGTTTGTGCTTAAAACTGAATAAACAGTCTCAGCAGTGTGTGTGTGTGTGTGTGTGTGTTATATGAATTCCTGCTAGAATGTATAAACAAACAAAAAAAGTCATAGTCACAGACCCTGGATGCTGTGGTCCTCTGCTCTTCAAAAGCCCTTTGTCCACGTGTATTTACGTAATGTATTCCCCATGTTTGGCTTCATTAAACCCATGAGTTTAATAATAAAGTGTTTGGACATATGCTTTCCTTGCCATTTTCCTTGTACTGAATATTTTCCCCCGTTGGAAGTAAATATTGATTTTTTTTTGGTACAGATATTTGATGCTTTGGGGGCCTGTTAAAATAATGGTAAATTCTTTTCCTAAATAGACAAATTGTAAGAAATTCTGAGAAGGGCTTTCTTTGACGTACTGGGGGAAAATAATAGGGCAGTCAAAATGGGAGAATGTTTGGTTCTGTTTCATCAACGCTTTTATGGACCCGCATTGCTGTGTTTCTGGAATGTTGTGTATAAAACACGGTTTAAATGATCATGCAGCTTCAGTCTCAGAAAATAAAAAGATATGAACTTGAACCCGAGCTTCCCTGTCAAGAGAATTACAATGTGTTGTAGCCCTTGGCTTCGTTCAAGTTAAATTTACAGTATATTCCCCTAACAATAACAGCAACCCCAAAATACCCGCTTTGAGTTGAAATGTTTGTTAAACTTTATATATATGCACGCATATAAATGTACTTCTCTGTATATATAATGTATGTTCACATATACTTACATTAGAGTTTTAGGGAATTTCCTTTTTGCCTGCAAATCATTGCACAGAATATCCGAGTCGACATGGTGTCAAAATAATCAACATGTATTTAACGCTCTCTCAGAAAATCCATTTAAGAATAAGATCGTGGATTGGGGGTGATTTTCAGACCGTAAATTGAAGCGTAAATATTCAAATTATTTTCATAAACTATTCAGTTCTGCTGGGCTTTTTATGTTATCATATGGTGAATTTTTTGTATTTAAGTTTTCTAGCAGTTCTCTTTTTTAAGAGCCTCAAGTGTCCCATAAAAAGCAAATACTTGAATTTTCAGTTTCTCGGCACTGCATATTTTTCCTTCTGCTTGCCTTATTTTTATAACGGTGATTTATAAAGACATTACTAAAGAAAAGGAAAGAAGGATTTTGAAGAGAAACCGCTATATAACACTGCTTAAAAATCTATTTCCAGTGCTGAGGAGTGGAGGGCAGGGGAAAGCCTCCTGGCATCCTTCAGGGGCATGGTCTGGGATCTGAGTGAGAAGGCCATACCTTGAGTCATTATCTTCCAAAAATATTTATTGAGCTTAGTGGGGAAGGAAGGCAGGATGAGATTGCTGGCTCCACTTCCATTCCTGGGAGTGGGAGGGTCAGGGGACAGACGGAAAGTCCAGCCTGGACTGCTTGCCCTCAGGAGGAGCCTTCTGCCACTTAGAAGGTGGTTTTGAATGGAAAATAGAAGGATGCGGTGTGGGAAGATGGGGTGGGAGTCTGTCAAACATCACTGGACTCCTGCCTCAGGCCACGCAGCAAGGAAGACAGGGATTCCGGAAATGCCACTGGGCCAGAGCTGTTACTTCTCACATAGTATCACGTCCATCCTTTTTTCTTAGGCACAGAATTTTCCAAGAGGTTCTTGATGGTTCAGAGTAAGCGTTCCCTGTCCTAACTGCCCTTCCAGCAATCTGCAGCCGTGTGGCCAAGTTATAGCCAATGGGACGGCAGGGAAGTCCTACGTGGTCCTCAGGGGTGGGGCTTTGGGAAAAGGACGCTCACCTTCTTGCTTTATTTGCACGCCTCTTTCTTCCCTGCTGTCTGGAATGTAACCATGGAGACTGGCATGGACGCGAAGGCAGTTAGGGCACGCTCCTTGACCTTGAGGAGCCTATAGTCTTATAGAGGAGGCAGATATAAAAGTAATAAAGTGTATTTTTTTTTAATTTGACTTTTGGTGTTTTTTTGTGGGAGTATAGTTGACTTACAGCATTATGTTAGTTTCAGGTGTGCAGCAAAGTAATTCAGTTGTATGTGTACATACATCCATTCTTTCTCAGATTCTTTTCCTATACAGATTTTTGTGGAATACCGAGTAGAGCTCCTTGTGCTGTGCTAGAGGTCCTTATTATCTCTTTTTTATGAAAATGAAAGTGTTGGTCACTTTCAGTCCTGTCCGACTCTTTGCAAACTCATGGACTCTAGCCGGCCAGGCTTTTCTGTCCATGGAATTCTCCAGGCGAGAGTACTGGAGTGGGTAGCCAGTCCCTTCTCCAGGGGAATCTTCCTGACTCAGGGATCGAACCCGGATCTCCTACATTGCAGGAAGATTCTTTACCAGCTGAGCCACCAGGGAAGCCCCTTTTATATGCAGTAGTGTATATTTTTAAAAATTAAGAAATAGAAGTAATTAACCCACTCCAGTATTCTTGCTTGGAAAAGTCCATAGACAGAGGAGCCTGGCAGGCTACAGTCCACGGGGTTACAAAGAGCTGAGCACGACTGAGCATGCAAATAAGCAAGTATAATACAGCACAGAATGTGAAACCACGGGATCGTCTACAAGCCTGGCCAAAATACAGAAGAACCAGTTGTTTAATGGTCCAACTGGGCAAGACACTGGAGGAGGGGTCCCGAAGAGGACTCCCACCTGGGCAGGAGTGAAGGCAGGTCACAGTGGCAGCTCCAGCCTGAGCTGTTGGTACAGCCAAGGGTCTTGAGCCCGATCCTTCAGACACAGAGAAGCAGCCCGTGGTCTGAGCTGCCCCTAGTCCTGGGTCCAGTCCCTTCTGAGACACAGATGTCTGAGTGTAGCCCCCAAGCCGAGAGGCTTCTTCAACCGACCAAGCGGTGACCCAAGGCAGCCCTGGGGGACAACCCTGCATGCCCCAGCGGCCACCTGACCACTCTGGCCTTTTCCTTCAGGTCTGAATGAGAACATGCTGTGTAAGACAGTCCTCGTTCCCTTCGGCCCTCCAAATGCGCTCACCCGCAACCACAGATAGATCCCAGTTGCCGTTTCCCTGCTCTCGCAAACCTTGAAGTGGGCCCCACCAACGGGCGCACCTGCCAAGGAAAATGCTGTCCTCAAAATGTTCCTGGCACCCTGCTCAAGAAGTGCCGACCAAACGCTGGAATTGCTGACCTCCCCAAAAGAGAGACCCGCAGCTGCGGCTTCCAGGATGAATTCCCCCAATGGGAGGACCCCCTGGAATTTAAAAAGACTTAATCCACATCACAGGGAGCCGGCCCATCACCCAGGGCTGGGCAGTGGCGGTTTCTAGGAGGGACTTTCCCAGAAGGGAGATGACTCAGCCTGGTCCCACCCACTCCTGGGGGCCAGACAGACAAGGTGGGGAGCTCCAAGGTGTCTGGTGGGCACCTGGTCCAGCCCCGCCTCCCAAGGGCAGGTGTGAGATCCATCGGCCAGCAGAGAGCATGGTGAAGGCGGTACCATCTGTGTCCAAACAGCAGGCCACGTCCTGCCTAGAAGGGCCATGGGCACCAGCTCCAGCAGCCGCTCTGATGAGACTCTCACAGTGTGGATAGCCAAGTCAAGAGAGCAGGGCTTGAGAGTCAAGGGGATCTGCTGCTCCCCTGAAGACCGTCTCCCATGGGATATACCCTTTCAACAAGTCTGTAAAAGGTGATGCATTGCCCTGATAGCTACAAAGGCCGAATCAGTGGGAGAGCTTCGGTAAAGACAGCTTAGAGAAAGCTGCGGGAACCACTCCTTTGAGGCATCACTGCTCAGACCCTGCGGCCCAAGGCGAAAGCGAGTGAATGGGCGGTGCCTGCTTTTATGTGCCCACCTCCCCCCGCCAGCCACTCTGCAGTCCTCGTCACGAAGGTCATTCGAGGAGGGACTTTGATGCCAGAATCAAAAGCTTAAACTCCCTTTAGTTGGCAAGGGGGCCACAGCAGGTTTTTGTGTGGTTCTTTCTTTGTTGGTTTATTTCTTTTAGTAAGATAACAGAGGTGTTTCTGAAGACTTTAAATATATTAAGATACACACACATATATATGTGTGTCTGTGTGTAGGCTTCCCTGGTGGCTCAGATGGTAAACAGATGGTAAAGAATCTGCCTGCAGTGCAGGAAATGTGGGTTTGATCCCTGGGTCTGGAAGCTCCCCTGGAGAAGGAAATGGCAACCCACTGTGGTATTCTTGCCTGGACAATTCCATGGACAGAAGAGCCTGGCGGGCTATATTCCATGGGGTTGCAAAGATTCAGACGTAATTAAGCAATTAACATACACACATCCCAAAGAAAGGCAATGCCAAAGAATGCTCAAACTACCACACAATTGCACTCATCTCACACGCTACTAAAGTAATGCTCAAAATTCTCCAAGCCAGGCTTCAGCAATACATGAACCGTGAACTTCCAGATGTTCAAGCTGGTTTTAAAAAAGGCAGAGGAACCAGAGATCAAATTGCCAACATCCGCTGGATCATGGAAAAAGCAAGAGAGTTCCAGAAAAACATCTATTTCTGCATTATTGACTATGCCAAAGCATTTGACTGTGTGGATCACAATAAAGTGTGGACAATTCTGAAAGAGATGGGAATACCAGACCACCTGACCTGCCTCTTGAGAAACCTGTATGCAGGTCAGGAAGCAACAGTTAGAACTGGACATGGAACAACAGATTGGTTCCAAATAGGAAAAGGAGTACATCAAGGCTGTATATTGTCACCCTGCTTATTTAACTTCTATGCCGAGTACATTATGAGAAACGCTGGGCTGGAGGAAGCACAAGATGGAATCAAGATTGCTGGGAGAAATATCAATAACCTCAGATATGCAGATGACACCATCCTTATGGCAGAAAGTGAATAACTAAAGAGCCTCTTGATGAAAGTGAAAGAGGAGAGTGAAAAAGTTGGCTTAAAGCTCAACATTCAGAAAACTAAGATCATGGCATCCGGTCCCATCACTTCATGGCAAATAGATGGGGAAACAGTGGCTGACTTTATTTTTCTGGGCTCCAAGATTGCTGCAGATGGTGATTGCAGCCATGAAATTAAAAGACGCTTACTCCTTGGAAGGAAAGTTACGACCAGCCTAGATAGCATATTCAAAAGCAGAGACCTTACTTTGCCAACAAAGGTCCATCTAGTCAGGGCTATGGTTTTTCCAGTGGTCATTTATGGATGTGAGAGTAGGACTATAAAGAAAGTTGAGCGCCAAAGAATTGATGCTTTTGAACTGTGGTGTTGGAGAAGACTCTTGGGAGTCCCTTGGACTGCAAGGAGATCCAACCAGTCCATCCTAAAGGAGATCAGTCCTGGGTATTCATTGGAAGAACTGCTGTTGAAGCTGAAATGCCAATACTTTGGCCACCTGTTGTGAAGAGCTGACTCATTTGAAAAGACTGTGATGCTGGGAAAGATTGAGGGCAAGAGGAGACGGGGATGACAGAGGATGAGATGGCTGGATGGCATCACTGACTCAATGGAAATGGGTTTGGGTGGACTCCGGGAGTTGGTGATGGACAGGGAAGCCTGGCGTGCTGCGGTTCATGGGCTGACAAAGAGTCGGACGACTGAGCAGCTGAACTGAACTGAACTGAACTGACACATTTGTTTAAATGTACATATATGGCAGATGTCCAGGAACAAGAAGCTGGGAAATAATTAAGAGTTTATGACTGTATTTTAGTCCAGAACTGATGAAGTTCTAAATTGGGTTGACCGGGTGGCTTTAGAGAGGAAGAAATGGGTTGAGAGGATGGCTGATTGGGTGTGATGGTGAGATAAAGGAGACAGTAGTGGTTTTTGGTCTGGTGACCACGAGAATGGTGGTCCATGGGCGGAATCAGGGGAAGTGAGATTAGTAGCTCACTAGGGGAAAGTGGTGAGTTTCATGGTTGATTTCTAATTATTTGCAGGCTGTGTCACACTTACCTTTGACCTCAGGCCTAATTCCCTGGACTGTGCCCCCAGGGGGCTGCTTATAGCCACGGGTTCCAAACAAGTTTCTCCTGGTCTTATCCTGAATGGCTCTAGACGTTTTGAAGATCCTGAAACCAACCCAAGTTTTTCCTGATCTCCCCAAAATGGAGAAGGCACTTTATTATCCAGAGCCAGTTCCTGGGTGGGCTGGCCTGCCCAGGGAATAAGCAGTTATGGCATGAATGGATGCTCAGATCAGATCAGATCAGTCGCTCAGTCGTGTCCGACTCTTTGCGACCCCATGAATCACAGCACGCCAGGCCTCCCTGTCCATCACCAACTCCCGGAGTTCACTCAGACTCACGTCCATCGAGTCAGTGATGCCATCCAGCCATCTCATCCTCTGACGTCCCCTTCTCCTCCTGCCCCCTATCCCTCCCAGCTCCACTGATCTCCAGTAGCATATTGGGCACCTACTGACCTGGGGAGTTCCTCTTTCAGTATCCTATCATTTTGCCTTTTCATACTGTTCATGGGGTTCTCAAGGCAAGAATACTGAAGTGGTTTGCCATTCCCTTCACCAGTGGACCACATTCTGTCAGATCTCTCCACCATGACCTGCCCGTCTTGGGTTGCCCCACGGGCATGGCTTAGTTTCACTGAGTTAGACGAGGCTGTGGTCCTAGTGTGATTAGATTGACTGGTTTTCTGTGAGTATGGTTTCAGTGCGTCTGCCCTCTGATGCCCTCTTGCAACACCTACCGTCTTACTTGGGCTTCTCTTACCTTGGGCGTGGGTGCTAGTGAACAGTTAAGGAGCCAGTGAAACCCACGCCAGGCCGGATTGTTTCTTTGAATTGTGGCAGAATACTCATCATTTAAAAGCTAACATCTTAACCATTTCTAAGTGTACAATTCAGGGGTATTGAAGACGTTCACATTGGTGGGCAGTCCTCATCCCCTTTCACCCCCATAACTGTCTTCATGTTGTGAAACTGAAGCTCTGGACCTCCACTCTCCCCTGTCTCCAACCCTGGCACCCAGGGGCTTCTTGTCTTTATGATTTTGACTACTCTAAGTCCCTTGTCTACCTAGAATCGTACTGTATTTGTCTTCTCGTGACTGGTTTATTTCACTTACTGTAGAGTCTTCCAGGTTCATCCACGCTGTAGCCTGTGTCAGAAATTCTTCCCTTTCTGAGGCTAAATGACATTCCATTGTATGTATGTGCCGCATTTTGCTCTTTCACCTGTCAATGGACACTTGCTATTCTAAGTAATGCAACTCAGAGCATGGATGTACCATGCTGAATTTTAACTTGCTTTCTGAGTAAGACTCATAGAACTGCAGAACTTCTCGAGTTCCTTACTGGGCAAGGTCCGTAGCCTGCGTGGATTTTTGGAACGTGTCTTGGTTGTACTTTCTCCTCTTGGTTTGGAAACCAACTCACCCTAGGCAAGGAGAGATTTCTGACAACAGCTCAGCAATTACAGTTTCCAGCAAATAGCTCCTAGATCAACCCTGATTTAAGTAAGAAAAAGTAAGTGCTACTGTTTAGGTATGTCTAGAGTATGGTTTTAATCCATCACTGTCAGGCTCATATAAAACTCCAGGCTCTGTAACTCTTTAACTTGAAGTATTACAGGGTGTCACATGTTAACTGGAAGCCAAGAGAAGCAAGGAGTTCTGTTCATGGTTAAATCTTGTAAAGATGCTTTTGAAAGCATATTAATCCATTAGTAATCCATTTGGATTTTGGAATATGGTTATATATTGTTGGGTACAATATGTGCCAAATCTGGTCCTGGAAAATTAAGTGGAAATAGTTTTCTAGTACACGGACTTTAAGGCAGTCTCTCAATAATTCCTTCTCATCATTTATCCTCATTCCTAGATTAAAAAAATTTTTTGATGTATCAAATTTCTATAAGAGGGGCACATCTATACGGTATTTTTTTTTTTTTTTTGGTGGGGGAGACTTTTAATTTTAAAAGCATTTCAAATATACCAAAAAGGTATCAGAATAGTATGAGCTACCCTGATTCACAAATATACCTGTATATATACCAAATATAATGTGTTTTTAATCACATTAATTAGATACAGGTATAAGGATTACATGGGCTTCCCTGGTGGCTCAATTGGTAAAGAATCTGCCTGCAATGCAGGAGACCCAAGTTCAATTCCTGGATTGGGAAGATACCCTGGAGAAGAGGGAATGGCAACCCACTCTAGTATTCTTGCCTGGAGAATTCCACAGATAGAGGAGCCTGGCAGGCCACTGTCCATGGGGTCGCAAGAGTCAGATACGACTTAGCAACTAAACCACCAAACCACCACCATAAGGATTACATAGGGGCTTCCTGGTGGCTCAAATGGTAAAGAATCTGCCTGCAATGCAGGAGACCCAGGTTCAATCCCTGAATCAGGAAGATCCCCTAGAGAAGAGAATGGCAACCCACTCCAGTATTCTTACCTGGACAATTCCATGGACATAGCAGCCTGGTGGGCTGCAGTCCATGGGGTTGCAAAGAGCTGGACATGACTAAGAGACTAACACTTTATAAGGATTACATATTAATGGAATCATCTTTTTTTTTTTTTTGAGTATGTGTTTTCTCTAATCATGTAAATTCCACAGAGATGTATTAAACTTGCATTTCTTGAGTTTTTGCTGCTCCAAGTTCTGTGTTAAGCACTGTCTTATATGACAAGGAAGCATGATTCTGCAATTGCTGGAAACATTTTTCAGAATTTCATTTCTGTGACTTACTTTTGAGTAAGTCAAGTACTTGACCTTTTCTTTGGCATCAGCTCACTGGTGGCACATGTTTATCCTTTGTGGGTGGACTTCACTTTTTGGGAAGTGACCCAAAGTCATTTCAAGTCTAGTCTAAAGGATCATTCTTCTTATAAAACAAGTGAATAAAGACACAGGACTAATTTTTGTAGGTGGCTTCTATGGTGGCCTAGGATGCCGTGTATCAAATTGTTAATTATCAGATATCAAATTATTAAGAAGTTTCTAAAACACAGAAGTGTTTAGACTTCTAGAACATCTGTGTTGTCTGGTGAAAATCCCTTTTGCGGGGATAACTTTCCTCTTTCAATGGCAACTTTCAGTTCTCCAAATTCCATTCCCTCTTTCAACCTGCCCCAGGTTGATCAGGGTGACAAGAGTCTGATGGTGTTTTCAGTAGAAAGGTGTGGAGGCTGATTTTGACATCTGTACATGCTTTTGATGAAGTTCCTCGAGTCTTACTGGAAAGACCCAAAGTTACCCTGTTCAGCTGCCTAGGATATTCACGGTCAGACCATGGATCTACATAACTGGAAAATTTCAATCTATTTATGCTAAAAAAAAAAAAAAATAGGCCTGGAGCTTTTAAAAATAAACATTACTTCCATCCCATTACACAAAAATGCATTTGAGGTGGTCGTCATTTTATTTGGGCCATGGTCTTCTGAGACTTGGGACAATAATATATTTTTTTCCATCTTATGGAAATGTATGCAAATTTTTAAGCATGCATGCATGTATTACACACTTTATAAATTCTAGTAATAGAAATGTTTGTGTGTATAAATAGATAGAATAGAGAGTATACATTTTGTATAAAATAACCTCTTTGGTATTTGTTTACCCTGATTTTTTGATTTATGAGTCGTCATTGCTCACTACAGAGGAAGAAAAATAAATATGCAAAACACTGGTAGACTTTTAATGGGGTTACTTCCCATCTTAGCTCAGTGTCTCTGCACTGAAGCTGACCTTGAAATTGCTTTTTAAATACAAGTCAAAATATGCAAATTCCAGAGTATCAGGGTGAGTATCCTATGTTGGGAGTTCTTTCAAATTCACATTTCTACATCATTTCCATCTTATATCCTGTGCTTTATCTGCCTCTTAATCCATTAATATCTGAGTGGTGGGTGTAAGGGTTTTCTCAGATGCCCTAATTGCCACTAAGGTTAAAACATCGCTCAACACATGCATGGCCACTTTGCTTTCTTTCATTTTTTAAACTTAGCTTTATCTCCTTTGTAATGAACAGGAAGGGCTTCATGCCTAGAGGGTTTAATTTCTTTCCCTCTCCAGTCTCTGAGACACCAGGGTGCTGTGTGTCACCTTCCTGTCCCCTCCATCCTGTTTCTCAGGGTCCGTCAGGAGGAGTTGATCCCAGCCTGACATACGACTTCCGTCTGAGAAGTTGCATCCATCGTGTGTTTGCAGTCACCTCTTGCATCTAAGCTGTCCGTTTCATTGGCTCCCAAGGAAGTCTCTTCTGTCCCCTGCTCGTATTTCATACGGGTCTTCTGGAGCCCGCACGGCATTGAGTATGTATATATCACCTCCCCCCTCGTTACCGCCAGAGAAGCTCACAACCATGAATTTCACTGAAGTTTATGATTGGTCCCCAACTGGCACAGAACTCTCTTCTGGATGCATACTTGCTGTGAGATAAACAAGCAGATATTCTGAAGCGGTGCATGAATGAATAGGAAATACCCCAGTTCCAGAGGATAAATCCATCACAGGGCGGAGAGGGTGTTCAGGCAAAGCCTTCAGTTCTGTGGTCGCTGGGAGGCCAGGGCTCAGGCTATAATTAATGCCGCTAGCCATAAGGGGACATTCCGGATGTTGTGCGTGTTGATTATCTCTTCATTTTGTTTATCCAAGCGTCCCCGCCTTGGAGGCCCTGTGGCCATTGCCAGAGAAAGCCCTGGAGACGGTGTGTTAGGGCTGCTCCCTTGTAAGAGCATCATTACCTCTCTTGCGCCAAAGTCCTTTTCCCCCCCTTCTTTTTTTGTCAATAGAGGATGAAAACATTATTGGATTCAGGAGTTCATAGGAGTCCTGTGTGCGGCTGGGGACAAGGAGGATAGATTTATGAAATGGACCATTTCAAATGGCGTTATCTTCCCGCAGCGAGGCACACCTTTCATAAATCACAGGCGAGCACTCAGAAAACAGAGCGCCTGTTATTCCTGCGCTGTCTCGTATTCGCATCCCCCCATCCTCAGAGAAAAAGGAGACACTTTCACATTTCCTTTCCTGGGTTTGAGAAGGCAATTAATCCCTTAAGAGTGAAATGTTCAAAAAGGGGAAGAAGAAATATAATAAAATAAAACATTACTTTGTATAAGTTCAGGATTGGTGCTTTCACTACTATTTCTTTTTAAATCATAGTGATTTTATTTTATTTATTTTTTTTGGCCTGCTAATTTGGTCCTTAATTACGGCATTAATGAAGTTCTAGGGTTTTATTTCTCCCTGAAAACGTTGTGCCGTATTCTGTAGGATCATATGGATGAACGTGGCTGAGCAGGGATTGACTCAGCCTTTCTCTCCCTCTCTCTGCCTTTCTCCATCTAGAGGCTGGTGGGTGATTATTCTCTCGCATGCCCAAGTCCAAATTATGTATGATTGTGCTGCTAACACAATCGGAGAGTCCCTTCTTTTCTGGTAGCCTTGGTGTGATTTGCAAGGAGAAGCGAAGTGGATTCTTCTCTGTGTGTCCTTGGCATAAGCTACCAAGGGAGAGTCAGGTCTCCATAAAAAATCAGCTTTCTTAACGAACGCAAGCCGCTTCCTGCACTGCTTACCCATCTTGCATCTTGCACTGTCTGAGGTTAAAGGTCATCATCCTCCTTGAAAGTTAGAGTCCCCAGATCAGTCTAGCCTGTGTCTGAGGTTCCTTTGACATCCCGGAGGACAGTCTGGGGACAAGTTCTGAAAACGTATGATAGCAGTTTGGAAAATAAGCCTACCCACCATCACTCCAAACCCCCTCCCCATAACCCTCAAAAAGATAACATACGAAAAGATTGACCTCTGTAACTTGGGTAAAGTAGGGGATGGAAAGAATGAATAAAAAGCCTGCCAAAATATTTCAGAAAAAAAGGTTACATTTTAAGGGCTTATGACACATCTTTTCACACGTGTGACAGGCCAAGATAAAATTGAACGAACTACTTAAGAGGACCTTGAACTTGACTAACCAAGGTTAATGGTCACTGCAAGATATCAAGGGAAGCTATCTCTTTTTGGGGATTTTTAAAAAATAATAATTTTGCTTGTTTATTTTTGGCTGTGCTCGGTCTTCACTGCCACGCAGGCTTTCCTCCAGTCATGGCAAGCAGGGCATGCTCTCGAGTTGTGGTGCTTGGGCACACGGGCATGGGAGCTGTGGCACTTGGGCACAGGCTCTCAGGCGTGTGGGCACAGGAGTTGTGGCGCGTGGGCTCAGCAGCTTTGGCTCTGGGGCTTTGGAGCTCAGGTTCAGTAGTTGCTCCAAGGCGTGTGGCATCTTCTGGGGTCAGGCATCGAACTCGTGTGTCCTGCATTGGCAGGAGTCCTCTTTGACTGCTGAGCCACCAGGGAAGCCCATTTTTGAGATGTTTGGAGACATGGTTGTTCAGGCAAACCTGAGCTAGTGACTGAGATACTTGTTCACGCCCTTCCGTCTGGTTGCCTAGAAGGAATTGGTGCCAGATTCCATGGCTGAGGTCTCAGGTCAAGACCAGCTCTTCAGAAGGAGACATTCTCCGCCTCGCCCTGTCTGCCTGCGTTTCCCACCCTTTCCCCCCACAAGAAGTCAGAAGTTTCTTTGCGTGTATCATATAGACCAGCCTGGGGTTTGGACCAGGCAGCCCTCGGCTTGAAGCCTGCCTTCACGTTTTCTTACCTCTCCTGCTTGCCTTTCCTGTTTTGTAAACTGAGGACAATCACAGAAACCATTCAAAATCCCTTTAAAGATTTAGCTGGAGGGACCCCCCCCACAAACCGGTGGTCCAGTGGTTAAGACTCCACACATCCATTGAGGAGGGCAGGGAAGACCCCATATGCCACATGCCACGTGGTGTGGCCAGGATAAAGAATCCAAATGGCAGCACACAGTAGGCACTTAAATGATAGTTACCATTTATCGGGGGCTTTTCTATGTGACATGCCATTGGCTTTGCCCTTCATGAACAGCCTTTCCCTTTTTCTCTTATCTTCACAGTGATCCTGTGACCTAGACATTACTGTGCCCATTTACTAGATGAGGAGTCTAAGGTACAGGGCAGTAAGTCACTCGTCTAGTAAGAATCAAGCCCACAATCCAAATCCTGACCTCTTTGACATCAAAGGTTGTACTGTTATCACACTCTGTTTCCCTTCTATCGTCCTGCTCCTGGGAACACAGGTCCACTACCCCAGGTCAGATAACTTGCCCAGGGCAGGGGGTTTCCAAGAGGGAGAAGGAAGACCGGACACACAAGTTTTAAGTCCAGCTGAGTTGGCAGAACTGCTCAGCAGCCCTGCCAAGACTCAAGCTTCCTCCCATTCCTTTCCCGGCTTCCACCCTTGAAGGGAAGCTTCCCCACAGCAGGGCACTACTCAGTGGGATCAGCAGACCTGTGGTGGCTCAAAAGAACTAGCTTGGCTTCCGAAAGGGTGGCACGCAGTCCCCGAGATGAAGCATCAGCTAGCGGGGATCCCAGGGTCTGTACCAGCCAAACACTGCATTGTTGGTGTCCAACGATGTCCAAGAGGCATGATTTCCTTTTGTTCAAAGGTCTGTTTCCAGGTCCTTGGCCAGATATTTAAGAAGCTCTTCAAGAGAAGGAGGTTGGAAGGAAAAAACAAAACCCAGAGATCTATTGATTTCTGAGAATTCTTCCTGAATCTCTCTGGGCTGTGGTACTGGGAGCCTGTGACGAGACTGTTGTTGAGTTTGGATTGATTTTGTGTGTGTGTGTGTTTCAAGACTCAGCACAGAACAGCCCTTCCTCTGGGTAATCTTTTCTACCCCCACCTTTCCAGATAGAATTAACCTTCATGGATGAGATTCTCTTGTACCTTGTCAAGCTTCTCTCATAGAACTGAAATTATTTCTTGTCTGTTTCATCCACTAGATGGTGAACTCCTTGAAGACAGGGACTGTCTTGTCTTTGCTCAAGAAAAGTTCGCTGCATTAGTCCATGGAATCAATTTATAAATAGGGGATAAGAGCAAAGAACACTATAATTTAATATCTAGAGCATTTTCTGCTACAAAACCTGACACTGAGATACTCTTATGTTCCATATTTGATTTGTCTTGTAGCCAAATCAGATTGCAGTTGTGAGTTTGGTAAAAAAAAAAATCCACGTACGTGCCCCAAATTCAGTGACACATACTAAATTGGAAGTCAGTAACATTTCTCCTGATTTGGAAGTCATTTTGAGTCACCACCAGTCTAATTGCCTTGGAGAGTTTCAAGCACATGGCACTGCATGTCAATATCCGGGGCAGGCCAACTTGAGACATCCTTAGATTACCCTTCTACTGGTGAGCCGGATTCTTGACCTCTGCAAATAAGTGATCATGATGCTGTAGCAGAATGTGGAGAGACACCTTGACGTTGACACATTGCCATTTCCCTGATTCAACTAGATTCAAACCCAGGAGGGAAACTCTTAACTAGAAAAGCTTTGCTGGAAAGTCTAGAACTAGGAATAATACAATAATAATGGCGTGGGCTCTTCTTTCATTTTCCATGGAATATCAAGGTGTCCTCAGATGAGTCTTAAACTTTCTCAGGTGACATTCAGAAGTAGACATCTTTGGGAACAAAGAATCGATTTGAATCGAGAATTTAAATCCGTCGTCCGGTTCATTTTCTTGAATATATAACCTCAACCTTCAGAGGGAGATTGTTTGCCTTTATACATGTGAAATTCACCCTTTGCTGAATTTTAACGCATCTGAAGTTTTCCATGCCAAAAACATCAAACTCAAGTTTGAAAGTCTATACCCGCTCCCAAGTTTCTGTTTTACTGCTACCTTTTTTAAAAATTGACGTATAGTTAATTTACAGTCTTGTGTTCCTTTCAAGTGTACAGAAAGTGATTCCGTTTTACTCTTTTTTTTTTAATCTCTTTTGGCGATACTCTTACTCTTTAAATACCCTGCTAACCCTCCCCACATATCCTGTGGTCTTTTCATCTTAATAGTTTCTCCCCCTTCTTGTTCATTTTGCTGTGTTCCCTGTTTGATCAGACTCCTGGTTTTGTTTCTAAGAATTTGTTTTTTCAAGTTGGCATCTTTTTTTTAAGCCTCCCGGTGTACCCCTCCCCCCGCCATCATCCTAACATACCTTTGACTTCTTTCATTCATTACTTTCCAGAATCCTGAAAATTCTTTCTCTTTAGGCCTCATTGTGTATGTGTGCTGCGTGCTTAGTAGACGGAAGCTGGCTGTAATTAATAGGCGGGCTGAGCATTGTGGGGGGTTATCTTGTAGACGCCTTGACATTGGAGGGGGCCAGTCCTGGCTCTTACCTTAACTCCCCTTGTGACCTTGGACATGTCCTGTTCTCTCTCCATCTATCCATTTTCTCATCCTTCCCTGCAGGCTAATTAATCCCTGTCCCATCTTCCTCGCAAGCTTGTTGGACAATTCATAGAGCAGCTAAACTGTGAAGCCCTTTTCAATTACGCCATGCTCGGGGAACACGCGGCCATCTAATGGAGTCCCTAAATGAGGTGATTATTCAAGAAATTCTTCAAATTACTGATTTCACTTTCTTCCCTCCTCCTCCCCTCTGCAAGACAGTTCAGCCGATTTTCTCTCTCTGTATCTGAAGGAAGGAGTCAGGGAGTTTCTAGATCAACAGAAGATGGCCAGGTTCATTTTTGCACGTGTTTAGGCAATGAACAGATTTCAGCGCTCAGCCCAGAAGAGGTACTCTGTGCCTGTCTTCATCCGGGAGCACTGGAGAAATGCGACAACTGCGTGTCTCGGTTCTGCAGACGTGTTGCCAGCCTGGAGATGATCGGGGGTCCACGTGGAGGAAGCGTTCCACGGAACTTAGCAGTGGGCCTTGGAGGAACTCCAGCCAGATCGCGATGTGAGAACCACAGTGGGGAAGGGGTCGGGGGCAGAGCGGGGTTCTTACATGATGACCATCTCCACGCTGGTAGAATGGTCCTGGAAGATTCGGGCGGAATAAAGCTGTAGGAATTGCTACCACTGACATTAAATATGGATTATGAAGCAGGAATCTCTTCCCCCCAACCCAGTTCTATCTTTGCCTCCATGAAGGAGTAGGTTAAAAAAGAAAAGTTCTTTTTTAAAGTGTCTTACTGCTCAATAAATCCCTGCAAAAAAAGAAGGGGGGAGTTGGTGGGGGGTGAGGGGAGGAATGCACATTAGTCTCCCATTAAAAATAGATCAAAAAAGTCCCCAAAAGAAATCCCCCACAACAATGAAATAAATTAGGATAATACAACTGGAGGCCTGCAAATGAGTTTGTTAAATGTTATATTTTCTCAAGCCACTTGGATTTCTAACTTCCTGTTTCTGCCCGAAGCAATAAAGGCAGAAACACTGTCATTAGCTTCAAAAACCACTCTTTTCAGCCCCTAGCTGCATTTATTATTATTTTTCCGTCCCCCCCACCCATTCCCATGCATTTATTAGAGCACAGGTGCATTCTGCATCCTTTTTTATGTTAAAAGGAGCCAGAAAATGCTCCCTTTTTCCTGCTCGCAAGAGCACAGTGGCAGGTTGAGCAAAAGCAGGCTTGGTTGGGTGGGGACCTTGAGACCAAAAGCTGTTCGGCAGGAAGGAGGGGGTCACCTGTTACAGCTTTTCAGAATGGCTCCCCAAAAATGCTGGGGTGTCTGTGCAGTTCACTCTGTGGTCATATCACCCAGGATCATCATAATCCAGGAGATCATCCTCTGCGTTTTTCAATAAAGCCATTGCTTTGTCTCCTCATCAAGCCCTTTAAAAAGAGCCAAAAAGAATGTGGCATCTCAATGATATTTATAACAATTTTTTTTTTTTTTACCTCTTGCCTTGAGGGCCGAAATCAGAAACCCAATTTTAGACCCATAAAAGCCAACCTCTGTGTATAAAAAGCCCTTAAATAAAAAAATTCCAGAGCAGCTCCAGAGTGTCCTCCGAATGGGTTCAGGTTGATTGACCTCACTGTGGATATTTAATTATGTCATTGAAAAAACAGCAGTAATTAAATCTATGTCTTAGGCGCTGGGTCCAAGGACATTGTAAAAGAAGTCAAAGGCAGGGAGAGGAAAGAACTTAAGACACGCAAGACAGAGGGCCAGCTAGCCGGCAGGGGGAAGGAACGGAGGCTTTACGTGGAGAGAATGGGGCTTAGATCTGACCTGGTGGCTGTGTCATCTCGAACACACTGCTCAGCCTCGCTGAGCCTCATTTGCTCACAATGGGGATAGTCAGGCCCGCCTCCATGGTTTGATGGAAGCTGGAAATCACCGAGTTCTGCTCAAAACCTGGCCAAGTAGGAGGCTTGTCCGCAAACAATGGCCGTGGTAGCTCCGATTTACTGGATGTTGCTATTTAGGAGACTGTTCACCATCCCCCCCACCCCGCCCAGCAAAGAGCATCTGTCTCCCTTCTAGCAGTTTCCTTCATGGTGTGGCTTAAGTCTTGATGCCTAGCAGGTCTCAGAACCCACGTCTTCCCAGGCTGGCCAGATGAAATAAGGCACAGCCTAAGGAGAGCGGGAAGTCAGCTTCTAATTGCGTTTTGCTTTTGCAAACCTCCCAGATGGTGAAAGGTCCCAGCCCCCACGACACCTCCCTCTGGGCTTCATAGATGCCCCTGACAGCTCCCCAGGTGGCTCAGTGGTCAAGAATCCGCCTGCCAACACAGGAGATGCGTGTTCAATCCCTGGGTCGGGGCGATCCCCTGGAGGAGGAAATGGCAACCCACTGCTGTATTCTTGCCTGGAGAATCCTGTGGACAGAGAAGCCTGGTGGGCTACAGTCCGTGGGGTCGCAAAGAGTCACACATGACTAAACCGCGACGGCAAGCGTGACGGCTCTGCTCTGGGTTTCATAGATGCCCACAGCTGTTCTGCTTGTTACCCACCTCCTCCTGCCCGTCTAAACAGTGGAAACTTCGTGCTCCAACTGGGGAGAGGGTCCAGCACCCATTTTTCAAGGCAGCCACTCTGAGGGCCTTCTACAGGCTGACCAGTGGGGCCTCGACCTTCCCCCGGTGCTCCTCCCTGGCTTGGGTTGTGCTGGGTGACACAGCGCCTTTGCATCTAAAACTAAGGTAATTAACCAGCTGACCTTAAAATACGGAGACGGTTCTAGATTTTTTTGGAGTGGATCCAGTGTAGTCACCAGAGCCCCTTGGAGCAGAAGAACAAGGTGGAGGAGGAAATCAGGGGGATGGCAGAGGGGAGGCGGGCAGATGCCTAGCACTAGGAGGATGTGATGTCCTTTTGAAGACAGTGGAGGGGGGCACTGTCTGGCAAGAAATGTGGCAGCTTCTAGAAGCTGAGGACAGCTGTGGCTGACAGCTGGAAGGAAATAGGGACCCCCGTCGTACACCCGCATGGCACTCAATTCTGTCAGTAACCAGAGTGGGAGTGAGAGCAAGTTCTTCCCCAGGGTCCCCACATAAGAGCCAGAAAGAATGACCCTGGCCAGGTGACACTTTGGCCTCGGGAGACACTAAGCAGAAAACCCATCCAAGCCACACTGTGCTTGGTCCTGGGACGCACAGCCACGGTGAGATAATTAGTGGATGAGTTGTTTTGGGGTTGATGGTAATTTCTGTGGCTGATGCTGATGCTGAAGCTCTAATACTTTGGCCACCTGATTCGAGGAGCTGACTCTTTGGGAGAGACCCTGATGCTGGGAAAGATTGAGGGCAGGAGGAGAAGGGGATGGCAGAGGATGAGATGTATGGAGGGCATACATCCTCATACATCCACTGACTCGATGGACATGAGTTTGAGCAAGCTCCCGGAAATGGCGAAGGACAGGGAATCCTGGGGTGCTGCAGTCCTTGGAGTCGCAGAGTTGGACACAACTGAGCGACGGAACAGCAATAATTTCTGTGGCAACGATATGAAATGAATACCTTGCCCTCGCCCTTCCCCAGGCTGCATCTCCACCAGCCCTCAGTCTGTTGAGCTCACGACCCAGTATTTCTCAGCATCTGGCCTCTTTTCTCCTCCCAAGAGAATCAGCTCTCCTCATTCAGTAGAATTGCTTTTGTTTGATTATGAGCGCGTTCAGAGTCATATTCAGCCTAATTATTGCTTTTGACGAACCCCACCACATAATGTTGTATGTCATGCTGTACTACTTTTAATTTCACAGATGAACACATTCCTATTCTTTGAATCCCCCTCTCCACGTCTCGTGTTAACTCCATCTGGACAAAGCTTTGAGGTGTAGGGCTGGCTTCCTCCAAGCTGCTCGCCACAGCCACCCCAGATTCTCCCCACGGGGCACAAATCTGAGGAGGTTTTCCTCTTGAGTGATGAAAGCCTTAAACGTGATGAAAGACTGTGTTTGAGTTCATTGTGCAGGCCTCAGGAATCGCGGCTGTACAATCTGCATGTCACTCCACATCTATGTCCCTTTTTGGATCTCGGACTTACTGTCTTAAGAGTCACAGCAAAATCGACCGTGTATCATAGGCCAGACAAGGGGCCTGCGAAGAGCTTTTCATGCATTATTTAACTGAAGTATCATACTCCCATTCGGCAGATGGGAAGACTGAGGCTCGTAGCTTTCCTAGCAGCCCTCAGTATAGTCCAGCATGGAAAGCCAGGCCATGACAGCAGAAAGCATGTTGTTAGCTATGAATACTGCATGTGGCTTTTGTTTTGTTCTGGTTTAAAAGAGAGATGTAACTGATGAATTCTAGCCAGCCTGTCCCATCCCTCCTTTGTTTAGGATCTCTTGTGTCCAGCCCTAATACATTACCTAGTGTGTGGGGGGGGAGTAGGGCAGGAGGGAGTTGGCTAGTCAGTGGTTATTTCCTTGAGGAAGAAGGAAAAGAAAGGGGCCCACTCTTCAAGGTTTGCTCCTGCAGATGTTCAGGGCCTGCCACTGTTCTGGCATCACCTGCTGATGAAATCGGGTGTCAGGTTGGAAAGCAGAGTCACAGCAGGTGCGCTTGAACTTGAGAAGAGACAAAGCAGAACCCTGGCTTGTTCCAGGTCTTTTTTTTTTTTTTTATTCTATTCAGATACACCACATGCACAGTCACATACACACATATACAGGCACAGGTTTTGATAGTAAAATCTGTGAATTTCTAAAGTGGCACAGTTAGTAAAGAATCTGCCTGCCAACGAGGTTCGATCCCTGGGTTGGGAAGATCCCCTGGAGAAGGAAACGGCAACCCACTCCAGTACTCTTGCCTGGGAAACCCCATGGACGCAGGAGCCCAGCTGGCTATAGTCCGTGGGGTCGCGAAATGTCGGACACAACTGAGCACTTAGATTTGTTTTGTTTTGTTTTTAAACCCATAAATGATTTGACTTCAAATGACTTCCATTACGTGGAGTAGAAATTCCGAGCTGGGATCCTTTTTGCTTGGGTCCTACTCACTGCCTACGTTTTCATAATGTCTTTTCTTAGACCCTTGGCTTGATGAAATTGGGAGTTTTCAAAAGACATCTAAAATGACCTACTGGCATCGTGCCCAGG
This sequence comes from Bos grunniens, assembly GCF_055505025.1. NCBI lineage: Eukaryota > Metazoa > Chordata > Mammalia > Artiodactyla > Bovidae > Bos > Bos grunniens. The sequence goes on from NC_141182.1 coordinate 6,084,675, forward strand.
ACTTTGGGAAACTTGAAGAAGCCTGACACCTTTGGGAAAAACCAGCCTCTCGTGGTGCCTGGTCTGCCTCCCTCCTCTTGTTATCGTGCGAGCGAGGCGTTGGCTCGGGGTGTGGTGGCTGAAGGCCTGAGAACTGCGCTGCAGAGCGTTCTCTGCAGCCCTCCTCAAATTCCTCCCTTGATTTCAGCTCCAGTCAGCTTCCTCACCAGCGAGAAGTGCTCAGGGTGGCACCAATCCCAGCAGGGCGATGAGGAGAAGAGGCAGGTGAGACTGGCCCTTTCCTCTTCACTTGTGAGTGACAACAAGTGCATCCCACAAGCTCAGGCCAGGAAGGGGGGAGTTGCTGTTTCCCGGCAGTGGGAAGCTGAGGGGCGTGACCCCGGGGACCAGAGGACCTGCCCGGCGTTCTGTGTCACTCCCTCTCTCAGCTGCGCTTGGCTCTTCAGTGTCAGACAGGGTCCTTCCAGGAGGGCAGAGACGGCCACCATGAGCCCATATCCTTCCTGTTCAAGGAGCTGCTGGGAAGGAGTGTCTCCTTATCGACGGTTCCAGCAAGTCCCGCGTCTGACTTTCTGTGGCCCTTAGTGGATCTAGTAAATCTCTTTGGCCCTTAGTGGATCTGTGAGCCAGTCCTCGTGATCTGTCTGGACCTGGAGGGAATGTCACCTTACCCGTGTGGGAGGGGGTCGGCTTAACCCAAGCTGTATGGACTGAGAGGGATGGCATAAAGAAGGCGTGTTACTGCTGGAGAAAGCAGGGTGGATGATGAAACAAACACAGCAGACCTCCGTTACGGCAGCTAGACAGCAACTGTGATACCCGTTCCAGGAGGCGGTGGCAATCGTACCTGACTTCGGTCTTATTCTAGAGTCATCCCTGGTGGAACTGGAGGATACCTGGGCGAGGATTGTCCCCTGTACTTGGGAGCCAGTGGTGGGAGCCGCAGACGGGGGCCCGTGGAAGGCAGTAGAGAAAGGTACGTTCTTGCAGCCATGAAGGGGGCCAGCCAGGAGTACAGGGGGCAGGGCAGGGCAGGGCAGACCGGGGTGAGGGGCAGTTCCCGGCACCAGCTTGCCAAGGGCAGGTGGCAGCATTCTGGCCCTGGAAGGGTGTGGCGAGGGTGGGCGGACAGGTGAAGCTGGCGGGGAGTGGTTCCCCCTCCATACCATTTTCAAACACAAAAGGGTCTTCTTGAAACTCAAATCTGGGTGTGTCTTTCTCACACCTCCCACCCCCAGGTAAACCACACCAATGATTTTGTTACTCTTAGGATAAAGATGGACCCCTGAGTCACCCCAACCCCCTCTCCAGTGATCTAGGCCCTGCCTAGATGAGACCCCTCTGGTCTCATTTCTCATTGTTCTCTCCTTAAATCTCTGTCCTCTTACCACCTTGACTTTCTTTCAGTTTCGGAACTTTCCCTGCTGCCTCCTGCCCCAGGGTCTTGACTCATGTTAGCCCCTCCCTTTCTTTGCCGCTTCTCATTCCTTGTACTTTAACTCAATTGTCGCTCCCTCCAGGAAGCCTTCCCTGATTGCATCCCGCCCTCCTGGATGCAGGAAACAAGTAGGTTCCTCCTTGTCCTCCTGATACCAGTGCACCAGGCTGCAACGGTTCCACTGATTTTTGTCTTTATTTGCAAGTTCCCGTTTTCCCCACCAGACAATAAGCTCCATAGGCTCTGTGTTTGTTTGGGTTGCAAACAAACATTTGGGCAGCAGTATAGCCCTAGTTCCCAAACAGAAGGCTCAGCAGTCGACAAACGTCTGTTGAATAAGTCAATCAGTGAGTGAGAGGGTAAGGCTGTGCTTCAGAGGTACTTGCCTGGGCTTCCAGAATAATTCTTTAATTGCAGGAACTAGAGGGAAGCCTGAACCTGCATCCTGAGGTGTTTGACCCAGCAAAGACCCACACCTGTCATGACATGCCCCTCGTTTTCCTCATGTTGTTTTGTTTTCTTGAAAATTCTGCCTCTTTCCCCCACCAGCCCCACGAGTATTTGGTGGAGGGTGGGGAATAGAGGTGCTGGCGTTGAAACTGACTTAGAGGTCAGCTGAGCTGACCCTTCAGTTCAACCCAAGATGACCAACCCCTGTTGATACTCCAGCCTCCTAAGGGTAGAGCCTTTGGGAAGTTTGGCCCTTGCTCCGATCAGACAGGACAAGTACAATCCACGTGTTCTCCATTGGACCTAGACTGGGCTGAAGTCCATCCCTGGTCTCTGCAGGATCATGGATTTGTGAAATGAATCCATACCACAGGCACAATTGTAGGGGGACTTATTTAACCTACTTTAGGGAACAGACTCTTCTCAAAGGCTTTATACACTAATTGTATGCAGATAGATGCTGCTAATTGCAAACACACGATTCCAACCTAGTCAAACTAGAAGCCTATTCATCAACAGTCCCTTCAGGACCCCGCTCCACTCTGTGCGGTTTAAATCGCTGCTTTCTGGTTCTTATTACCATCTTTCTAACCCCGACATCCCGTTTGCCATTGACTTTCTCTAGACATTAGCGAGGCCCTCAAGGGTCATTGAGGGCAGAAACTGTCCTCCTCACTAATGACCAGCTCAGCCCAGCAGGTGCCTCACAACAAAGCAAAAACCCTTCTCGAGGTCCCTCTCTGTGCCAGGCATCGAGACAGGCAATGGCAGTGGTCGACTTTTCTCGAACGCCTTTTTTTTTTTCCAAATTTGAGTCAGCCTGCCATTCTATCCCAGCTCAAATTCCGCCTTCTATGAGGTATCCATCTGTATGTGATCAGCTTCCCTTCCACTCTTCCGTAGCATTTTTGTTTGTTTTCAAACCTGTTTTATTTTATTGGTCATGCGGCGGTCATGCGGCACGTGGGATCTTAGTTCCCTGACTAGGGATCGAAACCATGGTCCCTGCAGTGGAGGCCCTGAGTCTTAACCACTGGACCACCAGGGAACTGTCTTCTATAGCATTTTGTCTGCAGCGTTTATCTGGCACTTTTCACTTATTGCCTTTTATATTTGTTTTTATTCATTGATTCAACCGTCATTTGCTGCTGAATCAAAGTCCCTGTGGAAGGTGCTACAGGGGACAAAAAGATGAGACATGGACCTCGCTTTTCATATATTATTTCTCCTATTCAGTGACAACATACATCAAGGCAAGGACCGTATCTTATTCATTTTCTAGCCATCTTCTTTCTTCTTTTTTTTATCACCCATAAAAAGGCATGGCAGAGTAGGTCTTATTGCACATTTTTTTTTCAATGATTGGATGGTTGGATGGATAGATGGTTGGATATTTGGATGGATGCATGGATGGATGGATGAATGGATGAATGAATGGATACTTGGACAGATGAGTGGCTGGCTGAATGGATAAATGATGTATAGATAGATGAATGGTGAAATTCTTGTGTTTTACTAAAAATCAGTACTGACACCCTAGTGGCTTGTTAAAAATAATGTAGTCACCCAAACATCCAATTTCCCTTATACACTTGTGGAGCATTGGTGATAGCCAAGCCCATGCCAGAAACTGGAAATACACAGAAGTGGGAACAGTTAAGATACAGACCTGGCCTCAAGGGCCACTTGGAGTAGGAGCCGAGGCCCATGAACAGAGCCCTGTGATGTGGGAGTTGAAGGTGATGACGGGAAGGATGATGAAAAGGACAGTGCTCCAGGAAGCACAGGCACTCGATCCATCTGTTCTTTCTTGGACAGGCAACTCTACTGAGGGATGACAGTCAAAGGCTGGTCAGGATTCTTCCGCGTGGAAAAGAGCTTTGGCAGTCAGGGTCAGAAGGATCAGCTCTAGGTGTCAGGGGCTGGTTCTGACGGAGCTGGGGACCCGGATCTCTAGTGATGTTCCGTGTGTCTTCACGAATGAGCCGCCAAAGGGTCCTCATAGTCTAGAATGGATGTTTTCCATGTATATTGTTCAAGTTGACCCTTGATCAACAGGGCTTTGAACTGTGCTAGTCCACTTATACACGGATCTTTTTTCAGTAGTAAATCCTGCAGTACTACACGACCCGAGGTTGGCTGAATCCACCGGATGCACAATCTTGGGTTTGGAAGAACTGTGGATACGGAAGGCCAGTGATAAGTAATCCATGGGTTTTCCATCGCTTGGAGGGCCAGCGCCCCTAACTCCCACACTGTACAGGGTCAGCTGTACGATGTCAGTGAAACTGGCCGGGAGGAGCACTGGGGTGACCCTCGGGCTAAAGGCGATCAAGCGGTAAGGGTCCTGGAGTCCCAGAGAACTTGGACCAAAAGAGATTCTGTTTTCACCAGAGCACGTGAGCGTGGGTTATGGTCAGGATAGTAAAAAGTCCCCGCTATGTATGGCTGCCACGCTGAAAGTAGGATAACTAGCTGTTCTTACCACCCTGTTTTTCAAATATGCTTTTTATTAAATCCATTTATTTCCACGTTTGAAAACAGACTTTGCCTTGTAGCAGTTTTAGGTTCACAGCAAAATTGAGAGTCGAGTTATGCCCAGGTCCCATCCTGGTCCAGGCCCTCCCTACAGGTGCACACGCTCCCCGGCTCAGCACCCCCACGTCCTGATCACCCGGAGTCCAGCCTTCACATCAGCCGTCACTCCCAGCGATGCTCAGGCTGCAGGCTTGGACAAACGTGTCACAACGTGGGGCCATCATTACAGTGTCATACAAAGTAGTGTCACCGCCCTAAAAATCTTCTGCTTTCTTTCTTTTTTTTTTGGAGTATGTATTACAAATTACTTTGGCCACAAACAAGACATTCAGATTCTTCCAAGCATTGCCACAGATCCATAGAGAGAAAGAAAAGAGTCAGAGCGGAATGGGCAGGGGGCTGCAGCCGCTTTCGGCAACTGTCGAGGGGCAAAGCTCAAACATGTGGGTTTGAGTCATTCAAAGTTCTGAAAAAGAGGATATTTCCTAAAGAAAGTCTGCCTTCGCTTACAACCAAGTGCCATTCTTCCAAATACAGAGGTGTGTTCAACAAGAACAAATTTGCTGGCAGCTTGGGGGATCTTTCAGCCTTCAAGATCTCAACATGGTAACGTTTGCTAGCCATGTGCTTTATTGAATGGGCTTGCCCGGCGTGATATTTACTATCATCCTTTGTCTCTAAGTGATTTTCTGCTGGGAAGACAGTAAACATTCCATGTCCATACTCAGAACATGAAACACACACGAATCCTGCACTCTGAGGGGTTTGCGCTTGAAGAGGCGATATTTTCTGAGATGGGGCACGTGACTTTTCCAACTGACCACACCTCCCTCCCTTTCTGTGAGGAAATAATTACTTCACATGACGACCAGATGAATTCCCTGTTAAGCAAAACTTAGCCTCTCCTGGCATTCTTCGGAGGTCCCTAGGAAGATTTCTGTTTGCTGGAGCTGAGGTTCCTGTCTTCCTCCTTAGCTGTAAAAAACAGTCATCAGCATGGGTGCTGCAAGCCTGGACTTGGCAGCAGCCAGTGGCCCGCAGCAGAAATAGACACGTCACCTGTCTTCAGGGCCGAGACACCGGGGCAGGTGTTTCTCCGGGAACCAGGGGCCTCCACCACCGCACACCTTTAATCTCGGAATTTCTTTCAGCCGAGATGTCCGTGATTCGTAACTCAGTCACGTTGCTGGGGACTGTCTCTTCAGATAGATTCTCTCTCTAAGAACTTAAGTCAAGGGATCTTCAAACACTCGCTTGATTTATGTACGTGAACCTCTCGCTCAGGGAAAGAACTTATTTGGCAAGCATCACCCGAACGGAGGCCCGGAAGAAATAATTAGGACTCTCTCCTCCCTTTTGAATCTCAAAGACCCCCCTGCGCAGGCGTGGGGGGCCCGCGTGTGCGTGCGTGAATTAGCGGAAGAGAACTTGCAGGGGGCTGCGTGCCTGATCCCAGGTGTCCCGTTTCTTTTGTTTGTGCAACAACTCAATTCACTGTCACCGCATCAGCACATTTCGCCGCGAATCTCACCGCCCTCTCACTTTCGCTTTACTTAATGCGCGTCTCCATTTTCCCAAGGCCACTCGAGCTGTTTTCCTGTGCATGGCACACTGGCCTCAAATAACGAAAACTGCCTGCGTCTTGGAATCTAAGCCTTCATATTCTCCCATCTGTTATTTCGTCCCGTTGTTCCTTAACTTGCTCATCATTCACGCGGTGAAGGAAATTCCATTTGGTCCTTTTAAGACTGCCAGACTCGCTGACTTCAACACTCAGCCCCAGCTACTTCTAGAGATTTCGGTCCTTTATTGAAATGGTCCTTTTAATGTCATCTTTAATTTAATCAAATAGTGTCATCAAAATAACATTTACTCTATTACTGCAAATTCACTGCATTATTAACTAGTGTAACTAGACAAAAAAGATGGTACAAACCCCCATGGAAATATATACTTACTGTAAAAATGGATACAGTTCATAGATGTTCTATATTTAATTTGCAGTTTCAAAGCACTCTCTATGGAGAGGTTTTATGGTTCTGAAATAATTTAAAAACACACTTTACTCCAACTCATAGCAGGTCGTTTGTGCCAATTCGGGAAGTTATGGTGCCTTGTACTTAACAAAGGAACCCAAACTATAGTTTCTGATCGTGGTGAGCCTCTCTCCCGTTAGCAGTGGGAGTCAGTCCCCACAGCATGGGCGGGGCAGCCTCGGACTCACTAGCTTTCCTCTGGTGTCCTCAAACAACCCACGCGTGAAGACCACAGCCTTTGCAGGTGTCCCTGGGGTCCGTATAGCTTGATGAAAGATGCCAAGTCATCGAAGTCAGTCAGACAGAGAAGGAGAAATATCCCGTGACATCCCTTATATGTGGAGATCTTAAAAAAAAAAAGTGTTACAAATGAACTTACAAAACAAAAAGAGACTCACAGCCTTAGAGAATGAACTTACGGTTGCTAGCGGGGGAAGGATGAAGGGAAGGGATAATTGGGGAGTTTGGGACGGGCATGTACACACTGCTATATTCAAAAGAGATAACCAACAAGGACTCACTGCGTAGCACATAGAACTCTACTAAATGTTATATAGCAGCCTGAACGGGAGGGGAGTGTGGGGGAGAATGGATAAATGCATGTGTATGGCTGAGTCCCTTTGCTTTTCACTTGACTATCACAACATTGTTAATTGACTATACCCCAAAACAGAATAAGAAGTTTAAAAATTACAAATAGGTAAAGATGATTCCGAAAATTAAAAAAAAAAAAAAAGATACCAACTCATCACTGCCACTTTGAATACTTTAACCAGAAGACAGGTTGAGTGGGACAGAAGCAAACGGTAAGAGCGTTATATAATTTTAAAATCCTTCATTTGATTCCAAAGAGAAATATGGACTGGGTTCAAGATGTTGAAGAAATTATTTGCTAGGCCTTAATTTTCTCATCAGTGAAAAGAGAATTCTATGATAGCTGGACACATACTATCAAAATAACCCAGTGTTTCTAAAACGCTTATCTGCCCAGTTTCCCTTGAGATCAATAATATCATCTTCCAATTTGAATTTTTGTTATCAGAACTTGCTACGAGCTGTTGCTTTGTATATTTGAAACTAAAAAAAATATCAACAGAGCATTTCTATTTCAAGATTTCCATTCTTCTCCCTGTCAAGAAATTCTCTTCTTAAAATGATATTGGAGAGACTTAGAAATAAGGGTATTAAACTAGAGTTGTTTATTTTCAAAAGGCATGTATTTTTCACCTGTTGCTGGACCTGCCACCAGTCAAGTGCAGCGTGAGGCCCTGAGAAAGCAAAGACAGATGAGATCAAGCCCTGTGTCTTAAGGAACTTAGCGTCTCGTAGAGGGAACAAATGTTTGGAGAGAATTGTTTACAGAGTCAGGTTTAACAGAAGGCTTCACACAATTGACCGTCCATCCACCATCCACTTGTCATTTCATCCATGCTTCCATCTGTCTGTTCCTGCTTCCGTTCAGTCACCCATTCATCCATCCTTCCATTCATTTACCCATCCATCCATGCTTCCGTCCCTACCTCCATCCGTCTGTCCGTCCGCCCACTCACTCACCTGTGGGATGACAGACGCATCAGCGCTGAATCTCAGAGTGGCATGAAAGCGCATGTCTTGCTTGAAGATCGAAGAGCATGGCCAGGTCTATAGGGTAAAGCAGAGGCCCAGATACTGATGACATACCCCGTGTAAATACATCAGAGGACTGGAAACCTTGCTGAGGCCAAATGCAGAGATGAATGAGTCTGAGAAAAGTGGGCAAAAGGTGTTCTGTTCCATCAGTGGTCCTCAGCCTCCTGGACTCATGTGAGGGATGGTAAAAAAAAAGACTTAACTGGGTTAGGGTGCAGCCTGGACATCAGGATTTCTGAAAGCACCTGAGATGACTGATTTGCAGCTAAGGTTGAAAATAAAAGAGCAGGCGTGAAGAGAGAGATTTCCGGATGATCAATCACGAGTGGCGTCTGTGCCCCAGGTCCACAGGTGGAGGACGGTGGAGTCAGACTATTAGGTCACGTGTCACAGGCGTGCGGGACAGGCGGCTGCACTGCTGATCGTAAGGCAGGGACTAGACAGGGACGGCAAGACTAATCCCAGGCACCGTTGTTAGATGTTTCGAGTTGCTTATATCTGACTCGTAATGTTTGGCTCCCAAATCGGCCATGATTAGGATCACAGATCAAAGACAGGGCCGCCCCCGGAATAACAAGAGGTGATGAGACCAAGGCTTCTTGTCTGCCAGTGGAGCCCTCGGGGCGTGGTGCAGTCGGGAAGCAGTCGGTGTCTGCTGCTGAGGAGCCACTGTCTTGGCCTTCTTCAGCTCTCTAGAATTGTTCTCTGACAGTGTCAATGCTTAAAATGAAAGGAGACCATTACCCAGTGGGAACCATCCACTTGCTTTAGGTTAAAGCCGTCAGAGATTGCAACCACTGTCTCATTTTGTCAGATTCTTACCAGGGAAGGACATGCATCTGTGATTTAACAGATATTTATTGAGTCAAGCGCTGTCAGGCGTGGAAAAGATCCAGGGGTAAGAAAGAGAAAAATGGCCTCTGCCTTAGTCTCGTATCTTACAACCTGGAGGGGACAGAGTGCTAAATAAGGAAGCTCAGTCCAGCAACACAGCCATCATAACCTCCTGTGTCATCAGCCACTGTGTTGTATGAATCTGGGATTGAGGTATCCAGCAGTTATTCCTAAAGGAACGTGTTTAGCTTTTCAATTTAATGGCTTTATTTTTTTTTTCTTGTTAAATCGACATCATCTTTTATTGGATCTCTGTCTCAGTTGTGTTTATTACATACATACACATGCATGTGTACACACACACACATACACATTGATGTTTAGGAGACTTTATGTTAAAGGTTAAAAGAGAATTTCAGAACCTCTGGGTTTGCTTAGGTACCAAATCCCCATCTTTTCCTGGGAGAATCTATAGTGCGTTCTCCACAAAGTATCTTTGCGAGAAAGAAGTCACTCACTTGTAATTGGATGTCCCGGAAAGTAATCAGGTCCATAGGTCTGTGCTTTCCAACCCGCAGACCCATGAGACTCGAGTGTCTTCATCTAAAGGTACAGGTTCCCTTGGGAAAGAGACTCACGCCGAACACTCAGTGGTTATGTTCCAGGTCTCACTCTTCCTAAAATCCAGGCAGTGCTTCATAGATGGTGGGTGACAGCTGAAAATAGATTCATGTACGTTAGTAAGGAGAAAGGGAGAGATTACCATAAGTGAGTTTTTTTAAAAAAAATAACTATTCTATGACTGGGCAGAAGATTTTATAATTAAAAATATCTAAGTTGGCATGGTTCTCTTGAAACTCATTGGTGTAGAAAAATTTTGTCTTTGACAATCGAAGAAGATGCAGTCTGTGGCATGACGCAAAGAAAGCACACAAGAGATAGAGAATTATGGGATGCATGCATGCACGCATGGGTGCACGGACGGAGGGATGGATGGATGCAAGGATTTGTGAATGTATGGCTAGCTGGCTGGCTGGGTGGATAGATGGATGGATACATGGATTTGTGAATGTATGGATGGTTGACTGGGTGGGTGGATAGATGGATGGATACATGGATTTGTGAATGTATGGATGGTTGACTGGGTGGGTGGATAGATGGATGGATACATGGATTTGTGAATGTATGGATGGCTGACTGCGTGGGTGGATAGATGGATGCATGGATGCATGGGTGAGTGGATGGATGGATGGCTGCATATGTGGATTTGTGAATGTGTGGATAGGTGGTTGGCTGGATGGGTGTGTGTATGGATGGGTGGGTAGAAGGGTGAATGAAAGGGCTGTTCCCCTTGAGAGACTCTTTACAAAGAGGCCTTGATCCTCAAACTTCCACATGCAAGAGAAACCCCAGTGTGAGCTTGTTAAAATAAGAACATTCTGGGGTGTCTATCCTAGAGATTCTGATTGAGTAGATCTAGAGAGAAACTTAGGGATCTGTATTTTTTTAAACAAGTGCCCCAGGTTGTTATGGTCTCTGGTGGACTTGCCCTCCCAGACCCTCATTCATCTCTATTTCTACATCTTCTCTCTCTATTGCCCGTCCAGACACCATTGCATAGTTCCATCACTCAGGAGGCGCTGCTTCCAAATTCACCTCAAAGGCTCTTTGGAAGGAACCTGAGTAGAGCAGGTCTCTGCGGCCTGGGACAGCTCTCATCTCTCATCAGGACCCTCTTCCAGGATGCCCCTGGACAAGCCTGGATGCACCTTCCACCTGGGAGCCAGTGGGCCAGGCTGTAGAGAAGCCTGGGAGAGGGATGCTCTTGGGATGCTCTTGGGATGAACAGGAGGGAGATGTTTGTCTCCTGAACTTGAGCATCTCCCAGAGGAGAGAGGGTGAGCCGAGCGTTTGACCAGCACATCCCTGTCCCCATAGGTGGTGGGATTTCGGGGTGGCCTCTCTACTCTCCTTCTTGATGGCTGAATCTCACAGCGGAGGGCAGAAATTTGACATTGGTGGGGCGTCCACTGTTTTCTGGAGGTCATCTGATGGTGAAGGAGAGAGGGAAAGGCCCCAGGGTGCTGAACAAGGGTCTTCTAGAAGGCTAGGAGTTTCACACCTTCGTGGTTTCCTTATCGGCCAAGTTTACTCTCGGGGACGACAGTCATTTTCTAAGAAAGTGGGATGGCTTCACATCACATTTAAAGGCTTAAATAATGTATTCTGTCAGACAATTCCTTGAAACGGTTTTCCAAGTGAATGCATCAGAAAGTGTCTAGAAAGACCGCCTGGCACAGGGAGGGGAAGGCATTCAGAAGATGTGGGCTGCTTGAACCAGAATCTGACTCAAGGTGGAGCATCCATTTCAGTTTAAAGTGCATACATATTAGAGACAGCTCAGTGGACTCACACACACATGCCAGCACCAGCCAGATCACAGCAGAGAACATTTCCAACACCCCCGAGGCTCACCTGTAACCATGTCCAGTCAACAAATCTGTCCTCATCAAGAGCCAACTTCTGTTTTGATTTCTGCCACCATAGCTTTCTGTTCCTGAGTTTTTAAAACTAGAGTCATTCACTGCACACTCTTGTCCAGTCACTTTTGCTCATCATTTTGTTGTGGGATTCAGGTACCTTCTGTCCTATTCCTGTGTAGTAGGCCGTTCCGCTGACACGTTATTATTATAGACAGTGTCAAACGTGTCACATACCAGTTGAGAGAATTCTGTTGGAAGCACTCATACGTGCACTGCCTAGATCTGACGATTCGTACTTCTCTCTACTTACATTTTACCCATTTGTCCATCCCTCTATCCATCCATCAGTCTGTCTTACTTTTTGATTCATTTCAAGATAAATTGAAGACTTTGGGCACTTCACACCTTAACACTTAAGCTGGCGTATCATTATCACATCGTCGAACTTGCGTTTTATATTTGCTTATGATTTTGCTGAGAATGTGCTTTTTAAAAAATAGAGTAATGTAAAGATAAAGCTATTACACCCAGCATTTATTGAGGATGGCTTGCACTAAGCACTTGACGTGTATACATGTGTTGTTACTTCTATTTCTAGATACAGAAACTGCGCCTTGAAGACATAATTTGCTTGCCTAAGTTTACAGAAAATGTGGGTTTGGATTGTGGCTGATTCCAAAGTCCATTTACCAGCCAGCAATTTACTTTCATTTGAGTCTGAAAAAACAAAATTAAAAAAAATAAATAAATAAATAACAGGCATGCTTGGTTTTGTTGCCTGTCACTGCCACTTAACGAGCTGTGTGACTTTGGTCAAGTGAACTAAACTCTCTGAACCTCAAATTTATTTAACAGTCAAATGGGGGTGATAATCACAATGCCACAGAGTCATTGTTGATGATTGAATGAGATTTTTTAAATGCCTGCCTCATTCAGATTCATGATCTAACACTTGCCACTAGAAGGTTCTGGAACTGCTAGTCTGTAGAACAAGCTAGTTACTCAGCAGCCCGGTTTTGCTGTCGTTGCTGCTGTTCTGTCCTTGCTGAGCTGTGATTTGATTTCATCTCAGCAGCTCCCTCTGCACACACCAACTCTGCCCTTCCCTCTGTCTTCACTCCGTGACGCTATAATATCTAGAGGCTTATTGATTATTTGTTTGATTCTATTGTGGGCACAGGAGCAGTTCTTAGATTAAGACTATTAGATTTTCCCAAACGGCATTGCCGTGGTTTATACAATTGGATGAAACAGGTGATGTAATTTGGTCTCAATTTGCTCTAAAGTAGAGTTGGAGGAAAGGGGTGCAGTGATCTGGTTCTGAGCTTGAGAGCAAGTGGGAGGAAAAAAGTGATCTCCAGGTGATATCTGTGCGGCTCATCAATTCCAGATATACTGCGTGAGCAGGACGGAGAATTCAGAGCTTTTTTTGCTTGGTTTCTTCTCTTTGCTCTGAGATAAAGAGCCTAGCTTTACCTATCCAACTGAAATATTAAACCGACTGATATCATTTATTTTTCCACGTGAAAAGATCTCAGGGAAAAAAAAAAAAAAGAAGTATCAGGCTGAGTGTTTTTGAGGTGCTGGTTTAGGAAACTGTGGGTTAAAAGTAGATAACAGATTTCCCCAGAAATAAATTGTTCCCTGATGGCTGCTTGGGATGGAACCAAGTCGAAAATGTTCTTTTTTCTTTTCAGTGCACCCCCAACCCTGATATTTAAGCACATTTTCATCATACCATCTACAGACGTTTCAGCTTTGGATTTTACCTTGACATTACAACACATTGTATTATTGACTCTTCCAGAATAGTATTTGTAATGATGGCTGCGGAACATTTATTGGCTAATGCACGCGGGCTCAGAGTGTCCAGCTCTTTTTTGATCCCAGAAGCTATAGCCCGCCAGGCTCCTCTGTCCATGGGATTTCCCAGACAAGAATACTGGAGTGGGTTGCCACTTCCTGCACCAGGGGATCTTCCCGACCCAGGAATTGAACCCACGTCTCCTGCATTGGCAGGCGGGTTCTTTACCACTGTGCCACGTGGGAAGTCGTGCCCTTTTATTAGCTAATACTATAGTTTATTTAATGAGTCCCCAAATACTAAAAATTTACATTGCTTCCAGATTTTGCTTATTATAAACAAAGCGAAAAGGTAACTTGTGAGTGTTTTAGACTAATAAATATAATACATAATATTCAAAAATTTCCCGATACTAGATTTCCAGAAGTAAAATGACTGAGGAAAGAAACATATAGTCCTGTGTTCCCACTTCTTAATTTAGCACTTACCCCAATATATGAAAAAATGTGTCTGTCTCTCTGTTCTCTATCTCCCCTTCCTCTGGGTTCTCTCACAGCAAGGAATGGACCTGACTCGTGCTCGTTTCTGACCTTAGCCTCGGGCGTGATCTGTAGGAGATGTGAGTGAGTGAAGGACCTGACTCGTGCTCGTTTCTGACCTTAGCCCCGTGCGTGATCTGTAGGAGATGTGAGTGAGTGAAGGACCTGACTCGTGCTCGTTTCCGACCTTAGCCTCGTGCGTGATCTGTAGGAGATGTGAGTGAGTGAAGGACCTGACTCGTGCTCGTTTCCGACCTTAGCCTCGGGCGTGATCTGTAGGAGATGTGAGTGAGTGAAGGAGTGATTTCCACACACTGTCCAGAAACTCTACTCTTGCACTCGACCTGCAGAGGCCCAGGAAGAGGACCATGAGCCCCAACCCTGGGCAGGAGCCCCGAGCCCTGGACACTGCCCGGATGGACAGACAATGTCGTTGTTAATTGCCAGAGAGGCCCTGTCCTGGTGAGGACCACATGGCTCCCTGGGGAGTTCTCACCAACCTCGGAAAATGGGGCAGCCGTCTTAATTATGGATGCCATTGTGTTTCCTCATTAACCGTCGAGGGCGGGGGCAGGGGTGGGGTGGGGAGGACAATGACCGTAGCCAGTTTGCTTCACGTGTAAACTTTGACCTCGAAGCAGCGGGGCGGGCTTTTTCCTAAGGACCCTGTTGATGGTGACAATAAGGACTAGCCCCAGCTGCCAAGAAGGCCGATAACAGCAGAGTGGAGCGTGTCTTTCCTTTCTTCTTTTTTTTACCCCCTTAAACTGTGTTCATTGGTTTTAGGAATCGTTAGCGTGGTTAAGATTAAAGCTATTGGAAATAGCACAGACTGCTTCATTTCATTGTGTTCAGTTGGATTGGATCCGAGCCATTTGCAAAGAGCAGCATTACCATAAGAAGGACTTAGCGTGTTTGTCACATCACGCCCCTTCGTGGAGAAGGCAGTGTCTTAAAAAAAAAAAAAAAGTCTTGAAATAGCACAGCTTTCTTCTGTTCTCAGAAGTACAGCAACGTAGAACTCTCTGTGTCCAGATGGTCTTCCTGGGGTCTGGTGAGTGGTCCAGCTCCCTGGTCACAGTGGCCCTGGATAAAGTCAAAAAGAACAACTCGAGACTTCCTTCCTTCCCTTCCAAGCAGTGCTGTCCCCTGCCTGCCCCCGCCCCCTGTGCACTTACTTATCTTATAAGGTTAGATTCTCCCAAGTTACTATTCATGGAAAAGGGAGGTTCCTGCTGCTTTAACAACAGAAGAATAGTATATCAAGAGCGTTAGACTCGGTGAAAGACCCTAGTGAAGGGCCATGCAGTTCCATTTATAGGAAATGTCTGAAGAGGCAGGACTAGAGACAGAAAGTAGGTGAGTGGATGCCTTGGGCTGAGGAGGCATGGGCAGATTGGGGAGAAGACAGCTAAGGGAGCAGGATTCCTTCTGTGATCGAGAAAAGTTCCAAACTGAGTGATCATCCCAGAACTCTGTGGATGTCGTAAAAAAACAGCTATTGAGTTGTGCCCTCCAGGTGCGTGAATTGTATAGTAGGTGAGCTGTATCTCAGTAAAGCTGATAACAACAGTATGAAAGCCACAGTGTAACTCGATGGATCTGATACTCAAGCCCCTCCAGTGTCCCCTGGGCTGGGGCAGAAATCCAGGTGGGCCTGAGCAGCACATGGCAAGAGGGGCTTTTCACCTCCACCCCGAGCATCCTACTTCTGTTAATAGGACCTTTGAAACCATGAGCTCTTTTCAGAGCAGCATCATTGTGTTGATTGTCCATTACAGAATTGAGTTTAATCCCTGCCCTCTTACAGTTTGGATTCTCTGTCTACCCCTACCCCACTCACCCCCACCAATACAGTGTAAGCCTCCCTGAAGGCAGAGTTTACAGTTCACTGTGAGCTATTTTTGAATAATTATCGGTTACAGCAGCCTCCTACCCAGCAAGGCACTTGTTGTTGAGAACACACAATGAGTAGCTTGTACTTTCTTTCGGGAAAACTGATACTGTCTAGGGAGTCCAGTACTCTTGCCTGGAAAATCCCATGGATGGAGGAGCCTGGTGGGCTACAGTCCATGGGGTCGCTAAGAGTAGGACATGACTGAGCGACTTCACTTTCACTTTTCACTTTCATGCATTGGAGAAGGAAATGGCAAGCCACTCCAGGGTTCTTGCCTGGAGAATCCCAGGGATGGGGGAGCCTGGTGAGCTGCCGTCTATGGGGTCGCACAGAGTCGGACACGACTGAAGTGACTTAGCAGCAGGGAGACCCAGGAAGACTGCAACCAAGAGCTTGTGTTTGAGCTAGGTCTAGTTACATAGACACTCACCAAATAGAGAAACAGCACAGTAAGCCATTAGAGGTAGAAAGAACAGCACGGGGAAGGGCATGGAGCTAAAGAAGAACATGTCTGACTCCAGAGTTTTGAGAAATTTGCTGAGGACTCCCTTGAGACCAGAGCTTAGAAAAATCGTCAGTGATACGCCATATGCAGACTTGTATGGTGAGTATTGACTCCTCTCTCACCCCATTTTAGCCAAACTCTTGGTGGCAGCTGAACAGGGTTTATGACAAAAGGAAGCAGATTGGTTCATGCACTAGAAACTCTTGGAGCTCTGGCTTCAGGCATAGCTGGGTCCAGGAGCTCAAATGTCTCGTTAGATTATTTGTCTCTCTCCATCCTTTGGCCGTGAGGGTCTCTGCTTGGCTTGCTTCTGTAGCAGGATCAGTCTACTGGTGGGAGAGGTGGGACCAGTCTCCCCTTCTCATGTGATGTTAATGACTGTAGAAGGAGACCTCTCCAGTATTCCCTCTCAGAGTATCTGCATCTCAGGGAAGATTCCAGCCCAGTTTAGATCGCATGCATTGTCCATGAGCTAATCACCGTGGTCAAGGATAAGCTGTTTAATTACCCACTGAAGTCATGTGTCTACCATCTTGGAAAGGGACTAGAACACCCACCTTGACCAGTAGGATCAGATGGGGTACAGTATGCTTCCCAGAAGCAAAAAAATAAAAGGACAGTATGCTGAGTGAGCAAAAACCTATAGTTAATCCCCCTACTGTATCCCTTAGGATTTTTTACTTCCAGTTTAGATGTTAAACTACATCCCTGGTATCTCATTCTTGTGATGCTGGATTTCAAGCCTTAGCTGAGAATTTCACACACACATGTCTGTCCAGTTCATTTGAGTAGAATATCAACATGAGAGAAATCTAATTCACTGCTCTCCTCCAGACCTCAGTCGCCTCATCTGTAAAATGGGGACAACAGCCCAGACATTGCTGGCCCTTCCTGAAGCTCCGTTGGGAATGTCCGGCATGCACTCAGAGAGTGAGCCTCCCAGTTCTTCCCAGGCAGGGTTGGAGTGCGTCTACCTGCACAGGACCGTGTCTGTTCACCTGTCACTTCAGCAAACTCTGATGCCCGGAGGGTCTCGCCGTGCCCCCAGCAGCCTCCGACCTCTCAGGAGAGAGCAGGTTGTTCCCCAGGTACCACAGAGAGGCAGCTTGGGGCAGGTGGCAGAAACCACGCCATTTCCAGATGAGGCCGGGCTCCCCAGACATCAGCTGCCATGCTCGGAGGGGCGTTCAGACAAAGAGCCAGATTTAAATTCATGTAATGTTGCTGTTTGTAACATTGAATACTTAAGACATCTGCTCAGAGTCTCACATGATAAATGAATGGAAAGAGTCCAGGAGTGCTTTATGAGATGGGGGGAGGGTGGTGCTGAGTGAGGGCCGCACATTTCAAAGCAGGATCTCAGTCAGACGTTAGTTATACCTGTAATATTGTACAAATTACAAGCAGTAGGAATAGTCCAGGAAGGACGTCAGTCTGCACACAGGGGTGAAAAAGAAGGAAAAAAAAAAAAGCCCTTGAAGCCTAGAAGACAGGGACTGATCATCTCTGGGGGAGGGTGGGTGAAAAAGTAGCAAGTTTACCGTCACTGGCAGGTGTCTGAATGTTCCGTTTAAATTAAGTGGCACGTGTCATAAAGGAGCAGGGGCACCCGCACACCCCACCCCGTGTTTCTGTTTCAGCTTCAGAGTCTATTTTTCTTTCCCTTTCAGCTCAGCTGCCTTCCCCTCCCTGACACTGGGTCACCCAGTGCTCCTTCTCGATGATTTCCTTTTACTTTAGTCCATCATGCTCCATGATTCAGTGGAAACATTAAAAAAAAAAAAAAAAAAAATCGTTCTTAATTTTAATTAATGGCAAACTTATCCCAGCCCCGTTTAATAAATCTGGCCCCTGAACCTAACGAGTCCCTTCGCCTGTGAGGGCCTCCTGTCATTTTATTGGCCCCCAAGCCTCCCAACCCAGTGGCTGAGTAATTGACAAAAACTGCAGGTAAAAGCACGAGACACGTAATTGATTCACACGATCCCTTCCGCCGAACACACTGAAGAGTTAATTATTTCTCCCCCCTGCAGTCGGGACTCAGCTGTTGTTTCCACTGGGATTAAACAGCTGTCAGCATTGTTAATGACATCAAATTCATGCATTAAAATCCCCTCGTCCCCTTCCCATAGAAAGCAGGGTTGTGGAAACCTCCGCCACATCCTCCTTTATGAAGGAGTGAAGAATCCAAAGAAAGATAACGTCCCTTATTACAAAACCACGGACCGGAGCTCGTGTTGATGGAATCTCGTAATGAGTAATTAAGCCTCTTTGCAAAAGTCAGGCTGTCATGTTGGCATTTGGGTACTTCAGTTCCCTGGTGGAAGCAGCTGGGGAGACTGGGAAGGTGATAAAGGGAAGAAAACCCAGAATCTTCTGGAAGGATCTCCACTTTTTATTTTTAATAACACAAAACAGAATTACTAAGTAATTAAGCAGAAAGGAACTTGTGTGTTTAAGTTTCCCTCAGTTTCTTCAAACATCTGTAACAGCATACCAGATGGACAGAAAGGCGCCCCTCTCTATTTAAGAATTTTTCTTTCTGGCTAAGTCTCTTATATCTTATGAGAATAAACTTCAGGGTTTGGTTCCTGTCTGTTGGTTTTCCCAAGCACTGTCTTAGCAAATGTAAGTTCGAATCCTGAGTTTGAACGAGAAACCTGTTTCCGGGAAAAAGTAAATGCAAGTATTTCTGGGTGTCTTCAGCAGCACAAATTGCCCTGCAGATAGAAAGGCAGGGGCAAGAAGTGGGGAGCAGTAGCCCCAAGGCTTCTGAGCCAAGGGCCCCACCTCTGCCGGTAGCCGGAATCAGATCTCTTCCTGCAGCCGGGGAGAAACATGCATGTGTAGACTCGTGGTCTCCCCCGCCACTGGCGGATTGATTTCACTGAATATGACGAGTCCCAGGATTATTTCAAGATAATTATTAGTTAGCTTTCGTTTCCCCGCCACAAGACACAGCTCACAGAGCTGAACGTTTAAGGTGACCTTCAGAAACGTCTCACCTTTCTCAAGACACCTTGCGTTTAAAGTCTCTCCTCACTCACGCTCCTGAGAGTGCAGTGTGATTTCACAAATTCCGAACTAGCGAGAAAACTCAACCCAGTCAATACACAAGTACGGAAGGAAGTCAGAGGATGAGAGAGGCAGAGACAGAAGGAAGGGACGTGTGAAGAAGAAGAAAACACACTTGTCAGAGGAGCAGTTCTTTCGGATTCGGGCGAGAGAAAAACCATCCCCGAGGAACCCAGAGGTGTGCGGAAGCCAAGCAGTTAAAGAAATAGCCTCCTTCCAGCCCCATAATAAGACAGGAGAGTTTTATGTGTCACATCAATAAACATCTTAATTGAACAATGCGTGGGTTCTCCCCCAACGCTCGCCTCGTGCTGTACTTGCTCTTCAAAGAGTCTCCAGAAAGGAAGAAATCACTCAGGCTCAAGTTTCACGGCGAGACGAGGCTTCATTTTCCAGAACCAGCCCCTGTGTTACGATTATCCACCAAAATAAGCTGTATGTTATTTTTAAAAGCATCATGTGATGTACAATTAATTATTGCCATTTTTTGTTTGTTTGTTTTGATTTAGCAAAAGCCTAATGTCGCCCTCATAGGGAACCTTACCCGATGGAAACCGCTCAGCCTAAATGGCCAACTGTTGGCAGTTACACTTGGCCAAAACGGAGACCCCCGCTCGGCCCCTGGTGTGGGGGCCCCCAGCTCTCCTCCCTGCTTTGGATGGGATGTTTAGGGTGTAACCTGCCAAGGTCCTCGGCCCAGGCCAGGAAGCAGAGGTAATTTATTACCCCAGCTTCCCGCCCGCAGGAGGCCCAGGGAGGCCTTGAAATTCGCAGCTGCGAGTCAGGCTCCACCAGCGCAGTCACGGAATTTAATGAGGCCTCTCCGGACACCGAGAGAGATGGACGTTTCTAGGCTTGCTGGCTTCACTCAGTCAGCCCCGCCTTTCCCCCTGAAGAGACCTTCCTGGAAAGGCCTCACACGCTGGCATGACCGTCTGTGTCCTTTGGCTTGATCATTCCACGTTGCGACTCCAGACCTGCCTGGCCGCCTCAGAATGTACTGCTGCCAATAAAAGACACCCCCAACCACTCCCCCCACCCCATCCCACACTGTTAAGCTTTGTCATATAGTTACTGTGGCGTGAGCGTTTACAGAAATGACCTCCTCTAATCCGGGAGTTCCCCTCCCTGCCCCGGGGCTGAATTCCCACTCCCAGGGGACGTCTGGCAATCCTGGAGACATGTTTGGTCATCACCTCTCAGGAAGAAGGACCCCTGGCATCTAAGGAGCAGATCCTGGGGACGGTGCTACATGTCCTACAGCCCCTGGCAACAGAGAATTATCCAGGCCCCAGCGTGGATCGTGTTGAGGGTGAGAAACCCTGGCCTGGAGTCTTTCTCAGCGTTTTCTTTCATTTATCGCCTCCCACCCCCAGGAGCCTTTTCAGACACGATTTTCCTAATCGCCCCCGCCCATGAAATTTTAATACCACAGATACACTGCATACCTGTTTCTGTACTGTATGCACAGCTGTGCTTTAAACATTCAAACGGCAAACATGTTTTTTTCCTCTTCTCCTTTCTTCCCTCTCCCAAAATCCAACTTTTACCCCCTCCCTTGAGGTGTTATGGCCTCCATCGGAATTCGAAGTGTAAAGAAGGACTTTATCCATAAGTAACAAGGAGCCAGTGGAGACTTTTGAGCAAGAAAATCTATACAGTGATGGGATTCGTTTTTTTTAGAACAATCCTGACAGCCTTGCGGAGAGTGGGAGAGATCAGTCAAGATCCCAGGCTCTGGGAGGCAAGGGTCCTGCCCCATCAGGAGCAAACCTCCTCTCCCAACAATGTCGCCTTCTATTGTTAGTCACCATCCAGCAGTCACTGTCAACTTCCAATGGCAGTCACCTGCTCCCCCGCTGTAAGCCCCTGGTCCACTGGACACCCTCCTGCCCTGTGAGCTTCCACTGCCCAGGAACCCGGGTGAAAGCTCCCTCAAATAAACTGCTTCCTTTCCAATGATGCATTTGCCTGTTCCCCGACTCCGGGATGCTCTGGTACACAAACACAGATTTCAAGACTAGGTCTTCTTCATCCATCCCTGGATGCCCCTGCCCAGTTCCTGGCACGAGAGAAGGAACTCGATCATTGTTTTCTGGCTGAACGAATGAATGAATAAGGGTTTTCCTCCTTGAAGAGCTCCTTGCATGCCTTAATCTCGCCAGCATCTTGTGAAACACACCTACTTCTTTCTGATCTTCACATTCAGGCAGTTTTGAAATGAGAACCAACGAAGCTGCCTTTGCTCTCGGTCTGCTGGGTCCCTCACCCCCTACCCACCAGCCCCGCACCCACCCCCCCACCCCAGCACACCCAAGGCTGTGTGGTCAGAATCTCAGATCCGGACCACGTGATGTGCGTGGGCCTGTGACTCTCGGAGCCATGGGGCACGCGATGGGGGCGGCCCAGGGCGCCAACCGAGCAAGTCATTTCTGAAGAAGGGTCTCGTAGCAGAGGACGGAAGCCTGATGCCGTGGAAGGAGCCATCATGCACGGCCAGGGCAGCTCAGTGCCAGCCTCACAGATGCAGCCAGGTCATGGGTCAAGGTCGGCAGGCCTCACGCTGTGAGCACCATGGCCTTGGGCACCTGCCGGCATTAAGGTCTGTGTTAAGATGACCCCAGATAAGCAGGACACCAAAATAAATAGCATAAAGAGAAGATTCCAGCCATACTGAGGGCTTAACACTTCCTCCTTCCATTTTCCCCACACTTGGTCTCTTGACTACAAATGCTTTTCTGTGAGTCCAGTCTTCCTGCTGAGGTTCAGCTCCCAGCTGACCCTCAGCCCCCACCACCCCTCTCAAAAGGGTTCTTTCTGGGAGAGAGCAGACACACGCACAAACAAGCAAACTTCAGCTATACTATTTTTTTTTTTCTGTTTATATATTTTTTTTCAATTGAGATAAAACTGATGTAACATAAATGAACCACTCAGAAGTCAACAGCTCAATGGCATTTAGTATCATCATCATTTTGTGCAAACACCATGTCTTTGTAGTTCCAAAATATTTTGTCACCTCCCAGTCAAACCCTGAATCTGTCAAGCAGTCCCTTCCTTTTTGTCCTTCCTCCCAGCCCTTGGCAGCCCCCTCTCTGCCTTTTGTCTCTATGGAATGGCCGATTCTCGATAGTCCCTGTAAAAGGAGTCACGCAGTATGCAACCTTCTGCATCTGTCTTCTTCCACTTGGTGTAAAGTTTTCAAGGTTGATCCATGCCATAGCCTATGTTAGCACTCCGTTGCTTGTCCTGGCTTAATAATACTCCACCGTATGTTTATACCACGTTGGGTTTATCTGTTCGTCCATGGAGGCGGGGGGCAACATTTGGATTATCCCCACCTTTTGGAAATGGCAGTCCACTCCAGGATTCTTGCCTGGGAAATCCCATGGACAGAGGAGCATGTTAGGCTACAGTCCGTGGGGTTGCAAAGAGTCAGACACGACTGAGCCACTTCACTTTCACTTTCACCTTTTGGCTATCGTGAGTGGCGCTGCTGCGAACATTCTTGAGCATTCATTTTGCTTCAGATGACCGTGCACGGCTCTTTTTATCTTACGGTGCATGCCCTGTGGGTTGTCCCATGGTGCTTACAAAAGGAACCCGTATCCTTACAGAGCATTTGAAAGCACAGCTGGAAGCACATAAAGAGGTAACACCAGCCATCTACAGACCCAGTGCCCAGAAGTAACTCCTGTATTTTATTTTGCTTGATTTGCAGTGCTGTGTCCAGCATAGTGATTCACTTAGATGCACATTCTTCTTTTCCAATAAGCTTTATCATACGGTTTTGAGTATAGTTCCCTGTGCTATACGGTAGGACCTTTGGTTGTTCTCTTCTCTGTATAATAGCTTGCATCTGCTAGTCCCAACCTCCCTCTCCATCCCTCCCCCAAACCCCTCCCCCTTGGCAGCCACAAGCATGTTCTCTATGGATGTGAGTCTGTTCCTGTTTCACAGACGTGTTCATTTGTCTCGTATGTTAGATTCCACGTATGTATTTATGTATTTATTTAGTGGGCTACAAAGCATTTTCACCCACCACCATCTCACAGGATTCAACTTAGCTAGCCCGGCCATGGGGGAAACACAGCATATCCAATCGCCTCCTATTAGAATCATGTGGACCACGCATGGTGTTTTGAGGCAGGATCTGCATTTTGACCTTGAAAGTAGAACCAGATCTTCTTATTCAGCTCAGTTCTCCCAAGGAGACAGAAGTCCCAGTGTTGCTTCTAAACACACGGACTCTCAATTAAGTATTTTTGTGGAAGAGCTTATTTGCACCATCTTCTGAAAAAGCAGAGGGGGAGAGTATCACCTTGAAAGTCCTGTCTGAGTTTTAAAGAGTAGGGTTCTGTAATTCTGTAGGATTGAGTTCCCTCGGCAGTAGGGGGAAAAGGTCACGAGTTCTTAGTTTTATTTGCCTTCGAAATGTCAAGGGGGAGTTATATAAGGAGCCAGGACTGGCCTCAGTCACATTTTCGTTCTTGATTTGTGCATAGAGCCTAAGGATCTGTGCTAGGGGGCTCTTTGCTCCATGCTCACAGGGTATGTCTGTACTTGATGTATGTAACAGTACTTTCTGGAGCCTACAAAGCCTATGAAAGCTCTTCCTGTAGACCCAAGGATGTGGGGCCCCTGTCCTGACAGGGAGGACCCTGGGCTGTCAGGCTTCCCCGACATCCACACTTGGTCTGCATCTTGTCACTGGTGTGTTCACCATGGAAACAGCTTCACCCACACCTCCCAGCACTGCTCCCTTCTTCTCTTGTTAGAAGTTCTCCAGTGCTTGTTATTGCCTGCACCATTTCATGATCTCTATGTGAATATTCAGAAATGCCAGGGGAGAGGGGAAAAATGCACACAGATACCTTCAGGGCTGAGTCGAGGGGGCAAGGACAAAGCCAGGAGATGTCTGTACATCCAGGTTCAGGATGATGTTCCTGATGAGTGTCACAGAAGTTCACAGCAGCCCCCAGAGGCAGGCACAAACAGCTCTGTTTGTATGATGAGGGGCAGAGTGAAGGAGTGACGTCATTTCCCTGCACTCCCCTGAAGATGGTTTATTTTCAGGGTGTTTGGCTCTGTTCACTATGCCAGGTGCCACCCGGAAAGTTAAATGGCTCCTCCAAACATCTGGTAGATTTGAACGCTGCAGCCCTCTGCTCTGCTGGGGAAACCCTTAAAGGGCATTGAGAGCCCTGGTTTTTGACTGGCAGGGTGTCAGACTCACTGTCTCTTCACTGACGGGCTCTGGGCCCAAGTGGAGTGAACCATGCACTCTGCAGGATCTGGCCCCAGACGAGCCACCCCGGGCTTGAGCTATACCCTGTAGGATTTGAGTTCCTTCTCCTTCATTGCTCCCAGGAGGAGAAACAAAAAGCAAAAACAGCCTCCGTCATGCATCTGCCCGAGAAATAGGACTGTGCATTTGCATTCCTTCCAACTTGTGTGTTTGCAACACACAGACAGGCAAGTTTGAATCACTTTGACTTTGAAAGCATGATTTTGAGCAATTATCTGGGGGGAAAAAAATATACCTCTTCCTCACTAAATAGGTCTGTCAAAGAGAGTCATAGTACAGCACGCCATTGCCAGAATACACGTTTGTGCTGGTTAACCAGCCCCAGCCAATTAAGTAGCGGGATGTCGACTGCATTCAGGCCCTTCCTGGGCCACAGACAGGCTCGTGCAAGTTCATTTTCATAGTGGCGTGTATGTATCTTTAGACCTTAACTGACAGATCCCCACGGTGAATCGAGTAGGGAGTTATCAATTACATGGTTAGCTAGGCGCTGCCGCTGTATGCTCCGTGGCTTCCTGACAGAAGCAGGCAGAAAAGGAGGAAAGGACTAATATTTCTGGTGCAGAAAGACTGTTAATATTTTAGACCAGGCTCCTCTATGTTTATTTAGTTGGGAGAAAATGTGCATTTGAATCCTGCAAACCCTAAAGAAGTTTGCATTAATAAATAGTGATTACCATAATACTCTGCTCTAAAATATATTTTATTTATCAAGTGAACACCCTTCTGAGCTCCTCTTTATCCTTCCTGTGATGGCTAAATTAATTTCATCAAATTTTGATTTCTTCGTGGCGATGTCGTGAACAGTACTCGAAATAATAAAATGACTCTGACTGCCTATAAAGCCATTTGCAATTGGAGAAGCAGTGATTTGGGCTTGCGTTCCCCTTGGCGGCCAGATAATATATTCCTTTGTTTTCCTTTGCAAAATATTTATCATGGGTTCTCCTTTAGCCTGAGTCTAATCTGGAAGTGGGCCGGCCTTTTGTGGTTGTGGGCTGAAGCTGAGAATGGCATTCTAAAATATATCTCTTGGACTTCCCTGGTGATCCACTGGTTAAGAATCTGCCTTCCAAAATAGGGGTTGCAGGTTCTACCTCTGGTCAAGGAACTAAGATCCCACACACCATGGGGCAACTCAGCCCGCACAGAACTAGAGAGGTCTGCACACTGCAACAAAGGCTGAGTGCAGACAAATTCTAAAAAATCAATCAATCAATAAAATAAAAGATATCTCTCCCACTGAGACATCAAACTCCACCAGTAGGAATTTCTTCCCAGAATCATGGACTTGTGACAGGTAGACCATGGATGCCCAAAGTGTTTACACTTAATGGGAAAACCTGGACTGAGGAAGGGAAGGACTTGGCAAAGACGATAGAGAAGCAGGGTCTGGAACCAAGGGCTCCTCATTCCTGGTCTTGGACTCTTGCTATGGCATCTTTAGTTTTTTAATATCGCCTCGCTGCTCTAGTGCGTGTGTTGTCAAAGACTTTAATGTTTGTGATCGATTGCGCTCATTGTTTCCAAGTGAGGTCTGCTGTCAGCCCTCGTGTGGATGGACTGAGGTCCAGGCTCGTAGCGTTGGGTCCTAGAGTTGAAGAGTTAGAGGTACCACCACCTGAAAGCTGTCTAGGTGTCCTAGGCGGAGGGCTGTTACAGGAGGAGGCTGCTTTAAGCCCACCTGATCTAAGTCGCTTATACACTTGGCCTCAAAGTCTTCCTAGAAAACACTTAACAAATAAAATGTTAGAATTGAATTTATTTTCTAATCCAAGATTCAATGCAAAGCGCACCAACTATGAACAATACTTTACAAGCGGGCTCCAAACTAAACACCTATAATGACTTTATTATTATAGGAAAATTGCCTCTATGGATTATAAAGTGGGCAATGTACTAACTACGTGATTTGCCCAAAACAGATCCTTAACTCTGACATGTAAGCAAGTAGAATGAAGATTAGTCTGTTCGGCACATGGAGTGCTTTTTAGAGTTGAGCGTCATGAGACATTCTGTTCGGGTGGCTCTCCCCCTAGGAAGGATAGTGCACCCTGAGTCTTCAGTGGAGACTGACTGAGGATCACACCTGAGTCTCGTTTTCTGTTAGCAAGGACCAAGGTGCTCTGAAAGGAGGAGGAAGGCGTGGACAGGTTAGGATCTTGGGATGGGTCCTCTGGCTCCATGTTCACCAGCCTCTTTCCCTTTCCTCCTGGCCACCTCACTGGACTCCCTAACTGTTAGATTTGGTCACATAGCTGAGTTCTAACCAATGGAATGAGCCCCAGGATGGAACTAGCTTGGGTCTCTGCATGACTGCATGGAGCCGACCTCTCTGTAGTCAGTAAGGCTTTATAGGAACACAAGATAAACTTATATTGTGTTAGGCCTCAGCAACTTGGAAGTTCATCTGTTACAGCAGATACCTACATTATTTCAGTGACTATGGGAAGGTGGGACTGGTGAAGCATCTCCTCTTTTTCTAGAGCTATCCCTTGTCTGTTTCTCCCATGAGCCCAGTGTGACCACAGGGCACATGTCCTGTATCCCATGGACCTTCAGCAGAGCTTGGCCCTCTTAGGAGCTGTAACAAGTAAGCCAGAAGTCCCCACTCTCTGGCTCAGGAGTCAGCAAACACTTCTATAAAGAGCCAAATAGTTAACACCTTATGTTTCACAGGCCATGTAGTCTCTTTTTGATTACTCAGCTCTGCCGCCGCAGTGTGAAAACAGCTGCCAAAGGTGTAGGAATGAGTGGGTGTGGCTGTGTGCCGATAAAACTTTATTGATAAGAACGCGGCTGAAGTCCGGAATCGACCCCTGGTCTGTAGTTGGCCAGCGTCTGTGCTATGTGGTCTCCCGGACTGACAGAGGGTCCTTGCACCAACTTCTTTCAGAGTGATCTCAACATACTTCTCAAGTAAGTCACCTAGCTTATTTCCCAACCCACAAGCTGACCCTCGGGCTCCTTCCACTGAAAATACTGTACAAATCCTCATGTTTCCGGAGCAGCCCTGTTAGAAGTGGCCACATTTTCCTTGTCCATTTTCATGACGTCCTCTGCCGTATCCATCGATGATCCCTGGCATTTTGGGTAACGGGTGTGCAAGGGATGTAACAGAAAGGAAAGAAACAAGGAAGAAGGGGCCACACAGAGAGGGGGAATCGATACTGTTTTGTTTTTTTACAGTTGGCTCATCAAGGTCTGACTCTCTTTGTCATTTTTGAGAGAATATGGATTAATACTGGGGAAAAATGAAAGAACTCAGAACCCAAGCCCAGATCCAGGTGTCTGAGTGCCTGCCTCCTCTCCACCATCTCTCCATCAGGAGCCACACCCGGAGCACCCACTTCTGGGACTTCACTTTAAAACTGTTGAATTCCCCGTGACCTCGGCCCCAGGAGCAGGGGCTTCTGTGACACCCAGCCCTGACTCCTTCCAGGAAGGAAGGGGGAAATCTCCGTTTCCTGTCGGTCGTGGAGGGCTTGACATGCACAAACCCTCTCTTGTGTCCCTCGGTCCCAGCCCATTGTATCAGCGAAGAGGAAGCAGTGCAGCCTGCAAATTTGTGTCACCGCACACGGGGCGCCGCGCGGTCTCGAGTGTGGCTTGTCACCAGCACGGGGTTCACAGCAGTGTCAGGGTCCTAGTGCCACGAATCACTTCCATCTCCGGCAAGGATTGGGTGTGTCATGCAGACCACACTCGGGGCAGGCGGGGGTCATACACCACGGCCCTGGCCAGAAATGCTGACCACTCCAGCCAGAGTACAGAAGTTACAGCTGAAGCCTGAGTTCCAGCCGGCTGCCTCCCCCAGTTCCATCAGCCAGGATCCCTCTGATACAAAGACCTTGACTGGCCCAGGAATGCGGATGCTGTGTCAGAGGTCATGGCTCAGAGCCAGAAACGCACCGCAACGGCCTCCCATTCTCCTTGACGTGGTTTCGAGGGGCGTCCCAGGGTCAGAAGGATATCCAACGCCAGCTTGTCTGAGATGGCGTGGAAAAGGCAGGGGAAATGTCAAGATGAACTGGGGCTTAGGAAGACATTTACCGAAACAGGAGCACGTACACCCCTGGCTTCATCAGCATTTCCCCAGG
Source organism: Bos grunniens (assembly GCF_055505025.1). Lineage (NCBI taxonomy): Eukaryota > Metazoa > Chordata > Mammalia > Artiodactyla > Bovidae > Bos > Bos grunniens. The sequence continues at coordinate 6,113,311 of NC_141182.1, forward strand.
CGAGATGAGTCAGACATTTGTATTTTTACATACGCAGCCAACGCACTTGCAACTTTCAGCCGGGGATGATAGGAAGACTTATTGAAAATACTTAATCAATTTTTACGAAGAAACCAGAGGTAGATGCGCTTCCAGACCCACAGTTTTGAAAGTCACCAGGAGGATACCAGGCTGACTCAGAGCTTTATGAAGACCCAGTCAGTCCTAGTGGGCGCTCTGTGCTCCACGGAGAACAGTTGGTTTGGACTTGAGCTGGTTTCTGTTTTGAGACTCCAGGCCCATAGTACCCTAAGTAGGTTGGGGCAGTGCTGATTTTACTATCCTTGGCATTTCAGTGGATTTTCTTGGGGTGGTTTCACATAAGTGATCTGCAAAGATTTGAGGATCTAAGGACAGAAGTGGCAACCCCACAGTCCACTTGGCATCATTCCGCAGTTCTGGGTCCATGGCCGACATCATTCATTCATCAGTACTCGCCTTTCCTCCCAAGCACGGAGGTGACTCTCCCAAGTCTGAGTTCAGGCAGAGCCCTCCAGGAAATTGTTATCCATTGACCAGGGTTAGCACATGTGCTAAAGCTCATTTGCCATTTCTTGATATCTCCAGTAGAGATTCTAAAGTCCTGCTATTTTGATGTTGTCATTCTCTTGAATTAAAGATTAATTGCACAGGAATGTTTGGACATCTCTTGGATAACATGCATTGTGTGAGGCGTGATAATTCCAGGATAAACAAGAAGTTCCCTCTGACCTCAGGGACTCAGGAAAACTCAGTATTTCAAGGTCATGGTACCAGGTTCTGCAAAAAGGGTGGCCAGGGAACTCAGCAAAGGGACATTTATCCCAAACTAAGTAGAAAAGGGGTCAGAGAAAGCTTCTTGGGAAATAACTCAGGGACTTTCTTCAAGGACACACTCACCATGGTAATTCAAGGACAGCTTTCAAAAAGAAACCAACCCTGCAATTGGATAGCATTGTAGGGCTCCAAGATTTATAATCTTTTTCTAAAGCACACAGAAGGTCTTTAAGATTTGATGTCTCCTTGCACCACAAACCAGAAGAAGAATATGTTTAGAAGTGGGCTGTGCTTATTAATCCAGTGCTGGCTTTATTGTTTTAAATCCCAGGATCTTTAGCATGTGAATGATTTCTTTTTCTTCCTCCTCTTCTTTTTTCTTTAGACAGTGGTGTTTTCCTACCTTGTAGCTGCAGCAGCAGGTCAGGATGCATTTGAAAATTAAAAAAAAAAAAAAAAATTCCCAGCAAAGGCAAGATTTTTCAAGTTAGTTCACACTGGGACCCTTGCAACTTATTTTATCCCTTTCTCAAGCAAATCTTGAAAGCTTGAAACAAATGGATGGCAAAACTGGAGGGTATCTCATTTTTTAATCCATTGTTTTTGTGAGAGTTTAGAGCTTTCCCCATAACACATGGAGGTTGAGAAAAATTGGAAAAAGACCTCTTCAAGGACTTTGCCGTATGCTCCCTCATGTTTCAAGATGCTTTTGGTATGACGGCGCATATGTCTTGATTTTTGCACGGGTCCCTCCATATTCAGAAGCAAGGCAAAGAGAATTCATTGTGTGCCGATGAGAGAGCAGCCATGTGTCAGCCCTTTTCTTCTTGGACTGCTGACCTTGGCAATTCTCTAAAATTGTACTCTCCAAAAATTTCCAGCAGGACTTTCCCCAATATTCAAATAGTGAGTTCAGGACAGTGAGCCCTGCTCCTTCGAATATTTGGTCCAAATGAAGCCAGAGGCCTCATCCCATCCCTTCTGGCTTAGAGGCAGTCCTGGCAGAAAAGAGATGACCCACTCAAATCGAGTAATTCCAGGAGAGTTTGAACAGTTTAAAAAGACTTTTTATAAAGGTGGGGACAGGGTGTTAGTGCAAGCGTGAGAGATGGGGAGTTTCCCAGGGGCAGTGATGGGGGCTCTTGTCATCCTGGACTGGAAGGAGCAAGGAGAGAAAGGAGGAAGCAGGCTCTAGCACCAGGGGAGGGTCTCTGGATGGACTCTTAGCAGAGGCCCTGATCTTTGGTTGGGGAATTTCTGCCTACCTGTGGTGATACTCCTTTCTCCCAAGGAAAGACCCTAGGGTAATAAACAGTGTCCCCCTTTATTCAGGGCTTCCATTGTGGCTCAGCTGGTAAAGAATCCTCCTGCAATATGGGAGACCTGGGTTCAATCCCTGGGTTGGGAAGATCCCCTGGAGAAGGGACAGGCCACCCACTCCAGTATTCTGGCCTGGAGAATTCCATGGACTGTACAGTCCATGGGGTCAGACACGACTGGGCGACTTTCACTTTCATTTCCCTATATTCAAGCCCACCCAGAAACCAGATGGTGGAAGGAACTCAGTGATGGAGCTTGTATTGATCAACTTTGCTGAGCATGGAGCCAAGGACAAAAGAGTAGAGGATAAACCTGGGCAGGAAATTAGAAGATTCTAGCATAGCTGTCAAATTACCTTCTTCTCAGAAAAGAAAAACAAAAGGTTACTGGTTATGGTCTATACCATGCCTCTAAGTCTGTGCTTTCTCAGCTGTGTCCTCTGTCCATCACCAGGGCCAACATGTTACATGGGTACTGATTTATCCCTGCCCCTAGCTGGAAAAAGAAGCCCGACAGACTGTTAGGCAAAGCAGATACATGTGGTTCAGCTCTGTGTGCCGGGTTTTCTTTTCTGTCAGGAACTAGCCAAGAGGGTTACCCGAGTTCTCTGTAAAAACAAGCAGAAAGTTGGATGACACACAAAACAAGCCACTTAATCAATAGAGCTGTGGGACTAATGGTGACTCTCTCTTTTTTGGTGCTTTAACGCAAAATCATCACATAATAATTAGGTCTCATTTGTTTATTTTTGTTTTTATTTCTGTTACCTTGGGAGACCGACCTAGGAAAACATCAGTACGGCTTGTGTCAGAGAATGCCTTGCCTGTGCTCTCCTCTGGCTGCATGGTGTCATGTCTTACGTCTAAGTCTTTAAGCCGTTTCTAGTTTATTTTTGTGTACGCTGTGAGTGTGTTCTAACTTCATTGCTTCACACGTGGCTCTCCAGCTTCCCCAGTGCCACTTGCTATAGACTTCTTCCCATTGTGTGCTCTTGCCTCCTCTGTCTAAGATTAATCGACTGTAAGTTTCTGGGTTTGTTTCCGAGCTCTCTATTCTGTCCCATTGACCCACAGGTCTGCTTTTGTGCCAACACCAGGCCATTTTTATTACTGTAGCTTTGTAGTACTGTCTGAAGTCTGAGAGGGTTATGCCTCCTGCTTTGATCTTTTTCTTCAGGATTGCTTTGGCAATTCAGGGTCTTTTATGTTTCCATGCGAATTTTAGAATTATTTGTTCTAGTTCTATGAAAAATGTCATCGATAATGTGATAGGGATCGTATTTAATCTGTAGTTGCTTTGTGTACTATGGCCATTTTAATGATATTAACGCTTCCAATCCAAGAGCATAGGATATCTTCTCATTTCTTTTACTCACCTTCAATTTCCTTTGTTGATGGTTTATAGTCCTCAGCACGTAAGTCTTTTACCTCCTTCCGGTTTGGTGGTGGTTTAGTCGATAAGTTATGTCCAACTCCTGCGACCCCACAGACTGTAGCCCGAGAGGCTCCTCTGTCCATGGGATTCTCCAGGCAAGAATACTGGAGTGGGCTGCCATTTCTTCCTCCAGGGCATCTTCTTAGGAATCGAATCCAGGTCTTCTGCATTGCAGGTGGATTGTTTACCGTCTGAGCCAGCAGGGAAGCCCTAACTCCTAAGCATTTTATTTTTGGAGATATGATTTTAATTTTTTTTTTACATTCCCTTTATAAAATTATCAGATATTAGGTTATGTAGATACTAGACCCTCCCTGTGCATTTTTTGAGTTTATAACTAACTGGGAAAGTGTTCCATTTTGGGCAGCATCATCAACTAACCGCCTTGTCTTTTCAAATGATTTTAAGAATTCTCACCTAATTTTGAAGACCTTCTTTTTCATTCAGTTAGTTCAATATCATGAGCTAAGTGCCGTAACTTTGTGTGTGAGCTCTTCTCTTTGTGCTCAAACTCTAGAGACGGGAAGGCCTGAGTGTGTAATCAGGCCCCACCGCACAGCCTCGGCAGCACCACAGGTCTTGGATCGCTCCAGGCAGCCCGCACCTGCCCTCAGGCTGGAGATACCGGCCCACAGCACGGACGGCTCCCTGCTAAGCAAGCTCAGCGTGGCCAGCAGTGCATGGCCCTGACCGTCAGTTCTCCAAGGTTTGATTCGTCAGCATGGAAAAAGACAGTCAGTTGAGGGGAAAATACAGAAACCAGGCCATCCTGTGGATTCAGGGACTGGGCATCCAATGGGGACCCTCTGCACGGAGGAGCGAGGGGAAAGCAGAACACACGAGGAAGCAGAAAGCTGGCAGAGAAGATGATGGAGCAGGTGTGCAGAGACGAGGTCGAGGTGCTGAGAGGGAGAAAGCAGAGGAGGATTCTGTGTGTGTGTCTCTGTGTGCATGTGTGTGAAAGAGAGATTTTTGAGACCAACCTACCTGTCTCTCATACCACGAGCGCCATTCCTTCCCAGACTTCTAGCTCCTAGCTCTGTCTTATGAGGTCTAATGGGGAAGCATCCTGCCCACATGTAAGGAACTCCAGCTAATCTGGCCAGCCTCCTGTTGGGGGAAGTGACTGTCCAGGTTCTGCGGATTTTCAAAACCCCGAGTTGCCCAAGGTCAGCAGCTGTGTTATTACAAAGGCCGTAGACTGTGTTTTATCAGCGCCAGGGTGCACATCACACTGACAACAGCTCTTTGTGAGCACTGGGGGAGCCCCCAGCGCCCCGGGTCATTCCCTCACCGCCCAAGTTGTGGAACAGCTTAGTGAAGGAGGGAAGGAAGAAAAGAGAGAGAAAGAGACAGAGGAGGGAACAAAAAGAAGGGAGGAAAGAAAAAAGAGAGAAAGGAGGAAGGTAGGCAGGCAAGCAGGAAGGATGGGCACCGTCTCGGCTTCTGACCTGCCGGGACCCCTCGGCTCTTAATGGAGCCTCTGTTGCGGTCTTCCTGGTCCTTTGTCTCCCTATTCACTTACATTTTTTAAAAAGGAGACAAAGCAGGTGATGAGCACAGGGCACATGATTTTCCCTGAAGAGAGGGAGGCATCAGGCTGAGAAAAGGGATCAGATCTCAAGGGGAGCTTGTCTCAAGACCACAAACCTGGGGAAGACAGCTTGTGTGGGTCTCGATGATTTCCTTAGGTTTATACAGTGCCTTTGAAAAGAGCAAGGGGCTCTGGGGGTGAGCCCAAACATGGCAGCCTTCAGATTCCTGAGGAGGAGACCTTGAGATGGAAAAGGAACAGAAGGGATTCTCCAAGTCAGTGACTGCAGACTCAGCCCTTGAGATCAAAGTCAGGGAAGAGATTGGGAGAAATTCTTGCCAGCGTGCTTTGGAGTCCCTCTGAGCTGTTTCCAAGCTATGGTTTTCCCACCCTCTCACATCTGGTGATCAGAGGCAGCAAGACCTGGATTAAGCGTGGGGATTGTAGAGTCCCCGCTAAAGCCAGGTCCCTCCACTGAGCAGCAGGGCCCTGGGCAAGTTCTTTCAGCCCTCAGGACATCAGTTTTCCCTTCTGTAAGATGTAAGCCCCAAGATCTACCCCTTCAAGCGTTGACATGAAGTCCCAACAAAAAGGTGAAGAGGAAGTGTCCTGAAGAGCTTGACACATCACCCTTCCCGTATTAGCTTTCAGGAGACCTTACCTTTAATCACCACCTCTGTCTTCATGGCGATCATCCCCCGCTTTTGGCTCTTGTCCATGCGGGGCCCCAGAGTCTTGAAATCATCTCAGTTAAGTCTCCTTTATTCCTGCAATACCTGCCACAAAATAATCCCCAGTACGTATTCGTTAGTGGATGCAGGGGAAAAAATGAAAATCAGTGACTGGGAAAGCACACTTTCATGTATCTCCTTCCACTGCCTGTGTTCCAGGGGTTTCCTTTCTTTCATTTATTCATCGACAAAACCTCTATGCCTACAGTGTGCTCATTTGTGAAGAGACAATGAATGAAAAGTCGTCCTATCCTCGAGGTGTCTACCTAGCATTCATTCAGGAAGCATGCTGGGGGCGTCTGGACCATGAACTCGAGGACGTCAGTTTTCCTCTTGCCTTTGTGTTCCTTTCTCTCCCTTTTCTGCACAGCCAGCTCCTGTGTCTTCCTGGACAGTGTCCTGTGCAGGGACAGTCACCAGCTCCCTTTTGGGAGATACTCCTGCCTTTTCACCTTCTGGCCTGTTCCTCCTCTCCCTGTCACTCCCCTTCTCTGCACAAAGACCTCAGCGAGTCTCCTCTTCAGGAACCAAGTGGAGAGTCATCGCCAGCCCTGACCGACTGTCAGAAGTGGCCAGATGTTTATATGTCTGTCCGCTTCTTTGGTTTGGCTACCATATGCCTTCCTGGGTCTTGCTAGTCACAATATCCAAATGCCACGTCAGCTCCTTAACCCTTGCCTGTACGTCAACTTCTCATGGACCTTTGACCAAAGAAAGACTGTTCTTTCTCTGGGAAGGCAATGCTCTTAAATGAAAGCTTGTGGAAGTTCAGCCAAAAACGGGGTGCTGGAGGAAGGACACGCCCACAGAGCTGACCCGATCAGAGAGCTCAGCCCTAGTGATCCCTGAACAAAGGAGATCAGAACTAGAGTCCTTCCCCTGCGGTTTCATCTCTGGTTCCTAGATCCCAAACCCCATGCTGTAAAGCTGCTGTTGGCCATGCTATTCAGCCAATTGGAGGATGATAATCTTAGACGCATAGAGGCCAACACACTTGGACACTTGTATGAACATGTGTGTTGAACACTTGTAGGAAGCGCAGGAGGGCAGTTAAAACCAACAGGGTGCTGATGAGCCCATTTTGCATCAGATGTGCCTTTGTGTTGAGTGGTTCTCTGTGTCTGCATGGTTTATCTTTCCACCAGAGTGAATGATTTTATTAATGTCAGCTCCCCACCCCTCCCTTTATTCCATCCTAATTACTGTTATCAAAGTTTGCCCACCGCAGCCTCAGGCCCGACCAACAAGGCTACACAGAACCTAAAAATCAGCTGGAGGGTGGCGAGATGAAGCGGGCTTGTGGGGGGCAGGGGTGGGGGGAGGCCCTTGGCCACAGGGAAGTGTCCTCTGAACACTCCTTGAGGGATAAAAATAGCTCTAGGAGTCACTGAATGCTAAGTCGGCTTTCTCCCCAAACCTTGTAAGCAAGCAATCAGGATTTAACGACCCACAAATTTCCAATTTTTTAGTTTGTGGGGGGAAAAAAAAAAGTCCATCTATTTTTTTTAACCACAGAGACTCATCTTTAAAAAAAAAAGATTATTCAATGACTTCCTCCCTCTCTTTCCGATGAGGAAAACTGGACTATTTATGCTGCATTTTCAGCTTTTTTTATATATAATTTTTCATATAAATGCACATTTTCCCCTTCTTTCGGGGCGGAAATTTAACTTTTGTGGCAATGCGATGTGTGTTTAAATTACCAATTTCATAGGCAATATGTCTGATAATTGCAGAGAGATACTGAGTTAACTTGTAGCAATGAGTTTACGTGACAAAGGGAAAAATCAGTTTGTTTGCGGTAAGCAGAGAGGATAAGGCGCCGAAAACTTTACTATTTGGGGGTCGGGGAGGCACCATGGTCGGGGGGTGTGGGGAGGGAAGGCTGGGGAAGGGAGGCCCTGAAATTGCTTTTTATAATTAAAAAGGGAATCTCGGATGTTTTATATCTTGCATATTTACAATAAAACCTTTAAGTGCTTGTCAAGAGGGTAATGTGTCATTAACGGGAGACTCTGCCTCGCCTCTCCTCTCGGACATGACAGCCAGGCAGGATAAGAGAAGAGTAATTATAGTTCAGCAGGGCTGCCAGGTGTGATAAATGACTAATCAGCGCGCGGGAGCCGCCGTCCTCAAAGGAGGACTATTACAGTGTTATCAGCTGCAGGCCCGGGTGTACGGGGCCCCGAACAGGGGTGGGGACAGGACCTTGTGCGGTGCAAGCGGCTTGGCACGCCGCTCGCAAGCCCCGTGGCTGTCCCTCCGTTTTGTCACCGGCGTCTTTGTGTGGCTGCCACCGGGGGGGATGGGAACACACAGGGGCTCCAGCAGCCTGCCCGGCACTAATATTTCTATAACCCGCCCGCCGGCTCCGTGGCCACCTCCAGGCCGGGGGGTGCCTGTGGCAGGAGGGCAGTTCGGATGGCATCAGACGCTGCAAGAAGCCTGTTTACCGGGGTGGAAGCGGCCGGCATCCCCTCCTCCTGCTCGGGTCCCATGGACAGGCAGGGGTGGATGCTATGTGTAGTGTCTTTGGCCGCTTCCCCTCGTGGGAACAATGCCGAGTGGTTCCCTGGACAGGCTGACCGCGGAGTCCTGTCCCGGAAGACCCGGGGTGCTGCCCTGGAGAGGGACACTGGATCCTGGTCCTTACGCATTCTCTGACTCTGCTGAGGGGACCGAGCCCCCGTGAACCTGATTCGGTTACTTCTCAGGATCGGGACCGTTCCCTCTCCACGTGCGATAGACCATTGGAGGGAAATTCATCAGAACCCCTTTCAGACAAACTGCGCAGCACTGATGCTTTCCTTATTAGCCCTCTTGTTGGGTTTTTTTTTTTTTTTTTTTCTCCCAGCACACCAAAGGCTGGCCTCCGGGGAGCAAGACCATTTAAAATATCATGGCAAAAAAATGTACATGGGGAAAGAGGCATCTGAGTACAAGGAGGTGCTTGATGTGAAAAAGGACATAATGTGCTTTTTTAAAAAAAAGAAGAAGAAAAAATAGAGATAGGACGACACTTTTGATACAAAGGTTATTTTTATAATACTTGCATTTTTATCAGTTGACGTGTTTTCACAGGGAGCCCTGACTGAAGTCACAAAAATTACGACTCGGGCACCCGAGCTCCTTATCTGACAAATGCAATGAGAACGGGCTTGTTCTTATCAGTGAGATCAGATTTCAGAAATGAACACTGAGGACCGCGGTGTTGGCTCTGCGCACAGATAACCTTGCAGGCACGAACTCCCAAACCAGAATAAAAGAATCGTCTGTGAAATAATGGGCCCGGAAACATGGCCTCGTCACACTGTAATAGACAGTGGTGGGCGGGGGGTGAGGTGGAATCAAAAGGGGGGAAAAACTCATTTCATCTCAGTTAATGGCAGGGAAACGAAGGCAGAGGAGGACTTTCTCTGGAGCGGAGCTGGTGCGACAAAGCCCGGGGTTTCGCCGTGTCATGCACCATTTGCCGATGCACCAGGGCCCTTTTCAGGAGCGCAGAAGCCATTATTATAATGTGAAAAAGGTGGAAAGAAATACTCCTTCTGGACACTGGAAGGGCAAATGAGGTGCAAGCCTATTTTTCTTTCTTTCTCTTTTTCTCTTAGTCTCTCTCCTTTTCCTTTACAAACAGACAAGGTTCAAGTCCCCCACCCCACCCCGTGGAAAGGGCACCAAGGAGCTCAATCTGCCCTTTGAGAAACAGCTTGTCTTGGCCCCCCGAACAGCACCTTTTGTGACTTAGCTGGCTGGAAAGGAGCACAAGTATGTCCTGATCGCAGCGTCTCCCTGCTCACTTTATTTCTGACTAAGAGAAAGCTCTTAGGAAGAAAGAGGGACAGAGGTATCTCGGAGCACGTGGCCAGCCTCAGCTCTGCCTGACTTCCTCTCTGTAACCCACCCTGCAGAAGGGTGCATGTGGCCAGGGCACAGAATAAGAAGATGAAAAGAAAGGTTTCCTTTACTTTACATATTTATTTTTTATTTTTTGTGGTCTTCAGCTGTAATAGAGAATGACTCCTGAACACTGCTGGATGGCCATCCAAGCTCTTTGTAAATTACAGAACCCAAGTTAGGACTTAGAGGCTGATTAAAATGAGTTTCCCCCCCTCCCCACCCCCTACAACTGAGACATAAATATGGTTGTTGCTGTCCTAAAGAAAAAAAAGAATTGAAAATGATAAAGTTCCAACCTGGCTTGTTCCTATGTGGTTTATGGGGACAGCAAGATTGCATACAGAGCCAGCATTTGCTTCTCAGGACTGCTAAAGTGTGAAGAACAGCACTGACATCCCAGTCTTCAATAAATCACTATAAAAATGTTTATGAACCCTGCAATTTACTGTCTTTTAAATGCAAATTGAAAGGGGCACCATTGCAAGTGTAAAGGAGATCCGAGGTGGCCTGCAGGAATTATAAGATGTTGCAGTGGGTTTGGAGGATTGTGTGATCTTAAACGGGACCATTTCCAAGTGATTTTTGCATTTATACCTCTCTGACAGTCGGGTTAATTTATTAACGAGCTTGCTGTGGATTTGCAGGGAGGGTGGAGGCTGGCTCCCTTAAACAGGGACTTTGAGCAAATGACATTTTTCATTTTACCGAAGGAAGAGGGAACTGGTGATGCAAAACGAGATCCCAAAAGTAGTTTGAACAAAGTAAGATGAGAACATGGCCCTTTTAGGGGAAATCCGCTCCTGCTTAGCTTGTTTTGTTTTCTGTTTTTAAGAAAACTCTCATCTTCCTTAAATAAAATCTCCATTTGAAGATGTTGAAAACTTGTGGTTAGAGGAGGGAAACTTGAAAAGGGTGGACTTGAGCCATCCTGTGGTGATATGATAGACCCATTTATAGCCAAAGGCTCCCTAGAAGGTAGAGCTCACTTTATGGTTTGGGTACCACATGGATGGTTTTTCTGCCTTCTTACTTAGCAAGTGCCAGGCAGAAAAATGAAGCAGAAAGACTGTGACAGAGCTCTAGTCCAGGCTGGCCTCTTCTGAGTCCCGTTACGCTGTTCCTGATTTTAGGTTACATTTGACCCCTGGCTTCCCCACCTGTAAAACTTCCGCTGAGTCTGCAAGGAGCTGATGCATATGTCAAGTACTTAGCACGGGACCGGAGGATCCCACGGGTCAGGATCCGTAATTATCAGCTCTATTTTCCCTTTCTGCTGCTCCCCACACCTGCCTGTCTTCCCTAATGAACTTGGGAGAAGAGAGGATTCAGAGACTGTGGTCGGTTTACATCGCTGTATGGACGAGAATTAAGATTGCATTGATGCAGGGAGACGCTAGTGTGTATCACACCGCACTCCCCACCCCCCCAACCCGCCGCCCCCACCATGCGAATCAGGCCAGCAGGGACAGGTACAGTGAAAGAAAAAACAGCCCATGAAAACAGGTTGCTCTGCAATTCTGCCCACAGTTCCCTTCCCGTTGCCCACCTGCCTCGTGTGGAAAAACGCCCAAAGTAGGCCGTGTTTATAGAGCCACTGCTTGCAGAACACTCCCCCAGCTTGCAGCATACTCCACAGAGCCACGTCCTCACTCGCTGCTCCTGCAAAAAAAAAAAAAAAAGCATTTTGCTTGTTTTCAAACACCAGCCTCTCATGCGGGTGGGGGGGGCCAGGCGTGGATCTGTTCTTGGCAGCCCCCGCTCCAGCGTGCGTCCCTGGCAAGGCCTGCCTGCCGACAGCGCGGCCATGGAGCGGGCTGTCGGATCCGTAGTCATTACGCCATCTGCTTCTCCCGTCTTCTGCTCTTCAGCACAGGCATATGTTCACGGGGTTTGTGTGCGTGTATATATGTGTCGGGCAGGGCGCTTTCTTCTGGGGGAGGAGAAGGAGGGGGTCACCCATCCCTGCCTGCCTTCCCAGAGACCCCCAACCCAAACTGAAATGAAATTTTAAATGATTGCAAAGTGAGTGCTCTTAGCAGGACATTTTCTTGGGGGGAGGGGGGCAGTTGTCATCTCCTGAAAATCATCCCAGTATCCCAGTATCAGTTTGGGAGAAAATGTAGCTTTTGTGTCTATAGATAATGTATGAGGTGTGTGACTAACTTTTGTTTCCTTTCTGGTCTTGATCACCTTCAACAGAATTAAAAAAAGAAATGGGTTCACTGTTATCTCTGTATATCATATGGGCCCCACCTCCCCATTCCAGATTTATGTTTTATTTTTAGACTTTCACAATCCTCCGTTCTTTCTTGATTTCAGCTGAAGAGTAGTGTGGTGCCTATACAATGGACTCGTGCTACTGATCACACACTCAGCCTAACGAACGGTGGATTTGCACCAGATTTATGTCTTCCCACCCCCGCCCCCATCCCTCTTAGACCCTTTTCTATCTGTTATTCCCCTTGAAGGAAATACTCAGTCTGGTTTGTGGGAAGATAGCAATCATAAGGTCAGCCGGGCACGGGGTAGAAACCGGAATAGATTTTCTATGCAGATTTCATGCTGCCTTCCTGAAAATTTCTGAATATTTTGCAGCCTAATGTTTATGAGCATCCAAAATTCTTTAGGAAAAATTGGCACGATGCAAGTCAAACGGGGACATTTTCCTTTTGTGCTTGTGTCCCACGACGTGTGGACACGCACGTCCACTCTCCCCTTCTCATTCCAAGTGCTGAAACCCCTCTGCCTTCTGCCCTGAAGTCTGAGCTTCTCTTGTGAAGGATCTGCGGATGTTCATGCCTTGTCCTTAGGTCCAAAGCAGAGTCCACTGCCTGCACGGAAGGTGCTGCATGTGTGTTTGTGGAATTGAACAACTCTGTGACATGGAAGATTTCTGATGAAGGACTGAGACAAATATATAGAAATAGAGGTGCTTAAGCACGGTGGTTAATCCCTGGAGTCATTTTGAGTTCAAATCTTGGCTCTACTACAAAAATCCAGGTGCTGTTAAGACGAGTTAATTTAGTTAAGCCTCAGTTTCTCAGTATGTACAATGGGTATATTAATAATACCTCCTCCCTGCAGAATTTGTGATAAGATTTAGATGACCTAATGGGACAGGAAAGTGCCTAGAACAGTGCTTGGCATTAGTGAAGGGCTCTTTGTTATCCATAAAGCTTGTCAACCTCTACCTTGAAATGCTTCCAATGAAGGCCCACTTGAAGGCACTAATCTGACCATTAACTTCAGGGTGTATCTCTGAAGTTCTCTCCTGTTAGCATCCGTGAAGTCTGTGCACATCTCGAGGACCCCCTGAGGCAGGAGGCAGTGAGGCTTTGCCATTGCCTCTGCATAAAGAAACATCCGAAGTGCCAGTGAACAGAATCTACAGGGGTAGGTACCAACAGCTTGAAAGGAAATCCCAGAGATCTGATGCCAGCACCTTCTAGAAACCAGATGGTTGCTGGGTGGAGGGCCAAGTGGGTATAGCGACATTCCAGAAGTGGGAAGCAGAAGTAGGTTTGCTCAGCACAGTCATAGCGCCAACTCGATAGCCCAGTGCCAGTGGGTTTTGTTTTTATAATGGATTCTTCTAAGAAGGCCTGCATCCCCCTTGCTTTTGATGGCACAGATGACAGTGTATGGAGAAACGTGGGCATCAGTGATGAAGAGTTAAAATGTTATTCGGGGGAGAGAGATTCTTATTACTGTGAAGACATTTGAGTAATGCCCAATGTTTTCCTCGCTTTTACTTTTTACTGTATGCAGAAGGGTTATCTATGACAAAAATATCTAATTAAACCTCAAAGAGTTCTTTAAAAATAAAAGAAGTATAAAATAAGGGAGTCTAAGCAATAGGAAAGTATTGTGCCATATTTTAACTGACATTCTTTGTTTTATTAGTGCAAAATAATCTTAGATTCAGTGCAAAACAGTATCTTATCCCCTGATAGAGATATTTAAAGGAATTCTTTGTACTTCGGGGCTTAAGGCCAGAATCCTTCCAGTGGATCCCCACCGCACCCCTGGAGTTTGACCCTGCTCACCCCTCCAGCTCCATCCCAGTTCCCTGCACCCCCACTTCTTCGGTTTCTCGGCTACCTCCACACTGGCACGCCATCAACACCTACCTCACAAGATCCCGCCACTGTCAAATATTCTTCCTCCTTGTCGCTCTTTAGACCCCATCGAACAGTGGCTCCAAAGACGTCCACCTCCAAATGGCTACAGCCTGTGGATGTGTTAGGTCACAGAGCAAACGGAGCATTAAGGTTGCAGAGGGAACTGAAACTGCTGATCAGCACACCGTAAAATTGAGAGAATATCCTGCATGATCCAGGTGGGCCTGCTATCATCACAGGTTTCCTTAATGGGGGCAAAGGGAGGCCGAAGAGTCACGACCAGAGTGAAACAGCAGAGGGAAAAGGCTCGGTTGGCATCTTTAAAGATGGAGGAAGGGGCCACAAGCTGAGGGATGCAGTGGCCTCTGGAAACAGAGAAAGACAAGGAAAGAAATCATCCCCCAGGGCTTCCAGAAAGGAGCGCAGTCCTGCTGACACCTTGATTTTAGCCCAGCGAGACCCACTTTAGACCTCTGAACTCCAGAAGTACAACAAAGTAAATTTGCGTAGTTTTAAGCCATTCAGTTCAGTTTAGTCGCTCAGTCATGTCCAACTCTTTGCAACCCCATGAATCGCAGCACGCCAGGCCTCCCTGTCCATCACCAACTCCCAGAGTTCACTCAAACTCATGTCCATCGAGTCGGTGATGCCATCCAGCCATCTCATCCTCTGTCGTCCCCTTCTCCTCCTGCCCCCAATCCCTCCCAGCATCAGAGTTTTTCCAGTGAGTCAACTCTTTGCATGAGGTGGCCAAAGTACTGGAGTTTCAGCTTTAGCATCATTCCTTCCAAAGAACACCCAGGACCGATCTCCTTCAGAATGGACTGGTTGGATCTCCTTGCAGTCCAAGGGACTCTCAAGAGTCTTCTCCAACACCACAGTTCAAAAGCATCAATTCTTCGGCTCTCAGCTTTCTTCACAGTCCAACTCTCACATCCATACATGACCACAGGAAAAACCATAGCCTTGACTAGACAGACCTTTGTTGGCAAAGTAATGTCTCTGCTTTTGAATATGCTATCTAGGTTGGTCATAACTTTCCTTCCAAGAAGTAAGCATCTTTAATTTCATGGCTGAGATCAGCATCTGCAGTGATTCTGGAGCCCCCCGAAATAAAGTCAGCCACTGTTTCCACTGTTTCCCCATCTATTTCCCATGAAGTGATGGGACCGGATGCCATGATCTTCGTTTTCTGAATGTTGAGCTTTAAGCCAGCTTTTTCACTGTCCTCTTTCACTTTCATGAAGACGCTTTTTAATTCCTCTTCACTTTCTGCCATAAGGGTGGTGTCATCTGCATATCTGAGGTTATTGATATTTATCCCGGCAATCTTGATTCCAGCTTGTGCTTCTTTCAGCCATTAAGTTTGGAGTAATTTGTTACAGCAGCTGTCAGGAACTCATACACCTTCTACAAACCTTTCTCGGAGATTCCTCTCCAGCCCCACCACGGGCTCTCAGAGCACCCAGCGTCACTCCTCCATTGCACTGCCACCTTTCGTCATTGTGCACTTATTTGGGTGATTGTTTCCTTGATGCCCACCTCCCCGTCCGCCTGTCACCCCCGGAAGAGCAGGCATTGTTTGTCTGTCACTGTTGTTGCCGCGGCAGCTCAGGACCCACCACTGCCCTGGGAGGAACTCAGTGTCTGAGGAATGAATGAATGAATGAGTGAAGGAGTCAGTGACTCCATGAATACGGTGATGAATTCACCCACAGGAGAAAGAAGGACTAGCCTCAATCAGCTTGAATTAAGCTATCCCCCATCCGGTGCCAGCCAGGGAACAGCAATTTCATCTGGGTGATGAACATCTGAACGAGGAACGAAGGTGAAGTCCCCGACCCAGTCTGGTTAGACACAGGCCGGCAGCGCGGCCTCCCCTCCCAGGACAGAGGCCTTCCCCACCACACACAAATCCAGCGCCCCCCTCCCCCACCACCCCCCATCTCAGCAGGGGGAATCAGGCTGAATATTTCTTTAAGGCATGCTGTTGAGTTTCTTCTGGTGGAGTGAAGGATTTGTAGCAAAACCCAGCATGTAACTTGAGTGTTCTGCGGAGCCAGATACCGGTGCCAAGCTAAATTTGTGTGTGCAGCTTCTGTTTAAGGCAATTATATAGTGTGTAATACCCAGTAGAGAAATTAAGTCCAAGTACATTTTGCCCATAGAGATTATCCTCTCAGTTGGATTTATTTTAAACAAGTTTTGCTCCTTATACATTAAGGTGCATGCAATAAATCACTTATGTAATAAACTGCACTATATTACGTGGGGGGGAAAAAAGAGCCAAGGGCGGGGTGGGGGTAGACTTCAGAGGGAGCCAGACCTCAGGCCCACGGAGGGAGGGGAGAGAGGAGGCAGTGTGGCGGGCGGGGGTGGCCGTGCAGCGGGAGGTTGGAACCGGTACAAACAGCAGCCTCTCCGCCGCGGAGCTCGGGATGCGGCTGCAGGGAGTTGCTTATGTAATAACTGCAGAAAGAGTTACAGGATTGCCTCGTAGAACAGCCTCCTGGCCTGTGTTAATTACCAGCAGTCTACAGTGAGGCTGGAGGCGGGAAACAAAAGCGATGTAAGATTTTATTAAAGATGAGAAAATGGGGGGCGGGTGTGCTCTTGGGGAACCACCGACTCAGGCGATAGAGATGGGTAGTCAAGATAAATAGCAGGCATAATAATCCAGGAACAAATACAGGATGCCCAGCACAATTTGAATCTCAGATGGACAGAGACTTCTGGTGTGAGCCTATCCTCCGGAATATTTGGGATGTAACAAACTAAGACATCACTCGCTGTCGATCTGGAATTCACGTGTCGTCAGGCATCTTGTATTTTTCATTTTTAATTGTTAAAATGTATTTCTTTCTGGCTGCACTGGGTCTTCGTTGCTGCATGGGCTTTGCTCTAGTTGCTGTGAGTGGGGGCTACTCTCGCGTGGCGGTATGTGGGCCTCTCATTGCAGACGCTTCTCTTGCAGCAGAGCATGGGCTCCGGAGCGCAGGCTTAGTAGGTGCGGTGAACGGGCTTAGTTGCTCCACTGCATGCCGGATCTTCCCGGACCAGGGATCAAACCTGCATCTCCTGCGTCTCCTGCATTGGCAGGCTGATTCTTTACCATTGAGCCACCAGGGAAGCCCCCGTCTTGTATTTTTACTTGGTAAATCTGACAACTCTTGCCACAGCAGAATTACCAATGACCACTGTTATTAGATCCACTACTCCGCACTCTCATTTTGTCAAGGGCTTCAAGGACGTTGTCTCCTTTAACCTGCACAAGCAAACTAGGGCAGCACTGTGTTTATTCCCATTTCGTGGAGGAGTAAACTGAGGTTTATAAAGGTTCAACTACCTGCCTGGCCTTTCACTCCATATGTAAAGGGAGGATCCAGGCTTCACACCAAAGCCTGTCTGACTCCAAAAATTCGTGCTCACATTCACTAACTTCTCCAACCTCTTCTGGTTGCTGATTTGGAGAAAGAACTCTAAGATGAAACATGCTGAAGGAGGCTGTCCGTTCTCCTCAATGCAGGTATGCACTCGAGCTCAGAAATCCAGGCTGTTTAGGAAAGAAAAATGATAGTGCTCGGAAAACCATTTAGAAACTTCCTGGCACGCACGCCTGGCTTGCCACGGGGTCTGTGCCATGGGGCCCTGATGCCCACGTCAGGAACAAGACAACCCAGACCCCACTGTTTCCCAACCGGAGAGCCTCCTGCAAGAACCCTCCTCACTGGAGAGCAAAGAACAGCCACCCCGCACAACATGTTTGCCATCTTCTCACTTTGAGAGCCCAATAAAGCTCAGTAAGAATCAGACGTGGATAAGCTGCTGGTAATTTATGATTTAAGGCAGCATTGTGTAAAAATAGGCAATGAAACCGAAAGGCAATCAAACTCTATTGTCACATGGAGCGAGAGGCAAGAGGGACGTGATCTACCATTTGCCGTCAGCCTGCTCCATGCCTGAAACCTCACGTGTGTATCTCATTTCACCCTCCCGGTTGTTAGCAGTGGGGCCTTGCTCATGTGTCTCTTCCTAAGACACAAAGTACCCCCACAGTCTGCCGTGGGAACAGCTCTCTTTTAAGAGAGCTCCTGATTTTCTGAGTCAGGACTCTGCATAGGACTTGGCCGGCTGGATCTCCTGTTCCACGTGGCCATGGCTGGGATTCACGTAGTGGTGTTCTGTCGGAGAGAGGGCTGTTCTGGGGTGTCTAAGATGGCTTTTCCCACATGCCCAGTGCCTTGTAGGGCTCAGCCGGGCTCTGGCATGGTAGTCTCAGCGTGGTTGCACTCCCATAAGGCAGCTCTTCAGCAAAAGGGCAGAAGCCCCTTGGTTTTTCTGAGCCAGCCCCAGTGTCATAGGGCATCAAGTCCGCTTGCACCAGGGGAGCAGTCCCCCACCACCCGATTCACAGGCAAGAGTGTAGACTCTGCCTCTGGACAAAAGGAGGACGGGAGAACCTGGAACAGATATTAGAGCTGTCATGGGCCTTCGCTCTTGTCTCCGCCGCCCCCCCTTTTTAAAAATATTATTTCTTGTTTATCGGCATGCTGGGTCTTTGTTGCTGTGCTGGCTTTTCTCTAGTTACGGCAAGTAAGACGACTCTATAGCTGCGTTGCGGTGCGTGGGCTTTTCATCGTGGTGGCTTCTCTCCTTGCAGAGCGCAGGCTCTGGGCACGTGGGCTCAGTAGTTTGGTGCACAGGCTCAGCTGCCCTGCAGCGTGTGGGATCTTCCTGAACCGGGGATGGAGCCTGTGCCTCCTGCACCATCAGGTAGAGTCTTAGTCACTGGACCACCAGGGAAGTCTTGCTTCTCCACTTGTCAAGTGAATTATTCCCCCAGACCTCTGTGTGGCCCCGTCCTCCTTACCCGCTAGGTCTCTTTCACGTGTCAGCTCTTCAAAGAGCTGCCCATTCTACAGCACCACCCCTCCCCCCCGTATGACTGTGCATCCCTGACCCCCCTCTGCCATAATCTACCCACAGCAGACGGCCCCTAGGGGCGTGGGCCCTGATTTGTTCAGCTTGCTCACGGCTGTTGCCCAGTGCCCGCGTAGAGCCGCGTCACGCACGTAGGTGACTCTGCGTGTGGAACTATCACGTGAGTAAGGATGCCCGGCAGTACCGGCCACTGGCCCAGGATTGGTGGACGCCACCTCCTCCAGGGAGAATTCCTGGGATAACAGAGAATCCATTCATGTCTACCAGGCAGACTTGAATCATTCTTATTTCCCCTTGGCCCAGGAGTAAGGAGCAGAGCTGAAGAGTAGGTGGGAGACAGAAAAAGTGGCGGTCAGAGGCAGACCCCGTTAGTGTCGGCCCCGCCAGCAGGGTCTGCGGTTCCCATTATAGCCTTGGTGGGCGAGGCCGCCGTGTGACTGTGGGCGCACAGCAGCGCTCAGGAGCCCCCGCGCATGCACATTCCTCATCCCTCTTCAATGGCCTTTTGAAGCCCATATGTTCCGTCCACCCTGACTTCTGTTTATACTGGTGCAGAGTGAGGGCTGCTCAGATTCTGGGAGTTTCATGGGAAGGAATTAAATGTGTTTGGAAAATACTTGAAAGTCCAGCTGTGTGTGTTTTAGTTTTATATTTAGCCTTAAATTAGAGACTCCATACACCTCAAGTCATAAAAAGGCACTGCAGGGGCTTACTTCTCTTCCAGTTCACGGGGGCCACGCACCTAGGTGAGATCTGAGTCTTTGTAGTTTTTTTTTTCTTCATTGTTTAATTCCAGGGTTTACTTCTGGCCTTCATGCTTTTAGAGGTCTCCTCGTGTGTTTCAGAAGGAAGTAACTGCTGTTGTTTTCGCTTGAATGTAGTAAAAGAAAAGGGAGGTGGAGAAAAATGTTTAAAGAAAAGAAAAAAAAACCAAAAAGAAGGAAATGGAGGTGGGTGGGCAAGAAGAAGGAAGCAGCGTAAACCTGGACATTTTGGTGCCGTACCCTGTGCTGGGCACGTGGGCTCGTTAACCCTCAGCACCCCCTTGGAACAGGGGAACTGAGCCTTGGCCGGGCTGGGAAGCTGCCTGCCCTTCTCTGAGGCTCACTCTTGGCTCTCAGCATCACCTTACTCTCTGCCTGTGGACCTGAGGCTTCCCGGCCCCCCTCACCCCTTCCCCCAGCTAAAGTCCCCAGGAGCCAGTCTCGGGCCCGAGTCCACGGCTACTTTGCTGAGCCTTGGGAGGTGAAGGAACGCCTGATTCCCCAGCATCATTTCCTACCCACCCAAGGGCAGAGGCACAAGAGCCAAGCTCGCCTGTGGCCACAGGCAGTGGTCTCACGTTGGAGTGTCCCGGCAAGCTGTAGCAGAGTGCCGCGAAGTCACAGGCTGAGAACCACAGACACACGTCACCTCACGCTCTGGGGGCCTTGCTCTCTCTGCAGGACCTCGCTCTCCCTGAAATCCTGGGGGAAATTCCTCCCCTTTCCTTTCTAGCTCCTGGCATTTCCTGGCACCCTTTGGCCTTTTTTGGTGCACAGGCAGTTCACCCCAAATACTCGTGGGGCTCTGTGTTAGTCTTCTGTTGCTGCTGTAATTAACTGTCACAAACCTAGGACCTCCGACAAGCCGGATTTGTGATCGTACAGCTCTGTATAAGGCAGAAGCCCAACATGAGCCTCTGTGGGCTGAGATTGGGGTGCGGTCAGGGCTGTGTCCCCCCCGGAGGCTCTTGGTAAGAACCTGTTCCCCTGTCCTTTTTACCTCCTAGAGGCCTCTCACTGGACTCAGGGCCCCCTCTGTCCACCTTCAAAGCCAGTGACATCAGGCCAAGCCCTGCAAACCCTGACGTCCTTCTGACTCTCCGTTCAGACTCCTTCTTCCGCTCTTGAGGACCTTTATGATTCCATCAGATCCTCTGGATAACCCAGGCTAATCTTCCCATTTTAACGTCAGCAGTCCACTTGTCACACGTCAGGCTCCGTGCTGAGCAAAGAGGACACCGCAGTAAATGACTCAGACAAGGCCCTATGCTCGCAGAACTTACACGCTGCTGAGCGTGAAGGGCAAAGGAGAAGTCAGCGGGCACATCCCAGGAAGTGCCAGCGGCGTGGGCGAAACTAGCAAGGCAGTGTGAGGGAGAATAACAATGGGGAGGGCTCACAGAACCAGAATAATCAAGGCGAGCACCCCGAGGAACCCGAGAGCTCAATAAAGGGCCGTCGTGTCCGCTGGGGAAGGGCGTTCCACACGAAAGGGCCAGAAAACGGTGGCTCTGAGGCCTTCAGAATAACCACTGGCTGCTTTCCACTGTCTCTCTTGGAGAAGGCAAGCCAGGATGGTGGTCAGTGGCTGTTGCAGTGATCCAGGGGAGAGATGACAAGGGCGGGCTGAATCATAGACCCCAAGGGTATCCGTGTGCTGATCCCCGGGTTGCATGAACGTCTCCTTATACGGCAGAAGGGGATCTGTTAATGTGAGTCAGTTAAGGATCTTGAGATGAGGAGTGACGGGTGGTTGGGAGTGGGATGAAGTCATCACAAGGGTCCTTACAGCAGAGGCAGAGGGAGCTTTGACTACGGAATTAGGAAACGTGGTGATGGAACCGAAAGGCTGGAGTGACAGAGGGAAGGAGTCATGAGCCCAGGAGTACAGGCGGCCTCTGTAAACCGGGGAGGCAAGGGAACCGATTCTCCCCAAGAACGCCCAGCAGGACCCAGCCCTGCGCACACCGCGACGTCAGCCCGGCACACCTGATTTTGGCCTCCTGGCCTCCAGAAGCTGAAGAGGATAACTTTGTGGTCTTTCAAACCACTGAGTTTGTGTACTCCGTGACGGCAGCAGTAGGGAACTCGTGTGTCTTGCCAAGGGTGTGCTGTCGGATGGAGAGGAGGGACCCAGTTCAGGAGATCTTTGGGATTCAGTATTGGCAGGGCTTGGTCCCCATGGGGTGGGGTGAGGAGAGGGGCAGAGGACTCAGGGTGAATCGGAGGTCCCTAACTTGCGTGCCTGAAAGGAGGACAGTGTTGCTGACTGAGATAGGAAGGAGAAGCGGAGGGAGCAAGGAGAGGAGAGTTTGGGGTGTGTCGAGATTGAGCTGAGGGCAACGCCCAGCAGGTGCCTGAGATGTGGTTCTGGAGTTCAGCAAATTTGGGCTGAAGATCCAGCGTCAGGCTGGGGTCCTGAAACACTGTAACATGAATGCGTGAATGAATGAATGAGTGAATTCCTTGGACTGAGGGCCCCGTTTCTTTGCTGGCTAGTGGCTGGGCACTGCTCCCAGCCCCTCCAGCCTGTTCTCAGGTCCTTGCCACGTGGCTCCGTCATAGAGGCTATCACAACACGACTGTTCACTCCTTCAGGCCCACAGGGACGTCTTAATCTCTGTCTTCAGGGAGGGCTCAGTCGCTTTTCAGGGGTCACCTGATTAGGTCTGGCCCGCCCAAGATCATCTCCCATTGGATGAACACCAAGCTCACTGCTTCAGGACCTTAATTCCATGTGTGAAATCCATCCACCTCCATTGGACAGCATAACTACAGCCTTGGGAGCTGGCTGTCCCCTATTTCTGGGTCTTAGCCACTCCACAGTTGAGAGAATTGTAAGGGTGTCTGTTGTAGGAGGTGGGAATCTAGGGGAGCCTTTTAGAATCCTGTCTCCCAGTCTATGATATTCACACATCACAGATGTTGAAACTGAGACTCAGAAGCTTAGTGCAACTTGCCCAAGGCCACTGACGGACAGCTGGGCTTCAGGTCCAGGGCCATGATGCTTGCAGCATCAGGCTGGACCTCCCCTCCCCTTCCTCTTTCCCCCTCCCCTCTCCCCCTCCCCACTCCCTCATCCTCCACTTGAAGGCAGTGACCTTGCTGTTCACCACCTCCAGAGGAGTGCAGGTCACCGCACCTGTCCCAGGCTTTGTCCTCCAGCCTCGAGAGCTTCCACCTGCATCCGGAGACTAGAAGGGAACTGAACTGGTGCCAGGGCCTTTAAATGGAGCCACGCTGGTGTAATGAGCAGCACGTGCACAGAGGGGCAAGCTAAAAATGTCCCCGACCTTCTGAAAAACAAAACAAAAAAGGTACGGCTAGGCCAGGTATCGAGTCAGCTCCGTGACATTAATGCAGTTATCCTGGTTCAGGGTCAGATTTATTCACCATTAAGCCTGTTTTAACTTGATTGCCAACAAGTCTTGTATTATTTAGAGGAATTGACGGAGCTGGCTGGGGGAGGTGACACAGAGGCCACCTCGCTCTTGCGGACTTAGTAGGTGATCACGGTGGCTGCGCAGTAGTGATCACTCTGTGGGCTCCTTGGAGCTGTTTCATGAAACCAGGAATATGATGCGAATGTCGCGCACTGGAACACTGTGAATGGTTTGAGCTGTCTAGCCTCCAAGATTGTCCTGTTTTTTGTAGCTGAATGTGGGGCTTGTGGGATCTCGGTGGCTGGGGCTGCTGCTCGAAGGGGGCTGTGGTCGTTCCACTCAGGCATTAAATATGCACTGGTCTCTAACTGGGTGCTAAGAACTGGGTCAGGGCCGGAGAGAGTGGTTGAGTACAAAGGAAACTGTAGATGCGGCTTTGGGGAACTTTTGCTGCAGACGTCAGTCAGACCTTCATACAAAGAAATGTGGTGTTGCAACCCGGGTCCGCGCTATACGGGAGAGGACCACCCCAGACGGTTGTTGCTGTTTAGTTGCTAAGTGCTCCCCAACTCTTTTGCAACCCCATGGACCCCCATGGGCCAATCTAGCCCTCCATTCTTGTTTCTGTATTTAAATCTCTCTTACAATTCCTCTCTTCTTTATCACACCCAAGAAAATCAACACTATACCTGAAATTTTTTTAATTTTAAAAATAAAAAAAAAATAAATAAATAAATGTTGATAACTAAAAAAAAAAAAAAAACACTGTTCCAGTACTTGTCAGTCTGTATTCAGATTTCCCCAGTTGTTCGTGCTTTGCTTGCTGTTTGACCCAGAGCCCAGTGGAGAGTCCCCTTGCGTTTGGCTTTCATGACACTTGAGTCTCCCCCAACCAGGGCCTGCCTCTTTGCTGCCATCTGTCCCCATGACCTTGGCGTTTCTGAGTCATCCAGGGGACCCTCTGGCTACCACACTGAGACTCACCAGCACGGCCAAGGCAGGCAGCAGGGAGGTCCTCTCAGCCGGGCGGGTCCAGGGGGCCTTCTGCAGGGAGTGGGCGTCTTCCTTCCCTGCTCCATCCAACGCGACCGCCGCTCACCGCTCCAGAGGACTCGGCATGGGGCCGGCATGACTGAGCCTCTGCATTTTAATCGTGTCTCATTGTGATCAATTTCAAGAGCCGCCGAGGGCCCAGTGGCCACTGTGCTGGGCCGTGCAGCTCCACGCCGAGAGATGGCTGCGCTCAGTTGCTGATTATGGGAATGAATGGTGGGGCGGGGGGTGCTGGGGTTGCAGGGGAAGTCCAGGCCGAAGACACAGTGCGTGCAGAGGGCGAGGGGGTCCGCAGGACAGGAAATAACACTGCTGTCTGCCAAGCCGGTGGCCAGCCAGCCCTGGGATATAGCCGGCCGCTGTTCAGCTCCAGGTCCTCTTTTCCTCCAGGTCATACCCCCCCAGCGCGGCGCGCAGCAGAAGGAAGGCATAAGGCAAGCGGCACCAGCCAGCGGGCCCTTGATGGCCCTGCGTCAGCGCTCCGTCAGCTACCCAGCTCTCTGCCTCCTCTGCTCCTGCCCTGCCCTCGGGGGACTCTGCGTCTGGGGTGCAGAGGGAGCCCATCCCTGCCTCCTCCTGGGGCATGGGCACCTCACCTGTCCTCCTCGGGGTCTGCTTAGCCCTCAGCCTCTTCAGGGGAGTAGGGAGAGAGGGATTGATGTGTCTGACTGCACAGATCCACTCTCACCCCCATCTTGTCCCTCCTCAGTTCTGGTGACTCTTTATCTCCCCTGCAGTTGTCTTTTTTTCCCCCCCTTTTTAACTTCCTCTTTTTCTCGGTGCTGTTTTCTTGAGTAAAATGCGAGGTTTCCACCAAGTAGTTCAAAGCTCCGTCATCGGTCACCAGCTCGTCCTATGCATGCATGTTGACGACCAGGGATGCTGCCTGTTATTCTGGTTCCCACCTGTCCTCACTTGTCCCACTCGGCCAACTTGCCGAGGGTTAAGGCTTGTGGCGCCAGGGTCTGTGTCTCCCCCCAGGCTGGCGGGTGGATGTATTAGTCCACTGAAGTTGACTTGGAGAAACAATCTGAAGTCACACGGGAGCTCCCGGAAACAAAGCCATCACAGGCTCATTTGTGACTTTCATCATCTCATTTCTTCTTTTTTGTTTTAGCCAAATCGCCTGCTCCATGGGAAAGGCAGGGGTCCTCTTCATCCCCCTCTTTCATTCTTGTGCTGCCTGCTTCCCAGGTGTTTATAATCACATGTTTTTTATTGGGTTTCTGGGTCCGGTGGCGTGAGCCACACACCTCCTCCACAGGGAGAAGAGGCTGCTGGACGACCTGTAAGGATGTTCCCCTCTCCTCCTCTGTCAGCTGGCATGCGATCTGCTCCCTGGGCAGTAATTTACCGCCTGTCAATTTCCAAGAGCCCCCAGGGAGCTGAGCGATCGCCTGCATTTCCTCACTTCAACTCAAGTTGGGTCTTGGAGCTGGCAGAGATGGGGGTCTCTTCCTGGGAAGACTCAGTCCTATTTCAGGGAGGCCCTGGATTTTGTCAACCTTGATAGGCGGTCACAGGAGGGGTTGTTATGACACACTGGGCCGCAAACGCTGTGCCGGCGTCATGATTTATCCCCGAAGATGCTTTCCTGGGGAGCGTTCCACCAGCCCTCGGGCACTGACATGCTATGAATGTTTTCCTGTCTTCTGTTGTCCCCGAACGGAAAAACGCTTTGGAGCCTTTCAGTCTTCTCAAGATGTCTGTGTTTTCCTGGATCATCCCTCAATTTTCCATGCTTTGAGGGAAAAAAAAAATAAATGTTGCTCATGCACAGCACTCAGGGAATCCAGAAGTTGCTGCGAATCCTTCCAAGGTTTTGTAGCTGCCCAGATGTTTTCACCTGGAGCATCCTTGACTTGGCAAAAGCATCCCAATTCCTGGCCGTTGCTTACTGAGCAACTCCTAAATTCCCGAGACTTCTGCTTTGCAGCATTCCTTCAGAGGAGGTGTTACTATTCTAATCCCAGAGGTGGGAGAACTGAGGTACAGAAATTAAATCACTTTCTTAACGTGTGCACAGCCAGCAAGTGGGTTCTAATCAGGGTTTGTCTGATTCCAAGGTCCCACGTTATATTTTTATTCCTTTCTAGTGCTTACTTTTGCTCTACATCCATGCGTGCATGTGTTCATGCTAAGTCACTTCAGTTGTATCTGACTCTGTGCAACCCTATAGACTGTAACCTGCCAGGCTCCTCTGTCCATGGGATTATCTGGGCAAGAATACTGGAGTAGGTCACCTTGCCCTCCTCCAGGGGATCCTCCCCTCCCAGGGATGGAACCTGTGTCTCTTATGTCTCCCGCAATGACAGACAGGTTCTTTACCACTAGCGCCACCTGGGAAGCCCTTGTTCAAAATACATTTATCCAGTTCTCTTTTACAAGTCCTTATTTTGTGCCAACTGTTCCGACAAGTGTTTATTTAGGGAGTAACCGTGGTTGCACCCAGGGGGAGGTTGTAAGGCTTCGTGAGGAAGAGGAGAAAGATGTATCCTCCAGTCAAGGCACCTTCAAGTGATCAAAGACAGAAAGGCAGAAAACAGATGACTAAGTGGCGCCAGTCCCCTAAATCTGATGGATAAGAGGTCATTGGACGCTCTGTGTTTTGTGGCTGGATGGTTATGGTATGCAGTGCCTTCCCTGGGTTTCTGCTGTGTTCTGGGTACAGACTTG
Organism: Bos grunniens; assembly: GCF_055505025.1. Lineage (NCBI taxonomy): Eukaryota > Metazoa > Chordata > Mammalia > Artiodactyla > Bovidae > Bos > Bos grunniens. The sequence goes on from NC_141182.1 coordinate 6,139,963, forward strand.
GGGCCTTGGAGGGAGAACAGGGAATGGATCATGGGCCTCATAGCTAAGGAGGAAAAGCAAGACTTTGGAGCCAGACAAACGTTCACTTCAAAATTCCAGTTTTTGCATTTTTCCAGCTGTGTGATCTTCAGCAAGTAATTTGATTTTTCTTGAAGTTCCTTCTCCCTTGCTTGTAAAATAGGGATGGTTATTTTCCTTTTAAGCAGCCTTGTGGATTCAAGAATTTCCCTGAGTGTCACCTGCACGGTAGGTCCTCAGTAAGCATCAGTTTCTTTGTTTTCTGTCCAGTGAGCAGTGACTTTCCCTGGAGTAAACCCACAGCAGATGGACAGGGAAGATGCCTCCAGGAAGAGGCTCAGCTCAGCTCACAGCCTGCTGGTTGGGTTTGGTATTTTCATCTACAGCAAGAGCTGGAAACACAAGGCTCCATGAGATGCTTCTCTGTATTTCCTCCATTTCCCAGCTGTCTTTTAAATCTTCTGACGAAGCTGACCATCACATCAGAAGGCCCTGAACGTTGGAGAAAGAAAGGCTCTACCAGCAGGGACTGAAGGTTCCTGTAACACCACCTACCCCACTGTGGTGTAATGAAATATCAGGGATGCTGTCTTCCCATTGCGGTTGAAGCTGCTCTTCAACTCCCCCGTGTCTGCCCCCGGGGAGGGGCAGAGGTGCGGTCACGTTTAGGAGGTTCTTTCTCCCTGCATCCTCTTCCCGCCTCATGCCCACTCTCTTCCCCATGAGCAGGAACTTCCTGTTTCTGATCATGCTTTCTTCCCCAGACTCCAGGCCCACCTTGACCCATCCAGTCATTCTTAGATGATGGCCTTACCTCCTGCTTTTCAAAAGGAGCTTCAGGTCATGTGACCCGACTTTCAGTGGCATGCCCAATTTCTGTCTTGGTATCTCTTCTCATCCTCTCGTTATTTTATCTTTTCCAAAACTGGCTCTCGCTCTCCCAAGCTTTGTGTGGTCACCGTGGCCCCTCTCGAGGACAATGCTGATCAGTCAGTTCCCTTTCCTCGTGTTTGACGTTCCTGCTTTTCTGATCCCATGTCTCCATCCATGCTCATCCCCAGTCGCCACCATTTGAAGGAGTCCTCGTTCAACCCATGGCCTTCTGGGGCAGTGGGTCTGTCACCTGCCCTTTGGGGTTTAGAGGGGCCAGAGCAGTCACCCCAGTACTCTGAAAATGGACCCAGTGGCTTGTGTATTTCTTCTCAAGGGGCGCTTGTCGTCAGAAACCTGAATTTTGGATCCCCTTACTTCCAAAGCGTATTAGGAAGAATAATGTAGACACTGACATTAACCACAGGCTGGGTTGGTAATTTGCCTTTGCTGCTGCTAAGTCGCTTCAGTCGTGTCCGACTCTGAGCGACCCCATAGACGGTAGCCCACCAGGCACCCCAGTCCCTGGGGTTCTCCAGTCAAGAACACTGGAGTGGGTTGCCATTTCCTTCTCCAATGCATGAAAGTGAAAAGTGAAAGTGAAGTTGCACAGTCGTGTCCAACTCGTTGCGACCCCATGGACTGCAGCCCACCAGGCTCCTCCGTCCATGGGATTTTCCAGGCAAGAGTACTGGAGTTGGGGTGCCATTGCCTTCTCCAATTTGCCTCTAGGTTGTCTAATTAGCTATCCATCCACGCCATGCCTGGTCCACAAAACTTGGAGGTGGCTTAGGGCAGGGGTCAGCAAACTGTTTCTGTGAAGAGCCAGATAGTAAATATATGCTTCAGGCCTGGCAGGCCATGTGGTCATTGTTGAAACTGCTCAGCTCTGTCCTGGTAGTACAAAAGAAGAGCCATGTGTAAATCAGTAGGTCAGATTGTATTCCAATAAAACTTTATTCATAGACACTAAAATTTGAATTTCGTGGGTGGTGGGGTTATGTTCTTCTTTTGATTTTTGTTTACTTACTCAGACAGTAAAGAATCCATGTACAGTGCAGGAGACCCAGGTTTGATTCCTGGGTGGGGAAGATCCCCTAGAGGACAGCATGGCAACCCACTCCAGTATTCTTGCCTGGAGAATGCCCATGGACAGAGGAGCCTGGGGGCTATAGGCCGTGGGGTCACAAAGAGTCGGACACCACTGAGCAACTTTCACTTTCCTCATATTTGCTTAGCAAAATATTTTGCAGTTCATTTCAGTCACTCAGTCGTGCCCAACTCTTTGTGACCCCATGAATTGCAGCAGGCCGGACCTCCCTGTCCATCACCAATTCCCGGAGTTTACTCAGACTCACGTCCATCGAGTCAGTGATGCCATCCAGCCATCTCATCCTCTGTCATCCCCTTCTCTTCCTGCCCCCAATCCCTCCCAGCATCAGAGTCTTTTCCAATGAGTCAACTCTTCGCATAAGGTGGCCAAAGTACTGGAGTTTCAGCTCTAGCATCATTCCTTCCAAAGAAATCCCAGGGCTGATCTCCTTTAGAATGGACTGGTTCGATCTCCTTGCAGTCCAAGGCATTCTCAAGAGTCTTCTCCAACACCACAGTTCAAAAGCATCAATTCTTCAGCAACTGTCACATCCATACATGACCACTGGAAAAACCATAGCACTGACTAGCGGACCTTTTTTAGACTATCATAAATAGACTGGTGATCTGGATCTGGCCTGTGGGTCATCATTTGCTAAAAAGTAGTCTAGAGATAGAAAAGATGTCATAAAATATTTGTAAAAATAAAAACCAGGTAAAATGTACTAAAATGCATATATAGGCTGTGGTATGCAGAAACATTGCCTTTGGACTAAAGAGCTGGCTCCGAGTTTTCTGGTTCTGTCCTATGCGTGCACGCTCAGTTGCATCAAACTCTTTGTGACCCTATGGACTGTGTAGCCCGTCAGGCTCATCTGTGCATGGAATTTTCCAGGCAAGAATACTGGAGAGGGTTGCTGTTTACTTTTTCAGGAGAATCTTCCCAACCCAGGGATCGAACCTGCATCTCTGGTGTCTTCCGCATTGACAGGCGAGTTCTTTACCAGATGAGCCACTGGAGAAGCCTGAGTTTCCTGGTAGTCAAAGCGAAAGGGGAAACAAAACTCAGTCATGTATTTACCTGCCATTCGGGCAAAAAGGTGTCAATTCCTCGTAAGAGGCAGAGAATCTTCTAGATTAAACATGATAAAGAACTTTGATTTCAGTGTCCATCATTGAGCTCTCACCTGCTTTGTCCTCCCCAAGGCTAACCTCAGAATGTTTGCTCCACTATGTAAAACCAACAATCAACCATTTTCTGGTCGTTGTAATGGCATAAATTGCATCTGACGGTTGTTAATTAAATACCTAGTCATGCTCTGGCACCAAAGCTGAATAGTGCTCCGTAAACATTATGATTTGTCAGTAATCAATGTGATTTGTATAATTTGTGAGTGATCAGATACTTGATCCAAAAGCAGATTATTGACTTCCATGCCTATCTTGGGAGAAATTGCCACTTGGTCTGTGTCTACACAGACCCACGAGGAGAAGGGATTTGACAATGGTCTGATTAATTGAATCAGTGGTTCGGGGGAGTGGGCTGTCCGTATTGATCCAATTAAATAGATAATTGTCAGAATCGAGGTCATGTCTATAAGCCGCCACCACTTCAAAGCCAAAGAGATTGTTTCAAATATATGACGCTCACCCAGTCAATGCGGGCTGCCGCCTCCACATGAAATCAACCAGAAAGTGATTGATTCTGGAGAGCTATAAACTGGGGTCGTTCCTATTTTCAGCAACCAGTTATGTGCTAAATACAGTGCTTTGAATTTTTATTTTTTTGTTCCCCGTAGACCCAAGGGCGGTATGATTCATTATGCAAATAAGGGGAATGGAAATATCCAAATCAAAAGTTGGAATGACACAAGACTCAAAATAGTCCCTTTGGGGCTGGGGGGAAGCAGAAAAGAAGGCAAGCTGATATTCTGCATTTCTGTGAGTTAGGGAGCAGCCCCATGTATGTGGGATAAGCAAGGGACTGTGCTCTGGAAAGTGCAACTGTTCTGCAGATACCCCGAGGGGCAGACTCCAGCTCTCAGTTAGCAGTCAAGTGGAAAGACAAAAGGTGGAAGGCTTGAGTTTAATTTCTGCCATAGATGTAAAACCGAGGCCCGCTACTAACTAGGTGATGGTTTCAGGCAAGTCAGGCAACCTCTCTGATCCACAGTGTTCTCATATATCTAACAAGGGTGTGTACACTTAATTCATAGGGTGATTCTGTACTTACTCATATATCTAATAAGGGTGGTGGTGTTCAGTCACTCAGTCATGTCCAACTCTTTGCGACCCCATGGACTGCAGCACGCTAGGCCTCCCTGTCCTTCACCATCTCCCAGAGTTTGCTCAAACCCATGTCCATTGAGTCGGTGATGCCATCCAACCATCTCACCCTCTGTCGTCCCCTTCTCCTCCTGCCTCAGTCTTTCCCAGCATCAGGGTCTTTTCCAGTGGATAATTCTGGCTACACCAGGCATACAGTCAATGTCGGTTAGCTTCCCAGTTCTCTACTGACCCCACAGAGGAGAGGAACTAGCCACTGAGATTTCTCGTCTGAGACATGGCAAAAGGCCTGCCTTTCTTGTCTCATCTGCACTGTGTATTCACAGCTGGTATTCACAAGACAGCTGATGAACGCCTGTCCCTTCTTTCTGCACCACCCAGAGCAAGAACTTAATCTCTTTGTGCTTCGGTCTTTTCATCTGTAAAGTGGGGATGATAATGTTACCCACCAGGCTACCCTGGGGGCCTCTGTGGTTAAAGAACCCGGCTGCCAATACAGGAGATGCAGTTTGATCCCTGGGTCAGGAAGATCCCCTGGAGAAGGAAATAGCGGCCCACTCCAGTATTCTTGTTTGGGAAATCCCATGGACAAAAGGATCCTGGCAGGCTGAAGTCCTTGGAGTTGCAAAAGAGCTGAATTCAACTTAGGGACTGAACAACAAATGTTACCCACCACCAGGTAGTAAGGAAGATTAAATGCATCAGTAATACAAGTACAGCTTTAAAAGACAGGCCAGGCACGGTAGAAAGTCATCTACCAACGTTAGCTATGATGATCATCCTTTTCATTAGTAAATCATCGTTCCAGTTTGCTGGGTAGGAAAAGGGGAGATGAGCAGAGGGACATTCCATACAAATGAGGTTAATAAGATCAAGACACTAAAGAGGAGAAAGCGCTGTGAATCATGTGAAGCTTCATGCAGGTGTAAGGGAAGGGCATTGCATCTTCCCACGCGTCCCGTGGATTCTTCTTTGTGCCCGCCATTTTGGAATCTCTGAAAATAGGTGGCCACTTTGAGCTCCAAAGTGTTTCCTTCTGCCACAAAAGTATAAAAAGCAGGCTGCCTGCTGCTTATACATGCTTTTTAAGTGAAAGACTATGTTAATGAGCTTAGCTTGACAGGGAGCTAAGGGGATTCTTGACATTGAATGGTGGGTAACTAAATAGGTCACCCCAAGTTGTTCAGGATGGATAGAAGACCGAAGGGATACAGAAGCTTCAGAAATCTGTTCTCAGGGAAGGCAGAGTGTGGTTTTTTTGTTTGCTTGTTTGTTTTTGGTCCCGCTCAAAGTTACATCTCTAATGCTAGTCCAGTGCTTAGCATGTAGAAAGCTTTTATTATATACAGGCAGACCTCATTTTATTGTGCGTGGTTTTCTTGCGCTTGGCAGATATTGAATTTATTTTTACAAATTGAGGGTTTGTGGCAACCATGCATTGTCAGATGATGGTTAGCATTTTTTAGCAATGAAGTATTTTTTAATTAATGTAGGTACATTGTCTTTTTAGATATAGTGCTGTTGCGTACTTAATAGACTACCATTGCTCAGTTGGTAAAGAAATTGCCTGCAATGCAGGAGACCCCAATTCTATACCTGGGTCAGGAAGATCCACTGAAAAAGGGATAGGCTACCCACTCCAGTATTCTTGGGCTTCCCTGGTGGCTCAGCTGGTAAAGAATCCACCTGCAATGCGGGAGACCTGTGTTCCCTCCCTCGGTTGGGAAGATCCCCTGGAGAAGGGAAAGGCTACCTACTCCGTTATTCTGGTTTAGAGGATTCCATGGACTATATAGTCCATGGAGTTGCAAAGAGTCAGACATGACTGAGTGACTTTCACTATAGTGTAAACATAATTTTTTATGTGTACTGGGAAACCAAAAAAACATGGTGTGATTTGCACAGTTGTGACATTTACTTGACTGCAGTGGTCTAGAACCAAACCTGCATTATCTCAATTATGCCTATATTTGGTGAATGAATGAATGAAAAAATGAGTGAGTGAATGATACATCTGTAAAGACAATAAAAAACTATCCTCCAGATCTGTGTAGAGCAAAACAGTTTTTTAGGCACATTGCTTCCCTTTGACCAACATCTTTGGAGTACTCAAGCGCCAGCCACATGGCACCAAGGCAATGGATACAGGGTGGACGCTGAGGGAGACTGCTCCCTGCGCTGGAGCTCACCCTTCCTTCAGGGGTCTTTGCCTGCCTTGTGCCACAATCCTTTTGAGCATCTACTGGAACATGCAGACCCCCTTTCAGAATGGTATTTTTAAATGCATACAACAATCGCACAGGATCACAAAGGGAACCAATTGCATTGAAATGTGATCATCCACGTATTAGAATGTAAGCTCTGATAATAAATGTTCTAACTAGCCCATTAAATAGCATGGCTATTGAATAGTGTCCATGAACTATTGATTAGCACAGTAATGATAGAAAAGAATATTTTGAGATAGCCACTATACCTCCCAGGTCATTCGAAAACAGCAAGATTTCTGTCACAATGAACTCACAGATGCTTCAGATTTTATAGCAGTTTGCTGCTTAAATGAAGGAAATGAAAGTTTCCGTTAAGACTTGGTGAAAACGAAGGTGTGATAGTCTGACTGACCCAAGACACCCTCGAGGTCTAGAATTGTACCCGCATGTGCTCAGGTTAAGGGCCCTGCTCTAGTCTGTGTCTGTTCATGATAATAAAGTGGCGGGAATGGAATCGGAAACGAATGTCAGCAAGAGGGCCACCAGGAGGCTTCCTGGAGTCAGAATCAGCGGGGGACAACCCAGACCCACATCACAGAGGTTCTCCTAGAGCAGACCCATCTGTGCACCTGAAACTCTCCCTGCAGAGACACGTGGTAAGTGCTTGATAAGCGGCAGCGATGGTTAGGGGCCAGCTTTGACATAGCAATAGGAGCGAGACAGGCAAAGACAAAGAGAGCTGGGGTGGCAGGTACCCTGCAGGCAGAGGGAACTCTGAGCGCAAAAACCGGGGAGCCCCAAGCTCTCTGCTTTTGCTGAAAAATGAAGCTGGAGAGGAGAGACGGGGGATGGAGCTTTAGGCTGGCATCAGCCCCTGGTGGGCTCGCGGGGCATCAGCCCCTGGTGGGCTCACGTGCCCAGTGCCTGGGGCACTCAGGCAACTCAGGGGAAGGTTGCGCCTGTATGAAGGACCGACGAAGTGGGGAGAGAACCTCCTGACAGTCTGCCCCACAGCGCCCTGGTCCGTATCCAGCCTATCGGCTTCTCCGTAATTCCTTGGACGTGCCCCAGTAGCTAGTAAATAAAGCTGTCTACTTTAAATTTCGTCCCAGCGCCCTTTTACAGCCTCTCCTCCTAGGAGCCGAGTCCCATTATATTCCGAAAGCATATGTTCCCGACGATTGTTCATTCTCTTTCCAATAATATCCTTGCAGGACAAAGAGGGATGGCGAAGGGAAACATACTTTCAGGATGTCAGTCCCAGTTTTAATTACAAGTGTTCGTGGCTGTGGCATTCATGTAATTGGGGGGCTGATTTACGCCAAATAATAAGCACTGATGTGAGGGGCTGGAGCCCAAGGCGGGCGGGGAGGCCGAACAGAGGCAGCGGCTCCCCCCTCCCCCACCCCAAGCCCAGAACCAGGGCGGCACTTGTCAGGGGCGTTCTCAGAAGCATCCAGGGGTCTGCTGGAGAACACAAGCAGAGGGAGCATTCTGGAGGTGGAGGCCCTGCTCTCTGCACCCTCTAGCTTTGTGACCTTCCTGCAAAATATCTTCCTTCTCTGCGTGTCAATTTCCTCATCTGGAAAAGGCACCTGATAATAATTCCTATGGCGTGGGGTTTCTGGAGGATCCGGGAAGATAGTGTAGACAGTTTAGTACCGGGCCCAGGATATAGCAAGCGCTCAGTGCCGTTGTAACAATAACGCATACAGTGACCACAATGATCACAGCCACCACAGTCAGGTTCGACCACACACTCGGTTTAAGGCGAAGGAATGTGACTGTGACCCAGGGGCTTTTCATTAGATATATGGCACGCACTTGACCTAATGGAAAGCTTGAAAGCAATTGGATGGGAACACAGCCGTCCATCTTCTCGAAATCTCCCGAGCAGTGTAATGCAAGAATTACTGTTCGCTCTTTGCATTTATGCATTGCATTTCTCTGCTGGATTCAGAATGCTTTATAGAGCCCTTATCCACTCCTCAACTCATCTTGGTATAAACTCTGGGAGAGAGGAGGCACATTCATGATTTCCTCTCATAGTTTTTTCAGGGGTGCCCTGGAGTTACAGGGGCCAAAAGAATGGGGGAACTGAGAGTGGGATGCTCACCCCAAAGTGCTCGGTTTGCTTCCAGCTCGACTGACAGCCAGAACACTGGGTTCTTAGAGCAGAGCCTCCTGCTAAGTTTGAAAAAAACAAAAAACAATGACCATCTGGCACAGGCCGAAAGGTATGTATTCAAAACGGACAACACATACAGGTGGACCTCAAAAACATGATGCCAAGTGTAAGAAACCAGACGCAGAAGGGAGATCGCTACACGGTTTCCTGAACCCCTTGAAGGAATGTCCCGTGTGAACACATAGCCTTTAGCGTTAGGGAGAGAAACAGACCTCGTCCTTATGCTGGTGTCCTCAAACGCTGGAATACAGAGTGTTCACCGTGTCCTCAGAAAATAAGTACAGTAAAACTCGCATTTGAGGATGACCTGCCAAAGACTCTGTTGTCCTGGAAACGAATTTTAAATGGTATGTTTGGACAAACAGCCCAGCCAAGGGATCTTGGGACAGCAATAAGATAAAAGACAATAATAGATGGATGAAGAAGCAAGCCCAAATCAAGAGGCCCTAGGCTGGGAGTGTAGATGCCTACAACCAGAGCTTAGCCCCACCCCGTCACAGCTGGACCAGCTCAGTTCCGCATCTTCGAGTTTCCCTGCAAGAGCTAGACACTTCTTACATTCTCAGCTGCAGGATGGAAAAAAAGATGCGGATTAGCCCCTGAGAACAAAGGATCCGGTCTACATGCCTCTTAATTTCCTCGTACACCCCAAATGTCCAGCAGCACCATTGTTAAGACAGCTCTGAACTCTTTAGAGGTGCTTAAGTGCGAAGCATCTGAAGCTGTACTATTTTAGAATCTTGAGCAAGTGGGACAGGGTGCTCTCTACATTTAGCGCAAAATGAAGCCTCTTAAACAACTCTTTTCTTTCTGTTGTTGATTGTTTTCCACAAAGTTAGGGCGATAGACTTTTATATGGAACTGGCATTTCTAACTTTCATGAGATTGCTTGTCCTTTCAACTTTAGGCATTGATAGACTTAATTATGCTTTTCAACAAGATTTTGCATATTTAATATTTCCTTTTAGAGCTTCCGGGATTCTCAATTATTAATTCCACTGCGGATTTACTAGTCTTTTGACTCTCCCTTTAGCATAAAGATTGTAGATTCATTCAAATATTGTTTGTTGTCTTTAAATTTCAACCATGTTTTAAATTTTAAAAAAGAAGTAAAAATGCACACAATCATTTTGTTGGTGTTCTAGGGCCATCACCCTGTATTTATTATAATTTCTCCATAATCCTGATCGTGGATAGCAACTGTTATAAACCAGGATAAGCTCTAATTTACCCCATAACACAACTGGACAGTTGTCTGTGACATTGTATGACCGAAAAGTAGCATCTGCTCCCAAAGATGCTATTTATAAAAGTAAACTATTACAAATGGAGTTTAGTGTTAACCAGAACTTTATGAATAAGTGATGAAGTCTAATTTTCCGTTATGATAGCCATTGTTTAAAAATGCATGTCTGCCAGAGCACTGTAATGATCTCATATTACTTAGGAAAACTTTTATGATTCCCCCCCCTTTTTATTTTATTTTTTTCATAATTACCTCAGTACTTCTTCATTAAGGCTTCTCTCCTCCAGTTCATCTGTGGACCTTCCTAAAAGCCAGCTGGCAAGTGGAATGTTTGCATGTTTCTGAATTACCCCCAAGACTCCCCAGCATCTCAAAGACTTTTCACACGGCTTCTTCCCCAAAGCATCCACCAGGCTGCCCTGTGATGTCTGCGGGCAGTCCCATCTAATGGGATGGCTTAAGGTCCCTGCACAAACTCTGCCACAGAAGAGCTGACCAGGGAGTTGAGTGTGGTCGTGGGCAACCCGACCGAGCGGCTCACAGAGGAGAGCTGTCTCCATACCTGTCTGCTGTAGGTGTGTCTCCTCCAAAGATGACATCACCCATCCAGGTACAGCATGGTCCTTAAACCTTGGACCAGCATCCTTTGTGGTCTGGACATCTGTTATCTGGTACGGTGGCAGCTGGCTATAAGGGCAGATCCCAGTCTCCGAAGCGCCTAGCAGGACAGTGCATTAACACCAGCATTTCTTTAACGTGTGCAGGGCCACTTGCAAGTTACACAGAGCTTTTGTCCTCTCTTCTTCGGGGGCTCTTTTAGGGCTTGGAGGAGCTTCCCCCCCTGGATTTGCCATCTCTGAAAGACCCACGTGTGGGTTTGGAGTGGAGGCAGGTGTCAGTCTCCCGGGGGGACAGTGTTTGGTTCTGCCCCGCTCACCGTGTGGCTGCTCTCCTTGGGCACAGTGAGGCAAAACAAACCAAAACGTCGCAGACCGGGGCAGAGAAAGCTTTATCGAAGGGCCGTGCAAAGAGATGGGTGGCTCATGCCACCCTGAACTCTTCGGAAGTTCTCAGCAAAGCACTGTTTTAAAAAGATAATTTTATTTATTTATTTATTTTTGCCTGTGATGGATTTCCGTTGCTACACGGGCCTTTTCTCTAGTTGCGGCAACCAGAGGCTTCTCTTCGTTGAGATTCATGGGCTTCTCGTCTCAGCGGCCTCTCTTGTTGCAGAGAATGGACTCTAGGGCACACAGGCTTCAGTAGCCGCAGCACATGGGCTCAAAAGTTGCCGCTCCCGGGCTCTGGAGCACAGGCTCAGTAGTTGTGACAGTCGGGCTTAGTGGCTCCATGGCCTCTTCCTAGACTAGGGATTGAACCTGCGTCTCCTGCATTGGCAGGCAGATTCTTTACCACTGAGCCACCAGCTGCTGCTGCTGCTGCTGCTGCTGCTAAGTCACTTCAGTCGTGTCTAACTCTGTGTGACCCCATAAACACCAGCCCACCAGGCTCCGCCATCCCTGGGATTCTCCAGACAAAAACACTGGAGTGGGTTGCCATTTCCTTCTCCAATGCATGAAAGTGAAAAATGAAAGTGAAGTCACTCAGCCTTGTCTGACTCTGTGCAACCCCATAGATGGCAGCCCACCAGGCTCTCCCATCCTTGGGATTTTGCAGGCAAGAGTACTGGAGTGGGGTGCCATTGCCTTCTCCACTGAGCCACCAGGGAAGCCTGCAAAGCACTTTCAAAGGCAAGATGAGGGAGGGGTATGGTTAGTTGTTGCAAACTTCTTGGTGTCAGAATCCTTTGTTCTTGCAGCTGCCCTCCTAGGTCAGGTCACTTGTAAACCTCCCAACAAGGCAGTTGTTATTCTCTGTTCTGTAGCTTTTTATCTCCATATGAATGGACGCTTAAAGGCAAGAGCCCCAAGAATAGGCTGTCCTGCATATTTCAGGCTCTACGCAGCAGTCTTTTACAAAAGGCGCTGGGCCAGCATGACTAAGCACAGGCCACAGAGCTCAAAGATTAAAGGAAAAAAGAACAGATCTAATATGGAGTCAGATTTGCTCTTCTCTGTTACACTGGTACAGTCCCTTCTGCTCTGGGCCTTCTGGAGTCGGTCCACCTGTTAAAGGTATTAGACATGTTCAAGAGGGCTGAAGAAAGGGACTCTTCATTTCTGTGGGGTCCACGTTCCTTCCAGTGATTCTCAAGACTTGGAGATGCATCAGCCAGCAAAGTCCAGAGAGAAGGAAAAGCTACTGACACTTCAAATTTGAGTCCTAAACTCAATTTAACTGGACTCAAATGAGATTTTTGACTTTTTGTTTTTTTGGTTTGGTTTTTTTAATTGTAATATAAATAGAACATAAAATTTACCGTCTTAACCATCTTAAGTACACAGTTCATTGGCATAAAGTACATTTACACTGCGGTACCCCATCACTACCATCCATCTCCAGAACAGGATTTTTCATCTTCCCCAACTGACACTCTGTATCCTTTGTAAACACTCACTCCCCAAACCCCCTCCCCCAGCCCCTGGCAACCAGCATTCTACTTTATGTTGCTATGAATTTGAGTATTCTAGTGCCTCTTGTCAGTGGAATTATGAAGTAGCTGTCCTTTCCTGAATGGCTTATTTCAGTCAGTTTCATGCCATTAAGGTTTATCTGGTTTTCAAACCAGAGCCTCGAGCGTCCCTGGTGGCTCAGTGGTCAAGAATCCATCTGCCGATGCAGGAGATGCGGGTTCGATCCCTGGGTTGGGAAGCTCCCCTGGAGAAGGAAATGGTAACCCACTCCAGTATTCTTGCTGGGAAATCCCATGGGCAGAGGAGCCTAGTGGGCTGCAGTCCACGGGGTCGCAAAAGAATCAGACACATCTTAGCGTCTAAACAACAGTAACAACAAACCAGAGCGTCCAGGCTGAGAACTGTCTGTCCAACCATCAGGCAGGTGTGTCTGGTTCATTTCGCAGGAACGTGTGCGTTGGCGAGCCTGGCCGAGACGACCGTGCCAGATAGCCTGAGTCAGTCCCCGAGAAGGCAGGCCCAGCGGGAAGACCCAGCTGCCTTCTTGTCACTGCGCTGTGCCATGTGGTCTGCGAGGCTGGCCACGACGGGGATGGACCCGAGTGGAGTGTCTTTTATGATGCACTCTTGCCCTCCTTTATATTAATCATCTTTCTCTCCCATCTATAGTATTTCCCACATACCACACTAAAGGGATGTTTTAAGCATCAGTGCTAAAAAGTGTCATGCCCAATGTAAAAATATTTCCCTACCTCAGAAAAAGACAGTCTCTTTAAATGGAAAACCCCATTATTAGTAATAGCAATAATTTTTCTGACATCCACTTGGGCCTTCTATATGTTTTGATAGGATTCAGTAAAGAAATGAAGTCGTATGCAAACTTTCGAGAATGCAAAAGGCATGTCCTCCGAGGTGCACACTGCCCCCTGGTTTCTCTCGAGCTGCCCCATGTTCTTCAGGCTCTTCTCAGACATGTGGCGCTCCCTTTAATACTCTGTCCCCGACTTCACTGAATGATCATTAAGACTGGCTTCCCCAGTACTCTGGGCTTTATTCCCAGATATTTATTCTGTTGTGGGCTGATTATCTTTTCCTGGATTTTCCCAAAGGTGTTTATCTTTTCAATATCAAGCGTAGCAAATGATTATGTGTCATTTCCTTTAAAAAAAAAAAAAGGAAATTTAATTACTGAAAAATAAAACTACTTCCCTGTCAGAGCATACCAATGGCACTCAAAGCCTTTATTGGAACACCACCAGTTATAAGAAGGAACTATTCATTCTGTTACTAAACACACCTTCCATTTTCCTGGGCAGTCTCTTATAAGCATGGTCTTTTAAGTGATTGTTGTAAAGATAAAAAATACTGGAACCATAGCATTAAATATATTTTGTAAATGAGCCACTAGTGGCATTATTGAAAGATAGTAAAGATGATGGTAATCAGTTGGAAAATCATTGTTGATTACTTAAGTTTACAGTTTCTATGTTAAACATTTACACTAATATTCAGGAAAATAAAAACAGTAGACTTTTTTGGGGGGGGAAAAAACAAGTATGATCCTGTTATCCCAACACTAGTGTTTTCAGTTTTGCATACACAATGTGAATTTCCCTCTTGATGATGCTAGCTGGAGGCCACAATAAGTCTTCAAAACCAGAAAGTTAGCTTCGTAGAATCATTGGCCCTGGCTATACAGCTAAAACCCCCATTTCTTATCCCTTCCTCTGGTTTTCCGTGGTGGGAAAATCCAGGAGACTTCTAGGCTGTCTAGAGTATGCAATCAAGATCAAAAGGCTGGTCCCAGGGGCTTCCCTGGTGTCCAGTGGTTAAGACTCCACGCTTCCAGTGCAGAAGGTGTGGTTCCATCCTGGGCGGGGAACTAAGATCCCACGCGCCGTGCATCAAGGCCAGGGAAAAAAATACTCACACGCAAAAGACAAGAACGGCTGACCCCACTGGAAGATGACAGAGAGAGATACACAGAGGCGCAGGGCTGGGAACTGGCCTCTTGGTTTGCGATTTATCCCCAGGTGGAGGGTGTGTGCCAGACTGCTCCTGAAACCTGTTATGACTGGGAGTTCCCTAGCTGTGACCGGAAGTCACACCTTCTTAAAGGCAGTTCCTCTGCTGTCCCGGGAGCTTAGAAGGGCCTGCATATGTAACCACCAGTGTCCCTTGACTTTTTGCTTGCAGAAGTTAACAATTAAGACCTGTATTCTGCTGATTCCTGAGCACGCCCAAACAAGCACAAAAGGTCTACTTTTCACTTTTGAGGTTGCTCTGTGCTCCTTTTTCTGTTTTCCCGCTCTCTCTAGCTCTCCTTGACCAGCTCTCGTTCACTGCCCCCACCCCTCCATAAGGTCCCTTGAGTTGAGAAACTGAATATCTCCTTGGCTTAAGGCTCTCCCTCCTCAAGGGGTTTTTCAAACACCACCACGCCCGCTGCAGCTGTCCCCCAGCATGGGTGAGCACGCCACTGGGCCCATTCTTTACTTAGATTCCCACCAGATAATGGTGTTTTTTTTTTTTTTGCTGGAAAGTCCAAAAATCATCCCCCTTCCTACATTATTCAGACAGTGCCCTTCATGTTCAGCTTTGCAATTTCAGTTCCAGTCTTGTCCCATAGAATTATTGCCAATTGATCTCCGTATAAATGTCTGAGTTTTCTGCATTATTAATGATGTGCCAGGCTTCTGACGGGTCTTCCTTTGGTGCAGCTTGCTCTGAGCGGTGGCTCGGGGAGTGCCAGAGTCAGAGCCTCCCTCTGCCTGAATGATTGGAGGCTTTGGTTTAAGGTGGGGGGAAAGGTACAATGATACTCCTTGATATTTCCATGCAGGAAAGGCTTCCCAACCCCACTGTGTTGGCAGTGGCTCTGTGGACCTCTGTTTTGAGAAGAGCTGTGAGATTCTATCGGTACTCGATTGAAAGAGTCCTGAGATTGATTAGCAATGTCTGCAGTGGGTGGCGGACGAGGCAGAGTGGGCATGCCAACTGCCTGTCTGCCACAGGCTCAGCGTTTATCCTATCTCAGAAGAGCTGACCTTGAAGATGCAAGTGTCAGGTGATTTTAGACACAAGAAGAGAGGTTCGGGTTCAGTGGAGATGCCAAAGGAATTGTTCCACACGGGCAGTGAGTGGTTGTCAAGTCACCTTTTCTCAATTCATTATCTCAGCTCCGTTCAGCCACGCAAAAGGAATATGAGTGTGAAGGTTTGTGCATCGCGGCTCGCGCGTTAGCTGTTGTTTCTAGTTCCTGCTTCTCTGGCACCCTGTTGAGAATGCAGGGCTCCCTTTTGAGACTCAGGGCAGGGCCTGGGGCTTTGCTGGAGTGATTTTTAGCTTGATTGCATCCCTCCGGGAGCAGAGAGGAGCCTGGAAAGCCAGGGCCGTCAGAAAAGCGCAAGCCAGAGCAGCCCTGCTCCGGCGTTTTCACTTGTTTCTCTGCTCCCAGCTCCAGGGAGACACCTTTCTTTACTCTCTCTTGCCTGGCAGTGCCCGGGCATGGGTGACACTCAACTGGTTTCTTCTCACAAGGCCACTCTGGAGAAGAAGGTGCACCTTTCCAGGGCCAGGAGACTGGAGGAGGAGAGGAATTCTTACTGAAGGCACTGAATGCGGGGGCCTGGGCTGGGCTTCCTTACGCCAAGGCTGATAAACCTACAGAATGGGTGATGGTCTAAGACACCGGAGCCCAGCGGTTGTCACCTGCCTGAGGTCACACTGCTAGTGACGGGCAGAGACCAAATCCACAGCTGCCTGTTGACAAGATCCCTGCAGTGGGAACCACGCCCCGCCACCTCCCAGCTGCTAAAGAGGGGTGGACACTGTGCCAAATCCTCCCAGCCACCCGCAGCCTTGTTTTCTAGCTCGAGCTTGTTCCGTAGGCTCCACTGGGATGGTCAGAGAGGTTGGCTCCATTGGCGTTTCTGGGCGGGTTGAGTTGCTTTATCCCCTACAAGGTCATTTTTATCCCCAAGGCCAGTAGCTCTTTCCACCAGAGATTAGGATTCTGCCTGGCTTTTGAGTGCCCGCCCCCCGCTCCCCAGTAGCTGACTGTGCCAGCGGAAGTGCCAGCTGCAGCTAGAAGGACAGGCTCTCCATCCGAGAAAAACAGGAGCATCCGCATTTCTTTTCTAGAAGGGATCCTCCCCTACAGAATGAGAAAAGAGCTCATTGACCTGTGAAGGCAACCAGGCTGCAGTATCTGCCAGTTCTCCCACCCAGGATGTTTCTTTTCCTTTTCTTTAGCATTTTCTTCACTTCCCTCCTCAATAATAAATTCAGATTAGCGATTGGAAGAGAGTAATGTGCAGTTCAAAGAACCTGGCCCCACGGGAGCCAGGGGACATGGTGAGAAGCCAGGTACACTTTTTTCTTTGTTTTTCAGCTAGCACCCTGTTGGCATTTTATAAATATCTGTCTTTACTCATATCTGTGTGGTTATTTTCATAAAGATGCAATTGATTGTCTCCTTAAGATAAAGTTCAGAAAGGGGCATTTCAAAGTGTAGATGCTCGTTATTATGAAAAAAGGAGAGAAAATGCTGTTGACATAACATTAGCTGGAAAATTAAGGAAGGGAAACCTTACGATTCTAATTATGGGAAGATTTCTAAAATATATATAACACATCCTGGACATGCGCAGGGAAGAAAACAGACTAGAAGGAAATTTCCTGAGCTATTACTAGTCTCTCGTTAGCATAATTATGATTTTTTTTTATAATATCTTATCTTGTCCGAGTCTTCCAAAGTATTGCTAACTCTTGAGTGAGAAAAATAAGTTTTAAAAAGAGGTAACCCATGCAGAGAAGATAATTTATAAACATGCACTTCATAACCACAAAATTTTATTGAGTTATTTCTAGTATGATTTTTTTTCAAAGTTATTGCCTACACAGAGGCTGTTTCATGACTTATCATTAATATGACTTGGTGTTTAGCCTCTGTGTCGGGGTTCTTAAATTTAACTGAACTAGATGTGTTGCATTGAAAGGAAAATGAAGAGAATGAAAATCCTGGTTGCTCTGGTGTAATTGGGGAGTTCTTTTTCCAGATGCAGTTTGGCCCAAGGGTTGCAGGGTTCACACCTGGCTTTGCAGGAATTGCTTTGTCTTTGTGGACAAGCCAGCGCCTCCCAGACTCTTCAGATCTCCTCATCTCTTGGCAGCAGAAGCCAGTTCACTTCATGAGAAAGGGAGTTCCATGGAGGATCTCCTGACAGGAGGCGTTAAAGGCACCTGCTGTCTCCACGGGGCAGCCATGCCCAGGGATGGAGAGGTGGCCTTCTCCTGCTGTGGTCCCATAGTCAGGGTCGGTGTGGCCTCAGGTGAGGTCCTCTTGCTCACAGCTGTGTCCGTGGTCAGGTGTCTTGATTCCCGGTGCCCCATTCTGGTGCTGTCCTCTGACTCAGCATGTTGCAGAGCACCCTCATCCCGTGAGCAGTCTTCCTGGGGATGCCTGGCAGGACGGGTGACACCTATTTATTTATTTATTTGGCTGCATCGGGGCTTAGTTGCGGCACACAGGATCTTCGCTCTGTTGCGGCGTGTGAAATCTAGTTCCCTGACCAGGGATCTAACCCAGGCCCCCTGCCTTGGGAGCATGGAGTCTTAGCCACTGGACCACCAAGAATGTCCCAGGTGACACTTAATTAGAGCCAGAGGGGCCGGGAGTCCTACTTTCAGTGACTCTGACCTCAGACTCCTCACTTGTTCTCTGGACTTTGTCTGTGATGGCCTCTCTGCCTGAAACACCCTTCCATCTGTCATTTGTCTCACATCTACAGTCCTTCCAAGCTTCACTCGGGTGTTGCGTCTTCCAGGAAGCCCCACCTGATAGACAGGTAAGCTGTGCTCCACACACTACCCTTGGTTGCATTGGGGATTCCTTTCTGATTACCAGAAGTAACATAGCCAGTGGTTGCCCCGCTGGTTGGCCTGGGGAAGGGACCAAGCTGCACCCAAGGATGGAGCACAGGACAAAGGTGTGGATCCAGACACCCATCGGTACCAGCAGATACTCAGTTAAGTGTGGTTCGCCTTTCTGAGCCTCTGTCTTTTGTTGGTAACAGAACCATGGCAAGAAGGCGGTGCCGTGACCCACAGAACGTGTCGCACAAGTTGTGATGTAAGGCAGTCGATCTGACACAGTATAAACTCGGCTCCGTGGTCTCGCCCCAACTTAAACCCAGCACACAGGTGGAAACCCTCCTTGCGCTGATGTTCGGCGTCTTATAGCTCTTGGCTCCCTTCCTCTGTAAGGTGCTTCATCATGCCACCACAGCTGCCTGCCTCCTCCAGCCTCTGGTCGTCACCTCCTATCAGACCTCGTCCCCTCTGGCTGAGTGTGGCTCCCCTGATGGAGGGACTCTGCCCACCACTCCTCTTGAATCCCCTGAGAGTGGCCTGCCCGGGTCAGACCCAAGGCCCGTGGTGTGCCCAGGTCTCCCTAGGGACCTGGATCGTGGAGCAGCGGGGATCAGCTCCTTACGTTTGCAGACCCAGAGGCCAGGGAGGGCTGAGGCCTGCCAGGGAGGAGAGAGCCAGTTTCCTGGAACACGGGATCCAAATTTCATGTAACTGGGGTCAGAAACAGGCCACCGAGAGCAGTCCTAGCTCAGAGAGACACACCCGTCCCCACGGACAGCAGGGGGATGGCGGGATTCAGGGTTCAGCCTTAGATTTGAATCTCGGGATCGACTCTCCGCTTTTGTTTCTTCATTCCAAATCGCTTGGCTCTAGTTTGCAGACACAATTCAGGCAGATGTTCTGGGAGTGATAAATAGCCTACTTCCCAGCTCCACTTCCTCGCGGCTCTCTCATCCACGTTTAGAGAGCTCAGAGGGGCCCAGGCATTGTCTTCTCCTGTCTTAAGGACCCCAATGGTTTCTATAGGAAAATGAACAGCAAATTCACCCCGCTTCTTCCTATAAAATGGATGAAAAATATGTGCATCTCCCATCCCGCTTACAGAAGGTGGAGGAAGGATTAATTTACTGGCCACCTGCCACGTGCCAGGTGCCTTCCCCAACATCTTCTTGGTTAACCCGCATGCCCGGTTCCTCCACCAGTAGCCAGGATGCTCTCACAGGTAGCAGCTCAGACAGGTTCAGCAACTTACCCAAGGTCACATGGTGAGTGGAGGGCGAGCTGGGTTGACACCTCTGTCTGCTGACCACAGAGCCCCTTCTTTCCTACAGTCTGGCCAAAGCTGAGCCTCACCTCGGTCTTTCCCATCGTGTCACGGGTAGAAGTACTCTGCCCACCCGACCTTTGGCTGGAAACACGGAAGCCCATTGACCCTCGCGCCTGCAGCAGGGCTCAGAGCTGGCCCTCCTTCCCAATCAGTGCGTATCATTTTGCTACGAGATGGAGCCCGCTGCTGGAGAGATTGATTCCCTAGTTATTTATCTTCCTCTGCCCAGTGTAAATTGGTCAGCCTGATCCTATTCGCATGATAAAAATCATAATGTCTCAAATTACTTACTCAATAAAATGTGGGTTTGTCTATTATTAGTGATCATTAGGGTTATAATGCAGCATGGAAATTTGGAGCAAATTAACTGCATATGCAGGCTGTTGGGCTCGTGTGCAGTTAATCATACACACAGAGTTCCAGTGGGCAGAAGGTTTTGCGAGAATCGTTACAGGATGAATTTGTGGGAGGGGAACTGAAGACCCAGATTATTTATTTTTTATTCTCTTCTTCCCTGTTACTCTAGATTTCTCAAATGCACGTTCATCTAACACAATGTAAATTTCCATGCAAATATCGATACCCCCCAAAATAAAAATGAAACCCACACGCAGAACAATAGCTCAAATTAAAATAGCTTTTACTACTTCCATTCATGTGTCCCCGGGTTTTCGGACGACGAATCAGAATTCCACGATGGGCAAACACTTAAGGACACTCTCGTTTTCTCCTCCTTCCTTCCTGTCTGTTAAGATTCTCTCTCAGTCTCTGCTTTTGAGCCTTTCTGTTCAGTGATGTCATGGACAACCTCTGCTGTTGTAAAGACGGTTCCCATCATACCTGGGCACTGCCATTTCCTTTGTGGCGAATGCTTCCTGGACCCGTGGGCAGGTGAGAGGTGCTGATTTCGGCTACTTGTGTCTGAACATATGTGAGGCATAGTTTTGAATGGTGATGTAAGTTGAAAAAAAGAAAAAGAAATCTTAAATATAACCAGTTTCCTGTGAAGGTGCCAGGAAATTTGACATTGAATTAAAGCTACTGGAGGAATAGAGGTTGTGACATAGTAGTGGAAACTAGAGATTCTTTATAATGGTTTTTTATTTATATAAGATATTTCTCCAGGGGAGTTTTGACTTGTCCTTTGTGGATTCTGAAGGCAAAACGAAGACCAGGGATGAGGGTTAAGAGCCAGGATTGAACCCAGGTCAAAATAAATTTGGGGAGAAAAAGGAACTGCTTTGGATCAGTAAGTGCCGAGTCCTGGGGCAGATCTAACTTCAGGCATAGCTGGATCTAGGTGCTGAAATGATATGATAAGAAAACTTTCTCTGACCATTTCTCTGTTTTTGAGTTCTTCTATGGTGACTTTATTCTAAGAGATGCCTTCCTCCTGTAGCAGCCCTTGGCTTATATCCTACTGAGATGTCCAGAGCAAATTCTGTCAACAGATTACCCTCTGGCCACTGCCAGTAGTAGTTTGCCCAAAAGACTGGGGCTGTGGCTTACTGAATCTGCCTGGATCAGTCTGGAAACATGTCCCCCTAGGCACTGTGGCTCGGGACCATGAAACTCCCTTGACTAGTTAGAGTTCTGTTTCACTCTTAGAGCAGGGACATGGCATCAGCCTCACCCAAACCCCTGGCCTGAGAGTTGCAGGGCGGATCGGCTCCTTAAAGGAGGTGGGAATATTATTATCAGGCAAAAGAAAGGGGAAGAATGGTAGAAATCTCCAAACGGCACGTCTCCCGAATGCAGGAAAGTCTATTTGGGCTCACGGTTTAGGCAGTCAGCAAACACGTTTGAAGTGAGAAGGAAATGTACCTTTGAAGCATATGTTTGAAAGTCGTGAAGTTCCAGCTGGTGTGCTCTCAGCAGGAACCCTGTGGAGGGGATGGAGGTTGAGGAAGGTCCAAGTGAGCACGGAAGAACGCTGAGGAGCGTGGGTTCCAGAGTCCAGCACATTTGACTTCACGTCTGAGCCCCACCACTTACTAACTCTCTGACCCTGATAACATTTGCTTAGTGTCATCAAACCTCCAGCCTCCCCATGTGTAAAACAGGGCCGATCATAGTGCCCATTTCATGGTGTTGGTATCATAACCAGTGAGATGATGTGTGTAAGGATTCTCACATATGGCAACTTCTCAATAAAAGGGAAAAGGTGAAAATTAGCGCCAGTGAGTGCTGGATGGCACTAAGCTCTGCAGAAAGTTTATCTGCTCCTATCAGAGTGATTTGGCCTCAAATGCTCACCACTGGTGGAATCTCTATGTTCACCTATGATCACACGTTAGAACTGAGTGCTTGGGTGATGTACATACCCTTCCAAGGGCACAGAAGCAAGCGTGCAGCCTCTGAGACCATTGAAGACTCGCTGGACATTCGACCTAACTGGTGGGGAAGAGGGAGTTTCACTGTCCTGGTGAGGATGACCCCGGCTGTCCAGCTTGTAGCCTGGACTGTGGCCTGGACCTGGTGATCTCCGTAGGTGAGGGGTCCTCTCAGGAAATGGACAGAGGTGCCGAGTGACACACCCAGGGTGTGGACATGGCAGGGCATTATTCTGCCTGCCACCCCATCCTCATCTGTAGAAATGTTGACAGAGCTCTTTCGATGTAAAGTGGGAATTGCCGTGGAAAGGGGCCTGTGATGGGGTGGGAGGGTCAGTCACTGGAGATACACAAATATGAGAGATGTCACCTGAAACCTTTAATGTCTCTGTTTCAGCTTCTTCAACCATAAAAAAAAAAAAAAAAAGTGTTGGTGGTATCTAAGATGGCTGTCTAAGGCTACAAAGCCTTGTGTGCGTGTGTGTGTGTGTTAATTGTTCAGTCGTGTCTGACTCTTTGCAACCCCATGGACTGTAGCCCTCCAGGCTCCTCTGTGCATGGGATTCTCCAGGCAAGAACACTGGAGTGGGTAGCCTTCCCCTTCTCCAGGGGATCTTCCCGACCCAGGGATCAAACCTAGGTGTCCTGCATTGCAGGCATGTTCTTTACCATCTGAACCACCAGGGAAGCCCCAAGAGCCTTAGGTTTTATTATCTAGATGGCCCTGCTTTCCTTCCCTCGGACTGCGGTCACAAAGTGTCACAAACCCAGAGGTTTGAAACAACAGAAGCGTATCATTTCATAGTCCTGGAGGCCACAAGCCTGAGATCAAGGTGTCAGCAGGGCCACGCTCCCTCTAAAGCAGCAGTCCCCAACCTTTCCAGCACCAGGGACCACTTTTGTGGAAGCTTGTGGACCCACCACTCCAGTCTCTGCTCCATCATCACATAACCGTTCCCCCTGCGTCTCTGTTCCTGGGTTTCTCTTCCTCTTCCCTGAAGGCCACCGGGCCTCCCATCCCATCCCAGCTAATTTCACATCTACAAAACAAAGAAGACCTATTTCTGAATAAGGTCATATTCTGAGGTTCTGGGAAGGACTTCAATCTGGGGGAGACACAACTCAACCCATTACAACCCAGACTCCCATAGGTATGAGTTCCCTCCATGCTTAAAGGAACGGGAGGCATGAGAGATGAGACAGATCTTGGTGACTTTGTCCTCGGTCTGCCCTGATGACTTTTTTGTTTTGTCGTCAGTCTGTCTGCTGTGGACTCAGATGCCAAGGCGCCTCCCAGAGCGGCTCTGCTGTGGGTGCTTGGTGACGTGTGGGTGCAGTCTGGTGACCCAGTCTCACTGCCGGGGTGCAATGCTGGAGTACGGCGTGACCGTGACATAAGCAAATTTGCAGTCCTGCTTGATGAGCGGGATGGAATCTGACAACTCAGTGACTCAGATTCACGGACTCTGTAGTTAGAATCAGAACTACTGAGGAGTCACCTCAATTCAGTACCTCCCCTCCACGGAGGAGCTGTGGGGAGAAGAGAGTCACTTACAGAATATCTAACCAGAAAGCACTCATGAACACTTCAGTCCAGTGGTCAGAAAGACTCTAAATGGGCCTCTCTCGAGAGCCAGGAACTCAGGTCTCCAGGGGCATCACGCCAAGATACGAGAGGAAAGGGCCTCAGATCGCAGACATGGAAAAAGCTTTTTTTTTTTTTTTTTTTTTTAATCGGAGGAAGCAGGGAGAAACTTCCTTGGAAAAGCTGGTCCTCAGCTTTCTGGTTTTGAGCGGGAGGGCAGGCCAGGAGGGAGCCGCCCTGTCTCGGGCTTGGAGGTCATGTTTTCAGCTGAGGGAAGGGATCCTGAAGCTCTCCATCCTTGCGAAGCCAGATGGAAGCCGGGGCCCCCAGCCCCCGCAGCCCACACACGTGCCACACACCTGGACCTCCGCTCTACCTGTTTGCAAATTACCCCCGTTTTCTGCTTGGCTCAGCAGCCTCCATTTCCCCTCCCCCGTGATGTAATTAGGCCTTCAGAGTTCCCATGCACCTATTATGAGCCCTCCTGTGTTTTGTCGCGGTGTTGGGTTTCTGTAGCAGTACTCACATATATATATTAAAATTTGGTATCAATTGTTTGTCTAAATTATGCACAGTGGGCCATCCTAACCTGCCATTAACATAACGTATGCTAAACAATGTGTTGGGTTGTTTTTTCCCCCCCTTTCTTTTTTTTCCTGTTAATTATACTCTAAAGCATCAATTGCTTATTCGAAGAAATTGAACTTTTGAGTTTTTCCTCATTTCTTCAAACTTTCAAATTGTCTTGGCCGCTGCAGATGCAGACCAAGCACCCCTTCTGCCGTTGGTGGAGGCAGCCTTGGTATTTTCTTCCTGAGAAGTCCAAGGGACACTTAGCAGTCACCAGCATTGTGGCTGTCCTGATGCTTGGAGATGGGAGTTAAACACCCGTGTCTGCCAGAGTCCCAATTCATCCATCACCGAATATACACTGAGGACCTGTTAGGTGGCAGTTGCCATCCTAGGTGCCCAAGATACAAAAGTGACCCAAAGGAACAAGATTTCTGTCCTCTGACGGTTTATAATCTAATGCAACAATCAACAGACTATGTCCATAAAGGACCAGCTAGTAGACGCGGTGGCTCAGTGGTTAAGAGCCTGCCTGTCGATGCAGGAGATGCAGTGTGCCATCCCTGGGTCGGGAAGATCCCCTGGAGAAGGAAATGGCAACCCACTCCAGTATTCTTGCCTGGGAAATCCCATGGACAGAAGAGCCTGGTGGGTTATAGTCTCTAAAGAGTCAAGACATGACTTGACAGCTAAACAACAACAGCAAGTAAATATTTTAGGCTTTGTGGATCAAGCAAGTTCTGTCTCAAACCCTCAACTGCGTCACTGTAGTGTTGAAGCTGCCATGTACATAAATGGTGGGCGTGGCTATGTGCCAATAAAACTTTATTTATAAAAACAGGCGGTGGGCCGGATTTTGCCAACCCTTAGTCTAGTGGATCAGGGCAGACAGCATATGCCAATCACTTAGTTTTTTGAAGCCAAAGGATAATTTTAGACTGTGGCAAATGATATGAAAGAAGTAAGCCGTGCTGATATAAACGGCACCTGCCAACTTTTTCACACCAGGGCGCACACAAAATTTGTTCAGCACCACTGAGTTAAATGCGTGAGGCTGCCCAGGGTTGGCACCTCAAAGATCCAACACCCCAAGGGGAGTCAGTATTGTGTGCATCTGTAACATATTTGCATTTCTTCGGGGACTTTCCATAGTGAGTGACCAGGGAGCCAAGTGTAGATGGTGTGCTCTCAGGGGGGTTTCTCCTAGATGACTGATGAAAGATGAATTGTGAGCAGTCACCAGCCAGGGGAAAGGGTGTAGAGTGATGTGAGGGCTCCGTAACGGAGGAACTGGACAGGCAAAGACTCCAGGGCGGGAAAAAGCTTGTCGTGTTGGAGCTGAGAGAGGCAGCGTGGTCAGAAAGAGAGCATGCTGGAACTCTGGCATGAGATGAAATGGAGTAGCTCCTGTGAGTCTCGAAAGTGGACCGTAGGCCAACACTGGGGTTCCTGCTGCCGCATAATAAAGCATGCCCGTATCAGAGGCATAAAGCAAGGGGGCCCAGCAGGGCTGGGCGGGACCTGGCTCCACTGTTCCTCTGGCCTCTCCAGACCCAGCAGAACTTCTTTCTGGGTCTGCAGGTCGGTCGTTTTGCTCGAGCATCCTTGGATCTACTGGGGCTTCTGCCCGAGGCTGGACGTGACACCTTAGACGTGATCTGCAGTCTCCTGGAACCAGCTGGGCTAGAGCAGGTGTACATTCCTCCTGACGGTGACAGAAGCACAGATGGCAAGTGCAATGCGTGAGGTCTCTCGAGGTCTGCACTCAGAACCGGCCGACCTGCGCTTACACCATATTGGTCTGCACTCAGAACCGGCGGACCTGCGCTTACACCACATTCCGTGGCCCAAGACGATACACGTGACAGACGCGGGGTGGCAGGACACTGCAGAGGGATGCAGCAAAGGGCACGGCTCCCACGAGGCTGGGGATCCAGCAAGACCTTTTGTTTGTATCTGAACCGAGCAAGAAGCTGTTCAGGCTTTCTAAGAACAAGAGTGATGTGATTTGATTTACAATGAAAAAAAAAAAGACTAATCTGGCAAAACTTGTTGGGGAGAGTAGATTGTGGGGGTAAGAGTGGAGATGGGAGATGAGGGTGGAGTGAACTTGAAGACGCAGCACGTCTCCCTCCTCAGGACACACAAGATGGACGGCACACTTCTCTGTCACTGTGGGCTCTCCCAGGTGAGCGGACAGTTAGCACCTGCACTCGTCAATCTAAGTCCCACAAAAAGCTACCAGTGGAGGAAAAATGCAAAGTTACAGTCCAGCTTAGCCGCCTTGAATGTTCCTCGTGAGCTCAGGACACTCACCCAAATCACACATCACAAACTTTCCCATTACCGCTAAGAGCAGGATTATTCCCGAGGAAACCGTAGCCGTCATATCTGTTATCATCACCACAATAAAATAAATGGGTATGAATTCCAGTCTTGCTCCTTGCATTGCTTCATGCTGAAAAAGTAATATTTGTGTGGCTTGACGTTTGAATCTGTTGGGAGGAAAACTTGTCTTGAGAGGAATAAATATTAGTCTACTCTGGTAAAGGAAGCTTTTCTTGGGAAATGAAGTCACCAAACATTTCTGCTTTATGCATCAGAGGCTGTAATAAAACCTAAGTGTCTTGGGAATCCTCTGGTGGCCCAGTGGTTAGGACTCCACGCTTTCGCTGCTGAGGTCCTGGGTTCAATCCCTGGGTGAAGAACTAAGACCCTGCAAGCCATGACAACCAGTTCGCTCCTGTAATCAGGGAAAGCACTTAACGTAGAGCCAAGAGTACAAGAAGTGCCTAAATAGCATCATTCCCATTCCATTGCCCAAGTACTGGATGGTGAGAAGAGAATTATCAATACTAATATAGCGGGACTTGGTCTAAAATCAACACAGTTGATCCACCAGTTTCAGGGAGACAATGGGAGTACGATACTTTGTCAGTGGAATAATGGAATAATGATTTCCTCGGTTCTTGCCCTCTTGAGCAAAGGAATTAATTCGAGAGGCATACGCAGTTATTAAGCACAGTGAAAACACATTCCCAGGAAGGGGTGAGAGGGGCCTGTCTGGGAACCAGAAGCGGCCCTGCAGTGGGGTGGACGGGTTTTTTAGAGTGGGGGTCCCTCCATGAGTCCTGTGTCATTTGACTGACAAGTTGATTGACAGCTTTAGGTTCTGTAACTTCTCCTAGTGTGCAGGCGTGTACCCATAAGCACCCAAGCAAAGCCCAGATCAATGCTAATTTATTTTCAAATAGGGCCTAATGAACCCCGGGTTTCCTTGGGTCACCTTTTGGGTCTTGGTGCGCCTGTGCCAGCCCTGTGCTGGAGGTTTTATCTTGCCTGGTCCTGATGCAGCTGGAAACCTAGCAGTGGTCCTTGACCACAGGAGGAAGGCTCTCTGGGCGTGCCCTGCCCAACAGTGTCCAGGTTGGGGAGGGAAAGATGGGCCATCCAGGATAGGTGGGCCCCCTCATGCCTGACTAGCTACCAGTAAGTGGGTGGGGTGGAGGGGACGTGGTTGCAGACCGAAGTAATTACATACTCAGTGATGAAATATGAACAAGGATGAAATCTTTCTGTCGTATTCTCTGCAATATAGGGAGAAAACACGAACTCAGAGCTTGTGTGAAGAAGCACCTGGATTGCTTTCTGGGATTTTATCTGCAGCAACTAGACAGGGGGGACAGAGCGTGTTTTATTATTGCACACATACATAATTACGAAGCCTTTAGGTTTTTTTTGCCTACGTGAATTTATGTTGGGATTAAATTTCCACCAATTAGAACCCAAATGAAGCCATTCTAATGTGATTCGTCCATCACAGAAGCGTGGCCCTGCTGTCCCCACACACTGAGGAAACAAAATCGAAGTGAATTTTAAGTACCTAAAGCGTAGCCTGTGAATGAATATCCAATTCAATTTGTAGGAAACTTTAGATTAATTAGGTTTATAATTTGCACAGTAAGGTAATGTAAATGTGTTGCTACCGCTTGACTTTTTGCTTAATCCTCTGAGTGGATATTTAATCTTTTTAATATTAGAATTAAAGCAACTTGGAAGATATGAATATTAATCTAATTATATCCCGATCACTTTAATTTCTTTAATGTTTGAAATAACAAAACAACTTTACAAATTGGTTTAGGTTGAGGAACCCTTTTAGAGGCTTTTGCATCTCATCAGTAAGTGCCACTTAGAGGTTGCCGGCTTGGGAGGGCCACCTTCCACTTGCAGTTATGCAAATGAAAACCATTAATCCAGGGACCAGGACGCTCTGACTTGTTAGGTGTGCTGCAGGAAATTGCAGCTTCTACTTTAGGAAGGCAGAATTTGCCAGCAGGAAAACCCAAGGAAGCCCACAGCTTTATGGCACTCCAGCCATACAAAGTGAGAGCTTTCAAGGAATCAGTGAGAAGTTAGAGCTAAGAGGATTTTTTTTCTCCCCTTCCTTTTTCTGCTCTTATTATCTTAAGGAGGGGGAGGAAATCAGAGCAGGACACGAATACTGGCTGCAAATTTTATTACCTCATTATAATTGATACCTGCTCTCTGAGCCAATAAAAGAAGCTGTATTCTGCACTCGCTGTGTAAAATCTTTAATGTTTTAGGCTGTCAGTGTTAGCTGTGGTTAGGCTGACATAATTATGAGCTGCATGTCCCAATATTTAGCTCTTTACCCAGAAAAGCATGCTACAGCGGGGAATCTTTCAGACATAATAAAAGGATTCATCAAGTGTCTATATGATAGCTACTTAAATCGCTATTGTTTTAGTTAGGACTGCAAAACATATCCCCTGGCTGTTTTTGTTCCTCATCTTTCTTACTTGGCATTTTAGGAATTTCAGTCTTTTGTAGAAAGTATTCGGTGGCTTCCTAAAGAAGGGGGGAAAAACCTTTTGTTGTGATTTCTGTTTTAAGATGACAGTAAGGAGAAACCCTTCCAAAGGCAATTACTGGAATTTTAGATTCAAGAAACAGAAAGCATTATTTTCTGGAACTAACTACAGATTTGTAACGGGTGGTGGAAAATGATCCAAAGACTTTATAGAATGCAGTAGAAAGTTCTAGAATTAGAATAAATTCCAACAAATATCAAGTGAGATTTTCTATATTTTGAAGGTTTGTGTAATCTGTTTCCTCTTACTTATAGGCAGATGAAATGCCCTGAAAACAGTTTTCCTGTGGAGTTTATGTATTTAATCAAAGATCTAAAATGGCATAAATGTCCAACAGTAGCCAGTGATAATGAGGCCAAAGAATCAGTAAAAGAAACAAAGCTCTTCAATTAAACGTTTACCATTTCATTTTGAATAAAGCAAACAGTAACAAAAATTACCCTTGCACAGTCTATTTTTCTATTTTATGGTTTATGTCTTAGGCTTTCGGATTAACATTATATATTAGCTGAATTAACATTAAGATTCATTAAAGATGAATGGAAATTTTTTGCTACTTCCCAGTTACGAAGTAGAGTTGGATTCTTCTCCCTCTGGTTCTAGGCTGCTCTTAGCCACTTGCTCAGCAAATAGGATGTGGCAGAAACGACACAGTGGATTCTCCAAAGCTGTGTCACAGAAAGCCTTACGATTCCACCCAGGTATCTTGGAATACCTGCCCTTGAAGTTCTGAGCTACCATGTAAGAAGTCTGACTACCCGGAAGCCGCCATGTTGAAGGAAGCCCAAGGTCACCATGTAGAAAGGGCTTGTGGAGAGTGAGGCACTTGGCCTTCTTCCCAGGAATCCCCTGGGAGTCATTCCAGTTCAGGCCCCGGATACTGGGTGTCAGAGATGAGTCACTCCCCATCTGCCACCCCAGTGCTCTGTCCAAAATGCAGATTTTTGAGACACCCCCTCTGCCAAAAAAAAAAATTGCTGTTGTCTTAAGATACCGTCTTCTGGGTTTTTCTTACCGAGTAGTAAGAGCAAACTGAGCAAAGAGCAACCCCACCGCAAAGCAAGCCATTGTGAATAGTGAATTTCATTGTTTGATTTTGCCTTTGGAATTAGACTCTTTATTTTATGGAAATGCAGAGTATCTGTAGAAGCCCAAAGGTGTTTCCTTTCCTAAAACTCTTAGACTTACGGATTTTGATGCCTCAACTTTGCTCTTTATTCATCTATATTCACTTTATGGTTTTCCCTTTGGAAGTGGGGATTAAGAGAGAGAAGTTCTCCCACATGTAAATTTCTCATAAATATCGGAACTCCATGTTGGTAATTCTTTCATTCTCTGACCCATTGCCTGATTTTCTGTTTAGCAAATGTTTTCCATGAAATAGAAGGCTTTAATTGTAGAATTACTAATTGTAATAGCATAGCTTAGCACAGCTCAGCCTACTAAAAAAAAGGAGAAACCACTATCCCCACTAAATTCTTATCTTGTAAGACTACCTATCAGTATGCATCCATCTTTTTACCAAATGCGGTCGCACAGAGTTGGACACGACTGAAGCGACTTAGCAGCAGTAGCAGCAGCAGCAGCCTTTCTTTAGTCTTTCAGTACCAACTCATGAGATGCTCCCTAGGCAAAGAAAAATAGCATTTCCTTCCACATTCTTAGAGCCCCAGAACTTTAAAACTTGGGAGTGGGAAGTAGGGTCCCTGAAGAAAGGTGAATTTTTCTGCAAATGGTTACATTCATCAAAGAATGCCTGTAATGCAGGTAAGAGCCTGGACTTATGCACAGAATAGTGTCCAAATGAAGTCTGCTCCCTGTCCTATAGCTTAAGGGTAGGTGTGCCTCATTTGGGGCCGAGGGTTTCATGAGCCAAAGGTGTTACAAGCTTACTCAGCTGACTTTTTGACCCAAGATTCTCATGTAGGCGGTCTCGACGTTTGGGCTTGGGCAGCTCCTGGTGGTGGGACCCGCCCTGCGTGTTGTAGGAGGCTGAGCCTCATGCTTGTCCTTGAGCCACAAGATGCCCGTGTACCCTCTCCCCAGGTTGTGACGACACAGTGTCCCCAGACACTTCCAGGCGGCGCTCCCCTGCCTCTCTGGGCTGTGGTCACACTTCGCTATGTGTCTTTGACTCAACAAATCTTGGTTGCTAAGGCCTATGACCTTGAAAACGTGGGGGAGAGCTGCACTCGGCTTTCTTTAAAGGAAGAAAGGGTCTGCTGCTGCTGCTGCTAAGTCGCTTCAGTCGTGTCCGACTCTGTGCGACCCCAGAGACGGCAGCCCACCAGGCTCCCCCGTCCCTGGGATTCTCCAGGCAAGAACACTGGAGTGGGTTGCCATTTCCTCCTCCAATGCATGAAAGTGAAAAGTCAAAGTGAAGTCGCTCAGTCGTGTCCGACTCCTAGCGACCCCATGGACTGCAGCCCACCAGGCTCCTCCGTCCATGGGATTTTCCAGGCGAGAGGACTGGAGTGGGTGCCAGCTCCCTCTCAAATGCCACAGGAATCGTTCAAAGCCAACCACAGCCTTTTGGATGCACTGGCACTTCTGGCCTACAAAAGAGTGGTGCTAATATTGAGAGTATAGTGGCATGCTCATAGGGACCAGATATTGATCATCTATCACTGTTGAAAACCTCACTGTCAGTATCCCTGTTCAGCATTACAGATGTGAAGGAGAAATACAGAGGATTCTAGAAAATGCCAGAAGTGGTTTTTACAGCCAGGGGGAGACTGAATTGAAGAGCTTAACCCACTAATCTGTTATGGGCGCCCTGGGAGTGCTAGAGTGGGTTCTCTTACACACTGAGAGTGTTTTCTTTCGAGGGTAATGTGGGGCAGCATTTTAGTTCCATTTTTAATGGTGGAGGCAGAATTGCCTGGATCTCTTTCTGAGTGCGTTGCCCATCTTCCCATAGCAAACTTATGTTTATGCCAGCCAGCTCACCCAGCATGGGGGCACAGATTGGAGTGGAAATCAATGGACTAGCATTTGGATGCAAGTGCCCCAAATTATCAGAAAGAGAAGAAGACCGCTGGCATTCACTGGCCGTAGCATTTCACCCACTGTTTTTGCTAAGTGTTAGTTGGGTGTGCTCTGTTCAATTCTCAGGCCCCTTTCTCATGAGAATTCTTCTGTAAACACCATTATTAACTGCAGTTGTGTTTTCTGTGATGGAGGTAGCCTGAAGATTTGATCCGCATTCACTCCCTCATTTCCTTCATGTGGCTGGTGAGTCTTTTAGAGACACAAGCAAAAGTCTTTTGCTCCTTGAAAGCAAGAAAGTTGGTTTTTCCCCCAGTTTCTGCTAAACAAGTACCAGTGGAGCCAACCCACTGAGGGGTTGTTACAGGTTAATCTGTGGCCTGCGTTCCCAGGGAGCTCACTCTTGGGGACCAAGCAGGCAACACTTGGAGACCTTGGAGTCAGAGTTGGGAAGTCCTGGCCTCGAATCCCAGCTCTGCCGCGTCCTACAAGCCTCATCTCCTCACCTGTTTGAGCATCTGCATTCTTTCCATGTTCTTAACATGGCATGAGTCTCTCTCCACATTATTAGAAATACAGATACATCATCATTATAAATGGCCAGAGCACTCCAATTGCTCTTTGCATCTGCCTCCTCTCTGGCTCTTTTTCATGTTCATGATGCTTTTTGCATAGTGATCACAGAGCTCAGTCTGCAAAAAAAAAAAAAAAAAGGTGATTCTTGGAAACATGTCCCTTTCCAGGGTACGAAATATAGCGTTCAATTTCTGTATTCCTTCTTCCTCACTCTGTACA
The DNA here is from genome assembly GCF_055505025.1 of Bos grunniens. NCBI lineage: Eukaryota > Metazoa > Chordata > Mammalia > Artiodactyla > Bovidae > Bos > Bos grunniens. The sequence continues at coordinate 6,172,774 of NC_141182.1, forward strand.
GTTCTAGGACACAGCGCCTGGTCACAGAGAGCCCCACAGACATAGGTATTGCCTCCCCTATAAGCTGTGTGATGCTGGGACTGCTTACTTTGCCTCTCTGAGCCTCTGTATTCTCCATATAAAATGAAAGAATAAAAAATTCTTAGTTTCCAGAATTGCTGTGAGGATAAAACAAGTTGCCCTTGGTATCATGTTTGGCTTAGTAAAAATAAGTGTTTCTGAATGGCATGATTATTGTTCTTTACTGTTTGTTGAAAATGAGTGATCAGGACTGCCCTGGTGGTCCAGTGGTTAAGACTCCATGCTCCAAATCCGGGGATTCAATCCCTGGTCAAAGAACTAACGCCACGTGCCACAACTAAAGATCCCAACTGCTATTAAGAATTCACACACTGCAACTAAAGATTCTGTGTGCGCAGAAAAGAGTGACGACTGCAGCAAGAAGGAGGGGAAGGAGGAAGGAAGGAAAGAAAAGGAAGGATCGGGGAAGGAGAGAGGAGAGAAGTCTATCAACCTTGATATGTGGAATTGAAAAAGAAATTCCCATCTCATCACAGTGAACGAAAATAGCTTGACCTTTACAAATTTGGCCTGATCCCTGGAAGGAAACTGTCCCTAGGCATAAGATTTATGTAATCAATCAGCTAGATCTTATTTTGGCTGAGCTTAACTTCCATCTGTGGGTTTACCCAGCAGTATCTGTGGGCCTGCAAGGAGACACCTGGATTTGGGCCAGGTGTATGGATCCGAAAGACGAACAAGACCAGCCCCACCTCTGCTACCTCACTTTGACCGAGGTTTATGAAGAGGGTTGCCAGATTTCTCAAATGGAGATGTACATCACTGAGTGGAATTTGAATTTCAGATATGCAGTGGATCATTTTTTAGATATAAGTGAAGGCAATGGCACCCACTCCAGTACTCTTGCCTGGAAAATCCCATGGATGGAGGAGCCTGGTGGGCTGCAGTCCATGGGGTCGCTAAGAGTCGGACACGACTGAGCGACTTCACTTTCACTTTTCACTTTCAAGCATTGGAGAAGGCAATGGCAACCCACTCAAGTGTTCTTGCCTGGAAAATCCCAGGGATGGGGGAGCCTGGTGGGCTGCCGTCTCTGGGGTCGCACAGAGTCGGACACAACTGAAGCGACTTAGCAGCAGCAGTAGCATGTCCCAAATATTGCATGGGACATACTTATACTGGAATATTATTTTATTCAATACTAAAAAAGTTAGCCTGTTTTTCTCTCTCACTTTCAGTACAATATGCTCCGTGTAGTTTGGGGGGTGGGGCACACTTAAATGGAAAAGTATCTCATTCTAAACTAAAAAAATGAATCGTTATGTATTTGAAATCAAAATTTCACTGGGGATCCAGTATATTTTTCTTTGCTAGCTCTGGCATTTCTACTTACAGAACAACTAGGAAAGGTCTTACTCATCTCCAAACACTTTGGACATGTCAAAACCTGTCATCGTTGAGCCTTGACGGTGGCACAGAGCACCTCAAATCTGATCCCAAACCGTGACTGTTGAACAGATTTATGGTTTCTTGTCAATCACACTGATTTCGGGAGATTGTTATCAGTGTGGAGCTTTATAGGAAATGTCTCCTTCTAAAATGACATTTTAAGTTAATGTAAAATTGCATTTTAATTTAATTCGAGGGAAGTCATAAACAGGTGGGAGAATTATGTAACAATAATTGTGTTTGCAAGAAATTGATTTCATCCTAAAATTACATGAATATGCGATTACAGTTTGTTGTCATCCCGAAATGCACCGTTTAACCATAAAATACAGCATAAAAGACACCTTCCTGTTGACGTCCTTAATCTACTGTGTAATTGCTTAAGTAAGAACATGAACAGTATTGTCAGCTACCTATTCCCAAATACCTTAACGACCAGCTCACCAGTATGGGTTTGAGTTTGATATCTGCAAACTATAAAGTAGAAACTCAATAGTATTTGAGAATTTGGCACTGGCTCACGATATTCCTAACCAAACAAAGACATGGAGACCTTGAGAAACGAGCAACCCCGCAACAACATGAAAGTTGTTCTCTTAATAATCCTACCCCATTTTTTGAAGACATTACATTTTTGCTACTTAAAAATACTTTGGACTATTTCACCCATGCAAAAATAGCTTTATTAACAACTTTAGTAATTTATCGTGCTCAGTTTCTTTTTTCTCAGAAATGTTGCTTTTGTGCACTGAGAGTTCATTCATTTCAAGTTTGTCCTTGGCAATTCTTTATTGAACAGATTCCATTTTATTCTCTCTCTCCTCTCTCTCTCTCTCTTTTTTTTAAATACAAAGCTGATAAATAACGAAGACCAAGCAGGCTCAAACCGATTATATTTCTGGATACAAACCAGATGTGCAGTTAATCCATCATTGTTCCTGTGTCAGCTACCCCCACCCTCACCTACACTTGATGAAAAACAAACCCAGCCTGATTCCCATGCTAGTTCATTTCCTTGAACTCAGTAAGAGCCTCACTGCAGTAATTTCCAAAAATAGTTTTGGAAAATGCAGAAAACTGCAGTGCTCATTCTGCCCACTACACTGTGAGCACAGACCCTTGTGGATTTCACTGCGTGCCTCCCTCTCGGCCAAGACGTTTGGCCCCTGCCTGTCACTGGTGAGAACCTTGTAAACCAAGGTGACAGCATGGGTCATGGATGTTCCTGCTTTTTGTAGCTCCTGCAATTCTAATTGTCCCAGCAATGGCTGGTGCCACCTGGCTTGTTTCAATTTGTGCTTAGTATCAATAGAATCTCGTTTCGTCTGACCAGTGCTGACTGGCAATAAATAGTGGTATTCCCTTCCTTCTGTGCTAAGCTGCTTCAATCATGTCTGACTCTGTGTGACTCTATGGACTGTAGCCTGCTGGGTTCCTCTATCCATGGGATTCTCCAGGCAAGAATAACTGCAGTGGGTTGCCATGCCCTCCTCCAGGGGATCTGCACAACCCAGAGATCAAACCCACATCTTTTATGTCTCGTGCACTGGCAGGTGGCTTCTTTACCACTAGCCCTACCTGGGGCTTGGCAAACCAAAAAAGAAGCACTGAAAAATACTTTACCTCTTAAAAAATAGGGATTCCCTGGTGACTCAGACAGTGAAGAATCCGCCTGCGATGCGGGAGACCTGAGTTCAATCCCTGGGTTGGGAAGACCCCCTGGAGAAGAGAACGGCAGCCCACCCCCGTATTCTTGCCTGGGGAATTCCATGGACAAGTAGCCTGGCAGGCCCCAGTCCATGCGGTGGCAAAGAGTCAGACATGACTGAGCAACTTTCACTTTCTTCAAAAGCAACTGGGCATCTGAGGAGTTCTTCCTAGTCTCGCTTTGTAAGCGAAATCACAAACCAACCTCTACTGTCTCATCTTTTGTTTAATGTAACCACTGAGGCCGTTGGCAGTCCTCAGCCTGCTTTCTTTGTGTTCTTAAGATTCTCAGCCTCTCTGGAGGTGCCTTCCCAGGCCTGGGTGTGTGCTGTGACTTGAGGAGTAGTGACTGATTATTATGACAACTAACATCGGTTGATCGGAGCTTACTGTGGGCCAAGGACCCTTCTAAAACCTTGCATCCACTCATTAACTGTGAAATAGGTATTATGGTTTTACTGATGCAAAAACAACCACAAAGAGACCCAGGAGTGCACTGAAGGTCACACAGTCGGTAAAAGGCAGAGCACTCAGTCTGCTGTTCCGACTTACAAACTGGTATACTGCACGACCCCTCTAGGGACCGTGCATCTTGAATGCAAAGGTGGTACCTTTAGTTTCCTCAGTCCCCATTCAGAATCTCTCATTATGCCTTTAAGTTAAGGCAGACATGATAACCAGGTTTCATTTTGTGTGCCCAATCCACAGCCTGTCTTGACCAGCAGAAATGTTAAGAAAGACTCTGAAGTCTGGTCTAGCCTCCAAAGAAAGGATTGACTCCCACAGTCAATGCGGGATGTCTGCTCTGAGCATAGGAGGACTGTGCGTATCAGGCATTTGCCACTCCTGGTTAAAAGCATTTGAGTCTCTGGTAAAATGCAAATTGTACCTGTTGGAATACGCATGCAGCCCCTCGTGGTTGCTGATGCTTAGACAAGAGTCAGTGAGTTTAGTAAGCATGACACAGAGAAGGTGGGTCAGAAGACAGGTGTGTTTGGAACTACATGGATGCTCATCCGTGACAGTGTTGGTTCCTGGGAGTGAGGAGCCCACAGTGGAAAGGAACAAACAGAAATCTAAGTTCCAGCTGCCCTGAAAACAAACTGCCCACGTCCTAATTTTGCTCTGGGCTGCTTAAGATCGCTGTTACAGTCTTGAGCACACCCGTAGCAGTTTGGATCATGGCTAATATGCTTCCTGGGCAGGCGCTGTGCTGGGCACTGTGGATATGCTCACCTCTGGTCAAGGTCAGAGCAGTCTTCCTTGGAGAGATTGCTGTTCCCACTGCATGCAGGGGATGTGGGTGACCGAGGGGATCTATCCTCATGGCAAAGCTGGGATTCAGAACGATGGCCACGTACTTTTCAAGCTTCTCTCTCTTAGAATTGTCTCCAAGGCGGGGGGAGCGGGGGTGGGGGTAGGGTGATTCCTGATGCCCTTCCAGGCGGGGCTGCAACTGGAGGTTGCAGAGGTGAAATACCCCTTTCAGTTTCCTTTGCGCAAACCCAAGGTGGGGGCGGGGAGGGAGCAAGAAAGCCAGAAAGCACCATCCATGCATCTTCCTGCTAAAGCAGGAACCATCACAGAACATCTCCTTTCCTGCATTCTCTGTTCATGAGCAAAATGCCCAATACCTTCCGGTGTGCGCTTTGAGCTGCTTTTAATTATCTGCCGTCAGATGGAGCAAAGGTAATGGGGACCTGTCATCGTCATGGAGGTGCTGTTGGAATTTTATTTCTGTGGGGAAGGCGGCCACCATTTGCCCAGGAACCAAGGCCGCTCCAAGTTGAGGACACTTCCCAGTGCCACACGGTGTAAATCACAGCGCAAACTATGCGATTATCCCCTGCAGAGGAATCGAGTGTGGCTTTATGGGATTCTTCACCAAGCACTTAGGAATAATCTGATATAAAACAGCAGGGGTGGAGAGTAATGACAACTTTAAATTAGTTAAATGAATGTTTACATTTTTTTTAAAAAAGGCTTTTCTGCAAACCTGGAAATACAAAGTGACAGCTTCGTTTCCGGGTCCCCACTCCAGTGGCACCTCCTGGTTTTTCAGCCCTGGGAGAATGGTGGCTTGACTTAACCCCTTCAGCGCCGGTGCACTCGGGCGCCCCCATCATCCTGTATGGCTTCCAACAGTCCCTGGAATGGCGCTCCGTCGTATTTCCATTATAAACATCAGATCGGTATTGAGGGAACATCTGTTTTAAGTCAACTGAGCCTCAATCCAGGAAAAAATAAATTTCTGGCTCTCCACCTGCTCCGAAGGTCAGTTACCCACCCACATCAGCCAGAGATGGCTGATGGGCTGCAGATGCAGAGTCTATTTTTAGCTGGGTTTGGCAGGTAAGCCGCTTGTTGACTGCAGCAGAAGAAGGGGAAGAGGGTATGGGAGGTTGATAAACCATGACAGTGTTTTAAGTGTGGTGTGGTGCCAAGGCCCCCAGCAGATCCCTGTAAGGTGCTTCTGGGCCTTTTCCCTGCTTGCGATGAAGAATTCATGCTGGCAAAGGACACAGAGTGGGGAGTCTTTACGTTGCTTTCTATGTGGAGCGGACCTCACGGTATTTTCCATAAGATGCAGCCATTGCCTTTCAGCTACAGTTACCCACCCCGAGGTGCCCTGTTCTCTTTAACAGTGTTTTCAAAGAATGATCTTCTTTTTGGTTCCAAACTCTGGATACTTTGCCTTGTGTCTCTATCTTGGCTCCCGCACTTGCCATCAGGCTGAATTCTGTGCATAGGTTGCCCATCTGGAATGTTAGTCAAAGCTATGCAGATGAACTCGGCCTGGGCTCTAGAAGGAACAATCACCATCAAACAAAACCAAGAAATAAAACCAAAGCCTAAAGGGTTGGTGCCCTGTCAGGAACATCTGGCAAAGCAAATGGAGAATTCCAAAAACTGATTTAGAAATAGACTCAGGCCTGCTTTGGCCTTTAAGCCATCAATAGAAGCATCGAATCCTGCCCAGGAGAGTGGGGTTTTGCGGTCCCCAGGTGACTGGCATCCATCTAGCACCTCAAAAAAAAAAAAAAAAAAAAACCCTCTGTGAAGAAATCCACAAGCCCTTAGGAGCCAGAAGAAAACTGAGTAAAAATAGCTCTCAATAGCACCAGCTTCCATCTCTGTGGGATCTAAGAAGTCGGAAAGCCTAAAGAGCCTGGTGCTAGCTGCTGCTTCACAGGCTGAAATCAATTTTTAAATAGGAAATCCAGAGATAATGAGATAAGTGCAGAAGCAAACAAATGGCAATTTTCAGTTAATGAGAATGTTGGAAGAGTGAGAACCCAGATTCTTCTGGAGATGACTCTAGCCAGGCCATCAGAGGACAGGGAGCCAGGCGCATGTGTGTGTTCTAGAAGCGTTTGGAATGTAGAGAAGGGTGCAGATGAACCTGTTTGCAGGGCAGGAATAGACACGCAGGCGTAGAGAATGGGCACTGGATGCAGTGGGGGAAGGGGAGGGTGGGTGATCTGGGAGAGTACACTGACGTACACATACATACTACCACGTGTAAAACTGGGCTTCCCAGGTGCCCTAGTGGTAAAGAATCCACCTGCCAATGTAGAAGACCTGGGCTCCATCCCTGGGTTCGGAGAGTCCCAGGAGTTGGAAATGGCAACCCACTCCAGTACTCTTGCCTGGGAAATCCCAAGGACAGAGGAGCCTTGTGGGTTACAGTTCATGGGGTCACAAAGGGTTGGACACGACTGAGTGCACACGTGCACACACGCACTCCGTAAAACTCCACTTTTGCACCTCTGTCCTCCTGGGATGTTCTTCTAAGTCCTGAGAAGGCTCACTCCCTGTAGGTTTCTGCTCAAATATCTCCTTAGGGAAACCTTCCCTGGACACCCATCATACATAACACTTTTACCTTCATGCTCTTGGGGTACCTCCTACCTTGTTTTGTTTTGTTTTGTTTTTCCGTTGCAGACATGGTACATTTCTGTTTATTTATGGTTAGTCTACCTGCTAGAAGGTAAACTCAGTAACAGCTGCATTCCCCGTGCCTACAACAGTGCCTGGCCAGCACAGCAAAGTGCTTGTGAATACTGCGTAGCTTGAATTGGATGCGTGTGTTGCAGAATTTAGTGTTGGAAGCCATCTGCAAATGAGAAGTCCTTTCTTCCCTTCTGGCCCTTCCCAAGGAAGGCAGCCTCATCAGAGAGCCCTCTCCTGGGAATTCCCGAAATCCCAGCGAAGGACTTGAAGCGAGCCAATACGTAATTAGCTTTGAGATAGGAACCTATGCAAAAGCAGAGTCCACAGATTTCCTAACTGATCTTCCTCTGTTTGCATTGGCCACGGCCAGACCCTGGCATTCGAAGCTGCCAGTGCAGCACCCCGGGAGAGGCAGAGGGTGGCGGTGGAAGATTCCTTAACCCTGCGCAGACGCGCCGTTCATGTTAATGGAATCTGATAAGGGTGACTGAGGAGAAAGCCTTGCGTGAACATCTCCGTCACCCTTATAAAAATAGTAGCCCCGGTAACCGGTGACATTTATGGACAGCCTGAGAATGCCAGGACAGCGCCAAGGGCTTCTCATAGCTTTGCTAACTTGAAACCTTGACGTCCTAGGGGTAGGAATGATGATGCCTCTGGGGAAACTGAGGCAGGGCTGGTGTTTCTATCTTTGCTCAAGCCTCTGTCTTCTGACTCTGTCTTCTGACTCACCCGATCTTCAGAAGATATCGCAAGCACAGGAGGCAAGAGAGAGAGAAGCCAGGGGGATGTTGCTGGAAAGGGCCTCCTTGGAGCTGATGCTCACCTGCCTTCAGTTCCCACCTGCACAGATCAGCTGTTCCCACCAGGCACATTAACATTCTTTCTTTTTTTTAAATATTCATTCATGTGTTTATTTATTTATCTGACTGCTTTGGGATCTTTAGTTGCAGCAGGCAAACTCTTGGTTGTGATATGTGGGATCTGGTCCCCTGACTAGGGATGGAACCCGGGCCCCCTGCATTGGGAGCACAGCGTGTCGACCACCGGACCACCGCAGAAGTCCCGCAACGTTCTTCATACATTTCACAACTTGGTAGGTTTCAGACCCATCTGATGAGGCAAGTGCAGAGCAGATAAACGACCAGGAAAGAAGCGGTGCCCTGCCCCCTGTGACCGGTGTGACCTCCCACTCCAGGAAGGGCAGAGAGGGGTGCAGCTAGGTAACCCCGCGACCTGGGGTGCGGAAAACCAAGACCGCCTCGGCCCGCGGCACCTGCCCGGCGGTGAGCGTGATGAATGCCACTTGGGGCCGCCGGTCCCCTTTCGCGCTCCGTGAAGGCCGTGCACGCCTCACATTAATCACCACCAAGCAAACACGGGCTCCCAGCAAAGGAGCCAGATGATTGGGAACACATTCAAAACAGCTTTATTTCATTGACAGACAGGGCCTTTTTTGTTAAACTCTGGTTTAAAAACCTTTTACATCTCTGTCTTGTTCACACGTTACCGTAGTCATTCATACTCGTGTAAACCGAGGAACTTGGGGCTAGCTTATTTATCACAACCTATTGGCAGGAAAAGGGTCCCAGAAAAAGAATCTTTATTTGAGTTTTGGTTTTTTTTTTTAAACGCTTATTAAACAGGGCTAATGGGAATGACGCTGTTATCAGCCAATATTGAAGTAAATGGGCTTCTGAAAAAAGAAAATGAAGAATCTTCTAAATGTCAACGTGCAAATAGAAAACAGCAGTTAATTAAGAGCGTGTGGTCAGCAAGAGAGCTCATGTCTTTGCTTCTGGAACAGCACAGAAGCTGGGAAGAAGGACTAGTTATCTGGGGTTAACCCAGGTTTTGGTAAGGAGTACTAGTTAGTTAGACTTAGGTAAGCACCATATGTAAACTAACCTTGGCCCAAGTAACTAGAGTGATTCATTCAGAAGCCTCTTGTTTCCAGCTTTTTCCCCCTAAATAACCAAAGAGTTCTGGAGAAGAGAATGGTTACCCACTCCAGTGTTCTTGCCCGGAGAATCCCATGGACAGAGGAGCCTGGCAGGCTACAGTCCATGGGGTCGCAAAGAGTCAGACATGAATGAGTGACTAACGTTTTCACTTTCACTTCAGTTAAAAAGTTACCCAAACCTTTAAGTCGTATATCTCAAAGCATACTAATTCTGGTATTAGTATTTAAGCATCTAGAATTATCTTGAAACATCTACCATGAAAAGAATCTGCCTCCTATCCCCAAAGAAACACAGCATGTTCCTAATGCCTCTTGACTGGTGCTGCGAAAGGATCATCTTCCCGAGTGAGCACGGTTGACCCCAAAGAGAAGAGTTCAGCTCTCTCCCTAACAACCGAGGCAGGACAGGTCTGGCACGCGTGTGTTTAGGGAACTCATAAACCCTGACACCAACACCTGCTCCAGGAGAACACTGCACTCTCATCTGGTCTTAGGAATGTGTATCTGGTTTTGCTTTTTTGTTTTTGTTTTATTGTCAGAAACCAAACGGGAAGGGTCCTAAGTGAGGATAACTTAGATAACCAAGAAGCAGACTGAGCTTATGAAACGTTATCCAGCAAAATGTGCCTCTTGGCTCTCTGTGGAAATGACATATCAGTCCAGATGCTTCCCATGGATGATCTCTTGATGGACTATTTCTACTTACCCCTCCTCCCGAGTAGGAAATCCCCCTGGTCTCCAGTGTGGAGCTGCGACCTTAATCCTGAATGGGCACTGATGGTCAAAGCTTCTGGGCACATGAGTGGGGCAGCCATGTGGAAAGGTTTGGACTAGTGCAGCAGCAAGGCTTTCCTCCAGGAATGGAGGAGGAAGGAGACACGAAAGTTCAGGTCATGATCAGGGAAGCAAAAGACATCAGTAGGGGACCTCCCTGGCTGTCCAGTGGTTAAGGCTCCACACTTCCAGTGCAGGGGCTATAGGTTTGATCCCTGGCCAAGGAACGAAGATCCCACATGCCACTCAGCAAGGCCGAAAAAAAAAAGATCAGTCATCAAGGGAGCAACCTGGCTTAGGGATTTAAGCAACATCCAAAGTGATACTGTAATAAAATCATGTTTTTTGGTTTTGTTTTAAAAACAAAACTTTTTTACAATTTTTTTTAAGCCACAGAAGTTAAGTTTTCCTCACTTTATTAAACTGGTGATTCTTTATTAAAGCGTATAGAATCTTATTGGGGGAGAGATATGCATGAGATTATTGTCATCTCTGTGGGAAGTTTTTCAAGTAGCGTCCTCACTGAGCACAGAAATTTTTGACAAAGTGTGGTCAGAGCAGGTTACCCCTTTCTCCTGCCAACTCTACCGCGTTGCATCCTGTGATACTCAGAGCTCTTTCTGTTGGGGGGTGTCCCATATTTGAATGTGGCTAAGGACCCTGGCCCTTTGTTTTCCCAGCTGTTTATTTCCTTGGCGGTCAAATAGGCACACTCTTCCAGGCTAATAGTTTTGAACCAAATGCGTGCTTGTTCTATTCTGATGCATGCGATTCAGAAGCATTGTTAATCGGGGCAAGTTCTTATTGCATGCATCCCCTGGGTGAATCTTGACAGCCTGAGAGGGTCCCTTTCTTCTTAATCCAGAGGACATATATTTTAGGTTTGGGGGTTGGTGCACAACCCCAAAAGGAGGCCAGAAAGCAATTTTAGCCCTTCGAGAGGGTATTAAAAACAGAAAGAGAGTGCGTGGTTCCCTTTCCCTTGCCTCTCAGAGCCCTGTTACCTGGGAGGGTTTAACATGTACCCAAACCTGGTTTCATTTTATTTTCTCTGGTGCAAGACCTGGGATTTTGGTCTGTTTCAGGTCCTTGAAGTCCGAAGAGGGCCTCTCTGGCCCTCTGCGAGCCTTCCCATCCTGAGGCAGGCTCAGCTTGCATCCAGTAACTCTGCTGGTTTTCCTAAACCACTCTTAGGTCCTTCTTGGAGTGGATCCCTTGATTGCCTCAAGCAATCAACCTTTGGCGTAAAAATACCAGGTGGTAACATTTCGGGTGGTAGAGGTAAAGCAGACCCCACCCAGGCACGAGTGGGAGGTCTGCCTCCCTGGAGACGGTGGTCGGAGGTGTTGCAACCCCATCCGGGTCTGCTTCTCTGCATAGTCTCATTGGGTGGTCAGGTGGCCGAGCCTTGCTTGGGCTTGCTCACTGGTTCCTTTCATTCATTCGTCATTCTTTTCTCAAAGTACAATCGTTCATCATATTCTGTTAGAGATCACATTTTCTGCAAAGCCATTCTGCCTCCTGCAGAGACAAGGCCTCCACACGGAGAACATTCTATCAGTAGGTACCTTGCTGTTGTGGCCCCGTAATACAGGCTCTAAAGTTCATGCAGGAAAGAGGGTTGGGTCCCTTGGGGCAGAGGAAAGCCACAACATTCATCTAGATCTCCTTTTGAGGTGCTTTTCTCAAGTTGAACATTTTTTAATTTGTTCAAGTGTTTTACCCATATTGGGTATGATTATTATTATTGAAGCTGTAGTTTTTAGTGATAAAATTTAGCTAAGCTTTGTTCCTTATCATCACCATCCTCATGGGGCCCCTTCTCCTGAGTGATCCAGCAAGTCCTTGAGTCTGCGTGTATATTCATCCTACAACATAATCCTAGAATTTAGTACATGCTGAGTCTTTGATTTCTTGTTTTCAAATGCATTGCCTCAGAGCCAGAATATGGGTAGCTGTTTTCCACCATGAATTTGGGCTGAAATGAGAAACGTAGAAGCCAGTTCCAGCTAAGGGGAAGCCAGTACACATCAAGAGATTACTGGTGGTCTCTGATCCAGTGTTAGAAAAATAGAAACAACCCCTTCCAGCACCGCCATCTTTAAAATCCACATATCTGAAACTTCTTGCTGAGAAACAGAACCAAAAAAAAAAAACCTTGGGTAGGCTTCCCTCCACCCAAAGTTATATGCAAAATCAAATGCTGATGTAATCATTTCCATTCTGAACTCAGAAAAGACAATGAAATGGTCTTTAAGGTTTTTGATTCTGGTTTGTTGATGCAGAGTCTGTAAAACACAAGCAATATTTTGTCAAAATCTAACACATACAACAGATACGAGGGAAGGCCACTGTGTTTCAGTAGGAAGCTGCAAGCCTCCCAACTTCTGCTTATGTGAACTCTTCTTCACCCCTTGGGAATCCTCAAGACCCCAGAGAAACTCAGTATGAAAATCCCTGTGTAAGTGCAATAGTCGTTCAGTTCAGTTCAGTTCAGTCACTCAGTCGTGTCCGACTCTTTGCGACCCCATGAATCGCAGCACGCCAGGCCTCCCTGTCCATCACCAACTCCCAGAGTTCACCCAGACTCACGTCCATCGAGTCAGTGATGCCATCCAGCCGTCTCATCCTCTGTCCTCCCCTTCTCCTCCTGCCCCCAATCCCTCCCAGCATCAGAGTCTTTTCCAATGAGTCAACTCTTCGCATCAGGTGGCCAAAGTACTGGAGTTTCAGCTTTAGCATCATTCCCTCCAAAGAAATCCCAGGGCTGATCTCCTTCAGAATGGACTGGTTGGATCTCCTTGCAGTCCAAGGGACTCTCAAGAGTCTTCTCCAACACCACAGTTTAAAAGCATCAATTCTTTGGCGCTCAGCCTTCTTCACAGTCCAACTCTCACATCCATACATGACCACAGGAAAAACCATAGCCTTGACTAGATGAACCTTTATTGGCAAAGTAATGTCTCTGCTTTTGAATATGCTATCTAGATTGGCAATAGTCGTTAGTCTGTGTGAAATTTACTCTTAACAGTGTTTCTCGAAATATGGTTCCTGAGTTACATTGGAGATTGCAACCAACTGAATTAGAATCTCTGGGAGTGTGGCCCAGGAATCTGCTTTTGTATCAAGCATCCTGGGTGATTCTTGTCAACCCTAAAATTCAAGAACCCCTGGATAGCAGAGTTACTTATTCCAAATCTATCTTTCTGTCCATTATAAAAAATAGTACATATACACTCCAGACAAGCAAAAAGTAGGGAAGGGAAAATCTCTTCTGCTTCTACCACCCTAACCTAAAACTCTTAGGACTTGGAAGTATTTTCTTCCAGGCTTTTTTTTTTTTTTTTCTCTCGAGTTGGTGCTGGACAGGGAGGCCTGGCGTGTTGCGATTCATGGGGTCGCAAAGAGTCAGACACGACTGAACAACTGATCTGATCTGATCTGATACGTAAGTTTTCATTTGTAATATAGTTTAGCCATCACTGTTGTTGCTATGTCATTATTGTTTACATGTGTCAATTTCATCTTCACAACTAGTCTGTCTGATAGATATTATTATACCCATTTTACAGATAAGGAAATTAAAGCAGAAAGATTTTTCCAGACATAGTTTGCAGACACCTTGACAGCCTGCTTCTTTCCCTTGCAACTATGTAGAAAGCTCCATTACCTTATTTTTCATAATTGTATTTTTCTTGTTGCTTTTCACTGTTCATGGCAAACTCCAGTTAACTTCAGCTCTCATATTGGATAAAGCATGGAGTTCCCAATTTTCAACATTATAAATAAGATACTTGTTGAAGTGTTTTTTTTTTTCTTTTTTTTTTTTTCCCTTTCTATACGTGAAACTATTCTTCTTGAAAATATTTCTTAAAAAATGGGATCTCTGGTCAAAAATTTTGAGCAGCTGATATATTGCTGAAATTTCTCAGAGAATACCACCAACATATATTGACTATATATGTTTTCTCAAAGGGATGTTATGAAGCACATCCCAGCTCTGTATCAGGGAACAGGCTGTCACATTTGAGTGAAATTTGTGGGTTATTTATAACCACAGACAGTATCGTGTTTTCTCCCTTTACAGAAATCTAAGTAAAAGAATCACTTTTTCCTAGTATCTGGATGACTTGATTTCTTACAATCAAGCTGGCCTTCTTGGAAACTCAGAAATGCCAGCCCTTTCATCTTCATTCACAAAAGATCCATTCTCACCCTTTCTCTACACCAGAATTCCATGAGGCTATTGTGAATCTCTGGAAGAATCTAGATAACCTCTTTTTCAAAGAAGCAAAATATTGCGGCCGGCTCATTCGCTCTCCCTCCTGCCCGCCGCGCCGAGAGCTGTCTAAGTGCCCTCTCCAGGGCCTCTGTATCCAGCCCTGCCCACGCCTGCCTGTGACCTCCCGTCACAGGGCTTGTGCCTGCACCCGTGACCGTGTGACAGTCTGGGTGCCATGTGTAAAGAGCACAAACATTAGTCAGACACACGGAATTTAAAGGGTAGCCGTGGCTTCACCGCCTATATTAGCTGAGACACTGGGTGGTCAAGTTCTTTACAATTTTTCGCTTCCATTTCCTGACCGGCCAAATGGTCACGGTAGTACCTACCAGACAGGGTCACCATGAGGATGAGATTTATTAACCTGTGTGAAAACAGCAGCAACTGGCGATGATGGCGGTGCATCAGAAATCGATCGCGTGTCAAGGTCAGCGTTTGCCACTTTATACATATTGTCCGGTGTCATGTTCATAGTTACCCTAGCAGAGAAGTGGATAAGTGGTATTATTATTCCCATTTTACAGATGAGGTTTGAAGACGTGAACTGTTAGGTCAAACCACTGGAAAGTGCCATTCTTGTGGGTAAAATGGTCAACCATCATCAGAGTCATCAGTTTCAGCCTCATCATTTGCCCATATCTCATAGAGAAAGGATCAAGGTTTAGACCCAATGTTGTACAACACCTGAGCCCGTACTTCTCCACATTAAATGGAATCCTAAGGCCCTGGGCGCTCTGCCTCGCAGAAATCAGACATAAAACCTGTTTGTTTCATTTTTTTTCCACGTACCCATGTCCACCATTAAAATGTACCGAAGATCAAACAGGGCCCTGGTATTGTGACAGACATCCGAATGCTGAATTTCCACGCAGAACCGGGTCTCCAAAGCAAACACAATGGAGAAAATTGCCATGGCCAGTCCTCGCATTGTGTGAACTGAAAAAAAAGAAAAAAAAAACCCACATGCATGCGCACAGACCTGATTTGAATGGTATTTCTGAGTGGAAGCTAAGTAGGAGCTCAAAATGGCCTTTTAAAATACAGAACATAAGGATGCAATTCACAGAGCCGGTCTAAACTGTAAACACGCAGCTGTGGGGTTTGTGAGGCTCCGTGCTTACATACTGACAGCATACAAATTGTCAAGTACTTAAAGTTCCATTGTTGCTGGGAGGCCCTAACCCAGTGTCCTCAAATGGTCTTGATTTTTTTTTTTAACCACAGGATTCATCTCTCTCACGGGAGATATGGAGAAATATAATGAAATATCAACACTAATAGATTATCAGGGATAGTCAATAATGACTTTTCCAAATTCCTGTGTTTTATTATCATATGCTAACAGGATTTTTTTTTTTTTAATGCAGAGATTGAAGTTTGCACTCTCCTAAAAGACAACGGCACCCCACTCCAGTACTCTTGCCTGGAAAATCCCATGGACGGAGGAGCCTGGTAGGCTGCAGTCCATGGGGTCGCTAAGAGTCAGACATGACTGAACGACTTCACTTTCACTTTTCACTTTCATGCAATGGAGAAGGAAATGGCAACCCACTCCAGTGTTCTTGCCTGGAGAATCCCAGGGACAGGGAAGCCTGGTAGGCTGCCGTCTATGGGGTCGCACAGAGTCGGACACGACTGAAGCGACTTAGCAACAAACTCCTGCAAGAAATCCCTGTGCAAGGTGCAGAATGGTCATACATGTTCTTGGCCTTTCTTACAAAAACCTCTCTAGAGAGTTCACGTGGACATTTATGGGGTTGTCTTTCAGCACCCGTTTCCCGTCTTCTCCTGGAAACCCTATTCCTGCCTGCAATCCCTGAGGCTTCCTTGGAAGGTGCCATTTTTGTCTGGCTGATGCACCTGAACTCTGTTGATTAGTCCATGGCTTAGCACCTGCCCACAAACTCAACTGAGAAAATAGGGTTTTGGAACTGGGGAGTTTCAGTCCCTTTCCATTGATGGGAGCTCTCAGTTATAAACTTTGGGTGTCCTGCTACTGCTGACAAGATCTTGGCTCTTTGTACATCAATGCTAAACAGAAGCACAGAGACAGAGTTGTGGAGGAGAAGGAAAGAGTAGCTTTAGTTCTTTCCCAGGCAAAAGGGGACCACAGTAGGCTAGTGCCTTAAGAACTGTGCCCCCTCCCTGGTGAGTAGGGAGAGATTCTTTAGTCAGGCAGGAGTGCGTGATAAGTATCAGGGCATTGACAGTCTTGCAGTTCTTCTTTCTCCTGCCAAGTTTCTACAGGGTGGGGTTGCTGACGAGATTAGGCTGATTAGGGTCTTAATCTTAACCAGCCTGAAATCTTGCCTCAGGTGACTGCCCCTCCCTTGATTAGCAAATGTTCTGCCCTTTGGAACTCAGAGAAAAGAACTCATGGGAGGCTCCAGTCTTGCCTACAAGAAGGGGGGACAAAAAGATCTCTGTCCCCGGGGAGCCCCACAGTGCCCTGTTGGGCATTACTATGTAGAGAGAAGACAAGGCAGAGATGCAGACCATAGACTCCTGCTCCAGTGCCCCTGGGCCTTGCTGCCTCATTGATGTTCCTGACGGTTCCTCAACTCTCCCCTGCATTCCACAGATGGACATCCCTCTTCATTTGTGGTGGGCTTGGTTACTTGCAAACGGAACATCGTGGGAGTGTCTGCTTCTGCCCATGGCTGACTTTGGGCTCACTTTCTGGTTCTCAGGGCTCAGGAAAGAAAGTATGCTCGTGTGGAACCTGCTGGTGTGTCGTGTGGAGGCGTGGGCGCAGTGACAGCAGGGCTGTCGAAGCTGTGAGGGGAGTCCTAACCCGCATTTCTTCCTTTAGGCTTCCTCTGCAGCTGTCCAGAGCTCCGTTTTGAGCCCTGACTGTGCAGCACTGTGTCCATCCATTGACCATCTCATTATAGAGCTACTGGGAAGGTAGAATTTGTCTTCTCAAGGAGCAAATCCCCAGCTGTTAGTACAGTTCCTGGCCTTGTGTGAAAACTTCACAAGCGTTTGTTGGCTTGAACTGAATTAGTTGAAAGTAACTCAAAGATTGCTGGATGAGGGAGTTTATAGCCCAGTTGAACCCAACTCAAGGGATCCCTGCCCATGTCTAAGAATCAAGCTGGAGTAGGCTCTTTCATCCAACATGGACACCATACTTTCTGCTTCAATTTTGTCATCTCAGCCTCCGCCACTGAGTTGTGAGAACAAGTCACTTCACCTGTCTTACATGGTGTTAACGAGGCCTACCGCTGAGGGTTATTGTCAGTATGAAATGAAAAAGTCCATAGAAAGTAGTGTCGTGGGGCTGACCATGCACTCTGCTCACCCCTTCCCAGCCCTGCTATCTGCTCTTAGTGGAGCCCTGAACAAGAATCTGAATCTCTGCTGTCTTGTCATTGGTCCAGGCTTTGCTCGTCACGTTATCTTTGAATGGAACCCATGTCACTGGATTGATTCCTGGCTGTCCTCAAGGAGAGGGGTAGCCGGGAGACTTAAGACACAGGCACGCAGACCACGCTCATTACAGGTTTTGCATAAGTAGTGGGGGCTCCCCCGACGGTGGTGGCTCCTCTCGCTGTCTGGCTGCCTCCAGTCCATGGCGGAAGCCCCGCCGTACTTGAGTGACAAAGCAGATTGCTTCCTCCCACTTCTGTGGCTTGAGACCCCTTTCTCTACCCTAGTTTCACTCTGATTGGCAAGTTCACTCAGAGTGAAACCTCAGCAAAACCTCAAGGTTTGGCTTAACTGCAGAGGGGGTGATTGATATCAGATTCATACCCCAGAATAGAAGACCACTCGTGAGAAATTCTGTAAGCCCGGGAGTGTGGTTTATGTCAAAATCAGCCTGTTGGGGTGAAGTCTGTTCGATGCCAGGTGGAAATATAGCATCATCAACTAGAATCCTCAAGTCTTAGAACCTCTTCACCCAACACCAGCTAGCGGGTTAAGCACTGGGGAGGTTGTGACCAATCCATTTCCCTGACAGTCATCTGAAACTGACAGTCATCTGAAACAAAACTGAGCACAATCAAAAGCAATATTAAAGTATGTCATCTCAGGGAAAGAGAGGCAGGAATAGAAGACATCAGCGCTCAAGAGTTAGACGGACTTATGTTTCAGACTCGGTTCTAGTGGCTCAGATGGTAAAGAATCTGCCTGCAATGCAGGAGACGTGGGTTTGATCCCTGGATTGGAAGGATCCCCTATAGTAGAAAATGGCGACCTACTCCAGTATTCTTGCCTGGGAAATCCCATGGACAGAGCAGCTAGGCGGGCTACAGTCCATACTGTTCCAAGAGAGTCAGACACACCTGAGTGACTAACACACTCACATTCTGCTTCTTACTACCTAGGGACCTGGGTTGAGTTCCCAAGCCTCCATTTCCTTGTTTATAAATTATAGGTGATACAAACTGCATGGGTTTTTTAGGAGTACTCAATCGGATGAGGACCATAAGATCACACTGCACAGGGCTGGGAGAAGCAGGTGCTCAGGAATGGCTCCTTTTGGACCTTTTTACAGATCTGTGGATGTGCAGAGTAGCCCAAGAGCACTGGGCACCTGGCCCATCTTCATAGGTTGCATCACTGTGGTTCACATAGCTGTTTTTATGAACCAGAGCAAACTGGGAAGCCTCCACTCTTGATTTTGTCACATATATACAGGCACAGGCTACCTCAGATCCATGCACTGGTAGTTTAGAGCTTTTCTGGGGCTTACAGACACTTCTGTGGTCAATATGACAAATACAAAATTATTTGTTCTTAGGATGCTCACTTTTGAGAATGGAGGTGTGGAGCTGTGAGAGGGTGTGGGGGTGATATTTACTGAGCATTTCTTTTGGTGTTTCAGCTTATCCTTGCAACTGAGGCGTATATAAGTCTGTGGTTGCTCCAGCATGGCACACATAGCAGGTAGCAGATGTGTATAACAGCAAGTTCAAGGGGAGCTCATTTGGGGAGATCAGTGATACAAGAAGCTATCTCTTAAATTTTGAAATCTATATCAGAGAGTGTTGGGAGGGCAGGGATCCTTAAACTTCTACCAAAGATAGAGCACTAAAATTGAAGACCCTGTTTTTAATCTTTGTTATGAATCTTGACAAGATAATGAATAAGGTGCAGGGTAGGGGTGCACCTCCTTGCTCCCCTTGACAGTAGGATCCACTCCGTGCTTTGCTTTGGCCCATGGAACAGGAGTGAGAGCGATGGATGTCACTTCTAGGAGGAAACGTTAAGAGCCATTGGCCCCCCACCCCGACTCCTTCCCAGCCTCCAGCAATCAAGGGACCAGTGTCCAGATGGCGTCTCTGAGCCCCCTGAATGACCATAATCAACATGGAGGGCAATGAGGAACAAACCTTTGTTGTGTTCGGTCACTATAGTCTTGGGATTATTTGTTACTGCAGCAGAACCTCACCTACGTTGTCTGATACCAAACTTTGCTTTCTTATGAGACTTCATACCTGGGTTGTTTTATTCATCTGCTCATGCCTGCTTGTGACTCCACCCTGCTTCCAAATGTACTCCAGGCTCTCACGCAGAGTAGGACAGGTTCAGAACAAAACAAAGATGCCTGTGCGGCACAGAAGGGAAACCCTGCTACGGTAGACCAATCACTGATGCCCAGCCCTGAACCCACTGGGAGTCTTCGCTGCAGCACCACGCCAGCCCTGCAGAGTCCTCGTTGACTGACTCCTTGGCCAGTTTTCTGTATTCGCATAGGAAGGTCTCTTGCCAGATGGTTAAAATGTTCGTGCTCCTATTTCGTTTTAATGCAAACTGACATTTCTCCTTCTCCCTGCAGTGGGTTTCTTTTATGAGGTCATCTTTGCTTTTTCACAGAAAGGCTGCCTGGCCCCACCCGGAGCCCACCCTGTAGTCTCTGTGGGGGCAGGACTGGTTAACCACTCGCTTGAGTTTTAAGGCGCCACAAGCAGAACCAGACCGCCACGAGCTTCTTGATTTACACTGTGGTGGAGAGTGTCTGGGGAGCCAGGGAGAAGCAGGAAGGGGCTGTTTCGGGAGCCCCAGGGAGAGCTGGGCCGCAGTCCTGGGGGGCTCTGGGCGATCAGAGGGCCAGCTCAAAGGAAGCAGTGAATACTGGCAAATGTTTTTTCTTGTTCTTGGTGAAGAGCCTGAGTTGGACCCTGACTCCCTTTTTTTTTTTTTTTTTTCAGTGCCATTCTCCCAAATCTTCCCACCCTCTCCCTCTCCCACAGAGTCCATAAGACTGTTCTATACATCAGTGTGACTCCCTGTGTTGAGTTTTCCATGTAGAGGTATAAATCTACATACAGATATTATGTATAAATCAGTAAATAATACCAAAAAGAAGTAATACAATTAAAAAAAAAAGGAATAAAATAATTCCTAAAACACACAGTGCTAGCTTATACTAAGCAGTTCGTAAATATCACCCCTTTTCATCTTCTTGGTAGCCCCAGGAGTTAGGGCTTGCTGCCTTTTGTAGAAAGAATAAAGGAGTGCACTTTAAGTGATATAAAATCAAACATGCTTTCGTGGATTCATTCGGCTGTTCATTTGCTCGTATGCTGATGTGTAAATGTCTATATGTCTGCGATTAAGGACAAAAGCATGAAATGCTCTCTCTCTTTCTCCCTCTCTCTGGACTCCCTTGGAGCGATGCTGATTCTCTTCTCCTTCAGAACCACGTTCTACAGGCTCTCAGGTTTCCCAGTGACCGGCCACCACACGCCACTCTGCGGGCCTTGATGGAACCGCCGTGGCCAAGGAAGCGGGCCTTGATGGAACCGCCGTGGCCAAGGAGTGAAACAGGGTTGAGTCAAGTCCTAACACTTGCTGCACCACCAGCAATGCTCTTCCCTGCCCCAAGGGCCCCGATGTACCGTCTGCATTTCTGAGCTTCGGGGAAGAACTTCTCAGCCACCCGGTTCCTTGGGCAGATGTGGGCACAGGCTCAGGTTGTGTGTTTTGCTCCTTGGCTGCTTCACTGCATAGAAATCTCACTAAGTGAAACGGAAATTCCATTGGAAACGTAGCCATCCTGCGTAAGGATTGGTAGGGGAAAATGATCCAAGTAGAAGTGATTTTTAAATTTGGATTACAGAGGTATACCATCCCATCCTGATGTTAACTGTTTAGACCTAAAAAGTGTATCGTAGTCTACATTTAATTACTTAATAATTACAGTTCCCCTGACAGTCAGAGGGGATTCAGAAGTATCAGCAGAAATATTGTCAGTAAAATAAGAAAAACAAATACCGTTTTACCACCAGTTCTCAACATTCTTTAAAATGATCACGTTGCCATTTTGTTTCTCTTTAAGAATGTGAAAATTTCCAGCCTGTAGTAGATAATAAATATCAGTGTCCTTCTCTAAGAAAGTAAGACCACTTTCCACTCTTCTAATTTTATCTGCAAAATTCCAGAGGTAGATTACAAAATGCAAGTTTTTTTTATTATGAATTATTGTTGTTATTAATTTAATTTGGTCACTATACAAAGGTCAAGTTTGTGCAAGGCAATGCAAGAGATATAAAGGAATGTTTATAGTTGGAGATGTTTATGTTGGAGACATAAAGGAATGTTTTCTGTTCGTATGTATGGTTCTTAACATGGTCCGAGGGTGTTAAGATATTTGGATAAACTCAGATTTTTAAAAAGTTTCACTTTTTGAAAGAAAATTCGCTTTTTTAAAACTGGTGGGAGAATCAGGATATGTGGTCCCTCCTATCCAAATTCTAAACTAATGAGTTCATCTCTCCTCTGGGTGTTGGGCCCTGACTGGATCAGGAGTTTATGTGTCCTGTCAGAGCAGAAGTCGTTTCTCTCCACTGCAGTTCATCAAGGCTCCCCTGGTGGCTCAGTCGGTCAAGAATCCGCCTGCAATGCAGGAGACCTGGGTTTGCTGTCTGGATCGGGAAGATCCCCTGGAGAAGGGAATGGCCACCCACTCCAGTATTCTTGCCTGGAGAGTCCCATGGACTCTCTAAGGAGCCTGGCGGGCTACAGTCCATGGGGTCACAAAGAGTCAGACACAACTGAGTGACTTTCACTTCACTTCACTTCACAGGCTAATCAGAGCATGGGAAGCCCAGTTTCTGAATGGGAGGATGGCAGGAGATATATAACCCGGAAAAGGTGGATCCCCGGGGTAGAACTGGCCTCCTGACAGCTCAGAAGGCCCTGAGACAACCTGCAAGCCACTGGATGGGGTGGGAAGGAAGGAGTGATGCCTTGGGATCAGATCTCAAGTGATACCTTGAGAGAGACATCCTGCTCTCTCTTGAGAGAGCAGGATGATGAGGAGTCAATTCATCAGCTTTATCAAACAGCCTGGGGAAATTCCAGGATTTCCAGCCTTTGGTCTAGGTCTTTAAGAGAGACGTGGGCTGGTGCTTCTTTCTCCAGGCCTGAATGCTATGAGGCATGTAGACATCTGGAATGTTCTCAGAAAAGCTTGGTTCTTCCTAAGTTCAGAGAAGTTGGGCAGGAAGGAACTAGAATGGACAGGAGAAGAAAGCCACTCGTCAAAGGCACTTAAATCAGCAAACATCGTTGTGTCTGACCATCTTTTGGGGTGATTTATGGCAAGTTCTATGTGTTTAGAAGCAGTCAGGCCAGGCTGGAATAACTGGTTGAAGATTTTTCATCTCACCCGTGTTAGAAGAAGAGCCTGGGAAGAAGTTGGCTGGGAGGCAGAAAGCCAGAGCAAGACTCCTTGCTGGATAGGAAGTTCTGAGCAACAGGGGTTTGACTTCATGTCTGATGGTGAGCAGAATTGCCCTGGATCTGGCTGTTGGCCTGTGGCAAGGACCCCTGGTCCTGAGTTTGGGGGTCCTACTGAGAAGGGAGACATCAGTTCTACCAGCACTTTCTCTGGAATTTGGCAAACCCCGGCTCTCTTGATAGCAAGAGAGCACTCAAGTCCCTGCACATAGGGTGCAGCCCTTAGTAAGTGTGCATGTCCATGAGAGATGCTGAGCAGGCAGGCCATGGGGAGGATGGGATGTCCTAGAGCCAGGGAGACATCGGGAAACCTCAGCAGGACATGTCCATGAGCCTTTCGTCTAAGGCTCTCCCAGCTCCCTTTGCAGCCCCCTCTCCATTCCAGTTCCTTCCATCCCTTCATCACTTCTGCTTACTCTTCAGTTTGACGTGCACATCCCAGCGCTGACCTCTCTGAGCCCCCTCTGGAGGGCCACATCCTTAATCCTCCACCCCGCCACCAGCCGCCCCACCCCAGACTGCGGACTACCCAGACATGGCCCTAGTGCTGGCCTCCACGCTATCCTGACTCGGAACCCCCAGCACAGCCTGCGGATGGCACGTTTTAAGGTGCAGAGGAACCAGTGCATCGCAGGTCTTTGGAGGTTTTCTCCAGCTCAGCGATGCACGAACTGTACAGTGGTGGGAATCCTGCAGCTGTGCTTGCCCCCTGAGCTTCAGTTTCAGGTCCAGATCAGATAAAGGCCCACGGTTGGCATTGCATGGTGGATCTGCCTCTGGGGTGGTAGGCAGTGCCAGTGAGCAGCCCCATCGGTGTCCCACGGGTAGACAGTACGAAGGCTAACCTCATGGTCAGGACCAAGTATTATACAGGCTACCACACAAGTGCAGTCAGAACAACCGCAGCGTACAGCAGCTGGTTCCTTCTTTGGGGGTTTCTTTGTGAAAGTAAAAGGGGTTTTCTAACTCGATCCCATGGAGACCACTTTAGTTTCCATTTTTCTCACATGATAACATCTACAGAGGGGCTGCTTTCGCTGCGGGCACATCACTTCTCAGACACGTGGTCTGTGTTTGGAACCAAACGGTACTTACTAATCACCACAATTAGGACCTACTGCGGGCTGCCAGGACCACCTCAGAGAGACTCCGCATATTCCAAAATTCAGAGCTGCTGCCCCACCCCCAGCCCCCGATAGCAGTGTCAACAGAAGCCCAGGGGTACTCTGACCTCCTGCAAAGCTTAACCTACCTATTGATCACTTCTGTCCCAAAGAATGCTGCTTCCTCTTGGAACATACTTAAAATTGTGTGTGTGTGTCCTGAAGTTTAATGAGGGGAGCATGTGATAAGCTCAGCATACATTGAATATAGGTGTTATCAGAAATGAAGCTGTTATCAGAAATTCAAATGTCTTGAATTAGGACACTTTGCTCTCCTTTCTTTTAGGTAATTCATGCAATTCCTGTGCTACCAATACCCCACACCTAGAACAAGGGTACAGTTTTTCATCAGGAAGACAGCGTATGTGGGTATAGAGCCCAGCTCCACGATTTTCTAGCGAGGTGACAGGTCTCATAACCCTTCTCGAGTCTACTTCCTCTCGTTTCAGACGGAGATGTCCGTTCCCCATCGTGTAAGATCCTTGGGATGGTTAGAACTATTATTTATGAAGTCTTGCACCAAGGCTTGATAATAAGTAATCTTTATCATGAATATTGGCGGTACCGATGTTTACAAATAAAAACAGGAATCACTTCTTCAAATGGCTGCACTTCCATCGGATATTTTCCAGTCCCTCCAGTCGTCAGGCTCGGGTAAACAGATGACCGTCTCAGTCACCCAGCCCTGGCGGAACTTCACAACCTTGCCTTGTTTGACACTGCCCCCAACCCCCACCGCCCCTGGAAGGATGTTTTGAAAAGAAACATTTTCCCTCCATCAGGGTTCCTCTTTCTCCCTCGCCCTGTTGTCTTGCTGGATGCGGGGGCGGCCGAATGGGGGCTCGGGGGCCTGAGAAAAGGGGTGAAAAAAAACCCAACTGTGAAAACCCAAGAGAAACCGAAAGACGTGAACACTGGAAAAAAAGAAAACAGAAAAAGAGCTTCTTCAGGACCCAGGCGGTTAAGGAACTGGCCTCGACAGGAAGTGGGCAGGAGGCTGTTTGCAGTGCGCTCATGGGAACTGAGTTGGAAAGTGCTGTGGTGAGTGTGTGTGGAAAAAAAGGGCTCGAATCGAGCTATAAATATCTGTTTCTTTGAAGTTTTATGACCAACAATTAATGTTACTGGAAGGCACATAAAGAGTATTTTCTTGACTTAGTGGGTCTGAGTGGGGCGGGCTCAGGTTAACACACTCTCCCCCTGGACACTGTCCCTGCCTATTCCGTGTGTGCGTGTGTGATCTAACACATGTCTCAGCACCGTCAGCATAGATTTATATGGTTTATATATCCACTCATTTGTATTTTCATTTGTTTGCCCAGTTAACCAGTGTCTTTCGACGGGTAAAACCCTGCTGGTACAGCCATGAATAGATGAAACCCCTGTCCGCAGGAAACTTTCATTCTAGTTAGGGAAAGAGATGTTAAACAAGACAGGGCATGGCAGGGATAGAAAAGTGCTGGGAAGGTAATCTACACCTGTTACGAGGGCAGAGGAGGGGGAGACAGGAGGCTGAGAGCCTAGAGAAGCGTCTCTGATGAGTGGCCTGCACACTGAAGCCTGTGTGCATAGGTGAACACAGAGGGAAGCATGTACCAAGGTCCTGAGGCAGGCGTGTGTTCAGCGGGGCTTAGGAGAGCCAGCAAGGCCGGCGGGAAAGACCCAGGACTCCTACCCAGAGAAGGCAGTGGCTCCCAAGGGGTGGGCTGTGCCCTGTTAGGAGGTCTTTGGAAGATGTGTGAGGCGAGGAGACTGTCCGGAGTTTTGTTTGGTCCTGCCAAAGAACTGCCACCAATTCTGTAATAATATCTTTCCCCCAAACTCCCCTATAAAACAAAAGCAGCACAAAAAACAAAAGCAAAAATTACTCTGGTCAGTTGTAGACAGGGATTTTTTTTTTTTTTTTAAAGGATGCTATGGCTTTTTTTTTTTTTTCCTCCCTTCATTGCTTGTCTCTTGCTGTATACTGACTTCAGTGTTAGAACTTTCTGTTATTTCCTTGGCTTTAAAGCCCTTCCATTGCTTTTGTGAGTGTAAGTGGACTTGAAGCCTGGCAGGCGGGAACAGCATATACCTTCTCCCCTATAGAGTGCCCATGGTACCCAGTCTTCCTTTCATGGGAATATATGATCATCTCAGTTCAGGACCTGGCTTGAGGTTCACCCATGCACTCACCTAGGAGAAAGCTTTGACTAAACAGAGAAGACTCCAAAGCCGTCTGGAGAACGCCATGCTTTTCAAGAAAGCAGTTTTGAAGTACCCTGGAATGTTCTAGAAGTTTCTACCCAAGGATAGTTTCACCTGTCCCAAAGCTTACCTAAGAACTTTGGTAGATAAAAGTTGGTTTTCTGAAGAGGGTTTCTGCACAGCTTTTTTTTTTTTTTTTTTTTTTAGGAAATGCAAAGTTCAGATCAGTTTCCCTTCCAGGTAGTCTGAATTAGGGATGTTTGCTGTGTGCCAGGAGAGAGTCTTCCTCCTTTGTTTTCTTGGGTGCAGGGAGCTGTTTATGACAAATGGGGTTCATTACGTGAATGTTTTGCCTGTTATTAAGGCTTTCACAATATTGAAATCCAAGGATATCACAGAGAGGAGAGCCTTTAGGGGCCAGGAATCCACTGCGCCAGCTTGCTTGGAAACCGAGCAGGAGCGTGGCTACCACCTAGCCCGTTCTTTGTTCAGCATGACTGCAGCTAGAGGCCATGTCACTTTGCTGTCCCCAACTGATAGGTTCAGCATGTGATCGAGATGTGACCCTGTGTTCATCAAAAGCTCACCAGCTAGGGACTTCCCCGGCGAGCCAGTAGTTAAGACTTTGCCGTTCCGATGCAGGGGGTGCGGGTTGAATCCCTGGTCGAGGAACTAAGATCCCGCATGCTAAGTTGTGCGGTCAAAAAAAAAAAATCTCACCAGCACGCTGACCCTGCCCATCACCCAGGCACTGTGCTCTCTTTCCTTGGAACTGGGCCTGTGAGTTTTAATAGAAGCGGCTGGCCGCTCTCTGTAAGTGACCTTAAGCCTGATCTCTTTCCATCTAGTGAGGTCCTTCGTCCAGTAAAAGAAATGGTGGGTAGGGAATGAGTTGTGATAGAAACAGATTTATGTACATTTCAGTAACATGACTTCTCTAGGACTGAACACAAAGAATACAGGTTTTGGAGATCTCTCTGGAATTGATGTCAATGTTGTTTAAAAAATGTTCCTCAGTGACTCCCTGGTGCTGTAGAAATGAGTCTGGGTTTTCAGTACAACATAGCTCCCATCCTGACTGACAGACACGTGACTCGTGGTCCTAAAACATAGAGTACCATGCTGCCTTCTTACTTTATATGGTAAAGAAAGATGCCAGGAAATTGGTTAAATCAGTGTGAGATAGCCCTTCAATAGACTCTTGTACATCAAGGCAAAGAATGACACTTCTAAAGAAAAATAAAAAAATCAGAGCAAGAATGATATGTTTACATCTCTGATAAAAACAAAATGTCGTGGCGTGGTCTGAAAGAGTGGGAGGAGAGACAGCGATTGGAGTGGAAAAAAAAAAAAAAAACCACTCAATACCAACTTATTTACAACAGTTATGTTTGAGGCATGAGGCTCTCTGGATTTGTTTTTCTTTGTATTTTCCCCTCTTAAAAGATGAGTACTTTTAATTATGAGGTCAAAAGAAATAGACAGTGGCTCATTTGGACCCATATTTTTCCGAGTTTAGGTGGAGCTTTTGTTTGCACAAAAATTATGCCTGCAGTTTGTACGATGACTTTTTTTTTTCCCTTTTTTTTTTTTTAAATGACAAGGAACCATTTTCCAATCCCAGCAGCGACACCGGGCCAAGGACTGACCCCTCAGTTCCTCTGAGCAGGCCTCCAGCGCCAGGTACCACAGAGGCCCAGCGACACCCACAACAAACACGGTGACAGGCACATCACCACAGGCTTCCCGCCAGAGGCACGGCAGACGCTGTAGCCTATTTGGCAACTTGAATGAACTTCAGAAGGGTAATCAGCGACTCATTAGGCCCGTTCCTCTTCCTCAGACCATTGATCTTTTCTCCCCTCCCCCGTGCCCTCTGACAGAGGGTGACAGGCTTGAAGGAGAAAGGGCGAAGGAAAACCAGTGACTCAGCCAGAGCAGGCCTCACCACCACTTCCTGGACACCCGACTTCTCTCTTCTTCCTTGAGACAGGGGGAGGAAGCCTGGAGCATTCTAGCAAATGGGAGAGCTTCAACAGATGCTGTGGGATGGGTGGGTGGGTGGATGGAGGGATGGATGGGTGGATGGAGGGATGGGTGGATGGAGGAATGAATAGTTGGATGGATGGAGGGATGAATGGGTGGATGGAGGGATGGACAGAGGGATGAATGGGTAGATGGAGGGATGGATGGATGGAGGGAAGGATGGGTGGATGTAGGGATGGGTGGATGGAGGGATGGTTGGGTGGATGGAGGGATGAATGGTTGGATGGGTGGAGGGATGAATGTGTGGATGGAGGGATGGTTGGATGGAGGGATGTTTGGAGGGATGAATGGGTGGATGGAGGGATGGATGGGTGGATAGAGGGATAGATGGATGGATGGGTAGATGGAGGGATAGATGGATGGATTGAGGAATGAATGACTGGATGGAAGAATGAATGGGTGGATGGATGGGTGGATAGAGGAATGACTGGTTGGGTGGATGAATGCATGAATAAATGACGACCACCCAAGAGTCACTCAGAAGTAGTGTCATAATTTCCAGATGAGTGGTAAATTGTCCCCCTGTATCTCATCCCACCTCCGCACTTCTCAGTCCTGTGACTAACAAAACAAAATACGTTTCTTTACTTACAAACAAGCTTGCTGGGGGACTGCTTTCAAAGCTAGCCATGCCTTGAAATTTGTTTATCATTTTGCCAGGACTCTGATCTGCATTTCCTGGATTCTGAAGAACAAACAACAAGCAAGCAACATTCAAGTATTCCTTTAAAAATTTTATCTAAGATCCTTCAAAGAAAAGAATGTCTTCTGAAAGTTTGGGTCTAACATTTGTACAGAGGCAAATGTATCTGGAAGAGAGGCAGTGCCTGAGCCCTGCCAGGGGGACGAGGCAGTGATGCGGGGAGGAGGCGAGGCTGGTGTGGACGGCGAGGCTGGTGTGGACTGTCCAAAGACACACCTCGAATAGGGAATAATAAACTCTCATTTAAAGAAACCTTAAAGAAGCAGCTAGGGAGGCAGATAATCAGAGGAAAATAATAGTGTTTCTTTCATTAAAAGGAGCCCAATATATATTGATCCAACAGGTTTACCCTGCGTGTACCCCGGAGTGCCGTCAGCCCAGACCAGATCAGTGCCTTGTGTACCTTTTCTCCCACTGCTGCAGAAGGGATTTGCCAGATCACCCAGTCAGCTTCTGCATTCTCTGAGCATTGAGGGTGGCCAATGTGGTTCTGGCTTATTTCTAAGTCCCTTAGAGGCAATTTCTGGTCCCCAAATTGAGGCAAAATAATCCTCCCAATTCCTTGGGCATTCTCTGTCCTCCCCCCCATTCTTTTTTTTAAGTCTGTATTAATTTTTTCACAATATTGCTTCTGTTCTGTGCTTTGGATTTTTGGGTCATGGGGCATGTGGGAATCCTGCCTCCCTGACCAGGAATCAAACCTGCAAACCCTACATTGGAAGGTGATGTCTTAACCACTGGACCACCAGGGAAGCTCCCGATCCCACCCCCCCACCCCCAATTCTTTTTATGATAAAAAGGTCTCCTCCTAGAGGTTTTCATGGTGCCCTGGCACCGACTTGAAGGTGATCCTTGCTTAAGAAACGCCTGTTGCCCTTGTCTGCCTCTCATTTCCCTCTCCCGCAGCGGGACTGTCTCCTCTCCCTCTGGCCTGGCAGTTTTATTTCGCGGGAGAGGAGAGAAGAGATGGAAAAATGGACCCCTATTTTATCGCTGTTTCTTCAAGGAGCTCAAACTGCTTTCAGGCATGTCCTTATTACCTCATTCATCCTCATAATGTTCCCTCAGCAGTATTATTCTTATTTTCAGGATGGAGAAATTGAGGCACAGACAAAATAAATGGCGTGTAGAAGGTCGGAGAGCCAGACTGCCGCAGAGGTGGGGGTGGCTGCGAGTGTCTGGCATCCATCCTGGGCCATCGGTCAGACTGTCCTCTTCAAATAAGGAGAGGGAGAGAGAGAGGGAGAGTTCAGATGGCAGAGGTGATCAGGAAAACGGAGCCAGATTTAGATATCAGTCATCGCAGAGATCAGTCTTTTAGGCACCCTTCAAAGACACTGGAACCCTTACTGTCGCATGCGTTCTGTGTGCGGGGGACCTTGCTGGTGTCGGGGATGCAGCAGTTAATAAGAGATCCCTGAGACTTTTCTCCGTGGAGTTAATATGTGGGAGAGGCAGAGGACACATCTCAGTGCCAGAAGTGGGGACCCGAGAAAGCCCTGCCCCACCGCCGCCCCTGCCGCGCCGTCCACACCAGCCTCGCCTCCTCCCCGCATCACTGCCTCGTCCCCCTGGCAGGGCTCAGGCACTGCCTCTCTTCCAGCCTCGGGTCCTCCCTCAGCACAGAAGCACACGCTCAATGACGGCTTTCCTTCCCCTGCTTAGATCTCCCTGAAGGCTTCAGGTGTCGCTCAGAGTGAAAGCCTCTGCGTCCCATCTCCCAAGCGCTCTGTTCCCCGCTCTTGGGCTCTGCCTTCCCTTGTGTTCTATTGCACTAGCCCGTGCATCAGCCGAGTCCACCAGCCAAAGCCAGTCACACGTGGCCTCGAGGCCACTCCTGTTCTCGCTGCCCCTGCCCAAGTGCCCTTCGACCACCACAGGCCTCCTTGCCCTTTCCCTCCCCTCTCGCGCTCTCTGAGGACTTGACGTCTTGACGTCACCCTTAAAACAGGTGCCTTCGCCCCCGCATCACCTGCTCATCCTTCTCACTTGCCTTTGTTCTCCATATACTGTCACCATCAAACACAGAGTCCTGTTTACCCTCTCGTTTTGCTTTCTATTCCCTTCCACAAGAATGCAGACCCCTCAGTGGCATGTAGAAAGGCAGAGAGCCAGGCAGTGGAAGAGGCCTGTTTCCTCTGCTTTCCTCAGGGCTGCCTGCCCATCGCCAGCAACCTAGGAGCTGCTCAGCAAACACGTGATATCTGTACGGTGGAAGGTGCCGCTCGCAGAGTCATGAGAAGGAGCCTGAAGCTCCTTCTCGTGTTCACAAGATCCTCTCTGTAGTCTGGGGAGGAGAGAGGATGGTGGTGGGGTGGGGGCATCTCTGGGGGTTCTTTGGGGTTGCAGGCATGTTGGCAGGGGGTGTCCAGGGAGAAGCCTGGGTGCAGGCTGCTGCGTTTGCTGGTTTTCACAATTTCTGTGGCTGAAGTATATAGAAGGATGTCTTCATTGAAAGGGCCAGACTGGATTTTTTTTTTTTTTTTTTGCCTTGAACAATTCATTGAAACCTGGTGGTGGGAGGCCCCGGAGAGAGCCTCGCTATCGACAGGGATGTATATTGGGTGGAGGATGCCCTGGACGGTGGACTCACAGGGAAGTCAGAGCTGTCTTTCACACAGAGCCAGCTTTCGCCATAATTGCATAATGGTGTCTCTGATTCCCAGGCCCTCATCCCCAGCTGTTTCCTCAGGCATGTATTCAAGATCCGAGATGCCACTCACCATCTCGCAGGATGCATATTTGTATCTGGATCCAAAAAAAAAAAAAATTTTGGCCCACATGGCTGCAGCCCATGGCAGAAGATTCTAGCAATTAGCAGGAACTGAAAGTGCTAATTTATTGCAACCAACACTGTGGTCTAATAGTCACACATTACAAAAGCAAAATCCATTTTTTTTCCCCCACTGTGGCACCGTGGTGCTGTCATCTGCTCTGCATGCTTTCTCGTGTCTTTTGTTCACATTAGGGGAAAAAAAAATAACCCTCTTCTTCTAGAAACCAGAGAGGGCCCTTCAGGTTCCAAGAAGGATGATATTCGAAAATGTACTCTGAAGAGGTTTGATTTGTGCTTGGGGTGAGGATGGTGCAACTGGATTCTGTTGCCAAATGCTCTCTGAAAAGTGCAGGGTGTTTTCGTCCCTTTATTTAGGAAAGGTGATCATATTTCTCTTTTTAAGTGTCCTAACGTGAGCCGTTGGTCCCAGGTACAAGAAGGGGGTGGGTGGAGAGGCGCTTGGAAGGGAAATTGAGGAAGATCAAATCTTTTGCCCAGCGATCACATCTATTGCCCAGTTCACAGCTATTGATTTTGACCATTGGATCTGGCCTCCAGTCTGAACCTCGAGTGAATTTCCAAACCACCAGGCAATATAAATTACAGGCAAAACGATAAGTTGGCTCCTGCCAGGTGACTAAGGCTGCGTGGCAGTGCTTCAAGTCTTTAAAACCATCTCCCAGTGGCCCCAAAGCATTAATACGCTTGGAACACTGTCTGCCCAATGTCTAGAGTGGGGCTGCGGAATTTGATTCCTAGGTACATCGAGTTTGGGACCTGGAAGAAACTCGAGACATTCTCTGGTCCAGCAAATTCCAGCTTGTCTGTTCGTCAGAATCACCTGAGAGCTTAAAATACAACAGACTCCTGAGCCTCATCCTCCATAGAGACGCCGTCATTTGATGTAGGATCAGACCCGGGAAGGGGCTTCCCAGGGGGCACAAGTGGTAAAGAACCCGCCTGCCAATGCAGGACACGTAGGAGATGTGGGTTCGATCCCTGGGTCGGGAAGATTCCCTGGAGGAGGGCGCTGCCACCCACCACAGTATTCTTGCCTGGAGAGAACCCCAGGGACAGAAGAGCCTGGCAGGCTATAGTCCATGGGGTCGCAAAGAGTCAGACATGACGGAAAAATTTTGCACGCACGCACAAAGCCAGGGAGCTACAGACAGAGGCAGAATTACATTTGGGGACACTTGTGACTTCACAGAGTGGGAAACTGAGTCTCGATGTGTGAGACACAGGGTAGGGGTTTGAAAACAACTCCCAGACTCCCGTGTGTGACGTTTGCACCTGCACCAGGTCCTGCTGCTGCTGCTTTTTTTTGTCCTGGCTGTGCCGGGCCTTTTATTTGTGACGTGTGGGATCTAGTTCCTGGACCAGGGATGGAACCTGGGCCGCTTGCATGAGAGCTACAGAGTCTTAGCCCCTGGGCCACCAAGGAAGACCCAGTTTCTGCTTCTTAACTGGGGGGAACCTGATTCACTAACCCCTAGAGTGGTCAGATCCTCTAATTTTTTTTTTCCTTTTTATTCTAAGAAAAACTAAGTTTTTTTGTATGTGTTTGTGAAATCTTCAGGAGTTTCCAATGTTGGCAGTTAATTCAGTTTATTTTTATTTTTTAACATCTCTCACCCAATACGTAGAGGTGAGCCCAAAAGAATAAGAACCCTCTGCAACCCATAGACCACCAATTTGAGACTTTTGATGAAAAGCTATCTTGCTGATGTATGGATGACAAGGGTTCAACTCTGTGGGGTATGAATTAGTCAGGGTCCAGCCAGAAAAATTTCGAACTGTGGTGCTGGAGAAGACTCTTGAGAGTCCCTTGGACAGCAAAGAGATCCGACCAGTCCATCCTAAAGGAAATCAACACTGAATATTCATTGGAAGGATTGATGCTGAAGCTGAAGCTGTAATACTTTGGCCACCTGATGCGAAGAACTGACTCATTGGAAAACACCCTGATGTTGGGAAAGATTGAAGGTGGGAGGAGAAGGGGATGACAGAGGATGAGATGGTTGGATGGCATCACCGACTCAATGGACATGAGTTTGGGTAAACTCCAGGAGACGGTGAAGGACAGGAAAGCCTGGCGTGCTGCAGTCCATGGGTTGCAAAGAGTCAGATACAACAACAGCCAAACAATACCTTCCCAGCAACACCTTGATTGATATTCAAATAACTGGATGCTGCAGTATAGCCAAGGTGGCCCACAGACTGACCGTCTCAGGCTAGACATAAAGAAAAAGAAGAAGAAGGAACCCAAGGATAAACAAGATCAAGACTTCTATGTCATCCTTTGACAAAAGTCTTAATCTTTGTAGTTGTGTGGTTTATTTTTTTTTTTTTTCCCCTTAAAAAAAGGAGATTGTTTGAAAGAGCCTGAGAAACGAGGGCAGGCATTAGTGATCCAGTTTAGAAGAGTAGCCCTGGGTTTGTGCCAACACGGGATGGGTTTGTATCTTTAAGTGGCCTTTATTACCATAGCAATAAACAGCAAACGGGCCCAAATCTTCCAGGCTTGTGTTGGCTTTGACCAATGAAGTAGAACAAGGCCTCTGAATACCCCATTAGTTCCAGGCTGCGCTTTGATGGCGCAGCACAGGCAGCTCTTTTTCTCCACAAGTCACCAGGCTCGCCCGTGTCTCTTAACAAATGTTGTTGACAAGCCAAGTTGCAATTTTTCTGCATGTCCTGACAGTTTAATTCACTACCTCTTGGCTAAGCACGCAGCCTAAGGGGGTGCTTCAGCACCTTGGCATCGCCGGGCTGCAATTAAAATAATTCAGAACCAGGGCTGGGCTTGCAGAAATAGTCCTTCTTGCCTTTGGAACACACGGTGCATTCTCCAGCCCCCCCTGTGGAGTGGAGTCAAGCTCGCCCCGTTTAGCGTGGAGGGCAGTGGAATTTATTAACAAGACTCTGACTCTATTTGCGTGTGACACCCAGTGGGGTTTTTTTCCTCTGTGGAAGCTGAACATAATTTCTTGGGTAGACTTGGTACCTGGAGAAAGGTCATGGGGGGTGTAGGGGAGCAGGCACATGCGGATGGGAGTTTGGCAAAAACCATTTTTAGAAGCCATCCTTCCAAAAGATCACGTCCAAAATATCCTTTCTTCTGAATTCTGTACAGGAAAGATAAAGGGATAGGAATGCCCAGAAACGGGCCTCCTTTGAAATGGTCTTATATGAAGAAGGATCCTTTGAGATGTTCTAGACGCATTACGCACAGGCAGTAGTGTGTCGTATAGTGAACATAATTCTGTTGACCCACCTGTCTGAACCCAGCAACTCCTGAAACAACAGCGTTTCCAAGTTTCAGGGCGATTTGGTTCATCAGGTAAGGTACTTTCAAAAGATGGAAAAATCAATCAATTCCCCCAAGTTACTTTATGATGAGGGCCACGGACTGCAGCCCGCCAGGCTCCTCTCTCCACGGGGTTTCCCAGGCCAGAATACTGGAGTGAGTTGCCATTTCCTTCTCCAGGGGATCTTCCCGACCCAGGGATCGAACCCGCATCTCCTGCATTGGCAGGCGGACTCTTTACCACTGTGCCACTCGAGAAGCACAAGGAAACTGGTGCCAATACTAAAATTCAGTCTGAACATCTCCTCTCTCTCCTGAAAAAATAATCGGCTGATGAAAAGAGAACAACAATGCACACTCTGTGCTCGATTCTCGAAACTGAACGGCTTGTGGCTTTGGCCTCTCATCTGCTAAATGCACACACTGGGTGGGTGGTCCCACGCCTAGAACTTCCTTCTGTTCCACAGCTTCTCCGACTCTACGGCATCTGTGAATCTAGCTGCTTGGTGCTAGATTCCCTGTTAGAGACCACAGGCAGCAGAAAGGATCGGAGACTACCTGGCTGCCTGCGTACAACCTTCTTGTTAAACCTTCTTTAGCAAAGCTCTTCTCTGAAGGAACTCGTGCCCGGAAGCTTGATATGTGATGAACACGCACAGGAGATGCTACTCGCGCTCGACAACCATCTCCTTAAAGAGTAAGCACACAGTGCCTGCCTGGGAAGGGCCTGGGCTTATTGTAGCCACTCAGGAAAGACTGCAGGCCTTCTGGGTATAATTTTGAAGCTCTCAAAGCCATTCTCCGGGAATGACAGTCTTTTCTGATCTTTGAGAGACTGGCTGAGGGGCAGAAGGCCCTCCCCCCATAATCTGTTGTTATTCAGTCATATAGTCATGACTCTTTGTGACCCCGTGGACCGCAGCACGCCAGGCTTCCCTGTCCTTCACCACTTCCTGGAGTCTACTCAAACTCATGTCCATCGAGTCGGTGATGCCATCCAACCATCTCATCCTCTGTCGTCCCCTTCTCCTCCCACCTTCAATCTTTCCCAGCATCAGGGTCTTTTCCAGTGTGTCAGTTCTTCACATTAGGTGGCCAAAGTATTGCAGCTTCAGCATCAGTCCTTCCAATGAATATTCAGGGTTGATTTCCTTTAGGATGGACTGGTTGGATCTCCTTGCAGTCCAAGGGACTCTCAAGGGTCTTCTCCTGTGATTGAGCAGCAGCATTCAGTTCTGGCCAGGAACTGAATTGGCCTCCTCCTCTCCCTCCTCCCCCTCTCCCTCCTCCCCCTCCCCACTCCTCTTCCTCAATTAGCTGACCATCAAGCCCTTGACATAGAGCAAGAAGGAGGACAGGCCTGGCCTCCCCTCTTGGTTTCGGCAGGTTCTCAGCATCACCCTTCTAAGAGTCTCCTGACAAAGGACAGTCGCTCCCCTAAGCGGTTAAAGCCCAGGCCTCTCTGTTGATGTCTGCCGCGCCCCTCGGACCATGTGAGTCCCTCCTCTGCCCCTCCCTGTACATTAACCGAGACCTTGGCCTATCGACTGCAGATTCTCCAAGGCAGCTGGACTCTCTGTTTGAAAGGTTTTTCTGAAGAGGCTTCTATTAATTTATGTATTTAATTTCTGTACAGAGTGCCTGTTCGCCTCCCAGCACAGGTATTAAAGTACCTTTAGGGGAATCCAGCCGCCGAAATCCTCTGTAAGGGAAAATGCTTAGAGTGTCACAAAGTGAAAAGCATTAGTGGGAAATACTCAGAGAGCTCAGTGGAAGAACCACCGGGAGTCGCCGCCTCCCTGGGTTCTGGGTCCTATTCCCGTTTCTCCGAGGCTCTCATCTCAGTAACCTTGGCTGGAACTCACCAGCTTCATTGCGGCCCAGAGAGAAAAGGGTGATTGCCCAGTCCCAGTGGACTCTCTGCTTTCTGGTTTAATATGTGGTTCAGTTATGCTAATGGAGTTACTTTTTAAGATCTT
This sequence comes from Bos grunniens, assembly GCF_055505025.1. Taxonomy (NCBI): domain Eukaryota; kingdom Metazoa; phylum Chordata; class Mammalia; order Artiodactyla; family Bovidae; genus Bos; species Bos grunniens. The sequence goes on from NC_141182.1 coordinate 6,209,779, forward strand.
AACAAATCCAGTAACATTTAAAATCAGCTGGGCAGTCCAGCCACGTATTATTAGGCATCCTTCAGTTGTGTTATTATTATTGTGGGTCCTAGATACGTTGTTTGAACAATTAAATCCATCCTAGGCATGGGTTTCTGTGTGATCAGGGGTAGGGTGAGCTGCTCGTGGACCACCCCTGTCCCAGCGCTGGCATTTTAAGGACGCCAGACTCCTGTCTACACGTCTGCCTGGAAGCGTGCTTTGTGGGACATAGTAGGTGGCCTGTCTTGTAGGCACAGGGTCCTTACTGAGAGTGACATGTGAAATTCCAAGAAAGGAGTCCGTGAACTGGGTGGTTTAGGCTACCTCGACATGAACCCTTCCTGAAAAAAAGCTAGGAGCAGCCTTTTGGAGGCACCTGTTTTTGCTGGAAAAGTTTATTAAGGGCCGTGTCCAGGACATCAGCAATTTTGCTATTTCACTCCTGGGAGGCTCCAAAACTGGAGTTAGTAGAAGCCCTGAGCCAGTCAGTGGGTGCTACTCCAGGGCATTTTTTTTTTTTTTTCGGACCCTGAAATGCCATGAAATTTCTTTAAAAATGGGGTGACATAGAGTTGTCCGCATCTCATTTTGTTATGTCCAGACAGTAATAATTTTTGTGAAACCTCAATTACCATGACTCTAACCGCCATTCCATCAGACAAATGATTTTCTCCAGCATCCCTTAGGATGCTAGTCTTAATTAGATCCTTTTGTGAGGAAGCCCGTGTCTGCAGAGCGTCAGCAGGGCTGGGCGGTGCCTCGTCCACACTGAGACACAGTCACTTCCCTTCTGGGGGCAGAGCTGGCCCCAGAGCCCTTCACTCAGTGGCAGCGGGATCCACCGGCTCCTGGTGGAAGTGCCAGCACCCGCACTGGAGATGAGGGGCAGATGAGGGGGTGTGACTGTAGGTAGCTCACCGAGGGGTCTGTGCGCAGGCTGCCTCTACTGCGCTCTGGAATGTTCTGTGATCAGGGCTCCCTTGGAATTAACCTGCATGCAGATCAAAGTTACTGCTGCAGCGGGGGCAGGAGGGGGACCCTGGGCTGCTTCCTACTGGTGGTCTCACCCTGTCGTTGTTGCTCACTCGCTAAGTCAAGTCAGCTTTTTGTGACCCCATGGATTGCAGCACGCCAGGCTGGCTTCCCTGTCCTTCACCATCTCCCAGAGCTTGCTCAAACTCAGGGCCACTGAGTCAGTGATGCCACCCAATCATCTCATCATGTGTCCTTCTCTTCCTGCTGTCAATCTTTCCCAGGGTCTTTTGCAATAAGTCGGCTCTTCACATGAGGTGGCCAAAGTATTGCAGCTTCAGCTTCAGCATCAGTCCTTCCAATGAGTACTCAGGGTTGATTTCCTTTAGGATTGATGGGTTTGATCTCCTGGCAGTCCACGGGACTCTGAAGAGTCTTCTCTGGCAGCACAATTTGAAAGCATCAATTCTTCACCCTGGGGGGACCAGAAACTTAACAGCAAATGTCTGCCAGCCACACCCAGGAATTGTCCATTTATCTGATGTCACACCTCCTGCTACTTTTGTTCTAAAACAACCTCATCCATCTTTCCTTAGCAGGCACACCAGCTTTGGGGAAATGTAGCTGTGGATCCTTGATACTTAACCACGGTTGGTTAGGTGGTGTCTGTATCCCACCCCTCATCCAACAGATGCGTCTGGAACATCTCTCATGCTGCAGGTGGGGTCTGACTTGTTCTGGAAATGGAGGGGTGAGCAACCAGAGTCTGTTCTGGTCCCTTGAGCCAGGACTGGGACAGGAGACGAGTATTAAGCCAATAATCATGTGTTTTTGTCTTAATTTTTTTATCGCAATACAGTGGCTTTCCAATGTTGTATTAGCTTCTACTGCACAGCAAAATGAATCAGCCATATATATCCCTTCCCTGTTGGATTTCCCTCCCATTTAGATCGCCACAGAGCATTGAGTAGAGTTCCCAGGGCTCAGTTGTCTGTTTTATACATAATATCAATAGTGTATATGTGTCCAGCCTAATCTCCCAGCTTCTCCCACCCACCCTTCCCCCTTGGTATCCATACATTTGCTCTGTCTGCCTGTGTCTCTGTTTATGCTTTGCAAATAATATCATCTTGTACTGTTTTTCTAGATTATACATGTATTTGTTTTTGTGTTTCTGATTTACTTCTCTTGGTATTGCACTTTCTAGGTCTATCTGCATCTCTACAAATGACCCAGTTTTATTCCTTTTTTCAGTTCAGTTCAGTCACTCAGTCGAGTCCGACTCTTTGCGACCCCATGAATCGCAGCACGCCAAGCCTCCCTGTCCATCACCAACTCCCAGAGTTTACTCAAACTCATGTCCATCGAGTCGGTGATGCTATCCAACCGTCTCATCCTCTGTCGTCCCCTTCTCCTCCTACCCCCAATCTTTCCCAGCATCAGGGTCTTTTCAGATGAGTCAGCTCTTCACATCAGGTGGCCAAAGTATTGGAGTTTCAGCTTCAGCATCAGGCCTTCCTTTTCATAACTGAGTAATACTGCATCATATGATGTGCACATCTTTACCTGCCCCTCGCTGATGGACAGCTAGGCTGCGTCCGTGTCCCGGCTCTTGTGAGTAGCGCGGCTGTGAACATCGGCGTGCATGTGTCTTTTGAAGTATGGCTTTCTCTGGGTATAGAGATCATACCCAGCGGTGGGATCGCTGGTCACATGTGGCTTACACCGATGTGTGCTTGCCGCCTCCTATCACTGGGACGGGAGTGTTCGCAACTGTTCTGTTTCTAGTTGAGAACAGTTTTCAAAACCGTAAATAGGAGCAGTTGGCCTTGTGATGGCTTCAGTCTCTTCCTTTGGTCTCCAACGTGCTTCCCTATGTGAGTGCCGGGCTCCACGGATCCTGTCGATTCCGGGACTCCTTTGAGAAGTGGGTAGACAGTATTGTACATGTTGCAGCAAAAGATGGAAGACTGGTCAGGAAACACAGCATTCATCAGAGAAACTTCCTGCTCAGATCCATCTACCTGGGGCTATTGCATGGGGCAAGCAGCTTCGTCTCACCAAGTGTCCACATTCTCATCTGTGAAATGGGGGCATAACTCTTCTCTTACAAGGTGGCTGTGAAAACTCATCAGATAATCCTGGCAATTCATATGTTCAAAAAACATTAGTTACCTTTATCGTTTCTGAATAAAAAGAATCAGGATGGCTCCCTCCAATGTCTAGTGTGAGAGGTCAAGCTTTTCCACCTGTAAAGCCTCAGCCATATTGGAGGCCCAAGATAAATGTTTGATTTGGTGGGGGGGGGGGGGGCTTGTGATGCAGCCCTGTGTTCCTGTTTATGATCTCCGAGATTTCACAAATACCACTTGAGTACTTAGGGCTCATCATGCAGTGTTCAAGGTGGAGCTGTCAGGGGATAAACGAGACTCTCTTCCTCTTCCTGACCCCCTGGTCTAGCAGGGCACCTGGGGGTGGTGGGCAGGCGGAGCCACCCGGGCATGGAAGAGGTCTCCTGCGAGAAGCGGCAGGGAGGCCACCAGGAGGGCAGGTCCAGGCTCGGAGACGTGTCCCGAGCCCAGGAGCCCAGGTGAAGGGCAAGAAAGCCAAGGGAGCAGAGTGACGGGCGGGCCGCCGAGGACGACTCCCCAGTCGTGCCACTCTGCCCCTCTCCCTGGCCAAGCCCCAGCACGAGGCGGCCCCCTGCACACCTGAGTCAAAAGCTGCGGGCATCACTCACCCCACACCGCATGTTCTCAAATTCAGCTCTAGCCACAGCTGTAAGACTGTGGCCAGTCCAGGGGGAGAGGTCAGTGTAAAAGCGAGGGACTGGGGGGCGAAGGGGTGTCTCCAGGAGGAGAGACTGTCCAGACTGCTCTTTGCACAGATCTGCTTTGTACACTGTGCACCCTTTAGACAGATTTGCCAGGCTCTTCATCAGGAAAGCACGTGGTATAGGATTCACCATGGTTTTGTGTTAAATGCTTTGTTATCAGAGCAGCACCATCCTTTCTTTTTTTAAAAAAAACAAACAAACAGATATTTATTTATTTGGCTGGGCCGGGTCTTAGCTGCAGCACGTAGGCTCTTCGGTCTTTGCTGTGGCATGTGGGATCTTGTGTTGCAGCGTGTGCGATCCGGTTCCCCGACCAGGCATGGAACCCAGATGCCCTGCGTTGGGAGCGCAGAGTCTTAGGCAGTGGACCGCGAGAGAAGTCCCGAGGTTATCCTTTCTCGTCTCCCCAGCCAGCCTGGCAAGGACGCGGCCGGATGCAGGCTGAGACCATCATGTGTGTATGTGTGCACGAACAGGCCACATAGATCTTCCAAGTACTCCATGACTCCTGACAGCGTAGGGCATGCGATGTAGAGTCAGGGGCACTGTAACCTCAGATCTGTGCCAGGACGCCTCATAAAGACGGGCTAAGCCGGAGAACACGCCTTTGACCCCCTTTCCACTTTTCTCCTAAGAATGAGCTCACACAGGGCCGGGCATCCACACAGACACCCCTCTCCTGGTCTCCCGCGCCTCTCGAGCTGCTGTAACTTTAAAAAGATTGAACAAAGACTACCTCCACCAGCTAAGCTGAAATAAGAATGTCTCTGGAGTTTAATGGATCAAGTAGCGGTGATAGGTTTTATGGCTCTTTTTCACTTTAGGGCATAGGGAAGAGAGAGCCGGGCAGGTTGGTTTTAAATTCAAGGATTTATGTTGTTAATCCTCCGGGCTAATTATAATTTATGGGATCTTGGCAAATTAATATGCGGTTGCTATTCAAAAGTGGAGAGCAATGTGAGGCAGGCATAAACAAGCCTTGTTCATTTTTAATTTATTTCCACCAATGGAGAATATTAAATAAAATGAACACTAGGGTATTTCGCTCTGAGTTTGGTGTTCATTATTTATCTCTAAATTATGAAATTCATACCACAACTCCTTGTTTTTTCACCAAATACCCAGGAATAGGAAGCAGTAGCATCCGGAGAAGCAGGAGGCACTCAAAGTCATTTTCTCTAATGCTTCTAAGATGGACTCAACAATACATGCATGGAGATGGAGGCGTTCCTAGCAAGGATATTGGTGGGGTCCAAGATGTGGCCTTATGCACATCGGGATTGTTTAGAGACAGAGCTTGTGAGCGGTATGTGAGCTTAAAATCTCCAAAAGGTAGATGGCCACCCTCCTAAGCAATGGCTCCAGCCCAGTACATCTCTAGGGGCTTTAGGAACATCAGCTGGTGGCCATTTCCATATCATCGGCCATTCCCCATTTCAACAGTATCTCCTGTGGCCATTTTCTGAATTCTCTTTCAAAGGATCCGGCTTTTCACCCATGAACAACTGGCAGAAAATGCTCAGACTGGCAACCGTGAGGCAGGCAGGTTCAGTGGACCCCAGTAACCGAGTGGCCCCACTCTTGGCAGGAACAGCCTTCTCGTTGTCCATCCACCCCCTCCCTTCCCCTCTCTTCTCTCCCCCTCCCTCACCTCCCTCCAGCTGGGAGAAGCCCTCTCAGGCTGCCTGGAGCCTCTGGAAACCTTGAGCTCCGAGCCCAAGAGCTGGAGTTCTGCCCCCAGCTGTGCAGCTCAGATAACAGCTGGAGCAGAGAACAGGCTGTTCTCGCTGCTAGAATATCTGACCTAGTTCTGACTGGGGAAGAGACTTCACGGTTGGCTCCCCAAGCCCTGCCCGAGTAGGAAAGCAGCAGCCATCTCTCCCCACTTCCCCCCCGCCCGCAACAAGCTTCATCCCAAGTCTGTCTCTCTCCATCACTTTCCTTTTCATTGCTGTGATTTTTTTTTTTTCCTTTTTTGCTCATACTCCGTTTTCTCCTCGGCAGGGGAGGGAAGGACCACTCTGAACAATTCCAAAGAAGAAATGGGACATTTAGCTTTGGGAGGGAAGTGAGGCTGGAAAGGGAAGGCTTTCTGGAGCGTGACAGTTCCCCGAATGCAAACCCTGCTCTGCCTCTCGTTGGCTGGGCGTCCTGGGGCAGGTGCCCACCTCCTCTGACTCTTCTCAGCAGGGACACGAGCATGCTGTCATTTGTCTTTGGGGATTGTTACAAGAAATAAGCTATCGAGAAGCGCCCGGCCCCTCGCCTCACTTCTTCTGCAGCATCAAGAAGTGGTGGTTCTGTCCCCTTCCATCCTCAGTCTTATACAGAATAGATTCTCAACTGATGTGGGTAAAATGGAATTGACCAGAAGAGACCCTCTGTACCTGTAGCCCTCATAGACTCCTGGGTCCTGAGAGGATGTCCTGAGACCCCATGGCAGGGAGTGAATGTGACAAATGGTATAAATGTCCCCCGGTGCTGGAGGGCGCGGGTACCTGTTGGTTCACGCGTCTTTGTGACATGAACGCGCGTTCGTGATTTATAAGCAGTCCGGCATGGAGACATGAGTGACTGCATATTTTTCTGCAGGTTTTCTTCCTCTTGGTCAGTTTCTCGGTTATGGTTTCTTTTCCTTTGTGGAAATAGCAGGACATCAGTGTAGTAACAGAATTCCTGGCTTTGTGGTAACTCCTCTTTCAGGGTCTTTAGCCTAATCACTTTGTAGCAAGCAGGCACTTTTCTACACTTTAATACACTTGTATATTATTTAGTAATGAAAAGTTAAACCTAATTGAAATCATGTACTTAGTACTCTATATTATTTTTAAGTTATCAATCAATGATCATCACAGTTTCACTTGTGAATGTACCCCTTTGAAGAAGTACAACAGGAGGGATAAAAGCCAGAAAGAAAAAGAAAAGAGCTGCCATTAGAAGCGCGTGGAAAGTCCTAAAAGAAAGTATATAATTCTGGGGACAAATCAGCTTGGCTCATGCTCTGGCAAGGACAGAAAAAGACCAGGCGTCTCAGTGACCCAGGTTTAGCCTCATCATATTACAAAGTTTTGTCCAGAGAGTAACTGGTTTTGATTTATCAACCACATCCTCTCATGAACCCAGATGTGTGTCCACTGGGTCTGACAGGAAACAGATTTATGTAGCAGCTTCTATCTTGAATTCAAATTCCTGCCCCACCCACCAACTCAAGCTTTGTAACTGAGTCAAGCTAATCAGGCATGTCTCCTTCTCCAGGATGAGTCATAGGACTCTGCTAGGAGACAGGACTGAGAGACTTCACTTGCACTTTTCACTTTCATGCATTGGAGAAGGAAATGGCAACCCACTCCAGTGTTCTTGCCTGGAGAATCCCAGGGACGGCAGAGCCTGGTGGGCTGCCGTCTATGGGGTCGCACAGAGTCCGACATGACTGAAGTGACGCAGCAGCAGCAGGCACCTCCCACAAATGCATTTCCTCCTGGTGGATCCCCCAGTGAGCTGTCTCACCACACCTGATCCCAGATTTAGCTGAACCCCAGGACTAGACACAGCACAGGCTCAGTCAAAGAATCTTACCTCTGCCCAGCTTGCTCCCAACATTAGAAGTTAGCTGCTTCCACCTTTATCTAGTTCTTCTTTCCTCTTAAATATTTATACATTTGGAAGTCAGGATTTTTGGTTCAAGCCTCCTGGCCCCTCAGAAGGGTTCTCCACCTGACTTACGGGTCAGAGATCATGTTGCTAAGTGAAGCACTCAGATGTCAAGTCACTATTCTCTTATGCTGAGTTTTGTTGAGAAACATGACAGCTCTGAGGGGTTAGAAGGCTGATGCTGGAGTCAAATGTTGAAACCCTATCCTCAAATGGGATGGAATTTGCAGGTGGGGCCTTTGGGATGTAATTAGGTCATGAGGGTGGAGCCCTCCTGGATAAGATTGCTGCTGCTGCTGCTAAGTCGCTTCAGTCGTGTCTGACTCTGTGCGACCCCATAGACGGCAGCCTACCAGGCTCCCCCGTCCCTGGGATTCTCCAGGCAAGAACACTGGAGTGGGTTGCCATTTCCTTTTCCAGTGCATGAAAGTGAAAAGTGAAAGTGAAGTCACTCAGTCGTGTCCAACTCCTAGCGACCCCATGGACTGCAGCCCACCTGGCTTCTCCATCCATGGGATTTGCCAGGCAAGAGTACTGGAGTGGGGTGCCATAAGATTAGCGCCGAGAGCTCCCTTGCCCCTTCCACCATGTGAGGACACGAAGCGAAGTCTGCCACCCCATCTGCCCTCACCTGACCATGCTGGCACCTCCATCTCAGAGTTCCAGCCTCCCAAACCGGGTTTATAAGCCATCCAATTGGCAGCATTTTGTTACAGCAGCCTGAACAGACAGAGAGCTGGAGAGCGTGTTTGGTCCAATTTTCGCTTGCTGCATCTCTGGATCCAAGACTTTTTCCCAAAAATATCCAAACGTGGAACATCCATCCATTTGGGGGCTTCCAGCTTCCTGGATTCCCTGCTTTTCTTTTAACCCTTTTTCCACTGTGGGTTTTTTTAATGAGCCCTCTCTGGCATATCCACCACCCCCACAAAACACAGGGAAGACACCCCCATTTCCAGCAACACAAATATTTCTGATCGTCTGTATCCCTGTTTTCTCACTCTCCCACTCCACAGAAGACTAGGATAGCACCCGCCGTAGTTTGCACATCATTTAAATATTCATTTACATTAATTTATTCATAGCTGTAAAGTTTATTACCTAGAACATTAAGTCATAGAATGTTAGAGCCGGAAGACACAGGAGAAATCCTCTCTTCCAGACTCCTCATTTTACAGATGAGGAGACCGAGGCAAGGAGGGCTCAGGCAGCTACCCAAGGTCAAGTTCTGAGCAAGTGACCCCAGGGCAGGTCTCCACTTCCGGCCTCTGTCCCATGCAGCTCAGTATCAACCAAAGCCACGCTGCTCCTACTCATTTGTCTCGTTCCTTCATTATCTAGAAGGTTCTAGGGGCTGGAGTACCCCAGTGAATGGACACAGGTCACTGTAAAAGAGGTAAGAGTCTAGTCTGCCAGAGACGGAACAAACAGATGAACACACGCATGCGCGATGACAAACAGGGATAAGGGCTCTGAAGGAAATAAACAAGGTCTGCGTGGAGGACGGCGGAGGAAGGCGTTACCCGGGATGCTGTAACAAAGCACCGCAGACCAGGCGGCTTATGACCAACAGACATTTACTCCTGGGAGTTCTGGAGGCTGGAGTCCCAGGTCAGGGTGCCAGCGTGGTTGGGTTCTGTGACAGCCCTTTTTCAGGTTGCAGACTGCCGGCTTCTCCTCGTGTCATCCCGTGGAGGAAGGAGGGCAAGAATGCTTTCTGGGGTCCCTTTCGGAAAAACACTGCCTCCCTTCATGTGGGCTCAGACAAGACCCGGTGCCTCCCCAGAGCCCCGCCCCCTAATACCACCACACTGGAATCAGGGTTTCAATGTGTGAATTTGGGGCAGTCTCAAACGTCCAGTCCCTAACAGGAAGGCTGGGGTGGGAGGTCCTGGGTTATGTTTTTCCTGGAGGTGGGGTGAAGAGACTGGAAAGGAAAGCAGGACAACTCCAGGTGTACTGATGAATGCATGCTGCAGTGGATAAGTGGTCCAGAGTCCTCCCCCCAGGGAATTCTGGGAATCGGCGTCAAAGATACTGCCTCTGAGTTATCCTGAGGGGCAAAAGAACTGGGGTCCTTACCCATAAGTTCCCCATCTGTCATTGGTTGAGAACTACTCTTATTTATTTACTTCTAAGCACTTCTTCACAGTATCCCAGGACAATATTTGCAATACTTGGGACAGGCTGATACTAAAATTCAAATTTATCTGAAATTCCAGACTTAACCGGGCACTGTGTATTTTATCAGGCAGCCCTTGGCCCACCCCGACTGCCCCGTCAACGAGTCGAGCCACGTCTGTAGCCAGAGATGGCTCCCAGCATCACAGTGGCTCGTGGAAGGAGGGGTGGAGCTGGACTGAGCTATTCAGAAAGCCACTTTCTGCATGACCAGAAAAGTCTATGGGTCTGGACATCAGTTAAGGGAAGGTCCGAAGGCTTGGAAGGAGCTAGCATTTCACACAAAGAGAGGGATGGCGTGGGGGAAGGCAGAGGAAAGATTTCCAGGCAAAGCAAGCATTGTACAGAAAGAGGACTTGCTCTCTGTTACCTTGAACTGGAGTCTCAGCATTTGGGAATGACCTTCAAATTGGAGTTGTGGGGCTGGTGATGATGCTAAGGCTGGGTCACACCCCATGCTCCACCTGCGCTTCCTGTGTCTGGCAGGATGCTCACAGCACCCGTGATCCCATCTCAACCTGAGGCTTTAAGAAGTTAGGTGACCAGCTAGAGGGCTGTCCAGTCAGATCTGAACCCAGACTGCTCCCGAGTCCATGCTTCTCACGCTGCTTGATCATCAAACACATTTCTTGTGGGTTGAATTATGTCTCCCCCCACACCCAACACCAAAGATGGGTTGATGTCCTGACTCCCAGCCCCTGTAAACAGGAATTTGGAAATAAGGTCTTTGCAGGTGACATCAAGTTAGGACAAGGTCCTAACTTGAAATCAAGTTAGGTCACAAGGGTGAATGAATACATAAGCTTTGAATTATAGTGACTGTAAGCAAGATGAACAGACTCTAGAGACCCATGCCACACTGTAGCTACTGTAGACAATGACGCGAGTTTCCATTTAAAAACTTGTAAAGAGGGTAGATCTCATGTTAAGCGTCTTATGTCTTGTCATTGTGTTCGGTCATGTCTGACTCGAAATACATTTCTGTTGTTTTAAGCCACCCAGTTTCGGCACTTATTATTATTATTGTTTTCCCTTTTTATTTTGTGCTGGGGTAGAGCCGATTAACAACACTGTGCCGGTTTCAGGTGAACAGGGAAGTGACTCGGCCTTCACGTGCATGTGAATACATACAGCATACGTGCCCACTCTTCCCCGAACTCCCCTCCCATCCAGGCTGGTTGGGGCGCTTTGTGCCGCAGTCCTGGGAAGCTGGTGCAGCACCCCCTCTCAGCTTATCAAGAGATGCCTGGAGATGTGCCCTGATCCCAGCGAGGCAGCTGCCCCAGGTGGCCGGCCCGGGGGCCGTGCAGGGCCCAGGTGGCCGCTGCCTGCCTTCGGCGGGCGTGGATGTCGTTCCCGTTTCCCGGCCCATTGGCAGTGACACCGAGGGAGGAGCCGGGGCTGCCCACAGAATGATGCACATCTCAAGGGCAGTTAGACAATTAGCTCGCCCACAGGAACCCTGCGATATACACAATATTTGCTTTCCCAGGAAGGCCAAGAGCAAGGTCCTGCCTGCTCTCATGACCCGGTGTTCCTCCCCAGCAGGAAGGGGCCAGTGCCAGTGGCTCCCACCTCCTTTGCCGCGTGGATTTAACCTCTTCCTGTCCCCCGTGCTCTTAGATGTCCCACACAACTTCCGCAATGTGGATTCAGTCTATTTGATTGGGCCCTGCCTTTCTTGGAATTCTCTCCAACAGCCAGTGGAAACATAATTTATAGAGGTGCATGTACCCCATCTTTCATGTAAGAAAAAAATGAGTATGTGTCCTGTCTCATTCTAACGAATATTTGAAACAGCCCATTGGGACTTACTTAGTGTAGGTGGTCAGTAAACAGGAAAGAAACGAAAGGTATGGAAATGAACAAGGGCCCCAGGGAGAGGCCAGGGCCCTCAAACCCACATGCTCTTGTTATAAGCACGCTATAGACTGATTTGTCTCTAAGCCTCCTACAAACAGGGAAAGACCATCAGTTATGCAACTTCCAGAATCCCTATACACGAAACAAGACAGTAATTCAGGAAAAGCCCAGCTCTTCTCTCAAAGCATCTAACAGAGATATCCAGGTGCATTTCTGGGCTGGTGGTGGGCTGCAAGAAGCCTCTCCCAGCCCCTGTTCTGGGACCCCTTTCCACTGAGAGGACAGGGGAGTGGTGAGATGGAGCTAGAACACTGCTCGGACCTGGTGTAGAATTTTTAAGCCACAAGAAAGTATCTAAACAGAGTCACAGAAGAAACCGGACGTACATCACAGGTTTTCTCCACCCAATTAAGCTATGTTAGAATGAGAGGGCCTTATTTACAGAGGACTCTTTCTCTATTTAAAAGGAATACAGCGCAGTGGAGACAAATGTTTTCATCTTTAAAAAGCAGAAAAGTTACCCATAATTCTGCTGGCTTTAGGTAGCAACCATTAGTATCTGTGTTTCTTCCCCTCTTTTTTTTCCTTCCTTGTTATGCTGCGTTTGTGTCACATTGAGATCACTTCCACACACCCCTGTGACACACTGCTTCTTCTCCCCTAACATCATGCATCTCAGCACATTATTATCCATTCTTCTCAACTGCAGACTCTTAGGAGCTGACAGTCCACGGAGGGGAGGCGTCAGCGTTTATTCCTCCCCTCCTGTGTCGTTGGGCACTGAGATGGTTTTAAATACCTTTGCTGTCAGAAAGAGCGTTCTGATAAACATCTTTGTGCATCAAGCAGTTTCCATAGTTCCCATTATGTCTTTAGGGTGGTTTCCCAGAAATGGAATTACCGGGTCAAAGGTCGAGCACAGTTTTTAAAGGTCCCTGAGACACATTGCCAAATTGCTCTCCAAAAGGTTTGCAGCCATTTAAATGATCAAAAGCAGCCTTTGAGAGCCTGCTTTCTTCTAAGCAGTATTGAGTGCTCATTAAAAAAAAAGAAGAAAACCTCATTACTAACATGATAAACAAACAAATGGCACGTTGTTGTTGGTTTGGAGTCTTTTTGTTCAGTACTTCAAAGAGGCGAATTTGAAAAATCCAAAGAAACACAGCCGAAATTAAATGTAGGGGCTCCCTTAATCTAGCACTTGGGCTGGATGGTTTCTAAAGAGGTTTCAATATATGAACGGATGAGAGGAGCAGACTCTGGAGAACTGTGTTGTCATTTTGGAGAACTTTGCAATAGTGCCTGCTGGAGGCTGTGTCCCCTCCCAGAGCTGGAGAGCCATCTGCACTCTGTGAGTCTGAGGCCTCAGAGATGCTTTATACACAATAATAGTTTCTCCGTATGTGTGTGTGTGCACGCACGCTAAGTCGCTTCAGTCGTGTCTGACTCTCTGTGACCTCGTGGACTGTAGCCCACCATCTCCTCTGTCCATGGGATTCTCCAGGCCAGAATACTGGAGTGGGTTGCCATGCTCTCCTCCAGGGGATCTTCCCAACCCAGGGATGGAACCTGAGTGTCTTATGTCCCCTGCACAGATTGGCAGGCGGGTTCTTTACCACTAGCACCACCTGGGAAGCCCCGCCCCCTTTCTCTCTCTATATATATATATAGAACCACTGAACAATATATGTATATTGTTTTAGTTGTTCAGTTGCCCAGTCGTGTCCCGCTCTTTCAACCCCATGGACTGCCTCACAATACATGTATATATATACACACACACACATACATATAAGCAAATAAACAACATTCATATGACGTTTTGCAGTTTTTCAAAGGGTGTTTTTTCCATATGGAGAATCTCATTTCACCTACAAGATAACTGAGGTGTGGATTCAGTCACTTGTCTACAACTCACATGGGTTAGAAAGTGGACCAGCAGGGTGAGAGCAGAGCAGTGGGCCTTCTGCCTCCCCAGGAGCCCTGCTCTGACACCTGCTCGGTTGCCATGAAAACCAGGGTGTCCTGATCAGAAGCTGCTTTGTCCTCACAGGTGGGGCAGGACTGGGCCCCCCGTGGGTGGCTGCCAGCGTGCTCCCTGCATTTCAGCCATGCCCAAGGTAGAAGGTAAACCTCATGCCAAGAGCCCCCACTGGCAGCAAAATCTAACATGCCCAGAACAGATAATCTGGTGTTCGTTTGCCAGGACGGCTGTAAGAAGTCGCCACCAGCATGGTGGTCTGAAACACAGATATTTATGTGCTTACTGTTCTGGAGGCGAGAGGTCTGAAATCAGGGTGTGGGCAGGGCCACGCCACCTCCCGAGGCACCAGAGAGAGTCCGTTTTGTGCCCCGTCCGGCTTCTGGTGACCGTCGGCAGAACCTGACTTGTGGCCGCACACTTGCACTCCCACCTCTGTGGTCACGCCGCCTCCTCTCTTGCGTGTCTCAAGGCTCCCTCTGCCTTTCTCTCACAAGGACACTGGTCATTGGGTTTAGAGCCCACCCAGAAAATGTAGGAACATCTCATTTCAAGAGCCTTCGCTAAGCCAGGCCCGCATACATTCTTTCCCCAAATAAGATCGTATTCACAAGTTCCAAGGGTTTGAGATGGAGGCCTTTCTGAGGGTCACGTTTCTGCCTGTCACAGGTCCAGAAGTCTGCTGCTGATCAGAGGAGTTTAACATCTACGGAAACTTCCCCATGTTACCTGTCCATGCAGGTACACAGACACGACAGGCCACCCTGGCATAAAGTTTTCTCATTGCATTTACAACAGAATATGTAACATGACCTAGAGAGAATGTGTTTACTTAGGAATTTACTGAGTGAATTAAGTTAACTGAATTCCAAGCTCTGGGACTGGTTTGCCCTTGACGTGGGCACATAACTTCCCTGAACCTCAGTTTGCATGACTGTAAAACAGGTGCCTAGACGCTCCCCTTGTTGAATTTCCTTGTTGAAATTGCAGGCGTCCAGTGGAGTAACACCAGACAGTGCTTTGTGAGTGCTTGAGCGCAAGTAGGATTTTGAGGACTGAATCCAGGGTCCAAAAGGTGGAAGATGTCTTCCAGGGGCTTCCACCAAGGGAACTTGCTTGTGTGCTGGCGAGAGAGATTCGAAGAAAACAATCCGCGTTGGCGGCTTTCCACAGTTGCTAGGAGTCTGAGCGAGATTCAATTGGGAAAACTAGGTTAGTGCAGAGAGGACTCCATTCCTCTTTAAAAGCGGCCACTCATCTCTAATAATAAATAATCCAAACATTGGGATATTAAAACAATTCGTTCTCGGCATTGGAAAAGAGGTCGTGTGTGTGTGTGTGTGTGCGCGCGTGCGCCTGCGTTTGTGTGTGGGTGTGTTTTTAATATCCCACCCTGCCCACCAAGCCCTCACCTCCAGGAACTCCAAGATTGAGCAAAATCCTACTTACGTGCCACGGATTTAATATAGCATCAGGCTCCTCTAGGTCCAATAAAATACCAGGTTAAGAATATTAATTCCTTGCAGCCCTGATGGGTCCCAGCTGTGCGCGCGGAGGGTGTGAGGGTGTGTGCCCGGCCAGCCCCGGTGCTGACGGAGCTGTTCCACCTCGAAGCACGTGCGCCTGCTGCACAGCTGTTCCGCAAATCCTCCGCCACTTGCTTAAAACCCTCTATGAAGCTGTACTGCCTCTGGGCACAATTAAAAGCCGTATACTACATTTCAGCAGGTAGTGTTAGAAATTTAGGCTGAGCCAAAAAAGAAAAGAGAGAAGGTGGGAGGGAGGAAGAAGCGATTCCCTGGTTAAGGGGGCATTAACCTTCTTACCCCGCTATGGAATCCATAAAGCTTCTCCACGCCCGCCGCGTCCTCCAGCCTTGAGAACGCGGGGTGGACTTGCTGTGACAGAGCAAGGCTGTTTCTCTCCCACCTCCTTCCTTTTTTCTTCCTTCCTTCCTTTTCTTTTCCTTTGTTTTCTTCTTTCTTTCCCTTCTCCCTCCTTTTTTTTCTTTCCCCTTCCTTCTTTCCTCCCTTCCTTTCCTCCTTACTTCCTTCCTCTTTTATTTTTTTAATTTTTCCTCTTTCTTTATTCTCCCTTCTTTCTCTTCCTTTTTGTTCCCCTTCTTTCCTTCCGTCTTTCCTTCTTTCCTCTTTTATTTTTCTCTCTCTTTCCCCCTCCCTTTCTTCTGACCTTCTCTCTGCCTCTTTTCTCACTTTCTTCTCTCAGTGAGTAGTCAGGCCTGTCTTCAGGGAAAACTTAAGAACGGGGTTGAACTAAGTAAGCTGAGAACTAAGTTAAAATGTGAACCCAGCTGAACGGTGAAGAGGCTCAGATTCCGTTCTCCCTGCAGAAAAGGGGCCAGAAAGACCGGCCATATTCACTCGAGAAGCCGGCTGACATTGCTTCAGCATAGTGCCCGGAGGGCCATGGATTATTAGCTTCTTGCGTTGCCATGACAACCCATTGATGTAAGTCTCCATATACCCATTTCCCAGAAGCAGCAGCAGGGGGCCCCCCATGAAGCTCGCATCAGTTCCTCTCCGCTCTTCCCCATCAAGGGTGGGGGCTGAATGCTGCCCGTGACTTCGCTGTGCACGTGGCCATTGCCTCCAGCCCCAGGACTCACGTGGCCCTTTCGCTTCCTTCCTTTTGGATATATGAACAGTATATGAAGATGCGTTTGCTCTCCTTTCTGTAGTCTCTGCCCGTCAAGGGGAGAGGTCTGATCTTGTCCTTTCTTGTTCATACCCGGACGGTGCTTTGAGTCGGACTCCCCGCTGTGTAAGAAAGAAGGGGGTGGGGAGGGCACAGCGCATGGCGGATGTGAGGGAGACCCTCCCCATCTCAACCCTTCCCGACAGCCAGGCTGGCGCCAGGGGTAGAAAGCATGCTGAGAATTCTTGGCCCCGGTGGAGGCAGAGAACGTGGGTTAGGATCGAGTTCAGACGATTTCCTAGGATTATCGGAGCTCGTGTGACCAGGCCTGTAAAATGCTATAAAAGCTTAACATCTCACCCTGTAAAAATGATGCGGCCACATCGTCCACCTTCCACTCCCTGGGGACGGACTAACGGCAGCCAGGAAGTGAAACTGACTTTCACCGAGATTCTGTTTTCTGCTTCTCAGGCACTGTCCCAGGCTCGTCCACGTGGCCATTTATTCACCCTCTTAACATCTTCCTGGCCTGGTAAATTCTTGTCCTGGTGGGATGAGTAAGGAAACTGAGACCCGGAAGGGTCTTGTAACTTGTTCCTGATCATTTCTGATGCTCCAGGCTTTTATCCTGCTAGGCCTCAGACCAGCAGCCTCTCAGAATCTAGACCCTTCACCCACCAGTTCTAAGAACATGAAATAATGTGAGTGGGGTGAAATAATTCTGTTTAAAAGTAGGCACGTTATAAAGAATTATGTCAACCCGATTCCCTGAATCCTGGGAAAATTCATATGCTCGTGCCCCCCGATTAGTGAATCAAGTGAAACTGATTGATATACGGCGACAATAGTTAAGAAGCAGGCAGCCCTGGCCGAGGTTTGATTAAACCGATACCCCCCGGTCTCCCGCTGTATCAAATCACTGGCGAATTGGTGCCATTAGGATAAATTACTGCAAGAGGCACTGCGCAGCCAAGCTAAATAAACTCTGCCTTCTCAAGCCCCGTGATTGTCTTATTAAATAATTTCTCTGCCTCTTAAGTGTAGACTCGGAGCGCTCGCATTCTGAAAGCCCTCCTGATTAACTATAGCCTTGGCCTCAAGTTGATTTTATAAACTTGGGAGGGTGCCCCAGAGGGTGAAGCTTCCTGTTGTCAGTTCAGCCTGTTGCTATAGATACCGAACTTCACAATCAGTAATTAGAGCGTGCCCCCTGCCCCAGAACTGGTCAAACGGTGCAGAGCGCTCGGCAAATGGTCTTAAAAGCGTCCGCGCTGGCATGAAAATGCATCTCCAGTGGTGATGGGGTTTGTTTTATTCATGCACTTCTGTGGGGGAAGAAAAAACACTGGTTTATTGGAAGCCATAGTAAAATGTTAAGTCACGATTACACTTTTGAAAACACAACCAAGTTTCCTTATCATGATGTTAAGGATAGAAAAGGTGATTGCCAAGAATGTGGTACTACACAAAGATGACTGTCTGACAGCCACATAAAGGACAGAGTTCATTCTTACTCAGATTTAGTATTTTTTCTCTTATACCCAAAACATGTTCCACAGCCTTCCCCTGACCCCGGAAAGAAATGCCTTTATCTGGAAGCAAAATTTCTTGTGGAATGATGAATAAGTTAAGGGAAACTGTTGGTGGCAAGAAAGAAAGTTGATGGGTTGGGCTTATTTTATTTAGTAGAGCAAAACAGATGTGGAACATTTGTGTCTTAAAGCATTTTGGTCAAGAGAGAACTAAATTGGTTAGAAAGTGTGCAACTTTGCAGGTGTTATAAAAATATAAACCAATGAGTCCATACTCTGTTCCCTAAAGGGAATGAGGAATGAAAATGAAGGTTTGCAAAGACACTTTGCTGGACGCTTATATATTTCAACTTAAAGTAGCATTACTGTCCTCATTTTAAAGCTGCAGAAACCAAGCTCTGAGCACGTTAATGGTTTTTCCCCAACTCCCCCAGTTTTCCTCACATAGCCAGGATTAGAATCCATGTCAGTCTGACTCTGAAACCTATTTTTTCATCTCTATTTTCCCCAAGGAAAGATCTGTCCCCAAATTATATAAGGATCCTGCAGACTCCCTGTCAGTTTATTCATCTTCCAGTTTGAAAATACATCCTAAATTCAGAATGATGCATATTTTAAGATCATGTTAAAGTTTCCTTATAAGTGTACAATACAGAAGTGATCTGCCAAGCCAAGAATTTTATTGACGTTTCCAAAGCACTTTTGATTGTATTTTTGATTGCTTATAAACCACCCTAATTGCCTTGTTGATTTCAAACACCCTGAGAACACTTCCTAAATGCTCCCAGCATCCAACAGTGTGGGAAAATAAATGGCTTACAAGAATGATTTGGGATGTACAAATAAAGTCTTTAAAGAGACTGTGTTAGCTAAAGCCTGGCATCATAACAGTCAGGTTATCTAGTGTGTGTGTGTTTGTGTGTGCGTGCGCACGCACTCAGTCACTTAGTTCTATCAGACGCTTTGAGACCCCAGGGGCTGTAGCTCAGATTCAATATGGCTTCCCTGATGGCTCAGATGGTAGAGAATCTGCCTGCGAGCTGGGAGACCAGGGTTCGATCCCTGGGTCGAGAAGATCTGGGCGACTCACACTCTCACTTTCAGGCCCAGTAGCTGTGGTGGTGCAGGTTAGTTGCCCCACAGCATGTGGGATCTTAGTTTCCTGACCGGGATTGAGCCTGTGTCCCCTGTATTGGAAGGCAGATTCTTAACCTCTGGGCCACCAGGGAAGTCCCCAGGGTGACTCATCATTTGATGAGTCTGCATGTGAGGAATGAGGCAGGGAGGTGCTAAGATGAGTCTGTCACCCCCCTGATCCAGTAGGAACCTGGGGCAGGCTAGGGGCTAGGGGTTAGGAAGGAAGAGTGTTTAGCCAGGAGACATCACTTCTGACCTGGCGAAGACACCACCACCCACCAAAAGCATTTGAACAGGATCTGAAAGTTCTTGGTGGCAACTCCACTTTTTCCTCACCGCCCCCCACCCCAAAACACACACACACACACAAATCTTGCCTGTCACTCCCAAATCCTTGCGGATTTGGATAAGCACCTAATTTTATTAGTTTAAAATCCCCTAGGATCCGAAAAGATTTTAAGTGCTTTTTAAAAAATGCCTTTTAATACTCCCAGCCACCCTGTAAAGTCATTATCATTCTCCCGTTACTAGTAGGAAAAACCAAGGTTCAGAGAGGTTAAATAGCTCAGCCGGGGTCACACAGCTATTAGGCACTGGTGCCAAGACTTGGATCGAGATTCACTTTAAATCCTGAGCTTCATAACTTGTGGATTTCAGTAGCAAATAGCAGTGGGACCGAAGGGTCTGGGCGTTTATTTCCAAAGGCTGATTTCACTTGACTGCAGAATTCTAATCTTTTAACAGCATCCTACTTATTTCTAAAGTGTTGGAGTGAATTTGCCAAAACTTGTAAAGTACATTTGTGAGCTGGTGGGATTTGATTTGAAATTGGGGATAACAGAGCCTCTGGAGCAGGCTTGGTCTCCTTACATATTTGAATTCAAAATGGGACTGGGAAAGCCACAACGCATGAAGGTGGTCATTCAGTTGCTCAGGCACTCAGAGCCGATTCTGGTGGCGTGTTCTGAAAACTCCACAGAAAGGCAGCATTGTAATCCCAGTGCAGAGGGAACTGAGGCGTCACCAAACGGGGCCGAATGTCACTTCTCTGGGTTAGCAATGTTGTTTTCCATTCACTGGAGAACAACGGTCCAAGTTCATTGTCCTCACAAAGAACTCTGTATCTCCTTTGATGCTGAGAGTTTGCAGTTTGGGGTCTTAATAGCAATGCTTCTGAACGATGCTGATTATAAGAAGTTTCAGGGTATCTCCAACAGGGACTATTCTACCATGTAGACTTCCAAAGTGTTCAGATGCCTCTAAGGGCAAGCAAGGAGAAGCCAGGTGGTCCCATGCTTGCAAAGTTTCTAATGGAATTACAGTGCACTGTTTCTGAAACAAAGAGTTTAAATTTCTCTCCTAGTTTCCTCATTTTTATTAAAAAATTCACAGATGATAGCTTTTTTAATTTCAGCTTTTATGAAATGAATGACAGTGACTGGTTCTGTCCCACCCACTCAAAAAAAATATTACGGTTTTGTTTCAGGGTGCTCACTTCTGTTCAGGATTCTGTCATGAGGGGTCCCTGCCCTGCTGTGTATACTTACGTAGCACACACCCTTCAGTGGCTTAAAATTCAGGTGTTGTGCAATCTGTCTATCTGGAATGCTCTCAGTATGTCAAAAGTGGAGGAAAAATCATTTGAAGTGAGTCAAAAAAATTTTTTTAAATAACAATAGAGCCCATGATTGTGTTTTGAAAGCTCCATACGTTAGGTTTAGACTGCAGACAGCGGCAGTTTATTTTTTAAAGGCTGCTATGTTTATGCTGGAATGGCTTTCATTTGGGAGGTTTTTAAGGACATTTCAAGGCTTTCGTTGAAAATAAATTACTAAATGCAATTGATTTCACACCAGGTACTTCCCAGTATTCTTTTATGGCTTGTTTTCTGTGCCTAGCACCGTGCTTACTATTCACTAAAATCGAAACTATTCATAAGTTAATTCATCAAATGATCAATGGATTAAATGGACATCTGGCTCTTTCAATGTGGCAGGCCCCATGCTAGGCACTGGGGCTCAAAGACAGACCGTCACAGCTGGGCTTGCAAAGTGCTCATGGACCAGAGGGAAGAGAAAGGTGCTGGGATTCAAAGTGGTGAAGAACTGGGGGGTCAGGATACCCGGGGGATGTCTGAGCTGTACTGCTCAACCAGCAGTGTTGTCTCTGGTGGGTCACTTCATCTCTGAAGTCTCAGGTTCTCCCTCTTCGGTAAAGAGATAACAGAAATAGCTGACACTGAGTGCTTACTCCACGCTCACCCCTTGGGTAAATGAATCGATGAATGAATCAGGAAAACCCCATACGATTGCCCTGTTTGGTTGCATTCCCATTTTACAGGAAAGGCCTCGAAAGGGAATTTGCCCAAGTTCATGGTCACCAGTTGGTAGACTTAGGATTTCAAACCCAGAGTGTCTGATCCTAACCTGCACCCTTGTCTTTTCCTCTGATAGGACACATGGCAGAGGGGCTAAATGAGACCATTCACACATGGTGCTTAGCACGAGGCCTGACGATTGGCCCTTGAAAGATGGTATTTTCAATGGTTAAATAGTATAATTAGACAGTTAAGTTAAAATTAAATAGTTAAATGGTTAAATAGTAAATTTCAAACTCTGATGCTGGAGAAGGCACTTGAGAGTCCCTCAGACAGCGAGGCGATCACACCAATCGATCCTAAAGGAAATCAACCCTGAATATTCACTGAAAGGACTGATGCTGAAGCTGAAGCTGCAATACTTTGGCCACCTGATGAGAAGAGCCAACTTGCTGAGAAAGCCTGAGGACAGGAGAAGAAGGGGGCGACAGAGGATGAGATGGTTGGATGGCATCGTCGACTCAATGGACATGAGTTTGAGCAAACTCTGGGAGGTAGTAAAGGACAGAGAAGCCTGGTGTGCTGTAGTACATGGCAAAGAGTCGTACACGACTGAGCAACTGAACAGCAACAACAAGAATAACAGCAGACAGTAAATATGGCACTCTAGTTAGTACTACTAATAAATAAATATGTTCATCTTATAAGGACAGAAGACTCCAGAGTGCAGCAAAGCACGGGTCTCCAAGAGGGTGTGGTCTGTTCTACATGAAAGGCGGGGTCAGTAAAGGCTCCCTAGTGAAAATGTCATTGGGCTGAGTCTTGAGACCCAAGGGATCAATCAGGACTAGAGAAGGAGTCATGTCCTGGTGTTCCAGCCACACTCACAGCAAGCAGAGGACGCTGCCCCTGCATGCACAGAGCTGAGACTTCACTGCCTGTCATCCAGGAAGCAGAGCGAAGTAACTTGAAGCGACCAAGGAGACCCTGGTGAAGTGGCCCAGGTCTCCCACTACAATGCAAATGCTGTCCTGATCTCAGTGGACTCAGATCGAGTCCATATAGCTCCCCTGGCAGACCTAATGCACGTCCGTGTTTTCTGCACAGAGAGGAGCTACTGCTGGCGAGTTGGGCAAGGAAGACCAGTTGCCCTTGAAACAGAAAGAGGGGAAATGGCTGTGTGCCAACCTAAGAGACCCCTCTTACTGCATTCTTGGCCATAAAGGGAACCACTGAGATGTATAGGAGCTCATAAAAAAGGACATCTACATAATCCTATTTTGGATGAGATGTTATAAAGAGAAGACACAACGGCCAGCAGGCTTCTCTTCCTATTTGATTGCACTCCTGAAAAATGTGTGGTGAGTGAGAGTTGGCTGGACTCCATACTGCCCCTCCCACCAGGTCTTCCTTCCCAGTGGGGGATGCTTGCCACTTTGCAAATAACAAGGAATATGGTTTAGCAGGACTGTGGCTGGCCCCTCCCTTCCCACAGTCCATGTTGAGGAAGAAGACACAGCAGCAGCAGCCAGAGGAAGAGGCTGTGCTCCTCAGAGTCACAGGCCTTTGCATGAAATACTTCTGGAAAAAATACTAGCTTGTAAATGTGGAGAAAAAGAACCTTTAGGCATAGCAGTTTTGAGATCCAGACATCTAGAAGCCTCCCATTTCAGAAACATTGAAAGGTTGCGTTATTCCATGAAAATTCCATGAGAATTAGAGCTAGCAAACACTTGGTTTTATGGGATTTTAAGGAATATGCCTGAATGCCATAATCCCAGGTATGTCTAGAGGAGAGTGGAAGGGGGAACACCCAGAGACCCATAAATCAATTCTTGCACGATGGTGTATGAAATGATAACCTTGTCATCTTTAAAGTCACACTGGAAGGATATATTGAGGTTTTGTTCCTTTCATGGTCTCGGCATCAGTGAATTAATTCAGGGAGTCTTAACTTTTCAGAAAACAAGGCACAGTGATCAGGATCCAGGGCCTCCCTTTGCCTCTCCCCACCATTTGCAGAAACACACATCCAGGCACCCGCATCCTGCTCTTCAGGAAGCAATTGTATTTTAGATCATGGCCTGTGGAACGTCAGATGGCTTTATGTATTGTTTTTGCATAATCAAGCCAGCACAGTAAAGTGGAAAGAATACTCGTGGACACTGGGGTCAGGCAGGGTGATGTTAGGTCCCACGGTGGAGACTGGGGGATCCTGCTCGAGAAGAATTCCCTCCTTGCAGAACTGCTCCTGAGAGATCACCTAAATAAAGCCCCAGAGGGTGTTCAGTGGTATTTTGTTAGTAAAAATAATTGTGCAGTGTTTATTCAGGACAATTACTTGCCATATTTCACAGGATCCAGATATGGGATCGCTTCTTTTCAAGGAATGTTCTGAGTTTGCTTGTTGGTTTCAGTACCAAGTACCTTCCCCGTTCACCTTCCCTGTTCTCTCTCTCTGGAGTTCCTCTGTCTCTCTCTTTGTCCCTGAAACACTCCTTTTCTCTAACAGAAGAAGTCCTTGAGCACCATGCAGGATTATTACTTGTATTGTGTTCAAAACAAAACAAATTAAGAAAAACTTTGGAAACAATCTCTGGCCATGCTTTTTTTTAAAAAACATTAGGCACCCTTGTGTCCGTGTAGTAGTCACTCAGCCATGTCCAACTCTTTGAGACCCCACAGATTGTAGCCCACCAGGCTCCTCTGTCCATGGGATTCTCTAGGCAAGAATCCTGGAGTGGGTTGCCATTCTCTTCTCCAGGGGATCTTCCCAACCCAGGGATTGAACCCCAGTCTCCTGCATTGCAGGCAGATTGTTTACTGTCTGAGCCACCTGGGAAGTCCTGGCATGCTTTTAAAAAGTTAATCACCCTTGAGCCTCTTTAATTCTTGATTCAGTTTTGAATGCTTGTTATCCTGTTGTCAATGGCTTTCCAAGAAAGAGCATCCCAATTATTTAGATGCCAAGAGAAACAGCCTTAATTCTTTATCACATAAATTCGCTTCCAACTGCCATGTAAAACAGATGGATAGAGAACTGTATTAGCGTTCAAGTTACCAAATGGGCCACCAATCCCCAATCTCAGCCCCCTTGGTATCGCGTGGGTCTGCTCATAGCTTGGATCCCACCAGTTCTGGCAGGCTCCACGAGATCTTCCCTTTCTGGCTTTATATGAAGCTTGTACAAAGAAGCCACCTACATGTGAGTGACCTTTCTAGGGGTTGTTTCTAGTTCTATAGACTTACATAAAGCCCTTGCTAATTATGCACGCTCTGTGCCTGAGTTTATTTTTTCTAACAACTTTATTTATGTAATTAAGCGAGTGAAGTCATACATTTTATGGATCTAATGAAACGCATTTCATGGTTTCTCCTGCCCTTCATCTTCTGACCTTGCCCTTCTGATCACAGTGCCTTCCGGACCATTTAACCATTTAACAACTTTCCACCTTTTCACATCTGACATCCCCCTCAAAATTAATAAGGACCCTGACATCTGCTTCTGGAATGGGGGGCAGAGTACAGCTGAGAATGAGCGGTGACAGCACCTCAGAGGGCTGGGGGAATCCCTTAGAAGCAGGGGTGTGGTTTTGACACCCAGGCACAAGAACAGGTGGTTCTCATTTAAACTTCGGCTCCTTCAATAAGCTTTTCTTTCCCTTTCATTCTGTTTTTTTTTTATTATTATTTTAATGGCATACGAGGCACAGTCTTTTTGATGATGTGGAATGTGGGCTTATAAAAGCTAAGCACTTCTATATATTTCTACTGTCCTTGCCCACAGCTCACGCTGGGGAGTTGTATATTGTATCAGTAATTTTAAAAGCCAGCAAGGGTTCTACCAGTTCATGAAATTTTCCTAATGGTAGCTGGTCAAACATATTACTTAACTAGGCATATAGAATTCAGGCGAAACACAGAAAAAGGAAGTGAAAGGTCAGTCCACTACGAAGGTTTCTTTCCAAAGCCTTGACAAAGAAAAAGGGCAGAATTATAAGGGTAGGTTTTTGGCAGTTGCCAGGAAGGAATTAATATAAAACTTGACTGGTTTGGATAAATTTTCAGGAAGAAAAATGTCAGGAGGTGTGTGAGCTGGGGTCTCAGCAAGCATGTAGGAAGAGCGTATTCTAACCAGACATAGGTTAGACACCTGTCATAGGCACAGAAACGGCTGCCGTGAGGAAGGGAGTGAAGGGAAGTTGCTCAGTCGTGTCCGACTCTTTGTGACCCCATGGACTGTAGCCTACCAGGCTCCTCTGCCCATGGGATTTTCCAGGCAATAGTACTGGACTCGATTGCTATTTCCTTCTCCAGGGGATCTTCCCAACCCAGGGATCGAACCCGGGTCTCCCGCATCATAGACAGATTCTTTACCGACTGAGCTACAAGGGAATCCCATATTTCTATTTAAAAAAAAAAAAAAAAAAGGCATGGACTGATCTGAGGCCACATTTGGCCACTCTCAGCAGAAGGAGTAACTGGAAATAGCCTAGAGGGTTTTTAAATCCTCTTAAATGAAGGGGAGAAGAATGAATCCGACTTACTTTAAACGCCTACTGAGTGTGGTAGACTTGATATAAATACACACACACAAATGTACAAACGTTTAGGTCACTAATTCCCCACGGGGGCCATATTCTTATCAACATTTCATGAAGGAAACCACGGCTTAGAGAAGTGAAGCATCTCAGCTGCATTCACACTGAACTTTAGGGAATCGGGGTCCAAACCAGTCCTGACCGGTTCCAGCTATGTTCCTTTCCATTTGACTCAGGATACTCTAATTGGTCTCTATCAGAGGCAGCTTGCAAAGTGGGAAGCGACTACATTCCCTGTGGACATTATGTAGGCAAGTGGACTGAATGCCACCAAGAAAAGTTCAAAACAGGGTTTGTTTGTGGGTGTAGACACGAGCTACTCCCATTTGAAAATTAAAATGATTTTAAATTGAATTGAGGATTTCTGTTGTTTCCTAGGTTTATTTTTCCCTCTTATGAAAGCTAAGTAAAAGTGACACATATACAGAGTTATGGCACCCCACTCCAGTACTCCTGCCTGGAAAATCCCATGGGTGGAGGAGCCTGGTGGGCTGCAGTCCATGGGTCGCTGAGGGTCGGACACGACTTGAGCGACTTCACTTTCACTTTTCACTTTCACGCACTGGAGAAGGAAATGGCAACCCACTCCGGTGTTCTTGCCTGGAGAATCCCAAGGACAGGGTAGCCTGGTGGGCTGCCGTCTATGGGGTCACGCAGAGTCAGACACGACTGAAGTGACTTAGCAGTAGCAGCAGCAGAAAAAAGAAAAGAAAAAGAATTTATTAATTCTTCCCTACCCAGCAACTTTTAGTCTCAAAATCACCTGCTCCTCCTCCAGATATGTTGACAGTGTATTGTTACCTTTGCCAGACATAACTGGAGGTGTTTATATTTATGTGTTAATATATGTGTATACCTTTAACTTACATGTATGGTCCCAATTTATATACATTGTTCTATACCTTTCATATCCCTTTAATTTTATAAATTATTTATTTCAATTTCTGTATGTCTACCTAATTCTTTTCAAAGACCAGTAGTACTCTGTACAATCATATGTTTTTCTGAAAGTAAGTGTTAGTCATTTAGTTGTGTTCGACTTGTTTGCAACCTGATGGACTGTAGCCTTTCAGGCTCCTCTGTCCATGGGATTCTCCAGGCAAGAATACTGGAGTGGGTTGCCATTCTCTCTTCCAGGGGATCTTCCCCAACCAGGGATCAAACCGGGGTCTCCCACATTGTAGACAGACTCTGAACCATCTGAGCCACCAGGGAAGCCCATATATTTATCTAATCCTCTGTTAAAAGGTAACTTATTTCTAACCTTTAGCTATTATAAACCATGCTTCAGTAAATATCTTTTAACCTTCACTATGGTAAAAGCAGAGACATCACTTTTCCAACAAAGGTCCGTCTAGTCAAGGCTATGGTTTTTCCAGTGGTTGTGTATGGATGTGAAGGTTGGACTGTGAAGAAGGCTGAGTGCCCAAGAATTGATGCCTTTGAACTGTGGTGTTGGAGAAGACTCTTGAGAGTCCCTTGGACTGCAAGGAGATCCAACCAGTCCATTCTGAAGGAGATCATTCCTGGGTGTTCTTTGGAAGGACTGATGCTAAAGCGGAAACTCCAATACTCTGGCCACCTGATGCGAAGAGTTGACTCATTGGAAAAGACTCTGATGCTGGGAGGGATTGGGGGCAGGAGGAGAAGGGGACGACAGGGGATGAGATGGCTGGATGGCATCACCGACTCGATGGACGTGAGTCTGAGTGAACTCTGGGAGTTGGTGATGGACAGGGAGGCCTGGCGTGCTGCAGTTCATGGGGTCAAAAAGAGTCGGACACGACTGAGTGACTGAACTGAACTGAACTGATGGCCTAGTTTGGTGTATGTGTATATATATATATATATATATATATATATATATCAGTATATAGACGGAATTCCTAGAAATCCAGTTGCTGTATGAGATGTGCCTTAAAGTTTTGCTATTTCAAAAATTGACCTCCCCAAATATTTCACATGCCCACTGATATAAGTATCTTGTATTTCACACACATACCGATTTGGAAGGTTATCATTTTGAAAAATGTATAACAACCGGTTACAAAAACAAACAAATAAAATCTCACCATCACTATTTGTGTCTTTTTCTACTTTAAACATGATTTACAAATTAATAACAAGATAACATGCCCAACGAGCATTGTGTTTTGGATAAAGCATGAAAGTTGGGAGAAACGTGCTTCTGGTGCAACTCCTGAGGCTTCATTTCCGGATCAGCTGTTCCGTCCCAGTTCATTCTGTGGACGTGGGAGAAAGGGTGGAAAGGTCGAGCTCTCAGAGGGGTGATGCCCCCGCCCCACCCCTTTTTTAACCAGGAGGGTGAGCCAAGCCAGTAGCGCGCAGGCGCAGGAGTACCTTCAGGAGCCGGACGAGGCGGCGGGACACCAGCGTGACGCCAGTGTGACGCTGGCGTGACACCAACGGGGGCACGCATGCAGGCAGGCCGCATACGTACACGTCGATGGCCACCTAAGCGCAGCATGTCGCGTGCGCTGCGCCTTCCGCAGCACGTCGGGTGTGTCCTGCGTCTCCCGCGGCATGTCGGGTGTGTCCTGTGCCTCCCGCGGCATGTCGCGTGTGTCCTGTGCCTCTTGCGGCACGTCGCGTGTGTCCTGCGCCTCCCGTGGCATGTCGCGTGTGTCCTGTGCCTCCCGTGGCACGTTGTGCGCTCAGGGCGCAGGCCACGTGACAGACCGGCGGGTGGTAGCCAGCCAGGTTGCAGAGGCAGCGGCTCGTCTGCACGCCCTGCTCGCTAGCAAGGTGGCCCAGCGCCTCATGGGGCTGGCACCTGCTTTGGGCACCTGGTGGGCTGGGTCCCCGGCGCTTGAGCGCCCGGCACCGCGCCCCCTAAGTGTTCGCCTGGCTCGAGTTTCAGAAGTGCCACGTTCTGTGAGTTTAGTGCAAACGTGGCTGCCTGGATTATTGGCCCGGCTGACTGCTCCAGGTAACGTGGTTTTCCAGAGGGTGACCCCGGGTGTAAGGAGCCTGACACTGATCACTGTCAGTTTTTAAAATGTAACTTCTTACTATAGATGCAGTTGAGATTGGGTTGATGTTTCTGTTTCAGTTGGCCATTTGCAATTCTTTTCTGAACTTCTGTCTACACTTTTGGTTCAATCTGCTCTTAGATTGTGTTATTTATGGGTGAGAGTGCCATATCAATTATGACCAGCTTATTGCCATCTGTTGTAATGTTTTTTTTTTCTCTTTAGTTATTTGTTTTCAACTTTGTAATTTTTTTTAATGTGGTGATTAAAATATTATATATTTAAGTATAGTTTGACTATATGAGTGAGCTTGGGAGAATACCATTTGGGTCTTGTAGTTGCCCAAGTAACTGTCTGAATGCTAGGGGCTTCCCTGGTGGGCAGTGGTGAAGAATCTACCTACCAGTGCAGGAGACATGGGTTTGGGAAGATCCCCTGGAGGAGGGCATGGAAACCCACTCCAGAATTCTTGCCTGGAGAATCCCATGGACAGAGGAGCCTGGTGGGCTGCAGTCCACAGGGTCGCAGAGTCGGACACAAGTGAAGCAACTTAACACACACTCGTGAAAAGTGTCACTGAGAGAAAAAGTTAACAGAAACATAGGACCAGCAATGGAATGGTGACCTTCTGCTCCCAGTGAGTGGACAGCCCAGGGACTCTAGGGACAGACTGGACAAAGTTCTTGATCTCCCTTTCCAGTGTGTGACCCGGGGCAGGTGACTGAATGTGGCCAAGTCCCAGCTTCCCAATTCACAATAGGAATGATGATATTTCCTGCAGCACAGAATTCAGGAGACATGTGCCAAGAACTTCTTGGCATTTCCAGAATGTATGTAATCATACCTGTAACACATGAGATAGATATGTAAACTTCCCAAACTGTGGGAGTTATTGGATAAATCTATTAAATGAAATCCTTCCCCTTATCTTAAAATAGATGGATAAATAGAGCTTTTAAGTGGGGGAGAACAAAAAAGTAGAGATGATTGTCACATTTTGTTACCATAAACTGCCAACGGTTAATAGCGGTTCTCTAACAACTAATTCCAACTTCATTAACACGAATATCCTCAAGCTTCAGGAAGGAAATTCCTTGAATTTTATGGATCTCTGCAGCAGGCACACTCGAGATCTAAAGCTTCCTTTCTAGTAACAAGGCATTTTTATCTTGCATCCCAAAGCACAAATGCCTATGGCCTATATTTCCTAGATAGACCTAATAAAAACCACCACACTTCCTTTTAGAAGATGAGGACATCAAATTCATCAGGAGCTAAGGGGCTGGATAGTCTCAGCCAGAGGTATCAAAAGAAAATCCAGCAAAGTTGGGGCCTTAAATCAGTACACCGTTTATTTGAATGCAGTTTTATCATAGCTGATAACGTGGGATGGATTTGGCAGTTGAGCCTTTACAGATATAACTAGCTTACCAACGCTCTGGTGGTGGTTGTGGTTTAGTTGCTAAGTCCTTCAGACTCTTGTGGTGCCACGGACCGCAGCAGGCCAAGCTCCTCTGTCCGTGCGAGTTCCACACAAGAGTACTGGAGTGGGTTGCCATCTCCTTCTCCAGGTTCGGATGCTCTGGAATATCAGAAAGGTGAGGTGGCGGTTCAGGTTGTTGACTTTCTCTCCCTCAGCATGACACGTTTGACCCCTGACGTTATCCTGAGGCAACCTGGTGGAGTTTTCAGAAGGTATTTGTTTGTCTGTTCGCTGCTTGGTTTAAACATTTTTGCCTTTGGCTCAGACTTGACGTAAGGGAAAGAAGAATGTGAAGGTGTTGGGCCAGAAATGGTCTTATTTACCTCCTCCCCTCCCCTCCCCTCCCCTCCCCTCCCCTCCTCTTTCCCCCTCCCCTCCCCTCCTCCTCCCTCCCCTCCTCCCCCCTCCTCCTTCTTACTCCCCCCTCCTTCCTCCCCACTCCCCTCCTCCTCCTTCCTTCCCCCTCCTCCTCCCCCCTCCTCTCCCCTTCTCCTCCCCACTCCTTCTCCCCCCTCTCCTCCTCCTCGCCCATCCTTAATGACTTCCAGGTGTGCCTGTGGGTTACACTCCCAGCCCCCACCCTGGGGGTGCTGGGTCAGTGCCTCCACAAACACAGAACCAATGTTGCGGGGTGGGGGACATGACATAGTACAAGATTGAGTGGTAGGGGGGTGGGGGCGGAGAGAGTAACACTTTGAAGTTTTGAGGATGAAATCGGTAAAAAATAAATTCTAGATGAACACAGACCCAATTACATTCCAAGAAAGGAAAACGTTTTCCGCAGACGGTTGCCCGGGACCGCGTGGGTTCTCGTTAATACCTTTCAACCTTGTGATCGAAAGCCGATGGCCTGTGATCTGTGGCAGAGACCACGGCCAGAAATAATTCTCCGAGAACACCGCATGCGCCTTCGAATGGCCCTTGATTGTTTGTCTTGGATGCCCCACTTTCCAGAGGCCAGAAGTTGTTTCAGGGAGTCATTTAAGTTTGGGGAGGTTTTATGTCCAAAGAACAAGGTGCTGGCCTCATAGGAAAATGTATCATTTGCCTCCAGCCTTTCGTTGGAGGGGATGGCACTGGTCCAATTCTCAGCCAGGGTGCCTTTTAGGGGCTCAGCCAGGGACCCTTCTGTGTCTTTTCCAAGGCCTTGCTTCTCCCTGGATGTCATTCCCGTTTTGTCTGAGCTTCCCCAACATAGTTTAAGTTTCGCCTCCTCTTTGAAGGCTCTCCTGAGCTTTCCTCACCTCTTTCCCTATTGGAAGCATTGCCCCTTACTCCTTTGAGCGTGACTCCACAGCAGACAGCACTTCCCTTGTGGCTCAGCTGGTAAAGAATGCCTGCAATGCGGGAGACCTGGGTTCCAACGTGGGTCAGGAGGATCCCTGGAAAAGGGAAAGGCTACCCACCCCAGTACTCTGGCCTGGAGAATTCCATGGACTGTATAGTCCATTTCACCTTCACTTCCACGGTAGACAGGTTAGAACAGAGAGCCCCACCCCAGACCAGGGACCAAGACTGTTAGGTCTCTGACCTGTTAGGAACCAGGGCGCACAGCAAGAGGCGAGAAGTGGGCAAGCCAGTGAAGCTTCATCTGTATTTGCAACCACTTCTGTGGCTCAAACAGTAAAGAATCTGCCTTCGATGAAGGAGACGCAGGTTCAGTCCTGGGTCAGAAAGATCCCCTGGAGAAGTGACTGGCCACCTACTCCAGTGTTCTTGCCTGGAGAATTCCATGGACAGAGGAGCCTGGTGGGCTACAGTCTACCGTCCGTGTAAAGAGGGTCACAAAGAGCCAGACGTGACTGAGGGACTGACTTTCGCCATCACTCGCATTACCACCTGCGCTTTGCCTGCTCGTGTCTGATCAGCAGTGGCGTTAGGTTCTCTTAGCCTGAACTTACTGCAAACTGGGCGTGCGAGGGGTCTAGGTTGTGAGCTGCTTATGAGAATCTAATGCCTGGGGATCTGATTCAGCGTTATGGTGAGTTTTCTAGGATTATTTCATTGTATATTACAGTCTAATAATAATAGAAATAAAGTTCACAGTAAATATGATGCACTTGAATCACCCGGAAAGCATCCTCCCAGTCTGTGGAAGAATTGTCTTCCATGAGACCCGTCCCTGGTGCCAAAGAAGGTTGGGGACCGCTAGGTTAGAGAACTCAGTCCTGGACATAGATGTGTCGAAGAATCCTGGTTCTGCCTCGATTCATGGACTCAGGGCCAGTGGGTTCAGCTGACACCATTCTACAAAGTGCATAGGACCAAACACCACGAGGGTCCCCCGGATGGAGGGCGACCGTTACAGAGTTCTAGCGCAGCAGCTTGCCTGCCTGTATCTGCTTAGATGTGGCTATCCCGCTGCTGATTTGGCAGGAGCCTCTGCAGGGCGAGACCCACATCTCTTGGTGCTTCATTCATAGCAGAGACCCAGACACACAGTAGGCATTCACCAGATGGAGTGGAGTGAATGGGTTGTCATAGATGCCCTGAAGGTATTCAGTGCACCCTGCGCCTGCAAGCTCAGTGTCCGACTCTGCAACACCATGGACTGTAGCCCACCAGGCTCCTCTGCCCATGGGGTTATCCAGGCAAGAATCCTGGCCGAGAGCAAAGCAGGCTGCCTGGCACAGACAATTCAACCCGGGTAAGCCTTACAGGTAACACATACCTGGGCAGAGTCTTCCCCTTTCTCTGCACTGAACTCCCTTTAGTATAGATGGCCTTTCTCTCCTGAAATATTACCAAAACCACCCTGAATGAAGATAGATGTCGTCCCTTAAGTGTTCACACACAGCTTGGTCTGATCCCCGGATTCCTTGTGCCCTGTTCCCAGCGTCTCAGGAAAGTCATAATAGTAACTCATAATAATAGTTCAAAATAATAATAATCATACCTGGGATTTATCTATCAGCACACCTCCTGAGAGGACAAATAAACCATTTTACACAATGCCAGGAGAAGGACAGGTCTCCTCTGTGTTGCGGCTGATCAGGTTACGGCAGGAGAGAGTCAGTGTCAGACTTCATCAACCAGAGCGAAGCGATGGGGCACCGCTGGCATATGGGCATTCGGTTTAATGCTGTTCTCTGGGTTTTGCTTAAACTGCCAAGTGAATTACTGTAACACACTTTGCCTGCAATTAATTTGACATCTAGTGCCAGAGAGCCTCTTTACGTTTCTCAAGGCAAGCCAGGTTGAAACTTCTGCAAAAAAGATTTGTCCATCATTTTTACCGATGTCCAAATGCAGTTTCTTTAGCTCTCTTGGAATCTGGTTGCGGGAACTGTGGATATAATATGTTCTCTCTCTCTCTCTCAGTTTTTAAAGGATCATGGGAAAAATGCATTGTGATGGTTTTGTTGACATGTTTTTAAATTCCCCAAGTCATAAAATAGGTTTACGGCGTTCACTTATGAAGCTGGCTT
The DNA here is from genome assembly GCF_055505025.1 of Bos grunniens. Lineage (NCBI taxonomy): Eukaryota > Metazoa > Chordata > Mammalia > Artiodactyla > Bovidae > Bos > Bos grunniens. The sequence continues at coordinate 6,243,430 of NC_141182.1, forward strand.
TCACCGGAATGATTTGCGCTTATCCCAGGAGGAGGCAAAGTAAAAGACGTAGGAAGGGCCCTTGAAAAATGTCCCTGGGCGTTTATTGGCCCGAATGACTTCAGAGACAGCATCCAGAACTGATGTGAGTTCTGTCACATGTGGGGGCATTTACCTAAGACCCTGTCTGTCAACTCTTTGAAAGAAGCAAGGCCGTAATTCTCCAAATAGGGACTTTTCCATTTTTGACCATTTTAGCATCACCATCGATTTCGGCTCTGGCAGCTGACCACAGTGCCAGCTGGGTTTTGCTGTGTTGTCAGCACCAAGGGGCCTGATAAAGCGTTTTTGGATTTTTTTCATGTTCTCAGAGCCCCATGGCCTCAACTGCACTGGAAGCATTAAGCTCCTTGCCTGGTTGGGTTTTTGTTTTGTGCCGTCCGTTCGATAGAGAACTTAACCTGCAGACAGGGTGAACTGACGTGTGCCACTCCTGTCCAGTAACAGGTAACGCAGCTGCCAGCCCAAAAATGCACTTTCAGGCCCTTCCCCACAATGCAGGCTCCAGGCAGTCTAAGGAGTGGGTGGGTAGACCTGCTGTGTCCTTTGGGAAGGGACAGGTCTGGTGTGGCTGCTCACTGCCCCTCCCTTCCTGGGTACAGAGGGAATCAGAGGGAACTCTCTCCCCAGGCTCTTGCCGCCGCTTGCTGTTTGATGAGAGTGCATTTTTAAGCTGCGTTCCTTCATACCCTGCAGCCCTGGCACCCGAGCGGCCCCCTCCTCCTGGAGTTCAGCAGATTCTGTCTCTCTGGGCAATCAGCAGAAAACAGTGCAGACGCGTGTAGATTTCGCCGGCACTCACAAATCTGCCCTTCCTGCACTAGCAAAGGATGCGGCAGGTAGCCAGCAGGTCACACGGAAATTAAGAGAAGCAGCACCCTGGGTACTTCAGATCTAGGCCTAGGGGCCGGGCGGCCTCAGAGAACATCTCACTCGCACAAAACGGGACATTATCTCCTATCTGTTAAACCTGAGCTTTCAAGATGAGCCATGCAGAGATGACAACATCCGCTGTCTCGTTACGCTGGCATTGAGATTTCTGACTCGGAGCTGCTGCTGCTAAGTCACTTCAGTCATGTCTGACTCTTCGTGACCCCGTAGATGGCAGCCCACCAGGCTCCCCCATCCCTGGGATTCTCCAGGCAAGAACACTGGAGTGGGTTGCCATTTCCTTCTCCAATGCATGAAAGTGAAAAGTGAAAGTGAAATCGCTCAGTCGTGTCCGACCCTCAGCGACCCCATGGACTGCAGCCTTCCAGGCTCCTCCATCCAAGAGTTTTTCCTCCATGAGTCTGGAAACGAGGAAGCTCCTCTGTAGCCCAGATCCTTGCTGTCGCTCCAGTGGTTTCTGTCCGTCAGCGTTAGGCAACTCTTCTGCTTTTCTCAGCTCTTTCATCCTAAAAAGGAAGGATGTCAGTGCCTGGGAGAGCCAAGACTTCCAGATCTCTGACTTTCAATCATAGGAAATCAAAATTTAAAACATCAGTGCTTACTTGTATGTGTTTTTGTTTCAAAGGACCCGTCAACGTGAACTTTTTGTGGTGATAACAGTAGTTATCGATAACATCATAGTGGATCTTTTGAGCTACAGGAGATCAAGTTCTCCTTTTAAAAAAAAAAAAGTAAAAGGACTCTGAGAAAGTTTGGGATTGAAAAAAACACATAGCAAGATTTCTGGTGCATATTTGATCAGAAGGAAGCATTGGTTAGATTAACTCTTTGACAATTCTTGGCTGTGCTGATAAGCCTGCCTAGCCAGAAGGGGTGACCCCAGTTTGGTGTCCCAACTGCTAAAGGAAGGACAGGACTTGGCCTAGTTGGCCCACAGATAGCCCCTCTTCTCCTTCCCGTGATTTTTCCTCATCTCCATCTCCCTCCCTTCTTCTCCCACCTCCACCATGTATTCATTCATTCCCCAAATATCAGGTGAGTGTTGCTGCATCGGGCCACGGTTTGGAGCAGGTAAAGGAAGTATGGAGGGGACAGGCAGGCGTGTCCCCCAGACTCATGGCGCTCCTTTACAAACGCAGGTAAAGGTGACAGGTGGGGGGTCACACACGCATCAGGTGGTTTCTCGTGGTGATGGGGGCCTCAGAGCATGTGAAACAAGCCAGTGAGGTGGACAGCTGGGGTAGCCATGCGTCTGGTGTGCCAGCAAGAGCAGACCCAGCCCATCCCGTGTTCAGTGACGTCATGTTCGTGTCTTGAGTGCAGTCTTGGTGGGGATACTTACATCATGGAAACTGGCAAGTGCTACAAACCAGGGCCCTCTCTTCCCCTAGAGCTGATCATTAGACAGTTCCTAGAAAAATCCAGGAGGGGATCTGGGAGGAGGTGACGTGAATCTCACTTTTTCTTGCAAATAGCTTTCATTTTAAGTTTCAGCATCAAAATCCGAGGCCCATTTCTTTTTTTCCCATCCTCTTTGAATCAGTTTCTCTTAAAACATTTTTGAAGGGTAATAGAAGTACAAGACTTACCTTGATCAGTTAGTTTTAATAATTTAGGGATGACAGAGAGAAAAGAGAGGAAGCCTGTAGATTGTGTGTGTGTGTGTTTATATTTATTTATTTTTAATTGATTGATGGCTGCTTTACATTTTCAAGGCACCTTTTTGCACATGGCCTGGTGGGCTCCATCCCGGGTGGCTTTGGGGTTCAGGACCTCTTGTCAGCGTCAGTCCCATTTTCTTTATCTGCTTCATCCTCTTGGATGAAGCCTTTCTCTACACTTTTTTTTTCTGGGAACTTCCCAAATCTGTCATATATATTACAAAATTGGTTACCACCTAACACATTAAATGTATTTAAATTATTTGTTCTATTAAAATGTCAGTGTATCGCTTGAGTTTTAATTGTGCCTGAGGATCAATCATTGTAACCGCTGCAGGGAAGACTTTATGACTTACCTGAGCAGTGGTGTATTCGGTGGCTTGGCTAAGTGAGTACTCGGACTTTATTAGGTTTCATTAGCTACTGAGAGTCATTTGAGTGGCTTCTGTTGGAGTTCTCTTCTTGATACCATTGATGATTTACTCAGAGCTGTTAGAAAGTCAGTTTCAATGATGATCAAAAATAATGATGATAATAGTGATAATAAACAATATAAGCTAAAATGTATCACAGGCCTGCCATGCAGTCTGTGCCTAGGTATGTGTGTGTGGTACTTCCTTTGAGCTTTGTAGGAGCCCTGTGATATAGGGGCCTGGTTGCTTTAATCGTCCCCAAGAGAACATGGGGCATGGAGGGGTTAATTAACTGGCACAAGAGCACACAGCTCGTGCGGTCCTGAGCAGGGACTCAGGGCCCGTCTGCAGACATGAAGCCCGTGCTTTGAGCCACCAGACTCTGCTGGCGTTCATCAAAAGAGGGTGTCCTTTTCACTCAGGGTTTGCATCCCAGCTTGGCCATTTATCAGCCGGCTGGTTTTGGAGAATTGCTGTAGCCTGTCTAAGGGTTCACCTTCCTCACCTGCTATCTGGGGGACAGGCATAGCACCTACCTGCAAAGGCTCTTTGGGGGACCCAGGAGATACGCATAGACCATCACTTTTCCGGTCTGAGCTGCTGCTCGTCTCCGTGTCGGGAACTCTGAGCGTCAGAGGAGACCACGCACCTGAGAGCGCCTGGTGTCGTGCTTGCCACTCAGGACGCAGATGCTCGCGCCTTCAACCACAGTTCATTTCAGCTTCTCGCTTGTAACACGATTTCAGCACCAGCTACTGAGTTTTCAGTGTGTGGTTTTTTTTTTTTTTTTGGTCTTGATGGAAAGAGGATGTTTTTTAGGGAAAATAAATACCTTTGACTTTTATGTTATCAAGTCCATTCATAATATTTTCTCTAGAAAAAAAAGTATTCTTGATTTCTATACTAAATAAAATCTTTTAAAACATTCTTTAGAGGCATTTGACTTTAAATGAGTGCTTTTTTAGATTTTGCCGAAAGTTGCCACTCCCTGTGAGTTGAAGCTTGTTGACAGGGTATTAATGCATTATTTACTAGAACTGATTAAATTTTCATGTCATTTCTTTATTTACGTATTGTTTTTATTCTCTATCAGTGTAATTTATTATAGCAGCAAATTGAAGAACAATTTTATGGTTCTGTCAATGATGCCAAAAAGGCATTTGTTTAAATTCAAAAGCCACTGTAAAACCAACCAACCAACTGACTAATCAACCAAAACAACAATAATTACCACTAAGTAAACTAGAGAGAGAGGGAATCTCTTGTAATAGAGTCAAGGATATTGTTAAAAATCTACTCCAGATATTTTAAACCATGAAAGCACAAAATCATGCCTTCCATTTAAATCAGAATCTAGACAAGGATGTTCAGTATAGCCATCAGTACTCATATTGTCTTCGAAGTTTCAGTAAACATAATGAGACCAAAAAAAGATAGGAAAAGTGTTCTTTATTTTAAAGGTCCATTACTAAAATCCTAGAGAAGTTAAAATGCTATAGTAAAAATAACTAGCAGTAAGATAATTTGAAAGGTTGGCAAACCAACTGATTTTCCCTATACTAGTAGTAGTTAAAGGTGGAAATAGACTTCTTTCAAAATATTAACCAAACTATAAAGTATTTAGAAATGCATTCAATTAGAGTAACCGAATATCTGTGTGAAGAATTACACAGTTTGTTGAAGGACATTTAGTAAAATCACCTGCTTTCTGCAGCGTCATCATATGGCGGTGGTTTGGTCGCTCAGTTGTTCCCAGCTCTGCGACCCCAGGGACTGTAGCCCACAGACTCCTCTGGACCTGGGGTTTCCCAGGCAAGAATACCGCAGTGGGTTGCCATTTCCTTCTCCAGGGAATCTTCCCAATCCAGGAAACAAACCTGGGTCTCCTGCATTGCAGGCCGATTCTTTACCAACTGAGCTACAAGAAAAGCCCATGTTACCGTATAATTTTACTATAAAATGTCTGCTGCCTCCAGTCAGTGGCCACAAGCTAAACTTTGAAGTAAATGCATCTTCCAATGTACACATCTTTTACCAAATAAACATGGGTAGAACTTGGGAATTTTTTAACTGAAGTAATGTGCTCCATTTTATCTCATATATTCAGGGAACCTGCATTTCTAAGGAAGTAGAAAGAAGGTTGACTTAGAATTTAGTTGAATACATTCTTGGATCATGTTACCTTAAACATAATACACAAGAAAAAAAAAAAAAGGGAAGCTACTGACTGATATTTCTTATCACTGAGTCATTTTTGCTTGGGGTATTGGCCTGATCCTGAAGATGCTGTCTTAGCCGGAGACCGCCCAAGAGGCCCCGTCTTTAAACCTACGACGTTCCCCCTTCTCAGAGTCTTCTGACACTGGCACTGTTTGTTCTGTGATGGGAATGTTCTATCCTGTACTTTTGTGTAAGAACTGGCTCTTCCTGCAGTGTGCTAGTGTATCTGAGCACAGGTGCGTCGCTGATCTGTGTTGGCACTGTGGACAGGTCTTGAGATTCAGGTCATAACAAGTCTTGAAGACTCATAGTTAGCTCATAGTTTAAGCAAGCCATTTAACCCCTTGGAAGCTATCCCCTTCTCTCCTTGGGATTAAACAGAGATAATGGGCATTTCAAAGTTGGCCTCAAGATTAAATGAGAAAGTAGCCATTCAGAAAGGCGCATTCATTCAGTGACTGGGTGTTAGGCAACTTGGTTCAAATGGTGGGAAGTCTCGAGAATCAGATGGTCAAAAAGATGGGTGTGGGCCCTGCCCTCATAGAACTCACATTTACGGGAGTGAAGAGAATTAAACAAAGCCCTTAGTGCTTAGATCGGAGCCCCTGCCAGAAGCAGCGAGCACTGTGACCTCTTTAGGACTATTTTCACTTGGCATCATTTCCCAGAGATTTGTCCAAATTCTTGCAGGTGTCAGTAGTCTGTTCACTTTTATTGCTGAGAAGTATTCTGTGGTGTATTCTACCTGAACCATAGTTCATTTAATCATTCCCCCATTGAAGGAAGTCTGGGTTGGGTCTAGACTCAGCTGTTAAGAGTAAAGCTGTTACCAACATTCTTGAACAGGTTTCTGTGTGAACACAAGTTTTCATTTCTCTAGGATAAATGCCCATGACTGCAGTCAACGGGTTGTGTAGTAACTACACGTTCGGTTTTATAAGAAACTGTCGAGTTTTTCCATATAATTGTACATTCTGACCAGGAAAGTATGAGGAATTCAGCTTCTCTGTATCCTCACCAGCAGTTGGTGGTGGTGCTATTTTGTATTTTAGCCATCCTGGTAAGTGCGCAGAGATACCTCATTGTGGCTTTTAATTTGCATTTTCCTGATGGTTAATGATGTTAAACATGTTTCTGTGTGTGTGTTTGCCATCTGTGTCTCTTCGTCAGTGGAGTGTCTATTCACGACTTTCCCCATTTTCTAATTGAATTGTTTATTTTATTACTGTTGAGTTTTTTAGAGTTCTTTCTATATTTTAGGTGCTAGGCTTTTGTTGGATATGGGGTTTACAAATATGTTCTTCCGTTCTGTACCTTGTCCTTTCATCCTTTTCACATGGGTTTTTGCAAAAGAAAAGTTTTTTATTTTGATGAGGTTCGCTTTAGTATTTTTTTCCTTATATGGATCAAGTTTCTATTGTCAAATCTCCTTCTAGTCCTAGATCCTAAAGAATTTCTCCTTCCTTTCCCCGTGAAGTTTTACTCTTGTACATTTTACATGTATGTCCATGATAAATCTTTTGTTAATTTTGGTATAAGGTGTGAAGCTGTTTTAGTTCATTTTTTTTTTGCCTACAGATAGCTGATTATTTTAACACTATTTGTTGAAAAACTTTCCTATTCTTCCACTATTGAATTGCTTTTGCAATTTTATCTAAAATCAGTTCAGTTCAGTCGCTCAGTCGTGTCCGACTCTTTGCGACCCCATGAATCGCAGCCCGCCAGGCCTCCCTGTCCATCACCAACTCCCAGAGTTCACTCAGACTCACGTCCATCGAGTCCGTGATGCCATCCAGCCATCTCATCCTCTGTTGTCCCCTTCTCCTCCTGCCCCCAATCCCTCCCAGCATCAGAGTCTTTTCCAATGAGTCAACTCTTTGCATGAGGTGGCCAAAGTATTGGAGTTTCAGCCTCAACATCATTCCTTCCAATGAACACCCAGGGCTGATCTCCTTCAGAATGGACTGGTTGGATCTCCTTGCAGTCCAAGGGACTCTCAAGAGTCTTCTCCATCACCACAGTTCAAAAGCATCAGTTCTTTGGTGCTCAGCCTTCTTCACAGTCCAACTCTCACATCTATACATGACCACAGGAAAAACCATAGCCTTGACTACATGGACCTTTGTTGGCAAAGTAATGTCTCTGCTTTTGAATATGCTAAGTTGGTCATAACTTTTCTTCCAAGGAGTAAGCGTCTTTTAATTTCATGGCTGCAGTCACCATCTGCAGTGATTTTGGAGCCCCCCAAAATAAAGTCTGACACTGTTTCCACTGTTTCCCCATCTATTTCCCATGAAGTGATGGGACCAGATGCCATGATCTTAGTTTTCTGAATGTTGAGCTTTAAGCCAACTTTTTCACTCTCCACTTTCACTTTCATCAAGAGGCTTTTTAGTTCTTCTTCACTTTCTGCCGTAAGGGTGGTGTCATCTGCATATCTGAGGTTATTGATATTTCTCCCGGCAATCTTGATTCCAGCTTGTGCTTCTTCCAGCCCAGCGTTTCTCATGATGTAGTCTGCATATAAGTTAAATAAGCAGGGTGACAATATACAGCCTTGACGTACATCTAAAATCAGTTGAGCATATTTGTGCTTGTCAGTTTTGGGTTCCCTGTTCTGTTTCTTTTATCTATATGTCTGTCATTCTTCCAGTCATACACTGTCTTGATCATTGTAGCTAAGTTAATCTTGATGTTAAATAAAGGGATTTTCCCCATTGTATTCATTTTTATAAAGATTGTTTGAGCTACTCTAATGTCTGTATTTTCATATAAATTTTAGAATATACTTGTGTGTGTCTACCAAAAATCTTGCTTCGGTTTTGATAGAAATCTCACTAAACCTATAGTTTGGGGAGAATGGACATCTTTATTATGCTGTGGACTTGGTGTGTCACTCCATTTAGTAAACATATGCCTAATGAGTGTATACAGAAGTATTGTGTTTTCTTTGGGGTGATTGTCAGTAAAACTCTGTTTTTAATTTCAGTTTCCACATGTTCATCGTTAATATATAGAAATGTGATTTTATGTGTTGATCTAGCTCTTATGTCTGACTCTCTTGTGACCGCATGGACTGTAGCCTGCCTGGCTGCTCTGTCCATGGGATTTCTCAGGCAAGAATACTGGAGTAGGATGCCATTTCCTCCTCCAGGGGCTTTTCCTGATCCCAGGATTGAACCCTCAAACCTGCATCTTGTGACCTGGCTGAACTCATTTATTAGTTCTAGAAGTGTTGTTTTATTTTGTTCTGAGATTCCTTAGGGTTTTCTATGTAACCAGTCTTTTAAAGTGCAAACAGTTTTATTTCTTCCTTTCCAGCATGCGTACCTTTTATTTCTTTTTCTTGCCATATTGCCATGGCTAAAATTTCCTGTGCTAATTTGAATAAGAGTGAGAGGAAAGACATCCTTGCCTTTGTCCTGGTCTTAGGGGGAAAAATCATTTACTATTTCACCATTAAATGTGATGTCACCTATAGGTTTTTGGGTTTTTTTTTTTTAGTGTACTCTGTTGGGGTGATTATCCCCTATTCCTAATTTGCTAAGAGCTTTTTTTTTAAATCATGAATAGGTGCTGGATTTTGTTATGTGCTTTTTATGTCTCAGTTGATATAAGTTTTTGTTTCAGCTTGTTTACGTGGTAGACTTCATTGATTTCTGAATATTGTACCTGCTTTGCATAACTGGGATAAATTCCATTCATCTCCTATAAGTCTTTCTGTGCATCATTGGATTCAGTTTACCATCGGTTAGTTAATAGTCCACTGATTTTTGATCAGCAAACATCCATTTCAGTTCAGCATTTCTCATGAAGGGGATACTTCGTAAACATTTGTTGGTTAGGTTCCCTTTTTTCTGTTCGGAGTGGATGCGAGTCACATAGCTCCCTATTTATGGGTTGGTCTTTACTGGGTCCCCATCAGCTACTCTGGAGCTCAGCCTGAAGACTCAGCAAGCATTTCGTTTTAAGTCTCACAGATCATCTGCCTGCCCATATTATAGTGTGTCCTTCCCCCTCCGCTGGCATCCAGCCCCAGACTGCACTTAGGCCCACAGCCAGTGGGTTAGGGCAGAAGGCCAGTGACCAGCCCTGGCCTCACAGTGCTCAGTTCCCCTGGCACGGATGCCCCCTCTGCACTCAGCCTGCCATCTTGCAGAGTGAGTGTCGAGTGTAGCATTCATTCAAGAGGTTTGTACCCATCCATCCATTTATCTACCCATCCACGCCACTGGAAAAGGGATCTTCACATACCATCAGCCAGTAACGTCACATGTATGGGCAAAAAGGGTCCCCTTATCTTTGCTGTGGCAACCCAGAAGGAACATAGTTCCCTGGCCAAGGATTTAAGCTGCTGAGAACGCTGATAGGTGTGATTCCCCGGTGACAATCCAGTTGCACCGAGACTAGTTCTGCTCAGGCTCCCTCTAGCTGAAGATGGAACGTGAAGATGTCTCTTGTTACTGGTGGAAGAGGTCCTTTCTCCAGACCAGAGACTTACGGGAACATAACTCTGTTTGCCACCCAGCAGCCCCGAACTTTGTCCTCCAGTGCCTTCATGTTCTGAGGTGAGGAGATTCACGCTAAATGTGGCCTGTTGGTTTCTCTGTGACTCATGCATCAGGAACTTGGAGATAAAAGCCTGTTCATAAGTAGCAGTTACCAAGTGTAGAATAGCACAGACGCCTGCAGGTCCCAGTCAAGCAGAATAAACGAATGAGATTATAAATGACCCCAGACCCATGTCGCCGGTATTTGAAAGAGTGGAAAGTTTGTCACGGGTTATGTCTATGCCCTCTTTATAGGACCAGCCATTATTAAATGCCAACTGAATACTGCCAAGAGGAAATCAGTCCATTTTTGCTAGAACTTCCCGTTTTTCCAGAGAACCTAGAAATATGGACTCATTCAATTTCTAACTGTTGGCAATGAATCTGTTGCATGAGCCAACTTGGAGCAAGCTAAATAAAATACATCCACAGGCCGGATTCAGCCTGCCGGACGTCATTTTGCCGTCACTGATAGAGAAGACTTTTTCACTCTAGGTTTCAGCCCTTTCCATTTCTCTCCGATCGGAGGCCTTGTACGACATTCTTCGGAGAATTACTTCCCCTTTTTAAAGTTTGTCATTTTATAAAAGTCAGCCTGCAATTGGCACATTTATTAAATGTATAAATCTGTCCCTTTCACATTAAGGAGGAAAGACTGATTTCCCCAGAAAGCGCAGCCCTGGCTTTCTATATATTACAGAGTTAACTGTGAAAGTGGCGCCACGTCCTGCATCCCCACCTCCAGGAACCACTCGGAACCTGGACCAGTCTTCCCTGCAGCTGTTGACCTGTCACTGTCTTTGGGGTCTGTTCCCAGTGAAGAGTCCTCCCTTTGCAGAGAGCACCGGGAGGGCGTTAGAAACAGCAGTCAAGTGGGTGTGGGGTCCGCTCTCCCGAATCTGCAGGTTCTCATCTCTCCTGGGCTCCGGGAACACGTGCACCTTCTGTGGTTACGGTGGGTCCCACGCTCCTTGGCGTTGCGGGTGGTATCCCTCCTCCTGCGTGGCTAGCATGCAGGCTGAAGACACGGGTTTGCGTTTGCACGTGGCCAGTACACACCTAAGGGCTACTTTCCGGCTCACTTCAGATGGTGGCGTAACTGTCTGAAGATTCAGGAGTGGGCGAGCTGGGACTCACCGTCAGCTCGTGCTCTGCCTGCCTTTCTCGCCAACATAAGGCAGGACGTGGAGGCCAGCCCGGGTGTTCAAAGAAGGAAATCAGTTGTTTGTTGTTGGGGTTATGTTGGTCTCAGAATACCCTTCGGGCTGCCTGACAGGCCCCTGACCCACCAGGGCTACCTGATGACTCTGTGTGATCCCGTAATTCTTGGAACTGCAAGAAAAAGCCTGGCCTCCTGCCTTGACATTGAAGTTTAGACTCTAACATGATTAGAATCCTCTTCTCTGTGATTTGGGAATTGCCTTTATTTATCTTTTCTGTTGGTTTAGCCATGAAATAACCACACGTGAATAGCATGTGTCTGCTGCTGCTAAGTCAATTCAGTCGTGTCCGACTCTGTGCGACCCCATAGACGGCAGCCCACCAGGCTCCCCCATCCCTGGGATTGTCCAGGCAAGAACACTGGAGTGGGTATCATGTGTCTAGATTGAGTCTTAAAAAGCCAACAAAGGATTCCTATGATAAGGGGAAAAAACTCGTTTTTGTTGGCACCAAATTAATCATGAGTTGGGTCATGGAAGGCCTTGGTCTCGCCATACACCTTGGACTCTTTCCTCCAGTACCATTGAAAAGTTTGTCTTCTACCCTTTCCTGTAGAAGACGGTCAGAAAATTCATGTCTCTCCACATCTCCATAGAACTGCTGTTCGCATCGCTGCGCTATGCAAGGCCATTGGCCCGAGGGAGCAGGATTCGCTGACCCATATTGACAGATCCGATGATGGATGGGACCGAGCAGGGCGCAGGCCAGCTGGACCAAAGCTGGAGTCTGAGCTGAACAGGCTTCTTCCTGAACTGAGAACAGAGGAGTGGTCTGGAGACAAAGCCATGTGCAGGAGCTTTAACAGCACCTGCCCAGCCATGCCCCACGCGAGCAGAAAACCAGAAGTGCAGCTTATTGCATACAGAACACGAGCCACTCTTTTCCAGTTCAGCTGACTTCCAGCACCTTTCGTGTGTCTGAGAGGGGCCGGCACTGGGGCCCAGATGAAGGCAACTCCTCTGAGGTCATTCCCAGGGAGACAGAGCCACGAGGAGCCTGGTTCCATTCTTTGAGTTAAAAATAGGGATAGACGTCGTCCCAGGGTTCAGGAGGCAGTGGAAAGAGGGGACAGCTGCTAGCCTGAGAGGATTAGGGGAGGCTCCCTGGAGGAGGTGACACTAGGAAAAAGGAGAGTACAGGATACCTGGGTAAAGTCAGGAAGAAGTAGGCAGCATGCATCCCATGAGCACAAGCCTGGCTTCTTTAAGCACAAGATGAGCAAACCTTAGATCCGCTGAGCACATAAGTGCTTTGTGTCTGGACCTTGCTGTATTTCACATTTAACCTCCTAAAAATCCCATGTGGGGAGGAGGAAGCTGAGACCTAGTGAAGACAAGTGTTGGGCTCGGAAGTACCAGTGCAGGGATGTGAACCCCACCCTATCTGGCTTCCCCTCACCAGGGTTGAAAGGCCCCTGTGTGATTTTTCTGGAAGGTGGAAAGTGTGTTCAGGCACTCTGAGCAGCCCTCTGAGTGAGCAGGAAGTCATGCCAAGTCCCTCTCTGTCTGTGGGTGTTTGTTTAGGTGTTGGGGAGATGTCCCGGGCAGCGGCTTCTGCCATCATACACAGATCCCTCAGGAGCAGCCCACAGTCACGGCGTTTCTGGAAGTTCAGACCGTGTGTTCGCCTGGGGAACAGTGCTGTTAATCCCTGCACACTGTCAGTTACCTCCCCCCGAGAGGCAGTGAGGAGCCTGACTCTGGCTGCAACCACAGTAATCATTAAGTCGAGAATCATCACAGGCCTTTGTCTCCTCGTGTACCTGGCTTCGTCCCTGCCGGTGCCGTTGAGAAGTCAGCAGAAGCCGGCCTGCACATCATCCGTTTTTGTTTGGTTCTGCTTTGAGTGTCTGCTTTTTCAGGGCGATGCTTTCAAATACAGAACAGGTCGAGCTCCACACGCAAGGGCATTGCTCTTGGCCAAAGGACAGCCCCTCAGCTTCGAGTCGTTTTTCCCCAGGCCTCTTGACGTCCACACCATCGTCCCTATCATCCATGGTGCTGGCCGTCACCGTGCTCACAAGCACGTGGTGCTCGGGAGAGGAGAGAGCAAAGCCCTGGGCCCCTGTTCCAAGCGGCAGAGCGGAAGCCTCCCAGATGACCTTCCAGTGACGGGGTCCCATTTGCTCAGCATCAGAGCCCCCACAGGCTGTGAGAAGTGGGGACCTTGGGTCTTGCCACTGCAAATCCACACCCGCTCACAGCGAACATTTATTTATTGTTAGGTGCACAGTGGTCAGGACTCTGAGCCTGTGGAAAAAACCTGTGCCCTGTTCTCTATTTGAGTCTTTTCCCGCCTCTCCGCTCTGACTTCAGTTGTCGTCTCCTCTTCTTTTCTGTCCTCATCCATCCTCAACGCTGGCTCCATGCTGTGCTCACTTAGTTTAATCCACTGCTCACGGATAGACAAGGATATGTACCTATTAAAAAAGAAAACTCTGCCAAAAACATTAATTCAGTCAAAGGGATGTAACCACTGTTCTTTTTTTTTTAATGATGGGGAAAGCAAATGACAGTGTTTTGTTTTCTGAATTTGGAAAAAGTAAAAACGTTTGCAACAACTAAAAACACAGCCCTTGCCCTTTTGCAGATGGGTGTGTGTGATAAGACAGCGATCTTTAGTTTGCTATTCGTTACTTTTATAGGAATCTTGATGAAACTAGTTACACTAATTTTCATATTTTGGGTGGTTCTGATTCTGAGAACTGCTTTTTGGGAGCTGGTGGATCTTTGAGTGTGAGCTATGAAATTCATGTTACACTTGTAGCTTTTGCAAGTTCATTTATTCCCTGAGAGACGGGCTCTCAGTGCCAGCTTTCCTGTTGAGGATATGTGATGGTTTTTGTAAAAGCAGACAATAAAAAACAAACTAGTTCCCCTGAATCTGACATACGGTGGTTTGACATATTTTCAGTGTCATGGTACCATACTTATTCAAAAGATAGCTTTCCTCCATGCCTTCATCCAAACCTTGGGTTCTAGATTCATCTAGAATCCAAAACAGGGGGCGGCAGACTTTTGCTTAAAAAGCCAGGAAGTAAAGAGTTTATAGAGTTTGCAGTCCAAGAGACAAAATGGAGGCTCTTAAAATAGAAGTAAGGAGTCATAGAGCCACTGAAAATATAACCATTTAAAAATGTAAAACAGTCACTCCCAGATCACAGACAGTGAAAAGTTAACAAACAGCAGCAATCCAGACAGCTGCCTGACTGCAGCCCCAGACGGCAGACCTCTGACCTGGGGAGTCTCCAGCAGTGCCTGTTTGACTCTCTGTGCACACAGGTCAATTAGGGATCCTCCTGGAAGTGCAGACTCGGAGTCAGGACATCTGAGGTGGAACGTGAATTCTGCGTCCCTAACCAGCTCCCTCGAGCTGCCAATGAGGATGCCCCATGGGTCACATTTTGAAGAGAGAGGGCTCTACTGTAAACCCCTAGGAAGCTAGAATTCTCTTTCCTCTTATCATCAGTGCTCAGTGTGGTATCAGGTTCATAGTGGACTGATAGGTATGAGAAAGAAAGGGAAGAAGGGAGGGAAAAGTTCAGCTTGATTCATTTTGATATTTGGCAAAACTAATACAATTATGTAAAGTTTAAAAAATAAATAAAATTTAAAAAAAAAGAGAATGTAGGCTCACATCTCTCTGGTGACTTCTGAACATTTCATGAAGAGGAAAGAAATGTTTAAAGCACCTAAGCACTTGTAACTCACATAGTCATATTACACGTTATCAGGAATAAAGGACTCAAATATTGAGCCTGCAGTTTCTGGAAAATCAGGCAGGTCACCCCTTCTTCAAAACTCGCATGTGTGTGTTCTTGCTACTCATTACTTCATCCATTACTGCTAGCAGGTGCTAATGTGATTGTCTGTAAGCCTCACAGACTGGGATTTTTTTCTTTCTTTAAAGCAGAAAATATTTTAATTACACAGGTGTGTCCAAATTTTGCACACCAAGTAGGAGACATTGGAAGAGGAATTGCAAATTCTGAAGCATCTTAAGATCATAAGATTAGTTAGTAGTCAGAGTTAACAACCAGACAATTAACAAGTTAAAAAAAAAAGAAGTGTGAATCACACACAGATGTTATTTTCCAGAAACACTGCTTACAAAGGTAATTGCTCACAAATTTGAGAGTTTACAGCAGGTATCAGAGGATTTCAAATTTTAAGGGTATGTATGTGTTCAAAGTCTTAAGAATATCCAAGGGATGTATGTGCAGTTACCTGAAATGGAAACTTCTGTAGTTTAAACACTTGCTGAAAGGAAGACCTTTTATTTAATCTCCTCCATGGGCTGGTAGGAAGGGGTGGGAGGAATCAACAGCCACTAACAGCAAAAACTTTGGATTGTTAAACATATGGATTTGCACAATGCGAGCGAGTGTCAGCAGAGTGAAGCCCTTTGATTGTTGGAGCACTCCGAGGAATTGGCCCTCATTCCGGAAGAACAGTGCGCGACCCTTGGTGAAACGGCCCCAGACGTTTCTTGGGACATTCTCTGTGTGTGTGTATTAACTTAAGATATTAGGGGGAATTCGGGGTAAATATCCCTGGACGAGAAACTGGGCAAAGTAGGTCCCAGAGAATGTGGTTGAGCAACAGATTGCAACAGCAAATTCCAAACCCGTTTGGCGGGACAGAACAGAATTACTCAGGCGTCTGTTAAGATGCAGTTTTTAGCTCATTTCATCAGGAAGGAAACTGATCTTTCCTTCTCTCGATTTACGAACCACACCAGCTCAGTTCTGGATTTTATTCCCAGCTCTAACACTTAGAGCCACGCACCCTTGCTCAAGTCTCATCAGCTGTGTCTCTGTGTCTTCCTGTAGAAAGTGGCCCCAAACTCTGCTCTCTCTGCAGGCTTGTAGGAGGGAGAATCACATTAGAGTCAGTCAGGATTAATCCCATCTCTGTAGCATCCAGGACATAGTAAAACCCCAGTTACTGATTTCATTTGACTAGCAGCAAAGACTCAGCGCTTTCACTGCCAAGGGCATGGGTTCAATCCCTGGTCGGGGAACTAAGGTCCCACAGGTCAGAAAGACCAAAAAAAAAAAAAAAGGAGACTGAAGTTGAGGGAAATGAAACCAGCCCTTTAGTTCTTAAAAATCTTAGGAGGAAGCCCCAGCCGCTCTCTCAATGGCGGCTAAGCACTTAGGTTGGATGGAATCACTCGACAGACAGCGTCAGTGCCCGTAACCCGCTGATGACTTCCTGCCTCGCCTGCTTGAAGATGTCCTGCCTCCTCACTGTGGTCTGGCCTGGCCTTCCGCCCCTAGTCTGGCCCTCCCCACCTGCAGCTTCTCAGCTCCCAGCCTTGCGGTCTTTTCTGTCCCTCAGATGCCCCAGCCTCACATGTTACCTCCTGGGGACCTTCACCCTCCGTCTCCTCCGTCTGGGTGTGCTCTTCCTTCCGAGCTTTATGGCTGACTGCTTCTTATAATTCAGATCCCAACGTAATTGTCGCCTCTGAAGAGAGATTCTCTCCAGCTCCCCAGCCTACAGAAGCCTTCTCGTCTACTTCTCTGCCTTGTGCTTACTATCGGCCTCCGTTATTTTGTTGTTTATTCATTTGCCTTTCATCTGTATTTTGCTACTAGAAGTTCTAGGAAAGCAGAGACCTCGGTCATGTTTGCAGCCCTGGTACCAGGGCCTAGAAGTGTGTGCCCGGGGTACAGCAGGAACTCGGCATTCACTGAATGAATGAATGGATGAATAAAAACTACCCCCCAAATACACCGTCTTCACTCTTCCTCCATTCAGCTCAGGAACAATTTCCTAAAGGGGCTCTGAAAATTAAAAAGGAAATAGTGCATGGATTCTGGCCCCAGTAGGCTTCCGGGCTTGGTGTTTCTTTAATTTCATGTAAATTTCTCTAAGTAAATATTCCTTAAAAGTGAATAAAATTTTATTTCGCTTTAACAAGAGAATATAAAAGTTAAAAAGGTCACTGTAGTAATAGACTAATCTCAATTACCAGGGCAGCCTCCGAAACCCTCACTCCCACCTAATCTCATTCGGTGCGCACGCAGCTCACCGTGTGATCTCCAACACAGCTAAATGAAATTATAAAGCAGTGTTAAATTTATTAATCATTTAATTAGCTAAATGTTCCTGCAAGTACTCGCGAGATGAATGGCATGTCATTTTCTAATGCAATTTGCCTCTCAGGCAGCCAGGGTCAGAAAAGGGAAACTCTTGGCATCTCGAATGAGCTTTTTATATCACACCTTCTATTAAGAGACAGTGGTGATACCGTGATCGTATTTGAGACTTGTGCACACAAGACCGGGGCACTCGGGCAACAGGGTCCCCATCTCACCCAGGTTACGAAGAGGAGGGGCAGGGTGGCAGGGGCGGGGTGTCCCTCAGAGCTCCCCTCTCTTCACGTCTCCTCGCAGGGCAAATCTTTTCATATTTAACAAGCCACTGAGCAGAGCAGAGCAAAAGATAGCAGCCAGTATTAAACGCATGCTCAATCTAGTTTTATTTCTTTAAATTTACTCAGTCGAGAAAAATTTGTGGAGTGCGAATTCTGCTCATGCTAGGTGACTTTCTAATCCTTCTCGTTGAGTCAGGATTTATTTCTCCCTCTCGGCCCTCCAGGCTCTGCCTGTCGAGAGAGGCGGGAAGGAGGGGCGTTTGGACCCCTGGCGCCAGAACGCGTACCTGGGGGGTCCTGAGATTTGGGGCCGACTCCGACCGCTCATTCGTTCTGACCGCAGAAGCCCCGATGACGGCTGCTGCCAACAGCTTTGCAGAGCTCTCCCCAATTGCTCTGAGAGAAGCGTCATGGAGAACCCTGTCTGAATTCACTTGGCAGAGGAGTTGCTGGACGGGGGGCTGTGCCCCCAAGGCCGAGAACGTCCACGTGCGCGCTCTGCTGTTCGTTCAGGAAGGGAGCCGGCGGTTCTGAGAGCCTCAGTGGGGAGACCGTCTCAGCGCACGGTGTCGCGGGCTCGCCCAGCCACTGGGCAGGGCAGGGGCAACGTGACAGGACCCCAGGTTTCTGGTCCCAGGTCCCCTGTCAGCGTCTGGGGTGGCGCAGTGGTAAAGACCCGCCTGCCAAAGCAGGAGACTTAGGAGATGCAGGTTCAGTCCCTGCGGCGGGCCATCCCCTGGTGGAGGAAATAGCAGCCCGCTCCAGGATTCTTGCCTGGGAAACCGCACGGACAGAGGAGCCTGGCAGGCTGCAGTCCATGGGGTCACAAAGAGTCGGACACAACTTAGAAACCAAACAACCACTACCCCCTGCTGTTGGCTGCTTCCCCCTGGACCAGTCACATCACCTCTGGCCCCATGATTCCGTCATTTGTAAAATAGGGGTCGGAAAAATACTCAACACCGATATCAGTAACTCACGAGACTGTCATCAGAATTAAATGAAACCATAAACTTGAAACATTTATGTAGATTCTCAAGTGGCATAGAGGCACCGTGGAAGTATTTTGTTTGGTTTAATTTTAGGTACTTTTTTCTTTCCAGAGCAATAGCTTTGGGTCAAATAGATTGTTGTATCAAACTTGGCTCATCAGTTATTCCTTTATGATCCTGAGCCAGGTACTTAGCTTCTCTGAGCCTTGGTTTCCTTAGAGATGAAATGGGGACAATGATAGTACAGATAAAAGGAAAAACGTGTATGTGCATGCCTGTATGTGTGTGTAGATACATGCACAATATGCATGTTCTGATGTTCAGTTGTTAAGTCGTGTACACATACATGAAATACACGTGACCCAAATACAGGCACATATACATAGGTAGCCTGTCACCTGATCTAGTCTGCTCCTGGTCCTGCCCTGCTCCTGCTGCTTTGGTTGCTGTGTGAACGTTGCAGGTGAAGGGGACCACATTCCCCCCACCCCCAGACGTCCGTGCGTTATTTAGCACAGACCTCAGTAGACAGATTTGCCAAGTGAAGACAGGTGATTCTGGACTCACTTCCAGGATGCGAGGGAAGGAGATGGAAATACCGCATGGCGTTTAAAGAGCCCTGCCACTGGGGCGAGGCAGCGGTCTTTCCCGTTGCTCCCTCCATCCTGCAGGAGCTGAATGACCTTCAACAAATGTAGCCCGCCAGGCTCCTCTGTCCATGGGATTCTCCAGGCAAGAACACTGGAGTGAGTGTGAGTGAAAGTCGCTCAGTCGTATCCGACTCTTTGCGACTCCATGGACTATATGGAGTTCTCCAGGCCAGAATCCTGGAGCGGGTTGCCATTCCCTTCTCCAGGGGGTCTTCCCGACCCAAGGATTGAGCCCTGGTCACTTGTGTCTCCTGCATTGGCTGGCCTGGGAATAGGACACTAACTCTCCAGCCGCCCGTCCCGGTGTCCTGGTGGGTCCTGCTGCCGATAGGACCCCCTGTGGGCAGCGTTGATGGCAGACATACAGGGCACACGTGCCTCAGTTACCACTCGCTGGCCTTTGCGGAACAAAGGGGTTGAGACCTGGAGCGCAGCATGCAATCACGCGCAGGCCTGGGGGGGGGGGCGGTCAGGTTCACCCTTGTGATCTCTGCAGGCCATGCCGGGGCCCTGTGTCCTCAGCTATCCAGAGTCCCTGTTAAGGAGCGCAAGAGTTCAGGAAAACGTCACCGCATACGCCAGCCGCCCTTGGTTCTGGGGGAGTTGGCTGTGGGCTCTGGCTGGGTCTGGGGCGCTCCCCCAAGCCTCTGCAAAGCAGGTCTCCCCAGAGAGCTGTCGAGTGGAGACACAGGTTTTGCTTTCTGCCTCCCGCTTCTCTTGATTCATCTCAGTAGTCACATTCCCAGCCTCCAGGCAAAGGGTGTTTTCTCCCAGAAAGAGTGCTTGTGGACAGATCTGGTTATGACTTACGGTTTAAAGACAGCACCTTTCAGCAGTCTCTCTCACACACACACACCACATGGGATGAGTCCTCTTTCCAAAACTAGTGTTTGTTGACAAGTGTCGCAGCCTGTGTGTGTGAGCCGGATCTCTGTGTGCATTCGCTTGGAGCTGTTACATATTTCGTGAGAGGCACGTGTATACATATCCTGGAAGGAGGAGCTGGGGGAGAGGAGAGGAGGGAGGAAAAGAAGAGAGTTAGCAAGGAAGAGACCAGAGAAAGAGAAAGAATCAACAGCAGCTGACCGTGAAGTGTCTGAGATGCGTTGGCATCTGCCTGGATTCCGTGTGCTGGCTGTGGTCTTGGTGATGCTGAAGAAGACCCTCCGTCTCCCTGAGCTTCAGTGTCCCCCTGTGTAAAAGGGGAACAGTCATGAAGGCACCTAACTTACACGGTTGCTTGGTGCCCCGCGAGAGATAAGCATACAAAGCACTGCGGACAGTGCTCACAGCGTATAGCCAGTGATCAGTAAATATCAATCATGGTATTAAAGGGAAAGAAGGGGACAAAGGAGTAAAAACAGAGGCGAAGGAAAGTGAAGGTAAGGAAGAGAATGTAGTGTGGGAGATAAAGGGAAAGAGTGGAGAGATGGAAGGAGAGAGAAGAAAGGCCCCAGCCTGGCCGTCTGGAGCGAGTCAGTTCTCCTTTCTCTCGCCCACCCCGTTTTCCTGTCTAGGTCCTTGTAGGCACGGGTTACACGCGAACAGTGAGAAGCACAGGCTAAAGCAGGCTTCAGACCCGTACACAATAGGCAGGCTTCGTCCCATTCACATGGTTTGCCCAGATAAAAGCGTTTCCTCGGGGCAACTTTATGGCCCAGAAATCAAACTGCAGAAAACTACGATACCGTTCTCTATTTTCTAGTAAAATACAAATCTGCACTTGTATGTCTCTTTCCCGCGTCTGGGAGCCAGAGCAGTGGAGGCGTGCCAGTGTCTGGGTGCCCCTACCTCACCGCGGGGTTGTTTGGGTTTTTGTTTTGGTTTTCTCCCCTCTTCCACCACGTTAAATATTTCTGGTTAACCAGTTAAAGCAGGGAGATGGCCATGATTGCTTTTAGACTGCTGCTTCCCCACTGAGTGAGTTTTATAAGAAGAAGCCATTTCCACCCTCTGCCACGCTGCCCTTGTGCCCGCCTCTCTGACTTTGAGGTCCTCATTATTGTGGGTTTAAATGAAGGATGTTCATTCAGGCAGGGACGGGGGGAGGGGGCTGGAGGGGCGGCCACCAGGCATCAGAGCTGTTATCAGGCCCTTCTATCAGGCCAAGTGACAGGCGTCCGGAGCCAGAATGCGGAGCTCATGGTGGAGACCTCCAGCTGACACCAAAGGTGACTCCCCTCACTCTAACCTTGAAAGGGAAAGTTCCCGCTTTATTAAAATGAATTTCAAAAGGGCCGCTCTGACAGCTGCATAATTAAATATTGGAGTGTCAGCGATAATTTATTCTACTCGCATGTGGTGGTCAGGTCCTTTTCACTGGAGGGTCAGCAAGCCTGGTGACAGAGGCAAGGAGACAGGGGGCTTCTGGGCCCTGTGTCATCTCTGTCGCCCCAGCCCTGAGATCGGAGACTCAGGAAACATACAAACACACATGCATGCACACAAACACACACACACGGGATGGGGGGAACATGTGCGCGATGATACTCTGTTGTGGTTCACCCAGTAAAGCTCACTGGTTCCCGTCTGAAACGTGTTCACGAGGAGTAGGACGCCCGAGATGCTCGCAGCCTGCCTGTACAGACTGGTGACCTGTATCTGAGGGGCCCTGTGGGCACCGTATCTGTTTCTGGAGTACCCATCATCCCAGGCTCCCTGTAAGAGCCCTTCCTCCAGTGAACTTGAGAAAGAGGGCGATCTGAGCTCTGAAAGTGGACGGAGCTGCCAGGACGTGAACTTGTGTACCAGTGGTTACAGCGCACGTGACTCCTTCCATCAGCGTAAGCACCTTGGGATCCATCGACCCCACCCAGTCAACAGTGGTGGAACAAAGGATTGCAGAGTCAACTTCTTGTCCATGCTGGTGTGTTATTGGGAGAAACTGGCCTTTTTCAAGCAGCTGTAGTGGAAAGAACATGGGCTTTGGAGCCAGACCCAGCATCCTTACTTATGATTAATGTAGCTAAATTTCCCACCACAGCCAGTGGCATATTGCTTCATAAATGCCTATAAAAAAAAAAATACAGAAAACAGATCCGGCGTGAATTCAGCATAGACCTTCTCGGGATATTTATTCTTTGTTTATGTTGCTGGTTTGCTTTGTTTTGTTTCAGCTGGGGAGCAGTCATGTTCTCTTCCCTCTCTGGTAGTTCGGAGGCAGTGAGTTAGGGCTTCTCAGGGCTGAGTGTCCAGAAGATGCTGCTCATAGCATGTCTGTGCAGAGAGCCAGCCCGCGAGCCCGGTCCATCATTTCTGATTTGACCCTGTCCTGTTTACCCTGTCAGGGTAGAGGCGCAGGCCAAGCTCGGCTGGTCAGTGCATTACTTTGTCAGAGGCAGGCTTGGCCACTCCGAGTCAGCCTGAACAAATTACATCCCTCACTCCCCGTCGCCGAACCGGGAGCAGGGTTATAACTCAGCCTAAGCACCGGTCCCTCCTCTATTACCTTCATAACCAAGGTCATACTAATCAACTCAATTACCAGTCCTCTCGGACATTTTCATAATGTTTTCTGCTAGTTGCTCTCCTGTGAAAATCTCTGGGTCTAAGCAAATTAATGCCATTTTTATAACTACCTACATTTCAGGTACAGTGATCTCCTTTGAAAAGACTGCATCCCCAGCAGCCAAAGGCTTGCTTCCCTTCCCAGCATACCGTTCACACAAGGTAGGGCACTGCCCCAGTTCATTCTTGACTTGTTTTTTTTTTAATGGTGGAAACAAATCGTGAAAAGACAAAGGTGTTTACTCGTGTCACTTCTGAAAGTCTCCTCCCTACATTTCACCCCCAGGCCTGAGCCAGGAGGCTGGGCGTTTCAGCCCGGCTTCGATTCCCAAGACCTCGGAGGATGGAATTGCGTGATTCCCTTCAGAGGTAGTATTTTAAATCCTTGTGAGTTTGCTGAGTTCACCCCCTTTCTTCACTTTGTCATCCCGTCTCAATTAATACCCTTCTTTGTTTTAGTATTGTCTAGTATCCCAGTTTTCAGGTGTGTGTGTGTGTGTGTGTGTGTGCTTCCAGGTTGAGCTAATTTGAGTCCCATAACATAGCAGATCTACAAGAGCTCAAAAATCACACCATTTGGGCAACAGCCCCTATTTTGAAAATTTCCTAACAGCACAATTGCTGGGTAGCAAGTGCCTTGAAGAGGGGAGACGGACTGGGTGTCTGAGACGTGCTGGTTAACGGCAATCCAAGTACAGAACACAAACCTCTGATTTTACCAAACACGGCGAGCTAACCGGAGCACACGGTGGTCGCCGTCTCTTTGTATCTCTAAACGGCCACCTCCCACGCACGCTCCAATTATCAGTGAAAGCCCAGCCCTGCAGCGCTGCCTCTGCATCCTGGAGGTCACATCTTGCTCGTAGTAGGCCTTTCATAAAGTCCAGTTGAAGGAATCAGTGATTTCCCCACATATTAACCCTTTAATGGACTTGCTCATTTGCTGAAAAGAGATACTGAGCTGAGGAGGACAGTATGACTTTGAGCTTTATCTGAGATGTTTTATCCACCCCCCCTTTTTTTTCTTTAAAGAGGGAGAAGCACTACAGCAAATATGACAGAAATGTTAGCAGTTCCACCGGTGAATGGTGGGAGGAAGTGTGGTTATCATGTGATTCCTGGTGCTTTCCTCAGGCTTTTTAAAATGTTTTTGTCTTATATTAGAATATAGTGGATTTACAGTGTAGGGTTAGTTTCAGGTCTGTAGCAAAGTGATTCAGTTATACATATACACGATCTGTTCTTTTTCAGATTCTTTTCCTACATAGGTTAGTACAGAACATTAAGTAGAGTTCTCTGTGCTATTCAGTAGGTCCTTGTTGATTATCTGTTTTATATGTAGTAGTGTGTATTTGTTAATCCCAAACTCTTAATTTATCCCTCCCCAACCACCTCCTTTCTCTCTGGTAACCGTAAGTTTGTGTTTGAAGTCTGTGAGTCGGTTTCTGTTCCGTAAATAAATTCATTTGTTTCATTTTTTAAGATTCCATGTATAAGTGGCATCATATGATATTTGTCTTTCCTTTCTGACTTACTTCACTTAGCACTTTATTTTGTTAATGGCCATATAACATTCCATCGTATGGATATACTGCATTTTGTTTGCACATTCATCCACTGATGCACAGCAGGGCTGTTTCCGCCTCTTGGCTGTTAATGACGGATGCTGCAGTGAACACAAGTTTCTGCATGGACACAGGTTTTTATTTCTCTGGGGGATAGACTTAGGGGGTGGCCTTGCTGGGTGCTATGGTAAATCTCTGTTCAACTTTATGAGGAACCCTCACTAAGTTGTTTCCTGGGCGAAAAGCCCCATTCTTAATACCTCTGGGTGTCTTTTGAGGCACTAAACGGTTAATTAAGGTCTTTCTGCAGAAAGAGTTAAAGAATCTTCTCGGGCAGCTGTCAGCATCCCTTGGAGACTCAGCTCCCGCGTGTGCAGCTGAAACCGCCGGGAGGCATCCCGTCCCTGTTATTTTAGGCTGCCCCCGCCTTCCCCACCCCGTTCAGTCTCCCTGCTCCCCACGGCCTGCAGAGCAGAGGCAGGCCAGAGGTCATAAGTAAGCCTCCTCTACGCCCACAGTGCCGGGCACCGTCACCCCCAGGCCGGCCAGCTCGCCCAGCATCATGGAGCTCAGTGGCATCCAAGCAGAGCCCAGAATTATGCTTCTCCCCACCTCCACCAGCTGCTGTGACCTCCAGTTCCTTCACATTTGGGAAAATTCAAAAGATGTAAACAAAACCTTCTATGTAAAGAAAGCCTTAGAAAAGTGAAAGGTTTCTCCTCACAAGATCTTGTCCACTCTGAAAACTGGCCTGCGGTTTTCAGATCCCAGAACTTTTCAGAAACCTTTTAAACCCCTTCCGAAAGAAAGTTCTGGAAAGCCTGGTGTAGATGAAATCAGTGGGCAAGGCACGTGCTAGCTCTTTCATAACCATAAGCCTGCCTAGCCCTTCATCTCGTGATTCAGAAGTCAGTATATATCCTCCCCTTGGCAGAGATGAGCTCAGGCTCAGACATTACACATGTGCAGAGTCCCCCGTTTTGGAGGCTGTAGCTTCTGTCTCTAGATTTTCCCAGTGTGGACTGCCGCTTATTTTTACCCTGTCACGTTGTGTCTGAGGCCCGTCATGGGTCAGAGAGCATGAAAAGGCTCCAATCACAAGACCAAGGCTGGCCAGGCCCGGAAGGCACAGGCTGTGGTGGCAGTGTCCAGCCGCGCGTCACTTCTCCATTTGCAAGTAGACGTGTGTGGCTTTGCTGTGGTTGCAGAGGAGAGGGTCTCCCCAAGCCGTTATTGGAATTTGTGTTTTGTTGTTGTTGTTGTTCATCATGGATTTTTTTTTTTTTGCATCAGTTTTTATTTTTCATCCACACCCATGGTATGTGGGATATTAGTTCCCCAGCCAGGGATTGAACCTGCGCCCCTTGCATTGGAAGCGCCGAGTCTTAACCATTGGACCACCAGGGAAGTCTCTGGAATTCTTAAAAACTGGGCTTCCAGGTCTTCTTAGCCCAGCCTTGCCATGGCCTCTCTCTGTGGCCCTGGGCATTCCCTGCTCCTCCCTGGACCATTTCCCTGAGTGTCAGCAACGAGAGGGGGCCAGATGAAATGACGGTCTGCTGGGAGGGTTCTTAGAGCAGGTCTGGTGTGGAGAACTTGGACTCAGAAATAAAGATGGAAAAAATCCTAGCGTTGGTGACCGGCCCAGGTAACTCAGGAGAACTGGCTCTGGGACCAGCCCCCTGCGCCCTTGCCAGGACACCACAGTCTGCTCTGTGTGCATGTTAGCATCCTTTTACTCTCCTTTTATTCTTATTGAAGGATGGTTTATTTAGAATGTTGTGTTAGTTTCTAGCGCACAGCTAAGTGATTGGGTTCGGAGTGTGTGTGTGTATTTTCATGTTCTTTTCCATTATGGCTACAGGATAGTCAACACAGTTCCCTGTGCTGGACAGTAGAATCTTGTTGTTTATCTGTTTTGTATATAGTAGTTTGTATTCATTAATCCCAAACTCCGATTTTATCCACCCCACCGCACCCCCACGACCTTTCCTTTTTGGTAGCCATAAGCGTGTTTTCTAAGTCTGTGAGTCTGTTTCTGTATTGTAAATAAGGTCTTTGTGTCATATTTTACAGCCCACATATAAGTGACCATCATATGATATTTGCTTTGTCTGGCTTGCTTCACTTAGTGCGAAAGTCTTTACAGCTCCCCTGAGGCAGGTGGCATTGTTTGGTTCTTTTTCACGGCTGAGGAGCAGTCCGTGGTGTGTGTGCACCACGTCTTTATCTGTTCGTCTGTCCATGAGCACTCAGATCGCTTTCAGGTCTTGGCTGTTGTAAATGGTGCATTGTGAACACTGGGCACGTGTATCTTTTTTAATTAGAGTTTTCCTCGAATAGAGCACATCACAGTTTTAAGGACATCCTCACTATTCCCTCCAAAAGGAGATTCTATCTGAGCACAAACAGCTCAGACAAGTTGGGGTCCCTTGTATTTTCCTCCATCTCAGGGGAAGTTTCTCTAATGTCCTCCCATCATCGAGTCTGCCCATGTCCTCCCAGGGGAGATGGTTCCCTGTTGAATGTCCCATGTTTCTTTTGATAAATGTCATCTCATTGAATCCTCACCATCATCCTGATGGATTGTCATCATCTCCGACTTACATTAATAGTTGAGGAAATAGGGGTTGGGAGAGATTAAGTGATTTGCCGAAAATGGCAATCCACTCCAGTGTTCTTGCCTGGAGAATCCCAGGGACAGGGGAGCCTGGTGGGCTGCCGTCTATGGGGTCGCACAGAGTCGGACTCGACTAAAGCGACTTAGCAGCAGCAGCAGCCAGCAAGTAGTAAAGTTGAAATCTGACCCAGGTCTGACTCCAAAAGCCCTCCACCTCCTCTGCCTCCTAATATATCTTCTTATAAGGAGCATCTTACAGCCAAACTGATACGAGCATTTAATTTTATCTTTGGATAAAGATGGTACCAGTCTCATAACTTAATGAGTTTTATTCATGCTCTAAATAATAGCTGATTAAGAAAATTAAATCTGACAATGAATTACTTCCTTTGGAGCAAATGATTTCTTGATCCCATTGTAGAAGATAAAAATTTTTACTTAAAAAAAGAGGAAAGTAAAAACCAGAACTCACTTTCCACAGTTAAGAGCTACTTCTTCTTTTATAGTAAATGCCCTCTTTAAGATTTTGCAAGCTCATTTCATGATTTTTTTTTTCCTCTTAAGTATCTTTCCAAATTTAGAAGTTAAATTTATAAGTCTGTAATTTGCAAGATCATCCTTTTATTTAAAAAAAAGAAATGTAAGCAGGAGATGAGGCCTTTCCAGGTCTAGGGCTGATAACTCATGATTCTTTCCTGACTTTGGCCAAGTCTTTGCAGATTCCTGTGGGTTGATGATTATTCGCGCCTTGCCTACAAATTGTAAGTACACTGACTTATCTCAGCATTCCCCATACTCCCCAATTTAAGAAGAATGTGAGGTGTTGGGAAATGTTTCCAAGAATAGACTGAAGGATGAGCCAGCCTGGAGATGCGAACCTGAAGGAGAAGCAGGGTTACGTGCAGTTCCACAGGAATCGCTTGCCGGTGGTCCAGTACTTAGGGGTGGTGGTGGTGGTGTTCCGTCTCGAAGCCGCGTCTCTCTTTGCCCCTCTGTGGTCAGGGATATGAACCCTAGTGTCCTGCCTTGGCAGGCAGATTCCTTACCACTGAGCTGCCTGCTAGCCAGGTGAGATGGATGGAATTCATGACGAAGCCTTGGAGGCTGCAGAGGTGCTTGGAAGACAGGTTTGCTGACAGATCATTACCACCTGGGGTGCATGCTCCCCGGGGAAGATGCAGACAGGGTTCAGGGGCTGCTCAGGGGAAGGGGTTAACTCTCCAAGGAGGCGTTTCCATAAGGGCTTTCAGTTGTAGGGCCCATCGACTAATGCAGTCCTATACTTTGTAATGGTGTAGTGTTCTAATTATTCTTTATTCCCCTACACTGGACAAGTACAATTATTACACACATTCCTTCCATGATTAGCTCTCTATATAGTGAAAACAGTGGTGGGTGATGGATAAGAAAAATTCTTCTGTGACCCTTCACATCCTTTATCTACTCAGAATTTGAGAATCTTTTGTTTGTCTATTTGCGTGCAATTTTCCTAATCTTTTATATAAATGAAAACGGTACCCCTCCAGTCTTCTGAGAGTGGGTGCTGATTTTGCAGGGAGCTTCCCAATGCTTTTCAAGGGCAACTCAATGTCAGATCCAGCCTCCCAAGAGATTGGTCCGTCACTGTACATCACGGCCTTTTAATGCCATCCTGCTTTTTATCAACCCATCGGCGAACGTTCCCCCCCCCCAACCCCGCCCTTTCACATTGAAAGCACTCCACGGTGGAAACCAGGAAGTTTGTTATCGCATTTCTTTTTTCTGTTTGTTTTCTGATGTCTTGACAGCAGAACCAATCTTCGGAATCCTTTCAAAAAACGACCGAAACAGATTCGATCACAAAAGCTTTTAAAATCTGAAATCCCAGGAAGCTAATTAGTGCGTCCTTTTAAGATGACTTCCTGCATTTTTGTATCCACACAGGCTTGGGTTACAAATGCAACTGGCAGGTTGCCAGGAGTCAGGCGGGTCACCCCGGCTCTTAGGAGCACGGGGCTTCTGCAGAGCCCGTGGTGGGAGGGCAGGGTGGGGACTGTCCCCTGCGAGTGCCTGGCTATGCTCTGCCAGCAGGTAGCCCGCAGAGGCCAGGGGCTGTGCCCGCATGGGCTCCTCGTGGCTGGAGGTGCATGTGCTGCGCCTCGCGGACTTTTCTCCTTGCCCTAATGATGTCCTTGTTTTGCTATCTCCCCGCTTGGCACTGAACCTCTAGAGAGCAGGAGCCGTGTGGATGCCAGTGCCTCGCATGGCACTAAGCACAAGGGAGGTGTGTGATAAAAGCAGCTGCTCTGGTGCAGAAAGTGCAGGTTCCAGAACCAAGCAGAGATGTGTGTCCGGGAGCGTGAGCACCCTGCCCTCTCGACCTGTGTCTGAGACCCCACAAGGCCTTGCGTTTCTGCTCGGGCTACAAACTCTGGGCAGGCGGCCACTGCCCATCTGTGTCCCTGCAGCCCCCCTCAGTACCCGGCCTAGACCCGCAACACACGTCTGCTCTTCACCAAGTGGATGTAAGAAACATGCGCAGGGTTTCGACTCTAGGATGGAACTTCTGGGAGTCCTTTAGGTCTGTGATTGCCTTTCCCAGGAACTGGGCAATCTCACTACCAATGGCAGAGATAGACCGTGAGAAATGGTTGGCGCGTGTGTGTATGTGAGAGAGAGAGAGAGTGAAAAGACCTTGGAAGTGTAACTTCAGGACTTGAGTGTCTTGATGAGTTCATCTCATTGTAGTGGAAAGGCATCCAGGATTCTCTCCCAGAAAAGTCTTTTCCAGCATAAAAAGCATGTTCATCGCCACACTTCAAACACGTGTGTGCGCACATCTCCAGGCCACATCCTTATGCATGTACATCACCACACCGTGTGCCTTATCGGTTTGTATCATCTGCTCCCCTCCTGGGCTTCCAAGAGGCGTGGGAGGGGCGCATTCCAGACGGAGGGAGCCATCCAGGAAGCCGAGGCGCGCACAGAAGCCCGGGGTGCTGGGGACTTGAGTAGCTCGTCTGCTCAGAGATGTGATCGCTGGGATGGTCTGTGCGGGTGTCTCTCACCCACCCTCACGCAGGACCCAGATGAGTTAACAGGCAAGCACTGGACTCAGCTCAGTGTGGTTCCAAGCAAATGCTGGTCACCCCCGAAGGCTTCACGGCTTGGCCTCCCTTAGTCAGTGTTCAGACACACAGAAAGATTCCCCAGCTTGCAGACACCGATAGTCAAGGCAAGATGAAGCTCTCCAGCCATGAGGAATAACCATCATATTATATATATCTATCTATATATATATAGATAGATATATAACCAGTCATATAACCACCGTATTATATAATTATATAGTAAGCCACAAAAAATCACCCACCCACCCAGTAAAACCTTGGAATCAACTTGAAGGTTCAAGAGGAGGGGAATGATTCCATAAATCACGGCAGTCCTATTTAGTAGAATGTTAGCCAGCCACTGAAATAAAACAACAGTTGGGGACCCACGATGCTAGTTTCGGTGACGAAGGTGGAGTTCACAATGGAATACGGTCTCTGGGGAGAACGGAATTAAAGAAAGACGAACAGGAGGAGAGGAGAGTGGGGGGCCTATTCTATGCCTAGGCACTGGTTTCCTTTTCCAAAATGTTGAGTGTATGAGCATGCCTTTATAATTTGAAAAAGTCTTAACTTAAAAACGTGCCACCAGCAGTATCTCATGACAGCTTGTAAACGGGTTTGTTGTAGTGTTTTCAAGATAAGCATTTATAGACAGCCCTCATGTCTAGCCAGACCGTGTAGATGAACTTGGTCTTGTGACGTTTCAGGCCTTTGGCTTCATGGAGTGAAGGGTTCTGAGGGGCAGGTGGGTCACAGTGCCGACACGGGCCTTGTGGTTCCGGAGAAGGCCCACATTGCTCTGCTGAACACCCAGCATCAGGAGGAGATGCCTCTGGGTTGTCAGTGTTACGTGCTTTTCTCTGTTGCCTTCACTGTCAGGCAGTTATTGAAAAATTGTCTTTTCCCCCAAATAGAATAATTAATGCCTGGGCTGGATGGTCATGACAAGTCCTTAGAGGTTAAAGAGTATACTGATATCCAGTGCATTTCAACTTTGAGCCAGAGGACTGAGGCCAGATGAAACACAGGCGTGTTCTTTTAGAAAATTAACAAAAATGCCTCATGATTAAATTCAGAAACTGGTGTGTAACACATTTGATATAATATTAGCAGAAAAATTCCCATGGGATCTTGAAAAAGAATGAAAGAGGAGGCTGAGTAAAGCAGCTTTCATTGAGTCTTTTCTAGGTGCCATTTAAAAAAGTATGTATTTATTTATTTGACTCTGCTGGGGTCTTAGGTGCAGCATATGGTGTCTAATTCCCTGACCTGGGATTAACCCGTCTTGAGGGTGTGGAGTCTGAGCCACTGAGCCCAGGGAGGGCCACCAGATGCCGCTTTGTGTGAATGTTTCTTACCTTGCCCATTTTATCCCACTTGATATCAGCAGTGAAGCTCGAGGTCACACTAATATGCATGCTTGTCCACCAGCAGATTAGTCCTTAGTAACTTCTACTCGCTTCAGCCTCCTCCCCGTCTCAGCCAAAACCTACCTGTCTGCCGTGTACCCCACATCTTTCGTATTTGGGGTTCAGAGCGACCTGTTGTGGCCTTCAGTGAAAACCCCAAACCAAACCAAAGATCAGTCACCTCTGGCTTCATAGTTGTCACGTTTAACATGCCCGCTTCTGATTGCTAGAGTATAAGAAGGACAGTTGGAACCTCTCAGTGATTAGAGTTTCCAGAGAAATTTGCGGTTCAGCTTGTCAGTGCTCAGAAGACCTCGTTCCCCTGGAGCCAAGAGGCAGTCTCTCTCACTGTGCAGCGTCTCAGAGTTCCCTGAGCAGGTTCAAATCTATTTTGGATGGAGTTTGTCTAGGTTTCCATGTGGGTACCAGGTCATTCTGGGTCCCTCCAGCACAAACCATGGGACAACCCATGTCTGTTACTAGCCAGATGGATGTGCCAGGGTAGATCATTCACATTGCCTTGACTGACTCTTTTTACCTGGACTGAGGTGTCTCAGGGTTTCCCAGGTGACTCAGTGATAAAGAACCCACCTGTCAATCCAGGAGACATGGGTTCAATCACTGAGTCAGGAAGATCCTCTGGAGTAGAAAATGGAAACCCACTCCAGGATTCTTTCAAGGATAATCCCATGCACAGGGGAGCCTGGTGGGCTACAGTCCATGGGCTCACAGAGTTGGACACGACTGAGCTACTGAGCATGCACGCACACACAAGGCGTCTCCTTGTGGAAACTCTAGTTCACGGGGCTCACGGCCTTCCGTGGCCTGAAGGACTTGTGATTCTCTGCAGGACGGTGGCGTTTACAGGCACTGTGCATACCTGCTCTGTCCTGGCACCAACATCAGCAAAAAGATCCTTTCGTCGAGCTCATCGTGTGCTCCCCGTGTCCCTGTGTGAGCCCCTCTGCCGTGTGGTGCCTGTTCATTCTCACTCCTCCTCCCCCACATCCTGCCCCCCCACCCCATCGCTCACCATTCCACTTGCCGGCCACATCCTTTCACACCTCTGAGCTTTCTGTCCTGTTCTAACCTCTACCTGAGTTCCCGTCCCCTCCCCCACTTTGCCTGCCAGACCCCTTAC
Organism: Bos grunniens; assembly: GCF_055505025.1. NCBI lineage: Eukaryota > Metazoa > Chordata > Mammalia > Artiodactyla > Bovidae > Bos > Bos grunniens. The sequence goes on from NC_141182.1 coordinate 6,275,785, forward strand.
GCGCCTTACACCTTTGAGCCTCAGCTGCAGTGTTACTTTCTCTCTGAGACTTTCCTAGACTTCAGAGCACAGCGGTGGGTCCCTCCCTTCCGTACCTTAACCTCAAGGTAGGCAAAAGAGCATCTCTTCCAGAGTGCGGAAGTGACCTTTCTGTGTTTGCCCATCTGTGTCGTGAGCTTACTGTTTAGAATAAGCTGGGCTGCAATAACAAATAGCTACCCCCTCAAAAGCATAATAACTCACATCCCCAAAGGGTGTATTTCTTACTCAAGAGACAGCTTGAGTTTCTTGAACAAAGTGGGTGTTCCTGGCAAAGGGAACGCAGGGTGATTCAGGGACCCGGGTTGCACCCACCTCGTGTTTCCATTCTGCCGGAGGTCATCAGGGGCCAGCTGGCCAATACCTCTTACCGGCCCCAGACACATTGCACTGGTAAGAGCTAGCCACGTGGCCATCTACCTACAAGACAGGCTGGCAAAGGTCATCTAGTTCTTTGCACAAACGAAACGCAAATGGATTTGGGATGGGAAGCTGGCAATCTGTCAAGTCAGTTCGCTGTGAGCTACTTAAGGGTATAGACTGTGGTCTCCTGCTTAGAATCTCCAGTCTTGGGTATCAGCTTTGGTCCCCAGTAAGTCTCTGTAGAATGAAGAGATAGGAGACCATTAGCTTGATTTCCAGTTGCCATTGGGTCATTAAACGTTGTATCTAGTGACATACTTCTTTCTGGCATTATTTGGGGGCTGGGGTGGTCTTCGTTTAATGGTTAAACACCAGAACACCAAGGGCTGAAAAAGGCAGGGTGATGTCTTCAGCTGTATTTTCTCATAAGTATAGAGTCATGAAACCAGAGCCTGGTGTTTTGCAAGGTGAAAGGCCCCCGGTAAAGAGTAATCTAATAATCCATCTTTGTGTTAAAAGGAGCGTCACTGTTCGTTTCCCCAGTGGCATGACCCTGGCCGACGCGGGCTCCCCTTCCTGTGAAATGAATGCACCCTTTCCCTCTCATCCGTTTCCACTCCTCCTGCCTGAAATGGAATACAGTGAATAGATGTATAATAAAATCTTTAATTGTCTTAGCATATGTTGCTTTTATTAGGTGGGTCTAATTGCATTCCTGGGATCACCTACAAAGTCCTTTCGAATATTAAATTGAAATGGCTTCACACTCGGTGCACAAGTCCTTCTGAGCCACTGTTTTCCCCTTCGCTGCCTCCTGTCCCCCTTTCGCTGTAAAGTTCACATTGAAGTGTGAAAAGAGAGAGGCGGCAGCTGACACGAGCTGGATCCTAGCAGCCTGGAGCGTGGCCCCAGCCCCACCGAAGAGCCACTGTCATTTCTACGCCATTTATTCCTCGCCTGGCCTCATTGCCTGCTTCCTTTCGGAGGAAATTTTCCCTGTTAAAGGACTGTGCTTGTCATTTATTTCCCCTTTTTTTTCCCGCTCTCCCTCGGCGAACGGGTTTTGATATGCATTTATCCCAAAGGCAAGCCTTTTACACACTTCCGCTCACCTCTTAGGGTCAGGCTCCTCTAAGCTGCTTCAGGCTCATAAAAGCAACCCAACAAAGCTTTTATGGTGTCATTACAGAGCCCTTAAATCCCTCTCCTCCCAGCTCCCAGCCATTCCGTAGCTGCTCGTCAACTCACGGGCTCTTTTATTTGAAAGTGGGCGGTGGAGCGGCAGGCAGAGGCCACCAGCTGGCAACCTCCTGCCTTTGGACCCGGGTTTCTCAGGCTCGAGTGTGGTTGCGGCGCATCCTTGGCACTTCAGTTTGAGTTAGACTGAGCAATCTCAGAGCAGTTTGTGTTTGTGTGTGTGTGTGTTTTTTTTTTAGAACAGGGGTTGGCAAACTTTTCTGTCGAGAGATAGTAAATATTTTAGGTTTTGCAGGCCAAACAGTCTGCTTATAAATACACAGCTCTGATGTAACTTGCGCCTGTGCGCGTGTGTGTGTGCGTGTGCGCGCACACACGCATAAACAGTATGTACATACACGTTCATGGCTGTTTTCCAATAAAACTTTATTTGCAAAAACAGGCCATGGGCCAGATTTTGGCTCATGGACTATAGTTTGCCTACGCCCGCTCTTAGATATAGAAAGCTCCATCTGTTCAATCCTTCTGGCTGTATCTTCTAAGAATTCCTGGTCTGCTTCAAAGTAACTGCAGCGTTCCAAAGATGGGGTGCTTTCATAGCTAATGCTCTGCTTGGGTGGTAGAACATTATTACCAAGAAAATGTGATCCACTGACTGTTGAGTTTCTAGTTCTGTTTTCGTCTCTTTTCTTTTTCTTTCTCTTGAATAACAGGAACTTCACATTTGTGTTTAATATATCCTTAAGTGCTTCACTTAAAAAATAATGTCACAGTGTCACACAGAGCTGTTTAGAAACTTGAATAGTATGTTTCCCATTTGTTGTACAAGACCTTCTTGGGAAATGAGCTTCTGTCTTATCCCCGAGAGGGAAATGCAGTTGTGAAAAGAATCAGTGCCCCAAATCTGCCACTGTCTCACCAGTGTTCCGAAAAGCACCAGAAAAGCCATAATCCCACAGTAGGAGGTGTGTGTGTGTGTGTGTGTGTGTGTGTGTGTGTGTGTGTGTGTTTAATTCCAAAGGTGCAAAGTTAAGCTCAGAAATATTATTAGAAAATTAAAAACTTGTCCACAGGCTAGGGAAGCAATGTTTATGGCTTGGACTGGGCTGGTGATTAAATACATGAACCCGTGACGTTTCTCCGTATTTATATTTTCACTAGTGCCGAGTGTGACAGGGAGTGTCAGCCAGTCCCTCCTCCTTCCTGGGCACTCCTTGGCACTCTTCCCCATCCTCCCTGGCAGTAATACCTGGCCGATTAACTGCATCCTGATTTATACAGCTCAAGCAAACTGTTAGCCCGCCTCCCCAATCTGGGCCAGTGGAAGACCCCCAGACGTGCAGTGCTCCTCGGCGGCTTGTTTTTCCCCTCAGTCTAGTTAGAGAGGTGACACCCAGGGTGCTCTTAGAATCGGAGGTGAAAAAGAGCCTCTTCCTGTTTGTTTCCCTGAATGACTGTGAGGAACAGACCTCCCCTTTCCTTGAGTTTGAACCATGTTCCGTCTGTTACTCAATCCTTCTCTCGCTCTTGGGGGGCTGGGTATGGCCAGGCCCCATGAATCCCATGCATGTTTGAGTGGCGAGAGGCCGGGCAGTCCCAGCCTCGGGTTTATTGCCTTCCCGAGGTCTGGAACGGAGACGTGTGTGAGCTGTCTGCAGACATTTCAGCGGGCAGCGTAGCACTTACGCAGATGAGGTCAAGTGCCCTGTTTCATTACGTGTTGATTTGGGTTGGAGTTACAGCAGAGGTAAAGCGGCCCGCCCTGGGTCACGCAGATCGGAAACTCAGATCTGAGACGCGAGCCCAGGGCCTGGCAACCCACGCCAGGATTCTTGTCTGGAGAGTCCCCGTGGACGGGGAGCCTGGCGGGCCACAGTCCGTGGGGTCGCAACAATAGGACACAACTGAGCCGCAGCACAGCACGTGCCAGCTTGTATTTTCCCCGTTGGCCCTTAGAAGGTGCCCATTGTCTGGTGGCTTCCACTCTGCTGCTTATTGAAAAGCAGGGTGCGCTCATACTGCTGTGCTCAGTTCAACAGGGAACCATCTCTGAGAAGTTCGAAGGCTTTGGGGGGATCTCTAGGCTTGAGCACAAGATCCAGAAAACAGATGCTGGTGGCTCAACATGCATCTCCACTCAGAGAGAGAGAGAGAAGCTCAGTAATTTATAGGTTGACATTTTCCTTGGGTCCTCATAATACTTGTTTATTAGAGATAATTTGCTTAAGCGTGTGCAAGGTGGAAGGTCACGCACGAGAGGTTTTTATTAGTTGTGTACTGAATGGATCAATAGTAATTTGAATACCATAAATCTGTCCCGTTAACAGGTTTATTTCTTCATCAGATATTAATTCTGGAGCTGACAGAAACCGTGCTGTGCAGATGTAGCTGCCTCTGTAATCAGGTCCAGCTGCGCGTCTGCCCGCGCCTGGGCCCGGGGCCTCGCGTGCGGGACGGCAGGCTGGCGCGGGGCAGACGGCTCACTTAGAGCCCCTGGGAGGAAGAGGGAGGCGGGGGCCGTCGGTCGGTCCGACTCTGAGTCTGCTCCTCCTCCTCCTCCTCCTCCTCCTTCCCTCTCCCACCCCTCCCTCCCTGTCTTCCCTGTGTATTCACCCATCCATCATCCGTAAGTCATATGGATACCCACGATGGAAAACTTGGAAATTCCGAAATAAAAAAATCTTAATAATTCCAGCCCTGCATAGTTGCAGTTGGTGCATTTGGAAACCCTTCTCTCTAGTGTTTTTTCCCCATCCCAGGCATGTGCATTTTAATACAGTGGAGATGATATTGTGCATCTTGATTTTTTTTTAACAATTAGACTTTTTTTTTTTTTTTTTGCATCACTAATTTGGCACATACTCAATGAAGCAAGTCCATATGGAGATATTTTTTTAAAAAGCTGATACTACCCACTCATCCCTGTCCCTTTGGCCAAGTGGTTACTGTGGACCTTCTGTGCCCATGCAAATACTCAGAATGTTTATGTATTTGTAGGGGTGGAGTTTGTGTGTGTGTCTGTGTGTATTAATCCAGTAACACTTTACCCGTTATTTAGAAACTTGCCTTGTTCTGTTAACAAATATTTGGAACACATATACATGAAAGTTGATTTTTTTAATGATTGCATACAACACTGTGCTGTGGAATAGCCCTGATTTATTCTAGCATGGTCTTACTGATGGACACTCCACTTCTTTTGAGTTTTGTTATCTTTCTTGTTTTAGCCATTATAAGTACTACAGCGATAAATAATCTTATGGATATTATCTAATATCCTGCTGCTTTTAATATTGTCGGATAGATTCCAGAATTGGCACTTCTGGGTTAAAGGTCACGTGATGTCATTTGGGGTCCTGTGTTTTTACCTCACGTTATATATACAAGACCATCTTCCTACATTAACAAAACACTTTGTAAGCGATTAAAAAAAAAAGGTTGTGAAACCCTCCATCACGGAGTCTTAGCGGGGTTTATTTACCAATTCCTCCTGTCAGTGAGCCTTTGAGTGGCATCCAGATGTGTGCCTTTATAAATGATGCTGAGAGGAACTTCTTTCTGCGTGGGTCTGGGCCATAGCCTGGATTCACGCAGGAGTCCTAGAGGTGGGGTCACTGGGTCAGAAGTCACGATGAAAGGCCAGGCCTTATAAATGACAGGCTGAAACCATCCCCCTGCAGGTTTATACTGCACACCCCAGGCGGCCTCAGCACTTTACAGACCACAGCATGAACCCTCAGAACCGTCCCGCCCCCGACAGGGGGAAAGCGGTGTCATTATTAATATAGAAGTTGACAAACATCGTTAGCACCGTCTAGTCCAGCCACCGCCCCTAGGAGGACCTGGTCACAGTCCCAGGGCATCTTGGGGGCTTGAGCCCCTTGGGGAACCTCCACCTACGTCCTCCCCACCCTAGAGTGGTTTCTGCCCACGCCCCCAGCTGGAGACCTGAGAGCTTTGCTTCGGGGAGACGGGCGGGCTTCTTGGTCCCTGCTCTGCTTGACCCTCACCCTTGCGTGGTGCCTGGTGGTGTGCCGTGGGGCGCCAGTGCACTGGGCCGCCCACGGGATGGTCCTGCTCGCTGTGGGGGGTTTGGTCCCAAGCACCGGCGTCACAGCAGTCACTGTGCCAGCGCGCGCCTTCCCGCACCACCCTGCTCCACGTGCTCACACGTCATCCCTTGACCCCATCGTACATCCCAGTGTGCGGTTCCCTCCTCCTCTTTCACCCGCTTTAACTGTGTGCCATCTTGCTGTGTGGGCTTTTGCCATAAGGCCTCTATGATAACACGGTGATTCCTCAGCTGGGGTTGGAAAAGGCTGGAAGGAGGGACAGGAAATAGAAAGGTGGTTGCTTTTTGTTTGTTTCCGTATTTGCTTATCAATTTGGCTACTCTGGGTCTTGGTTGCAGCCTGTGGGATCTAGCTCCCTGACTCGGGATTGAACCTGGGCACCCCCTCCCCACCACACTGTGAGCTCGGAGCCTTAGCCGCTGGACTACCGGGGAAGTCCCTAAGGGCGTGTTTGTTAAATAGAATAACAGCTGGGATTCTGAAGCCAGAAGATCCCGATTCAAGTTCTGACACCTCTCTTTATAAGCGCGTGAGCTTGGGCACGTTATTAACCTCCTCATGCCTTTGTTTTACTATAAATACGGGATACTAATGCTTCCTACTACGTACTTTTGATGTGAGGAGCACATGACTCACTGTATCTGAGTCACTCAGTGCTTGTGCTGTGTGTGTGTGTGTGTGTGTGCGCGCATGCGTGCAGGTGTGTTTTCTCCAGTTTCTTCTAGGCAAAGGGATGTTCGACACAGGTCTTCCGGGCTGGTGAGGATAATCAGAAAGCAGACTGGGGGACTTTCAGAGCAGGAGGATTACGGTTAGGACACACGCCGTAGGCAGGTGGGCACAGCAGCCCTGATCTGGTGCTCTGCACCCCTGCCTCAAGCTCTCCACCCGCTCCCGCCCAGCAGCGCCAGCCTGTACCTGCCCCCCCACCCCGGGGACCTGAGGTGGCACACAGCCTCCACCTCCTGGCACCTCGGTGACTCACGTCTGACCCAGAGAATGTTATGCATTTCCCAGAAAAGCTTTTCCCAGAAGAGTGGGAGTCTAGAAACACAAATAGCAAAGATAGGGGTTGGAGGAGGAGTGGTGAGTAGCAGTTGGGGTAGCTTGTTCCCCCAGCTCATCTGCCTCTGATCTCCCTGTGTCTGTGGCGACCACAGCCAGTTCCAGAGGGAGGTGATGAGAAGCGTCCATCTGGAAGGGATCCGAAAACTGTTATGTGTCTGGAGGCCTTGTTGGCTGTCGGGGCTTTCCTTGAAACATCAGACTTTAGAGAGCCGTAAGATTTGATGTGTGCCCAGCACTGATGATTCAAATTTATGCTGGTTCGTAAACATCGGGAAACATGAAAATAATTCGATGCACCCCCACCTTCTGGTCCCTTCTTGATTCTAGAGACACAGAGATGAGAAAACCGTGGATGGAGTTTATTGAATGATTAAACTGAGCATAGCTGGGGGTGGGGAGCACCTCCTGTCTGTGAATTTAGGGAAACAATTGGTTATTTTTCCCAAATTCTGAATATTTGGCGTTAGAATCAGAGTCACCAGTGTGGCCACTGTCGGGCCACTGAACCAGAGGGGGCGTTGCCCCGTCTAAACCTGCCGCCCCAGAGCCGAGATCACAGCGGTGACAAGACTCCGGCACTGCGCTCTGCTTCATGCCTACTGCTCATGCCTACCGCTCATTTACAGTGTGAAAGAAAGAGGTTAATGGCGTTAAGTGTTTCGTTTATTAGTTTGGGGCTCTGCTGGGTCTTCCTGGCCGCGCACACTTTTCTCTAGGTGGGATGAGCGGGCTCCTCATTGCGGTATCTTCTCCTGCTGCAGAGCCCGTGCTCCAGGGCGTGCAGGCTTCAGAAGTTGCAGCTCCAGGCTCTAGAGCACTGGCTCAGTGGTTGCAGCTCACGGGCTTAGTTGCTCCGCAGCACGTGGGGTCTTCCCGGACCAGGGATCAAATGGTGTCCCCTGCATTGGCAGGTGGATTCCTAGCCACTGGACCGTCAGGAAAGTCTCAGTGTTAAATTTTTGTTGATAATATTTTCAAAGTGGGAGGCATTTCCCCTTAATTTTTTTTTTTCTTATCCACGTTCCCCATTCGTTAAAGGGGCTGTGATTCCGCCATCAGCCAAGCCGCCTCTGTCACCCAGGCGGCCTCAGTGTGGACTGAGAGCTTGCTGCACAGGCTTTATGTCAAAGACGCAGGCGTTTATCTTCCACGGCCGGGGTCCAAGCGGCAGGGAGGCCCTTTTGTCAAACGCCTGCCAATGAGCGTCTGGCAGATCCCATCCAGGGACCCATCATAGATTCCCGTCTCTGTCGTCTCAGGAGCAGAAGAGGTGGCAGGTGACAGGGAACCGGGAGAGAAATGAGGGGTGAGGATGATTGGGGGTGTGCACAGATCATGGGGTGGACTGCCTTGGACACTGCCGAAGTCACAGAAAGGAGACGGATCCGGTCCTGGGACACCTGAGGCCTGCCAGTAGGAAACACGTGGGAAGACAGACATCTGGCAGAGATGCCCCGTGTGCGTGCACGCACTGTTAACATCCACTGCCCTTGATGAGGTCCATGCAGAAAGCTCTCTGCTCTCTCTTCACATAGCCCATCCAGGCATAAATTGACATCAGGTGTTTCTGCGCCGCTGCTCTGGTTGTGAGCGCTCTTCTAGGACAGGCCTTGTTTCACTGTGTCTCGCAGATGCTGCCTTTTTACACATTGAGGGTTGGTGGCAACTCTGCATCAAGCCAGCCCACTCGCGCCATTTCTCCAACAGCTTTGGCTCTCCCCGCATCTCTCTGTCAATGTTTTGCAAATTCTGTCACTATTTCACACCCTCCACCAGCAGAAAGATTATGACCAACTTGACCGAGGCTCAGGTGATGATTCGCGAGTCTCAGCAGTGGCTAAGGTGTGTTCATTGCTCTTTTAGACGTAACACTAGTGCACACTTAATACGGTAGCGTGTAAGCATTTCTTTATATGCACTGGGAAACTGGAAACTTCATGTGACTCAGTCTGCTGCGAGGCTCGCTTTATGGTGGTGGTCTGGAGCTGAGCACAGAGGTCTCTGAGGTCTGCCTGTTGATGTGCGGGGCTCTGCGGACTTATTTGGGATTAATAAATAGGGACCTGAGCTGGATGATGGCGTAACAGTCAAGTGTTTTTTCCTGAGGCTGCTGTAATGAAGTGGGAAAACCGGCTGTCTTAAAAAAAAAAACAAAAAACAAACCCTTCATTTATTTATTTGACTGCACTGGATCTTAGTTTTCATAAAAGCTAAATGAAGTTATTTACTGTAGTTATTACTGCTGGAAATAATATTTTACCGCCCCCCCCCCCACATGGATTTGACAAGTTTTTTTTTTTTTAACAAATCTTTTATGGTATACCTCCAGAGGGCAAAGTACTCAAAACCTACTCCTTTGTCTTACACTTCTGAAAACAGACAAAAAGAATCATTCTGAGTGAGTTCTGAGCTGGGAGTCCCCTTGGAGCATCATCCACGGGCTCCGCAGCGCACCTCGAATCCCAGTCCTCCCTGCCTCTGCTGGGCCACTGCCTCCCCCGCATGCCGGGCGGCAGGCTGTGTCCACACACAGACCCCTTCTCCCTTCTCTGTGTCGCTCTGCCCTCTCCTCCCAGAAGCTGCTGACAGTCCCCTCGGATTTCAGCCCCTTTTCCCGAGTGATCTTTCAGCTGCTGATTCCTCCCCAACATGCTGGCCTGGGGGCACTTTTTTCCCCTCCTCTCTTTCCCGCCACATGCCTTAGAGGGAAACCGCAGGATCTGTTTTGTGTGTTTTTGTTTTCATCGTGTTTCAGAAGTATAGTTGACGTACAGCATTGTGTTAATTTCTGCTGCACAGCCGAGTGATTCAGCTATGCCTGTATGTGTTCTTCCTTTGTTAATTTTCGTTGCCGTTTATGGTGTCATCACAGGGCTTTGAACGTAGTTCCCTGTGCTATGCAGTAGAAGCCTGCTGTTTACCCATTCTCCGTATAACAGCTCACGTCTGCTGACCCCAGCCTCCCCCTGATCCCTCCCCAGCCTCTGTCTGGTTGGCAGCCGCCAGCTTGCTCTCTGTGTCCCTGATACTGTTTCCGTTTTGTAGATAGGTTCATTTGCGTCATATTCTAGACTCCACATATGAGAGATGTCATCTGATACTCGTCTTTGTCTTTCTGACTTCACTTTTAGCTGCAGCTGTGTTGCTACAAGTGGCATTACCTTTTTTATGGCTGGGTAGTATTTGTATACCACATCTTCTTTATCCGTTCCCCCATCTATGGACATTTAGGTTGTTCCCATGTCTTGGCTGATGTAAACAGTCCTGCTGTGAACATAGGGGTGCATGGCTCTTTCTGAATTATAGCTTTGTCTGGATATATACCCAGGCGTGGGATTGCTGGATCGCTCGGTAATTCTCTGTTTAGTCTTTGGAGGACCTCCATTCTGTTTTCCACAGTGCCTGCACCAGCTTACCTTCCCACCAACAGTGTAGGAGGGGTCACCCAAGTTTTGAACTTGACAAGCGGAAAAGGAGGAGAGAGGACGAGCTGGGGATAGTGAGATCTCCTGCAGTGAAAATGGGAATGCCTCGGTCCCCAAGAAAAAGTGTCCAGTGGAGGCAGGCGTTCCGACTGGCCCTGGGTTTGTGGTTTCAGACACAGCCTTGAAGAGGTCCCCTCTCCCCTGTGGTAGCCGCGTGATTCCCCAGACGCCCTGGATTTCCTGGTGAAGAGTCCCACCCTTGCTTTCTGGCAGCTTATCTGGATGGGCCCGGAGCTGAGCGCCCTTTCATATAGAAACTCCAGATTCCTGAATGCCTCGGAGAACTGTTCTCCTTTTGTTTTGCCTCATTTGCACACTCGTGAAATCAAACTTGCCGTTCAGTGTTTATGTAGCAATTCAGCCTCCGAAGCCATCTGGTGCTGGGCAGGAGTGTGGAACTCCTGGTTGCAGTGGGCCTGCTTGGGTCTTCCCAGCCTCTCAGCACCAAGGCCTGAGGTCTCCATCCCACGAGCGAGTCGCCGCCTCTATTTCCAGATTCTCCCCCAGATCCAGGCGGCTCTCTGGAGCCACTGCCAGACTCGGCGTTTGCTTTCCCTGGGCCCCCCAGGCCCTCGAGCTTTTCACTGCTGTTGTTCCTTTGCTCTCCCAGTGCCAAGGTAAGCTGGAGGCATTAGTATTCACACTCGGGTGTGAACGACCCAGCCAGCCCGCACCAGAGGGAAAATATTATTTCTCATAAATGCTCAATAATGATAGTCTTTATTGCATCCAAATCTATATTGTGACACATAGTGGAAAGCTGTTGGATTCTACGTGCAAGAGTTGACAAAGGCCTGTGGGTGAGAAAGGAAAGGAAAAAAAAATGTGTGTGTGTTACATTCAGAGAGAGAATTTTCTCCATAAACATAGGGCAAGAGATGGGACCAGGGAATTCCCTGGAGGTCCAGTGGTTGAGACTACGTGGTCCCAATGCAGGGGGCTCAGGTTCGATCCCTGGTGGGGGAGCTGAGACCCCACGTGCTGCACCCTGTGTCGAAAAACAGAGGGAGACATGCGGCTGGAGCACTAGACTCTCGTGGGCCAGGGTGGTTCCTCATCTTCCACAATACGACTTCCTGAAGAATGGAGCGTATTGAAAAGGCATCTATCAGGAAAGCATCTGTCTCCAGGAATGACTAGAGTAATCCCGGCTCCAGTCTAAGGGCATGGCCACGCATCTCCGACATCTGATGTGAAACAGGAAGATGAAGACGGGGAGCGAGAAAGGCCCTTGGAGCCTGCTGTTCTGACTCGCTTGGCTCTGCTGACATTTTCGGTCTAGAAAACTGATACCTGCACCCTCCCCACCACCCGACCCCTAGGGGTGGGGAGATGAGTCTTTGGCATTTTGCAGTCGATCAGACCTGAGCGATTTTCCTCGGAAATTGAACTCTTTAAACACATCCAGGGGTGACATTCTCTCTTTAGCTTTAGGACACAGACCCTGAGCAAGGTGACAAAGGAGGATGAAGATGTACTCTGTTGGAGGCATTAGATTATTTTATCTTCCCATGGAAATTATTTCATAGAAAGTTTTTTTTTTTTAAGTTTCTATATATATATATATTTTTAAAAATTATTTATCTTAATTGGAAGCTAATTACTTTACAGTATTGCGGCAGTTTTTGCCATACATCAGGAGAAGGCAATGGCACCCCACTCCAGTACTCTTGCCTGGAAAATCCCATGGACGGAGGAGCCTGGTAGGCTGCAGTCCATGGGGTCGCTAAGAGTCGGACACGACTGAGCGACTTCACTTTCACTTTTATGCATTGGAGAAGGAAATGGCAACCCACTCCAGTGTTCTTGCCTGGAGAATCCCAGGGACGGGGGAGCCTGGTGGGCTACCATCTATGGGGTCGCACAGAGTCGGACACGACTGAAGTGACTTAGCATAGCATAGCATTGCCATACATCAACATGGATCATCCATGCGTGCACATGTGCCCCCCATCCTGAACCCCCCTCCTCCCTCCCCCCCCCCATCCCCCTGGGTTGTCCCAGAGCACCGGCTTTAGTGCCCTGTTTCATGCATCAAACTGGTCGTCTGTTTCACATATGGTTATATACATGTTTCAATGCTGTTCTCTCAAATCATCCCACCCTCACCTTCTCCCACCGAGTCCAACGGTCTGTTCTATATGTCTGTGTCTCTTTTGCTCCCTTGCATATAGGATGATCATTACCATCTTTCTAAATTCTACATATATGCATTAACATACAGTATTGGTATTTCTCTTTCTGACTTACTTCACTCTGTATAATAGGGTCCAGTTTCATTCACCTCATTAGAACTGACTCTAATGCATTCTTTTTATAGCTGAGTAATATTCCATTGTGTATATGTACCACGGCTTTCTTATCCATTGGTCTGCTGATGGACGTCTAGGTTGCTTCCATGTCCTGGCTATTGTAAACAGTGCTGCGATGAACACTGGGGTACACGTGTCTCTTTCAGTTCTGGTTTCCTCGGTGTGTTTGCCCAGCAGTGGGATTGCTAGGTCGTATGGAAGTTCTGTTTCCAGTTTTTTAAGGAATCTCCACACTGTTGTCCATAGTGGCTGTACTAGTTTGCATTCCCACCAACAGTGTAAGAGGGTTCCCTTTTCTCCACACCCTCTCCAGCATTTATTGCTTGTAGACCTTTGGATAGCAGCTTTTCTGACTGGCGTGAAATGGTACCTCATTGTGGTTTTGAGTCGTATTTCTCTGACAATGAGTGATGCTGAGCATCTTTTCATGTGTTTCTTAGCCATCTGTATGTCTTCTTTGGAGAAATGTCTGTTTAGTTCTTTGGCCCACTTTTTGAATGGGTTGTTCATTTTTCTGGTATTGAGCTGGATGAGCTGCTTGTACATTTTGGAGATTAATTCTTTGTCAGTTGCTTTGTTTGCTATTATTTTCTCCCATTGTGAAGGTTGCCTTTTCACCTTGCTTATAGTTTCCTTCGTTGTGCAAAAGCTTTTAAATTTAACTATGTCCCATTTGTTTATTTTCATTTTTATTTCCGTTACCCTGGGGGATGGGTCATGGAGGATCTTGCTGTGATTTATGTCAGAGAGTGTTCTGCCTATGTTTTCCTAGTTTCTGGTCTTACATTTAGATCTTGAATCCATTTTTATTTGTGTATGGTGTTAGGAAGTTTTCTAGTTTCATTGGTTTTTTTTTTTTTTTTTAATGGGAAAAAATGCACAGGAGTTAATGTGGAACCATTAGGCAGGGATTCCTAACTGCAGTCTGCATTTACATTCCAAAGACCACAGGACTCCTGCTTGACAGGTCTGATATTCAAGCCTATGGCTGGAGGGCTTAGCAACACATTTCCTGGATTAAACTGGCCTGGAAGTGCAGTGGAACATCAAGTCCATTTTGTCAAGAGAGGGAAATCAGTTGGAAAATAAACTCTTTGGTATTGTTTCGATGATTAAGTCAGTTGGTATTAGGTAGACCTGGGAGGGCAGACCATGGCCTCAGGCTAAATCCTGCCAGCTGTCTGTTTTTGTAAATAAAGTTTTATTGGCCCATAGCCACACCCAGTTGTTAACACACCATCCCTGGCTGCTTCTGCATCAGGTAGCCAGGCTGAGTAACTGTAACCTTCCAGTGTTGCAGACTCCAGATAGTTACTGCCCTGGTGGCTCAGCAGTAGAGAATACTCCTGCAGTGCAGGAGCTGCAGGCGACATGGGTTTAATCCCTGGGTTGGGAAGATTCCCCTGGAGGAGGGCATGGCAACCCACCCCAGTATTCTTGCCTGAGGAGTCCCGTGGACAGAGGAGCCTGGCGGGCTGCAGTGCATGGGGTTGCAGAGAGTCGGACAGGACTGAAGCAGCTGAGCACGCGTGCACATGGTTTGATAAAGAAAGTCGGAGGGCCCGTAAATGGGAAGGTGGGCTGCTCAGTGTTTCCTGAATTTTTTGAATTGTGACTCAGCCTCTCCTGTATCTGTCGGTAGGAATAGAGTTCATTCAGGTTTTGTTGTGACAGCTTGCTTAAACAACCAAATGAACTTTTTGGCCAGGCCAGTAGCGTGTCAAAGGGGAAGCGTGTGTAATATGATATGATCCTGGGGTGGGGGGTGGCAGACAGCGTGGCTTCTGTGGATGAGAAGAAAAGGCCATCAGGATTGCAGATGGAAATCAGGACGCCTTGACTTTCCTGTGCGCATTTCTGTGGATGTTTACTGAGACATAGCTATTGCTGCCCCCAAAAAAGGCCCTCCTTTCCCCTCCAGCTGCTTGATAAAAGCCCCGCTTGTGCCCTCTTTTACCTCCAGTCATGCGAAGGTCTTGGGGAAGTTCATCTCTTGCTCAATCACTGAGGATCATTTGAGACATCACCAGCAGAAAGTTTCAATCAAATCCTCTTTAGACCGGACAGAAAACTTGTCAGTTGCCAGAACCACCAAACTGGCCATGATAAAGAGCAAATACCACCCACTCTTGACCTGGCTGAATGTGGGATCACCCAACATATAATAGAGCTTCGAGCCAAGGGATAGGGATGATGCTTGAAAATCCACGCAATAAATCATCTCTTTCAAAACTCACATAGTCCTGGGGATGTGCACTTATAAGCCATCCTTCAGTGGAAAAGTACTTAGGGTGCAGTAAGTCGTTTAAACAAAATTAGTGGAAAAACAGGGAGTTTCAGGGAGCAAGAGATCAGGTTTTCTGGGCTCACCACACATCAGGTGATTTCAGCTAAAAATGGCTTAAAATACTGCAATCACTTGCAAGGCCTTACATAAAGTGACCAGGAATCTGGGGCATTCGTGCTCGAGACAATTTTCTTCTCCTCAAGATAAGGGATGGGGAATTAGTCATCGGTTATTTCCAGATAATGTAGTTAGCACCTCGTGTAGTATTAGCTGGGCTGGAAGCCCTGCTCTCAGGACCGAGATTGTTCCTGCCAGTTCTCATCAGGAATACGTGTATTTCTCAAGTCTGGGTAGCCGCCTGTGAGTCATTTCTGCGGTCTGCCTGCCTTCAGGGTGCAGTGAGGCCAACAGCACCCCCCAACAGCCGTCTGGTCACGGGTTTGCTCATTCATTCATTCACCGCATGGATACTGAGGACCTCTATCTGACAGGTCCAGGGCTAAATGCTAGAGAGAGCTGTGTGCGTAAAATCTCATGTGTTGGGGCGTTTTGGCCTTGTCTGTGGTGCAAGGCATGCTCTGACAGCGGAGAGAGATGTGACGTTGTACCTGGTGAGGTCTCTGGAGACCAAGGGCTGGGCGATGTCCCGCGAGGTAGCACAGCGGGTCAGAAGCACCCCAAAGCTGATCCCTGCGGCTCTCTGTTGACCAGGGCCCCTTCCCTCTCACTTCTGTCCCCATCTGTATTTTTTGGCTCTCACTCTTTATTTCCTGTGTGGGGTCCACCCTTCTGCTTTTACTCTGAGGATGAGAGAGACGAAACAGAAGAACCCATCCACCCCTTATCACATTTGAATCCCAGCCTGCCACTCACTGGCTGTGTGTCTTTGGGCAGACTGCCTAAGGTCTCTGAACTCCGGTTTCCTCACGTGGCTGCAGGACTGGGGAGAAGGATTCGGTGACTGGGGGGCAGGTGGGTAAAGGGAGGGTCACACATTTTCTGCAACGTTGGGCTTGTGAATAGGAGAGAGGAGTTGGTCCCCATAGCTAGGAACCACCCATGGATTGCCAGGCTTCTGCTGTCTTAGCCTCTGTGGCACAGAGTCAAGGCCATAGATGCTTTCCGTTTCTGCTTCTGGTGCCTTCTGCTGGATCTTAGCATGTATAGACTAGAAAGCAGAGGCTCTGCCCCTTGCCTGGGGGTCCAGTGGCTAAGACTCCATGCTTCCACTGCAGGGGGCGGGGGTTCCATCCCTGGATGGGGAACTAAGATCCCACATGCTGCATGGCATTGCCAAAAAGTTAAGACAAAAAAATTTTTTTAAAAACAGCACAGGCTCTGGCATTGGATAGAGCAAAGGTCACATCCAGATGCTGGTCCTCCTGCACAGCTGTTGCCCACCCGCGGCGACTCTGCAAAGGGAGGTGGGCGTGACTTAATGCCGGGGAAGGTTGTCAGCGCGATCTGGGAGCGGGGAGAGCTGGAGTGTGGGTTAGCTCCTACATGCCTTGACCTCGCCTTCGCACCTGCTCCACCACCCACCCCCTGATCCCTGAGGATGCGGCCCCATCAGCCCCTTCACAGAGGAGTCCGCTAGCCCAGGACCCGGGCCTGGTGAGCTCTGCACGCCACGTGCTCCGTTGAGTAGGAGCAGCCCTGCGGCATCGCCACTTCTCGGGCTGGAGGCAACGCCACGCGCCCATGGATGCAGGGATACCCCATATCCTCCTGTCCTGGAGTCAGGTTCTGGATAGCTTAGCTGAAAAGAGACGGGGCTCCCCAAGGCAGCCCTGGGGAGCCCGTTTCCCCTTCCCTCCCAAATGTCTGGGGCCAACAGCGAGCCCAGGGACCCTGGAGGAAGCCCTGCCGAGTCTGCATCCAGAAAGCTAGTTCAGGGCTGAGAGAAAGCGCCCCAGGACCTGCACAAGCATCCTCTTAGCCCCTGGCCGCCTGTGCTCGAGTGGCCCTGGGAGTCCCCGGGCCTGGGTTCGAATCCCAGCTCTGCCACTTCCTAACTGTGTAGCCCTGAGCAAGTTTCTTAAGCCCTCTGTCCTTCAGTTTTTCTGTAAACAGGGGGACCTGATGACAAATGTATTTCACAGGGTTTATCTGAGGACTAAACATGAGGGTTTGTGAACCAGGGTGTGTGTGTGTTGAGACAGAAGCAAGCTGAGGTCAGCATCTGGCAAGTGGTAAGCAAAATATAAATGTGGTCCTCCCATGAGTCGTCACTGGCAGATAACTGTGGTGTCAAAAGCATAGGAACAATGATTCGGAAAGGATATAGTTCATGCTTATGTAGCAGCTAACTCCGGTTGATTTATGTCTCCGCTGCCCAGCAAAGGATGCCCTCTCAGACACCCACGCAGGTCTTTAGAAACACTTGTTAGCTGCCTTCTGTGTGCCAGGCATGGGGCTGGGTGCCAGGGACCCCACCACTGAGGCTGGAGCCCGACAGCACACACCCAGCTATGGAACAGGATTCAGGACAGGAGTGAAGGGGAGGAGAGGCGGCAACAGGGACTCACACGGGAGGTGCCCTTGAACTTGGTGATGCTGGGCGTGGTCGCCTGCCCAGACATCAGTGTGGGACCCTCCACCTGCCCAGTCCCTTCCTTCACTCAGTTAAACCCTTTCCCTTTATTATACTCTTCATCAAGTTTCTGGAGGGAGAGCAGATGGAAACACTTACACGGACACCCCCGGAGTCTGTGCTTTTGGGATTGTGCGGTACCCCTCCACACTGAAGGGTGAGTGGGGATCGCGCAGATGCCCCCCAGAGCCTGCGCTTTTGGACTGGACCGTGCCCTCGGGCTGAAGGGTGAGTGGGATCGCAGCGCTGGCGGCTCCTCCCGCTGCCCCGGCCCGCCTCTGTCTGCCTGCTGTGACAGGCCACCCCCGCACAAATATTGAGTCTACAATCTGACGTGGCTACCCTGACACAGTGCTGTGTCTATACCATAATTCAGGTTTGCAGGTGAGGATGTGGGCCCCGCGTGGTTCAGCGTGTCTCTCTGCATCGCCCAGCTGTTGTCTCCCATAGTCTGGGTGCCCCGGGAGGCGGGCCCCTCGATAGTCTGGGGGCCTTGCTCTGGGGGTCCACGCCCATGGGGGCGCTGCCGGCAGGACGGGGGCCGGGGGAGGGCTTAGCTGGGAGCGGGGAGCGGACACTCCATCCAGGCCGCGGGGACTGAAGCAGGGTGACCGTCAGAGGTGTCCTGAGTTGGGACGAAGGCTGCCTCCTGCCGGGGTGCGTCCGCGGGCTGGGCAGCCCCATCTGGCTGACGGCGTGTCCTGAGAAGGGGTCCCGACTTTAGCACATGGCAGCCCAGTGGCTGGGGAGTGGGTGACCCCGGGCTCGGTCAGGCCTCAGGGCCACGCACCGGAGTATCCGCTGCAGGGTCGTGGCTGACCGTGGGGCCATCACCCTCTCCCTCTTCAGGGCAGCGGGATGTGGGGCAGAGGGTGGGGAGAAGAGAAAGCCAGAGGCGGAGGTCAGCTCGTCTGGGGCAGGACCTGCTCCTGACCCAGGGGCCAGCCAGGAGGGGGCTCGGGTCACCTCTGCAGCAGCGGGACGGTGCTCTGGGGAGATCATCCAGCTGGTGGTCCTCGGAGCCTTAGAGCAAAACCAGACGGCAGGGTTCCCCTGAGATCCTTGATACGCCTGCATCAGGGGTTCCAGCCGAGGAGGGAAAGCAGACTCCACTTCCTTCTCTCCATCACTGGATTCTGATTCTTACCTGAAAATGGGGAAGATTGGTTCACTTGGGTGGTAAAGCTATCTTTGTCCGAAAGATTCTCCGTGAACGTGGGGACAGTGAGACCGCTGCGTTCCAGGACGGGCCCTTCTCAGGCAGAGTCATCAGCGGGGACCCGTTCGTGCGTCCGTCTGGGGAAGCGACGAAACCAAAAGCAGCCTGGAGGTTTGTCTCCAGGTAGAGGCGTGCGGTGTGAGTGCGTGCTGTCCTCTCCTCCGTCTGGCCTCCTGTTGGGGCCACGCTGACCCCAGGGGCCTGCCACTTGGGGACGCGTGCCCTGACTCTGTTCAGGATAACCAGAGGCAGTGATGTCGGACCAGGGGAGTCAGCTCTGAGTCTGCGTGAGCCCAGCTTCCACCAGCACCTGGAAGACAGCAGCGCACTGCCCCGGGGGGCCCTCCTGCCCCTGGGGCCACCACCGCTCTCCACGCCTCCCCCCCGCCCCGTCCTGCTTCACCCGCCGCTCTCCACGCCTCCCCGCGTCCTGCTTCACCCGCCGCTCTCCACGCCTCCCCCCGTCCTGCTTCACCCGCCGCTCTCCACGCCTCCCCCCGTCCTGCTTCACCCGCCGCTCTCCACGCCTCCCCGCGTCCTGCTTCACCCGCTGCTCTCCATGCCTCCCCCCGTCCTGCTTCTGTCGAGGTGTAGCTGACTCCCGGTGCTGCGTCCGTTCCTGCTGTCCCGTCGGGTGGTTGAGTTACACATGCGTATACCTTCTTTTCCATTATGGTTTGTCATAAGATACTGAGTATAGTTCTCTGCAGGGCCTTCTGGTTCATCGGTTCTGTGTGCAACAGCTCACACCTGCTAAGCCCAGCCTCCCACCCCGCCCTCCTCCAGCCCCTCCCCCTTGGAAGCCGCCAGTCTATGTCTCTGTTCTGGTTTTGTAGGTAGGTTGTTTGTGTCGTATCTTAGACTCCGCCTACAAGTGAGGCCGTTTGATATTCGCCGTTCTCTTCCCGACTTCCTTGGTGTGATGGTCTCCTGGTCTGTCCATGTTGCTGCAGATGTCAGATGCTTGTTCTTTTTTGTGGCTAAAGTGCCCCTTTATATGTATATGTGTGTATCTACATATATATATGTTACACGCCACATCTTATTTACGCATCCAGCCATTGATGCATTTAGGCTGCTCCCTTGGCTTGGCTGTTGTAAACACTGCCGCTGTGAACTTGGGGTGCGTGCGTCGTTTTGGGTTGGAGTTTTGTCTGGATATATGCCCAGGAGTGGGGTTCTCTTCGCCACCAGTACCCCACTTACCCAGTCTCCAGCCCCTCTTCCCTTACCCTGTTACTCCCACCTGCAGCCCTGCAGGGGCTCAGATCCTGTGTCCCTAAATGAGAGACATCTTGGGGGTGGGCAGGTGTATTTGTCATCACACGTGGATTCCACTTCTTGTACAAAGGCTCTGAGACAACTAATGAGCTATTTTCGAGGATGCTGAACTCATAGGCCACACAGCTCCCAGTGCGCCTGGGAAGCCACGGAGCCCCGAGCCAGGCAGGCTGGGTTTGGATCCCAGCCCGCGCTCAGCACTTGCCACGCTTTGCTGTGGCAAGACCTGCTCTTACGATTGTGCAAACTCCCGGCCAACAGACGCCAGCGATGCCCCTGCTGCCCTTGGATGGTGAACGTATCCCCACCCATGCAGGTGCCAGCGCTGAGAGAGGGGGTCCGGAGCCCGGGGGACTGGGCTCCGCTTCTGACTCTGCCACTTGCCCTTTGACCTTTGCCTCTTCAGGGTTCAGGGTCCTGCCTATAATTGGGGAGGGTGGATGCAAAATGTGGACCCTTCCTGGAAGCGCTGGGGGCATGAACATCCCTTAGCTTGAGGGGTGCTCATCACAGCCAGAATTCACCTGTTCCTCCTTCATTTTACTTGTTCAAGCCTCAGTCTCCCTATAAATGAAGTGGGGACACTGATGCCTCCACAAGGTTCCAGCAAGAATTCAGCAGAAACCTGGCACCCAGAAGGTGCCTTGGAAGGCATCCACGCCCCGTATGGGATTCGCACCTTAAGGCCGCGGACCCCAGCCTTTTTGGCTCCAGGGACTGGTTTCACGGCAGACAGTTTTTCCACAGGCCTGGGAGCGGGGGGACGATTCAAGCACATCACACTTACTGTACACTTTGTCCCTGTTACTATTACATCAGCTCTGCCTCAGACCATCAGGTATTAGATCCTGGAGGCTGGGGACCCCTGCCTTAGGGAACTGCCTTGTACAGTCAGTTGATTAGGGATCCAGAGGGCACAGACCATAGAGGACAGAGTTTGACAGCCAGCTACGCAGTTGGCTGTGTGCCCACTGACGCTCAGCTTGGTAGCTGCTAACCTATCCATCCACAGGATGGGTCCAATCAGGTGTGGCAGCCAGAGGGGTTAGGTGAAGCAGAGTAAGATGCCCCTCAGTGCCCCCCGCCGTCCTGAGTTCAGCACTTCTCTGAGCTGCGGGGCCAGGAGACCCTAACTGCAGTCGGCTGGTCGTGAGGCCACTCCAGTGGATGTGGCCAAACGGCCCACAAATGCTCAATCATAAACCCGAGACCTGCCGGCTTCCAGACCTCCCTTGCAGGAGAAGCAGTTTGCAACAGTGGGATGGTGCAGGGGAGGGCGTCAGAGCCCTTCTGGGGTGGCGTCCAAAGCCACACGTGGGCGGCTGTGACACCCTCAGACTCGACAGTGGGCCCGCAGCTGGGGGTCAGAGGACCGAGACGCGGAGCCCCGCAAGGAGGAGGAAGGCCGACGGGGCCCCACAGGGAGGGGATCTGCAGCCTGACAGGGCTAGTTTCCACGATGCCCGGAGGCCCTGCCATGGCTGGGGCATGGGGTCAGAGCAGGCGTCCGCCACGAACGAGGACAGGGGCTTCGAACAGAGACGTGCTCAGCTGGGTTCCCGGCCCTGGCTCAGCAGGGAGTTCCCTCACCTCCCTCAACCTTGACAGTAACAGTGGGTTGGCCCAAAAGCTCGCTCGAGTGTTTCCATAGGATCTTATGGACCAACTCTTTGGCCAAGCCAGTACCTGCCTGGCCAGGTTGAGAATCGGAAGCACTGATAGGTCCCTGGCACAGAACAGGCTCTGGGTTACCCGCAGCCATTTCCGTGATCATCACTGCTTTGTCGTCGTCGTCAGTTATCACGATGGGGGCTGGGCTAACCCTCCTGAAGGCAGCCGTTCCATCTCAGACTCACCTGGCCAAGACATGGCACTCTGGGTGGGTCTGGAAGGGAAGCCAAGAAAGGGCTGGGGGGTGGCTGTTCCTGGGTGGACAGTGGCTGAAGGGGAGGCGCCGGGGAAGGGGACACGTGGTGAAGTGAAAAGGAAGACGGTGCCCGGTCCATCTCTCGTGGGGCTCAAAGGGGAAGGGGGCGGGGGGCCGGCTCGGAGGAAAATTTCTGCCCAGGAGGAAAGTTGACTCCCGAGTTTAGGAAGCAGAGCAGGATGGGCTGCTGGGCTCCCTGCCAGACCGTCAGGCCTGGGCTGACACTGTTTTTCAGCTTCTGAAGTTTGGACTGTGGAGTTTGCCGTGGCCAGAGGGAGCGTGTGAGCTGGAGGACAGGTCAGGGTTCCCATCTGGCCGTGTCTGGTGGTCCAGGGGCCAGCAGCCCTGGCCCCTTGCCGGTGACAGCATCCCTTCTGCACCCAACAACAGGGAGCTGATTGCTTCTCACTGTGCGTGTCTGCCCGGGTGTTATCTCCCCTTCCCTGTCTCTGAGTTCTGGGTTTGTAGACACACTCATGCTGGCCGGCATCAGTGTTTCTGAACTTGACGGCACGTTTTCAGTGAGAATAGCCCTCTGCCTTCAGGGGTGGCATTAGAATCAAAAGGCAGATTAAATAGCCACCAGATGAACAGATAGAAATTTACCTCCACTCACACATGGGTCACCCTTGCTCTTGAGCTGATTGATTTCTGGGCTCTGAGTTGGAGGCTCTACAAACTGCCTGCATGGTGGGAATAGTGCGAGAAAACCAGTTTTCATGCTTTGCGGCAAAAATTCAACCAGTGGAATAGGAGAGGCAGGGTTAATTGACCCTAGAAGGTCGATTAACAGAGATGCGAATGTGCCCGTCACAGAGTCAGCACTGGAGCCAGCCGGGCATGGATTTCAAAGAGGATGTCACCACTTACCAGGTGGAGTACCTCAGGGCAGTCCATACCACTTCTGTGCCTTAGTCTTCTCCTCTGAGAAGAATGGGGCTAATACCCCCTAGCAAGGAATCCATGTCTTTTTCTAACATTTTATTATAAAAGTTTTCAGATAGAAAATTTCAAACAGTAATGTGGCACCCATCAATTTACCCAACTCCTATCATTCTACATGTATGCTGCACATCTTAAAATGTAATTTTTATTGTTTTATATTTGAGTATAGTTGATTTATAGTGTTGTGTTAGTTTCAGGTGTACATCTAAATGACTCAGTTATGTGTATATACATACTCTTTTTCAGATTCTTTTCCCATATGGGTTACCACAGAATATTGAGTAGTGTGCCCTGTGCTGTACAGGAGGTCCCTGTTAATTATCTGTTTTACCTATAGAAGTGCGTATCCATTAATCCCAGACTCCTAATGTGTTCCCCCCCTCCCGCTTTGGTAAGTTTGTTTTTGAAGTCTGTGAGGCTGTTTCTGTTTTGTGAATAAGTTCACTCATATCATTTCTTTGATTCCACATATAAATGACATCATATGGTGTTCGTTTTTCTCTGACTTACTGCACTTAGCATGATAATGTCTAGTTACATCCATGTTGCTGCAAATGGCATGATTTCGTTCTTTTTTATGTCTGAATAATATTTCCACTGCATACATGTACCACATCTCCTTTACCCATTCGTGTGTCGATGGGCGTGTAGGTCGCCTCCGTGTCTTGGCGGCTGTGAATCGTGCTGCTTGGAACGTGGAGGTGCGTGTGTCTTTTCGAAGTACGGTTTTCTCTGGATATATGCCCAGGAGTGGGATTGCTGGATCATGTGGTAATTCCATCTTTAGTTTTTAAAGGAATACTGTGCTTAAAAAACCCTGTGCCAGCTCTCTTATTCCGTCCATCCCTTTCTCTAGGGCCCACTGCGCAGGGACGTGTGGGGGTTTAACTGGATGCACGTGCAGGGCCAGGGCGGGGCGGGGTCTGGACTCCCACAATGCTCGTGTGTGAGTGCGGCTGTCGTTAGGATGCATGCACGTGCAGGGCCAGGGCGGGGCGGGGTCTGGACTCCCACAATGCTCCGTGTGTGAGTGCGGCTGTCGTTAGGATGCCAGTGCCCCACTTTCAGGGGTGAGAGTTTGTTTCTGGTTGCTGTGGTCTGGGGTAGGGGGTGGGGAGGTAGAGGAGCCTTGGAATCCATGCTAGGCTGGTACCCAGAGGTGCTGTGAAAGCTGGTGAGAAAAGTGACTGCCTCTTGAATGTCTTGCTCAGAAGGCAGAAACTGCCCCACCCTGCTTCCAGGTCCCTCAGGTGGAGGACGGAGGAGTGACTCCGACCTGGGTGCTTCCTCCTCCGGACTTTTAACAGACAGACCTGCAGCCGTGGTTGAGCCAGTGCCTGTGATGCACTCAGGGAGCCTCCAGATGCCATCACTGACCCTCCCAAGAGCCGGGAGAAGGGGCTGTTAGGCCGCCCATTTCATTGCCTGTGTCCTGTTGCAGAGCGGCCGGGTGGCAGAGCCGGAATTTGAATTCCTGTGTCTCAGGCTTCACTCCTGGGCTCTCCCTGTCCACCCACAGCATCCCCACCTGCAGAGTCACCCGGGTCGTCCCTCCTCCTGCCCCTCACGCTCTGTCCCCTCCAAGACTGAAGGGATGACACTGACCTCGCGCAGCGGGTCAGAAAGGCTCTCTCCCAGCCCCAGGTGAGCACAGGGGCCTGTGAAAGGGGGCCCCACGGGCGGCGAGGACTGGCCTCCCCTGCTGGGCCGGGGCGCTGGGTTTATCCAGGACACCAGGCCCGGCTCCCCATGCTAAAGCCCCAGCTTTGCAGCATTCTCAAGAGCCCCCAGAGCTCCTTGTGCCACTGAATGAATTTTGGAAACTTCAATTAAAAAACGTCCCCAAAGAAACTGTGAATTAACACATCTACACCGAAGCATCATACGTGGGGAAAAACACCTTCAATGTGAGCGCAGTTTTCCAGCCATTAGAAAGTTTACGCGCGGCTCGGTTTATGTAGACCCCCAAGGTAAGGACCTGCTTCCTCAGTGAAGACCTGCGTGTCGCTGGCTTTTCTCTCTCTACCTCAGCCTTCCATAATTTCCCCTCCATCCCCACGTGTGGAAACGAAGGGTAACTACAGGGAAGCCTGGCGGGGAGGCGTGTCTGTGGAAGGCAGTTTGACGTGGAAGCTTGAGTGGCTTCGTTTGCCCTCTCCCGAGTGTCGTGTGGCTTCCAGTCAGTGTTGCCGTGTGCAGGCAAGAGGTGGAGAACCCTCAGCTGATCAAGTGCCTTCTCCATCAGACACAGGAACGTCCTCGAGCGGGAAGGGGCAGTGGTCTGGGGAGGAGCAGCTGAGCGTGGGGTGTGGCGGTGTTTGCAAGCCCAGTTTTGCTGGCGCACAGCCACGTTCGCTGCGGGGTGTGTTGTTCACGGCTGTTTCCCCAACAACAGCGGCAGGTCTGAGTAGTTGTGGCCGAAACCATAGGCCCTGCTGGGCCTAAAATCTCTCTTCTGTCACCCTTTGCAGAGAAACTGCATCTGCCGACTGTTGGTAAACAGCACAGTTGGGTTTGGGGGCATCTGGTGGTTGGTCACTTTTGTGGGCGTCGTTCAGTGGCTCAGTCGTGTCTGACTCTCTGACCCCGTGGACTGCAGCACACCAGGCTCCTCTGTTACCTTAGGCACATGCTGTTCTTGCTGTGACTCAGTTTCTGCATCTCTGAAATGGGAACGACAGGGTTCTTTCTTAGGGTCCTGGGACTCTAAAGCCTCTAGCTCTGGCCTTGGTACTTTTAAGGGAACAGTAGGTACAAATCAATCGTTTTTTACTCCCTATTCTTTTGATAGAAAAATCCAAAGACATGGGTTCGATCCCTGGGTCAGGAAGATCCCCTGGAGGAGGGCATGGCAGTCCACTCCAGTGTTCTTGCCTGGGAAATCCCATGGACAGAGGAGCCTGGTGGGGTATAATCCATGGGGTCGCAAAGAGTCAGACACAACTGTAGCGACTTAGCACGCACGCCCACACTCCCTTTTCTTTTGATAGAAAAATCCAAAGACGCCAATCTTAAGATTCTAGAAGTCCTTTAGAGCAGGGGTCCCCAGGCTCCAGGATCTAATGCCTGATGATCTGCGGTGGAGCTGATGTCATAGTAAACAAAAGTGCACAGTAGGTCATGTGCTTGAATCCTCCCCAAACCACCACCCCTCTGTGGAAGAACTGTCCTCCACAAAACCAGCCCCTGATGCCAAGAAGGCCGGGGACCACTGCTCTAGAAAACCAAAGGACCAAGTGTGTAGAAACCCAAGACGGGTGGCTGTGCCCCTGTCCTGGCGTGGCGGCTGCCCCGGCACCCACCCCTCTGCTGGCAGCAGCTGCGGGAGCCCGTGCGGGAGGCGCTGGGGGCTAGGACGGTAAACAAAACGAGCCACAGCAGTCTAGGAAGAAATCTTTAATTTCTGTTCAGCTTTCAAGAGTTTGAGAGAGGTGTTGGTTGTTTTTCTTTCTAACAAACCAGTTCAAGTACATGCCTTCAGATTATAAAAGTGCCTGAAATTGCCTAGAATATCAGCATGCAAAGCTTGTTAGTATTTACATATATTTACATAGGGAAACAAGAGAAGGATCTACAGGTATTTACAGTCTACACAGGGGAGGAGAAAGGCGGCCTAATTGTATTTCCTAAAATACAGCCGATGAGTAGTCAGCACATGCATATTTAGAGAATATTTGCATGATAGAATGCAATTTTTTAAAAAAAAAGACATACCTTTGTAACTTTCTATGCTAAGGTGTTGCATAATCAAGGTAATTTTGTGTGTGTGTGTATTGTTTCTAGTCTATCTGCATCAAGTGCTTTAAAATGTTCCCTAACACCGAGGC
Source organism: Bos grunniens (assembly GCF_055505025.1). Lineage (NCBI taxonomy): Eukaryota > Metazoa > Chordata > Mammalia > Artiodactyla > Bovidae > Bos > Bos grunniens. The sequence goes on from NC_141182.1 coordinate 6,302,401, forward strand.
AGAATTATTTACCCCGGCAATTAAAGGCCCAGCCTGCGTGATCATGCCCCCCTAACTAGCGACACACTGCTGGTGGGTGAAGTAGCCACTGTTTCTCGTCTCCCCGTCGACCACTGTGATGAGGTCCGTCTGTGCAGAGGCAGTGCCCGGGCACTCACCATCAATTATGGAAGTAATACAAATGAGACGCTCTCCATAGTATGTTCCCAATGAAATATTAACAAGGCCAGCGTCTCTGTGCCTGAGAAATGATCCGACAGAGAGAGCCCCGTCTGAAAAGACTCAGTCCTGACACAGACGTGCTTGGCTTGAGACGGTGTGGCTGGACACGGGGGTCGGGAGGGGGGCCCTGGGGTGCCCTGCTGTGAGATGGGATTATTGCAGACTCTGTTCTTGTAATTTGTTTCTGGAAGAGTGAAGAGTTAGTTCATTTCTAACCACAGTGGGGCCCTATCAGAGACGACCCTGTGGGTTTCATCCACCCACCGCATGCCCTGTCAGTACCATGTCAGAGACTCTCTCTGCAGCCTAGGTGTCAACCTTGCGACGGCAACAGACTGATTTTTCAGGGTTTGTCTGCGCACAGAAATGGTCAGCTCTCAGTTTTCTAAAAAAAGCATGGTAGGCCCATTCAGTGTGATTCTGTGCAGACGAAGGGGAGCAGGGAGAGGTCTGCCTCACCCATACTCTTTGCAACGTTAGGTTAGAATTGAACCCATTCATTCTGCCTGGCAATAGTTTCAAAGGTTTATTTCAGTATACATGGCAAATGCGGAGGCATACATTTATGTACAGTATACAGAGCTAGCTAGAATGTGGGTCAAAGAAGTAAAAATGTAAAATGTTACAAATTAACACAGGCTAAATATCTTCTCTGAGCTTTCTATAAACACTCAGCAGTCCTTCAGTCTTGTCCAGGTGGCCAGGATGGAAAATTCCAGGGATGGGCCATCAGATTCGTCCCAGGTAGGAGAACCATGTGTATTTTGGTGGTAGAGTTCTAAGATCCATTTCAGAGTAACCTGTGGAAGAATGGGCGCCCCAGTGCAGTTTCCCATCCCAACCAGAGGAATCCCCCACCCCCGTTTGAAAAGCAGTGTGTGTACCCCAGGCAGCACCAGCAGGGAAGGCCCAGGGAACTCTCCCGTGGATATAAGAAGGATGTAACAGAGATAAGAGCATCTTCTCCCATGTTTAAAGGGACCGTCTCTCCAGCCCAATCAGTTCTAGAACATCTTTGGCACCAGTGGTAGATCAGGCGTGAATAACATCACCCACCTGGACTGTACTCAGTCGCTCCTTTTCCCTTCCCTCCTCCGGACGACCTCCTGCTCCAGCGGAGCACATCTGGGATGTCACAATACCAGCAGGTCTCGGAAAAAGGAAACCATTCTAAGTATTCTACCTCCACTCTCTCGAGACCAGCCATCTGTTATGGAACCGTTGAACACTTTGGGCAAGGATCCTGGAACACGTAAGGGGTATGGAAAGGGCCTTGTTGATATCAAGGCAAGTTGAGAAAAGGTCATCCCATTGAAAACAGAGTCCTGAAAACCTCCCGAGGTCACTCTGCCCTGCACTGCTGCTGCTAAGACTACGCAAAAAATCCTCTGGAGCCTTGCTCTCCAGAACAAACACGGCTCGGGCCTCTGCGGATGGCTGAAAGTGGCTGCCTCTCCTGAGCCCACTGGTCCCTGGGCTTGCTTCCACAGATTTCTCGGAGCATCGTAGCAACTGTTCTCCTAACTTCCCAACTCATTCCTCCCTGGTCTTCAAGTCAGTCTCTTCAGCCTCCTTGATGATCTTGCTAGAGATGAGTGACTTTTGTCAAGGATACCACGTGACTTTTGTAGCCTGACGAGGATTTAGGGTTCCTGGACTGCAAACGGGAAAGCGTCCATGTCGTCGGATTCTCTCCCAGCAGAGGCCTGTGAACGTACGCGGCTCCCTGGAGCCTCTGTCCCCTGTGTGCCCCCGCCCCAGACATCTCCCTAGATGGGCATCTGCTTCCTGGGGCTGTGTCCTGTGCCAGGACCAGGCGCGTTGGTGGTAATGGGCTGGCATGACCCACGGCTTCACTCTCCTCCAGAGCACCTGCCACAGAGCTCTCCTAGACTGCGTCCTGTGCCACCCGGGGAAGGACGGGAGAGACAGCCCCTGGGAAGGGACCTCTGAGGTCCTCCACCTTCGTGACTTTCTTAGCGAGAGATGAAGGCCCCTGCACACTGCGGAAGGTGCACCTTCTCTTCCATCAAGCTCAGGACTGAACGTGATCCTAGGGATTCTCCAGTGCACTGTCGCCGACTTTTCCAGCCTCTTTCCTGGCCCGCCTCCCTGTTTCTGTTTAAGAAGTTGAGTCTGGATTTCCCTCCTGTAACCAATCCTGAGGACAGCCTGTGTGTTAGCAAACCTCCTGAGGGCTGTGAAGGAAGTTACCCCTTGATCCCTGCAGAAGGAATTTGCCTGTATCTAAGTGTGCGCTGTCTGGACACATCAGTGGTTAGGCATTTGTAGGGATGAGTTTGTTGACAATGAATCGGGGCCGGGGGTGGGGGGCAGGAGAGGGGAGACGGGGCAGTCTCCTCTGCACACCGGCTGGAACATGTCAGGTGGCACCCTCCAAAAGGCCACACCCGTTTGCACATCTGTGAACTCATAAGCTGGAGATTGCTTGGGTTTCCCTGGTCTTGTAGTTCCACTCACACTTTGGAAAACGTCCTTGTCGTTTAGGAGCAGTGGATTCCTGGCTGGTCCAGTCGGGCGGGTGGAGGTGGCACTTTAAATCAGGCGATGGCTTTGTTAGGGGTCATTGGCTCTTGGCTCTTCCGAGGTGGCGTTGAGTCTTCAGTTTTGTTAATCCAAATGGATATAATTTCAATTTAGTGGCCTGCCTAAATCAACAGTGGGAAAATCTCTTCCTTATGCTTCCCAGGTGAGCGCCTGACAGCCTGTGAGTACATTTCATCTTCAGCCACGTCAGGGCCGCACGCGGGGGTTCAGCCAGGCCCGGCTGGGAGGAAGGGAGGGGGCCCCTGAGGCGACTCCACCGCCCAGGAGGCGTGGGGTGCGTGGTGTGCAGACGGGAGCGCGGGCGCGGGAAGGCGGCTTCCTGTCGCAGCTGCTCTGGGTTCCTGGGGTCGGTCGATGTGGCCCCGGAGGAGTGGCGTGTGAGCTCAGGTATGAAGTGGGCTCCTCTGTAGGTGGGGATGGCGACCATCCCCAGCCTGTAGAGCTGCCTGGGGCTAGAACGTGATGCCCATCACAGAGCTCCCTGCCCAGCACCAGGGGAGTGCAGGCTCGCGGTCGGTGCCCCCATCGTCACCGCTTGAACAGGCTGGGACAGCTCGCCCAGGTGGTGGCCGAGAGTCCCCTCGAGTCACGATCTCCAGCTTCTCCCACCTCTCGTCGTCCTGGAGGACGTGGGTCTGTTCCTGGTGAGCGCGGGACTCCACACCCAAGCCCGAAGGCTCTGTATTGGTCAGGTCCCCCGGGCGGGAGCCCCACTGCCATGCACGCTGGGCGTCTCTGGGAACACATGGCTCGTCTGTCGGCTTAAAAGACTGTTCTCAGATGGTGAGTAGGGTATACCCATCCTTGTGGAGCAGCTTGCTTTGGTTTCTCTCCATAACCAAACAGTATTGTTTGAGGAACAGCTGTGTTCCCAGCCCCACGGTCTCAGGAGATGAATCTGAAATACTGCACCACAATTAACCAGGAGAGGGGGTTGGAAACTTTTGGCAGGACTTCCCTGGTGGCTCAGGCGGCAGAGAACCCACCTGCAGTGGAGGGAACATAGGTTCGATCCCTGCGTCCGGAAGATCCCCTGGAGAAGGGAATGGCAACCCACTCCAGGATTCTGGCCTGGGAAGTCCCCATGGACAGAGGAGCCTGGTGTGCTACAGTCCGTGGGGTCTCAAAGACTTGGACATGACCGAGCGACTAAGCAACGCCTGGGAGACGGGGTGTCCCACGGGACCCGTGTCCGCTGCCCGCGTCTGCTGCACTCCGTGGTGAAGCACTCGCCGTACTTGCCGGAGCGCGACTGCTCCTGCCCTGGGGAAGTGTTTGCCGCACCCCACAGACCGCAGATGAGCAACAGGGGGAAGCTTTGGGGGTTCAGAGAAGCACCCGTCTCCTCCTCTGTGGCACTGGCAAGGTCCTCTGTCCCAGGAACCCAGCGCCTCCTCAGCGCCCACCCAGAAGGGCCGCTCCTTCCCCGCCGTGGGTCCCCGGTCCTGCCTCGGTCCTGGGGAAGCAGCTGCTCTCAAAACCACTGACCACACAGACACCCGTGACAGTGCATCTGCTTTTTTATGTCTCAGAGTTAAATCTGTTTTAAGACAGGAATCTATTCTTTTTTTTTAAAAGAAGCATGCATTATAAAACTAGAGAAACCTGAAAACTAAGCTAATGCTGTAACATGTCCTTATCAAAACGTGAGCTATATTAGGGAACCTACCGACGCATCACAAATACTACTATGTGGGTGGTTTTCTTTAAGCCTGGATTGTCGATCTGAAACTCCCATAACTTTCTCTTTCAAAGAGTCAATATTCATCTGTATTCCCTGCTGATGGCTGCAAACTGATGGCTAGTGGTTATCAAACAACTGTGGATGAAAAGCGGCTACTTCAACAGATTCATCCCAACCAAGGGCTTGGGGAGGATGGATAGTTTAGATCTCAAGGCCCCAACAATAAACAAATAGCAAACCGCTGTCTAAATCCCACCTTTCTGTAGTTGGAGACAGTGCCGCTCAGCTGACAACTGATTTCTGAAAGAGAATGATGAACCCTCATTACCCAGATACTCTTAAAAATCCCAAACAAGAATCCCGGGTGATTTTACATACGCTATAGAGATGGGTGGTGTCGTTCTCCTCGGGCAGCTCGCAGACGTTTGACTGAATCAGAAATGGCATTTAGGCGTGATTAAAGATTCTCCCGGCTTCCCAGAAATCCTCAGCCCCCACCCCGCGCCCACCCCACACAGTGATCCACACCCTCCCTCTCTACCCCTGGTGCAGGACAGACTTGCTGCGCCCCAGGGCTCAGACTCCCCATAAACTGTTCTCAAAATCACTGAGAGGAACCCCCCGCCCCAGCCCACGTTTGTATGTCAAGATACTGCTATTATCTTATCACAGCAGATCAGCAAGCAGTGGTGAAAGGAAGCAAGGCACAGCCTCAGATATTTCATAACAGAGTTGTTAACATCGTCTCCTTTATGGGGCGCTTTCATCTTCTCTGAATTATGTGCTGATGTCCCCCCGCCCTCCACAAAGTGGCATGAAAGTCATCTGACGGTGATGAAAGTGAGCTTTAAAAATTTTTCTTCTATCAGTTTAAAAACGTTTTCTCTTGTAGCAGCCACGCCAGCTTATTTCCTAATGAGATTTGCTAATGTAGCTCCCGTCTCTCTCTCGAGCATAGGCAGGCCAAACAGCCAATGAGCCAGCAATTAGCACTTGTTGTTGGAGTGTCATCGCCTCCGACCATACAAAGATGGACCCCGGGTGCTGCCGTCGGAGTCACCTGTTCACCGTCTGGTCTCTGCCAGGCGTGCACAGTTGGTCTTCGGAGGGGAGAAGCTGGTCTTTGCTTTCAGGTGCCCTGCGGTACTGGCTTCTCGCACAGAACCGGCACCGGTGGTGACGAGATCTAACTTGCGTACCACTCTGAGCTGAGTGGCAAAGGCCTCGAAGCCACCCAATCTTTGATGAAAGATTGGGCATTTCTAAGATTTATGGTTTTCGGCGTGGTAGCCAAGTGGAGGTTTACCCGAAATGAGGCCAGCTTCAATTGCTTTCAGATTCCATGGGGGGAAAATGCGTGTGCCCCCAGCTCCCTCATCAGCTCGATTCTGAATCAGTCTAAGTGCCAAATTTCTCTGCAAAAATACCATCCAACCACACGAGAGTGTACCATGATAGCATTTTAGAAGGTCAGAGTGGCGCAAGATTGCATTGGGTTTGGAAGAATTCCGTCTGTTGCTTTCCCAAGTGGCCACCTTTGATCCTTTGTCAGGGCTGGTGGAGCTTGTGAAAGGCCAGTTTGTTGCGATGTATGAATGCTGATATTATAGCCACTCTGGGGCGGGGTGGGGGGGCCTGGATCTTGGGGTGAGCAGACTCTCTCGCTACTTGGGAGCTCATGACAAACCCCCTGACTGCTCTTTGGTGGGTTTGGGATTTGCAGAGTACAGCGGAAACCTAAGACAGATGTCCAGAATATTCCTGAGCACTATCTCCACCCAGCAGCAGCATTCTGAGAATCAAGGCCGAGGTGGTAGTTGGCCTGGGTGGGCGGGACGAGCCCTTCAAGTCTTCCATCCGCCTCTAGAGGACACCCCGCTGCCCTTTGCCCCACACGGGGTGCAGGGGACTCGGATGAGCCCTTGAACCTGGTTAGATAAACGTGCTGGATGCTAATCTAAGGGTTACTAGGAATAACAGCTCAGCGGAAGGGAATCGGAGTGATGCGGACTTGGGTTCATCAGACCTAGGCCGCACAAAATCAATCTGAAAAGAAGTAGCTGAATCCAAGCGCACAGCTGGCTGTCTGGGGAATGGGCGTGGCTGAGAGGGTTGGGGGACAACCAACCGATGCCCATTTGGTTCAGGTCACGCTGGGGGTTCAAACTTTGGATCCATGGGTCTTGTCCAGCACAGTGGACAGCCCCAGGGTCAGAACTCACGCCTCCATCTCGTTCATCTCGTGCCTACGCCACACCACCCACCTCCCTAACAAGCATGTCACTTGTATATTTGGCTTCTTGGTTTTCAGACAAATTCAGTAAGTACCGTCCTCTTCAAAACAACCCCCAAGTCTGTTTCACAGTACTTTCCTCAAACGGTAAACACCCCGAGACCTCACTTCTCAGAATGCCCTGGGCTCCCGGTGATTATGGGCATAACCATAGACACACAAACCAAGGCGTGGCGGGGGAGGTTCTCCCCCGAGCCCTCTGCTGGGGCCTGGTGTGAAGTCTGTAAGAGGCAGGAGAGGGTCAGCTTTCCGGTGGCAGGAACGCGCTTCACCCTCCCACAGAGGGCTTCAGTGTTTTCCTAATGGTGACCTTATCGCCCGTTATCTTTCTCTGATTCTCCTCTGCCTCCCCACCCCTTCACCTGATAATTAGTTGATGCAGCAAGGGCTGTGGTGCACATAAATAATCAGAAGATGCCAGATAAACTGTATTGGTTTTAAATTAGAGCCGTGCCAACCATGTCTCCCTACGAGCACCAGCCTATTATTTTTAATTATGGCTCGCAAAGCAAAGTGATTTCTTGCCCTCCTCCCAGCCTCCCTGACAGCATCCTGTCAGCCGGGTGATATGGTGCCCCGTCGGCACACACATCCCCAGCCACAGCGCCAGCTGTTACTCAAAAGGTCAGTCGGAAGTGATCAATGGCACTCATTACGACGTGCATTTAGAAGTGGGCTGTGAGGACGTGGACCCTCAAGCCGCTGTCCTCCTGCAGGTACGGGCAGGATGTGACATTCATAGAAAGGTCTCCAGGATCCTGATCAACTCACAGATTTGTGTCTCGTGTCTGCAGGAGGCACGTGTGTATGGTGGGGAACATGTTTGCACACTGCATCCAAAGCCTTCCCCTCACAGCACCATGGGCAAAGGACAAGGACACAGCTGGCACTGGTCCTGCTTGGCTTTCCACCCGCTGGGCCACGAGAGTGCGGCAGGTTTAGCTCAGACAGAAGTCTCGTAAAAACATCTTGGTGTCACATGACATCATGCATTGCAGTCAGGAGGTTGGACGGGTTTCTTCCTGCCGGTTGGCAAGGATCCCACCCTGCTTGCGTTGTCAGCAGAGGCATGTGATGCGACGAGCTGAGAGGCATGTTGTGTTCAAAGCCTTTTCTCGCATGAGGTGTGAAAAGTCACACCGGTGCTCCAGGCGGAGTCCATGATGCTGTCCCAGGACGGCCCCGCCATACCTCTGGGTTCGCGGCCGCTGCTGAGGTCCAGTGGCCTCCACAGCAGGTGGGGAGGGCGCTCCCCATGAAGGACAGCCCCCGCCGCCTCTCTTCTGACGCGCTTGTTCTTGTCTCTCCTCTCTGCCCTGCAGCAACAGGGAGCCGCCACCACCGTGTACTGCGCTGTCGCCCCGGAGCTGGAGGGCCTGGGAGGGATGTACTTCAACAGCTGCTGTCGCTGCCTGCCGTCGGCCGAAGCCCAGAGCGAAGACTCGGCGCGGGCCCTGTGGGCGCTCAGTGAGCGGCTGCTCCAGGGGGTGCCCGGTGGCCCGCCCTCCTAGACGGCCATTGGCCCGACGCCCACCCCGCTGGACTCCCCCCCCACCTCTCACCCCGCGGCCTTCCATGTCCCCCCGACCCAGACCCGCCAGAGGCCCAGGATGTAAGCACTGGTGCGTCAGATCACACAGCGTTAGGTACCACTGGGGAGCAGGGCGTTGGTGGGGAGAAGGGGCGGTACTTCTTGTCCAGGGCTGGCGGCAACCGAGGTCCCTCTGCTGCCCTGGCAATGGCCCATGTGACGGTGAAGCTTCGCCTTCACACGGGCAAAGGGAGGCTCTCCATCCCACCGCAGAAGCACGTGCAGTTCTCACCACTCAGGGTCCCCGGTGCCCCCCCCTACCCCGTCCCACCAGCCACCACCCCAGCCACACACCCATGGCCACACACCCATGGCCACACTGTAGCCAGGAGCAGGCTTTCTCCTGTCCGGGGAAGAAAGAGCCGGTGTTTATCCTTCACACACTCATCTGCGAGATCACTATTCCATCCTGATCCAGTCTGAGTCCTGGACAGGCCCCCTCTGGCCCTTGTTCCCGCCGAGGCGGAGGGGATGCTGAGAAACGGGTGGTGCGGGCAGGGAGTGTGTCGCAGGGCACTGGTTCACTGCCGGAGCAGCGCAAAGGATTCTTCAGCTCACAGCAAGCAGACCTCACAGGCCACCCCCTGAACACCGCGCCGGGCGGGAAAGGGGGCCTGGCACCCCTAAGGATGCCCCGGGTGTTTGGGGGCTGGGGGATAAAAAGCCGTTCCCTTCATCCTTCCCGCAGTTTCAGGAAGGACCCCGTCACAGAGGTGCACGGCCCCCGCGTATCTGTTCAGCATCCTGCTTCCGCATCCTCTCGTCCCTTCCATCCTACGCTTAATAAAAGAGCATGCTTGAATATGATCACCTGAACTTTGTCTTGTTCCTTTAACTGTTTGTTTCAGTTTCGTGTTTTGTTTTTTTGTTTTTGTTTTTTTTTTTTTTAGAAAAGCAATCTAGAGGAAAAAATAAAGCGCTTCTTGTAGACGCCAGGAAAACACCATTCTCATGTCTTCTCTGAGTTTGTTTTGTTTTTGTGCTTTGTGGCTGTCTGTGGGCCGAGTTGTCTCACGCGATTAGCATGCCAGCATCATATTTTCTGTTGAAGAGAGAAAGAGAAAAATGACTGTTGTTAAATTTCACCTTAAGAAGTTTTGTTATTATGCACGGTGGGCCGTTTCAGGCCTCACGATGTGTTCCCTTTGTGATGACCAGGCTCTCGGTGAGTAGGCAGTATCTATGATGAGGATGGGGGTGGTTTGAGGCCCTTTGCCCCTGGTCCTGCATCACTCACACCTGGGCTTCCAGGCCATTCCCGCAGAGATGTAGGAAGGGCCTCTTTGGCCACATGGAGACAATGCTTCTGCTCACACACCAGGAAGGTGGGGCAGAGGGGCATGTGCCACCAGTCTCCATCCTGACATTGTCGTCTGGGGCCTCTGGCTCTGTGTGCGCTCAGACACCACTGCTTTCCAGGGGTCCACAGCCTGGCTATATCCTCCCATCTAGCTATATTCCCCCTTAACAGAATCCTTGAGGGACCTTGGCGAGAGGAGGCGAGCATGCCCCTCAACCGAGAGCTCCCTAAAGCCATCGACCCCGCTGGTGGGGATGTAAACTGGCCCAGCCACTGTGGGGAACAGTGTGGAGGTTCCTTAAAACGCTAGAACCAGAGCCACTCCTGAGCACACGCCCAGACAAAACCAGAATTTCACAATATACATGCACCCTACATTCACAGCAGCATGATCCACAATAACCAAGATGTGGAAGCAACTTAAATGTCCATCCATAGAGGAACAGGTAAAGAATATGAGAAAAGAATATTACTCAGCCATAAAAAAGGAACGAAAGAATGCCATTTACCACAACACAGATGGACCTGGAGATTATCCTACTAAGTGAAGTAAGTCAGATAAATACCATATATCACATCACTTATAGGTAGAATCTAAAATGTACAAATAAACCTATTTATAAAATAGACAAACAGACTCATAGAAAACAAACTTGTGGTTACCAAAGGGTAGCAAGAGGGGTTAGGAGAGAGAAATTACGAGTCTGAGATTAGCAGATACACACTACTATATTTAAATAGACAAACAACGATGTCCTACTTACTATATAACACAGGGAACTATATTCAATATTTTGTAATAAACCAGAGTAGAAAAGTACATATATATCTGAATCACCCTGCTATACACTAGAAACTAACACAGCACTATAAATTAACTATACTTCAAGGACAAGCTAAGTCACGCAGACCACGTCTTCATACAGTCATGCACCCAACAGACACACCAAGCACCACATTACGGAAATTCAAAGTTTAGGGTGACACCCCCACCTATAAAATGAGCTATAAAATGTCTAGATCCTGGGTCTACAGGAGTGGTCACAGCACCCAAGGTCATCATCAACTTGACCAAAAGTTCTCCAGGTTGCTTGGTAACCAGAGACCCCTCCCAGAACAAAGCCAGGCCTCCTCTCTCCCCTTACGCCCTGAGTCCACGGGGTCAGACGGTACCAGTCCCTGTGGGTCATTGCTCCTGCCAGACACGTCTCACTTCCTTGGCTAATGCTGTGGGGCAATGCCTGGACAGGTGAGCAAGTGTACAGATAAAGCCTCACTCCTTTTTTTGTTTTTGCTTAGTTAAGCCCATGATTATTGTTTACCATCTGTTATGGTGCGTATATATAGACATATCATACACACAGAAACACACACACGTGTTATATGTATGTGCAACACATACACACGTATATAATACATATATATATATTAGTGTATGTACACGTGTGTGTGTGTGTATATGTAATATAAACCTAGTCTTCCATAATCACCACCGCTGTTTTCAGGTGCTGTTTATTATGTGCCAGTTGCCACTCTGTGCCCCCCGCCCCAGAAAGATGCCATGTAAAGACCCACTAAAGTAACTGAGAGCAGACAAGGTAATTGTTGGGGGAGACAAGGGAGTGAAACCCAATAGGGAGCCTGGAGCAATAATAACCAGAGCTGGAAATCTCTGCTAAAGTCACACCCACCTTCCCACTTTGTGCTCAGATGATGAGACTGGCAGAGCGGCCTGCCCACAGCCCCCGGGCTGGGGACCCGAGGGGCAGAGTCAGCCTGCAGGGCCAGGACGACGGTCTGCACCGCGCTGCAGGGGGGTGCTGCAGACCCCCGTACACGTCCCTGAGTAGATGGATATGAGGGGCTTGTTCACACAGCAAGACTGGCCTGTGCCGGCCCAGGGCCTGTTCTCCTCCCAGTGCCCCGCGTCTGGGGCGAAGCCTGCCCATTCTGTGCCGCTACCTGGCATCACGGGCCCGGCCCTGCAGACCCCCTCTCCTGCTTGGCTCTGAGCAGGTCTGTGCCCGGCTTCCCTCCCTGGGTTTGGCCTCCGGAGGACTCAGTGGCCAGGGTCTGGCCCCATGGCACTGGAGCCACAGGGCAGTGAGAGGGAGCCAGAGTGCCCACTGGCCTTCTCCAGTGAGCTGCTTGCTCTCCCTGAGTCTTGACACCCAAAGGCTGCCAGCGTCCACGTGCACGGCTCACGCAGGGACACTTTGCTGCCGTTGATCAATAGGAAACAAGAAACTGAAGCGGCCGCGGCAGTGACTGAAGCTGTGGCTTGTGGTTTTGCTCTTTAAAATGGGGTGATGCGTGGTTTTGTTTTGAACCTCCACGAAGGGGGCTTGACTACTTTCATTTGGGTCAGCGCTGGGCCCCGAAGCCTGCTGCAAAATGGCTGCATGTCCGGGCCGCCCGTGGGCACCACGTCGAGAAGCTCACCTTTCACGTGAACTTCGGTTGACGCATAGCTGCTCGACAGTGTTAGTTTCTGCTGTACAGCAAAGTGAGTCAGCTGTAGATGTACACATATATATGTATATCCCCAAAGAAATTTACATTTTAAAACAAGCATCTAAAATAGCTGTATTATATAAATGAACTCTTTTCCTGATCCTCGAGACCAGATTTACGGTTACCAAAGGGAGGGGGGAGCAGAGGATAGATGAAGAGATAGGGACTGGCATATCCACACTGCTGCATGTAAAACAGATGACTAACAGGGACCTACCGTAGAGCACAGGAACCGCACTCACTAATTCCGTCGTAACCTACGTGGGAAAGGAACCTGAAATAGAGTGGATATATGTACGTGTGGAACTGATTCCCTTTGTTCTACACCTTAAACTAACAACATTGTAAATCAACTATATTCCAATAAAATTTTTTTTTAAAAAACTTTTAAAATTAATTCAAGAAAAAATAGAAATATTTACCCTGTTAACTTTTTGTGCCTTTCCACGGATCCAAACTAGTTTGAATTCATTTTAGAATAATAAACAATATCACAAAATATTATCCACATGATGACTGAAAAAAACTCTGAATTCTACTTGATGAGATACTGCACTAACGATAAAGGCAATTTCTAAGAAGGAAAAGACAGGCTCAGACACCACTATCCTAACAGAGGTTTTCCGCTCTGCTTCATAGTCCTTGGCGCCTCCCCCCCTCCCCCCCGCCCCGCAACAAAATCACTTTCTTTCTCCGTTGTCACTTATTTTAATGGAGCCCTCCCGTGTCGTCCTGCTGGGTTGGGGGCGTCAGCGGGAATCCCATGCTCTGGGACATTCAGCCTGTTTCTAGTTTTTGCTGTTAGAACAATGGTGTAACTTGCATCTGTCTCCATCCAGTTCCTCCCTTCTGTTGACCGTGCTCTCCAGCATCCATAGGCACCCCTGAAACTCTTGGGTCTAACAGCTCTTGTTTGGCTTTTGCTGCTTGCTTCCATGTGCCATGTGGAAGGGTTACAGCCAGCAGAAGGTACATATTTCTGGGTTGTTGTTGTGTGTGTGTGTGTGTGTGTGCGTGTGTTTAACAACCTCATCAGCCCTGGGTGTTGGTATTTAATTTTTTTTAAAAAACATTTTCACTTTCTATTGTCACAGTTTATAGCTACTTACATAGAATACCCCTGAGCAATCAGTCTCCTTATTTAAAGTACAAGCATTTTGTCTTTTGTTTTCCCACCGGGCCAAGTTCACAGTTGTAATTAGAATGGACATTTTAGGTGAGGCGCATTCTGTCTGGGCAGGAACACGTCAGCCATGCCAGGACATCTTTATCCCATCCCTCCAGCAGTAAGTGTCCTGCCTGTGGTGCCTTCGTCACCAACCCTAGCATGACCTGGGCCCCATCTGCATGCTGGCCCAAACCAGAACGGCTCCTGCTGGCTTACGTACTAACCCCCTGGCTGCTCCTAGGCATCACACTGCTGGGAATGACTGTCTCCCCTCTAGGCTGATCTGTTTCCAAGGCCAGGGCCTGCTGCATCTTGATAGGTCTATGCAGACAGACGCCCTTCATCACTTACTCAAACGGAAGAGGCCCTGTGCCTTCCTCCAGCTTCTGGCTTTATCTGAGGTTCACTAAGGGCTGGCTGTTTTACTCTGGAGTCGTGACAATTTCTCATTGGCTGTTGGGTCCCTTAGGTGAGAAAGTCCACTTTGATAAAGTATAATTCCCTGAGTCCTCACCACTACTTTGTGCAAAGCACATAACCTGAAATGCTGTTTTTGCTCATTTAAACCTCACGAGTTTTGAATGAAATGTCACTGTCCCCTTTTAACCAGTGAGGAAAATATTCAAATATTTCAAGGAGGCAGATGGCCCCCCTCCAGGGTAAAGTGATTGGAGATTCCTCCCCTCTGGACTGAAACTCCAAGACAAGAAAAGCAGGACAATTCAGGGAGAAGGCTGGGCCCTGCCCAGAGCACATATTTCTCATTCTCAAAGTCAGGAGACCTCCCTGACCAGACATGAGCAGAAAAGTTTCGTTGGAGGCCAATCAGGAGTCATATCAAGTGATGTTCTACCCAGACGCCTTTTTGGTAAAATCCACCTTGGCTAAGAGATGGGTGTCCACACATGGGAGGATCCTGAGATACACCAAACACAGACTGTGAACCAGGCAAATCAGAATGATTGGCCAAGGGAAACCCGGAAGAAATACCCCATAAAAGTAATGCAAACTGCCACGAGGGTGCGACTCAGGGCCTCTCCCCCGAGTCTGCCCGTGTGTCTCTCCACACGTCCTGCACTCTTTTTTTCCTCTTACTGATACTTTGCTTCACCACTTTCTGTCTTTGTGGGAGTTCCTTCCTGCATAGCGGAAGGTGCGGGCCCTTGTCACTGACCGCCAGTCTAGTACTAGGCTGGGATCCAGTGCTTATCACTGCCGCGACACGGCCCATCTCGGGCTGGGGACCCAAGACCCGCTCCAAGCCGTTGCAGGCCGAGGCCACCACTTCCTGTGTGATGTTGTGCCCGTCACTTAATCTCTCAGCCCCGTGTCCCAACCCCAAGATGCATTTGCGGTTCCTCTTACCCCTCCAACTTCATCTCCCCCTTGTTTTATTTTCTATGTACACACTTGTTTAGATTTTTTCTAAGCTGAACAAATGGGTGTTCATTAGCAATCCACTCGAATATAGTTTTATTCTTTCTCTATACTCTTTAAATATGACTTGTGAGATTGGTTGAAGGTGGGAGTAGGTCTATCATTGTATTTAAATACAGTTGTTCTTAGAAATCATTGCTGAATAATATTTTTTTTTCTATAAAATGTATTACTGTTTGCTGTTTTCATTAGAAAGTTGAAATGTACTTCCAGCATTTAAATTTGGGGGAAAAGATCAGGAAAACAAGTATTCCCACAGTCTCACCCCTCAAAGACAACCACTGTGACTGTTCTGATGTATGCATTCCCTTTCTCTCTTTTTAAAAAATGCAATCGAGTTTATTTGTATCTTTTCAGTTTTATATAATACAATTATACTCCACATACAGTTTTATATATTTTAAAGTAAATAAATTCTGGATACATCTCCCACTGCCCTTACGATCCTGCATTCAGCAAACAGGCGCACCACAGTCACCTCAGCCTTGCGCTGTTACTGCAGAGCTGTTTCCCTCATTGCTGTATTTTCATTGATACATAGAAAGCTTTAATAAACAGAAGTGCATAAGATCTGGGGAGACCAGTTTGATTTATTTCTTACCACGGGCTCCAAAGGGAATGTAGGGTCAAACAGCAGGGGTGTTTTTAAGCCTCCGGGTTACCTCCTGTCGGGAAACCTTTTCCGGGCTGCCCACAGGGCTGGTTTTGACCTCTGCCCAGAGTTTCCTGGAGCAGGGCAGGTGCGCGTGCTGGTGGTTGGTTTATTTTGCCCAGATACTCTGCCTGTCTGGGGTTTGGCGGCCTTCTTCTCAGGGCTGGCCGTGCAAGTTTCCTGGGATAGAAAGCTCTTGCTTCTGCGACCGGGACAGGAGAGGGCAGGAGCAGTGTGCCAGCGAAACCCGAAAGGGCTGACCGCGACAGAACCCAGCTCAATTCTGGGTCAGCTGGTTTTGCCAGCCTTTGAAGGCATCGCAGTATTCACTGTGCGGCTGTTTCGGGACCTACTGAGCAAGTCTGAGGACTGTCTTGGCCAGGACGGCATGTGTTCGGACTTCTTGGCGCGGTTCGCTGAGGCAGGGCTGGCCCCTTAGACTTGGTCCTGGGGGAGATTTACCTGGTGGGGCCTAGATGTGAAGGGCTGATGATGAAGCCCTAGCTTTTCACTCTCACTAGTGACTGCCTTCAAGCTCATTTCAGGGACAGAGGCTAAATTCCTTCTTGGATGATTTAGGGAGAATTTCAGTCAGACCATCCCATTTCCTGAACAAGATTCCAGAACCTAGTAGAAGCCCATATAAATCTCCCTAAATATTCCCAAAGCCTTCACAGCTTCAGCACACTCTCAAAATAGAGAAGTAAAAGGCACGGGGGAAAAGCAACATATAGACAGGTAGGTAGATATGATCTCAACTGAACAACTGGTATTATTAGCAATGATGTTAAGAAGTACTATTTAAAATAAAATCACAGTGAGCATTACTAGTAATACAAACTCCAGAACCCTTGACCTAGAAATTCAAGTTCCAAAGTTTAGAACTCTGAAGCAGGGCAGTTCTCCCAGTCTGCACAGATGATAGGTGTGTATGTGTGACTGTGTGTATGTGTGTGTGTATACACATATCAGGAGTTTGGGAATTCAAAAACTCCATTAACGTACTACTGGATCTGAGAAGTATAGTTACTAACAATGATTTAAATATGTTTAATTTCAAATGTTTTGAACACAGGCCCCTGGTTTTTTTTTTGTTGTTGTTGTTTTTTAAAGATAGTGTTTTGTTAACAGGGCATTGCTCTCCAGGATATAGAGACACGTTTTTCTTAAACCAATGATTAATAATAACAACGACAACAGCAACAGCAATAAACACCTGAGGTCAATTTAAATGTCCAACAGCTGGGGTCAGGGCTCTCTGACCACCATGATGTTCTGGAAAAAATTCAATTAAGTGAAAAGATGTTTTTAACATATTAAGTGAAAGACATAGGCTATAAAAGTCTATAAGGTATTGTGTTTCTGTGCATGTAAATTACATATTGTAAGAGAGAGAGCTGTGAGGTGTTAACAGTGGTCGTCTCTTTTCCTCTTTATGCCTATCTGTATTCCCCGCATTTTCTACAATGAGAGTATGCCCAATAAAAAAGTTATAAAAGCACAGAACATGCCAACGCTTGTAAAACGTGCCGGTTGCCTCTGGAGCGTTCTGGCTCAGCTGTGGGCCCAGTGACTGATCCTCCAGAAGGTTCTTGGGCCGACACTACACCAGCGAAATGGCTTTCGAGTTCCACAGGAAGAGAGCGGGGTCTGAGGGCCTCATCCCACAGGGGCAGGTGTGCGAGAGTACTTGGGGTCTCTTGGCAGTTCTGTCTGAACTACTCTTCCCGCTATGGCCTATGCAGAGGCACCCCCTCCCGCCGGCTTGGGCCAGGTCAGCTTTCCACAAGAGCCTTTCCTCTGCGCAGCAATAACGCTGCCAAGGTCGGAGTGACTTACCTCCCACCTCAGCACACCCGTTAACCTTGAGCACTCACACCCAGCCCCTGCAGAACCCAGACCGCGGATGGACGCCAAGTCCCTTTCCACTTTTTGTTTTATTATTGCTTGCTAAAAGTTTGAACCAAATGATAAATGGAAGTATTGATTTTGTTTGTTTATCTCCCTGACCTCTGTCAACGCAAAGTTTTAAGAAAACAGACTGTTAGAAAAGTAAAGTTATATGTCTTACATTATTCTAAACACATACACTCATCCAAAAACCTTAAGGGGAATATTTACACCTCCAGAGAAGATGTACAGGTGGCCAAAAGCACACGGAAAGCCGTTCAACATCACTGATTGTCAGAGGAACGCAAATCCACACCATCATTCTCACAGCCAGTCAGGACGGCCAGCATCAACACGTCTGCAAACAAGAAATGCTGGAGAGGCTGGGGAGAAAAGGAGCCCTCCCGCGCTGCCGGTGGGAAGGTAAACGGGTACAACTGTGGCGGAGAACAGCACGGAGCTCCGTAAAAAGCTAAGAGCTACCATACGATCCAGCAATCCCACTCCTGGGCATACATCCAGAGAAAACGGATTTGAAAAGAACCGCACGCTTGTAACGCTCATAGCAGCACTATTTATGGTGGCCAAGACACGGGAGCAACCTACGTGACCGTCGACAGAGAGATGGATAAAGAAGACGTGCACACGTATGCGATGGAATATTACTCAGCCACAAAAAGAACAGAACAGTGCCATCTGCAGCAACCCGGATGACCTAGAGATTTTCACACCAGGTGAAGTAAGACAAAGACCAATACCATATGGTACCACTTACACGTAGAATCTAAAAAATGCTACAAGCGAAGTTTTTTTACAAAACGTGAGTAGACTCACGGACATAGAAAACAAACTCATGGTTACCAAAGGGGAAAGTGGGGAGAGGGGAGGGATAGATTAGAATTTGGAATTCACGGATGTACACTGTTATATGTATAATAGATAATCGCCAAGGACCTACTGTGTAGATCATAGGGAACTATATTCAATTCCTTGTAGTAATATATAATGGAAAATAATATGAAAAAGAAATATATATATATATAGAAAATTATATAACTGAATCACTTTGCTATATACCTGAGACTAACACAGCATTGTAAATCAACTACGTTTCAATTTGTAAAAATTTTGAGTTTTGTTACTTTCCAGTTGGGAAGAAGTACAGCATGAGGCAAGGAAATATGAATAACTAAGAAAACCATCAAACTAATTCCTCCACCCACTTTGGGTCTAAATAAGAACACCACCAGTGTGATCCCCTGGTACTTGCACCACAAGCTTCATGAGTAAAAGCCAGGGGAAGCGGCTTCACCAGACCTTTCCTGACTCCATCACTCCACATCACAGTGGAAGGTGCTTCCAGACTTTCGGTGAGACAGGCCCTCAGTTCACCTTCCCCTGGAAGGAGCTGACTTCTGCAGCTCTGAGCCCGAGGCAGCCCGCCTGTTAAATTTCACTCTGTTTTTATAGGCCTTTTGCATGCAGTGTTAAGCACACAGTCCTACCATCTAATTAAAAGACTCTTATCAATTTGCAGGATAGTTGCTTATGGGAAAAAAATTATAATAAACACGCGACGCCGAGGTAAACATCAATCACCCATTGAGAATGTTAGCACTTGATCCTGTGCTTCCTGAAGAACGTGTAGAGAAGCGCTCGCTTTGAGAACCATCCCTGTTAACTTTTTAGAACTGAATTGCCCAGCACCTTTCTGAGGAAGGGACGCAGGACGGGGTGATGCCAACGGGAGGTCTTTCCGGCACTCTGATTCAGCCCTGACTTCTGTCCTTTGGCCTGGCTTCTGCGGGTGCCCCTGGCAGTGGCAGAAAGAACACATGTGGTTCCTTTTAAAAATGAAAGAATCAGTCAAGCCTGGGACAGCGGTTGATAGAGGCTTGTAATGGATGTCAGTTTCCCACAGTGGAGTGGCTTTTCTGAATCTAACATCCTAGGATGAAAGGCCAGCTTTCCTGGGCAAACGACACTTATTTAACAGTGAGATGGGCCCCTGAGATCCGTAATGCGCTTTTCTGGGGGGAGGGTGAGCGTGCAGCCAAGGTTGCACGTGCTCCTGACCCCTCCCCCTAAGTGATGTCTTTCTCACTTAGTGATGCCTGCCCCACAGCAGGCACGCCTCCTGTCATGTTTCTTTGCCCCAAACCTACAATTGTCACGTGTCTGAAATTGGCTTCACTTTGTCAGGCTGGTCTGGTTCAAATATCTATTTAAAAAATCACCCCCAAAGCAAATTAAAATCAGAAATGTCATGTTCTTTGGTGTAGTCACATTAGTCTGACCGCTGGGAACAGGGGGAAAAGTAGCTTCCAGGCCCAACAGGAGGAAGAGTGGAGGCGCTGTCGCCACCTGGATGTGAAACCAGACAGAACCCGCCCCCCCCTAGCGCCCCGCCCCCCAGCGCCCCGCCCCCCCAGCGCCCCGCCCCTGGACGTGCTCTGTGCCAGCAGGCTCTTCTGGGACAGGACGCTGGCATGCCCCAAGCCCAGCATGGTTGGGAGATCATTTAACGACCTGGCTGAGGATGGGGAGGGACATGGCACCATTTTGGTATTCCAGCCTGGTTTCGAGGGGGAACAGTGGCTGTAAGTTCTGGCTGCATTTTGTTTTCTAAGCTAATATCAGATGTGTACCAGGAGAAAGCATTAGAGGAGTGTGGTCTAGGTCCTAAAAGCTGGCAGACGTGAAAATACAATGACCTACACCGTGGGACAGAAGACCGAGGCCTCAGCAGCAAGCACAGAGGGAACAACACACTTTGCCCATTTGGTTTGAGTGTGATCTTTGTCTATGTATTATTGTGTGTCCATCAGACATCAGCATGCCTATCTTTCTGTCTACAGGCTCACTTCAACACAGCAGAGAAAGGACTATCTATACTGTGAAAAGAGAGCAGGAAAAAATTCATTATAATGGAGTTAAGACAACCATGTAGACAACATATGCATAAAAAAGGCAAGAGACACTGTGATCTACTAAAGTGGCTGTGCTGGCAAGGTATGAACACGGGGGACAGGAATCTAGGCTAATGTCCTTCCTACTCTCACGCTTACTTTAAACTTTTCTATAGGTACAGACTTTGTACAAGAACATCTCATGTTATTAACTCCTCTTTTGGTGGAATTAATATTCCAGGATTTGGATGTTCCCTAATTAACTTGACAATCTCCCTATTATATAAAGAAAGCTGGAGTCCTGATATAGTCCAATATCCAGTCTAGACCATGGGGGAGTTAATTGAGAAGACTCTTAGAAGCATGTTTAACCCAACATTAGGCACAGGTTTGGGGCTTAAGCCTTCCCTACCTGGCATCCATGTCACACGACCATGTGTGAGGTTTGGTAAAAATCAGATAAATGAGAACACTAAAATATCCAGATAAATATATCCAGAGTTATTCTCTATGGCACCCTGTGATCACGCAGCCAAGCTTTCCCCACAAACTGACCCCTATTTGATAGGATTTGGTAGGATTAGACACAGCAGAAATCTCAGAAATAACACTCCAGTTCAGTAACAGTTGGAAAAGTGTTAATATAAAGACAGGCCATTCTTAGTTTTCATGCAGTGAAGAAGGATCTTTGCCTAAATAATGGAAAATCAATGTAGTATATTAAAAAGCAGAGATATCACTTTGCCAACAAAGGTCCGTATAGTCAAAGCTATCATTTTGCTAGTAGTCGTGTATGGATGTGAGAGTTGGACCATAAAGAAGGTTGATTGCCAAAGAAGTGATGCTTTTGAACTGTGGTGTTGGAGAAGACTCTTGAGAGTCCCTTGGACTGCAAGGAAATCAAACCAGTCCATCCTAAAGGAAATCAGTCCTGAATATTCATTGGAAGGACTGATGTTGAAGCTGAAGCTCCAATTCTTTGGCCACCTGATGTGAAGAGCTGACTCTTTGAAAAAGCCCATGATTCTGGGAAAGATTGAGGGCAAGAGGAGATGGGGATGACAGAGGATGAGATGGTTAGATAGCATCACCGACTCAATGGACATGAATCTGAGCAAATTTCGGGAGATAGTGGAGGACAGAGGAGCCAGGAATGCCACGGTTCCTGGGGCTAGAAAGAGTCAGACACAACTTAGCGACTGACCAGCAACAAAACGTATAGGATGAGTCATGTATTCACTCAGCAAACAATTGTTAAGCACTTCCTATCGCAGTTCCTACGTCATACCATGAAATGCAGAGAGAGAAATGCATTGCGTTACCCTGGAGCTCAGACTAGGGACTAGAAACAGATCCAAAAAACAGGTGATCCAGGACCCTTACACAACTGCAGGGGGACAAGATCACGTTGGACTTTACCTACTGGCCCTAAGTGTTCCCTTTACAGAGGGATGTGGATGCCTTCTCCCAGAGCTGTGGGGCTGGGGTATGTCATAGTGAAGGTACCCTCGATGGAGGCCTTGATGGGATAAATGCAGATACGTGGGATCAGCAGAGAGAAGACCCCGCTGTGCCTCACTGGGAGGGGCTGGGATGCCAAGAAAACTCCCCAACGAAGTAACACTGATGTTTCAAAAATAGTAGACAAGCAGATTTAAAAATAAGTATGCAGAGCAGAATAGGATTGAATGCTAATTTTTGCTTTCATTAAATATTTTAAGAAACTGCTCACAGAGATCTGCCCAGCCTCCAAAGACCTTGACAGGGGAAGCAACCTTCTTATTTTCAAGGCACCACTTGGTCTTTTCACACCATCCTGGGCTGAAGAGGCATCTCCCTTCACACTTGCGTGCCACATGCAGGGTCTGCTTCGGGGGCAGCCAGTGGTGACACTTTGTTTGTAAGCCAGCAAACACTGGTAGTTCTGCACAGACCACACAATTAATTTTATTTTCGCCCTCAGCCAGATTTCCAACAAAGACCCCAGAGATGTCTGGAAAATTAATTTATTAAAAAGCAATAGCTTGATAATACACACGATGGCAGAAGAAATGAATATGTTCAGTATCTTATAAAACAGTTGGCAATCACATAATAGAACATTCATTGTCAATTTAGTAGCTTGTCTCATTATGCTCGGCAAATAGTTGTAAAATAGTGTATTATTCATGAACCAACATGCGTTAATTACTTTTAGTGCACATTTATTTTTCAAATGCAGGAAGAGTTGGATTCATCTAGAAAAGCAACTTATTTTGCAAAAGTCTGCTCCAGGCCCCTTTCAAATAAAGAGCCGCAGGGTGTGTTTCTTAGGCCTGAAGATGCACACCGGTGATGCTCAGTCCCAGCCTTGAGCAGGGAGGGACAGCCCCTGCCTTGGCTGGTGCGGCAGAGGGCTAGCTGATATGAACCCCCCAGATGTAGAACCCACCCAGTGCCTCGGTCAGTCCTGACCTAGGTGGGTAAGAAGCAGTTCAGCTACATGAGCCTCACCACTGACTTGGCCATGGACCCTGTTTTGCAGTGTGATATGAGCAGACAGACTAGCAGGGGACTAAAGTGTCCTTGCATTGCTAGTGCTGCCTTTTCACACTCCTGCCTCCTACCACGAGGGGAATACTCCCAAGGGACCACTAGTCCAAAAAAAAAAAAAAAAAAGAGAGAGAGTCACATCAAGTAGATAAGAACCCAATCCATAGCCTAGAGCCACACTCAGCCTGCATCAGCTGACCCGCAGCCTACAGATAGATATGATTGCTGCTTTAGTTGGAGGGGAGGGGGTGCTTTGTTATGCAGCAAAAGCTGACTGATACATCAAGCATATGCAGAATTTACTTTGGGATGCCCTGGAGGAATCTTCAAATCAACTGGCAGTCAATTTACCTCTCTTAACACCTGCTTTGGAAGATGTCTGGTCCACGAGAATATAAACCCAAGACAGAACCCACCCATGGTGTAGAGAAAGAAGATTTTTCCCCCACGTGGTCCTCACAGCGGCAGCCACTGAAGCAACCAGTCTAACTGTGAGCCTTGATTTGCATCAAGCTGCTTCTCATGTGGGCGGCTCCATGCATGGGCTCCAGGGTAGGCAGGGAGAGAATTGATTTAGTTAACACCAGCTAACGGTTCTTCCCTGTGGAGCAGAAAGGAAGGTGAATCTCTAAAAATCCCAGACCATGCAGGGTTGTTATACATAGTCAACATAATAGAGGAAACGCCCAGCACCCTAGGCACACAATAGCCGCTGGTAGTAGGTGGCTCAGGCAGTAAAGAATCCGTCTGCAATGCAAGACACCCGGGTTCAATCCCTGGGTTGGAAAGATCCCCTGGAGAAGGGAAAGGCTACCCACTCCAGTATTCTTGCCTGGAGAATTCCATGGACAGGGGAGCCTGGTGGGCTATAGTCCATGGGGTCGCAGAGAGTCAGACATGACCGAATGACTAACACACACAACAGCAATCAGAGTCACAGTCACTGTCGCTGTTTGGTCTACTCCTTGACAGTGGAATCGGAAGCAGAAGGAAGCACAGGAAACACCCTTCCCAGCCCCGACTGCCAGCCAAGCCTCCCAGAGCCCCGGCATCCCTCCCATCCCCCTCTCGAGAGCCTCCCGGAGCCCAAGCATTCTTCCCGTCCCCCTCTCGAGACCCCCTCCTTAGTGGTACCAGCACCATCATCCTGGAACTCCACTGAGCCCAGCGAGGGGCTGAAACCCTGAGGCTTCCATAATCTGTGTTGGTGGGGGGAGGCAGGCATAGCCTGAGCTTCAAAGGGTAGGAGGAGAGCTCCCAGCTCAAGCACCTGGTTTCCAAACTGAATGGCTTTCTGGCCTCTCCTCTGCCGTAGCACACTTAATTGCTGTAGCTCCCAATTGGCCCTCTAGGTCCCGGAGAATGTTTGACCACCACTCAGCTCTGCTGAGCCATCCTCACCCATGTCTGTGTCAGGGCACAGGCTGTGTCCTCTCCCTGGGGTCTCCTTTCCCTGCATCTCCCTCCTGTAGGTCCACTGAGAACTCCTACACATCCTTCAAGGCCCAGATCCCAGGCCGCGCCTTCCAGTGAGCTCTCCAGGGAAAGGCCAGCACTCCTGCCTTTCGGTTCCCAAGATGTTTGAGCAACGGTGCTGTTTTCTTGTGTTTGTTTAGTCGCCTCTGTTTGTTGCATTCAGCCAGGAGATCTTTGAGAGTACAGACAGCATCTCGCTCCCATCAGGGTTCCCAGCCCCTTACACCGCGTTGAGACAGACAAAGTGCTCAGGAAATGTTCTGGATAAATGAATGTTTTTGTGGAGGCCAGCTGAAAGGCCCTCGTCCCTTTCCTTGCCCTGCTGCTGTTCCCTTTTCGGCCTCTGCTGTCTAGATCCCCAGCATTTCCCACTGAAGACACGGCAGGGGATTGGAGCTCCTTCTTATTAGGAATTAAAAAAAGAAAAAGTACACGCCATCTCAAATGACTTCAAGCCCTCCAGAGACAACCTATGCAGGGTTTACAGAGAGGAGGGGGGCATGCGAAGACATTTCTAATTAAATTCTTTAGTGCTTCTACTTGACCTCATTTCAACTGTGCCATAAATCTTAAAAAAAAAAAAACACTTAAATCCAAAATTTTAAATAACACTTATGCTCTGGTTTAGAACAGGGACTCTCCTTCTTAATCCATTAGTTGGACACACTTAGGTTGCCAGGGTCTGTTGTGGGACTGGATCAGTGAAAGGCTGCTGACCATTTCAATTAAAATGTTTTCAAGGATTTCTCAATAATAAACTGGTCTTGCCTATAATTACAGATGAAATAATAATTAAAAAAAAAAAAACCCTCACAATCCTCTGTGTAATGTTATGGCACACTGTTGGTGTCCATGTACCAAGACAAATACCTCCGTGAGACAGGGAGCCGTGGAAACAATTAAAGTATAAATCCCAGGCCCCCGTGAACACCTGGCTCTATTAGCTGACTTTGTCCCTGGTCACAGAGCTCACTGGTGGCTTGGGAGGGAAGGGTATTGGCCTTACTTCAGTGAAAGCATAATTCTACTCTGTAAATCTCTGCTGTAATTGGTCAATAAACATACGCTTTGGCAAAATGACCACGGGGGTGACTGGTTAGAGAATCTCTGCCCTCGTATTTCTCACTCTCCGTGGTCCTTCTAGCTTTGAGAGTGGCCTGTTCACACAGCAGCTGGTGTACAGAGCATGGAGACCGGCAGCTCCAGGGAGGTTAGTTCCTCCTCAGAAGTTGCTCAGGAGGAAGCGTGTTGTTACACCATTGACCCAGTCTGTCCTGGGGCTTCTCAAGCTCAGTTTGGAGTTGGATAATTCTTGGCTGCGTGGAGCTGTCCCATGCAAAGCAGGGTGTCGCACGGTGATGCTGAAGGAGGCAGCGTGGTGACGGGCAGCCTGGCCTCGGCTCACTTGATGCCATGTGACTCACACCACACCTGTGTGACACCCCCAAATGTTCCCAGACGTTGCCAACTGTCCTGCAGGGGGCAAACGTAACCCTGGTTAGCAACCCACAGGATGGGGTGGCAGGGGGTGGGGATGGGGCGCGTAATATTTGCAAACGAAGTGACCAACAAGGGATTAGTCTTCAAAATATACAAACAGCTCACACAGCTCTACAGCAAAAGAACCAAACAGCCCAGTGAAAGAACGGGCTGAAAATCTACATAGACACTTCTGCAAAGAAGACATACAGATGACCAAAAACTACATGAGAAGATGGTGAACATCATTAATCATCAAAGAAATATAAATCAAAACTACAATGAGGTATCACCTCACACCTGTCAGAAGCCAGCATCAAAAACTACAAACAGTACGTTCTGGAGAGGATGCGGAGAAAAGGGAACGCTCCTCCTGGAGATACATCCGAACTGTAATTCAGAAAGATACACAAGCAAGACATGGCGACAGAAATGTCCATCAGCAGACGAATGGATAAAAGAAGAGGCCGTACATACATACGACAGAGTATTACTCAGCCAGTCAAACAGAACAAATGATGCCGTTTGCAGCAACATGGATGGACTCAGAGATTATCATACTAAGTGAAAAAAGTCAGACAGAAAGACAAATATCATACGTACAATCTATCATATATAGAATCACTTATGCATAGAGTCTGATTTTGTAAATGATACAAATGAACTTATTTACAAAATAGAAACAGATTTACAGATATCAAAAACAAGCTTAACAAAGGGGAAACATGGTCGGGGGAGGGGGAGCAGGGAGGGATAAATCAGGAGCTTGAGAGTCAGATACACACACCGCTATGTATCAGGTAGATTTTCAGCAAGGACCCACGGTGCAGCACCAGGAGCTCTCCTCAAATGAAAAGGATGAATCGAGGTGTAACTGAGTCACTTTGCTGCTCACCTGAGACTAATGCAGCAGTGAAAAGCAACTATACTCTAAGAATTTTTATTTTTATTTTTAATTAAAAAAAAAGGACCACTGGTCTAGTCAGATTTCCCAAGTGTCGTGGTCTTAGCACTCCATATGGACCAGTGAAGTTGCTCAGTCATGTCCGATTCGTGTCTGGGACTGGAGCCCACCAGGCTCCTCCATCCATGGAATTTTCCAGGCAAGAGTACGGGAGTGGGTTGCCATTTCCTTCTCCAGAGGATCTTCCCAACTCAGGGATCGAATCCGGGTCTCCTCCATTGCAAGCAGATGCTTTACCGTCTGAGCCACCAGGAAAGCCCACCCCACAGGGACAAGTCACCATACTCCGGGACCTGTTTTTCACCGGATCAGTCTCCCTCCCGACCTTGTTCTCAGCTGACCTGGCATGGATCCCTCGCTGGCCCTCCACGTCTCCCTGCTGTTCATTTCTGCTCCTGCCTGTGCGCGTGGTTCTTGGTTTCTGGAGTCTGACCTGCAGTCACCCCCTGAAGGATCCTGACTCTCTCTGAGGCTGCTCCTTCTCGGACTCAACTGTGACAGGTTACCCACAGACTTGGTCAAGCCTTGCCTCTGATCCCCTCGGACAAAGTCCAGCCTCCACCGCCAGCAAAGACGGCTCTGCAGCGGCCCACCAGGTTCTCCCAGGGTCTGAGTTATCCCTGGTTGAAAGAGAGAGAGATCACAGTAGAATCTCATGCTTCTTTCCGAGTTCGTAGAAAGAGGTACCCTCTCTCTTTAGGTTTTAGATTTCCACTGGATCCAACAGAGCCGGGGACTCCAGAGTTCACTCTGACATCTTGGTTTATTTTGAATGCTTAGTCTACTTCATATAAGAGTCTGTGGCCTCCCAAGGCAATAGAAATAAAAACAAAAATAAAACAAATGGGGCCTCATCAAACATACAAAAGCTTTTGCACGGCGAAGGAAACCATAAACAAAATGAAAGGACATCCCACAGAATGGGAGAAAATATTTGCAAAAGAAAATATTTGCGACTGACAAGGGCTAAGTATCCAAAATATACAAACGGCTCATGTAATTCAACAAAACAAACAACCCAATCAAAAAACGGGTGGAAGACCTAAAGAGATACTTCTCCAAAGAAGAAATACAGATGACCAATAGGTACATGTAAAGATGATCAACACTGCTGATTATTAGAGAAACACAAATCAAAACTACAACGAGGTACCACCGCACACTGGTCAGAATGTGTGTGGGCTAAGTCGCTTTAGTCGTGTCCTACTCTTTTCGATCCCATGGACTGTAGCCCACCAGGCTGCCCTGTCCATGGGATTCTCCAGGCAAGAATACTGGAGTGGGTTGCCATGCCCTCCTCCAGGGGATCTTCCTGACCCAGGGATCGAACCTGTGTCTCCTGCAGCTCCTGCATTGCAGGCAGATTCTTTACTGCTGAGCCACTAGGGAAGCCCTCATACAGACCTCACACTGGTCAGAATGGCCATCACTAAAAATGCTGGAGAGGCTGTGGAGAAAAGAGAACCCTCCTACACTGCTGGAGGGAACGTAAGTTGGTTCAATCATTATGGAAAACTGTATGGACATAAAACTAGAAACAGAGTTACCACATGATCCAGACAAAACTATAAATCAAAAAGACACAGGCACCCCTATGTTCAGAGCAGCACTGTTTACGGTAGCCAAGACGTGGCAACAACCTGAATGTTCATGGACAGAAAAATGGATAGAGAGTCTATGGCCATGTATTAGGAAAAGTAGGATTTGGACCATTCTGTGAATTTCAGCTAAAATATAACACTTGGCATTTTAGGTGCTGAACTGTTATCCTTATTGTATCTGGGGCCTGATGCCTTTGGGGGTACCAGGTGCCAGGCACAATGCTTCTCCAGAAATGGGAAACGGGGTTGAGATTAGATGTGGGAGATTCAATTTAATTTGAATGTCAGCTAAGCAACAAATCATTTTTTTTAAAAAGCAATCCCACACAATAATAGGATATACTTGCACTAAAAAAAGTCAGTCATCATTTATTTGAAATTCAGATTTAACTGGGTGTCTTTTTGTTTGCTTAATCTAGCCACTCAAGGCAGGAGGGATCTCTTCTCTCTCAAGGGTTACAGGATCTGAACTTGACCCCACGCCCCACCCCCTGGTTCCTCTCTGTGGCCCTGGCCTTGTTTTCTCTGAGCACGTGGCAAGTGGTCACCAGGGGAAGTGAGGGCTCGAAGGGGACCCAGTGGAGATGAAATCTCTTCCTGTCTCTTCCGGTCGCCCTGACCGTGCTGGCCACAGGTTCCTGCAGGTCTGGCTTCTCGCTCACGCCCCTGCTCACAGCCCTTGTTGCGGTCTATCACTCTGCCCAAGGCTGGGTCCGTAGCACTGACCCGCTGAAACGAGGAAGGCTGAGTCTGGTGTTTTGGTTTGCAGCTCCTGACTTTGTCACTCCGTGTCCTACCAGATTCTCCCCGCACGGCCTCTGGAGTTCTGCTGAGCTGGAGTCTCTGCACAGGAGCCCCGTGCTCCTAGGTCAGGTGCACAAGTGAAAGCTGTCTGGTTGCGCTTAAGGAGTCGTGTCACCAACCTTCCTGCTGTGCTCGGGACTGTGGGGTTTCCGGGGACATGAGACTAGGCATGCTAAAAGTGGTGAGGTTCAGGACAAACGAGGATGAGCTGGTCACCCCACTGCTGAAGCTGTTGGTGGCGTTCTCAGGGCTGTTGTTTGCAGGGAACAAACCTCCAATATTCAGATTCTAGGCCACTGGATGATGGGGTTGGGTGGATGAAAGTAAATTCCAGATTCTCAACGAACAGCCTGTTTGTTATTCCATGAATGAACCATCACCTCCACCAAGAAGCCCTCCTGGATCACTCAGTCCAGGATCATGTCTGGACTCTGATCATGTCTTTCATAGTACGGCTCACCATCGGTCATCACATATTTGTGTTTGGGCTACTGGAGTGCTGTCTGTCCTCCCCAGTAAACTCGTGAGGGCCACCCCCAAGTTTACTGCTGGAATCCCCAGAACCTGGAACAGCCCCAGCACACTGTGGCTGCTCCAAACACATCTACTGTCTGAACTAATGGATAAGCAGGGGTCTTGCCATGCCAGGGGCGAGGGCGGTAAGGAAATGCCAGTGAGGATGCTCAGCCCCTGTGCTAAAGCACTGGAAGGCAAGACTGGTGATTAAACAATGATGCCAGCACTTGGAAGGCTGGCGGAGGTGTGAGGTCTGGGAGAGGGCTGGGGCTGAAGCAATACCAGGAAGGCTCAGCAAGGGATTTACCCGAATTCTTCTCTTCGACTGATCGTCAGGGATGGCCCTGGACTCCCTCCTCTCTTTTTGGCAGAGGACATTGAAGGAGACAACAGCCCAAGGGCAGTGGGGCAATGGGATGGTCGGGCCCACGTGGTGGGTGTGAGTCGAGGAAGGCCATATAAAGACTGACAGGGCTGGGCTGCCTTTCAAAGCCAAAGCTGCCTAGATCCAGGAGTATTTAACAACGACAGTCTTCCTGGTTCCGCATGGTTTTCCCCTTCCTCACAGCTCCCATCTCTCCTCCCTGTTGTCTGCCTGCTGCCTTTGTCCCCACTTCAGCTGCCCTGGTGGCATTCAGGATCTTAGCTCCCCAAGCAGGGCTTGAACCCGTGCCCCCTGCAGTGGCAGTACAGAGCCCTAACCACTGGACCGCCAGGGAATTCCCTGCCTGGTGCCATTCTGGCTGAGCTCTGCACCCACTCTGACCCCCACCACGACCCCGCCTGCCTTCTGCAGCCCACTCATCGTCCCTCTCTTCCACCTGAACAAGAAATCCCTGTCCTCCTGTGTCCCGGGACGCAGCGGGCACACCTACCTAAACATTTTATACTAATGTGAGCGACTACTTTTAGTTACCTCAATTTTACAAAGGGGCTGTCTGCTTTTTAAGAAGAGATCACTTACCCGTCTGAGTCTCCCTCTGCCTTACAGTGTCTTACCCTACAAATCTCACCGAAGTCACCATCCAGCCCTCTCTCTTATCTCATGGCCCTGGATTCCAAAAACACACTGACCCCTCACACAGATACCCATAAAAAATGGACATGAAGAACAAAGTCTGAGTCCTCTTTGCTTGTTTGGTTTGGTTAGCCAAAGAGTTTTGTTTTGGGCGTATATTTAACTATTTCCGTATACTCTTCACTTTGCTGTTAAGGAGGGGAAAGAGGGGGAAAAAGGAGTAGAAACATGAAAATTGGATAGGAATCTAATTTCTAACAAGAAATGGTTAATTTTTAAGTGGGTTTCAGTGGGTTTCCTAGGACATCAGTTGATGTTGACATGCAGAAAATAGTCAGTGGGGGATGAAACTGCATCCAGGGATTTAACATCTGAACTTGAGCCGAGAAAATGCCAAAGAGTAAAGGTTACCCAATGGACATGGGTTTGAGCAAACTCTGGAGATAGTGGAGGACAGGGAAGCCTGGCGTGCTGCAGTCCACAAGGTCACAGAGTTGGACATGACTTAACTGACAACAGGAAAAGGCTACCCAAATTGGCAATTCTTTATATTCATCCACCTAGCTATCCATCTACACATCTCTCTATACGTGCATCCACCCACCCGTTCATCCACCTACACATCCATCCATCCATCCATCGAGCCATCCATCCACCTCTCAATAATTCTTCCTCCTGACTCTGTACCGGGTACTGTTTTAACCTCCCAGATGTCTCTTGTTCCCATGGAACTCACAGTCTGTAGACAGGAGCCAGAGTAAACAAACACTCAAAATCAATCAATAAAGAAGAAAACATCAGCGTCAGCTACTGATAAGTGTTACCAAGAAAATACACCACGATGATGGGATAGAGAATGGAGAAGTGGGAGAGAGGACCGCGTGAGAACAGGTGATCGGGGAGGGCCTCCTTGAGGTGGTGACATTTCGACTGGACCAGGAATAATATTCAGAAAGTGTGTCCCAAGAATAGTTTAAGAAGAAAAAGTCATCTGGAAATAAATGGCATATTGGTGGGGAAAAGAAAAATGAATAGGGAAGAGAAGATGAACCTACGATCTTTTCATTCTAGAAGTGAACCCCATATGCACAGAGAAGACACCGCCACTTCCTCTCTGCCAATCCCACTGCGTGTCCTAGGAATCTTGCTTTTCCTCCGGGCTCACCAGTGGAACCCAGTGTGATTTGGTAAGTGACACAGTAACTGCCTCTTCTTTGCTGAGCTTTATGAAATTAGGCACTTGGTGAACCAGCATCGGGGAGCAGGCAAGAGGGTTTTTGCCAGAACAGCCCAAAACAGTCCGTGCAAACAGCTCCCGAGGGACCACTTGTCCGTGCCACGGAAGTAACGGTGGCCATCTGCAGACTGCTGGGCATCATTGCTGCCGCCAGCCGACCCTCACTAGCAGCAGCGGGAACAAACCCACCTCCCCAGAGAGTGCTGTGCCTTAAAGATAATAGTTTTATCCAGACACGCCTTAACTAACTCCCATTTGTGTTTTACACCAAAAATATTTAATTTGGGGAAATGGAAGGTGGGGGGTGGTGTTTTAGTACACCCAGATCCAACATGTATTCTCTAAAATGATTTTAACTTAGACAACAGCCACCGCCTGTAAAATTCAAGAATGAGCTAACGCCCCTTTCATCCTGTTTCTTGCCAAGTTATGCTTATAACATTGGTTATTTAAAGGACACGGTTTCCCAATGGCTCTTGCTTTACTCACCCAATTTGGGGACAGAGTTTTGCTAATCTCAGTGTCTCCTAATATGCAATGATTGCTTTTTATTTGTTTAGTCTGTCCCTTGGTAAACCTCAAAGGAGGTTCAGCCCTGTGCCTGGATTAATTATTGTTTTATTTGGATCATAAAAAAATTAGACTTAAAAAAAATTAGACTTTGTGTTAAATGCATTGGGATAACTTTTTTTAAAAAAAAGTTAATTATGGTTAAGACAAGCAGAGTTACATATAAAGGGTTAAGAGAGAGACAAAATGATAAGACGTTACCTGGTCATAAATTTTGATTTTATAATAAAGCAATTTTCTCTTCCTTGCAGTCTAATATGATACAGGATCTGAAATAATAACTTTATTTCAGACAGCCCGAATTCTCCCACTTGTTTTAGCTCTCTAATTTCTGACATGATTCCCCTGGTTTTACAAGTATTTTTAATAGGGTAGATGTTCCAGATTCTTCTACACAGTCAAATCCTTTCATAATCAGAGACTTGTTTTTCCATAGGAATTTAATTCCCTCTGCAGAATTGTAAGACGGGTCGGGCTGATCTGGTTTACATTTTCTGACATGTTTTCCCTCCCCTGAAGATTAACTTAACTATCACTTGGCTCTTTCTCAATCCTTTTCATCTCGTTTTCACTTAAAAATATATATATATTCTGATTTCATTCAGTAGGGTATCTTACACTGTTTTCTGAAGATGGGGATTTGAGCTCTGGGAACACGGTTTGATCCTGCCAAGAGTTATTCACTTGAATTCTACATGATGTTCAGACTGTTTGAAATTAATACAAGTCCAAGATTAAAAAAAAAAAAATCACCAACATTCAACCTGGGGTGTTGACTGTCTCTATCAAAATATGTGGTCAATCCATAAACTTTTACCTAAAAAATCAGCTGTATCAGTCATTTATCATTAGGTATACAATGCCCTGAGTTTGGTAAGGAAATTAGAACTTTTTTTTTAATTTACCCTGAATTCTCTTAATTCCCTTCTTAAGATGACTCACTCTTTTGCATTTTCTTGGGATTCAGCTAAAAAAATCTCTTTGGAGGTACAGTTGGTCTCTTTATTACTCCCTTCTTCCATCATACAGCTAATGCAACTTGGACTTTTTTCAGTTTTTCTTTGGATCTTTCTTTGCCACTGTTTCATGATCTGTGAGTCCGGTAACATAAATGGTTATAGTGCTTGCTGAACCCAGCCCAGTGCCTGGCACAAATCAGATGCTTAGTAGATGTTTGGTAAATTAATTTTTTAAAATGCAGGGTCCAGAGTGGGCACTTTTCCCCGCGATTCTCTGGTCTGGCTTCCTACCTGAACCGAATCAGCCAGTCCCCAGCACCGTCCTTCATTCTGTTTCCAAATGGCGATGAACTCTGACTGCTCTCCCGCCGCCCTTTTAGAAGGCGGTGTGTCCACCTCTCTGGCCAGACGTGTCCAGAGATGTGCCCTCCCAGGAGAGGGGCTCCTCCAGCCCAGGACCCCCAGGTCCCTCCTCCCGTTTGGTCAGGCTTCAACGCCGGGCAGTCGGTACAGAGACTTCTCGGGGCTGTGTACTCCTTGCAGAGGAGGCCATCCAAAGGAAAGAGAGCTGCAGGTCCAATCCCCATCGCCATTCAGTGCTGTACACATCAGGCCATCAGCAGAAAGCGGTGAGACTCAAAGCCACAGCTCAGGCTGTCTCCAAGTCACTGAACTCCAGTGGACAAGTCATCTCGCCTCTTTGGCCCTCTTTGGCTCTGGCGATTAATAAATTGCCAGGATGAGGGGATGAGACTAAATACACTCTATATTCTTTCTCTATGCTGCTCCAGCATTTTGGGACTGCTGACATTATATCCAGGGGCCTCATTTCTCTCCCAGCTGGGAATCAGTCGTTACTCTGGTGGGTGGAGAAGACCATACTTCTGAATGGTGGGGACAGCTAAAGTGCATAACTCCGTGATGATGAGCGTCAGGTCTGAGGTTTCTGAACAATGTATTCACAGAGAGTCTATGGTCCCTACCAGCAGTCCTGCTGACCGCATCAACTGAATAATACACTAGTTTGAGAAATTCGTTAATCTGTTTCGATTACATGAGCTGGGGTTACCAGCCCATCTCTTACAGCTTGTTAGAGTGGCCTGGCTTTACGAGGGTGACCAACCGGTCTGCCTGGGACAGGGTGGGATTCCCAGGACTTAGAGGTTCACTGTTAACACCAGCACAGTCCCAAGCAAACTGACAACTGGTGAGCCTAACTCTGTCTCTAATAATGTGCGTGATTATAAGGGTAACACCATCATCGTCAACATCAGCAATGATTTAACAGCCTGCAATGCAGGAGACGCAGGAGATGAGGGTTCGACCCCTGGGTCAGAAAGACCCCCTAGAGCAGGGCGTGGCAACCCACTCCAGCATTTCTGCCTGGGGAATCCCATGGACAGAGGAGCCTGGAGGGCTACAGTCCATGGGGTCACAAAGAGTTAGACATGACTGAATCAAGTGAGTATGCACGCATGCATACCCCATGTCTTACATTTTTCTAGGACTTTACTTGTATCATCCAATGTTCACAATAACCCTGATGATATTAGAACCATCCCATTTCACAGATGACAGGACTGAGACTCAGAGAGGTGATACAGATTTCCGAAGGTCACAAGGCCAGTGAGTAGTAACACAAGCATTCTAAACCCTGATCAGCCTGAACTTCCACCCTGCAGCAAAATCAAAAATCTGAAAACCAGCTGGGAGTTTTATGACATTAGGGAATTATTGTTAACTAACTGTTTCTACAGATGATAATGCTGTTGTGGTTCTTTTAAAAGTCATTGTCTTTTAGAGATGTGTTCAGGAACATGCACTGATGAGGGGGAAAAAAATAACACCCAACAAATTTTATCAGGCTAAAATCCCCGCTGACCTCCATGAGTGCAAATGCCCAGGATCACAAGGGCAGGGAAAGTGCCAAACCCAAGGGCCAGTGGTGGCTCTGACCCTAATAGGCTGGCCGGGGTGGGGGGGGAGGGAGGGCGTTCTCTGCCACCTCCTCCTTCTAAGTGAAGGAGCTGGGCATCATGACTCCCACTCCCCACTCAGGGGAGTGATTTTCTAGCTGAATGACAGTTACCTGGGTCTGCCGGGCAGTCTTCTGTGCCGCGGTTCTTCAGTTGATATAGACCGTGCCCATGCTACCTGTTCCCGTTTGCCTGGGTTTAGACATAATCTTCATCACAAGTATTTTACTTTTTTTCTGTGAGAAAGCTCTTGATATTCCAGCTACTTGATGTGTGTTTGTTTAGCCGTGGAACCCTTTCTTCAAATGAAATATTCCCCAGGGGCCAAACTTTATGAAACCTTTCAAGAGAGTTGCTCTGATTTATAGGAGAGCCAAGAACCCCCAAAACAGTATCCTTTGGAAGCCTACTGGTCTACAGCAACCTAGCCAGCAGAAGTCTAATGTATTGAAAGCAACATTCAGTAAATGCAATGATTATGTCTCTATAAAGCACGATCAGGAAACCTTTTCTGGAAAGGGCCAAATAGAGCATGTCCTTGGGCATTTGAGAGTCCATTGGACTGCAAGGAGATCTAACCAGTCCGTCCTAAAGGAGATCAGTCCTGAAGGTTCACTGAAAAGACTGATACTGAAGCTGAAACTCCAATACTTTGGCCACCTGAAAGACTGAAGGCGGGAGGAGAAGGGAACGACAGAGGATGAGATGGTTGGATGGCATCACCGACTCAATGGACATGAGTTTGAGTAAACTCGGAGTTGGTGATGGACAGGGAAGCCTGGCGTGCTGCAGTCCATGGGGTGGCAAAGAGTTGGACAGGACTGAGTGACTGAACTGACTGGGCATTTGGACCATAAGGTGTCTATGGACGTGTTCAGTCGTGTCCAACTCTGCAACCCCATGGACTATAGCCTGCCAGGCTTATCCATCCATGGGATTTCCCAGGCAAGAATACTGAAGTGGGTTGCCATTTCCTTCTCTAGGGGATCTTCCCAACCCAGGGATTGAACCCATATCTCGCATTGGATGGTAGATTTTTTTTAAATCACTAGCGCCACCTAGGAAGCCCCAAGGTGTCTGCCTCAGTTCTGTCTTGCTGCTGCTGCTGCTGCTGCTGCTGCTGCTGCTAAGTTGCTTCAGTCGTGTCCGACTCTGTGCGACCCCATAGACGGCAGCCCACCAGGCTCCCCGTCCCTGGGATTCTCCAGGCAAGAACACTGGAGTGGGTTGCCATTTCCTTCTCCAACACATGAAAGTGAAAAGTGAAAGTGAAGTCGCTCAGTCCTGTCCGACTCTAGCAACCCCATGGACTGCAGCCTACCAGGCTCCTCCATCCATGGGATTTTCCAGGCAGGAGTACTGGAGTGGGGTGCCATTGCCTTCTCCGCAGTTCTGTCCTGGTAGTGTGAAAACAGCCAGAAACAATACAAAAAGAGGAATGGATGTGACCAAGTCCCCGTAAAACTTTATGCACAGACCCAAAGGTGAATTTCACGTGCTTCCCATGACTCCTCTCCACACCCCAACCATTTACACGTGAAAAACTATACCTAGCTGGTCAGCAGGCTCCTTTGGGGACACGGGCCACGGTTTACCCATCCCACACTACAGCCTCCGACGTGAACACGCAACGTGAAAAGATGTGAGCAGCCTGGTTTCGATTCTTGCCCCTAAGCATTACTGTCTGCAAGTTTGTGGGAAAGTTACATAAGCTCTTTAAGTCTTGGTTTCTTCAGCTTTGGGAGGGGGCGGGGGGCGCCAAAAATAAAACCTATGGGGCAAGGGGATGGGGGAATCTCTCTGTATTTTCTACTCAGTAATGCAGTGACCCTAAAACTTCTCTAAGAGATCACGGCTGTTTTAAAAGAAAGTAACCAAAGCCGACTCTGTGAGTTTCTTGCATGGATTCAATAGGACAGAAAAAGCTGTTGGCATGTGGTGGGCACTCTTAGCTGTAATTACCAGCCCTCATGGAAACCAGGGAGCTCTCCTCTTGATCTTGTTCCTGATTAACTTTCCAAAACCATGACCACAGTGAAACAACAGCCCTTAGAACTTGGATCCTGGGCTTGTTTGGACAGAATGCGCTGACCTAGAATTGGCGTGGATGAAACTCACATATTTACCAACCCCCTCCTGTCTCCTGACTGCCTGTTTCTGGCCCAACTTCTCTGCTTTCTCCCTGGGTGAAAGCAGGGTTTGCCTTTCTTCAAGTTTCCCCAAAGATCTTGCCAGGGTTCACTTAAATGCTGTTGATCACGCTTACCTTCAATTCCTGCCCTAGTTTCCCCCATCTTGGTGGTGTGATCTATAAATAATTCCTTCCCGGATCCCCCTCTAACCACCTCCTGGGGAAGGTTGGGGGTGGCCTCCACACCTGGGAGCGTCTTTTTCCTACTCTTTCATCCTCGGCTCCTCTGAGTTGCCTCTCCTCCCGGCCTCTCTGTTCCTGACTTTGTATCATGAGACACCCTCTACTCCTAAGGGGACATTTTGACCTGAGAGGGTCTCTCATGTCCTGTCTGGGGGGCCTGGGGTCTGGGCGATCATGCCTGCTCTGAGGCTTGTTTAATTGGTTTAGATCTCTTTATACTCTCATCCCCGAAGGACTCCTAGGGGTTCTTTTCATTCCTTCTCTCCTCCGCCCCCATCTGAATGAGTTGCAAAAGGATTGGCTCCACATTCTGAATCCCCGGCACGTACCTACCCCCACTCAAGCCCCCTCCCACCCATCCCAGTGTTGTTGGGGCATCTGCAAAATGCCTCAACGAGCCTTTTAAAAATAACTGTGTGCTTTGTTTTTCTTTTTTGTTTAAAAAATAAAGCGCATCATGTATATTTACATTATAAAAGTAATCCGTATGCCTTACCGAAAGTGCAGGCGAGCTGAACAGAGAAGAATAATCCACTGTACCCTCATTCAACATTTTGGAATAATTTTTTACAGAAGGATTTGGACATATTCCTGTGATTACGGCGTTGCCTGCTGATGGGGTCATTTAAGATGGTACCACCTGCACTTTTCTCTGTTAGTAACTCTCTTCGTAAGTGTCACTCTACGACTTCGTAACACTCTGACGAGGGATCACAGCACATTTTATGTCATTGTCCCCATTTTCCTGAGCATTTGTTTCCAGTCTTTATCATTATAAGTGTTGGAGAAGACTCTTGAGAGTCCCTTGGACTGCAAGGAGATCCAACCAGTCCATTCTGAAGGAGATCAGCCCTGGGATTTCTTTGAAGGGAATGATGCTGAAGCTGAAACTCCAGTACTCTGGCCACCTCATGCGAAGAGTTGACTCATTGGAAAAGACTCTGATGCTGGGAGGGATTGGGGGCAGGAGGAGAAGGGGACGACAGAGGATGAGATGGCTGGATGGCATCACCGACTCGATGGACGTGAGTCTGAGTGAACTCCGGGAGTTGGTGATGGACAGGGAGGCCTGGCGTGCTGCGATTCATGGGGTCACAAAGAGTCGGACACGACTGAGCGACTGGTCTGATCTGATCTGAATACTCCCAGCAACATCTTTGTGCCTAGATGAGTTTTGCTGGATCTTAAATTACTTACTTCTGGTCGACGCTACAGGTGGAATGGACATCTTGGCGGCGGTTATGTATTTTTAAAGGAAAAGGTTTGGTCAGGGTTTGAACAATGTGGTCACCCTGAGGTTCTGCTTTTTCTGACTGGTCTAGAATCTCGATCTCTGGATTGCCCTCTCAGAGAGAACCATCCTAGAGGAACTTGCCATTCAGTTCACCACCTTTACACAAATCACACTCTCTCCTCCTTCTAACCCTTCTAACATCGAACCCTTGTAACTTACTTGCCGGCACACTGCGCCAGATCCACTGAGGACTGACTTCTGTTTCCGAACTTACATACCAGCTCAACCGTTTATCATTTTGCCTGACCTTTCTGAGTTCATCAACTTGCCTCTGATATATGGCAAAACCTAACTTCTTTGCTTGAAGAAGCATTCCAGGGGTGGAACCCTCAAATCAGCTCACTCACCTCTGTGGTGCAGCCTTCAAGCTGGTGAGGAGAACTGTAATATTGCCCAGCTAAGGCCAATGGAACGGACTTCCCAGGTGGCCCAGTGGGTAGGCATCCTCCTTGCAGCGCAGGGGACTTGGGCTCAATCCCTGGTCTGGGAAGATCCCACATGCCTTGGGGCCACTAAGCCCATGCCACAACTAAGACAAGATGCAACCAGATACATTTTTAAAAACTCAAAAAAGTATTTTATGACATGTAAAATCAAATGGCCTCCAGGCCGTGCAGCTCAACTACTGTTCCTGCCTTCTAGACCAACCAGCCGCAGCCCACGTGCCACTGCTAGAGAGTCTGCTCACTGCAACAAAGACCCCAACACAGGCAAATAAAGAAAACAGCTAAATATTAAAAATAATAATAATAAAGCCTCTGGGAGATCCAGGGGGCATATTCCTCTCTTCCTGTCTGCTGCTGTTCAGTGGTTTTATGTCCTGAAAACATCTTCCTGAATATAACCAAGAGCCGAATTATCTCCTGGTCTCTTATGTCCAATCAGGTAACTGTATACACGGGCTTCCCTGTGGCTCGGACAGTAAAGAATCTGCCCGCAATGCAGGACTCTTGGGTTCAATCCTTGGGTCAAGAAGATCCCCCTGGAGAAGGGAATGGCAACCCACTCCAGTATTCTCACCTGGAGAATCCCATGGGCAGAGGAGCCTGGAGGAATACAGTCCACGGGGTCACAGAGTCAGACACGACTGAGCGACTACGCACACACACGCTGTATGTTCAGCCCCGCAAACGCATCCACGTGCACACACGTGGATGTCTTCTGACCGACTTCAGAAGAGCACGGGCTGACCCCAATCCAGGAATGGCTGGTCGCCACCCTCTCTGTTAGAGGGCTCAGCTGGCTCTTTGGCGCCAGCCTGTGGCGTGCCCTCTGTGGAGACAGGTCTTCAGTCTGGGATGGGGCGCGGTGGATATCAGAAGTGACTCACCTGCCCTCTCTTCTCATTTTCGGAGACAGTTACCTCCTGTGTCAAGTGACAGCGGTGAAATTCCCTACCTGCCTCCTTTTCAAAATGAATAAAAATCTGATGCATCCAGAAAAATCCATTTGGAGCCGATCTCCATGCTTTTATAAATCGGGCGTCATTTGCCTCACAGCAATAGCAAACTTGCTTGACTGCCAGAAGGGGCCTTAGAGCTCATCTTGAGAGCTGGTTCGAGATTGTAGCTGGGGGTCACAGACAGCCACTTCTAAACTCTTGACTGATGGGCTGCCCTTGGTCTGGGGACAGCAGCGTCTGCAACTGTCAGTACAGATCTGGGAGAGATGCACAGGGCAGGGGAAGGAAGGCAGGCCGAGGTGGCCATCGAGGTGGACTCAGGGCCCACAGAGACCGCCAAGGGAAAGCTGTGCCCGTTTCCTCCTCGGGTGGGAAGCGGGGCAGCGTGGAGGAAGAGAGCCCCATGCGTCAAGCCCTCTGCAGGGGACCGGGCATGAGCGATGAGCAACACTGAGAACCATGAACGTCAGCTAGCTGGATCTCCCGATGAACTGCAGTGACCAAGAGGAAGATGAGCACAGCAGATAGCTCCCGCCCCAACCTGAAAAGCATCCATTTCACCCTGTGCTTTACCGGTGAGGACAATGAACCTCAGGCCACCTGATGGCTTATCCAAGGCACATTAGAACTTAAGCTCGGCCCTCTTGACCCACAGCTAGACGGTTACCCTGCCTGCCACTAATTCAGGCCACCATCTTACCCTCTGGGCAAAGAAGCACCAGGAGCCTGCTGCTGCTACTGCTAAGTCGCTTCAGTCATGTCCGACTCTGTGTGACCCCATAGACGGCAGCCCACTAGGCTCCCCCATCCCTGGGATTCTCCAGGCAAGAACACTGGAGTAGGTTGCCATTTCCTTCTCCAATGCGTGAAAGTGAAAAGTGAAAGTGAAGTCGCTCAGTCGTGTCCGACTCTTAGCGACCCCATGACTGCAGCCCACCAGGCTCCTCCAAGTGAGATGAATAACAAGCCCTGTCCCCAGCATGGGGACGTGGCCCTGGGTCTCTAGACGAGGACAGCCAGGTTTCCTGGCAGCCCGATCACCTGTTCGGAGTCCCAGACACTGCTTCCCACATCTGTTCGCCAGCACCCAGTGGGTACAACCCTCAAATGCATGATTCTCAGAAAACAGCCTAGGTGAAATTTAGACGGTACACCTTTAAGCCTTAAAAATCTCCCCACTGGTACTTTCATAAGTCTATAGATAGGATAAACTGTCACAGAACTATACACCAAACATAAAACAATGCGTGTGGAAAGGGATGCTTTCTGAATAAGGCATTTAGATCAGCTAGTAGCATCTCACCAGAGCCAGTTTCCTGACTCTGCTGTCGTCCTGTGGTTATTTAAGGTACGATCATTGCATGGGGCTATATTTACTATTTTTGCTATGTTTCTGTGACTCTGACATTATTTCAGAATAAAAATAAAAATATGAGGCCCACGCTTTGCCTCATTCTTCCAGAAATTATCCCAAGGAAATAAAGATGCCTACAGAAAGCTTCCCTGGGGATCCAGTGGTCAGCAACCCACCTGCCGATGCAGGGGACATGGGTTCGAACCCTGCTCTGGGAAGATTCCACAGGCTGTGGGGCAACTAAGCCTGAGAGCGGCATCTACTGAGCCCACGGGCCACAACTCCTGAAGCCGGCGGCCCTGGAGCCTGGGCTCCGCAACAAGAGAAGCCACTGCAACGAGAGGCCCGCTCACCTCAACTGGAGAATAACCCCCGCTCACCGCAACTAGACAAAGCCCACAGCCCACGAGCAGCAACGCAGACTCAGCACAGCCACAAGTATAAAATAAATACATCTTTTTAGAAAAAGATACAGAGACAGCCCTAATAGCGATCATAGGAGGTTTTAAAGGAAACTCTTCACTGACTGTGGGAGTACTAAGCATAAAGCCCCCAGTGGTAAGGACTGTGGTCACAGTGGGGACTGTGCCTTGCTTGGGTGGACCTAGCAAGGCTGTCTCTGCTGGACCGCAGGTGAGCTCTTTAATGCGGTGCCCCCTGGGCTTTGCAGCTGTAAGATGAATGTGCTATAATAAAGTCTCCCTTGTCCGGGTGGATGGACGTGCGGAACAGAGCCTGGCACGTTTTACGCTCTCAGTAAATATGAGCTATTATCCTGTTGAAGAAGAATGCTAATGATACAAGAAAATGTTGCTATTAGTGAAAACTGGAGACTATAAAACTACGTGGTAGTGATGCTATTTTTTTGAGACACAGAGACGTAATCGAGCGGTGGCTGGAAGGTCTTCCCACCACCATACGAGTGTTTGTCTTTGGGTGTGGCTTCTTTGTTTTCCCTCTTTAAGCTCTTCTTTGATGTCCACAAATAATTCAGTAGCACTAGCATTTTAAGATGTTAAAAGGACAAGGAAAGAGGACCCTTGGTTGAAACGAATAGATAGACCGGATCTTACTGCCTTGCAGCTCCTCTATTTCAGCTGCCTGGAAGCCCTGGACTCCCGCCTCTGAGATGCCTTCATTTCCCTAAGAAAGGAGAAGAGCAGTTGACCTCTGAGGCAGGGGGCGAAGGTGGGGGGTGCAGTGTGCAGGGTTATTTGCAGTTGTTAATGTCAGCGTGGGCTGTGAGCTCTGGGGTCCCCACATGCACGCCATCTGCTCACAAAACGTGCGCCGAGCTCCAGAGAGCACCTTGAGATGGGCCCTGGCAAGACCGTCAGACCCCTGCCTCACTGAGAGCATCCCAGACAGGCGTCTCCCAGGGCCATGGCTCGCAGACGAGGCCGCGCTCCTTGCTGCTCCAGCAGGGAGCTCTCTGGGGCCCAAGCCCATTTTCTTTGCTTTTTACGCTTTCCCCTTTCTTCCTGTGCTAGACGAAGCCTGCAGTGCCTGGGCTTCTCTTCCCAGGCCCGTTTGTTCTCAAGAAGGTCACTGATGGGCACTTGTGGGCACTCAAACTGCCTATTCATTCTTGTCCAGCGTTCTGGCTCCTTCTCTCACCCTGTCAGTGACCCTCAGCAGCCTCTGGGGAAGGAACAAGGAGCTGCCGGACCCTGGGGATGCAGAGGAATTTAGGGGTCAGGCCCCAGCAGGGCTGCCAGGCTGGAACACAGAGGGCTTGTGTGATGTTAAGAGGCTGCCCAACCCTATTGGCAAGGAACACACTATGGAAACCCCTTCTCCATCCCGAAGATCTCCAGGCTCTGCTGGTTCTCATCCAATGTGAGACTCGGATTCAGGGTATCAGTTGCTGGGGCCACCTGGCAGGGGGAGCACAGACTCAGAGCTGACCCCCTTGGGAGGACTCCAGAGCCCCACCACATCCAGGCAGAATGGAGAGAAGTCTCCCAAGATGTCATTTTGAAAGATTAAAAGTCTCCCCATTCTGGATAAAGAAGATGTGGTACATATATACCATGAAATATTACTCAGCCATAAAAAAGAATGAAAAATGCCATTTGCAGCTACATGTGGACCTCGAGATGATCATACTAAAGCTAAGTCAGTCAGAAAGAGAAGGACAAAGGCCATATGTGGAATCTAAAACACGACACAAATGAAACTATCTATGAAACAGAAGCAGACTCACACACAGAGAACAGACTTGTGGTTCCCGACAGGGTGGTGGGGAAGGGATGGAGGGGGAGGCTGGGGTTAGCGGGTGCAAACAGCGTGGATGAACAAGGTCCTACCGCACAGCACAGGGACCTGTGTTCAATATCCTGTGATAAACCATAATGGAAAAGAACACGAAAGCGAGTATGCGTGTGTTTAACTGAACCACTCTGCTGAACAGCAGAAATTCACACAACATTGCAAATCAACTGTACTTAAAAAAAAATCCCGTCCATTCTATGTTCTTACAAGCGTCCTTGCACCCCCCAGGCTGAGCATCCACTTGTGGTCTTTCCCCATCTGAAACTCACCAGTGGCGTTCCTGGGCAGGAGAAATAAAAGCCAAATGCTTACTAGGTCTTCTGGCTCCAACTTGCTCTTGATCTGCCCTCTCCCTTCCTTGATCAGCTCAAGTCCCCTTGCCCTCCTTTCTGCTCCACGAGGGTGCCAGGCTCCCTCCCCAGGCGAGGAGATTGCACATCCTGTTCCTATATCCCTTCATCACACTCACAGCCCCAACCCCCCTACCCAACCCCACCAAACAGTGTGGGGTTTTTCGTGTGATTCAGGCTCTGTCAGCTCAGAACATCATGAGGCCCCATGAACGCCCCACACTTTCCCCACAGTCCTGATCACAACGTATGGTCGTTCTATGTATTTGCTCATGTAACGCGTGCCTAGAAGGCGGGTTCCACAACACTGGAGCTTGTCAGTAGTGTCCACAAGCGACTCCCCAGGGCTAAGAGCCACACAGGGCATGGAGCAGGTGGTCAGTAAGCCATTAATAGACGAATGAAATGATGGAAGAAAGAGGCTCTGACTCAATGATCAGCGGCTCTTGGTTGCATGTGAAAACGTGCTTCCCTGGAGAAGACCCTGACTGTGCTGGCGTCTCGGGTGGGGCTGACGG
This sequence comes from Bos grunniens, assembly GCF_055505025.1. Lineage (NCBI taxonomy): Eukaryota > Metazoa > Chordata > Mammalia > Artiodactyla > Bovidae > Bos > Bos grunniens. Next base: position 6,347,327 of record NC_141182.1, read on the forward strand.
ACACTGGCCCCACTGCCCTGGCCTCTGGCTGAAAGCACGGGAGGACCATATCCCTGGGGGCTGTGAGACGTGCTCTCCCAGTCATGGGGCACTGTCTCTTATGGGCCTCCCACCCAGCCTGGGGCACCCTGGGGCCCAGGTGAGAGGAGCTGAGACTGGAATTAGGGGGGGACAGCCTGGACAAAGCACAGAATATTAACCTGGGAGTGGGCTCACGTAGCCAGCTTCTGGAGATGACGCCCCTGCAGGTTTGCCCCAAGGACGGTCGCACCACCTGCCCTGCCCCGCTGGGTGAGGCACTCCTAATTTTCACTGTGTTTTCATCTTCACCAGGGAGAAGAACTGGGGGAGGGCATGTACTTTCTAAATGACGCGTTGCTATAGAATTATTCATTTCTAACCTTTCAAAAGAGGCAGCATTGTCCAAAAGATGCCGAGATGATAACAGAGAGGGGCCGGGCATCCTGCCCACCCCCACGCCCGCCCCCTCCCACCTCATACACAAGCCACCACCCATAAACACCAAGGTCTGGCTAAGAACTCCCGAGAAGGACAGCAGAGGCCCAGGGAGACTTCTGGGCTGTCAGGGATGCTGTGGTCCAGTCCTCCTCAGCCGGGCTTCTGGTTGGTGGGTGGGGAAGCATGAATGAAGGTGGCACCATCCTAGCCTCAAAGGGCCCATTGGGAGGGCTAGATAGTACTGGCTTCTACAGATGTGGCCCAAGGTACTCAGGAGGATGGGTTTAATTCCAGGGGCTGGGGAAGCAGACATCAGGGAAGGATGTTAGCATGGACTTGAGAAAACAAAGATGATTTAACCAGAGGCACATGTGAGAAGGGTGGTCCTGGCAGAAAACAACCAAACAGCAGACAGCAGGGAGATATAACCACTTGTGCATTGTGGGAAAATGACCATGGTTCATTGGGGAAACTAGACACAGTGCATTGTGGGAACTACAGACATGGTGCATTGTGGGTACCATAAGCCCTGTGAGGATTGTGGGAACTACAGACACAGTGTATTGTGGGCACTATGAACACAGTGCATTGTGGGAACCACCTGCAGAGCCCGAGATTAGAGGGAGCTGAGCTGAAAAGACAGTCAGAGGTTTATTTAATACAATTGGATTTTTCCTGACCCCACACCTTATTCTTTTTTTTCCCCTTTTATTATTTGTCATCAACTAAAAGCCTGCATACATTTGACTCATCTATCTTATTTTTCTATTGTCTGTTGTATCACTAGAACAGAAACTCTAGGAGGGCAGGGATTTGGTCATTTTTAAACTGTATCCCTAATACTCCTTGACACACAGTAGTTGCTGGATAAAGAGCCTGTAAGTAAACGAGTGCTGATGGTCTTTCCTGGGCTAGCATTGCCCAAGGAGCATAGTACTCAGGCCTGAAAGTCTTACATGTCATAGGAACAAACACTCTTCCTTGTGTTACTTATCTTTTAAAACTCACACTGGTATGATACCCAACTGGCCTTCAATCTGTGCTTCATGGGTAATATTGCTTAAAGGAAGACCAAGTTAGGAAAAAAAAAAGTGAGCTCTTTTAAAGGAAATTATTAGTATAACTGAATGCATGGTCCCGGTGGCAAACAGCACAGCCAAGGCTCACAAATCAAAACTGACATTCTTGAAAGGTGACTCAGGCAACAGTCCGGGGCACCAGGACAGGGAGAAGGGCGAAGAGGCTGTTCTAAGGGCCTGAGACAGAGGAGGTGGAGGCTGAGTGGAGGAGTGCAGGGGAGGGGCAGTGGATGGAGAGCACTGGCAGGTCCTGACCAGGCAAGGAAGCTGAGATGGGCAGAGTAAGGTACTGGGCCCCTACCTCTTTGTCTAGTTAAGGATCATTTAGCCCAGCACCTTCTGTTCAGTAATATTTAGAGAGGGAATGAATGAAGTGGATGAATGAAGAACTGCAAAGCCTCTACATTCCCATAATCCTTGGGGGCGTCTCTGGCCCTTTCCAGTGGCTAAGACTCCTTGCTCCTAGTGTAGGAGGCCCAGGTTCGATCCCTGGGCAGGGAACAAGATCCCCGGTGCAGCCAAATAAATAATAAATAAAAATAAATTACAAAAAAAGAAAAGAAGGGGGCGGTGGAGGGCCGGCCACAGAGGAGCCACTTCTGAGGGCCTGGGAGAGTGACAGGCTCACAAAATGAGAAGGTTCTGCCGGGGGTGGAGGGGGGGGCGGTGATGAGGGCAGGCCTGAGCCTGAGCGACAATGTCTCTGACACTCCCATTAGTCACCCCCAGGCCAGAGCCCTGCCTAAGCAGTGGAGGGGGTCTGCGAGGATGGAGCCCCTTCTTGAGTTGCTCCATGGACCTGCCAGGAGCCATTCCACATTGGCTGCAGGAAACATCCTGCATGAGTCTGAGGCTCAGCCTTGCTTCCTTCCTGGAGGCTGAGGACAGCGGAGCAGACGCTTCTTTAGAGAGAAACCGGTTCCCTCAATCCTCAGCCAGGCGGCCACACACCAGACAGAACGGTGAGGCAAGGGAACTAATGTTTGTGGAGTTTCTACTCCAGACCACGGAGTGTCTGAGCTTCACCTCTGTCATCAGAGACCATCGTCACGATGACCAGGCAGGGTGGGTGTTTTTCACAGATGAAGCATCTGAGGTTGGTTTGGAGGGCAGAAAACTCTACAGTCACTGAGGATCAGGCCTGGAATCTGCACCAGGCTCATCCACATTCTGAAACTCCTGTTCAATTACTCACAGCCTCAAGCTCTGTCCAAAATAGTCCTCTGGGCTCCGTGCCTACAGCAATAGAAAATGTCCACCAAGGATCTCAGACGTGGGACCGAAATATTCTAGGACACTCTGGGAGCTAAATGCTCTGGGCCAAGGGAGAAAGCCTCCAGACAAAATCTGGTAGGCCAAGGGTCTCGGGCAGTAGATGCTCTATTCATTCAACCCAAAGAGGAGGGGGCTCTAGAGGCAGAGGGCAGAGCATATGCCAGGGCGTGGAGATGTGAGAAGTGGAAGTTGGCCATTGCTGGTAGAACAGAAAGAGCCAATGGGGGTGGGTGGGAGGTGTGCCCAGAGGGAGGGGTGGTGTTGCTGGGCCCTTATAGCCATCCCCGGCCCTCTAGAGCAGAATCGGCTCTGAATCAGGCTCTCCAGGGGGCTTTGGGAGAGGATTCAGTGATTACTACCCTGAGCTCTTCCAATGGGAATGCGGCTCAGCTTTGCAACTGAGTGGGTGATTTTCTCCCAAATATGAGAGGGCTGCCACATTTTCTTTACAAGCCAGTGGGGTGCATGGATGGTATTGGGGGAGTGGGGTGGGAAATAATGACGGCAGTTTCTGAAGAACTTAGACACTAGTGTCTTTCCTTTTGCTTAAGGTTGAGTAATCTTTTCATTCTCATGAGTTTCCCCATATGCTGTTGAGCATAATATATTCCGGGTACACACGAATATTCCATGAATGAAAAGGATCATTATTATTTATAATTTTCAAGAGCGTTATCTCCATTGATCAATTAAATAAGGATGCATTCCCTTTGTTTAACTCAAAATTATTAACTGTAAGATGATGGGCAAAATGTCAAGGTGTAAAGATAGTATGTTAATCTTAAATATGATTCCTAAACACATAGGGCTTCCCAGATAAGCGGCACTACTGGTAAAGAACACACCTACCAGTGCAGGTGACCTAAGAGACACGGGTTTGATCCCCGCGTCAGGAAGATCCCCTGAAGGAGGGCACGGCAACCCACTGCAGCATTCTTTAATAGGGGTTTCCCTGAAGTCTCAGACAGTAAAGAATCTGCCTGCAGTGAAAGAGACCTGCATTCGATTCCTGCATCAGGAAGATCCCCTGGAGAAGGGAATGGCAACCCACTCCAGTCCCGGCAGGCTACAATCCATGGGGTCGCAAAGTTGAACGTGACTGAGTGACCACTCATTAAGCACATGAATCGTCCACCAACCTCTCTGTCAGTCTGAATTTCCCGAATGTTTTCACTGGGGTCTCATTTCCCATTTGGCCATGGTAGACTCATCTCCCAGTCTCTTTCTCAGCTCTCTGTCTCATCTGGGTTTCCCCAATCCAGACCTGTTAGCCCAGTGACAGAGAGTGAGTAACATGCCTAGGATTCAGAGTCTCAATAGGTAGGGCATGAGGGCAACCAGGGCAGAAGAGTGAGCTCCCCAGAGGCTGTAACAGAAGAGAGAGCGAGAGGGGACATGGTGGCACGCGGGCTGGCCGCACTGGGCAGCCTCTCTGGAAAGACCTGTGTGCTTGATACTAAGATCTTCTTCCCTTCGTCTGTGATGCTGCGTTTTTATGACTTATGCAGGAATTACATGTCCAAACTTCAACAGGACTCCCACATTGGGACTATTAAGGGGAGTCGGGCGGGTGGATCCATTTATAAATGAGGTCATTCAACAGCCGTTAATTGAACAGCTACTCCGTGACAAGCAGCGTGTTGGGCTTGGCAGGCACGGCACTAAACCAGACCCTGCTGTCTGCCTTGCTAGAGAGAGATTCCTGAACCAGTGATGCTCACACAACCCGAGCGAGAAGTGAGAAACCTTCACAGGGAGTCGCCCTTGGCTCCCGCGAGGCTTCGTACATTCCCAGCTGAGCACAGGGAGGCTCTAAATGAATCGTGGTTGAATGGATGCGTTACTGTAATTATTTACCGATCGCGCTCCACTGCCGGATTCTGAGTCCTACTTCAGCAATAATCCCTTATCTATGTAATAAACTGCATAGTCAGGATAGGCTGCAGACACCCATCCCCCTTTTGACCTGGAAGTTGAAAGCATGGAGGACTTTTGAATTGGAGGACAATTGAATCTTGGAGGACCATTGAATCTTTTGCTCTCAGCTCCATGATTTGGGTCAAATGAACAACTTTTCCTCGCAGGCTTCAAGTTCTTCATGTGTCAAATGGGAATAGTAACAGGGGCACTGGCCGTGCGGGACTGTTATGAACGTGAATTCAGATAGTGCACGGTAAACACTTTGCACAACTCCTGAACACAAGACGCGTAAGCCATCAGTATCTTCCTTTCCCCTTTAGGAACCCACACTTCACCAGGAAAACTAGGCCAAAAGTTTTGCTGCAACAGGCATGGATCTGCTTAAAAATTACGGAAGAAAGAACAGGCTTGCTGGTCTAATTGAAAACAACTGGGGGGGACTTCCCTGCTGGTCCAGGGGTTAAGAATCCCCTTTCTTATCCGGGGGATACGGGTTTGATCCCTGGTCTAGGAACTAAGATCCCACATGTCTCGGGACAACTAGGCCTGTGTGCTGCAACCACTGGGCCCGTGCACCGCAACTAGAGAGAAGCCTGCATGCTGCAATGAAGACCCGACACAGCTAAATAAATGAATATGAAAAAGAAAGAAAGAAAATAACCAGGCAAGATAATTAGTCAAAACTCTCAGCCGAAACAAATCAAGCTGTGGAAGAGCCCTTACAGCAGGGAGCCCGACCAGTCTCTGCCTCATTGATCCAGAGAAATAAATCCCTGAAGTGCTGATGGCTCTGGGGGAGGCGGTGGGGAAGGGGATTTGAGAAGTGGAGACAAGATTCTACTCACAAGCCTTACAGTCAGATTTTTCTGGGTTAGACTTCTTCCTCTGTCACTTGTTAGCAGTATAACTCTGGGCAGGTGGCTTCTTTCCAGCCTCTCTTTCTCTACCTGATAAATGGGAATAACAATCAGGCTGTCTTCAGAGTGCGAGAATTTAGGGAGATAACAGCCCCAAGCCACGAGCTGAGTCTAGCTCAAAGTGAGTATTTCACTGCTGTTTGCTAGTTTCCCTTCTTTCTGCCTTTTCTTACCCAAGTCTTTGTGAAAGACAACTTTTGATTACCTTTAACTGCAAGGTCTGTCCCCTAACCCAGAGCACAAAACTGCTGTTGAGACTGCTGCCTGCCCCAGGACGGCACTCAATGGCCCCAAGGGTGGGTCTGGATGCCTGGAAGGAGTCACGCTCTCTTCCTGGCTGTCTGCTCCCAGTGGCTGCAGCCTCCAGGGGTGGAGGGGGTCAGCCTGGCCTGGAATATGCCCACCTGTCCCTCTCCCTGGGAGATGGGGCAGGGGTGCAGCAGAGACCTGAACCACAGCTCCCGGCCCCACTGAGCCAACGCCCCTGTTTTGTCACCGAGTCTTCTTTTTTTTTTTTTTTTTTGATCTACAACTAGTTGTGATTAATGGTACCCTGTGGTTCCTCATGCAGAAACAAGGTCATGGTGAAGATACGGTCGTTTTGAAACCCCAGTGAAGTTCAGGGGCCAGAGCAGAGTGGTAATCACTCCGGTTTTGGCTCATCTTCCTTCTCTGCGGCCTTCAACTTCAAGGCCAGGGGGCTGTCCCGGCCTCTCTGACTTCCTCTCATGCAAATCGCCCCAGTTGGGTGGGGGTGGAGGGCTGGCTCACCCAGAGGAGGGAAGTGATGAACTCCGACCTCCCCAGACCTACTTTCTACCTCCAAGGCGAGCCTCGGAGACAGGTCCCCCCTGAACCCCGTCACTGCAGCCTCTGCAAGGACCTGCCTTGTTGTTTGATGCTCAGTCATGTCCAACTCTCTGTAACCCCATGGACTGTAGCCACCAGGTTCCTCTGTCAGTGGGATTCTCCAGGCAAGAACACTGGAGTGGGTTGCCATTTCCTCCTCCAGGGGATCTTCCCGGTCTAGGGATCAAACCTGGTCTCCTGCGTTGCAGGCGGCTTCTTTATCGTCTGAGTCACCAGTGAAGACTTGAATTAGCCACCCTTCTGAGTTCCCCCGACCCCGATAATTATGAACTCCTGAGTGGACAGTAACAGACTCTGGGTAATTAAATTATTAAAATAATAAGCCTGAATCCTGGGTTGGTTCTCTTCTCGCCCATTACAGATCTGTTGACGTGGGGGAGTTCTGGTTGTCGACGTTGACAATGTATCTCTCTGTGGCTTAGGGAGGAACCACGTTGCAAAGTATGAACTGGAACAGGGCACGGTGGGTATGTAGGCTGTGACTTGGGGCATCGATCCAGCTTTCTTGCCTCCTTAGCCAACAGGACTAAATGTGTCCTTTTGAAGACGTTAGAAATGGGGGCATAAAGGAGCTTGGTGGAGAGCCAGAAAAACCAAGGGGGCCTGGCAGGATGAGGAGTGAGGGTCCCCTCCACCTCCCCGCTGCCTTCCCCATAGTCTCCAAGAGCAAAACAGGGGTCCAGACGGGCTATGGGACTCTGCTACGGCCTCCGACTTCTGCATCGAAGTCCGTGCAGAGAATCAAGGATGGCTTGTTTCCCCAGAGAAGCAGCCCATGTGAGCCAGTGTTGGAGGGGAAAGCAGCGGGATGTGGTGAAGGGTCGGGGGGGAAGGAAGCCTCTGCCTGAACGGGGCAGGCAGGCAGGGCCCCAGCCCGGGAGGCTCTGAGGGAGAGGGAGGCTTGATGTGGCTCCCTGGGTTCCTCTGAACACACTCGGGGACAGGCACGGAGCGGCGCTGCCCGCGTTTGAAGGTATTTCTCTGCAGCGAGCACCAGGCGGGGAGGAGAAAAACCCAAACCACTTCAAGTGGATTTCAATTTTTGAAAGACGCCACATGAAACGTGCAGAAACCTAAGCCCCCTTTAGTCCGGGCCCAGGAGTAACAGACTCGGTGTGGGGGTGGGGCACAGCCTGGCTCTGGGCCACCCTCCCCCCAGGCCTCATGCGTGTGGCTCCCCTGGGCAAATGCATCAGCAATGGGGCCGCAGGAGATTTCATCTATGTGGGCTGATACGCTGCGCTGAGAACCTGACCACAGCATCGCCCCACACGGGCCCCAAGTAGGGCAGCTTTCATTCGAGACCCAGCGGCCGCACCCATCTCTGAACTCCTTGGGGTTGGGGACCTAGGAAGGGGTATGGCCACCAGGGAAGACCTCAAAGCCGTGGAGAGCCAATGCTCTGGATTAGAGCCACTCTTGCTTCATTCATTTGTCTGCATCCTTCCCTCTTCCATCAACCAGGTTCCTTTAACATCAAGGATAGGGTGCTGACTGTCTTGTCACCGCTGTCCTGTCTTCTTGGCTGGCCGCTCTCCACTCTGACCCAGTCCCTTCCTCTGTGTCGAGGATGCTCCCCTGCATCCCCAGGTCCTTTGGCCTTGGTTTTCTTTTACCAGCTCCTGACAGCTGGCTTTGATTGCCTGACCTCTGCCAAAGCCAGATCAGAGGCCCAAACTTGGATTGTGTCCCTTTGTTAATGCTTTTGAACTGTGGTGTTAGAGAAGACTCTTGAGAGTCCCTTGGACTGCAAGGAGATCTTAAAGGAAATCAGTCCTGATTATTCATTGGAAGGCCTGATGCTGCAGCTGAAACTCCAATACTTTGGCCACCTGATGCAAAGAACTGATTCATTGGAAAAGACCCTGATGCTGGGAAAGATTGAAGGCGGGAGGAGAAGGGGACGACTGAGGATGAGATGTTTGGATGGCCTCACTGACTCAATGGACATGAGTTTGAATAAACCCTGGGAGTTGGTGATAGACAGGGAGGCCTGGCGTGCGGCAGCCCACGGGGGTCGCAAAGAGTCAGACACGACTGAATGACTGAACTGAACTCCTTTCTGCTACATCAAGGCAGTCAGAAGGCTACACCAAGGCTCAATGCCAAGGGTTAAGGTCGTGTTTGAGGGGAATTCCATTTTGAGTGAAAGTATTCTGAACAATCTAACATAGTATAGAGGAAGGAATGACTTAGGGGTACATCCAGGTTTACATTCAAGTTTAACTGAAATTCAAGTTAAATTCAGCCACGTTTAAATTTCAGCTGAGGAGGTGAGCAGCTCTGTGACTCTGGATATGTTGCTTAAATTCCCTGAGATGCAAAAAGACGCCTACGACAGCAGGTAGCAAGTTCACAAATTTCTGACACAGAGAAGGGGCAAAGTAAAGACCTTCCTCTCTAGAGATAAAGAAGTAACAGTAATAGTTAATTGAGAATTTGCATGACTTGTCACCCTACAAAAATTTTGTTCATCATTTACTGAATTCTCACGACTCTAAAATTTGAGCGATAAAATAGCGCTGGCTTCATAAAGACAAGTATACTGAGATACAGGCAGGTGAAGCGACTCCCCCAAACTCAGATTCAGTGAGATGGGATCCAAATGCAGAGACTGAGTCCCGAGAGTTCGCCTTGGACAATTCAAATTTTAAACATTCTGCCCCACTGTCCATCATGGCTTCTGTTTCTCCTTTTCTTCTGGGAAAATGTGATCATGAAATGGGCAGAATTTAGAGCATCACGACTCTGCATTTCCATTTTTGGTGAGACGAAGAGGGGAACCATGACCACGTGGCTCTTCTGTCCAAAAACTGAAACAAAGGTCACTGGAAACCTTGCCTTGATTGAAAAATAAATATGAAACGGACCACAGACTCCATCTTGGAATCTGTGCGCCGGCAACTTCTGTCTGAACAGTGAACGTTAAGGGACTTTTTATATAGCAGGTCCTTGACCCTGTAGACTGATCCAAATACATGTTTGAAGTGGGCCTCCTTGGGATTCGGGGGCCCCGCCACAGATTCGTCATCCAAGGAAAGGGAGGCTATGAAGGGAGCCCGTGTTTACCCAGTGTTCTGCGGCTACCATTTTTCCGTCTGTCTGTCTCTTGAAGATTTCCCCCGGGAGAAGTCCATATTGCACAAGCTGGAGGGAGCTTGGGAAAGCATCAGAAAGCACAACTGTGTGTGTGTCATAAAAAGGAGCTTTTATAAATCTGGGTGGAAATCAAACCCATCTGGGTCGGGTGAGATGCCACTGACGTGGAGGAACTCCCATGGGCACCTGTCAGAGCTCACCCTCCTGGGATCTGCGTCTGCCCCCGATCCTGTCCTCTAGACGGGGGTCCCCAACCTCTGGGATCTAATGCCTGATGATCTGAGGTGGAGCTGATGCAATAAGAGTAGACATAAAGTGCACAATAAATGTGTGCTTGGATCATGCCGAAACCATCTCCCCCTCCCCACCGTCCGTGGAAAAGTTGTCTTCCACGAAATCGGTCCCTGGTGCCAACACGGTGGGGGACTGCTGCTCTAGAAGGCGGGGCTGAGCGGGATGGTGGTGGTGAGGGGAGGAGAAGGGTGACGCCTCTATGTTAATTTCCTAGGGCAGCCGTAACAAAGGACCATGGACTCGGCGGCTCAAAACACAAGAACTGACGCTCGCACGGTTCTGGAGGCCACTAGTCAGAAAGCGGGGTGTTGGCAGGGTCGTGTGCCCCTCAGAAGCTCTAGGGGGTCACCTGTCCTACGTCTTCTAGCTTCTGAGGTTACTGGCAATCCTCGGCTTTCCTTGGCTTGTAGGTGCATCGCTTCGATTTCTGCTCCTGTGTTCGCCTGTCATCTCCCCTCTGTGTGTCTGTATGTCTAGGTCTCGCTCCATATAAGGTCATCACACTGAGGGTCCATCCTGATGCAGTGTGAGCTCATTCTGACTTAACGAACCACACCTTCAAAGACGGTTTGTTCTAAACAGGGTCATACCCACCGGCACCAAAGGGTAGGATGTTGGCCTGTCATTTGTGGGACATGGTTCTATCGCCAACGGCTTCTGATACTAGCTGTTTATTCCTTTATGTTAGGCACTTTACCCAGCACTGCACAATTATTAGACAGGCGTGGCTCAGTGGGAAAGAATCCGCCTGCAATGCAGGAGACACAGGAGATGCGGGTTCAATCCCTGGGTCAGGAAGATCCCCTGGAGGAGGAAATGGCAACCCACTTCAGTATTCTTGCCTGAAAAATCCCAAGGACAGAAGAACCTGGCCTGCTACCGTCCATGGGGTCGAAAGAGTCAGACAAGACTAAGCAACTGACACTTTGAAACCGCTGCTTTTGTAGATTATTAGTGGTTGAATGTCAACCAGTTTCATACGGTTAAATCTAATATTATCTTATTTACCCCTCTGCCATTAGTATCTACTCTACTAGTGCCTACTCTTACTGAGCACTTATTGTTGTATCGATACTAATAGGTAACAGGCACCTCTATCTGTCAGGGAGATGAAATAGTGGGCAGCTTTAGGAATTGAAGAGATAACGCTCAACCTACAGCTTGCTCGCTGTGTGACTAGGAGGGAGTGACCTAATCCCCCTGAGCCTCAGTTTATCCATCTGTAAAAGCAGAGACAAGTATTCTGTAACAAGAACTGGTGGTCAGTTCTTCCCTGGTGGTCAGTGGCTAAGACTCCACACTCCCAAAGCCGGGGGGCCAGGTCTGATCCCTGGTTGGGGAACTAGATGCCACATGCCATAACTAAGGCCCGACACAGCTAGATACATAAATATTAAGAAAAAAAAAAAAGACCTTACGGGTATTAATACAAGTCCTGAAATCAATAGTTGGGAAGCTAGAAGAAGACATTCTTGTAGAATATCTGGTCTCTAGTAGACGCTCAGAACACCATACTTGAGAATCACATGGAGGAAAGCTGAGGGGTATGGGGTAGGGGCATTTAAGAATGCAGGGCTTCCCCGATGGCTCAGCAGTAAAGAATCCGCCTACAATGCAGAAGACGCAGGAGACCCAGGTTCGATCCCTGGGTCAAGACTATCCCTTGGAGGTGGGCATGGCAACCCACTCTAGTATTCTTGCCTGGAGAATCCCCATGGACAGAGGCACCTGGTGGGCTATAGTCCATGGGGTCACAGAGTCGGACAGGACTGAAGCAACTTAGCACACACGCAGACCCCACCCAAAACTACTGAATTCGAGCCTGTCTGGGCTGGTGCCTGGAAATTTGCATTTTAACTGCCCTCCCCACCCTGAGATTCCTCCATTTGCAAGCGTTAGAAAACCGCTGCACTAAGTGAATAAAAGTTTTTTCTTTCCTTCTTCCAACAGAACCTAGCAGTCGAATCAGGACTGGGCTGGGATGTCCAGACTCCCATCTACCCCCGGTTCAGAGACAGCAGTGGGAACTGGGGACCAGGTGACAGCTCCCACTGCCAGAGGTAGGCAGGGGTTAGTGGGGACCTTTCAAAGGGAAAGGGAATCTTTAGTTCTGGATCAATTGTCTGCTGTTGCACGTTCATGCCTCTTCCGTTACCTGAATGAAAATAAATGCCATGCTTAAAAACTGCACATCTCAAAATCAAAGTCATGCTCCTTCCTTCTGGAAGTCACATCCTTGTGCCTGGTTGGTACAGAGAAGGGAAAAAAAAACACCAAATCTCCTTCCAGGCTTTTTTTTTTGTCTCTCCCACAAATCCTCCAGCTTGCTTAACAATGCAAGCCATCCTCTCACCCAAGCTCTGGGTTTCTTTCTTGTGTTCAGAACGAAGAGGACCCTTGACTCTAAAATGAAGCCCTAAGGGGGAAGATGCCTGCTTGAAGCACCCCTTTCCTGTGTCTGAAAGCACAGGAGTTGTTTATGGGCTTGTGGAACAGCAGTTTCAGGGTTTCCTGGGTGAGAGGGATGCGTGGTTTCAGAAGGGCAGCCTCACTCGGGGCGTGTGTGGTCTGTGAGCTCAGGGAGCCCGTGGAGCTCTCTGCTGACCTGGAGTAGGCCCCCGCCCTGCTCCGTATCTCTGGGCGAAGGCCCAGCCTGCTTGAAGCATCTATTAAAACGTAATCGATGAAGTGCCCTACGCCTGGGGAAGGGATGTCAGGGAAGGGACAGCAAAAGGACTGTTTGCGCGAGCAGGGCAGGAAGAACCCAGAATTTCGGGTCCTGGACCGCCTCCCAAATAGATGTATGCTTCCCATTTTCCCAGGAATGGGTTGAGCGTTCTGAACACATTTGATCATTCCGTTGTCGCCTCCTACTCCCAGAGAGGTCGCCCTATGTTATGGACATGGACAAGTGGCTTAGCCAGGTCAGATGACTCCTCCCCATCTGTGCTTGTAGAAATGGGCAGAATACTGATGGGGTTGGGGAGGGGGGGCCCCAAGGATGCCTGTGGATGCCAGTCACCCCTCCATTTATTTCTGGCTGTGTCACCCTGGCCTCTCTGTGCTTCACTGCCCTCTTATGGGAAGCGGGAACCACGGCAACCCCAACCTGGGGCGAGGAGGCAGTGGGGCTGACATTTAAAGGGGTTCCCCTCTGTGAAGGAGCTTCCCAGGTGGTGGTAAAAAACCCCCCTGCCAATGCAAGAGATGCAAGAGATGCGGGTTCGATCCCTGGGTCGGGAAGATCCCCTGGAGGAGGAGAGGGCTGCCCATTCCAGTATTCTTGCCTAGAAACTCTCATGGACACAAGCCTGGTGGGCTACATACAGTGCGTGAGGTTGCAAAGAGTCGGACACGACGGAACGACTGAACACAGACACAGCTCTGTGAAGGAACACAGGAAGGTGGGTGGCGCCCGGGCCATCCTGTCCCATGCTCCTCCCACGACCGCATCCTCCGTGGATCTGTTCCCTGAGCAGCTGCAGGCTTTGGGATAAGGGACCCAGGGAGAAAAGGTGGGGTCAGATGGGGCTGGCATGCAGGTGCCCCCTGTAGGTGGGCCCCCGGGTCACAGGTGCAGGAAAGATGACCACCTGAGGACAGGCCCCCACTGGGGCTCAGCTGGGACTCAATGGACCGCGAGCCCCTGGAGGGCAGGGACACGTCCTGTCTCTCGCCTGAGAGCACAGTGTCTGGCTCACCGGCCCTCCTGCCTTGGCCTGGAACCCGCTTTGAAGGCTGAGTTTCATTTCTGTTACGTGGCTTCCTCTGCCCCTCTCCCATTTCTTTCTCCTCCTCCTCGTCTTCATAAACAAGCTGGCCATTCAGATTACTGCCGCTCCAGGCCTTGGCAAAGCACTGATCATCTGGGGTGGGGGTTGGAGTGGGGGGGAATTCCAGCTTGTTCTTCACAAAAAGCCCATCTGAATCACCCCGATTTGGAAAGTGTTATCAGTGAGGGCTTCAGTCCGGGGGCAACGGGCGCACCCTCGAAGTGCTGATCTGGGGCCTGGTTTCTGCCGCCCCGTCACAGGCTCCAGGGGGGAGCGGCTCTGCTGCTGATGGCGTGAGGCCTTCGTCAATACGGAAACAGGAAGACCATCAGCCTGATAAGTTGCCCTACTAACCAGAAGTGATTTTTAAGCTCTCCTCAAGAAGGGAAAAAAATGACATTTCAGAAAATCCAGAAAAGGTTAAGCTGCTTGCCTGTGATGCTTAACTGGGTCTATAGTAGAAGTGCCTCCATGAATTAGACTTTGGGGACAAACCTCGCTCTGTGGAAACCCCGGGAGAAGAAAGGTCCGGGGCAGGCTTACCCCAACATCTGTGGGGGCTGGGCCAGGAATACCGCTAAGAGTCTGAGTTTCTACTGTGGTGCTAGTGGTAAAGAACCCACCTACCAAAGCAGGAGATGTAAGAGACGCAGGTTCAATCCCTGGGTTGGGAAGATCCCCTGGAGGAGGACCTGGCAACCCATTCCAGTGTTCTGGCCTGGGGAATCCCATGGACAGAGGAGCCTGGCGGGCTACAGTCCATGATGTGGCAAAGAGTCGGACACGACTAAAGCGACTTGGCACACACTCACAACACGCTGTAGAAATGTCCTCCTCTCTTGACAAGTATCTGTTCATACAACCTGGAGGGCCTGGTTCACAATCAAAAGTTTTTGCTCCCCTGGAATTCTGCACCTGAACTTGGAGGCAGAGGGAACCCCAGCTTGGGGCTGATCACCCTCCTTGTTCCATCTAAGACTCCTTCTCCCACCAGCAGGGGCCTCATGGGTTATATATATCATGTGGGTTTCCCAGGGCAGCTGGAACTGAGTACCACAAACTCAGGGGCTTCAAACAACAGGAATTTGCTCTCTGAAGTTTAGGAGGCCAGAAGCTGGAAAGCAGGGTGTCCATGGGGGCCAGGCCCCCTCTACAGGCTCCAGGGGCTAATCCTTCCTGGCCTCCACCAGCAGGCCCAGCGGTGCCCTGGCTGTGACTACATCATCCCTTCTCTGCCTCTGTCCTCAGGCGAGGAGGCATGAGGCACCGAATCCCCATGCACCTGTGTCTCTTTCTTACAAGGATGCCAGTCACTGTACTTAGGCCCACTTCAGCCCAGGAGGACCTCATTTCAACTTCACTAATTATATTTTCTTCTAATCCCAAAGAAAGACAATGCCAAAGAATGTTCAAACTACCACACAATTGCAAACATCTCACATGCTAGCAAAGTAATGCTCAAAATTCTCCAAGCTAAGCTTCAACAGTACATGAACCTAGAACTTCCAGATGTTCAAGCTGGATTTAGAAAAGGCAGAGGAACCAGAGGTGAAATTGCCAACATCTTTTGGATCATAGAAAAACCAAGAGAATTTGAGAAAAACATCTATTTCTGCTTCATTGACTATGCTGAAGCCTTTGACTATGTGGATCACAACAAACTTTGGAAAATTCTTAAAGAGACGGGAATACCACACCACCTTACTTGCATCCTGAGAAACCTGTATGCAGGTCAGGAAGCAACAGTTAGAACTGGATGTGGAACAATGGACTGGTTCCAAATAGGAAAAGGAGTACGTCAAGGCTGTATATTGTCACCCTGCTTATTTAACTTATATGCAGAGTACATCATCCAAAATGTCGGGCTGGGTGAAGTACAAGCTGGAATCAACATTGCCAGGAGAAATGTCAATAACCTCAGGTATACAGATGACACCCTTATGGCAGAAGTGAAGAGGAACTAAAGAGCTTCTTGATGAAAGTGAAAGAGGAGAGTGAAAAAGCTGGCTTAAAACTCAGCATTCAAAACACGAAGATCATGGCATCCGGTCTCGTTACTTCATGGCAAATAGATGGGGAAACAATGGAAAAAGTGACAGACTTTCTTTTCTTGGGTTCCAAAATCACTGCAGATGGTGACTGCAGCCATGAAATTAACAGATGCTTGCTTCTTGAAAGAAAAGCTATGACCAAATTAGACAGCATATTAAAAAGCAGAGACATTACTTTGACAACAAAGATCTGTATAGTCAGTCAAAGCTAGGGTTTTTCCAGTAGTCATGTATGGATGTTAAGAGCTAGACCATAAAGAAAGCTGAGTGCCAAAGAATTGATGCTTTTGAACTGTGGTGTTAGAGAAGAGTCTTGAGAGTCCCTTGGACTGCAAGGAGATCCAAACAGTCCATCCTAAAGAAAATCAGTCCTGAGTGTTCATTGGCGGAAGGAGAAGGGGACGACAGAGGATGAGGTGCTTGGATGGCATCACTGACTCGATGGACATGAGTTTGAGTAAGCTCCAGGAGTTGGTGATGGATAGGGAAGCCTGGCGCACTGCAGTTCGTGGGGTTGCAAAGAGTCAAACTCGACTGAACTGAACTGAATTATATCTACATAGACTATTCCTTTTTTTCCCCAAACTTTAAACATTTTATTTTGTATTGGGGCATAGCCGATAAACAATATTGTGACAGTTTCAGGTGAACAGCAGTGGGACTCAACCCTACATATACACGTATCCATTCTCCTCCAAACCCCTCTCCCACCCAGGCTGCCACACGGCACTGAGCAGAGTTCCCTGTCCTATACAATAGGTCCTTTTTGGTTATCCATTTTGAATATAGCAGTGTGTGCATGACCTTCCCCAATTCCCTAACTATCCCTTTCCTCCAGCAACCATAAATTTATTTTCTAAGTCTGTGAGTCTCCTTCTGTTATGTAAATAAGTTCATTTGTATCATTTTCTTTGTAGGTTCCACATATAAGCAATGTCATATGATATTTCTCCTTCTCTGTCTGACTTCACTCAGTATGACAATCTCTAGATCCATTCATGTTGCTGCAAATGGCATTATTTCATTCTTTTAATGGCTGAGTAATATTCCATTGTATAGATCTACATAGATTATTTCCAAATAAGGAGTCACATTCTGGGGTTCTGGGTGAACCTGAATTTGGGGGAACGCTGGTCAGTCTAGTATGCCTGTCTAGACTCCAGCCCATGGTCAGTTCTGTCTATACTGTCCCCTGCTGACGGCCAGGACAGCCCAGGTTCGGTCAGTTCCCGGGAGCAGTGACCTGGGGAAGAGGCTGTACAGCACCCAGAGGCAGCAGGAAGAACCCCAGGTTCCTGGCTACCCAGAAAACAGTCCAGAGGGGGTCTCTGGATGGGCCTATCTCAGTGGCCCCTGGGAGTCCTTACCACAAAGGGAGGGATGTGGCCAGAGACGGAGCCCCCTGTACAAGGCGTGAGGATAATGATGGCCCCAGAAGCAGAGATGGCAGGGAGAGAAGAGTTAGCACCATCAGGAAAGGATGAGATGATTGATGGGTGATAACAGAGCACAGGAATACGAATTTTCACATAAATCTTCCCGCCGCACAGAAACAGAAATAATGAACAGGAAGTCCCTGTCTTACAAATGAGCTTTGAACGGAGTTGATAGAAATAGCAGGAAGGTTCCGGAAGCAGCCCGCGGAACGCCCTTAACTCACGCAGTGCAGCGGGGAAGAGTCTGGCTAAGAAAGAAGTAGGGAATGCAATAACCTCAGCAGACTGAAATCAAAAGCAAGGGGGGTTCTTAACTCTCCCGAGTCAAGTGGCGCGTGAGACAACACCTAAGTTTTACGGGGGACGACCAGAAGCCGGAGGATTTAGAGAGTGAGAGCAGTGATGCCGTGACAATGTGCTCCGGTCCCAGGGAGCCCTCTCTGTTCCCAGCCCTCAGCCCCGTCCCCACCCCCGGAGACCCGGCATCGGCCATCAGAAGCCTCAGTGTCTGAAAAAGCCTGGAGGTGAAGCCCCATCCTCGGGGCAGCCGGCAGTCCTGGGCTGACTGCCCTGGGGCACCGCTCAGACCCAGACCTCAGCTGAATGCGCGTCTCTGCCTACCTGCTCCCCAGTCCTACCCAGTCTCTCCCTCTCCTCCCAGGAACCACCTTCTCACACCCTCCTCCTAGGGAACTGGGCATCTCAGAAAGAGTCAAATGCATGAAAGAAAAGGAGAGAAGGGTACGCGGGTAGGGAGTGAAGGCTGTTAGGTAAACGTTGCTGCTGGTCCCAAACTAAGAGGAATGACGAGAAACGGAGGGAGAAGAAGGGACCCCTGAGGAGTTAGAAAACACAATCTGTGGTTTAACACAAGAGGTCAGAGGGACTTCCCCGGTGGTCCGGTGGCTATGACTCTGTGCTCCCACTGCAGGGGGCCCGAGTTCCATCCCTGGTCAAGGAACCAGAACCCGTGTGCCGCAACTAAGACCGAATGCACCTAAAGAAGCATCTTAAACAATTTTAAAAAGAGGTCAGAGGTTATGACAAATAAAAGAGAGAGCCCCAGGGCCCTGAGTCCTGAATATTCAAGGTAACCTTGGCCTTCTGCAGTTAGTTGCATTCTTGGAAAGAACTCTGTACAGCTGTTGTTTGTATTCAAGTCCCATCTTAAGCACACAGAGCTGCATTCACAGAAGAAATGCTGTCGGGAAACCCACTGCCATCCTTTACACCTGAGGCACGCACTGTCCCCCACTGTACCCACCGCAGAGCCCTGCATTTCTGTCTGTGGACAGCAAGGACCACACGGAGGACCCTAACCTGCGGTTTCACGCCAGGACACTTGCATGTAGAATAAACCAACGGAGGTCCCAGTGTTTGGGGCCTCCTGGTAAAAAGAGATGAAAAAAAAAAATGATGGCGAGACCGTCACCTCTTGGAATACTGGGAATAAAGATACTCCAGTAATAAAGGATGACAGATCCTGCTCCTGAACTCTAGAAATGGCATTTGTGAAGGCGGAAACACTGCCAATTGGGAAGCAGGAGGTCTGTGCCTAAAGCTAGGAGGCCCGTGGTTTCCAGGTGGCGCGGAGACACAGAGCAGTGCCCTATTATGAAGAGCCGCGGCCCAGACCTTGAGGACATCACTCGGTGTCCCCTCGGGAGGAGAGGTTACAAAACCGATAGTGCTTGGAGGATTTCTTCTCTTTTAATTTTGAGATCTTAGGCAGCACAAGTGGGATGACCACAGAAAGGGCATCGATTACTTGGGCATGAGTGCTGTGCCATGCTTAGTCACACAGTCACATCCAGCTGTTTGCAATCCCATGAACTGGAGCCCGCCAGGCTCCTCTGTCCATGGGATTCTCCGGCAAGAATGGTGGGGTAGGTTGCCATGCCCTCCTCCAGGGGATCTTCCCAACCCAGGGATCAAACCCAGGTCTCCCTCATTGCAGGCAGATTCTTTACTGTCTGAGCCGCCAGGGAAGCCCTTTCCCTTGGCTGTGCTGTGCTTACTTCCCCATCATCTTTGCCCTCATTACAAATATTATGAGGAATGCAAAGGGGGGGCACTTACATATTCCCAGAGTAAATCGACTGCTAGTGCAGAGGTTCTTAATTTGGTTTCTGTGAATGTGAAAGAGAAAAGAAAAAAAAAAAATCACATCTTTATTTGCAATAACATCTGGCTGAAATTTAGCACTCATTCAATTCCACAGGTAGTCACAAAATCCTGGAGTTTGCACAGCACCTGTGACTTCTACAACAGCCGAAACCACAGATATTTTCACAAAGCATTAGGGTTGTACAAAAATCTCAAACTGTCACAGACTCATCAATACTCACAAAGAAATGACTAGAGTTGGTATTCTATCCGCTACTAAGTGAGCTAATAAAAAGCAGGTCAAGAAATGTATCACCCGTCTTGTTCAATATTGGGCACGAATGCCCCTCTCCCAAAGAAAAAAACATTAATGGAAATGCTAAAGGGTGGGCTTCCCTTGAGTTCAGAGAAACCTTGCAACTTGGGGTCCTAAGAACCAAGTATTTGTAACTGGCTCCAAAGTCACGCATTTTCCAAAGCCTGTAGTAACAGGATGAAATCATTCCCTTGAGTCCCTCATCTTAGTGAGGAGTTTATGTGCAAGTTGGGGCTTCGCTGGTGGCTTAGACAGTAAAGAATCCGCCTGCAGTGCGGGAGACCTGGGTTCAATCCCTGGGCCGGGAAGATCCCCTGGAGGTGGAAATGACAACCCACTCCAATATTCTTGCCTGAAGTATCCCATGGACAGAGGAGCCTGGCGAGCTGCAGTCTAGGGGGTCGCAAGGAGTCGGACGCGCCTGGATGACTAAGCACCATGGGCAATATCTCAAATTATTCACTATCAGTTTGTTATATAACTTTTCCCATCAAAACTTTTAGTGGACTTCTCTACTTTTGTTAGTTTCATAAATAGCAATAACATGCGGTGGTTTTCTTTGGGAGTCTCTTGTACCCATGAAAACAGCATGTTATCTTCTGAGAATGATTAAGGATGGAAAACCACAGAGCTGATCTCAGGGTGGGCGTTGGTCTATCAGCCACGCTCACCCATTGTTTCAAAGATTCCATCTTCCTCACTAGTTTCGGCAGAGACACTGTGTGAGTCCATTCACGTTCACGGAGCAGCGAAAATGACAGGTGAGAAAGGCACAAAGTTTTGGATTCTCAGAAACTTAGATCGGTACAAGACAAGGGTTTACTGTACTAGATCCTGAGCTCCTTGAGGGCAGGGAGTAGGGACTGTTTCATGTACATCTCTGTATCTCTGGCAATCAGCAGAGTGATGACAGCTGTGGTGAATGGGTAAATGGCTGGATGGATAGGTAGATGATGGGTGGATGGATAAATACAGCTTTGCGAGATAATGAATAGTAATTCTTGGAAGCAAGTCATAATATGTGACACTCAAGACATTTCCTCGCAGTACACAGTAAGTTATTTCAAAGATGATGCAGCTTTGGCAAAAGTTTACAGTATTTCCTTTCACGAGCTCTCTGAGACTAGCAAAAGTCCTTATTCCGGTGTAAGCATCCTTCTCTATGTTGTAAGAAAACCTCCAAAGCTTAAGTGACAGCCCCAAAGCTTGATAAACATCTCCCTTAGTTCATTGTTACTTTTTTTTTTCAATTATTAAGGAGAAAGGGAAACACAAACTTTTTTATAAAAGTGCTTTAAAATAATTTTTTGAGAAAACATCTTGCTTGTCTTTGAAGCTATGTCACTATGGCTTAGGTGGTTTCTGAAAATTGGCCAAATATGGTCACGTGTTGTGACCAAATGCTAAGCAGTCATTACCGACTCGGGGTTAGACCTGATAAAGGAACTAATATTCTAAAACTGAAAGTGTGCACATTTGTGTGCACACCCAGCAGAGGCCACACCAAACCTCCAGACGCTCTGCCTTGGGCACTCATCCTGCCTTTAGAAAGCTTGGGCGACCGCAGCTGAATTTTCATCAAGCTGGTTGACCCTCTTCGTAGACAGAAGTGCTCATCTCCTGGACGTGGAAGTAGATGGAGGCACCATTTTGCCCATATTCCATTTAAATGAAATGATATTTTGCCAAAACCAAACAAACAAAAAACAAGAAAGAAAGGCACGAAGGTAGTAGTATTGGAGGGAGGGTCCTTTTAGGACCACTTGATGCTCCCTGTGTTCCTCAGCCATGGGATCTTGTTTTCCCTTTTCCTTTCTTTTTTTCCTTTATGGCCACTCTGTCTGGCTTGCAGGATCTTAGTTTCTGACCGAGGCTCTAACCTATGCGCCCTGTGGTGAGTACGGAGTCCTAACCGCTAGACGACCAGGGAAGTCCCGCAGGTTCTTTTAAATGAAGGTAGTCTCCTGATATTTATGGGAAACAAAGGCTGGAAACCGCCAGCATTAGTGGTGATTTAGCAAAATATCACTGTCTCTTCAGCAGTTTCTGAGCCTGTGAGCAGAAGGTAAGCAAACCAGCGCTGACAACCACCACCTTCCTCAGGACTAGGGCAAAGCTCCCTTCATTCTGTAAGATCTTTCCTTAATTGGCATCCTTGCAGCAAGCAACTCCAGAGACAGAAATGACAACCCACTCCGGTATTCTTGCCTGGGAAATCCCATGGACAGAGGGGCCTGGTGGGCTATGGTCCATGGGGCTCCAAAGAGTTAGATGTGACTTAGCGATTACATCAGAGAAGGAAATGGCAACCCACTCCAGTGTTCTTGCCTGGAGAATCCCAGAGATGGGGGAGCCTGGTGGGCTGCCGTCTATGGGGTCGCACAGAGTCGGACACGACTGAAGTGACTTAGCAGCAGCAGCAGCAGCAAGCAAAAGCCAAAAGATGGCCTCCTTCCCAGTAGATAAGGATCCAAAGGAAAATGCCAAGTTCACTCTGCAAAGTGACCCCCAAGAGGTCCTACTGGGTAATGACAAAATACCTGAGTGGCAGCCATGTGCTGGGCCACGGCGACAGCACCAGGAGAGACTTGTCAGAGACCCTCCATCGGGCCCACTCCAGTCCTCTGCAGCCAGGCACACCTAGGGAGAAGAGCAGGAGCTTTCCTGGTTCTGCTCCCGTGTGTCAGTCATGTACCTACACTCCGACAATAATCCTAAGGGTCACCATAATAGAAAAGTCAATGATAATCATAACAAATCAGTGGTGGGTTTGGGAAAAAAAAAAAAAAGACGGGAAGTTGTTTTAAACCAACGAAGGCTGGTGTGACAGCACAATGGATGTTCGACTTTTCCATTCTTGACTTCCGTTTTTCGGGCAGGGGGATGTGGCTGCAGGGCTGAGCTCAGCTATCCAAGGACTCCAGAAGCCTCACCACACACCTTCTCTCTTCTCTGCCCATCTCTCGACTCTCACCTGGACTCGTCAGAACACAGAACACCAGGTCCAGCCAAGCAGCCCAAGCCTGCATTTCCACCGGGGCACAGGGCTCTCTTTACAAACTGCACATTTACATGGCAAAAATAGAAACTCACGGCATCACATGTATATGCAAATCTGCCAACCAGACTCCGCACTGAAAATAGCTATTTACTGTGCGGCTTGTATATTGGCCCAGAAAACCCTCTCTACCTATTTCATGCTCATTTAGATTCTTTAAGAGTTCCTGACCCATTTAAATTCCTTAAGGGATGCCTGGCTTCTCATGGGCATTGGTCTGCTCCTCTCCCCCAATGGCTTGTAAAGGAATACTGCCTGGCATTGCAGGTGGAACTTTTAGAGGAATATATCGGCCCCCACTTTACGGCCCATTTGGGACACTGCTCAGCCACGTGTGCGTTCAGACCAGGCTTCCTTCTTAGCTGCAGGAAGGAGGGTTCTAAAGCTAACTCCCTGGAAAGGATGGAAGGCAGTTTTTCTGAAAATATGGTCTTGAACACTCACATCAGAGTCAAGGAGGGAGGGGGGCTGGTGGAAAATGCAAGCTTCTGGCTCCCCACCACCCCCACCCCCGCCCCACCGCACTCCCGAGCACCGAATTCTGATCTCTCAGAGTGTGACTCCAGACTTCTGGAGTTTGACACCACTTCCTCAAGAAGCTCCCTGGGGTGATCTTGCTGGCCTCTGAGGGGTGGGGACTCAAGAGTGAGAAACCACCCCGAAATCTGCAAAAAGAGGGCTTAGGGAGCTGGAGGACTCAAGTCCAAGCAAAGGCAGAGGGCAGTCAGGATGGGACTCGTGGGCAGTGAGGCTGCTGATGTCCCACAGGGAGGCGGCGTCGGAGCAGAGGTGAGCTTCCCAAAGCCACCCATCTCTGCCCTGGGGCTCTCTCCAGGACTGGTTCTGATGCTCATAGACTCCCTGTCCCTAGAGGCCATGGAGCAAATTACATCCACTGCAAACCTGGCTGTGCAGAGGGGTGCGTCTTCTGTCTCCATTCTTCAGGATGCTGACTTGGTAGATCACGGGGGTTCTCACACCCAACAGTGTGCTTTGAGATCCCGCCTCTTCCACCTCCCAGCTACTCACATTTGTCAACTCTACGGAGGAAATAATAATGGTTCCTACGATGCAAGGTTATCCAGAGGCTCAAGTGACGTCAATAATGAAAAGTGCCTGGGGCCATACCAGCCGCTTAGTACGCCCTTAAAACGTTATCTGTTGTTTTGTTGTTGTTGTTTTAATGCATTCATGCCCCCATGGATTTTTTAAATGTGCCAAGGATTCCCCAGAAAGTCCATCCAAGTGAACAAGTCTGTTCTGGAAGTAGAAGGGAGCTATATGATCTCTGAGAGTCCTTTTAATCATCTGCCACTAAAGAAGGAAGCGAAGCTTACTTGACTTTGAAAGGACACCTCCCTATCAACTGAAATATCTCTCCAGGCAGACACACCAGTGACCCTCACTCATGGCTGCCCACTCATGGCTGCCCATCTCCACACATCTTTAACACGTGAGACAACCCAGCCCTATGTAACCATCCCATGCAGACATTCTGATCACATGGTTATTACACCTACGTGCAACTGCATAAGCTACCTCAAGACCGTCTATGCATTTGTACAAATATCTGTGTATGGATACAACTGCATGAATTCACTCAGCACTCCCCCTCCCCACCCCGCAACACACACACAAAGGGACCATTCCTAAGAGTATGACACAGATTTGACTCTATAGCAAATAAACAAAATGAAACAAAACTTTGGAAACCCATTAAAAAATAAAGTCAGAAGTGAACACCCCCTCTGCGTTATGTCAGAGAGCCGGGGCCGTGAGCACAGGATAACAGTCCAGAGTTGGCTCTGCTGAGGATCAGAGAGCCGGGGCCGTGAGCACAGGATAACAGTCCAGAGTTGGCTCTGCTGAGGTGAGCAGCCATGATGGTGGAGTAGACAGCCAGGAGCCCTGGAACTGGGAGGACGAGCCCGCACAGCAGCTGGCTTTGAAGGCCAAATGTGCGGCTTGACTTCAGGAGCCCCACAGGATGGTGGGAAATGGAGGCTTCACTCTTGAAGGACCACACACATCCTCATGAGCACCAGGACCTCAGGCAAAGGCAGTAATTGGATAGAAGCCTGGGCCAGACCCACCTGTGAATCCCGGAGTGTCTCCCTGAGAGGCGGGGGACAGCTGCATCTCACCCTGGGGACGGGGACACTGGTGGGTACACATTTGGGAGCACTCAGCCGCATGGATGCTGATGCTGGAGGCTGCTATCTTGAAATCTACCCTCTATCTCATTCGCACCAAGACCTGGCCCCACCCAACAGCCTGTAGAGTCCAAAGCTGGGACAGCTCAGGGCCAACAGTTACCTTGTGGGAACACAGCCCCATCCATGAGCAGACAGGCTGCTGCCTAAAGACTGCAGCGCCCACCACTGCCTCAGACACTCCCCCTAGACATGACCCTGCCAACCTGAGGGCCACTTCGTGGCAACCAGATGGGGAAAAAATGGAAACAGTAGCCTACTTTATTTTCTTGGGCTCCAAAATCATTGCAGATGGTGACTGCAGCCATGAAATTAAAAGATGCTTGCTCCTTGAAAGAAAAGCTATGACCAACCTAGACAGTATATTAAAAAGCAGAGATATTACTTTGCCAACAAAGGTCTATATAGTAAAAGGTATGGTTTTTCCAGTAGTCATTTACAGATGTAAAAGTTGGATCATAAAGAACGCTGAGCACTGAAGAACTGATGCTTTCAAACTCTGGTGCTAGAGAAGGCTCTTGAGAGTCTCCAGGACTCCAAGAAGATCAAACCAGTCAACCCTAAAGGAAATCAGTCCTGAATATTCACTGGAAAGACTGATGCTGAAGCTGAAGCTCCAATACTTTGGCTACCCAATTGGAAGAACTAACTCATTAGAAAAGACCCTGATGCTGGGAAAGATTGAAGGCAGGAGGAGAAAGGGATGACAGAGGATGAGGTAGTTTGGTGGCATCAGCGACTCAATGGACATGAGTATGAACAGACTGCAGGAGATACTGAAGGGCAGGGAACCGTGGCATGCTTCAGCCCATGGGGTCGAAAAGAGTCGGACATGACTGAGCAACAACCACCAGCTGAGGGCCAAGACCCAGTGGGCAGGCACCAGCCCTTCCCTCCATGAAGGCTGCACACGCCTCCAGACCAGCCTCACCCACCAGGGGGCTGACACCAGGCTCAAGAAAACTGTAATATGATCCTGCCGGAACCAGCTCTGGGATCCCTGGGCCCTCCAGCCAGACTCCAGGGACCAACTTCACCTGCCTGTTGGGAAGTAACAGCGTCGATAGAGCCTTCCAGACCCTGACGCCAGATGCCAGAATGCCAGCACGGGCCTGGGGCCTCTCACACGGCTCAGAACGGTCATCAGCAAAAAGTCTACAGTTAAATGCCAGAGAGGGTCTGGAGAAAAACCCTCCTACACTGCTGGTGCGAATGTAAATTGGTGCAACCACCGTGGAGAACAGTATTGAGGTTCCTCAAAAAACGAAAAAAGAGAACTGCGTATGAACCAGCAATCCCACTCCTGGGCATATCGAGAGAAGACTCTTAACTTGAAAGGATCCATACACCCCTATATTCACTGCCCCACTGTTTTACAATAGCCAGGACATGGAAACAACCTAAACATCCATCAGTAGAGCGATGGATAAAGAAGATGTGGTACATGGATACGATAGAATACTATCAGCTGTGAAAAGAACAAAGTAATGCCATTTGCAGCAATATGGATGAACCTGGAGATTATCATTCTAAGTGAAGTATTGTCAAAGACAAATATGATATCACTTAACATGTGGAATCTAAGAAACAGTGATACAAATGAACTTATTTACAAAACAGAAATAGACTCAAAGACATAGAAAACAAATTTACAGTTAGCAAAGGGGAAAGTATGGCAACAGAGTAAGACTTTGAGATTAACAGATACACACTGCTGCTGCTGCTGCTGCTGCTAAGTCGCTTCAGTCGTGTCTGACTCTGTGCGACCCCAGAGACGGCAGCCCACCAGGCTCCCCCATCCCTCGGATT
This sequence comes from Bos grunniens, assembly GCF_055505025.1. Lineage (NCBI taxonomy): Eukaryota > Metazoa > Chordata > Mammalia > Artiodactyla > Bovidae > Bos > Bos grunniens. The sequence goes on from NC_141182.1 coordinate 6,374,002, forward strand.
CTCCAGGCAAGAACACTGGAGTGGGTTGCCATTTCCTTCTCCAATGCATGAAAGTGAAAAGGGAAAGTGAAGTCACTCAGTCGTGTCCGACTCCTAGCGACCCCGTGGACTGCGGCCTACCAGGCTCCTCTGTCCAAGGGATTTTCCAGGCAAGAGGACTGGAGTGGGTGCCGTTGCCTTCTCCGAGATACACGCTACTATGTACAAAATAGGCAAACAACAAGGACCTACTCAATAGCACAGGGAACTACATGAAATATCCTGTAATAAACTATAATGGAGAAGAATCTGAAAAAATATATGTGCATATATTTATATATATAACTGAATCACTTTGCTATCCCTGTGAAACTCACACAACATTGTAAATCAACTGTATGTCAGTTGCTCGGTCGTGTCTGACTTTTTCAATGCTCTGGACTACAGCCTGCCAGATGCCTCTGTCCATGGAATTCTCAGGCAAGAATACTAGAGTAGGTAGCCATGCCCTTCTCCAGGGGATCTTCCTGACCCAGGAATCGAACCTGGGTGTCCTGCATTGCAGGCAGATTCTTCACCATCTGAGCCCACCAGAGAAGCCCCAAATCAACTATACTTCAATAAAAAAAAAAAAGCTTTACAGTGTCGATCACTGAAGTAGAGTGATGACTATATGGGAATCGACTACTTTCTTCTGATTCTGTGTATATTTTGAGATTTTCATTTTAAATATTGAAAAAGTAATTTACATGGAACAGTTGAGAGGCGGGGGACACAGAAACGGCTTTGTAGCCTCCATTCATTCTGTCTTCACTTTTCCCCCCTGTGGCAACCACAGAGATCGGTGAGATGACTGAGGGTGGTTAATTAAGCATTGCAGCCCATATTCCACTGCAGCTTCAACTGGATACGGTGTTCTCTTTCACTTCCTGTTATGCAGGATTGCAGCAGGCTGTTAGACACCTGCCAGCCTCCCAGCCCAGCTGCTGCTCTGCGCTCGGGCGGGCAGGAAGCACTCGGGCCCTCGGCCTTGGGAGGGTCTCACTGTGCAAACTGGCCCCTTCCTGGTGAGGCAGGGGGCGGGGAGGGGGGAGGGGGGGACAAGGAGGACGGACACAGCTGATGAGTCCACAGTGGAGGCTCAAGGACCCGCAGCTGGCGGTGAAGACCTCAGTCTATTGTGAGGGTTGTGGGTAGAGGCCAGCTGTTTTCCCCCGACCTTCCAGGACCTGTGTGTAATTAAAGCTGGGGCATCTACACAAGCGAGAATCTCAGGGAACTCATTAGTTAGCCTGGCTCCCTTAACCTCAGGAACAGGACTGTGTGCGGAAGCCTTGGCTCACTTGTTCATTCACTCGCTCGCCCACTCCTCCATTCATTCCATAGCCGCATTCCGGGAACCTCCTGTGAGGGAGTCTCTCTGTGCAAAGACGGTGAGCAAACCAGAAGACAAGACACAAATCTCTGTAACTCTAACACTCCTCATTATACTGCCGAGGTATTGAGAAGCCATTATGTGCCAAATAATTTATCAAGGAACTCCGGTCCTTTATTCAAGGAAATCACTCCCAGTTTAATGGGAAGACTTCACACCAGGGGTAATTATTCAGTTCCTAGAGGAAAGCAGATAGAGGGAGGTGTAGAGGCATGGAAAAGGGGAGGGAGAACCAAGGACAGCTTCTCCAAGGAGGGATGGGCTATGGCCGATCAGAGATGGCCACAGGGACCTCCCTGGGGGTCCAGTGGTTAAGAATCCGCCTTGCAGTGCAGGGCATGTGGGCTCAACCCCTGGTCAGGAACTAAGATCCCCCGTGTCGTGCAGCAACCAAGCCCACGAGCCACAATTAGACAGTCCATGCACCGAAATGAGAGATCCCACGTGCCACATCTGAGACCCACCGCAGGCAAACAAAGATGGCTTCACAGTTTTGACGTGCCCGCCTTCAACACGTGGGCTTGGGTCCCCTCCCCCGGGTCTGGGCGGATCGGCTCTGACCAGGAGTCAGTGGTAGAGCTGGTACTGTCCAGGGTCTGGCCGTTCAAGAGGTAACTCCCGCCTCCTTTCTCTTACAGACCTGAGATCCACATGAGGACCTGAGACCACCCTGCTGCGGGGAAGCCCAAGCTGGCCGCCTGGAGGGGCCCGTCAGCCCCCAGCCCCTGGGGTCATCTCGGCCTGGCCCCACATGCTGCCGGACGAAGCTGCCCCTTCCGCCGTCCTGTGAGTGACAGCTGCAGCCACGGTGCAGCCCTCATACGAGGCCCTGCACTGTAAGCCCGTGGCTTTCCTAACAGTTTTACCAAGTCACCTAAAGGGAGGCGTCTGGTACCCATTTCAGAGATGTGGAGACTGAGGCCTAGAGAAACCAAGTCATTCTTTCAAGGGAATTGCAACCTCTAGAAAGACAACCACGGCTGGACTTCAAGCGCTCAGAGTCCAGAGTGTGCTCTCTTAGACAGCCTGCCCTGTCCTTAATCAATAAACTGCCGGACACTTGTTTCTAAGCCCTCTTAAAATCCCAAGCCTGAGACCCGCATGGGAAGGGAAGCTGCTTCTCATCAGATAAAAGCGTGGTCTCCCAGGCAGTTTACAACAGAGGGCAGAATATGCAGACGAGGCCCGCCTCTTATCTGGTAAGAGATAACCGGCCACCTCTACATGTTAATTTCCCTTGGAGCATTAGGGCTCGATTAGACATTATCTTTCCCAGGACTGCTTACATGGGTCACTGGATCAGGGCCCGAGATGAAGGAAACTCTTCTTTCTGAATATGCCTTGGGTTAAAGAAGGTAACACCAATCTGAGAGGCAGGGTGGTCTCTACAGAGAGTTTAGTTGCGGAGAACTGAGTTTCAAACCAGGTTCAGCAGACTGGAGAGCCTGTGTGCTTAACGTCTGTGCCCTGTGTGTGCCTGACTTTAGTCTAAAATAAACAAAGGCATTTTGCGTGCAAGACTTGGGCTGGAGGGTTGGCTCCAAGGAGATGGTCTTGTTGGCCTCACACACAAACTAAGTCCACTCTCAGGCACTGTGTGATCTTTCTGTTCCACACAGCAGCTTCCAAAGGTACCTGCTCCCTTCCTTTGGAACCTAGAACACTGTCCAAGTCCTGGAGCTAAGTTGGTGTTTCTCAAGTTTTTGGCCTTTAATCATGGCATGGCAGTAGAATCACCAGGGCTGGTCCTCCATGAGAGGGCAGCCTCTATTGTAAATACAGATTCCCAGTCCCTGTCCTGAAGGTGGTCTGAACCACACTCTGCGGGTGGGGCCTGGGAATCTGAGTATCCCACATCTCCCCTGAGATCCTCTGCACAGTGACAATCGAGGACCAGTGGGAAGAAATACGAATTGCCCATCATACACATGCGAGTCCCGGTGAGGCTCAGCAGAGACTGCTTTTTCTGCGTCATCCGTGGGGCCCGCTGCACTGGCAGGCGGCCTGCAGCCTTGGGGACGGGGCAGTCATCCGCCTGTTTGCCCGGCGTCCCTTCCCTGCCCTGCCCGCCTTTGCTCTGCATGGCAGGGGATGACATTTCTCAGCCCCTCAACTCCCAAACCGCTTCCTGATGGATCCGGACAAAGGCAGGCGCTGGCAGGGAATCAGAGGGAGTGAGCGGCAGGGGAAGCCAAGGATGCCCATCCCTTCAGGTGTCACCTCTCTCTGCGAGTCTGGTCCCCGCGGTATGGTCTGCCCCCTGCGGTCCTGCTTCTCTCTCCGCATGACTCCTGCCTCTGGGTTCTGGTCCCAGAACAACACACTTCATATGTGCTAGTGGCTTTCTGCCCTGGCTGATCTCTGGGCAGCCTGACCTTTCCTTTTATTCCTTTATAGCTTCCTAGCCATTTGGGACTAGATGCTCATATTCAGTTTCCTCCTCTGAACCTACTGGGGGTGAGTTCTGTTTTTCTGACTGGCCCTTGATCCATGCAGGGAGTAACCTGGCAGAAGTCACATCCCACAAAGGACTAGCTATAGCCACTAGTGACCGTGTGACCTCAGTGGGCCTGGCATGTGATGTTCAAGGCTTTGTGTGCATTCCTTATCCATTCTAAAGTGTTTATGGGGCACCTGTTAGATGCTAGGCACTAGGCTCGTTGTCTGGGATACAATGGGAGCCCATATATATATATATATGAATCACTTTGCTGAATAGCAGAAATGAATACAGTATTGTGAATAAAATCTACTTTAATTTAAAAAAACATCAGCTGAAGTATATGGCCTGCACGGCTGAGACGGAACCGGGGAGGAACAAGGTCCGTTCCTCACTTTGCTCTCAGTGTCTGCGGTTCTGCAGTGTTTGTCCTCCCCTTGAAAAGAGTCTACAGCCCACTACACAAGTTAAAAGGATAAAGCTAGCAACAGTAATGCTGGAAGCCCACGCAGCAAATGCAATTCTCTCTGAACACACCTTTGTTTGGGGGCTGGGGGGGGTGGGGGTGGAAGACGTGTTTCTAGGAATAAGGAAGACAATCAACAGGCAGATATTTGAAGCTGCTCAGACCTTGCAGAGCGTCAGCCCACACTGTGCTGTACTGGCCCCAAAGCCTCTGACGTCATTCACAGCCGGGGATCAGGTGAGCACAAACAGCTCCAAGGCATAGCTTGTCTTGCTATGCTTGTCTTTCTGAAACCTGGGGAGGTTTCAGAAAGTGAGGTTTCATGCCGGGTGGTGGTGGAGACCCTTTACGAGGTGCTCAGTCTGTGTCAGGCACTGCTTGTTGTGCCCAAAACCCCTTTTCTCGCTTTAAAGTCTCTCAACAAACCACTGAGGCAGGGCCATTAGCATCCCTGCCTCACGGATGGAAACTGAAGCCTGTCCCTTGCCCAGGGTCCTTAGGACAAAAAGCCAGCGAGGCCCGCTCTTCTGCTGGCCCCTTCGCTCTGTGGCTTCCCTACAGCCTGGTAATCGCCTCTCTCACTCTGCACGCCAGACTTTGCTCCCAACAGTGATGGCTGGGGAACCCACCCGTCTACCTCTCCACTTATCCAGGCCCTCCACGGGCCTTGTGAGCTCTCTGAGCACACTGACTGATGGCTGTGAAACAGGAAAAAAGGTCTAGAGCTGATTCCAGCCTCATCTAACTTGACTTTTCTTAGCCCATCTGTAAAATGGGACACTCACAAAACCTTCCTCTTCACATTACTATGGGATTAAATAAGTTATTACGTATCAAGCAGGGCTTCCCTTGTGGCTCAGCTGGTAAAGAATCTGCCTACAAGGCAGGAGACCTGGGTTTGATCCTTGGGTCGGGAAGATCCCCTGGAGAAGGGATAGGCTACCTACTCCAGTATTCTGGCCTGGAGAATTCCATGGACAGTATGGTCCATGGGGTCAAAAGAGCCAGACACGACTGAGTGACTTTCACTTTCACTACATATCAAGTAAGTACATAACAAATAGAGTTAAGTGTTTGAATGTGATCAGGAAGATAAATATCTGAGGAGGTAGGAAAAGCTGAAAAGTCCTTTGCAGGTTTAAGGGAGCAGTCTATGAATTAATGTACAGATCTGAAAGTTGGACCCTAAAGAAGGCTGAGTGCTGAAGAATTGATGCTTTAGAACTGTGGGGCTGGAGAAGACTCTTGAGAGTCCCTTGGACAGCCAGGAGATCAAACCAGTCCATCCTAAAGGAAATCAAACCTGAATATTCATTGGAAGGATTGATGCTGAAGCTACAATACTTTGGCCACCTGATGCAAGGAGCTGACTCGTTGGAAAAGATCCTGATGCTCTTTGAAGATTGAGGGCAGGAGAAGAGGGTAACAGAGGACGAGATGATTGGATGGCATCACCGACTCAACGGAGATGAGTTTGAGCAACCTCCAGGAGATACTGAAGGACAGGGAAGCCTGGAGTGCTTCAGTCCGTGGGGTCACGAAGAACCTGACATGACTAAGCGACTGAACAACAACAAAGTCGCCTCCATAAACAGATTTCAGCAGCTTCCCCGTCACAGCATAGTTACTCTATATTTCAAGACTCATGATTTTTTTTTTTTTTTTAATGTCCGTCCTCTGCTCTTTAAATCTTTTGACTGCATTAAGACCTTGATCTGTTGCCTCTCCTGCCCTGGGGTCAAGGGAAGCAGAAACCCCAGGACCCAGGAACGGTCCTGCCTGCCAAGCACAAAGATTAACAGGAAATGTGGGTCCATTTTCTCTCCAGCTCTAGGTATTGTTTTCCACTGAAGTTCAAGGCTACCGAGACGGTCCAGTTGGCCCTCCTCTGTTTTCCTGAGCTTGCAATTTGGCTGCCCTGCTGCACGCAGGCTCCTCTGCCTGACAGCTTTTCTTGTTGGGAAAAGCAGAAGCCCTGTGCCAGAGAGCTTTGCTCAGGCCTCCCTGTCTCCAGTCACAGCCGTGAGCGACAGATGCTGTCCTGCCCGCTGCCTGGCCCTGCCCTCTGTTCCTGACAGAGGGTTCTGCTTTCACCGGCCGCTTCCTGTTCCCAACCAGTCACTTCTCCGGGATAATATCCGTGGGGGCAGGCGGTCTCGATCAAGTCAAAGTTCATGTCCTGAGGTCCTGCCTCTGTAGTTGAGCTCAGTGCTACGGGTAGTGAAGAGGATCCAAATAAGGCAACATGGAAAACACGTACATTGGAGGTTTTTTCCGAGGCAATGCTGCTCGACAGCCAGGACGCAGCGTCACGTTTCCTACCCGGAGAAAAAGCAATGACATGGCAGGTCTTCCATGGGAAGAACTGATGGCATGGGCGTTTGCTGAATGCCTACTGTGCACAGGGCATGATGGAGGCAGGTGGGACTCAGAGATGAACAGGGCACTTCTCAAGCCTTGGAGGGTGTCGCAATCCCCTAAGAAAGTTCAGACTATCGATCGGGAAGAGGAAACTCAAGTCAACGGCACTAGAGAGCTGTGCAGAGTTCAGAGTTTCAGCTTCTCGTCTGTACATGGAGAAAGTAACGGGACCTGCTGCATAGAGAGTTTGTGAAAGTCAAACGCAATGGAACGTACAAGTCCTTGGAAGAGTGCTGGGCTGATGGTGAGCACCCCATAAACATCGTTGCCATCGCTTGTATTTTCATCATGGTGAAGTATTTCCAGCATTTTGAAGAGCCAGAGTTGAGTCCGATAGCAATACGGACCTAGCGTCTTTGGTGTGTCTTGGGGCCAACGCACATTCCCCGTCCTCTGGTTTCCTTCCACAAACAGTTTTCTGCTGAGCAGTGGGACCTACACCTGGGCTACACCCCAGGGTCCCCTGGGGAGTCCCCTCTGGTTAAAGCCAAACAAACCTCCTGGGTAGGTTTTAAAACCTTTGTAAGTGAGTCTCATGCACAGCTGAGGTCAGGCTCTGCTATACAATCTGGGGTCCGGTCGTGATAAAACCGCAGGACTCCCTGTTCACAATGATTAAGAATATTCACGTCAAGGACAGCACAGCACACACCCAGGGCCAGGGGTCCCTGCAAGGGGACTGTTGGATGAAGCCAGCTAGGGCGGAGCCTGGGAACCTGTGTTCCTGGATCATTCTAGCCTCTCTCTGCCCGTGGAGCCTTTTGTCCTGGGAGAAGGGAGAGGGGCTTGTCTGGTTGGTGAATTTGAGGCAATGAGCTACCATGCTGGGCCCGGTGGTTACCTGGTCTCATCTGGGGATGCAGGCTCTGCAGACCGCCCCCCTTGCCGGGACCACCGGAGGAGGAGAAGAGCCAAGTATGTCCTTTGGAAGCGGGCTCCAGCTGGGGAGGGTCAGAGGCGGGTAATTCCTGGCTGTGGCACCAGGGCTTCCAGCGATCAGCCCCCGACCACGGTGGGCAGGCAAGTGGGGTGCAGATAACCCAGAGACACCAGCGCGCAAAGACCCAGGGAAGGGTGATCTGGTCGTGGGCAAGAGCACTCAGGCCAGGACCTGCTGCAGGTGCAGGGAGGGGCGCGGCGTGGGGGCTGAACTCTGGCGAAGGCAGGGCAGGGGCGTGTCAGCCAAGTCGTCCGCGAACCTGGCAAGCCCCTGCTGGCTTTGGAGGGCTTCAAGGGGACCCTCAGAGGGTTCCGGGCAGGGGAACAGATATTGCAGAAGCGGATCATCACGCAGCAGGATCCTGCTCCTGTCTGGGTACCGAGAGAGGCCCCGGGGCCCGGTCTGAAGGCGGATTCAGAGCGGAGGGGTGGGGTGGGGGGGAACCACGGCGTGGCAGCGGAGCCCTGGAGCGCCCTGCCCGCCAGCCCCGGAGCAGCGGCCCCTCTGCCCGGGGAGCTTAGGGGCGTCCCGGCCGGGGGCCTGCAGGTCTGCAGCCCCAGCACTGTATCTGTCATTCTCTACGCTTCCCTGAACACCCCTGGGGGGGAAACTAACTTGAGAATTAAGAACAAATATTTGACTTTTTCTCCCTTCCCTCCCGGTCATTTTACACAGTCCTGTTTAGACTGGATGCTGGTTAATGGGCGACCTTTGCCCCCTGGCTAAAAGCTGTGACCAGGAAACCCACCTCCCCGTTAATGAGGGTTTTGTTCGGGACCCAGGGAGCGCGGGAGCACACAGCTTCTGCTCTGCAAACGCATTGTCCCCCTGGCTTAGAGAAAGAAAACGGAAAAGAAAAACAAACAAAGAGAACGACAAAACCTTCCACTGGTGAATTAAAACAGCAAACTCCAGGCCCTAAGCGGTTTCAGCCTCTATTAAGACAACAAAAGGTCCTACGTGCCAGGCCCGGGCACAAAGACTGGGGGGAAGCTGATGGGGAGGGTGGTTCAAGGAAGAGAGGAAAACCAGGCAATTAACTTTTTTTTTTAAGTTATCTCCAGTGCCTCTGCTACCCCCAACAAGCCGTGATGCGCACGCATTTCAGACTTAAAGGAAGGGTTCCCCGTCAGACCAGGGGGCCCACACAGACACGCCAGCCTCTTGCTGCCTTGACCCTGATCCTTCTCAGGTAGTGAATGCTTCCTTTTGGCTCTCAGTGGATGCCCGCACCTTCGCATTGCATGGTCCAAGTTATTTCTTCCTCATCGTCTCTCTCCTTTGTTGATGCTGAGTACAACTTCAGAAAGGCTCTATCCTCCTGTTTTATGCTAAACCACTCTGGCCCAGAGCTATTTCTTTCCACCCCCACCCTGCAAATTTTAGTCCCTTAGAAGCAGGGCTGTCTGTCCCACCATCCACTGGACTTGACTCACCCATCTTAGGACAGCTAAGTGACCAGCAGTTGCTGAGGGCAGGGGGCCTGCCTGACATGTCCCCCACCCTCCCCTAGCATGCAGGACCTTGCGTGGCATGACAGACACGCTCCAGAAATGTGTGGTCATGGGCGACCTGAATATTAATACACGCAGGTTACTGTGTGTATCATACTAAGCGCAAGGGCTCATGACGGTTCTTCAGCCAGACTGGACTAAAAGGCTAAAAACGGCCAACGTGTATTGACTGTTGACTATCTGTACATTAACGAGTTAACTCTTAAAAAGCCGCATCCTCGGGCTTCCTGGTGGCCTAATGGTTTAAGAATCCACCTGCCATCAGGAGACACGGGTTTGACCCCTGGTCAGGGAAGACCCCTGACCAGATGCCTCGGGCAGCCAAGCCCCAGGAGCCACAAGTCCTGAGTCCATGTGCTCCAGAGCCCAGGAGCTGCAGGCAGAGAAGCCACTGTAGGGGAGGCCCGCACTCACAAGCACTATGGCCCACACTTGCCGCAAATGGAGAGGCCCTCAAACAGCCACGGATACCCAGCAAGGCCAAAAGCAAATAAACGTTTTAAAAATTAAAGACATTTCTTGAAAAAAAAAAAAAAAAAGACTCATCCTCATCTCAAGATTATCCTAGGATTTCAATGAATCCCTAAAAAAAGAAAATTCCTTTTTTTTACAGGAGCAATGTCTGAGGTTTGTTTCTGTTTAAGAGATCCTTTCAGAACTCTCTTGAGTTTTATGTCAATAAAAAACTTGACTTCAACAGCAGGGTCTGCCGCAAGCTTTGATAAAAATCCAAATGCTTGTATTTGGGTTGGTTTTGGGGCAACAGGAGCCAGAGGAACTCAGTCACAAGGCAGGTCCCCAAGCCAAAAACAAAACAAAACAAAAAGCTGAGGCTGGACTACAGGAGAAGTGAGTCCTCAGGAGGGTCCTCAGGGTCCTCAGGAGGATGGGTCCCATAGGTGCCTGCTGTGACAGGACCCTGTTTCCCCATCTCTGCGGGGCAACCACCGTTCCCGAGGAGGATGGAGACATGAAGCACGCCAGGGTTTGCATGCCCGCCGGTCCCCAGACCCACCAGATGCCGGGGAAGCGACTTCTCCCCGCCCGGACTTCATCTCGTCCCCTGCAGGACGGGCACACCACAGCAGTGTCCATGGGCGCCGGCTTTCAGGGTGACAGGGGACCCTCGATGGAGCTCGACTGCCTGTTATGAGATGGAAGGAAAAAGTCTCTTCCCATTTGAGAGAATGAACGTGATGAGGCTGGTGGAGGACGAGGAGGGTGTCCCCTGCCGGCCTCCTGGGGAGGGCCAGAGGACTGAGGCTCCATCACAGCATTTCAGACCTTCACGTAGTCACTGTGGGTAGATTTCACCTTTACACGTATGTATTTACACACTCAGTATATATGCACTGTATTGTATATTATGTATGAGTGTGTATACACATGCTCACAGGTAACACGTTCTATTATGCATCTTATGATATGTATGTGTATGCACACATATGAACCACATATAAGAAAATGCATATAGTTTTACACACACACCTACCAGCCATTACTGAACACTTAACGATGTTCTGCGTAAGGAGTGCTGTTACGGCTTTTATACACATGATCACATTTCAGCTCCGCAATGATGCTGTCACGTGGAAGCTGCACTACTCTCCCTATGTGTGGATGAGGAAACTGGCTCAGAGAAGCGAGGTCACGTCCACTCCCTCTCACAGCCTTGTAGGGGCAGAGCTGAGGACCGAGCTGTGGTTTGTCCATTGCCAAAGTTCCGGACTTGAGCCACCAAGGTTCCCTGCCTCTTACAGAACAGATGAGGCTCAGAGCAGATAGGAGGCGGGAGGTCCATCTGCTGGGGCGGGAGGTCCATCTCCCACTCACGTCTGTCACATGCTCATGGGGCATGCCCTCCAGCACCTGAATGCCGCAAGGATGATGCTAAGCACGGGCTGTGGTCAGCCTCTGATACCCACGAGAGGCCGTGGTGGGACCACTAGAGGGGCCTGGGCAGCTGGGCAGTCAGAGACCCAAAGATACTGGATCACATGCTGGCTGACTTGAAATCAAGCCACTAACTTTATAATTTCAAGTGAGAAATGGCCTCTTGGACGGCCTCCCTCTTAGAGAAAGCTTTCAATTAACCCACCGACCACTGGCTACTGAGAAAAGTGGCTGGTGTGAAAACGACTTCTCTCTTCTGTCACTGCGTATTAAGACCTCGCGCCAGAATCAGATCCACTAATACGGTCATCGCCTCCATCACATCGAGTGTTCTCAGATCAAGCTGCCTGCTCCCGGCAGCGCTACAGCCCCGCGTCTTGCCCACCACCTCCCTTGATAAAATTCCCCAAGCTTGTGATTTCTCGCAGAAAGTTTGGTAATGAACATGGCTTCTCTGTGTTCCGCTGTAAACAGCAGAAATCCCCCTGCAGGCGCTCTCCTGGACCTTTTATCCATACTCAGGAAAAAGAAGTGATTGATTTTGAAGTTCGGTGTTGGCATCTGCTGTTATTCAAAACCAGGACCTTGGCGGCAGCCATCCACCGTGCTTTTCAGCCCTGCCACCCGTGTGCGGCAAATGAAGACAAGCTGTTGTCAGATGAGAAATGCAAAACAGTCAATCTGTTTGTCTGTTTAATGTAACTGGGAACATAAGCTGCTCAAAGTGGCACCATTCGGTACTGTCAGATGGGAGACACTCTCCAGCAAACAAAAACCTAATGACCCGTTTTACTCGGCGCTCTGGAGTTGCTCCTAATGGTACTTTCCATATGCACTTGAACATGCTTTTATCTGAAACTGCAAATGGTACGATTTTCCATCCAACACAAGCGTGTAATCTGTGTATGTCGGGGGTGGGGTGGAGGGGAGCAAGGGGGGTGGGTGGCACCCCTCCATCCCACCCCCCACCCAACCGGCGCCATGGAGGAAGGCTGATGCGCTAAGACATCTTAGAGCAGGAAGCATATTGCAGCAGCATCTGACTCTCATCTTCCCTTTACACCTGTCATTGTACTGTATTAAAGGGAAAAAATCAAGTCATTAACCATGATAGATATGTTTTTAATAAGTAAGTGTTGTGCCTCGCCGGGCGGATAAATAGCGGGGCTGCAGATAGCTTCAGAGCCTGGTGTGGGATTGCGGTGGGGAGTTGCAGGCTCTGCCTGAGTTTCCCGAGGGTGTGTCATTTGGGGAGCACTGGGGCTCTCAACATGACCCAGGCTGCGACTCCTCCACGGTGCTCCCCGCTGGGGCTGGACTCTCACTCGCCTCTTCCTTTTTGTTTTCTCTTCCTTTTCTCACTTTTTGTTTCTTGGAACTTTTAATGCCTGGAGAAACGGGTCTGCTCCAAAGGCTGCTATCCACACCCATGTCTTTAAAAATGTGTCTCTCCAAGTGAATCCCCATCTATGAGACAGCAATAGGATCATGGACACAGAGATCCGACTGGTGGTTGCCAAGGAAGTGGGGGTTGGTGGAGGGATGCGAGGTTGGGGTTAGCAGATGTAGGCTTTTATATAAGAGAATGGATACACAACAAGGTCCTAGTCTATCACACAGGGAACCATATCCACTATCCTGCGATAAACTGTAATGACAAGAAAACAAGCCAATAAAAAAAAGAATGGATGTACATGTATAACTGAATCACTTTGCTGTAGAGCAGGAATTAACACAACATTGTAAATCAACTATACTTCAGTTTTAAAAACTGAGAAAGATGTAGGGTTTCCCTGGTGGTCTGCTGGTTAAGAATCCGCCTGCCAGCGCAGGGGACATGGGTTCGATCTCTGGTCCAGGAAGATCCCACATGCCGTGGAGTAACTACCTGCTCCTCGGCAAGCCCGTGCAACACAGCTACGGAGCCCGTGTGCCGCAACCACTGTGCTGCAAACAAGAGAAGCCACTACAAGGAGAAGCTCGTCCACCACGACGAGGAACAGACCCATTCGCCGCAACCAGAGACAGCCCAAGGGCAGCACGGAAGACCCAGCACAGCCCAAAATAAATAGATACGTAAATCTTCTAAAAAACATGAAGTGAAGTGAGAGTCGCTCAATCGTGTCCAACTCTCTGCAACCCCATGGACTACACATGGAATTGTCCATGGAATTCTCCAGGCCAGAATACTGGAGTGGGTAGCCTGTCCCTTCTCCAGGGGATCTTCCCAACCCGGGGATCAAACCTAGGTCTCCCACACTGCAGGCGGATTCTTTACCAGCTGAGCCACAAGGGAAGTCAAAAAATGAAAAAAAAAAAGTTAAAAAAAAAAAAAACAACATGGACCAACATCAAACAGATGTCTCTCACTGGCATGGCAGATAAGGACACCTAGAGATTTGTATGGACTGCCAGGAGCACTGTGTTGAGAAGGATTCTGAGGCACACCCATAGAAAGGAATATCAGGATTGGGTAGGAGACCCTGATGTCATTTGCGTGCGGCCACAAGCAGCATTTATTAACGACAAAAACAACTTAGCACAATCAAAATCCAGTTCTTCATGTTCAGGATCCAACAAAGACTCTCTTTTTAATTTTTGTAACGGAACGTCAAATCTACTTGAGTCATGACAAAATGTGGAAGGGAAAAAAAAAAAAAAAGAAGAAGCTGAGCAGGCCAATGCCTGCCGCTCAAAACACTCATTGCAAAAGACGACGTCTGGCCTCAAACGGTGCTTGGATACATTCGGTGGAAATAAGGCGAAAGCATATGGTTTACATTTTCTCTATAAAGAAATATGGGTGGGAACCTCGAGGGGCCCAAGATGCAATAACAAATACAGGCACTTGACAAGGCTTGGCAGGCGAAGACAGAATATTTCTGTGTTTACCTGACAATCTGACTGGAGTCCGGCCCACTGGGGAGCAATCCATTTGGTTGTGACCTGTCGCACCCTGGCAGAGCGTCCTTGCAGAGACACTAACGTCAGCCTGGGAAGCATCGAGCCCCCCCACTTCCAGGCGAGCCCTCCCTCCAATGAGCAACGCTGCCACTGGCTAACGATGCAGTCAGACCTCTTGGACTCGGGGCGAGGCGGTACCGCGCTGCTGTGCAATATTACCGTGTGATAACACGTGGGCAGGAAGTGGGGACTTCTTTTGTTTTCCATCTTCCCTTCCAAATTCTTTTTTTTTTTTTTAATTGAACTCTGACTTTTGGCGTGTAATCATTTGAGTGGATTGATAGGTTTGAATGTTTGATCCTTAATTTTTGTTTGCCCATTTTTTTGTTTTTTGTTTTTTCTTTTTCTTTTTGGCCATTTCATTCTCAGGACTAGCCTTTTCAATTCTGAAACTTGGGGAGAACTTGAAAAGAGGAGTCAGTGAGAGAAGGAAAAACAAAAGTGTTTTCTGTATTAAGATTCTGAGATAAGCAGAGGTTTGAAACATTGAGCCTACAGGAATGAGAGATGTCACCCTCCCAATCATATATTTTGTTTCAAGACAAAAGCGCATTTGTAAGCTAGAGACTAAATGACTATTTTGTGTCTATCACACCTTCAGTCAGGAAAAAGCAAAGTTAATAGATGGGTTTTGTTTTCCATCTCTTTCCATGACAGATCAAAGGTCACACGAGTGGGGTTCCCAGGCATCTGCCTGGATGGTGCTTGGCCTCTGAATAATAAAGAGGAGCTTCTAGAACCACCAGCTCATTAATGAGCGCTCATTCAGAATGGATGGCGCAACATACAGTAATTTAAGTGTCGCAGACAATGCAGGTTCTCAGCTCCGTACAGAGAGTGGCCTTTGGATCGTGCGGAATGAGTAATTACAGCTAATATCCTTTCTGGCTTGTGGAGAACATCCAAAGAAACAAGGTCGCGGCCAAGGGCCAGGAGCTGGTCCCCGGGAGCCCCGGAGTCAGTGGGGCAGGTGAACTGTTCCCACTCCCCGGGCTCGTTCATGAATAAGCCCCTGCCAGCTCCCGCCAGCACCGGGCAGCAGAGATGCGAGGGCTCGGTCACTGAGAATCCAGCAAAGGAGCATCCAGCAAATGGTGGTCGAGTGCAGAGGCGAGGTCTGCAGCTTCCAGCCAGACCAACTTGCAAACTGAGAGTGAAATTCAGGATGCTTCTCCCATACCCCCGGCCCCCGCCCCCCGCACTGGGGCCTGTGGGAAAGGGTTTCTGTGACCCAGGGGTGCCCCCTCCCAGGGCCCAGCCCTGGCTTTCTCTGAGGTCCACGCTGAGGGTCGGCGAGGCTTCAGGAGGGGAGGTCCTCAAGCGGACAGGGGTCACTGGGAGGGGCTGCATGGCAGCTGGAGGACTTAGACCCTCGGGGCTCCCTGGATGAGCCATGCCTTCGAATCTGAGCTGTTACAGGCATGGCTCTTGGTTACCAGCAATTGAAGCTGACTCTGGGAGATTTCAGCAGAGAGAGGAATTTATCGAAAGGGAAATGAGGCCTTCTGGGGCCTTGAGGGGAGCCAGACGGCGACTGGGGCACAAAACACGGGGAGGGGAAGTGGAAGGAAGGGACCAACTCTTCGCGGCCACTGCCTGGCCCTGCCTAGGGATGCAGGGGCCCAGCGTGCTTCCCTGCCCTCGGGGACCCTGGATCCTGGGCTCCAGCACAGACACCCTGGGCGCTGGGGGCCGCTCTCGCCACTTCTTGGTGTCCCTGATGACCAAGTCCAGGTCTAGGATTGCTGAGTGCGACTGGTCAAGACCGGCCACATGCCTGCTGGCTTCTGTGCCGGAACAGGGTCTCTTGTGAAGGAGTAAGTTCCCCTGAAATGAGACCAGCTCTCCCACACAGGACTGCATTCAAGTGTCAGATGTCT
The DNA here is from genome assembly GCF_055505025.1 of Bos grunniens. Taxonomy (NCBI): domain Eukaryota; kingdom Metazoa; phylum Chordata; class Mammalia; order Artiodactyla; family Bovidae; genus Bos; species Bos grunniens. The sequence continues at coordinate 6,389,934 of NC_141182.1, forward strand.
GCGCCCACTCCTCATCACTGTGTGATCTGTGCAAGCCACCTTCCCAACCTGAACCTGCCTCCTGTGGCCCAGTGGAGACAACAGGAGCACCTCCCTCACTGGCTGTAATGATGACGAAACCAGGCACTGCATTAACGCACTGCACACACACGTGCTGAGTGCCTGCAATGGGCAAGGTTCAGGGTGGCTCCGTAATGGTGCATATAACAGGACAAGCCCCTCAACAGCGAAATAGCCTTTGGCCTCCTAGCAGAGATGAGGAGAGGCAGGCGGTTCCCAAGGAAGCAGGAGGCAGATTTAGTAAGTTCTGCTGATGAACTGGATGTGTGGGATGAAAGAGAGGAAGGAAACAAGAGACGTCTCCCGTTTCTGGGAGATTCCATCGGTAAAGCCACTGGCTCTGTTCTTGGCACACAGTAAGTGCTCAACCAGTATTCACTGCCAACATGGTTGCCGGCGCAGTTATCATCAATATCATCATTTCAATGTTTATCTCCTGCTGGCCAGCCCGCACAGATAACTTTGATAATCAGTATGACATAGAGATTACAGGCTGGGCTCGGCCTATATGGGTTCAAAACCTGACTCTGCATTTCCAGCTGTGTGACCTTGGGCAGACTACATAACTTCCGTCACTGATATTGGTCTTGGCAATAATTTTGGGGGGGCAATAATATCAAAAATACAAACAAAAGAGAAACAAAACAAATGGGATACATTAAGCTCAAAAGCTTCCGCATAGCAACAGAAACTATTCACAGAATAAAAAGACAACCTACAGAGTGGAAGAAAAGTTTTGTAAACCATATATTGAATAAAGGGTTAATATTCAACATATATAAAGAGCTCGGTCAACTCAATAACAACAACAACAAAATAAACAATCTGATTTTAAAATGAGCAGATCTAAATAGACATTTCTCCAAAGAGGACATCAAAATGGCCAACAGACACAAGAAAAGATGCTCAACATCACTGACCACCAGGGAAGGGAACGTCACAGTTGCAGTGAGACATCACCACACGCCTATTAGATGGCTAACCAAAGACTAGAAATAACAAGTATTGATGAGGTGGGGAAAAGAGGCCGCCTGTGCACTGGTGGGAATGCAAATTAGCCCAAGCACTATAGAAAACATATGGAGGTTCCTCAAAAAATGAAAAGTAAGACTACTATATCTAATGCACAATATAATGAACACCTACAATAATATTGTGCTATGATTATATAATGTGATAGGTATTGTTCCATTCACAAGTACATTACCATATATAAGCGCATCAATGTAATACACTGTGTGCCTTAAACTTATACATTGTTACACATCAACTTTATTTAATTAAAAAAAATGAAGTGAGTCAAGGTATATGCTCTCAGTCGTGTCTGACTCTCTGTGACCCCACGGACTGCAGCCTGCCAGGCTCCTCTGTCCATGGGATTCTCCAGGCAAGAACACTGGCATGGGTAGCCATTCCCTTCTCCAGGGGATCTTTGTGTGCCTGAGAGTCTTGTGCGCCTGGAGTGTCCTACACTGGAGGCAGATTTTTTACTGTCTGAGTCACCAGGGAAGCCCAAATGATTCCCTCCCCCACAAAAAGAATTAGCCTTTCTATACCTCAGTTTCTGCCTCTGTAAAATAGAGATGAGAAAAGTAGCTACGTCACAGGGCTGTTAGAAGGATTAAACGTTCTATTTCACGAAAAAGCCTTCGGATGGTGCCCAGAACGCAAGATCGCTGCACGCACAACCAGCCGTGTCCTCGACTGTCCCGTGTCAGTCACATCCCGCCCTGCCATCCAAACTGCTTGTCTGAAAAACGGATCCTCAAACATCTGACCCTCTTTTTCCACTTGAGAATGGAAGAGAGAAAGTAGATGTCCTCAGCCCACACTGAAATGAAATCCTCCCCTGAATCATAAACCAGAGCTCTGTGGTGAGTCTGGTGATTGTGGGTGACTCTGTGGTTCAGGCTGGGGTCACTCTGACCCCGCCAAGGCCTGCTCATCACCAGCTCCTTCCACAAACGCTCAGCCCTCCGAGCGGGGAGGGCATGACCTTCCGGATGGCCTTGCTTCGGAGCCGGGTGCCATGGGGTCTCTGCGACGGGAACGACTGTCCTGAGGTTAGACGGGAGACTCAGCCCAGGTCCCCTAGTGTGAGGACACGGGCTGGACTTCTGCTTTCAGGCCGGGCTGGAAATAACACATCAGCACCTTTCCACGTGATGGTGGGATGCTCACAGTTCCTGCGCCTGCTCGAAACGAGAAGTGAAGAAACACAACCACACTCGTGCCATCACAGCCGGAGTCAGCCAGCAACAACGTTAAAGAAACACAACCACACTCGTGCCATCACAGCTGGAGTCAACCAGCAATGACGTTAAAACACGCCAGTGTCCACAGCCACCCCTTCACCTTAAAAATATATATATATTAACAACACCGTCTAGCCAATGTTGAATCATTTTCCAGAATTAAGTCTTCTAGTTGACCTCAAACACAGCGCATGAAATTGGCCCCTGGACTGTGTTCCAGTGACTGTGGGGTCTGATCTTCATGTGCCTGATCTTTGCATCCCTGGGATTTGCATGAGGCGTGGGTCAAGACGAACGTACACAGGAGTGACAGTTAACGCGAACACGTGACTCAGCACCGTGGCTGGCAGATCACTTATCTGGTGCACCGTACAATTTACACACAGAGAAACATACCAGGAAGGCACAGGTCTACTGAGCTGTCTCAGTGGAACAGGGCGATCTGAGCTTAGCCAGGCTGGGGCAGGCAGAGGTGCTGGGGTCCCCTTCCAAGTAGACATGTCATCTCCACCATCCTGTCCCCCACAGCCTCGCTGTTCCCTGGCCGGGCAGCCCTTGCTCATGGTGGCCAAGGGCTGCAAGACTACACACGAAGCCCCCGGCAGCCAGGGAACAACGGAATCTGCCTCCTGCAGGTCCCTGAGGGGGTTACGAGGTCAACACTTCTTGCTTTCTCTGTCCACTTTGATGGGTGGAAAACGCATCAACAGACAGGGACACCAGCTGCGTGTCCAAGCTTGCTGGAAAATGATTTCAGCATCCCTAACTGCCAGCCTTCACCGAGCCCTTCCGGGCTGGGTTGCATGGAGGGTACCAGTTCTCCCAGGGCTAGTCCTGAAGCTTTCACATCCCAGAAAACGCCTCCTTCAGAACTAACTGAGGTTGGTATCATTGTTTTACTCATTACGTTCATACGAAGAAACAGACTCAGTGGGCTACGGGCTGGTCCCAAGGTCATGTGGCTCAGGGGAAACCAGAGCTCAGGGCCAGATCCAGGCTCCCGGCGTTTCCTGCTGGTGCTCTACACTGTCCATCGGATCACAGCCTGTGGAGACGCTGGACGTCATGGAGAAACTTCTTCCCTAGGACGCCGACAAGCTCCACAGGGTGGTGCCTCCCACCCCGCCCTTCGACCCTCTATACTGTGGTGAATCCTGGATTGGATTTTGCAACAGCAGACCTACCTCTAAACCCGGCCATGTGCCAGGAGACTGCCTGTCAGTGCCTCAGTTTCCCTTGTTCTAAGGACAATGGTGATGAAATCTGGCAGAGCGAGGGGAAGGTCCAAGCCTGTCAAGTCCGGGTGTCCGTGAAGACAGAGGGCCCTCCTGACCAGATCGACAGGGCTGTCTAGACAATCAATACTGACCACTGTGGCTGAATTGACCCTACGCAGGTCCACATTGATCATTTAAGACACCTGGCATTGTCGCACCAGCTGAGCCATGATTCGGGAACTTTGGTCCCTAAAGCCCTAGCTAAACAAGGAACCAGCCTTTTGAAAAATATAGTGTTAACTTAAAAAACCCCTTGGACTTCATGAAGGCCCTTGATGGCCGGAGTTGGGTCTCTGGGAGGCAGAGCTGAAGTCAAGTCTTGTTCTATCATATAAGGGCTGGTGTGGCTGCAGGAACTCCCCTGCCCTCCGCCCGGAGCCCCAGTTTACTTTTCAGCAAAATGGGGGTGAAAGGGTATTTGTCTCATGGAGTCACAGAGACCTGGCAATGTGATGAGGTGGTAAAGTGCTTATTATTGACCTGGAAATTATCAAGTGTTTGGTAAAATTTGGTTTATTGGTATGATTTATTTTGCATAGGAGTTTTCTCCCCTGCAAAACATCTTTTCCATCAGCATCTTGAAATACTGAAGTCTGCTAGAAATTGCCCGGTCCTGTACGGATGTTTGGGGCTTCCCAGGTGGCTCAATGGTAAAGAACCCGCCTGCCAATGTAGGAGGCACAAGAGACGTGGGTCTGATTCCCTGGGTCAGGAAGATTCCCTGGAGGAGGAAGTGACAACCCACTCCAGTATTCTTGCCTGGGAAATCCCATGGACAGAGAAGCCTGGCGGGCTACGGTTATACCAATGTCTGTCTTTCACAAGCACACCCCTTCACCCTCAGAAGGATGCTCTGAGTTTTAAGAGACAGTGGACATCAGTTTGCTGACAGTTGAAGAGCTGGGAAGTAGCAGGTATGAAGCCAGAGTCTTCTGACTCTGGAATCTGTGTTCTTTCTGTGGTCCAAGCTGGGGGAGATGAGAAAAGACAGGAGTCCCACCTTCCGGGAGCTTGGGGGTCCTCTGGGTGATGAGCCACTGATGCAAATAATATTGTGTGGACAACAGCAGGAAGTAAGTGCTGGTTGCCCGACAGGAAGGAGGTGAGGCTGTCGCCAGCCCTGGGCACAGAGAGGGGTGGGAGATGGGTGGGCAGAACAGGCTTTATAAGCACAAGTTGGTATTTGGTCTGAGCTCCGGCTGCCCAAGTGAGTTCCAGTAAACCGCAACCCAGGGGGACCCTGAGGCCACAGGCAGTGTGGATAACGCTGTAGAGGTAGGGAGATGCTGGGCTCGTCCAGCCAATGGCCTCCATGGGCTGGTGCCTGGGTTCTGGCCAGCTGCTCACCAGCACCCTCTTACATAATCGCCATTATTGGCTATTTGTAGAAGATTCACAGAAGGTGACCATTTTGTCAGGGTTGCAGTTCTCTCTCCAGCTCTCCCTGTTTCTCTGTTTCAATATCCACCTGGCTCTCCCTGAAGTTCAACCTTCCTCAGCCCCCACTTCCTTTCTGCTTCCTTGTGAGCAACCTTAGTGATGAACCTGTGTGTTCATAAGCAAGTTGGCTTTTGTATGTCAATGGTTTTGCCCTAGATTTCGGCCAGTCGCCTCCTATTACACAGAGCGTGAATGTTTTATCTGGGCTTACATTTCATTTTTTCAAAGAGGCTCGTAATGCTTCTCTAAAGCTAAAATGCTTCCCCTTTAATACAGACCCTATGGCAATGCCACAAGATCTGATCCAAGTCCCCCTCTGCAGAAGGAATGGATGCTGGGTTTGTTTACAAAGATGCTCCTTGCACTCAACTTTGAGCATGAACAACAGGGCTGCTGTTGGAGTACTTCCTTCCTGGCCAGGCACATGGTACAGATCATCTGCTCCCTTCCGACAAAAACCTTCGGGGCAAATTGAGAAATATTTATTTCAGCCCTATCTCCATGCTGGGGGAAATTCATACCATGAGACTCCCGGCTCCTGCAAAATGGAAAAATCTCTGTGGCAGCTTTAACAGCAACCAACTTAGGAAATTGACTAATAATGCAAATATCCAGAGGTTAATAGCCTGGTGACATTACTGCAACTTACACGGTCGCTTGAAGGGCATTATCCATCACCCGGCCATCAGTGGTCAGTTAGCAGAATGTATGGAAAAATAACAAAAGAGGAATGAACGCCCAGAACGGGGAATTAAGAAAATCTGGAACTTCTTCCCTCTGCCCCCTTTTCTTTATTTCACAGAACTGGGCAACGTGCAGTCTCCATCTGACGTGCACAAGGTCCAGACACCTATTTTGCACACGAGGCCAGTCCCTGCCCCCTGCATTCTCATTCTGCATTTATGGGGAGGAGGAAGGTCAGTGAGCTGCAATCAAGGGAGAAGTCAGAGACAAGCCAAAGAGAGTCCATGCGATGCCTTCGGCTGTAGCTGTTTTGGACAGAAGGAAGCTAGCTAGAAATCAGCTAGAAAGGGCCCTGAGTAAATGTGGTTAAGAACTAAGCCAGCTGCGCACGCCGGCTCTCTGCACCTAGGCTGACCGCCCTCACTAATTTATTGTCTTCATACTTGGAGTCTGGAGACGGGCACTGCAGTCCCGAAGAGTGGCCCATTTCACCACGGAGGCAAAGGCACGCCTCTGGTCAGGACCTGAGATCCCTTCCAGTGTCATCCGCTCTCCTGGGTGGGTTTCTCTCCCTCCACTGCCCATTTGTTGGGCTTCTCCAGAGAAGGGCAGAGCGGTATTATTTTTGAGAAACTAGATTCCCAGCTCCTGCTGCTAAAAGGAAAATTACCGCCCTGAGCAGCCCCTGGTCAGGTTCCAAAGGCGTCTTGTCGCATTGTTTAAATACTGAATTGCAATATGATTGGAGCTGGTACCAAGTGGCTCTGGCAGTCTGTGGTGCTGGCAGGTGCTCGGCATCAGAGCCGCGAGGCTTCAGCTCACTGCTCTGGCTCCACTGGTCCCGGGAGCGCCGGCCAAGACCCAGGCGGCTGCTGCTTTTTATTTTATTTTCCTGCAAAAGGCACAGAAGCCAAACGCCCAGTGCATCAGCACAGATTGCTCCCTAAGCGGTGCCTCGTGGGCTCCTTAACCCGGCTCTCTCCCTCGGCTCCAGCCCCGTGCCAGGCTGCGTGCCCCGAGAGGCCCTCTCTCCTGGCTCTGAGCTGCCTCACTCACGCACAGAAGGAGGAAGGGTGTCCCCAGCCGAGGAGCAGCCCACTTCCACTTCATTTTTTCTTGCCTGGTTTTTTTTTTCCTCCAGACTAACTTGAGTTTGCACCATTTGGCTCCAAGAATGGCACACTGGCATTGGCCTTTCTTTATTTTTTTTCACATCTTTCTTGACATGGAAAGCCTGTATCAAGCAGCCTTCTCCGTGATGCTTTGGGAGTAACCTGAGTTCTTCTGGAACTGTAAGGAATGTCCAGGGTTTAGTATGTGGTTTTACCAAATCTGGGCTTGGAGGTGTTCTGTTTAACTTTTTGAAAGTGAAAAGTGTTAGTTGCTCAGTCGTGTCCGACTCTTTGCGACTCCATGGACTGTAGCCCGCCAGGCTCCCCTGTCCATGGGATTCTCCAGGCAAGAATACTGGAGTGGGTTGCTATTCTCTTCTCCAGGGGATCTTCTCCACCCAGGGATTGAAGCCAGGTCTCCCACGTTGCAGATTGTTTGCCCTCTGAGCTGCGGGGGAAGCCCTTGTTTACTCTCTGGCCCTCTGTGGGTGGGGCAGGGTGCTGTGTGTGAGAGGGGCACTGGCTGGAAAGAGAAGGGATCCGCCAGGGTGAACCTACTTCAGCAGCTGGGTCTCAGTCCAGAGACTCCTGCCGCTCTGTTCAAGAGATGCAGATTTCACAGCCTAGACAACCTTTGTCCCCTAAGCCCTTCAGCCCACGTCTCCTGGCTTGGCCTGTGATTACCTGGGCATGTCCGGGGCCACTGAACTGCGACATCCAGAACGTGGCCCGTGTCTCTGTGGGCACGAACGAGACAGAAACACATCCCTTCTGCCCAGACAGACCCCTGGATCTTGGGGGTGTCCTGAGCTGTCACTTAGCGCTGTGCGCCCCCCAGGGGAGAAGGCAGGATGGCTGAGGAGGGAAGGGAAAGGCTCCCAGTGAAGCTGCTGATAAAAGCCCACTTTCCTGCAGCCCTCCTCACCTTGAGTAGCTGAGAAAACTCCTCTGAAACTTGGTTTTTCGCCTCCCATTTCTTTTTGCTTCCTCCCTGCCTCCCTCTCCTCCTCTCCCTCCCCCCTTCTCCATGCCTGTTATTACTACAAAAGGGGCACAGCTTCTCCTACAAAGGAAAATGAGGACGGAAAGCAAAACCTGGCGTTCGCCATCATCCGCTCCAACCATCCTGATGGGTAACCCCTATTAATAGCTTCGCACACACCCTTCCAGACTTTTCTCATGTGCAACCACAAAGCCACACATTTGCAAGACAGAGTGAATTGCACCCACATTCAAGAGCCATTTGCGAGCCTGAAATAAAAATGGCTGTGAAACAGATAAATCAACAACGGGAGCCGGCTGAGGGCAGACGTCCGACACACACGCTTATCTCATCGGCTTCTCCCATCGGCTTCTCCGCCAGGGCCCACCCCCAACTCCAAAATGTCCCTCTGCTATTTTGCTGGAATTTCCACAAGACACGGCAGAGAGTGAGAAACCCCTTCCTTCCAGAGCCTACAGTCCCGGGCCTGTTCGGGACACACAGGTCAGTCTCGAAAGCAAACATCTCAGCTATCAAGGTCAGAAGAACATGGCAATTATTCTGTAACCCAATGAGCCGCTACCTTCCTATCTAATCACACGGCCTGTCTTCATGCCTGTCTCCCCGGGAACAAAGCAGACCTTCCCTTATCTCCGGCTGCATCTGTGATAAGGAGATTTGATGAGTCAGATCCTCTGGGCTACACTAAGACAGGCCCCTTTGCGAGCTTATATATTCTGCAACCGGGCCAGGGTCTGTTTTATGTTTGTGTTTGGGACCCAAAAGCGAGTCCTGAGATTATGTGTCTTACGGCACCATTCGCCCTATGTGGGATGGGAGGGGGTTGGCGTGGCCGGGACGGGGGAGGCAGAAGGAACTGCCTGTATTTCAAGACGTGGGCATTATTTACAATATCTGAGACACAGAGACAACCTAAATGCCACCAACGGATAAAGAAGACATGAAATAGACACATATCCACATACACGCAATGGAATACTACTCAGCCATAAAAAGGATGAAATCTTATCATGACTGACAACACGGACGGATTTTGAGGATATGCTAAGTTAAATAAGTCATACAGAGAGGGACAAATACTGCATGATTTCACTTATACGTGAAATATAAACAAATAACATAAATGAACAAGCCAAACTAAACAAGAATGAAGATACAGAGAAGAGAGTCATTGTTACTTTGCTCCTTCCATCGACGGAGGGGGCCAGGGAGCAGAGAGTCCAGTGCATCAAGGAGATCAACTCTATGGTGATAGACAGAAGCTAAGGCTCTGGTGGTGAGCATGCCTGCAGGGTATTCAGAAATAGAAACACAAAGTAACACACGCGGAGCTTATGTCACGTTACAAATCAATGCTATGTCAATAAAAACAAACAAAACCCGGGGCTTAGAGTCTGAGAGAGGTGGAACAGCCGTACAGCGTTAAATGACCCTGGAACAAAGATGGAATATCTGGGCCTCAGTTTCTTAACCTGTAACAGGGGGTGATAATACCCATTTCCCGGCCTGTTATGAAGACTGAATACAGAAATACTTAGGAAGTGGTTAACCTCCTCCCTGGCACATGAGCGTGTGGTAAGAGCTCAATAAAGAAGTGATCCTACGTGCAAGGCAGCAAAGGAGAGGCAGACATAAAGAACAGACTTTAAGACACGGTGGGGGAAGGAGGGGGTGGGATAATTTGAGAGAGTAACATTGAAACATACACACTACCAAATGTGAAACAGATAGCCAGCCTGAGTTTGCTGTATGATGCAGGGAACCCAAAGCTGGTGCTCTGGGACAACCGAGAGGGGCGGGATGGGGAGGGAGGTGGCGGGGGGGACTCGCGAGGGAAGGGACATACGTGTAACCATGACCGATCTATGCTGACGTGTGGCAAAAATGACAATACTGTAAAGCAGACATCCTCTAGTTAAATCAATAAATACAATTTTTTTTAATGCTTAAAAAATAAGAGGAGAGAGGATGGCAACATTTTCATTCAACTACCATGACTAATTTTCCCTGAACAGGGGGAAGGGGAAGGAAAGAGTCTTGCAGAATGGAAAGCAGAAGCTCTACTCTTTTTTTCCTGAGCCTGTCTGACGAGAAAGGCAGAGTGGAAGGGAGTAGGGGTCAAGACAGAAAACCAGGGCCCTCAGGACATAAACAGCCTCGGAGCTGGAGGCCCCAGGCAACACCACCTGCTGGGAAAAAACTGAAAAAAGAACCTGTAAAAACTGATGCCAAATTTCAGGGGCTCTTCAGGGGCTTGGATCAGAACTTTTCTCGCCACCCCCGCACGCCCCCCCCCCCCCACCTAAGGTGTCTTCATCTGCCTCTCCTTTCCTCGGAATCCCAGGAACCAGACGCCCGTCTCCCTCTTCCCTGTTTGGGGCCACATGTCGGGCCATCTTGATTTTCTGTGTCTCTTGTTCCTTTGCTTTGAGCATCTCCTAGTGCTTTGGGTGAGACCTCCCAGTGTTAGTCCTGCTTCTGCAGAACCTGAAAGCCCTTCCGGGGATGCTCTCCAGATCTCATTCAGCTCCCCAGGGGGTGAAGGCCAGGTTTCTGGCCACGGACACCAACAGCCCAGGCCTGGAGTCAGGCAGACACTCACACGGTGTGTAAGCCTCAGATCACCCTCGCTGAGTCTGGGAAAGTCCCAGAGCCTCTCTGAGCCTGCCTGCTTGTAGGGGCGTTTAGCATAATGGCACTGACGTGCTCAGGGCTCCTGTGATGGTTCAAAGACCCGTGGGCAAATGGCCAGGGAGAGCCTTGCGGATGGAACACAGGAGCCTTTGGTAAACAGTGGTGAGTCTCCCCGGACTTCTTTGCTTAGGAGAGGTGGCAGATACGTGCGGTAACATTTCTAAAACTCTTAAACTTGCTGGGCCCATTTCACACAGTGGAGCCCCTTGCTCATGTTCGCCTCTGCAAAGCTATTGTTAAATCCACGGTCCCATCTCATGACACGCCTGAGTTAAGGAGCCTGGAACTGTCTAGTCAAGCGCCTGCAAGGCGCCCCATGTTCCTGGAGGAGCAGTGCACGGGGGGAGTCACCTTATGATGACTCACTCCACCCCTGAGTCAGTCTGGTTCGGGCCACTTTCACGGGCACCCAGGGCTCTTTCTGAGGCAGAGTGAAGTGGCTCAAGACCCAGGCTGCAGATGAAGTGGAAGCACTGGGATGTGATGGGCCACACCCTAGCCAGGCCTCTCATCCAACATCAGGCTCCACCCTCCGCCAGGGAGATGGTGACAGAGAGGGGAGATCGGAGGATGGGCTCCTCTAAGAGGCAACCCCCCAAAGTTTTACAACCGGGGATGGGGGAGGGGGCGGCTCCTGTTTGCTAGGTTAAGAAGGAGCTGATTCAGGCTTCCCGCTGCAAGTTCCGGTGGGAAATGCGGGTTTCCCTAGTTGCCCTGTGCAGGAACTGACTTTTGGAATGAATGGCAAGGGAAGAAGTGAAAGCTTTTGCTTCTCTTATTCCTCTGCAGGATGGAGACATGGGTCCCTGATACAGGTAGGAGAAGTTGGTCTGGGCTACACACCATGCTGGCCCCTCTGTGTCTGTTATTAATTTCATTTATTAATTCATGCAAGCGTTTACTGAGCAGCTACTATGTGCTGGGCATGCTTCTCAGATAGGGGATGTAGCAGTGCCCTAAATGAAGCCCCTGCCCTCACAGAGCTTACATCCCAGTGGGAAGAACGAGGCAATAACACATAAATAACCATGTAAGATGCTAGAGGTGAGACGCGTAAGAAAAATGAAGCCAGTTAGAGAAATATGCAATTGGATTGGTGGATGGGGGAGAGATGAAATGACTACTATTTTAATTCTGAAACTATTCAGACTCTGCTACTACTAAGAGAAGCCAACATCTAGAGATTATAAATGGGGTCATCATTAAAGTTAATTGTCAAAGGCTTCTACTCTTACAGTGGAAGCATCTCTGTGCTGTGAATAGGTGCCACACGATGATTAAACACTGGAATGTACACCGTTATTGAATCAACCCATTTTACAGAGGAGAAAACTGAGTCCAGGCTTGGTTAAGTTCATGATACTAATCAGTGAATCTGAGTTTCACAACCTGCTTTGTCTGGATATAGAAAGTTGTGTTTTAACCAGGCTGTTATAACAACCCTAGGTGGGTGGTATTTTGACTCATAAACATGAAGAAGCTGAGGATCAGAGAGGTGAAGCTAGCAAGGACAGAATTAAAATCCAGAGTTGTTGTGCTCCAAAGCCAAAGTTCATTCCTCTCTACCGCAGCCCCTCTCATTCATAGGGGAACCTTAGTGACCAAGAAGGGGCTGTGACTGAAACATCTCAGCAGGGCCCCAAACACATGCCCAGTGGCCCCAGTCCCCGGCCATCGGCTTCCTCCTGGTCCATGCTGTTCTGCAGGGCCCATGGAGGGCCTGAGAACAGCACCTGCTGCCCTGATCATCTCGAGTGAGTGGCTGGTCCTTGCAAGGAGGAGGGCTTCATGCTCATGACCAAGGATCAGTTGTCATTGTCACCAACATGTGAAACCCTCTATGCAAAGCACGGGCTTTATTTTGGGGAAAACAGAGTCCAACTGCACCTCAGGCTGTGGGCGAGTGTCAGAACGTGACTCACCCCTGTGCGAGCTTTTTCCACTCCCGATCTGCTGTTGGAGATGGCTTTGAAGTTGCTGGGGACCTGACTTAGCAGATGAGCGAAACAGTGAAGATTGTACCGACAAGCTCACCGCATTCCATTTCCCGATGCGTTTCTCCCCAGAGCCAGGCTCACCACAGATGGAGAAGGCGGCTGCCCACACAGTGTGGTCTGCAGGGCACTGGCTAGAGCTCTCTGCAAACCCAGGCTGCCTCCTCCCCGGCACACACACACACCTGCTCTGGTGCCCACAAGTGCACCACGATCCAATTTTCATTTCTCAGAGCCTCAGTTTCCTTTTCTGCTAAATGAGATAAACGAACCATCTCCGAGTCGCTGAAGCATCGTCTCTCAGGTTGTCCTTGACCCAGGGATCCCTGGAAATGGTTATCAGTCACTCCACACCCGAGTGTCAGGCCGCTTTCCACCTCTCACAGCTTGCCAGGAGCTTCCATCAGAGGAAAGAGAAATGTTGCAAGAGGAAGGGTGAAACATGTGGGCTTGGGGGACCTCCAAGAATATTCAGGGGGCATTACATAGCTCTCCCACTGGAGACAGGGGGAAAGATGGGAGAACTCAAGACAAGAGACATCACTCACCTTCTTCTTCACTCTGAGCTGGCTGCTAATAATACCAAGACGAGGCTGAGAGGGAGGGAGTGAGGTTGGAGAACCAGCACTGACTGATCACCAACGTGGAGGCTGCTTGAAAAAAGCCACCTCCTAAACCCTCATTCCCATCCCCTAGGGAAGCTTTCTCACCCCTCTTCAGCGAAAGTGGAAAACAGGGTTCAGAGAAATAAAAACGCATATATCACAGCAGGAGAGTGACAGTCAGGGGTTCCCGAGCCCTTCACTAGGTCCTAGATTCCTGTCTTCTCTCCTCCCTTCGCCTTCTCTCCTTCTGGTCCTTTCTTCTTCTCTTTTTTCCAACCTTTTTTCCTGCCTTCTCTCCTTTTATTTCCTTCCTCCCTCTCTTCCACAAATTCTTTTTCTCTTCTTTCTTTTTTTGACATTTTTATTGTATACTGGAGTATAGTTGGTTATACTATATGCAGAAAGCAAATGCAAAAAAGCAAAATGGCTGTCTGAGGAGGCCTCACAAATAGCTGTGAAAGAAGAGAAACCAAAAGCAAAGGAGAAAAGGAAAGATATTCCCATTTGAATGCAGAGTTCGAAAGAAGAGCAAGGAGAGATAAGAAAGCCTTCCTCAGTGATCAGTGCAAAGAAATAGAGGAAAACAACAGAATGGGAAAGACTAGCAATCTCTTCAAGAAAATTACAGATACCAAGGGAACATTTCATGCAAAGATGGGCTCGATAAAGGACAGAAATGGTATCGACCTAACAGAAGAAGAAGATATTAAGAAGAGGTGGCAAGAATACACAGAAGAACTGTACAAGAAATATCTTCATGACCCAGATAACCATAATGGTGTGATCACTCACCTAGAGCCAGACATCCTGGAATGTGAAGTCAAGTGGGCCTTAGGAAGCATCACTACAAAGCTAGTGGAGGTGATGGAATTCCAGTTGAGCTATTTCAAATCCTAGAAGTTGATGTTGTGAAAGTGCTGCACTCAATATGTCAGAAAATTTGGCAAACTCAGCAGTGGCCACAGGACTGGAAACGGTCAGTTTTCATTCCAATCCCAAAGAAAGGCAATGCCAAAGAATGCTCAAACTACCGCACAATTGTACTCATCTCACACGCTAGCAAAGTAATGCTCAAAATTCTCCAAGCCAGGCTTCAACAGTACGTGAACTGTGAACTTCCAGATGTTCAAGCTGGATTTAGAAGAGGCAGAGGAACCAGAGATCAAATTGCCAACATCCGCTGGATCATTGAAAAAGCAAGAGAGTTCCAGAAAAAGATCTACTTCTGCTTTATTGTCTATGCCAAAGCTTTTGACTGTGTGGATCACAACAAACTGGAAAATTCTTCAAGAAACGGGAATAACAGACCACCTGACCTGCCTCTTGAGAAATCTGTATGCAGGTCAGGAAGCAACAGTTAGAACTGGACATGGAACAACAGACTGGTTCCAAATAGGAAAAGGAGTATGTCAAGGCTGTATATTGTCACCCTACTTATTTAACTTATACGCAGAGTACATCATGAGACACGTTGGGCTGGATGAAGCACAAGCTGGGATCAAGATTGCTGGGAGAAATATCAATAACCTCAGATATGTAGATGACACCACCCTTATGGCAGAAACTGAAGAAGAACTAAAGAGCCTCTTGATGAAAGTGAAAGAGGACTGAAAAAGTTGGCTTAAAGCTCAACATTCAGAAAACTAAGATCATGGCATCCGTTCCCATCACTTCATGGCAAATAGATGGGGAAACAGTGGAAACAGTGTCAGACTTTATTTTTTGGGGCTCCAAAATCACTGTAGATGGTGACTGCAGCCATGAAATTAAAAGATGCTTACTCCCTGGAAGAAAAGTTATGACCAACCTAGATAGCATACTAAAAAGCAGAGGCATTACTTTGGCAACAAAGGTCCATCTAGTCAAAGCTATGATTTTTCCAGTGATCATGTATGAATGCGAGAGTTGGACTATAAAGAAAGCTGAGCGTCGAAGAATTGATGCTTTTGAACTGTGATGTTGGATAAGACTCTTGAGAGTCCCTTCGACTGCAAGGGGATCAAACCAGTCAATCCTAAAGTAAATCAGTCCTGAATATTCATTGGAAGGACTGATGTTGAAGCTGAAACTCCAATACTTTGGCCACCTGATGTGAAGAACTGACTCATTGGAAAAGACCCTGATGCTGGGAAAGATTGAAAGCAAGAGGAGAAGGGGACGATAGAGGATGAGACGGTCGGATGGCATCACTGACTCGATGGACATGGGTTTGGGTGGACTCTGGGAGTTGGTGATGGACAGGGAGGCCTGGCGTGCTGCAATCCATGGGGTCGCAAAGAGTCAGACACGACGGAGCGAGTGAACTGCACTGAACTGAACTGAAGTGCCAGTTGGTTAACAGTGTTGTGTTCTTTTCAGGTGAACAGCAAAGTGATTCAGTTATACATAAACACGTATCTATTCTTTTCCCATTTAGGTTATTACTGGATATTGAGCAGAGTTCCCTGTGCTCTACAGCAGGTCCTTGCGTGTGTCAATCCCAAACTCCCGATCTATTCCTCTCCCCACCCTTCCCCTCCTGGTAAATTTCATCTCTAAATCTGTGAGTCTGTTTCTGTTTTGTGAACAAGTTCATTTGTATCTTTTTTCCTAACTCCCAGGCACTGTGAGTAAAACCCACGGGATTCCTGACCTCCCAGAGGTCCAGCCCAGGGATGGCGGCAGTAATTGTTTTCACCTTTCTCAGCCACCATTGACCCACATCCTCCCACCTGGCTGCTGGCTTCGCTCTGGGTTCCCACTCACTTGGAGCTCACCGGACACGTGACACTGTCTGAACCTTTCCTTGTAGGGCAAGCTGACTGTACTTTTTAGCTCACCTGCTCTGTTTAGCGGGAGCTTACAATCTGTGAAGACTTCCCTGGTGGCTCATCTGGTAAAGAATCTGCCTGAGTGCGGGAGGCCTGGGGTTGGAAAGATCTCCTGGAGGAGGGCATGGCAACTCAGTCCAGTATTCTTGCCTGGAGAATCCCCATGGACAGAGGAGCCTGGTGGGCTTCAGTCCATGGGGTCAGACAGAGTCAGACATGACCGAGCGACTAAGTACCCACGCACATAAACTGGGAAGCAGAATTCACGCACTCCCATCGCTGTGTACCAGGCACGTTCTATAACACGATAGTGTCACGATAGTGTCACGGAGCCCTTCTTTTAGGGCCTAAGCTGAGCATGCCCTGTAACTCACTCATGTGTTCTCCAAAAATTCCCAGAGCAGTTACAACATGACAGAAATCAGCCTGCATAGGCACCGAGGCTCGGGAGTGAGCAGGGCAGTACGGCCTCTGCCCCTGTGGCCTCAGACCATCCAGAAAGAGGATGTCCATTGTGTGACGACTCACCTGAGCACACTTGTTCCCAGCTGCACTCGTGATCGAGGTGCTCTGGTTGGGACCACCACCGTGTGGAATGCTAAACAGTGGGAGAAGGGCTCCCACCATGCTAATCGGGAAGGGCTTTCTGGAGGAGGGGAACGTGATCCCTCTGACCCAGTGCCCAAGCCATTTCTAAAGCATTCACCACTGCCATCCTTTACATTCCCCAAGGATGCAAAGACGTGAAGACAGCAGCCCCAAGCCCGCCCTAGCACTGGACAGGGGGATTCGTCAGCCCATACCTGCACCCACCAGAACCCCATCGCAGGCAGCGGTGTGATTTAATCATGGGATGATTTACTGCTGACAGCCCCTGGCGCAGCACCACTGATTCTGGGAAGAACACATTAAACATTATATTTTTGTTGGCTACATCCATTTTATGACTCCTTCTAACATCATCTGTGCGACATATTGTATCGCTTAACAGTTTCTGCACCTGTTCCCTAAGTATCAGAGATGATGCCATAAAGTACTCTTAAGGCTAAACAAGCACAGGGCAAAAGGCCTTCTAGGATACCGAAAACACAGCCTCTGTTCCAAGATGCCCCTATTTTATCAAGTCCAAGGCAGCTGTCATGTGGAAGAGAAAAGCTTTAGAGTCATCCTTCCAGCAAGCCAACTTGTCTGAACCTCCACAGCCAGGCTAGCAATTAACAGATGTGGTCACCAATTGGAACCCTCAAAATCAGTGCAACTCACAGGGAAAAATGTTTAAGGGGCAAAAACAAAATCAAATAGCTCTTCCTGTGCAACTGTTTGATTCGGCAAGGAAAGGTGGAGTTCACTAATGTGAGGAGCTCAGGTTTTCACTCCCTCAGATTTGTCCTTCTAGCAGCCCATTTTCCCCTGAGTGTCCTTTTTGTGTAGTTGTTACGTTGGGTCTGACCCTTTGCAGCCCCATGGGCTGTAGACCACCAGGCTTCGCTGTCCATGGGATTTCCCAGGCAAGAATACTGGAGTGCGTGGCCATCTCCTCCTCCAGTACATCTTCCTGACACAGAGATCACACCAGCGTCTCCTGCATTGCAGGCGGATTCTTTACCACTGAGCCACCTGGGAAGTCCTACATATTCTCAAAGTCCAGGCAGAGAACCAGGAGTGGACGCCTGCTTTAAGGGGGCTCCCCTCTAACTCTTCCACCCCCAGGTTGAAGCCCAGCCAATTACTGAGCCATCGAGAAAGAAACAATGGCTAAGTAAGGTGAACTTTCCGGGGTGAGGGGAGAACTTAATTAATTTGCTCTTTCTCTGAAACTCTTTCTAATTGAAGTAAACTTTAGAAGTTCTATGGATCAATGCTTCAGACGATTCGTGAAACTGTACACAGTGCTTCTTTATAAAATGGAAGGTTGAAAGACCGGATGTTAGCTTGGGTATTAAATTAACACTGACCTTCAGTCCCCCTCCCTGACCAAGTCCAGCTGCTTGAGAAAAAGCTCAGATACAGGAATAATTAGAAAATTATGGCTCTACCAGACATGGGAGAGGTGGAAGGGGTCTGAGACCATAAGAGTGCGCCTTAAAGTAGGTGGGATTCATGTCATATTTTGCTATGTAAAAAATGGTAATTCACCTATTTATCCATGAATTGATGCATTCGCATAGTCATTCCTCCAGTAACTACTTATTGAGCGACAAGGACGAGCTGGGCCCATCTGGGGCACATTGGGTATGGAGAGAAAGCATCCGGGCACCTCTCTGCCCTCCTGGAGTTTAGAGTCCATTGAGGGATGGAGACAATGGGAAGAACGCAGAAGGCACTCGGCGCAGCTGGAGGGAGGGTGCTGAGGGGCTGAGGATGTCGTGGACCATGATTCAGCAGGCTGGTTGGAGAGGGGTTCTCTGCAGAGACAGCACTGCAGCTGAGGCTTGCGTATGGAGAAGATCCTTAAAAGACGCTGCTGCCAGGAGCTTCTGTGGTAGAGCCAAGGGGGCCACCTGTGGCTTGGTGCAAGGGCAGGAGGCTAACCAAGCATGGATTGTGGGGCAAATGGAAGGAAGCCCAGTGTCAAGGTTCAGAGGGAGACAGGTACCTACCAAGTGAAGGTGCCCGAGAGGCAAAAGCCAGTCCAGGAGACCCTCATAGACTGTGGCTTTTATTCAGGCTCAATGGAAGCCAACAAAAGGGCTTTGCTATGGTATAAAATGTATTTCTTAAAGGATCATCCATGGACAGATTAGAGGGAAGTAAGAATAAAGACAAGAACTGCTCTTTTTCTGCTAAAACATCAACTAAAGGAGACACTAGGTCTCTTGATACAGCGTGAATGTCACGTTAGGGATGGGGGTTCTTTGTTTATATGCATAAAGGTGTTACTGAGTGTCTCTAAGGAGGTCCTGGCGAGTGGCCACTTTGAAGGTCCCCAGGGGACCAGGTGACTATGAATGAGTGAGTGGCTCCATAGATTAGGTCAAGGATGACAATTAATTTTTCTGGATCGTGCTCGTGATCCAATGAGAACAATAGTTCTGCTGCAGAGAAAGGCAGGAGAGAGGTGCCGGGAACTCTCCGCAGAAGATAAAAAGAAAGCGACCAGAAATCCATGAAGCGTCTCCCACGAGCCAGGCTCTGTGCTGCGTGCCAGGAACAACAGGATGAGCAGGAAGAGGTCTTCCTGTTTCCTGGAGGAGACGGGTGAAGGGTCACGCCAACAGATGGCAGATTGCAGGGCGCTCAGGTCAAAAGATCGATCCGGCCAAGTTCAAGGTCACGGCTGGGGGTGTGCACACCCCACAGCAAGAGGCGGGTGGAGGAACTCAGTCTCACGGTCACAAAGGAGTTCAAGTTCTGACTTAAGTAGGGGTCCCAGGGGTCTGCCAAGGGGCCACTGGTGCCACGACCTCCTTAGAAACACTCAACAACACCTTTACGCGTATAAACAAAGAACCCCGTCCCTGATATGACATTCATTCCATATCATGAGACCCAATGTCTCCTTTGACTGATACTTTAGCAGAAAAGGAGTTCTTATTTCCTTACAATCTGTCCGTTGATGACCTTTTAAAAACATATATTATATATATATACTTTTCATGTTCTTTTCCATTATAGGTTATTACAAGACATTGAGTATGGTTCTCTGTGCCATATAGTAGCAGGTCCTTGTCAGTTACCTATTTTGTCTTTTTAAACAGCTCTCTGTGCCATGGGTTTGTTTTTTTTTTTTTACACAAAACTATATCGCTTATGCAATTAAAAACTAATTTAAAAATTAATTCAAGGAAAGGAAAGGAATGAACTTGAGGGTGCAAAACCCACGGAGACAATATGAGTACAGATGAAAGGAGGGAGAAATAGAAGCTGCCCGATCGTGTAAACTCCTGTGCTCCGGAGGCTCGGTGTGCCTAAGGGCCCCTGGCCTCACCACTGGGCCTCTGGCCCCACCGTGGAGCAAGAAGGACCCTCGGGGCCTTCCCCGTGGCCCGCTGCTTCCTGGATATCCACTCCCCTACCCTGTCCCCCCCACTCAGGGCATCTGATCGCAGCACGAGCTCAGATGCTGACGACGGGGTTTCCCAGAAGGTGAAGGAAGTAACAGGATGGGGCGGGGGGTGGGGGGTACTGCCGGCCCAGGAGAAGGAACCGCTGGTTAAGTAGAAGTGACAGGGCCTTGGGAGAAAGTGACCGTGAACTTGAAGCTCTTCAGTTTCTCTCCTTTCTTTTCCACAGTGGGGTCAGAGAGCAGTGGGCAGACATATTTATGGAATGATTACTACGGGCCGGCAGGATGCTCGGAACTCTCCAAAATTTATGTCTCCCCAGTTAACACAGAAGCTCCGCTACGGGAGGAACATTGATTTCTTTGCCTCTTTGTCCTCTGTGATCACGGCAGAGTTCAGCCTCAGTAAGGACTTGCCCAAACTGTGAACGCTAGGATTAGCCACGTATACGACTGCGGACAAGTTACACTGTCTGCCCTGGTTTCTTCGTCTCTAGCAGGCAGATCACAGCAGTGCCCGCTCACAGGGCTACTGTGGGGATTAAATAAGATGATGCGTTTGATGGGTGCCTGGTCATTGCCAGAGCTCAGTAGACAGCAGCTATTGATATTGCTGTTACTGTTGTTATGATGATGACGATGACCTTACCAGCAAGCATTATCATTCATGATACATTAAGAAATGGAGGCTCAGGGAGGCAAAGGAATTGGACCAGAAACACAGGGGAGAGTAGACGTGAAGCTCTGTGCAGGACCCTCAGACATGTCCAGAGGAATGGGCTGGGGTGGGGTGTGCAGAGGGTGGAGTTGGAGGTCACGGCTGCAAGGTGATTAGGGAAGAGGCAGGGAGGCTGTGCTGGTTTCGGCTGCTGTGACAAGTGACCACTAACCCAGTGGCTTTAAATAACAGAAATGTAGGGACTTCCCGGGTGGTCCCAGGGTTAAGACTGTGCTTCCAATTCAGGGGGCGTGGGGTCCCTCCCTAATTGGAGAACTAAGATCCCACGTGCCATATGATCAAAACAAAACCCCAAACTCCAAACTGTAAACCACAGAAATTTATCATCCCACAGCCCTGGGGGCCAGAAGTCCAAAACCCAGGTGTCAGCAGGGCCCGGCTCCCTCTCAGGGCTCCAGGGCACAATCGTGGTTCACCTCTTCCAGCTTCTGCTGGCTGCTGGCAATCCTTGGTGTTGGCTGGTTTGTGGAGACATCGTGTCAAACCTCCCTCCAGCTTTACACCAGCTTCTCTTCTCTGTCTTCTCCCCTTAACTAGACTTCTGTGGACGTTCGTCATCGGATTTAGGGCTCACCTTAATGCAGGTTAATCTCACCTCAAGATTCTTAATTTCAAAGTCTGCAAGGAGCCTTTTTCTGGATAAAGTTGCATTTACAGCTTCCAGGGACACATCTCTTGTTTGGGGGTGGGGGGGACTATTCCACTCACTACAGAAATCGTAGTGTAAATCAAAGAGTAAATCGAACAGGAAACCTGATTTTGGGGAAGACAGAAGCCTGGAATCACCTCTAAGTAACAACCACCAGTTTGACTGAGTGCTTCAAGGCACAGCTGGCTCCTTCCTCAAATCGCAGCCTTCAGATGCAGTCATGTTGACTCAGCTACGATCACAATCCTGCCTTTACAGAGGAGGCGTGAGAAGCACAGAGAGAGGAAGGAACGAGCCCAGGCCCCACCACTAGTAAGTGGGAACCGGGGTTTGAATAGAGACAGGCTGTCTCCAGAACCCTGGGGCTGGTAAGGTGTGCACTTTACACAGACCTTTTGAGGCCTGGGAAGAATCAGAATCAACCCTGAATACTCATTGGAAGGACTGATGCTGAAGCTGAAACTCCAATACTTTGGGCACCTGATGCGATGAGCTGACTCATTGGAAAAGACTCTGATGCTGGGAAAGATTGAAGGCAGGAGGTAAAGGGGATGACAGAGGATAAGATGGCTGGATGGCATCACCGATTTGATGGACATGAGTTTGAGCAAGCTCTCAGAGACACTGAAGGGCAGAGGAGACTGGCGTGCTGCAGTTCATGGGGTCGCAAGGAGTTAGACACAACTGAGTAACTGAACAACAGGAACCAGAACAAAGCAAGATATAAGTACCCTGCAGGAGACTTGCATGTAAAGTTCAAAGATGACAGTGCGAAGACAGGAAGAGCCAACCTTTCATTTGCTTTTGTCTCATCCATCAAAGGGAATGAGCTTAGACAAGAAAGAGCAGAACCAACGTGGTTGGGAAGCCCAAGATAGGTGAAATGATTAAAAAAAAAAAAAAAAGAGCTGGTATATAACCAGGATCCTCACACGCTGGTCCTACTGAACGCAGATGCTCCCAGATGCTGGACTAGGAGTCACAAAGGAGCCACGGGGTGAAAGCTACAAGAACTTGACTCTGACATCCAATCTGACCCTTCGCTCCCTCACGTAACCTCCTGTGCCACTTCTGGCCACCACTTTCTCAGCTTCATCTCAATGTTTAATTGCCACAACACAGCCCCATCCATAAAGCCTAAAGACACTGAGTCTATTTTTTTTTTTTATAGACTGAAGATTTCCTTGGCGACATTATGTATATTTCCCCTGTTTCCAGAATTTATGCTCTCCTGTGAAAATAATAACTTTCTCAACTTCATAGGGCTGTCATGACAGTTAAATGCATTAATACCTGTAGAATTACTTACCGGGGTGCCTGGCATACTAGGTATTCAACACGTTTGATTTAAGATGTTTTGCCCGATCCACCATCCAGAAAAGTTGATGAACAAGGTATTTTTCTTTCCCAATTTAAAATGTTTCCATCCCAAACTGCAGCTTTTAAGAATTTGCACTGTAAATGACATCCAATTTAGCACAACATCTATATTTAATGAATTTCTGTTGGATGTAGTGACAGTTATATGTTTCAACAGAAATGATCATGACATTAGATTTTCAACACCCGAAATGAGTTTTAGAGACACAGAACCAGAACAAGGATTGGCAAGCTTTTCCAGTAAAGGGTCATCTAGAGAGTATATACGTCAGGCTTTGAGGATCATATGGTCTCTGGCACTATAGTTCAACTCTCCAGTGAAAGCAGTCTCAGGGAATATATACATAATGGAGAGTGGCTGTTTTAATTAAAACTTTATTTACAAAAACAGGTGGGGCCAGGATTTGGCCAGAGTTTGCTGACCTCTAAACTAGAGTACGCCAAACTTCTGCAGACGTAAACAGTAATTTCTGACGCATCCAGGGAAACAAGGTCATGTCCTGGAGCCTCTGGACAGGAAATGAGAAGATTCCGAGAGAGAAAAGCAGATGAAGGATCAGTTCAGTTCAGTTGCTCAGTTGTGTTCGATTCTCTGCAACCTAATGGACTGCAGCACGCCAGGCCTCCCTGTCCATCACCAGCTCCCAGAGCTTGCTCAAACTCATGTCCATCGCGTCGGTGATGCCACCCAACCACCTCATCCTCTGTCATCCCCTTCTTTTCCTGCCTTCAGTCTTTCCCAGCATCAGGGTCTTTTCAAATGAGTCAGTTCTTCGCATCAGGTGGCTAAAGTATTGGAGTTTCAGCTTCAGCATCAGTCCTTCCAATGAATATTCAGGGCTGATTTCCTTTAGGATGGACTGGTTCAATCTCCTTGCAATCCAAGGGACTCTCAAGAGTCTTATCCAACATCACAGTTCAAAAGCATCAATTCTTTGGTGCTCAGTTTTCTTTATAGTCCAACTCTCACATCCATACATGACTACTAGAAAAATCATAGCTTTGACTAGATGGACCTTTCTCAGCAAAGTAATGTCTCCGCTTTTTAATAAGCTGTCTATGTTAGTCATAGCTTTTCTTCCAAGGAGTAAGCATCTTTTAATTTCATGGCTGCAGTCACCATCTGCAGTGATTTTGGAGCCCAAGAGAATAAAGTCTCTCTCTGTTTCCACTCTTTCCCCATCTATTTGCCATGAAGTGGTGGGACTAGATACCATGATGTTAGTTTTTTGAATGTTGCATTTTAGCCAACTTTTTCACTCTCCTCTTTCACTTTCATCAAGAGGCTCTTTAGTTCCTCTCCACTTTCTGCCATAAGGGTGGTGTCATCTGCATATCTGAGGTAATTGATATTTCTCCCAGTAATCTTGATTCCAGCTTGTGCTTCCTCCAGCCCAGCATTTCTCATGATGTACTCTGCATGTAAGTTAAATAAGCAGGGTGACAATATACAGCCTTGACCTGCTCCTTTCCCAATTTCCCAGTCTGTTGTTCCATGTCCGGTTCTAACTGTTGATTCTTGACCTGCATACAGGTTTCTCAGGAGGCAGGTCAGGTGGTCTGGTATTCCCATCTCTTTCAGAATTTTCCACAGTTTCTTGTGATCCATACAGTCAAAGGCTTTGGCATAATCAATAAGCAGAAGTAGATGTTTTTCTGGAATTCTCTTGCTTGTCCTATAATCCAAAGGATGTTGGCAATTTCATCTCTGGTTCCTTTGCCTTTTCTAATACCAGAAGGGAAAAGCGGTCCTGAGGGTCAGAATAATTTGCCCACGGCAATTCTTACTGAATGTGGCAGCTGTGGGGTTTGAACCCAGGCTTTCTGCCTCTGTCGTGCCTGTTCTCACCTGCTCTGTAGTGCGGTGGAAACCACTGAAGCTGTCCACTGGAAGATGATGGGATTTCTACATTTAAAAAGGCTTTTTAAACATTGTTTTCTGGAGGGGATTGGAGTGGGAACTCTGGGGGCAGCAGGTGGCCATTTGGGTAGTACCCCGAGGTGAAAAAGTTACAAAACCAGCCCCCATGCACGTCTCTTACAATGACACTTATTTTTTTTTTATGACATTTATGATTGAGACTGTGTTTGATATTCTTCAAGCACTTTTTACCCACTTGTGGATCGATTTCTCAGTGACAGGCTCTCTCTTGGAGGCAGATGGGCTGAGGATGGCTGTATCCTGTACAGATAGAGCCCTGAGTTATTGTTTGACATCAGATGATGTGGTGAGGCATTGACGAGACAAGGCATAGAATGAGCTTTCGGGAAAACCTGCTGCAGGTAAGGAGACTTTACCCAGGGCAGCCCCGGGAGTTTGCCAAGCTGAGGTGAAGCGTTCTCTCTCTTTCTATGCAAATGATATCCATTCGCCTTCATTGTCATCCAGTGGCTTAGCAAGCCTTGCATCATCACAGGGTCCGTGCCATGAGTCTTGACTGGTTTATCTCTTATGTTTTACAACAAGCCCATGAGGAGAATATTCTTAGAATCCCATTTGACAGAGGAGGCAATGGAAGCTCAGTCACAAGAATTCAAGCACTCACAAGAACAGTGAGCATCTCTAAGTCGCCTTCATGGGGTCCTCCCCGCTCCATCGTGGTTTTCACTTCATGAAGTCTTGTTACATAACCAGACAGAGGGGCCAAGCTTCACTCTGCTGTTTCCCTAAGATCGGTGAATCTGAGCATACCCAGGACATTCCCAGAGTCTCAGTTTCTTTCTTGGTGCAACGGGAATAAGAACATCTAAGTCTGAGTCGTAAGGATTAGGTGAAATGACAGATGTTGCCAGGTGCCCGGGTTCTTTCATCCCTGAAGCATTCAGCGGGCATGCATTAAGTGCCTCTGGAGGTGATTAGCACCTGGCCTACGATAGATGCCTAATACATATTGCCTCCCTAAGCATCTCTCCTTTTTTTCCTCACTGATTTTCAGAGGCCACTGCCTGGCCAAGAGCATCTTCCTGATGTGTGGCCTCCAGGGGTTGTTAAGTCAGAGGCTCCGTTAAAACAAAAAAAAGAAAAATCAGATTTGTTTTTTTGGTTTTTTTCTGGAACAGCTTCCAGACCAGGAAATGCAATTTGGGACATTTAGGACAACTCCTCTTTTCAGGATCACTTGCTTGTGCTGAAGAGGAGAAAAAAGAAATGGAGAATTTCAAGAGAAGAACAGGCAAACGGAGAATTTCAAGTCCTAGTGGGTTCTTGCGGTGCAGTGGAAATCAGGAATGTAGAGCCTTGTATGAGAACATGGTCTTTTTTTTTTTTTTTTGATCTCGTGCCAATTTCTTAATGAAATAGGAGGCAAGAGGGAGTGAATTCTCTGCAGAATCTAAAATCCCTCGAGCTGAGCTGGCGCTTGTGTGAAGACAAAGCGTGGTGCGGGGGGCGGGGGGTGTTGTCACTGTGACTTGAAGGCTTTCCTTGGGCCAATATAACTCCATTAGGTTTTGGAAGTGAACCCAGGTAGCACGGGGGTTTGTGAAAGTCATACTCGCCGAACAGTGTGCAATTAAAACGGAGCCCTTAGAGGAATCCCTCCTCTCTCAACTGCGCCAGGCACCCTCCATCTGATTGAACGCCAGGAGGCTGCTGCCTCCAGCTCAGCTAGCTTTCTGCCAAACTGTTTAACTATCGGTTCTGCATTGCCTGTATCCTAAGCGCTAAGGACACACAGCCAGTCCTCAGCATCCACAGGCTTCACATCGGTGGCTCTGACCAACCGCAGATAGAAAATATTCTGGGAAAAAATTCCAGAACGTTCCAAAAAGCAAAACTTGAATTTGCTGTAAGCTGGGTTTCCCTGGTGGCTCAGATGGTAAAGAAGAATCTTCCTGCAACACAGAAGATATGGGTTCCATCCCTGGGTCGGGAAGATCCCCGGGAGAATGGAATGGCTACCCATTCCAGCGTTCTCCCCTGGAGGATTCCATGGACTTGAGGAGCCTAGAGGGCTACAGTTCATGGGGTCGCAAAGAGTTGGACAGGACTGAGGGACTAAGCAGCAGCAGGCAACTATTTACACAGCGGTTACATTGTATGTACATAGAGTTTACATTGTATGCGGAATTAAAGTAATCTAGAGATGATTTAAAATGTATCATATCACAAGGATATGAGAGGGTTCCAGGCAAATGCTGAGCCACTGGATACAGGAAGGAGCATCTGCGGGTGCAGGCATCCCTGGCGTCTTGGCACCAATCCCTGGCAGACTCTGAGAGACGGTGGTACCTGGTGCAGAATGCAGCACATCCTTGCTGGCATCTGTCTCTAACTCGTCCCGATAACCACAGTGCTGAAACACCAAAGGCAGCTTTGCAAGCTCTGTTTCTCTCCCTCTCACCCCAACCTGCCCCTTTCTGCTGTAATTTTTTTTTTTTTTAAACTCATGTTTCACTTCTACATTCTGCTTCTTGCTCTTCCTGGAGACCCCGACCAGGCGAAAAACATCAGGGCACATTAGGTTAAAGGAAACCTTATTTCCCCCTCTCTGCTGGAAAAGCCAGTGGTATCAGAGTTGACTGATGTTCCAAACCCAGTTCCTCATAAGATGGGGGCTGCAAGTGAGTCTGAGAAACGCATGGAAATAATCTGACTCTGGTCTGACCAAGCTTATCTTTAGAGAAGCAAGAGTTTGTATCAATTCCATGCTTCCAAAAGAAACAAAATATATATATAGGAAGAAAATGCCACATAAATAAAATGTCACACCTTGGGTATCTGGTGAACAGTGCCATTCTTTCTGGGTCTACAGTGGAATTCATAAAGAAAAATGCAAGAACTACATTACTGCAGTCTGAAATTTGTTTTCCAAAATCTCCATTTACTGTCTTAAAATTCCAAACCTATACAGCAAAGAACAACATGGAGGAATATATGACCCTGAAATATGATAGAAATGGTTCCTATCGGTGATGGAGCCTCTCCTCAGATGAATAACCCCTTCCACACTGCATTCCTCTATTGTGACATGAACACAGATATTTGTTCAGTCTTTTTAAAATTTGTATGTGTATACATGCTCAGTCTCAGCCATGTTCGACTTTCTGAAACCCTATGGACTGTGGCCTGTCAGGCTCCTCTGTCCATGGGATTCTCCAGACAAGAACAACAGAGTGTGGCTGATTCATGTTGTGGTTTGATGGAAAACAACAAAATTTTGTAAAGCAATTATCCTTCAATTAAAAAATAAATTAAAAAAAAAAAAAGAATAGGGAGTAGATTGCCATTCCCTTCTCCAGGGAATCTTCCCAAACCAGTGATCGAACCCAAGTCTCCTGCGTTGTAGGCAGTCTTTACTGTCTGAGCCACCTTTATGAACATAAAAGTAACTTTAGGAAACTGTACTATCTTATTGATGTAAGTAAAAACACTTCAAAACAAACTTGAAATTGTCCTTTCCCCCACTGGATCGTCTTTCCTGATTCCTTCTGATGTGGAAATATTGGTTAATATGGTTATTATCCATATAATATGAGGAACAAGTGCACACTTAAGATAGACAGTAAGTTGCCATGGAAAAAGCATAAAGACTGTAGATTAGGATCCGGTCAAGAAATCAACCAACAGAAGTTTCCTCTTCCTAATAAAGCTATCTCAGTTAAAATACACTTGCATCATTCTCACTGATCAAATTAAGCCCATCTATTTTGTCATTGATTGACTCGAGGCAGGTAAAAGTATGAGTTATAAAGGCTATCACTCTGCTGTTGTATTCCAGGAGGGCAAAGGTCATCTATAAATGCAGCATGGCAATCCAATTTTATGGTTCAACCCCTTTTGTGACTGGATCATTCCAAGCATAATTGGATGCTAGCACGCATTTAATTTTTTAGAATAAAGTCCTCTAAGAAGTAGATCTGCTAAGAAAACTCAAGTTCCAGGGTCTTAGAATTACACAGACTTCCTCCCAAGATGCCAGGAAAGATCCTAACAGCTTTGTATTTATAATGTGATAAGGGATCCCCAAAAAAATTTTTTTTTCTTTTGTAAGAATTGGGTCTCATAAGCTCAGTGTGCCTTTGAGCAGAGCTGGAGGAGAGGTGAGAGCTGTCAGGGGAACAGCACAAGCTGTGGGCAAGACTTGTGCTTTGGGTCAACTGGGCTTAGAGGAAGCTGAGAGATGGGGACTCGGGCCACCCACAGGGTGGGAAGAAGCGCTCCTGGGTCATGATTGGAGGCTGAAGACTGAGTGAGCAGCGGGGAGGATGCCCTGTGAGTGATGCAGGGAGGAGATGCTCAGATGAAACAGCTCCCGTTCATGCAGCAGCAGCATGGGGGAAGACACAGGGCCGGCTAATCCGAGCTGGGACCCGGAATCCTTCTCCAGCTCCTCCACGCAGACGTTGTCCTCCTCAGTGTAGAAAGAGAACGTGGGTCTCGAGGGAACGTGTTCATGGTCACAGAGTGAGTAAGCAGCTGGTTAAAGTTAATCCCAGCCAGGCCTGCCTGACTCCGCCAAGATCCCTTCCCCTATGCAAAGCCACCTTTCTTATCTTGCAAAACATCGTAAACCCTCGGCTATGAAGGTCAATCCTGTGAGCAACGGACAAGGGCCTGTAACCATGTAAAGTTGTAAAACAAGAACTAAAACTAATCCTTTGGGCTCAAATGGGAAATTGCTTCAGATTTTTCAAGAAATAAAGTTGGGTTGTTCAAGGAACGGAGTACCTCAGTTTCCCATTTACTTGATACTCAGCAAATTGACCCATGATGAGATCAAGTCCCTTAACAAATAAAGGGCTAATGCAAGCCTAATCCCATGCAGAAGATGAAAAATGTATCTCAATTTTTTCCCCTGGCCTGAAATATCAGAGCTTGGCTGTCCCTCTGGAAAGTCAAGGAGACTTTCTCTGCTGGGGAAGGGGTGGTGTTGACTTTCACTACTTCATGTCTCTACTACTACTCACTGCTGCAAAGTAAGAATTCTAGACATGTCCTTTATTCTGTGTATCAGGGTACTTTCTGTTACAGTGAGAAATGAGTGAGATCCCTCCTGCCCCAAGAAAATGTAGGCCTGTGGTCTCTGCCTTCCACACTTGGCTTCATGGACATCAAGTCATCAGGTGACTCTGTTCCTGATCAGTAGCAGCCCAAGTGAATATTTAACGGCCCGAGAACCATTTTTCACATTTTGGATGAGCATCCTATCATTGCCTGCGTTTCCAGGTCTTCCTCCATCATTCTTAGAATCTCCAAAGGTCTCCAGCTGGTACCATGGGTGGGTGTTCATTTCCTCTGAGCTTTCTGGACCCAGTGGCCATGTGTACCAAGAACACGGTCCCTGCCATGTACCATTGATCTTAAAGGGAATTCTGCTTTTCAACATCGCATGGATACGGAGCAGGGCCATATCTTGTTAGAGCAGGCTCGCATCTTATTCTTCATTGTGCCTTTAACATCCAGCACTAAGTCCTCAAAGACTTGAAGGAAAGAACAGAGATTGGGATATGAGAGTTTCTTGTCACTGGAAAGAATGTCTGGTTACCACTCCAGGGCACCACAGAGTAGAATGTTTCTGAGACGCCCACCACACAGCCTGCTGTGAGTCAATGTCATCTCTGGCCTGGACCACGATGACAATCTCCTGACTGCGTCCCTGTCTCTTTTCAGGGTATCCTGTCTTCTCTGCTCTACACAGAAGCCAGAAATATCCTTTAAATATCTAAGTCTCATTATGACTTGCCATTTCTCCTGGAACAGAATCCAGATCGCCATGGCCCGAGCCCCCGGTGTCTGCCTGGCTTCCTTACTTCTGCCATCTTTTCACTCTTCACCTAATTTCCTCCATTCC
Source organism: Bos grunniens (assembly GCF_055505025.1). Lineage (NCBI taxonomy): Eukaryota > Metazoa > Chordata > Mammalia > Artiodactyla > Bovidae > Bos > Bos grunniens. The sequence continues at coordinate 6,420,432 of NC_141182.1, forward strand.
GGCCTCACTGGCACTCCCTAACCCATCTTCCTGGAACCCTCCTCCTCAGGGACTTCCCTGGCTCCCCGCTTCCCTTGTACAGCTCTTCATTCCAAACACATCCCCATCAGAGGCCTTCCCTGACACCCATCAATCACGATCCCGCCCTCCCACTTTCTAGCATTTATCCCACTTTATTTTTCTTAAAACGGTGTCACATTTTGACTTATGATAGATGTCTATGTTAATTTGCTTATTGCCTGTCTTTTAAACATGAGGGCAGAAACTTCATTTTTCTCATTGTGATATTTCCAACACCAGAAGGAGTGCTTAGCACATGCTAGGTACTGAATAAATATTTATCAAATGAATGATTAGATAACAATAAAAATAATAACTAAAATACCCTTGCTCCAGTTCTGCTACTTATCAAATGTGTGTGGTTTACTTGGCACAAAACTGACCCCGTTACATATTCATTTGTCCATACCTATCACCTCATTAAATACTTACAACTCTCAGATAAGACAGTGAAGAATGACCACAGTCATAATAACAACAGGTAATATTTATCAAGCAACTGCTTCATGCCAGACAGCAATTCCAAGAAGCCTGTACTATTTAAGTCCCATTTTACAGATGAGTAAACTGAGGTTACTGATGAAAGAAGCAGCCCACACAATCAGGAAATCAGTGAAGTCAGGCTTCAAGGCAACTCAGCAGATGACCAAAGCCAACACTATATGCAGGTCAGGAAGCAACAGTTAGAACTGGACATGGAACAACACACTGATTCTAAATTGGGAAAGGAGTATGTCAAGGCTGTATATTGTCACCCTGCTTATTTAACTTATATGCAGAGTACATCACGAGAAACTCTGGGCTGGAGGAAGCACAAGCTGGAATCAAGATTGCCGGGGGAAGTATCAATAACCTCAGATATGCAGATGACACCACCGTTATGGCAGGAAGCGAAGAACTGAAGAATCTCTTGATGAAAGTGAAAGAGGAGAGTGAAAAAGTTGGCTTAAAGCTAAACATTCAGAAAACTAAGATCATGGCATCTGGTCCCATCACTTCACAGCAAATAGATGGGGAAAGAGTGGAAATGGTGACTGACTTTATTTTGGGGGGCTCCAAAATCACTGCAGATGGTGACTGGAGCCATGAAATTAAAAGATGCTTACTCCTTGGAAGAAAAGTTATGACCAACCTAGACAGCATATTAAAAGCAGAGACATTACTTTGCCAACAAAGGTCCATCTAGTCAAAGCTATGGTTTTTCCAGTGGTCATGTATGGATGTGAGAGTTGGACTATAAAGAAAGCTGAGCGCCGAAGAATTGATGCTTTTGAAGTGTAGTGCTAGAGAAGATTCTTGAGAGTCCCTTGGACTGCAAGGAGATCCAGCCAGTCCATCCTAAAGGAAATCAGTCCTGAATATTCATTGGACGGACTGATGCTGAAGTTGAAACTCCAATACTTTGGCCACCTGATGTGAAGAGCTAACTCATTTGAAAAGACCCTGATGCTGGGAAAGATTGAAAGCAAGAGAAGAAGGGGACGGCAGAAGATGAGACAGTTGGATGGCATCACTGGCTCAATGGACATAAGTTTGAGTAAACTCTGGGAGTTGGTGATAGATAGGGAGGCCTGTTGTGCTGTAGTACATGGGGTTGCAAGGAGTCAGACGTGACTGAGCGACTGAACTGAACTGAACTGAACCCCGCTTGACTGGCTAGAGGGGAAAACGCCTGGCTGAAGGTCAGAGTTTTCTAAGCCAGGGTTCACATGCGGGTGCTGCTGGTTTCCAAGTCCAAGGTGCTCTATGCACTGCACCGCCCGGGACATCCCCTGCCCACCACCCCCAGCCCAGCAGGTGGCCTGACCCACAGCAGGTGCTCCCCGCCGTTGGGCAGGTGAGTCGGGGATGACCTGCAGAGCATCAGGGTGTGCATGGTGCTCCAGGGCCCTGGTCCACGTGGTCCCTGTGGTTCCGTGGAGCAGGGGAACGTTCATGCATCACTTGAGGTGCAGCGTCGAGTCCCTCTGGGACCAGGCCTGTTTTTCTTTGCTGATCTGACCCCACGTGATCTCAGACCTCCGGGTCTGTTTAATCCGAACGCTCCTGATGGCCTTATTTCTAACTCAGTGCCTACACTCCCTGCCCTCTAGAAGGATCAGCAGACTAGCAAGGACTTGGTCAGTGGCAGGTCTGTAAAAACAACAGAGGGCAAACCAAAAAGAGCATCTGGACGAGTGGAATGACGCAGCAGATGCTGTTGCCAGTCCTGAGATGAACAGGGTGCCACCAAGATGACCCAAGACACCAGGAGGCATTGACGTCACTCTGACTTCCACAGGCGAGTCAGAGTGGAGAAAATTTATCTCAACTTCACTTCCGATAAAGCTTTTAGAAACGAAAGTCTTTCTGCATGAGACACCATACGAGACAATACGCGGTCTAAGGCTGGATCCCAGTGTCTCTGAGAGCTGGCGACATCACCATGACCAGAACCCAGCCTGCCGTCTCCACCAGTGATCACACCGTCCATATGCTACATGCCTAATCCCCAGGAAACGGACACAGACAGGACTGATGCTGAACAGGAGAGTTGTCCCTGACACAGCAAAGGACCCAGGAGAAATCAGCGTGTGAGAGCCTGCCCTAAGACACGTGTGCGAATAGTTGCAGCAGCTTTGTTCATAAACAAGAGATCAGAAAACCCCCCATGTGTCCATCAGGAGAACAGATCACGCACTGGGGAAGAGTCGTGCAGTGAATGACTACCCAGCAAAGCAACGCAAGAGCTGCTGGGTCATGCAACGAGGTGGGCAAAGAACCCAGACACTGCAGCACCATGGGAGCCCCAGCAAAGGGACACGCACACCAAACTGACCCCCTCTGCCTGCAAGCGGTTCCAGGACGCGGGGATGAGAGTCAGAAGGGCGGTCACCACCAGGGGGGTGGTGGGCAGGAGGGGAGGGGCAGGAGGCCATTCCAGGCCTGGCAATGGTCAATATTTTGATCAAGGAGGTTAGTCACCCGGCTGTGGACAGACGATACATTGATCTCAGGATGGATGACATCATTTGCAAGATCTAGTGCAAACTGAAAATGCAGGTCTCTTCAGAGAAGGCAATGGCACCCCACTCCAGTACTCTTGCCTGGAAAATCCCATGGACGGAGGAGCCTGGTAGGCTGCTGTCCATGGGGTCGCTAGGAGTCGGACATGACTGAGCAACTTCACTTTCACTTTTCCCTTTCATGCATTGGAGAAGGAAATGGCAACCCACTCCAGTGTTCTTGCCTGGAGAATCCCCTGTGCCTGGTGGGCTGCCATCTATGGGGTTGCACAGAGTCAGACACGACTGAACTGACTTAGCATTAGCATTGGGAGTACACTTTATGCGCTTTAGTTTAATAAAAAAGCAAAACCAGACACGTATAGAATCAGAAGGAAAGAAATCTTGATTTGGGAGGCTATTGAAGAAGGGACTGATTTTTTAAAAAAAAGACCTCGCCCTCAATCTTTCCTTTATGTCTTTTCTGTTTGACTTGACAGGGTTAATTTCCTGGTGCCCTTGCCAGGACAGCCTTCCAAAACTTGTTAGAAAGGCTTATTTGAAAAAGAGCTAAATCAAGTTGAAATGTACATGAGAAATTTATATTTGTATTTAACTCAGGTGGACTTCAGAAGGAGCAGGGTGGCCAGGAAGGATGGGACCCTTTCCTGATGTGACCAGTATTCCTGCCCTGAGCACATTTAGAGAGAGAGAGAACTCCCAGAGTGCAGACAGGGACACAGCCCGGCTTTCAGGGGTGCATAGGAATGAATGACGGGCCCCCCTTGCTGCAGGGGCGCCTGGGGACATGGCAGCAGAAGCTACTAGGGCTTTGGAGAATCAGGGTCAAACTTCACACTCCTCCCCCGTCAGTTATCCCACCCCCCACCCCCGCCCTGAGTAGCTTAACCTCAGGGCACAGTGTGTAAGTCTCTAAGCTTCGGCCATCTCATCCCAAAACCGGAATCACAGCAATGAAAACCATTCCTTGTCACATAGCGGCATTACATAAAGGCATTATATACATGACCTCATGTGAGCTTCACAACCAACTCACCAGAGGGTACTGAGAGGTCATCTTCATTTTGCAAATATGTGAACTGAGGCACAGGGAGGTTAAGGAACAAGGTCACACAGCCAGCAAAGGGCTGAGCAGAGGTTTAAACCCAAGTGTCTTGGCTATAAAGAAAGCTGAGCGCTGAAGAATTGATGCTTTTGAACTGTGGTGTTGGAGAAGACTCTTGAGAGTCCCTTGGACAGCAAGGAGATCAGACCAGTCAATCCTAAGGGAAATCAGTCCTGAATATTCATTGGAAGGACTGATGCTGAAGCTGAAACTCCAATACTTTGGCCATCTGATGCAAAGAACTGATTCACTGGAAAAGACCCTGATGCTGGCAAAGATTGAAGGCAGAAGGAGGAGGGGGTGACAGAGGATGAGATGGTTGGATGGCATCACCAACTCGATAGACAAGAGTTTGAGCAAGCTCTGGGTGCTCGTGATAGACGGGGAAGGCTGGCGTGCTGCACTCCATGGGGTCAGTCGGACACAACTGAGCGACTGAACTGAACTGAGCTGATCTTGGCTGCGGAATCTGTGTTCCTAACCACTCCAATGTCCTCTATAGGGGCTATATGGAGGGAAACAGTGTGAAATCCTAAGTAAAATGGCCTGCAATGTGGCTGGAACTCAAATTTAACAATGACCTATTTTCTTCCTTTTCTCCGAAGCTCAATGGTGCTGTGGCTTCATTTAACCACTCCAGCTCAGAATTTAATTAAGAAGGGACAGCCCAGAAAGGTTAAGTAATTAGCCCAAGGTCACACAGCCTGTGTATACTGAGGCTGAGAACATAATCAAGCATTTCATATTTTACCCCAGAGAGATTCATGACTTTCTACTGGGGCCTACATGTCACTTAATTTTGAATTCCCTTTTCTTCTGTAATTTGGTGAGGACTTTTCTCTTTCTCAAGCCTGACAAACAGGGCTGCTTCTAGAGCTGCAAATTAATGAATGTGGACCTAATCTTGGTTTGGATTTATTTACATCTTCCATAAATCATATTTATTGAGTGCCTGGGGTGTACAAGGCATTGGGAGCAGTCCCACACATTAAGGCAAGGAAGAAATAAACATTACAGACACTTGGTGTATACTGCAGACTACTTAAATATCCAACAGCATCAAATAAATCATTGGACTGTTTAGAAACAGGCTCTGGCATGCTCCCTGCAAAGCGTCATACAAAACCCCCAAATTGTGTAACCTGGAGGAGGGCTAGGTCTCCGCGTGGCACTGGGAACATTTGTTAACGGGAGTGAGTGGGTCAGAGGTCCTACAGTCAGCCGTGTTTTGGAGTTTGGGAATACCGTGGCCTCCGTTTCAATCTCCCTACTCAGACGAACATCTTCAAACCAGTAATAAAAAGAAATGGAGTCGTAAAGCACGGGCAGCCTACAATCTGTAATTTAGTTGACTGAATGCAGAAACAAGCTCTGGGCCGTAACTTTAAAGGTGTTGAGAACACGGCTGTTCGCAAGAAGCTGGAGAGCTACAGGTGCCCACGCACAGGTGCGCAGACAAACACCAGGGCCACCCCGCCTCCTCCCCCAAACCCTTCCACGCAGACACAAAGCTGCTTCCTATGGCTCAGAGTACGGCCAACTCCCATTACGAGTTCAAATCAAACAGATTTGCTTCAGACAAACCTCCTGTAGGTGAGAGGTTATTCAACAGGGATTATTTTCGAGCCTCCCAGAACAATCTCATAGAAAACAAAGAGACAGGAGCACAGTCTCTGTACTCTAGGAACCGTCGAGGTTTAGAAGCGAAGCAAGGAAGAAGCAAAGGAAAGAACGAAAAAAAGAATGAAGGAGGGTGGAGGGGAGAGGAACAGGGGAGGCAGGAAAGAGAGGGGAAGAAAGAACGGGGAGATACAGGCGTATCACCTCTATGGATGTGAATCTTGACCTGCCTGTTGCCAACCGCATATACCTGGGTCACTTGCCTCCATCTGCGTCTCGAGTACTCTATTTTAGAAAAGGAAAAATCCTAACGATTTCTCATAGGGTTGGCATGGACTGGATGCTCAGAGTGGCAAAGCTGTCCATCCAGACCCACGCTCTCCCTTTCACAATATGGAGCAACCACCAGGAAAACACAGGCTCACCCTCTCTCTCCCAGCCAGGTATAGCTACAGGACTAGCCCCCACCCCTGCCCAAAAGGATGTGGGTGGATGTATTCTGGGCCACGCCCAGGTCAAGATGCTTCAACTGAGCATGTCTGCTCCATGCCCTCCTTCCCCTCCTACTGGCTGGGGGTAGATGCCACTGAGGCCCCAGTGTATGATGGAACCACGAGACAAGAGGAGCCAGAGTCCCTGAGTCACTGCCTGGAAGACAGCCAGTGTCCACTGGGGAATCTGAACGGACTCCTCCAGGAGGGAGAAATCCCGTGTGAGCCACTGAGACTGTGGAGCTTATTTGTTACAGCAGCTGACACCCTCCTGATGCAAAGAGCAGGCATGCATAACATCACAATAAATAACACACATTTAAAACGCACCAGACGAAGGGGCAATGCAGCACGCCTGCTTTTAGCATTTTCTTTCTAAGGAAAAGAGACAAAGTCCAGTTTCCAGAAGACTGTTTTTCCACCAGTGTCTTTGGAAGAACTTCCATTGAGCAGCCCCTAACAAGATTACCTCTTTGAGGTGCTGGGGGGAATAAGGCCAAGGCCAGGTTCCTCTCTTCCCCATCCCCCGACCTCCTTAAAAACATCCTGCCAAGTTCTAACTGCCATCGTTTAGCAAGTTCTTCCATTTACAAAAGTTACCATCGACTCACCGTCCCGGTGAAGCTGTCAGCTGCTCAGGAGTGGAACACGGCCAGCTGATTAGTTTTGATGGACTGTGGTGTGGAAATGCAGTCTCTGTCAGTGAAGTGCCTGTTCATCCAATTAACCAAATTACTACGGGGAGCTCTGGCCGAGGGCAGCACCAGTGAACGGCCGCTGGAGGGTCAGGGAGGGGACCGAATCGAGCGCCTGCCCCTCCTTCCCCATCCACAGGCCAGAGAGAGCTGTCGCAGAGCCAGAGGCTCGCGCCCACCAGCCCCCTTTCCTGCCTGGCATGAACACGTCCGTCTGACTTTTTACAAGGGTGTCTCAGTGGATGTTTAGTTTTTGTTGTTGCTTTTTGTTTTTAACTGAAGTATAGTTGATTTACAGTGCTGTGTTAGTTTTAAATATACAGCAAAGTGATTTAGTTAGATAGATATCTGCATTCTACATACAGCTATTCTTTTTCAAATGCTTTTTCTCTTATAGATCATTGTAAGATATTGATTATACTTTTCTGGGCTGTATAGTAGTTCCTTGTTCATTTCACGTATAGCAGTGTGTACATGTTAATCCCAAATTCCTAATTTATTCCCACCCACCCCGCCTTCTTCTCTCTTGGATAACTGTAAGTTTGTTTTCTATGTCTTTGGGTTGATTTCTGTTTTGTAAATAGTTTATTTGCATCTTTTTAATTTTTTTAAGATTCCACATATAAGTGATACCATATGACATTGGTCTTCCTCTGTCTGACTTGCTTCCCTTAGCAGGGTAATCTCTAGGCCCATCCATGTTGCTGCAAATGACTATTTCATTCTTTTTTGTATGGCTGTCTCAGTGTTATCCTCATCATCAGTGGTGATGCTGTTTTTCATTTAATCAGTTGACACCTACTTCTAAGGCACCTACTCTGCACCAGGCGCGGTGCTTGGAGCTGCCAATACACAGAGGGCACAGTGGCTGAGGCAGCCCTCCTGGAATTGGCATCCTGACGGGGAGAGGAACAGCAGGATTCGTCAACCTCGACTCTACCGGCTCTTGGGACTGGGTCATTCCCTGTGGTGGGGGCTGGCCTGGGAACCCGAGATGCCAGCAGTACCCTCCCTCGAGCCGTGACAGCCGAAAACGTCTCAAGACAGCAAGTGTCCTCCGTTACACACAGCCACGGCAACCAGGTGAAAACTGTGTTGGCCTTAGAAAAAGAAGAAAGACAGCCAAGGCTTATCAGAGTAAGTGGTACAGGAACGGAGACATGCTCAGGCCCTCTGGGTGACACATGCCAGCCATCAGGGCAACGGGTCCCGGGGCCACACATTTAGGAGTGTGACGAGCTCTGATCCGCCAGGGAAAATGGCAGCGACCCCGTCTGTGTGCTCCTGCCCCTCTCATCTCGTTATTCACCGTCAGTGGCTCACAGAGGCGGACACCTTTCAGAGCACAGCACCTTGACTCGTCACCGTGGCTGAATGGTCTCTCCAGGAGGGATGGGACAAACAAATTGGGACCCAGCAAAAGTGTCACATTGCTGAAGCCCAGACACGTGTAGGTTCCCCTTCAGATGTTCCGCAGAATCTCGAAAAAGTACACACACCACCACGCCAACCGTAACCGTAAGTGGAAACTTTTTTTTTTCATTAGGCTTGAAAACAGATGGCTTGGTCTGTATCATTATCTGTGTCGGTTGCATCGATACTTTCCCTGGGCTCAGAGACATGCGTAAAGGGGCTGTCGTGAATGCAAATTTTGTGGTTGAGGCCATTTATATTAGCAAACTCTTGACTTTTCAATCAATAATCTTTCAAACGCCATCTGGATTATGTCTCTCTTTGGATTATTTATGAGAATTCTTTCTGCTACAAACAGGATGGCAGATTCGCCTGTCTTTGGCAACAGGTCTGCAAGTTTCTAAATGGCTTATTGACTTGGTCTTCCTACCACCACCTCCCCCAGCACACATTTTTTTCCCCCTTCCTTACTAGGTTGGTATAGTGACATGTAAGACAACCTCAGGGTGTGGTTCTGCCAGTAAAAAAAAAAGAAAAATGTACTTCCTTGGTGAAATCAATCTGAGGCTTGCATTTACAGGTCCCCTGAAAACTTTACGACCCCGGCTCGGTGTCCCCTGCCCACCAGAGGGGAATGGTGCCCGTGACCTTGAGGATGCTTCTGAGGACTGATGGGAGAAATTCCCTGACACTCCTGTGGGAAAGAAGCCCATGTTTGCTAATGCCTTAACCACTCAGCTTCTTCAGGAGGGATGAACCACGCGCTCTCACTCTTCAACAACCCAGGAGGCAGGAATCCTAATACCTGTGTTGCAGGCGAGAAAACTGAAGCCGCAGGGCAGTTAAATAACTCGCCCAAGGCTACGGGAATAGTCGTCTTGGCTCAGGGAGACCGAACCTGGGTCATGGACATCTTTCAGAGCCGTGCTCACCGAAGTGTCCTTTTGATACGAATCTCCCTGGGTCCAGGTTAGACATATCATGCACTCTTCAGACTACGTTTGATAGGTTTGATCAAGAAAAGGAGTGTTCTTCAAAGTTATGCTCATCGTTAACATCATTCACCCCACACGACCAGGACAGGAGGTGACTGCAGTTCAAAAGGTAGAGTTCTGTGTCCCATCCCAGGCTGCTGGGCATGAGACGCCTAACAGAGGGACTTGCACACCATCCATTTAGTAAGTCTCCCAGATGATACTCATCGCTGCTGAGTGAAGCCTGAACCCTGGACTGGCCACTTCAGAATCAGCTGCGGAGCTTATTAAAATACTATCTGGGGGTCTGCTGCCCCCGTGGAGTGTCTGGTCTAGGGCACAGAGCTTTGCCTTCATAACAAGGGTTTCTAATATTCTTGCTAAATGAAATAGTCATTATTATCAAAAAGCAACAGACTGATTTTGAAAGACAGCTTCCCGCTTTGTTATATATGGGGAGGAAGGGAAAGCTTTATCTTACCTCTTTTTAAAAACAAGGTGTTACATTATTTTGTGAAGAATAGAATCAAAAAGAAGGAACACCCTCTGCCCCTCCCTGGCTGTTATGTGACTTTGGGGCAAATTCTTTACTTGTCTGTGCCCTATTTTACTCATGTTTACAACAGGAGTAGCAACAGGGATATTCCAGTTTAACTGGCTAACATATAACTTACTTAGAATCATGCTAAGTCTGTAGACAGAGCTCACTGAATGAAACCACCATGACGACTTTTATCTGTACTTGATTTTTCCCAATCTGCTTTGCAATGTTTAGTCTTTTTTTCTCGTTACATAGATGGATGCTATTGTTTAGTTGCTAAGTCATGTCTGACTCTTTTGTGACCCCACACGCTGTAGCCCACCAGGCTTCTCTGTCCATGGGATTTATTTCCCAGGCAAGAATCCTGGAGTGGGTTGCCATTTCCTTCTCCAGGGGATCTTCCCTAACCAGGGATGGAACCCACGTCTCCTGCATTGCAGGCAGATTCTTCACCGCTGAGCCAAATGGGAAGCCCACACAGATAGTATTTTATCTGATTAAAATATGTTTTCCAACTCTTAACACACTATATGGCCACCTGACATTTGGCTACCTATGGTCACTCTGCTCAAAACCAATTTTGTGCAATTTTTCTTATTCTAACTTCGTCCTAAAATGTAAAAGTGATAAGAACTTGCTAAAATTATGATGTGTTGAAAAAGAGTAATAATTGGATTCTGAAACAGAAAAAGATGCCACTAAAAAGATTTCTTCAACACACTTTATAGTGGCTGTATAATATGCCATTGGGATACTTTAGTTTTCCAATTGTGTACTGCTGGGCATTTAGGTAGCCTTGCTGTTTGGATACTATTAGTATTCATTGATTTGCTTTAATTAGCTATGATAATTTTCTGAAAATAAAGTTAAGAGAGTGACTTTGAATTTGGTAAATTTATTTCAGTTAGGATTGGAGCCTGAAACATGAGTAACACATCCCCCACATTGCTCTGACTCAGAACTCACCCTTTGTAACTCTCCTTTGCACCCCAATCGGTTCTAAGGAAAAACAGGGCCAAGAATTGGCTAAAATGAATACTTGCTCAACAATAAAAAAAATAATAATAATACTCTGAAAACAGAAAAAAAATGGGTCACTCTTTGTTTAATGGAAAAGAGCTACAAAAAGGCTTTCTCTTTCATGTTGAAATCCAAGTAATTCCATCTGAGGCTTTAGTCTTCAACTTCAAGGAAGAAAGAAAGATTTTTTAAGCTGAGGATGGACTGTTTCTGTCTTTTACTGTACGGTCAAAAAAAAAAATTGTCACAGCAGATCTAAACTACACTAAAGAAGACATGTGTCTTCTTCCTGCCTATGTGTATCCTAATATCCCATAGGAATAGTATCTACTTATAATACTACAGATTTATGATAGAGCCTGAAAACACTGCTGTACATTTCTGATATTTAAACACCCAAATCCCATACTTTTGCATAGTTTGCATCCTAGGGAGATTTGACAAATGATGCTCTTAGTATTTGACAAGATTTAACCTGCTGTCAAAATAATCCTGGTAGGTTTTTTTTTTTTTTAACTCACAAATGAATTAGCACCAATAGCAGACTCAGTGGAGTTCTTAGAGGTACGTACTCCTGGATGAATCCAGACTTCACCACGTAGCCCCTGTGTGATATCGAGCAAGTTCTAAACCCAGCATCCGGTGTGGATCTGCCTCGAGGGGGTCTCCACAGACAGTCCCTGCTATCGTTCCAAACTGGCCAGGTGACATCGTTGGCTGAGCTACCTGCCGCAACGCGGAACCTCGGTGTGGAAGACGGGGCCTTGCGAGAGGACGCTCCCCTTCTGTTTTGACCGCAGCTGCGCAGACGAACATCTGGGTGTGCAGGAATGAATGTGAGGGGGTGTGCAGAGCCCCGGGGGCTCTCTCTGCCAGGGCTCTGCCTTCCGATGAGCTCACTCCCGTCCCACCCAACGGGCCACTAACGGCGGATGTGAGCTGCGGAGCAGGAGATGCTGTTCATCACATTTGCATAGTGTGTGAGAGTTGACGGAGAGCGTCAGCTCCAAGCCCAGAGCTAAGCGGTCCCCTGGATCCCTTTTAATGGGCATTGGTGACTTTTGTCCTTGCACGGCTGGAGTACATCTTCCCTGACACTGCTCCCAGCCCTCCCTATTATCGAGAAAAGTTCCGGTGCTTCGCACACACCGAGCAGGGAACAAAAGCGGCAGGGGAAGTGTCAGAGAGACATCTGAGCTGGGTTTAAAAATGATATGCTGGCAGTCAGCTCTGCTGGGCTGGGGACAGGCTGGCCATTAGGAAGGTCTAGGGAGGTTGCATTAGCAGGCAAAATTCCGGCTCTGCTTGCCTGCGTCCTGTGTCCCTGAAGCTCCCCGGCCAGGAGCTTGGGGATCTCCTCTCTTAACTTCCTATCTCCCGTTCCCAAGCGGGTCACCATCATCCACCGGCGAGCAACAGTTCCCGTATCCCAGCCAAGAACCGCAGGTCAAACGTAATCACCCTTTTCTTTTACGCTGGAGCAAGAAGCCATCTGTAGAGATGTGTAATTTTTAAGTTAGGAAATGAAGGTAAACCCACTCTTTCTTTCCTTTTCATATTGTCCTTTCAAGGATGTCTCCATTTGCATAGTTCAAGCCTCTTCCTCTCCACGGCACCAACATTAGCGTGACCTTTTCCTGCTAATTGGAAAAATCTTACGGAAATAAACCCTGTCAGAAAATGAGAAGTGACTCCCCCTCTGGATGGCCAAACGACCTCAGAGGGGGAAAGAAGTTCTGAATTCCTGTTCCTTTTGCACACACTGCAAAATCTTTATGACTTCGGAGAGCCCTGAAGCTCGGTAATGCCCCTCCAGTGCAAAGCGGAGTAAATAAATTTCTTCTTATGACCACTTTGGAGAAACACACAAGCAGATTTACTCAGCAGGGATAGATAGTGGACAGGATAATGAAGAGAGAATAAGAATATGATCGGGCTTTACAGCCTCTTCTGTCTCTTTAAAGGGTTTTAATCCTTCAGAAACAGGATACCGGGTCCATTGCCTTAAAGATACAGTATCCCTTCTGGGACAAGCCGTGTTATAAAAAGCTAAGATGTAACATCTATCTCGCAATATTGATTGGCACTTTAGTGTGATAAAAGGGGTTGAACCTGAAGGGGAAAAAAGGCAAAAAAAAAGGTAAGCGGGAACTACTCTTTGAAGAATTCAAAGTGTCCCGATATTATCGGGCCAAACTTGAATGACGGAGAAATAAAAGTGCCCGCTGGGGCTGGGGACAGTCATCGGCGGAACTGGATGACTGGGGCGGGTTTCGGGGACAACTGATTCACCTCCGCCAGGAAATGACTGTTGTTTTAAAAGCGAGTCTGACGGTTCTGATGGGACATTCTGATGATGCTCACACTGACCCTAAATGAGTCAGGTCAGATATTCTGACCCGCAGCCGCTGGCCCAAAAGGCAAAGACCCACCTCTCGAGAGATGAGGCGAGTGTGCCAGCTGGTTCAACTCGAGCCCTAGATTCAGTGCAGTCAATTTTGGGGACGCTCCTGTACATTCCCCCCAGTGTAGATAAACCATCGCTCTCACTTCTGGAGCCATCATCATCGGTTCCTTTTCATGAAAATCAGCACACCTAAGCTACACTGAGGGGCTTCCCTGATGGCTCACGGGTAAAGAATCCTCCTGCCAATGCAGGACCTGCAGGTTCGATCCCTGGGTTGAGAAGATCCCCTAGAGAAGAAAATGGCAACCCACTCCGGTGCCTGGGAGAGGAGCTACAGTTCACAGGATCACAAAGAGTTGGACACGACGGAGGCTACTAAACAACACTGATGTCTTACTACACATCAGGTCCCTTAGTCCTCAAAGTAATCTCAGTGGCAAGGTTATTAACCCCAGCTCTCAGACCAGGAAAAGCAGGCTCAGCGAGGTCATGCGTCTTGTCCATAGATTCCAAGCCCGGTCTGCCTGAATCTGAAACGCACACTCACCACCCCGCCCACATCACGCCCAGACCAGGCTAAGAGGGCCCCGAGGCTGTGACTCCTCTGACACGCTCCATCCTCGCACTAGGCCCGTCGTCTCTGATTTACTCTGTGTCGCCCGCACCATAGGGCATTGAGCCCGCTGCCAGCAGCGTGCCCCTCCCATCCAGGTGTGACAGCCCCAAGTATTTTCCAGCATTGCCGTATGCTGGGATATAGAGTACAATGATGTTGGGAACCACCGAAATAGAGAATAAGATGGGATGCCAGTAGAAAGATGCAGTGTCTAAAATGCAGGGTATGAAGATATGTCATTGCTATAATTCAATATATGGAGCCCTCGCCCTGTAACTAATGTCAAGGGCAAGACACAGAGAGAGGAGAGGAAGCAAATACCAGGCTTCTCTGACTCCACGTAACAAATCTAAGGCTCAGACAGCAAGCTCTGAGTGGAAATGGTAAGATACGCAAACTCGCAGAGACATTTTTCAAAGTGTGTTGAGGTTATGAGCCTTGCCGTGTTGTGTGCATAACTGCTACCCACACACTCAATGGCATGACTCTTACTACAGAAAGTGACCCCCACTCATGGAGCTGGAGGTGAGAGATGGCGGGAGGCTGGGGTCGTCTGCTTAGGGACCAGACCGACTGGGATGTACCTCTGTGTTGAGTGCCCCCCTCCTCCCAAGGGCCCTGTAAGCTGGGCCCCCATTTCTCTCCCTTTCTGGAGGGGGCACTGAGGTTCTGGGAGGTGAGGATCTCAGCTGAGATCATCCAGTCTGTGGTGGAGCCAGGATGGAAATGAAAATCTTTCAGAGGAAGGTCCTAGTGCCCTGGGCCCCCAAAGGGAAAGAGAAGTTGGCTCCCAACTCTTTATTTCTCGCATCTTATGGCTGGGAGTGACCATTTATCCGCATTCTCGGCCACCCTTCAGGTTTCTAGACCCACGAGGTCCGGGAAAGCTGGAGGATCCTTGTATACCTCGTAGGGTGCCGTGGCATTCAAGAAGCCTAGAGAGGCGTGCGGGCGTGGAGATGCACACAGATCATCTAAGGGCAAGGTAGAGGGTGCAGGGCAGGCGTGCAAGGGGAGCATGGGGGCAAAAGAGATGGGGCATGGGTCCTGGGATACGTGTGTGTTGGCAATGTGTGCAGAGTGATGGTCACAGGTGCAAAATCCCATCTTTTTGGCCAAGGTGGGGGGTGGGAGTGGGTCAGGGATATTTCCCAGGAGAGGGAATTGCCAACAGAGTTTTGGAGAAAAAGCCCTGAGGTTCCAAAGAGAGGAGCAGGGAAGGTGTAGCCGGCACACCGACGACCAGTGGGAGCAAAGGGCAGCTTTGGGAAGAGAGGCGGGCCTGATGAGCACCCTGACCACTGACTTCTCCTCGCAGGAGTGAAAGGGGCCGGGAAGCAGGGTGGGAAGGAAGCACTGCCCCAGTCTGCGCCCATCTGTCCAAGCAAAGACAGTCCTTGGAAACGGCCAGGGCCTCGCTGGTGTGTTTTCATCAGGTCTTTTCTGCTTTCAAGTGGGATTTCTATGCCGTTTCAGTGCCTAGGCCCACGGGAAAGACAAAGCTGTCTCAAAAGTAAGAGGAGTTAAATTTCTTCAAAGGGGCAAGGGACAAGAAACGGGGGCGGGAAACCCTACAAAATAAGCTGTGTGTATAAGAAATTCAGGAAGTGTCACATCAGAGAAAAGAAAAAAATAAAGACAAAAAAAAGACTGAACAAACAGTGGGAGAGAACCCAGGCGCTGACAGAGGTCTGGGGAAAGGTGGGGTGGAATCCTGTTTGGGATACCATCAGAAATTGTTTCAAAACATTTTAAAACCAAAATTGGCTCAAATATAAAAGATTTCTCCTCTCTTGATAAGATTACCTTTCCCCCCTCTACCATTTCGACAGCGCTAAAATAATCTTGACTTTAGGACAGTTAATCCAAAGTCTGTCTTCTTGAAGGATCCTTATTAAAACTCCTGCAGGCGCTGGCGCTGCTTGGAGACGTCTCCCCAATATTTCACAAGCTCTCCTCCTGGAACACACATCCCACATTCTGAAAATAGAATCTGATCTCTGGCTGGAGTAGCTGATGGGCAGGGCGCTGAATTGTGGGCATGAACGTGGTGGGGGAGGCCTAGCCGAGGCCCCGCTAGGGCTGGGATCGGGTGTCCCCAGAGAAGAAGCAAAGGGGAGACAGGAGGGGACGAGCCCAACCATCGCTTTCCTTCTGGCCTCTCTGTTCTTTCAAATGCTCAGAAGCCTCTGCATTTAAGGGAGTCTTGTCCCAGTGGGACAAGCAGAACCCAGTGGAGTCCAGTGAGAACCCCAGGGGACAGAGAGAGGTAGGGCTTCCAGGGCTGGGGGACTCTGACACCACACGGTCGAGAGAGAAGAGTGCCTGACGTTCAGTGCTGGAGGACCTGAGTTGGAGCCACGGATCCACCATCCCGTCTGCCGCCTCTTCCATGAACTAAGTCCTATCTCCTTGTCATTTCAATGGTTAAAGGAGAAAGACACCCAGTAGGGGACGCAAATATGATTTGTTTGAATCCAAACTGAAGTTGTTTCTCGTTTCCAAGAGGAAGCAGCTGGAAAAATCATGCCCAAGATTTTCATTACCACCCCTGTGGTCATCCACGCTGAACTCTGGAAGGTGGCGGGGAGAGCCACAGTTCAGGGGAGTCAAGCACCCTGCCTCCGTCAAAGTGGCGACGGGGAGGACAGCGGTGGGGGGAGACGGGAATGGGAGTGGGCCCTCAGTCCTGAGCAGCCAGTCCTCTGTTCATATTCCCAAAGAGAGAAGTTCTGGATTGAAATGACATGGGTTTCAAAGAAGGACCCCAAGAAACTAGCTTCTTACTGTTCTTTTCCACAGCTCCTGTTTCGAGGGAATTCTCCACACCCTGCTTCCTTCTCCTTGAAGCCACATCTCCCCACACATACACATTTATACTCAAGCACATACGTATAGAACACAAACACTTACACACACAGGCAGGCATGCACACACACACTATTGAATGCACCTGCATATGGGCTTCCCTAGTCGCTCAGATGGTAAAGAATCTGCCTACAATGCGGGAGACCTGGCTTGGGAAGATCCCCTGGAGAAGGGCATGGCGACCCACTCCAGTATTCTTGCCTGGAGAATCCCCATGGACAGAGGAGACTGGCATGCTATAGCCCATGGGGTCGCAAAGAGTCGGACGTGACTGAGTGATTTTTCAACTTCGACATATGCACTCACCTACATACTCACACATATGTACACAGACACATGCACGCAAACACTCATGCATGGCCACTGTACTCACCAACGCTGGAATCCACAGTTAACGCACCACACACTCACCCATGCACACTAGCTCACATACCTTCACACACACATGCACGCACAGCCAATGCCACACTCACGGCGTGTGTCCAGAACCCCATTCTCCGTGCAGGCTCCCCATTTCACCTGAACAGGAGGAAATCCTCAGACCACACCCTCATCTATCCAGATGCCTGACCCAGCCCAACCACTTGCTGGTTTCATTGAAGCCGATGCCACCGGCCTTTCTGGGAGTGCGTCTTTCACTCTCTCTTCCGCCGTGGAGCCTTCGTAACTTCGTATTAAGGGCACCCGAGGCGTGCTCCCTGCCCCCAACCCTCAGTCCTGGGCCTCACGTTTCTGCAGCCAGGGGCCACATCCCCCACGGCATCACTCCTCCGCGTCTCCGGGTTTGTGTTTCTGCCTCTTCCTTGTCCACCTGGCAAGCTGCGTCTCATTCCTGCACCACTAGCTGGACAATCGTTCCCCGAGTGCCTCCCACATGCCAGATGCTGAACTGGGTGTAGGTGTGCGGCGGGGGACGTGGGGAGAGCTGGTGCACAGCTACCCCTGTCCTGAGACTCACATCTCTTTATAGCTTAGCTTCAAATACTGCTTCTTCTCAGAAGCCCCCCATGATGGCTTCTCTCCCTGCCCAAGTAAAGGCGGTCACATCTTCTCAAGGATTCTTGTTATCTCCAGGACTACAAACCAGCTCATGCTTTTCACCCCTGACCCCGGTGCTTCTCCAGCGTTCCCTGCATGTCAAAGGCAGCTCTACCAGCCAAGTGCACAAGGCGACCCCTGGGGGGCACTTTGATCCCTCCCTCCCGCTCCTTTATCACCTCCAATCACCACCAGCCCTAAGCTTGTCACCTCCCAAGTTTCTATCATATTCACCCTTCTCTCCACCTCCATCACCATCATCCTAGTCTGAGCCACCATCAGCTCCTGCCTGGACTGTTGCAGTAGACTCTTCATCATTCATCCCTGTCTTTTGTGGGCCAAGCTTCTCAGAGCAGCCAGGGCAATTTTTTGAATTTTTAATGTGATATTGAAAATAAACAAAACTATGAATGTGATAGATTGGTCTACCTGCCCTTAATTACTTCTCCTGCCCCCACTTCTGCCATCCACACTCCTGGTTTCCCATGGCTCCGATGTTAAACACCAGGACCGCTTTCTCCCTTGGCCTTGACCCGCACCGCGGGCCCTCCCGCTCCTTGCACAGCCTTTACACGTGCCGTTCTCTCTGCTTGGGACACACCCTTTCCCCTGTGGATGACCCTGCTTTCTAACCCTTCTCAGTTTAATGATTACCTTGCAGGAAAGCCTTCCTGAACCTCGGGACTTCATCATCCTGCCCTCATAAAAGTCCTGACTGCAGGACTTCTCCCCAAGACCACATCCCAGTGTTCCTGGGACCTGGGCACCCCAGCATCTCTGAGTCCCTTTCTCCACTGACAAATACTTAAAAATAGATTAAAATTGGTGTCCAGGTAAATGTCATCCAGACTGGGTTCATGATTACATACTCATCAGACTCATATTTCTTCTTGCTTTCAAAAGAAACTAAAATCAAAACATTTTCATGGGGACTTCCCCGATGGTCCAGTGGTTAGGAATCTGCCTGCCTTTGTGGGGATCATAGGTTGAACCCCGACTCAACACAACTAGAAAAGGCTGCACACAGCAACCAAGACCCAGCCTGGCCAAAAAATTAAAAAAAAAATTTTTTTAATAGTTAAAACAGAAACAAAAAACAATACCAAAAACATTTCCATGGGCCTCTGCAAGTCTCACGGGCATGGCCCCCTCCAGTCTCTGATAGACACGTTAGCCCTGCTGGGTCACCCTTCATGGCACTTGGCGTAGGTAAATGTTTACGGTAAGGGGCACGGTCTTCCTAATGGACAGCAATCTCTGTCTCTGAGCTCCAGGAGGACGGGGGCCACATCTGTCATCTGCACTGGCTCCCCAGCAGCGAGGGGTCCACAGGTGTGAACTCAGGAAATACCTGCTAAATGGGTGAAGGACGGGCTGGTCCCCTCTCCCAGATGCTGAGCCGCAAGCAGGCAGGGGAACAATCTCTCCTCTTGGGTCTGACAAGTGCCACCTGCGGGGGGATGGAGGCCTCTCCCCTCCCCGAGGAGCTCTGCTGACCCTGCGGCGGGGTCAGCACCCCAGCTGCTCCACAGCCAGCGCACTCTGGGCTAGGGCTTCTGAGCAGGACACATGGTCTGAGGACAGAAAAACCAGCCCTGCTCCTGCACGCCACACGCAGGGATTCAAATGGCCAATTTGCAGGCAGTGTCACCTCTGAACCAGCGACACCTCTTGGGCGTGTGGCAGAAACCCCCAGGCACGGGAATTCCAGGGCACAGCCCCCGCCCACCGGGAAAAGGCCGCAGGACCCAGGCCCAGGAGCCCTGTCCACCTGCAGCTCAACTGCCTGCCTTTCCACCCGCCATGCGATGACAGCCGGGCTTCTGGAGGAGAAGGAGCCTGCCCGCCTGCTTGAACCCCCAGGTGCTCAGGGTGGGGGTGGGGGTGCTTTCGGGGTGGCCCCCCTCCTGGCAGGCTGCAGGGGGACATTCGTCAGGATCGGCCCCTGTTCCCACAGGCTGGGGTGCCAGGCTCATCGGTTGGAACTTCACGTGTCTTCAAGGTCAAGCTTCAAGAACATGAGAGGAGCTTGACCCTCGACCCCTCCTGCTCACTGCTTCCAAGCTGGGATTATTTTTAATTTTGATGACGTTCATTGGGGAGAAGGCGGCCCAACAGAGCCACATGATCCCATGCCACGCCGAGGCTCCTGGCTGGGGCCTGGGTATCTCAGGAGGCAGCCCAGAGAGAGGGGTGTTGGAGTCACATGAACCCCATCTCGACCAGCGCGTGTAAAACCTAGATGGCTCACTTAACCTTTTGGCAAAAATGAAAGGAGACAATGTGGATGGAGGGTGTGTGCAAGCCTGGCACACAGCAGCAGTAAATGCTACTTAACTTTCAGGGGGTGGCTCTGCTGTGAAACAAGAGTACCTCTCCAGTGACAAAGCTCAGCTCCTCGAGTCTCAGAGTTTTGCTCTGGAACCCAATTCCAGGGAGTTCTAAGATCTAGGAAGCCCAGGAAGCAGTCACCAGCCTGGCTGTTGCCAGGACCACTCAGAAGCTGCTCTGCAGCAAGGTTGGGTGGGTTTTCTCAGCAGGACTGGTTACTGCCTGTGAGCAGCAGGACAGCCCACCTCCAGTTGCTGAAGGCTTTGATAACACACCCTTGGCGAGGGAAGCCTGAATAAAGCAGAATCGAGGCAGGAGTGGGGCACTGCTCTGGGCCCACATGGGGTCCCGGAAGCCTGCAGGGAGAGGGAGCCAGGCACATTCAGAGTCTGGAACTAGGAACAAGCCCCCGGTTCCCCGAGCCCTCTCCCGCCATACCCTGTCCTGCACACACATCATTCCGCCCACACGCTGCCCCCACTGCCCTAGAAACAGTCAGGAGACCGTGCACACGGTCTTTCCTAAACCAGGTCATCTTGCTGCCCTACACCCCAAAGGGCGCACTGATGAATCTCTGCGTGAGAACGCAGGAAGTGATGGTAGCTGGCAAACAGAGGGGTTTGCTACTAGTGACTTAACAGGAAGCTCTGAGGCCCACCAAGAAGTGTCCTTGCTACGACGCCAGTGTTTTGAGGTCATCCTTGGCTGAGGATTCTTACAGAAGAGAGGACAGTCTGGTTCACACCCTCTAACTTCATCAGACCCTCCACTTGACTACCAGGGGCTCAAGCCTCCTGAGCTCACAGGAGGGGAGATCAGGGGAGACAAAAGCAGCCCCAGTCCTTGGCCTTAGGATGCATCCAGCCCAGGGGGAGGCGGGATTCAGACAACAACTGAGAACACCACCCAGACCAGCCCTGAGCGGTCCCGGGGCAAGAGCTCCAGAGCCAGGCCACACCAGCACCCCTGGTGTCCAGTGAGACCCCCAGGAATGGCTCCACACACAGGCGGCTGGGTGCTGGGGGGCCTAACAGCAGTCCACAGCGGGACAGCTGTGGGTAGAAGGACCACAGCATGGGGAAGCCTGGACGCTGGGCTGCCATCTGACGATGGGGGAAAGGCTGCTCCTGATGGGGGAGGGAATGGCAGCGCTGCTCCGAGTGGGAGCGGAAGGGAGAAGACCGGGAGGCATGTGGAAGGGGGCGGGGGGCCTCTGAGTTCACACGAGGATCTTCTGACTCCCGAGTCCCGGAACGGCTGCCTGGGACAGGGAGAGCCACACCTGAAGACCGGTCTGGTGTCTCTTCTGCCTCTGTCGGCACCCTGGCCCCATGCTTGTGATAAGCTCCAATGAGAAGGGCGGTCCACATATTTAGACTGCTCATCCCATCCTTTGGAACATCTTTGCATCTTTCATGTGTCAACGTCCCTCCGTCAACTTTCCTGGGAATCCCACCTAACCATGACTCCCAAATGTCCCTGGATGGTGCCCTTCCGGGATCAGATGGGACACGGAAGTGCTGAAAAGCACGGGCTCCGGAAGAAGACGATTACGAGATCAAACCTTGGCCTCAGCACTGGTGAGGCCTGGGGCCTCCTACGAATGACTTCTCTGAGTCTGTTTTCTCCTCCGCAAAAAGGGGGCGGGGAGCGGCTGACACCCCCTGCTGGGACTTTGTGAGGCAGGAGATGAGATCACGGTGGACACCCACAGGCTCTGGGGAAATGATCTACTTTTTTTTTTTCCTCTGAAAAAGCAATGAACTGATTTGACCAGATTCTTTGTCTTTTGCAGCCAGGAGCTTGGGGGCTGAGCTGACCCACCACCGGATGATCAGAGCAGGGCACGCTTCGCCTTCTCTGCTTGTTCTGTGGCTGCTGTGGGCATTTCTATCAAATCGCAGAAAAGGGGCAAAGCCGGCTTTAAAGAAGCATGGATGGAGGAGGGTTTGGACTACCCCGGAGAGGGAATCGTAGCCAACCCAGCATGGCAGGGTCTGGATTGTCCACCTGCCCTCTTACCAGAAGGCTCAGTCTGAGAACTGACTGTGCAAATCTCTTTCTGTGTCCACGTTCAGTGACTTCACAGAGTGAGCTTGAAAGTAGCCATGCTGGAGCATTTCCACCACAGAAATTGGCCAAAGCTCCCCACGAGGGCCCCTGCACCCACCGAGACCTTGTGAAGAAACACCGTCCAGCCCAGCCCTGCCATTAACAGTCAGAAAACAAAGGCCCAGATTGCACGCACCACCTTCAAAAACTTTTGTGTTCTGAAGGAAAAAGAAATCAGTGGTGCTCATGATTAATCAGACTCTAGAGCAGCTTTTGTCTCCTGTGGCTACAATTTCTGGCCGAATTTGCACCAAGGACCTGTGTCTCTGCTGTCTGTTCATTTGAGAAGCACATGATGCCTTCCTTGGGAGTCACTTAACCTTAAATCGCCAGCATCCTGGGAGTGTACTTGGAACCAACCCCTTCTCAGGGTGTACCCAGGATGGAGGCGGGATGTGCCCGTGACCAGGAACAGGGAGCATCTCTGAAGCCAGGAGCCCGGGCTGGAGTGTCTCCATAATTTACCATTTCCTTGTAGGGACTGGAGGCGTCTGGGCATGGTGTTGAAGTTTGATTAGTAATAAGAACATAGCAGCTTAACCTCTAACATTTAGCACTCTCCCCTGATCGAATTACTGATCTCTATCTGGGCTAGCCTCGCTAGCGGCTGCCTGGGAACATTACACCTCTCTAAAAGCCGTCTGTCTCCGTCACCACCTTTGCACAATGGAGCCCACAGCTATTTTTAAAGGACTGTGTCACCTTTCAAGAGAAATTGTGTCAGCTCGGAAGATTGACTTTTTATTTAATGAAAAATTTTTTTTTTTTTGAATCCCTCATGAGTAGACATTATTTAGATTTTTAATTTCAGGGAGACTAGGAAGAAGTGAGCAAAAGAAAATCATCGCCAAATGTCTGGGTTGTCTGTGGACAGGGAAGGAATGATATGCAAGGGACATTTGTCCTTGAACTATGGGCTGGAAAGCGTTTGGTAGGATTAAACCAGATAATCACTGTTTTGTTTCGTCCTGTCCAAAATTCTGCAAGATAAGGCAGACCAGCCCAGTGAAAATGGTGGACCCTGGAATGACATCCCCTGGGTTCATCATCCTGGCTGGACTTGGAGATGACTTTCTAGCTGTGACCCTATACTTCAGTTTTCTCATCTTTGAAATGGTGATGTTAATAGTGCTTAAAGTCACTGTCAAGTGACTGAGAGAACTCAGTGAGTCAATCCAAGCTGAGTACTTAGCTGAGTGCCTTGATCACAGCGAGCGGCCCATACGTTCTGGGCTTGCTTCGGAGGGTAGGGTCTACTGACTACTTTTTAGGCTCTTTTTTTTTTTTTTTTTTTAACTAAAACTCTTGCTCCTATGAATTCTCACAGAAACCCTGCCACGTGAGGATTTTCACTTTCCAGAGGAAGATGACTGTGGTTGAGTCAATGTATTTCTTTTTTTTGTTAGGAGGGTTAAATTAAGATCCTTCAAGTGTCTGGCTTGGCACCCAGCACGTGGGCAGTCCTCAGCACACGATAGCTATTTATGAGTCATCTGTAAGAGATAGTCTTATCATGAGGAAATCGGGATTTAGAAAAGTTTTAGGTGAACTCTGTACACATAAGACAGCTTGGCTGGGTGGAGAGACACAATGTTCCCGGAAGACTTGTCAAAGGCAGATGAGATGGTCAAGTTAGATGCAGTGAGTAAGACTAGAAACACCACTGATAAAGCCTGGACCGTGAGTCCTTAAGTTCTCCTCCTCCAAGAAAAAGTGAAACTGTCATTCAAAAAGACCCATGTACCCCTCCCTGTGTTTATAGCAGCTCTGTTCACAACAGCCAAGACTCGGAAACAGCCTACATGCCCATCGACAAATGAGTGGATCCAGAATATGTGGTGTGTGTAAACAAAGAAATACCACTCAGCCATAAAAAAGAACAAACTGATGCTGTTTGCAGAACATGGATGGACCCAGGGATTATCATACTAAGTGAAGTAAGTCAGAAAGAGAAAGGCAGATACTATACGGTATCACCAATGTGTGGAATCAAAAATATGCTTCAAATGAGCCTACCTATGAAATGGAAACAGACTCCTGTGTGTGGAGTACAGGCTTGAGGTTGCCGTGGGAGACAGGTCTGGGGGAGAGACGGAGTGAGAGGTTGGGGTTAACAGATGCAAGCTTTTATATATAGAATAGATAAACAACAAGTCCTCCTCTATAGCACAGGGAGCTACGTTCAACCCTTCTTTTCCTTAAGGGTTTAAACCTTTATTGGGTTTAAAGAATACTAAAAAAAAGAAATGTATATGTATGTATAACTGATTCACTTTGCAGCATGGCAGTAACCAATACAACACTATAACTCAACTATACTTCAGTAAAGGAAAAAAAAATAGCTTAAAGAAAGAGACAGTGAAACTGCAAGTTCCAGGTGATACAGTATGGGGGGTGGTATCCACCAAGGACCATGCAGGTCTCCATCACAGCCTTGCTCTTACAAAAGAGGTCAGTGAAAGGGCGTTTTGCCTGTGAATGCTTTACATGAAAGCACAGGATTTCTTATATACTCATGTATCAGCTTTTATGACTGCCAGCTTTAACCATCGTGTGCGAGAATCATCCAACAACGAATCCTGTTAAGCCGTGCAGGGGGACCTTGCCTTCCTGCAAACCCATTCCATCTTCAAGAACTGCCCCCATATCTTCCATTATGCCCAATTTGGGTCCCTCAAAGAGAGGGGAACATGTAGGGCAGAAGAGGAGCCAAGTTGAACTTATCCAAGTCCCTATTAACTTAAAAGTCACTTAGGAAGTTCCTGACTCCAGAGAAGACATTAGGGAAGCCAAGAGCAACAAGAGGGCATGAAAGGGGGGGCCTGCCCTCGAGGATGCCTCAGCTCAACAAGGAGGCGCATGACAATAATTATAATACAGTGAGATTGGTATGGAATGGAGGTTTGACGGAGGATTGAATGGAGGTCTGGTAACATCTGTGGGAGCATGGAGGAAGGGCTAGCTCTGCCTGGAGAGGTGGGGGTGAGACTTCAAAACCGAGGGGAGGTTTGAGACTGGCTGTCCGGGTGATGAGGAGCTCACTAGATGGAAAGGCATCTGAACTGGGGAACAGAAAGGCTGGAAGCTGAGTGTAAGGCACTGGGGGGTGGCGGCCGTCCAGTCTGCTTCCCTGGACCACCTCTCCTGCTGACAGCTGGACTTCCAGGGCCTATCATGGGATCCAGGATGCAGAGCACCTCAGCAAAGACCTGTTAAAGGGAAAAACCTAGTTGAGTGGGCTCTTCCTGACACTTTGAGATCAGGAGTCCTGGCTCTCCTTTTAGAAACGCTACAGGCTTTGAGTCTAATGTGATTTTCTTTTCTTTTCTTTTCTTTTTTAATTGGTGGGGGGAGGGTGACAATCACAGCCGGGCTCACTTGTTTGTCTGTGGGTTATTTGGGAGCTGGCTGATGGAGTTGCCGGATGTCTCTATTTCCTCATCTTCACAAAGACACCATCCTAACCCAGGGACCAGTTATTTCACAG
Source organism: Bos grunniens (assembly GCF_055505025.1). Lineage (NCBI taxonomy): Eukaryota > Metazoa > Chordata > Mammalia > Artiodactyla > Bovidae > Bos > Bos grunniens. Next base: position 6,446,215 of record NC_141182.1, read on the forward strand.
GGGAGAGGTTTCTTACAACCATACAACTTTGGATAAAGTTCATGTTCCTTTAAAGTTACTCAGCGGCCACTGTTTCCAAGCAAGATTGTTTCTAAACCCATGTGTTTCAGGACAACGCATGGACTGGGTTAAGGACTGCTTGGTCTGTGCAGACTTGACCTGCTGGGAACAAATGACTCTTTCAATAATTGCAATTTGACCTGTTCTAGCCAAGTCAATTTTTTTTTCTTTTATGATGCACATACTTCCACCAACAAATGATTAATTTTGAGATCTCTTTTCATTCTGGTTTCTCTGTAAATTGGCTGAAGGTGCTATTATGTTTTCCTTTAGCGAAAATAAACATTTGTTTACTGTTGCCAAGAACACCCCTGGTTTACCAGCTGTCACTCTCCTGGTGACAAGCTTTTCCAGAGCCTGGGAATAGTGTCAGGATATTAGTAACCTCCAGGAAGGTGGACTTAATTCAGCTGGAAGAGAGTCAGCCTTTAAAAAATAACTGCATGGTGCCAAATGTCTTTCAGAAACTTAGGTGGAAATTAGGAGTTGAGAGTACAGGCAGGGTAAAGCCAGACTGCATATGTTCAGATCTCAAGGCGAGCTTTTATCGGCTTTTGTGACCTTGGGTAAGTCTCAGAAACTTTCTAACTCCTAGTTCCTTTAGCAGTGAAAGTGGATAGTTAATAATAATAATATTAATGTGCAATTAACACATTTAGAGTTTTCCTGAACTTTTAGACATGCGGTGAGGTTGTCCCTTCCTGTGCCCTAAAGTTAGGTGCAACCACAGGACTTACTTTGATAGAAGCCCAGATGAACTATAAGCCTAGAAGAAGTCCACATGCCTGGGTGAGCTCTGAGATACAGATGGTATAATTTCGGCAATTTCACAGGGGTGAAATGCTTTTATATTTGCACTTTAAAATGGGATTGCATGCTGTAAAGGTAAACTTAAAAATCATGCTAATAATTTCAAAGGAAAGAAGGGCGGGAGGGAGAGACAGAGGAAGGAAGGAAGGAGGGAGGAGGAGGAAGGGAGGAGGACAAAGTGTTCAAGATGGAACAGGCAGCTTTGTGGAAGCATGTATCAGAAACGCTGCCCCCGCCGCCACCACCCCGTCACAACCAGAGGTGCCCCCGGCTCTGAGACACCTTGAGGACTCAAGGGCTTTCCCACTGTCCAGAGGCAGAAGCTCGCCGGGAGGTAAGGACCTCAGCAACGCCCCCTCTTCGAGGCCCTGACACTGTGAATCCAGAGGTCATCTTTCTGATCAGCCAGGCAGTGTTGAGCCCGGCCTCCAGGGAGGCTGGGGGGACTCAGGCACAGACAGCAGTGCTGTCCGATGGAATTCCCACAGAGATGGAAATGCTGTGCAACTGTGCTGTCCACGAAGGCAGCCGCACGTGGCTCCTGCGCCCTTGAAGAGGGGCCGGGGAGACCCAGGAACTGGACTTTGGCTTCATTTAATTCTGGTGAATTTAAATTCATGTGGAAACAGCCACCTGGGCCCGATGGTGGCCATCTGGGACAGCACAGACCTAGCGAAACAAAAGCCGAGTAGATCGTGGGCATTCAGGGACCCAGTCACTGTTCCTTCTTCCACGCTGCGTCTGCAAGGCCCGTGTACAAGCAGATTCAGCTTAGGGCTCTTCAGCTCTCATGGGCCCTGCTGGAAGCACAGGGCTTTCGGAAAAGGATGAAATCTGACCAGACACTAGCCCAAGCCAAACTGTGACGCTGTGAGTGGTCACACCCTCCATCTGTCTGATGACCGGCAAGTGCAGAAAGATCCTGGCTACATGCAGGCCTGATCTGAGGCTGGGGGCTTCCCAGGCTGCAGACTGCTCCCTGCTCTAGGACCACGGAGGGAGGGGAGCTTTGGCTCCACAATGGAGCATGAGAATTGTTTGGGCTGGGAGCCATTTGGAGGGCTGGGCCGGTTTCTGTCTTGTCTGGGAGCTGACTTGATCATTTCACCGAAGCTCATTTTACAACAATTCCTGAACAAACCCAGCTCTCGAGGCTCCAGGTTTTGTCTGCTTCAAAGCATCCATAAGAGAAGAGGATAGCATGCATTAGAAGTAGAGACCGTGATGGTATCTAATTTGGAACAACCGAGACAAGGTCTCCAGGCCTTTCCCAGAGCTTGTGCAGTTCTTTAAGAGCTCACATGTCTAGGACACTGCATTTTACAGAGTGATCCATCTGAAAGCAGTGGTTTTTAGCACATGACTGTGAAGAAAGCCATCTTGGTCTATTATCCCAAGGGAGACACAGAGGTATGGTTACTGGAAACATTACACTGCTTCTCAGAGTAGATGCTAAAGGCCTTTTCGAAATGGCCTTGAAGCACCCACCAGTATGGTCCCTGCTACCCTCTGCTTCACCTCTTCTTCCCTTTGCTTACTCTGGTTGTGAGGGCCAGCTTATACTTCTGACACACGCCGTTCAGGCTCCTACCTCAGAGCCTTTGCACACACTCCTGTCTCTCACTTGCACCTGTTTGATGCCTTACATCTTTAGTCTTTGCTTTCACATCAGCTCCCCAGGTCCCGAAGAACAAGCCTCCCTTGACCTTCTCTCCCAGTTTAAAACAGGAACCCCTCACCTCTCACTTCCTACCCCATGCCCTGCTTACATTTCTGCATTGGACGTCTCACTTTTTAACGCACCTTAGCTTTTGGGTGGGCTTACTTACTGCCTGTCTCCCTTGCCGGAAAACCGAATCGACAAAGACTGGCGTTTACCTTGTTCTCTGGTTTGTCGTCAGCACCCACAATAAGGCCGGGCACACAGTAGGAGCTCAAGACACGATTGTGAAATTCATGAATTCTCTCGTACTGAAGCCTCATTATCAATTCTTCACAGCTTTGCTAATGAGGCCACTCGAGCTTCGAGCTGGTGACGGATTAAAGCTTCAAAGCTAAGAAAGAGGAGGACTTCATGAATGATGTCCTTCGACAGGTAATTTTGGAGCATTGGCTCAGTATTGGCTGCTGTGCTACAGGAAAGAACAAGACTCGTGAGCTCCCCGTCTGCATGGAACTGAGGTTCTAGTGATGCCAGTGGTGCTCAGGAGTCAAGTTCAAGGCTGCCTCATCCCCGAGGCCAGTCTGATCGTGTCCCGGAGGACTAGTTCTGAATCTTCCTGAAGACGGGGGGATGCTCTGAAAGCACTAAGGCTGAAAAAAGGGAGGGGGCCCACTTCCAGGAAGTTTAGCTCATTGGTGTGTCTGTGAGCATTTTCCTTCTTTTTCCTGCAGTGGCCTCAGGGAGGTGGACACCTGAAACTTTGAGAGTCTGTGTAGCTGGAAGTGACTTTGGAGACACTGTCGCCCAGCCTCTCACTGACATTTGGAAAAGCAGTCATTCCGAATGCAGCCTCAAACCTAAGGCCAGGGGGCAAGCTGACAGACCTCAGCCGCCACAGACGCACCCGTCCTCCAGGATGGATTCGAGGCTGGGCACGCAGGGGCACCCAGCTAATCTCGAATCGTGAGAGCGCTGGATGCCAGCGGGTTGCTGTGACCTGCGCCCCAGCTGCAGTGAAGCAATAACTTGAAAGGGAAGTGAAATTCAGCAAATGCCGGGCCTCTGGATCCTCAGAGATGGTCTCCTGCACTGGCGACCTCTCCCGACCTCTCAAAGCCGTTCTCTCATTGGAACCCCTTGGAAATGGCACGGGGGTGACTCAGCTGAGGACCCGAAATAAAATGCTGCCAACAGGAGCCTGACTCACCCACACGACTAGCTGTTGGCTCAACCCGAGGAGACTGGGAAGTCTCTGTCCTCCCAAAGTTTCCTCCCCTGGGGGGATTGCCCAGCAAAAGCGTACTCAGCAGATTTCTACACAGAAAGAGGAGTGGTTCTGAGACTGATGCTCAGGGCTGGGAGCAGGTGAAGAAAGTGATGTTGGAAGCTGGTCGGTTAGGGGTCCTGCCTCTTTGGACTGAGATTGGAGGTAATTGGCTAATCGTCACGGTGGGCAAGGGGGCATGGGTAGTGAGCTGAGACCAGCACCCCTTGCAACACCCCAATTCTGGGGCATTCAGGATGCGGGGTGGCCCACTGGAAATGACACTTCTGGAAACGCAGAGGTCCCACTTGGATCTCGTCCTGCCCCCAGTGAAGCTCACTCAGTGGCAGCCAAACTGTCCCTGTGCCCCTTGCCAGGGCTCACACCTGGCCTCGCTGGAGACAGGGGGTCTGTACAGAGCACGATGCGAGCAGGGCCAGTCCCACCTGTGTGACGGACAGGCAGGGCCACCGCTCCAGGATCTTAGGGTACCGGGGAGGGCGTCACTTTACCAACCTCACGCTCATCCAGCGGTGAGTTCCGCTTTCTGTTTTTGGTTTTTCCAAAGTATGTATCAGATTCAAACTTCTTTCCTATTGTTACTCCTCACTGTCTCACCTGGACAATGGAAATCAATTCCAGAATCCATCTTGCCAACTCCACGCCTGCCCTCACTCTTTCCCATGATTCAGTCTCTACGCAGTGGCCACAGTTATCTCTCCATGATGCAGTCACTAAATCACGGCTCCCTGACACCCCTTCGATGACTCCTCATCTGTTCTGGGTACCCACTGTATCACCAGGTACCTCCAAACGCAGTGGCTGAAAACAACCGGATTTTATCATAGCTCTCAGTGCCAGACAGGGCTTGGCTGGATGGGTTTTTGGCTTTATACTGTGTTGAGTCAGGTCATTTGCGGGTATGCAGCTGGTGGATGGCCTGGCTCAAACTTTTCAGAAGGACGTCACTCACATGTTTTGGTGCTTTGGTGGGGGTGGCTAGAGGGGTTCAGATGGGGCTGTTGACTGGCGTGTCCCTGTGTCATCACCCCACGCACCAAGTCTTAGGGTCATCTGGCTTCTTACACAGTGGCTTAGGACTCCCAGTGAGAGTCAAAGTATCAGTCACTCAGTCGTGTCCAACTTTCTGTGACCCCGTGGACTATAGCCCGCCAGGCTCCTTGGAGTCCATGGGATCCTCCAGGCAAGAATACTAGAGTGGGTTGCCATTCTCTTGTCCAGGGGATCTTCCTGACCCAGAGACTGAACCCAGGTCTCCTGCATTGCAGGTGGATTCTTTACCATCGGAGCCACCAGGGAAGCCCTAGGACTCCAAAAGAAGGTTTGAAAACAAGAAGTAGCAAGTGCCCCTCCCTGAGGCCAGGGAGTAGAAGCTGGCACAGCATTGCTTCCGCCACACTGCATTGCCCAAAGGAGGCAGGTGCCTCCTGGACTCGTAGGAAGGGGATGAAGATGTCAGCTCCGGGGGTAGGGGTGTCCAGGCATGTGCAGCCATCTTTAACTGGCCACACACCCACAATCAGAGAGATGCCCGCTTTCTTGGCTGACCAACCAGGACCTGATGACCCGGCCCTTGACTGCCTCATACCATGTGCTTCCTCCCACCTCACCCTCCGGCCACATGGGACTCCTGCCTGATCCAAAACACATCAGCTTTTCCTTCTCACCTCAAAACCTCACTTATCTGGAATGCTCTTCCTCAAACGCTCCCCACATGGGCTCCAGGTCTTAGCTCACGTGTCCTCTCTAGATGGAGCCCCTGAGCTCAGCCCCCCGCCATGGAAAGCATCCAGACCAGAATGTTCTAGTCGCCTGACAGCTTCCCTTTAGAGATGGAAAGAAAGGATGAGTACTTGGCTCCAGGCGGGCAGAAGAGATCTGGGACAAAATTGAGTTTCCATTCTGCCTACTGGTAAGTTCTTTACTACCCCCTGCCCCAAAAAATACCCGCTTCACTTTTTTCACCTGCTAAACACAGATAAGCAACATTTACCTCCAAGAGCTGTCATAAGAAAAAAGAATGAGATCGCCATGAGTGAGCATTGCATTACAGACATAGTAAAGTTTCAATAAATATTTGTTAAAAGAGAGAGAATGGTTGTTTTCTTTTTCTTTTCTTTTTTCCAAGTACAAGGCCAGTTGCAGGCTATAATTTCCTTGTTACTAGACATTCTGGTTTAGCCTTGGGGTTCCGGATTTTCTTCCCGCACCCCCCCACCCCCGCTTAATTTGAGAGTTGTCATCTCTGCTCGACCAGGTCAGAAAGTCCGCTGCACGCCATCCTTGTGGGGAGGGTGAGGTGTGTAGGGGGGTGACTGGCTCAGAGTAAACAAGCTGAGGAACTGTGGGAGCAAACACATAACTGGCAAGAAAGATTTTTTTTTTTTAATAATAGATGTTTAAAAATGAATCCAAACAAGAGAAATAGACCCACAGCACAGGGATAAGTGTAACGTCTATCATGAACTGTGATATATATCTGCTCTGAGACCAGCTCAACGAAAGGCCAAATTTTCTTAAAAGCATGTTAAAATATTAATAGATAGCTGAAACAGTTCTCCTGCAAGTGCTGCCAGCCTTCGGAAAGATTACATCAGACTGGGGAGAACGAGGGGAGACGCTGTCGTGTCTTAGCGGCGGCGACCTACAGGGGCAACCTTACCATCCACTCCGATGGGGCTGGCTGCAGTGTGGCAGGCAACCCCCTGCCAGGCTCCGTTCATGTGAGTCAGAATTACTGAGAATTCTCGCATTCGGCCTCAGGAAACGTGATTCACTGCCCCAACCTCCTGGTATGCCAAAGCCCTCACCCCAAGGCTCCTTTGGTTTAGCTCCGACCCTCCCTCTGGCCTCTTCTCCCACCAGGCTCCCCTTCTCAGCCCCATGGGTGGCTTTTCAGAGCCTCATACTTATCTGGGTCCCTCCTGGTGCAGGACTTCCGGTCCTCTCTTAGCTCCTTCTAGAACACTCTTCTCCCCACTCTTAACTCCTTTAGTCCCCTCCTCCTCCTCTGGGTCTCTGCAGGAGCTCCTTCTCCTAGAGCAGCAGTCCCCAACCTTTTTGTGGAGCAGGGACCTGTCTCGTGCAAGACAATTTTTCCATGGACCAGGGAGGAGGGAGATGGTTTTGGGGATGATTCAAGTGCATGACACTTAGTGTACACTTATTTCTATTGTTATTACATCAGCTCCCTCTCAGACCATCAAGCACTGGATCCGGGAGGTTGGGGACCCCTGCTCCAGAGCAACCCCAGACACTACAAGTCCCACCAGGGACCTCCGTCACCTCTCCCCTGCACTTCACGTTAGCCTCTCTGCATGGATCCCTCCAGCCTCTCTCATGAACTCTAGTAACAGCAGGGCTTGCGTCTCTTCTCACTCATCACAGAATCCACAGCCTCTAGTAGATGAGGGGACCAGTAAGTAACTGTGAAATAGTGAACAAATCCAGAACAACAGCCTAGAGCGCCAAGAGCATCACGTTCAACCTCGTGATTCTGGGACTGGGTGGAGGGATTCGTTGCAAAGGTTGATTAACCTTACTGGTTTGATCTGCCAAAGAAACAATCCCTTTGCTTCACTGGTTTGCCAGTGGAAACACATCAAAAGCATACACACACCCCTATGTTCTGAGCAGTGCTAGTCACAATAGCCAAGACATGGAGACAACCTAAACGCCCACTGCCAGATGAATGGACAGACGACGGGTGGATTCCATACACAACAGAATACTACTCAGGCGTGAAAGAGAGCGAAATAATGCCATCTTCTTGCCTGGAGAATCCCATGGATGGAGAAGCCTGGTAGGCTGCAGTCCATGGGGTCGCACAGAGTCGGACACGACTGAAGCGACTTAGCAGCAGCAGCAGCAGCAACATGGATGGGACTAGAGATGATCGTGCTAAGTGAAGGAAGTCGAAATGAGAAAGAGAAATACTGATGACGCCGCTTACATGTGGAACCTAAAATATGACACAAAGGAGCATATCCACAAAACAGAAGCAGACTCACTTGTGGAGAAAAGACTTGTGCTTGCCAAGGGGGAGCGGGGTGGTGGAGGGAAGGAGTAGGGGGTCGGGATGAGCAGAGGTAAGCTGTTCTATTAGCAATAAGGGCCCACTGCATAGCACAGGGAACTATATTCTGTGATAAACTGTAACGGAAAAGAATTTTAAAAATAATTTATATATATATATACATATATGTATAACCAAATCACTTTGCTGTATAGCAGAAATTAACATTGTAACTTAACTTCAATAAAAATTTTTTTTTTAAGTATAACAAGTTGCACAAGAACTTTTGACCTAAAGGTGACTTTCAGTTCAGTTCAGTCACTCAGTCGTGTCCGACTCTTTGCCACCCCATGAATCGCAGCACACCAGGCCTCCCTGTCCATCACCAACTCCCAGAGTTCACTCAAACTCATGTCCATCGAGTTGGTGACGCCATCCAGCCATCTCATCCTCTGTCATTCCCTTCTCCTCCTGCCCCCAATCCCTCCCAGCATCAGAGTCTTTTCCAATGAGTCAACTCTTTGCATGAGGTGGCCAAGTACTGGACTTTCAGCTTTAGCATCATTCTTTCCAAAGAACACCCAGGAATGATCTCCTTTAGAATGGACTGGTTGGATCTCCTTGCAGTCCAAGGGACTCTCAAGAGTCTTCTCCAAAACCACAGTTCAAAATCATCAATTCTTCGGTGCTCAGCTTTCTTCACAGTCCAACTCTCACATCCATACATGACCACTGGAAAAACCATAGCCTTGACTAGACGGACCTTTGTTGGCAAAGTAGTCTCTGCTTTTGAATATGCTATCTAGGTTGGTCATAACCAAGGTAGGTCCTTATTTTCTCACATTCCCATCTGGCCCCTTGAGAGCTCTTTACCTGTCAATCATCCTCCTTGACTTGCCTCCCAAGCCCACTGAAATGAATGGGGTCATTTTTCTCCTGGCTGCCAAAGCTCAGGATCTCGGCTTCCTCCTTGGCTCCTGCCTGTTCTCTCCCCTCTGCCATCAACTGGTGGATGGCCTTTGCTGAGCTTTCTCCCTATCATCTCCACCACTTGCTCTTTCGTCTCTAGCCTCTGTGCTGACTTCAGTTCACTTGCGCACTCTTTGCTTCTGAATGGCTACGATCACCACCTCAGCCTTCTTCCTTACTTCTGATGGTAACCCCTGCTGGAATCCATTTCCCAGTGACACCTGGTAATATTTCTCAGCTACAAAGCATCCAATCAGCAAGTACTTATTGATGATGCTACTGGAGGACGGCTGCTGTGAAGGCCCTGGGGATAGAAGGCTGCCTGTGACCTTCCAGAAGAGACAAGTGTGTGATCAATGGCAGGATTCCGGGGGGTGGGGTGGGGTGGGAGGGAGTGATTGCTACCAAAGGGGGTGAGCAGTCTTGGCAACAGGGGAGGCTGAAGAGGCATCTATTCCCTCCCTCCCTCTTTGCCTTTCTTTCCACTCTGGTTCTGGCTCATTCATTCATTCAGAAAACACTATCCCATGACAGACCAGATAATCAAGATACATTAAGACGGTGAGGGGTGGGGTATATGGAAGTGAACGTGACATGGCCTCACCCCTTAAAAGGCTGACTTGTTGGTGCATATGTGTGCACATATGTGTGTACACACAAACTCACCCATTTACACACTGGGTGCAGGGTGCTGAGTTCCAGAAACCTTGACGTCCTCAACCCTCCAGCTCTTAAGATGGGGCTGAATGCATTTACAGAATGCATGGATGAATGAATGAATGAATACATAAAGGAATAACTGACCTAGTGTGAAAAGTCCTGAGTATATTCACAGGACTCAACCTCCGTCGGCAGGAGAGTTTTGATTAGAATTTGATTGGAGTTGAGTAGAAAACGCCCGGTGATCCAAAGGCAGGAATCTCTAGCGTCGTGCCTGCACAAGGGGGTTTGAAGTGTGGACCCCGTTCAGCTCAGAAGAGACAACCCCTTGTCCCCCTCCGAATGTCCACAGGCTTGCTCCTCATCATGGACATCCCAGGCGCCCAGCTAGTTTGCAGAGGCCTGGCTGTCTGCAGAAGACAGGGCATCTGGACTCAGTGATTCCACACTGACTTGATGTCCTACCCGAGAGGGGATGATGCTGATGGTGACAGTGATGGTGTCACGTGTCGGCCGCCAAGGGGGAGCGGGGTGGTGGAGGGAAGGAGTAGGGGGTCGGGATGAGCAGAGGTAAGCTGTTCTATTAGCAATAAGGGCCCACTGCATAGCACAGGGAACTATATTCTGTGATAAACTGTAACGGAAAAGAATTTTAAAAATAATTTATATATATATACATATATGTATAACCAAATCACGTTGCTGTATAGCAGAAATTAACATTGTAACTTAACTTCAATAAAAAAATTTTTTTAAAGTATAACAAGTTGCACAAGAACTTTTGACCTAAAGGTGACTTTCAGTTCAGTTCAGTCGCTCAGTCATGTCCGACTCTGCGACCCCAGAGACGGCAGCCCACCAGGCTCCCCCGTCCCTGGGATTCTCCAGGCAAGAACACTGGAGTGGGTTGCCATTTCCTTCTCCAATGCAGGAAAGTGAAAAGTGAAAGTGAAGTCACTCAGTCGTGTCCGACTCTTCACGACCCCATGGACTGCAGCCCACCAGGCTCCTCTGTCCATGGGATTTTCCAGGCAAGAGTACTGGAGTGGGGTGCCACTGCCTTCACACTTATTAGTGGCCAGGCACTGCTTTAGGCAGCAACCCAGCTAAAGAGACAATTCTTAGCGCCTCATCACAAATGGGGATGCTGAAGCTTTGTGTGTGAAGAGACAGAAAATTTACTGTAATTGACCCCTGATCAAAGAACCACCCCCTCCTCTGCCCTCTTACATATTGATAAGTCCAGTTTACTCCCACATGGCTTCCAGCCTCTGAATCTAACACGTTCCAGGAAGCACAAAATAATGGCAGAGGATGAAGGACTTTGTAAGTGATGATGGAAACACGGGTGGTGTCAGGATATATGAAATACCATGTCAGAGAGGTGCGTTGGAAGATGCTGCCGCCTTCAGAATGCAAGAGAAGGCAGGCTTCAGACCAGTTTCTGTTCCTGAGAAACTGGTCAGCGCATCTCTTTCCAAAAGCTGAGACTGCCTGGGGAACAGCAAAGGAGCAAACGCACCAAGCGTTATTGGAGAGAAAAATAACCGCAAACAAACAATACCCTGTCATATGTATTAGGATTTCAGTTTTAAGTTGAATTTAGCTGGCTGTGGGTTGTTTGTTGTTTTCTTTTTTTTAATATATATTTAGATATGTTCGCTCCTTTTCTTTAGTTTTATTCTGACTTTTCTTTATACTGATTACATAACGACTTACCCTGGATGGGAGGAACAGATTCCTTTGAATAAGTGAAACTTGCTAACCGCAGGGACAGAATCTTGCCCTTGTCTTTCTGCTCTGCTTTTGGGGAGAAGGAGGGAGACGCAAGGAGGGACGATCCAACCTGGCTCTGAAATGATATAACAGTCGTAACTCCAACTAAAGACCAACAGCTCCCAGCTGAGGACCCCTGGGCTAGAGCTGACCTCTGTCTTATCAGCCTGGAGGTGACTCACCGAGGTGTCCCAGGGAATGGGCTTGAGACCCACCAGAGCATGGTCTAAGTCCAGGATGGGGCAGCTCACAGACTCGTCAAGGTTGTAAGAAAAGCCAAAAGAAAAATGAAACACAATGCGAATGTCCTTCCTTTGCTTCTGGCTCTAGAGAACACACACACTCCTTCAGGCAGTCAGGGCTTTGCAACGAAACACGTCAATGCACAGACTACTTTCGAGGCATACGTTTCTTGGACCAACCAAACATTTAATTTTCTTTCTTCTTAATTGGTGTGTTTTGTTATGGCTCACATCTCCCACAGATCTGTTCAGTAGTGGCTAAATGCAACTTGGGCATTTCCAGTAGCACTCCACTGGACACTCTGAGCATAGTAATTACAACAGCTATTCATTGACTGAGAATCTGCAGTTTTATTTTGTCTGCAGGACAAAATAGCCCCAGCTACCTCAATGGTAGCTGAGGCAGCACCGGGTGGACGAGAGTTATAGTAGTAATAACGTTAATAATAGTATTATTAACTTCTATCCCAGTTCCTTAGCTTCTATCCACATTTCTTAACACCAAAAATTGTGCTAACCATGATCTCATTTAATTCTTCCAATAGCGATGTGTGAGAGCTATTATCTACATTTTATCGAGGTGTGCGTTTGTGCCAAGTTGCTTCAGTCGTATCTGACTCTTTGTGACCCTATGGACTATAGCCTGTCAGGCTCCTCTGTCCATGGGATTCTCCAGGCAAGAATACTGGAGTGGCTTACCATGCCCTCCTCCAGGGGATCTTCTTGACCCAGGGATTGAACCCACATCTCTTGCGTCTACCTGCATTGACAGGTGGGTTCTTTACCACTGGCATCACTTGGGAAGCCTACGTTTTATAGACGAAGAAGTGGAAACTCAGAAGGATTAAGACATGTTGTTGTGACTACCTGGCTAATTGGATGATTCCTCCTCCTTGAATTAACTGTAATGATGCACTCTTTCCATGGTCATGTTTTATGGCTTTGATAGTATGCCTGGAACAGAATACGTAATCAATGGCCTCTGGTAAGCATTAGCAGCACCGCTGCCACAGACCAGTAGCTACACTGACGCCCTATGAGAAGCATCAACCCTGTTGTACAGATGTGGAGACTGAGGCCAAAGCCTCAAAGCTAGGATATGGCAGAACCACACATCAGTTCAATTCCAAACCACACCCCTTCCAGTCATTGGGCCTGCTGTTCTTACGGGACTCAGATTCTTTAACCATCTCTGAGGCAACTTCCTTTTGTCATAATGGAAACAGCCTGCCAAGTCTGGGGTAGCTAGGAGCAGCCCTTAAGACTGGCCATCAGTCTGGTCTTTCCTTTCAGGTGAAATGTGATGGGACGAATCCATGTTTCCAAAAGCCTCCCACACCGGGCACCAGCTGCCCCTTGATGTCCTCTGGCCTCGAGGCCTGGCAGGGTGGCCCTGCCCTGGCCTCCTGGCTAGAACGACGGAGGCTCCTGTGTGCACGCGAGCCTTTGCGTTCTGTAGCCAGCAGCCGCAGCCAGAGATCAGCGATAAGTAGACATCGTGTAAATTCAACTGCACGCACCCACTCTCCCTACAAATCATGTGACTTCCTATTAACAGCATCGCTGGTCTTACCAAACCGATATTTCCTGTCAAGGCTTTAGACTAATTGTGGTTTTAACAAGGGTAACATCATGCATTTCTGTGAGAGGGAACAACCGTAGGTCAGACAGCCAGACGGGCAGTCTGGAAAACAGATCCATACTCCGAACCTTTCAGGCTGATAGAAAACCCAGATAAGTGTGCTGGTGATGTGCAAGTTATCTGGGGAGAATCGGACGGGAGGGAAATGAACTCTGCTCGGCTAAAGAAAGCGTTAGTTACTCAGTCGTGTCTGACTCTTTGCGACCCTATGGACTGTAGCCCGCCACGCTCCTCTGTCCATGGGATTCTCCAGGCAAGAATCCTGGAGTGGATTGCCATTCCCTTCTCCAGGGGATCTTCCCGACCCAGGGATCGAACCCAGTTCTCCTGCATTGCAGGCAAATTTGGAGTCCTCAAAGATGGAGCACTGATTTTTTGCTTGGTGTTTAAGAAAAGCAATCCATGAAGACCGGAGACTCTAGACCCTGCCAGATGTGGGCCTGACCATGCTTGGTCCAAGGAGAGCCAGCGGGCCTGGGATGGCTGCACTCTCTACGGGGCCCTGCGCTCGACCTCTGGAGTTGCAGCACACGTGATGTGACGGCTGATGGTGACTGCGGAGCACATCCCTCTTGGCTGCACTCTCTCTGCAGTTCAGAGGCCCTGTAATTGTTCTGCTCTTGGGAAAGGCTGAGGCCTCCGTGGGGGAACATATTTGCCCTGACTGGCTTGTTTGGCAGAAGAGATATGCCGTGATTGAGCTCAGGGCTCGTGAACTCAACCTGCGCCTTGGAAAGCAGAATGAAGATGAGAGAGAGGTTTGAACTTCTTCCCTTAACCCACATCTGGCTCAACAGCCCCCTTTTCCTGTTAAGACGTCAACTGCGGTATGACAGGGTACCATTTATCACTGAGACGTCCTCCACAGCTTCCTTTTCCTGTACCCTGTCTCTTCCACTTACTTTAGGTCAAACCGAGACATTTCTTACAGGGGCGCTTTCAACTTGGGTGACACTTTCCTGATGCTGAATCTTGTTCCGAAATGCCACAAGCAAAGTCGCTGGCCTAGAATATCAACATGTCACAGGGCTTTCATTGTTTTAGGCACAACTCAATCGTGTTTCTTCCAGCTCATCTGGGAATTTTGTTTGTTAAATAAGGGTCTATTCCTACCAGGAAAATTCAAAATGACCACTAGGAAACACTAAAATCCACTTTCACCTCCCCGTTTAATTGATTTAATAGAAAATGCATAAGCACAGATTTTTTTTCACTGCATTTGGCCAGTAGAATTTTCTGCAAAAATAGAAATGTTCCATTTCTGGGCTGTCCAATATGATAGTCAGTAGCCACGTGGGGCTACTGAACAACTAAAATGTGGCTACCTCAACTGAACTCATTTTAATTAATTTAAAATTAAAATTGAGAAATGCAAATAATGCATGGTAGACACTGGTAGAAATGTTCAGACCGTGAACTGTGCTATGGATGGAGAAGGGTTAAGATTTATTTTAAAAATTCCAGTTATCTATTCACTGGTAACATGTCTGCAGGTTGCATATGACCTTACTTTTGTTGACCCGAACATATCTCAGAAAAAGTGAAAGAAGAAGAATGTTGCATTCATATTAAGAAAATGATGCCTTTCTCTTGAGGTTTGGGGCAAAACAAAGAACAAGAGGAGAACTGGCCTGGTGCCTGGGTTAGGTAATGGATATTCGTTCATTCATTCACTGGTTAATTTAATACTTACTAAATCTCTACTACATACCATGTACAACATTTCAGTTGCTTCATCTATAAAAGGAGGAGAAATAATAAATAATACCTAAATAGATATTGCATGCAATACACTTGGTGAACTGTAAGCCACCAGGGAAATTTGACCCAGATTGGTATTTTCTTTAGCCTTCTCAACCAGGAAGAGATATTCAAACTGGAAGGGGTGCTTAAATTGCAAATGAAACTCCAGAGTGGGCACAAAGAATAAAGAAACAATCCAGCCACCTCGGATGATTATTCTAGATAGTTCAAATCCATGCATCTGGATAATTAATATCCTGAGATAATGAAAAGATTCACAGGGAGGAATGCAACAGCTCAAGAAGGCAGGGAGAAAGGAAGAGAATCACTACAATATCTCAGTCTCAGAAGAGAAAAATGGGGAAAGGACATTTCAGAAAACTATACAATGGTAAAATTTGTGTTGGCACAACTTAAGAACAGATTATTAACAAGTTGATTTTGAAAAAGCAAAGTGGAAACCTAGTATCTCAAGGGAATGGCACAGTACAAATGTGTTTTGATCTCAGAAAGCATGTGATGCTGTCCCTTAAGAAATACCTAAAGACAAGATGGAAAGATGTGAAGCGGATGGGAGGCTCATCAGTGGATTTGTTGCTATTCAACCAAATTCTGTCCTCTAATTTACGAACACCTTTCACATAGAAGGGACTTGATCACACAGAGATGTGATCAGATCTTGAACTGATAAGGCGGAGGTTCTGAATGTGGTCCTGGTACCTGCAGCATCAGCACCAACTGGAAACTTGTTCGAGATACAGATTCTCCTACCCCATCCCCAGACCCACTGAATCAGACACTCTAGGGTGGAGCCTAGCTGTCTGGGTTGTAATCAAGCTTGCTGGTTATTCTGGTGCCTGACAAGGTTTGAGAGCCACTGTGCTCTGGGGAACAGCAGAGAAAGAATGAGGGGCAGCTGGTATGACAAGAGGGCTTTGGGAAAGTAAGGTTAAATGGGCCTTTTAGGGGGTTTGTTGTGTGGTATATAAAATGATTCTCCCTCGGTGTTCTCTCTACATGGCTTCAGTAAAACTTTATGTTACTGCTCAAGAATTTTGGGATCAGATGGATTTTCTCTTGCACTGGTCTCGTAGCGGGACCTAACTGAATCTGATGACCATTCTGTTGCTAATGAGGTCAATCTAACTCTTGCAGACCTGTCTGGGTTACAGTTGTCTAAGGTCAACCTGTTCCCACTGTTCATCCTCCCAACTTATATAAACACGGCCCACTAATAAGACTATTTAAATGAGCAGATTTCCAGCAGGAGGTTGACCAGTAGTCGTAGCTCTTGCAAGCACATATACCACCTTTTGCACTGGGGCAGAAGATGTATCTGAAGGACATGCTGGAGTTATCTTCTAACAGATGTCCTGACTGGGGCATGCTGATAACACACCTTGGAGGCACAGTCAGCAAAGACCTACAGAGAACAGTTACAGCCACAGGTCTGAGCATTTTATATGTACCTGCCCAAAAAGATTGCTGGGCATAGGTGGGTTTTTTCTAACTTCCCCTTCCAAAAGCACTTACTCTAATAAACACACTGAGATGAAATAATGATCATGTCATCGATGCATAAGAAAGATAATAAGGTATTAATATACAGCCCAAATACATTCAACTCCCTTTGAGGGAAATAGCTAACTTGCCAATATGTATGAATCAATTTAACTTATAAAAGGAACAGAGTTTCTCACTGGATTACACCAAGAATAGTGATTAACAGACTGTCAATTCTAATATGAATTTTGTCTCTGCCCAAGTGAAGGTTTAAAATTCATTTCATTTTTATGCATAAAATTCATGCACTGATTTTTTTTTCAATTTTAAGCTCTATATTTTCTCTCTGGAAGAAAAAAGATGGAGGAAAGGGATGAAATGAAATTTTAAAAGTCCAAACCCTTTCCTTTTAATATATACCTTACACACTGTTTTCTTGATTTGGTTTTTTAATGTTCATTGATTTATTTAATAGATGTTTCTGGGGGACCTACTTTTTTAAAAGCCTGACACTTTTTAAGGCTCTAAAGGATGGCTTCCCTGGTGGCTCAGACAGTAAAGTATCTGCCTGTGACGCAGGAGACCAGGGTTCGATCCCTGGGTTGGGAAGATCCCCTGGAGAAGGAAATGGCAACCCACTCCAGTACTCTTGCCTGGAAAATCCCATGGACGAAGGAGCCTGGTAGGCTAGAGTCCATGGTGTCGCAAAGAGTCAGACATGACTTCGCTTCACTTCAAAGGATGAAAACTGTGAGCCTGCCCTAGAGAGGAAAGAAAATCATCAAGCAGATAAAGAAGTCTATAATTTTATATACACTATATAATACATATGTATATAAAATACAGGCTCACAAATTGTGAAGTTTGGTGGCAGAAAGGAGCAGGGATGGGAACCAGAGTAAGGATGACCTGTTCATTCAGGGGATCATGGATCCCTCTTGGAGGTGATACTGAAGCTGAGACCCACAGGACAAGCCATCAACCACCAAAGAGCCAAAAGAAGGTAGTGTTTCCATCAGAGAGGTCATTACCAAGTGTTGTTTTTTTTTTTTAATTTAATTTTATTTTTGAACTTTACATAATTGTATTAGTTTTGCCAAATATCAAAATGAATCCGCCACAGGTATACATGTGTTCCCCATCCTGAACCCTCCTCCCTCCTCCCTCCCCATACCATCCCTCTGGGTCGTCCCAGTGCACTAGCCCCAATAAAAACCCCACTTGGTTTACAAGCCCATTGTACAGAAGAGGCAATTGAGGCTCAGGGAGCTGAGGAACTTTCTCAGAGTCACACAATTAACTAAGTAAGGGCTGACCTAGTTTTAGACTTGGGTATGAGTTCAGTCATTGAGCTGTTCAAAGCTATATTCCATGGCTTCAAATGCAGAGTTTTCCCAGAATAAATATCCACTCAAAAAAGTCACACCTGTTGTTTTTGGCTTGGTTATTATTTTCTTCCATGAGGGCAAGTAGATTCTCCTCTGACCACCCTGGAAACCAGCTGCACGCAGCAATGGGAGATCTCTCTCTTCTCTATGAAGCACTGGATACCCCGCCCCGCCCCCCATGAATCAGCAGGAGATGCATTCACCAGGCCACCCCACATCTCTGCCCTTTGAACCCTTCCCATAAGCATGTCTACAAGATAGGAAGTCACTGTAATGCGCGAAGGGCCAAGAGAGGCTCCCTTTTGGATACCTATTTATATCCTTGCCAGCTGGATGGAAATCCACCCTTCAGATCCCAACATCCACTATGAGAGGAGAAAAACAGAAGCCACCGGGTCAAAGCTCGGGTCCCAGTGGGAAGTCATTAGTGTCATCCTGGTATTACTCTTAGTCTGGTCCGCCATTAGTCATGAATAGTCAATGAGCGTCGGATAAGGCAATGGCTACTAGAGCATTCACTCCGAGATACCACACGCCATCTTTATTATAAGTAATTAATAATGGGCACTATTGATCACCTGTGTATGCCCAGACCTTTGAGGAGGGTGGTATGCTTAAGTAGGATAAAGAGAAAAAAAACTGAAGTTCTAATGAATCTATCAAGAGTATTTGCAATTCAGTCTGCTGCTTCAAATATGTGCTGAAAAACAGGCAATTCTGGTAACTTACAGGAAACCAAATCTTTAAGAATGGTAAGGAATTAGGGAAGACTACCTCCATCATGTGAGGATCCCAAAGAAATTTAGGTAATTTCTTTTTAAAGCAGTTGCTCGAGGGCAGAAGTTTTATTCAGCCACTCCCCAGTTAGCAGAGTGCCTAGTAGATGGGGAACAAATAATAAATAGTAATAATTCCTTCATGAATGGCCCTAAATACCATGGACTTATAACTGATATGATTCTTGGCCTCAAACCTTCTATTGCATTTTATTAAGGAATCCATTCCAGAGCTTAAATGACAGGGTCCATGCCCCTGTTTTCTCTTCCTTCTCCTTCCTCAGTGCTTAAGTGGTATGGAAGATCTATGTGGAATTAAAATAAATGAATGTACAATTATGTTCACGTATAATGCATTAAATGCAGCTACCTTATATCTGCCTGAGTTACATGCGATGGTCTGGCCTGTGGATAAACAGCATGCCTTTTATACAACCTTTACAGAAAGTTTCCATTTCTCAACTGCTATGACTTCTGCCTTATGGTAAAATCAGGCAGATGTTTAAAAAGCCGACTGTCTGCCCTTGCAAGGGCTCTTCACCACCGTCTCCCCCTCGAGTGGAAGATTCTCACCGTGAATATACCTGCCGCCATAGACAACATGCTGTTTTTCATCAGCAAGTAGAGACTATTTTGTCATTTTGAGAGGATGTGGATCGAAACTATTTTTTTAAATACACGACTATGGGCCAATCTGCCTATTAGAGCAGAGGCCTCTTGCCATCTGCAAGCCTTTGTTTTCTCTTGTGTCTCTCCAAGATCCAACAGGTAATGGCATGGGAGAAAAAGTGACTTGAGAAATGACTGAAATTTGCTGATCACTACCAGACATGAAAACATCCTGGAAAATGTAAAGCATCTTGAAGAAAGGGAAGAGAGGACAGAGCCTCTGTGGGGAACACACCGTCCACGCACATCCTTACAACACCCTGTGAGACCAGCGTTGGGACCCGTGCATTTTACAGAAGAGAAAACTGAGGCTCAGAGAAGTCAGGTGACTGGCTCAGCAGGGTCCAGTCTGTCACTAAGCCAAAACTCAGGGAGCTCAACTTGTTGTTCATGCATTTTTCCAAGCGCTATGATCTAGAATGGTTTTACTATTTGCCCTATTATTAATAGTATTGTCCTTGAAGACGACCTACTCAATCTGAGTCTCCAAGGCGTGCGATACAGGTCAATTTCAAAAACGATCGTTTACCTTCGGAAACTGACCGCATGTAACACTGACACGCAGTCTGGTTGTGGTGGGGGGCACAGGCTGGCGAGGCACACATTCTATGGGTTCAGCCAATGGCTTGGCAACCTCCCATTCTCAAGACAACCAACGGCCAGACTCCATCCAACTCTTCCCCTCCCACTGTGTGGATAAACCTTGGAGCATCTCCCACCAGGTGAAGATCATTCACCTTTTGCATTTACTTCAATCTCAGCTGAAGGAAAATACATACACACACACAAGAACCAAAGAACAAACAAACCCCCCAAAACAAAAAAATAAAAACCAAACTTTTTTTTTAAGTTTGGAAAAACCAGATGGCATTTCACACACCTGTTTGTGGTGTTTGCCATCCAAATCTTCAGATCAATTTTCTCTCCATTTTTTCTTTCTTGCAGAAAAATCGTCACATGGCTATTTTACACGGTGAGTGGGTATGTCGGGCGTGTGTTGGTGTTCGCATGTGTAAGCATGTTCTCGAATACTGGGGGTGAAAGCGTGGCAACCGAAGCATGTAACGGTCTTGGTTGATTTGAACATCTCGAAAGCTGGATTTCTTCTGGCAATACTGCTTTTCTCCCCAGTTCACCCTGACCTCCCGTATTACTGTCTGTGGATGATTATTATTATTATTTTTTTTACCCAGGGAGATACTTAGGCATGGGCTGCAGAAGATAAGTGATATGGTCAAATCACTACTGCCAAAGCTTGAAATTCCTGACCACTTTAATAGCTCTGGCTGACCTCTAAATGAAACACCACCTTTGGTTATTAACATGTCTCTCTCCACTTTTATGATTTTTCGGAACATAATTTGTCACAGTTTTTATCTGCACCGAGCAAGCTTTAAGCTTTTAAAAATGTGAGTTATCTTTTTACAACTGCTAACAATGACACATCACGGAACCGGCTGCTCTGAAAACCAATTATGAAAAACCGGCACGGACTCAGCGTTCAGCCCGGAGTGGGGCTTGTGCCACTGGGAATCCAAGATTTCTGAACTCCTGCCATGGAGCTGCTGGAGCTGGGGAACTGGGAACCGGCAACTCAACTTGGGGATGATGTGTGAGATTCGGGAGATAAGATAGGGGCAGAGCAGTGAATTGTCCTTGCGTGGTATGACCATCTGATAAGTGGACCGCGGGGGCCATTCCAGGTCTGAATATGCTGCAGGGGGGGTGAGGGGGACGGTGGCTAATTCTGGGGGAGGGTTTGCTTAGACCCTGCAATCTCATGCTGTCTTTCAAAGGCCACCTGCATGTCCTGAGATGCTTATCAGAGGGGGTTTCTAGGCTACTGTTTCAGCCTCAAATAGTCCTCTATCACAGGGCAGAGTGAATCGTTGGGATGCCTTTCTGGCTCTCAGGCTCGGATGTCCACCCAGTTCCTTCTTGTTTTATCTGCGGGGTACCTTGGGGACAGTGTCCTGTTCCGTCAGCGTACGGGTCAGCACACTGACCACACAGAAAGACCACGTGAGTTCAGACCCAGTGCTCTGAGACCTCGAGTGAACTGCTTACGTCTCTGTGCCCATCTCCCTCATCCACCAAATGGGGTAACAGTCACATGCTTCTTCAGGGTGGATGCAGAATTAAAGAAGCAGTGTCGAGCACCATGCAAAGAAGAACATCAATATGTTATTTTATTCTGCTGGTTGCTTTCTTCTTGTTTTCCTCCCTAGGTACCAGCACAGAGCTGAGGGGTCTGGGGTCCGAAGCACAGCCAGAGACATGACGGAAGCAGCGGGATTCACACGGGGTGCCTTCCTGACATTTTTATTAAGGTGGACAGGTTTTATCTCATGGCAGTTCAGAGGATGATGAGAAGCTGGAGGGAAATGGTGTGAAAGTCAGGGGCAGGCTTCTCCATAAGAGATGGAAAGAAATGTCTGTGGTTAGACCACTAAGAAAAGTAGGGCAGGGAGGAAAACAGGGGCGCCCTGGACGAGGGTTCCCTTACTCTCTTGGCCCAGGTGCCCTCTGTGGATGGCTCCTAGGCGGAAACCTACCATCCGACAGAGACCGTGGACAGAAGGATGAAATGAAAAATGCAAAAATAGCGACTTTCCGATTTCCCCCTATTGCAAGAGCATAATGTCCGCTTCCCTAGGGGGCTGATGGGAAAAGCAAATGTGAACCCTGTTACCATGAATGAGGCAAGACTTCTTGATAAGAGAGTGAGGAGGAGGAGAGAGAAGGAATAAAGAAGAGGGAGTTGATAAACCTGGCCTGAACCTCCTACGATGCACTATGGCTCTCATACTATCTCGCTGAATCTGTTGCCAGCCAGAATGGTGCCTAAATTTTGTTTTGTTTTGTTTTTTACTGATGAGAGTTTTGCAAACCAAGCAGGATGAGAATTTGTTGGGAACAAAAAAGTAAGACTTGGAGAAAAATCTGGAACTCATAGGTCACCAGGCTAGGCAGGTGGCACAGCTGGGATCCCCAGCCCGCCTCCGTCTGGCCACCTCCTAAGTCCACCCTCCATCAGAATGTCGGAGACCGAAATGCTCACAGCTTGCCTGGTGCCACGCTGGGAGAGGCTCCAGGGAAAACCATTGCTACATGTGATCCGTGCTCATGACTGGGGGGTGTCTGGCTTCTCCTAGGGTTGCAAAGATGAAGACACCCCCAAAATGGAGGACTTGTTCTGGGTCTTGGCAGCTCCTGCCCACCTTTTAAGGGAACAATTAAAAGACTCTCTTCCAGGAAGTGATTTTTTTCCCCCTCTCCAGGACCGCTGTCTGCCTTGGCCCCGGGGGTAAAACATTCCCTCTGCTCCCGTCTCCCTGGCAGGAAATCTATTCAGAAAGGATGTTGCTTATCCTCTTCAGCACTTATTTCCTTTACATTATTTTGATTCCGTTATTTCTCATTATACTCCCAATATGGTTTGGCAGCCTGGGTGCTCGCAGATGGGAACAAACAAAGGCGCCTACAGTCCTTGGGCTGTACCTTCACACTTGACTCCAGAATGATTCCTTTGGGGGCTGGCTCTTCTGCCCGCGGTGGGCCGGGGCTCATCTGCATGGCTGGCCGATGACCAGGACTGGCTGGGTTTCTGGCATGTAGGACTGGAAGCTGCAGACTTTGGGACATCGGGCCCCCCCTGCTTCCTCTGACTGAGCTGGGACCTTGCCCCCAGGCGCTCTTTCAGACTTCATCCTTCATCTTTGCACATTGTTCCCTGACGGACCTTCACCTGACTGATTCTCTGCACTGGTCCCATTTCAGGGGACCGCCCACTCCCAGCCCTTTCTTAGGGACAGAGACGCAGCCCCTGCCCAGGGGCCCAGGTGGACTGAAGGGTGGTCCATCCAGAGGCAACTTGGTGACTTGGGACGTGGAGGTAGGCCGACCAGGTTCTCTCTTTTCTGGCCATTTGAATTAGGACATTAAAGGTCTGAGTCAGCGGTTGGCAGGATATAAAATAGGAAGGGGTGCTTCTCAAGGGGCTTGGCAGATCCTGGGCCCAGTGAACTTATAAGGACACAGAAGCAATCAGCAAACAGAAGGAGGGATTGGTAAGGATGGAGGCGACAACAACAGGGGCAACGCGAATGCACCTGAGGGCTCAGAGGCGCCGCGTGCGCGTCCAAGCGTCTCTTTGCTTCGCCTCATTTGACCTTTGCCAAAACACACTGAAGTAGGTTTGCAATGCTCCCTGTTTTCCCAGATATGGAAATTAACTAATGTACCAAGCATGTCTTCTTCTAAAGCCCACCGTTTTTGTTTTTTTTTTTTAAACCATCACGTCCTCTATACAGTCACCCGTGAAGCTCTCAACACAGAAAGGAAAAGAAAGCAAGGATCCAGAGGGGAGACTCATCATAGATGGAGCTGCCGCAGACCCCGACCCGTCTGGTTGCGACCTGGGGGAGCAAACAACCTCCTTCCATTCTTGCGGTAACTTGATGGGAACTCTATTCCTGGAAGCTGGGAGTCAGACTGAAAACCTTCCTCCCCGACTCTGTTTAAAGCCTCTGCTGGGACGCTCTCCCTGACTTCTTCCATATCCCACAAGCCAAATTGGTTCCTCCCTCCCCTGGGCCTCCAGGGCAGCCAGCTCATACATCTTTAACTGCCTCCGTCTCACTCTGTCTTGATCATCTGTTGATGGTTTTGTTTCCCCAACTAGAGATCGTCTTCTCTGAATCCCAGCTCGTAGCATACAGCCAGATATATAGTAGGTGCTTATTAAAAGCTTATTGAATGTATTCAACCATCCATCTGATGTCTTTCATTGTATTCATTCATCCCTCTGATATAATAATATCCTTCTGATACGGTGTCAGGAATTGTTCTAGGCTATGGGGATACAAACTATGGTCCATGGGCCAAATACGGTCCTTTGCTTTAACATGGCCCTCTGTGTGTTTCTAACAAAGTTTTATTGGAACACAGTTATGCTCATTCATTTATGTGCTCTCTGTGGCTGCTTTCCATGCTGATATAGCAGAGGTACACAGTTGTAAAGGAGATCTTGGGGACCACAAAGCTGAGAATATTCTCCAGCGCCACCGTTTGAAAGCATCAGTTCTCCGGTGCTCAGCCTTCTTTATCAGAGTCTTTACTCAGGCCTTAAGAGAAAAACTGGCAGGCTCCTGGCCTAAGTCAATGGTTTCCAAACTCGCCTGCACGTTGGAAGCTTCTCTAAAACTTCAAACTATGGGCTGGGTCTCACCTCGAGGGACTGAGAATCGATTCTTCTGCCCCAGGTTTGGGGATTTATAAAAGATGTGCTGGTGATTCTACTGTGCAGACAAACTTGAGAACCACTATTTGAAGCACTGACGTCACAATTCTAGCAAATTAGAAATTAAAAATAGTGATAGTAGCAGGTTAGTAAAAAATATAAAATAATTCAAGCTGGAAAAGGCCTTGGCCACCTGGATCTGAGCAGGCTGAAGCTGAGGGCTCAGATTCGCAGGAAGTGTTAGTCGCTCAGTCCTGTCTGACTCTTTGTGACCTCATGGTCTGTAGCTGCCAGGCTTCTCTGTCCATGGAGTTTTCCAGGCAAGAATACTGGAGTGGGTGCCATTTCCTTCTCCAGGGGATCTTCCCAACCCAGGGATCAAACTCGGGTCTCCTGCATTGCAGGCAGATTCTTTACTGTCTGAGCCACTAGGGAAGCCCCAGACCCCGAGAGGACAGGTAACGATCAGCGCTGCCCAGACTCACAGCTCAGCCTAAATGCCACCAGCTCAGTCACCAACCACGTCTACAGCTCCTTCAGTGACTTTACAGTGACCTCTTGTCTCTGACCCCATTTACCCAGAGAAAATGACGGTGGTGGAGCTGAGACTGAACCAAAGGAACAAAAGTATCGGAGATGGCGAGAAGCTTCAACCAGCACCCCAGAGGTGCCCAGGGCCTGTGGCATAGAAAGAGCCCAGAGCCTCTATGGGTTCCATGAGATACAAGGGTAAGGTTTGAGCTGCACAAGATCTGGAAGTTTAGAGGCAACACATTTGACACCACATGCAAAGTCTGGAGCACGTGTATCAGTAAGTTGCGTATTTCACGCCACCTCTCTAGGATACAAGAGATAACAGTGACTTCATTCACCCAGCATCAGCGATAATGCCTGGTCCATAGTGAGGACTCAGAATTTGAACAGATGGATGTATGGACAAAGTGAAGTCAGTGCAGAGTCCCACAGTGGTAACGCTCTCCTTAATCCAGTATTTCTCTGGGTCCTGGACTGTGCCATGAAGACACAGCCAGGAACCTAAGAGAAACTGGGGGAGAGACAGCAAACATGAGAGAGATGAGGACATGATCATTTCATTGGCAATTGGGATTACTTAGTCAAGAAAACCAGAGTATGATAAAGGGGTGACTATCTTGGGTGGAATAGGCTGGGAAGGAGTTTACAAAGACACGCCATTTGAGCTGAGCCCTGGAGGAGGAGGACCAGCAATGAGCAGGACTGGAGGGCAGGTGCTGCAGGCAGAGAGAACAGCAAGGGCAAGAGGTGTGAGCACAGCATAGGACAGAGGCCAGGGGGAGGCACTGGGAAGTACGTTTTGGGGAGAGGATGAAGAGGCAGCAGGGGCCTGAGCACGTGAAAGCCTGGGGGCTCGGGAGTTAGATGCTATCCTGAGGTCAACGGACAGGGTGATCAACAGGTGGGGTGGCACAGAGCCTGACACGTGTCTCAGACACTCACACGGCTGAGCAGCGAGTGGCTTGGCAAGATGTGAAGGGGGTGTCCTGGGTTCAACAATGACCTCTCAAAGTTCAGGTCCACTGGAACCTCCAGATGCCAGCTTATCTGGAAAGAGAATCTCTGCCATGGTAATTAGTTACGTGAGATCATACTGGATTAGGGTGGGCCCGGATCCAAAGACCAGTGTCATGATGTGAAGGACGGGCGGTGACTCAGAGACGCCCAGAGGAGACAGGACAGCGTGGGGGTGGGGGCAGAGATGGGGTGGTGCGTCCTCACACCCAGGAACATCGAGGGCAGCCAGCCAGCACGCCAAGCTCAGAGGGGCGGGGAGGCCCAGAACAGTCTCCTTCTGTGTCTAAAACCCAACCAACGCCACCCAGGCACCCACGTTGGACTTCTGGACTCCGGGACGCGAGGGAAGGAACTCCTGTTGTGTGAAGCCACTCAATCTGGGGCCATTTGTTCCAGCAGCAGGAGAAAGCAAGGGAGTCAGAGGGCATGGCCTGGGAATGATGGGAGGGAGGAGACGAGGGACAGAAGAGAGTGGGGGGAGGAAGTGGGACCTGGAGGCACCCGCTCCCGCTTGTCTGCAGACTGAACAGTTGCCATGGCCTCAACCTTCTGAGGGTAGGTCCTTTTGCTCGATGTCTGGGAGTCTATACTTACCATGTCCCTACACAACTCCAAGTTAAAGGGGGAAACGACCCAAATCTCTCACGTGTGGAAGATGCAAGTGAACCCAACAGGCCCCTGTGGGGTTCCATGTCACCCATCTCTTGTTTGTAGGGAACAGGCTTCTGCTCCCTGAGTTCCAAAGGGCAGGTTCTCTGCTAATCAGAGAAGGAGGGGATTTACAGACATGCAGAAACCACAGCCCAGCCCTGGGGCAGGGTCTTGGCTCACCTAAGGGGACACACAGAGTATCTCCGAGCTCATCTGCAGAGTGAAAAACCCCCAGCGAACTGAAGATGTTAACTACGTGGTGAAGCACTCTTCATTCCAGAGAGAAGGTCATAGTTTGATAACCTTGAGAACCACAGAAGCTCATCAGAAGACCACCTGAGACCGGTTTAAAGCAGAGCAGGCCCTGCACACACTCTGATCCTCATCAGCAAGCCCACCCCTTTGAACCACTGCTGTAAGACCGAATTCCCTTGGGGTTGGGACACAGTTTTGAGGTCATTAGCCTGCTGTGTCCCTCTATGCCTTACAAAGCAATAAAGCCATTCTTTTCTACTTCACCCCAACCTCTTGTCTCCAAGATTCAATTTGGCCCAACGCACTGAGGCCAAGTTTCGCCATTACTGAGCACTGCTCTGAGGACTCAGGCTACCCCAGCGGAGGGAGTTAATCCTGCAGAACAGGGCAGCCAGAGACGCAGGTCAAGGCTGGGGGTACACCAGGAGGCCACGCTCCTGGGGGCTTGGAAGCAGAAGCTCTCCCGGGTCCCCTGGGCTCACCTCGGAGATGTGAGTTCCTACAGCTATTGAGGAAAACATTCAGGTTTAAGCGGATTTGGTTTGGGGTTTAGAATTCCAGAGGAAAAAGGGAGGATACCCACAGCAAGAGGAGTTTCACTCTCACAGTTGTTCAAAGAACTGGAAACCGCAAGATGGGAAAAAAGCTTGATTCAATTTTTACACGTGCCTAAGACACAATGCATTCTCCTGGAAAAGCCCCTTTTGACCCACTGATGATCTCCCACTAGGAAGGCATTTCAGTGCAGGGGCTGCTAGTGAGGGTTCTAGCCTGTTCTGGTTCACATCCCCACTCAGTGGGGTGAGGGGGTGACCTGACCTCTCAGAGGCTCAGGTCTCTTATCTTTAAAATGGGCCAGCAAGGATTATTTCTCCATAGGGGCACGGAGGGTTTAGGTGAGAGAATGCATAGAGAGCAGTGGTTGCCTAACTCAGCTGTGCTTTGGGGGCCACCTGGGGGGATCTTTAAAAGGCACCGATGCCTGTCTCCCACCCCGAGATGTTCTGATCTAATAGGTCGGGGGGGGGTGTGGCCTGAGCACTGGGTTTTGAGAGCTCCCTAGGTGACTTTAGTGTGAGTATCGCTGGCCTGAGGCATGCAACGCACACCGTCGGCATCCCAAACTCGGTAGCTCCTGGGGCCAGCCGGTCTCGTCCAAATACGCACTACCCTGTGGGCTTGTGGGTGGCTCAAGTCACTCCCCCTCTCTGAAGTCAGACTACTGCTCTGTAAAATGGGACTAAGGCTCTCATCTCACGCAAGCACACTGCCAGGATGAAGTGAGTGAACGGGTGAAAGATACAGAACATCCTGACACACGCTATTTATGAAGGAGACCATCCCAACTCATCACTGCTTTAACTGGAATTGTTTGGCCATCTGTCTCCCCCGCAACACCAAGGCCACGAGCTGTGAGTCTCTACCACGGCGTCCTTGCCTTTGGAGAGAGAAAGGCAGGGTCCCAGCAATGGGTGGAGAGTCGGAAGCTGACGAAGGCTGGCCACATGGCTTCCTCTGTGTTCATCTACCTGTCAAAATCAATGGTGTAAATCATGAAGCCGTGTGATACTTGGCTATTGCTATCGCTGCTTATATTTTTCACTCTAATTAAAGCCAGAATGTTCCTTTTTAGAAAGCTGTATGAATAATAAAAACTCAGCTGCCTTAACATAACGCTGTCAGTTTTGTTTAAAAAACAAAACAAAAAAGGTGGTGGTGGGGGTGGTGAGATCGAGGCACACGGGCTTGACAGGCCGACGTGTGGAGACGTGCGGCTTCCCTTCCCCTCTGTTGCTGGTGTTCAGTCGCTCAGTCGTGTCCAGCTCTTTGCAACCCCATGGACTGCAGCACGCCAGGCTTCCCTGTCCTTCACCATCTCCTGGGGCTTACTCAAACTCATGTCCATTGAGTAGGTGATATCATCCAGCCATCTCACCCTCTGTCGTCCCCTTCTCCTCCTGCTTTCGGTCTTTCCCAGCATCAGGGTCTTTTCTAGTGAGTCGGCTCTTCACATCAGGTGGCCAAAGTATTGAAGCTTCAGCATCAGTTCTTCCAATAAATATTCAGGGTTGATTTCCTTTAGGATTGACTGGTTTGATCTCCTTGCTGTTCAAGGGACTCTCAAGAGTCTTGTCCAACACCACAGTTCAAAAGCATCAATTCTTCAGCACTCAGCCTTTTTTACAGTCCAACTCTCATATTCATACATGACTACTGGAAAAACCACAGCTTTGACTAGATGGACCTCTGTCAGCAAAGTAATGTCTCTGCTTTCTAATATGCTGTCTAGGTTGGTCATAGCTTTTCTTCCAAGGAGTAAGCCTCTTTTAATTTCATGGCTGCAGTCACTATCTGCAGTGATTTTGGAGCCCAAGACAATAGAGTCTGTCACCGTTTCCATTGTTTCCCCGTCTATTTGCCATGAAGTGATAGGACGAGATGCCACAACCTTTGTTTTCTGAGTGTTGAGCTGTAAGCCAGGTTTTTCACTCTCCTCTTTCACTTTCATCAGGAGGCTCTTTGGTTCCTTCCCCTCTGGGTCCTGGGATATCAGAGCTCTCAGGGTGCGGTTCTGACCACTGATAAGAGGTAGTCTCATTCCTTAGGGCCTCCCTGGCTCCAAGGGTGGGTCCCACGTCCAGATGGAGGCTTTACCGGATAGAGGGAAGGCTTCCTTTAGGACCTGTAGTTGTTGTTGTCCAGTTGCTCAGTCATGTCCGACTCTTCACAACCCCACGGACTGTAGCCCATCAGGTTCTTCTGTCCATGGGATTTCACAGGCAAGAATACCGGAGCGGGTTGCCATGCCCTTCTCCAGATCTTCCCAGATAAGGGATGGAACGTATGTCTCCTGCACTGGCAGGCAGGTTCTTTACTGCTGAGCCACCAGGGAAGCCCGGGACCCCAAGGGTTTAGGAGAAACAGAGGTGCCCAGAGTGCACACCTGCCTAGGTTGTGAGTGACCATGGTTCACCTGGCAGAGCTTGAAGAACAGGCCTGGTTCTGAGAGGAAGGTGTCTAAGTCCCCCCGGCTGCTGTAGCAAATGACCACAAACTCGGGGGTTTACGACCACACAGTTATTCTCAGTTCTGGAGGTCGGAGTCTGACATGAGTCTCACTGGGCTAAAAGCAAGGTGTGGGCAGGGCTGTGCTCCTCCCCGAGGCCCCAGGGGAGAACCCGTGTCCTGGCCTTTTCCAGCTTCTGCAGGTGCCCGCACTCTTGGCTGTGGCCCTTGCTTCATCTTCAACGCACAGGGCTCTAACCCAGCCTCTCCTCACATCTCCCTCCTGGACTCTGATTCTCCTGCCCCGCTCTTTTAATAACCTTATTCTTTTAACGACCCTTTGATGACCTTAGATCCCCCCACATAATCCAGATTAATCGCCCCACCTCAAGGTCAAGTGATTAGTAACCTTAACTGTATCTGCAGCCCTAATTTTCCTATAACATACTCTTTACTGACTGAGTCACCAGGGAAGCCCCATCACTGGATCATGTCCCCGTAATTCATATTCACTTGGTCCCCAGGGATGGGGCATCTTTGGAACAGGAAGGGCATTACTTTGCCTGGAGCAGAAGAGAAATGGAAAGAAGATGGAGGCAATGTTCCCAACTGGCAGAGTCAGAAGTCTCTGATAGCCTAGCCTTAGAAGGGGTCTGATAGGATTAGCTTGTAGCTGAATTTCGTGAGTGTGTGTGTGTGAACATGTCTGTTTATACGAGTGTGTGCCTGAGAGTATGAGTGTACATGTGGGCGTGTTGCATGCGACGCTGTCACAAGGCTTCTGGGCCTGCAGCCTTGGACTTGACCCTCCCTGACCTCACTCTGAGCCGCGCTCCTCCAACATTCCAACCCGCCTTGCTCAACCCGGAGCCCCTGCCTGGCATTCTCTTCCCCCTTCCTGCCCAGCACCCCACTGAGAGAAGACACGCTGCCTGCTGGGTGGTCTGTCTCCTGCATTGGCCGGTGGGCTCTGATGCGCACGGACAGATGCTCTTCTTTCTCATCCTTCCTTCCTTAGCGTCGTGCCTGGAATAGGTGCCCAACAGACAGAGGATCACTGACAACATCACATTTACACTCCATGGAAAAGTGGTACTCCCTGGGCTTCGGAACCCACCGACCTGCCCTCAAATTCTGCCTCCATTCTTGTACAACTGTATGACCTTGTTCAAGCTACTCATCTTCCTGGAACCTCAGGTCCCATATCCATAAAATGCAGACAAAGATAGCATCACAGGTGATAGTAAGGATGAAATGAAATAATCCATGAAGTGCCCATGACAAGACCAAGCAGACAGCAAAGGCCCAGTCATCATTAAGTCGCCATCACCACCACCACCACCACCATCACCATCTTCACATGCCCTGGAAGGAGGGAGCACAGCTCACCTTCTCCAGATTACAGGACGCTCCGCAGGGTTGATGGGGAAGCCATCCTCCTGTGGTTCCCAAGTGGAACTCAGGTCTCCAGAAATTAGGTGAACATTCCGAGAACCCTAATAGCATGGGCTCAGCTTAGCCAGAGAGCAAAGAAAACTGGTCATTTCCCCAGAAAACTGGTCAACTCCTTGGGGTCATTTCCCAGTTTCTGACCAATCTGAGAAAGTTGGTTTTGGTTAGCTTGTGTTTGTTAGCTTGTGCTTGTCCAGGGTCCCTTGGAGGGTAGGAGAGGGTGAGATGAGCCAGTCCTAAGATTCTCAGAGCCCTTAACAGCCAGGAAAAGCCCGCTGCATGAGGGCATCAACAGAAAACAATAAGCCACAGAGACACACATCTGGACACCTTACCTAGCAACCAGGTAGATGGGGCTGCCAAAGCAGGGCAAACACTCACTGCCATTTGCCTGCAATGGTCCTGTGTTCTGAGACCATTATTAACCACTCCAGTGGTCCTGTGTTCTGAGACCATTATTAACCACCGCAATGGTCCTGTGTTCTGAGACCGTTACTAACCACCCCCATGGTCCTGTGTTCTGAGACCGTTATTAACCACCCCAATGATCCTGTGTCCTGAGACCATTACTAACCACCCCAATGGTCCTGTGTTCTGAGACCATTATTAACCACTCCAGTGGTCCTGTGTTCTGAGACCGTTATTAACCACCACAATGGTCCTGTGTTCTGAGACCATTATTAACCACCCCACTGTCATCTCTAAAGGGTTCTAGTTCGGACCCTGGATTATGTGTGGTTACGTGAGTCAGTCCCTGCCCACATGTAGACTGGACACTGAAAACGACTCCTTCATCACAACCACAATCTCAATTATACCGTAATCATGGCACACAGTCTCAATTATACCGTAATCATGGCTAATAATCAAAATACCTGACCTTGGTCGAGAGCAGTGGTTCTCCTGTGGGTGGCAGTTGACAATGTCCAGAGACGTTCGGGGTTCTCATAAACTGGAGTGGGCGTTGGCTGTTGACATCTAGTGTGTAGAGGCCAAGGATGCTGCTGAGAACCCACAATGCACTGCCAGCCCTAACCACAAGAATGACTCGTTCCACAGTGCTGGAGATGCCACAGTTGGGAGACCTGGGCCAAGGAGCACCCTTCTGTGTTTGGGGGTGGTGAGAGGGTCAGAGACCAACCTAAATGGTTCACATCCTAAGGTCAGCTTTTGCTAGCTGGGTAAATGATGGCAATTGTTAAGCCTCTCTCCCTGGGGTCAGGAGAGTCCCGATGTGAGGAGGATTTAGTGAAATAAGCCAACTGTTGGGCTCTCAGCACTGGGCTGGGCTTTTAGGTAAGCTGCTACACACATGGGTAGAGGTTGGGCTCTTGGGAGGCTCTTTCCCAGGGAGCGCGTCACTTGCTCCCCTGCTTTCTTACCTCTAAAATGGGTAGAATAACACCCCCTTGAAGGCTTCCTCAGGGATGAAAGAGGGGACCTGTGTTAAAGTATCCATCGGCATGGATCTTCTCCAGGACCATGCTGCAAAGCGAACAGGTCCAACGCGACTGCCCCTGCAATGGAGTGTAACAGAGACCCCCAGCCGGAAGGAAGGCTAGGGGTCCTGACACCCCGGCAAGCATCTCGGGCCCGGCCATTGTGTTTGTGAAAATCCAGCAGTCAACTTTCAACCCTTTTTGAAAACTGGGAATAAGCATTGGGAAATGTGCTGGAGTGTCCCCTGGGAGAAGGAAGAGCAGTCACGTTCAAGTACAACCGTGTCCAAAGTCTTGGCGTCTGACCAGCCGGCCACAGGGAGGGGCCTGATAAACACTCGCAGCCTCCTTCATGCAGCGTCCGGCCCTGGTGCCGTGGACTCTGAGCCCACCGATAAGTAGGCCCGGCCCTGCCTTCGAGGAGACCTGCTGGTTTCACCAGGAAGTCGAGAGGTCGGCTCCAGAGGGTGGTGGCCCTCACCCGCTCCCATCTCCCAAGGGCCTGCCTCCCTTGGGACACAGTGTGGCGCTGGGTCCTCAGCTCTGAGTGCACTGCCTCCTCTTCCCCAGTGGATCCTTCCAAGCCAAGGGCTTTTCCCTTCCTTTCTTGCTGCCCAAACTAGCTGCACTGTTGAACTCAGTCCCAACTGGACCCTGGCTACTGAGCACCTAGCACGCTGGGCCCTGCTTGCCAGCCTCTCACTGACCTCTTTCCGAAACCTTGTGAAGGGCATTCTACACATCTCATCCTTCAGTCCCAATTCAAAGAGGAGATGCACTTCAGAGGGGTTAAGTAAGTTTCCCAGAGTCACACAGCTCCTAAGTGGTAGGACTTGGGTTTAAACTCAGTTTCTACTGACAAAGCACTTCATATATTTTACTTGAAGGAGAGAGAGCTCCTCACTTTGAAGGGTCAGTCTTGTTGCAAAACAAGCCAGTCCAGTGGAAGATGCTAAATTAACCAGGGGAAACACAGGGATGAGCTTTGGGGTGATGAGGCCAAGTTGCCACTCTGGCCTCCTGGCATGTACCCTTCCAGAAATAATAAAGATCAGGCCAGAAATCTCTTGCAATATTCAGAATGTGAATTCAAGAGCCAACCAGAACAGAAGGGAAACAAAGCCATCAGTGGATATAAAGTGAGACAGCCAGGATAGCATCTAGGACAAAAGACGCTGAGTCAGCAGCCGGGAAGCTGACATGGGTGTCCCCTGACCCCCAGGTAGGACAGGCTTATCTCCGGGGCCAGTGACAATGCCACACATGCCAACACTGTCCACCACTTAGTAGCGGTTTCCCGGCCCAGGTGCCATTCTGAGCAAGCTTCACACCCTGACGCCCCAGCAGTGAGCTCACACAATGTTCACAGAAGACGCACCCTCATCCGTCACTGTTATTCCCATTTTACAGATGAGGAAAAAGAGGCCGGGAGATGTCACAAGGTTGCATGGCTACTCAGTGTCTAGAAGCATAGGCCGTGGAGTCAGAAAGCCTGGATTTAAGGCAGGCTCTGTCAGTCAGGTACTAGCTGTCTGAGACTTGGAGCAAAACTGCTTTTTAATTCTTCTGAGCTTCAGTTTATGCATCTGCAGAATTTGAAAGATTGAAAGCGGGAGGAGAAGGGGAGGACAGAGGATGAGATGGTTGGACGGCATCCCCGACTCGATGGATATGACTTTGGGTAAACTCCCGGAGTTGGTGATGGACAGGGAGGCCTAGTGTGCTGCAGTCCATGGGGTTGCAAAGAGTCGGACACGACTGAGGGACTGAACGGAACTGAGAATGGGGTTCTGGGGGCGGGGCTTCCATTCATAAAACCTTTTGGGGAAAAGTGAGGATGAAATGTACAATGAGGGTAGCTGGACAGAGACAACTGGTGAAAAGAAGCTGTGCTCCAGGGTTTAAGCCCATGTGTGCATGAGCGTGTATGTGTATGTACACGTGTGAGTGTATGTGCGTATGTGTACAAGTGTGTGAGGGTGTGTGTGTGTGTACGTGTGTGCGTGTACATGCATATGTGTCGTGTGTGTGAGGGTGTGTATGTGTGGGTGTATGTGTGTGTACACCTGTGAGTGTGTGTACATGCGTATGTGTACATGTGTGTGTGAGGGTATGTGTGTTTGAGAGCTAGGGAGTGAGCCACAGCCGGCAGCCCCTGACCTGGGAAAGCTGGAGAAGGAGAGACCCTTTCTCAGAAGAATTGATGCTTTTGAACTGTGATGTTGAAGAAGACTCTTCAGAGTCCCTTAGGCTGCAAGGAGATCCAACTAGTCCATCCTAAAGGAAATCAGTCCTGAATATTCATTGGAAGGACTGATGCTGAATCTCTAATACTTTGGCCACCTGATGCAAAGAACTGACTCATTGGAAAAGACTCTGATGTTGGGGAAGACTGAAGGTGGGAGGAGAAGGGGATGACAGAGGATGAGATGGTTGGATAGCATCACCAACTCAATGGACATGAATTTGAGCAAGCTCTGGGAGTTGGTGATGAACAGGGAGGCCTGGCGTGCTGCAGTTCATGGGGTCGCAAAGAGTCAGACACGATTGAGTGACTGAACTGAACTGTGAGCTCTCGGCCTGACCGGCGGGACGTGGGGAGAGGCTGAGTGCCGGGTGGGGCTTGGCTGGGCTCCAAGAGCAGGCCTGGCGCCCGGGCTGAGGCCAGAAACAGGCCAAGGTCAGCCCGCGGGAACTGAGGGGAGAGGCTGAGGTGCCTGGGGTGGGGTGGGGGTGACAGAAAGGCCACAGGCCCGGCTGCCTGGCAGGGTGGGTTCCTAGGCCAGGAGGGCCGGGGGCTCCCTGGAGCTGAGGGAAGATGGTGGCACCTCTTCCTCCCGTGTCCCTGGGGGCCCCCACTCAAGACTGTCCAGCCGTGGGAGAAGCTCTGAGACATGAACACCCACATCCTCAGGATATGGGCCTGGCAGCTGGGAGTGGGTCTGAGTCAGGCCCGCCAGGAGGCCTGGGGCCGGCTGCCTTTCTCCCACCCGCTGTTCCCCTTTCCAGATGCAGAGGCCGTGGGCAGACCTGGCCCAGGTCTTGGCCCCAACAGGCCTGAGTCTGTGATGTGGCAGGTGACCTCACCTGCACTCAGCTTCTTCCTGGGTGAAATGTGAGTAATTGCAGAGAATGCTTCCAGACGCTGCTGTCCAGAGTGGGGGAGACTAGCCAGGAAATTCTAACACATCTGCTCCAGAAGCGGGGTTTCCCAGTACAGCTGGGCCCCGCCCCCCCCACCACGGAAGGCAGGGCCTGGTCTCACTCAGCACCCCCATCGCTGGTAACTAAGAGGCCCCGGAGCTGCAAGGGGCTCGATGTCCTCACTAAGTGCGTGAGTGGGTGGGACTCACCAGCTCTCACTGGGATGTCAGCACGAGGGGGCTGAGAAACAAGCTCTGAGTCCCCAGAGGGCATTGCACAACTCTGGAGGGTCCTGGTCTCCAGCCAGACTCCCGCTTCCCCACCTCTGTGCATGTGCCTGGCCAGGAACACCCTTCATGGTCCTGCGTGTCCCCAGCCTCAGCTCCGACGGCTGCTCCAGGCTTTTAGCCTAGAATCCTGCTCCTCAGGGAGGCCTATCCCACCCAGCAGGCTGGACTGGGTGCCCACTGGCCTCTGTTCCCACAGGAGTCCTAGCATAGGGAGATCTTTTGCTTGATCTTTATGAAACAAGAAATCTCTGGGGTGGGGACATCACAGAGAATAGGCCCTAGCATAGAATTAAGCACTTGATGTATATTTCTGAACAAAATGACAAGTACCGGGGTGAGTCAGAGACCCACTGTCACGAGAGACTTCCCCTGGGACGTCTCTCTTTGTGGCTTGAATTCCTGGAGAGGACGAGCGCTGAGTTTTCACTCCAAGGTGCTTCTCACCTGAAACACTCCAGAGCTTAGGCAGCATGGGGGGAGAAGCATCGTGATGACAAATGCAGCCCCACCCATGCAGGGAGGACCACACATCCCCATGCACTTCTAGAGACACTGGGCTTGTTTGCAAGCCCTTTATACCAGGATCTGTTTCTGTTATTTGTTAAACCCCATCATGAGGAAGTCATTTATAGATGTGAGAGCTGAACCATAAAAAGGCTGAGCATCGAAGAATTGATGCTTTCGAAATGTGATGTTGGAGAGGACTCTTGAGAGTCCCTTGGACACCAGGGAGATCAAACCAATAAATCCTAAAGGAAATCAACCCTGAATATTCATTGGAAGGACTGATGCTGACCTGAAGCTCCAACACTTTGGCCACTTGATGCAAAGAACTGACTCACTGAAAAAGACCCTGATACTGGGAAAGGCTGAAGGCAGAAGGAGAAGGGGACGACAGAGGATGAGGTGGTTGGATGGCATCACCAACTCAATGGACATGAGTTTGGCCAAGCTTCGGGAGTTGGTGATGGACAGGGAGGCCTAGCGTGCTGCAGTCCATGGGGTCGCAGAGTCAGACATGACTGAGCAATAACAATCATGAAGATGTCTGACTGTGAGGGCCCTTAAAATGCTCTGTAGTGTCTGGATTGTTTTAAAAAGAAGCACAGAGAAGGGACCCATGTGTGCGTGGTGTCTGCAGACCATCACCCCCTTAGAGCTCGGGGTGCCACAGGATCAGTTAATGACGCACATTGCAACCAGAAGCACTGCAATCTCTATTTTTTTTTTTTTTTCCCCTTTACCAGCCTGACACTACTTATGCTTGACTGTGAGTCAGACTGGGGACATCTCCCCTGTGGATGACAGTAAGGAAGGAACGAATTTGCGAAACTAAAAAGGGAAATCTCAGATTCACAAGGAGGTGTCAGTGTGGCTTCCTGGCTGTTAGCACCACCGAGGGGAGACGGTGGGGGAAGCTGCAAATCCCCAAACCTGTGTTTCCCGTGAACAGCTGAACAGCGTCGCCCTGCTTTCTCTCACCCCCCGGGCATCCCCACATGCGGCTCTCATTCATCCCCTCCTTCCCTCAGGCCATACAGACGTATGGAGTAGCACCTACACACTGCAGACGCCGTGGGTGCCCTCCTGACTGTAAAACCACACCACCCAGGGGCCATGGGACATCACTCGGCGGCAGAAGGTTCCATGCAGAGTCCCGGCCGCCTGCTCTGGAGCCCCTTCTGAGACAGGGTGACACTGTGGACCCGGAGGTCCCCAGCACATCGGTGTGGGGGCACCCCCATTTATGTCCAAGCAGTGAGTCCACATCATCTGAGCACTGAGGGCTCCTCCAAGGTGTGCATCCTGGGGCCCACGGGAGGGCCCGTTCTGAGATAATATCCTGCTGGGTTCCCTCCCCACCTTGCAGTGACATCTAAGCGAGAGGCTCTGGGCACACACACAGGGACATTGCTTCACCCCCTGATGAAGAAACCCCGCTGACCCACCGAACTGCAGAAGCGGTGTCACGAGTGATCTAGGAGACAAAAGACGGGTGGCCGGCACCTCGGGTTTGGTGACAACTAACAGACTGCACGCAGACCCGCAGGGATGGATGAGTTGGCTTACCCGCCTCGGCCCCTTTTCCTCTCCCTGTAAACTCGGTGCGTGGACATCACTCTTTCCCCCGCTTTCTGATCTCAGGGACCTCCCCCCGACCCAGTTTACCCCATCAGCTCCCTTCGATGCCAAACATACAGTCAAGTTGTCTTTTGCAAAACACCAAAACAGCTAAGTCCCAGAGGAAGCCTTCCACTGTGGGCAGTTCACCCAGGTCTAGTTTATGGCTTTAATGGCAACAAACATACCCGCCCTTCAGGTTCGAAGTAAATCATAAGTAGCAGCACTGGGCTCTTGTATTATCTCATTTAACCCTCATGACAGTGCTAGTAGGCAGGCGGTGCTGGCCTCATTCTAGAGAGGAGGGAGGTGGGTCTTCCCCTCTCGTCTCCCCCCAGGCCTGACCACTTCAGTGCATGCCACTCACACTTGCAACCACCAGAGGCATCTGTGTGCCTGAGGCTTCCCCTCGTCATGGGAGCCCACTCTGTGCAGAGGAACGGCAGGCAGGGTCCATGAGAAATTGGTGTATCAATGCCCCAGCTCCCTTGCCACTCGGGTGAAGAGAGCCTGAGGCATGCATACTACGCTGCCCACCCAGCCCCACCAGGTTCTAAGTAGGATTACCTCCAGCTGCCCATGGTGGTTACTTGTGTCCCTGTTGCATCCTGGGATTACCTCCCAAGTAAACAACATGCCTTCAAATCCTCATCTCAGGGTTTGTTTCTGGCAGAAGGAGACAGTGAGGTCAAGCGACTGGCCCAGGGTGCGCTGGGGGTAAGGTTGACCCAGATCTGACTCAAGTTTCCCATGACCCCCCAAAAGCTTGTGAAGGTCACCCCAGAACTGATCTATGACCTGACAGTCCCGCATACCTGCTCCTGTGCACAGACCCCAGGAGGGCAGAAGGCAGTTCATGCCCTTTGTTGGATGGGAGGGGCCAGAGGGACACCTGGATGGCCGGAGGCTGGTTGGGGCCCAGGTGCAAACTCTCCAGACTCTGTGTCCAGTGCTCTCGGCAAGTGGGGCGGTGGGGTCAGAGCGCAGCACCTAAGGTTCCCGCACGTGCTCGCCCGCTTCCAACGTGTGCTAATATGCGAGGCTGGCACCAGGGAGGGTGTTGTCTGGCAGCGCGATCCTTCACGCAGAACATTAAGCCGAGGTCCTGCACGGGCTCGAACATTAACCATCCCCTGGTACCCATGAAGAAGAGCTACGGGTTTTATTAACCTCTGTGTCCTGGACGCGCTGCACAAGGCACGCCATCATTAACCCACCTCCAGACGGGGGCCGGGGGCCTCTTTTCCAGCTCTGTTCCGAGAGCGCGGGCCCCACGAAATGCCTTCAATAATTTAAGGAAACGACCAAAATGTGACCATAAAGGATATAACTTCACCTCAAGGATGGCGATCCATAAAGATTTTGCGATAGTAAAAACTGTGCTTTGTTCTGTTACAAGCCTTCTGAAAGTTTCTCTCGGTCCCTCTGTGCGTGTGCGCGCGTGTGCGTGCGCGTGCGTGTCGGAGGGGGGTGAAGTCACGGAGCAGTATTGTCCCTGTGATGGGGTATTTGGCTGGGGGTTAATTATTCCTAACATCTTGGCCACAGCACGACCCACGGACAACAGCTAAGCCTGCGCTCCGAAGTCCCACCGGTAATGGCACAAGCACGTGGTATCCTTCATTTCTCCCCCGTGTCAAAGGTTCTTTTCCCCCGCCCCCAATTCCAGACATACAGCTTCATTATAAAAATGGAGCCGGCCCAGAGCACCCGCCTCCGTCCTGACACCGCGCGAATTCAAACGCGGATCCAGTTCAGCCGCCCCGAGAAGAGGACTGGGCCTTGGGGGCTTGGTTTCCTGAACGC
The DNA here is from genome assembly GCF_055505025.1 of Bos grunniens. Lineage (NCBI taxonomy): Eukaryota > Metazoa > Chordata > Mammalia > Artiodactyla > Bovidae > Bos > Bos grunniens. The sequence goes on from NC_141182.1 coordinate 6,486,373, forward strand.
CTCAGTTAGTCTTATGCGCTTTTAATTTTCACCCCTTATGGTGGCTTCCAGTTTGCTGCTGACAGACAAGGGGAGGGCTGGGTTATTTCAGCAAGGATCCTAGGAGAGGAATTCCTTCTCAGAGGGAGATAGGCTTTTTCTACAGTTTTACACATTAAGAAGCTGGAGCCTTAAAAGAAGAGGTAATTAAGTACACGTATAATAGGCTTTTTGTATTTAAAAAAGAAAAAACAACTCAACGGGAGGGTGGATGGAGGAGTGGTGAAAATCAGGGGGTTTCAGGAACAGGAGTGTTGAGATGACATCTCTTGTTGACTTTTAATAAGTCGCTAAAAACTGCTACATCTCAGTTTCTTGATCTGTAAATTGAAATTTAACCATGATACCTCACAAGCTCCCTCCCTGCCTTCTTCCTTCCTTCCTTATTTTCGTCTTCTCTTTTTTCACTTCCTCCCCCTCTATCTCCATCCCCCACCCCCTTCCTGGGCTCCTTCTCTGCTCTCTCCTTCCTCCTTCCTCAAACAATAAACGCCTACTATGTGCGAAAAACTGAGTCCGGGGTCCACAGAGGAAGAAGAGTCTCTGACCGCAAAGCCTTTAATCCAGCCTTGGGGGAGAAGATCAGATGAACTTTCCTTAAAAAAAAAAAAAGCCTCTTACAGATGAAAAAGAGGTGTTAGAGAGATGCATCTTCTAATTAGGATTGCCGAGTACGTGCATTTTGTGATGGTTTTCCAAAGTTAGGACGGCACATAGACCAGCAGTTTCATGTTACGCATAACTCCCCCACTGGAGTGGGGGCCGTGGGGATCGCTGCCTGAACCACAACATGGAGAGCGCCCCCTGCAGTTGTGCTCCTCGACGGCCCCGGAGGAAAGGCCAAACAAGCGGGGGTGCAGGCTCCCCTCCCTACTTTCATCCTGGGCAACGACCCTTTCCATGTGGTTTGTAAGCGGTGGGGCGAATTGAGAGAGTAGTGTTGAAACATATACATTGCTATGTGTAAAACAGATGGGCAGCGGGAATTTGCTGTCTGATGCAGGGAGCTCAGACTGGAGCTCTGTGATGACCGGAAGGGGTAGGATGGGGAGGGGGCCGGTTCAAGAGGGAGGGGACATGCGTACACCTATGGCTGATTCATGTTGACCTTACGGCAGAAACCAACACGATATTGTAAAGCCATTATCCTCCCATTTAAAATAAATTAATTAATAAAAAAATAAGTTGAGCTTGTAGTCTAAGGGACTGCAAACAGAAAAAATAATACTTGAAAGCGACTGATCTTAGGGGTCAATAAATACCCTTAACTGAATTGGCAAACCAAACGACCACACGGGAAAGGAAAAGGCAGGATTTTCTTTTCTCCCCCAAGAAATACATCCGAGACGATTCTCAAACAGCCCTGTCCTGATTCTGCCCATTCGAAACATTTTCAATTAAAAGCTGAGAGACAGCTGTTTCCAGCCTGCTGGGTGTTTCTGAACCCTGCGTGGTCCACGGAGCGAGGTCCGACTTGCTCTGTATTCTGGCCCTCGAGTTTCCCCAGACAGGTAGCTGTGTCTTGACCCCATAGCTGCTGGGCTCTCTCTGCAGACCCAAAGCCCACCCCATGGAGTGCTCTGATGACACCCTAAGCACACCCCACCTCTCCAAGTTCCTCTGCGGCTCTGGGCACTGTGCAAACAGCGACAGACGACCGCCCAGAGAACTGGCTGCAGCACATCCTAGGGAGAAGGAAGATGGGATAAACAGGACAGGAGAGTGGGCAGAAGAGGCCAGTCTCGACTCCACAAAGGCTAGGCCAGCGCGTGGTCAGATGGAGCTTTCTGCAGCGATGGGACAGTTCTGTGATCTGAGCTCTCCGGAACCACCCCAGGTGGCTCTTGAACACTTGAACTGTGGCCAAGTGTGACCGAGGAACCACGTTTCATTCTTATTTCTTTATGATTCAGGCTTAAAAGGGACATGTGGCCAGTGGCCCCCAGATTGGACAGGGCGCCTCTAAACCCACCCCAGCCTCCGTGAGCAAGTCGGCTCGCTGCAGCAGGTGTTCAGGTCCTAGTTCAAGTCACCCGCAGAGACAACAAGTAATTCATGCACCTCGAGCATGAGTCATGCCCAGTGCTCTGTACAGCCATGGAAGGAAATGTACACTTAGACAGTTCCTGAGCTCAAGAAGCTGCTGGCACTCTATTGAGGGAGGGAGTCATGGCAACCACTAATGTGTAGGTGCTGTGACATGGGATGCGGGCAGAGAGGAAAGAACATAGAGAATATAGGAAGGCTGTGTGGAGGAGGCGCCATTTAAGCTTCTCCAATAGAGAGTTGGAGAAGGCAATGGCAACCCACTCCAGTACTCTTGCCTGGAAAATCCCATGGATGGAGGAGCCTGGTAGGCTGCAATCCATGAGGTCGCTAGGAGTCAGACACAACTGAGCGACTTCACTTTCACTTTTCACTTTCATGCATTGGAGAAGGAAATGGCAACCAGTGTTCTTGCCTGGAGAATCCCAGGGACGGGGGAGCCTGGTGGGCTGCCGTCTATGGGGTCGCACAGAGTCGGACAAGACTGAAGCGACTCAGCAGCAGCAGCAATAGAGTACTTTCTCTTGCAGAGAAAAAGAGGAACACTCTAACAGAGTGGAGAAAAGAGACAAAAGCTCAAAACCATGATGTGACTGTAGATTGGGGATAATTTACAGGAGACTGGAATTTGGGTGTGAAATGGGGGTGGTTAGAGGCAGGGAAGCCAGAGACGATTCCTCAGACAATGAGGGAGTTTGGACCTGACCTGAATGTAGAGACTCCTCTGACATTTCCTTAGGCACTGATCTTAGAGACCTGCGCCCACCATCAAATGAAATGCACTCATCAGCTTACCTCCCCACCTTCCCCATCCTTCAAGGCTCCGCCTGAACCCACCCCCTCCGGAGCCTGCTCTGACCTTGCCTCTCTACACCACTCCTTCCCTTTTCTGCAGTCACCGCTGGGTGACCCTCCACTACATCCTTGACTTGGTCTTGCAGGTTTCCCACACAACCTCAAGTCCTGGTGGCTGGGGCCTCACCATTATCATGGCTCTTTGTCGCCCGTGGGCTCACGAATAGAGCAGGAACTCAGTAAATAGCCTCTGCTGGATAATTAATTTGGTCTGATGTACTGCATCTTCAGGGTTGTGGACCTGTAGATCTGTATAAACATCTGTGATTCTTGGGTTATCAGCACTTGAGTTGGCTGCCCAGTATTCATACTTCCTGCCTTTTATTACTGATAGCCAACTTCAGTGCCATTCAAAGAGGCCTCCAAAGTCAGCCCAACTATGAGCACTGGGGAAAGCCCTGGAAAGCCTTGCTGGGGCAGGGGAAGCTGAGAACTGCCTAGCAGTCTGACTGGCTCTCTTTTTACCTAATCATCCTGGAGACCCCTGGGCCCTGAGTGATGAAGACCACCTACAAACTGAACTGAGTTAAATGGCTTACTCGCATGATGCAGACATCTGGTCAACCCTCAGTGGTGTCTCTACTGAATTGCTCTTTGGAACTTTCTAGACGCACCTCCCCCAGGCCTTTCCTCTTGCTCATCTTTCTGCCTGTGACACCCTCACCCACACACATCCCCTCTTCCAAGTCTCCACTTAGGCCCCTGCACCTCTGGGTCAATTTCCTGAAGCACGCAGCCACACCTGGACACCCCCTTCTGCATTTCCCTGGTACCCTTCAATAAAACTCATACTGGAGATGAAGCCTGGATGGTATGAAAAGTTTAGTGATGCTGGTGGTGGTGGTTGCTGAGACCATGACTACCATAATGATTCACTTTTTTCCCCTTCTGCATATCTGGCACCTGGCAGAGCTTGAGTACAGCGTGGGTGTTCCCTGAATGAATGAAATACATCCGTCCAGCCTCAGATGACACTCAGAGGTCTGTGACCTGGGGTGATTTCAAAATCAAGCTTGAAAACACAACAGGACAAAGAAGAGTTGTCAGAGATGCTGGAGCTCACGAAGGTGCAATACACATGTTGTCAGCGGAGGGGTCAGCTGGCAGTGTGGGGGATGGGGGGTGATCAAGGTGGCACCAGGTGTGAACAGGGAGGGAGCAACCACATGAAGATGCTGGAGGAGGAGGGGGCCTCCTGACCTCCCAGGCGGGCCTTGCATCCCTCTTTCCTCCATTGTGAGGAGGACCTGATGGACGTCGGTGAGGTGGGTTCCACCCCGGCCCTATGGCTCGCATGTTCCATGAGGTTTCTGAGCTCAGGTCTCTGCAGCTGGCACTGCTGACATCTGGGCTGGTGACTCTCCTGTGCACTGCCGGATACTGAGTGTTCTTGGCCTGGACACTCTTGGCCACAGTACCCTATTCTCTGCACCCCCTCTGCTCCTGAGTGTAAAATGTGGATGACCGTCCTGATAGGGTCGGCCTGTTGTTGGATCAAATGAGGTCGCCCGCAGGAGAGTGCTTAGCCCCGGGCTCCTGGGGGCTGATAGGAATGCTTCCCCTCCCTGTCCACACCCTGCAGGGCCAGGGAGGCTGCTGGGCAGATAACAGGAGAGGAGGTGATCCATCAGTCCCTGTCCTGAAATCCCACCAGAGTCAGCAGCTCTGGCCCTCGCCTTGCCCGGGAGGTATGTAAATACAGTTATCAGGGCCAGCATCTGTGAGAGTTAAAGCAGGAAGTCCTTACAACTTCCTGTCAAAACACGTGACAAACTTGGATAAACAGCAAGAGAAAAGATATTTCTGTATCATCACCGGCCCCCCGGAAGTTCTTTGCTTTCTCTGACACTCACACACACACTTACACACACAAGACACACACCCACTCACGCACACACACACACAAGCTCCCTCTGGTGAAGTAGTTGCCAGGATGCTCCAGTCTGGAGCTGGACTTGGGTTCAAGTCTCAGCTTGGCTGCTTATGAGTTCTGTGACTTGGATCCAGTTAACTGAATGCTTTGAGCCCAAGCTGCCTCTCTTCAATCCAAGCATAAGGATGGAACCCAAGTCTCATTTTGCGGTGAGAACTTAATACAATGACATATACCACTAACGTGTATTTCTCACGTAGGTAGTATCCACTTTGGGACCTGGTGGTGCTAGTGGTAAAGGACTCACAAGCCAATGCAGGAGATGTAAGCGATGAGGGTTCAGTCCCTGGGTTGGGAAGATCTCCTGGAGGAGGGCGTGGCAACCCACTCCAGTATTCATGCCTGGAGAATCCCAGGGACAGAGGAGCCTGGCGGGGCTACGGTCCATTGGGTAATGAAGAGTCGACACAACTGAGGTGACTTAGCACACAGCACAGCCTGAATCCAGTAAACACTCAACAAATACTAGCTGTTTTCCGTGTTGTTGCTAGTAAGGTCAGAAATATCCCTGAGGTGCAATCGCAGGTCTCCATGCAGAAGGGATGTGGGGTGGGAGTGGAGGGACCATCGCTCATTGGAGAAGACTCAGCAAATCAAGGGCATGTCAGTGGGTATTGAAATGGAGAGAGGGTGGGCCTTGGGATCAGGCTCAACCCAGTTCAAATCCTGATCCCACCACTTACCAGCTAAAGGACAGACCCCCTTCTCCGTGTGAGCCCACAAGCCCACCCTTTCTGAGCCTCTGAGGTCAGTGCAGGGGGGTTAGCATTGCCTTTGGCAACTCAGAGGCTGGCAACTCTCTCTCAAACATCTGCCTGACCCTGAACCAAGTACAAGGGATACAGGGGCATCAACGAATAAGACATGGACCCTGTCCTCAAGGAGCTCAAAGTCTAGTGGGAAAGCCAGACTCTTCAAGAGAAGGCATGGCTCAAAATGCAGCCATAAGAAGGGTAAGACAGAAAGTCCAGATCAAAATGTAGCTGTGTCAGTCAGGAGAGACTAACTCGGTTGCCATAACAAATAACATCCAAATCTCAAGCACGTAGACCAACAGAGATTCGCATGCATGTAATGTCCACTGTGGTACACAGGGTTCCTTTGCACGATCATGTTCCATGGCAATAGGGTGTCTCAATCACTGGGGGGAGGGAAGGGAGCGCTCCGGGAATTCCACACCTGGCCTTGAATATTTCCACTCACGAGTGCCATGCATCTTTCCCACACAATTCACTGGACAAAGTCACGCGTCTGTGCCTACCCTCAAGGGGCCGTGTGCCCAAGAGGGGGGAAGCAGGGATGTTGGTGAGAAGCCCTAACGTGGGCCCCAGCCATGGCTGAGCTCCACGTGGGCAGGAATGTCACCAGTGTGTGCTCTTTCGTGTTGTTGGCACTCAGCGCGGTACAAGTTGGAGACATGTGCTTGGAGAAGGAAGAAAGGTGGGGAGGGAGCAGGGATGGAAGGCAGGCAGACAACTCACTGGGTCGTTTAGGATCTGGTTATTAGGGAACTTCTCTGCTGTTCAGGAACAGAGCCGTGCGTCAGGGAAGGAGTCTCCTTCAAGAGGAAAGGTTCAGTCTGTGGTTGAGGCTTGCCCATCTCAACATGGTCAGCACTTAAACCCTGGATCACTTCTGCTTCTGCAGTTCCGAAGCAGCCTGCGGTCTCCAGCCCACTGATAACTCTGCTCTCCCTCCCAAGGCATCCAGCCCCTCTTCTCTGCCTGGGGCAGACTGGAAAGAGCAAGGGCTGGGGAATCAGTCAGACCTGGGACTTGACTCCCGGACCGCCCCCCTTCTAGCGGCATGCCTTTGAGCTCGACATGCTTGGACCTTGGTTTCCTCACCTATAAAGCAGAGACATCTCTCAACACGCAGACCTCCCAACAAATGTCAGCCTCCCACTTCCCTCCAGGGGCCACACCCTTGAAGCCTTTAGAGCATCCTATTACAGCCCAAGGAATGTCACTCCCCATAAACCTCTGAGCTTTCTGCCTGCCTGGGGCACCCCCATGGGTGGGTAAAGCCTTTCCTGCCTCTTTCAGCAAAGCACGTGTGCCCGGGAATGCCCGGCACCTGTCCGCCTCCCCACAGCACTGACAGAGGTGATGTACCCAGCTCGGGGCTGGTTGAAGCTGCTGCCTTTGGCCCTGAGCTGCCACACGCTGCCCAGGACCAGGGCAGGGGTGATTCCTCACTGCTAATAACTACCGACAGGGCACTGCCCGGAGTCAGTGAGCTGTTAGTCTAGAGCCCCGGGTGGAGGCTCTGCTTTCTGGGGGGCGTCTCAGACACTCAGGGGTCTCGGGCTAAGTCATCCCCGTTCCTTCATTTACCCCTGAGTTACAGGGCAGCAACTCTGTGCCAGGCTCCATATCAGCATGTTTGGGGTTACAGTGATGATGCACGTGATACATGTTTTATTTTTGTAAATGCTTCAAGACATGACTGCTTCTGTTTCTTTTCAGGATGATCTGAGATACTCGGAAGAGTTTTTAAAAAGGAAGTGGTTTATGGTTAAATTGAAAAAAAAAAAAATCAGGAATTGGCTGTGACTTTCATAGAATCACATCTTCTTTAAACTGAAGGGTTTAAATACCATCTCGGCAGGAGAACTCTCTCCCTTCTGCAAGTCTTACAGATGAAGGGATAGAACCGAGAGAGGAGAAGGGACTCAGACATTGTCCCGAGGAACCCAGGGCTCCAAATCCCCCAATTTATCCCTGGTACCAGGGAGGAGAGAGGTTTCTGGGGGCCCCGCCAATCTGAGAGCAACAGACAATCTGGATGTTTCTGCTTTCTCCATAAAAAGTTGGGGAAGACATTTGACTGTTGTATGGTGATTTCTTGATGGATAAATAGAGATAATGAAGTGTTTTTGTTTTGTTTTTTAATTTTTTATTGTTACTCTGGGGGGATTGAGAGCAGTGCTCTACTAGAGAAGCTGTCATGATGATTCTTGTTTCCACACCAGCATCCCAGCTTTAGTTAGAAAAGTGGAATCCAGGCCAAACATCCTCCTCAAAGATGCCAGCATTTCCAAGACACGTTAAGAGCCAGACTCAGAGATCGCGAGGAGGCCCTTCCTTTGCTCCCTTAGCAAAAGTTACTCAGCGAGGGGAGCACCACTCACCTTCGACGCAGGCTGAGGAGGTGCCCAGGGCCCTTTGGGCAGACTCCGGCATTAACAGGACCTAATTCTTTAATGGACTCTGGGTGCATTTCTTTTCTCGCATTTTGAGGTCTTAAAAAAAAAAGCCTGTGGTGAACTGCAGTGTCATAAACCTTTTTATAGAAATAATCAAATATCACTTGGTAAAATAATTAGCATCAAAATAGCTCAAAGTCAGCCTGTCCCCGACTGGGTACCAGACGTCCCCAGGCCCCGGCCTGCCTCGTCCTCGTCTTCAGGTGGTGGAGGGGGCCCCCCTTCGCCCTCTCCCAGCCAGTCTACCAGAGAGCGGTGGAGGTGCTGTTTGGATGTGCTGTGATCTTTTGGGTCTGGGCACAGACGGTCCTCCAAGGGGGCTGGCTCCCTGCCTGGCCTCGGGGACAGGGGATCGCGGAGGCAGCAGGTGTTTGGATGGCCCCCGGCTCCCTGGGGGGCCTGCGTGGACCACTTCCCTTTCTGGGAACCCTGTGGTCACCCAGCCCCTCCCCGCCAGGCTCCTCACTTCCTGCCTGCCTTTCCAAGTGTTTTCTCTTGTTGACCAAATATCAGGAGCTCGGTTTTGTTTGTGACTTCTGGATAAAATATGGCAGGAAAGGAGTGTCCTCTCCGGGTCCAGATAAGGTGCTGATGAAGCACCCAGCTCACGCTGCTTTCTCTGAGAAAACATCTGTCTTTCAACCTGGAAATGGGGACTCTTGGGAAGGGCTAATTGCCATGGTCCTTGGCTCAGGCCTTAGCCTGCAGAGACCCCCAGGCCAGCCGCCCGCCCTGCCTGGGCACCCTTCCTCTGTACACTTGCCGGATACCCCGTGACAGGCCACAGATCATCAAGTTGCTTGGTTAAGGAGGAAAAAAAAAGAAAGAAATCCTCCACGTTTCAACTTCTCCACATCGCAAAGGGTGCCGTCTCACTGTCATGTCTCCAGAACACAGGCTGAGCTTGAGAGACCAGAGCTGATAGATACGAAAACAGGCTGAGTTTTGGAAATAGAGAGGCATTTCTCATTAGCTGGGGGCCGGGTGTGGACGGGGGTTTGGCCGGTCAGCTGAGGGCAGTCCCAGAGAAGACAAGGACCCCATTTCCCCACAGAAAAGTCTGGACGCTTGTACCTCACGTTGGCCGAGGGTAATTACTCACTCATTCTGGGGTGACAGACAGGAAGGGAATTCAGCAAACCCCACAACCTCCTAATTAGCGAGCTGGGAATTCTCCTGGTGGTGACTTGGAACAAAAAGAGACAGCCCCGTGGTGAGGGAAAGGATTTAAAATAAAACAAGGGATGTGGCAGGGACAGCAAGTGGCCTGCTCACTGTAGGCTCTGGAACCAGTTCTAGAAGTTTCACACGGGCAATAGAATTTGGCTTTTTAATTTTTTTCCCCACTTCCAGAAGCTGCTGCTTACATATGGCAACGGGATCCCCGGGCGCCTACCATATGTAAAGACACCAGGTTTTATGACTTATTGTCGGCAAGATTTATGGAGAGGGGGTCTGATAGCGATTTTTCATCTTCTCATCTCAGGAGCAAACAGGAAGAGAGGCGCGGGCCCCTCGCGGTATCATGGGCGGACCTGCAGGATCCCAACCTGGGGGGCCCCAAACGGGGACCCTGCCTGGGAGGTGCTGTGCCCACCTCAATAAAGGAACAGCTTGTTGGAGCGGCAGCAACGATTTATTGGATTAAAACCGGCTACTCTGGAGCTATTTTGCAGTATGTTAATGAGCGCTATATCATAGACATTTATTAAATTAGATTTCATAAATGTCAGCCGTGTTTGCACAGGAAATGCACTGGCCTCGGCGTGTACTGAACGTGGAATTAATTCTTCCCCCACCCCTCGGGAGGACGAGCATCCCCCGAAGGTGGGCTGGGGAGGCGAGGACCATGCTCCCTGCTCAGAGGTTTAATATTAGCCCTGGACAAACACAGCAGTTCTGGCTCCTGGCCGCCTCCCCCAAGCAGGAGGATTCAGGGAGGCTGAGAGGAAGGAAATAACAGAGCTCAACACTTCCTTGGAACAAGGCTTCGGCTTTTGGTGTCACAATATTTCACCTCTCCCTTACTTTAGAATCAGCACAAACACGGGCCGTCCGGGCAAACAGTATATAGGAGGAAATGGAGACGCGAGGCCGGGGGCATCCTGGCTCTGGGACCAGTGATTCTTGGCATCCACAGAGATGTCCTCACCAGCCTGTGCGCCTTCAGACCGATGGGCAGGAAGGAACGGATCGAGGCACCCCTTGCAGGCTCCCAGACTTTAGGCACCCTGAGCCCCAGACTCTTTCCTAGCCTATATTTAGTGCTTTTTATCTCCCATGTCTTGTTCTGACAGAGTTAGACTTCACCTGTCCTCTCTGAAGAAACCAACTGACCAAATAACAATGGCTCTGTTAAAATGAGGTTCTAGAAGCAGGGACATTTCCACGGCCAGATGCCATAATTCAGAGAAAAATCTAGAAGATGGAGTCCACCTGGGCATCAAAATAATCAGTTTCAAATACTTCCTTGGGGTGAAGAAGCCCCAGAGGTCGACTGGCATTGACCTGGTACCCATCACCATGGGCTAGTCCAGTCCAAAACTCTGCAAACTCTGTTCTCTTTCCTGCTTCACAATCCAAGGCATTTTAAACCTCCTGCAGAGCAGGAGAGCATAAAATGTGTTCTGCTCATGCTTTTAAGGGTCAGCCCTGGAGTAACCAGTGAATGCAAAGACTTTTTTGAGAACTTGACACGTACTTTTTTTTTTTAATCTACTGGACAATTCTTCTGCATCTTCTTCAAGATCAACGTGATGCAAAAGTGACCAGGGCTGGCACCTACAAAAATCTGCAGTCACCCTAGCACATGCTTATGGACTTAGGAAGAAAGGGTGATGCTTTGTGTTCATTCTGACAGAGGCACTGGGTGGAGGGGGTGGAAATCAGTAAGACTGACCCTTTAGCTGGGCCATGTATAGCTGTCTATCAGTGTTCCTGGATGGTGAACAAAGTGCATGTCACTTTAGATGTGATTTTGCGGGCACGAGCTTCCCTTGCCCCCAAGAGACAGGGCACCCACTTTGAGCAACAGCAGCCACCAACAAAACAGGGTGACAGCCACTTCTGTGAGCCTGTGGCTACACGCTGGAAAACACCTTCCCCACACAAAGAAAGGAGATGCGGCCCACTTGGCTATCTCAAGACGACACACAGCTCGGAAGGGCAGATGAGAGATGTTCTGGAGCATGCGGGCAAAAGGGAACTGCAGTGGTCTCTTAGTGGGAGCCCACGCCGAGGACGGGATTCCCCAGGAAAATCAGCCCCGTGCGCCACTCAGCCTTGCTCTGGTTTTCAGTTCAGTTCAGTTCAGTCGCTCAGTCGTGTCCGACTCTTTGCGACCCCATGAATCGCAGCACGCCAGGCCTCCCTGTCCATCACCAACACCCGGAGTTCACTCAGACTCATGTCCATCAAGTCGGTGATGCCATCCAGCCATCTCATCCTCTGTCGTCCCCTTCTCCTCCTGCTTCCAATCCCTCCCAGCATCAGAGTCTTTTCCAATGAGTCAACTCTTCGCATGAGGTGGCCAAAGTACTTGAGTTTCAGCTTTAGCATCCCCTTATTTTAAAATCTTGGTATCAGCTAAGATCTAGCTTGAAAAAAAAAAGTTGCTTCATCAATGGACCCAAAGTGAAGTGGCCTTTCCTTTCCAGATTGTTTCTTCTCTTTCCATTACTGTTCCCACGAGATGAAATTCAGGAAGAACTAACATTCGCTTTACGCGGAACTCTTCTCAGGAGGAGTCCTTAGAATTCTAGAGTTTGGGCTTAAAACGGCAGACCGGCATGATTTGATTCCTGCCTCCGCTACTTCCTGCCTGGTCAAGTCAACTGAGGGAACCTCCATAGCCTCCACTTTCAACTGAGGACACAGCTTCCTTCCTGAGGTCTTGGGGAGTAAAAGAGAGATGAATACCTGGGCCAGACCTGGTCTCGAGCACCATACTTGGTGTTCAAGTGATGCTGGTGTTCCTCCTAGTTCCATTGGGCATATTTAGCTTTTGGAGGAATATGATTTAAGAGCTATTCATTTCCTTGTTCACTTATTCATTCAAACAGGTGTCTTTTGAAGACTTGTTATGTGCCAGGGACTACTACAGGCACTGGGAACGCATTAAGAAGCCCAGGAGTTGAGGTCTCTGCTCTCACGGACAGATACTTAGCCAACTAAACAAATAAGACAAGTTCAGATATGGAGACAATGCCGCAGCTAGAGTGACACATTGCCTGGAAGGGGAAACTCACTAAATAGAGTCGCCAGCAAGGGACACGTGAGAAGCTGACACTTAACAGTGAAAAACAAGAAGCAGGCCGTCAGATAAAGAACAAGAAGGGTGTTAAAGGGTAGGGCTGACAAAGGGAAGACAGGATATCCAGTGAAATTTGAACTTCAGATAAACAACAATTTTTAGTATCTCTCCAATGTTGTATAGGATGCGTTACACTAAAGGAACTAGTCATGGTTTATCTGAAATTCCAGTGTGAACATCTTGTATTTTTGCTTCCTAAAACGGGAAAGCTTATTGTAGGGGCTGGGATCAGCAAGGACACAGGCACGACATGGGAGTGAACCCAGTCCCTCCGGGGAGCACAGAGGTCCACACGTCCCAGGGGTGGGAGACGTGGTTTCTTAGAGGAAGGCTCTGGAGGCTGCGGTGAGCAGTTTGGGAGCATGGGACAAAATGGCACGTGTGTCCAATCTCCAGAATTAACTAGACCATGAGTGGCAGAGGGAACGACCAGTAGAGCTTGGCTAATTCTAGTCCCTGGGTTGTATCCAGCCTACCACCTGTTTTTCAATAAAGTTTTATTGGAACACAGCCTCACTCATTTGTTTACATAATGTCTGTGGCTGCTTTCCCACCACAACGGCAGACTTGAACAGTTGCAACAGAGACTCTGTCCCACAGAACCTAATGTATTTACCGTGCAATCCTTACAGAAAAAGTACACTTCCTCCTGAACTTCAGCGTGTTCAGGAATCAAAGTACAGCGACTCCTAGGAACCAGCAATTAAGCCATAGTGGGTTCTTATTTCCCAGTCTACTTTCCTAGCCTTCGTCTTTTTATTTGTGATTCCTACTCAGTCACAAATTAAAAGTTTTAGATTGATGGTTTTAAAAACAGTCATGTCCTAAAGTTCTTGAGCCTGGTGTTAAGATGGAAAGAAAGCCAACTTGATTCCATCTTGCGGTTGCTAACACGATGAAGGTTCATTAGCTGGCTACAACACAAATCAGAACTTCTTATTTCATAGACTTTTTCCCATTAAGACTATTACTTTTTCTGCTAAGAGGTGTAGACAAGACATCGACACTTGCTGTTAACTATTTATAATTTACATAAACCCCGTGGTCGTCAGGGCAGGATTCAGGCAGAACTACTCAGTTGCAAGGTCAGCTACGAAAGGAGAGGGGAAATATTTTGCAGATGCTCTGTTTCTCTTCAGGAAAATCAGATGATGGTAAAGCTCCACTGAGACAGTGAGAAATGATACTTGGAAACAAGGCAGCCTGGCGGACAAGCAACAGACCATAGTTAGCATTCTACCACAAGTCAGCTGAAGCAAGAAACCTAAGTCTGGGTTTCTTTTTCCACAAAATGGGAATAGACCCACCCAGGGTGGGTGGGTCTCATTATGGTTTCCGTGGGCCCTAGGCACTTTGACCTTCCTGAGTCCCCTCCTTCCTTGATATTCAGTTCAGTTCAGTCGCTCAGCCGTGTCCGACTCTTTGCGACCCTATGAATCGCAGCACGCCAGGCCTCCCTGTGCATCACCAACTCCCGGTGTCCATCCAAACACGTGTCCATTGAGTTGGTGATGCCACCCAACCATCTCATCCTCTGTCGTCCCCTTCTCCTCCTGCCCTCAATCTTTCCCAGCATCAGGGTCTTTTCAAATGAGTCAGCTCTTCGCATCAGGTGGCCAAAGTATTGGAGTTTCAGCTTCAGCATCAGTCCTTCCAAAGAACACCCAGGACTAATCTCCTTTAGGATGGACTGGTTGGATCTCCTTGCAGTCCAAGGGACTCTCAAGAATCTTCTCCAGCACCACAGTTCAAAAGCATCAATTCTTCGGCACTCAGCTTTCTTCACAGTCCAACTCTCACAACCATACATGATCACTGGAAAAACCATAGCTTTGACTAGACGGACCTTTGCTGGCAAAGTAATGTCTCTGATTTTTAATATGCTGTCTAGGTTGGTCATGACTTTCCTTTCAAGGAAAGGAAATTTTAATTTCTTTGCTGCAATCACCATCTGCAGTGATTTTGGAGCCCAGAAAAACAAAGTCAGCCACTGTTTCCACTGTTTCTGTATCTATTTGCCATGAAGTGATGGGACCGGATACCATGATCTTAGTTTTCTGAATGTTGAGCTTTAAGCCAACTTTTTCACTCCCCTGTTTCAATTTCATCAAGAGGCTCTTTAGTTCTTCTTCACTTTCTGCTCTTGATATTAGAATATCAAAAAATATATTTTATGACTGCACTGGTAGGAGTGTGTGAGTGAAAGTTGCTCAGTCATGTTTGACTCTGCAACCCCATGGACTACACAGTCCATGGAATTCTCCAGGCCAGAATACTGGTATGGGTAGCCTTTCCCTCCGCCAGGGGATCTTCCCAATCCAGGGATCAAACCCAGGTCTCCCGCATTGCCAGCGGATTCTTTACTGTCTGAGCCACCAGGGAAGCCCAAGAATACTGGAATGGATAGCCTATCCCTTCTCCAGGGGATCTTCCTGACCCAGGAATCAAAGCACGGTCTCCTGCATTGCAGGCAGATTCTTTACCAACTAAGCTACAGATAAATATAATCCAGGAGGGATTATGTTCATTTGTTCCTTCTGCATTTAAAGAATGTAAGCCATTTTTGTGGAATCCTAGAAGTGTCTGGAGTCCTAGGTGCTCTGTCCACTCTGTCTAATGGAGAAGATGGCTCAGGCCACAGGTAGGCCCGGGAATGAGGGGAGACTGCAGGAACTGAAAGCATCTGCCATGTAATAAACACTCCATGATCCCTAGCAATTAGATACTGATACACATGCCTCTTAAAAATCAGAACATTCATATAACCAATTTGTTAAATGATGCCTTTAAAAATAAAATATGATACCTTCCTATCCATATCCTAGGGGCTTCCCTGGTGGCTCAGACGGTAAAGAATCTGCCCACAATGCAAGGGACCAGGGTTCAAACCCTCGGTTGGGAAGATCCCCTGGAGAAGGGAATGGCAACCCACTCCAGTATTCTTGCCTGGAGAATTCTGTGGACAGAGGAGCCTGGCGGGCTGCAGTCCATGAGGTCACAAAGAGTTGGACGTGACTGAATAACTAACACTTTATCCATATACTTTCATCAAATGAGAACATACAAAGGAGAAAACAAAAATCAAGCATAATACGCCATTACCCAGAGCCAACAATTTTTAATACTTTATAATATACCCTTATGCTCTTTCTTTGTTCATACCAGAGTGATTTTTGTCTTGTTAGAATTGAAACTCACTCTGCACAATTTTTTGTAACCTACTTTTTACCCAAAGATGACACATTGCTCATTATATTAATGAACCTTTAACCATGTCAGCTGAATGATGTTACACACACATGCTTCCGAGATTTTGGTGGGTTCAGTTCCAGACCATCGCAACGAAGCAAGAATCACAGTAGAGAGTCGCAGGAAGAGTTCTGATTTCCCAGTGCATATAAAACTTATGTTTACACTATTCTGTAGTCTGCTCTGTCTGTGTGCTCAGTTGTGTCCAACACTCTGTGAACTCATGGACTGTAGCCTGCCAGGCTCCTCTGTCCATGGGATTCTCCAGGCAAGAGTACTGGAGTGGGTTGCCATTTCCTCCTCCAAGAGATCTTCCCAACCCAGGAATCGAACTTGCATCTCTTGTATCTCCCGCATCAGTGGGCAGCTTCTTTACCACTGCACCACCTTGGAAGCCCAGTAAGTAGGATTATGTCTTTTGAAAAATGCAATGCACATACCTGAATTAAAAAACCCTTTATTGCTATAAAATGCTAACCATCATGAGCCCTCAGCAAGTTGTAATCTTTCTGCAACAGGGACTTCAAAGGTCACTGACCACAGATCGCCATAGCAAATATAATGAAAAAGTTTGAATTAGTGCAAGAATTACCAAAATGTGACATAGAAACACGAAGTGAGTGAACGCTGTTGGAAAAATGGTGTCAACAGACTTGCTCAACGCAGGTGCCACAGACCTTCCGTTTGTAAACTCCACAGTATCTGTGAAGTGTAGTAACGTGAGGTCTGCCTGCGACAGTCCACCTTACAAATGCATTCATGTGTACTCCTATGATCTACTCTCAGCAGACATTCCCATCTGTTTTTTAGTTTACCATTGTCAATGACGTGATGAATAATCTTGTGGCTACTTCTTTGCACATAAGTCCGTGATGTCTTTTTTAATTTTTAAAATGAAATTCCTGTGGGCTTCAAACTATCTGGAGTGTGGCCTCCCTGGGTAAAAAAAGATCTCCCTGCGAAGTTTGGAGGAGGAGACTCACAGAAGGCAAGAGCACAAGGAAAGGCCAAGCCACTCTTTAGGGAGCTTGATCCCTGGGGCAGAAGATTCCTCTTGGCCTTGGGATGCAGCTGGTGGGAAACACAAAACAGAGCTCTTCACTCTTTTTTCACCTGAATTTAAGCCCTGATGGTTCTGGCAATCAGTGAATAACCAACACCTTATTAGTGACTGGCTATCGAAGACTCTTGAGAGTCCCTTGGACTGCAAGGAGATCCAACCAGTCCATTTTAAAGGAGATCAGCCCTGGGATTTCTTTGGAAGCAATGATGCTAAAGCTGAAACTCCAGTACTTTGGCCACCTCATGCGAAGAGTTGACTCATTGGAAAAGACTCTGATGCTGGGAGGGATGGGGGCAGGAGGAGAAGGGGACGACAGAGGATGAGATGGCTGGATGGCATCACTGACTCGATGGACGTGAGTCTGAGTGAACTCCGGGTGTTGGTGATGGACAGGGAGGCCTGGCGTGCTGCGATTCATGGGGTCGCAAAGAGTCGGACACGACTGAGCGACTGAACTGATCTGATCTGATCACTACTGTTTTTTTAAAGTCAGTTTATATATGGAGCATCAACTAAGAATCTTAATGCTCCTCCGTAATTTACTGCAGTTGTGAAATCGGAGTCCATTTCTACTGCATCTTAGCTGCACAATATTCTGCAACATCTTGGAACCTAAGTTTCCTTTCTGTCTAAAATAAAAAGATAATACCTACTGCTCCTAAGACTGAAAGGAATGGAAGCAGTTGAGAATGTCATGTAGCTAGCACAGTGCTTGGTACATGGTAGGTGAGGGAGAAAAAAAAAAAAGAGCCCCTGTGCCCACTGCTCAGGAGAAGCAGCATCTGTGATGGCTTCTGCCCTCACTCTGAATACAAATTAGGTGATTTGTTGAAAAGCTTTTGCTGTTCTTCAGCCAGAAGGGAAGCCAAAAGACTGGGTGATTACTTACACGCATCCCGTGCTTTGCGACCTTATTTTTCTGAGTTAATTCATCTTTGTGCTTTATCTCTGAACTGGAGATGGTATTCAGCCGTTGGAGAAAAAGGTAAAGAGGAACACTGGGAGAGAAGCTGCGCTGAGACTGAAGTTCCGTTCGTAATAGTTGTTATTCTTGAGCATTCACTAAATCCCAGGAGAGTGACTGTCTTTAGAAAGAAGTTGCAGAGTGGATTATCATTCTTCCCATTTAGCAGAGAAAAAGATGAAGGTGGGGAAAGGTTAAGACCAGTTAATCCCAGAAGCAGGGTTAAAATCCTTGAGCTCTTCCCATGTAACTGAGGACTGTGCTCAGGTCTCCTTTTCCTTCTACACACTTCTGGATACTTCTAGATATTTCTAGGTACTTCCTACCTTCAAGCCTTAGGCTGTCCAATACAGCAGCCACTAGTCACATGTTGGTTATTGACCACCTAAGATGTAGTCAGTGTCATGGAGGAACTGGATTTTCTATTCCATTTAATTTTAAAACTAATTGAAATTTAAATATGAATTCCTAATTCAATGATTGGCAGGACTTTTAAGTATGTTTGAACAACTTGCGTAGGTGAATCTACATTTTCAACTGATACTGAGTATTATGAAATCTAACTACAGATCAAGCATTTTTGAAAAAAATATACACACTAGATCTTAAAGATGTAGAATGGAAAAAAAAAAAACATGTAAAATGCCTGGTTCATAATTTTTATATTGATTACATGGTGAAATGATAATATTTGGGTGTATGCTAAGTTCAAATACATTATTAAACAAATTCTTTTTTTTTTTTAACCTTGTTTAACGTGGCTACTAAAATTTTTAAAATCACATACAGATATTTTTTTGTTTGACACGGTCTTGCCTCCATCACCTCCTACTTTTGGAATCTTATTTAGTTGTTCCCCAGGACCCACACTCAGCCCGTATGTCACTGAGCTTTGGCCTAAGGCATGGGACCCAGTCTGGAGCAATCAGAACACCACATCTCCCTAGCTGGCATTAATGATTCAAATGCACCCCCAAAGCCAGCCTAGCAATCAGCTGTCATGCCATCCTCATGGCCACAGAGACCGGCTTACAGAAGGACACATGACTACATTAATCTAGACAAAACAAACCCATAGATCTGGATGGGTTCAGATTAAAAAAAAAAAATTCTTTTTCTCTCTGAAGTCTGCTAGCAGGAAGGACAATGTGAATCTGGAGCTGCCAGAACCAACAAGAATGAAGGCCTAAAATGAGACCGACACCAAAACACAGTCATTGCTAAGAGATGCAGGAAAGCAACCCTGATGACGCCACATGTGCTCCTGGATCAAACCCCGCTTGAAGACAATCCTACGCTGGGACTGCTGATCTGCACGAGCCACTAAATCAACGTGCTTTCTGCCCGAGCCAAATGAGTCGTATTCCTGCCGTTGGTACTGCAAGTCCAGAGTGGTTTTTCCCACTCTTTCCAATTTGTTGTGAGGACCACACAGGATAGTGTGTGGGAAACCCCTAGGAAACTGTAGTGAAGTGTGAAGTGAAAGTCGCTCCGTTGTGTCCGACTCTTCGCGACCATGGACTACACAGTCCATGGAATTCTCCAGGCCAGAATACTGGAGTGGGTAGCCTTTCCCTTCCCCAGGGGATCTTCCCAACCCAGGGATCGAACCCAGGTCTCCCGCATTGCAGGCGGATTCTTTACCAGCTGAGCCACAACAGAAGCCCAGGAAACTATAGGCTGCTACGCCTATATCAAAGATCGGTGTGGTTTCAGGAGAGAAAAAAGGAATACGAGGAGCAGGCAACCTGAATGAATCCTACCATCAATGATTCTAGAAGCAAATCAAAACCTGTGTTTGGAAAGAGACCTGTTCAGATTACTGAGCTCCACCCTCGGGTCGTCTCATTCAGCTGTCACTGGGCACACTTCAGGTGTTCACCTGCTGTGTCCTGGGTTGGCCCCAAACATCTGCCGCTGCTTCATTAATCGGCCATGTCTACCTGGTTCTTTGAGCAAATGATTTTGGTTCCCGCTTATTCATTCTTGCTGTTCATGTATTTGCTTATTTACTTGGAGCTGGTAAGGTCTGTTCCATGGTTTGGGACTGAGTCTGGACAGCTGACATGCAGGGCGGCTGGACACCACCCTCTGGGCAGGCCATCTCATTTTTAGGTCACATGCTCGGAATGCTCCTTGCCCCACCTTGAGGGCCCTGCCCCAAGACCATACCCCTTACACCTCTTTCTCCCCATTTTCTTCTCCTGCTACTCTTCTGCCTCTCCTTTCCCAATCCATGGGCCTGGGAAGCCTTTCCTGACAGCTCCCGGCTCTGAACTCTCCGTCGCAGCCCCTGCAACACTGGGTTTATCTGCCTCTTTGCCTCTTTATCTAGTAAGCTTTTTCTTAGACCACGGCCTCCTGGTAGGCAGGAATCTGCATTGATTCAGCTCTACGCTTCCAGGGCTTGGCCTGCAGTGGCTGGAGCCCCGGGGATGATTTATAGGTCTGAAAGGAATAAATGTGAAAGGAGAACAGCCCTGGTCTCTCACAGCTTCCAACTGGCTTCAAAGCTTTGCTGTTGTAAAGCGGCCTCCGAGAGGCTCTACTGATACTGTGAAAATCTAGCTCTGAGTGAGTCGGATGGAGCGTCTCCAGTACATCTGCTTCCTTCACCTGCATCCCCAGGGGTGCAGGGAGTTCCTGGGGCTCCCAACCAAGCCCTGGCTGTGGTGTCAATCGTCTGACGATCGCACCTCTCGGGGGGCGGGCAGCACACGCTGATGGTGAGCCCCATTCCAGGAGGCCGTCCCCAGCTGACCGCCAGCTCGATACTTGGCTGTTTCAGGACAGGTGCTGCATGGATCACAGTGTCCCAGGGCTACCTGGGGGTCCCCCAAGGGAGATTTTCCCTTTAATCGTTAGCCTGGTAGAATGATGGACAGAGAGAAACAAAAGGAAAGAGGGAGACAGAGGCAGAGCCCACTCCTCCTGGGAGATCCTGGGAGGGAGGAGACCAGCCCTGGGGTCATTAGAGGCCGTGGGGAGACAGCTGCCATCAGACCATCTCCCTTATGCATAGTGTGATGGAGACTCCATGGAATGCACACGAAAGTCACTCCGCAAAGGGTTCATTTTGCTAAGTACAAGGCTACAATGAACTGTAAACAAAGCCATGCCTTTAAATGCCTCTCAGAGCTAATTAAGGCTGAAGTGGTGACCCTGAGATAGCAGTCTTTGCCACCTCCTTGAAGGGAGAGCGGGTTACCCTGGGGCCTTACCCAGGAACATCCTCTCCCAGAAAAACTCCCTGAGCGCCTCGCTACACGGGCCCATCTGTGGCAGATTCGGATTGTTTTGTAATGAATCAACACAAATCTGTCTGCTGGTGTGAAAGCTGCCGGCCGAGAAAGGACAGGCTGGATGAGGGGACAGTCTCCTCCGCGGCGTCTGCCCCCTCTTCCTCTCTCTGCCTCCTCTGCCCGGCCCTTCCTGTCCCTTGGCAGAAGGCCTCCCCTCTGAGGAGTGCCACCCTTGCCTGACGCCACCTGGTTAGGCAATTTGCTTTTAATTAGGACTGCAGTCGTTTCCAAAGGAAGCGGCGGGAGGCAGGGAAGCAGGCTGGCTTTCCACAGTTTAAGTGGATGGGATGCACACAGCACATTCAGACCCCACTGTGGGCGGCCAGGCTGAGCGCCCTGTCCTCGAGCACCCTGGGCTCCTCGCTGCGGTCTGCAAGCTCCCACCTCCGTGGACCAGTTAACCGGGATTGCTCGGTCCCCTCTGTATCCTGGTGCTGAAATGATGCCCAGACAGCTGAGCGGGCCTGTGGGCTCCTGCACCCACCTGGTACTGTGGTCTGAGCAACAGTCAAATGCTTTTTTCCCTCCAGCTCAGCCCCTCAGGAGGGGTGTCAGCATAAGGCGTCCCTCCTCCTGGAGGGATCTAAGCGACTCGCTGGGCTGGGGAGGGGTGGGGGGTGGGAGTGGAAGAGAGAAGTAGGGAAGGGACACAAGCCTTGACCCTATCGCCTTCTATTCTGGAGTTCTGGGCTGGGGACCAAAGTCAGCCTGCCCGGCTCGAGTTCCAGGCCAGGCCTCCACCACGGGCCGTTCATTCCAGGAGCCAGACCTGGATCCTCCACCCTGCTTCCTTTCTCCCAGCTCCCAGCACACGTTTTATGAGGATCCTTGGAAAGGAAAGAAAGGTAGTAGCTTTGTTTACAATGCAATTAACATCTGAATAATTTACTACGACATCAGCTGGAGCTATCTTCAGCCCAGAGAGCTTACTCCTTTTTTAAAGCAGATTTGATGGAGGCGGGATCCCTGTCTGTTCCTTCCTCTGGGCTGAGCTGCGGGCTCCAGGTCTCTACGAGATATCCAGCCGCTGGTGTCAATGCCTGCCCTGCCTTACCGACCACACTGGACTTGTTCTCCGGGTCACACAGCTCCCTGATCAGACCTTCCCTCAGCAGAGCCGCTCCTGCCCCTGGCCCTGGGGCCCCCTGGCTCCTGGCCTGTCTCATTCTCACTTACGGCATATCTCCACTTCCAGATGGTGCCTCTGCCCCATGCGAAGCACATTTTTAAGGAGTGTCTGCTGATCGGGATGGGAGGAGGCTCAGGGCTGATGGTGGTCACAGAGGCGGGCTTGCAGCTCCCACACTCCACTCGGCCCAACGCCCAGCTTGGGAGACAGCTGGGATGAGCTGACGCAGAGAAAGCGACTTTCAAAATGGGCCCTGCAGGGGTGAGGGTGCTCTCGACAAGAACATCACCCAGGCTCCCCACCCCCAAGCTGGCTTTGATCTGTGGTTCTGGGTCAATAAATGAGCACCATCCTGCTTCATCAGGGTAATGAGCATGGCCCGGACCGCCGACACATCCCCAAACATTGAGCTTTGTTTTGACCATTAGCCTTGACCTTGGCACTCTGACCTCCCTCCCACATTTTCCATCAAACCATAACGTCACCCATTCCCTCCATGAGGGCTTTTGAAGACATGAGACATCTTGACTTCTATTTTCCCCGACACCCGTCTCTCTGCCAGACCCAGAGGGCTCGCAGGAGGCTGTACTGTCCACAACCCGGCCTTCCGCGTCGCTGCCGAACATCCGAAGAAGGTAACAGCACTTTGGGTTTTCAGAGTATATGTGAGTTTGGGTTAGGCCAGGGGAAAACTCTTGCCATGGACACTGGGACAGGAAGTAGATGCCCTTCCTTTTTACTACCCCTGGACAAAGTGCCTTAAGTCCAAGTGGCTTAACTAGCTAATGTTGGTTTTATATCTGGGTGACCTGCAGGGCTGCAAGGAACACGCACACAATACCTTTCTTTAATTAGAATGGCGTGTGCCCCCTCTCCCCCACCGCCAATCACCTGCCAGGGCACACGGCTCCACGAGGAGTGTGCAAGGCGAATTTCCACCCTCCTTCTGCCCCTCAGCTGAGCCCCTCTGTGTGGGCACAGCCCGCTCAGCTATACGCAGCAGCTCCTGTGTCTGATCAAGAAGGCCGCACAGGGGTGAGTCCCGAGTCCTGAACTCTAAGACCCAGGCTGAGGGCAGCCGTGAAACAGCAAGGGATCTGATCTGAATCCCACCCGGGCCACATCCAGTAACACTAGACAAGTGGCTTCACTTCTCTGCACCACAGTTTCTCCCCTCGTGTAGGGAGCACAAAATAGGCCTTAAGAGGATGCATACACACATTCTATGTCTCATTAAACACTGAACTCTCCCCGGGTTCTCTGCTCATAGGTAACTTTGGACAAATCATTTCACCTCTCTGGATTTTTGTTTATACATTTACACAGGGTGGTCTCATGACAGGGCTTACAAATCATAGAGACCTTTAGCAAAATATGAATATAGGTGTCTCTCTTCCCTAACGGACTCTGACTTGTACTGTCTGACTTGGGGGCACGGCCTTTCTAGGCTTCGACTGTGATTTTATTTGCATTGAGAGCAGTGGCAGATGAAAGACTAGGGCTCGTCTCCATGAAGAAACAGGATTTTATGTGATTTCTCAGGGATTCTTGTGGGAGGGGCTCCTCGGAGAAAATTGGGTGGTTTGGCTGATGCTAGCCAGGGCTTTGTTTCCTTAACCAGGAGTTATGCGGTCAACTGTGTCCCCTCACCCCCAGAACCCGTATACTGAAACTGCGGCCCCTAGTACCTTACTTGGGAACAAGGCTGTCACAGATGTAAGTAGTTACAATGAGGTCATCCTGGAGGAGACGAGGTCCCTAACCCAATATGACTGTGTCCTTATACACAAGGGGCATTTGGACCTAGACATGCAGAGAGCAGTCCATGTGAACGTAAAGGCAGAGATTGGGGGACCCTTCTACAAGGCAAAGGACATCAAAGACAGCGGCCAACCAGGGCAAGAGGGTGGACCAGACCCATCTGCCTCTCTCACGAGCCTGCCACACCTTGACCCTGCACTCTGGCCTCCAGGACAGAAAGGCGATGCTCATCTGTCTCTCGCCCCAGCCAGCTGGAGGTGCTCTGTGATGACAGTCCTGGCAGACTAATTCATCAGGTAAGAGGGTTCCTCTAGTCCATTTCTAAAGCCCACAGCCCTTCCTGGGGTTCAAAGCTGGATGTCAGCGGGGCTACACATCCCTATGTGTGGGGCCCTTCTGTGGTGAGTCAAGAACTGTCAGAGCTGAAAATCTTAAACCCTCATTTTCCAGAGGGTGTCTGAAGTTATTTCTACTTCCTTTTTCTGAGAAGAGTTTGAAGTGGCTTAAGGGAAGTACATCAAGTGAGAGAGTGCAACCAGTCAACATGTAATAGTGTGACTAGGAAAATATAACCAGGC
This sequence comes from Bos grunniens, assembly GCF_055505025.1. Classification (NCBI taxonomy): domain Eukaryota; kingdom Metazoa; phylum Chordata; class Mammalia; order Artiodactyla; family Bovidae; genus Bos; species Bos grunniens. Next base: position 6,510,812 of record NC_141182.1, read on the forward strand.
TTAAAAAGTCAGTCGAAGGATGGGGTTGGCACAGTTTTATCTTCCTGGGCAAAGAAAACTGTAAAACTGTATTTTCTTTCTGCTCTGGCCACCGGGAATCTCAGAACCATGTTTGTGGTCTGTTCCCATCGTTTAGAACATAGCTCTGAGCTTCCTGGGGACCACCTATTAATATATGCCAGTCTTAGAGGAGGAGCCAGGCTTTTCCAGCAAGTCATTCTACAACGATGGGAATGAGAGAAATCGAAGCCCCTTAAAAGGCTTAGGGAGGAGAGGGACAAAGCTTCAGACTATCACAGGAAAGGTCCTTCTGCGTATAGTCCAAGGGGTGTGCTCAAACTTAGACCTGTCATGTGTGAAAACTCAGGAAATTTCACATTAAAAAAAAAAAAACCTGCTTTTTTTCCTTCCTTCTTAATAAATGATACACACAGGCATCCCTAGTCCCCTGCATTTCCACACAGCAGTGAGGGGCTAGAGCTGTCCCCAGGGCCCCATAATTCCACTCTTCCTGTTCTCCCAGGTCCCCTGTAGGTGATGAGCATATGTGTGCAGATCTACTAGTATTAGCATCCTCAGAGCGAGGCTGTGCAGTAGTGCAGTTCTCCCCAGGTGAAACAACGAAGGCCCACATGTGGAGGGGCTCTCTCGTGAAGAGTGCTCCTTGGGTTGTGCAGTCAACAACCTGGGCAACCGCCCACTCCAGCAGGATGGAGTGACTTGCCCAAGATCACCTACCTAGAAAATGTCAGTATCAGAAGACTGCAGTAGAAATTAAATAGTGAAACAACAGCGGTGTGGTGACTAACACAAAGCTTACACACACACTACACACACGCACACTGGTATGCTTACAAATGTTTAACAATAAGCTCACTGGCGTATTAGAGAGAAACCCTAATTTGCAACGTTTGCCTATTTCTGTGGTGTAAATGTTCCCATCATGGATGATTTCAAGTTACCAACGTGAAGTGAACTGGTTTGCAAAACACCTGAAAATTCAACAACTGGCTCTTTAAGGACCGGGGACAAGGAAACCTCATCCTGCTTACTACGGCACTGGTGTGTACTGGCTTACAAGAGCCAAGTATTACATTTTTCTGTTTTCTAGTACATACTATGCTCTATTTTGTTCTGTTATATATTATACTTATAAAAGGATTTTATGCACTTTCAATACACAGTATATATTTAATATAAAATTTAAATAGGTAAGCTATAATTTTAATAAATGATAGCTTTAATAGATAACAATAATTCATAAATATTTTACTTCCTATTAAAGATTATGTCATAAAATATAAATGCTACATTTTAAGAGATTATAAAGAAAGAAGCAGAACATCCACAAAGGTAAGGGTCTTCCTTTCCTTCCCACCAGCAGCAGGTGCAAGTCCCCGGCCTGCCCTTCTCTCCTCTCCTGAGCCCAGCTCTTGTGGATGAAGATCTAAAGAGAAATCTGGATGCAGGCACGGGATGCTTCCGTAGGGTGATGGGATGGGTTCCTGCGGGGCAGTGACTCGCTAATGGTCTGGAACAGCTGATGGCATCCAATCCCTCTGGGGCCCAGATCCGGCTGCTTATCTGATGGGGGTGACCAGAGCTGGGCCCTGGTGGGGTGTGGGGCAGAGCTGATGAAGGCAGGCTCCACCTTTTCAGACGGTGCGTCTAAGCACGCCAGGCCTGCCTTTCCACGTCTCCACTTACACACATGCACATACATAGCACAGGCAAGTACTCACACACACACACGCACACACACACACACTCTTTTCTTTAGCTTCTTCCTCTAAATTATAACACTGGACTGAAAGCCTCAATGTCCCCCAAATTCAAAGGCAATGCGTCCTACTTAGGAAGATGAGCCCCTTCTGTGAGCAAAAGGATGCGATCAACAGAGAAGTGTGTTGAAGCTGCCTAGTCCCTGAGCTCCTGCGAGGCTCCTGAACACTCACGCATATCCTGCATTCATTCCCGCTGTGACACAGGTGTTACACCGCATCCCCATTGTCTGGAGGGGAAATGGAGGTCCGGATGGGAGGGCACAGCACCCTCAGGGTGGCACAGCAGCCAGCAGCAGGTTTTCCGCCTAGTCGGCCTCTAGGGCCAGTTCTCCTTTCTCCCCAGATTCACCCTTCATCCTTCAAGCCCCCCAGTCAGGGGTAGACCGGCTTCAGCACTTTCACCAGAAGCCCGTCTCCCCAGAAGTACTGACCCCAGCTGCTGTCCATCTGTCTTTTGTACTTCCGGGGTTACTTTTCAGTGTAACCAACGAGTTCAGCACTTTGGGACTCAAACATCTGACGGTGAGTAAAGGTGTGTTCCGCAGGCACTCTGACAGAAGTCTGTCCGTCCCAGCTGGTGAGGAGAGTGGGCCTCAGAGTCCCAAGGAAGGGGGGCCTCCCTGTGGGAACTGATGCCGCAGGAAGGGGAAAGGAAGCAAAGCCAAAGCCCCCTGATGTTGGGCATCCAGTTGGAGAATCGAGGTGAGCGAAGCTGCGATTTGTTTTGTAAAAGAGCAAGGCCTACTATATAACGAGATTAATTTATTTCTCACATCGGTCTGTAGACACATTTCCAAAGCACCTACTATGTGTCAGGCACATGTGTTAACACTTCCTAAACCACAGTGACCGCTGGCACCCGCTGTGCTAATCACACACAGAAACGTTCTGCTGCTGCTCTACTTTCACTATTTTGTAACAGGCTTTCCACCAAAGGGTTGCTTCCCACCTGACTCACTAGACTGGATTATAGCTCACTTTTCTCGGTTTCCCCAAGCTGCGCTTGTGCCCACAGGAGGTGCCAGTTGAGGCTCTGCCAGCCGTGCTCCCGCCACGCACCGCACCGTCCCGGCGTCGGTTTAACCAGCCACCTGCCCGCAGGAGGACATCAGGCCCCTGGGAAACACGAGCCGGGTTGTCACCTTCGTGTCCCCAGGACTCTGCCATGGCACGCAGGGCCAGGTGTCCGGTGAGAGTCCCAGCACACCCGCACGCTGGAGGAGCTACAGAGGTGACGGGTGCGGGCTAAAAGGCGACACGAGGCGGCTTTTACGTGAAGCAGCACTGCTGCACGGGCATCGCGTGGCCACCCACGTGACTCTTCTCCGCAAGGGCCGCTACTCATCTGAAAGGGAGCGATCTCACCATTTGTTCAGAAACGGTGCACTTCAGAGGGATGTGCTGGGCTGTTTCCAGAACTTGTTTAAACAGACGCGAGATGGTCGTTCGGGTCCCTGTACTGTGAATAACCTCAGTGTCCGTCCTGGCCACCCAGCCTATGCGTGATGAGGACGAAGAGTGGGAGAACACACTCTGTGTGGGTGGGTGTGTGCGTGTGCTCGTGTACGCGTGTGTGTGTGCACACTCACCTCTGTGGACACGTGCATGTTTTATGTACAGCTAGGAAGGACCAGAACATGCTACCAGGGCAAACCTGGGGGACCTGGGTGTCCTCTTGGCGCGCACCGGAACCCTGCCTCTGCCCCTGCTAGCAGAGGGCATAACTCACACACCATCTGAGAGTGGGGATCGCTCCTGCCAAAGCAGAATGTTAGGATGGACATCGCAGGCACGGGAGGACCCGGGGGTGCTGGACTCAGCCGCGAGCCCCATTCAAAATGCTTCAGGAAAGTCTCTGACTCCATTTAAAGGGGGACGATATGGGCTTCCCTGGGGGCTCAGTGGTAAAGAACTCGCGTGCAGTGCCAGAGCCACGGGAGATGCGGGTTCGATCCCTGGGCTCTGGAGGAGGGCATGGCAACCCACTCCAGTATTCTTGCCTGGAGAATCCCCATGGACAGAGGAGCCTGGCAGGCTACCACCCACAGAGTCGAAAAGAATCAGATACGACTGAAGCAACTGGGCACACAGGCACATTATGCCTTTGGATCACACTTTACAGAAAGGTGGATGAACATGATGGAGGGTGTGCCCAGGTGTGCCCTGCACCCCCTCTGCCACAGCCACCTAAACCCCCATCTCTCTCCCCAAGAGCCAGAGCCCAGATCCCGTCCCACTCCGGCCCCTCCGCCCACCCACAGCATCTGACCAGAGAAATCCAAGGCTGGCTCGGGCATTGCTCAATCCCAGGACTTCCCTTCCCCTCCTATAATAGAAACTTCTGCTGTGGCTGGGCAGGGGGCCTGGGAGCAGGGAGGGCGGGGGGCCTCGCTTCCTGGTTCCTCTGGACGAGGATGTGCAGCAGGCAGGGGGTCCTGCCCCAGGGGTGCTGCTGGCCTGGGCGCTCCGGGGAGGCCTGTGTACGGAGACAGGAGGGGGCCCGGGGTACCGGGAAGCCGGGGCTTCTGCTGGGCGTTTCTGGGGCCGGAATGCCATCCCCTGGAGGCCTGGTCTCGCAGACGCTGCCGGGTCTGAGCGGGCTGTAGTGAACAGAGGAGGCCTGGGGTGGGGGGCCGAGCGGTTCCCACACGCCAAGCATCCCAGCCCTTTGTGGGGGGTTCCCTCGGGCATTTCTAATTACATGAGTTCACCGCTGCCCCCCAGCTCACAGGGTGGCTACACCAGGCAGGAGGAATCAATCGGGCTGTTGTGATGTACTCTTCCAGGGCCAGCCTGGGGTCCAGAGGCCCCTGCTTGGAAGCAGAGCAGTTAATACGCAGGCGGATTAGATGGCTCTCCGGCTTCACCACAATTAGAAACTCAGGACGCCTGAGACATTAACTGGGGCAGGTGGGTAAGAGGCAGCACCCGGCGGCCCTGCCAGGGAGGTGACCGCCCTGGGGGAGGCTGTGAGAAGTTATGTAAGGATCTGGCCTTGCAAAGTGCATCTGCCGAACGCAGGCTCTGCGTCGGGGCTGCCTGTGACGGTCCTCATGCCATCTCCCTGAGGACACTGCAGACTGGGACTGTGCCTCCCAGTTTACGGAAGAGCCAAAGGGAAAGAGATCAGAGAGGGCAAATCAGGCCCCTAAGGCTGCACAGCAAGGAGGTGCAGAGGAATCTGAACGTCGACCAGCCTTCTCTCTGCAGCACCCCTCACTGTAGCCTGGGTAGTGCGTGCCCACCTCCCGGGAGGCATTAGGATGCTAGGGGAAAATAAGACATGCTGAGAAAAGCCTAGCCATACTGATCCATGCTTAGGCACTCAGCCCTGTGTCCATCTCTGAGGCCCCATGGACTATAGCCCTCGGGTCCTCTGCCCATGGAATTTTCCAGGCAAGAGTACTGCAGCACGGTGCCATTTCCTACTCCAGGGGCACTTCCCGGCCCAGGGATCGAACCTGGGTGTCCTGCATCTCCTGCATTGGCAGGCGGATCCTTTCCTACTAAAACTACCTCGGAAACCCATGCTGATCCCAGCAGCGTATATTAACTGAGCGCGTGCTATCTGCACGCAATGCACACACACTCTTCAGTCTTGGGCCCATCGCACAAGCCGGTGCCATGCTTGTCCCCATTGAATAGTTGAGGGACTAAGGCATCTCAAGATTCATAGATAAACTCTCAATAAAAGAGGCAGGATAAGGTGTGACCTCAGGCCTCCAATGGACATGAGTTTGAGTAAGCTCCAGGAGTTGGCGAAGGACAGGGAGGCCTGGCGTGCTGCAGTCCATGGGGTTGCAAAGAGTCAGACACGACTGAGCGACTGAACAGCAACAACAGGCCTGAAAAAACCCTGCCCTGTGTCAGAGATGCTGTTGGGCCTCCCCACTCCAAACGACAGAGCAGGGAGCGTCTGTGCTTCCCACATCCGCATCCAGAGCGCTTCACCGGCTGCCTGGCCCAGCGGCCATCATCTATCCATCCATTCATTCGTTTACCACGAAGAAAAATAGATGAAACACCACCACACCCCGGGCACTGAGCTGGAGCTTAGCACATACCCACTTAATTGACCCTGCTGCCCAGTGGGGTGGGTGTTACTTATTACTCTCTTCAGTCTGGGTAAGAAAACGGAGTTTCAGGGAGTAGTATCCTGCTAAAGAAACAGAACAAAAAATCCGTCCTGCCTACCTCCAGTTGGTCCAGGATGCACAACCGTGGCATGTCAGAGAGAGGGGACAAGAGAGGGCAAAGCAAACAAGGCAAGTGCCCGAGTGGACCCCAGCCTGGGAACGGGAACCGAGAGACGGGGGCCCAGGGAAACGAGGCTGAAATCCTCACTACAAGCAGTAAAACCGAACAAAACCCCACCCCCGAGCACTTCATGTTTTGTTTGTTGTGTTTCTCTCTGTTGGTTTCTTCCCAGCTTTGGAGACCAGGCACTTCACCGGGGTCCCTTGTTGAGAGTCTAGGGAACAGACAAGCACAGTCAAAACCAGATTTCTTCAGCTTGGTTCTACTTTCCACTTCCCCAGTGACAGCATCCCTTCCCTTTGGACACCGTTCAAGTTCCCCTTTCCCTAGCCTTGTAGGGCACCACCTGGATGGAGGAAGGGAGCAACAGGTAGTGTGTTTCTAAGAATAATGGGGGGGATGCCAGCCAAGGGGGCCCTTCCTGCCCAGGTGGGAGCGGCCTGGGAGCAGAGGGCTGTGCCCAGAGTTGAAACGTGAGTGGCTTGGGAGTCAGGGCTGGGCAGATTACCTTCAAGCTGCCCCCCGCTGACCACGCAGGAGACGCCCCGCCGGAACGAGCCTGCCCCAGTGTGAGGCACGCGCACATCTCATGATAGCAGCTGAGACATGGGAGCTTCGGAAGAAGCCGCTGCTCCCTTCCTCACATGCTAACCACGGCAGATCTGATGCTGTGCCCACAACACCGTCACTTCTACCCTCTTGCAGCTTGGCCTGCTCTCATTTTTTTATAATTTTTATTTTATACTGGAGTATAGCTGATTAACAGTGTTGTGAGGAAACTAGCAACTGGAGTTGAAAGAGTTTGCAAAAGAAAGGGGAGGACCAAGTTATTAGCGATTACATAATGCTTGAAATCATTTGGGAAGCGACCAAAAAAAAAAAAAAAAATTGAAGCAAGTTTTCAAAAGAGGTCCATAAGGAGCAGAGCCCAGAGAATACTATTTTATGTAACAAAGTCCATGCTCCAATAGCCAAGGTGGCTAAAGACAGGCTTTGGAAACTCAAACTGGAGTGAGAAATGCACCGAGGGGTGGGGAGTGCAGGGGCTGAGACGGGAGAGGCTGCAGACCCCCAGAGGGAAAACCTCGCCTGAGAGGTCTGGGGGAATCTGGTTGTGGCCAGGGCAGGAAGCCAGACAGCTGGGAACCTAACCTACATCAACCCGCAGGAGGCCTGTGGTCCCCAGCCACGTGCGGACCGGAGGCCCGCGGGAGTGTCTCAGAAGTCCCTGTCTTTGGGGAAGGCCCGTCAGGGATCAAGGGCGGGGTCTGATGGGGACTGGTCAGGGGTCACACGGGAGGGAGGTGTTGAGGGCAGGGCCATTTTGCGGGGCTCACTCCCCGAGTGGAAGACAAGTGTGGTCCATGGCAGTCAGGCCACGGAGTAAAACGGATGCTCTGCGCCTCTCTCCTTGGTGTCTCGGGAGACACCAGGGAGTCGCTTTGCTTCCTGCTGGGGAAGGGCCTTCAACTGAGACTGTGCTCCAACTTCGCAGATGGCCGACTTCTTTGGGGAGAAGACTTAAGAGAGTCCTCCCCACAACCAGCCACTCGGTTAACCCCCTTGACTAGCCAGGCCGTATCCCAGTCCTGCGGTCCTGGGGATGTTTTGAATTGGGGTGACAGCTGGAAGGGGTGGCGTGAGCCTGGGCTTCTTAGCGGGCAGTGAAGTGGCTGAGAAAGCAGCCACTTTGCACTCTGCTAGGGGAGGGGGATGTTCCACAGAGGTCAGTTTAGTCATTGATATCAAAACCTGGGAGACAGGCCTGTTCTAAGCCCGTATCAGGAACGAACAGCTTGATGGAAGGCAGTGTGGCCAGGGATATACACTTGACCTTCAGCAAGTCTTGCGTCTGACTCGTCCTCTGTCTCAAGTTTTCTGTCCATTTGGAGGATGCACTTCGTCTCTTTCAGTCTCTACTTTTTTATCAGTAAAATGGGACTAATAACACCTATCTCATGCAGTTACTATGAGGATTGAATTAAATAGTGTGGTAACACGGTACATACATGTGACGTGGAAGACATTCAACAAAACAGAGTCACCTGCTGCTGTTAGATTGTTTTTTGGGGACAGATGTTCACCTAAGCATTATTTATGACTGGAAAAAATAGAAGCAAGCAAAATGTCCAAAGACAGAGAGGATTAATTAACTATGATATATATATATATACACACACACACATACACACACACATATACATACACACATGTGTGTGTATGAAGAAATGTAATCCCTCAATTTTAAAGACTACTTAATAATGGTCAATGATAGGAGACAAATATCAAAATAGAATATCATATGAGAAGAGCAAAATAAAATTTTGTATTGCAGTAAATTCCTCTTTACTATCACTACACACACACACAGACACACACACACACACAGCCATAGAGGGGGAGGAAAAAAACAGGAAAGATTTACAGCAAAATGAAAATACTGATTAAGACTGGGAGTCTGAGTAATTTTTACCTTCTTTATAACTTCACTTGCTTTCAACATTTTTTACGATGTACATATATTACTTTGATAATGAAAATTAAAATATGAAGGAAAAATAACATGGGTTTTACTGTGAAGCTGCTTAAGTTTTAAAGGATGGCTTTGGACTTGGAAGCTGGACTTGGGCAAGTTCTCGCGCTGAGCCTCAGTCTCCTTGTAATGAAGACAGGGGAGAGGCGGGATCACTGAGTTCGTCTTCAAGGGCTGTTCTGAGAATTACTGAATACACGAGCCGGTGTGAGGGCAAAGTGTCTGACGCACAGGAGGAGCCCGTGTGTCCTCCTTACCCAAGGTCAGAAGGTCTTTGTGGGAAGGTTCGGGCCGACAGCGGGAGGATACCAACGTGCTGGGTGGATCACTGGACCTTCTGCCACAGGAACTGGGTCGCCGGACACTGGAGCCGGGGAGCTGCTTCTTGGAGCAGGCCTGGGACGCTGCTCTGAAGGACTTTGGCAGGTTACTGCCCGGCTCACGTAATCTCTGCTTATCAGAGCCACTCGTTCCAGAGTCCATTGGAAATCCCAGATTGATTTCATGGGTGAATCACACCTGCTACTTGCACCGCCCGGGGCCAAGAGCACTGACATTTGAGGGAATCTTTGGAAGAAAACCCACAGACAGAAACAGCACAGCCGATGTCCGTTATGTGGGAGGGTGGTTCAGTTTCTGGCAAAAATGAATAATGGTGATAAAAGCAACATGCCCAAATGACATATGGATCTGGTTTTCATGTATAGTTCCTGTGGGAAGCATTATTTGTGTTTTTCCTTCTTTTTTTTCCTCCAGCTTTATTGACATATAATAGGCATATAATTGACATAAAATTGTGTAAGTTGAGGTGTACAGTGCGTTGACTAGATGTACATAGATATGGCATTAGCTAATACCTCTATCACTTCATACAATAGTTCACAATACTGCATTATATATGTGAAAGTTGTTGAGAGTTGATCTTACATGTGCTCACTACCAAAAAAAAAAAAATTACATTTGCTTTTCCACTGACTTTTCACACCAACTCTTTTTACAGAGGAGGAGACCAAAGGCGTGTGCGTGTGTGTGCGTGTGTGTGTGTGCACACGCATGCGTGTGCATGCTCAGCTGTGTCCCACTCTTTGCAAATCCATGGACTAAAGCCAGCTAGTCTCCTCTGTCCATGGACTTCTCCAGGCAAGAACACTGGAGTGGGTTGCCATTTCCTACTTTAGGGGATTTTCCCGACACAGGGCTCAAACCCACATCCAACGCGTCCAAAGACACAGAGCTAGCAGGAGGCCGAGCTGGGATACGAAACCCTTGGCAGGCTCGGTGCAGAGCCCGGGCTCTGACCCAACGAGCACAGGCGCCCTCCCGGACTCTGCCACTGCGAGGGCCACCAGCAGACCCCGAAGCCAAACATCCTTCCACTGAGTCAGCGAAGACAGGGAAAGGGGTACTGAACGAGCTCTGTGAGCTGATGGGCAGTAAAGGACCAGTTCCTGTCATTCTCCCTTACCCCCGTCTGATCCAGGAAGTGGTTTTGAAATAGTCCAATTCCCTTAGTCTCTTTTTATTATTATAATTGCTCCTTAAATGTTTTGACTGTGGTATATCTTATATTAGGGATATTATTTCAGATTAGCCTTGTAAGACAGCAATGCAAGCATTCTAGACCATTCTCTCGAGCAGATCATCCTTAATAAAAACAATACATCAGGTTCTGACTTTTAGTCAAGGGGCATTTAATCCCTGATAGCACGCCTCTCTTCAGACAATGCTCTCTCACGAAATATCAGGAACCTGGCTTGGAGGTCCAAGAGAAATAGAAAAAAGGAGAGAAAAGAAAGAAAAAAGGAAGGCGGGAGAAAGGAAGAAGAAAGGGAGAAAGCAAAGAAAGAAGAAGGGATGGGGGAGAGGGAAGATTACTTTATCTGTTTGATAAACACAAGGGGTGTGTCCTATAGGATATTTACAATGCTGTGCAGATACGGTACAGTTTATAAAAGTCGAGATTAGGAGCCTAAAGTCCTGAGTTCTGAGATCAGCGCTGCCACCCACTAGCTGTGTCTCTGAACCGCCACCGCCCTCTGCGTTTCTTCATTAGTAACCTGAAATGGCTCCAGTCCGGCCTAGCTGGGGTGGCCATGCCTCAGTGTGCCCAGGATGGCCCAGGGCATGCCTGTTGCTGGGCGTGGTTATTAACAGCACCCTTTCACCTCTGGAAGTGACCCTGTTTGGGTGACAAATTACATATTCACCCCATACTTAACGTACAGTGTTGTGATGGCGAAAGACAGAGAGGTTTGGAAATGCTCTGTCATAGTTAATGCCCTCCTACAGATTCAAGGGGCTGAAGGCACCCTCCGGGCGGCTGGAATGCTACCTTCAAGAAATGGAGATGGGTTTAGGAAGAGTTTACAGCAACGCGGGGGAAAAGCTCACTATTACAAACTGAGTGTATTCAAAAAGATGTCCACAGGGTGCTCACCCACATACTCAGAAACAAGTGATGAAAACACACACAGTGACAGCCACGGCTGTCTCTGGGGAGACTGTGGGTAAGACTAGGCCGGGTTTTTAAGGAGTAGGTCAGCTTTTATTTTGAGGGAAAAAAATACAGCCTCAAGAAGACAGGAGAAATATAAATGGCAGCTGGTGATCTTCTCGTGACCTTCCCTATCTAGAGGTGGACACGGGGAGAGGCAGAGCTAAGAGAGGAGCTCTTAGCACCAGCCTTAAAGAAGCAGGCAGAGGAGATAGATGCCGGGGAGACGAGAGGCTTCCATGGCAAGGATTTAGCTCCTACTGAATGACACTCGGGTTTGCAAAGAGGACTGGGGGATCTCATGGGCAGTGCGGCCGAGTTAGCTGCTTGGACATCCAGAACCTTCTGTAATCTCCATAGGGCTTCTCAAATCCAGCCCAACTTTAGGCAGAATCTGATTGGAAAATTCTAGAGCATCAAACAAGTTGATCTAAATAATGTATCATAAAACTTTCAGCTTTTCTGTTCATTAAAAAAAAAAAAAAAGTAGGAATAGTTCTTTCAGGACAAGAATTTTCAACCAAGCCAACAAGCCATCTCTCTTTAAAATGAAGTGAATTCCCTGAAATCGGCATTCTCTGAGTCCCCCGATTGATCACATAGCCCTCAAAGTGATGCTCTGAGGTTGGGACTACTTCATATTTGAGCGAGAGGTACGGGGAAGCTTTGGGAGGATGTGTAACTTGCCTAGAGTCACAGAAGAGAGCGCGACACGGAGCTGGCCAGGGACAGAGTGCAGTCTGGAACCCACGTCTGTCTCCCCAACCTACAGCTGCTGCGAGCCGTGACTGGGCAGCGGCCACGGCAGCCTGAATCCCGGTGTGAATCTGCAGCACATCCGGGAGCACTCCACCTCCCCGAGACGTGATCCCCGGGAAGCCCTGGCTAAGATGCCGTGGCTCCTTGTCATTTTCCCAGCCAGACCGCCGTCCCCTCAAAAATGCTGCCCTGTCCTGCCAAGTCATTCTATCCAACCTTCTGAGTTCTGCATCCTCCCTTCAACTCATTCTAGAGGAGCTGAAATAGCACGTCTTCACATGTGCGTGCAACAATGGTTTATTCAGCAATGGCTGCCTGCAAGCAGGATGCTACAGCCAGGAGGAACCCAGCCCACGACAGATGCAGTCAGAGGGGGCCTAGACCCTGACTCGTCCACTCGGGGGCCTCTGAGAAGTTACTCTCTTTCTGGCATTCAGTTTCTCCATCTGTAAAACAGAGGTGGTTGGGCCAGCTGACCTCTGAGCTCCTTGCTGGCATTAACAAGCTAGAACTGACCCCAAATCACTCTTCAGAGGTCCAAGATTATATAACCCCTTTTTGCCAACTTCTGCTGAAGAATTCCAGTGGCGGTCATGCAGGTTTGTGGTTTTCAGCTTTTCATGAAGTGTTGACTTTCTTAAGGTGGGCTGCTGGCTCTTTTCAGAAAAGCTCAGGATTCGTAACCATATCTCAGACAACTGCTCTTCTCTTAACTCTGAAAACCTTGTGTGTGTGTGTGTTCAGGGGGAAGAGGGAGGAACACGCTCTTCCACACTATTTCTTTATTATTAAGCAGTCAATGCTAAGAGTGTTACTTTCCATTAATATCTGCTCTCCCTGAAAATCAACGTGTCGCCTCACTGGGTTTAACCCGGAGCGACCAGGAAAGTGTTTCAAAACAAACACCCACCTTCACTGCCATCAGCTTCAGTTTAGCACAATTTATAAAACTGTGATTTTGAGGTCATTTGCCCTGCCCCCTTATTAGACAGAAAGTATCCTTCATCGGCTTTACTTTTTAACAGATACTAACATGTGTGAAACGGGCTGCTATAACGTGAACCTGCATTAAAGAAACGTCCATCTATCAACAGAGACTCTGGTAAAGGATTCAAAGTGTTTGATGAATTGTTTCCATTAAGCTGAAAATACTCCTTCGGGTGTGAGCTTCTAATTCATGAGTTGCTGTAAACTGATTCAAATAATAACAAGGCTTTTTTTTTTTTTGCTTGTTTTTCTATCTTGGTCTGATAATAATCTAGCGGAGAACATGCTGAATCCCTAAAGAAGATATTAGCTAATGATGTCGACAACTGTCCTAAAGTCCAACCAAAGCTGTTGTGTTAAAATGTGCTTTCTGTGAGGCTATCATTTTGTGTGGCTGTTAGATTCCTATTTTAACAAAGAAAGTGTGATATCTGACTGACATCTGGGTAGATGGAAGGCAATCAGGACTGTGGTCCATGGAGAAATTAAGAGAGAAACCGGGAGCTGATAAAAACTGAAATCGGAGAAGAAAAAAAAAATGCAGATACATTTCAAGTTTTTACATTTCTCTATTTTGGAAGAGCAGCAAGTGGCACATAATGCATGAGACGGAAGCTTGATGAAAAAGTGTTTATCACCAGAGCACACAGCAGACACTGGGATCTTCTCGTCATAATAATGTTCACGGGATGTTGTCTCGGGTTCATTTAGGTTAATCACTTCGCCTGATGCAAGGTAATCGCACCTACCACAGCCAGTCCTGAAGTCTTGTGCAAAGTGTCTCTTTATTGTAATTCTAGTAGGGAAGGTAGCAGCCCCAGAATTCAGACATGAATAAGGTAACCCGGCCTGTAAACACACTGTTATCCACGGCCTCCAGTTTGCAGCGTCCACCCAATTAAAGCCAGCAGGTACTTAACGAGTGTGTACTACACACCAGTGACTGTGCTACGCGCTGAGAATGAGGGTTAAGTGATCCGTGTAGAAAAGCATTGATAAGTGCCTGCTGTGTACCAGCACAGGGACCCTGCCTGTCCACCCGAAGTTGATGTGATCGCTCCAGGACCTGAGAAGGGATCAGAGGAAACCCTCAAAGACCACTCCTCTTCCCCTTTATCAGTTGTCCCTGTCAGCTAAAATGTCAAAAGAGGAAGTGGAGACCTTGCCTTCCTCGAAGCCTTCCAGGCTCTAAGCTCTTTCAATGGTATTTTGTGGTTCAGGCTCCACTTCTGAAACATAACTGCAGCTGGCTATTGAAAAATGCAAATGAGTCACATGTTTGCCATTAAAATGTATCATTCTTTTCTGAGTCAGCAAAAAGTTAGAAACACATACATTTAAAGGAACTTTTTTTTTATGATTCTTATAAGAGGAAAATATGCTCATTGAAAAAAAATATATTCAAACAACAGGGGAGGAAATAAAGACATAAGTAAAAATATCCCCTTTCCCCAAGCTCTCTATGCTTACAAACTTCTTTCATTAGTTAAGGTCTTTGCTTCTAGACTTTTGCTTTTTCTCTAAATCCACTGAATCCACGGAATTTTCAGTGTTTGGAAGCCATACAACGGCATTCATTTCAAGCTAAGTAGAAAAGATTAATATTTACTAAGCAGTACATGTGCACAGGCCAATCAGTGCTTTGGATATGTTACTCCATCATACGCTGCAGGGCTTGGTACACTGGCCTTCAGGTCAAACCAAGTCCCACTTCTATGTTTGTGAATAAGGTTTTACTGGAACACAGCCACTTATGTGTTTGCATGAGGGCTACGGCTGCTTTTGTTCAGCCATGGCAGAGGGAAAGGCTGCAGAAGACACACCTGGCCTGAAAAGCCTGAAATATTTTCTAGCTGGACCTTTGCGGAAAAAGTTTGCTGACCCCTGAGACAGTAGAAAAATTTACGTGGAGGAAAGGGACTAGACGGAAAGAAAATAAGCTATTTATCACAGGTAAAACAATGAGTGACCCTGTGTTTCTCTCTTATCCATTGCTATATTGTCTACGTTTTCAATAATGGTGCACACGTTCTATTTGTGGCTTAATTAGATATGCAATTCAAAGACAATTCTATATGGAATATGAATAAAACTGAAGAACTAGTATTACGTAACCTCCCACAAATTAAAACAATTGATAACTGGAGTTTCCACTGCCTGCATGCAAACACAATAGTCTAAGAAGGATTTCTTTTAAAACAGACAAAAAAACATGCCCCCCCCTTAAAAAAACACACACACAACAAGAGTTTTCAAAAATGTTATAAGATGACATTTTTGCAACAATATTTACCCTATTATTTTCTAAGAATATATGTGTCTGGATTCGAGAAATGTGGCAAACAGGGCTAGCTGCTCATCATAGCTGCTGCTGCTCTGACCTGGGCATTTAGACTATGTTTCTCGGCTTCCTCTGGGGAGAGCACAGTCATACAGCTGAGTTCTGCACACACGGATATGAGCAGAGCCAAAATTCTCCACTTCCAGACCTGGGCCGCGAAGCCCTCCCTGCTGGTGCCCCCTCTGGTTGGCTGACACAGAGGTAACCTCCTTAGTGCAGGTGGGAACCACATGAGAAAGACGGCAGAGCCACAGGATGGAAAGAGCCTGGGCCCCGGACCAATACTCGGAGGAGAGCCCCCAGGAGAGGAATCTGTTATGGGAGCAAAAAAAAAAAAGTAAAGTGCATCAAGTCTTTGAGAGGTACGGGTTATGTATTATTTTTCTTTATGAGAGTTCACTGTGTTTATGGAGCTAGCTGCTGACAAATGGCTTTGGGATGGAGGAGGGACACAGAAATCTTTTCTCTAGAGAGCACCATTCAAGAGCCTCCTCCTGAAATCAAAGTACCAGACCCTTTCAGACCCCTGTCTCCCTGGTGCTCAGTCTCCACGAGTAAAGTGGTAACTACAACTCCCGCCCAAGCCTTCGTCTGTCTCTTATTTTGAGTTCTCTGTTCTAGCAATAACGGTGTCCTTAGGGACCACCTCGATCTCCCTGCTGCCAGCATCATATTCACCACGTTTCCTGGTCAGGCCTTTTCCTCTCTGCCGCATAGTATTCGGTTCCATGTAACTTAAGATGGCAACCGGTAACAATTTTTAAGTTTATCAACCAGGATTCTTTCTCACCTACTGACTCCTGTGTCTTGATAGAAGATAAAGCACCATTCTGCCATCAGCAAGGAAGCAATGTAGATAAATTCCATGCCATTTATAATTCATCCCGCCTTCATTAAGTATTCATACACTACTTATTGGCACATCACCTAAGTATTCTATGTAAGAGAAAACACAACAGCTGGAAAAGAAACTGGGAGAGGCTAGTTTATCAGGAGACTGGGAGAGAGGGAAATAACTGATCTGCTGTATCCTTTACCCCATCCTTCTTCTTGCAGGAAAGATTTCTGGACAAGTCACTCACAAGTGAGATAGGTAGCTACCTTGGGGGTGCATTGAGCGGTACCAATAGGAAGATAACCACTATTGTCCTCTTATTTAACCCATATTTTTTGGAGACTTGCTTTGGCAAGCCCCAAGAATAAAAGAGATATTCCCTTCTTAAAGACTGGACTTCTTAAGCAAAGACATATATGGATTAAACACACAGAAAACACATTGCCTATGACAGGTTAATTTCTCTGATTACCATCAACAGCAAACATCACAACATTAATCATAAAAATTGATGTAAGGAGAATCCAAACGTATTGAGATTATACAACATACCAACCACTAAACTGAGAAGTCTTTTATAAACTGTCTCATTTAAATTTCCTAAGAACTAAGATTTAATTTCTAGTATTTATGCCCATTTTATAGATGAAAACATTGAGGTTCTCAAAGATTATATAATTTGCAAGGTAAGACAGTCATTTGTCAGCCAAGGAGAGGTTGGTGTCTATTTGAAGCATGGTGTACTCCAAGCTAATTTCAGAGCAAAACCATTGGGCTGCACTCTACAGGCCTACAAGGCCTGTACTTGCCTAACTTCAAGACCAAAGGAAGACCCCAGAGCCAGCGACAAAGGCAGGGGATGTACAGAGAGCAAGACAACAGCCATCCTGGGTGGCCTGATCATTCACTCCATGCCTACCTACCCTGCACAACCTTACAATCTCGGTCTGCCCCTCTTCCTCAATCTCCCTGGGGTCAGGTGCAGAGAGGGGCGCTGCAACCAGATGCCACAAATGCAACACAGACACGAGCGGCTAAAAAGCATCAGGGTAAGACTCCTCAATATGCTAAGAATTCACCAGGATGCGGGCAGATTCTGAAACCAAGCCCTTCCCTGGTCGATAGAGAGGGTGTCCATGGTGGCAGCATCCTGTCTGGTGACAAGCAAGGCAAGGCAAACCCTGGTTTTCACCAATGCAGAGCCTCCCATGGGGAGCGGAAGGCCCGGCTTAAAAGGAAACATCCCGGGGGCCCAGCTAGGAGTCAACAGTCACAGCACAGGTCTGCCCCCACCCCACGTTATGCTGGGCACCGCGACCGATGCACCTGTGATGTCTTTTCAAACAAAACGCAGTTAATCCCACTGGGTGGACTTCTGTGTTCAAAAGCCAGCCTATTCCACTCCACACAGCAGAGCCCGGTGGGGCGGGGGGAGCCATGGGCAGTCAGTCATACATCAGCGCTTAACTACGGGGTCCTTCCTGGGGGGCAGGCAGACATTGAGAGTCCTCCCCCCGCTGTCAGTCATGCCCACCTCATCACGTTAGCCGGGCTGAGTTTTCATGACAGTCCAGGGGAGGGCGACAGGACCATCTTGCTGTAGACCCAGCACTTCGACTCAGTTTACATGAAGCCACGGTTCTTAGCCCAGAGCCTTTCTTAAGGTAAAAAGCCCCAGGGTGATTGAGCGTCTCTGATGGCTCAGTGGTATAGAATCCACCAGCAAATGCGGGAGATGCGGGTTCGATCCCTGGGTTGGGAAGATCCCCTGGAGAAAGGAATGGTCGCAGTATTCCTGCCTAGGAAATCCCATGGACAGAGGAGCCTGGCGGGCTACAATCCGTGGGGTTGCACAGAATCGGGACACGCCTAAGTGACTGAGCACGCACACACATCTGACTATTTTCACTTAGCACAGTGTGTGCCAGCTTCATCCAGGTTGCAGCAAATGCTCTGCTTTATTACGTCCCCTGAACTGTGGGGTGCTCTGGATAAAAAAGGAACTAAAACCTGGCCTTGCCCCGAGGGAACCCCAAATCCAGCCGACTGGTCTACGTGTTCACAAACATCCTCACCATCTTAGGTGAGAAGGTCACCAAAAGCACAGATGGAGGCATGAGGTATCTTTAACCCCTCCTGCACCCCAACCAACACATCTCAGGACGACATCATTCAAATAGACCAGAAACACGTGTTTTTCCTCCCTTAATGGGGTGTTTCTTATTCCCACCTGTCATAAACAAGATGCATCTGAGATATTTACATTTAAAAATTGAATTCACAGCAAGTAGTTGAAGATGGCGCCTGTTAGCCATGTAAATACCAGACTTGTAGCAACAAAAACAAATTAATATGGGTGGTCCTTTGGCAAAGGAGATGAATTCTACAGGGAAAACATGGAGTTAAATTTTCTGTGTCTCAATCATCAGCGATTTACTTACCTATCATTCTTCACAGGACACAGCTGTGTCCACACCACATACGACTGTGTGCTAACATACAGCCCTGAAAATCACCCTGTGTGAATGACTTCACTGCAGGATTTATGGAGAACAATCTAATTATTCAACCCCGTTCCATTCACTCCCATTATGGCCCCCATTTAAAGCCTCTATGGAAAAGGCCATTTATCTCCAGGGACAAATTGTCAGAGCTCTGTTTTATTGATAGAAATATACCCGTTCTGTTTTGACAGCAACCCAGCAAGAGATAAACATGTCTCCTTCTCAACAGGTCCCAGGAATTAGGGCCTGAGGGGTCTATACATTGCAGAAGAATCCCCTTACATTCAAGAAACCCTCCCTGGAGGACCCCAGTGGATTGATAAATAAACACTGATTATCCCAGAACTTTCCTTTTTAAACTGTGCTCAAGGCTTGGGAGAAGGTGATTAGCTCCTAAGTCAACTCAGCTTGAGAAAGCTGTTCTTTACAACCTTAAGCTGAGTAACAGATGACAGAGGTGCCTTTGCTGTGCAAAGACCTCCAATGCGACCTTTACATGTGTCTACTCAGTACATTGGTCTTCCCCAGTGGCTCAGCGGTAAAGAACCCGCCTGCCAATGCAGGAGATGTGGGTTCAATCCCCGGGTCAGGAAGATCCCCTGGAGAAGGGAATGGCAACCCACTCCAGTATTCTTGACTGGAGAATCCCATAAACAGAGGAGCCTGATGGGCTACAGTCCATGGGGTTGCAACGAGTCGGACACAACTGAAGCGACTGAACACATATAGACACACCCAGTTCATCACACCCTGATAGCCACCTCCCCAGAAACAGCTTTTCATGAGGAAAGAATTCAAATTCTACTTCTCCACGAGGTGGCCTATTCCTGGAGTCTTCTCTTCTTTCTGGGACATTTTGCTAAAAATTAAACTTTGAATATGGAATAACTCTATTTATATGCAAACAAGGGTTGGTCCCCTGTAGCATGGAAGAATAAATATATTTTGTTTATTTCTTCCTGCAAAGCCTTGTTTGCAGAATATGTATATCTAAACTTGGAGCTTCTGTGACTGCCTTGGTGATTCTGTGGGGGCTTATAGGAAACTGGGGTCAAAGGTAAGCTTGCAAGGACTTTCCGAGGACTGATGGGTATGATGGTCATGGCTGTTGGGCAGAAGGAGAGGACAGGATTTTTCTGCTTAGAATCATGGCGACACTTTGTTCATTAGGATGAGGCTGACAAGGGTCATTCTCTTCAAGAAAAGATCTCTCCCTGAAACAAATTTCAAATTAACTCTGGAGGAATCTTCTGTGCAACACGTGTCACGAGCAATCCGTACCGCGGCTGGGCACCTCTTTCCTTGGGCAGAAACTCCGCGGAATAAAGGACAGCGCGTCAAAGCCAGACACCTCTTCAGAATCGAATAGCATTTGGCTTTTTTTTTTTTTAGCACAGTACCATTTGGATAGTGATAGGACATGGAATGAAACCACTAATAATAATACTAAAAATGTCAAGTGCAATATTGAAACATGTCAGTATTTTTTCATTCAACCAAGTCAGCAGCAAATCCAATCTGAAATATGCTGACAATGGTGGAGTTATGAAAACCAATATACTGGATGAGCCGGCCGCCCGATAAATTATATATGTGTACATATACATTTGTACGTACCTCCCCCAGAAGGTGAAGATGTGGACGACGGGACGCCGTCTTCAGGACGGCAGACGCGTTACAGAGTCAGTTAGCGGATGCTCGACATCCTGTCCTCCTCAAATGAGGATTCAGCTTAATATGTAGTGATGGGACAGGCGCCCCAGAATTACCAAGGGACTCCCCCGCAAGAAGCTCATGGTATCTTTCATCAGGGCCTGACATGCCAACCCAACTGGAAACCACAACAGGAATTACAGACAGCAACCTCCCACCATATGGTAACAGAGGGTGGCTCCGGTGTACCAGGGAGGCTATATTTTTGTTATTCTGAAGTGTTGACTGGACTATATTCTTGTTTTAAAGAAACCACAATAAGATAAACAACAGGGCCCTAGTGCCTAGCACAGAGAACTCTATTCTAGGTTCTACGAGACACCATACTGGAAAAGAATATTTTAAAAATAAGAAATATATATATATATATGAATCCCTTTGCTGTACAGCAGTAATTAACACAACATTGTAAATCAACTACACTTCAATAAAACAAAGAAATCCACAATTATTCTTATTTATGCACTGACTGCTCATTAGAGGAAAAAAGTGTAAGTATGAAGAAAAGAACTGCTTGTTATCCCGTCATGCCAAGAACATCATGCGGAGTCTGGTACCTAGAACTGTGTATGTGTTTATGCGCCCTTTATTGGTGACCACGGGGGTAAAAGGCAGGAGACGGGCTCATAGCTCATCTCTTCTGTCCCCCAAACCTCACCATTAGCTGTAAGTTTAGACAGAGCAGGAAACGGTGCTTCCTCTTCCAGTCTCTCTGGGCTTCTCTGGGGGGAACAAGGGCAAGGGAATTCTCCAGTCACTCACTGTCGCCGACAGGGGTCTGCTTTGCCAATGACAGAAATGGCTTTGCCCTTAGAGTCACCAGAGTGTCCCTTTATTTCACCATGGAGAGCGTTTTTGTATGTTTTAGATAATTCATCGACATCGGAAAATATCTACAGCTTACAGTGACGTGGAAAACAAGCTTACAAAATAGATGCTGATTTGACTCGACCACATTAACCAAAATATCCCTCATGGGCACCTCAAGGAGGTGAAATTCTTGACGCTTTTCTGTGGTTTCCGAAAATTCCACATTAGGTACGAATTGCCTTCTTAATAATAAAAGGTGGTATTAATGACAAAATGATGCTTATGTGCTTAGATTGCCATTATGTTATTCTCTGTGTCTTGGTTAAAAATTACCATGTAGGATAATGTGTGACCCTTGGCATTAGACTAAGGTCAAAGGGGAGAGTTTCATCCTCTTCTCACCTGGGAACTGTCTTGGGTTAGAGTCATTGAAAAATGTTTTTTCCCCAGGGAAGTCTCACTGTCTGAAGAATTTGCGATGATAAATAAGCCAAAGGAAAATGTAGGAAAGATTGTTCTTGTTTGTTATTTTTACTCAAATATGTATGTTCATTCTTTTTTTTTTCTTTCCAGCATTACAGGGAAGAGAATGAGTTGTGGAGTGTTTTAAACAGCTGCTCACATTTATTGAGTTTTATAAGTGCTTTATGTGCGTTATCTTAATTATGCACTTGTAAGTGCCTTATATGCATAATCTGAATTTTCTCTGTTACCCAGTAAGGTTCAGAATAGGAGACTAAGATCAGCCAATTAGAGGCATAGTCTAGGCTCAGATACACTTTTTCTGATGTAAAAGTTTATTCTCTGAACCATGGGAGCATATATATATGGCAAGAAGGAGAAAAACACACAAAAAGGCAGGATCTCGCAGTACCATTTTAGCTGGAATCCTTCCAGGCCCTCTTCCTACCCATTACGGCCAGGCATTGTCCTACCGGTTAGAGACACCAGCGTCAACAGAACATTATCAGCACGATTCTCAGGGACCGTTTCAGTAAGTATCAAATATGGGGTTGGCCAAAGAGTTCGTTTGGGATTTTTCCATGCGATATTATGGAAAAAGCAGAAGGAACTTTGCCAACGTCATTTCTGGATTATCTTGCATCTAGTTGTCTCCTCCTCCATCAATACCATGCTGTTTCTCTATCTTAAACTTCCTACTCTATTTTAATAACTATAGTTTAATAATTGGAAAGATAAGTCCAACTTTTCCACTACTCTTCATTTGAATAAATTCTTATTTTTATTCTTTTAAAGAATATTGCAAAGAACATCCTTATACACCAACATGAAGCAGTGAGCACCAGACAGGTTATATCTTTACAATCAAGGAAACATGTGCCAGGGCTAAAGGTATGTGCATTTTAATGTTTATATTTTTTGCCAAATAAGCCTCCAAAAAACTCCTTATACTTTTTGTCCATTTGGATATGGATTTTTATCCTTTCATTATTGCTTAATAATAGGTTTTCATATATGATGGACATTAACACTTTATCAAAAGTATTGCTATTATTTTCTCGGTTTATCATTAATACTTTAAACTTTGTATGTTTTTTTCACAGCATAAATTTTACAATGTTGGGTAATCTATCAATTCTATCTATCTAAATCTATCAATCTATCTAACCTTATCAATCTAGCTCTTTTTTTCCAGCATTGGGCATTAAGATTTGAAAGATTTTTCCAACAAGATTTAAAATATCTTAAGTGTTTCTTTTTCTCTTCAAAAGCTAAGCAGGAAACTAAGCAAAAATGTATAACTGCTTGTCCTAATGTTATGTACTAAATAATGTCTTTTTTCTCTTAATTTCAAATGCTATCTTTATGATATACTAAACTCTTGCCTATAGCTCTTCTGATCCAGAACTTTATTCTCTGGAGACCTACTGGGTGGCAGAATGATTACAGAGATGCATACTGGATTGTATCATCACTAAGAGGAGGGTTCATGATCGTTTGGCCACGCGCGTGAGAAAGGTGACTGTGAGGTGATGGGGGTGTTAACCAGCGTGACTGTGGGGACCACCTCTCAAAGCACTGCTGGTGGTCGCTCAGTCATATCCCACTCTCTGTGACCCCAAGGACTGCACACAAGGCTTCCCTGTCCTTCACTGTCTCCCGGAGTTTGCTCAAACTCATGTCCAGTGAGTGGACAATGCCATCCAGCCGTCTCATCCTCTATCGCCCCCTGCTCCTCTTGTTCTCAATCCTTCCCAGGCCTTCACAATGCTTAAGCTATATCAAATCACTGCACGTGTCTATCAAAGCATCAGGTGGTGTGCTTTAGATACATTCCATTTCTATTTGTCAGCTATACCCCGGCAAGCTGAAAGAGTGCACATGTACAAATGAAGCGTGGCCACATACACCTGTAAATTCAGATACAAATGCGCACACGCACGCACCAGCGCAAAGCAGACTGTCTACTCTGGACCCACTAACAGCGCGCCTCCTCTGGCCATTCACGCTCGCTCGTCTCTGGGCCTGATCATCCTTACCGCACACCTACCGCAGGCACGATTCCAGGTGCTCCGGACACAACAGCAGCGTGTCACACGGACAACCTGCCTCTGCTAGGCTTCTGTTCTCACGGGAGAGGTGTATAATAAGCAAGTACAACGGAAAATTGTACTTTCCCAATGGAAAATGGAAACCTAAAGGAAATCAGTCTTGAATATTCATTGGAAGGACTGATGCTGAAGCTGAAACTCTAATACTTCGGCCACTGATGCAAAGAATGGACTCATTTGAAAAGACCCTGATGCTGGGAAAGAGTGAAGGCAGAAACAGAAGGGAATGACAGAGGATGAGATGGTTGAATGGCATCATCGACTTGATGGACATGAGTTTGGGTAAACTCCAGGAGTTGGTGATGGACAGGGAAGCCTGGCGTGCTGCAGTCCGTGGGGTTACAGAGTCGGACACGACTGAGCGATTGAACTGAACAATGGAAAATATATATTTAAGGGTCTTGCTTAGTGTTCTGAAGACACACAACCAGGGCAAGGGATTCGAGAGTGGCAGAAGGCAGGACTGTTTTTATCAGTGTGCTCAGAGAGGACCTGCTCTAGAGAGGGAGGGGATATTTTAGTCCTTAGGGTCTTCAGAGCAGTAAGAATGGCAGCCCCACGAGAATGGGGAAGACGACCTTCCCAGGAGGAGAGACTGCTAATGCAGGGACACGAGGTGGGGGTAGCTTGCCTGTTCAGGGGACAGAGACAAGGGCCTTTTGGCTGGAAAGAAAAGAACAGGCAGCAGTGGCCAGAGAGGGGCTTGGAGAAGCAGCCGGGGCTGGTTCTCACAGGGCCATGGGCTGTGGTAAGGAGCTGGGCTTTCCCCTACAGGTGGTGGAAGGTCCTGGATGGTTTTAAGGAAGGTAATGATCTGATCTGAATTTACATTTTAATGAGATCACTCTTGCTGCTCTTGTTAAACGCCAACTTATCTTGACATTCTGTAAGGCTTCCTTCCAGCCCTGTCTGAAGACAGCAGGCGCAGATATCATTAACATCCAATGACAATTTGATTGGAAAATTCCATGTCTCCCACAAATTATGGCAAACATCAACCTCCTCCAGCTACCACAGCAAACATACTCGCTGGGCCCCATGCATTGTGGCAGCTGGAATTGTTTAGGACTTAGTCCAGTTAGGACTAAGTTTGGCATACAGTCTTTAGAACAAGTCAAACCCTTCCTGGGCGTCTGTAAGTCAGGAGGTGTGTGTGTGTGTGTGTGTGTGTGCTCGCGCACATGTGCGTGTGTGCAACCTCATGGGCTGCAGCCTACCAGGCTCCCCAGTCCATGGAATTCTCCAGGCAAGAATATTGGAGTGGGTTGCCATTTCTTCCTCAAGGGGTCTTTCCGACCCAGGGATCGAACCTGTGTCTCCTGCATCTCCTGCATTGACAGGCGGATTCTTTACCACTGTACCACCTGGGAAACCCTGTAAGTCAGGGTTGGTGGACATACTTGACACCTAAACTAGCAGTGGGTGTATAAAAATATGAATTTCTCAGACACTTTAGGTGTCTTTTTTTGAACATTTTTTTAACATTTGCTTATGAAGATTTTTTTTCTAGACTGCATTCACCTTTTTTTTTTTTTTCTCTTGATGCAATAGATCCCACCTTGAACTTGGAAACAGGGTTCTATTTCTAATTTAGTTGTTTTGCAGACATGTCGTTCAATGACGCACCGTCCCACCCTAAAACAAATGCGAACCGGCACTGCTTTCCCGAGAAGAGTGTGAGGAGACAAAACCCTAGAAAGAGCTGAGGCTTGCAAAAACTTACTAAGGACGAGAAAAAAGGGCTTTTTGAGCTATGTTTGGAGCCAGAAGGAAAAGGAAGGGATTGGGAACAGATGATGCAATTCGAGCAGATGACAGCAAGAAAGCAGAAGTTCTCCACTCAAATTTTGCTTCCACCTTCTCCCCTAAGGAACGCGATGTAAAGCCGGAAAGGATCAAGCCTGCATTGTGAAGAATGAATTAAGCATTAATTTTGGAAGAGAGGAATTCAGGGTGACTGCGTACACTGGGGGGAGGTGGGGATGACTCAGATGGCTCCTGGGACCAGGAAGGTAAACTGCAAGAGTGAGGCGGGTGCAGCTGTGGCTTCTGAGGAGACCAGTGGGCTGGGGAGCACAGCTGAGACAGAAAGGGGCCATCTCGTCTGTACACTCTCCCAGGCAAGCCAGACCCTGACGGGTTTTATACTCAAATTGCCCCAGTTTTAAATGCCGGCATGAAATTCAGGATTTGTTCAAAATGCTGTGCAGACCCAAAGAATACTCATCTGCAGAGGAGACTCAGCCCAAGGCTGACATTTTGGAAATTTTGGTCTAAGATAATTCAGCTCCGCAGGGCATCTGGTAGATACAGCTTCAACGAATACTGCCAATGGCGGACAGTAAAAAAACCAGGTCCATGACAGGTCACGGGAAAATGTTGTCCAAGGTTTCTGAAAGCGTCAAGGAGGATCCTCAGAAGTAGACTAGCCCTTCACCTTGACTTTCAGAAAATTCAAGAACAGGTTACTGAGGATAGAAAATACTGGAAGAAAGGCAGGCATGGGGCCCAGTTGCCACTATGGCTTAAGATCAAGGCTTTTATGAAGGACTAGCAGACTGGGAGTTCAAGGAAATGGTGTAGAAATGGCTTAAAAGGCATGAGACAACATCTCAGCCAGGAGAAATTTGGCCTAGTTCGCAAAGAGTCGGACACGACTGAGCGACTGAACTGAACTGAACTGAACTGACAGTAAGCGGAGGTGAATCTGTAGCTGGATAACCAACCATTCAAATCTCACAGACCAACGGCCACCAGGAGCAAGTGCTTAGAATCATTTCACAGGAGGCCAGCGTTTTACGTGTTTTCATTAACTATTTGGATGAAGAAGTGAACAGAGTATGTCTTAAAAACATACTTGAGAACATACAGTCTTATTTTTTAAATCAGATGACTTGTGCTTACATTTCAGCGTCACTGTTGCTGGCTGCATAGCCTTGGCCAACCAACTTTCTCTCTCTGATTTTTAGTTTTCTCTCTAGCAAAGTGGAAGCCATAATGGGTTCTAGGTCTAGTAGGTGCTGTGAGAAAGAAATGGGTTGACGCAAGTGCGGGGCTTCATTTTCCCAGGGGAAACAAAGATCTCCTGGACCTGGCAAAGATGTTCTCTGCTGTGATGTCTCAATTGCTGAGTAAAGGGTTGAATGAATGAGTGGATGAATGAGTTTGGTACCCAAAAGAGAATTCCAAGGCTGGGAGTGACCTCAGAAGAAGTGAAGAATCATTCTGGCTTTTAGGGCTCCCCAGGCAGGTCCAGCCCTCCTAATTCAGGCTTCTATGAACCCTGATGAAATGCAGGATTACGAATCCTGGAGGAGCGGGGGTGGGGACTCCCTGGGGTACCTCAGTCCCTCTGGACTCCCCGTCTCCTACCTGCTTTGGCACAGGTGCGCGAGGGAGGACAGGGATGTGCTCTGAGATCTGTATGAATAAAAAAATGATTCATAGGTTTAAATCATGCCCACGAATGCCATCCTGAACTTGAAGCCGCCTCCCTCTCAGTACAGCTCTTCAGGCTACACCACTTTAGACTGACTTGAGCACTAAACGGCACGATGAAAACTGTCCAAAGCGTCACGGACAGGGATTGCGGGATTTCAAAAAGCTAACGATGAACTAAATGTAAATCCTGAATTACAGCTGCCTGCCCACACGAACCCGGAGAGTTTTAAAGGTCAGGCTTCTTCAGGGTGGCACCTCCAACTTCCTGATCTGGTCTACCCAACGGGTGGTCAGCAAAGATTTTTTTTGAACATATGTGTTCGTTGGCAGTTGTTCTGCAGGTAAATGATGCGTGTGATATTAGTAAAATAATATACCTTCAGAGTCTCAGATGACCATTCAACAGGGTACCTTTCACACCACGGGGTTAATTATTCCATAGATGGGGACAAGGTATATCCAACCTATCTGATACCCACCAGTATGGGAGAGGGACCCACAGGGAGTCGGATCTCCAGACAGAAACAGAATCTTAGAGCTCGAGGGCTGACATTCAGTCAGTGCTACCAGGGTATCCATTCTCGCCACCCTGTAAGCCAGTGCCCTCAAGGGCAGCTGAAAGATCCTTTCAATATTCATATACAGTTTTGTCGCCTCATCATTTAGAATACCCCACTGTTCCCCCGTTGGGCTAAGAATACTGGTCCAACCCACTGAAACAGCCTCCAAGGATGCCAGCCTCCCAGAATCCCTTTCACCCGTCGGTTCCTCCCCGCGCTCCATCTCACCAGGAGGTCCTTCCTGTCACCTCTGATTAGCGTAAACGCCCCATCAGAGCCTCTCAGTGCCTTGATCATAACGTCGTCCTGACATCTGTGTGTTTCTCCAAGGTGGGAAGTTCCAGGCAGGCAAGCCCATAGCTGCTTTCCTCTCCGTATCAGAAAAGAGGTGACAGGGACAGACTGTTTATTGCACGCCAGGCACCACGCTGGGGGTTCTCTGGGTGCTCAGTCATGTCTGACTCTTTGTGACCCAATGGACTGTGGCCCGCCAGACTCCTCTGTCCATGGGATTTTCCAGCAAGAACACTGGAGTGGGTTACCACTTCCTACTCCAAGGGATATTCCCAACCCAGGGATCGAACCTGTGTCTCCTGCATTGGCAGGCGGATTCTTTTCCACTGAGCCACCTGGAAAACCAGGTATTCTTTAGACACTGCAGAATATCGTTGCCTGCTTGCGGCAATCCCATGAATTAGGCTTAACTATCATTCCCCGTTTTATGGATCACACAACAGAGGCACAGAGAAATCAATTTACTTGCCTGAAGCCAAACAGCTTGTGATTGGAGTCTGAATCCAGGGGGTTCCAAAGTTCGAACCCCTAACTTCCAAGCCAGTGGTCCTCAGACCAGGTCCTGGACCAATACTGGCTGAACTGGGGCTCTGTTAGAAACGTGAATTCTTGGCCTCCATCCCAGATCTACCAGATCAGAAACTCTGGGGGGCGGGGCCCAGGGATGTTTCCTAACGAGCCCTCCAGGGAACTCTCAGGTTTGCAGAGCACTGCTCTAAGCCTTATTTCCACTTTGTCCAATCTCTACATCCTAGGCATTTAATAAATGTTTAAATATGGAAGGGAGGGAAGGAGAAGGGGAAAAAACAAGGCAGGCAGGCCAGCAAATCTCCTCCAAAAGAACATTCTGAAGTAAGTGGATGGTGCTGGGGGTTTGCGGTGTCTTGACCATACTTTAATCTCCAAATTGCAAAAACATTAACAGTATTGATTGATCAGACATCAATCCAACAGAAATTTAATTAAATTAGAATGTGTCACTGAGCAGACCCGGCTGCATTGCGCATAAATCTCAGGTAATAAGTTGACAAAGAGACGGCCTCCGTGGCTGGCCAGCCCGGCTTCAGCCGTCTGCCACCGTCTTGTCTTCCCCAGGCTGGGAAGCCCCTGCATGTTCGCATGGAAGGTACCAGTAAAGTGGGGTGAAGCTCCTGATTTACGACACCTGCGGAGTCCCCAGCGGCCGAGGCATCCACGGAGGGCCTGATTTACTGCTGCCCTGGGCTGGCCAGACAGCTCCGGGGGGATGCCCCTGCTTGAGGCCAGCCCTCGGCTAAAGTGCTGACCCACGCATACGTCTCCTGGGTGAGCGGATTAACACCGGGGTGTCCTCACGGCAAATGTGTCCTCTGGAGGAGGCCAAGTCCTGGGAGGGTGGGGAGACCTTCTCTTGTTTGG
The DNA here is from genome assembly GCF_055505025.1 of Bos grunniens. NCBI lineage: Eukaryota > Metazoa > Chordata > Mammalia > Artiodactyla > Bovidae > Bos > Bos grunniens. The sequence continues at coordinate 6,540,095 of NC_141182.1, forward strand.
CCTGTCTGCCCTCGTCTTAAGAATGTATTTTGGTGTCAGTGATCGGCTGCACCTGCTGTCCCAGAAACAGGGTTGGAGCAGACCCAGAGAGCTCCGGCCTCAAGACACATGTATCCTTAATTTGCATCTTCCCAGCTTGCCCCATGCAGGGGTGCTGGCACAGAGGGGCAGGCAGAGGGCGGGGGGAGGCTCAGACAGTGGTAACATGGCCCCCGTGCCTGGAGAGGCCCAAATTCTTTGGGATCTGGGGAGAGGGGGTGGCTGAGGACAAGATAATCCAGGGGACAGAAAAGAAACCAGAGAAGCAAGTCCTCCGGGGAACATTATAAATCACCCGGGCTATTCTTGTCCTCAGTCAGGAAGGCTACATGGAGGAGACCCTTCTGATGGAGATCTCTTGTACTTAGTCCTCCTGCTTCTTTGACTGCCTTCAGTCAATCACAGGCTCGCCCTTCCGTTTTAATAGCCACCTTCCATATGAAGAGTGACGCCGGGGTGACAGACAGATGCTCAGAAGAGACCAAAGCCGTCCTCACGTCAGCAGGCCTTTAGGCCTTAACCCTCTTCATGGTGTTCCCCAGCTGCCCAGGGCATGCTCTAAAGCAGAAGGGGGCAAACTGCAGCCCCATGGGCCCAATGCAGCTCTCTGCCTGTTCTTGCAAATAAAGTTTTATTGGAACACAGCCATGCTCACTAACTTACATGCTGTCCAGGGCTGTCTCCATGCTACCAAGACAGAACTGAGCAATGGGACCATCCAAAGAACCACAAAGCTGGAAAGATCAAGTATCTGTCCCTCTATAGAAAAGGTTTGCCAACCCCGTGGTAAAGAAATGGTGATTGGTCAAGGACAGAGCGTGGAGAACACAGAACAGAGCTCAGGATTCCGACAGATCTGGGCTCAAAGATAGGTTCTCCCACCCACTGACTACGTGGTCTTCGGAGAGTGATGTTACCTCTCTGAGCTTCCGTTTCCTTCCCGTAAATAGGGACAATAAAACTGTCCACTTTGCTGAGTGATATGAAGATGAAATAAGTTACAAGGTGGAAAAGATGGCCATTTTTGTACAGAGCCAGGCACTTTTATGTCCGAGGTTTCATCTGCACCCATAAATCCCCTCCTAACAGGGGTTCGCAGTATTCCCATTGTACAGATACAAGCAGTCTTCGATTTCAACAAGTGGTTAATAATATAAATCTAGCATCTCAGCCCTGCTCAGAGACATGCTCCCGTCTTCCCCATCCCCCGTTCCCTCAGGCCATGCCAGTAAACGTGTAAAGAAGCACATTTCATCACATGGCCACCACTGGCATTTTTCCGGCAACGTGCTTATACTGGGAACGTGAAGGATGTCCCAATAGATCATGTGAGCCAGGGAGATAGGAACACTCGTTCTGAGGAAGTAGGAACTTCCTTGCAATGTCCCTTTCCTTTGTCCTCTGAACCCCAACACTTGGCCTGGTTGGACCTCTGCCAACAGGAATGCCTGTCCACCCTTTCCTGGCAGAGCTGGTTGGTGGGTGCAGGGCAAGCCATGGTGCTGGGACCCTACACACTCAGAGGGACCGGGGACCAGGGCTGCAGCTGGGGGCATGGAGACAAAGGTATCCCCCTCCCTGGGGCTAGAGAAGACTTCAGGGAAACAAAGGAGCACAGGAGTGAGGCCAACCCCCATGTCAATTCCCAGAGGATGGGTCCATGTCTTCCCACTCAATACAGATGTGCTGTGCTTAGTCACTCAGTCATGTTCGACTCTTTGCTTGCCCATGGACTGTAGCCCGCCAGGCTCCTCTGCCCTTGGGGATTCTCCAGGCAAGAATACTGGAGTGGGTTGCCATGCCCTTCTCCAGGGGATCTTCCCGATCCAGGAATCGAACCAGAGTCTCCTGCATTGCAGCAGATTCTTTACCAGTTGAGCTACCTGGGAAGCCCACTCAATACAGATACTATTACTAATAACAACAGCCAATATCTGTCAATTCGCTCTTGCCAGATAGTCTGCTAAGTACAACTGATTTAACTCTCCAAACAACCCAGTGATATTGTTATAATTCTTCAGCTGAGAAAACTGAAGTCGGATGATGAAAGAGGTTATATGATGTGTATAAGGAGAGCCAGGCTTCCATTTCTCAGTACAGGGCTGGGCCCATAGAAGGCACTCGGAATGTGTATTTTTTGAAGTGAGGGTTGGACAGCGGGTGAATGGGTGACATGAGTATGTCTGACTCCAGAACACATGCTCTTTACCACCACACGCCCCTGTCTCTCATTCAACCCAGCAAGCTGCACGCAGATTGTTTAGCTTACTGGGAAAGGACAGGGGACTGGATCACAGGGACCAGATTTCCCCCAGAGGGCTGACTGAGGATGCTGAGACTTAATAAATAAAGACTCTGAGACATTTTGACCCAGATTCTTGTGTTTAAGCCTCACTCCAGATTCCTGGGGTCACCAGGACATTGTTATTTTCCGCACTTTCCAAACATAAAAACCTGAAGTTCAGAGATGTCATCTGGCAAGGGGCCATGTCAGGAATGTAGCATGATAGGTGGTCCATTTTCTTCCTTATTGTTCAGATTATCAAGTTTTCCATGAGGGGTGCCATTTATGTTTATTGTTAAACCAGAAACCTTTCAAAAGGCAATAGGAACAAAACCATTGACAACGTGGAAGAAGACGTCCTTGTTGAGTGCAGACACATTGTCTTCCTCATACTCAAGACAAAGCTCAGCTTCCTTGTAAGAAAAGAACCCACAGCAGTTTCCCTTGATTCTCCCCTAACTCAGGAGCTCTTTCTAGTCTCAGTTCAGCTTCTTTCTCTTCCCCTGGCTCTAGTATCATTTATAAGGAGCTACCTTTGGTAAAAACCTGAATTAAGTCTTAGAGGAATATTTAAATATTCCTCTAAGCCCACAAGCAGCCCACAAGCAGCTCAAAGACTCATAATGGAAAGAAGAAGAAATGTACGACACGAACAAAGTGACAACCTGCCCTGGAGACCCAGCAATTCCACTTTGAGGAATCTACCCAAGATAAATGGAAACATGTCCACACAAAGACTTGCTTGTGACTGCTCACAGAAACATCATTCATAATTGTCAAAACAAGTGGAAATCACCCAAACATCCATCAGCTGGTGAAGGGAGCAACAAAATGTGTTGTAGCCATGCAATGGAATACTATTTGGCAATAAAATGAAGGAAACACTGGCACAGGCTGCATCACAGATGAGCCTCAAAAATAGGATATGCTGGAGGAAAGAAGCAAGTCACCAAACGTGCATCCTGTATGAGCCCACTTACTTGAAATGCCCAGAAAAGGCAACTCTACAGGGACAAAAAGTTGGTGAGCGGCTGCCGGGGACTGATGAAAAGGTTCTAAAATTAGAATGCAGTGGTAGTCACAGAGCTTTATAAATATACTACAGCCCACTACATTTTACTCTTTAAACGGGCAACTGTTATGGTCTGTATGTAAATTACATCTCGACAAAACTGTTCAAGAAATGTCCTGGAGAGGGAACAGGTGGTTAAGTCACGACATTCCAGTCCTGGAGAGACTCAGCCCGTTAGCGACGAGCAGGCGCGTACCAAGGGCCAGCATGAACAAAACGGAAGCCCTGTCCTCACACTCTGGGGGGAAGGACAGATGGAGAGAGAAGGAACCACACACACCACAGCTCATGACTGGGGGGTGTGAGGAAAACTAAGGTAAGAGCTGGGCAAGCTATTTTATACAGTGTCAAAAGAGGAAAACTTTTCCCATGAAGTTGACTTTTGAGCAGTAACCTGGACGGAGCCATGGAGTGAGCCATGGGGATACCCAGGGGCGACGCCTTCCAGGCAGGGAACAGACAGCGCAGAGGCCCTGCGGCTGATGCATGCTTGCTGAGAAACAGCTGTATTTCATACAACGGGTGACAGCAGAGCTGGGTTTTGAAGGGTGAATAGGAGCTCCCCTAGCTGAAAGACGGGGAGGAAGCCAGCCTCCCCGGGCTGATCCCAACGGATGTCTATCCCAGTGGCTGTGAGCACAGTGCCCAGCAGCTCATACGGCTCATGTAGCATGAGTAAACAGCAGGTTCTCACTAAACATAGGAAGAGTGAACAAATGTGTGAATGAGAGCCCATGTTGTCTCAGGGCTGGGGGAGTAACAAGGAGGTCCTGCTGCTTTCCACACCAAACCTGCAGGCTGCTTCCCTGGGACACAGCTCCAGTGTCCTCCCCATCTGACCTCCACCCCCAGCCCCCAGGCCTCCACAGGGCTCCACCACTGACTTCCGGACATGCTCAGGGTTCAGAGTGCTGCTAAGCCTAGATCAGTGGAAAACAGCGATTCAAACCCATTCTCCCATGGACTGCAACTGGGCCCTTTTTGCTCCTTTTCCTTTCTCTGAACTCAGATGAGAACTGGAGGCTCGCGCCCACTGACCAAGGAAGCTTACGCACACCTGCACTCCCATCTCATCCCCACAGCCCTAGCTCAGAGCCTGCACCCAACTGCCCACGTGTAGGAGCCCATCGCTTCCTCTCTGGAGCTTCCCTGTCCAGGAGGAGGGGGAAGGAGTCCTCCTTCCTCTTATAAGCCCTGGGTCTACACGCAGACAAGATAAATGAATGCAGGAGCAGACCCAGGACACCGCCACCCAAGAGGGGCCACCAGGAATCAATGTGACCGTTCTCATTCCCTGAACTTGACACCAGTCAGGGTGAGCGCAGGAGAGATGGAGGCACCCCAGGCCCCTCACAAAAGGAAGGACACCCTCACATCCTTCCAAGGGCACCCTTGCCCAGGTGCAAATGTCCAGCAGATGATTTCCTTTGCAAATAGTTGGGGAAACTGTGAAAAGAACACACTGCTTAAGCCAAAGAGCCTTGGACAAAATAATGAGGAGAGAGCCCCTGCAGGGGCCTGGAACACCCGGGACCGTTCCAGACGCACAGACCTCAGCCCCTCCCCTGGGCCCGGGCTTGGGGAGAGGGCATGGGGTGAGTGTGTCTTTATGACATTATTGATCACTCCTCCACCTGCAGTTAAAAACCATGCCCAGACAGACAATAAAAATAAGTACTTAACCATAGCGAGGCCTCCGCCGACTGAAATGGATTTTACACTTAAAGATACAGCTGATCTGGGTGAGGGTTTTAATGGCATTTTTGAGTTTTAAATTAAAAAAAAAATCAAATCTTCGAAAAAATTAAATGAGAAATCGCCAATGTAGCCCACATGAGGTTGTGCTTGTAATATCTGCAGACCCAGGGTGCTGGGGGTTGTAGTTTATGAGCGTTGGGCAGGGAGAAGTCACGGTGGGGAGTGTGTTCAGTAGACAGGAGGGTCCCCATGTGTCTAAGGAGTGGGGGGTGGAGAAAGCAGAGGAAGGGAACAGGAGGCAGGAGGTGGGAAGAGCGTCTCCCTGCAGGGGAGGGCAGGAGAGAGGGCGGATGAGGAGGAAGCAGGAGAAGGCATGAGGTGGGGGGAGCAAGGTCTAGAATTCCTCACAGTCTCTAAATTAGAGATCAGAGGTTCTCCTCATCCCAATCTTTCCAGATGGTGCAGGGGAAAAAAAAAAAAATTGGTCCCACCAGGAAACCTTAATGCATTTTGTTACTTGCTTCTGTGGGGGAAACTACCCCTGGTTCATAATACTGGTATCTACGAAAATACCCATCTCCCCAGCTAAGGACACAAAATAAGTCTGAAGAATCCATATGCATCCATCCCTCATATATATCAGGTGTGAGAGCTGATTCAGAGGGTGGCCGGCTGGACAGACAGACAAAAGAAGGAAAGGGAGTGCTGAATTCAGGAGCTTTCTGCCCGGAACCACTGTGTGTGCGTTTGATCCACAGAGACCTGATGGGAGACACGGAGACAGAGGCGCCGATGTTACAGTGACTTGGCCCAAATCGCAGAGCATGCGTCTGATTCCACATTCCCTCTTCTTTCTCCAGATGCCATGTTCTTTTTACTTTTGTTTGTTTTGTTGTTTTGCTGCTGAGGGAAGAAGGCCCTGAGCACAGCCTTGACCCAGGCCTGCTTTTGGGAGGCCAGAAGGGCCCACCTGATATCAGGAAATTAAGGGCGAGATTCGTCCCCACCCCCAACCTGAGGCGTGTTCAGAGCGCATAGCTCTATTGAGAGAGACTGGAAAGCCAAAGGGTATGGTCAGCCCTTGAAATCAGGAATGTGTGGACGCATCCTCTGGGCATCAAAGCATCGGCACGCTTCCCAGATTCCATGCTGGGGGCAGAGCTGACGATGGTCAAGCCTCCAGCCCCCAGATAAAGCACTGCACGCTTCCCCAGGCATCCTGCCCGAAGCCCTTCCAGAAGCTTTCTCTACAGCCATGAGCAGCTCAGCGGCATGCCTCCTCCTGGCCTTCCTGGCGTCTCATAAAGAACCTGGATGCAAAGTTAGAGGAACTGAGAGGAAGCTAACATTTACTGATTGCTACATTCTGTTGGATATGACGTTAGCTATTTCTTATACGTAGTAGCATGTCGAAAATGAAATGATATCCGTAAGTGAGCCTAAACAGGGAAGAATTTTCTTGGGAGATGGAAATATTCTAAGTTGCCATCAAGATGTGGGTTATGTAGGTGCATCCATTTGTCAAAACTGTCCAGCTGAGATTTATGCATTTCAATGTACATGAGTTTTACCTTAAAAAAAAAAAAAGGGGCAAAAATGAATGACGATGAAGCAGGGGTGGGAAACAAACCAGGAAATGGAGGATGTTAATCCTTACCAAAGCTATGTGATGAGGCCCCATGGGTTACACTTGTGAGCAGAATTCTAAGCGGACCCCAGTGACCCTCCTCTCTGTGTAATCCCCTCCCTGGAGTGGGGGAGAGACCTGTGAACATGATGGACTGTCATCCTGCGATTATGTTAGATTATGTGGCAAAGAGGAGTGTATTTTGCAGATGTAATTAAGGTCTCTAATCAGTTTGACTTTGAGGGAGATTATCCTAGGTGGGCCAGACATAATCAGGTGAGCCCTTGGACGAGGATTTAGGGCTTTCCTGAGCTCAGAGACTCAAAAGAACCAGCAGAGATTCCTTCTTGCTGGCCTTGAAGAAACAAATCCTACAACTGGAAGGAATTCTACCAACCGCACGTGAGCTTGGAAAAAAAACTTACAATGGCTAATGAGGCCCCCTAGACTATAGCCTTGCAAGACCCTGAGTAGGGGACCCAGGAAAGCCATGCCCAGATTCCTGACCCACAGAAGCTGTGACACAATAAACGGGAGTTGGTCTAAGCTGCTAAATCTGTGGAAACTTGTTACACAGTGATAGAAAACTAATTCAACACTCTTCTGTGTACTTTGCCTATGTTTGGAATTTTCCATAATAAAATGCAAGAACAATCAAGTGTGCATGGCCACTGGAGATGGTAAACAGCAGGGTTTATGAGCACGGACAAAGGTTCACATCTCAACCGTACTCCTTTCTTGACTTGTGGTCTTGGCAGATTCACAGGTCCTCTCTGATCCTTGGTGTCTTGATCTTCAAAAGGTGAAGGGCAGGGGGATCCTCTCCAAGGAAGTTGTGAGGGTAAAGGAGGAGGGTCTGGGTATTCACAGTGCACGACAGAGTTAGGTGAGAAGTTGCGTGCTGCTCTGGGGAGCAGGATGACAAGATGACAGTGAGTGAGCAACTCTGCCGTCACGTGGCACAGGGCTCCTGTCACCAGCTTCCTGTCTCACCTTAGGCAATGAAGCCTGTCATCTCTACGCCTTGGTGTCTCCATCATGGTGGAAATTTTTTTTTCAATGTGATTTCCTATAAGTGCTCTTGTGTGCAGGCCTGAGGAGAGGTGCCACAGGAATCCGTGTTACTGTCCACGGCCATCTGGAAGGTCTTCTCTAGGCTCCTTGCTCCAAAAGGTCAAGTGTAACCCACACCTGTCACAGGTGACGATTCCCACTGCAAGGACATCAAGCATGTCTGACAAGGCCAACAGAAGTCCCCGGAGCACTGCAGGGCATACGGGAACAAGGACACGAGCAACGGTTGAAAGGATCCAGAGATGGAACCGCTGTAATTACTTTAATTTGAACTTGGCGCTGCCCGGAGCTGTCAGCGACACTCCTGTTCTTGGAGAAAAAGGTGCCACTGGATCATTTTAATGACTATCAGGGCCTCTGTTGTGCCTTGCAGCTGAAAGATGCCCCTTCAAGAGCCGCAGGACCTGGGAGTGTGGGCTCTGTGTGGACACGGGTGAAAGCCCAGCTCGCTCGCTGCGGACGAGATTTGCTGGACATGGGTGTCCAAGTGCTTCTTCTGTCACCGAGTAGGTCGGGACCGGCCTGATCAGGTCTGCACAGCCTGGAAGCCTGTGAGCCTGGCTCTCCTGGCAGAAAAAAAATAGGCATCTGCCTATTTCTTTGAGCCTAAGAAAACTACCCCCCAAAACTTTGTGTTCCTATATGGAGAAGAGCCAAACATGTATTGAGTTCCTGCCATGAACCAAGCAGGGTCAGTCGCCTTACGTGCACATGGCTCCTTTATATTCTGATGACTGAACATTCCTACATAAATATCCCATGAATTTTCTCATTCTACCTTGATTTTCCCTTCACCTAGAACTCTATTTGCATTTCACTTGTTGTGTTTTTGCAATCTGCCTGAAATTCATTGTGGAATATAGCTACGGATGGAAAAAAAAATAAGCAAATGCTCAGGGTTAAGCACTGTTAACCCTATTCTAGAGATAAGAAGACTACAGCTGAGAGAGTAACTCGCCCAAGGCCTCAGAGTTACTGAGTGGTGAGGCTCCAACTGCTAAGTTGGTCCTTTAAGGCTCCCGAGCCCCCCGTGGCCTCTCCAGCATGACCGGTTATAATAACTGATGAGGACAGAGCTAACACGGAGGCGGGACCCACTGCGGGTCTGCACTTGGCAACACGCCCATGAAGGGCTTTTTCCTTCTCTGTTTTATATAATGAGCCAAAGCCTAGGAAGCTTCGGAACCTGCCCCAGGTCACAAGAGTGGAGGAGCAGGAATCTGAGGCCAAGCTGCTTATTTCCAAAGCCTGTCCAGTACACGGCTACAGGTGCCATCAGAAAAGATTATCAGCCACACAAAAGCAGTGTGGTGAGTCTCAGATGTGGCAACAGTGGGGACCTTTCCAGAGTCCATTTAGCCTATTTATAGAATCTTGGGGTGCACCATCCCACCTAACAGTGTACCGTCCTTGTGAACTGGCCTGGGGTCCCCACGGGCCATCTCTGTGTACCACCCATGTGTACTTCTCAATATGCCTGTGTAACATCCCAGGGGACAGTCTCAACACACCTGTGTACCACCCCCATACCGTCCTAGCGGTCCATCCAGCATACCCGTTTACCATCCCTGTGTACACGGGTAGCGGCCGGTGTACCAGCATCCCATCTCATGTTCCATCCAGTATGTGGACCATCCCTGTGTACCATCTCCCTGTCCCATCTCTGTCCACCTCCAAGCTTGTCTGCATACCTGGGTAACATCCCAGTATAAAAACATCCCAGCACAGCTGTGAACCATTTTTCCATACGATCCTAGCATACCTGTGTACCACCTCTGTGTACCATCCCAGCACACCTATGTCCCATCCCCATGGACCAATGTCCATCTCAATGTACCATCTGGCTGCACAATCCCAGTGTAGCTACATTCCATCCCAGGATACCTAGAGTACCCGGGTACCATCCGTCACAGCATACCCACGTTCTAGACCAACATACCAGTCTACCATCCTTATGAGGGCTCCAGAAAAATCAAGAGCCATAGCTGTTTTCACTGGATATGTGTTGCAGAGAGTGGTTTACTTCCAACATCTGAATAAGCATCGGTTTGAAGACCTGCCCTGGCACTCCAGCTCCTGTCTGTGGTTCCGTGCTTTCATGGAATCTGCCAGGGAGGGGCTGTCACCACAGGCTTCAATAGCTGTACTTGTAAGGGATCAACTCCCTGCTGACAGAGGGAATCTTCCACCTCTTTCCAAGAGCAGAGCCAGCTCACTTGCCTCCCAGAGGGCAGCAGGCCCGTTGTGCAGACCACAGTCCAGAGTGTTTGCAACCTCACTCTACCCCACGCCCTCAGCAGGATTTGCTATTTCCTTCATAGGAAAGGGAAGAAGCAGAGAGACTGCTCCATGCTAAGGTCCATACCCATGGTTAGATTCTGTGGTCTGCTGGCACTGGTTGACCCAATTTTAGAGATGAGAAAATTGGTCAGAGAAATTGTCACTTGGCTCAAATCACAGGGCTAGCTGGGTGATGAGGCTGGGCTTTGAACCTGAGCTTTATGGCTCAAATGCCCACAGTCCCACACCACTTCCTGCACGTCTTCCATGAGCAAAATGATGAGGAGAGCGGCTGCTGGTGAGAAAGGATGCTGACATCCCAACCACTGGAGGATGTCATGGAAACCCAGACTCTCTCCCTCGCCTGGGTCAAGCTCCAGGGCGTAAGATGAATGGACACCTCGGCCTGTCCCCACATACACCTTGGTCTGTCTGAGACACCACCTCTCAGAACCTCAGTTTCTGATACGGCGAAGTTGTGAATGTCCATGCGCTGGAGCAAGTATGTTGAAACCCACACCACACAGAAGGGACTGCTCAAACTCCCCAATTAGTAACATGCTGTCGCTTCTAATTCTTTTCCAGGTGAAACTGGGCAGGCAGAATTCTCAGCTGAGGTGAAAGGCATTTTTTCCCACTCTTTAACAAAGTACATTTTTAATTGGTTTGGATTAAAAAAAAAAAAAAACTCCAAGCACAAACGAGTATGACCCAGATTGGGATAAGCAGAGGAGAAAGGAGAAAGAAAGGGGACAAGGGTCCTCCTCCAGGACACGGGTCAAGATGTGGACCCCATTATAGTGTTCAAGGCCAGGTGAGGTGCTCTGTCTTGGACCTGGCATCCGGACATCGTCAGATTTCACTGTGGGAACTGGGCAAGGAAGGTAGTGGTTCTACCCAGGATGGAACTGGAGGGGCTAGGGCTGCAACTGGACAGGGCTGGCTTGGAGGTGAGCGGTCAGTGTACCAAGAACCGCAGGCTTCAGCCAACAGTGAACATGGAAGATGGGTTTAGCAGAAGCCACTGGGCTGTTGCCATTTTCCTTTCTTTCTGGGAACATGGCTAGACTACATTTCCCAGTATCCCTTGCAGGTAAGATAGTCATGTGACTTGGTCCTGGCCAATAGAAGGTGGGTGACATAAATGATGCCATTCCCAGCCTGGTCCATAAATGTTTCCCCCTTGATCCTTTACCGTTTCTTTCTCCATTTGCCAGATAAATACAGAGAAGAGCGATCTAGGAAATGACAGTCACACGCTGGGGTCCCTGAACCACCTCTTGGAGGAGATTCACCTAACCAGGAATACCCTCATTGGATTTGTCTTGTAAAGTGGTGTCTGCATAAAAATTGTATGTTTATTGCTTTAAAAAAAAAGTTAAGTTATACTGAGCAATAAACGGGATGACTAATGTCAAATGCAATAACTAAACTGGGGACATCTAGGGTCTTTAACAAGGTAAGGCAACAGGAAGTGGTGAGGTTGTGGGGACAACCTATAGAAAGTGCCAAAGGCAAGCACAGAAGGAGCACTTTGGGGAGCCTGGGCACAGCTATGGAGGCTCGGAGGATCTGTAAGGACACTAAGGCAGTGTAGACCCCACACACATGCCTCCTCTCTGTGATGCCCCATTCCACCTTCTCCTTCTCCTCCTCATACCCCGCTTCATCATCATTCTAAACACCATGCCCAGGTTCTGAGCACTTCCTACTTGCCAGGTCTGGTACCAGGCACATACCATGACTTATCCACTCCTCACAACTGCCCTCTGAAGGAAGCACTGCTTCCAATGCCATTTTGCAGATGAGAAAGGCTGGCCTTAGATCACTCAAAACAATTTGCCCAAAGTCATCGGGACACAAATCCTGCTGGTCTGATTCTAGAGTCTGGTCTTGACTACTGTGTACCATCCCAGGGTATCCACTGTTAATACTGCTGGCCTGTCTCAGCACGTCCCCTGGGCCTGTTTACCTCTCCCGGCCCCTAACAATCTCATTCATTCATTCACCTGTCAGTCTGTCCAATCATCCATATATCCATTCATCCATCCATGCATTCATCCATCCATCTATCCATCCATCCATTCACCTATCCACCCATCTGTCCATTTATTATAAACATGTTCTGAGTTTCTCCCACATCCCAGACCCAGTTCCGGCCCTGGAACTACAATAGTGAAGACCAGAAGGCATGTGCCTTGTGAAGCAGGCATCTGGGCAGGAGGGACAGTCACAGGAAGGTGGCACCCATGGGACAGGCTGTGACCGGCTCAGACGTTGGGAAAACTATTCTGACCCCAAGCTGGAGATCAGCCTGGACCTGGGAAGAGTCTGAAGACAGAGAATGGACGATGAAAGCAGGAAGGAATGGGGTCATGGAAGCAGGTTTAGAGGCCCACGAGAAGAGAGGACACATGAAGCGTGTCCCCTGCAGAGGGCCGGGCAGGTGGACGAATCTTAAACCTACTGGACTGACTTGACTTTTTTTTTTTTTCCTGACTTGATTTTTGAGCTGAACTCATCCTGGCTGCTCACAGCCCCTCCTCTCAAAAAAGGAGAGACCGCAGTCAGATGACAGTTTCATTTCCCCCAGGAACGTTCCTGGCACTTTCCTTCTTCTCTTTTCTCCCCTCTCTCTGGGGTTCGTTTCCTTCTGCGGGGGAAGTGCGCCATGCAGAGCCCTGGCCCCTCTCCAATGTTCCAGGAGAAGCCTGGCAGCCGCTTGCTGCCTCCAACCTGAAATTTCTGTGAGAATGAAGAGATGGAACACCAGCCACCTGGTCTTTTACAAAACCTGAGCTGCATGCTGGGTGCCAAACGATGCTATCAATTGATTAAAACACAGCCTGCCAGCTCCTCCGGCTTGATACAGGGGAGCATAGATGGACGGGAGGTCTCCAGCGCATCCCTGAGGTCGCCGCCAGCTCCTCCCCACGCGTCACCGGACAAGCTCTGCGCACAGGTCCGAGAGGAGTGAAGCACGGAGCATGCGCACAGGGAAGCAGCGGGGTGGCGGAGGCGGAAGGCGATCACCAAGGGCCAGAACCACAGCGGGCGAAGATGCTGTCACCGTGCACCAAGGAGGGGGGCAGGGGACAGGCTGTCGACTTCTCACAGCGCATGCCAGGCCCCCAGAGGGAACGCATCACTCCTCTTCCTTCCATAAATGTAGCATCAGGGCCGCCATGTACAGACACTGCGGGAGGCGATAGGAACCGGACGGGGCAGAAGGAAAAGGAGGGGGCTGATTATTGCTGGGAAGAGGCACGCGGTATCACTAGAGCATATAACGGACAGGAGAGACCAGGTTAGGAGGCTTCTCTGAGGAAGCAACCACTGAGAATGAAAATAAGCGTTTGCTCTGTTCTAGAAGAGGTGACTGCAGATTAAAGACCCTGTTGGAAGAGGGAGGTTATGCATTCACTTCATTCAAAGGTTACTGCGGCTGGGTCGAGAGAGGGGCAAAGGTGGCCGTGATTTGGAGCAAACGGGCACCAAGGTCCCCAGGGTCCCTGAGGAATGCTCTGGTCTCCATCCCAGGTGACGATCGTCCTGGCCCCTCGTGCCCTCTCTTGACCCGTCCCCAGGTGGCAGGGCAAGAATGTGAGCTGGCCCTCATAGAGCAGTGGCCTTCTTGACAAGTGCCAGCTGCCCAAAGGGTAGAAGAGGTTGGGGGGAGCTGGGGTGGAGACTGTGATAAGAAGGCTTAGGGCAGAAACGACACCCCACAGGCTCCAGCGTGCTCCTGGGCAGTTTCCATTTACAATCTCATGTCATTACCAGCATCCTTTGACGGGGTCTGTTATTAAACCCCATGGCCCCACCCAAGGGACAAGGAGGCCAGGAGAGGGAGGGGGCCCTGCCCACAGCCATATGACAAGCAATCAGAGACCCAAGGCAGGACTCCAGGTCCCCTGAGAGCCAAGTAAATTCCCCCCTCACTCAGCAACTGGCATTGGGGCTGGGGTTGGGGAGATGCTCATGGCTTCTCCAGGTTACCAACTTTCTTGGCCAGATCAGCCCTTACTTCCCCATACGCTGGAGCCAGAGTGCTCAGGTGGCCAAGCTCCATGGTGGCTGAGAAGGGAGCAGGGCAGGCTATCTGTAGATGACCTCAGGGGTGACTCAGCCCTTCCACTGGGCAGCTACTGGGCATTCTCTGGGCCAAGTCCTCATCCAAGGTCAGCCAGGCTCCCTTCTGCAGCTCAGGGTCCCTGCTCTGATGGGAAGTGGAGGGGCTGGCCCTTACCTTCAGAAAGGGATGCAGGAGACAGGTTCCCTTGGACAGTTTTTCAGGGATGTTCCCAGGGACAGCCCTGACCAGGTGTTGCCATGAAGGTGGAGATACCCATGCCCTGGTCACTCGAGCTCTGGGCCAAGTTCTGATAGAGGGTCAGGTGAGGCCCCTCCCATGGGCCCCTTTGTGACAAGCCTCCATATTTGGAATGAATTGAGCCACAGGCAGCTAGGAAAGAGATGTGCGTGTGTGTGTGTGAATGTAGTTTTACAAAATGCTAGTTAGCTAGAGAAAGAAGCTATAGACTTGGCTTAATGTGCACAGTGCAGCTGAATAGAATTTAGAATCAAGCAGAGCCAGATTTGAACCTTGGATCTGCCACTTAGATGCTCCACGACTCTGGGCAAGCTACTTAGCATCCCTGAGTCTCAATTCATTACCTATAAAAGTGGCTATAATACTTGTCTTAAAAGCTTTTTTTGAAAATTAAACCAAATAGTGTGTGAAATAATTTATCCTGAGACCTGGTATACAGAATACACTCGATAAAAGCCAGTTTCCTCTTGAAAGCTGCTAATGGCCCCACCTCTGCCACTGACTAGCTGTGTGACCCTGGGCAGATGTCTTGACCTCTCTGTGCCTCTGTGTCCTCACATTTAAACAGAAATAATAATATTACGTACCTCACGGAGGGCTGAGGAGTAAGAGTACATTTAAGTGCTAAGCACAGCAACAGGTCACATTAAACACTGTCTTTTCCATCAACACCACACGTCTGATTATTTTGTGAGTAGTTTTTATTTTTATTTTTTTAAACTGTATGGCCTGAATCTCCAAACAAGTGTGTCCTCCTTGACAACCAGTGCTAAGGTTTCTCTTCTGAGAATCCCTCTTCAAATCCAGCACAGGATAAAAGGACTAAAAATGTGTGCTGATTATATATTGAATTTAGCCCATGAGCACAGATTCACAATCTGAGATAATAAAACAGTATATGAAGGCCTTCTTTTCTCAATCTCTTGCAAATGTTTAGATCAGGTAATACAAAAGCATCATGAAACTTGCAACGTGTCTTCTTTGAGCAATAAAATCTGTTTGGTCCCCCCAGAACTTTCCCTCTCTCTGAAGGACTTAATACAATTAAAAGCAGCAAGCAGACTTCCTGTCTGGCCAAACAAAAGCAAGCTGAAAATGGTCCATGTATGCCCAGAGGCTGGCAGACAGCATAGGAATGAATTAGCAAATTAGCAGAAACAACTTCTGCTGAAAAACGACTAAGATGTTCCTCTGATAACGGGACAGATTTGTAACGGATGAAACTGTGGGATTCCTGCAGACAGGAAATCTGGGCCTCTGTGGAGTACAGGAGGAATTTTGGAAGCAATTATTGATTGCTCCAAAACACATCTCAGAGAAAAGAAAAGGTTAAAAGAGATGATAAACCCTGATTACAGACTGTCTCACATGACTCGCTGATAACTATCACTTCCCCACTCACCCGTGACCTTCTCTTGCCAGCTCAGGGGCGTTGAGTTCCATTTTGGGCTCATTTCTCTTGATTTTTAGAGGCAGCAGTGTAGTTATATGGGAAAGAGAAGCCTTTCTGGTGCTTCTGTGATGCAAAATAACTAGCTTCAGAATAAAGTAAACTGAAGTTTACATAAAACCAATAAAATAAATTTCCCCCCAATAAGTATTTCCATTCATATTCTGAAAAAGTTTTGAAAGTGATATTACCTTCACTTTGATAATTTAAAGATGTTTTAAATCTCAGGATAACCTGAGAAAATAACAGATGGAGGCCTTATGTTTATCATAAAGTAAAAGTCGCTCAGTCATGTCTGACTCTTTGTGACCCCATGGACTATACAGTCCATAGAATTCTCCAGGCCAGAATACTGGAGTGGGTAGCCTTCTCCAGTGGATCTTCCCAACCCAGGAATCAAACCAGGATCTCCTGCATTGCAGGTGGATTCTTTACCTACTGAGCTATCAGGAAAGCCCATGTTTATCATAAGTAAAATGTAAATGTAAAATTCTTCTACCCAAAGATTGACTTACTGACTGCTGGCTTTTAGTACCTAAGTTACAGGAAAATGAGTTCTCTGAGACAGAAAGAATCTCCATTATTAGAGAGTTCTGTGGTAAAGATGTTTAGTTGATGCTGATGCAACCACATCACTATCTTTGCAGCAGGACTTAGCAGCACCTTTAATATGCTAATTGACGATGAGCATTATAAATCTCCAAAACAGAGATAGAACATGGAATGCTTCTCAGATTCACTGGACCACTAACTTTCCTCCTAAATAGGCTGCCCAGATCTGGTGCAGGTTAATCCTGTAGTTTTCATTTACAGGGGTGGGGGTAGGGGGAGATAAAAAGCCTTAGAGTTCCTCCCCTTTTTGCAAAGAAAATCAGTTGTTTCACATACTTTCATTAAGACCTTTTAACCAGAGACCATTGGTTATATATGGTTATGTATTTGGTTAGAGAGTACCCGGCTTTCAGTGCTAAGTATGTGTCCAACGATGATGCAGCACAAAGAAGCACATCCTGTGTGCTCTGCTTTCCTGAAGCTGGAACCAGACAAGACTAATCCATGATGATGGCAGTCAGAATCGTGCTTACTTGAGAAAGGGACATGGGGGTGTCCCCTTTTGCTTCTGGGAACAGTCTACATTTTGATCTGGATAGTGTATGGTAAAAATTCATCAAGCTGTTATGCACTTAAGAATTGTACACTTTACTGCACTGTACAGCTTATTAAAAAAAATGTAAAAGAACTAGGATGACTGTCCCTGTTTGGGGCAACTCTGTGAAGTTATTTTAAAATGAAGAAAAAGAAGAAGAAGTCCCTTATCTATTTGAATCTCCTCAAGAGATATGATAATTCTCAATGCATCTTTTGGGAGAAATCTTTATTTTATTATCTAAGATATAAAAGGTTAATGTGAAGGTGAAAAAAAAAAAAAAACCTCAAAATGCTCAGTGTCTACACTGACCTAATGCCTCTTAGATTCAGAAGATGTGACCCGTGGAGAGAACTCTGGGAGGCTCCATGCACAGCTAGGTCACTAGGAGTCTCTGTGGCCACTCCCTTGTTCCTGATGATGGCTCTTCTCTCCGCCTATGGATAAGCCTCTCCAGCCCGCATCTCCATCGGAAATGAGAGCCTTCCAACGCAGAGGATCGGGCCCGCACTCACAGCGCTCGAGTCGAAAAGACACGGGGAAATTAGACAGCCTGTCAATCCATTTATGTGAGAGGGATGCGGTTACAAATCAGGGAGAGAGTATTTGCATCAAGAATGGAAAAGTAGACGGCTCGGGACTTAAAAAGTCGGTCCCTGGAGACCCCGAGTGGCGCGCTGGGGCGCCCGGCACTGCCACCCGGATCCCTCAGCCCACTCATCCCTCACCTCTGCCCTCCAGGAAGAGCAGGCAGAGGAGGCAGCTGGGGAACACTCCCCAGCCAGCCAGAATCCTTTTTGATCCAGCTTCTTTCCCACTTAGTGGAGAAAACGAAACTTTCGGCCCAGAAGGATTCGGTCCTCCTTCCTTTGGGAGCAGCTGGAGGGCAAGTTCAGGGGTCGCACTGCTTAGGACTGGAGCCCGGTCCTGCTGCTTAATACCAGGGTGACCCTGGGCAAGTTCCACAGCCCCCAGAACCCTCGCTGTAAACAGAAGGCTGTATCCTACGTGGTACCCACTGCGGGGGTCACCCCAAGGATGACAGGGACAGTGATGGGAGCAGGCAGAACGCGGTGTGGAACACACATCATGCGTGGTACAGAGGAGGTGCCTGTTATTACTTGATGGCTCATCTTATCACCATGATTAGAGAGACCAAAGGGGCCCGCCTGCAAGGGAAAAGCCGCCTTGGCCACTGGTTAGTTCACCTGTACCTTTTATTTCTGGCCCAGGCGCCATGACAGCTTGCACGGCAACCAGGGGCACCCACCTCCACCTTCTATTCATGAGCTTCCCACAGCGCATTGAGAAAACCAGTCCTCCCACAGACACTGAGGGAGAGGCTCCCGGCGTGGTGCCCTAGACGAGGGGAAGACAGAATCATTTCTCTTTCCAGACTCTGCCACCCCTCTGCTGATCTTCCAGGGCAGAGGACATTGTGCCATGAAGCAAAGGGGAGGATTGGAGCTGCTTCAAATCACCCAGCTCCATTCCACTGATGCCTGAAACAGAGTGGCACAGGCAGGAATTCAGACTCTCCCATCCTTCCTTCCATCTTATCTATCCATCCACCCATCATCCATCCAGCCATCTGTTCATCCCGTGTACCCCAAATATGCCTTACGCATCGGTTCCTGTGACAGGAGCTGAGGATATAAAGCTGAGTAAGGCAGGGTCTTCCCCTTGGAGAATTCACACAGAGAGTGCACATGGATGGCTTCACTGCATGAGGTAAGGTCAGTGGTAGAGAGAAGGTGGCTGTCTCATTGGAAAACAGAAGTATCTAGTCTAGTCCAGGTGATCAGGGGAGCCTTCTTACAGAAAGAAGTAGCTTCTCAGACTTAAAGAAAGAGGTGGTAAGGATGATCCAAAGACAAACATCAGCGTGAGAAACTGAGTATCTAATACCGATGCAGAGAGGGGGTGAGGGTCAAACGGAAGGCAGAGCGTCCGAGTAGGGAAGGCGTCCTGTTCTTGGGCTCTGCTCTGCAGGCAGTGGCAAGCCAGGGGGAAGGGGTCTCTATGAGATTCGGTTAGACAAGCTGCTCCTGACAGTAACTCTGCGTGGGCTGGAGAAAGACAAGCGTGATCAGTGGCCACCATCAGAGAAGTAACGACAGGCCTGGACTGCGGGGCAGGCATCCTGGAAATGTGCTGGAGGCAGGGCATGCGGTGGATGGAGAAAGTCACCAAGGATGAAAGCCAGTGTCTTATGAGGGTCTAGGGAGTGGGATTCTGGAGGAGAAGGGTGACCTTGAAGGAAGGATGGGTCACCTGCATCCATGGTCAAGATGTCTTACACCTGAAGGTAGAGAGGCCCAGGAGGCAGTTACACTTCAAACTAAGCAAGATGATCCAAGAGTTGAGGAAGTGGATGAGATTGTACAGAGTGGAAAGATAAAGGGGCCAAGGATGAACCACTGGAGGACTCTAATGTCTACGTGGCCCTGATTCTGCAGGCTATCTACCTGAACTCCTTCACGTCTTTAAAATATCCTGGACACGGGCACAATTGGAAGTCTTTCTTGGCCTTGACTGAACAGCCAGTCATGGAAATGAGGCAGAAATGAAGACACCACCCCAGAGACTCAGATTGATCAAAATTGTCTGGACCCGAGGAAACCCAAGCCCTGTGTGGGCTGGGGCTAGCCTCCTGCAGAGATGGTGGAGAGGGAATTCCTCTGCCTGAAAGCACTTGCTGTGTTGTAAGATTCTCTGGGTACAACTGGATAAATAACTATGATTCACTTATACAGTACAACTGACCACAGCCATTAAAAAGAATGAGACAAATCTCTATGTACTGACATGCAAGGGTATCTCAGATGTATGGTTAAGTGAAGCATGTGTGCACACACACACACACACATACATAAATACACGATTTGGGTGGGGCTTCCCTGGTGGCTCAGGGGTAAAAACTCTGCCTGCCAAGCAGGAGACTCGGGTTTGATTCCTGATCCAGGAAGATCTCACATGTCACGGAGCAACTGAGCCTGTGCGCCACAACTATTGAGCCTGGGCTCTAGAGTCTGGAATCGGTGACGACTGAGTCCACGTGCTGCAACTGCTGGAGCCCGGGAGTGCCCTAGAGTCCCTGCTCTGCAATAAGAGAGACCACCACAATGAGAAGCCCTCACATTGCAACTAGAGAGCCACTGCTCCCCAGTCTCCACAACTGGAGAAAAGCCAGAGCAGCAAAAAGACTCAGCACAGCCAAAAATAAATAATAAAAATTATATTTATATAAAGATTTGGGTGAACATTTACCAAACTGCTGGAGAGGCTGGGAAAGACTGCAAGCTGTTTCACTGTCTAAGTTACGTACATTAAGATATACAGATACCTGTTTCCTAATGAGAACACAATGATGACTATTAAGGCATGAAGATGACATGATCTGCTATTTCTAACTGTGCAGATCCCATTCTTGGGCTGTCCCATCATCCAGCCGCACGTGGGGCTCAGGGCTCTCTGAGCAGGGGAATGAGGAAGAGGAACCATGTCCTGCAGCTTATCAAGGATGTCTGATTGCATTCTTGTAGATGAAGTGTCCCAACTGTGATAACAAGGGGAACCACTGTGTGAGCTACAGAAATCACATTAAGAATCAGAAAAAAAGAAAATGATGAGTCTACAAACGGGAACATGTCACACACAGTCAGAATTCAAGACAAGAATGGAAAGCGGAGGTGAGATGGGAGGGCAAGTGGCTAGACTTAAGTCGGGACTATGTGGGAGCCCACCAGCTTGATGCGACACGGAGCTGACTGTGCACTCTGGGGTGCTGACCGTTTCAAGCAACCGCGAGGACCAGACCCGGCACCACCAGTATCACAGATGGCAGGGAGGGAGCAGACGGCTGGGAGCTGACCAACTGAAGCAGCTGCCTCGTGAAATTAACCAGAGCACAGGTGTGAAGACAGAAACCCCTGGATGATTGGAAACAAGCAAACAAAAATCTTTCTCTGTGGGGTGATGGCATTCTTAGTGTAGATTCTTCTTCGAGGGGTACAGAACAGAAGGACGAGCTTTGCAGCTCCGGGTTCCAATCATCTCTGAAGCCATCATGCCCCTGCCCTGCTTTCCCCCAGAGAAGTCAACCACCATCTCAATTAGACCCTCAGTTTCCAGCTCCGGGTCTCCCCCAGCCTCCAATGAGCCTGGATTTGCACACGCTGCTCCTGCGCTCAGAACACCGGACCACCGGCACGGAACAAAATAGAAAACGTTCTGCTCCAGACGAGTAAATTAGGCTGACTGATGAACAGTTTTTCTTAAGAGGATTTGCTTACCTAAACCCAATAAACCCAGCCCTGCAAAGTCTCATCCTATCAGGCTGATACCTGCTCCACTAAGCCGTGGGATAGAGCTGCCTAAAGAGACAGGAAATGGGTGATGGAGAGTCTCTTCGTGTTGAAGAAGCAGAGGAAAGGAACGTCTTAGTGAGCAGCGTTGGCCCTGATTTGGCTGTGAGTGCAGCCCCTCCACCCCCTTCTACCCAGACAGACCTTCCTAAACAGCACTTGCCCTCTCCCCTCCCCCACCTCTTTTCTAACAGTCCAGAAACCAAGAACGCAGACATGAGAAGCCAGCCTGGCCGCCCCAATCCAATTAATAAATTAAATGTTTCACTTGAAACAGTCCATGTCCTTCCTGCCCCCTCCAGGCCAACAAATTTCAAATCACCTTGCAAAGGTATTTGTGAGTAAATGTGTATTTCAAAATAAAACGTGCCCTGCCATGAGGTCCTGTGGGCCCAGGCATGAGCTTTGAGGACTGGGGGTTTTTCTCACGCACTGTTTAAACTGGTACAGCCCTGATGGATCTTTTGGGACCAGACACCAAGCTTTCAGACAGCAGGCAGCTACCGGGTGTCTTGGATCTGCTGAGGGCCGGAACCAGGGTGAAGTGAGTTGGCCATGGGTGAAAGCTTCACCTTGGGTGCAAAATGTAGGGGAGCACCCCAGATCAAGATAACGATTAACACAAAAGTGAGTGCACAGCAGTCCTCCATGAGCAAATACCAGAATGTTAAATAAAGACAAGGACTTCCCTGGTGGCTCAGTGGTGAAGAACCCACCTGCCAATGCAGGAGAGGCAGGTTCGATCCCTGGTCCGGGAAGATCCCACGCGCCACAGTGCAACTCAGCCCATGTGCCGCAACTATTGAGCCTGTGCTCTAGAGCCCGGAACCACAACTACTGAGCCCACACGCCACAACTGCTGAAGCTCGTGTGCCCTAGAGCTTGTGCTCTGCAACGAGAGAAGCCACCGCAATGAGAAGTCCACACACTGCAACTAGAGGGCAGCTCCCACTCGCCCCAACTAGAGAAAAGCCCACTGGCAGTGAACACCCAGCACAGCCAAAAACACACAAGTAAAAAAATACAGACAGGATCTGACCCTGGATTCGCATAACTCATGTCTCGCATCCTGTGCCGCCCCAGGTCAGCAAGTCCCAGTATCTAGGCAGAACAGGAAAGGATGCCCTTACCCCAGGAATCCCCCATCCCAGGTGTGGACCCAACAGAAATGCTTTCACCAAAAGACAAGGACAATAACTTCAGAGCAGCGCCACTGACAACAGCCCCAAAGCAGAACAAGCGGCATGGCCATCAACGGGAAAAGTCTGAGTAAACTGTGGCCTCTCCACGCAACTATCAGTGAGCAACAAGACTAAACCAGCTCTTGCTTCGGGCAACAAGCAATGAATCTCACAGGAGTGTTTCTACCACGTGCAAGTCCCCTGCTTTGTGCTTTTTCCTGTATATTTGTTGTACTTCAATACATGGATTATTTAAAGAAACGCAAAAGAACAAAGTGAACGGCAGCCAACTCCTCTTTCATTAGCACTTATTTCTCATGGGTGGAGACTTCTTTATGCTGGACCAGAAGGAGGGTATCAATACTTTCTGAGACCATGCATCCCAGTGGAAGACTTTCTCGTCCCTAAAATTTTATCATGAATGAAGATCTGATCCTGAGTCTCTAACACATGTGGATGGTATTAATAAAAATAGAATGTTCTTTCCTGAGGTCCACAATTCCTGGTTCTATCCAGACTTCCCTGAATATCAGGCTCTTTCAAAAGACCTGCAACTGATGATCCTCGGGTCATTTCCGTGGTCCAACCCTGGAACCACACCCAGAAAAGGCTCTCCCTTTGAACCCATCCAGAAAAATCCAAAATAATCCCCTTACTCAAGGTCCATAACTTTAATCACAGCTGTAAAGTTCCATTTTGCCCAGTGAGGTAACATCTTCAGTTTCCAGAGATCAGGGCCTGGGTATCTTTGCGTGCTAAGTCACTTCAGTCATGTCCAACTCTTTGCAACCCTCTGGACTGTAGCCCTCCAGGCTCCTGTCCATGGGATTCTCCAGGCAAGAATACTGGAGTGGGTTCCCAGGGGATCGTCCCAACCCAGGAATCAAACCCACGTCTTCTATGTCTCCTGCATAGGCAGGTGGGTTCTTTACCACTAGCGCCACCTGGGAAGCCCTTATTCTGCCTACATAACTGTTAAAATAAATATTTTCTCCTAAATAGCTTTTATACTCTCTCAGCCTTTGACACTCAAAAATTCTCCAGGTTCATTTACAAGAAGAAAGAAAAGAAATAAGACACATCCCCCCCCCCTTCTCTGGGGGACCAAAAGCAGGCTCCACATTGATTCATTCATTTAACAAATACCTGCATTCTTTCATCGGACAAACACCAGGCAGCATGGATACAACGAAGAACAAGCCAGAAAGATCCGGGCTCTTCTGGAGTTTTTACTTCAGTGGGTTAGAGATGATAGACAAATACATAATGTAAAATATGTAATTTGCAATGTGGCTTCTGAAATGGCTCCCACCAATTCTCACTGGATCCTTCCCTGTTTGACTTTTGGGATAGCCACAGTCCGGGCCCACACTTTGATGGCAGCCTCATAAGAAGCCATGAGCTGCAGGATCTAGGCAGCTAAGTCACAGGCAGGTTTCCGATCCACCAAAGTCATGTGGTAATAGGTTTGTTGTTTCAAAGTCACTATGTGTCAGGGTATTTGTTACGAAGTATTAGCTGACTGATATACCTGTCAAGTCAGATGGTGATAAATCTTAGCAAGAAAAAAATAAAATAAAATAAAAATAGAGCAAGGGAAGGAGAACAGGGAATTCCAGAGGCAAGTTGGGCTGCATTTTGTAAAAGGGTCATCAGGAAAGATTCTATATGCTATCATAACAAACCAAGGACTCAAGGAAGCCTTCTGGAAAGCTACGATTTCTGGGTAGAGTGGGGTTTGTGGGTATTGACTAATGCAATCAGCAGGCTGAGAAATGTCATACAGAGTGAGTTTCAAAGACACAACTTGAATTCTTTCACTGGACTTTATTACTCTCCCTGCGTGACACTCCCTAGGCTCTGTTATCACAGCTGCTACTAGAAATTCCCTGAGTTTTATTAACAGAGCAGTTTCTTACTGTGGTATTATATAACACGCTGTGAATATCTGCCTTCATCTATATAGGCTGAGAATTCCATATGGATTTAGTTTTCAAAGGAGGGGGTTCCCATAAGGCAGGTCTTCTCTTCAAAATGTAGATGACATAGCCCCCCTGGTGGTCTACTGGCTAGGATTTGGCACTTTCAAAATGTAGACCACAGAGTCTAGAGATGCCTCCACTGCAAGGATGCTTAATATACAATGGGGTTATGAAAAGAAACACACCAGTGGAAAGAGAAGCAGGTTTTGCCCATGGCATCCAGGGTTGTTTTAACGTACAAGCCCCCCACACATGCAAATTCATCTCCGTAGCAAAGTGTGTTTTGATTTTCCAGGGTCTGATTTTCGAACCATGATAAATCCCTCTGATTATTTCTTTTACTTGCAAGTTACAATTTAAGGTTCTTTCTATACGGTAGCAGTGGGCCTGAGAATATTGGTCGATGTGATTCTTCGTCTTGGTTGAGGCAGAAACTCAAGTGAGTGTAACGATTTATATGATCAAATAAAAGCTTCTGAATAATAATAATAATAATAAAAACATCTTCCCTGCATCTCCCAACTCTCTCGAGTCATTTAGTGCCTCTGCCAAAAGGCAATGCCAGTGACTGTATTGAAAAGGGCCTAAACGGTGGCACATAAATTCTCTCTCTCCTTTAGGAAGGAAGCTTCAGAAATAGGCAAAGGATTAATTGAACTCTCTATGCCTCAGAATCACCGTATTTATTGATACAGAAGCAGTAACAACAAAACTCCCAAAAGGCTTACTGTGTAGCTATTTTCACTGTTACATGCACTGGCCTCCTCTGAGAAGGCTCCCCTTCTCAGGTGCCTCTTTTGGCTCACACAGGGCTGGGTCAGATGCTGCCTTGGGTGCTTTTTCATCCCTCCCTGCCTCACCCTCCATGTCTGTCCTGTCCCTGCCAGCTATTAGGAGACCCAGGAGACTCAGCGCCAGGTACAGTTGTACGAATTGTGCACTGCACAAGGTTGCTGGCCTAAGGAAGTGGGCTGGGCTGATATGCAAGTCGCTGATACGTTGTTACATGTGCTGAGCCATGAACCCTGCCCAGAGGAATGGGGTGCCTTTATCTAATTCACTCCAAGGCCCCATATGGGCCTGCCCTGGCCCTAAGACCAGGAATTTGATGAAGTCTAGACCAGAGGTTCAGTCTGTTCATGGTTTGAGCCCCAGCACCCAGCATGATCCTTGGTATATGATGAGGACTCAATAAATATGTGCTCATGAATTACTGAATGGATTAGTTAATCAGCTGGAAGATCTAATGAAGCAGAAAGAGCAGCTGGTGTCTGGGTGGCACTCCTGGCTAAGTGGCAGGAGGGCAAGAGGAGAGAGCGAAACCCACGAAGAATAGATACACGTACGGGTATCACTGAATCACTTCGTTGTACACCTGAAACTAACACCACACTGTTGATCAACTCCAGTCCAATACAAAATAAAAATTTTAAAAGGAGAAAGAGACGCATGAACACTTAAAGACAACTCCACCTACTGCTCTGCAAGGCAGTGCAAAACCACTTGGCTGGAAGCTAGTCTGTCTGCACCACGTCGGAGATAACGGACCCAACCAGTCTCCTTGAGAGGTTGGGTGGCTCCAGGCGGAGCAGGGACCCAAGCGGCTCCTCGTTCAGAGTGTCCTGTGCTCGGAGTGCACTCTCTGGAGGCCACTGGGGGCCCGTGTTCTGCCCTGCGTCAGCATCGCTTCGGCTCTTCACCCTCCAAGCAGAACCAGCATCAGCAGGGGTGCAGACTGGATTCCTGCCTGCAGCTCCAGGACTCACTGGGGCGTCTGCTCCTCAGTTACTGGAGGGGACGAGTGGTTGAAGTTTCTCAGAGGGCATCCGGAAGGATCTCTATTGTGACCCAAGACACTGCAAACCCAGGTTCCCTGGTAGGCAAAGTCACCTCCTGGATTCTGGGGTATTTCTACCTTGTGAGCTGGGGCGGGTTGTTTCCAGATGCAGAAGGGGACTTACATGGCACCGGTGTAAGGATGCCGTAAAGGGTGCCCTTCATAGGTGGCCTCGAACAATGGAAATGTTGTTAGGAGGCCAGGAGTCCTTAATCAAGGTGCCATAGGATCACACTCCCTCTGACAGCTCTGAGGAAGGATTCTTCCTTGCCTCTTCCAGAGTCTGGGGGCTCCTGGCAATCTGTGGGGTTCCTTGGCTCACAGGTACATCACCCCAACAGCCATCTCATCACTGCTCCCCTCTCCCCTCTGTCTGCGTGTCTCTGTGTGTTCTCTTCTCAGTAAGACACCAGTCATCGGCTTTAGAACCTACCCTTATCTGGGATGACTTCAAGTAATTACATCGTTATTACAGATGTATTACAGCAATATTTCCAAAAACTGCTACATTCTGGGGTTCTGAGTGGACATGGTTTTAGAGGGGATGCTATTCACCCCATGACAAATGGAAACAGGTCTTTTCTGCCTTAACATTGGCAGTGAAATATGTAGAATACATACTTCTAATATATATATATATATATATATATATATATTTGTACTACACACACACACGGTAGGAAACTATATTCCCCCACAAATGCATAAGCCCACACTGTATTCAAAGTCTAACTTAGATTTTTCTGATCAATAAATTCTCACTGTATAAATCTCATAGAGACACTCTGATTCCCTAACTTCAGTGTGGATGCTGAAATTATGCTGAATGTCAAAATTACATCAAACAACTGCACTTATTTCCACCAGAAAAATTTGATTATTTCACTTTGATTTACATGGCATTCCCCCCACCCTGCAGACACGCTGACTTTGAAATCCCCTTCAGCACTGGACAGTGAGAAGCAGGCTGTGTGTTCGCTGGGAAAGAGAACTTTCATTACATTTGATACTGTATTTTTCTCTCCTTGATTTGAATGTTATAATTGGATTGGTGAGATATTTATTAGGCACTCTGTGTTTTTTTTTTTTTTCCTCCCCCAACTGCTTGGAGGGTGTCCCTTAATTTGCTTCTGTCTTTTGACTTCTGAGAACTGGCTGTGAGGTATTATTCCCAACAAAACTCATTTCTTTCAAACATTTATTTAAGGGTATCATTTTCTTAATCATTCTGAGGATAATTCAAAATAATTGCCATCGCCACCACAATTTTTAATTTCAGTGAAATGTATGTCACAGACTCTCCCGCTGGTTCCTCTCGCAAGAGCCCCTCGGTCGAAAGTACCAACTCACTCAGACAAGACACACAGGAGGAGCAGCACCCGCCCTGGGGCCAGCAGGGGCCCACCGGCCCTGCTGTTGACCCAACTACGACAGCTCTGCTGGACTCGGTCTCCCTGCTGCTGGGCTAAGAGGGCTATTCTTCATGAGTGGCTTCAAAGCATTTATGTTCTGTTCCATTTTAAAAACAACGTGAGGGACGTCCCCCGTGGTCCAGTGGCTAAGACTCTGCGTTCCCAAAGCAGGGGGCGTGGGCTCGATCCCCGGTCAGGGAACTAGATTCCACAGGCCACAACTAAGAATCTGCCAGCTGTGACTCAAGATCCCACACGCAGCACGAAGATCCAAGCCCCCGCACGCCACCACTAGGACCAGCGCAGCCACATCTATGGATGAATAAATTAAAAAGAACACCCTGATTAAATTCATCAAATAATATAATGTGTGTGTGTGTGTGTGTAACTAAATCGCTTTGCTGTACTGCAGAAGTTAACACAACATTGGAAATCAACATGACTTCATTAAAAAAAATTTTTTTTTAAAAAAAGAACAACATGAAAAGCAAATTAGGAATCAGCTTAACCACTGATTGCCTGAGGAGGGAGTGGGGTGATTCGGGGTGAAGAGAATTCTCCGAGAAGTTGGAAGCGCTCTGTGTCGTCTTTGGGGTGGTGTTACAGGGGGTAGTTCACCCATCGAAATTCATCAAGCTGTTCACTTCCACTGCACACACCTTATTATATATAACTATGCCTCAATGATATTGATTAAAAAGTGATGTGCTTTTATCAGACGAACTAGGTGGAAATATGTGAAAAAAAAAAAAATCAGGAAACCCTTGTTTTCCAGTGCCAGCACTGTAGGAGTATCTGAGCATTAAATTCAAGGCATAATGTTGCTGAGAGAAGTGGCTTGATGCAGTGACAGACATTAAATTCAGAAATCAATTTTTTTTCTGAATTTGAAGAATTTCCAATACTCTACTGGACTCATCCTCTGTTTCTCTTTGCTCAACAGTTGCCTTGTTGATATTCCATTCCTTCACTCAGCAATTTTTTACTGACTGCCTATGACGCTCCAGAAACTATGCTAAGTGACTAAAACTCCTCATTAAATGCCCTGATATATTAGCACAACCACAGAGTTACCAGAATTTTAGATGAGCTACAAATTGTATTTTTTACAAGCCTACATTTTCCAAGACCTTTTAAAAAAAATTTGCTAATAAAAATTTTTAGCCGGAAAATTAAAGTAAACCAAATTCCTGGAGACCGAGAACATAAGCCGCTGAAAATTCCTAGCTTAAAATCCCTCCTTTTCCATAGGAAACACATGCCCACGCTGGACTGAGCTCAGTGGTCACTGCTGCCTTCTTTTCATTGTTCTGTGGGAATCACTGTGTCTGGATTCTCAGAATCTACACACTAGAGTGTGGACTTCTCTCCATCTTTGTCCCTAGAAAACTGCCCCGCTTTCTCTTTCTGGACTAGGGAAAAGTCACATGCCTGCCTGTTTCTCTTTTCACAGTGCTCACCAGGACGCTGCGGGCCGAGCGCGGGGACCAATCAGGGCGCCCGCGCAGCACGGTCTGGCCTGCACGTCTGTCCGCCGGCCGCTCCCTGGTCTGACTCCCCTGTACAATGTGCTACTTCTGTTGCTCTTTTTGGTTTTCTCCTAAGCATCGCTTTGTTTCATATATCCCATAAACCACGTATGGAATCAGGCCAAGTGTTTGAAAGTGAGCGCCATGATTAACCTGCAGTTCCTGTCTCTAATGTACACAGCATGTTGGAGATACACGCTGTGCATTAACATGTCACACACACACACACTGTGTGTGTTGGAGATACACGCTGTGCGTTAACATGTCACACACACACACACTGTACACGGCAGGAGAGCAGAGCAAGGGCTCGGTCAGCATTTCCCAGCGTTTTCCCACTCTTCCCAGTTTCCACGTAAGGACAAGCACTTTCACTCGGGTGAAATACTACCTATCAAAGAGTATCTGAGAATTAGACATTCAGATGGGACTTTTCACCTCCTGTTTGAGCTATCTCAATGCAACCGGAATTTAGAGATACTTTAGACATTAGACATTCTTTCTAGAAGGAGGCAGAACTAAACCAGCATGTCTGTTACAAGCCTCCTCCTCCCCTTCCCCTCTTAACCTTTGCAGCTGACAGCACCCCCTGGTCACCTCCTCTTTCTGCTCAGTCCCCAGGCCCAGGAGAGCAGGGTGCCAAAGACGGTGCTCGAGCTTGGAGGCCGACACAGGAGCCCCATTCCACTTCAGCCTCTTCCAGCTGCGTCGCTCGGACAGGTTCCTAACTCCGTTGAGCCTCCGCTTTCCTACCCAGCAGGAGACAAAAAGTGTCTTACCTCCTGGGGTTCTTGTGAGGAGGCTTCAGTGAGAATCCCACGTCACTCCCAGAGCATAATGTCTGGCACAGAACAATTACCAGTAGTTTTTCGTTGAGTGGGGGGAGGGAGGGAAGGATGGAAGGTGGATGGACGGACAGACAGACTGATGGATGGATGAATACAGAATGGACTATGCCCCCTGGACAGGCCAATGCTATACATCAGGTGAGGGATATCTTTGTACTTTCTTGCCAAAATCTGGAAGGGACAAGACACTGTCTCCTACATCTCTGTCCCCGTAGTTCAAGGCCGTGACTACGGGGGTGTGCTCACACACACGCATGCAGAGTCACAGTGTGGAGTTTTGCTCTCCCAGGGGCTCTGGATTCTGTTTGGGAGCTGCCGTGTGTGTCCTCCTGGGGCACCATCCGTGGCATGTGTACCAGCGTGCACACGTCTTGGAAAAACAGCAACCAAAGGGCAGCTGAGAGTGACGGCCGCCACCTGCGTTTTCAAACCCCAACCTCACCTCAAAGGTGAGTTACTCAATTACCTCGCTTTTACCCTAAAAATTTCAAATAAGAGGCAAACAGGTAAAGGATCTCAACACTTAACCGAAATTCTGTCTTTGGCATGGACGCTTTTGTTTTCTGAGCAATGATGACAACACGCAGCTCAGAACATCCCCTGCAAATCCAGACGGCGGGTTTTGCTTCTGGCGCGGTGAGGCAGCCAGGAGGGTGCTTCCATGGGGGCAGGTGACAACTTGAAATGTTTGATGGATGTCATGGGGCTGGTTCGCTCTTGCCCCTCCGTCACGGGACAGGGGGAAGTGTGACAAAGGAGGAAGATGAACATTTATAAAAAGGCCACGGAAAAGGGACCCGTTGTTTCTCGGGGAAGAGTCTTCCGATCACCAGTTGGTCTGGAAGCTCTTGCTTCCTGTCCCAAACCGTGGTGCGGGGACCAGGGGCCACTCCCAGGGCACTGGGGCCGAAGCAGGCACACCGCCCGGCGCGCCAGCGCTGGCCCTGGGGCCCAAGCCTTCACCAGGGCCTGTTACACGTCAGCAAGTGGTCTGCACCAACCATCAACCGAGACCCCCGGGGTCCGTGCCTGGTGTCCCCACAGCCAAGCCCTCCCCAGAGAGTGAGGAGGCCAGAGGTTTGCCCTTGGGAACAAGGAACCAGGGTACAGAGGCACTCGGGAGAAAAGAGAGATTCGGCCAACCAGTGGGCAAAGGGCAGCTCCTGGGACACATGCAGACTCAACCTGCTCGCCCAACACAAAGGGCAATCGATGGGAGGAAAGAGCGGAGGAAAGAAAGAAGGGAAGGCAAAGGTGAAAAGGAGGAGAGAAGAGCAAGAGGAGGGAAAGAAGAACCATCAGGAAGAAGCATCGGTTTTCCCTGGCCACAGGGAAGGAGCTGTCTTCCACTTAGTGGAATTCAGTGCCTCCACAGTGGAAAATGTAGTCAGACAGAGCCTGGCGTTGGCCTCACAACGCACAAAGGAAGTGAAATCGAGTGGATGCCTGTCCTGTAACCAGGTGCCACCTGCATGCTTTCTTTGCACCCCCTTTTGAGCATCCTCTGAAATGGACACCTTTTTAAAGAACTTAATTTTCTGGCTGCACCGCGCGGCATGCAAGATCTTCTTTCCAGGACTGGGGGTTGAACCGGTGTCCCCTGCAGTGGAAGTGTGATGTCTGAGCCACTGGACTGCCAGGGAGGTCCCTGAAACAGACTCCTTCTTCTGCCCCATCTCAAGGCTAGGAAAGCTGTACCTCAGAGAAGTGAGAGTCCTTGAGAGGTTGGCCAAATCCTTTTCATTTCTTGGGTGAAGGGTTTAGAGTTCACACGAGAGCAGCCCAACCTCAAAGTCCGCACTGGGACTGCAATCTCATCGTGCCTCTGCTGAGAAAAGCAGCAGCTGGAGAGCCCCAGCCCAGCGCCCATCGGGGTGAGGGTACCACGGCTGGGATGCTGGAGTGACGTGCCAGCAGGTGGGGATAGTGGGGATGCCGTGATGCCAGCAGGTGCCTGTAGAAGAAAAGGAAGATGCTGGAGCAGGAGCCCCAGAAGTGGGGGGCGGGGCCTGGAAGGAGGCCAGGAGGAGGACCCATGGGAGCGTCCGGGTGCGCACAGCACGGCCCCTCGGGGAGAGCTGGACGGAGCCGAGCCAGGACCACTCTCAGGCTGCGAGCACAGGATGGGCGAGTGCGGGCCTGAGAAAGCCCCTGGGGGCTCCTGCCCGAGGGACAGGGGCGACCAAGGAGACTGCAGCTGAGGACCAAAGACGGGGGCGATGACGCCCGAGGTGCAGCCCTGTGGGCCATGATAAGATACCTGCTTCTGACTCTTGGTGAGACGGGAAGCAACCAGAAGTGTGAGTGCCTAAGAAGTGCCGGGCTGGACTGGGGCGGGGTATATGGGAATGCTTTGTACGTGGTTCTCAATCTCCGGTACCCCCAAACTGTTCTAAATAACGAGTATAAAATATCCACCTATCCATTCTCCCTTCCTTCCTTCCATCCATCCATCCATCTATGCTGCTTATACTTATCATTAGTGTTATATTTTTAAAAATCGACATATTTTACTCACTTTTCTGCATCTAGACTTTTCTTTTTTTGGTCATGCCATACAGCTTGTGGGATCTTAATTCCCTGACCAGGGACCGAACCTAGGCGCAAAATAGTGAAATCACAAAATCCTAACTACTAGATCGCCAGGGAATTCCCACTGCCTCTCTACCTAACAGTGTATTTTGAAAATCCCTATAAATCAACTGTAGTAAACCCTGGCTTATAAGTTACGGAGAATGGACACTTACTTGAAAATTACTATGTGACTCCTAAATGCAGTTACTGTTTTTATTTGTTAAAGTACTTTTGCTTACGTCATTTTAACATAAAAATAGAAGCTTAGGAGGCTTTCTAAAATGATAATATGGAGGTCCATGCCCTTCAAATTGCATAGGAATACATGCAATTTATATAAATACACTATCCAGTAGAACCAAGTGAACCATATACTCCTAATTATCTTCATTTCCATCCCTGATAGCTCAGTTGGTAAAGAATCTGCCTGCAATGCAGGAGGCCCTGGTTCAATTCCTGGGTCAGGAAGATCTGGTGGAGAAGGGAAAGGCTACCCATTCCAGTATCCTCGGGCTTCCCTTGTGGCTCAGCTAGTAAAGAATCCATCTGTGATGCGGGAGACCTGGGTTCAATCCCTGGGTTTGGAAGATCCCCTGGAGAAGGGAAAAGCTACCCACTCCAGTTCTCTGGCCTGGAGAATTCCACATGGGGTCACAAAGAGTCGGATATGACTGAGTGACTCTCACTTCAATTCACTCCATAAATCAGCTTAGAAACATGTAAGTCATTGTACTAAGAGCTGCTAACATCCCGTCTTATTTTAGTGTTCATAACCATTTTCCTTGTCAAGGTTTCTGTGTGCACATCATGAATACACATATAAAGGACCTAATTGTTATTATCTGAAACAAACTGGAATTGGGTTTCAGCAAAATTCCTTCTTTCTAAACTATTTTTTCTTTGAAGATTGTTGTATTTATTTTTTAATTAAAGGATAATTGCTTTATAGAATTTTGCTGTTTTCTGTCAAACATCAATCGGGTAAAGGGTCTGTGTCTAAACTAAACTAACATTCACGATCGCCACTGTCTGAACCTTCATATTTGTGCCTTTGTGTTCCCTCCAGGCCTTCATCCCGGACACCCACATGGGTCACATCACTGAAATATTCTGGCTTTTCTGCTGCTCGGGGAAACCATCTCCAAGGCACAGAAGTAAGGCGAGCACACCCCAGTGTCCTCAGCAGAGGCAGAATAAAAACAGGACACGTCTCTGCGAAGAGGAAATAGGGCCGTGCACCACGTGGGTCTTGCAGAAAGCGCGCAGGCCCGTGGCTGTGAGCGACGAGAGGCGGCGGCACCGAGGCAGGGAGGCCGCATGCAGGCCCGGGGAGGTGGGGAGAAGCCTTTGTCTCTCCCCTGAGTCACCAGCGCTGCCAGCAGCCCTCGGATGTTGACTCAGCTTGGCTGGCAAGCGCCTTGGCAGCGGGGCCCTTGCTGGGTGGGACGCCAGGCCCTGCTGGGGCTCGGAGACCAGCGTCCCTGAGGCCTCCTCCTGCCTTCCCGCCCGGCCTCCCCTTCCTGGCTGGATGCGGCCGGGTCTGGGCCAGCGCGGGGCAGGAAGGACCTGGGGATATTGGCCGAGGCCTCTGTTACCTTGGCCGAGCCTGCGGCTCCTTCGCAGCGGGAGCCTGGGGCCTGGCTCGGTGGATGCCCAGCCCTCCACTTCCCTGGGGATGCGTGCTGTCTTAGGCCCTGCTGCTGTGATCCTCTTCCACACAGGGACCAGACCTATTTTGTTTCTTAGGTTATAACAATTCTCTCTTTTTCCCCCAATACCTCTTCTGTGTCTACTGGTGAGAATTCACTTGGCAGAAAGATCCATCTTCAGCTTTCACGGAGAGACAAGATGGACAGCAGATATCAGACTGCCCCGGAGCACACAGGTGGCTGACCGCAAGTACACACAGAGCTGGGAGGAGAAACTGGGGACCCTGCCCCTGTACTGCTCTGGAAACAGCGGGGCACTGACCAGCGAGGAATCCAGAGTCAGTTCAGAAGGCGGCTCCATCGCTGCGGTCAGCTATGTGATCTTGGGGGAATCTACTGAACTTGAGGGAGCCTTAGTTTCTTCTTCTGTGAAATGGGTCTAGCCGCTGTTGCTGACTTCCTGTGCCGGTTGTGGGTTAAACGCACGTAGAATGCTTAGGGATGCAGTAGAGGTGAACTGCAACCATAGACAGCTTTCCCTTCCCTCCTGGCCTCAGAGGCCACACTTGGAAAACAAGACTGTGAGAAGAGAGGGCTTCCAGGGGGCTCCTGCAATCATAAACCTGTATTGTTCTTAGATTTTAGTAAGGATTGCTAATTCTTCCCCAGAGGTCTCCTAACACTCTGTGGACCGTCGCTGAGCCGCCGCTCAGAACAGCCTTTTGCCTCTGCCCACGTGTGTGGGACATGGCCTCACTTCACTCAGCTGGCTTACGGGGCTCCAGGAGGGAAGGTTCTAGCGACTGCCACTCATCTGGGAGGTAGCTGCTGATCAAAGGGACCATCTAAAACCACCAGGCGCTGTTTGCTGTCACAGCCACAGGGCTTGTGGCTTTTAAAGGCAGCAGCTGGGGACGGCTTCCCAGGCAGTCATACGGGGCCCCTCGTTGCTAAGTTCTCCGCACGTCTGATGCTCTGCTGCTGCTGCCCTGCGTGTTTCTGAGCCAGGGTTCCCACGTTTCCGGTTTGCACTGAGACCTGCACACCAAGCAGTGGGCCACTCCTGCAGGTGGATGCACATCCAAGGTCACGACTGTCGACACTGCCCTGTGTGTGTAGTCGTGGATGTGGTTGGGGAGACAGGCATCCTTTGGAATTTTAAGTTGCTGCACTAAAGCGATGCCCCTGTTAGCGCCCCTTGCAGGAGAGCAGCAGGGCTCTAGCAAGGAGAACTCCTTGCACCAGGCCTGGCCCCACCTACAGGAGGAAGCCTGCATGGTGGAGGCCTCAGCTGGGCACCCGGGGAGCAGGAGACCAGCTGACTCATGGAAATCTCCCAGCTCACGTCGCAAGACGGTGATTTTTCTCTGCCCAGCTCCTGTGTCTCTCCCAGATGATGTATGAATTGCCTTATTTACCTTTTCCCTCCAAACCTTCTCCTTTATTATTTTTATTAATGCCATGCCAACACTGAAAAGGTGTTTCCTTTGCAAAAAAGAAAAAAAGGTGGGGGGGAAGGAAAAAAAATAACCCCCAACACCTCATTCCATTCACATAGCAGAGGGAACATCTATTTAAAAATAGTAATATTTATCTGTGTGTGTGTGAGAGAGAGAGAGGACTTAAAATGGGTTGGTTATATGAGAGTCTAAAATCGGAATACCAATAATAATAAATTCAGGTCTTTATTTCCAAAAGGCCACAATACTCAGGAAAGTTTTACTATCTTTATTGACAATAAAAATGTTGCTGCATTTAATACCTTTTAATTTTAGGAGGAAAGGGAGACATGCTGCCCTTAGACCCAGGGCAGCATCATAAAATCCACGTTTCTGGGTGCCAGTACCCACCACTCCGGGCCCGTACCTGCGTTTCTGGGTGCCAGTACCCACCGCTCCAGGCCCGTACCTGCTGTGGTCATCTGCCAATAAGCACTGGAATTTATTGGCCCATTAAATCTGCGCAACTCCCCATAAGACAGGTGTGTCCCGATGTCTAGAGGACAAAGCTGAGGCTTAGAGACACTCAATAAACTTCCACGAGGTCACCAGCTCCTGTCAGAACGAACACCGGAACACAGATCCCTCTAGCCCAGAGCTCACCCGCATGAGTTCTCACTATCCTCCTTGGCCTGGGTTTATAAACAGGAGCTGCTCTGATTGTCTGTGGCAAAAGCAACAGTCACAGGAGCCCTGCTCAACAAGACTACTGATCCGTTACAAACGCAGCATCTCAGTCAGGGGAGGGAGACTTGAGAAGCCATTGTTCTAACCTGCCTCCCAAAGCATGGGCTTCTCCAATGCATCCCACTAGAAATCCTTCCTTTTTTGATTCTTCCCCATGACAGAGAGCTCACCACCTACAGAGGCAGCCTCTTTTGTGACCCATAGCTCTGTGAGTGAGAGCATCTGTCTTCACCTTAAAAGACAGATCTTTTCTCCTCTGCTCTTAAATCCAAGCTGGAGGCACAAAGATCAAGCAAACCCTTGTGTTCAGCAAAGGCTCCCCTCCAACCCCCCTCATCCCCAATGCCCCCCACCCCACCCTCCACCCACCTCTTGGACTGGACATGTCCAAGAGGACATGGAGCCCCCTTCATGCTCTCTACCATTTTCCCCACAAACCAATCACCAGGCAATTTTCAAACCAATTCACAGTACCCATCTCTGGCTGAAAAAGACGTTCCCAGTTCTGCGTATCTGCATGTGACCTCTGGGATTTGTGGGTACATACTTGGGCCTCCATTCCATGCAGGGGATGTGACCCAGGGCTTCTGAGGAGGAGGGACTGCTTGGCTTCTGAACCCTGAGCCCAGATAGAGCCCCAATTCAACACCCAAGCTGCATTCTCCTGAGTGGAGACCCCTCTCTACCTGGCAGTGGGGAAGCCCTTCAAGGACCCCGGAAGGTGAGGCTTTGCCGACTGTGAAAACGCTCGTTGGACAGAGCCCAGAGCATGCCTATTTGAAGAGGGGAGGGAGGGGGAAATTATAAAAACATCAGAAAGAAACAGATGTGCCCGAGTCAGGTTTTGTGGCAGGAAAAACTGTGGGTTTGCTGGTATCGATTCCATTCTTTCAACGGGTGAGGATGAATGACTGTGCGCTCCTGGGACAAAGGGTCCCGCGGAGCGCTCCAGGCGCACACGCCCACCTATGCGCAAGCGCACACCTGGGTCAGCCGCGATGCCCTGGGACAGGCGTCGGAGGGGGCTGACTTCCCATACAAAGGTGGTAACTACTCCCCCAGAGGCGTGCCTTTCCACCTTTTCCTGATGTGCATCGCTGCCAGCAGCAGCGGCGACAGAGGAAGCACAGCGATCATGGGGACAGGGGTTGAGAGGGACCATCTCTCCCCCTACCCCCCAGTCAGCTGGGTCCCTGAGTGACAGCAGTAGAGGCCCCTGCTGCCCACACAGACAGGGTACATTTTCACTGTCCCTCAGCTGAGGTTGAACAGAGAGGGAAAGGTCCTGGGTCAAGGTCACACAGCCAGACGGTGGCACAAGTGGCTGGCTCTAGAGAAGGTCTCCCTTACTTTGAGCTCAAAGTGACTCTGAGCTGGGGGCCCCCTGAGAGGCTGCAGGAGGAAGACCAATCACACCCAGGCAAGCTGTGCTCATCTTTTGCAGGGACGGGAGAGCCACAGAGGGCGCAGTATCGGGGGGCACTGTATAGCTGTTTCCTAGACAAGTGGAAAGGGCTTCCCACTCCAACAGTAAAGAATTTGCCTGCAATGTAGAAGGCCTAGGCTCCATCCCAGGATCAGGAAGACCCTCTGGAGAAGGGAATGGCTACTCACTCCAGGAGTCTTGCCTAGAGAATCCCATGGACAGAGGAGCCTGGTGGGCTACAGTTCATGGGGTCACCAAGAGTCAGCGATGACTCAGAGGCTAACACACACACACACACACACACCTGCAGCCTCCGCCCCCCACCCCCGCCGGCCCCCGACCCAGCCAAGAGGGAAGAGGCCTTTAGAATGTTACTGAATGAATGAATTTCCCTAAGGCTGATATCTCAAAATGCACTCTCAGGCACACAGAAGGAACATCAACTTTAGCCCAATTTCTGAGTTCTCATGACGAAGAGGGAAAGGACGAGATGCTATGCTAAATAATTTACAAATCCTTCTTGTTTAAAAGTTTCTTCAAACAACAAGACAAGGTATGTGATCCCTGTCTATAGATAGAGCAAGAGGCTCAGAAAGGTTAAGGAAATCTGCAAAGGTCACAACGCTAGTGGTAACAGACACAGTCATGATTATTAATATAAAACATAATTATTTTGCTGACATTTATCAAATACTTACTCTGTTCCCAGCATTGCTAAGCCCTTCCCAAGGATTAGCTCATCTATGATGTGCTTATGAAATGTGCTTATGAAGATAGCAATTTTATTATCACTATTTGACAGACGAAAAAACTGATTCCTGCTCTCATTTTCCAAGCTCTTTGCCACTATGCAGCGGTTCCCAAACTGTGTTCCATGGAGTTCTAGGGGTTCCATGGAATCTTTTGGGTGCAAAGGATTAAAGACCTAGTCTCACGGCCCAGTTCCTGCCCTGTCTTACATCAAAGCAGCTAAGCTTTCATCTATTTTATTTGTTGGTGTTTTTCCATAAGATTTTCTTTAAGCAAAGGTTTCCATACCTAGAAATGTTTGAGAATCTCTGAGCTAGAGGCTGTATCAGGCATATAAAATCTAGGATTCTGTGAATGGAATCTCTGATTTTCTTTTGCTAGGGTCTTGAAACTTTGCTTTCTTGTGTGTGCATTCCAGCCACATAGTACCAGCTGGCGCCACCCAGGTTTCTGTCCTTCAGTCTATGCTGTAGGACCTATAGCCACCAAGGTCTGACTCTGGTCGTGGTGCCATGGCCCCGAGCTTGCAAGTTTGCATGCTCAGTCGCTTCAGTCATGTCTGACTCTTTGCAACCCTCTGGACTGTAGCCCGCCAGGCTCCTCCGTCCATGGGATTCTCCAGGCAAGAATACTGAAGTGGGCTGTCATGCCCTTCCAGGGGATCTTCCCAACCCAAGGACTGAACCCGCCTCTCTTACACCTCCAGCATTGGCAGGCGGGCTCTTTACCACTAGCGCCACCTGCGAAGCCCAGCCCTGAGCTTAACCATGCCCAGTTTCCTCTGCAAGATGAAAATCACAAAGGCCAGCCGATCCCACCTGGCTTTGGTCTAGAATCATCAAACAGTGCTGCTCGGGACACATCTGGAGACAAAGAGCTGCCTACTAACCCAGCAGCCGTGCGTGCTGGTGGACTGCCTACTGCTCACCTACTTTGCTCCCGTATTTTCACTCAATTACATATTTTCATGGCCTGGGCCGTTCACCCAGAGGCCCCAGGCAGCAGACAAATTTTAAACAATTTAAATGAGCAAATAACATTCAAATAAGTGACCATTCTATCCTTCTAGGTCTAATCTGTCCCCAAGGCTTGGGGTCCTTTTTCCACTCTGGGGGTTTTCGGCAGACAGTTGATTTAGTCTCTAACCAAAAAGCCAGAAACCTTTTTGCCAGGCCACAGAACTCAGCGTCCATCACCTGGGAGCTCTAGAGTGGCTTCTCTCCTCAAAGCATCAAAAAAGTCCCCAACTAACTCTACTCAGTCCTCTGCAGCCACCTAAATAGGAAGAAGACCTGAAGAGGGGATATATGTATAAGTATGATTCGCTTTGCTGTGCAGTGGAAACGGACACAGCAATGTAAAGAAATTATACTCTGATTACAAAAGAAAAAAGTCCCCACCTGTGTCGCCCTCCTTGTGTTACTGGGTAATCACATATACGGAGATGTACATGC
Source organism: Bos grunniens (assembly GCF_055505025.1). Taxonomy (NCBI): domain Eukaryota; kingdom Metazoa; phylum Chordata; class Mammalia; order Artiodactyla; family Bovidae; genus Bos; species Bos grunniens. Next base: position 6,580,294 of record NC_141182.1, read on the forward strand.
GTCGTATGTATGCACAGAACTTAGTTCAAGCCTTCTAAACGTTATTGTATTACACTCTCTTAATGACAGCTTACATCTCCTGTTTTACTAACGAAGAAACAGAGACCTGGAGAGGATGAGTCAGCTGCACAATGTCACACTGCTGGGAAGCAAGGGGCCTGAGAGGTCACCAGAAGCATCTGAGTGCTGAGCCGGGGCCCGTAACCACAGCACGGTGTGGCCAAGGACGTCCTGACTGCTCCTCGGGGAGCCGACGGGGCGGCGGGCCCTGGAGTCCGGTCATCCTTCTCTGGGCTTCTCAGGGGTGGGCTCCCAAGGCGGCAAGGGAAAGTGATCAATGTCATACCCCAAGCTTTGAACTCAGGGGGCCACATCTTGTAGGACTCTCTTGGGGAGGCTTGATAACCCCCAGTGGGTGTTCTTACTCAGCAGACCAGGTGGAGTGGTGGTTAGGAGTTCGGTTCCACAGCCAGCTGACCTGAATCCGATCCTGGTACCAATTCTTACCAGCGGCTGAATTTTGGGAAAGTCACCTGGTCTCTCTGTACCTTGGCTTCCTCATTTGTGAAATGGTGATGAGTTGCTCCCAGAGTAAGGTTATCGTGGGGATCAAATGAGTTAATATACACCAAAGACAGAGTACAGTGCCCAGCACATAGTAGGTGCTTTGTAAGTCTTGTGTGTGTGTGTGTGTGTGTGTATGTTTGTGCACGTGCACACACATGCACTCAGTTGCTCAGTCACGTCTGACTCTTTGAAACTCCATAGATGTTACCCACCAGGCTCCTCTGTCCATGGGATTCTCCCAGCAGGAATACTGGACTGGGTAGCCGTTTCCTACTCCAGGGGATCTTCCCGACCCAGGGATTGAACCCTCATCTCTTGCATCTCCTGCATTGGCAGGTGGGTTCTTTACCACTGAGCCACCTGGGAAGCCCTTGTGAATCTTACTATTATTATTAACTCCGTTATATACATGAGGACTGTAAACTCTTGGAGGTGAAAGACCCGTGTGCCACATCTGTGCTCCCTAGCACCTCGCATAGAGCAGACGTTCAGGAAGCATCAATGAGCCTGCTGACACTAGTTTACTGCTTCTGTCGTTACTAATACTAATAATATAGCTATAGCTACTTTGCAAAATCCCCCGTGCCTTTCGTCTGGCTTGATCCTTACACCCTCCCTGTGGCAGCGCCTCTGTGATCATCCCCTCTGTAACGCATGAGGTGGTGGAGGATCACAAGGCAGAAGATGTGACTACAGGACAGATCAGAGAGGCTCAGAGACTTGCCCGAGGCCCGACAGCACAGAGCAGCAAACCTGAGTGTATCAGCCGAAACTCAAGGAACCTATAAACGATAATGTGACCCCCCTCAGGGACATCCAAGGAGGGAGGACCCCCCCCCAGGAGATGGGGTGTGAAGCCTGCGAGGCTCTGCAGGCTGGCTGTGCTGTTATAACATACAGGGGGTTGAGCTCTGCCCCTGACATATCGCATCTGAGGTTGTGACCCGCTTTGTCTGAGCACGGGCGTCTCTGCCCCCAAGGCCCCCAAGGAGAGCCATTCCCAAGAGCCCTGTCTCCACCTTCAACTCTGCGTGTGCCAGGTGCCATCTCTGGCACCCGTGGAGAACTGTCACCTCTGATGCAATGAGCTCTGGCTCCCCGGCCTCTCTCTTTCTCTGTCCTTGCTGGCCGCAGTACAAAACCCGGTGCCTTATCACTTGTCATCGCTGACTATCCCTGGCCCGGGGGACCGGGAGAGCCTGTCACCCGGGTGGCCTGGCAGCAGGCCAAGCCAGGCGACATGCTGCTGCTCCGCACACCCAAGTTTCCTGCTTGCGGTTTCCGCCACCAAGACCGGGCTGGGTCGCATTTCCTGTCCTAACGCACAGGCTGGCATGACGCTGCGTTCCTCCGACACTCTGGGCTTGCCGCTCAGGTAGCCAGCCTGGTCCTGCAATGTGTCGCCGGGAGGGAAGAGGAACCAGAGCCCCGGGCCCTTGCGGCCGTTCACTCATCTGGCTGCCTCGTCCTCAGAGCGTGGCCCTCCCAGGCACCCTCTCCTGCCAGAGCAGCTTCCTGTCTGTGCAGGTGACACAGGGCGCCGACGGGGAGACAAAACTGCATGGAACGAATACCTGGGCGTGAGCATCCGCTCTCCAGAGCCCAAAGGATTGCGCGCACGATACAGGGAGCAGGGGTCTTCTGGGTCCAGGACACTCACTGGGAAATGCGTCGGCAATCGTGGGCTAACTGTTCTGACCCCCTCCTGCCTTCCAATCCTGTCTCCATCTAATAGCCAGAGGGATCTTATAATACAGTAAGCATCCTACATGGGAACCTTCAAGATGGAAACTTTCAAAGCTGCTAATGTGTGTGGCCCTCTATGCCAGCTGTTGTACTGTATTAGTGTACCTTTCAAGGGACTGTGTGTAAGATTAAAAATTACATCTTATTAAATCGAATTAAAAATGTTTATTTGTTTGCTTTTTACATACATTAAAATGTTTATCTTTTTCATGTATCATGTGTGTGAAAATATTATAAGCCTATGACAGTACAGTACTATACAGCTGATTGTGTAAGTTGGCTACCTAGGCTAATTTCGTTGGACTTAATGAACAAATTGGACTTACGAAAGTGCTCTGGGAACAGAACTCATTTGTATGTAGGGAACTTCCCGTATAGATCAGATCAGGTCACACCCTCGTTTCAAGTCCTTCAGTGGGTTTTCCATCTTTTCCAGAAAGGAGACTAGAGTTCTCATCATGGCCTTTCGGTGTGACAGCTGTTTCCTGACCATGGATGTGTCTCACCCCCATGAGGCCACACCAAGCTCCCTGCCCCTTCCAGGGCTGGCCCAGGGCCTGCAAAGGGCTCTGCAAGACTGAACACCTTCCCCTACACCACCCAAGCACAGCCTCTCACCCACAAGGTTCTGAAATCTGGGTAAGTACATGGAAACACCCTTTCGTATTTGCTAACTGGTGAGAAGGCAATGGCAACCCACTCCAGTACTCTTGCCTGGAAAATCCTATGGACAGAGGAGCCTGGTAGGCTGCAGTCCATGGGGTCGCTAAGAGTCGGATACAACTGAGCATCTTCACTTTCACTTTTCACTTTCATGCATTGGAGAAGAAAATGGCAACCCACTCCAGTGTTCTTGCCTGGAGAATCCCAGGGACGGGGGAGCCTCGTGGGTTGCCGTCTATGGGGTCGCACAGAGTCAGACACAACTGAAGCGACTTAGCAGCAGCAGCAGCAGCCCCCAAATCAGTGGTCAATTTTTGAGAGAAACCATTGTTTCTGGAGTTAACAGAGTAGGAAAGAGGGCTGGAGTGATCAGATTCGGTTCAAGTCCCAACTCCGTCACATGGGTGGTCCTGGGCCACATTCGCCTTACCTGCTGGAGCTGTTTAGCACCAAGGCCTGCCCACCCAATAACCTGTAGGTGCCAGTGCCGGGCCAGCTCTGGCCAAACAACCAACTGGGCAGGGACACAGCCACGCCTGTCAGCAGACAAGCTGTCGAAAGACCAGAGGGCCCACAGCTGCCTCCAGACATGACCCTGCCCACCCAAGGGCCAAGACCCACCAGTGGGCAGGCGCTGGTCCCCCTCCTCCACGGAGCCCATACACGCCTCCAGACCAGCCCTGCCCACCAGCGGGCTGATACCAGAAGCACGAAAACTATAGCCCTGCAATGCCAGCCAGACCCTACTCCAGGACCAGCTGGCCCCTGGCTTCCCTGCCCACAAGCAGGCGACTGCAACCTTCCGGACACCCGAGACCAATCTGCGTCAGGAACACACTCCCTGCCCGCCCCCCGACCGCACCCCCTACGCCAACAATGATCTGAAGTGAGGTCTGGAAACCCAGGGTCCTGCAGCCAGACTCAAGGAGCCAGCTGCCCACCAGCAGCCTGGCACCAACCCCAGGACCTGGCTCCACCTGCCAGGGCACAAGCAGCAGCTCCAGAGTCTTCAGGACCCTGACTACCCCTGCCAGCAAGCCAGCACCAGAGCTGGGACCCCCAAGGACTCTGAAACCATCCACCTTGTGATCAGCCTCACTGAACAGCAGGAGCCACACAAGACAGGGCCTGGCAACCAGCCAGACTACCAGACTAACCAAGCCTACCAAACCCCCCTTGCGGTCCGCCTGTCACCACAGACGTACTCACGCAGCCCTCTTACAGGGAATGGGGGATGCCCTGCTGGGACGTACAGGATGCTCCTACAGAGGCCCCTTCTACAAGGTCGGGAAACAACCAACCTACCACACACACACAGATACAAATAGCAACTCAGACAAAATGAAGTGGCAGAGGAATGCGTCCCAGGCGAAGTGACAAGATAAAATCCCAGAAGAACCAAGTGAGGTGGAGACAGGCCGTGTACCTGAGAAAGAGTTCAGGGCAATACTCATAAAGACGAGCAGGGATTTTCCTCGTGTTCCAACGGTTAAGGCTCTGTGTTTCCAATGCAGGGAGTGCGGGTTTGATCCCTGGTCAGGGAACTAACATCTCACATGGCATGTGACACAACCAAAAATTAAACCAAAAAGTCAAACAATTTTGTAAAAATCCAATTAAAAAAAAAACAAAAAGATGATCAAAGAACTTGGGAGAAGAATGGACACACAGAGCGAGAAGTTAGAAGTTTTTAACAAAGAGCAGGAAAATCTGAAGAACGACCAAACAGATGAATTATAGGGGCTCCCAGAAAGAGAAGATAAAGAGGAAAGGGCCCCAGAAAATATCTGAAGAGATAATAGCTAAAAACCTCCCTAACCTGGGAAAGGAAACAGTTATCCAAGTCCAGGAAGCACAGAGAGTCCCATACAGGATTAAGTCAAAGAGGAACACAACAAGACCCACTGTAATCAAAATAACAAAAATTAAAGATAAAGAGAGAACACGAAGAGCAACAAAGGAAAAGCCACAAATAACATACAAGGGAACTCCCATAAGGCTTTCATCTGATATTTCAGCAGAAACCCTGAGAGCCAGGACGGAGTGGCATGATATATTTAACATGATGAAAGGGAAAAACCTCCAACCAAGAATACCCACCCAGCAAGGCTCTCGTTCAGATTTGATGGAGAAATCAAATGCTTTACAGACAAGCAAAAGCTAAAAGAATTCAGCACCACCAAACCAGCTTTACAACAAATGGTAAAGGAACGTCTCTATACTGAAAAGAAAAGGCCTCAACTAGAAAACAAGGAAACTGGGGAAGGAAAAAGCTCACTGGTCAAGGCAAACGTACAGTAAAGGTAGGAAATCACCCACACGCAAAGCTGGTACGGAGGTTAAAAGACAAAAGCAGCGTCTGAATGTGCGATAAGCAGTTAGGGACACACAGAACAATTAGATGTAAAAATATGATATCAAAACCAGTGATCGTGAGGGGGCAGAGTGCAAATGCAGGGTATCTAAATTGTGTCTGAAATTAAGAGATTAGCAACTCAAAACAGTCACGTGTATATATATAGCAGTCTATATAAAAACCCCATGGTAACCACAAACCAAAAAATCTATATTACATACACACAAGAAAGAAAAGGGAAAATGCTTAGACATTGTTCAGGGGGGGAAAAGGGGCACAGACGGTTATAGCCAAACTCTTGTCCTCTGGAGACCAGGAGTTCCAAACCTGAGCTCCAATAGCAGACAGGGTCCCTATTTGCTTTTAGTTAAAAAAAAATCACAAAATATCATTGGATCTAAATGGGACCCCGAGGGGGTTAATTACGTGGTAGAGAATTGTCTGAAAGCTCAACTGCCATGGGTTTAACAGATGTACCTTCAGAAAAAAAAAAAAGAAAAAGAAATATAGCACATTGAGCTCTAAAAAGGAAAAGTAAAGATCTCCCAAATGCAGATGAGGAAAGGAAAAAGTCCTCGCTCAGCATGTCACCCCACCATTAACCCTCAGGACACATTTCCTGCAGGATCTCTGGGTTCGTCCTGTTGTGCACTCCGGAATTCCAGGGCTCAAGGCTTCCAGACGGAGCTGTTTCCCAGCCACTCTGAACAAGGGCCACCTCCCTCTTCTAAGTCTCTTAGAAGGAGAGGAAAAAAAAAAAAGCAACCTTCCCACCATCACCAGCATAAGGAGTGTCTTTCTATTAACAATAGAAGAATTTCTGACAGGCTCATGTGTCTGAGACTTGGTTACTTCCTCTGCAAAATGGGGATAATACCATCAATTTCAGTAGAAATGTTCACTTCAGATAGTGATTGAATAAACTCTGACAAGTTTCCATATGCTTTCTGTGTGGAAGAGGCCCCGTATTAAGCATGTGAATAGATACAGCCTATCTTATCATCATATGTGACAGGTATTAGTATGGTGTGTGTGTGTGTTCAGCTGCTCAGTGTCCCACGCTGTGTGACCCCATGGAATATAGCCTGCCAGGTTCCTCTGTCCATGGGATTCTCCAGGTAAGAATATTGGAGTGGGGTTGCCATGCCCTCCTGCAGGGCATCTTCCCAACCCAGGGATCGAACCCACATTTCCTGCATCTCCTGCATTGACAGGTGGGTTCTTTACCACTGAGCCACCTGGGAAGCCCCTGGTATTAGTATTACCATCTCCATTTGCCAGGGAAACTTAAGGAGAGATAAAATGTAGTCACTGCCTCCAAAGTGCTCAACTTTTAGGTGGGAAAGGAAGAACATTGAGTCCTGTCGAGAGAGAGAGGTATGTTTCCTTAGGGTGTAGCCAGCACACAGGCAAAGAATCTGAGATGTGGAGGCAGCCCAAGACGTGCCCTGGGCTTATGAGATTCAGAGAGGTTAAGTATCTTACTCAAGGACACACAGCTATTTAGAGGTAAAGCCTGGATTGAAATTCAGGTGGCTTCTGCCCCGAAACCACGGACCCTCCCTTGCTCCAGGGTCAATTCCACTTTCAGCTTGTCTGGGGTAGAAGCCACACTTCTCCTTTCTGCAGCAGTCTTCCTGTGTAGGCAAAACAGTGCCCCAGTGATTCCATTACATGCAAGGATAATAAGCTTGCAAACAGAAGCCCGTTTCCCCTACACAGAGCTGCTAAAGGAGCTGAGTTTGTAGTTTCACCTCCAGTTGCCTGCACCAGAAGAAGGAATCGCCACCAAAAATAAAATATATATATATATATAATATGTATATATGTGTGTATGTATCTCAATAACCCACACTATTCCATAGACATATATGACTATCTGCGTGCCTGGTAGGTACGTCATGGCCATTTGCCCCTGCCCTTTGGGAGTTCACGGTCAAGCTGGGGAGATAAATGCATGCATAGTGCATGTATCTGAAGGCAGAGCAATGCTGTGAGCAAGGTCTCAGCAAAGCGCTCTGGGAGTCCAGAGAAGCCTGTGATTAAATCAAAGAGGCTTCTTGCATTGGGATCAATCCAATGATGGCTTTGCTTGCTGGGCTTTGGGCAAAAGGCATTTAATATCGCCCGATGTTGTAAGGCTGAATTTGATTAAGACCTGCAAGGGTTGGAGCCCCTTGCTTCATAAATATCATGCAGCCAGAGAGCTCCGAGTAGCACGCCTCCCTGGGAGCATTGTGTTTGGATTTCCAAATTCCCAAGAGCAGATGCAATGTCTTCCTCCTCAAAATCTTACCCAGTGTGGGGAGACAGACAGGATGATGGAAAAATAATCAAATTTTGAGGGTTTTCTGAATGATTATAGTATTGCAGTCATTGTAAAAATGCTACTCTCAAGATTTCTCTTCTAGCATCTAATTATTTGTTTTTGATTGTTTTCTGGCTATGCCACGGGGCATGTGGGATCTTAGTTCCTTGACCAGGGATTGAACCTGCAGCCCCGCAGTGGAAGCACAGAGCCCTAACCACTGGACAACCAGGTAATTTCCCAGGTTTTTTTTTTTTTTTCCTTGTGCTTTTCCTGATCCATTGGTCAATACTGTTTGACAGTCATATTGTCATGATGCTAGAGCACAGGGCTTTCTGTGTGGCAAAACCGAAGTAAGATCAATTTGATTCAAGTGACTGTTCCTCTTTCATCCATCATTGTTCTAAGCTGTTCCACCACAGCTAAGGAGAGGGCACCCTTCTGCAAGCCACTCCCAAGGCAGGCAGGGAGAATTCATCTCCCACTGCGGACAAGGAGACTAGACCAAACTCCAGCACAGAAGATGAAGTTATGCTGAATGTCTAAGTCTGGAAAGAACCTTGACCTATGTTGCTTATCTCTACTCTCACAACACTCTTTAAGCATTCATTCATTCTACAAATATTGACTACTAACTGTCTACCGTGGCCAGGCATGTTGCTGAGTGACAAGACTGTTGAGTAAGAAACACCAGTTCCCTGGAATGTTTAGTGAGGTTTACCAAGAAGTAAACAGAGAATTTCAAGGGAAGCAAAGCCAATTCTTGAGGCAGTAGTGACAGAGGTGATGCGTAATGGGCTTGACAATTATTAGAAGCCCCATTGTACAGATGTGGAAACTGAGGCACAGAGCCTGACTCATCCATGCCACATACTGTTCAAGCGATAACACCCTCAAACAACATGTATCCTCATGGCCTGTGACTGAGTCAGCCCCGTGGAAACGAATTCTGGTCAGCCAAATGAGAGCCAAATGAGGCCAATGACAGCCTCAATGAGATGACTGTTTTTTGTTTTTTTTTCAAGTTTGAGGCGACTTGAAGAGTTTCCTGTAGTTTATTTCCTCTTTTGTTCCCTACCCTGGAATAATAGGGCTGGGATGACCCTCTGAGCATCAGCATGAAGTGACCTCCAGCCATCTAGTATAAATACAGACACGCACCTATCTGGGAGACGCCTAAATTTCCCCAGATATCCTCACGCCAACTCAGGCCCTGAGGGATTTCGGGAGCTTTTGAACAGATGCCCTGGCACCCAACTGTGCCCATCAAGCATCCCCAGCTGCTTTTCCTCCTCAATAAACCCTCTGATCCCTGTTCAGGTCAGTTTCAATGGGCGGACAGGAAGCTTGGAAAGAGATCTGAAGGGTTTAACCCTTCCCCAGGGTGGGGGGGGGAGGGGCACAGTTAATTTGCTGCATTAGCTGGGGGCCACGCGGTACCTTCTTGCTGGGTTTTCCCCTCCTCTCTGACCCATCTCTCAGGAGGATTATGCCGTCCTCTGAGACTGGACTCTGCGGCCCGTATTTCAGATGGGGATTTATTTGAGACAGGCACATCAAACGTTATCTAGCCGTGAGTCTGTTGCAGTGATTCCTGTCTGGTCAGCCAAATGAGAGCTCAGCTGGAGACCCCAAAGGTGGAAGTGGGCTATCCAACAGTCAGCCAGGATTTTGGAATTTCCAGGAACAGTAGTGGGACGGGAACGTTTTATTAGTCGTTCGTTCCCGCTAATCGCACGCGGTCGTGTTGCAGTTTTTAGTCCAGTGATGGGTTTTTCTGTTTGCATGCTGATTTCCTCGACAGCTCATTGTCGACACGGGTACTTCTCGGGAGAGACGTTTTTCCGTTGACCAAATATAGAAATCACTGAGTTATCATCTAGCAAAAAATATGTCATTACTTTCTTTCCCCCGAATTCTCTATCCCATTGGATATGGGAATTAGATAAGATTAAGTTCTTAGGCTACATCAACTTAGGGAGCAGACAGATTCTGTGCTGTTCAACTCTGTCAGGACAACGTTTATATCTACTTAGATAGAAGACAATGTGACCGGCGTACACACAGAGAGGGCCCGCGTGAGGTCTGCTCTAAGTAGAGCAGCATTAGGTTACTTTAAGGTGACAATTTCTAAATGAGAGCAAAACTGTGTAATAAGATTTAAAAAATTGGACCCATTCTTAGTTCACCAGCTCCCCAGCCAGTGACAAAATATGCCATTAGTGGCCACAGCACGATTCTGAAAATATACCTTCCTTACGATTTAACGTTTTTTTTTTTTTTTTTACCCTGTGAGCTAAAAATTACAAAGCCCCGGATTTCATAGCTCTTGCAATCTATTCTTTTCCCCTGACTTCCTGTTTTCATGAAATTTTAATCAGGCACTTAAAATAAATAGCTATGCAGAGCTTCGCTGCCTCCTGCAATAGCCAGGATGGATGTTTTGGGGAAAGTGATAGTCCAGAGACGTTGAGAACAGTGAATCCCATTCTGACTTGGCAAGACTACAGAAATTAAAATGTAGCTCTGTCCACGGCCGTGCACTCGGAGGGGACCGACTGGAATTGGAGGAGTAAATGAAGACACAGTGCATTGGATCTTAAAAAAAAAAAAAAAATCTGTCTTCAAATATTGACAGCAATATGACCAATTTAGGAAGGGCAAGCCAGATAAAGGAAAACTAGATTACTCCAGGAGAGAGGAAAAAGGAAAAAAAGATCATAGTAAACTTTTCAAATCCCCTTAAAATTGAAATATTAATTATTCAATTTAGGCTACTACTCTTCTTTGCTAATGGTTTTTGATGATGTATATCTGAGTTCCTTTCATTTCAACCAAAAAAAGATGTCTGGTTTTAAACCTGCCCAAGGGTTTTTTTTTCCCCCGCCATATAATGAGGACATCTACAAATGATATTACAGAAAAGATCAATATACTTGTCACAAAACCATCATGTTCGGGAGTCAGTGTCTTTTCCAGCAGTAACTTCAGATTTCACAGAGAAGGCCATGTACCAAGAGTGGTAAGGATGCTATGGATATTTGTACCCTAGAAAGAAGGCTGCTGGAGATACAGGAGGAACTCAGCTTCCTTGTCTGAAAGTGCCAAGTGTCTGTGTGATCGTTACCAAACATCATGCAAGGCTCTTAATTCATTAGTAAAAACAAAATGACACGTGGTGAGAGTTAACATCTTCAACCTCATGAACCACCATCTCCTGGTCTCTTTTGACTCAGGTGTGAATACATAGCTACAAACAGCAGGTTCAGACAAATGGCCATGGACATTCGCCCAGACACACATCTCCTTGGCTTAGGAGGACCAGCTCCTGGTTTTAAATATTGGGACATGGGTCCTGAAGGGTGGTGGTATGCTGGTAAATGTTTCACAATGGGCTCTCCCAGACAAGGGCTTTCTGGGTGGTTCAGTGGTAAAGAACCCACCTGCCAATGCAGGAGATGCGGGTTCGATCCCTGGGTCAGGAAGATCCCCTGGAGGAGGAAATGGCAACCCACTCCTGTATTCTTGCCTGGGAAATCCCACGGACAGAGGGGCCTGGCGGGCTATAGTTCGTGGGATTTGGACACAACTTAGTGACTAAACAACAACTCCCAGACAAAAACCGGGGAGCTATTTGTAGCATTTGCTCATTTCTGTGATGTAAACAGTCCCACCATGGCCGTGACCGAGCCTGGAGCTGGGAAGGCATGTAGAGCAGTACCCCAGTATACAGAGCAGCAGATGCAGATTCAAGAGAGGATAGCATAACACAGTAAGATAACTAGGAAGACACAGTCTTTGAGTACTTAGGACCTTTTCAAAAATAGAATTTATTTGACAGTAAGTTTCTACACGATTCATTTTTTAATCATGGCTGTGTATCACAACCAACTCACAAAATTTCTGAAAACTTAACAATGGGCCCTTGTGAGCCAGTACCAGCCAACTTCAACACATCAGTGCGGCAGGGGAACCTGGCTCCATTCAGTTGGAAATGGCCGCGTGTCATTTGCGGTTGAGTAAACTCGCCTGTTTCCAGCGAGAGACCGTATTTTTGGATCTGGACTAGAGACACTCGCTTCGCTTTTGGTCCCCAAAGCTCTCCCCGCTCAAATACAACTGCCCACAAAATCTCAGAGCTGCCTGGTTTCTCTGATATGAAGTTTCATTTGCTTCATTGTCTCCAAATATAGCTCTAAGCTGGCTTTCTTACCTTGCTTAAGTGGAATCGAAATAACCTCAAGAAGAGAGCAACCGGCTCCTCAGACAAAGGAAGTCATTCAGCTTTACGGCATCTCGTGTTGGAAGATCTTGTAAATATTTCCCTTTCTCGAGACCCAGAGGATAGAGTTCCACTAGGGAAAAGAAAGGAGACTGAATGCTTGCCAAATGTCCTTGCTAACTGCCAATATTTGGTGACCTCATTAAATAGGAGAATCTGGGGTGCGCTCACCCTGGTCAACTCTCAGCAGACCTGCGTGCTCTGCCCTGATGGGGTCCCGGGAGATGTGCATGCTCCCACCCTAATGTAGGTCTTAGCATTTCATCTCACAGCTCTCAAGACCACATCTCAGAGATGATTATGGGTGGGGCTGGGGTGGGGCGAGGCAGGGGCGGGCTTCCAACAGCAGTTTGAAAAGGAGAGGCTACCAGGTAATCTGGGGCAGCCTCCTGGGAACTGTCTTCTTGGTAAGATGGTGCCAGCGACGTATTGGTGCTGGACCAGCAGGAAAGAGGGCAATGGTTTCAAAACGCGAATTTGAGGATTCGGTTCAAGTCTTGTATTCCAAGAGTTTTTCTGGGCCCCCTTGGGCTCCTTGGCCATGTCCAAGTCCAAGGTGCCAGCAGCCCCTTGCTCCATCTCACGGCAGTCCCGGGAGCAACGGTGTTGTGATTTTTCTGGAATCCCATTCGTGGAGAAGACAGCCAAGCTCATGCGGTTGGATGCATTGAGCTTCTGTGAACCACCCACGCTATCAACAGACGCTGTCCCAGTGGCCGGGAAATCATCCTGCTCTTGGCAGGAAAAACCCCTGCCACTTGGGTAGGAACTGAACGAAATCATCCAAGCCAAGCAAAACGGAGCAGAGCAGGGCTCTCTCCACACTGAAATTCAGATTCGGCATGAAAGATTTTGGCAGAACTACAGCTGGGCCCGGCCCTGGTAAATGTCACAACCGTATCTCAAATAACCCATTCTCTTAATAAAACACAGTTTGACTTAAGGCTCTGAGATATCAATTTGAAGGCAGCAAAGAGGAGAAGAGGGAAGGAGCTGGGGGAGAGCTACCCTCTATCTTAGTGCTGTTATTGGATACATATGCTCATATGCATTTCTCACAGTATAATCCAAAACTTGGAAAATGAAACTGGCTGTCCCCGGCTCCTTTATTTACAACTGCTAACTGCTCGGGGATTCTCAGAAATGCAGCGGTTTCTTGGAGCTGCCTGCCTGCAGTAACGTGCCTTCCCTTCAGCCCTGCTGAGGCGGTTGAAGACCCGGGGCAGGACTGCCCTGCATCTGTTCATTTTGCAGGCTCTCCTCGAGCTCCGCTGATCCGAGCCTGGTGCCAGCAAAGGGAAACCAAGCTGTCAGGAGTTTCTATTTTTGTTCCCACCTATAGTCTTCGTGAGTCAACCCCAGTTCTTCCCCTTGCTGAGAATGAAACTACCCGAGGACTCAACTACCCGATCAGGGGCGTCCTGAGGCCAGGTGGGGGTGGGAGGCAGCTGACTGGCCCCCTGGATGCAGATCAAGAGAGTTCAAACTCCACCTGCGCTCTCACTCATCAGGCACACTTCCCCCCTGAGCCAAAGGTGGGAAGGGCGTTCCTCTGAATTAGGATTCGAATGAGTAGACCCGAGCCTCCACATTCCTTTAGCCAGGTGGGAACACAGAGGTGAAAACACAAAGACACAGAGGAAAACATACAGATTAAAGTCAACCACTCAGGTGGGTGGACTCTTTTTAACTAAAAAAATAAACATTTCATGTTTTTTTTATCTATTTCTGAGGCATATATAAGTATGTGTGTCCATTTGTATCTGCATAGCTGCCTAGAAATACACTTTATAAAACTAATAATGTCTGAATACTTTAAGGACTTCCCTGCCAGCAAAGCGGGAGACCCAGGTTCAATCCCCAAGTTGGGGAAGATCCCCTGGAGAAGGGATATACCTACTTCAGTATTCTTGGGCTTCCCTGGTGGCTCAGATGGTAAAGAATCTGCCTGCAATGCAGGAGACCTGCATTTCATCCCTGGGTTGAGAAGATCCCCTGGAGGAGGGCATGGCAACCCACTCCAGTATTCTTGCCTGGAGAATTCCATGGACAGGGGAGCCTGGCGGGCTATGGTTCATGGGGCCACAAAGAGTCACACACGACTGAGTGACTAACACTTTCACTTTGAATACTTTATCCCGATTTTTTTCACTTAAGAAAGCTTCTAAGGTATCTTGAATATCAGCTTCCTTGTGTTTTTAAAAAAAAAAAAAAATGGGAGGGAAGGAGGGAATAAAGGAAAGAGAGAGAGAAAGGAAGGAAGGAAGATTAATTCATTCACCATTAGGGAGAGTTTGGTGAGGGCACTCAAAACTTAATGTCTATTTTAAGCAACCCCCTACTGCTAAGTCGCGTCAGTCGTGTCTGACTCTGTGCAACCCTGTAGACGGCAGCCCACCAGGCTCCCCCGTCCCTAAGATTCTCCAGGCAAGAACACTGGAGTGGGTTGCCATTTCCTTCTCCAATGCATGAAAGTAAAAAGTGAAAGTGAAGTTGCTCAGTTGTGTCCCGACTCTTAGTGACCCCATGGACTGCAGCCTACCAGGCTCCTCTGTCCATGGGATTTTCCAGGCAAGAGTACTGGAGTGGGTTGCCATTGCCTTCTCCAAGCAACCCTCTGTGAGCCTATAATTACTTAAAAATAGTTTTGTAAGGGAGCATTAATAATTACAACAACAGTAATACTCAGAGGGTGTTTCTGGAAGGGTCATGTGGCATCATGTCGGTACAAGCGCCCAGCACAGTGCCTGGCGGTGGGGGGCGGTGATGTACAGTAAATGTTGGGTGAATGTGCGCATGGGTGTGTGGACACTAAGCACCCAGTAAATGCTATTTTAACATTATTTCAAACAAGGGACGATGCACATTAGGTTCATCAAGCATGGGGAGGGATATTTCCTCTCAAATCGCTAGAACAATATGTGGGCCCACGAGTGGTTCCCAAACAGGCAGGTTAACAAGGCTGGGTATTAATGAAGCATCCAGCCTCAAAGACATCCCACATGCTTTCTTTTGCTGTCCTGTTCATCTCTGTACTCCACCCAGCTCGAGGAAGGCCACAGAGCATGTCCCTGGTCCTCATCTGGGGACACTGTGACACAAACAGCTGGCTTCCTGAGGCCTCGCAAGCAGCTCAAAGGGTCAGGCAGTGGACACTCCTCTTCAAGCACCCAGAGCCTTTTCTACTTGGCTGGCCCATCGGGGCCCTAAAGGGCTTACTGAAAATTCAGAGCCCCCTGAGGACATGAAAGGCAATAGATGTGTGAGTTGGGCAATGTTTCAACCCCATTTTCTCAGACCATTTAAGTGCCCTTGAAAAATGCATATGGAGTATGTATGCTAAGGAAAAAATCCAGATGAAAGATTTAAGGACATTTTAAATTTTATAAAGCACGTTTCTAGGCACTTACACAATTATGAATGGACACATGTGTTCAGGTGTGCCTCAGAAGAGCAGATACAACCAAAAAGACCCAAATGTTGTATGATGATTATTATTTTCATCTTTGTGTCTTTCTGAATTTCATAAACTTCCTCTAGCATAAATAAATAATAATCAATAAAAGAAATTAATGATCAACCGTGGTTTACTGTCTCCTTTCAGAATTAGTTATGGTGATATCCTTGCATAATTATTGATACTATCGTGGAGATAGTAAAATGGGGGGATCAGGGGAGGAAAAAACGACAGTTGATACCTTGAGCCATTTCCCCGAAGCCAGAAACAACGCAGGACCCAGCCAAGCACTGTGTCTGTAAGGAAACCCGGCTAGGTGTGGAAAGGCCTGGTGGAAGAGAAACCAGAAGTTTGCACAAGACCCGCCCCACTGGTAGTCAGCTAATGCTCTGGGCAGAGTCACAGCCTTCCAAGATCTGTTTTGCTAAACCTCCTGCCTCACTCAGTGTTTGGAGGATCAATGGAGTTGAAGCAAATCACTCAACACTCTAGACAAAATACAGGTGCCATCACAAGGCATTGTAATTCTCTGGCTGTAGAGCTGTTATCATCCCAAACTGCTCTGCTTGAGCACTGAGGGTAATGGCCAGGTCTCCCCAGCTGCAAAACACTAAACAAAAGGAGGGCAGTGGCGTGGACTGAAACAGGCCCTGTCTGCTGCTTCTCTGTCCTCTCAAGGGTCCTGGGAGTCATTTCCTAAGCCAGGGAACCTTTAGGTCCTTGTGAGGACAAGGAAATCGGCACCAGTGGGGTCTAAGGGGTGTGAGGTCCCACTCTCACCTGAGAGCCCGAGGAGGGGCTGGGATGGGCTGGAGTAGGTGTCCCAGCACAGGGCATGCGCAGCTCGATCTGAATTTCAGATAAACAATGAACACTTATCAGCATGAGTAGGTCCCAATACTGCACAGAACCTACTCACACTAAACACACACTTGTCATTTATCTGAAATTCAAAGGGAACTGGGCACCTTGTGATCTCACTGGCTAACCCCGCAAACCCACCCCGGGGGTAGAGAGAGCAGCATCGTGGGCTGCCCAGCCTCCGCCAGCACCGGGGGGCTCCGATGACTGGGACATGGGATGCGGGGTAGAGATGGGGTGCCTCTGCTTTTGCGAGAAGGGGCGGGGGGCGTGGATGTGTGACCACTGCACTCCACGGTCTCACCTATGCCAGCCCCCACCACCTGGAGACCAGTCTTCTGGGCAGAGGGGTGAGCCTTGAGAAGCAGCTCGGATTGGAGTTCCACTGAATCGAGGAATTGGACACGAAACAGATTCTGCAGGGGACACAAACCTGTGTCTGCTGCCGCTTGAATCATGCAGTCCCATAGATTTTCAACTGCTCAGAAGCCAAATCCAGGGTGCTCGGCTCCAGCGAGAAGCCACAAATTGTCTGGCCTCTATAAACCCAGATGAGATTTAACTAGTGAGAAACAGTGTAAATAAAGAATCCTAATCAGATCATTAGGAGAGATGGGAGGTCTCTTCTGCTCTTTCAGGCCTTTAATAAAAGTTGAACTGCAATTGTGTGAGAGTTGGGGCCACCCTTGCCCCTCCCGAAACAGGCCTCTGGTGGGTGTGTTACATCAGAGAACGTGCATAACAAACTCGGGTGTGTGTGCACGTATGTGTGTTGCCGAGGCCTAGAAGATGCACAAAAATAACACAAAAGAATCACCAGGGCCTTGGATGTCTTTGAAGAAGCACATGGGTCTTGTCTCACCGCCCCAAGTGGCCAACATGGCCATGTGGGCAGTACCAGCTCTGCGCAGTTAAAATAAAGAAAACGAATATCTAAATATCCAGTATCATTGCTGGGAGCCGGCCTCTGGGTCTTTGCCGACATCTGAACTGCTTCACATAACCTCCTGGCCTCTAAAAATAGATATTCTGTGGTACATATAATTTTCATAAGATGACTAATACAGGAATGCCCTTTGGGATAACTTAGTGTCTTAGCTTCTTTCTTTTTTCTATATTTATCTTCTCTTCACTGGTCTCTTTGTGTAAAAGTTAGACTGTAGCCATGAACCGAGAACACTGGCCAAGAAATGATTCCTCTTTTCCTCAAAGGGCTATCCTTTTTATCAACAGAAAAGAAGCTTTCACTGCTAGAAGGGGCCGGGTGATGCCTTGGACCTGTGTTTTGTTTCTGTCTCTAAAGATCGCTTTTCCATACGGACGGCCGGTCTGAAGGGGTTTCTAGCTAGCTCGCGGCTTCTCCATTTCTGCGTGGCTGAATCAGAAGTGGAAGGTACATGGATGGACTCTAAAAAACTCCTTACGTTAAAGCTTGCAGCTCTAAACCCCGGTCATGAGAGATATGGTCATCCACAAACACTGAAATCTGTAGTCTGGATTTTATTTGTCTTCTGAATCAAGAGAAAAAAAAAAAAGGAGGGAAAATAGGAAGAGAGTTGGACATCTGTTGGATAGCCTTCAGGGCCCACGGAGCGCATAGCCTGATCTCTTGTCCAGAGGTGAGGGTTCCAGAAACGGAAGGAGAAGACGTGCTGGGTTTGGGGGTAAGTAGGAGCCATTCAGCCTCACTTCCGGTCCCCTCTATTTCAGCGACCTCTACACAACCTCTGGGGCAGTTAACTCTGCTCCTGGGGACCTGGAGAAATTAATTTTCTTATCCAGCGGGGTCCTCCCTCCCTTCCCAGCATTCTCCCTCCTCCCTGATCACCAAACAAGTAACTGCTAAACCCGGTGTGCCAGGCCAGGCCGGGCCTGGCCCCGTCTCGTCTCCGGATGGGAGCGTGGGCAGGGGGCCGTGAGAGGGCAAGGCCGGGCTGGGCGGTGGGAAACCGGTGCCCCCAGCTCCCCACAACTTGTCCCGCTCCCCTGCAGGGCTCCCGCTGCCACGGTCTTTACAGCCTACCATTGGGAGTCTTCTTGGTCTTCGGTTCTATTTTAAACTACAGCCCTCTGAGGAGAGAGACCAGAATCAACTTGGGTAGATGACCGGTTAGAAGTTGGCTACAAACAGTACAACTCGAGGACAGAGAGGCAAGGTTTCATTCCGTGCCTGTGTGTTTTATGCTTTCCAGTGAAAAGCGAATCCAAGTGTAATTTATTCTTATTTTTGTTTTAGCAATAATAAAAAGAATGTTAGGTGCTGTGCACACCTCGGATTCTCCTTCTGCCTGTGTCCCCCATGAAGTCACCATATTACCCTATCGTTTTGCTCTTAGAAATAAAGGAGGCAGGCCAGTGGGCACCTAGATTCAAGAGACGGTGTACTGCTCTGGGAAACTGCCAGAAAGACTGGAAGGCAACGCCACAAACTCACTAAATACTCATGAACTTGTAGTCCTCAATACATGATGTCCAACATCCTGGATCCCTGATTTTTACAAAATACTGCCAACAGCATCCTCTTTAAAGACCAGTGACCAGATGCCACTTCCTTATCTATAAGGAGCCTAAACCTGGAAGAAAGCAAAGTAGTTTTTTGTTTGTTTGTTTTAAATCCTATACTTGAAATTTGAAAAACGGATCCAATCTGAGACCAGGTTCTTCCTGGACAGTGGACTGGCCTCTTAGTCTCTCCAGGGATCAATTTCAATGTTCTCATTCATTGGTGGTGATGACAAATGACACTGAAGAAAATACAAATTGTTTCACAAGCTTGCTGTGAGGATTAGATGAATTGCTCCTAAGGTACTTCCAATCTTGCTTCAAAATCCTGCTCAAGGATTTTTAACCCTGACCAACCTAGATAGCATATTAAAAAGCAGAGACATTACTTTACCAACAAAGGTCCATCTAGTCAAGGCTGTGGTTTTTCCAGTGGTCATGTATGGATATGAGAGTTGGACTGTGAAGAAAGCTGTGCACAGAAGAATTGATGCTTTTGAACTGTGGTGTTGGAGAAGACTCTTGAGAGTCCCTTGGACTCCAAGGATATCCAACCAGTCCATTCTAAAGGAGATCAGTCCTGGGTATTCATTGGAAAGATAGATGCTGAAGCTGAAACTCCAATACTTTGGCCACCTCATGCGAAGAGTTGACTCATTAGAAAAGACCCTGATGCTGGGAGGGACTGGGGGCAGGAGGAGAAGGGGACGACAGAGGATAGGATGGTTGAATGGCATCACTAACTCGATGGACATGAGTTTGGGTAAACTCTGGGAGCTGGTGATGGACAGGGAGGCCTGGCGTGCTGTGGTTCATGGGGTCACAAAGAGTCGGACACTACTGAGCGACTGAACTGAACTGAACTGGGTGAATATTTCCTGGACCCTAATGCCACAGCATCAGACAGGAGCTCAGACACTCCCACGTGACTCTCAAATGCTTCCACCCAGAAATGTCTCCAGCTACTTCTGCCAGTCTTATGGGTCACACCAAGTTAGGTGATCATAACTAACATCTACAAGTGTGTGGAAGTACTGTTAGGTCCAGGAAGGGAAAAAGAACTGGAAACATTAGTGAGCATGAACACTTCTCATGCATTTGTATATAATATTCATTATTCATGAAAGGCTTGAAGATAGCGCCAAGCTCTGCTTCTTCCTCAGTACAGCTATCGCCCTGTGTGAGATCTGAATGGAAATCAAGATCATAAATGCGGGCATGGAAGAGGAACATGTCTGTTACTTGCTTATATGCTTGCTTCCCAGGGTTAACAGTATTTCCAGAACCAGGATCATGTTCAACTCATCGTTGGTTCCACATGCTAGGTACACAATAGGCACTCAATAAAGACATAGCAGACAGACGGGTGATAGAGAGACAGAGACAGATGATACATAGAAAGATGATATAAAGACAGATAAATAGATGACAGATAGAAAGGACAGAAAAATAAAGAGAAGCCCTGTTAAGCTATGAGACATCACAATACTAGCACCTTACTCAATACGTAGGGAAGCTCTCACCAACAGTGCCTTGAGTAGGCAACGTACTTTTTATAAAACTCTGGCCCAGACACAGACTCTGAAATTTCACTGCCCATTTCTGCCGGTGAACAGCAACAAAAAGCACGTGTTTCATAAGGGTGTTCGTAGGGAGACTTTCCGTGTGTATGCAGACTTAGGCTCAGGCAGCAGCAGGCATCTCTACGGGCATGCGTGTGTGTGTGCATGCACACGCACGCACGTGTGCACCCAAAGGCTCCCCGTGGCTGCACAACTGTGAGATCCCTGGGAGACTGTGATCTCAACGTGCAAAATCAACGCATTTTTCCAAGTGATAAAAGCGGGTCACTTGGTGAATCTATTATTCTCAATGTGAGCCTGCTCACAGTCAGCATGGAGTCACACTTGAGACAGGCTGTTCCAACTTGGGAGGCGCCCGGCCTTCCTGGGTGAGGCTGCGCTCGCAGGTCCACCCAATACACGCGGACAGCCGGTAATAACGTCACCAGTGCGCACCTTGAATACTCAGAGTATTTACTGCACCGGGTGCCTTGGTGAGTGTTTTCTATTCAAAACTGTGTTTACCTCTCACAGGAATTCTAGAAGGAAGGCACTCCTGCAATGCGCATTTTGCAGCTGAGGGCTCTGGCACCGAGAAAGATTAAGTAGTATGCTCGAGGTCACACAGATGGACATCGGTGGAGCTGGTGAGTGGGCTCGGCCAGCCTGACTCCGAAGCCAGACCAAAGCTGACCGTAGAGGGAGGTGGCTCTGGAGTGCGCCCCGTGGGCTCTCTGAACCCCGTCAGTCTTTTCTAACTAGGAGCAGGTTGCTGTTTGTGGCACATGGACTTGAGAACAGATGGCTTCTAGAAATTCTTCAGGTGCCATGAGATCTGCCACCTTGAAATGTCAAAGCAGCAAAATTCAAACCCGGGGCCCTGGGTGCCAGGGAGACAGCTGGCATCTTTTTCACCAGAACAGATGAGGTCAGAGATGGAATGTGAAACCTCTGAATCTGAGAATGGCAGTCGCCACTGATTGAGCACCATCTATATTTCAGGCCCTGAACTCCAGGCGTGATGGAGGAGCTCAGGGTAAACATGAGACACAGATACCCCCATCCCACTGCACAGGTGAGCACACTCAGCCTCAGGGAGATAGAACAGCTTCAGCCCGCCGTTAGCGATCTGAAAAGGCAGACTTTGAGTCCCTATCTGGCTGAATTCTATTCTATGCGCTGCCTGTGAGAAAAAAGTAGAAGGCGTTATTTTTCTTTTAATTTCCAAGACAGTTTTGAAAAAAAAATAATGTGAAGGATGAGCACTCTAGAATATATTAAAATGTATCATAAAGATAATAAAATAAGTATGTACTATTATAAGAATCAACAAATTGATCAAGGAAGTAAAGTATCCTTGAAACAGACTAATCTGTAGGTGTGAAGTTAAAGCACAATAAAAGATGTATCAAAGCCAATGGAGAAAGGAAGACTTTTTGACAAATGCTGCTAAAAGTTGGTTATCTTTATGAAAAAAATCAAGTCAGCTTCTGAAATCAAATGTCAAAAGAAATTCTAGTTACAGAAGGTTTAAAAGTTGGATTCAGAATCATAAAAATGAAAGCATGGGTGAAGAATTAACTGGAGAGGATGGAAAAATCTTTCTAAACATAAAAGCAAAGAAAGAATATTTAAGCTTGACTATAACACACATGTTATTCATGTAAAAATATATACTTAAAATGGAAGAGACACATGGAAAAAATTGTGCCATGATGTGAAAAAGGATTAATACACAATATATAAATACCTATGAGAAATCAATATGGAAAACACCAACAGTCATGTAAAATGGAAAAAAAAATGGGAGGTGGAAAAAAAAGGGTAGTTCATAAAAGGAGGAATAAAAATGGCTATGAATAAGGAAAGATATTCAAGTAAATAAAAGATGTAAGTACAAGAGATTATATGTTACATATAAAATACTACATTGTGGGAATTCCCTGATGGTCCAGCATTAGAACTCTGCACTTTCCCTACTGGGTGTCTGGGTTCAACCCCTGGTTGGGGAACTAAGACCTCACAAGCCGTGTGGCCAAGAACTAAATACAAAATTATAAAATGCTACATTTTACAGTATAGATAATATAAAGATACTAAGACAATACGATATTATATTTCACTCTCAAAGAAAGTTCTATTAAATGATTTTAATAGTTACACTGAAGTCCTTATAGTGTTTGTGATAGTATAAACTGGTTCAGTTTTTCCAGAAAGCAATTTTATTTTGTGTACCGAATTTAAAATCATGGTTTAACAAATAATGTCACTTGTTAGCATTTATACTGAAGAAATAATCAGAGATTCCACCACAGATTCAGGTGTAAAGATGTTTAGTACAGTGTCACGTGTAATACAGAGAAGGCGATGGCACCCAGTACTCTTGCCTGGAAACTCCCATGGACGGAGGAGCCTGGTGGGCTGCAGTCCATGGGGTCGCAGAGAGTCGGACACGACTGAGTGACTTCACTTTCACTTTTCACTTTCATGCATTGGAGAAGGAAATGGCAGCCCACTCCAGTGTTCTTGCCTGGAGAATCCCGGGGACGGGGGAGCCCGGTGGGCTGCCATCTATGGGGTCGCACAGTTGGACACGACTGAAGCGACTTAGCAGCAGCAGCAGCAGCAGCAGCATGTGTAATAGGAAAAAAATGGAAGCAACCTAGATATCCAGCATGAAGATTAAAGTGCCTTGTTCAAAAAAGTTCAAAAAAGTAAAATATTCATCAGACTTTCAAAAATAATTTTTTGACAACGTTAATTATATAGAGCCTAGCACTAAACAGAAAAATATAGGCTGCAGACCTGTAGAAATGCATATGTCCAGTATGCATATACAAAGCACACCTGTGATTACAAAGACTCTACAGTCATCTGTAACAATAAACATTCCCTGAAGTACGACAGTAACTTTTTTCTGATGGGATGATGAGTGATTTTTGGTTTCTTTTTTGTCCTTTTTTTCTAAGTATGAGACTGTACTACTTCAATAATTAAAAAAAAAATTAAGCCAACAGCGGCTGATCAGTCTCTCCTGGGCCCCCCTGCTGGGTGAGGCTCTGATGGTGAGGTTGTTGCTGCTAAAGGCAGGAACTGAGACCCAAGCCCTAGGGTCATTGCCAAAAGGAGACAAGTGGCCCCTGATGGCCACCAGGCAGGGGTAGGTTCCTCAGGAATGGTGGGGGGAGGCAGATTATCAGACAGCTGGGAAAAGGAGACACGAAGGAAAAGCTGGCCACCTGGCTGGAATGCAGCATCTCCTTGTTACCCAGAGACTCGGCCATCTCTGGACGGGTCCAGGTGACTGCTCAGGCATCAGCGCTCGGGAGGTCTGCCTCCCTGCTTAGCTGCAGAGTCGTGAGAACCAAACAACCTGGGCAGCAGCCCACCAACCGCTCAGCCTCACATGCAATCAGGCACTCTGGGCGCAAGGCTGTGTATGTGCCACAGGGTCTGCTGGCCGCCTAGAGATAACCAGATGGGGGGCTGCGTCTGCCCCCCGTGAGGTCCCTCCTGCCCCTGCCCCGCTCATCTGCGACAGGCGCCTGATAGCCCTGGTGCGCCCCCCGGGGCCGCCTTAGGAAGCCGCGCCACCCTGCTGGGCATCTGCTCCGTGTGTATCTCTGAGATGGCAGCACAACCCAGCCAACTTCCAACAAGGTGGCTCCTGTTGAGGCGTTTTTTCAGAACCCAGGAGGAAATGACAGGTTCTGCATTTCACCACAGGCTTCACAACTGGGCATTTTCTGATGCCCGTGAGGAGGGTGGTTATCTTAGGTCTGCTGGGAGAAGTAAAGGAGGTGGT
Organism: Bos grunniens; assembly: GCF_055505025.1. Taxonomy (NCBI): domain Eukaryota; kingdom Metazoa; phylum Chordata; class Mammalia; order Artiodactyla; family Bovidae; genus Bos; species Bos grunniens. The sequence goes on from NC_141182.1 coordinate 6,604,403, forward strand.
CCTAACCAGGATGAGCTGCTACTCCTGCTTGTCACTCCGACACCTGCGGCTAGTACTATTCCCACCAGCGAGACTCCAGCACCGCAGCGATTAGCTCCGATGTTATTACTGCTACCACCGCTGCTGGTTTAGTACAGCGCCACCACTAAGCCCATCACTGCCTGCCTGCCTCTACTGGAACTGCTCTGCCTACCGGGGGGGCTGTCACGACCACCGCGATTTTCACTATTGTTACCGCTCCTGTTGTTCCTCCCAGAAGCCCAAGTGCGCTTACAGTAATCACACATCCCTGAGCTGGAGGAAGGAACCCTGATTTGAATGATCCTGCCTCACCTGCAAAAGATCTCTCACGACTGTCAGATGATGTGGCTCTGGGTGCACAAAATACTCGTGCCCACAGTCCAAGTCCTCGCTCAGGGAGACCGATGCTGGGGGCGGGAGGAAAGCCATGCTGGTCCCGGTGGAAACTCTACATCCGTCGTTACTTCGCTGCCACCGCCGTGGCTGCCACATAGGAAGGACTCCCCTTCTAATGGCGAGGAAACTGAGGCTCCCAGGGACGCGGCCACATGCCCATGTTGGCTCGTGCGTTAACAACAGGACCTGAATTCAGAGCTCCCGTGGAGCTCCTGCCATCGCTAAGCTGCCAGTGTTCTACGTGGCTTACAAAGAGCTCCAGGTGCCAGCATGAGCCGGCGTCTCAGGGGTCCTGAGATGGGTGGGGAGTAAGAAGCTGAGCTGGCTCCTCCCAGGTCTCCTGACCTGAGCATCGCTGTCTCTTGGTGATGAATCCCCCCCTCCTCTTACAGGAGTTTGGGGAGCAAGGTGCCCGTCCATGCTGGGCACTGGGCCCCCAGAGGGACGCCCGTGTGGGGACAGTGAGTGCGCCCTCGGTGCGCTGGGGGGGCACCAGGAGGCTGATGGCCAGGAAGGCAAACAGGAAGGCGGGTCCCCGGGCCTGTGGGGGCCCCCGCTAGCAGGGCCTGGCGTCCCCAAGGCCCCCAGTGCCTGTTATTTTTGGACCGAGCCGCGTAGTGAGTAAGTGCCTGTCGGATTAGATAGAGTCAAGGCTGGGCTTCAGACTGGTGTCGCCCAAGCAAACTGGGTCAGTGGCTCCAGGGCTGGGCCTGGGGCGAGATTCCAAGCCACACCACCCCCACTCCCCCCAGAGCCCCCCCAAAGGCCAGAGGATGACAAAGGGAAGCAGCTAGAGGGAGGCGGAACTGCACCCCACCCCTCCCCCAGCACTCACAGGCCGGGCCTCATGACTGCGGCCAGCTGCCCGGGCCTGGGGATCTTGCAAGCTTGGACTTTCTGGGGCCTGTGCTCTGATGGGTCAACTGCGTTTCCTGGGTTGGCAGGGGTGGATGAGCTTTCTTCCCCTGTGGGACCTGGGCCTTCCTGGTGGCTCAGGCAGTAAAGAATCTGCCTGCAGTGCAGGAGACCAGGGTTCGGGCGCTGGGTCGGGAAGATCCCCTTGAGAAGGGCATGGGAACCCACTCCAGGATTCTTGCCTGGAGGATCCGATGGACAGAGGAGCCTGGCGGGCTGCAGTCCATGGGGTCCCAAAGAGTTGGACACGACTGAGCATCTAGACCACCACCCGAGGGACTCGCACCTCAGCCTGCAGCGATCCACAGCGCTGCCCTGGCCTTGGTAATCCGCAGGGACCACAGCAAGCAGGTCGTGACAGCCCTCAAGACGCCAGGTATCTAAGTCCCTGAGATTCGACGTGGCCCTTCCTATCTCAAGTCGGCAGCCTTTTTCCTCTAAGAGAAGAGAAACCACCCTGCCGTTTGACATTTCAGCACTGTGTGCGTGCCTGCGCTTGCCTTTTTCTGTCTCTCTCGCAGCCATGGAAGCAATAAAAAGTCAGTAAAATTTTTAAGATTTCTTTAAAAAAAAGCAGAACCATGCCACTGTGAATTTTGCATTCCACAGGACAGTTATTCAAGTGACAGCATCGTGAACGCTGACAACAGCAATACAAGAAGACCCTTCCCAGGCTTCTAAAAGAGGACCAGAGACAAAGAGAGTCCCGCGCAGACTCCCTGCGTCTGTGACTCTCCCTCCCTGTGTCTGCCATCAGGTCCGTGTGGAGACAGGATGGGTTTTGGAGGTGACAGAACAGAGTCCAGTTCTGTCACTGTGGTGTGTAAACAACATCGCCCTGGTGGAGTTGCCTTCTCGATTCTTGCCTTCCTCATGTGCAATGTGAGAAAGGCACCTACACGGAAGGCTTGATGCGAAGATGACGAGGGTGCACGTGCAGAGTGTTTGCGTCTGACACAGAGGGGATGGGGCAGCCCCTCCCCACTTTCCCTTTACTTCCTCCCCCTGCCCCCCATTTCCATAACCCTCTGTGACCAGGAGAGAAAGCACGCTACTCAGCAGTGTCCTCTATCTCAGTGTCCAGCTTCTGAGACGTCAGGATACGGTACTCCTCAAGCTTGGCCATATTTCAATGGTGAGCGTGTAGCCGAGAGATCTTCAGGCCCTGTCTTCTCGTGCCAACACGTGGAGCCATACACTAGGATCCTCCATTATCGAATCCTGAACTAAAAGATGGGGAAAGGTCTGAAAAATGTAAATTTTTAAAAGGCACAAGGCAGATAGTAAGATGTGGTCAACTACGGAAACATATAAGCTTGGATATGGACTAAAAGAGCATACACAAAAATAAGAGGAACAACTCTTCAGTGCTATTCAACACAGTAAGTAAGCACCAGCTACATATGGATACTCAAAAGTGAGAGGAAGCCAGAAGACCCAGACAGACACTGCTCCCAAGAAGACATACAGATGGCCAACGGGCACGTGAAAAGATGCTCAACATGGCTCATTATCAGAGAAATGCAACTCAAAACTACAGTGAGGCACCGCCTCACACCAGTCAGAACGGCCATCATTAAAAAGTCCACAAACAGTAAATGCTGGAGAGAGTGTGGGAAAAGGAAACCCTCCTAGGCTGTCGGTGGAAATGTAAATTGGTGCGGCCACTGTGAAGAATAGTACAGAGGGTCTTTCAGAAACTACAAATAAGAGTTGCCACATGATCCGGCAGTGCCACTCCTGGGCATATGTCCAGAGAAACCTCTAATTCAAAAGACACCTGCACCCCAATGTTCATAGCAGCACTATTTACATTAGCCTAGACCTGGGAGCAACCTAATGTCCATCTACAGATGAATGAATAAAGAAGGCGTGGTACACATGCACAATAGAATACTACTCAGCCGTGAAAAACATGAAATAATGCCATTTGCAGCAACATGGATGAACCAAGAGATTCCCTGGTGGCTCAGATGGTAAAGAATCCGCCTGCAATGTGGGAGACCCAGGTTTGATCCCTGGGTGGGGAAGATCCCCTGGAGAAGGGCATGGCAACCCACTCCAGTATTCTTGCCTAGGGAATCCCGTGGGCAGAGGAGCCTGCTAGGCTATAGCCCACGGGGTCTCAAACAGTCAGACACAACTGAGCGACCAAGCACACAGAGATTATCCCACCAAGTGAAATCAGTCAGAGAAAGACAAATACCATATGATATTGCTTACATATGGAACCTAAAAAAAAAAAAAATGCTACAGATGAACTTACTTACAAAGCAGAAACAGACCCACAGAAACAGAAAACAGATTTATGGCTACCGAAGGGGAAAGGTGGGGGTATGAGGGATAAATTAGGAGTTTGGGATTAACAGATATACACTACTATATATAAAACAGATAAAGGACAAGGACCTACCGCAAAGAACAGGGAACTACATTAGCTATCTTGTAATAACCTGTGATCGAAAAGGGTATGGAGAGGAATACGTGCGTAACTGAGTCACTCGGCTCTACACCTGACGCTAACACGACATCGTCACACTTCAACTAAAAAAAAGAGCATCTACACAAATAAGAGCAGGAACTCTCTGGTGCTGGTCAACACAGTTAAGTGCTAGCTACACGTGGCTGTTTCCGTCAGCTGAAGTGAGCTGAAATGGAAGATTCGGTTCTTCTGTCACTTGAGCCTCACTTCAAGTACTCACACGTGGACGGTGGCTGCCACCGTGGGCAGCTCGGATGTACAACACCTCCTTCACCAGAGAACGTTTCGTTGGCCAGTAACGACTTATGGGTGAAGACACTCTGAGTGATTTCAAAGTGCTCCTCTCCCAAACGATATGTTATCTTTTCTCATATAAAACTTAAACATCAACCGGCAAAGGGATGTATTAAAACACTGCTTTGTTTTCCATCTTCATCCATACCGTACATTCATGATATTCGTATCTGTAAAATCGATATTATTATCCCACCATTACCTAACAATGGCAAACTTGGCCATGGCAGAAGGAAGTGCTAAGCTGATAATACCAAATAGGGTGAGACTAGACTCTTGAATATTTTTAGGTCTGGCGAGAGCTCAGGCGAATCTCATAAAGGCCCAAGGCTGTCCTGTATGAGCTCAAACAACCTCTGGCCTGGGACCCAAGGCTCCCTCAGAGCTCCAAGACACCCCAAGGTGTCTCTCATCACTTCCCACGAGGCCATCCGGTGGGCACCGCTGTTGTCTGCTTTCCTGGTTAACTCTGAGAACAGTAAACAGAGGGTCTTTGAGTCTTCCCGCCAGGGTTTTAAATTCTACCCTTAAATAGTGTGAGTGGAAGAAATAAGCCTGGGAGAAGAAAGGACTGCAGACAGACATCACAAAATACACCAGAAAATTCAGAGCGAGGTCAGACCTCAAAAGCTAGCAGATCAAACTTGAGAAGTTACATATGTGGTTAGAGGTGCAGAGTGCTATATGGGACTGGCTGCATCAATTTTGACACTTACGGCAAAATGACAATTCAAGATCCTCTGCTCAAAAATTATCAAGAATTTCAAGAAGAGTTTTTTATTGTTAAAGCAAATGTGACGCATTTCTGAGCAGGGAACCCTGGAGGACTGTGCGCATCACATGGCCATGAAGCCAGCCCCGATAACATTTTAATTTTCCACAAAGCACTAGGGGGAAAAAAGTGATTCCCGGAGTAAACAGTGGATGCTCCAAAATCTACTGGTAATTTATATATACACATACAAATACCTACCAATATCATCGAAGCGTTAAGGAGACTGAATGACCCTAGCTTTTCATTTCATAGAGTAAAAAGCAAAAAGAAAGAAACAGACAAGTCCTGTAATTGTAAGCACAGGGTTATGACCACCTTACTATAAGATAATCCGAGACATCTTATTCTAAATGTTATCCTTCAGTAACACAGATGAAAATCAAAGTCGACCAGAGAATTATTTTCTCTTCTCTGTAACACAAATGAAAATCAGAATTGACCAGAGAATTAATTATCTCTTCTCGGAGTGGGATCTTGCAGACTTAATCTTGAAACTCCACTTGGAAAATAAGCTTTCCAATCACATACCATAATTTACACCAGTTTCTGCATTGCCTGCGGTGACTTGGGATGGGAGAAGGCTGGAAAATGTTGGCAAGTTTGAAAAATGCCAGAAGTGATAAGATGACTTTTAAGGTTCCCAGCAGCAGAGTCTATCTTGATGGAAACTTCTAAAAATTAAAACTCTTCCATTTCATCTGAGACCATGATGGTGTTAAGAGAAGCAACCTGCTTTACGTCACGATATGTTACCTAGTTTTTACAAGCGCTGGTGGAAGTTGTCCATCAATCCTCTCTCTTAAATTTTATTGCTGGTCTCAGGCAGCAGTATTGTGTGGTCTAGAGAAAGATGGGGGTTTGGGATCTAGCCCTGAAGGCAGCACCAACATGACTGTATGTGTATGAAACAGTAAAGATCACTGAACGTGGGAAGGGGAATAAGGTCCAAGCTAAGAGCACACAGTGCTTGAAATCCTGCCTCTACAGTTCCCCAGCTGTGGGAACTCGGGCAAGTTACTTTCTGCCTCAGTTTCCCCCTCTGTAAAGTGGGTGGACTGAGTACGTGCCTCATGGGTACCAGTGTGGACTACAGGGACAAAGCACATAATGTGGTATATTAAACATAGACCACAATATCGCACAATTATGTGATGTAATAAATACTGTTATAATGACAACCCATGCTACAATATATAAATGCATCGAGGAAACATGCAGTGCACTTTAAATTTATACAATGTTACGTGTCAGATTCATCCAGTAAAAAAAAGAGGACTTAACCTGACAAGTACTCATACTATTACTGGAAGTTACTATAATCCAGTGGGAAGAATGGACTCCTATGACCTATTTCTGAACTAGAAACTAAGGCGGCCTCTACATACAGGGACATAGATTTCTAGGCCCAGGTATGGGGACGTATGATTTGACAACTGTAAGATCTCTTTGGGGGGCAAGGAAGCAGAAATTTAAATTCATGTCTCTGCTGGGAAACTCAGGACACATGGCTGGATAGGACATGGGTACCAGCCTAAAGTTTTTTCTTTGAAAAGTTCCCTTCTGAAATCAGGTATACAGTCCTACGGGGGTAGAAAATAAGACAGAGAGATGAAGAGAGACCTGGTCACTCAGCAGCACCCTTCACACACATACATACATACACACACACACAATCACACACATACACACCAATCCATGCACATACACACAGACACACACACAATACACACACACGTGCCCTGATCTCAAAAATATACTTAGAAATATCTTTGGGGAAAACTCTTCAAAATTAATTCTAAATGAAGTGAAATATATTCTATATACTGCTGTAGAGATGAAAAAAAAAATGTCCTTCTGGAATTGATATAACTTAATTCACTGTGAAAGAGTACTTAAGATTCATCAGATTCGCCTTGGATCCCAAGAAATTCAATGCTGATGTCCTAAAGGCTAGTGTTATATGGATGCCTTATGTATAAATAAATCCTGGAGACCACATGAAAGTGAGGCTGGTGTTGGATGTTTGTCTATAATTGATCCTTTCTGTCCTCCAGCTCTTCTATCCCCCTGCAGACATCCTCTTTTGGTTTACAAATTATATCTGTGTGTGTTATATGCACACACACACCTCCAACAGCATACGTATCATATATACGTGTGTATAAGTAAACACACATATAGTATAAGTCTCTTATTTCTTAAATACTGAATACATTCCTAAATGAGCCCAGGAAAGGCACAGGTTCACAAAAAACCGAGATCAGCTGCTCTAATAAACGTATCATGGATTTGATATAGTGGTTGTTTTCTCTTTTAGACTTGATTTATCTGTCACTTTCGTTCCAAATTTGATTTATTGGTCAATTTCTTTTCGAGATTTGATTTATTGGTCAATTTCTCTTCAAGACTTGATTAAAACACATTACATAAGTCTTTTCAGATCTATTTCTAAATATCATATATATTTCTAAGTATGGATGTTTAAAGTCTTTATCCATAAGTGTTCTTGATTGATGCCTGTTTTTTCATTAGTTTTTTTCTTTAACTCCAGGTAGTCATTTATTCTGTAATCGGAATCAGCATAAACAAACCATAAAGTCCAATTCTGTAATGAATTACTCTTATCACAGATTCACGGAGAAAAGAAGCTTAAGATATAACCAGGTAAGGAGAGTTTGTGTGTGGGGGAGCGTGCATCGGTTGGTTGGTCTTCAGTCTCTAGCTTTATAGATACACGTATCATAAAACACTTGCAGAAGACAAGCTTCTAGCATAACGTCTCCTGTGAGTGTTCGTCTGTGGCTGCGCGTACGGCCTTGAAGGCGGAGGCTTGTATCGCTCTGGTAAAACAGATTATTTTAATGGACTCATGATGTTCTGTTTCTTCTCTCCTCCCTAGCGCTTCTTCACAGACTTCCAGCGGAGCCAACGCCTGGGTCCCCTGCCCACCAGACTCGCGGCCTCACGACAGGACAGCACAGCGGGACCCTGGGGTGCTGGGTGCCCCAGGGAGGGGGGTCCACACCCTGGGAGGCAGGCAGCAGCATGGCAGAGTGGGACTGTCTAGGGCTGTGCTTGACAGCCCAGAGCCTCACACCCGCTTCCGGCCCTCAGCCCTTAAACGTCTCTGGATAAGGTTACCAAGTGTGCGCTAACTGGTTACCAAGTGTGCACCTCCTGGGCTTCCCAGGGGGCACTAGTGGTAAAGAACCCACCTGCCAATGCAGGAGCCATAAGGGACGTGAGTTCGATCCCTGGGCCGGGAAGATCCCCTGGAGGAGGGCATGGCAACTGGGCACTTAGCATGCAGGGCGGCTGCAAGGATTCCATGAGCAAATGTACACAGAGGGCTGAGCCCAGGGCTGGGTGATGGCAGCTGCAGTGATCTCTTTCAGAGGAACAGGATGGCTAACCACACAGGCCATTCAGAGAGTGTTGGGCAGCATTTGGGCACCAAGCGCCTGAACCACACTGTGAGGTCGTTCTATAAACCACGCCCCACGACCCTGGGTAAACTCAGCAAGGTCTGTTAGCAGCAGCAGAGACAGACCCCACTCCAAGCTGGGGCTAAGCCCCTCTTCAGGAGAGCCTCCCATACCACGAGAAGCCCACAGGACAGTGCCTATGGAAGCAGGCTGGAGCTCTAAGTTACTGAGCTATTCAGGTCATCAGGAGTTCAAATTTAAGGTGAGGATCTTCTGCACTTTGAGTAAGGACTGAACTTAACTGATTCTCTGCCCAGCCCTTGCCATGGACGGCAAAGCCCAGCTTAGATTACGCTGGCCCCGTCCCCAGCGTGGAAACCTCCCTTCCAGGTTGACACTCCTCTGAAAGCGATCCTCTGTGGTTCCATTCGGTCTATCTGAAGCCTGACACCCGTGTGGGTCATCTTGCAGTGCCTGAAAAGGCGCCACAGCCAAAACCCTGGCAAGAGAGGCGAGCTGCAGTCATCTCCTCTTAGCAGCCCCGAACTCCACTCACCCAGAAGGCCACAGACCGTCACCCCTCTTTCCCCTGAATCCATGGATGAAAGGCCATTTCCACCACGGCACCTTATAGAATGATGATTCTGTAAATCAAGGAGGACCCTGAAGACCAGCTAGAAGGAAAGCAACCTCCTAAAGAGTTCCGTTTCAGGAGCATAAGCTGAGCTCTGAGACACCAGCGGCCAGCCTGGCGCGGGTGGTAGAGAGGGGGTGGAAGCTCCTCCCACCAGTGATGCTCCGCCCACCCTCTCCACCCCAGCCACGCCCGCCTTTGCTCCTGCAAGCACCACTCCCCCAAACCCTGAAACTCCAGGACGTCGGCTGCTGCCTAGCACCGTCTACAGAGCCTAGCATCCGTGCGTGCTGGCTAGATGGATGGAGAAATGAACCAGAATGAATGTCAACATTATTACCAAAGAAAGGGGTGCAGAGAAAAAAGGAAGGCAAAGATGAGATCATCAAAATCTGCAGGGGTTTACGGAGGAGGACGGGGGTCGGGGGAAGTGGGTAACAGATTTATTCCCCTGCAGGAAGATTACAGGAGTAGGGGAAGAGAGAGAGAAACTCCCCACTCAACAGGCTTTCTAGTTGGGTGCCTGCTCTGCTTTCAATGCTGGGTCAGCTGATTAACCATTATTTCCAGCTCTCTCGGACTCTTTCCTTCACAAAGCCCTGCAAGGCCTCACTCTGGACAGCTCTCCACATGGCCCCCGAGATGGACACTCTCTGGGCTACCTCTGCAGCCAGCAGAGCCTTATCAAGGGCGAAGACAGAGAGCTTAAATCAGGGGCCCCACCCGGCAGAGGAGGTCACCCTCCCCTGTAAAGAGGTCAAACCTGAAACAGAGCCCCTCTCCCTCCTTCTCCTCACTGTCCTTGCCAGTCTCACTGGCTGTCTCACTGGGTTGAATGCACCCAGGTAGGGGACGGTAGGATTTTGTACCCTCTAAGCCATGGCTGGACGAGGAGTCTCTTCTGTTAGTCTGCTGAAGTTGCAGGCCCACGTAAGATCCCTTCTGTATGCGGGTTTCCAGCCAAATTATAAAGGGAGGCAGAAGCCAGAGGCCCCTGGGGGAGGAGTGCAGTGACGGTTCACAAAATAATCTCTCTGGACTGAAGATCACCCCCAGAAACATGGCACTGGGGGCCACGGACCACAGCACATCGAGCAGACCCCCTGGCCCCACAGACGGCAGGGCTGAGTGCTCAAACACTTGTGTGCATGGGCCCCATCCGGAATCACACAGCTGGGAGGCCCAGGGTGCCCTCCAAGGATCTAAGCCAGTCCCTTCTCCTGAGAGACCATCGCACCCCAGCTATTCAAAAGGAGTCACCCAGGGATAAGACCACCACAGGAGTGCGGGACCGCCAGCCGGGATCTGCCCCTGCCTCCCCCCTGCCCTCTGACTCCATGCAGCATCTGTGGTCCTTGAGTGGGTTTCCCTTCCTCTCCATCAGAAGGCCAGGCAGCCAAGGGCAGCCAGTGCATCGATGCCAGTTCTGACACAGGTCTGAGGTATGGCCGCTCTCTCATTCATACCTTCTCTCCCTCCTCTGGTGGTGTTTTCATCGCAGAAGCGCACGCCCTGTGGTCTCTTAGAGAAGCCACAAGGGCCCCATCAAGCTTGGGTCCGGCCGTCTCCCTTCAGGAGATTTAGTTGTCCCTGACAACGGCAAGTGGGAAGACTTTGCTGGCTCTAGGATCTTGTGAACAAAGGTCACACCCCTCACATCCCTGTTTGTAGCGGCATGCCCACGTAATCCTCTTTCATGGACCACCCAGTGGCCCAGAGCAAGAGTCAGAAAACCACTGTCCCTGGGCCAGAGCCTCACTGCCCAAGAGCGAAGGGTGGTTTTCACATTTTAAATCTGTTTTTAGAAATCCAAAGAAGAGTATTGTGTGGCACGTAAGAGTTATGTGAAGATCAAACTTTCAGTGTCTGCAAAGAAAATGCATCCATGCCACGCCCATTCATTTACATACCATCCAAGGATGCTTTCTCACTCCAGCGGCAGAGCTGAGTAACTGTGACGGAGCCAGCCGAGAATACGAGCTATCCGGCTGTTTGCAGAAGATTTCTGCTGGCTCTCAGTCAGGGCTGGGCCTTGCTCTACCGAATTCTGCCTCCTGCTTCGACATTTGCTGCTGTCTTTTCTATATACTGGGTCCTTTTTTTTTTTTTTAAGGTGATTTTAGTATTTTCAAGTCTTTATTGAATCTGTTACAATACTGCTTCTGTTTCATGTTTTGAGTTTTTGGGTGGTGAGGCCTGTGGGATCTTAGTTCCCTGACCAAGGATTGAACCTGCAACCCCCAGCCCCACATTGGAAGATGAAGGCTTAATCACTGGACTGCCAGGGAAGTCCCTGTAATTGGGTTTCTAAGGAAGATACATCTTCAACATGTTTGCAGGATAAGATGCATCCTCCTGAGCTTGGTAAAAAAGACCAGAGACCTACCTGCTCTCAGCCTTGCCTGGCCTGTCCAGACAGCCTCTCTGCTGCCCCCTGCTCTCAGGACAAAGGGGAACGCAGGCTATCCCACAGAATGTCCTGCTCCCTCCTGCTCTGAACCTCTGCACCTGCTGCTCTCTCATCTGAAACCCCTCCTATGACTGCCCCGGGGAATTCTGACTCTCCCAGAAGACTATTTCAAGTCTTACCTCTTCCGTAACACTGTCTCAGCTCCCCAGTAACGTGACCCTCCCTCCTCCTCCACCCCAGCCCCCCCATCCTCTGCTCCGGACAGGATCTCAGCCCTTATCATCTGGCCTCTGAAACCACATGCTGCTTGCTGCCAGACAGCTGCCCCTGCCTTCTCCCCACTCAGGGCCACTGCTGCTGCACCGCGATGTCCTGGAGGGTATTTTTCCCTTGTGGTCATGTTCACAGTACTGAGCTCTGGGTGTGGGGCGGTCAGCCAGGGCTGATGGATGAGAGGTAGCCCCCGGCCCTGATCGCCCACATTCCGTCTGTCACACCAATTAGATTTATGGGCAGGCCCAGGGAGAGGGGACCAGGGCCCCACACTTAACACGAGGCAGAGCTGAAGGCACAGGGCAGTCTGGGATATGGGCAACTTGGGGTCTGAACTTCCGACTTTTGAGTCTCAATTTCTCCACCTGTAAAATGGGTTATTAACACCCCCCAACCTGGCAGATCTGGGAGGATTAAATGAAGCAGGAAAACAAAGTGTCTGGCACGCAGCCGGTGCTCAAAAGATGCCAGCTGTCACCCTGAACTTCTGCCTTGGCAACAGCACCCACTGAGCGAGGCAGTCATTCCTCACGGCGCAGCGTCTGTGAGTCTCCATAACCTCAGAGGAGCCCAAAGAGGGCCACTCGCCTCCAAAGGCCCCCAGTCCCCCTGAGCCCTGGGCCCAAAGCCAGAGGCCACTGAGAGGGCCGTGCGGGTACACCCGGGGGCTTCTGGAAGCTTGCGCCACCCGACTTACAGAAGTCTCCCTCGGGGGGGAAGCTCCGGCAGACAGCCTGGAGTTGGCTTGTGCTCAGGAGGCACCTTTGTCAGAGAGATGCCTCAGTGCATGGTCACTGTGTCTCTCTGACACAGGCTGCTGTTTTCCAGGAGCCTGGGGGCCCACCAGCGCAGCTGAAGAGGGGTGAGGGCCAGCCCTGCACCCAGCACCCCAGAGAAAGCCCAAGAAGACTAACAGCCCTCGGGGTTCTCGTCCCGGCCTTCCTAAAGGGCCCACTGACCAGGCACACAGGAAAACACCAAGGGTCCACGGCCGCTGCCCTCGGGGAAGAGATGGTCCTCTCTCAGCGCTCCCCAGTGGTTAACAGCAACAACCAAAAAGACGACAGGAGCAAAACCTGTGTTCAGTGGCCACGGGCAGAAACGGAGCAAGCAGCAGCAGCGGGATTCCCCAAGATGGCCCTCTCAACAACCCCGTGAGGTGGGGACAGGGTCTCTGGTTTACAGATGAGGAACAGGTGGACCTAAAACAGGTGAAAAGACAAGAAAAGCACACCACATCTGTGTCTGCAGCTACACGTTCCCGTACAGCCTTTACCACTCGACTCAAGCCGCTGATCGTAGCGTATCCTGCAAGGGTCCATCAGCTTTACCATGAGGGGCCCAGCATACTGATTTCTAAATAGAGAATTACGTTGGTTCTGCTTTCCCTGGCCCCTGGCCATTACCGCCTGAACCCACAAGAAGAGACCTTCAGAAGGAGGTGTTTAAGCCGAGGGATCTCATAGGAAGCAATGACAGCTTTAAAGAAGCTGATGCCCTGGAATCTGCGGGTGATGTCTTGTGACCAACTCAACAATAAAATTACAGAAATGATGGGTGAGGGTTGAGCTGGAAGGACGGATATTTAAGTAGCCTTTGAAAATGTTGTTCTGGTATTCTTCATCCTGAGCCCAGCTGTCACCTTCCCATGTGAGCTATGTGACCAAGGCTACTATATCATCCTTCTGGGTCTAAGTTACCCATCCAAAAAATGGGGATAATGAATCATAACCACATTGCAGAATTGTGCTATGGACTTAATACATGTGAAGAGCTTAAAACAGGGCTTGACACGGGTGGGCTGTGTTGGTGCGCTTCCCTTATGGGTTCTTTGCCATCTTGCACACATAGAAACTCTCTACAGCCAACACTCTATCTAACAGATAGACTTAGGCTAGTGAGGTTTTGTTTTTGTTTTGGTTTTTTTAAAATCCAATTCCATTGCTAGTGCCAGCCATATCAATGCTTGGGCTGCTGGGGAAGAGCTAGGAAAGACTTCTGCCAAGGTAATTTCCCGAAGTTTCCGTTTTTGGAGGAGAAAATTAGACAATGGCCAAGATCAGCAGTTTGAGGGTGGAGGAGGAGAAAGCTGGAGAGTCTCTCTGCCAACGATCTTGTCACAGCATTTTCCAGGCCCCCAGGTGCAGAGGAGAGTGAAAATATCCCTGGCTGTGAACAAGAAGAAACTGACCCACCGGGAGAGTCAGCCCAAATGCAGAGTGCTAATGGACAAAGACCGTTTCGGCTGCGGGTGCTGGCTGTAGCTACAGTTTGTACCCTGGCAACTCGGTTTACTAGCTATGTGGCCTTGGGCATGTCAGAATCTCTACGACTCAGTTTTCTCATCTGCAAAATAGGGATCGTAACAATGGCCAGTGAAACAGAATAAAGAGCCCAGAAATAAACCCACACACTGACAGTCAATTACTCTTCAACAATGGAAACAAGAATATACAATGGAGAAAAGATAGTCTCGTCAGCAAGCAACGTTGGGAAAGCTTGACAGCCACATGTAAATCAGTGAAGTTAGAACACACCCTCACACTGTACACAAAAATAAACTCAAAATGGCTTAAAGACTTAAATACAGGACACCATAAAACTCCTGGAGGAGAACACAGCCAAAATGTTCTCTGACATAAATACATAAATCACAGCAATGTTTTCTTTGATCAGTCTCCCAAGGCAATAGAAATAAAAGCAAAAACAAACAAATGGGACCAATCAAACTTACAAGCTATTGCACAGCAAAGGAAAGCATAAGCAAACTGAAAAGGCAACCTACAGACTGGAAGAAGATATTTGCAAATGAGGCAACCGTCAAGGGCTTAATTTGCAAAATATATAAACAGCTCACTCTACTCAATAACAAAAAAACAAACAAGCCAACCAAAAAATGGGCAGAACACCTAAACAGACATTTCTCCAAAGAGGACATCTGGACGGCCAATAGCCACATGAAAAGGTGCTCAACACTGCTAATTACCAGAGAGCTGCAGATCAAAACTACAATGAGGTACCGCCTCACACCAGGCAGAACGACCATGATTAAAAAGTCTACAAATAATAAATGTAGGAGAGGGTATGGAGAAAAGGGAACTCTCCCACACTATTAGTGGGAAGATAAACTGGTGCAGCCAATATGGAAAACAGTATGGAGGTCCTTTAAAAACACTAAAACTAGAATTACCATGTAATGGAGAGACCTCACTCCTGGGCACATATCCAGAGAAAAGGCTAATTTGAAAAGATACATGCACCCCAGTGTTCATAGGATTTAGAATTAGCTGAAACACACTACTATATATAAAACAGACTTAAAAAAAAACAACAAGGTGTTACTCTATAGCATAGGGAACTATACTCAGTATCTGGTAATAAACTATAATGGAAAAGAAAACAAAGTGACAGTGACCAGCTTCCCGAGTGCTGCAGAGATCATGTGGGATAACTTGTGTTACAACTGAACACCGTAACACTGTGATCCTTCAGCCCTGCTAGTTATTATCACAAGAACAGGGCTCATGTGCCGCTTCTCATTTCTTCAGCTAACACACGTGAAGCGCCTGGCACATGCTGAGTGCCCTTTGAGCAGCAAGGACACAGGAGAAACACGGGTTTGTACCAGGCAGCTGAGCTGCACACCTGCAGGGGACAGGCAGGCGGTCTGGGGCCATACATTTAACCCAAAACCTAAGTCAGGCAGCCAGAGAAGGCTCCCTGGGGGAAGGGACCCTTAAGCCAAGATGCTTCAGGGAGGTGGCAGTGAGCCTTCCAGGCTGTGATGGGAGTGGCTCAGGGGAAGTTCAGCGGCCTCTCTCAGCCACTTTCTGGCACAGGTCAGAAACCGAACCTCTGTCCCAGAACCTGACCACTGCATGGAGCGGGCCAGCCAGGGACCCTCCAAGGCAACATACCTTACAGCTGGATCCCTCTAGCCTTGGGTTTGCGGGAGTCATTGCACTGACACAACAGTGTCGTAAAAAAGCCAGAAGGCAAAGTGTTAAAGGGCAAGGTGTCCATTCATGCTTGAGTTAGACCCTCCTGGAAGGAAAGGAGGGAGGCAGGGGGAGAGGAAGTAAGGGAGGAAAGGTTGGAGCAGCCCATCGCAAGGAAATGCTGTGATTTTAAGTCACATACCCTTCCCTCTGGTTAACCACTTGATCAGGTTCGTCATTTCAAAGGGTGAGGCGCTTTATTTCTTTGAGTTAACGTTAAAAGGCATGATTAAAGCTGACTTTATATCATCATTTGTTTTCTTATATAAGAGCAAAGGGGAGACTGGAGACAAACTTTTGCAGATGGGCTCCATTATACAAAAAAAAAAAAAAAAGGCAAAGCGTGAGGTTAGCTGAGCCTCCTGAAGAAGCACAGAATGGGGGATTTTCACTGAAAGCTGGGACGCAGCCCCAGGCCCTGAGGATACACCATCGAGCCAACCCCATATCCCCTGCCATCCACATCTTATCATCTAAATGCAGTTCCATTCATAAGCCCAGGGGCTCTCCTGGGGGGGAAAAAACAAAACACCCATCCTGCCTTTGGTTCTAGGTGCTCATGTTTGTGACCGCGGTTCCGGATCCCTAGGAAGCTGTGAAACTCTAAGAGGAGATCGCAGAGTAACCTTCACGTTTCCCTTCTCTGAAGTCAGGAAATCATTCATAGAATCTGTTTATTCTTGGCTGGACGCACGCACTTCTCTTCTGAACCAACAGAAACACCACAAAAACCCCTACCCAGGGTGTGTCTTAGAGATCTCGCCTGGTGGCTGTGTGCTTGTCTGGGGGCTGTTGACTTTGATCTAATTGCTGTTTCTGAAACCACAGTACAGCTCGTCAAACACAAGCATCGCGCCTGAGGACACCGGCCGTGGTTTGAGTGGGCTTAGCTATTAACCGAGTTTGCACCACCAAGCAGAGAGCCCGCAGA
This sequence comes from Bos grunniens, assembly GCF_055505025.1. NCBI lineage: Eukaryota > Metazoa > Chordata > Mammalia > Artiodactyla > Bovidae > Bos > Bos grunniens. The sequence continues at coordinate 6,620,957 of NC_141182.1, forward strand.
GGCCCCATGCTTCTGGCTACTGATGGTTTGTACACAAACGTAACACATTCATTAGAATGAACCACTGTTAAAAGCAGATGGGAGTTTGGTTTACCACTTGAATCGCCCCAACCATCTACAGGGCGAGGACCAAAGGCCTCAGTCATTCCTTCTCTTCGACAATGTGTATCTGTATACAAATTCTGAACCCCTGACAGCCGGCAAAAATCAGACAGGGTCTTCTCCAAAGGAGAAGCCTGTACGTGGTCGATTCCAAAGCTACTCTGAGCGGTACATACCCCTTACCTATTGCCTTGCCTTCCATTCAACAGTAAAAATGAAAAACAAGTATCAGGTGATTGAAAAGCTGGAGTCTTCTACTGTTTTATTGACTTGTCACTGCAGATAAATTGACTATAATTTACTTCGAGAGTAAATGACTAGATGTTCATAAAATAAAATAAAAAAAAACAAAACTGTTGTGCATTACCGTGCCTAATTAAGATGTTAAACATGATTCCGTTTTTAAATTGGAGAAACCAAAGGAAATGAAAAATGCTGATGGAGTTAATATTTCACTCCATTTTTCTCCCCTCCTCTTGATCACATCAGTTTATGGTCTGGTATCTGATGGGCAGATGTGGTAAGTAAAGCAGGACATAGGTCTCTGAAGGTTCTCCTAACATGACTGTTTGGGTTTGGCTTATTTTGTTTCGTTTTGTTTTCTGCTTCTCCTTCTGTCTCTGTCACTAACACTATTCTTTAAATAAATTCCGCAAGTCACATATTGTTTTGGAGACCCAGTTGGTTAAACCTGAGAAATGGAAAGCACTGGAGATGAGGGCTGGAGGAGGGAAACCTATGCAGTCCTCAGTCTGGGCACCGCAAATTAAGCAGAACCAACCTAGTGTTGAAAATAAAAAGGCGAACACGAAAACAGAGGCCGTGTAGCCAAGCATAAAAAATCACCTGAACTAGGGGGTGTGCTTTTCTCCAAACATATGTGATGGTGGAAGATGTCTTTGGAAGAGACACAGAAAACATTCTCCAAAGCTGAAACAAGTTACAGCCATTATCTGCACAATTCAGAATGGAAGCTGATGGGCTGAGAAAAGAGGAATAGGGGTGTCTGCTGCTGGACAAGAGAGGCCCCCAAAGAGAGGAATCCTGGGGAAAACTGTTTGCCTTCCGTAATTCATAATACGTTTGTTGGGAGCCTGTGGTGTGGTGGTGCCAACCAAAGTGCGCAGGAGCCGAGAATGGACACGACAGCACTTCTGCCGTTGATCCCCAAGTGCTCGCCACTCCCTGGCCAGCACTCAGCTCCTTCCCGTGCTCAGCATTCCACGTTCCCTGTACTCCTTGCAACATGTACCCTTTCTGTTCTCAACCCCCTAACTTCGTGAGATAGAATCCTTCTCGCCTGCAGATCCTCAATGTCAACCTCACATCTCCTAGTATCTAGACTAGTTCTGGTCACAGCACTATTTTCTCAACCTTTAGGACACCGAGCACAATGATCGTGAATCACTTCTTTCAAGCTCAGGTGTGCCAGGCACTATTTACAATAACTGAGAGATGGAGACAGCCCAAACGTCCACTGACAGAGGAATGAATAAAACAGATGTGGTACATATGTACAACGGATTATTACTCAGCCATCAAAAAGGATGAAGTGAAGCCGTCTGCAGCGACATGGACAGACCTAGAGATCATTGTACTGAGCAAAGCAGGTCCAAAAAAGAAAGACAAATACGATACAACATCACTTACACGTGGAATCTAAAAAAAATGATACAGAATGAAACAGAGTCCCAGAGAGAGAGGACAGAGCGACGGCTGCCAAGGAGGACAGGGCTGGGGAAGGGATGGAGTGGGAGGCTGGGGTTCGCAGATGTAGGCTTTTATACAGAGAAGGGATAAGCAACAAGGTCCTACTGAATAGCACAGGGAACTACGCTCAATAACCTGTGATAAACTATAAAGGAAAAGAGCATCTCAAAAAGAGTGTGTGTGTGTGTGTGTGTGTACCACACATACACACATATATATAACTGAATCACTTTGTTGTACAGCAGTAATTAACAGGACACTATAAACCAACGATGCTTCAATTTTAAAATATTGATAAATATTAAGTTAATAAATAAATACTCTCTTTCGGCTTCACAAGAAACAAATAAAATAAAGCCAAGCTATGCCAAAGGACTAGGAAGCTGAAGATGGGCAGAGTGGAGCTCTGTCTTGTCCCCACCTGTGATGTCCCAGCATCCCACTACCTGGCACAATAGTGTCTTAATAGGTGATGTGTCAGTGAATAAATGAATGGAAGGAAGGGATGACTCAGTGAAGGGACTCCTCACCAAGTTCCAGGTCCAAGGAGTCAGAGATACAGTTCTAAGCCCTTGAGAAAAATCCATTTTGAAAGCTTAAACGTCCATTGTCTACCCAGAGCACACGCCATTCATCTATACTCTCTACACCGTGGATGCCAACTAACAGCACAGGCTGTTTCTCAGCCTCGTCTCTAAGCACAGACCTAAGGCAGATTTCCCCAAATGTGCAGAGTTTCAAGGTCTCTCCAACCCGCATCCTTAAGCTTCACTGCCTTGCAGAAGGCCCCACACTCGTATCTAGCTGCTGTCTAGGGTTTTAACGAGGAGATCAAACCAGTCAATCCTAAAGGAAATCAACCCTGAATATTCATTGGAAGGACTGATGCTGAAGCTCCAACACTTTGGCCACCTGATGCAAAGAGCCAACTCATTGGAAAAGATCCCGATGCTGGAAAAGATTGAGGGCAGAAGGAGAAGGGGATGACAGAGGATGAGATGGTTGGATGGCATCACTGACTCAGTGGACATGAACTTGAGCAAACTCCAGGAGATAGTGAAGGACAGGGCAGCCTGGCATGCTCCAGTCCATGGGGTCACAAAGAGTCAGACACAACTTAGCGAGTGAACAACAACAAGGATTTTAACCCAGGATTTACTCCTTAAAAGGACAAGTTGAAGAGAGAGAGGAAGCCCCATCCCACTCATGGAGTAGCTGTGGCTCAGAGAACTCCCCATCCTTGTCCTGCTGGATCCAGCCCCTCCCCTGGTCCAGGAAATAGATACCTCCCTTCTTCAGAACCCCTCACCTACCCACCCCCACCAAAAAAACAAAAACAAACAAACAAAAAAAACCAAAACACCTTTCAGGGTCCTCTTTTAAATTCATATGTATTTACCTGTCAGGAAGTTCTTGCATTTGTCCCTTCTCCTGTCCCTCCATCTATTCAGCAAGCATTTGTATTATGTGTAGGAACTGTGCTAAAGTGTCTATACTATACACACAGCCAGGGCTTACACTCTGGTGGATCCGGGCTGAAGACCGTGTCTATGCGGGCCCTGGATTTTCCAGATACCAGGCAAAGTTGAACCTCACGCTGGTAGTTCATGGTTCATCGGATAACTCCAATAACTCGCAAACTCTAGAGCTCAGTGTACCACCATCCCATGATGTAGCCACTGGCTTTGTATGGCTACTGAGCACTTGAAAAGTGGCTGGTGTGAAACCAAACAAAAGAGGAAGAGATAGGGAATCTACCTGATAAAGAATTCCGAATAATGATAGTGAAATTGATCCAAAATCTTGAAATCAAAATGGAATCACAGATAAATAGCCTGGAGACAAGGATTGAGAAGATGCAAGAAAGGTTTAACAAGGACCTAGAAGAAATAAAAAAGAGTCAATATATAATGAATAATGCAATAAATGAAATTAAAAACACTCTGGAGGCAACAAATAGTAGAATAACAGAGGCAGAAGATAGGATTAGTGAATTAGAAGATAGAATGGCAGAAATAAATGAATCAGAGAGGATAAAAGAAAAACAAATTAAAAGAAATGAGGACAATCTCAGAGACCTCCAGGACAATATTAAACGCTACAACATTCGAATCATAGGGGTCCCAGAAGAAGAAGACAAAAAGAAAGACCATGAGAAAATACTTGAGGAGATAATAGTTGAAAACTTCCCTAAAATGGGGAAGGAAATAATCACCCAAGTCCAAGAAACCCAGAGAATCCCAAACAGGATAAACCCAAGGCGAAACACCCCAAGACACATATTAATCAAATTAACAAAGATCAAACACAAAGAACAAATACTAAAAGCAGCAAGGGAAAAACAACAAATAACACACAAGGGGATTCCCATAAGGATAACAGCTGATCTTTCAATAGAAACTCTTCAAGCCAGGAGGGAATGGCAAGACATACTTAAAATGATGAAAGAAAATAACCTACAGCCCAGATTATTGTACCCAGCAAGGATCTCATTCAAGTATGAAGGAGAAATCAAAAGCTTTTCAGACAAGCAAAAGCTGAGAGAATTCTGCACCACCAAACCAGCTCTCCAACAAATACTAAAGGACATTCTCTAGACAGGAAACACAAAAACGGTGTATAAATTCGAACCCAAAACAATAAAGTAAATGGCAACGGGATCATACTTATCAGTAATTACCTTAAACGTAAATGGGTTGAATGCCCCAACCAAAAGACAAAGACTGGCTGAATGGATACAGAAACAAGACCCCTACATATGTTGTCTACAAGAGACCCACCTCAAAACAGGGGACACATACAGACTGAAAGTGAAGGGCTGGAAAAAGATTTTCCATGCAAATAGGGACCAAAAGAAAGCAGGAGTAGCAATACTCATATCAGATAAAACAGACTTTAAAACAAAGGCTGTGAAAAGAGACAAAGATGGTCACTACATAATGATCAAAGGATCAATCCAAAAAGAAGATATAACAATTATAAATATATATGCACCCAACATGGGAGCACCACAGTATGTAAGACAAATGCTAACAAGTATGAAAGGAGAAATTAACAATAACACAATAATAGTGGGAGACTTTAATACCCCACTCACACCTATGGATAGATCAACTAAACAGAAAATTAACAAGGAAACACAAACTTTAAACGATACAATAGACCAGTTAGACCTAATTGATATCTATAGGACATTTCATCCCAAAACAATGAATTTCACCTTTTTCTCAGGTGCACATGGAACCTTCTCCAGGATAGATCACATCCTGGGCCATAAATCTAGCTTTGGTAAATTCAAAAAAATAGAAATCATTCCAAGCATCTTTTCTGACCACAATGCAGTAAGATTAGATCTCAATTACAGGAGAAAAACTATTAAAAATTCCAACATACGGAGCCTGAACAACACACTGCTGAATAACCAACAAATCACAGAAGAAATCAAAAAAGAAATCAAAATTTGCATAGAAACGAATGAAAATGAAAACACAACAACCCAAAACCTGTGGGACACTGTAAAAGCAGTCCTAAGGGGAAAGTTCATAGCAATACAGGCATACCTCAAGAAACAAGAAAAAAGTCAAATAAATAACCTAATTCTACACCTAAAGCAACTAGAAAAGGAAGAAATGAAGAACTCCAGGGTTAGTAGAAGGAAAGAAATCTTAAAAATTAGGGCAGAAATAAACGCAAAAGAAACAAAAGATACCATAGCAAAAATCAACAAAGCCAAAAGCTGGTTCTTTGAAAGGATAAATAAAATTGACAAACCATTAGCCAGACTCATCAAGAAACAAAGGGAGAAAAATCAAATCAATAAAATTAGAAATGAAACTGGAGAGATCACAACAGACAACACAGAAATACAAAGGATCATAAGAGACTACTATCAACAATTATATGCCAATAAAATGGACAACGTGGAAGAAATGGACAAATTCTTAGAAAAGTACAACTTTCCAAAACTCGACCAGGAAGAAATAGAAAATCTTAACAGACCCATCACAAGCATGGAAATTGAAACTGTAATCAAAAATCTTCCAGCAAACAAAAGCCCAGGTCCAGATGGCTTCACAGCTGAATTCTACCAAAAATTTAGAGAAGAGCTAACATCTATCCTACTCAAACTTCCAGAAAATTGCAGAGGAAGGTAAACTTCCAAACTCATTCTATGAGGCCACCATCACCCTAATACCAAAACCTGACAAAGATGCCACAAAAAAAGAAAACTACAGGCCAATATCACTGATGAACATAGATGCAAAAATCCTTAACAAAATTCTAGCAATCAGAATCCAACAACACATTAAAAAGATCATACACCATGACCAAGTGGGCTTTATCCCAGGGATGCAAGGATTCTTCAATATCCACAAATCAATCAATGTAATACACCACATTAACAAATTGAAAAATAAAAACCATATGATTATCTCAATAGATGCAGAGAAAGCCTTTGACAAAATTCAACATCCATTTATGATAAAAACTCTCCAGAAAGCAGGAATAGAAGGAACATACCTCAACATAATAAAAGCTATATATGACAAACCCACAGCAAACATTATCCTCAATGGTGAAAAATTGAAAGCATTTCCTCTAAAGTCAGGAACAAGACAAGGGTGCCCACTTTCATCATTACTATTCAACATAGTTTTGGAAGTTTTAGGCACAGCAATCTGAGCAGAAAAAGAAATAAAAGGAATCCATACTGGAAAAGAAGACGTAAAACTCTCACTGTTTGCAGATGACATGATCCTCTACATAAAAAACCCTAAAGACTCCACCAGAAAATTACTAGAAATAATCAATGACTATAGTAAAGTTGCAGGATATAAAATCAACACACAGAAATCCCTTGCATTCCTATACACTAATAATGAGAAAACAGAAAGAGAAATTAAGGAAACAATTCCATTCACCATTGCAATGGAAAGAATAAAATACTTAGGAATATATCTACCTAGAGAAACTAAAGACCTATACATAGAAAACTATAAAACACTGGTGAAAGAAATCAAAGAGGACACTAATAGATGGAGAAATATACCATGTTCATGGATTGGAAGAATCAATATAGTGAAAATGAGTATACTACCCAAAGCAATTTATAGATTCAATGCAATCCCTATCAAGCTACCAACGGTATTCTTCACAGAGCTAGAACAAATAATTTCACAATTTGTATGGAAATACAAAAAACCTCAAATAGCCAAAGCTATCTTGAGAAAGAAGAATGGAACTGGAGGAATCAACCTACCTGACTTCAGGCTCTACTACAAAGCCACAGTCATCAAGACAGTATGGTACTGGCACAAAGACAGAAATATAGATCAATGGAACAAAACAGAAAGCCCAGAGATAAATCCACGCACATATGGGCACCTTATCTTTGACAAAGGAGGCAAGGATATACAAGGGATTAAAGACAATCTCTTTAACAAGTGGTGCTGGGAAATCTGGTCAACCACTTGTAAAAGAATGAAACTAGACCACTTTCTAACACCATACACAAAAATAAACTCAAAATGGATTAAAGATCTAAATGTAAGACCAGAAACTATAAAACTCCTAGAGGAGAACATAGGCAAAACACTCTCTGACATACATCACAGCAGGCTCCTCTATGACCCACCTCCCAGAATATTGGAAAGAAAAGCAAAAATAAACAAATGGGACCTAATTAAACTTAAAAGCTTCTGCACATCAAAGGAAACTATTAGCAAGGTGAAAAGGCAGCCTTCAGAATGGGAGAAAATAATAGCAAATGAAGCAACGGACAAACAACTAATCTCAAAAATATATAAGCAACTCCTACAGCTCAACTCCAGAAAAATAAATGACCCAATCAAAAAATGGGCCAAAGAACTAAATAGACATTTCTCCAAAGAAGACATACAGATGGCTAACAAACACATAAAAAGATGCTCAACATCCCTCATTATCAGAGAAATGCAAATCAAAACCACTATGAGGTACCATTTCACGCCAGTCAGAATGGCTGCGATCCAAAAGTCTACAAGCAATAAATGCTGGAGAGGGTGTGGAGAAAAGGGAACCCTCTTACACTGTTGGTGGGAATGCAAACTAGTATAGCCACTATGGAGAACAGTGTGGAGATTCCTTAAAAAACTGGAAATAGAACTGCCTTAAGATCCAGCAATCCCACTGCTGGGCATACACACTGAGGAAACCAGAAGGGAAAGAGACACGTGTACCCCAATGTTCATCGCAGCACTGTTTATAATAGCCAAAACATGGAAGCAACCTAGATGTCCATCAGCAGATGAATGGATAAGAAAGCTGTGGTACATATACACAATGGAGTATTACTCAGCCATTAAAAAGAATACATTTGAATCAGTTCTAATGAGGTGGATGAAACTGGAACCTATTATACAGAGTGAAGTAAGCCAGAAAGAAAAACACCAATACGGTATACTAACACATATATATGGAATTTAGAAAGATGCTAACAATAACCCTGTGTACAAGACAGCAAAAGAGACACTGATGTATAGAACAGTCTTATGGACTCTGTTGCAGAGGGAGAGGATGGGAAGATTTGGGAGAATGGCATTGAAACATGTATAATATCATGTATGAAATGAGTTGCCAGTCCAGGTTCGATGCACGATACTGGATGCTTGGGGCTAGTGCACTGGGACGACCCAGAGGGATGGTATGGGGAGGGAGGAGGGAGGAGCGTTCAGGATGGCGAACACAGGTATACCTGTGGTGGATTCATTTTGATATTTGGCAAAACTAATACAATTTGTAAAGTTCAAAAATAAAATAAAATTTAAAAAAAAAAAAAGAAAGAAAAGTGGCTGGTGTGGCTGAGAAACTGAATTTTTCATAGTCTCCGGTTTTGCCTACTTTTAAATTTATAAACTAAAGCAATGTAGTTTTCTATGAAGCACATCTTGACTGTTTGGGTCAGACTGTTTCACAGCAAACACTGAATATTTGGCAACTAAACTGAGATCCACATTAAATTTTGGAGACTTGGCACACACTCCTGAAATGATTGTAAAATACCTCATTACTAAATTTTTATATTGATCCTGTGTTGCCATCACACTACTTTGAGGGATCGGGTTTTAAATAATATTAGAATTCAGTTCACCTGTTTCTTTTTACTTTTTTGAAAGGTGGTTGCCACAAAAGGGAATAACTGAAATGTGGCTCATTCTATTTCTATGGGACAGCGATAGTCTGGGTGTCTTAATTAGAAAAATAAATAACTAAAGCCAGCAGAAGAAATACAACACGTGAAATGGGCCTGACATTTCAGCTTGAATGATCTCAAGGGCTGTCCTCTCTGATTTCATACCTCCTCCTGATTCCGGGGCTGTCCCCTCTGACACTTCTGGTTGGGAAGAAGGAAATCTTTTGCTCCCTATAAGATTTTCACTTTCAAAACTTGTCATCCAGGGTCCTCAGACTAGAATCACTAGTGATCATTTTGGGGCACTGCGAAAAGCAGCCTCATCTATTAGCTTGGGTTTGAAGCTTCTTCTCCATCTAGTTCACAATTGCACGGATTTCAAAGGCAGAAAGGGTGAACCTGAGGGGCGCGGGGAGAATGCATCTCAAGTAGAGCAAGTCGCGCTTTCAGCAGGTCCTGTCCCCATGGCTTCTGCCCCCTCCTCTGGGACTACCACGAGAAGGCTTTCACTGCATAATTACACGTACAGTCCTGCCGGGCAGCCTCTCTCCAGTTTCTTTATATTTTGTTGGAGAGAAGGTGGAAGGAGTCTTTCCTGGTCTTAGGACACATGCTGGCCTTGCTAGAATGCCCTTTTTCTTGCATGTTACCTAGAACATTACCTTGCATGTTCTGGTTGCAGGGGAGGAGGCAGGAGGGATTTTGGGGAGGGAAGGAGGAATCAGTCCACAGCTGAATAAGGGCCACGGTGTCGCAGGGGAGTCCTGTGAGCCCATAGTGCTGGCGCATTTGAAAATAATACATCTGTGAGTCTGATAACTTCTCTGCTGGAGTGAGATTTCAACTCGTCAGTGTTCTAAGGAACTGGGAGGACTGGGAGGGGGTGGAGGTGCCTGGGCTGATCAGGAAAGGCGGCCAGATGAGAAATCAGGCACCACGCTGCTGCCCAGCCCAGCAAGCGGAAGCTCGGCCGAGGAGGGGGCCGATGACTTCACAGTGACAGGACCGTGGTAACTTCTTGCCAACCAGACATGAGTGGAGGGTCGATGCCGGCCTGGCACCCCACCTGCACTGCGTCCTGGCCACTTAAGCCTCTGAGCATGCCACAGTGAGCTTCCCTCAGCCCAGTTTCCATAGGAGGGAACCAGGGTCAAAGAGTGATGTGTGTGGTCCTCCTGTGGAGTTAAGGGTGCTGAGAAGCCTGTCGTCCCGCAAGTCCTGGGCCTGGGAATCTCATTAGTAAAGAGTCCGCCCTCAATGAAGAAGATGCAGGTTCGATCTCTGGGCCGGGAAGATGCCCTGGAGGAGGGCATGGCAACCCACTCCAGTATTCTTGCCTGGAGAATTCCATGGACAGAGGAGCCTGGCAGGCTACAGGCCATGGGGTGGCAAAGAGTAGGACTGAAGCAATGGAGCACTGTTTTATATATATGCAAACGTATATATTCTGTTCAATTACTGGCAGCTGAGAAACGGACCTATATAAACCACGGCTTTCTGTTTTTTTTTAAATAAATAAATCAAAGGAAATGGCCAATGACATTAACAAGCTAGTTTGTTTCTTTTTCTTGTGCTTCCTGTCCTGGCACAGGTCAAACTGGCTGAGGGTTATCTGAGGTCAGAGCTTTGGGAGGCAAGTGTTGTCCTACCCCCCACAGGTGTGGGGGTGAACCAGCCTCCCAACAGTGGCGGGGGGTTGGGGGGGAGATGAAGAGCAGCCATTGCATTGATGAGGAAAGCAGATTGGCCCCAGAGTCACAAAGCTAGCTAGAGAAGACTCTTGAGAGTCCCCTGGACACCAAGGAGGTCAAACCAGTCCATCCTAAAGGAAATCAACCCTGAATATTCATTGGAAGGCCTGATGCTGAAGCTGAAGCTCCAATACTTTGGCCACCTGATGCGAAGAACTGACTCACTGAAAAAGACACTGATTCTGGGAAAGACTGAAGGCAGGAGGAGAAGGGGATGACAGAGGATTAGATGGTTTGATGGCATCATCAACTCGATGGACATGAGTTGAGCAAACTCCAGGAGATGGTGAAGGACAGGGAGGCCTGGTGTGCTGCTGTCCATGGGGTTGCAAAGAGTCAGACACGACTGAGTGACTGAACAACGACACAGCTAATAGAGGGCAAGGCAAAGCTGGACAGCTGTCTGACTCCATCAGGAGCTCTTCTGGCCTCCCGAACAACCCCAGCTCCTGTCCTACAGAGCTCCCTGCGAGCCAGCAACCTCACTCCCAGGAAAATGAAGCTGAGAACGTGGCCATCCAGCGGGAGACCAGAGAAATTTACAGACAGCACCATTTTACACAGATGGTAAGATCTCACAGCTTTGAAACAAGAGCTTCACGGATGTTGCCTCCCTCCCCACCACCATCTCCATGAAGAGCTTGATATTCAGCATTCCCCCAAAAATAAATCCCCTCGACAGGTCAACAGGCATTCCCATGTCTGGGGAGGGGTGAGCAAAGTACCTTCTCACGCACGGAAGTGGCATCAGGTAGCTGCCAGCCAGTATCTCTCTGAGCTTTCCACTTCTTTCTCTAAGGCTCTAAAGGTGAATTTTCTCCTGCATGTGAAGAGCTGGAAGTTGAGCTTAATGTAAGAACCTTTATTTTCCAAAGAGGCAGGTTGGCCTTCCTGTATCGACAGACTCCGGAGCTTAGATTTATTACAGAATGGTAATCAGGCAAAAGAATAAATACACTGCATCTTTAATTCATTAATCACCTCGGAAAGCAAAATGAACTACAGTAAAGAAGACAATCTGTTTTCAGTGCTGGAGGTGGAGGCGGGGAGATGGGTGAGGGAGTCGGTTTCTCAATAAAATCCAGTTACTAAAATCCATTTTGTGTGCAGATTAGAGAAAGGACACTTTACCTCTGAGGCTGGGAGCAGGACGCCCTCTGCAAAGGACCGGGGGCCTGTGGATGACCCCTGCTGGACCCCGGTGTCTTCTGCCAGTTCCTGTTGTGACTTACATCAAGAGCCAAAGGCTGGTCAAGAAACCAGGCCTGGGTTCCAATTCCTGCTCCATCTGGAAGAAGTCTCCAAATGGAGGGGGGGGGGGACCCTAAGTCACTTACTGCCTTGAGACTGCTCTACCAATGGGATGTGGGTCCCAGAGGTGTTTTGTTTTCCAAACATTTCATGTCACCAAATTCTTATTAAAGGGAGATGTGAGGCCAGCAAAGTTTTGGGGAAGTGAAAACGAAACCTCCATGTTTCTGACTGGCTGCATGCAGCCGGGCACTCTGGAAGCACCATCTGGCACGAGAGGCTCAGATCGGGCCTGGTGTGCTAGGAGGCTGCGCTATTCCTGCTGTTGCTCCTGAGTTCTTCTGACCTGGAAACTAGAAACTAGCTGACTTCTCACCCAGAGAACAGACCTGCAAAGGAGGCGTTCGTTAGCATCTTAGACTCGACAAGGAAAAGAATTGAGGTCTGGGTAAAGATAGAATGGGAAGCCATAATAACAGACCATGTTTACTGACTTCTAGGGACTCTGCATAGATTATCTCTAATCTTCACAACCACCCTTCAGGGCTTTGAAACTATTACTGTGCCCATTTTACAGATGAGAGAACAGGTTCATGGAGGTCAAGTCCTTGAGTCAAGATTGCGTCATCCAGTGGCTCAGCTGGGAGCTGAAAACTGCTACCATGTATTTGGCACTTGCTGTCTAGTTTGCTTTACCTGCAGGATCTCATTTATTCTTACCAACAGCCTAGAAAAACAAGTATGACTGTCCCTATTTCATGTATGAAGTCAGAAGGGTTTCCCAGCCTCAGTATGACTGACGTTGGGCCTGGATAACGCCGAGCCCTGTCAGCAGCACCCTGCCCTCCACCCAACAGATGCCAGCAGCCCCCTACATCATGACAAGCATAAGGTCGTGTCCCAAGGCTGCCAAATGTGCCTGGGGGAGCCAAAGCAACCCTGCTTTAAATGAATGATGAGGGCATGCAGGGGGGACTACAGAGCTGGGAAGGGGACCCCAGTCTACCTGATCCCTCTACTAGACTGTTGTCCAAATGCTGTGCCAGTTGCCCTACGGCCAAGGTTCTCAAAGGCAGACACGCTGGAGCAACACCTGCTTAGAAATGTGCGTTTCTCAGGCCCAACCCTAGACTGCCTGAATCAGAAATTCCAGGGATGGGGCTACTGGCAATTAGAGTTTTAACAAGTCCTTCAGGCAATCTGGTGCCCACTAAAGTCTGAGACTCAGTGCGTTATGGCCATGTATCTTGGCCTTGGCTGTGGCTACACACACCCGGGTGGCTGGGGCAGGGGGTCTTTAATTGATCTGAGTTGGGGGCTTCCCTGGTGGTTCAGATGGTAAAGAATCTGCCTGCAATGCAGGAGACCCACCCCGGGGTTCGATCCCTGGGTCAGGAAGATCCCCTGGAGACGGGAATGGCAATTCACTCCCGTATCCTTGCCTGGAGCATTCCATGGACAGACGAGCCTGGTGGGCTACATAGTCCATGGGTTCACAAGAGTTGGACACAACTGAGCAACTAACACTTTCACTTTTCACTTTGGGGTTTAGGCACCGGGATTTTGACAATGTTCCAGATTATTCTCATGGGAAACTGAGGTTGAGGACCACTGATCTTGAGGAAGCTGCCTGTGGTTCTTGGGGAGCCACCAGTCAAAGTCCCAGTGTTAAAATAAAGAGCAGCTGAGGTTGGTCCCCTGACCCATCCACCCAAACTTGGACAAAAGTGGCAAGAACTGGGTAGCGGTTCCCTGTTCTCAGCCTGGAGCCACAGCTCCACAGAGCCCAGCTCCTCTCGCTGTTCCCTTTTTGGGTTCCCTCTCTCATCGATTCACCCAAATCTCGAAACGTTTTGAAAGCTATTTAGTTGGACTCTGCACCCGCTCAAGAGGTGAAGGAGGCCACTGAAATTGGCAGGCAAATGCTTTGCGTTAAGTCAGGCGTATCTGCAAGGCAACAGAATCATCGCTGCAGGAGGAAATGGAATTCAACTTCCCCTTTAACAACATCTAAGCCTCCTCTGAGGTCTTATCGCCTCCCTCCAGCCACTGCCTTCCTATGGGTGCCCTGCTATTCACCTACCACTCCTCTGCCCTGGGCAAGCCCATCACCTCCACCATCCTCTGCAAAATCCACAGCCACTCCCTCATTAACCTGGCTATATCCTCTCCCATCCTGTCCCGTGGCCTGGAACTGCCTGTCACTTCTTCCTGCACGCCTACAACCTCTCCATCCTTTATGATCCATATGTGATGCCTCCCGCTCAGGGTGAGCTCCCCTTCGCCGCTGCTTCTGTTACCATCAGAGCAGCAACGTGAGTGATGCATTTGATAGATTCTATCCTGCTCTGCTCAATGTCCTTTTTTTTTTTCATCTGAGCATCTCAAGCAGTGATGTGCTGCTCAATGTTTAACATCTTTAGCAGAGGGTGGAGGCCAGAGACAGGGGCTAGGTTTCAGCAGCGCTTGTTCTGCAGGTATTCCCACCGTGGCCGATTTCATGCTGCCACCCACGTGAAGTCACTGAATGTGGAATTGAAAGGGACGTGTATAACTGGCCCCTGGGAGACCCGACCAACGACAGTCAATCCAGCAAACATCCACTGGGAGTAGGCTGTGCCCAATGCCCTGTGCGACACGCTGAGTGTAAGGGGTACAAGGCAAGGGTCCTGGATCTGAGTTGAGTGTGGAGCATAAAGGGGAAAAGGTGCCTTTCAGAGGGACCTGTCACAGGCAGAGGAAATGGTACAAGGAAAATAAAAAGGAGGAAGCGGTCAACTGTGGCCAACTAGACCATGGGATCGCCTTGAATCCCGGGAAGAGGGATGCTTAATGTTTCTGAGCCAAAGGAGACACATTTATCACTGGTCGCTTTTGCTGCTGCCTGAGAGGTGGCACCACGCTCAGCAGCTGCCGTGACTTGTTGATTTAACCCATGTAAGAGGAGATGGTTCTCTTGTGATCACCTGGAAGGGAAGAGACTTTCCCAAAGTCACAAAGCTGGAAGGGTCTGACGCCAATGTCTGCAACACCCTGACAAACCCCTGAGCTGAGCGTTTCCAGCGAAGGAACTCGGTCCTTTGTTGTATCAAAGACTGCTGAGTTGGCATTCCCTTAGAGAAGGACTTCCAATAGGTATTCAAACTGGATTGCAGACACCTAGGAGCCCTACGGGGTAGAGAGAGAAGGGCGCAGAACTAGGGGGACCGGAGTCACCCCCCACAAGCCACTCCTCTTTTACCCAGTGATCCCGCATAACCATTCATCTTACAAACACTTCCTCTGCTGAAACAAAACAAAACGAGTTTGAGAACCTCTGGTTTGTGCCAAATCCTGAAATGTATGGAGGTGGTAGCTGAAGCCTGGATGCTTCTAGTGGGCAATTCTCCTACCCCCTATATATATATATATATTTTTTTTTTAATTTGTTACAGCCAGCATATCAAGGGGATAAAATAACTTTGGGGACATTTTCAGAAATTGCACCCAAGTCCGAGTACCTTTCCTGAAAAAGAAGAACTCTTAAGACAAAATGTCAATTGAACCAGGAAGCCCGCTCCTGGACGGGTGGGCTGGGATCTCCCTCCTGTCCTCGCCTGGGTTTCTGCAGGATTTCCCGGCTCAGCATAGGAAACTTGCCTCAACACCCAGATTCAGGTTCACCTTGGAAACGCCTGTCCCCTTGTTGGAAATGCTTTTCAACCACACTGGACAAAATCTATTTCACAATTTCTCTGCAGGCAGCTTGGCCTCTGAAACAAGTTCAAAGAAGTAGGGCTGCAAAATCTACCTCTTCTCTCACCACCCGGCACCCAACTCTCTCTTCGTCTTCCTCTTCCTGAGACTGCAGTGACATTGCTGTATTTTAACATATCAGTCCCCAGTTAAAAACTGAAAGAAGAAATATGGTTTTCTGTCAATGGCTTAAGAGGACTGTACCTCTAAACTGCTACTAAAACTCCCTTAGTCTCTCCCGCACCACCCCCCCCGCCCCCCGCCGACATTTGTAGCATTTTGGAGCAATCTGCTGGAGTCAAAGAAAGCAGTGAAATTTCCACAACCGACTTCAAAGCCCCTGAATCCTGTATCCATGGAGGGGAGCCTGGTAGCCAAACCAGAGGGGACCTTTATCAAAGAGGCGGGTGTAGGAACTTACCAGGCATTTCTGCCCTGCTTCTGTGATTGATGTTAATGACAGACACGTGAGCAAATTCCCCCACACAGTTCTCCAAAAAACGCCCCTCCCTCTCTTCTCACGAACACTTTGGGCTGTGGCAGTGCAGATGATACAGAAAAGGGCTGGAATGGAGGGCCCGCTGCCAGTGCTCCATTAACCCCTTAACACACAGGAGTCTTTCATCCCTTGGGGAGTGTGGAGTGAGAGGGACTCATGAAGACGAGGAAGGGCTACACCTGGACGGTCTTACTTTTGTAAAAATGAGCGCTGGGCAGAAGTGGCTTCAGAAAAAGGAAACACATCAACTGCCAGCCAGCCTAGTTAATTTCTGTCTTGTGCTTTTCTGTCTTCTGATTCCATGCCCTCTTTGGCCTGGCCTTGCAATTTCGTCTCCATGGGACCCCTGTTTACCCATCTTGGTCCACCACATCCAGGACAACCCTTCCTCCCCAACTCACACAGAGACACACACAGTTCATTCCAGCCATGGCCACACTGCTGTACTGAACTAAGATCTGGTCTGTGATACTAAATATTATAAGAATTACCCCCCCCCCCCACCAAGATGTCCAGGGTCTTTCTTGGTGGTTCAGTCTGTAAAGAATCTACCTGCACTGCAGAAGACAGGGGTTTGATCCCTGGGATGGGATGATCCCCTGAAGCAGGAAATGGCAACCCACTCCAGTATGCTTGCCTAGTAAATCCCATGGACAGAGGACCCTGGTGGGCCACAGTCCATAGGGTTGCAAGAATTGGACATGATTTAGCAACTAAACCACCACCACCACCACCAAGATATTGCCCTATTTACAGGCTCACAATACTGTGTAAGATTGCCCACTGCCCCACATTCCAGTCCAAAGGGATTCTTATTATTTGGTGATGAGAGAGATGAACAAAGTTTCCTAAGATTATTGGTCATTTGTATTTATTTTTTCTAAAAGCTGCCATTTGCCTATCAGGCGGTTTACCCACTTTCTTTTGAATTTACTAGAGCTCTTCACATTAGGGAAACTGGGTCTGTGACCGTCTTGTGGGTTATGATTTTCCCCATTTTGTTGTTTGTCCTTTGATTTTGTTCATGGTGATTTTCCTATGTGTTGGTTTTAAATGCTTATGTAGTCAAATGTATCAATCTGGGTTTTGCGCCAGGCTAAGGAAGATCTTCCCTATCCTAAGTTAAAAAACAAAACAAAACACCAGTTTCTCTTTGCTACCTTTGTAGCTTTTGCCTTATGGTGTTCACAAAATCACCAACCTCCACCTTTTCACAAATTCCATAGTTTTGGGAAAGGTTTTATCAAACAGGACCAGCATTTATTGTTTTTAACTATCTACATTCAATAAATCTTGAGAGCAAGAACTATGCCCTTACCCGTTCCTGAATCCTTCAACACCAAATAGCAGGTACAAAATGCAGTGTTCGTTGATTTAAATCTTAAAATAAAGCATAACAACTTTGACGCCTAACCAGTCGGAGCAAAAAGGTCTATTTTCCAATAGCTCTCCAAAAGAGGACATTAAGAAATAGGGCTGAAGCAGACTATATTTAACAAGCTGCCCGGGAAAGGAAACTCAGCCCACGAAACTGTCAAGGAAATGTCAGGATATGGGTCTGTGGAAAAGCCAGGAGAGGATTAAGAGAACAACCTCTCATTTTGGCAGATCGCTAAGATGTCGCCTTCATCGTGTAAGGAACTTTTCCTAGGCTCTTGTTCTCTGTTTGTTTGGGCACCTGATTCAGGTCCACCCTGCCACTTTCCCAGGAGGATGTGAGACAGAGATGCGGTGTGCTGCGCGCTGGGACAGAGCTGGGCTGGACACAAAAATAAATGAGGCATGAACTCTAGGCCCATGGAGTTGAGAGCCCAAGAGAAGACGAGAAATTTACAAGGTAATTGTCTGACAAGGTAGACGGAAGAGTGCCCCTGGAGCGGGCCGTTTTTTGCGCGGTTTAATGCTGTGCTTTAGGGGAGAATCAATGTGCCTGATGGCGCGTGATCACACATCTTGGTTAATTCCAGCCAGCAGCATCGTCCTCGGTCCTATGTCTTCTACCACCTTCCCCAACCGCCTGCTAACTAAGTGCCTGCTGGTAATGATGACCAATAATACAAACGTCTCATCAGTAACTGCAGAAGTGTGTGCCAATAATTCAGACGGCATCTGTCTTTGGAACCTGACAACTAAATATACTCTCTTCTTTTCCATGCAGAATTTGTGAAAAACACCATCACACGTTTGAAATGAGCTACTGTGCCAGCTCAAAACCCTCAGGATCTCTCTCGGTTTATGCTCTGGATCCCTGACCAACTGGTGCTTTAGCTGATTGTGTAGACTCGCAGAAGGCCTCTGATCTGAACTCAACTGACCCGTTTCCCAAAAGACAGGAATTAAGCACAGCAGGGCACATGAGGGCAATGTGGCCTGCCCAGGTCACAAGGCTGTTTGTTTAGTGGCTGGGGCAGGTGTAAAATCGAGGCTTCTGGACATCAACTTGGGTTTCCTTTCCCCGTGTGCCTTATCTGACTGCCCTGGCCCTTATTTAAAAAAAAAGAAAAGAAAAACAGAGTTGATGTTAATAGAGGGCTGGGAAGGCCAGAGGAAGCAGAAAAGACACAAAGCAATTGTTCCTCTCTTTTAATTTTAAACTGGACCTTCAAAACGCTGACTTGTAAGAAATACAATAAAACAAGGGAAATTCACCAGCGGCTTCTTCACTTTCTGGGTCTCCATAACTAACTGTGTCCCTGGACACTTCTACCAGGAGTTCTCAATCCTGATTGTGCATTAGAATCACTGGGAATTAATTAAAAAAAAAATACTGATGCCTGAGCCCCACCAGCCCCTGGAGGTTCTGGTTTAACTGGTCTGGTGCAAGGCATCAACATTTTCTAAAGCCCCATAGGTGCATCCAAGGTTGAAACCTAGTCTCTAGGTTCAGAGACCTATTCATGCCCTAATTCTACTCATTCCTATCTCTCTAAATGATGCACAGGACTCTTGGGTATCCATACTGGGACACGCCCATCTCCCAATCCCTGCAGAATCCCATTCTCAGAAAATGTGATTAGGCGAGCAGCTGGACATAAAGACCCATCCCTACACAGTGCTGATTGGACAAAAGCTAGACACCTCACCAGGGGGAACCAATCAGCTATCTCTTCTGGGAACAGGCCAGCAGAGGGGCTGACCACCTCTGCCCTGGGATGTTTAGGGCAGAGAGTGGGAATCAGGAGTACTCCAAAGCAAGAAAGTATGCCTGCCTTCTGCAGGGAGAATGAAGCAGGTGTGCAGAGAAAAGGGAGGGAAGAGGGACAGAGAGAATGAGACCTCTTCCATCCTGTGTTTCATGCCCTTAATATACACCTGTATCCTTACAATAAAGGAACAGAAACCTAAAGGCAGAGCTTTTTATGTCTGAGAGTCTAAGAAACTAATGGGCTCCTTCCAGGACCTCAAAGTCCCTTAGAAGGCTCATCCAACCACAAAGGGCCAGGTCGCATTCGACAGTGATCCTGGGATTTTTAACCAGAGCAGAGGATCCCACGCTGGTATCCTGATAGCCCACAGGGAGCCCGTGAAGGCAGTTATGGCACCCATGAGCCACTGCTATCATTGGAAAGACCTATAGGATAACCCGTGTGGTAAGGTTTTCCTTGCTTTTGATTGCATATACATCAATGGAATTATACCACTTCTCCTGCTGATCAGAAGCCCGAGAGCTTTCACAGAGGGCTCTGATTAATAAAACAAACACACAGAATTACAAATGAATCCTTGAGAACATGGGCTTCATAGGAGGAAATTAGTAAAGAGGTCCTTCGGTACTAAATAAAATAATGAAGTCAAGACTTCTTTATCTAGCCAACCATTTTTCAAAACCACCCTAGTGTTATTTCCACGAGATGGCTGATTAGAAACCAGGCTCCATGTTCATATAAATTCAGAAGATGCTGTGTATCATCCATGTTGGCCCTTCACTATGGAGGATCACGATACGCATGAGCACTTAAAGGCCCTGAGATGGACGGAAGCAAAATTAAATTTTTAATTTGGTCTTACCCATAATTTCTGTAAACGTTTGCCCACAGAACTTCCCAAGCACACCTTCAAAAAAATACTTTAGGAGTGGTGGTATTTTTTTAGGGGGAGGGCAGATAAATGACTGTTCTAGATTCTTCTCCATTCTCCAGTGGTGGCAGCACTTATTTTAAAGCAGAGGGAAGGTGTCCAGTATCATAATCACAAAGTTCTTCAAAAACAAATCAGACCTTGCACAGCGTCAAGGTCAAAGTTTTGCTCCATAGAACACTGATGGGGGCCAAGTACGGCAGGATGTTTACTCTGCCAGGTGCTTACATACATTATCATATTTAATCCTCTGCAGAAGCCTTTGAGGGGGCATCCCTATTTTACAGATGCAGAAGTTGTGTATCCTTTTTCACGTGACTGTAGTCACAGATTTTGCTGACGACTTTTTATTAAATGGGGCTTTCAATGGCGTGATTTAACGCTGATTTATCTTCACTATCCAGCAATTTCCTGAGTGTCAATTGTGTACCTGACACTTTGCACATTACAGGGCATTAAGGAAACGTACCATCTATTATTTTTTAAATGCTCTTGAAATGACAATCTTTATCTTTGAGTAGGAAAAGGCTGCTCTGTGACCTACCACCATCACAACCACAGGATCATTCGTTTTTTGGAGCTAGAGGGGTCCTTAGGGTCAAGATCATGTGAAGTGCTAGCCCCATCTTCTAGATCCTTCTCAGATTATAACGCATTTTCTTCTAGGCATCACTCAACCCCAGTCAGAAGAGGATGGCTAAGGAGGAGAGGGCAAATGAGCCTACATTACCCGTGCTGAGGTTAAACACTGAGCTGTTTTACTAGGAAAGAGAGAATAAGGTGGGTGAGGAGAGGTGGCATGGTGTTCAGCTAGAAATCCCTGCATGCTTGTGGTGTGAGGTCAAATCGTATCTGAATTGCTCCTAGGCCTGAGTTTCTACATCTCTATAAAGGGGATTAAAGTAACCCTCCCTCTGGCTGCTCTGAGGATCAGCAATGGCACAGGTCCTGGCTACCAGAGACACTCAATCAATGTGAAGCTCTGGATGACCATCAAAGGACAGATCACTGAGAGGATGATGGAAGGAGGGGCACCATGGTCTCCAACTCCACGAAGTTTTCTCTAATGCCTGACCAACAGGTGACCACCCCAAAGGGACCAGAGGAAATGGTGACTATCAGCTCTAAAGTCACTGTTTTAAAATCTGACTCTCATGGTTTCTATACCTGCAGAGTTAGAGGGAAAAAATAAAAGTCATCAGCTTGAAACCTAGTTCATTTCTGAAATCCCTGAGACGTGGGATTGGAAAACAAGCCCTGTATGCATTTGGTAAGATACACGCATGTTTCAGCAACCAATATGGAAGTCTACTGCCCCTTCTTCTACATTGTTCCCTTCCTTTTGGCGATCCCCCCAAAAGCTGAACTCCAGATAACCTCTAACCCAGCCTCCCCAACGTCCTGGTTACATGAGCTGGCATTCTGGGTTCAAGTGTATGTCTCTGGTACTTTTGTAAAACTATTTTCCAGTTTCAGAAAATAAGACCCTGCTAAGGAGCAAATCACAAGCAGAAGATCTGCTTTGAAAAACTAGTATTTCAATTAATGAGATGATCTGGCACTGATTTAAAATGATTACCTGTGTTGCCAATATGCATAGATGTCCTTCTTTCATTAAACATACTGTACCTCTGTTATGCGTTGTGTTCTTTGTGTTTGAAATTTACAGAACATGTTCTTTTATTATTGTATTTTATTTTACTGGAACATTTTAGGGTTTGTTTATTTGGGTTTGTGCCAGGGAACCTCCCATTTGCCCCAGTAACTGACCCACACCAACCTTTTCTCTGTAGTCATGAACCCCAAGTCTCAAGGCCTTGGATGCTGATAGCTCTATTGACATCTCTGATCAATTTCATCTCCATTTTCATACACTGTATTATTTTTCAAATGTAAAGATTTTATTGTGTAGTGTCCTGTTTCTAGGTAGACTTCTATACCCCTTTTCATTTTTCATAGTAACAGTTTAATACTTAAGAGTTGGGAAGACATACAAGAAAGTCTATAATGAGAAAACTTCAGGACACCCCCATATAAATAATTCTCATCTTCAATGCGACAAATACGAAACAGGGTTTCATGCACAAAGCCTTCCAAAAAACCACACTTTTCAGATTCAAACCCGATAGTCCTGAGAAATAAAGGGCTAACTTTTGCTTGATATTAATCACAAATTACTTTTTCCTTTAAAAAATTAATTAAAAACATGAGATGGAATAAATATTTCAGGCAACCAGCAGCAAAATGGGAAAATACCATGTGTTTGGAGTTTTAGTGCCCTCTGAGTACCGAAATTTATTTGCAGCAAGCAGAAAATAGACAGCAAGCATAAAAATACAGCACAGTCCCCCTAGTAAAATTATTTATCAAGCTAACAAGGGAGGGACCCTTCTAGTAACAACAAGCCAACAAGGAAAAGACATGGCTTTATATTTTACCTTTGGGTTAGCAACCCAGTAAAAATGCCAACTGACAAGCACTTCACATAAACATTTCTTTCTAAATGAGCTTCCTTGTTAGAAGAAAGGAAAAAAAAAATGTCTTTTTAGCTAAGGCACAGTATAGCTTACAGAGAACTCAAGCATATATACACTAACTCTTTAGGGCCAAAATAATATAACTGAAAGAAGAAGTTAATGTGAATGACAAACGGACTTAACAAAACAAATTTAAAGTTCATTGAAGAAAATGTGCTTATATTCTTATCGCGGTATCCTCATAAGGATATCGACAGACATCCACAGTTTTGTAAGATGATTTTTCCGGGCCATCTTAACAGTCTCCAAGAAAAGCATACATACATATATACTCATATATAAGATATATATGTACTGACATTGCCTCTACTGTACAAGTCTCATTGCTATATTTTTTCCCAAATATTTATTTTATGAGCAAAACCCCAAAGTCAGACTTCACAGTTTAACAATACCAAACTTTGATTATAAATTACAGATCACTTTACTGCAGCTTGCAATGGCCAAACCGAAAAAGGGAGAAAAGAGAAGAAGAAAAAAGTGGGGTGGGGGATCCTCGAGTTGAAACCAGACAGTGACCTGATCCCAAATAAATTTTAAAGAAATAGTAAAAAGATGCATTCTCAGAATAACTGCGCCCTCAATAGCTTGGAAAGTAACACCTGATGGATTTACAATGAAATCACACACTTAAAACCCATCTTCCCTAAAGTGACACATCTGGTCATTAACCATGGCTTTCCCCCCCCCCCCCAATTGTATCAGGAGACGATGCAGAATGTGAAGAACACTGTCAAACGTTGAGTATAGACAGACAGAAACGTCTTGGTGGATCAGAATTCCTCCTCCCACACCTCCCGCCACCGCACCCCCATCAGATCAGATCAGATCAGTCGCTCAGTCGTGTCCGACTCTTTGCGACCCCAAGAACTGCAGCACGCCAGGCCTCCCTGTCCATCACCAACTCCCGGAGTTCACTCAGACTCACGTCCATCGAGTCAGTGATGCCATCCAGCCATCTCATCCTCTGTCGTCCCCTTCTCCTCCTGCCCCCAATCCCTCCCAGCATCAGAATCTTTTCCAATGAGTCAACCCCCATCAGTGCCTTTAAAAATACAAATTTCTCAGCAACAGGGATGGAAAAGTTTTCGTTCCTAATATGATCTGGCTCGAATAAAGTAGTATGAAAATTTTAAAAATAAAACGAAATCCTTCCTTACTTTTTTTTTTTTCCTGTGGGGAGCCGGGTGACCGTCACAGTGCTTGCCGCTGCTGAAAGCTCCAAGCTCTGGAGCACTAGGGAACCCCTTGCTCTGGAGCAGGAACCCGATTTCGAGGCCCAAACGCTGCAACTCAAGACCTCTCAGCAGAGTTTAGGAGTGGAGCTGGTTCTCCGCCCACACACGTGTAGGGCCGGTTTACCGCACGTACGGGTCACGTGCCATTTGGTTACACCAACCTTGGGACGTTTTCCACCGGGCTGGTCAGGTAGGGGAAACAAATTGGAGCGCCAACAGAGGTAACATCTTAATTAACCAGGGTCCCCATGGAGACCAGAGTGTTTCAAACGCATCCCATTTTTTACCAAGAATTTTATCCCCAACAACTCAGCCGGGGAAGACTCTGAAAGCAGCGCATTTTGGGTCCACGGGCTTCACTGGACCAGCAGAGCGCTGAGCACGTGGGAAACACGTGGGAAGGCCTTGCCTCCCGGAAAAGAAAGTGATGCCCAGGGGCCTCGCTTGCGCAGGTGTGATGGATCTCCAGCTGTTGCTGGGAAGTCTCCTCCCGGGCAGCCCAGCAGCCCCGAGGCTTCCAGAAAAGCCTGTCCCGTCCCAAACCACTGCTCCTTCCCTGGAAGGGAGAGCTCTGGTCCAGATCTCTAAACAAAGCACGTGCGCTTTCCTTCTACGACACAGTGGTGAGGAACTGCTTCGCTTTGGGACTTTAAACGGAGAAAAAGAGAAGGAGAAAAAAAGGGGGCGGGGAAAGTCTGGGGAAAATGAATAACGCAATAGTCTTTGGGCATCAGGACAGAACCGCCAGTAGGCACTACCCACTGAAGCGAAGGAACGAGACAGCGCTTCTCAACTGGGGTCCAGAAGATCAAAATCGGTGAAAGGGATTTCTGCTCCCTCTTGGCGACCCTCACCGCTGGGCGGAGAGCGAGGCCAGGCCTGCGTGCCCAGCAGAGTCCCCTGGCCTTCTGAAAATCAGTGCAGGATTTCCAGCACTGTCAGGCGTATCTATGCACCCCAAGATGCTTTGAAAGGACTTTGAAGTGGGGGGGGGTTGGGGGGGCGGGGTGAAATAAGGAAGAAAAAATGTAAAAGGAAACAGGAAATTCTATTCCCTATTTCTTCAAGTCAGCCCAGTAAGAGACCCGGACTGTCAGCTTCCCCCCTGCCATTTCTTGTGCATCAGGAATGAACCTCATTTTAAAATATAAACAAGCCAGAGGCGCACCATGGGGGGAGGCTCAAACCCTTTAATTAACCACCATCGGTTAAAAAAAAAGTCTCCACTTGGATTAAGTTTGGGGTAGGGGTTCAACCCTGGTGTCAGAATCCCTTTAAATAATTGCTAACACTCTCCCCACCTCCCGCCCCAATGACTGAGGACTCTGCTTGGCTGCTGGCAGGAGCCAGAGAAGAAGAAAAGAAACTTTGTCTGTAGCACCCAATTTAAAGGAGGCAGTGACCTCAGGGTCAATTTCAGATCAATCCGATTCTCACCTCCACTGCCTACCTGCTAGCAAATGAAGTTACTGTGCTTTTCTATAGACTGAAAGGGCTAAAAGGAAATTGTCATTTGCTGCAAGTGATGACCCCCTGTTAGAGGATGGATGCTTGCTGAAAGGAACATGGAAAACACCTCCCTTCCTCTTTTTTGTCAGTCTCACCTCACCAGTGATTAAGGTGTAAGATGCACCCCTGGCTTGATAATTAGGTGTTAATATCTTCCAGCAGCTTATACTGGAGGTCAGGGCTGTGTTGTCTCCAGTGACAATAACTGTAATTCCCACAGCTGGTCTGACTTGCCCACTCAACACCTGACACTCCTTCTCCCTCCCCTCCCCAGTATTAATTCCCATCTGAAATTATATAAATGCTAATGGATTTATTACGTTTCCCGTAGATGCTGGAAAGAGAGGCACTCTGAATTCTGCCACTGCTTTACTCTTGTCCCAGCATTTTCCAAATACTGCAAAAAAGAAAAAAAAAAAAAAGGAAAAAATAAAAGCAAAACCAACCCTTCTGCATAGCTCATTTATTGCTGATAATTTCATTAGGTGCCAGGAAAAGCAAAAAATACAGACACTAAACAACAGCTTTACAGTGATTTTTGGATCGAGGAAATGAAAGACTCAGCAAGCTGGAGGCGAAGAGAGTTTCAACATTGGCATCTGTGAACGGCAGCAATAAATCTGAGATTCTGGCAGGTGACTGAATGTGTGCTTTTAGAAGGAAAGCTCTTGACAGAAGCATCGTTTTGTTTTAAATAACGATTGCTATACTCCTGTGCAAAAACCCTTCTCCCTCCCACCATGCCTGCCCCCACCAAATGCATAATGTCTCTTTCTTTAAGATAGCCCCTTCAATAGCATCCTAAGGACCACTGAAAATAATGGGACTTCATTAAGCTGGTTGCCCTGTACTTGCTCTGCTATAATTGATCGATTAAACCTGCTCACAAGTGGGGCCAGTGTCCGCAGAAGGACGTTAGGCAGCCTTGTGTAGGAAGGAGGGTAAGGGGGTGGCTATCTAAACAAACAACAACAATTTGATAAGGTAAGCCCCGGTACTAAACAGTTTAAACAAAATTATTTTCCCTTCCTTTCTCAGTGCCAGCACACACAGTGATGTCATTTGCTGAAGACACACTCCTGGAATCTCTGAGGGGTTGGTCCACTCTCCAGATCTGCATGCCAGACTGCACCCTACTCTTTGCTGTCCTCCGCAGCGGGGCACTTACTCTGAAAGTGGAGTCCTGAGAGGCCCTGAGGGGTCTGCAGTGAAGCCAGAGTCCAGGCCAGCCACTGTTCTCATGCAGGCTTTTCAAACACAGGCGCTGAGAAGTGAAAACTTAGGTTCTGTGTTTTTCATACAGCCTTTGCCTGAGAACACCTGATTTACCATTTCTCTTAAAAGATGTTGATGGACTCTGCGAGGGAAATAACGGTTACAGCATTTGTAATTCTATGTCTGAATTAAACAGCCGTGCTCAGGAACCCACATGGACACTGGGCATCAGGCATCCATGCTTGCATTTTATTTCTGGGTGATCACGGGCAGCGATGTGGGAGGACACGTTATACAAAATAGAAATGAGATTCCGGAGTCTTTTACTGTGTTTTTGTTTATATCCCAGCTGGTAACAGAGTAAAGCCTCCCTTATGTTGGTTTGAATTCACATTGGTACAGTCAGGATAAAACATTTTCCACCCAGCTAACTGTAAGATTAGGAAGAAAGAAAAACTGATGGGTACTTAGAACCTGGGGCAGAGCTGTTTGTATGAATTCCATCAGGAATCTCCCACGAGTGACGGGAAAGCTACAAACAGGCCTCTCCCCTGTGTGTGTCCCACCTGCCCTGCCCCAGGGCAGCTCTGTTAAGGCTCGGATGCATCCGGGTGGGTCTGAGAGAATATCAGGAACATCTGTAAGGGTAGAGCAGACACATCAGCTGGCTCAGGTCCACCACCACCTCCTGAAATTAGCGTTTCAGCACACAAGACGAAAGAGCGTGTATTAAAGGCCTATCTGCTTTCAGTTTTGGTGCAAGCTATGAGTAGCTGTTAATCTCCTTTTGACAATTCACCCTAAGAGACAGCCTCCGAGGTGAATTCCAAAGCCACCCTTGGCCTTAGGGTCACGCAACACCATCACCTGTTTCCATGGCAATGATGCTAACGTGACACCTGACCCGGGGTGCTACCATGGAAAACACTGACATCAGACAGCACTGTGGGAGCACTGATGTCTTGGTGCATTAGAAGTCCTTCCTTAGAAGGCACGACCTCGACAAATCACGCACTTGGGCAGACTTGCGTGTGTTAAGCTGAAGCATGCACTAGTGGGAAATGTGCAGATCAAGAGATGCTATAGAAATGGAGCATTTCATCTGTTGGTGACAGCCCTTAGGATCGCTATTTTGTAATAGTACCAAGAACCATAATATAATCTAGACTATGTTTATGAGAATAAATAAAAGGTAATTAAATGCCTCCCCAAATGGCTTCTAATCTAATTCTCAGACTTTCGTCTAGAAAATGGCCAGAAATAAGCCATGAAGTTGTACGTAATAGAAATCAACAGGAGAGTAGAAAACTACAGTTGCCCATTTCTGGCTTCCGGGACTGAAATCTCTTAAGCAAAGTGACTTACTAAAAATAAACTAACTCTCCCAAGAGTATCACATATTAAACTTTTCATATATCCACTTATAATATCTAATATCACAGAATAACTTTGAGGAATTGTTCTCCTACCCAATGTCCCCATCTGGCCAAATGCCTTTCTCGTCCTGGTTCTCACCTGTCAATCATGTGCACAGCTGAAATTTGATTTCTCTCCCACCAGTAACCTTATATGAAGTATTACCGGGGAGGGGTCAAGACCCGTGTGAACCTTGCCTTAAAAGTTCATTAACTCTTTGCTCAAAATGGATGGTTTCAGTGTAACAAAACCTGCCCGGTGGGTCTTGATCATCCTATTTAATAGATAGCTTTCAAACTTCAATTATAAAGACAGGGAGAGAGGAAAGGGATAAAGTTTTGATACAGCATGCATACACGAGAACACACAAATTAATCCCAATGGTATACACTGAGTTAAAAATCTACATATGAGAACTATTAAAGAAAATGTTAATTTTGTTTAAGGCTAGGAAAGAAATCATGTTAAACAGTCACAGTCCAGTTACTCAAAGACTTTCCCAATAACAGTATGTAAAAGTAAGTAATCAGATACCATGTTTGAAGACTGGGGGGAAAATGTGGGTCTGTTTTCTGACATTCTCAATTCACTGGATTCTTAAAGTGTCTCCTTGGCAAAGAGTAGCAATTTGACAGTGTGACTTAAACCAAAAGCTGTATTTCATGCAAATTTCTCAGCAAGCAAATTTCATTAAAAAAAAAATCAAACTTCATTCCATTAGCCAATAAGAGGTAACAGGAATACATAAAATGATAATGCTAAATACTTATTGGTGTAAGAGTGTTGGTCTGGTTCTCCAAACGAGTAGGATTCATAATTAAATTCACCCTGGGAACCTTGTAATTGCAAACCCATTTAAATAGCTTAATTTCAATTTTTTTTTTTTGTCAATAAAAATCAGATTTCTGACCCCCATATCCTCCTTCAGCCTAGTGGGGAGTGGCTCCAAACTCACATTTGGACGCAGAGGAGGGACACAGTGTGTTTTGAAATTACACTAACTTTTCCAGATGTGAGCATGCAGTGAGTTATAGGAGACGGTAAATTTGGAATGGTTATGTGAAGCCGGCCAATGGCCACAGATTCTAACGGCATAGATTGGCCCAGATTGTCTGACATTCGGGCAGAAAGACTGAGCAGCTCTTTGGGAGTCGAGAGACTCATGCTGGTTCAGGCTGAAGGTCTGAGATCCGCTCAGACTGGCTGAGAGCTCTGTACCCTGCGCCTCCGTGAAGGCAACAGCGCAGAAAGGCATGCATGCTGGTCTCGCAGTCGCTAGCCTTCTCCTCAGCATCTGGCATCACCACCGATGTACGCATGAAACCCAGACACTACAGCTACGAAAGCAGGAGACTTTCACACCTGGAGAATGATCCGCATTCCTCACTCTCTCGCTCGCTCCCTCATGGAAAATGTATTAAAACAAGCACATGCAAATCAGAAATCAAGATGTACCTCTTTGACTTCGGGCAACAGGATTTTTCACATCACTGATGTAGAGGATTCCCTTGGGTACCTGATTCAGTAAATATATTAAAATAAACAAAGGGTCATTAATAACCAGGAAGAGGGCTTTATAAGGACAGCATGTTCAAGGCCGCCTAACTAGCTAGGAGAAGGGCAGAATGAGAGCCAAAGAAGAGGAATTTAGGTCCACTTGCTTTGGCAGCCTGGTCTCAGCCCTGCCAGAGGAAGGGTTCGCATGGAAGAGAACGGCGTGGTGTGCTGCGTCAGCGCCCCCTCCACCCTGCCTCTGAGCCTGTGAAGGTGGAGACAGTGATGTCCACTGGCCTGGCAGCCAGCATCAGCCCTGAAGCTGCCCTCAGCTCAGAGAACCAGGTGATCCCGGGTTCACAATGGATGAGGACTGAAATGTCTCTGATGGGTGTCCCCCAAGCGTTCAGACCGAGCATCCCTTGGGGAACCAAACTGGCCCACTTCTCCCTGGCTTCATTACCTAGACCGATTCTCTTCCATCTTCCCCCCTCCTCTTCCACAGACAGGGTCTATTCTGCTAGTACTGCTGACCTTAACTGTAGACATTCTCTTAACAAATACAACTGTTTAGAGATCACTCTTTTATTTATTAACTTCCACTCTGTTTAAATTAGTAGCAGGGAATGCTTAGAACGGTAATATGAAAATGAGGTTGCTTTAAAAAAAAAAAAGTCTTTTTTGCTTCACAGTGAATAACAAAGCACAGTAATTCAAAGTAGTTCAGCTTTCTATGGTTCAAAAACCCCTTATTGCTATTAGCTGTACTAATGTAAGTGGCAAAATAATTATCATTTACTGTACGGAGTCCAATATTTTCCAGACAGCAGTTTAATAACAAAGCAGACCTGTCATTTCTCTGTATAGTTAGCCATACTCTACAAGTGCAGACTGTCAAAATATATTTAAAATCTAATTTAAAAAATTCAACATGGTTACAACAAATCTGTGTACAATAACTGTGATAAACCAGTAAGTCGATCTAATTTTTTTTCCTGTGTGGAGATTCAGTTATTCTTCTTTAATCTGCCCCACTTTTATTTGAATTACTTTACAATTGGTGTGAAAAAAATACACGATACATACACCTGCTGAAATATCTCGGCTGCTGTAACTGACATCGACTCTTTTACTTAAGTTTTCATTTAGTGTAACTCTCTAATTTTTCCAATGTCCTTTATCTAAACAGTCTGACTATGCATTAAAACACAGATGAATAAATTTGGACTCATATCTGTCAGAGCTGTCCCAAATACATTTACGGGCTTTCATCCACATTTCATGTTAGAAGTGATTTTTTTAACATTAAGGCACAAACTACTCTTTTTCATGTCAGAGTATATACTAATCTTTTGCCAAATATATTATTTCTATGCCAAAAAAAAAAAGAAGAGATACAAGAAACATACTGATGTTATAAAACCTGGAAGTGTTATCCATGATATCAATTGTTCTCCATTTCAAGTTCAAGTGGCTAATCTCAAAAAACAAACAGAAGACAAAACAAAACTTCCCATATAAGTTTACTTTAAAAAAAAAAAACAACCTTTAGGAACAACAGATTCCGTTCTAAACACAAGTGAATAGAGTATAAAAGCTTCAGAGATTGTGGAGGGAATATTTTTAATTCCTTTGGGGCACTGCAAACATATGTTAAGCTTCTGCAAGGAATATTTTACATGACATCATAGACTCGTGAAGCATTCTTCAATTTTAGAACAATATTACAAAGCAATAATTGAACCGAGACTTTGCAAAAATGCCCCTTTGCCTTCCTGACCAGCTCATTGATAGCCTCTGTTATTTTTGGAGAAAAAGAATCGGGCCTCATTAAATGTGATATTTGGCATCTTGCCTGAAATCTCATAAAGTAGATGTCCTTTTTAGATCATTGGTGTCATTTTCCTCAAGATGACCTCTATTCACTGGCCACCTGGGGAACCCATCCTGTTATCAAGGCATTTACTTTCCGAAGCAGGGGAGAGAGAGTCAGTTCGCACACATGAATAGGGTCCAAAAGCCAATACCGTGTTCTGTCCTCATCACCTTCACCCAGCCTAGGCACCAGGGAAGAATGGAGGGGGCAAGGGGACCTCGCCTGGGAGCAGAGAGGAGACTCTCGAGCTGGACTGCACCGTGAAGTCCAGGCCAGCCATCTGCTAGCACAGAGCCTCCACGAGCGGGATCTATTTACCTAACAATTAAATGGTACTTTTTAAATAGCATAGGAATGTGCAGTGATACTCCAAGGAAGATTTGAAAAGGTCTCATGAGCAGTACAGTGCACAGGGCGCCCTGAGAACACACAGGTGGTCAGCACGCACCTCCTCACTGCCCTGAGTCATGCCAAGTCGGGCCAAGGTTTTATGGGAAGATCATCTTCGGCCATTCAGGCCAGGTTTGGCTCCCGTCTACCAATATGTGGAGTAGACCGAGGAACTCCTATCGTGTGCTCATTAGTATGTCCTGATGTGGAAACTGCAGATTCATCTTTTAATAGCTTCCCCCTCTACAATGTATTAAAGAGCTTCACAAGAAGGTAGATAGATAGATAAATGGCAGATGAAAGAATATGTTGGGTTCACTGCCTGAAAACAGACTCAACCATCATCTTTTAACCGATTTCATCTGAGAATCATTACTGCAGGCTTCCCCCATCCTAGCAAAAAGGACTTTAGTGGAATCTGGCAATGTAAAAGCGGCTCAGATGCCGAGACCCTTGCATTCCTTTCATCATATATATCTGCACATTTATGAATCCTTCCCTAAGAGGAGAAGAAGGGGAAAAGGGGAAATTTATTTAAGAAGGTGCAGAGATGCTTAATTATGTTACATTGAAGGATCTAAAAAACTGAAGGTCCCTATAAGGGAAAAAAAAAAAAAAATCCCACATGGAGGGGCTCTTTCCTGAAATGAGTAATTTTAAACTTTGTCCTTTGCAGACAGTTCCTGAGTGTCTGAGATTCAGCAGCCACTGTGTTAAACCCGGGAATGCAAGCGAGCCCCTGTAGCTGGAGCTATGGGTGAGATCCTAACGAAGTTTGCTTGAGTGGCTTTCCCCTACAATAAGCATCAAACGGTATCAAGGCAAATCCCAACTGTAGTATGGAGATTTCTAGAATGACTTAAAGCAGGTTATCTGGATTTCCTTCCCTTTCTCTTTTGCCTCTTCACCCTGTCTGTAACCAGAGAAGGGGAAAAATAAAATAAAGCTAGATCTGGAAAATGGGCCAGAAAATTAACAGAGTAAAAACCAAATGACCTGGACCTGAAGATCTTACTTCCAGAAGGTTCCTGGGGTGGCTGGAGTGTGGTGTGAGGGTCCCAAGTGAAGGAGGAGCGTTTTAGGACTGAATCCTGCTTCCTCCCTCCATGCGCCCACCCCTTAGCTCAGCAGAGCAGGTCATTTGCACGTCCTCAAGGCCTCCACTGCGGCTCGGGGGGTCCTCCTGGAACGCTTGAACCAAATCCCAGTACACGTCCAAGAAGCGGGCTGGGCCCCGGCCGCACTAGGAGTGACCACCAGTGGTGCCCGAGGCGCAGGTGTGGGCTTGGCCATTTCACAGGGGAGTCGCTTTGCGGGCAGAGTCCTCAGCCTTCGCTCCCCACCCTGGGGCGCCACCGGGGCCTGGGGCACGCAGGGACTGCCTGTGACCTCAGGTGGCAGCCGGACCCCACCCCGCGAGCCCTGTCCTTCTGCACCTGCCGCGATGGCCAGGGGATCCTGAGGGTGGAGAGCACTCCTGGCTGGGCAGGGCTGCCCAGAGCGAAGGGGCCCCAGAAGCTGCAGCCATGCTTAGACACCCCAGAGCCACCTCCCAGCTCTTCTCCTCACCCCAGCCTCTGTCTACACGGGGACTGGCACAGGAGCGGGTTGATGGGCCCCGAGCCCCAGCTTAGGTGACTGCTTTCCGGTCCAGTGCAGTGACTTCTGAGTCTCTCTGATGGCCCTGGTGACTAGGCATGAAATACAGACAGGATCCTGGGATGGGCCAGAGGCCAGGCGATCAGGGGCCGAGGCCCTGGAACTAAGGACGTGGCAGTTGTCTTCAGGGATCCTGGGGACTCAGGGTCTGCCACCAGCCTGTCAGTCATCCTGCAAATACATCCGGTCTGATGGGAAGCAGTGGCCCCGGGAATGACCTAGAGTTGACCCCTGGCGATTAGGGGTCAGAAGCCAAGGTTGGTCTCTGTTAGTGACACCACCACCCCCCACCCCAGCCCAGCCCCTGTACACCAGCTAGCTGCCCTCTGCTCCGCTTTGCTTCCTGGAAAAATCCCCCAAAGGAGACCAGAAATCCACTTCTCCAGGCTTCCGGAAGCGGACAAAGGCATGCAGAACGAGGAAAAATTTGAGGGGGGCAAAAGGGAACGCGGCTCTGCTGGCCAGGGTTTTTAGCTCAGGGCACCCTTCATGGCCTCTTTTTCAGCATTCTCTTGGGACAGGGACAGGGGTGGGTGTTACGCCTCCTCTCCCCCTTCTACAAACGTTTCGTGGCCTCGCCTATTTCCTACCCGAAAGAACCAACCGCAAGGAAAAACCATTCTTTGGAATCTCAGCTTGGAAACGCTCAAGGCTGGTGATCAGAATATTTAGAATAGATTCAGAATCCAAATCCCCCGTGTGTAACTCACACCCAGGCAGGCCTGGGCTGGGTGGGGGCCAAGGGGGTGTGGGGGTGAGCACAGAAGTATTTCCTCTCCTCTCCCCCCTCCCAAACCTCCATAGACCACCCCTCCCTCATCCTCCCTTCTTGAATTAATGCCCCTTTCTAATCGTAACTAAAGGTCCAAGAATCTGTGGAGAAGGGAGGAATGTGATTTTGCAATCCAAAGTCCTAATTATAGGGGGAAAAAAATAGTTATTTGACAAAAAGAAAGGGAAGGAAAAGGAACTGTGTGTTGAACGGGGAAGAGGTGCTTGGTAGATGGTTATGATCTGGGTTGAGAACTGTGCATTCCAATCAGAGCCTCTCTGTGGAAAATGCATTTTGTGAATTTCTAAAAACTGTCCAACTCTGATGCACTTTCATAGAAAGATCCAATTTCTGTGTGCCGCTGATGTGTTCTTCCTATCTTAGCCTTGTTGTATTGGGCAAACTTAGGGAAAACACACAAAGGGCTTTCAAAATTAAACAATGAAACTGTCACGATGCCATCAGACCTACTGTGGTGACCATAGAAATATGGGCACAGCACATCCGACTGGTCCCAAATGCCCCCACAGCAAAGTCACAGGCTGATATATTCATAAATGCCCGAAAGTTAAGACATTCGCAATTTCCTCTGAGCTCTTAATTGGGGTTCGAGCTCTAAAATTGTTTTCAAAACAGAAACACATGTGAACATACAGGGAGGAAATGGACAGCGGAACCTGGCCTGCACCTGTGCAAATGTGCACGCTGGGGGACATGCCTTCGAAGGCTTCGTCACAGCTCTCTCTGGCTTCCCTCATTTCTCACCTCCCACAGACGCTATGGGGATGGGCGGGGAGCTGCGGGTTTTGCTACGCCTTCGTGCTGAGCAATTTGATTTGCTTTGTTTTTTGTTGTGTCCCTCTCGAAAGGGTAAAGATGCTCCCACATTGTGGCCGGACTGTACTCCTTTATGCCCTGACAGTCATGAGACAGCCTGGGAGACTGAAACGCTCTCACCCTGTCCCTTACCCCCGCTGGAGAGAAAAAAAAAAAAAACAAAAAACAAAAAAATGCCCAGACAGAGCTGGGTTTGTTCACGAGCCCCGGGTGGAGCCAGGCTTGGAGAGGATTCCCCTTTTCTGGGGCTGTGTGATGTCTAGATTTTGAAGATTTATATCAAAAGTGAGAAAAGCAGTGTTATTGAAAGGTGGGTGAAGGCTCCAGCTGTTTTTTAAACACATGCAAAAATGGACAAATAGACACATCCGCGTTCAGTGGTCTGAAGGGCTGGATCACCTCCCTGATGGCTCCTGTCTGCCTAGTGTTGGACTCGGGACATCTTTTAAATTTGGGATGGGCCCGCGGTGAGAAACAAACTTTAGGTGTCTCTCATTTTCCTATTGACAGCAAGGAAGGCACCGACTCCAAATTATTCATGCAGCCTCCTGCAGAATCATCAAAAGCGGTGAAAAGTGTAGCCTCTCATGGAGATGTCTCTTCCCTAAAAACGAAGGCATTTATTTCTTCAAAGAAAAGGGACAAAATTTAAGAGCAAATCAAATGAAAGTAAATCTCAGTGGGGAGCCTGGCAGATGAGCAGTCTAAAGCGGGTGAATCAGATTTCCTAGCCTCTCTGATCGCACATTTATGTAAGAAGTAAGGTCTCCGAGCCTGGCTGTGTGTTTTACTGGCATGGAAATTAGCCGGCTAAAGCTTGTCACTCAGGGACCTCAGTCTTCCAACCTATCTTGGTTAGTCTTTAACTACCAACAGGCAAAATGTGGCAAGCAAACTTTTAAATATATTGATCGGCCTAGAATGGCGGGTGGAGTGCATTTCATCAAGGGTGAACACGGAAGTAAGCTGGCCTAAACCAAAACATAAAGACAACGGCAAAAAACCTTCTAACTTCGGGACTTGCGAACCTTTGAACATGTCAGAAGCCACTTGGGTCATTTCAGACAAGGACATGCGGGGAATGCGGCTCCTGGGACAGCTGCACCCCGTGTTTGCAAGGCTGGTTACCATTTGCCCCTGTCCACAACGTTTACCCTGAAAGCTGGTGGTTTGGCAAGGGGAGGTCCTATTTAAGAGCGGAAGTATCTCGAATTGACGGGTGTCAATAAAAACTACTGGGGTGAAGGTATAAGGAAGAAAAGATCAGAACCTTAGAATTGCACATTCGGTAATAAATACGGTATTTCCCATTGGAACGGCCTCTGTTGAAAGCCCAGGTGGTTATGGCAGGAAGGCAAATAAATATGATTATCTAGACATCATTTCCTCACTGAGAACAGGAAGTAGAACCTCTGCCTCTCTGATGTCAGTCTATTAATGTGTCAGATACATTGTAAAAAATTATTACATGGTCCTGGGGAAAAAAAGGAAACATGGGAAGTGATTTTGTGGCTGCCCCAGAGCAGAGAAGGGGGAGGAAAGAAAAGCCCAGGGAAGGGGTGTACGGAACTAACTAGTTTCCCTTACGGCTCTGCCTGATGAATGACCGCGTTTGACATCACTGATAATTACAATACTATCCAGGGCCCGAGAGGAAACCAGGGTGCTCGGCTCTGCTAAAGCTTCTGCCCGTGGCATCTGCTTAGGGACGGGAATCAAAAATTTTTTTTTCCTTAGTAAAATTATCTGCCAGAGAAACAATGAAGCGTGAAAAAGTACTGTTTAGAGTGTGCATGTCTACCATAGGCTTTTAAAATGCTGGCTGTTACCTTCTGGGACACTTCCCTTTATACCATTGTATATAGCTTGTAAATTTCAGTGGATTTTTTTTTTTTTAAACAATATTACAGGTTGAAAATAAGCAAGTCTGTTTGGGTTGGCCATTGTAAAGTCAGAAGCACCAGCATGTTTCCTGTGGGTCTGTACCTAAGACCCTCAGACAGAAGGCACAGTTAATTAGCCTGGAGGTTATACATGTAATACCTTTCGTCTCTAACACAATCATTTATTCTCTTTTTAAAAAAGGAAATTAAACAGAAGTCAAGGGTTGGCTGTTTTTCATGACCGCAGACAGTGATAATAATAATGATAATAATAAATAGAAGTCTCATGTAAATTTCATTTTGTGAATACACGGGTAGAGCACATGATCTCGGGGCTTCCAAAATGTGGTACGTCCCACAGATGGCTCCAACTTGTGAGTGGGCTCAGTTCTGCATTTGGAATGAAAGGAATTTTAACACTATTTAGACAAAGCCTCAAATGCAGTGTGAAGGGAAAGCTAGATTTCCTTACATGATTTAAACAACAACAAGAATTAGAGACCTATTTGTAATAAAGGCGCTCCGGCAGGATTTAGGATTTTTTGGTTAAAAAAAAAAAAAAGCATGTATTTGTGTTTACCACACATTACATTTCAAAGCTTTTTAGTAATTTTTTCCCCTAAATATGGTTACTTCTTCTAACGCCTTTTATTAGGAGTTAAACTTCTCTTAAAGGCAGCCACCAAAATCGCATTTTTTTTTTTTTTGGCCAACGCCACTCTGTGTTTTTCATATTTGGGCCCAAAACCTGCTTATTATATTGAACTGCCTTGTAGGGTCCTATCAAAACACCTAATTGTTGTATTTTTCTCTGAAGTGGCATTTCCCATGAGATAACTATAATAACTCCATCCTGGTCACTCTTATCTGGAAAATGTGTTTGCCTAAAATCTTGCATCAGATGCTGGGCTCTCTAAGTGATACATCCATTTCTGCTTCTACAGTGGGAGACTGCAAATCTCCTTGCTGGGATCAGACCAAAAAAAAAAAAATCTCTGAAGCAGAGAAGAACAGCTAAGTTCAAGCACATGGAAGAAGGTTTACTAAGACTTCTGTTAAAGCAAAATGAAGTGTGGATTCAGGGTCCCTATCCAAGCTAACAGTGAGAGAAAGGTCAAAATGCCCTGTTAGCCTCTGTCTTCATTTTCTGTGAAAGAGGGAAGGAAGGCTGATACACAGCCAGAACTCATCAGCGCCAAGCACAACCTGCTTTCCTCAAAATCAGGCCTTCGTTCAGAGTTGCAATATTATCTTTGTTTCTTTTTTTTTAAAGGACAGAAAAGAAAAAAAAACAGAAGTCACTGTGTTGGCCTCTATCTTCAAAACAGTGTTGGCTTTGTCTAACATCCTATTAGCGATCTAGGGGAAGTTGATGAAGAATGC
Source organism: Bos grunniens (assembly GCF_055505025.1). NCBI lineage: Eukaryota > Metazoa > Chordata > Mammalia > Artiodactyla > Bovidae > Bos > Bos grunniens. The sequence continues at coordinate 6,659,462 of NC_141182.1, forward strand.
AAACTGCATGAATTTGTAACATTAGTTGCATGAATTTGTGTCATTTTTAAAATAGGTCAATGCTGCTAGTGAAGGTGGCTCCAGACTTTCCAACCCATCTTTTCAGGGAGCCCCCACTCGCAACCTGTGTTGGGATGAAATACCAATAAATCAAACCACAGCCTTTATTTCAATCAGGCATTATTTTTTCGCTCCTATTCCAGGAGCTAAGGTGCTTTGCAATCATTACCAGCTCATCTACGTGGAGATGCCCTCAGCTAAATTTGCACGGGGAAATATGATTTAATAACACAGTTTAAACCCAGATATATACTTGGACTTCTGTAAGTGAGAGGAGGATTTTTCTTTTTCCTATTTAAGACAAATGACCTTCAAAGTTAAAAACACAAACCAACAACTTTGATGTGTTCAAAGTGTTGATGTGAAATCTTGTCAGGCCTTGCTAACAAGAAAATCATGGCGTGTGAGGGAAGAAGAAAAATAATCAGTTTCAGCCAAAAGGCAAGAACTGTTTATCTTGACCACCGAATGCATATGTGCCCAAGCCACCTCTGCCAGTGCCCTCTTTCTGGGCTCATTTCTCTCCAGATGGGCATGCTGCTGGGGGATTAGACGCTCAGGGTGAGGCTGAAAAGGCCCTGCTCTCCAGTTGGCATTTTTGTTTGTTTCCAGCAGGGCAATGGTGTCTCAACTTATTTAAAAACTGAAAACTTTGACAGGGAGGGGGATTTTCAGAGATCGCATTTACCTTACGTATTACTAATTATTAGAAGGACTGCACTAACAAAACAGCCTGTGTTGAACTCTGAATTATTGCCTTGCTACGTCTTCATTACTCCTTCCTTTAGAGCAAAGGATGCCTTTCAAACTTCTAATGCAGTGTTGGATCCAGTTAAACTGCACACTAAGAAACTGAGTACAGAATCAAAAAAAAAATGCAGTTTATTATTGTAATTATTCTTTCTCTTGATATAACCAGAATTGAAAATGAAAGAAAAGCACATAAGAACATCACGCGTGGTTAGTTAGTAACTCAAGATATAAAACAATTTTGCACAGCAAAATATGTAAAAGAAAAGTAACTGACAAGATTTTTTTATATTTATTGTGGTAAGATTTACTTTTCATTTGTTTTTAAAGACAGGATGTCAGTCCCTGAAAATAACATTTACTGATTATTGCCTTTAAAACTGTGGATTTTTTTTTTAAGTTACAGAAAATCCAGTTCTGCACCACAATACAACTGTAAAAAAATCTGCATCATCTTAAAACTGTGCAGTAATGCCATTTTTATAACTGCATAAATTTTATTAGCGTTCTAAACAGTTTTGCAAATTTTTTTTGTATTATATGCTTGCAGGTTATATCTAGTGCAATTCAGTCCCAAATACTTTAATTTGAAAAAAAAAAAAAACATACATTTTGAATGTAAAATACCCCTACAGATATAAACAGGGGTGCTTCCCCTTTTAATACTTTGGTTTTCAATACAGTCAGTGGTATAGCAAAGACTACACATACCCAACTTATATTTAAGTTGCAAGCACATGCTGTATAAGCTACTTTTTTTTTTAAACAGTCCCCTTGCAAACTCTACCCCCCTTAACATCACAACAGTAAACAATTTAGTGCATCAATCTTTTAAAAAATCTACAGCTAAACAGACCTAACTCTTTCAAATTTATCTATAACATTCCTTTATCTGTAGCATACATTTTAACTGGGCTAACAGATTATAAAAACTAGAATTAAATTATATACTAGAAACCCATAGCATTCCACATTTGACAATGACCAAAAGCCAAAAAAATAAAAACAAAACAAAAATAATGGGGCAGATTTCTTTCTCTTAAAAATAAATTTTAGACTGCTTTCGGCAACAGCACAATTTTAGTCCACCCAATGGGGTGGTCATTCTCATTTAAAAGGAATACATTAAGAGTTCTTTACTGTTGGCCTTGTTAAAATTTTTAACCCATTCCGGCATCTTTGACAAGGAGCCCCTTCAGTGCATTTACAATGGGAGGCTGAAGTTCTGAGTAACTCAAAGCAGTTTTGGAGCACATGCAAACTTTCATGGGAAGAAGGCTCTAGGGTTGCACTTTTTTTTTGTTCTGAACTCAAAAAAGTCATGAGGCAATAAAACAAAAGTATGAATGCCAATGCCATAAGTCTTCGAATGTCCATTTCCAAGCCAAAAGAAAAAAAAAAGAAAAAATAATTATACCATACATGTCCAGCATGCAGGCTTTTTTTTTTATTAATATAATGTCTCTTTTCCATAAAGTCTTTGAAACAGTTATAGTTCATTGTTGCTAAGACAAAGTAGCAAGCATAATAATGCATGAGATGAGAATGAGTTGTTTTTTTTTTTTTTAATGGCAGACTAAACTCTCAGATTTGGCATCATAAGGACCAAAACTCACGAGTCACACCCAGAAGGTTGATGCAGGCTTGATTGTGGCAGGTTCATGAGGATTTTTTTCCCTCTATTTTAGCATAAGAATGCTCAAAAAACCCCGATGGAACTCAGCACGCTGCAAGTCTATAACATTTCACATTTTTTTTTTCCTTTGCAAGCTCAATCTCATATGAAGAACTCAGGAGGAGAAAAAAACTTAGCCTTTTTTTCTCTTTTATCTCAAAGGAGATGGGTGGCAAGGGGGTGAAGGTGGAGAATGGGGGGGGTGAGTTAGGGGCAACACAGCAAGCTCCAAAAACTCAAAGTTCTTTAAAAAAAAAATCCAAACAAAATAAAACACACACACAGAAAATGAACACCAGCTCATGAACTGAAGAAGAAAAAAAATATGTGAATGATGCAGGCTTCAAAGGTGAGCATGAGGAACTCTGTTGAGATCTTTGAACATAAGTAAAAGGGGTAGGGGTGGGGGGATGTTAAAAAAAAAAAAAAAAAGCCAGCAAGTTATGGAGAATTTCAGATTGGCAATCCATGAGCCAGACCACCAGCCCCTCCCCGACTCAAAAACAGCCGCCACCACCACCATCATCTCGGAGCAATGTGTGTGTGTGTGTGTGTGTGTGTGTGCGCAGGGACAACTGGGTGGGGGTCGGGGGCAAGCTCGGGAGGGGAGGGGGCGAGGTGGTGGCGAGCAAGGCTCTTGGAACTGCAAGCCCACACCCGAGTCGGACCCCCACGGAGCGCTTATCAAGGTGGCGAGCTGGGGTCGCGTGTCAGACTCACATGAAAAACTCGGGAGAGGACGGGTTGTCGCTGCTCGAGCCGTTTTCTCGGAAGCCGCTGCTCACTAGCTTCTCGTACTTCTCCTTGTACGCGTCCCTCTCGCGCACCAGCCTGGAGATCTCCTGCTTGAGGTGGTCGACCTGCTGCAGCAGCTGGTTCTTCTCGGACTCCAGGACGTGCCTCTGCTGCACCCTCTTGAAGCGGCAGGACTGGGCATAGCCGCGGTTTTTCAGGGTCCGCCTTTTCTGCTTCAGCCGAATCACCTCCTCCTTGCTGACCCCGCGCAGCTGCCGGTTCAGCTCGCGCACCGACATGGTCACCAGCTGCTCGTCGGAGAAGCGGTCGTCGAAGTGCAGGCCGCCGGCCGCGGCGTGATGAGGGTGCAGGGCGCCCCCCGCCCCCGCTGCGCCCCCGCCGCCGCCTCCTCCTCCGCCGCCGCCGCCCCCGGCGCTGGCCGGGCCGCCCGAGCCGCCGCCCGAGCCGCCCGCGCCCCCGGCCGAGGCGGACGCGCTGCCCGCGGCGCCCGGTGCGCCGGCCGTCGGGTGGTGGTGGTGGCTGGCGGCGTGGTGGTGGTGGTGGTGGTGGTGGTAATGCGGAGCCGCGCCGCTCTGCGCGGCGGCCGCGGCGATCACGGCGGACACCACGGCGGCGGCGGGGCCCATCTCCTCGCCGCTGCCGCCCAGGGAGGCGCCGGCGCCGGCCCCGGCCGCCGAGGCCAGCTGCTGCGCCCCGCGCGCGTAGCCATCGAAGCCGCCCTGGAGCTGGTGGCTGTTGCTGATGAGCGCCTCGACCGCGTCCTCGGGGCTGAAGCCCAGCGCCTCGGGGTTCAGCTGCTGCGGGTAGCCGGTCATCCAGTAGTAGTCTTCCAGGTGCGCCTTCTGCTCGCTGCCTGAGCCCGGGCTGGGCGCCGAGAAGCTGGGCGAAGGGGGCACCGAGCTGCACGGCGTGCTCATGGGGGTGGAGGACAGCGAGCCCCCGGCGATGAGACGGCCGCACTGGCTGATGATGCGGTCGGTCTCCACCGGCTCCTTTTTCACTTCAAACTTCATCAGATCGAAGTCATTAACATATTCCATGGCCAGGGGACTGGTGGGCAGGTCGGAGTTGCTCATTGCCAGTTCCGATGCCATTCTCCTGCCGCCGCCGCCGCCGCCGCCGCTCCGCCAGATGGGCTGCAGGAGAGGGGCCAGCGGGCTGTGCTGGGTGGCCAGCGGGTGAGCCAGCTTGCCGGGCTGGGGCGCTTCTAGCTCGCGCGGCGGTGGCTGGCCCGAAACCTCCGAGCGCGCACACACACACACACACACACCCCCGCCGCCCTGCCCGCGCCCCCCGCGCCCGCCCTCCCTCCCCCCCGCCCCGGCTCACGCCAATGTGCTCGCTCGCTCGCCCCGGCCCCTCCTCGCCTGCTCGCCTCCTAGCGCGCCGAGTCGGCGGCTTCAGGCTCGGGAAGGTCCTCCACGGGCTGCGGTGGCGGCGGCGGCGGCGAAGCCGGAGGAACCCGGCTGGGTGCGCGGCGTCCCCCGCTCGCCGCTCCGCTGCGCGCTTTGCATAAGGAGGGCTCGGCTCGGCTTGCTGGCCCCGGCTGCAGGCGGGGCGCGCGCGGCGGCCGTTCGGGGCTGCAGGCGCGGCGGGCGGCTGTCCGGGCGGCGCAGGCCTTGGCACCGGGGAGTTAACACTTCATGCTTCTCGCCTCCTCTTCTGCCTGGCTCTTTTTTATTTAAAAAAAAAAAAAAAAAAATTTTTTTTTTTTTTTTCTCTCCTCTCCCTCAACCTCGCGCTCTTCCTCCCTCCGTGCAAAGTGCAAGACAGAGGTGCAGCCGGGCTGGAGGAAAGGAGGTGGGGGGGGGGGGGAGTTGAGTTCTTTCTTGCTTTTTTTTTTTTCTTTTAAAGCGAAATAGCGAAGTCCTGGGGAAAAAGCGAGGCGCAGAGCAAAAGGGGGGAGACCGAGCAGACGAGCAGCCGGAGCTATACAGCTCGAAGATGAAAAAAAAAGATTTTAAAGCCTCTGATCCAGCAAGAAGAGTTTAAAGCTATTGCTGAGTTTTATAGCACTCGTGACGTCAGGCCCAAATGGGAAATTGACTGGTACTCCGGACCAATGGGAGGCGGCGGGAGCGCCCGCGATTAGCATAGGAGTCGAGAAACAAGGAAACTTTTCCGAGCTGTCAATCAGGGCCCAATCAGCTGACTGTCAGCTGGGACGGGCAGTCTTAACCCTTCCCACGCCGCAGCCTCCGAGCGAGGTTGCAAGGACCGGAGCAAAGTTTGGTGCAAGAGGGGACAGAGTTTTCCGGAGGGGCTGCGGGAATCCAGGTGGACAGCGAGGACGGTTTGCTTTACTTCGGAGCTAGAGAGGCCTGCCTTCCGGAGCCCCAGCTCGCCTGCCACTCGCTCGGCCAGGCCACGGTTGGCCTGCTCCCCCCCAACTCCTTCCTGACCGCCCCCCCCGCCCCACCCCACCCCCCACCGCCAACCCCGCCTCGTCACTCCCGCAAGGATCATGAATTCGCCGGGTAGCTTTTTCTCTTTGCTCTACCTTAGGGCACCCAGGTTTCCGCCCGGGGGGAACCTTCCTTCCCCGGAGCCTGCCAGTGCCCGGAGCGCAAACTTGGCCCCAACTCTTTGTCCCTCTCCCCGGTGCCCGCGCGCACTCGCGCGCGTAGGGGCGTAGGGGTCCCCACTGCGCGCTTGACCTCGCCCGGCCGCGCGCCTGCCAGGGCGGCTCCAAGTCCGCGGAGAGAGAGAGCCCGTTTTATCAGCCTCTTTTAAAGGACTTGAAATGAGTTGCTCAGGGGCCATTCCGCGCGGGGGCTGGCTGCCCGCTGGCGTCTCCCGTCCTTGGCTGGGGGGGTGCGAACGCGAATTAACTACGGGAAAGCTCGGTGTCAGGTCAGCCCGGCTCCTCACCCTCGGGCCTCTGACTCTGGCCCGAGTCTGGCCTTTGAGACTCACTTCTCTCTCTCATACACACACACACGCACATACTCATCCACCCCCTTATGAAATCTGACTCCTGTTTATCAGGGTCCTGCTCGCCCTTTGCACTTTTACATTTCACTTAATTATTTCAGACTTGATCGTGGGGAGGAACGGAGGCGAAAAAAGAACCAATACCCCAGCCCGCACCAGCTCCCCTCGAAGGGTTAAGTTTTAAACCGCGGTTTCTAGGACGGGTCCGGAAACCCAGAGTTGGGGGTAGGGAGGACGGGAGTAGGGGCTGCTTCTCCCCTTGGGGGGGGGGGGTGGGGAGTTGCAGATGCTAATAACTGTTCGGTTTTCTCCATCGATTCTTCTAAAGCTTTGCAAAAAAAAAAAAAGAAAGAAAGAAAGAAAGAAAAGAAAAGAAAAAGGAAGGAAAAAAAAAAAAAAGAAAGAAAGAAGGAACCAGTAACTCTGTTTCTAAGATTTTAAAGCGATAGGCCAGATGGAGAAGCCGAGATTTATTTGAGGGAAAGCGAGAGGGCGCGGAGCCGACCCAGCGTTTGGAAGACCAGCCTACCTGCCTGGATGTTGGACTGTTGATTCCTCCAATTAATGAAATGCACTTGGTGTTAATCATATTTATCTTATTTTATGGGAGGGGGAGACGCTAGGAGGGTGCATAAAAAAAATCTGAAAAGCCTGGAAACGGTCGGAGAGTGAAAACTATTGTTGGACCGAGTTGGTTCTTACCTCAACAGCGCCACCTTTCGGCAAAGGTCAGTTGAAATTGATCCGTGTCCAGTTTTGTTGATGAAATGAAAAGAAGCTGGTTTCCCTAGGTGGGAGGAGGAAAGAGGGGCGGAAAGTTAGTTTGGCTGCAAGTGGGAGAACCCGACTTTGTCAGGAAAGGGGCTGAAGGCAGTGCTGGCAGGTGCGGGAAACATTTTTTTTTCCCCACCGTCCCCTTTGACTGTGGAGAAAGAGGCCAGGGGACCCGGGAGACTTATGCAAGAGGATCCCGTGTAACAAACAGGGCCCCAAACCCTTTTTAAAAAGTGCCAGGATGCATTTTCAACAGGCTTTATGGCAATATCAATAGAATTAAAGTTACTTGTAATTCAGTGATAAATGAGATGTCTCTAGTAAGTAAGATTAAGTGCTGTGCTATAAAGTTGTTTATCTGAAAAGTAATTCTCAGAAAACCTGACTTCTGACACTTAGTCATATATTAAGCCAGCTTCTTGAACATTGCACTTCAGAATGCTCTCACCCACCCGACTGCATACTTTACTATTTATAATGAGACCTTAGGTGTCACTCATTGGCTTCATACACCAGATTAGACTTGTGTTCATTTCCCTCATGCTGGCAGCCTTGGGTTTCAGCAAACCCGGGAATCCCTAAGGAGAGACTCGCCAAAAGGCTTGTAGGCAAGTCGTTACCCTAAAAGGCCAGCACTGTTGGTATTTTCCAGAAAAGCACTTTTCCTTTTCATCATTACTGCAGAGAAGATGTTTATAAGAGTAGCTTGGGTTTTATGGGAGTACTTTGTTGGGATGGAATGAGATATGTCCATAACCAGTTTGGGGAAGAAAGAGTGAAGATTATGTCAATATTTATGCAGCCTCACAGAATCTCTTTGCTTTCCTCTTTCAAACAGTATTTCCCCTAGTAATGAAGTTAAGGGATTACAGTTTATGTATTCAGAGGGAAAATTTACTGCTTAAATTACAGAAACATATTATGTCATTAGCATTGTCTATAGCAATACTTTTCTAAGTCTTTTTAAAGTTATTAGCCACAAATGCCTGAAGTTTATATTTTAATGTAAAATATGAATTTCAGTATACTTAGGAAGAATTAATTCATTTTTTTATTAGAATTTTTGCTTTAACCCTTTTGCATCAGATTTTTGGTAAAAGCTGTGGGATATGATCCCTGCCCCTCATGAAAGTATTTTTGGTCAGGAACACTGAAACTGCTACATTTATAAATAAACAACATTTATAAACAAAGTTCACTAATGACGAAGATCATGAGATACAGATTCATGGCCGTGCACCTAATTGTTGCAATTATGTATCATTTCTAGAAATTAAATGCCCATGTTTGGGCAGCTAAATGTATTATTATCTGCACATTTTATTTTTGTACACTGCTATCAAGCCAGGGTATTTTTCTTTCTCTCATTGCAGAGTCTTTTATAGTCTCCCATTTTCTCTTGGGGGAAAAAAAAAAGATACAAATTATTTTTTAGAAGTGGAGCAGTGGTGCTCCCAGGCTTTTAACTTAATTCTCATTTTTGTCCTTTTTCCTTTATTATTTGGTGATTCACAGGGGTGTCTAAACATTTACAGTCCTCTGTTAGTAGCGTTTCTCTTGTAACAATTGAGCTCTCTCATTTTAATTAGTACTATTCAGGTTTTTGAATCTCTACAATTACAGCAGGCCACATTTCTTTAGATTTCTTTGCTAACATTGTTTGTTTCACTTCTCTCCTAGCCAATATAATCCAAATACAATATGAACTGTCTTTTCTTACTGCTTAATACCCCCATGCTATATATACTCTGGTAATCTCTGTAGAACAATACAGAGTAATTTAGAAACCACGCGTTTGTCATTATTGACCAATTCAAACCAGTAGCATTCAACTTTCTGAAAGCAGTGAATCTTTATAGAGGAATTTGGCGGGAGGGAGGAGGGCATGGGTCAAATCACATAGGCGATTGTGAAACCCTAACATCAAAAACAGTGTTGGTTTCATGTCTGTACATACATAACAACTTTATGCAAAAAAAAAAAAAAAAAAATCAAACCCTGTTTACATCCAAATTATAATGATTCAAAATGAAAAATAATACAGTCTTCCTGATTGAGAGTTAGCACCGTTCAGGTGTATCATGTTAGAATGAGACATATATAATCTAAAAAGAACACGATGCATTAAGGGTAGTGTCTGAACTCTCTGTTTATCCAGGAGCTGATTTTACCGTGCAGAACTCACCAGTGTCCACTGAATTTCACTCTGAAACCAACTAAATCGATTTGAGGAAAGAGTTGTTCAGAGGAACTGAATGATAAGGCATGGAGTGTTCTGAGCTGGAGTGTTAGAGAAATCCTTTTAACAGTCTTTAGTGAGCAGGGCAAGTAAATCACAAATCACTGTTAGCAGATTCATGGAAGAAAATTAATCGAATCAGACGAGATAATCTGATAAGGGTAAAATTGCTGAGGAAACAGTCTTGCCTCATATTGGAGAATGTAAGACAACAGTCTGATTACTAGGAGTCGTTATGAATAGGTGAATTATGTGCTAAATAATCATCAGAGTAAATCAGCATTTATTAATTCTTTTCTCTTTAAGCAATTCACAGTTGTAAGTTAAAGCCGCTCTCTCTTTGAAGACACATCTTTTATAATTTTTATTAGAGGTAATTTATTATTTGCATTACCTGTATTTACTTCATAATTGAACATTTTGCATTCAAATTTATGTAATGCATTATGCTTGAGAATATATTTCTGCCTGATTAGCATAAATAGTCACTTACCTCATGAATTACTAACAAAGTTTATCTTAAAATATAGGTTTTTTTATTAAGTGGAACACAAACATATGTATAATAAATTCTGATTTTCCGGTGCAGTTAGAGAATGGCTCACATTTGGTTTCAGGGAAGCCAGGCTTTAAGGGGAGGGGAGTAATCATGAGGAGAGAGCAAAAAATAGACAAATCAGATTTGAAGGTTTCTCTGGGGGGGGTACCATTTTGATGGGGGGTTGTGCCTGGTGGGGGGCAGAGGGGAAAGGGCAGAAGAAGGGTCTGGGGTCTTCATACACTGTTCAGATTGCTTACTGGAAAGTGGATTCTGAAAACAAAACCCCTGCAACTCGTCATCTGTGCCTTTGTGAAAGACCATGGTTGCAAGTGTATCTCATTGCCAGCGTTTGGGGTTTGTTTATGTTGTTTGTTTTGTTTATTTGTATCAGGCTCCCAAAGGGCTCTACCTTAGAACACAGTACACATCATTTAGGCAGGTTCTTGTTTGTTTTGCACCAGAGATGTGGGAGAGCCAGATGTTTTCTCTAGTGAGAATTCCTAGGACGGCCTCCCCAGATTTACTCCAGCTCCTGTCCTTTCCTCACCCAACCAAGACACCCAGTGAGGCCTGGTGGACGGGAGGGGATTACTAAACAGCTCTGTGCATACACCAGCATCTGATCGGGATTAATCAACAGCTCTGTACATACACCAGCATTTGAGCGAAAGGACTTCTTTGGCGTTTAGACACCAGAGAGAGATTCAAAATTAGAGGCCTCTTTCCTATTCTCGCCATTCCAAATCAACAGATTCCCATGCTTGTCTCTTTATCTCTTTTCTTTTTTCCTTCTTTCCTTTTTTTCCAGAACATAGATACCTCCCTTAGCTTTTTTTTTCCCTTTATCTAGGAACCACTTGCAATTCAACATTCCATCGTTATACCCTTTTTGATCCTATTCACAGAGCTACACCACGGAGGGAGTTTGTCCCGAAAGCATTCAGCCCTTCGAAGGTTTATCATGCTGAAGTCAGAACTGATTTTTTACAAAAAGCAGGAATATAGAAACGGACATGATACTGGGACAGTGTTGGTTCAGGCTATGTCTTCCGTGCAGGAGACGTCAGGAGACAGACTCCGTAGAGTTTCGGTCACTTTCCTTCCTCCCCCTGGGTCTGGGGTGATTCTTAGGTCCCGGTCCAGTGGCATTTAGCAGCCATGTGCCCTGGGAGCTGGAACCTTGAGTCCTAGAAAACACAAAACCAGGCTTAAATGCGTGCATGTTGACCGGAGGACTCTGCTGAGGCAGAGGGTTTCTGAATCTCTGTTTGTGAGTTTGTTTGGCTGGACCGGAGAGGAGAGATCCCTCGTGGCCAGTGTAATATCTCTGTTGTTGGTTACATCGAGGCTTTTGCTGAGCTTTCGCACATGTTGTTCTGTGCACTGAAAACACCAAACCTGCCCAGGAACACCCTCACGGCCTCATCCGTTGTGAAGGTGTTCCTGGGCCGAACAGGCGTTCTCTGTTCTGGAGAACAGAGAATTGGGCGGGACAACCCCTCCCACCCCTAATAAAAATGAAAGTCACATTTATAGATCCTTTTGCCAGTATTCTTATTTAGTTGTTTTATAAGCTATTATCCATGTTATTGGTTAAATAGAAACGTTTGAACCAGACCGAAAGGAGAGGACATCAAACAAAGGAACCACTATTCCTCATCTCCACCCTGGCCCCCTAATTATGGTCTCAGGTGTTACCATCTGTGATAATTGGGGTCCGGGTGTATACTCTCTGCAGAGTGGAACTGTAGCAGGCACACCGTTCTTCACCCTAACAATCTCAGAAAGCAGCTTGGGGCACACCCCCATTCTTTGGGGAGAACCTCAGACAAGGGAGCATGTAGAAGTCTGACCTTAACACTCTCCCTCCAATGTACAATCAATGGGACTCTGCTTTGCGGCACCGGCCTGCAAATGTTCAGCACGCAGGGCTTGTTTCGGCACAGCAGCCCATGAGACCATCAGGGGCCCAGGAGGACATCTGCATTTCTTCTAAAGTCAGAGTTAAAGAAATGAAAATCATCAAGCATGGATTACATCTGTCATTGTACCAACACAGCTATACAATGTAATCAAGTTTCCTTACGGAAGGAGTCCGTGACAACCGAAGTGAGTAGCACCCACACAAGTCTGCGTGGGGCCCTGATAGCATGTACTTGATTACCTCCAGTGACCGGGTGCTCACTGCTCCCTGTTTCACCTTCCACCCAGTCCGTCTGTCTTCCCACAGTCCTGAGACTTGTCAGGAAAAGCTTTTTGTCTGTCGAGTATAGAGTCATACCCCTTTCTTCTGTACATGAGTCTAGATTTTATACACTTGAAAGTGTGTAATGAGCCCTTACACCCCTCGGGGTGTCCCAGGAGTAGAAGACAGCCACTCTGACACTTTTTCCCTGCCATTCATTCCTTTTCACTTCTGGACATGGCCTTTAGCACTTTCACAAATGCCTGAATTTCAAGTGCCCCTGCCTCACGGCTGCCGCCCTGCTCTTAGGGTTCAGATTCCAGAGCTGAACCCAGATCCCCAGGTGTGAGCATCTTACCACAGCAGGCACCGCCCTCCACCTCCGGGAGCCGCAGTCTGTCTGCTCTCGTGCACCGAGTAACTTCCCGGGTCTCCCCAGCAGACACAGGACGCCGGTGACTCGCCAAGGCTGGCCCCAGGCCCCTTCTCCTCGTGCTCCCCGTCCTCTGTTTTGCGGGCTTGTGTTTTTGAACCCGAGCATGGAAACATAAAATGATTTCCAGTAGGATCCACCTGTCTCCTGTCGAGCCGGGTCCCTGCCTGTCTAAATCTCTCTTTGGATCTAGAATGTGCCATCAACTAGGTTTAGTCTGCTTTCCACCTCTGTGGCAGCTGCCAATGAAACGAGCGTGCTTTTTCTGTGACTTCACCTCTTGGAAACAGGACCCTCCCCTGCAAAATGGGTGCTGGTCAGGGTCAGAGATTGTGCCTGTGAAGTGTCTGCTACCGCGGGAGGACACAGGGCAGCTCCCTAAGTGGCTGGAGCCCTTCTGCGCTTCCAGCTCTCCCTGAGTTGTTGATGACAGTATCACAGGGGACCAAGCCTCGACAGTCCCGCTCAGCCCCTCATCATTACACAAAATGACTCACTGGGTTATTCGAGTCCCCTAGTGGACATTCTAAATCAAATGGGCCTAAAACATCACCAAATCAGCAGGGAGATGCAAGTCAAAACTGTGAGGTATTACCCCCCACACCTGTTAGGATAGCTATATCAAAAAGACAAAAGATAACAAGAGCTGGCAAGGATGTGGCAAAAAAGGGAACCCTTGTGCACTGTTGGCAGGAAGTCAATTGGTGCAGCCACTGTGGAAAACAGTATGGAGGTGGCTCAGAAAATTAAAAACAGAACTACCATATGGTCCAGCAACTCCCCTTATGGGTATGTATCCAAGGGAAATGAAGTCAGTATCTCCAAGAGCTATCTGGAGTCCCATGTTTATCACAGCATTACTTATAATAGCCAGGATATGGAAACAGCCTAAGCAACCATCCATAGGTGAAGGGATAAAGAGAATCTGATGCATGATGTACAAGGGAATATTATGCAGCCTTAAAAAAGAAAGCGATCCTGCCATTTGTGACCATGTGGATGAACCTGGAGGACGCTGTACTAAGTGAAATAAGCCAGACACAGAAAGACAAATACCACATGATCGCATTTATATGTGGAATCTGAAAAGGTCACACTTACAGAATCGAGATTAGAACGGTGGTGATGGGGGAGTCAAGGGTGGAGGAAAATGGGGAGAAGCTGAGCCAAGGGTAGAAAGTGTCATTACGCAGGATGTGTTCATTTTACAGCATACTGGACATGTCTGATGGATCGCACCTATTGAGCAGCACGCTGGAGGGCGGCTTTACAGCATGTTGGCTGTAGTGACCAGTACTGCGTTGCACACTGTGTGCTGTAATTTGCCAAGAGAGTAGATCTTAAGTGCTCTTAACACACACACACACACACACACACATGGAAGACAGCAACTGTGATATAATGGATGTATTAACTAGCAGGGTTGTGGTGGTTATTTCACAATGTATGTGCATACCAAAACATGACATCGTATACCTGAAACATGCGCAATTTATATTTGTCAATTTTGACCCAATAAAGTGGAAACAATGGAACTGGCCTATTTGGTAATTGGGGATGTCGTACACCTACCCTTCTAATCAATTCTAAAAGAACTTTATTTTTATTGTCTAGACACAGCTCTCTGTCGAGGATGGCAGGTAACTTAGATAACTGTTTAAAGTTTCACCTGCTCTGACCTCTGTAAACCTCTGCCCTGTCAAAGTACACAGTAGTTGTCCAAAGCTGGGACCTCAGAGACTAATAAAAAATAGATGTAACCTAGAAAACCTAAGCAGAAGAGCTCTGTGTGTGTATAAAAGACTCTTTGCGGTCTGTTCCTTCCCCCTGGCTGCTTCTCTCGTTTCCACCACCACCTTCCCTGCCATTTCCCAATGCCAGTTTTGAGGCCGCGAAGCTCTGAGGCACTTTCTTGAAGAGTTCAGAGTTGCCAGGGTCCACCTTTGAGCTGCCACTGGGTCCCCCTGGTCTCTATCGAAAGGAGCTCAACGTGCAGACTTTTGCAGACTCTGCCCTTTGTGGCTCCCTTTGCTTCTCCTTGCAGAGAAAGCTGAGCGTGAAGGCAGGAGGGAGCTGGTGAGCATTTATGACCGGCTGTCCAGGGTCTGTGTCCTGCTTCAGAGCCTGGGGCCAGCTGTCACAGCGGACCAGGCCGGGGTCATCATCGGGGCCTGGAAGAAGGATGGGGACTCTTGGGTGAGCGTCGCCGTGGGCTCCAGGCTCCACGAAGAGCTGCTGATCTGGGCTGATCATGTAGGTGCTGGCAGGTCGGGGAAGCAGGGGTCGGCGTGGAGACAGGGTGCTGATTCACCCTCTGACCTCAGCAAAGCTTTGCTGTCTTCGCCAGCCCATTTCTCTAGCTGAAAATGGTCTGGACTGCATGAAGAGGTTAAAAAAAAACAAACAAAAAAACCCCTGGATTGCACAGAGGTAACATTCTCAGCCCTTTGATGCTGAATACAGGGTAGGTAAGCTCAGACCAGACAACATATAGACAGGGCTGATGTGCTGGGGTGTTGCAAAGCACTGGTGGGTCATGATGACAAAGTCAGAATATCTTTGGGGTCAAAACGACAGAGCCAGTGCAGTGGGGGCAGAATGCGGGGGCCAAAGCCTCCCGCGTCTCCAGGCCAGAGCACGCTGGGGTTGAAGGTCAATGCTATTCACAGCCTTTGCGGGGCAGAGAAGCGAGGGTGAACCGCAGATTTTTGGGGGGCTGAGCCAGGGGGTGCTGCCATTTGGTGCCAGGCCACCACGAGGCCTGAATCCTGCTCCGTCCCAGGTGTGAGGCCTGGGCAAGTCAGTGGACCCAGTCTCTGGGCCAGAGTCTCCTCCCGGGTCAAAGGTGGGAGGGTTTTCGTCACCAAAGTGAGCATGTGTACCCAGGGCCTGCACACGTCAGCCGGCTGCTGCTAAGTGTTCAAAAGAACGGACCTGTTAGTACGAGCCGAGGGCTGTGCCGACGTCCTGCGTGCGCCGTTTCCATCCACAGCACCTCATGCACACGAGGCTCTCGGGAAGTGTCCCCCCTTCTGTCTTCTCTGCTTCCGCCTTCAGGTTGTAGTCACCTCGGGACCTGGCAGAGTTCCTCTCTTTCCCTTTCTCCTGAGTCTCAAAAGTCAGCACGCTTTTGCCCACCGGAGCACCTCCTTCCCCGCGTGCCCTCCGTCCTGTCTCCTGGCTCATCCTGATTCCTTTCCAGGTCTGGGGTGGGCTCGCTGTCCCACCCCTGTGCCCACTGCCTCTGAGTCCTCCTGGTGCCACCTCAGTTCCTCACCTGCCCTGGCAGCACGGTGAAGCCGGGAGCACACCTCTCACCTCTCTATCGTCTCTACCTGTTGCAACGCTCGGCACACAGTAGGTGTTCAAAAAATGTTTATCAAACGAAAGTGGCATCCTAGGTGGTGCTAGTGGTGAAGAAGCCGCCTGCCAATGCCGGAGACACAAGAGATGGGGCTTCGGACCCTGGGTCGGGAAGATCCCCTGGAGGAGGGCATGGCAACCCACTCTAGTATTCTTGCCTGGAGAATGCCATGGACAGAGGAGCCTGGTGGGCTACAGTCCATGGGGTTGCACAGAGTCAGACATGACTGAGCACGATCATATATAAATATATATATACACACAGGCACTCTGGCTCCTTGCGTCATTTTCTGAAGTGCTAAGGCACACGGAATGTCCTGCCAAGTGTCCCAGAAAACGTGCCTGTGAGGGGGTGGCTGGCTGCTGTGTTGCAAGGAGGCAGCTCCTACGCTCCCCTCTCATGCGTCTCACGGGCCCCTCCTCAGTTACCAGAAAGCTTATCTCATGCACTGATGCGCCCGTGTCCTCCTGAGCCAGACCGGGCTGGAGACACGCGGGCCCCGGAAGCGAGGCGGATGCCGGCAGAGCCTGCCGGGACGAGACTCTGGACGAGCACTGAAACGCCCGGGTGCACTGAGGTGTGTCGTCTGGATTCCAGTGCTGGCCGCCGCCATGGGCCTCCTTCCAGCCTTGAGTCACGGCTGCCTCCCCCGGGGCCTCAAGGCACACGGACACTCTTTTGTAATCTTCAAGTGTAAGAAAGCCAGCCTGTCCCGGTTTCCACATGCCCACACGCCGCACTCCTTCCCCCAGCACGGCTCCTGTGCGAGACTGTGCCAAGCTCTGGGGATGGGGGCTGACGTCGGACAGGCATTTAATAAAGCTTAGGCGTCAGTGCAATCGCTGCTGCTCCCAGAAGCCCTCCCTACTCTGCCTTTTACTCACCCTATTTATACACGCACGGGTGTATCCTGACCTCTCTTTCAAGGCCTCTGGGGCTTTGGGAGCACACGGTGTGGTGGCTGCTGCTACTTCTTCCCTGTGTCATCTCTGAGTCCTTGACGTGCTCTCTGAGTCTTGGTCTTTGGCGTTCGATGGGGCCTCAACTGCTGGCCCTGTCTGAGTTCTAGTGGAGAAAGTTTGACCGGAACTGACATAAGCAAAAAGCAAACTTATGGGCCCATGGGCCCAAACGGTGCAGGGACAGGGCTGGCTGCAGGCTGGGGCAGGAGCCCCACAATGCCCCTGAGTCCTGCTTCCTCCCACCTGTCCTTCCTGGATTCCCGGCCAGGTCTCCAGGGGGCTCCAGCTCCCATAGGTCCCATGGGAGTCGGTCTGAAGTCCCAGTTGGGCAAATCAAAGCCATGGCTGGGGTCAAATCATTTGACTAGTTATCCACTCACCCTGCTCCAATCTTTATAGCTGCTGCTGCTGCTAAGTTGCTTCAGTCGTGTCCGACTCTGTGCAACCCCATAGACGGCAGCCCACCAGGCTCCCCTGTCCCTGGGATTCTCCAGGCAAGAACACTGGAGTGGGTTGCCATTTCCTTCTCCAAAGCATGAAAGTGAAAAGTGAAAGTGAAGTCACTCAGTCGTGTCCGACTCTTAGCAACCTCATGGACTGCAGCCTACCAGGCTCCTCCATCCATGGGATTCTCCAGGCAAAAGCACTGGAGTGGGGTGCCATTGCCCTCTCCATCTTTATAGCAAAGAGATGAAATATGTTGATTGACCCTTCTCTGGCAGCTCACACAGTAAAGAACCTGCCTCCAATGTGGGAGATCTGGCTTCGATCCCTGGGTCGGGAAGATCCCCTGGAGGAGAGAACGGCAACCCACTCCAGTATTCTTGCCTGGAGAATCCCATGGACCGAGGAGAGGAGAGTGCTACATGCAGAGAGTTGAACACAACTGAGCAACTAGCACTTTCACGTTAGGCTCAGAAAGAGTCAGGCCGGGACACGGGGAATTGCTGAGTGTGAGGGAGGTGCCGTGCTCCATGGCATGGGGCCCGCCACCAAAGGACAACGCGACTGACCGCCGGAATGTGGGACTTACTCACCCAGGGCTTGCCCTTGGCTTTAACGCCCTGGCTTTCACAGTAGCCCACGGAGACACATGCTGCTCTTTCTGTTTAGCTCAGAAGGAAGCTAAGGCGTGGAAACATTACGGAGAGTCTCCAAGGTCTCTCAGCTGGTGAGTGGTTCAAGGCGTGGCGGCAAAGTTTACGCTCCGACCGTCTTATTACCTAGTGTGAGGGGGAGACACACAAGAAACAGAGTGGCAAGTAATACATCCTATAATATACTCTGTAACGTAACACGGCATAGCATAGTATAATTTAATACAGCATTATATCATACCTCATTGTATATAAAATCACATCAGGCATCATGTCATGGAAGGCATTGGGAAGTGGTCCTTTTTTTTTTTTGCCATTGCCTCGTGGCTTGTGAGATCTTAATTCCCCTGACCAGGGATCAAACCTGGGCCCTTGGCAATGAAAGCTTGGAGTCCTAATCACTGGACCACCAGGGATTTCCCAAGGAAGTCGTCCATCCTGAGAACACCTGCCCCCAGCATGGAGCATCAGGGGTCCTGGGTAAGTGCTGACCAGCTGACAGAGTGAGTCACTCTGTGTGAACCATGACCATCCTTTAGTTGAAGAACCCTGTTTCTGCCATGGCAACAGCATTATTATTATTACATTCATATGTTCGCTTCTGTCATCCGAGATATACAAAGAATCAAAAGAAGAAATTTTGAGGAAAGATCAAATGAACTGAAATTTCTACAGCCCTCTGGCTTCCACTGCTGGTGGGTGTTTATAGATGTCAGGCTGACCCTGTGTCCCTAAGACTGTCTTACTGGACCCTTCCAGTGGATAAGACCCCAGGAGATCTGTTTACTGGCAGGTAGAAAAGGAGTTAAGGGTCAACAGCAAATGATACCGAGCTTTTGTGTTCAACACTTAATCTTTCTCTCTTCTTTAAAAAAAAAAAATCCTCTCTCACTTTTTAAATTTCTGTTGCTATCCCTGAATTGGGTGTTTGCTAAGCTACCCACTCTAATATTTTTGCCTGGAGAATTCCATGGAGAGGAGCCTGGTAGGATATAGTCCATGGGGCTGCAAACAGTTGGACATGACTGAGCAGCTAACACACGCACGTACACGCGTGCACACACACACACACACATACACACACGATATGCTGTGGTCTGTTCATGGGTTGTTTTGGAGTGCTCAAGTGCACAGGCTGAGCTGAAGAGTGAAGATTTTAAGGATGAAGTATATCCCTTTTCCTGGCCTTCTCAGAGCATAGGCTTTTCAGGCAAATAGCTTCGCTTGGGCTTCCTCACTTCACCCCTGCCTCTCATCTGGTAGCCTAGTAAACAGTATGTGAGGCATTTCATCCAAGCATCAGAGCGATTATGAAAATACTCCTGAGATTAAGCTCACATCTGCAGCCTAAACTGCAAACATCTCACCTCCCTCCACCGTCCCGGTGTCATCTGATCTCAGTTCCCTCAAGGTGACTAAGAGTCTAGTCATTAATATAACACCCACCCGCTTTATTGGGGCTTACCGTCAGAAAGGTCTGTTTCCAGAAACTGCCTGCTCTGAGGGCAGCTGCAGGGCTGGCCCTGCTTGGCCATTGCACAAGTCCGTGCATTGTCTTTGTACCAGAATCACTTTCCCAACCTGAGTGCCAACGGCAGATTGCGGTCCTTGTTCTACGTGGCGGGGAGGAAAGGCTTGGTTTTAAGTTACATGATGGGGGAATTAGACTTCGAGAAGCTAGCACTCGATCGTCCACACTCCCACCTTTCCAACAATGCTGGGACCACGGGGTAGAAACGTGATGACGGTGAGCCTGACAATGGTGCCAAACTACTGCTATCACGAAACACAGAGGAGAGAGAAATGAGCCCCACGGAGAAGCATTCATTCACATCCGGAATATGGGCAATTCCGTAGGACGAGTGCTCCAGTTTCTTCAACAGCCAAATGACCTGTGAGAGGTGGGGAGAAAGGGAGGCTGTTACAGACATTCTTTTAGGGCTAAAAGAGGTGGCTCAAACCCAGAGAGGCAGCAATGACAGGTGGGGGAGTCGGCCAGGGGTCAGGGGTCAGGGGTCACTGTCTACACTGACTGCCTTTCCCAGGTCCTGCATTTACCTGTGCTGAGGTCCCCTTCCGTGGGAGACCTTCTTTGGCTGCTTCTCCCTAATCCAAGTGAGATGGTGTATTTCCACTCAGTGCTCCGATACTGGCATGAGGTCTGTAACTGTGTGGAAATTATCCATATCTGTTTGACTTTTTAAAAAATTCAAGGCAACCGCAGATCCACATGCAACTGGAAGAAATCAAATGCAATGATATTACACGCATAGGTTTATGGGTTTCAGGATGCAGACCATTTTTGTCACCAGGATCCTGTCCCTCCTCGAGTCTTTTGTAATTGCCCTGTGACTCTCTGTTTTCCCTCGTGATTCTGAGAGCATCTTGACCCAGGGGGTCTTATGTTTCACCTCTGTTTCCTGGTTCAAGCAAACTCCTCCAACCAGCACCTGACTTCCAGTGCTCCTGCGGGAAAGCTTGTGGCATAGACTCAAATTGGACCACAGTGAGAGAGTAGCAAAGGCAGCATACTTTTCAGAAAGGCTTTGGCCAAGAGGGACAGAACTGTCTCCAGGTACACAGAGCTAGTGACACAGTCTGTGGGCTCTTTTCCTCTAGAGGACGACGGCGATCTCAGTGGCAACCCCGGCAATCGCCTTGCCTTAAACTATCGTCTTCTCGGTTGATTCAAACAGAAACCTGCACTAAGGGAAGGACAGATCTCTCTGCAAAATGAACACGTGCACACCTGACTTGTTTTTTAGTTCTAATCCTGTCTCTTTTGTGTCATCTTTCCACGAATATGGGGGCTCTGAGGTTAATGCGCTTGAAAATGAGGGACTTGTGGTGATTCTGGCCACAGGGATACCTCCCCTGCTGGGGACAGCTGAGCCAGGAATGGGGAGGTCGTCAGCAAGAGTGCTGGGGTTTTTCTTTAGACTTCCTTGTGAGCCTTGGAAGAAGGCCCGCTTTCCTTCACTGGCCTCCAGCCCACTCTAGGTTTTCATCCTACCAATGGCAGGATTTTCAGAAACCATCTTGAGGAGTGGGGACCCTGAAATTACCCCCAAGGACTTGCTCATATGCCTCAGTGTGGCATGAAGACACAGATGACGCATCTGAATCCCTGGGTCTTGATGAAGGAAGGAATACCCCAGTATGTAAGGGGACCCTGAGTTTCCCCAAGTCTTGAAAGGGAATGACCAGTTGACTCTGACTGAAATCATTAAGTGTCAGATCTTTACTCACTGAAAGCTTGTCCCGTGTCGGGCTTTGTGTTACCTGGGTAGTGTGCTCAGTTGCTCAGTCACGTCCGACCCTTTGGGACCCCATGGACTGTGGCCCGCTACGTTTCATTCCATCTGCCTGTTCATTCATCCATCTGTCTGTCCATCCTCCCATTTTTATGCACAAGCTGCAACTCTCTTTCAGTAGCTCCAGGGGACACACGAAAGGCCACTGAAGCAGTAGCTTTTTGAGCTTCTTTGCAGTATCTTCCAGGCACAAGCACACCGTTGCCTCTTAGATACAATAAGAACGTAAGCCCCTCTGAATATACGTAAAACAGCTTATTGGTGACCAAAAGAACTCCTGTTACTTTCCTCCTGTTCTAAGAAAACACCCTGAAGAATCCGACAGAAAAGTAACGCTCTTACTTGGATACGTGCCTCGCAGCTGCCAGCCCTGAGTGTACTTTGCATTTTGGTTTTCCAGAATTGCAAATCTCACCGAGTATTATTTATTCATTTTCCCCCTCACTGGTATCTATTCATCTCTCTGGGGGAATCTACTTCCTGTGGAGTTCCCTGTGATTACCCCACTCCACTTGAGGAAAAAGAGAATTTCTCCCAGACAGCCTCACCCAGCCTTCCTGAAGCTCCGTCAATGATGGGGCACGCCTCACAGACAGAAGTGTACCTCGACTGGCTCATTGTCACTGATGTCCCGCCGTTCCGTGAGAACCGACGGTTTGGGATGGAATGGGATGTTTTCCTGAAGGTTTATAGCTGTGTCTTCTGAGCCCAGTTTAGGGTTCTCTGGCACCACCGGATGAACGCACCCATCGTTCTGCACCTTGCGGATCTTTTCCAGCCATTAGAACTGAAATCCAACTCTCTGGTCACCTAATTTCTCCAAATACAGTGACACAGTCTCATTGCAAGCACCCTTATTGCCAAATCCTTGTCTATAGAGGTCTGGCACCAATTCTGATGTTAAGCAACAGGAATTGGGAAGAGAACACACACACTAAACCTATGGAAGGAGAAAAGACACACGGGAAAAAATAATAAAGCCGGGGCTTGACACTGTGCTCACGTTGTCGTGCGGGCACAGAGAATGGAGACCTTCGGTGGGAGTGAGAAAGAATGGCAGGGCCGGGTCAGCGCTGGGCTGTTCTGAAGTTAAGGCCACGGACCCTTATAGAACTTACAGGGTTGGGGGGTCACTACAGAGGACATCCTCGGGGCGGGGCTTTTCCATTGTTCTAAGGGAGTAGGTACTGACACTTTGTCTTAACTCATCTTTCTGCGTGAGATGTTCAGGGATCGTTCCTCTCTGTAAAATGTCAGAGCTATATCAGAGGATCACAGGCCTGCATCTTAGAAGTCTATAACCCTGTATGTGGAGCCCATCAAAGCTGCTTCTGTTTCAGAGCAGGTGGGAGGACCCCCACACGGCGCTTGACGCGTGGCTGCTGAAAATTGGTTCCCTTCTTATTTCCAACTTGGGAGGCACTGGGAGGAGTCAGTGTATCTGCTGGAGGTACCACTCCCATTGTAGAAACACTTTATTTCAATCGGTCATCCACCAACCTGGGACTTATCATGACAGCTAAGAACCCTCTGGCCCAGAGCTTTCAGTTTCCCATTCACAGAGCAAGCCCTGCCTGAGCCACAGCGGGGCGGTGGGGCTGGGAGAAGACCGTGACCTTCCTGAGCCCTGGTCTATACTCTTTGCAAGAGATGAATGACCCCCTCCTCTTCCTTGTCCCCACTGAGATGGTGACTTAGCTGAGACGGGAGCTCCCCTCTTCCCCGGGAGGCTCCCTTCCAGGTGAGATCTGTGATGAGTCTGACGTTCGTGTTTAGTGTTATTACTGATCATTGGCTTTCTGAGCGAATTCATAGAAATGTGTGACTCGGCTTGTTTTCGCTTCTGAGAACAGAAGGTTGAGTGCCTGTTCCTTGGAGGAAGTTCTGTGGCTGAGAGAGAAAGAAAATCATGTACCAGAGAAACCTCCTCCCCAGCTGCTGTTTGGTTGCACGGCGCTAATGAGCCAGGTTCCAGTTGGCCTGGAGTCTGGGAGTTAACGGGAAAAGTCACTCTGTGGAGGTGAGATGGTCCACGGGTTTCCCTGGTCAGCCTCCTGGGGACTTCTGCACCACATGGGCTCAGCCTGCTGGTAACGAGGTGATGGTTACCAGCCTGTTGGTTTTTTCAGAGGCGATTGCTGGGCAGCTCCATCTCGGCGCCTGAGCTGGCAACCAGGAAGTTGGAGGGGCAGACCACAGCCCCGCTTCTGCCCCTGCCTGTGCCCAGGAGGAAGAAACAGGTCACGGCCCCACTGTCGGTCAACCACAATGGGCCACCTGCCAGGGTGGGGCGGGCGATGGGGCCTGGGAACAGAGGGCATGCGTGAGGCCACAGCCTGGGCACTGCAGCCTCCCCGGGCGCTGGGTCACCCAGCGGGACACGGGGCAGCCTCGCGGGGCCGTGCTAGCATCCTGCTCAGACCAGCGTGAGGTGCGCAGCCTCCCACATGGGCAGCTGGCATGACTGTGGGCGAGGGCAGGCGCACAGGGCACCAGGAAGAGGTGGAGGCTTGGGAAACAACAGCCGCCTCCTCTCTGCCTCCCCTGATGGGAAGTCAGGGCGGGGCGGAGGAGGAGGGAGGATCTGGTTGAGGGCAGGGAGCCACCAAACCACTTGGCCTTTGAAAGATGGGACTTGAGGGCTAACTGAAGCCTTGAGAAATCCCAGGAGAGCACCCAGGTCCCTGGGCTCCAGTGCAGACTTCAGATGAGGTTTGAATGGAAGAAAAGAAAATAATGATCCAAGGCCCTTATTTCCCTTCCCCATACCCCCAGCACATGGTTTATAGGGGCCCCCATTAAAGGCCTGCCTGGTGGCTCAGTAGGAAAGAATCCATCGACCATGCAGGAGACTCGGGTTTGATCCCTGGGTCTGGAAGATCCCCTGGAGGACAGCATGGCAACCCACTCCAGTATTCTTGCCTCAAGAACCCCATGGACAGAGGAACCTGGTGGGCTATGGTCCATGGGGTTGCAAGGAGTCAGACATGACTGAGCGACTAAACAGCAGCAATAACGATAAAGGCCAGCAGCATCTTAATCACGAGCTCACCCGGGTCACTCACGTGCAGCACGAACCCACCCAAGCATCAACGGACGCTTCTCGAATCACCCTCTGAATACATCTGTTATGGTTCATCACTGACTATTTATCTCCATACACCTGTCAGCTCTTGGAGGGCGGGGAGGAGGGAATCTCATCTTTATCCCCTTTAGCTCCAAAGGAACATGGCTTATCACATGAATGAAAAGTCGGTCACTTTGGAAATGAGCAATCGCTGTGGATGTTAAGCCAGTCTTACTGGGGTGCTCTCTGGGGCCAGAGGGCATCTCCTTGTCTCAGGGTCCAATGAGGAAAGCCATGTTCTGCCCCAGTCTCGAACAGCCCTGGAAGGACAAAAGTGCATTCATTATCTGTCAGCATAATTCAAACCAGATTAAAACGCACCCTTCCTCCCCAAATGACATAACTTGATGCCTAATGTTAATGAATTATGTGTTCCTGGGTGTTTTTTTTTTTTTTATTCTATCTTCATTTCTCATCAGCACAAAAGAATGTTCTTTCTCTTTTTGACTTTACCAGAAATGACACTTAACTTGAGCACGAAAAGCTAAGATAAGTTTCTAAGTAAAGGAAGAACCATCATTTTCTCGCTGTACGTTGACGGCGAACTGGGGAAAGCCGTCTGCAATCAGAATGTACCACATCCTTCCCATGAAAAACCCGCGGCATTTGTGATGCTCTGTTGTCCCGAGCCTGTTCCCCCAGCATCCCTGGGGTCAAAGGTCAAGTTCTTCCAGCAACCAAGAATGAAGAGGTCACCAAGAAGACGGTTTCCTGATTCATCTAAAAACAGCAAAGGCCCTTCCTCAAAGTGTCCCCCCACCCCAGCTCACACTCCAGTAAGAAGAAAGAGGGAGATGTGGGGGAGAACCGTCAGGAAGGTCCTGGCTATGAACACATGTGAGGAAGAGGCCAGAGCAGCAGCATCAAGTGGGAGACCAGGCGACAGCCTCTGTTGCTGGCTTTCCTGCCCCGCACATGTCATCAGGAGCCGAAGTCTGTGGATCCCACCCTGGGTCCACCCCCACCCATCATTGTGCACTGACCACATTAAAAAAAAAAAGCAGCTCTATTGAGATAAAATTCAGATACCATACATTTAAAGTGTAGTGCACAATTCAGGTTTTTTTTTTTCTTTAAATATATATGCACAAAGTTGCACAACCCTTCACCCCTATCTAATTCCAGAGCATTTTCATCACCTCCCCCTAAACCAGTCATCCATCACTTTCCAATTCTCCTTCTTCCCAGTGATCACCAATCCACTTTCTGCCTCTATAGATTTGCCAGTTCTGGACATTTCATATAAACAGAGTCATACAAAAGGGAGTTCTCTGCATCTGACTTCTTTTACTCAGCTTAATGCTTTCAAATTTCATCTGAGTTGTAGCACGTGTGTGTGTCCTTCATTCCTTTTCATGGCCAAGTAATAGTCCATCGGACACCATGCTCTGCTGAGCCATCCATTAGTTGATGGGCGTCTGGGTTGTTTCCACCCTTGGTCATTGTGAATAAAATTGCTGTGAACAGCTGCTGTGTACCAGGTGTTGGGTGGACACATGTTTTCATTTCTCTCTGGTCAGTACCTGGGAGTGGGATTACCGGGTCATACGAGGACATAATGTCTGAGGAACGGCCCCACTCTTCTCTGTCCTCTGCATCTTCTTTTTCTGGGACCACACTGTGGCCTCACGAGTGGTCTCTTTGGTCCCAGTGTCGTCCCCTCCCTCTGGTCAGGTCTCCTGACCCCAGCAGTCGGGAGCAGAGTCTCTCGCCCAACAGACACCTTTAGAGCCTGTACAGGAATCCAGAGGGATGGAGTCCTGTCCATCAGCTGACGTTGAAGCATCAGCTGGGGCATGGCTCTCACTGCTGCAGCAGCTCATTACACTCGGGAAGAAGCAGAGCTTTGGTCCCAAAGGTTCAGAGGTGTCTTCCCTGATCTTCCTCCCCGCCCCCATTGATTATTCTCCAGTCTCTGTGGCCTTCCTTGGTCACTAGCTCTTTCCTGCCTTGAGCCTCTGCAGACACCATTTATTTATTTTTAAAATTTATTTTTAGTTAGGGGATAATTGCTTTAAAATATTGTGCTGGCTTCTGCCATACCACGTGAATCAGCTGTAAGTATACATACATCCCCTCCTCTTTGAACCTCCCTCCCAGTGACCCCATCCCTGCCCTCTAGGTTGTCACAGAGTGCCGCGATGAGCTCCCTGTGCATAGAGCAGCTTCCCACAGCTATTTTACATATGGTAACATGCTACTCTCTCAATTCGTCCCACCCTCCCCTTCCCCCCGCTATGTCCAAAAATCTGTTGTGTCTGCGTCTCTATTCCTGCCCTGCAAATATGTTCATCAGTACCTTTTCTAGATTCTGTATTTATGTGTTAATAGATGATACTTGTTTTTCTCTTTCTGACTTACTTCACTCTCACACCATTTATTTTGCTTTCTCTGCTTAGATTAGAACATGCCATTCTTCACAAAGCCAGCCAGACGAATGAGTAAATAAATTGAATTCAGTATATTTAATATATTAACTTGCTCAAGGCCACACAACTGGTTGATGGCAGACTCCCCACCGGATTCTTGTATCAAAGGCTTTCTCTTGTTTGTTTGTTTTAAACCTCTCCTCCTTCTAGGTGATCACCTAATATATCAACCTGTATTACAGACCTTTCTATTAACCTCTGGATCAAGCCTTCTTGACCTCCGCACTGTGGATATTTGGGGTTGGATAATTCTTGGTGGAGGAGTTTCTGGATTCCTAGCTTCCATGCGCTAGATGCCAGTGGCAACCCCTGCCCCCCAAACCTCCCAGCTGTAACAACCCAAAATACCTCTGGCCATTGCCGAAGCGCTGCAGGGTACAAAGCCGTCCAGTAGAGAACCACTGCCCTATAGCTGTTGTCTTCTTCAGTGAATGTTGGAGCTGAGACTAGTCAAGGGCCTTTTCCAACCCCTACTTACCAGATAGAATTCTACCCAATTCCCCTCCTTTTTTAAAAAAACAATTACATACTTATTTGGGGGTTTTTAACTGCAGCATGTGAACTCTTAGCTGCGGCATATGGGATCTAGCTCTTTGATCAGGGATCAGACTCGGGCCTCCTGCATCGGGAGCGTGGAATCTCAGCCACCGGACCACCAGGGGAGTCCCAATTCCCCTTTAATAAGGCAAGAAATGAGCCCTTCTATGAATTTTAGAAGAAATGTGAACAAGGTTGAAAATCGAGAGAGTCTGCAATTGAGCCACAGTAAATGAGAATCTGATATGCCAGATTCCTCATTCTTCCAGAATTGTGGTCCATTAACACCAGCTTGGTGGGCTCCTAACCCTCCTGGATCAGGCAGGCAGGGTGATCTTGGCCCTTGAGCCATTTCCTCACTGTACTTTTCTGGGCAATCTGGATCATCCTTTTCAGAGATCAGAACTTCAGAGTCACAGGAAGGGACTGAAGAGATGAACAGAAGGAGACGCCGTGACAAAGGGGTCCATTTCAAGCGCTCATGTTCAACAGCCTGTGCCTCCCTGCATCCTCAGTCTGACGACTGAGTCTGAGAAGCTGAAATGAACACGACTGCTCCAAGCCGGTGACTTTGCAAACCAGGATGCTCCCCGCTCCTGCAGTGCTGTTCAAACTTGGATGGAACTAGGGGCTCCATTAGTAACCGCCGGGAAAATAGGAGTCTTCTTAGCTGGCGATGACCAAATAACAAGAGTCATCTTTTTCCCCCTGGTAGAATCAATAAATTTGCATGATGCATATTAAATGTTTAATTAAAAACCCAATGCAAAAGCATTTTCAGGAAGTTATAAAAGGCCTTTGGAGGAGGTCGGAAGCCAGGGGTTCTTGGAAGGTTATCAAGCGTGCCGCTTCCCATCAGACACCAGGTTTCATCTTTGTTTTGTTTTTCTCTGGAAACAAAGAGAGATGTTGTTTCGCTGAGGACTGCTAAAACGACAAAGGGCTGAGACTTCAAGGGTCGAACCACCAAACTCCCTCCAGCCAGAGTCCATCTCCTTGCCTCGCCTGCAGGGGGAAAGGAGTTGGGCACTGAGAGCGCAGAGCTCGTGTTGGAGAAACATCAAGATCCCAAGAGCAATTTGAAGCTGAAGGGGAAAGTGCTTAGAGCCAGAATTCCGCTCCTTTGGCTGTAATTGCCAGCGAGACTTCCTGGGGCCTCGGAGCCGAGCAGAGAAGCCGGGCTCAGATGACGCACCCCAGGTACTCTGACACTGCAGGATGAAGCCTTATTTAGTAGCTGTATTAATTGAATCCTCACTTCGCATGGATGGATGGAATTCATATCAGGATGGCCCCTCACTGCTGGAGATGTCCCTTGCTGCTTGTCTCTGCCCTCCAAAATAGGAACTCACTTCATCGCTGATTTTTTTCACCATTTACTCATTCACTCCTGCATTTGTTCACGTGCTCACTTCTTCCATTAAAACCGATTTGGAACCTCCTGTATGTGTCCTAAAGTCAACCCTGATCTCCTAAACACTAGGCACTGTTCTAAGCAATTTACATGCACCATCGTCTCTAACCTCCAGGAGTCTTTTGAAAGCAGAGGGTTTTCTCCAGCCGGAAGCAGGAGGTGAAGTTGGAAAGATGCAGTGCCCAAGAAGGATTTGACCTGCTGTCGTTGACCTGAAGATATCAGTGGGGCAGGGGAGGGGGGTGTGAGAAGGAAGGTGGGTGCTCCCCAGCCGCATCGTGGTTCCTCCCTGACAGTCAGGCCTCATTCCCACTGCTACAGAGAAATTCATTCTGCCAACAAGCTGAGTGAGCTTGAAAGCAGATTCTTCCCCAGGGCCTCCAGTGAAGCACTTGGCACCCTGACTCTGGACTTGGATGAGCCCCTGCACGGCTGAGCCCACTCGGACTCCAGACCAGCAGAACCGTGGGGTCACTGCTGGGCGCCGTCTCCAGCTGCGAAGCCTGCCGTCTTCACTGTGCAGCGTTCATGGTTACCGTGGCTGATGGACTCGTTTCAGTCTCACCATGGGCCGCCAAGCTGAATATCGTTGTCTCTTGCTTATAGGTGAAGACACTGGTGTTCAGAGGACTTAAGCCCACACAGATTGTGGTCAGGGCGGGAGGGAGAGATTCAAACCGCATGGTCTGCCGACTACATTTCCGAGGTTTCTCAACCCGTCCATTCAACGGGCCTCACAGAGGTCCATGGTGGGTGGACGAGTGGCCATCCTCTCTGTGTGACCCTCTGGCATTGGCAGTGAGAGACCCCAGGGGTTGGAAGGATGCAGGATGGATGTCCCATATAGCCCCTGGGTGGGAGCAGAAGCAGCCTGGTGGGCTGGAGCCGGATGGCACAGAGGTGGGGGCCTCAGGGAAGAGTGGAGCAGGTGGCAACAGAGGTTCCAGCAAAGGAGAGAAAATGGAGACTGCAGTGAGGCCGGGGTGCAGCAGCCTCTCCCATGGTCAAGAGCATGCACTCCAAAGGCCCAGAGTGGCAGCAGGCTCTGTGACGGGGCACACCCCAGTCCTGGGGAGGGGAACCAGCCCCCCACGCCGACCTCTGACGGCTGTCATTCAAGGCTGTCGCGGTTCCTGCCGGCCACATTCAAGGCTGTCGCGGTCCCTGCCGGCCACAGCCGCTTGGCTGGCTTCCACACTGCTCTATCCTGGGGGTCAGAGGTCACACATCAAAGTGCTTTGTCCTGGCCCGCGTGCTCCGTGGCTCACCTGATGCTTACCTTCCGGGAGTGGGCCAGCTGTGTTCTGGAGAAAGATGAAGCGGAAGCACAAGGAGCAGGGTTCTAAGGCTTGACCTCTTGAGCATCTTTAGAAATCAGAGTCATCCTTTCCTTTCCTGATTATGACAGTGTTTTCTGCTCCTTACAGAAACGTTGGAAAGTACAAAAAAGGAGAAAGAATAAAGGGAAGAGAACCACTTATAAGCAGTGATTGCTAATAGGGTTTTCCTCCAAATTATTTTTTTGAGTAATGAACATACAAAATGTATACACAAGTAAGCAGGGGTAAGATGAAAGGGTAGGATTGGCCTGGGCACTGAGTACACTTTGAGAGTATATCTCAATCGGCCACCTAACACTTAATCATGTGATCATGAAAGAATTTATTTCCTTTATCGAGGGTCTTTAAAATACTTTCTAATTTTTTCTGTAATATACACAGAGCTTTGATTTCCACCCTTGTCCATAATTTCTGAATATCTGATCATCTCCATAAGAGAGAGAGAGAGAAAACGGGTTACCAGGCTGTGATGGTTAATTTCGTGTGTCAGCTTGAGTGACCCTAGCTTACCCAGAGGAAACATTATTTCGGGGGGTGTGAGAATGTTTCTGGAGGAGCTTATTAGCATTTGAACGTGTGGACCCAGTAAAGTAGATGCCCTTCCCAGTGTGGGTAGGCATGGGGGGGATCTGTTGAGGGGCTGAGTAGAACAAAAGGCAGAGGAAGGTGGAATTCACTGCCCCGCACACCCAACCTGCTCCTCTTCTGAGCTGGTTTATCTCTCCTCACCTCTCCCTTCGGACTGGGATCTACACAGTCGGTTCCCGGGGTGCTCAGACTGAATGATGCCTCTCGTTTTCCCGGGTCTCCAGCTTGCAGATTTTTGGAGAGACAGATAGGTATCCAATAAGATATACATACCTACTCTATGGGGTCTCTTTCTCTGAAGAACCCTGACTAATATCTAGGCTAACAGGTATACATATTTTGAGGTGTTGATATGACAAAGTATTTTCTACAAAACGTGTATCTGTCTTCCCATGCAGAAATGTAATGTGTCGCTAACATAATGTGTGTCGTCATTTTTAAATATCAACATCCATTTGAATGACAGCATTTCCTGGTTCAAGAGGGAGGGGGCATATGTATACCTATGGCTGATTCATGTTGATGTTTGACCGAAAATAAAATTCTGCAAAGCAATTATCCTTTAATTAAAAAATAAAGTAATTAAAAAATAATAAATGCACGCCAAAAGCCTGCCCTGAATCATTTCCTTTGATGACTCCTCCACATACTTGCTGCACACCAACCTACACCAACCCTGCAGCCCAACCAGGAACAGCCCTCAAGTGTCTCCAAATTTAAAAAAATAAATAAACAAAAGGATTAACTGGGCAACTCTCTCTTTATGCATCTACATTGTTTACAAAGATATCCATGTTCACCTAATTACAGAGGACATAATTCAAATGAAGATCAAACGCCAAATAAACATTACTTCAAAATACAGGGCATTTTTTGAGAGCTATGCTTAAATCTCTGTCCGTACACTTTTCCAGTTAACTTTTTGTCCATAAGCTCCTACTCCTGGTTCACAGCTCAAGAACAGCAGGATCACTTAGCTGAATCTCTTTGGCGAACAGAAGGAGAGAACGAAGTTGACTGATTGTATACCTTGCATGCAATACTCTGCACCAGGCTCCACTGTGGATGTGCTTTTTTTTTTTCCTTAGGTCGAATGAGGTACTCTTTTCTACATTTCTGCACACAGGGAAATCAAGGTCAAAGTTCAGATGTTTGCCAAGGCCAGAGACCAGGATTGCCCTGAGGAGAGAAAAGACCTGAACAGAAGCCTGTCTGCTCCCAGCCCCATGCTCCACCGGCACTCTGTCCCTTGGCCAACTACCCTAGAGACAGGTCCTGAAGCGGGTCACCGCCCACAGAAGCATCCGCAGCACTCAGGTAAAGTCCTCCCTCCCCTCCGGTTCAGAGCCCCCTCCCCTCCTGCCTTTTCAGGTCGGCTCCCAGATGGACCTCCTGAACCCAGGCACCCACGGCGGCCTTGGCTGTTGGTGAGGGGGAATGGGGGATGTCTCCAGAGACGTCTACCCAGAGGACCTGAGCCCTGGAATAAGCCGGGGGAACAGGGCATCTCTCGGGTGCTGCTCCTCCTTTCCTGCTCCACTCTTTGCGTCCCCAGAGGGGACTGACTGCGTGAGCCCTGCCGTGCAAAAACTCTCCGGGGAGCGACACCTGCCCCAGAGGTCTCGCCTCCCTTCCAGCTGGGCCTACGCACGACCACGAGTGAGTCACAAGTGGAAGATGGAAGCGTCTCCCCCGCTGCGGGCCCTGGGTCCCCAAACCACATCTCTGTTTTCATATATGTGTTGGGATGATTCAGCGGAAACTTCTGGTCAAACGGATCACCATAGCAACTTTCAGTAGACATCCAGCATGCAAATGAGACGGTGGAAAAGGCCGCTTTCTCCAAAGCCCTGGACCGTCCTCCTCGGAACCTGCCGGGGATTGAATTCTAGACCCTTTGAAGGTTTCACTCAGAGTCTGTGTCAAGGCTGGTCGGCACCTGGCTAGGTCTGCTGATGTCTTCAGATGCTGAGGTGAGAAAAACAAAGTCCCCGCGGTGGTTTCCACGCTCTGAACTGTTCGTCTCACAGGGAAGACGTCTATGGGGGAGCTAGGGGTTCACATTTTCTCTGTGTCATTTATAAGCTTCAGGATCCAGGCCAAACTATGCAAACTCTTTGAGCGTCAGGATTTTCATCTGTAAAATGGGGCTACAGATACTTTATGATGTGTCTGAAATGAGGACTGGAAAACGTTTGCATGTATTAGTTCCTCAATAAGTGGTAGTTACTGTACCGCCCTCTCTGGACCTTATGAAGCTTATTTTCTTTCTTCAGGGCCCATCTTTAATCCAATGCCAGTTACATGAAAACTGTGGTGTTGATCCCTAGGGATGTAAATGTCACGTGGCATCTGCTCTCAAGGGGCTCAAGAGCTGCTAAGAAGAGGGTGAAAGGGGGTCACGGGCATTTGGCAGGGTGGTGGGTCAAACAGGCTTGAATGAATCCTGAACGAGCCCTCTCACTTAGAAAACTGCCCTATGCAGATTTCAACGTGAAAAGCCAATGAGGTGTTGGAGAAAGAGAAGTAATTTTATTTTATCAACACATTTTTGACTGTACCAGATAGGGCTATCTTTGGCTACAAGAAACAGAATAATTAATTAATGGGGATTTAGGCTTCTCCTCCGTCCATGGGATTTTCCAGGCAAGAGTACTGGAAAATCCCACGGACGGAGGAGCCTGGTGGGCTGCAGTCCATGGGGTCGCTAAGAGTCGGGCACGACTGAGCGATTTCACTTTCACTTTTCACTTTCCTGCATTGGAGAAGGAAATGGCAACCCACTCCAGTGTTCTTGCCTGGAGAATCCCAGGGATGGGGGAGCCTGGTCGGCTGCCGTCTATGGGGTCACACAGAGTCGGACATGACTGAAGCGACTTAGCAGCAGCAGCAGCAGCAAGCTTCCCTGATGGCCCATCAGTAAAGAATTTGCCTGCCAATGCAGGAGACTCAAGTTTGATCCCTGGGTCAGGAAGATCCCCTGGAGAAGGAAACAGCAACCCACTCCAGTATTCTGGGAGATCCCGTGGACAGGGGAGCCTGGGGGGCTACAGTCCATGGGATCACAAAAGAGTTGGTCACGACTGAGCTGCTAAACAACAATAAAGAAAGGTTAATGTTCTGTCTCACACACACACACACACACACACACACACACACAAATGCACAAACAACTCTGGAGGTAGTTGATTGATCTCAGTAGTTCAGTGGCTTACAAGTAGTTCTCTCTCTCTCTCTCTCTCTCACACACACACACAAATGCACAAACAATTCTGGAGGTAGTTGATTGATCTCAGTAGTTCAGTGGCTTACAAGTATCAAGGTCAACACCTCACTGTCTCTGCAATTCTCATCTTTCCCTCCTTGCTATCGCCTCCTCTTCCCAAGGTTTGCTGCTGAAGTTCCAGCCATCATGTTTGCATTCCAAGATGGTAAAAACAAAAGGGAAATTGACGGTACCATTGGAATGTTTATTTTACTTTTGAGAAATGAGTCACAAAGCCATTCCTAGCCCTAAGAATACTGAATGAGCAAAGTGACTTTTTTTTTTGCATAATCAGCTTCTATAGCGGAAACAGATAAAATTGAAGGAGTGGAGCCAGTCAACCTATACTACCTGATGTATTCCCTTCAGAGTCATTTATGTTAGGACTATCCATTTAAATATGATTTGTACAGAATTTGTGATATAATTCTAGAATTAGGCAAAGTAATGGCCTCTACTTTTAAGAGTTTAGACATGGGTAGGTACTCTTTGCCTTCCTCTAGGAAGTCCCAGAAGACTGTCTTGCCTTCCTTCAAAAATCACAAGCTGAATAGTCGCTGTGGAGCGGGCATCATTTCCCAAGCTCTTGGGTGCGCGTATGGCACGAGGGCAGACCCTGCAGAGGGGCAGCAAACTACACAAAAGCCACCTTCCTGACCCAAGACCTCCCCGCCTAGTTGGGAGGCTGCCGCTACACCAGCCAGATGGGCGCACGTCCACTGGGTTACTGCATGACGACTTTCAAGGTGCTTTCATACAGCCTCCGCAGCCTTCGAGAGCCTGATGAGAGCTAACACTGGGTAGCCGCCTCATCACTTAACCTGCTGAAATGTTGCGTCATCCCCCTTGACTGGGGACCCCAGGAGGAAGCATGTTGTAACCCACAGGGTCTGCACTCTGCCCCTTCACGTAGCTCAGCTTTCATTCGGGGGTCCGGAGTTTGTGGGGTGGCTGGGGAAGGCAGTGAGGTCCTGGTGAGGTATGGCAAAGGAGGCCCTGCTCCGGGGGTGGGGGACCTCCGGGCACCTGGGAGAAGCACAGCCATGTGACTCTATCTGACCCACAACTCTGTGTCTCTTGGGTCCTGGCAAGAAGGAGTGGACCTGGGGAACCAAGAGGAGTTTTGAGAAAGGGAATGCTGACAAGGCACAGGACCACAGGGTACAGAGGAGCCTTAAGGCCAAGTGTAGCTTCCTGGGGCTTCCAACCCCAGGGAGCCAGGACCACTTCCTGCTGCCGGGAAATGCAAGGGAAGGGCATGTGATTCCAAGACTCAGAGAAGAAGGGGGAGAAGAGGGAGAAAGAGATGGGGACAGACAAGGAGATACAGGCAGAGAGGAGAAGAGAGGAGTGGGGGGAAGGGAGAAGGCTGATTGACAGGGCAGCCTGACTCTGACTCTAGCCCTAACCTTCAGTCAAGAACACAAGTGATCCCGAGGGGAGGGAGACAGGCGCACACACACACCCCACCCCCCACCCAGTGTTACTCAGAGGCCTGACCCACATGGAACCCAGCGGGCTTGGGGAGCTCGCCCACATGCTCATCTCTGCCTCCTGGAGCCTAGACGCAAGAAGAGAGAAGCAGAGCATGGACCTGGCGGGGATGGAGCAGGGGTGGGAGAGGACGTGGAGCTCAACAGGGACACAAAACTGAATCGGGAAAGAAGCTGCTGACACCCCTCCCCTGGCCCCTTGTGTGCCCACAGTGATCTCCACCAGCGAATGTTCCAGAAGCTTCTGCGGACCCCTTGAGGATGGGGCTCCTGTGTAGAATACAGCCCCTTGGCTGCGGTGAGCTCTGCCTTCATACTCGGCGCCTGACTGCCCACCCATCCTCACCATCCGGCCCAGGCACTGAATGTCCTGACGGAAGATGAGAAATAGTCTCAGTCATGCCTCCTCTTAAACCCCTCCCCGCAGAGTTACCCTCTGCAGACGAACACGCAGAGCCAGTTTTCTCACTGTGCCTTTTCCATTAATAAAGTATATGATCCAGGGACTTGCCTGGTGGCCCAGTGCCTAAGACTCTGCGCTCCCAACGCAGGGGGCCCCGGGTTCGGTTCCTGCTCGGGGAGCCAGATCCCGCGTGCCGAGACTAAGAGGTCACACACCGCAACTAAAGATTCCAAGTGCCACAACCACAGCCCTGCGCAGCCAAATAAATCCAAATAAATAAATATTAGAAAAGACAATGCATGGAAAAGTAACTTACACGATCTAAACCATAGGAATATACGTCTCCTTAAAGGGATTCGGGTGGAACGAACGGTGTGTCAGAGGGAGATATTTATATGTGTTTCTTTAAATCACTCCACGTCTCAATAATAGTGCATGGAGGACTGGCATGGTTGGCAGGCGGTCAGTGATATTTAAAACAAAGGGTGAGTGGCAAAAGACAGGGAAAAGCGTGCAGACACATCAATTATAAGTGAATATGTTACGTGCATATTCATTTAACGATGTGTTTGCACTGGGGGGCCAATTGATTCAGTCTCAATAGAGGCTACACCCAGTAGCCACATCTGCAGGTTAATGTGTTCGTTTCAAGATAACAGAATGAAAGTGATTCTGGAAGATTCTGGGCCATTCTCCCAAGCTGCTCCTACCCCGAAGACGAGGTGCAGCTTCCTGGCACTTGGGAAAAGAGCTTCTGGGAGTGGCCAGGTGTGTTCTGGTGCCTGAACTGGAGGCCCGGCCTCTTGGAGGATCACCAACAATCCCAACATCAAGTTTCAGGTTTGGCAAGAGGCACATAAAAATGTTCCCAAGGTGCAGAGTTCAAGAAAAAACCGCCTCAGCCACACAGGCGTCAAGGGAGATGGGCTCTGCCTCTCTCAGAAGGGTGGGACGCGGGCTGGGATTCTTTGGGAGCGGGTGTTGTCTCTGGCATGAGATGTGGGCCACCAGATAGCATCTCCTGGGATATTAACATGGCAGCAGAGAGCTCATGGGGTGTTCACTGGGGCCTGACGGAAAGATGGAAACAGATCAAATAATTTTGACGGAGCAGGTTTCAATCCTCCACCCCTCCCTCCTTGTTAGCACCATTCCGAGAGAAACAGAGAGACAGACAGAGACAGACAGAAAAAGACAAAGGCAGAGATGGAGAGAGTGGGAGACAGACAGAGAGAGAGGGGGATGGAGAGAGACCCCAGCGTGCGAGAACAGTCGTTTGTAGGCTGGGACACGCCGGCGGGTGGAGAGGACCTCGGAAGCGAGCACGTTTGCTCATCCCGTGGACGTGTCTTGAGCATCTTCATCTCAGCACCGAGCCCTGTCCTCCCAGAGATTTCCAGGCTGTGGACAGACAGACAAGCAAGTCTGAGCTTAGGACAGGAATAACACGTGTCCTGTGACATGTAAGCTGGAACGCCCCAGGCCCGGCGCCAAGCCGAATCTCAGTCAGGGCACGGGCCCTGGGTGTCAGCAAAGCAGGTCGCCCACCCACCCCCCGACCCCAGCGTTATTTTGCATTGACGGCAAATCAGTTGTTATCATGGGAACAGCTGAACTTTGCTCATTCACTTCCAGTCTGACAGTGCTGCCATTCCTAATTACTTGCAGGGGTCATCTTTCATCTCCTAGTTCTCAGAGTCTCTAAAAGGTTGCATGTGGTCATGTATGGAAACACAGATCCCCCAAACCTGGGGGTTTGGGGGGATATTTTGAAGAGAGGGTGATGCCTGAAAGGAGCTACTTATGCTTTACAACAAAACAGAGACTGAGTGGAAGAAATAGCACACCAAGCAGCCTGGAGGCTGGCATCCTGGCTTCATCCTCCCAGGGTTTCCAAGCCATCTCTTCCCATCCTCCATCCAAGTTTTTGTTGGGATGGGAGGGGACAGCTGGTGGTGGCCCAGAGGGTGTCAACGTTAGACAGCCCTGGACTGCACACGGCACAGAGTCTGGCCTTGACCGAGGGCTCCAGAAATGTTAGGCCTGTCGCTGCCCCTGCAGTTCATTTATTATTAGAGACACTTGTCTCTTGGAGACGCAGACTGTTGATATTCCTGCTGCACAGTCTAGGAGGAGGCCACGTGGGGCAGCCAGGATTCACAGAGCCACACCCATTCATGTACCCGGCAGTCACCAAACACCTGCTTTGTGGAAGGTGCGGAGCCCCAGAGGAGAGGCTGCAGTGGGCCTCATCTGACCTTGAACCTCCTGCCTGCAGAGTTACCCCCGAGGCAGAACAGGCTGGGGTTACTTCTGACATGGACGGGAAAGCCCTCGGAGAACGAACGTGCACAGGGGCATGGTATTGGAGACCCAGAGCTCACGCAGAGAATGACCCTCGAAGCCATTCAGCTCCCCCAAAACAGAAGCTCCTTCTGTGAAACTCTCCCAAATGAATCTCACGCTGAAGCCAGAGCATCACTTTTTTGCTCTTTGCAAACATCTCCATCAGGAGCCTTCATGCTGTTGCCAATGGTATGTTAGGAAATAGTGAGCTGCCAGAATAGAAAAGAGCCAGGCACTGAGTGTCTACTAGGTGCCAAGTCCTGGCATTTCAGAGGCATGACCTGCTCTTGTCTTCTTAATTCTGGGTAGTTGGTGGAATTACC
The DNA here is from genome assembly GCF_055505025.1 of Bos grunniens. Taxonomy (NCBI): domain Eukaryota; kingdom Metazoa; phylum Chordata; class Mammalia; order Artiodactyla; family Bovidae; genus Bos; species Bos grunniens. Next base: position 6,697,811 of record NC_141182.1, read on the forward strand.
TCCCCAAATTATGGATGCAAAAATGGATCCCAACAGAGGTTAATTTTCTTCCTGGACATCCCAGAGCAGATGAGGGCTTTGTGAGAACTTCGCTCTGCGTGGCTTTATCCAGACGTTTCCTTCTCCTCCTGCTTACTGCAAAATTGGGCCAGGACAGTTACCCTGGACTTCAGCCAAAGGACCGCTACAAAACCACAGAAGGGAATGGCACCCAAGCTGTCTGCACACACTGACTCCTTTCCGTGGCCTTTCAGCGGAACCTGTGCTGTCCTGGGGAGAATCCCAAGCAGACTCGTGGCCAGAGAGGTCTCAACCTTGGCCCTTGCAGGTCTGAAGTTTGCAGAAAGAACAGGCTGCTTGGGATGAGGGAAGGTGATTACAACAGCGAGGTGGAGGAGGCCAGAAAGCAGCGGAGCCAAGGAAATGTTTGCTAGGGCAAAAGGTGTCTGAGGACTCCTTAGAAGGTTCCAGTGGTCTCAGAGCCGTGGGATACACGCCCATTACATCATTACCCTATTTCTGGACACCACAGACCCAGCTCGATAGCCTGAGAAGGAAACCAGCCTGTGTTCAGAGTAAATAGTTAACACTTCTGGGCTGGAAGAGATGATTATTCAAAAGTTGGTCCCCACATACAAATGCAAATGACATCCAAAGACACATGAATGCTAATTTCTCCAACGAAGTCTGTAGACAAATGCTAGTCATTAGAAACATTTCCGCGCATTTATATTAGGCCGTCCTCTAAAAGACTTTTCAGACAAATATGTCATCAAGATATTCAAAACCATGTAATCTTATCCAAAGTTTCATCTATCAACAGTACAGTTTTCATCTCTTGCAGCTGTGTGTCAGAATGCTGGGGGAGATTACTCAGCTGATACGGCCAAGCCGGGAGGGGCCAAAGAGAAGTCTTGGGGGTCCGCAGAGCGCCCCGACAGGAAGAGCTGGGTTTTCAGAGTGCGTTAGGTCTCTTGGCGACAGGTGAGAGATCCAAGGCAGATGAGGAATGACCTCTAACAGGTCAGAGAGGAAGCACTCAGGGGTGTCTCTCTCCACCTTCCTGCCTTCTTCACACACGAGCACTACCGAGATGACAGATTAACTTAGAAGCAGAGTGACTGGGAGCTCAAGATCCTGTCTGCACCACCTTCTTCTGCAAGAGAAAACCTCAGGCCCGAACACTGTTCCCGGGGAGGCATGCGTGAGGGCAGAGGCTTAGGGTGAAGCAACAGGATGGCTCGGCGTTGAGCCATTTCTCTGAGCCTGTGAGCACGTGTGCACTCCTACCATCGCTCCTCTCCTTCCTCTCTCATCCCCACTTCCCTGCCCTCTTCTTTTTGGGAAGGGTATTTGGTAAAAAGAGTGCCCACAGGGAGGCTTCATGCCATCCCTAGGCCTACAAAAGTTGCTGTCAGTTGATTGTTTCCTGGGGGACCATTTGTGGTTGGGTGACTATATTTATTGTGTGGCTGCTGGTGGTTTTTGGCAGTGATGGAAGGACATTTCTTTGTAATTACACATGTATTAAATGAATCCGTTAAATAACTTATTTATCTGTTAATCCACTTATTCATCAGCAGGAATATCCATCCATCCATCCATCCATTTGCTACTCATCGATAACAAAGTCTGAAGAACCCCCCATAGGGTACTACCATTAATCCCAGTTCTGTGGTCAGGGAAACAAGGAGGAGAGAGGTTACAAAATCAGACCAAGATCCCCAAGCTAATAGAGGAAATGCTGAGACAGATTCATGTACTGCCTGGTTCATTCCATTCAGTCCACGGCCAACCATTCTTGACTGCCTGCCTTGTCCCAGATACCAAGTCCAGGTACAACAGGAAGGTAAAAATGTTTCTAATTGGCCCCTGCCCTCAAGGAGCTCACATTCTTAGATGAACACCAGACGCTATGAGCCTGGCATGAGCTGTGTGCCCTGAAATAGTAAGCGGTAAGCTGGTGCAAAAATCCATCAGCTGCAGTGCCAGGGGACACTGCTGGGGGGTGACTGAGGTCATGGGTCTCAACCATCCAGCTTCCACGGGGGTCCTGTCTGAAGGATACCTTGGCGCTGTAAATCCCATGCTAACAGCTGCTGCTTTGAAGGAGGCTCAGGAAAGGACAGGCAGGGGAAGGCCCAGCCGCTCTGTGGATGGCTTGTGATGGCTGCACTGGTCCTCCAGACAACACTTCGTACAGCTGGGGGGTAATCTGCGATGGGTGCTGCCTGCTAACTGAGGGCATGGAGGTTCCTATAAAGAATCACTAAACTGTGCAGAGTATTCTCAGGGGGAGAAACAGTGTGAGCAAGGACACCCAGGCATGAATGGCGAGGGGCTGGTAGAGCAGGGTGGCTACATTGCTGAAGAACAGGTGCCATGCCATGGGGTGACTCTGGAGGAACTGGGGAGATATATGAACGGTCAGCACAAGAGCTCATGGTGGGGGATCCCCTGGAGGCCCAGGGGTTAAGACTTTGCCTTCCAGTGCAGGGAGTCGGGGTTTGGGCCCTGGATGGGGAGCTGAGATCTCACATGACTCACGGCCAAAAAAAACACCAAACATTAAAAAAAAAAAAAAAACAGAAGCAATACAGCAGCAAGTTAACTTTGAAAATGATTCACATTAAAAAAAAAAAATGAACTCATGGAGACTGGTCTCATATGCCAGCTGAAGAGTCTGGACCTTAGGGGAGTCACAAAGTGGACAAGGAAGATACATATCCAGGTTTGCGGTTCAGGAAGGAATACTTGGCAGTGAGCTCGCAGGCCTGGAGGCAGGAGCACTGGTTAGTTGGTTCTTGCAGTTGTTTAAGAGGAGACCTATCTTAGACTCAGGGAGTGGGACGTGAGAGCTCACAGCCAACTCTTAAAGTATCTGAAAAGTAGAATGGAAAAGACGTATGATCAGTTAGCGTATTCAATGAAGGAGAGAGAAGAGCTAAGCTCAGCTCTCAGGCTTCAAACTTGAAATCTGTGTAAACAGTTATTTTTCAGCCTCACTAGGGACCATGAGAGAAGAAGCCAGCTTTGGGAAGTCTGAGAGGCCAATGGGATACCCCAGTGGAGACAAGGTATCTCAGTGGCAGTTGAAAATCTGGACTTGGAGCTCAGAAGATAAAGTACTGGTTGGCAATGGAAACTGAAAGGCACATAGACAGGATGGGAAACAGGTAGCATATGTGCCACCAACAGCCACTTCTGCACCCAGAGCAGGCATCACCAATCGAGCAGTATTTTTCCCCATTGAGCCTGGCTGCTGGAAGCACTGTGATTCAGGCAGACATGAGCAACAGATTGAAGCTGGGATGGAAATTGAAACAATCTTGATGACTGTCACAGACATGATGACTGAAGCCACGGAGGGGGTGGGAGTGCCCTCGGGTAGAAAGTGAACAGCTAGTGAGACACACTGGTATTAAGCAGTGCTGACTGTGATGGATGATTCAAGTGCCCTTGTCACCACTTACTGGTGGGTGAATGTTGAAGATCTGCCTTAACTCCCTAGGTCATAATTATTGATCCGTACAACATGGTTAACAACAGCACCTCATTGCATTCTGGGTAACATTACCGTCACATAAAGTATTTAGAACAAACAGATACATACATGACGCTCAAACAATTATTAGTGATTATAAGGTTATTTGGGGGTAATAGGAAGAACAGAGGAACCTATAGAAATCAAGAGGAGTTCCCCAGAGCCTACGCAGCCCAGCGGACATCTTACCACCTCGAGTCACAGGAGATCCGCTGACGTTTGGGAAGAATTCTAAACTTCGCTCATTTCTCAGATTTGCCCTCTGTATTCCATAAGCACCCTGGTTCCTCCTTCAACTCAAATACACTTTGGGGTTGGAATTGCTGCATCAATAATACTGCCTCCAATTTTTTAACAGTTCCTCTATGTAGATTTTGGAAAAAGAGGTGGATGCTTTGATTTAGCCTAGTGGCCACCAGGTCTAAACTTCCTCTGAATGGACAGACATTCAGTCACAGCCCAGGAGGAGAGGAAGCAGAGTCCCATTCTCTCCCAGCAAGAGGTCCCTTTCGAGTTTAGGTTGCCACGTGTGTGTTACCTGAGAGAGGCCTTGCGGCCTGTCTAGCAGAGCATGTTAAAAATAAGTACATACATAAAATTTATTTGCCTGCTTTGCTCTGTCCCAATCACTGTCCTCAATCGGAGAGGCAGTTGCGGCCTTTTGGGTATAGTATAGCATATAAAGTGTTTAGCAGAGTGCCCTCAAATTTATGTAGCAAGCATCATATTCACCTGGGTAAATAAAAGATTACGTTTTCTGAACTGCCTCTCTGCCTGCCCCTGCCAGCCTCTCCTAGTTTTTGCCAAGAGACTAGAACTGCTTTCTATGGGCTTCAGAACCACAGAGTTGGTGTGGGTGTGTCATTTATGCAGTTACTTTGGTGAGGGGCAGAGGAGGTGGTTTTCTCACGTTCTTTTTCTCTATAAATGTGGCGGTAAAGGGCAGTACCCCGATGCAAAGGGTCACACGGTTTCTCGGCGGAACACAGAACTTGCGGCACCCTCCGACTGTGAGAGAGCGATGCTCGCCGAGGCGCTCAGAGGCCAGCTGGTTTCTGGTATGATCTGCAAGCCCGCGACCTGCTGTTGGGCTCGGGATGGCTGATGTTCTCAGAACACGGAGTCAGGGACGTGTTTTGGTCTCTGCTTCTGATTCCCTGCTGGCGCGTTGCGGTGGGGATGTGTGTTTGTCTGTGGGAGGGGGTCTGTATCTGCTTCTGACCTTGAGCATGCATGCGTATGTTTTGGTTCGGAAGGGGAGAGAGCAAAAGCCAGGAGATGAAGCGGGAGAAGTAAGAGAGGGTCAGGGTAAGAGGACCAGAAGTCGCAGTGGTCTCACAGGCGGAAGATGATCCGGATGATTCATCCTGCCATTTGCCCTCTGGCGTCTGTGTCTGGCGTGGTTTGAGGTTCTGGCATCTTATTGTCACTGGCCGGACAGAGAGCCTGGTCTCACAGATGTTACTGCTTAATGGGGGGACACTGATAATAAACCAGTGATGAAATCAGGTAATTTCGGAGAAACGGCCTGATCCAATTGCTGATGGTCTGCTGTCCTACTCAGTAGGGCAGACTGTCTCGCCTCTCTCATCTCTGAAGATTCCTCCCCGAGGTCATCTCTGGAACACCTCTGTTTCTCTCTGGGCAGACAGACAGGCTTCTACTTTGACTCAGATCACTCCATCTCGCTTTCAGGTTGTTTCCGTAAATTCCAAGTCAGTGGTTGTCAGCATGGGATGACCTCCCCTGCCCCCAACCCCGCCCCCAGCGCTGGGTACAGCCGGCAATGTCTGGAGCATTTCAGGCTGTGAAATGTCGGGGATGCTACTAGAATCTACAGACGGCCAAGGAAGCTGTTAAGCACCGTACAAAGCACGGAGCAGCCCCTAAAACAAAGCGCCATCAAGTCCCAAAGGCCAGTAGTGCTCTGACTCTGATTTACAAGTTTATTCTCCATCCCCTCCGCAGTGACAAGGTATATTTTGTTCTTTACCGTATCCGAATACTGACATCGTGTAGGTGTTCGATGAGTACTTGCTGGCTGGCAGTGCCCATGCACAATAGGTGGTATCAAGGGGTTGCTACGTGAATATCTGATACACTCTATCACTTAGCAGACACCTGACTTTGAGAAGCCACCTGACTTTTCTAAATGTCAATAGTTCCCCTGACAAAGAATGATCTGACCTAAAAGCCAACAGGGTTAAGGCTGAGAAACACTGACTCTCATGAAGCTGGGGTCTGAGCTGACACCCACAGGGCCGGGGCTTGTGAGCCTGTGCTTAGGCGGGCATGGTGGCGGGATCTGCCTCGAAGCCTGGCACGGCCCCTTGGGGAGAAGACCTCCCCACAACCCCTTGGCTCTTCCCCAGTAAATTTGCCCCCAGCCTAGACAGTGAGCTGGAAACCAGCAGAGCCTTCGCTGGGGGCTGCCAGGATGGGCTTTCTGCAGAATGGCTCGTGAGAATCCAGGGGCTGGGGCCAACATCCTTACCATCCTTACCATGTTGGGCCTCATCCTGGGGAGATGTATCCCCAGAAAACCTTAGCCGCCCAGCCACTCCCTGCTCAAGAGCATTTGTTAAACAACAGATCTCCTAACCACGCACAGAAGCAGCCTGAAATGTACTCTGCCTGTCAGTTCTGCCCCGAAACCACTTTGCAATAAAGGAAATCCACTTGTGACCCCCCCAGCAGAACTGCACGAGGCTCGAACCTGAATGGGCCGATTCCAGTGCTGTCTGAGGCAAGGGTCTGGGGGAAGGAAAAGAGAAATAAAATATCTGGAAAATCGGAGACATTGTTTTAAGACAACGGTTTTTTTAGGGTGTCTGATTTACTATTCAACTGTGCGCAGCTGCTGTTCGGAAAACGGGACGCGCGCCAAGACGAGGGCTGGTGGGGAGGGTCGAGTGGGAGCCGGGACAAAGGGATCGATCCGCAGCGGTGTTTGCACACTTCATGTGTTGACTCGACTTCAAAAAAAAACACGCCCGAGCCGCTGACCCCTCCTGAGAAGCCGATGGCTGGCGTTCCTCGAGTTGCCATCTATCTGCTGAACGGTGGCTTCCCACCTACGTAGCTCTTGCCTTCTTTGTCTTCATTAAAGAGACCGAGGAGACTGCCCTGCCCTCACAGTGCACATTTTTTAAATCAGCGCTTCAGCATCTGTTGCCTCCTTTTTCTTCTGTCTTCATGCTGGCGTCGAGAGGCCAAAAGGTTGGTGCGAAAGACTTTTTTTTAATTCAGGTAAAACTGCTATAACCTAAACATAACCACTTTTCAGTGTACAAGTCTGTGGCATTCTGAGCACTCACGACGCTGTGCGGCCATCACCTCTTTCTAGACCCAGAACATTTTCAACCCCCCAAAGAAACCCCGTATCCTCATTTCACTCTCTCCCAAGGCCCCTGGAAACCACAGGCACATTTTCTGACATTATGGATTCACTCATTCTAAATATTTCCTATAAATGGAATCACCCAAGATGTGACCTTCTGTGTCTGGCCACGCTGCTGCCCGCGCCCACACTCTTCCTTTTCAGGGCTGAATACTATTCCATTTTACGCATATACCACATGTCACACTTTGTCTATCCATCCATCCGTCCATGGACATTGGGCTCCTTCCACCTTTTGGCTGGAGTAAATGGTGCTCCAGCAATAGTCACGTGTAAGTCTTCATTAGACCTGTTTTCCATTCTTTGTGGGTAATACATCTAGAAATAGAATTTCTGGTCCATATAATGTTTAACTTTTCGAGGAATTGGAAAGATTTTTTAAGGCCCTCATTTCCCAACCATCCTTGGTATCTGATCAGCTAGTAAGTCCTCCACCCAGGAGGAGTCCAGGGCTAAGCCTAACGCACCGCCTGAGACGAACTGGCTCTGCCCGGGAAGGAGAAGGCTGAAGAGGCAGAGGCCCCGGGGGCGCCCCTCTTTTCTAGGTCACCACAATAGTTAACTACCCACTCGACATGACACTGGGTGCTCAGTCCCATGAGAACCCCATGGAGGAGGCATGACCTTATCAGTCTTCTAAAATGAAGAAACAGGGATTCAGAGAGATGAAACCAGTCACCCAAGGATACACAGCCAAGACATAAAGAGCCTTCTTAGGTCTAAAGGCATAAACAAAGCCTAAAGGCCTATTTAGACCATTTCACCAGGCTCAAAAGGCTGCCTAAAGCAAGGCCCTTCCGGAAGAACTGCCCTCAGTTCAAGTGGAAACCCCTTCCCTTTTGTGGGGAGTCTGATCCAAACACTGAACCCAGGCAAAGGGAGGTTTCCTTCAGCCCAGGTGACAAAGGAAATTAGGGACTGGCTTTTTCTGAACGACCATTCGGTGACCTCTGTTACAGGCAATGAACTCTTCTCCAACAGCCACACATTCCTTGCCCCAATCCAGTTTCCTGTCTAGAGTTTTACCCTAAGGGGGAAACAGCTACTTTTATCTTGCCTTCTCATGGGCTATTCATTTTAGAGAGGAATAAAAAGGAGCAGAAAGCACCATGTCTTTCTAAGTACTCACCTTTCCTAGCATGGGCTAAGTTCTTATGATCCACTAACATGAGTCTTCCAATGGCTCTGTGAGTTTGGTGGGGTTGTTGCTTTTCTTGGGATGAGAAGTTGGCATTCAGAAAGGTTGAGACACCTGCACAGAATCTCCAGGCAACAGGTGGAGGAGACAAGATTAAAAGTGAGACTCTTCAGAATCTAAATTCCATGGAAGGCAGGCACTCTGCGAGGTCCACTCCTGATCAATCACCTCCTATTACTGGGTGTCCCAGGCCACTGGGCTGAGGGCTTTCACACACAGCCTCGTTGAAACTGCACAAACTTCTAGTTTAAGGCTTGCCCACGCTCTCACAGCCAATGTCAGCCAAAGACACTTTCATGGGGCTACTTGATGCCAAAGCCCGGTGGAGTCTCCCTTACTGTTCCATGTCCTTGGCCAACACGGCGCTGAGCTCATCCCAGGATCAGGGTCCAGGAGGGACAGCCGCCAAGGACTCCTGCTCGGCTGCAGCATAAACTTCTGACAGCCCCTTCGCACTCTGACTCCAGTCAACCGTTTGCTGTGGAGCGAGTGGCTGGTCCCCACATCAGGATGGAGCTCTCAGAGAGAGATGGTTTTTGGAACTGCTTGTGGTTAATGATTTTCCTACGATGAATTAGAAGGGAAACTGTTTTGAAGCGGGGTTTGCCTTGGCAGGAGCAGAGGTGTCTTGTCTCTGGGTTAGGACATGTGCGCCAGCAGGTGTGAAGACGGACGTGCATGCCCTTGCTCAGGCACATGTGTGCAGCCGAGTGGGCACAAGTCACATGGACGTGATCGTCTTATTTGCGAGGGTGGCGGGTCTGTCGACGTGAACTGCTCTGAGTGCGTAAGCGTACTTCTAGTACACACGTAGCGGGTGGGCTATCAGGAGAAGATGGAGTGGAAGACTCGAAATGGAGGGTCCCCGCTAGGACGGATTCCTGAGGACCTCGGGCTAGAAGAGTCATCTCAGGTTCTCTGCGGGGTGGGGGTGGTGAGGTGAGTCTCCGTGCATCCACAGGGATCTTCTGGCTGGAGGAAGACAATCCTCTCCCGGTTGGCAACCTGGCTCCCCGGGAAGGGTTTCCATCTGGCCTCAGTCACTCCCTGCCTTGTTTGTCTCTTGTGACCTCCAGCCCCTCGTTGTGTGGAGTTCTAGTCTTCCCCCATAGCCCCAGAGTGAAGATCTCCAAGTTCAGGCTGGTAGGGCTTCCCCTCTGGCAGGCAGAGTCCCTGCCTCCACTTCTGGATTCTGACTCAGAAGGTTTGGGTTGGGGTTCAAAAATCTGCCCGTTAACCAGCTCCCAAGTTGGTTCTGATGAGATGTCACGGATGGTGCTGGGGGACTCTATGGCTTGGAGAACACTCAGGGGTTGACCGTTCGACACGTCTAGCTCCAAGAAGATGTTTCCACCAGGCTCTGTGATTTCACTGGGGGAGCATGCTGCCTTGAACCCACAGCATCCTGTCCCGAGACTGATCTGCATTCAACTCGGAATTCAGATTCTGCTTCTGTTTTCCCCTGAGCAACTCCAGACACAGTCTCAAATGATCATTTTGTGAACTCGCACCATTCGATGAGGAGATAAGCAAATGGTCTAGCTGCATGCTTCTTCTCTGAAACCAGTTACACAACAAAGAACAAGAAATCATGTGCTTCAGACCAGACTCGGCAAACCCCTCTTTCCTGGAGTCCACAGAGTCTCCTGAATCTAAATACATTTTCAAAGTTAAAGTTCCATCTTGCTAAATGCACAGAGTAGTCCTTCGGAGTGAGGCTTTATAATAACAGTGATGGTCTTCTTCCCCACTGGAAGTGACTTTCTCAACTTTCCACATAGAACTGTAATGTCAATTGGAAGGTTCTTCTTCTTTTTTTTTTACTTTTTATCCTTTTAACCTCTCTAAATAGATGAAGGTAGGCTGGCTTGCAAAAACTATTTGGCAATCCATTTCTTCATCCTCATCAACCAAATTCTGATTTCATATGACATTGGAATGCAGCCTACAGACCCTAAAAAAGGTGTGTGTAGGAGGGGGAGGGGAGACTTATTTGACAGTGTTACAAGGAGACAAGCTGGAAGCAAACATTTGACACTCCAGCCCTGGAATGCTGTAAAAATTTAATTAGGTGGATCCATTAGTCATGCCCACATGGAGGTTTCATACGGGACTTACAAAAATGCAGGCTACTGAAGGGAACGTTCAGCCCTTCCTGTAAGTTCCATTTCCCTCATTATTGGGAAATGTGGTCTTGGTGGGACCACCGAACCAGGTTTTATATTTACAAAATATGGTTAGGACAAGATTAACAGTGTGGACTGAGGGGGTTTTCAAACCCAGGTAAGGAATCACTTTTTAGAAAAGAGTTTGGGGCTGAGAAACAATGCTGGAGCCCACTGCCTCTCATGATCCCCTGACATGGATTTTTATGTTTAAAGGTACTTGGAATGACGTGACGTGGTTGACTTTGATGGTACAAGTGTGCATCTATTTTTAAGTTGAAAATACATAGGCAATCTTTCTAGTTCTAAAGGAATAGTTCGTGGCTGAATTCAGAAATCAAACTTTGGGGTTTTAGGTCCTGGGCTACTGACACCTGGATTTGCAAGCAGATGTTTTCAGTTTACAAACGGTATTATTTTGAACTTAAGTCTCTGCTTGGTCACTGTGGTTGAAAACAGTAGATGAAGAAGATACTTTATGCAGTTAATCATATGGTGATATTTTAAAAGACGCTGAAACGTAACTGAATAACGTAACGTTATTCAGTCTGAATCACATGAGATTGCCCACATGACCATGGGCGCTGTTTTTTCAGAACCATGTGATTGAGTCTAAGAGGGTCTAAAGACTCAACTGAAAAGGAAAGGGTTTGGTGTGGTATAATATTATGGTTCTGGGGCCACGGTCCCCTAGAGATTGACTGTGGATTGACTTGTCTTTCTTCATCTGTACACATCCACTTCTTTACTCACGTTATTATGTCAGTCAGTCAGTCAGTTCAGTTGCTCAGTCGTGTCCGACTCTTTGTGACCCCATGAACCGCAGCACACCAGGCCTCCCTATTATGTCAACAAATATGTATATCTGTATATTCTGGATTGAGACATAAAGTGTAATAAGACACAGTCCTTGCCCTAGAGGAGGCCACTGTCTAATGGGAAAGACTGACTTATAAACAAGTAACTACAGTACAGTAATAATAATTCCATTACTCTTCACTGAGTGCCTAGGACCAAAACATTTACATACATTAGTTCATGCATCTTTAAAAGTAACTCAGCAAGACAAGATTTTCATTAAAAAAAAATAGACAAAGAAACTGAGACCCAGACAAATCTAAGAGCTTTCTAGACACACGGTTGAGATTTGAATCTGGGACAGTCTAAGTCCCTTAAGCCATATTGCCTCAAGAGCCTCTGGTCAGTGTGATGAATGACTCAGGTCAAGGGTTAGAATGAAACAGTGCGCGGAGAACTCTTTAGAGAATTTCGGGGACACACAAATCAGGAAGGACAAGTTTTGGTATTGGGGAGGGGAGGTTCTTACCGCATTGTTACTATTATTTTCTGGCCATTGCTACTTTTAAATAAACCTTAGTTTGAAAAAAGAAACTACTCTGTCTCTAAAAGCCCTTTGGTCTGATAACATTTTTGTAGTCTTCTGTTTTTTCCTAAACTTGCACATATAAAGATTTCAGGCATCAGCCATGGACCTACCTAATTGCTGGCTGGATTTGGGGACCACTTAGGTATATGTGAGCAGACAAAGTACATGACTTTAGGGAGACTGAACGCCAGCGACGGGAAGTCAGTGGGTACATGAGGTGAGTAAGTGGCACCAAGAAAGAATGCCTGTGAGTGAAGGATGCAGGCATTCAGATGAAATGCACAACCTGTTTGTGTTTTGGACGTTCAGGGATCTGAACAAGATAGACTTTGAGTCTTTCAAGATTTTTTACATCTTTGACCCCAGAGATCAATCACCATCTTGGCTGAAGAGTCACTGGGAGGGGGAAAGAGAACAGACTATATAACCTCGTTGACGCAGTTTTCACGCTTCTCAATCTCCTGGGAATGTGTATGTTTAGATTTATTCTGTAATCTTCCTCACTCTGATCTCAGTCTGTCACTTAAATTCAGCCGCACGTGGCAAGACTTTTCAAAAAATATTTACTTATGTACTTGGCTGAGTCGGGTCTTAGTTGGGGCATTCGAGATGAACTTTTTTGCAGCACATGGGCTGAGTTGCCCCCTGGTTTGTGGGATGTTAGTTTCCCCGCCAGGGATCCCCCCCCACCCCACGTGTCCTGCATTGGAAGGCATAGACTCGTAAGCCCTGGACCAGCTGGGAAGTTCTAGGGCAAGACTTCTTAAAGCAGACAGGTCAAAAGGAAAGCCAGATTCCCACTGTGACCCAAACACAGAATTCATGTCTTAAATTGAGCTCCTCATCTATGAAATTCTAAGCAGTGTCTAATAGTAAAGAGACAGTGGACCTTTTCCAAAGACAGTTTTCACCATACAGGACAAAGTGATCCCCTGGCCTCTATGGTGAACGCCCACCTCAGGGGGATATCGGGTATTTGTGCTTGTCAAACCCTTCCCCTTCCTCTGGGGATCCCATCCCTCAAGCCTGTTCTTATGGTTCACACAGGGCTGGTTCCCTTGGGTCCTGCTTCTGGAGATGGCAGCCTTGACCAGATCCACAATACTGGTATTCTGGAACAAGTGATCCACCACCAGTCCAAGTGCAGAAGCCTCAGATCTAGGACCGTTTAGAGCTATTTGAAAAAAGAAGCTGATTCTACAGGAGGCACTTCCCAGCTGGCTCAGTAGGTAAAGAATCCGCCTGCAATGCAGGAGTCTCGGATTCGATCCCTGGGTCGGGGAGATCCCCTGGAGGAAGGAATGGCAACCTGCTCCAGTATTCTTTGGGGAAAATTCCACAGACAGAGGAGCCTGGCAGGCTACAGTCCACAGGATTGCAATGAGCCCAACAAGACTGAGGGACTGCACACACACACACACACACACACACACACACCACCTACAGGGAATGCTCGCTGTAAGGACGACTGAAGTCTGGAGTTTCTGAGGCCATATTTCTACCTAAGGGGACCCAGGCAAAGAATGAAGGCAGCACAGAAACAAGTTCCCAGGGACACGACTGATACATCTGGATCCCGCCACGCCAGAAGCCAGTGTCACCACTGGCCTTCTCAAAACAGGAGCTAAGCCATGATTCTGGCATGTTCTTAAGTTGGGTTGAATTGAGTCTCCTGTCACTTAGGAGCAAGACTCCTGATGCCGTCTCTATTTAGGGTGCCCCAGCAGCAGCAGCAGGCTGCTTCCAGATAACTGAAAACATTAGGACATTCTCAAAAATATATATAAAAACTTATAATAATGAGTTCATTAGAATGTAAACTAGGAATGTATGAGTGGGATATGAATGTCATTAAAGCCAAAGACATGGTAATAGGGCAGAGCAGCTGATTAGAATTAGGAGTCATTGACGCCACAGTGATAGACACGATTCACTAGAGCTTGACTGTCCAGGACGGGAGCCCCGAGCCACGCACGCCAGCAGCGCGCCTGAGATTGGCTGTTCCGGGGGAAACACGCTGTTCAAGTGTACAGCAAAGATTCTAGACTCAGAAGCCTCAACGCAAACCAAAGTATGCAAAGTCTCTCATTAACTGCTTTTATACTGATGACATGTCAAAGCTGAAAATATCTGGGAAACAGGAGGTTAAAAAGTACTATTAAAATTAATCTCACCTGTTTCTTCTTTACTTTTCACTTGTTATACTCTGGCTGCTGGGCGATTTAAAAGGACATCTATGGCTTACATTCTACTGCTAAGGGACCTTGTTGCCTGACAGTTGTAAGTGCTGCAAGGTCCTGCTTCATGGTGAACAGAAAACCCCAGTCCCTGAGCCTCTCACCCTGGTTTTCCTTATCTTTAATGTGCTTGATCCTGGGGGATTAAAAAAAAAAGAATCAAAACCATTATTTGCAGTCCAGCCCCTCAGCTATTTGAAGCAGCTCCAAGATTTTTCCCACAGCTTCTCTCTTCTGGACCGAACGCCCACATCCTTCAACCACTTTTCATATAACCTAACTTCTGCACTTTCCTATGGAACCTTCTAGTTCCCCTTAAAATAAGGTGTTCGGGGTTCTTCCTGGCTCACCTGCTGTCATCCAAGCGCAGACAGTCTCTTCTCCTTGTAGGAGACACCAGCTTTCTATTAATCTGGGCCCGGTGTCATTTACATCTTTGGAAACGGAGGCATTTACTCAATGATTCTCAAAGCCTAATCCTCAGGCCAGCAGCGTCAGCACCGCTTGAGAAACTACCCTGAAATGAGAACTCTCTGGCTTCACCCAAGACCTCCTGAGTCACAGACTCTGGGGCTGGGACCCAACAAGTGGTGCTTTAGGAGGCCTTCCCGAGATTCTCAGGTGCAAATGAGTGTGAGAAGGGCTCCTCCCCAAGGCCTTCTCATGCCCCTTTCAGCCAGGTTTCCCCGAATGGTCGGAGGGCTCACCCATCATGCAGCAGTGCACCTTGGACTTCTCGTGACCCTGATTGTGGTGCCTTCTGCAACACAGAAGCTGTCACTTCTCACTGCCTTGTGTCAACTGCACACATAACACTTCTGCTTTCCTCTTAATCCAGAGCTCTGATCTGAACGTTGACTGACACAGACTCCAAATCAGGACCACACTTCCCTGCATGCCTTGGGTCTTGCTGTTGCCTGGACCTCTGAGATGCTCTCAAAGCCCATCTCCCTTGCTCTGCGACTGCTTTTCCTGGCTACTCCACCAGGGCCTGCACCTCCACTGACGTGTCATCTCTACCCAGAAAACCAGGTTTAGGGCCTGTCGCCTGAACCCCCGTGCTGACAGCTGTCAGTGTTTGATTGATGATTCCCTTCCTCTGTGAAACACTGGTGCCTGAGTGGGGTGGTTCTGCTCCAGGAGAACATTTGGCGATGTCTAGACACATCTCTGGGAGGCTTCCCAAGTAGTGCTAGTGGTAAGAACCTGCCTGCCAATGCAGGAGATAAAAGAGACATGGGTTTGATCCCTGGGTTGGGAAGATCCCCTGGAGGAGGGCATAGCAACCCATTCCAGAACCCCATGGACAGAGAAGCCTGGCAGGCTACAGTCCACAGGGTCCCAAAGGGTTGGATATGACTGATCAACGTGGCACAGCACAGCAGAGCATGCCATCTAGTAGGTCAAAGTCAAGGATGCTGTTAAACATTTCAGAGGCACAGGGCAGACTCCCCCAACAAAGAATGATTTGGCTCCAAATGTCAACAGCACTGAGGTTGACAAACCTGCCCCAGATCGCAAATTCACGTCCCGTTGGTCACTGGTTTTGTTCCTAGCCCTAACAGAAAGCATAGCCTAAAGGAGATGCCGAGTAAATGTTCGTTGAAAGAATAAGGGACATCTCCCTTACTAGGAGGAAACAGAAAAACCAATCAACATCACCTGTAGGTTTACAACTTCCTGTTTTAGGAAAGAACTTGCCTGGGGAATAATATGGTGGAGGACACGGAAACTGTGTTTAATGAATAAACTAGCTTTATAACTAGCATACCCATGGCTAATTAATACACGAGCTTCTAAGATAGCTACAAAGTACTAAGAATTTTGAGGTTTCTAAGGTGGCCAAGCACCCTTTTACATCTTATTGCCCCACTTATTTGGTGAGTAACATGATGTTTATTAGGGGCTTCCTTGGTGGCTCAGATGGTAAAGTGTCTGCCTGCAATGCCGGAGACCCGGGTTCGATCCCTGGGTTGGGAAGATCCCCTAGAGAAGGAAATGGCAACCCACTCCAGTATTCTTGCCTGGGAAATCCCATGGATGGAGGAACCTGGTGAGCTACAGTCCATGGATAGGGTTGTAAACAGTCGGAGACGACTGAGTGACTTCACTTTCACTTTTCATGATGTTTATTAACTGAGTGAACTCAGGCAACTGAATCTCTCCGGGCATCAGTTTCCTCAAAGCGGGTATACAGATGTTCCCCAAAGCAAGGTGTCCAGATGCCGGCACTTGGAGCCCTGTGATGGATGGCGGGGGTGAAGTCAGACAGTGTCTGTAAGGGACTCGGTGCAGTGCACCGCTTGGCCTAGAGTAATTACCCTGCCTCGGGAGTTACTATTTCCTCTTTCAGTTCTTATAGCTATCACACAAGGCCAGTAGTAAGTCTTCGTGTGATAGATGACGGCTTCGGCTGAATCTCCATCAGGCCAGCTGGCTGAAATTGTATCCATTTTTCGTCCATGAAGAGATCTTACTAGTGACCGTGACGGATCCAAAGAGATTTCTCTCATCAACAAAGAAGCCTTTCTGGAAAGCTCCTAAAATACTGAAAAGGGTGTTTTTCAAACTGTCTGGCATGAGGACCCACACTGGCGCACAAAAGCGCAGACGTCCTTCTCAGAGGTTTCCCGTGGAGGGGCTCCTGGAGGAGCACGGGCGCCCGCTTGAAGCGATGGCGTCTGAGCTCTTGCAGGAAGCCAGCACACGCGGACAGCGGAGTCCCACCCTGGGGCAAGGCCCGGGGGCTCAGTGGGGCGCCCTCCCAGGGCGGTATTTCCACTCACGCTCGCCTGGTGTGCCCACGTGGGCCGCGGGCCTGGTCTGCGGGAAGAAGGGCCCTGGCTGAGCGTCTCCCAGAGCGCGGTCAGGCCTGGGAGCCAGTGAGTCATTCGGCCTTGGCACAGAGTCCCCGGGGCTCCTGGGGGAACAAACAGACTTTGTTGAAAGGAAGCCCTCCGGTGTCGGAGTGGCTCCCAGTCTCCTCTTGCAGGAGGCTGGTAACCGCCCCGGGCCCTCTCCTCCTCTTGGCCTGGAGAAACTATAGTGACCCGGGGGCGGGGTGGCTGTCTGGAGTTCAGGCCTTTCTTGTCAGCCTGGAACAAAGACCCTGACCCCGGCTGGAAATTTCCTGGGGCCTCATCAGGGGTGCCGGCTTCTGACTCAAATTTTAGCGGACTCGCCGCTGCCTGGGGAAACAAGGGTCAGACTGGACGCCCAGATTCGAGTCATCTCACTTTCTCCACCTGGGGGGTTGTCAGGCTTCTCCCTAATATCAGAAGCTCTCTCACTTTGGGGGCTCACTTTGGTGGCGTTTGTTCTTCTTTGTTGGAGGAATTTCTCTTATGAACACACAGCTTCATGACGCAGTGTTACCAGGAGTGTTATCTTTTCTTGGCGGCTGTTGTGAGAATTTCTTATGGGCAGACACCCGCTCTCAGGAGAGAAGAATATTCGAAAAGGTGGGCTAGGAGATGGTAGGAACTGATTTTTCTGGGCCTGAATGTGAGCAGGCAGATGAAGACAGGGAGGGACTTGTGTGTTACTCCAGAGAGGGCTGGAAGAGGAAGTGAGCGTGGGACTAAAGCTGGTGGGGCCACCGGCCATCTGCTGCCATGATGCCCCCATTTCCTGTGACCACTGCCCTCAGAAGGCTTCTGATGAGGGGATTTATTGGGGAAATCCCTTTTAAACGTGGGCCTCTTGTTCAAGCTGATGAGGGAGGTATTGGAAGCCACGTGCGGGTGCTTGTGAGCTCAGGTGTGCTTGCTTAGTTGCTCGATCATGTCCAACTCTTTGGGACCCCGTGGACTGTAGACTGCCAGGCTCCTCTGTCCATGGGATTTTCCAGGAAAGAGTACTGGAGTGGGTTGCTGTTCCCTCCTCCAGGGGATCTTCCCAACCCAGGGATCGAACCCAGATCTCCCGCTTTGCAGGGAGATTCTTTACTGTGTGAGCCACCAGGGAAGCCGGGAGAAATATAAAGACATGGTTGTTGGGGGAATTCACAGCAAAGGTGAGGGCAACCCTGGATTCTCAGCTATCTGTCGGTTCGGGTTTAGGACTGATTCACGCTAACTTCCTAGATGCGAGGGCTGTGGATAATATCTGAGTTCCATCCCTGAGGTCCCTCTGCGAGCCTGTGCGGATGTGGCCACTGCTTTGGGCTTGGGCACTGTGTGCTGATGCTCGCTCTGATTGAGGGTACTGGGTGGTCCCCAAGGAGGAGGCCTTGCACTCAGTGCGAGGCATGATCTGGTTCATCAGCTCTCGGAGTGGGGCAAGTGAACTGGGATGGGGGTGGCAGGCCCGGGTGAGTCTTCCACTCGTTAACCCACACAGAGGACGCAGCCCCGTGTTGGCTGCCACCAGGAAACTACAACTTGTCAGAACTTCAGGCGAAGGCACAAGGTTCCAGCTCACTGGGACCCAATTTGCGGAGCAGCACGGGAGTTGGGGGGAGCTGTGTTTGGCCCCGGAGAGACCTGGCAGATGCTGAGCAGGACTCCTCTCTGCAGAGCTCAAGAGCTGGCTGGCTCATCACCCAAACAGGGCCCCGGGGAGTGCAGCTGATGAGGGCGCCCACGGTGCTGGGAGGTGCTGCGCTCTGCCCCCCACCCCCCGGGGGCCTGGCCCCCTGCCAGCTCCGTGTAGAGGGGAGGGCCGGGTGGGGAGTCACACGTGGGGAACTCTTGCAAAAGACCCAGCAGTGCTTTTGGAAGACGTCCCGCTGTCACAAGCTGCAGAGGCTTCAGGGGGCTGGGGTGGCAGCAAGATGGGATCTGGGGTTCGCCCCAGTGTTTTTTTTTTCTGCCACGCCCTCACTCCCGGCAGTGGGGGAGAGAGGTGCGTGTAAACCGTGTAATCCGAAACAGGTCTCGGAGCTGCTCTGCCTGCCGGGGCTGGGAGGGTATTCAGAGCCTCCCTCAGGCCAAGCAAGGGCTGCCTGCCTTGGAACCCAGACACATTCCAGAAAGAAATGAAGGGTCTGCGTGTGCACAGTCAAAATGTGTCTGTGTGTTTAAACAGTGCGTGTCTACGTTCAGTATGTGTGTGTATTTGTTTTGAGCGCGTGCTTGTGTGCTCAGTCACTTCAGTCGTGTCTGATTCTTTGCAACCCCATGGACTGTAGCCCACCAGGCTCCTCTGTCCATGGAATTCTCCAGGCAAGAATACTGGAATGGGTTGCCATTTCCTTCTCCAGGGAATCTTCCCAACCCAAGGACCGAACCTGCATTTCCTGCGGGTCCTGAATTGGCAGGCAGATTCCTCACCACTGAGCCACCTGGGAAGCCTGTTTTGAGCACAGACCTATTTAATAAGTGTGTGGGAGGCCGTGCAAGGCCAGCGTCCTAGGTGAACACACGGTTAGGGAGTGTGCCTTCTTCATGTGCCCGTGTGTGTGGCCAGTGTGTGCATGTGGCCATGCAGGCTGCCACGTGTGTCCTCTGAGTGCATGTGCATTGGGCCGCATGATCTGTGGTGCATTTTGGGGGCCCGTGTCCTGTATGTGCATGGACTGAGAGTGTGCTGGTCCACAAGCCGTGGGCCCCGAATGCATCCACCCTCCCAGTATGTGTGTCGTTTGTGCATCCAGTGAGTGTGTGAAGCGGGTGTGCCTGCATCCTTTGTGTGACCACTGTGTGCGTTTCTAATATGCGTGTCCCTGTGGATGAGTGGATGAGAGAGAAAGCACGGGATTGTAGCGGTGAGTGTATGAGTGCCAATCCCAGCCTAGCCACGGCTAGCTCAAGACGTCAGAACGTAGCACGGCACGCAGGGCCTGCCGGCTCACAAGTCCCCCAACCCCACCCCTGTGTCAGCCCCCTCGCCAGCCTGGTACCCCCCTCCCCTCCCCCACCACTCATCACCCCCAGCTCCCTGCACAGGCCAGGAGCTCCGGCCTCTGACCTTGGCCCATGCTGGTCCCTCTCCTGGAATGCCTCTCCCTGCTCCCACCTTTCTGATGTCTCCCCATTGGATCAGATTCCGCCCAAGTGTTCACATATCTGTGAAACCTCCTGGAGGTGGCCCTTAGAACCGACCATTTCCTACTCTGTCTCCTGGGAGTGGTGAGAGTCTAGTCAAGGCTATGGTTTTTCCAGTAATCATGTATAGATGTGAGAGTTGGACTATAAAGAAAGCTGAGTGCTGAAGAATTGATGCTTTTGAGCTGTGATGTTGGAGAAGACTCTTGAGAGTCCCTTGGACTGCAAGAAGGTCCAACCAGTCCATCCTAAAGGAGATCAGTCCTGAATATTCATTGAAAGGACTGATGCTGAAGCTAAAACTCCAATACTCTGGCCACCTGATGTAAGAATTGACTCACTGGAAAAGACCCTGATGCTGGGAAAGATTGAAGGCGGGAGGAGGAGGGGACAACAGAAGATGAGATGGTTGGATGGCATCACTGACTCAATGGGCATGAGTTTGAGTGAATTCTGGGAGCTGGTGATGGACAGGGAGGCCTGGCGTGCTGCAGTTCATGGGGTCGCAAAGAGTCAGACTCGACTGAGCAACTGAACTGCACTGAACTGAACTCTGTATCCCAAACAGGAGTGCAAACACATCCCCCTACCTCTCCTCTAACATTTGAGGTGCTTACTCGCCTCCATGACTGTTTTCCGAGACGGGGACGGCTAGGGCGATGAAGACAGCATTGGCCTCAGCTCTTTCAGCACTTTTACGGCCCAGGCCATTGACTAAACACGGTCTCATCCTCACAGCAGCCCGGTTAGAATGGGGTCTGTATCCTCACTTTAGAGATGGAGGTCTCCAGAGACTCTTAAGTATCAAAGCAAGAAATGAACCCTGGATCTGACTTCAGGGCCCAGGCATTACGTCGTTACGCCATTCCTGGGGTGGGACTCACTCCTCTGATTGATTTTTTTCCAAGAATCATTTGAGTGCTTCCAATACACCAAGTGCTCTAAGCACTCAGAAATACTGCCCCAAATTGTCCTCACAGAGCTTGGATTCTAGTTCTGGTCCATCCCAGAAGGCTGGGGTGGATGGTGTGTGTATGCGTGTACATGGGTGTTTGAGTGTGTTTGAGCTATGAGCAGGAAAGTTCCAGAATCCAAGATGATCACACAAGGATGCTACCTGTGAGGTGAGTTGCATAAGCACCAAGCGGAGGGGGTGAGACACAGACCATCAGAACAAGAACAATAGTAGGCAGACAATGGCCCCCAAAGAAGTCCTGCTCCCCAGAATCTGTGCTTGTTAGATTACACAGCAAAGGCCAATTAAAGTTGCGTGTGGAATTAAGGTTGCTAATTAGCTGATGTTAAGATAGGGAGAGTACCCTGGATTATAAGGGTGGGTCCCCCGTAATCACTTGTGTTCTTAAAAGTGCAAGGGAAGGCAAAAGAGGGATGAGGTGAGGTGATGGAAGAAGGACTCGGCACACCACTCCTGGCTGGCACGTGGGGAGCTTCGAGCAGCTGGAAAAGCCAAGACCCAGCTTCTCTCCTAGCGCTTCCAGGAGGAACGCAGCCCTGCCAACACCTTGTCAGTAGCCTAGCAAGACTCTTGACGCAAATTCTGGCCTCCAGAGCTGTTACAGACAAGATGTGAGCTGCTTTGAGCCCCTACGTTCAGGGCGAACTGTTAGGGCAGTCACAGGAAATGAACAGTGGAGCCAAGTTCTCAGGTGGGGAGAAACTGGTTCTTGTGCTTAAATGGGATCTGCATGGCAGCTTAAGGGGCTAAAGGCATGATAAAGGGTAGAGGAGGTTGGCCAAGAGGCACCAATGTGCCAGTTCCAACTGGATACCCTCAAGGTGATGGTCACCACCCAGTGTCTGGCTGATGGTGACAATGGTCAGCGACAGGAGCATTTCACCAAGCCATGCACCCTGTTTAAGGGACGTGCATGGGCTATTACTCCTGCTGCTAACCAGAGTAAAAGGGAGACCTACCGGGGACCAATGCTGCCACCTCCCATGCAACGTGAACTTGACCCCAAACCAAGGCTTCCAGAAGTGCTGTAGGCAGGACTCTGGTGATGGTGAAGCTCAGATCCTGTCCCAAGAGAAGCTCATCCTGACTCCAGATAGACCCACTCTACTTGGACAGCGTCCTCGCTGTCCAAGAGCCATGGCTACTCGGCGTCGGCTGCATCAATAGCGATAAAATGAATAATTACACGTTTCCCATTTATGCTCATTGTTGGGGCCAAGAGGAAGATCCGCAAATAGGGCTGCTACCGAGGAAGCGTGCGAGGGAAAAGTGGACCCAAGCGCAGTGACGACTCTGGGTGGGCTCCGTGACTGCAATTAGCGCCCTGCGTAAACAGCACTCAAGGGCTCTATCCGGGAGCTTGTGGTCCTCCATCTGAAATAGACAACTATTTTACGCAGGGAGGCATGCGCCACACTATTTCCAAGTCAATTTAATAGTCTAGTCTGCAAACAATCCTCTCCCTCCGTGTCCCAGGCGCTCCCTTCTCTCCCCTTCTTGGCTCTGAGCCGGGTCCCCTCTCCGCAGCTGTGCTCACTTGAATGGTAAATCAAGCACCCTAAAAACCTGGCGGGTGGAAGGCTTTTCAGCACCGCCCGGGCCCTGTTTATCCCAGGGTGGCAGAGTTCGGCTCGTTTTTTCTTTCTCCTGTAGAGACGCCCGGAGTATTATTTGTCCTTTCCTCTGAAGGGCTGATGCTGAAGCTGAAGCTCCAAGACTTTGGCCACCTGATACAAAGAGTCGACTCATTGGAAAAAGACCCTGATGCTGGGAAAGACTGAGGGCAGGAGGAAGAGGGGGTGGCAGAGGATGAGATAGTTGGAAGGCATCACCGACTCAGTGGACCCAAGTTTGAACAAATTCTGGGAGACAGCACAGGACAGGGAGGCCTGGCATACTGCAGTCCATGCAGGTCACCAAGAGTCGGATACAAGTTAGTGACCGAACAACCACCGCCACTTTCTTGTTTTGCATATACAAGGGGTTAAGAGAGTCTTGTACTCTGCAGAGTGAAGGTGTTTTTGCCAGGAGTTAAGAGGCTCCAGGATATCCCTACTCAGACCTTCCTGATTTTTCTCACCCTTGCAAGGGTATGTTTCTCTCTCTCTCTCGCCAGAGTCCTGGCGGACTCTACCATTTTGTCATCCGACTGGACTCTGGGTAAAGCCATTCTGCTCAGGGCTGAAGAAATTCCAATTACTAGGCTTTAGAAACTGAAATACTTTATACTTTTTTAAACAACCTATTCTTGCCCCCCTCCTGCTCCCTGTTTTGGCTCTTGGGAAGGAAATGGCCAAAAATGGTCCTGAAGACATGTTAACTAGATTTTAAAAAAAAGAACGTTGACTGTAGGAATATGGCAAGGACATGGTTTCCCTGTTCTGTCCCCCACTTCTCTCTGTACTTTGGGGTTATACACATTTTCTTTATAAAGATTATGAAACTTTGAAAACAAAATCCTGAATTTTGACTGATTGTTAGCAACCCAAAGGATTTTCCTGTAGTGTCATGCCACATAGAGGCTGGTAAAGATGGTACTTGTGACAATTAAACATGTCCCGGAACAGTGTCGAATGTCTCTAGCGTGGGGGATAGGCAGCACATTGTTCTCTTCAACAAGTGCGTTTTTACAGCAATTCTACACGTTTGAGGTTTCAGCTCAGAGAGGCAAAATGTCTTGTCTGAGACCAAGCATGCCTCCGGGGTCTGGGTTCCGCCTCAGGTCTCAGGCCCCTTCCACAGCTCTGCGGCCACCCCACAGATTGTTTCAGAAAATTCCAGGCGGCCTGAGCGGGGACGGGCCATTCTGGGTTGTGTGTGCTGGGCACTGCAGAGGAGAGCCTCTTTCTCAGAGGGTTTCTGGATCTGGCTGCAAAAAAAGAACAACACAGTCTCTGGTTTGAAGAAACACGCAGCTTTCAAAAAAAAAAAAAAAAGTCAGGACACATCTGATTCATCAGGATGACTCATACCTGGGCTCACTTCGCCTCCACTCGGGGCCTGTCCTGGCTTGTGAAGGGCTATGGGACTGCGAGAGAGAAAACTCCCCTCTCCAAGGCTGGGGACGGATCCGCCCGTTTGGGTGCAGAGAAGGCTCGGCGTGGCCATCGAGATAACTTTATTAGGAATGTGGAATCAGGTTGCAGAAAATCCAGGCGTGCGGCCTTTGGAAGGTCCTTAGAAGTTTCCAAACCGGTCCTGGCCAGCTCCCTGAGCCATCCGAGAATAGCTCAGGAACCTGGGAGCAGTGGCCAGCCCCCCGTGGGAGCAGAGGAAGGCATTCAATAGTTGCTGAGCAGGGCCAGGGCTGGAGGGGAGACGTGTCTTCAGGAGGGAACACCTCAAGCTGCCTCTACAGACAATCCCGTCACCACCTTGGTTGCACCAGGCCTCTGGGAAGCCCCAGCACGGCCCTCTAGTATCTGTTGATAGATGACTTTGTAATCACACTCACGTGGTTTTCCTGAGGACAAGAGGGGGCGGTCTTCTTGCTTTGAGGGGCTCATGTTTCTCAGTGCACAGTGAATCCCCCACCCGGCTTGCTGAGGGATGGGGTTGGCAGAGGAGCGGGTGACTTTCCACCAGCCCCATTAGGGGTCTTTGTGCCCCTTGAGCAGACAGTTGCCCAAATTTCACCCATTAGAGAAAAGAATGGGCTAATTAAGCCTGCCAGCCTAATTCTGCGCTTTCTAATTTTGCCCTTTAAATGCATCATAATTATCAGATGCAAAATACATTTTCAAATGCAGAGCCACTGACGGGTGTATTTTTAAATGTGCAGGGCTAAGACGGGAGTGTGCACAGAGGCAGGCTATATTTTTAACTTGCATGGGGCAGGAGAAGGCCACTGCCTCGCTGGTTCCTGCCGCTGTATTTGGAATGGAAACAGCACTTACTCATGTATCACTGTAATGGGGGCTACTGTATTCCTGTTCCTGGTGATGCTGGTGGCTGACATGCCCCCCGGGACATACTGGGACAAGGGAGAGATGTGGTCACACCCCTGGCACTCCTGGCTTCACACTCATGACGGGGGTACAAGCCTCCTTGGAGTCAGGGCTGGTCTTAGAGTCAGGGTTGGTAGACCCAAATGGGACCTCACGATGCAGTCCCCTCCTTATCGTGTGGAAGGTTTTCAATAGATTTTCTTTGTTATTGACAAGAGCAGGTATCCATGGCTTTTGGTTATGGGAGCTTTGGGGTGGAACTGTTTTTCTTTCCTCCAACTGATCCTCAAAAGCATGATTCTATTCAGAGAGTATGTTGAAAACATTCCGTTATAAATAATTACATACCATATTACATTTAAAAGGTAACTGTATTCTGTTCAGCGGATGCAATCCATCTAACCTGCACACCATAAATCAGTACAGCATGGTGTATTTCAGGGGGTCCAGTGGAAAAACATAACCACAACAGCACATTAGCTTGGAGTTGCTCCGTCTTCTTGTATCGGCATCCCCATTTGTGAAGAGCTTCCTCTAAAGATGGGGAAACTGAGGCCCAGGAGGGGAAGGCATGGCATGTGGGGGAGACACATGGTAGAGACAACTGCTTGGGGATCTCCTCCCGCCCCCGTCAGGACAGGGAACACTGCAGGCCCTCCAGGGGGCCTGCTGACCCTTGACGCTGATGGTTCGTTTCTGGGGGGTCTCAGCATCTCACTGGAGAGCCATGGCTGTGAGAACAGCAACTTCCCTGCAGGGTTCTGCAAACAGGGTTCTGGAAGCTACTGGGTCCTGTCTGGCTGTCCTTTCTAATTTAGGCACGAGGAAACAGAGGACATGAATGTCCATGGAAGGGTCATTCATAATCGTCTAAAGGTGGACGCAACCCATATGCCTATATAATGTCCACAAGAAGGAATATTATTCAGCCATGAAGAAAAGAATGAAGTCCTGATGCAAGCTATGATGTGGATGAGTCGTGAAAACATCATGTTAAATGAAGGACGTCACATTTGCAACGACTGCATTTATATCCTGTAAAATGTCCAGAATCAGCAAATTCATGGTGCGGTGGTTTAGTTGCTAAGTCTTTTCTGACTCTTGGGGCCCCGTGGACTATAGGCCACCAGGTTCCTCTGTCCACAGGATTTCCCAGGTAAGAATCCTGCTGTGGGTTACCATTTCCTTCTCCAGGGCAAATTCGCAGAGAGAGAGAAAACAGGCTAGTGGTTCTGGGGCTGGGGTGGGGGGAAGGGGAAGTGACTGCTTCCAGGTACGGAACTTCTTCTGAGGGATGATGAAGACTTCCTAAACCAGTCAGTGGTGACAGTTGCACAGCCTTGAGAATATACTAGAAGCCACTGCGTGGCACATTTTAAAAGATTTGCGCATTTTATGAATTGTATCTCTATAAAGAGTATTGGGTCACATTATAAAATTAAAATAAAAGACTGATTATCTCTGTATTTTCCCTCAGAAACAGAAACCGAGTCTGTTTCGATTTAGCGGTTTAGCAGTTTCCGAGGTCCTTTCTGAGCACTGTCCGTGGGCCCGCCGCTGCGATGTCCACTTGAGCTGAGAGCACCCAAGAGCGGAGACGATGGTCTGTCCCGAGAAAGGCAAGGGCCTCGCTGGGATCACTGACGCCAGTTCAAGAAAATCAATCGGAGCAGAAATGTGTTAACCCCTGGAGCAGATGGCCTGGGTTCAAATCCTGCTTGTGTCTCTTGGAGCTGTGTGATGCCAGGCAGGTTACTTAACCCCTCTGTGCTTGAAAGACCTCAACTGCAAAACGGAGATACTAACAGCACCTACTTTGAGGAATCTTTATGGAGATTAAACAATGAACTATTATTTGCAAATAACTGGAAAGGGGCCTTGCACTTTACTTTTTATTAAAGAAAATAATTTTGAAATTGTTTTAGGTTTCTTTTGCCTATACAATCACTAACCACAAACTTAGCAACATTAAAACAACACAAACTTATTATCCTCCAGATCTAGAGGCCAGAAGTTCAAAATGGGTCTCAGTGGGGCAGGGGTGGGGGGCTAAAATCAAGGTGCTGGCCGGGCTGTGTGGGTTCCAAGGGCACCTGGGGAGAACCCAGTCCTCCTTTATCCGGTTGCTAGAGGCTGCTGCACTTCATGGCTTGCTCCTCTGTGTCACTGTGACCTCTGCCTCCTCTGTCCCGTCTTCTTTGTCCCTCCCCTGGAAGGACCCTGGTGGTTATGACGGCCCCACCTGCATAATCCCTGATAATCTCCCTGCGCAGACCCTTAACATTACCACATCGGCAAAGTCTCTTTTGCTACGTAGGATACCATGCTCCCAAGGACTTGGTATAGAATGTGCCCACCTTTGGGGGGCCTCTGTTCTCACTACCACAGGAATATACTAATTTATGGCATAGACGGTTAGAGCTATGGGCAGTGGGTTGGGGGTTAGGAAACACCGGACACACGGAGATTTCTATTAATTCAGATACACCAGTGGGTCAGGGTCCACCTGGGGCGGAAACCTCAGTCGCTCCCGTCTTCTGCACATGCCTGGTGGGGGCCGGGGAGGCACTGCCCCTCCTGCAGGCCTCCTCTCACCCAGGGTCCTGGCGCTCTGTTCCCCTCACCTGGACACCCTTCCTGCAGGCTTCCGCCCCCCGTGGACGCAAAGGTCACCTTCTCCTCGGGGCTTCCCCTGCCCATCCTCTGCACCTGCCCTCTGCCCCCGTGTCTCCCACTCACCCCTCCGATTTCTCTCCACCTTCCTGTCTAGTGTTCCACATTTATTCAGTTTACTGTTTCTTCCTCCAGGATGTGGAGGGATTTTGTGGGTGTTGTTCGCAGCACCTAACACACTGCAAAGAGTCAGACCTGACTCAGCGACTGCTCAGCAACAGTCACACTGTAGATGAGGGTCCTCTGCTTCCCGCGCTAGACTGCGAGCTCCTGGAGGGCAGCACCAGGGCTGAGTCCTGTCTCAAGAGCACTCCGCATAGTGGGGCAATTCCCACCCCTCACTGCATCAGCATGCTAGCACCCAGGGCTTCCCACATTCCCAGGTCGAGCAGCTCCCTGGGGTGGGGGTCCCCTCCAGGAGACAGTCTATCCCATGACCCACTTGGATGGCAAAGAACCTGGCCCAGCCCTTGCCTCCCCAGGGAGCTCCGCCATCCAGGAAATTCACTGTGTTGACAAATTACTAAATGTGTTTTAAGCTGGATGAAAGACATTAGTAGGTCATACTCGAACATGACATTAAGGTATCTGCAACACAGAGGCATCCAGTTCACACAAAGGGCAGAGACGCCCAGCATCCGGAAAGTGCGCCGTCTCCCCCGTTTACCTAGCCAGCGTCGCAATTTCCCATCTAACGTATTCTGTTCAACACAATCACTCAGCATACGCTTGGAGACAACCAACGAATCCCTGCGTGCGTGTCTGCATGTCGTGTCCGACTCTTTGCAATCCCATGGACTGTAGCCCACCAGGCTCCTCTGTCTATGGGATTCTCCAGGCAAGAATACTGGAGTAGGTTGCCATGCCCTGCTGCAGGGGATCTTCATGACCCAGGGATCGAACCCACATCTCTTACATCTTCTGCATTTTCAGGCGGGTTCTTTACCACCAGAGCCACCTGGGAAGCCCCTAAAGCATCCATGTGAGAACTAACCTAACCAGGGTGACCAGCTTCTCTGTGCCTCTCCCATGGATGCCTTCACACCAGGCGAGGGGTGGGGGGGCAGTGAGTTCACCCATCTTCCCTCCCGAAAGCCATCTAAAGAGTGCATTTCAAAGGCTGCCCTAACCTAGGGCATTTTTCTCAGGAGACAGCTTCAAGAGCCCCTGGAAGCAAGCCAGAGAGGAAGAGCCCCGTTGAGGTTCTTTTCATCTTAAATTTATGCAAAAAAATTCATGTCCTCCTAACATTAGAGATTATCTCGGTTTCCTTTCTGCAGCTGATTGAGAGATTGGAAGCGAGCGGAGAAGTCGTGACCCCACCTGCACTCTGCCTCTGAGCCCATTTGTTCCTCTCAAACCTTGGCACCATGACCCCACCATCCCAACCAATGAACCAGCCTGAAGGTCGCCATCTATTCTGTTCCTCGCAGGGTCCTGAGAACATCTTCCCACCCTCTTCCCAGACTCCTGATCGTCTCTGCACGAAAATTAATGTCCATTCATCGACAGACATTCTTGGAGCTAAAAGGCAGAGACCGCTCTCCTTCACCCTCTGGAGAATGAGGTACAGAGCTAATCACCTGGGTCCTTCTGCAGACAGTGAGGATATTAACACTTGCGAGGTCTGGGTGAACACCGAGTCTGACTTTTCCAACCGAGGCCAGAGCGAGGAAAGGATTTGCCTACGATGTGCTGGCTGGTTGCTAAAAAGGTGATGTATCTGGAGGGCAGCAGACACACAAGGGTTGGCTCCCTCCACCCAGCTGGGGTTTGTACAGAAACGAGTGGAGCCGGCATTCTCAGGCACTTCGTCAAGGTTATCTCTATCTCTGTGAAAGAGTCTAAGCTGAGTGGTTTCTTGCTTTTCTTTTTTTTTTTTTTAAGTAGTCACTGACCTAGTTAAAGAATCTGATGAAATCTAAAACTCTTCTCTTCATAAAAATACATATGTGCCCCAAAATGACATTCAATTTTAAGGACTCCTTAAGGAGCCCTGGGCTCCAGGCTAAAAAACCCCTGCTTTAAATATTATTATTTTCCCCACATATTAATAGAACTTGAGCAAGCTGAGGCTCAGACAAGTTCCGTGCTACATCCAAGCGCATCACAGCAAAGCGACTCAAAACCTTCAATAGCAGACTGAGTGGGTCCCGAAGCTCCAGCTGGTTCCTCCCTCCAGGATACGTGGAGATGAGAAGCCGCAGATTTTAGAAAGCAAACGTTCACTCATTCTTTACCCAATCAGTATGTCCATTTGTTTGTTTTTAAAGCATCTACGGAGTACCTGGTATTGAAATAAGAGATGGCCCCTAAAAGGCTGCAGAGAAGTTTTGCAAGGCTGTTAGCTAGCTCTCCTGTCTCCAAGAGAGAGAACCTTTAGCTGGTGACTCACGGCCACCTTCCATGATTGCCATGTCTGGTAACAGTGGATGGACAGAGGTCCTTGGAGAAGATACCCTGCTGAGGATGCCTGGGCTGAACAAGGAGCAGTTGAGGAGCAACGTCAGCCAGCTGCCAGAGGCCTTCCGTCTAAGTTGATACGCAGTGTAGCCAGATTCTGCAGCGAGCATCCTGTCCTGGTGTGTTTAAGACTCAGGATTCAGGTTTCGTCTCAGGGTTGTGCTGTGGTTTAGTAAGGCCCCTTCTCTGTCTTCTTCAGGAGGGATGGGTCTGGAGACCACGTACCCTCGTGGACCCTCTCCGCTGTCCTCCCGGGAATCCAAGTGATGCCTGTTTACAGTAAAGGGCAGAGAGCCAGTGGTGGAAGTGGAGGGCACCAGCAGGGTCCTGAGTCTGGCGAGTGAGGAGGACCTCCAGCCCGGTGTGCAGGGGCCACACAGGGTAACCGGGGGGTTCACTCCTCACTCCCTCTTCTCCTTGACTCAATGACCTCTGTCTGTAGACGTGTGGATTTCTCCTGAATCTGACCCAAGGATGTTTTTCCTGATTCCTGGCTGTTAGTTTCCTCTGCCTGTCCTCAGAACTATTGAATCTCTTTTAGAGATGCTCCAACCACCTAAGAAGGACAGAGAAACCAGAGTTCCTATATTCAGAGACAATGCAACTCTGGTTTTTCCTATTAATAGCTAGCCTCGCTCCACACTGGCCTTCATGGAGACAGGGCCTCGGAAATCATCCACCTAGGTGAAGGACTGTCAGAAAGGCTGTGAAGGGGCCCAGGGCAGATGGGTAAGCTAGGCTGACCGGAGTTCAGGGCCCAATTAACTGATCATTTAAAGCCAGGAGAGTGCAGGGCAGACGTGATTGTCAACATTCCCAGGAAATGGCTCCAACTCTCCTGCCAGGAAGAGTCTTGTGTTCTTGTCCTGCTTCTGCTACGAAGTCTCAGTGACTGTGAGCACATCACTTCTCCTTTGGGGCTTTCCATCTACACGAGGGGTGGGACCACATGACTTCCCCAGGCTGCTTTCTGCTTCCCAACTCGAGGCTTTCCTTTGTCTAAGACTTGACAAACAATGCATCCCAAATGATTTTCTGCAGCTGAATTATAAGTTCACACACAGCAACATGCTCTTCAGCACACTGGTGGCTGTGCTGTGAAGAAAACACGTGCTTGTGTGACCTCGCTACCTCTAACCAGGATGCACAATGTTCCCATCACCACAGAAAGGCCCCTTGCGCCACCTTCCAGTCGATTCTTCACCTCAGAAGCAGCCTCCGGTCTGATTCCCACCACCGTAGCATGGTTCTGCATATTCTAGAATTTCAAGCAAGAAGAACCGTATGTACAGTTTGGGCTTTTGCGTCTGACTTCTTTGGCTCAGTGTATTATTTCCCTGACTCATCCGTGCTTCTGTGTATTTTGCAGTTTATCTTTCTCTCTCTCTTTTTTTTTTTGCTGAATAATATTCAATTTCAAATATATCAGTTCGTTTATCCATTTTTCCTATCAGTGGACGTCCCATCATTTTCCAGTCGGCGGCTCTCATGAGTAAAGTCGCTATGAATCTTCTCAGACAAGGTTCTTCGTAGATTCATGCCTTCATTTCTCTTCATTAAATGTCTAGGTGTAGACTTTCTGGGTCATTAGGTAGATGTGTGTTTAGCTTCTTTGAGAAGCTGTTAAACAGTTTTCTGCAGTTTTATTCTGCCTCCAACGACGTGCGGGAGTTCAGGGTGCTTCATGCCCACTCCGCCACTTGACGCTGTCATTCTCTTTCTCCTCGGCCACTCTAGGGAGTACACCGTGGTTCACGGAGATTCTGACGTACTTCTTCATTTCTTATGCTTCCATTTACCCAAAGCAGATGATTATCGAGACCAACTGAAGGAATCAAAGATACTTTAAATGCTTGTTAAATAGCTACGTTCTTTTGCAGATGGCTGGTAGGCTGGATCACGCCTCAT
Organism: Bos grunniens; assembly: GCF_055505025.1. Taxonomy (NCBI): domain Eukaryota; kingdom Metazoa; phylum Chordata; class Mammalia; order Artiodactyla; family Bovidae; genus Bos; species Bos grunniens. The sequence goes on from NC_141182.1 coordinate 6,729,696, forward strand.
TTAATGAATCTATTCATTCCAGATTGTTTCATCTCATTTCTTTTCATAAATATGTACCAACTGCCAAATACACGTAAGCCTCTGGTGCTAGATTCCTATCAGTATGGTGATGAAAAGACCTGGCTTGCGACCTCAAGGGCCTTACAGGGGAGGCAGAACCTAGTCCCCAAACTGTTACATTGTCGCCGTGATGTAACCTGGGGGATTATATCCCAAAAGAAGAGCCAAGTGTTCCCAGGATCCTGGATAGCAAACAGTCATTCCCACCACATCCATTGAGAAAGGAGACAGATGTGTTTTTGACAATCTGTATGTAAGGCAGTATCAGATGCAGCAGGAGAGGAAGGCGTGGGGAGGTAAAAACCTTATTCTGCCTGTTTCCCAAATTGGCAGGAGGTGGCCTCTTGGAGACATGGGCACACAGACTCCTTAGTGGAGCCCTGGGGGTCTAAGGACTGCACCAACAAGTGGCCAGCTGGGCAGCCTAAGATGGGCCGTTGGGTCACAGGAGTTGAGTGCAAGGCATGAAGAAAGAGGAGGCTGGGCTTTTTCTCAAGTCTTGACCTAGAAAGCATACTTGGGAGTCTAGGGGATTGATTGATGCCTGGCTCTTCTCTGAGAAAATGCCTCCATCTCCCAGTTTGAGCTCCATCTCCTCTGTGACATCAGTGTTCTCCTAAGTCCTAGGAGAGCGTGGTTCTGGAAACACAGTGAGGGGCCCATCCTGGCTGGGGAGGTGCTGGAGAAGCATCTCTTCCAGTTCTGGCTGCAGTTACCCCAGTGGAAAGACCCTATAGGGTGGGCCTGTCAGAGGCCCCTGTATTTGCCCTCTGGTTTCATGCTGACTGAGCCATCTCCCATTCCTTGTTACAACATCTGACATTTATGGTGTACCTTCTGAATGCAGTATACTAGGAAAACTGCTGGGGATGCAGAGATGAAAGCTGTGACTCCATAAGTTTAAAGTCTGGTCATGGAAAGAGGAGGAAGAACTCAAAGAACGAGCGGTATGAACTGCTGCTGGGTTAGGGCCTGAGCGGGAGGGTGCTCTGGTTAGGAGTTCAGGCCCCCTGTTTTGGAGCTGACCCCCAAGCCAGTTCTCGTTCCAGAGGGTGAGTGGAAAGAGCCCCCTGGACTGAAAAAGTGGAGGGTCCTCAGAGCCTACAAAGAGCAGGGGCTTGAACCATAAATTCCAAAATCCCAAGGAAATCCTGTGCTAAAGAAGTGTTCTCTCCATTCAGGGTAAGCAGGAGTCATCTCTAGTGGTTAGTGTGTCATGGGTTGGGGAGGGTAAGAGAGCCCAAAGGAAACTTCTACACATTGTTATGAATGACAAGGCAGAATCTCAATACCCCAGGTTAAAGGTAACTGATTAAATAAGAGCTTTGTCACAGCTACAGAAGTACAGGAAAAGGCACAGTGTATGCAGGGTTCTGCACCATCCACGGTGCCAGGCACCACTGGGGCTCTTGGAACGTATTCCAAGAGATAGCGGGGAGGCGGGGGATTGCTCTAAATAGTCCAACTTTTGGTACTATCATTATTTTAAACAGCAGAACTCCCTCTTCAGATTTACTACTGGGCATTTTCACTCCTGTGTTTAGCCTTGATTTTCTTGATGACATTTCTTCATCTTGATACCATGGGGCTATGGGAGACAGGCTGATTCACACACAATACTCTCTCTTCTTCATCATCAAATAAAAAGCTGCAAGCCTCCCTGAGATCCTATCCATATCTATCACCATGAATGAGTGTGGCTGATGGCAGGAATTTTGAGGGTGTGCTTGGGGACCAGTGGAAGGCAATCAGAGCAAAAGGCTCACACACTCTGAAAGTGCAAAATATATCTTATGATGGTTTCCCAGATGGCACAGTGGTAAAGAACCCACCTGCCAATGCACGAGACTCCAGTTGGGTCCCTAGGTCAGCAAGATACCCTGGAGTAGGAAATGGCAACCCACTCCAGTATTTTTTCCTGAAAAACCGCATGGAGAGGAGCCTGGTGCGCTAAAGTCCATGGGGTCATGACACAATTGAGCGCACACACACACACACAGGTATTGTGACCACGAACTTGCTCTTCTGAATGTGTTAGATGGAAGCTGAAAGCCTGGCTTTGGTTTCCTGCCTACAGCAGCTACCAAACAGGGGCTATGAGCTCATCATCTAGTCTTGCAGCCTCAGTAAGAAACCTCATTCCTCAATTCAGTGAAATCCAAGAAATCATGTCTAAGAATCTAGGGAAGGTCTCATTCTCTTTGCACTTATTACTGCATCCAGAGCAAACACAACAATGCCTGTTAACACTCCAAGGGTCGACTTGTGTGGGGTCCTTGGAAACCCAGAAGTTAACATTGGCAGTTTCTATCAAGGCTGACTCCACTAGAACTGTCAGGAGGGGTTGAAAGATTTACCCAACTTAAATCCTTTCCATGACCTTCTGGTCTACCATTGTTCTCTGACCTACCACAGACCAAAATAATCATTCTGTTTGTCAAATTCACGGCTAGCCATTGTGCAAGAGTCCCGCTGTACTCAGGAAAGATCTTCAGGAACGATTATGGCAAATCCCCTGTTACTGTTGGTTGTCTCCTGTTTTTGCTCAGAACCTTGCTCAACTCTCAGTCCTGTCTGTCTTTCCTTTTAAGTCTTCTCAGTGTCCTTTTTGAAATAAGGTGAGTGATTCTGGATTTACAAAATGATATATGGGATTGGTATCATTTTTTAACAGAGAGAGAATAATTACGGGATTTGCCTTGTTCCAGAGACTGCAAGATACAAGAGTAGAGGGATCTTACGCTGTCATCATGATGACCTGCCAAATGTTATGTCCACAAGGAAACTGAGATTCAGAGAAGTCACTTCACTTGTCCCAGGCTGCACAAACAGCAAACAGTGGAGATGAAATTTAAAACTTTTCAGAGCTTAACCCCAATCTACTCATTGAATCACTTTTTTTTTTTTTTTTAATAAACACCTGTGTGATTTTGTTTGCTGGCCACAGCTCTGAGTGAGTTTTTCCATGGTGGCAGAAAGTCAGGGACAGTCATAGCACTAATCCAGCAGGAAGGAGAAAGAGCTCCGTGCCTCTCCAGGGGTTGAGAAGACAGATTGATGGGCCAGAAATTAGAAAATACCTGTTCATCAGAGAGGAGAGTTTATGACAGAGTTGTAGTAAAATCAGCCTGCAGAGATTTCCTTCTGGTGGGAAAAGTTAATGTTCTTTATCTTAAAAATATAAAATCAATTCCATTACATTACATCACTGAAGGTAGAATTTCTTTTTAGATGTACCCAGAGATGGTCGTTTGCATCTCTGAAAAGTGAAAAACTATGCTAAAATCACCAAGCCCTGGCATTCTGCAAGATACTGAGCTTTCCAAATACTCCTATTCACAACACATCTTCTACTGGAAACATGAAGGGTCTCCCTTGAATCCTAGAGTTTGCTCTCGCCAAATCTGAGTCCCTCCAACCCAGCAGAGACTGCTCCCAGTCGTATCCTCTTTAGCTAACAAGAATTGCTGAGAGATTTGTTAATTTCCAGAATCTGGAGTAGCTACATATTAATTGCATTTAATTACCCAAGACTAGAGACGATCAAATATCTTGTAGGTACTTTGAGTTACGTTTAAGTACCGATATATAATTTGAAGTCTAAATAATGCAAATTTCCCTTCTGGAAAGCTTAACGAGTCCACGGTCCTATCTAATGGGGGCTATTCCTTTGCTGCTGTGAAAGGAAGTTTTCCTATCGGCACTGGAGTGTCAGGTAACCAAATAATCCTTCTTGCCCCAGCAGACAGCTTTTGGCCCTAAGCAATCTGTGAATAATTAAGCAATGAGTCCAGCTGCAAGTTCTAAAATATTCAACATTTAATACAGGTTAAGTAACATTTCTTCCTCCCATTGGAGAAGGGTGGACCAGACAAACTCATTGTCTAGACCTGGTGCCTCTTTTCTCAAACTCATCTGATGCTTCATATCAATCATATAGTGATTACCTTGCTCACATACCAATGCTTAAGAACTGCTCCCCACTCCCAAATGTAAGTTGGTGCAGCCACTATGGAAAACAGTGTGAAGTTTCCTCAGAAAACTAAAAATGTAACGTCATATGAGCCAACAATCCCATTCCTAGGCATATATATCTGGACAAAACTACAATTCAAAAAGACACACGCACCCCAGTGTTCACTGCAGCACTGTTCACAACAGCAAGACGTGGAAGCAACCTGAGTGTCCACTGAGAGAGGAATGGATAAAGAGGATGTGGGACAGACATACGACGGAACACTACTCAGCCATAAAAAGAACAAAATGATGCCATCTGCAGCCACACGGACACAACTAGAGACCATCACTCTAAGTGAAGGGAGTTAGAGAAAGACAAGTCCCATGCGACACCACTTACTTGTGGAATATAAACTGTGGCAGAAATGAGCCTGTTTATGAAGCAGACTCACAAACATAGACAACGCATGTGTGGTTGCTAAGGGGGAGGCACGGGGGGCGGGGTGGAGTGGGAGTTTGGGGTTAGCAAAAGCAAACTGTTATTCGCAGAGTGGATAAACAAGGTCCTACTGTGTAGCACAGAGAACTAGTTTAATATCCTGGGACAAACCATAATGAAAAAGAATATTTAAAAGAATATGTATATGCTTTACAGGTTTGGTTCTTTAAGCAATTATGTATAAGAGATGAGCTCAAAAATACCCTCCTCAAGTAAGAACTGCCTCTCCCTTGACCAACGAAGGCCACAGGCTCAGGAAAACTTTATGATGGCAAACCCCCCCCCCCATCTGCTGAGACAACAGAGGAGCTGAACAAGTTTGGTTAGAGGGTTTGATCCTGGTTTGCTGGAAGACTCCAGGTTCTGTCCTCATTTGCCCAGCATTTGCTGGGGGCCTTGGGTGGCTCCTGGCATAGCCCTAAGGCTCATGCAGTTCCCCTGTAACATAAGAGGACTGGGCCATCTGACGTCTAAGACGCTTGCAGACCTCAGGGTCTATGTATTTGCGACAAAGTACAGAAAAACCTGAAACTGTTCTCAATCATAATGGGAACAGAGCAAACGAGAACCAGCACAAGAGATTGAAGAGGTGGTGAAGAGCCAGCCCTGGTGGTGAAGAGCCAGAGTTCAAGTTCCGCCTCTACTACTTACAGCTTATATAACCACAAGGTACTCCCCTTCTCTTAACTTCCCGTTCTTTTTTTGTAAAAAAATATTCAGTAATACTCCATGACTTGTAGGATGGAGGTCAGCATTAACTCTCATAAATCTGAAGCATTTGGTAGAGTTCTGAGATCATTAGAATGAGCTCTCGATTGCAGACTCCAAATAAAAATGAAAAAAGCATCTGGCACACACCTGTATCTCAGGTGTCTGCTGCCGTGGGCTGTTTTCTTTGGTCTGTCCATCCTCTTCTTGACGGGCTCCTTAACTTTTTCTCCTGTAAGCCTCTCAGATCTCCATCTTCTGTCTGAAAAGCAATGCCAGTATATTTGTTAATTGTTCAAAGTACGGCTATCGAAGATTTTTCTGTAGTCTACAGAACTCAGAGCAGGTCTTTCACTGGACATCAGTGGAGGCATTTGTCTATGCTGTATATGTGCTGACCTCAAACTGGTCTCCCCACAGCTTTTACATATACTCCCCAGGCTATTCTACACACTGTACCCAACTATTGCATCCGTCTAAAGTGCAACTCTCTTTAATAGCTTCCCTGATTTTATTTATTGATAAATCAGAGATTCTTAACACAGTCCTGCTTGTTCCAAACCTTGTCAATTTCACTAGACTCACTCTGTGTCTCTACTTTTCCCAAGGATAAACTTTCTCTTGGAACCTTGAAAACATCATGCTCTTCTGTGTATCAGGACCATTGACACAATACTTCAGTCACCTGAAACTTCAGCTCACTCCATGCAAACTCTTGCACTTCACTGGTAGCCCAGCTCGAAAGCTTCTTCCTCCAGGAAGTCCTCCTTATCTTACTTAATTGAAATATAATTGGTTTACAATGTTGTGTTAATTTCAGGTGTACAGCACATTCAGTTATATATATATGTATATGTGTGTGTTTCTGTGTGTATATATATGAATGTGTGTGTGCTCCATCACTTCAGTCATGTCCTACTCTCTGCGACCCTATGGACTGTAGCCCTTCAGGGTCTTCTGTCCATGGGATTCTCCAGGCAAGAATACTGGAGTGGGTTGCTTCTCGACCCAGGGATTGAATTCATGCCTCCTGTGTCTCCTGCATTGCACTCAGATTCTTTACCACTGAGCCACCAGGAAGCCCTATTAGATATGGATATATACATATATATAGATAGATAGATAGATATACAGAGGATGAGATGGTTGGAAGACATCACCAACTCAATGGACATGAGTTTGAGCAAGCTCTGGGAATTGGTGATGGACAGGGAGGCCTGGCGTGCTGCAGTCCACGGGGTCATAAAGAGTCACACACAACTGAGCAACTGAACTGAACTGATACATATACACACACACACACACACATACACACATTCTTCTTCAGATTATTTTCTCTTATAGCTTATTATAAGATATTGAGTACAGTTCCCTGTGCTATACAATAGGCTCTGTTGGTTATCAACTTCACATATCAGTTCAGTTCAGTTGCTACAAAACAGCGACCATCAGTGATGGTCGAACTACAGGATGGTGGAGTAGAAGGACGTGTGCTCATCTTCTGCGAGAACTCCAAAATTACAACTCTCTGCTGAACAACCATCAACAGGAGAATGTTTGCTCCCACCAAAAAAAGATACTCCATATCTAAGGGCAAAGGAGAAGCCCCAGCAAGATGGTAGGAGGGGTGAAATCGCGTTTAGAATCAAACCCCACACCTGCCAGAGACACTTGTAGGGATCATACAAAACCTTGTGTGTGCCAGGAGACCCTACAGAGACTGAGCCAGACCTGCCTTTGAGTGTTTGAGTGTCTCCTGTGAACATACGGGTCAGCAGTGGCCTGCTGCAGGGACAGGGGTTCTGGGTGCAGCAGACCTGGGTATGGCATAAGCCCTCTTTGAGGAGGTCGTCATTAACCCCACCATAGAGCCTCCAGAACTTCCCCAGGACTGGGAAACAGACTCTTGGAGGGCACCAACAAAACCTTGTGCACCAGGACCCGGGAGAAAGGAGCAGTGGCCCCACAAGAGACTGTCCCAGACTTGCCGGTGAATGTCCAGGAGTCTCTGGCAGAGGTGGGGGTCAGCGGTGGCCTGCTGCAGGGTCAGGGGCACTGAGTGCGCAGTGCGTCATGGAACCTTCTGAAGGAGGTCACCATTATCTTCATTACCTCCACCATAGTTTGGTCTCAGGTCAAACAGCAGGGAGGGAACACAGCCCTGCCCATCAACGGAAAATTGGATTAAAGATTTACTGAGCATGGCCCCGCCCATCAGAACAAGACCCAGTTTCCCCCTCAGTCAGTCTCTCCAATCAGGAACTTTACATATAGTTGTGTGTATATGTTAATTCAAACTCCTAATTTATTCTCCATCTATCCAAGACAAGATGAAGACTTTGTAAATGTGCTCATAAGAGGCCTGCACTGTTTAACTCCCTTTTTTAAGAAAGCAGTCATGCACTTCCCCAGCGGTCCAGTGGTAAAGAATCCATCTGTCAGTGCAGGGTACATGGGTTCAATACCTGGTCTGCGAAGATTCCATCTGCCACGAGGCAACTAAGCCCGTGTGTCACAACTACTGAGTCCGTGCTCTCAAACAAGAGAGTCACGGCAATAAGCCCAGCACCACGATGAGACAAAGCCCACATACAGCAGAGAAGCCCTAGTGCAGCCAAAAATAATGTTTTAAAAAAGCAATCATTACAAGTGAAAAATGTATGGTGCAATCTGTAACCTGATGTCTCTCCTTTCCCCTCCCCATGTAAGTTTCAGGTTCAGACTGGGCATTCCCACAGCTGCATTCACACTGCCCAATCCAGTGCCAGCACACAGTAGGTATTCAGTAATGTTTTGAACAAATGACCAACTATTTGAATGAAGATACACACATACCAAAGGGAGGCCCTGCAGACTGTAGTGCAAGATGCGGAGTTGGCTGCCCATAAATTATTCACAAGGTTAGACATTTGACAGGAACAAAACGATCCTGAGATCCTGAGAGGCTCCAGGATGTACAGTTGTTGAAATGTCACCTTTAAGACGTGGGTATTGATTTACAGTTTGCATTCTTAAGTACAGAGGATTCTGTACAAGCAGGGGGAAAAAAATCCAATTTCTGCGTCTCAGTGAAGGAGACGGCTAAGTCACGTTTGGTATCATCTGTCAGAAGGTTGTGGGGTGTGTGTGTGTGTGTGTGTGCCCATTTAAGAGTTTTACACTGACTGGCTTTCTTGGAGGTAATACGAAAAAAGCTTTAGACGTATTTTTTTTCAGCAGAGATTAGTTTTTCCTGCTTCAATACTTCAACTGAATGGACGCACACAGCAGTGTGCTTGTATTTGGCTTCTTCTGCTCAGCATAATGTTTTGAGAGTTCATCCAGGTTGCAATGTGTTAGTAGTCGTTACCTCTGGAGTATGGCTATATCACAGTTTATCTGTTTCATGCTGATGAACATCTGGGCTCTCTGCACGGTTATTTACTGATGACGTGTGTGTAAATATTCTCTTGCTGTGTATATATGCTTTCATTTCTTTGGGTTAACATCTAAGAGGGATATTTCTGGGTCGTGGGGTGGGTGTAGGCTTACTTTCATGATATTGCTGGACTGATTTTCAAGGTGATTTGTACCATTTTGCACTCCCACTGGGTCCACATCAACATCTGGCATGGCCAATCTCTTTTATTTTACCATTCTAGTGGGTGTATAACATTATATCATGGTTTTAATTTGTATTTTCTTGATGACTAATCTTGAACATTTCTTCATGTGCTTCATTTGATATTTTTCTTTGTTACGTTCTTATTAGAGTTTTAGATTTTAAATGGTGTCATTTATCTTTTAAATACTGAGTTTCAGCAGTTGTATATATGTGTATATAACTTGAATATGAATCCTAAGGCAGGTGTATGTATTAAAACTATTTTCTCCAAGTCTGAGTCTTGCTTATTTACTTTTTAAAGGAAGTTATCTTTTGAAGCTAATTGCTTAATTAAGTTGAAGTCCATTTTTACCATTGTTTCTCTTATAATTAGTACTTCCTGTGTTCTACGAAACCTTTGCTCACTTAAATGTTGTGAAGATATTCTCCTAGTTTCTTTACAGAGTTTTAGCTTTTATGTTTAGGCCAGTGAACCTTTCGCCAATTGATTTTTGTCTATGGTGTAAGATATGAGTCAGAGTTCTTTTTTCTTTTTTTTTTTCTTCATCAGATCAGATCAGATCAGTCACTCAGTCGTGTCCGACTCTTTGTGACCCCATGAATCGCAGCACGCCAGGCCTCCCTGTCCATCACCAACTCACGGAGTTCACTCAGACTCATGTCCATCGAGTCAGTGTCGCCATCCAGCCATCTCATCCTCTGTCATCCCCTTCTCCTCCTGCCCCCAATCCTTCCCAGCATCAGAGTCTTTTCCAATGAGTCAACTCTTCGCATGAGGTGGCCAAAGTACTGGAGTTTCAGCTTTAGCATCATTCCTTCCAAAGAAATCCCAGGGCTGATCTCCTTCAGAATGGACTGGTTGGATGTCCTTGCAGTCCAAGGCACTCTCAAGAGTCTTCTCCAACACCACAGTTCAAAAGCATCAATTCTTCGGTGCTCAGCCTTCTTCACAGTCCAACTCTCACATCCATACATGACCACAGGAAAAACCATAGCCTTGACTAGACGAACCTTTGTTGGCAAAGTAATGTCTCTGCTTTTCAATATGCTATCTAGGTTGGTCATAACTTTCCTTCGAAGGAGTAAGCGTCTTTTATTTTCATGGCTGCAGTCACCATCTGTAGTGATTTTGGAGCCCAGAAAAATAAAGTCTGACACTGTTTCCACTGTTGCCCCATCTATTTCCCATGAAGTGGTGGGACCGGATGCCATGATCTTCGTTTTCTGAATGTTGAGCTTTAAGCCAACTTTTTCACTCTCCACTTTCACTTTCATCAAGAGGCTTTTGATTTCCTCTTCACTTTCTGCCATAAGGGTGGTGTCATCTGCATATTGAGGTTATTGATATTTCTCCCGGCAATCTTGATTCCAGCTTGTGTTTCTTCCAGTCCAGCGTTTCTCATGATGTACTCTGCATAGAAGTTAAATAAACAGGGTGACAATATACAGCCTTGACGTACTCCTTTTCCTATTTGGAACCAGTCTGTTGTTCCATGTCCAGTTCTAACTGTTGCTTCCTGACCTGCATACAGATTTCTCAAGAGGCAGATCAGGTGTTCTGGTATTCCCATCTCTTCCAGAATTTTCCACAGTTTATTGTGATCCACACAGTCAAAGACTTTGGCATAGTCAATAAAGCAGAAATAGATGTTTTTCTGGAACTCTCTTGCTTTTTCCATGATCCAGCAGATGTTGGCAATTTGATCTCTGGTTCCTCTGCCTTTTCTAAAACCAGCTTGAACATCAGGAAGTTCATGGTTCACATATTGCTGAAGCCTGACTTGGAGAATTCTGAGCATTACTTTACTGCGTGTGAGATGAGTGCAATTGTGTGATAGTTTGAGCATTCTTTGGCATTGCCTTTCTTTCTTTTTTTTTTTTTTCTTCATATAGACAAACTTTTTCACCACTGAAATGCATTGCTGAAAATTTGTTGAAAATTGACCATTCCTAATTATTTTACATTTGACTATTTTGTTTAGATTATTTACACCCATTGTATGTGTACGGTAAAAATACCACATAATGATGTGCTACTGTATATCTCTTCTCAACTTTGTGTTCACTGATGTCAAACCGGTAGCTTGAAATCAACCACGTTGGGAGTATTTCCACCATGAAAAGAGGCAAACACTATTAATCATGGCTCAATTTACTGTGGTTTTGTTTCTCCAGACATATGAAAATGTTGGAAACAATGTTAATAATACAGATTAACCTTCGAATCATGTCTCAAACTATGACACTGTGAATGGTACAAAAATTTGACTGACATTCTTCCCATATTTGAAAGCTACTATTTGAGTCAGCAAGATAGTCACACGTATCATTAAAGAATCAGTAAACTTCTAGCAAACATCCTTCACCTTCATCTTTTCATTAACATACATGAAAATACCAAGCCACATTCTCACCGTGGGAACTCCCCTCACTTTCTTGTTTCAGCAGGAGGTAGGCCACGGATAGCTGGGCAAGAATACCAAGAGAAAGGTTTATACACTGCGGGCTGCTGTGTGGACTTGATTATCAAGATGATGTTCAAGGTGCTGGTCAGTTTGGAGAAATATGAGGAAAAAAAAAACTTCCTGGGGGAGGGGGGCCTATGCTGGCTTTGAAGGAGGAGGCCAGCGGCCAGTGTCCCAGGAGCACAGCCCGCTGAAGGCCCCTCGAGAAGAAGCACACAGCTGCGGAGGCCGTCCTGGAAAGGGTCCTCCCTCCAGAGGGAACAGGGCTTGGCAGGGCAAGGTTAACGGCAGGGAGCGAAGCAGAGAGAGCTGGACTGAAGTAATTCTGCGAATTCCAAACTGTGGAGTTTGTACCTGTATCAGAAGGCTGCAGGGAGCCCGCGAAGAGCAAGGGACTCACATGGCTAGAGCTGCATTTTCTGGCAGTCAACCTGGTGGTGTGGGTACGACTGACTGGAGAAGAAAGACTCGAGTTAGGAGAAGCCAGAAGATAATCAGGGTACGGGCAGAAACAGGTGACAGAGGCCCAGACTGAGCCAGCGGCCATCAGAACAGAAAGGAGATGAGTAAAGGAAGAAATATCTCCTGGGTAGAAGGAACCGCACTTGGAAGAATGATTCTACTTTAAAAGTTTTTATTTTTTAAATTTTATTTAATCAATAATTTTTATTTTTTGTGGCACTTTGAGGGACTTGGGAGGTGTCAGTGAATCGGAAACATTTAAAATAAGGAGACTGAGGGATAGTGCTATGGAATCTATACATAAATCCTAATTTTTCTTCATCTGCAGGATTTGGGGTGATTGAGAGTGTTTTTCACTCCAGTGATTACTTATATATTTTAGTTAACATATATCTTAACACTTATTTACCACTTCCTTTCTAGGGCGTTGCTATTTAATAAAAGGAATAATATAATAAAGGCTGGTTTTTTTTTTTTTTTAAGCAGAAATATTCAAAGAAGGCTCTCTGTTTGCCTTTGAGTACATCTGGCGAAGTGGCTCTAGGCCATGAAGACTTGAGCAAGCCTGGGGTCCTGTCCTGTCACTGAGCTTTCAGGTTTTGTCTTGTTTACTTGGAATACAGGGAAAGTATTGTAGAGACCACTTCATCCTCAGGAGCCATTGGAAACCAGGCAAGCACAGTTCTCAAAAACAGAGGAGATTATTTTAAACATGATCTCTTTTTAGAAAGTATGTATATTAGGATACTCTAGAAGTCTTAGAAGTTTGCTTAGGGGAAAAACCCTAGGGCTCCCCTGATGGCTCAGTGGGTAAAGAATCTGCCTGCAATGCAGGGAGACACAGGAGAAGTGGGTTCGATTCCTGGGTCAGAAGATCTGCTGGAGGAGGGCATGGCAACCTACTCCAATATTCTTGCCTGGAGAATCTCATGGACAAAGGAGCCTGGCGGGCTACAGTCCAAAGGGTTGCAAAGAGTTGGACATGACTGAAAGACTATACATGTTCACAGGCAATAGAAATTACCCCCTGGGGTTGGTGTGATAGTCAAGTGAGAGGACAGGGGTAAAGCATTTAAGAACAGTATCTGCTCTATGAGAGTGAGTAGTAGCTCAGTGATGATGATCATGATGATTCCTGTTTACAATAGCCCCTTAATGGATGATAAAATTTTAATTAGTACCAGTCATACAATAAATGCTCAATAAATTATAACCTTTCTAAGTACATAAGGTGAAAATCTTTCTGCTTCAGCCTTCAGAGATAATCATAATAAACATCACAGTCAATATGTATACATGTATATGTGGATATATAACCTTATGCTAACAAAGAGGAATGAGACCACACTACACATATTGTTCTGTGACTTCGCTGCTTCACTTAAATTTTAAAAACTATTTACCATACAAATATGCCCGACTGATTTCTGACAAAGTTGCAGAAGCAGTTCAATGGATGTAAAGACAAGTGGGGGTGGAGCTTTTGTTGAAAAGATAAAAGCCTTTCAACAAACGGGGCTGGAGCCACGGCACATCCAGGGGCAAAGAAAAGAATCCTGACCTCAACTTCAGAACTTATACAAAAATTAACTTCCAGTGGATCAGGGTTGCAGGTGGAAAACTTATAAGTGTAGAACTTTAAAGAAAATAATATGAGAAAATTAGGGTCTAGGTGCATCAAGGAGAGCCAAAGAGATTTGATACCAAAAGTCTGGTCCACAAAACGAACAACTGATACATTGGATCCCAGCAAAATTAAGACCTTTTTGTTTGTGAGAGATCCCACTTAAAGGATTAAAAGGAAAGCTATGGCTTGAGAGAAGAGAGTCTGTCACATATCCAACAGAAGATTAGTTTCTAGAATATATAGAACCTTCAAAACTCAATAGTAAAAAAAAAAAGCATTCAAATTTTAAAAAATAGATGGAAGTCATGAATACTGATTTTTCCAGTAGTCATATAAAGAGAGATGTGAGAGTTGGACCATAAGGAAGGCTGAGCACTGAAGAATTGATGCTTTCAAATGGTGATGCTGGAGAAAACCCTTAAGAGTCCCTTCGACATCAAGGAGATCAAACCAGTCAATTCTAGAGGAAATCAACCCTGAGTATTCAATGGAAGGACTGATGCTAAAGCTGAAGCTCTAATACTTTGGTCACCTGATGCTAAGAGCCAACTCACTGGAGACCCTGATGCTGGGAAAGATTGAGGGCAAGAGGAGAAGGGGACGACAGAGGATGAGATGACACCACTGAATCAATGGACATGAGTTTGAGCAAACTCCAGGAGATGGTGAAAGACGGAAACCTGGTATGCTGCAGTCCATGGGGTCACAGAGTCAGACACGACTGAACAACAGCGACATGCTGGACATGCCACTGAGGAGGAGATACAGACGGCAGATAAACACGTGAAAAGACGTGCAGCTTTACTAGTCATTGAGTATGCTGAGTCAGTGCAATTTAAAACCACAATGCGATATTGCCACACACCTATCAGAATGGCCAAAGTAACAAATAGTAACACCACCAAATGCTAGTGAGGGTGGAGAGAAATGGAACGCTCAGACACCATCAGCAGGGATGGGAAATGATACAACCACTCAAGATTGGTTTGCCCCCTTCTACACAACTAAATATGCAATTGTCATATGACCCAGTCATTACATTCCTGGATATTTATCCAGAAAAATGAAAATGGATGTTCACACGAAAACCTGCACATGAATATTCAGAGCAACTTTATTCATCATAGCTCCAACCTGGAAGCAACCTAATTCACCTTCAGGAGGTGGTTAGACAAACCAGATCATCCACACCATGGAATGTTACTCAGCGGTAAAGAATGAAGAATTGATTCATCCACCAGCCTGGATGAATCCAGGTAATTACGCTGAGTGAAAGCTAAGTGAACAAAGCCAGCGCCAAGAGGTCATATACTGTATGATTCCATTTGTACAGCATTCTTTTTCTCTCTCTTTATAAAATTTATTTTTAATTGATAGACAATTGATTTACAATATTGGTTTCATTTCTGCCATACATCAACATGAATTAGGTATACATATGCCCCCTCTCCAGAGCCTCCCTCCCATCTCCCACCCCTTCCCACCCCTCTAGGTTGTCACAGAGCCCCGGGTTGAGTTTCCTGAGTCATACAGCAAATTTCCATTGGCTATCTATTTTACATATGGTGGTATGCATGTTATTCTCTCCATTTGTCTCGCCCTCTCCATCCTCCCCATCTCCTTTGTCCATTAGTCTTATACAGCATTCTTGAAGAGAGGAATATACAGAATCAGAGGGTGGGTGAGTTGCTGCCAAGGGCCAGGCATGAGGCAGAGAGGGGAGATTGTGAAAGGGCAGGTCAGGGGGACCTTGTGGTCGTGGCGTTGTTCTGAATCTTGACTGTGGTGTTGGATACAGGACTCCCCTCATGCAACAGGACTGCATAGAACCCATGAGTAAAACTGGGGATGTTTGAGAATCAGCGGACTATAGCAACATCAGTATCCTGGTTGTGAGATTACACTGTAATTTTGCAAGGTGCTATCAATGAGGGAAACAGGGTAATATCTAATGGGCTCTCACTGCATTCCTTCCTGCAACTACCTGATAAGTTACAGTTTTCTCAAAATAAAATGTTTAATTGGGAAAAAAGGGAATATCATAAGCAGTTAGCCAAACAAAACAAAAACGAATGGTTTCGCTAAGGGTCTGACCATTTTGACTGTGTGCCCTTTCTTTTTTCTTTTAGGCACTCATTAGTCAATCATGGGAGAAGGCAATGGCACCCCACTCCAGTACTCTTGCCTGGAAAATCCCATGGACGGAGGAGCCTGGTGGGCTGCAGTCTATGGGGTCACTAGGAGTCGGAGACGACTGAGTGACTTCACTTTCACTTTTCACTTTCATGCATTGGAGAAGGAAATGGCAACCCACTCCAGTGTTCTTGCCTGGAGAATCCCAGGGACAGGAGCCTGGTGGGCTGCCGTCTATGGGGTCGCATAGAATCGGACACGACTGAAGTGACTTGGCAGCAGCAGCAGTCAATCATGAATTGGCCAGACTCTACCTATTATTATAAATGATTCCAACAAGTCCTGTGGGGACATTGCAGCCTGAACGCTGTGGATGGGAATGGTCTTTGAAGAAACTGGGTTAAAGATCTGGAACCAGAGTTGTGCTCTTAACAAGTCCATTGAGTGGGGACCTCATTGCACGTCCCCTGGGAAGGGTAATGAAACATGAAGATGAAGGTGACCAGTACCTCCCTCAGGAAGGCCCCTCTGGGTCACGGAAGTCCTTCACCAGGAGAGTCAAGACTGGAGCAGCCCCCCTCTCACTGGGAAATTCAAGCCCATTATCTCTTACTGGGGAGGCAGTAATGACCGTCACGGAAGGAGACCTCAATTTAAGCAAACAGCTGTTTTTCCTTGACAACAGAAGGGTAAACAGGGCTCAAGTTGGTTCTTAGCGAAGTGATCCATGGAAAGATCATTTAAACAGAGTCTCTCAGTGAGCACAGCGAGGAAATCATGCAACCTCCCTCCCTAGCCCTGCCCCGGTGATGCCCTGTCAAAGAAACCTGCCTTTCTGGGGGCCTCGCAAAGTCACGGGACTCCATCCTTGGCCGCCCTGGTTTCCAGGCCTATGGACCGGCCGCCGATCCTGGACCTGGGCTCTCCCTTAGGAGAGCGATTTGGAGCCCCAGAGCCTGTGTGGTTTGTCTGGAGGGAGTCTCTTCGTCCTACCCTTCCCCGATTATCTAGCACTTAACAGGTGACCCTGCAGTCAATGGCACCGTGAAGGGTCTAAGTATTAACATTCTTCAATGTGCTCCTGGCCCTTGCAGGACTTGTCTACAGCACTGAAGGGCTGTGCAAAGCCTCAGCGCTGTTGACAGTCAGCTGTGATTTTCCATCAGCTGCATCTCATTATCCCTTCAGGGCTCCTCTGCCTATCCACGGGAAACAATGTGTAATCACTTGCAACTGATTGCAAATCACTCTGCCCGGCTTGTGTGAGCAAGCCTTGGCCCCACCACGTGGTCCAGACTGCCACTCGGGTCCCTGCGCCCTGGGGCCCCTCACTGCCCCCAGAGTGGGGCTCCGGGGCACCTGGAGCACAATGGCCCCTCTTTCTCCCCGGGATGGAGGTGGGGAGGAAGGGGGCTGGATAGATCAGGACACTGGCTAATCACGAACCCCAAGAAATGACAGACTCAGGTTCAGAATGGTTATTTTGTGGATCAGTTTTCAGAGATAGAAAGGCAGCCATGCCTGTTCCCTTCACGGAGAATTAGACAGATTTGAGGATTCTAGAATGAATAACTGGGTGGAAGTATGGGCCACAGTTTCAAAATAGAGGCAGTAGATCATATTTACCATAGAACTCAGACATCTAAGGTGCTCAGATCCAATTCAAGTCCTGATTCTGACAGTTACTACCTGTGTGACATTGGACAAGTCACCTAATCCCTTTCAGTCTCAGTTTCTCATCTGTAAAATGGGAATAATAGCAATACCAAGCTCAGGGTATATACAGGGAAGGTACACAGGGAAGAAGTGTCTGCTTGTAATCTGTTCACCGTGACCATGATCTATATCTTTGCATATTGAGATTTTCTTCTATGATTTAAGATGACATTTTCTATTTTTTATCATAGAATTATGTATACTTTTGTTAGATTTTTCCCCGAAGTATTTATTATTTAGTTGCCATTGTAAATCATACCAATTTAATAATGCATTTGGTAATTATGTTCAGTAAGAATTGTACAATTGATTTGTGTGTACTGGACTTGAATCTAGCAACTTTGGTGAACTCTCTTATTAGTTTCCATACTTTATGTCTGAAATGCTTTTAAACATGAGTGAGTTGAGGGGTGAGGGAGGGAAGGATTGGGAGTTTGGGTTTAGCGGATGCTAACTATTATATTTATATATAGGATGGATAAACGGAAAGGTCCTACTGTGTAGCATAGGGAGCTATTGATATACTCAATATCCTGTGATAAACCATAATGGAAAATAATAATATGAAAAAGTATAACCGAATCACTTTACTGTACAGCAGAAATTAACATTGTAAACCAACTATATTTTAGTAAAACTTATATATATATATTATGAAACTGGCGTTGGGGAAAGCCAAAATGTCAAACTACTTACATCTAGATGGAAAGACTACCGGTGAGCTCTTTTCTACTTTTCTACTTCTGTATACCCTTCAATACTTAAAATTTTTGTACAATAGGTATCTCCTCCTTAACAACTGAACTGAAAATTATTAAATTACAACAGTACTGATAACAGTCCCCTTTTGATGAACACCTATACTCAGCAACCATATGCTAAGTGCTTCATATACATAAGTTAATTTCATCTTGACAACAACCTAGCATAGAAGGAATTTCTTGTCACATTCCAAACAAGAAAACTGAGGCATAGATCACCCTGTGGAAATCATTACGTACCTACTAAATACTTGAGCTGGGTTTTATGGGACTCTTATTTTCCTAGACAAACTCAGAAGGACATTTTCTTGTGGAAGATTTCTCTTCACTGATCTCAAGCTACAGAGGGTTACATGGGTTAGTTTGTCATTGACATGGCTGTTTGCCCTTCTTGCTAGGCAGAGCCTCAAGGAATTGAGAGAAACAAGCTTTAGAAAGACCCCTGGGGGGATGGGCTCCAGCTCTGGGTGGGGGATGGGGTCTGCAGAGGATGAAGCCAGGCCTGGAAGCCAGCTACCTGGATTCTGATCTTAAAAATGAAAAGCTGTGTAGGCTGAGTGACGCCTTGGGAAGGTCAGACTGCTCTAATTTCCTCAAGGAGCGATGGCTCCGTATTCAGGAGACCAAGAGCCAGGCCCAACGATTTCAATATGAGAAGAAGGAAGCTTATTCCTTGAGGGTGAAGATTTGACCTTTGTCTTTGGTCTTCCCTAAAGGTCAATAATCACAAAGACGACTCGAAAGGTTTAAAGTGATCTAAACCCACCAGTGTGTTACAGAACAGGGGATGGAGACATGGGGTGATTGGAAGTCATTTATGGCCTTTGTAAATCTTTTTCTAGTGGATTAATGATCACTGGAATGTTAAAATACAACTTTTGGTAATTGCATCCAAGTCACGAGCCAGGCCCTCTAACTAGATAAAGCCCTAAGAGTCACCTCTTGAAGAACCTTTTACAACTGCCACCACCGCGCTCAAGACCCCACAGTTGCAGCATATGCACCTCTGTCTCTCTCTGCCGGCTTTGTCCTCACCCAGCCCTCTCTGCCCCCCAGCACCCTTCTCTCCTTCCTGCGACTGTGTTATGATTTTGCAGCGAGGACCTCAGCACTTGTGCTTCGATTACAAAAAAAATTATATAACTGTATTGGAGTAAAGATGAATATAATCCTGACAGGATCCAGTATTATATATTTGTATTTATTTTTTTCTTCGATTTTAAAAGAAAGTATAATTAAAATTAATTAAAGGAAATTAAAATTAATTTAATAAAAATTAATGTTTAGAAATATTAAGTGAATGGACTGTGAGTCCTGACATAAGCTGTCCTGGGCCTGATGGCAAAGTCCACCTTGTTCTTCCCTCCCTCTCTCCATCCATCCTTCGTCCCTTTCTCACTTCCTCCTTTCCTTCCTTATTTCTCTGTCTCTCTCTTTCTATTTTCTCTCCTTTCCTGCCTAGCCTTGGCATACTAAGGAAAATAAGTTTTCAGCTTCTCCTGTATCTTGCTTGCAATCATTTCTGTTTTATGAGGAAACAAAACGTTTCCTTCATTTTCCCTTAAAAAAAAAAACAAAACTGAAATCTAACTGTGAATCTAAATTTTTCCTGGAATCAGACAGGCTCTCCCACCCTCTCATAAGCATTTTACATTGTTGAGGTTTTTCTTCTTTGCAGCTCTACCGAGACACTACAAAAATTTATGATGAGCCTGGAAACATCCTTGAGCAATTATTCCTAACACCGGGTGCATCCAGCTTTCTTTGAGTTGAGGTATTCAGAGCCTCTGCTGGCAGCGTGGATGACATGGGGATACGAGAAATGAGGGCTGCGTGCCCTGTCTTGTCAGGAACACAAGGAACCCTGAGACGCCAGCTACTTCAGGGAGCCCATGAAGGCACCACGGTCTCCCTCTTGCTTCTCCGAGAAGCAGCTAGAATTTTGCAGCTGTTTTCCATTGCTCTCTGAAGAGCGTACATGCGTTCAGAAACAGCCCTTAGGAGTCAAGGGGGGTTCTTCTTCTTTGCTTTTCTTAAACATAACTTTCCCAGTATAGCACTGGACTCAACAGGAGGAAGTCACAGTTACAAACTCGGCCCAAGGAATGGGGGGAGGCCTGGGGTCTGCTGAATTGCAGGACTGGATCTTTTGAGACTGGTGGGGCGCAGGGGTGGGGCGAGGAGGGTCACCGCTTGGCTGTTCTTGGCCTGGGGTTGGTGATTTATAATCTCAGAAAGTGCTCCAGGTTGGATGGAACAGACCATTTAATATTGTGTCTACACGAGGCCTGCCCCCAGGATGCCTCCTTCCACTGTCACGACGTAGGGACGATGGGCTCCCCGTGGTGGGGCTGCTTCTGAAGCGTGTACAGCCCACATGACCATGGACACAGGTTCCTACAGAACAGGAGCTAGAAATCAACCGTGGTCAGAGACGTAAGAGCTGTAACAGCTTCCGTTATTCACATAACCCAGTGTCACCCTCCATTCATACAGTTTCACCTCACGAGGGGGACTATGGAAGGAAATCCACACAGTCGTTGGTATAAGTTCCAGTGGATGTGGCCATTGAGTGAATAATCGGTGGAAAATGTGCACCACGTTTCTTGACTCACTCTCCTGCCTTTGGTCCTTGTAGTAACAGAGACTCTTTATAAAGCCATGACAAGGAGCCAGCCAGTGTGACAAGTCAGGTCTGTGCAGATACTGCCCTGTAGAGACCTGTCAATGGCACTCAGGAGGAGGTATCATTGTCTCCTGTTCACTGCAAAAAAGTGAGTCTTAGAAGAGAAACGCGGGAGGGGGACATCCAGCCATTTTCCAATCTTAAGTCTTTGAGATTACTTGATTTCTAAATGGAACACTTAAGGATGAAAAAACAAAACACATTTCCACTTCCTGGAGGTACCTCAGTAATCATCCTCTCTTTCCCTACATGAGGATCTTCCTTCATAGCACTGCTAAAATGAACGTGTTTCCCCTTCACTAACAGCAAAGTGCCCTGGACTTGGACTTGGGATTTCAGGAGTGGGAAAATTTCTCCTCGCTACCTGCCGGCAGCTGGAAGAAGAGCAAAGGCAGAGGGCAACACTTCTTCCCAGGACAGAGCAAGGCTGCCTGGTTTTGTCCCTTCCAGGAACAAAAAAAAAAAAAAAAAAAAAACCCTGGAAGGCCCGTCCACCCTGGAAGGTTGGTAACAGTATTATCCACTTAATGAATGGCGATTTGGGGCTTAAAAGGGCTGAGCAACTTCCCCAGGTTCACAGTGGTCAGGAGAAAGGGGGCAGGGTTTGCCAAGAGCCAACTCTGTCCATGTCTGGTCTCTGCGCTTTCCTGTCTGCTTCCTTGTCTGCTACCAGGGACTTGGCGAGGCTCCCCTTCTTCATCCGTGACACAGGGATTGACATCTTCCTTGTGCCCCTGTTGTGCTGTCGTGTGTTTTAAATACAGTATTATACACAATTACACCCGATGCATCACTTGACACACGGCTGGAAAGCAGTACGTGCCAACGGCTATGAAGTCAGAATCTCACATCCAAGGTGCCTGAAGATCTTTTATCTCCAGCACTGCTTCCTGCATCAAATGGGGACTTAAAGAAAACCTGACTACATTTTGATTGGCTACTTTAAAAAGAGACACGGCCATGATGCACCTTGGCCAAGTGGAGCCAAATCTCGCTCTGTGCGACTCCGATTCAAGTTTAACTGTGTTGGTCCAAAAGAAATGTTGCTTTCTGCTGTTGTTCAGTTGCTCAGTCGTGTCTGACTCTTTGTGACCCCACGGACGCAGCACGCCAGGCTTCCCTGTCCTTCTCTATCTCCCGGAGTTTGCTCAAACTCATGCCCAATGAGTCAATGATGCCATCCAACCATCTCATCCGCTGTTCTCCCCTTCTCCTCCTGCCTTCAATCTTTCCCAGCATCAGGGTCTTTTCCAATGAGCTGGCTCTTTGCATCAGGTGGCCAAAGTACTGGAGCTTCAGCTTTAGCATCAATCCTTCCAATGAACATTCAGGGTTGATTTCCTTTAGGATTGGCTAGTTTGATCTCACTGCTGTCCAAGGAACTCTCCAGAGTCTTCTCTGTGGAATACAGAACCACAGTTCTATTTTCCATGGATCTGATTTCCTTAAACTGACACTTAGGATGACATCTCCATTATGAAAACAGCAATGAGCTATTTCTGGCCTCTCTTCACTGAACACTTTTGATCTGCGCTCACATGGACTTATCTCTCTGTTCCCTACCTCTGGGCAACCTCTAACCCCTGTCCCACTCAGCAATAACTGGGGAGGTTTTAGGGAAAACAAACAAACCAGCAAGATGGTTGCCTGGCCCTAAGTCGAGAACTTTGGAATCGTATTGGTTTAAATAATTCTCGAAAACAACACATTTTTGAGTTCTCTAGGTAATGTACAGCCAAGAATAAGAAACACCATTTGGCCAAACTGAACATTTTCAGCTGTGCAACACTGCCCTTCCTCCTAAGGGCCCTTGCACATGCCGTTCCCTCCTCCTAGAACTCTGTTCCAACCAGGCTTCACTTGACTGGGTCACATTCATCCATCGGGTCTCGGTGGGAAACCTTCCCGGCTGTGGTGAGCAGACCCTAGGGAGGACCCTCCCGATTCCCACTGTCATCAATCCCTTTTTTTTTGAGTGTAGGCAGAACTGGTGGCTTGTCCCTGGCCAACAGAATACATGTCAAAAGTGAAGGGCTTCTGAAGATATAATACGGTCCCAAGTCCGATGACTTTGAAGAACTTACAGCAAGTCCCCTACATACCAATGAGTTCTGTTCCAGGAGTGCGCTTGTAAGTCCAATTAAAAAAAATTTATCTGGCTGCACTGGGTCTTGGTTGTGGCACACGGGCTCTTCAACCTTCAGTGTGGCGTTGCAGGATCTTCAGTTGCGGCATTTGGGATCTAGCTCCCAAACCGAACCAGGTCCCCTGCATGGGGAGCATTAGGTCTTGGCTACTGGAGCATGAGGGAAGTCCCAGTCCAATACGTTAAGTCCAACAAAGTCAGCCTTGGTACACAACTGGCTATATACTGCTGCTTTTACACTTGCTTCTGGACATCCTGGGCTTGAAATAAAGATACTGTGCTCTGTACAGGACTGTACAGTAAAGTACACAAAAGCACAGGCACTTGTAGAGGAACAGGCACGTGACAACACATGCCAGACGCATGATCTAAATTACTCATCGGACATTCGAACACATGTTTGCATCTTCGAAAGTTTGCAACTTGAAGGTTCCTATGTAGGGGACTTACTGTATCTGGCTCTCCAGGGCTTGGCTCAGTCAGGTAAAAGCCTTTAAGAGAGGGGTGGGGCCACAGGCAGCTCCACTAATTTTTAAGTCTCCTGCCCTAATAGCCACAAGCTAACAAGGGCCAGTGTGGCCTGTGTGGCTCCTTTGCTAGCCCTTGGCTGGAGCTGAGCAGGCATCCTGCAGAGGCCTCATGGCCTGGCTCAGGGCCTCAGGAAAGAAGCCTGCCTGCCCGGCCTTGGCCCCTGCCTTCCCAGAGATAGAACTCCACCAGAGTTTCTCAAAGTGTAGTCCGGACCGCCTGCATCCCATGACCCAGGAGACTCTATTAACCTCTAGGCTCCTCCCCCCATGGACCAACTGTTTCAAATCGGTTAGAGTGACATCAGACCAGCCCAGGGCTCAACAAACGTCCTCTCTAAAGGGCCGGATGGTAAACCCTCTAGGCTCCGTGGGCCGCGTGGTTTCTGATGCAGTGGTTGTCTGGCACGTGAGCAGGTGTGGCCAGGTGTGGCCCTGGGCAGTACTTTGCTGACCTCTGGTCCGGACCTTTCAGTCAACCCAAAGAACCTTGTGTAAGTCAATCTCCTTTATTCTCATTTGATGACTGGAGACTCTGGATGAGAGGCTGGGTGACAGGCTGGGAGGTCAGGGTGGGCGGCCAGCTTTGCCCTCATCACACCGCAGGATCGCCAAGTCCCTTCATCATGCGAGGTGGCCTCCCTGTTTTTTACCAGTGGTCCCCTGGCCCCCACCAGCCTCCCTGGCCTGCCTCTTTCCTTTCCCCTGCTGCCTGGCCTAGCCTCCGTGCGGGGAGGAGAGGGCGGAGCGGGCTGGCCTGGCCCAGGCCTCACTTCCCAGCAGCTTTTCTAGCGGCTCTGGGCTTCTCGGCACAGGCTGGCACTCCGAGGGCCAAGAGTGAGTCAGAGGGTGGGTGCTGGGACTTGCTCCACGCACACCCTCTCTGCGGGTGATGCCCTCCACGGAGCAGGCGGGAGGCCCTGGCAGCACAGGAGGGAGGGGAACCCCCCCACCCCACCCCGAGGTCCCACCCTTGAGCCACCTTGATGGCCGTCAATGGGCAGTTCTGAGCCTCTTCTCCAGCCTCACCTGCCCATCCTGCTCCCGGACAAACATCCAGCAGCCCGGACAAACGCCCCCTGGGACCTCAGGGTCTCTGTTCTCTTTCCCACGCCTTCCCTCTGCCTGGAAATATGTGGGCCTCCTTGTCCATTGGACAGACTCCTGATTATTCCTGGTGTGCCACTCACTGCCCCCGAGAAGCCCTCCCAGATCCTGAGGAGGCTTTCTTCAGTCCTCCTGGGTGCCCAGCCACCCTTGCATACACCTTCTCTTGACTGCCGCTCAGCACGCCCGGCAACGAAGGCTTCCAGGAGGGGGACTGTCTGTTAGGAATCTCTATACCCTTGGCCACAGGGCAAGTCTTTGTCTATACTGGGAGCTTAATCAGTGCGTGTCCAATACATTTCAGAAAGGTCCATTCCTTTCTGTGCTCGGAAGAGAGTGAAACAGGGCTTTCTATGCCAGGCAGCAAACTGATGGAGACCTTTATCCCCAGGGGGTGAAATAAACAACACCGTGGACTGACTGGGGAAACCGAGGCACGTGACCCCTGAGGAGCTCCCGATGGACTGTGGCTTTTTACAACCAATTTTGCTTTGGGTTTATTTCTATGCCTCCCTTCCCCACTCCTGGTCTCTTTGTGGTGGGCACTGTCCACATTTGGATCTGAAGTCTTCCTGTCATTGCATTTCTTGGTCTTTAGAATTAGGGTCCTGGAGCTTGAGAAAACCTCAGAATCTCTGAGGCAGCTTGGTTAATGCTCAGATTTCACCGAGACGGTGGGGATGGGTGGGATGGGCGGGGCTTGGGTGGGCTCCAGGAGACGGCATTTCTCACAAGCTCCTGAGGGGAGCTGTGGGTGGTCCTCGGCCTGGGCTAGGGCACCGTGCTCCACGCTGCCCATCTTGGCTAACTGACCTCTTCCAAGACCTTCAGCTGCTGCCTTGGTACAAATCTCTCCCAGCTATATATATATATATATATATATATATATATATATATACACACACACACACACACACACACACACTTATTTAACAAGGATATTCTGAGTGCTGACTCTGTGCCAGGTATTGCTCCAGGCCCTGAAAATGAGATGGAGACCCTAAAAATGGTCCTTCCCTCATGAGGGACACATTCAACCTTTCGCCCCAGTCTTCCAAGACAAGAACGTCTAGAATGTCACTCCTCACCCCTCCTCTTCCTGGCACCCCCCCACCCCACCCCCACCGACCTTCCCGCCTCCACCCTGGTGCCAGCATTCTCAGCTCAGTCGCCCAACTCCTGTGTGTCCTGTGCTCTGTCTACTCCATCTTCGCAGGCATCGCGTCTTGATTCTTCATCCACATTTGTCTCTTCCCGTGTCTCTCGTCACCACAAATAAGATGCTCAGAGGTTCATGCTAGAAATTGCAGAAGACTCTTACTCTGCCACTTTGCCGGTGATCTCAGTGCATTTTTTTTTTAATTTTTAATTTAATAATTTTAAAACATGTGTTCCCCATCCTGAACCCTCCTCCCTCCTCCCTCCCCATACCATCCCTCTGGGTCGTCCCAGTGCACCAGCCCCAAGCATCCAGCATCGTGCATTGAACCTGGACTGGCACCTCGTTTCATACATGACATTTCACATGTTTCAATGCCATTCTCCCAAATCTTCCCACCCTCTCCCTCTCCCACAGAGTCCATAAGCCTGTTCTATACATCAGTGTCTCTTTTGCTGTCTTGTATACAGGGTTATCGTTACCATCTTTCTAAATTCCATATATATGCGTTAGTATACTGTATTGGTGTTTTTCCTTCTGGCTTACTTCACTCTGTACAGTAGGCTCCAGTTTCATCCACCTCATTAGAACTGATTCAAATGTATTCTTTTTAATGGCTGAGTAATACTCCATTGTGTATATGTACCACAGCTTTCTTATCCATTCATCTGCTGATGGACATCTAGGTTGCTTCCATGTCCTGGCTATTATAAACAGTGCTGCAATGAACACTGGGGTACATGTGTCTCTTTCCCTTCTGGTTTCCTCAGTGTGTATGCCCAGCAGTGGGATTGCTGGATCATAAGGCAGTTCTATTTCCAGTTTTTTAAGGAATCTCCACACTGTTCTCCATAGTGGCTGTACTAGTTTGCATTCCCACCAACAGTGTAAGAAGGTTCCCTTTTCTCCACACCCTCTCCAGCATTTATTGCTTCTAGACTTTTGGATCGCAGCCGTTCTGACTGGTGTGAAATGGTACCTCATAGTGGTTTTGATTTGCATTTCTCTGATAATGAGTGATGTTGAGCATCTTTTCATGTGTTGTTAGCCATCTGTATGTCTTCTTTGGAGAAATGTCTATTTAGATCTTTGGCCCATTTTTTGATTGGGTCATTTATTTTTCTGGAGTTGAGCTGAAGGAGTTGCTTGTATATTTTTGAGATTAGTTGTTTGTCGGTTGCTTCATTTGCTATTATTTTCTCCCATTCTGAAGGCTGTCTTTTCACTTTGCTAATAGTTTCCTTTGATGTGCAGAAGCTTTTAAGTTTAATTAGGTCCCATTTGTTTATTTTTGCTTTTATTTCCAATATTCTGGGAGGTGGGTCATAGAGGATCCTACTGTGATATATGTCAGAGAGTGTTTTGCCTATGTTCTCCTCTAGGAGTTTTATAGTTTCTGGTCTTACGTTGAGATCTTTAATCCATTTTGAGTTTATTTTTGTATATGGTGTTAGAAAGTGTTCTAGTTTCATTCTTTTACAAGTGGTTGACCAGATTTCCCAGCACCACTTGTTAAAGAGATTGTCTTTAATCCATTGTATATTCTTGCCTCCTTTGTCAAAGATAAGGTGTCCATGTGTGCGTGGATTTATCTCTGGGCTTTCTATTTTGTTCCATTGGTCTATATTTCTGTCTTTGTGCCAGTACCATACTGTCTTGATAACTGTGGCTTTGTAGTACAGCCTGAAGTCAGGTAGGTTGATTCCTCCAGTTCCATTTTTCTTTCTCAAGATCGCTTTGGCTATTCGAGGTTTTTTGTATTTCCATACAAATTGTGAAATTATTTGTTCTAGCTCTGTGAAGAACACTGTTGGTAGCTTGATAGGGATTGCATTGAATCTATAAATTGCTTTGGGTAGTATACTCATTTTCACTATATTGATTCTTCCAATCCATGAACATGGTATATTTCTCCATCTATTAGTGTCCTCTTTGATTTATTTCACCAGTGTTTTATAGTTTTCTATATATAGGTCTTTAGTTTCTTTAGGTAGATATATTCCTAAGTATTTTATTCTTTCCGTTGCAATGGTGAATGGAATTGTTTCCTTAATTTCTCTTTCTGTTTTCTCATTATTAGTGTATAGGAATGCAAGGGATTTCTGTGTGTTGATTTTATATCCTGCAACTTTACTATAATCATTGATTAGTTCTAGTAATTTTCTGGTGGAGTCTTTAGGGTTTTCTATGTAGAGGATCATGTCATCTGCAAATAGTGAGAGTTTTACTTCTTCTTCTTTTTACTTTACTTTACTTTACTTTTTACTTCTACTTCTACTTTACTTCTTCTTTTCCAATTTGGATTCTCAGTGCATTTTAATTCATTGAGATTGATCTTCTAGAGCAGTGTCTCTCAAACTAGAACGTGCATCAGAATGACCTGGGAATCCTGGGAAAATGAGACTCCAGTTCAGCAGTTGTGGGGAACGGCCTGAGACTCTGCCATCTGAGCCACTCCCAGGTGACGCTGTGTGCTGGGCTGTGGCTGCCACTTGGAGAAGCAGGGTCCTAGAGCAGCGTGCTTTCTCTTTGGCACTATCCACTTAAGAATTCCACACTGTCACCCACTAGGTTAAAGCCCTACACTTAGACAGACATTCAGGCCCTGAATCTTTCGGTAGTCTTTGTATTCATGTTTTATCTCCCACGGCATAAATTACTTCCTCCCTCCCGACCCAGTCCCCATCCTTGTTTATGTACCTTTCGCACCAAGAATGCCACCATCTCTCTCTTCCTTCTTATAATCCTTACTTATCCTTCAAGTTAAAAGTTAAAAGACACTTACTCCTTGGAAGGAAAGTTATGACCAACCTAGACAGCATATTAAAAAGCAGAGACATTACTTTGTCAACAAAGGTCCATCTAGTCAAGGCTATTGTTTTCCCAGTAGTCATGTATGGATGTGAGAGTTGGACTATAAAGAAAGCTGAGTGCCAAAGAATTGATGCTTTTGAACTGTGGTGTTGGAGAAGACTCTTGAGAGTCCCTTGGACTGTGAGAAGATCAAACCAGTCCATCCTAAAGGAGATCAATCCTGGGTGTTCATTGGAAGGACTGATGTTGAAGCTGAAACTCCAATACTTTGGCCACCTGATGCAAAGAGCTGACTCACTTGAAAAGACCCTGATGCTGGGAAAGATTGAGGGCAGGAGGAAAAGGGGAGGATAGAGGATGAGATGGTTGGATGGCATCACCGAATCAATGGACATGGGTTTGGGTGGACCCTGGGAGTTGGTGATGGACAGGGAGGCCTGGCGTGCTGCAGTTCATGCAACCTGCGTGCTGGGTCGCAAAGAGTAGGACAAGACTCAGAGACTGAACTGACTGATCCTTCAGGTTAAACTCAAGTTCTGTGTCCTCTGCTTTTCTGCTTCACAGGCCCCAGGCCAGTCTCTGATGTCCCAAGATAAATGCTTTTGACTTTTTGCCTTTGTCTTTATCTTGTGCTTTGTCCTGCAGTGACTTTACAGTTCCTTCCACTAAAAGAGGGGCATGCATTTCCCTGCCCTTGACTTTCTGTTCAGCCATGCATCTTACTTTGCCAATAAAATGACAGGGCAACCAGTTTCAAGCCCAGGCCTTACAATACCCCATGCTTTCCTCTCTGCTCTTGTGTGTTTCTGCCATGACCATGAAAGAAAGCTCATGACGGGATGTGCCTACGAATCTCCCAGGAGGAGGAGGACAGACAAGCGGTGCAATCAAGCTGACACTACAGGTGACCCCAGAAGTGTGAGTGAGCCCAGGCATGGTCAGCAGGGCCCCTCCTGCCACTCAGCCTTAATTGGCCCATTCTAGCCAACCCACACTTCCTGTGAGTCAAACGAATGCTTATTTTTGCAACAAAAATTGAGATTTTTGTGGTTATTTATTATGCAACTATAGCTAACCAGAGGCATGTATGTTTTTAAACTGCTATTTTTAAAAAATTGAAGTACAGCTGATTTACAATATGGTGTTAGTTTCAGGTATATAGCACAGTGATTCAGTTTTACATTTATATATAAATAAATACAGGCCTTCCCTGGTGGTCCAGTGGTTGAGAATCTGCCTGCCAATGCAGGGGACACTGGTTCAATCGTGGATCTGGGAAGATCCCGCATGTCACGGGGCAGCAAAGCCCGTGCACCACGACTCCTGAGCTTGCGCTCTAGTGCTGTGCTCTGCAGCTACTGAGCCCAAGTACTGCAGGTACTGAAGCCCACGGGGCCTAGAGCCTGTGCTCTGCAACCAGAGAACCCACAGTGACGAGAAGCCCACACACCGCAACTAAGTGGAGCCTCCACTCGCCACAGCTAGAGAGAAGCCCGAGCAGCAGCAAAGACCCAGCACAGACAAAACTAAACAGATAAATATCAAACTGAGTATATATACATATTATATATATGTAAAATATGTATATTGCTTTCCTGCTGGCTCAGATGGTAAAGAATCCGCCTGCAATGTGGGAGACCCAGGTTCAATCCCTGGGTCGGGAAGATCCCCTGGAGGAGGGAACGGCAACCCACTCCAGTATTGTTGCCTGGAGAATCCCACAGACAGAGAAGCCTGGTGGCTATAGTCTGCGGGCTCACAAAGAGTTGGATAAGACTGAGCGACTAATACTTTCACTTTAAATATGTGTATCATACACAGCAAAGAAGCAAAGAAGAGAAATGCTATATATATATATAGGTTATATATATAGGCTCCCCCCACCCTGGACTTAGCCTGCAAAGCGGGAGGCACAGGAGATGCAGGTTCAGCCCCTGGGTTGGGCAGATCCCCTGGAGGAGGGCATGGCAACCCACATCACTATGTTTGCCTGGAGAATCCCATAGAAAGAGGAGCCTGGAGGGCCTATAGTCCACAGGTTTGCAAAGAGTCAGACACGACTGAAGAGACTTAGCACACGTGTGTGTATGTATATATACACATATGTATATTCCTTTCCAGATTCTTCTCTTGCAGGTTATAACGAAACAGGTACCTGTGCTACACAGTCCTCACCGGTAATCTATCTTATATATAGTCGTGTGTGCATGTTGATCCCAATCTCCTACTTTACCCCTCCTCCCCCACTGCCTTTTCCCTTTGGTAACCATAGGCTTGTTTCCTATGTCTGTGTCAAATTACTAATTTTTGAGCAACACTTGTGGGCACCGTTCTAAGGAGTTCACCTACTGTGAGCTCACACACTCCTCTCCTCGTGACAATGCTGTGAGGTGGATACTGAACTTATTCCAATATGACAGAGGAAGAAATCGAGTTTCAGGGTCATTAAGTGAGCTGAGCTGTTTGGGTAGGTGGTTCTCAAACAAATGCTCACTCTGAGGCTCGTCTTCCCAATGACTATCCTGCCCTCTGAGGGATGTTTCTATGTTTGGATCCACAAGAAAATATTTGGATTTGGTTAGGAAAGAGGGGGCTTGGATATTTTCACAGCAGGCAGGAAGAATCACAACATCTTTAAAGACCGCTCCATTTCCACCTTAACCGCCTCAACTGACAATTTTTAGGACCTCCATCCCAAGAAGTCAGTTGTGGTCATGCTGATGTCTTTAAAATATTGCTCAAACCAGAGGGATGGGTTTGCTGTTACTGCCTGTCTGCTTCTGAGGACTTGAACCCACACTTGGCTGGGGAGAATCCAAAGGTCCAGGAACTTTGTTTGTGTTCCCTCCCCAGCAGGGCAGCCAGCCAGAACCCGCGTGTTCGTTACCCATTTGTACCTCTGGGTTTGCAATGGCAGTGGAAACCAGGGGGAAGTAACAATGATAGGAATGCTAAGCTGTGCTGGGCTCTTCAGCCAGAGTGAGGTTTCAGGATGCACAGAGGATGGTACAATGCCCGTCAAGTCAAAGCACAAATCCTTCACGTGACCCACAGTGACCCCAATCTCTGTCTTGTTCTCTGTGCTTCTAGTGTCACCACACTTGCCATGGGCTTCCCTGGTGGCTCAGCTGCTAAGGAATCCGCCTGCAATGCAGGAGACCTGGGTTTGATCCCTGGGTTGGGAAGATCCCCTGGAGAAGGGAAAGGCTACCCACTCTAGTATGCTGGCCTGGAGAATTCCATGAAATGTACAGTCCATGGGGTCACGAAGAGTCAGACACGACTGAGCCACTTTTACTTCACAGTTGCCTTGACTCTCTGAATGTATCACGCCTTCTTCACGTCTGAGTCTTTATGCTGTCTCCTTGGTGTTCAAATTGTTTCTTTTCCCTTTGATGGTTAATCTCTATTTATCCTCCAGGTCTAGACAAGAGTCTGTTACTCACTGAAGCCCTTCCTAACCTCTGGGACAAGTTCAAGTCCTTCCACAGTGCCTGTGTTCAGTGTTGACCCTAGACAGTGAACTTGGGCCCACTACTGTGCCCATACTAGTTAAAATTCTGAATACTTTTGTAGTTGTTTATGCTTCACTATGGCTCTGAGCCCCCAGTGCCACGCTCTGGCCAACTTGGCCATCTCTGGACCACTGCCCCTGCCCACTCTCTACTTCTACATAATTGAGCAACTCAAGGTTTCTTGCCTGGCGCTGCAGAGGACTTCCAGAGCTGGAATGGGTTTCCAGCAGCTCTGATTAGAATCAGCCAATTCTGATCAGTCTGTCCATCCCATGCTCATACTTTCCCTTATGATTATTTGTCTAATAATTCTATAGTTTGACAGTGAGTATTTCTCTTCTTTGCTATAGTTGAATTTCATAAAAGCAGGGACAAGTTTTGGAGTGTAGAGAGCCTGGCGCCTGGGAGATCCAAAATCCGTACATGTTAGCTTTTCTTGCCGTTAATCCTCACACCAGCCTGTGGCTGTAAGAGTGATTCTGTGTGTATTAGTCACAAGTCGTGTCCGACTCTTTGCGACCCCATGGACTGTAGCCTGCCAGGTTCCTCTGTCCAGGGAATTCTGCAGGCAAGAATACTGGAGTGGGTTGCCACTTCCTTTTCCAAGAGATCTTCCCGACCCAGGGATCGAGCCTGGGTTTCCTGCATTGTGGGCAGATTCTTTACCACCTGAGCCACCAGGGAAGCTCTAAGAGAGCTTGTGACCCCCATTCCACTAGCAAAGCTCTGAAAGAAAAATCAGAAGTGCATGCTGACAAGAAGGGAGATGGAGAAAACCCCAGACGCTGAGGCAGGGGTCTGTGTCACACGAACTCTACCGTCTCGGGACAGCCTGGGAGTTGCCAGCTGTCTTGATGGCTCCTCTTTGAAGACGCTGCCGTGAAACGGCTGAGGAAGGGCCGCTGTGGCTGTGTCCCACCAGCCTGCCCCTGTCAACGTAGCAGAAGTTGCTAACGCAGCAGTGTGTGGGGTTCCCCGGCCGGGTCAGGAGCTGAGACTCTCTGGAACCAGCCACGTTATGCTGGGACACAGCTGAGGCTCACGTCCACACCCATTCTGGTCTCTAGCCAGGTGGTCAGCAGCCCCCAGCGTGCTCCCCAGTGACCCCTGCCTCTTGATAGCTCATGTCCTTGTGCCATTCACTCCCATGAGCGTGGGCTGGACCTACCGGCCGACTCCTAACTAACAGGTTCAGGAGCAGGGATGGATAGATGCTACTTTCGAGGTGAGGTTGTGGGACTTCTTTGGTGGTTCAGTGGTTAAGAATCCACCTGCCAATACAGGGGACATGGGTCCAATCCCTGACCACGTGTTGGAGCGCAACTAAGCCCACACACCACAACTCCTGAGCCCGGGCCCCAGAGCCTGTGTTCCGCAACAAGAGAAGCCACCGCAATGAGGTCTGTGCCCCGCAGCTAGAGAGAGTAGCCCCCTTTCGCTGCAACTAGAGAAAGCCTGTGCATAGCAGTGAAGACCCAGCACAGCCATAAATAAATAGTGCATTTTTTAAAAAGACGAGGCTGTGAAGATGATGGGCTTCTGCCTGGCTCACTCTCTCTTACTCTCTGCCTCTCCAGGGGAAGTCGGCTGCCGCTTTCTGCACTGCCCTAGGAACATGCCCATGTGCCAAGAAGTCGGAGTGCCCCCTAGCCAACAGCCAGCAAGGAACTGAGGCCCCAAGTGCAGCAGCCTGCAAGGGCTGAGCGGTGTCAACAGCCATGCAGTTGAACTTGGAAGAGCTCCCTTCATTGGAACTTTTAGACAAAACTACAGGAACATCTGCACCGAGGCCTTAGGAGGCGCCTTAGAGCAAAGGCGCCCAGCGAAGCCACACTTGAGCTCCTAACCCACAGCAACTGCGAGATAACAGGTGTTGACTGTTGTCAACCACCAGATTTGAGGGGGGGAAATTTGTTACCCAGCAATAGAAGATTAATACAGTTAGGTAAGGTGGTATTCCAATCTTTTTTTTTTTTTTAACTGCAGGATAAAATTAACCCCTTTGCACAAACACTCAAATCTCTATGCTACAGACTAAGTTTGGACTTGCTTGGGTGTGTGCTCAGCCACTTCAGTCATGTCTGACTCCTTGAGACGCTATGAACTGTAGCCCACCAGGTTCTTCTGTCCATGGGATTCTCCAGGCAAGAAAACTGGAGTGAATTGCCACGCCCTCCTCCAGGGCATCTTCCCCACCCAGGGATCAAACCCGTGTCTCTTTGTCTCCTGCATTGGCAGCTGAATCCTTCACCACTAGCGCCAATTGGGATTTAGCTATTCCCCAATCTACACATAAATATTCAGATTCGCTCCACAGTGAATGGAGTCCAATCACGGGCCGGACTGTGGACTGCGGATTCCTGGAAACGAAGGCATGGTCTCACTCATCTTTGTCCCGCAGGACCTAGCACAAGGCTATTCCACAACAGCAATTCGATAGCTGCGTGCTAAGTTAAATTATCTCATCACTGGTCAGCCACTATGACCCACATCTTACTGGGAGAGGCGACTGGAGTTTAAATCAATCCCAGAAGGTTACTTAAGTGGAGTTGGTCCTTCACTCAAATCTAAGGCTGCCACCCCAGAACTTCGAGAGCGGGTAAACCAGCCCACTACAATCTTGAATGGTCTTGCTTCCCCTCCTCCCTAAAATACCAGCTCAAAAGAAGCAGGTGGCTTAAAAAGTGCTTTTATTAAAGGACTTTATTATTTTTTTTAATCTTTGCCATCCTTTCCTTTCCCCCTTAAGTACAGTGAAAGGGCCTTTACCATATTTTAAATACATTCCTGGGATAAAGTTCCTCAATGATAACATGTTAGAAGTAAGTAACAATTAGGTTATTTTAGTCTCACTAGAAATGTTCATGGAGCAATTGGTGTTGCTCTCTGAGTTAATAAAAAACATTTGCAGCAAAAGCATGAGACTGCAGATAAAGCCACTGGCAAGAAATGGTCTGTTTAAATACCAGAAAACAGCCCCATATCCAAACAGGTGTGCGATAAAACAGTATAAATAAACTGCTCTGTATGCAGTTTAGCCCAAGCAAAATTGTATAAGAAACTTTCCTTCTATTCTGAAAAAAAAGAAAAAAAAATATATGTACGTGTGTGTGTATGTGTGTGTGTGTGTGTGTGTGTGTGTATACACACATATATCCAAACCAGACCTCTCCTAGCCTCCTCAGACTATACAGCTGGAAAAACAGTTCTTATACAGAGAGCCAAAAGTAAAAGTTGTTTAAAAAAGTTTTTTTTTTTTTTTAATGGCCAGATAAACAAAATCTTGCTAGGGCATGATTATACTTTTGCAAACGTGGCCTTGAGCTAGAATCTTGTGAAAGACTCGCCTCTTTTCAACCTTTAAGAAACACGTCTGCCTCTTTGAATTAGCGACGGTCACTTCATGTGGTGCTGTGATATTTTTGAAGAATGTTTTTGTTGGTGCAGCTTTCTCAACCACGTTGGTGCCTGACTCGGGGCTCTGGGAATCGACAGGCCTGTGAGACCTGTTTGGTTTCCATTAAGGCCTGCTAAGTGCACAGGAAACACGGTTTAGAGCCGAAAGAGGTTACAAAAACTGCCCTTCATTTCATGCCATTTCCTCCTGGCCAGGAACAAAGGTGGAGCAAGGAATTCGTCCATGCCAGAGCGACTGGAAGTATGTGGGTTACATATTCCCCATGGGGCTGTCTGTGGTGTTTGGGATCCTTTATTCTTTGCCAACCTGTGTCTCCATGGGGTAGAGGCCTCCGTGGGTCCTGGAGGCCCCAGGGCTTGGCGGGTCTCCGTGTGAGGAGGAAAAGCAGGGGCTCCTCTGCTCACAGGAGTGCGAAATCCCGCCCGGCCCCCAGCCAGCACCCTACTTTAACCATTGTCTCTGCCCGCCTCAAGAAGGTTTTTTCCCCCCGGGGAACACATTTCTCCCCTCAAAACACACGTCCCTCCATCCTCCTCTCTGCCTCTTGGAAAAGCTTCTCCTAGGCATCGTGTGCAGAGGCCAAGGGAGTCGGGGAGGAAACGGTTGTACGGCGATCACGTGGTGTGGCCCTCAAGACTGTGAATTCTGAACTCAAGCCTACTTCAAATTCTAACCTGTTTTTTTCTCTAGCCAGGTGATCTTTTTGAGCCTCAATGTCCTCACCTGTAAAACGGGGATAACAGCAGCCTTGCCGAGCCGCCCTCTTGAAGGGCAGAGTGCAGATGTTGGCGGGCCCCTCACGTGCTTTCTTTGTGTGTCTGGGGAACCACACGGGCCGTGGTATTTTCTCATGCTATCTTCCAGACAGACAGAGCTTCCGCCCTGGCTCTCCTAATTCTAGTAACCCTTCCAGGAGGGTCCCAGCCTGGAAATAACCACTTCAGAGCCAGAAATCACTGGTTCATATTTCAGACCCTCTGAACAGACCTCTGACTTGGGCCAAACTGAGTGGTTCCGGACCCAGGTCTGGCTGTGTTCGAGAATGAGACAGAAAGCCAGCATTTCTTTCTGGAACAGAATATTCTCTAAGAAATGATCAGGGAACAGCTAATCAGGATAAGTCTTCCTTTCTGCTGCCGCTGAGGGGCTGGTGCGGGGGTGGTGGCCCCCGGGCACACGGGGCCTGCGGTACCTTTCGTGGCGTTTTGTGATGGTCCT
Source organism: Bos grunniens (assembly GCF_055505025.1). Classification (NCBI taxonomy): domain Eukaryota; kingdom Metazoa; phylum Chordata; class Mammalia; order Artiodactyla; family Bovidae; genus Bos; species Bos grunniens. Next base: position 6,766,278 of record NC_141182.1, read on the forward strand.
CGCTCCTGCTCTTGTGTTTTCGCTTCCCCCCTTGCCCCCCGTGGCAAGTATTATAAATAGGCCTCCTTCTTATCTGATCCTCCTCTAAATGTTTTTCATTTGAAAACCACAGTTAATTTCAGATAATTGTCCGAGATAATCTCAATTTGTGTGTAATATAGGCCTGAGTTCTAAGAAAAACATGACATTTCTGGAGGACCTGGGTTTGGTCCCTCCAACCGAATTCCCACCCTTTATCGGAGACAGGCTGTGCCGCGGGCCTGCAGGCTCCCTTTTCCAGAAGGGGAGAAACGGTCTTTGCCCAAAGGGCTCCTCTCGAACTCAAGGGCTTCCTGGGTATGACTGTTTTAAAACTGGAGAAAGGGGCTCAGGGCGGCAAGGCATGAGACCCCAACCCTGCCGCTGGGATCAAGTCTGCGTGTCCTCCACCTTCTGACTCCACCCTCCACCCTCTGACTCTCGCCCGCCCAGCCCCCCAGATAACTGCAGTTGTAAATGTTGTGCAAAGGCTGCTGTGCAGCTCTGGTAAATAACAGGCTGCTTTTCAGGGCCTGGGCCACCCTTGTCCTGGCCCGAGTTAAGAGGTAAAGAACATTCCAGTTGCGGGTTTGGATGGAAAAAAATATTTTTGAAGTTTTTTTCCTGCTAACAAGGTAAGCAGAAGACTCAAATTCCAGTAAACGAAGGTTAAAGACGGGCTGGTTTGCAGAGTACAGTCATCTCCCTCCCTCCTTCATTTTTCCATAAAGTGCCATAAAAAGCCATTACACTAACAAACATTTGGGGAAGGGAACAGGCTCCCAGCCAAGAAGCCGCAAACTTCAACGGGGTGGGGGGGAGCTTGGGGCGGTGCGGCGGGGAATCTGAGCCCTGAGGCATGGTTTCCTGAGCAGTCAGGATTCTAGAAGAGATCAGGCATTAACAACACTGCCCAGACCAGCTCTGTGGCCACCCGGACTCCCTCCCAGGGCACGCAGGTCAAGGGAGAGCCACCTCCTCCAGCCCAGTCCTGCTCTTCAACCTGACCTAAGAAGTGCGGGGCGAGCGCTCCTCTGCGACCCAGCCTCCACACCTGAGAAGCAGACATGATGTTTAAAGGACGGAAAGCAGACCCGATGCGATGCAATTCATAATCAAAACCCCAGCTGCGTTTACTTTTTTCAGGACTTAACTGTTGTGAAACATAGAACTATTATGCAAAAATGGATACAGGAGAGCAGAGCTCCCTGGAAAGCTAGGTCAACCATGGAAAAGAAGAAATGGGAAAGGGCTACAGCCCACAAAATACTGACATACTACAAAACCATAATAATAAAATCAGTGTGGTACTGGCTCAAGAACAGAGACCCACGAACAGCACCTATTATAAATGAGGACTTGAAATATGATTAACACAGTTTATAAATCATCAGCAATGATTATTTAGTAGACGGGATGGAGGAACTGGCCATATGGGGAAAAATAAAATCTGTATCCCTCTATTATACAAAGGTGGAATCCAGATGAATAAGGGATTAAACGAGAGGCAAAGTGATAAGCTTAACAAAGAAAATTGAGAAGAATATTTTTATGACTTAGCGGTTGAGAAAAATTTCTAAACAAGACCTAAACCCTCAAAGTCTACGGGGAAAAAAAAAAAGGATGATTTTGATCATTTAAAAACCGAGGATTTCTTTTTAATAAAGGATAGCAAAGATGATGCTAAAACAATACAAATGACAGCCCAATATTCACAATGCCCCGAACGGACTAAGAACCAGCACAGGATGCGTGAAGGAGACTTGTCAGTTAACAGGAAAGGCACCATAACATGCAATACAAATGGGCAAAGGATGTGACGAGCAACTCGCAGAGGCAGAAAGAAATCCCAGTGGCTAGAGCAAGGAGAGGCGTTCCATTCACGAGTCTTCAGAGAAACCAAATCAAACCTAACGAGATCTATCTTTCATCAGATAAGCAAGGAAGAGAAAGCTGGATAATTCCAAGGGTTGCCCAGTGTAATGCCAAGCGAGATGGGGAACTTGGTGAGGCCATCCTAAAGAGAGTTTTCTGAGACTGAGAATCTGTGAGCATTAGCTAGCATCTACAGTTCAACTTTGGGAGTATCTCGAAGAACCCTCACTTGGGTTCATCAGAGAGAACAAAGGGGATGTCCTGGGTACCTGTGGTTCCTGGGCAAGGGAGGCAACTGAGGGATCCACAGTTGAGGAAAGGGGGGTGTATAAGACAGCGGGGTGCATTATGGAGTACTGTATCACCAGCAGTTAGCAAAAATTTGGTGGACTGCCGATTGGCACTAGGTGAAGTCCTTAAAAATGTGGCATTGAGTGAAAAACAAGGAAAGCACAGTCAGGGTTGCTGGGGCTCAGATGGCAATAGAGCACCCCATGCGGCTACTGGCCCAAAGGAAGTATCTGATTCTGTCAACAGGTCGATGGGAAATCAGGAGGCTTAGTCCAGCCCTAACGGGAGAATAGGGGGTGGTATCTGGAACTATTCCGAATGGAGTCTGTGGACTGTCAGCCACTCAGTTTTCCTTCCCTTGTCCTTTCTCTCCCACTTGGTAGCTGAACTGGGGATTCTGCCCGGAGGAAAACCCTGAACATGAAGCGTTACTAGACTGGCAGGCAGTCTGCCTGTCCTAACGTGAGTGGGGAGACTCCTGGGTCGCCCTAAGCCAGGTGCTAGGTTTGCCAAAGTGATTCTGGCGTGTTCAGTTCTGCGGGTCGCCACTCGTCATCGGCCTCCCTTGCCCTCGCGCGTGCAGTCCGTGTTCCACGGTCACGGAGGGACCTGCTGAGCTTCACGGAGCACGTGGAGCCGATTTCAGACGGGCTATGGGGGAACCAACCATGACTGGATGGAATGAGGGCTTATTTCCCCTTCTTCCTCTGACCAGGCATATACTGAATATTTTTAAGCGTGGACCTATGAACGTGCACTATTGATCTGCCAGTGCATGGCAGCTCTAGAAGTGGAGGAGGGCCGTGGACAAGCTCGCCTAACACTCTTGTTCTGGGGAGCCTGGGAGGATAGATTCCATTCTGCAAGCAGGAGGCCGGGGAGTTCGCTCATGGTGCAGGAGACAGCAGGTCATTTACACTGTGTTTGCGATCAGGGGTCACAGAGAGGGGCCAGGAGTTGAATTCCAAGAATGGCACAGAATCCAGCTCTCTGCGAAGGAAATTCAGGGTTTGGACAACTCCCAAAGAGCAATAATTCAACCGGACTAACCCGATGAACTGTTTTTAAATGAGTTTGGAGAAATATAGTCAAACATTGAACAGCTTCCTAGAACTGAAGCGCCTGGGCAAAGGTAACCTTTTATTAGACCTTAGCGGTATGGCCAGGGAACTGGTCAGAGTGTAGGGCTCGGCCACCCCAGGAGGACGGAGAGGAAGACTCCGTCTTATCCTGCCCATTGGGAAGCTGTGGCGTGCAAGGCATATTTTCCACTTCCTGATAATTCCTTCTTAGAAGCTAAAGTATCAGGCAAACAAAGTCAACTCTGTGTATTGAATGCCTCCTCTATGCCTGGGGATCTGGTGGGGTTTCCCCTATCTTATCTCATGTAATCTGCTTGCAAGCCTTCAAGGAAGAAATGATCTTTCTCCATTTTTTCCAGAAGAGTCAGGGAGTCTCTGGGAGGTTAGAGAGATCCTCAAGGTTGGATGGTGTTTACAAAGAAGGTGCAGATTCAAATCCAAATGGCTGATTCCACCCTGGAACTTACCCAGACCTGTATTTTTAAGGGATATCAGGCAGCCTACAGGGTCTGGTGATAACAGGGATGAAGGGATAAACGGTCGCCTCCCCATCCATCTTCAAGCAGGGGTGCCGGAGGAGAAGCTGTGCACTGAAAGGAAGCCGGGCAGAGTGATGATCATAGTCATGACAGTGACCTTCCATGAAGTTCCCATGTGCCAGACACAGAAAATGGTCTGCAGGGGCCACAGTCCTAGGAGCTGGTTAGATGACTATCTCGGTTTTTCCCTTTGGCAAAACTGAGTTTCCAACTTCAACTAAGCATCCAAACTCACATATATAGTACTTCATGGCAGAGATCCTAAATATGTCTGACTTTCAGACCAGCGCTTTAAAAAAAGACAAAACACTACCCGAAGCTGCTTTCCTAGGAAACAGGAGTGAGGGCGGCGGTGGCGGCAGCCGTGGTGGCGATGTTCTGGCAGCTGCAGCAGGATGGTGGTGGGGACGGAGGTGGTAAAGCGCTGGTGGTGGTGCTGCAGCTGAGGTGGTGTTTGTGGTGATAACAGAGCTGGTGATGACTGTAGAGGTGGTGGTAGTTGTGGTGACAACAGCAGTGGCAGTTACGGGGACCCTGCTGGTGGTGATGGAGACAGTGGTCATAGAGGTGGTGGTGGTGGTGGAGGTGATGGAGGTGCTGGTGGTGGTGGGGGTGGAGATGGTGGTGGAGGTGATGGGGGCGATGGTGGTGGAGGTGATGGGGGCGATGGTGGTGGTGGAGGTGATGCTGGTAGTAGTGATGGTGGTGGTGGAGGTGATGGGGGCGATGGTGGTGGAGGTGATGGGGGCGATGGTGGTGGAGGTGATGGGGGTGATGGTGGTGGTGGTGGTGGTGATGGAGGCGATGGTGGTGGTGGTGGTGATGGGGGCGATGGTGGTGATGGGGGTGATGGTGATGGTGGAGGTGATGCTGGTAGTGGTGATGGTGGTGGTGGAGGTGATGGGGGTGATGGTGGTGGAGGTGATGGGGGCGATGGTGGTGGTGGAGGTGATGCTGGTAGTGGTGATGGTGGTGGTGGTGGTGATGGGGGCGATGGTGGTGGTGATGGGGGCGATGGAGGTGGTGGGGGCGATGGTGGTGGTGGAGGTGATGCTGGTAGTGGTGATGGTACAGATGATGGGGGTGATGTGATGATGATGGTGGAGGGGGTGGTCACCTTGCCGGTGATGATGATGGTGAAGGGGGACTGGTCCTGATGGCGGCACAGGCTGTGGTGGTGGTGGTCACAGTATTAGTGAGCACGGCGGCTCTAGGTGGTGGTAGATGCGAGGGTGCTGGTGGTTGCTGTCCATACACCCTCCTCTGGAAGCGCTTCTGAGGTCTCCTCTGCAGAGGCTCTGAGAGTGAGAGGCTTCGATTTTCTGTATGTCTGCAAGTGTTACTCAGCTTTTTCTCCACAGGCTGCCCCTGAATTCCTCTGCTTCTATTCGCTTCCACGCTGTGGACAAGGCTGTAGACGTCCAGGACCAGTCAGGGAGAGATGGACCCCGTGACCGCTTCCCTGAAAGTGGCCTTTGACCGCTCTGGAACACATGAGCCCCTGCCTCGCCCCTGGCACCTGAACTAGGTGACTACTTGCCAGGGCCCAACCCAGTCCAAAGGGATTTGGGATTCAGTGTCCCAAAGAGGCACTGATTAGCTGGCAATCAAGCAGTGATTAGCTGGCCGGGTCACCTGCAGTTCAGTGCCCATTGTTCCCTGCAAAGTCCTGGGATGTTTGCCATGAGGTCGGAGAGTGCGAACATCTGAGGATCCTGGGGCCTGCGGCTCTGCTGTGCTGAGCGGTGATGAGGAAAAAAAAAGACCCTGTTCCGCTGAGCCCACCCCCCAAGGAGGCAGTGCCAAGAAGCCCCTCTGTGTATTCACCCATGAAGCCAGCTTGAGAGCCCAGCACTGATGGGGAGAAGAGGCCCCGAGGATACACTGAAGAACCAGAAGCAATGATCACACTCTTCTTCACACCTGATGTGGAGAATGCGAGCAGTGAAGCTGGGCAGAACTGGGCCTGGACTGGGATTCTGCTGCGGCCTTGATATGTGACCTTGGACAAGATACTTAACCTCTGAGTGCTGCTTTACCTCGGTTTTTAAGAAGGTCAATAATAACGCTTGTTGATTATGATTGTTTGGGGTTTAAGTGAAAAGAAACAGTGAAGCAGTTACTGTCGCCTCTAGGACAGAGAAAGCATCCAGAAGTGCTATCACCATTACCATACTGTGTAGCAGAAATGTCATCATTTGAAACGCTGTAATCGTCCCTTCTTCACAGACCACCACAGGATGGGAGGGATGACTCTTGTAAAGCATTCAACATGGCTGGGCACATAAGGACGAGCCCCCGACGCGAGGCAGAACTAACAACGAGAACTATTGTTACTATTTGCTCAAAGATGGTTGCAAAAGAGTATTTTTGCAGCGTGTTTCACCACACTGCAGCATATAATCACGAACACTTAGACGGAGCCTAATTTTGAATTAGAAGGGGATTAATGAAATGATTCATGGTACATTCACCCCATCAAGTCCCATTCGGCCAGGTAATCCCCACACCCTCAGATGACTGGAGGTCTTGCTAAAACGCACATTCTCGTTTACTGGATCTGGGGTGAGGCCCACGAGCCAGCATTTCTAATGAATTCTCAAGTGATTCCAGAACTAGGGTTCGTGGACCATACACACTTTCATAAGAAAGAGATGTATGTGTTTATGTATTTCTATAGCAGTAGAGAAAAAATTCCTAGGCTCCATTAAAGAAGAGTCCTTTCCAAATGAGGGTGTAGGAGTGCTTTTCTTTCCCCCTTCCCTAAAATGTTCTATTTCCCGCCCCGCCCCCCCCAAATTCAATAATGAACATGTAAAGGAAACCTTAAAAAACACCACACATTTTATCGCAATAGGATAGAAAGCCCCTCCCTTCCCCTATATCCTGTCTCGCAGCTGGCTCTCCCAGCACACACGCCTTCCTGGTCAGAGGCCTGAGGCCGGACCTTGTCCTACAGCAACACGGTGCCAGGACCACAAGGACATCGCGTCAGCGTCCACGGGCCCTGTCGGCGTCGGCTCTCCCAGGAACAGGGGACCCAGCTCAGAGCCGGCAGCTGGCCAGGGCTCGGGGCCCAGAGGTGTGCACGCGACCTGGTGAGAGACGGGCAGCTGTGAGCCCCGAGGATTCTGAAGGTGGTTCAGGCTGCACGTGGAGAGGACTTTCAGCAAACGAGGCAGGGCGGTCTCCAGAGAAGCAAAGAGCTTGAGAAAGTCCACCCCGCTGGCCAGGGTGAGGGAGGCACCCTGGGGACCCCCCCCGCTTCCTTACGAGTCCCCTCAAGACAACAGGGTACATGAGCCCCATGTCTCAGCCTCACCAGACTGTTCTTGTCGCTGAGAGGCTGGTCTGCATGGGCAGAGATGGAGGCACACAGGCAAGTGAAGTGAAATTCACTCAGTTGTGTCCGATTCTTTGCGCCTCCATGGATACAGTCCACGGAATTCTCTAGGGCAGAATACTGGAATGGGTAGCCTTTGCCTTCTCCAGGGGATCTTCCCAACCCAGGGATCAAACTGGGTCAAACTCTGACCTGGTCATTTAACAGCTAGATCGCCTTAGACCTGCGCTGAGGCCCCGCATCTCCCGTGAGGAATGGGGTGAGCACTGCTCTGCCCTGGTCTCCTCCGGTCAGGCACCCAGCAGGCCTGCAGACGATGACGCCGATAATGACCACAGGTTTGGTTACTGTCCTCCTCACCTCAAAGCTCCCCTTGTACTTGCCTAGAAGAACCACCAGCCCCCAACCACTGGGAAGTCCCTCGTCCTGGCCCCCACCAGCCCTGCAGTTGGAGGAGCAGATGCGCGCTCGAACTGGGTACCACAAGACGGAGGGACTTGTCACTGAGATGTGGGACCATGTGGGGCCCCAGGGTTGGTCACAGAGGCGGGAACAGGAGCTGAGAAGGGGCCTTACCCCCCAGCTTGAAGGGTAAGGGGAGGGGCAGTACAAGGACCCCAAGAAGGCAGCTGTGTGGAGAGGGGCTGTGTGCCTGATAGGGGCTCCGGTCTTTATTAAGGGAGAAGCCACCTCACCAAGAAAGTGGTGGCCAGCGAATAAAGAGCCGCTCCCTCTCTCACTGCCTGCGGACAGGCTGCTTGTGCTTTTACCAAGACTGGGGTGTCCCCCTGGCTTCCCCTTGGTACCTCCTGGTCGTGTTGGTGGCTTTCTGTGCGCACTGGTGCAGGTGTGAGAGATGGAGGCGACCGTTCCAAAGAGGGTTGTTGTTGCTGCTGTTCAGTCGTTTAGGTGTGTCTGACTCTTTGCAACCCCACAGACTGCAGTACACCAGGCTCCTCTGTCTTTCACTATCTCCCAGAGTTTGCTCAAACTCATGTCCATTGAGTCGGTGATGCCATCCAACCATCTCGTCCTCTGTCGTCCCCTTCTCTTCCCGCCTTCAGTCTTTCCCAGACTCAGGGTCTTTCTAATGAGTCAGCTCTTTGCATCCGGTGGCCAAAGACCTGGAGCTTCAGCTTCAGTCCTACTAATGTATGTGCTGTGGAAGTCGCTTCAGTCATGTCCAACCCTGTGTGATCCCACGGACTGTAGCCCACCAGGCTCCTCTGTCCAGGGGATTCTCCAGGGAAGAATACTGGAGTGGGCTGCCATGCCCTCCTCAGGGGATCTTCCTGACCCAGGGATCGAACATGGGTGTCCTGCACTGCAGGTTGATTCTTTACCGCTGAGCCACCAGGGAAGCCCCACTAATGAATATTCAGGGTTGATTTCCTTTAGGATTGACTGGTTTGACCTCCCTGCTGACTAAGGGACTCTCAAGAGTCTTCTCCAGGACCATATTTCAAAAACATCAATTCTTTAGTGCTCAGCCTTTTTTATGGTCCAACTCTCACATTCATACACGACTACTGAAAAAACCATAGTTTTGAGTCATTTATAGACTCCATCAAATTAGTACTCTAAAGTGCCAACTTGCTTGTAATCACTGACATCAAAATGTGGTCACAACTGTTCATGCCAAAGGGCCAGCCAGGTAATCCAGAACAGGCTCTTATCCATTTTACTTCATGGCTCATGTTTGGAATGAAAACACAGAGTTTGAGAATGCTAGCAGGGAAGGTGGTTTCCCTGGCCCCCAGCTGGGACGTGGCACCTGGCAGGGGCACCTTCAGTCTCAACCTTCAGTCTTGGGGGAGATGGGTGTGGCCCCTTCCATTTTATATGCGAGGATCTGGAGGCTCAGGGGGCTCAGCCACTCACCCAGCTCTACCCACCTCACAGGTGGCAGGGTGAGGCAGAGCTCGGGCTGTGTGTGTGTATCTCTACATTCAGTCCTGTGGTTAGACTGGGCTAATCTCAGAGCACTGCTGAGTGGTCAGTGCTATGATACATATTAGAGATGAGGGATTGTGGGGGTGGTGCTGGAGAAATACAAAGGGAAAGGGGAACAAAACGTGCTTGGCCAGAGACGGCAGTGTAGACACAGGCCACTGGGCTCGAGGATGCGTGGTGGTTGGTTTGGGGCCAGAGAGGAAATGGGAAGCTACGGACGAGGCACCGTCCCTGGGGCTCCAGGTGGGGCCACTCCAGGAGCCTCCACAGCTGGCAGAGAGGTAACCAATCCACGAAGGACTGAGAGGCAGGAAGAGAAAGTTCTAGATTGCTGCTCGTTGTCTGACCCTCACTCCTAGTTCTAGGCATCTGCTATTTCCTGCTTTGACTCTGAAGCTGGAGGTCCCTCCCAAGACCCTTTTGTGTCTTCAAAGAATCATGGGAAGAGTGACCCTCAGCTCGTATCCACAAAGCTGGGGCCCTCTCTGCCTCCAGGGCTGGAAAGAGTGTCGTTTGCCAGTGTCAGCAGTGAACGTCGTCTTCACCGTGGAAAAGCCAAAGGAAGCTGCTGCCTGTCCCTTCAAGACTAAGTGTTGAGAATTCAGGAGGCTAAGAGATGGAGGCAAGATGGAATAAACAGGCAGATGGGATAAACACTTCGATCCAACACTCAACACAACTTTTGCAGGGCTTGCATTTCCTGAAAATACAAATTAAATTTGCTGATAAAGAAAAAAAAAATCCCCTTCCTGTGGCAAAGTTACTTTTCTATTATTTTGGGGAGGACAAAGTGAGTCATGTGAAATTTCAGGAATATCACACACATGCACACCCACAGCAGGTAAAGCCATAACAAAAGTCCTTTTTGCTTTCCATGTATCTCGAGGACAATGAAGCCATTCAATCAGTGCCCAGAAGGATAATTATCTTTTTGGACACATGACCTCACAGTCCCATTCTATTAAGCACACGAAATCTGAAAATGAGTGGTATTAGTGATTCTATTGAAATGGATACAAGGGAACTGAAACAAAATAAAGCCAGCTTTAGCTGTGTAATCCCCAAAGGAATAAGTGCTAAGAAGATGGTGGCTTAGGACACTCAGGAAGAAAGTGTACAGGGAAATGACCTGGTGCATGCTTGCAGGGTTTTACTCACTAGACGCCTGACCTTCTCGGCTTCGGGTCACATGGGCTTTGGTGCAGGTGACTGAGGGTGGGGGTCGACTTGGGTGAGGGTAACAACTGTGATGATCGATGATTCCACGTAAATGACTGGATCCCCAACTGCCCCTCAGTTATTGCTGCTTCTTTTTAATTAGGATCCTAAAATAGCCGTGACTTGGGGCTACTGGAGCCAGTCCACAGAAGGGTTAGTTACAGAAGCTTGTGGCAGTTTCGCCTTCATTCTCGGGGCACTCTCGTCCAGGTTTGTGGGCCCTCCCTTCTCTGCAGACGTGCGTGCAAGCCGCAGCAAGCTGGGCTGTGCTGGACGGTGTGTGACTGCGCTGCTCTCACAAGCTGATCTGCTGAAAGAGACCCGCTGGTGATGGGGAGACTGCGGGCAGCTAGCGTGCCCTCGGTATAAGGCCCACTTCCTGCTTTCTGGAATGCTTTCCTTACAGAGAAGGGGCTGAGCTACCTGCTCTTAATAGGGATCTTAATTTCTGTGTCCTGAACCCCACCAAGTGTGGTCCCAAATTTATTCTTATTACTCCTCCTGGAAGGCCTAGAAGTGGGTGTTCGGGCCCATGGAAGCCTTGGGGAGGGGGCTGAAGGTCTCAGGTGGGAATGCTGACCCACTGTCTCCATGGCCCGCCCTTTCACCTCTCTTCTGTCCCCCACTCCAGCCCCCAGGGAGACCCACAGGAAAAATGCTTCAGAGCAGGAAAAGCAGGAAACCTGGCTGATGGATTAATCAATCAACCAACAAGTACTTATTGAAAGGACCTAATTTTTACTGAACAAATGCTGACAGGAGGGGATGGTGCAGGGACAGTTAATGGAGGACTCTTCAAAGTCAAATAGAGGACTTGCGACAGATAAGCAACTCACCATGGATTCATTCAACAGGCGGTGACTGAACACCCATGCATGAACTGTGCTGCATTCTGGGAAACGGGGGTAAGGAAGACAGCTTAGACCCACATCCCATGGAGTTTATAGTCTATCAGGGCCGTGGGTCATGCTTTTTTTTTAAAGCATTTAAAATAAAGGTAGTCTGTATTATAATTGGAAAATAGCCCACTTAGGCAGCTTATAGTAGCTACAGAAATGAGGACATTTCTCAGCTGGTAAAGAATGTCTGCAATGCAGGAGACGCAGGTTCGATCCCTGGGTTGGGAAGATCCCCTGGAGAAGGAAATGGCAACCCACTCCAGTATTCTTTCTTGGAGAATCCTATGGACAGAGGAGCCTCGGCAGGGAGTTGGGGAGCTACAGTCCAAGGGTTCAGAAAGAGTTGACAGGACTGAGTGGCTAGCACACACAAAGCTGCTTTAGGTTTTGGAGCCCTGAAAGGATGGAACCAAGCGGCTTTTGGGAATCCGATGATGGTGGTGGCAGACAAGATGGACTGAGGATGAGGACGATGTACTGGGTTGAGTGGCGTGCCCCCCACGTCCATATCTACCTCGAACCTCATGATGTGCTGTGATTGCACCACTATAGCGTCTTTGTAGGTGTAATTAGTTAAGGTCATATGTTTTAGGGCAGGCCCTAAATCCAGTGGCAGGGGTCCTGAGAAGCAGGTCTTGTGAAGACATAGATTCCCAGAAAAAAAAAAAGGCAAGTGAGCATGGAGGCAGAGATTGGAGTCATGCAGCTAAAAGTCAGGGAATACCAAGGATTACTGGCCGTCACCAGGAGCCAGGAGGGAAGTACGGGACAGATTCCTTCCAGAGCTTTTAGAGGGAGCAGGGCCCTGCTGACAGGCTGACTTCAGACTTCATCTGCCAGAATGGTGAGAGAATAAACTCCTGCCCACAGGGAACTCCAAGAGCTCATCGGCTTCAGGATAAGAGGATTGAAACCAAGGGGATACAGGGCAAGACGGAAGGAGGCTGAAAGGGATGCGAACAACGCTGAGGAGAAAAACATGGGCTGTCCCTGTCGAGGACGGTCAGGGTTTCTTCACTGAGAAGATGACAGCTTCAGTTCAGTTCAGTTGCTCAGTCGTGTCCAACTCTTTGCGACCCCGTGAATCGCAGCACACCAGGCCTCCCTGTCCATCACCAACTCCCGGAGTTCACTGAGACTCACATCCGTCGAGTCAGTGATGCCATCCAGCCATATCATCCTCTGTCATCCCCTTCTCCTCCTGCCCCCAATCCCTCCCAGCATCAGAGTCTTTTCCAATGAGTCAACTCTTCACATGAGGTGGCCGAAGTACTGGAGTTTCAGCTTTAGCATCATTCCTTCCAAAGAAATCCCAGGGCTGATCTCCTTTAGAATGGACTGGTTGGATCTCCTTGCTGTCCAAGGGACTCTCAAGAGTCTTCTCCAATACCACAGTTCAAAAGCATTAAAAAGAATACATCTGAATCAGTTCTAATGAGGTGGATGGAACTGGAGCCTATTATACAGAGTGAAGTAAGCCAGAAAGAAAAACACCAATACAGTATACTAACACATATATGTGGAATTTAGAAAGATGGTAACAATAACCCTGTATACGAGACTGCAAAAGAGACACTGATGTATAGAACAGCCTTTTGGACTCTGTGGGAGAGGGAGAGGGTGGGATGATTTGGGAGAATGGCATTGAAACACGTATAATATCATATATGAAATGAGTCATTAGTCCAGGTTCGATGCACGATACTGGATGCTTGGGGCTGGTGCACTGGGACGACTCAGAGGGATGGTATGGGGAGGGAGGAGGGAGGAGGGTTCAGGATGGGGAACACATGTATACCTGTGGTGGATTCATTTCGATATTTGGCAAAACCAATACAATATTGTAAAGTTTAAAAATAAAATAAAATTTAAAAACAAAAGCAGCAATTCTTTAACGCTCAGCTTTCTTCACAGTCCAACTCTCATATCCATACATGACTACTGGAAAAACCACAGCCTTGACTAGACGGACCTTTGTTGGCAAAGTAATGTCTCTGCTTTTGAATATGCTATCTAGGTTGGTCATAACTTTCCTTCCAAGGAGTAAGCGTCTTTTAAAATTTCATGGCTGCAATCACCATCTGCAGTGATTTTGGAGCCCAGAAAAATAAAGTCTGACACTGTTTCCCCATCTATTTCCCATGAAGTGATGGGACCAGATGCCACGATCATAGTTTTCTAAATGTTGAGCTTTAAGCCAACTTTTTCACTCTCCACTTTCACTTTCATCAAGAGGCTTTTGAGTTCCTCTTCACTTTCTGCCATAAGGGTGGTGTCATCTGCATATCTGAGGTTATTGATATTTCTCCCAGCAATCTTGAGTCCAGCTTGTGCTTCTTCCAGCCCAGCGTTTCTCATGATGTACTCTGCATATAAGTTAAATAAGCAGGGTGACAATATACAGCCTTGATACTCCTTTTCCTATTTGGAACCAGTCTGTTGTTCCATGTCCAGTTCTAACTGTTGCTTCCTGACCTGCATACAGGTTTCTCAAGAGACAGGTCAGGTGGTCTGGTATTTCCATCTCTTTCAGAATTTTCCACAGTTTATTGTGATCCACACAGTCAAAGACTTTGGCATAGTCAATAAAGCAGACGTTTTTCTGGAACTCTCTTGCTTTTTCCATGATCCAGCAGATGTTGGCAATTTGATCTTTGGTTCCTCTGCCTTTTCTAAAACCAGCTTGAACATCTGGAAGTTCACGGTTCACGTATTGCTGAAGCCTGGCTTGGAGAATTTTGAGCATTACTTTACTAGTGTGTGAGATGAGTGCAATTGTGCGGTAATTTGATCATTCTTTGGCATTGCCTTTCTTTGGGATTGGAATGAAAACTGACCTTTTCCAGTCCTGTGGCCACTGCTAAGTCTTCCAAATTTGCTGCCATATTGAGTGCAGCACTTTCACAGCACCATCTTTCAGGATTTGAAATAGTTCAACTGGAACTATCAACTAGATTTGTTTGTAGTGATGCTTTCTAAGGCCCACTTGACTTCACATTCCAGGATGTCTGGCTCTAGGTGAGTGATCACACCATCATGATTATCTTGGTCATGAAGATCTTTTTTGTACAGTTCTTCTGTGTATTCTTGCCACCTTTTCTTAATATCTTCTGCTTCTGTTAGGTCCATACCATTTCTGTCCTTTTTCAAGCCCATCTTTGCATGAAATGTTCCCTTGGTATCTCTAATTTTCTTGAAGAGATCTCTAGTCTTTCCCATTCTGTTGTTTTTCTCTATTTCTTTGCATTGACCGCTGAGGAAGGCTTTCTTGTCTCTTCTTGCTATTCTCTGGAACTCTGCATTCAGATGCTTATATCTTTCCTTTTCTCCTTTAACAGGGGTTAAAAGAACAGATGAGGGTGGGCCAGCCAGTGAGGGGAGAGGAGGGGGGAGAGGACCAGAACCGCAGAAGTGGAGAGAGATCCGAGCTCCAGAGAAGCAAGATGGAGCTCCTAGGCGTTAAGAGGAGAAAGAGTGATAGGGGAGGAATTAATTCTTTAACTAAAGGTTTAAGTCACTTGGTAGAAAAAAGAAAAAATACTGAAGCAGGTTTCAATACAGAGTGTTGGAGGAAAAGACAGAGGTTGAAGGCAGAGAAGAAGGGACTTTGAAGATACCAGGGACTTGCATTCCCTTAGGTGGGAAGGATGAGAGACAAATCAACCAACATTTACTGAGCACCTCGGACATGGCAGACACTGTAGCCATTTTCAAATACACTTTCTCCTTATCTGAAATCCAGACTCCCATGAAATGTTAGCTTCAGAAAGAAGAAAGAGGTTTTCCTCTAATGATGGGAGGCGGAAGGGCAGACAGATGACTCTTTAAGGAAGCGGGGTGAACAGGGTCTCCCCTCAATCATCAAATATCTACTGGGAATTTCCTTTCTGCTTGACACTCTGCCAAGGGTGTCAGATCCGTTACTTAATGGGAGCCTCACAGCAACTCTAGAATGTTCTATCGTGGTCCTCTTCTTGGAGATAAGGAAACTGAAGCTCTGTGAAACCTTTGCCAAATTATTTCTACATGCAGGCAGTTACTAGTGAAACCAGGATTCAAAATCCGAGTGTGCCTGGACAAACAACTATTTATTTCTCTGCCATAGCGCCTTCATCTGCACAATTACCTGCAGGGCTATGGTGAAGTTGAGTCATGGGGGTGATCCACAGGGAATGTTCCTGTTCTCACTCTCACTTGCCTTCTTTAGAATGAGGCCATCGGGTCCTCACTAGACCCTCAATCCTCTGCAAGACTTTCCATCACTTTCTGGAGTCATAGACTTCCTGAAGATCCCTCTCCTCCCCAAACCACCCCCCACCCCACCGCCGCCACACACACACACACACACACACACACACACACACAGAGGTGCCACAAGCATTAGAAGCTGAAATCCACCTGCTACCTCGGCCGCAGATGTCTGCTCCTTGCCCCCAGAAAAGAAGCCATGTTTAGGATGCACACTAAATACAGAACACGACCAAAAAGCAAAGGGGTGTCTCCAAAAGGGATAATGCAAACTGAGACAATAGCTTCACAGATCAATAGGAAACCTTTAAAGGCCACTGATGAGCTAGACTGCAGGGACGCTCCTGTTCTGTAAAAGGAAAATAAAATGGATCAATAAGAGACGAAAACTGATATGAAATGGCTGAGATGGACTCCTGCTCCCAGGCATTCTGCACCAACCTGGTTCTTCAGTCAGACTGTTCTTTCCATTCCTCCCCACTGTGATGAGACCCTAAGGCCCTGGCGTCACAGCAATTGAAATTGAAATCCCCTTGAAAGAGGGCAGCAGAAAAGCCACAGTTCGGGCCCATCCCACCACTCTGGGCACAGGTTCCCACAATGCGGGGAATCTGCCTGAATGCACCAACCTGGGGATAGGAGGAAAACGTGTATGCCTAGACTCAACCCTTCACCCGCACCCTCCAGTCCCCATTTGTGCGGTGTTTCAGCAGCAAGGTACATTCTAAAGGGCTCCCTGGTGCCTTTAAAGGATTCGTCTACTGACTACGTAATCTTGGGCAAAATTTTGTAACCTCTCTTAGCCTCAACTTCCTTTCCTCTAACCTTGTGAGCGTTGCTGTGATGGAACAGGACAAATGATCGTTGTCACCTTCTTCGTCACCACCACTGGTCCAAGGATTAAGTGGGTGGATGTGGCTGAATGCTGCATGTGCCTCTGTCGGGGGAGGGTTGAGAGTCAGACGGACCATTAGCTGGGCGGTCTTGAGCAAGTTGTGAACCTTCTCTGACTTTCATGTAATCCATCGTGGACCCAGGTCAAGAAAAATCTCTGCTGGCTGCTGTGAGGACTGGAGGAGGCAGGTAAAGTGCTCAGCACATGCTGGGCATATACCAAGTGGTCAGTAAGGGTCCTTTCTCTTTGCCCCCTGACTCCATCCATGACTGGTCCCCAGCAGAGAGCCTTAAGCTGAAATCCTAGTGAGTCCAGGTTGGTAATCTGGAGTCCAGCTCAAAAAGAAGACAGGAGGGTTCATCCTGGGGAGAGAGAGAGGTGGAAGCCTTCATGGTCTAGACTGAAGGAGGTCCTGGCAGACTCGGTGCCCTTGGGGAGAAAGCATCCCACCTCCACGACGCCGATCCTCACATCTCCGGAGCCTACAGCTTCACTCCAAGCTGCTCGGGCGCCTGCACAGATCAAAGGGACACGGAACTTCTCTGCTGGGCCCCTGGCCATCCTTCTCCAGATCTCTGCCCTGGAGCGCTTGGGGCTTTCCTGTTTCCCCACCGGGTGCCCACCACCTCACTTTGCTTCTAGGCCTCTGGGCTCCACTGGTGGTCCAGGACAGGCAGGCGTCCAGGGGGATCAAGACGGCCACTCTCCTGCCGTAGGTGCAGGTTCATTCAACGCTGCTGCCTGAGCCCCTGCTGCATAAAGGGCGCTGTGTCGGGCAGCAAGCACCACGAGATGAACCAAGCAGAGTCCTCACCCCTCAGGCCACCCTGTGCTGGTCCGTAACCACAGACATCTTGAGCTCTGCCCCACACCGAGACCATTTTGCCTTGAAGAGAAATCAGAGAATGTACGATTCTCTCCCATGTTTTTTGAGCAACTCCTTTAACACCGCCTCCTGTGCAACTGACAAGCCTAGAAAGTCACCCTGAGGCCCCCATGCCCTCCCCCTCCTCCCACGCCGCTGCATCCAGTGTCCCCTCCCCCACGCTGCCCTCCTGGCTTCTGCCTCTGCTATGTCCTCTCTCCTGTTACACTTGGGTGCTTCCTCCCCATTTTGTCTCTGCTGCTTGTTGGCTGACTGCTCCCAGTGGAGGGTGGGGACCTGCTCTTTCTCTGTCTCTCTTGCTCTGACTCTGAATAAGTGAATATGTAAGCGTCCTGGTGTCCAACTCTTATGCGCCCCCCCAGAAGGCATTCTAACTTGCCAGACAGACTATTGTCCTGGCTGTGTGTGGCCTACAGTGTGTCTGGGTGAGGCCTACGCAGCTTGTCCCCTCCACCTCCCGGCAAAAAAAAAAGGCGCGACCGGGAAGCCAACCCTTTCCTTTCTGCTATCTCACTGCTCCTTGGAAGAAAAGCCATGACGAACCTAGACAGAGTAAGCAGAGACATCACTTTGCCAGCAAAGGTCCCTCTAGTCAAAGCTATGGTTTTTCCAGTAGTCATGTGTGGATGTGAGAGTTGGACCATAAAGAAGGCTGAGCGCTGAAGAATTGTTGCTTTTGAACTGTGGTGTTGGAGAGACTCTTGGGAGTCCCTTGGACTGCAAGGAGATGAAACAGTGAAACCTGAAGGAAATCAATCCTGAATATTCACTGGAAGGACTGATGCTGAAGCTGAGGCTCCAATACTTTAGCTATCTGATGTGAAAAACCAACTCACTGGAAAAGCCCCTGATGCTGAGAAAGATTAAGGGGAGGAGGTGAAGGGGGCGACAGAAGATGAGATGGTGGGATGGCATCACCGACTCAATGGACATGAGTTTGAGCAAGCTCCAGGACATAGTGAAGGACAAGGAGGCCTGGTGTGCTGTAGTCCACGGGGCTGCAAAGAGTCGGACACGACTGAAGTGACTCAGCAGCAGAACAATACAATCTCACTAATAAGGAGTTCTTCCGCTGTGAGATTTCTTCTGCCATTCTGTTGTTCTCAGCACACACATCAGCTGCTTCCTCTGAGTTCTCCTGTATCACTTTGAATTCCATTTTAGCAACGAACTCTATCCTACAAGACCTTCCTTACTGAACATAAAGAAAACCTCTGCAGGTCACTTTCTTTCTTCTCTCTTCCACCTTCCTTGGGAGGAGAGGGACTGACGTTTTTGGTACCTCCACATTTCTCGATGTCATAAAATAAGTGCTCGGGTACACCTCACCCAGGAGCTAATCAAGCTTCTTTCCAACAGGGAGAAAACTGAGGCTCAGAGAGCGGAAGCCGCGTGTTGTAGCTCACACCACATGACGTGACAGGTCTCTACGACTCCTCGCTATCTGTCATTTGAAATACACACACATGGGTGACACATGCGAACACGTTTGGACCCCTGTTGGTTGGGGCCGTGTGACATTCATTATAGAAAACGTTTATCTGATTATATCTCATTCCTGAGTCCTGCTGCGGGGCTTGGTGCAGGCTTTGGAATGACTGTCTTCTAAGTGATTCTGTGTTCAAAGTTGTGCAGTGCAAAGGATAGAAGTTTGTGCAAATCGGGGGGCAGGGAGAAGAGCGGAATGTCTGAGTTCAAATCCCAGCCCCTTCTGTCCCCATGACCTCAGGCGACGGGTTGAGGTCATCCCCGGAGGGTTGTTATGGGTCTTTCCCCTTTGGATTGCCTCCTCCTGGGGCTCAGGGTAGAGGTCACACGGTCACACGTGGTGATACAGACTCTTGTCTGGCACATGTGCACCCATGAGCTCTTTCTCTGCAGGGGAGCTGGACCTACAACTCGTTAGCTGTGAGACTCTTGGATAAATCTCTTGACATGGCCAAGCTTCATTTTTTCTGGTTAATAAAACAGAGGTAATACTCCCAGTGGTGAAACTTTGCTAGGAGCCTCTGATGAGCTGTTTTCTTGCTAAATGCATGCCCGTTTTTCTTTCCCTTTGCTAGAGACAGCTCACAGGGCTATGTATCAATCCTGGGGGTGGATGGAAGAAACAAGGAGGAGGAAATGAAGAGACACAGACGGGCTGGGGCTGGCTGAGGCTCAGCTTCACGGGGACGATCAGAGACCCTCCTCTCCTCTGTTTCCACCAAGGAGGTCTGGCCTGAACACTCCACTGGAGTCCGTCCCACCCCTTCCCCAGGTGGTCCCCCAAACTTCTTGGGGAGCGGCCCTGCCGACGTGGCTCCCCCAAGGGTGATGGTGGTGACATGCAAGATGATTCATGCCTGCATTGGGCTCTTTCTGAGTCACTGCAGAGCCCAGTGGTGACTGGAAAAAAACACCCCTGATCAATACCACATTTCCAGTTTTCATTAGAGTTTTTAATAGCTCAATGCTCTTTTGGAAGGCAGAATCAGGCATGTGTAAACTTTTTGGAGACAGAAATGTTTCAAGGTCACCCTTTGAGCTTGGACTCGAGGACATCCTGGGTCCTCTGGGAGGTTTCTCTCCTTCCAGAAGCTGCGTGTAGTTGCCTCGACATGGGACGGATCCCCCCGTCCTGCCTCGAGGTTGGTCTCCCTGTTCATCTACGCAGCCAGGCTTTCCCTGACATCGTGAGCTTGGCCCCTGGGTCATTCCCCAAATTCTACTCTTCTCCCCCTCATCACCACTTAGTTCCAACAACAGTGTCACTCAAATATTGACTTTTTATTTATTGTTACGTCTAAAGCCCAAGCCAACTCCTTGGAGAGACCAACTGCCGTGATCGCCAGACCTCTGGGCACCCAGAGTGAGCTGTTCAAGGTGTTAGTTGCTCAGCCATGTCTGACTCTCTGCAGCCCCATGGACTGTAGCCTGCCAGGCTCTTCTGTCCAGGGAATTGTCCGGCAAGCATCTTGGCTTCTGGGTCTGCCCCCCACACCCGGGGCCTCCCTGACAGGCTCATCTAAGGCACTGCTATTCCAATTGCCATCATGGCTAGTTATTTCCCCTTATCTCTTCCCATAAGTTGAGCTGATGAACGACTTATCTGGGTGTTTTAGTATCTCTTCCATGTGACTGAAAGCTCCCTGGGCACCGGGGTACTTGGTCAGCGCTCGTCCTCCACACTGTGCCTGGCATCCCACAGGCCCAGGGTAAATGAGTGTTGAGGGAATGAATGAGTGTTGAGTGACACACGGCGGGTCGCTAGGGAGGCCGGGAGGTCTCTGCCGTGTTCCCGTGGGGATTAGGCTGGGTGTGTGCACCCACGTGTGTGTGGGCACGTGAATGAAGGAAGAACCTTCTGGGGCTTGGACTGCTCCCTGCTAGAACCCTTCAGCGGCTCCCGCTGGCCCTGGATGGAGCCCCGATCCGGCTGAGCTTGTGAGGCTCCCAGTGAACTGCCAGCCCCTCCCCCTGCAACCTCCCTCCCACACGGGCTCCGGGCACACCCATTGGCTCGGCCCTTTCTGCTCTGAGTTCCATTTCCCACCTGGGCCCCTGCCATCTATCTCCAGGGAGCCTTTTTGGAACCTGGGTTCCATCTCTGGGTCTGTGATGTGCTTCCTGCACTGCTGCCTAGCACCGGGGCCTCCAAAGCTGGGAAATGCAGAGCCTTCTTTTGGGCAACTGTGCAGTGGATTAGCACATTAATCTTTTAATTCCAACCTTCGTATGCCTGATGACGTGTATAAAATATTAGCATACCGGTGCCCACTGGTTAATGTTAAAGGATGA
This sequence comes from Bos grunniens, assembly GCF_055505025.1. Lineage (NCBI taxonomy): Eukaryota > Metazoa > Chordata > Mammalia > Artiodactyla > Bovidae > Bos > Bos grunniens. Next base: position 6,787,305 of record NC_141182.1, read on the forward strand.
AATCTAAATGTGTATAGGAAGTATGATCAAGAAGTTTATAATAAGGGTGCATAGTCAAAAAAGGTCGGGGACCATGATAACATAACACTCTTCACACATTCCTGTATTTGCTGCTTTTCGAATTATTCATTCATTTGGCTGTGCTGGGTCGTAGTTGCGGCACATGGGATCTTCTCTGAAGCAGGCAAACTTTTATTTGTAGTATGTGGGGTCTAGTTCCCCGGTCAGGGATCAAACCTGGGTCCCCTGCCCTGGGAGTGCAGTCTTAGCCACTGGCCACCAGGGAAGTCCCTGTATTGGCTGCTTCTTGTCTGTTTCTTCCAAGACCACTTTTAAAGGAACTCATGAGGAACCACACAGAGTAGTGTTTCCCAAAGGTGGTACAGGAGCTGGTTTTACATAGTACATCAAAGAAAGGCGCTGAAAAACACTGACACCTCTTGAGTGCTCATTGCCCTTTTCAATCCTCCTCCATTCTTACTCATTCACATAGGAGAAAGTCTCAGCCAGGGGGTCAGGATGTTTCTAACACCTTTGGGTTAACACTTGCTAGCTACCCTCTTCAGAGAAGGCAATGGCACCCCACTCCAGTACTCTTGCCTGGAAAATCCCATGGACGGAGGAGCCTGGTAGGCTGCAGTCCATGGGGTCGCGAAGAGTCGGACACGACTGAGCAACTTCCCTTTCACTTTTCACTTTCATGCACTGGAGGAGGAAATGGCAACCCACTCCAGTGTTCTTGCCTGGAGAATCCCAGGGACAGGGGAGCCTGGTGGGCTGCCATCTATGGGGTCACACAGAGTTGGACACAACTGAAGCGACTTAGCAGCAGCAGCAGCAGCTGCCCCTTTTAACAGAGTGATCAGGCTGCAGGTTCAAGACCTTGGAGAGGGCCTCGTATGCAGCCAGACACCAACAGTGGGGCTTTATTTTCATTTATCCTTTCTATTTGGGACAAGCCATGTTGGTTTTTCTCTGCTAAGCTTGCAAAATTTATTAAAACAGATTTATCTAAAGAGTAAATAAATTTGTAAAATACTGAGTAAGTTGTAATATATGTATAATTGAATATGGCAACTCATTTACATTTGGGAAACACTAGGGTAGGATAATGAATGTCATCTTTGAAATGTGAAGGCGCTGTTAAGATTTCTAGCTCCGGCAATGGCTGAACATGTGGTCACTGTCGAGTTATTGTCTGAAACTGACTGTAAAATGAGGGCCAAAATATTTAGCTCTCAGTGGCTTTTTGAAGTGTTCTTAAAGACATTCCCCAATGCATACACCTGATTGGTTTGTGCAATGAATGGAAGGAGAGAGAGAAGGAAATAAATTTGAATCAATGAAGCCGTGAACCTGGCTCTTCCATGAAAGCTCCGCCCCTCTTCTCTGTGTCAGGCTGGCAAGGTTTCCTTCTCTCTCTCCCTGCGGTCGCATTCAAGACCCAGCTGACATTTACCCAGGAGACTTGGACAAACTCAAGAACCCTCCCAGCCCCTCACCTTTCTCCTTTGAGGTGATGACTGTGAGAGGAGCAGGGAACGTGAGTGAAACCTGGACTTGTTTGTGGCTGCGTTGGAATCCTGTTAGGACTTTGGAGAACATAAGAGTCTCTAAATATAATTCCTGCCTGGGCAGTGGGTGAGCTCCCCATGCAAAGATGTGCCTGAGACCAAAGCAGGTGACCACTGTCGGAAACAGGTCCCGTCTTATCTTCTCTCTAAGAAACAACATGTTCACCATCCTGAAAACAGAGACACTTTGAAGGCATCACGAACCAGGTCTAGAAAGAGCATTTCTGGAATCCACAGGTATTCTCTACAGATCTGACATTAAAGGTCAACATTCAGCCATCCCCTCATGCAACACTCACAAACACAGCTCCTCCATTTACACTGCAAAACGAGAGCTATGTTTTTTAAGAAGTCAAATCACCTACACTTTCTTTTTAGACAACAAACAAATGAACCTTCCCTCTCCATGTCTTCTCCCATTTTTCAGTGGTTTGGCCCAATCTTCTTGACATGATACTTGGGTCAGGAAACGGTAGATGTGGCAGCTCCCAGACTTCTTAAGGTGCAGTCTCACTCCGTCAACACAAGGCAAGACAGCTGCATTCGAGGGAAGAGGCCTCCTCCTCTCAGCAGAAGCAGTGGCACGTGTGCACAGGCAGGGGAGGAACTGTTGGGTCCATGTCTGTGTGGACAGTCTCATGCAAGCACACACACCCGTGCACACACTCCAAGTCACAAGTTGCAGCACTCACTTCTGCTAACACAAGGCTCGAGATGAGCATCAGCTTCTGCTGCGGGACCTCCCTGTGGAGTCTCCACTGGATCCCCAAGAAGGATGCCCTCAGGTCCCTCTGCTGTGCTTTCAGCTTCTTTCCCACCAGAGGGAAATGTGAGAGAAAAGGGCAAGAGGTCAAACAGCAAACAAGCTTCTGTCCGTGGGACCACTCCGGCAGGGAGCTGAAGGGTGTTCCAGATGCTGCACTGTCCTGCGATGACCTGCACTCCGTCCACCTTTTCCTGCCACTCAACCTTTGCCCAGACCACCCCTCACGCAAGACTGCCCTGCCTTGGGCACAATACCATGCCTTTTCTCTCCTCTAATTAGGGGATCAAGGTCCACCCACTTGCTGGCCCTCGACATGATTCTCCTGATGAGAACAAGTCAAAGGGTCTTCTTTATTTTGAGACATGCTAGAGCACGGACTGGAGTTGCCTAGATGGGAGGGCAGACCATGAAGGCAGAGGAGACAGACCATGCGAAGTCAGATGTAGAAAAGAGACTGGCTTCATGGCTATCTGGCAGGATTTCTTTTCTAGCTTCACCTGAGTGAGACTTCTGTGGGCTTATGGGGTGAGAGGAGACAAGGAGCCTTATAAGGAAAAAGGATGTAAACACACATCCTCTGTCTGTGGAGGAGAGACGGTGAGAAGGCATTTGAGAATAAGGTAACAGATAGAGGAAATGTTTACATTCGGAGATTTCTGTTTGGTTGAAGTTGCTTTCGGCAAAGAGGGTAAGGCCTACAGTGACTGTAACAGATTTCAGTGTCCTCAGGGATGATTTTCCCTTATTACCATCCCAAGCCTGCTGCATCTGTCAGAATGTAGCCAACCCTCTTTCACTAAAGGGAGAGGATTTTCTGTTTAAGTCAATACTTATGTAACTTCATTCATCAAATGAAAACAGAGCCATCATTTTAAAAACACTGCACCCTGAAGAGAATAGTACCTCTATGCTTGCAGAAACCAGTATGAACTCCCCACAACTAGAAGCAGTTATCACGAAGTGAAAAACTTCTCTTCAAAAACAAACTCTGATCAATGAAACCAAAAGTTGTTTCTTTGAAAAGATCAACAAAATTTACATACCTTTAGCTAGACTAATCAAGAAAGAGAGAAGCCTCAAATTACTCAAAATCAGAAACAAAAGCACTACCAACTTTTCAGAAATAAACGGGCTTGTAAGAGAATACTATAAACAGTCATATGCCAATAAATTAGATAACCTAGATGAAATGAACACATTCCTGGAAACGCACAAACTACCAAGACTCAAGCAAAAAAAGAAAGATTCAGAGTCAGTAGTTAAACCAAATAAACTTCCAGCAAAGAAAACCCAGGACCACATGGCTTTATTAGTGAAGTCTTCCAAATATTAAAAGAATTAACACCAATCTTTCTCAAACTTTTTCAAAAAGAAAAACAGGGAACACTTTCTAATGCCAAACAAAATCACAAGGAAAAAAAAACAAACTATAGCCAAATTCAGACTTAAATTGAAGAAAGTAGGAAAAACCACTAGACCATTCAGGTATGACCTAAATCAAATCCTTTATGATTATACACTGGAAGTGAGAAATAGATTTAAGGGCCTAGATCTGATAGATAGAGTGCCTGATGAACTATGGAATGAGGTTCGTGACATTGTACAGGAGACAGGGATCAAGACCATTCCCAGAGAAAAGAAATGCAAAAGAGTAAAATGGCTGTCTGGGGAGGCCTTACAAATAGCTGTGAAAAGAAGAGAAGTGAAAAGCAAAGGAGAAAAGGAAAGATATAAACATCTGAATGCAGAGTTCCAAAGAATAGCAAGAAGAGATAAGAAAGCCTTCTTCAGCGATCAATGCAAAGAAATAGAGGAAAACAACAGAATGGAAAAGACTAGGGATCTCTTCAAGAAAATCAGAGATACCAAAGGAACATTTCATGCAAAGATGAGCTCAATAAAGGACAGAAATGGTATGGACCTAACAGAAGCAGAAGATATTAAGAAGAGATGGCAAGAATACACAGAAGAACTGTACAAAAAAGAGCTTCTGGACCCAGATATTCACGATGGTGTGATCACTCACCTAGAGCTAGACATCCTGGAATGTGAAGTCAAGTGGGCCTTAGAAAGCATCACTACGAACAAAGCTAGTGGAGGTGATAGAATTCCAGTTGAGCTATTCCAAATCCTGAAAGATGATGCTGTGAAAGTGCTGCACTCAATATGCCAGCACATTTGGAAGACTCAGCAGTGGCCACAGGACTGGAAAAGGTCAGTTTTCATTCCAATCCCAAAGAAAGGCAATGCCAAAGAATGATCAAACTACCGCACAACTGCACTCATCTCACACACTAGTAAAGTAATGCTCAAAATTCTCAAAGCCAGGCTTCAGCAATATGTGAACCGTGAACTTCCTGATGTTCAAACTGGTTTTAGAAAAGGAAGAAGAACCAGAGATCAAATTACCAACATCTGCTGGATCATCGAAAAAGCAAGAGAGTTCCAGAAAAACATCTATTTCTGCTTTATTGACTATGCCAAAGTCTTTGACTGTGTGGATCACAATAAACTGTGGAAAATTCTGAAAGAGATGGGAATACCAGAACACCTGATCTGCCTCTTGAGAAATTTGTATGCAGGTCAGGAAGCAACAGTTAGAACTGGACATGGAACAACAGACTGGTTCCAAATAGGAAAAGGAGTTCGTCAAGGCTGTATATTGTCACCCTGTTTATTTAACTTATATGCAGACTACATTATGAGAAACGCTGGACTGGAAGAAACACAAAGCTGGAATCAAGATTGCCGGGAGAAGTATCAATAACCTCAGATATGCGGATGACACCACCCTTATGGCAGAAAGTGAAGAGGAACTCAAAAGCCTCTTGATGAAAGTGAAAGTGGAGAGTGAAAAAGTTGGCTTAAAGCTCAACATTCAGAAAACGAAGATCATGGCATCCGGTCCCACCACTTCATGGGAAATAGATGGGGCAACAGTGGAAACAGTGTCAGACTTTATTTTTCTGGGCTCCAAAATCACTACAGATGGTGACTGCAGCCATGAAATTAAAAGACGCTTACTCCTTGGAAGGAAAGTTATGACCAATCTAGGTAGCATATTCAAAAGCAGAGACATTACTTTGCCAACAAAGGTCCATCTAGTCAAGGCTATGGTTTTTCCTGTGGTCATGTATGGATGTGAAAGTTGGACTGTGAAGAAGGCTGAGCGCCGAAGAATTGATGCTTTTGAACTGTGGTGTTGGAGAAGACTCTTGAGAGTGCCTTGGACTGCAAGGACATCCAACCAGTCCATTCTGAAGGAGATCAGCCCTGGGATTTCTTTGGAAGGAATGATGCTAAAGCTGAAACTGCATTACTTTGGCCACCTCATGTGAAGAGTTGACTCATTAGAAAAGACTCTAATGCTGGGAGGGATTGGGGGCAGGAGGAGAAGGGGACGCCAGAGGATGAGATGGCTGGACGGCATCACTGACTCGATGGACGTGAGTCTCAGTGAACTTCGGGAGTTGGTGATGGACAGGGAGGCCTGGCGTGCTGCGATTCATGGGATCGCAAAGAGTCGGACACGACTGTGCAACTGATCTAATCTGATCTGATCTGATAGTATCTCTTATGAATATAGATGCAAAAATTCTCAACAAAATACTAGTAAACTGAACCTAGCAATATAATTAAAGGATTATACATCGATACCAAGTGGTAGTCATCCAAGGAAGGCAAGGTTGGTCAAAATAAATCAAGGTAATATACCATATTAATAGAATAAAGGGGAGAAAGCCACATGATCATATTAATAAATGCAGAAAGAGAATCTGACAAAACCCATCATCTTCCATGATAAAAACATACAACAAACTAAGGACAGAAATTAACTTCCTCAACCTGATAAGGAGAATATATGAAGAACTTACAGCTAACAAACTCACTCAGTCGTGAAAGACTGGACACTTTCTTTCTTTCTAAGATTAGGAACAAGACAGAAACGTCTATTCTCACCACTTCTATCCAACAATGTACTGGAATACTTAGGAACAGATTTAACCAAGAAAGTGTAGGATGTGCACCCTGAAAACTCTGAAACTTTGCTGAGAGAAATCAAGGAAAACCTAAGTAAATGAAAAATGATACCTATGGTTATCCATGACCATAGATAAAAAGCCTTAATGTTGTTAAAATGGTAATAGCTCCCCAATGAATCAATACAACTCTATCAAAATCATAACTGTCTTTTTTTATTTTTACTTTTCAAAGAAATGGACAACCTGATGCTAAATTTCATAAGGAAATGCAAGGTATGTGAATAGTCAAAATCTTGAAAAACAAAGAAGACATACTCCTGATATCAAAACTTATTGAAAAACAATAAAAATCAAACTGTGTGATACTGGCATCAAGACAGACATACAGATCGATGGAACAGAACTCAGAGTACAAAAATAAACCTATACATCTATGGTCAATTGATTTTCAACAAGGTTACCAAGACCATTCGATGTGAAAGAACAGTCTTCCCCACTAACAGTGCAGTGGCAACTGGATATCCAAGTGCAGAAGAATTAAGCCAGGTCCCCTACCTTACACCATATGTGTATTTCAGTCGCTCAGTTGTGTCCAACTCTGAGACCCTATGGACCGCAGCTCACCAGGATCCTCTGTCCATGGGATTTGCCAGGCAAAAATACTAGAGTGGGTAGCCATTTCCTCCTCCAGGGGATCTTCTCAACCCAGGGATCGGATCGAATCCTCGTCACCTACATTGACAGATGGATTCTTTACCACTGAGCCACCTGGGAAGCCCTCACTTTATACCATATTCAGCAAGTTAACTCAAAGTAGATCAAAAATCTAAATGTAAGAGCTAAAACTATAAGAGGAAAAAAAAAAGGAATAAATCCCTATGACTTGGATTAGGCTGTGGTTTCTTAAATGTGACACTAAGAGCACAAGCAACAAAAGAAAAAAAAAAAACTAGATAAGCTGTATTTCAACAAAATTTAAAAATCTGTGCTTCAAACGATGCACCTTTGAAACACCACCAAGAAAATGAAAAATGTTAAGTCTTATGTACTGAAGGTGTGTGTCCTGAAATTCATATGTTGAAACTCCACCCACTAAATACTGAGGCACTTGGAGGGGGGCCTTTGAGAAGTAATCAGGGTTAGATGCGGCCACTAGGGTGGATCCATCACAAATGGGATTTGTGCCCTCTGCGGGTCTGAAAGGGCAGGGAGGATGCAATGAGAAGGTGGCCGTCTGTGATCGTGAAGCGTGTTCTCACCAGAACCCAACAGGCCAGAACCCTGATCTCACAGCTTCCAGCCAGAGCTACACAATACAAATCTCTGTTGTTTGTAAACCACCCAGTTAGCGGTGCTTTATTACAGCAGCCTGAACCAACTAAGATAATGACCCAGAGAATCACAGTAAGTGTTTGAAAATCATACATCTGACAAACGTCTAGAATTCAGAATCTATGACGTAATCTCACAAAGCAATAAAATGACAGATCACCCAATTAGAATATATGCAAAAAGCCGGAGCAGACGTTCATCTAAGGAAAATAAACCAAAGGCCGACAAACACGTGAGAAGGTGTTCATCATCGCTATTCATTAGGAATATGTAAATCAAAATCATAATCTGATGATTTCACTTCACACCTACCAGGATGGCCATAATTTAAAAATGAGAAATACAAGTGTTGGTGTAGGCATGGAGATATTGGAAGCCTCGTTCATTGCTGACGGGAATATAATACGGTGTAAACACTGTGAGAAACATTTTGGCAGTTCCTTAAAAGCTGAAACACAGAATTACCCTATGACTCAGAATTTCACTCCTAGGTATATACCGAAAACAGACAGAAGCATATATCCACAGAAAAGCTTGCAGAAAAATGTCCAGAGCAGCATGACTCACACCACCCAACAGGTAGAAACAACCCACGTGTCCATCAGGTAAAGAACTGACAGAATAAATATGGAATATACAAACACTGGAGCATCATTCAGTCATATAAGGGGACAGAACACTGACACGTGCTCCAACACAGACAAATCCTGAAAGCGTAGTGCGAAGCGAACGCAGTCAAATGCAATTGGCCATATAGCGTACGAGTCGATTTATAGCAGTAAATGCACAGAATGGGCAAATCCATGGAGACATGAGGTAGTGCAGTGGTTGCCAGTGGATGGGGGGATGGGGAAAATTGGGAGGGAAGTGATTTCTTTTTGGGGTGATGGAAATATTTTAGAATGACTGCAGAACACTACAAATATACCATAAACCACTGGATCGTATATTTCAAAAGGCCTAAAATGTTTTCTTCTATAAAATTATTTCGAAAACAATAGCAAACTTTGATCTGGGAAGATGAACTGTCAACACGACCCCTCTGCTGTTTTGCTCTGGGTTATTCCTTTTCCTTTCGTCAGCTGCTCCCTATGCCACTTCCCATCACCTGCGTCCCACCAGCCTCTGTTGCTCCCACACTGGCCTCTCCTTTTCCCAGCACACCAGGTGAATCCCACCCTACAGGTCCTTCTGCACTGGCGACTGGGGGCTCCTGCCAAGAACCTCCTGCTCCTGGTCTGGGCATCAGTGGTTTCTTTTCCTTTTGTGGTCACAGTTCAAATGTCCCCCTTAGGAGAGACCTTCCTTGAAAACTAAAATCGATCCCATTGCACCAGGAGGTGCTGGAAGGTTTGAGTTTGCCCCTCTGGGTCCCATCCACCCCTCCCCTTCTTCTGTGCTAAAGAAGGCTGATCTTTACGAGCAACAGTGGGCTCCTGGGACCTCAGGCTACAGGCTGGATCTGGCCACTGGATGTGCTCACAGGCAGTCGAGGGCAGGAGGGGTGTGGGTCAGAGTATTGATGCCCCATGCCATCCCTGCTGGGGGTCTCCGGTTCACCCTGAACCTGCCCACACCTACATAAATAGTCCTTTACAGAATTCTCCTTAATTATTCAATTTGTGCTGTCTGTCTTCTGGTATATGTGTGTTGATGTATGTGTGTGTTCTGTTATATATGCTCGACAATAATTTTAAATATCTACATTTTTATCACGCTCTCCCTCTAGGAGAGTAAACCTCAAGAGGGGAGACAGCCTGCCTGCCTTTTTCGCAACCATAGCCTGGGTGCCTGAAACTGTGCTGAGCAGAAAATACGTGCCTATGAATATACTTGAATACTTAATATATTGTTGTTACTGTCACTCAGTCACTCAGTCGTGTCCGACTCTTTGTGACCCCATCGACTGCAGCGCGCCAGGCTTCCCTGTCCTTCCCTGTCTCCTGAACTTTGCTCAAACTCATGTCAATGATGCCATCCAACCATCTCACTTTCTGTCACCCCCTTCTCATCATTTGCAATTATTTTATCAAGGGAAACCTACACATTGCTAATGGATCAGGTCCCCTACATTTCTTCAACTGACTTAAGCTCCCAGGCAGCAAGGTTTCTGAGTTCATGCTCATTTTCCTTAACCCCTTTGGCTCTAGAGAGCTGCAACACAGGGTTACAAATGAGTTACTCTCTGGAATGGATTTAGCTGTAAACCCCTTCTGTTACAGGTTAATAAAATCTAGGAAATTACCTCTGAACAGCCAGAAATACATTGTGGGCAAATGAGGAGACAGCTGAGCAATAAGGATTTGAGTTTTCAACGTTTATGTTTGCTTTCACTCCTAATAAATATTTAAGTTAGATTGAATTTAACTTAACTTGATGACTATTTAAGTTTAATAGTCATCTGTTTATAGCAGTACTTTCTGCAAATTTTTAGTTAAGAATCTTTGGCTCTTAACCAAAAGGCATTTAAAAAAAAACCACCTTTCTCCTACCATAAATTTGTAATTCCACATTCACTTATGTAATTGTTGTATGAAATCAATTTCAGTTGTATTTCTTTTGCAGAAGCACAGATGGGAAAGGACTCATTTGCATTTGGAATTTACTTGGTACAGTTGACAGCCAAAATGAGAAATTGTGATAGTCAGAATAACGACCTCCCTTCCCCCGACAAAAAAACGGTCCAGTCCTAATGCCGAGAACATGTGACTCTATTACTTGGCATGGGAAATGGGAATGAAGGTTGCAGATGGAATTAAGACTGCTAATCAGCCGACCCTAAAATAGGTGATTTCGGACGACCTGGATGGGCTCAGTGTAAACACAAAGGTCCTTCAAGGTGGAAGAGGGAGGTGGAATCAGGGGGTTGTGAGGTGAGGAGGAATCCACCCACCATTGCTGGCTCTGAAGACAGAGGAAGGGCCACAAGCCAAAGGGCACAGTGACCTCTAGAAGCTAAAAAAGGCAAGGAAATTAGTTTTCTAATTCTCTCCTAGAGCTGCCAAAGGAACACAACTATGCTGATTTTAGCCTAGGGAGATCCATGTCAAACTTCTGAAGTCCAGAAGAGTAAGATAACTAATTCCTGTTGTTTCAAGCCAAGCTGGTGACAGTGTGTTACTGCAACAAGAGAAAGTCAGTGTAGACATAACCGTATTCTCCGTTTTAGAGGGGCAGCCTGTGCCCCTCCTCTAAACTAGGTATTATTATTTTTTGTGGGACATTTCGATCGTGCAAACGTGAGTACAGAGTCATTTGGGTAGACTTTTGGCTTTTTTTTTTTTTGTACAAGTCTATAATACATTCCAAATATTCCCATCAAAATGGGAGGTGCCCCTAAGTTAAGTTGGGTTAATCTTCCAATTCCCAGCTCTTTTGCAAGAAGCAAAGGAGAAAACAAACATCTCCAAGCACCCCAAAGTGTCAGCAACAATGCAGATTGTGTGGCCTTTGCTCTTCCCGCCCAGCACAGTGGTGAGCTGCAAGAAAAGGGGTTAATACGCACGAGGAAGGTAAGACCTGAGTTGTGAGGGAAGAGCAGCTCCCTAGAGCAGTGCGTTATTTGCAAAGTACATTTTCCTGCTTCCACGGTGTGCAGGGAACCTGGGCTTCCTGACATGTTGCAGCTAGCTCAGACGCTCCGACAGAGCCAAATGACTCAGTCCCTGGACCACTACCAATGTTTTCGGGATTGAATCCTGCACTTATTTTCTGAGGAACAATGTTGAACTGGTCTCTGTGGCACTGTGTCAACTGACATCACCCTTTAATTGCAGATATGTCACGGCAGACTACCACCAATACCGAGTGAAGGATCCCAGGACGAGTTAAACGGTGCAGTGGAAGCTGTGGTGCGTTTCCCATATTCTTGGCCTGGCAGAAGGTCCAGGCCGTGAAGATGTGGGCTATTCAAGCCTGCTCACTCTGACCTCGAAAATGCTCAAACAGATTGAACCACATTTATCTACCAAGTACAAAGCAAATCGGTGTGACAGTCTCTCTGAAGGGCACCTTACTCTGCTCTCATCTATTTTAAGTAACTCCCACGAATCAAATAGTGCTTGAAACACACACAAGCTAGGTTCACACCAAAAGCATGTTTATGTCCCCCTGTGGATGGCTAATGTATATGCCATGAATTATGGGACTCAGGATAAGCTACTGCTTAGGGATTGTGAAAGTGAATATCTACGTGGAGGGTGAAATCTTGAGCCCAGTGGCCTTTGAATGTAACATCCTGTGAAGGAGACCGTGCCCATACTTGTTTTCAATACCGGAAGATCAGGAGTGGATACAAAGAGAACTGACCTTTGTATGAGTCCTTTACACACTGTCCATCCAGATGTGACCTCACACATAGTCATCAGCTGGCTTTTAATAAGACACTTGACATAAAGAACAAGAGCTGCCTTTATGAACTTGCAAAGGCCAAAGTCAGTCACCTCTTTCATACCTGTGAGAACTGAGGTTGCGGACTCCCTGGATGAATGGTCCTCGTTAAGTTCTTACAAGGCTCTTTAGTTCCAGGGGAACGAAGCTGATGGACCTGCAGCAGCTTTGATGAAGGTCTGGAGAAGAAAGCAAATGGAAAAATTCACAATGCTATGTGGGCCTTTGCATTTTCCTGGAGAGAGAATACAGTCCTCTGGTGATGGGCACAGGTCTCCCCTTTTTATGTGTGCATGTGTAGAAGACTATGGGGCGGTGGGCATGCATGCTAGGTCACTGCAGTAGAGTCCTACTCTTCGTTACCCTATGCACTGTAGCCGGCCAGGCTCTTCCAGCCATGGAGTTCTCCAGGCAAGAATACTGGAGTCAGTAGCCATGCCCTACTCCAGGGTATCTTTCCAACCCAGGGATCAAACCCAGGTCTCCTGAGTCTCCTGCATTGGCAGGTGGGTTCTTTACCACTAGTGCCAACCTGAAGTGGGTACTCTCCTCAGAGATGAGACACTGATTAAGTACCAAGGATACCACATGCCAGGGAACTCGCCAACCTATGTCCTCAACAGATAAATCAGAGTCCCCTTTTATTATAACAACACTGTGTTCTAAGCAAAGTACTAGACACTTTCCATGTATTATTTCATGACCACTTCTCTGCCATGTTCTCTTTCTAAAGTGTCCACCCAAAGCCCCAGGAATTTGGCCAACACTGCGTTGGATGGCCTGATAGTGTCTATGTCTGCAGAGCTACTATATTAAGGCTAATGTGTACACTGTTTAAGTTAAGGTTGGGTTTGAAAAAGAACCTGGATCATCTGATGCTTGTGTTCGATACTCTGCCACTTGAGATGACTTCAGATTCTTAGGCTAAAATAAGATATCAAGGCTGGCAGAATGATGTCTGCACAGTTCAAATAAATTGATGAAAAGAAACATAAACATAATCCTCCCCAATTCTGCTGTGTTTAGTTTATAAAATCTTACTATCTGCCTTAAGCTTAGGCATTTCCTAGAAGAGTTTTCAAAGTGTGCTCCTTATGGAACTTACCAGGTCAAGGTCTTTGGCAGGGTGGTGAGGCTTCACAAGTCTAAACTGCTGACAACCCCCAGGGGAACACCCATTCACAGGACAGCTTTAAAACCACTGTTCGGGAGGCTACAGTCAATCTCAAGCTCTGATATCTAGGGTCCCTCCCTCTCCCCCTTCTGCCCTCCCTCCCCTCTTTGTTTCTCCGTCTGTCTCTCATTCTGTCCCATGATTTTCAATTCTTTAACGCTTTAGTCTCTTCTTTTCTCCCATATTTTTCTGTCGAAGTTCACTTTTGTCTGTGTGCCAGTGAGAATTGAGAGGACAATTAAATGAAATGTAGGTAGGTGGACAGGTAGATTTAATTACGTGAAGAATAAAATATATTCTTCAGACTTTTTTTTCCATGAAGAGCAAGCTATTTCTTTAGAAAACTTCCTTGGCAAGCTGGAGGGAGAGAAGCCAAGGCCCTCAGGGGCCTCAATTTGAACAGCAAGGCTCTGCAGGGGGCAGAGAGAGGAATGTGTTTATTGCTCCTGAGCAGAGAAGAGGAGATAAGGGAGGATGAGGGGCAGGAGGAAGGGAGCCAGTACGATTGGGGGTGGGGGTGGGGGGCGGTGCTCACAAACGAGTCTGTCCTCTCCCAGCACTTGCACCAAATGTAAATAAATGTTGGTGGAGTCTGAGTCAACATGGTGCTGAATCAACAATGAAGGCCGAATTCTACATTTCGGTGGATGCCTGAGAGAACCAATCTAGGGAGCCGCAGAGAAGCACGAGGCATTGCAGCCCAGATACTCAGACACTTCTGTAAATCTAAGGGAGGGCCTGAGATTGGCAGGCACAAGTCAGGACCTGAGGGTCTGAATCAAGTTTAAAGATCTCTTAAGAAGAGAGTTAACTGGGAGTTATCAGAAGATGGGGACACTTCTGAGAGTTAGAGGGAGCATCTGAAAGATGCAAAGACAGGAGGCATATTCCAGGAAACAACCAAAGAGGCCTCGGGTATCTTGAGTTCACGGGAAAGCGAGTAAACGCCATGGAGCTGGCTCAGAAGGTCCCCCTAAACTATGCTAAGGCAGCTGGGGGACAGAGAAGAAGGGGAAAGAGACGCGAATGCATCTGGAGGAGAAGCTCCAGAAACGTGAGCCTTCACATCTGTGAGAAGATCAATACTGGCGGCCTTAGGTAACAGACGAAGATAGATTCAGTTTTATAGTAGATTCAGATGAATAACCAACACTGGGTTCACAGGAATTTTTTAAAAACGAATAAAGGAAAGAAGCCAGGAAAAAGGATGCAAGGGAGGGAGGAAGCGAAGGAGGAAAGAAGGAAGGAGCGAGGAGTTGGTTTGGAGCTGCCTGTTTTCTGCTGCCTTCCTCAATGACTGAGGGTAGAATTCAAAACGCTGGGACTGAGCCGTGTGTGAGGTCCCCTGGAAGGAGGAACTCCCCTCCCTGCAGACAGAGGTTGAGGCCAGGCAAGGCCAGGCTGTCCTGGGCAGCCCTGGGCCTTTGGCTGTAAGTAAGGTCACGCAGGAGCCTGGTGGGCTGCAATACATGGGGACGCTAGGAGTCGGACACAACTGAGCGACTTCACTTTCACTTTCCCCTTTCATGCACTGGAGAAAGAAATGGCAACCCACTCCAGTGTTCTTGCCTGGAGAATCCCAGGGACAGGGAAGCCTGGTGGGCTGTCATCTCTGGGGTCGCACAGAGTCGGACATGACTGAAGCGACTTAGCAGCAGCAGCAGCAGGGTCATGCAGTTACAACTGATCTTGTTTCATTTTCTTTACAGCAAAAACCAGAGTCGAAACTTCCACAGAACAAAGTGAAAGCAAGCAACAGCCACAATGGTAACAACGTTCTCCCATTGTGGAGAGGAGACTCTGAATGGAGGTGGGGGACAGCACCCGTGAATTTGACCCCACAGGCCAGCCTTGTGTGTAGCACTACACAGTCTGCCTGAGGAGAGTGAGCTGAGGTCTGGAGACGCACAAGGGAAAGGAGCTGAAGCCAAGGCGGACGCTGCAGGCTTGGGTATCGCCCTCTGCTGATACACTGAAGAAGAGAGAGGCCAGGCCGGGGCAACACCCGCTCATGTCCCCCCAGCTTAGAGATCTCCTCCAGATTTCTGTTAGTGAAGCTAAGGCAACAGACAACCTCACAATGATGATGACACTATCCAACAACGCTACCATAGCAGTGACTGCCTTCTTTAAAAGCCCCAAAGCCCCAAAAGACAAGTTGGTCTTCATATCTCGAACGATTGCAAAATGCCTCTCCCCCTCCCCTCTGTCATCTTTCTGAGATGACTGTTCCCTCTGCATGAGTAATTCCAATAGGAATGCTAATGCCTTTGACATGTGTCAACATCACCCTGAAGAAAAGCTGTTGGATGGTTTTACTGGCACATGCAGCGCGGGGTACCGATGACGTGCGCTTGCCTCAGCCTGACACTCACACGGCATATTCAAAGCCGATCGCTTGTGGGATCCTGACACTGGTCCAGTGAAGGAGTCCTGCTCACCATGCTCGCCAATTACGTTCTTGCCACCCTTTCTTTTAGCGAAAGGAGGGCCTTTCCTTTCTTCAATCAGAAATTTGTACAGAGACTGTCCTCCACGCAGATACCAGCGGTATGAAAATAAAGCATTTGGAATAACATGCCAAACTGGGAGTACAGGGCGAGACACAATACTGGATGTGAAGATGCAGGGGTTTGCACTCAGATAATTGTGGCTTTCTGATTTTTCAGTTTGCTCTTATGTAACAAGTGCAAAAACGACATAGTGTGGCCTCAGTCAATGTGGGCACTGCTCATATATTAACTTACTACGAGACCCACTCCCTAGGGACGTAGTCCCCTGGGAACTGGCTTCTGGTTGCCCCAGTCATGGGAGGCACTGGCTGGAGTCTGGTGGCTGGGAGGTGAAGCCCTGCCAGAGGGATTCTTGCCCGCTCTGTGCTGTGCTCGACGTCTCAAGCAAGGCTTGTCCCTCCTTCACCATTCCCGCCCCACCCAAGGAGCCTCCACCACCCAATTTGCCGTCGTGCAGCCGGGCTTCTGAGTCCGGATGAGATCTCGTCCTGCCTTTGTTCCTGCAGCCCCAGGGGTGGCAGGAGACCCCAGCTGTCACCCATGCCTGCTTACCTTATGTTGACACCTTCAGACCCTGTAAATCTACGTCCCATAGTAAATTTTTGCTATTGGGCCCCCGGCTCTTCTTTCTGACAGGCTGGAGTGTGACTGGTCCAGAACATTCCACAGGGCCACATGAATGCAGGGTTGGAATGTCAGCGTGCTGTTATCTGATTTGCGTCTTTTCAGTTCGTTTCCTGTTGGCCCGAAGAATGTTCTCAAAATTACGTGGACTCTCAGATGGTGTTCCATTCAAACTTTCAGGGCATGCAGGTTTTATTAACATTGTTGGCATATGATTATCCCTAGGAATGAAAAAATGCCTAAGACCCTGAGGGATTTATAGTCTGGGGTGGGGGGAGTAGTTGAGGAGACGTTTTCAGACGATTCTGAACTCGGGTGGGGAGACACTTCTCCAAACCAGAAAGGGCGGCACGTCTTGGTAAAGTAACCACTCCTCTCCCGGGTGGCCCTGGGCGCTCCGTCTGCTGGGGTACTGTGTGTCTTTCACAAGACGGGCTCTGCTTCACTCCCAGTTGACATGGGAGCTTGGCAGGATGCTTGGATTAGGTGTTCCCTTGTTCTGAGACTTGTTACATTTGAGAGAGAATTCAGTCCCAGCCTGGAGGACTTTGCTCCGGGGAAGGTGAGGCCCAGCTTTTCTGGAACTGCGAGACAAGCTGTACCAAGGGAGAAACGGCTCCCAGGTCTCAGTGTGATCGTGCCGTGAGCTCCAACACGTACCCGTGGACGGCAGCTTTTGGAGGTGCGGTGAGGTCAAAGCACACCAAGCTCCACGGTCGGCACCTGGGTCTCCCGGGTGCCAACAGAAGCATATCCACAAGGCCACCTAAACACTTGGCCAAGAAAGTTAGTGATGGGCGTACCTCACAAAACATTTAAGTTTGGGCTCATTTCAATTAAGCCTCTCAGAGCCTCAGGTGCCTGTCCAAAGCTTACCTGAGCCTGAACTCTTGGAACCAAGCAAGTTTGCCGAGACCTGCACAAACATGCTTTCCCATGAGAAGTCTGGCAGGAGGAATCCCCTCATCTCCACCCCAGTCTAAAAAGGTCCCAGCTGAGAACTACAAAAAGTACCTCCCAAACATTTCTAAACTCTGAAAAGTCTGGATTTCAGTTTAACCAGCAATGCCCAATATCTGCTCTTTATTGAGGGGTGGGGTGGGGTGGGGTGGGGACGGTGAGAGCTCAAAAAGTATCTTTCTGTCCCAGATGAATATGTCATATAACATGGAGGCAGAATGTCTCCATGAGGCAGATAACCAGTGAAGGGCACGGTGCAAAATGTGGTTCTTTCTTTCCTATTCTGAGTTGAAAACTGTGGGTTGCATTCAGTTAGATTGGGGGGTGAGTTCAGGCCAGAGTGGGTTGGCTTCCTCTTACTTCCTACCGTCATTAAAAGCCTTTATCTAATATATTTAATGACAGTGATAGTAACAATATAATAACTGACATTAATGGAACTCAGATCAACCCTGTGCTGAGCACTTTATAAGTGATTATCTTATTTTATCCTCATAGCTACTCTATGGGCTGGGTGCTGACTACCTACACTGTAACAGACAAGAGAAACAGGCCATGTGAGGCCACATTACTTGTCTGAATTCACCACTGTTAAGAGGCAGGAACTGAATTTGGGTCTCTCCAGTTATAGAGTATGAACTCCTAAACATTTTGCTGGTTGGCTCTCCCCTCAGATGCTTTATCGCAACCAAGAACAAAGCTATCATCTAAATAAATGAAGCTGGTTCCACTCATAAGAAAATGGGCATGAAAAAGCTTTGAGAGCAGCGAAGCCTCACAGAAAGGTTAAGAATTAATGACTATAGAGAAAGAAATTCTACGGTGTGGGAGGAATGGCAGAAAAGGGAGAGTGGGGAAGATATTGATCATGAAATGAAAAGAACTGTATCTTGGAAACATATCAATGTAACGATTATGAATATGTAAAATTTAAGCATTCAAGGACTGGAAGGGAGAAATAAGGAGAAGTGAGGGGGGTATTAATTTGTGGGGAGGTGTGAAAATGGGCACAGATCTTTTCTTTCTCTGATTCAGATTTCCATTAGGTCATCTGTGCAAATTAAAAAAGATCCTCGGAATCCTCATCAAGAACCAGGCATTCAGGACTGTTGTGTGGTTAACCACAGCCCTGCACACACAGGCTTGGCATGTCAGGGCTATGTGACTGAACAGCACTTGGAGGGAGTGCGTATTCTACATGGCAAATGTCTGTATTCTTTCGCTGAGCCACGCTCTGAGATGTCATCCTTATGACAAGGAAAACCCTGGAAGAGGAGACAGAACACAAACTTCGTGTCTTGACTTTAAAAAGGCTACAGGCTCTTCTGCGTGTTCTTAGAAACATGAGTTGCATGGGATCTCACATTTGAAAGTGCGTGAGAATCACCTGGCGATCCTTTAAGACCGGAGACTCTCAAAGATTCATACCTAGACGTTTGTGACACAGAAGTCCAGTGGGGACGGGGAATCTGTATTGTTAACCCCTGCCCTAGTTTAACAAACCCTTCAGGAGACCTGGGTTGTTGACCCCTGGGTCAGGAAGATCCTCTGGAAATGGCAATGGCAACCACTTCACTATTCTTGCCTGGGAAACTCCATGGACAGTGGAGCCTGGAGAGCTACAGTCTAAGGGGTTACAAAGAGTCAGACATGACTGAGCACGCACTCACATGCACACAGGTGGTTGGGATGTCAGTGGCCTGCAGACCACGACGGGACAGAGGAAGTCACAGCTCAAGTGAGAGGAAAATTAGGCCCTAATTTTCATAAGTGTGGAAACTGATGTTTGTTGTGTGTTGTTATAACTGAGCTCATTCTTAGAAAACCAGATTTTTTGCATTGGTGGATGATGTGACTTTGGGGGAAGCCATATATGCTTAGCACTATGTGATCTCAAATCATATACACAGAATACCTTTGTAGAGCAGGATTATTTTGCAGATAAGAGAACTACAGATTAGGAAGGTTTAAGTATTTTGAGTGAGGTCATACAGCTAAAAAGTGTGGGGTCAGGATTCTAAAGCAGTATGTACACTGAGGCCTTTCTAGTCTGCCATGAGCCTTCTAAACCTCTATTCAGGTGAAATGCACGATGCACCCACGACTGAAATAACAGTTATCTGGGAGAAAACGTGGACAGTATAAACAGAACGATCACATTCACAGAACCCATGCACACTGGCCTTCTCGGGGAATGTCAGCCCTGAGGGCTGGTCCCATGGTTCAAGCCGTCTACTCTAGGGTCACTGCAGGCACCTTCCTACTGGTGCGTTGTCTCTTACTACTCTTCCCCATCTGGGACTCAACCAGTGGCTGCTACTGACCAACTGCCACGACAGAGCAGAAGCTTAATACCTCCTGTACCCTGGCTTGATTTTATCACAGTCATGAAAATGGGGGCAGGGAGGAGCATACCCTCTGCAATGAAAACTTCCCTTCCGTATATTTTAATAACATTTCATTTTTTATGATTATCAAAAGAGCATATCAATTTTTTCAGTGGATATTTATGGAATTCTAAGGCTGTGTGCCCGGGAAGGAAGGGGGTTTAGATTTCTGAACAAGGCAAAGCTCTGCCCTTGGGAAGCTTGTATTCAAGAGGATGGAGCACCTGTGACATGTAGGAAAGAAACAACTGAGTGCATAAGATGTTGGAAAACGTCAGCGTGGAGAAGAACAAAGCAGAGGAAGAAAGATAAGGAAGGGAGAGTGGTCTGCATGTTAGTTACACGTATTCATACATATTAATGTGTAGGTGAGGAGGGCATGGTAACCCACTCCGGTATCCTTGCCTGGAGAATCGTGGATGGAGGAGCATGGCGGGCAACAGTTTATAGGGTCGCAAAGAGTTGGACATGACTGAGTGACGTAGCACACACGACGTATAGATACTTTTGAAAACTTTGAACACTCTGAAAAGAATATAAAACACCACCCAGAATCCTACTACACAGAGACAACCACTGCTGACAGTTTGGCCCATTTTCTTTCAGACCTCTTTTCTCTACTGAATTGTGATCACATTCTGCCTGCTTTCTTAGTGTAATCTGCACTTTTTTAACCTAACAGGCCACAGTCATTCTCCCACGTCATTACCATGATTTCACGGTTAAAGGTTTGCTGAGTGCCACTGGAGGAAGGCACTAGAATTGACTTAGCTATTTCCTCCGTTGTTGGTCATTTAGATGATTTCGTGTTCTTCCCAGTACAAATAACATGCTGACGATCTTTCTTACCTCTAAGCCGTAGTGTGATATCTGAGTGTTTTTCCAGAATACATTTATGTATTTTTGAGTCTGTTTTCTGAGATTCTTGATGGGTGTTGCCAAACTGCCCCCCAGAAACAGGGTGTAGCAAAGCTTTCCTAAACTCTCTCAAGAGTTCTGTTTCGGGCACGCACTTAATTTACCACCCACCCCGCCTTGAGGGTCCAGGCCTTCCAGGTCTCAGGAGACAATATGCATGTGCCACTCCCTGGCGTGGCCCCTGAAAGGACCCTTGCCATCTGCTTGGTGAAGGAGAATGCCTCTGACCACATGGGCCAGGACCTGAAGAGGTGACTTTCCTCCCTTCCCCCAACCTTTGCTTGAGTGAGTCTTAATCTATTCTGGGCCTCTTGGGGCCCCCATCCAGGAGGCTGTAATCACAGCACTAACCTGTGTTCACATTTCCCATTATCGAGCAGAAATCCCCCTGTGCATCAACATAGCCTGGCTGCTTCCTAATGGCCCCAGCTCCCAACTTCTAATGGCCCCATCCTCATTTCTCCCAAGAGCCAGCTCTTTTTCTTAATGTTTTAAGATTCCTGGTCCAGACGAAATTTCCCCCATGATGTCCATCTGGCCAAATTGAAGGTGATGCCAGCAGTGAGACAGAGAGACGCGTGTGTCTGCGTCAATAGGACAGAGGAACATCCAGGGCTATCCATCTTCTGTCTCCTCCGGTGACGCCCCCTCGCCCCGCCTTGTCTGAGACGTGGGGCTGAGCGACGATGTCCCTGATTGCCAGTGCCGTGCTGCAGGGAAGGGGCGGACGCTGGGACTCTGCTCAGCCTCCCCTCCAGCCCTGACAGCACAAGAAGATGCTGCTTTTCTGTTTGTGGGTCAAACCCCTCCAGAGTGCGGGGCTTCCCCTTTGCAATTTACTGCATCAGAACTGCAGTCTTCAGAGGAGATGTTACCAAGGGCAACAGGGACTCTCTGGACGTTGGTCCTTGCCGGGGTCTGAGCCAGCTGGGCTTCAAAAAGGAGGCCCTTACCCACTCTTGACCTCATTGCTTCCTCAAAACGGATAGAATGCCATGCTGATGTAGAGAGTCATGCTCAGAAGTGATTACCAACCATGCTGCTGGCACAAACATAATGATTGTTTTAAAAAAGGAAAACACTATAAGCACTGGACTCTGCCAGCATCTCCATTTTTTTTTTTTTTTTTTTTCCGTTCCTATGAAGCCACCTGGGGATCAAGTTTTGCAATTCCCCCCTTCTTGATCAAGGTGAGAGATTATTCCCATGTGCTTTCCACGACCAACTACCAAGTACACGGTTTCAGGCTAGGAACCCACTTCCGGGAAGACAGAGGCAGGGGAGTAAAGGAAAAATGAAAGTTCTTGTGCGGCAAATTCAAGAACTTATCTCTGAACTTGGATTTAACTGTTAAAAGTGTTAGTCGCTCAGTCGTGTCTGACTCATGGACTGTGGATCCCCAGACTCCTCTGTCCATGGGATTTCCCAGACAAGAATACTGGAGTGGGTAGCCATTCCCTTCTCCAGGGGATCTTTCCGACCAGGGGATTGAACCCTGGTCTCCCACACTGTAGGCAGATTCTTTGCCATCTGAGCCACCAGGGGAATCCATGTTAACTGTTAACCAGTAATTAAATAATGCAAACAAAGAAGAGTCTTCTTACCAAATCCTTAAAGGATTCCTGGGGAGCAGACTGGAGCCTCTTTGAGCGACAAACAGCCACAGGAGCCTCTCTCTCTCTGTGCTTCTAGCATTCTGCCTCACTCAGGTTTCAGGCAAAAGTCGCTCACTGGCCCAACAACTAGGATGGTGCGTCTCATGGTTCCAGGGATTCTGTTGGTGCCAGAGTCTCAGCAGCGAGCAAACTAGAGAAAGCTCCCTGCTTCATGGAGCTTCCACTCTAGAGGACTGAAGGCAGGTCAGCCACCAGGAAAGAGCGAAACAAGAGAGGAGCTTCAGGGCAGCGCTCTGCTTGCAGGAAATTCACAAAGAAGGCGACTCAGTGCCAGCGGAGGTAGCAGCTGATGGGCAGCCATGCCTCTCCTGCGTCCGCTGTTCCATTCGCAGGAGCCAGAGAGAATTTCTTGAAGGGAAATCGGATCTTCAGCATAATAACCCTGGGAATCTGACATTTCACTCCCAGTCCTTTACAGTGTCTTCTTCTGTCTACTAGACCGTACACGTCCTGAAAGCAGGCGTCAGGCTGCACCGTTAACTTCCTCCTTGCGGTGTAGCCCACAGCAGGGGCTCAGCAAATGTTTGCTGAACGGATGGAAAGATGGATGGATGAACTAAGAAAGGCTCTATTTGAGGAGGCCACTGTCACTGACGCTTAGGAGAAGCTCCAGCTACTTCATATTCATCAGGGAAGCACCCAACTGGAGAGGTAACAAACAAGGGAAGCTGGCTCCATGACCTTGCACCACCAACCCAGGCACAGAGCCTGGAAAGGTGACCCCAGAGCCTTCCTTCCGTGCTATTAGGTCTAGAAGGGTTCCCACAGGGAGATCACCAAGAAGTATGATTGACTCAATTCTTTAACATCATAATTCCAATTCCTAGAAGGTAAGAGAGGTCTTACAGAATGATGGGAATGTAGCCCCTCCAAGGCTCTTAGACACTTAGATTAGGATCTCTATGACGGTACTCTGGGTTCTGCCTTTATCATCTCCAAGTAAGGCGCTGGTAGTACACGTGATTCTTTCTACTCACCAACTCGGTTCAAACCTTCACTGAGGATCTTTGCTAAGAAGGTCAGCCTTTCTGCTTGGGCCAATCGGACGTCTTGAGGCAGGGGCACTTTTTGAATCAAAGTTAACCTGGCTTTATCTAAAAGGCCGTGAATCCCTTATTAGAGGAGAGACTGAGGTCCAGACTGGACATGTCAGTGATGTTACACAGGTTTCTCCCAGAAAGTAGAGCATACCTCCGAAAACATTTTTAAGTAGAAACACTAGATTGAAGAAGCAATTACCTGTCCTCCTAAGAGCAAAAGTCCTCTTCAGATCTCTTCCAGTTAGTGAAAACAGGTATCAGTGCAGGTCATCCTAAACTGAACTTGCAAAATGCATAGGAGTATCTTATCTGTAGATCAAACACTGGATAAGAATTGAAAAGAAGAAAGAAAGTTGCTCTCAAATGCTGTCCACATCTGACCTTTTGTAAGCCTACGACACAAAACCCTCACTCTCTGAGTTCTCAAAGGGGACTTTCTCCTCTTCTGCATCCATGTCACACACTGGGAGTCAGGACCCAAGGGTTTTCTAGGCCTTTTTTAACTCATCTGCAAAGAGAAGTTGAACAGTTCGATCTCCTAGTGTGGTTGTAAGGGTCCCCAGGGGGTCACACTTAGGAAACACCAGGTTCCCACTCAGCATTTCATAAATCGTGGAGGCATCTGAAGGTGAGTACTTTCAGTTCCGGGGCACTGGAATTTTAATATTTCTTAATAATACTAACTACACCGGGCCAAGGCAGAGACTGGTAGGACCCCAGTGCTCCTCCTGGTTCCTGGTTAGGGAAGCGGTGAACAACATGTTGATTTTATCACTTTGATGACCTGTACACCCACCTAGCAAGACCAGGCCTCAGCGTGTAGTCTCAATTTCTCGATTTAGGAGAAAGACCCATATTCTGGGAGAAGCTTATTTTTACGAGTCTCATAAAAAAGTAATTTCCCACCCATGGAGAGTGGACTGGACTGTAAGAGGCCCTGCTAAATGATATAGGGATATCAGACACCACAGAGGACATGTGTCTGTGCTGGTTCTTCTTTCTACCCACCCTCACCCTAGCCTCCACGCTATGTCCATCTATGAAACCTCAGCTCAAACATCACCTCCTCTGTGAAGGCTGCCTTGATTGCTCTAAATGACTAAGTTCTTTTCAACTCTGTGGTCATGTCATGTATGTATGTCTCCCTTGTAACATGATAACAGTGTAACTTCGGGTTTGTGATGGGGTTTGGGTAACACTGTTTTTCTCACTTGACTGCAAACATGGGGGTGGGAGTCCCCAGTGCCCACCACAGGGGCAGAGCACCCTCCAAGGAAATGCTGGTGGAAGGAGAAAAGATCCGCGTGGCTCTTGGCTACAAAGAGCACTGAAAGCAGGTGAGACATAGCACCATGTGGGTCGGTGTCTCACTGCCCTGCAAGGCTTGGGAGGAAGCAGAGGTTGCAACCGGAGGGATTCAGGTTAGCATTCCAGAAGGAAGCAAGCCGCTCGGCAAACATTCTCTCAAATCCTGGGCTGCGGAAAGAGTTACAGTGGGCCACCAGGGCCGAATCAGCCTCTACAAACACAACAATCTGCTCAGCCCCAACCCTGATTTTTATTTTTCCATAGGTTTTACAGAAAAGTTTTCGAAGATAAACTTTACGGTGAAAGATTATGAGCAGGGTTTTGGCGAGGCTTCTTAAGCCAGGGGTATTTAAGGAAGGAGACAGTCCTATCTTTCTGGGACCCAGGGAGTCTCTGGGGCTGGGTGGTGCTGAACCAGCTCTCGGGGGCTGGGTAACACTGGGTAAAGTTCAAACACACCTCCTTTAAGCCATCAGAAGAGAAACACCCCTTGTTGGCTTCTGCTGTGTTAGGGGAAGAGGGGGGCACGGCCGGCGAAGGGAAGAGGGAAGGCTAGTTGGGGCCTTTCTGCTCAGCCTCTTAGGCAACAGCAGACTGAGTACAGACACGCTTCCCCGAGGTGCCAGGCTCAGAACAAGGGCTAGGGTGGTAGGCAGTCTTCTGCCAGGTAGAAATCAGCCTTGCCAGCAGACACTCCTCCACCAGTCAATCCTGCTCCCGGCTGAGGGCCCACTTTCCAGGCAGTTTGCACACACACAAAAACACAGGGCTGAGTACATTTCTCACCAACACTTTTCTCCTGCATTCTCAATCCTTAAGTTTTGCTGTTGTTTTAAATTCCTAATTCATACGCCATGGCGCCCTTGTCCAGTAGAGAACCTCCTAGCGAGCGGGCCTGGAGAGGAGGGGAAGTCTCCCCGCCAGCCAGGGGTCTGCCAGGGTGTTACTGCGTGACCTTGGCCAGGCACACGGCCTCTCTGCACTCTGTCCTCACCTTTAGTCGGGTTAATTTTGCCTGCTGTGTTGACCACACCAGTGGTGAAGCCGTAAGAAGGAGAACTGGAAGGAAGCCCCTTGAAAACAAAGAGAAAGGAAACTTGGTAAGACAAACACATTTTGTTACCTATGCTGAACTGGAAGGTTCTTCCTAACCCTGGGAACTAGTGACTCCCAGCACGCAGGTGGGTTGATGCAAGCGCAGTCACGTGTCAGAGGAATGCCTTCACAGGCTTGCTCTACCTGGCAGGGGTGGGGCATGCCTAGACTGGGGACCCAGGATCCCCTATACATCAGGGGCTAGCTTAGGGCTGTGCAACAGCTGGAGCCAAGGACACTCTGAGCTTCAAGTCCTGCTTCTGTCTGGCCGCTGGGAGCCAAGGGCTCCGCTGCTGAGTGCCTCAGTTTACCCATCTACACCAAGTTTTAAATCATGGCAACTGCTTAGCAGCAAAAGCACAGAGTCTGCTACAGTGTCTAAGTACGGCAAATGACAGCTATTATTATTTTACTACTGATGTTATTATTAACCCGAAGTATCCGAAGTACCCAGTGCCGTCTACACCTCAATTCTCTTTCCCTATTATCCAGGCAATTTCCCTCCTGAAAAATTTCTAAACTGAGGACCAGCTTTGTGGCAAGGAAACTGTTCAGCAATGCCAAAGTGCTCCTGAACCAGTGTTTGTATGGGGTGCGGGTTGGGGTGGGGAGGACCTTCGGGGTGGGGTGGGGTGGGGTGGGGGGCATTTACCTTTTGGAAGGGACCCAGAGGCCAGTTAGAGATTGGTGGGGGCGGGGGGAGGGGAGGAGGAGGGAGGGCAAGAGAAGCTGCCTGTACCCTCGCGCAAGTTCGCCGAGTTGATAAAGTTATTAAAACATAAAACTCGCACTGGCTCCGGGAGGGATAAATAAATAAATAAATGCAATAAAACAGCCCGCGCACCCCGCGCCGTTGCCCCGGGCGGTGCAAAGGCAGGAGGGCGAGGGAGCTCGGAGAAGAGGAACGAGTCGGACAGGTGAACCAACCTCCCGGGCCGCGGTGCAAGGAGGCGGCAGCCCCACCCGGGCTCGCCCCCAACTCAGCGCCGGGCCCGTCTCTTGGGGCGGGGGGGGGGGGCGGGGGGGGGCGGGGGGGGTGGAAAGGCCGGAGGGGTAAAAAGCCAACCCGGGGGAGGGCGGAGCCAGCACGGGCTTCGTGCACCATTGGTCCATCCGCGTAGCAACAGCCGCGTGCCGACCAATGGGAGCCGCGGGCCGCGCTCCAGGAACCTGGTGAGCAGACAGAACCCCGTCCCAGGCAGAAAAACAAACCCAGGGGTTCCTCAGACTTCAGCGCGAACTTTTCCTTCTTTCTCTCCCTCCCTTCCCCCTTTCCCCTTGCAACTCGTCTTCACCTTTAGTCGACGCTTGCCTGAGTACCCCAAACTCGGCGCCTTTTCGAAGGTCATCCCTTCCCACTCCCTAGGGAGAAAACCTCATTCGTGGTAAAAAGCGAAGGACCTTGGAAACGGTTGGTCGGGCTTTCAAATCCCACTGGGTCCCCATCACCAGCGGCCCTTGGCAAACTTGAGTTACAATAGCATCGCTTTTAATAGTGTGGTTGTTGTTTGAACAGATCTGCAAGGTCTGTGCCCAAAGGAAGGGCGCTTTGAACATCTTTTGTGTGCCAGGCTTTGTTCTCGCGGTTTTATGTCTTGCTGCTTTTAATGCTCCTTGTAACTCTGGGAAATGAATCGCCCTGTCTCCATGTGAGAGGTGGGATGTTGAAGTTCAAAATGAACAACGGAAGTGTCCAAGCAGGCACCCTTGGTATGTGGTCTAGCAGGACTCAAACCCAGGCAAAGATCACTCCAGTTCCTTGACATCACACACCTCCAGGAGCATGCATCCGTGTAAGATACCCTAAAGAAAAACGGTACAGGGTGTGGGGAGCTGACCTCGGAGTCCCTGTCTGCTACCAAACCAGGGTGTGACCTGCACAATCGCATGAGGTCTTGGCAATGAGAAGGTCTCATCTCACATTCGGTTTCAGGCTCTGCTGTTGCTATTTTGAAATTCTTAAAGATTTAAAGATCGGCCCGTGTGTTTTCATTTTGCGCTGGGCCTGCAAATTAGGTAACCAGCTATGCCTCCAGGGATAAGAAGCTTCTAGGACAGTTCTGCGAGGACAGCTTATTTCAGCGTCCCAGAGGAAACACACTGGGGGAATTTAGACCTTAAGTAAAGGAGAAGACTTGTAAGTGTCTCCCTCTCTCTCTCTCTCTCTCACACACACACACACACGCACGCACGCACGTGCGCACACACACACACACATGCTTCTGCACACACCCTGCAGATTAGTCTGTTTTATTACACTGTGACTGTAATTTGAGTCCCCAGTCTATTAAATGGGAGTGTATATATTTATGGCTGTGTTTATGTGTGTGTGCGTGCGCCTGCGTGTGCTTGCTGGGAGAGGGAATAGGAGATTGGGGAATTTACGACACACAGACATAGCCCTGATTATTGACTCTACTCCTTCCCTTTGGAGACATTACAAGGGATTTGAACCAGGTCCTGCTTTTATGAAATACATACTTGGGAGGTTTTGGAGAGGCGGCAAATGCTGGTCTGTGTGAGACAGAGGATGGGGTGGCGCCAGGTTCTCTGGGAGGAGACAAGCCTTGAATACACCATCCGCGAGGCCTGGCAGAAAACCCACACAGTCCTGCATCTGGATTTACACCCAAATCCAAGTCCTCTTTCCTGGTGAAAAGAGAGGCCTGGTCTTTATTCTCCCAATTGTGCTGACTTTACTCTCCAAGTTAGGAGATTATGTATGAATCACCAATGGTGTGAAAGTCTGGAATAAACGAGAAGAAAGTATACATGTGTCCCTGACACTGATTTTGGCAACCAGGATGTAAATTGCGTGCAGTCAGGGTTGTAAGGGCCTCTGAGATGGCTGATAATTTTGGAGACCTGTGTTTGTTTTGTGGTGAAGGAAACTGAGGCCCAGGGAACTAAGCCCAGTCCTGCAGGCTAAAGAGCTGGGCGGTAGAGGTCTAAGTGGGTTAGAGTCCACTTCTCCTGACTTCCATTCCAGGCTTCTTTCTTGCTTTCATTTCTGTGTGAGCAGAAAAATGCCATAAAGCATTACATAATCAGTTCGTGTGGGGAAAGGTTAATTTGATGAACAGCAATATGGGGTCAAAGGGGAGGGTAACTAACATTTATTAGTGCCTGGAACTTGCCCCTGCTTTGCCTACATGGTCTCATTTAACTGAATCTTCAGGACAACATTGAGAGAACATAGGTAATATTATTTTTATGTAACCGATGGGAAAAATGAGTCCCAGACTCATGGTATAACTTGCCGAGGGTTCTACACCTTGTAAATGGATTAGCCGAGATATGAACTCAGTTCTTGTTAATCCCTGAATAGCAGAACGAAATTATTTAGGTCATATGGCTCCATGGCAGTTCGGGTTAATGACAATATAAACTAGAGAAATGAGTCGATACCTGCCAAACAGAATCTGTCTGTTGTGGTCAACATAAACTAACTTTGGGTTATTAGTTACTCTTAATTCAGCTTTGTCTCTATTTTTTGTGGGCTTTCTGGTGATGCTGTGCCCCCATTCACGTTGAAACTACAGATCTACTAAAAATCTCAGTCCAACCAAAATATGTCTAATGATTTTCTTGGTGGGTTTTTCAGGGGGAAAAAAAAAGAGCAAATGGATTCACTAATTAAATCATTTGATTCTAGGTGAAACTGGCAAATACTGGCAGCTCTTGTGATGACAAAGACTTCCCCAAGGCTTCTCACCAGTTAATGGAGACTCAGTGGATGCAAAGCTTACAACTATGAAAACAATACCTGTCTGACCTGGTAAACAGATCAATAGAACTGTAGGGCCCCCACAAGATATAGCTGATTCCCAACCCCCGAATCTGTGAAGGTGACTTTATTTGGAAGAGAGTCTTTGAAGATATAAATGAGGACCTCAAGATGAGATGTTCCTGGATTTAAGGTAGGCCCTAACCCCAATGATAGGTGTCCTTATAAAAGGAGAGGATACATAGAATAAAGATGGCAATGTGGAGATGGTCACAGTCTAAGTGTCAATCAGCAGAGGGACGGATAAAGAAGCTGTCACACACACACACACGCACATGCGCGCGTGCTCAGAGGAATACTATTGAGCCATGAAAAAGACACCATGCCATTCACAGCAAATGGATAAACTTAGAGATTATCATGGAGAAGGCGATGGCACCCCACTCCAGTGTTCTTGCCTGGAAAATCCCATGGACAGAGGAGCCTGGTGGGCTGCAGTCCATGGGGTCGCAAGGTGTCGGACATGACTGAGTGACTTCACTTTCACTTTTCACTTTCATGCATTGAAGAAGGAAATGGCAACCCACTCCAGTGTTCTTGCCTGGAGAATCCCAGGGACGGGGGAGCCTGGTGGGCTGCTGTCTACGGGGTCGCACAGAGTCGGACACGACTGAAGCGACTCAGCAGCAGCAGCAGCAGAGATTATCATGCTAAGCGAACTAAGTCAGAGGAAAGAAAAATATCATATGATATCACTTATATGTAGAATCTAAGAAAAAAATGATACAAATGAACTTATTTACAAAATAGAAACAAACGTATGGTTACCAGAGGGGAAAGGAAGAGAAGGATAAATTGGGAATTCGTGATTAACAGATATCCACTACTATATATAAAACAGATGAACAACAGGGACCTACTGTATAGCACAAGGAACTACGTTCAATATTATGTAATAACCTATAACGGAAAACAATCAGAGAATATGATTCAAACTAAATCACATTTATATGTGAATTAAACTAAATCACTTTGTTGTATACCTGAAACACTGTAAATCAGCTATACTTCAATTGAAAAAAAAGAGATGGAAGCAGAAATTGGAGTGATGCATCTCCAAACCCAGGAACATCAAGGACTTCGGGCAGCCACCAGAGGCTAGGAGAGAGGCATGGGACCTGAATCCTCCAAAAGCAGCCTGTCCACACCTCAGTTTCAGACTGCTGGTCCCCAGAACTGTGCAAGGGTCAATATCTGTTATTTTAGGCTGACTAGTTTGTAGCATCTGTTATCAAAGATGTAAGACTGTCATACAAGTAGTAAATTATTTTACCGTATTTTAAAAAGGAAAGAAACAGAGCATGAAAACAGCATTAAAAGAATTCCAAACTGAAACTGTCTGCCTAGAAACATACTGGAAGAAATGATTAAAAATGAGATTAGTGTGTCTGCATATCGATAAATAGTTCATGAGGTTTAATCAATCAATACTTATGTATAAAATTCAGAAAGACTGTCTAGATTGGATTAGCTGTTCAGTGATGAACTGAACATTGAAGCGACTTGTTGATCTGGCCTGTGTCCCGTATGTGTCTAAGAAGAAAGGGAGTATTTCCGGAAGGTTAGCATCTTTGCGTAAACAGAGCTTTCCACTTCTGCCTTGGGGATAGAAAGCTGAACACAGTATTACTCCCACCTTAACAATAAGAAAAATCCAGATGAACTAGCTTTTCTTGAACCTGTGAGAGAGTTGAAGTTAGAAGGTCACCAAGTAGCCCAATTTCCAAGTAAAGAAAGGCCTCTCCAAGGGATGGGAGAATTGGGATAGCAGTACAGTTTTCCACATGGCAGGCCAAGGGAAGAATCAACACCAGGAGGTACCTTAACATTTTAAATAAATTGCCAGAGATAGAGCCTAGGCCAGCAGGAGGATAGGAGACCTCTAGGACCCACAGACACGCTGGGAGCTGTCACTCACTTGTAGCATTTCCAATTTGGTGTACCAGATGCTCACAAGTAAGGCTGGGAACTAACAGTAGACTAGAGTGAGCCTCCTTGGGTGATGCAGCCCTAGTGGGGAGGACCCACTGCCACTGTGGGGGGTGGGGGGCAGGATGCCTTTCCTCCTGCTGATCAAAATCCTTAAGCTACCTGAGAGGCCCAGCAAACCCTGCGGCATCCAGGGCACAGGTAAAGACTCATTAAGGCCCGCTGCTGCTGCTGCTGCTGCTGAGTCGCTTCAGTCGTGTCCAACTCTGTGCAACCCCATAGACGGCAGCCCACCAGGCTCCCCCGTCCCTGGGATTCTCCAGGCAAGAACACTGGAGTGGGTTGCCATTTCCTTCTCCAATGCGTGAAAGCGAAAAGTGAAAGCAAAGCCGCTCAGTCGTGTCTGACTCGCAGCAACCCCAGGGACTGCAACCTACGAGGCTCCTCTGTCCTTGGGATTTTCCAGGCAGTAGTACTGGAGTGGGTTGCCATTGCCTTCTCCACATTAAGGCCTGGGGAAGAATAAAAGATACAGTCCCTCTATATCTGAGGAGGGCAATTAAAGTGTTCATTACAATCAAGAGCTACTGCTGGGGGAGGGCAGCAAACTGCTGTCCCACGTGACCCATCCCAGGCGGCGGGCAGAGGCTGGCTGCCCTGGAAAAGAGGCACAGAGAGAGCCAGAGAACCCACCTGTGAGGCCCAGGTGTGCAGACCTACCTCAGAAAAGAACTGCAAGTTGACTGTTGTAAGATACTTTCATTGTACATGTAGGGTTAAAATGTTATTTGCAGGTGAACTGCAATAATTTAAAAATACATGTAGTAAACCCTAGAGCAGCTCTGAAAAACAGCTCAAGAAAAAGGTACAAATAATAAGTAAATAGGGAGGATAATCTTTTCAACATGTGCTAACTGGGCAACTATATGCAAAATAAATGAACACTTGTCTACATCCTGAACCATTATAAACTAAATTAGCTAAAAATGTAAAATATTGGAAGAAAAGGTAAGAGAAACAGTGGCATTGGAGAAAGTCCTAGGTTGGGCAAAAATCTCTTTGATACAACACAACAAATACAATCCACTTTAAAAAAATTTGTAAACTGGACCTCAGCAAAATGAATGATTTCTGCGCTTTAGAGGACACACTGAAAATGCACCAGCCAAAAGCTGTGAGAAAATATTTGCAAAATAAATGCCTGATGAAGGATTTCTATCAAGAGCCTATAAAACTCCATAATAAGAAAACAACCCGATAAAAGAATGGACAAGATATTTTAAGAGACACTCCACTAAGGAAGATAGAGATGATAAATACTTGAAAAGATGCTTAGCATTATTAGTCATTAGGGAAATCCAAATTAAAACCACAATGAGACATCACTACCTATTAAAGTGGCTGAAATAACTTAAAAAATCAAAGTGGCAACACCAAGAGCTGAAAGGAGTTAAGAACAACTGGAATTCTCATGTAGTGCTCATGGAAATACAAAATGGGACAGTCATATTGGAAAGTAGTTTGACACGTTCTATAAATATAAACATACACTTATATATTAGCCAGTAATTCCATCCCTGGCTGTTTCCCCAAGAGGAATGGAAGTATACTTTCACACAAAAACCTCAACACAAACGTTTATCGTGGATTTATTCACAATGACCAAAACCCAGAAGAAACCAAACTATTCAAATGGCATTTAACTGGTGGATGGGTAAACAAATTATGGTATACCCATACGATGAAATACAACTGGACAATAAAAAAACCACATCTAATACCTGCAATACTGAGGGTTAGTAAAAAATGCACTGGTAAGTGAAAGAAACCAGTCTCAAAATAAACCAACTGCATGTTTCCAATCATGTGACATGATGGAAAGAAAAAAGCTATGAAACTGTAAGAACAGACAACACATCGGTGAATGTCAGACGCCAAGGGTACAAAGAGGACATGGGAAACATTTTTGGAGTGATGGAAATAGTCCATATTGTGAATATAAAGGTGGCTCTTTATATGACAACTATCATATTTGTCAAAATTCACATACTGGGACACAAAAGGTTAATTTTGTCATTGATAAATTATAATGCCACAAACCTGACTTCAAAAGAAAAAAAAAAAAAATGTGCGATTCGGAACGTGGATCCCAAGACAGATACCACTGTTCACTTGGCTCCGGGAAGAATGGTGAATGTGTCCCATCCCAATTATATCTGAATTGCTACGAAAGAAAAACCTACTTAATCCAGAAAACAATAAAGAAGTATATAGAAACATGGGCTTCCCTAGTGGCTCAGTGGTAAAAAATCCACCTGTCTATGCAGGAGACCTGGGTTGGGAAGACCCCCTGGAGAAGGAAATGGCAACCCACTCCAGTGTTCTTGCCTGGGAAATCCCATGGACAGAGAAGCCTAGGGGGCTACAGTCCATGGGGTCGCAAAGAGTTGGACATGGCTTAATGACTAAAAAACAACAATATAGAAACATGTAGAACATGTACAGAATTAAGGAATAATGAACCTATGGGTAAAACAAGCATCTGGGCCTCATGGGAATCAAAAATCAGGAGCAGAAAGAAAGTTTTCGCCAGGGTCGTCCTCTCTTCCTCTTTTATGGGTTCTTTCTCTCAGTGTGTCTGTTGCCTCCTTCCCCCAGCTTCACATGCAATGGAGAAGGCAACGGCACCCCATTCCAGTACTCTTGCCTGGGAAATGCCATGGACGGAGGAGCCTGGTAGGCTGCAGTCCATGGGGTCACTAAGAGTCGGACATGACTGAGCGACTTCACTTTCACTTTTCACTTTCATGCATTGGAGAAGGAAATGGCAACCCACTCCAGTGTTCTTGCCTGGAGAATCCCAGGGACGGGGGAGCCTGGTGGGCTGCCGTCTAAAAGACACCATGCCATTCACAGCAAATGGATAAACTTAGAGATTATCATGGAGAAGGCGATGGCACCCCACTCCAGTGTTCTTGCCTGGAAAATCCCATGGACAGAGGAGCCTGGTGGGCTGCAGTCCATGGGGTCGCAAGGTGTCGGACATGACTGAGTGACTTCACTTTCACTTTTCACTTTCCTGCATTGGAGAAGGAAATGGCAACCCACTCCAGTGTTCTTGCCTGGAGAATCCCAGGGACGGGGGAGCCTGGTGGGCTGCCGTCTGTGGGGTCGCACAGAGTTGGACATGACTGACGAGACTTAGCAGCAGCAGCAGCAGACAGGATTACCCCATCAAAAATGTACTTCATATTTTCTTACAAAGGACACCACCTGCAGCCCAGTGACTCCCCTTTCCACTATCTCAGGTGAGAGAATGTGATTGGTACAATTGAGTTAGGTGTTTACCACTGGGCCATTCAAGTGTATGCAGGTGGCTTTCAACTGACTGGTCTTAGGAGAAATTGACACAGTTTCAGAAACAGTACTTGATCTGGTTCTCAAACTATAGAGATAATTCCAAAAAAATCTGTTGATGATGCTGAGAATCACCTGGGGCACTTGCACACAGTCTCCAAGGTCCCAGAGCAGACCTGCTGAATCCTGGACTTGACGGCAGCACTCACACTTGGCAGCTCACAGGAATCACTTGGGGAGCTTTAAAGCCGCTGATGCCTGGATCCTACACCCCAAGTTTCTGATGGAATTGGTCTGGAAGACAGCTTGGTCATCAGCAGTTTTAAAAGCTCCCCTGTTGAATCTAATGTGCAAGTGAGGTGGAGATCCGCAGAAAGGACTTGGGAAGCCGTGCGTAGAGTAAGCATCCCAGGTGATTCTTACAGTCAGAGGACTTTGAAAACACTCCTACAAGTGAGGGATGAGGGAGCAAGCTTAAGAGGAGGTGGTAAGAGGAGCCAGTGCTAGCCTAGCGATCACGCAATCCAGTCTCACCTGGCATAATCTGAGCATTTTTCTAGAAGATGGAACGTTGAGTGGTGGAAGAAATAACGGTTGAAGAGAGAAAGAAATAGCCAGAGCCTTGGGACCACTTAGAGTTAATTCTGTCATCCTATATGCAATCATTCCTTCATCTTCCCATTCCACACTTGCTAGTCATCTATTGTAGACTCAGAAATAATACTAGTAAAGGGACTTGAGACCCCCAGGTGAATAATAATACAGACACATTGGGACCCTATAGTATTTAAAATGGCTTTTGGCAGCTTAAATGAGGGAGGAAAGTCTTGACTGAATTAAAATAAAATAAACAGGCTTGTGTATTTGCATCCCAGTCCTTTTCATCAAACTGCTTCTTTCTCAGAGACAGCCTACATATAATGGTAGCAAAATCCGTTGACATCCTGATTTAGAAACACTTAGCTACCCTTGTTGACAATGAGTCCCATGCTATTTTTAGCCTCTTACAAGAATTAAAACAAACAAACAAACAAGCAAAATCTCTACACAATGGGGCAATCTTCCAGAGGGAAAATTATAGCTTTCTGACCACATTTTACGGACAGATTTCTAACTGTTAACCAGTGGCTGCAGGAACACGCAGATTCCAAAGTCACCTCTGGGCAGAGAGAAGCTGCCGGGGTTTGGAGGGCCGCGTTCTGCTGCAGTTCCAGGAAAGAGAGGTGCTTTCCTGCCTTCCCTGGCCCCAGCCCCCTTCTTTCCTCGGAAGGTTCAGGGTTCATCCTCCATGCCTCCCATCACCAAGTCACATTCAACCACAGCATCTCCTGAACGCTGACCCCTTTCTGGTGGGTGCATTCATACTGGGAAGTCATAAAAACTGAGGAGCAGTTTTCCAGATCAAGCTTCTCTTTGCCAGATAATTCCTGAGCTCCTAGTTTTACTTCAGATGCATGCAATTTAATTTTCTCCCTCACCATCATCCAAATCCAGACATTAACAATTTCACAGCCTGCCAAATTGTGTTTTATCAGAAGAGTGTTGCTGGATCAGGGTGGAGCGGACTAGAAAGAAGACAGCGGAGGGAAGCTCCCACTGGGGACGGGGGACCCACACGCTGGGGGTCTTGCAAACTTGCATCTCTTCATCTCTTTACACCTTCCACTGCCCTGTGAGCTGGTATTCTGCCCAACTTTAGAGACGCAGAAATGGAATCTTAGAGTTTTAATCTCCGGCCTTGGGAGAGCCCTGGCTAACAGGAGGTAGCTAATGTAAGGATTCTTTTTACTTGCATTTATAAGAGGATTATTGGGCCTCACTTTTCTGTTTGTGTGATTTGGTGTGGTGGGAGTGGGGTGGGGGGAAGAGGAGGAGAAGACATAATCTAAGCATTTTATTGAGTACAAACCACACCAAAACTCCAGTCTGTCCCCTGACACCTCTGCTGTCTGGAATGGTTCAGGATGGGGCACATAAAGGACTCTTCTTTGCACAGCAGAGTCTCACGTTGCCTTTTTCATAAGCCCCAGGACAGACCGGGTGCTCAGACCTGGAAGACACTGACCGTCTCGAGCAGACTTGGGCGTTTTTGCATTGCCCTGTTCACGGGGTGTGGAGGGTGGTGGTGCTGTTTGGGGGTGTCCAGTTCAGTAAGCATTGTTCCAGTTCCCAAAGGGACTTCCTGTTTCTACAAAGAAGTTGAAAAAAGTCATTCAGATTCAGAGGGAGAGAGGGTGGACTATTTTTGTTTGTTGGAGGGAGCATTTCTAACCGGGGAGCTAGCTATATTTCAGTGTGTGTGTGTGTGTGTGTGTACAGGGAGGTGTGAGGACCAAAAAATCCTCCTTACATTCAACAAGCACTAGAAATAATCTCATTTCTTACCTGCCCCCTCCTCTTCCCAGTAAAACGGTCATTCCAGCAGGTTCTTTAAAAGGAAACCATTTTATATTGAGACAGGTTGGGTATGGATGATATATTTTAAAATTTCCACTACAGCATGTTTTCCAAAGTTCCTATCAAGAACACTGATTTATCGATATCAACAGTCGATATTTATTGATATCAATAATCAAGTACACATATACTTGACATTCACTTACATGACATTTATGTGATGGAATGAATTTAGTCTTTTTTTTTAAAGACTAAAGATAAAGCAAGATAAATTATAATCTGCAAAATATTAGTTGAACTTTAGCACCC
The DNA here is from genome assembly GCF_055505025.1 of Bos grunniens. Taxonomy (NCBI): domain Eukaryota; kingdom Metazoa; phylum Chordata; class Mammalia; order Artiodactyla; family Bovidae; genus Bos; species Bos grunniens. The sequence goes on from NC_141182.1 coordinate 6,824,823, forward strand.
TGTGACCTTGGAAATGTCCTCATTTCTGTCTTTCACAATCTTTCTTCTCCGTCTCCCCCAAGTATTCCCCATCCCCCCACTGCTGCCCTGACTGGAAGAACAGCTTGTCCGCTTGCCTTTACCCCAACGCCATAAACTGAAAACAAACTTATGCCCCAGGACAGGGCGCCTGGTCGTTTTCCATTGCTCTCCTCTGATAAGGTCTTATTGGTTTTGGATTCTGTCCCCGAAAACCCCAAGAGCACACTTTCTAGGTATAGAACAAAATAAGTTTTTTTTTTTTTTTTAACTCCTCCACTCAGCAGAATCTTGCTGAGTGTGTGGGATACACCGACTCAGTGGTGCAAGATTTGATTGGAAGCAGCTGACTAGCCCCGGCCATCTGGTAAATGCACTCACCAAAGAGGCTGTCCCTTGTGGTTGCTTAAGGAAAACATTTGTAGTCTCTGGGTCACAATTGTTTCTCCTTTGTTCTGCTAAATGCTGAATTGAGGCTTGCTTTTCCCCAGAGGCTGGGGATGAGGCCTCTAAAGAGAGGGCTGCGTGCTCAGGGGAAGGACCCCAGGTCTGTGTGCTGGTGATCTCTTATGTGAGCCCCATGCTTCTAGACCCTTCCTCTCAGTCTTGTGGGGATTTATTAATATATCTCTCCCCTGCCCTTCATCGCTTATCCTCTTATAGATCAAAACTATAAGATCTAGAGATCAAAACGGCAGTGCTACGAAGTAGTGCGGCATCCTCCCTGACTTCTCCACAAGACTGTAAGTTTCCTGAAGGCAGGTGCTAACTCAAAACATAGAACCTGGCAAGAATAGCCATCTGACAAATAGCTTTCCAGCACTTCAGTGCATCAGTGAGTGTGGCCTCTTGCCTTAGTTTCTCCAACCCAGTTCTGGAGTGGAGAGGCATGACTGAAGAACACAGAAAAAAAGCCCATCGTCCCTACACGTATGTCCTGCTTCTATCCCAGCTTTACTTTGGGAACCACAACTATTGAACATGGACCCGAGTAGATGTACTCTGATGAGTACTGAGATGATGTACTCTAAGACGAAAATGATTAAGAAAAAAAAAAAATCCAAACTCCCACCACTCCTGCCTGGTCTGGACTTACCATGGTGATTTATTTTGATTCCACTAAACTCCCTAGAGAAGGGGCAGAAACTCATTCTTTATCCTCCACTGCTCAAAAGCATGCTGCAGACTTTTTGAAGCCATAGGAAAAGAAAGGCATCTTGAGCAACTGGCTGGAAAAAAAAAAAAAAGGAAAAATGCAAATATTGAAGTTTGGGCTGAGAAGACAGAAGAGTGATTATTAGAGAAGCACAAAGTTTTCCCCCCAAAAGTGGGAATTGCTCTCTTTTTTTTTTTTTTGGATGCTCTCAAGGTGGCTTGAGTTGTAAATATGAACTGTTTTTAACTGCCCTCCTGAGTGGCCTTGGAACTCAAGACCAGAACTGGTCAAAGATTTTTATTTCCCCCAACCACAGGGAGGAAAATGAAGGCGGGGTCACTAGCAGCTTAATCAGCAGGCAAAGTCAAGCCTTTTATTCTTTGTATACCACAGTCAACAGAAAGTTATTGCTTAATTAACCCCTCTGAATGAATACCTGATAATTAATAAACCCATGAAGTATACCCTAAGGCTTTAAGTTGAAGAAGGCTCCTCTCTTCAAGTGGAAAAGAGGGGGAAAAAAAAAACAACATGCTGAACTAATGGGAAAAAATTCCGGTAGAAGGCAAAGCAATTAGGATTAGTGAATTCCATTTCATTTAAAGTTTCAAGATTATAGAAGCCATTTATCTAACAAATTAATAATGGGAGTGACTTGCCTAATATAACAAGTCCTTCTATTTTATTAGTGGAAATCCAAACTGAGTAATTTAGTGATAGACAAGCTTCCATATATATAATTTTTTGTGACGCCTTTTTTTTTTAATGTCATTGCACAGAGATGGTTGTAGATTTATGGGTCCCTTCTAAATGAGTCCCCTCTCCAGTTTGGAATGATACATTTAATATTATGGCTCGGTAGAAAATCAATATATTTTTAGAGTTTTCTTTCGTTTTAAAGAGCTTTATCATCTCGTTAATTGTGCCACCATAAGAGAAGAGAAGGGTTGATAAGGTGGTTCGTGGTTCACAGGTATTAGGAAATTTGCCTAGACTCTGCAAATGGGAACCACCACGCCTCTGCTGAATGGACCATGAAGAAGCTGGGTGGAAGGGCAGGAGGGAAGGCACTGACTCGGGGCCACAAAACTACATTTTCTCTCTAAATTGAGAGAAAATAGGAGATGTGTTCTGAAAGAGTTTATGACAGTGATATCAGGACAAGAGCCACTGCGCTCAAGGTTCTCATGGAGCCTCTGGGGCTTTGACCAGGACTTGAGAACACTGTCCCTCTGACTCGCTTTTTGTCTGGGGGGGTGCTCATCTGCCCATTCGATAGATACTTACTGAGTTCCTGCCATATGCCAGGTATTTAGCTAAGAGTCCTTCCAAAATTTATTAATACAAACAGCTCATACAGATCAGCATCCAAACAGCAAACAACCCAATTAAGAAATGGGCAGAAGACCTAAAGAAACACTTCTCCAAAGAAGACATACAGACGGCCAAGAAGTAAGTGAAAAGATGCTCAACATAACTCATTATTAGAGAACTGCAAATCAAAATTACAATGAGATATCACCTCACACCAGTCAGAATGGTCATCGTCAAAAAATTCACAAACAATAAATGCCGGGGAGGGTGTGGAGTAAAGGGAACCCTCCTGCAACGTTGTTGGAAATGTAAATTGGCGCAGCCACTATGGAGAACAGTACGGGGTTTCCTTTAAAAATCTAAAAATAGAGCTACCATACAATCCAGCAATCCCACTCTTGGGCATATATCCAGAGGAAAACATGGTACCCCAGTGTTCGTAGTAGCTTTGTTCACAATAGCCAAAACATGGAAGCAACCTAAATGCCTATAGACAGATGAATGGATAAAGAAGATGTGATAGATATATATATCCAATGGAATATTACTCAGCCATTAAAACAAATGAAATTATGCCATTTGCAGTAACATGGGTAGATCTGGAGATTATCATACCAAATGAAGAAAGTCAGACAGAGGAAGATAAATATGTGATATCACTTATATGCAGAATCTAAAAAAATGATACAAATGAACTCATTTACAAACAGACTCACAGACTTAGAGAGTGAACTGATGGTTAGTTGCCAGGTGTGGAAGGGTAGTGGGGGAGGGGCAGATTGGGAATTGGGGATCGATGTATACACACTACCATATTTAATATAAAATGCCTTTCCATGAAAAAAAGGAGTCTTGCTCTTTGCTCAAACTGATGGGGGAGCTAAACTGATGGAACTGTCTTAACAGTGATGGCCCCAGAGCTCCTGCTCTCATTCATGCCTGAAGAACCATGTGCCTCAGCGTGGTGACAGGCAAAAGCTACTAGCAGGGCGACATGTGGGCTGAAAAAAATCTGAGACTTGAGGAAAGAGAAGAATGGCACCCAAGTCCCAGAACCACGACCCCGTCCAGGTCCGAGCCTCAGTCTCCATCATCTGCTCGTCAGGAACCGGAATGCTTCCTACATAGGCTGGTTACTGTGCTGTAGGTCAGACTTCTCCCATATGGTGAGCAGGCGGGGATGCTAATAACCTTTTCTATTCTGCTGGTATGCAAAGTCTCGGAGGAGTTCCAGAACTTTGAAATAATAATACTGATGATAATATTAACAATAATACTAATGGTCACAGAAACACTGAGAGTAGATACCATGCCAGGCATTCTGCACAGAATTTTCTAAAGTATCCCATAACCTGAGGAGAGCAATATTATCTAACCCATTTAGAGACACAAAAGCGGGTCTTTATCTTTCTGATCCATAGCCTGTAGCCCACCTGGCTCCTCTGTCCATGGAATTCTCCAGGTGAGAATACTGGAGAGGGTAGCTGTTCCCTTCTCCAGGGCATCTTCCCAACCCAGGGATCGAACCCAGGTCTTCTGCACTGCAGGAAGATTCTTTACCATCCGAGCCACCAGAGAATCCCTTCTGATCCATTACTAAAACTATTATTATGAATAGTGAACATATATTGAGTGTTTATAACTATATGTATATATATATATATATATATACACCAGGAACTTGATATTTGTCATTCTCCTTCATTCATTCAGCAAATATTTACTGAGTGCCAGATATTCATGGTATGGTGGTCTGATCAGTATATAGTGGTCAACAGGAGAGAAAGCCAGTCAGGAGAGAAAACAGAGCAACTGTGAAGTGGATACTGTTGTTACACTTAATCTGTAGGTAAGGAAAACAAGGACTCCGAGACATGACTAGCCCATAGCAGGACTGGATTCAAATCCAGATTCTTCACTTTTAACCTTGCCACTTGTTGCCTCTAAGAACATTTCCTGGGCTCAGGGGACTTGAGACATTGGGGGTGGGGTGGCAGAGATGACCCGTCCAGAGGTGTCCATGTGTCATCATGACTACAGGTCACTCCTTACTATCTATCAGATACTGCCTCCCAGCCAGGAGACCCAGGTCTATCTTGAGGGCAAACCCCAGGCTCTAAACCAGCAGCCCTGATTCTTCGGTTTGCCACCAATAGCCACAGTTACAGAAAGCTGCTCATTTTTCTGTGCTTCCCTTATCAGTCAAATGGAGTTAGCCATGTCTATCTTAGAAGGATCCCTCATCTATTTAAAATGAAACCCTCGTGAAAATGTGTTTTTAGGCCAAAAAACACAATATCCATTTAAGACACTACTAATTTGAACAAATGGTGGAAAGAAGTTGAGGTGGAGTTATTAATTTGCTCTCGCTTTTGATTTTGCCCAATGACATCGATGACAAATATTTAAAGGAAAAGTGCCAGTTGAGACAGAAAACAGGGACATGAAACACCCTCAACAGGAAAGTTGAGAGAGATCAGATTGCATCCGATGATCTTTGCCTCTTTCTGTTGGCAGGCTAGCCCCTCTACGGCAAACTTCTCAGCGAGAGCACCTTAGCAGGCACACTCTATTTCTCCCGCAAAATGAGGCTTCCTGTATGCAGTGTTGCTTAAATTTTTACACAGGAATCAGATGCATTTATCTAAACACACATGTGCTCCAAGATCAACTGTATTTGATAATATAATGGGTGCATTTTTCATCTTTAAAATTCCGGCAAGAGTAGTTTTCCTTTGCAGACTGAATTAGCAAAATGGGACCAGATGAAGTCAACCATCAGTTGTTCAAAAGCAGGTACATATTATAGAGACAGATCATAACCTTGGAGGCTGCTAATGTGGGAAGATAAATTCCTCCTCATAAAACGCGTATTAGTAGCAATCGGCACCAATGCACTTCATTTCTCATACCCTTGTAAATCTTCAGAACTTGAATGAGGTGCTTCCTTCCTATTACCTCACTCAGACCAGAAGAGTCGAGATCACCCCCCCAAAAAAAAAATCCCTCTCTCTTTTCCAAACCTGCTTTGCTTCCTTCTAAAGAACTGTAGCGTCAACATCAAACAGAACTAGTTAACAGAAGTTTTAAGAATTAAAAAAATTAAAGGCTCAGCCAAGTCTAGACATCCCCAAATAAGTGGATGGTGGGGGGATACAAGACTTTGGTCAAGTTATCCTGGCCACCTTCTTAATGGACAATTTGGATCGCTGCACAGTCAATCCGCTTAATTGCCTCTGTGTTGGCCATTAAAACAAATTGAATGCGCTATGGCCAATTTGGTCATGTCATAAAGAAATGGCCTTATAGGGCCCATGGAGAAGCAGAATTTTAGCCATTATTCGATTATATCTGATCAATGGAGGCAGCCTGTATGGGAAATTCAGGAGCCAGAGAAGATCGTATAGGAGCCCTTGGCCTACGCTGCCGACTGCATTATTAGGATCGGCTGTCAACAGCAATGACATCAGCCAGGTGGTTGACAAAGCATCGCCTTACTCTGTCCTGGGGAGAGAAAAGTCAGTGCCTCATGACTTTGCCTAAAATCTCCAGTCAGCAAACCAACAGGTCATCTTCTCTACTTTGAGTCCTGAGTAATTTGAGAAGGAGAAAAAAAAAAATTCCAAATCTCCACTGGCTTTGACCTCTAATGTTGGTACAAAAATAGATCTCTTGCTGCATTCATGGTGATTAATGCTGGGTAAAGGTAATTTAAGCGGGGCCTAATTTTCTTATTTTTCTAGATCTCATCTCCAGGTACTGTAACTTTCCCTGTCCCTCTGCTTATTCCAGAGGTCTCAGCATCTTCACTTGGGGCCTCTTCGACTGGGAGTGTCATCTGAAGTCACCTTGTTCTTCAGAATCTTTGTGAAGCTAGATGAGAGGAATAACCCCTAGCAAGGGTTTTGCTGGATTATACTCGATACGTTTAAGCCAAGAAGAAATAACTGGGGGAAATAATAATGAACACTTGTTATATGCTAGGTGCTAACCTCAGCATTTTAAATATATTGCTTCATTTAAACTTCAACTGCTCCTGAGAGGTAGGTTCTCAATTCTCCACTGTCTAGGTGAGGCAGCTGATACTTAAGAGTTTAATGACTTATCAAAGTCAAGGTCATCCAGTAGGGTCAGGTTCAGGATGTAACTCCTGGCCCCTCCAACTTCAAGGCTTGTGCTTGTAAATAACCATGTCATCCTAAGTACCACTGGCTGCTCCCTCAGCCTGTGAAGGGCAGTGTTCTCAGCCAGGGGTTCCATGTTAATGGGGAGGTTAGCAATGGGATGGGAACCAAAAAGATATCACCACATGGCACCAGTGGGAAGTGTTTGTCACCACTGTATTGATAGCTGGGTTGGACACCCTGTTGTTGAGTTGCTCCATCATGTCTGACTCTTGGCAACCCCATGGACTGCAGCACCAGGCTTCCCTGTCCTTCGCTATCTCAGGAAGTTTGCCCAAATTCATATCCATTTAGTCAGTGATACCATTGAACCGTCTCATCCTCTGTCACCCACTTCTCCAGCCCTCAGTCTTTCCCAGCATCAGGGTCTTTTCCAATGAGTTGGCTTTTTGCATCTGGTGGCCAAAAATATTGGAGCTTCTGCTTCAGCATCAGTCCTTCCAATGAATATTCAGGACTGATTTCCTTTAGGATTGACTGGTTTGATCTCCTTGCAGTCCAAGGGACTCTCGAGAGTCTTCTCCAGCATCACAATTTGAAAGCCTTAATTCTTTGGCACTCAGCCTTCTTTATGGTCCTACTCTCATATCTGTACATGACTATTGGAAAACCCACAGCTTTGACTAAATGAACTTTTGTAAGCAAAGTGATGTTTCTGCTTTTTAATACACTGTCTAGGTTTGCCATAATTTTTCTTCCAAGGAGCAAACATCTTTTAATTTCATGGTTGCCGTCATTATCTGCAATGATTTTGGAACCCAAGAAAATAAAATCTGCCACTCTTTCCACTTTTTCCCCATCAATTTGTCATGAAGTGATGGGACCGGATGCCATGATCTTTGTTTTATGAATGTGTTTCAAGCCAGCTTTTTCACTCTCCTCTTTCATTCTTCTCAAGAGGCTCTTTAGTTTCTCTTCACTTTCTGCCATAAGGGTGGCATCACCTGCATATCTGAAGTTGTTGATATTTCTCCCTGCAATCTTGCTTCCAGCTTGTGGTTCATCCAGCCCAGAATTTCGCATGATGTACTCTGCATAGAAGTTAAATATTCAGGGTCACAATATATAGCCTTGTACTCCTTTCCCAATTTTGGGCCAGTCAGTTGTTCCAAGTCCATTTCTAAATGTTGCTTCTTGACCTGCATACAGGTCTTGACCTGCATACAGTTTTCTCAGGAGACAGCTAAGGTGTTCTGGTATTCCCATCTCTTGAAGAATTTTCCACAGTTTATTGTGACCCACACAGTCAAAGGCTTCTACTGTAGTCAGTGAAGAAGTAGATGCTTTTCTGGAATTCTCTATGGTCCAATGATCTATGACCCAGTGAATGTTGGCAATTAGATCACTAGTTCCTCTGCCTTTTCTAAATGCAGCTTGTACATCTGGAATTTCTAAGTTCATGTACTGCCGAAGCCTAGCTTGAAGGATTTTGAGCATTATCTTACTAGCATGTGAAATGAGCACAGATGTATGGTGGTTTGAACATTTTTGGTATTGCCTTTCTCTGGGACTGGAATGAAAACTGACCTTTTCCAGGCCTGTGGCCATTGCTGAGTTTTCCAAATTTGCTGACATACTGACTGTAGCACTTCAACAGCATCATCTTTTAGGATTTGAAATAGCTCAGCTTGAATTCCATCACCTCCACTAGTTTTGTTCATAGCAATGCTTCCAAAGGCCTGCTTGACTTCACACTCCAGGGTATTTGGCTTTAGGTAAGTGACCATACCATCTTGGTTATCTGGATCATTAAGACATTTTCTGTATAGTTCTTCTGTGTATTCTTGCCACCTCTTCTTAATCTCTTCTGCTTCTGTTAAGTCCTTACCATTTCTGTCCTTTATTGTGCCCATCCTTGCATGAAATAGTCCCTTGATATCCTCCATTTTCTTAAAGAGATCTGTAGTCTTTCCCATTCTAATGTTTTCCTCTATTTCTTTGCATTATTCATTTAAGACGGCTTTCTTATCTCTCCTTGCTATTCTCGGGAACTCGGCATCCAGTTGGGTATATCTTTCCCTTTCTTCCTTGCCTTTCACTTCTCTTCTTTCATCAGCTATTTGTAAAGCCTTCTCAGACAACCATTTTGCCTTCTCGCATTTCTTTTTCTTTAGGATGGTTTTGGTCACCGCCTCCTGTACAAAATTACGAACCCCTGCCCATAGTTCTCTAGGCACTCTGTCCACCAGATCTAATCCCTTGAATCTATTCATCATCTCTGCTGTATAATCATAAGGGATTTGATTTAGGTTATACCTGAATGACATAGTGGTTTTCCCTACTTTCTTCAATTTAAGCCTGAATTTTGCAATAAGGAACTCATGATCTGAGCCACAGTCAGCCCCAGGTCTTGTGTTTGCTGACTCTATAGAGCGTCTCCATTTTCAGTTGCAAAGAATATAATCAATCTGATTTCAGTATTGACCATCTGGTGACGTACATGCGTAGAGTCATCTCTTGTTTTGTTGGGAAAGGGTGTTTACTATGACCAGTGTGTTCTCTTGATAAACTCTGTTAGCCTTTTCCCTGCTTTATTTTCTACTCCAAGGCCAAACTTGCCTGTTACTCCAGATATCTCCTGACTTCCTATGTTTGCATTCACTCCTATGGTGAGAAGGACATCTTTTTTGATGTTAGCTCTACAAGGAACTACATGAGGCTCATATACCTAATGGAAGATGACTTCTTTTAAAGAGCTTATGTTAAACGTTTAATAGAAATTTAGGCTTCTGTCTCCTAATGTTTTGGGATTGATAAACCTTAACTCAGAGATGCTTCTGAGGAGGTGAAGGAAGTCATCAACTCTTTAGCAGATGGGACTCACAACTCATCTATAATTATGTTTTCAAGAAAAAAAATCACAATTTGTAAATGGACAAGAAGACTATTCATTTCATAAACCAAGATGCAGTGGAACTACTTTCAAGAGAAGTTCTGCCAGTGAATTTAAATCACATCAGATTCACCAATAATTAATTACACACAACTTTTCAGCAAAGCCATTACTACATAGCACAAGAGATATCTGTCATATCACCACCTGAAACACATTATGAGGATTTTTTTCTTAGATCAAGGGGTTAAAAGATTGGCAACCTTGATTTCATGCTGTTTCTGGGACCCTTTCCAAGGGGGAGGATGTTGCTAGGGGCTGTTGTGTGTGTGTGTGTGTGTGTGTGTGTGTGTTGTGCGTTTGGCAATAGGAAAATTCCCGGAAGAATCTGTAAGTTAACAAGGTTCAGAGGAGCATGCTGTTTTGAGAGGAGTTGCTTCCTCTCTAAGCCAATAAGTGGGCAGACCGTGAGCCTGTTCCTTAATGGTCCAGAAAATAAAGGACATTACTCATCTTTGAATCTTTTGAAAAGGTAACACAGTGGGTCAAAATACAGGGTTGGAATCGAGGCACCAGCGTCAGAGGCCTATACTCTGTCTCCTACCAATTGGTCCCCTTGTATAAGTTCCTGAACTTCTCTGAGCCTCACTCTCCTCATCTATAAAATGAGGATAACAAGACTCGATGCCATTGGGATTAAATGAGATAAGGTACAGATGTTCAAAATCTTGTAAAAGTTGAACCTGGTGCCTGGCATAAATAGACACTTGATAAAATGACAAAAAAAATAGACACTTAATAAACATGGAGATTTAAGCAATCACACTAACTGGTGTAAAGCTTTAAACCCAGGAAGAAATCAGAATTGTAACATGCAGTAAGGACTAAACTATTCGCCACTTTTGCTCAGTTGAGGTTAAGACTTTGAAGCACCCCAAGGATTTTTCATGTGGGCAAAATGATTCTTCACTCCTAAACCCCACCACCCAGAGGCCCCGAGACTGGGGTGGGGGTTTCTTCTTGCTAGGATTTTTCTGGCCAAATGAGATGATGGGGAACATTACCTGAGTGTCTGTGCCGAGATGATGTCATGTCCCTTGAGAGAAGGGCAAAGCGATATATCACAGCTCAGAAGCCCACGGGTTTGGCTCAATGACAGTAGTTCTCCAGCGCCTGAACTGGCTTGACTGGTTCCAGAGGAATAAACTCATCTGAGAGAAGCAGGGCCCAAGAATGTGTCTGGGCATAGCCGTCGGCTCTCAAGCTCCTCTCCTGCTAGATCAGTCACTCAGAACCAGCTCGGGCATCGTGCCTGTCTGTCTGTAAAAACCCACAGCTACCAGAGCCCCAGGAAATTGATCACCCTGCGATTCCAGTGCTGCTGGGAAAGTCTCAAGCCTTCCCCTTCTTGCCAACACGTGGCTTCGGCACCAGAGAGCCTTTCTCCTTAGGGCCCCTGACCTCCCGAGTGTGGCCATAAGGACTGCCAGAAGTCCTTACACGGAGTTGCTCAGTTGCCACCCCTTCCTGTCACCAGGTCTAATCCCACAGAGCCACCAAGCACAGCTTTAATCATCTGCATTCTAAGAAGATGTCTCCAGCTCCTGCCTGTGCTGGGGTCTGGCATCCAACCGCTCAAGATCTCCTTTACGATTCCGTCTCCACTACTGAGGACCTCATCCGCACGCCGGGAGGATGACGCCAGCATCCCCGGATCCCTGCTCTCCAGGGCAGGGACCACAGCTGACCCATCCCTGAAGCCTCAGCACCTGGTAGAATGCGGGCCGTGGAGGGAGTTCCCCAGTTCTTCATTTCCTGTCATGTGTTTCCCATTTATCTCTGGAATTCTTTGAAATGTGTCGGAATTCCTGCACGGAGCGTGTTTCTCTTTATCACTTTAGGTAAAGGATATCCAGCCATTGCAAAGTATGTCCCAACCATTTTAACCCTTGTATTAGCCCCTTGAGGCTGCCATAACCAATTACTGCAAGCTAAGTGGCTCGAAACAACAGCGATGTCTCCTCTTATAGTTCTGGAGGCTAGAAGCCTGAAACCAAGGTGTTGGCCGGGCCCTGCTCTCTCTGAGGGACTCTATGGAGAGTCTGTTTCATGCTTTTCTCTTAGCTTCTACTGTTGCCAGCGGGGCTTTCCTCAAAATCTCTGCCTCCCCTGTCACATGACTTCTTTACGTTGTCTCCTTTCTGTGCGTGGCTGTGTTTCCACGTGGCGTTAGTCTCTGTGTGTGTTTGTCTCCGTGTCTCTTCTTCTTTTCTTATAAGGACACCAGTCACCTTAGATGAAGGGCTCGCTCTACTCCAGTATGACCTTATCTCAATTTGCATCTTATTACACTTTCAAAGACCCTTTTCCAAACAAGATTACGTTCACAGGTACCAGGGGTTAAGGCTTCAGCGTCTCTTTGGGGGATACGGCCAAGCCACAACAGCCTTGTACAAGTTGCTCCCCCGCACTGGGCCTCAGTTCCCGTGTCTTGTAAAATGAGAGTAATTTCACCTACCTCACTGAGGTCTGGTGGGGATTCACTGAGGCAATGCCTGTGCCTTGGGCTGAGCAAGGCTTCACCTATGACTTGTCTTTCTGTTCATCCTTAACCCTCTTCCCAGCTGTTTGTGGCAGAATATAAGGGCAACAAAGAACGTTCTAGCAGGTACGACTCTGTTCCACAGAGGCCGAGTCGAGTCCAACAGCTAGTTCTCACCGAGCCTGTGTCCTCCAGACTGGAGGGCTCTTCTTTGTGGTTAGGCCCTCTGCTTAATTTAGTCTTCTTTGCGTAGAATGCAGGGGCCAGACTTGGTCAAGTGACTCCGATACAAGTTTCGGGTGATTCTAGGACAGCAGACCGAGATATGTGTCTGGCTGGTTACCCCTGTCATGAGTGGTTTATCTTTTCACGGTCCAAACAAATAAATACATTTACAAAAACGCCTAAAAGCTATAGGGAATCGAGTTTCCAAACTGTGTTCTTGTGGCTGACTTTTGAGTCAGAGTTTAGTAATTATGAGAAGAAAACAGCAAGTTGCACTTGGCAATGAAACGCAAATCGTACCTTTGGAAAGGTCAAACACTAGTTGTGATTAACCAGAAGAGCCACACATTCTCCTGGGCAAAACAATCCTGAGTTTTAAACCTATTTATAGGATCCTGCACCCATTTTTCCGACCCCCTTCCTTGCAGGAGTTCATGGCTGGAATCTGCCGTGAAGTGGGGTTTTCTCTCTCTCTCTTTTTTTTCCTTTCAATCTGGGAGATGATTTCCATATCCTGTGGTTTGGCAGTCTGCACTTGAACGATCCTATAGCATTATCAGGGTGCCGACAGCTGGTTTAGAATAAACAAGCAGTGATGCATGGAGCTGGCAAGTCCATATGGTTTGGAAAAGAAAATGAAATAAAATAAAAAACATTTGTTATCATTTTTGGAGTTTCTGAACACAACCAGCTTCAGCACCACTCTAATGCCTTGCATGACTTTCTTTAAAAAAAATAAATAAATAATAATGAGCAGGAACATTTTGTTTTGCTGGGAAGAGCGGCTTACTGTGTGGATGGGGTGAGAAGCCTGGGTTTCCAGCAGCTGTTGCTCATCTCTGGTTCAGGGTCTCGTGATGGCCCTGATTTGACTCCTGCCTGATGGTTGCAATGGGTGAGCCAATGAAATCTTCTTCTGCTTATCATCCCAGGCTCTGCAGAGTGTGGCACCCACCAAAAACGCCAGCTCTCCAAGCCCCTTGTCCCCTCCGCTCATCCCACTGCCCCAGGAGTCTAAACACGGAGGCCTGAGACAGGGGCACAACCCCTAGAAAGGTAACGTAGGTTCCTTCTCCTGGGAAGGAAAGTCTACAGTCGCGTTTGGTGTCCTGGGCTTATGCACTTACACGCACGAGTGTCGTAGCAGTGTAACACTAACAGCTAATGCTCATGGCAGTCAGTGCTGGCATTTGCAAAGTGCTTTCTTATACAGCATCCATGTACCATTGGGGCGGGGTCTCTGGCACCAAGCTCTGTCCTGATCCCAATTCCTGAAGGAGAAACCTTCTCTCTGCCGGCTCACCTCTTTAGATTTCATATATATATAATGGGAACTGGAATTCCCAATCCAGGGATTTATCTAAGATACCTTTTGATAATTAATCATGCCAATGGAAATCAAACTTGCAATAAGAAACATCTCTTCTCCACAAAGGCATATAAAATATCTTTGCTTTGGGGGAGAGGGCATTAGTTTGTTCTGACCACATTGCTTCTTTCAACTGATTAAAATTCTGATGGGCAGTTTTACATGCTTTTAAGTCATTTACAAAAATGGAAAATGAATGAAGAATTTTATCATACGTACAGATTTTTAAATGGAAGGCATGTAAACTCCCTGAGGGCAGAGACCTTGTCTGTCTTTTTCACTCTGAACCCTCAGTGCCTGGCAGGAACGGCACTCCGTGCTTCTGGGCAGGTCAGCTCATTTCTCTGAGTGGTGTTCACACAGATGAAATGGGGGCTGGATTTCCCACTCCAGAATGCTGACACTTCATAAGGGCTCGATAAACACAGGTTGCATGAATGAGTAGATAGATATGCAATCTGAGGATAGAGAATGAATAATGGTATGGATATTAGGCATCCCGTGTGCTGGCAAATTGATGCCCTGAGAAAAACTGAAGTCTGATTTGTAGCAGTTGCCAGCTTTCCTGGTGGACATACGCCCACCGTGGCTGAGCTGGGAAGAGATGGCCTTGGTCCGCTCCCATAATCTGGGGCCCATTCCTCTGGCCTGCGGTGGGGGTGAAACGCTTGGGAAACTGTGCTCCATTTCCTGTTTGTTTTCAGGAAGCTTCCCCCTCTGGGCAGAAAGGTTTGGGGACTTCCAGATTGCTTGGGTTTTCACGACTCTAATTCTGCAGCCGGTGTCAGGCCATTTCCCTTTATTTTGGTGGACGAGCCAGAAGGGTGTAAGCTGCAGGGAGTGAATGCAGATGGGAGGCTTGGTGGGCCCGCTGGCGGACCACTGGTGTGGCCACCGTGCAGAGACAATGCCCTTTGACCCCTGACTGTCCTCACAGCCCTGGGAAACACTCCTTTCCCTTCCCTTGCCATCTGCAGTGATTAACCTAGGCTGTTTTCTGCGGGCCATGCCGGGCGCACCTTTGCAATTCTAGAGATTTTTTCTAAGCTTTACAAAGGTCCCGGATTGTTTTCTTCCCAAGATTCATTTCCCACCAGTTAGATCTACTATTTCCCACCATCTCTTGCAAAAATTGCTAGGAGTGATATCAGCACATCTTTGTACAGTAGGTGAATATATTTGGAATGCTTATTTCTGAGAGCTGTTGAAGATGACTAAAAATTTTACACCACACCGAAGGACTGACAATAAATTTAAGAGTAGCAAATGGAACCACTGTTCTGTTTCCCTGTTGGTAAATAAATAGTTGCAAAACCCGTACTCCAATACCAGGGCGTCAAATCCACGGTGCCCGGTGATTAACAATGGCAGCATCTTCGTGGAAAGGATACATTTAGAGGAGTCCTGAGGCTCGTACCAGAAGCTGACTCTGAAGGTTTGTTTTAATGGAGCACAAATCAGGGCAAACGACGTGAAAAAAGGTCCGTTTCTCCTCGAAGATGCCACTTGTTTCTACCTCTAGGGAAAAGCCTTCCAAACTCTAGGAAATCTGCAAGGTGAATGGATTCCACTGTGGCCTCAATGCCCATCTGAAGGCCTCAAGGCCCCCAGGAGCCCACCGAGGGCTTGGGAGCTGGTGCGAGGTCAGGACCAGGACTCGTGGCCTGGAGTGCTTTGCGATAGGATGAGGTGTCCCTTGGGGTCTTGTGTTTTGTCATGGGCCACTCAGTGCTGACCACTGTTGGGGCACATTTGGGGGGTTAGTGGAAGGAAAGCACTCTGCGCTTCTGTGGACTGGGAGCCAGTTCTGTAGTCTGGGGGTGGTATCTATGCAACAACGGTAGCCAAGAGGTCACTGTATATTCACCGCATGAGAAGAAAACCAAGAAAAATAGTAGATGGAAATGAAGGAGAAAAAGACACAGGAGGCAAAGAAGCAAGTGCGAAGAGAAAGAGAAGACAGTGAGGTGAGAAACTTCGGCTGACCTTGGTACATTTGTTCGCCTATGCCCTTCCCTTGTCTTAGCATGCTGTTCCTCCCTTTCCTTGTCTGGCTAACTCCAACACTACCTCTGGGCCTCTGGGAAATCTTCCAGCCACCCCAAGACTAGGCCAGTTTCCCTATTACATGGTCTGACAAAGTCCCCCTCTCTTTTAGAGGCTATGTCAACAATGCTTATGACTGAAATTACATCCCCCTGTATGTGATTGTTACATGCCTGTCTCCCCTACAGACCAAAAGTTCTGAACTCGTGAGATTCCAAAAGCCTGGGGTCCTCTTTGGCTCTGCACAGGACTTTAAGACACCCCCTGAGAAGGTGGATGACAAATGGGTGGGTGTTGATGGTAACTGTATGCTTTATTGTCTGAGTTGTGCTGGTTTGGCATAGTCCTGTCCACACGTGAGCGCCTCAGGCTGACCTTATGAGATATGCAGGAAAAGGGTTCGACCTTGGCCTCACCGCCAGCTTTACAAGGTCGTTTCTCAGGTCCTAAGAGGGTCACTGATTTGCCAAAGAGGGTCACCAATGGATCCCAGGCCAAATCTGGACAGGCAGAGCCACCCAACATCAGGGACCTACCTGCCACCGCCACCGCTTGGGGCCAGGTCTCTGCAGGAGGGGAGGGGAGGGCTAAGAGTTTGGGGAAAGGGCAGTGGAAAGGCAGAAAGAGCAATCCTGACAGCAGAGATTCACTCCCATCTCCTTCGCCTTTCTTCCTGCATTAAGCACGAGCGGCGTCTGAACACGTCAGCGCAAATGGGAACACGATGAGGCATCACTTTTTCCAGGGCTGTGACTAGCTCTGCGGGGGAGCGGGAGGAGCTGTCCCTCTGAGTTAGGCCTTGAAGAGTCCCTCAGATCTCTTGCTGCGGGGGAGCCCTGCCAATCAACTGGGACTTCCACTGAGAGCTGGGTTCCTTCATTCATTCTTTCCATGAGGATTTTTCAAGTGTCTACCACCTGCTGGGCACTGTTGGGAAGGTGTGGATCTGAGTGACCGGCTGTCCCATGTTCCCCAAGGTGTGGGACCTGCTGGGTGTGGACTGAGACAGCTGCTCACCCTACTTTGGAGGTGACCGTAGAATGAAGTGTAACTTACTGTCCAGAGTGTCTTTCCCAAGATCTGCCTACGTCAAGGTCACCTGGGTATGTCTGCTAAAATGCAAAAGCCCTGGCAGATATAAGTTTGAGAAGAGCTGAGGTCTTAAGCTTAAGAGTTCCTGCTTAAGGGCAGGAACTTGGAAGTCACTCAGACCTGGATTCAAATCCCATTTCTGCCACTGAAGACATATGGGAATTTCCACAAATGATGTAATCGGTGTGGTTTTAGTTTCCTTATTTGTAAAATGGGCCTGACAATACTATCTTCATAGTGTTATTGAATGGATTCAATTTTTAAAATAGATTGTCTTAAAGACCTGGAATAGAGTTAAATTATCATGATCAAAATTGAGCCAAATCCAGCTCATGATGATTATTTATAGGTAAAGCTTCAATGGAGAACAGCCTCCCCGACTAGTTCGTGTATCAAATCTGGCTGTTTTCAAAGGACAGTGGTGGAGCTGAGTACTTGAAACAGAGACCTCATGGCCCCTAAAGCCTAAAACACTGTGCCACCTGCGAAGCCAGCACTCAAGAGCTGACTCCACCTCTAATTAGTTCTGTGGATGTGGCCAAATTCCACAGCATCGTTGAACCTTGGCTTCCTCACCTGCAAAGCAGGGCTGACAACAGCAATCACACCACTCCACTCATCCTCATGAGGATTCTGTGAGATAATATGTGGAGACAGTTAGCACAAGGACTACCTCATTGTCTCCGTTTATTATTATCAATAATTATTTTCCCAGCTGAGTGACCAGATCTGATTTCACCCTGTCTTTTGCCCCATCACCCCCTTCCCCCCACAACTCTGACCTCAGGCCCCCCCACTGCAGTGGGTTGGACGCTAGCTCCCTGCCTCCTCATCCCCAGGTCCCACCCCAGCCAATTCCTGTCTACTTGGAATCTTAGAATGAAATCTTATTTGGAAATAGGGTATTTGCAGATGTAATTCATGTAGGGGCTTCCCAGGTGGCTCCAGGAGTTGATGATGGACAGCGAAGCCTGGTGTGCTGCAGTCCATGGGGTCACAAAGCGTCAGACAAGACTGAGCGACTGAACTGAACTGAACAGGTGGCACAGCGGTAAAGAACCCACCTGCCAAGCAGGAGCTGTGGGTTGGAGCCTTGGGTTGGGAAGATCCCCTGGAGAAGGGAATGGCAACCCACTCCAGTATTCTTGCCTGGAAAACCCCATGGACAGAGGAGCCTGGTGGGTGAAAGTCCATGGGGTCTCAAAGAGTCAGACATGACTCAGTGACTTAACAACAACAACAGCATTCATTTAGAGTCTCAAGACGAGCTCACACTTGATGAGGATGGGCCTCCATCCACGGTCTGAACACAGTGGAAAACAGACACACACACGCAGGGGAGGCAGAGACTGGGGTTTATGCTGCCACAAGCCCAAGAAGGCCACTGGCCTTAGAAGCTGGAATAGGTAAGAAGGATTCGCCCCTAGAGCCTTCAGGCAGCATGGCCTCCCCACAGATTTCAGCTCTTGTTTTAAGGCACCACGTTTGGGGTCCTTTGTCAAGGCATCCCAAAGAAACTAACAAACGACTCAAGCTCTGACTCTGTCATCCAGGGCCACGTCCATGCACGCCAGCGCGGATTCTGAGCAGGTGGTAAGCACCCGCTTTTCCAGGCTTGTAGGACCAGCTCCCGTGTAACGTGTGAACATGTAAAGGAGAGACCCGCCTATACCCGAGAAACCCGTAGGCCCAGATGGCAGCAAAGTTTTATTGAAAGAAAAAAAAATCTAAACTACAATCGCAAGAGGAAAATGAAGCGACGGAAGCGCAGAGCTGGGTCTACCTCTCCCTGAAGGTATGCGCAGCACTCCGCAGCCGCTCATCAGCACTTGCGGCCGTGTCTGACAAGTTTGTTTTGGCGGCAGTCACCTCCTCTTCTTTCTAACGTGGCTGTGAGGCGCCGAGGAGGCTGCTTCTGGCTTTCCTCTCTCCACCCGGCACCAGGCCCACCCCTGGGCCCACTTTCTTTTCTTTTCTGGGGCTGCCCCCCCAACTTTCTGTCCTGGGGGTCCTCCCTCCTTGCCTTGGGATAAAATCACTGTGTCATTACTTACAGGGTTTCAGAGCTCATCACTATGGGAAGACTGGAGAATAAAAAAGAAAAATAGCAACTAATTCTAATAGCTAGCAGTTATCGAATGCTTCTAATAGTTTGCAGCTATAGCGTCCTTTTAACCTCACAAAATTCACACAAGCAGATGCTACTGTTATTATTATATTGTCCTCTTTTTAAAAATTAAGATCGTGAGGCTGGAAAGTTATGAAAGTTTCCTGAGGCCACACCACTGTTATAAAGGATTTAGACTTTATTCTAATGACCCCAGAGCCCTGGTCAGTAAGCCAGGTCCCGTTTAGGACGTTCTTAGGGTGATGGCCTCCTACCTAGAGTTTTGACTTTGTTTCTAAGATATTAACTTGGATGGTATTATAGATTGTGTGTGTCCCTCTAAAATTCATAAGTGAAACCTGGTCCCCATGGTGATAGCATTAGGAGGTGGAGCCTTTGGGGAGAGATTTGGCCAGCTGGGTGGAGACTTCACGAATGGGATTATTGCTTTTATAAAAGAAACCATGATTCCTCATGTGCGGCCTCATTTCAGAGCCTTATACTTACTCATTCAGGGAGAGAATGAAGTAGTTCAGAGAATTTGCCATGCCAGCTCCCATTCATGGGATCAACTGATAAAATGACAATGACCAAGTGTGAGCTGGCATGGCAAATTCTCTGAACTACTTCATTCTCTCCCTGAATGAGTAAGTATAAGGCTCTGAAATGAGGCCGCACACGACAGTTTATGAAGTTCAGGTTTCATATGGCCTGTGCAGTGCTTTACAAAGTATTCACTGCAAAATTTTAAAAATCTGGACATTTCATACAGAAGTCAAGATTTCCAATTTCTTTTGTATTATTGGAAGATACATCACAGTGAAGTTAAGGCTAAGTTTCTTAAGGATAACACCAGCTGGAATTGGGTAGCAGCCGTATCCTTGGAGAGAGGCAGTGCTCTCAGTTCCCCATGGTTCCCACCTTCCCTTTTTCCACACGTGGACAAATGTGCTCAATTGTGGAATCTGACCAGTGGACCTTGTAAGCATTTCACTTAGGAACCCCTGCTCTTTGAACACTAAGACACATTCATATTTGAAAACATGTTTCTAGATGTCCCCAAAGGTTAAGCTTCACATTTTTACAGTATTGTGTTTGATAACATATGAATGTAACTTTTGGGAAATACAGCAGTTTTCAGTGAGTCCCTCTCCTTGCACAGTTTGCCAGGATACAGCGTCTTTGTGTCTCAGCATCTGAAAACAACCCTTTGGTCAGGCATTTTGGAACTGTTTTTTCTATTGGCCACTGTTTTGTGGCCAAGACAGTAAATGTTGCTGATGTCAGTTGCTTGAGCAAGTAATAAAAGAATACCTCTACTCTTTTAAGTTTAGAGAGAAACTGCTAACTGCTAAGTCACTTCAGTCGTGTCCGACTCTGTGCGACCCCATAGACGGCAGCCCACCAGGATCCCCCGTCCCTGGGATTCTCCAGGCAAGAACACTGGAGTGGATTGCCATTTCCTTCTCCAATGCATGAAAGTGAAAAGTGAAAGTGAAGTCATTTAGTCATATCTGACTCTTAGTGACCCCATGGACTGCAACCTTTCAGGCTCCTCCATCCATGGGATTTTCCGGGCAAGAGTACTGGAGTGGGTTGCCATTGCCTTCTCCATTAGAGAGAAAAGTCTTCCCTTATACAATCAAGTCTTTTGTTTTCCAAAAACTTACCAGTAATGGTCCTGACTTCTGGTTTCTTTGGTTCTGGTCTCCTTAGCTCTTTAGGCAACAAGTTGTTTTCATTGTGCCATTTTTTCAGACATTGTGGCTCATGAATGGCAATCGATTTTGTTCCATATTCACGACCACAAATATAGCAAACAATGGTTGGTGGACGTCTTATCATTGTTGGCTGCAAGTAATACAAAATGCCTGTTAGCAGGTTTTGAAATTATACCTTTACATTATACTACATTTAAATTAGCTAGAAAAATCAATAAATTTTAAAAAATCTAAAAAAAAAATAAATAAATAAAAGAAACCAGAGAGAACCTTCCTACACTGCAGGTGGGAATGTAAATTGGTGCAGCCACTATGAAAAATAGGCTGGAGTTTCCCTAAGAAACTGAAAATAGAAACTACCCTATGATCCAGCAATCCAACTCCTGGTCAGATATCCAGAAAAGATGAAAAATCTAATTCAAAAAGATATATGCACCCCAATGTTGATAGCAGCACTATATGTATATATATATATATATATATATATATATATAATTCAGCCATAAAAAAGAATGAAATAATGCCATTTGCAGCAATATGGATGGATCTAGAGATGATCAAACTAAGTAAAATAAGTCAGGAAGAAATATCAGAATACCATAGGATATCACTTATATGTGGAATCTAAAAAAATGATACAAATGAACTTATTTACAAAATAGTAATAGACTTACAGACATAGAAAACAAATTTAAGGTTACCAGAGGGGATAGCAGGGGGTGGGGGATAAATTACAGAGTTTGGGCTCAACAGATACAAACTACTATACAGAAAAGAGATAATAAGGGCCTGCTGCATAGCACAGGGAAATAGAGTCAATGCCTTATAACAACTTATAATGTGAAAGAATGTGAGAAATAATGTATATATGTATAAAATGTATACAACTGAATCACTCTGCTGTACACCTGGAAGTAACACGACCCTGTTGATCAACTACACTTCAGTAGAAAGAAAGAGAGAAAAGGCAGGCAGGAAGGGAGGGAGGGCCAGGCAGACCCCCGAGAGCTCCCTCGCCCCTCCTACCACATAAGGACACAGGGAAAAGAGGGCCGTTTATCAACTAGCACATGGGTTCCTCACCCGCCAGTAAATATGCTAGTGCTGTAATCCTGGGCTTCCTAAGCCTTCAAAATTGTGAGAAGTAAGTGTCTGTTGTTTAAGCCACCCAGGTGGTGGTATTTTCGCTTTAACTTTCTAAGTGGACTAAGGCAAATGGCCATGACAAAATGTCAAAAACTTCTTGTATTTTTGAGGGTGATTTCCCCAGCCTCTTCTCTCCTCCCCTGGAAGTCTGACCAGTGTGAAATAATTCTTGCCAGCTAGAATCTTTTCAGCAGGACTCTTGCTTGGGAGCTGTCTCTGAGCACTTGCGACCTGAGAGGGAATGTTTTTCCTGGGTCTCTGCGACAACAGAAGCTCTTGAGTTGGCTGACTGCTTCCTGGAAGTCATTCCAGGTAATAGGTATTCCCTGAGAAAAAAGCTTCCATGGGCAAAACTTCCAGAAAAACCCTAAGACAGAGGTTTCATGACTGCTGGACTTAAGAACTCTTTGTCTGCTGATACATTTTGGGAACCTCTGAGACGGGGCTCTAATATGCATCCATTGTTTGATGACAGACCCCTCTTTTCATGGAAGGAATGCAGATCTCAACCCCTACGGAGCACACTTTGACGAACACGACCTCTGTTCCTTCCCTAACATGAAACATTTTCTTCTCTGGGACTACATATTTAGTGTCCACTATGTATTTCCTGGGAGTTCATTGTTTTTGAAGCCTGATCTATGTAAATATCAAAAGACTTACAAGACATGGCAGGCCTTCCCGGTGATGAGATCTGCAACGACTTCATCTTTTCCAGAATCACCCAGATGAGTCCTGAAGTGCAGGCCTTTGGCTGCTGGAAAATAGGAAGCAGAGTCCAGCCTGGCCTTAGCTCGAATTGTATGTGACAGCTCCTGCTCAGTTTCAGTGATGAGAAATGTGTTGAGCTAAAATTATTCTAAGCAGATGTAAATCTGGGTGATGTGACGGCAACACACCCAAGCTTGCGATTTGTTCCACTCCAAGTGTCTCCCGATGCACAGTTGCCGGAACTGCGGCAACCACAGGGATCAATACAAGCGAATTGCCTGTCTTTAACTGCACGTCCACTCACCTGGAGACGGCCTGGTGTGAACACCCCTGCATCTGCCAGGCACAATGGCTCCTGGTAGCCCCAGATGGGCATCAAGTCCATTGCAAGGGAGGAGTGAGTTCCTCTCGTGCAAATGCCTGTGTGTGTTGGTTTCTTTTGTCCAGTGTCCTGTACTATGATCAAGAGCTTGATTCTGTCCTGTGATTGAAAGACACCCTGCACCCAAGATCCCAAGGGCGAAGTGAGCATCCACTTGGTCCAAGAGAAGTAGCAGCTCATGGGCAAAGGTGGGATCTCCCCTCTGCAGGACCCTCTTGGGGGGTTTAAGTCTTGTTTAGAAGCTGAATCCTTGTAAGAAGTCTCTCAGAGCATCCACAGGAGATGAAAGCTAATACCTTTCTTTTATGGAATGACAATAAACCCAATGACTGTAGTACACTGAACATATCTTACACGTGAAGCATGGGAGCCAAGGGTAGCTTCTTTGATTTATTTGCCTCTATCATCAGTCTCCAACCAGTGTGCCCTTGGGATGTGTACATGTGATTTGGTGGAGCCAATATGAAGTTTCACATCTCTTATTTTCTTCTTGGAATCTTCTAGGAATAAAAGTAAGTGTGAGATTTAACCTGAAAAGGCTGAGTTATTCTGACTCCAAGATTCCCTGAGCATTGCTCTTCTTGTGGTCAGCTTCCTTGAAAATAGCAAGGGGCTACCTTCAACTTTCAGTCCTTCCCAAATGGATGTGAAATTTGGACGGTGGGTCGTTGTTACCATTTAGTTGCTAAGTTGTATCTGAATCTTTTGCAACCCCATGGACTGTAGCCCACCAGGCTTCTCTGTCCATGGGATTTCCCAGCAAGAATACTAGAGTAGGTTGCCACTTCCTTCTCCAGGGGATCTTCCCAACCCAGGGAGTGAACCTGCGTCTCCTGCTTGGCAGGCGGTTTCTTCACCTCCGAGCCACCAGGGACGCCTGGGTTAGAGACTGAGAGCTGGCAAATAGAACTGGGCTAACTGGCCTGATTCAGACACTGGTCCTTTGAGGAGAGCACCGTGGTCATTCTTGAGGGAATCCTGAGTATAGGGCTTGGTCATGGCCAGCGGAAAGCAGGTTCCATTTGGAAAGTCCAGACAGGCATGAAGGAATTCCATTTCTGGCTCTGTCATTTACAAGCTTTCCCTTCAGGTCATCATCTTTATAACAGAGATGACTGTATCCAGACAGAGTAGGAGGTCGTAGTGACACACGACACATGAAGTGCTCGGCACACAGTGGGTGCCACTCCAGCGACACCTTCCATTACAGTGGACAGTGGCAAGACCTGCTGGGCAATTACTGGCCTATTGTTTGTGTCCCGATTGAGTGCACAGTCTTTCTTGTCTCTGAGTGTTGGAGGCCTTGCCAGGAAGGCCTGGCAGCCACCAACTGAATGAGCTCAGGCAGGGACTCGGCCACACTGCGTTCCCGAAGCTGGGCCTGAACCTGTGAGTCACACTCCCTTCTCCATGTGGACACCGCAGCAAATCACTTTTCCCATTGTGAACAACCAGACACGCTCCAGTGTGGTGACGGAAAGTAATTATGAACGTAAATGATCTAACCAGACATGGATTTCACCCAGGTTGAACCTCTGGTTTCGTTTTTTACACAGTCATCACACTGCCCACGGAGGGGAGCCTTGTGGGGAATTCTGGAGCCATCTGCCCGCGGAAACGCAGCCTGGGGTTCAGACTGGGGCATGGCACATCTGGCTTTACTTTGGCCGCTGGTGACACCAGGAACGTCAGGGCCTGAGCAGGCGGTGTTCCAGATCAGGATCACGTGTCTTGCAGGCCGCAGTCCTCCTTTCTTCCAAGTCAAGCTTGGTTTCCATTCTGATGGGACACGACGGCAGTGTCAATACCATTGGGGGCACTCACACCCCCGCCGCGGTGCCTTCCACTCAACACCCAGCACTAGAGGTTACATGTGCCCCGGTCAACGAAGCTCCAATTGTCCTTTTAGTTCTTTTGCAATACCGCCCATGGGGTTCTCCAGGCGGGAACACTGGAGTGGGTTGCCATTTCCTTCTCTGGGCTA
Source organism: Bos grunniens (assembly GCF_055505025.1). Taxonomy (NCBI): domain Eukaryota; kingdom Metazoa; phylum Chordata; class Mammalia; order Artiodactyla; family Bovidae; genus Bos; species Bos grunniens. Next base: position 6,849,653 of record NC_141182.1, read on the forward strand.
AGTCGCTTCAGTGGTGTCTGATGCTTTGCGACCCCATGGGCTACGTAGCCCACCAGGCTCCTCTGTGCATAGGACTCTCCAGGCAAGAATACTGAAGCGGGTTGCTGTGCTGTCCTCCAGGGGATCTTCCCAACCCAGGAATTGAGCCCACGTCTCTTACGCCTCCCGCAGTGACAGGCGGCTCTTTTACCACTAGCAGCGCTTCCTCCAGTGGACCGTGGTTTGTCGGAACTCTTCACCGTGACCCATCTTGGGCGGCCCCGCACGGCATGACTCAGGGAGCCTGGCATGATACAATCTGTGGGGTTGTAAAGAGTCATACGCGGCTTGGCGACTGAACAGCATCCGTGACAACACTCACAATGGCCCATCCACGACTTCTCATACCAAGACCAGACACCCTTTACTCTATGCCACGCTAGCCACTTTCCCATACACTCTCTAACCCTTATGAATACCCTTACGATATTTGTTTCTAGTTGCTAGATAAAGAGACCAAGACTAAGAAGTTTAGGATAACGTGCTCAAGGTCACACGGCTGATCAAGCCACAGCAAAGCCAGAACGCGAATCTGGGCCACACGGTTCCCGAGTTCAAGCTCTAGGGCATCTGTCCTCTGGCCTGAGAGCTCCATGTCACAACCCTCAGAGCAACTGAATAATTAAAGTAATGCCTGGGAAATCTATTCAAAGCCACATATTGATATTTCAAAAGAAATAAGGTGAGCGTACCAATGAATAAAGAAGTCTAGCGATCTTGCTATTGTGAGAGAATCCTGATAGTTGTGGCAAGTAAATATTTTAAGTGAGGAACAATATACCTACAGCAGAGCGTGAAACCCTAAGTATCTGATTTGATGATAACGGTAACCCACGTGTCCTCAAGTGAGATCAAGATGTAAAGTGTTTCCAGCCCTCCCTCTGGAAGGCTCTCTGACACCCCTTCCTGGTTTAGCCTCCTTCCTCCCCACCTACTATTCATACTTCCATCATGGTTGATTGGTTTTGCTTTTTAACTTTCTACAAATAGATTTATACAGTAGGTACTCTTTTTGCCTGGTTTCCTCAACAGAATATCTGAGATTCTTCCAGACTCCATAGAAATGGGCAGTATTGTTGGAGCAATAGTAAACTGCTCTGTCGTATTCCACTGGATGGAGAAACTGCATCTATTTATCTCCTGACTAAGATGAATAAGTCATCTAGAAACTTTTGTGTGTATGTCTTCTTTGGATATACGGCCCCGGTTTTAGTGGATAATATTCCCAGGGATAGAATTCCTGAGTGATAGGGTCAGAGTGTGATTAATTTATAGTAGAAACTGCAAACAGATTTCCAAAATAATTGTACCAATTTATATTCTAACCATCATCGCATGAGGGTTCCTTTCCAATCCTTGCCAATATGTGGTTATGTCCCAACATTTATTCTGTGAGTCCCATGTGCTTTCTCCACATTATAAGATAAAGCCTGTGTCTCTGAAGTGAATCACGTGCCATTTAATGCTTTTTTTTTCCCCCTTGAGAAAAAAGTTACAAAAAAAGGATGCTGGCATTGGCAGGTCTGTCCCTGAGCAGGGGTGAGGCATAGAGATGAAGAGTAAAGAAAACAGACTTTAAAGAAAACCCTTCAAATCAGGATGGAACGTAGAGTGGAATCATTTTGGAAAGCCTACAACTAAGTTTTATTTCATGCATGCATCATTCTAGGTTTATTACAGTCCCCAAACCATATTTTGTAAAGAGACAAGTTCAATGGCTGGTTCTTTGCCACAGACTTAATGAACTGATGCCTATACCCTAATTTGCCCAAGTCATCAGATGGCAAATGTTTTATTTAGCTTGACACATCAAATATTCACGGAGTTTCTCCATAGCTTACTTATTTTTTTCCTTCTTTCATTCATTCACCAAACAAACATTTATTGAGCATCCAGGGTATGCCAGGAACTATGTTCAACCTGGGGATACGGCATGTGTAAACCCAGCACATAGGTGCCGTCCAGAAAGACATGATATTAAATTAGCAAACAGAATACCTCTCACTGTGTTACATGGTGGGGGATGGTGGCATTGTATTATTCATTCATTCAGTAAGCACCTGATGAGTGATTCCTGGGCATTCACACGGCTTGTTTTCTGTAGGCTGAGTGTGAGAAAGTGGCAAAGACCATTTAGCTGCTTGTGGTTCAGGAGTGGAGGGGACAGAGGCCTACATGCTACAGTCAGAGGTGGCTGTAATGAAGGATGAAGAGTTAGAGGGTGGAGATTTTAGACATGGCAGTTCAGCCCGTGTTCCAAGGGACCCCTCAACAGGAACAGCAGGGGAGCTCATGCTGCCCCTGGAATCGCTCCCCGCACTCTCGAACGCTTGTCAAGCCGCAGGATGTGAATCTGAGTTCATGGAAAGGCTTGATGGCGCTGCTGTGCACACCAGGCCATGTGTCAGGGATGGGACCCACCTTTACACAGGTGGCCCTGTTTACCTGATCCTAGACACTGTCATTAATATTTTGTTAATGGAAAAACTAAATCTCAAGTCAGTTTCAACACACACACACGCATTTGAATGTAGAGAACTCAAGCTTTCAACACGGACACTCGATTATGCCATCCAGGACCTTTGCACTTTCTAATGTGTGTGGATTTTCATGGTAAGGTCCCTACAGCGGCAGGAGGGTGCCCAGGTGAAATACTCAGGAAACCTTCCCTCATAATGACGATGGTAGTGTGATCACAATGAACCGAACATCACCTACTCGGAGCCAGGAACTGTTCAAAGCCTGACGTCGATGAACTCAGATCCCATTTTGCAGATGAGTTACCGGAAGTTTGGAGAAGTACTTGCGCAAAGTGTCTTACTGGTAACAAGCAGAAGGAAGAGTCAAGCTTAAACAGGCTGACACCAGGCCCCCGCTCCGAAGCCACGAGGCTGTGTGACTGAAGGCTCGTGTGAAGTGGACACATGTTGGTGCACATTCACGCCAAGTGTCTGCATGCCTCAGAGTGCTGAAATTATTTACCGCGTTTTCAGTGAGACTTGGAAACTCCTGGGCCTCGTTCAGAGTCAGGTATAGTACAAAGCCACATTTCAACTCTGCTCTCCCTTTCGTCCCCCCACCCACCACATTCCAGAATAATGAGGTTGTCTCTCTTTTGTGTGATGTCAGGACTTCCCTGCCGGGCTGTGTCCACTCTGATGAGGCCCCTTTGTCCTGGGAAATCAAATGATTTGGTCTCTTTAGATGCATTGGGCTGGGAGCCCTGGCTCTCACGTGGCCAGTGGACATGACAAGTCAGAGCCAGGAGACCCCGGGTCCAGCCCCAGCTCCATGGCGGGGATGGGGTGGGGGAGGCCTTCTGAGCTGCAGGGGTTCTCTGTGAAGCGGGGAATAAATAAATACTTTTCAGAAGTTATTTCAGCCCAGCATGCACAACCCTGGCATTAAACGTGCCCTTTCTTTCAAAGGGATCACTGCTGCCCTTTTTTCTTCCAGCTGATTGTGTTCAACATGGCATCAACCCGCAGAGTGCCACTAACTTCCCACCGAGCTGTTCCTGCAGCAGAGAATGGTCACTCTCAAATATTGAACTTTCTCTGGTTTCATCAGAAGGGACATGAGGTTACTAAGAATAAAAATATGCTTAGAAGGGCTATGAATTTCAGGTGTTAAAACACATCATTTTATTTCTTTCTACTGTTCTTTTTTTTCCCCCCTCACTGATAATTTGAGAACCACCCACTCTGGGATTAGGAATAGACCCTTTTCAAGGCTTTCTGGGCACCTTGTGCTCTAAGTTCTAAGAGGCAATGCACCCCTGGAAGAGAGGGGGTCCCAGTGAAAAGGACGGTCTCTGTGCCTCTTCGCCCTGCCATTTCCTCCCTCCCTCCCTCCCCCACCCCCCTTTGCCCTGGCCTGTGAGAAGTGGCTTCTGGTAGCTGCCACAGTGAAAAACAAAATGCAAACCAAACAAATAATCCATTTCCAAGGTTTGCTTACAGAGAGAGGGATCTATTTATGAAACATATATTGCTCAGTTTCAGGGGAAAATCATGTAATCATTGCAAGGGGAAAAGCGTGGAAAGAGCTTTATTTTGCATAAAAATCTCCTTGCTCTATGATTTATGTGGCTGAGACGTTCAGGCTGGGGGAGCTGGGGCCTTAGTGTCTTACTGGAGGAAGGCGAGATTTAAAATGCAGAGAGAATCCTCGGTCACAACAAAATGCCAGCATTTATTAACCTGGGTTTGGGTGGGGATGGAGGTAGGGGTGGGTCGTGGACAAAATATAAAGATAAAAATGTATTTTGCTTTGGGGGGATCTTAGAGAGTAAAGACTGACCCCAGGGTATGGTCTGCATTACCACTTAGAGCAGACAAATCATTTCCTGTAATTAATATTTGAGGACTCAGCTGGGTCCTCTGAACTTCTACAGGGTGCATGGGCTGGCATCATTGATTTAATTTACCAGGTACCTAGATGCTGAGAAGGAGGGAGCCTTCCTTTCCCCTCTCTGGTTGAGAATGTTTTATTGCACTCAGCTCGTGTTTATCAACTGCCCTCTGGGCATATCTACCACTTAAAAGGTACTGTCTCCTAGGATCTCCGGGCGGGAAGGAAACTAACAAGTCTTTTGGCTCAAGCGTCGTCTCGGTGCTTGAATTTTTACCACCACATCCTAGAAAGGCAGCTGATAAACTTCTGCTTCAACACTTTGTGAGATGGGGAGATAAAATCCTCCCGAGCAGCCCCTTCTATTGTCAGATAACTGTGGCTGAGATCTCTTACATTGAGCCGAAAATGAGGTCTCTTTTAACTTTCAGTTTGGTCTTTCTTCTGCTCAAATATTACTCATGAGATTTAACCCCTCTGGGTATCAGGGTGATGAAGTGCGTTTGATTTGGGGGCAGCCTCATCAGAATTCACATCCTAGCTCCATCCTGGATGTAGGGTATTAGGCAAATTATTTCCTCATTTGAAATATGACAATACTAATTAATGACAATCTGTATTGATCAGGGCACATTTTGCTTGCTGTAGTAACAAACAGCTCCAAAAGTCTCAGGAGCTTTAAGTAACACACTTTCCACTTTGCTCAGGCTCGCTGTGGGTGGGACCAGGGTCTCACCTATCCTGTCTTCACTCAGTGATCCAGCTGATGGGTCTATATTGACATGTGCTTCCACCCAGAACTTTTATGTATCATTTGCACGCACTTCTCTGGCCAAGGAATGTGACATGGCTATGCCCAATTTTAAAATTCAATTCAAACATGTCCCTCCATTCAAACATGGAGAGTGGACAAATTTGGTGAACCTGGCAAGCCCCCATGCCCTCCCTGCAGACTTACAGATTTAAGTGCAGCATGTGATGTATGTTTTGCAGAATGCCTGGAACCCGCCGAGTTTCACTCCCCTGTAGTTGGCAAGTCATTGAAGTTACTCTTTGGGTTAGACATCCTCAGATCCTTCTGCTGTTTTTCATATTACATTACCTTAAATCTTTTTACCATCCAGATTTGTATCCCCTAAAAATCCTATCCAAATGTCTCTATGACAGTGAGCCCTACGGGACACAAACACAATATTCTAGCTAAGAACTCAGAAGGAGGACAATCTCCTTCCTTCTTCTGGATAATGCATCCTAAAATGTTACTTTTGTTCACTTTTTGGTAATCACAGCACACTGTTAAATCTGCTGTCAGTTGAACACCCTCGTGTACTTTCCTGGGAAGCTGTTTTTCCCTAAACCCATCCCTGTGTCATTAGCTTTTGAGTCACAGAGGAGTTTCACCTCGTTCCCCATTAAATCAAACAGAATCTGTTGGATCTGGCCCATCCTTCCAACGCACTTGTAATTACTTCAGATCAAGATCTTTCTTGTCTCACGTTCAGACAAACACTATGGAACGAAAGAGGTATAAAAGCACCTGTCCCAACTAGAGATTCCAAGGAATGGCCAAGCCTTGGAAACAATGGGCTCATCATTTTGCAGGACATCTTTTTACTCATTTTTTTAGCGGCTTTATGGAGATGCAATTGATGTGCAATAAGCTGCATACATTTACAGGGCACAATTTGATATCTTGACACTTGTGCACACCTACAAAACCTCTACCAGAATCAAGACAGTATCCATCACCCCCAAAAGTTTCCCTGAGTTCCTTTCTAATCCTTCCTTCTTGCCTAGGAGGCATCTTTCAAGCACTCACTCTAACCCATCTGTATCTGTAAAACTGGCACACTGCTGAGCCCAAATCAGATGATTCGGGCGTATTTACTGGAGTCCTGATGGGGTGTCCAGAGCGCTCACGTGCACACTGCTATGCCAGCACACCATCACTCAAGGTCAGTCCTTACACAGAAATCGTCACCCGGTGAGTGAGCCTCACCCATAGCAAAGAAAGGGCCCCACACCCAAAGGTGGCCTGTGGGATAGCCAGGTCAGAAAGCTGTGCCCAGGTAACCCAGCAGTGCCTGGGTGGACCAATTCCGCCCTCCTTGGGGAAAGGTGGGCAGAGTCAGCACGTGGGGAAGTGAGGACATGCGTGGGACCACACCCCCGTCCCCCACACAATCAGGTCGTGTGATGGGTATCATCGTAGCGCTTGCTATGTAAGGCATTATTCTCAGCATTCAGCAGTGGAAAAATCTAACATAAGCCTGGGAGAATGGTCTATTAATGTAGATCAAGAGTCAGGTGATGCAGAGATGAATCAAGAAGGGAGAAAAGACAAATGGACAAGAAATCTGTGGCACACATACACAATGGAGTATTACTCAGCCCTTAAAAAGAATGCATTTGAATCAGTTCTAATGAGGTGGATGACACTGGAGCCTATTATGCAGAGCGAAATAAGTCAGAAAGAAAAACACCAATACAGTATACTAACGCATATATATGGAATTTAGAAAGATGGTAACGATAACCCTATATGCAAGACAGCAAAAGAGACACAGATGTAAAGAACAGTCTTTTGGACTCTGTGGAAGGTGAGGGTGGGATGATTTGACAGAGTAGCATTGAAACATGTATATTACCATATGTGAAATAGATCTGCAGTCCAGGTTCCGTGCATGAGACAGGATGGTCGGGGCTGATGCACTGGGATGACCCTGAGGGATGGGATGGGGAGGGAGGTAGGAGACAGGTTCAGGATGGGGGACACATGTACACCCATGGCTGATTCATGTCAATGTATGGCAAAAACCACCACAATATTGTAAAGTAATTAGCTTCCAATTAAAATAAATTTTAAAACAAAGAGGGGAGAAAAGAGGAGAAAGGCAAGGGGTTGAAAGACCTGTTATTTCAGGGGCAACTTCAGAGGTGCCTTACAAGGTGAACCCTCTCCACTTCACTCCCTGGTACCCTTTCCATGTGCTTTGGTTTGGGCAAAAAGAGTGCTGTCTCACATCCTCTTTTCCATTTGAACTTTGCCTGCCCATGCAGAAAGTGGAGCGAGTGTTCTAGAAATGTGCCTGGAAGATAAACTCTCATCAATTAGTTACTAACTGCTGTCTGGATGCAGAGGGTGTGATCCTGAAATGCGGAGACATCGCTGTTTCTTGTGTATTCGGCGAGGTAACCAACCTCGCCTGCTGTCATCAAGGAACTCCCCTCTCAGAGGGACTGTCTTCTTGGTGAGAGAGTAAAGGGCAAAAGATTCGGAGAAATCCAAATTCTATCGACCCACGCTGCATCAGCCCTGCATAATTCAGCTTGGAGAGCTAATGTATGATGCATGCTATCACCATTAAACTTGTGCTGCAAATAATTCATGCTTGCAACTTTTAAAAGATATATTATTAACATTATCGCCGGCAGAATTGGACTGGCTGAATTCTTGGAGGTGGATGGAAACCATCACTCCAGTGTTCAAGATTCTCTTTAAGTGTTTAAGTGTTTCGGTCTCTGGGAGGGGAGGCAAAACAATAAGGAAAATTTGCTCTTTAACATCCAGTAAGCCTCATTTCTTTCTTTCCAATTTCACTAAAACGTGTTTTGAAAAACCTTTGAGCTGTCGTTCCAAATGGGCAGCAATCCTGTTTACAAATAATTCTTCAATGAGGCCAGCATGGGTTTGAAATCAGAAACAAAGCAACAGCTTCTTCACTGCCTTCCTGGGAACTTTGGGCAAATGGTCTGTGTCAGGCCTGGTCAATTACATAAATTATCAATGATATTTTTGTTGAGTCACCCCAAGCTTCAAAAGATCCACTAACCTCAGAATATGGCATTCATGGAACCCTAGTATTAACTTGATGAATGGGGTGGCATCTTCTGAGATGACACCGCCTGATGTCCTGTAGCTATTGTAAAGTTTAAGTTCATTAGAGCATTCGGCTCAGCGGTAAGCGCTCTGCCACAGGAAGTACAAGTGGCAGTGATAAATCGACCTTGTAAAGTGATCACAGAGCTACTGAGTGCAGCATCATGTATATTTTAATTTCTCAGAGACCAGTTAAGAAAACGCCCCATTTCACCGGAGGGCTTACAGGTGATCTTGGCTCTGGGGCTGTGGAGTCAAGCTCATCCGGTGAGGGTGGAGCGGGCTCGCTTAGCTGCATGGACACACAGTCACCTTCTCAAAAAGAAAGTCCGAGTTGCTCGCTGTGACCTCAGGTTCCCAGCGGACAGCTGGAGAGGAAAGAGGAAAGGCTCTTTGGCAAGAGCCTTCTGCTCCAGATGCTTTTCTGGAAAAAGAATGTCCGTAAGCAGCTCTTGAAATGTGTCCGTGTGTCCTGGTTTCCTCAAAGGCCCCTGGAAGATCTTCTCTGGGCAAGGCACCCTGGCCCCAACGTTGCTAAGCTGCTGATTCATTTTGAAGTAAAGTATGTACAGTATAAACAAAAGCCAAAGGCCGTCCTTCTGATGCTGCTCATTAAAAACAAAAAAAAACTATTCAATAAACAACTGCAAGATTTGCTGGTGATGGTAGCTATCCATTTTAGAAAACAAAAAACCTATTAATTTTGTGTCTTAACAGTGACTATTTCTAGGAGGCTGTGAAAATGCCCTATCCTGTTAGAAACATTTTATTGAGTCCCTACTGTATTTTGGACACAGTGCTGGGGAAACAAAAATGCATAAAATACCATCCCCATTCTTGAGGAAGACTCCCACGGGTTACGGGGGAAGCTAGGCTCATCAACCATCATGGTCCCACCATGAGGGAGCCCACCCAGCTGAGCTGGGAAAAGCACCCCAAGATGGGAGGTCTACAAAGGGCTCTGCAAGTAAGCTGGGGGCCACCAGGTGAGGGAAAATGGAAAGGGGACTGGGGTAGAAACAACAGCAGGTTCAAAGGCGCAAGGGAGAGAATGAGTGTGGCTAGTCCAGCCACCCAGGGAAAAGCTACAACATGGAAGCAGAGGACTCAAAGGGAAGGAAGGCAGGACCTGTCTGCTGAGCCATGGGGAAGCCGGGGAGGATTTGTGCAGGAAAACCACGTGATCCTGTGTGTGATTTGAGACTATCATGGTGATGGAGTGAGGAGCGTGCAGCACTAGAGCGGTGGGGTCAAGGGGCCAGGGGAGGCTGCCGTGGGAGGGGAGGGGAGCAGGGGAAAGGGTGCAAGCAGCCAGGGGTGGAGAGAGGCAGAAGGACCGGGGAGGCCCCGCAGCAGGAGACGCCATTCATTCATCCCCGTCAACACGCATCTCTTTGTTCCAGGCCTCCCACCCAGCTTTTGGAGACACAGGACACGTGAGCCATGATCTGTGTGGTTATCCTTCTGTCCGCAGCCCACCCCTTGCTTCTCGGGGGGCCCACCCTGATTTGCTCACTTGTGCTGGAGCCTCACTAGGTGTCTATCACACACTGTCACCCAAGCACCTGCCCCATCTCTCCTGCTCTTGGTCACGACCGGGCTGTTACCTTGACGGTCTTCCCTTCCCGCACCTAACACTCATCGGCACGCGGGGACTGCTGTGTTTGTCTTGTGGGACTCCGTGTTCACCAACGACATCGTTTAAGCACTGGATTGGACGTCAGTCAAAGGATGCATGAACAAAAGGGCACCCAGAATAACAGAGAACCACAGACAGGCTCAAAGTCAGGGTGGCCCGGCCTCACTAGCGCGCTGACGGAGGCGTGGACAGACGCGGTGAGGCAACAACGCCTTTGTGAGTGAGACAGAGCTGCAGCCGAGTCAGGAGTCATTCCCGTGAGGACTCCAACCCTGCAACGGAGTCCTCCTCATCCCGGGCCACTCCTCCTCCATCTGGAGAGGACTAGGCCGCCCCCCCTACACGGAAGCATGAGAAAGGCCGCCCCAGCCCAGGACGCCCGAGGAGCCTCCCAGGAGAATGTGTAAGGCGTCTGGGCTGCCTCCCACCTTGGGCGGTGGACCCGGGAGAAGGTGCCGCTTCCCGGACAGAACTCGGAGGCTGGTAAGGCGGGAGAGGGGGAGGCCGACGAAACGGAAACACATTCGCTGGCAGCCAGAGACCCTGTGACCAGCCCCGGAGGCAGCCTCTGCAGAGCATCCAAGGGCATCGTGAGTGTCCAGTATTTCTTTTCTCTTCCCCTCTGTCTCTGGTACGCGGTGAGCCCACAAGAAGAAAAGACGTCTCGTTGGCTCAAGCCAGAAATACTGAACTTAGAATGAGAGACTCTCAAATTGTTAGAACTTAGAGGAAGTTCAAACATATCAAGTCGTTTATCTTCTTAACAGAAGAATTATACGTATGCCCCCCTAATGCCTTATAGGCAAGGAAGGAGGTGCTCTGGGGTCAGTGGATATACAGCGGATGCAACACAGATCCACTGGCGTTCACCCCTCTTCATCCTTCAGGTTTCAGCTTAGTTAGTTGTTCCTTCTGGAAATCTTCCCTGATTCTCCCAAAGCTGAACAAGGACCATCCTGAAGATCTGATACTGCTGTGCTATATATCATAATTGCCTGCTTAGTTTCCACAACCCCCACCATGACCAGCTGTAATATAATCCCCATGAAGATAACACTGTGTGTTTCCATTCATTTAATAAATACACTGAAATTCACAAGCCATTCAGTGAGTGAGGCTCTACGGACATTGTGCTAGCCCAGGATGACATGATGCTTTCCCTTGAGGAGCTTACACTCTGGAAATTTTACCATGTCCGTAGTGTTATACTTAGCCAAACACTCATAATCAGAGCCCCCTGCATATCTGTTGAATGAATGAATCACACAGCAAGAGAAGGAGCCTGAGACTAATATTGTTATTTATGGCTCCACAAATACATTTTCTAAAGTTGGACCATAGCTGCATAGAGAATAGCCCATACTGATTTTCAAAGTCCAGATAAATAATTCAATCTGTCTCTGCTCAGACAATTTATCAATGGGAAAAGCAGCTTTAAAAACATTTGCTTTGGGGAGATGGGATTAGCCCTTTAAATAGACTGGCAGACTAAGGAGGCTGCTTAGCTTAACACCAATAAAGAAGGTGCAATCTCTGCACTTTTATGGCCTCTACAGGACTGATTGAATAGAACTATCTGCATTTATAAACAGTATCAGCTCAAAATATCACTCTCATATAGCACATACTAATTGAGGTTTGCCTGGTACTCTCCTTCTTTGTTATCAGACCTAAGATAACAATGGACCAATGTCCATAACAATGGCAACAATGGGCCCAGTCCAATATAAGACACTGTCTCAGAGCCTTCGTACGGTTACAATTCTGGCTGGTCACGTGGAAATGGCAGTCTTCTCAGGGTTCTGGGAAGGTATTTCTTTTTATGATAAATGGAAAAGACATAGCTATGGCAGCCACCTTTCCGCCTATCCTCCATCTTCCTGTCTCAAATGAGGGATGTGATTCAGCAGCCACTTTGAGGCCATGAGGTAAAGACCAAGTAAAAAGCAGCGATGGGCCTTGATATCATTTAGTACTAGATCCAGCTTTTACATCCTCAGCAGTCTTGATATTTGGGGTCAGATAACTCTGTTGCAGGGGCTGTACTGTTCGTTGTGAAATGTTGAGCACCATACCTGACTTTTTGCCCACTGGGTGCCAGGTGACAATCAAAAATATGTCTCCCAGGGACCTAATGTATAGCACAGGGAACTGTACTCAGTATTTTGTGACAACCTATAAGGGAAAAGCATCTGAAAAAGAACATATATACATTTATATATGTATCATAGAATCGCTTTGCTGTACACCTGAAATTAACACAATATTAGAAATCAATTATACGTCAAAAAAAAAAAAAATTAGTGTCTCCCAATGATCACAACCCATAATGTATCCAGACATTGCAAATGCCCCCTGGAGGTGGAGGGGAGGATTGCAGAATCATCCCTGGTTGAGAACCATTGTATTAGACTAATGCCAGGAGCTTGCTACCACTAGCTTTCACTCAAGAGAAGACAACTAAAAGTAAATGCTTATTCAAGTTTCTGGAGTCAGTTGTTCCGTTACTTGCAGACAAAAGCCTTCCTCACTATATATTTGCTGTTGTTCAGTCGCTAAGTCATGGCCAACCCTTTGCAACCCCATGGGCTGCAGCATACCAGGCTCCCCTGACCTTCACTGTCTCCTGGAGCTTGCTCAAACTCATGTCCGCCAAGTCAGTGATGCTATCTAACCATTTCATTTATATTATATAGCCATCTCATATATATATATATATAAAATCATCTCATACATATATAATATATATATATATATTTATGACACATACATATGGCTGGTGTGTGTATACTATTTCATTGTCACCAAGAAAACTTATTGAATAACAGTGGACTCCACTCACTGCATATCTGGTCTACCTCAGGGTGGACCCCAGCTCCACTCGACACCTCCTTAGAACCCTTGTCGTATGCGTATTCTATTATTATCTACATAAAAACTTAGGAGAGTGCCTGATACTTAACACTGTTAGCTCAGAGGCTTCAAAGAGTTAGGGTTAAGAGTACTGAACTTGAAGTTAGACGGCTTGGGTTCAAATTCTGGCTCTTAGAAGCAAGGAGAGTATCTTAGCTTCTCTGAGCCTCATTTACCTTATCTGTAAAATAGGGATAATTATGGTATCCACCTTCAAGTCTGTTAAAAGAATTAATTATGTTGATCTGAGTAGTACAGACATTTTCAGAAGTGAGATGATACAAAGATGCAGACACAGTATAGCTGGATCCCTCACAAGGCATAAATGAAGAAAGAAAGACTGGATTGAAGATTTGGAAGCAGTGAACGGCAAGCTGTCTCTGGGCACTCTACCTTCACAGAAGTTTTCTCTAGTTCCAGTGATAGGGATAGTGAAGTCAGAGGAATCGATACCCTTAATATTGTGCTGCTAACATCAAACCACAGGTTTACACTTCTTATTTTATTTCCAAAATATCTGGGCTCTGTCACACAGCCACAGCCCAGAAAAACTGGTAACTGCCTCTGAAGGTCATCAACTGCATTCTTCAGCCTCCAGAGAGAACATCCTTGGGTAGCACGTGGCCATCCATTATGTGATGAAGACGTTTCTGAAGCGGAGATGCTCAGAGACGCTTGTCAACAATCCCCTCATTGATTTCTGCCCTGTGCTGGGAGCAAGCGCTCCCTTCCATGTAACTCACATTTCTCACGGTGCTCGGAAAGACTACGTTCTCATCAACTGTCCTCTCTGAAAACAAATCACAACCCAAGAGAGTTGAGTGCCTCAAAACCACATTCACAGCATTAGATAGATTTGGGTCTTCAGGAAACAATTTGTTGTGTCTGTGGAGTTTCTATTCCACTACTCTCCACCCAATGTCTCCATCTTCATTAATGGAGACTGGTACATCCTCTTTCAAAGTATGATACGGCCCACAGTGAAAGATGCCCGCGGGGATAATACAGACCATTGGTCATGTCTCGAAGAAGTGCTCTCTCTTAAGAGAAGCAGAGTGGTTTTCCTCATCTTTCTCTTTTGCTGGCTTCACAGGAATCAGAGTGGAATCTCTGATAGGTGAAGTTTGTAATAATTACAACTTGGGTCCTGCTGTGATTTTGTTATGGTGTGAGCGTTAAAAATGGGACTTCAAAATTTGAATTATTGATCAGTATGTTCGCTCAGACAGCCATTCTCCCCCTCCAATGAGCAGTACATCTTAACTGACAAAGACTCACATTTTAAAAAAATATTAACCAACTCTGGAGTTTCTAAGACGGTCATGGGCTTTTTTTCTCAAGCTGTGAGCTGTCTTCTTAAGGCATCCTTCATGGAGCGTAGGTGAAGTCCGACATTTTAAGAGCCAGCGCAGGAGTGGATGGTGTCCCAGGGAGCAGGCCTTTCTCGGGTGGTCTTCACAGCGCTCCGTGAATGGAGCACGTACATAGGCCTGCTGGGGACGCTGTGAAAGCACAGACCAGGACTCGGCGGTCTGCGGTGGGGCCTGAGACTGCATTTCTAGCAACCCTCTGCAGATGCTGGTGCTGCTGGGCCACTGTGAACTTTTTGAGGAAGATTCTAGAACCTATGATGTTGTAAATAGACCTAATACAGGCCTGACTTTGCCAGTGTGCTTATTCAGTTCAGTCGCTCAGTCATGTCTGACTCTTTGTGACCCCATGAACCGCAGCACACCAGGCCTCCCTGTCCATCACCAACTCCCAGAGTCCACCCAAACCCATGTCCATTGAGTTGGTGATGCCATCCAGCTATCTCATCCTCTGTCGTCCCCTTCTCCTCCTGCCTTCAATCTTTCCCAGCATTAGGGTCTTTTCAAATGAGTCAGCCCTTTGCATCAGGTGGCCAAAGTATTAGAGTTTCAGCTTTAGCATCAGTTCTTCCGATGAACACCCAGGACTGATCTCCTTTAGGATGGACTGGTTGGATCTCCTTGCAGTCCAAGGGACTCTCAAGAGTCTTCTCCAACACCACAGTTCAAAAGCATCAATTCTTCGGCACTCAGCTTTCTTTATAGTCCAACTCTCACATCTATACATGACTTACTGGAAAAACCCTAGCCTTGACTAGACGGACCTTTGTTGGCAAAGTAATGTCTCTGCTTTTTAATATGCTGTCTAGGTTGGTCATAACTTTCCTTCCACGGAGTAAGTGTCTTTTAATATCATGGCTGCAGTCACCATCTGCAGTGATTTTGGGGCCCAGAAAAATAAAGCCAGCCACTGTTTCCACTGTTTCCCCATCTATTTGCCATGAAGTGATGGGACCAGATGCCATGATCTTCGTTTTCTGAATGTTGAGCTTTAAGCCAGCTATTTCACTCTCCTCTTTCACTTTCTTCCTCCTAAACCCTGCAAACTCTCCATTCCCTGAGAGGCAGGTCAGGACACCTGTACCCTGTGCTAGACTTTCCTCAAGTAGCGTGGTCCAGGGAGAAGGTTATCTCAGGGGAACCTGGCAGTGACAATTGCGTACACAGCTGACTGTTCCAAGAGATAATCCACACCATGACCTCTATGCAGTGAGGCCACAGCAGGCTCCAGGAATTGATGATAAGACAACAGAAGCAGAGGAGAAATGACATGGCCAAACTCGGGAAAGCTGTGGACCAGGAACACAAAACCATTGCAGAAACCAAGACCCTTGAAAGTCACGCTAGGCAGAACTGTTGACAAATCATTAGGGACAGCAAGGCAGACTTGGGACCGTGATGAAAATTAAATTTAACCATGGGCAAGAGTTAAAAGGGATTTGACAGAAAATAATAGCAATGGGATACAGATATAAAAGAGATTTGACATAAGTGGTGTGGGTTAGGTATAAATGATACACCTATACTAGACAATGAGAAGAAGACATATTCAATAATATAACTCAAGAATGTTTCCCTGAAATAAAACAGTATGCGATTTTACAGGTTTAAAGAGTTAGAAGACATTAAACATAAAAAATAAGTAGCACTAGAAAACAAAAGAGATTAAACATAACACAACTGTTATGCTTCAAACAAAGATGCAATAATGTAAACAAGACAGAAAAAAATTTTTTTGAGGATATAATTTAAGAGAGCATAGAGCTCCCTAGGAAAAACTGATAGAAATTAATTTATACTGAGATATATTCTTGCACAATTCTCAAGCTGCAAAAAGACAGTGGAAATTGTATGACAATCCAGTTAAATTATGTATCAAGGGGAAAAAATTAGACTGATTTCAGAACTTATTTGTGATAATTCCATTCCAGAAGACAGTGGGGGCAATGTATAAGACGCTCTCAGGGCAAGAAAATGATACCCTAAAATTTCTATCCAGTCAAACTATCATTCAGATACAAAGGCACTAGACAGATCATTTCTATCATGCAAGAATTCGAGAAACAAAGCTCTTTTCCATTGGATTCGAGTGTTTTGTTTTGTTTTGTTTTTTCATTTGGACATTGAGGGTGAAAGAATCTGGCTGTTTCACATGATCTTTAACCTATACATGAGGACTCTCCCTACCCCACAAAGATGGAACTTCTGACAGGAATGGCCACCTCAGTCATGATGGGCAAGGGACCCAAGCACATGCGCAGAAGAGCCGCGGTCAGAGGTGTCCTGTACAGGCCGCATGCCCTGGTATTGCTGCCTCCCTTTCTTGGAGCTGGTTTAACTTAGTCAATTAATTGCTAATCTCTGCTTCCTGCTGTTGAGAATGGCCTCTGGCCATAGTCAGCTGTGGAGTACAAGGCCAGGCTCCAGCCCTCAACCTCCTCCTCCTTTTTACTTCACTTCATCAAAACCCACTTCATCCTACCCCGCACTTTCAGGCTGAACATCCTGAATCCTCCCCCACAGTCCTTCAGAAAATATTTATTTGTGCTGATTGTGGGCCAGGTACTATGCTCAGCACGGAGAAGGAGCTGCCCCTGACATCATAAAGCTTCAGCTCAAGGAGGCGTCAGAGAGGTGAATCAAGTCACCGCATCCTTATTGAATTAATTAATAAAATCATGCTAGGTGAGGTGAATGTGAAGGTCATGGTGTTATGGGCGCACACAGCGGGGTGCCAACCAGGCTCTCTGAAGGACCAGGGAGATTTCCCAGGAGGAAGCGGGAATGCTGCGGAGGCTGGAAGGTTGTGTAAGATGGCTTGGAGTCGGTCTTCCGAACACAGAGACTATTTTCCAGGAACAAAGGTACCAAGCGTGACGCTCTTGAGTTGGGCAAGAGCGGAGCCCACATGAATGACTGAAAGATCAGTGGTCTAAAGTGTCGTGAGCAAGGGTGGGCCGCAGGCTTGAGCAGATGCTGACCTTTGATGTCTTGATGGGGAACTGGCACCAATGACTTGGGCAAATACACGCATTTCTTCACGTCGGGATAGCAAGCCAGGTCTGGGACTCCTCGGAAAAGTTATTGCAACAGCCTTCTGGCTGGCCTGCTTGTTCCATCCTCTCCCAATATTCCAGTCCAAGAAATAATTCTTAACAAATTATGCTGCTGCTCTGAAGGGGTCAGGGGCTCCATGTCACCAAGAGGACAGAGCCTAGAGCCCATCTTTTGGAACTAAGATATCCTGTGACCCCATCAACCTTTCCAGACCCACTTTCCTTGTCTCTCCAACACTCCACAGTCCACTCCAGCTGATAGATGTGTTTAGCAAGTGTGGTTTTGTTTCGTTCATAACTGCCTTTGCTGAGCTGCCAGAATCTTTCCTTTTCCTCTGAGTTTCAAAAACACTGGTGTGTGTCAAAGAAATAGCATCCAGTGGAAAGATCACGGGCTTTGGTATTGCACAGAAAGGGATTCAAGCTATGTCTCGCAGCTTACTAGCTGGGTAACCTTTGGCAAGACCCTTAGTCTCATCATGCTTCCATTTCCCCATTAGTAAAAGGGGGAAAATAATGATAATTGTTGTAACTGTATACAATAGGTCTACTTGTATGTATTGAAGTATAGTTGATTTACAAGGTTTGAGTGGAGTGATATATATTTCAGATTATTTTCCATTACATTCATGAAATAATTGAATATAATAATGAAATAATTATAACAATGGAATAATATTGTATCCAATATTGTTAAGATATTGAACATAGTTCCCTGTGCTACTAAGTAGGTCTTTGTTATACAGATAACTATATTCAGTTCAGTCACTCAGTCATGTCCGACTCTTTGAGACCCCCATGGTCTCAAAGCAAGCCAGGCCTCCCTGTCCATCACCAACTCCCCCAGCTTGCTCAGACTCATGTCCATTGAGTCGGTGATGCCATCCAACCATCTCATCCTCTGTCGTCCCCTTCTCCTCCTGTCTTCAATCTTTCCCAGCATCAGGGTCTTTTTTAAAGAGTCAATTCTTCACATTGTGTTGCCGTCATCAGATAGCCAAAGTATTGGAGTTTCAGCTTCAGCATCAGTCCTTCCAATGAATATTCAGGACTGATTTTCCTTAGGATTGACTAGTTGGATCTCTATGCAGTCCAAGGGACTCTCAAGAGTCTTCTCCAACACCACAGTTCAAAGGCATCAATTCTTCAGTGCTCAGCTTTCTTTATAGTCCAACTCTCACATCCATACATGACCACTGGAAAAACCATAGCTTTGACTAGACGGACCTTTGTTGGCAAAGTAATGTCTCTGCTTTTGAATATGCTGTCTAGGTTGGTCATAACTTTTCTTCCAAGGAGCAAGTGTCTTTTAGTTTCATGGTTGCAGTCACCATCTACAGTGATTTTGGAGCCACCCCAAATAAAGTCTCTCACTGTTTCCATTGTTTCCTCTTCTATTTGCCATGAAGTGATGGGACCAGATTCCATGATCTTAGTTTTTTTGAAAGCTGAGTTTCAAGTCAGCTTTTTCACACTCCTCTTTCACTTTCATCAAGATGCTCTTTAGTTCTTCACTTTCTGCCATAAGGGTGATGTCATCTGCATATCTGAGGTTATTGGTATTTTTCCCGGCAATCTTGATTTCAGCTTGTGCTTCATCTAGCCTGGCATTTCACATGATGTACTCTGCATGTAAGTTAAATAAACAATGTGACAACATACAGCCTTAATATACTCCTTTCCCAATTTGGAAGCAGTCTGTACCAGTATACTACTATATTACAGATAATTCCCAATTTGTCCCTGCACCTCTTTCCCCTTTGGTAACTGTAATTTGCTTTCTATATCTGTGAGTCCATTTCTGTAAATAAGTTTATTGTTTTCAGATTCCACATATAAGTGCATCATATGACATTTGTCTTTCTCTGTCTGACTTACTTCACTTAGTATGATAATCTCTAGGTCCATCCATGTGGCTGCAAATGACATTATTTCATTCTTTTTTAATGGCTAAGTAATACTTTTCAAACTACCGTACAATTGCACTCATCTAACACGCTAATAAACTAATGTTCAAAATTCTCCAAGTCAGGCTTCAACAGTGCATGAACTGTGAACTTCCAGATGTTCAAGCTGGATTTAGAAAAGGCAGAGGAGCCAGAGATAAAATTGCCAACATCCGTTGGATCATCAAAAAAGCAAAAGAGTTCCAGAAAAACATCAACTGCTTTATTGACTATGCCAAAGCCTTTGACTGTGTGGATCGCCACAAACTGTGGAAAATTCTGAAAGAGATGGGAATACCACATCACCTGACCTGCCTCTTGAGAAATCTGTATTAGAACTGGACATGGAACAACAGACTGGTTCCAAATAGGAAAAGGAGTACGTCAAGGCTGTATATTGTCACCCTGCTTATTTAACTTATATGCAGAGTACATCATGAGAAACGCTGGGCTGGATGAAGCACAAGCGGGAATCAAGATTGCTGGGAGAAACATCAATAACCTCAGATATGCAGATGACACCAACCTAATGGCAGAAAGCGAAGAAGAACTAAAGGGCCTCTTGATGAAAGTGAGAGAGGAGAGTGAAAAGTTGGCTTCAAACCCAACATTTATAAAACTAAGATCATGGCATCTAGTCCCATCATTTCATGACAAATAGAAGGGGAAACAGTGGAAACAGTGTCAGACTTTATTTTGGGGGGCTCCAAAATCACTGTAGATGGTGACTGAAGCCATGAAATTAAAAGACGCTTACTCCTTGGAAGAAAGGCTATGACCAACCTAGACAGCATATTAAAAAACAGAGACATTACTTTGCCAACAAAGGTCCATCTAGTCAAAGCTAGGGTTTTTCCAGTAGTCATGTATGGATGTGAGAGTTGGACTATAAAGAAAGCTGAGCACCGAAGAATTGATGCCTTTGAACTGTGGTATTGGAAAAGACTCTTGAGAGTCCCTTGGACTGCAAGGAGGTCCAACCAGTCCATCCTAAAGGAAATCAGTCCTGAATATTCGTTGGAAGGACTGATGCTGAAGCTGAAACTCCAATACTTTGGCCACCTGATGTGAAGAACTGACTCACTGGAAAAGATCCTGATGCTGGGAAAGATTGAAGGCAGGAGGAGAAGGGGATGACAGAGGGTGAGATGGATGGCATCACCCACTCAATGGACATGAGTTTGAGTAAACTCTGGGGTTTGGTGGTGGGCAGGGAGGCCTGGCATGCTGCAGTCCTTGAGGTCGCAAAGATTCCGACATGACTGAGCGACTGAACTGAACATATCATTGTATCAATGTATATGTACCACATCTATATCCATTCCTCTGTCAATGAACATTTAGGTTGCTTCTGTATCATAGATTTTATGAGAATTAAATAAGATCGCTGTCTTTCCCTTTCTGTTTCTCTAGACACACACACATACACACATGTTGCATATATCGAATATCTCAGGTCTGCTACTTACAGGAGGTTTAAATCAGAGTAGTTGCTCTTTGCTTCACTATTACTGCTGTGTGTGGCAGCTGTTACTACTTCATTTACTTACTACAAACTGATACTCCTGGTATTTTTCAAGTCCTGCTGTCTCTGTTAAATCTTCTGGGGTCATTGTTTCTCAAGAAATTCCCTCCATCTAAAGACCTTATTGTTTAAACTACTCATCTATTGCATACGGTCATATATTGTTACATATTATCATGTGTTGCTAGTTCCATTTCCTGTATAAGAATGTCAGCAACTCTTGTTTTTAGCTGGGTGTTGTGAGTGTTAAAACAACATTCTAAGCTACAAGCTGAAGATAAACACCAAATGGCAGGTAGGCTCAACCACTCAGTGGACCCTGGAAGCTTTTTCCTTAAGTGTTAGTAAGGCAAGCATTTCAAGCCAGGCCTTCCCACCTAATCTCCTATGTGTGTCTCGATTTTGAGGAAGTTGCTAAACCACGATGGGTCTATAGGTTGTCCTCTATAGATGGCCTCTCGCTCACCTCCTCCCTCTCACTTGGTCCTTGGTTGGATGACTGGTGGCACCGACATCTCAGAAGACCTTCAATTCAGTGTCATATTGTCCCAGCGCCACGGGAAACTCTCACTTCCCTCTCTCTTTTCACAACTTATTCATTGTTCACCAAGATAAGAACTTTCCAGGCTCATACTGCATGTCTGTCGAACGTCTATGACCTCCGCTCATGCCTCCGTCCATTCATTCACAAGTATTGAATGAGTTTTTAAAATACACGCCAGGTCCTGTGCTTTGCACCAAAGATGTTGCAGAAATAAACAAATCCAAAGCCAGCTCTGCCCTTATGGAGCTCACAGTGTAGTGGAAGACTCTTCCAGAACCTTCACTGATTTCAGGGGCTTCCTTCTCTTCGGTTGAAAAGGCGAATCCACAGCGGCCTCCAGGTGTGTCTTCCTGTTGACTGAGTGTCTGGTGTCCTGGGCTGGCCTTTGGGTTCCCCCCACTTGTACTCCCTCTCCCATCCTCGAACTCTTCAAGTTCATTTCCTCCAGACCACATTCTCGAGGTCAGGGGATGAGTGGGAGTTGCTCACAACTCTATGCCCACCATCTTGATCAGCACCAAACATACAGTAGATACACGGTACATAACTGTCCAGTGATTACATAACTCTGCCAGTGTAGACGACCTCTGTGTCCAAGAGGAGAGCCCTGGCGCCCTTGCCACAGTGTACAGTAGTTTAGGGGTCAACCTAGACCGAGACTCCAGGATGAATCCCACTTCAGCCACTCATGACATATATAACCTTGGGGAAAGCAAGAGTCTGGTCATACTCTCATGGGGATGACGACAGTACTGGGCTCAGGGGGTGGCTGTGAGGATTTAAACAAATGATAAGTCTAGAGTGCCCAGCTAGCACTTGGCATGCTACCCGTCTCACGGCTAACGGCACATGGTGTCTTATAACCATTAACCCTCTTCTCTGGCATGTGTGAGAGGGCATCCAGGCAGGGCTGGGGCGGCACATCCCCACTTTAGGAAAGGACGGCCACTCAGCCTGTGTTCCCTCTCCTCCTCCTGACGCCCTGGGGATGCCTGGAGGAGATGCTCGCCTGTCTGCCTTGTAGGTCACTGAAGTCTGTTTCTCCCCAGACATTTTTGGAGCACGTCTTCCTCAGAGAAGAGAAACTGTTATGCATGTTGTTCTGTTCCGTGAGTGTGTCTCTCTTGGTGAGCCACTCATTCCACACGGATGAGTCACCGATGACTTCAAGAAACCCGGAATATCCCTCATGTGTGACATACAGCTGTGAGGGAGCTTGTGTCAGGGAAAACACACGAGGCAGGCACAGATGCAAGACCCAGACCAAGGCGTGGCCTGGGATCGTGGCAGAGGTCCTGAGGGTTTGCGAGAACTTTCCATGACATGGTCTACTTTCAGACTCCAGAGCAGTTGCTCCTAACTTCCTTTGGGAGGACAGGGGTCTACTATGAACCTTCGTGAAAACCAGATATAACACCTGAGATATCGACCATCTCCATAGCTAACCAATCAGATCTAACTAATCAGAATGGACATGTGCTATAAACAACTGGTATAAAGGTCCTGGTTCGTGCCAACTGAAAACCAGTCCTGTGCTCTGCAAACAATTTTATGGGCTTCATGGACCCCTGCTCCCTCCATGTTGATGTCAAGGTCATGGTTATTTCTAAAGAATAGTCACTCCATCAGGCCCCAGTGATGCTCTGAGGTTACACCAGTGAATGCGCTCTGCAAGCTTACACTGTGGTTAGGCAGACAGACGTGAAACCAGTAATCACATCAGTTCCTGCATAATTAGGATTGTGGTAAGTGCTATGTGGAGCAGGAGAAGGAGCCGCAGCACAAATCACAGAGGGGTCTTACCTGGTTTAGAGACTGTGGGGGTGGGGGCTGGGGAGGAGCACATTATGAAAATTCACTTAAAGGAGCTACACTGATGCCCATCCCAAGAAGATGAGGGGGAGTCAGGCAGGCGAACGTGGGAGCAAAATATCTCTAAGCCACTGCAGGCAGAGGGACCTCGAGGATGCAGAGAAGCTAAGACGATGCTGGCAAGTGTGCAGCCCAGGGAAAGAGACGGTGAGGGTGAAAGGTGGTCTGGAGAAGCCAGGAGAGCTGATCTGCCAAAGCCGAGCAGGCTACATTGAGGGGCACATAGAACTCTCTGGAGATAAAGTCCAGCTAGCGCCTAGGGAAGGTCTGAGCTCACAATCAACTCTTTGTCACTGTTGATATTACGGGCCACATTCAGCTACTGAATCTCTGAACCACCCTACCAAAGATGTGCTAGGAGCTGAGGTCAGAGACCTACCATTCCAGTCCCAGATGATTCGCCCATCCACCCATCACATCCACCCACCCATCCATCCCGGCATTCGTCCACGCATTCACTCATTCATTCATCCACCAAGCAGGTATTCAGTTCTCCAGGAACAGCACTGGGCTGAGACAACATGGTGGGTAGGACCCTACCCCTGTCCTGCAAGAAGCTTACAGTCAAATAAGAAAGACAACCGCATAGGAAAGGATAACTCGAGGCGCTCCAGGCTGGGATGGAAGTGTTCAGTGTTAAAAGAGCACAAGGAGAGGGGTACCCTGTGGAGAAGGCTTTCTAGAAATGGTCCAGAAGAGGGTGTGGGACAAAAACGTGACAGGTAAGGCAAAGGTCAGGAGGTGACGCAGATGGAGATGCTTGCGAAGAAGTGATTCATTCCAGGGTGGCTGGTGAAAGGAGGGGATGGAGTGAAATGGCAGAGTCGGACCAGAGAGGCAAGGAGGGGTCAGGCCATGGGCTGTCTACAAAGGTCAGTGGATAGCATTAAAGCTCTTGCTTTCATTTGCTCTGACATTTTTGTTTCTTACTTTTGCTTGTATTTGTGGTGTTGATCGGATGGATGGATGGTTAGTTGATGGGTTGGGTTTTATCAGAGAGGACGTCTGAGAAGCTGTTGTTGTTTAGTCGCTGTTGTGTCTGACTCTTTGTGACCCCATGGGCTGTAGCCCACCAGGCTCCCTTGTCCATGGAATTATCCCAGCAAGAATACTGGAGTGGGCTGCCATTTCATTCTCCAGGGGATCTTTCAGACCCAGGGATCGAACCTGCGTCTCCTGCATTGGCAGGCAGATTCTTTACCACTGAGCCATCAGGGAAGCCTGTGTGAGGGATACAGATAAATTCTGCACTTGGATGAAGGCAATCTGATAAATACATAAAAGCATGTCTTTAGCATCCATATGGACGATGGAATAAAAGACATAACATGGATTGAGTGCCTCCTGTGTGCAAGGCACTTACCCTAAATTGGCTCCTTTTAGCTTCATGCCCCCCCGCTCTGAAGAGAGAAGGTGTTGTCGAGGATCCAGTTGGAAAACTGGAGCCCAGGACTCAGAGTCTCTCAATGAGGGCACGTAGTTCAGGAGGTGTAGGGCACCCCGAGACCTGGGCTGCCTGGCTGTGCTGTCTTTCCATTACGGACACTGCCCCTCCACTTCTCCCCAAACGGATCATTTCCAACTGTGTGGACTAGTCATTTCCAAGACTGACTTAAGACACCCTAAATTATCTCATTATCTCAGGGGAGGTTGGAGAGTGGCCAAATTTTTTCTCAGAGCAAGTTAATCTTAAATACTTTGAGTTTTAAAAAAAGGCTTCCTTGTAAAGTATCTAACATGTATTGAGTGTTTATTACAGACCAAGCAGTGTGCTAAATGCTTTGTCTTCCTCGTTAGACTTCCTCGTTAGATAGGTTCCACTGTGGTCTCTCTTTCATGGAGGGATAGTGGGAGCCTTAGATAAAGGATCTCGACCCGTGTGCTCAGCAAGTGATGGGCTGGGAGGTGAACCCCAGTAAAGTGACCCCAGAAGCTCCACTTTTAATCACAAGTCGGCACCACGCTTCCACATAGCCCCACCTACACATCATAGGAGGCCTGCTTCTGCACAAAGGAACTCTTCGAAGGAAGGCAGAGGCTGCTTTCAAGTTGCCCAGTCCACACGGAACCTCAAAAGGTCCGGGAACCCGTGCGCGCAGCAGGCTCTGTGTGTCCCAGAAAACAGCCGTGACAAAGAATCTCGAACCACGGCCGTGCCAGGGCTTGATCTTCAGGCTTCAGCTGCAGCTTTCTTGCTTGTCTTCACTGGGGAAAGAACTTCCCTTCCTGTTAAAACAATTTGCCTTTAAGCTTTTCTGCAGAAGAAAACCCAGAAGAAAGCTTTGGGGTTGGCTTCAGTGTGATGTGACTTTTCAGTGAGCGAGAGGGACCCGGTGTCACGCCAAGTGACAGATCCTCCGCCTTGCTTCTTCCTCTTTCTTTCTTCCCTCCCCCTCCCCCGAGCGCAGCTTATGTAGAACATCTGGTTTTAAAAGTGTCGCAATTTTTAAACATATTATAATGCTCATGGGATCAGAATATCAACAGCTGTCCGCTGCGGTGAACCGCACGTCTGGAAAACATTCCTTGAAACTGAGTTCTTAAATAAATATAAAGCATCTATAACTCATGATGCCGAACAACACCCATTTGTAAACTGACTATTTAGACCAGATGAGGTGCAAACAATGGCTGCCTTGGTCTGACGGTCAAAGTGGGAAGGGAAGCTGAACTTCTTAGCCCTGAGCTTCTCTGGAGATCCTGGGCCTCTGAGCCAAGTCAGGCATCCGGGAATATTCACTAAAATACCTGCTTTTGTCTCCCCTTCTCTCATTTCTGCTGGAGTGTGCTGGTTTTCACATTACCCCCTAACCGTTTTCTTATCTCTGGCCTCTAGCTCGTGGAAGGCCTTTCTCCCCCCTACTTTTTCTTGTATCAAGGTCTCCAGAAAATAAATGATACTTGACTTTAGTCTACAACTACCCTTTTGTCCCTCCTCTTCTGGCTCCAGAAGTCTCCAGGAGAGAACTGTACATCTACATACAAACACAGGCATGCACACGTGTGTGTGTGTGTGTGTGAGACTTCCCTACATTTATAGAGCTGTGTGTGTGCCAAGTACTATTCTAAGACCTTTGTAAGCATTAGGTGTATAAATCCCCCAAACAACTCATGGTACAAATATTCCTGTTACTCTCAGTTTATAGATGAGCAAAACGGGGCTCATTCATGGTGGCAGGTTAAGTATCATATGTAATTAAGCTAGGAACCATTTCCCTGCGGTATGATCAGGGTTCCATTTAAGGCATTAGGAGAGGTAGAGTACCATGCTTTTGGTAAACTAAATCAAGATATGTAATTTTACAAGTACAGGTACCCTTATGGGCTCACTGGGACAAGATCTTTGAAGAGCTCTTGACACAGTTGCTTACTTTTCCCATGGGCTCATTTAGATGACACAGAAGGCTCTCAGGTCAGTGTTGGTTAGGAGCAAGATTGTCTCATAAACAGCTAAGAAAAACAAACCAAAAAACCCTGTATAAGTTATCTAGATGTGAGCATGGGTATTTAATTTTGATTCTTCTTTAATGGCCTATCATTAAAATGGGGCAGGAGAGGGCAAAATCATGATTTTTAAAAAAACTTTCAAATGAACTTCTTAGATATCATCGTAGTTCAGCTAAAATTTAAAAAGTGTGTGTGGGATATGTAGGGGAGGAGTAGGACCCAAAAGTGCACTCTGTTTTACGTGTGAGAAAGGTTTATTTACAGCGCGTACATTATTCCATGTCTTCACAGTGCCCGTGGGTTCTGAATTCTGGAAAGAGATGTGAACGGTTCTTAAACACGCCCTTTCAATCATCAGTTCAGTCGCTCAATCATGTCCGACTCTTCGCGACCCCATGAATCGCAGCATGCCAGGCCTCCCTGTCCATCACCAACTCCCTTTCAATCATATTTATCATTAATTCCGAAAGGTCATGGGTAGAGTAGCCCCTCCCCACCTATCATGTTGGTATCTATACTAGGCTGTGTGCTACATTTGATTTTCTTGACCTAAAACTTTGATGTTGTGGCCTCAATAAATATATTGATCTGACTTGGGCAATGTTTTCCCCCGTGGAGTACAAGGCAACTTGTAAATAAATGGCTCAGAATATCCAAACTGGTCCCACACAGCCCTGTTTAAGGAAACGAGGCGTCTTTTTCAAGCTCATATTTTCACCTTGATGTTAATTCAACTGCAGAAAGGCTCGCACCTCCTCCCCAGTGTAAAGTCAAAATCTACATTTAAATGGAGACATTGCAGGCAGTCCAGTCCAGGAAAGCGAGTAAACACAAACCCTGTTGCGATTTAACTGGAAATGAGCTCTGATAAGTTAAAAGGAAAAAAGAAAGAAGGATAGAAAGAAAGGGGCAAGGAAAAGAAATGGCATGTGAAGCGGTCCTTGAATTTCTGTCTGGAAAAGTGGAAAACCAGGCTAAACAAAAACAAAAGACCAATGATTTGGAAAACTTCCAATGAACAGAATGCTTTCTACCATACGGGTGTTAAACTGTAATAAGGCCATATTCGAGGTACAAATACGATGGGCTTATCTTTGAATTAAAACAACAACAGAAAGAGCACAAGGGAGATAGGAGGATGCTTTTTTTTATACTCATATTTCTAACCCTCATAAAATATTAGTAGCTGAATCAGCTATAAAAATTAATGGCTCCAGTTTCTATTGTGTTACTCTCTTCAATTTCATTTTATCACCATTCTTATTTTTTTTTTCCTTTCTCTTTTTCAGTTTTTGCCTTGCTATCTTCCTAAATTGTTTGGGGTTCCAGTGTTTATGAGTTTTATAAGCTCGATAAGACATGTAGGGCAGAATTTCCAACAAAAAGGGTAGAACAAAAGCTCATCTGAATCCTTACACTGGATTCTCTCTGGTGCAGTTAGATTGTGGTAACAGATTGTGAAAACGTTATCAAACAGAAAGAGACAACACTCTGGCCTTCATTTCCAAGTTTGTTGCAAACTTACTTTTTCTTTCTTTCCTTCTTCTATTTTTTCTTTTTTAATAGCAAGGACTAAAATTTCCAATTTCCTCAGGCCTCACCTGGCCTTTTAAAATGTTTTCAGGCCACTGCGAACACCAAACTCAATTCTGAATTTGCATTTACATAATATAATTTTTTACCATCAATTAATCGATCGCATTTAAATTCCTAAGAGTATCCAATGAGTAATAACTACCCCCCAGGGTGCTGTAAAAAGTTAATTTCTAAACACAAAGGCCACTTTGACTTTCAAAAAGCTGAGTTGTGTTTCCCGTTTGAGTCAACTCCCCCCGCCAAAAGAAGTCTGTGTTTTTTAATGACCGTCCTGAAGATTTTTACAGAGAGCAATCCTTTTAAACAGTGAAGGAAAATATGAGGGTTTAGAGGCCAGGAAGGTGAATGGAGTGAACTGCCAAGACGTGTCTCTGAAAGATTCTCTGTGTTCTACCGGCTTGCTGTTCAGTCACTAAGTCGTGTCTGACTCTGACCCCACGGACTGCAGCGTGCCTGGCTCCTCTGTCCTTCACGATCTCCTGAAATCTGCTCAGATTTATGCCTGCTGGGTCGGTGATGTTATCTAACCACCTCATCCTCTGCTTTCCCACCTGGGTCTATCGTGAATGCTACTGCGGTAGGAGGTGCCCTTCTTGGATCCAGAATGGCCCCCCACCTGCAGTCATAAAATGACAGGCCAGGTGACTCAGATAACTCAGCATCTGGATATTGAAATTATGCTGGCCAATCACACAGTGAATCCGAAGCCAAATGTACGATGGATATTCAATAAATAAACAGAGCAGTAGGACAGTGTTTGGAATGAGAAGACCTGGGTTAGAGACCCTGTTCTACCATCTGCTAGCCGGGTGGCCCTGGGGAAGCCGCCTACCTCTCTCTAGATGATAACACCTATTTTCAGACTTTGTTACCATGAAGTCATTCAGGGATGGATGTGGAGGTGTTTTGTGAAGCCTGGGGAAGATGGAGGCATGGCTGTTGCTAGAATAGATGCAGATGTGTTAGGGAAACATTTTTGGTCCTCTGTTGGGTTTATTTGGACATGGATGAGTCAAGTAGACAAATGCTCCCACATCTATTCATCCTGAATTTAGCCTTGTAGGCATCCAGTTGATTGTTTCAAACTTAGTTGTAAATAAATAGTAAATAAAAACTCAGTTGGGGTTTCCTTGGTGTCTCTAACAGTCAAGAATCTGCCTGTCAAAGAGGAAGACCTGGTTTTGATCCTTAGGTTGGAAAGATCCCCTGGAGAAGGGCGTGGCAACCTACTCCAGTATTCTTGCCCGGAGAATCCCATGGACAGAGGAGCCTGAAGAGCTACAGTCCGTGGGGTCGCCAAGAGCCAGACATGACTGAATGACTAACACACACGCATACACACAATAACTCAATTATGAACTCTGTATACAACTTGGTACTTACAATAACCAAAGTAACCAAGCAATTAGCAAATGGATTAATTGGGGATCTGTCATAGGCTTGGGCATGCCTGTTTCCTGCACTGCTGTCATCCATCTTCCTGAAAACACAGAACTCCTCAAACATAGAGATCAGGCTGTATCCATCCCGTAACAGTCTCCTCTGTGGCCTCCCTGAGAACGTACCACCAGGCCTGGCTACAGTTGGCGCTCAATAAATGTTTGGTGAGTGAATGGACAAACGATGGGAGAAACATAAAACCAGTGAGGTGGAATTTAATTCCACAGCCTGCAAATCAAAATCAGACTGCAAATGGAGGTCATTTTCACAGGGATATATTTCAGCGTCACGTGCAGTTAATCAGAACACAGCGATTTTTTTTTCCATAAGCATAAGACGGATTATATAGTTTTTCTTTTTTTTTTTTCACATGGCCCCTAAATAGCACCCTCTTCAACTAATTTCAAAACCAAATGGGATGCTTGAAGCACCAAATCGAATGCTGATGTGGGCTGGCGTGTGGATAATTCACAAAGGCTGCATCTTCAGAGCCATGACACAGTCAGGCGTGGCCAAAGAGTTAGTGGAATTGATGGGGTGTCCTCAGGGCTGTAAAACTGTCCCTGGCTTTCCAGCAAATTGCTCTAGCCAGGGCGCATTGAACTGGACAGCCCCAAACAAAATTCTTCTCCACACTGGCCCAACCTCAGACTACCACGTAGGTGGCAGAATGTACAGCACAACATTAGTCTATTTAGTGAGTCTATTTGCCAGTTTCATAGCTGTCAGTTGACTCTCACAGTGGTCTCATGCAGATCTGTGTAGGACTTCGGCTTTCCTCTAATTCTTTGGTCCTGAGTCAAATGCAGGAGTAATATTCTCCATGTGGTTGTAGCTTTATCGCATCAAGACAGCCCCAAGTAGTCCCATTTGGAGGGCTTTGGGAGGTACAGTCCAGTGCATATGTTGAAAGCAAGTCTCTGGCCCCAGGTTGCTGGGTAGGAATCTGAGCTCTGTCATCTCCCAGGCATGTGACCTTGGGCCTGTGACCCAGGCATGTGACTTAGCCTCCTATGCATCACTACTGCATCTATGAGATGGAGATGATATTATTAAAAGCACCTATCTCAGAGCATTATATGAGCCGATGTGGAAGAAGTACATGGAACATTCCCTAACACAGAGTAAACACTACATAAGAGTTTGTGCTTAGACTCAGACTACACTGAAAACCACATTTGTATAAAATTATTGAACATAAATTTGCTTTTTGAAAACAAACCCCCAAAATCCTCTCCCACTCAATTGGGAACAACTCAATTGCTCTTAAATCTGAAATTGAGACCTTAATGCTGTTGAATATCTGCTGCAAAGCTGCTTCTCAAAATAACAAAAGCTGCTACTTCCCAGGGGAGCGTGAGCGTGTTTCACAGGACACGCGAAGCCATGAGCAAAACGTGAGTCTTTCTTCCAAGGCACGAACAAACAAAATCTTACTGTGCGTCTCATAGCTAAAATTGTCCTTGACAATGGGAAAATGAATGACAGCAACCAACTTTTGTATATTAATAGAAAATAATTTAATATAAAATAGATCCACTAATGTGGACCTTTTGTGGAATGAAGTGAAAAATGCCATGAATTTTCAGGTCACAGGAGCCCTTCAAGAAATGTCACATTTGGATTTCTGCTTCGGCTTCATCCATCCATGGACCCCACACCTCAGCCCCACAGATGTCTTGGGAATGGGGACCTGAGATGCAAGGAGAGGAACCTGGCAAAGACTGTCTGGATCAGTGCTTCTCAAACTCTACGTGAAGAGCAATTTTTCAAAAGTTTTTATATTTATTTCAGAATTACAGTTATATAAACTACCACAAGAATGAATTATCGAAAAAAGACATGAAGGAACAAGATGTACAAAATGCAAGCCCCATTTTTTAAACTAGTAAGTCAAGCAGATAAAATTACTGTCAAATTGTTGCTCCTAAATACAGACCTTCCAACTCTACATGTATCTGGTCGTGAACTGGTAAGGAACTGTTTGAAGCCCAGGTCATACTTGAACAGCTGCCCCAAGAGACTCAAGGGTAGGATTTTGAGCCTTGCTGACTAAGCAGTGGAGCTCTGTATGGCCATGGAGTTCAACATTCTGATAATTAATTTCATTCTTGTGCAAAGTATCGAATCATGTTGTGTGTTATTTGTGTGTGTTACTTGCTCAGTTGTGTCTTTGAGACCCCGTGGACTGTAGATCTCTAGGCTCCTCTGTCCATGGGATTCTCCAGGCAGGAATTCTGGAGTGGGTACATTCCCTTCTCCAGGGGATCTTCCAACCCAGGGATTGAATCCGGGTCTGCTGCATTTCAGGCAGATTCTTTACTGTCGGAGCCACCAGGGAAGCCCACTGAATCATGTTAAAGCCCGGCAATGAGCTTCTCTGACTCCTTGCTGGTGGCTCAGGCAGGGCGGGGTTGGGCCCAGGCCCCCGGCAGGATACACTAGGGTTCTAAGCACCCCCAGGATGCCGGCCTCAGTTTCATCAATTACTGGATCTGAGAGAGATAACTTGCTAACAAATTCCTTGGGAGGTCAGAAGCCATCGGGAAATGAACAAGTGGTTAATTTCATGACGTGGGGAGTTTGTTCCAGTTCAGTGGATTGCAACCTTTCTGAGATTTCATTACAAGCTGAAGCCTTTCCCACTGGAAAAGTCCAGCCACCCAGGCCCACACACACACCTGTGCATAAATGAAGGGATTCAGTGATCTTCTAAAACCCATCCAGTTGTCCCTAAGTACAAACTCCAACTTTAGGGTTAATGTAGACTGCTAACTAAATTGAACACTGATAAATAGCCCTGATGGGAGGAATTTCTA
The DNA here is from genome assembly GCF_055505025.1 of Bos grunniens. Taxonomy (NCBI): domain Eukaryota; kingdom Metazoa; phylum Chordata; class Mammalia; order Artiodactyla; family Bovidae; genus Bos; species Bos grunniens. The sequence continues at coordinate 6,882,092 of NC_141182.1, forward strand.
CTTTCTCTTGATGCTTTTAGTGCTATATTCACCCCTAGATTTCTCCTGCCTCACCTCCTCTCATTCCTTTTATTGCTATATTCACCCTAGACTTTTCCCCTGAAGAAGGCAATGGCACCCAACTCCAGTACTCTTGCCTGGAAAATCCCATGGACGGAGGAGCCTGGTAGGCTGCAGTCCATGGGGTCTCGAAGAGTCGGATACAACTGAGCGACTTCACTTTCACTTTTCACTTTCATGCATTGGAGAAGGAAATGGCAACCCACTCCAGTGTTCTTGCCTGGAGAATCCGAGGGACAGGGGAGCCTGGTGGGCTGCCATCCATTGGGTTGCACAGAGTCGGACACGACTGAAGCGACTTAGCAGCAGCAGCAGCAGACTTTTCTCCTGCCTCACGTCCTCTGGCCTGACTCTCATTCCTGTCCTTGAGGCTTCACGGTGTGAGGGCCTCCATCTTGTAGGCCTGGAAAGGGCATGATATGATTAGCTCTGTCTGCTTTCTCACTGCTTCTGGAAGCAAACCAGGCCTACCCAGGGCAGCTTCTCCATGGTGGTGCAGCCTGTGAGACGGGCAGACAGGTGGGTCCCACCTTCCCTTGTGAGGTAGCGTCTCCTGGAGCTGACAACTCTGCCCAAGCTCAGAAGTTGTTTAATGATGGGCTTCAGGTGGGGCTTAGGTAAGAGATGGTATTACTAAGAGGAGCACTCAGAGCTACAATTTCCAAATGCTTGGGAGGTACTTTGAAAGCCAAGAACTATTTCAGAAACACAGTGGTTTTTAGACCTTACCCACCTAGCCAGGATGTTTCAACTCAGGATGCTGAGCTGAACACAGTCAAGGAGTCAGAACATGGATTTGGGTAAGGGATAGTATCATGGACATGGAAGGTTACCCACCTAATGTCTTTCCTAACTGTACCATGATTTTGTTCAGATACAACACAATAAGATAAAAACTTGCACTCATCATGCACCGAGACTGCCAAAGAGCCTGGCATTTATTGATTTATTCAACCTTCATAACCACCCAGTGGAGTGGGCATATTATTATCTGTCAGACAGATCAGGAAACTGAGGGACAGAGAAATCAATAACATGCCCAAAGTCACACAGCTACTAAGTGGCACGGGCACAAATGGAATTAACACCCTAGCTCTGGACTCCAAGCATGCTATCCAACTTTCACCCCATTCCCAGCTCTAGGGCTGGGTCTCGATGAGCTCAAGCCAATCAGAGCATGGCATTTTCATGTTGTTGTTGTTATTGGTCAGGGCAAACATATGACCTCAGACAGGCCAATCAGATGGAAGAAAGGACTGTAGCCTGCAACTGGAAACAAGGAAGTATGGTGCTACCTGTTGCCCACGCTGGTGATAGCAGAGCAGAAGAAAGGAAAAATTATCCAAGTCCTTGTTGACATCATTGACCACTGAATCAGCTGGTCCTGGAATCTGCCCTACTTCTGGACAATATGTGATATATAAAACAATTCATTTTCCTGTTGCTTAATCCTAAAAGCATTCAAAATTATATAAATGAGTTTTAGAAATCTGTGAGAGTGGGCCTTGACTGAAGGCCAGGAGGAAAACTTTTGGGAGTTACAGAATACCAGATTAGGTTGAGGATGCCCTATCAGAGACTGACTCTTAGGTCTTTAGGAAGAAATTTTCTGTGTGGCAGGTCTCAAGCCCAGGGTCGCTCCTTTTGCTTAGCTTGGCATGCATCTATGCCAGATGTTTATGTGCGCATGCTTAGATATGCACACGTGCATACATCTGATCGTACTCCTAAAAAGGCAAGGGGACAAAGATGTGAGTTGGGGAATTTCCCTCTTGGATTCATTGGGCTTCTAGTAGCAGTTCGAGCGAAGGCTGAGTCACTTATCAAGAATCCTACAACTAGGAGATGTCAGAGCCATTTACACAGGCAGGTATGTGTCTTTCAAGATCCTAATTAGTCACTATGATTTCTTCTGAGATCAGGTTCCCCAGAAGCAGAGCCTGAGATGGGGTTGAAAGACATGACTTGTTGAAGGAGGGAGGGTATGAGGGAACAAGATAGGGCAAGAGAAAGAGCTAAGCAAGGAGGCAGCAGGACTCTGGTTCTAGCTCAACCCTAGCAGAAGCTCTGGAATCAGAATTTCAGCAGAGGCTTGATTCAGCTGGCGGTGGACCGTTACTCCCCAGTAGCCCTGTGTCAATCAGTAGGTCAGTGGGCGGTCCCTGGAGAGGCGGAGGCGGCATAGGGGGGATGGTGTAACCTTGGCAAGAGGGCCTCCAATTGGCGGAGAATGGGGACAACTTTTCAGCCCTTAGACGTCAGCAGGGCAACAGAGGGACAGATGCAACGGCCTATGAGAGCATCTAGAAGGATCGCCATCCAAATCTACAGGGAACCAGATTCAACATCCTGTGATAAACCATAACGGAAAAGAATACGAAGGAAAATGTATTTATATGTATAATCAAGTCACTCTGCTGTATAGCAGTAAGTAACACAACACGGTAGATCAGCAATACTTCAATAAAAAAATAGATTAAAAAAAATCTAATAATGGCTTTTATCTGTATAGGCTAGGCTCTCAGTCTGGATGGCCTTTCCCCCAACTTTTGCACCCACCCACAAAGGCAAACATGTCTCCTCTACGACTCTTTATCTCCTCTTGACCCTCAAGGAAATAGCCTGTATCTTATTTCTCTCAAATCAACATCTCAGAGCTGCACACGCCCGCCGTGTCCCTCTGGCACCCAGCAGACGCCTGGCGCAGAGCAGAGGCTTCAATAAATGTTTGTGGGATGCATGAATGGAGAAATGAATGGATTTCATGAATCCACATGCTGCTAATTTGGAATTTGTGATACTTTGGAGACAGAATATTTATTGAGTAAAAGTTTGGAAAAAATACTCTAACTCGGGCTTTTACTGCTTATGTAGTTCATTACTAAGGAATGCAAGTTTCTAGACCTCCTTCCCCACCCCGTGACTTTCCGCATTTTATAATACGTAGAGTAATTACAACTCAAGAAACTGCTTTTCCTTTTAAAAAAGACAGCCAACCTCTGCTCTAATTAGACCTCTTGGTTAATTTGGAAGAATTTTCTTCACTCTCGGCCCGCCCTGCCATCTCCCATTCCTTAATCCGAACTAAATTTCACAAAACTTGGTGAATGAGAATTTCCCTTTCGGTTCAGCTTCTGTAGAATGCTTGAGGTTGAAGGGTAGGATACAGATGATTCCAAAGCAAGTTGGTTCTCTCTGCAAAACGCAAGAATAAAAATGATCTTAGAACTTAGGTCTTCCATTGACTATGCAGAAATTTAGAAAAGGGAGCCATGATGCAGTAATTCTGACGCTGCTTAGATTTGAGAACCACGGGTCTGGTAGAGAGGAATCAGGCAGTCCTTGTTTAGAGTCTCACGGGCCATGTGGCAGCCTGTGAATAACCTCCCCAACTCTCTCTCTCTGTAAAATGCAGACCCACTGGTGTTGCTGTGTGAGTTCGTGAGTCTGTATATGTCAAGCTTTCAACACAGCTCTGGGTACAGATTGCTTTCACTGTCATTCCTACATTATGGGTGGAAAAAATAAAAACATGGAGAACAGGGTAAGTCCTAACATCTTCCCTGTGACTGGTGGCTTGGGAGGCCAGAGTCAAGGAGTAAGAAGAGGGGCTGGGCTTAACAGGGAAAGGTGAGGACCCGTGATCCAGGGGAGGGGGAAGGGAGAGGTTCCCGGGCAGTCCTGAGGACCCAGCCAGCCTGCACTGAGCTAACGCTGGGTCCCTCCCAGGGTTGGGGAGTAGGCATGGCGGACACAGGTCTCCAGCTCTCCTGGGAGGGACTTCCACTTTAGCAGACAGGGTGGGAACCCTGTTTGCCAAAGTTAGCATCTCCTTAGAGGATTACAGTGGTGTGGACAGGGGCGGGAGACTCAGGCCATTTCTTTGCAGGGAACACTTCTATAGGTTCTGATGAACAAACATCGAAGCCAGAAGATTTGTATGGGTGGAGGGTCGGGCATCCAACACCTTTGGGCACTGGGGTGGCCAGAGTGACATTTTAGGAAGATGTTTCTCCTCTCTTCCTGGTGGTACCACGTACTCCTCTCCCTGAGTCCTTAGATCTTAATTTCCAGCCTTTCCCCAAGCCCTTGACTCAGAGAATTCATGCCAAAATATTGCATCTCTGTTGAAATTTGGGACGTCAGAGAAGGAACAGAGAATAATCACGATGATGGCAGTTACAATGGCTCCCGCCCATCGAATGCCACTTCCTGTGTGCCGGGCTGTACTTTAATGCACTGCATGTTATTTCATTCTTGTCATAACTCCAGGAGGGAAACAGCAATTTTTCTCCCCCATTTTACAGATGAGAAAACAGAGGCTTCAAGAGATTAAACTGTCTGCCCACAGCACAGAGCTGGTGAGTGATTCTTCCAGGCAAGCCCACATTAATACCCCGGGGAAACTGAGTCCAGGAAACCCAGGGCAGGGGCTTTCCTCAAGGCTTCAGAACTGCTAAGAACCAGCATAAGGACCGAAGCCCCTAACATGTGTACTTTCATTTACAGCAAACCACAGTGCAATAACAGTTTTTGTGGCAGATGGTTAAAGCCCCTTCAGAAAAAAAAAAAAAAAAGGTAAAGAAAGAAAAGGAAAAGAAAAAGCTACTGGTAACATTGACTGAAAAGTCCTGGAATTTAAAATTTGTCTTAGCCAATTTGCACAATCGCCGCAGCCGGGTTTATATAGAAAACGTATGGCATACGCTTTGATTGCCACAACGAATAAATCCACAGGGTCCGCCCTCCTCCCCGGCAACAAAAATCCTTTTCTTTCCTGGCTATTTAGTATGCAAGGCAGATTGGAACATTAGCAGTGCAAAAGGGTAAATAATCTGGTAATTGATCTGGGATTTGTGGATTTTTTACCTCAAATTTCTGTTTATGGTGGAAGGTCGTAAGCTATACAAACCTCTATTGATCAGAGTCCTTTGTTTAAACAGAACCTACTGTATTTATTTGTGCTGCTCCTCCAAAGTCAAACAAAAGGGCACCGATGGAGCTAAACCTCGGCGTGGCACCGCGGCCATGTGGCCCATTCACTCGGCATACAGCTGTTTTCAATCTGCACAGTTTGTCTTTCATATCCATGTGGGATGGGGCGGCCTTCGCCTTGCCTGGGAGACAGGCCAGCAAGAGAAGATACGTGCTTAACCCTTCCCAGACAAGTCCCCGCTCCCTCTCCACACGGAGAAGTGATTCTTAGGAAGCGAGATTTTCCCCTAGGGATGCCAGCCCGTCTGTGATCACTGAGGAGTCTGCAGGGAAAGAACCCCTGCCCTCGGCTCCCATCGCTGCCCCCGCGCCTCGACTCCCCGACCCTTGCCAGTTCCTCAAAGCCTTACCAGTTCCTCTGAGAGAGACTCGAGCAGGAACATGGTGTTCTCTGCTGGCTCCGGGTGTTTGGGACTGTTGGGCCTGGAGGAGGGGACACATGAGCTACTCAGGGCAGGGTGGTGGAGCCTGGGCTGGTAGAACGCTGGCAGGTGGTTATGGAGAGGGTCCCTGTCCTACAGTGGGCTTGGCTCTCTCCCACCTCTACTTCCTTAATGCCAAACTTAGCATGAGTTTTCTTAACCTTGGCACTGTTGACATTGGGATGGAAAGATTCTTTGCTGGGGGAGGGGTCGTCGTGTACATTGTGGGAGGTTTAGCAGCACCCTGGGGCTCTCCCCACCCCGGATGCCAGGAGCAGCCTCCTTCCCCAGCAGTGATGAGCGAAAAGGTCCCCAGGTGGTACCGGGTGTCCTGGGGCAGAGGCCGTCTCCCCTGGTGGGGAAGCCCTGCCTTGAGATATCCCGTGCTAGGTGGTCAATGGCAGGGACTCTGGACCAGGCAGTCGCTGTCAAACTCTTTTTTTTTTTAAATCAACTATGTTCCCGCTTTCTGGTCCTGGTTTTCTCATTAGCGAGGTCCCCATGAAAGGCTCTGAGTTTCAGAGCTGCGCTGTGGACCTGGTGCTCTGTGCTGTGGTCACCCCAGGCCTGGATGGAGGGCTGTGTGATGCCCGCTTGCCCAACAGGTTGCCCGGAGAAACTGGGGGCCCAGGCAGCAGATGAGAAATCCACTCCAGTTGAGCACCGCTGGGTTTTGGATGCTCTTCACCAAGAATGACAACTTCTGAGTTTTGGAGGGAGCCTGCGACTTGGCAAACAGGACCAGAGCGGACTGGCTTTTTCCTTCCACCCCTCCCCCCACCGCCATCCCTGGCTTCACCGAGATGCAGACATTGGCCTCCCTCTTCAAGGCTGGAGCCGGAGGCAGGCGGCTCTCAAACGCTTGGTAATGAATTGCTCTGAGTAGGTGAGTGTGTTAAATAAATTGAAGCCCTTCACAAAATAGGGTTATTCCCAGTTTGGCTGTTACAGTCTCCTGGCTGTTAAATCTTTGGAAAATAACGTATCAGAATCTGGGTATAACATGAGTGGTTTCATAGCCAGGCTGACTGAGGTTCAAATTCCAGCACAGACTCTTTCTAATTGTCCCATATTCTTGGGCACAGTTGCTCTCCTTTTTAGTGCCTGTCAGTGGATGATGGTGCTGACCTCAAATTTGTGCTCCGAAATAAACAGGGTGCTGGACAGGGGCTACCAGTGTGTGTGCGCGGTATATCCTTGAGGTAACCAAGAAACAGCTGCCAGTATTACTATTATTGTTTGAGTATTATTATCACTGGGGCTTCCTTTGTGGCTCAGATGGTAAAGAATCTGCCTGCAAAGCAGGAGACGCAAGTTCGATCCCTGGATCGGGAAGATTCCCCTGGAGAAGGGAATGGCTTATTATCATTAAAGTTCTTCCCTGGGTGTCTAATTCTTATACACATTCAAAATAACATTAAGTCCCCGGAGAGGAGGGATAAATTAGGAGCTTGGGTTGAACATACACACGCTACTATATATAAGATAGATAACCAACAGCGATACACTGTATGATGCAGGGAACTCTACTCAATATTCTGTGATAACCTATATGAGAAAAGAATCTAAAAAAGAATGAAGAGGTGGCGCAGTGGTAAAGAATCTGCTTCCTAATGTAGGAAACATAGGAGACCCAGATTCGATCCCTGAGTTGGGAAGATCCCCTAGAGAAGGACATGGCAAGCCACTTCAGTATTCTTGACTGGAAAATCCCATGGACAGAAGAGCCTGGTGGGCCATAGTCTATGGGGTCGCGAAGATCAGACAGTACTGAGCAACTGAGCACGTGCGCATTTAACTGAATCACATTGCTGTTTACCTGAAATGAACACAACTTAATGAATCAACTACAGTCGGTTAAGTCTACAATCCAAGCACAAGTGTTTGGAGATATGAATGAGGGTCTTTGTGATACTCAGATCATTTACTTCTCAGTTGGATATTTTGTGTTACAGTTTTAGTTGTTATGTTTGGGGGTGGGGTGGAAATAAAACTACTTCTCCCTCTTTTAAACTCTTTCAGACTTCAACTTCCCAAGCTGAGAAGGCATTCCTACATACGGCAAGGACCATCTGTATGAAACGGAGTAGGGTAGCAAACGGAAGCCAGGAGCTTGATGGGCAGGGCAAGCGGTTCCATCTGGGTGCGGCCTGTCTCAGAGACCTTGATAAAAGCACAGTGTCTTGCTGACAATGTGATCTCATCTATATTGTATTCACGTCTCCCCCATCACTGGGAGGCCTGGAGACCTCCTCTGGGCCACACTTTTAGAGTGAACGCGAGCCCAGTGTGGGGTGAAGTTTGAATCTCAGTTCTCTTCCCTCTCCAGCCTGTGTATTCGCCAGAGTGGAAGTGGGAGAGCCTTACATTCTGGGGAGGGTATCTCTTGTCTATGGGGCCTTAAAAACTATCTTAGAGGGCATGAGAACCAGGGCATAATCAGAAACTGAGAGGATCTTACGGAGAAAGGAGAAATAAAACCAGGAACCACAGGCCTTTCTTCTCCCAGCTTTTGCTTCCAGCCTTTTCCTCTACCTTCCTCTTTTCCAGAGTTCTGGGACCCCCTTCCCCCAACCCACACACCATACTCCTTGTATTTTTCTTGAAGTGCATGTTTATCTACTGTCCCTGAATGAAACGGTTTGCCTCTGAGCTGTTTGCATTAGGAAGCTGTCTCCCGAAATATGCATTTTGAGGACACACAGAATTATCTATGTATGTCATTTATACATCAGTCATGATGTTGAGTGTAAAATGCCGGTAAAGCAGTGTCTTAAGAACCGTAAAACAATATTGATGAATCTTGCTTCCCAAGGCCCCTCTCTTTCCCTTATCAAGTATCCATATCCTAAATTTTGTTTATAATTCTCTGACTTTTCTTTAAAGTTATACTTCTGTAGATATTCCTCGACTGTCTGTGCGGCTGGTCGGGGGGCAGTGCAGTGCTGGTAAGCTTTGTGAGAAATGCCACTCTGTTCTGTATTATCTTACTTGGTTTTCCTCTCAACTTATGTTTCTGTGATTCATCCAGGCTGTTGCCTGTACCTGTATGTAGTTCATTTATTTTCCCTATTGTCTAGTATTCTGGTCCCTTTATTTATTCTCCTGTTGAAGGTTAAGGGGGTAATTTTCAGTAGAAATATGACTAAACAACATTCTCATATATGTTTCCTGATGCATATAAATGAGAGTTTTTGAACTGGAGAGGGGCTAAGAGTCTGTAGATTTGATCCCATGATAAGCCTTATAATTATTAAATGATTCTCATTACTCTGCTCCAAAGAGGCCCCCTTGTTTCCTAGGCAGAATTCATTTTCCAAAGGTGAGTTTCCACTTCACAAGTTCATGAAAAATGGCTGTTCAGCCAAGGATCCTCTCTCTCTCATTCTGACATAGTGGGGTAGTTTGAGAAGAAGAAAGCCCTTGGTTTGAAACCTGGCCTGTCCATTTACTAATGACGACTTCGGGCTTGAAAATCCAAAAAGCATCATTATAAGAGAGATTTTCAGGATTAGGGCGTTCAAAGAAATAGACCTAGAAGCACATTCTGGACTCATCAGTATGAGAGGAAAGGGCAGGAACATAGGTCAACAGCAAGGCATCTCCACGCCTAAACAAAGCATCCCCTCTGCATCCTATAATGACCATCTCAGATTGTCCTGGACTCAAACACACAGTCAGGGGAGGCCATGGAAAGGAGAGAGAGAAGAAACTCTCACTGAGGGGATCTTATGAACTCCTCCAAGAGGAGGTAAATAAGTTCATCTTCTCTTGATTTTTGCTTTTTTTTTTTTTTTTAAGAGATGGGAGAAAGTTTCTTGCCACTCTTGTCCCAAATCTCAATCTACCTCTCCCAGCATGCATGCGTGCATGCGCGCGTGCACACACACACACACACTGTTCTATTATATAATTTTCTATATTATGATGCTTTGAAATCTTGATGAAAACCCTTCTGGCTGGGAAGATTTTGACGTGCAAACTAAAAACTCCAGAGCTCCCTCCTCCATCTGGTCCATACACCCCTGGGGGCAACATTCCTCTGCCCTTATCGGCCCAGTGCCAGGTACCAGGCAACTAGTGACCAGCCCCAAGCTCACTGAATTGTTGCGCTAGCCAGTCCCAGACTGTCCCCTCTGCCCTTTCCTGCCCTGCCCTCGACTCCCCAATAAAGGCCAGGGCCTCAGAGTTCACCCCACTCCTGTCTTCTGCCTCCTGACCACCCTGGTGTCTTTCCCGCACAGCCCTGTGTGCCGTGCCTCCTGTCTCCAGCACCGGTGGGTATAATGACTGTTGGTTTCCTGAGCTTCTCTGTCTCCTCAAGTGCTCACACCTGACTGACCACCTCAGACAAGGATACAAGACCGCTGTGACTTAGAATTATCATGACTCCTGTCTTCGTGTTACCAGTGAGCAAACGGGGGTTGGGGTGTGCTGCAGGAGCATCCTGGACCTTAAGCCCTCTTTGCCTTCATAATGGAATGACCTGTTTTAAAATGCCAGGGAAAGCAACCTGGAAAGCAGGGAAAGCAACCAGGGAAATGCCTTCATAATGGAATACACCTGTTTTAAAATGCCAGGGAAAGCAACCACTCTCCTCCATCCAGAAAGAAATGTGAACTGCCCCCAAGGCAAGAAGAGATGGGCTTGGAGACGGGCTTGTATGCCCGGGGCAGTTCTTTGTTTCAAGGCATGGCTAAGCCTTCCAAAAGGCTTCCCAGGAACGGAGGACCTTGACTTGTTTGCGTCTTGGGTCTCCGCGTTTAGCTTCTCCCTCTGACCCAAAGACCCAGCACCTTCACCTGTCAAAGGGACATTATAGCAAGTAACTATTAAAAAACAACAACAGCCATCATTATGACTAATTACAGCTTTTACACCCGCTTTAGAGATCCAAGATGAAAGACACACTTCAGGAAGGCTGATACGGTGACAGGTGAGCCTTGCAATTAATTAAACAATCTTGCGCACAATCACAGGTGGAGCATTCTGCAACCGCCACGAGGCTGGAGCGGGGCAGCTCCCAGGCCCCTCCTGGATGATGAGGCTCAAGAACACCTTTCATTGCTCTTCAGTCAACTCATCATACCTAAGGCTCCTGGAGCTCGCCCCTCCCTTGTGAAATGAGGGCAGCATCAGTACACAGCTCACGGGCCTTTAGTCCTCACAAACGCACTGTGAGTTAATTAGCAGGGCTGCTAGAAAGTGTTTTAAAGGACTTGCTTTGAATCCTGGCTCTCATTAGCCCATGGTTCTGAGCAAATGACTTTGTCTCTTCTAGCCTCACTCACCTCATCTATAAAGTGAGATGATAATCGTACCTAACCTTTGTTGGAGGTATCTGGTGATTAAACATGTAAGACATTTAACATGCGGTCCGTTTTCACTGCTTGAAACCTATTGTCAATATATTGCAAGTAACTGGCACCTTCCTGGAACACAGTTAAGGAACTTGTCATGGTTGTCTGACGCAGCCTTTCCTCCAGGCTGGACACAGTCACATTTATCTCTGAAATTAAACAAGCCTCTTTTTTTGTGCAGATGAAACTGGGTAGATGGATGTTCACCAAACTTGAAAGGTGTCTTTAGATCTGGCTTAAAATAAAGGCTGAGTGGTAGATAGGATTCCACATGGGCTGTAGCTAGAGAAACAGGGAAGTATCTTGCAGAGTAGCTGAAACAGATAATAACCTACAGTCCATGTGACTCGCTGATCAGGAAAGTAGTTCAAGACATATGAAGACCAGGGGGGCAGGGGTAGTGGGACAGAGACTATAAAAGTAAAGATGGATGTCTTCAGGGCAGGTATGGTCTAAAGAAGATGCTGTTTCTTCCTAGGGCAGCTTGGTGTGGTGGGGAAAGCAGCCATAGGATTTATTTATTTCGTAATGATTAATGATGACTCAGCAGCTAATTTAAAACAAGATCATAGGGAGGACACTAAATAGCCAGATTCCTCAGTTTGGTTCCTGGGTTACTTATGCTAAGAACTCAGAAAGAATGGTCTCCAGCGGCGCTGACCCAGTGACAATCGTACCCTCCCCTGTATCAAGTGGAAGAAAGTCAGGATGCACAGAGAAACAGCCAGAAGGAGAAGCCCAGTAAATAACATCCCCATTCTTACGTGGGGAGCATTCCCAGAGTCCCAGAGCACAGCGGATTCCCTGAAACTCTCATCTGAAGGCTCACGCAGCCCCCAAAGGAAGCCCTTTCACTTCATGTGCCCCTTGGCTCTTAGCAGGAAGCGCTGATGCTGGTTTATTCTCCCCACTAGACTGCGGCTCCAGCTGAGGCTCCAGGAGGCTGAGGGCCTCCTGAGCCACACTAGGTGGCTGCCCTGGCCACCGAGGGTGTGTCATATCAAGGGTGGCACAGATGGGCTGACGGGCATGCAGGAACAGTACAGGGACCTGGAAGCAGGGGCCGGGGTGGTGAGTGAGGCAGGAGGGGCCGGGAACGGAGCTCTCAGTTCTCTAGAAAGAGGCAGGGGATGAAATGATCGTTTGCCTTCCCTGATCTCAGGAGCAGCTGCAGTTCTCAGATCCCAGCAGCCCTGCCTTGCCAGTAGCCGCTAACCATGCTGTGAGGCAGCCGAGAACACTCCTAACCTTGCACTCGTGGGGCGCAAGTTTGCAAGGCCAGGGCTCCAACACCTGGACTGCCAGGTGATCCCGCAGGCTACAGAGGAGGCGGCGGCATCAGAGAGGTGGCGAGACCTCCACTCCTATCAGCGGCCGATGGGGGGCCAGGCCTGCGGCCCGAACACGGGGCGGGCGGCAGGGTCACGGACAGCAGCCGCTTCGGCGGTCTTGCTGTGTATCAGCACCAACGCGCTCTGCAGCTCATCGGTCTGTACGTGCAGTTCTCTTTTTTCCACAGCTGTCAAATCACATCGATTTTCAGTCATCTGAACCTGGGTAGGATCAGCAAAGCAGTTTCCCCAGGTGAAAAGCTAGTTTATCAAAGGAGTCATTTATCCAATGCTCTGCGAGAAGAAAGGAGTTTTGAGTGGCTTTTGGGAAACGCACAACCCATTCCCGAAGGGGGTTGGTAACAATGGTCATAATTACCATTTATGAAGCATCTACTACAACCCTTCACTTCACATCCCTTTTATTCCTCTCCAACCATCTTTTGAGGGAGATAATAGCTCAATTGATGGGTACCTGCTTCTCCTGCCTTCTCTCATTAAACCCTAACTACCCGCTGCTGTGTGTATTATTATCCCAATTATTTAGCAAATGAAACTGAAGCACAAACAATCGCATGTCGCTTGCGCCTCGTCTCATAGGCAATGACAGAGCTGGGCTTCTGACTCAGGGCTGGATGTCGCCAACCCACGCTTTCCCACTTGAGCCTCTCAGACTGAGGTTTTCTCCCTTATCACCTCCCATGTTTGCCTTTGGATTCAGACTCATCTGGGAGAGCAGGCACACTGGCTGCTCATTTTGGAAACAGGGATCTTGTAAAGGTACAGAGAGAGACGGGCAGGGCTTACATCCCCCAGCAGAGTCAGCCAGCACCAAGTTCAGCCCTGCAGCCTGCAGCCGGGGTTCCGGCAGCCTCAGCTTCTGTGCTGATTCGGAGGGAGTCTGCCACGTAGAAACAGAAATACAGGTACTGCTCCTTAGATGGTCATCAACCTTCAGTGAAACAATGCCGGCAAGTGGCCAGCACAGACCCTGGGATGGATTCACTTGGCCTTCAGTGAATGCATGACCTAGCATCAGCTTAACCAAGAGCTCAATTTACTCTCTCTGCCCATTTCTCATCAAAGAATAAAAATCATGCGACTGTTTGGCTGGGTGGTCCAACTCCAGCTCTCCCAAGCTGGTGACCTTCCTACAATATGTGTGATGGATTGGGAGTCTGAAATAGTTCTCTCCTGGTAAAGAACCCACCTGCCAATGCAGGAGACACAAGAGACTCATGTTCAATCCGTGGGTCAGAAAGATCCCCAGGAGTAGGAAATGGCAACCCACTCCAGTATTCTTGCTTGGAAAATCCCATGGACGGAGGAGCCTGGCGGGCTACAGTCCATGGGGTTGCAAAGAGTCAGACACGACTGAGGTGATTTAACACATTTACTCCCCATTTCAGCCACTGAACTCAGGTTGGAGCTGCCTGTCTGGGGTAGCCAGATTTAGCCAATAAAAATACAAAAAGCCCAGTTAAATTTGAATGTCAGATAAACAACATGTGCTTTTTTGACTTAAGTTTGTCCCAACGACTTTCCTCCCCTGTGCTCTGGGCACGTATCCCCGTGGTTAGCTGTTCTCGGCAGAGGGGAAGTCCCCAAGAGGCCTGGGCCCTGGATGTATCTGGCAACATCCCCTTGGATCCTTAGAACAGGCCAAGGAGACAGACGTGGCCCGGGAATGGGGTGGGGGGTGGACACAGTCTTGGCCCCCCTCCCTTCATAGGGACAGATTGGGGAATTGGAGGCTGCAAGGGTTGGCAGAGATGATGAAAACCCTGTATTTCCTGGAGAAAGACTTAACGTGATGGAAAGTGCTGCCACCCTGGGTTTTTCTGGAAGGAGCCGCTCCTAAGTGGGTCTTTTCCCACAGTCTGTCCCGTGGGCCCAGTCGGAGGGAGGTCCCCGGTTTGAAAAGGCCATGACACCAGCTCCCGAGTCCACGCTTGCCCAGCACGTGTCCCTGCCTCTCTTCCCACGTCTCTTGGCCTCTCTCTCCTTTGCCCTCCTTCCTTCTCTGTAGCGTGAGGCCGTGAGTGTTCTCAGTGGGCCGAGTGCACCTGTGGGCCCGTGGTTGGGGGTGAGTATCCCCCGGGCCGGGAGCTCCCCTGTGGCTGTAAAGTGTCTTTTGCCTTCCTGGCTGCGAGGCTCAGGCGGCCCTGTCCCCCGGGACATGCCCCCCAGCTCTGGGCTGGCACCACCGTGGGGACAGCAGGCCCTCACGCTGGGTGGGGAGCCTTGCCTGGATCCCAGCACACCTCGCCTCCGATGCCCAAGATCTGGCGGCAGATCAGAGAGCTCTGGTTAGAACAACATCTGGCAGCTGGAGGTGGCGCAGCAAAACTGTCCTGGCCTGGGTGCAGCTGGAGCCGGGCCTCCTGGGGCGTGGGGCACGTGGCCCTTGCGACTTCAGGCTGCGGCATAGCCTCCACTCTTCATCTGCCCAGGATCATACCCCCAGGTCCCCGTGCCAAGGAGCCTCAGGGAGGGGGGCCTGGGCCCTGGGAGTGGGCAGGTGGCCAGAGGCAAAATGCCAGCTCCCTCGACTCCCTCGACCCAACACAGCACTTGGGTGTCAGGGTGGGATCTCTGTGCTTCACAGGCAGTACCCCATCTTTTCCTCACCACAGCCCTCTATGGTGGATCCTACTATGATTCGTGTTCTAGAGTCATTTTAATAACTCTGTTTCACACAGCCCTTTAAGCTCTTGATAGTCCCTAACTTCTTGTTAGAGCTCATTTCATCCTCACAGCATCAGTATGAGGCAGGGACTGGTCTGATTCCCATTTGGCAGCTGGGAAAACTGAGGCACAAAGAAATGAGTCATTCGTGGGCCTGGGACTCAGATCCAGGTAATCTGCTTCCAGAGATGAAGACCTTAGAATCATTCTACATAAGGTTCCCCCTCCGTCCCCCGCCATTAAGCCAGAGCGAGTTCAGAAAGGTTATTGACTTGCCTAAGGCAACCCACTCCAGTGTTCTTGCCTGGAGAATCCCAGGGATAGGGGAGCCTGGTGGGCTGCCGTCTATGGAGTCACACAGAGTCGGACATGACTGAAGCGACTTAGCAGCAGCAAGGTCGCAGAGCTAAGACATGTTAGAGCAAACTGTGGGACTCAGGTCCGTCTATTCAGAGCCACAGTCCGTGGGGTCGCAAGTTCAGTTCAGTTCAGTTGCTCAGTTGTGTTTGACTCTTTGCGACCCCATGGACTGCAGCATGCCAGACTTCCCTGTCCCTCACCAACTCCTGGACCTTGCTCAAACTCATGTCCATTGAGTCAGTGATGCCATCCAACCATCTCATCATCTATCATCCCTTTCTCCTCTTGCCTTTAATCTTTCCCAGCATCAGGATCTTTTCCAATGAGTCAGTTCTTCGCATCAGGTGGCCAAAGGATTGGAGTTTCAGCTTCAACATCAGTCCTTCCAATGAATATTCAGGACTGATTTCCTTTAGGATGGACTAGTTGGATCTCCTTGCTGCCCAAGGGACTCTCAAGAGTCTTCTCCAATATCACAGTTCAAAAGCATCAATTCTTCAGTGCTCAGCTTTCTTTATAGTCCAACTCTCACATCCATACATGACTACTGGAAAAACCATAGCTTTGACTAGATAGACATTTGTTGGCAAAGTAATGTCTCTGCTTTTTAATACGCTGTCTAGGATAGAAGTGGACACTACTGAGCGACTAAACCACCACCAGCATACATATTTATACATACATATATATATAGGATAGTGAAGTTGCTCAGTCGTGTCCGACTCTTTGTGACCCCATGGACTGTAGCCTACCAGGCTCCTCTGTCCATGGGATTTTCCAGGCAACAGTCCTGGAGTGGATTGCCATTTCCTTCTCCAGGGGATCTTCCCAACCCAGGGATTGAACCCGGGTCTCCCGCATTGTAGACAGACGCTTTACCGTCTGAGCCACCAGGGAAGTCCTGTACACACACACAAATGTAGCACTGTATCTGTATATATACAGATATATATTCTATAGCACTAGTAAACAAAACAAACGAGCTATGTATCATTTATTTGTTTATGCATTTGATTTTGAGGAGAAAGTTCTAAAAACACACATGTACATATCTATGACAATTTCATTAATAGTAAATATATTTAAAACAAACCTATGTCAACACAATCCATGACTGAATTGATAATAGGAGTGTTTTGAGACATGGGAAAATAGCATTGTCCCCAGTAGACTCAATGAGGGAAACTAGCCACGTTTTTAGTTCTAATTTTAGAAGTTCTCAGAGGTTTCCACTCTGATAAAAACAAGGGAGCTCAGGAAACCACGCCCGAGGACCTGCAGCCAAGATGGCGGCTGACAGGCCCATCTGCCCCCGGAGGCTCTTCACCGCCGGTCCACCCCGGCTCTTCCGTGAGTCCACACCTCCAGGCGGGCTTTCGGGCGCGGGTGCAGAGGCCTGGGGAGGAGCTGGGACAGGTCCTCTCACCGCTCAGCTGGCCCGGGAGCCCCGCCAGCACGTGGTGGGGAAGTGTTCACCCGTGCGCTTCATGGGTGGGGCTCATGGGGCTTCCTTGAGTTGCAAGATGCCCTAAACCCCAGCATTTTATCATTCTCCTCTGGAGCTCTTTGGCTTGGAAACCAGTGTGTCGGCCTATGTGGGAGCGGCTGGCCACCCCACAGCTGGATGGTGTGGGGCAGCCTGAGGGCTGCTGCTGGCCTGGAGGCCGGCAGGCCGGCCACGGTCCCAGGATCTGGGAAACTCCTTCTGTGCCCGAGGAGGGGCCGCAGCAGAGTCAGAGCCAGCCTGGACCTCGCTGGGCGTCTGCTTCCTAAGAACCTGCTGGTCCGTCAGGACTGATGCGCTTGTGGGAAAGAAGTCTTGGATCGAGGGTGGAGGGGACTCGGTGGGCTGGGGCAGACCGGCCGCAGGGCAAGGGTGGACGGGAGGCCACCCTCCAGCAACCTCCTTCACCCCCCTTGCCCTGAGCTCTTCTGCCGGCTCGGCGGGTGTCTGCCAGTCACACAGGGCAGCTGCCCCAGACCTGCCCGCCTGGGCCCCACCTTGCCAATCCTCCCCATCTGCTCCCAGGACAGCGGTTGTGCAAAAAAGCCCCACACGTGAGCTGGCATCAGCAAGACGGCCCAGCAGGCTCTGGGCCTGGGACGCCTGGGCCTGGAGCTCTGCTCTCAGGTGTGGAGCTGGGGCCTTGGACTTGCGGGGGGACGGAAAGCGCCGTGTGAGACGAGGCCTCCACAGGAAAGGATGCCGGCTGACGGCACTGACCGCCGTGGTCAGGGCCTGCTGCTTCTGCTGCTACTAAGTAGCTTCAGTTGTGTCCGACTCTGTGCGACCCCATAGATGGCAGCCCACCAGGCTCCCCCATCCTTGGGATTCTCCAGGCAAGAACACCGAAGTGGGTTGCCATTTCCTTCTCCAGTGCACAAAAGTGAAAAGTGAAAGTGAAGTCGCTCAGTCGTGTTCGACTCTTAGCCACCCCATGGTCTACAGCCTACCAGGCTCCTCAGTCCATGGGATTTTCCAGGCAAGAGTACTGGAGTGGGGTGCCATTGCCTTCTCCTGGGTGCCAAGAAGAGATGCTTTGTGTCTGTAACCCGAGTATCACTTTACCCGCCTGGGCAGCCCATCATCGCGTGCACACCGTGGTCTCTCTGAGGCCAGTCTTGCGTTTTTTTCCCCATCACGTTCCAAAAGAAAATAGTAATGTGACAGCTACAGACATGGAACATGTAGTTAATTTTTTTTTTCTGAGGCTTTACTGGGGAAATGGCAGCGGGGATTCCATCAAGCACCAGAGGATTCTGGGAAATTCTCTTTCACTGTGGTCAGTCCATGTTGGTCCAGCTTCCCTTCCCCCCTCCTCCGTCTGCTCCAAGAATTCCCCCAGCTGATACTCCTGTCCCCTGGATCTGCGTCCTTCTCAGGGGCCCCTCAAGAGCCCTTCAGCTCTCATGTCTTGCTCTGCAAACCAGAAAGGGATGACTCTTAACAACAGAGAAGTCTAGTTAGCAGACCAGATTGTAAGCAAGTCCTCGGAGACTTACTTCATCTCATAATATACCCATTTTTTTTTTACTTTATTAATTAAAAAACATATACTCAAAAAGCAAATGATGACACCCGAGTACCCACTAACCTAATTTGACTGAGGTTAACGCTTTGTCTTCTCTTTCCTTCAGATCTGCCATGCTCCTATCTCTCTCTCCACACCCCCTCTCTCCCTAACAGGAGGCGAAGCCCTACCTCCCATTTCCATTCTCTCCCTCTCTGGAAGCATTCCCGCACATGTCTGCTGAGTGTCATTTGGTCTGATTCCAGAATAGCACCGTGGTTTTGAATGCAGACTTGGAAGCCAGACACCCTGGCTATGAGCTCCAACTCTGTACCAACTAGCTGGGTAACCTGAGGCAAATTGCTTAACTTTTCTGTGCTTCAGTCAAATAAGGGAGATGATTGTAAATTAATCTTGGGTGCAATCGTCAAATGTTAATAGATTTAAAGTGCCTGGAACAGAGCCTGGAAAAAAGGTAGATGCTTAATCAAGATTAGCTATAATTATGATCCATAAACAATAAATAGAATAGCTTATTCTATTCAGAGGGGTTTCTTGTAAAATTTGCCTAAATTGTGTCATTGCATTATACCTATACACACACAAACATACACACACACTCCTTTTTCAACTTGCTCATCTCATGTACTTCCACTGTGTTCAGAGTTTCCATTTTCATAGAGGTAATGTTTTGATTGATGCTTTTGAACTGTGTTGTTGGAGAAGACTCTTGAGAGTCTCTTGGACTGCAAGGAGATCCAACCAGTCCATTCTAAAGGAGATCAGCCCTGGGTGTTCTTTGGAAGGAAGGATGCTAAAGCTGAAACTCTAGTACTTTGGCCACCTCATGTGAAGAGTTGACGCATTGGTAAAGACTCTGATGCTGGGAGGGATTGGGGGCAGGAGGAAAAGGGGATGACAGAGGATGAGATGGCTGGATGGCATCACTGACTCGATGGATGTGAGTCTGGGTGAACTCAGGGAGATGGTGATGGACAGGGAGGCCTGGCGTGCTGCGATTCTTGGGGTCGCAGACAGTTGGACACGACTGAGCGACTGAACTGAACTGAATGCTTTGATTGAAGTTGCTATGGAGTGGTGTATTATTGTTGTTTTAATTTACATTTCCTTGATTACTTGACTTCAAATTTATTTGGAAAAGTAAGAGCCAAAGCAATTTTAAAGATAAGGAAGAATGAAAGGAGACTCACCCTATTATTATGATACTGAACCTTACATAAGTTTAAGCAACAATGTCTGGCAGAGCTTTCATAATCATGGAAATATTCTATACCTACTCTATTCAACATGGCGGCCATTGGCCACGTATGGCTACTGAGCACTGGTAATGTGGCTAATGTGACCAAGGAATTGAATTTTACTTAAATTTAAATAGTGATGAGTGACAATGACTACTCTATTGGACAGCACAGATTTGGACCAAGCCATAGGGATGAAGTGGAGAAGGTAATGGCACCCCACTCCAGTACTCTTGCCTGGAAAATCCCATGGATGGAGGAGCCTGGTAGGCTGCAGTCCATGGGGTCGCTAGAGTCGGACACAACTGAACGACTTCACTTTCACTTTTCACTTTCATGCATTGGAGAAGGAAACGGCAACCCACTCCAGCGTTCTTGACTGGAGAATCCCAGGGACGGGGGAGCCTGGTGGGCTACCGTCTATGAGGTCGCACAGAGTCGGACACGACTGAAGCGACTTAGCAGCAGCAGCAGCATAGGGATGAAGTGGCAGAAACCACTGTGTTTGGTGGGCCAGTGGACCTAAGAAACAGAAGAGTGTCTAGAGACAGACACCACTGTTTGGTGAATGACCAAGAAGGGATTGTAAGTTAAAGAGGGAAATGATGGGCATGTTTTGTCAAATGTTTGGATTTCCTCTTCTTTGATTTCATTTATCATTTGGCCATTCCTTCAACCCTGCAATGGATTGTACAGCTTTTATTTATTAATATGCCAGAATTATTTGTATATTTATATATAATGTAAAATAATATTTCTCTTAGTAGTGTGGATTTTTTAAATTATCCGTTTGTTGAAATGTCTTAGATTTTTAAGAATTTCATTTAAGGATGTAGCTTTGTACATCTTGTTTAAGAAATCTTTTCCTAGATCTGAAGGAGAAAAAAATATATATATATGTATGAATGTATATATATATGTATCAGTTCAGTTCAGTTCAGTTGCTCAGTCATGTCTGACTCTTTGTGACCCCATGGACTGCAGCACACCAGGCCTCCCTGTCCACCACTAACTCCCAGAGTTTACTCAAACTCATGTCCATTGAGTCAGTGATGCCATCCAACCATCTCATTCTCTGTTGCCCCCTTCTCCTCCTGCCTTCAATCTTGCCCAGCATCAGGGTCTTTTCCAATGAGTCAGTTCTTTGCATCAGGTGGCCAAAGTATTGGAGTTTCAACTTCAGCATCAGTCCTTCCAAAGAATATTCAGGTGTGTGAATATCTGAACCACTGTGCTGTACACAGGAAACTAACAGGATATTGTAAATGAACTACACTTCAATTTTTAAAAATGAAAAAAAAAATCTTTTCCCTGTATATATGAATTTTCTGTATGCAGTTGCAACCTTCTGTGGGTCAATAGCTTTAACTGTGCATTTTATTTTAAACCATTGTTCTATCATGGTTCTTACTGGTTGTTTACTTACCACTCTATTCCTGTTTTTATGTGCAAGGCACAGAAGCCCTGAAACAGTAGAGTAAGACCAATTCAAGCCTCCCCTGCCAAGGCGGCATCTCTCCATAGCCAGGTCACTGAAGCATCTCTGAAAAACAACCAGAACGTGTGAAAATAGAGAGTCACAAAAAACCTTCCGAACCACTGTTTCCTAGTTAACTTACACTAACTACTGATCCCTGATTCCAGTAAGATATTTCTAACAGTAAATGCCACAGCTACATTTCATTATGGGGGGAAAAAAAAAAAAAGAGGACTCTGAGCAATCATAGCCCAACTTTGACTCCTAAAAAACAAACAGCTAGGAAAAGGCTATCCTCAGATTTGAGAAAACTTAGCTTTTAGGACTAGGAATACTCTCGGTCTTTTCCAAAATTTTTGGTAAAAAATTGTAGAGATACACTTCTAGCATTTTTTTTTTAAAGAAATTATTTTCCCACTCTGAGGTCATAAAGTTAGTCTCCTATTTTGTATAGGGCCTGTTAAATTTTGCATTTCAAATTAAGATATTTAAGCCAACTGAAATTCATTATTGAATGGTATGTGAAGCAGAGATCAAAATTAGTCTCCCTCCCCATTTGGATGTCAATATTCCAGTGCCTTTTACTGAGTCATCCATCCTTTCCACTTGATTTAAAATGCTTCCTCAGTACTTTAGTTTTCCCAATAAATTTTAGAATAATTTTCTCAACTTTGGTGATCCCCTCTTGAGATTCTTAAATTCACACTTTATTAAATGTATAGAATAATTTGGGGGAATTACTAGGGTTCCATGTGAATTTTAGACCTCTTTTTCAAAACCGTAAAGCCGCCACAGAAAAACTACTAGGCCTAATCAATTCAGTAAAGCTAAATACAAAGTCACCACTGAAAAATCAGTTGTGTTTCTATATGATAATTACAAACTACCTGAGAAGGAAATGGTAAACAATCTCAATTTCCAGAGCATCAGAAAGAATAAAATACTTAGGAATAAACTCAGCTAAGGAAGTGAGGACATATACTGAAAACGACGGAGTATCGAGGAAGGAAATTAAAGCAGACAGACACAAAGGAAAGACGTTCCTTGTTTATGGACCAAAGGACAAGATTGTTACAATGCCCTCACCACCCAAAGTGATCTACAGAGTTCATTCAAGCCCTATCAAAATTCCAAGGGCATTTCCTGCAGAAGGAGACCAAACGATGTTTTGAGAGGAGGAACTCGGGGTTCAGTGTATATGACGACCGATCTGTGGAGAGGTGGCAGAAGTGTGTCGGCTTCAAAGCTCTGCCCGTAAACACTATCTTCTCCTGTTCCCCAGATCTGCTAGACAGAGGCCTGCACAACTTCCCAGTCTGGCAGGAGAGTACGTATATAAAACAGAGACAAAATGAAGAAAACCCTGTCATGAACGTCAAAGGGGAAAGAGGTGACTCCCAGATGACTGAAGTCTTCCTGGAGTTGGCAGCTTTGAGCTGAGAGTTGGGAAAAGGAAGCTGAGCGCCTGTCCCATCGCGTCTCTTGGTGCCGTGTGCCGTGCAAATGTGCTCCAGAGCTCAGGAGCATTGCAGGCCCCAAACTGTCCAGTAACTGTATAAACACCAACTCCTACCAGGCCTGCAGCCCCAAACCCAGAGACACCCAGCTTCCAGATGGGAGTTTTGGCAGGGATTCTCACGGCACTCTAGGGAGGCCATGCAAGAGGAGTTTGGCAGCAGAAAGCACAGGTGCATCAGGCTAAGTAAAGTAAGTCAGACAGAGAAGGACAAATCCTGTATGATCTCACTTATAGGTGAAATCCAAAACATATCAAACTCATAGAAACAGAGTAGAAATGTGGCTGCCTGGCAGGGGCTGGGAGTAGAGGGAAATGGGAATATGTAAGTTAAAGGCCACAAACTTTCACCTATAAGGTGAATAAGTTCTGGGGATCTAACTACAGCAAGGTGACCAAAGTTAACTCTACAGTTTAACCGTAACAGAAATGACAACGAAAAATGTGAGGAGAGGAGCTGTGAACTAACCTGATTGAGGTAAACATTTTGAAATGCATACATGTGTCAAATCATCACCTTGCACACAGTATACCTATGCAATCTTATATGTCAATTTTATCTCAATAACGCTGGGAAAACCCATGAAGCAAACACGCTATAACGGAGCAGGGAGGAGACTGAATCAAAGACCTTCTTCCAGGGATGTTGACTCTGAAGGTTAAATGCTCCTAGTACCCTAAAATAAAAGTTGTTCATTCCTGTCTGACTCTTTGTGACCCCATGGACTGTATAGTTCTCCAGGCCAGAATACTGGAGTGGATAGCCTTTCCCTTCTCCAGAGGATCTTCCTAATCCAGGGATTGAACCCAGGTCTCCGGCATTGCAGGTGGATTCTTTACCAGCTGAGTCACAAGGGAAGCTATACTGGAGTGGGTTGCCATGCCCTCCTCCAGGGGATCTTCCCAACCCCAGGATCGAACCCAGGTCTCCCGAATTGCAGGCAAAGTCTTTACCGTCTGAGCTATCAGGGAAGCCCTGTACCCTAAAAAACACTGTGGAATTGTTGTTGTATTTTGCACCTGCCCATGACTTGGCACTTACTGTTCCCTCTTAGGGAGCTACCAGTGGCCCTTCTTTGGCTGGTGGACCCCTATTAACTGTCCAGTGTTCTCAACCCTCAACTCCTGCAAGAAGCTCTCTCTGACATCCAGAACCCGAGGGGCCTGTCCCCTGTGCTGCCACCACTCTGGGCCATCATCCCACTCTGTCACTCACACTTCGGTGCTTGTGGGCATGTTCTCTTGCAGACTGTGTGCTCTTTAAGCAGACAGGGCTGTGTCTGTCTTATCTCTCTTCTAGGCTTCTGTGACATCATGACTACTCGGTAAGCATGTATTGATGCCCTAGTTGATGGCAAACTCTGATTATAGTACTGCAGCTTCTGCCCTGTGCAGGCTCTGATCCTCAGCTATACCTCAGGGCTCTCTGGACCAGTGGGAAGTTGATTTCTTGTAGCTGAACAATGCTCCCCTTTGCAAGATAGAGACTGCCCAGGCTCTGAGGAAGATCCCAGTAGAGGTGACATCTCTTCTCTTTGAACTTGGCTGTAGATGAGGGGGACTAATGGGCCACTGACCCTTTCAGAGGGAGCTGCATGCCAGCCAACAGAAAACTCAAGATGCCAGCCCTTTACAGAAGCCCCACTGGGCTGTGATGTTGCCCTTCTTTCATCCCATCTGAGGTCTGGGCACACGCTGCTTCTTCTGTCTGGACTGCTTCCCACCTCACACTCCACTAACACATATTTTTAGCCTCTAGACTCTCTCCTTTAAGTTCCCATCACTTCTTGTGGAAGTCTTCCTCATCGTTGTCCTACCCTCTCATGAAACTTTGCCCCTTTCTTTCAATATAAAAAATAAAAGTGTCCCATTTTGTAATTATACATCCATGAATGTGACTGTCTAACAAAAGTCTGCCCTGTCCTCTAGACCATAAACTCCATGAGGGCAGGGACCATTTCTGGTTTTGTTTCAATTTCCTGTACATAGTACAGTATCTTGTGCTTGTGCTTAGTCGCTCAGTCTTGTCCAACTCTTTGCGACCCATGGACTGTAGCCCACCAGGCTCCTCTGTCCATGGGGATTCTCCAGGTAAGAGTACTGGAGTGGGGTGCCATTTCCTTCTCCAGGGGATCTTCCCAGCCCAGGTCTCCAGCATTGCAGGCGGATTCTTTACTGAGTGAGCCATCGGGGAAGCCCAGTACAGTATCTACTAGGTGCTTAAAAGTTATCAGAAATATTGAATGTTAATGAACGTCCCTTTGTACTCATTATGTTGGTATAGCATACTATATTATGTATACTCATGTTGGTATAGCATACTTTATTATGTATACTCATCATGTTGGTATAATATACTATATTATGTATACTCATGTTGGTATAGCATACTATATTATGTATACTCATCATGTTGGTATAGCATACTATGTTATGTATACTCATCATGTTGGTATAGCATACTATATTATGTATACTCATCATGTTGGTATAGCATACTATATTATGTATACTCATCATGTTGGTATAGCATACTATATTATGTATACTCATGTTGGTATAGCATACTATATTATGTATACTCATCATGTTGGTATAGCATACTATATTATGTGTACTCATCATGTTGGTATAACATACTATATTATGTATACTCATGTTGGTATAGCATACTATATTATGTATACTCATGTTGATATAGCATACTATATTATGTATACTCATGTTGGTATAGCATACTATATTATGTATACTCATCATGTTGGTATAGCATACTATATTATGTATACTCATGTTGGTATAGCATACTATATTATGTATACTCATGTTGGTATAGTATACTATATTATGTATACTCATGTTGGTATAGCATACTATATTATGTATACTCATGTTGGTATAGCATACTATATTATGTATACTCATGTTGGTATAGCATACTATATTATGTATACTCATGTTGGTATAGCATACTATATTATGTATACTCATGTTGGTATAGCATACTATATTATGTATACTCATGTTGGTATAGCATACTATATTATGTATACTCATGTTGGTATAGCATACTATATTATGTATACTCATGTTGGTATAGCATACTATATTATGTATACTCATGTTGGTATAGTATACTGTGTTTCTCTCTAGACTTAATAATGACTGAGCCACTGTTGTAGAGGTCTTCCCAGCCTCGACTGGAGGCAGATGATGATGAAGTTGAAGTACACTTCAGTATCTCCTCCTAAACCAGCCTATAAGGCACGTACAGTCAGTCTCCCTAGCTTAAATTCCCAGCTCACTTCAGACCGCAACTGGGATTATCAAATGTGATCAACCACCCGAATCCACCAAATATCCTCAACTCATTTCTGAAAGAGAGCCCTGTCTTTCCATGTGACAATCCCAGCCAACTGTCGATCTGCATGTGGGGACCGCTGCCCTCCTCTCTTGGCCCCAGTCTTGGGCACAGAGCCAGGGACGCCGAAGAGCACAGGCTCAGGGCTGGAGCACTTGAGCTCCAGGGCTGGTTCTAAGACTTTCTAGTACTAGGACCAAGGCACGGTACTTTGCCGCATCTGGCTACCATCAACTCATGTGTAAAACAGGAATAAGTACCTGCCTCAGAGTTTTGTTATGAGGACGACATGATTTAATGAATGTATCATGCTCATCTCATACAGTAACACGTTCCTGTAATGAGTAGATGCTCATAAACATGCACTAAGTCAAAAAAACACATTCCTGTAATGAGTAGATGCTCATAAACATGCACTAAGTCAAAATAACAATATCACCTGTACTGTTTTAAATGTCATGATTTTAAGTTATGTGACCATAGTTGATTGTATTCATGATCAACATATGTCCCCTCTCCCCAATCCATCAACCCCTGATCACTTTTCACCCAATAACAGAACGAGATCAGACATGACCATGTTCCAGCTCACGCTGAGGCTATAAGAGGTTCTGGGTGTTTCCACTCACCTTTCTTGAGCTGCTGCCTCCCATGATGGGAAGAACATTCTCCAGGTGTTGCCTCTGCAGCCTGGGTCCTAAAATGGTCAAGGCCAGTTGAGCCACAGCCAACACGCAGACCTGGCAACAAGAAGAACAACAAGCTCTCGTATGTGGGGAGCTGTGTGTGATATTGTTGCAGCCAAACACCAGGCAGTGACCCACACTTCACATCATCCATCTCATACAGATGTGCTTTGAAGGGTGCGATGCTCATTTAGACGAGCAGCTCGTCGTGGTGCTTGTAAAATAATCAGCCATGGGATTTAGTCGTTTATCTCTTATGTGGTTGTACTACACTCTTTCCTTTGGTCAACAGTGGTGGATAAATCTTGCCACTTCTCTGCAAATCCTGTGGCTTATCGCCTATGGGGGATGAACACGTGTTGAGCTCAAACTAGTGAGTGTCTTGAGGGTCTTTCTAGAGGAAAATATGAGGAACTTGCCTCTGAATATGAGGCTTGCTTCTGGTGGTATCAAAGGGAAATGTTCAGGATGAGTTAAAAGTTCTACCCTCTAAAAGGCAATTATACAAAGAGAAAAAGAAAGTCTGAAGCCACCCTTTTAATGCTATAATTTTCCTAGTACTTACATGACCCATTAAAAAGAAAAATGACATTAAAATAATTTTAAAGGTTTTGGCTTAAGCGCACTGGAAGAAAGAAATCCCCTGACTAAGAATCAAGTTCTCATTACTTGGGCTCAGCCTGCATTAAGGATGGACTCCTGCCGAGATGAGATCTGGTGACTGGGCTCCAGCTGAGAACGGCCATGCTGAAATTAATATGGCGCCAACCTGCCCATTGTGGGCCTTACATGGCTCTCTGCCTTGCGTGTCTCTTAAGGGCCCTTAGGGTGGAAATCTGCCAGATTTCTTCCTGCAATCAACCTCTATTTGGGGTTCTTCCCTGCCTGTTTTCCTGATGCTACTTCTGGCCTTTTATGATGTTTTGGTCTTTTTTAAGTAAATGTGTTTACATGGTCTAGCTCAGCCGTTAGCAGCTGATCAACGGATGCAGTAACTTTTGTTTTCTGCCCATATTTTGGTTTTTATTTTGTATTGGGGCATAGCTGATTAACAATGTTGTGATAGTTTCGGGTGAACAGCAAAGGGACTCAGCCATACATGTACACGTCGGATGCAAAAACTTTCTCACCAATCATTGCTCCTTGTGTTCCATTCCCCACCCCGCCCCCACTGGTTTTAATCAAGTTTCACCACTGTTAAGGGGTGAGCATGGGGATCTTTTGGTTGGCCATAATCTGTTAAGCTGATAAAAATATTTAACCCAGTAAGTGACAAGATGTTGAGGAAGAAAACTGGTACTTGAGCTCCTGGGTTTTCAAGTAATCCTGGTTTCCCTTCCATCATGTGACTGTTCTGCCTAGAAGCGGTTGCAGGATTAGGGTACCAACAAGTTACAGGCCACCTGTCAGGCAGCTGTCAAGTGGTAATGATTTTCAATCACTGCCAAGCAGGTTCTGGGCTTGAGCCAGTGACCTAGGAAAGAAGTCTCCATAGCCCATTACCAAACTATCCCTCGGGGCCTTTGCTTCCCGACTAACACCCTTTCCGATAGAACTCCATTTCTGTCATTGAATCTGTCAACATGCCCACAAATCCCTGAAGGGTGAAATGAATTTGAACCACAGTGTTGGGCAAACGAGCTCAAAAGTGAGTTCTTCAGAAAGAGGAGCCAATATTCCAGACATCGATCCATTTGAAAAAATGGCTTTGGTTGCCCCCTTGGAGCTTGTGTGGGGGTAGGAGTCGGGGAGGAGATAAACCAAAAAGTTGTTATATAGTTTACTGCATGGCAAATCTTAACTTCCAGATTCTAATCTTTCATGTTTTCAAGTAGATGAAGCCTGCATGCTGGTGGCTGAAACTCTTATCGAGATTAAAAACTGAATCCCTCTGGAGCATCCTTCTTCCCTCTGACCAGGTTACCTGCGAGTTCCAGGGTGATTGCATTAGGAAAACACAGTTTCGTAGCATTTCAAACCCTATCTATCTATGTATTTAATATTTTTTTTTAAAAGTTTTCCTTCTGTTAACCGTGAGCCCACAGTGAGTAGCAGAAGCTTCCTGTGGTAGGAAACAGCTTATCTCAAACTTTCTATCCTACCAACATCTACACAGCTCAGACTTGGTTGGAAGCCCACTATTTTTTTTTTTTTTAACTTTGATAGTGTTTGTTGTGAACCAGCCCAGAAAATAAATATATTTTATATGAAGCTACACTGAGCCTATCCTGTTAACTTGAAGGAAGGGAGTGAGGTAGGGAGTGAAGGAAACCCATTCCCCTTGCCAGGAGTCAAAGATAGGGTGTCAGAGCCCCTTTGACCTGCCCCATGTCCAGTGTGAACTTTCTGAGGCCTTATATGCACATAAAATGTATGTTGTAGTTATCTAGGACTACAAGATATCCACATTTTCTTATACAACACATGCCAGCCTTGTCTAGAGGTGAGAGGGAACAGGTAAGGGTTTGGCTTCAGTAAAGCGACCACATTCCAAGTCAGCATTGACAGTTCGGTGTCCAACCATGTGACCCCAGACTTTGGCTCCAATTTGAAAGCACTTTATTTTTCCCTGCTCAACAAATCTAATACATGAGGCTTGCCTTTCCTGGCCACAGAGACTGCTTCTTGTTCCACTACTCTGGAGGATGTGTGATGTCTTCAGGAAGGGTACCCATCTCTGACACCCAAAGATTTATTTATTTATACACATGCATGCATGCTAAGTCACTGCAGTCGTGACTAACTCTTTGCGACCCCATGGACTGTAGCCCGCCAGGCTCCTCTGTCTATGGGATTCTCCAGACAAGAATACTGGAGTGGGTTGCCATGCCCTTTTCCAGGGGATCTTCCGAATCTAGGGATTGAACCCAGGTCTCCCTCCAGCTCCTGCATTGGAGGCAGATCCTTTACACAACGCATCCTATATTCTAAGTTGGACCATCCCAGACATACCCTCCAAACTCAGTGAAACCTATCCAGCCATTTCACAGAGTAGACTTAACAGACACTTAATTTTATTAAAAGAACTGCATAAACCATCCAATGGAATTCTTTTATTCACAGAGCCTGAAAGGAACACAGGTGATTTTTCTAGATATTTTTCTCTTGCCTAAATCTAGGCAGAAGAAACAAAATAATGACCCAGAAAAAGCAAATGAATGAAGTTAATCGGGTTTGTAATTTAAGATGAATGAATTCAGTGGTGTGTGAGTTAGAAATATTTGACACACCAAGACTGACAGCCTCTAATGTTGTGGCTGAGGAAGTGTATCTCAATGACCTTACAGTTTTTGTTCTCAACTAATTATTGCTCTTTGCATGTATAATTACAATCTGGACAATTAGAATGTAGATGCTTTCTTACTAAGTTC
The DNA here is from genome assembly GCF_055505025.1 of Bos grunniens. Classification (NCBI taxonomy): domain Eukaryota; kingdom Metazoa; phylum Chordata; class Mammalia; order Artiodactyla; family Bovidae; genus Bos; species Bos grunniens. The sequence goes on from NC_141182.1 coordinate 6,911,989, forward strand.
CTCTTCTCTAGTTCCGGTACCATAAATAACCGAGGCAACAGTCTAAGCTAAAGTGATGCTTGAAAAATGGTACATTGCCCTGGAGCCTTGATTTTAGTTCACTTCAGGATCTGTGATCCATACCTGGGTTTGTGCAGTAACTCTGCAGCCTAGATGAGTCATGTAGTGTCAACTTAGCTTCTGTCTCCATCAATGGGAAGGAAAAGTAACTTCCTGGGACCATCCTGAGTTTCAATGAGATAAGGTAGACACAGTCACTTTGTAAACTGTATACACACTAGATAGAAGTCGGTTGATGTTTTTATTATCTCAGCCAATCTTTACAATTGCTCTAGAAGGCAGAGGAGGCAGATAAGTATTTCCTTTTCATAGATGAGAAAAGGGGCACTGCCAAGGTTAACACACTGTGGCTGGTAAATGTCAGAGGTCAGACCTGCACCTCAGGTCCTCGAGTTCTGAGATGACTCTTCCTTCCTCAGTGATTTAATTCTAGAGCTTTCCTGAACACTGGAATCAAGCTGGGGGATCTTGTTAAAGACACAGATTCCCATTCTTTCCTCTTTACTTTACTCCCATCCCTGAGATACTAACTTAATGGACCTGAAATTGGTTTTAAAAATCAATTCCTAACAAATACTTCAGATCATTCTGATGCAGGAAGGCCATGAACCGCATTTTCAAAACACTCAACTGTTACAGCATGTTGTCTCCCAGCATGAAGTTCAAAAAGGACAATCCTTTGGAATTAAAGAAATTTCCTATTTGCTCATGTGAGGATTTTGGATAATTATTATTAGAGATTAGTTGTTGCTGAGTCACTAAGTTGTGTCTGACTCTTTGCAGCCCTTTGGACTGCAGCACACCAGGCTTCCCTGTCCTCCACCATCTCCTGGAGTTCCCTCAAACTCACGTCCATTGAGTCAGTGATGCCATCCAACCATCTCATCCTCTGTCGTCCCCTTCTCCTGCCATCAGTCCTTCCCCATCACATCAGGGTCTTTTCCAAGTGGTCATCTCTTCACATCAGGTGGCCAAAGTATTGGAGCTTCAGTTTCAGCATCAGTCCTTCCAAAGAATATTTAGGGTTGATTTCCTTTAGGATGGGCTGGTTGGATCTCCTCACTGTCCAAGGGACTCTCAAAAGTCTTCTCCAGCACCACAGTTTGAAATCATCAGTTCTTTGGCTCTCAGCCTTCTTTATGGTACAACTCTCACGTTTGTACATGACTACTGAAAACATCATAGTTTTGACTAGTACAGACCTTTGTCGGCAAAGTGATGTCTCTGCTTTTTAATACACTGCCTAATTTGGTCATTGCTTTTCTTACAAGGAGCAAGTATCTTTTAATTTCAAGGCTGCAGTCCATGTAATAGTTACTATTACTTCCATCCTTAATAGGTAGTAGCTACTATGCTAAATGTTTTACATACATTATCTAAATGGAGCATGATGAAACCCTGGTGCCACCGGATTGTGCAACTCTATGCAGTAAGTACTTTTACCCTCCCTGTTCCACTGTGAAACATCTGATCGCCAAGAGATAAATACATCCCCAACAGCTCACTACATAATAAGTAGCAAAGAAAGGAAATGCACTAGATTTGTTTGCTTCAAATATGAGCAGTTAGCCTTATTATTCTATATTTAAAAAGATAATTGAAGAAGGGAAAAGAGTTCTGTACAAGTTGAATCTCTAATTCTGACAAAAGCACAGTATGGTTGGAGATAAAGAAAAGGGTGATGGCTGACTCTAGGTGCCTTCTGTAACCTGGTTCATCCCAGTAGTGGACAGTTTGTCATTAGAGGCCTAGCTTGGTGGAAGAAGACTCTGGAGTGGGTAGGGTCTCAGTTACCTATTGCTGAATAACACATCACCTCCAATGCAGGAGTTTGAAATGGCAGACGTTTTCTCTCACATAGTTTCTGCGGATAAGCAATTTGAGAGCAACTTAGCTGTCTTCTTCTAGCTCAGGCTCTCTCAAGAGGCTGCAGGTAAGCTGTGGGCTGAGGCTGCTATCATCTGAAGCTTGGCAAGGGCTGGAGATTCTTCTTCCAAGGCAGCTCACTCCCATTCCTGTTGGCAGGAGGCCTGAGTTTCTCACCACACTCTATGCAGGGCTGCTTGAGAGCCCTCCCAACATGGCAGCTGGCTTCCTCGAGAGAAGGTTACCCAAGAGAGGGATCAAGACAAAAACTGCAATGCCCTTGTATGACCATCATCACTTCTACTTCATCCTATTAATTAAAAGTGAATCACTTACTCCAGGACACACACAAGGGAAAACTAGGCTCTGCTGCTTGAAAGGAAGAGTATCAAAGCATTCGTGAACACATTTTCAAAACTACCAAAGGTGGGATAGACTGAAATAATTTTATGATCTTATTCTTTTCCCTGTGCCAAATCAGTTGTTCTCTGCTCTTGCTAAATGTGGTGACTTCTGTCTATTCACTCATCCATCTATCCATTGATATCCATCCAAACACGCATAGGACTCTTTCTAAATTCCAGATTCTTGGAGAATACCAAGAGAGTCATCCTCTGTCATTAGGAACTTGTCATTCATTAGAAGGTAGGGTGGTTAATACAAGCACTCAGTTAAAAATCATTTGAGGCAATCTTCATTAAGTGTCTTACACAAGGGATAGCTTAGATGTTCAGGGGCTGGGGACAAGAAAATTTCTTCTAACTTGAAGAGCAGGATTATTCCTCACAATCTTACCTAAAATATGCTTCCTCGCAAATACTAAAGACTCAAGCTCATATGTAGAAAATCTCAATAGCTCAATAAAAACATGACCTCACTTCCTCTTCTTTTCAGTGTCTACGACTAACTGATTAAATTTTCTCTCTGCCTTTGTGAACCAGAGTCCCTTGGGAGGGCATGTTGACCGAGTTGTGGAACATTTTGGATCCTGAGACAAGAGAAGCCACTGAGATAAGAAGCCCACGCAATTAGAGAGGGGCCTCCTCTTTCCACGACTAGAAAAAGTCCGAGCACAGTTACGAAGACCCGGGGCAGCCAAAATCGAATGAATGTTAAAAAAGAAGCTAGGCACGTTATCTATTCCTGGACTGGTCAAAATTCATTTTTTGTGCCTGAATATCTATTTCAAAGTTAATTATCAGTGGCGGGGGAAAAGAAAAAGCCTGTATGTTGTCACGTAGCTACAGGGAGGAAACGGGGTGACATAGAAACGACGTGGGTCTTATATTCCTATTCTGCCACATACTAATCCATCCAAATGTTGGAGAAGGTCTTAGTAGTCCAACTCCGTGATGGTCTAAGCTGAGTTCATTCTTAGATCAGACATTTTCTCAGGCTCTGGCGATGTGAGCTCTATCATCAAATGAATCTTAGTTTGGGTTGGGTGGTCACTGGCATGTATCAAATAATTACCTTGAGTAAGTGGATAAATGTAGACACAAGCGCTGAAGGCAATGAACCAGACGACATGAGTGTACACAGCCCGGCGGTTAACTAGGTATGTTGCAGGGGAGGCAGGCGATGGGGAGGCAGGAGAGAGAGCATCCCAGCAGAGAAGGGCCTATGCTGTCGCCTGGAGCGTGGGGAGGCCTGTCTGCCCACGGTCAGCTTATCTGGGGCACAGGGAGGTGGTGAAAGAGCATCGAACCCTGCTAGAGACAAATGCAGGCCCTGCGCCTGTGGTGGGGCTTGGGCCACGTGCTAAGAGCTGGTTTTCCCTCGGAAAGGTAATTCGAGGTGGTAGACTGGACGCCCAGCACAGAGGGCAGAAGTGCACCCCATCGACGGGAGTGAAGTGTGCAGTCATGGAAGAATGGCCTGTGATACAAGCAGGCACAGCAGGGCTCCTGGCTGGTCATTCTGGGTGACACCGCCAATCTCGCCTGCTTTCCCATGAGGGTGTCCCATGAGGGTGTTCATTTTAGCATCCCTATCTGCTATGTTTCCCACAACCACTTGGAAGAGAACGACTCTGTCCTCACCTGGAGCTTCCCAACTGCTTTAGGTCTCGACTCTCATCTCTAGACTCAGCTGTGCCTCTGAGGGGCTGGCAGTGTTAAAATGATGGGGTGTCTAGGGCTGAAGCATGGGACTTTCTTGGTCCAGACACGCCATGCAGATATGTCCTTATTTAGAAATTCTCTGCTTGAGTGGCGTCTCAGCTAAGCAACCCTATTAACCTCTGGTAATCTGACCAAAAACCCATTTATTTATACATGGGCTGGTTTTTTTTTTCTGCATACAAATATACGTGTCTGCCCTGTGCACTCTCTGAGCCAAGGTTGAAAGTAAGATTTGGAGCTTGTAACGTTGAATTCTTTCAAAGTGAAATAATAATAGCAATAATAATAAAGCACTGGCCACCCCTCCTCCAACAGCAAGGTTGTCTACACGATTATGAGTGCTTACATTTTGATTTTCCAAGCTTGCTGCAAATGGGCCTGAATCGGACTTGATTTCCCGTCATAATTGCTTTCTGCATGAAGAGGTCTTTTCCAGAACCGTGGGCCGCTGTTTTAATGGGAAGCCTGTCTATTTGTATGTTAATAGTTTCCTCTAGGTTATTGGGCTTGTTGATGGAAAAGCCCAAATCAGATGCTTCTCTATTTTCAAGGTTTACTATTAATCTCTGATTTTTTGTGCCAACACGAAGCCATTTCAGCTTCTTCTGCTCTCAATCCTCTTAATGAAAGCATGAAGGATGACGACACGCCTCCTCTCAGGAAGCGGGGTTGTGCCAGGACACCCTCACCTCGCTGGCTCAGTGGAACCGCAGTGCCCAGGTAGTCCACAGGTGAGTTTCCCAGGTAACCCATCAGTCAGCTCCCGAGAGGCTCAGACCCAAGTCTGCTGCCTTTGCTGAGTAAGGTCGCCTGCCAGGTGAATGATCATTGCAGCAAGACCATGGCTGAGATGAATCCGGGGGAGACAACCAAGATCTTAGTGCCAGAAATGGAACAGGCCAGCCTGAGTCTGGACTCTGCGGGCGAGTGGTCTTGTCATTCACAGCCAGTCCCAACCTCTCTGACCTGCAGCTACCTCCTTGCTAGAAAAAGAAGCAGGAGCCATCATTTTACTGTATTCCTTATCTCTTATTTAGCCTGAGGTCTGATAACACAGTGTCCAGAAAATGCCAAAAGAGAGACAAACAGCAGCCCCCACACGTAACTGCTGAAACTCAGCATTCAGTCTTCCTAATTCACACATCCACTGCTTCAGCCACAAGGGTAGGGGGTTTTTTATCTCTTGATTTTTTGTTGCTTTTCCCAGTTTCCCTGGAACAAAGTTGTATAGACAGTAGGTGCTTAAAAGCGATTACAGACAGAATGACCACACAGATCAGTCACCACATTTATGAAGCATCTATTACAGCCCAGCACTTGGGCTGAACACTAGGACCATTGGGATGAAAGTGGTCCCATGGGGTTTTTCTTTTTCCTGAGAGCTCTTGACCTGTGAGGACTGGATAGGTGCAGGTCGGCGGCTGATGGAGACGAAAAGAAATAATTCCAATAACATGCAGTTTCTTAAAAGTATGGCCCAAGAAGCCTCTCATCAGAATCTCTCAGTCTGTGTTTAAAAATACAGACCCTCGGCCGCCAGTCTGGATTTATGAAATCCAAATAGGCGGGGGTGGGGGCGGGGGGGTGGCCCTAGGAATCTCTTTTTTTTTTCCAGGATCTCTGAGAACTCTAATTTGCCTTCCTATTCGACAGGCCCAGCAGACGTGCGGCCGGGAGCTGGGTGTGAACTCCTGCCAGGTGGGGGCAGCTACAGCCAGGGTCAGGGGGGTTCAGGGAAGGCGTCTGAGCGAGGTGACCAGGCGATCGAGTCGTGGGGAATGAGGGCGAGATGGCAGGTGAGGATGGGCTTGCCAGAGGGAAAGGCACAACACCAGAAAGTGCTGGAAAGTTCCAGAAACAGTGAGCAAAGAGACCCGAAAGAGAAAGGGCGCCCAGGGAGGCAGTAGAAGGGACTCAGACCTTATGGAGCATATTTTGCAAAACAGTAACACAACCAGATTTTTTTTTTTTAATTGAGGAATAATTGGCACAGACTATTTTATCAGTTTCAGGTCCATAATATAATAATCGACATTTGTATACATTGCAAATAGGGCTTCCCAGGCAGCACTAGTGGTAAAGAACCTGCCTGCCAAGGCAGGAGATGTAAGAGACGTGGGTTCAGTTCCTCAGTCAGGAAGATCCCCTGGAAGAGGGCGTGGCAACCCACACCGGTATTCTTGCCAGGAGACTCTCACGGACAGAGGAACCTGGTGGGCTACAGTCCACAGGGTCGCACAGAGTAAAACACGACTGAAGTGACTTAGCACACATACACTGCGAAAGAATCACTATGATGAATCTAGTTAGTGTCTGTCACCACACATAGTCACCAAAACATCTTTTTTTTTTTTTTTCTTAGGATGAGAAATGTTGAGATCTGCTCTCTTAGAAACTTTTAAAATGTGCAATACGGTACTATTCAGATTTCTTTTTAATCAAGAAGAGGCATGTGGATTATTCTAAATACAGTCACAACACTGAATGGACAGAGTTGCAAAGAGATGAAGGGGTGAGTGGCATTCGGCAGACGTCTCCAAGGAGCCTGCAGGGAACCCTTCACAGCACTCGTGAGCCTAAGGGCGTCGAGAGGTAAGTGGGTGTTTAAACTGAAGATGGCCTCTAAATCACCATGGAAAAAGAAAAAAAGCCCAAGAGGGAGACAAGGGGGAAAAGACTACAAGTTCATGGACAAAATTCTAAAAGCGTTGTTTGCACCTTTGGCTTCTTTTCTTTCCCTATTGCCTCTGAATCTCATTTCTTGTTCAGCTCTCCACATTTCTTTCTGGGTAAAACCCGGGACACGGGATCTCGCATGTTGCGAATGGGGTGGGGCTGACGGGGCCGGGCTTGGGAGGGGGTGTGAAGGGACAGAGAGACCGGGATTTGCCAGGAATCGCCTTGCAACTTTGCCCGTGCTGTGGAACTCCCCAAATTCTTAGCTCCATCGTGTACTAATAATATAAATAGTAGGTGCGGTTAATACTAGGTATCTCCCAGGACTATTTCAACGGTTGATATACAGAATATAAAGAGCTTGGCATACCCATCCTTGGGGAAGGATGGGTAAATAACGGGAAATGGTAGCAGTGATAAAAGTCATTCTAAAGATATCATTTCTTTACCCCCGGGGAGCTGAGCCTGGAAGCTTTCCAGTCACACTTTCGCTTAGAAGAGTTTTGGCTGGGAAATAACCGAAATTGGGACGGTCCCCCCAGAAGCAGTGGAGGGCAGTCCCTCTGCTCATGAGTCATGGGAAAGGGCAAAGGTTCTTGTGCCCGTAAAGGGGCCCAGGCGCGCAGCAGGGTGACTGGCCGGGGCAGGGGGCTTGGCTGGCCGTCCTGGGAAGAGTCAGGGGATCCCTGCTCTGAGTGGGGGAGTGCTTCACCCAACCTAAGCCTGAGTCACGGCATGGGGCGGGGTGTTCCTGGGAAAGCCGAGCCTGTCATGACAAAGCCCCCAGACTCAGAGCTGAGTCACCACCCCCGCAGGTCCTAGGCCCCTCTTCCCTTCCCAGCCCACCATTCCCCCTGCCCTAACCATGCCTGTTTCTGGGAAGGCATGAGGCAATGGTTGGCCCAGACACACTGGGACAACAAGAGCCCCAGGAAGAGTTAAGTGATCCTCCCCAGAGTCTGGCCATTTCTTGGCTCGGAGAACCAATGGCACTCAAGAGTCTGCTGTGCACAGACCTTGATAGGATCGGGACTCGGGATGGACAATGATCCATAGGGTGGCCAGCTTGCTTCTGTAGGCCCGGGACTGTCTCAGTTTTAAACCGAACCATCTTGGGTCCTAGAAAGCCCCTCAGCTCCCAGGAAAGAGGGGACTTGGTCCCTAAAGGGAGAGGGTGCTGGGGAAGACCCCCGTCTGTGCCGCAGAGTTGCTGACTGTGGGCACGTGCTGATGCCTGACACGTACCCAGGTGGGTGCTTGCTGTGCGCCGGGTAATACTATGTGCCCCTAGTTAATCCTCAAAGCAAGCCCCCGAGGCAGGGACTCTGATGATCCCCATTTTACTGATGAGTAGACTGAGTCACAGGAGTGAGCAACTCTATGAAGACTCAGGGGTAGGAGGGCCAGTGTTGTGTTGTGAATCTCAGCAGTGTGGGTCCAGACTGAGCCCAGTCTGAATTTGCTGCCTAGATCAATACACACACACACAGACAGATACAAAAACAGACACACTCATGTGCAGACACACTTAGACACAGACACACAGATAAATACAAAGATATATGCACAAAATCACACACACGCATAGACACACTTAGACACACACACACGCTGGGGTCCCATGCAGCACAGTATTTCAGGAAACCTCATCTCAAAGAAGCCTAGTCCAGCAGTCAAGAAAAACTAAAAAGGAAGAAAACGGGATCTTTCCTTTTGTCTTCTGAAGACCAGAGAGAATCTAATTAATAAGCAATCCTCGGAAGATGCCTTTTCCTTCATCCCTTGCTCCCAGATCCACAGCTGCTCCAGACCCTCCACTTTCTAAGCTTGCAAAACTCTTTCCCTTCTTCTTCTGTTCTTCTTTTTGCCTTTAAAAAATAAATCCCCTTCTTTCCTGTCTACCCAGCCCTACCCTGGGGTGCCCTGGCCAGCAGCAAGGCAGCCCTTCTCTGCTCCATCCTGGAGCCTCTCGCCAGGGCCCAGGTGGCCTGAGACAGAACCTCCCTCAACAGTGCAGACAGGATTCCCCGATGTGCAAGGTGAGGACCCTCACACACTAAACCATCTGATTCCCCTAAGCCCAGATGCAGGCCCCCGCCCCGCCCAGGGCTTGACCGCCGACTCTCCCCCAGACCCCTGCCAGGACCCCCGGAGCCAGGGTAATCCCCTAAGACCCCATTCCAAACCCGCTTGCTCATGCCTGCCGTCTGACTGTCTGCAGAGCCCTTCAAAGGAGCCCTGCATTCATCTTGTTTACTCAGAGTGGAATTCCAGCTCCCTCCTGGACCGGGGTCCTCCACCCTGAGTGTGCCTTCAAACAAACCACATCTGGGCCTTGGCAACACGCTGCTGTCCAGGTTACGTGTTGCCAGTTCCCTCAGTCTCATGTCCGGGCCCCTGGGTGGCTGTGCTGCAGGGTGACAACTGAGGAGCCTGTGTCACTCAAGCCATGGACTAGGATCCCTGAGACCACAGTTGGGGAAATAAAGCCAGTAACACTCACATCTCAACAGAGTGTAGCGCCATACCTATTAGAGGAAATACATAAGACGAGGTTTGGTTCCCGTGGTGTACACGTATTGAATGCCTCCTAGATGACAGACACTATCCCAGGTGCTGGGGCTACAAAGACTTATAAGACATCGTCTCGGCCCTTGTATAGATAAAAGCCCACATGGAGAGGTGGTCATGTGAGCAACGGCGAGGACGGAGCATTAGAAGCAGGTGTGACGGTGGTCACTGTGGATCCCGGATCACAAGACAGAGATGCTGGAACTCTCCTCTCTTCCCCACCTGCACTTCCGCCTTCCCATCCCCTTCTCCCCTTTTCTAACTTTTTATCTTGAGAAAACTGTAAATCCAGATGCAGTGGTAAGAACTAAATCAATTGTAGTCGATTCAATTCTTCCGTTCTTCTTAACAACAGCGACGAAAAAACCCTGCACACATAAAGAGAGAAACCAATCACTTTATCATCAAGTAGCCCCAGTTCAGTTCAGTCGCTCAGTCACATCTGACTCTTTGTGACCCCATGGACCACAGCACGCCAGGCTTCCCTGTCCATCACCAACTCCTGGAGCTTGCTCAAACTCATGGCCTTCGAATCGGTGATGCCATCCAACAATCTCATCCTCTGTCGTCCCCTTCTCCTCCCACCTTCAATCTTTCCCAGCATCGGGGTCTTTTCTAATGAGTCAGCTTTTCGCATCAGGTAGCCGAAGTATTGGAATTTCAGCTTCAACATCAGCCCTTTCAATGAATATTTAGGACTAATTTCCTTTAGAATGGACTGGTTGGATCTCCTTGCAGTCCAGAGGACTCTCAAGAGTCTTCTCCCACAACACAGTTCAAAGGCATCAATTCTTCGGTGCTCAGCCTTCTTTATGGTCCAACTCTCACATCCATACATGACTACTGGAAAAACCATAGCTTTGACTAGACAGACCTTTGTTGGCAAAGTAATGACTCTGTTTTTTAACATGCTGTCTGGGTTGATCATAGCTTTTCTTCCAAGCAGCAAGTATCTTTTAATTTCATGGCTGCAGTCACCATCTGCATTGATTTTAGAGCCCAAGAAAATAAAGTTTCTCACTGTTTCCATTGTTTCCCTATCTATTTGCCATGAAGTGATGGGACCAAATGCCATGATCTTCATTTTCTGAATGTTGAGATTTAAGCCAGTTTTTTCACTCTCTTCTTTCACTTTCATCAAGATGTTCAAAGTTCCTCTTTGCTTTCTGCCATAAGGGTAGTGTCATCTGCATATCTGAGGTTAGTGATATTTCTCTTGATTCCAGTTTGTGCTTCATCCAGCCTGGAGTTTCACATGATGTACTCTGCATATAAGTTAAATAAACAGGGTGACAGTATACAGCCTTGACGTACTCCTTTCCTGATTTGGAACCAGTCTGTTGTTCCATGTCCAGTTCTAACTGTTGCTTCTTGACCTGCACACAGATTTCTCAGGAGGTAGGTCAGGTGGTCTGGTAATCCCATCTCTTGGAGAATTTTCTACAGTTTGTTGTGATCCACAGTCAAAGACTTTGGCGTAGTCAATAAAACAGAGGTAGATGTTTTTCTGGAATTCTCTTGCTTTTTCTATGATTGGCAACTTGATTTCTGGTTCCCCTGCCTTTTCTAAATCCAGTTTGAACATCTGGAAGTTCTCGGTTCACATACTGTTGAAGACTAGCTTGTAGAATTTTGAGCATTACTTTGCTAGCGTGTGAGATGAGTGTAATTGGGCAGTACTTGGAACATCCTCTGGCATTACTTTTCTTTGGGACTGGAATGAAAACTGACCTTTTCCAGTCCTGTGGCCACTGCTGAGTTTTCCAAATTTGCTGGCATATTGAGTGCAGCACTTTAACAGCATCATCCTTTAGGATTTGAAATAGCTCAGCTGGAATTCCATCACCTCCAAGTAGCCCCAGAACCAATGGCAACTTGGTAACTTCCCTCGGATGGATCTTCATGTTTCTCTGAGCAGAAGTGTCCATGTGCACACACACATATACACATGGACACACATATATAAATATGTTATTTTAAAACATTAAATGATCAAACTCACATTTGGAATTGTTAAATTATTAACTAGCAAAAGATAAACCTCTTATCTCTTTAAGGTAAAAAAAACCCTCTCAACCTTGCTTTAAACAGAGTATTTGAAATATATATTGTTATAAGAATTTGCAATGGGGATTTTTTTTTTAATTGAAGGCTAATTACTTTACAATATTGTAGTGGTTTTTGCCATACATTGACATGAATCAGCCATGGGTGTACATGTGTTCCCCATCCTGAACCCCCCTCCCACCTCCCTCCCCTGCAATGGGGATTTTTAAAAAATAATTATGTTGAGCAGCTTCCTTGGCTTTGGGAAGAAAGCAGGGAGGATTTCTATCTTCCTTTCTGTTAGATTCCAGCTTGGCCCTCGAACAGTCTTTATTTTATAACCACTCCGGGTCATTCCTCCACCGTCATGCTATCAGAGTCTTGCTTCCCTCAGGATTTTTGAAATAGATTTCAAGGAAGTGGAGGTCAATGCAAAGCCTTAACTCACACACTGATACATTTCACTTCTTGCTGAAGGTTCAGATTCCAAGTAAAGATTCTGTCTTGCAATACAGTTAGTCCCCTTTTCTATCAGGGCGGGGGAGGGGGGAGATCGAAAAAGAGGAAGCCAAACGGAAATGTGAATTGATACACAGAAAGCTCAGGGGTGTTCATAATAATCAGAGTAAGAGTGACTTGTGATAATGCACGATGACTGTGGTTATTTAGTGCCTAGGGGGTGTGAGGCACCCAGGCTAGGTCTTTTAAAAACAGCTTGACAAACAGCAACAACACAAATACAAACGATGTGTCATCACGCTTATTTTTCAGAAGGAAAAGTGAAAAACTCAGAGGGATAATTTAATTGCCTAAAAGTCACACTGTGTAAGAGACAGGACTAGGAAGTCAAATGCGGGTCAGTACAACTCAAAATCCAACCGTGTTTTCACTGGATCACAATACTGTTTTCAGTTGGTTTTTTTAGATAACACATTGCTGAGGACAAAGAGAATGTATGACTTTGCCATCTGAGAAAAAAAAAATCTAAGACCTCACATTTATGTTGAAGCCAACTGATAACGAGACTGACTTTGAGACAGAATGGGGACCTTTTGGTAACTTTTGATCCTTACGTGGTAACTATGGATTCTTATCCTTTTTCAGGTGGTCGAAAGCTCCCTGGATTGTGAAATAGAAGTCTTAATTATAGATCCCCTTGGGCTGTGTTGAATGATAAAATGTGGGGACCTTCCTAACAGACAAGAATCAAGCCATCAGGAGAACTGAATTTCCAACCTCTGTTTTCCTCAAAAGAAAATTAACCTTGAAGTTTTCTCTTCCCTTGTTGCCATAGTTTTATTGAATTTGACCAGGACCCTGCCAGGGACCCTGTCACCTGCCTTATCACAATCATTTCTTATAACAACCATTTGAGGTATGTTCTAAGATTATCCCATCTATAGGTGGAAAAAGCGAGGCTCAGCATGGTGAGAAACAGACTGAGTCGTTGGAATAAGCGGCAGCACACGTGGGGCTGGAATCCGGAGGAGCAGGCTAAGAAGGTCTTGGAAGACAGTCATGGTGAAAGGTCGAATCTAACATCCACTCTTCTAGACAAAATGCCCCAGACCAGACCTTCTCCATCTTTATCTGGTTGGATGGCTATTAAATGCTTCCTTTCCAGCTTTCTCAAAGAAAGCAAGTGCTGGACTTCATTTTGTGTTCAACCCAAGGATGTATGCAGCGATAGCCCCAAAGATGTAGAATTGATCCTTGCTGTTCAGATTTTGTATTTGTGAATTTGCCTTTTTGCTGAAATTTATGGGTAACTCCAAAATCAATACTTGCAGTGTTTTTGCAGTCATTCATGGGCAGACAGCAGAGAAGCAAAAGAGCCAAGCTGCCTGATGCATGTGATTCCAACTGAGGTCAAACAAGATGACATTCTTGTTTCACTTCTCATACTGTAGACAGTGTCCTTTTTATAGTCTTTATAGTGCCATGTCTTCCACATTTTTGTGCTTTTTCTTGGTGATTTTTCTGTTTAAATGGGCCCCCAGTTACCCTGCTGAAGCTCTGTGCAGTGTACCTAAGAGCAAGCACGCTGTGACATGTCTTATGGAGAAAACAGAGGCATTAGATAAGCTTCATTCAGGCATGAGATATAGTACTGTTGGGCATGAGTTCATTGTTAATGAATCAACAATAGATATTAAGTAAAGTGCCTTTGTCTTTAACCAGAAACACATCAAACGAGGTCATGTGTTGATCAGCTGATGAAAATGTTATGACTGGAGGTTGGTAGGAACCTAGCCCTGTGCTTCCCCTAGGAGCAGTGGTTCAGTGTCAGCGAATTCAGTGTTTGTTCTGACCTTACAGAACATTACTATGGAGAGTAATGAGAGCCAACTGTGCATACAAACCCCACTCACTGCTTCAGTGTATACACAGACAGGAACAATCTGAAAGCAACATTCTGATAGTAGTGCACTATCAAATCTCAGCTCATCCATACAGTCAGGTTACAGAAGAGCTGAAAATCACCACTGCATAGAGCAAATGGAGGGGACTGGAATACTAACTGTGCAAATCCTGTGGTTCAGAATTTACATCACCAGGGCCTCTCTCAATGTACATCCACGAAACCCAGTTTGGAAGGAAAGCTTCATCCTGGTCATCTTTGTGTAATGTGCTTACGGATGTTACAAAGTGTCTTCTTTATAATTTTTTTAAATTTTATTTTATTTAACTTTACAATATTGTATTGGTTTTGCCATATATCAAAATGAATCTGCCACAGGTATACATGTGTTCCCCATCCTGAACCCTCCTCCCTCCTCCCTCCCCATACCATCCCTCTGGGTCATCCCAGTGCACCAGCCCCAAGCATCCAGTATCGTACATCGAACCTGGACTGGCGACTCGTTTCATATATGATATAATTTTTAATATTTTTAAGTTAACTGTGATTAACTGTATACATTTTTATTTTTATAATCATAAGTGACTTCAAATAGCTTCATCATTTGATATTAACATATTGCTTATATGTGGATCAAAAGCTTCTTGAATACCCACCACCAGTCAGTAGTATTTTTTTCTTAAAATGTTTTTAATTTTCTTATAGTATTTTTATAGTCAAAAATTTGTAATGCAGTCATTTGTTATGTTTTTACTTGATCCAATTATATTTTTAACATTTATATTCAAAATAACATTTTAATATCCACCATGCCCTTGGAATAGGAAATGGCAAGCCACTCTCATATCCTTGCTGGATAGTCTCATGGACAGAGGAGCCCATGGGGCCACAACTGAGCGATTGAGCGTGCGCACATGCCTTATTACTTTATTATTTTTCCAGATAAATATTGTTTTCAGGCATTCAAATTAATATATGTTCAATATTGGAGCAATTGTTCGGGGTTAAAATATTCTTATTCTTTATCCTGCTCTCAGTTGAATGCTCATAATTTTCTACATGGGTGCCCCTTTCCAACTTCCCTTCTATTCACGATTTTATTTGCTTTTCATATCATTGTTAGAGACTAAAAATACAGCAGTGCTAAAAGTAGAATAAACCAGATTCTATTTAATTTCTCTCCATTAAAATAATTGATTGATCTTATTAAAAGGAGAGGGCTTCCCAGGCAGTGGGTGCAGCGGTAAAGAATCTGCCTGAAATGCAGGAGAAGCAAGAGACGCAGGTTTGATCCCTGGGTCAGGAAGATCCCCTGGAGTAGGAAGTGGCAGCCCACTCTGATATTCTTGCCTGGAACCTTCCAAGGACAGAGGAGCTGACAGGCTACAGTCCAGAGGGTCGCAAAGAGTCAGACACGACTGAGCGCACAGACACAGATACAGTATATAAATACGATGGAATGCATGAACGTGACCAAGTGAGGAAGGAAAAGGAGGGGCACACTAGGGATTTAGGGTTACTGTACACACACTACTATGCGTAAAATATATATCACTACTGTAGAGCACAGGAAATTAGATGCAATACCGTGTAATAACCTCTAACGGAAAAGAATCTGCAAAAGAATATACATACATACACATGTATGCACACACACATATATGTATGTGTAACTGAATCACCCTGCTGTACACCTGAAACTAAAACATTGTATTACAGTTCCATTTTTAAAATTAGCTATTGCTGGAGGAGATACACCGATACAGACGTGCAGTGTGTGGATAGAGACGCACGCCCTGTAGGTTGTTAGTTGTTTAGGCAGTCGCCACTGGATGTTGTCGGCACGCTCACGTAGGCACTGGCTGAAATCTGACCACCACCACCTGACGAATGAACGTGGAATCAGACTGCCCTGTGGTGCTAGGCCTGTGGGGCAGCGCTGGCTCCTCAGGGCTCAGCAAGGTCCAATTTCATCACAGGTGGGCTGCTTAGTGTGTGCCTGGGCCTGGTGCGGGGAACCACTTGTCTGGGCAGGCCCTGGCGCCCTAGAAAACCCCTCCGTCCCACAGCCGCTCCCTCCAGAGCTGCCCCTGCGCACCCCTCCCGAATACTCCCATTCACTTCTCCTGCCGGAGCCACAGAGCCACTGTGACAAACTCTTGTCAATTTTATTAGCCGAGCGGATGCGATCGGTATCGGGAGGTTCTCCCATCATTCTTTCAGTGCCATGAATGGGGCGGGGGTGTCTGTCTCCTATTCCAGAGCCTGTTCCTCCATCCCTTCCCGCCCACCTGTGGGCATCCTGCCGTCCGTCCAGGAGACAGCCAGCCACCCTTCCCGCAAGACCACATGGGCAGCTTTGGGCTAATGTGGTCTTAGCAGTCAGGGATAAACCAGGCTGAATATTTATGACCCTGCCTTTTGGGAAGCGTGTGCTAAGTTTAGGAAGTCCACAAAAAGGAGCGAAAAAAATCAAGAAACATGTTTCTGGGATGTGTGTGTGTGTGTGCACGCACACATGTGGAATAGAAAGCCACTTAATTCTGTATATTCAAGTATTTTCCTAGGACTTGGTAAATCTTGATATGGATCAATAATTCATCAACCCCACCAGTATTTATTGAGAACATACCATGCACTGCGATTTAAATGCTGATGATGGTTCAGACGTGAACAAGAAAGATTAACCTTGCCTCTTATGGAGTTTGCCCACTAGGAAGAGGAGGCTAATGATAAGTAAACAGCTGAAGATTTCAAAGGTTTTTAACAACCACAGGGAAAGAAAGAACTAGGATGCAGAGGCTGATGGGAACAAGGGCCTCTATTTTAGGAAGGGACCTCTGAAAATGTAGCATCAGGGGGACACCCAAAGGACATAGCCACAGGAAGTCCCTGAGTCACAGCAGGCTTTTCAGAAGGAGACGGGTTTGTCTCAAGCATTGCGTGAGAACTTCACTCTAGAAGCCTCTGGAAGTTTGGGTTTTGCAAGAGAATTAGGTTCTAAGCCATGCACTGCATGTGATGAACGGACTTCTCTGCCTCTAGGATGGTTCCGGGTATTGAACGGGCTTCTCTGCATCTGGAGATGTTCCGTGCATGCGTGCTCAGTCGCTAAGTCGTGTCTGACTCTTTGTGACCCCATGGACTGTAGCAGCCCTATGGACTGTAGCTTGCCAGGCTCCTCTGTCCATGGTATTGTCCAGGCCAGAATGCTGGAGTGGGTTGCCGCTTCATCCTCCAGGGAATCTTCCTGACCCAGGGATCAAACCCGTGTCTCTAATGTCTCTGGCACTGGCAGGTGGGTTCATTGCACCAGTAGTGCCAGCGCCACCTGGGAAGCCCCCAGAGATGTTCTGGTTACGTATCATTTGGGGAGAGTTGAGAAAAAAGTCACTTCAATCATTTTCTGTGTTCTGTGTCCAGTTTAAGAGCTCCAGGTGAGAAAGGCTCTGAACTTCAGACATGATGACCAGAAATCCAGGTGATGAGGAGAAAGGAAGCTGAACGTGAGTGGCTGGGCCCAGCCTGGCTTCTTCCACTGTCACTGGGCATCTGACCCCTCCTTGGGAAGGCTTTCGGGTCAAAAGGAGACAACAGACAAAAAGCTGCTTGGTTTAGAGCCTGAGAGCAGGTGGCATAAAAACAAGTGTGCTTCGCTTCCCTTCTTTCCTCTTTCCCCCCATGATCCACTTAATAAAAAACCCTAATGAGGCACAGCAAGCTAGCGGTGATGGGCCACAAAAACCTTATATTCCCACAGTTTTGGTGGATTTATAATGATCTTTGAGATCCAAAATGGCATTTGAGAACCAGACAAGGAAATACACACACATACATACATACACAACATCCCAGCCCTTTACATAGCACAGCCTGACTTCCAGGAACAAACACGCCCCTTCCTCTGTGCTGATATGAGACCCACAGTCACGCTGGTTCAGCGGGAGGGGGACAGAGTGCAGTTACTGTGGCTGCATGTTTTGCGGTTCAAGCCTTAGTGTTACCCCGAACCTCCCGTCACGAAGGGCACCTCTCCAAGGGTCCACTGATGACCCTCCTTCACCATAAAGTGTCCCAGTGTCACCAGCTTCCAGCCCTTTGGCAAACTTCTGCTATTTTCCAAGCACACCATAACGCAGAGTTACGCATCCTTATGTGAGCACAGGCGACCAGAGACGTTCACACGGGTCAACGCACTTGCAGCTACCTGCTTTGCACTTTCATCACACGGAGCCATAGCTGCCTGACTCCTTGCTCTATCTGTTCATTGACTGGACACTGCAAAGGACTGAGTCTTGTGCTGCTGTCTGGAAATAGCTTATTGCTACTGAATAAACAAATAAAACTGAAAAAACCAATGAACCCAAAGCCACATCTGCACAGCCAAATATGAATTCACAAATGCATCCATCTCCAAGCCATGGGGATTTCTGATTACACTCAGGAGCATGTTCACACACGGGTCACAAGTTTGAGTTCCACACCCGTGCTTACCCTTTGTAACTCTCAAGTTGTTAAAGTCACCCTGCAGCCTCCCTACATCTGTCTGCAGGAAGATACTTCTAGATCATTCTGGGCACCTGCCTGTTGTTACGTGCTGGTGTCCTGGCCCAGATAAAAGACACTGCACTTAGCCCCAGTATTTTGGCACCTGATGTGAAGATCCAACTCATTGGAATAGACTGATGCTGGGAAAGATTGAGGGCAGGAGGAGAAGGGGGCAACAGAGGATAAGATGGTTGGATGGCATCACCGACTCAGTGGACGTGAATTTGAGCAAACCCCAGGAGATAGTAAAGGATGGGAAACTCTAGTGTGCTGCAGGTCATGGGGTCACAAAGAGTCAGACGCCACTGAGCAACTGACCCACAACAGCACTTGGAGCCCTTGGCTCTTCAAAGCTCCCTGCTTGCAACCAAGACCAGGAAGTCATGGAATGCAGTGAATGTGCCTAATTCTGAGGTCCCTCTCTCATGAGTCAGCCACTGGGGGAGACTTAATCTATTTAATATACTCTCTCCTCTGGGGTCTGAGAGGGTGTAGAGGCCAGAGCAAAGATGTCAAATCATGTGTGGTCTTTAAATAACCCCTGATGTTTGTCACAAGAGTTGAGCCTGGGGCCTGGACCGGTTCCAGTCGGTAATTGATAATTCCAACTGGTAATTATGTGCTCTGGGTAGTTTCGGTTGGCATTCCGCACATCCTGTCCTCAAATGGTGAGAGGTGTTCCCGGGTTTTGTGCCAGAGGTGGCTCCATTTCAAGCCCCATAAAGTTTCTAAATACCTTTGGAATGCTGCGGGATGAAAGATGCTATCCTCGTTAAACACATGGGCTTCTCGAAAGAAAACCCATTACTCTCGGATAATGACAATTTTTCCTGGTCCTTATGTTCCTTGTTAAAGTAAAATGTCAATTAATAAAGAACACACACATAACCCTTCCCAGGAATTAACTAATTATGTCAACCAACGACCTAGCGGGCCAAACAAATAATCTGCTTGCAAATGATTGGATTCTCTAGAACAGAGACGTTCTAGACTGTTTTGATACTCTTTTTCTGTCTTTTGTTCGTTTCACCGTTTGGTATGCAGTTAACTGCCCTTACACTGAAGTCTGTTCACTTGTTCCCACTAAGGCGGCTTCCCACGAGGTGCAGCAGGAAAGAATCCGTCTGCCAATGCAGGACACGCAGGAGATGCAGTTCAACCCCTGGGACGGGACGATCCCCTGGAGTGGGAAATGGCAACTCACTCCAGTACTCTTGCCTAGAAAACCCCATGGACAGGGGAGCCTGGCGGACTACAGTCCATGGGGTCACAAAGAGTCAGCTATAACTGAGTGAGGGGGCAGGCGTGCTCGCAAGAAGATGTAGGCTCTTTTTCTTTTGATTTGATTTGATTTTACTTATTCTTTCCCTGATGGACATTTGGATTGTTTCTATCTTTCGGCTATTGTGAATACTGCTCCGCTATCAACACTTACGTACAAGTTTTTTGTGTACATAAATTTGGATATACACAAATACACACACACACACACACACACATGTACTACACATCCACCATTAAATCTCATTAAGTGCAATATTCAACATACATCAAACAATGGCCTAAGCCTGCAGAATATTTACAAAATCCAAACTGGTGCTAGGAAGTTAATATTCTCCATTTTAAAATCAGAAGAGCATGACCAAGCTCTGCCTCACCCCTTCCTTCCTTGTCCTCTGGCATGCTGAAGCCCCAGCCTGGCTCACTGAACCTGGTGTGCCCTGGCGAGAGTGGCCGGGGGGAGCCACCCTCGGCGCCCAGGTGGGTCTCCGGCCTGTCAATTGCCAACCTCCCAGGATGCCTCTCTCTCCACTGGGCAGGATGCGGCCCAGGGGTCATTCCCAGATCACACATGCTCTTTCTTGAAACGGCGGTGCAACTCGGAGGAGGGCTTCAGGACTGATCAATGGCAGCGAGGCTTCTGTCAGGATGTACAGTAATTTGACTCAGCTCAATAAATTGAGCTTCTGGGACAGGAAAAAGCTCCCCCCCCTCCACTCTTGGATTCTAAAAATGCTGGTAAGAAGAACCTTGAGAGCTTCTGTCTCCTCAGCCCGCCCTGGCTGACTCCCCTGAAAGCACCCCCATCTTGTGATTGCACAGTGGGAGCGATCTCAGGTAGGAACAGAGGGGGAATATTGTGAAGCTCATTGATTTGTAGGCTTCTCGGAGCCTGACACTCCATCCATGCTCTGAATACTTCTGAGCATGTGCTTTCCCTCTGCCTGCTAGGGGCCCGGCTATCAGTCAGGACCCTTGCTCCACCCCAGGCAGAGAGAATAACTGAGGGCATCCCTCTAGTGGCTCTGGGTTGGCTCCAAGGACCTGTTCCCTCAGAGAAGAATCTGAGATCACAGCAGGGGGTGGGACCTAGGCCTCCCCAAACAGGAGAGATGGGAAGGGTAGGATAAAATCAAGGTGGACGTGGGCACTTTGTAAGACCTCAAACACTTGGCACGCACTATTTCAGTTCCTTGTGGCTACCACCCCATCAAGTCAGTTGCATCAACAGCTCCATTTTTAAGAAGGAACTAAGGCTCTGAGAAGTAAAACAGTCTGAGACTTCAAAAAACAAACAAACAAAAAAAAGATCTAAGAGTTTATGCAAAACAGCCAGAAAAACTCCACTTTGAATCAGTCTCACATATAGTTTTGTTTGGACACAAGACTCTTCAGCCAAAATGAGAAACACTTTGAATCCTCTGAACTAATCTAGCCATCAATTCCTTCCATTTTACAGATGAGGGGCCTGAAACAGAGAAACAGAAAGAACTGCCCCAGTTCACACGGCCACCAAGAGGTAGGGAGATAAAAGGGAGTAGCATGTCCACAAGTAATAATTATATTACCGGCTATTATTTACAGAAAGTATAGTATGTATCAGGCAGTGGGCTTCTCATGTATGATCTGACCTAATCCCCACAACACATGAGGTAACGGCACCGCCCTTGTGGGATTAGGGTGAGTATTAACTAAAGTCAGGCTCTTCTTCGTAACTCTCTGGTGTGTTTCTCAATGTGTGCACATCTAAGATCAACCAGGATCATAGAACTTTCTATACGCACACGCATGCGTGTCGAATCTTATCTTCACGTGGCATTTAGAAATAAACTGCCATCTGGTATACACATTTAACTTGGCACAGAGGGCTGTGTGTGTGTGTATGTGTGTGTGTGTGTAAATGCACAGTTAGTGCATGTAACAAAGCGGTGGCTTCATATTTTTCCTTAAAGAAACTAAACTTGCTTGTAAAACCTTTACTACAGATTAAACGGCTGATAATCAGCCTTTAGCATGTTATTGACCCTTCCGACATTTGTCTTAGCAGCTTTCTCTCTCTGAAATGGACAGTGTGAACAGACTGTGGGATCCCTTTTTTGGTCCGGTCATGGGAAAATTCTACCCTGTCCAGGGCAGAGGGATGGGGCAGAGTTGGGGTACATGCAGCTCACTGCCTTGTCCCTCTCCGTGTTTCCCCTTCAAATCCCTCCGAAATGTCACTTATTAAATGTGGACAAGTGTCCATACATGGCCACTGCCTCTTCCACAGCTCATGGCTGGCCTTCCACAGCTCAAATCTGAGACTTCAGACTCAGGCCTTTAAACAATCACCACTTTACATCTCACACTGCAAGTCCCGGCTGTCAGAAACCCCTTCCTCAGGTCTCGCGTCTGCATGTGCTCTTGTCGTGGGACATGATTCCACATCCCTTATACTCCCTTCTGTTGCCTGGATAACTCAGCTGTCAGATCTTTACCTGAGAGTCCCGTCCTCCAGGAAGCACTGTCTGGACTGCCCTGGCTGGGTTCAATATCCCCAAGCCCTTTCTGTTTCTCTTCTGCATATTCCAAATTGTGTAAAGCTTGTGGGTTTAAATTACCTGTTTCCCGAACCAAACTAAAAGATCCCTACAGGCAGGGCTCTTGCCAGCGTTGTCCCCAGTGATGGGTAAATGAAGCAGAAGTCTCTAGCGTCCAACCCCAAGAAGCATCTTTTATCCTGTCCACGAGACTGCCTGCCTGCAGCAAGCATCCCCAGACATCTCAGTGCACACACTTCTGCCCTTCCCTGACTTGAGATCTGAGATCTGACTCAGGGAAGCGGTCTCTGGGTCATTTTGCAGAACCACCTCTAACTACGTCAGGGCTGCCACAGATTTTTGAAGTCTGCGTTCCAGCCCAAGTTCTAAGGATCAGAAGAGCTGCACTGGAGTATGAAATTTGTTTTTATATTTTTCTCTGGCATTTTTCTATGAGCCCAGAGCAGACAGTGTGGCGAATAGGTGCTGACCTGGGGAAAAATAATGATGAGACAACACGGTGTCTGAAAGTCCAACAACCTAGTTATTAATCATTGACTTTCTCACATGGGAAAGGGAACCAGGCTTTAAAGGGAGAGATGCTTATGTTTTGCCCCTTTTTAAACTGGCAAACAGGAAAAATTAACCCCCCACTCTGTATAAAATCAATGGGGAGGGGAATGAAAGTAAAGTAAAATGTGACATGGGTAAGTTCTTCAAATTAATGTCCCCCGATACTGAATTTACATTAGGAGAATATATTGTGTATGTACAATGTGTTCAAGCCAGTGTGCACCTGTCCTTGTGGACTGCACAGCACATATAACAGGCCATTTCCATAAGGTATCATGGGCTGTTTGGAGCTGGTGGAGTAGAGAAAGAGTCTGGGAAGGCTTCTCGGAAGAGGAAGGACAGAGTCAGTGGCGAGGACGAAGGTGCGGAGACCTAAAACATGCAGCTGAGAAAGCCATCTCCATGGGAGTGTCCCCAGGCGTGGGCAGTTCTGTGCGACAGTGACAGCCCATCCTAGCGCCCCAGGGCAAGGCCACGGGGGCCCCCACCCTGCGCTTTGCAGAGTCTCCCAACCCCAAGAACTCACACCTGGCAGAGAGGAGTGTTGGGGCCGCCTTACAGCATCCATCTAGATACTTGCCACTTGGCTCCGGTTGAAAGGAACCGTGCCTGGGTTAATTCTGCCAACGTCAAGGGACTCGGAGGGGGCTGATTACAAAGCCTTGGGCTGGCCTGCAACCAGACTCCAGGCCGGGCGGCTCCGGGTTCACCGCGGCATTTGCTCCAGGGAGGCGTGTGCGGTCCTTCATTATCGCCACTGTTAGCATCTTGATCTGAGTTTCTTCTTCTTTGAAGTGGGGACAAGGTCGCTTCATTGTTCCAGTTTGGGTGCCCGGCTGCTGCTTATTAAATGCGAATTAGTACATGATAAAGGCAATTAGAGGGCTCAGCTGTCCTTGGGGGGCAGGGCCGGGTCCCCAGCCCCAGGAGAGTGAGGGCGGGCAGAGCAAGGCTTGAGGGTGTGTGTGTCAGCGGGGCCAGGTGCTGCTTGTTCAGATGGGGCACCTTCTGCCCAGTTTCCGTTCATTCTCTGTCTTATTCTGTCTCTTCCCTGAAGGCAGTGACGGAGACGTGGCCCTGGGGCACGTCAGCTCCTGCTGGGGGACTCGGGAGCCCTGGCCAGGAAGTGCATGGCCGCCCGCTTTGCTTGTTACACTGACGAGAAGGCCCAGGGGCCGTACGTGTAGCTTCAGCTAGAAAATGACCCCAGTTCTGAGGTCGCTGAGATGGTCTCTGTGTTTCCCTCACGAGCACAAGAAGCCTTCTGTGCATAAGGCTGCTTCCGCCTCCTTTTCAGATTCCACATACAAGTGAGATCTCGCAGTATTTGCCTTTCTCTGTCTGGCTTGTTTTACTTCACATAATGGCGAACCACTCCAGTATTCTTGCCTGGAGAATCTCCATGGACAGAGGAGCCTGGCGGGCTATGGTCCACAGAGTCGCAGAGTCGGACATGACTGAATCGACTTAGCACACATACAGCACAATGTCCTCCAGGTTCACTCATGTTGTTGCAAATGACAAGGTGCGCTTCTTTTCATGGCTGAATAATATTCCATTGTGTGTGTGTGTGTGTGTGTGTGTTTAGCATCTGTTGTACAAATTTTCAGTTACAAGGTAAGTTATGGGGCTCCAGCACATACTCTGGCGACTCTAGTTAATAACACGGCATTGTGTATTTGAAAATACTTGAAATTTAAGAACAGATCTTAAATGTTTTACACACACACACACACACGGGCAGCTGTGTGTAGATGTGTCTGTGTTAGTTAGCTTGGTCGTGGGGATCATCTGGCAATGCATACATCTGTCAAATTCCTAAAGTGTACACCTTATATCTATATATACTTCTTGTCAATTGAACCTCAATAAAACGGGGGGAGAAAAGAAAACTATAAAAAGAAGACCTCCTTCTTTCCAGGCTCAAGAAGCCACGTGAGGCAAGAGGAGAAGGGGGAGATGAGCCTGTCCCCCTCCTTCCGGTACAGTGAGCTCATGCCTAGAAGGACAAGCCCCTCCTGGCGGCTTCCCCTGCAGCCCTGTCCTTGGCTATCCCAGCTGCAGGGGATTCTGGGAGAGCCAGCATCTCCCAGGGTATGGGGAGCACGTGGTTGCTCTATGATGGAATCAGGGTCCTCTAAGTGAAGACAAAGGAGGGGATGGGTTTGGGGTGAGCAGCTCCCCACATCCATCAAATGGCTGAGTTTGAAGGCATATGGCATTGAGCTGGAAATCCCTTCCCTGCCACTTGCTTGATGATCAGCTTGGGCAGTCCCGACCTTCCCAGCTTCCTTATTTGTGTGAAGTGAAAGTTGCTCAATCGTGTCTGACTCTTTGTGACCCCACAGACTATACAGTCCGTGGAATTCTCCAGGCCAGAATACTGGAGTGGGTAGCCTTTCCCTTCTCCAGGGGATCTTCCCACCCAGGCATCAAACCCAGGTCTCCTGCATTGCAGGCATATTCTTAACCAGCTGAGCCACAAGGGAAGCTCAAGAATACTGGACTGGGTAGCCTATCCCTTCTCCAGGGGCTCTTTCCGACCCAGGAATCAAACCGGGGTGTCCTGCATTGCAGGCGGGTTCATTACCAACAGAGCTTATTTGTGTGTGGGAATAATCCCCCTCGCCCTGCCCCTGAGGCGTTTGTGAGCACTAAGTGAAGCACACGTGAAGTCTCCCAGCAGTCCTCAGGATGGGTTCCATGAAGGAGTGAATTATGATAATTAGCTACAAGGACAATATTCCTCCTTAATCCCCCGGCCCCGGCTCGGCCCCTTGACACGCCATTTGCCATTTTCCTAGAGCCCTCCCAGACAACCAAGAGCAGCACTTCTGTCCCGGCCATCATCAGAGGACTCAGCCTCCCGACTCCTTCCCGCAAGCTGGCCATCCTTCATCCCCATGGACGGCGCATCCGGAAAGCATATGGACACTGTAACCACAGCTCGGTTTGACCTTTAAGCTCTAGGAACATAAAACCTCCTAGCATCTTGTTTTTCACGGTTAGAGTCCACCCGGCCGGCTGCCCCCTCCCCTGGGCTGGCCCAGGGCCAATCTGCTCTCCCGGAACTGGGAAGAACAGAAACTAATGACCCCACATTGATATGTAACTTGCCCTAATATTGACCCCGGCCCTGTGGTCAGTGATTCCCATCGCGGGTAAATGATTGGGCTGTTTTGGATTCGACCTCGTTTGACTTTTCCACTGTCCCCTGGTCGCCTGTTTTTGAACAACCACGGCGATCTCAGTTTATCGGGTGATAAGATTCGGACTCCTGCTCTCCACCTTCAGAGGGTACAGCTGCCAAGTTTGCAGCATTTCTTCTGAATCAGCTAGGAGACTGTGACTGTCCTTCACTCACTACAGATGATAAAGTGGAAGTCCTGTCACTGGAGCTGCAGTTACGTTACATGATCTCAGAAAACAGGGATAACAATTATTATTAATTTATGATGGTGATAATTATGATTAATATTAATTGAGTGCTCACGATGGGCCTGGTGTGATAAGTGTGTGAGACTAGATACAATCATTCACTCCTCTGTTACTAAATTCCAAAGGTCTGCTGAGCTCTGAATTAGGCACCACCTGAGGTTCCTGCCCTGTGAGGGGGGTTCAGGCCATGACTCAGTCTGGTGCCATCAGGGCTGCGAGGGAAGCATTAAAGTTACCAGGTCTTGACCGAGTGTTTACTCCATGGTAGGTGTCTAGGACACATTACGTTTTAAGCCATCCTGACCATTATTACCTTTTCATAGATTCTCTTTGTAATCCCATTTTAAGATGAGATAAGTGAAGTTCATAGTCAGTTAATTAAGCAGTTCAAGGTTACACAGCTGTGAAAATCCAGATCTCGCTGAGTACAGAGCCCAGGCTAACACCAGAGCTGGGCTGCTTGTCCCAGCTCTGCCTCTTGTCAGCTTTGCGACCATGGATGGTTACTTAAGCTCTCTGGACTCGGTTTCCCAAACTGTAAAATGGGTTTATAGTCTTAGCTGCTTCTTGGGGTGGTGGTAAAGAGTAAATGAGTTGGCAGGTGCAAAATTCTGGGATCTTCTATGCCCTACCTATCAATCAATCAGTTAGGACAGACCTCAAATGGAGCTGGGGAAAGAACCACTGTGTTGATGTTTGAAGGGTGATTAAGCATGACCCAGGTGGGGACAGGAGCTGTCCCAGGGGCACTGAAGTCTGGAAAGCAGGGAGAGCTGCCGGGATTCACTAACAGTGCGGGACAGCTGAAAGGTGACCATGTGCCAGGAAGTGGGTGCACCCGAGGAGCAGATAGAAGCAGGATTCCAGAAGGTTCTGAAGGGCAGTTGGAGCTTCTTCTAAAAGCATCGGGGAGGCAATAAAGAGTGTGAAGCAAGGAAATGACTCTCTCCCTAAACAAGAAATGACTCTAGACTCCAACTCCAGGACCGCAAGTCCTGCTGTAACCCATGCTGGAGACAAGACTTGCTTTTTGTTGACCAAACATCACTCCTCCTAATCCTTTTCCAGGGCGAACTCGGCAGGTGCACCAGGCCCACGACTCACTGTTTTCCAGCGCTCTCCCTGCTGGCCTTCTGCAGGGGTCAGTCCCCAACCCAGGTGGAGGGCAAGGTGGAGGTCCTGGGGAGGTCACTGGTTTTCTCATGACCTTAAAATCTGTGGGCAAGGGCTGCCACCTTCGAGGGCATAGTTCACAGTCAGGGTGCCCTGGTTTTTAAATACCCTGGGCTCTGAGGTCTATGTGATGTGGATCAGGCTGAAGTGTGGAGCTCCTACTTACAAAACGTGGAACCGAGGGTTTAAAAATCCACCTGAGATTACGGGGAACCCACACTCATCCTTGGAGGACCATTTGCGTTTGAAGGGCTGGGTCAGCTGCTGGGTCCACAGGGACCTCGCTGTCGGTTCTGTTCTCAGAAAAGTGCCCCCGAGGTGGAGAAATGGAAACACGGGTCTCTTGATGGGCCCTGGGCCGCCCAAGGAAGACAGCTGGCCTCCACATTTTCCCAGATCCATGTGGGCAGCTACAAAGGAGCTTTTGAGGGTAAACAAATACAGAATTGAGAAAATAAGGAAGGAGCTGGCATCTGAGGAATGCGAATATTTAGAAAATGCTGGGGAGTGAAGACAGAGCAGGCTGTTCTGTTATAGGTTAGACGTCTAATGGCCTGGGACAGGGGAACTGTGAAACAAGGGAAAAAGGAAGGGAAAACAATCTCGGTAGAAACAAGGTTTCGTCAGCGTGGATTGTTTGCCACAGGCAAAAGCGGAGGCTGGAAAGCACAGGACTTTGACGGACAGCACGGAGGCTGCTCTAGCACTTCATGCTGTGACCAACCTGGTATTATGAAACACCACCATCCGCTGTCCTCACAGTGTCATCGTTGATTTTAATCCTTGTATTCTTCTTCTTATTTTGTGTGTGCTCAGTCGTGTCTGACTCTTTGTGACACCGAGGACTGTAGCCCACCAGGCTCCTCTGTCTGTGGGCTTTCACAGGCAAGAAAACTGGAGTGGGTAGCTGTTTCCTCCTCCAGGGGATCTCACTGGCCCAGGGATCGAACCTGTGTCTCCTGCAATGGCAGGCGGATTCTTTACCACTGCCCCGCCTAGGAAGCCCTTATTATTATTACTATTATTATTGCTGTTCGTTGGCCGAGAGATCCAGGGGAGGTTTGCATCCATCAGTTTCTGGAGGGGACTGGTGTGGTAGCACAGAGATGCTGACCAACCACACCAGAAGCAGATTAATAGAGAAAGTCGGGGTCAAAATCCAGGAAGGGCCTGGGTACCATATTCTTGAAGCTTTGCAGAGAACGGCAAAGGGCAAGGACCTAACTGTTTACACACTCAACCTTAAATTTGCAAATGCTTTGATCCTTCCCTGCACACACCCTGGACCCCCTTTCTTGCTTCTTGCCTTCAGCACAGGTGTTCATTCATTTTGTTCATCTGTTCACTTGCTCAATGACCACTGCACATCGGATGAGCACTGAAAGTTACCCTTTTATCCGGGTGGGCCTCCATGAGCCTCACAAGTACTGTCGCATTTACTCATCACTGCAGGGTCTGTACCCTTCGTTACTGCCCCCATTTAAAGATGGTGAAATCAAGCCTCAGACTGTGCATTTGCGTCTAATGCTGCTGTAGTCAATTATTGTGAACTTAGTGGTTTGAAGCAACACAAGGGTATTATGTTACGTCCAGCGTGGGTCCTCACGGGGCCTAAAATCAAGGTGTTGGCAGGGCATGCCCCTCTCTGGAGGCTCTAGGCAAGAATCCATGTGCTTGATCGCTCTGGCTTCCAGAGGCCACCTGAGTTTCTTGACGTTGGCTCCTTCCCTCTTCAAATCCTGCCCCAGAAGGTCCAGTGTTTCTCATATGGCATCGTTTTGGTACTGACTCCTTTTCTGCCTCGCCTGCAATTTTAAGGACTTTTGTGATAACACAAGGCCCACCTAGATAATCCAGAATAAACTCATTACTTTAAGGTCAGCTGGTTAGCAACCTTTCTCAACTCAGTCTGCAATCCGAGTCCCCTCTTGCCACTTAAGGTCACATATTCACAGGTTCTAGGGTTTAGGAGGTGGCCGTCTTTGGGGAACCCTGTTCCACCACAGTGTAACTGACTCGGGCATGGTCATGTGGTCTGCGAGTGGCAGGCGTCGTGTGTCAGCCTTGGTGATGTGGCTCAGCCTCTGGTTTTTCTCTTCCCTCCCTTTCTGCATGCCAAGGGCCCAGGGGGGTCTGACATGCTCTCAGCCTCTGACCTCCCGGCTCTCCTGTTCCGTGGTGTCTGGAGCAGGGTCTCATTCACTATGGACCAGAAGAATCGGAGGCAGTAAAGGGGAGAAGCTCTGAGCTAGAGGTCGTGCAGGAAGAAATTATCCTAAGAAGAGCCCACCGACCTGCGGACCGAGGAGAGGCGGTGAGGAGCTGGGGCTGAAGGCAGACTGGGGCAGTAGTTAGAGACACGAGTAGAGCCCACTGGGGACCTGCCGGGGGCCCGTCCCTCTGCCCCCGCTTTGACTATGTGTTAGCCTGTGAGAAGTCTGTGTACCCGTGTTCTTGTGTTCTAACACTTGGTGTGCACCCACACACACACGTGTGTGTTTGCACTGCCTTGGGCTGTGGGGCATTGCAGACAGACCCACACATCCACACAGAGCCCTGGGTACATCCAGGCTGGGCCTGCCTAACCCACCACTTGACTGTTGTTAGCTGGGGCATCGCTCCTGGCCCTTCTAGAGGCTCAGCTACGATGCTGGTCAATGGCCACATGGTCACAGGCCAAAGCAGAACAGACGGAATTGGCCTCCAAAGCCGGATCGCACCTTTCCCAAAGCCTGCTCCCAACCAGGCACCCATCACCTATCCGCCCTTTGGGGATTAAAGGACTTGAATCTCTGCCAGGTGTTCACTGCTGGACTTCAACCTCCCTGAGCCTCAGTCTCCACATACGTAGAAATGAGGATAGGAGTAACGTGTCTAAGGAGCCCCTACAGATAGGAGTTGAGATGAACGTGAACGCACGTGGCGGCTGTAAGGCACCTGTGAGGAAGCTGGATTATTACAGCAAGGCACGCCAGTGCAGTGATGGGCTTTGCTGCTTGCCTGTGATAGACCCAGCTAAGCTACAGAGATGGGACTCCAGGAATAAAGGAATTGTTTTTAACAAATCACTCCAGAGATCACTTATTTAAGTGAAATTCATCCCCTTGGGATATCAGACACATATTTGAGCATCATCAAAATGTTCTCACTTAATTTCCATTTTGAACCTCAGCTAGTCATCTGTATTGCTCGGTAAAGGCAAGTCTCTGTCTCTGAAAGTAGACTTCATTTTTTTTTTAAGCCAAAAGACATCCACTGCCAAATCATATTAATAAGGAGGAGATGATGGTTTGGGGCCAATGTCATTTTTTTTTTTTCTTAAATGCCATGAACTGGCCAAGGGAGACATTCCCCAGAAACAGTTTTCAGCTTCTGTGCACAGGTGGTGATTCTAGATGCAGGGAGAACTTCAGCAGGGAAAGGTCCCCTTGGACGTGGCCAGGGGGTCAGATGGCCACTCGGCACAGCAGAGGCTTTGCCACAAAGACTCCTCCCACCACTCAAATCGCCCCTGACACAGAGTTCTCTTTACCTATATCCTGGGCCTAGGAGACAGAGCAGTTCTGGTGTGTAAGGGGGAGGATTAGGAAACTTGCCGCCTGATTTCCGATCCTGCCTCTGACCCTTGCTTGCCAGGTGATCTGGGCAGGTCTCTGAACTTCATGACTTCATTGGATTCATTGACTCAGCCAGCGATGCTCAGCCCAGGGTAGCTGTGCCCTCCTAGGGGACGCCTGACCACCCTGAGGCCATGATTGGTTGTTTCCATTGGCTGGGGTAGGGGCGTGCCACTGTCGTCTAGTAGGTCAAGGCCAGGGATACTGCTGAACACCCTACAACACACAAGACAGCTCTCCAACAAAGAATTATCCGGCGCCAAATGTCCACAGTGTGGACGTTAGAAAACCTTGTACTGAAACAGAAATGATACTAGTAGTACCGATCTCCCAAGTCTGCCATAAGGACTGAATGAGGTAACGCATGAAAAGTGTTTTACCAGGTAGCTTCATGTAAATTGGGATACAGTTGGTATTAGTTGCATTAATGACTGTAAGCGGTTATTTTGACTATAATGTTCAACCTGCTGGTAGACCCACTGCCCTCCTCTGTTCTTTGCACCCTCATGCTGCCCTGAACATCATCATCTTGATATGCATTTTCACAGAGGCCTTTGGAGACAGAAAAGTGGTCATCTAGCAGGTTAGTGAAGGAATGGATCCTCTGTCCTTGAAAATTCTCACTCCCTGTGCTACCACTAGCAAAGTCTTCATCCTGGGATGAAGGCCAGACACCATTATGAATATTACTACCTCAATTAAAACAATTGTGACCATGTATCTGGTGCTTTATCTATATTATTTCAATTTAATATTCCCGATAACTCAGAAATGGTATTACCATCGCCCAGATGGCCGAGGCTCAGAAAAATAGTAAGTAGCTTGGTCAAAATTAAATGGCTAGGAAGAGGCAATAGCCAGATTTAATCCCACGTCCGTTTTGACAAATATTGTACACTCTGTGATTCCTGATGTCGAGCAGAGGCTTGGGGAGGAAACTTGTCGTCTGGCCATAGGACCAGTGCCCTGAGCTAAACACCTGCTCCTTTGCTGAAGGACTTCTGTGCGCTTCTCTCCGTTTCCATCATTAAGGAGAGCTGATAGCTGCCTAAGGAAACTTACTTGTTTGGGGTATGAAAATGGTCATAGAGGGTTAAAACCTCTGAGTATCTGTAATCTGTCTTTCAAATGGTATTAAAAATTCATTTTCTGGAACATTGATAGACCTCTGTGCCCCCTCCCAAGCGACAGGATCTATGCTTTCACAATCCATAATGCAGACTCAATCTTGGAAGGAATGTTCAAATGATAAACATGCTACTTGTGATGTGTGGCTGTTTAATGATGATGCTATCGAGCAGGGAAATTAGACCCATGTCAGATGTGGTTTTGAAGGAGACACCTGCAGGAGGCCGAGCTTTCAATGGGTTTTTTCTTTCTGGCAAGAGCGAGCTTCCTATGTACCCCTCTTTCTGAAGTTTCTTAGAAACACATTGGCCTTTTCACTTCCTCTCTGACTCATGTTTCAAAAGCATGTGGATCTATTCCCTTTATGATTCCTCTTGCTAAATGGAGTCATAATTGATTATTCCTTGAATTTAAGC
Source organism: Bos grunniens (assembly GCF_055505025.1). NCBI lineage: Eukaryota > Metazoa > Chordata > Mammalia > Artiodactyla > Bovidae > Bos > Bos grunniens. The sequence continues at coordinate 6,944,386 of NC_141182.1, forward strand.
TTTTGTGACGGCTGTTGTGAACTTTTCATTGTGGTTATGATGAAAGTATCGGCAGGGAAGAGGAGAGGCTGGTTTTCTTAGCATCTGATTTCTGGGCATATTCTCTGATTTTCTCGTCTTCTGAAAGGGCAACAGAAATGGGATGGCTTGGCATCAAGAAAAGCGTGGATTGAACAAGTGTCTTAGGTTTCTCCTTGCGTTCACAGAATGCATTCCTAAGTGTCTTAGGTTTCTCCTTGCTCACAAAATGCATTCCTGGGTCTGTGTTGGCACCACTTTTGCAACAGCATTTGCCCACTACGTGTCTCTGTCACATTTTGGTAATTCTCACATTTCAAGCTTTTTCACTATCATTATATTTGTTATGACGATCTGTGATCAGTGATCTTTTGATGCTATTAGTACAGCAAGATTACGATTCACTCACAGAAGGCTTGGATGACGGCTAGCATTTTTCAGCAATAAAGGACTTTTAAGTATGTCCATTGTTTGTTTTAGTCATAAAGCTGCTACACAGTTCATAGATTACAGTATGTGTAATCATAACTTTTTAAAAGTGTTTAAGTGAATGTATAGTCAACTTACAATATTATGTTAACATGTTTCAGTAGTAAAATAGTGATCTGAAAAAAAAATAAAATAGTGATCTGATATTTTAATAGACGGCACTTCATACAGTGTTATTTCAAAATATTGGCTATATTTCTTGTTCTATACATTTAAACATAAGTTTTATATGCAATGCGATGGGAAACTCTGACTTCCATGTGAGTCAACTTGACTGTGGTGGTCTGACAATGAACCTGCTATATCTCTGAGAAGTAGTAAGTACTTCTTCATTACAAAGAATAAGAAAATGTTAGGGAAAAATGATAGAAATATTTGAAACAAAATCCTGTCATCTGTACAAAGTTACTGGCTCTTAACAGATTGGATTATCTCCTTCCAGGTCTTTTTCTGCTCATATATTTAAATATTTTTTAAAATCTGTGATTATACTGTATTTTTAATTTGGCTGCATCTTTTCCAAATTAAAAAAAAAAATTGGCACATAACACTAAACTGGTGACTATTTGGAGCAACTGGAGCTTTCATATGCTGCTTGGAGAAAATAAAATTAGTGTGGTCCTATGCAAAACTGTTTGGTGGTCTCTGCTAAAACTGAATATATAGAGAGCCAAGTAAAGTTGCTCAGTCATGTTCAACTCTTTGTGATTTCCATGGACTGTAGCTTACCAGGCTCCTCCGTCCATAGAATTTTCCAGGCAAGAGTACTGGAGTGAGTTGCCATTTCCTTTTCCAGGGGATCTTCCCAACCCAGGGGTTGAACCCCCATCTCCCACATTGCAGGCAGATGCTTTACACTTTGAGCCACCAGGGAAGCCCATGATCCAATGACCCAGCATATAGAGCCAATGACTCAGCAATTCTATTTCTAGGTTCAGACCCAGCGGACCTGTGTGCATATGATCACCAATAGGAGCCCATACAAGAACTATGGCCACACTACACAGAGTGGATAAAACCAGAAACCACCCAGATGCTTACCCACAGTGGAGTGGATAGGTAATTGTAGTATATTAACACAGTGGAAAGGAGATGAGGAAACTGCAACTCTGCATAACATCTGGCATGAGTCTCACGAAGCATTCAAGTGGAAGAAGCCAGGGACAAATGAATACACAGAGTATGATTCCATGAACCAAGTTCAAAACCAGTCAAAACTGATCTAAAGTGTTAGAAGGGATTACCCTGGAGGAAGCAATGACCGGAATAAGGGCACAAGGCAGGCTTTGAGGTGCCAGGAATGTTTTTTGCATCCAGGTACCAGGTGTATCATATCCCTGATGGACATGAATTTGAGCAAACTCCAGGAGATAGCGAAGGACAGAGAAGCCTGGCATGCTACAGTCCATGGGGTTGCAAAGAGCCAGACAAGACAGTGACAGAACAACAACGAAACCGGTTGTATGTGTGTGTTCACTGAACTGTACGCTTAGGGTTTATGCTATTATCTGTGTGTCTGCAACACTTCAATAAAACTTAGGTGAAAAGTTTGCCATGACATTTTTGTCAACTCCTTTTGTAAGCTCCGGTTAATAGCTGCAAAATGTTCCATTTATTGGATGGGCCATATTTATCTAGCTATTTTCCCATGAATAGATATTTTTTTCTTCCAATTTTTCCCACCCTTTTCAACAATGTTTTAATGACAATTTCCTTACATGTGCTTGGAAATGTAGATAAAGACTTATTTCCTCAGGATTGATCCCAGTAAGTGAAATTAAGGGTTTGGAGGCTCTTGATACTATTCCATTGCACAGAAAGGGCCTCTTTGATAGTCATGCTTTTTGCTGGCTTATTTGTTTGCATGAAATAAGCTCATACCGTAAGGGTTCTCAGCAATTTAGACTTTCAAGAGTATTGGCTGAGCATAAACATTTGACTGTACCCCCACCAACTGTAGGCTCTCTCAAGGAAATTTTTCAAGAAAAAAACATTCTAAGTAAGAATTCATGGTTCTCACTTTGAATTCTGTTTCCCCGTGGATGGCTTCCCTAGTAGCTCAGAGGATAAAGTGTCTGCCTGCAATGCAGGTAGACCTGGGTTCGATTCCTGTGTCAGGAAGATCCTCTGGAGAAGGCAATGGCAACCCACTCCAGTACCTTTGCCGGGAAAATCCCATGGACGGAGGAGCCCGGTAGGCTACAGTCCATGGGGTTGCAAAGAGTTGGACATGACCGAGTGATTTCACTTTCCTTTTCACTTTTCCCCACGGATGGCTTTTCCATCTCAGGCAAGAAAACGCCTCTTCCTCTGGACCCAGTTTCCTAACTCAAGGAAAAACCAACTGCAGCCTGCTAAGTGCAGAGGGTGCTGAAGAAGTATAGACTCCCATGCAGAACACAGGCAATTTCATGCAAAAAATGGATATTTTGCTCCATTTTGCTGAGCTGAAATCAAGGTGCATGCTGGAGGCCTGACAGGTCCTTAGCTGTAGCAGCACAAACGTGCTGTTACAAGACTTGAAAACTGTTTTGAAAGATTTGCTTAGTTCTCCAAAAAGAATCGTCAGTTCCCAGCTAGCGTGAGGCTGGCTGCTAAGGAGGGTAAGGAACCAAAAAATTAACAATACTATGAATCCAAATACGTATCTATGTTTATGTAGGCGTGTGCACATACATACACATAGATAGCGTTTTCTAGGAAATAAGCAGTTCTGTTTTTTACCTGAGTCCATTTGACATAAATATTATATTAGTTTCCATGTAGTCTTCATGTTAATGCCAGGTGGCTTCCAGAGCACAGAGCCAGATTTACACAGACGCCAAACCACCCCCAAGAGTTACAAGCAATCTGACAAGTTGGGGCTTGAGACCAGAAGTAGCAGAATTGATTTAAGACATTCACTCTCACATTGAGTTCACCGTAAGAAGAACTTTGCAGTCTAATGATCCAGGCTTGGGGACTGAAATCAACGTTCCAGTCATTCTTCTTAAAAGAGCAAGGGAAATAGAAACAAATCTGTGGGATATTAGAGGCAACTAGCGTCCACGCTGGGTTTTAGTGAAGAGATACAGACTATTTTCCGACCATCCCTTTGGTTTTTCAGGAGGTGACGGAGGGGATATCTCTGTCCTGTAAGTTTCACTCACTAGAAAATGTGGTTGTGTGACCCAAATCACACAGCAGTTGCTGTAGACTTTCCACCATGATCCCCATGGCAAAGGAGAGTCCATGATTCAAAAAGTTAAAAAAAAAAAAATTTTGGTCATAAATCAGTTTTTACTGTGAGTAAAACAGTAGACCAAGTCAAAAGAGCTGGTTCTAAAGACAAAGCTAATGATCTGGCTATTGCCCTGGCGGTCCTGCTACATAAAGACAGAGTTCTGGGGGGCGGGCCGGGGGGGTGTCAATCGGGGCAGAGGGAGAAAAGCAGAGAATCCTTCCCCATCTATGAAAATTATACAGCTAACAAAATTGCTCAATTTTCCCTATAAGTCAGATGAAAGATATGTGGTTTATTTCATTGAAAGCAACTGATGAAAAGCAACTGTACAAAAATACGTAGGTAAATATAAGTGCTTTTTTCAGCTGTAATACCTAAAACTAGCAGGAAACATACTATATGTCTATCAATAGAGGAATAAAAAAATAAGTGATGAAACCGCCACATACTAGGATTGCTGTAGCCACAAAAAAAAAAGAGCCCCGCATGTCCTGACATGAGGGCATGTCCATGACACGCTCCTGAGACAGCCGAGGGCAGAACAGTAACGACGGTACCTACGCCTTGACAATCTCTCCTGCTGAACAGGTGGAGACTTTCTCTTTCATTGTACACATTTCTGTGCTATCTTCATTTTTAAAAAGCAAATCCAATGAACAAAGAAAGTATAGCTAATTTCCTGGATTGTTGGTAAGGTTTTTTTGTTTTGTTTAGTTTTGTTTTGTTTTCCCCTTTGTTTTTCAAAGTAGGGGATTCGGTGAGAAATTAAAAGTGGAGACCCTGTCCATGAAGCCGTGGTCCTACACCGAGGAGCTGATTCCTCTGTAAAAGCAGGATCCTTCATAGGTTATCTGTGATTCTACCAATACTTGGCCCTCAGTTACAGCTGCGCTCTTCTGTCTCCTAAGTTCTCTCTCCTGTTCCCAGCAGCTTTGCCTGGAAGGCAGGTGTGATTAAGCTCGAGACCATATTGCTGGAAGCAGCAGAACCAGGCCTCCAGTTGCTACTGTCTGACTCTAAACACCTCATGACTAGCAACTGCCCAGAGCTATTCCCTTATGTTCATATCTAAAACGGCGGTCTCAGAACCTCATTCTCTGATTTCTTGGGAGAGTTGGTAGCTGTTCATTTTGTCTTAAGAGCACAGGCTCAGAAATCATACTTCCTGGTTTCAAACTGCTTCCTAGCTATGTGACTTTGGAAAAGTTGCTTGACATCTCTGAACTTCAGTATTTTCAGCTATGAAACAGGGATAACAATTTTGCTTTCCTCTCAGGGTTATTGTGGAGCCGACTGAACTATCATTTGGATGGCAGCAGAGGTGATTTCTTGTATAGCAGGAAAGTAATGGATGCTAGCTGTAACAATTAACGCTAAACCCATTTTACAAATTTGGTAAATCAGAGGACTCAGTTTCCTCACCTATAAAATGGAGGAAGTAACATCAATTTCTCAGGGTTTCTATGACAGTTAAATGAGATAATGTACGTACGGTACCTGGCAGCAGATAGGAGTTTAATAACTGTCAGCCCTTTTCTGACCTTGTACTTATTGGATGACCCTCACCCGTGGGCTAGGAATGATATTTGTATGAACTGCTTGTTATGAGGACAAGATGCTCATGTTGGCAAAGGGTGACCTGGAGAATTATTTATGAGTCAGACGAACAGAGTAGCAAAGGAAAAGGCCCCATATCCCTACAACCAAACATTCCCATGCCCTGAAGTATAAACAGTGGAGCAGGGCATTCAGAGCCTTCTAGAAGCCACTGGGAAACCGTGAAGGAAGACTGAGGGGGGAAGCCAGTCAGCAGTTCCCAGCGTGAAGAAAGCATGCCCAGTGTCAGCGGAAGGAACTTTGCTAATCCCACGCCTGCGTGTTCAGTTGCTCAGTCGTGTCCGACTCTTTGGAACCCATGTAGCCCAATAGGCTCTTCTGTCCATGGCATTTCCCAGACAAGAATACTGGAGCGGGTTGCCATTTCCTCCTCCAGGGAATCTTCCCGACCCGGGGATTGAATCCGCGTCACCTGTGTCTCCTGCACTGCAGGCAGATTCTTCACCCACTGAATAGGTAGACCTAGTTTTTTGGTGGGCTATGGTTCAAAGCGGAGAAGGCAATGGCACCCCACTCCAGTACTCTTGCCTGGAAAATCCCATGGACAGAGGAGCCTGGTAGGCTGCAGTCCATGAGGTCGCTAGAGTCGGACATGACTGAGCGACTTCACTTTCACTTTTCACTTTCATGCATTGGAGAAGGAAATGGCAACCCACTCCAGTGTTCTTACCTGGAGAATCCCAGGGACAGGAAGCCTGGTGGGCTGCCGTCTATGGGGTCGCACAGAGTCGGACACGACTGAAGCGACATAGCAGCAGCAGCAGCAGCATGGTTCAAAGGGTTGCAAAGAGTCGGACACAGCCGGCTGACTGCATGCACACCAAAAAGCTAGGCAAGTTTATTGTAATGAGCAAGGGTCCTTCAGCCCTAGGAATGGCCTTACTGGGTAACAAGTTCATCAGGGAAAATCAAAAGTCCACAACTCTCTGAAAACTAGAGCTTTCGGCATGGACCGCTCTGTGTGCTCTGTCTTAAAGAAGGAAATACATGATACAATATGTGTGGGAGGATAACATCTCATCCAAATCCTAAGTGAAAATACAACCTGAAGCAACTGCTTCCCGTTTAAACCATATTTGCATTGATGGAATAAGTGATAATTGCGATATGATATTTATAGGATTCTTGATTTCACTGTTCTCTGTTGTTTAGCTTTTTTCCCCTCTTCCACCCCTCTGGAATCTTTTGATCTATCCCGTAAAACCAAATTTCAGGGTCACTACACCTATCCATGCTGCCCTGTATTTTTTCTGACTGCAAAGACAAATGGTTAAGAGTGCAGGGCTGGAGCTGTACTTCCTGGATTCCATTCCCGGCTCTATCATGTACTAGCTGTGTGACCCTGGACAGGTTACCTACCCTCTCTGTGCTTTAGTTTTCTTTTCCATAAAATGGAGCCAATAATAGTAGTGCTTCCCTCCTGGGCTTGAGAGGATCAAATAGAAGAATGTCTGAAATGTGCTTAGCAGGATACGTGAGACACTGCAAATGCTCAACATATGATTATTATTTTATCACTGAAATGGTATCACCTCTTGTAAGTAAGCGGGGGTGGGTATCTTACCTAACATACCAACTCTGCAATGAATTTGAGTATTTCTTTGCTGTCTGGTCTTCATGAGACTTTCTCTTTTCCACCTGTAAAATGGAGATAATAGTACCCTGCAAGAGTTTCCAGAGGATTGGATGAGGTAATGTCTGTGGAATCTCCAGTCTGGGGCAAGTCCTCAGCAAAGGGTCGTGTCATTATTCCTTCTTTCTAAAATACTCAGCGTTTTACACCTAGGTAATAACATCCAATTTAGAAGTGCTTTTACTTTAGTTTGCTTTTTATTTACTTTCATAACTAGTGAATGTAAAAAAAACTTGATTACTTCAATACTGTAAAAAGCATATTGGGTGAGCAAGATAAATTCTCAAGCAAATGTATGTTTTGATACCTTAATTTGTCAGGCATGTCTATGGGTAATTGCAGTTTTTATTAATTAAAAAGTCTGTTTATCTCATTTTATTTATAAGCTCAAATTCATCCCTACTATAACCACTTGAAAGAAAGAAAAGAAACACACAAAGCAAACACACGAGCAAACTTTTAGTATATACCTATTTTTCATTGCCAAAACTTCAACACCTCAATTGTGCTTTATATGTATTTGTTGTTGTTGTTTAGTCACTAAATCAGGTCTGACTGTGACCCTATGGACTGTAGCCCCCCAGGCTCCTCCGTCCATGGGATTTCCCAGGCAAGAATACTGGAGTGGGTAGCCATGCCCTCTTCCAGGGGATCTTCCTGACCCAGGGATTGAACCCACGTCTCCTGCACTGCAGGTGAATTCTTTACCACTGAGCCACCAGGGAAGCCCTTTAAATCCATAGGCGCTGAATAAAAGTTTGTTGAATAAATAAAATGACCTGTGAACATCACTTGTATTATGTCAAACTTCTGTCTTCCCATTTTTCTGACCCTTATAGTTCCACACCATTGAGGAATTGTATATTTCCTGCTAACGAGTGATGCGGGCATAGCAGACAAGTGTGTTTTATCTTTGCCAAGAGCCTGGGGCTGACAGTGCAGAATCAGGAGTCTTGGCTCTGCCGTGTGACCTTGGGCAAGTCACTTTTCATCTCTGAACTATGTCTCCTTATCTGAAAAATGAGCGTCTGGATTAAATGACCTCTTTGTACCTCCTCCTTTATCCTCCTGCTGGAGAGCAGGTAGCATTGACATGATGGGGACTCAGAGTCAGCCTTCACTTTGGGATTTGGGGTGCCGGGGACAGGTCAGGCAGACATCTGTGTATTAACAGCCAGTGGTGCAAATGAGGACAGCTTCCCAACCTCAAGTCTCAGTTGTCCTCATCTGCAGAACAGGAATAATCAGACTGTCTTCACAGAGTTGTTACAAGGCTGAAAGGAGACACCACACCTCAGGAACCAAGCACAGGGCCTGGGCTAAGCTGAGTGTTGGGTCAACAGCACCCATCATTTTGTAGGTCTCTGCTTCTTTCTTGGCCAGAAGCCTCTGTATTGAAGGTAATAGTCACAGCTCTTTTCTCTAATCATCTCCCGGGCTGATTAAGAGCAACCTCTAGGAGGGACAATGCTGATTAAGCCAATAATATGAATTCGGTGTTTCTGGAACATGCAGGCAGGTCACTCACTGCTCATTGGCCTTCCTCCACGGGCTGCAGAGATATGGCATCTGATACCAGCCTCAAGATCGGTTCCTTCCTCTCTCAAGGCTGGTTTTATTGATCTCCTGACTCTGATGGGGGCAGGGGAGGAAGGAGAAGCGGGGAAATGCTAGCAGAGAGGAGGTTGGGTCCACTGGAGTTCTTCTTCACCCACAGAAGCAGAAGCCAGAAAAGCTGGTGTACAATCCAGGCTTCACTGGGGTTCTTGGCGTTTTGTTCCCTCTTTTTCCATCAGACCCCAGCAGGTAGCCATTTTTAATTCTTCATTAATCTTACTTGACCAGAGGTCATGTCTGTTTGCAGGGCAAAGATTAGAGAAGCGGCCTGATAAGTGGCTGATACCACTAGTAATAAATGAGTATGAGCAGCAGGCCTGGCATAATTAAAAATGTATAAGCTCACATTGTATTCCCCCTTAAAAATTTACAGTCATCCTTTGGAATTGTCCTGGAACCAGCATTCAATTTGTTTGAGTCATCTTTGCTGTGATAAGAAAAGGGGAGGAAACGGATGATCCAGTAGACGATAACCCTCTTCTGGGGAAAATCAAGCCCAGATCGGGGAGTGCAGCATGATGCTTCTCCCCGTTGTGTGCTGTGCAGCGGGAGGAGGAAGATGTCAGAGCTCAGCTCCGAACCTACCTCTGCAGCTAGCAGGCGGTGAGTCAGGGGCCTGAGAACTCGAACATCACCAGCCTAGTGCAGGAAGCGGGCAAAACCCACAGAGCACACCGAGGTCAACTTCAAACAGGCAGTTATCAGCGCCCAGGCTGCCGCTGGCACTGTCGAACCAGGATTTACTCCAGCGTTGACAAAGCTTAGCCTGGTTTGGAACATTTGGTCCATTTGCCTACAAATGGCCCCACTGTGTGCTCTTTGTGGGTCTGGATGTGCCACACGAGGAGATGAGCTGGGCGTGGCCCTCCTTTCCCCCAACCCGAGGGACAGTTACGATTCCGGCATTGGGGAAGCTTCTATTTCCAGGGGCAGGCAAGGATGTGGGAAAGAAGAACGAAGCGGGCGCCAGGCGCTGTCTTAGCGCTTCTGGAGGCACCACTGTACTCCATCTTTGCAGCAGGGCTGGGGGTGGGAATGTTTCCCACTTTACAGATGAGGAGACTGAGGCCTCACGAAGTGACTGCCTTCCCGTCTTGCTCATAGCGGCAGGAGCTCTGCCCTGGCCTCAGCTCAGCCTCCAACTCTCCTTCCTCACAGCTGTCACATGGGGCAGGCTGGCTGGAGATGCTATGAGGTTTGCATCTGAGCGGGCTTCCCTGGTGGCTCAGTTGGGAAAGAAGCTGCCTGCCATGCAGGAGAGACCCGGGTTCGATCCCTGGGTCAGGGAAGATCTCCTGGAGAAGGGAATGGCTACCCACTCAATCAGGACAACTCTCAAGCGTCCACTCTGAAGGGAGGTCTTCCTTCCCACAGAATTTCCAGAGCTGAGGACAACCTTGGGACAACAGTGGCTCTGGTCCCACAAGGACTTCCCTTCCAAGAAGTTACCGCGGAAAGAGTGCTAAAGGGGCTTCTTCCTGGTGCCGAGAGCCACCGGCACCGAAACGGTTACCAACCATTTTGTTCAACCAGACTATTTACAAGTAGCAACAGGGTATCTGTTTCCTGTCATCTCCATCATATATCTTAAGGCAGAGAGATTGGAAGCCCATTACAGTCTGATATCTAATCAATACGCCCCGTATTCCTACAGCAGGAAGTAAAAGAATAGGCCCTTGGGAACCAGAGTTCAAATTACTCTCCTGTCGATTCCAGATAGCCGCTAATGATAGGCTGCGCCCGGGGTGGGGAGGGGCCGGGGGAGGGGCAGGAAGGGACCTGCGTTTAATGAGAGAGTTAATTCAAGGATCGCACATGTAGTCACATTTGCCTCATTTTAAAACCACATGCCGTCCCTCAGAAGCTGGAAAGAGGGGCATTTAGTGTCACGTGTTCTCCTCTGGGCTTCAGAAGCATTTGCTTTCCTTGAAGGGGCGCTAAAATAGATTTTGGACATACACATGGGTTACCTATCATTTGCCTATGTTTGGGTATCAGATTTTATATGTGGGCCTTTTCCTGTTACACCAAAAGAAGGTTAAAGGGACTTAAACGTGTTCATTTGTTTATTCAACGATTATTTAGAGAAGGTCTGTATATCGGGTGCCAGTTACTGGAATGAATGCACCTTCAGACAGGTCTCAGGCGGCCCAGACCTCATGGAACACACTCGTTAGCAGGAAGATGTCATTGCGCGGTAGGTGTTTAAGTCAGGTTCTTGTGAGTGAAAAGGGAATTGTGTTGGAGTCACTGAGTTTTCAGTTTGCTTTTTATCCCTTCCACCAACCAGCTTTGTGACCCTTCGAAAGTTGCATAACATAACATAAACTCTTTGGGCTTCAGATCCTCCACTTATAAGTTGGAACTGCTGCTGCTGCTGCTAAGTCACTTTGGTCGTGTCCGACTCTGTGCGACCCCATAGACGGCAGCCCACCAGGCTCCCCGGTCCCTGGGATTCTCCAGGCAAGAACACTGGAGTGGGTTGCCATTTCCTTCTCCAATGCATAAAAGTGAAAAGTGAGGGTGAAGTCGCTCAGTCGTGTCCGACTCTTCACGACCCCATGGACTGCAGCCTACCAGGATGGAACAAGTAACACTCATCTCTTGGGTCGATGGGAAGAGAGATAAAGAAAGAAACGTGCGTGTGTTCATCTCAGCACACAGCCTGTATAGTCGTTCCTCGAGAAAAAGCCTGTTGCCTCTTGTTTTCACGCAGCCGGAGAGCACCTCCGTCCTGGGCGGGCCTGTGTGAGAGCCCAGAAAGGAGCCTGGTTACGAAGCCCTGTCTCTTTCACACCAGCCGGTTCTCCGCCCCGCTCTGTGCAGCCAGGGCTGGCGCTCTGCACCCCTTTGGCCTGTGGCGTTAGGATCTGCGGACAGGGTGGCGCTGGAGGCAGCCCGCAGGGTGAAGGCAGAAGGAACCTACCCTCTTGACTTGCTGGCCTCTCAGCCTCCCTTCACCTTGGCAGTGGTCTTTCCTCCCTCCCGCCCCTGTTGGTTAACTCTGACCTCCAGCATCTTGCAAACTCCCAGAACTGGGCTCACTGCATGTTCTTAGAGACCTGAGCACCAACAGGCAACACCGCTTGCCCAGACATTCGGGTCCCTCCCGGGAACCAGAGCCGGGAGTCAGCTGCCCCTGGGAGGCCTGGGTCGCTGGTCCACCAGGTCCCTTGTCTTCTGAGCTCCTGGATCCTGATACCTACCCTTCGCTCCCCAGCCCTGGGTATGGCAGCCACTTCCCACAGGGCTTATTGCTGTGTGACCTTGGTGTTTTCATTTTTGCCTTTTAAGTCTTCCCGTGCCTGCGTAACCAAGGTGTTTGATTGAGCATTGCAGCTGAAACTGTGGTTTGTGTTTTCCTGACTGGACCCTGGCTAATACGAGGGTCAGTACTGGTCATGGCTGTTGAAAGGAGTTCATGGTTTCTCTTACTCAGTCCCAGAGCAGCCTGCTTCTTTATCCAGAGGACTCGACACAAAACAAACAACACACACGCACACACACACCCCGGCAAGATGAAAGTTTAGGCCCTCAATCTTCTACCTGTAGACTCTCAAACTCCTGTTCAAATTAAAGCCAGACTGTTGATAAGAATCTCCTCTATTCTGCTGTCTTCCTAGCCCTTTCAACAAAACTCGTTGGTTGTCTATTTTATATATAGTAGTGTGTTTATGTTAATCTCAAACTGCTAATTTACCTCTTCCCCACCTTCCTCTTTGGTAACCTAAGTTTGTTTTCTATGACTGTGGGTATAGTTCTGTTTTGTAAATAAGCTCCTTTGTATCTTTTTTTTCTTAGATTCCACATATAAAAGATACCATATTCTATTATCTTTCTCTGTCTGGCTTGCTTCGCTCAGGACAGTAATCTCTGTGTCCATCCACCCATCCACGTTGCTGCAGATAGCATTATTTCATTCTTTTAAAATGGAACAGACTACCTCCATACATACAATGGAACTTGGTGCATAACATCTATTAAAATATGGAACTTCATTTAGCCTTATTAGAACTTCCAGGTGTTGGATATTGCATTTTTTTACTTTAGTTACTTTGATTTAGCCTAGATAGGATCCGAACCGAGAGCTTGTGTTCTATGGTCAATGCTTCCTCCACCACGACACATGTGACTACCGGGGTCACTTGAATGGAATAATCTCTCATCGGAGAGGCAGTATGTTTATTTCTGTATCCTTCCTGAGCCCAACAGTCACACTCAGCACCTTCCCAGGCCATTTGTAATGCCCTCTCCTCCCTCCTGGACTTCCTAGGTGGCTCAGCGGTAAAGAATCCCCCTGCCAATGCAGGAGACGCAGGTTTGATCCTTGGGTCAGGACGATCCCCTGGAGAAGGAAATGGCAGCCTACTCCAGTATTCTTGCCTGGGAAATCCCATGGACAGAAGAGCTACTAGCAGGCTACAGTCTACGGGGGTTTCAAAAGAGTCGGACACAACTGAGAACACACAGGCACACACACACACACACACTACACACACACACTACACACACACACACACTACACACACACACACTACACACACACACACACTATACACACACACTACACACACACACTACACACACACACAACACACACACAACACACACAACACACACACACACACACACACACAACCTCGCTCCTGGCTTTCTTCTGTTGTGCATTTCCCCTACAATGCCTTTTCCTGCCCCTGCACTTAGCCATCGTCACCCATCCATTAAGAATCAAAGGTCAACCTTGAACTGGAATCTCACAGGCTTTTGATTTTGAGTTAAGATCAATCACACACTGTCTTGTCGTAGTCTCGAACTATCCCAGGTTTATACATATGTCTTCCCTACCCTCTCGGATCCCCGTTCCATTAAGGAAAGTATCTATGCCTCGCATTTTCTTTTGTCCTCAAAGAGGTGAGCACAACACTTCTATCCGTTAAGTGTTTCTTTGATCTCATTTACATGAAAATCTTTTATAAGTCAGAACTAGAAAATACAAATTGAAAAAGGCATCTGTAGGAGAACTGACTTTTAGTTTAAAATCCCCCTCTTTGTTTCGGTTGCCAGTAAGCTCACAGGTAAGTTTTGTGTTCCATTCCCAAAGCTACACTGAGTCAAGGTTTTCTGCTAAAATTTCGTTGCTTCCTTTCCATGCCTCCCCCACCATTCTCAACTCAACCCATGTACTTGCCATTCATTTCCTTTCCTTTCCTTTATTTTGAACTTGTACCTCCATCTTGATGATTTTATTATTTTATTGTACCAGTGCTTACTATAAGTCCCAATTATATTTTGGAAATAAGTAAAGTGTAAGGGGAAACTGCCAAGTCCAAGACCGGGCACATAAAAGATAATCGGCATAGGCATATAAATTCATGTACATAAAATATTTTGTAGATGAGAGCTTTCTATTCTAGAATTGCCTTCTCAACATATAATTATATTTAAAATAATTTTTAAATAAAGTTTATTTTTCTAACATAAAATCAATTTCTAAATTTCCATTATAAAATGTTGCTCTCGTTGTTTAGTCTCTAAGTCATGTCCAATTGGACTGTAGCCCACCAGGCTCCTCTGTCCATAGGATTTCCCAGGCAAGAATACTGGAGTGGGTTACCGTTTCATTCCAGGGCATCTTCACAACCCAGGGACTGAACCTGTGTCTCCTGCATTGGCAGGCAGGTTCTTTACCACTGAGCCATCAATGTTAGGGAAACACGAAAGTTAAAAAAAAAAGAAGAAGATCAAAAATATGCTGCGTAGTCCTAGCATCTAAAGCCAACCACAATTAAGACTTGTGATATCATTTCATACTATGTTTTAGTATAGTTGGCATGAAAACAACAATGCACATAAGCACATATATCCTGATTTTCACTATTAAAACATATATCCCTATACTGTAAAATGTCTATAATTTATAATTAAATTGTTAGTTGCCAGAAAGACACTGGAATAAAAAATAAGTCCATATTTCTGTTTTATGAGACAGAAGCCAGAATTCAGAAAAGCCAAGGCAACAAAGATTTGTGGGGCAAAGTAAGATGGCAAGAGGGGTGCAAGAGAAAGAGTTTGGAGGATCTGCATGGGGATGCCCTTGATTTTTTGGCTGAGTATTAATTGGCTCCTGAGTGAGAGGTCATTACCTGTGAGAGTAGTAGACAGAAAAATTCCTAGAGCTTGGACAGAATGAAAATAGTTGTCTTCCCACTGCTGCTGCTGCTACTGCTAAGTCACTTTGGTCGTGTCCGACTCTGTGCGACCCCATAGACGGCAGCCCACCAGGCTCCCCGGTCCCTGGGATTCTCCAGGCAAGAACACTGGAGTGGGTTGCCATTTCCTTCTCCAATGCATGAAAGTGAAAAGTGAAAGGGAAGTTGCTCAGTCGTGTCCAACTCTTCTCGACCCCATGGACTCCAGCCCACCAGGCTCCTCCGTCCATGGGATTTTCCAGGCAAGAGTACTGGAGTGGGGTGCCATTGCCTTCCCATTAGCCATAGAGAAAAAACTTTACCAAACACGGGGCATTATGTAGAATCTTCAGAAGGCTGTTTTCTTAAATTGGGCTAAATAAAATTCTGATCAGCATAGCAAAGCTTAAAAGCAAGCCTCAAAAGGATCCAACTGATTCTAAATAACTGGGAGCCACAAATACAACAAAATCTGCAATCAACAATGTACTAAAAATGTCCTACATTAAGTCAAACATTTTCAGACATACAAAAAAGCAGGAAAATATGACCAAATACCAGGAGAAAAATCAATCAGTAGAATCAGAACCAGAAACAACAGTCATAATAAGACAATTATAAACATATCCCATATGTTCAAGCAGTTAAAGGAAAATATGAGCATGATGGATAGAGAAATGAAATATATTTTCAGAAGACCCAAGTGGAATGTGTAGACAAGAAATATACAATATTTGAAGTGAAAAATACATCAAATGAGATTAACAGATTAGACATTGCAGAATCAAAAATTAACTATCTTGCAGATACAGCAACAGAAAGTAAGCAAAATGAAAGCAGATGAGAAAAAATACTGCAAAATGAGCAGGATCAGTAACCCCTGGTAAAATATAAAGCATTCTAACATATAAGTAACTGGATTTCAAGAAGGAGGTAGAGGAGACAGAAAAATGTTTCATAAAATAATGTTTAAAAATTTTACAAACTTGATGAAAACTGTATGCCCACATATCTAAGAAGTTCAAAAAACCACAGCAGAATAAACCCAAAGAAAACCACACCAAGTTTCATCAAAGTCAAATTGCTGAAACACAGAAATAAAAAGAAAATTTTAAAGCATCCAGGGAAATATTACAAATTATGTCCAGAAGAACAAATATTAAAATAACAGAAGACTCCTTGTTGAAAATTATACAAAATAAAATGGTAGGAGGTAATTTGGATTTAAATAAATTAATGAAGAGTGCTGGAAATGGTAAACATAAGTTTTCCCTCTCATAAAAACTCTTTCAAAAGTAATTTACTACTTAAAGCAAAATAACAACAACTTATTGTGGGATTTAGCAGATCTATGAAAGTAAATGGAGATAATGGCGACCTCCTTCATGGCAAATAGATGGGGAAACAATAGAAACAGTGATAGACTATTTTTGAGCCCCAAAATCACTGCAGATGGTGACTGCAGCCATGAAATTAAAAGACACTTGCTCCTTGGAAGAAAAACTATGACCAATCTAGACAGTATATTTAAAAGCAGAGACATTGCTTTGCCAACAAAGATCCATATATTCAAAGCTATGGTTTTTCCAGTAGTCATGTACGGATATGAGGTTGGACCATAAAGAAGACTGAGCACCAAAGAATTGATGCTTTTGAACTGTGGTGTTGGAGAAGACTCTTGAGAGTCCCTTGGACTTCGAGGAGATCAAACCAGTCAATTCTAAAGGAAATCAGTCCTGTATATTCATTGGAAGGACTGATGCTGAAGCCCCAATACTTTGGCCACCTGATGCAAAGAACTGACTCATTAGAAAAGACCCTGATGCTAGGAAAGATTGAAGGCAGGAAGAGAAGGGGACGACAAAGGATGAGATGGTTGGATGGCATCACTGACTCAATGGAAATGAGTTTGAGCAAGCTCCAGGAGACAGTGAAGGACAGGGAAGCCTGGCGTGCTACAGTCCATGGGGTCGCAAAGAGTTGGACATGACTGAGTGACTGAAAACAACAATATAAAAGTAAAATATATGACACAAATATCATAAAAGTTAGGAAAAAAGAAGTAGATGTATACTATTCTAAGGGTCTTCTGCTATACCTGAAGTGGTATAATATTTGAAGGTAGGCTGTAAACATTTATATAGATAGATTGATAGAAAGATTGATCTCACACTGGACTAAAGAATAAGTACAGATTTCTATTTAAAGACAGACAAAGAGATGGAACAATAAGCCATAATGGAAATAAAATAAAATTTTTAAATACGCACTTGGTTCAAAAGAAAACAGGAAAAGAGGGAAAAATATAGAACGGACAAAAGATTTACTATAAAACTAATAGCAAGATGATAGAAAACTCAAGCATATCAATAATTACATTAAATGTAAATGGTCCAAACTCTTCAGTTAAAGTCAGAAATCATCATATTGTATAAAAAAAGCAAAGCGCAATGCATTAGTCAGAGTTCTTTAGTGAAACAGAACTAGCAGCATGAGAGATTTACTTTAAGGAATTCGTTCACATAATTGTGGAGCTGGCAAGTCCAAAATGCTCAGGGCAGGCCAATAGCTGGAGACACAAGGAAGAAATGATTTTGGAATCGTGAGTCTGAAGGCAATCTGGAAGCAGAATTCTTCCTTGGGGGACCTTAGTCTCCTAAGCCCTTCAACTGACTGGATGAGTCTCACCCACGTTAGGTAGGTTAATCAGCTTCAATCGAAGTCTACTGATTTAAATGTTAGTCTCATCTAAAAATTACCTCCATGGCAACATCTAGACTGGTGTTTGACCAAACAACTGGTACTATAGTCTAGTCAAGTTGACATATAAAGTTAGCCATCACACTCAATTAAATGCTTCTCTAAGAAACCAACCCTAAATATAAAAACAGAGATAGTGTAAAGTAAAAAGATGGCAAAATATATACCAAACAAACACCAGTCAAGAAAATGCTGGAGAGATTATATTAACATCAGAAAAAGTAGACTTGAGAAAAAGAAACACTAACAAACATAAAGAATATATTTCTTACAGTTGAAGAGTCAAATCACCAAGGGGACACAGGAATCCTAATAGAGAGCTTCAAATGATTTGAAGCAAAATACAATAGACCTGAAATGAGTTATTGATAAGCCTACAATTACATTTGGAGACTTCTAGGCTCTTCCCTCAGTAAATGACAGAACACGTTGACAGAAAATCAGTAAAAATGTAGAGGACTCAAAAAACACTGTCAACCAATTTGACCTACTTGACATTTAGAGAATACCCATTAACAGCATAATACACATTCTTTTTAAATGCACATTGAATATTCACCAAGATAAATGATATTCTGGGCCATAAAACAGGATTCAGTTAATTTAACACTGTTAAAATCATATAAAACATATTCTTTGAGCATAATGGAATTAAATTAGCAGTCAGTAAAAGAAGAATATGTGAAAATTCCCAGCCACTTGAAAATTAAACTAAAGGCTATTTAATTTACTAACTGAAGAAGAAATTGTAAGAGAAATTAGATAAAATTGGGAAATAAATGAAAATGCAGGATATCAAAATCTGTGAGATGCAGCTTAAGCAGCACTTAGAGGGAAAATTATATCATTATTATTTATACTAGAAAAAAGTCTTAAGTCAGTGATCTTAGTTTCTACTTTAATAAATTAGAAGAAAGGCAAATTAAAACAAAGGAAGCTGAAGCAGGGAAAAAAAAATAAAGAACAGTCATCAATGAAAACAGAACAACAAGCAGGAAAATCAATGAAACAAAAAGCAGGTTCTTTGAAAAGATCTATACAATTAGTAAACTTTTAGACAGACTGAGAATGCACACACATACACACATGTATGCACAAGCACACAAGAGAAGCCAGAGGCAGGGGAGGAAAGAGGGAGGGAGAAAGAAAGGGAGAGGACGCAGACTAAAAATGTCAAGTATCAAAAAAGAGAAGACCCTGCAGACCTTAAAGTGACAATAAAGGAATATTATGAACAGCTTCATTTCAACACATTTGATAACAGACAAAGTAAGCACATCTCTTGAAAGACACAAACAACCACATTTCTTCAAGAAATAGATAACCTGTATGCCCTTATATCTCTTTTACGAAGTTGAATTTATAGGTAAGAATACCAAAATCATGAAGCATGAAAGAAAGATGGCGATAGATTGAGCTTTATCAAATTTTTGCTGTTTAGAAGACTATAAGACTGAGAGAAAACATCTGTAAAATGAATATCTGATTAAACAGTTGGAATCAGAGTATCAAAATAAGTCTTGCTGAATAACAATAAGAAGATAACCGGCTCTATTAAAAAACTGGCAAATATTTTAACAGACACTTCTCCAAAGAAGAGAGACACAAATAATAAATATGCTCCACATAATTTGCTCTCAGTTCAGTTCAGTTCAGTCGCTCAGTCGTGTCAGGCTCTTTGTGACCCCATGGACCACAGCATGCCAGGCTTCCCTGTCCATCACCAACTCCCAGAGCTTGCTCAAACTCATGTCCATCGAATTGGTGATGCCATCCAGCCATCTCATCCTCTGTCATCCCCTTTTCCTCCTGCCCTCAATCCCTCCCAGCATCAGGGTCTTTTCCAATGAGTCAACTCTTCTCATGAGGTGGCCAAAGCATTGGAGTTTCAGCTTTAACATCAGTCCTTCCAAAGAACACCCAGGACTGATCTCATTTAGAGTGGACTGGTTGGATCTCCTTGCAGTCCAAGAGACTCTCAAGAGTCTTCTCCAACACCACAGTTCAAAAGCATCAATTCTTTGGTGCTCAGCTTTCTTCACAGTCCAACTCTCACATCCATGACTACTGGAAAAACCATAGCCTTGACTAGATGGACCTTTGTTGGCAAAGTAATGTCTCTGCTTTTGAATATGCTATCTAGGTTGGTCATAACTTTCCTTCCAAGGAGTAAATGTATTTTAATTTCATGGCTGCAGTCACCATCTGCAGTGATTTTGGAGCCCCCAAAAATAAAGTCTGACACTGTTTCCACTGTTTCCCCATCTATTTCCCATGAAGTGATGGGACCAGATGCCATGATCTTCGTTTTCTGAATGTTGAGCTTTAAGTCAACTTTTTCATTCTCCTCTTTCACTTTCATCAAGAGACTTTTTAGTTCCTCTTCACTTTCTGCCATAAGGGTGGTGTCATCTGCATATCTGAGGTTATTGATATTTCTCCTGGCAATCTTGATTCCAGCTTGTGTTTCTTCCAGTCCAGCGTTTCTCATGATGTACTCTGCATATAAGTTAAATAAGCAGGGTGACAATATACAGCCTTGACGTACTCCTTTTCCTATTTGGAACCAGTCTGTTGTTCCATGTCCAGTTCTAATTGTTGCTTCCTGACCTGCATATAGGTTTCTCAAGAGGCAGGTCAGATGGTCTGGTATTCCCATCTCTTTCAGAATTTTCCACAGTTTATTGTGATCCACACAGTCAAAACCAGAAGACGTACAAATATACATCCTCTAGAATGGCTGACATTTAAAACTCAGATACTATCAATTAGTGGTGAAAATGTGGAGCAACTGGAACGTTCATTCATTGCTGTTGGCTATGTGAAATGGTACAGCTACTTTGGAAAACCATTTGGTAGTTTTTAATAAAGTGAAATACACACCCTACAATCTGAGAATCCCACTCCTAGGTGTTCACCAAAGAAAGAAAGAAAGTGAAAGAAAGGGGAGCGCTCAGTCGTGTCCGACTCTTTGCGACCCCATGGACTGTAGCCCACCAGGATCCTCTGTCCATGGGATTCTCCAGGCAAGAGTACTGGAGTGGTTTGCTATTTGGGGTTTACCAAAGTTAAATGAAAATTTGTGTTTATACAAAGATGGTACTACAGTGATCCAGCTTTACTTAACCCCTAATTAGAAACAACTTAAATGATTGTCTACCAGTGAACAGATAGATTAGATCATGATATATCCATGCAATGGACTGTTACTCATCAGTTTAAAAAAAAAAAAAAAAAGGAACAAATTACTGATACATTCAGTAGTGTGGTTGGATCTCCAAAGCATGCTAAGTGAAGGTGGTGAGGCTCAAAGTCTACATATAATAGGAGTGTTGTTGTGGTTTAGTTGCTAAATCATGTCTGACCTTTATGCCATTCCATGGATTGTAGCCCTCCAGGCTCCTCTATCCATGGGATTTCTCAGGCAAGAATACTAGAATTTGTTGCCATTCCGTTTTCCAGGGGATCTTCCTGACTCAGGGATTGAAACTGAGTCTCTTGTATTGGCAGGTGGATTCTTTACTGCTGAGCCACCAGGGAAGCCCTATGGTAGGATTCTGTTTATATAAAATTATAGATACATGGACAGAGGAGCCTGGCAGGCTACAGTCCATGGCGTTGCAAAGAGTCGGACATGACTGAGCGACTTTCACTTTCATAGATACAGAAAAATTAAACTCATGAAAAGTAAACCTGTGGTTTTTAGGGATAGGAGGAGGGAAGTGACTGCAAATGGGTCTAAGGGAGTTTTGGAGGATGGAAACGTCCTGTATCTTGATTGTAGAAATGGTTTTACATGACTGGGTACATTTGTCAGAGTTCATCAATTATACTCCCCAAAGTGGGTACATTTTATTTTGTGTAAATTTTATTTCAATATAGCTGGTTATAAAATAGTAGCTATATTTGACATAAAAACATATAAAGATGAAAAATAAATTCACTATTTAATTACATTTAATCATCACAGAAAGGGCTTCCAAAGGGGCTCAGTGCCAAAGAATCCACCGCCCAATGCAGGACACCTAAGATATGTAGGTTTGATTCCTGGGTTGAGAAGATCTCATAGAGCAGGAAATGGCAATTCACTCCAGTATTCTTGTCTGGAAAATTCCATGGACAGAGAAGTCTGGTGGGCTACAGCAAAGAGTTGGACACTACTGAAGTGAGCATGCACACATGCATTGCAGAAAATGTGCAATTACTGTCTCTTTTCCATACCCAATTGTAAATTTTCTAGCAAAAACATTTTTTAATACATAACATACATGTGTGCATATAGTAACTCCATATATGTAAGGTAACTTTAATCATTTAATATTTCATCAACTTTACAGGCCAAATTTTATTTAATTGTTTCCTAGTTACTGGAAATTTAAGTTGCTTACCATATTTCTCCATCACAAATGATGTGATAAACATTTTTTGCACATAAAAAGTTTTCCACCCAAATTTTAAAAGCATTAGGGCTTTGGATGAAATAAATCCTTTTTCTCCCCTAGGATGACATGGTCTAAGGTATGTGCCTGAGCCACACAATTAATCAGTGACAGATTATAGAAAACAAGGTTTTTCCTCTCCGTTGTAGGCTCCTACCATCTGTATAAAGTGATACTAACACTTAGGAGATATTTATATGAGTCAGAAATATTTCTAATCAAACCTTTATATCAACTCACGTAATCTTTACATCAGCCTTTGAAGTAAGTACTATTATTTTCTGTGTTCCACAGATGAGACAAGGGAGACACAGAGAGGTTAAGGGACTCACTCTAGGTAACACAGCTACTGAGTTGACAGAGCTGGAATTCGGGTGCATTCCGGCTTCCACCAAACCGCCTCTTGAAATGTGTTAGCAGTTCCACCAGGATAACTTGTACGTGGAGGCATTTATGGAGGAAAATGATCCTCCCACCAGCTTTTTCCTTCTTGCTTTGCTTTCCCCTTCCTTGGACACTAAAGAAAGTTTCCACTCTACCCAGAAGACTTTGTGGCCGTGGGTTAAAATATAACAAGAGTTTAAATAATCAAAAGAATAAAGTGTTACACTCAAAATTCCAAGAAAAAGTGATCAAGCTTCAGTGCTTCATACATCCCTTCTGTACTGGATTTCAAAAGTGGGCCACGTCGGAGCGCTGACATGAACGCTTTGCAGGTTTAATGCTGCATTTTCCTGTGTCATGATACTTCGGGGGACAGATGGTGTCAACCCTCTTTTCTGAATTGCTGCCCTGTGTTGTGTGCACAGCTTACTTTCTGGGTCACGCCCTACAATACCTAAATCTTATTTCAGACATCTGCTCCCCCAGACAAAACGTCTAACTGCCTGCAGCGCCTTGAAATGGACAGAAATGTTTGGAAGCAGCTCAATCTTCATAAACCTCTCTTTTCCGTCCTTGCTTTTCCCCACGTAATCTCAGCTACTAGTATGGTTTTGCATACTTTATCTCCAAATGAAATTTCTAGCCCCAAGTCCTTCCTCAGAGTGTCAGACCAATCCCTCTTTTGTCTTCTCACTATTTCCTGCTAGAAGTCTACCGTCATCTTAAATTTTATATGGTCAAAGCAAGCTCTTATTGCTTTATTGCACCCCAAGCTGCTCCTCTCCTGTCTGTTCTATCTCCTTAATGGCACCATTAACTATACTGTTGCCTAGGCCAAAAAAAGAAAAAAGGAAGTAATTGGACTTGACATTTCTCTTTTCTCGCATCCAGTCAAACATGAACCCCATTGATTACACTTCCAACCTCTATCTCAATCTGACTATTTCTTTCTTCCTTAGTCTTAATGACCCTTCCCTTTCACCTGTATCTCTGCAGGAGCCAGTTGACTGATAGACCACGTGCATTGCTGGGTCTCTGACAAATCCATCCTCCCCTGGCAGCCCAAGTGATCTTTTCGAAACACAAATCTATCCCTGTCACACTGTGGCTGAAACCCATTGATGGATTCCCATTGTTTGGAGGATAAAGTGAAAATCCATAGCGTGGCCCACACGAATCTGTTAGGTCTGACTTCTGACAATGCTCATCTGTAGCCTCAGCTCACTCTCCCCCTGGACAGTCACCTAGGCCCCGTCTGCTCCTTTGGACATGCCAGACTCCTTCCTCTTTCTAGTGATGCTCTTTCCTTACCTCTTCAATTAGCTGATTCATTTTTACCCTTTAGTTCTCAGATTAAACACCACATCATCAAAGAAGTCTTCCCTTTCCACTAATTCACCTTCCCACACCCAAGCTAAGTGCATCTCTCCCCTTAAGTGTTCCCGCACTCGGCTGTATCTACAGCTGAAATACAGCCAATATGCAGCTGTATATTTGCAACTGTAAAGTCACTTTCATATGTTCTTACTGATTGCCTGACTCTGTCAATGGACCTTGAGGTTCCTGAGGGTAGGATCTGTATCTTATTTGTTTATTCCAACATCTTCAGAGCTAACACAGAGCCTGCCCACACAGAATGGTATTTAGTAAACTCACATGCAATCAACAAGATCCAAAAAGCCTTTCCCTACACAGAAGTTGGAAACTTACGATGTCTCACGATGCTTTCCACGTTGACACTGGAACCGTCTGTGCCAGGCCTACCCACCAACTCATTTTCCTCTGCAGAGTCAAGTCTTCAAACATGCTCACTCCTTGCTGGTGAGTTATGTTCCCCACAGCCGCCAGAGCCAAAACTGCCTCGGTAGCCGAGACCCCTCTGGGCAGAAGTGCTCAGGCCCAACCCTCATGGAAAAACTTAATCCAGAAAGAAACAAATAAAGAGAAACCAGAACGAGAAGGCTGCCTTTATTACAGCTAAACTGTTGGCTTAACTTCCTAAAATACCGTTGAATTTTCTTTCTGCATACAGCTGTGTTTATAGAAGGCAATATCATGTATGTAAATAAATTCAGATGCCGCTCGAGTTATTTTAAAACAATCAGTCTAACACTAATCAGCTTACTCAGAGACATAATCTTACCCTAAAAAAGTGACAGATCAGTACACAGTGTGCAAAGTAAAATATGTGGAGAGTACGTGGAATATAAATGTGAGAACCTGCCAAGGTCAGAATGTGGGGTTGGTCACCCCAGATGCATCGGAAGAGCGGCCCGCAGCTTCTTCCTCGCCCCTCTCCTTCCAGCTTTCTGAGGTGGACAGACAGCATTGTCGATATATTTGTCCCCAGTGCGCTACAGAAGCACAAACTCCCCTCTGTTCACCGCTTGGCTTATTCAGTTTATTCCCACTCCTGGAATCTTGGCACCCCCTGGCCTTCCAGAAAAACAGCCTCTGCCTCGAGTTGTTGTTGTTCAGATCCTAAGTCCTGTTTGGTTCTTTGCTTCCCCCATGGGTTGCAGCAGGCCAGGCTCCTCTGTCCTTCACTGTCTTCTGGAGTTTGCTCAAGTTTTATGTCTGTTCAATCAGGGGTGCTGTAACCATCTCATCCTCTGAAGCCTCCTTCTCCTTTTTGCCTTCTATCTTTCCCAGCATCAGGGTCTCTTCCAAAGAGTCAGCCAAAGGATTGGTGCTTTGGCTTTAATATCCAATGAATATTCAGGGTTGATTTCCTTTAGGATTGACTTGTTTGATCTCCTTGCAGTCCAAGGGACTCTCAAGAGTCTTCTCCAGCACCATGATTTGAAAGCATCAGTTCTTCAGCACTCAGTCTACTTTTCCACCTCAAATATCTTCTCTTCTGTATATCATACTGGCCTGTCTCATATTTATTTTCGCACCATCTTACATAATATGGACAATCATTGCCACTAATTTCAAAAAGTTGTTAAGCACTAATTGTGTCTCAGACACCCTCTCCTACCACAAGCATGAAATTCATTCAGGGAGGCCTCCGTCTTTGAGGTCCTGTATCATCATCCCAACAGCTGAGGAAACTGAGGCAGTGTTCAAGAGCCTGCCAGAGCTCACACAGCCAGTACACAGCTCAACTCGAGCTCCAGCAACTTCACTGCCTGTATGTGTGTGTTTGTTGCTTAGCTGTGTCTGACTCATTTGTGACTAGCCTGCCAGGCCCTTCTGTCCACTGAATTCTCCAAGCAAGAATACTGGAGTGGGTTGCCAATTCCTTCTCCAGGGGATCTTCCTGACTCAGGGATCGAACCCAGGTCTCCTGCATTGCAGGCACATTCTTTACCATCTGAGACACCAGAGACATCGCTGACACTTGTCAACTGCCAGGCACCCAGGTTTGCCTTAGACTGAAGTTATTTCCTACCACCTGAATGTAGAGAGAGAAATTTAGCTGTTTTAGGGAGGTGGAAACTGAGGCTCTGGGAGGCAGTGTAATTTGCTAGTCTCGTTTCTCAGATGAGATGAGGTGGAACCGAATCTGAACTCACCTCTATTTTCCATCTGTATGTTTTCATTCTAGCAAAAAATGTGTCCAAACACTGGCTCCATTTCCCTCTGGTTATTTGTACAAATGACTTTGTAGTAAGTCTGCTATGTGCAAGACAGTTGAGCGACAAAGTATTTTACTTTTTATTAATTTATTATTTTTTAATGGGCAGCATATTTGACCCAAAGAAAATCCTCTGGTTCCTCTTGAGGAGTTTACAGTCTAGCAGAGAACAAAGGACCGCCCATGAGTTAGTAAGAGAACAGTGAATACAGAGACTTCTGTGCTCAGAAACCCAGCACAGCCTTCAGAAGAGGGAGATGTGACGGCTGGAGGGTTTGACAGTCCCCCGTGAGATGGACACGCCTGGATTGCCATCCCAGCTCTGCTGGTCCCGGCTGTGTGACCTTGATCGAGTTTTTGCATATCCTAAAACCTTTCTTTCCTCACTGATCATATGAGAATGATCTCTCCCTTTTGCACCTGGGTAAATGGGGCAGGTCTGGTGGCTCAGATGGTGAAGAAGCTGCCTGCAGTGCAGGAAACTTGGGTTCGATCCCTGGGTTGGGAAGATCCCCTGGAAGAGGAAATAGCAACCTGCTCCAGTATTTTTGCCTGGGAAATCCCATGGACAGAGGAGACTGATGGACTACAGTCCATGGGGTCATAAAGAGTCAGACATTACTGAGCAACTGGGCACACAAGCACGCACGTGCCTACTAAAATAACTACCATCCACACCACCCTATAATGGTTCCTCCTCCTCCTCCTAATATTACAGTGTCTACCGCCATCCAGTCAGAACTTCTCCTTCTCCTCTTGTCAATACAACTGCCACCACTAACCTGCTACCAGTCCAGCCTAAAGGAGTTCAGTCCTGGGTGCTCATTGGAAGGACTGATGCTGAAGCTGAAGCGCCAATACTTTGGCCGCCTGATGGGAAGAGCTGACTTGTTGGAAAAGACCTGATGCTGGGGAAGATGGAAGGCGGGAGGAGAAGGGGACAACAGAAGATGAGGTGGTTGGACGGCATCACCGACTCAATGGACATGAGTTTGAGCAAGCTCTGGGAGTTGGTGATGGACAAGGAGGCCTGGTGTGCTGTAGTCCATGCGATCACAAAGAGTCGGACGTGACTGAGCAACTGAACTGAACCTCCTCCTGCTACTACTTCTAGAAGCTATCATGCTTACTAGGTACCAAGCATTCTGCTAAACACTTCACATGTATTTTTCATTTAAGCATATAAAGGTTCTGTAGTATTTCTATTGTTCTCCTCTGATGGATGAGTAAATGGAAACTCAAAGGTAAAGGAAAATCTCCAGGCCCCGCCTTTATGAACAGCAGGGCTAAAGCTCATGCCACTCCTCTCTGGTTCCCCAAGGCCTGCGCTCCTTCTAAGTCTCCACGCCGCTTCCAGCCATCCAAGCTTGCACAATGTGTTTTTGACTTTCCCCCTTTTCCGTGTTCTTCTGCAGAGAGATGGACGTCCTCCCAGTGGGGAAGGACAATGGCTGGACACAGAGCTTCAGGGTAAACAGGAAGCTCACACACAGCAGCCAGCTAGCCAGGCAGCTTGTCTGCTGACCTTGGCCTCAGCCATCCTCCCCACATCTCCTGAGTGAGCAGTTCCGCACCTGAGATAATCTATGCAGTGACATTTCCAGGTAGGATTACACTGCCGCTTGGACGACCAGCAAGAGAACCACGGACTGGGGTCACACAGACACGTGGATCAAAGATGATGGGTAATAATCCGTCTTTCACTCGCTCAAAATCCTTGTTGCCAGAGTCTTTGCCCCTTGACTCCTGCCCCCTGCAGTTGACCAGGCATATCCTGTTCATCTATGAAAAAAAAAAAAACAAAAACAGGCCATCACTGCCCATCCCTAATTCTGTGACCCTTTATTCTGCATCTGAGAGGCAAAACTACTGGTGGATTTACCCATTAATACATTCAGTTAAACACTCATCTCTTCAGTAAGTAAGTAGTAAAGACAACTCACGGCAAGGCTCTCATGTTGAACAAGAGAGAGTTTTCGTTAAGCCTGAAACTATCCTTCATCTCACGACGTTTACTTTATAGTCCAGAAATGGCGAAAACAGAAAAACAAGGTACTCATAAACTTTGGCAAAAGCTAAGAAGGAAACAAATGAGGATCAAAGAAAGGCAAGAAGCGGGTGGGGCCGGTCAGAGATCTGGAAAGAGCTCTCAGGATTCAAGAATTGAGATGAGCTCTGCCGTCTGCGGAGGAGCCAGTCGCAGCGCTTTCCCAGCGTGGGCAAAGCCTTCATGCTGGAAGGAGGTGGATGAGTCTCAGGAGCTGAGAAAATCAGGGATCTGAGCATCAGGAAAGTGGTATAAAATGAGATTAAAGAGCTAGCCAGGCCAGACCATACCTTGCTGTCCAAGGGAAAAGTTAGAATTTTATTCTCATCATCGTTGGAAAAGACGCAAAGGTCTTAAAACGTACAGCAAAGTGCTTGGCACTGATGCTATCAGGATCCCTGGCCCCTGTGCTGGGGCTGAAGCTTGCGAGGGCGGTAGCCCAGGCAAAACGTGCTGACTAATGAATGACTTGCTTTGGTGAGGGACTGTCGAGAAGACGCTGGAATTCTCATGAGTTTCTACCTGGGCCACTTTGAAAACTAACCTCCAGCTTCCTGCCAATGCCTGTCACTCACTCTGGCTCCTGCAACACCAAACTGCCACGGCCAGCGTGATTCCTAGCCTTTGCGTATCACTGTGTTTCCCTGAACGGCTTTTGCCTATTCTCCCCTTCTCACCATTCTCTTGAGGAGCTCGTGTGATCCAGATCCTTATGTCTCAAGGCCTACATCCTATGCCATTTCCTAAGTGAAACTTTCTGATTTCACTGGTCCTATGGGACGTGAGTGTATCTCCCTCCTAAATTATTTGGCTATAAATGCAGTGTTTCACACACTTTCATTGATGTATATGCAACCTTTTGTTTCTGTCTCTCTGTTGATGGAATAAAGTATCTTCTTAGGAAAATAAATTCTTATCTCTGAGTTATGTGCTTTTCAGAAAGCTACAAACAAAATAGATACTCGACAAACTCACTTTGAATGAATGAAGGACTATACTGGATATGTGTCAGGCTCTCCATGCAGATCTGGGAGCAAAACTGTGAGCAAAAAGGCACACACACTATTCTCATGAGTCTTATCTCACAGGGAAAACACATCATTTAGCAATAAAAGCACAACAAATAATAATCAACTGTTTTAAGGGGGGTAAAAGCCAACACTATCCTGTTGTACTAGAAGAAACTATATGACCAGGCCAAGCACAGATGTTGGGGTGCTGCAGTCTAGGGGAGTACACCTTCTTTCAACCTCCATGCACCCACTACGACTGAAAACTTCTGTGGTACGCACCATTCAAAGCACTAGAGGGAAGACTGAACAAAGTAAAAACCCTGCTGACAAGAAGCTTATATTCTATTGGGATGGGGAGGAAGAACTAAGGTAATTTGTTGATAGATTGAATATGGGTGTGGGAAAAGAAAGGAATTAAAGAAGACTCTTAATTTCCTAACCTGAACAATCGGAAAATAAAATGATCATTTCTTGAAATGAAGGAGAATAAGGAAGGAGTAGGTTTGGATGGGTGACCTTGGCCTTTTTTGAAAGGTAGCGTGTGTGTGATGTTTATTAGACACCTCAGGATGCTGAAAATGTAGTTGAATTTGAGACTGCAGATTGGAGACTCAGGCTAAATGCTCAAGCTAGAGACCCTCCCAGCCACAGAACCATTACCTGGGGAGGAGGGGCAGATGGAGAATCAATGAGATCTGATGGCGGAACTGAACTGATAACTGAGCCCTGGGTAATTCTGATGCTTAGAGATGATCGAGGCTAGAAAAACCCAGCAAAGGATACTGAGGCTGAGTGACTAGTGAAGTAGGAGGTGGGTCTAAGAGAGGACTTCTGAGGTCAAGTGATGAGGAAAGAAATAATCAACAGTAAATTACAGGTGTAGGTCAAGTGAGATGGGGAATGGGGATGTTCCATGGATTTGGCAATATGGAGTCCGTGGGTTGCCACAGCAACAGCTGGGCTGAAATGTGGGGTCAGGAACACTTAGTTATAATGGGTTCAAGATGTATTGAGAAGAAAAGAAGAGGCGATCATGAGTCTAGGACGTTGTTACCTGACGCAGGCTAATAATCAAAGAAGGGGGTTGGCCTGACTGTCTTCCTCCCTCCCTTACGCTCTCCCTCCTTCCTTTAGTTCTTCTGACCTTTGCTTTCTTCCTTATGCTCATTCTTTTAGTTGGGTATGAGATCTGTCATGATACTGACCACTGTGTACCCAAATCCTGAAATTCCTAAAATCACGCGGGATGCATTTTTTGTCTTTCAACTAGAGGGGTCACAGAGGCACAGACTTAGGCGGAGGCAGTATTACACACGGATGAGGAGCATCACCACTGGTCTCAGATCCCATTTCAAATCCTGACTCTGTCCTTGGTGCAGAGACTTAAACTTTTTGGGTCATAGCCTCTTAACCTCTAGCATGGCAAAAACTGTTACATCTCTTATGTAGGACTGTGAAATGGATTAAATAACATGATTCCAAGTAGTGTCACAAGTACCTGTTGAAGCTAATGATGCCTAAGTCTCAAGGCCTTTCTCTTGCATAGGCCCCTTCCAAGATCCTAGGAGTAATGAATGTTTGTAGTATTTTCAGTTCAGTTCAGTTGTTCAGTCGTGCCCGACTCTTTGCAACCCCATGGACTGCAGCACACCAGGCCTCCCTGTCCATCACCAACTTCCGGAGTTTACCAAACTTATGTCCACTGAGTTGGTGATGCCATCCAAATCATCCTCTGTCATCCCCTTCTCCTCCCGCCTTCAATCATTCCCAGCATCAGGGTCTTTTGCAATGAGTCAGCTCTTCGCATCAGGTGGCCAAAGTATTGGAGTTTCACCTTCAACATCAGTCCTTCCAATGAACACTCAGGACTGATCTCCTTTAGGATGGACTGGTTGGATCTCCTTGCAGTCCAAGGGACTCTCAAGAGTCTTCTCCAACACCACAGTTCAAAAGCATCAATTCTTTGGCGCTCAGCTTTCTTTATAATCCGACTCTCACATCCATATGTGACCACTGGAAAAACCATAGCTTGACTAGATGGACCTTTGTTGCAAAGTAACAGCTCTGCCTTTTAATATGCTATCTAGGTTGCTCATAACTTTCCTTCCAAGGAGTAAGCGTCTTTTAATTTCATGGCTGCAGTCACCATCTGTGCAGTGATTTTGGAGTCCCCCCAAATAAACTCTGTCACTCTTTCCACTGTTTCCCCATCTATTTCTCATGAAGTGATGGGACCAGATACCATGATCTTAGTTTTCTGAATGTTGAGCTTTAAGCCAACTTTTTCACTCTCCTCTTTCACTTTCACCAAGAGGCTTTTTAGTTCCTCTTCACTTTCTGCCATAAGGGTGGTGTCATCTGCATATCTGAGGTTATTGATGTTTCTCCCAGCAATCTTGATTCCAGCTTGTGCTTCTTCCAGCCCAGCGTTTCTCATGATGTACTCTGCATATAAGTTAAATAAGCAGGGTGACAATATACAGTCTTGACGTACTCCTTTCCCGATTTGGAACCAGTCTGTTGTTCCATGTCCAGTTCTAACTATTGCTTCCTGACCTGCATACAGATTTCTCAAGAGGTAGGTCAGGTGGTCTGGTATTCCCATCTCTTTCAGAATTTTCTACAGTTTGTGGTGATCCACACAGCCAAAGGCTTTGACATAGTCAATAAAGCAGAAATAGATGTTTTTCTGGAACTCTCTTGCTTTTTTGATGACCCAGTGGATGTTGGCAATTTGATCTCTGATTCCTCTGCCTTTTCTAAAACCAGCTTGAACATCTGGAAGTTCATGGTAGTATTTTAAAATGTCTTAAAATCTGTGATTTATAATCTTTTCATTCTAAATACTTACATTCATACTTAATTTGTATTTTTAACTTTTTTTTTAAAGGAAGTCCCTAACTTATTTTAGCTTCAGGATCCAGAAAGTATTCAGCTAAGGACCTGGTATGTAGACATAATTCACTACATGGTACGTGATAGCAATTCCATTTAATTATCTTAGGGCTTTTTAAGATTTTTTTTTCATATTATTAAGTTAGACCTCATAGTGGCAATTAAAATAAAAGAATACATATCCTGCTTCTTCTTATTATTATTAGTGACAATATTTTAAAATATGATCACTGCTTGTACAGGAAGCTAAATAATTGGTGAATTTTTTTTTTATTGAATATCCTTGTGGCTAGGGTCATAGAATTTCTCTAACATCCCTAAAATGAAGATAGATAATCAATAAATTGGTAGGGGGAGAAAGAGAAAGGGTTGCTAACCATCAATGCCTGGTTAGGTCTGTTTGCATCAATCGATCCATCCGGACATTTTCCTTAGTAATGCATGCCCCTTGGACGTGTTTCCAAGGGCCCGGGTGGCACCTCTCACCCACGCAGAGCATGCCCAGCTGTCTGTGGGTCTCTCCATTGTGTCTCACAATCAGGGGGTGAGAGGCTGTCATCTGCCCCGCTCTCCTCGATACTGTGGTCTCATTTTTCTGCAGTGTTGAACGCTTTAGATAACACTGGTCAAAAATGTGAATACTTCACTGCGCATTAGAGCACACTCTTTGTTTGAATTCACTCCCACCCCATTTCACTGCAAGGAGCCTGGTGAGGAGGAAGGCGTGAGCAGAGGCAAAGGGCCAAGCTGCATATTTAAAATTCCATCAGTTCGATTTCTTTAATGCAATATGGTCATTTTTAATCTCACCCTGTTTGATAAATATCTGCATTTCAAGTCATTGTTAGGATTGTGTCTGTTTTTATTAGAACTTATTTGTCATTATTCGACAGTCGTTTCTAATCACATTTGTCACGTGCTTGGTTTCCGTGGTGAATACTGATAGCTCCCGGAATAGAAGTTTATGAGGTCCTATTCATTCCTTGAACACACACACAATATGCCCGCCACCCAGGATACCGTTTTTCTCATCGTTCAAAAATGAGAAAATGAATCACAAAAATGAGTAGGAGGTTTATCTTTCGACACAGAAACTAGAATTGTCAGGAAGTTTTAGGAATTTTGAGGACAGATTTCTGTTCAGGCGGTTCAATCAACTGTGTAGCTGGGGAGTTCAGCTCTCTGGCCACTTTGAACACAGTGCATTGACGAGTTGAGATTCAAAGTCATCTGCTGTGATTTCAGCTTGAATTCTTAGCGCTGTGGGAAACTTCTCTCAGCCAAGTCACATCATTCACCGAAGAGCTGTTGTCTGTTCATTCAGCAAATATTTAGTTATTTACAGTATCCATTCACTCTCAGATAGTTATTCATTCAATAGATGTTTATTCATCCATTTATTTGACAAACAATTGTGCTTTTCAATGGATACTTGTTTAATTTCTACTGTATGCAAGGCACAGAGACGAGCCATCTTGGCAGCTGCCCTGTGCTCCACACGAGCCTGGAAATCCAGGAATGTCCTCCGTGTCTTTCTGTCACCATCACAGAGAAGCGATAAGCCTGCCCTTGATGATGACACGTGGTCTCGCACATGTCTCTGAGGTAGGAGCATGAATGCTCAGTTACTCAGTCGTGGCGACTTTTTGTGACCCCATGAACTATATCTCGCCAGACTCCTCTGTCCATGGAATTTCCCAGGCAAGAATGCTGGAGTGGGTTGCCATTTCCTTCTCCAGGGGATCTTCCTGACCCAGGGGTCGAACCCACATCTCCTGCGTCTCCTGCATTGGCAGGCAGATTCTTTTACTACCGTGCCACCAGGGAAGCCGAGGTAGAAGCATGGGAGCAGGCAAATGTTCTAGACCACGGTGGTTTTCTCTGCTACTTTCTCTGTCTTCCAATGAACATGCATCAAGGATCGTCTATATACACAAAGCCCAGTACTAAATGCTCAAGATAAAAAGACAAAGAAGACATCACTTGTACAAAACCTCATATCCCAGAGGCATGCGGGGCACTCTGAAGACCCAAACTCGATTGTGGAAGGGAGGAGAGGACTGAGGTCAATGAACGAATGAAGGAAGGATGCTACATTCTGGAACCAGACTTCTGTGCCTACTTCAGAAAATAAGCCAGGCAGAGAAGATACCCAGGGACAAGTAGAGTCTCCCCAAGCTCACTCCAGCTGCAGACGCTCAATCCCTCTCCAGCGCAGGACCTAATTATCCAAAGAAGCAAGGTGAGCATTTTCCAAACCTTTCTGTGAGGCCTGGGCTGAGTTTCGGCCTGTGGCAGCCCTCACCTATCATCACTGCCAGCTTGCCTGGTTGGCTCTCAGCCCCTGGGTCTAGGGGGGAGTCATGTCCACCCAGTGCATCTGAACCAAGGAGACATGACGGGTGGCTTAACAAGCATCAATTATAATATTCAGACCCTCCGAACACTTGCCCTCTCCCAAGCAGCTTATAATTAGGGAGGGGATAATTAGGGGAGCTTAGCAACTCCCAAAGGAGCACCTTTGCAACCTACACCCGGCAACGTCTGTTAACCCTTTTGAATGAAGGGTCAGGGTGCAATCTGCTCTCACTTGCTGCTCTTAAGATGGGCAGTAGTACATCAGGGTGATATATTTGAATGCCCATGACTTGATTCCTCATGCTGTATGAGAGACAGCAGGCCGCTGTGGAGATGATGTGGAGGCTGAAGTCAGAAAGAAAACCAGACCTCCAGTCTTAGTTCTGCTATTAACTGCATAACCCTGAACAGTTTCCTCAAGGCCTCTGTTTCCTCATCTGTAAACTGGGGAGAAGATCAGATCTACATGGGGAGGCTATTGAGAAGCAAGTGTAATGCCTGTGGTGAACCTGTGGCGGTAGGTACACGTAGCAGATAATAAATAACAACCAGCCTTACTTAGAGTAATAAAACACACTATCACTTCTCAAAAAAATACCATAGATTCCAAAATCTGTATTTCTGTAAAATTAGCATGGCGCCTACAATTATCCAGTTCTTGATAAAACCTTTTATTTTTATGTTAAAGTTTCTTACACTGAAGTTAAAACCAAAAAAAAAAGGATATAGGAGTTTCATTTTGGAAGAAAACTCTTCATTAAGATAATTTAGCATTTCAAAAGAACGTGAAATCATTTTCCAGTTTAATTTGGAGTTTAGCGCCAGTTAATTTCTCTTTGTTCTTCTCTCTGGCTGTGCCGATGTCCTCTTTGTGTGTGTACATTTGTCCAATGCAATCTAAGAAACAATCACCTTAATTGATCGGGCGTTAACCTCTAACAGCTTAAGACACAGGCTTTTTATCTGTCGCTCAATCTTTGCTGCAGATGTAATTCCCCATAGTGCTTACATCTTTGTCACCATCCCCGTAGTTCCTTCTTAGGAAGGCATTTCAGTAAATAACGCCGCTGCAAACAAAACAGGCTGTTTCCCCGAGAGGCCCCATCGTCGTGGCAAAGCTCACTTACGGTCTCAAGCTTGGCCCAGTGGTGTACATAATGATAAATTTCATACAGGTGTCACCCTTTTCAAGACCCTGGCAAGGATTGATGGTTTACAGTAGGCTGATCCATCATCCAGGGCAGGTGGCACCCTATTGGAATTTCAGAAATCTGTTCCCAATCACATCCACTGTTGGGTGACTCGGTAACGACCCTATTTGCGGCGCGTTACTGAAAATCAATGTGCCGCATTCAAGGTCAATGTACTGTTGGAAAACTCTTTAAGCACTGATGGATGGATTGTGCTCATTCAGAATAAATGTGAGAAAAAACTGACAGCTGATCATCCAAGAGTCACACCAGTTTTCAAAGACAGACTTCCTCCTTGAGCGGGTGGTGGGGCTCCCAGGGGGTGACATCACACGTTTCCTCTTGCTCTCTGTCTGGGGGTGGGCGGGCTGGCGGGGGGAGGCCGTGTCCGCTTTTGTTAGTGCGTCTTTCCTCACACAATTACAGCATCAACATCCAGAATCTGTGTGGATGTTTTATCCACCCAATGCTTCAAAACACCTCCAAGTCCATTTAGAATCAAAGAATTCAGTAGGGGCAAAATCAAGGGAAAGCATGACACAGACTAGTTATGGCATATATATATATATATATATATATTTAGAAAAATAATTTGGAAAATAGCCAAAGACAAGACACTCATTCACTTGTTAATTTCGTAAACGTAAAATCTTCAAAATGTGCTATTCAGTGAGTGAGGAGTCAGGGATGCAAAGATGAACGGGCATCCTCTCTGCACTCTGCAAGTTCATAGTCAAGGAGGACAGGTGGATGCACAACCCGATGACTCAAGGCAAGGAGGTGAATGTCACGCACAGTCGCGTGGAGAGAGAGGTGCGTGTACAGTGATGTATGCAAGGCAAGCGCACACGGGAGGAAGCTGCCAGTTCTCCCCGGGACCATTGTCAACCAGAATGGTTGTGATTAACACTTAGGAAAGTGGGAAAGCAAGTCAACGGGAGTTTGTTTGGTGAATTCTGGTTTCTAGGATATTTAAACGCTCAAAGAAAATAGGTCCCCAAAGTGGTAGAGGAACTTTTGACAGTAACAGACACTAAAGTTATAAAACAGACCGCATTTTATCACCACAGCACTTCCCTCCTGATTCCTTATTTATCAGCCTAGCAGAGAGAATGTGAACCAAGTCTCAACGTTCTCAACCTTTCCCAGTAGCAAGCTAAAAGCCTTTTCTGGAGAGAATCAAAATGTTTTGTCTTCTTGGGTGGAGGGTAACTTTTAATTAAAATCTCTTTTCTTTTTTCTTGGTTATTTTAATTAGCAGCTTACAAATTTGATGGAATACATAAAGGAAGACATTTGGCAAAGATTTGGAGACTATTTAGAAATATTTCACATAAACAAAACCATGATACCAAAGACACCAAAAGCAGGTGAAATGGTACATTTCCTGCTTCTCAATAATCAAGGTGGTTTTTAGTAGGTTTGCAGGTTTTCCCTCCCTTTACAGGCACTGAGATGACCTGTGAGCTCTAGCACCTAGTACAGAACCTGGAATATAGTCACTGCTCAACAAAGAGCTATGGATGAGTGAATGAATGAAATGAAATGAATTTAACAGCTATGAGGGAGATAACTGTATTTTTATATTGCATGGAAAAGTGCCTTTAACATTCATTTACTTAAAAGCCTTTCTTTTTTTGTGCTCAAAGTTTTCTTTATTCAAAACTCCAACCTACCCCAATCATTATTCCACCTGGTGACACCATTCCTCTGCAATGCTCCAGAAACCCACCTCCTGGTAGGGCTGACTCTATAACCAGTGATGGAGTTGCTCTTTCTACCAATGACAGGTCACCAGGTCCCTGCCTTTATTTGGAAGCAGAGTTGGACACATATCTCACATCAGTTCCATCCCAGGACCCACTCATGCATCTGTTATCCACGTGTCTATGAGCACACGTGGGGCACCAGTTACTCCAACAGGCTTCTGGGAGTTAGTGAAGGGCCAAACGAGGTTGCTGCTCTGAAGTCACTCTGGTCTAGGGTTTGTAGGGGTTGAGAGGCAAGTGATCACACATGTAAATAGATTATTCTAAATACAACCCAGTAAGAAATATAACACAGGAACTGAACCACACCTGAGGTGGAATACGGGAGTGGAGAGAGCAATTTGGATTGACTTCCTGCTCAACTTAATACTGCAGCTGAGCCTGGGCATTCGATGAGAAGGGACACTACAGCTGGGGAAGAGAAATGGAGAATTCTAGGCAAGAAAAACCCACTTGTAGAACAGAGAAAATAGACGATGGCACGCTGCACTTGGGAAATGGGGGCTGGTTCAGCTGGGTAACTGCTGGCAGGGAGGGGAAGGAAGAGGGGCTGTAAAGGTAAACTAGAATTTGATCATGAAGCTTTTGATTCTTCCTTCACAAGGCCTTAGGCTTATCCTTGCCGACAATAAGGAATCACTGATCGTTCTATTTTTCTTCAACACTATTTCACATACATACAGAAAAATGAGTCGATGCATGCTACAACCCCTAGATAAAAAATCAGAACGTGGATAGCATCAGGAAGTCCCTGTCCCCCTCCGCCTCTCACTGAGCCCATTTCCAGTCACTTCCTCACCAAGGAGAACCACTGTTCTTATTTCTAGCAGGAAAGATTAGCTTTTCAGTTTTCTACTTCATATAAATAAGAATGATACAGAAGGACTTTTTACTCAACGTTATATTGGTTAGATTCATCATGTGGTTCTGCATAGCCTGCAGGTCATTTTTTCCATTGCTGTATGGCATTCAATTATATGCATGTATGGTTTTTCCTGTGGTCATGTATGGATGTGAGAGTTGGACTGTGAAGAAGGCTGAGCACCGAAGAATTGATGCTTTTGAACTGTGGTGTTGGAGAAGACTCTTGAGAGTCCCTTGGACTGCAAGGAGATCCAACCAGTCCATTCTGAAGGAGATCAGCCCTGGGATTTCTTTGGAAGGAATGATGCTGAAGCTGAAACTCCAGTACTTTGGCCACCTCATGCGAAGAGTTGACTCATTGGAAAAGACTCTGATGCTGGGAGGGATTGGGGGCAGGAGGAGAAGGGGACGACAGAGGATGGGATGGCTGGATGGCATCACTGACTCGATGGAGGTGAGTCTGAGTGAACTCCGGGAGTTGGTGATGGACAGGGAGGCCTGGTGTGCTGCGATTCATGGGGTCGCAAAGAGTCGGACACGACTGAGGGACTGATCTGATCTGACCATAATTTTAATGCTTTCTACTGTTGCATTCTACCTCAGCTATGCAGATGATACCACTCTAATGTCATAAGGTGGAGAGGAACTAAAGAGCCCCTTGATGAGGGTGAAAGAGGAGAGTGAAAAAGCTGTCTTAAAACTCAACAGTCATGGCATCCACTCCCATCACTTCATGGCAAATAGATGGGGAAACAATGGAAATAGTGACAGACTTAATTTTCTTGGGCTCCAAAATCACTGCAGATAGTCACTGCATCCATGAAATTAAGACACTTGCTCCTTGGAAGGAAAGATATGACCAACCTAGACAGTGTATTAAAAAGCAGAGACATTATTTTTCTGACAAAGGTCCATCTAGTCAAAGCTATGGTTTTTCCAGTGGCCACGTATGGATGTGAGAGCTGGATCATAAAAAAGGCTGCTGCTGCTGCTGCTGCATTGGTAGTGTCCGACTCTCTGTGACCCCATGGACTACAGCCCACCAGGCTCCTCTTTTCATGGGATTCTCCAGGCAAGAATATTGAATTTTATTCAATATTGAATTGTTGCCGTTTCCTACTCCAAAAGAAGGCTGAGCACCAAAGAACTGATGCTTTCAAATTGTGGTGCTGGAGAAGACTCTTGAGAGTCCCTTGGACAGCAAAGAGATCAAGCCAGTCAATCCTAAAGGATAACAAGCAGTGAATGTTCATCGGAAGGACGGATGCTGAAGTTCCAATACTTTGGCCACCTGATGCAAAGAGTGGACTCATTAGAAAAGACTACGATGCTGGGAAAGAATTAAGGCAAAAGGAGAAGGGGGCAGCAGAGGACGAGATGGTTAGATAGCATCACCAACTCAATGGACATGATTTTGAGCAAACTCGGGGAAGTAGTGGAGGACAGAGGAGTCTGGCGTGCTGCAGTCCTTGGGGTCGCAAAAAGTCGGACATGACTTAGCTGAAGAGCAACAACAACAGCTGATGGACACCTTTATGCCCCTTGAGTTTTGGAGCTGTGGCAAATAGTGCTGCTGGGAACATCCGCAGGTACTCTTCTTGGTGCATATGTGTACACATTTTAGCCGGGTATATACCCAAGAGTGTCTGGTTTTAGTAGATAATGCTGAATGGGTTTTCTAAGCATGGTTGTCCTAATGTATTCTTCAACCAGTCATACAAGAAACTTCTGGCTGTTCTGCAGCCTCAAGAAAACAACTATGATATTTTTTATCCAGTTAATGTTTATATTTTCAACTAGACTAAATTTCATGAGGATGAGAACCACATGTGCCTTGCCTTGTTTTTTTTTTTCACCATAGCATCTCCAGTGGCTAGAACAATGCTTGCCATATGGTAGGAGACACACACACACATCACCTACCTCGACAAATGCACAAACAAATATGTATGTTCTAGACACTTCGTCATATTATGATATTTGTCTTAGATTTTTCTGTTTAGGCAAAATCAGTACAATATTCTATATTCTCAATTACTGAAACTGTTGTTATGGATGAAAATGGAGAATTAGTGAGACAATATATTAATTCCCACATTGTGCCAAACTACTCAGGGGATTTGACAAGTCAATCCAAAAAGAAGCCAACGTCCAAAGGAGGAACACTTTTTCAAGTTCCAGTAAATTTTAAGTAGCAAACAACTGTCTGTGTTCACCTCCTTTAGAGAGGTTCCTGCACTGTCTTAATAGATTGTGTGTCTGTACTTATGAATTAGTGGTGGGAAAAGATAACAAGGAAAAATGTAAAGGTGTCTTGCAGCTGTGTGCTTCACTGGAGCCTCGTCCCAAGTCCACAGTCACAGTCATCAACGGAAGAGCTGGCTCTCGTTCCACTGATTAATTTCTACTTGGTCATTGTTAACAGTCAGGTTAGAGAAATGTGTTTACACGGGGCGAAACGAAGTGAAAGGCACAGTACACATGCATAAGTCATCATTTAAACAGCATCAGAGGTGAGAGGGCAGCGGTATTATCGGAGACCCTGGCTTCCTCCCTGAACCCTGCCTGCCTGCGGAGAGACCTTCGGTTGTATTCTGTTGGTTGTAATAAATGAATGACGATGACGCAAGCAGAGACTTGGAATTAGAGGCGGCTCAGTGATATGTCAGGTTACACATTCCCCATTGTCTAATGCTGATTATTTACCTATCGCTGTGAATGCATCACGCCAAAACTTACTGGCTTAAAACTACAATATTCATGGATTTCCTCCTCCCATGGATTCTAGGAGTCAGGGATTCAGGAGAGGCAAGGCAGTCTAGCTGGGGTCTCCCGTGCAGCTGTGGTGGGTGCTGATCTGGACTGGGACCATCTCAGAGGGTGCTTCACTCTCATAGCTGGTGCTGGGCTGGGGAGACTCGACCAGAGCGGGGCTGGGGCAGCAGGGGCTCCCTGATCATCTCCATGGGCCTCTGTTTGGTCTCTCTCTGCAGACTGCCCAGCACAATGAGTTCAGGAGAGCTGGCCTGTATGTGTGTTGGCTCAAGAACCATGTCCCAAGAGAGAATCCCAGGTGAATGCCATCTTCTCTTTTACTTCCCTACTTAGCAGCAGCAGAAATCATGAAGCTTCATATGTACACTCTCTGAGACTCAAGGATAAGAAATACAGACCGCACTTCTAGATGGAACATGTCAGCAGTGCACGGTAAGAAAAGCATATGAGATTTACATGATCATCTCTGAAAATATTTTCTAACATAAACTCATTGTTCTGATGTTAGAAGTGGATTTCCTGCCTCTGTTTGGTCTCTCCAGGGCAGTAGGGAACAACCCAGACAGGGTCTGGGGTGAAGCGGGTACTAAGTAAATGCATTCACGTTCAGCCACTCCCATTTTGCTCTGAGCCCATACTGCTTTTCAGGGAGAATCAAAATCTAACCTCCTCTGGCTTTTTCATGATCCATTCCTAGTGCCTTGTTATAGATGAAATGTGTTTGCCCAAAATGCATACGCTGAAGCCCCAAACCCCAAACTGGTGGTATTTGGGGGTGGGGACTCAGGAAGTAATTAGGTTTGGATGAGGTCGTGAGGGTGTGTCTTTAGCAATGGGATTAGTCTTATAAAAACAGGAAGCGAGAAAAGCTATGTGAGCACACAGTGAGAAGGAGGCTGTCTGGGAGCCAGGAGGAGAGCCCTCAACCGTGACTGAAGGTGCCAAAGCCTTGATCTTGGACCGACAGCCTCAGAACTATGAGGAAGGAAAGTCTGCTGTTGAAGCCACTCCATGGATTGTGTTTTGTAACAGCATCCACAGCTGACAAAGACACACTCTACTGTGCCTTGTCCCTGTAGATCTGTATAATATTGGCCTATATACGTGTTGATGATACGAATTAATCAATCAGTTAATGTTATCTGTATTAGTCAGCTCAGGCTACCCTAACAGTCTCATTTTTAACTTAATCCCCTCTTTAAAGTAGCCATTCCCTTCCCCAGGGGATCTTTCCCACCCAGGGATGGAACCTGGGATTCCTGGATTGCAGGCAGATTCTTTACTGTCTGAGCCACCAGGAAAGCTCTGTAAAGTATTCTGCCATTAATAATAGTTTTCTATTTTCTTCTTCTCATTACCTTGCATGAAACCTTAATTGTCCTTAAATGTACCCATATTTTTATTATTAAAATTCTTTAATCTTTACAATGATCATGTGAATTTGATATAGATATATAGATATATATATAGACCCATTATATTGGAGAAGGAAATGGCAACCCACTCCAGTGTTCTTGCCTGGAGAATCCCATGGACGGAGAAGCCTGGTAGGCTGCAGTCCATGGAGTTGCACAGAGTCGGACATGACTGAAGCGACTTGGCAGCAGCAGCAGACCCATTATATAGATAGATACTGAGGACATAAGAGTTTAACAGAGATATAGGTCTTATGAAAATGCCTGGATGTGCAACTAGAAATTATATTACATGCAGACTCTTCATTCATCGTGTGTAAGTAACTTCAAGGTTTATAGGAGGCCAGAGCTTCAGTCTTCCCCTGAGTGAGTGAGGGATGTCAGAGGGGCCTCTAATACTTCCCTGACTACATTTCCTTCCCCCTTTTTTTGTACCATTTAAACACACTTACATGCACATTTGTTATATAAATTCTGATCATAAAAATAATGCATACCTATCTCTCACAATTTGGAAGGTATACATAAGTTTAAATCTGAAAGTAAAAATCACACATTATCCCACCAACCTAAAATGATAACTCAGATCTTCCTTTTTTTGTCCAGATATATATTCACACACACACACACACACACACGTACACACACATATGCTTTATACATATATGCTTACATTTCTATATTATAAATCAGCCTTCATAAACTTGGTTTCTAATGGCTGTTAAATAATTCTATTGTGTATATGTAGGCCAATTTATGCAATAATTAACCTTCCATTTTAGAGGGACAGAAGATCACAATGCAATTCTCATTATTCCATTAATTACACTTTCTTGTTTAAATATTCACTCCACTTCTAAGAAAAAAAACCAACTAATTTCTTCAACTTGGAATATGAGCTCTTGGCCTAATGAGGCTACATATATTCTAGTCATCAGCCATAGGATACTGTAGCTGGAAGCGCTCATGAAATGATGACTCCCAAACCCTTTATCACAAATGCAGAGGAAGAAGGCCCAGAGAGAGGAGTGGGCTTGCCAAGGTCAACAGCAAAATCTAGAGTACAGATTATTGCTACAATCTTTCTAAAATGAAACACCTTTACCACTCCTTTACTTATTCAATAAATAAATGTTGCATCCCCTGTAGGCACCAAGCCCTACCTACACAGCAGGGGATGAAATAGACCTGCCTCCTGCCCATCCCCCCCTTCCACTGCAGGGACCTCTGCGGACCTTTCTGAATACACATCCTGCATCTCTCATCCTGAGGCCATCCTCCAGCTTCAGGCATTTGCTGAATCCCTTACTTACAGGCTAATGTGTCAGAGAATTAACATTCTAAAAGCAACTCTTAACCAAGGATGGTGAGAGTTGGCTGATCCATCTCCCAGCTTTCTTGCAGCCCTCCTACTGGCAGTGGGACAGTTGTGAGCCAAGTCCCAACAGACTTTAGAGGGTCCCCAGCAGGATGGAAACTCAGTGGACCCCAGAGGATCCATCATTATTCTGCTCATCTGGCCTCCTGCGATCATCTCCTAGGGGATAAGGACAAAAACAAAGCAAA
The DNA here is from genome assembly GCF_055505025.1 of Bos grunniens. Lineage (NCBI taxonomy): Eukaryota > Metazoa > Chordata > Mammalia > Artiodactyla > Bovidae > Bos > Bos grunniens. The sequence continues at coordinate 6,988,229 of NC_141182.1, forward strand.
TGCAACTACAAACTGCTCTGCTCTTTGAGTACCATGACAATTTTGTACTGACAATTTTATTGGGCAGAAGAAAAGAAATAGATACTTCCCCCAGGAAATATTCTCTTTTTATTTGACCTAGGAACCACCTGCAATGAAATCATTGCTTCAGGTTCTGTGTCCGAGGGAAATCTAAACCAAGACAAACTCATATTAGTGTTCACCATGTATATTCCCGGAGAAGGCAATGGCACCCCACTCCAGTACTCTTGCCTGGAAAATCCCATGGACGGAGTAGCCTGGTGGGCTGCAGTCCATGGGGTTGTTAAGAGTCGGACACAACTGAGCGACTTCACTTTCACTTTTCACTTACATGCATTGGAGAAGGAAATGGCATCCCACTCCAGTGTTCTTGCCTGGAGAATCCCAGGGATGGGGGAGCCTGGTGGGCTGCCGTCTCTGGGGTCGCACAGAGCAGCAGCATGCGACTTAGCAGCAGCATGTATATTCCGTGAATGAAAAACTAACAAGATACCAACAAATAACACAGCAGGGAAACTCCTCCATCTGTCTATTGTTACATAACAAGCAAAACTTAGTGTCTAATAATAATAATAGTACATTATTATCTATTCTGGATCTGGGGTGGACACGTTCAGCTGATACGTTCTCACCTGGGATCCCTTCTAAGGATACAGGGAGGGGTCAGCTGAGATTAGAGTCGACCGAAGGCTTCTTCACTCTTCTCCCTGATGTGTGAATGGGCATCTGTCTCTAAACAAAGCTTCTCTGCATGGCTAGCATGGGCTTCCTCATAGCACGGAGGTTTCTGGACAGTGAGACTTTTTACAAGGTGACTGTTTTCTACTATCCAATCCAAGAGACATCTAGTGTGAGTGGTTCATTTTAGATGCTGAGCTTGGAAACTGGCATAGTATCTCTTCTACCATATTCTACAGGATAAGAGGTCACAGAGCCTGCCCAGATTCAAGGCGGTAGATATAGATCCCACCTTTCAATGGAAGGAGTAACAGATAATTTAAAGCAATGGTAATGGTAGTAGGAGGAGGTAGAATCCTTCTGCATAAGAAATATTTAAGATGAGACCTGAAGAACGTAAGAGACAGCCAGATTGAGCAGAGAAGGGGAAGCATTTCAGGCAGAAAGAAGTATGCGTCCTCAGTGTGGAGACTTGGCGTTTTGAGGACTTGAAAGAAAGTCAGTGTGGCTGAGGATGGCAAGCCTGGAGGACATATTGGGAGGAAGCACAAGGGCCTAGCTGCCTGAGCCATGTAGGTGATGTTAACTCTTAGTTTGAATTTTTAAAAGAAATCAGAAATAGGGAGGCATGGGTGTGATCTGATTTATATGTTTTTTAAATCTCTTTAGTTCAGTGACATTCAAAATGTGAACCTCAGATCAATGTCAGACTGCAAAAATTTGTTATCAGATCACAATAAAATACGTGCAGAAATCGAACATAAGCATTAAGAAACTTTTAGTGTTTTTGACCAATGCAACATCTACTGCTAAGTCACTTCAGTTGTGTCCGACTCTGTGCGACCCCAGAGACGGCAGCCCACCAGGCTCCCCCGTTCCTGGGATTCTCCAGGCAACAACACTGGAGTGGGTTGCCATTTCCTTCTCCAATGCAGGAAAGTGAAAAATGAAAGCAACATCTAAGCACATTTTAATTTTTTTTTTTTTAATATTTTACAAGAATACTGGTCCATGATGAACTGGGGAAAAAATGTCTAGTTTTTCACCATAGATAGTGTAAAACACTTCTCTGATTACCATGCAGACCAGGAAGAAGGAGAGGGTTGGAAGAAGGGGGATGAATTGGGAGACTTAAGTTAGTGGCAGTGGCATGGGCTACAACAGTAGTCATGAAAGCGGAAAGAAGGGACAGATTTAAACTATGAGTTAATGGTGGGGAAGAAAGAGAGGTGGGTTTCTCAGATGGCTCCCAGCTCCCAGGTTAGACAAACAGGTATTTTTTTCTTTTCTTTTCTTTTTATTTATTTATTTTATTTTTTAAATTTATTTTAACTGGAGGCTAATTACTTTACAATATTGTATTGGTTTTGCCATACATCAACATGAATCTGCCACGGGTGTACATGTGTTTCCAATCCTGAACCCCCCTCCCACCTCCCCCGCTATACCATCCCTCTGGGTCATCCCAGTGCAGCAGCCCCGAGCATCCTGTATCATGCATCGAACCTGGACTGGCGATCTGTTTCTTATGTGATATTATACATGTTTCAATGCCATTCTCCCAAATCAACAAACAGGTTAAAGGGAGATGTCATGTAATGAGATTCTAGTGGTTGGAAAAAAGGAAAGTGAATTCTTCCCTGAATTGCTTTGCATTTGCCATCACAATTCCTCTACTGAAACTTCTAATGGTCATTGAAAAGGAAATACTTAAGACTAAGACACATTATCTTTTTATTTTAATTAAAGCCACCTACAATACAGAAACAAGTCAACATAATTCACTTTTTTAATCACAGAGAATTCTTTGAGAGCAGAAGAGATATAGTGACCAAATAAATGAGTTGTAATTTTCTTAATGAACTAAGTCATCATGAATCACTGTGTGGAATCACCCCTGCGCTGTAGAGCCTGTGACATTTCCAACAATGCAACACTATTTGGTAAATATTAAAGACTGCTAGAGAAAGAGGATAAGAAATGACCTTTCAGTCTATATGGAGCATGTTAATTACTAAAAAGGCGGCAATTGGTTGTAAAGAATTGTTCTGCTGTCGTCACCACTGAAGCATGTACCCACTGTTTGGTTATGAATTATCCTTAGAAAAAATACGGACACATGACATTTACATTTGCAATGTCGTTTAGCATAAGTATGCATTCTTATTAATGCCTTTGGGTTCTACATAGTCTTACATATGGTATATTTTTAAGCTCAAATATATTTTCAAGTTTTCCCCCGGAAACCGCAGAAGAGGTAGTATAGTATTATAGAATGAAAACCAGGGTGGAGACAAGGTTCCTGGCTTGAATTGCAAACTGCCACTTACCACCAGTGTGCTCTCACTGAATTTTATTTAACCCAGAATGTTCCCAAATTACGCATAACACCTCTTGATATCGCAGTTTTGCAGGGTCCACAGTGGTGCAGTGGTTTGCAGAATGGGAGTTTGGAACATGGAGCCTGGGTCAGAGTCCCAGCTCCACCATTTACTAAATGTGGATATGGAGCCTACGACCACAGCTTGCTTTCTTTGTTAAGTGGGAAGAAAACACTTTATCTGGGTGGACTATTACTGAAAATAAAACATAACATGAGGAAAGGCTTGGAAAGGGGTTGGCACAGAATTAGGCAACTAGTACAGCTCAGTACATAGCAGCCGTGTTTTAGTTTTCTGTACCTCCTCTGCCTGGAAAATAATAAACATTTGTGGTCTGTCAAACTCCTTCTAGGAAGACAGTGAGCGAGTTAAGAACCTGGGGTGAGAGTAGATTAGCACAGCTATTTCTGAGTCCCTTTCAGCCTTGTTGGAAAAGGCACATGTATAGTTTAAAGAGGAGAAATGAAAAGGGGAGGGAAAGCTTGAATAAAATTAGTAGTATTACAAAAGAAAAGGTGAGAACGAAAAGAAGAGGGTAAGGAGAGGAGGGATGAATGAAAGAGGGGGTGGCTGGAGGAAGGGATCAAGAGAGGGAAGGAGGATGAAAGGAAGAAGGAGAGGGAGAAGATGGGAGGGAGGGAGGGAAGAGTTCACTGCAGACAGGAATAAAGTCTCCAAAAGAAAGTACAGTTAAGCAAGCTAGATTTTTCACTACAATTCTACAATTAGAATTGGGCTGTTTCAAGACTGAGCGACTTCCCTTTCACTTTTCACTTTCATGCATTGGAGAAGGAAATGGCAACCCACTCCAGTGTTCTTGCCTGGAGAATCCCAGGGACAAGGGAGCCTGGTGGGCTGCCATCTATGGGGTCACACAGAGTCAGACACGACTGAAGCGACTTAGCAGCAGCAGCAGCAGTCCAACTCGAGGTTTATGTATAAGGGGGACCATGGGCTTCCCTTGTGGCTCAGCTGGTAAAGAATCTGCCTGCAATGCGGGAAACCTGGGTTGGGAAGATCCCTTGGAGAAGGGAAAAGCTACCCCCTCCAGTATTCTGGCCTGGAGAATTCCATGGACTAGACAGTCCATGGGGTTGCAAAGAGTCAGACATGACTGAGTGACTTTCACTTTCACTTTCTTCATTTTCGCTCTATGTACAAGTTTACATAGCCTGATAATCCTCATTTTTCTTATCTTTCAAATGAGGGAAATGACATTTTCCTTTTAGAGTTGTTATCATGAGAAAATAAAACAGCATATGTAAAACACTCAGCCAAGTGTTTCTTGCCCATGATAACATTTAATCAGTATGTTAGTATAATTATCACAAGCAGGGTGTAACACATGATACTTTCAGAACTGAAAATCTCAGGGTCAGTTCAGTTCCAAAAAATAAGACTGAGCAAAGAGGGGGAACTGTATGGATGAATTAAATACCTGTGGAGTGGGAATCTGTTTATAAATGTAGAAGCTCCTAGAATGAACTCTTACATGAGAGATTTTTATAAGGGGAAGGTGGGTTCCTCCTATGCAGTAAGAAAAGAGTAGTAATAGATGATTCTCCTAACAGCAAATTGTATAAAGGTTGGAGGGTAAATAAACATGATGTATTATTAAACCAATTATTGAACCAGGTGTGTAGGGTAGATGATAGTGTAATTTAATAGAGATACTAGCAGTCTGAAACATGGGCTTGGATTTCTCTGCAAGAAAAATTAGAGGGTGTGACATATACAGGAAGAAAAGCTCCCTTTGCTGATCAATGAATACAGTTGAAATTAATTTCCCAAGATCCGAAAATGTGACTGAAATGAACAAATCCTTGTGTTTGAACTTAGGAAAATTCCAGAAATAGGCGTTGATCAAGAACTCTGCCTGCCTTTTACATTTTCAGGAGTGTTTCAACATGCCGGAGAATGTGTAGAAAAACGTTCCTAAATGGGTTTTGGGAAAAAGAGGGGATCGCATTCAGAAAAGGGAAGATAGTACATGATATGAAAGAGAACAGTTGAAGGAACTAAAGGTTGAAGAAAGACATAAGCACTATCCTGAAACTGTATCTACAGTAAGCAACACAATTAAAATCGAAGGTGGCAACACTGGTGAGAAGACGCTAGTGGTTAATGTTGGCAATGGAATTATCCTGTCTTGAGAGGCAGTGAGCTCTGTATCACTTGAGGCATCAAAACGGCAATGAACAATGACCCACCAGGAATGCTGTAGAGAGAATAAAGGTGTTAGGTTAAGTCAACACCCCCCATTTTCATATGATAGCCCCATGTTCATAGGATATTCATATGATTTCATATCATATTCACTTGATATTTTATTTTTATAGAGAAAAATATAAAAGATAATTTGTTGGTCAAGGAAGTTTGGGAAACATTAAATTAAACTAAGTAAAACATGTCACAAAAATCTTAAGCACTCTGTCTCCAAGAGGGGATATTAGTATGTATCACTCCCTATGGAAAAATAGAAAATTTTTACAAGATGCTGGGGATAGGTAAGAGACTTGTGATTAAATGGTCTTTAGGAAACACATGTGCACACGATCTCCAAATTATTTTCAACTTGAAGATTCCATGAATCCATATAAGAAAACCACAACAATGTTCCTAGCAGTGGTCAAACTTAATAGAGTTCATAATGAGATAAAACCAAGAGTACAGACATCATAGCAAAATTATGGACTGTTAACTTAGAGGGGATGAATGAGGAGAAAGAGGGAAATAAAGGCACTGAGCTTGCAGAGAAGTCTCTGAGTGACTAAGACGTGAACAGAGCAGTGGGCATAGGAAACAGGGCATCAGAGAGCATGGAGAACGCTGCCTGACGCAAACCACAGTGACAGCTTTGCGGATCTGCCTCTCAAATCAAAAGAAACAAAAGCGAAAGTAAACAAATGGGACCTAATTAATCTTAGAAACTTTCACACAGCAAAGAAAACCATCAACAAAACTCAAAGAAAACCGACTGAATCAGAGAACATATTTACAAATGATGTGACTAATAAGGGGTTAATGCCCCAAATGTATAAACAGCTCATATAACTCAGTATCAAATAAATAACCCAATTAAGATATGGGCAGAAGATGTGAAGAGGCATTTTTTTTTCCCAAAGAAGATAGGTATCACCTCACACCTGTCATAATGGCTATCACCAAAAAGTTTACAAATAACGAGTGTTGGTGTGCATGTGGAATAACAGGAACCCTCCCACACTGCTGGTTCGAATGTAAACTGGTGCAGGCACTATGCAGGCACTATGGAAAATCGTATGGAGGTTCTTAAAAAGTAAAAATGGAACTACCATATGATCCAGAAATTCCTCTGCTGGGTGTACATATCTGAAGAGAACAAAAACACTAATGTAAAAAGATAACATGCACCCCAGTTATTTACAACAGCCAACCTACGTGTCCATCAACAGATGAATGGATAAAGAAGACGTGGCATCTATCTATCTATACATATATATGTATACATATATGTATATGTGTAACGGAATATTACCCTGCCATAAAAAGAATGAAATCCTACCATTACAACATCATGGATGAATCCAGAGGGTATCATGCTTAGTGAAATAAGTCAGACAAACACAAATACTCCATGTTATCACTTATATGTGGAATCTAAAAAATTTGTTTAAATGAACTAATTGTTGCCGGTGGTGAGAGGGAAGGGGGGAAGGGTAATCTTGGGGTATGAGACTAAGAGATACAAACTATAATGTGTAAAATACATAAACAACAAGGACATATTGTACAGCACAGGGAAACATAGTCACCGTTTTGTAATGACTTTCAATGGAGTGTAATCTATAAAAGTATCTAATCACTGTGTTATACACCCAAAACTAACATTGTAAATCAACTACACATCAATAAAAATGAATATCTTTAAAAAATAAAATTTAAATTTAAAAATTAGTTTATTAAAAAAAAAAAAAAGGCACAGCTGGACAATGGGAGAACTAAACAGTAAAATGAGAGCCAGAAAGAATGGGAAGGACATGAAGTAGTGGTGGATGTGGGTGTGTCTTTTATTGTTAAGTGTGAGATGTTCCTGGCCTGAGGCCACGCCAGTGTGGACACAGTCAACTTCCTTCCCGATGGGAAGAGCGCCTCAGGAAATCCATCCAGAAGGCTTCACAGGAAATGTGGATTCGGACGGGCTGGCTCTTTGTGACAGAGCCTGTCCCTGAGCGCACCAACCTCATGGAGTGACTGCCGTCTCTCCCTCCCGGGGCACTGCTGCTTGCTACGCATCTCCTTGGATGAAGACGACTTAGGAAGAGCACGTTAGGTCTCCGATGCTCCATCCCCAGCCTTGGGGAAAGTCCTCACCCTATCCTAATGTCAAGCACCACTTCCTAATTCCCTCCTGGCGGGTCATAACCTGTCCTTGGTCGGATTTGCCTTTCCATTGCATCGCCCGTGTCCATCCAATACCCTGAGGAATCTAAGCCCTAGAAGCACTTTCCTAGGCAATTCTTAACCAGGTCTTCCCTTCTTCCTTTTCTAATCTTTGACTTCTCAAGACAGAATTCCAGCTGGCCGCCCATGAACAGAAAGTTCTATTTCTCCCCATTGTTTTACAAGCCACTTTTGCCGCCTCTTGTCTCCAGCTGTGCATATAATTGGCGAGTTGACTTCTAGGAAGTAGATTTCATCTATAAAAGATCTCAACTGACATCCTTTTGAAACTTACTACTACTCTTCTGTGTTTTTGATGGGCTTCCCTGGTGGCTCAGACAGTAAAGCATATGCCTACAATGCGGGAGACCTGGGTTCGATCCCTGGGTCAGGAAGATCCCCTGGAGAAGGAAACGGCAACCCACTCCAGTATTCATGCCTGGAAAATCCCATGGACCGAGGAGCCTGGTGGGCTACAATCCATGGGGTCGCAGGGTCAGACACGACTGAGCGACTTGTGTGTGTGTGTGTGTGTGTGTGTGTGTGTGTAAGCTGAATCTGAAGGAGAGCAAAGGAGAGATACAGCTCTTTTAAATGAGACATACTTGTCCCTTCCTGCCACAGACCCCCCTGGACCCCCACCCTGGCCCCGGAGGCCTGCTCTGGGACCTTTCCACAGCCCTCATCTAGAAGAATCTCATATTTCTCACCAAATCCACAGCTTAAGAAGTCACATTATAGCCCTTCAGTACATCTGCAAAGATTAGAGTCTATTAAAAAAAAAAAAAAAAGCCTTTGGCACAAGCAATTTGAAGCTCAAAGCTCTAATCTGAAATTGGTATATTTATCCTGATCTTTAATTATTAATGTTGCTTTATTGATCCGATACCTAAAACACAAACAACAAAAACTGTTCAAACTAATTACGTGGGCTTTTACCTTTTGGGGCTTCTTTACTAGTCCTCAAATCTAAACCTTTTCTTCCATTAACTGATAGGGTTTAATTCATTAACAAGTTCTAACACTTTGTTTCCACTGCCTGGCATTCCTTCCTACCCCTCCCACCCCCCACTCCCAATCAACAGGAAGCACACTAAAATCTCACCCCCAGCAATAGTCGAATGGCCTAGATAAGTGTATTTCTTTAGAACTTCAAAACCAATTTTAACAAGCCCCCTTTCTAGCATTCTGTGCCCAGTGGCTGCCTGTACTCTAAAAAAACAAACACCTTTGTATGCTTCTTTATCTTACCACAAAGGCATTATATTATGAACAAGTCTTACATACTGGATGGGGTTGTCATGGAGACATGAGGTCACCCTGACACCTGCTTGCGCTTTTTCTTTGGGTCAGTCAACAATGTCTGTTTGCTAGAGATGTACTCCAGATAATATTTATGGATGGGGGATCTGATGGGTTGAAACAGGGTGCTACTTGCGAGGGTCATTTCCTGTTGGGGCTGTCGGCCTGATTCCTGCTTCCTGGGCAGGATCAGGATCAGGAGCCCCACCCCAGGCCGCCAGCTCCTTGCTGTCTTGCGCCACTGACTGCACAGGTAGAAGATTAAAGCGTGCCAAGGTAGTCAGCATCACTAGAAAAATAACTCTTACTCCTTTGAATAAATTATAGGAAGTAGAAATGGTAATTAAGAATTTATTTACTTAGGTCAGTGTTGGACACATAGTGGGCACTCCATAAATATTTTCAAGATCAATAAACCCATGCCATTGTCAGGTTCTTTGCCATCAAGGAACCTGCAGCTTAGCAGGAATTCAAACAAAGACACCACCGACCCATCCTCCCTATCACTTCTGTGACCCCTAAGGGTAATATATGACATTCTCTGACTTCCATACATTCCTCCAAACCCTTTTGAATATAATTATGCATTCTGTTTGTATCTCCTCTTGGGAGAATGAAGACCATATGTTAAAATTCTCAATGGAAAGTAGGAGAAGTACATTTATTCTGTTGGTTAAATTATCTGCCTGCCTTTGGGAAAGCATGACGTTTAATACACTCAAGGTGCTACAAGAAGGTTCACACCAACAGGATAGAGACAGTTCTTTCTTTGCCTTGAGGAATTTACAATAGAAACAGAAAAACCAATCAAACTGATATGAACCAGATGAAAAATATGATATATTTTTAATTTTACATGACCCTATTTTTTGGACACAGTACACACTAAATCTATGGTTGTTAAATGCACGCATTTCTAAAGACGCTACTCAGACTATCTGAAATAATGCTCGAGTGATTTTTCAAAAAATATTCTAAATTTCCAATCCATTCTATTGCCTTCCTTTCAAGACAATTCAATACGGGTTTGAAGAGTAAGGGCTGCTGTCATAAACTGCTAGATGCTAAGAGAAACTGGAAAGACTCAGCTACATTTCTTAAATCTATATACCAAACGAATATCAGGAAGACTGGCAGACTTTTTCAGAGGACTGGCATGGTGAGTTAAAGGCAAAAATTGACAACATTATATGTATGTTTAAAGTTGTGCTTATACATACATTTTAGAGATTGTTCAAAATATTAAAAATGTTTTAAAACAACACACTAAAGCATCATTGAAATGATGGCACATCAGCTTTAATTATGAAAATTAATAATCGAAAGTTTATATATTTATTAGAGAGAGATAATATTCTCCAAATATTGTTCTCTAATTATTGCACTATTCAAAATACATGGTGATGTTTCAGAAGATATATTTCCTTTGTCATGCCTGGCAAACGAAACAGAATTTCATGTAGTTATGTCGAGAATGGCTAAGTCTTTCCTTTGAGATATATGACAGCCATAAAAAATCCCAGGAGCAGAGATGATGTCATATATAAGACTAATTAACACACCTACAGGATAATGTATGTTATATGGTCTTTAAATTTTTATTAAGGTCACTGTGAAGTATGGCTTAAAACTAATGATGGGGGAGACTTTGGGCCCCAACACCACCTGTGGGACACGAGGAACAGCAGTGGAGTCCCTGCAGGAAAATAACAAGATCGCCTTCATGTCCTGAACGTTCCCCTAAAAGAGAGCCCTCTGAGAGACTGAGACTTTAAAGAATCACAGGAGGTTGTCAAGTGGACAAGAGGGACTCGGCATCCGTGAGAAGGAAGACCCTGGCAAAGGCATTGATATGTGCTAGTTCCTGATGTACCTAGGGAATTACCAGCATTTCACAACAGAAGGTAGAAACTGGGGAGAGATAAGTCAGTAAGGAGATAACCAGATGAAAGCCAGGGGAATTTTGTTTTGATTCTGATGATGGAGAGTGTGGCAGAGAAAATGGCAGTCACTTATCCTACCCACTCACACTCGTTTCTGCGTCCGCCTCACAGGGCAGCCCTGTGACCAGCTCTGGGCAGTGGTCTACGGGCAGACATGAGAGCTGTCTTTCCCAAGGTAAAATTAACAACAGGTGGGCTTGAATCCCCTCTCTCCCTCTCCTCCTCAAAAATCCAAGGAGCTTTCGGTTGGAAGGCATGGCCACAAACACTGGAGGAAAGTTATCCTCAGCAGTTGCTTAGACCCACAGTGGGCTTTGCATCAGCAATAAGTGAACCTCCGCTGGGTTAAGGCACTGGGATTTTGGTATACTCTGACTCTTTCTTGTCCAACAAAGGAAGAATCTGGAGCATTATAAGGTGGGGTTGACATGGTTAGATAAGCTCGTTAAGAAGATGGTGTGGCTGCCTTGCGCCCCACATTGAGGTCAGCACACATCGGAAGGTCAGAGGCTGCAGGAAGGAATCGGTAGGTCTGGGAGAGCTGTGTGATGATGAAGGAACACAAAAAGACTAACAGACTGTTGAAAGCTTAGAAAACCCGCACATTCTATGTCAGTGGGTCTGGAGAATGCTGTGGGGGAGGAGGAGGTTGGAAACAGCACCAGCTAGGGAAGTGGTGCCAAGAAGATACTTAAGAGCTCGTATCGGGCTTCTTGCCCAAATGGCCAATGGATCTGAAATTGTGCGCATAAAGCAAGAACCTGGCATGGGATTGGAGGTGATGAGTGTGCAGGATGCCTCGGTTGGTGCAAGGGAGGGAGGCTGATGCGAAGGGTTTCAAGTCATAGATCTAGACAATGTCTGGGTAAAGTCTCGTGGAGCCAGAGACAGTCCCAGCCTAGGACTGCAGCGGTTTTGTTGCAGAGAGTAAATAAATGGACTGCCAACATTGTATTAAGAGAGAAGGAGAGAGATCCATATGCAAGAAAAGCACTTAGAGGCATCTGACTGTTGGCTGGACGAATGTTCTGGGGCTTAGGTGGGCTGATGAGTTGAACACAGCACTGTTAAGTCCTCAGTGAGTGGAGGGCTCACCCCGCCTTGCATCATCTGGGGGAGGCAGATCGGCGGTGGGGGGGGCGGTCAAAGATGGGGAGAATGGGGGAGAAGAATGTCTTCAGTGGGTATGAGTTGCTGTATAAGATTCTTTACCTTGATTATCAAGATGTCCTTTCATAATAGATCTATCAAGGAATGGTATTAGTCCAGTTAGGGCCCTGTGTTGGAGTAACTGAGAGAAGTTTTAGCTTCATTGTCAAAATTTAAGGAGGCACCTTATATTGGCATAACTCAGGCTCTCTTGCCTTATCCTAATCCTGATCCTGTCAGATCCTGTCTTTATTTAATTTTTTTTTTATTTTTTTAAGCATGGATTTCTTTTGTATTACCTTTAAATTTCTTTAAATATTGCATTTACATATTATTGACATTGATCACAGGGATTTTTTAATGCCCCCTTAAGTTTTGGACCTGCAACAAATGCCCCACTTGCCTCACCCTAATCCTCAGGGCCTGCTGCAAATCAGGAGAAGCCAAACAAAGCTCATATAATGTTTGTATTGAATATTTTGCCCAAGGCAACATGTCTAGTCAACACAAGAGGAGATTTCAAACACAGATTTCAAAAGCTTGACTCTGAGTCTCCATTCTTCCTATCGTATTGTCTCTCCCAAATAAGTTTATCTATTACCACTTGGGAAGATGGGAGCATCAGTCAACACGATGCTGTTCCAAGCAGGGATGTGCCCAGAGGACAATGCTAGGAATGGAACTGGGGGATGAGGCCCTAGATTGCTAAGCCCTTTCCAATGGTTATAATATGATCAAGCGTGTGTGTGTGCACTGTCGCTTCAGTCGTGTCTGACTCTACGATCCTACGGACTATAGCCTGCCAGGCTCCTCGTCTGTGGGATTCTCCAAGCAACGATACTGGAGTGGGTTGCCATGCCCTCCTCCAGGGGATCCTCCCCACCCAGGGATTGAACCTGCATCTCCTGTGTCTTTTGCATTGCAGGCAGATTCTTTACCTCTGAACCACTGGGGAAGCCCACTATCACCAAGAGTTAACGGTAACACAAAGAAAGAAGACCCTGCTCTCTGGACAGACAGCTGAGGAGCCTACTGAGATGAATGAGAATTTCTGAATACCGAGTGGTTCTTGACGTCTTTAGAGAAGACTTTCTTCTAGGAATCAAGGAAGTAGGGAAGAAAACTATTTTATTTAGGGCTGTACTGTAGCACATTTAAATGGGTACTATAGATGCCATTGGTCTTCTTTGGAGTTCAAAAGGTATACTGGCTTTAGAAGCACTTGATACATATTTGTTAAATAATTAAATTATTTATTTATTATTCATAAAATAAATTATTTATTATTACTATGTGTAGGTTATAAATAATAATCAAAACTAGGCAGCTTTACTATTGAGTCTCACAGAAGAATGCGGGAGACCTGAATGAATGAACTTGGACAAATCTCAAGGATACATTAGACAAATAAAGAGAAGAACCTAGAATAACCCAACTTATTTTTAGATTTGATGGCATATGTGTCTACATTTAGACAGAGTCACACTCCTGAGCTGATCTAAAGAAGGTGGTCCGGGGAGCCAAATGGAATAGACGATTATGCCCCATCCTGGGATCACAGCTAATGAGTGCCACTTCCAGGATTATGAAGAGAGTGGAATATAACCCTCCAGTCACAGAAAAAGGTGGACCGTAGTGGAACACCTAGAAACAGATCTAACTTCCGCAGTTAACAAGCCTAGCGTGGTGCTGGGCACACAGCAAATGTGCAGCGTCTATTCACTGGGTGAACAAAATAATCTCGTCTTAGGCAAAACAAGTCGTGGGGCATCACATGTATTACGCCGGAAAGAAGCATTGCCTTTGAGAAAGCATATGATGAGCATATGATCCTCTGTGTAATGTGAATTTGGGGCATTTGCACATGCAAAGAATCTAAGTTTCCATAAATCATTAATAACAGGTTACCATCCCAGGTCAGTGGGGAGCAGATTCTGAGATAAAGATTTACAAAAGCAGACAATCGGGGGAAAACTCTCAGGATCAACACATGCATGGGAGGGAAGGAGGCAGGGCTGTGCAGAGGGAGAAGCTGGGCTGGCATGCAGTCGTCAGGGAGGCTTCAGCCAGCCTCTTGGCGATCTGGGACTGCCCTTGAGACTTGTCCTGAATCAGGGCAAGTGGGTCGGCCCTTTATACAAGCGCATCTACAAGTCATTTGATATGAGCTGCCTTTAGGAAAAAGTCATGACTTTTAACAAGGCCCAGGGCAACTCTCAAAGTGACAATACTCCCAGCAGCTGGAGGAATGAGTGCCTGTGTGCTTCCAGAAGGGGGGTCCGATGGTACCCCATTGTTATCACCGCTAGCTTTCAGATCAGTGACTGTGAACTAAGCCTTCTGTTGCTACCACAGAGTGCCAGCCTAAAGAATAATAACAACAGTAATATTCATTAAGCCATCAATATTTATTGCGTCTCTGCTAAGTGCTAGGCACCTAGCTAGATTCTGTGGCTACAGCAGTTTAAAAAAATAGATGAAAATGCCTGACATGTTTGCTCTTATATTTTAGAAGGAGGATACAGACAAGATAGATATAACTAGCTAGCCAGCTAGATGGATAATGGATAGATGAATGGCTAGAAAGTAAGATGGATGGACGGACTGATGGATGGATGGATAGGTGGGTGGATATATACATAGATAGATCGTTGTTCAGTCACTCAGTCATGTCGGACTCTTTGCGACCCCAAGGCCAGGCTTCCCTGTCCTTCACTGTCTCCCAGAGCTTGCTCAAGCCCATGTCCACTGAGTCAGTGATGCCATCCTACCATCTCATCCTCTGTCACTCCCTTCTCCTCCTGCATTTAATCTTTCCCAGCATCAGGGTCTTTTCCAGCAAGTCAGCTCTTTGCATCAGATGGCCAAAATACATAAATAGATACATAGACAGATAAATCGAAAGAAAAGTCAAAGATTGTGAAAAGTAGAGGAAAATAAGCCAGAAGAAAGAATGGGGGTAAGGCAGGGGCAAGGGTGAAATTCAGTGTTTTATAACTGATCCTGGAAGACCTCACTCAAAAAAAAGTAGTTTCTCATCAAAGCCCTGAACAAAGTGATCAAGCCGTGTGTATACTGGCGGTAAGATGGCCCCGGCTAAGAGAAAAAGGATGATAGCTAGCATGTATTAAAAGCTCAGCTTGGGAAAGAAACCCTGCTAGATGCTTTACTAACTGTATCTAGTTTAATCCTCCAACAGGTAATATTAGTTCCCTTTGAGGAAATTGAGACTGTAGAGATGAAGGGCTTTTTTTCCCCCCAAGGTCATTCAGCAAGCAAGGGCAGGAGGCAGGAGTCAAAGCCGGTGTGAAACCTCAATGCCTCCTTAGGAGGAAGGAGAGCCCAGGGACATGGGACTCAACTTTGGAGCAGGGAGATGTGTCTCGGCACCGGCTCCCGGAAGCTGGTCAGGGCCCGGCACGCCTAGACCCTCCGCCCAGCAAGGGAGGGACGGAAGTGGTGACCGGGTCAGCCCAATTTCAAAGCCTGAGGGCTTCACCACTCGCCACCCTGCCTCCCAAAGAGCCCTGATTGGATGGGTGCCAACCGGCTGGGCTGGCTCAGACGTTAATGCCCAGACAGACCCGTCACTGCAAACCCTTCCCGAGCGCACCGTCTTCCTGTGTCCACTTCACAAAACAAAGAACAGACTGACGAAAACCAGAGACGGGAGAGACCCCAGGGCTTGGTGAGGAGAAGCAGGAGAACCAGCGGGGCCGGCGTAGACGGCGGGCTGCCCCTGTGCTGAGCGAGGCCTGCTGCTGGCTCCGGGCCCGTGGGCCCCATTGTATCTCCTCCACCCCTTGACAGAATTATTGGCCTCTTTGGCACCCGGCCCCCTGAGCATCCTCCCAGGCCCCGGGCCGTGGTACCCACAGGATGCAGCCTTGGTGAAGAGGGACAGATGGATCTGATGCGACAATGTGGACCTCGCCCGAGGCCCTTGCATTTGGCTTTTCCCACACAAATCAAGCTGATTCTGCACCAGGAGACACTTTGACTTTTTTCAGCAGACCCTGAACTGAGGGAGACTGAGAAAGAAAAGGGCTAAGAGAACTGCTGCTATCTGACCCAAGCTAAGTCTGCTGTCTCAGGAGAGTCTTCCCAGGCGGGCGTGTCATCTCCAGTTGATGTAAGGCCCGCAGAAGGTGAGGACAGGGCATGTCCCTTTGCGTCCCTCCCATAGGTGGCCACAGTAGTGTCTACTGAGCTGTGTGCAAGGCTCTACGAGGGGTACTCAGGTCAACCAGTAGTTACTGAGCACTAACATGAGTTAGCAGGGTTCAGATTAAAAGCAGAGAGGCCCTCTCACCAAGGGGTTCATGACTTAAAAAGGAGTTCTCAGTCCTGCTGGATTTTACTTTCACCTATGACACTGGCCATCGCCTCCAAAACAAAACACCCAGTTCTAACTCTGGGAGATGCTGATCCAGAGATGTGCTAGCTTCTAGGAAAGTGCTAGAACCTGTCCTCACTGGATCCCGAGTTCAGATCTGAAAAGGGTCCTGTTTCAACTTTCTCTCCTTTTCACCTCCAACGGCAGAGTCCCGTTTGGGTCAATTTCATTCCCATGAAGTTCTCTCCCATGCCTCCACTAGCAGCCTGGAGTTGTTTCCATGTAATAGTTGATGTCTTGGACCATTCTGCCCCCAAGCTTGAGCAAAATTCACAACCGAAGCTTACAAAAGATGTAAGCTTCCAAGATGCTGCTGTTACTACCTGTGAAGCCTTCCTTTTATTGATGTCTCAGACCCTTTCTTCATTTATTTCTTCCCTACTCCATTCCTTAGCCCTGAGGCCTAACACTAATAACGGTGGGGGGTTTTGGGGGTGGGTGGGGGAGGAGTAAGATAGGGAGATGTGCAGTCAGGGGTGAATCAAATTAGTGGGAGATGCAAACCTCCCCAGATGGGGGCTTCTGGCTCCTGACTTATTAAATTGCCCCTGATGCCTCCTTGATATCTTGCTGCTTCCTCTGCACTTGAAAGCGTCCAAATCGCCTCATCGTTAATTTCCATTTTGCTTCTCTGACTTTGAGTTGTTTAATCCTTTTTTTAAAGTCTTATCTGACTCAGCAATCTTTAAAATATTTGGAAGATGTTTTCTTTCCTACTGGAGAGTAGCCATCGAGTATAACCACAGGGCCATGTGTTAATTAGGCATCTAATCTACCATTTCCCAAGTGGGCCCTGATAATAGTTTTGCAGAAAAACTGAGTTTGAGGTATCTCTTCCAAAAAGACTTTGGTTGGCTTCTTTCTTGAATCTTTCTCTCTGGAAATGTGTTCTCCTGAGTCTTTTAAATCGGCGTTCTTAACATACCCGATGTAAACCCTGTCCAACTAAGATTAAAAAATAAGACTTTGTTAAGAATTGAGGGGGGCGGGGGGGCATGGAGAAGAACATGGGTCATTAGATATTTTTCTCTTCTTACTTTTTCAATTATATCTCTTCTCCCCAAAGTTGAAATTTCTTCTATTCTTGGATCCCACCCCACTATCACCACAGATGCGCCAATGTCCAAATCCCATCCGCTTCCTGACTGAGCCAGATGTTTCCTGGCCATAGCTATGACACTCGCCAGTGTCTTCTGGTGCGTCCTTTGGCCAGGACAAGAGCTATTTCCAGTCACCATTTTCTCACAGGGAATGAGTGCCTTCCAGCGTGGCCTTCCTCAACCTTCTTTTCCTTTCTCACCATGGCTGCCAAGAGGGGTTCTGAGCGGCCTCCACCCATTTCAATGCAGGGGTCTGCTCAACAGGGAGTGCCCCCTCCCCAGAGCCCGGCCAGGTCAGCGAACAGCCTCAGCTATCGTCCCCACTCTGTCACTTCTCCTCCTCCATGTACGGGTTATTCTTCGGTGCTCCACCATGAATAGAGACTTACCACCCCCCTAGTTTTATTGATGTGGAACATCAGTAAAGATCCTGTATGGTATCTCTCGTCTCCCTTGAAACTGATCACTCATGGGGCTCAGACTATGTCCCAGATGACAGGTCCTTTGCACAAGACCCTCATGTATCCTACCTGGCCATCTGTTTAGAATACGGGATCAAACCATCAGAGGTGGTAGCTGATCCCAGACAGTGGGGAAGAAGAGAGAACAGCAAAGCAAGTCTCACTGGCATACTCAACCCTTTGGTCATGAATGTCCCCATGTCACAAGACAAAGAGCTAACCCCCAAGAGGTTCAGTGACCACAGTTACAAAATGCATTTGCTGGTGTTGAATGGAGACTGGTCCGCCTATGACTTTTGTCAGAAAAGACTCTCTTGTCCTGCCTGTGTATCTGTAAGCACACCGGCCACATGTAAGCACTGTGGTCCACAGTACGAAGAGTAACGTGCTTCAGAATCAAATGAAATGCTCAAAAGTTCAACGCTGCAAGCATTTCCTAATAATAGGGCTTTGAAAAAAAAGAATAACAAATATTAGCCAACCATAACTATAAATGTTATCAAGCAAAGTAAACATTCCATCTGTAATTGTTATTGGAGATGGATTAATATGAAACAGTCAACATGGCAGACTCCTAAAGTAAAACTCAAGGTTGTTGGAGGAAAAAAAAAAATGCTGAACTGGGTACAAGTGTAACTCTGATACGATGGTGGCTATTTTGCCAAGAAAAGGAAATACCAATTCAGGAATTTTTACCAAGAATTATTGCCCATTCCCCATGGTTTTTTTTAAAGACCACTTCCTAAATTATAATAGAATGTGGAGAGAGAGAAGCCACTTGACTTTTCTTGGGTCTCCTGCCATCTTTTAAGCTCCCTCTCAACGCCTTCTATAAAGATTTCCTTGCTGCCCAGAGCTCACACTGTGCCATTCTTTCCATCAAACGCAGTTGAACTTCTATCAGGATATATGGCTTGGGACAACCTAGTCCGAGTCACCATTGTTATTCAGCTGGGTGACAGAGGTCTGCAGTGGTCATCCTGTGTCCTTTCCTGCCCCTCCCCAATCTAGTCTCCCTACTTCATGCAGCTGGTGTAATCCTTTTAAAATATAACTGGGTTCATATTACTTCCTTATTTTAAGCCCTTCATTTGTTCTAATACATGGGAAACAGTCCAGACATCTTCCAAAGCCTCCCAGATCCTGTGTGACGTGGCCCCCGTCCTCCCCTCGTTCTCTTCACTCCAGAAGCGCAGAACGCCTTTCGGTCTCATGAATGTACCAGGCTCTTTCCTGCCTTCGCGTCTCATACCTGCTATGCCAAAGCCATTGAAATCTCTTCTCCCAGCTCACTGAACATTTTTAACAATTTCTCCAAGTGATTTTTTTTTTTTAATGGGTACTCATGTTTCAGAACAAAGAGGGCAGCAAGCTTGTTCTGGACAGGACCAAATAGTAGATATTTCTGTTTCTATGGGCCAGTCAGTCTCTGTCAGGACTGCTCAATTCTGCCCATCGTACCTTTAAAGCCATAGACAAGACATCAGTGAGCAGGCATGGCTATGGACCAGTAAAGCTTTATTTACAAAAACAGATTCAACAACAACAAAAAGAAAAAAAAAAGGAAAAAGAAGCCAGATTTTGCTTGCTGATCATAATTTGCCAACCCACTGGTGTAAAGAAGTTCTTAAGTAGGGTTATGCTTCCGAATCCCTTCAGGACGATTTTTCACAAAACAGACATCTGAGTTCCTAAAGGGATGCATATCTGCATTTTTTAAAAAGCATCATAGATTTCTGATGGAAACTGCAGGATGGAAAGAAGTGAGAAGAAAATGTAAACTATATACATATATATATATATTAATATGAAGAAGAACTTAAAATATTTTCTTCCATTCCCCAGTAAATTGAGCCTTACCTTGGTTCAATTACTGAGCTCAATTACTAGGAACTACTGAGCTTCCTATTCCTAGAATATTCAAACAAAAAATGAGTAAGGCTCTAACAGAAATGATGTCTAAGAACTTCTGTTGAAGCTCAACGAACAAAATGCTGCCCATCTCCAGAACGTTGTATAGCTCGATGGCGTGATAGAGCTTGAAGCCTATTGTGAAGTAATCTGAGTTCAATCCCAAGTTTACCATGTAGTACGTGTTTAATCCTAACATTTTTCTCAAGTATCTCAAGACTTGGTTTGCTTATTAAACTGGGGAGAGGAACTAATACTTGATTGGCACGGTGCCAGGGTGGACACACGCTACATGCATGATGTCGTCAGCACAAACCCTGGCCCTAAAGTAAGTTACCAAGGACTTATATGCATTTTTCGTATCTTAGTGTTAAGATGTGTATTTACTTTGCCCCACCTCTCACTACTTTGATCGTGTTTCAGCAATCCCAATATGTGGTTTAGGGTATCTAAAGCATGTCCCGTCCATGCTGGGCTCACGTGGCCCCGTGTAGCCCTGCTGTAGCGGTCTGACCAGCCAGGACCTTTGTCAAGCATCATAATTACTTGTGAGTCTCCATTCTCTTTGCCTCATCCTCGGGGCACCCACCCAGCTGTTCTAAGGCCCCCGTGTACTCAGCTCATGGACGGTTTGCTGGGGCACTGATGCTGTCTTTAACAGAAGGTTCCAGGCAGAGGCCCCCTGCTTCCACGACTGTACCAGAAACGTCCTCAGGGCATAAACAGATTTTTGGCCAGATACACATGGCTAAGAGTTCACATTTTAGGCCCTTTTTGTGCTGAAGGTGTGGGCCTTGAAATCTTCCTTGAAATCTCATCACTGTGGGGACCGTGTGGAGCTCTGGGCTAAAAGACCAGCTTTTCTGAGTCTGGGATGAGCTGTCCATGCACGTATTTGACCGGCAGTTCCAGGACTACCGGAGAATACACTGCAGTACTGGCTGGGGTACACACGTTATCAGCACAGGCTTCCTACCCGGCCGCTCAGTGCCGCTACCATTTCACTCTGGAGGAAACACAGGCCCAACCATTCGTTTCCAGAGCCACAGATGGTACAGATAAATCTCCAATCAATACACGCACTGATACGTTCTTATCAGTGGGAATGGATCCTAGGAAGTGCTCTCAACTTGATGTTATCGCACTAAGTAAGCCACTAATCACCCTGCCTTACAGGTCACTCTGCATCCCGGCCGTGCAGCTTCACACCTTAAAACCCGCAGCAGGCCTGAGCACTGCAAATCGCACACCTGCCACGGTGACAGGTCAGCGGAGATACTAATAGGTGTGTCTGGTGTTCGGACTCCCGTCTCTGGCCCCGGGGTGCTGCAAGAGCCCTTGTTGGGGAGCAGCTTCCGAGGGAGTGACAGCTGAGACAGAGTCGTCTCCTGGACGGTGGTGTTCTCCAGGCCCGTCCAGAGCAACGGCTGCAGTGCCTGGCAGCCTGCAGTCTGCCGCCTCCTCGGGACAGTGCGGGAGCCTGCATGCCAATCAGCTAGCGCTTGCCAAGCTCCACCTCAAGTTAACTATAGCTGACCTTCATATTCCTCTCTTGGAAATAAGCTTGAAGTCCAGTTACCACAAGGAGAATCCACTCTCAAACCTTGGGTTTCCAAAGAAGTGATGAAATGGGTTACTATCTAATGTAACAGATGCGTCTTTCCACCCGTGTCACGTTTCCCCAGAGGTGACAGGCAACTTCCTGGGGCTAGGCAGGCTCACTCCCTGTCTCCTAGACAGGTCTCTAACGACACCTATATATACATGGCTAAAATATACAGTGTGACTTCTGGTGGAATTAACTGGTACAAAATGATGCCACTTAAGATTTCAAACATTTAGTGAACCTTGTAGACTGCTGCTGCTGCTGAGTCACATCAGTCCTGTCCGACTCTGTGCGACCCCATAGACAGCTGCCCACCAGGCTCCCATCCCTGGGATTCTCCAGGCAAGAATACTGGAGTGGGTTGCCATTGCCTTCTCCACCTTGTAGACTACACATGTGTATATGTGAATTCTACATTCATTGACTACATTTCAGTGTCAAGTCCACTACGACCACAGGAAATATGGTAGGAAACAAGAGGCTCAAGGAACATTGAGGTGTGTGGGGAAAACAAATATTATATAAATAAATAACTGACTCAATATGGTTAGAGGCTTTAGTAGTCATACTACTCCAGAGGAACAGAATCAGTAGGGTTGTGTGTATGGTGTGAGTGTGTGTGTGTGTAGATCTATCTATCTATCTATGTGCCTATCTTGGGGGAGAGAGAGGGAGATTGAGATTTACCTTAAGAGCTCAGCTCTTGAGATTGTGGGGCTGACAAGTACAAAATCTATAGAGCAGGCTGATACTCTGGAGACCCAGGAAAGAGTTGCTATTGCAGCTTGAATACAAAAGTCATCTGAAAGCAAAAACCTCTCTTCCTTGAGAGACCTCAGTCTTTGATTTCTTAAGGTCTTCAACTGATTGCATTAAGGTCACCTATGTTAATTATTATTATTAAATTATTACTGACTTAAAGATTGATCTCATAGAAAATAAACCTACACAGTGACATTTGGATTGGTGTTTGCCCAAACATCATGACTGAGTCTGGCTGACGTATAATACCTAGTCCTATTGACATATAAAGCACAGGGCTTTCCCAATGGCTCAGCAGGTAAAGAATCTGCCTGCAATGGAGGAGACACAGGAGATGAAGGTTCAATCCCTGGCTGGGGAAGATTCCCCTGGAGGAGGAAAGGGCAACCCACTCCAGTAGTCCTGCTGGGAAAATTCCATGGACAGAGGAGCCTGGTGGGCTACAGTCCAAGGGGTTGCAAAGAGTCGGACATGACTGAGCACGTGGCACATGACCACCCAGGGCCCACCGCTGTCGAGGACCGGTGCTACAAGAGCACGCAAGAGAAGGGCCGTCTGTGGACGCGGCAGGCAGGCTTCCCACTGGGAGCCCCGTCTCCTTATATTCACACTTCTCTGCCTTGAATGCAGACTGGACTTACTGATCGGTTTTAAAGGAAGAAAACAGACCAGAGGTGATGGGATGTCATCCCTGGGATTTCATTAGAAAAGTTGTGACTTCCATCTTGCTAGCAGACTCTCTCTACCGCCTTCTTGGTGAAGCAAGCTGCCATGTGGGAGAGGCCACAGGACGGGGTACAGGGCATGGACGGCACTCATCGCTCAGAGGAGAACTGAGGTCTTCAGTCCAATGGCCCACGAGGCACTGAATGCTGCCAACACCTAGCAAGGATGTTTTGAATGAATCCTCTTCCAGCTGCGTCTTCAGATTAGACTACAGACCCTCAACGGACACCTTGACTGCAGCCATGTGAGACACCGTGAAGCGGAGACCCAACTAAGCTGCACCCAGATTCTTATTTCAGAGAAACCTGGAGATATATGTGCTATTTTAATCTGAGAAGGTTAGAGAGAATTTATTAAGTAACAATAATATCTAATACAATAAGGTGATGGAAGGTTCACCAAAGAAGTGGTGCTTAATAAGACATGGAAGATACATGCATGTGGGGAGTATGTGTATCCATATCTTAAGAACATGGCAGCTGGTAGAAACTTTAGGGGTTGATCAAATTGTTTATGCTCAGGCCAAAGAGCAGAGGGGGAAAAGTTTTGCTTTTTACCTAAGAGAGAATACCAGAATCAGGGAAGTTGAGTTTCTGCTGAAGTTTCAGACACCAAGGAACTTATTTCCCTAGACTCTAAACATCATGGGATTTGGAAGAATCTCTGAATGACCTCATTACTGCTACAAGGCTGATCCTGGTACATAGCAGGTACCACAAATACTGAAGAAATGAAAAAAAGGATGAATGAATGGATACAAAGAATGTACAATTTATCCTGACTGAGTGAATAGGTTAATAAATATATTTAGACCTGATGAAGATTTTTCAGGAGAAGCAATTTCCCAGTTGTTCAGAGACATCGACTCTACCTTGAGCTGGTGAGGAGTCTGGGTCATCTTGAGGTCTTGAGCACGGTGAATGACAACACGGCACAACTCACAAGTCGGGGGTGTCCCAACCTAAATCGTTGGTGAAGAGCAGCTGACTCAGCATTTTAAGTGAGGAGTAACTGTTGGGAACAGGAATGAGGATGGGATAAAGAGAGTTCACAGCTGAGCAGGTCACTTGATAATAGGCCTGTTTGGTGCCAGGGCTTTCCTGCTGACATGGGATTCTGCAACCCACAAAGGGGCCCTGGATGGGCACGCTGCTGCTGCATGACCCACACGCTTCTGGAATCTCCAGCAGGCTCCATCTCTCCAATGGCTGTGGATGGGCAGAGGGGAAACCACCCAGCCTCTCAGTTCAGGACCCAAAAGTTGGGGAACCAAAAGCATCAGCATCACCTGTTGGAAGGGCAAATTCTCAGTGCTCCAGACCTACCCAATCAGACCTCAGGGAAGAAAAGAGAGACAGTGATCTCTGCTTTAACAAGACCTCAGGGGATTTTAACTTGTGCTCGGGTTTGGTTTAGAGTGAAGAGTGGGGAGGGGTCCTGCAACGCTCTGGGTGGGAGATAACGAGGGCATAACCAATGGAGGTAGGAGTAAAAGTAGGAATATGGAGGCAAAACTAACCTATATTTTTAAAAGTTAGAGTTGCTTAGATTTGATGATCGATCAGAGACAGAAAGTAGATTCAAGAGAAGATTCCAGGCCAGCAATGGATTCTGTCTTAGATATGGGGTACACTGCAACAAAGGTTTCCTGGGATAAAGGATTTTAAGCACTGAAACCAGGAACACACTGGGAAAATCTGGACGTTTGGTCACCCAAGTGGTAAAGTTTTGGAAATAGATAATTTGATTGCTATGGACTGAACAGTATCCCCCTTCAAAGCTCGTATGTTGAAGCCTCAACCCCCAGTGTGACTTATCTGGAGCTGAGGTCTTTAGGAGATAAAGTTAAATGAGGTTCTAAGGATAGGGTCTTAATTTGATGGGACTGTGGCCTCAGAGGACGAGGAAGGGAGAGGGAGCTCTGCCATGTGAGGACACAGCAAGGAGCTCGTCTGTAAGCCAGAAGAGAGCCCTCTCCAGAACCTAATCTGGATCTTGCACTGCCAGCCTCCAGGACTGTGAGAAAATAGGATTCTGTTGTTTCAGCCATCCAGTCCATGGTATTTTGTTATGACAGCCCAAGCTGACTAAGATGGTGATAGTTTTATTTATCGAGTATTTATTATGTGCTAAACACTGTGAAGTTCTTTCCATAAATCATGTCACATAATCTTTATAACACTCTCTGAAACAGGCATGATAATTATCCTCAATTAACAGATTAGTAGACTGAGGCTTAGTCAGGTTAAGCTATTGACTAAGATTACACGGCTAATAACCGGCAGGGCTGGGGCACTGGTTTCCATTTGGACTGCTCAGTGAAATCCTTTGGGAGCTTTCAAAAATATTGGTGCTTGGGTTCCACTCCCAGGGTTTCCAATTTAATTAAAGTGGGGCGCAGGTTGCACACTGGGATATTTGAAACAGACAAGGTTGAGATCCACTGTATTAAAATCACCTAGGAAACAGGTAAAGGAACACACAGGCAGCCTCGCCCTACACTAATTAAATCAACAACGCAGGTACTCCCCAGTTTCATACACCCAGTCATAAACACCCAGCCTAGAGCTAGGACCCAGGTCTGCAGCTTCTAGATGTCAGACAAAAGGCTTCCTCAGCTTTGTTCATTTCAAACACTTGTAGACGATCCAAGAGGAGTTGTTGGGAGCATGTGTCCCAATATCCAGATTCATAAAGCAGATTGAGGCTGGGAGTAAAAATAAAGACCTGAAATCTTCAACAGGAGCTTGAAAATTGAGATATTGCTTCTGTAAGGATAACCTAGGCAAGGAACACGGAAGCAGAGAATTCCAAAGAACAGAATGGACTTTTGGTTGTTAAAATATTTTGCCTCTCAGTGATAAAACAGTCCTCAGAGAGCACTTGAATATTATTTTAGTGAGAACCTTGCTCATGGCACAAAGATCAATCCTGTGGCCTTCCTTGGCGCATAGAGCCCAATAGGGACAGAGACTATAGAGAGCACAACCCACCGAAGTACAAGGGATCAGCCCAGACTTGCAACCTGCTGCTTGGCAGCTGCTATGCTCCATAACACACTTGAGATGTTGGTGGACTTTGTGGTTTAACATCATTGATTTCAAAGAGTCAAGTCAATTCAGAAGGATGATGTGGGTATGATATCAGAGAGGCAACCTCTAGACCAAAGTACCAAAAAAAAAGTTCTGTACTTTTATTATAAGTGAACCTACTCTCTGTTGTCATGAGACTATCAAGTAAAAAGGAAAAGAGGCAGACATTTATGTTTATATTACTGTAGTTATTTCATTTTCTCTCTGTTGCTCTAGAGTCTAGATTGAGAATCCTTTTAGGTCTATTTCTGTCTCCTTAAAGCACATGTCAGTTCTTGGAGCACTGTGAAAGCTCAATAAAGGTTTGTTGATTGAACTGTCCTTCTACGTTAAAGGATCATGGGAGTTGTATAGTGATGAAATGATTCAAGTTTGTCAAAATGAATCAAGAAAGTCTACGCAGACAGAGGAAAAGGTATGAGAAGCCAAATCTGGACGCATCTCTAATTCTTCTTAATGTCTTTCACTTTGTAGGAGGCTCATGATGCAGCCATGAGCCGTGACAACGTTCAAGAAAGGTGGACCATGGAAGGAAGTAGCCTGCTGATGGTGGGAAAAGCGTGGAAAGGGAGGAGGAGCACGTTGAGACAAAGTCAATTTTATTTCTTATGCCAAGAATCACAGATCCAGGGACTTCCCTGGTGATCCAGTGGTTAACACTCCACCTGCCAATGCAGGGGTCTCGGTCTGATCCCTGGTCTGGGAAGATGCCACGTGCCACAGGACAATGGTGCCACAACTGCTGAGGCCATAGCAACCAGTGAAGCCTGCGTGCCCAGAGCCTGTGCCCGCAACAAGAGAGCCCCTCAACGGAAGCCCCCGCACCACAACGCGCGAGAGCCCACCCACAGCAGCGAAGACTCAGCGCAGCCAGACAAAAAAGAACCACAGGTAGAGGCGTGATGTTTTCCCTTAATGTGGTGTCATCTATTTATCTACTATCTATAGATATACCTACCTACCTATCATATATTACCTGTCTGTCAATCATCTACCGCTTTGTAATGATGACAAAGTAGACTCTATCCTTTTTCATAAGTTTTTGAGACATATTTATAAAACATTCTGAAGCTCCTTAGGCAAATCCTCTTGAGAAAACAGGGATCAAGTGATGAGAAATCCAAACTGCTTGAGTAATGATTTCCACGTAGTAATTACCTAGGTGAAAATGACTCTGGTTTTTCTTCATGGCCATAGTCAAATTTTGTTAAATGTCACAAGTTTCTTTTCTATCAGAATCAATAAACTGGCAAGAAAGTTCCACAAGCTTGCCAGCCTTCAGGGGGCTTTTCTCAGCTGGCAAAAGAACTCGATTGAAGAAACCATTTATTTGATGAAGTTGGAGGAGCCCCAAATTCATAAATCAATTTCCAAATTGCAGGAAAAAATATTACTTTTTAAATGCCTCTAATTGTTATTCATTATTCTAGGCCTGCAAAACTTCACCAGAGTGGTTTATTGATGAAGCAGCCTTCAAAGAACATTACTCAGGTGCCGGGGAGTGAAACGCTCACCGAAATAATAGATTGCAGGAGAGGGGTCCTGATTTGATGTTGCTTGCTTTGGGCTAATTTGAAAAACAGAGAGGTTTTTTTCATTTGCATGTTTTTCTTCCTCAAATTTCTTTTCCTCTTTTTTTTCCTTTTTTAAGGAAGGAGAAAAAAAAATTATGGGGAAAAAATTAAGGCAGGCTGTCGGGAAGAATACTGACATCAAGCCTGGTTTTTCTCCTGAAAGCTCTCTCTGTGGACAGCTACCTATTTGCAGACACAATGCAAACTGTGTGTCTGATAACGGGATTTCTCAGAACCCAGCCTGCTGGGCGAGGAAAGTACCAGGCCTCCCTGGGAAGTACTTTCACAGACCCACCTGGATCATCCAGGAAACACCTGGAAATAGCCCCGGGCCTGAAAGGAAAATTTACAGCTGTTTTTCCATGAAGGTTTTTGAGAAATGAACCGCGTCTTTGATAAGCCAATGCCAAACAATGCTCTGTGTGGAGCCCATGGGCCGGAGTACTGTTTGCAGGGTGTGCACAGCACCAAGCAATTGGCTCTGGGCTTCTCCTAAGGCATCAAAGCTCACCCATTCATCCATTCATTTATGGCCCACCTTAAACACAATAAAAAAAAGACCTTCCACAGTGCACTTCAGCTGGTCTAATTTCTTCATCCCTTTTAAGTTTAAAACTCCCCCAGAGCCATCTCATATCCATATTCTCCACTTCTCAGCCTCCACTCTTTCCATATGCAACTAAGGTACTATCTTGGTAGGGTCTTTGGTCAGGTATCTGAACTCCTTTTACTCAATGACTCAACTGCGTTTGACACAGCTGACCTGTCACTTCTGAAAACACTGCAGCTTTCAAATACCGTCTATAAACACTGACGCTTCTCTCACTTATATCTCCAACTCAGTCTTCTACTCTGAGTCCCACAGGAGTCAACCAAGGTCACCCCTAACTTCTTCACTTGGAGATTGACTAAGAATTTCTAACAGGATGTGTCTAAAACAGAACTCTTAATTCCCCAACTCCAAATCATTTTCCTGGCATTTTTTTCTATGTCCACTCTGTGGCCAGACCCCAAATCATAAAAGTCACTCTTAATTCCTATTTTTCCTTTTACCACCCCACCATGATGGTTCTATGTCCAGAACACATCTGGAACCCAATTTTTTTTTTAATGTCTTCCCCTTCTTACTCTGGTTTAAGCTCCCATCCTCTCTCTTCGATTCCTTCCCACAGTAGCTTCTTCTATCAACCCCTCCCTACTGTTTCCACAGAGTATCCGAAAAGTTTAAATCAGATCCGATTTCCCAAGACACTACTCCAGTGATGTCCAGCTGCAATCAAAATAAAACTCAGGTTTCTTAACTCGCCCTACTGTGAACGTGCCTTTGCTCACCCCTGACTGGCACTAATCTCCCATCACGCTTCCTTCTCTTGCTGTAATCTAGCTGAGGTTTCTCCGGCCACCTCAGCTACAAGCTTCCCCTGATCTCTGACACCCACTGACATGAAACCCACTACCCTGCGTTCCCTTTATGTGCTAAGTTGCTCAGTCATGTCTGACTCTGTACGACCCTTTGGATTGTAGCCTCTCAGGCTCCTCTGTCCATGGGATTTCCCAGGCAAGAATACTGCAGTGGGTTGCCACGTCCTCCTCCAGGGGATCTTTCTGACCCAGGAATCAAACCCATGTCTCCTGTGTCTCCTACATTGCAAGTGGACTCTTGACCCACTGAGTCAGTGGGGAAGCCCCCATTATACAGGTTGTTAGCTGAGATTTTCTTTGATTTCCTATTTGTTGACTATCCTGCCTTACTAGAACAGATGATGACAAGGACAGGGTCTACATTCCATCTACTGCTTGTTACTGACACTGACCACTTCTTTCACTGGCTAGAAGTCCATCACACAACCCACCAAACTGCTAGGGAAGCTGGGGTATTTAGACTAGCTGTGACCCCAAGAAGAGAACACAAGTCATTTGGCGTCTTTGCCACACAGCACGGGAAGGATATGGTTTTCAAGCATCCGAGGAAAGCGTTCCTGATTCTAATGCCCCCAGAGAAAGGGACATCCAAGGAGAAACCTTGGAGACACGCAGAGGTAAAGGAAAGGATGTGGGAAGGACACGATCTCCAGTTGAAGCTCCATCATGGTTAACAGCGTTCAAGGGTCTGGATAGGACAGCAGAGCGCATACTAGAGATTGGAAATGATTTCAGTGTGACTGAGTGGGCCTGGAGAACGGAGGCTGGAGAGCCTTACAAGAGACGAGGCTGGAGAGGAGGAAGGCGCAGATTATTGAGAGTCTCATAATCCACAAGAAGCCCTTTGCACTTTCTCCCGAGCTCACTTGGGAGAGGGAGAGGGGCCTGGTTTGCTCTGCACAGGATTCAATTCATTTGGCCAAAAGGGGATGCAGAGGGCGTGGGGAGGTTGCTAAGCGCGCAAGATTTGAGACCCTGGAGGCCAGTTACAAATTGCAGTAAGCTGGGAGAGAGTTACGTGATCTAATTTTTAAATACCAGAGAGAGAGAGAATCAAACACCATGCCCGTCGATTTGACAGGTTATTCTGTGTAATTAATTTTTGAAAATTGGATTTACCTGGTGGCTGATGACTCCTCAGAGCACTAGTCAAGGGCTCCGTGGCTCTGAGTGGGTCACAGTAGAGTTGAGGGCGCCTATTGCTCTGCTCTGAAAAGCCTTCCACTTATCCCGCCATTGTGTAAGGATCACATAGGTGGGAATGAGAAAAATCCAGTATCAGACTCTTAATACCACAACTTCCCTGGCGGCTCAGACCGTAAAGAATCTGCCTGTAATGTGGGAGACCAGGGTTTGATCCCTGGGTCGGGAAGATCCTCTGGAGAAAGGCATGGCAACCCACTCCAGTACTCTTGCCTGGAGAATCCCACAGACAGAGGAGCCTGCTGCTGCTGCTGCTGCTGCTAAGTCGCTTCAGTCGTGTCTGACTCTGTGTGACCCATAGACGGCAGCCCACCAGGCTCCCCCGTCCCTGGGATTCTCCAGGCAAGAACACTGGAGTGGGTTGCCATTTTCTTCTCCAATGCATGAAAGTGAAAAGTGAAAGTGAAGTCGCTCAGTCGTGTCCGACTCTTAGCGATCCCATGGACTGCTGCCCACCAGGCTCTGCCGTCCATGGGATTTTCCAGGCAAGAGTACTGGAGTAGGGTGCCATCGCCTTCTCCGACAGAGGAGCCTGGCAGGCTACAATAGCTTAAGCAAAGAGGGAAGTTTATTAGGTTATAACCAAACTCTGGGCCGGGCGTGGGTGACTGACACTGCCTTCAGAGCCTCTCTCCTCTGCCTTCTGGCTTTGCAGGGGGGCTTCCCGGTTACCCCCATGCCCACCTCATGCCCTCATCTCTTCTATCTCCACGCTTTGTATTCAAGCTGACCATTCTGCCAGGGAGTTCACAGGAATGCCAAGGGCACCTGAGTCTTCCTCCCTTTGAATGTGCAGGACCTGGAGCCCACCCAGTTTCCCCCTTCTCGGCCAGACTAGTTCCCATTAGAAAGTTCTGCTCTGGCAACTATCACCTGCTCCAAGGAGCACTGTTGTCGTTCAGTCGCTCAGTCGTGTCCAGCTCCTTGCGATTGCCTGGACTGCAGCACACCAGGCTTCCCTGTCTGTCACCATCTCCCGGAGCTTGCTCAAACTCACGCCCATTGAGTTAGTGATGCCATCCAATCGTCTCACCCGAGCTAGTCTGTTCCTTTTCCGACTGGCTCGGTGCTTCCCTCAGCGTTCCCCAGCATCCGGTAACACATTTTACTGAATTTTTTTGGACACTGTAACCTACTTCTCTTGTTAGTCTGTGACCTCCCTTAATCTTTTGACATCTCCTTATACCCGGCACTAGAGACTGAGGTTGGCAAACACCGAGGACTTAGAAAGGCCTCCCCAACCCCATGGATTTCTGCTCTAGACTGTACTTTGCCTGGCTTGAGAGGAGTATTTGATCCAGACAACATCATCACCACATTTACTATTACCAATAATATTCGTAGTTCCGACCGTTAGATGACACTGTCTGGGCGTCATGTTGAACAGATGCGGGCCACTGTGCTAGTCTTTATGGACGATGTCATCAACGCCGGCGGAAGGGAACCATTGCTTACCCGGTTTAGAAACAAATGAAATAAAGCTCGGGGAGTTTAAGCGACTCATCCAGGGCCGCAGACAAGAAGTAGGGGATGAAGGAAGTGGGATTCCGACCTAGGGACTGCTATGGATCAGCGTGCAGAAGGGGAGTCTGCCCCGCCCCCAAGTTGGCCACACCCCCTCAGCTCAGCTCCTCCCCCCACCCCCCTACCAACAGGCTGCCGCCCCCTGGCTACCTCCTCCGCAGGCCTTACAGCCAGGCCCAGAGCCTTCTCACCTCCTAACATGCCCCCCAGAGACTTCTCTGCACAGGCTGCTGCTCAGCCCTGGGGTCCAGTTCAAAGTCACGTCTATTCTATTTCCAGTGTTTTAAGGGATCTCCACACTGTTCTCCATAGTGGCTGTACTAGTTTGCATTCCCACCAACAGTGTAAGAGGGTTCCCTTTTCTTCACACCCTCTCTCTCCAGCATTTATTGCTTGTAGACTTTTGGATCGCAGCCATTCTGACGGCAGTGAAATGGTACCTCATTGTGGTTTTGATTTGCATTTCTCTGATAATGAGTGATGTTGAGCATCTTTTCATGTGTTTGTTAGCCATCTGTATGTCTTCTTTGGAGAAATGTCTATTTAGTTCTTAGGCCCATTTTTTGATTGGGTCATTTATTTTTCTGGAATTGAGCTGCAGGAGTTGCTTGTATATTTTTGAGATTAGTTGTTTGTCAGTTGCTTCATTTGCTATTATTTTCTCCCATTCTGAAGGCTGTCTTTTCACCTTGCTTAGAGTTTCCTTTGTTGGGCAGAAGCTTTTAAGTTTAATTAGGTCCCGTTTGTTTATTTTTGCTTTTATTTCCAATATTCTGGGAGGTGGGTCATAGAGGATCCTGCTGTGATTTATGTCGGAGAGTGTTTTTTCCTATGTTCTCCTCTAGGAGTTTTATAGTTTCTGGTCTTACGTTTAGATCTTTAATCCATTTTGAGTTTATTTTTGTGTATGGTGTTAGAAAGTGTTCTAGTTTCATTCTTTTAGAAGTGGTTGACCTAAACTGCATTATGACCCAGCAATCCCACTGCTGGGCATACACACCGAGGAAGCCAAAATTGAAAGAAACACGTGTACCCCAAT
Source organism: Bos grunniens (assembly GCF_055505025.1). NCBI lineage: Eukaryota > Metazoa > Chordata > Mammalia > Artiodactyla > Bovidae > Bos > Bos grunniens. The sequence goes on from NC_141182.1 coordinate 7,020,941, forward strand.
TTTCATCGCAGCACTGTTTATAATAGCCAGGACATGGAAGCAACCTAGATGTCCATCAGCAGATGAATTGATCAGAAAGCTGTGGTACATATACACAATGGAGTATCACTCAGCCATTAAAAAGAATACATTTGAATCAGTTTTATGCGGTGGATGAAACTGGAGCCTATTATACAGAATGAAGTAAGCCAGAAAGAAAAACACCAATACAGTATAGTAACACATATATATGGAATTTAGAAAGATGGTAACGATAACCCTGTATGCGAGACAGCAAAAGAGACATAGATGTATAGAACAGTCTTTTGGACTCTGTGGGAGAGGGCAAGTGTGGGATGATTTGGGAGAATGGCATTGAAACATGTATAATATCATATATGAAACGAATCGCCAGTCCAAGTTCGATGCATGATACTGGTTGCTTGGAGTTGGTGCACTGGGATGACCCAGAGGGATGGTATGGGGAGGGAGGAGGGAGGGGGGGCTCAGGATGGGGAACACGTGTACATCTGTGGCGAATTCATGTTGATGTATGGCAAAACCAATACAATATTGTAAAGTAATTAACCTCCAATTAAAATAAATAAATTTATATAAAAAAGTTATCTTATACTAACATTTCTCTTAATTAGTTCAAATAGATGCTGAATTTTAAAATATCTTTTCTGTATCCATTACTGTTGGTCTTTCTTATTCATTAATGTTATGTGTTGAATAAATACATTTTGTTTTTTCAAAAAAATAAAAATAAAAACAAAGTCACATCTGTTAGGAGGCCTCCTGGGCTCTGTGAGGACTGCCCATTCCTGTCCTTCCTCCCACCTGGTCCCCATGCCTGCTCTCTCTCTGAACACCTGTCTCCCTCTGTCCGCAGGGGCCTTCTTCCTCTCCTAACAGGACATCCATTCCAACAGGGCAGGGAAATTACATCCTTTAGGAGGGACAATTTAAACTGATCTTAAAAATGTAAAAAAATGTAAAAAAAAAAAAATCACAGCTTAACAATTAGTAATGCTGTTAAAGGTGTTTGTTTAAAATGGATATAATGTAGAGTTTTGATAATGTCTTGGCGTTTTGTTGGGGAGACTTGTCCATTACAAACTTGCTTTCCTGTAAGTAAGTTATAGATGTAGCAGCTTCCGACATTTTCTTACATTCTGGAGCCCACTGCCTTTTATAAAAACTTTTGTGACCTTCAGCCGAAAAGTAGGCTAGGATAAGAAGCTGAGGCCTATTCCAGTCTCCACACCGTGAACGAGAGGAGGGAATCTAATGAGTAACAACGGACAGAAAACTAAAATAGCAAATTGTATGCAGTGTCTTAATGGTCATTTTGTCAGGGGCCCACTTTAATCAGAAGTAGCCTCAGAATGAATAAAACCCAACATATTGATTTGCTTTCAGAATTTCTGGTGGTCCAGGTTGTTCCTGCTCGTGTCTGGCAGAACACTGTATGCCAAAGTTAGTTGTTCAGTGGCATTTTGTGACAGAAAAAGCCATTTTAATGGCTACTCAATTTTTTTTTTCAAAATGGAAATCATTTTTAAATCAGAAAATAATAAATTAAATCAAGGCTATTATTAAAAAAAAAAGAGAGTGAGAATATGGGTGAGGATTGCGCCAGCCTCTCCCAGCCCTCTTCCTAGGGCACCTGGCATTCAGAAGGCATGTGGGAACACCTGTCGAATGAGTAAGCAGGTGCTATTTGCCTCTGGAGGAAGGACCACTCTCCTCCAGGAACTAAGCGTCGGAGACTTGGGCACAGACGATGACGCCATCATCACAGGAGGGCAGGTGCCCAGTGACAGGGTGGAGAGGAGCCAGGTGGAAGGGATAGTTCCAGTGAGAGGAAGGTAGATGGGCACCCTCAGCTTCCTCCTCCATATCTCTCTAACATCCATCATAGATGAGCTCAACTTCGTGGTCCTGTAGCCGAGGAGCCACCGGGGTTCACGCCTGTGGCCAGGGAGGGGGCTGGGAAGGCCTCCCTCTCTCTTTTTCAAAAATTTTCTCCTCTGAGTTTCTGAGCAATCTAAACAGAACAAATTCTAACGTGCCAGTTTTCACTGCCAGGCAAACAAAAGCAGCATTCGAGCCGAGCGATGTGGTCATGCCACCCACGCCCCCTCGGCCGGGGTCCGAGCTGGGGTGGCCGTCATCAATAGCCGCCTTGTTGCCCGTCTTGGCCCCCGGGGGGGGGGAACCAGGGACTCTCTCATCTCAATGGGCTCCCTCTCTGCCACTGTCTGCTCATATCAGCTTATGGTCTCGAGGATATAGACTGCGTTACAATTAGTCATCGTGCCCAGAAGTCCCTGAAACTTACTTGCCACACAGAGTTGATTGGCCTTTGTGACGGTGACAAAGCGAGGCTTGTTGGACCCAGGACACAAAAGGCAAACACAATGTATGGATTTCTGAATAATGCAAAGGCGGGTGCATAATAGCGGCTGCACAAATGGCCACGTTATTGAGCAGAGAGAGGGCCCTTCCCCCTGACCCTAGCCAGCTTTGCCCTGAATTTGTCTAATCTGGTTCTTCGAGAATTTTCTAGCAGAGGAGGCAACCTGAACCTGGCAGGTAGCCTGGCGGACTCGGACTGACTCCCGCGAGCAGGAATCTTCCTGTAAGAGACATGTGGGTCGTATTCATGGCGCACGGCTTACAAATTCCCTCTGGGACTGTACGTGAATTCTGAGGCTTGAGACTAACACCATGTTCAGGAGAACGTGTGTCCAAGCGTGTGTGAGTGCATCTGGGTCAGCATGTACATGTGTGATTGTGCATGTCTGTCTCTGTGTATGTGAGCAGGCACAGATGTGAGTATTCCTATGTACAAGTGTGTGGGCACACTGTGTGTGTGTGTGCATGCGTACGTGTATATGTCATTGTGAGTGTCGTATGTGTGTGTGGATTGTGAGGTTGTGCACATGTGAAAGTGTATATGTGTGAATGTGTATATGCATGAAGGTGTGTGGGGGAGGAAGACTTACACGTGAGAGTGTGTATGCTGAGTGTTTATGTCTCTCTGAGTTTTGTGTGTGTGGCGTCTGCATGCGTGGCTATGTTTACTTGAGTCTGTGTGTGTGTGAGTATATGAATGTGCATAAGAGTATTCTGGGGACTATCGTGTATGTGAGTGTGTATACGTGTGTGAGTAGGCAGGAGCATGCGAGAGTGTGTAGAGCAACTGTATGAATGTGTGTGTGTGTGGAGCATGTGTGCACACCACTGTCCAAGAGGTCCGGTCGAGGTGGTGAAACCCCCCTAGAGGAGACACCAGCCCAAAGCCGCCAGGCCCCAGGCCCCCTCCACACACCACAGCCTGTGAGCCACCACGTGCGTGGGTGGACGGCCCGCTGGAAGCCCCGCGCCGGGCAGGACTCCAGGGGCTCCCGGCAGATGTCTGCTGTGGTGGTGCTTTGGTGCCCGCCGGGGGCTCCGATCTCAATGCGACCGAATCACTGCCCTTTCCTGTGTGACCGCCAGGCCATCTCCCAGGAGCACTTCATCAGCCTGCTCTGTAGGTCTCCAGGGCCCTCTGGCTCCAGCACAAGTTCAATAGAAATGCTGTAGGTATATCCCCTTGTCGACAAGAATAGACTGACGAAGTCTCAGAAACTAGAACACTCCCTGGCTGCTTCCATACGCTTATTGGTATACCCACCCGCCAGCTCGAATCACCAATTCTTCCCCGCTGCCCCCCTCCTGCCTTCCTTTTTCCTCCCTGCTCTCCTCTCTGAATGCCCAGCTCAGACACAACCGTCTGCAGCCACTTTTACTAAGTCTTTCCCCTTGGCCATACCAACAAACCACCTCTTGTACCCTGTACTAATCCTAACAGCAAATATTTATGAAGTGCTTCCTAGATGAGTTGCTTTGCTTAAAACACATTAAGAAAACATGATGTGGTTTAGAAAACACCACTGCTCTGTCTAATCGCGGGCACAATACTTGGCTTTGCAGCTCAGATATGGCCATGAAAGTGGATACTGGGTTTTCATAAATCGTACTATTTTCACAGAGCTTATTATAAATCCAGAGATGATCACCATCCTCTTCATTTCTGATGGTCAGTAATTCTTCACACGCCTGTTACCGTTTCTTCGCAGGAGCTGAAGGTCGTTAATGAGATGTGGACATTCATCTACCGCTGCTCTGGGTCCTGTTCATTGTGTCACAGTGGGTAAATGCACTCACTCATCTACTCATTCATTTCTTTCCTCATTCTGTTATTTCGCAAATATTTTTGAAATATCGATACATGCAGCACTGTTAGAAATTCTAGGAATATAACTGCAAGTCAGAGGAAAATGCTTTCTGCGTGAAAAATACATTCTAAAGGAGAGATGTGATGATGAACAAGGTAATGAGCACCTACAAGTGATTCCAGAGCCCAAGTTACTCAGCCTCTCTGCGCCTTGGTCTCCTTTCTGCAAAACCGGGACTGAAGTACTGTTTGCCGCCACGCGCACGAGATGCTCTCATCACAGTTCCTGGCAAAGAGGAGCTACCCAAGCCTGCAGGATACCACCACTTTCAAAGAAGGGCCCCCTCACCTCTGTACGGCCTCTCGACTTACATTCCATGCAATGAAAAACCATTTGCGTCATTAAGGTATCAACTTTCTAAGGCTGGTGGGTTTGTTTGTGCCTTTGGTAAATTTAGGTTAATGCTGACTCCTGGTTCTGCCATATACCAGCTCGACAGGACTGAAATTCCCTCCTAACTGCTGACTTTCGCAACTATAATGAGATAATAAATGGCACACAGAATATAAAGTACTGGGCCCAAAAGCAGGTCAAGAATCATTAAAACCCTCACACGGTGAAGTAGCAGGTGAATGGGCTTCGGAAGCGGACACCCCTGGACTCAGCTGGCAGCCCTGCTGACTGGACCAACTTTCCATTCCATATCAGGCACCTTACCTTGAGACCTGAGATCACACTCACCCTGCAGGAAGGTCGGGTACACAAATAACATGTTTATGAACATGTTAACACTGACTGATCAATTGTCAATTTCTCTCTTCATTTTCCAGTTATTCAGGGTAGTGTGAATGAATGAGTGAATGAATGATTTTTAAAAATAGAGTGGTACACATTTTTAACTTCAGTGAGAAAAAAAGTTAGCTGGATTTATCTTCTACTTTTCTTTTCTTGCTCCTAATTTCTATACCACTGTCCATTTCCAATTGATTTAAAAAAAATCACTCAGCCTCATTTTCTGTATTGGAGGTCAACACGCTATGGCCTGCAGGCAACCAGCCCATCACACATTTTTGTACAACTCAGGAGCTAATAATGGCTTTAAGGTTCTTAAGTGGTTATAAAAAATAAAAAGAAGAATATTTTGTGACATGAAAATTACATGAAGCTCTACTTTCAGTGTTCACAAGTGAAATTTTGTTGGAAAACAGCCACACTCCTTCATTTGCCTGTTGTCTGTGGGTGCTTTCAAGGTACGATAGCAAAACTGAATCGTTGTGATGGGGATTTTGTGGTCCAAAGAACCGTATATACGTACTTTCCAGTCCTTTAAGAAGTTTTCCAACCCCTGTTCTAGTGTATTTATCTGGCCTGAAACGTACAGTTTCTGCCGGTCAGTCCTTTAACTAACTGCAAATTGTATTTCAGGGAACTCAAATCTTTAACAACAGAGTTGTCTTTGTATTAATATTATGTTGTCCCTCTGAATCAGTCAAGAGATAGTAGATAAATTTAAACTTGTCTATTTCCTGTTAAGTCTATTTCCTTGTACATTAGCTCTTCTGTTTGAATTTGTTCCTCCCTTTTAAGGGTCAGACCCTTTAAATGTTGTTATTTCTTGACTGTCTGTGTCCACAAGTAGTTGAGACGATTGGGAGACAAAGCTAAACGGTGTTTCCCGAAGGCCGAATGAGAATCCCTGCCCATCTGTCGAAGGATGCATGTCTAGAATATAAGTGTTTCCTCTTTGGTGTCTGCAGAAGGGGCTGGACTAAGTCTGAAATTAACCTGTTTTCCTGCAGGGCAAGAGGGATCCGCTCCTCACCTGGGGTATTTGCTTCTCCATTTCCTGCACTCAGCTCTGTAAATCTCCACAGCCCAGCCCTCTGGGCCAAGGGTCCTCAACTGAAGGTACATGGATGGCCAACACAGGGCTTCATGAGGTATCTGGAATTCCGCAAAATATGTGCAATTTTTCTAGAGGAGACTGCATGGCCTATATTAGCTCCTACCAAAAACAAATAAAGTTTAAGAACCACTATACCCACTGGGGAAATGAAGAGTGACCAGGAATTGGGAGAACTTCATTCTGTTGTAGATGGTGAGCAACTTGGGGGGTCAAGAACCATGAAACGCCCTCCTTATTTCTGAATCATGAGAGCCAAAATATTTCCATTGCATTCCCTTCAGGAAACTGAGCCAATAGAAGCTGTTCTCACAATGTTACTTAAGGCCTGTGTTATACAGGAAGTGGCCCCATGTCCTCCTCGTACTGGGTCTCCCTTGTTCCATCTAAAGTCAGTGTGCGAACAATGATATTCGCATGTCACAGAGGAAGAAACGGAGGCTCAGAAGAGTGGCTGCACGCTCCATCCCTGCCGGGAGATCAGAAGCCTTCAACCGTGGGACTTCTTATCCAGTGGAACTCGGGCACTTATAACTGCTTTATTTCCCTTGATTTAAAAACTAGGGAAATTGAACCCCGGGGAGCTGAGTTTCCTATCTTTGTCCAGGTGGCAGCAGGGAGGGCCAATCAGAGCCTGGCGCTGCCGTCCGGGACCTGCATTTTAATCCCCACATGCTACTTCTTCCCCATAATGAGAGTCACCTTCCCCTTAATTAAAATTCCCTTACAAATGTAGACATTCCGCTTTTACTAATAATTACTTGGAGAAGATTTTTTTTAGCAATCAGCACTACATAAATATCCGTACCTCCTCGAAGACCATAAGAATTGCAGCGCTCTCCCTTCCTCTAATTTATTATTTATATACTGCCACGGATAGACATAGCTCTTTGTGGCAATTAAGGTGGGCCTTCCAGTCTCCTCTTGCGGAATGAGGCTGGAGACGAGCATTACCGCTTCGATCACAATTACTATTAATTGGAGAGCTCTCCGTTCTCTATAAAATATGTACCACTCCAAAGTGCGATAACCCGCCCAAGGAATATGAACTACATGTCGGGAGATGTACTGTGAGGGCTTCGGATTTAACAAGTCATTTCCCCTGTAATTACTGGGGGAGGGGGGTCCTCTTAATGGAGCAGACGATGACATGCCTCTGTCAGCCGGGGCTCAGGCTCCAAGCTGAAGTGACTCTCCCATGACACAGTGAACCAAGGGGCGACAGCAAATGGCTGGACACACCACACTGATGTTTTTATTTGTAACACAGTTGGAGGGCTGGCACAGGGATTCCTCGGTTTGTGAAATCCCTAGGCCTAACTCAGAAGGACCAAACTCCCTATTGATTCACCATTTATTTATTCTTTAAGTCATGTGCCTGCTACAGCCTAGACAGTGTTCTTGAATCTAGACCCAGGGATACTGAGATGAATATGATGTACCGGTACCAGCCCTATGGGGGCACACCCTCTAGTGTAGGAGATGCTGGGTCTACTGACCTTTGGATTACCCTGTGAAAAGAACCATTCCAGAGAGGATTGTTAGCCATGAAAGCAAAACAAACAAAAAAAAACTATGAAACTCCTGAAAGAAAAGTAGGAGTTGTTCTGAGGGGAAAGGGTCCGTGAGGGGGTGGCATTTTGAACGGCTGGGGCATCGTAGCACATTCAGAAATGTGAGCGGGCCCACTGGCTGCATGAGGAGGTTCCTTTGTTGCAGAGACTGTGACTCAGCAAGTTGGTCTTTTAAAATCCCCACCCAAAGAGACACCTCCCTCTCGCTCTTACTAATTTTAATCACCTCTAATCTGTGATTCCATGCAGTTAACAGGCTGGCCTCTGCATCAGATTTTCAGGACAAAATGTGAGGGGATCCTCACATTTTCCAGGGGATCCTCCTGACCCAGGATTGAACCCACGTTTCTTGTGTCTCCTGCATTGGCAGGCAGATTCTTTACCACTATGCCACTTGCGAAGCCCTAATCAACTATGCCTGCAATGCGGGAGACCTGGGTTAGATTCCTAGGTCGGGAAGATCCCCTGGAGAAGGAAATGGCAATCCACTCCAGCACTCTTGCCTGGAAAATCCCATGGACAGAGGAGCCTGATAGGCTACAGTCCATGGGGTCACAAAGAGTCGGACACGACTGAGCTACTAGCTACTAATCAACTACACTTCAGTATAAAATAAAAATTTTAAAAAGAGAGAGAGACCTAACTGTGAAGGAAGTTCATAGGTCTGCACATATACACTGGTGTTCAGATATACAAATTTATGAACCACCAGCGAGAGAACTCATCCTGATCACCTTCCTGATAAAGTAAAGGCACACTAACGGATGGCCTTCCTGGGTGGTGCTAGTGGTAAAGAACCCACCTGCCAATGCAGGAGGCTAAGAGACACCAGTTTAATCCCTGGGTCAGGAACATCCTCTGGAGTAGGAAATGGCAACCCACTCCAGTATTCTTGCCTGGAGAATCCCATGGATAGAGGAGTCTGGTGGGCTACAGTCTATGAGGTTGCAAAGAGTCAGACATGACTGAGTGTGCACACACACACACAATCAAACTGATACAGTGCCAGGCACCATGCTTAATGATTTATCAGTGTATGGATGCTATCAATCACCATCACATAGCTCATTTGCACACAGCTCATTTGCGTGACGGAGAAGGCAATGGCACCCCACTCCAGTGTTCTTGCCTTGAGAATCCCATGGACGGAGGAGCCTGGTAGGCTGTAGTCCATGGGGTCGCTAAGAGTTGGACACAACTGAGCGACTTCACTTTCACTTTTCACTTTCATGCATTGGAGAAGGAAATGGCAACCCACTTCAGTGTTCTTGCCTGGAGAATCTGAGGGACGGGGGAGCCTGGTGGGCTGCCATCCATTGGGTTGCACAAAGTTGGACACGACTGAAGCGACTTAGCAGCAGCAGCAGCAACATTTGCTTGAAACGTCTCAACAAGAGATACTTGCAACCTATGATACACACAAGTAAACTGAGGGTCATATAGCTAGTATACATTCAAATCCAGGATTTCTTACTCTGGAGCCCAAGCCCATAATTACTGTACTTTGTTTAAAGACATTTTCTTCAAGCTGCAAGAATATGGGTGGGAGGAAGAGATGGGTCTCAGAGTGTGGACTTCTTTTAAAAGTCTGTGCCACCAGGGTCAACCATGCTGTATTCTCACCCTCTGAACATTGACTCCCCTTTGAACCTTTCAGGAACAACCCCTGGTGGGGTACAGAACGGGGCAGAATGGGGGGTAGGATTTTCTAAGTTACAAATAAAGCCCCAAATCCAGCAGGACACAGATAAAGTTTCTTTCTCAGGCATACAAAGTCTGGCGGGGAGTGGATGGCTCCGCTCCACTTGTCTCTGTGTGCATAGAGCAGTCGCCTCCAAGGTCACAGCAGTGGAAAAAGACAAATTGCGATAGAGACTTTGAAGGCTTGTCATCACTTTAGCCAGGAAAAGGAACGGGTTAGCACACCCAAGGCATCGAGTCTCTGTTCTAGGAGCTCTTCGTGTACTTTGCTGAGCCCTAGGAATTCTCTCATCTCACGGGTTCCAAATGTTTACATCTTATGACCTGTGGTCTTTCTATCAAGAGCCAAGGCAAACAAACCAGCCAGCAAAAATGGTGTCCAGTGCTCACAGGGACAGAAACACGAATCCGACTGTATTAAGTTTCCTGGGCTGCCATAACAAGGTGCCACCAACTGGGTGGCTTATAACCGAAACATATTCCACTGTCCCACAGACCACTGAGACCTCAGCCCTCCTGCAACTCCAGGATCACTATTCTCACACGAGCAGAAAAAAGACTAGAAGGAAATCTGGGTTACATCTGTGTGATGTAAATATAAATTTTTTTTTAATCCCTTCTTCATACCTTCTGGCCACTCTGTCTCCAGGTTTAAATATATAATGAAAAAGCACTATTTCAGAATTTCAGAAATCAGCAGCTGTTCCATGCCTTTACTATTTTCTGTACCTGACATTCACCCGATAGACTTATCAAGACTCAAGTCTTGTTCCTGACCCTCTACTCTCTGAAATGATCCTCCATGATAGATGGTTCATTTCACATCACCCACTGGTCTGCCAAAGTTTACAAGTTGAAACTTTTACTGGATATTTTTGCCTGTCACATTGAGGTTCTTGGCTCTCCTAAGGCTACTTACTGAGTGGCCTCGGGCGTGTTGCCAGACCTTGAGTTCAGCGTCTTTCTGTGTAAAACAAAAAGGCTTTTCACACTCTAGACCCACAGCAAACGTTAGAAAACTCCTTTCAGATTGCTTGATGCTGTAAGAAAGGCTGTGAGCTTTTAATTCAGATAGGGACTTTTGAAAATGTAGGAAGATTTTATACAGACTCAAACAAGATGAACAGTTACAGGGGGTAGAAACAAAGACCTAAAGTGCACCTATTTACTAGGCTCCATGAGGGCGCAGCCAGTAATGGCTAACTTGAAAATCTGAACAAAATAAAATAATGTGAAATAAAACAAAACAAAATAAACCCTGGGAGAGAGCAGCTCACTTTCTGACAATGAAGGAAAAATAAGCCCAGCCAGGTTCCTGTGCCCTGAATTGAGAGCAGCGAGGGCAACTTGGAGGAAGCCCGCTTCTCTCTTTGAACTGTCAACTGTTTGTCTTTATGAGACAAACAGCAACTTCGCCTTGTCAGCTGCCTTCAATGCATTCTCACCTTTAATGGGACTGAACAAGGCACTCAGCACTCCGACCTCCTACCAGGAGGATTCCTGTCTCGGGGGACACCGCCCATGGCCTGGTAACACAAAATGCCCCTTGGCACTATCCTCGGCCTGCATTTGAGTTGCCCCTGACAGTGAAATTTGCATACATCCCCAGGCTGCTCCATCCACACCCATACATGCCTCTGGGCCCTGGAGTCCGTGATGGACTCCTGCAGCCTGGGTGTTGCAGGGCTGGAAGTAAGCCCTACAAATAGTCTGCTCCTGGGAGGTGATGGTGCCAAGTGCCTGAGATTAAAAATGACAGGGTGCATTGAAATGTAAATTTCCCATTGAAAAGCGAGTCTTCACTGGTGGAAGTTTACCTCCCCCAAATCTGTAACTCTCTCTGCAGCACTGCTTGGGATGAGGTGAAGATGAACACCCTCCCCAAGGCAGACTAATGTCTCCTTGATTCAGAGTGGACAAGGATGGGGAGCCAGGGGTGGGGCACCCACACCAGGGGAGACTTTCCTTGTATTAATAATGGCCCTGTTTGGACTCTGATGCTTTTTCCAAGTTGAGAAAGACACATACACACATGTTGCACATGTAGACAGACATTCTATTGTGAACAGACAAAATCACACACACCCTGGAACGTGCCTACTCACGTGCACTCAAGCATACGTAACATACCCAATTCTGCAAGTCCCTGCACACGCTTGCACGTGAGCAGAAGGTGCACGCACTCACAGACGTGTTGCGGCAGCGATGAGAAGTGTGTGGACCCCTGGGATGGGGCTGCTCCAGCACCGGTGTGTCCTTCCCTCAGATGTGTGACTTCTGCAGTCACACTTGTAGAAGTGGAGAGTAGAATGGTGTTGCCAGGAGCTTTAGGGAGGGGCATTACGTAAGTTTTATGCAAGATCAATGATTTCTGGAGATCTGCTATACAGCATAGTGCTCGTAGCTGGCAATACTCAATTGTAGTCAACCTTCTCGAGGAGGGTAGAATATGTTTGAAATTCATACAATAATAATAGTAACGTAGCAATAACTGTAATGAAGGAAGTAGAAGGAAATTTTGGGAAGTGATGGGTATGTCTTTGGCCTTGATGGTGGTAATGGGTTCACGGGTATGCAATCCCATAGACTGTAGCTTACCAGGCTCCTCCATCCATGGAATTTTCCAGGCTCCTCCATGCATGGAATTTTCCAGGCAAGAGTACTGGAGTGGGTTGCCATTTCTTTCTCCAGGGGAACTTCCCAAGCCGGGGATCAAACCCGGGTCTCCCACATGGCAGGCAGACACTTTATCCACTGGGCCACCAGGGAAGCCCACTCTTCCCCAAACACGCTGAGTTGTACATGTTAAACACATACAGTTTTTTACACGTGAATCATACCTCAATAGTGTTTTTTTCAAGGAAGGAAAAAAAGAATAATCATACCCATCTTCTGTTTATCTTCTGTGATGTGAGCAAGAAAAGAAGTGGAAAGGTCTTAAGCACCCAGAAACACCCATCCAAGTGATCGGCATCATCACCATCAGCAGCAGCAGCAACATCCCCATCAACATCTTCCATCTGAAGACTCCAGGGCGTGAACAGATCTCTGAGTTATTGTTCCCCCTTCCTGCCTGGAGAGCTCTCCAGTAGGAACCAAAAATCAGCTCCACCAGACTGACAAACTGCCCAGACAGACAGACTTGCTGAAGAGTCAGAGCCAGCGCACTGCATGCCAGCTTACATGCACAACAGCAACACCGCCACGAGGGCAAGGAAGAGAGGACCAGCCTGCATCTGCAAGTGAGCTTACTGATTCTAAAGCTTCTTTACAACCATGCAGAATCCAGGAAATTAAAAAAAAAAAAAAAAAAAGACCTCTTATAAAGCCACCTTAGAGTTGAACATGAGAGATAAAGAAGTGGAAAGACCCGGCCTCAGCCCTCACACAGGGCACACTCCAGTGAAGAAGGCAGGGCTGCAAGTTGACCAGGCTTGTGGGGTGAGGGAAGAGCTTGCAGGAACTAAACACGCGGAGTTGTGAGAGCCCAGGAAAGAGAGCATGGAAACCAGTGAGGTCTGAGGGCTGGAGGAGCTGGACAGTCAGGAACGAGGCGGTGGGAAAGGCGGCCCTGGCATTCTTGGGCATCACCGCAGCTCAGGGCTTGCAGACAAGGGCACTGGCCGAGAACCTGGGAGTCTTTTCAAGACGCCTGCCCATTTCATCAGGTGCTGCACACGAGTCACCAGAACGGAAAGCAGCCTTCAAAGTGACCCTGGATGTCTTTACCTTGGCCACAGCCAAGCTGTGTTCAAAGCTCAGCTCTCCCAAGAAGCTTCCGTGGGCTCCCTGCAATGCTATGAATTTCTGCAAATCCATGTCCATACACCTTGACCCTGCTGTGGAAAGCACTCTCTAGAGAACACCATTTGAGCTCAAGGAGCATACACTGAATGGAAAGAATCAGGTCACTCAAAATGGCCCACTGCTGCTTGGGGAAAGGTGTATGATGGGCCCATTGCCTTTTTCTGTTGCCAATACCAAAAGGTACTACTTCACAGTGACCGGGCACCTCCATGCTGTCAGGAGTAGCCCTGCCCTCCTGTCCTGCGTGGCAGCCGCTGGCCTAACACGGAGGGTCAGAGCCTGCTCCGAGGCACCTGGGTGGGGGCACAGCAACCACGGGGCTGGGGGGGGGACAGGCCTTCTCCTACAATTGTGGCCTTCACAATTGTGAATTCAAATAACCCAGTTACATAACGTGGCATTTGTGACGGCCCATTGTTCTGACCAGCCCTCTCTGCTTTTGTCCCCTCCTCTGTGCTCCAGACCCTGAATGCACACCCATGCAGGGACCACGCGCACACTGCATTCTTCCTTTTCCCTTCAGCTGAATTGGATCTTTGCATCCGCTGGTTATTTACAAGTATTCCAGCTTCCTCCTCCACAGCGTGCCACAATATTTCCTAACTTGCCAGCACTAGAGAACAGGGACATGGGGGAAGAAAGGTAGAAAGAGGTACTGAAGGAAGGAACAGAACAAGCTCCATCCTGAAAGCAGGACTCCACCTTGGGCCGGACTGTGGACTTGAGCTCTATGCCCAGTATTTATGGAAACGACAAACCAACTGGAAAACCAGACCCCTCCCTGCCGCCCTTGGATGGAAGAGCCCCAGGGCTCGTATCTAGACTTTCCATCGCCTAAAAGAATACACTAATTATCTGTGTAACCAAATAGAATCGTAAATTCTATTATGCTTATTGGGGTATGACCACAGGCCTATTGATAATTGTCCACTGTTAACTTAGCCAGACTTAAGGCATACGAATCACGGGTTTAAGGCATATGAATCATGGGTTAACTTTGATTGTATCTTTCTTTTCCTTTGTTCAGACTAGTTTCAGAGAATCTGGGGAGGTGGGTTTGGGCACGTACACTTAGGGTATATAAGGTTTTCACAAAAACTGGCCGGAGTCCTTGGCTAAGAGGAGACTCTGCCTTGGGCCGCCGGTGTAATAAACTGCACTCCGCTATCTGCATCGTCCTTCTGACTGAGTGTGTTTCCTGGAACGCGTGGCTACAACAGTACCTGCATGAGGGCCTCTGCGAATAAGAGCTGGTTGGGGGGAAATTGCAAGAGGGACGCTAGTCATTGTCTGGACGTGGAGGAAACCCTCCCCCTTTCCCTGTGTGGCTTATTTTAGGATGTCAGCTTATACCCAGCTCTAATAAAATCCAGTTACCGTTGTGCGCCAAGCTGGGGGTTGACCTGAAATATTTGTTTTTTCTTCCAGTAACAAACTGCTTTCTTTTATTATGCATGTTTCTTTGACAAAGAAAAAAAAAGTAGATTTTAAAACAATGACAGGCCATACCAATGTTGGTCCAGATTACCTCTCCTTTAGAAAAATTAAAAAGATGGAGTGATACACAGTTAAAACAGAAACATGTTTGTAGATTTCTACCTTTGGCTCCTTGGAGAGGCTTGAAATGAATAGATGCCGGGAACGAGGCTAGGTTTAAATCTGACTTTGTCCATCTGGAGTTGCCGGCTCAACCAGTTTGAAGGAATGGGACAGTCTTGTGATTCAGTGGCCCCTCTGTGGGTAGCCTAGTCCCAGGGGTAGCAGTTTGGATGACTGAAGGGTTAATGGTTCCAATACCTGCAGAGGCTTCCCAGATGAGCCCTGTGGCTCTCCGGGTCTCCAATTAGACTGTTCATCTTTCTTTTAGGATCTGCCTCTGTATTCCAGGATCTGTTGTGAGACTCATCCGTCAGGTTTATGAATCTGGGAATATGTGTTGATCTGACCTAGTACAAAACATGGCTTGGATTGCAAAACTTGAGAGCTGTGTTAATGGTGATGATGTTAATGGTCTTATCTCCTTCTTTGTGGATGTATTCATACATTAACCCACCCATGTAAAGATCCCATGTACAGATAACACTTGTCCAGTGATTACTGGGTGCTGGGCAGTGAATCAAACGCTTTATGAGTATTATATCACTTAATCCTAACAACCCTATGAGTATCCCAGTTCTATGGATGAAACAGTGAGGCCTGGAGAGACTGATCGAAAAACTCAAGGTCAGACAACTACTAAGGCAAGAATTTGAACTTTGAGTCAGGGAAGCATGATGTCAAAAGAAGAAAAACCTATGCCCCCACCCAGTCTTTCTTTCAAGAAACACGCTTCAATCACTTTTACGCTTACTTCAAGTGAAACAATGTCCTTTGATTTCGCAGCCAAAAGAGCTGCGGAGTGAAAACCCAACAGTGTGATATACTGTGACGTGTTCATGGATGGAGATTGTGTTCATCTGCTATGGCTGTCACAAACTCCCCCAAATTTAGCCGCTTAAAATGACACCTTCTTAGTACCTGACAGTTTCCACTGGTGAGGAGGAGAAGTCCAGGTGGGCTCAATGGAGTTCCTGCTTAGGGTCTCACAAGGCGAGAGTCCAGGTGTCAGCCCGGTGGGGTGCTGAGGTTTGGGGGAGGAGTCTCCTTCCAAATTCATTCAGTTTATTGGCAGAATCCAGTTCTTCTCTGTTGCAGGACTAAGGGGTAGCTTCCTTCCTGGCTGTTAGTAGGACCACTCTCAGCTTCTAGAAGCCTCTCGAGATCTTCATCACGTGGCCTCTTTCATCTTCAAAGCCTGTTATAGCATGTCAAGTCCTCCTGGTGCTTTAAAACTTTTTGACTCCGCTTCTGCCGATAGCCAGAGAAAACTCTCTGCTTTCAAGGGGCTCATCTGATGGGGTCAGGCCCAAGTGGATAATCTCCCTATGTTAAGGTGACTTGGGACTCTAATTATATCTGCAAAACCTCTTCACAGCAGTTCCTAGATTAGCATTTTAGTAAATGATCAGGGGTGAGAATCTTTTGCGGGGGACATCTTTAGAACCTGGTTCACTACAGAGATAAAAATGGGCGCAGGAGGTGACGGGCGACTGAGATGTGGATGGAGAGAAGTCGGGGAGGGGCTGTGCATCTGACGGCCCCTCCTATGTTTGCCCCTGTAGTGCCCTGCCTGTGCCTCCACCAGATGACAGCATCAACAGATGGATTTCCTGTCTATCTGCCAAGTCTCAATTTCCCCATTTGTGAAGTTGGAGGTAAGATTATTCACAGGGATTCGAGAGAATTAAATTGAGGTGGGCTTCCCAGGTGATGCTAGTGCTGAAGAATCTGCCTGCCAATGCAGGAAGTGCAAGAGATGCACATTTGATTCCTGGGTTGGGAAGATCCCCTGAAGTAGGAAATAGCAACCAGTTCCAGTATTCTTGCCTGGAGAACTCCATGGACAGAGGAGCCTGAGCTGTAACAGTCCATGGGGTCTCAAAGAGTCGGACACAACTGAGTGCCTGGGCACACAACGTGCAATGCTTGTGAAGGGCTTTACACAGCACATGTGTGCAGGTAATAGACCTGCAGTAAACACTGGCTATTTTCTTTCCTGACGTTATCTATAGTTAATTATGTAATTAGATGCGACATTGTTAACACTAATAAAAATGTAAGAATAAATACATGGAATGTTTTAAGAGGAGGTGATGCTTGGGCTCCTTTCTGAGGACGATTTAGAAAGTATCTTGGGCTTTTGCCTTCAGTCTCAACAGTACAGCTAACGTGATTGTTTCATCTTCTGCTCGGCTGCAGGTCCTCGAGAGGGCAGTGTGCCCCACCTAGGAAGTCCTCAGAGCAGCCAGTTTGCAGGAATAATAATGCCAACAATACGCAATACACCTAGGACTTGCCGTATGCCAAGTTCTCTACGACACACTTTACAGAGACTGGCTCATTTTCTGCTACAACTTTATGAAACAGATACTAATATTATCCCCATTTACAGTTGAGGAAACTGAGGCTGGGTGAGGTCTGGCAGCCAGTGAGAGGCAGACATGCCCACATACCCAAGCTGTCTGGCCCGGATTCAAATATTTCTCTCCATGCTCTTCCTGTCCTGCTCTGGTTTATCACCCACTTTTCCTGACCATGTTCAGATAGCTCATGCTTTGCGCACAGCCTGCCCACTGCCTGCACGGCCACTTTCCATTTTCCACTGCTCCATCTGCCTTGCTCTTAGGTTTATTCATCTTCTCAAATTTTAGAATTCTCAAATGGCCTGGAGACAGGCTTAAAATGAACATTCTAATTTTGGACTCTGGGGTGAGGCCTGAGACCCCACATTTCTAAAAAGCACTCAGGGATGAAGATCTGTGGACCACTGTTTGAGTGGCAAAGACTCAGGTGGACCAGGAGTTCCGAGAGGGTAGATGTTATTATTTGTTATTTTTTATTATTTTTATTTTCTGTTATTATTCTGTTATTTCTGCAGCCTGGGGCCTGGAAGTCAGCTGGTGAGCCTCACGGGCAATTCTCAAATAAGTACACAGTGAATGGATGAATGAATGAATAAAGTTATATCTTCCCTCCAGCTAGATGTTCATTATGGTCAATTTTAAGTGACTGACGGACTCAGTCCCTGAAGTCAGAGAGGCCTTGACTAGAATCACATTTCCACTTAAGAACCGGGTGGCCTTAGACAGGTTAATAGTCCTGAGTCTCAATTTTCTCTTCTATAAAACAGGCATAAACCACACCTTGCCCATGCGTGCGTGCCAAGTCGCATGCCAAGTCGCTTCAGTCATATCCCACTTTTTGTGACCCTGTGGGCCACAACCCGCCAGGCTCACCTGTCCATGGGATTCTCCAGGAAAGAATACTGGAGCGTGTTGCCATGCCCTCCTCCAGGGGATCTTCCTGACCCGGGGATTGAACCCATGCCTCTTAAGTCTTCTGCATTGGTAGGCGGGTTCTTTACCACTAGCATACCTGAGAAGCCCACCCATAGCTTGCTTTAAACAGATGTGAGAAAATGAGACACTTCAATTCCCATCCATGCCTGAGTTCAAACGTATCACCGCTGAGAGCAGCCACTGGACTTTCGTCAGCTGTCGACTCGTCGGTCCCTCGGGTGGGGAGGTTCTTGTTACCTCAACAGTCCATTCTCAGTAGATTCATTCACAGAGTGAGCCTTAGTGCCAAAGATGGGAACAAGAAAGAGCCAGAGGAGGATCTGGGGCCGGCAAGAAGTGGGGTTAAAGGCTCTGAGTATCATCTGTTAGGTGGGGGTTCAGCTGAGGTCACAGTTAGTTACCTCAAAGGGTGTTGCAGTAAAAGACGAGGCCAAGAAGACCAGTTTCCATGATGGGCAGCATTAGCTGAACCCATTCTCCCCTCCCACCCACCACTTTTTTCTTCTTTTCTTCTCAGTTTCCAAACCTACCTAGAATTTATTCCGAGAAGTTGATCTTGGCTTTAGCCACACACGACCTAGGTAAGAAGTGAGTGTCCAAGCCCAATATGAATTCTTCAATGTATCCCCCTTTATATTTGAGTTGAAATGTTCATTGGGTATCTTAGTTTCTCTTATTTCCAGATCTCCTATGAAAGTTTTTTTTTTTTCCTTTGCAGGTATTTTTTTTCCATTCCATGGATTTCCCAAAGAATGGGAGAAAAGAAGAAAAAGAAATTTCCTTTCCCAGACAAAAGGCTAAAGTTTCCACCAACACAGATGGTCTGGCTTAAGGAAAGTTTTTATAGCCGTCTCCTTTTTTAAAAAATGTATTTAAGTTTTCCCTATATGGAGCAAAAATAAAGAGAAAAATAGCTCAAGAATGGACTGAGATATCAAGTGAGAGGCTACTCAAGCACACAAAATGACAGAAATGACCATGGTTCAGACAGGTTTAGTAGGGAGGACCCTGGAGCTGGGGAGTAAGTGACAACCAGCTGGAAGCCCTCCAGGGTGACTTACACACCCGCTTATGTTCACCAAGAGTGATGCCTGCGAACGGCAGATGGATCGCTAACATGCTTCCTAAGCGCACTTCCCCTCCCCTTGCCCTGGTTGTGTACATGATGTTCTGGTGGCTTTGGTTTGGGTTTGACTGAAGTGCCGTCACTTCCAATGGCCTCTGCCTCCATCTCTGGCAGCCAGCAGCCTTCTCCTCATCCCATGCCTTCATCTGGACCTTTCCATGATTCCTAACTAGTGGTCATTCAGTCATAACTGAGGCAGGGATCAGATCCTTGCCTTATAATCAGAGCTGGCCACTCATCACGGGGCTCAGCAAGTTAATTCAATGCCACAGGGAAATATATCATTCTGGGGTTTGGTTTAGACATTTATCTCCCTGATTTCTTCCTTCTTCAATTTTGGGCCATTACCCAAAACTTTGTGGGGCTCTGACGTAAAGCAGACCTCTGTTTGAACCCAGCTTCTACGAGGATCAGGCTGGAGCACCTCAAGCAACTTTCCTGGGTTCTTAGGGTCATCTTTTGCACTAAAATGAGGGGTTTAAAACATGAGCCTCATAGACATGTTGTAAGAAATAAGTGAAACAAAGTCCTGGTATCTACCTGGAAAAAGACAACACTTTTCAAAACATAAGCCGTGGCTCAATTGTCTGTTTGGTTTTTGTTTTGTTCTTTTGGTTATATCTGGAAAGAGTAAGAAATAGCCCAAATTCAGTGGGTTCCAAGTATCCGTGGGATAAATAATTTTGGCCACACAGATACATTCAAACAGGAGTGCTTACATATCAGAAAGTCAGTACACTTGCATTTCAGAAATCGTGGCCAGGGTTAGGGCTGGATCAGTTTGCATGTGGACAAGCAAGACCTGCTCTGAGCCCCTTGGCAAGTGGCTGCTTGTTCGCCGCTGTGTGCCAGCATGTGTGGCTTTACCGTTGCCTTGGATCACATGCTTCCTTTCTGCCTCAGGATCTCTGAATGGGCCATTTCTTGTTGCTTTGGGTCCTTATCCTTCACTCAATAGAGCCACTCAAAAGTGTCAGGCACTTTGGTAGGGCACACACTGGTGACTGTGACCTCACGGAGCATATGCTTCATGGGTATATGAGGATAAGGATCACTGCGAGAAGACTGAAGCAAGTGATCCAATGAAGGTATAATTTTGCCATATAAGTACTATGAAAATAATTAAACAGGGTCATGGTAGAGAAAGTGACTGGATACAAAGGTCAGCGAAGCCCTTTTTCAGGAGGAGCTATTTTCAAATGAGGAGATATTTTGAGCCGAGAGCTAACAATGCAGATCATGTGAATATTTGGGAAGGATCATTTCAGACAGAACAAACAACAAGGGCAAAAGCCACGTGTGATAACTTGTTCCCAAGATGGCTCCAGTGATTCCTTCCTCCCTGTAGGTTGATGCCTTCTTGCCACCAGGAAGTATAATCTGATTCCCTTTTGTCCTTGAGTTTGGGCTGGCTTTGGCAACTCTCTTGAACTGCCTCAGAATGAGAGAGGAGTGACATTCTGGAATTACTGAGGCCAGGTCATACAGAGTCTTGCAGGTTCTACCTGGACCCCTCAGATACCACTCATGGGATGCTCCCACTCTGATCCCAGACACCATGCTTTGGTAGGCCCAGAGACCGCATGGAGATGCTCTAGTCAACAAGCCTGGTTGAGCTCCTAACCCACAACCAGCAACAGTCGCCACGTATCTGAACATCCGCCTCGGATGTCCAGTCCAGTCCCAGTTAACACCCAGGTGCAACCCGAGCAAAATTCCGCCCAGCTGAGCCCAGCCAACCACAGCACTGGGGGAGGCGGTCATGAAGTTCTGTGAGAAGCCGCTACCATTTCAGGGTGATTTCTTACACAGCAGGAGGCAACCCCCCTCGGGCTCTTCTCAGTCTCCATCCAGCCCATTTAGCCTTGCTAATTCCTTCTCATTTTTCAACTCAAACATTCTTCCCACAGAGAAACCTTCCTGACAACCCTCACCCCAGATGCTGAGGTACCTTCCCACATGTTCTCGTAGAAACTTATAGTTTTCCTGCATAGCACTGACAACAAGTTAGACTCTGTATTTCTTTTTATGATCATTTATAATTGTCTCCCTTAGTAGAATCTATGTTCATGATGATAAAGTTTTGTGTGTTTTACTCACTGTAATATCCTCAGCACTAAGTATGAAGCCTGGTACTTGGTAGGTACTCAACAAATATTTGTAATAAAGGAATCATGGAACAAATGGTTTAGCTTCAGAAGAGAGTTCTGGTGGTTATAGTCAGCCGACTTTGATATTAGACATTGCCCCCAAACACTAATTCAAATCTAGTGGCCACATGTGACCAGAGGTTTAATCAGAGGAAGCTTCCAAGTCAAAATATCAAGGGTCCAGGGCATGTGAGGCCCAGAAGAATTGATTAAAGGATGGTTCTGTGGTCTGAGAGGACAAGGCATCCATAATTGGACATATACCCTAAGCATTCTGGTTCTCAAACCGCTCATAGGAGAGTTGGCAACTTGAAGTTCCTTGAAATATTCCCAGCATCTCACACGAAAGCCATAAACAACACACACACACACACACACACACCCCTCCATGGGCAACATGGCCCAGGAAATTCCTCCTGGCTTATTCTCTTCCTGGTTCAGAAGCCTCTCTGTTCTCTCTGTTTTCCTGCTAGCTGCCTTTAGTAATAAAAATACTTTTTATATCTTGCTACTAGGCATTATGAATTTACTATTCACCACTTGCTATGCCAAGTGCTTTCTACTCATTATCTCATCCAATCCTCTCAGAAGCCTATGAGGTACAGAGTCTGTCTCAATTACAGATGAGGAAATCAAGGCACAAAGAGGTTAAGAAATTTCCCCAAAGCCACAGGGCTAACAAGAAGCAGAGTGAGGTCTTAAAAACAAAAACAACAAAGAATCAAGCAAACAAAAAAGATCTGAATGTCTCCTAAATGCAGGTTCTTGTCCACTCTGTTCAAAGCTCATAAAAGAGAGTGTGCCCTCTTTCTTGCTAGGGCCCATCCTGTCTTGGAAATCTGGCTCTGAACTCATTAACGTGGCCCTGAGCTGGACATGCCATGGGTGAAAGCTCACGGGGATGACCCACCAAGTTTCCATGCTGGCAAACCTGTGGCCCTGGGGATCAGGCGCCCCTTCTCCAACACCCGCTCCCACCGAAGTCCAGAGACACGGCAGGATGGGCAGTTCTTGTGCGGAGAAGGCGCTCCACCAGCAGCCACCTGCAGGCTGGCCCCGCAGGACACTGCTGGGTGCTTACAGAACCCGAGAGACGGTGGAGGAGCCGAGCACATTGTCGGGCTGACAGCTGGGGAAGGAGCTTGGAAATCGGGGAGAATCCCCCAAAGTGCAGCCAAAATGAAACTTCAGGTGCAAACAGAGCTTTATTCTGGGTGGGCCCGTTTTGAAACTCAAAACTGATAAACATGTCTGGGAATTTGAAAGACTGACTCAGAAATCCCCGGGCCCTTGGCTGGACCATCACGTTAAGGCCATGGATCCCACAAGTGAGCTTGCTCTAATCTTCTCAGCGCTTCCCTGACTCTGCCCCAACCCCCGCCTCATCCCCGCCCTGCAAGATAGCTGCCTCATCAAGTGTGAATCATGAAACCGCATAAACTGCAGCAAGGCCATCCTCCTGCTGACTTCTGGGAACATAAACAATAATAACATAAATACGACTGACTAAAGGCTTAAGCCAAGTGCTTAAAGGAAATCTATATTTTTTATGTAAACAGTCTTCTGTTTACCGACGTGGTCTGGTGGCTCTGCTCAACTCAGGAAGATCTGAAACCAGCTTGCTGTGGAAGCAAAGGGGTATAACCCATGGCCTGGAGACTGCCAAGGAAAGAAAATGCAAAAAGCAAACTGAGATGGCCCGTTCCTCTTCTGTAGTGTTGGAAGGCATTAATTAGCGACGTGAGGTTAGGTGATTAGACAGCAACATAGTCCTTTCTTAGCTCGGAGGGCAAAAAGGTTTGGGGTGTATGGGGTGTGTGTGTGTGTGTGTGTGTGGCTTAGATGAGACAGAGGGAGAGATCAAAGGTGTTAGAGAAGTTTAAACTCAGACTCTGCACAAACCATGGAAAAATTTCCCACCGTCCTTCTGTGTCTCTTTGTCTCAGGGCTGACTGCTGATCCTGGGAGGTGATCTGCACGGTTAGAAGATGTCAGACAACTTGAACATTCCTCATTGTTGCCAACCACAAATATTTGGGGTTTGTGTTATCTAGGTTATAATGAGAACCTGCCAGGGAAAAATTCAGACATACAAATCTCTGTGTAAACTACCTTAAGAGTCTTAAGCTGACAAAAGCCAGAGCAAAGTCTGAAATTCTGCCCTCAGAGTACCCATAATTGAGGCTCTGGCTCTTCACATATTGTAACAGGATTCCAGCAGGGCTCGGGTTTTCCACGTATGCCATTCTATGTTTGGGCCAGAAAAGTCTTGCTTGGTTCAACTGTGGCCTCAGCCTGACGCAGGCACTTTTTCAAAGCTTCTAAGTATCTGGGAACAGGAAGGGTGATGGGGTAAGGCAGTCTTCAAGGCTTCTTAGAGATGATGGCAGGGGGCAGGGGTGAGGACAGTCCTGACATTATCCCTTCCATTGTCACTGGACGGGGCATTTCCAAGTTTAGTTTTTGCATTTTCTTTCCTTGGCAATCTCCTGACCACGGGTTGTACCTTTGGCTTTGTCTGTCCAGAGCCCATTCTCCTCCTTCTGCTAAGACCGTAGTGAAGTCGTTCGTTCACTTTCAGAAATGTAAACCTTGAGCACACTCTCTCAGTCCAAAAGCAAAGGCAGCTAATCATTTCCAGTGTCTCTGTGCTAAAGAGGCTGGTTGTGAATTCGAGGCCACTGGCCTTTCCAAGTCTTGCTGGTCCATCTCTTCCCTGTAATCTGTGACCGGCCCAGTGTCTTTCAACACATCTCACATTTTATGCTTCAGATCATCAGAGTTGGCTTCCGTTGCTTACAGTCAAAGAACCCCAACTAAATCCTCTCCTTCCAGACATCGTGTTAGCAGCTGGGGATTGAATGGTGAACCAAACCTCTCTCTGGACTTTTTTTTTGAATAAGACCAAGTTTCGCATTCATTTTCTTAAACATTTCATCTGGAGTCTCTCCTATGTGTGTGTTACCAGCATCCAGCAGTGAATGAGTCGATATGCCGTCTTTCCTTACCAGTGGTGATGTCCGTGGGGGAGGAGAGATACTGCACGAGCAATTACTACATAACACGCAAGCGCTATGTGAGGCAAAGCTCGGAGCATAACCAGAACGTTTCTCAAGAGCCAACTCATCTTGGGACCTGGCAGGATCC
The DNA here is from genome assembly GCF_055505025.1 of Bos grunniens. Taxonomy (NCBI): domain Eukaryota; kingdom Metazoa; phylum Chordata; class Mammalia; order Artiodactyla; family Bovidae; genus Bos; species Bos grunniens. The sequence continues at coordinate 7,045,458 of NC_141182.1, forward strand.
TGCCCTTGATGGGCTTGGTGGTCCGACGGACAGTTAATAATGAATTATCTCATTGAAGCCAGTGAGATTAACGATAAGACAGAAGTGACTGTAGGAACATGAGAAAAAGGACCACTGATGCTGGTCACCCCTGCCTCCCATCCCGGAAAGCCAACCTGTGCTAGAACAGCTTAACTATATGTTGAGATTAACTACCTTAGCTGGGTCTCTGACCCACGAATGGAGGTGCACCAGGGTCTTCACCTTTGTAGCTCACAGGCACAGGGATGGTTGTTGCTTTATTTTTTGAGAATTTTCTTGGGTGGGGGTGGGGGGTGATTTTTAATTAGATTAAAATATACACAACAAAATCGGCCATTATAATGATTTGTAAGTATACAATTGTATACTTGCATTCACAATGTGTGCAACCCACACCACTGTCCATTACCAAAACGTTTCATGATCTCAAACAGAGCTTGGGCACCCATGAGACGGTAACTCCTCCTTCCCCCGGGGAACGTCTAGTCCGGGGTAACCTCTAGTCTACTTTCCGTCTCTATGAGGTCACCACATACAAGTGCATCATCCAATAACCGTCCTTTGGCGCCTGGCTTACTTCATTTAGGCTACTGTTTCCAAGGTTCATCTATGTTGTATAGTGTTATCAGAATTTCACTAGTTAAACAAATTTTCATTGGAGGATGATTGCTTTATAATATTGTGCTGGTTTCTGCCGTACATTAGCATGAACCAGCCTCACGTATTCACGTCCCCTCCCTCTTAGGGAACAGACCTGGGCACACAGTGTGGGATGGAGAGGGCGGCAGGCCCTGAGAGAGCAGCAGAGGAAGCACATACACTTCCATATGTAAAATAGAGAGCCAGCGGGCATTTGCTGTGGGACACAGGGAGCTCAACCCAGAATCCCGCTACTTTTTAAGGCTGAGTAATATTCCATCATTTGGATAGACCACACTTTGTTTACTCATTCATCCATTCATGGACATTTGTGCTATTTCCACCTCTTTGCTAGTGTGAACAGCACTGCTATAAAACACTGGTGCAAAAGTTCCTGCCTGAGTTCTGGCTTCCAGCTCTTTGGGGGATATACCTAAGCGTGGGATTGTTGAATCATATGGTAATTCCATGTTTAACTTTTTGAGAAGCTGTCAAACTGTCTTCTGTAAGTCTTCAAGAAACCAGATGAGTGAGCCTACCTATACACAGGTCTCATAGGGGGCAGGTGTGCCCTAACTATAGAAGAGAGATCAAGCAATTAACAACAAAAAAGAATTGATACCTTTTATAAGACACCTAGAATGTGTCAATCAAGTACTGTTTTTTTCATATTATCTCTTTTATATAATAATCATATGGGGCAAGTGTTTTTAGTTTTACACTCTTTCTCCATTGTGTTTATCAAATAAAGCAGAGTCAGAGAGTTTAGAAAACCCTCCAAGGTCACTAGACAATAATTTCTGTTTGGCTCCAAGCTCTTTCCTCACCCTCCTGTAGCACAGTTCCTCTCAGTCAATCTGCACACAAACGAGGTAAATCACCCTGGGCAGGGAAAGCGTCCAGCGGGCTCAACCAGAAGTCTAGATGCCTCCTGGGTGAAGTTCCACACTTCAAGGCAAAGCATGGGGCAGTTTCCAGAAGGTTCTTCCTGGCCCTTGGTCAACCACGTCTGGTAATGAGAAAGCAAAGAAACAGGAAAGGAAGGAAGGAAAGAAGGAGGGAGGGAGGAAGAAACAGGAAGGAGAAAGAGAAAGGAAGCGAGAAAGAAAAAGGCAAGCAGGTAGCAAGGAGGCCCTGTGGCTACGGCGGGCCTGCAGCCTCCAGGCTGGCGGTCACGCACTCTGTGCTGGCCAGCCTTTCACATGAGGCTGTCCCTGCTGAGGTTACCGCCCTCCTCACTGTGGCCTCAAGGAACCCAAGAAACACACTCATTGCCTCTTTGGTTGTTTTATAAACAGTGCTTGGAAACCACGAGTCATTATCACTCTTCTGGCCAGCCAGTCAGACTTTCCATGCCCTTGTGTGTGATGCCCTTAATCCTCTCAAAGCCAGCATCCTCATTCCCCTAAACCAGGAGGATTGTTTACTTTGGCCATAATCGGGACAGAGTTTAAGTATCAGCCTGTCCTCCCTCAGCACCCAACAGGCTTTAATGCTATAATCCAGGCATTCGTCCCACCATCCATGTTTTTATTCACGCTTACCCCTTGATCCTCCCGAGTTGCATCCAGGCAACTATACATCCATATAGTACTCATCCATTCAGCTCTTCATCCCTCGCCCACTCATTTACTGATGCAGGCATCCACCCATATTCCCTGTTTTAATTGCTCAACTGTGTATCAGTTCCTCTATTTATGCACCCATTAACCCAATAACCAATCCAGTAAGGTAACCATTTATCCAGGCATAGGTGCATCCCTCCATGCATCACTTCCTCAGTCACCCAAGTGCTTATTTATTCAATCACCTAACCACCCTCTCATTTCCTTCTCCAAGGGATTTTCCCGACCCAGGGATCGAACCTAGGTCTCCCACATTGCAAGCAAACACTTTACCCTCTGAGCCAGCAGGGAAGCCCCCTTCTCATTATAAACCTATACTATTTTAAACCTATAATAACCTATTATATATCAGGTATGATTTTGATGTTGGAAGAACAAGGATGAACAACATGATTCCTGTTCCCCTATCCACTCACCAGTCTCCCATTGACTGGCATCTATTCATTTATCCAGCTTGTAGAATCCAGCTTGTAGGCCCTCAATTGGTTACTGGGTGGATCCCAAGGAGGTTCAAAGAGACAAGTAGAGATGAACCCTGATTCTATTCCTTGCATACAGTATGACCAAAATAACAGTTGGGAAGGACTTGGCTGCAAAACAGTAAGTCAGCAAGAGACAAGAGTCTGGAATTGGAGACTCCTTCTGGTACTAAAGTCAGTCATAGTTATATTAATAAATGGTTCAGAACCTTCTTGAGGGTCGGAAGGAAGCTTTAAAATGCCAAGGTGATTAAGACACTTCCATTTACCCATCCATTTGTCTACATTTTTATTGTCCAACAATTACAGTAAGGGCTCTTAACCAGCATTTCATGAGTAGGTATAATCACATAAGTCTAATTCATCCTTGCATTCCCAGTCTCTTCCATAGCTACTAACACACAGCAAGTGCAAATTAAATATTTGCTAAATGAATGAGTGTTCTCAGTTATGACTAGATAAACCCAAACCAGAAAGGTGGGCCCTTGATCAGATAATCTGGCCAGCCCTAGGGCTGAGATGAGTACGTTCACTTTCTGTACGATTGCTTAATGGTAGTGTGCAAGATTCATCCTATCTACATTTAAGCAATTAATATGCCCAGACAAGGCCATGACTAGTTTAGACATGTCTGCAAGACTTGGCTTTAGCTGTTTCATGGAGTGACTCCTTCTCCCTCAGATTCTAACACCCCACTGGAAAGGGCTGAGGCTAGATTCATGGATTAAGAGCTAGTCAGCCAGACTGCGGAATTCAGTAGTTGCAATTACTTTTGTTTAACACCGCCTTATGAGGTCTCCATAGAAGCCCTTAATCAAACTGACTGTTTGGGGTAACTACATTTGTATCAGATCAGATCAGTCGCTCAGTCGTGTCCGACTCTTTGCAACCACATGAATCGCAGCACGCCAGGCCTCCCTGTCCATCGCCAACCCCCGGAGTTCACTCAGACTCATGTCCATCGAGTCAGTGATGCCATCCAGCCATCTCATCCTCTGTCGTCCCCTTCTCCTCCTGCCCCCAATCCCTCCCAGCATCAGAGTCTTTTCCAATGAGTCAACTCTTCGCATGAGGTGGCCAGAGTACTGGAGTTTCAGCTTCAGCATCATTCCTTCCAAAGAAATCCCAGGGCTGATAGCAGTACACAAATGTTCAGTTGGGGAAGATCACTCTTTGAGTTTGGTCAAGACAGTAATGCTATCTGAACAACATAGATTAGAGTCTTGTCTTTGATTTTTTTTTAAAAAAAGTCATTTAAATTTGAACCTGGAGGCAGCACAGCATGTCATTGGTAGTAGTATAGAGGACGCGGGGAGAAAGCCGGAGAGATACAGGCTTGCTTCAGGTATCACTTACTAGGTCTGTGGTCCTGGGCAAAGTACGTGGACTGCCCCTCATCCTCAGTTTCCCCATCTGCAAAATGTGAAAAACATCCATTACTGTACAGAGTTGGATTTTGATAACCCGTAGAAGGGGTCTAGTTCAATGCCTGATACAAAGAGGCCCCAGTAAACAGTAGCTCCTCTTTTCCTGAGTCCCTGAATAGCTGCTCGGTCTGCCTGCTCCACTTTCTTTGAGATAATTCACTTAAAACAAAACAAAACCTGTTTTGAGGTCTGTTTGAAACTCTGAGCTCTGCAAAGGGCTTTCACCTCCATTACCTCATTTGTGCATCACCATCCTTGTTATTATCATCAAAATTATAAGTATCCCCATTCTACAGATAAGAACACTGAGGCCTGAGTTGAATAAGGAACTTACTCGCTTCCCATTAGAGTCAGACTTGAACTCATCATCTTCAGACTCTGAGACTGGTTCTCTTTGTATTAATGGAATCATTAGTAGCAGACTCAACAGAACAAATAGGATGGAAGAGACAAACAGCCACCGAACCCCCTGAGACCTTCCAGAGTGGACAAGTCTAGGTAACGAGTATGCGACTTGCTGACAAGACCCAATCAGATTATGCCCTTGTGGGTCCGGCTTTCTCCCATGTATAAAGAGCCTCATTCATTCCTTCTGTGGCCTTTTGACTGGCCTCCAGCACAGAAGATGATACTACAGCCCAAAAAGCTGTCCTTTTTTCCCAGATTCCTACAAGGAGTCTGTGTTTTATTTCACTATTTTCCTGGGTGTGCTTCTATTTTCTTATTTATTTATTTGAACCACTAAATTATCTAATTAGTGACATATATCGTTGACACATGGGCCACTATGAATATTTACTGCACACTTGTTCACACATTTATCTAAATAGGTGGCATGCCAGAGCCATGTAATAAGGAATAATGATTCTTTAGAAGAGTTACGGGAAATTATAGAAGGGGGGAAAAGTTTTTGCACAGTGGGTTGCAGCTTCCAACCACATCTATCAATTCTTCCTGAGATAGAGCAATTGCATAGTAATGACAAAAAATTTATAGTAATGAATAAATCAATACTCAGCTCTGCGGCAGTTTCAGATGTTACTTTTATAGGTCTTCCCGTGTCTATTATATATCCCTTAGCGCTGGAGCTGAGAGAGTGCGGTGAATGCCAACAGCTACAAGGAGAACGGGAAGGGCCCAGACTCCTGGATGCCGGTGATCCATCACCATCGCCTCAGAGGGAGACCCATTTATATCTCTGAGCCCTACAATGGAGTAGCTCGCGGTTTCAGCTACAAAGTGTTTGTTCTAAAGAATGGAGCTGTCGTTTGTGATGAGCAACATGGAAATGCAAAAAGAAATAAACAAACTAACAGATAATGAAGGGAAATGCTGTTGGAAAGGGAGGAAAGAGAAATGGAGAAAGAGGATTTTAGCCCCAGACGGTGTCTCCCTGGGCTTGACTGATGAGGCAAATATTTACTGAGTACCTACTATGAATCAAGCATAATTCTAGGCAGGGCAGCACGGTTTTCTTGTCAATGGTCCGAGAGGAAATATTTTAGGCTTTGAAGGCCAATGGGCTCCCCAGCCATTAAGCCACCCTTTTCTGTAGCACAAAAGCACCCGTATACAATACATAAATGAATGAGTGTGACTGCTGCTGCTGCTAAGTCGCTTCAGTCGTGTCCGACTCAGGCTCCCCTGTCCCTGGGATTCTCCAGGCAAGAACACTGGAGTGGGTTGCCATTTCCTTCTCCAATGCATGAAAGTGAAAAGTGAAAGTGAGGACGCTCAGTTGTGTCTGACTCTTAGCGACCCCATGGACTGCAGCCCACCAGGCTCCTCCGTCCATGGGGTTTTCCAGGCAAGAGTACTGGAGTTGGCTGCCATTGCCTTCTCCAAATGAGTGTGACTATGCTCCAATAAAACTTTATCTACAAAACAGGTGCTGAGCTGGAGAAGCACAGTTTGCCCACTAGCATCACATTTCCCAAGCCTGTGTGCCAGTGGATTGTGGCATGATTTGATAGGTACACAGACATGGTGTAAATAACTTAGAAACACATGAGAAGATTTCATTCCAATTTAAGTCTCTTATAACCCTCTGATTATATCAAGGAGAAAGTCTCTGTAGGGGGCCAGCCTTTACCTTCCCTCTAACATTTTGCTAATCACTTTTTCAACAAAAAGAGAGATCCCAAGTCTCTTAGCCTTGGCAAGCAACAGCTTCTAGAGAGAATCTTCAGTCTTGTTTGGTTTTTGCAGAGTTTCTAGTCACTGCAAGTGATACTCGCTTCCGTGTACCATTTAGAAAGGCAGAAACGGGATTTGTTAACCTTGGCGTTGTTGACACCCGGCTGGATACTTTTTTCTTGGCGTGGGAAGGCTGACTGTGCCTCACTGGATGTTCAGCATGGCATCCCTGGTCTCCACCTGCTGGATGACAGTAGCACAAACATGCCTCTGCCACTTCTTTCTTTAGCGACACTGAGCCTAATTGTCAATTAGACAATAAGCCTAATCCCGTGCCTCATTTTCCTCATCTGTAGAAAGGGGATGATGAAGACAGTAGCTCCAACCTCAATGAGTTGCTTTGAGGATTAAAGCAATTAATTCATACAAAGTAATCAGGAGGGAGCTTACCTGGGGAAAGCATGCAATTAACATCAGCCATGGCCATTTGTCCTAGTAACAAAGTGCTTCTGCTTTAAATATATTTATTTGTTTACTTATTCATGTGAGCCAATTAAAAAATATAGCCTTAAATAAATAGTACTTTCGATAGTATAAAGGTATGCCAAAACTTATGAAGATGTTTTATAAGTTGAAGTTGTGAAACTGATATATTTCAAGAGTGAGATTTGGACATGTTTTATCTAAGCTCTATTACTCATGAGACATGCAACTGTGGACCAGTTACTAAGTATCCTCCCTGGGGAAAACTGTGATTCCCTCCTTACAGAGGTGTTCTCAGGCAAAAATCAAGATAATACTCTCAGGAGTTACTTAACAGCCATGTAGGTACCCAATAAATGTTACGTCTCCCCTCCCTTGCTTCTGTTGTTACTAACTCTTATGGGTTACATCAACTCTCAATTGTTGTGTAACAACCAGAGAACTTAGTGGCATAAAACAATAGTCCACTCCCCAGCTCATAGCTCCAAGGGTTGCAGTTTGGGCTGAGCTCAGCAGGGTGGCTGTTCTACTGGCCTTGGTGTGGGGCATGGATATGGCAACAGTCAGTTAGTGACTTAACTAAGGCAGCCTCCTTTACAAGTCGAGCTGTCAGCGCCAGCTGTCTGTGGGGCCTCTCACCCTTTGAAGCATTAGCCTGGATTTCTATGTGGAGGTGTCCACGTTCCAGAAGAACAAGAGCAGAAGTTGCATGGTCTCTTGAGGCCTATGCTCAGAAGTCACACCATGTCCTTTTGACCACGCTTTGTTAGTCAAAACAAGCCACAGGTCAACTCAGAACAAATCGTGGGAAATGAGCTTTATTTCTAGGTGGAAAGAGGAGTGAAGGCCCATCATGAAGGAGTGTGTGCACAGCAAGTGGGATTCACTGGGGCCAGTTCCACAAGAGACTACATTGTCTGCCTACAGCTTAGCACGCAACACCCCCTCCCTCTCGACTCCACAAGGACTCGCACACTGAATGTCATTCACATGACTAACATGCCCCCGTGGGGTGTCCAGATGTTTGTGAACCCCACAGATTACACGGGAATTACACAATACCACAAACATTCACCATCACCACAACTATTAATGGCACATCAGTTCAAGGTCGCTCCCTGCAGTTTGCATTATTGCCAAGCGAGGCTGTGGAATCCATAGCATTTCCCACCCTGTTCTAAATTCGTCTCTTCTCTCACATTCAAGAAAAAATGGTCAACGTGAGTCATATGCTGTCAGATTATTATTAAGATTAGCTGTGTCTTGTCTTCCTTAAAAAAAAAAGTCATTTATCTCACTGCTAACACTTCATTATTAGCAACAAATGGCGTGAACAGACCTCAAAACTGCTAAGAAAAGAGGCAATGCATTTGGGCAGGAATCACTAGTCAAAATAATTTTTTCAAGTTAGGAATCCATTCCCACCCCACCTTTTTTCTTTTCAGTAGCTGCAGCCTAAAAATAACATCGATATTTTCTTATATTTTCTTCTCTCTGGATGGTGATCTTCTAGTGATTTTTCTCTAGCATACATCAGCCATCCTCTTCCAAAGTTACACCTCAAATCTGTATGTTGTTAGCAGCCACAGTATTTTCTATATCTAGGTGATAACATTCAGACATTTCAGCAACGAACAAACGACTTCTTCTAATGTACACTCCCCAACAAACAGTGCCTACCCCCAACACAAACCCCAATCCTAGCTTCACACACAATCACCCACCTTTCTCCAGTTTGGATTCCACAGTCCATCCCTACAATAACACTCTGTCCCTCTCGGTTTCTGCCCCATCCCTCTGTTGCTGCGATGGTAAACCTCACCCCTGTCAGAACTCATCTCTCTTCTTGCTCCATGACAGGGCCTCCGTGCCTGAAGCAGAATGTGGCTGGAGGAAAAGGCACACGCTTACTGGCCTCACTTTAGATGTATGACCACATATCACAAGTGGATCTAAAGCACCATCCGAAAAGCTAAACACAATTCCCCAGTCAAAACCTCCTCCCGTTTATCCAGATGACCACTGGCATGTCTTTTGACTCCTAAGGCAGCCAACACTCATTGTCAACAGGTGACCTTGATTCTTACTTTATCAATCAGAAGAGCATTTTCTCTATTCTACCTGCATTCCTACATATAGACTCAGGCTTTTCTTCTCTGCTGTTATGATGACTCACACATCTCCATTGCTCTCTCAACCTACCCACCCTTATCCATCCAAGGACTTTGTTCATAAAGTTACTTTTTCATCGCCTGTGTCATCAACTGAGTGAATCATTCCCGTCGGCATTTGAACATGCCAAAAGATGTCCTTCTGACAAACGAAGAAATTTCTCTTGACCTCACAACTTTTTATTTCTTTCTAACTCAACCCATTTCTTTGCCACCCTTTCAGAAAACTTCAAAGCTTACCTCACTACTGATCCACTGAAACAGCTCTTGTGAAACCCCATATCATTTTCATCTCCTTCAACCCAGTTCCCATATCTTAGACTGCATTGTCTTTGAATTCTCAGTGCCATTTGGTATACTTGGTCAGGGTATTTCTTCTTAAAGCATTTTTTTTTTTTTAATCTTAGCTTTTCAGTCTCTACACTTCCATGGTTCTCCTCCAGCATCATTGGCCCATCCAATTCTTTGGTCTTTTCCCAATCTTTAATGCTGGTTTATTCAAGGATTTTGACCTTAACGTTCTTCTTTCCCATAGCCACAACTCATTCTCAAGACGACCTCATATGGCCTCTTGGCTTTAAATACCAACTCTTTGCTGGTGACTTCTAAATTTATATCTAGTTCTGATGTCTCCCTGGAAATCCAGATTCATATTCATCTGCATAGTTGACATATCCACATGGATGATGAATAAACATCTCAAACATTAGAGATGCAAACTAGAATCCATGATTTCCCTCCTCAGACTCATTCCTTACCCTTTTGGTAAAAGGTACTGCTTTGTACTTAGCTGCTCAATTGAAAAAAAAAACAAACAAACTAAGCAGCTGTCCTTGCTTTCTTTCCATCGTCCTTACATCCAACTCATCAGTAAGTCCTGTTGGCTATTCCTTTAAGATATATCAAAATTTGACTCTTCTGACCACCTGTATGGCCACCAAGATTTCTAAGCTGGACCTGTGAAACACACTAACAGATCTCCTTTCTTCTAATCTTGTCCCCAAAGTCGATTCTTCACACAGCAGCCAGAGTGAGCTTGGTTAAGGTACACATAAACTGGATCGTGTCACTTCTTTTTTCATAAAGCTCCAATGATTCTGTATCACACAGTGGATGCAATCCAGACTCTTTGCCTTGGCTGTCGTGATCTTACCTCTGTCTGTCTCTCTAGACTCCCCTCCCACACTCCGCCTCACTGGCTCTGTTCCGCTGTATTGACCTTGGTGCTTACAGACACGCTAGATTCATTCCCATGTCAGAGCCCTTGTATTTGTGCTTCCCTCTACCTGCAACTCTTCTCCCAAACTTTTCAACGACTCATCACTCATTTCATTCATTTCTTGGCCCAATATTACCTCTTCAGAGAAGTATCTCCGACTATCTCCCTAAAGCCAGCATGCCATTCATCAACCTCATTCCTTGTATTGTTTTCCTTTAAAAGAGTCCTATTACCTGAAATTCCATTATGTAAGTACTTGTTTCCTCAATCACTGTCCATGTCTCTGCCAGAATATAATTTCCATGAGATCAAGGACTTAATGCACCTCATTCAGTGTTCATTGTACAGCACATGGTAGACACTAAAGAAACACTTAATAAATGATGTTAGTGGTAGAGATAGTAACAATTGCAACATGCTCTTAGCATTGTCACATTTTTGTATGCACATTAGGCATGATCGTTTGGCTTAAATAAGAAAAGAAGCAAGAAAAGACAGCTTGTGTTGGCATAAACACTTTATGTAAATCTCTACCCACCAGCTCCATTTCCTCCAGATTTAGATGGAGTTTAAGGAAATGGAGTACACCTATGTCCTAATGTCCTGATGTTTAGTAAATCAGTAGCTTTGTCTTTTTTTCTCCTTGCTGTTGTTGTTCAGTCGCTAAGTCATGTCTGACTCTTTTTCACCCCATGGACTGCAGCATGCCAGGCTCCTCTGTCCTCCACTGAGTCCTAGAATTTGCTCAAATTCATGTCCATTGAGTCAGTGATGGCATGCAACCATCTCATCTGCCGTCTCCCCCTCCTCCTCCTGCCTTCAATCTTTCCCAGCATTAGGGTCTTTTCTAACAAGTTGGCTCTTCAATTCAGGTGGCCAAAGTATTGGAGCTTCAGCATCAGTCCTTCCAATGAATATTTGTGGTTGACTTCCTTTAGGACTGACTGGTTTGATCTCCTTGCAGAAGGGACTCTCAAGAGTCTTCTCCAGCGCCACAATTCAAAAGCATCAATTCTTCAGCATTCAGCCTTCTTTGTGGTCTAACTCTCACATCTGTATATGACTACTGGGAAAACCATAGCTTTGACTAGAAGGACCTTTGTCAGCAAAGTGACGTCTCTGCTTTTTAATATGCTGTCTAGGTTTGTTATAGCTTTCCTTCCAAGGAGCAAGTGTCTTTTAATTTAATGGCTGCCGTCACTGTCCGCCATTATTTTGGAGCCCAAGAAAACATTTGCCACTGCTTCCATTTTTCCCCCTTCTATTTGCCACTAAGTGATGGGACCAGATGCCACAATCTTAGTTATTTTCATGTTGCATTTTAAGCCAGCTTTTCACTCTTCTCTTTCACCCTCATCTCTTTAGTTCCTCTTCACTTTTCTCCTAGTAGTGCCTGTAAGCTCTCTGCCCTCACATCAGACAGGTCAGAATTTATAAGAACTCATCAGTATCTTCTATTACATAAAGACATAAACTATGTACAAACAGGTTTCATTTATTTGACGTGAACATTAAATATCATCGATTTACAGTGTGCAATTCATCCCAGTGACTGACATCTGTCTAAAGCAAGCTCTCAGAATGTTTGTCTGTCTTGACTCACTCAGACAGGGATCCTGGAATGGTATTTTGGCATAGTCCCCCACAAAATTACCATTGACTTTAGTCTAGAAGGATTATTTGGATGCAATGTCTAAGTTTTATTATTGCTTATTCAAGTAGGGCTACTTTCCGGGCCTAGGCTTACTTGGGGTAGGAGACCAAGGGAAAAGAGATGCCTTAGCAAGATGGAGACATGCAGGAAAGCAAACACTCTGCACTCATTGGAAGCTAGCCTCTTATCACAACAGCCACACTCAGTGATGGGATTGCACTCAGAGGCACCTTCATGATGCCTGTGGTTGTTAGAATTTGTTTGGCTCAGCTTTTGTCCTACTGAACTAGCTTTCCTGAGCCTTTGTGTCTAGCAGAGCTGTATCGAATGGCCAAAGGATGAGCCCCTTTTCCTCTTCACTATGCTGAGCAGCTTGCAGAAGTCATTGACACCCTCAACAAACACACATGGGGTTGTATCCCACAGACACATAGTCAGATTGCATTTCCCCAGCCCCCTCTGGGATAGGTATGATGAGTGACTTGGTTTGACCCAGGTACTGTACACATAGGCGATATCAGCCCCCTCTGCTCTTTGTGGAAGCTGTGAGAGCCAGGGCACCACTGGATACGTTCATGCCCTACACCAAGAGGATGGCAGCAGCACATGCTGAAAGGACGCCTCCTTCAGCCGGGGGCCCGTGCGACTCCCAGCTGGCCCTTGCTGGAGACGTAGCGTGAAAGAGACAGAAAGAGAGAGACCCAGCCAGAAGCTCTGACTATGTCAAGACCCTGAGAGTTGCAGGATGTTGGGGTCCCCAGCTTGCTCCTACTGACTGCTCTCACCCTCGGAGGACGCAGGGTCTGGGGAAGGGCTGTCAGCTCTGTCAGCTTTGATATTAACAATTCAGTCGTGGAGCTGTCTTGACAAAACAGGGTCTGCGGTGAGGCGGGAGAAACAGGTGCTGAGACAGTCATTACGAGAAACCTCGGTAGAGACTGAGTCATCTCTGAAACACTTGCAGAATCCTGACTGGCCTTTCCCTGTCATCAGAAGCCAAGTTTCAAGCAGAATGTCTGTGTCTTTATCCTCCAGCTCCTTGTGGTTCCAACCAAGCAGGGAGCTGGGACAGCCGCCCTCAGGCTGGCCTCTGAGCGTGGAGCGCAGAGGTTGATGTGCAGAGTAGAAAAGGCCCTGCTGGGCCCAACAGTGGTCCCTGAGGTTCCCACAAGTAGAGAACAGGCCTCCTGTGCCTCAGTCAGGGTCAGGCTTTGACGTCAACCAGACTGAAGTCCGTGTCTTGGTTCCTCTGGCTGTGTGACTCTGGGGGATTTATGTCACTTTTCCAAGCCACAGTTCCTTCAGCTATGGAATGGGGATCAACATAGTGTATACCACAGATGAGGGATGTGAGATCTGGGGAGATGATAAATATCAAGAGTCCCATACTATTAAACCATACGAAGTTGCCATTTTTGCTCTGTTGACAGTTTCATGTAGTTAACTTACAAATGTCAGTTACTAGGAGCTGATTTCACTCCTGGCAGGATTCTGATAACTCAGGAAGGGCTATTCCTGGCTCAGAATTCATACACCAGCATGCCTTCAGACACTTCCCCTTCAACTGGCTTCTCAAAATGGACTAAGCAGGCTCAGTCACGTCTATATAAGCTCCGGCCCCGAGTCTGTAAGCACTTTGCCACAGGTGAGCGGCCTTGGCCAACGGTCTTCCCTCAAGACCAAGTCAGAACCTCTGCCCTGTGGCATTAATTATGCTCCTAGACAGTCTGAAGTACGTCAGCCATACAGAACCAAAGAGCTGCCTCTGAAAGATCTGCTTGAAGATTTGCCCTAAAATAAAATACGATTTATGTTGTTCCCTGCCTGAGATATAGAAGAAGCACATGGGAAATTTATAACAGAGAGGAGCTTCTAGTTTTTCCACACTGCCTAGCAGACGAACTCATGACATGGCCCTCGCCATGGTTATTTCCAGGTTATTCCAGCTGCTTATTCCAGCCTCAGGTGTCAGGGAAGTGGCAAAAAGCACTGGGCTACTTCTTGACTCCATGAGTTGGCTCCTGCTGTTCCCTCTTTACGGAGAAGGCAATGGCACCCCACTCCAGTACTCTTGCCTGGAAAATCCCATGGACGGAGGAGCCTGGTAGGCTGCAGTCCATGGGGTCGCTAAGTTGGACAAGACTGAGAGACTTCACTTTCCCTTTTCACTTTCATACATTGGAGAAGGAAATGGCAACCCACTCCAGTGTTCTTGCCTGGAAAATCCCAGGGACGGGGGAGCCTGGTGGGCTGCCATCTATGGGGTCGCACAGAGTTGGACACGACTGAAGCGACTTAGCAGCAGCAGCAGCAGCAGTTCCCTCTTTCCCTCTGCCTGAAATGCCTTTCCTCTCCTCCACTTTCTTCTTTCCCACCTCTGGAGCTGTGCTTTAGGACACATAAGCTGCTAGATGACAGAAAGGACCTTGTCTGTCTTGTCCATTGCCATCTTCCTAAAAAGCTACCTGCATTCAATAGGCATTGGTTGAATAACGACTAAGGAATGAATGAAAAGACCTAGTTTTGAATCAAGAGCTTCAGAAAGGTTACCTTGGCCACAGGCCTCTCTGTTGGCATGCTCTCCCCTGTTCCCCTATGATACCTCCATACCTTTACACAATATCCTATTAGTCAAAGCCAGAGGCTGTCCTTTTCACACTCAAGATTCCCCAGTGGAGTACCTGGGCTCTGGCTTGTAAGGTGCTCTATAAATGTGTCCCTGACTCTCATCCTTTCCTCTCTTTTCTCAGGGACTTGTGAGGAGCCCTGGCAGCTCAAGCAGGGAAGCGTGACCCTCAGAACCTAAGAAGAAAATAAGTCCAGCTCGGGGAGCTACCTTGCAGAGAGGGACTTGGGCTTTTCACAGTCCATGCCGAAGGCTGTGAATTCTTTACGTCTAAGCAAAATGGCAAAAAGGGAAATATAGGTCTTCATACAAGTGATTTATTCTGTATCAGAAACGCATTTACCTGGCCTATTTTGCTGAACAGAAAACCTCAGGTTCACTTAGTAAAACTCAATCTGAATATTTCTATCCTTTATTTCCATACAGATTAGCTTCATAGGGCCTCGAGTATAAACACCACAGATTGGCTTGCGGGTTCTGTGGGGGGAAAGAAACAGCGTGGAAGGGAGATCACCGCTATTCGAAGTTTCTTCATGGTTCAGCAGGCGGCTGCTAAGAGTTCCAAAGGAGCGCGCAGAATAAGAAAAGTTTATTGATTAGTGTACAAATAACTGTTGTATAAGAAAAGATACTGAATGGCAGGCCGGCTTACCGATGGCTTACGTCTTACAGCCCCTTTCATTTCCTGGCCTTGGGAACCCGTCTCGATGGGGAAATAAAAGAAGCAAAGTAAATGCGTTTTTCTGAGTAAATAAGAGTTTGCACCAGGTTAAAAAATAAATAAACGAGACCCTTTCTTTGTTGCTGACTTGGAAGTAGACCTGTCTACGCCTGCTTCTTTATCTCTTCATGAAAACATCTTATATTTTTTCTCTTCTGGCCAACACAACAAGGCTTGAGACCTGCACTCCATGACACAGGTATCAAGCTTGAAAGTGGTCCCCTCCAGGTCCCAGCCTTTAGGGTAGTTTTTAAAAAAGGAGCAAAAGTGTCAAATTCCTGCTCATTCTTGGGCTTATTTCTGAAGGACCCTAGCCGAAAGAGAAAAGTCATTGCTTTGGACTTGGTGAAAAGTAAATACAGGCACAAAACCAGGATTTCCACACACGCTCTGCCCTGCTTTGTCTCTGTGAGATCTTGGCAAGTGGTTGTCTTGTTGGAAGGATTAACTAAATGAGGCGCACAGGAGCCTGGGAGGAGGTAAGCGCTTGGGCAAAGCTTCAGTCAGCGGCTGTGATAAGATTCCAGTTACAAGAAAATCTAGCGAGGTGTGGGGAACAGAGAGAGATGTGGCTAAGATGTGGACCAAGAACATAGTGAGGAACCTCCTAGGAGTCTGGCCTGGTGTTCACAGACTGGACTATCCCAGATCTGAAGGGAGGAGAACGTGTCAGATTCTATAGTAAGGTCCGCTGACCACGCACCAACCAACCCTGGACCCCAGAGACAGTATTTCTGCCCTTTCATCCCACACTTAAACCTTCTGGTTATGTTACTAAGAAGGCTTACATTGACCCTGGCTGATCATCAGCATTTCTTGAGCATTTACGTTTTCCTTTTGCGTACAGTTATAGGACCCCACGTGCAGGGCGTTGGCAGTCAGCCCACCGACAGTGCTATAGTACATTTCGTCTTTTGTTGACACAGCATTTATTCCCCAGATTATCATCTTTTTCTGAACAGTGATTGAGTTCAATCATGTTATTTTCAAAGTCTGTGTAAGTGTTTAAAAAGTGGACTGCCTGAGGCACTCTCATATGTTGCTGGTAGAAACAGCTGTACAACCCTTGTGGTGGAGAATCTGACCGTAGCAAATTAGCATGCCTTTAGTTCTTGACCCAACAGTTTCACTTGTAGGAATTTACCCTGGAGATATAGCTCCCACCGTAAAGTGTGCGTAAATGTATTCATCTAGCATTGTTTGCAATTGCAAACATTGGAAACAACTTAAATGCCCATCCACAGAGGATGGTGATCAGCGCTGGGACAATGACCAGCAGTGAACAATGTCGTGGTGGAGAACAATGCGAATGGGTTCTGCAAACTTGGGCTTCCCTGGTGGCTCAGTCAAGAATCCGCCTGCAATGTAGGATACCTGGGTTTGATTCCTGGGTTGGGAAGATCTGCTGGAGAAGGAAACAGCTACCTAGTCCAGTATTCTGGCCTGGAGAATTTCATGGACTGTTTAGTCCATGGGGTCGCAGAGTTGAACACGACTGAGCAACTTTCACTTTCAATTCTACTAACTGATAGGAGTGACTTCCAGGAATTACTGCTAAGTGAGGAAAATCAAAGTACAGAGAGTATCTATAATATGCTGCTTCTTGTGTAAGGAGGAAAGGTAAATGAGGAGATGTACTTGCATCTCCTAATTTATGCAAAAAGAAATACAGGTGGGATAAATCAGAAACTAATGAGCTTTGTTATTTCCAGGGATGAGTAGAAAAGGATCAAAAAGAGCTGAAAAGACTAGAGAGGTGGTTGCAGGGTCTGGGAGGAGTTCTTCTCGGAGGACAACTTTTTGTAGAGTAGTGACATTTGGAAGGATGTCCATGTTTCATATTAAAAAAAAAAAAAAAATCAAGAATCAAGGACAAACCCTGAAATGCAATATAAATAGTGATAAATGAGCTAACTCTGTTTCAAATAAATCACATGACAAAACTGAAAGAATAAAAATGAACCCAAATAACCTAAACACAGTAGCTGGTTGATACTCCTCACAATACAGAAAAAAATAACTATGCAAATATTGAAATCTAGTTAGTAGGTTTGCTCTTCATTGTTATACGGATTAGCAATTCTAAAACCACTCTCTGTGTATTCTAGGGTTGATGAAATAAGTAAATACATTGTGAAGAGTGGATTTGTGGTTTCTTCCTTGACAGCTCAGTGGTAAAGAACTCCTGCCAATGCAGAGACATCAGAGACATGGGTTCGGTCCCTGGGTCGGGAAGATCCCCTGGAGGAGGACATGGCAACCCACTCCAGGATTTTTGCCTGGAGAATCCCATGGACAGAGGAGCTTAGTGGGCTACAGTCCATAGGGTCACAAAGAGTCAACGTGATTGAAGTGACTTAGCATGCATGCATGCTCACTTAACAGTCAAAGAAGGAAGAAATAAATGCGGAAAAGGGCCAGGTCAGCATGAATCCTGTGTTCTGGATTGGAATTCAATGGATATTTGATTTATAAGGTAGATAGGTAAAGACACAATTCGATGAAGATGCGTACGGGTGTGTATGTGGATGTATACATACACCCATGGATCATACATGTATTTTGTAGCTCTGCTAAATTAGAGGGCCTAGGCCTAGAAACCAGTTTATAAATGTCATCATTGTCTCAAAGGATCCAGGGCTCCTTGGAGAAATGAATGATCCAAGGGCAGGGACTGGAAAAGTCTAATATTAGCCTGGAAGGGTTCATCCTAATTTTGATTATTGTATTCTGGTTATGTGAGAACGTCCTTCATTTTAAGAAACACATACTCATATCCATAACATGTTCCCCTACAGTTCAGAAATTACATCTATACATATTTATGCATAATTATACATACGCATACATTATGTACTCTGCTGTATTTACTCACTTGCTGCTGCTAAGTCGCTTCAGTCATGTCCAACTCTGTGCGACCCCATGGACAGCAGCCCATTATGCTCCTCTGTCCGTGGGATTCTCCAGGTAAGAATACTGGGGTGGGTTGCCATGCCGTCCTCCAGGGGATCTTCCCAACCCAGGGATCTAACCCAGGTCTCCAGCATTGCTCGCAGATTCTTTACCATCTGAGCCACCAAGGAAGCCCAAGAATACTAGCGTAGGTAGCCTATATCTTCTCCAGGGGATCTTCCTGACCCAGGAATCAAACCGGGATCTCCTGCATTATAGGCAGATTCTTTACTAGCTGAGATACCAGGGAAATCCATGTATACATTATATCTACACATATATGTGTTTTTGCATACACATGAAGATAAAAATTCAGAAAATTTATACATATATAATTTTTTCTTTCATTTATATATGAAAAAGAATAATAAAGCAAATTCAATAAAATGTTATCATTCAGAGAATCTACATGAAATATATACGTGAATTCCCACAACTTTTTGGTAACTATTTCAAAATAACAATTTTTTTTAAAATTAGGAAAGTAGAGCACAAATCAGGAGAGTAGCAACAGCATGACCAAAGTTTGAGAAAGACTATGGTTGATGATGATGACCAGTCCTGAATATTCCTGAATATTGGAAAGACTGATACTGAGGCTGAAACTCCAATACTTTGGCCACTTGATGCAAAGAACTGACTCATTGGAAAAGACCCTGATGCTGGGAAAGATTGAAGGCAGGAGGAAAAGGGGACGGCAGAGGATGAGACGGTTGGATGGCATCACCGACTCCATGGACATGAGTTTGAGCCAGGTCCAGGAGTTGGTGATGGACAGGGAGGCCTGGCGTGCTGCAGTCCATGGGGTCACAAAGAGTCAGACATGACTGAGGAACTGAACTGAACTGAATTGATGCTAGAGCTCCAACAAAGGCCCACAGTCTGCAAAGACAGCAAGGTTGCAATGATGTATCACATCACCCCCAGCCCCCAGCAAATCCCCACTCTAACTATAGATAAAGAGTTATCTGAGCATCAGCAAAACCGCAGGAGCCCAGACTTCTGATCAGAGGCTTGGCTCATGCTTCCTGGTCATGAGAGGAGAAGGTGGACAGGCAGTATTTTAAGTTCTCTACTAGGCAGTAGTTACATGGGAACATCCCAGCATAAAAACAAGGCTCCGCAGCTCAAAGCCAGACACTGGCTTTAGGGGATTACAGGCAAGCTTCAATTTGAATTGTTTAGTACCACGAAGCAGCCAGGACCAGGGCATGTTGAGCAGACAACTCTGATCCAAGGAGAAAGACAATTCCTTTAGGAGAAGGGCATGTGTTCACAGAGGCCATAGTTTAGTTCAGTTTAGTTCACGCATCCACACGAGGGAATGAAGGGAACCTAATATAGTGGGGAAGGGAGTCAGAAAGTCCTTAATCCCGATTCTACTATCTGCTAAAATTTCCCTCCTTCCTGAACCTCTTTCTATTCATCTGATAAATGGAGATTTAAAATATAAAATCCTGCTTTACAGGGATGCTTTGAAGATTTAAAGGTCTTTATTTAGTCAATAAATATTTATTGAGTACTTATTTTGTGCCAGATAGCATTCTGGAGAGGATGATGTCAGCAAGACCAGGTCCACACCTCCATGAAGCTTATAGTCAAAGGCTTGACGTGAGAAAGACTGGGAAGGTTAAGGCGACTGGAACCTGGTGAGGGAATGGGTGACTGGTGAGGAGAGAGGAAGTAGGCAGGGGCCCCAGGCTTGGGGAGCAGGGCAGGGAGTTTGGATTTTATTTAAGAACAGCAGACAAGCTGTTGGAAGACTCTAAGCAAGGAAAAATTATACTCTGGTTTGCATTCTGGCTGCTGTCTGCAGAAAGAAATGGGCAGTGGAGGGGTGAGGATGGGGGTACCTAAGTGGACAGAGATACCACTAAGGATCACTGCAGTAACTCCAACAGGAAACAATAGCTTGAGCTGGGTGGCAGCAAAGGAAACCTTCAGGAAACGCTTCCTTAATGACCCAGAGAGTAAATATTTGAGGCAAAATTGAGGGCAAAAGGCAGACTTATAGGTACCTATTTATGTAAGCATTTAAGACCATTGTATTAAAAATAAAAGTCACTCTTAGCTCAAGGGCTATAAAGCAAAACAAAGCCCAGGCAGTTGGCTGGCTCTGGACCCCAGGCTGCAGTGTGAGCTCTGGTTAGGGGATGGCCTTTGTAAAGTGGATATGCCAACTGTTTGCACAGTGGATCAGGACTTGGAAAGAACTTCATGCCTCATGATTAGTGGCAAGTGTGTTTAGAAGTCCCTCTGCTTCCAGGAGGGAGATACCTGGTTCAGCTAATGTTCTTTTCATAAAATGGATTTCTGGAGATTACACATAGGGCAGGAGACCCTCTCTATCACATTTTGGGGTGTAGGGCCAGAGCCTATTTATATGCAGGGAGTTCTGAAGTTTCCACAACTGTGTTTGAGTAGGGGATGCCGGTGAACTTGCCCCTTGGCCATGACACTGATACCAATGGCCCAGGAAAACCCAGGTTGTTATCATTTATTGAAGGAGTAAGGGAGAGGATGAAAGAGAGTAGGTACCACTCAGGTGCCATATGGTTTACCTACAGTGAAGTTGAAAGACCTGTAACTCCCACAAGTCAAAGCTGGGATCTGGTCCACCAGCCACCAGGAAACCAATCCAGAGTTCTCTATCCAGAAATGGCTAATCCATAGGGATTAATAGCTTCCCTCGTGGCTCAGAGGGTAAAGCATCTGCCTGCAATGCGGGAGACCCAGGTTCAATCCCTGGGTTGGGAAGCTGGAGAAGGAAATGGCAACCCACTCCAGTATTCTTGCCTGGAAAATCCCATGGACAGAGGAGCCTGGCGGGCTACAGACAGTCCATAGGATTGCAGAGTTGGACTGACTGAGTAACTACACTTCTCACTTTTCATAGATACTCTTTCCTTCAAGTTTAAATTTATAGCTTATTGCATAATCTATATCATATTTGTTATAGATGCTATACACAGCTGCTATATTATATATGCATATGTGTCATATAAAACATATATATTAAATTACATATATACATATTTAAATTATAAAAATGTTAATTTTTGAAAATTTACCCAAGGTGGACAAAATGTTTACTGGATCTTGATAACAGTCAGTTTTTTTTTTTTTTGATAACAGTCAGTTTTTAATGTTTCATTTTAGATTGTCACATTTTGATTTTTTTTCAAAGTAGGGCAAACTTTGTCCTTATTAATACAACTTTGATTCTCAAGCTTAAAAACAATCCTGCTTTCTGAATTTTTACTTTTCTAGTATTTGAGCGATAGCATATTCTATAGTGTAGAAGACTCTTCAAAGGCCTTTCTGATAGCCGCATGGTGGTAGTTTTAATATTTGTGGACACCTGGACTGTAGCCTGCCAGGCTCCTCTCTCCATGGGATTCTGCAGGCAAGAATACTGAAGTGGTTTGCCATTCCCCTCTTTACAGATATCTTTTTGTTTCAGATTGCTTCCTTAGCATGAACCTAGGGGGTCTCTTTTCTAAGGCAAATTTGCTACTAGAAATAATCCACTGATTTTCTATCACTATGTGATAGAATGCAGATAAAAGTATACATTCACAACATCTAAATTTTCATAAATTAAATGGTATAAATCTTTATTCCTTCATTTGCTAATAAATGTATTTCCCCCGTGGAGCTACTTTTTAATCTAACTCCACTTTTTTTCTTTTTTCTTTAGATAGCTTTTGAGAAAAAGTTAATGCTTTCCCCATATCCCCAGTCTTTGGGTGCTAATTAATCCCTACCTGTTTAAGTTAAAGTAAGTTATCTATAGCTCTTCCCTTGTCCTGAGAGGTAATTTTCCTGTCTGTTTCAAACGATAACCACATCAGTGATGATGACATTGTCCTCGGGCGCACGTGTGAGAAGACAGCCATGACGAGTGGGGCCAACTTGGTTCGGAGATTCCAAGACATGTCTCTGGGCAAGTCTCCCCCTGAGCCCCCCTCCCCTCCCAGTCTACGGGGACAGATTTGGGCTTGTGTGGCATTTGAATGCGCTTGATCTGCCCTTATGTAAGAAGGATGACTCATGACAGTGTGAGTCATCCAATCCCACACCCCGGGTACCTCCGCCAGGCCCCTGGAGCTCCCCACCTGCCCTGATCCCCGTCTGAATAGAGAGCGTGACTCAGCGCCGGGGAAGGGTGGTTCTCCCTGTCTGGCTGGTGTCCTCGGCTCCAGGAAGCTGCGGGCTTGTGGCGTGGCCACCGAGAGGAAGGCCACGCCATGCACGTCAGCAGTGCCCCTCGGAGGGAGCCCCACACAGGAAGGGACCGCGGCCTCTGCCACCCAGTGCCCAGGTGCGGAGAGGAAACACAAGGGCACAGGGACTTAGATTTTCAGTGAGTTTTAGTCCTCCCTCACTGGCTCGGGGGCAGTCAGAAGAACGTGGATAATAAAAATAACCGTACTCACTGATATTTTGAGCTCTTACAGTTTGCGGGCGTTGCACAAGGCTCTCGACAACTGTTAACACATTTAATCCTCACAAAAAGACTATGAAGTGGCTATAGCATTCAGTCCATTTGACAGATGTGGAAACTAAGGCCCAGTGGGAGTAAGTGATTTGATCACATCCACAAAGCTGGACAAGAGGCAGATCTAGATTCGGAACTCAGTCTCCAGGGCTTTCTCTATTAACCGCTAGACCAGTCGTCTTGACCTGTCGAGTGCACTGAATCACCCAGGAGTCTTGTTAAAATTCGGATTCCGATTCAGCAGGTCTGAGGCCGGGCCTGGGATTCTCCATTTCTAACAAGTGTCCAGGAAAGGCAGATGCGACTGGTCCCTGGAGCACATTCTGAGTAACATGCTCTATGCTATAGTATCTTCCCTGTGCCTCGGGCTATTATTTAGTTGGAAACATTTTATTCACTTGTCCCTTCATTTGTCTACCTATTCTTTGCGCATTTACACATCCAGCCAACAACCACTGATCCCTCACCATGACTCAAGTGCTGAGAAAACAAAGATGGGCACGTCTCCATGGCAAATAAAGAGAAAATCAGTTCAACACAGAGATAAAACCCACCACATACAGCCATAATTATAACATGATAAGATCTAAAATAGAAGGACTAGTTCTGTAGCAAGGCAGAAAAAAGAAGGGGTGATTCCAGCCATGAGTCAGGGCAAACACCCCAAAACATGGTGTGAGGAAGCCCAGGTAAAACAAGCCAGGAGAGATGCTTTCATGAGCTATAGAGGTCCTGTATTCCAAGGAAGGTGAGCTGTTCTCTGCATTTCTAGCCCAGCAGGCATGCTGGGGAAAAAGGGAGAAGAGGCTCAGGAAACAGACAAGGAATCTTTGTTTATCCCATCCTTCCACCAAGACTGTTCTCACGCAAATCCTAAGAGCTGGTCACTGCATGTTCCAGTCCAAATGTCACTCCTCCATGCTCTTGTCAACCTTTATATATCGGAAGAGGAGCTGTTCTCCACGGTAGCTTACTTAGCTCTTACTCTGTGCCAGACAACTTCTTAAGACCATTGCATGCAATTCATTTAATATTCCAAACAACTCTGGCACACATAATAGTTATTTTATTTTGTAAGTGAGGAAAATGATGCACAAAGTATCCAAGTAACCTCCATAAGAACGTCCAGCTCTGAAATACAATAGCTGGATTAAAAGGGAGGCAGATTCTTCACTGTTAGGCAGGAGGACCCCAGAGCTACCAAACCTCTTTGTCACCATTATCCTGATTCAGCCTGTTGAATATAAGACAGCTTCACTGAACGCAAGCGTTCCCTTACCTAGACTGTAAGCATGCTCATTCACTCAGTGCGTCAGACTCTTTGTGACCCTATGGTCTGTAGCCCACCAGGCTCCTCTGTCCACAGGATTTCTCAGGCAAGAATACTGGAGTGAGTTGCCATTTCCTCCTCCAGGGGATTTTCCCGACCCAGGGATCGAACCCCCATCTCCCGTGTCTCTTTACATTGGCAGGTGGATTCTTCACCACTGAGCCACCTGGGAAGCCCAACCAGATTGCAAGAGTCTTACAGAAAATGCTCTGGGAAGAAAGAGTAAGAATGTGCAGTGGAGCTTTGGAGCTGAAAAATAAGAATGGAGGGCCAGGCTGGATGGGCAGGTGGGTCCAGGGAAGGAGGGAAGAGTCACAGGTTTACTGTGGCTGCACTTGAGGCTTCACCACGAAAGGGCCTAAAGGAAAATACTTGAAGAGACAATTGCTAAGAATTTTCAAAAGCGATGAAAGACTTCAAGGGAATATAAAAAACATTAAAACTTCAAGGAAGAGAAGGACAAAGAAAAACACAATTAGGGGTATCATATTAAAGCCACTATAACGATACCCCAATAAAAGACTACCAAATTAAATCCAGCAGTATATTAAAAGGATACTATATCATGACCAAGCGGGATTTATCTCAAGAATACAAGGTGTTTCAGCAATGAAAATCAATCCATGTAACACAGTATACTAATAAAATGAAGGAAAAATTCATTATCATCTCAGTTGATAGAGAAAAAGCATTATAAAAACACTCAGCAAACCAAGAATAGACATAAATTTCTTCAACCTGATAAAGGGCATCTATGACAAACTCACAGCTAACATCATACTTAAAAAAAGACTGAAAGCTTTTCCCCTAAAATCAGAAACAAGACAAGGAACTCTGCTCTCACTGCTTCTAGTCAGTATTGTACTAGAAGTTCTAACCAGCAAAAATAGGCAAGAAAAAAAGGCATCCAAATTGGAAAGGAAGACGTAAAACTATCTGTATTTGCGGATAATATTTTCTTATATACAGAAAACCCTAAAGAATACACACATACAATTATTAGAGCTAACAATTTCAGAAAAGATGCAGGATGTAAAATCAACATGAAAAAGTAATTGTACTCTTAAACACTACCAATGAATGAGCTGAAGATGAAATTAAGGAAACAATTCCATTCACAACATCACCAAAGATAAAGAGAAAATCTTAAAAGCCTGAAGAGCAAAAAAGGCACATTCCCACCAGAGAGCAATGGCAGTACGTATGACAGCTGACTTCTCCACTGAAAAGATGGAGTCCAAAAAGTTCTGTAATGGCACCATTAAAAAGCAGCAAGAAAATAATGACCAAACTGGAATTCGATCCTAAGCAAGAATATCCCTTTAGAATGAAAGGGAAAAACAGACATTTCCAGAAAAAATAAACTAAGAAAATCACCCCCACAGAACCACACTAAAATAATCATTCTAAGCAGTGCTTTAGGTGGAAGAAGTATGATCCTAGATGTAAAATCAGAAATGCATGAGGGAATGAAAAGCAGTGGAAAGTGTAAGGATATGGATAATTCTAAAATAATATTAACTGTATAAAATAACAATAATGGTGTGGGTCAATTAACATACATGGAAACCATGATACATCAGATGTGAGGGAATAAACAGCAGAGTACATCATGAGAAACGCTGGGCTGGAAGAAGCACAAGCTGGAATCAAGATTGCTGGGAAAAATGTCAATAATCTCAGATATGCAGATGACACCCCCCTTATGGCAGAAAGTGAAGAGGAACTAAAAAGCCTCTTGATGAAGGTGAAAGAGGAGAGTGAAAAAGTTGGCTTACAACTCAACACTCGGAAAACAAAGATCATGGCATCTGGTCCCATCACTTCATGGGAAATAGATGGGGGAATAGTGGAAACATGTCAGACTTTATTTTTGGGGGCTCCAAAATCACTGCAGATGGTGACTGCAGCCATGAAATTAAAAGACGCTTACTCCTTGGAAGGCAAGTTATGACCAACCTAGATAGCATATTCAAAAGCAGAGACATTATTTTGCCAACAAAGGTCTGTCTAGTCAAGGCTATGGTTTTTCCAGTGGTCATGTATGGATGTGAGAGTTGGACTGTGAAGAAAGCTGAACGCTGAAGAATTGATGCTTTTGAACTGTGGTGTTGGAGAAGACTCTTGAGAGTCCCTTGGAGATCCAACCAGTCCATTCTGAAGGAGTTCAGCCCTGGGATTTCTTTGGAAGGAATGATGCTAAAGCTGAAAGTCCGGTACTTTGGCCACCTCATGCGAAGAGTTGACTCACTGGAAAAGACTCTGATGCAGGGAGGGATTGGGGACAGGAGGAGAAGGGGACGACAGAAGATGAGATGGCTGGATGGCATCACTGACTCGATGGACGTGAGTCTGAGTGAACTCCGGGAGTTGGTGATAGACAGGGAGGCCTAGCGTGCTGCGATTCATGGGGTCACAAAGAGTCGGACACGACTGAGAGACTGAACTCAACTGAACTGAACTTAAAGTGCCCTAACTTAATCATGTTTTCTGAGAATTGGTAAAGGTACTTATTTATATTAGACTCTAATCAGTCAGTGATATTTGGTTTGATCTCTTGTGTGTCCAGTAAAGTAAAAAATTTTTAAAAAGAGTAATATAGTGCGGGAGACCTGGGTTCGAGCCCTGGGTTGGGAAGATCCCCTGGAGAAGGAAATGGCAATCCACTCTAGTACTATTGCCTGGAAAATCCTGTGGACAGAGGAGCCTGGTAGGCTGCAGTCTATGGGGTTGCAAAGAGTCAGACACGACTGAGCGACTTCACTTCACTTCTTCAATATATACCTGAAATCTTCTGGGAATGAACAATTGAGAAGTGCTTGAGGACTTCCCTGGGGTTACAGTGGGTAAGAATCTGCCTGCCAATGCAGGGGACATGGGTTTGATTCCTGGCCTGGGAAAATTCCACATGCTGTGGAGCATCTAAGCCCACACGCCACAACTACCGAGCCCGTGCGCTGCAATGACTGAAGCCTGTGCATTTAGAGTCTGTGCATCCCACTCACTGCAACTAGAGAAAGCCTGCCCAACAGCAGCGAAGACCCAGTACATCCAAGAATAAATAAATAAGAAATGCTTGATTAACCCAAAGTAAGTGAAGAAAGGGGGGAGGTGAAGAGCATAAACAGGTGGGAAGGACAGAACACCACTAGCAGAACAGCAGATTAAAACTCAAATATACATGCAATGAAATTACATGTCAGTGATTACAGTGGACAGCAAGGAGATCAAACCAGTCAATCTCAAAGGAAATCAACCCTGAATACTCGTTGGAAGGACTGATGCTGAAGCTGAACCTCTGGTACTTTGGCCACCTGATGCGAAGAGCTGACTCATTGGAAAAGACCCTGATGCTGGGAAAGATTGAGGGAAGGAGGAGAAGAGGGCGACAGAGCATGAGATGATTGGATGGCATCACTGATACAATGGACTTGAACTTGGGCAAACTCTAGGAGACGGTGAGGGACAGGGAAGCCTGGCGTGCTGCAGTCCATGGGGTCACAAAGAGTCAGACACAACTTGGTGACTGAACAACAACAAATTACATTCAATATAAATGGAGTAGATACTGAAGCATCTAATTTAAAATACAAAGGTTGATGACCTGAAAAATATTTTGTGCTACTTACAAGAGATGTATTTGCAATACGAAAAGTCATTAAACATTGAAAGCAAAAGGATGAAAATGATATTGGTAAGATATTAATTCTCCCCAAACTGATCTATAAATGCAATGTATTTCCAATCAAAATCCCAACAGGTTGTTTGTTGAGATTGACAAGCTGACTCTAAAATAAATATGGAAATGCAAAAGACCAAAAACAGCCAGGCCAATCCTGAGGAAAAACAAACTTGGATATCTACAAGATATCAAGACTTATCCTAAATGTATGATGGTTAAAGCAGTGTAGTTACTGATACAAGATGAAGAGATGAATCAGTGGCACATAGCAGAGAGCACAGCAACAGATCCACGTATATATGGTGAGATACTGTGCAAAACATCTAGGCCAGTACCTGGTTCATCCACGACTTCAAGACAGTTCCTAAAAGGGGATTAATTGGTTCATCCCGTTGCTGTAGAAGGTTTGCCAGGCCCATCAGCTCCAATGAAGGGCTGAGAGCGAGCAAAGGGGCACACTGCCTAGTGACTAAATAATGAACCAATAATGGGCAGGGGGAGAAAGGAACAGCCAGGAGTTGGCTAAGGAAAAAAAAATAGACACAATGACATATATTTACCTTTTCAGATAAGCATTCCCCACTTTCCAGATCAGCCCCGAAGCCTTTTTATTTGTTAATGGATCAACTCCAAAGCATGTGCCCTGGGAAATCACAAGCACCTAATCACTTTAGCAATAATCCCTGAAAAATTGGCCATTACTGGAAGTGACCAACCATTTGGTTGTAACAGCCTGAAGCAAGATTATTAACAGCAAATGTGAAGATGATTATTTTAGCAAATTGCCACTGATTGGTAAATTCAGAACACAAAGGCCTCATGCCTGGCTGAAGTCTCTAGGAAATCATTTTATGGTCATAATAAATGCCTACTGCTTAAGATAGAAAATGCCATTTGAGTCGGTTTTCTCTCTATTTGGAGCAGGGAAGGTGCCCAGTTATGGGCAGGGAAGGATAGGATTTGTGAGTGGGGTGAGATGAAGGAGGCTAAGAAAGTTACCAACTCTACTCACTCATTTTGGGAGCCCATTTTTCCTATTTGCTAAGTTGAAGAGAAGTCTAGTGCTTTAGAAGTGCTTTAGAAGTCTCAGTGAAATCCTTAAATCCATAAATTGAAAAGTGAAAGTATTAGTCGCTCCAGTCAGGTCTGACTGTTTGGGACCCCATGGACTGTAGCCCGCCAGGCTCCACTGTCCTTGGGATTCTCCAGGCAAGAATACTGGAGTGGGTTGCCATTTCCTTCTCCAGGGGATCTTCCATAAATTAGTTAGATAATTCTGGTTTGCAAGAAGATAGAAAGCCCAACCCAAACTTATTTAAACAAAAATGGAATATTTGGGCTCCTTTAAATGAAAATTCCTGGACGATGCCTAGTTTCAGCCCTGGCTTAACTGAGGCGACCACACAGTGACTCCCAGACTCAATTGTTCTTTGCCAGTTTCCTTACATCTCTTCCTCTGCTTCATTGCGCAGAGGGGAAGCTTTGCCCCTCTCCAGGCTCACTGCTCTTTCCCAGGACACCTGGCGAGGGTCCTGCTGTGATCTCGATCTGGTTCTCATCACCAAACCAGTCACAGTGACTGGAGAATGTCATAAGCTAACTGGCCAGAACCACAGGCCAGAAACCCTTCCTGGAACTAAAGATGTGTGCTGAGGGCAGGGGAGAAATCGGATCCCCTGGAAGATACGGAGGTGTGCTAACCAAGAGAAGGGGCCCAGGAGGAGGCCAGGTGCCCCCCACATTCTCCAACCCAGGACAGGGCACCCATCTGTGGCGAATGAGCAGCCAGTGGATTCTTCACTTCAAACACAAATGGATGAGGCTCTCCAGGCCAAAACCGGTGCACGGTGCTTTATTTATTTAATTGGGTTTAATCTTCATTCTGCTTAGTGAATACTAGAAGGAAACAATTAAGCAAAAGGGAGGAAGCGTTTATCAAACTGAAAGAACCAAGCTCAGGGCTGAAATGGATTCTGGAGGAGCAGTGAAGGGCAAAGTTGGGAGCCAGAGGAGGAGAAGAAGCACGTCTGTCCCCCTGGTTGTTGATCGCCGTGCAGCCTCTCCATCATCGGGGAAAGCTCAGACGTCTGCATCTGCACAGATTTCCTGCCTCCTTAACTTCTGCACAGTTCTTCCCTCTCGCCAGGATTCCTTCGTCTACTCTCCTATGCGCCAGACTTTACCTGGTCCTTCAAGACTCCAACTTCTCCTCCTGTAGGGACCTTTCTAGTCTCCTAGGCGTCCAGAGCCACAGTTCCCTCTCATATCACTGGAGAAAAGAAATCGACAGCCAACATGCTCTGTGATCACCCTGCTCCCCTCCTTCATATCTGTCATTAAGAGAAACAGGGGTTCATAGGGGTGGCACTGGTCAGTGAATAAAAGGCACAGGCTGAGGGCCCCCCTGTAAGGATGGGCTCTGGGGACCAGAGAGAGGCTGAGGTGTTGGCGAGTCCATGTTGCAGGGGACATTTCTGAGAGAAGAAATGTTGGGTGGGGAATGTGAGAAGTTCCCAGGGTGTAGAAAGACTGATGATCAAAGAGGGAGCGAGCTGAGAGCCAAGGGTGCGAGTTAAGCGGTGTGTGGGGGAAGCACTTCTAGAGTTGGGGAGCGTGCGGTGGGGAAGACAGAGCACAGCCGGTCAAGGGGTGAATCTGCAAGCTTCGTCCCTATGGGCAATGGGCAGCTGCCACAGCTCTCCAGGGGCCTGAGAAATAGGATTTTAGACTATTCGCCTGGCTAGGGTGTGCCCGGGTGACTGAGTGGAGCCTGAATGAGAGGAGCTCGAGTGCCACTGAGGCGACCCACCTGTGTGCTCTGAGAGTCACCCTCTGTGGTAGAAAGCACCCGGGCATTGAGTCATCAGAGTGGCTAGGGGCACCTAGGGACCTTCCCTCTGCTGGCACCATTCTATGTTCTGCTCCTGTTAGAACTCATTTCATCCTAAAACAGTAAATAGCATGATCATTCCCAGTTTTTCCACTGACGGTGAAAACTGAGGTCTTGAGTGGAGAAGTTCCTTGTTCAAGGTCATCCAGTTACAATGTGGTGGAATCAGATTGCTAAAGCGGGCAGTCTGACTGCTCCCCCCAACCCCCCAAACTCCCCCTCCCCACCTGAGCCCCGCCTTCACCAGCCAGAAGACCCCAGTTCAAACCCAGAGCTCCATCACACCCTGTTTGTGAGTCTGGATCTCAGTTTTCTTATCTGTCCGGTGGTGATAAGGGAACCCTCCTCATGCCTGAAGCATCCAAATGACAGAAATGCTGAGCTCAGAGCTAGGGCTCTGTGAAGGCTCTCATCAGTGCTAATTCTCCTTCTGTTTCAATGGGTCACTTCATCTTGTAATTAAAGTGTATCATTAAGAAAGCAGGAGTCACCTTACACCACCCCCCCTGCCATGGAGAGGGGGGAGTGTCAAGCTGGGGCAGGGCAGCCTTTCCTGTGTTTATTGTTCACCCCGAGGGGTGCCACCGTGCCCCCCTCCCCAAGCCCATCCACTCCCTAGATAGAGCGGATTCCTCCCTGCACTCGGTTCATTTAAGGTCTCCGCCCCACGGAAGAAACACAGGAATCTGTGGCAGTGAACTCAGCAACATTTGTTCCCCAGCCCAAGAATAAACAGAGAAAGCAAGCTCTCCGCGCGTCTTCAGAAGTGCATTTACTGTACTTGAAACAGATGAGTTCTCTCTGTTTGCATTAATCGCATGACTATTTGGTCCAATTATTCTTCCCACTTCAGCAATCATGGTGTGCTTGTTCAAGAAGAAAGAAATAACAACAGCTTATCTTGTTGAGAGCGAAGAACAAACAGTGAAAAATCAGGGTCCGCTCCTAAATGCTACACTTGCTGTCATTGTGCTAAAGAGATGATTCATGTTCTCATAGTAACTCGGGTTAAAAAAAAAAAGAAAGAAAAAGGAGGGTTCTGAAAAGGATTCAGTTGCAATGGTTAAAAACCTTTTCAAAATCAGTCCCAAGGGAGACAAAACTCCCTATTTTTATCACCCAGCTCAACTCTGCTGGCCCCCACTCCAATCACATCTTCTCACATTGACCAATTTTCATAGACTTAAATAATTCTTTCAAAGAACACATTTCATTAGAATAGGGTAATGGACAAGCATTCAGTGACGTTCAATCCTCCTTCTAAGGAGCCCTTAAGGGTGGCTGGTGTTTTCAATGAACAAACAGGTTGCTTCTCAAAGGCTCACAGAAAAGATATCGCAAGGCAGCCTGGACGGGAAAGTGAATAGCGGTGGAAATCCTGCCCTTCTCCTGACACCGGGCGATCAGAGACGCCTGTTTCATGGGCTGGCGTCACCCTAGTCCTCTGCCTTTTCCCCAAACAAACTTTCCCACAGTGAGATCCAGCAACCAAGAAGAACCTAAGGGAAAATATTATTATTTTTTGTTTGAGAGCTTGGTCCTGAACCAGCAGTCACTCCATTTCCTGACCTGTTACCGGAATCCTTGGCTTTTGACTTCCTGTGTCGCCTCTTGGTGAACCCTGGGACAGACAATGGGTATCTGTTTCGGTACCAGCTCTTGATCCTCTCCTCAACTGTGCCTACTACGTCACCTTAAGGAGCATTAGGCCTGATCCAGTCCGGCTGCTGAGAGAGTACCCTGGAACCAGCCAACAGAGTCTGCCCATGGTGCTTCACAGAACGGCCCTCAGTTGGGATTTCTCTGCCTTTTTATTCCTTCGTGATTGTCCCGGGATTATGGGAGTGGGGGAAGACTACCCCAGGGAAAGTGTCATTTTCAGCATGTGACATCAAGAATACCAGCTGTCAACAGGACATCGCTGTCGATATGGCCCTGGATCACCTGGCTCTCCGCCACCCCTCTGCCCATCCTCAACTCTTTGGAAGTCCCTACATACAGCCCATGCCAAAGTTCCTCTTTCATGGCACTCTTTAAGTTTCCTCATCTGTAAAACGGGGATAATAACAATAATTAATCCACAGTATTGGTGTAAGTGTCTTCTGTGTGACAGCGCCGCCAGCTACATCCCTAGTGGCTTGGTGGTGAAGAATCTGCCGTGGGTTTGGTCCTTGGGTCCTTGGGTCAGGGCCTTGGAGAAGGAATGGCAACCCACTCCAGTGTTATTGCCTGGAGAATCCCATGGACAGAGGAGCCCGGCGGGCTACAGCCCATGGGGTTGCAAAGAGTCAGACACGACTCAGCGACTAAAGAACAACCGGACACGACTTAGCGACCAAACACCAGCAATAGTGTTAAATGAGATGCTGTAAATAAGATGCCTAGCTCAGTACTTGACTCACAGAAGGTTCATGAGAAACAGTCATTTTTCCTGCCTTGCTTGGAGATAGATTTGATCCATAGCCCAAATTCAAGCCGTAATCCAGCTCTTCTTTGCGTTTAACTCGAGCCTCTCGAGTGTTACTTGTTCCCATGACTCCCGCACTGGAGAAATCCCCTCAATGGGCCAGACCAGACTGTGAGCCCAAGGCAGGTGGCTACAGTGATGTTCGTCATCATGTTCTGTGTTCAGCAAACGAGTGATGGAAAGATAAATGCGCAACTGGGCTCTAGATCCTGAGGCAGACCACCGCTGTCCCAGATGCTACTAGGGCTCCGTGAGTGACATCCAATGTCCAAACAATGTCTTCCTAAGTGAACCTTAAATATCAGCACTGGCTTCATTCAGTCGAGAAAGACTCCCCAGATACCAGCAGTCTGCTCCCACCTACTCCTCTCCCAGCCTCGGTCTCACTTCTAATCAATCAGTCCATCAAAGCTGCTGGAGATCTTTCTCTATAACTCAAACCTTAGAGTATTTCTCCCCTGATATAAATCAGTTGTAGGACAGAGCCACCGAATAGCTGCTTCTTTCTCAACTCTGTACTATCTTGGGGGGTATCAGTCTCTGAGAGTTAGCTGTTGATTTCTCTAACTCTCCCCCTTGACGTCAAGGACTCTGAGAAAAAAGAAAGGGAAGGAGGGATGGGGAGAAATGAGCTGAGAGACAGAGATGGAGAGAGAGACATCAGAAGGAGACAGAGGGGTGGAGAGGAAGGAGACATGGACAGACAGAGATGAAGATGGAGAGAAAGAAATGCAGAAACAGAGAAGCAGAAGAAAATAATTTTTAAAGAGAGAAAGGAAATGAAGGTGAGAAACAAAGATCGATGGAGGTAGAAGTTACAAAGAACCATCCAAGAAATGAAGAAATTGGAGAAAGAAGGGAAGAAAGAGAGGAAGAAAGTGGGGGGGAAAGCAGGTTGCTGAGGACTGGAGGGGACAGAGAAAGCCGCGGTGGGGGCAGCAGAAAAACCCGCCCCCTCCAGCAGGAAGTCCTTCTGGGCTTCACCCCGGTTCCTGCCACCTCCCATCCAGCCATCACGCCAGGGCCCTGAGGGCCGAATACCACAGTCTCAGGGAGAGGTTTCCCTTCCTAACGGAGCCGTGGCGTGGAGCCTCCATGAACACGCTGTGGATGGAGGCTCACAAACAACTCCCAGGTGGCAAGCTTAGGTCTGCCAAGAGGCTCGGGCTTCCTGGTCTGTGTGGCTTTGGTGTCCGTGGAGTCACTCCTGGGGCTTCACGGAGCATGTGCTGTTCGTGTCCCCTGAGCCCACCCACAGGCTCTGAATCCAGGCACTGCCTTGCTGACAGCAAGACCCCGAGCAGGACATCCCCCAGGGCTGGCGTGCACACTACCATTTGGCAGAGCCGAGAGGAGGCTTGGAGAAGACCAGGGGAACTGCTCACTCCTCCATAAAATACTTAGAGAGTGGGTCCAGTGTGGTGGATATCTAGGGGTGCCTGCATCTATTTATTTACTTATTTAAATTTTTTTATTGAAAGCTAGTTGATCTGCAATGTTGTATAGTTTCCGGCACACAACAAAGTGATTCAGTTATATGCACGCGTGCGTGTGTGTGTGTGTGTATCCATGAGTCTATTTCTGTTTTGTGAATAGGCTCATCTGTCTCACTTTTTTGGGATTCCACATATGAGCGACATCATACGGCGTTTGTCTTTCCCTGTCAAACTGACTTCGCTTAGTATGACAAGCTCAAGTTCCATCCACCTTGCTGCAAATCGAGGGGCCTGCTTTCACATGCTCACGCTGGTGTTTGTTAGCCAAGCACAGCTTTGCACTTGTTATTTAATCTGCCCATGCCTCAGTTTCCCCATCTGACAAATGGGGGATATATATGGTACTAACTGAACTGGGGTTCTTCAGAGGATTAAATGGAACTGGTCTCTCATTTAACAAGAATATATTATCTACTATGCCCTCCAAAAACTGCTCTTGGAGCTTGCATAGGGCAAGATTATAAAAAAGGTAATAAGAAAAACTACACACAAATTGTTGAGTACAGTGCCTGGCACATAATCAATCACCCGAGAGAAACGTTGCTGCTGCTGCTGCTGCGTCGCTTCAGTCGTGTCCGACTCTGTGTGACCCCGTAGACGGCAGCCCCCCAGGCTCCCCCATCCCTGGGATTCTCCAGGCAAGAACACTAGAGTGGGTTGCCATTTCCTTCTCCAATACATAAAAATGAAAAGTGAAAGTGAAGTCGTGTCCGACTCTTAGCGACCCCATGGACTGCAGCCTACCAGGCTCCTCTGTTCATGGGATTTTCCAGGCAGGAGTACCGGGGTGGGGTGCCATTGCCTTCTCCTCGAGAGAAACATTAGCTGTGATTAATTGCACATCTACGATATCGGAGGCACTCCCACAGAACTTGAACTCTATTCACCACTGCCTTGGATCTTCAGAATAATATTGTAAAGTGGTTAAATTCCTGCTCTTTTACAAATGAGGAAACAATTCAGGAGATTGAGGTGGGCTTCATGTGACGTAATTAGCAAATAGGGGACCCAAGTTCAGACACAGATCCATTGAACTAAAAGGCATGCTTTCAATAATAAGTCACTGTACAAAGACAATCCCGGCTTGGGTGGGACCAAGTGGGTACCTAGTCTGCAGCTTTTTTCCACATGCTCCATCGCCTGCCAGAATCGCTGGCTGGAATCTTAGTTCTCCCTTCCCTGCTACTCACAGTGCATCTTTTGCAGAGTAAAAAAACAAAACAAAAAAAAAACAACGTTCTTTCTCTTTTGTGATCTGGAAGTATCCACAACCAAGATCTACCACAGGAAAGCAAAAGAGCAAAGAAAATCTGGACTCTGAGGACCAGAACTTCCATGTTAGGTATTCAACGTTTCCTTCACAGACGACTGAAGAAACTCGGTCCAGTGAATACTGCGGGGGTCAAGGTGCAGCAACGCACGTCAGGCCCCACCACGGGAGTCACCCTGAGCTAAGCCTGGACGAAGCTGATGAGAAGCAAGCACGCAGCAGGTCAGAGGTGGAGGTGGGGGAGGAGGAGGCAGAGGAGAGGGCAGGCAGGGGACATGGAGTGAACACACCAGTTAGTTGGCTTCTAGGTCAATGGCTAAAATCCCAAATCAGCTAATGTCGGATCTTGGCATAAACAACTCTCTGTAAAGTTGTTATCACTAAATTAGCATTTATTAAAAGCCTGTAATTATTATCCTTACTTGTGGGGTGTATGTGCGTGTGTGTGTGTGTGTGTATCCCTCCTTTCAACCCTGTTTATAAGCATCCTCCTAATTTATTTTTGATCAGACTGAACAGGGGCCAAACCTCTTTAGCTAATATTGACATTGGCTGGGTGTCAAATGTCCAGGATTCAGAGAAATTAGAAGGATTTGGTCTTGTTTTCCTTTTTGTTTTTTAACTTAATTATCTTGAATCACCTCGCAATTCAGACCTGACTTTTCCAAGCCCCACCCTACGTCCCAGTTCTCCTTTCTCTGATCTGATTACATTGGCCCACTGCGAGTTGCTTATTTCCTCAAATGATTTCACTGACACCAAATGTGCTCCTAGACTAGCTTGGAAGTTCTCAACAGAAACCAAAGTTCTGCCATCCCTCCCTTGTTTTCCTTGTTTCTGGCGGAGGATTTGAAGTAGTTGCCAAAAAAATGGATGAAACCCAAAATAATAAGATAAATAAAGAAATGGGGTAAAATGAGAAAATAAATGTAGAGAAATACTAAGATTGGTAATAATAACTTATAAACAGCTCACTTTATGATCCTGTCCAGTCACTCAGTCATGTCCTACTCTTTGCAACCCCATGGACTGCAGCACACCAGGCCTCCCCGTCCATCACCAACTCCCAGAGCTTGCTCAAACTCATGTCCATTGTGTCGGTGATGCCATCCAACCACCTCATCCTCTCTCATCCCCTTATCTTTCCAACTTCAATCTTTCCCAGCATCAGGGGCTTTTCCAATGAGTCAGTTATTTGCATCAGATGGCCAAAGTATTAGAGCTTTAGCTTCTGCATCAGTCCTTTCAATGAATATTCAGGACTGATTTCCTTTAGAATTGACCAGTTTGATCTCCTTGCAGTCCAAGGGACTCTCAAGAGTCTTCTCCAACACCGCAGTTCAAAAGCATCAATTCTTCGGCGCTCAGCTTTCTTCACAGTCCAACTCTCACATCCATACATGACCACTGGAAAAACCATAGTCTTGACTAGATGGACCTTTGTTGGCAAAGTAATGTCTCTGCTTTTTAATATGCTGTCTAGGTTGGTCATAACTTTTCTTTCAAGAAGCAAGCAACTTTTAACTTCATGGCTGCAGTCACCATCTGCAGTGAATTTGGAGCCCCCCAAAATAGTATTTCACCATTTCCATTGTTTCCCCATCTATTTCCCATGAAGTGATGGGACCAGATGCCATGATTTTAGTTTTTTGAACATTGAGTTTTAAGCCAACTTTTTCACTCTCCTCTTTCACTTTCATCAAGAGGCTCTTTAGTTCTTCTTTGCTTTCTGCCATAAGGATGGTGTCATTTGCATATCTGAGATTATTAATATTTCTCCCGGAAGTCTTGATTCCAGTTTGTGCTTCATCCAGTCTGGCATTTCACATGATATACTCTGCATATGAGTTAAATAAGCAGGGTGATTTCCAAAAGGGTCCATGGGGTCGCTAAGAGTCGGACATGACTGAGTGACTTCACTTTCACTTTTCACTTTCATGCATTGGAGAAGGAAATGGCAACCCACCAGTGTTCCTGCCTGGAGAATCCCAGGGATCGGGGAGCCTGGTGGCTGCCGTCTGTGGGATCACACAGAGTCGGACATGACTGAAGTGACTTAGCAGCAGCAGCAAGGTGCAAGTGTGACCATAGTTATTCAGCTCTCAAGGAAAACCCACATGTTCAGGGACAATGTTTGTACTGTCTGAAGATACACCAAACTAAGGAAAGTACAGAATTTTCTGATATGTAGGCCAAAGAGAAATCTCTGCTGTGGACCCACCTAAAAATAAACTGTGAAAGACTCAGAATCTTTAACAACATCATTGTGGTCAACACAAAGTTCTCAAGTGATCATCTTACTTGGCCTCCGTGTTGGGCCTCAGGCATCTCCCTGGGGTGATGCTATAAGAATACTGGTTTTCTGATGGTTTGGGCAGGGATTGAGTCACTTCACCCTGGGTCATTTGCTGGTGCTCAACAGCATGACTCTCTGCCCCTTACAAAACCACCTGGGGCACATTTCTTATTGCACATTTTCATCCCCATTTATCACTAGACTAGAAGGTCCGGGAGGGCAGGGACATGGCCTTCTTCCTCATGTGCTATGTCCAGGGTTTCCCATGGCCCCCAGCACCTACTCCAGCAATCACTCAATAAACAGCATGTTGAATGAGTTCATGAAGAAACAAATAGAAGAAAGAAACCAACGCAAGGGAACTGTGTTGGAGGAGAATGAGCCAATCTACGTTAATGACTAGCTTTCATTCAGCACGTATTTGTGGTGAGGATTATGCATCAAGCACAGGACTGGGCACTGTTACTGCTTCTGGTGTATCCTTCCCATCCCACCCCAATATAGCCTGACCAACTCAGCTTCTTTTTCATTCATTTCTCAAGCTCCATGCAGTATCTCCTTTTATCTACATTTTCCCATGGACTAAAAACTTGGGTAAATTTTTGCCACAGTGGCCACATCCTAGTTTATCAAGAAGTGCTGGACATCACAGAGAAAATCTTTTTTTTTTTTTCCTTATACATTGGATGTGAAAATATTACATTTAATTCTTTACATAGGAGATCTCAGGCCAACAATTGTTGGAAATGACTATCAAAGGCAACCTAGCTTCCCTCAAAAGCTTTGAGAGTTCCAGGAGGGACTCAGGGCTGCACAGAACTTGGGAGAATGAACTCAGCCTGCGTTTCTGGCCTGACTTCCAAGCTGCCAGCATTTTTAATGAGAAATGAGGCCAGTGTCAGACTAAGAAGAAGAGAAGGGGACATTTTGAAACTGAGAAGAGACACATATAAACCAGCAGGCTGACCACATTATCTAAACTGCTGTTTTATAGCTGTATTATGCACTCAATTAAAAAAAATGTTGAATGTAAAATATTTATAAAGATAAGGCACTGGCAAGCGGGGCAACTCTGGAGAGGTTTTTCTTTCCTCCTCCTATTAGATACTTTCCTTGATTCTAAGACTAAAAATGCTACAGTCAGCACCAACTTAATTCCACATTGCAATTAGGGTTATGCATTAAACCAGGCCTCTGAACACGACTACCCAAAAGGAGCTCAGAAACTAAATGAAAACCAGACGTGTGGCCGGAGCAGTTGGCACCAGCCAGGATCCCAATATATAGTCATGGTATAGATTTAAAATGAAAATTAAAAGCAGTCATTACAGTTAAATTGATGTCACGTTCGCCAGCTGTTTATTCGAAAGGAAAAGAAAGGGAGTGATCCGGGGATTCTGTAGGCAGCTTGACGTCTGTGCCTATACTTTCAAGAAGATATGTGAGCTCTTTGTCTCGTGGAGAGAAGGTTTGATGACATACCTTTTATTTTTGGTTAATGTCAGTGTTCTTCAAAGTCTAGATTGAGGCTTAGTCAGGGGTTTGCCTCAGAGTCGTCTGAGTTGCTTCTAACATCTACATCTAATATCCACACCTCACCCTGCTTTGATGAACCAGGTTGGAGGTGGACCTAGGAATCCAGATTTTTTAAAATTCTCTGCCAGTGTTTCTAAAACCTGCCCTGGGGTGAAAACATCTGAGGTCCCCACATGGGCCTTCTGGTAGCCAGAAAAAGTGCCCTTTCCTCTGCTTCTCCTGGGGCTGGCCCTGTTCTCCCAACTCCCCTCAGTGACTTCCTTGGCCACACCATGGACCTGTCAATGTGAACTGCTGCTGACAGCAGCACTGTGGTCTCAGAATCAAGGAAGGGCCTCTAATAGGACAGGGTAAAGGAGCCACCCCCTTGCCAAGGAGCCTGGTCGATCTTTACACAAACTTTTACATTCAACGTTTTGCTGAATTGAGCTCACCCCAGAGACCCCTCACCATCATGCTCCATCAGCGTCTCTCTAACAGCCCCCCCCCCCATTTTATTTCTCTCATGGCCCTTATCACCACCTGAAATTCTCTGTCTCTCTTCTTGGTCAGCCCTACATCAGCAATTTAACCCAGTCGAATGTAAACCTGGAGAAGGTTGGAACCTTGCCTGCTGCCTCCAGGTTGCACCCATGGCGAGGTCTGTGCTTTGCTGGCTGTTGGTCCACAATAGATGAATTCAAGAATGAAGGATGAGGTGATTTAATACACCTTGGTTTAGGTAATGAAAGGGTAAAGAAAAAGAAAAAAAAAACCCTCTAGGAAGCCAGTGTTCAGATTTGGGGTACTGAGGCAATTCCAAGGTGGGAGAAAATATCTAAGCTACATGCTCCCATGGTTCACAAATGCAGTCTCCTAACACAAGTTCAGTTCAGGACACACGGGGAAAAGCGAAGCTCACCAAACCTGGAGCCCCACTCACAGGAACTGCTTAAATTAATTAATGTAGGGTGCATCTCGGGCATGGGTTTTGCTCCAAAGCCCCCAACGAGGTTTTCATTTACAGCCCAGGTTGACAATCAGTCCTCTGTTCCCTGTGTAAAGCCCCATGGTTGAGGCGGTTTCGGGGAAAAGGAGAAGACAAGCATGGTAGAGCTTGCTACTCAACCTCCAGACCGACAGCCCGGACATCACGTAGGAACTCGGGGGAAAAGCAGGCGTCCAGCCCACTCCTCCAGGCCTCTGGCTGAAATCTGCGCTGTGACAGGGTCCTGAATGATGGGGGTGTGTGAAGGTCCCAGGAGAGCTGACCTCAGAGGAAGCGAGCTAGTACGACCTTGTGTCAGGTGTCCCCTGAGGCCCCAGCACAGGCGGCCTTGAGCTGGGTGTGCCGCGGTTCGCAGATAATGGAACGCACGTGTGTAAACATGAATTTCTTCTCTCTGGCTAAAGCAAAGTGTGTCTTTGGAGCAATCAACCTCCCAGCTGCATGGGTGTCCCCTTTCTTAGCAGGACGCACTCTGCTTTCTCCCATCAGTCACTCCTCTGAGTTTTATTTCATGCTAGAGAGCACATGGCTGCCAAAAGCAGAGGGCGTTTCCCCTGGTCACTGAGGGCTCCGGCCTTGGCCTCGCCGTGTACTGGTTATGAAAACTTGAACAACTTCCTGGAACCCTACCTGATCCTCAGGTTCCTGACCCATAAGAAAAGAACAATGGTCCTGTACAGCCCATCCTGCAGGGCTGCTTCGAGGATCAAATCAGACCATTTACATTAACGAAGGGAGGTGTAATTATCGTCAGTGTGTTGGTATGACTCACAGCATTCTAAGTGCACAAAAGCCTTGGCTAGGGAGGACGGAGAGGTACAGACATATCTGCAGCTTCAGGGCTGCACCGGGAATGGTCCTTGGAGAATTCCCTGCCTGGAGAAAGCCCTTCTTTTCAAAAGAACTTACGTGAATCCTTGACCATTTAAAAGGACCCACATAGCTGACCCACACTGGAAAAGATCCTGATGTTAGGAAAGATTGAAGGTGAAAGGAAAAGGAAAACAGAGGATGAGATGGCTGGATTGCATCACCGACTCCATGAATGTGAATTTGAGCAAACTCCAGGAGACAGTGGAGGACAGAGGAGCCTGGCGTGCTGCGGTCCATGGGGTGGCAAAGAGTTGGACTTGACTTAGCGACTGAACAACGGTTGCTCAGATGTCAATACTCTGCCTGCAGTGCAGGAGATCTGGGTTTGATCCCGGGGTTGGGAAGATCCCCTGGAGAAGGGAATGGCTCCTATATTCTTGCCAGATTCCATGGTGGGCTATTGTCCATGGGGTCACAAAGAGTCGGACACAACTGAGCAACTAACACTTTAACTTCCACGACAACAAAATAGGATCCAAATTTCTGCTCTTTTTTCCTTTTTTTGCCTTCACTACCAGGGAGCTTGGAGTTAAATGAGGTGGCCCACAGCAATCACTAACTCATCTCCATTTTTATCCAGCAAACGATTTAAAATATTTTTCCAAAGTATGCTAAGTATAAATCAATGATAACAGTAATATTAATACCAGGAACCATGAGTTGCAACTCAAAACACATAATAACATTTTGGTTTGAATTCATCTGTTTAGGCCAGTGCCACTCAATAAAATTATAATGTGAGCCTTTTGTAAAGTTTTAAATGTTCTAGTCACAATAAAAAAAGTGAAAAAAAAAAAAGGTGGAACTTATGTTAATATAAGCCAAGGTAGCCAAAATATTATCACTTCAAAATATAATCAAAATAAGCCATTATTGATGTATCCTATATCCTTTCCCATAATTAGTCTTTAAAAATTGGAGTGTAATTTGTACTTACAGCCTTTCTCACTTGGGCCAAGCCTGTTTCAAGAGCTCCATAGTCACACATGGCCAGTGACTGCCATATTGGACAGCCAAGACTCAGGCAATGATCTTTAGGAGAGAATTGTAATAACATCTAACTTTATCACTCCAGTCGGCTATTTGGTGCTTTATAAACATTGTTAATTTCCTTAAGAACACTTTAAGTTAAGGACTCCCATTTTATTTGTAGATGAGGAAGCAATTGTTCAGAGAGGTAAGACAATTTGTCCAAAATTGAAAAGCAGAGCTAGAATCCAAAGCCAGTTCCAAACACCTGGGCCCATAATTATACCATTCTGGAACATATACTGATGTACTGATTTGAGAGTATAATTGAGATCAAGGGACCTCCCTGTGTAGCCCCCACGGGGTCGTGCTCTCTGTCTGAACACCAGCTCCAGCCATACAATTCAGGGGCTCCCGGAGAAGAGGGGAGTAGGCATGACAGTAGGTATCTCTCCACCAAACCACCGACTTCAACCTGTACAGCTCAGCTGAGAAGTTTGGAAGAAGCAATTATGATTTTATTGCACCCACTGTGCTGACGATTAATGCTGAGTGAGGGTGGAAAATGCACCCTCTCATTTGCTAACATGCACTATAATTATGCATGCCTCTCCAGGTACTATAATTTAGGACTTAAAAAAGCCCCATTTCGAACACGTAGTGCTGCACTTGTAAAACATTACAGATGTGTTATCATATAAATGAGATAGCTGTGACATGATAGCACGATAATAAATCCCCAACTTAGATTTGGAGACAAGATATGTCAAAAACAAATCCACACTGCCACTTAATCTTCTCCATAAACTGTTTATTTTTTCTGAGTCCTACAATAATACATGTCAGACGGCTTTGATAGTTTCCAGATTAATGTGTTTTTCCCCTTCAGGTCATCACAAGACTACTCATTTCATTAAATTAACTCTGCTAGTTGCAAGGTGGAAACGGGCTGCAAAACATAACTGTTTGCACCAAATCGGGAGCCGGCAAGATGGAATTAATAAATAAAACTGATCTCCCTTCATTTCCGGGGGAGGTGGGGAACGCCGTGTTGCATCGCATCTTGATTTCCCGAGCTCCCACTGGGAGCAATGAGCCCCACGGTTATGTGTGTGCCAGAGGTGAGAAGCTCTCACCCAAAGCCACTTTGGTCTGCTATCTGATGGAGCCCACCCCCTTCCCATGATGCCTCTGGGGTGGAGCTGGCCTCACCGGCCCACACCCTAATTAAAAAAAAGGCAGCTGTGGAAGCAAAGGCTTCACCATGAAAGATTCATCCTCCCTCTCTGCGGTGAAAGCCACTGCCAACCAGGCAGGCTGTTTCACACCTGTTTGGGTCCCCAGGAGCTTCAGGCAAGACGTCACCTGACTCCACACCCTGCCTGAAGCCTAATTTTCAAACTGGAAAACCCTCTTGACTACCCCATGCCTCCCAATCATCGGAGGCCCTGTCTATCCAGGAAATCCATGTGGCAGCGTGGGAAAAAGTTATTACAAGCCTCCAGCTCCCCACTGTACAGACCGGAATTGGCTAACGTTTTCTGGGAAAGCCCAGACGGCAAACTTTGTGGGTCACGGGGGCCTCCATCTCAGAGCAGTCAGCCCCGTCACGGTGGTGCAAACGCGACCACAGAGGATATGTGAGCAAGTGTGCGGGGCGAGTCCCAGAAAAACTCATGTATGGACAACGAAATTTGAATTTCAGGTAACTTTTCACTATATGTGCCACTCAACATGTTTATGCATCACTGAATTTCCTTCTTTTGATTTTTCTTCTTTCACTTAAAAATATGAAACCCATTCTCAGCTTGTAAGCTGCACAAAAGTAGGTGTCGGGCCAGGCCTGGCCCACGGGCTATAGTTTGCTGACTCCTGGTACAGAGGGTGCTAGGGCGAATGGCCTCGGGTGCACCCAAGCCCCAGGATGCTCCGTGGAACCACAGCTGCTGTCTGTGAAGCCCAGGAGCTGGCGGGTGTCACTTCTCTCTTGTACCTTCTTCCCAAGACCCCCACCCTCTGAGAGACCATGGCAGAATTTCCACAGAAAACAGGGGCTCCTGGCTGGGATCCTGAAGAAGCCACGGAGACCCCTGGGGGCATTTTCACTCTGTAGACAGAGCAGAAAGTGCATGGGGTGTGAGGAGGAGGCTGGCAGAAATGCAGAGCAGGGCCTGAACCAGGGCAGAGCTGGTGACAGGTAGCAATGAGAAGCGATTAGCAGACTGACTCGCGCCGTCTCCCGCTGTTCCAGCAAAGCCTCAGAGTCTTTCGCAACCCAGTGACCTAGGCAGACAGTGTGATGCAAGTGCACACGTGAGACCAGACTGCCATCAAATTCACTTCTCTCCTTTTCTACTCCCCACCCCCATTTTTTCTAGATAGAAGAACACAGGATCCTTGGCTGGCAGCACCTGGCTAGCTCTGATGCCAGTGTTTGGTCTTTGGCACAGTATG
Source organism: Bos grunniens (assembly GCF_055505025.1). NCBI lineage: Eukaryota > Metazoa > Chordata > Mammalia > Artiodactyla > Bovidae > Bos > Bos grunniens. The sequence continues at coordinate 7,090,363 of NC_141182.1, forward strand.
GTTAAAGGGGTCTTGGGTGGTGAATGGGAAATGAGAATGTAAAAAGGGAGATTTTTTTTGCCCCATTTTTTATTCTCCAGGCCTTCTTCCCAATGAAGAAAGCTCTATGGTCCCTTCTCAATCTGAAGAAGGTCAGGCTGGAACAAGGAAGGAAGAAATTGGTCTTTAAAAGTGTTTCATCAGTGACCAAGATGATGACTGACCCGTGCCGGGCCTGTACCCCTCCCCCCACACATGTAGGAGGGCTACGACACTGTCCAAGCCCGATACCCCTGTGGCCACCTGGAAGCTGCACACCTGAGCGCTGATTATTAAAACAGACTTCTCCCAAAGCCGGGGTGGCAAATGTCTGCTAGGAGAAGCCCTGAGTAGAAGTCTCGACCCTCATTTAAATGTGCCGTGTATCGGTCATTGAAGACCAGGCTACGTGCTGTAACAAACAGCAATGATCTCACTGGCCTTGCCAGGGAAGTGTTCCGTTTCCCCTTGCATAAGCTCCAGTGCGGGTAATCCTGGTGAGCTGGTTCTCCTGAGTGGTGCTCCTCCGAATAGTGACCAGGAATCCCAATTCCTCACATCTGGAAACTCGGATGGAATCTTGGACATCAGCGCCTCTCAGATTTTAGTGTGTGACATCCTCTCTCGGAGGGTGACCCACCGCCAGAGATTGTGACTCAGCAGGTCTGAGCTGAGACCGGGAATCTGCATTTTGGACGAGGTCCCAGGCGATGCTGATGCTGCCAGTCCCTGGACCATACTTTGAGCAGAACCTTTCTACATGTTCATCTGCACCCAGCTTGGAGGCTACAGAAAAAAAAAAAAAAAAAAAAAACCTCTTTGGGGCTGCGAGCCTGTGAATATTACCTCTGAAAGCGGTCCTGAGTCTCCCCATTTATTCTTGTACCACTTTGTGTTCAGCCTTTCTTCTGCAAGATGGCCAGAAGCATCTTGTTGAAATGCAAACTTTACCTTCAACTTTAGACCTTTCCTTAGGCCCTGCTGGATACATGTTCACTGGCAACAGGAGGAGAGGCTGATCCCTTAGTGCGGTCCGGAACCCCACACCTCCAGTCCCCGGATACCGACCAGCCGTGTCCACACCCCCCTGCCTTGGCACCTAATATGTCACCCACAACACAGTCCCCTGTGTTGTGGACCTGGGGACCTCTGATAATGCTTGTCACCTGTGGCCTGACTGCTTTCTCTTCCAGGGTAAACATACTTGTCCGGTAGAGCCTTAATCATCTTCTAAATCCAAACCCAAAGAAACACAAATGGCTGGTGTGCTTTTAAAACAATGCTCAGGGGAAGATCAACTCAAATGTGATACCCATACATCCTGTTGGAAAATGATTAATGTTTTCATCCTTAAGATAACAGCAGGGGAAAAGATTGATAGTATCATACAGATGGCAGAGGTGGAGAAAGCTGGTATTTCTATAGCCAGCTGGTGGGGAGATGCTTGTGGTTGTATAGCCACTTGGGCTGTGGGTGGGTGGGGGGACAATCGCTATATAGTCAATGACTTAACAAATGCATATTTCTATATCTTTCCCATCAAACATTCATAGTTATTAACAAGAAGACTGGAGCAGGACATTTAGTGTAATACTGGTTACAATATGAAAAATCAAAAATTACACAAATACCCGTCAACAGGAGAACAACGCTACCAATTATGAACATGCTGTCAATGTCAGATCAGCTGGTTCTCCGAGCACTCACGGGACAGCCCTCTGGGTGTATTGGTGAGAAATAAAATGCAAGTAGAAAATTGATATGTATAACCTGACATAATGCATGTAAACATCTACTGATACACACAAACATACAGACACACTGCCGCTATCTCCCAGAGCAACAGACTCAGAGATTCACATCTAATTAATAACCGTGGTTACCTGTGGGCTTAGGGACGGACGGGCACTTGTCCTGAAAGTTAGCCCTGAACTTTCAGTGTTTTACAGGTGATATCTTACAGGTGATACATGTATTATCTGAACAACTAAAATTTAATAATTTTCCTAAAAGCCCAAAAGGTTTTGAAGCTTTCCCAGTCTCTCTGGCAGAATCTGTTCTTTTGGTGTCTGTGTGCTGTTGAATTATTTGAATGCTACGTCTGCATGCTTTTGAGTTACTTGAGTGTTCTTGCGATCACCTGTTCACGCACGTCTCCTTCATTTGTCCACGTGCTCCCTGAGGATGGAGGCATTTCCGGTCTGCCTGTGTCACTCGGAGTTAAACAGGTGCTTTGTACACAGAAGGTGCTCAGCACACAGGAGTTGGCCGGGGGTCTCACCAGGCCCCTCTGCATCATGAGCCCCCGGGTTTACAACCCCCTCCGTGGGGTCATTTTGCCCAGCCTGCGCAGGGGGCTGGCAGGAAGCTCCATGAGTACCTGCAGTGCCAAGGTGTTTGGACTAATACAGCTAAGCTCAGTTGTTGGAACACTGGAATACTCCTGCGAGGGCTAAGCGTCCCCCAACATCCTCCAACACGGCTATCCTAACTTTCTCCACACTCCAGCAACTAAAGGGTTAAGGCCTGGCCCAGTGGGGGCATCCAGAACCGGCGCCAGAGCTCCGTGCCAGTGACGACGGGTCTCACACATCATGAGGGTCACCCCTCAGCAGTGACAGGAGGCAACAGTGCGGAGTCCTTCTCACCAAGGTGTTAACAGCATCCTCAGGACTTAGGCTGAGACCCAGAGGCTGGTCTGAACCAAGGGACTTGAGGACAGAGCCAGGACTCAGTCCCAGTTCTGTCTCACCTGGAGCCCCCATCCTTCTCCCCACGACTGCCGCCACTGGGAAAAGCTCTGGGTTCTGGGGACCGGCTGGACTGGAACCATGGATGAATGCGCCACGTGAGCTGGAAACTGCAGCCCCTGCAGGAAAAGCACCTGCCGCTGGGTCATGTCCATGGCCCCTGCCCCCTCGGCCATGTGCTCTCCTCCCCACACCTTTGAGCCCAGCCCGCCCCACTTGGCGCCACGGGGCCCTGCACTTTCTGCCGAGCTGGCTCCTTCTTCTTCCGAGAACTCGCCCGCGGCCCTGAGTGCATAGGAGGCTTTGGCTGAAAGGGTCAAGGTATCAGGTTAAACGAAAACCTCCCTAGGATTGTGAAAGAGCCTTGGAGGACAGACAGATCTGTCTGCCCCGGGCACCTGAAAGTTCAGGTGTTTCTGCTGTTTGGTGACACAACATGGGAATGAAAGGGAAGTAGATAAATGTGTTTTTTTTTTTTTTCTATCCACAAGATGCTTTAATCAAATTCTCCAAAGAGGGGGAAAAATAGTTTATTAACGTGGTTGGCATCCCAGACACGACAAGTGACGTTTGTAACTGCAGCTAAATGTCCCGGGTTCCCGGGCGTGCTGGAGGGGGCGGCTGGGAGTTGATGGCCGTTGATTATGACAATGTGGCATGTGGGGCTGGGAGAAGGGATGTCTGCTTCTGTAGCAGCCCAGACGGGAGGAGCCTCCCGCTCCCCTTAATCACAAATCGAGCTGAATGACATTGGAAATGGTAATAATATTCGTATTGATTAGTGACTTCTGTAACCCGAGTTATAAGCATTCTCGAACCTTCAGAGTAATGGTGGCTACAGATTCAAATGTGCCCCTTTAACAAATGAGGAAATGGAGGCTCAGAGCGGCTAAGTGACCTCAGCAGGGTCACACACGGAGTAAGTAGCAGACTGGGGTCTGAATCAGGTGACCTACTGTCTTTCTACCAGTGCCCTTTCCACCACATCCATCAACCCTCTGTCACTGAGAAAATAAAAATCAGCCTTCAGAATACACAAAAAGACAGTGTTACTTTAGAGGCAAGGAAAGCATGTAAATGTTAATAAGACCTTTATCCTCTTTGTTAATGGATTATTAAACGAGGTTAATATTACTGTGATGGAGGGGAGAAAAGCATCCATCAAAATGCCCCCAGGGGCCGTGTGCACACAGTGCCAAAGCATCGATGAAAAGGGAGAAAGCTGCTTGGCACCCGCCTGCTCTGCTTAACCGGTGCCAAGCACACGGATGGAGCAATGGGTGTGCGGATGCTGGCCGAGTGGGAAGTCGTCCCTGAGGCCCAGAACGTGGAGGGTTTCCTAGCACAATGCGGTACTGCTGAGTCACCGCCGCAGAGCACTGGGGCCCGGTTCATTGGTGGTATACTGGACACCATCACTTGTGATGACATCCAAATTGTCTTCTGTGTAGCCCACTGCCTATCAAAGGCTGTCATGGGAAGCTGAGCAGAAGGAAAACAGAGCAAGGGATTAAAGAGCTCTGTCATGTACCAGCCAGCAGGTAACCAGTCGGGAAGTGAAGCAGCTTCTGTCTTAGGGAAAGAGTCAGGAGACCTCGATTCCCAACCCACCTACCACTCACTTGCTCTGACTTCTCTAAGTTTTAATATATTGCTTTGCATGCCTAGAGTCAAGAGGTTTTGGTTTACATTTTCATTTGCTTTGCTTTGTTTGATGGCAGGGCTGACTGAGTCATTACTTCTCCAGGCCTCAGTTTCTACATCTATAAAATGGAGATAATATTTCCTACCTTTTAACGCTCTTTCTTATGAGCACTAAAGAGAGGAAAAGTGATTGGCACTGAGTGAGGTGCAAAAAACAGGATCCAAACTAGAGAGCCGTCAGTATTATTGCACTATTTTTAAGTAAAAAAACAACGCCAACCATAGTAATGGTACTTAACGCCAAACTTGAAGAATTTATAACTTAAGGGACAGCAATAGCCACGTGCAAGGCACTGATGCTATTTAATGAGAGATGCAGAAATGGAAGGTGATGGTCTTTTCATTGTTATTAGTTGACAGCCCCTCCCTAGTACTTTGTGCGTCTGTGAAGGCACTTCAAACAGAAGCTAAGCTAGTATGATTCCAGTACGAGGCTTTGCTCGAATCTACCCAAATAAGGAAGCAGGGCCCCGCGTGTTGAGGAGGACAGAGTCTGTGACCCACAGAGAGCAGAACAACTGCAGTGCTTGGGGGCAGATTCACACATCCTAATGAGTCACCCTGTTAGGAGCCTGGAAATCTACATTCTAAGAAGCCATCCAGATGGTTTCTCAGCACCCTGAAGTCTGGCAAATACTGATCTACCTTAGGGTCTCTGAAAAGAAAGTGACCCAATAGAGTATACAAAAAACCCACAAAGTTTCTGTCCTTAAAATTATTCTTATTTCTTCTATGTTTAAAATCAGTTTTCACACATTGTATACTGCGTGTGTGCTCAGTCGTGTCCAACTCTTCGGGACCCCATGGACTGTAGACCACCAGGCTCCTCTGTCCACAGAATTCTCCAAGCAAGAATGCTGGAGTGGGTTGCCAATTTCCTAGTCCAGGGGATCTTCCCCACCCAGGGATCGAACCCGTGTCTCCTGTGATGCTTGCCTTGCAGGCAAATTCTTTACCACTTCACCATCTGGGAAGTCCCATACTACAACACTCTAAAACACAAAAAAATACTTAAAAAAATCAGTATGTATGTTCACCATGTCTACACATCTGTGCACACCCACATGTACATTCAGAAGAGCCCGAGGACTCTCATCTGGAATACCGATTCCCTGGGGAGCACACCCCTTCGCCTGCCTCTCTGGAGTTTGGCTGTCTGCACTCTTGGCAGGAGGACAATGCAAACCCCTCCAGCAAGTGCCTGAAGTCCAGGTTTTCTGTGTCGTTGCTCAAAGGGGAGCCACGTGCTAGAGGTGCCAGCAGCAGGGGGCCCCGCGGAAGGCTCCGATGGAGACTTCGTTTCTAAAGGCTGACGTATATTCTTGTTCACACAGAATCACTTCAGCCCTCTGCCTAACGATGAGCTATGTCGAGTGAGGGCTAGCCTTTTCCAGCACCTCCTGTTCTGTGTAGATTCATATGTTTAAGCAAGCTAATAAATTCATCAATTCCTTTATCCAATGAACATTTATTGAGTGTCTAATAGATCTGTTATTGTTCTTGGCACTGAGACTCAGCAGTGAGCGAAACAGATGAAGTCCCACTACTCATGACCTTACTTTCTTACGGGGGATGCCAAAAACTAATGTAAGCCAGTGAGTAAGAATGAAGACTGTCGACTGTCGGTTCACATAAAGACTATGCAGAGCACTAAGATAAGCTGAGGTTCTAGAGAGAAACAGGGGTAGTGCTGGGAGAGAAGATTTCCCTAACAGGCAAGTTCCTGGAGTTTAAATCCCATGCTTTCCATCTTTGAAAGTTACAAGAAGATATGCTCTGCAAAACAGGGCTTCCCTGGGGGGGAGCTCAGCATTAAAGAATCCGCCTGCAGTGCAGGTGATACAGGAGATGCAGGTTCTATTCCTGGGTTGGGAAGATCTCCTGGAGGAGGGCATGGCAACCCATTCCAGTATTCTTGCCAGGAGAATCCCATGGACAGAGGAGTCGCGGACTACAGTTCACAAGGTCACAAAGAGTCAGATAGGACTGAAGTGACTTAGCACTCAGGCACGCATGCTCTACAAAACATGGGGAGCAATCAGGAGGAGGGCACAGGCCTAGGAAACAGAGACACAGAATGAGAGGCAGAAAGGACGCTTAGAACAGTGGAGAAAGGAGATCCCAAGACCACAGCGGGGAGCCGTCACGCGAGCCACCAACCCAGGCTGGACCAGGTCAGAAAGCTTAGAGAGCATTTTCCAAGAAAATGATATCGATAGAGTATCCTAGTTTGAGAGGATTTACACCAGTGGTGAGAAGGATGGGGGAAGACTAATTATGTCATGAACTGTGCAAACTAATAATAGCAGCACCAACAATGATGACGAGCACTGTCAGCTTCCAAAGAAACAAAGCCCTGAGCGAAAAAGGCAGCATACTGAACATCAGGCCCCAGCTCTGAGACGAGTTTGCACAGTCATTACCCCGTAAATGTCAAATATCTGGCTGAGCAGAGGTACACATAAGCCTCTTGGGAGGACGGGTCTGGGAAATAAGAATACATGTAGTAGGCCCTGGAAGTTGGGCAGGGTTGTGTGATTGCTATGAATGAAAACTCGATTCTCATCTTACTTAACTGGAAGAAAACAGAAAATGGACTAGTCTTAAAACCGAACATATGGTGCCCAGAACTGAGCTCCCCAAATGACATGGCTGTGGAACCAAGACCCTTCTGTTCTGAACACAAGTCATTAAAGCAGTTGTAAGTGGATGAAGGTTGAGTCCTGGTTTTATTTCAATAACCCCTATTTGCCACGCTTGCATTGATGGCTTCTTCTTGCTTGAGCTGTGCTAAGAAAAATACGTAAGATCATGATAGCTCCAAGAAGAAGCTTGGAGACACGGTGACACAGCCATATTTTGGCAAAGAAAATGAAATTCCCCATTTCGCTTCCCACAATCCACCCCTAGCACCTAATAAAAGGGGGCAATTCACACAAGAACACATCGTGACTTAAAAAATAAGTAAACACTAGGATCACAAATGTTTTCTTGTAGTGCAAGCAATAACATTAGCTGGGCCCATCTTTTAATTACATGGTTTGGTCATGCAAATATTCACAGACATTTTTAGTAAGGCAATGGACTTTTATTTAAATGTGTAATATAAAGAGCTCTCCTACAACTGCTGATCAGAGCTTCTTTCATATTTATTGCCGTCCCTTCTCTCATGCTCCGGCCTTGCCCCAACAATAAAATCCCACTTAGCACTTGCTTTTTCCAAAAAAACATCATTTTTCACCATCGTAGGAATGAAGAGAAGAGGACATGGAAGGAGACTTCTTTCTTTCTCTTTTTTAAGAGACTAACATTCTCCTCCCAAATATTTAATCATAATTATATTAAGAAACATTTATAAAAAGTTAAGTAATAAAATTAAATAGGTTGGAGAAAAACAGAGAAGCAGACAGCAAGGATTAAGTGTAGTAATATAAAGAATAGATTATATTTAATGAAAATTTCCTCAGTGTTCAACATTTTTATTATACTTAATAGTGCTGGGCTTCATTTTTGTCTCCAGTAATTGTGTGTCCATAATGAATGGCCATTCTTATTCCCCCATTGAGCCCTGACAGAAATTAATAAACCTAATTCTGTAGGTTTAAGTTTAATTTTGTTGAAATATATAAAGTAGTTACATATTCACTTAGCAGCCAACCGGAATGCCGCAGCCCTAAGCTTCTCAGCAACTTTATAATGAGTCAATTGTTTCCTGGGTCTTCCTCCCCACCTTCTTGCTCCTGACTTGTTTGCGATGCTTCCAGCTCCAGAGGACATGCATGGCCACGGAGGTGGAACAGCGATCAGGGTGCATGTTGTAAAAGGTACAATTATGTGATCTAGTCCTTTTCCAAGAACAGCTGTTAATGATTGCTAAGCATTCTCTGCTGGTTTACAGTTTGATCCAGAAAGTATGTCATAAAAGAGTGGGGGGGTGAGCGCTGAACAAGCCCTCAGTCCTAAGCAATAAATAATGTACATGGTCTGGTGGCCAGAGCTCGGAAAGTAAGGAATCTTCTTTTGGGATTCAAGTACCAGAATGGGGCTTCCATGAGGATTCGGCCTTGGGGAACTGGAAGGGCTTCAGAGGAGCCACACTGCCTTGGGCTCACACCTGACCCGCCCACCGACTAGTAACTGACTACAGAGGCCTTTTCAGAGAAAAGTCGGCTGCGTCCAGGATCGCCACGCCCCCCTTCAATCCCTCTCTCTCTCAATCCCTCCCTTCATCGGTCCCGTCCTTCATCCAAGTGTTTGCCTTTATCACACACTCTCAGTTTAGGAATAAAATGACCACCACAACCCAACATGATCCTAGACCTCATGGAGTTCATCATTCATCTTTTCTTAAAGGCTAATTCACAAACAAACACAAAAGTGTGATTATAAGAGTGGTGTGGCGAAGAAGACATGCCCAGAAGGGGACAGGCCCACGAAGGCCACTAGAGCTGTCCCCAGGAAAGGACCGCAGGGATGAGATCGGGGGAGAGGAGGGCCTGGCAGGCAAAGTGGGCCTGGGTGTCACCCCAGGGATGGCGGCCCCGTGACAAACGGGGCCCCGAGGACAGCAGCAGCAGCAGAAGGAGGGGGATGAGAGTTCCCAGAAGAGGCCCCACGGGCTAATCTGAAGTCCGGGGCTTTATCACCAGAATGATGAGGCCCACCCAAAGGCCCTGAAGGCACAAGACACTTGCTCAGAGCTGCTGCTGTGAGCCCTGGGTGAAATAAGGCTAGAGAAAAGCTTGTTCATATCATCTCCACCTGTTTCTAAAAATGAAGAGATTGACACCAGGAAGTTTAGTCAACGCTTGAGCACGAGCCAGGAGTTCTGACTCCAGGTGTCTTGTCCCTTCGCCCTATCGGCCTCCACTCCTGGAATCTCTATCAGACCCATTGACCAACCTCAATAAACAGAGTGCAAAGTACCACACCCGTGAACTTGCTTCTGGAGCAACAGGTCACTGCATACCGTTGGTATCTTCAGAATGCTTTCTAGCAATATCTTCAAAGTCTCCACCAATAGACACTAAAAGGACGAGGTAACCAAGACAGTTCTGGACACACCATCCCATAGTAACCCCATTACATAGATAAGCTATGTGAAGCCAGAGATTTATAGCCTCATAGCCTCCATCTCATTTTCCTACATTATTTCTGCTCTCAGTTGTGACTTTACACACAAATAACGGAATATCAACGCACAGGGACTTTGGAGTGGACCCAAAACAACCACGCTGGGACTCAGGAGACTACAGATGTAGTCGCAGCTCCTGCCTCCATGTCCTGTGGGTCCCTAGACGAGACTTTCCCTTCTGTCTGGGCCTCCGTCTCCAGGCAGTGGGTTCTAAGATTGGACAGTTGCAGCTCCTGAGTTGGAGAAGGAGAAGTTGGCCCAGGAAGGAGGCTCTGGTCACCCCTTAACAGTAAGGTCCTGACCCTGCAGACCAGGTGAACCTCACTGGGCCATGCTTGACACACCTAATCATAGCAGGAGGGGAAGACAGAAGGCAGCCTGCGAGAGTTAGATTTCCAGGTTGCAGTTCCAATTGCTGTGTGACCTTATGTACATTAATGAGCTTTGCTGGGCCTCGGTTTCCTCATCTGTTAACTCTAAGTCAGCAAATCTGCCCGGCCAGATATCCCACCTTTGCTGTGGATATTAGTGAAGATATCCGTGTGGCTCAGTCCCTGACTGAACCAGATGCTCCATAAACATTCTGCACCATTCTACTCTTACTTCCCACCCATTCTTTCAGATACCCTTCTTTTCCTTTCTCCTTGGCTCCTCTTCCCTTCCATCCACTTTTATCCTGTTTCTCCCTCCTCCGGGGAGAATGGCAGTAGCTCTTGACAGCTCACCTCCATGCCTTCCTTTCTTGGGGACTCTAGTATTCTTTGATGTGAACTTCATTTCTTCAGTCAAATGCAAATGGGAGCTTCGGACTATACCAACTGGAAATGGTGTAATTCCCACCACTGGTAGAGCTGAGAGCTTTCTCTGTCCTTGATGCCTCCATGGGTCTACGTGGACCTGATTCTACTGTGAGAGGCTGTTTTGGAGGGGTATGGGGGGCATGAAGAGAACCCTCAAATGATGTGTCAGAGGAAGAAGGACGAGTGCCATGGAGGAGTAAAGAGACACGGGAGGGAGATAGCCTGGTCTCTAAGACCCACCCCAGGATGGATCTCCAGTCAGGCCTTCTCCAGAATCAGAACGAGAATCTGCTCCTCTGGGGGCTCAACAGACTGAAGCTGCTCTTCTGCCTTCCGAGGTTATAAGTTCACGTACATTGAGTGTGTGTGTTGGGGGAACGTGCTGTCGATAAGAACAGGAGATTATCCTGAGACTGTTCCCCTGGCCCTGCTCTCCCTCACTTCTCTCTGAACCCTGATCTCTCCGCCGGGAGCCCATCACTGCCAAGCCGCAGACTCCAGCATCATTTTGCCTTTTGAATCACACACACACACACACACACACAGAGCAAGGAAAGGCCATCTTCTGATAAGCGGATCAATTAGCAGCCTGGTTATCGGTGGTTATCAGTCCCCTTCTTCCTATCAACACCATAAAAAGGGGGGTTTAAGATTCCAGAAATCATAAGCAGCCCCTTTTCCTAAGTGGAGGACAGGCCGTGGCAATGAGTGATAGTGTTTGGCACCTACTCTTGCCAAATAGAATTAAAAAAAATTTTTTTTTCCCTGGAGCTTGTGAAGAAGGAGAAGGCTTAGGAAATGCTTTTGTTTGTTTGTGAGTGTTGGGCTGGACACCAGCCCTTATCTACTTGGGCAGGGCCAGCCTTAGGTATTGCTTTTATCTATCTATTGTAAAAGCCAAAAAGTTAATAGTAAACAGGACAATGTTCCTGAAAGTAGCAGTGCACACACGCGAGATAGAATGCTATAAATGAAGATATTTAAGCTATCTATCAAATGGTTCATCCGACTCACCCTTTGGTCCGTCCACCTCACACCTAACATCCATCCACCCACATCTTCCTTCCATCTATACATCCATTCACCCCTCTACCCGTCAGTCCATCTTTTCATCCATCCATCCATCACGCATCCATCAACAGATACCTTCTGACCAGCTAACATTTTAGGTTCTTGGACAGTACCTTGATTTTCCTCAGTGAACCAGGTAGACACATTTCCTGCCACGTTAAGTCCTCAGTTGAGGATGGCATGTGGATAATTAAACAGTCTACAGGACAGTGTGATAAGTACTGAGATAAGGAGGAGTTCAAGGTGCAGGGAGAGGACACCGACCTGACGCGTAACTGGGGTTTGGAGCCGCAGCCTGTCTGCGGAGATGCGTCCCGGGCGGACGACTGGCTCTGAGAGCGCCACGTGCAGCTGGGCAGACAGAGGGAGCGGCACGCACTTAAACAGGTTCCACCACTCACTGAGCACAGTGCTTGCCAGACTCCAGGCTTGGCAGGCCACAGATTTTCCTCTGGTTTGTTTTCCCAGCAACCAGAGAAAATGGAGGTTCGAGGCAGCGGAGCTGAAGTGCCCTGAATGATGGCTGGCTTCACCGGTCGCCTGGCTTTCTCCTGCTCCCCCGCCCTCATTCTAGGACTTCACGAGTTCCCCTCCTCCGTGCCTCTCTCAGGGACTTGGGGAACCTGGTGCTTCTGACACATTCTCCAAACAAGATGGCTTAAGTGAGGCTCTGGATTCAAACACTGCTGCTGCTGCTAAGCCACATCAGTCATGTCCTACTCTGTGCAACCCCATAGACGGCAGCACACCAGGCTCCCCTGTCCCTGGGATTCTCCAGGCAAGAACACTGGAGTGGGTTGCCATTTCCTTCTCCAATGCATGAAAATGAAAAGTGAAAGTGAAGTCACTCAGTCGTGTCCAACTCTTCAGGACCCCATGGACTCAAACGAGCCTACCCTTAAATTCCTCTGTTATATCTCCTAGCAGTATGACTCTGGGTAATTTCCTAACCCCTCTCAACCTCAATGTCCTAGGCTGTAAAATGGGAATAATAACAGTATCTAGTTAAACAGGCAAAGTGCTAAGTTCAGTGTATGTTGCTATGTTATAATTTTATACAGAAATAACACAGAAGTAGTCTCTACAGAAGTAGCTCTGAGTTGCAGGAGGGGAGACACAATACGCAGAGCAAAGATGTCTCTAAGCTTTTGGTGGAGGCCAAACAAAGGGGCCTTTGTGTGCTCTTGTCCTTCAGCCAGAGGGCCACCTGGGAGGCACCCTGGGAGGCTGGGAGGTGGTCGAGCAGTGTCAGAGGACCCACGCCGGAAGCCACCCTCCCTGTGACCAACAGCTTTCCCCAGCTGTCCAGCCTCGACGCCCCCCAGCTCAGATACCTGGCACTTTAGGGCAGCCTCTGGGCTGAGTCTGGGTTCTAAGCCTCTTCCAGCCCCGTGGGCCCCTCGGACCAGGGAAGTGGTGACCGAGAGTCGTCCCTCACCCTCCAGAAACACCCGGAGACCAGAGTCAAAGTCCTTGCGGAAGAAGAGCCCCCGGCCACCATTTCTGAGCCCCGCTTTGGGAACGTGTTTGGAAGGAGGTTTGTGGTGGAGGCCCCTTCAGCCTGAAGGGCTGGCCCCCGGCTCGGGGTCCCCGAGGCACTGTCCCCGAGGGGCCCCGTCTCTGGCCTGCTTTCCCACTATTTTTACCCATGTTAATGTGCTTCTCAGATTCCTGCCAACACACTTGGTTTTGTAATGTTTGATAACTTGAACCACCTTAATGAAATATTCATTCTCCTTTCTCTGTTGGAGCAGTCCACCCTGGTTCTCAGAAATTCTCTCTTGTTTTCGAAGCCTGCTCCACAGGAAGAGGATCTCCCCGGTGTGAGGCCTGGGACCCCCTCCCCCGCAGCTTAGGCCAGTGGAGGGGCTGTGGGACCACCCCTCCAAACAGGAGGGGACTGGGGCACCCGTGTCAGACTCCTCTCAGGGAAACCGGGGGCCCCAGGAGATGGGCAGGAGCAGAGTATTTGAGTGGGGAGCCCTGGCACAAGACCCCCGTGCCGGGGAATAGAGAGACCGCCCCGCCCCGCCCCGGAGATGAGCATCTTGGTTAACCCTGTGCCGGGTAGACACAGCCCCCCGCTGGCACCCGCAGCGCCTGCGGAGGCTGAGGGAAGACTGCCACCTGTTGAGGGCCGGAGAGAGCGTGCTCGCTGCAAGGGCTCTGGGCTCAGGGCGTGCGGCTTGGGGGAGCGAGGCAGTGCCTGCAGCATCACCCGGTGGTCAAGGGATGCTGTGGTCCCCAGTGACCCCGGCTACTCAGGGGGGACCTGCTCTCATCACAAAGCCAGCTCGGAACCCCTGCCCGCCCCCTGACGCCCGTCAGGAACACTTCCCACTCACCACTCTCTCTGGATGCTGCATGCATTTTTTTTTTTTAACTGAAGTTTTTCTTTAAAACCATAAAGAGCCCAGATTCCTGAGTGGACAGGTTGACAAGGCATCACCAAGCGCCCACGTCTGGAGCAGAACCCACTCTCCTGGAAGCAGCCCCGTCTCTCCCGTCACAGGTCCCTCCCAGGGTGACTGGTGTCCTGATTCTGTGATAGCTCTGCAGGTAAGCCCGGCCTGTGCTGGCCTGCGCGCAGAGTAAGCCGAGCCTGTGGCCACGCTTCTCTCATCCCGTGTGTCATTTGTGTGACTCGCCCGCCCCTGTGCTAGGAGCAGCTGCGCCTTTCTGAGGTGGGGTGCGGGCTCATATGTGAGAACTGCTGAGAACCGGGGTGGGCTGCTCCAACAGAGAAAGGAGCTGAAACCACCCAGAGGTCCTGACTCTGGAGATCGATGACTCCAGTCCCGTCATTTCTTTGAGAGGGAAGGAGGTGCAGAGACCAGCCGGCGGTAGGTCTGCGGTCACACTGCCTGCACCGAGGTCGCTCCCCTCTATGATAAGGCTCCTGTGCTAACAGTGACAGCTAACGCAGGGCTTCAGGAGCAAGGCACCGGTCTCCCCTCACAGGCCCCAGGGCGTGGGGCTTCGTAATTAGGTCTGCTCTAAGAGCTCCCCAGGGTGTTGGCGTCACCTCACCCCACTCAGCGTTGTGCACACCGTATTTATTTCAAGTGAAAGTGTGTCCGACTCTTTGCGACCCCACAGACTGTAGCCTGTCAGGCTCCTCTGTCCATGGAATTCTCCAGGCCAGTATATTCAAGTGGGTAGCCATTCTCTTCTCCAGGGGATCTTCCCAACCCAAGGATCGAACCCAGGTCTCCTGCATTGCAGGCAGATTCTTTACCAGCTAAGCCACCAGAGAAGCCCAAGAATACTGCAGTGTGTAGCCTATCTCCTCTCCAGTTGATCTGCCTGATCCAGGAATCGAACCAGGGTCTCCTGCCTTGCAGGCAGATCCTCTACCAGCTTGCTGACTGAATGAACGGATCCAGTACCTCGCTGCTCTCAGCCAGATAATGCACCCTGAACGTCACGGGTCCTGATTCTTCCACCAGGTGTGACGAGGACAGATGAGACAGTGAGTGGGTAAGGGCAAGGAAGATAGTTACAAAGGAAAATTCATGCAATGGACAGCCTCCTCTGCTTCCCCTCAGAGGGTTTGGCCTGGACTGCATTTATACCTCCAGCATTTATGCACTGTCCTGGGGGATCCTTCAAAGCCTCAGTTTTCCGATCTGTACAAATAGCAGTTTATAACAGCACGCCCGTGAGTTATTAGTAAAGAAGCCAGGCAGGGAAAGTGTGTCACGGGCGCTCAGCAGTCGGTCGCTACTGTCACCACTTATACGATTACTAGCATGGATCCAACCAGCCGTCGGCTCCGTTAAGCACACTTCTTACCGAGAGCCATCCTAGATAGGGCACCAGCTGGGGTCAGATCTTCAAGAGTGGGGGTTAAGCTTCTCATTAAAGAGCTAGAAAGGGCTAGAGACTTTGGGTCAAGTTTCCTTCCTTCTACTCATCTGAGCCGCCTTACCCTTTAAGACGCCTCCCCTGCCCCCGGGCCCACCCTGCTCTCTCCCCTTGAGCACTCGGGTAGCCTCTGTTGGAGATGGCTTGGCTTTATTGTCACCGCCACGCAGCTGTGGGGGATGGCACCCGGCTCACAGGCTCACTGAGCCTTGTCTTTGAGCTCTGCTGTCAGCTCCAAGGACCAGAACAGTGCCCCGGAGACTCGAAGGTGAGTCACCAACCAGGCAGCTTTGGAGAGGTGCTAACCTGCAGGGTGATTACCCAGGTTCTCCACTGGGACACAAGACACCATCCCCGTTTCCCCCTTGATTGGAATAAATACTTTAAACTAAAAGGAAAGAAAATTCTCCCATGACCCCGCCCTCCACAGACAATGACTTTAACCTTTCAGGACACTGCCTTCCTGTCGTCGAGCTAAGCACTTTGGGAATAGGGTTAACATTCTCTCTTTGCAGTCAGTTTTATTTGTAGACTTTTTCTCTTGAAGCTACACTGTTTGCATTTCCCCAAGCTATTTAATACTGTTCTTTAATAACAATAGTGACCTGATGGAATCACGGGGACATATTCAAACGTATTCCACAATTCCTCTTTGCTCACATTTCTTCTTATGTTTTGACATAGACAATTCTGCTTCATGAGGATAGACTTCCTAAATCGGGGTCAAAGAGGTTTTTTTTTTTTTAATTATTTTAATTTACATTTCTTAAAAAAAAGAGAGAGAGAGAGAGTCATGTTCCTATTGCAAGCAGGCTTAATCCCAAGCTGGACAACAGGAAATGTGAGCACCTTCTCAAGCTGACTTTTATCCGTTCACCCTCCCGTTGTGTCTCTTGCTACACTGACACGCAGACACGCACACACACACACATGCCTCTTGTCTGAGCCGTGCTGGAATACTTGCTGTTATCGCAACAGGCCTGGATATACATGTTTACAGGTCAGGTTTTATGCACATGTCTCTTTTACTAGAGGGATACACCTTCCCTCTCCTGAACTTGGCCACATTCTCATCTTTTCATGACTCAACTGTTATCTTCTCTCTTGGTGAGGTTTCTCTGAGCTCCCAGGCAAAATGCGGCACCTCTGCCTCCTGGGCCCCTGCCTCCCACTCCTTGATGTTCCCTGCAACCTGCCTGCTTAATAATAATAATTATATTGATCATAACAGTAATCAAGATGTATTGAGCCCTTATCATGAGCTCAGACAGTATTTTAAGCACCTTTCCTAGATTCTCCCGGCACTCACTGCTTTGTGGCGTAATGATCAGTTGGTATGCACATGTGCTCCCCCGCACCAGCCCGTGAGTGATTTCTGGGAGGGGGTCACCCTGTTTTCATCTTAGCAATCCCAACAGCTAGCACAGGGCCTGGTGCAGCCAATGTTCCAGAAATGAATATAGGAAACTCATCCAACGCTGAGTTGCGTTCAAAATGATCTGAGAGCTGAGAAGACTCCCTTGATGCAAATCCCATGGTGTACCCGCCCCCCACACACAGTGGTGGGGGGAAACTTTACCCCTGGAGAAACACAGAGAAAACCACCCAAGAGGTCCTGAATACCATCACAAGGCAAACAGTGTCCCCGCCCCCAGAGCCTTGCTGTTTGCACAAGGTTTGCACAAACAATTCATTTTATCCTCTCAGGTTGGATCTTGGAGCCTCCAGAAGACACAACATTCTCCTTACAGACTGCTTGAAAGGAAAGATGCTCAGTGATGGATATGGTCTTCAACAAAACCAGGAGGCTGACCCTGTGTGCACGTTCGTTATCTACCCCCTATTCGATTTTATGAGCCCCTGAACTCCTGTCACTGACAAAGTTAAGTTCTTCTTGAGGAAGATGGGGCTCAAAATGATGAAAATGATCAACTCGAGTTTGAGCCCAAGAAAGTAGGAGAGTCAGAAGTCAAGGCCAGGTTGATGGACTCTGAAAACTTGTCTCCATCTTCTCACTCCCTCAGTGTAGACGGGTAACCTTGCAGAGAGCAAGTAACCCAGCTGACTCCCCTGTGAGGTCAGCCCTGCTTTCAGAACCACCTTGCCTCCCCGCTGGAGAGTTCAGGCCGCCGCGTGAGGGTCTGCGAGGTGTCTGGGGCTCCCTCCGTCTCTAGACCGAGCCTGTCTCCAGAATTCGGGTCTGAGAATATCTGGCCGGAGTCCACGCCCTTTCTGCCATACTACATCTTAAACTGATTTTCAGTGGGACATGGTACTTCAGAAAGTGTACGTCAAGATGCTAAAATGTGTTCTGTGCTTGGTGAAGCAGTCCTAAATGCCTTAATTAACTATAAGATCTGTCAAAGCTTTAAACAGACCGCACCCACTGTGCATTTCCATGAGGCGTACGTAGAGTATACAGCCATTACTACTACTACTAAGTCGCTTCAGTCATGTCCGACTCTGTGCGACCCCAGAGACGGCAGCCCACCAGGCTCCCCCATCCCTGGGATTCTCCAGGCAAGAACACTGGAGTGGGTTGCCATTTCCTTCTCCAATGCATGAAAGTGAAAAGTGAAAGCGAAGTCGCTCAGTCACGTCTGACTCTTTGTGACCGCATGGACTGCAGCCCACCAGGCTTCTCCGTCCATGGGATTTTCCAGGCAAGAGTACTGGAGTGGGGTGCCATTGCCTTCTCCAATACAGCCATTAAGTTGCTAAATTATTTTACTACAGAACCTTGATTTTTGGAAATCATCACGTGGAATGAGAGAACGGAGGAAAACACTTGTGAAAAGGCTTTCTCACACTCAGACCCTTATGCCTCAGAAGTTAACTCCAGTCTTGCCTATTTATTTCCTTTCCTAGTTCCTCTGGATTGTGGTTTCGATCCTGATTGGAAGTTATCGAGGCTCCCTCAGGAGAACAGCGAGGCGTGGGCCCCACCCTCTCTAAACCTGGTCCTCCCCTGATCACATTGCAATGCCCCCTTCCTCCTCCAGCTCCCCCCAGGCCCCCAGGCACTTGGAAGAGGAGCCCAGACCATCCTGCAGATGCCGACTGATGCCACGTCCACTCTTAAACCACCTTTCTGAACATGACACTCAGTGCAATTGTCTTAGATTAAGGGCCACCGTCAACAGAAGCCCTTTCCTGCTTCCAGAGAAAAATTTTCCCCTCACATGTATGCTGTTTTTCCATAACATACACCCTAATGGAAACACCTCAAAATCCTCATAGAAACATCTCAAGATCCTGATCCAAAATATTCACTTGATTTACAATCACCAATACCATTCTAGCTGCAAACTGATAGACCAGACCCAATAATACACTCGGAGGAGTTTGGGTTAAATAAGGAAAGAGAAAGAAAGAGCAAATTTAATCTAAGCTACTGCTTATTTAAAAATTGATAGGAACTAATTAAATTAATAAAATTTTATTGAACTTTAAAACAAAAATCAATTTTTAAAAAAATCCCCCTTTCACTGAATCCAAAAAGCAATGAAATTCCTTTTTTTAATTAAATTGGATGGTGGTCATTCTACTCCTTTGGAACTCAGCATGTAAGTTCTAAACTGAGATTTTTTTTTTCTCTAACTTCAAGTACATGTTTCCCAATTTAAAACAAAAACAAAGATTTTACTATGTAATATAAAGAGTTTCTTAGCCTTTGAATGAAGCTTTTAGAATGTTGTTTCACTTCATTATCTGTCTGTCTGTCCAGTGGTATGCTAGTAAATGTTTAGTGACCACCCTTGGTTGGGGAGGAGTAAGTATGACCTGCAGCTCCTGCCGATTTCCGTGATGTAAACAGTCCCAGCACAGCTCAAGATTTCAAGCTACTAAAGTGATTGATGACAATTAACCTGGAGTTAAAAAGAAATGTGATCAATCTGCTTTGATGAGCTGGTAAAAGCTGACTCAGGCATATCTCCGTGTCTTACTTTTTAAGTCTGCATCTGCAATTACCGTCCACCTAGAATACGATCAACGAGAGGACAACAGCAAGAACCTGCTCTCAACCGTGCCTCACCTGCACGGAGACATGTGACAGGTGCTTCTTGACAACGGCAGTAGTTACCACGCTCACCTAGACAACGTTCTTAGGTATTGAATACCATCAGGTTAAAATGATCCCTGCTGCTGCTGCTGCTGCTGCTAAGTCGCCCCAGTCGTGTCCGACTCTGTGCGATCCCATAGACGGCAGCCCATCAGGCTTCCCCGTCCCTGGGATTCTCCAGGCAAGAACACTGGAGTGGGTTGCCATTTCCTTCTCCAATGCATGAAAGTGAAAAGTGAAAGCGAAGTCGCTCGGTCGTTCCCGACTCTTAGCGACCCCATGGGCTGCAGCCCACCAGGCTCCTCCGTCCATGGATTTTCCAGGCAAGATCCCTACTTTCCACTTTATCAGGGGTCCATTAAAATATATATGTGTTTGGCTTTGTGTGTAATCAATCCATTCGCATTCCCCTTACGTTTTTTTGTTTTTTAAGATCAAAAGAGTGTTTACAATCACTACAATTCAAAAAAAAATATTAAATTCATTTCCCTTCATTCTACTATCCCCTGCCCTACTAGACTCATAATTACTAAATAACTCAAAAATACCTCCCAAGTTTGTTTAATTCCACACACACAAATGTTAGAACTTCAATGAGTCTTCTTTCATGGATTTTATGCCCCATTTCTAAACAAAATTACCAAAATACTGACCAAAACTATAAGATTTTAGCTATGTGAAGCCAGGGAATGGAAATGAAAGGATGAATATAGGGAATTTACAGAGAGGAAGGTACTTTACAGAGTGTTTATAACTGTGACTGTTCTAGGGGTATTGCAAATATTATTTCATTTAATCCTCAAAAAGTTCTTGGTGGCTATCATTAATTGTTAATTTTTTAATGATATACAATTCCATTATATATCTACAGCCACATAACTAATGAGTCATGGAAATAGGAATCAAATCCAGTGCTTCTGGACTCAGGTCAGTTCAGTTCAGTAGCTCAGTCGTGTCTGACTCTTTGCAACCCCATGGACTGCAGCACGCCACGCCTCCCTGTCCATTACCAACTCCCAGAGTTAACTCAAACTCATGTCCATGGAGTCAGTGATGCCATTAAACCATCTCATCCTCTGTCATCCCCTTCTCCTCCTGCCTTCAATCTTTCCTAGCATCAGGGTCTTTTCCAATGAGTCAGTTCTTCACATCAGGTGGCCAAAGAATTGGAGTTTCAGCTTCAGCATCAGTCCTTTCAATGAATATTTAGGGCTGATTTCCTTTAGGATGGACTGGTTGGATCTCCTCACAGTCCAAGGGACTCTCAAGGGTCTTCTCCAACACCACAGTTCAAAAGCACCAATTCTTTAGCACTCAGCTTTATAGTCCAACTCTCACATCCATACATGACCACTGGAAAAACCATAGCTTTGACTAGACAGACCTTTGTTGGCAAAGTAATGTCTCTGCTTTTTAATATGCTATCTAGGTTGGTCATAACTTTTCTTCTAAGGAGCAAACATCTTTTAATTTCATGGCTATAGTCACCATCTGCAGTGATTTTGGAGCCCCCCAAAATAAAGTCTGTCGCTGTTTCCACTGTTTCCCCATCTATTTGTCATGAAGTGATAAGACCAGTAATGAGAACCCCATGAACAGTTTCTGACTGCCAAAACCATTATTTCTTATGGTGCCATGCTGCTGCTGCTGCTGCTGCTAAGTTGCGTGAGTCGTGTCCGACTCTGTGTGACCCCAGAGACAGCAGCCCACCAGGCTCCCCTGTTCCGGGGATTCTCCAGGCAAGAACACTGGAGTGGGTTGCCATTTCCTTCTCCAATGCATGAAAGCGAAAAGTGAAAATGAAGTCACTCAGTCGTGTCCGACTCCTAGCGACCCCATGGACCGCAGCCTACCAGGCTCCTCCATCCAAGGGATTTGCCAGGCAAGAGAACTGGAGTGGGGTGCCATTGCCTTCTCCATATAGTGCCATACTGTCCTTTAAAAGCAGTCTAAAGAATATTTCATCCAAGTTGGTGAGTCTTCACCTAGAAATTCCATCTCCAGTGCTTCTCTCTTCTCTCACCTTGTGATCTGTTTCTCTTCCTTGCCTTTTCTCCAGTGTCAGGAGAGAAAACAGGTACACTGTCCCCCTTTATTCACCTCATCCAAAGACTTTTCTGCCTCGTGTAAGTATTAGGAAACCGAGAAGGGAAGAACTTCCTTTCCCATAGAGTCAAGACACATTCCAGTGTTTGCTCTCTTGGGAAGTCTGGTCTTCACCTAGGAAGCCAGCGACCTGGCCTGAGAACCTGGTCTCTTCAGCTCCCTTCCCTGGCACAAGTAAACGCCTGTGTGTACAAAACTGCTAAGGCATGGAGACAAATCTGCCCACAGCTCCTGGGTTTGCTCGGGTCTGGCAGCAGGGTATGGCCACACAGAAATCTAAAGGAACCTAGCATCTGATGATCTCCTATACTATGCCGGGGACTTGACTTCCCTAGGGTCACAGCCGTATATGCAATTAGCCGTGTGTTTTAGTCCTAGCACAAGATCGGTACTTTGGCAAACACGGAAAGGACGTGGCCACAGCCTTACTTCTTTCGGTGATGTTTAAGTTTTCTGGATAGAAGTCTTGCACATCTTTCATTAGACTTTTTCCTAAGTATATAATGTACAGGACACTATTGCTATTGCATCTTAATTACCTTCATTTTATTTTCTAATTATTTGTTGCACATACGTAGAAATAAAACTGGTTTTTGCATATTGACTTTAAATTAAGCAACCTCGATAAATTCACTTATTAGTTCTTACAGTTTATTTACAAACTCTTTAAGATTTCTATTTTCCAATGATATTATCTCCTAAAGATAGCTATATTTCTTTCTGCCTCATTTTAATATTTAAAACTTTTTTTTTTCCTTCCCTTGCTGAACTGGCTGGGGCATACAATGTGACATTAATCAGAAGTGGTAACAGTGGGCATGCTTGTTTGGGCCCCCATCACAAGGGAAAGCTTTAAGTACGTGACCACTAATTATAATATTTGTTATAGATTTTTTGGTAGATATTCTTCAGAATAAGGAAGGTTCTCCCTCAAGCCAACTCAGCTAGCCTTTTCTGATCACCCATAGTCCTAGTCACTATTCCAGGAAAGAGAGAATTTAAAAATAAATGAAACTATTCCTGCTCCGATAAATTCACCATGCAAGGTGGCAGAGGGAACTGGAAAAACAACTCACTCTACGCGGAGGGGTTAGTGAAGGTTCTCCAAGCACAAAGTACTATAGGAGGGGTTCAACGTGGCAATAAATGATGCCCTGGTTAATAAGAATCATATACAAGTGCTGCTGCTGCTGAGTCACTTCAGTCGTGTCTGACTCTGTGCGACCCCAGAGACGGAAGCGCACCAGGCTCCCCCGGCCCTGGGGTTCTCCAGGCAGGAACACTGGAGTGGGGTGCCATTTCCTTCTCCAATGCATGGAGGTGAAAAGTGAAAGTGAAGTCGCTCAGTCGTGTCCGACCCTCCGCGACCCCGTGGACTGCAGCCCTCCAGGCTCCTCCGTCCCCACTCCCTTTAAAATTCTTCTGCACGTGTGGACTTCAGTTTATACAGCCAAAGGATTACCCTGAATCACATCACATTTGGATAAGTCTAATATTATTAAGTATTCTTAAAGGTTGTAATTGAGAGAATAAAGAATTTCAGAATTCTTTATGTAAATAATTATAGTGATAATTCCTGAGTTCTGTGTACTCAGGTTTTCAAAGAATGTTACTTGAGCCAAAATTCTGAGAAAGAAATTAGCTTTTCATCCCAAAGACCCATTGTTAGCTCTCTTTCTGTTTCTTTACTGCCTGTATTTGCAAATAATACCACAGGAAAAGAGGAAAAGCTGATTTAGAGCAAGTGACACAGCATGTGGTTTAGAAGTATTTACCTTAGGAAATCATAATACACATTAACTGTTAAACAAATACTTGTTGATTTGGCTCACCCTGGCTATGTTTGCAGTGTACCAAAGAAAACAGTCTGGGCAGATTTATACGACCTCACGGCAAAGACTGCAGAAAGGTATACAATTCAGAATGTATATCAGGTACAGTGGGGTCTTTCCATTTCAAAGGTTTTTTTATTTTTATTTTTTAATTTTTAATTTTAATTTTAATTTTATTTTATTTTTTATTTTTATTTTTTTTATTCAAGAGTAAAAACAGCTAACATTTCAGATTTCAAATTATTTTTTATTTTTATTTTTATTTTATTTTATTTTATTTTTTATTCAAGAGTAAAACCAGCTAACATTTCAGATTTCAAATAGGCTAAAAACTTATGTACAGTGCCAGTGACATACCGTCTCCAGGATGATCACTGTCAAGTTCACGTCCAGACGTGTAGACTTTTTTCTGAGAGCAGAGAATGGAAGTAAGGTGGATTCAGATCTGGAATGACAAAAATTGAGGTCTTTTGGCTTGAGGAAGTCTGGAGGTAGAGTTGGTGCCCCATCCATTCCCTCTGGGATTCATCTCAACAGCCCCTGCCAGCCAGACCTCCCAGGCCAGCATTTGCTTTCTTTGCCTTAGAGCGATCCCCAAACTTTCTGGCACCAGGAAGACCATTGGAAGACAATTTTTCCATGGATCTGGGTGTGGGGAGGGATGGTTTCAGGATGATTCAAGTGCATTATCATGCACTTTATTTCTATTATTAGAAATAAAAATAATAATAATAATTATCAACTCTACCTCAGATCATCAGGCATTAAATCCCAAAGGTTGGGGACCTCTGCCTTAGGGCTGTCCCTGCAGGACAGAGACAATTCTGTCCCAAGTGCCAAAGAATTAAGGCCCTCAGTGTAGACCCTCTACAATGACCATTGGGAGTCAGTATGGCCCCTCAGGTGGGCGTCTAAGCAGAGTTCTACGCTGCTTCCCAGGTCTCCCCCATAAGACTGAGCTCATTATTTGCTTACTCTTACTTTGCGGTCTTCCTTTCCCATCCCTCTACCAATGTTTCCTGGAATCACTTCCAGAATAAACCATTTCATTTGGGTTTTTGTCAAAGGGTCAGCTTCTGGGGGATCCCAAACTAACACAGTTGTATTTGACTTGGACAAAGGATATCAGTATTCATCCCCCGTCTCTTTCTAAGAAGGTGATGGCACTCCCCCTCAAATACACCTTCTCTTAAGGAACTGTACATTCTGTAGGAGGGTCATGGAGGACTTGAAGCAATTATCTGGACAAGTCAAGTCACAGCCACTGTCAGCTGAAACCGTGGCTCATTGGGGCACAAGCATCGTGTTTTGCTTGACTTCAGTGCATAATAGCCTTGGTTCTCAGCTGAGTGTGTGCAGACCTGTGTTTGTGTGTGTGTGTCTGTAGAAGAACAAATTAATGATCTAACACGAGGGGGACCCTCTTCTGTGGCTTCTGGCCAAGAGCGAGACGTATCAGTGTCAGAAACAGCTATCGAGGGAGACTCTCTCAGGGGGAGAATTTCCCCTTTCTATTAAGACCACCTAAAAACCATGGTGAAATTGCTTTTTATGAAATCAAGTCATGGAAATTAAACTTTGGGGAAAAGAGTTAAATTGTAGCCTTGGAGCCCTCTGTCTGCTCTATTGGAGAATTTTCCAAGGCATGTGAAACACAGCTACAGGACTTGATAAAAGTCTTGTTTTGGACATTTCAGTAAATTCAGTGAACATTTCTGGGTGTGAGCAAGTAGCGTGGCTTTTAGAAGAGAACTGTATTTAAATCCCATGTTCATTCCTGCTATAAAGGAATCATTGCAATAAATGAGACTCTAGTCTTAAGTTTTACTTCAAATGAGAATGCTATGCAGAATGGTTCCCAAATAATTAGCTAGTACAAGTTTTAGGACAGTGACTCAGTCAGGAGCAGAGTGGTTTGGTCCTAAGAAAGATTCGATGTATTACATGAGAGCAAAAGTTAAACAAATAGCTCCAAAGAGGAAGCCGCTGCTCAATTTGTTGTTTAAATCAATTGCTAGTTCTCCTTGACAACTTGAGTAAATTTAGCAGCTTTATTTTTTCTACTTTCAAGCTTATCTAATTGGACTTAATAGAAAAAAAACAAATAAATAACACCTTCCTCTTTTTGTCATCATTATTCTACTTAAATATGACTGAGATCAGTCAATATGTCATTGATGATGACTATGGTTTAACTGTAATGATCCCAATATTATTTCTACTATATTCACCTCACTGACAAACATAGGCAAGAATAGTCTCCCTCATAGGCAGAACCTGAGTTCAGCAGGTGGTTAGCACCAGGAATTTCTGTTTTATTGTTTTTATTTTATTTTAAGCCTGGCAAAACAATGGATGAGCACCTTTTTCCTATGTGTGGAAGGTTTTGGTTCAAAAAAATGCTTATGTGCAAAAACCCCCATTAAATAGTTTAACTTGGGGATGACCCGGGAGGTAGTCGTACCCCAGGGTGAGGTCAGGTTCAGAAAATGTTCAAATTGGACAATCCACATTGAGTTCCTTAATTGCTTCATGCACTCCCCTCCTTGGAGATTTGTATCTGACTCCAGGTAAGTCAGGGGGAGACTTCTAACAGGCTTCCTGGTGATGGGTGCTGGTGGTCCACAGACCACATTTTGAGTTGTAGGGCTTCAGGGGACTTCTGCTCTGAGCACTTGTCCTTCTCGTTAGCACCTCATGAGGATTTGGGATGTAGCATTGCAGACATCCCCACTCCAGTACTCTTGCCTGGAAAATCCCATGGACAGAGGAGCCTGGCGTGCTGCAGTCCACGGGGTCGCAAAGAATCAGACACGACTGAGCGACTTCACCTTCACTTTTCACTTTCATGCATTGGAGAAGGAAATGGCAGCCCACTCCAGTGTTCTTGCCTGGAGAATCCCAGGGACGGGGGAGCCTGGTGGGCTGCCGTCTATGGGGTTGCACAGAGTCGGACATGACTGAAGTGACTTAGTAGCAGCAGCAGCAGCAGCATTGCAGACATCCTGCCCTGGCTGGTTTATTTTGACTTTCTTTATAAAACCTGAAACTGGCTATTTAAGTTTTTCTGCCTGTGGTAAACAGATTAAAGATATTTGTAAGCCCAAGAGCAGGAGTTACTTTCCATGTTGGAAGGATATTGGCCCCTCTCCAGGTATATCTTGTTAATTACAGGCAGCAAAGAAGTAAAAGGGAAGGGAAAGTGGTCAGAGCATGCGCAGGTTTCATCTCTACTCCAAAAGGATCTCTGGACACTGCTGGGGACAAGGAGGAATGGATGGACAGATGGCTCATCATGGCACAAAGGGATGATGCCCTCTCATGTCTGATGATCCAGGAAAAGACGCAAGCCTTGTGCAAGGATTATATTAGAAAGAAATGCTTCTTCTCAACTCCTGCTATTTCCTTCCAATTGGGATGAATCTGGTTAGTGGGTCACTTTCTCCTCTTTCTTCCCTTTACTCACAGTGCCCTAACAAAGGAAGTGACTCATTGGATGGCTGAAGCTGGGAAGAAAACTGCATTTGACTTAGCTCCTCCCTCTCTCCCCCTGGAGTAAGATTCCTGCTGGATCTTCCCTTGTGGGTCCCATAAAAGTCTGTCTCACTCAGAACTGCCTATAACTGAGTGAATGTCTCTGAACTTCTTTACTCTGTGTTTGCTTCCTTCCCAGGCAGAGACATCACTTTGCTGACAAAGGTGCATCTAGTCAAAGCTATGGTTTTTCCAGCAGTCGTGTACAGATGTCAGAGTTGGACTATAAAGAAGACTGAGCACTAAAGAATTGATGCTTTTGAACTGTGGTGCTGGAGAAGACTCTGGAGAGTCCCTTGGACAGCAAGTAGATCAAACCAGTCAGTCCTAAAGGAGATCAACCCTGAATATTCACTGGAAGGACTGATGGTAAAGCTCCAATACTTTGGCCACCTGATGCAAAGAGCTGACTCATTAGAAAAGACCCTGAGGCTGAGAAAGATTGAAGGCAAAAGGAGAAGAGGGTGGCAGAAGATGAGATGAGTAGATAGCATTACGGACCGAATTGGCATGAATCTGAGCAAACTCTGAGAAACAGTGAAGCCTGGCACACTGCAGTCCCTGGGGTCGCAAAGAGTTGGGCACGACTTGGTGACTGAATAACAACAACAATAGGCTGACTTCCTCGAGCTGCCAGGAAAGAGGCTCACATACTCTTTACGGCTCAAGAGCTCAAGGAGACTGTCTTTACAGTAAGTCACGTTTGCCTTCCTTGTGTTACAGACTTACCCCTGATCCTACCAGTGTGGCCAGGAGGTAGGACGCCCATCGTGAGCAGGGCCTGAGTCTGGCATCAACTCCTGGGGCTGAGTAGGGGCATAAAGTAAATTTTCAAGGAACCATATAGTCGAGCCAGGATTATTATGAGAGGGGAAGTGCTAGTTCACCAAAGGGATGGACGCTGCATTAAACACTGTCTCATGTGCCTGTAACACTCCTCGTTAAACCCTTAGCCATCTTGATACTTCCCTTATTATGTTAGTTTCCTACAGCTCTGTAACCAGTGATCACAAACTTAGGATCATCAACAAAATACGCTGAGTAGCTCAATGCTCTGAAGATCAGAAATCCAGCCTGGTGTGACTAGCTCTCTACCCAAGATGTGATCTCACAGACCGGAATCAAAGTGTCAGCCAGGCAGAAATCTTATCTGAAGGCCCCGGGGAAGAAAATGCTTCCAGGCTCATTCAAGTTGTTCGCAGATTTCAGTCCCTTGCAGGCCTTTCCTTATAGTTCTGGCATCTACCTACTGACTCCATGCCCCTGGGACCCAACACCCTCAAGAGGTACCTGCCCTGACACCCTCCCTGTGGTTCCTGACGTTCTGTTCCCTTCTTCAGGCCTCATTTATGAAAAAGAAAGAGCTGGTGGAACTGGAAAGGTAACACAGATGCCCATTTCTACTTTCAGGGCACTGTCCAAAGGTCAAGATGTAATCATCTGAGTCTTTTCTTCCAAAAACCACCTCCGTGTGTCCCAGGGAAAGGGACCTCAAAACCTTTTAGGAATCCTTTTTAAAAAGTCAGTAGGTTTGTGGTAAGGACCTGGATTATCAGGGAAGATTTATTTCCTAGCCAAAAAAAAGTCTAATTTCCTTTTGAAACCAATGGTCAAGATTTAATGCAATCGCCTTTGTAAAACTAAAATCAAGATTTCTGAAGACCATTCTCATCCTCTGCTGCTTTTTCTCTTGAAGGTACTGTCCAAAGCAGCAGCCCCACTATGACCTCTTGGGTTTCAAGGCTGCTTCCTAGAAAGGGCCATTCCTTGGCTGCAGCATCAGAGAACCAGCGAGCTGAGGATCGCCGTCGGCCCCAGGAGGCCTATGGGTACTTCTTGCCCACCCAGACGAGGTGGCAGGACAATGACCAGCACGGCCACGTGAACAATGTTGTGCACTACAGCTACTTTGACACGATTATCAAGCAGGATTTGACCAGGTAGGTGCGGGCTCTGCATCCCCCATTCTAATGTCTCCTTTCTGGCATGCTCTGGTGGGGGCAAGGGAAAGGAAGGATGTCTCCCTTACTGTAACATTTCCGGGTTCTCTCTGGACCTTAGGGGGAAATTTTACTGGCTGGGACTTCTCAATACCACCATGACCTTTTTCCTTCAGGTCTGATTAATCTTCAAGGCATCCCAGTCTAATCTGAGCTTCAATAATGCCTCAGAAAAATGAACCACAAATCAGAGTTTTCTTGGAGAAACCTTAGATGAGGCAAGAGTGAAAACCCCCAGGATAGGAAACCAGTCTAACCTGTTTTGCCATCAGCGGTGACTTGGGTTTCACACACCATTGCTCCTGGAGAGAGAAGCAGTGTCTCAGTGGAGCCAAGGAGGCTCCCCGCCCTCCACGCCTGAGTGGAGGACACTTTCACAGAGGCTGAGAGACAGCTCGGTTCAGACAGTCTGGGCGACAGTGCCGCCAGAACACAGAAGACCGGGGTGCTGACCAAACTGAAATCAGGCAGACAGAAAAAGACAGCCTTCAGGACAGGCATTTCATCCAGGGGAAATACCTATAAATCAACTTATAAAGAAGGGGTGGGTTGGAAGAGGGTTCTATGATCAAATATGTTTGGGGGAAAATGGGTTGAAGAAAATACATTTTCTGACAGCAGAATTGTTCAGACTTTTAAATTTCTCACAGGCATTCAGACTCTCCAATTATGGGATAGAGCAGGGGTCAGCAAACATTTTCTGTCAAGGGCCAGATGGTAAATATTTTAGGCCCTGTAAGTCAAATGGTCTCCACTACAACAAATTAATTTTGCTGTTGTGGCAGCAAAGCTGCTACAAAACCATGGACAATATGCAATGTGTGTGGCTATGTTCCAATAAAACTTTATTTATAAAAACAAGCAAAGGGCAGGATTCGGCCTTCAGGCCATAATGTTCCAACCCCTGGAGTAGGATTAATAAAATGTATTGGACCACAGAACCCTTCATTCATTCATCCATGCATGTGTGAGCTATTTTTTATGGAACAAAACTAAACGTCTCACAGTCAGGACGCTCTCTGGCTCATGACTGTTTCCCCGATATCTGCAAGGGAACATGCAACACAGAAAACTCTCAGCCAAAACTCACCGAATTAAACAGCAAACAATTCTTCCAGGAGAAAGAGGGCCTCTAAGGGAACACACTGATGACAGCTGAACCATTTAAAACCATGTTTCAGAGCAGCAAGAAGTGACTGTGTTTTTGGATTAAAGTAAAGAAAAAGGAGAAGAAGGAGAGGGCGTAGAATGAAAACAAATGAATTGTAATAAGAAAGCAAAGGAGAAGAAAAGGAAGACGTGGGGATCAAAAGATGCGTTTCCACCCACAAGAAAATGACTCTCTGCCCCGGCTGTGCACGAGAACTCGGTGTCCTGAAAGGGAAAACCTCTAATGAGGTGCTGAAAACCTTCTTTGGCATTAATTAACAAGATCACTAGACTGTTGTAATTGCAGGGGAAAAAAATAAATCACCAAGAGATACTTCCTAACAGAAATGCAGGTCATTACAAAATATTATTTAAAGTCACATTTACATATAAAAAGGATCAAATGGATGCTGTCCCACTTGGCACCCAGCTTCCCTCCCGTCTCCCTCGTGCACAGGAATTAGTACACGGCTCCCCGGTAAGCAGGGGCTTTGGAATCTTTGCAGAGCTTCCTCCCAGTGGGGCTTGATGAATAAAGAGATGTGAGAACGGAGGAACATTTTGCAGGTGAAATCTCAGGACTGCAACACCCCAGCCCCGCCTGGGTAATGACCACTTATGGTACTAAGCACCTGAAGCCCCACTTAACTGGGGTCTCCATGAGACCAGTGACCTTATCTGGGTGTTCCCCCTCCGTTGTACCCTCAACTCCCAGCCTATATTAGGATGCTCAGCAGATACATATTGAAAGCAATCATCAGTTCTTGAGGACTCAGCTGAAGAGTCACCTCCTCTGAGAAGCTTTCCTGAATGTTCTGGACTATGTGGGGATGCTTTCCACTAGAGGCCCTGTGGCCTTCCATGCTTCCTTGCATGGTGGCACTTAGATAAGTAAACTGACAAGAGCAAGATAGCAACAAGGGTCCGTCCCCAGTTAAAAACAAAGCTACTGGAGACAGGACTGTTATATTAATATCCATACCCTTAAATTTAGCATCTTTACAGATCTGGGTATGGAGTATGTGTTCTCAGCAAATGCTCCTTGAATGCATGCCGATAACTACTATTGCCCAGAAAGGCAGTGGCAGCTGTTACAGACCTTGGGCAAACTTTGGGGTGGTGTGGCCAGTGGAAGCTGAGCCATGACCTGGAAGGATAAGCCACAACAAGGAGAAGTGGCCCAGGGCACTCACTGTGTCTCTAGGGTAGTGACCAGATACTTTCAAGCCAGAGTATCTCAAAGTGTGTTGCAGTCAACAGACATGGCTTTGGTTGTAAATGGACTTTACAGAAAAAGGCAGGTTGCTGAGGCTGAACAAATAAATGATTGGCAGATGATGAAAGCCGGGCTTCTCACTGTTGCTGTGGGTGGTTATAGAGAAACAAGAGCAGGGGGCTAGAATGACCAAGGTGGTAACGGATTAGAGCTGGCGTGACCTCATGGATAGTTTAATATAGATATAAATAGATAAATGAACGAATGCTGGATACAGACAGATGTTACATAGGTATAGAGATATAATGTATATACACATATATGTTAATACACACATTTCTTAGTTCTGTCCTTGTTTTGGGAGGGTTTAGAAGCAACAACATCCCAATAATAATAAACACAGGCAACACCTAGATTTTGGCTTCTAAATACCGTTCTCCAATAAAAGAAACCAAGGCTCCTTGAAGAAATGGCTGATTCTAGGGCTAGATCAGGGCGATCTTCTAGTGCCAGGAATTAAGAAGTTCTCAAAAGACAAAACTGTGTGAGCACGTCAGAGGAAGACAGGATCAGGAGAAAGAGCTTCCAGTGACTACAGCTGGAACAATTCTCAGCGAGAAAAACTAAGAACAAACCATTGTGCTAAAATACAAAGTATCACATCAATATCCATTAAGCTTATACTGATTTAACAAATCGCTGGGTAAATAAACAAAGGAGAATATACAAATCTCCCATAGGGAAGAGTTCCAAATAATTTACTCCATGTCCAAGGAAGCGACTCAGCAGCAGCAGCAGCGGCAAGGAGGTGGGACACATTTTCCCCCATTTAAGTCTGGGCTGCACATAGAAAGTTCCTTCTAAGGAGTACAGTACCAGGAGGGAGAGGAACGGTAACTGTACAGTGGGGGAGTGTGACATACTCGGCCAGGTGATTAAGGTCAACATCAACAGTAATAAGTCATGTTGATCGCAAATACTTCTGATGCGATGTGATGAAAATTGCACCTTACCTCTCGGCTCGTCCTCCCCCCAAACCCATAACCCCTCTCTAATTATGAGGGGGAAAAATCAACCAAGTGCCAACTGAAGGTCATACCACAAAATACCTGAACGGTACAGCTCGGAACAGTCAAGGTCATTGAAAACTTGGAGAGTCTGAGAAACTGTCACAGCCAAGAAGAGCCTAAGGAGACATGACGATTAGATGTACCATGGCATCCTAGATGAGAAAAGGATGTTAGGTTCAAAACTAAGGAAATTAAAGTATGGAGGTCAGTGAATAACAGCACGTCAATACTCATTCATGAATGGTGACAAGCGCGCCACACGAGCATCAGATGCTAATGATGGGGGGAAGTGGGTGTGAGTACATGGATACTCTACTATCCTTGTGACTTTTCTGTAACTTGCAACTCTCAAGTTTAAAAAGTTTAATAAGGTAAACAAAGCTACCAAGTAAAACAAAACAAAAAAAACCAAAACACAAGGTCTATGAACACCATGGGTAAGACAGCCATTGTTTAAAATAACAGAGGTGACCTTGGACTTGTGCAAACTGCCTCTTCATGCTGAACCTTCCCCGCTTCTTTATGCTGGACCCTGGGTACGTTCCCACTAGTACTTCCTGGGTTACTTATTTGTATATTGATGCTGGGATTCTTTTATGGTTACGCATTGTTGCCTGATGCTTTCAAGTTAAGTCTTCCATCTGGAAAGCTCAAAGCCAGCACTCTCAGACTTCAGTGTGTTTAAGAATTGCCAAGGAAAGCACATTAGAATGCAGATTCCCGGGCTTTACTTCACGGATTCTGATTTATTCTGTGTCAGGTGAGGCCAATTAATCTGCATTTTTAATAAACCTCTGAGATTTTTCTGATTCATACATTCTGATCAACCCTGAAGTAAAGGGCAGGGACTAGGCATCATTTTCAACTAAATGTCATTCGTTGGCTTCTCATTCCACATCTAGCACCATGATGCTTCCCAGGGACCATGAGCTTGGCAGATAGTTGACACTCGATAAATATTTGATAAAAGAACGAATGCATGCATGCATGAACTGTCAAGATCAACATTTAATTTTTTTTTCTGTTTAAGAACTTTGACATTGGGTGTCATGCCCAGGGATTCATCACTATTAGGGGACCCAAGCTATAGGAAATTAGTTTAAAAAAAAAAAGACTACTAATACCCAAGGCCATTCATTCTGCAGATCCAGACTGAGGTTCAATGTAGTGGGAAAGATTTTCTTCTCAAATGTGAGAGAGATTCTTGCTATTTGTTGTTCTGAAGCTAATACCATTTTTAGGTCTTTTTTTTTTTTCCCCTGTTTTATAGGCTCAATTAGATGGGTCTGCCTTCTGAATCAGCAGCTCAATAATTAGTTTGGTTGCATTTGCAGGTAGAAAACTGGAGGTACTTTTCCCCCCACAGGCAGAAAGGTACATGTGCAATTAACTAATTGCAGGCTGATGCTCATTTGGTATAAATGCTAGAAACACACGCACCTTGACATCCAAAACTCCATCTCTGACCTGGGGGTGTGAGAGAGACACACAGAGAGTGATGATCCAAACAGGTGAGCTGTTTGGGAGGAGGAGGAAAACCTCCCCTTTCTGCGGGGATCCCTGCAGAGGTCACTCCCCTGGTGCCCCCAGGAGCAGAAGGACACGTGGGGAGGTGCAATGCTCCCTGTTCCCAGAATTCTTTTAGAATGGCTGTCAGTGTTTAAGTTAGAATATTGCCGGTTAATTGTTGGCTCTGAAAGAAAAATTATGAGCAGGGGAACGGTTCTGCATGGATTTAGTGTATTTGAATAATTTAGACCCCTGCCGTTAATTTGACAGGATTGTTTTTCTCTCGCAGTAGCCTGCTGCTACAAGAATTAAAACTGTCGGGAGTACCAGGGGCTGTGCTGGAGCTTAGTAATGAGGTTTATCAGTCAATAAATGATTTTATACAGGAAATTAAACTGTAAATTTCGTTTGGGTGGTAAATATTTAGAGAATAAAGATATCTGGTTAATGAGGAGAGTTGGGTGTTTTAAAAAAAGGGAGAGAGAAGGAAAAAAGGAAATGTCAACCTTTTAAATCTTGAATGTGGTGGGACTGGATGACAATTTGCTCGCTGACAGTCTCTCTCTCCCTCTCTGTAAATAACAGAGGAGGGTTCCATTGTACATTTAAGGGTGCAACAGAAAATCCTCCCATCTTTGACCTGTGTCTACCACCAGAATGAGGGAGTACATCCCTCACAGGGTCCTTCAGAATACATAAGGAAGAGATGTAAATCGCTTCTACAGTATCTGGCACAAGGTTCTTCCCTTCTGCTATGAGTTATTTTTAACTGTAGATACCCCAGGGCTGTGCTGTCCAGTATGGAAGCCAAGGAACACATGTGGCTCTTCAAATTTAAACTTAACATTAATTAAAATTCAGTTCAGTTCAGTCACTCAGTCGTGTCCAACTCTTTGCGACCCCATGGACTACAGCACGCCAGGCCTCCCTGTCCATCACCAACTCCCGGAGTTTACTCAAACTCATGCCCGTTGAGTTGGTGATGCCACCCAACCATCTCATCCTCTGTCGTCCCCATCTCCTCCCACCTTCAATCTTTCCCAGAATCAGGGTCTTTTCAAATGAGTCAGCTCTTTGCATCAAGTTGCCAAAGTATTAGAGGTTCAGCTTCAATATCAGTCCTTCCAAGGAATATTCAGGTCTGATTTTCTTTAGGATGGACTGGTTGGATCTCCTTGCAGTCCAAGGAATATTTACATTAAACTAAATTAAATAATATTTACATTAAACTAAATATTTGGTTTCACAGTTGAACTTGCCATGTCTCAGGTACTCAACAGCGGCACATGGCTAGCAGCTGTGTACAGGACCGGGCAGACACAGACATTTCCATCACTGCACAGGGTTCTGCTAGAGAGCGCTATTTCAGAATCTGTCTGACAATTTCACTTTTCTTGTACTGGGGCACCCGTAGATCAAGTGGTACCTGGATGGCTTAGTTGGCACGTGAATTTTCGTATTACTATTATTATGTATCTGTATGTGTATGTAAAAAGAATATTATAACTCAGTTACCAAATATGTGGTTTCACACATATCAATACTTAAGGTAAAGTAAAGTTAAAAAAAAAAGTGAGTCAAATCAGTTTAGGGCATTTTAAATAAATCAATATTGGTTATAATAATTTGGCAAAGTCTTTGAATACTTTATAAAGGAATGACTGATTTTTAAAAGAAAAATAAAATAAAAAGCAGAGACAAAAAAAATAAATAAAATAAATTTTTTTAACTGAAAAAAAAAAATTGAGCCAATGAACCCTAAGGATCAGGAAACTTAACAAGGGAAAGAAGGAAGAAAAATAGCAGAGTTGATAGGGAGAGAGGTAGGAATGTCTAAAACAAATTTCTTTAGCCTTCAGGTTTTGCCTGAGGTAGAACTAGAACATGTTGCTTGGCCACCCCCCCACGTCGCAGATAGTACATGCTTCATAACTCCATAAACCCAGTCTTTGTGGCATCGCCAGGAATGTCCTTCAGTATGAAGTCCCCATACATGCAGGGTCTTTGGAGCGGGGCTCTAGATTCTCTCTGCAGTACCATGAAGATCCCAAACAAGGGTGTGATTTGCAGCTTTGTAGGTCAGAAGTCGGAGAAGGCGATGGCACCCCACTCCAGTACTCTTGCCTGGAAAATCCCATGGACGGAGGAGCCTGGTGGGCTGCAGTCCATGGGGTCGCTAAGAGTCCAGCACTACTGACCGACTTCACTTTCACTTTTCACTTTCATGCATTGGAGAAGGAAATGGCAACCCACTCCAGTGTTCTTGCCTGGAGGATCCCAGGGATGGGGGGAGCCTGGTGGGCTGCCATCTCTGGGGTCGCACAACTGAAGTGCTAAACCCTACTAAGACACAACCGAAGTGACTTAGCAGCAGCAGCAGCAGGTCACAAGTCAAGAGTGAAGACCAAGACACGCTGCCCTGCACTCCCTAGCTTTCCATGCGGACCTTCCGAAACCAAGTCGCCATCACCTGGGAGGGTCCATCGCCCTCCCCCCTACATGTGGTCCATTCCTTGAGCCCGCTCCCTTCACCTTCCTGTCCTAATGCACCTGTACCATCCCCACTCCCTGACCATAGGACACCCTCCATATTGAAACGTGCACGCCGGTGGCCTTGGTAACCTTGCCCCACAACCTGGTCAAAGGAACCCCACAGGAGAGTTGGAGGCACCATTGTATCAGAGTCGTTAAAGAGAGAGAGATAATAGTGGGTGCGGATCACTATAAGAGAGTCTAGTAGGAAGGCGTGGGCAGGCTCTAGGCAATCCACAAGGTTTAGGAGCTTGGGGCCATCAGCAAGATGGCACGTGACGACTGCTGGACCTGACGGGACGAGGGCGGAGGGGAGGGACGTGGCACCTGGATCAAGAGGCCCAGGAGCTGGGGTCTGCAGCTGGGGGTGCTGCCAGCTCACAACAGCCTTCAGGGAGGGGGCCAGGAGAGCGAGGACCCCGATCACAGCCTCCTCCGTCTTCCTCCTCTCTTGCTGGTGCTCCCCATGGGCTAAACCCTACTGAGACAAACAGTCAAGGATTTTGTCGTAAATCCCGCTCTCCAGGGCAGGGGGCCGGGGATAGGAGAGTGGAGAGCCCTTTGGAGAGGCACAAGGCCACTCCTGGCCCAGTCAGCCTGCTGCTCGTGTTGAGGGAGCTCCGTCCTCTCCTTCCAGCACTGGTGCGGAGGGGCCCGTCGGTGTGGTTGTCGGGGGGCCAGAAGGCCCAGGCTCTGCGTTTCCCCCACAGTCTCCTTTCAGGACCTTATCTTCACAGGTGGGCTCCCAGCTGCAAAGCATCATGAATAGTTCAGCCTTCTGGAATCCCATCTTTGAGAGAGGCTCAATCCATGCTGCCAGACCAGGTCCTTCAGATGCTGGCCACAAGATCCAAAGCTTGGAAGATCCCAAGCTTTGCTTTGGCCACGTGCAGTTGATATACTTTCCACAGCAAGGGAGGGTAAGCCCTAACTCAAAGTCTTGTGAACTGAACCAATACCCGCTGGATGGCATAACTGGAAGTGCAGAGGTCCTTTGAACGTCATGTCCTGGCCCTGGCCCCTCACTCTGCCCCTCTCTCCGGTCGGCTTTGCCCACAGGCTGCAGCAGTTCCCGGCCTCTATCTGCACACAACCACATTCCGACTTTCAAATAGCTCTGCTCAGGAGAATGCAACCGCCTACTGGAGCGAGACAACACCTCGCTAATGGGTAGTCCTCTGGCAATTAATACTAATGTTTCATTGTATTAATACTAATGTTTCGTTGTTTAGTGCTCACATTTTAAAAAGTGAAAAGAAGCAGGTGTAATTAAATTTACTAAAATAGATTTTCTTAACCCAGTGTATGCAAAAGACTGGGATTTTAACATGAAATCAATGGTAAAAAGTATTAATGAAAGATTCTACCTTC
The DNA here is from genome assembly GCF_055505025.1 of Bos grunniens. Lineage (NCBI taxonomy): Eukaryota > Metazoa > Chordata > Mammalia > Artiodactyla > Bovidae > Bos > Bos grunniens. The sequence continues at coordinate 7,128,089 of NC_141182.1, forward strand.
TTTTTTCACACTAAGTCTTTGAGATCTGAGGTCTATCTGGACTCACCCCACGTCAAGTACTCAGTGGCCACGTGTGGTTAGACCATATTCTTGTACAGAACGGGTCAAGAAAGTCCCCCCCGAAGAGTGAGGGAGCCCCCAGAACACTGCTTGATGTACCCCGTTGGCTCAGTGGGTTACTCTGCTCTTCATGGAATGACCCCTGGTAGGAGAGGCAATTTCCTTAGATGAACCCAGTTTACCTTTGATGCTGCAGATGGAGTACCTTTCCCCTGAGGTGCGTGCATCCCCAAGACGATGGAAATATGACGATAAATAGAAAACCTAATGAAATGAGTTTTCTCTTAGGAGGGGGTGCATTGCATACACATCTGCAGACAACTTGCACCCTGACTCCTCTGTTGGGGAGCTTCCCTGACTCCCGGCTTGAGAGCCCATCCTGGCCTGGATTTAAAGCCCTTTCCTCTGAAAGGAGAGCCCTCGGAGAGTGTGGGAGGGGTGGATTTCCCCTCTGTGGATCCAAGAAAGCTGACGTTGATGTAACAGACCCTGCCATCCACTCCACAGGGATCGATTCAACTTGAGGGCTTTGGCCTCATGGGGCCGACTGGGCCTTTTTGGGGAGAAAACTGCTTTGTCAAATAAACCTTATCCGCTATTGAGGCAACTTCTGTGCCCTTAGCATCTAAAGGAACAAGAACAGAAGTGCAAATGCTTTCTTTTGGGGATGAGGGAGGCCAAAATGTGTCAAGAGTCTGAGCACAAGGTCACGATAATACTGGTTACCAGTATTATACTTAGTATTATACTAAGATCATGCAGTACTGTATGCATTTATTGAAAATAGTCTAAGAGGACCTTCACAAACCCATGTTGTTCAACATATTTAAGGTATACCAAGTGATGACTCTCTGTATCACACACTGTGAAATGGTTACCACAGTCAAGCTAATTAATATACCTATCACCTTACCTCCCATAGTTACCATTTCCTATTTATGATGAGAATACTTAAGACGTATTCTATTGGCAAATTCCAAGTAGACAACACACTTCAGTTCAGTTCAGTTCAGTCACTCAGTCGTGTCAAACTCTTTGTGACCCCATGGACTGCTGCATACCAGGCCTCCCTGTCCATCACCCACTCCCGGAGTTTACTCAAATTCATGTCCATCGAGTTGGTGATGCCATCCAACCATCTCATCCTCTGTTGTCCCCTTCTCCTCCTGCCTTCAATCTTTTCCAGCATCAGGGTCTTTTCCAATGAGTCAGTTCTTCGCATCAGGTGGCCAAAGTATTGGTGTTTCAACTTCAGCATCAGTCCTTCCAATGAATATTCAGGACTGATTTCCTTTAGGATGGACTGGTTGTATCTCCTTGAAATATACCCTTGTTGTATACAAGGTTGTATACCCTTGAGTCCAAGGGACTCTCAAGGGTCTTCTCTAACACTACAGTTCAAAAGCATCAATTCTTCGGTGCTCTTTTTGCAGTATGAAAAGACAACATACTAATAAAGTACAATAGTATAGTCACCATGCTGTACATGAGATCCCCAGAACTTATCCACCTTATGACCAAAGGCTTGAGCTCTTTGACCAACATGACGCCCCTGTTTTCTCCCACCCCCCAGCCCAAGGCAGCCACCCTCCTGCTCTCTGATGCTATGGGTGTGACTTTTTTAGATTCCACAGATAAGTGAGGTCATACAATATTTGTCTTTCTGTGTCTGGCTTAATTCACTTAGATGTCCTCTAGGTTTATCCATGCAGTTGCAAACTGAAGAATGTCTTTTTTTTTTTTTTTAAAGGCAGCATCATAGTTTGCTGTATATAAATTTATTTACAAAACAGGTGGCAGGGCAACTGTGGCCCATGGGCCTTACTCTGCTGATCTCTCCATGGCTGTGCCATCGCCAGGGCCCTTACCAGCAATTCCACAGCCTTCACTCAAGCATCAACAGGAGAATCACTTGCAAAACTGTTTTCTAGGCCACCTGGTATGCGTCTCACCTGCTTCATTTAAGGTCAGAAATCAGGAAAGGAGAAACTTCAGACTGGGGGAAGATCTGGTCCTCTGGGTGTTCAGTCTCCTCCGAGGTGACTTAATGACTGAAGTTAAAAGGAGACCGAATCTCGAGCTGAGCAAGCATTCTCCGATGGTTCAGGGGGAGAGGCAGGCTTTCCCTGGAGGGAACCATGTTGGCAGCCCACAAACTTAAGCCAGGCCTTGGGCAAGTGACTCTTAGGGCCCTGGTGCCCTGCCCTGCCCAGCCCCACCCAGCCCAGCCCAGCCCTTTCTTCAGAACCAGCATGTGAACTCTGAACCATTCCTTTGTTGAATGTGACATCTGTTAAACAGCTTTGAATAATTTCTTGAAAAATCTTATTTTGTCTGAGAACATCTGTGTCCATCTGGACACTCTCCCCCTCAGCATCTCACTCTGAAGTTTGATAGAACCATCAGATGTTCCCGCACAGCTTCTGGGACAGATCTGGGTATTACTGAACAGACATCAGTTATCCTGATGGCGTGAGGCACGTCAATCTCAGCAGGGAAGGTGACAGCTTCCTTATCATCAAAGCTGCGAGCTTCCCGATTCATTTGCTGGTATTGTCAATAACGCTCCATGGCAGAGCTGGGTAGGAGCCCATTTCTGCCCTCCTCTTTCTTCCCTGTTGCTTCTCTTCTCCCCCCAAAAGGACTGGATCTCTACTTTCTATGATAATTCCCCACATCCTATTGCTAAGAGCCTCTAGCAAATAAATTCCTCCTTGAAGCATGATGCTGGTGCTGGATAGAACACTGCCTCTTTTCTCGAGCTTGTGCCATTTAATTTTTTGCTTTTTTTTTTAAACTCAGGAAGCATCTAACTCAGAATGTCCGCCCTTCTTGGCAGGTACCGAGAAGCTGACTTAGGGATAACGTGGATAATATTAGATAAATATTCCAACTAGGCTTTCTGTAGGTAGTTGATGAGCAATCACCTACATTAACTTGCTTCCTGGAAGCAACACATGCCTGCTAAGTCACTTCAGTCATGTCCGACTCTTTGCTGCCCTGTGGACTGTAGCCCTCCAGGCTCTTTTATCCATGGGGTTCTCCAGGCAAGAATCCTGGAGTGGGTTGCCATTTCCTCCTCCAGGGGATCTTCCTGACCCAGGGATCAAACCCATGTGTCTCTTTCATCTGCTGCATTGGCAGGCGGGTTCTTTACCACTAGCGCCACCTGGGAAACCCTCTAGAAGCAATAGTACATTTTTCTGTCCCTTCTAAACAGTTTGGTTACAGCTTTCCAAAGAGTGCCATCTTCTCTGTGTTTGGGTGAGTCCTCTTACATATTTCTTGGGAAAATGAGTTAGAGCCACATGACAAATCCCTACAAATTCCCATTCCATGCTTTGACAATGTTAGAATGTTGATTTTGCTTTGTTTTTTGTTTTTTTTTTCATTTTTTTCTTCTTTACAACAGAGACTACTTAAGTTTCTCAATGATGCCTTAAAAGGTATTTGACAGATGGAGGTGAACTAGAATGGGTTCTGTCAGACTTTTCTAAATGCAGTAAAACTCGGAAAACCGCCCTGTGACACATTATTACTTAAGCTTAAGAATGACTCCTTTGGATCTTGATAGCCCTCCTTTGCCAGTAATTTCAGTCTATTAATCACCTATTTGAAAAAATATCATTTTTTTCTAGTGACTTCTATCCTTATGAATTCCTGATTATGAAACCACAGGTTAGTGATGGCCCCTCCAGGAGTTTTAAGGAGTGTCTTTATGTTCTATACTGGGCATGCTGCTGATTTCGTCGACCCAAACGTAAATGGTCTGTGTCATAATGATGGTCCACCGTGTGAGTCAACAAAAAGAAAGAACAAAAAGCCTGGTATTTGTAAATAGTGACTAGATCGTGTAGAAGTTGGACTGAGGTAGATACTGAGGTGTGGCCTATTCAGGCAGCCTGGTTGGGAGGGGAGTTTGGGGGAGAATGGATACATGTGTATGTATGGCTGAGTCCCTTTGCTGCTTACCTGAAACTATCACAACATTGTTAATCGGCTATGCTGCTGCTGCTAAGTCGCTTCAGTCGTGTCCGACTCTATGCGACCCCATAGACGGCAGCCCACCAGGCTCCACCGTCCCTCTACCCCAATACAAAATAAAAAGTTTAAAATTAAAAAAAAAATTTTAAGAAAGGGAAAACAATACAACAACAAAAGACAGCCTCTATGTTAAATGTAAAGTCTGACAAAGAGTGTTTCTCCAAAAGCAAAGTCTCAAAATGCCGTTTTCTTGTCTATAAAATAAGAATGACAAGTAAGCATCTTCAGACCTCCTCCCAGCCACCCCATGACCCTTCATCTGAGAACGTCCTCTCTCATGACACATTAACATGAACACAACATGGTGAATTAACTTCAATCTTAAAGAAGCCACGTGCACTAAGAGACACGCAATCATTGAACGCGTGTATATATATTTAAGAAAAGAAAACCATAGAAACCCTGAGTCTTAAGTTGAGGCACTGGAGAATATCAAGTTTTCCATGGCATAAGCCACGTTCGGACCACATGCAGTGAGCTGAAGAAACCTGGTTTGCAACAAATGAAAGGCAGAGAGGGAGAGAGAAAGAGGGGAGACATCTGTATGGAATTAGGCACAGAAGCTGATACAACCCCAGGAGAGGGGACCTCTTGCTTCCATGACAATATTCTGGTCCCAGTCCCTGTGCCCAGCGAGGCGTGCTTACTCTTCCTCTCCTCGGCTTCTGTCAAACCTCTTTGTATGTTTCTTCTTATCACGCTTTCACTTTTGCTTAAGCTATTCTTTGCCACTGAAGACTGTAAGATGTAAAGATAAAGGGAGACAGATGTCCAACTTGCCTGGTACAATGACCGACTTAGATGTGACCAAGCTTTAGCTTCCTCTCCATGTGCAAGGTGACACGTGACACGCATGCGACACACGGGTTTTGTGGTCTGGGAAATGCCGGCATAAATTTAAATGAGGTGATGTCATCAGTAGGTTTCCAGATCTGTGTAGTTTATACATATGAAGAAAAACTTCCTTCCAGAATAAGGTCTGATTCAGCTTCTGTCCTTTGAACTTCAGTGTCCGTGTGTGTTTTGTGTGTGCGTGCATGTGTACACATTGGAAAAGATAAGTTTTTAGAATATGTTCATCTAATCATTAAATTATAGGGCCTTCCCCCTTGCCCACAATTCACGCAAATAACTTCCTCTGTCCCCCTTTTCTCTTCTCTTCCCTTCCACAATCCCATAAGAGCCCAAGGGAGGGAATAAGTCATTCTGCCTCTGCTAGGGGCAGAAAGTAGGAGTTATCAGAACTGGCTCTTAAAGAATAAGTAGGTGACCACATGGGGTGAGCGAAGATTAGGAACTGGAGGAAAGTAAGTGCTTCAAAGACATACTTTCATACGTTGAAAGAGCATGGCTTGACCCTGGGCAAATGGGGGCTAGACGGGGAGACGTTTTGATAGTAATGCTAAAGAGTCTGGGTTTCAACACAAAGGCCAAAAGGTCACCTTTGAACTGATCTAATAGGAAATCCTTCCATATGAGTCAAGTGTCATAATCCAGATTGGTGAGTGGTCTTGTAGCAGCCAGATTCCAAAGACAGCCTCCAACGCTCCTTCCCCACCAGCGTGTGTGTGTGTGTGTATGTGCGCGCGCATGTGTGTGTGTGTGTGCATGCGCGCGCGTGTGTGTGTGCGTGTGTGTGCATGTGTGTGTGTGTGCGTGTGTGTGCATGTGCTGCGATTGCAGTCACCTCCCATGTGGAACCTGGGCCACTCTTGCACCTCCCTTTCACCAACAGAATGCGGTAGGAGTGACTCTCTGCTTAGCAGCTTTCACTTGGAGTTTTTGAAAACTCTAAGCCGCTATGTAGGATCAGGATATGAAAGGACTTTGTGAACTGAAATACTGTTAAAACGTGATTGGGTTGAGGCTGTGATCTGCAACATTTAAGCGGCAGTGCTGCCTGAGTCCTGAGGTGGCTTGAGACACACGTGCCTGGATTGGTCCCCCTGGGTCCTGCAGAGGGAACCAGTGGGGCCAAGATGATTGGCTGTGACTGACTAGAGAGCTGGGCTGCAAGGGAATCTGAGGAGACAGCTGGTTGAGCGTTAAAGTGCTGACATTGATTAGTGATGTCTGCCTTGGGCAAGGAGAAATTACTGCTCCTCTGTGATTTGAGATCACAGAGATGAATGTACTACCCTTGGACCGAGTCGACTTGAAAAAGGTCAGACTCCATGGACTGGGGTTGAGGGTGGGGGAGAAGAGTTCTGGTCAACCAGCTGACTCTCCCTCAGCAGAGAGACGCAGTCACCATCCGAAAGAAAGCAAGGATTCTCCCTTCATTTCAACACGAGCAAGCCCAGAGCCCCTGGCCGCAGTCAGGCTCTGGGTCCAACAGGCGTGACAGACGTGCATTGGGCACATCGCCCCCAAACATCCCTGTCAAGTGCAGTAATGAAGGGCTGACACCAAGCCGGACCAGAAACTCATCAGCCCCCCTCGGCTCAGAAAGCTCCACGGGCTGTCTTGGCCCCTTCGGAGACCCTGAGCTGCAGCAGCTAACAAGCCTTGACACAAAGCAGCCTGTGCAGTGTGCACAGCAAACGCTCCTTCCTAGGGCAGGCTGGCCTTGTCTGTTCACTGTTTGCTTCCCAAACGCCTGAGATGAAAGGGCGTACACACGACTCCAGGTGCAGAACCCTGAGCTCTCTCCATCACGCGCACTAAACACGTTGGTCTGAGCCCGTCTGTTATTTGGTTTGGTTGTGTTGTTTTGCATTTCCTTCATCAAACCTTTGACAAGGTGTAAAACAAGACGTTTGTAAAACAACCAAACCCGAGTGGCGCGGCTGTCTGCCTTCGTTATTTCAATCCTGAGATTGACAGTGAAAGACAAAATATTTCAATAAAATAAAAGTATTGTCAGCAAAAAAAAAAAAAAAGATATGATGATGACATACCAAGAACATAGCACTATGAACTAGTAAAAAAAATTTTTTGACGAAAAGCAGAAACACATAAAACTGCAATTTAATCTTTTTATTTGAAATATAAATATTGTTACTATCAAGCTTGACAGTATAGAAAATGTGTGCCCTGCAGCCTTCTGACAAAACAAAATTTATATTTAAAACTTCCTGAAATAATACCTTTCATCCATAGGGTTCTGTCACATTGCGATGGCCCTGAGCCTGCTGTATGGCCCTGCACCTTTAATTATTTTATGCCTAGAAGACACATTTTAAATAGAAGAGGCGGGTTACAAGAGTTTTGACAGCTGAAGCTGATTAAAATACTGACAACATGCACTCCATAGAATTCCCTGAGGTTTTTGTCAAAGACGCACAGGAAAGTTAAAGATGAGCATCCCCCCACCCCTCCAAAGTATTTCTACCCACTGGCGTGAAACATTCGGGCCAGGCCAGTGGCATTTGTCGCCTGGCCCTTGCTAGAGAAACTTTTAACAAAAAATTCCCTTTTTCAAAAGTTGCAAGGCCGCGAGACTGAAAAAAAACCGGTCAGCCGATTGAGTTTGCTAATCTGTTTCCAGTTAACAAAGCACGGGGCCTCTTTCCAAGGCCAGCTGTTCCATCTCATTTGCTGAGGAGAAGAAAAGCTGGATGGCCTGCTTATTCATTTATCAGTCTCTTCTACAAGGGTGTTACCAATGGGGCTGGTTTTCTGGATCTAGTCCCTGGTTGCTTCTCATTAGGGAGTGTGGCTTTTACAACCCCCGGTGAAAACCTGCTCTCTACCAATCCTGTCACTCCCAGTGCCTGGGGGAGTGAGTCAGAAGCCACTGACTTTACGCTAGCAAAGGAGCCATCAGTCTGGGGATGGCCTCTGAAAGCCTCCTGATACCTGAGGCATGAATTTTAGGGCTGGACCTTCACAAGTTGGTTGAGTCCCATATGTGTTCATTCCTTTACTGCGCTGATGCAAACGGAGGATCTATTCTGGCCAAGCTCCCCAGGGTCTTTGTCCTTCATGTGGGCACTCATCTAGAATCCATGGCCAAGTAATACTATACCTGGCAAAACCGTCCTACAGAAGTGATGGGGAGATAAAAGACATTCCCCAGCAAACAAAAATTAAGGGGATTTGTCTCCACTAGGCCTCTCTTATAACAAATGCTAAAGGGAGCTCTTCAGGTTGAAACTAAAGGATACCAAGTAACATGAAAACATATGAGCATATAAAACTCACTGGCAAAGTTAAATATACAGTCAAATTCAGGATACCCAAATATAGTACTGGTTTTATTTCTTATATAAAAGTTAAAAAAGCAATGATACTGAAAACAACTAGTGCTATAATTTTTTAATGGATAAGTAACATAAAAAGATGTCAAGTGTGACAATAATACCATAAAGTGTGAGGAGAAGTAAAATTGTAGTTTTTGTATACAATTGAAGTTGTGATCAGCTTAAAATAGACCATTATATCAATAAGATGTTTTATGTAAGCCTCATAGTAACCACAAAGAAAAAACCTTTAGTAGATACAAAAATTCAAAGAAAAGGGAATTAAAATATACAACTACAAAAAAAATAAATCACAAAGAAAAGAAGTGGGGAAAAAAGAGTCATGAAACAATGAACTAAATGGCTTTACCTATCAATAAGTACTTTAAGCATAAGTAGACTAAATTCTTCAAAAGAAGTGACTGACCATATTAAAAAAAACCAAGATTCAACACCAAAATACACATTCTTCTCAAGCATGTATGGAACATTCCCCGGGAAATTTAAGAAAACTGAAATCATATCAAGTTTCTTTTCAGACTATAATGGATGAAACTAAACTAAAAGTCAAGAACAGGAGGGAAATGATCAAATCCACAAATCCATAAATACATTAAGCAACACAGTCCTGAAAATCACTGGGTCAAAGAAGAAATCAAAAGAGGAATCAGAAAGTATTTGAGACAAGTGAAACTGAAAACACAATATATGGAAACTGACGGGATGTGGCAAGAACAGTTCTTAAGGAAAAAGTTTACAGTGATAAATGCTTACATCAAGAGAAAAGAAAGATCTCAAATAAACAACTTAATGTTATACCTCAAGGAACTGGAAAAACAAGGACAAGCTAGACCCAAATGTAACAGAATGAAAATAATAACGATTAGACTGACAGGAAATCAAACCAGTCAATCCTAAAGGAAATAAACCCTGAATATTCTTTGGAATGATTGATACTGAAGCTGAAGCTCCAATACTTTGGCCACCTGATGCGAAGAGCTGACTCACTGGAAAAGACCCTGATGCTGGGAAAGATTGAAAGCAAAAGGAGAAGAGGTTGGCAGAGGATGAGATGGCTAGATAGCGTTTCCAACTCAATGGGCATGAAGCTGAGCAAACTCCGGGAGATTTGAAGGACAGGGAAGCCTGGCATGCTGAAGTTCATGGGGTCACAATGAGTCATACTTGACTTGGTGACTGAACAACAGCAACAAAATCCTAAAATTTGTATGGAACCACAAAGACACAGAATAGCCAAAGCAATCTGGAGAAAAAAGAACAAAGCTGAAGGCATCACATTCACTGATTTCAAACGATATTACAAAGCTATAGTAACTAAAATGGCATGGTACTGGCATAAAAAACAGACACAGAGACTAATAAACAGAATCAAGAGCCTAGACATAGACCCATGCACATACAGTCAACTAATATTTACCAAGAGAGAGAAGATTATACAGTGGGGATAGTACAGTCTTTTCAATAACTAGTCTTGAGAAAACTGGGTATTCACACACAAAAGAAGAAAACTGTAACCTATCTTACACCTGGCATGAAAATTGACTTGAAATGGATTAAAGACTAAAATGAAAGGCCCGAAACTGCAAACCTTTTAAAAGAAAACATAGGGGGGAACCTCCTTGACACTGGTCTTGAAAATGATTTTTGTTGATATGACACTAAAAGCACAAGCAATAAAAGCAAAAATAAACTAGTGGTACTCCAACAGACTTATAAGCTTCTGCACAGGAAAAGAAATGATCGGCAAAATGAAGCGGCCACCTATGGAAACGGAGAAAATATACGCATGCCATGTATCGGATAAGGAGTTAAGCCAAAATGCGTAAGGGATTCATATAACTCAACTCCGTCAGTTCAATCACTCAGTCATGTCCAACTGTGCGACCCCATGGACTGCAGCACGCCAGGCTTCCCTGTCCATCACCAACTCCTGGAGCTTGCTCAAACTCATGTTCATCAAGTCAGTGATACCATCCAACCATCTCATCCTCTGTCATCCCCTTCTCCTCCTGCCCTCAATCTTTCCCAGCATCAGGGTCTTTTCAAATGAGTCAGTTTTTCACAACAGGTGGCCAAAGTATTGGAGTTTCAGCCTCAGCATCAGTCCTTCCAATGAATATTCAGGACTGATTTCCTTTAGGAGGGACTGGTTGGATCTCCTTGCAGTCCAAGGGACTCTCAAGAGTCTTCTCCAACACCATAGTTCAAAGGCATCAATTCTTCGACACTCAGCTTTCTTTATCTGGAGAAGGAAATGGCAATCCACTCCAGTACTCTTGCCTGGAAAATTTCACGGACTGAGGAGCCTGGTAGGCTACAGTCTATGGGGTCACAAAGAGTCGGACCTGACTGAGTGACTTCACTTTACTTCAGCTCTCTTTATAGTCCAACTCTCACATGACTACTGAAAAATCACAGCTTTGACTAGATGGACCTTTGTTGGCAAAGCAATGTCTCTGCTTTTTAATATGCTGTCTAGGTTGGTCATGGCTTTTCTTCCGAGGAGCAAGTTTCTTTCATTTTCATGGCTGAAGTCACCATCTGCAGTGATTTTGGAGCCCACAGAAGTAAAGTCAGCCACTGTTTCCACTGTTTCCCCATCTATTTGCCATGAAGTGATGGGACCGGATGCCATGATCTTAGTTTTTTGAATGTTGAATTTTAAGCCAACTTTTTCACTCTCCTCTTTCACTTTCATCAAAAGGCTCTTTAGTTCTTCTTCACTTTCTGCCATAAGGGTGGTGTCATATGCATATCTGAGGATAAAACAAATAATCTGATTTTAAATGATCAGAACATATGAATAGGCATTTTTCCAAAGAAGACACACAAATGTCCACCCTGTAGATGAAAAATGTTCAAAATTACTAATCTTCATGGAAATTCAAATCAAAACCACAAAGATATGTCACTTCATACCTGTTAGAATGGCTATTGTCAAAAAGAAAAGAGATAACAAGTATTGATGAGAATGTGGGCAAGAGGAAACTATTGTGCATTGTTGGTCTGGATAGAAACTGATACAGCCATTATGGAAACCAGTAGGCAAGCTTCTCAACAAATTTAAAGTATGACTGGATTATAATTTAGCAATCCCATATCTGGGAATACATCCAAAGGACATGAAATCAGTATCTCAACATTATCTATTATTAACAGTATCTATACCCATTCACTGCAGCATTATTTATAACAACCAAAGTGTGTATGCAAACAACCTAAGCGTCCAACAATGCAAAAAGGAACAGAGACAATGTGACACACACACACACACGCACACACACACACACACTGCAGAATATTATTCAGACATAAAAAAGGAAATCCTGACATTTGTAACAACATAATCAGAACTTGAGGGCATTATGCTAAGTGCAATAAGCCCTATAGGTAAAAACAAATTCTTTACTTATATGTAAGTGATGTCATATCAGTATGGTATCACTTGATATCATGGATTATGGTTTAGTCGCTAAGTCGTGTCCAACTCTTGCAACCCCATGGACTGTAGCCTACCAGGTTCCTCTGCCCATGGGATTCTCCAGGAAAGAATACTGGAGTAGGTTGCCATTTCCTTGATATCACTTACATATGGAAGCTAAAACTGCTGAACTTACAGAAACAGAAAGTACAGGGGTGGTTGCCAGGAGTAGAAGAAATGAGAAGACATAGGTAAAAGGGTATAAATTTTCCAGTCATGAGTAAGTTGTGGGGATCTAACATAAAGCATAGTGACTATAGCTAACAACACTGCATTTTATTACCACACACCAAAAAAAAAAAAAATACATTATATATAGTTATGTGAGGTGATATGTTAACTAACCTTATTGTGGTTATCACTTTGCAATATACAAAAGTATCAAATTGTCACGAGTGCATCTTAAACTTATACAATGTCATATGTCAATTATATCTCAGAAAGTCTGCGGGGAAAAAAAATGAATAAGTTTTTGAAAGAAAGGCACAGCTGAAAGGTAACTCTGGGTAGAAGGAACCACATGAGGGAAAAGCTGGGGGCAGGAAAGAAATCACTGATCTAGGAGGAGAGCCTCTTTGGGGTGAGACCTGGAGGGACGATGAGGCTAAAAAGGGGTGGGCAAACATTTTTTGTGAAGGACCAAAGGACTCAAGGGATTGTTGGCCACACCGCCTCTGTCATAACTACACCGTTGCTCTTAAAGCACAAAAGCAGCCACAGACAGTGTGTAAACAAATGGACACTGCTGTGTTCCAATAAAACTCTCATTTACAAAAGTCAGGTGGTGGGCCAGATTTGACCCCTAGGCCACAGTCTGCAGTGTCTGATTGGTGGGGTGGGTTGGGGAGGGGTTTGGGTTTAAATGACTTACTGAAATGCTTATTCTGTGTTAGGGAGCCATTGAAGACAGGAAGGGAATAGATTTTTTTTTCCTTGAACTTTTGAGGAAATATCAAGAAGTAGGATGTTTTCATTACATGCTGTTCCTCTCTTTTACAAAGTAAAAGTAGTTTACCAATATGTACAAGTACTCAAAGTATGGTCAAAGTAGTTACCAGTATGTATCAAGTGGTTACCCGGTTCCAAGGGCCTTGTATGGTCTCATTTAATACAGTAGACCCAGAGCAGTATATAATGTTCCCCCTTCCTTTAACTCCCCGAGGCCTTAGAGTGGGAAAAGCAGTCTCTGATACTTCATCTGCAGCCAGAGTTGGTTTCTGCATTTCACCCAGTGAAACGGACGACCAAGGGCTCAGAGATAGCATGCTTCTTGATTTACACAGGCCGGCTGGGTGGGGCAAGGAGCACCCATGAGCACCGTAGGGATGCATACACTCTGAAAGGACCTGGTACTCATTTTGGAATCAGCTAAACTCAGCAGACGTCAAGGAGGAGAGGCGAGAGAGGCATGGCACACGGGGCGCCTGCAGGGAGTCCACCAGCGTGCGTTCCCCTGCTGGTGGCACTTAGGTGGTGTCCTCGTCTGGGCTGCCGCGAGTGCCCCTGTGAGCACTGTGCTGTGTGTCTTTCAGTGAACACGTATATGCATTCTACTGGGCACATGTTCTTTAGATGTGTTTTATGCCAGAAAGTTTGCTCAGCTATGCCAGACATTTGCCCATTTGTTAATAAAACAGATATATGGTGCCTTATCTGGCTATGCGTGCATGTGTGCTAAGTCGCGTCAGTCGTGTCCAACTCTTTGTGACCCTATGGACCGTAGCCTGCCAGGCTTCTCTGTTCATGGGATTCTCCAGGCTGGAACACTGGAGTGGATTGCCACGCCCTCTAGGGATCAAACCCGTGTCTCCTGCAGCTCCTGCATTGCAGGCAGATTCTTTACCACTGAACCTCCAGGGAAACTCTATCTGGCTCTACATCCCCCTAAAGAAAACTCTTGAAGGCACAAATAGTGAATCATGGACCCAAATCACACCGAGGCAGAAGAGGGGATGTTCAGAGGGGTACAGCATTGTAAATAATAAAGAGGTGGTCAAAATTCAGGGAAATTTTACCTCTAACCCAGGTCTGAAAATCAAGCTCATTATTACTTTATTGTGCTTTAATTAACACTTAATATCATTCTGAATCACTTCCATTAAGCTACTCTTCTACGTTTCCCTTGCATAATACCTTAAATAGAAATAAATTGCAACATTAGTTAATAGTATTACATCATGTGAATTTTAAATACCACAGCTTGGGAGAAATAAAGCTTTATTAGTAGTCAAGTTATAAATCTGCATTAGACAAAGCTGTAGATATTTTTGGAAAGTGTTGACTATATGAGCTACTAAAAGAAAATCGGTTTCTTTCAATTCTCTTAATGCTATTGTGGTTTTTACTGATGCCACTGCCAATATTTCAGGGCCCAGTCTAGGAAATAAAGCAAGTGTATTGTTGAACTTGGCCCCTGGGGTTAGGAGGTTGGGAGGTGGTGCTGGGGGCGGGTAGGTGGTTTTGGAGCTTGATTGAGTTGAATTTAAAGTCAACCACAACATGCAAAAATAAAGAAGTTCTCAATCAGAGGCAATATGAGCTGAATTTGGAGAAACCATCTACATGTATTTTGTTACATCCAATCTTTTAGAGTCTGGATCGTTGAATATTCTCAGTATAAGGACAGCATGAATTTTATTCATTTACCAGTAAGCAGTTTGTATAAACGGCAAGAACATGAACTTCAGATTCAGTTAAACTTTACTTTCTAATTTGTGACCCAGGGTAAGTTTCTTGACTTTTCAGAGTAGGGCCACCATGTACAGTTGCACAGGTTGCTAACTGCGAAACATGTTTTCAACAAGTGGAGACTGTGCCCCACCAGCCAAGCCACAGAACTGTGTCCCCCAGGGGTTTCACTTGCACAAAGACACTGTATCAACTTGGGGTGTCCCTGACTGTGAGCCTATTTCCCTACTTCTCAAAGAAGGATAGAATGATTGTGTGAAACTCCAGTGTGAGTTTTACACAATCACTGCAGGATTTTCCCAAATCTCACACACATAAAGGGCACAGCATGCTGCATGGCACCCCACACATATCTGGGGCCGTGAGTGGTTTGTGTCCTTCTCCAGCGGGAGTGCCTGCCATTAATACACGCAGTTCTTGTTCCGGGCACTAGGAAAAGTAGTCGGAGAGTAAAGACGGCATCTCCTTTCATGGATTTAAATATGGAGGAAGCTTCTCTCTTCACAGGTCTGTTCATAAAGGTGGTCTCTCTTTGGGTTGTAGCTTTGTTATAAAATCAATATAGTAAATATCAAGGGAATTTGGGGAACTAGAAAAACATCCCTTATAATCACATAGCTCATTATTATCATATCTGTGGATATGGCTGTTACATGACAGTGTTTACCAAAGAAAATTCACATAAATCAGGACACAAATTATAACACGTGGTCATGGAAAGCAGCTTTGTGATCTTATTGAGAGAGGTGATGCTTAAAAATAAGGACAGAGGCTGGCTCTAACTGAGAGGCCAAATTGACTGTTTTAGGTCAATTTCTATTCAATGGATTGGATGCTAAATATTCAATCTGATCCCATTATAATCACTGAACCATTACAGCCACTGATGATGAAATAACCATATCAGCTCAACTATTCAAGCTACTAATCTATTTTTTTGCCACTTGACAATTGGACTAACTAATGTGATTAAAATATGGTTGAGTTAGTGGCAGCATGGAGATACCATCTATGATTGAGCAAAGAGGAAAAACAATCCAAAATGTGGACAGGCAAGACAGGAAGAAAGATGGGCTATGCCTGTGGCTTGAGCCTAGGCCACGCTTTGCTCTACGTTAGCAGAGCTCGTCCAGGGGGCTGACCATCAAGGGAGGCCCCAGAGTGTACCAAACAGGCACCACAGCCAGCTCGGCCTGGAAGGACCCCACACTGTAACGAGAGAGATGCTCAGAACTGGGAAAATGGGCCCCAGATTTAAAACCAGAAATATGAGAAATCAGTGCATTTCGTCAGAGCCACTACGTGAAAGATGGCACGGGGAGTATGCAAGACACGAGTGCCAGGGCCCAGCGGATCCAAAAGGAGGGGTTTGCTTCGGCTGTAGCTCTGCATCTGTCGAGTGTCTGTTCGTAACATCTGCCCTAAGATTGATTTTGTGATAGTTCGTGATTGATGAGGGAGATTTGAGATGGGAAGGCTTAAAAGGCATGAAATAAGTCAGAGAAAATGAATAGCAAGACATGAGATGAACAGAGTTGAAGTGTGAGTGAGGGTGGTGGCTGGTAACAGAAAATAATTTTTAAAATAAACTCAGGGAACATAGATACACGTGTGTGTGCCCCACGATGTCCTAACAATGGCATCATCACCTACCTTGTACCGATTTTTCCACATATTTGAACGACTGAGATTCTCTTCCTTGTTTAATCTCGCTTATTTTATCATTAAGAGTTGAGTTTTTGAAATAAAATTCCAAAAAAAAGAAAGAGATGCACTGATAAGAGAGGTTGCCCCTGGGGAGGGAGGGAAATTGACAGGTTTTATCAAGCTGGCATAGGAGCTTCAGCCGCATCTTTATTACTGTCTTTTTTTCTTTTAAGAACAGGTGGTTTACAATGTTGTGCTAGTTCTTCTGTACAGCAAAGTGGCTCCGTTATACGTGTATATAAATATACCCCCCATTTAAGATGGCCTTCCCATTTAGGTCACCACAGAGCATTGAGCAGAGTTCCCAGTGCCCTGTGGTAGGTTCTCATTAGTCATCTACTTTGTACATAATATCAACAGTGTGGGCTTTCCCTGGTGGCTCGGCGGTAAAGAATCTGCTTGCCAAGGCACAAGACGTGGGTTTGATCCCTGCATCAGGAAGATTCCCCTGGAGAAGGAAATGGCAACCCACTCCAGTATTCTTGCCTGGGAGATCCCACGGACAGAAGGAGCCTGATGGGCCACAGTCCATGGGGTCATAAAAGAGTCGGACTAAGTGCTTGAGCGCCTAAACAGTAACAGTCAATAGTGTACATATGTGGATCCCAGTCTCCCCGTTCATCCCACCTCACGGTGCAGACGAACTTATTTGCAAAGCAGAAATAGAGGCACAGACACAGACAACAAAGTATTGTTTTTGCAATGAGAGTGTATTTTGGAAATATATTTGTAATTAAAAATACATATACAACATATATTTTATTATATTTATTTATTTATATTATATATATTATTTATTTATATATATTTTTATTATATATATATTTATACAAATAAAATACAACAAGAATAGTGACTGTACTTACTACTTTTTAGCACTTTAGCTAAAAATGCCTTTTATTTTACACCTGTAGTTCTATAAATTCTATGTAACATGTTCATAGGTTCGTGTAACTACAACCACAATCAAAACACAGAAGAAGCCCATCACCTGCTTGCCTTTGTAGCCACCCCCGCCCACGTCTCTAACACCTGGCAGTAACTGATCTGGTCTTTGTCATGCACAACAGTTGTTTTCTTTTCAAGAATTTCATGTGAATGGAATACTTCAAGCGGCTTCTTTTACTCCATATAGTGCACCGAGATCCATCTGAGTCATATGTACCCAGAGTCCGCTCCTTTTTAATTGCTGAGAGTATTCCATTGGATGCATGCACCACAGTCTGCTCATCTATTCATTCACTGAAGGACATTTGGTTCGTTTCCCAACTTTAGCAGTTGTGAGTAGAGCTCTTACAAATATTCATGCACAAATTATTCTGGGAACACAAGTTTTCGTTTCTGTAGGATAAACACCCAGGAGCAGGACCGCTGTGTCACAGGATAGGCGTGTATTTAACTGTGAGGAAACTATCAACTTGTTCTCCAGAGAGACTGTACCATTTTAAAACCCCACTGACAGTGGATGAGAGTTCCTACTGCTCCACACTCTCGCTGCTGTTGGGTTTACAATTGCGGGACTTTCTCAGATGAAATCTCAGACTGGCTCCCGTACACAGATGGGGCAAAAAGAGTTGGATGAAAGAGGCAGACCACTCCACATTGGTAGGAGAACTTACTTCCAAAGCTTTTCTTGGACAGACACAAAACGAGTAGATAGATATCTGTGCCCACTGGTCAGAATCATAAAATTTTATACAGAGGCCTCAGTGGAGTCTCATCACTATAGTGTCCAGATGGCCTCAACCACAACTAACTCTTTCAGGGTTCTGTCCTTGGAACAGTCCCACAGTGGGGCCAGTAGGCAGAACATACATTCCAAGGATGGGGAGGAGGCTTCAGCTCCCCGGGTCTGGCTCATGGGTCAACCCACATCTTCTCGATGACAACCTCCCATAGCCATCACGGTATTGTCAGGTTTTTTTTGTTTTTTTTGTCCACTCTAACAAATTGCAGTGGTATCTCATTATGGGATTAATTTTCATTCAATTTGTTTCTATTGATTGAATGTCTTTTCATGTGCTAATTTGCCTTCCCTTTGGTGAAATATTTATTCAAGTATTTTGCCCTTTTGAAGAAAATCAGATTATTTCATTCTTACTATTGAATATATAGTCCAGATGTAAGTCCTTTGTTGACATGTGATTTGCAAATATTTTTCCTAGTCTGTAGTTTATCTTCTTGGGCTTTCCAGGTGGCTCAGTGGTGAAAAACCCACCTGCCAATGCAGGAGATGTGGGTCAGATCACTGGGTTGGGAAGATCCCCTAGAGAAAGAAATGGCAACCCACTCCAATATTTCTTACTCAGAAAATCCCATGGACAGAGGAGCCTGGTGGGCTACAGTCCATGGGGTGACAAGGAGTCGGACATGTCTGAGCACACACACACACACACAGCATAGCTTACCTTTTCATTCTTTTAGCAGTATCTTTCATGGAGCAAACATCTCTAATGTTAAGTCAAATTATTTTTTTTCCTTAATTATCATATTGGTTATACCTAAGAACTCTTTTCCTAACCCCAGGTGACAAATATTTTCTTCTATGTTTTCTTCTAAAAGTATTATTGTTCTGAATTTTACTTTTAGATCTATTTATAATTTGAGTTAATTTTTGTATCAATTCAGTTCAGTTCAGTCACTCAGTCATGCTTGACTCTTTGCGACCCCATGAACTGCAGCATGCCAGGCCTCCGTGTCCATCACCAACTCCTGGAGTTTACTCAAACCCATGTCCACGGAGTCAGTGATGCCATCCCACCATCTCATCCTCTGTCGTCCCCTTCTCCTCCCACCTTTAACCTTCCCCAGCATCAGGGTCTTTTCCAATGAGTCAGTTCTTCGCATCAAGTGACCAAGATATTGGAGTTTCAGCTTCAGCATCAGTCCTTCCAATGAATATTCAGGACTGATTTCCTTTAGGATGGACTGATTGGATCTCCTTGCACTCCAAGGGACTCTCAAGAGTCTTGTCCAACACCACAGTTCAAAGGTATCAATTCTTCCACACTCAGCTTTCTTTATAGTCCAATTCTCACATCCGTACATGACCACTGGAAAAACCATAGCTTTGACTATACAGACCTTTGTTGACAAAGTAATGTCTCTGCTTTTTAATATGCTGTCTAGGTTGGTCATAGCTTTTCTTCCAAGGAGCATTTTTTAATTTCATGGCTGCAGTCACCATCTGCAGTGATTTTAGAGCCCCCAAAAATAAAGTCTCTCACTGTTTCCATTGTTTCCCATCTATTTGCCATGAAATGATGGGACTGGATGCCATGATCTTAGTTTTCTGAACATTGAATTTTAAGCCAACTTTTTCACTCTCCTCTTTCACTTTCATCAAGAGGCTCTTTAGTTCTTCTTCACTTTCTGCCATAAGGGTGGTGTCATCTGCATATCTGAGGTTATTGATATCTCTTCCGGCAATCTTGATTCCAGCTTGTGCTTCATCCAGCCCAGCATTCTCATGATGTACTCTGCATGTAAGTTAAATAAGCAGGGTGACAATATACAGCCTTGACGTACTCCTTTCCCGATTTGGAACCAGTCTGTTGTTTCATGTCCAGCTCTAACTGTTGCTTCCTGACCTGCATACAGATTTCTCAAGAGATAGGTCAGGTGGTCTGGTATTCCCATCTCTTTAACAATTTTCCAGTTTGTTGTGGTCTACACAGTCAAAGGCTTTGGCATAGTCAATAAAGCAGAAATAGATGTTTTTTCTGGAACTCTCTTGCTTTTTTGATGATCCAGCGGATGTTGGCAATTTGATCTCTGGTTCCTCTGCCTTTTCTAAATCCAGCTTGAACATCTGGAAGTTCACAGTTCATGTATTGTTGAAGCCTGGCTTGGAGAATTTTCAGCATTACTTTACTAGTGTGTGAGATGAGTGCAATTGTGTGGTAGTTTGAACATTCTTTGGCATTGCTTTTCTTTAGGATTGGAATGAAAACTGACCTTTTCCAGTCCTGTGGCCACTGCTGAGTTTTCCAAATTTGCTGGCATATTGAGTGCAGCACTTTAACAGCTTCATCTTTTAGGATTTGAAATAGGATGTGAAATTTAGGTTGAGGTTTTATATATATATATATATATATATATATACACACACATACATATAATATTTTCTGGCACCATTTATTATAAAAATATCCTTTATCTATTGAACTACCTTCTTTATTTTTTTCAAAAATCAATTTACCGTATTTGTGTGGGTCTATTTCTGAACTCTCTATTTTGCTCCATTTGGTCTCTGTGGTTTCCCCTTAAATAATACCTCATGCCTCAATTGCTATAGGTTTATAGTAAGTCTCAAAATTGGGTAGAGTGATTTCTCCAACTTCATTTTTCTTTTACAAATTTGTTTTGATTATTTCAGCTCCTTTGCCTTTCCATAGATTTTTAGAATAAGTTTGTCTATAAGATAGAAACAAACAAAATACTAGGATATTGATTAGAAAGTACATTGAACCTATAGATTAATTTGGGGAGAACTGACGTTTTACTATATTGAGTCTCCCAATCCAATCCACGATCAAGAGATGTCTCCCCATTGATTTAGGTCTTCTTTTCTTTCTTTTTGTCCGCAGTTTGTAGTTTTCAGTACACAGATCCTAAATGTGACTTTAAGGTTTATATCTAAGAATTTCACCTGTGGAGCTATTGTAGATGGTATTATTTTTTGGCTTGTTTTTCAAATTTTGGTTTCAGGTCTTTCTTGCTAGTATGTATAAATACAATGGATTTTTACCTGTAATTTGGATCCTGTAATTTTCCTAAATTAACATACCAGTACTAAGAGTTTACAGTGTTGTTGCTATTGTTTGTAAACTAATTGAAATTTTCTACGAATCCAATCTTGTCCTCTGAGGAATGGAGTGAGTTTTGTTTCTTCCTTTATAATCCGTATGAATTTTATTTCCTCTGATTGCTCCTCTGATTGTTGTACTTGCTAGAACTTCCACAAAAATGCTGAATGGGAATGCTGAGACTAGATCTCCATCCTTTATTCCGATCTTATCCCACTGAAGGGGGAGCGCCTGCAGTCTTTCACCATTAAGTGTGATGCTAATAGCATGTGTATACACATTGAAAACCTCGTCAGACTGTGTTATATTTTTGCTTTCAACCATCAAGCACATTTTAAAAACTCAAAGGGAGAAGAAATCACCAGTTTATTTATTAAGATATTTGTCATTTCCATTTTTCTTCATTTCGGATGCTTCGAGTCTCCACCTGTTATCATTTTCTTCTGTCTAAAGCACTTTAGCAATTCTTTAGAGCAGGACTAATGGCAACAAATTCTCTGAGCGTTCTCTCACCTGAGAACAGCTGACCTTGTTTGCCTAGCTGTAGCGTTAGAAGTCCTGTATCCAGGGAAGCCCCTCAGTCTTGGGGAACCAAATTGGGACAGCTGGTTTCCCCTTAGTGTCTACCTTTAGTCACTGAATATATCTATATTTTCATTGGTTGTAAAATTGTGAGGTGACAGTTCTTTTCTTCCAACCCTTTAAAAGTGTCATTCTACCTCCTCTGGCCTCCATGATTTCTGAGAAGAAAACCACAGCCATTCAAATTGTCATCCTTTAAAGTAATGGGCTGTTTTCCTCCAGGTGTTTTCAGGATTTTTTTTTCTTTATCTGTTTAAATAGTTTAATGATAATCTATCAGAGGGTATTTCATTTGGTTTATTCTGTTTGGAATTCATGAATCTGTAAATTTATATCTTTTCTCAAATTTGGGAAGTTTTCAGCTATTATTTCTTCAAATTGTTTATTGTGTGTGTGTTGTTTTTTTTTTGCTTGTTTTTACTACACTGTTTATCCTCTCCTCTGGGACTCCTGTAACACAAATATTAAACCTTTGCTATTGAACCAAGATCCCTGAGGGTCTTTTCAATTTTTTTCACTCTATTGTTGAGGTTGGGTAATTTTCATCAATCAGGTCCATCTAGTGATTGTCCTCTTTTAATCTCTACTCTGTTATAAAGTACATTCAATGAGGTGTTTTTTTTTTTTTTTTTTAATTTAGGTTATTCTAAGATTTTCATTTTTATATATCTTCCATTTATTTTGTGAAGCATTCTATCGTTCCATTCGTTTCAAAAGTGTAGGCTCTTACTCCTTGGGTCATTTTAATAATAGCTGTTTTAGAGTCTCTATGAGGTACCCTAATATCTGTGTCATTTTGGCATTGCTACTCTATTGATGATTAGACAGCATCTGCAACTCAACGGACGTGAACCTGAGCAAACTCCAGGAAGCCGTGGAGGACAGAGGAGCCTGGTGTGCCCCAGGCCACGAGACCACAAAGCACACACGACTCAGCAACTGGACAGCAGCGACCATTCTCCTCATTATCTTTTCCCATGCAAGTTGATCTTTTCCTGGTTCTTTACTTGTCAGGTAATGTTGGATTGTATGCTTGACATTTTGAATGTTAGGTTAGGAGTCACTGGATGCTGTTTAAATCCCATGGGGAATGTTGGCCCTTCCGGTTTACCAGGAAACTGACTCTGTTGGATGAAGCAAATTCTCCCCAGACGTTTGTAGGTTGTGGTTTCAATTTTCAGTCCCCTTTTCAAAGCCTTTGCAGCGCTCTTTGAATTTACCTTGTGCGTATCCTATCAGTGGGCTGTCTGAGAACTGAGTGGGGCTTCTCAATTCAGGTTTCAGAGTCTTTGATGTTTTATTTGGGGTCAGAAACATCCATGCTCAGTGTGGGAGCGATTCCAGGAGTTTATACACAACTTGGGTTGATTTTGCCAAGCTCCTCTCTCTCCTTAATGTCCCTGCTTCACCCCACTTTCCTGAGGCTTGCTATTTTAGTGCTCCCACCAGAAAGCTAGGGCTTTGTTTTCCTGCTCTTTCCCACAGGAGCATCCTCATCTACAAACCAAGTGGTAGGGAGACAGGGGAGGCAAAGAGCAATGGAGGTTCTCTCCACACCCTCTTGGGACCAGTTGGAGAGGAAGCCTCATCTCCCTCCGAGTATCAGTGGTCTGAAGCGCCCTGGTTCCTTCGCTAACACTGCATTGCCACCGCCGTTCAGTGATTACCTAGGCACTGGGGCTCAAGACAGTAGAGATATTTTTCAAAAGAGATGGATTTCCTGCTCCCTCTGAGCATCCCTCTTCCTGCCCCTCAAGCCAGGGCTGGAGGGCTTCTTTTGGAGTTTTGTCTGCATGAATCACCACCTTGTGTTCTGAGCTGTCTTGAGTTGTGGGTTAGAGGAAGATAAAATGCTGATAAACTCACCAAAGTTTCAGAGACTCTGAATTCGGCTCTTTTTCCCCAGTTTGCTTGCTACTGCTACTTTCAGAGGCTTCCATTTGCTTCTCCAGGCATAGCTTCCCTGTGCATTCTACTGAGCTTCTGTAGCTTCATTCAGTGGAAGAGACAGGCTGGAGGAATATGTGTCCACCCTGGAATTGAAACCCTTGCCGCCTATGTTTTCAGGTTAATCCTTGGAGGTGTATATTACTATGGATGGAATTTGGGTAGGGACGTCAGATTTGACACAGAATTTTCCTCTGACACTAGCTGTGTAAACAGACATGCTAGTTGGCTTCTCTTGAGTCTTACTTCCCCTCCTTGTTAAGTGGGAAGTCAATGCATGTCACCGATGTCCAGTTCCAGAAGGTAACATGCTAAGTGCCTGACATAGACCAGGTGCTTCATTTCTATCCATTTATACCCTGTGGCTCAGACAGTAAAGCATCTGCCTGCAGTGCTGGAGACCCGGCTTTGATCGTTGGGTCAAGAAGATTCCCTGGAGAAGGAAATGGCAACCCACTCCAGTACTCTTACCTGGAAAATCCCATGGACAGAGGAGCCTTGTAGGTTACAGTCCAAGGAGTTGCAAAGAGTCGGACATGACTGAGCGACTTTACTTACTTACTTACTTATAGCCTTCTCTCCTCTTCTTTCCCCTCCAAAGCTGCTCTCCTAAAGGCATGGTGGGGGAAATATTTGGAGTGTGAAGAGCCTATTCAACCTGATTTTGCCACATCTTGTGACCAGAAGTGGTTAAAAGGGGGAAAGAGTCCGTGGCTGGAATAGAAAAGAATCCATGGCTACATAAGCTTCAGGCAACTTTAAACATGAGAACCTATGTTTCTATGCAAACAGGGCATGAAGAGTTTTAAAAACAGCATAAAGGCATCAAGGGAGAAAGGCTGAGATGCTTCTGTTCTGTTTAATAAATATGTCATTAGAAGATTTGTATTAATATACCACCACTGCTATTGACATTTCATTATAAACGCTTTAGATATGACATCAAGAAATTACAATATACATATTTAAAAGCCTAGCCTTACATTTTCAGCACTGGAGATAAAGTGGGATATAATAGGATCTGATCAATCATTTAGCTGACTTAAAAAAAAAAAAAAGGCAACCATTACTTTTAGGAGGCAGCACTGGAGTGGTATATTTTAATAAACAAAAATGCTATGAGAATCTTAAGTTGAAGTGTCCAAAAGCTAAACGGAAATCCTGCAGGGTTAAGACAGAGCCTTATCTTACCCACTGGCGAGACGGCCTTTTTTAAGGACCATTCTCAAAGCAGCACCATGCACTCTGGGCTGTTTTCAGTGTTGAGTGCAATGTGGAGCGTTGGCATGGGGTCTTCCTTCACTTTGAGATCCACGGGGGGGATGTGTTCTCGGGTTTCAGTAAAAGCAAGGGCTGGGCGTCTCCTGAGTGACCACCCTATCTACCTTCATCACCTCCATGAATCACAACGCTCAGATCCAAATTCACAGCCTGCCTCTGTTCAGGAGACAACGCGTGGCACGCATTCATGCACTGTGTGTGCTGACCTCGGGGCCGGCTCTGTTTGCTTGTTTGTTTGTCTGGAGCACACGTGTCACTCACCCTATTTGAGAAGAAGAGACTTGGGAAAGAACTGCTCTCCTGATCTCTAGTCTCGCCCCTTCCTCACAGCTGCCAAGATGCTTGTTCTACAGAATCTGTCTAAGGCTGTCATGCTTCGGCGGAGAAAGTCTTCATTATCCCCCTGCTGTTCAAGACACTGGGAGCCAGAGGGGTGCAGCAGCTGGGAGTGTGCACGCGAGCTGCCCCAGCCGAGCTTCCAATCCAGATCCACCCCAGCGTGCCTCGGGAAGCTGACCCAACTCTCGGAGTTAACGCTGTGGCCCCTCTAGCATCTTCTCCCACTTGTCCTTTTAGCTTAGGTCTGCCTGGGATATCTCAGCCCATCCCAATCTGAGTATTCTTTTCTTCTTGTACAGCCGTATGATATTTCCTCCCCCTCAAATTCCTACAAACTGTTTCTCCCACCAAAAATGCCCTCCTCTTCTCCAGTTCAAAACAGTGAAGCTGGCCTTCGAGTGATAACCTGCACACTCTCCAGTGGTCTGGAATCTCCTCTTCCCTCACTCTTTTCTGTAGCAGTTTGTCTCTGCAATTCCTCTACTAATACATTTATCTTATCAATTTGATAAACAGTTGGTTACCATTTCCAGCTATACAAGGGGTTGGATAAATTTTAGGGGGGAATGTTAAAACATTAAAATGAAACATATTATTTTGCTCCTGATAGAGCTTTACAGTCGAGAAGGAGAAAGGCAAAAATTTGGAGTCCAGGAGAGAACCCAAATGCCATAATGAAATAGTCAGTGTCACAGGGTTCAGAATGGCTCTTTCTACTCTTCTTACACACTAGCTGACATTCTTTCCTCCTTAACCGTGGTTTCCCATTTCTTTGGGGAAGATGAAAATAAAGATAAAGATGACAAGGTGTTTGTTGCCGATCGCTTTGCGCCAGACACTGTGGTAAATGCTTTACCTTGGCTGCACATGAGAAATTACTGGGGAGCCTTTAAACACCCCAGTGGGCACCGCCACCTATGAAAACAGGACCCAGGCATCTGTATTTTCAAAGCTCCCCAAGCAACTGCAATATGCAACTAAAGCTGAGAACCACCACTTGTCATGCATTATATCAATGTTTCCCAGATTATCTGGTTTACAACTATCACCTGGAATATTTGTTTAAAATCAAAAAACCAAACAAACAAAGAAAACCACGGTCTTGAATCCCAGAGCTGCTCCCTCAGAATTTCCACAAGAGGGGCCTGAGAAACTGTATTTTTAACAGTCATTCCAGGTGATACTTATCATTAAGGAACTTGAAACCAAAAGCTATACTGTATCATGTTACTTACGCAAGTTATTTTACTTACCTACTACTGATAGTACAGCTTTGCAGGTGAGAACACCGAGGGGCAGAAAAGTTAAAGCATTAGCCCTAGTCACAGAGTCTGGATTTGAACGCAGGTGGTCTTCCGTCAGTGCCTACATCCCTATCACCACTAGACTGGGCTGGGAACGCTGAGGTTGAATGAGGACAGACGTCTGGGTGGGAAAATTTGACAACTTTTCAAAGGCAGGGCCAAGTCTTATTCACCCTGCACTCCCCACACTGAGCAGAGTGCCCAAGACCTCAGAGGCACCGAATGCTTGCTAGACAAACTAAAGAAGTCACTGAGAGGCTATGACACAGCCAACCTCTCTTGGGTATGCTGACCTCAGCTGAAGGTCAAAATACACCCTTTAGACAGAAGGACATGGAACATGGCTTCTCCATTTGAGGCTTGGAAAATTCCATCCTCTTGCCGTGAGACTTGAGGCCGACGTTAGCTTGCCTCACCCCCAAATCTATAAAATCTGAGAAAGGCCATTCATCTCTTCCTCGGGGAGCACTTTGGAAATCTCAAGTTGTGTACAGACACCAAACAATGACACAAATGTGTGCCAAGGGCGGGCTGTGCTGCCGACTCTCCCACACATGTGCATGCTCGCTGCTAAATGGCTCATTAGGACCATTGTTGCAAAACCAGCTCGCCCACCCTATGATTTCCGCAAGTTCTAGAGAACATCTTGTAACTGATCATTGAGTTTCAGTCCCCATCTATCTGCACCGTCTGGGGAGACTTCATGGGAGGAGCCGCAGATGAGCTGCTTTGAAATGTGTTGGAAATAAAAGGTCCAGAGCTTCGGACTCAAATCCCGAGAGGGTTAACCTCCGGGCTAGGCACTTCACCTCGCAGATCTCAGCATGTTTATCTGTAAAACCCTGATGCCGACAGCAGCGAGCTCTTGGGCATGTGTGAGAATCAAACACGATGTCTGTGAGGCACTTAATGGTGCCCGGCACGCAGTCAAAATGAAACCAGTGGCCGCCACTGCCACTGAACGATCATCATCATTTGATTCTTGGTACAGAAAGAACCTGGACCATCTGGATTTGCTTGGGGAACTCAATGTATTTCCAGCGTTGTCAGAGGAGGACCCTCTCCACCAGCCCTAAACTACCACCACCACTACCTACTCCCACACACGCATACCTCAGAAGATCAGGATTTCCCGAGTCATGGCTGTGCTGGGTGGCCGTCAGCAATAAAACAACCCAAAAAATGGAACACAGGGAAGGGAGGTTACTTCCCGTCCACGTCTAGTGGTATCCACTGCACTTAGAGGGAAGCAGGAAGCAGAAGTGCCACCTCATTTAGCCCGTCTACCTTTTCTCCCCTTGGATCATCAAGATCCAGGCATACAGGACTTCCTGATGTCTTTAAACTCTATGCTCATTTCCAGAAAACGTCTCTGTTCTTGCTCCTCTCTCTCTGGGAGACTCTACCCACACATCTCCAAATGACTGACTTTTTCTCCTCGAGGTTTCTTCTGAAATCCTAACTTTTAGGGAAAGTTGGGAGTTCCACCAACCCAAAGTTGCATCACCAGCCCAAAGCTGCATCTCATCCCATTCCTAGTTCGACCAAACACTATCGTATAGCTATAATCTTCAAATGGTGCATCACCATCTACTATCTTGAGGTTATTTGTTTTCTCCTCTCACTAAAATATAACTACCACAAGGGTGGAAACCCCTGGCTTATACACCATGGTACTTCCTGTACATAATGGACTCCCCAGCTCATTACTGGTATTCACAATATCTGCTGAATGAATGAAAAAGTGTTCATTTCTCTAGCACACATGATATATGCTACCCCAATTCGTAGTCTTTTAAAATTAAATATTTGCCTTCAGTTGGGCATAATGAAAGAAAAGGATAGCCTGGTTCACTGTTCACTTATCACAGAGGCCCTGAGCACCTACCTACACACATTAAAATCTTTCCCAGGGATGACAACACCACGCCTGCCCTCAGAAACTCACAGAAGACCGGGAGGCAGCTGTGAATCAATATTATTGAACCCCAACCATGTATTAGGCACTGTCCTAAATGGTTTAGGCGGATTAACTCTGGAAAATACTGTGAATAGGCTCTGAGGAGAGCACTGCTATTATCTTCATTTTACTGAGAACACTGAAGCCCCAACACAGAAAATAACTTGATCAAGATCTGACAGTGAGCCAGCGAGACAGACAGGCTTAGCATCCAGAAACCCAACTTTAAATCCCTTGCTCTGAAGCTCTCCACATCGTGCTCCACTGAGGGATGGGCAGGTTCCTGGGAGGACAAAGATTCCTTGCGGCAACCTGTAAGGTCTTCAGAGGGAGTCGATCCTGGGTGTGTAGGCTGCCTGCAAAGGTGGCCGCCAAGAATCCCTCCCACCCACCTGAGCACACGCCGCTGTTTGCATCAAGGGCTGCACTGTAATTCCCCTCCCCTGCAATCTGGGCTGGCCAGTGTCTTGCTATGACCAGTGCAATGTGGCACAGAGGTGTGTTAAATTCTGGAATCTAGCACTGAAGAGGCCTGGAAGTGTCCACCTTCACTTTCTTGGGATCCAACTGCCATGTATAAAAGGTCAGCCTGGACTCCTGTATGACCCCCAGATGAATGAGTCAAGTGACAGCAACATCAGCTGGTACAGAGACAAGCCACTCCCCCCAATCCTTGCTGAAATCGCAGTGCTGTGAGCCAATGCATGGTGCTGTTTGAAGTCACTCTATTTTAGGATGGCTCACTGCACAATAACAGGAAACTGAAACTTGGAGAAAGTTTCTACCTCGGCCAAAGCCTGTTCAACAGAGACTCTGTGCTTTGAACTAAGTGCAGGTGATGTAACTGGAGAATGTAACATTAGCTCTCACATTTCACTGAGGGTTGCCTTAAAGGCAAGCAGGGTCTGTAGTGTACTTTTCAGCTCTTTTCTCTTCTTCCCTCACATCTGCATGGTGCCTGGAAATGGCCACACTGAATCATGGATACCGAATGGCATCTGTACCAAATTGGTTGTACCCAGAGTCAAGATGGTGGTTGGCTGGACCAACCAAGATGATGAAGAAGCTTTTTTTTTTTTTTTAAGGGAAAGCATATTCTTTGTTTCTTTATCTTGGATTCTGAAACTCTCAGCTGGTGCCCTAGGTACACAATCACCGTGATCCTGGTTAACTGATCTGTAATGCACATTAGAGTGAGGACTGCAGAGTGCTCACTTCACTGAGGACTATCACGCACATTAGAGTTTTCAACTGGAAGTAGAGGCCTTAGTGCTCACATGGCTTTAAAAAATCAGTCCTAATGGCTGCCTCACCTAGTGTTCCTGTGAAAGCCAATGGTTCAGAAACTACGCTAAATTATCCTTATTGGTTAAACTAATTCAGAATCATAAACCAGAACTTAAAAACCTTCTGTTGTGTGGGTCTGTCCAATCCATCTCAAGTTCACATAAATGCTAGTATACAGAAGTGCCAATTGGGCAAATGCAGATCAACATGTAATAATTCACTGACAATATTACATCCACACCCCACCTTCTCTCTGGTCACTTCCCAGTGAGGGGTGGCCAAGGAAAAGTTCTGATCAGGGAAATGAAAGTGAAGAAATCTGCACAACGGGGCCACTGGGAAACCTTTGATTTTGGCGGTAAAAAAGGATCTATTCTGGGGGTGTGACCCTTCACCTTTCTTCATTCTGGAAAGTCTAGCGGGTGATGGTGAGGAACGAGAGAAAAGGTCTAGATATCTGTTGGCACATTCTGCTCTGAAAGGCTAACCACCAGACTTCCTGTTACGTCGGACAAATTAGCCCTTCATCACTTCAAATCCAGGGGTCTTATTTCTTGTACCTGAAGGGATTTTTTAATAATGCATGAGCTTCTTTGATTCCCTAACCCAGAAAATGGCAATGGAGGTGCCTTCCCTGTAGCGATTTCTGTGAGAAGTGAATGAGATGATAGGAAGGAAAGTTAATAGCCAATAGGAATGCAGCTGTTGGCATTATCCTTTTAGGTAAGGTATTGAGAGCCATCATCATCTTTATGCTTTATTTCAGTTTCCTATTGTTCTGATTGCCTTTCCAAATACTTAGCACTTGTTTCATCTTAGTTGGGGGAGGAGTGTGAAGAATGGGGGTTGATGAGAAGAGGGAAGAAAAGATTTATTATCAATTTATTAGAATCTGATACAAGTTCTGATTTTTCCAATCTTTTTTGTTAATACTTTTCTTGTTGTTGTATACATCGTTGTGCATATATACATATGTGTAAAATGTATACACGTTTATATACATATGTATGTATTTGTATATGTTTACATTTACACACACACACACGCACACACACACAGTGAGTATGGTGTGGCTGAAGTCACCAGTAAAATCTCCAAAGGGTGTGCTTTTTTTAAGCGTCTTTGGGAGTGTGTTGAAGCCTGTTGTCAAATTCAAATTTTCTGCCTACTTCACTGAAGGCTGGAAATAATTTGTATTTCTAAAACCTCATAATTGACCCTTTTAACCCTTACAATTTTGCTATCTGAAGCATAATGTGATGGTATATGGACGGAGTGATGAGCTGACCAAAGACATTTGCTTGTTTTATTTTAAACAGCAAACGGGAAAATAAACTTGACTTTGGCGAGATTATTTCATTAGGTTTCAGGGTAATGTTATTAGCAGGCAGAAAATTCCTTTTGGCTTCCGAACGCTCTTAATCCAACTCTGGGACTATATTACATTCCTAAGGTATTTTTCATTGTTCTCAATACACTGAAATCATTGACTCCAACTTGTAAAGCCATAAAATATTTGCAGTTATTTTCAAGTAACAGTACCAGAAAGACTGCATCATGCTGGGTTAATACTTGTTTTATTTTATTTGGTTTCATTTTATTTTGCCCAGAAAATGGAGTCTGAGATAAACCCAAGCTCCAGCTCCAGGAGACGTCACACAACATGCCCTCATATTCATTTAGCACCGTGTGTGGAAGATTCGTGGGAGGTCTTCTGAGAAAACGGGCCACACGCCCTTCAG
This sequence comes from Bos grunniens, assembly GCF_055505025.1. Taxonomy (NCBI): domain Eukaryota; kingdom Metazoa; phylum Chordata; class Mammalia; order Artiodactyla; family Bovidae; genus Bos; species Bos grunniens. Next base: position 7,159,524 of record NC_141182.1, read on the forward strand.
GGACCCAGGGAAACATCTGACAGTGTGGTCGAAAAGCCAACTGGCTCCCTTGGGATCATCGGTCTCACCATTTCCAAGGGAAACCAAGAGCCCTGTGTCACTTGGACAAGTTCCCTGCCCCTGAATTCATTTATTGCCCTGGCCAACCAGGAAGCCAATTATTGGTCACATTTTGTATTCCCAGAGCTTAAGGCATTTTGATAATTCCTGAAGGAAAAATCAAAACAGATCTGACTTTTTCCAAAATTCAAGTATTCTTGGTGGAACTGCTGAGACCAAGAGTATTTCGAGTCATAATGTCATAATGCCCTTTGGACCCGCTGCTGTCATTCTCTTTTGGTTTCCTGTTCCTGGAAGCCCGTTCTCTAGATTGTTTTGATTAAACCCAGTCTGGGGTGTCGGATTCTTAGCATATCCTCCGCCATATTTTATGATAAATCTCATTCAATTTCCCATGCAGGGTGGCAAGCTTTATTGCTTAACAAACATTGCATCTACTCGGCCATAATTTATATCTGAATGGGTTTATTATAGGCGTTGCATTTCATTCATTGTGCAGCTAATTCTATAACATGCTGCCTGCTTTCTCTATGGCAGTTTGGCCATTATCAGCTTCCAAGACAATTGAATCTTTCCCTTGCAGTTTCACAAAATGGTTTATGAATATGTAATACAAACTGTGTTAACAAGGCAAATATACTTCATTTCTTTTATGGCTATTTCCAGGCTGTGGCTGGGAAGAAGAGGCATAACAATGTGTCTCACTTAGAGTATGTTGTGCCCTTAATGGCGAAATGCACTCCCCTTGGCGGTTCCCTTTGAAGGCCTGTATTGTCTTTGAGCGAGCCATGCGCTGTTGTGCGGTTCCGTGTGAAATGAGCCCCAGTCGACCTCCCATGGATTCAATTATCTTCTCTGCGCGGATGGCACGCTCTTCTCCCTGCCTCCCTCAAGCTTGCTCTCCTAGTGTGGTCCTGCGTGGTGTTCTCACTGTAAAATAGCTCCATTTGGGCGCCCCGCCGTCGTGGGGGGAACAGAATTGCTCGTTTTCCGCATATGGCTCTTTCCCCTTGTACCTTTCCCGGTGACCTTCACGCCCAGGCGCAGTCCTAGACTTAAGGCTTGTCCAGCTGAGTGGGAGATTCTCTGATCAGGCTCTGCTCATGAGACAGAGAGCTCATCTGGTCAGCAGGTGCTTTTATTAACAACTCCAAGGTGACCCACCTGGATCTTGATATCTGATTGACAATTTCAAGATGGAGACTTATAAAGAGTATGAAATGTACATTTTATTGGACACCCAGCATGCCAGGGCTTGTCCCCTGCAATATCCACTTTAAAAGAGGTTTTACTCCCATTCACAGATGAGGAATTTGAGGCCCCATGAACTTAAGCAACACTTCTAATGAAGAGTCAAAGTGAAGCAGAAACTCCTCTAAACCCATGATTCCCTCCTGCACAGATTTCAAATCTACCCACTCAGCCATGTCAGGCTGACGTAGCATCAAATTCCACCTGGGGTATTGGGGAGAGTCCCCCCCTGCTCTCCCACATCTATTCCCATCTCCCTCCCCAGCTCACACTCCCCTCGCAGAAGGGATGTTTCCTCTACAGAAGCACAGTCCAGTAGAACTTCTCCAGTGCTGAACATGTTCTCTCTCTGTTCTGTCTGGGTTTGGTAGTGACTAGCTGCATGGGGCTACTGAACATTTAAAATGTGGGCTACTGTCCCTAAGAAGCTGAATGTTCTAAACTATTTTTATCAACTTAAATTTACATAGCTACACATAATGGCTACTGCATTAGAAAGTACAGATCAAAAGTATAAATCTGACCTATTTCCCTGTGACTTAACACTATTGAGAGTATTCTCATTTCATAAGAACCCAAATCCCTCAGCTGGTTTACAGAAACTCCACCTGATCCAGCAGCCCATTTCCGGGAGGAGTTTACACTGTGTCCTCCTCACACTGTGAACCAAGCCCTCCGGCCTCCCTTCACTCCCTGATCTGTGCCCTATTCCTTCCCTGGTTGGGGCCCTCCCACAGAGAACACGCTCCATGTGGAATCTCTTCCCCACCCACAGGGCCCCAAGGCACCAATGTCCTTCTCCCCAGGGAAGTCCAGAGGCATCTTCCCCAACCAACAGTATTTGGGACCTCGACTGGACCTTCTTACAACACTCAGTTTTCCTCCTTCCCATCACTCTTCGCTTTGCGCATTGATATATGTAGCCTTCTGATTTCCTGATTAAAGTGTTAGTTTCCTTGTGCTGTTTAACAAGGCATCACAAACTTAGTGGCTTAAAACCACACACATTTATTTGCTGATAGTTCCAGAGGTCAGAAATCCAAGATCACCTTTTCTGGGATAAAGTCAGGCATCAGCAGAGCAGTGTTCCTTCTGGAGGAGCCAGGAAGGAATCCATTTCTTTGCCTCCTCCAGCTTCTGGAAGACACCTGCACTCCTGGGCTCATGGTCCCTTCTTGCATCTTCAAAACCTCCTGACTCTTCTTCCCTGTCCTCCATGTCGAGGATGCTTGTGACTACCCTGGGCCCACCTCGATGATTCAGGATGAATATGCAGATCCTTCACATCTCTCAAGTCCCTTTTGCCACGTAACCCCCAGTTCCAGGGATCAGGACGTGGACATCATCAGGTGTCCCCTAGTTTGCCTGTTGCACTCTCCAACTAGTTCATAAATTCTGTGTCAGCAGGGACCTTTCATCATTGCCAAGTACAGTATCTGGCCCATTGTTGGAGACAGAGAGAGAGAGAGAGAGAGAGACAGAGAGAGTGTGAATGAATGAACACATGATAGAATTCCTCTATCAGAAAGAAACCACCTTGCAGGAAAATCCATAAACAGCTTATTAAGCATCCATTTAACTTAAATATTTTTGGAAACTACAATTGGCCCTCATGTTAAACCAAGTACAAACTACAGATAGCAACAAGCCTCCCTTCTCATCAGGTATTGCCAATAATACCTTCTCTTCGGGGCCTGCCTCCTTGGGCTGTTCCACCAGCCTTGATCACCATCACCTCCTGTCCCTCATAGTCCACAGCTTTTCATGTTGAACTGATTGTCTCCTTGAATTAGACAAGAGATGCCACTTGAACAGAAACCCAGGTAAATCAAGACAAATACGTTGACAGCACCCACAGTGTTTGGTCTGATTCCAGATCAGCACTATCAACAACTTATTTATTTTGTCCCTGAGGATTCTGAGTGGAAACAGCACTCATTAAAAGGTTCAGTTCATGGGTTCATATGCATGTGAGTGCACGCGCACACACACACAACCACACATACATACACACTTCTGTATAATCTATTTTTAAAAGACAGAACAAAAATATGCTGACAGCTGTTGCCTCAATCACTGAATTTCCAAAATGTATGCTTTTTTTTTCCCCATAAACTGCATACTTTAAGAATATTTTTGAGCTGGACAGGCATTGTTTGAAATCACCTAATCCGAGGCCCAAATGTCTTGTTTCAGGTAAAGAAACTGAGGCCCAGAGCAGGGAACTGGCTTGTCCCAGGACTGTCAAGGTGTAGATGGCAGAATGGATGACTTAACTCCTAGTTCAGTGCTTCGAACAATCACACACTCTAGAAACATTTCTCAGGATTTTGTTTCCTAGGATTCTTATATCCTGACCTGGCTGAGAATTCGGATTTAGAGTGGAATAAAGCTAGATGAAAATCCTGGCCCCACATACTTGCTGTAAATGTGACCCAGGCCAAGTCAACGTCTCTGACCACTTGTTCTTCGTGAGTAAAAGACAGGGAAGGAGGCGGAGGATGTTAGCTCTCTTCCACGACTGCTATAAGGATCAAAGCAGACAGGACTCGAGAAGCCACCTTCCGTGGCTTTGCTGTCACACTGACTCAGCAGTCCCTCTTGCCTCTTCCCTCCCTTTTGGTCTGCTTCTATGAAGATGTATTCTTCTCTCAACACTTTGTCAACTCATTCAACAGCCCTTATCAACATGCCTGTGAGTCAGACACCCTCCAGGCCCCAAAGGAGAAGGGTGGGAAGACACTGTCCAGGACCTCACGATGCCTGGGGTGCAGAGACGTGTCCACAGAGGGGACAGAGTGGCTGACCAGCCAGGGTGACTTGGGGACACAGGCGACCAGAGAAGTGAGCCATGCCAGGCTTTGGCACAGGAAAGATATCTGGCAGGGGGTGTGGAGAAAAGGGAGCCCTCCTACACTGTCGTTAATGCAAACTGGTGTTGCCACGGGGGGAACAGTATGGGGATTCCTTAGAGAACCAGAAACAGAGCTACCGTATGATCCAGCAGTCCCACTCCTGGACACATATCCAGAGAAAACTCTAACTCGAAAAGACACGTGCGCCTCAGTGTTCACTGCAGCACTACTTACAACAGCCAAGAGACGGAAACGACCTAAATGTCCATCAGCAGAGGAATGGATAAAGACGATGTGGTCCATATATTCAGTGGGATACTACTCAGCCATAAAAAGAATGAAATAATGACATTTGCAGTAAGAAAGATGAACCTAGAGATTATCATACTAAGTGAAGTAAGTCAGACACAGAAAGACAAATATTAAATAATATCACTTACATGTGGAATCAAAAAAGTAACACAAACTTATATTAATAAACAGAAACACTCACAAACATAGAAAACAAACTTACAGTGATCAAAGAAGAAAGTAGAAGGGAGAGAGAAATTAGGAGGTTGACATTAACATTACACATACATACTACCACATATAAAATAGATGTATGACATGCGGAATTCCATTCAGTGTTCTGTAATAAACTATAACAGAAAAAATCTGAAAAGAATATACAACTGTATATTTCAAAAACAAATTTTGCTGTATATTTGAAACCAACACAACATTGTAAGTCAACCATAGTTCAGTTTTCTTTAAAAAGATGAACAGAGAAAGACATCTCGGAGGAAAAAGTGATGTCGAAGCCAAAACCTAAGTAATGTCGGAAAGTCAGTGATGAGTAACTGACGAGAGTCCCAGCAGAAGGGCAAGCATGAGCCAAAGCCAGGCGGTGAGAGGTGGCACGCGGGGAGCCCACAGAGGCCAGCCTGGGCCTCGGGCTGTGGGGGCGACTGAACCGTGAGGCTCGCGGGCCCAGCAGGGGTGGGTGAAGCAGGACCGTGAGAGGCCAGGCAGAGGGGAGGCGAGGAGCCCTCCACGGCTGCTCATTCCAGGGCAGGGCTGCAGGACACACCAGGAACAGGGCAGGGCGGCCCTTCACATTCCGGCCGGAGAGCAGAGCGCGAGGCTGTGGCTGGGCCAGGGCGGTGAGGCTCTCGCAGCAGACAGGGGCTCCCAGACAATAGAGGGAGAGGGGCCCTCGGCCGCAGGACACTGGGAGATATCAGGGATTTTCAGTTGAGTCCAGCCCACCAGCCACCGTGGGGCTTTACAAGGATCCTTGAGGTTCAGCCTCACCGGGCCCTGACGTCAGCGCTCACGGAGTCAGGAATGCGGGGTTTTCAATAAAAGTGCAGGCAATGGGCCCAGGGGGAGCCTTGGCTCAAATGAGCTTTTATATTTTTATGTGGAATGTAATCACGTTTGGTCATGATCGAGGCCGCCCTGTTACTGCCATTAGAGCGTTTATGGTTCTAAGGGGGATACGCGTCTTTGGCGATATGTGCTTGCAACTGGAAGCAACAGGGCCTGGAAGATTCCAGGAGCCACTGCAAAACCCCTAAGAACACAGAGCTTGGGCTGATGGGCCTTGTTGCCCTTGAGAAGGCAGTTGAGAGGACTGGCTTCAGGCCCAGAAGAGGCCGGGACCAGGCAGAGTCCCCTCAGGAGGGACACTTTAGCTTGGAGGTTTTCCCCAGAAGCTCCCCTGGTGTCACATCACAGAAGGAACACCTGGCCAATGTGTGTAGGTTCTGGGTTCTTTACACAACAGATATATAAATTCAAATCTCTATAAGGTGGTTCCCACTCAATAGACCCATTTTCCATGTGTGCAAAACCAAGGCTCAGTGGTTAGTGGTTTCCCAAGAGGACATAGTCCGTAAGGGCATGAGCTCCCTAGGGTTCTATGACAAATGACTGCAGACTGAGTGGCCTAGGCAACAGAAACTTAGGCTCTCACAGCTTTGGAGGCCAGATGTCCTAAATCAAGGTGCTGGCCCGGTTGGCTGCTCCTGGACTCTCTGGAGGAAAACCTGCCTTCTGCCTCCCTCCTCATCACTGGAGGCCCCTGGCAAGACTCAGCAGTCCATGGCAGTCCCTGCAGCACCGAGCTTTCTGCCTCCTCTTCCCTCTGGCTTCTGTGTCCTGTTCTCTACCTATAAGGACACCAGTCTTTGGATAGAGAGCCTACCCTGAGTCCAGGGTGATTTCATCTCAAGATCCTTAACTACTGACATCTGCAAAGACTCTCTTTGCAAGTAAGGTCACATTCTGAGGTTCTGGGTGGACATCAATTTGAGGTGGACATCAATTTGAGTCAACCCAGCACACTAAGTAAGGGGAATGGGAGCTGAGCTGGGGCTCTTTCAGGGCAAAGCCAAAGAGACACGTGGCCTGCAATGCTACACTTGCTCACAGCTGCTACACAGATTTTCCACTGGGGTCCCTTTGACATCTATTTTTTCCTTATTGCAGGCTGGCTCCAAACCACTTCTTGCAAGTATAGACGATGCCTCTACAAGACTCTCTTTAGCCAAGAACAGAGAGAACTCTAGCAGAATCACAGAGGACCAAAGACTCAACAGAGAAACATTGTGATGTTTCCAGAGATAAGAGAAACATTCTGCTCTGGAAACAAGACCCAGCGATGAGTCTTGTCTCTGCTTCATAAGCTGGTTAGATATTTGACCTCTCTGAGCCTAACTTTCCCTATTGGAAGTTGGACATGAAATCCTTAAGGTTTACTCAGTATAAATGATGGAGTGAATGGGAATGGAGGTTCTAAAAGTCCCTGGCAGAGATTAGTTGATCAATAGAGGCTTGTCGAATCTGAATCTGCTCTCATCTCCTCAGAGGTGGAGGAGGAGAGCCAGATCCCTAAAAGGAGGAAGGTTATTCAAGACCTATCAGGTAGATGGCAATAAATGAGGGGGACAGGCAGATATAACCACACATGTGTGAGGTACAGACATACACATAAACACACATGCGTGTACCCAGCACCGTGATTAACCGTGGTTGCGGGGAATACCTTGCCCCTCTCTGTTTAGCCCTCTGCATGTCCATCCATCCGTCGATTTTGCTGAGGGCCTATTCTCTGTTCCAGATCCCACGTAGGTGCTGTACTTCCCATCACTGAATCTTCACACTGAGCCTGGTAGGTCTCCATAATTATTATCCTCCATGTTCCCGTAAGTGAACACAACTTGCTTCAAGCCCGTGTGACCTGAGCGGTAGAGCTGACACTGAAACCAGGTCTGTCTGACCAGGAAGCTGCCCTTCCCACCCCCTGTAACACCATCTATGACGGTGGCCGCAGGGACCCCATGGAAGGTGCAGAGTAGCACCGTTAACTTCTCCAGGCTGGGTCAGGAAAGGGGTGGTGGAGAAACAGCAACTGAGAGGTGCCACGGAGTGCACCCTGTGACAGTGGGCACATGGACAGAGGAGCTTGAGAGGTGCCACGGAGCGCACCCTGTGACAGCGGGCACATGGACAGAGGAGCTTGAGAGGTGCCATGGAGCGCACCCTGTGACCAAGGAGCCAGAAAGACCCAAGTTCGTGCCCTTGCTCCGCTGCTCACTGGCTCTGTGGCCCGCAGGAACTGACAGAGCTTTGTCTGAGCCCTTGTTTTCTCATCCGTCCTAAGGGGATGAGATGCCTTCATCAAAGGGTTGACGTGAGAACTCAAAGAATAAATGTATGGGAAAGGTATAAAGACAGAAAACCGTTTGGCAGGACTGAATGAAGCAGAACACGACTCATGGGGTAGATACTCAGCAGAAAAGTATGCATACAGATGTGAAGAGATGTTTTCGGGACTGTCCACTGCAGAACCCTTCATAATAGCGCCAAACAACCGAAAAGTCCATTGACAGTGAAAATGAGAAATTGTGCTACATTTCACAATAGAGTAACGCGAGGGTCAGGACGGTGAAGGAAGTACAACTGCAAACAACAGAAATACATCTCACAAAATATAATGTTGAGACAAAGAAGCCAGTGCATACTGTATGTTTCCATTTATATAAAGTTCAAAAACAGGCAAAAGCTGATCTACAGGGTGAGAATCTGGGTTAGTGGCTGCTCTTGGTAGGGGTAGGGATGGTGGTCGGAAGCAGGTACAGGAAGGTACCTCGAATGTTGCACATATCCTGTTTCTTGATCTGGGTGTTGATCACGATGAGTTCAGTTTGTGAAATTCATCAACCTGTACGCTGATGCTCTGAACTGCAGTACAAGTTTATACTTCAATACAAAGTGTTTTTTTTTTTTGTTTTTTGTTTTTTTAATTAATGGAACAGCATCTAGCACATAGAACATTTTCAATAAGGGCTGGTTTTCTTTTCTGAAATGATTCAATCATAAACCTCTGCAAGAAAAGAAACCTCCATATGCAAATGATGTCTTTAATGAGATTTACTCACTGGGGGGACAAATAATTTGGAGAAAGGGGACAGAAGGAAGGTCACAAAGTTGGATGGGGGGGAGTGACGAGGATGTGTTTGTTTCAATCTCTGTGGGTTCCCTGAGTTGAAACTCTGATCCATGTCAGTTTGGCATCCAATAACGGTTTCATCTGCATTTCCCAAGACCTTTGAAAGATCAAGCTTGGCCCTGGGTTAGATCCTCCAATGCCCGATTGGTCTAGCCCCTGCCTACCTCATCAACTTCCTCTCCACACCCCTCACTTCCACCCTCTGGTATCTAGCCCCACTGACCTTTGTCTGGCTTCTTCTCTAGTTCTTATTGTCTGCTTAAATGTCAACTCCTAAGCCAAAGGAGTTGCCATCTAAATGGTTCTTTTCCATAAAACTCTGTTCCTCTGTGACACTGAGATTCCCTCAGATGTTAATTTCATTAACATTCACTTGGCCAATTCCTTGTTTATTTTCTGTCTTCTCTTCTACCAAATTTATATTCATCCTTATATCTCCAGTATATGCCAGCAAATTCTTTTCATATAGCAGGCTTTCAAAATAGAGAGAGAGAGTCAATTAAATCAGAGGCATTTTAGGTTTGTTAGTAGAATTATAATAGATTGGTCTCACTAAAATATTGACCCAGCAAGAGTATTTTCAACTGGACTATTCCAGATCACACTGATCCTCAAAATCCTAAATTCAACTAGAAAAGCTTTTAGCAACATGGGGGTTTCAAACTAGAACATAGGAACCAGAGAATGGATGGATGAATAGCAGGGCCAGATGTCATAATAGGGAGCAGGGGTGGGGGAGGCGGTGTGGCAGAGCAGAAAGCCAGCACCTGATCCAGCGAAACGCAGGGCCCGATGATCAGTGCCACCCAGCTGCCGCCTTCTTGGAATGTAGATCTCGTGACCCAATCCCCCAGTTCTCTGAGGGAAGCCAAAAATCAAGCTTTGCATGTGGACTCTGCCACATTTTTAGTGTTGGTAGTGGATTTAATGTTTCTTCGGCGTGTGTAGCAAACTGTTTCTGTGGGCTGCTTGCAGTTGGCATCCTCCGTTCTGACCCTAAGCAGCCATTTTATAAAAGGGGAACAGGGCTGCAGAGAAAGGAGACGGCTCGTTACAGGTCTCGTGATGAGCACATGGCAAGATGCTCTGGAACGGGCTCAGCACTCAATGCCATTTCCACTGGACCCACGAGGGGAAAGACCTCAGTGCACACGTCTGGCTTAATCGAGACAAACCAGCCGTCGTAAAATTAAATGATGTCTTGGATTAAGCACCCTAGATTAGGAAGACCCTATGTGCCTCTCTCTATCAGCATTAAATGAAAGCTGGTTGCCCAGTCGTGAGGGCCCATCACCACAATCGCAGGAGAGGGGAGTGAGGCTGTTTTAGCGTTTGATATTAATTTACAGCCAACCTGGAGTCAGAGCTCCACACCAGGGGCCCCGTCTGAAAATGCCTCTTTGTGAAGCCCTGAGCCCTCTCTGCTTGCAGCAGCTCCTTTTTAATTCTGTCTCAGCAGCTTGGGCCTCACCCTGTTAGAGAAAGAGTAATTGTAAATCTGCATGAAGTTTCTGATGATTAGTTTTACTTGGAATTGGGCCAAAAAGCCAGACTTTTGCCAATTCCATATGTACATGTAAGTCCTTTCAAGAAAGAATGCATTAATCCTTCCCACCGGGCTGGGGATGAGGAGGTAAGGGGCCTCGTGGAGGAGGTGGCCTTCACGGCTTCAGTTTTGTGTTTAGAGGGTGGGCCAGGACCACTTACCAGAGACTTTCACAGAATGTGTTTTTTCGATAGATGAGAAAACTAAGACTCACAATTTAAGTAACTTGCCCAAGTATGTGAAGCTAATACAATGTCCGCTGGGGCCTGACCCTGTGTTATCTGACTGCAAAGCCCCTGGTGCACGGACCTGCAGCTGACACGGCCGGTTCCTTCAGTACCAAATGATGCAAGTGCCGTGCCAACAAGCCACGCTACTGATTATCCATCCGCCTGGTTCACTCTCTCCTTCTTAAAAGCCTGATGAGATGCAGAGCATGAGAGCAGTTGTCTCCGCGAGGTGAAAGGGGCAAGTGAGGTGAAAGACAAAAGCCTGCCGATGGTAAAACTGCTTACGATACCATCTGAAAGACAGAAAATACGGCGAGGTGAGCGTTCAAAACTCTGGGCATAAGGAAAATGTCTCAGTGCATTCGGTCACTTCGGGCTCAGTCCTGGCCACGAAGAGCTGGTTTTTGATGGGTTGCAACCCGACTGTAGTTAATTCAAAGGTAATGAGAGAGCAGTGTGCTGAGTCAGAGTCAACAGACTGCATCCCAGGCACTTGGGGTTGTACCTCCTGCCCCTTCTCACTGGGTGAGTGTCAATGAGCACGTTTTACCTCCTGTACATTTCCGTCATGTATTCTGTCAACAAGGATAGCACCCCCAGTTAACAGATGGGATCCACAGTCCAGCCCCAGGAAAGCAGAAGCTGTTGGGCGAGAGCTTCCACCCGCCTTGAATCTGTGCTCCCACACGTGCCATGCCATGCACTCCCCTTTCCTCCTGTGAGTTTGGCTCGCAACCACCTAGGTCTGACTTTGGAGGCCCTCAGGGAAAGGGCAAGGGAGCTGGGATAGGGGATTGCGCTGGCGGTATGGATTTTGTTGTCACAAAAGGAAGAGAACTTGGTATCCCCGTGCCGAAGAGACAGCCTGGATTTTAGGGCATCTGAGTTTCCTCCTGACAGCTGGGGGACCTCGCAAGCAGGCATCTCTCAGGTGCGGTTCTGGGGGAATGTGTGTGCGTGTGCGTGTATGTTGGAGTTACTCGAGCAGGGAAGAGGCAACACCTCTGCTCTTGGATGGAGGCATGCCCTGCACAAGTCCATCTGGGTGACAGTGGAGTTTAGGAGCAGGTGGACTTCCTAGTTAGACTCGCAGGAGGAAGGCGGGGCATGTAGGGGCAAATGGAGGTGGCAGGGTAGATGGAAAGCCTGTGGAAATTCTGCTCTGACCGTTTCTGTTTTACCACTCAAGGCTGAAATGGGAAATTCATTTGTGAGCAGGGAAAGGACAGGGGTAAAGAAAGGAGAGTAGCTTTCGGGTGAGGCGTGGTTCATCTTCCCAAGGTCTGTGGGGATCTGTGTCCCCACCAGAGGAAGGACAGGAAGCAACTGTTGACAGGCAGGTTTATATTCCACAACAGTTGGTACTGGCAGGGTTATAAAAGTCCTTCAGAGGCTACCTTCTTTCAGTTTAGAGTCAGAAAAAGAAGTTCGAAAGAGGCAGAGTGACTCCTGGTAAGAAAATTAAGGCTGTGGTTCTCAACTAGGGGCTATGTAACATTTGCAAACATTTGTGGGTATCACAACTGTTGGAGAGGGAGGCAGGTATGGTTACTGGTATCTGGTGAATAGGACCATGGATGCTGCTAAATATCCTACAGGACAGCCTCCAACAAGGAATGATTCAGCCCCAGACGTCCAGAGTTAACAGGGAGGAAGATCCTGGACCATAGCAAGCTTCGACTTCTATGGAGCCATGTTACACATGCAGCCTGTTACACATGTGGTCATGTTACATACGGGCCATGTTAAAAATGTAGCCAGTTACACACGTAGCCTGTTACACATGCAGCCTGTTACACATGTGGCCATGTTACACAGGCAGCCCTGTTACACATGCGACCCTGTTACACATGCAACCTGTTACACATGCAACCTGTTACACGTGTGGCCATGTTACACACGTAGCCTGTTACACATGCAGCCTGTTACACATGTGACCATGTTACACAGGCAGCCCTGTTACATATGCGACCCTGTTACACATGTAACCTGTTACACATGCAACCTGTTACATCTGTGGCCATATTACACAGGCAGCCTTTTACACGTGTGGCCATGTTACACATGTAGCCTGTTACACATGCAGCCTGTTACACATGTGGCCTGTTACACATGTGGCCTGTTATACATGTGGCCATGTTACACATGTAGCCTGCTACACATGCAGCCCTGTTACACATGCGGCCCTGTTACACATGCGGCCCTGTTACAAATGCAGCCTGTTACACATGTGGCCATGTTACACATGCAGTCTGTTACACATGTAGCCTGTTATACATGCAGTCCTGTTACACATGCAGCCTGTTACACATGCAGCCTTTTACACATGTGGCCCTGTTACACATGCAGCCTTTTTTTACACATGTGGCCCTGTTACACATGCAGCCTTTTACACATGCAGCCATGTTACACATGTAGCCTGTTAGACATGTGGCCCTGTTACACATGCAGCCCTGTTACGCATGTAGCCTGTTACACATGCAACCATGTTACACACACTCTACCATCTGGGTAGGTGGTCAGTGAAAGATCCATGGGTGTCCCATCTCCTCAGTCGTGTCTCCCGCACTCCTCAGGTAATTGTCTGGACCTCAAAGTGTGAACAAAGTTAGCCTCTTTGTTCCTATCTTGTTGAGTTAAACGACAGGTATTTGGAAACACTGCGGTGTCATAACAGCTGGATAGAGGTTTGTGGTTAAATCAGGAAACAATGAAAGTCAATTTCCAACCAAGTTAACCCCTGAAGAAAGGAGCTAATGGAAAAATTGGATATTCAAGGGTGTGTTATGAGTTTAAATGAACTGAGGGCTAAAATAAACTCGCCTGATCACCCAACACAAACGGCAATCGTGGGCTGAATTTGGTTTAGGTACACTGCAGCTGTAGGTAAATACGCTGAATGCTAATGGTTTTATAATGGTCATATTAATTCACCCTTCACAGTTAATGTTTAAGATAAACTCTGTGTCTTTAGAGTAATTTATGCATTCCACTTTTAGAGAATTCCAATTGAATGAATATGAACATAATCATTTTACACAAATGTTCTCCAAGGAGGGAGCAGGAAGTATGAGCCAGGGCAGAGACTCCCCACTGCTTTATTCATAATGGATCAGCCCATTCATTCCTTATTAATTTAATGGAGTACAAGTAAGCAGCGTAACAGCTTGAGTTTAGGAGTGTTTCACAAATGGGGCTTTTTGTCTGTAATCGCTTAATCCTGCTGGCTAGGCCTCATAAATTGAATAAAAGAGGGAACTGGGTTTTAATTAAGTCCAAGGAATGAGGCTGCGTCAAAGACACAAGCACCCCTGACAAACACAGGGGTGAAGTGTGTTTGGTTAATATCCCATGCTAACAGCATCCTGGCTCGGGGAGCCCCTGACCGGAACCTTTGATGTCAGGCTGGAGGGGAAATCCTTTCCCCTTCATCAGCTTGCTTCTGGAAGGGCAGTCAGAAAAGAGCAGATGACTCTGAGTTCTTGCCAGGCCAGACCTCCCCACCCAGCTGGTGTTCCAGAAAAAAAGAAAAAAAAAAAGGCATGACTGCCCCCTTATTTTGCATCTGTCCACATCTGGCTGGGAAACGAGACTGCTGACCAGTAGCCCCAGTCCTTGGAAAAAGTAAGGGATTCTTTTCCAGGAATTCGTGTGCCCGATTGGAAAGAACGGGGCTTTCAAGCTCGACAGATTTGGGTTCAGATTCCAGATGTCCAATATAACAGGTACAGGTCTTTAAACAGGATGAAGCTAATGCTTTGCTGAGTTATTATAGAGACTAAATAAGTGCAAGTGGTCAGACACTTTGCACAATGTACAATTAGCATCATAATTCTCACCCCCTATCTAAAATTAAAATGCCCTTTTATGGAAAATGTGATAATAAACTCAAATGGATACATTTCCCTCTTGTTTCCCTATAAATAAGCCACACTCGTCAAAGCCTTTGGTGGGCCACTCTGCGCGTCAGCAAATCTCCACTCAAGGCCCCTTGTGGGAGACCTTGTCTGTCCCCAGGAACCAGTGGTGGACAAAAGACTGGACCCCACAGATGTCCACATGAAGAACTCCAGAACCAGTGACTGTATGGCCTTACATGGAGGAGAGGACTTGGCTGATGTGATCTGAAGGATCTTGAGATGGGGAGATGAGTTATTCCAATGTCGTTACATGGGTCCCCAGAAACGAAAGGAGACCGGAGAGTTGGAGCCAGAGGGACACAGCCTGAGAAAGCTGCCCTTGCTGGCTCTGCAGACGGAAGACAAGCCAGACACCAAGGCATGCAGGCAGCCTTGAGAAGCTGGAGAAGACCAAGAAACGGATTCTTGCCTGGAGCCTCCAGGAGGAACACAGCCCAGCTGACACTTGGATTTTAGTGCAGTGAGACCTGACTCAGACTTCTGACCTCCAGAACTGTCGCATAATAAATGTGCGTAGTTTTAAGCCACCAGGTCTGTGGTGATTTGTTACAGCAGCAAGAAGAAACCGAGTGCCCACGCCAGACCACGCACATCCCCTGGGAGCACCTGTCTTCTGTTTCCTTGGAACAAGGACTCTGTATGATGAGTTCAGCCTGGCTCCTTAGCCAACGTACTCAGTGTGATTTCCAGTTCCCGAATTTAGGATTATGAACCTCTCCACGCAAGCACAGAAATGAGTATCAAATTCTGCTCAGGGCAGGGCCCAGCACATATTTAAGAAATTTTGCTGATTGGAGAGAAGGGCTGAGCTGCTAATTTGTTGGAACTGTGTGTTCCTTGAAGAACGCAATCTGCTGAGATGGAAAGAGCTCTGCTCTTAATGAAAACCACAGAAGTCACAGCAACAGTGATGCCCACCATGATGAGGCCATCACTGCAACACAGCAGACAATGTGCACGGTCCACACCATTCCCATCACATTCTTTCTAATTTCTCACAACAGCCTTGCGTGGTAGGTAATGTGAATGCCTATCTTACTACTGAGTACAATGACATGAGTGATTCGCTGAACCAAGATTCAAAGCCAGGGTCTCCTGGCTACAAAGCTCCTGATCTTTCTGTTGCCCAGAGAACTTGAAAATAGATTCTGGTTTCGCATATGGTTATTAACTGCTTTTTATGTGACTGTGACAGTCCCATTAAATTTTTTAGGACAAAACAGAAAAGCAACATTACTCTAAATACTATCAACCAAAGAGAACACCCTTACTTTCTTCAATTCTTCCTTCTTTGCTTTTCCTCTAACTACGGAGGAGCCTGGTGGGCTGCAGTCCATGGGTCGCTAAGAGTCGGACACGACTGAGCGACTTCACTTTGACTTTTCACTTTCATGCGTTGGAGAAGGAAATGGCAACCCACTCCAGTGTTCTTGCCTGGAGAATCCCAGGGACGGGGGAGCCTGGTGGGCTGCCGTCTATGGGGTCGCACAGAGTCGGACACGACTGAAGTGACTTAGCAGCAGCAGCAGCAGCAGCAGCAGTGTTTATTAGGCGCTCAGCAGCCAAGCCATCAGAGAGTGAATGGTTAGCGGGATGGTCCCTGAAAGCAAGGGGCTTGTAGAGCAGGGGGAACATAGTTGCAGGAGGAGTCCCGGACAGCGTTGTGAGGCGAGAGCCCCCATCCAGACCAGGGTAGGGTAGAGACAGGGGCAGACTTCTGGAAGGAATGACAGGCTGAGGCGTAGAGGACGTATCAGAAGATGAGGAGGACAGGACGCACCCCAGGTGCTGGAAAACGCGTGAACTCAGAGCTGGAGTGGATGGCAAACTGGGGCGAGCAGAGGCGGCTCGCTAATGAGAGGCCGTGCAGGGTTAACGTGGCTGTGCATTTGTTTTACCCAAAACTGCCCCTGGCAGGGAATACCTTGCTTCATTTCTGAGCATCGGGGTCTTTCTCTCCAAAACGACAATCCTTATTCTTATCACTCTCATGTGGTGGTTCTAAGTACTGAATAACAGTACTTGATTTCATGGTTGGGCTCTGGACGCTTTTTAAGTGTCAAGCTCTAGACAAGCCCTTCATTCACCTTAGTCCGTTTCACCCTCACACTGACCCTGTGAGGAAGACTGCCTTCTTATTTTACAGAAGATGAGAGCGAGGCACCCAACGTGCCACAGACAGAGGGGACAGCACTGATACTCACACTCAGGATGTGTCTGGCTCCAGAGCCCACATCCTAGTCCTTAAGCTGATGTCCCATCAAGTGAGGAGAGAGGGCCTTCTGTTGAACACACAGCATGTTGAGGACACTGAGGATGAGATATCCTCTCCCGAGTAGGGTGAATTCTGGCCTCTTGCCTACCTGATGCGTGGTTAAGAACCTTCCCACCAATGCAGGAGACATGAGAGATGCGAATTCCATCCCTGGGTTGGGAAGATCCTCCGGAGGAAGGCGTGACAACTCACTCCAGTATTCTTGCCTGGAGAATCCCATGGACAGAGGAGCCTGGCGGACTACGGTCCACAGGGTCACAGAGAGTCAGACACAACTCAGCACGCATGCCCAGCGTCTTTTAACAATGTGCTAGTTGCCAGGTACAGCAGCAGATCTTTTGCGTGTATCGCCTAACTTAATCCTCAGATCATCAGTACGTTGATTTTCACTTAATTCATAAGAAAACAAAGGTTCAGAGAGGCCAATTTATTTTCCTGTGGCCACACAGCTAGGAGGTGGTAGATTTTTGATAGAAAGCAGGTAGGGGCTTCGTGTCACACGCTGAACCAGATCAATACATGTTGCAGCAGACACAAATGTGCTGAGGAGCTAAGACTTTGGGTGGGCAGGTGAGAAGACGGGGGAGTTAGAGCACCAGCCTGCCCAGCACAGACCCAAGCAATGCCATACCAACGTGGAATGGAAAAGACTTCTCTGCCCGCTGGGGCAGCAGGGAGGCAAGGGTAAACGGTACCTGGGGCAACACAGCGTGCATACACCCTCAGCAGCCACAGGCCACTGCAGAGTGCTATGACACTTTCTCAGCGGTGTCCCCATAGACCTGTGCCTGGAAACTGAGTCCCCCCTCAGGCTTCCTCGTGTTGCGCTTGCTCTGGGTACCTATGCCCTGCTCCGCCCTGGGCACTGGACTGAACAGCCTCGTCTACTCTTGTTGGTGTCAGGCTCCTACTGCATGTTCCCCTGCCAGTCTGGCCCCTGCCAGTGCTTTCAGGGCTAGGGGTTTCAGATGGTTCTCCAGGACTGGGACTGTGGGGAGTATCTTAGTATACAGGATCAGAATGACTGTGCAACTGAATTCCAGGAGCCGTGCTCGGTGGGTAATTAACTGTGCTCTGTTTACATCCTTGGTTATCAGACATTCTGCACGCCAGACTACTAACTGCTGCATGTGTGACCTCTCACCTAATCCTGACAACATCCCTCAGGGCTGGGTACCATTTTACAGATGAGGAGGCTGAGGAAAAGCGAGTTTAAGGGAACTCCTCACGACTGCAGCGCTACTAGGATCACAGATCCTGTTTGTACTTGGGTGGTTTATCTTCCAGAACCTGTGTGTTTAGTTCAGTCGCTCAGTTGTGTCCGACTCTTTGTGACCCTGTGACTGCAGCATGTCAGGCCTCCCTGTCCATCATCAGCTACTGGAGTTTACTCAAACTCATGTCTAATTGAGTCAGTGATTCCATCCAACCATCTCATCCTCTGTAGTCCCCTTCTCCTCCTGCCTTCAGTCTTTCCCAGCATCAGGGTCTTTTCCAATGAGTCAGCTCTTCGCATCAGGTGGCCAAAGTATTGGAGTTTCAGCTTCAGCATCAGCCTTCCAATGAATATTCAGGACTGATTTCCTTTAGGATTGACTGGTTAGATCTCCTTGCAGTCCAAGGGACTCTCAAGCGTCTTCAATACAACAATTCAAAAGCATCAATTCTTCAGTGCTCAGCTTTCTTTATGGTCCAACTCTCACATCCATACATGCCTACTGTAAAAACCATAGCCTTGACTAGACGGACCTTTGACGGCAAAGTAATGTCTCTGCTTTTTAATATGCTGTCTAGGTTGGTCATAGCTTTTCTTCCAAGGAGTAAGTGTCTTAATTTCATGGTTGCAGTCACCATCTGCAGTGATTTTGGAGACCAAAAAAAATAAAGTCTGTCACTGTTTCCATTGTTTCCCATCTATTTGTCATGAAATGATGGGACTGGATGCCATGATATTAGATTTTTGAATGTTGAATTTTAAGCCAATTTTTTCACTCTCCTCTTTCATTTCATCAAGAGGCTCTTTAGTTCTTCTTTGCTTTCTTCTATAACGGTGGTGTTATCTGCGTATCTGAAGTTATTGATATTTCTCCCAGCAATCTTGATTCCAGCTTGAGTTTCATCCAGCCTGGCATTTCGCATGATGTACTCCGCATATAAGTTAAATAAACAGGGTGACAATATACAGCCTTGACGTATTCCTTTCCCAATTTGGAACCAGTCTGCTGTTCCATGTCCGATTCTAACTGTTGCTTCTTGACCTGCCTACAGATTTCTCAGGAAGCAGGTGAGGTGGTCTGCTATTCCCCTCTCTAAGAATTTTCCAGTTTGTTGTGATCCACACAGTCAAAGGCTTTGACATAGTCAATAAAGCAGAAGTAGATGTTTTTCTGGAACTCTTTTGCTTTTTCAATGATCCAACAGATGTTGGCAATTTGATCTCCGGTTCCTCTGCCTTTTCTAAATCCAGCTTGAACATCTGGAAGTTCACAGTTCATGTACTGTTGAAGACTGGCTTGGAGAATTTTGAGCATTACTCTGGTAGCGTGTGAGATGAGTACAATTGTGCCTTCCATTATGCAGGCAGAATTTCTTGGGATAACACAGTAAAATGCACAGTGTACTATCTTCCCATGCCAAAGCTGCACTGTCGACAGAGACCACAAGTTCGCCCAGCTGGGGAGGACAAGGAAGGCTTCCTGGAGAAGGCAACCCCTCTTTTCCTGCCAGCATCTCTGTAGGCCCAGTTCCAGGTGGGCACACAGGTACCAGATAGAAAAGGTGCATCTGTCTCCTTCAGTGCAGAGAGCAGAAAGATATCCAAGGAGAAACAAAAAAGCTCCTCCCCAGTTTTAAATGGCAGCCCACTCCAGTATTCTTGCCTGAAGATTCCATGGACAGGGCAGCCTGGCTACAGTCCATGGGGTTGCAAAGAGCCGGACATGATTTAGCACCTAGACAACAGCAACAAAGGCTGGTTTCAAAGCACTGGGGCAATCCAAGAGCACACCACTTGAGGCTGCAGCTGAGGGGGCCTCGTACCATCTCTCTCGAGGCAAGATTGAGGTGATAATGGTTTACTCAAAATGGTTTCAGACCATGATATCCCTAAGTCAGGCCCCCACCTCTGTAAGGGTGTTTAGGTCTTCTAGGATAGTTCCTTGGCAGCTACTCTAGAGAGTATGGGTAGAGAGGTATATGATCAAAAATATCAGCATGGAACATGTCTCTCTCTCTCTCCCCCTCTTTCTCCTTCTCTAATAACTGTTGAAAAGAAACTTTCATTAATAGCAAATCCCTCTGTCCCTGCTCTGCCTACTACGAACTAAGGAAAGGGAGGGAGGTAGGAAGGAAGAAAAGAAAGAAGGAAGTAAAGAAGAAAAAAAACCTGTTGACTTTCATTCAAGAGCAATTACAAAAAAAAAAAAAAAAAAAAACCTCAGGCTACCTTCCTCTTGCAATCTTTCAGACAAATTATTGGACCTTGTACTAAATTAAGCAAAAGATGAGAAGAATGAGGACGCCCTCTGAAAACATGCACTGGCTCTTTAATATCTAGGTTTTCTTTAAACCTAAAATTATAGCCCCATGCACAGAAGGACGACAGCATTATCCTTTATCACAATACCCAGCCAACTTTAACTCGTCTCAAGTGTTATTATAAGAAACAGAATTTACTGCTATGGACTTCTCTTCAATAGTCCTCCTTCCCTGTTTAATGAAATGTCATTATTCCAATACAAACCCTTTCTTTTTGCAGCCTGTTCCCCCCGGCTTGGCCACTATATTTCATTTCCTGCAGTTACGTGATATTATTGCCTTTTTTCCACAGCTATTGATTTAGGTGTGTATGGTTATTACAATGCAAAATAAAACAGCTCCCCCATTCATTCTACCTTGTATCATTGAACATTAACTTAATTTGTTTCAAATCTGCATTTGATTTGGCAAGGAAACCATTTATCTTTATGAAGAAAGCCCTCATAAAGTAGAGAGTTTAGGAGATCACTGCTTTAAAAATTTAATAGCCTTGTGTCTTATACACTAGAAAAATGAATTAAACCTTCAAATAGTATATGTCTCAATGTAACCTTTTTGCATTTCATTCTATGTTTAATTTATTGTATTCTAGAGGAGGAAAATACAGAGGACAGATCACAGGATGCGGCTTGCTTCTGCGCTGTGTGAATAAAGTCGGGGTCTACCGCACAGCAGCAGCACGATTTGCTGCAAATCCTCATGCAGCTCGAGCTGACGTTGACATTGCTATTTCTGTTGGTGCAAGTATGGGCTCTGTCCAGAGTTCCTTGCACTCAGAAGGAATAGGGCACCCCCAAGAGGGTAAGAAACCACGCCTGAGCTTAGGCAGGGCCAGAAGGTGCAGATATCAATGGCCTTCACAAGAAGAGGGCTGGAGCTCCTGGCTTTGCTATCCCTCTCTTCACTGTGAATGTCCTTCTTGCTTTGTTGCCACCTCAATCTTTGCTATATGTGGGCAACACAGGGCACCAGAGCAACAGAAGACAAAGCTTGAAGGGTAGTAAGCTTGGAGAGATAAACTTCTTGGCTTTCAGCTGCGTGAAAATGTGGTTTGATTTATATTTTGGGACGCAGGGTCAGTGCACATAATGCTTTACAAGTTTCATTGCTTCCTCCACCTTTCCAACCATCACCACCACCGTCATCACCGCCTCCATCACCACCAGTACCAGCATCACCTCCACCAATCCCCCTCCTCACCACCACCTCCACCTCCTCCATCACAACCGCTGTCACTGGAAGTGATTTAAAATAGTACTCTCATACGCCCAATATGCTAAACACTTTACATCCATTCTCTCCTTCAATAATACAGCACTGCTAAAAGGTACTATATTCATCCTTTATGCCAGAGGACACAGGAAGTTGCAGAATGTGAAGTGAACTATCCAATGTAACAAAACCAGAGAAGCAAAGACCTGAATCCAGGTAGTCTCAGTCCAAAACTATATTTGTGCTTTTGATGTGCTTTCACTAAACAATTTCAGCAAAAAATAGGACTTTTGCTTTTTCTGAAGATCCACTTGCTGAATGGTATCACCTGATATGAGAGCCACAGCCTTTGAAAAATTTGCCATGCTTACAGAACTGGTGAGGGGCTCAGGAGCCTGGCTGGAGGACTTAGGGGAATGCCTGCCTGTTCCTGTTGATCACTGAGAACTTCTAACGCCATTCTGGAATCCTGCTGTACCTCCTCCATTTGTACTGATCTGTATTGACTTGCCTAGTCTCACCTTGCCTTCAAGGCTCTTTTTTTAAGTATGAACTACTTCACTGAGTTATAACTTACATACAGTGAAACTGACAGATCTTCCATGCAGAGTGCAGTGAGTTTGTATAAACGCATATCCCTGTATAACCACCACGCCTAACAAGACATAGAACGTTTCTATCACCAGGGTTCCTTTTAAGTCCGTCTCCTCCAGAATGATACCCCTTGTTATATTAATATCATCTCCGGCAAATCTCTTTTTTATTTGGAAACAATATAATAAATAGTCAACATTTATCTTATACTTATTATGTGGCACCTCTTATGCTATGTTCTTTCCCTGGACTATTTCACTTGATTTCCACGTTTCTGTAGGTGAGCACATCATTACGCTCACTTTGAAGATGATAAAACAGGACTGAAGACATGCCCAAGGTCACACATGCAGGTCAGGAACTGAACCCTGAGTAGTATGTCCCTTCTATTTATCCCTGTCTCTGAGTACTCTGCATTCCCTGTTCTTTAGTTTATCATCAAGTTGTGATAAACTGCAAGCGTCTCTTTCATAAGGCCCCACCTAATCTTTCTCAGTCCCCAGCACTCCAGAGCAGAAGACTAGGCAGGTATGGACTGCTGTATGCATGTGTGTTTCTCTATGGACAATGCCTATCAGCCAGAAACACCCAGGACACATCTGTGACACCAAGATTGGTTTATTGGCTTGTTGGAACAAGGGAGAACCCACACCATAGGAAGCCATGTATTATCTTAATAGACAGTGCTAGAACAACTTCTAAGATTTGGTTGGGCTTGTGTTAGGTGCTTATCAAGTAGATCCAAAAAGACAGGGATTTGGTCTAGGTTGGGCACTGTGAGAAAGCTGTGGTTATTCCCTGATTGTATATCAATAAATCTTATCAACTGGGGGGACAGACAAGAGTAACGCTGGACTATGATTGGTAAGGAAGCTGCAGTCACTCCTGTTGGCTGGGAAAGCATTTTGTGGCTGGACAGCCCTCATGTTTTGTCTGTGTTTAGGCATAATTACAGGGTGATCTCGTTTTTGCCTTATTCTATCATGGGCACAAAGTAGCATTGTCTGATGCTGGTGTTCCATAAAATTGTTAATGTGCAATGGAAAAATGCCATGCCCTTGCTGTAAGCGCCAGGCCAGCTCCCAGAATTACAAAGGTCTGGCCCTTAATGTCAGGTCAGCTCCTACTATTAGCCACTATTCTCTTCTCAACTGATTGTTGTTTCTCAGGAAAACATTTCTGGAGCTAAAATTAGTAAGGATGGTTTCAAAGAAAACTTAAGAAGCAGCAGTCAAGGTTAGCCAGGCTCACCATGCGTCATGGACCACCCTCTCTGAGCTTACACTGGGATCTGCTCCCGAGCAGTTGTGTTATGGGTGTTGGAAGCAGAAAAGCATGATGGTCAAGAACAGAGACTCGTGCCTAGATGGCTTGGAATCATACTTTGTCTTCATCTTGTGTTAGTTCTATGATCTTAGCTATATATTTTAACTGCTGAGCTACCAATTTCTTAACAGGTCAAAGGAATTGAATAATAACACCTTTCTCATCAGGTTATCATGAGAATCTATGAAATAATATATAGAAAGTGCTCACCAAGTGACAGACACATAGCAGTTCCTCAATAAATAGAAACAAGCATGACTTTTATCTTCTGCCCTCTCTGTGCTCAGAAGACCACGGGCGTACTGGGTTTCTCTCTTCCTCTAAACATGCCACGTATTTCCCACCTGGGAGCCCTTCTTCTCCCTGGTACCACAGCCTGGCGACCTCTACCCCAAATACTCACAGAAATGTGTGGTAGAGGCCTGCATCCTCATTCCTGGGCCTTGGAATCTGTGAACATGCTACTTTACATGACCGAAGGGACTTTGCAAGTGTGAATAAGTTAAAGACCTTGAGAAGGAGATTATCCTAGATTATTCAAAAGGGTTCAGTGTAACCACAAGAGTCCTTAAACGTGGAAGAGAGAGGCAGAAAAGGCAGGGACATGGACTTGAGAGGGACTAGACCCACCACTGCTGGCTTTAAAGATGGGGAAGGGGCCACAAGCCACGGGAGGCAGGCGACCTCTAGAAGCCAGGAGAGGTGAGCGTCCACAGGGAACGCAGTCCTGCCGACACCTTGACTTGGGCCCAGAGAGATTTGTGCAGATCAGTGTCCTACGGAACAGTAAGATACGTAGATATGTGTAGCTTTAAGCCGTCAAGTTTGCGGTAATTTGTTTTAGCAGCAGCAGAAAACTAGATCCTTTCCACTCAAATCCCAGCTCAAATGTCACCACTTGAGAAATCCCTCCTTACTGTTCAATTTAAATTGCACATCACTCCCCTGTTCCCCAGTTATTATCAAAAGAGCTAGTTCTGATTTTCACTCAGAACCTATCACTATTTGAAATCACATTCAAATTTATTTCCTTAGTTGATTCTCTATTGCCTCATGAGAAGGTAAACACCATTAACAAGCAAAATGTGTTCACTTCTGTATAAACAATACCGAAAAGAGTGCCTGGCACTTGGCAGGAGTTCAGCTGGTACTTCTTACCTTTTATATTTTTCAAACTGACCTTTGGGGAACCTGACTTGACATATGGTCTGACATATGCAATAAAATAAGGAATTTAGACTCAATTTACCTAGGATTGTAAAGAGATGCAACACCGGCATATTTAGGGCACGGAAGTTAGCGTTTCTCCATCGTTGGAAAGTACAAGTAGGTTATTTCCACATTCTTTCCTACTGAGCCCACACCACAGGGCCTCAGAATCCTCCTTAACATAAAGTTCAAGCCAGTCATTTTGAACCAACTGCAGCTGAAAGAATGGATAGAATTTATTTGCCATTCTCAGAGAATAATGCCTGTGGGGGGAAAAGTTCATACTGTGGAAGGAACTAAGGACATTAAGGTTGCAGGGAAACAATGAGAGTCATGCAATAATAATTGACTGATTGACGACTACATGCCAGGTACTATTTGAAGCTTTGATGAGCAATATCTTACCCAATACTGCATCAACCTTAAGAAACGAGTTCTGTCTTTACCCTCTTTTCACAGATGGAGCAACTGAGGCATAGAGAAGTTAATTTCTCAAGGTCACACAGCTAATAAGCTGCAGAGAGATAGCTGAAGCCCAGAGCCTTAATTTTGGATATCTCCCAGATAGTTATTATATACATTGTCAGCTTGGGATATGGACTGTGAGATCTCTTCCCTTGAATATTTGAAGGGCTGCCAAGCAGAAGAGAATGAGGTCTGTTCTACATGGCTTCAAGGGCACTGAGACAACCCTCTGTATTTGCATAATACACTCCCATAATTCACACATTTTATCCTCAAAACAACCCCAAGTGGTTGCCATTAAGACACAGGAATCTGTGACTTGGAGAGGAGAATTGCCTTGCCCAGTCCACATGGTTCAAAAGTAGCCAGGGCAGACTTCAACCCTGATTCTCTTTACTGGGTGTCCTGGGCTCGGTCCATTAGGCTCAATTACCTGTAGCCTTAATTCAACAAAACTTGACTCTCTTGATGCTATAAATCTTGCACTCTGCTAAGCTCTGTAACTCAGAGATACAACAAACCTGCTTTTAAGAAATGTGGAGTCTGTTAGAAGAGACACAGAATAACCCCTTGCAATACGGCACTGCGGAAACCACAGGAATTACAAGGAATGGATAGGAGAAGAGAGAAAGGGGGGCAGACATGAGTGTGGGTTGAGAAATCTATGGAAGGCGCCGAAGAGGAGGTGACGTATGACGCAGAGGACGTGTGGATGGGCAGCCCCCGTAGGGAGATTGTTTTGAGAACTCTCTCAATGTAAGAGAACTTCCCACCACATGTGCCAAAGGTAGAAAGCTCATCTAATCTGACGTCATCCTAAAAGGATTTCACTGGCTTATTTATAGACCACATGGTCCAAAGAACTCTACATAGTGGATAAAAGGTTACACTGGAGGACCCTTTAACCCTCTCTCATCTTGGCTTCTCCATGAATTATTTGATTATTCGCACAGTTCAATTCTATGTCACAGTTTTTGGCATGCCAAACAAGTTTCAGGCCTTGAGGGCTCCAACCCTGTACTTGAAAATTTCTCAGCCCAAGGGAAAAGAGGCACCTGAATCTCAACAACTCTTTCTTGATAACTGAGTTGGGGAGATATATGCTCAGTGCATCAGCTCAGCTAAGTGCTGCTTTTCTGCTGGTTACAAAGGATTTTCTATAAGGCATCCCTCCTCTTAAGAAGTGGTCCTAGAAGGTAGGCTGTTACTGTTTCAGCACTGAGTTATTCATTCCATGATCATTTATTTAAGTGCCAAACCCTCTGCTAGTTGCTGAGAGAGACTTACTCAACCAACAAGATGCTCTTTTCTAACTCCAAAAGCAAGAGAAATAAATCACTATCCACTGAGGCTTAAAGGGACATTGTTGGTGTCTGGAATCCTTGGACCATTATCAAGGAGGCAAAAAGAATCCAGAACTGTGACTATGACTTGTTTGGAAAGTCTTCGAGAGGAACTTTCAAACAGGTAATGAAAAGATATGGTGAAACTGAACAGGGAGGGCTTTATTTCATAAGAGAGACGTGGTAGGCAGAATCAAGACTGCCCCATGGCTGTCCACATCTTCATCCCAGAATCTGTGAGGACGCTCTCTCAAATGGCAGAAGGGGATTTGCAAATGTGACTGGGCTCAGGACCCTGAGGTGGGGAGACCACCCTGTACTATGCAGTGGACCCAGCGCCGTTGCAGGATCCTCATAAGAGAGACACAGGGTGTCAAAGCCAGGGAGAGAGTGGATGACACTGTACAGCTGGCTTTGAAGACAGAGGAAGGGACCCTGGGCCAAGCAATGCAGGCAGCTTCCAGAAGCTGGAAAAGGCAAGGAATGGATTCTCCCCTCAAGTCCCTAGAAGGACCACAACCCCCAGACACCTTGAACTTTAGCATTTCCGACCTCCAGGACTATGAGATAGTAAATCTGGGTTGTTTTAAGCCACACAGTTTGGCAGTTTATTCCATTAACAGTAAATATGATACTGTTTGTTGAGTTGTGCCTGTATTGAGTAATTGACATTCATTTATTAAAAAAAAAAAAAATGTTTGCTGAGTAAGCATGATGTTCCAGAAATTGTGCCAACTTCTGAGGGTACAGCAGTGGCCCAAACAGTGAGGAACTAATTTATAGTCCAGTGAGTATAAAAATAAGAAAACAGCTCAATAAGCTCAGTATTGCTACACCCATTCTAGAGACAAGCAATGAAGGCAAAGAGGAGTAAACTAACCTCTTCAAAGTCTCTGAGTTATAGGTGGCCTGGACAAGCTCATCTGTCTCACAAAAATCAGTGCCATTTCCATCACTTTCCCATTTTCCTTAGGGACAGTTCAATGATGCAGATCTAAAATTCTTTCACACACATAACCCTCTTATATTCTTCTAAATTCCCTGAGGAGGTGCATACATGCTTTCCTCGGATGGGACAGGGGCCATTTCTAAAGCTGTTTTGAAGCATAGCACTTCTCAACTTCCTTCTCCTTTGGACCACAGACATGTACCTTGTTATAGGCAACCCCTAATATTTTGATTATTTTGATGCAAATCCATCACCCATAATAAATTCACCTGCTTTCCAAATGCAATAGATTTTAGAAGCACGAAAGCAAAAACTAAGTAAGCCCTGACAGTCTTTGCAAGTGTCCGTGACAGGAGAGACCTAAGTGGCTGAAAGCTGTTTTCCTCACTGCCAATCTGCCAGATGATTTTCCTTGCACAAACACATACCCATCCGGTCGGGCTAATGCTTGCCTTTTCAACATATGTGAGCAAATAAATGTAATTACGAGCAAGATGTAATCACAATTGCTTTGCTATTAAAGCTGCTGTACACTCTTATGGCTTGGTTAACAATATATGCAGAAGGGTGGAATTGCCTTCTACTCTCCCAGGAAGAAAAACATGCCAGAAGTATGGCCTCTTTTATATTATATCTGCGAAAATACAACATTTAAATGCAGAATTTGACTTTCCAAGAACCGCACCAGAAAACCTTTTAACAGAAACAGCAGGGAGAGAAAGCTTTTTAAATCATGATACTCCATGAAGGATTATGAGAATGGAGGTCATCGCATGAGACGGAATTGCAAATACAATGAGGAAAATCTTTTTCCTCTGTGTAAATACACGGGGACAATTTATTCTTCTCTGTTGAGCTATCAGGGAATATTTTCAGCTTCTGGAAAAAGAAAAGGAAAGAAGCCACCGTGTCCAAATGGATCTATTGAGTGATGTGCTTGGCTGGTACCTCATAAGAATGGTCGGCTTCTTACATACTGAACCAGGCTGCCTGAGAAGATCCCTGAAGACTTGCTTCCTCACAGCCTGTTAAGCACCTAGGCACACAGAGGCTAACGAGATTCTGACCTGTATTCAGTCCTTAAAGGAAGAGCAAGAAAGGGCAAGTCTGTCTATGATCCAATGCTTGAAAGCCACCCCAGGCCAGTAGCCCATTTGATATGATCAGGCATTAACCATCTTCATGTTCAATTTCCCTCTCAGAAATATCCAACCAGGGGCTGGCCTCTTTGGTGAGATGGTCAGAAGAAAAGAGATTACTCAACAATATATCTGATTTATAAGTCATAATGAAACATCTGTTAAAATAAACCTTCATTCGGCATCTGTGCGTGTGAACTACACCCAAACACGACTATGCCTGCTTTAGGAATCAGGATAGACAGACAGTGTTTTTTTTTGTTTTTTTTTTTAATTTTTTTTTTGTTTTTTTTTTCAGATGACATTTCTTCATCACTTAAATGAGCTGAACAACTATTTCAATATTGAGAATGTAAAGGGTAGTAAGACACACAAAGTTCTGCTCTGAAGCATAACATCATCTAGTTGAGACAGATAAATGAAGAAATAAACAAATTGTATCAATAAAAAGCAGCAAGTGCTTTGTAAGCGTAGGTTAAAGAGGGCCATATATTTGCTTCTTTGCCTACACAAGGCTTCAAAATATTTTCCCCCCCCTTATTTTATTGTATTTTTTATTGGAACATAATGGCTTCACGATAGTGTGTTTAGTTTCTGCTGTACAATGAAGTGAATCAGCTATATGCTTATCAAGTTCTAATGCTTTAGTTAAACCCCAAAACGTTATTGTATTGTTTTGTTTTTAACAGGACTTTATAATGAGAGCCAAGCATTTTATGTGAATGGCTAATGCATCAAATAAAATAAACTATAGTGTTTCCTTTGTGATGAATTTTAGTAATGCCGTATTTCTTCAATGCTATAGTTCAAGGTTTCTTACATTTCAACCTAGCTGAAAATAGGATGAGATTTTTTTCCACTCTACCAGTGGAATCTCAAAATTACAGTGATAGCATTTTATCTTTCTTAGATATACATAAAATCATGTGGTGTCCAACTCTTCGATTCAAGGAATTATACTTCTGTGAATATATTCATATATCAATACCAATTATATCCAGGGTACCGATTATGCAGTGGTGTGCTGATAAATGCCAGTTAGGCAGTAGCATGCTGATAAATGTTTAAGAACCAGCTCTCTGATTTGTAGCATTCGCCAAGTTTCCCTAGTGTAATCCATCCTCCTACCGTGGTCGGTGTCCAGCTAACAAGGTGACATCACTGAATGCGAGTTGGGACGAGACGAGCACAGCTGGCCTGGAGAGCCTGGGTGAGCCAGCCCCAGCGCACCACTGCAGGAAGGCAAAGCTAGAGCTGCGTTCAACCTCCACCCCCGCCAGCGCAGCGCACGCAGGGGACCGATATGCCCGGGCAACAACCTGTGAAGCCCTATCAGAGTTTTTACTAAATATCACCCCAACATTATCAAGTTATATATAGTTGAAAGTGCGAATCTGATATTAATTTTCAGTCCTTTCTTATTAGGCTCCTAGCCCCTGTTTTTGAGGGGAGTATTATCCTGCTAAAATTCTGTTTCTCATTATCTGGTTTAGTGTCAGCTGCTGACTAATTTTTGTATAATGATATTCCACATCCCATAGCAATCTTCATCAGGAGTGGACAAATGTATATGTTTTGGGCTCTCCTTGAACTGCAGAGCACAATTGGTATTTGTCTGCAAATGTTTTGAGTTCAAACTTGAAGACTGACTATTTTCCCTCCATAAGCAGAAAAAAATAAAGAATGTCCATTCTCACCACTAGGCTTTTTGTTCTAGCCAGGGCAAAAAGGCAAAGAGAAAATAACAGTGATATCAATCGGAAATAGATAATTGAAACTGTTCTTATTCATATATGACATGATCTTCTATATACAAAGTCTGACTGAATCCCCCAAAATTATACTAAAATTAATAAATGAGTTTAACAAGATTGCAAATATACAAAATCAATATATAGAAATCAGTTATATTTCTGTTAATAAATAACTAGAAATACCAAAATTTTAAATACCATTTACAATATTATAAAAAATACGATACTTGAAATACTTAGGCATAAATCTGACAAAAGATGTGAAAGTCCCATACTCTGAGATCTATAAAACATTGCTGGAAAAATTAAAGACCTAAATAAATAGAAAGATATACTGTGTCCATTGGTCAGAAGTTATGGTTAAGATGTCAATCCTCCCTAATCTCTCAGCAGGCTTCTTATAATAGAAATTGATTATATTCTAAAAGTCACATGGAAATGCAAAAGAACTAATGTAGCCAAAATAACTTTTAAAAAGAATAAAGTTGTACAGCTTACACTGCCAAATGTCAAAATTTCTAGTTAGGCTATAGTAATAATGTACAGACAAATGATTTTCTACGTGTTACAAAGGCAATGCAGTGGATGAAGGGTAGTCTTTACACAAATGGTACGGAACAATTGAACATCCATATAGAATGGATAACTTTGATCCATGCCTTGAACAATACATAATGTTAATTCAAAATGGATCACAGACCTAAATATAAAACCTGAAACTATGAAACTTCAAGAAGACATAGGCGAAAGCCTTCCTGACATTGGATTAGACAAATGATTTCTCAAAAGAGACAATGATGTCTCTTTTTTGTGACATCAAAAGCACAGTCCATAAAGGAACAGATTGATATGCTGGACTTCATTAAAAATTTAAAATATCTACTCTTCAAAAGACACTCTTGAAAGGACAAGCCACAAACTGTGAGAAACAGTTTGCAAGTCTTATACTTGGTAAAGAATTGGTATCCAAAATATACAAAAATCTCCTGAAAGTCACTAATAGAAAGCAAACAATAAATAAATAGATTATTTATAAATAAATAAAAAGATTATATGGATGATATATAAGCACATGAAAAGTTGTCCAATATCATCAGTCCTTAGGGAAAACAAAATTAAAACTACAACAGATACCACTATATACCTATCAGAATGACTAAGATTAAAATGACCCATCACACCAAGTCTTGGAAAGGATGTGAAAGACCAGAACTCTCACACACTGCTGGTGGGAATGCAAAATGCTACCATGACTTGGAAATCTCTTACAATGTTAAACATCCACCTGTCAAATCACCCAACAATTCCATCCCTGGTATTTTCTAAGAGCAATGAAAACATTTGTGAATGCAAAGGCTTTCACATGAATGTCTATAGAAGCCTAATTTGTTATAGCCCCAAACTGGAAACTCCCCAAATATCCCATAGCAGCTGAATTGTTCAACAGAGGTATAATCATACAATGGGATGTTTCTAAGCAAAGCAAGAATAAACTCTTGTTACGCACTGCAACCTGGATTAGTCTAAAAATAATTGTGGTCAGTGAAGGAAGCCAAACAGAAATGAGAACATACTGTATAACTCCATTTATACAAAATTCTAGAAAACAGAAACTAATGTAGAGCAACAGAAGGCAGGTCTGTGGGAGCCTAAGGGGAAGGAGTGATCACAATGGGACACAAGGAAACTTTTAGGAGTGAATGAATATGTTCGTTATCTCATGTAACGGTTTCCCTAGTGTCTACATATATCAAAACACCAAATTATACCTTTTTAAAATGTGCAGTTGATTATATGTCAGCTATACTTCAAGAAACCTGTTTTTCTTTCAAGTATAGATACTGGAATGGTTTTAGTGCCAGAATTCTTAATATATACTTATGCATACCAAATGGATTAATGATTCAGAATAAAGAAGTAGATGGACTGATTTAACAGCCCTTTTTAGCCAAATTTATTGGTTCTGGGCAGTGGATTTTGAGTGTTAAATTATTAGGTAACCAATCTGATTATCTTCTTCCCTTTAAAGTTGGGTTTTCTGTTTTTGGGGTGGGGGGGTTTAGTTAATGTGTATTCATTCATTTACTGACTCACTCATTCACTCAGTCATTCAGCAAATAATTATTAAGCACTGACTAGCAGCCAGCGTTCTTCTAATACAGTGCTTTTGTTTTTTTAATGAAGTCTTTCTTTCACGGAATTTGCAATCAAATCAAGCAGATAGCAATTAAAATGCAATTATTAATAGATCTCTACCCTTTATGGGAAATTACTTTGTGTACTTACTATGTGCTAGACAACATACAATAGAAGTGAGTGAGGAAATAGTTCTCTATTCCCTGGGAATGTGAAGCCCAAGCTAAGAGACAGACAAAAAGGAAAGTCTGTAACAGGTGGCTGCATGCTGTAGAAGCGACCTACTGAGAGGTCATCCCAGACTCCCAGAGACAAAGATGCTGAAACTGGGTTCTCTAATCACTTCACACCATCTCGAGTAGCTGACTTGTAGCTTTATCTCCCAAGGTTTGGGGGTTGTGCTCTAGGACAGGAATCTGGATGGTCCTATGTGATCAACATCACAGTTGGCCCTCTCTTGAAGCACCAAAAAAGAGACTATGAATAATACAGAAAACCTCAGGTCCCAGGTCCCAACAGGATAGGAGATACTCAACGGGGTCAAGAGATATTTCAACTGTGATCAGGGCATAGTCAAGTCATTCCATTCTCGTATCTTTGGAACTGTTCCCCGTGTGGCTATTTTTAGCTGCCTCACTATAGTAAAGGGCAATCAGCTGAGTCATTAAATACTGAGTAATGCCAATCTCTACATGATAAGAAAGAACAAAGTCTTTAAATACAGCAAAGATAGAATGTATATACATCAGAGGTGCTGTAGAGAGGGGGATAATTCCCAGTGGTTTTTAAATTCCAAATCAAGTCACCTTTCAGAAAGCCAGCGAGAACCTTTATTCAATATCAGATATCAGATTTTCTGTGCTCAGAATCGCCTCTCTTTGAGTCCTTATTCGAGAAGAAACATGAAGGTTTTTTTGCATGAACAGTGCAGCAACAGTGTTCCTGAGATAACATAAAAGGATAAAGCAGCTTTTTTCTACAGTGCAAAGTGGCCTTACAGGAAATCTGCTGCCAGTTGCATCCTCTGAGACCAGTCTTCACTGGAGAAGTCAAGTGAAGCTGGGCACAGCAGCAAACAAGCCGTCTTCTCATCACCTGCTTTTGGGATGAGAGCAATTTTAGTCAGGCCAGAGTAATCACTAGGGTTTCTTCTCTCAGGAATCTCTTATTCCTTGTCCTTTGGCTTTATTAGATACCAAACCATTTTTTCCTGTCTTTAGCACAATTGGCCAGTATGAACTTCTGAAAGAGGCAAGCATCAAGGAATTGTAGATTATTTGAGGTAGAAAGGGCTCAGAAACATCTAACCCACCTCCTCATTTTACAGATGAGGACACTATAGCCTAGAGAGTCCAGAGCTTCTCCAATATTACCCATTTCCATTCACCCAATAAATATCTGCAAAATGCTATGCATTTGTCAATGAGTCCCCACAACATGTTGGGTTGTAAGAGTAACACAAATTTTTGAGATGGAAAAATGGGATGACTTCTAAGTCATCTAAGCTATTGAGTGACATGATGAACTTCGTTAAAAGACGCTTGCTCCTTGGAAGTAAAGCTATGACCAACCTAGACAGCATATTAAAAAGTAGAGACATTACTTAGTCAAAGCTATAGTTTTTCTAGCAGTCATGTATGGATGTGAGAGTTGGACTATAAGGAAAGCTGAGCACTGAAGAATTGATGCTTTTGAACTGTGGTATTGGAGAAGATTCTTGAGAGTCCCTTGGACTGCAAAGAGATCAAACCAATCAATTCTAAAGGAAATCAGTCCTGAGTATTCACTGGAAGGACTGATGCTGAAGCTGAAGCTCCAATACTTTGGCCACCTGATGTGAAGAACTGACTCATTGGAAAAGACCCTGATGCTGGGAAAGATTGAAGGTGGGAGGAGAAGGGGACAACAGAGGACAAGATGGTTGGAGCATCTACAACTCAATGGACGTGAGTTCGAGCAAGCTCCAGGAGATGGTGATGGACAGGGAGCCTGGGGTGCTGCAGTCCATGGGGTCACAAAGAGTCGGACACGACTGAGCGACTGAACAACAACAACAATGAACTTCAACTTGGATCTTAAGACTCTGACTCCAGTGTCCTCTCCAACATGTGCTGGCTTACAACTCACAAGCCAGGATTATAATATTTTCTACTGGTAAAGTGGAAGGACCTGACAATACGGCCATTTAAATCACTTTGCCAAGGCAGATCCTAACATTTCCTCGCTTACTACGGTCCACAGTCTTAGGCCTTGGGTATCAACACTCTTGTTATGCCCTCAACTCTTGGCTGTGAGCCTGTTTAGATGGGTTCTTACTGAAATTCTATTTCATTATGTGCAGAAATGAAATAAATGGAGCACAGAGGGCATTCTTGGAAAAGATAAAAATCAAAGAATGCATTAGATGTTGTGTCTGGGGAAAGGGATACCCTCATCAGAGACCTCAGACCCCTCAGGTCCCCATAGAACTAGTCAGACCCCCACTGCAAATGCATCAGACCCCACAGGACTAGTCATCTGCTGTGCGTGCAAGGTCCACAGTGGTGCTTCTACAACACACATTTGTCCTGACAGCAAAGTACACGCTCGTGAACAGGTTTACAGCCCTCCTTGTGACATGGTCCCTGCGTCCTCCCTTAACACCCTGATGTGCTGCTCTACCAGCTTCAGGCGTGCACACCTGCTCTCCATTCTCACCCTCTCTGAACTGCCCTCTCACCTCCAGATCCCTGCACGGGCTGCTCCTTTGGCCGGTGAAACTTTTCTACCTTCTCGTCCCAGCTCATAAGGAACTCTCTCTGAGTAGCCCTGCCCGTGTCCCCAACCCTGGAATAAAGGCATCTAGTTTGGGCTTCCTGTTCTCCCCATCTCACAACCCTTATCACACTGTAATGGGAGAGCCTATTTAATTGTGTCCATTTACCAGCTTACTGGTGTACCCAGTGACAGGCTCAATGTCTTACACACAATACATGCACAGCGACTCTATCAGAAAATTAAGAATCTATCTGCAGTGCATGAGACCCTGGTTTAATTCCTGGGTTGGGAAGATCTCCTGCAGAAGGGATAGGCTACCCACTCCAGTATTCTTGAGCTTCCCTGGTAGATCAGACAATAAAGAATCTGCCTTTGGTGCAAGAGACCTGAGTTCAATCCCTGGGTTGGGAAGATCCCCTGCAGGAGGGAATGGCAACCCACTTCAGGATTCTTGCCTGGAGAGTCCCCATGGACAGAGGATCCTAGCAGGCTACAGTCCAGGGGGTCTCCAAGAGTTGGACGTGACTGAGTGACTAAGCACAATTATATCAAATGAATGGATGGATGAATGAAAGTATAAGTATATAAAATGGATGAATAATGCTAGGACTTGGTCTGTAAGCAATTGTACCAAAGCTGCTTCAACTGAAGGCAACAAAGAATGACTATAGAGATTTAGAGCTGTCTTTCCAAGTGATGCTTTTTCGGAGAGTTCGTGGGGTCAGTCCAACGCAGCAGTCTCTGTCAAGAAGACCACCCAGGCGACATAGAGAAAACGTGTCTGCCACAAAAACATGACAGGCTCTAGGAGAATCTAGCTTGCCCTAAAGAATCATCAGTCAACAAAGCAGGCAACTCTGAAAGCAAACGCACAATGTGCTCTGTGCTCCAGAATTTATTCCTTGTTGATACCTGAATGGAACCCGAGATAGACAGAGGCTTAATGAACAAAGACTCGTGAAGAGGCAGCCTGTCCACGGGCAAAATGAAATCATTCTCGATTACCTCCAATGGACAGCAGTTATGAGCTCCTGTACACAATTTAAAGGTAATCTCGTAATTTAAAAGGGGGGGGTGGAATGCCAATCGAACCTAATGGCAAGTGACACTTTGGCTCAGCTGTGATTAGAATCAGACAACTTTCTCCTGGTGTGGCAGTGCAGTGGAATCCCTGGGTTCACAGGGGGTTAATTCTGTGATCCTTGGGGATGCCTTAATGGCCCTGGTTATCCAAACCTCGATTCAGAGCAGAAGCTGCAAATTCTGTTTCCCTGCACATCCACAGACATATTAGGACATGAAGTGGAAATGACAGGAGGAGAATATCTCCTTTCTCCTTAGAAATGCCCCAGGAGAGTTTTCCACTGTGACCTCCTCAGACCCTGGCTTTACATTAGAGTTATTGTCCTGAGAGGAGATTCAGTTAGAGCCTCTGATTCATTTCTTATAGTGCTCTCTTGTTTATTCTCTGTGGCAGCTAACTTGTAAAATTTTATTATGATTTTTTTTTCTTGGTTTGTGTCATGGAGGGGATTAAAAAAAAAAAAAAGCAATGATTCTATCATCAGTCCTAAATGCAGTTGGATAAATCCGCACCAACGCCGTGTGTCCACAGAGGAAACACCACAACAGGTTGTTCTGCTCCCGATGTGCATTCTCTGGGTTTCGATTTTGTGTTTCTAACAGCCCAGAAGACGGAGGGGGCGAGGAAAGCATCAGGCTTGTGGGTCCCACTGGGATATTGGCCACACTAATGTGGATTTCCAATTTCACCTTCTTAAGCACTGTGTGATCAACCGCCCCTACCACTGACTGGTGATTCACCAAGATCACCAGCGCTCGCCCTAACTCCCACCTTGAGCGCTTCCCAGATTCCACTGCACCCGCTGCAAGCCCCACGCCAATGGCACTGAAATAGATTCAGCGTCGATTGCAGGTCCACTGCTTCATGACTGCTATGCTTGCTTATGTAGTTCCCTCTCTGAGAACACACTGTATTTTCTCCCTCTATGCTTTTTTTCTCTATCAGCTACTCATGTGTCCAGAATGAACTCCCCAGACACCACCTCCACCAAGCTGGTCCCAAAACACCCTACTGAACTTCATCAGCCTCCTGAAATAGTCCACTGATTTCCTTTATCCCTTGTCGGACTACACGCTACCCCATTTTTCAGACCAGCCTCTGTCCACCCTTACAGTTCCAGGGCACAGCACAGTCATGGGTACATGGGGTGCATCCAGCACAGCCACACTGGACTTTTCACGTTTTAGCCTAGAAGTCATTACCACCAGAAACGATCTCAGTCTTCCAGGCTTGGTGGCCTGTCCTCCTTTTTGCCTGAACAGCAAAATTTCTTTAAAATTTCTCACTTACTCGTGTCGTCTATTCTCTCTCTCGATCACAAGCTTCTCATGGGCAGAAAATACGTTTACTTGGGTGATGGGCCCTGCATAGCCCCTGAAACAAAATAGGTGCAGAATAAATAAATGAATGAAAAAAGTATGGAGAGAAAGGCTGCCATCGATTAAGCACCTGACAGGTCTTAAGAACGCCTCTGGTGACTCGCACTAGATCTTTGGAAACCATGATCCCACAAGCATTTCTTCTAAAACAGGAACAGATGGGAGAGAAGCCCTTCCCAGTAGGAGTATTCCACCCCTGCCCTGCACCTTCTGTAAAGCCCAGAACACCATACTGTCATAACATGATGACAGATGAAAGCTGCAAAATTAAATTCAAGCTCATCTTGCAATTTTGTGTTTAGCCTTCTGCTGCCAACCTAGGAGGTGCTTATAAAACAGCTTGAGGATTTACCACTAATACCTTCCCTAAGACAGCACTGTCTTTTGGCGGGCGGGGCTCCACCAAATTGCTGTTTTGGTGCTGGGCGTGTTGAGGGGATAGGGAAGGGGCAGAGAAAACTAACTGGGATCACTCTTCAGCTGGGAGTTCACCTTAGCTGGGTCGGCACAGTGGTTTTTGAGTCTTATGATGACTCCAAATAAAATGGATGTGAACATCCCCAGCCCCAGTCTATGTGATTGTATTGTCTTGGTTTGGGGTTTGTTGTAATACAGGTTTCATTCTCTCCTCTACACTAGACTGCATGCATCCTTCTAGCCTGAAGAGCAAGCAGATTCCACTGTCTTCCCCTCCAGCCTCTGGAGATTCCAGGTTTACATTCGATTTCAATGCAGAAAACTACATTACCAAAGTCAGTATTAGAGTGAATTGGAGTTGGCTTTGACAATTCTCTCAAATTTGCTGCAAGTTTCTAGCTAAGCCATAATACTGAGGAACCATCTTAATGGATGGGCTGTGTGACTCGGGTAGGAATCAAGTTGAACTCCTTTAAGGGTGGCGATGAGCTTTACTTTAATGTGGTTGAGAGAGAAATGGATATGACATGATGAAAGATGGGGCTTTGGAATCAGTTTGATTTGAACCTATAATTTACACTTTTGCAAGTTTTTCTCAAGTAGGCTTTTTATTGAAATATATACAGAGCAATATGCAAAATTATAACTGCATAGCTAGATGAAGTTACACAAACTGAACACCCCCTATAACTAGCACCGATAAATGAACATTACAAGAAACACCAAAGCTCTTTCATATCCTCTTAATCACTACCAAACTCCAAGGTAATGATTATCCTGACTTCTATTGATTTTGCTTTCTTTTGAATAATACAGTGTGGAACCATACAGTATAATCTCTTTTCCACATGACTTCTTTTATTCAAGGTAATATTTGTGAGCTCTAGCCCTGCTTGTATGTAGCTACCATTCATTCTCAGTTCTGTGTAGTATTCCATTGTGTCAATATACCACAACTGATTTATCTATCCCAATCACTGACGGATGTTGGGTTGTTTCCAGTTTGGGGCTATTACTATGAATGTGTCTTTTGAACGTGCCTCTGTGAACCTGTCTTTTGGTGAGCATATGTATGTAGCATTTCTGGAAAAGTAATTAGCAATGGACCTGCTGGTCACAGAGTATCTCATATTTTGCTTTAGACTGGGCTTCCCTGGTAGCTCAGCTGGTAAGGAATCTGCCTGCAATGCAGGAGACCCCGGGTTGATTCCTGGGTCGGGAAGATCCTTTGGAGAAGGGAATGGCTACCCACTCCTGTGTTCTGGACTGGGGAATTCCATAGACTGAGGAGACTGGGAGACTACAGTCCATAGGATCACACAGAGTCAGACATGACTGAGAGACTTTTCACTTCACTTCATACCAAAATTCACTTTTCCAATTTCTGGTTGAGTGAACTTAACGCATGTCATTTAAGATTTCCGAGCCTGTTTCTCCAGTAGTGAATGGGGAATTTTTACATTGCAGAGTTGTTTTAATGATAAGATCAAGCAGTATAAACTGCCTGGTATAGATTGGACATTTACGTGATATTCTCCCCAAAGATGTTTAGTGTTCAGTGAATAACCCATGTGCTCCCCTATCCTTCTGGCTTTTGTTGCAGGTTGGCTGGAACTCTGTGATGTGAGTACTGGCCGGTGGGGTGTGAATGGAAATGGGGTGCGCTGCTCCTGGGCCGTCACGCCGCTTTCCAGCCCTCTTCCTCTGCTACAGAAGCAAGTGCTTGAGAGGTGGTATCACACAAGGATAGAGTTCCCCAGAGTCCCCAGGTGACAGCATGGAGCAGAAACTCCACCGACCAGCACTGGACATGCGGTCTGAGCAAGACAACATGTTAAGTCACGGTTTTTTCTGGGGTACATTGTTGTCGCCACACGTCATAGACAGATAAACCCAGTACTGATGGGATGTGGGCTTCACCCCAGTGAAACCATTAGAATTCCCCTTTGAAGTGTTAGTTATACGACTCAGACTCAACACAGACAGTACATGTGACTTCATTTTTGAATGGCAAGGAAATCTTCTTGCTGGGACTAAAGAGAAAACATTGAAAGTGATCTTTTGCTGGAATATGGTAATTGTAAACTGAAGATTCTCTCTTCTCTGTTGAGAAACCAGATTGTAATTCCAAAACTGTGTCTGATGTACCCCCAAACATAGCATCGCCTTCACAAAGAGAAGGCCCTTGGTGATTATTAGCTTAAAAAAATAAAATCCCCTCCCACCAGGTTCAAAGCCAGCCTCATTCTTTTGTTCCTATAAAGACTTTCTTTCTTTGTGTTCCCTGGTGTCTACATGGCCTATGAGCTTTCTCCTAATGACTAAACTCCTAAAAATACTACAAAGAATGCTTAATAAGGCTTTTGTGTTTTTCTGGTTGCTATAGAGACTGTTTAGCGTAGGATTTTAAGTACGTGTAAATATGTATTTTGGACAGTGTTTAAAAACACGTATAATTTACCCAGCCATAACAGCTACTCCGGAGTGTTGCAGTTCAGGGCAGTAAGGCATATGTAAAGCATTTTATAGTGTATTATTTATAGTTATTTACTTAATAGCCTACAACGGTTTCTTCCATTGTGCAAAGGAAATAGGCATTTACCCTATTTTAACAATGAGTATAATTTACGCTATTGTAGCAACCCATAGTTTTGAGTCCCAAGCAGGCAAGTGAATATGCAATTGGTATATAATGTTGAGGCAGGAACAGAAACCACGTTGACAGAGAGTTACTAGGCAAACAAAGGGTCCCCCCGATGGAGCCTTGAGCTCATTAGGGAAGTTGTTGACTGAGCTTCTCTGGCAAGATCGGAACCCCCTGTAAAGAGGCCACTCTCTGCTTTGAAGTTACCCCTAGGGATGCACCCAAGGGTGAAATAACACCAATAATAACAGGAACAGCAATTAATAGTTACTGAGCAAACTTGCCTTGGCCACAGGCACGGTGCTGTTTCACACACCCAGTCTCGTGTAACCCTCACAACACAGTTACTCCGTGAGATGGGTACTGTTACTACCTTTGTGTGTCAGGTAAGGAAACTGAGGCAGAGAGGTCACACAGCTTGATAGAAATTGTCACAAAACTGGTAGATGGTGGAACTCAGAGTGGAATCCAGGTCGGTCCCACTCCAAAGCTGTGCTTTTAAGTATTGCTCTGCACCCCTCATGTTCCACCAGGGAGTTCATGAGCCTCATGGGGGTTAGTTCTTTCTGAGCAGCAAAGCCCTGACCTGTAGCACACATGCATGTGCGCACACACACACACACACACCTAACCCAGTTTTTCGCGATGGCCAACTCTACTAGCCAAAGATAAAGATGTGACCAGGTCCTTCACACATGTCAGCTCTGAAACCTCACCACAGTGTCAGGTGATGGACTCACTACCCCTTTGCTCAGATGTGGAAGCTGACTCTCAGGTCATGCCCACTCAACATCACATAGCTTGTTCACAACAGAACCAACACTCAATACCAGATCAGGCATACCTCAGAACACTGTGCCATTCTTTGAAAGCACAGATACACGCAATGCAGTGTTTCTCAACAGTGCGACCATATGTCTTCTAGGGGACATTTAGAACTCCAGGAGACACTCTTGATTGTCACATTTGTGGAGAATGCTACTGGTATCTAGCAGGAGGAAGCCAGGGATGGTGCTAGACATCCTACAATATACATAACAGCCTCTCAAAACAAAGAATCATCTGGCCCCAAATGTCAACAGGGCCAAGGCTGAGAAACCGTGATTTAACATAAATAAATATAGTCCAAGATGGACTGGGTGATATTATTTCAGCTGAATTTAATTGGATTGTGTAATATTGGTTGTTCATTTATCAGTTTTATTTTATTTTTTTAATTTAAATTTATTTATTTTAATTAGAGGCTAATTACTTTACAATATTGTATTGGTTTTGCCATACATCAACATGAATCCGCCACAGGTGTACACGTGTTCCCAATCCTGAACCCCCGCTCCCACCTCCCTCCAGTTTTAGCTGAAAAATGAATTTTAAGATTCAGGATTTCAAAACTTTGAATAGTCAACTTGTCATTGTGTGCCATGTTGATCTAGAAAGATACCTAAAATGTTCTTATACACAAAACATGTTCAATAAAACTTGTGATCAGAATGCACCTTCCAGTATGCAAGATGATATATGTGGTTAGAGATTCTGATCTCATCAAGACACAGAGAGAACCAATAAAATGCTTAGTGACACAGTAAGTTTCACAAAGGAGGAATTGTTTTTCTCATTTTCTGTAATATTCATCTTTCTGATTATAATAGCTAGTCCATAGTCAAAGCTCAGTCTCTTTTTGTTGACTATGGAATATATATTCCTGGTCATTCCATAACTGTCAGTCTCTTTTTGTTGACTATGGAATATATATTCCTGGTCATTCCATAACTGAGTGAGTGACTGACTCCCAACAAGAACCGGAATGGCTCCTGATGAGTCCATCAACCTCATCTCTCTTCTCTTCCATCTTCTCTTTTTATTCCTCATGATTATATGTTCATGGATTCAGTTCAGGATGCAAGCAAGTATCTACTGTGTACATAGGCCTACTGGGACCTCTCCTGGAATCTCTGCCAGGCTGGTACTTGTTCTAGTCATCATCTTGACTCCTGACTCTAAAAAATGTACATTGCTCTTGCAAAATACATTTAAGCTTCATAAGGACAGGACCTTTCTCTTCCTCTTTCAGCAACGTATCCTTGGAGGTGTCCTGTCCTAGGACAGTGTCTGATATATAGGAAATGTTCACTAAATATTTGTTGACTAGCTGAATACATTCTATGATCCTTCATAGGATATTCACATTCTATGATGATGAAAAAAATCTTAGGAAACAGGAATAAAATTCAAGGTGATCCGACTGCTCAGAAAATGTAAACATTAGAATGAAGTCAGTTTTGGACAAGTGCTGGGTGGTATACATGGAGAAGAGCCATACCCACAGCAAGGAGGCTGGAAAGGTGTCACAGAAGAGGGAGGGGTCCAGTCCACGGGAGTTCTCCGAGTAGAGACACCCAATAGCTACCGTGTTGGCTAAATGGCTGGCATCCAGCATGGGACCTCTACTGCCAGCATCCACTTACTGTCATCATAGGGGCTTGATTGTGATCTGAAACTTGAGTGTTTTCACTATTTTAGCTATTAATACTTTGTCCTCTGCTAGACCCAACCTCGGAGAAGGCAATGGCACCCCACTCCAGTACTCTTGCCTGGAAAATCCCATGGATGGAGGAGCCTGGTAGGCTGCAGTCCATGGGGTCACTAGGAGTTGGGCACGACTGAGC
The DNA here is from genome assembly GCF_055505025.1 of Bos grunniens. Lineage (NCBI taxonomy): Eukaryota > Metazoa > Chordata > Mammalia > Artiodactyla > Bovidae > Bos > Bos grunniens. The sequence goes on from NC_141182.1 coordinate 7,202,770, forward strand.
AACTTCACTTTCACTTTTCACTTTCATGCATTGGAGAAGGAAATGGCAACCCACTCCAGTGTTCTTGCTTGGAGAATCCCAGGGACGGGGGAGCCTGGTAGGCTGCCATCTATGGGGTCAGAGTCAGACACGACTGAAGCGACTTAGCAGCAGCAGCAGCAACAGACCCAACCTGCTCTCTTCCATAATGAGCTGTTGGCGATGTGGGTGTAGATTCCCTGGAGTCTTTCTCCCTAGGGGATCCTGGACTTTAGGACTTACCCTTTAGATGTAAAAATAAAAAGAACTGTCCTTTATGGGGCCCTTTGCATGTGTCAGGTCTTGAGCTAAGCAGTTTATAACTATTATAACACAATCTTAATCTTAATTAAAACCCCACAAGGAGGGTGCAGTTCTTTCCATTTTGCAGTTGAGGAAACTGAGAAGCAGATAGTTTGCATAATGGCTAATTGCTTTTGGCTTTTTAAAAATGCATTCTAAGGAAGGTGCCAAGTTTCTGGGTGGGAACTCAAGCTAAGGGATCGGTAATGATCTTAAATTTCAATGTTAGTCCTTCGTGTCATCACTGGCCTAGCTCCAGCTCCAATCGTGCAGCTTTGCTGGGATTTTCAAGTAAGGAAGCAGGAAGGTGTTGAAAGATTTGAGGAAAACTAAGCCAGAAGAGCTGTAATAGGAAGAAGCTAACAGTGTCAATCATTGAGTCCAGGAGGATTTAAGGAACTCTAGTGTAACATTCAGCTAGAATCAAGATCTAGCCAGTCTGGCCCATGGGCAGGATATGGGGACCAATAGGTTACCCATGAAAACAGTGCCAGCACTTGCCCAGAATTGGTTTCAGTCTAATGTTGATATTTTCTAAGCAGTCTGAAACACCTTGAATTTTACCCTGTTTCCTAAGGTTTTCTTCATCAGGATGAGATTTATTCAAATGTAGGAGAGAGCTTCAGGTCACATGGTCCAGCCCTCGATATCCAGGCTGTCTTGAATTCAGTTTGGGGTCAAGACTACAGCCCATGGGATGGGTGCAAGTCCAGGCTCCATTCACATCATGAACCTGGAAACTATCAGGTAAATCTCATGTAAGCACATCCATGGAAAAGTGGGGTGGGGTGGGGGTGGGGACAGGAGGCCTTTGTTTGACAAACACCCATCAAGATTTGTCTATGTTCCTGGCACTGCAGATGGAGTTATGGGCAAGAAAGAGGGCCTGTCTTCACTGAGTTTATAGGCCAGGCATTTTGGCCAGACAGATGAGATATAGGTCAGCCTCTCCTCAGCTCTGCTGCAATATTCACCAGTGGAGAAAGTGCTGCCAGTCTTCTAGAATCTTCCTACTCAAAATGTGGTTCAGACAGCAGCATCAGCACCTCCTGGGGGCTTATTAGAAAAGCAGGATCCCAAGCCTTACCCTGGACCTCCTGAATCATATTGGCAAGATCCCAGGGGACCCACGTGCTCATTAAAGTCTGCAAAGTCTGGTCGGCAAGCCTTCCTTCCAGAGTGGGGTCTTTGGTGATTCCACGGGGCACGCAGGGTTTGTCACTTCCTGCTACAGATGTCCTCAGAGATATGAAGGTTACACCAGAATCAGCAGAGATCAGGCAAAGGGGAAGCAAAGTATATTCTCAAGAGCTCCTGGAAATAATTACCGTTCTCTTAATAATAAATGAATAGGCTGCAGTCCCAGAACACATTGAGAACAAAGCAAAACATGTCAATACAAAATCCAGCAAATAAAACAATCAATTTAAAATAGATTTCTGTAAATGGTTTGCCTGCTCAGGCTAAGCGCCCTGCCCCTTGACTCACATAGCACGCTGGGCTTAGTCCTGCCTCTGCCATTATTTTTGATGTTGAAATTTTCTGTTTCTGGGTCTGTTTCCCATTCTAGACTGTAAGTTCTTTGAGGACCCTCTTTGCTGAAAAGATTTTTTAAAAGGGTTCTGGCAAAAAGTAAAGGATTAGAAGCAGTGATAAAATACTAACAAAACAATTTTCCATGTGAAATATTTTCAGCAGAAGAATAACTCATAGAGTTCTAAATCCCTTCCTGAGTATGAATTGAAAGGTCCATCCCCCACGCCTTAACTGCCCATCCACCCCCAAATAAAGTAGATTCTCAGGGCCTCACATCAGCAGTTAGTATTTGCCAGCCCAGTGACTGGAGTCGGTTCTCTACCAAGACTTTCTGAATGTTCACTAAAGACAACAGATGATACTCAGGTATCTCTGCCCTTCAGCGATGCTTTTCCACACTGACTCTGGGCTTACTTCGGCAGATAGAAGTAAACTCAATATAAGCAGAAGCTTAAAGGGTCACTTCCATCTGTCCTCTCTCGTTGCTGCGTCTTTAGCTTGAGAAGCAGTCTGGACTTGCCTGCTGGAAGATGAGAAAACACATGAAGCAAAGTCCAGAACACAGAGAACTGAGTCAAGATCAGCAAAGCCACACCGGACCTCAGAGAGATAGGTGAACTCTACCAAGCTCAGCTCGACCCACTAGAACCACGTGCTGCTGCTGCTGCTGCTACTAAGTCGCTTCAGTCGTGTCTGACTCTGTGCGACCCCAGAGACAGCAGCCCACCAGGCTTCCCTGTCCCTGGGATTCTCCAGGCAAGAACACTGGAGTGGGTTGCCATTTCCTTCTCCAATGGATGAAAGTGAAAAATGAAAGTGAAGTTACTCAGTTGTGTCCAACTCCAGGACTGCAGCCTACCAGGCTCCTCTGTCCATGGGATTTTCTAGGCAAAAGTACTGGAGTGGGGTGCCATTGCCTTCTCCGCTACCCATCTGCAAATTCAGAGCTCAGCACATGTGCATCCCTTTGAATCACTGGGTTTTCAGTTATCTGTTACACAGCAGTGGCCAATTGCTATAAGGCACTGAGCAGAAGCGGTTTCCACTCAGAGAACATTTAATTCCTTTCACACAGAAATCGTCTTTGCATTTTAATCTGCTGCTCATGCCTAGTTGCCTTTAGGTGGTTCAGGAAAAAACAAACAAAAACTAACAACCTATTGAAACAGACGCTGTCTTCAAGCACAGTCACATTTTGGGGACACCTGGAAAGTCACTTAGCAGCTACACTGAGTCAAGAAATGATCTCCAGGAACATTTTTAGAGTCTTACTATCAATGGAAGATAACTGTGTGAATTAAAGTCTGGGGTGGATATGAGGAGTAGAAAACAAATTATACTTATTTAAATAATTAAAAGTAAGAGTTAATTAAAGATGCATTTGATATCAGGACTCTTTGTAGTTGTAAAGGATGGAAGTCACACTCAAGCCCAAAATAAGGCCCCTGTTGGAGCCCATATGAAGAAATCATTCCTAGAAGGCTGTTGAGATACATGGATCCCAGGGCTCCAGTGTTGTCTGTTCCCATGTTCCCATGTTCCCAATCAGCACACATCTCCTTCAAGCATATGAGGGAGAGGCCACAAGCAGGCCTGGCTCGTCTCATGCGTGTTGCTTGGAGGCCCTGAGAAAGAGTAGTTTCTCCTAACAGTTCTGGTTCACAGACGTCAAGGGAGGCCTCTGATTGGCCTGACTTGGCCCAACCACGACTGAACAAATCACGAAGGGCAGACAGGTGGTGTGCTCTGATTGGCCAGGCCTGGTCACGGGGCCAATCAGCAAGGTCAGCCCTTCCTGAACCACGTGGACGGGGGGGAGGACCGGTCTCCCAAGTAGGAGTTCTGGGTGAATTACACAGCTATTCAAGTCTTAGCAGAGACTACAGAGTCTACCTTGGGGGTGGTTGCTGTAAGGAATCTGGAAGGCTCTATAGAGAAGCCAGTTCCAATTCTGCTGTGACTGACGACTATCACCACTCTTGCTGCTACTAGTTGTTAGAATTAGTATCATGTGGGGCTCATATTGGACAATAATCAAAGACACTGTGAATGCCAGAGTCTCTTTCAACGCCTTTGAGCCCAGCTGAGGGGCCTTAAGTCAGAGAACCTAGCTGTGTCCTCCCGAATTCATTTTGTGTCCCTCTTTGTGTGAATGTGCATAGCTCTGAGTTCTGACTTCCTTTGTCTCTGCCTCCCTCTCTGTGTCTCTGTGTCCCTAACTGCCTCTCCCCGGTCCCTCTATTAAGCTGTCTGTCTTTCATCCATCATCTCCTGGCTTCCCGTTCTACCCCATTTTCCCAGGCCCCCTGCCCAGCGCCCCCCCTCCCCCTCTCTCACCTGTACTCCCTAGTGGTCTTGACGCTCCTGTGATAGCTCCCCCACCCCTCAACTTGCTTCTACCACGCCAGCAGGGCTGTCCTGTGCTTCCTTTTCCCTGTCACAAACAGCTGTGTCCTGTCTTGACAGCTTAAACAAACAGATTTTAAAAGGGAGCTCGTGCCAACCCCTGGATGCTCAAGCCAGCATTGCCGGCTGATCCCCTGCAAGAGTGAGGCTTCACCCAGCTTGCCAAACCTGAGGCCTCTGTGTGGGCACAAAGGCCTGGAAGGGGGCCCCGGGCAGCTGTCAGCCGGCCAAAGGGCTCCTCCACCGCCCGGACACCTGAGGAGCAGCAACACTAAGGCAGGCACCCTGCTATTTGTTAGCAGTGGGCCATCGGGGAGTTTCCACACTTGGCTTTGATGAAGCTGAAAAGGTTGAATCATTAAATGCTTGGAGAATGTGAAGCTGGCACCCGGCCCTGTGTTTTCTGTAATATCAATTATTCCCGGAGAGCACTGCCGCTTGCTGGGCGGGGAGGTGCTCAGAGAGAGGGCGGGATGTCCCCGCTCACCTCTAAGCTGCGGGAGGGACACCACCAGGGAGAGGGACCGTGTGGGCGGTCTGCAGAAAGACTCTGGGGTCAGGGGAGGGGCCCCCCAGCCTGGAGCGGGTGCGGCAGGGAGAGAGCTGGTAACCCCCTAATTGCCATCCACGGCTCCTCTGTGACTGATCAGACGACACCCGGGAAGCACCGATTATGTAGATGGTGCCGGGGTATGAATATTCACACCTCTTGGAGGAAGGCCTGGTTACTAGTCTCGTCCCAGAAAATGCCGTCCCATGCACACCCTCAGCTTCTGTGTACACGTCTCCCTACTGTGGTCAGACTTGTCTGAATTCCAGAATTCTACTTCTGACCATGTTTTTGCTGTCTCCTCTGTGATGTTTCAAAGGGGCTTGGACTCAGTGTCCTAAAATCACACTCAAGTCCCCTGCCTCACCACACACCTGGTCCCCAAGTCACCTCCCAGCCAAGCCTCCAGCACATCCTGTCACCTCTTTGTTGTGGTCACCCCCCTACTCTGACGCCACAGCCTTTCAGGTGGCTGTCCCCCAGACAAAGGCAGCAGCTCCTCACTGGTCTCTCCATGTAGTCAGAATGATCTTCAGAGTGAGACGCAAATCTGATCAAGGCACTCCCTGCCTGCTCAGAACCCTTCAATTATTATGAGAACAATGACGCAGAAACCTTCCCAAAGTCCTGCTATGCATCTCTGGACTCCCCTCTCCTCTCTGCTCCGGACACCAGCTCTCCCTCAGTTCCCTGAAAATGCCAGGCTCTCGTTTGCACTTGTTACCCCTTGCATACAGAACTTTCCTCCATGCTCTCACTCTCTGCCATTGCATCCAGCTGCAATTTATGTCATACGATGTCTGCAAAAGTAATACAAGATCATTCCATTGCAGGCCACAAACTAATGCCTCCTTTTTATACCTGCATAGTATTCCATTCTATGGCTGTGCCATAATTTATATAAACCATTCACAAAGCCATATAATCTATCTTTCTTTCATTTTTTTTTCTTCCTTCCTTTCTCTCTCCCTCTCTTTCATTTTTTACTACTTTGAACAATATTGTAGCAAATAATAATGTACATGAGGCACTGGGAACAAGTATAGCTAAAGGATATAATCCTAGTAGAAGCAAAGCTGGGTCTAAATGATTGTATAATTGCAATTTGAATAGACGTTGCTAAATTGCCCTCTTTGGGCATTTCAAGTGACACTCTCACTCACAAGAGTCTGTTCTCCACAAGCCAAAATATTACTTTTTTTTTTTTTTTTGTCACTCTGGGAGGTGAAATATGTATTCTACTAGATATTTTCAAATGAAAGACCTAATAATTACCCAGTGTGATGCTTTTACTAATGATATCTGAGCAGCACACTAGGGACATAAGTGAAGTTGCTCACATCCAGAAACAACTGGATCTAGATACCCAGAGGCCTTGGGCATCAATGTCTCAGCAACCTGTGCAGGGTACTAGTTAGGAATTTTGAGGGGAAAAAAACGATCCACTTTTATCAATTATTAATGAGTCATACATCCAAAGGCATGTTTGGGTATAGGTGAATTAACTGGAGTGACAAGGGAACACGGGAGATTAAAGAAAAGGGAAGACTGGATTATAAAGAAAAATGCCTCTCCCACACGGTGTGAGTACAGCCTAATACTCAGCTGCTTTAACAAACTGAGTAGCTGATGAGATGGGCTCAGATGGGGCGTTGGAAAGTCAGAGTGACTAAGACCTTGGACTTGGGACTCAATAGTCCTGGCACAAACCTCACCTCTAGTGCTAGATGTGGAGTCCCGCAGAAGTTACTCGACCTCTCTCTGTGACTCAGCTTCTTCATCTGTCATATGGAGATAATGATAACTTCATAGGGTCGTTAGGAGGACTAAATCGGATAAGCTGTGCAGAGCGCAGAGCATTGAGCCTGGCACCCTAAGAGGTATTTACTATCCCTCGCAATGACGATGGTCATCATTATTTTATGGCATGTAGGGTGTGAGCTACAGCTCACTCAACAATGTAAGGCACACGGGCCGTGGGTCAGACAGGACAGGGTGTCTTCCTGGGGACTGGCTTCGCTAGCTGCCCCGCGTGGATAATTGTCTCAGTTTCCTCACCTATCAGTTGGGGATAATATGTAACTCACGTCACCTTCATAAGGATGGGCTGAGATCTGGTAAGTTCTATAGCAATGAGCATGTAAGAGACTCCTCAGTAAATAGCAGAATCATTTCAAGCCTCAGCCCCCAGCAGAGAGCAAGACTTAAGGGAAAGGCTTGTTGGGTTCTGTGAGACGTTGCGTTTTGCTGTGAGAAGTGGATCTGCTTTCTCCTGCAGACTGTGTCTCCTGGGACACAGGTGCACCCACCACCACCCCCTGCAGCCAGATCGGCAGCTCCTTCCTGTCCGGCAGGGTGATGCCCTGGGCCCTGGGGAACCTGCAGCTCTGGGCCCCAGCCCTTCCGATCCAACTCCAGGAGTCAAGGCTTTAATTCACTCTGAAAGGGCTTCAGCACCAGCCCGTGAGGTCCTTAAATGTTTTATGAGCTCCCTGAAATGCTCAGATAATTAAAAACGCTTTCTTAATTTAATAGCTTGGCTTAATGAAACCAGGACTTTATGTTTTATTTGGAAAGGGGTGAACATCCCAGTCACACTTATTAATATTTTTAAGAGTGTGCCCGATTGTGTCCAGGGATGGAAGGGAAATCGTTGCTTCAAGGGGGGAAATGGGCTTTTCTGAGCCTGTGACAAGTCTTGGGCTTATTAGAGCTCATTACATCCAGGAAGCCTGAAAACCTGAATTAGCAATCATCGCAAGTGATGTGGCAGGCTATTATTAAGGAGGCCACTTGTTATAGAAATGTGGAATTATCAATTAAAAAAATAGTATACCCAGGCCCCAAAGGTCCAGTAGGATTACCTGTGCTGTCCAGGCAGTCATTCCAAAGGCTAACGTGGCGAGAAGACCCCTCTGAGAGCAACCTCTTCTGTCAAGTCAAATAAGTATGACCCTCTTAGGAGAAAAATGCCACGATGCAAACAGGTCAAATGCAAACCCAAATGGTTTGGGCAGAGGGAGGCTGCAACATAAGCCAAGGATGCTAGAGGATAGTGGTCACGTGGTGTCTAGGAAAGGGGATTCCTTAGAGGGGTCTGGTTGCTTCTCTACAGGGTGGCCTGCCTGGAACAGCAGGATGAGCTTGGACGTCAAGGTCAGCAGTGGTGCATGGGAACTCACACAGCTCAGGGGAGCAGACTGTGCCTGTCTCTTCCCAACTCCATGGTCAATGGCATCAGGTTGGTAGCTTGAAATCAGCCATGGTGGAAGTATTTGTATCATGGAGGCAGGCAAACTGCAAATCGGTGCTTTATCTTTTATTCGGAGGGCCAGTTGTTAAACATTAACCAGCACCACACAGGATGGAGGTTCAGATCCTGGCTGGCCCATCATGATGACGATCATGGGAAATTTATTTAACTTTCCTCAATAGTTTCCCTATTAAAAATGGAGATGAAATACTTTCCATTTAACGTGGCTTGATTTTTTTTGCTCTAAGGTACTTGTCACTACCTGACATTACAATAAATCTGCATCTGCGTATGTTGCTGTCATCGTGCTATTGCCATGATGTCTTTCTCCATAAAGCGCCTTTGTTCATCCAAAAACGTTTCTCAAGCACCACTATGTTCCAGGTACTGGGATGCAGCAGTGAGCAAAGTCGTCAAAAATCTCTACTCTCGTGGAATATACAAAAAGTAAGCAAATGTGTAAAGGGTGTATACCCCAGATGGTGTTAAGCACTAAAGGGAAAAACAGAGTAAAGAGGGAAGAGGGCATGGTAAGATAAGAAGCAGTCACTGCAATTGTAACTGGGGTACCACAAGAGCATCACTGAGAAGGTGACATATGGCAAAAGAACTGCAAGAGGCAAGGAGACGAACCAGGTGGCCACATGGAGAAGAGCATGCCAGGCGGAAGGAAGAAGGACAAACAGGCAGGACTGTGCCTTGAGGGTGTGAGAACCACACGGGGGCAGTGGGCTGGGAGTGGAGGAGGGAGGAGGGCAAGGCCAGCAGGAGATAGGAAGGGCAATAGTGATCAAATGTCACAGGACATCATCCCACCAGCAGAACTTCCTGCAAGGATGGGAAGGTTCTACGTCAATGCTGCTGACAATGGTAGCCTCTGGCCACGCATGCCTATGGGCTAGAAGCGTGGCCAGTCTAACTGAGGGATCTGTACTCTCAAGTTTCAATTTTATTTAATAGCAAATAATTTTAATTTAAAAAGCCCACATGAGGCAAGCAGCTGGTGTTGGCAACAGCTCAGTGACAGGCCACCGTAAGTGATTCTGGCTTTTGCTCCGCATGAGATGAAGAGCCATCGGGGACACTGAATGAGGCAGGGGGACGATATGCCTGGGCTTTTACGGGCTCACTGTGGCCCTCTGCTCTGTGGGGAAGACCTGGGAGGAAGCCACCAGTACCACCCTGCAGGCCTGACAGATGGCCCCATGGCGGAAAGGACTGTATTTTGCTCTCTCCTCTAGGCCTGGCTCCTAGAACATTGACTAGAACACAGGAGATATTTAATAATTTGTAGGGGGGTTGAATTAAGAAAATATGCTCACGACTGGCTCACTCGGTGAAGCTATTTCTGCTTTGTCTCAATTTTATGGCTTAGCAATGACATGTAGGCCAGCTTCCCTGGGGGGGTTATGTAGATAAGAATTTTGCTGAGAATAAATATCATTCAATACAATCAATATATCTCAAAGTTTATTCTGCAGACCTGAGTTTCATGGACTGTTAATGAGTGCCAAATATTAAAAGATAGACAGATAAAAAGTTCTACGAAGAAAAAAAAATTGGGGAAATGCTTGCAGAAGCAAAATAAAAATGCCTTTACTGCAGTATCAATGCCTTTAATGTACTAATATAAATTGTGCAGCTCCAATGGGGGATAAACACGCAGGATGTATTTTCCAACTGTTTTTGACAATAGAGCCCCTCATCTTGCCTTAGTTGAGCATCTGGCCCAGTGGCTGCTCAGCAGAGCACTCCTTAGGAAGTAGTGTGCTCGATTGCTGAGTAATGGAAAGAGGAGGCTGAGTGTAGGCTGCCACCCCCAGTCCTTCTCTAACACTTCACCCGGCTGTATTTTCTCTAGAATTTGACAGTGTCTCCAGCTATTGCCTGCCTTTATGTGTTGACTTGCTTATGTGACCATACCTTAGGCTAGGGCGAATCCATGGGAGTGGAGGGGTCCTGGCTGTCCTGTTCCCAGATGGACTTCAGGGCCTACACAGTGGAAGATGCCAACAAACAGCATTCACTGAAAGACTGAGCTGGAACTGGTGATGACTGAGTCCCTAGGATTCTGTGGAATGACCCTGATCCAGGCTCTTGAGAGTACGAAGGAGAATCTGACACAGCCTCTGCCTTCAAGTTTCTCGCTATGAATCCAAGATTAACTATACATGCTTGAGAAGCAAACTGGTGAGAAAGGATAGAATTTGACAATTAGTGATCCCAGATAAATGCTATGGGAACCTAGTCCCTAGGATCACCTGGGGTTGGGTGGGTCAGGGAGGGTCTTTGGAAGAGGTACAACTTGGGTCATCCTTGGCAGTGAGGGTCAGAATGCCACTGAGAGGCTGGGGAAGGCACGTCAAGCACAACAAATGGTGTTTGCCCAGCACAGAGCAGGACATGCAAGAGGACAGCAGCCAATCTCCTTGGGCGGTAGACTGCAAGCTCCACACCTCAACCCACTGTGCTCAGCTGTGTGCACAGAGTAGGTGGTCAAAAGGGATGACCGAAAGGACAGCAGTACAAAGAGTTAATGCTAGTTGAGAGCAGGCGCTAAGCATTTTGCCAGGATCACCTATCTCATTTAACTCTCCCTAAACCTAAGGGGTAGATATTAAGGCACTTCTATTGATGAGAAAGAAAAGCTATGACAAACCTAGGCAGCATATTAAAAAGCAGAGACATCGCTCTGCTGACAAAGGTCCATATAGTTAAAGCTATGGTTTTTCCAGTAGTCATCTAGGGATGTGCATTTTGGAGCATAAAGAAGGCTGAGTGCTGAAGAATTGATGCTTTTAAATTGTGGTCCTAAAAAAGATTCTTGAGAGTCCCTTGGACAGCAAGGAGATAAAATCACTCAATCCTAAAGGAAGTCAACCCTCAATATTCATTGGAAGGACTGATGCTGAAGTGGAAGCTCCAATACTTTGGCCACCTGATGCAAAGAGCTGCCTCATTGGAAAAGACCCTGATGCTGGGAAAGACTGAAGGCAGGAGGAGAAGGGGGTGACAGAGGATGAGAGGTTGGATGGCATCACCGACTCAAAAGGACATGAATTTGAGCAAGCTCTGGAAGATAGTGAGGGACAGAGATGCCTGGCGTGCTGCAGTCCATGGGGTCACAAAGAGTCGGACATGACTGAGTGACCGAACAAGAGCATCGATGAGGAAGCTGAGTCTGGACAAGAAGTGGGAGAACCTTAACCACCAGACGGTACTGCCTCCTCCAATAATTAGACATCCTGCGCAGAGGTCCATGCTTCAGTAAAGATTACAGTGCAGCAGACAGACGCTGAGATCTTCTCAAAGTTGGGATCTCAGAGGTGGGAAGATTTGTATTTGCTGGAGAGGGGCATGGGAGGCCTCAGGGAAGTTTCCACAAAGAAGGTGACATTTTAGCAACGTTTTGAAGGAAGGATGTCGCCACTTGGCAAGAAAGGCTGGAAGGGCAAGCGTCACAGGCAGGAGGCCCAGCGTGGGAGGCGGTGGGGAAGCAGGACCCACTGTGTGTGTCAGGATCGCAGGCAAAGGCCAGTCTCTCCCAGCTCACGTTTGACTGAGTGTTTGAATATTCAAATCCACGTGTAAAACAGCGATGACTGCCAGACCTCTCAGGAGTCATAAAAAAAAAAAATTATTTCTTTAGAATGTTCTGGCAACAAAAAGCCAATTAAAACCCCAGGAGTCCATCACTGAGCATACAAAAACCAAATCCTTCTGAGGCCACATCTCCTCTCCTCTGGTTCCTTCTCTTCATTGATCGTATTTAATTGGAAGAAGTGGCCATGGTTACCCATGAGAGTGTGGATCTCACTTAAAATGGGCCCCATAATAATTATTGGCTGTCCCTTCTATAATAAGCCTTATAATTTATCGCTACCAGCTTCACTTCCTGGGCCTCGTATCAATACCACTCATGTGCGGTGCTAGGAGGGGAACAAGTGTCAAGCAGGGAGCACAGACTTGTTTAACACTTTATCCCTTCAAGTCACTCTCTTTGAGGTGTATTAGCCAGAATCGGGAGGAAATGACACAGGACAGAGGAAGGAGGTGAAGCTTTGGTGTCAGGCTAAGCTGCCTTTGTTACTGTTTTTTCCATACAGTAACAGTCTCTGACTCTGTTTTCTCTATCTCTAAAATGTGAGTACTATATTTCAGGGTTGCTGAATAAATCAAAATTAACATGCATGTAAAAAAACCTGACTCAAGGCTGAGCTTAGTAAGGGTTTGATATATGCTTGATTCCCAGTGACATTTTCTGTCATACGTGGGACAGGATCACATGGGTCCCTGTTGAGGGCCTATTCCATGTTCAGCTCTGGGATGGTGGATGATGGAAAAGATGTGTCTTTGACGATGGGGGGCTTGGAGTCTAACTGAGGGCACAGGTTTCACAGACATGAAGGAACGAGGGAGAGGACAGTTGCCATTCGCATCTGGCTTCTGCGTGCTAAAGGAAGTCAGAGGATGCATGATGGAAGGCTTCCACGTGGAAGTGAGACTTATGAAATCCCTAGGATTTGAGGTGCTAGATGATTCAGTTCAGTTCAGTTCAGTCGCTCAGTCGTGTCCAACTCTTTGCGACCCCATGAATCACAGCACGCCAGGCCTCCCTATCCATCACCAAGTCCCGGAGTTCACCCAGACTCACGTCCATTGAGTCGGTGATGCCATCCAGCCATCTCATCCTCTGTTGTCCCCTTCTCCTCTTGCCCCCAATCCCTCCCGGCATCAGACTCTTTTCCAATGAGTCAACTCTTCACATGAGGTGGCCAAAGTACTGGAGTTTCAGCTTGAGCATCATTCCTTCCAAAGAAATCCCAGGGCTGATCTCCTTTAGAATGGACTAGTTGGATCTCCTTGCAGCCCAAGGGACTCTCAAGAGTCTTCTCCAACACCACAGTTCAAAAGCATCAATTCTTTGGCACTCAGCTTTCTTCACAGTCCAACTCTCACATCCATACATGACCATAGGAAAAACCATAGCCTGACTACATGGACCTTTGTTGGCAAAGTAATGTCTCTGCTGGGAAAATATCATGGGAGAAGATCCCAAGTTGAGATGGTCTTCAGGTGATTAAGAAAACTTAACTATGAAACTTGTCAATATTCAAGTTTTAGTCTTCAAGTTGCTAACAGAATGGGCTCTGGAAAATTCAAGGAAGGCCTAAGATTTGAAACCAGAAATTTATGACTCCTCAGACATCCAAGTGGTGTTTTGCTGGTGGTTGATACTCCCTTGATTGTTGATGTATTTGGTGGTTCTCTGAGATGGTGCAATTAACCTTTGCACCTTCACTTGAACATCAGTCATTTTAATGAATCAAAACCTAAGGATGCTCCCTGTCACCATCTCAAAGTGATGCTCCAGCCAACACTAGGGAAAGGAAAAGCTGCCCCCTGGTTACTAATCATTTCAGTGTTTCCTAACTTCCCCAAAGACCTGTCTGTATTTAGAAAAACTATGCTTGTGATTTCATGACAGAGTTCACATGGAAATTGCTCAGAAAATATGTTTGTTCTATTTTTTGTTCTAGATGTTGCACAGAACACAGTAAGTGTGCCATGTGCTCAGTTGTGACCAAGTCTTTGCAACTCCTCTGTCCATGAAATATTCCAGGCAAGAATACTGGCATGGGTTGCAATTTCCTCCTCCAGGGGATCTTCCCAACCCAGGGATCAAACCCATGTCTCCTGTGTCTCCTCCTTTCGTAGCTTTGCATAACTTCAAGAACAATGCATGTAGGAAAAGAGAAGCTACCAAGAGCTCCTGTGGTTTGTGTTTTACTGAATGTGATGCTTCGTGAGAAACTTCTCTGGGAAGATAAGATGAAGAGACCAATTTATATGGGAAAGAGGCAGTAAAATACCATTAAGTCACAATTGGTTTTTGCAGAATGGCTGCCAGGTCAAAACAAGAATAGTTACCTGCTGTTTTACCCTCTGGGGTCTTTGCCCGGACCATGCCAGCTAAATCTAGGTCTTATTCTCTTGTTCTTGAGTTTCTTTTAACAGGACCTTAACCTGTAACTCACTCTTGTGCCTTGCTCTTTGAAACCAACCAAACTGTGGCCCCAAAATACATTCTTGTGACCATGACAACACTTATCACCACCCTGCCCTGCCCTGCCCCTATTTTCCATAAATGCAATCAGTTCTGTGATGTCACTGTCCTCTAGGTCTTGAATTCTCAGTTCATTTCAAAAAACCAAATTGGAAGTGCTCAAACAAGAGATGGCAAGAATGAATGTTGACATTCTAGGAATCAGCAAACTGAAATGGACTGGAATGGGTGAATTTAACTCAGATGACCATTATATCTACTACTGCAGGCAGGAATGCCTCAGAAGAAATGGAGTAGCCATCATGGTCAACAAAAGAGTCTGAAATGCAGTACTTGGATGCAATCTCAAAACCGACAGAATGATCTCTGTTTGTTTCCAAGGCAAACCATTCAATATCACAGTAATTCAAGTCTATGCCCCAACCAGTAACGCTGAAGAAGCTGAAGTTGAACAGTTCTATGAAGACTTACAAGACCTTTTAGAACTAACACCCAAAAAAGATGTCCTTTTCATTATAGGGGACTGGAATGCAAAAGTAGGAAGTCAAGAAACACCTGGAGTGACAGGCAAATTTGGCCTTAGAATATGGAATGAAGCAGGGCAAAGACTAATAGAGTTTTGCCAAGAAAATGCACTGGTCATACCAAACACCCTCTTCCAACAACACAAGAGAAGACTCTATACATGGACATCACCAGATGGTCAACACCGAAATCAGACTGATTATATTCTTTGCAGCCAAAGATGGAGAAGCTCTATATAGTCAGCAAAAACAAGACCAGGAGCTGACTGTGGCTCAGACCATGAACTCCTTATTGCCAAATTCAGACTTAAATTGAAGAAAGTAGGGAAAACCACTAGACCATTCAGGTATGACCTATATCAAATCCCTTATGATTATACAGTGGAAGTGAGAAATAGATTTAAGGGACTAGATCTGATAGACAGAGTGCCTGATGAACTATGGATGGAGGTTCGTGACACTGTACAGGAGACAGGGATCAAGACCATCCCCATAGAAAAGAAATGCAAAAAAGCAAAATGGCTGTCTGGGGAGGCCTTACAAATAGCTGTGAAAAGAAGAGAAGTGAAAAGCAAAGGAGAAAAGGAAAGATACAAACATCTGAATGCAGAGTTCCAAAGAATAGCAAGAAGAGATAAGAAAGCCTTCTTCAGCGATCAATGCAAAGAAATAGAGGAAAACAACAGAATGGGAAAGACTAGGGATCTCTTCAAGAAAATCAGAGATACCAAAGGAATATTTCATGCAAAGATGGGCTCGATAAAGGACAGAAATGGTATGGACCTAACAGAAGCAGAAGATATTAAGAAGAAATGGCAAGAATACACAGAAGAACTGTACAAAAAAGATCTTCATGACCCAGATAATCACGATGGTGTGATCACTGACCTAGAGCCAGACATCCTGGAATGTGAAGTCAAGTGGGCCCTAGAAAGCATCACTACAAACAAAGCTAGTGGAGGTGATGGAATTCCAGTTGAGGTATTCCAAATCCTGAAAGCTGATGCTGTGAAAGTGCTGCACTCAATATGCCAGCAAATTTGGAAAACTCAGCAGTGGCCACAGGACTGGAAAAGGTCAGTTTTCATTCCAATCCCAAAGAAAGGCAATGCCAAAGAATGCTCAACTACTGCACAATTGCACTCATCTCACACACTAGTAAAGTAATGCTCAAAATTCTCCAAGCCATGCTTCAGCAATATGTGAACCATGAACTTCCTGATGTTCAAGCTGGTTTTAGAAAAGGCAGAGGAACCAGAGATCAAATTGCCAACATCCGCTGGATCACAGAAAAAGCAAGAGAGTTCCAGAAAAACATCTATTTCTGCTTTATTGACTATGCCAAAGCCTTTGACTGTGTGGATCACAATAAACTGTGGAAAATTCTCAAAGAGATGGGAATACCAGACCACTTGACCTGCCTCTTGAGAAATTTGTATGCAGGTCAGGAAGCAGCAGTTAGAACTGGACATGGAACAACAGACTGGTTCCAAATAGGAAAAGGAGTTTGTCAAGGCTGTATATTGTCACCCTGTTTATTTAACTTATATGCAGAGTACATCATGAGGAATGCTGGACTGGAAGAAACACAAGCTGGAATCAAGATTGCCGGGAGAAATACCAATAACCTCAGATATGCAGATGACACCACGCTTATGGCAGAAAGTGAAGAGGAACTCAAAAGCCTCTTGATGAAAGTGAAAGAGGAGAGTGAAAAAGTTGGCTTAAAGTTCAACATTCAGAAAATGAAGATCATGGCATCCGGTCCCATCACTTCATGGGAAACAGATGGGGAAACAGTGGAAACAGTGTCAGACTTTATTTTTCTGGGCTCCAAAATCACTGCACATGGTGACTGCAGCCATGAAATTAAAAGACGCTTACTCCTTGGAAGGAAAGTTATGACCAACCTAGATAGCATATTCAAAAGCAGAGACATTACTTTGCCAACAAAGGTTCGTCTAGTCAAGGCTATGGTCTTTCCTGTGGTCATGTATGGATGTGAGAGTTGGACCGTGAAGAAGGCTTTGTGCTGAAGAATTGATGCTTTTGAACTGGGGTGTTGGAGAAGACTCTTGAGAGTCCCTTGGACTGCAAGGAGATCCAACCAGTCCATTCTGAAGGAGATCAGCCCTGGGATTTCTTTGGAAGGAATGATGCTCAAGCTGAAACTCCAGTACTTTGGCCACCTCATGTGAAGAGTTGACTCACTGGAAAAGAGTCTGATGCCGGGAGGGACTGGGGGCAGGAGGAGAAGGGGACGACAGAGGATGAGATGGCTGGATGGCATCACTGACTCGATGGACGTGAGTCTGGGTGAACTCCAGGAGTTGGTGATGGACAGGGAGGCTTGGCGTGCTGTGATTCATGGGGTCGCAAAGAGTCGGACACGACTGAGGGACTGATCTGATCTCATCTCATCTCTTCAAAAAACCCAAATAGCATTCTCTATACCACATGTCTGGATGTAAGGACCCATCTGAGACTTCCTTTAGTTCATTTGTTTATCTAGGACTGTGCTGGGTTTTTGCTGCTGCGTGGGCTTTCCTCTGGTTGTGGTGAGTGGGGGCTGCTCTCGAGTGGTGCGTGGGCTTCTCATCGCCGCGGCTTCTCATGCTGTGGAGGCGGGGCGCAGCTCGAGGGCGTGTGGGCTTCAGGAGTCGTGGCCTGCGGGCTCTAGAGCACAAGCTCAATAGTTGCGGTGCGCCGGCTTAGTTGCTCTGAGGTATGTGGGATCCTCCCAAACTGGAGATCAAATCCGTGTCTTCTGCACTGGCAGGTGAATCCTTAACCACTGAGCCACCAGGGACACCTCAAGACTTTTTTTTAGTAACTTACCGAGCAGCTAGTATATACTAGTCACTCTTCTGGAGAAGCAAAGGTATGCAGACAAAGTTCCTGACTTCAAGAAGTTTAGTTTATTCAGTCCCAAGATACGCCCTCCATACCCTCCATCCACTCAATGGAGAATAGGTTTCATCATTAAATGACTTGAAAACAGAGTTGAATCCCCTTACCCTCTATATCCACTGTGGTATCTCAGGATGACAGGTTTCCCACTTTTTATTTTTTCCTTTTCCACCTGGCCAAGCCCCAGTTAGTCAGTCACCCTTTTAGGAAAGAGCTCAAAGACTTCCTTTTTTTTTCCTAGTACTGATCAACATGGATAACTGGGGATTACTATGCCGAGTTAGTAAAATCCCAGCCCCAAAAAAATTAACACTTTTTTTCACCATGAAAATATTTCATTAGTAAATGTAGGAATTATTTCTGTTTTTGAAATACCAGAACAGGCTTTACAAACTCCAGGAGTCCTTTTACAGGCCTCTAGAAGGATGTAGATGGTGGAGATGCAACCACAGCCGGGAACAAGACTAGAAATCCTGAGAAACTGTCCTCTATGTGTCAGGCACTTTTCCTGTCTCAACTCTGCCACTTGCTGTGTGACCTTAGGAAGGTCACAGGCTCTCTCCAGGTCTCAGTTTCCCCTCTGTCAAGGGTGGATTATATGGACCCAGAGGATGCAGTGGGATAATGAGGAAGCTTCTTACTTAAGGGCCTGGTGCATTTTTTGGAACATGGTCCTGCCCAGAAAGTGGAAGGTAGCTGTTCCTGTTTTTCAGATTCCCTATAGCCCACTCTCTTTTCAACTTTCTTACTGTAGAACAACCCATGGCATTTCAGAGTATGGAGCACTAGATTTTAAGGATGAAATTGAATAGGATGGCTTGGCCAGGAGAGGGAAGAATTAATGCAGGTGAGCTGGCTGGTTTCCATAAACCACACAGAATTTAATTGGAAGCAATGGTGTTTTCTATGGCTGGGAGACAAAATAATGGATGCAGTTCATTACATTGATGTGTCGTTCCTGATCTAGTGAGATTGAGAGCCAGAGAGAGGGTCAGCAGAGACTGAGCACCCATTACTTAGGCTTGAGTCAATCAATTAGCTGCTGGTGAAGGCTCCTGAGGAATCCACACTGCGCCAGGCTCACGCAGGAGCATTGGTTGAGGTGGGGCCGCTAAGGCGAGTGTGGAGAGTCTGTCCCAGTGAAATGTGGTATTCCAAATCTCTCTCGGGCTCCCATTGAGAGGAAAGATGAAATTAAAAAGCCAACTTCTTTATACTCCATCAATCCAGGTTTGTGGGAGCTGTGGGAGGAAGAAGCAAGTATCTTCGTTGCTTGGTTCATTCCAAGTCTCCTGGCTCCATCGTAGATGGAATTTACGGTTGGTCCTAAGAAGTGATGAGACCCCATCCATTCTGATTTTCACCCTCACATTATTGTATCTTCTCACTGGGCTCCTCCAGCCTTCCCCGCTGCTCCTCCCTTCCTCCCCGGGGGAGATCGGCAGCCACTGGGTCACTGTTTTAACACTCCACGTTTGACTGTTTTCCATCATCTCATGGCCTGTGAGTTGCCTGGGTTAGAAGCTGCGGGCAACACTGGTGAATAGCTTATGTAAAGAGCAAAGACATGGCAAAAACCCTTCTTCATGTGCTGTTTGTCGAACTCTAGGCCATGAACTTTGTGTGATTCTAAAATGGGCATATGATGCAGTGACATGTCAATATGCACACATGCTTGTTATCACTGTAGATCTTCTGGGGTGATCCATTCCACTCAGAATGAAGAGTTCTGCCTCCTGCTTGGCTTGCTATTCAATTTCCAGGCGGCATCACTTCAAAATTGTAAGAGCCAGCTTTAATTTCATTTTGTGGGAACATACCTCTAGTCCATTAAGTATCTTTGAAAGAAAGTGAAAGTCGCTCAGTCGTGTCCAACTCTTTGCGACCCCATGGGCTATACAGTCCATGGAATTCTCCAGGCCAGAATACTGGAGTGGGTAGCGGCTCCCTTCTCCAAGGGATCTTCCCAACCCAGAGACCAAACCCAGGTCTCCTGCCTTGCAGGTGGATTCTTTACCAGCTGAGCCACCAGGGAAGCATAGTCTTATTAATCTATTAAAACTGTAACATGTAGCTAACTGCACCCACATCTGTGTCCTTAGGAATCATTGGTTGCAAGTTACGCAACAGGTCTGAGGACACAGAAGTCTTTTCTTAAGCCACACATCTTCAGAGCAGACATGTATTGTATTTATATAATGAAGCAGTTGTCTGACTAGCTATGTAACAACTCAGGTGTTTTTAAATAAGTAGAAAAAATGTAGCATGGAAACTTAATTCTGCTCCTGAAGCAGGTTGATAAATCTAGCCAAACATCTTTATTTTTTTTTTTTTTACAGTACATTAAGGGAACATTTTTATTTAGTAGAGCCATAGATCTTCACATTATTGGGAAGTGTGTTCTTACATTGCATTTTTGTCTTCAGAATTGCCTTAGGAAGACATCCTTTCACTGGGAGTCCTATTGATGTTATTCTGGGGGAAGAAACTCAGCTCAAACTTGATTTGAATTAATTGGACACTACAGAACTATACCCCTCAACACCAAAGGCTTTGTCTGCAGAGGAGTTTTGCTTTTAAAACCATGGGCAAGGTTTGTTTTTGTTTTTTTTTTAAACTGGATGATGAATACATGGTTTCCCAAACTATTCTCTCAACTTTTTTGTGTGTACTTTGAAATTTTCCTTAATAACTAGTCCTTTATAAGGAACTGGCAACACAGGGGGAAAGGATACTCATGGAAAAACTGCTAAAATTAATTCCCATAGATACATCAGCACTCACTGTGTCCTAGACTGAGCTAAGGAGCACAGAGTGGAAACAAGACCCTGTTCTCCAAGAAACTCACCCTTCGGTTGAAGTGACAGATGTTTCCTAAGGACTGGAGGTTTGCCACCACTCCCCACCCCATCCCCAAAAGTTTTTGTGTTGAAATCTAAACTCCCGATGTGATAGTATTTGGAAGTGGAGTCTCTGGGAGGTAACTGGGTCATGAGGGTGAAGCCTTCACGAATGGGACCAGTGTCCTTACAAGAAAAGACTCAAGAAAGATGGTTTCTCTCTCCCCTCATCTGCAAACCAGGAAGAGAGCTCTCATCAGACATCAGATCTGCTGGCACCTTGGTCGTGGATTTCCCAGCCTCCAGAACTGTGAGTACTAAGTGTCTGTTGTTTAAGCCACTCTGTCTATGGTATTCTGTTAGAGCAGAGCTCCTGCAACTGATTTCAACAGATGGACTCGGGGAAAATTTCCTAGAGAAGGGAATAATTGAGTGGATATTAAATGATGATCATGGATTTAAAATTCCAAGGAAGGTGTACACAAAATAGTACAGATACAAGGATGGCGCTACAGGGAGCGTTCCATGTTCCCCGCCTCCCATAAAGGGGTCTGGAGCTATCTGGGGGCTAGTTATTTCTAAGATTCAGAGGGAAATGAGGCTAGAAAGCTGAGTTAAAGGCACATTGCATCCAGAGCATTCAGTCTCAGGGTGAGGCATGTGAAATTTAACTTGGAGAATTAGAAACTCATTCAAGGGATGGGATAAAGGGAATATAATGCTTCCAGTTTGGTTTTAAAAGAATAATGTTGTTAGCAATGTGAAGGATTTCAGGGTTTAAACTTGATTTTAGCCAGAAGTTAGCTCATTAGCCAGAGTGCCTTCAGTGATTTCAAAGCAAGGCAGTAAGCTTGCGTGAAGCTGGGTGGCAGTGGTTCAGGGAGGGTGCACTGCATGCAGGACACAGAGGAAGGTTTAGACAAAACTCAGCACACTGATTGGATGGAATGATGCAGAGCCTGCTGCTGCATAGCTAGTTGCCAGATGCCCAAGCTCTTCCTCGTGTTCCTTTGATGTAAAAGGTTTCCTTGTGCTGCTCAACCCCACCTGGTGCCTAGCTCAATTAGAGGGTAAAGAAGGGGCAGAAAAGGTCAGAGGGAAAGCGAGAGAATAAACTGCTGATGTGGGATGAGGTAAGGAGGGTCCAGGGAAGAAGAACCACTGACGGTCAAAACAAGGGAATCCCATTCAAGACCACCTTCAAGGAACTCACAGAGTTGAAGGGACCAAGGATAGATCTTATTACAATAGCAGCACAGCCTCTTTTTTCCTGTTGACTCTCTCATTTAGGTACCATGGCTCATGCAACCTGAGAATCACCCAGGTCCAGATCTTCATCCTGAGACCCACCTCGTGGATCCATTTCCCTGCATATTGACTATGGTTCAAGGAGGTGGTCAGGGCTAGGATGCCAGTCAAAGACAGTTGTTAACACCCAAATGGCACCTCAAAGTGAAGTAGGAGGTTCCACGGTCATTGGTTCTTTATCCTTATTAATATCTCTGAGATTTTGGTAGTATTTTACAGATGATAAAACAAGCATCTCGCTGGAATCTGAGCCAGCCTTGACTCAGGTGCATGGTCATGTGCAGCACTGTGACATCTGCCCACATGCACAGGCCTTGAATCCCAAGACCTCATGTCTTGCAATCTCTTGTTTATCCCGTTGGTAATCATATACTGAATGCCAACTGTCAGGCACTGTGCTAGACACTGAGGGGAACATTGTATACATATAGATACAACTTCTGCTCTCAAGGAAGTTACAGTCTGGTGAGAGAGAGATGTCTCAAATAACAAATAATATCAAGAAAGAACAAGACCAGCACTCAAGGGAAAGGAACTGACCCATTAGATCTAGAGATATTTACTAAACACCCACTCTGTGCCACACCCTCTACTAAACCCTGAAGATACAGAGAGATTGCAGTGCCTGTCCTCCAAGAACTTGCTGTCTAGAGCAAGAAGGAGCCTTGTAAACACAGCCATGTAGCATGAGGGGGCCAACAGTGTGAGACCCCGGCAGAGCAGTTAGCTGTTTGGAGATGCAGATCTAGGATCAGAGCAAGGTTTTCAGAGGCTGTACGTGAAATCACTTGCAAAGAAGGAGTATGAATTCCTGGAGCCCATGTAGAACTATGCCTCCAATACGGTACATAGAGAAAGGGCGTTAGAAGGACGGCTTTATCTCTTTATCTCGAAAATAAAGAAAGTCTCTGAGCATACATGGAACCATGTTGGTAGAGGCTCAGGGCTATTTATTTATTAGCTTAGGGTTTATTTATTGGCTTAGGGTTGATTTCCATTGCCACACACCAGCTCTATGTTCCTAAACCAGTGTGCATCAATAAATGCTTAAATTTTAAAAACAGTGTGATTAAAAGAAAAGGCACCTCTCTCTATTCAGACCAGGAAGGAATTATTCAAATTTGAAAAGTGAGTTTATCTTACTGTGTGCAGGGAGAGGCTCACCCAGCACCATGCCCCTCACTGTCTCCTGGAGGCCAGCAGGAAGCACTCTGACTCTCTGTGACAGGGGTCCTCAGATTTGCAGCGGAGACGCCCAGTCACACCGTGTGCTGAGAGGCAAGTTCAAGAACTCCCCCGTGGCTGGAAAGAGTTCATTTTAACCAAAGAAGCTAGGGGTCGATGGCCTCTCAAATGAAATAGATAAGGCGAACAGAGGGTTCTTGTCAGAAACAAATGTTATGTCTCTCCCATCCTGAAAAGCTTACAGATAGTATCAGTAGGAGTCTAGTTGGGCCTAAAACAAGTTCCCGAGAAGTAATATTAACCAGACGCTTGGCAGATCGTTTATTTATCTCTCCCTAAATTCAATAAAGAGAGCCATATATAAATACAGGAAAATAATGCAACTGTTAGTCATTTATCACTGGATAGAAAGCCATTGTTGCCCTTATCTCTTCAATGATGTTCTATTTCCACTGGTAATGAATTACGGGGTTGCCACATCCCTGTGACAGGGGAGCCCAGCTATGTGCCACAGCTCAGACCCTATGTCCCAAAGGCCAGGTGGCATCTGCCCTTAGACTCCTGTGGGCAGTCCAAGGTCAAGGATTGGTATTCTGCTTGGGAGAAAAAGACATTATTTCTAAGAAATATTTATTCCTATCTTTTAGGTGCCTCTGAGGGAGGTATGGTTAAGGGCTCATTAATGAGGCAGCATTTTATTCATTATTTCCAGAGTTCTCATCCTCCTTTTGGCCATTTACTAAAGGAACATATTCAACTTGGCTTCAGAGAAATGGGTAGTTAGCACAGTTTGCAATTTACCAGAGTTGGAGGCTGAGGAATCAAAACGGTGGCTCGTTTGTTTGACCATGGTGTTCATTTTATTGATGAAACTGCTGCTGCTGGTGGTAGGCACTGCTTACTGCACGCTTACCACCTGGTGGCTGAGATGGTAAAGAATGCGCCTGCAGTGCGGGAGACCTGAGTTCAGTCCCTGGGTTGGGAAGGTCCTTGGAGGAGCGCATGACAACCCACCCCAGTTCCTGCCTGGAGAGTCCCCATGGACAAAGGAGCCTGGTGGGCTACAGTCCATGGAGTTGCACGGAGTCAGACACAACCGAGCAACTAAGCACACACACGCACACACACAGGCATCACCAAAGCACTTTACATGGGCTTATTTAGTTCCTCCCGTAGATGTGTGTGTGGGTCCTGTTTTCGTTTTTATTTTACGAGGGAGGAAACTAAAAGCCTGGGAGGATGAGTAGCCCATTGTCACAGAGCCAATTAGCAGTGAGAGGAGACTTGAATCTAGGGCCTGACGCCATCGCCTTTCCTGTGAGCTGAGCTGGACAAACCTATGATATACCTTCTGATTGGCATGCATGATGAGGACGTGAGGACAAAGCCACTGGTGGCATCTTGCAGAGCAGAGCAAAGCACACGGACACCAGCAACATTCATTCTGAAGAGTGAAGGTGACGTGGCCGGGTTTGAATTTTAGGAATCCCAATCTCTGACAGCACTGCAGGACATGGACAGGGTGAGAGCACAGAGTCCGTGAGGCAGGCCAAACAGTGGGCCGTTGAGCAGCAGGTACTAGTGAAAGAAGGCGACAGTCGTGAAGATGGTCAGGGAGGCACAGCCCAAGGGACTCGGCAGTGGGCTGTTCTGACACCACGCACGAAGTATCCTAGGCGCAAGGCTAAGCTCTAGGTCCACTATCTTAGTAGCATCTTTCATTAGCCTATTAAGGAAATGCACCCTGAATGCTTGGTTGGAATATGTGGGTTCTTTCTCAATCCTTTCTCATATTCCCAGGAAAGAGGAGGACCATCTTAAAGTACCAGTATCACTGATAGAATAGACACCGATTGGGCCACATGCTTAGTATCTCTGCTGGGAGCTGTCCTGACCCATATGCTCTGTCTATCTGGCAACAGCATGGGCTCCTGACTGAGAAAAACTAAATCATAGATGGTATCAGACCCAAAGAAGGCTAAAGTCTCTTCTCTAGGAATATAGAATAACTAATAAGACCCAGCTTCAGTCTGCCTGGTTTCCAGAGAAGACATGTCGGTGAACATTTTTAGTCATGTGAACTGCGGGGGTGGGGGTGGGGGTGGGGGGTGGGGCGGGGAAGACTTCAGCAACAAAGAGGGATGGACTAGATAGAGAGGCACAAAGAAATGTTTAGATTTCAATTCAAGCCCAATGTTGGATCCTTCCCTGCCCGTGAAAATAGTGATATAACCCACAGACTTATACAAACTTCCCTTTCCCCAATTCTTCCAGTTAGAGCTGATTTGAGTTGCTTCGAACCAAAAGACTCCTAATGAAGAAGATCCCAGAGTCTAACTTTTTCTACAGGGCCCCTGAGATCTACGGGATCTTCTTTATCCCAGTTCCTTCCCTGGGACCTCACCAACTAACCATCAGTGAAATGGGAGAAACAGTAGAAAGTATGTCCTCGGGCAGTATTATGTTTCGCGGGCAAAGTTAAAGGGCCAGCTCAGTTATTGAGAAACTACTATATGCAGGTATGGCACTAAATACGAGGTCTCAGTCATATGTTTGACCATCTTTACGAGGGATAATTGGAAAGCATAAGCGGGTTATTTGTGCTTTGTGGACTAACTTGTGAACGCTCAGTACCTCTCAGTAAAAGTTATGACTACAGAAGTTCAGACCGTCAAAGAACGCACCGCCCCCCCCAGCCTCCGCCGTGTCCCTGCCCGTGCTATTTTAGCTGTGCCTGCTGGACACTGCTGGCTGACCTGATGACTCTCCCTAGACCAGACAAGCAGAAACCAGCAATTCTTGGAGACCCTGAGGCTCCCAAGATGCAACACACCCCACCATCACCAGTACCTTCATTCCTCTGCCTGTAGTGCTGCGGCGGTAACTCTTATTAACTGATGAACTAGGAACCCTCTCCTTTATATCCCTCTGCATGGTGGGAGGTGTAACCAAATTTTTCTTTGATTTTTGGCTAGCTATTGAGTCAGCCAGCAAAATCATCATACTTAGTTACAAACGAGGGATACTCTACAAATGGTTCTTCCCCCAAACACAGCCAAGAAAGCAGTCTGAGAACCCTCGGCTTCTCGTTTGATAATTGGGCCTTCATCACAGATGTTGTGACACTACCTGTCTTAGTGTTTCAACACCTAATTTCAAGGAGACCATGTCACAGACCCCATGAAGACAATAAGGGAAGATAGGGTATAATTTATCCTAACCCAGAGCTGAGGACATGTTCCTAATTTGGCAGTCATTGGTCTAAGTAGAATGATCTCTGTGTTGTTCTGGGTTCCATGCAGTATGTATTTCAGCGTCTAACTGACACTGGAAACACAGAAGGCAAGGCAATTCCTTGACTCAGACAGGTCTCCAAGGTCCCAAGCACTTACTTCCTCTACCCCACAATTGGAGTGAGTGCTACTTAACATTGGAAGAAGGTCACTCCATGGTAACTGTAGCTAGCTAAGGTCTCTCGAGCACTTATTATGCCCTCCACTCTGGGCTGGCACTTTATATGGATCATCTAGTGAATCCCAAAGACTGTATGCGTTAATTCAGTATTTTACATATGAAGAAACTGAAGCACAGAGAATAACTTGGAATGTGTTCCAAGTTATTCAGGGGGTGTGCATGTGACTTCAATCCGAATGGTCTAATTCCAGAACTTATGCGTGACCCACTGCTTCCCGTTGTTTGACCCCAGTGTGGAGATGGTAACATCCGTGCCTGGATAAAGGAGGTGAGGAAAGGGAGTGAAACTCGAGCACATATTACATACCAGACACTATACTATGTCTTGGCCACTGCATAGACATTATTTTGCTTAATTATCAAGGCAATCTTGTGAACTTCTGAAATAACTTGAAACATATATATTTATCTTCATGGTACACCTCCTAACTCTCCACCTCTGCCCCCAAAAGAGTTTTTGCCTACCTCAAAGTCCTGAAGATAGATGGCTATGTTTTATTATAGAAAGTTAAGAGATTTTACGTTTCCCTGTAAGATTCATCTCAGATTAATTTTTGTCTATGGAGTGAGGTAGAGGTCAAGACTTTTTTTCCCCTCTGTGTTTATCCAGATGCCAAAAACAAACTGATTGAATACAGTGTATGTGAATCTATTTCTGCACATCATTTTATTTCATGGATCCAGCTGTCTAAAGTCTAGAAGAAAATAAAGAGATGTAGCATCTCATAGGAGTAGAAATTTCTGCTTTTCAGAGCTAATACTGGCAACGTTTTAGGCTATTTTCCTTTGGACACACACACACATTTTTTAACATAATTCTTATGATACTGTATATATAAATGTTTATCTTGCTCTCTTTTTTAAACTTAACATTAGAAAAGGCACATTTTCCATGTCATTAAATATCTTTTGAAAACATTTTTTTTATGGCTGCATATGTTCTCTCATTTCTATTTAACATAATTTATTTAACCATTTTGGCATGCATTTCATTCCCACATTTCTGCTATTTATAAATAATGTTGCAATGAACATATTTGTGCATAAATATTCATATGCATTTTTGACTTTGCCCCAAGAAGAAAAATGACGGTGTCAAAGGGCATGAACTTTCTTAGGCAGTCCATATATTCTGCCAAATTACTTTCCATATCAATTGTATAACTTAAACTCCCTCAGGCACTTTATATGAATGCTTATTTTTCTGTATTCTAGCCAAACTTGAATATTACCATTTTTTAATCTCTGTTAATTTTATAGCTAAAACGCTTCTTTATTCATATCCTAATTTGCTTTAACTTACTTTCCAAGGAAACTGAATATTTTTGCATATTTAGGAATCTGTGTCTTGTCTGGTTGGTATCTTTAGCCCAAGATACTGCTTTTCAGAGTTTAGTGGGGGTATTTTCCCTTAATCATTCCTATGTAGAATACCTCATGAATTAATTTTTAAAAATTCTTAGTCAGATAAGGAGTTCTGATATTTCTTTGCTAAGTTTTCTATATCCATAATTAATGTCCCTCTTGTCAGAGAGCTCATGGCAAATGGGACAGCAGATACTGCTTGCAAATACCTGCACTGCCCAGGAAGCACAGTCAAGTACTCCACAGGAGTTCAAATGAAGCGTTATGGCTGTTCAGATAAGGAAGAGAACATGTCCAGCTAAGAGAAGCAGGGAAAACCACACAGGGGATGTTGCTTTGTGGCTATTCCTTAATGTATGAGTTATGACCGTAAATCTCAAACTTTGTTTCATCAGAATCACTTGAAGGGTTTGTCGAAATAGACACTGCTGGTCTGAGGTGGGACCCGAGTGTCTGCCTTTCTAACAGGCTCCCAGCTCATTACAGGCTTCTGGCCCACACGTTGAGAACCCAGGAACTAAGAAAATTGGGAAGAAAGTATAGAGAGTAGAAAAGAAATTCCAAATGAAAAGTCTTCCCCACTTAGAAGTTAGCCTCACTGGATCCTAAAATAATCCATCACTCTCCCCCCACCCCTCAAAAAAGGCACTCAGGATTTTCCTCCCTCTTAAGTTATACAAATTCACAGAGAGAACTGTGGATTCCTGTAACTAACCTTCAAGTATTACATCTGATCCAGGTTGATATGCAAGATACATCTAATCAAAGCACATGGAAGGTAGCGTGCCCCATCCTCAGTAACTCTGGCCCACATGCAGTTTCACTCTATGCTAACCTTTTGTTTTAATCCATCCATTTCTTAGTTTTTACTTAAATTTATTTAAAATTAAGTTTATTTCTAAAAGAACTACTGTAAATGCATAACTGGTATTATTTGCCCTAAGTTAAAAGTGACATATAAAAATAAGATGTGAAAATGTAATCCTGCTATTAAATTTTAACTAGATAGCATTGCCAACTATAGGGTCTGAGCCTGAAGTCTGCTTAATCTTCGTTAAAAGAGGGGATTAGTAGAAATCAGAAAGGGGTGAAAGTATCTGATAAAATACAGGAATCTCAGTAAATCTGAATTTCAGATAAACAAGTACTTTTTTAGTATAAGTATGACCCCATGCACTACTGGAGGTGTACTTACTCTGAAAATGTAATTTGCTTATCAGAAACTCAAAGTTAATTGGATGTACTATGCTTCTCTGTGCTAAATTTGGCAACCCCAGAAAGAGACTGACAATTTATACCAGCATCACACTGACCTTTCCTCCTAGACACCTTCAGAAATATTGAAAGAGAAATGAAAAGCAAACAACTGTCTTATGATACATTCTGGTATTATCGAAAGCATTAGGTTACCCAAAGTACCAAAATGG
Source organism: Bos grunniens (assembly GCF_055505025.1). Classification (NCBI taxonomy): domain Eukaryota; kingdom Metazoa; phylum Chordata; class Mammalia; order Artiodactyla; family Bovidae; genus Bos; species Bos grunniens. The sequence continues at coordinate 7,231,936 of NC_141182.1, forward strand.
AAAGAGTCTCTCTAGGCCTAAAGGTCCCTCATTTTGTAAAATGCTGCCTTAAAACTTGGATGGAAAAGCAGAATGTGAAGAGGTTTCTCAGGCCATCTTGTACTCTCTGTAGTTAAGACTGGCATCTGCGCTCTTGAAGTTATCAATTGATCTAACTTTCGCATACCAGAAGAGAGTCTAAATCCCAGTGGGGACCACATAGGGGACTTCAGGCAAGAAGAAAATGCCAGATTAGTAGGCAAGTCCTCAAGCAATTAGCCCAACTAATGGAGAAAGTTTATGTACAAATGGCTGGGCTTTCAAACCAGCTTTTTTTAAGGAAACTATCAAATCCCTAGATGTCAATTGAGGTTAATAAAAAATTCTAAAGTTTTTCTGCTTGCCTGAAAAATGTACTCCTTTCTGGGTTAAAATTAATTCCTTATAATCTTAATGCTTTCTAATAAACACTTTCTTATAAATGAAATGAGATCTGGATTAGGTTCTGTTCTGTATCATATATTGTTAGGTCTGAGTGGGGGTCCTTCCCCAATCAGGCACTTAAGATTTTCTCTTCGTGTGTATGTGTTTACCCCCAAAAATGGGACTGGAGGAAAGCACAGTGTCTACTAGACTGGATGGCAGGAGTGAAGATTACAAGGTGTATCGAACCTCTGGGTACTAAGAATGTTGGTCGACTCTTCCTAGAGACCATGATCCGAGTTTGAAACTCTTTCTCTCCTCTCCTGTGGTGCTAGAGAAGACTCTTGAGAGTCCCTTGGACTGCAAGGAGAGCCAACCACTCCATCCTAAAGGAACTCAACCCTCAATATTCACTGGAAGGACTGATATTGAAGCTGAGCTCCAATACTTTAGCCATCTGATGTGAAGAACTGACTCATTAGAAATAAGGCCCTGATGCTGGGAAATTTTGATGCCAGGAGGAGAAAGGGACGACAGAGGATGAGATGGTTGGATGGCATCACTGGATATGGGTTTGAGCGAACTCTGAGAGATAGTGAAGGACATGGAAGCCTGATGTGCTGCAGTCCATGGGGTCGCAAAGAGTCAGACACGACTGAGTGACTGAACAACAACATCTCCTCTCCTGGATTATCCCGTCATTCAGCCTCACCTGTAGATCTGGGAAGCCTGAGGAAGGTCTTAAGAGCAGAAATCAAAAGAGGAGTCATGGACACAGGTTATCAGCAACTACTTTTAGTTGAGGGCCAAGGGTCATTTAATGGGACAGAATGGCTCCTGATCTAAGCAAGAAGTGTGGAATAGCTACCCACCTCGGTATTCTTGCCTAGAGAACTCCATGGACAGAGGAGCCTGGCTGGCTACAGTCCATGCGGTCCCAAAGAGTCAGACACAACTGAGCAACTAACACATTTACTTTTAGCAGCTACATTACTATATAAAACAAACCAAAACATGAAGGAAATAAAGAGCACGGTTCTTGGTAACAGCAATGCAGCGTGCTGGGTGGTTTACACGGATCACATAGGTAGACACTACGTCATTCCCAACCTACAGGTTATAGAACTGATGCAAGGGAGACCTAAGTGACTTGCCAGGTCCACTGACTCCAAACCCTGCACCACTCTAAACAGAGAAGACAGGATAGAGAATGTCCAACCCCAGGCTGCCTCTAGGTCCAGACTCCCTGGCCACCCTCTCCTCCTGGTTGGAGATGGGAGGTCAAGTTTGAAGGCATAGACCGCTTCCATCACCTGCTCACTCTGTTCTTATGGCGCATTTTCACCAAGCAATCTTCTGATTGCAGTTTGGCTTCCCCTGCAACCATTCGGGGGCTAGAACCTGGGCCAGCTGAACCAACAACACACGCTTTCCATCTGCAAGGCAGGGTCACTCTGGGCTTGCAAAGAGGAGGACTAGGCCTTGAATCATGATGATGCTACAAAGGTGCAGCCAACGGGGGCTGATGGGCCAGGTTCTCCTCCCCCTCGCCAGCCTTGCCAACACGAAGGAGCTCTGGCTCTCCTGTTCCATCTCCTCATCCTCTCCCTGTGCACACCAGGAAGCTGGAGGAATGGCTTTGTGAGTAGGAAAGAGCCTTTTTCTGTGCCCTGCGAACCCGAGTCTACCTTCGTCCCCATTGTTAATTTCCAGGAAGGCACTCCATCTGAAACGGGCTTCTAAACACACCTAATCCTTTTCTCTCAGGCTCTAGAATATGACATCCCCGTGGGTACCAGATGGAGAAGGCGATGGCACCCCACTCCAGTACTCTTGCCTGGAAAATCCCATGGACAGAGGAGCCTGGTGGGCTGCAGTCCATGGGGTCATGAAGAGTCGGACACGACTGAGCGACTTCACTTTCACTTTTCACTTTTCACTTTCATGCATTGGAGAAGGAAATGGCAACCCACTCCAGTGTTCTTGCCTGGAGAATCCCAGGGATGGAGGAGCCTGGTAGGCTGCAGTCCATGGGGTCGTGAAGAGTCAGACACGACTGAGCGACTTCACTTTCACTTTTCACTTTCATGCATTGGAGAAGGAAATGGCAACCCACTCGAGTGTTCTTGCCTGGAGAATCCCAGGGATGGGGGAGCCCGGTGGGCTGCCGTCTATGGGGCCGCACAGGGTCGGACACAACTGAAGCAACTTAGCAGCAGTAGCAGCAGTGGGTACCAGAGTGAGCCAAAGACCATACATATCCTATGTCTTCCTGAGACCTTGGCTGTTGGAACAGCCCTTTCCTTTTCAAAATTGAAGGCAAAGGTCCAAAATGTTTATCCATGTGAATTTTTTAAGCAACAAATTGAGACTGTTTAAACCACTTAGCACTTCATATTTATTATTTATTCCCTTACTTTATAAGCAGTGATTCCATTAGTTTATAAGAGAACTGGAGTTGGATAAAGACTATCGAGCTATGTCTTATGCTTATGAGAGGCAGGATTCGTGGTTTAAAATTTTTTTTTCTTATTTTCACTTATATTTTCTAAACTGTCTTCAATCACCAAGTACTGCACTTAGAATAGTCTGAAGTATTTAAAACATAAATAAGAATGAAAAGAAGCCCTGGGCAGCTTCTTGCATTACATCTGGGCCACTGCTGACATTCTAGGATCAAACATTGAAACCAATATGTCTACTTTGTCCGGCGGGAGACAAGGCAGCCTTCATTGCGACCGACAGACGGGAAAGGGGAGTTTACTCTTGGTCTGAGAGGACCAATCTGAGATCAAATGGATCCCCAGCTGGCTCCATGTTGAGACTGCCACTGTGTGGGGGCAAGGGGGTCAACCCCAAGGTCAGACCAGGTGGTGACAAATGAGTGAGTTCCTCTGGGAGAGAAAACCAGTGCAACGTGTCCATTCCCCCAGCCCAGCGTCTCAGGAGGGCTGGGCATCTGGACCTTGTGTCAATCACCCCCGCCCCCTCTCAGGTTAATGCTTGTGGGAAGCCAGCCAGGAAGAAAGCCCTGACTGCGTTTAGGGCTTAATTGCAGGACTAACCTTAGGGACAGCGGGCTCCAGGCTTCGAGGTATGTTCCTGTAGGTCAACCGTGATGGCAAGCTCACAGCAGCATCCAGTTTTGAGTGGAAAACAGTTAACAATAACACCACTTTTTTCTCCCCCCTGCTTTGTCAGGAATTTTGCTAAGAGGGTTTTCCATGCTAGTTTATTAAATGTTCACGATGCTATCTTGAGCTAATATTTTCTGAGTTACTCTCTTTTCACTTGTTACAGTGTAGCTGATTTATGATGTCGATAGTTTCAGGTGTAGGGCACAGTGCGACCACTCTGCAAAAGGGGAGAGAAACTCCTAGCTGAGGGACTCCCCTGGGCTGCGGAGGTAGAACTTGACCCCCAGGGAAGCTGCTTCAGCCGCGATGCCAAGCTCTCGCTCCTGGTCTCAAGCTTTGTGGTCCTGAAGCAGGTATTGCCACCCTGTGAAGGTATGAGCACAGCGGCTCCACGTGCAGAATGGTCCCAGGCTTATCTGTTGCAGCCCTTTATTTCCTGGGGGCTCTTTCCTTCGCTCCCTGTGGGATCTGGGACTAGTCTCTTCACTCCTTGGAGCTGTCCTGTCCTCGGCAGCACGATCATCATCGTCACCTGCTGCGCAGGGTTTTCCAGAGGGGGTGAGGGATGCCCAGGGTGAGAGGCAGCTCAGCGTGTGTGGGCGAGAGTTCAGCTCTCACTGAACAGGTGGGCCCCACGGGGATCCCCGCTCTGTGGCTTTGGGCAGGTGCCTTCACTCTGCTCCTCAGTGGAGAAGAAAACCCACTGCATAGCGTTGCTATACATCTTTCATGAGTTAATGGACAAAAGGGGGCTTAAAACAGTGCCTCATATGCTCTTCCTGTGCGGTCACTATGACTTTGCTCTAAATAAAACCAGCGTAGTGCATGAAATGCCACATATTAGATGCCTGGGAATGGGTAGGTAACCTTTTATTTACAGGGAAATCAGCCCACCATTTCACGGGCTGCGTGCGTGTTGATCTGAATTCCAGGGCTGGGGGAAGCTGACAGGGCTGCAGCTCCAGACTGACACCTCAGGGTCTGGGGATCACCCCCAGCCTTCAGAGCCTCTGGGGGAGCTTGGCCGGGCGGGCACTGCAGTAGGAAGTGGAGGTGCAGCCAGGGGCTCACCCTGCCGGCCTGAGCTTCTCTGGGAGCCCCTTCCCTACCACTCTCCACCCCCAGCGCTGGGGGCAGACTCGAAGAAACCTGACACACAAAAAAGCAATTTACTCGGCCAGTCGCTTTGCAGATTCACTCAGCAATTATTTCAGCTATCTGTGCTTAAATGAGCGCTCGCTCCAGCCCTACCCGGGGTTTCTGCTTCATCAGGTAGGGAAGCCGCCACAGCATTTTCCCTTCTGGTAGCAAAACTGTCAGTGGGCAGGGAGGCTGGGGGGACTGTGGGTGGAACAGGGAGAGTGGCTTAGAGGAAGCAAGGCTTGCTTGGGGTCCAGAGAGTTTCTGAGGCGGTGGTGGTTACAAAACGTACGCAGAGCAGCAGAATCACCTGGGCGGCAACTTAATAAGCACGGGTGCTTGGGGCCCTTCTCCCCGGAGCTCCTGATTCAGTAGGTTTGGGGCAGAGGCAAGTTTGCAACCAGCTCTCTCTTGAAGAAAAAGAAGAAAGCCCTGATTTGTGGCGTTGGCTGATTTTCTGGTGTAAGTGTTCTCACCACGGCCAATTTCAGTTGCCAGTGTGATACCAGTTAACACAGAGTTGGGAAGAGATGTGTCAGCTCTTGTGAGCTGGTGAGAACTGGTTCCAAGAGCCCACTGGGTCAGGGCCAGGAATCTGCATGTTTCCTAGGGTCTCCTGGGCGATTCTGACACCATAGTAGGCTTTCTAGGAAGAACATAAATAGAGAAGCACTACAATCTGAGCCTAGAGCCAAGGTTAATTCTGTGGAGGCAACACTGCAGTGTACGCTCACTCACCTGCCACGGTCACCGTTTATGTCATATCTGTGTACATTCTTTGCTGTTTGCTACTTATCTACTATTTTACCCTTTCCCTTAATCGTATGGCATAAGAAACTTTAATCGCCACTTCAAGCGTACAACTATTAATTACTATTTCCCATAAATAAATAAATAAAAAAGGGAGGCCTGTGTGCTTCAGTCCAGGGGGTCGTGAAGAGTAGGACCCAACCTGACGACCGAACAACAGCATAAATAAATAAATAAACAACATAAATAGAATGGAAATGTGAAGAAATCATAATAAAAGCCAGACTCTTAAATTCTGCTCATATAGCATTTCCTATCTAGAGTTCTGATCCTAAGGCCTGCTTTTAATTTCCTATTAGCATTAAACGGTGACATTCTCCTTCAGATAATTAGGACTGAAATGCAGTTGAAAAAGGAGTACCTTCCTCTTTAGGAGAAACAATTCTATAAAGCAGGCTGTTAGCACAAGTTAGAAACACTTCCCCAACCAAAGGGCATTGAGCCTCGGATCACTGAGCCTTCTATAAGATGGGGATAATCAAGGCCTGCGGTGATCATGATGATGCCAGCGATGGTGGGGATGGTGGTGAAGACCAAGCATGGGCTCGGAACAACAGCAGGCTTTAGGCCAAGCACTCACTCCACGTGTATCGTGCTCAATTTCAGGCAAGGAAACTGAGGCTGAGAGACAGTTTGCTTGGCCTCAATTACATACTGATCATGGAGTCAAGATTTAATCCTAAATCAGGCTGACTACAGAGCCCATATTAAGAATGCTGCTGCTGCTGCTGCTAAGTCGCTTCAGTCGTGTCTGACTCTGTGCAACCCCATAGACGGCAGCCCACTAGGCTCCTCTGTCCCTGGGATTCTCTAGGCAAGAATACTGGAGTGGGTTGCCGTTTCCTTCTCCAATGCATGAAAGTGAAAAGTGAAAATGAAGTCTCTCAGTCATCCCCGACTCTTAGCGACACCAAGGACTGCAGCCTACCAGGCTCCTCCATCCATGGGATTTTCCAGGCAAGAGTACTGGAGTGGGGTGCCATTGCCTTCTCCGATATTAAGAATATATATATATATAAATAGATATACCTATATGTATCTATGTGTCTATGTATATATCTCTATATGTTGGTTTACAGTTGGTTTCCTTTCCTTCCCTCATAGCTTTGTGGAAGGATTAAGTCATACTGTGTACGCAAAGCACCTGACCCATGCCCAGCCCACAGCAGGCTCATATAGGAGTCCACATTTCATGGGTGATGATTGTGACATGTTCAGACTCTTCACATACCCTGTACAGAGCCCCATAACTGATGCTTCCCTTGAAATTATTCCCAAGTAGAGGCCCCTTTAGCTCCCAGAGTCCAAGCTCCTCTGGGATGTGTCATGTGCTGTATACTAAGGTCTTATGACTCAGGCACCCCTTAATCCCTCTGACACCCCCATCTAAGGGTTAAAGTAAATGGAGAAACATTAACTTGGATCCCAGCTGATAAGATGTTATTTTCCTTCTCACTGACCTCTTCAAGATAACAGTTTTGAACTTTGATAGGCATTTCTTCACAGTCAGCCAGGGGTAGTTCTACAATTGGTACAAATGAGAAGCCATTGCCATCAAATCCTGAAATTAGAGCAGAGACAGAGTACATCTGAAGACACTTGGGTTTTCTGCACATGTCATTTTACAATAGGAAAGCAAGATGGAAAGAACATGCCAAACCCCGTAGACCCTCGCCTTCAATGACAAGTCCTGGCTAACAATCTGTCTCTGTCATGTCCTTGATTATAACCCCTTGTGTTACTGCTGAGGTTGAACTGTGAGATGATCCTGTACCAGGGCCTGAAGTCATGAAAACTATTACCAGTGATGAGACATTCGGCCTCCTTGGGTCTGTTTGCATTTCTAAAATGGGAGAGAAAAACATATTTTCCTACTTGTCCAAATAGTGTAATGATGATACTAACAACAATTGTATTAATGAAAATAATCATATAATTTTTGGAACTGTGAAGTGATCTGTAAGATAACTTTACATTTCCAAATAATTCTATGAGTCGTGTTGTGCTTAGTTGCTCAGTCATGTCTGACTCTTTGTGACCCTATGGACTGTAGTCTGCCAGGCTCCACTGTCCATGGAGGTTCTCCAGGCAAGAATACTGGAGTAGGTTGTCATGCCCGCCACCTTCCCAACCTAGGAATTGAACTGGGGTCTCCTTCATTGCGGGTGGATTCTTTGCCAGCTGAGCTACCAGGAAAGCCCCAAATAATTCTCTAAATTTTGGTTATTAATGTCACTGACCCCAAGGGAGCTGTTATTAAGATGTTGAAATGAGTATTAGTTATCCACAGCCAAGACATATGAGGCACCTCTTGTATGCACAGCAATTTCATGCTATCTCACTCCCTCCACAATAAAAACACATCTTATTTTTTCAGATCAGAAATTCAGGATGGGTTCAGCTGGCTGGTTCATCTATTATCTGGAATGATTAACCTGTCATGCAAGCAGAGCTGCAGGGTCACTTCCAAGGTGGTATTTTCACTCACAAGCCAGGAGCCTGGGCTGGGAAAGCTGACCGTGGAGTTCATCTGGGGCTGGTCCACACACCACCTATGTGTGGTCTCTCCTTGGGCCTTACACCTGGGTTCCCAGAGGGAGCATCCCTAGGACAAGCATTCTAAGAGGTTTAGGATGAAGCTGCAAGACTGTGTGACCCGGCCGTGGATGTCTCTGACCATCACCTCTGTCACCTTCTACCAGTTAAGCAGGTCACCAAGGCCGCTCAGATTCAAAGGGAGGGAATAAGAGCCTGCCTCTACATGGGAGGGAGAGCAAAGATTACAGTCTTCTTTACCTGACCTCACCAAAGACACCAAAGAGTGCTTAGGAAAAGGCTCACCAAATCAAAGGCGCAAAGAACATGACCCTAAATCCTATGAACCAGACTCTACGTGAGTTTCAAAGCTTCTAATCTGCAGATAAACACTTAGCTACTTTAGCAATGACACAAAAAACAGCTGGAAGGTTTATTTAGAAAGTTTCTGGGGAATTAAACCCCACAGATAAGAAAGCCCAGACATCCTGGTTATTTGGAGGCAGAACTTCACCCCCAAACAGCCACAGTGTTTTCTCTCTTTTGCCCCAAATCTCTGGATGGAGGGGAAAGGGATGATTCTGATGTCAACCTGCCCGGCATCCACCCAGCCAGCAGGGGACAGAGATGGGTTTGCAGGAGCCATTAGCAGGCAGCTAAACTAGAAGATTCTGACAATAATATGGACCATGAATACAGAGCACACTGACAGCCTGCTCTGGAATCCTTAAGAAGGACTTAGGACTGAGAAGGCACAGGAAAACACCAGAAGATGTTCCGTGTGGCTCAGCATTACAAATCATTACAGATGCAGCCTGAGGGAATAAGGACATGTTCAAACCCCCTACCAGCGCTGAGCCTCACAAAAAAAGACACCTGGGGTCTTAGGCCCCTGCAGCATCGGCGGCTAAGAGGACCAGCTCACCATGCTTGGGAAGTTTGGGTTGACTGTCCTCAAATCCTAACAGCATAAACACACACCACTGAAAACCCCAGACCCAGGGCTTTGCCTCTTCTGAGCAGCACAGGAGGGCGGAGCAGCCTGGGAGCATCGAGCGGCCCCGGGTGTGGACTTGGCACAGGGCCCTCGATGCTGGAGGCCTAGAGCCCAGGGGTCTGCCCTCACCCACCACCCTGGCAGCAAAAGGAAGGGATGCTGGGTCAGCACATAAGCAGGAGGGAGGAGGGCGCTCATAAGCCATGCCCTGGAAACATAAAGTCAGATTCGAGGTGACATGTGGGCCACGGGGAAACCTCCGGGTCTTGGCAGAAGCAGTGGCACCAAGCTGACAGGTTGAAAGACTGAACGATGTTGACACTTGGCAAGTCTCCTCTTCCCCCTTGACCTACGGGCCCTACCCCCCTCCTCCTTGCAAACACATCCCTCTCCAGGCCCGTTCCTCAGAATTCCAGGGCTTTGAAGTAAAACTAACAACATCCGCAAGACACAGACAGCAGTTTGCAGCCCCACCTCCGGATCCAATGCCATCAAACGACAGAATGAAGTGGTTCTCTTTTTCATCACCCTGAATCCTAATGGTCCCCAGCGTATTTACCACTAAGCACCAGTGGAAAAGATGAATCCAGTAAGGCAATGATCCACCCAGGGTGGTTTCCTCTTACCCTCTTATTCTTTCTCTGTTTCATTCCCCTTCCTTCCTTTGAAAGGTCTCAGGATCTTGTGACCTGTGAAAGTTGATTTATCAAGAGCCCGTCTCAGTACCTAAGAGTCTGGCCCTTCCAGGCAGCAGTAGAATCTATGGTTCTGCCCTGCGTCCTCCTCTTGGAGTCCAGGCTCTCTCCAGGTACTGGGAGAAGAAAGGCTCTCCCAGGAAAGTCAAGAACCTAACAGCAGACACAAGGGCAAAACAAACCCAACACCTTGAAAAGCCCACGATTTCAAACAGGAAATTGGGGCAGTTTTGCTTGGCTTAACAAATAGGACAGAAAAGTGCATGTTCCAGAGTGATGAGGGACATCGTTTAAATCCTACATTTGTCACTTACAAATGTGGACCTAGACCAGCTACTTAACCTGTGAGATGGAGACCACAGTGATTCCCTTCTGGGGCTGATGAGGGATTGAATGAACTAGCATGTGGAGAAGTCCCCCACACAGTGACTGATGCACGAGGTGGGATCCAGTAAACACTGGTTCCCATGACTGGTAATTTACACCTAAAGAGGTACCACCGTACAATCTACGCCAATTTACCTCTCCAAAAAAAGATCACCGCCAGGCAGCAAGCTCCCACTTTCGGCCACTCCTGCAACTTTGTTTATTCAATCACCTAACTTTCGCTTCATTTCTTTTCCCCGTCTTCCTGTGTCAGCATTTATTGAATGCCTACTCCATGCCAAGTCTTACTAAGAGAGGGCAACAGAGATATCAGTAAGAACAGATGCTTGTTTTGCTCTTCTTGGGGAATCTGGATCTTCCGAAACAACGAGTAGCTGAAACGTGAGTGGGTTTTCCTATGACCTCATTCTTCCTTTATCATCATTGGCAGCATTTGCTACGTCCCAGTCATTACCTAACGCGGTTCTATAGTGCTTCACAGCCCATAATCTACTTTCACATTTCATAAAAGCACAGAGAGCCAGAGATTAAAGGAGCAACAAAGGGTGTATCGCAAGCTCATCTTGCTTTGTTTCTGACCGGTGACCTGCGCCGGGGCAGGACAATAGGGGCATCAGGTCGTGTGGAGAGGCATTCTCTCTGAGGAGTGTAGGGCGGAGCTTGGCGTGTTTTCTGAAAAGTGCATCTGGGACTATTTTCAACAGCAGGTTTCAGACTCTGCTGCCTTTCTCAGCCAGGCCCATTGATTGAGCCACGGGGGTTGTGCACTGCGCAGCTCCAAGGGGCTGCATTACACGGATGATGGTGTGATTGAGAACCCTCGCTGTTGTGCAGTGCACAGCCTACACAGCGGTACCGAGCACCCCCGTCTCAGATATGAAAACAGTCTGACTAAACTGCTGGACCATGTCCGCCTCTTGCTGAACAGAACTGATGTCACACACTGCCTGCTCTGGTCTTTCTTCCACTGGGTAACCTCTCATGACTCAGATCCCTCATCTGTAAAGAGCTACATACATTCAGAGGGCTTCTCAGGGAATTACTGAGAGAACGCAGCCAGGGGCTTCCCACTGGGCCTGGACACAGAGGGGATGCAATGCCCACTCCCTGGAAGTCTCCCCTAAGCCAAGGCAAGTCGAGAAAAAGAAACAATCTGCTCTTTGGGGTTGAAACCTGACTCTACCCCTTCTAAGCTGTGTAACTGTGTGTCCTTGGTCTTCCTCCCTGTACAGTGGTTCTAACTATGCTTCTCCTGGGAATTTTTGTGAAGCCTCAATATACACGTGTTTGGGACACAGGATACTGCCTTAAATCCTAGTTTCTCCTCATAATTCCCCTTCCTGACAGCAGAAGTCGTGGGTTAGCGCAGCTATTTGAGTCACGTTCAAAGCTCAAGTCAGGTTAACATTTATTAAGGCTCTGCTGTCTTTTAATTTTTGTAATGGGCTCTGTGGATGGAAAAAGTACTATCTGTTAAGACCTACACTTTCTCAAATCATCCAGTGAAAAACCCAATTTTCTTTTTTCTAATGCATTTATTTCTAATTAATAAAAATCCATTGCCAGCAAACAGAATTAAAACAATGTAACACAAACTATAAGTCAAGTTTTTGTTTTTTTTAAAACTCTTGGATTCCTCAAAAATCAGATGAGAGTGTTAAATTGCTATAAAGCTTTATAAAGGCAAACTCTCAATTTCTGTTTTTTTTCTCACCACAGACAGTAACTCTAATCAGCACTGGGCCACAGACCACACTTCTGGTAAAGTGTGATGAAAAGCAGCAGTTGGCAAGTGTTTATCTGTGTTCTGTGTGTATCTTCGTTCTTCTAAGAGGTACATCTGTGTGAAAGAGTGGATCTTCCTTCTTTCACCTGAGAATGTGACACACTTTAATTTTTATGTCACCTCTTGCTTTCTCTCCCAGGTTCTAAGACCCTTGGCAGAGACTGTACACACCATCACCAGGCTGAGATAAATTTTTTATTAAGTGGCCACCAGTAAACACACTGAACGTCTGGGTGTCACGTGGGCATTAGAAACAATGACTCATCCCCAGATCTTGCCCCCCATCACCCTCCTACTGGGTCTTTATCTCTGTTTCCCCTGCCACAAGGATCTGCACAACACCCAGGGCTATGTGCTCAGTTGTGTCTGACTCTGCAACCCTGACCCCATGGGCTGTACCCCGCCAGGCTCCCCTGTCCATGGGTTCTCCAGGCAAGGATACTGGAGACGAGTGCCGTTTCCTACTCCAGGGGATCTTCCCGACCCAGGGGTTGAGCCCGAGTCTCTTGCATCTCCTGCATTGGCAAGCGGGGATTCTTTACCACTGAGCCAGCTGGGAAGCCCATCTCTATATTTGATAGGTATCAAATCCTTTGAAATGATCAAATGCCCACTCCCAATGCTCTACACTACCAACTGGCTAATGCATTCAACATGTGTGACTTTGGTATTCCTAGAAGTTCAGGTTGGCCATAAGGAAAGAGCTATAAGTTGGAGGAGTCCAGAGAAAAGGTCATGAAAAGCAGACCCTCCACTCCAGTCGGGAGTGTTTCTTTCAGGAGGAAATAATTGTAGTCTTCTAAGATGATTAAAAAAAAAAAAAAAATCTACCTTTTACTGAAAGGAAGTCAGTCACTACTTTTAATAAATTCTTTGGCTACAAAGATGAAACAGGCAGACAACAACAACAAAGAAGATAATATTAACATAATTTTATGTAATTAGATAGAGGTGCAATATTTAATATTACAGAGGAAATATGCCACAATGCAGACCCTGGATTAATTCTTTATATCTTTGGACTGCACTTATCAAATAAAACTCTACTTATAGAAAAAGCAAACACATAAATCTTGCCAGCATTGTTAGCTGGCAACTCCCAGCAATGGCTAATTGTATTATACATCTTCTGCAGCCATGCCTAGTGGTTGCCAGGTCCAAATGCATTATTATTTATAACATGAACAAATGCAATTTTGTTCTTTGGAATGTGAGTTTGGAATTCCATGAAGGCCTATAGTGTGCCCCTCTTCTATCCTGGTAGGAAAAGTAAGACCCCAGTGAGGATAATCTGTTGTAGACTTCTCCCATGAAGATAAAAATGTTTCCCTTGGGAGATATGAAATCAAATCTGCAAGGAGTGGCCTCTGAAGGGCCATTAGGATGGGGGTGAAGCCCTTCTAATTCTCCTCTTGGGAAAGTTTTTGCCCCAGGAGGAAGGCCTGCTAGGCATTTGCCAGCGCCTGAGACAGTGTGTAGCTCTGCTTGTCTGTGGTCAGGGTCTGTGCGCCTGGTGCCCGTCGCATGCATGCACCTCTCTTGTCCTTACTCGGGTTGTCCTTTTCTCTCTCCTTCTGCCCTTGTTGGGACAGGTGAACTCCCGTCTGAAGGCTGACTGCTGCCCAGCTTGCCCTTTCTTGCTCTCTTGTCAACCAGACCCAGGATCTCTGCTCAGCTGCAGGCTGGAGCAAGTGGATTTCTTTCTTGCTCGGCTGACATTCTTTCAGGATTAGCAGATGTGTTACATTGGCCCAAAATATAGTAAAGTCTAACAATGTTAGTAAAATGGATTTCTGCCTGCTCCCCTCACATTTCCTAGCACAGAAGTCAGGGCAGAAATACCAGTTATTGTGATTTGGGGTTTCTACGTCATAATCATTATACATATATATAATGTAGAAAATACAGAGGGAGTCTATGTAGGCAAACAAAGCAAAATACAGTCAACTCTGGTTTCCTGCCAAAACGACATTTAATAACAATAAATTTAACACACACAGAGTTACTCCTCTGCTCTGGTTCAACTAAATAAAATGTGAATAGCTCTTATGTACTACCTGCTAGGTTAGGGTGCTTTCACAGACTGTAGCCTGTGCCCATCACAGTCACTCTGCAATGCACAAACTTCACCCCATCCCTTCCCAAGTATGAGAAATATGAGACTCCGAAAGTTTGATGGCTACTCACACAACCGGGACTTGCAAACAGACTTCCCTATTCCATTTCCAAGACTCTTTCCCTACCACAGTTCCATTTCCTGGGAAGAGAGGCCCTGGGTGGGGTAGACAGTGAATCTAGACCAGGGATTCGCTTTTCCACCAAGTCAAGAACTGGGTGAAAACCAAAGAAATCAACAGAATCCTGCCCAGAATCCTACCCACTGAGTAGGAATTCAGAGTGGGATCATGTCCTGTCTTTCCTTCATGAACCAACTAAAATCTCATCTCACACACAAAAGGAAATAAAAGGTAGAGTCAGAGAAAGAGACCATGCAGCGTGTCTCCAGTTGGTTTTCTCCACCAACCTGTCTGCCCATTCTTAAGCGTAAGTCCTGGGACATCACCCCATCACCAAGGCGGGCATATTTCTCTGAGAATATGTCATTTATCTTCTCTGATCCCACCGAAATGTCCTTCCCAGCCCCTGAAGTTAGGGACTTCTCTGAAAAAACATATTGATAAATATATCAAAATGTGTGTTGAATGCTTGGCTGAGGAGGGTTCCCCCGCCCCCTGCTTTGTTTCTAGTAGGCAGTGGAGATCCAGCCAAGGTCTGGGAGAAAGTCAAACATGTTTCTGTTGGCATACCATAGTCTAGTTCCTGGACGTAGCCTGTCCCACGAAGCAATGGTATATTCTTTGGGTGAAATTCACAGGCTATGTCTGCAAAATTATGGAGGACTCTCAGAGAAAGAACAACCAAAGGGTAACTGTGGTAGGACATAGGACTCTGTATCAACTCTAAAGTGATGAAACCTTCAAGGATTAGGGGGCCACACATTTCAGAGAGCTTCCCAGATAAGGACTGATTTCCACAGAATCGAAAAGTACCTTGGACATTGCTCCCTTCCGTTCATAAAAACGTGGCTGTCAGCGAATGTGCCGGCCACCCAGTGTAACTGTAGACACTTTGGCGTGTTAAGCTGAGGCCTCACTGAGCTCAGCTCTCTCCTTTGAACCCTGGGGACACTAACATGTTCTCCTGGCCCAGAGAAGCACACACACAGGTGTCCCTGACTCTGTGAGGAAGACAGGAACTCCCGTTCGTGGGGCCCAGTGCAAGTCAAAGTGGAGGACCTCTTGTTCAAAGATGGTTAAAAACTTTTAAGACGGCAATAGTAAGGCATTAAACCAGGTGCAGGCACCTTCTGAGCACCAAGACCTGCACAGCTGGCCCCAGGTCAAATGCCCATGCAGCTGGCCCTGCCAAGAATCATCAATGAGCCATGGCCATGGATTTCTGAAAATGATCCAAACAATGAACAGACCAAGAACATGTAGGTTCTTTATGCTCTGCTGGCTTTGGTGACCCTGCCTAATGTGGAAGAGCCACTGGGATGACTCTTGTCCTCACCTAAGGAGCAAACTACATGTCTCCATAGATCCCACATCTTGGTCCCAGAGGTTTTCCTTTCTGACGTTATGAGGAAGAAAGGAGTGATGACTATAAGGCAGTTCATACAACAAAAGGAAGACAGACTGTAACACTGAGGCTTAGAAGGAATTGGCCTAGACTCCCACATCCAGCAGGGTGAGCGGCCAGTGAGTGGAGCAGACAGAACTTCATCACTGCACTGCGCCATGGAGATACAGAGAGATGAGCAGAGCAAAAGAGGGATTCTTAAAAAGAGGACAAGACAAGGAATTAAAAATATCTAGGACATCCACAAGTCACACCTAAATTCTACCCACGCATGTCTGCAGCACAATTTAACCAGCACGGAGTGATAGCAAGGATCCAATTCTTAGGGGAAAAGAAGTATGAGAGAAATTCTAAGACTGAGACCCTTAAGCCTATCTTTTCCCTGTAAACTTAGAAAAAGACAACCGTTTTTCTACTTTAGTGATAGATACATGCCAGGGTTAAAGAATGAAGTACATTAGTCTATATTTTTACTGTGTGTATCTTTAATAAATGCACAGTAGACTTTAATAAAAATGGTCACTATAATGAGAACCCTGTAACTGTGGCTGAGGCTTTAGCACTCAAAGCAACAGAACCAGAACACAGAACATAGACATGAACACATCCAAGGATAACAAAAAATTACCCAGAGCATAAATATACAAACAGAAGTGGAAGAATATTAAAATTTCAGGGAAACAAAAAGATGAGGAATTCGAACAAGTGGGCCAAACAACTAACTCAAAGCCCTTCTTCTTTCTTTGGGGGCCAGGTGGCAAAGGCAATATTTTTTCACTGGGTTTTCTCAACTATCCCCTTAATTTTGCTTCTAAACTCAGTTGTGCTGACATCTTACTGTCTTGTGTCCCAAGAGGGACATTTAACTAAGATATTGTCCATTCAATTTAAAACAGATGCTGAATATGATCACTTTCCCATTTGTTTGAGAATAACATCTCACCCCTTGATACTTAAAAGGTTTGGGGGGTGGAGGTTGTATTGCAGGAACTTTCCAGCTGCCCCCCCCCCACAAAAATGTATACTTTGACATTTAACCAAATTAACAAACATTAATTGCACATAAAAGCCACTTTGCTGAATTGCAATGAGCCATTTAACTCTATGGACCAATCCACCCGAGAGTTACGGGAGGAGAAGCAGAGTTGGCAATTCTCAAACATTAAGACGCTCAGCAGCCTACACCCTAGCTCCTTCGAGGTCAGAGAAAGCTATGTTGCAGAAAAAGAACGTGAGTCCAAATTAGCAATTTGGCAGTGCTCTTCAAAAAGAGAAATGTAACCTCAGGACTTTCCCAGCGCTCTCGATTTGGTCTGCCAAGGCCTGTCGATGGATTGCAGACTTATCTGTACCCAGGGCAAAGGAGGCCGCTCCCCAAAGCAACCCCTTTCTTTAGCACATATATAAACACTAAGGATTTTTTTTTTTGGTGGGGGGCACATGTCTCTCTCTGGCTAATTGCTGATTTTCTCTTAGCCCAAGGCTATGACACTTTCTGTCACATCACTTTTCTCACCAGCAATTCCTCATCACAAAAATCATTTCTCCCACTGTCTTCTCCAAGATGTGAGAGGGCTGTGGGAACCCACCTCGGATCTGTCTCCCCTCTGAGGCTGTGGTTCTTGGAAATGGGTGACCTGCGACCATAGCTTTATTGGTTTTATCCTCCAGAGGGACAGGGTTCCATCCCATGGGACAGTGTATGACTCACGTCTGTTTCACTGACCTCGCTATTTTCAGGCTGGACTCCTCATGCAGCCACATTAGCTGCTCAACAAAACCTTAATGGATGCATAATAAGGGGTGAGGTGGCAGAACTTATTATTTATTTCTTCCCAAAATGTTTTCCAAAGCACCATGGGTTCCAAGGAAATTATCAACGGCCCCCAGACTCACCTTTCACATAGATGTTACCAACGCACTGTGTGCTTGTCTTGGTAATACTTTTTGTTTAGCTTGTACACACCCCAAGCACCAGAATGCAGGTCCACAGAACCCAGGACCCAAGAACCCAGCTTTGCGGAAGAGCAATTGTTGGGATCGCCTTGTCTCACTAACAGCTGCATCATAAAGTCTCCAGCAGGAAATGAACAGTCCATCCTGTAAAACAGAGAAACCACCAGAGTTTTGTCTTGTCCCCGTTTCTTTCCTCCATTAGAAAGCTTCAGACACTGGGCATGAGGGTTCAGGTCTCCCACACTGTTTGTCAACTTCTACTTTTGTTTCTGATTATTTTGAGTTGATATATATTGAATCTACTGTTTTTCCCCCATTGAGTTGCACATCTATTAAATGAAATTCAGACAATTCCTTTGTCTGTTCAAAATGAGACTGTGGCTATTACTCTTTAATCAGGTTATTCTATCTCATCTCCCTGACATTAATTTTCACCATCTTCCACTCATTTGTGATGCCTGCTATACACCTGTGTAACACACACACACACACACAGAGGCTTCAGGGAAGTATCGGTGGAAGACACCTCTCACCCACCTCCAGGATGGGGTGGAAGTGCACAGTAAACAATCACACATGAGTGAAAATCAATTCAGGTAGACCTCATAGCTCAGTCAGTAAAGAACCTGCCTGCAATGCAGGAGACGTGGGTTCAATTCCTGGGTTGGGAAGATCCCTTGGAGAAGGAAATGGCTACCCACTCCAGTATTCTTGCCCCCAAAATCCCATGGACAGAGGCACCTGGTGGGCTACAGTCCATGGGGTTGTGAGAGCTGGACACAATTGAATAACTAAGGTAGAATTAAGAATAAAATGCAATAAAGAGTAACAGCCACAGTCTCATTTTATATTAACAAAGGAATTATCTTAATTTAATATAATAGGCATTTCCTTCTCCAGGGGATCTTCGCAACCCAGGGATCGAACCCAGGTCTCCTGCATTGTAGACAGACACTTTACCATCTGAGCTACCAGGGAAGCCCATAATATAATAGGCATGCAGCTCTACAGGAAAAACAAAAACACAAAATATGGAATCAAAATAATTAGAAATGGAAGTACATATTGACAAAAACATGGGGGATATTAACCCACCACCAATGGCATTGTCTGTAGCCATAAATCCCACATGGAAACAGATGAACAACACTAACTTCATATCCAACTATTCCCTCACCAAATGGCCAGTTAACTGAGACAACATAAACCAACACTCTTAGAAAGATCAGGAAGATGAAAATTTAAGTAGGATACGGAGTATTTTAATTAACATGTAAGATTAATGTTAAAGGTATATTATACTTTTATCTTATAGAAAAGACATTTTAAATGTCTTTAAAGTATCCATGCAAATTGATCAGCTAAATACAGTTCCAAATACATAAGTCCCCAAAAGACTGTGATTGAATCAAAGGGTAATAAGATTAGAAATGTAGAGCAGAGATTAAAACAAAAATTGCAATTATTTTGAGGAAGCACACCTTTAAATACCTCTTAGGTCAGAGAAGATCAAAATTAAAGTTTGCACCTATACTTGTAAGTAAATAGGGATTGGTAACATATAAAATGCCAATCAGTATTGTGAACATGACTATATTACCAAACGCAATCTACAGATTCAATGTGATCCCTATCAAATTACCAATGACATTTTTCACAGACCTAGAACAAAAAAAATTCACAATACATATGGAAATGCAAAAGACCCCAAATAGCAAAAGCAGTCTTGAGAAAGAAGAATGGAGCTGGAACAATCAACCTCCCTGACTTCAGATTATACTACAAAGCTACAGTCATCAAGACAGTATGGTACTGGCACAAGAACAGAATTATAGACCAATGGAACAAGGTAGAAACCCAGAAATAAACCCATGTACCTATGGGCACCTTATTTTTGACAAAGGAGGCAAGAATGTACAATGGGGCAAAGACAGTCTCTTCAATAAATGGTGCTGGGAAAACTGGACAGCTACATGTAAAAGAATGAAATTAGAACACTTCTTAACACCTACACAAAGATACACTCAAAATGTATTAAAAACCTAAATGTAAGACCAAGAACTATAAAACTCTTAGAGGAAAACAGGCAGAACACTCGATGACATAAATCAAAGCAAGATCCTCTATGACCCACCTCCTAGTGTAATGGAAATAAAAACAAAAGTAAACAAGTGGGACCTGATTAAACTTAAAAGCTTTTTCACAGCAAAGGAAACCATAAGCCAGGTGAAAAGACAACCCTCAGAATGGGAGAAAATAATAGCAAATGAAACAACTGACAAAGGATTAATTTCCAAAATATACAAGCAGCTCATACAACTCAATGCCAGAAAAACAAACACCCAATCAAAAAGCGGGGAAAAGACTTAGACATTTCTCCAAAGAAGACATACAGATGGCTAACAAACACATGAAAAGATGCTCAACGTCGCTCATTATTAAAGAAATGCAAATCAAAACTACAATGAGATATCACCTCACACCAGTCAGAATGGTCATCAAAAGTCTGCAAACAATAAATGCTGGAGAGGGTGCGGAGAAAAGGGAATGCTCTTGCACTGCTGGTGGGAATGTAAATTGATAAAGCCACTATGGAAGATGGTATGGAGATTCCTTAAAAAACTAGGAATAAAACCACCATATGACCCAGCAATCCCACTCCTAGGCATATACCCTGAGGAAATCAAAATTGAAAAAGACAAATGTATCCCATTGTTCACTGCAGCACTATTTACAATAGCTAAAACATGGAAGCAACCTAGATGTCCATCAACAGATAAATGGATAAAGAAGTTGTGGTACATATACACAATGGAATATTCAGTTCATTTCAGTTCAGTTCAGTCACTCAGTCGTGTCCGACTCTTTGCAACCCCATGAATTGCAGCACGCCAGGCCTCCATGTCCATCACCAACTCCCGGAGTTCACCCAGACTCACGTCCATCGAGTCAGTGATGCCATCCAGCCATCTCATCCTCTGTCGTCCCCTTCTCCTCCTGCCCTCAATCCCTCCCAGCATCAGAGTCTTTCCCTATGAGTCAACTCTTTGCACGAGGTGGCCAAAGTAACTGGAGTTTCAGCTTCAGCATCATTCCTTCCAAAGAAATCCCAGGGCTGATCTCCTTCAGAATGGACTGGTTGGATCTCCTTGCAGTCCAAGGGACTCTCAAGAGTCTTCTCCAACACCACAGTTCAACAGCATCAATTCTTCGGCACTCAGCCTTCTTCACAGTCCAACTCTCACATCCATACATGACCACAGGAAAAACCATAGCCTTGACTAGACGAACCTTTGTTGGCAAAGTAATGTCTCTGCTTTTGAATATGCTATCTAGGTTGGTCATAACTTTCCTTCCAAGGAGTAAGCATCTTTTAATTTCATGGCTGCAGTCACCATCTACAGTGATTTTGGAGCCCAAAAAATAAAGTCTGACACTGTTTCCCCATCTATTTCCCATGAAGTGATGGGACTGGATGCCATGATCTTCGTTTTCTTGTTGTTGAGCTTTAAGCCAACTTTTTCACTCTTCACTTTCACTTTCATCAAGAGGTTCTCTTTAGTTCTTCTTCACTTTCTGCCATAAGGGTGGTGCCATCTGCATATCTGAGGTGTTTGATATTTCTCTCGGCAATCTTGAGTCCAGCTTGTGCTTCTTCCAACCCAGCGTTTCTCATGATGTACTCTACATAGAAGTTAAATAAGCAGGGTGACAATATACAGCCTTGACATGTTCCTTTTCCTATTTGGAACCAGACTGTTGTTCCATGTCCAGTTCTAACTGTTGCTTCCTGACCTGTATACAGGTTTCTCAAGAGGCAGGTCAGGTGGTCTGGTATTCCCATCTCTTTCAGAATTTTCCACAGTTTATTGTGATCCACACAGTCAAAGGCTTTGGCATAGTCAATAAAGCAGAAATAGATGTTTTTCTGGAACTCTCTTGCTTTTTCCATGATCCAGCTGATGTTGGCAATTTGATCTCTGGTTCCTCTGCCTTTTCTAAGCACAGGCGGCTGTGACTGGCGCACTAAGCGCGGCCGAGAGGAGCTACCCCACTTCCGAGGTCAGGGACAGAAGCCGGGAGGACCCCAGCCCAAATGGAATATTACTCAGCCATAAAAAGGAATGCATTTGAGTCAGTTCTGATGAGGTAGAGGAACCTAGAATCTATTATACAGAGTGAAGTGAGTCAGAAAGAGAAAAATAAATATCATATTCTAACATATATATATGGAATCTAGAAAAATGACACTGAAGATTTTATTTACAGGGCAGCAATGGAGAAACAGACAGAGAATAGACTTATGGACATGGGGAGAGGGGAGGAGAGGATGAGATGTATGGAAAGAGCAACATGGAGACTTACCTTACCATACGCAAAATAGCCAACGGGACTTTGCTCTATGGCTCAGGAAACTCAAACAGGGGCTCTGTATCAACCTAGAGGGGTGGGACGGGGAGGGAGATGGGAGGGAGGGTCAGAAAGGTGGGGATATATGTATACCTATGGCTGATTCATGTTGAGGTTTGACAGAAAACAACAAAATTCTGTAAATTATCCTTCAATAAGAAAATAAATTAAAAAAAAAGACGACTCAAAAAAAAAAGCCAATATGTGACAAATAAATCCACATGAGATGTGTTAAATGCTATAGTCAGAAGCAGATTCATAAATTAAATGCTTTATACATTTGTACATATATGAGATATGCTTAAATATTAGGTAAGTGAAAAAATGCTTAACTTTAAATGTTTAAATATATGTATATTATATTTCAATGTGTGTCATATATGTGTGTATATATCAGTTCAATTCAGTCACTCAGTCATGTCCAACTCTTTGCAACCCCATGGACTATAGCACACCAGGCCTCCCTGTCCATCACCAACTCCCTTAGCTTACTCAAAGTCATGTCCATCGAGTCAGTGATGCCATCCAACCATCTCTTCCTATGTCATACCCTTCTCCTCCTGCCTTCAATCTTTCCCAGCATCAGGATCTTTTCCATTGAGTCAGTTCTTTGCATCAGGTGGCCAAAGTATTAGTTTCATCTTCAGCATCAGTCCTTACAATGAATATTCAGGGCTGATTTCCTTTAGGATGGACTGGTTGGATCTCCTTGAAGTCCAAGGGACTCTAACTTTTAACTTTTAAATGTTTAAATATATGTATATTTCATTGTGTGTCATATATATATAGATACATATATACGGTTACTGCTTTTCATTTAAATTGAAAAATAAGAGGGAAAATATAAGTAATGTTTCCTTAGTAAATTAAGAATCAAAAAAAGAAGAAAACTAAACAAAATGTCTACAAGTTGATACTTTAGTGTGGCAGGGCAAAAAATAAAATGACCTCTAAGAAGTCAAGTAATGAGGAAAAAAGGAGGAAGCATGAAAGCACAATGTACGTACAAGAAGCAGGGCAGAGCCTTTAAAGAATGATGGACAGGGAGGCCTGGCATGCTGCGATTCATGGGGTCGCAAAGGGTCGGACACGACTGAGCCACTGAACTGAACTGAACTGATATGACATTCACCCAATTAGCTTGAAAAATCATAGTGAAATGTTTAAACAGTTTCCAAGAGGCTATCAAAATTGATCCATTTGCCTAGATCAATAACTATTTATTTGAATAGAACTTTTTTTTTTAAGTTTCATACTGTCACTTAAGTAAAATGGCATTGGGTCTGGAAGATTTAATAGGCAAGTAATTTCAAAGATTAACTGATTTTCATAACATGTAATGTTATCCAGAATGTTTAAAAGATAGGCAATTCCTAATCTGCTTTGAATCAGGAATGATTCTGTAACTGAGTTGAAATACTTCAAACCACAAACTGCAGTTCTCCTTTATATTGGAATATAAATATAAAAATTCTAAATAAGAGATTACTGAACCCAGTAATGTATTTCAATAATAGCACATACTAAGAAAAACTCGATACCATCATAAAATTACCATTTAATAATAGAGAGTCTTTTAACAGATTGACCCTCTTCAATTTGCCAAAGAAGATGTATATTTTTTTAATCTCAGAGAAAGTCAAAAAGATATTTAATAAAATTAAGCATTAAATGCTGCTAGCATTTTATCTAAATACTTTCTAAATGTCATAAACAACATCCATCTGTAATGGTTTGAATAGTGCTCTCCAAAAAAGTTCATGTCCACTGAGAACATCAGAATGTGACCTTATTTGGAGAAATGGTATTTGCAGGTGTGACTAAGGTAAGGATGGAGATGAGATCATACTGGATTAAGGCGGGCGATAAATCCAATGAGGGGGTCCTTAGACAGACAAGAAGGCAATGTGAAGACGGAGGCAGGGACCACAGTGATGCATCTACAGGACAAGGAACCCCAAGGAGTCCTTGCAACCAGCAGAAACTGGAGAGAGGCAAGGGGCAGTTTCACTCTCAGAATCTCCAGGAGGAATCAACCCTGCCAACACCTTGATTTGGAACTCTGGCCTCCAGAACTATGACGGAATCAATTCCTATTGTTTGAAGCCACCCAAGATGTGGTACGTTGTTAGGATAGCCCTGGGCACTGTGGGCTCAGTCGCTCAGTCATGTCTGACTCTTTGCGACCCCATGAACTGTAGCCCACCAGGCTCCTCTGTCCATGGGGATTCTCCAGGCAAGAATACTAGAGTGGGTTGTCATTTCTTCCTCCAGGGGATTTTCCCAACCCAGGGATGGAACCCAGGTCTCCCACATCGCAGGCAGATTCTTTACCATCTGAGCCACCAGGGAAGCCTAAGACTGTCCTAGGAAATAAATACACCATCTTAACCCAAAGCCAACATCACCCCTTACAGCAAGGGCATCCCCACTACTTTCAGCAACAAGACAGTAAGTACCTCCCAAGGAATCACTATAGTTGACAGTGTGGCCTGCTGGAGGAGGCTCCTCTCTTGCACACAGCTACCTCTGAATCCATTTAACTGGCATGTACAGTGCCTGAGCTGATGCTTTGCAAACCAGGACAGAGGAGGAAAATCACCAGTGAGGTGTCTGACAACTGTCCCTGCATTCATTCCTACGACCATTCCTTCTGCAGGTTAAAGACATCTGCTTGAATCCTGCTTTGCCCACTTCTTGGGTCATTCCGCACAAGGCACTTAGCTTTCCTGAGCTGTCCTTCTCTAATCTATAAGATAGAGATCATATATATATATATATATTGCTACAGCAAAGATGAAGCTAAAATAAGAATGGATCAAAAAGACACTTAGCTCAAAACCTGGCACATAGTAGGTACTCAATAATTGTTGGTTTCTTTCCTTTCTGAAATATTGACATATCAGGGGTGAGCCTTTGAGATGAGAATTATATTTGGTCAATTATGTTATTCATAGTCTCCCAATTGTGGTAAAACTATAGATTTAAAAATCTCCTCATGGATCAATTTCTCTAAGTCAATTGAATT
Organism: Bos grunniens; assembly: GCF_055505025.1. NCBI lineage: Eukaryota > Metazoa > Chordata > Mammalia > Artiodactyla > Bovidae > Bos > Bos grunniens. The sequence goes on from NC_141182.1 coordinate 7,256,861, forward strand.
ACAGACAGGTAAATCACATACCTGGAATGTTAGGTCCATGAATCAAGGCAAATTGGAAGTGGTCAAACAGGAGATGGCAAGAGTGAATGTTGACATTCTAGGAATCCCCGAACTAAAACGGACTGGAATGGGTGAATTTAACTCAGATGACCATTATATCTACTACTGTGGGCAGGAATCCCTTAGAAGAAATGGAGTAGCCATCGTGGTCAACAAAAGAGTCTGAAATGCAGTACTTGGATGCAATCTCAAAAACGACAGAATGATCTCTGTTTGTTTCCAAGGCAAACCATTCAATATCACAGTAATCCAAGTCTATGCCCCGACCAGTAATGCTGAAGAAGCTGAAGTTGAACAGTTCTATGAAGACCTACAAGACCTTCTAGAACTAACACCCAAAAAAGATGTCCTTTTCATTATAGGGGACTGGAATGCAAAGGTAGGAAGTCAAAAAACACCTGGGGTAACAGGCAAATTTGGCCTTGGAGTACAGAATGAAGCAGGGAAAAGTCTAATAGAGTTCTGCCAAGAGAACACACTGGTCATAGCAAACACCTTCTTCCAACAACACAAAAGAAGACTCTACACATGGACATCACCAGATGGTCAACACCAAAATCAGTGATTTGGTGATTGATTATATTCTTTGCAGCCACATATGGAGAAGCTCTATACAGTCAGCAAAAACAAGACCAGGAGCTGACTGTGGCTCAGATCATGAACTTCTTATTGCCAAATTCAGACTGAAATTGAAGAAAGTGGAGAAAACCACTAGACCATTCAGGTATAACGTAAATCAAATCCCTTATGACTATACAGTGGAAGTGAGAAATAGATTTAAAGGACTAGATCTGATAGACAGAGTGCCTGATGAACTATGGATGGAGGTTTGTGACACTGTACAGGAGACAGGAATCAAGACCATCCCTAAGAAAAAGAAATGCAAAAAAGCAAAATGGCTGTCTGTGGAGGCCTTACAAATAGCTGTGAAAAGAAGGGAAGGGAAAAGCAAAGGAGAAAAGGAAAGATATACCCATTTGAATGCAGAGTTCCAAAGAATAACAAGAAGAGATAAGAAAGCCTTCCTCACTGATCAATGAAAAGACATAGAGGAAAACAATAGAATGAGAAAGACTAGAGATCTCTTCAAGATAATTAGAGATACCAAGGGAACATTTCATGCAAAGATGGGCTCAATAAAGGACAGAAATGGTAGGGACCTAAGAGAAGCAGAAGATATTAAGAAGAGGTGGCAAGAATACACAGAAGAACTGTACAAAAAAGATATTCACGACCTGAAAAAAACGATCATTGAAAAAGCAAGAGAGTTCAGAAAAACATCTATTTCTGCTTTATTGACTATGCCAAAGCCTTTGACTGTGTGGATCACAATAAACTGGAAAATTCTCAAAGAGATGGGAATACCAGACCACCTGGCCTGCCTCTTGAGAAACCTGTATGCAGGTCAGGAAGCAACAATTAGAACTGGATATGGAACAACAGACTGGTTCCAGATAGGAAAAGGAATATGTCAAGGCTGTATATTGTCACCCTGCTTATTTAACTTCTATGTAGAGTACATCATGAGAAACGCTGGGCTGGAAGAAGCACAAGCTGGAATCAAGATTTCCAGGAGAAATATCAATAACCTCAGATATGCAGATGACACCACCCTTATGGCAGAAAGTGAAGAGAAACTAAAAAGCCTCTTGATGAAAGTGAAAGAGAAGAGTGGAAAAGTTGGCTTAAAGCTCAACATTCAGAAAACGAAGATCATGGCATCCAGTCCCATCACTTCATGCAAAATAGATGGGGAAACAGTGGAAACAGTGTTAGACTTTATTTTTCTGGGCTCCAAAATCACTGCAGATAGTCATTGCAGCCATGAAATTAAAAGATGCTTACTCCTTGGAAGGAAAGTGATGACCAACCTAGACAGAATATTAAAAAGCAGAGACATTACCTTCAACAAAGGTCCGTCTAGTCAAGGCTATGGTTTTTCCAGTGCTCATGTATGGATGTGAGAGTTGGACTATAAAGAAAGCTGAGTGCCAAAGAATTGATGCTTTTGAACTGTGTTGTTGGAGAAGACTCTTGAGAGTCCTTTGGACTGCAAGGAGATCCAACCAGTCCATCCTAAAGGAGATCAGTCCTGGGTGTTCATTGGTAGGACTGATTTTGAGGCTGAAACTCCAAAACTTTGGCCACCTGATGCGAAGAGCTGACTCATTTGAAAAGATCCTGATGCTGGGAAAGATTGAGGGCAGGAGGAGAAGGGGACGACAGAGGATGAGATGGTTGGATGGCATCACCAACTCGATGAACATGGGTTTGGGTAAACTCCGGGAGTTGGTGATGGACAGGGGTGCCTGGCGTGCTGCGGTTCAAGGGGTCGCAAAGACTAGGACACGACTGAGTGACTGAACTGAACTGAAATCACACACTGAAGCAAGAGGGAAGAAAGAATTTTGTTGGTGAGGGTGTATTTTTTTTTATTAGCCTACGAATCACTGAAATGCAATGTTTCATCACCACTTTCTGTTTATAAAGACAGTGCTGGCCAAATGGTCTAAGCCCATACACACCAATGGGAGAAACAGACCTTTATGTACCAAGAACAGTTGATTTCACAGGTTGTTTAATGCACAGTTGTTAATTTAATATTTTCCCAGAGGCCTTTAAAAGTATTACATGCATTTTGAAGTCCAATAAATATTTGTCATTTTATATAGAGCCATCATTTTTTGTTTGCTTGTGGGTTCCCCTCCCCTCTCAAACACAAATCAAGTGAAATACTTAAGGTCTGAGCCAAGCACCCAGGAGCTTATTCAAAATGAGTCCAAACGAATTTGCTTGCTGGCAAATGCTGGGAGTATGTAAATGAGGCTAAACTTAAGAATCCCCGAGTGGGCTGGAGAAGGAATGCTATGCAGGATGCCCTCTGGGGCAAGCTAGACTAGAAACCTGAGTAGCTGAGAATTAGCCCCGAGGGGTGTGCCCAGGCAGGGAGGGGCCGGGGAGAGGTGCCTCGAAGGTCAAGCGGCAGGAGGCTCGGAAGATCTAGTGTATGGAAACCAAGAGGGAGGCGCCGCTACCCTCCCCAAGCCCACCTCCAGCACATATTCAATAGGACAGCAGTCAAACTCCGAGTCAGTCATCTGATAGTCAAAGGAGAGCCAGTTAAAACTACCCTCCTAGCACACTCCTGCGCGATGCCGCCAACTAAGCCTAACATATTTATTTGTAGTTCGCAAATCACCCAGTTGCATCAATCCTTTTTTTTAAACATCATTCAAATCACTCTTGTCACTGACTTGGCAAATACCTGTGCATGGAGTGTCCACTGAAACTCTGTGGGGCCTGGGACAAACGATGACTCGAAACGGGCAGTCACTGCCTCACTGAACTCAGTGTTTAACCAGGAGGTCTGCTCCTCTGTCCCGTTTCTCACAGACTTGACCCAGAGCCTACGTCTTCCTCCTATGAACCATCCCAATCTCCCCGCCTTTAGTCTGCCGTCTCCTGCCTCACCCTCCACACTCAGGAGATACCAATTCCATCATATTACTCAACTAAGAAATACATGCTGGCTCTCTATCACCTACAGAAAGTGAAAGTCACTCAGTCGTGTCCGACTCTTTGTGACCCCATGGCCTATACAGTCCATGCAGTTCTCCAGGCCAGAATACTGGAGTGGGTAATCTATCCCTTCTGCAGCGGATCTTGCCGACCCAAGAATAGAACTGGGGTCTCCTGCATTCCAGGCAGATTCTTTACTAATTGAGCTATCAGGGAAGCCCAATTGTCTGCAGAACAAAGTCCCAACTCCTTAGTAAAATGTACAAGAGTCTGGCCTGAATTGCCATTTCTTCCCTCTAGCCTCATCTTCAGGCTCTGCTCCTACTTGAATTTTACGTTTCAGCAACTCCAAGAGATCGTTACTTTCCCAAGACACTATGTTGGATCACACTCCCCGCCTTGGTGCTTCCACTCAGCCTTCTAAATTAGGCTGGACTGTGATAGCGCCACAAATTTCTATCTGTTTTATGGACCCTCTGTCTAGTTGGTCTTACATATTGGACACTCTACAAATGATGTTCTGGATTGTCCCCGTCAAAATGCAATCTACATGTCACAAAGGGCATGCTTCAGTTCAGGTGAGCATTTACTGAAACCTAAACTGAGGCAGACTGCTCAGCTTAGGGGCTACAGAGTTGAGTAAGACATGACCCTACACCCCGTGGTTCTCACCATCTAATTTAAGGGACATAAATAAGAAAATAAGGGCCGTGTTGGGTGACTTATTAAATAATACAATATTATAATATATGATAAAATTAAAATTATGTGTTTCATAGGGATGAGTAGTTGCTTTTGATTTGGGAGTAAGAGAAGGTTTCCTAGAAGAGCCGATTCCTGAATTAGGCATCAGGAGATTATGGTAGACAGAATAATGGTCCCCAAAGACACTTATCTCCTAATGCCCAGAACCTGTGAATATGTTTACCCTGCTTTGCAGATGTGATTAAGGATTCTGAGATGGAAAGAGTACGTGACATTATCCAGATGGGCCCAACATAATAAACAGGTCCTTATAAGAGGGAGGAAGAAAGGTCAGAGGCAGAGAGATTTGAAGATGCTACACTGCCAGCTTTGAAGATGGAAGAAGGGCCATGGGCTAAGAAATGCAGGTGGCTTCCAGCAACTGCAAAAAGACAAGGAAGTACATTCTTCACCGGAGCCTCCATAAGGAATGCAGCCCAGCGATTCTTTGATTTTAGTCCAGTGAGACCCATTTTGGGCTCCTGACCTCCAGAAGTGTAAGAGGATACATTTGTGTATTTTTAAGCCACTAAATCTGTGACAATTTCTTAGAGCAACAACAGGAAACTAATAAACAGATATGCAGGAGTTTAGTGGGAATACACTAGAGGAACAACAGGCACAGCATGTGCAGAGCAAGGATCCTAGACCACTTTTCAACGTGAGAAAAGCTCGGCACAGTCATCAGAGAGCCGTTAAGCCGAAGTTACCATCAGAGGCGGGCCTCCCAAGTGGCACTAGTGGTAAAGCACCCACCTGCTCACACAGGAGACGTGGGCGACACAGGTTCAGTCCCTGGTTCCGGAGGATCCCCTGGAGTAGGAAACGGCAACCCACCTCGGGGTTCTTGCCTGGGAAGGCCCACGGACAGAGGACCCACTGGAGCTCTGGAACGCCGGCGGTGACAGCGGTAAAAGTGAAGACGGGGATGGCCGCGCTTCACCTGACAGGAGGAGTTCAATAGCAGTGTCCCTGGTCCGGCCTTTTCGGACAAAGGCCGCCTGGACCCAGGAGGAGGCACCAGAAAGCTCTTTGGTGTCAGAGCAGGTCATGAGGGGAAAAGAATCGACTTTGCAGGCAACGGTGACGAATGGTCAAGGTGACCCTCTGCAGAGTCGGCCGCTTTAGTTTGATCAGCAGGTGCGAGTTCGGCCACTGACCCTGTCTTGCAGGTGCTCCTCTCTCGCCTGACTGCAAACTCAGATGGGTGACCCCTAGAGACCTCAGGTTCTTTCTATCTTGGGTGAGGCCAGAAATACCCCGGGCAGAGCTGACTGCAGGCAGGACATCCTCACAGCTGGCTGTGAGTGGCCACTGGGAAGGGAAGGCAGAGGCAAGTGAGACCGATAGGGCAGGAGTGGGCTGAACGCCGGGAAAGTTCAAACATTTGATTTTGTCTGAGGCTAAGGGGCGAAGCCATTTCTTATTTTATCCAAATCAGCGCGGCAGCCTCGAGAGACAAGGCCATGGCACTGCTGCAGTATTCCCAAAGCCCTCGGCTAAATGTCTTGACGCTGCCCTGAGGCACCTAACATGCCACTGGAAGTAGAGCCTCACACGGCTTAAAATAAGAGCGTTACCCGGGGCTCAATAATAAACACGCGGAGTAGGGGATTTCAGTATCGTGGGATGCCTATGTCAGCTGGCCTAACCCTTTTCAGTTGTTTTGTGGGAAAATTGGGCTTGCTTTGTAGAAGTTTCCTTGGGACCCAGGACTCAGTCCAAGAGCCATTTTGACAGAAAAGTTTCCTCTCACAAGACTGCTTCAAGGCTGTGTTCACATCACATTCATCTCTAGGCCCTGATCAGAGGTTCTCATGTGTTCTTGTCGTTGTTTAGCCGCTAAGTTGTGTCCAGCACTTTTATGACCCCATGGACTGTAACCCACCAGGCTCCTCTGTCCACGGGATTTCCCAGGCAAGCATGCTGGAGTGGGCTGCCATTTCCTTCTCCAGGAGATCTTCCCAACCCAGGGATCAAACTCCAATCTTCTGTGCATCTCCTGCATTACGGACAGATTCTTTTACTGCTGGTCACTGGGGAAGCCCTTCTCATGTGTAGTCACAGTCAAAACCTCTCTGGAAGTGCTTGCTTGTATTTCATGAAAGAGGGCCATGACTAGGAAGACCGCGCAAGCTCTCAGAAGGCTTTCCATCTGGGACGAGGGTCCAGTTGAAACTTCTGCAGAAGTGACAACTCTGAGGATCTGAAGGACAAGAGGGTGCTAACCAGGCAAAGGAGGGGCATGTTTTCCAGCAAAGAGGAAATTTAAGAAGACAGGGGGAAGGCTGGAGCCAGAGAGTACAGGTTTACCAGAGCCAGTAGGTAGCTCTTCCCAACTCCACATTCAGTAACATCACATACGAAGCTTAAAATGGGCCTTGGGGGGAGTGTTTACACCACTGGCAGATGCTGGCCGATGCTGCAAATCAAGGCTTTTTAAAGTTTTATTTGAGGATAAGGACCTTATCTTTCTGGCACTCTTTTTATAAAAAGTATTTATTTATTTGGCTGTCCCGGGTCTTAGTTGCAGCACATGGAGTCTTCAGTCTTTGGGGTGGCATGTGTGTCCCTCAATTGCAGCACGTGGGATCTAGTTCCCTGACCAGCGGTTGGACTCAGCCCCCTGCCTTCAGAACATAGAGTCTTAGCCACTGGATCACCAGGGAAGTCCCATATTGCTCGAGCTTACCTGGCAGATTACAGAAGCTCACTAAATGTGAATTTTGGGGGAAGTGGGCTGGCTGAAGTTACAGAATTCAGTTATCTGCTTTCCCAACCTATGGCTTAACCTACAGAATGGTTGAGAATCAGCATGAAGGAAGAGAGAAAAAACTAGGGTAAGAACCCTAACTCCTGACTGGTTCTCAGAGAGGCAAGTCCCATCAGCTTTGAGCGGCAACTCTTGCACTCATTGAGAACATGGGCATCAGATATCTGAATCCCACTTTCCTCACACCTTTGACAATTAGTCTCAGTTACAACTTTTGGTAGAAAGCATTGGTGTGGTTAGTACTGGGTTTTTCTCATCCCAATGCCATGGGGTCGCTAAGAGTCGGACACGACTGAGCGACTTCACTTTCACTTTTCACTCTCATGCATTGGAGAAGGAAATGGCAACCCACTCCAGTGTTCTTGCCTGGGGAATCCCAGGGACGGGGGAGTCTGATGGGCTGCCGTCTATGGGGTCGCACAGAGTCGGACACGACTGAAGCGACTTAGCAGCAGCAATGCCACCTAGGGACTCGCAAGGACTCAGTAATTCACAGGGTTGTCAACTTGCATTGGGGGGAGGGGGAGAATTGGTGTCCAGTTTTTCCTACAAGAGTGATAATATGTGTAGACATACATGTTATGAATGAGCTTAATTTTAAGAGTGGGAGTTCTGGAAATGGTCATATTTAGATTCAGATCTTGACTCTATCAGTACTTTTAGTTACAGGGACAACTTATTTATCTTCTCCTTATCTACAAGGATTCTGATACCTCCTAAAATTGTGATGAAGCTTTATTGAGATAATGCAAGTATAATCCTTGGCATTTAACCTACTGTGTAATAAGTTTCCCATAAACAGTAGTCAAAGGCTTTAAGAAACGAAAACGAGAGATGTGCAGGAGATCCGGAGGTGACTTAGACACACGTCCCTCACTGGAGAGCCACCACTTATGGGAAACCAGGCACCGGTGGGCCTTCTGGGTCCTTTTCATTTATCACTTGCAGTAATGAAACAGCCCGACCAGCTCCATATAATTACCGTTATTTTCCTAATGATGAACTTGAGGGCAAGAGAGGTTAAGGAGCATAAGGCCGCAGTTCATATACAACAGAACCAGAATTTTAACCTAGTTTTCCTGTTTTCAAAACCTAAGATATTCCCTATATTATGCTACCTCAATAGGTAAGAAAGTCCAGGGGAAAGCCTCTTTCAAAATGTTTAATCTGTCCAAGATAAAATAATAATAATATCCAAACTACAAGTCAAGTCTTGGAAACCTACCCTGGTGTAGTTTGCATCAACCCAGCACCCCACACAAGTGGATTTAGATCAGCTCTATTCAGGACATTAGTAGGTCAAAACAAACTACATGTGTGGGGTCAATGATGCAAGTCGAACTCTGTTCACAGGTGGAAGCAGAGGACATTAGATGCCTTTTGTTACCCAAAGGTATGAACTATAACTCAGGTTTTTTCCTCACTAAGCCCACACTTCTAAACTCTCCAGCACCATTTCTAGTCCTGTTACCCACTGGATGTGTGCCTCAGTTTCCACATTTAGAAAGAGGAACCATAATCCTTCATAATGCCACTGTGAGACAAAGCCATCTGAATTCACTGGGTGTGATTCTGTGTACAAAAGGGGTGCCCATCCACTTTCGCTTTCCTTCCTTCCCCCAGAAACACAACTTTGGGCTTCCCTGGTGGCTCAGAAGGTAAAGAATCTGCCTGCAATGCAGAAGACCAGGTTTGATCCCTGAGTTGGGAAGATCCCCTGGAGAAGGGAATGGCTACCCACTCCAGTATTCTTGCCTGGAGAATTCCATGAACAGAGGAGCCTGGTGGGCTACAGTCCTTAGGGTCATAAAAGAATCTCTGACACAATGGAGCGACTAACACTTTGTCATCTAGCTGCATCCTAAGCTCAGCGCTGGGGAGGACACAGTATTCTATAGGGTACGCCCTGAACCATGAGCAGCCCCAGCCCTTGTTTATGCCGAGAGAGTTCCCTATCAGGACTGTCCCTCAATAATGGGTGGTGGTGACAAGGAATCAAAGTGCAGTCTTGGGACATTCAGCAAACATTAACCACTTCAGTGGTGATTACTTCACCATGGGCTCTATTGTCTGCCAGTCAGTTATCTCACGGAGCCATGAGTGAGGACAGGCTAGTCACAAGTGAAGGAGGAGCACCACACTCAGGTGCTTTTGGAGGTAGTCAAGTGGGAGAGGCAGAAGGACCAGGCCAGGCATGCCCGTTCTGTGAGGAGTCTGTGGTCCGCATCACTGCTATTGAAGAAATGTATTTGGAGCATGAGGACCACATTTCAGTCCAGCTCTGCTGGCAACAGGCTGTGGGCCCTGGAGTGAGTCACCACGCAGACCACATGTATGAACAAGGAGGGTGGTACGGTTGGAAAGACTTGAACTTGGATTCCAGGAGCTGCGCTCCCCAGCTGCGTGGGCTTGACCTCACTGGCTGGCTTCACGATCCACTGCTGCTGAGAATGTTACAGCCCACAGCACAGCTGCACGCACTTTAATGTTTATGATCGTGTCTTGCCTGGCAGGCTTGCCAAGAACATGCGTTCGGTCTGACCTCTGTATTAGTTTCCCATTGCTGCTACAACAAATTACCACAAACTTAACACAAGCTTAGTAGCTTAAAACCCAGCATTCTCGAGGTCTGAAGCCCAAAGTAGGTCTGTCTTACTGGACTAAAACTGCAGTGTCAGCAGGACTGGGTTCCTCCCAGAGACTCTAAGGAGAAGCCATTTCCTCATCCCTTACAGCTTCCATGGTGGTTCAGGGGCTACGTCGTGTCTGACCCTTGCAAGCCCCCTGGACTGTAGCCTACCAGGCTCCTCTATCCTTGGGATTCTCCAGGCAAGAATACTGAAGTGGGTTGCCATTTCCTTCCCCAACAACTTCTATAGACTGCATGCATTCCTTGACTCCTACCTCTTGTTCCATCTTCAAAATTCCTCACTCCAGCCTTTGCTTTGTCCTCATATCTCTGTCTCTGGCATTTGTATTAATTATCCTGGAAACTTCTGATGATATTGGGCCTATCCACATAATCTAATGTAATCTCCCAATCTTGAAAGCCTTACTTTAATTGTATCTGCAAAGTCCCTTCTGCCATGTAAGGTAACACATTCACAGGTCCTGAAATTACAACGTGGACATCTTTTTTCTTGGGGGAGGCAGTGGGCAGCCAATGGGGGAGGCTTATTCTCCCCACTACATCATCTTTTTTAAAAAATGTTTATTTATTTATCCCCTCATTGATTTAATTTGGCTGCACCAGGTCTTGGTTGCAGAAGGTCTTCGATCTTCACTGTGGCACGCAAACTCTTAGTGCCGCATGTGGGAATCTAGTTCCCTGACCGGGTGTTGAACCCAGGGCCCCTGCACTGGGAGTGCAGTCTCACATACTGCACCACCAGGGAAGTGCCCTGCCTACCACATCATCTTACAGTCAAAGTTAAATGACAGTCGTCTAGGAGAAAGAGTTAAATAATCTCCATTGGCAAACTACTTTGATAATAACAAGTAAAATGGAAGGGACAAAAGGTTGGGAATCAAAGGGAATTACCTTTTAGCTGGACTAAAGTGAATTAAGCCAACGCGTGCTCAGTTTCCGTCTGTGAAGTGAGGATTATAATGCTACTGCCAATCACATAGATTTATTTAATGAGATAATATTCATAAAGTATTTCTACAGTGGCCAGCACACTGTGGAGACACCAGGAATTCTAACCCAGATACCTTATCTTCTTCACAATTACTATGCCATTTACAGAAGAATTAAAGAGCTGATTGCTGAGTGATCAAGGCTCAGAGTCATGGTGACTTTCTGACAAAGTACGACATCTCCAGTTACCTCTCAGAGCAGACCTTGCGTACCACTCCTGTCAGACTTCATGGTATTCTTTTAGATAAAAGTAATAAGCAATGTGAGGGCAATTTAGAGTTCACAAGGCATTTTCTCCCTTCAACTTCATCACAGCTCTCTACCCAGAGGTGTTATGTTAATTCCCTCTACCCAGAGGAGGAGACAAAGCGTCAGAGTCAGGTCAGTTCAGTTCAGTCGCTCAGTCGAGTCTGACTCTTTGCGACCCCATGGACTGCAGCACTCCAGGCCTCCCTGTCCATCACCAACTCCCAGAGCTTGCTCGGACTCATGTCAGAGTGGTTAAGCCCTAAGTCGCAGTGGTGCGAAGTGGAAAGCCAGGCTCTGCTCCCACTTTTCCTACTCTGGCATCACGCCTTTCTGCCATGCCCTGCTGTCCACTTTCTTGAGTTATGCCACATTTATGTACCATGGCTGTGAAAACAAGGCTAAAAGAATCCAACAAAAATTAACAGGCAACTCAGTTTCAAAACAGCTGGTAATCACATAGATGAGATGACTGATCATTGTTTTTATTGTTGATATTTTATTCTGAATATGTTCCTCGGGCTCAAAATACTGGAATTGGAGTAATCTGGGCTTGAATCCTGGTTCTGACACTTAGAAGTCAGCGATATTCTGCAAGTCATCTAACCTCTGAGTCTCAGCGCCAGCTCCTCCTCCAGGAAAGCTGTGCGTTGCTGTCATTTGGGCACAAATGTAAAAGTGAATGCAATTGTTGCGTGACAGATTAGTGGGGTCAGACTATACTTATGGAAATGTTCCAAGGAAGGTTTGATTGGATTAATCCTTCTAGAACCCTTGCAATTAAGTGGAAACTACCATAGAGGCTAACCGACAGGTGAGCCGGCCTGCCTTCCATCAGTCTTGCCCATCTTTTCCAGAGGCTCTTGTTTGGGGAGATAAATGTTTAGGTTTCAAGAAATCAAGTTCAGTTTCTCTGTGGCCTTCTCACTTCAGTTGAATATGAAAAGAGTTACAATTTGGAAGGTACATCATAAATCCAGTGACAGCTATTCTGGAACTGACTGGAGACACTTTCAAACCTAATTAAAGTGGTTTCCCTTCTTGAATTTGCTCCAGGTATGCATTTATTGCCTGGGATGGAAACTAATTTGTAGCAAGATTTGGGATCCAGGCCCTTATACTGGGAGGTTTGTTATATGTGATTAAGCTACACTATTTAGTTTAATACCAGAGAAGTAATTTAAAATAAAAGAAACTGCATTCCATATTCAAGAAGTAAAATACCCTTCTAGTATAAACAGAATTAAATTGCATGGAAGTATATTTTCTGAAACCAAATGTCTATTTCAGGTGCTCTGTGAATATGGACTTAGAAACATTTATCTCAAAGAGTCACTTCTTCAACTACAAGTCCAATTCCTTCATACCTAAACTCAGTGCCTGTCTTCCGCATTGCCTTTTTCCTTTTCTTCTTCATTCTGATCTCATGCTGACCTCCTTCTATTGCAATGTCATTACAAGAAATGAAAAAGATGTTTTAAATTACTTAGCACAGTGCTCGACACATAGAAGGCACCTATCAGATCAGAGCCTACCCCAACATCATCACCGCCACCATCACCATCAATACTATCATGTCTAGAGACCCTTCCTTCTGGAGAGTGAGGGAGGGCAGGAGATTACAAAAGGAAACCAGAGAATCACTAATTGAGGGGTCTAATCCTTCTCTAACAATAACTTTCACTGAGTTCCCCAAACCACTCTGTTATGTGGATCTGGCAAACTCTCCATGACAAAGGCAGAACTGAGGCAGAGATCCGTTAACACTCTTGTTTATAATCAAATATCTACTAAGCTCTTATTCAGCTTGTACATCTCAGCTCAATCATTGCCTCCTGAGGGAAACCTTCCCTGAGCCCCTGGACAAAGTCAAACCTCCCTGGTATATAGTCACATAACATCATGTACAACCACCCCTCCGTAATTTCCCTCATAATTGCATTTTTACTTTTATTTGCATTTTCACTTTTATTTGCATTTTCATTTGGCCTGTCGGTCTCTGCCAAAATATCATAAGCTCCTTACGTGATTTCCAACTCTTATTCTCTGGGCTCCAGCACACACAGGCACTCAGTGACTAGCTGGGTTTTAATATTAACATTTGTTTATTTGGCTGCACCAGGTCTTGGTTGCAGCGTGTGGAATCTTTGATCTTCGTTGCCACATGTGAGATCCTTTCCTTGCAGCATGCAAACTCTTAGATGTGACACGTTGGGCTTAGTTCCCTGACCAGGAATGGAACCTGGATCCCCTGAATTGGAAGCATGGAGTCTTAGCCACTGGACCACCAGGAAATTCCCTAATTGTTCAATAAATAAATGAATGAATGAATGAATCAAAAAGACCAACAATGATAAGTCTTGGTGAGGATATAAAAAACTAGAACCCTCATACATTGTTGGTGGAATTATAAAATGGCGCAGCTACTGTGAAAAACAACTTGGCAGCTCTCTGAAATGCTAAACATACAGTCACCATCAGTTCAGTTCAGTTCAGTCGCTCAGACGTGTCCGACTCTTTGCGACCCCATGAATCGCAGCACGCCAGGCCCCCCTGTCCATCACCAACTCCCCGAGTTCACTCAGACTCACGTCCATCGAGTCGGTGATGCCATTCAGCCATCTCATCCTCTATCGTCCCCTTCTCCTCCTTCCCCCAATCCCTCCCAGCATCAGACTCTTTTCCAATGAGTCAACTCTTTGCATCAGGTGGCCAAAGTACTGGAGTTTCAGCTTCAGCATCATTCCTTCCAAAGAAATCCCAGGGCTGATCTCCTTCAGAATGGACTGGTTGGATCTCCTTGCAGTCCAAGGGACTCTCAAGAGTCTTCTCCAACACCACAGTTCAAAAGCATCAATTCTTCAGCGCTCAGCTTTCTTCACAGTCCAACTCTCACATCCATACATGACCACAGGAAAAACCATAGCCTTGACTAGACGAACCTTTGTTGGCAAAGTAATGTCTCTGCTTTTCAATATGCTATCTAGGTTGGTCATAACTTTCCTTCCAAAGAGTAAGCGTCTTTTGATTTCATGGTTGCAGTCACCATCTGCAGTGATTTTGGAGCCCCCAAAAATAAAGTCTGACACTGTTTCCACTGTTTCCCCACCTATTTCCCATGAAGTGACAGTCACCATAAGACCTACCAATTCCACTCCTAGACGTACATCCAAGAGGGCTGAGAATCGAGGTTCACACAAAAACCTCTACATGAATGAACATAGTATCATTAGAGCCACAAACGCAGACAGCCAGATGTCTATCGACTCATGGGTGAATAAATAAAATGTGTTATATCACCTAGGAATATTATTTGACAATGAAAACAAATGAGGAACTGACATTTGCTACAACACGATCAATCCTGAAAACTTTATACTAAGTGAAATAAGCCAGTCACAAAAAAGTCATATATCATGAATCCACTGGTTCAAAATTATCCAAAAGAGAAAAAACCCTAGAGGGGGACTATATAGCATTCCAAGAGAAATGGATTTCCATCTAAGCCTTTCCGCATTTTCCATTTAGTCTTTGTCTTATTCATACAGCAACCTTGACTCAGGAGACTGGAGAACAGGAGGGTGAATGGCAGGATTCAGGTGCTACAATCTGACACAAAAATCCAAAGTGCTGTCACTCTGAAGTCTGCCTGCCCAGCAAACCAAACACTCGTGAAAGTGGGAATTGGGTGTCAGAGGAAATGGGGCAGGGATATTTCATTTGCAGTGAAAATTCCAGATCATTCCAAACGCAATGGCAGAGATGCATTTACAAGAGGAACAGATGGGTGCCTGTGAGCATGGGAGCTTCAGACATTCAGGAGAAGATGTTTTAGCCAAATCTCCTCAGGGAGTCCATCTGGTCCAGGCCAAGACAACTTATTCCATGAGGAGGCTTAATGAGGCCTGAAAATGCCTGCAGCTCTGAGGAGGTGGGCTTGTGGAAGGGGCAGCATTCTCATGGGAAACCAGCCTATTCGGCTCTTGATGGTGACTTTCAGGTCAGCTCTGAGAAAGGAGAAAAAAGATGTTGCTCTGAGGAGGCAACACAGTGAATCCAACCCATCCTTTGCAAGGGCCCTTTGTAGGAGGAAGACTGAGAAGCAATCCACATGTGGCCCAGCCCCGCTCCTGCTGCACGGGAAGGTTGATAGTTACAGGTTCTGTGAGTTCAGGGTGAAAGACAGACGCACCCAAGGGCAGCTCTCGGTGGGCATTCGGTTCCCACCAGCTGTTTGGTATTATTTTTCACAGCATGGCTTCCCATGCTGCAATTCATTAAGTCTCCCAAACTCCCAAATTCCTTAGCCCTGCGAAACTTCAGCTGATAATGTAATGTGATCACTCTCTGAAATGCAAGGCTCTCTAGGGTGGTCCAAATTACAGGTTAAAAACAAGAGTCGCACATTGTTCTGAGCACAGAGAAGATCGGAGGCAACATGGGTGAAGCTCCAGGATGGCAGATCTCAAACTTTTGGTCTTGAGGACCCATTTACACACTTACAATCTATTGAGGTTCCCAAACAGCTTTTGTTTATGCAAGTTATGTCTATCAGTATTTACCCTTTACAAATTCAAACTGATGAAATTTTAATATTTATCTACTTATTTGCAATAATAATACTAAATCCATTACATGTCAATGTAAGGAACACAGCTTTGTTTAATAATATAGTTTTCAATTTAAGAAAACAATTTACTGAGAAGAGTGGCATTGTTGAACAGTGTTTGCAAATCCCTTTAATGTCTGGCTTAGAAGACAGCTAGGTTCTCACATAGACTTCTGCATTCAATCCATTATAATTTAATTTTTGGTTAAAGAATATGAAGCAAAGCCAGATCACATAGACATGTAATGGAAATAGAGAAGAATACTGTAATAGTTTTTTCCAAGTAACTGCGGGTAGTCTTGTTTGATACTACACCAAAACTCAACAAGAGGTATTTCTTAAAGGTTAGTTGCATAGTAGAATCTGAAACCTTATCAATAATTTATTTTGTACTATACCCAGTTAAAACTCAGGGTTCCATCTCGTACTTTGAATGGTTCTTGAACCCATTCATAATAATTCATTTGGAAAATATAGATTCTCTGAGTTACGCAGATTTTAAAATATTTTCATATTTTGCTTGTACCACATTTTTTTAAAAACTCACATTTACTGGCACTCATGATAAAAGAATCCACCTGCCAATGCAGGAGACAAAAGAGATGCAGGTTTGATCCCTGGCTCTGGAAGATCCCCTGGAGAAGAAAATGGCAACCCACTCTAGTATTCTTTCCTGGAAAAACCCACAGACAGAGGAACCTGGTGAGGTCACACAGAGTTGGACATGACTGAGCACACACACAATATTAATACCATCAATCTCATCACAGAAATATTCAAGTGTTGGGATGCTGTCAAGCTTGCAGTTGCAGATACAAGTCGTACAAAATTCTAATTTTCACTTGAAAGGTTGCATTTTAACAGTGGCAAAAAATACTCTCATTTGTTCTCCTTGAAGTGACAGGCCTATCTTTTTTGTTTTCGAAAAAATGTCTGCCAAATACCTCAGTCTGAATAATTATAATTTGTCTGTCAGTTGCTCTTCCAAGTGAAATGGTGTTGCATGAAGAAAGTGGCTAGTTGAGCTCACAACTCAAACACACAAGTGCTTTGCCCGGAGGCCACCATTGTGCTTTGCCACGCAGCAGAAGTGGAAGTGCTTTCTGCATGCTTCCTCATGCATCACACAAAATATGAAAAGATGTGCATTCAAGAGTTGAGATTTAATTACATTAATCATTAGTATTGCTTTATCTAGGACATTCTTAAGGGAAAAATGCTTTGTGTACTTATTTGCTTGTCTTCTGTGTCATCAAGAGAGCACGGTCATGCAGGGCACAATGACAGCTTGTACAGTTGGACGCTGTTGCTTAGATTCCTGCTAAGGCACCAGCGCTCTCATCCACTGTGGCTTTTGTGCCATCAGGGAAACTGTCAACACGGCGATAAAGGCAAGTAATGTCTTAATTATTATGAAAACAGTTTAGACCTTGCAGACCCCCTGAAAGACTCTTGGGGACCCAATAGGGTCCACGGATCATGCTTAGGGGAACACAGATCTAGAGAATAGGGGAACCCTAGGAAACTTAACTGACCACAGCCTGAGGTGCCATTAAACAGCTTCCCCTGGGCAGCGGTGGGCAGCTGTTCTTTTGAGACACCTCCCGTCAGCCACCATGTGGAGACACTTCGAAGGGAAGGCTGACAGAGCAAATGCAGGAAAGCCATGTGGGAGCCCACGGCGCTCATCTGGATGAGAAATGTTGGGGGTCTTGAAGAGGGAGGGGGGAGTGGGGTGGAGGGAAGGCTTCGGAGAGCTGGGCGAGGGCGGCCGTGCCATGAATCCTGCATCCAGATCTGAACCCCATCACCAGGCAGGTCATTAGAGCCATAAATTACAAATTAATCTCAACAGAAAAGTGAGGGAGGAAAGTGTTGTGCATGAATTCTTCCTCTGCCCTCCCTGTGTGTATTTGATGACTCTGGGTTTCCTCTGCAAAAGTCAATGAAACAATTAAGCCTCTGCCCATTTTTCCTCATCCTGATCTCAAACAGTGTTAAAAAGGCTTGCACCACACTTTCACACCCAGGCCTGTTAATAATTCATGCGCTTGCCTTCTTTAGTTCTTTTGTCTTTGCTGCTTAAACCCAGTGGAAACGTGGGAGCTTCCTTTTGATTTCTCAGCGCCACATCCTTACACACATTCAAACGGCCGCTTCTCTAACACCAATTATTTGGAGCTGGTGACATCCTCTCTGCCTTTCACCAAAACCCCAACCAAAGATAAAATTCATCTTTGCTCACTGCATCGGCTTGCTTTGTGAGGAATTCTTGGTCACTCTTGGACAGCTTAGCCCAGAGTGGTGGCTGAGCTGGAGGAGGGGACTCTGCTGCTCCTCAGAGTGTGGTCAGTGTTAACAGCAGCATCAGCTTCACTCTGGCAAAGGGATTCTCAGCCCTTGGCACTGGTGATGTTTGGGGCCAGAAATCTTTCTATTGTGGGAGCTGTCCTGTGCACTGCGGGATGTGTAGCAGTATCCTTGACCTGCACTCACTGGCTGCTAACACCACCTTCCTTCACCACAAGTTCTGGCAACTGAAAGCATCTCCAGACATTGACTGAGGTCCTCTGGAGGTAAAAATCACCCCGGCAGAGGACACGCCAGGCCCTGCTGGAAATGTAAACACTCCAGTCCCATCCCAGAGCTAATAAATCAGAAGTCTTTTCCAAGACTCTAGTTGATTCATAGGCATGTAGACATGTGAGAAGGGCTGGGCTAGAGTGCTGGTTCCCAAACTTGACTGCACATTGCAGTCACCTAGGAACCTCTTTAATGTTTAATTTCTCTCTTCCTGATCAGATGGTAAACTCTGAGGGTGGCAAGGGTCAATGCCTGTCTGGCTCACCATGACAAGTGCTTCCCTGGTGCTGAGAAGTTATGTTGGAGAGAGTGACTAGATGAACAA
Source organism: Bos grunniens (assembly GCF_055505025.1). NCBI lineage: Eukaryota > Metazoa > Chordata > Mammalia > Artiodactyla > Bovidae > Bos > Bos grunniens. The sequence continues at coordinate 7,275,360 of NC_141182.1, forward strand.
AATGAACAGATGACACCATCAAGAGCCTAGTCTGCATCTGTTTGGTGCCCAAGTCCTCTCCTCCAAGTTAGAAAAAAATGACAGGCATTCTGCCTGTGGATGAGCTGCCTGCCTGCTGGTCAGCCTTTCAGGTTCTATGCCTGCTGGCTGAAGCCAGATGGGGCGTGGCGGCCAGGTCTGAGCCGCAGCCACAGCATCAGCATCTCCAGGAAAGCCTTGAAATCATGGTAACTAAACGTGTCCACATCCAATCCTATCTCCATGTATGACCAGGTCAACTGTGCCCCCTTGTAGATGCAGACACTAGGGTTCTGAGTAGCAATAACTTGCTCTTAAATGCTGGGGAGATAGAATTCAGGGGGGCCCTGTGATTCCAGCCCTACCATAACCCTGTGCAGAAGAGACTCTCTGGGTGCCCTGGGGCCCGGGAGGCATGTGGATGTCAGGCCCAGCAACATTCTCTAGCCTCATTTCTTATTTTTCTCCTCCCCGCCGTCCTCAGAAACCCAGTAGAGCTCTCCATCCACTCCAACCGCGATGACGCCTTGTTGCTTCCTGGGATGTGCCGAGTGGCCTCTTTCTCTGAGCCTCTCGGTGTCTTGTCTGGTGGCTGGTAACACTCCCCCATATTCATGCGTCTCCATTCTTCAGGTCTCAGCTTCCACCAGAACTACCAGCGGGGGCCTTCCAGACCACGCCTCACCAGGGAGATGCCTCCGTTTCACGCTCCTGTTTCTACCCTGGGATCAACACTGTCGGCTGGTAATCCCATATTTGTCATTCCTGTTACATGATAAACCTTGAGAGGGCTGTGACCACGTCCATGTGTTTCACCTCACATTCCAACACCTAGCAAAATCCCTGACACAGAGTATGTGCTGAATAAACATTTATTCAAGGAATCAGTAAACCGAGCACTGTTCATAACATCTCAGCCAAGACCTGGGGCCTCTATGCTCCCTGTCAGCCAGTTCCATGACTGGGATTAGAATAAAGAGATGGATGAAGGGAGGGAAGAAATCTGTTCTTCTTTGGGTATTTGGAAAGTCATATTCTTTGTCAAGCGATCAGAAAACAATCGTCAGTTTCCTGCCTCCTTACAGACCTCCCACGCCATGAGGCCTCCTGGACACAACCTGAGTTATCAGAGGAAAAGGAGACGCTGTCCAGCAGCTGCCAAGTTTCTGGACCAATGAAAGAAGCGGGTCCGTTCCAGCGCAGGGAGTCAAGATCCAGGATCAGCCACACTAAAGATGTGCATACGGACACCCTCAGAAGAGTCATGGGCATTTACAAGAAACGCCCCACCCACGACTGGCACTTTAACCAAAGATTAAGGCCTTTGTAAAATATGTGAATGCACAAGGTTTGCATGATTAAAATTTGGCCAACCAGGACAAGCCTTCTCATGGGACAACTCTGGACCACGTGGCTGCAAGTGTGGGGTAAATTTCTGCTGGAGGCTCAGCATCGAGGACTAAAAGATCTGGGCATCTCTGTCTCTCTCAACTCTCTGTGGCTACTCAACTTTTGAAGATTCAGCTTGAGTCTGAGGAATCTTTGGGAAAACAGCCTCAGTCCTCTCAGACCTTCCTGGAGGAAAACTATGCTATTTAGAGATAGTGCAAGTGGCCTGACTCTGAGGGAAGAGTGGGAGCTCCCCGTAGAGGGGACCATCCAGACAATGGTGTGAAGCCATCATGCGCACACAGGTACGGGTGGTAAACTGATCTATCGTGCACAGAATAAAAGCAAAAAGGCAAAGCACTGGAGCACACTGAAGGCGACTTTAAAAGTGATGATGACAATGCTGCTGCTGCTGCTGCTAAGTCACTTCAGTCGTGTCCGACTCTGTGCGACCCCATAGACAGCAGCCCATCCCTGGGATTCTCCAGGCAAGAACACTGGAGTGGGTTGCCATTTCCTTCTCCAATGCATGAAAGTGAAAACTGAAAGTGAAGTTGCTCAGTCGTGTCTGACTCTTAGCGACCCCATGGACTGCAGCCTACCAGGCTCCTTGGATGGATCAAATATACACACAGTCGCGGGTTGAACGCAGTCTTCTATTATTTGAGAAGACTCAAACGATGTCCTTAGTCCAGGGTTGGCCTGGGCCAATGCTCAGTAACTCTGGGCCACATGCAATCTCATTTTTCTCACCAAACCCCACGATGGACTGTCATTGCCACTGTGCAACCAAAGGGAGAAAGAAGATAGAACCTGTGTTTAGACACCCTCATGGGTCACTAGTCAGGGTGGGAACCAGGGTGCTCTGGAGCATCCAAAGCCAAGTCCAGGGTCTTCTTCAGTTTGCCACGCCAGGCTCCTTCCTACCAAAGGAAGGGAGCCAGAGAAGACATGGGGCCCAGCAGCAAGACGTGATGTAGGAGGAACGCTATGGCCAGGGGTGGGTGGAGGGGTGCAGGGTGGAGGCGAGGAGCCTGGAGGCAGGGGGAGAGGGCATTTCCTGGGCTGGGGGATGAAGGTCCTAGAGGAAGGGGATGACAGTGAGACAGGAAAAGAGCAGGGAGATCTGAGAACTCTGGAGGGCAGCCAGTGGCACGTGGTGGCAGGGCACAGAGAGAAAACAGCGATGGGAGGACGGGTAGCACGGCCATCAACACGGAGACCACTGCTCGGCTGCAGGACGGAGTCCCCCAGGTGCCACATCCTGCCACCGCCTCCTCCTCCCCCTGCTCCTCTTCCTTCCTGAAATGACTTACTGAAGGGAAATTCACACAATATAACATCAGCCACTTTAAAGGGAACGGTTTTGTGGCATCAGGTATAGTCACAATGCTGTTCATCTCCTCCGTCCAGTTTCTAAATGTCTCCATCACCTCCAAAGGAAAACCCCAGACCAATTAAGCGCTCACTCCCCGCTCACCGCTCGCTCCTTCCAGCTGCTGGCAAGCATTCATCTGCTTTCTGTCTCTACAGATTTGCCTATTCTGACATTTCACATAAATGCGATCACACAATCTGTGGTCTTTGGTGACTGGTTTTTTTCCACTTGGCAGAATGTCTTGGAGGTGCATCAACACTGAGGCACGGCTCAGTGCGGTTCCCCCTCGCAGCTCTTTGCTCACCTTGTCATCCTTGAGAACACTCCTGGGTCCCACAGCTGCCTGGCACTAGCTGAGAGGTTCCTTGAGCACACTGCTTATGGTAGTAACAGCACAAGTTCTTCCAGGTGGAGGGGGAGAAAAGTGAGGGCCAGTGGAGCAATGAGCACTCACACCCAGGATCCCACCTCCAAATGTGGCCCCTGAACCCTGACATTGTGAGCAGGAAGAGCGGGTGGTCCCTGGGGGGGGGGTGGGTGGGGAGCAGTTTTGAGGGTACACCTCCCAGCATTGTGGACGATGAGGTGGTGACCAGGGAGAGCTCATCACACCCTCATTTTGTGCCAACGCAGACCCTTCAAGACCTCTCACTTCAGAGGCAGCGGCTGTTTTGAATGCCAACAGTAAGCGCTTGCTCTTTGACTTGCTGGATGAACCCCAGGGGATTTTAGATCCTTTTTTCACCAAGTTTTGGGTTTAGATCTTTTTAAAGCCAACACTGCACAAAGCAGAAGTGGATGAGTGCATTTCCTGCTTAGAGCTCTGCGCGTTGCCAGTAATGAGCCTTAGAGGGCTGATTTGACAGTATCTGTATGGAACCCAGCAGCAGCTCATGGTCAAGAGCAGACTAGAACTGCCCAGGGCGTAGGCGTCCGGGGCCGAGTTGAGGGTGTAGGGAAGCAAAGCAGAGCTGGTGAGGTAGGCATCTGGAAATCTCTGCTGGCCAATCCACCCCCCTGGCCTTGTTCAGACTTTACCGCCTCTCCTCTGGGCTATCACCACAAAGGTGTCCCTGCTCCCAGCCTCCTGCCTTCCACACCATCCATACCAACCAAAGCGGGACTAACCACTTTGCTGTCATCTTTATCTTCCTTCAGTAGCTCTCTCACTTCTACAGCAAGGGTTTAACCTGGGTCTAGGCACCACCCACCCCCAGGCTCTCAACTGCTCCCCAGATTAGGAGCTGGCAAACTTTTTCTGTAAGGGGCTGAAAGGTGTATTTGAGACTTCACAAGTTCATCACATTGTGTGTTACAACCACTCAATCCTGTGCTTGAATAAGAAAGCAGCCATAGGCAATATGTAGATGAATGGCTGTGGCTATGTGCCAACAAAACTTCGTTTACAAGATACATACCACTGGCTGTAGTCATGCCACTCTTGCCCAAAATTCTGAATCTATATGCGAAATGATGTGCAACTGTTGAGCATTTCCGTGGGCAGCAGGTCCAGTGCTTTCAGCAGACAGTGAAAGCGTGTGACGGTCCCTGAATGCTAACGCTCTAGCATGGCCTCGCTCCAGCCTGCATACCTCTCACTGGCCGAGCAGGAAGACTCTCAGCTCCTGACACACCAGGCTCTCTGGCCCCGCTCCATCTTTACACATGCTCGGCCTGGACCACTCATGCCTGGCCAGTGCATCTCCTCATTCAATAAATCCACCGACACCCACAAATACAAGTCACTGGGATGGTTTTTGTCTTCCTGAAATTTACTGCCAGATGGGAGAAGATAGACACAAGGAAACTGGAGATAAAGAAGTGGCGCATCTTGTACCAACTGTGCTAACTTGTTACACCTGTAACATTGTGCTACAACTGTGCAGAGTAGGCCAGAGGAGAGGTGCTCACCAACCTCCCCCAGCGGGTTCCCAGGAACAAGGGCTTTCAGTGTTAAAACCAGGAGGCCCTGGTTAAACAGGATGAGTTTATAGGGTCACCCTATATGTGAGGGGTGGGGAGGCAGGGGGCTCAGGGAGCCCTCCCAGAGGCTGTGGCATTGCAGGGAAGATCTGCATTGGGCCACCCTGGCTTTCCTTTTCTTCTCATGTTCTCCCAGCTCACCGTCACACTGTTCCATCCTTTCCATTTTCTTTCTTTTCCCTGACTCTCCACATTCCCTGTGTAGACATGCTCAGCTCCTCTCTCAGCAAATCAACATTTTTCTCCTTCAAAAGGCAGAATTAGACTTTCTTTTCACATTAATCTTTTTGTCCCGCCATATTCAAATTCTATTTTTGAAGAGTTTTCTTTCATTTTTGAGGATTTGACTTGATTTTCCTCTCATATGGAGTAATATAAGACAGGAAAATTAGAAAGTATGTGAAAATGCAAAGAAGCAGGGAGGAAATATAACACAGCTCAGCTCCATTCCACAGACACTAATGCAACCCTCGTATGTTCTCCAGTCCTATTTTCCCATATAGGTTGATATCACAGACATATTGTGACTCTTCTTGCAATAAACTTCTTTGGTGTAAATCTTTTTACCTTTTGTAATTTAATCATTGTAGCAACAAAAAAAATTTTTTTTCTGAAATGCAACCACAGAAATTACATAAAGAGACCCATCACTTAGGAAGTACTACTCTGATCTCTGATGAGATAGTATTACTGGATCCCGGAGTAGGAGCTGGTACAGGGCTTGCTTCTCTAAGCCCTTTCCTTACAGAGGAAAGCAGATGATAGATATTTAGCAAGGAGTAATGACCAAGTCTTTTGATAATGCCATTTCTTGCTGGTTTTAGATGAGGGTACTATACCCATCTGGATTAGAATTACATACACCAGAAGTCCTTCAGTAATTGTATTTGCCAAACTCCAAATTGAGTACAATGACTTTGCAATGGGTTACTTTATCTACCCATTGAACCACATGGGATTGACATTTTTTTTAGCACAAATACTATCAAGTATTGGCAATTCCAAATGGCTCAATCTATTTATGTTCAGTGCTGCTAAGTTTTAAAACTTAATTTATTTTGAATATACATGTAATGAATTGGCTTTCCTGAAAGAAAGCCCATATATTGGCGTCATATGCCTGAGTTCCGATCTGGGTCCCACTAGAGAATAAAGAGTGAGAATGAGCTACTGATCTCTCTTCAGTCTCAGTTTCCTCTACTGTAAAGTGTGGATGATGGCGCCATGTCATCAAACCACCAAGAGCACTTCGTGAGAACATGCAGGCCAGGCAGCCCCTGCTCTGCAGGGCACACGCAGGGATGTTTCATCAAAGGAGCGCACTTAGCGGGTGCCCGCTGAGAACCCCAGTCATGGGACTGCATGCTTAGGATTACTGATCCCTGTTCTCACCACCTCCTCACCCTGTCCAGGAGCATGGAAATCCCAAATGGTCTAAACCAACCTCCTTTGAGGGGTGAGGAAACCTGAGACCCAAAACTTGGCAGGGCCAACCGCAGCCTCTGTTCCCGGTGAGCCATGCTTTGCCTTTGTGCTCATGTATGGCCTCAGAGTCACGCACACGCTAATGCCACGTCATGCCATCCAGCGGGTGTGAATTTACCCACGGAGGAGAGAAGATGGTTCTTCTAAGAGCAAGAGGAGTTACCACTGCTGGACTTCATGAAGCCACACATTCATGTCAGTGAAAGAGATCTGAGATCCAGTGTTCACTGTTGTTCTTATTTTTTAAACCAAGCTTTGGTTTATAGCAGAAAAGTCATTAAGGATCTTCTCTGGGAGTTTTAGGACACGTGCAGAGGTACACTCCACCGAATTGTATTAAAAATGGATATTGGAAATTAAAATGCTCTATACCAGCATTTAGCAGTTACTTCTAAATGGGTGAATCCTTCTCCCCTAATATAATAGATGGATTTCTGCTACTTCAGCCTTTTGGGAAAATAGGCACCCCCAGAAGCCCCTGTGCAGATTTTATTGTGAATCAGGTGTGTAAAAATCAGATGGCACTCTCCTTGCCGCCTCCTAAAAACCTGCTGATTTATGGAAGCAGGGAGTGATTGCATTGCAAGGTTGAAATCAGTACTCTCCCTTTCTTCTGTTCCCCATAACACTTTGCAGAACTCAGAGAATGGTCCTGGTGCTAAAAATGGGAAAATAAATAGCTCTGAAAGGGTGTTTGAGAAAAAAACTAGTCATTTTCTCAACTGTGAAGATAATAGAAAAGCTGAGTATAGGAAAGGCAGAAAATAAGAGAACAAATAATAGTAAGATTTAGGTCTCAGTCCCTCCCACCTGTTTTAAGTTACGTGGTCCGGGGCAAGTAAACTAGGTTAGTGCTAGATCCTTAGGGCTTCCCCTGTGGCTCAGCGGTAAAGAATCTGCCTGCAATGCAGGAGCTACAGGAGACACAGGTTCGATCCCTGGGTCAGGAAGGTCCCCTGGAGAAGGGCATGGCAACCCACTCCAGTATTCTTGCCTGGAGAACCCCATGGACAGAGGAGCCTGGTGGGCTACAGTCCATGGGGTCACAAAGAGTTGGACATGACTGAAGTGACTTAGCACGCATGCATGCTAGATCATTGCTAATATCCACTGTCTATTTCTCAGCAAATGTCATTCTACAAATAGACTACTTTCCCAGCCTCCCCTGAAGCAAGGTATAGACATATGACAATGAATTATAACCAGATGTGTGGGTGCCTACTTCCAAAAATGACCTTTAAGAAGAAGGGGTCTGGCCTTCTACTTTTTTGTGGCCTCGAATATATGTATCATGGCTGAAGCTTCTATAGCTATTTTGGACATGGGGCAGCAGGCTAAAAAGAGCAGAGCTTCAAGGCAGAAGGAGCCGGTGTCCCTTGGTGATTTCATAATGCTGCCATACCAGCCTTGGATTGTCGAGCTCCAATTCTTTTACTTGTGAGAATAAGCCTTTTGTGTTTAAACCACTATAGAGAGATTTTCTATTGTATGACACCAAAACCTTTTCCAAACCCACTCACTGGTCCCTCCATATCGTCTGCTGTCTGATGCCAGACACCAGTGTTTCTTCTCCAACGGCCACCATAGTTCCTTGGCTGGTCCTCTTGGTTCTGGTCTTGCTCTCTTAAAGTAACTGGAATCATCTTTTTAAAGAAGAATATCCGGTCATGTTATGAGTCTGACAAAAACCGTCTAATGATTTCCAAAACCGTATACAGTTTGGTATACAATCCTCACCCTGTCTATTGGCAACATCTCCTTCTGCCTCCCTCCCCCTTGGTTCCTCAGCTCATGCCACGTGGCTTTATTTCTGACCTTTAAAAACACTAAGATCATTCCCATCCTGGTACTATCTACACGTTCCTGTCTCTGAAAAGCTCTTCTCCCACATCTTTACATGGTGACATGCCGGACACTCAGATTTCAGCTGACTGTGACCTCTTCAGGATACCTTTCCTGACCACTCTCTGAGGACGCCCCCCCTCCCTGCCCCCAGTCTCTTTACTCCACTATGTTTTAGCATCATAACTCATGTGTATACCTGATGTTTGGGGATTGATTTATTTGTGTGAAACCCCTGTTGCACCAAAGCTCCACAGCAGTAGGTACCTTCTGTGTTGTGTTCATGGTTATATCATCTGTGTTCAGCATATAGTAGGTCCTCAACAATTATTTTTTAAATGAGTTAAGAGGTCCTGTCAATTGAAATAATAAAATCAACTTGATTGAGTTGACTTAGCTACTGAAGTCAATATTGTTAAGATAAAATTCAAAGCGTATCCAAACAGAATTGCTAATATTAATCCGGCAAGTATTCCAGACTTTAATAGACTCCCTGACATCCCCAGGATTCCACACTACATCCCATCGTCCCAGTCGAAGGCTTTCCCTGGGAGCCAGTGACCATTTCTCTAGCTAAACAAGCTAAGAAGGAACTAAATTGCTTATCAATAGTAGGTGGAGGAGTTTAGAGAGTAATAAACATATTCCTCTGTTTATATTCACACCTCTTCCTTCTCTTTCTATTGGCAAATGATAAGGGTTGTTAGGAAATTATTGAACCACTTTAACCACCTACAGTTGATGGGCAAAGCTTTGCTCTAATTAAGCAAATCCTACAAATACAAGTCAGAGGAGGGGAGAGGTTCATTTCTAATGATAGGCACCCAGAACAGAGATAAGCATTTTCCTCCTTTTTTTTTTCTTTTTTCTTTTATTTCTGTGTATGAACATGCCAATGGCAGTCAGCCACTGTATCTGCAGGGTATTCTACCCACACAGCCCCCCCTTCCCCCCAGGGATTGAGGCTTTTAAGCACAACAAATAGAACGGAGAGCAGAGAAGAAGCTTGACACAAAGCTTGATGTAGAATGATCAAAATATGTTAATACTTTGATTGAACAGGAAACATGTAAATTATAGAGCAGTTAAGTTCATAACCTGATTCTCTTCACTGAATCAAAAGATCTCAGGCTAATTTTTTTATTGGTGTGCACATGTGTGCAAAGTCCCTTCAGTTATGTCCAACTCTTTGAGATCTCCTGAAGAAGGAAACGGCAATGCACTCCAGTATTCTTGCCTAGAGAATCCCATGGACAGAAGAGCCTGGTGGGCTACAGTCCATGGGGTCACAAAGAGTCTTATTGGTAACTTACTGCTTATTAATGATTTTTAAGCAGTGTTTTTAATAAAGCAAAGATGGCAGTGTGGTTTAACAATGGGAACAGCATTAGTTCAGGAGCCAGAGAGATCTAGGTTCAAATCTCAAGCCCACGTAACCTACTCAGCTGTAGGTAAGCTAGCCAAACTCCCTCGTCTGACATTTTCTCATCAAGAAAACAGGGATGACAAACACCCCCAACTTAATGCTTTGCTCGAAGTATTAAAGTGAGGTCTTACAAGGTATGGAGATCTGTGTCCAATGGGTGGCCTTAAGTTCACAGCAAGTATTACATGCTTGCCGCTCACCCTCATCATTACTGTTAAGCCCTGTTACTCTTTATCAGCAACAGTGATCATCTGGCCTAACGATTTTTTCAGCAACTTGAGTCGTGGTTTTCCTTGAAGTGTAAGATCTTAACACAGCCCACGGGGGCCTAGAGAGTCTATCAGGGCCATCCCTGTGGTCAGACCCCATCTCTCACTGTCCTCAGCACTCCAGGCCCACCCTCCTCCTTTGCGCTCCTTGATCTCCAGTGCTGCCCTCATTGCGGCACGTCTGGCTCCCTCCCATCCTCCAGGCCTTAGTCACTGTCCTGACCACGCTATGGAAATCTTCTCCCATCAATCACTCTCTCCCTCAGCCCTGTTTATTTCCAGCAGGACACGGAGGTACAACCTGAAAAAACTAGCCTTTCTGTGTCTGTTTGCTTGTTTAACATCTGTCTGCTCGATAGGGTTTGTGTTCCTCCAGGCAGGGGTCTTACGTGGTCCTCAGCTGCCTGCTCTGAACAGGCTCCCAACCAGGTTTTAATAAATAAGCGAATGAACTCATTGGAATAATGATTGTTTTGAACTGGTTTCCCCACCAAAGGACAACAAGACAAGGATTTGGGTGCAAGTGGTTTGTTTCGGAGGCAATTACAGGAAAAAACCAGCCAAGAAGTAAGAGGGATGAGAAAGGGACAGAAGCTGCAAAGCATGGAAGTTCACGCACATTGCCACTGAGGGCAACCGCGCTCTCTCTGGGTAACACTGGGAGGGCAGCAGAAGAGCCATGAGATGTCCACACTTCCCACCCTCGTCCCAGGAGAGGCATTCTCTCTCTCTCCCCACCAGTTCACGTGAGCTGTTGACTGAGGACTAGTGCTCCTAAACATTTCCAGCTTGCTTCAAAATGGACAGAGTGGGCTCCTGGGGCCAGACAGAGCACTCAACTGGAGGCTGGAAAGCAGGCAGGGTATGCCCCCAAGTGCTAAGTTCCACAGATACGTGTGACAGGGACCGTAACAGTGGAAACAAAACTCAGGGCACACGGGCCAGCATGGAAAGCCAAGACCACTCTCTCAAAGCTATGATCCGTGCCCCATACACACACAGCCTTCATATGATACAGACTGGCATATACACAATATGTCTACAGAAGCTAATTTTTCTGCTCTCTTCCCAAATGCCATTTTGAACAAAGCATGACTACAGAAAATAAAGTCAACTGAGAGGCAAGGCAATGTGTCATTAAGTACCACTTCTTGAATACCTAGGCCCACATACCGGGACACCCCAACAGTGGTCTGGGGAATGGCTCCAACTCCCTGACATGATTCTGAAATAACCAATATCACATTAACAAGCTTTATGCTGGAAATTACTCTGTACAAAGTGCTATTAAAAGTCAGTGATGAGTGAAAATAGCCTTCACAATTTCATGTCAACATTCAAACCCTAGATTGAGTCTCTCCTCTCCAGTTTCTTTCAAATAATTATCTTCCCTGGATTAAATGATATTTTTTAATTCAATAGCATCCCACAGCCATATGTTTATTTTATTTGGATGAAGGAGGAAGGTATCTTAATTTCTCATAATAAGAGCTTTCGTGAAAGCAGGAAATTCAGTGACATGGTGGTAATCAAAACTGAATTCTATACAAGAGGTAAATTATATTGCCTTCCAAATTAATTTGCAAATGGTCACAATACTAATAAAATGCAGGCGAGATTCTGATTTCCCTTCTGCAGAAGCTCAGCTCCTCCGTAAACAGGAGGAGAAAACTCACCAAGGAGCATGGTATCAGGTTAGGTCACGTGCCAGAAAGCCCGAGTTTAGCCTCAGAAGTGAGGTGTGAGTTGCTGAGATGAACACACGACAGATATCTGTCCTTCTGCCTCTGATTCTTCTCTTCTGTTTCTTTACATCATGTGGCTGATCCTGGGAGACACCAGCATCAAGCCGCAGAAACTGGAATGAAGAAAGGACCTCCTTGAAGACACAGCTCTGCAGCACTGCAAGCCCTCTAACCCCCTTCTTAGGAAGGCCTCTAGACTGATCCCACCCCCAAGAAGTTATTTATTTTTAACACTTGCAGTACAGATTTTTCTTTGAAATCTACTTCTGTTGATGGGTGGGGTCCTTTACCACATTGAGCAGCTTGAAGCCAAGGATGCGGGAAGTGTATATTAGCTTCCTGTGGCTGCTCTAACAAATGACCACAGCCTTAGCATCTTGGAGCAACACAAACGTATCCTCGTGCCGTTCAGGTCAGAGGGGAATACACCTCCTCTGTTCTTAGCTTCTAGGATCGCCTGAATCCCTTGGCTCGTGGCCCCACAGTACTCCAACCTCTGCTTCCATCATCCTGTCTCCTTCATTTTCTTCGACCTCCTTGCCTCCTTCTTGTCCTTAAACCCATCTGGATAATCCAGAACCACCTTCTCATTTCAAGATCCCTAATAATACCTGCAAAGTCGCTTGTGCCATAGAAGGTATTCACAGTTTTGGGAATTAGGATGAGGACATCTTTGGGGGCCATTACTCTGCCCACCTCAGTGGTAATCACCATTGTGTCTACATCCAGGTAATGTGAATTACAGCAAAATGGCAATAAAATAAGGGAACCGAGTGCATTGCTTTGAGTGTGAACTCAGGCCATGAATCCTGGCTCTACTGAGTTAGCCTGACCAGCTTTTGAACCTCTCTGGACCTATCATCTCTTCACCTATGAGCACCCCCCTTGAATAGTTACGATAAATTAGATAATACCTGCTGAGAGTTTTGTCAGTGCAAATAATTTTGCCAGCTCAATAAGCTCTCACTGAGACACCAGTGAACCAGGGGTCAGCAAATGTATTCTGTCAAGGGTCAAGCAGTAAATATTCTCAGCTTTGAAGGCTACATGGTCTCTGTTACAACTATGGAGTTCTGCAAATATAGCACAAAAGCCGTCATAGACATACATAAATGAATGACTGAGGCTATGTTCAAAAAAGTTTATTTATGGATATTCAAATTTTAACTTCATGTAGTTTTTTCATGTCATGAAACATTATTTTTATTTCTTCCCCAACCATTTTAAAATGCGAAAAAAAAAAAAAAAAAAAAAACCCAAAACCCCAAACATTCTTAGCTTGTAGGCCTTTCAAAAACAAGTGCTGGATTTGGCCCATGGATTCTGGGTTGCTGAACCCTGATCTCTATGACCTTCAGAATCCTTTCTATTTGAGAGTCTGCATGTGTGCGTTCTCAGTTGCTCAGTCATGTCCTACTCTTTGCGACCTCACAGACTATAGTCTGCCAGACTCCTCTGTCCAGGCAATTTTCCAGATAAGAATACTGGAGTGGGTTGCCATTTCCTACTCTAGGGGATCCTCCCAACCCAGGGATAGAGCACACATTTCCTGCATCTCCTGCACTGGCAGGCATCCATCTGAGAGTCTACAGTTCTACTAACCAGAAAAGCATGGTGGGGGAAGAGCAGAAGTAGCCAAACCATGCTCAAGTCCAAATTTCACTTCTTAGATAGCTGGCTTACCTCAGTAGCTGAGCTAACTTCTCTGAGTATCTATTTTCTCACCAGGCAAACGATAAAGACTTATCTACTATGGAAATTACAAATGTTACAATAAGCAAACGACACAATACATTGTCCACCTTGACCTCTGTCACAGAGTAGGTGCTCAGTCAATGTTAGTTCTCGTTCATCTTCACTCACTTGGAGGAAGGAATTTCTTCACTGAAAGAATTTGGCTCTGAACTGGTCTTTTAAAGAAGCAATTTGCAGTAACAAGATGGAAATGCTGAAAAGGTGTTCTCTGCTCTTAATAGCCTGTGAGACCCCATGATCTGGGCTTCCCTGGTGACTCAGCACTAAAGAATCTGCCTGCAATGCAGCAGATGTGAGTTCAATCCCTGGGTTGGGAAGATCTCCTGGAGAAGGAAATGGCAACCTGCTCCAGTATTCTTGTCTGGAGAATCTCATGGACAGAGGAGCCTGGCGGGCTGCAGTGCATGGGGTCACAAAGAGGTGGACACAACTGAGCAACTAACAGCAACAATGACAAGCCAGTGATCTACCCAGACTCGTGATGAATAAGAAACGGCAGTGATTCTAGGTGGTTTTGCACCCTGTACTTGTTGGGCCAAGACTGGGTTTGACAGAGGAACCATGTGCCTGCTGCCAAATCCTTTGGAAAACTCTCCTTCGTACTGGGGGTTGAGGGCTGGAGAGGAGTCCTTGGGTTGAGTCCAAGGTTAACTGTGTTTGAATTGAAGGTTAGGAGTTTCTCGACTCATTGAGAGTAAACTGAGACGGCAAGTCTGTTGAACTTGGTGCGTCCTGTTCAATCTCTCCACCCCTACACCCCTCGCCCCCACCCGCCCCTAGCCACCAAACCCTCTCCCTGAACATCAGCCACAGCGGCAAACGGAAACTCGCAGTGATAAAACACTGGCTAAGCGCTTACATCATTTTACAATCAAACATCTCCAAATCTGTTTATCTGATCAGCCGCAGATTCTGTCAGAGCGTTGACATGTGCATTTCTAAATAATTTCAGGATGTCAACCTGAATAGACCCGCAGAATCGGAAAGTTAATTATCTTTGACAACTTTGCCAGCTAATTTCCTATTTGTATGTACCAAACTGGGGGCCTGTTTCATCCCCTCCCGTCACAAAGGATTTATCAATCAAACCAAGGCCTGAAATTGTCTGCCAAGGCATTCGGGCTTCCCAAAGGGGCGGTGATCTGTCTGAAATCTCGCCAACTGTCCAGCGACAGCAAAGTGGACACGACACAGAAGCAAAGCCGCTTCCGTCCCGGGGGAGGCCCTGCTGCCCAGAGCCCCCAGCTCAGCAGCCCCACCCTTTCTCCGGCTCATCCTGATCTGGCGGCACTTGTCAGGCCCCCGTTTCCAAAGGAGCACCCGCTTCACCTCTGGGTCTCAGCTGACAGGCCCCGCCAAACGCCAGGGCCCTGCTTGTCAGAGCCAATCGGCTGACCCTTGCTCAGGAAGGTGGGCCCCAGAAACTTAACAAGCGGGCTGGTGCTGACAGGCGCTTTGACGGTGGCGATCAGGCTCCTGTGGTCACTGCTTCTCTCTGACAGGCAGGCGTGTTTCACTTTAATGGCCATTTCCGCTGCCGAGTTCCCTGGACCGGACTGCTGCTTTGCAAGATTGCAGCAGGCTGTCACCGAGCTGGCTGTGGGGCCTGCCTGCAATTCTCTTATTGGTTCCTCATGCTCGACTCAGCCTGCCGAGGAGGCAGCTGCAATACGACAGGATAACAAGGCTGGCCTGGACCTGCCTGGTTCCTGCCCACCCACCAGAGGCACCAACCAGGAGGAAGTCTCAGGAGGAAGGTGTTCCTGTAGCTCACTCATCTATTCAACACCTATTCATGTTGATCACTGTGTAGATGGACCCCGTCTTTCAAAAACTTCCCAATTTAATGGATGACATTCCTTTACTTCTCTTGCTTAATTTATGTCAAATACCTTGTGTGTGCAAAGTGCTCAGCATGAAGTTCTCAGCACTAAGATAACAGTAAAAAACAATAAAATAGAAAGAGTAAAGAAAACAGGATCTATTCTAATGGAGCTTATCTTCTATTGCAGCACACTATGTATGGTAGGCAGAACAAGGCCCCTGACCTGTTTTGTAAATAAAGTTTAACTGGCACTCAGCCACACCCACTTATTTGCCTCCTATCTCTGGCTGCTTCTGTGCTACAACAGTGGTGGGACTGAGCAATTTTAACAGAGCCCATACATCCCACAAGGTCCACTTACTATCTGACCCTTTACAGAAAACATTTGCTGACAAATACAGATAATTTCCCTGGAGAAGGGAATGGCAACCCACTCCAGTATTCTTGCCTGGGAACTTCCATGGACAGAGGAGCCTGGTGGGCTACAGTCCATGAGGTCAAAAGAGTTGCACTTGACTTAGTGACTAAACCACCACCAGGGACAATTTCAACACAAGTTAAGTGGAAACAGATATACAGAGTCCAGAGGGAGCCTATATGATGGTTGGCCTATTTAGTCACTGTTGCTGCTACAGCGCCTGACACCGGGCTTGGCAGAGAGTAGTAGCTGCTCACCAAAAAGTTCTCATTGGCTGGATGGAGGAAAGAATGGATGTTCTGATGAGGCAGTTGGGAAGCTTCTGGAAGGTTTGATGAAGGAGAGAATAAGTAAGCTGGATCTGAAGAATAAAAAGTACTCAGAAGAAGAAGAAGGAAAAAGGTGTTCTTGGAGACAGAAATTCACTTGTAATACCTGATTATCAGAGGCCTGGCGCAGGAAACTGCATCGAAGGAACAAAGAGCTGGTGGAACACAGGACCTGAATGGGGGTCAAAGGGAAGTGCATCAGGAAATCAGGGAGCAGTGATACCATGTGAAGACATGCAATTTGTAATCTCACTGTACACAGGCAGTGTGCCCTCCAAGCCCAAACTTCACTGACCCCATACTTGAGAGTCCCTCCCTTGAAACAGACCGCAGTCTTCACTCCTCCCTTTTGGAGCACTCGTAGGTCCTTTACCCCAGACGTGGAGTCAATGCCCCCAAAGCTCCAGGATTCATACTATGAGGTCATCCTGAGGCCCCATGGCCAGACCCTGGCTCCAGGAACATGGCCTGGCAGGTCAGGCTGGGTGAGAAAGAGGCGCTTCCTGCCAAGTGGACTGTTCTCCCTTCTCCGCCCACAGGCCTCTTGCCTGGCCTCTCCTGTGCACCCCGCTCTGTGGGTGGCGGGGTGTCATCAGCAGTGAAAGAGATCGCGTGCGAGGCACACAGTGGTGAGGTCCTCGACAGCTCCAAAGAAGACACCGCCGGAGGAGGGGGTGTTCTACATTTCATGTCAATACAGAAAAAATCCAAATGGTAGGTTTAACATGCCCCGAAAGTGAATCCTCACGCCTATTTCCCTGCACGCGCTTGGTAAGGTTGTATTCTGGTCAACATCAACATCAACAAAGCACAATCTCTGAATCAGTGGGAGCTGGCATTCACAGGTAGAGTGAAGGATGACGCTGTGTCATGAGTAATATTGGAACCAGAGCTAAATCAATGGTATTGGGAGCTGTGAGGCAAGAACATCTGTGTTGTTTTCAGTATAAACTGGTTATGAAAAGCCATGGCATTATGAATAATAATGGGGTTGCTACTTTTTGCTTATGATGGAAGATGTTAAATCAGCCAGGAATGACTTACTGACCATAAAAAGCACAAAGAAGTGGTCTCTGGACCTGAAGTAATGGTGCCCTTGTATGTGGAGACTGGACAATAAAAAACTCATGTTCTCTGCCCTCTGTCCGACAGTTTCATCAGTAAATCACCATAGCTCCATATGGTGAATAAATTTTATAATGAAATTACTTATAGACAAGGGCCCCACAAAGAATTGTTCCCAAGGGGTCCTGAAGACACGATATGCATTTCCATATCAGAGAGAGAAGTATCACGTTGAAAAACAAACAACATCGACAATTAAAGAGCCAATAAGTGACTTGGATGAATCCTCCCCTTTACTGGTTACCCCCAGAGAACTTCTTGGTCAGACCAGAAACTTGTCCTGAGTCCCTTCTTTCTCCTCCTAGAGCTCACTTCCCAGGTTCTTTAGCACTTTTCACATAATAAACTTGCCCTCAACCCACCTCCACCTCCCTACCCTGCTCAGTCCTTACTTTCTTTCCTTCAACCCATTCATTATGCTTTTGAGTAGCTGTTTGATTTTCTCACTAGGTTCATCACAACTAGACTCTCTGGCCTTCTGCATTCTGTCAGTAATGCCTAACGCAGCTCCCGAGCCGCGTTAGGCATTACTGACAGTGTTCCACTCACTACCTGGTTCTGCTTCTTGAAATTCTAGAAACGGCCCTGGCAGAGGCTCTAGCTGAGACCAACTTACTGACCACTTCTGACCACTTCCTGTTTGATGGACTTTGGAGGAGGAGGGGGCCTCTGAACACCCTCATGTCACTAACATCATACCTGTCACATCGTGCTTGTCAGATGAAGTTTCTGGATTTTCTCCAAAAGTCAGAAGGAAATAAAGATCAAAATACAGATCATGGTGCTGGCCAGAACACTGCCTTCCAGCTGAAATAAAGTTTAGAGTAGCTGGATAAAAATTGCATGAGAGGCTGCGTCAAGGAGATCTTGGAATCATGTAAGAGGTGGCGTTCCCAGCATCAGAGAGCATATGTGGCAGAAATGATGATACAAGATTCGGGGCATTAACTCTGTAATTTGTTATCAATTTCAGTTTGATCCTTTTCTGAGCTTCTGCACATAAAAATTAATCTATGGAGTTAATCTGTGTAAAAATTCTTGCCACAGGGGCTCCCAATAATAGTGTATGGAGTGAAGAGAGCAAAGCCGTTCCTCATGTCTCCTCTCTACAGCCAACTTCATATCAACTATTTAACTGTGTGTGTGTGTGTGTGTGTGTGGGTGGGTGGGTGGGTGGGTGTGTGTGTGTGCAGTCTTGATAGTAATCCTGCAAAGTAAGTGCAAGTCTTCAAAATATAAGGAGGTTAGATTTTGTGTGTGTTTAGAGTTTTTAATTAATAGACTTTATTTTTTAGCTGCTTTCAGGTCTGTAGAAAGACTGAGCAGAAAATACAATGAGTCCCCATCTACCTTCTGTTCTTTCTCTCCTCCACCCAGTTTGCCCTATTATTAGTATCTTGCATCAGTGTGGTGTATTTGTCACAACTGATAAGCAGATACGACACACATCAGTAACTCAAGTCCACAGTCTATATTAGGTTCACATTTTGTGTTGTGCAGGTCTGTGGGTTGTGAGATGCTTTGATTTAGATTGTTTTTTCCCTACATCTTTTAGCACCTACGGATTCTTTAAAATTTTCTTTAAAGTACCAAAGCAACCACGTTTACAAACAATAATTGAACTAATTTTTTAATTACCTAAGGATATACGATCAATTCAATCCCATCACATATACACTGTGAGGCTTACAGTGTATCAGGTACCGGGCGATGTGCTGGGGAAAGAGTAGTAAACAGACAGAAATGGTCCTTTCCCTCTTAAAGCTTGAGAGCTTCCCATTCGAGATGAGTATCTGGTAAGTAAACACGAGTAAGTGCCCCTTTCAAAGGGCACACGCAGAAGCTGCAAGAATCTACCCAAGGGGTCAGAATGACGGCTCTGACGTTAGATGTCTCCGAAGCAAAGAGCCTCGATGTTCTGGTTCCCTCGAGTCATCTCCCGAGTTGGTCCATGATCTCAGATGACTTCCTCTAAACTGGAGCCTGCTCGGGTCCCCACTTCTACTTTTCTGGGACCCAGGGATCCCCAGCAGCCCCAGATCATGAGAGCCCCTGCAAGACCCACAGGGCTCAGGCCCAGGGCTCCCAGAGCCACCTCCTGCCGCCTCCCTCATCTGTGGAGAGAGGAATTCGCTGCCTCGCCACACGAACGCCCTTTGTCCGACAGTGCTGAGCCGGCCAGTTAGAGCCCAGGGCTTATTTCCAACACAACTTTCCTCAGCTGCAAGGGCTGGCTGAAGGGACCTCCACATTTGGAGACTGTTAGCCTTGCATGTGGGTTTCCAGGGGCTGCTACAACAAATTCCCACAAACTGAGGGCTTAAAACTATAAAAGTGTTTCCTGAGCCCGGGTGCTGGAAGTCTGAGATCAAGCTGTCAGCAGGGCCGTGTTCCCGGCAAAGCGTCTTGGGGAGAATCTGCCCCAGGCCATTCTCCCAGCTTCTGGGGGCTGCCAGCCATCCCTGACACCCCTTGGCCTGCAGACACATCACTCCAGTCTTCGCCTCTGTTATCACATGGTCTTCCCCCGGATGTCTTCATGTTTGTATGTCCCAAAGGCCTCTTCTCATAAGGACACCAATCACTGGACTTAGGGCCTCAACCTGATTATATCTACAAAGACGGTCTTTGTAGATATGGCCGCGTCCACAGGGGCTGCGGCCTAGGACTTGCACACATCTTTGGAAGGGACAGGATCCAACCCGCAGCACTGTGAGTTCATCATTCACAACTGACCTCCACCAGAGTGAGACTAAGTGGAACCAAAGCTGAGGCCAGAAGAAGAAAAATATGCTGTTTCCTGACAGTTTTCGAGTAGCACTGACTGGCCTAAGAGTGTGGACGACACCAAGCATGACATACGCACGCAGGTATCCCATGTCATCGGTGTATGTCACCAATCACGCATAAGTGGTTTTTAAAAGGGGAAAGACAGAATGTGGGGCTGTTCTAGGAGCTGAAAAATACAACTTCCCAGGGTTCTAGAAATACCACTTTCCTCATCCCAGGGAAGACCATGATGTCAGAGATTAACTGAACATCACTCATCATGTGTTCATTCCAAACACAGTTGGTAAGAACCCCTGCTGCCTGCCCTGTTCTATGCAGGGCAGACAGGGCAGCAGGGGAAAAGCAGCCTAACCCAGGAGCTCATGTTCTAGTATGGGGAGACCAGCGCTAAGTAAGGAAATAAGGGGAAAGCAGAGAAGAGGCCTGACGTGGCTGCGGAGTGAAGCAGAGAAGTCAGTGGGCACAGAGGAAGTCGTGCTTAGACGGGGATGTGGGAGACAGTGAGGCAGAGCAAGAGAAGCTCTCCTGACGGCTTGTTTCTCATTTCTTTCTTTGGGGGATGGAACTGACTCACATATGGCTGAGTACGGAGGTACAGATTTGGTGAGAGAGGTTTAAAATGCTGGAACAAGAGGGCATTTACTGATGGCTGAAGGTCCGGGGGCTGGGGATGGCTGGTGATGAGAAAGGTCAGAAGTGGAAGCAAAGACCTTGCTGTTGCCAGGTGTGCAGCAGAGTCCGTCACGGTGGGAGCCACATGCAGGAAATGAAAATTTAGACCTGCTCATGCTTGAGGACCTGAGTTCTTGCTTGGGTTCTGATGACTATCTCTGTGACTCTGCTTTCTCATTGACAACACACCCTGGGAGAGTACCAATCACCCACATTCCTCTTCACAAAAAACCCCCAAAGCATCCAAGTGGTTTCTGAGTGAGAGCCTCTGAAGCAATTCCAAACAGTCCCACTGCACTAGGGTTTCCCACCTGGGCACAATAACATCTGGGCCCCAATTCTCTGTGGCGGAAGCTATCCTGTGCATCACAGGGTGGTCAACAGCACCCTGGCCTCCACCCACTAGACGCCAGGAGCAACCTTCTCTCTAAATGTGACGACCAACAACATCTCCAGACTTTGTCATTGTTACCTGGGGGATGGAGTGGCCCCTGGTTAAGAGTTGCTGCTAGATCATGGGTCTGAGCAGAGGATCAACAGCTTTTCCGAGCAAGTTCAAGGTCAACTTCTCCTGAACCCACTCTGTCCAGCCATTCCTCCGCAGGACAGGAGCCCAGAGATAAGGTCTGACCATGACTCCATCTCAGTCCCGCCCAGGTCACGTCCTTCAAACCCCACCCCACCCCCTTTGCCTTCAGAAGTTGACCTAACTGGCTTTAAAAAAAAATAAGATAAAATAAATAAACAAGCCTAAATTGTGCTCCAAAAGATAAAGGATTATTTGCTTTTCTTTACAAAAGCATCATTCCTATCTGCAGTATATACAGTGAATGTCTTTTTTCTTCCAAGTCACCAAAAACAAGCTAATTGAGTACACAACATTTTGGGGGTACTTTCTCTGAATGATTTTCATGTTATTATTCTATTTTAAACATTCTTTATTTTTAAAACAGGGGTGTGGAAGATGGGGAAAGCAGACCAAGTAATATTAAACAATTAGAAATTTCAGACATTTTACAAATTATTACAGTCATCACATCATCACTATTTTTATTTTCTGTTCTAACCCAGAAAGTTATAGTTCTCAAAAGCACAACTGCATCTAATGAGATATAACCAGGATACAAATGTCTTTCTAGTATTTCATTTTTTGCTGTCAATCCAGTTCAAACTCCAAGATACCACTGAATGAAGGATTCTCAACTCAACACTAAAGAGCAAATCAAGATTTCCATTAAAAAAAGAAAAACTGCATGTTCCCAGGCTTTTATCCATTTGTATACCTATAAGAAGCAGCTGCAACTTTGCATACAAGTGATTTCTTTTTACATAAATAAAATGTTTTTGCCATTTTTAGTCACTGAAGCATTAAAAAAAAATAAAGTGGAAGCCGTTGAAAGGATAAGCTTTAAAAAATAACTTTGTTGGCTTACTGAATGATTAGTTCTTGGCTTTTTTTTTTTTTGAAAAGTTTGTTGTACATCCTATTCCCAATTCAATTTACACTCACCTGCAGAGACCTCTATGCCTTTTAATTGCTACTCTGATTTTTTTCCCCAGTTTTATTGAGAAATACTGGTATTCTGGGTTTTGATGCAAATATTTCTTTTTCCCAAAGATGTACCGCTGTCTGAGATAAGTGATTTGGGGGGATTTTGAAAGTATGTTGAAACATGGTATTAAGGAATCTAAACATGAAGGCTGTACATGTTAAAAAGTGAACGTGTCTGCAGGAGCCTGCCTTGGAAAGACACCTGTCTGTCTACAGATGAGCTAAATGCTGTGAAACACGGAAGAAGCATCATTCTGTGGCTCACTGCCAAGCTGGGCTCAGTACTCCACAGAGACTGTTGAGTTGGCTTAAGACCTTTCAGCCAAAAAAAAAACAACAACAACAACTCTGTAGCTGGGTACTTTTATGCTCCCCCAGGATAGCACATCCCCTCCCTCCACATCCACCTGGCTTTACTCTTATCTTTAGTCAGAAGTAGAGTTGGTCAGGACAGCAATTACCCAGTTAAAAATCCTTGGTTGGATATGAGTGAATGAAAGTAGCTCAGTTGTGTCCAACTCTTTGTGACCCCATGGACTCTACAGTCCATGGAACTCTCCAGGCCAGAATACTGGAGTGGGTAGCCTTTCCCTTCTCCAGGGGATCTTCCCAACCCAGGGATCGAGCCCAGGTCTCCCGCGCAGCAGGCGGATTCCTCACCAGCTGAGCCATAAAGTTGGATGAGCTTAGAACATTCAACTATTGACAAAACCCAACCTACTCACTCAAGACACTTTAACCCTTACAGTTGTCTCAGGTGTTCACATTTTTAATTGGCAAGAAGACACAAAGAACAAGCATCCCAAACTCAATAGGTTACAGCAATTTGTTCCCACACGTTTTCTTTTTTTAATTTCTCATGGTTCTGTGGGTTGACCAGCAGGTCTTCTGATCTGGGCCAACTCATCTGGGCTGGATACAGTGGTCTCATTTCCGTGTCTGGCAGCTAACTCAACGTCACCTGGGGAGATAGCACGGGGATAGCCTGGAGTGGGGGATTTGGTGAACTCCCTGCTTTCTGGAAGCTTAAAATCTATTCATGCATTAATGAATAACACTAATGAATACAGAGACCGAGGTGAGTTGGGGAAGATGTCCTGAGGATGTGATGTGTGAACCAGGATCTAAAGGATAAAGAGGAGGGCCATAGTTCAGCTCCCCAGAAAAGAGACTCTGACATGCAGATCTGAGTACAAAGGGTCTATGGTGGGGTGCTCTCAGAAACATCACCTGCAAGGGAGTGAGGGAGGCTGCATGGGGCAGAGGGAAAAGCAGCAACAGAGGACCTGGCCAAGAGCCTGAAGTCTTATCAGAGTCTTAGACTTTGTACCCCCGTCAACCAGTCATAACTCTCTGGGCAAGGCAGCTCCTTTCAGTTGAGGACAAACCCTGGGAAAAGACTCAACTATCAGCTGACAATAGACCTGTGAGCTGAGTGGAAACAGTGAGCAGTGCCCCCCACACTCACCCCAGCATCCCTAAAAGGAACCAGAGACAAAGGAGGAAGGAGATACACCCAACAGTGGGGACAGTATGTGCAAAGGCCCTGTGGCAGCAGAGATCCTGGAGCATGTGGGCAATGGAGAGAAGGCCCACGGAGGGCTGGGGTGTGGAGAGCAGGCATGAGTGTACAATGAGATGAAGCTGGAGAGCAGGCAGGATGAGGTCACATGGGGCCAGGTGGACCACGGCAGGGTTTTGGTCCTCATTCTAAGGGTAATGTGAAGCCACAGAGATTTTTCAAGCAAAAGAAGCAATTTGCTTCAGCGAAAAGAACAGAATTGAGTAAAGTGCATAGAGGCAAGGTTGAGCCGAGGTGGGAAGACCAGTCCACGTGTTGCATGCAGGTGGCAGGCGGGCCGGGAGACGGTGAGAATTGAATGGAGTCAAGAGAGGTTTTAGGGGTGAAGTTAATGAGGTCTGACGCAGGCAGAGATGAGGGGTGCGAGGGGTAAAAGGCATCAGGGACGCTGCTCTGGTTTCTGGTCTGCCAGTGAGTAGACGTGCCTAGACCAGGGTGGAGGACTCCAAAGGAGCTGGAGCAGACCACGCTGTACTCGGAGCAGCCACTGGGGTACTAAGGCGACGCTCACATCTCCAAATCTGGAACTCCAGTGGGAGGTGAAGATGGCAGAGAAGTGGTAATGGAAGACTCTGTGGGGATGAGATTGTCCAGGGAGCACAGAAGAGGAGAAGGTCTAAGACTAAGTCCCAGAACACGCCACACTCAAAGGCCAGGTGGGAGGAGACAGGCCAAACAGGATCCCAAAGAGCAGCTGAAGTGAAAGGAAACGGGGGAAACGAGGTCAAACAAAGAAATCATTTCAAGGAGAGAATGGCCCAGGACAAGCACCATGGAGGTTCAAGCAGGATGAAGGCTGGAAATTTTCCGCTGGATTCATGACAAATAACAGAACTGAGGTCTTCAATGTGAGAAACAAATAATTAAGCAGAACTTTTTTTTTTTTTTTCCTGTTTGGGGAAAGGTAACTCCAGGTTATCATGTTGCTAAATAACTCATTCCCCTCTCTTTTGTGTTTGGCTTTTAGAAGAAGCAGCTACAGGAGTTCTCAGCACTTAGAAAAATGACTGCGTATGCTTTAAAGCCAAGTAAACACTGCCTTTGATTAGTTTGGGAACAGCCAGGTCTCTCTTGCTAGAAAGAAGATCAAAAGCTTGGAGAGAAATCAAATACATGAAAATTAAGCAAAAGTGACATAATCTCTCAAACCTAAATTTTACAAATCGTAACATCCAGTCCTGGTGAGTTTTCAGTGAGCCCTACATTCATTCACTCATTCCATGTAAACTGGCACAGCCATGTTGGAACCTGTTATAAGAAGGAACAAGATTCATGAAAACAGACCTAAACGTAACTGTCCTGCTTCTGTGAATTTTACCCAATGATACGATTCAAGAGAAACGTAAGAAAATAAAATAATATGCACACAGATATCTAATGCAGATTTTCTCTAAAAGCTAGTCCTTAAAACAATGTACATGTTCAATATTTGGGGACAATTTTAGTATTTGTTAAACAATAGGATGGAATACTAAGGAATCATTAAATTGACTTTGCAGCACCACAGAGGAAAGTGATGAGGTACAAATAAAACACACAAGAGTAGGTTAAGTATTACCTTATCTGTGTAAATTATATAGGAATATGGAGATAAAAATGAAGTCATGAGGAGTTAGGGTGGGGTCACAGATTTCCCATCTTTAAAGTCACTAATATTTTTGTGTTGCTCATTCGTGTAAAATATTCAGGAGTTGTATTTGGGAGAAGCATCCAAAGAAGAAAAACACCTGCTGAAAGGGGCTTCAAAGAAAAACTAAACAGAAGCAGACAACTCTGCTCAGAATAAGACTGTCTTCACTCCACGCTGAACCAGTCAAGATAAATTAAACGGAACCATCTAACTTCATGGATAACTTCAGCATTCACTAACAGAAGGTAAAACCAACTCTCCCTTTTGCCTAAGTGTTTGGTGTCTGTGAAATACTGTTCCATCTTTCACATCACCTCTGCAAAAGGAACTGTTTAGGCTTAGTAGAGAATCCTACATAATTAAGCAGACAGAGTCTACTTCTCAGATAATTATACCTGGAAGGATCTGAAGGTCCAGCTCAAGAGACCAATAAAGAAGGTTACAACTTGTGTGTTGAGCCCAAGTACTAGATCTGGAAGAATTTAATGGCATCCTGAGCATTCTGCCAAGAGATACATGGGCCCAGACCAGTACCTAAGGGGGTTTCTCTGTTGCTCTGCCTCCCTGGTGCTTGCTGAAGAAGCAAGAGCTGGTTTGCAGATGCCTCCCTGGCAAGGAGGGTCTGGCTCTCATATCCCCTGGAAGTGGGGACAAGAGCTGGCATTCGCAGGAGTGGAGATTGAGTGCTTGGATTCCCAGAAGCCACACGGCACTCGTCCACTAAAATTAAAACGTCTCCTTTCCTTCTTAACTCACTGAATCACGAGGCTCATTCGAGCTGCTGGAGCTGTCTTCTTGAGAAACAGGTGATCATTAAGTCCTGGCACAGACACTCCATCTTAGCTCTGGGTGTCTCGAAAAGGATATCGCCTTTTCACGCTCAGGGAAGTTCAGGGGAGGAAAGATTTTGCTGCTGGTCATGAAATAGGAGGAAAGACACACCACGGAGTTATAACCAGGGGCCATGTCTCCTAAGTGCTGATCACTGCTCCCAGGCACTGCAGATACTCATCATATTTACAGTGATGCTCACAATGGATAACATCCATGGCAGGAGGAGGGGGTCGGGGAAAACTTACACCAGACCATATTCCCTGCCTCTTGCAGACAGATGACCTGGAGTTGTTCATGCTGATGCAAAACCCAACTGCCCTCAGAGAATTATGACTTCTGAAGACCAAGTATACAGTTCAAGGAGCCAGAGACCTCTAGGGGGACCAGTGTATAAACTAACGGTCTTTTTCAGAACTCCTTTAAATTATCTTCTTCTCAAACCTTTAAGCCACACCCCTTCCCCAACCAAGAATCTATTTCCCAACAATCGGCAGCAACCTCAGCATCTTAAATCATGGCCACAGACCAGCCAAGAGAAGTAGAATCCGTGTGCCAAAGTGTAGAACTTGTTAAATAAATTCTTCCTTGACAGCAGAGAAAGGCCTGGCTCAGAAAATGGCTCCTTAAACATTTTAATTTAATTCAGCAAGGATTTATTGTGCACCTGATATTAGGAGCCAGACTCCAAGAGCTGAAACTAGAGAGAAAGAGAAAGAGGTATATTCTCTTACATTCGGCTGGGAAGGGCTGGCAGATTCTGAACCCTCCAAAAGCAAGTGAGCATCATCCAGGGATTTCTCTAGGTAGCCTGAATCTCCACCTGGTCCTGAAATGTATCCCTTCCCTCTTTGGGGCATGGATATGTGTTTTCCATCAGTTGTGCCTCTTTCAGATGAATTTGTTTTTCCTTATTAAGTCTCTGGTATTGCCCTGCCGGGAACCCTGCCCACACCTCCTCCCCAGTTCCTGCTTTAAGGTTTGGCATTAGCCCCACCCTCCCCCACCCCCTCAAAGTCTGCTGATTCTCTAACACTCCACTCATTTTCCATTTCTGGTATCTGCCCTACACGAGACAGTCCACATTAGCCCTGCCTTTCAACACCCATGAGCACACACCAGGGGCCGGGCAATGCTGTGGGCCTGTGGATATTGCTCCAGGCGAGAAAGCCCTAGTTTATGCCCACTGGGACCTGACAGTCTGCCCAGACAGAGACACACCATAAAGGGCAACAAGGCCGAGCAGAGCGCTGGGCAAGGGCATAAGGCCATCACACGCCTTGGTGTGATTGTTGGCTCCACGAGGGTGCCTGACCTTGACTGTAACGCTCATCCCTTGGACCTTCAGGTGAACTAGGACATTAACCACAACCATGTCAGAGGGTTTCCGTAAAGATGCAATGAGACAGTCCACTGCAAGCATCTACCCCAGTGACTGGCACCCAGTCATCCCATAAAAACAATGCTAGCTACATTTATGAGACTCCTTGCCTAAGCCACGTTCAAATATTCATACAATATCAGAAAACCCATAGCACTGAGTGCAGCTCTCCCCTTCTACAGTCAGCTCTGCAATCTGATATTCAAAATTCCTTGGTATCACTCCTTGTTACAGCTGGAGATTGTTGTTGTTTAGTTGCTAAGTTGTGTCTGACTCTTAACAACTCCATGGACTGTATCCTGCCAGGCCTCTCTGTCCACGGGATTCTCCAGACAAGAATACTGGAGTGGATTGCCACTTCCTTCTCCAAGGGAGCTTCCCAGCTCAGGGATCGAACCCACGTCTTCTGTATTGGCACATGGATTCTTGACCACTGAGCTCCCAGGGAAGCACAGGGGGGCTATATTTCAACTAAGATAAAGAAGAAGAGCTTCCTATGTGGTGAATACCTGGGAAACTGTAAAAGGCATTAAACCACCCCCCCCTCCTTTAGTTTCTTTATAATACACATTAATGGTTAAAGCAGGGGTCAGCAGATATTTTCTGAAAAAAGCCAGAAGATAGTAAATATTTTAGGTTTTGCAGGTATACGGTCTCTGTCACAACTACTCATAACCACAAACATGATATAAACCTGTAAGCACAGCTGTGTTCTAATATAACTTTAGTTACAAAAGCAGGTGATGGGTCAATTTTTGACCTGCAAGTCAGAGTTTGCCAATCTCTATAATTTTTCGTTTAAGACAAATATTATAAAGTTGTATTGTGAGGTGAGGCTTATAATCTACAGATATAATACTTCCATATAACTGTAACACAGAGGGTCAGGGGGAGTGAATGGACCCATATGGCTGGAGGTTTTCCGCACGCTACTAGAAGTGAGGCAACACTGGCCGGCAGGAAACTGCGCCCGGCTCAGGATAATATTCAAGTATAAAAAGCCAATAGATAGACTAATATGGAACTCTAATATGTTTTATAATTATATATATATATTTTCAAACACCAAAAAGAAAGTAGGAAAAGCAGGAACAGAACAAAAATAAAATAAAAGGAGGGACAAATAGAAAGCAAATAGTAAACCAGGCCTAAATTCAGTCACATCAATAATGACATTCAATACTAATAGAATAAACACTCAATTTAAAAGAGAGAAATTGTCAGAATGGGTAAAAAAAAAAAAATCAAAACCCAAGTCTTACTGCCTACGAGAGATGTGTCTCAAACATGAAAACAGACAAAGGCTGAAAGTAAACAGATGCAAAAAGCATGACAGAGAGGTCTCGCGGATACAGTGTGCAAAGTCAACCTGGAAACAAAGAATCTTTCCAGAGACAGTGAGAAGAGCACAGTCTGGGTGGCAGAAGAGCTGCTGCTGTGATTGAAACTCTTGGATGGTGCCCACCACAGAAAGCAGCTCTTTGCTTCCTGGTTTCAACCTCAGGTGGGAAAAGAGTTAAATAAACAGGGATGACCTGAGCCATAGACTACAAAGGCTCCTAAATTCCCAGAGATGAGGAAGACTGGGGGACAGCCTTTCTGGGTGCCTCTATGGGGACTGCAGTTGATGGGGTGATGTGGGAGAGTGTGACCCCCTTCAGGTGGTACCTGAAGTGCTGCCTGAGCTCCCCAGGATCTTGATCTCCATCCTCATCACCACACAGCTGTCAGACGCTTACAGTGGCCAGGTTCTGTGCTAAATAAATACCCTACATGTACCATCCCATTTATGCCTCCCTTCAGTCCGATGAGGTCCAAACTGTGGATGGGAAAATGAGCCAGAGAGAGCTTCCAAAGCCTGTCCAAGGTCGCAGCCTTGAAGTGCAAAGCCTGGGCTGGCAAAGACACTGGTTGAGCTCTAGGGCCCGTGCTCCAAACACCACTGCATACTCCCTCCATTCCAGCTGGCTCATCCTGCAGCCTCTGGTCCTGCATGGCTGGGAGTGGCCACTTTCAAGAGAAGGGAGGGAGAAACACAAGGACTGTGGGAAGGCCTGCCCCTTTTCAAGCAGCATCAAGTTCTTTCTCCCCACCACAAGATTTGTAGTGTGTGTGTGTGTGTGTGTGAGAGAGAGAGAGAGAGAGACTTTGAACAAAGGTAATTGCAAGAAAAGCTGGAATATGCCAACAGCACTGTTCAGGAGGTGGGCAGCCAAGCCAGCTCCTTGGCAGAGCACTGTCATCATTTTCACAGACCAGTCCGGAGCGGACACATGTTCCTCCCATCTGTTCCCACCTCTGTGCTTTTAAAAATGCTCCAAGTCAGGCCTTTGGTGCCCCTCCTGCCCCCGGCGCTTGAACGCCTTCGTGGGCTCACAGGTGTTGGGCAGCCTGTACTCACTGCCGTTCTCGCGCCTCTGCCAGCAGCTCTGCCGGTAAATACGGCTGCGCTGGTTCCCATTGGGGCTGCTTACCGGGGACGAGGCACCAAGGAGCAGAGGGTTTCACACGGACCGCCTCATGTATTTTTCCCACCACTGCGTAAGAGAAGGGTTATCCCTCTCACTTCACAGATTTGAAGGGCAACTGTAGCTCAGAGCAACTAAATAACTTGCCCAAAGCCACAGAGCTACTGAACAGGTGGAGTTGGAACTCTGAACGTTTATCTGACTGAATTCAAAGCCCACATCCCCAACCATCTGCAGACACAGGAAGACCTATGAATATGTGGCTATCCCTTCCCCTCTGCCGATACCAGGACCTCAAAGACGCACCTAAGCCCCTCGGCACAGGAATCCAACTAGTTAAAGAACTCTGATTTTTCTCTGGAAAGAAATAATTCTGATACCAAGGCTCTTCAATTACTCTGTGCAATTAAGTCCTGAGTGCTTGTTTGAACAATTAACTGAAATAATTATAAATGTATCTCTGTTACTACAATTGCATATTAACAAAGGCTCAGAGCCAATTAATCATTACTCCATCAATATCTAATTTGCATAAACCTATTCTCTTTAAAGACTCCATGTTTGGGGTGACAGGGCTCCCTCATCGATTATGGAAATATCCCCATCAAACTTCCCTGAGGCCGTCAAAAGGAATAAAAGGGGTTGTCTGGTGTTGGCTGCTCAGCGCCCTGGCCCAGCCTTCCCAGGGACAGACAAGGGTGGAGAACAAAGGGGAAGGGACACAATGATCGCATGGTTCTCCACCGGGAGACGAGCCTGTCGGGTCCAGCTTCCAGCGTGATGGGCAGAGAGGGGCATCTAGCGTTCAGGGGAAACTAGCGTCTGAGCCTCCTTTGGAGTCATCCAAATTCACTCATTCATTCATTCACCTGTCCATCCAATAAATACACCATCACATATTTGCTCTCTGCTATGTAATATCAGTAGGAGTCAACAGTGACTGAGAATCTTCTTGGCAATCACTGAGGTAGACAATTAGCCAGCTGTCACAGGGTGCTGCTTTGGGGTGTTTATGTCTAATTGTAAACAAGTAACACGTGAAAAATCCCATTAAAAACATAACACATGCCTATATAGTTACATACTTGACTGTTTACATAAGAGTAGGAAAAGCTATATAGAATGCCACACATCAAAACATTCACATCAGCATCCTAACCTGTAGAGACTGGAGAAAGGTGGGGAGAAATTAATTGTTTTCTTTCTTACTTATTAAAACAAACATTTTCGTAAATGCTTTCATAAACTAAACTTACATTTTGCACATTTTCAAAACTAAACCATTAGAATTTCGTTTATGATCACTTTAATTTGCTGTGCATCAACGGCTGTGTCTTCAGAAATCTGGGCCCTAACATTTCACTCAACAAGCCATCTTTTAGTTCTCCTGGGCCCCCTGGGTGTTACAGAGAGAGGGGTGAAATGAACTACCAATCTCAAAGAGTTTAAGAGTCTTACTGCAGGGACAGGATATTACAGGAGAAAAAGCAAATCACCGATACTAGTCAGAAGCAGAGGAGTTATGGATAAGAGAAGTGACCGGTGCAGGAAAAGCAGGTGACTTCAGAAATTTGCAAACCAACATTTTCCCCTCTTATCGGCTTGACAAATAAATGGCAGTGTGTGCCTGCGTTCCAGCTGTGTGGAGTGAAGGGGAGGAGGAATGAGGATGGGGGTCACCCAGGGTGTCCAGGTAAACGCTGCAAGCTGGCCGTGTGGGACAGCAGCCCCCAGCCTGCGGAAGAGAGCTGTGCCCACGGCACAGGCCTCATCTTAAACGATCTCGACACTTCAAACGTAAGGATAAAAATAGCAGCCCCAGAAGGAGTTAGTGGAAATAAAATGAAAGGTGAGAGCCCCAGAGGCAACCCTGAATCTGCTGGAGAGGCAAAGCGAAGGGCAAGCTGATGGACCCCAAGGTCAAGGGCAGGAAGTTTGGTTGGAGGTGAGCGCTAGGAAAGGGGGCAGTTTGACCTGGCCCCAGGGTAGACAGAAGGATACAAGAACCAGATGACATCAGGCTTCACTCAGTGCTCACAGATGCTTCAGGAAAGTCTGACTTTTGCAGAACAACAAAACCTGCTTGAGTCTGTAGGGGATGGGGAGGGAATGTTTTGCACAAAATATTCTCCCAGATCTATCACAACAAAGACTCTCAGATGATTACTTACACTCGTGGTCCTACAGCAGCAGCGCAAGGACAGTCTTCAGAACGCCTGCCTGGCTGCGCACAAACGCTTCCAGAAAAGCAGTGAGGCAGGCCCGCTGTGTGCGCAGCATCAGCGCTATTCAGTTATTACACCACCCACTCCAGGCACCCGGGCAGAAGACACACAGGAGTACCTGCCGTCCAAAGACTCAAGATCTAGTTGACAAAGACTGAAACGGAAACCAGCAATCCTTAAACCTGCTCATTTCAGTTATTTCAGGACCGGATCCCTAGATCCCCAGACCTAGGGAGTCTGAATCTCTCAGGGAGGAGCCTGTGAATCATCTGAAGAAGAAAGTTCTCCAGGTGGTGCTATTGATTGGCTGGGATTAGCGGAAAATGCATTTTTCCTGCACCGCCCCCCCCCAAAGATAACATCTCCTCTGTTAACATTTTTCTAGCAGCAGAATATCTGTGTTTTTAATATTTGAACTTCATAGAAAGCAACTGTTTCTCCACATCACACTCTTCTGCAAATATCCAGGGAAACATATTTAGATGCCCTATAGACCGTGCAACACATATTTTAAAACAATGTAAAAACAAAGAATTGAGTGACCTTGCAAATAAAATCAGAAGAATGTCAGAATGCTATGTAGATATTTTCAAGAGCTATCTTTTTTTTAATATATTTTCCTGAGGGGCAGTAAAAGGGATACATGTGTCAGAAGAAGCTGGTGATGAGAAGTATCACAGCCCCTGTGCAGACAGGCAGCTGAGTGATAACAATCCAGGTCATTTGGTGGTTGGGGTTCAGAACCGACGGTTGAAACATTTTACCCTCTGACTGATAGCTTGTTACATATACAGGTGAGCCTTACAATGCAAGAAACTGGAAACTTTAGGGTTGATGTGTAATGCCATAACATTTTTCTTTTTTAAAATAATAGGATACAGGCCCCAGGTTAGCATTATTTGAGCAGACTGTCTGAGGTTCGAGTGTGGATGACTGATGTAATGTGGGATATGATGATAATTCAATTCCAGTGTGAGGCCTGCAGCCATCAGGAGACACCCTTGGTATAGGAAGAGGGCACCACAGAGCGTGTGACATTGGCCCTAGGACCTCTGCTAAGAAGGAGGTGTTTTTGAGGCTGAAAGGAAGATGAAATTTCAGGAGCTGTTTTGGTAAAGAGACAAATTTCCCAACACCCCTGAGCTGATTGAGGATTTTGAAGAATGGCAGAGCTGCTTGAAACCTAGTCTTCAGTTACCAGCATCAAACCACACCTGGCCGCTTTATTTATTTATTTATTTTTATTTTATTTTATTTTTAAACTTTACAATATTGTATTAGTTTTGCCAAATATCGAAATGAATCCGCCACAGGTATACCTGTGTTCCCCATCCTGAACCCTCCTCCCTCCTCCCTCCCCATACCCTCCCTCTGGGTCGTCCCAGTGCACCAGCCCCAAGCATCCAGTATTGTGCATTGAACCTGGACTGGCGGCTCGTTTCATACATGATATTATACATGTTTCACTGCTATTCTTCCAAATCTCCCCACCCTCTCCCTCTCCCACAGAGTCCATAAGACTGATCTATACATCAGTGTCTCTTTTGCTGTCTCGTACACAGGGTTATTGTTACCATCTTTCTAAATGCAAATTCCCGGGCCCAGCTACCCCTGGTGACTCAGAATTGTTGAAGTGACGCCAGAAATCACCAGGTGATTCTTATTTGCTCTCAAGTTGAGTACCCAGGGTGCTCATGACAGAAGAGAGAGGAAGGTACCTGAATTTATATTCTGGAAAAGTGAACGAAAGGATCATTAAGGGCTGGTGAATAAATTTTGATAAATTCATTTTATAGTAGTCAGGAGAATTAGATGATACATAAGGAAAGATACTTCTAATGTGTTGTTTTTTTAATTGTCGTCTTTCTTTTGATACTTTATAAGTAAAAAAGCAAAATGCTGAATATAATGTCCTATTAAAAACATGCAGACATATATGTCTATAGTTTATATATTTGTACGTTTATCTAAGAATATAAAAAACTATCAGAGACCTATCAAAAACTATCAACTATCAAAGACTGAATGTTACCATCAGTTTCCTAGTGAGGAGACACTGGAGGAGAATTGGAAGTCATTATTAACTTTTTCTATTTTAAAAAGTGTCCAAACAAGCATTTTTATAAATGCTCTTATAACTTAGAAAATAAAGTTTTAGAATTACACAAGTATATAAAAGCACTCCCCCAGAATTCTCACGCACTTTGTACAGCATTGGAGTGCGCTGTGTGCTGAGGAACCCCAGACGGAGCACGCTGGCTTCGGAACCGAGATGTCTGAGTTCCAAACTCTGGTTCTGCCCGGACCTCCTAGACGCTCCCTCTCCTGGGAGATGAGGCTGCTGCGCTGAAACTGCACCTCAAACTCTCGCCCAATCACCAACCAGGGCTTCATTTTTCAGTGGTTTGTAGTCTTTATTACTCCTGGGTTTGGAGTGATGGTCACCAAACTAAGCTCGTGTATTCACTTAGGGCTTTTGTTCTCATCGAAAGTTGAATTTCTATTAACTCTTTTAGGATATCAGATCAGATCAGTCGCTCAGTCGTGTCCGACTCTACGACCCCATGAATCGCAGCACGCCAGAATCGACCCCAAGTCCCCCTTCGTAGGGTCCACAGAACAGGAGGATATCCAGGGTTCTTTTACACTCGCTTTTGATGCTGCGATTTTTTTTAGAACTTTCCACTAGGGGTGTGACCACTGGCGACAGGACAGACAGACCACCGCCCCGCTCTGTGCACCGTGCTCGCTGGGGCCTGACCACCATGACAAACGCCCTCGGAGGCGCTCAGCTGCCCCGAAGCATCGTGTCAGGCGCTGGGGGAGGGGCTGGGAGAGGCTTTGAGAGCAAGCAGCATTCTCGGCTCAAAAGAGCCAACTATGCTGATTCAAAAAAAAAAAAAAACATTTTCAAAAACGCCTGTGGGTAAATTTGAGCTGCCCACAGCTCCCCAGGGGCATCTCGAACTTGCTGTCGAGCCATTTCTGTGGATTTCAGTCAAATTCTAATTTTAGTGTTCATTAAACACGGGTAATTCCCCAGCCGGTCCCTGCCTCACCTCGCACAGAATATGTCGGCAATATAGGTCACCGAGGCTTCGAAAACACTCCCACATCAAAGAGAAACCTTTGCATTATGAGTATTAACTTTATAAATAATGATGAATTTGAAAAGTTTTTCAGAAGCAAGGGGCGGGTGTGAAAAGAGTTGGTGTCCTCCTTGTGAACATCTGCAGGAGAGTGGCTTGTTAGAGTGACTGTTCACAAGGCTTTCTGTTCTGGGAAGTGGGATGGGACAGAAATGTGTCTGCCTCTATCACTATATTTAAACTGCCATTTGTTTCG
Organism: Bos grunniens; assembly: GCF_055505025.1. Classification (NCBI taxonomy): domain Eukaryota; kingdom Metazoa; phylum Chordata; class Mammalia; order Artiodactyla; family Bovidae; genus Bos; species Bos grunniens. Next base: position 7,310,823 of record NC_141182.1, read on the forward strand.
ACTGATAAAGCAGGGACACAACTGGAGTGTGCAATGCTGGGAAACACACACACACATCCATCACAGATGTAACATATCTATAAAGGCAGACTGCTTAACATTTTATGTCTTCACATTGTCATAACGTAAAGGCCAAATTCCTTACCATATCAGTTAATATCCTTTACGGTGAAAGTAATAACAACACAAAAAGTTGCTTAGATCCAAAGGGTATTAAATACTTTCCAATCATCCCAAAGGAGTTGGCTCTAATCCTCAGGCCTCGTGATCACAAGGTGGCTGCTGCAGTGCCAAACATCACCTGCTCACATTAAGAGCGTCTCCTTGATTGATATGTTTTAATCCTATGACCGACTGTCACATTGTGCATCACTCAGAAGCGTTTTCTCCCCGTTCGTGCCTTTGCATACGCTATTCCTTATGCTTGGACAGCTTCTCCGTTTCTCCTCTGTGCAGGTAATCCACCCCAGGACCCCGGGCAGGCATCAGCTCCTGACAGGCCCCCTCGAGTAGGCTACCTGTCTCTCCCTCTTTGTTTGCTACTATCAAAGCATCTCTCTATTCAGGTGCAATTGCTCGTTTATTTGTTTTCCCCCCAGGAGACTGTGAGCTCAATGAGGCAAGAACTGGGGCTGCTTTCTTTCTGGTTTCCGTGTGCTTTGCACGGGGCCTGGCTTGTCTACATCTGTTGACTGAGTGAACAAGCAGCAGAAGGGAATTGCTCAAGCACCATCCTGAACTCAGAAAATAAAATCACTCTGTGTACAGGGCACAGAGTCAATGCAAGGGCTATGCCTTTAACAACAAAGGCCTATCCTGCAGACCTTTGTTCCAGCTACCTCGTCTACAGTGTTAGGAGAATGACTCCAAGGGATTACTACATCCCTTAAGCCCTACAGAAAAAGTATGGGACTTCAAATGAGCTGATAAAAGAACATGGGTATTTCTGTCCCAAACTCTGGGACTGTAGTGGGTATAGGTGGCAATCAGGGTGGATATAGCAGGACCTTTAAGGTTTTTGTCTGTTGTCATCCCCTTGTCAGTTTCCAAGAAAGGACCTGGTTATGTTTCTGGGAAAGGACAGGTTCGTGGGTGGCAGCAGGCCCAGGGTGTTTGAGCTCCTGCCTCGGGGTGGCTGGCTCAGGGCCTGGTGGCTCCTGGCAAAGGAAGGGAGAGGGGGGCATGTCCCACTCCTCACTCCTGGCCTCAGGATGCTGCCAAGGCCAAGACCAGGCACTCAGACAGAGTCCACCGCTTCAGAAGTGCATGCGACTGCTATAGCAGAGGCCAGAAGACCTAAGTGATGAGAATGTGGTTTTTGACCCAGGGCAGAGGTGGGCAAGCAGAAAGACACCAGAGGGACCAAATCTCTCATTCCCATGGGTACAGCATGACAACTCCACCAAACGGTCTGGGCTGAACCCTACCCTGCCACTTACGAGCCCCGGGACCCTGGGAAGGAAATTCACTACCCTCTCCGTGCCTCAGTTTTTTCATCAAACTCAAGATAACATCAGTCCTTGCCGAATAGGATGATTACAAAGATCAAATGAATTACTATCTGTTAAGTGCTTGACAGAATGTCTGGCACATAGGACATGCTGTATAAACAAAGTATAAATAATGAAGTGAAATAACATGGAGGGGAGATTAAGCATAGATCACCCAGTTCATCCAGCCTTGGGGTGTCAGCCTCTGTCCACACAGCACGAGGTCAAGGGGAAAGTTGGAAGCCACTGCTAGTTAACTCGGTTACTTAAACCAGGCAAGGGGGGCTAAAAGAAAGGCCAAGCAGGCTGAGTTAGTATCTAATCTTCGCCACCTTTTCCCAATATTGAAAGCAGTCTGCTCCACGATACACTTCAAAACACACTAGTCCAGATTTTTTACGTGAGCTGGATATCCACGTGTTTGCTACGTGAATCTTATGGCCACGGGCAGGATAGAAAGGAATCTGAATTCTGGCGTAAAACAGTCGCAGGATGGAGTCTGTGAGCTCAACCAAGCCTGAGACCTGGTACTGGGAGGGCGGGGGGGCCTCACCTGGGAAACCCGCAAACGTGCAGGGCCCAACTCTGCTGGGAAGGTGCATCTCCAAGAGGAGACGCACAGAAAGGGGGCAAGAACGTGGTCTTCCCCTCCACACAGAAAACCAACCCACTGCTGTTTCGATCTTTTGACCGGCATGGGTTACTGATACAGAAAACACATTATACCGTGGAACTTCATCCAAGTACTCAAGCGTGTGTCGCTCCAATATTCTCCAGCCCCTTGCATCTTACTTGTTTTGGAGTCGATATTATTCATGAGTTGCTGGTTTCCTTTGATTGTTTCTATTGACACTCTCCGTTTATGAATCAGCAGTCTGAGCGCGCTTCTGTGGCCAAAGGACTGCTGGTGGATGCTGACCTGCTATTCCAGCGAGGAGGACCCAGATCCCAACCCAGAGCCCCGAGGCAAGCCCACAGGGACCTTGCTGGAAGGCACAGATCCCAGCCCATCGCAGGAAGCACAAGGGGGCTTAGGAGGCAGGGGAGGCAGCCAGGCATGTGCTACCCTCCCCTGCGTGGACAGAACAGGGCTCCGGCTGCCGCCTGTGCTCCGTCTGACGCACGTGCACCCCCTAACTTCTGTGGCTCTGCCATGCTGTCCCTACTTCCCAGGGTAAATAGAACAGGAACATTCCTCAGACTCTGTTCCAACTGCACCCTGACTCTCCTGAGCCCTCATTCTCCACTCTCAGTTCAGTTCAGTCGCTCAGTCATGTCTGACTCTTTGTGACCCCATGGACTGTAGCACGCCAGGCCTCCCTGTCCATCACCAACTCCCTGAGTTCACTCAAACTCATGTCCATCGAGTTAGTAATGCCATCCAGCCATCTCATCCTCTGTCATCCCCTTTTCCTCCTGCCCCCAATCCCTCCTAGCATCTGAGTCTTTTCCAATGAGGCAGTTCTTCGTATCAGGTGGACAAACTATTGGAGCTTCAGCATCAGTCCTTCCAATGAATATTCAGGACTGATTTCCTTTAGGATGGACTGGTTGGATCACCTTGCAGTCCAAGGGACTCTCAAGAGTCTTCTCCAACACCACAGTTCAAAAGCATCAATTCTTTGGTGCTCAGCTTTCTTTATGGTCCAACTCTCACATCCATACATGACCACTGGAAAAACCATTGCTTTGACTAGATGGACCTTTGTTGGTAAAGTAATGTCTCTGCTTTTTAATATGCTGTCTAGGTTGGTCATAGCTTTCCTTCCAAGGAGCAAGCGTCTTTTAATTTCATGGCTGCAGTCACCATCTGCAGTGATTTTGGAGCCTAAGAAAATAAAGTCTGTCGCTGTTTCCATTGTTTCCCCATCTATTTGCCATGGAGTGATGGGGTCGGCTGCCGTGATCTTAGTTTTCTGCAGGTTGAGCTTTAAGCCAGCTCTCACTCTCCTCTTTCACTTTCCTCATAGGCCCTTGGCTCTGCGCTCTCCACCCGGTGGTGCCCTAAGTCTGCCTCTAGTGTAACCCACCAGCAGGGGCTTCCAACTGTCCACGTTGCTGCTTCAGGTCTGAGGTCTTTGCCAGCAGGAGACGGCCTTCGTCTCTGCCTGGGCTTTCTAGTACTATTCCTTGCATGAAAAATGAATAAACAATTTATAAATGCCTGCAGCATACATGCTGCTGCTGCTGCTGCTAAGTCGCTTCAGTCGTGTCCGACTCTGTGCGACCCCATAGACGGCGGCCCACCAGGCTCCTCCGTCCCTGGGATTCTCCAGGCAAGAACACTGGAGTGGGTTGCCATTTCCTTCTCCAGTGCATGTAAGTGAAAAGTGAAAGTGAAGTCGCTCAGTTGTGTCCAACTCTTCGAGATCCCATGGTCTGCAGCCCACCAGGCTCCTCCGCTCATGGGACTTTCCAGGCAAGAATACTGGAGTGGGGTGCCATTGCAGCACACACAGAGGTGTGCAAACCTGTTACCATTACAAAGTATCAGTTTCCTGTGGCTGTTGTAACAAATTACTACAAACTTAATGATGTAAAACAGCATAAATGTATTATCTTACAATTCTGAGGTCGAAAGTCCAGAAGGGCTCTGATGGGGCTGAAGCCAAGTGGCGGCAGAGCTGTGTTCCCTCAGAGATTCCAAAGAGCAGCGTTTTCCTTCCCTTCCAGGTTCTAGAGGCTGCCTGCCACCCTTGGCTCAGGACCCTCCTGACCATTTCAAAGCCAGAGGCCCGGCTTCCTTCTGTTTCTCAGTCCCCTTCTTGCTCTCCATCCGTCCACCCAGCCCCGCCCCAACCTCTCACCCAGTGCCCCTCACCTGCCTCCCTCATCACCCTTCCTCCTCTGACTCTGCAGCCCCTCATGACAACTCTTAAGATTCCACACATACATAATCCAGGAGAATCCCTGCATCCAAGAGCCTTTTTCAATCTGCGAAGTCCCTTTTGCCATACAAAATAACCATCAGATATTCACGGGATTAGGACGTGGACATCTTCGGAGGCCGTTATCAGTCCACCACACAAAAGGAGTGTGAGGCTATTGGAAAATCATTGGAACAGAAGTCAGAGGAAGCTGGGTGCCGGTTCTGATTCTGGTCACTTACTCCTGTGTGACCTTGGATAAATTGCTTAATCTCTTTGAGCACAAATCTTCATGCATGGAAACTCACAGGACTACTCTGGGACAGAAAAAGATTTACATTTCAGAAGAAAGCACTTCAAATATCAAAACACAAAATAGGTGCAAAGCCTGGTTGTCTCAGGCTTCCTTGGTGGCTCAATGGTAAAGAATCTGCCTGCCAATGTAGGAGACGTGGGTTCAGTTCCTGAGTCAGGAAGATCCCTTGGCGGAGGAAATGGCAACCCACTCCAGTATCTTTGCCTGGGAAATCCCATGGACAGAGGAGCCTGGTGGGCTACAGTCCATGGGGTCATGACTGAGCGACTAAACACCAACAACTAGTTGTTTCCGTTTTTCGTTTGTATGTTTTGAATCTGGCAACTGGGCAGCTCTTTAAAATGGCCTTAAGTAGGATAAGGACCTTGCACACACACAACACACATTTAGAACATCACACACAGAAGAATACTAATTACATCACAAAACGAAGAGAGAGATCAAAACCGCACTCAAAGGTAAAGTCCAGGCTGAATTTTTAAAATTAAAATATATGCGGTAAGTGCTTAGTTAGAGACCTGGCACTAGAGTGTTTGATCCTCAGAGCTACGCTGGGACAACACGTACTTTACACACAGGGAAATGGAAGTCTTAGCGGTGTTCGACACAGCCAAGAAGCAGCCGAAGTAAACTGAATTTAAATCCAGGCTTCAAAGTGCAAGCGAGTGAGGGAAAGTTGTGCAGTCGTGTCTGACTCCTTGCGACCCCAGGAACTATACAGTCCGTGGGATTCTCCAGGCCATAACACTGGAGTGGGTAGCCGTTCTCCTCTCCAGGGGATCTTCCCAACCCAGGGATCGAACCCAGGTTTTCAGCATTGCAGGCGGATTCTTTACCAGCTGAGCCACAAGGGGAGAACACATTCTGATCATCAAAGCTTTTTCAGGGCAGCACCTAGTTTTGTGGACTTTTCACCTGATGTAGCCAAAAATTACACTCTTTCCCTAGTCCCTCAAACCATCCTACAATTTCTCTGCATACTAGCTTCCTTTAGAAGGGCCAACACCTGAATGTTTTTTGGAGTAATCTCTTCAGGTTGCAGAAACCCTACATGCCAAGGACGTGGTGAGATGGTAGTTCCCAGGAAATTGACCAGCCGCTGCAGATGGCCCTGACAGGTATGCAGTAGAAACACTCCAGATTCCTCACACTTAGGATGGGATCACTTGGAATATTTCCAAGTGTTTCTACCTGGGATTTAGTTGCAGTTAGCCACTGTGTCAGCCATTCACATCTCATTGCTTACTGGCTTCTCTAAACAGTCATTGGATCTGCTTCTGGGGTGGGGAACTGAAATAAGACATGTAGATAAGACAATAAAGAGAGATACAATGGTTCCTGACATGTGTAAAGAAAAACAAAACAACCCCACAACTGAATTTAAAAAGAACTAGCATTAATAATCATGAAGACTAAATTTACATTGGAAAAAAAAATGTGGAGAACAAGCTTGGTGTACTTTTCACGGAAGAGCAAGTGAAAGACCGAATAGAAGTTGAGAGGGAAGGTAATAGGTAAGAAAAACAAACAGCAAAGCTCCAGTTCCAACAGATGGATAATCCAGGTTGCAGGAAACCAAAACAAAGGAAACAAAAAGCCAAACGCAAAGCCACGGTAGAGCTGCGTAACTTACTCTGTGAGTGAAACGGCAGGTAAGATCAGCATGGAGGAGCGACACCTGACAAAGCCTGTCTTCTTGGCATTCGTTTGTTCTGTCTTTTAAATTTAAGGACAGGAGATTAGTAAGAAGTCTCAGGAGAGAAGTCACACAGCCTTCCAACACTCCATGCGGGAAGAAACCCGAAAAGTGTCCATCCTAGCAGTGTTTCAAGAACATTATACCCAGCCAAACAGGGGCATATGAAGATAATTAAATGATATCATGAGATAAATAATAATACATACATTTTAACATTTACTTACGATTTTGGGGGGGGTAATTCCTAAAATATTAGGAAAAGGTGAAACTGCAAACTTCATATTTTTCATTCAGCCTTAATTAAAATCAAATTTAAGACAGATGACAGAGAACCTTGAGAGATTATAAATTTTGATTATTGATACAAATCTGTGAGAATATGATGTACTGTACAAACAATTACACCCTAAAATATAGATGAAGGTAAAAGCTGGAGAAAAGTCAGATGCCTTAAAATAGCGAGAATATGAATATCAGCCACTGCACAGTAAAAGTCCCTTTTTGTTAGAAGTATGTTTTTATCATTAAAAAACTGAGCGAGATTTTTTATTTGAAGCACTGATGTACAATTCTTCTTAAACTTCAGTTGTTTGTTGTTATATAATGTTAAAATTCTAAACAGTTAATTTTTCACAATGGTGGATTTTTATTTGCTCTTTGTGTTTTTTTGTTTTAGTTTACTCATCAAACAGAACAATCATGACTGTACCGAAGTTGTTGTAAGTATTTTAACCAACATAAAAACAGTTCATATCATCGTGGAGCTATGAAACAAACCAACAGAAAATATCTTTCTCCTACCTGGTACAAATTATGAATAAGTAAGAATAAATGGTGACTTTTTCAAGACTAAATTTCATGAAAAGTTACTTTTTCTTTCAAGAATAAATGATGACTATAACAGAAACATTTTAAGTCAAGTACTGCATCTTGACTCATCAGTGTGCAGAACAATAGAACAAGAGATAAATCAAAATGAAGAACTGAAATGTTAGCATGTTGTATAAAATGATTGGCAGTTAACATTGAAAACCTCCATATCCTTATAAAGTACAAATAAAATAAAATTAATTATGTATGGATGTGAGAGTTGGACTGTGAAGAAGGCTGAGCACTGAAGAATTGATGCTTTTGAACTGTGGTGTTGGAGAAGACTCTTGAGAGTCCCTTGGACTGCAAGGAGATCCAACCAGTCCATTCTGAAGGAGATCAGCCCTGGGATTTCTTTGGAAGGAATGATGCTGAAGCTGAAACTCCAGTACTTTGGCCAGCTGATGCGAAGAGTTGACTCATTGGAAAAGGCTCTGATGCTGGGAGGGATTGGGGGCAGGAGGAGAAGGGGACGACAGAGGATGAGATGGCTGGATGGCATCACTGACTCGATGGACATGAGTCTGGGTGAACTCCGGGAGTTGGTGATGGACAGGGAGGCCTGGCGTGCTGCGATTCATGGGGTCGCAAAGAGTCGGACACGACTGAGTGACTGAACTGAACTGAACTGAACCATTGAAAGATATAATACATAGAAATAACAATCATCTGCAGAATAAAAGAAATTCCATATTTTGTACCATCTCACTTTCTTAAAAAGAAATACATCAGTTCCTATACAACAAATGACTCCAATGCTTAGTGGCTCAAAGCCACCACTGTGTATTACTACTGACACATTCGGGGATGGTTGGATGGTCTGCTGATCTGGACTGCCTAAGTGATCTCAGCCTGACTTTCTCATGCATCTGTGATTAGCTAGCAGGGTCTGGGGCCTTCCCTGGTAGCTCAGCTGGTAAAGTATCCACCTGCAGTGCAGGAGACCTCGGTTTGATCTCTGGGGTCGGAAAGATGCCCTAGAGGAAGGCATGGAAACCCACTCCAGTATTCTTGCCTGGAGACTCCCCATGGACAGAGGAGCCTGGTGGGCTACAGTCCAGGGGGTCGCAAAGAGGCGGACATGACTGAGCGACTATGCACAGCACAGCACAGCGGGGTCCGGTGGTCAGGGAGAGCCTCATTTACCAGTCTGGCAGTTGGTCTGCTGTCTGCCAAGGCCATAGAATGATACAGCCACATGTCTCCCATAACCCAGCAGGCTAGCTTGCTCACGCGACGGCGGCAGAGTTCCAGGAGAGACAGCACGAGCAAGCGAAACCTTGCACGGTGGGGCTTCGTCACCTTCACCCCATGCTGTTGGCCAAAGCAGGTCTTCCAGGTATCAGGGACTCAAAGCTCCATCTCTGGAGGAGTTGCAAAGTCAGACTGCAAAGGGCACAGACAGCAGAAAGGCTAGAGAATTGGGGACTTTCTGATTGATTTGTGTAATCAATCTACCATAGCTGGGGAGAGAATAATGAGAGAAGGTAAAATGGTACCAATCTACTTAAATTATACTATTGATATGGAATTATAGTAACTACATAGTCTAAGAATGGCACCCTACAAAACACTGTAGTCTTATATTGTAAAATGAAATTATATGTAAAGATCGTAAGTAATTAAGAAAAAGATCGATACTCATTTAAAAAACTGGATAAGTGACATGATGAGGCCACTCACAAAAGAAATGTGATTGTTAAACTGAAAAATGTCTAACCTTTTTGTAACTAAATAACTGCAATCAAAACATATATATCCATATAAATACATATATAAAAATACATATTTACACATTACAAAATATATAAATTTATGACTGTATTCTAAATACATTGGAAGGATAAAATTTTACTTACCAAATTTGCAGAGATTTTCTTAAAATGATAATTCCTGCTGTCCTAGGAATAAAGCTACCCATATATCACCAGTGAGAATGTAAACTGAAATAACTTTTCTAGAAGCCAATTTGTTAATAGGTATCAGAAACTTCAGAAATTGGTATGTTCTCTGACAAAGCCGCCTAGGATACTCACAACAATTTAGCTACTTTTGTTCTTCAGAGTGTTATATGTAAGAGACAAACAATGCAAAGAATCTGAATGACTAACTGAGGGAAATGAATTAAATTTCCATATACCCATATAATATTTTTCAATCATTAAAATTATGCTGAGAGATATCATCTTGATATTTGGCAAAACTATTACAATTATGTAAAGTTTAAAAATAAAATTAAAAAAAAATAAAGCCAAAGTAGTAATATCAAAAAAAAAAAAAATTTATGCTGAGGATACAAAAGGGAAGGGATATATGTATACCGATGGCTGATTCATGTTTAGGTTTGACAGAAAACAACAAAATTCTGTAAAGCAGTTATCCCTCAATAAAAAAAAACTCAACATTAAAATTATGCTGAGGATAAAGTGCCCATGAGAAAGGTTTATGATACAACAATTGAGAAAGTACTACATGCCACGTGGCCTTTTTGGGTAAACATGTGGTTAAACATACACCAACCAGGACAAGAGTAAATACGATAAGGTCTTAATGAAGCCATGCTTATTTTCTCATTTTTCTAAAATGATTTTGCATTGATATTATAAAAAATTAACTAATGTAATAGTCAAATAGCATATTGGTGAATGTTCACAGCAGTATGATAGACAAGGGCTCAATATCTTCTGTATATAAAGACTTCATTAGAAATATTTGGAAAATAAGATACACTCATAAAACAAGATAAACAACTAATTAAGAAACAATAACTTTAATGGTGAGAGAATATACACAAATTTAATGCTACCTAAGATATAGTTTTTAAAAATTCTGATATTTTTCTGGCATAAATATACATGGGTACAATTCTTACAGAGAGCAAATTCACATGAATCAAGAGTCTTTAAATGTGAGTCACAGAGCTGCAAAAAATATTACAGGAAGGATAAGAGAATTTGTTAATGATCTCAGGATGGAGAAAGGCTCCCTAAACAAACCAAAAAACACAGACGCCAAAATAGAAATACTGATACGCATGTCTACACAAAAATTGAATGTGATATCACCTTACACTGGTCAAAAGGGCCATCATCAAAGAGTCTACAAACAGGAAACGCTGGAGAAGGTGCTGGGAAAAGGGAACTCTCTTGCACTGTTGGCAGGAATGTAAATTGATACAGTTGTATGGAAGACAGTATGGTGATTCCTGAAAAAACTAGGAATAAAACAACCATATGACCCAACAATCCCACTACTAGGCACATACTCTGAGAAAACCATAATTGAAAAAGACATGTCTCCCAATGTTCACTGCAGCACTAATTATAATAGCTGGAACGTGGAAGTAACCTAGAAGTCCACTGACAGATGAATGGGTAAAAAAGCTGTGCTACATACACACAATGGAATATTGCTCAGCCATAAAAAGGAACGCGTTTGAGCCAGTGCTAATGAGATGGGTGAACCTATAGCCTATCATACAGGGTGATTTAGAAAGAGAAAAACAAGTATCGTATATTAACACATACGCATGGAATTTAGAACGATGGTACTGATGTACCTATCTGCAGGGCAGCGATGGAGGCGCAGACATAGAGAACACACTTGTGGACATGCAGGGGGAGCAGGAAGGCGAGGGCAGGGCGGATGGAGAGGGTAGCATGGAAGCATGCACACTACCATGTGGAATAGACAGTCAGTGGGAATGTGCGTGTGACTCAGGAGCTCGAACCAGGGCTCAGTGACAACCTCGGGGGTGTGGTGGGGTGGGAGGTGGGAGGGAGGCTCCGGGGTGGGGGCCATATGTCGTCCTGTGGTCAATCCGTGTTGATGTATGGCAGAAACCAACACGATATTGTGATTATCCTTCAATTAAAAATAAATGAATTAAGAAAGAAAAAAGAGAGGAGGCTAGTAGAAACAAAAATGACAGTGTAATGATAAATGTTGAAATAGAGGGGAGGATACATGGGGGACAGCTATAGTATTAAAAAAAATCTGAAATCATTATATGACAATAGAACTCACAGCTCAGTTAAAAGACAATGGAGAGACTGGGAAGCAAGGGGAGCCTTCCAGCTATGGCCAGCTAAGGAGACCGGCCAATCAGTTCTCCAAAAGTAACTCTAAAGCCTGAAAAAATGGACAGAAATTACCATTTTAATACCCTGGAAATCACCAAAGTTAAACAACAATCTGAAAAGTGTTTATGCTTATAAAACTGCTGGACTTTAAGGTACGAGCAGTGGGACTCTGTGGCATTCTGTCTTGGGATTGCAGCCCCCAGTCCCACCAGCTCTCACCTCCAGCATTACCAGCATGATCACCACCACCACCACCACCATGACCATCACCCTCCCACCATCACCATCACCATCACCATCAGCTAGGTCAGGAGAGGCTCCACCAGGATAGGTAACGGTGAGGAGCGGCAGCTTCACACACCTGCCAGGGGAACGTACAAGCCCAGGGGTATTATCAGCAGAGATGATGATCCTGGAGGCAGGGAGGGCCAACGGCTCTAGTTGTCTGAGCTCTGGTCATGGTGTAAGACACTATATTCCTGGGTTTGTGTACACACACACACGCAGAGCAGGGACTGGAGAGGACACAAACTTGATATATTCCTCCAGTGGAATACTGCTCAACAACAAAAAGGAATGAAGTCCTGACACATGCTACAGAATGGAGAAGGCAATGGCACCCCACTCCAGTACTCTTGCCTGGAAAATCCCATGGACAGAGGAGCCTGGCGGGCTACAGTCCATGGGGTCACAGGCTACAGAATAGACAAACCTAAAAACCACGGTGCCAAGTGAAAGAAACCTCATGTGGAAAGCCTCACACTGCATCAGTCCATTGCGATGAAACATCCAGAAAAGGGAAACTTATTGACACAGAAAGCAGACTGGTGGCTACCTCGGGCTGCAGAGTGGGAGTACGGATAAACTGAAATGGGCACAGGGGAACTTCTGGGTTGGTAGAAAAGGTCTTAAAATGGACTGCGGTAATGGCTGCACAGCTCTATACATTTACAAAAAATCCTTGAATTGCACCCTTGTAATGACTCAATTTGTAGTGTATAAATTACATCTCAACACAGCTGTTTAAAAAAAGAGATGGGAAGGCAACTTGCAACACATCTGACAGAAAGATTAATATCGAGACATACAGATCAACAACTCAAAAGAAGACTGAACTAAGCAGATAAACAGGCAATTCACAAAACAACTTCTGAAAGCCGCACAGGAAAAGGTGCTCTATTCATCCAGAAATCAGGGAGAGGCAAGTTAAAACAATGAGATCTTGTGACCTCTTTTCGTCCTACCAACAACCCTGTAAGAGAGCGTGATTGTACCCATTTTACAGATAGAAGCAGAAGCTTAGAGAGTTGCAAAAAGGGGTCCTTCAGTTACAGTGACGATGCGCTATCTTAACTCTTACTGCCCAGACTCCCTAATCTCAGCTATTGGTATTCTCAATCCAACATATATATGTGTATAGTTAAAATATTGAGACATTACAGATTGTGATGGGCTAGGCGAGGCTCGCTCAGTTCAGTAATGTACTCTGTTGGGTATTTGTATTATTCCCATTAACACCTAATGGTCCATCAGGGCCCATTATGGATTTTTGGTTTTTCTCTTCGTGGATAGATATTGAGATTTCATTATTACCAATTTATCACTAGAGCCCTAAGTCTAGCTAGTGTCGCTGTGGCTTGTGGTAAAAGCTGAAGCTTTGTGAATGCCTTGTTAAGAGTCGTTTTTGGAGATTTACCCCAACCCACACCTTCAGCTCCAGGCATCAGGGATCACTGATGTGGTGGGAGCCGGCGTGAAGGGACCAGGACCGCCTATTCAAGCACCGCTTGGGAGCCACAGGTCCTCGGTTATTGCCCCAGCCACGTGATCCATTTACTGGGAGCCACTAAGCCGGTCACATCATCTCGCCTGTGCTTCAGTCTCCCCTTTTGTAAAATCAATCCCTCAAATCTTGTTGAACTTATTGAAAGAGAGGCTGGGTGTGAACAGGTTTAGGAGAATGCAACAGAGTAACAGGCTTCACCAGAGACAGAATCTACCCTAAACTTAACCCACGTGGATAAAACCCGAGCGTTGGGCTTTATAAATTTTAGTAAATCACGTAAACCTGGGATTCAAAAAACAACCCAACCCAAAAGTTACCTCGAGAAAAAGCAGTGTTCAAAATAAAAGGCAGAGGCCTCCTTCCCAGGGTTTTGCTCACAGGATGTCAAGCACCCAGACTTCCCACAAAAGACTGAAGAGCACGGCACCAAAGGGAGAGCTGGAATGTTTAAGACTCAGGAGAAGCAGTCAACTTTCTGCCTTCCCAGACTGCAGGCAGCTGCAGATGAGAATGAAGCCCAAGATGCGATCCTGAACCCCATGATCACATGAGCACCAGCTCTCTTGGTACTGGAAAGCTCGCCCAGGCAATTCTGAGGTGTTCTTTCTAAAGTGTGAGGACCACTGCCATGGTGCAGAGGAGCTCAAACATGTGCATATGAGTCGCCTGGAAAGCCACTGAAGAACAACGGCCAGGGTCCTTGAAGCGTGGCAGCAGCTGGGCCTCTGTACGTTTGCGAGGATCTTCAAGTGACTTTGACATGACCAAAGCGTGCCTATCAGTGTAGGTGGGTTGAGCATTCAACAGAGGTGCCCCTAAGAGCTAAGTGGTATATTACCTGGGCAGGTATATTACCTGTGCAGGGTCTGGCATGTAGGAGTGTTACGTGAATGACAACTGTATCTTATGTACCTGTGACAAGATGCAAGAGAAGAGGGTTCTGGTCACTTTAGAGTTTCAGGAAAAGTCTATACAGCCTCTGGACAGGTGAGTCAATCACATCGTCCATTATGGTTGGGCTCCAGAACAATGATGGTAAAAATGAGGGAGAGAAGGCAGAGGCTGGTATTTAAACCAAACTGTTTCAGGGAGTAATCTGGTGGGAGAAGTAGGGGGACCTCAGAAGCTCCCCTGGATGATTAAATAGAGCTCCCAAACCTGAGCCAGCCACAGAATCTGCAGGCATATTTTCAAAACGCAGATTCCCTGGACCCATCCCTGGAGATTCAGAGTCCCTTTGTTTGTGAAGGGCCCCAGGGTCGTACGTTTGTCATCTCCTTTAAAAGATGGCAATCACCAGCTTAATGACCAGTGTCCTCGGGTTTAAAAAAAGTGAGGAAGAGAAAGGCAGGAAGGACTTCCAGGTGAAGAAAGGAGAGGGCAGAGGTTGGGCCTCACGGGGGGCCTCATCAGACCTTCGGCTTGCGTCCTCGGTGCCCTCACCCTCAGCCTAAGCCAGGGCCTCCGCCCCACTGCTGTAACCAGACCAACATCTGGGAGTGTTGGCTTGTGTGTCCTCTCGTCTGCTAGAGGTTAGGTTCCAGGATCAAAGGGTCTTATCCATCTACTCATCACTGGGCGGCCAGCTCTTAGACAGTGCTTGGAACATAGCAGAAACTCAATAAGTTTGTTGCATAATGAATTAATTGGGTCACTGCACCCAGTTGAGGATGGAGTGTTCAGATCCACCTGAATTGGTTCAGAGTCACAGATTTCTGCCCCCAAATCACTGTCTAGCTCAGACCCTGAATTTTTTGCCTCCCTAAAGATTTTTTTCCACCATTTGTCATTTCTCTGATGAGAATGTTTCATTAGACTAAATCCCCTGTGTTTCTGGATGTGTCTCACATGCTTGATTTCAGACAAGCCCCTTGCGCTACTTCCAACATGGCACTTGGGGTGCAGTTCAAATCTAAATTCCATTGGTAAATTCTTCTACATTTGAGGAAAGATCCGCCCCCCTTTAAAAAGCACGCAGACTTCTTGTCAATAAATTTCATTCTCTAGGATCTTGAAAAATGTGGCCTGTATATGAGAAACTCAGAAAAAAAAAACCAAAAACATAAGTTGATACAGGGATTCAAAATATTCATTTCAGAGCCCAATGAGATACATATTTCATTTGCACTGTAAGTGATCCCAGGAGTGTGTTGAATATTGCCACAAACTCAGAGCTTTGATGGATGATTGACGCATTGGAAGGTGGAATTTTAAAGGAATTCTGGGCCAGGAATTGTGGGCCCAGATGCTGGTATCACTTGCCCTAAACAGAAAGTGCAGGTAAAAATACCTACAATGCAAGCAGCAATGTTACTGAACTAACTAGACAATATCACTCACCAGTGTCAAAACTGCGTTCTCCCATTCATACAGTCAACAAATATTTCACTGAGCATCTTCTACTTGCCAGGCAGCATTTGATTATAGATCAGAAATGAGGGACTGAGTCACATGGATTAACAGGGGACGAGATGCCAGAACACAGGGAACAAAGGGTGCCAAGTTTCCGAGGTGGGAATGCACGTGTTTGGTGTGTTAACCCACAGCAAAGAGGTCAGCCCCGCGCCGGGAGCAGCGTGAGTGAGGCCGATGAGAAACGCAGAGCTGACAGGGGAGCGATGGGGGCGCGGAAGCAGAGGGGAGCATGTGTGAAGCCTTGGAGTCTCAGCTCAAGACTCGCTGACCATCTCTGAAACAGAAGTGCCAACAAGATCTCAAGAAGCTAAAGACAAAGCCCAAACTGAAACTTCTGTCTCTTGTAATCAGAAAGATCGTTTGAAGGCGGGCAATGAATGAGCAGAGTGTCAAACACCTTCGGATATAATGCCACCTAAAGTTGTCTGGCGCATCAGCGAGGGTCAGTCCTGCACACCGTGGGCACGCAGCGCAACACTATTCCTGCTTCCCACATTTCCCCCTGATTTCAAAACCGGGTCCTGCTGCACTCGAGAATACACTTCTTTCACCAGAAATGAGAGACACGGACATTTCCAGATATTAAATGGGTTCCCTGTTACTTTTAGGGCTTGGAAGGCTGAAGCCACAGAACTCAAAAGTGCTCCCTTGATCAAAGAGTCCTAAAAGGATTCCCCAGGCCTGAGAGCTGTGTCTCTAATAGGATTATGCCTGAATTAAAAGACGGAACGATTTATAACTTAGGGCGCTCTCTGGCTTTGAAGTTTGCCTCAACAAATGATCCATTTTTATATAAACCAGAGCTGGAGAATGACAAGGAAACCTGCAAGTATTCCCAAATGGAGAGCTTTGTACAAGAAAATCAGGGGAGAAGAAACATTTGAATGAACACTCTGGATCTGCCTTTGAGCAAATGATGGCATAAAAGAGGAAAAAAAAATTTTTCTCTCCTGAAGCATTTGACAAGACTGAGGTCATTTTTTTTTTATTATTCATAACCAAAGGTAGTCCAACATCTTCAACCGTGTGTGTGTGTGTGTGTGTGTGCACGCATAAGCCCATGAGCGCACACACAGGCACACATATGTTTGCATGAACACACACAGCTCCATGAGCTCGGTACAAACTGCCTTATGGTTTCTGTTAAGTCAACATGAATCAGGTACCTACACAGTGTCAGGCAGGGAGAGGTTAATGCAACATGGCTTGTTCCCCGCTTCAAATTGCCCAGAAAGAGAAGAGGAAGCAAAAAAGGAGGAGCAGCAGGAGGAAGGGGCGGGGAGAAGGGAGAGGAGGAGATGAGAGGTGGAAGAAGGAGAAAGAAGGAGGAGGGCGGAAGGAGAGCAGGCGGGAAGGAGAAGGAAGGCGCGGAAGGAGCGCAACCCCTCAACTCCGCGCGGCGCTGTGGCACCTGCTTCAGCCAATGAAATGGCAGCAGGCATGACCAAAGGTCTGACGAGGGCTTAAAAGACGGTCTCACATCTCCAGCCCCCGCCACGACCACGAGAAGTCTGAGCTTCAGCAGCCCTGCTGTTCGAAGCAGGGTGAGGGTCTCGTGGAGTAGAGTCACCCCAGCTGACCCTCTGCCACCCACTGGCATGTGGGTGAGTCCAGCCTAGAGGAGCGGAGCCACCCAACCAAGAGCAGATGAGTTCATGTGACACACAGATGCCAGAGAAATAAAAAACGATCACGGCCAGTAGGCTTTTATACAGCAGTGGTTAAACAGTGCAAGCATCATATCCATTTTACAGATCTGGAAACAGAGGCTTGAAGAGGTCAACTAACTGTTCAAGGTCATATGGCTGTTAAGCAGGATGAACAAACACCAAATCTGTCTGGACTTTAAACCCATTCTCTTAACTATTAGGAAATACACTAGCTGTTGAATCAATTCTTCAATGTTAAATCATTCTCCTTACAGCTTCAGCCACTTCCTCTTTATTCGAGAACAACATTTTAATGCCAGACTACAGAATCACAGAAAAAGTCAACAGGACCTTCCCCACCCCCCCCCCCCCAAGAATAATAATAAAACTATAAAACAGTGTCACATAGTTCTAGTCCCTTCTGACACCATCCTATGGGTCTGACAGAGCAAACAGAGAAAAGGTTTAAACTTTAATTTCAATGTAAGGGTTTCTTTGGCTGCGGAATAGCTCATCTCTCTTTATCAGGAGGCCCAGTAATAAAATGAGAGCAAAACCTTCCAATGTGTTAAAAAAAAAAAAATACACCTACTCTCAGAAGGTTTCCAAATTGTATATTAGTTCGCACTGAATTTCTTTTCCTGATTAGATTGCCTTTCAGCTGCACCAGAGCCGGGGGACGTGAGGCCAGAACCGGCACACGGTTCCGTGAAGAAATCCACCATCCCAAAGGGAGAGCCCTCCGCTGCCTTCCGCCAGAACTGCCAGAGCTCACTGTGGAGAGACCTGGGGACTGAACTCCAGCCGTGAAGTAAAGCCGGAGTTGTTACAAAGCAGCTGAGCTTCAGCGTCCTCAGGGAGGTCAGGAGAGAAAGAAATCCCGCTGAGGGGCACGCCGCTACGTTTCCTGTGCTCACGTACTTCAGTTGTCTTATTTAATTCTCATGATAATTCTGTGAGATATACATTGTCCCATTTTTCCAGATTAGAAGACAGAGACTTAAGAGCTTTAAGAAAACCTAAGCAGAGGTCGCTCGACTAGTAAGTAGGAGAATCAATATGTGAGAACTTTTGCAACCCTGTATCTCATGTGGGGTTTCAATAAAATATATTAATTCCTTAGTGGGGGGAAAATCTTAATTCATGAGTCAAAAAAGTTTCTGCTGAAGTTTTGGGTTTGGGAAATAGGAGACGGTATCATATGGGATGCTTTCAACAATGTGTAAGAGAAATTGATTCAAAGTAGCCTAAATAATGAGATGTGTTTTTCTCACCCAACAGAGTCTGAAGGCCTGGTGGGTCTGGGGTCGGTTAATTCAGGGACAGGGACTGAACGTATCGTAGGTACCACTGCTCTTGCTGGGGTTTCCCAGGTGGCACAGTGGTAAAGAACCTGTCTGCCAATGCAGGACACGCAGGAGATGCGGGTTCGATCCTTGGGTCCAAAAGATCCCCTGGAGGAGGAAATGGCGACCCGCTCCAGCTTTCTCGCCTGGAAAATCTCATGGACAGGAAAGCCTGGCAGACTGCAGTCCATGGGATTGCAGAAGAGTCTGACACGACTTAGCAACTGAGCACTGAGCTCATACTGCTCTTACAGCCCTGACAGATTTTACCTCCATTAACAAAAATACTCTTTACATGGTGCCAGCTGATCCTCAGACTCTTCTTAACCTGGGACTCCAAGAAGCTATTAGCAATCAACTGGAGTTGGCAAGTCATGTGAAAAAACGAAACCTATTATTTTCTGATTTCAGTTCTTTCTTTCCCAGTGCATAAATGATTGTGAAGCACTTCACACGTTCCCAACTCTCCTGAAAACTCAGGAGTAGGGAATATCACACAAACAGAGGAAATGGTCCCTTGCCCTCACAAGCCCAAAATCTTGCTAGAGAGACAAATTATAGATCCATGAAACAATGAAGTTATTTTAAAGCTGTATTAGTGTAGATAATAAAGAACAGACCGTCTTCTTCATCACTGGGACTACCCTGCAAAGAAATAACTTGGAGAACTCACTGTTTTTTCATTTTTGACCTGCATCTTACATTTTTATTAGCTCCACTTCCAGTCAGAATATGTCTTGCATTGATTTCGTGTTATTGCTTTATTTATGAATTATCTTCCCAAAGCTAGAGAACTTCGGACAAGTCGCAGGATATTTTTTTAGTAGGAAAAAATAGGATCTGTGGAATAAATACTATTTTTGTTCCACCATTAATAAAATGAGATTGATGCTTATGATGCTGTGGAATTTTTTAAGAAATTCTTCACCATGATTATAAAGCCACTTTCAAATGTATGTTTGTTGTTGTTGTTTATATAAAGCCCCAAAGATAATTTTTAAAATAATTTTATTTAATTTGTCTGAAAAAAATTCCTCCTTCCAGCCACCTTATAACCTAGCTAAAACCTGGATTCACCATATTGATTTTATATTTCAGGTTTTTCGCTTTGCATCAAATTTCATTAAAGAAATCACTTCTTGTTTTGGAATTCAAAAGCACCACTGGCTGAAATTCCAACTGTGCTGCAGTATTTTAAAATGAAGTTTGCATGCGACGATGTTTAACAAGAAAAAGACCACATCTAGAAAGGCAAGGGGGTCACAGCCATTCCCTTGGCTATGGGCACGGCCACTTCTTAGCTCAGGGGCCCAGCAGAAGCCCAACATTTAGAGACAGGACAGAAGATTACAGGAGAAAGCGTGACTGAATATGGAATTATACACGAATTCAAGAAAAGTCTAAATTTAAAGGCAGAGTGAAAATTTCAGTCCCGGCACATATTTACGAGTTTGTTTGCCCAAGAATCCCTTCTGCGGTCACAACAGACCCCTACAGGTCACCTACATCCACCAGACCACCCCCCTGTCGTTGTAAAACCATGGTTTCTGTTTGCCTATTTGCCACCAAACGCTCCTGTATCTCTGCCCATTGCCCCCATCTCCCGTTCCCCCACTCCCAGCCAGATCTATTTCTCTGATGCTGTCCAGTTGATATTAGGCAAACCATTTATTTTTCAGCTTTTACAACTGAATCTTTCAAATTCTTTGGAGATATCATTTTCCAAATTTTTATAATAGCATTGTGTCTTAGTTTGGCCAATAAGGACACGTAATGTAAAAAGCTTTAGAAAATCCTGATAAGACATAATTTTATTACAATAGATAAAAGAGAGCAGGTTTCAATAAATGTAAAAAATATATATTACTTTTCTTGTAAGTTCAAGACACATGTGTCACAATAAATTCAGATACTATCCAAAAGCACAAGGAGGAATTTCTAAGGCAGCTTCAGTCTCTGAGAATAAGCACCGCAGCATGTTGCGGGGCATCAGGAAAGACCGTCATTGTCACATGCCCACATTCCCACATGTGTGCACATTTTCTGTAAAATAGGATCGAGCGAATTTGGTTGCCTGCTTTTTTCTACTCAGTAATAGACCATGGGCATTTTTCTCATGTCAATAAGCATAGATTTTAATAATCATGTTAAATGCTGCATAGGATTCTACCCTATTGGAATACCAAAATGCATTTTGCTAAGGTTATGTTGTTGATCATTCAGGGCAGTCCCAATATTTCAGGATCATAAGCCCCCTGGCTGTGAGAACACACCAACATCCTTACCCAAACTTGATCCAGCTGGACTTTGTAAAATAGACGAATGGTCCTGCTATTCTGCTGCGGAAAACTTTTAGGGTTGCCATTCCTCCTGGATATTATAGGGGCCAATATCTGATGCAGGCCCAGTGCCTGTGAATGCACAGCCAGTGACTAAGGGACAGGCACCCCCAGGTACCGGCTCCCCAGAGGGGCAGAGGCCTCTAAAAACCTTCAGCGGTTTACAAAGACATTGTCTGGGGCTCCAGAAATGGCTGGGAGACTTGAAGGCAGAAAACTGAAAATCTTGGCAGGGTTAGCCGGGACAGCTCAGAGAAAGACTGCAAACGCTCCTGTCAATGTGACCGGTTTCTGACTGCCAGGAGGGGAACATTCATCACGAAAAGAATGAACGATGAGCATGTTTCAGATACACCACCACCAAAGGGGTCAGCTTATCTTAAACGCTCCCCTGAAACAGAACTGATGAAGAATGCGTCTCAGAATCACCACCCTCAGAGGCCAGCCCAGAGGCCACCAGGAAAACCTTCTCTGCTCTTTCAGCAGTCCGCAGTTCAGAAGCCACCAGGCCAGGAAAGGCCACAGCCCGCGAGCCGCTCTATCTATTATCCGATGCTGCCTCCTTCAGCCGGCCCTCTGCAGGTGTATCTTTTTGTTTCCCAAGCAGGGTTACTAGCTCTGGGTTTTTGCAGCCAGGGCTTTGAGAGTGTGGTTTGCAGGGAGCTTGGGCAGTGTGTGACCACTCCCGTTAGAAGACAGCTTCAAAACCAAGTTGCAGACTCTTCCCCTCGTGACGAATGGGCAGCATGGCAGTGTGTTTTGTTATGCCTCTGCCATCATAAACGGCTCATAATTGCCGCGATCTCTCTGAGATCAGTTGTTTCTACAATTAATGACTGATTTCACAGGGCATTAACCATCCCCAACAACAGTTCATTAACTGCTGGCAAGTGGGAATATGCTGCTGTTGGAGGGAACTTATGCTGCCTTCAGAAGATTTGTGCCCACGGGGAAATAACAAGGTACCTGGAGACACAGCAGAGGGAGGTGGATCTCAGCAAGATGGTTTTGTTATCTAGACCTGGGGCTACGCAGCCAAGATGCAGGAGGATGGATCCGGGACTGGACTGGGGCCGAACCCTGGTCCATATTAGGGAGGATCAGTGCAGTCCACTCAGAATGACTGAGAGTCTGGCCTAAGCCCCTGTGATAAGGAAAAGTGGCTGGCTGGCAATCCATAAGTGGTGACGGGGGAAGTTCAGACAATGGACAGAGGACAAGTTGATGTCTGACTGTGGGGGTCCAAGCTATTACCCTTCCCCCCACACCGAACGTGAAGCTTCTCTAAAGCAGGAAGCAGGCCTTCCTTCACTCAACTCTGCCTCCCAGGGCCTAGCCCAGGACCTGGCACATCACAAATACTCAATAAATATTTGTTGAGTGAATGAACAAATTGGGAAGGGGTGGGGCGGGGGCGGAGTTCAAGGCTAGAGCAAGTCTTGCTGAGTTCAGAGCAGAGACCTAAACGTGCAAGGAAATGGCAGAGCCACAGGGAACCTGCCTCTCGGGTTCTCTGTTAGGCCCTGGCTCTGCCACGTTCACCATAGAACTGGTCAGACCTGGGGGGCCCACAGTGAGGGCCACACAGATGCATCTCTGGGGGAGTGGGACCCAGGAGGTGAATCTTTCTTCCTCAAATAGTGTGCACCCTACAGAGCCAACAGGACCCCATTTCGGTCCCTTATACTCCTTCAGCCTCACCCCAAACTCTTTCCTCTGCTTTCCGCCACGCCGGCTTCTACTTGATTCCTCCTACATGTCATGGTTTTGGTTGTTTTTCTCCACTCTGGGGCCTCTGCACACACCATCCTCTCCACATTTAGCGTGTTCCCCTTACTTTGGGTTCAGCTGATCCCTGGACGCCTCCTGAATTGGAACCCGGGACCTCTCTGCCCGGAGAAACTCCCACTGGAGCCCCTGTTAGTACTAGGAGCTCCTGTCGTGCCACTGTTGCGGTTTGTCCATGTCATGTCACTTTTTGGCCAATGTCATCCCCAGTCAGCTCCATACTCCAGATAACCCACATGTGTCGTGGTCAGTAGCGTCCCCTCAGTGCCTGGAACGTTGTGGGTTTTCATGATCTATTTGTTAGAGATAAATGCATATGAATGGGGTCCTTTCTTTTCCGGTAGGTGAGTAGATTTGAATCAGTGAACTGGAGGAATCTGCCAAGTCCTTCAGCAAAGAGCTGTCGTTACAACACACACCTTTGACCATCTTAGGGAGTGTGAAGATTTTTCTGGACGGACCAGTAAAAGACAAAGCAAATCACGGGCAGAAATGGCTTGCTTTCCTCCTATGTGTTGGCCTTTGCCTACTCAGGCTAAAACAGCACATTTCCTGGGAGGCTGGGTATCTTTACAGATGAATTCACCGCTTTCAAGCATTTGACAAAGGTTGACTTGTTCCCATCTAAGCTGACACCCGATGCTGGGTCTCATGGGTCTCTGGCCTGAAAAATAGACTGAAAACATCTCAAACTTCAGCTAAGTGGAACTGGAATCCATTGACCTAATCTCCATGGCGGGCATTGCAAATCATTTTTAAGATGAGTGTATTTGGGTTTTTTTTATTTTTATTTTTGTTTGTGCCTCTTAAAAATGGTAACGAGAAGAAATATGCCCCAGGGGTGGCTCACGGCTGGCTGGGACTGTTGGAGCTTTGTCATCTGAAGCTCCATTCGGGGCCAAAGGGGCCCGGATTAGGGGGAAAACCAGCAAATGAGCTCAGAGAGACAAGAACAAAAGCTGAAAGAGATGACCTCACCTCACAGAGCCGGAGGGACAAAGCTCTCCGCAGCCCTCTGCCACGCTGCTTCAGTTTGGTCCCGCTCTTTGTAACCACGGCTTAACGATTTACATGGGTGACGTGCAAAGCAGTTTCACGTTCATTAACTCATTTGATCCTCGTAACTCGGGGGAGGACTTGGTGGCCTCCTTTTGCCAAAGGAGAAAACAGAAGCTTGGCCTGGAAGTGACAGTGACCCAGCCAGGCCCTGACACCCACCCCTGCTGACCCCCTCAGCCAGTTCTCCTTGCCCTCTGCAAATCTTTCTCCCAGCTTCAAGATAAAACAATAATCAAAGCTCATCCTCGCTTAGAGTTACTGTGTAACAGCAGGACGACACCAAATGTTTTGTGTGCACTACCATATTTAACCCTCTTGATAACACCATGAAGGTGCGTATTCGTTTCATGTGGCTGCTATAAGAAATCATCTCGAACTTCTTTAAACAATAGAAATGTATTCTCTGACAGCTCTGGAAGCCGGAAGTCCAAAATACATCTCACTGACTAAAATATAGGAGTCAGCAGATCTGGTTCCTTCTGGAGGCTCCAGGGAAGAATCCATTCTTAGCCTATTTCAGCATTTGGTGGCTACCAGCATTCCCTGGTGATGGCTACATCACTCCAGTCTCCAGGGCCAGTATATTCAAGTTTCTCCTATTTCATGTCTATCTTGACATTCCCTTCTCCTCTACAAAGTGTCTGTGAAATTTCCCTCTGCCTGGTTCTTATAAGGACCCTCATAACAGCATTAAAATCCCACCCACATTATCCAGGATAATCTGGGCATGGATATCTATGAGGTGGGGAGGCAATTTCCAGCCTAAAATAAGAAGGTGGTGTTTCTCTTCCAATTGTGCAGAAAGAGGACACTGAGGTAAGACAGATTAACTCACATGTCCAAGGTCATGCAACTAGTACAGGTCAAATCAGGATTTAAACCCAGTCACTCTCACACCAGAGTTCACTGAGCTATACTATCTTCCTAATTGGCCTATGACTTGGGTGATCTGTATTTAAAGAAATAAAAGACAGCTCTAAAGCCAGTCTGCACGTGTTCCCCCAGGCACTGAGTTTTCTGTTTAGCAGTGACTGTTGCCCATGAAGCATGTTGTCTCATAAACAGGCCTCAGTCATAGAACATGAGCTCCGTCCACACACTCTGGTGCAGAATTGCTCATTTAACTGTATAAATAAGCTGGTCACTTTTGAGGGGCTCTCATCTCAGGAACCACGTCCTGTTTTTCATAAAACCATTCTAAAGGCACGTACTCCTCAGCCTACCTTGTCCTCCTACCCCCAGGAGGCTTTCCCTTGCAGAGGGTCAGGGAGCAATTCCCATCCTGGAGGAACAGGCCCAGGAAAGGCTGGGATTCGTGATTCCTGCACCAAGAGAAATGATTTTTCTTTGGAGCTACTTTCCTACAGAAATGTACCGCTGAGTAGGTTAAGGTCTCCTCACCATCTACTAAAACCATAACCACTTAGAGTCAAACTAGTCGTGAGAATCCACGGATGACCTAACTCTGCAACCTCTTCCAGAAGTTTACATCATACAAGCACCTGTAACTGTGTGGATAGAGGTGAGAGGAGGCAGAGAGAAAGGCTGATTCAGGACTGACGGAGGCCTCCTAGACAGTGACTCTCAGCACTGTCCCAGAAAGGAAGCACTGCCCAGGTACATTACAAACACATGCACGAAAGTGGCAGGTTTGCGGAAGGTGGCATGAAGGAGCATACTGACTCACCCCTGGGTGTCACAAAGCCCCAGGACCAACTGCAACTGTGGCCGCCTGGTCTTCTTGGGTTTCCAAATACAGCTGAGCTCCCCAGTTCAGAGCACGCGCCAGGGCACGGCGTTGTAGAACAGCAAACGGGGAATAGTAAACACGGAGCGGGGCAAAAGAGAAGACAGTGTATGAGCAAGCCTCCAAGACGAGTCACGGGTGTGCGACTCAGGAGAGGAGGAACTGTTTCCAGCTTCTCCCTGTGAGGGCAAAGGAAGGTACTGATGCTTGAGATGAATACTCCACTGCCCAGCAATCAGAAAAGCCAACTTCCAAAGTCTTAAGGGGCCTCTTTCAGGCCCCTTAAGTAGTATGGAGTCACTACAGGTGACTTCAAACAGCTGAATCACAACTGCGAACTCAGCTGTGCCATCCGATGACCTCAGAAGGGCAGGGTCCCCAGCTGGCTACTTTTGAGAGTCCAAGCCTGTGCCGTAGGGCCATTGCGGAGCCAGGGCCCTGAACCTTCCCCCAGCACCATGCTGCCATCATCTGCAGGACAGAAGATGTGTCTTATCCAGGAGCAATCACAGGGCCGTCTCAGACCTCCTGGACCCCAAGATAAACACTTGCCTCCACAGACAAATGTGTCCCTTAAAGCCACAGCTCCCCAGCAGCAGAATGAAGCCCTTTTGGCCCCAAAACCCTCGGGCAGGACATCCGATCAACCTTTGCAGTGGGATGTGTGAGCAGGGTTCCAGGCCCTAACGAGCCCCTTACAGACCCTGTGAGGCGCCTGAGCTAACACAGACGCAGACGCAGGCCCATGCCACCACAAGTCTCTGATCTTGTCTTCTCCCCAGTCCCTGCCCCAGTTTTCAGGAAGTTCTTGGGAAGAGTAAATATATGACAATGCTTTATAAACCATGATGTGCTTAGGCCAAGTAAAGAATTAGAGATTTTTCACCAAGGGAAGAAAACAAAATTTATTTTCAAATGCACTTCACATATCATTTGTAAAAACATGTTTCACGTTATTCAACTAAAGTTTTGCTGCAGTTGATTAAAAGATTCCTTTAAAATTAAGCCTGGCGGTCATTGCCCCATTACAAGGACAGCTCCATTCACAGATGTGAGACCCTCACCTCAGCTAGAAACTGGCTTCTGGGCTAGGGTGTGCACTCTGACTATAAAGTTTGCCCCCAACCTGTATTATCCAACCAGAGGACATCTACAACTCACTAAGTTGCAACTGCGTCCAGGGCAGGACCTGGCAGCCCTCAGCCCTGGTCCCGCTCTGCAGGCTGCAGGCAGCATCCCCTCTGCCAGAACGATCCTCGATCCTCGCCCTGCTTGCCTGGACAGTCAGCTGAGCACAGTCAGCTCCTAAGCAAGGGCGGGACAGGAGGCAATTCCTTCTCTCCCACCCATCGAGGAGTTCTGCTTTCTTGGTGAGGGATGGAGCAGAGCTGTTTTCACAAGACAGGGGATGATAGACACGGTGCTTGTCAGAATTGGGAAGGGATTACCCCTGGCTGGAGCAGTTTTGAGAAACATACCTCACTCTCTGAGTGACGCAGCCCTGGACCAGAGTCTCCAGCTTGGATGAGACCATGTTTTCCTGGGTGTGCAGTGTCCCTGCCTGTGAAGGACCCACATACCGGGCAAACACCCGTGGGTTTTCTGCCCACCCTTTAGTCATGCTGGCCTCTTGCACAACTTTGCCCTTGACTTCTCTCTTCCAGATATGTCTTCTCCCCGGTCCTTATTCACTATTTTACCTGGAAACCTCCTACTCATCCTCCAAGATCCAACAACAGTACTCCCATAGATGAAGCCTTATTATCTCTTTAGTTTTCTACACCCCACTCTCTTCCCTGCTTCATCTTTGACCCTTCAGAGGTTCACCCACTGCCTAGCACATAGTAGGGGCACATAGGTAGGTGTTGGTTGAATGAATGAATCAGTCTTTTGAGCCCCCACAGCACTCGGCATAACTCTTGATAATCCTCCTGATGGCCCATGATGTACCACCTTGTACTACGGATTCTTGCAGGGGAGGGTTTGCAGCTTTTGGATTCTGCATGCGCCACACCCGGCACCATGCCCAGCAAAGCCTGAGTGCTCCTTCTAGGCTTCTTGCATTAAAGGTATCCAGAGCAGGGGTCTAAAATAGCGAGCTGCTTCAGGAACTTTATTTCCAGCAAACTGGTCACATTGGACACTCTGCAGAGTCAGGACCATAAAATGAAAAGTCTGTGCCACTCACTGGTGCTGACGGCTTTCCTGAGCTTGAGGAGACACCTGCTGCTTCTGAGCCTCGTGCCCTTCACCTTACTCCGAAGGCCAGAAGAGGCAGGCCGCGGGACACAGAAGGCATCGCAGGCGGGATTGGGTTTCCTCACTTCCCCATCTTTAAACTTTGTTGACTGTAGCTTTAAATATTTATAACCGGTGCAGGAAGTTCGGCTGGAATGGAGAAGAGCGGGGGAGGGAGGCGGATCTGTTTGCCTTTGACTCGGAGATGCTGGCAGACTGCGTTTTCAGCACTGTGCTTCTTCCAGAGACCAGCGCTCCCAAATGTCAGCCCGGTCTATGGTGGAGGGGGCGACTGTGTGGGGATTTTAAATGATGGTTTTGTTTTCACCCATAAGCTATTTTTCCTGTTCTAAGGGATGGACTATTGACCCAGTCACGGAACACAGACACAATGCAGAAAATTGTCACTCAACCCATCCCTCTGCAGAGGGGCCCAGGCGTTATGTAAAAAGGCACAAAAGCTTTGGTTGGGGCCAAAAATTCCAAGTCAGTGCTGAGTGGGCTGGGAAGTTAGAAGTGGGATGCCTAGGAGAGATGATGAGTGTTCTGCCCCATCCCCTCCACCACCACCTTTTTTAGGAGAGAGAGAGAGAGAATTTTCCAGATATGGCCTGCCCAACAGTTCTCAGCAGAAATACTGCAAGAAAGATAAGTCCCAACAATCACCACTGTTTATGCAGAATCTCTGGCAAACGGCTTCCAACTCAGCGAGTTTTGAAATACGCATCACCCCCACCACAATATTCTTTCCCCACACTATTTCCAGCTAGTGGATTTTGTTTAGAGTCATTTTCATGATTTGCACTCATTTTTTAAGCAATGTGAGGACCAACTCCAAAAGAAAAGCTAATCAGGGCTCTACCCAGAGACCCTGCAATCGAAATCAGATGTGCTGAAGGAGAAATTAATGGAAACACAGAGAGGGTAGGGCTCGTGGCTGATTTCACAGCGGAGAGGAGGGGCTGACAGGAGGGAATCTTCGCTGAACGGAGGGTCTGGGGGAATTCCAGCTGTGCAATCGCCCATTGTGTTTATCACGCATGAGGCAACATCTGCAGAGAGCCGGAACATTCCTGGGCCCCAAACATCACGGTAAAGAAAGGGTGTTTGGGGGAGGGGGTGAGATAGCAAAATGGTTTGTGCTGCCCACAAATCGCGGTGAATAACGCCTCAAATAGGGGGGAGAGGAGACACTGACATCCAGCTTTGCGCCTTTCAAGCAGCTCTGTCGAGCACAGCAGGTTTAAGGAGAACTAGCTTAGTGACGTGGTAGTTAAAAACAAAATTGCACAAGCCAAGCGAGGACGAGGGACAAAGCCCCCGGAGGTCATTTACTTCTGGCTCAGTTTGTGAGGTAACATGCAGGTGAAAATGTGGCTTGGAATGTAAATTAATGAGTCTTGTGAGTTATGAAATCACGGAAGAAACAAGATCTCCCATCACTGCTGAGGTGTGTGCCAACAGCACGAGTGGAAAGAGCCAAAATGGTTTTAAACTCACAGATGGCACCTCCCTAGTCCACTTCTTCATTCGAAGCATTAGAAAGGAGTTTTTCAACCCCCTCCAAATTGTAGAAACTCACTCAGCCTGCCATAAATTTTTATTGTAGCTAATCAGCAGTGTCAAGTTAAAAACTTCCTTTTATTAAAGGTAAAAATGCCTTCACAAGGTAGCAAAGCCTGGGACTTCCCTGATCGCAAAATGGATAAGAATCTGCCTGCCAATGCAGGGGACACGGGTTCGATCCCTGGTCCGGGAAGACCCCACAGGCCACGGAGCAATAACCACCGAGGCCTGCGTGTCCTACAGCCTGTGCTCACAACAAGGGGGGCGCCAGGATGGTGAGAGGCTGAGCACGGCGACTGGAGAGCAGCCCTACTCACTGCGACTGGAGAAGAGCCCGCACACAGCAACAAGGCCCAGTGAGGCCAAAAATGAGTCACCTTAAGAGACAAAATTATCTTTAAGAGGCAGTAAAGCCTAAACCACCCTCTGATAAAACCCAGCTCTGACAGCAGTGATCTTTCCCCTGGTTTTTCAGGGATCTCGCTATCTCTCCATTTCAGGGCTGCTTAAAATGGCACACTTCCTGATGAAAAAGTATCATGAAGTTCGTGTACACTTCTTAGGCCTTGCTCCAGGCTTTTCCATGTTATTTCTGCATGGACTCTTCTGACGGGTAAAGACACACACATGTGTGTGGACACATAATGACTCACACACAGATACTAATAGTGACTGTACACAGGCATCCAAACCGGATTGGAGAGAATTAGCTCCTTCACCAGTTTTTGTCCAAAACAACAAGGTCCATCATAAAAGTGGCCTAATAAAGAATTTATTTAAAAAGAATCTCCTTTTTAAAAAGAGAATGTTTCCTCTTTTTACTGTAAATCACATTTTTATAGTTATCTATGAGTCATGTACTATTTCATTATATTCTGGACACTGTATGTAAAATAGAGACTGAAATAAACATTACACCTAGTAAAAAAAAAAAAAAAATCTCCTGAAACCATATGGTGTCACCAGCAAAGGTCACGTGCTTTGTTCCATATATCTGCCTCCTGCCTTTAAAAATATAAATGGAAAGCTGTTCAACTTAGAAATTCAATTTATAAATTGCTCTGCTATGCTCTATAACCACCATTAATAACTGATAATTGACTTTACCATTCTGAACCACCTTTGTTTCACTCGGGATACCCAGTCAATTATGCAGCAATAATGATGGCCGCCTGCTACGTTACTGCTTAATTTCACAGGCCTGGGGACGTTTCCAGATAAAGAGAGGACGCAGGCAAAAATGGCACATTTCTCCCTGTATCTAACAGAGCTCAATTTGGAACCTGCCGTCAGAAGGACGGGAGGCGGTCACAGA
Organism: Bos grunniens; assembly: GCF_055505025.1. NCBI lineage: Eukaryota > Metazoa > Chordata > Mammalia > Artiodactyla > Bovidae > Bos > Bos grunniens. Next base: position 7,341,395 of record NC_141182.1, read on the forward strand.
GAGGAGCTGCTGCTGCCGCGGCGGCAGGTGGGCGCACTCTGCCAGAACTGCCTTCACAGGAAGCAGACAGGAACATCTTTGGTGACCTGCAGCGTCCCTTAGCCAGCGCTTGTAAACCGGCCTCCCCGACCTCTGACAACAAGGGAAATCAGACGCTGGCCCAGCCAGGGATAACTTAGGCGACTCTTTCATGTGGAATTCCAATCCCACCCCCAGGAGCTGCTTTTTCATTTCACTGCTGCCCTCTCCTCATCACCCCGACCTGCCTCTGCACTCCCCAGCCAATTGACTTTTATCTTCACGAACGGAGGGCATTGCCTGCCTCTTCCAGTCCTGCTCTGGCCAGGATTTCTCTTGAAGGCTCTTCTGAGATGTGGTGGCTGCTTCCGCGACGAGAGGCGGCTCTGCAGCTCCGGCTTGCTTCTGAAGCAGGAATGTCATGCACACCTGAGAGATCCCAGAGGTCACTGATTCTTGGTTTCTCTTCCCAACCTGAGTTATCATTAGACATTTCAAAGGTGCTATGGACAGAGCTATGTTTCCCCAAAATGGGTTTCTTGGAGCCGTAATCCTCAGCGGGAGGGTATTTGGAAGTGAAGCCTTTGGGAGGTGATTGGATTTACAGGAGGCCATGCGGGTAGGGCCCCCGTGATGGGACTGGTGCCCTGAAGAAGACTCTCTAGAGAGCTTGCTCTCCCTGCCCCTGCCCGGCAACCATGTGAGCACACAGTCAGAAGCAAGCCATTCTCAAGCAGGGAGGCGAGCTCTAACCAGAGCTCAGCCATGCTGCACCCCGGCCTCCAGAACTATGAGAAACAAATGCCTGTTGTCCGAGCCGCCCAGTCTACAGTAACTTGTTAGAGCAGCTTGAGCAGACTAAGACAGAATATTAAAAAAAAAAAAAAAAAAAAACTTGAGATCAAAATGCAGTTGGAGTAATGGACATCTGTGTATTCTGCCCCAGGCTGAAGGACCACTCCGTCATTTGCTCACTGATACCTGGCGGGCGTCTTCGTTTCTCTGGACCGCAGTTTCCTCATCTGTGAAGCACAAATGGGTTCCCCTGCCTCTGCTATTCCCCCACCCCGAGACGGTTGTATCAGAAATCAGGAAACAGGACTCAAACACACCTAACACAGTCTTGAGCACTGAGTAAACCCTCGATAAATGCAGTTGAGATTCCCAATGAGCTGGAAAACAAGTCTGTCCTGACAAAGAATACAATAAGAAGCAGCACCTTAAGAAAAATAGATAAATAAATAAAAAATCTTAGTGGCCATCAGGTCCCAAACACCTGGAGATGGCAAGGAGACTGGCCATCTCCTGCAGTTCATCTCTCCTCCCAAGGTCAGCCTGGGCTCCCTACCACACAATGGGCTGAGACAATCGGCAGAACCCAAACCTGCTGATGAAGCTGATGATTCGACTCCCTGACGTCCAAGTATGAGCTCATCCCCCTTCCTCGCCCCACACCCCCGAACCCTGCTATCCACCAGTGACTCTGTTTTCATTTTAGTATCAACATCTGGTGCCTCTAATTCTATCAACACCCAAACATATGGAAGGAACAACAAGACCCAGCGATGTGAACCATTATTTTTAAAAAACAAACCAGGTCCTAAATACCAATTGATTGCTAAAAGGGCACTTACCAAGGTTTATTAAGTACATAGAACATAAATCTGTTTGGCATGTAATTAATTCAAAATTACAGGAACACTAAATGTGTAATTAAATCTACACGGAATGTTTAGGCCTTTAGCTGGCATTTACAAAGGAAGCTACGGGAAATTTATTAGCTAGCAATTTATTGCTCAAAATACTGGCAAATCATGAGTATGTTGATTGAAACCTTGCTTGCTGTCATTCTGCTGTTATGGGCCAATTAAAGGTTCGAAGTCTTTCAAATCAGTGACCGAGCAAGAGTGCATTGCTCAGAATGGGGTTCGACAGTTACGGCAAAGTGTGCCCTGTTCGTTCAGTATCAGCAAGTGTTTTTATTCCCCCGGATGATAAGCACACCATACGGCCCTCTGTCAACATACTAAAATACTTAATTGACACATTAAAATGGGATGCAGGGGAGATCTGACTGAGATCAAAGCAACGTTATGTTTGAAATTCTCATTCACTGACAAATTTCTCTGACTTCCAGTTCAATTCAGTTCAGTCGCTCAGTCGTGTCCGACTCTTTGCGACCCCAGGAATCTGAGTTTAGCCAGAATCAAGTAGTTTCTCAGGCCTACTTTAAATCAAAGCATAACAGAAGAAATGTACAAAAGGAAGGACTCCAGAGTCAGTCCATGACCTTTTCTTACCCCTTCCGTGCTCTGCAAGCAGGTTGGGACTGGAAAGGACTGCCTGGCGTCAGAGCTCCTGGACCTCGGTTGGTGGTGTGTTTCCCAGGTCCTGTCATCAGTGGGGGTACAGGTGCTCTGGGGTGTCCCTTAGGTAACAGTCCCAGTGACGCCAGCCTGAAAGGTCATGGAAGGCTTTGAGAATAGAGCAACCAGGTGGAGGACCAGCCAGTCAAACCTGGGGAGGACTAAGTTCTAGGGTCTCCAGGGAGCCCAGTCTCCAGTTCCTCATCTGATAATCTGGTCAGAAACGTTACCTTCAGCTGCTATGTCCCCTGCGGCAGAAGGTCCTAAACACTAAGTTTTGAATTCTTAATTAGGAGCAATTGGAATTTCTATTCATTCCATTTGTGTTAGTTAGAATTGCATTTGGCTGCAAGTAATTAATATACTTGTATCTTCAAAAACAGATATCTACCTTTTCCTCACACAATAAGAAATGTAGAGAAGTGTGGTCCCGAGCTGGTGTAGAGACTCCACAACACTATGCCTCGCTTTCTCTATCATTTGCTCTGCCATTTCAGTGTGCCCACTCACCACCTCAGGGCCACAGAACAGCTGCCACGACCCCTCCATGTCGTATCTGCCCTTCAATGAGGATGAAGAAGGCCAACTGCTCATCTCCTAGATCTAAAAAGATCCCTGTGACAACACCAGTATGTGGAAAGCAAAAGAGCACTGTGGGACTCCTTAGCAGCCTTATACCCACACCAGCCAGTGGCCTACTGTGCCATGCTGCCACCCCGGGCTGACAGGTGTAAACAGAGACTGAGCCAGTCAATTAACACCGACTGCCAGGCTACCCCTTTCACATTCTGTCAGTCCTAGGGACCAGACATTCAGTCTCTGACATAGAATGGGAACTCAACATATGTCAAATCAGTCTCTGAGACCCCCCAGAAACCACTTTGCAAATTTATTTATTCAACCAGACATTATGTCAGACCCAGGCAACACAGAGGTGAACAGACCAAATAATTGCTGCTTTAGACCAGAAAGTGTTGCTTTTTGGATGAAGAGGACAGGACTCCACAGTTGAAAAGCTAACACTCTAGAGTAATGCTGTCCAGTAGAACTTTCTATGATGGTGATGAGGCTCTCTACCCACACTGTCCAGAACAGTAGACACCATCTATGTGTGACTCGCAATCACTTGAAAGTGGCTTGTGTGACTGAGAAACTGAATTTAATATTTTACTTAATTTTAATTAACTTAAATTTATATTTAAAGAGTCACACATGACTACCATATTGGACACCTCAGTTCTGGACATCACATGTGTGAATGAGTGGAAGTCACTCAGTCTTTCTTTGCAAAAGTGCCCGACTCTTTGCAACCCCATGGATTATAAAGTCCATGGAGTTCTCCAGGCCAGACTACTGGAGTGGGTAGCCTTTCCCTTCTCCAGGGGATCTTCCCAACCCAGGGATCAAACCCAGGTCTCCCGCATTGCAGGTAGATTCTTTACCAGCTGAGCCACAAGTGAAGGACATCACATACACATGCATTGAAAAGTCCGAGGTTCTTGGGACTTCCCCAGTGGCCCAGTGGTTAAGACTCTGCTGCCAATGCAGGGGGCACAGTTTCAATGTCTGGTTGAGGATCTAAGATCCTGCATGCTGCACAGTGTGGCCAAAAAACAAAAATTGTTTTAAGTCAGATGCTCTCATTTTAACAGAAATATGTCCAAATGTCATGGGAGCTGAAAGGTAGAAGCCAATTTCTGGGGAGAGCACAGGAAGAAATAAGAGCCTGGGTTATTTCATCAGGGTTTTGTAAGAAAGGAGTTTGCCTCTTGATAGAGCAAGGCCAAGGCTTAGCACTGTAAGCAGAGAGAAAGTTGTGTGCAGATAAGAAGAGAGGAAAATGAGCTCCTGAGCCAGAAGCACCTAGGAATGTCACTCCCAGATTCCTGACCTACAGAAACTGAGATAATCGATGCTCGCTATTCTAAGTCATTACATCCTAGGGTAATTTGTTACAAAGAAATAAGTAAGGAATACAGGATAAAACTCCACCTTGTGTGCGTGCCGCTAACTTCACCCTGTGAGTCACGATGGGGATGCAGAGGGTACAGAGGAGTTTGCCGTAGCGCAGAGGACAACAAAGAGACAAAGGTCTGTGGGACAGGCACATATGCCAAGCTGAGCATCCCTCCATGCCCAGTGTCAGCTCCCAGGAAAGACCCAGGGGCTCCAGATCCCCAGTGCTTCCGAGCCTCCCAGCACCGACCAGCCCAAGGAAGGCTGCGTACTTTCGAAAGCGGCACGCTGAACAGCATTAAGTTCACTTTCCTAATTATGGTCCCTGCCGACAATCACCTTTTCTGCCACACAGTATGCCAAGAAGAATCTTATAGGCAAAACTCACATTTTTTTTTTAACTTCCATATGCAAAGCTGAGAAAGAGGCTTTATGCAAATACAGCAAAAGAATATATACCCCCAAAGTCATCATCATTAGGCTTATTTCAAAATCAGATCTAATATTAATTACCAGGCAATAACACCCTCTGGAATGAAAAGACTTGATTACTCTACAGGAATTCTGGTGAATAGTACATGCCACTCCCCCTCTCACCCTGACTTCATGAAGCGCTTTAAGCTTCTTCCTTTCTTCCTTCCTTCCCTCCTTTCTTTCTTGCCTTCTCCCCCTTTTAAAGTAACATTATATACAGTTGGGAAACACAAGCTAGAAAACATTCTGGCTTTGGAACTGGAGGATCCTAACCCTCGGGAGCGGAGAAGGTGATGGCGCCCCACTCCAGTGCTCTCGCCTGGAGAATCCCGGGGACGGGGGAGCCTGGAGGGCTGCAGTGCATGGGGTCGCACAGAGTCGGGCACGACTGAAGCGACTGAGCAGCAGCAGCAACTCTCGGGAGGCCTGGTGAAGCGGGCAGAGAGCGCTGTGGGAAAAGCAGAATGAGTGCGTGGATCCCAAAGGAGGTTAAAGCTGGTCTGCGGGACCCAGGGCCGGTATCAGCTCCAACATGGGAGGGCACTAGGGGCAGGGTCTCTAAAGCAAGTATACCCACGTGGGTCATGAACACCGGAGGGTGGAGGCAGGGGAGAGTTTCAAACAAACAGTGAGGAGGCAGAAAGCCTAAAGCAGCTGTCTGAACTCTGCGTGACTGTTGTTTCCACATTATCCTAGTATTGAAGCTAAAAACGGTTTAGACAGATACAGCCAGCAAGTGTCAGCAGCGCCATCTTGGTATTCACGGGGTAGAAAAATTCTCTCCTGCCACTTGACTCCCATTGTTTCATTAAGCTCGATAAAACCGTGGGCTCCCAGAACTGAAGGGCCCCGGCAGGGAGGAGCAGTGACTGCCCCGTTCACAGTCGAGTTGACTGAGGCCGAGAAGGAACGGTACCCCAACCGGCACCCCAGCTGGGCCCAGGGCTCGTGGTTTTAGTTCAGCCTGCTTCCAGCAGTTCGGAAGAGTGAACCCATGTTCCCGTCTCACAAGAACAGCGGCACAACAAGGGGTTGTTACCATTTACGCCACTGCCCTTGGGCTTCCCTGGTGGCTCAGAGGTTAAAGCGTCTGCCTGCAATGTGGGAGACCTGGGTTCGATCCCTGGGTCGGGAAGATCTCCTGGAGAAGGAAATGGCAACCCACTCCAGTATCTTGCCTGGAGAATCCCATGGATAGAGGAGCCTGGTGGGCTACAGTCCATGGTGTAGCAAAGAGTCAGACACAACTGAGCGACTTCACTTTCACTTTCTGATGATCTTCAGAAGAGGTGCTTCTTGGTTCTAACTGATCCACCCCTTCTAGGAAATCCACTTTCTTCTATCCTAAACCACTTCAGCTCCAGGAACAAGACAGACAGGTACAAGTTGCATTCAGATGAAGTTCTGTTGACATTCCCCGTGGGGCAAAATGATATTGGGAAATTAGCAACAAGGTGGTTCTACCAGTGACAGGATTTGACAAGTCACAGAATCTTCGAGAAGGGGTTTGGAAGGACTCTTTCAGGCAGGAGGGCTGTAAAGTGTTCCCTACCCCAGCCCCCTGCCCGTACCCTGCTCTCCTGAACAGCCTTCTCTGTGCCTCATGGCAGGGGGAGGTTTTCTTTTTCTGCTCTGTTTCTTCAACTAAAATATTAATGTACACACACTGCAAAAAATGAAAACATAACAATGACATACAAAGAAATTAAGTCTCCATCAAACTCCCAGATCCAGGCCCTGCCTTCAGATGCAAGTACTGCTCACCATATTTTTTTTTCCCCTGCATCTGTGTATATCTCCAGTTTCTTTCCACCAAGGGGAACATTCCAAACTCATTATATCGCCTTCAGTATTTTTCACTCAACAAAAGAGCTTTGAGTTCTTTCCATGTCACCGTATAGAGATCCACTTTATTCTTTTTTCACAAGTTCATAATATCCCATTGTTTAAACGACAATCATTTATTTACCATTCTCTTATTAATGAACATCCTGGTTGTTTCCAGTCTTTTGTTCCTCAAATCTATGTTGAATGAACAGTCTCACACACAGGTCTGGAGGATAAACCCTTAGTAGTGGATACGCTAGCTTGTACATGATGGACATTTTTGAACTGGAGACAGGTTTTAAGGCAGCCTCCAAACAGAATCAGTAGAAACCCCCATAAGCCTGGTTTGTTTTTCCAGCTCCCTCCGGCCCCCTTGAATCTCTCCCCTGCCCCCAAAGCACTCATGCACCATCCTCAACTAGGTCAAAAGCTCTGTGCAAAACAAAAAAACCCCACTCCCCACAGAGTCCCATGGGATGACCCTTCCTCTCTTTGCAGGGAAAAGTGATTCATTAAAGATTTGCTAAAATAATCCATGAATCCTGAATGGGTGGTGGAGTGAATAGCGAGCGCTTAGTAAGGGTCTCATGGTTATTTCAATAGGTTTTACTACCAGTTCTTCTATCAGGAAGCTAACAAGGTCTCTCCCCTCTCGAGTGTGGAGGCAGACGTCTTCCTTTAGGTCACACCTGTGTTCTTCAGGGTGACCCTGTGGGTGCAGAGGAGCAAACAGCAGACCTGGGCCCATGCAGGACAGTGACCACGGGGTGTGTCTGTGTGTGCACGTGCATACCTAAGCACAAAGCCGGTCGTTCCATAAGTAACAACAAACAAAAGCATAGCACCCACGACCTTCGAGAGAACCCCACGCCCCTGAGAAAAGGCGGTCGGCAGGACTGCCAGGCGCTCTTTTGTTCCGAGCTGATTGGAGCTGTCACGGACACAGTGCATCTCCCAGTGGCAGCTCGCTGTAAGCCCGGCAGACGCCCTGCCTGAGAATCCACTCTGGCGAGAAACCGGGGCCAACATGGGGAGAGTCTGCAGGAGAAAAGGAATCACAGCTGCTGAAACCCCAACATCTTATCCTAGCAACTAATTAAGTGCTAGGCTCATCCGATCATCACCCGGGGCGTCAGTCGTACTATGGTACACATTTACAGAGGAGGAAGACGAGGCATGGAGGTCGAGTAACTTGTTTAGAGTCACAGAGCTTACACAATATGTGGCAGACGCGGAACAGGAATCTTGGCCCGTCACTATTCCCCATTAGGCTGGGGTTCCAGGGGAGAGGTCCTGTCTATACTTCAGGCACTGTTCTGAGCAATCTACACATATCTTGGGTGGTCCTCCCAGCAGCCCTGGGAGGCAGGGGCCATGCATAACTCCATTTGTCAATAAGGACACAGGATGTCACCTCAAAGAGTCTGTGGAAGAGCCTGCTGTTAGGAACTGGAGGCCTTGGGAACCCAGACCCCTTGAGCTCCAAAGCCTGTGCTCAGAACTGTCGTTCCGCACCACCTCTGACCCCACTGGCCCCACCTGCAACAGCTGCCCTCCTGTTTTACACTGAGACTGCTAGTGGCATCTTACACCCGATCTTGGAACCCAAGAAAACAGTTCTCGGGAGACAACATTAATAGTTACCACGCCGTGAGAGCTTTTTGCCAAATATTACACTAGATGCTTGACCTTTTAAAAATCTTTTAATCCTCCCAATAACCTTTCAAAGTCACTAACACCATCTTCATTTTACAAGGGAGACAAGGCACAGAGAGGTTCAGTAAGTGGCTCAGAGTCACACAGATTGTAAGGGCAAGGCCAGGATTCAAGGTCAGGCAGTCTGGAGTAGCGTTTCCAGACTTGGGGAATTATAAAACCACATAGATGACAAGTAACTGTTTTAGCATAAGAATGTCCCAGGCAGTATCCCTGCTCCACAGACTGCATGTTCCACACACAGTGTGCTTCCTGGGACGTGTGGCCAGAGCAGGGTCTGGCAGACTCACCTGCACTTGGCTCCTGAGTAGGGGAGGTGCCCGCAGCCTTCCCCGTGCTCTCTGACCCCATCAAGGCCGTGAGCCTGTCTCTCCAGCACCCTATTTCCCACCCGCGGGTGCAGGGTATACACATGCATCACTGGCCCACGTAGAGCTCCCTCCCGGCCCCCATGCAGCTTGCAGTGTCAAAGGAAGGGGTCTTTATTCACCTCTGGACCATGGGCTTATCTACACAGCAAGTAGCTTGTTTCTATTCCCTGGAACTGAGGTTTAGAATAAAGCTGTAGCCATTTTGTTCTGCGTTTGTACGAAGTGGATGAGGCTAATGCTCCCTCGAGCCTGGAAATGGGTGAAGAGCACTGAAGGACCCTTCCACCCCTCTGCAGGGCATCAACCCTGGGTTTCAGGCTGGGGTGTAGGTGCAAGAATAGATGAGGCTCCTCTGAAAAGAACAGAGTAGAAAGAGCCTGGGTGGATGTGCATCCGGGGAGAAGGCCAGGGGAGGTTTCTTTTAGGGCAGAGGTGGAGCATGGATAAACCCTCCAAACAATCAAAAGCCCAGGCTAAGAGTAAAAGGCAGCTCCGAGACGAGACAGACTCCAGATATTTACAGAGCCTGCTGTAACATGTGTGCGTGGCTCCAGATGTGAACTTTGAGATTGCCATTTGGGGTGCTTCTTGGGGCTAAGAACCATGAAGACACATGTCCCCCCTGCGGTTTTATGGCCATGTTTAGCAATGAGTGATGCTGCACGGAACGGAGCCATCCTGCAGCAAATGCCCGGGCCTCCCAGCCGCTGCCTTCCTCCTCCCCAGAGTGGGGATGGCCCAGGCACAGACCTCCTTTTGCCCCCAAAGCTTTCTGCTTCCACAAAAGGGATTCTCAGCAAAACAGCATCCTGGCTGCAGGTAATCACAGGCCTCTTTCTCTTTAAATAGCTTCTTTGTAACCACAAACATGTATGTTTTTCATAAAGCTCTGAAAATTGTACTAGGCCCCAGGGAGGTACCAAGTAGAAACGCGGGTGCTGGGAGATTAGAACTCCGCTACTCCAGAGGTGCAATGTGCTGTTTGTAACAATTATAATAATACACCTGTACCACCATTGTCAGTGTGGACCGGCCACACGGGGGCTCATTAGTATTGTATTAGGGCTGCATGGGGAAACAGATAATGGCCCATAATGAAAAATGCCAAATTTTCTATATAATAAAAATGAACTTGATTAATGAAAATCACTTTCAGGGAAAGAGTTACAGCGTTGTTAGAAATAAAAAATGATGTATTAATCCGACATTCTTACAGATGGTCCCAACCTCCTGACAACTGCTATTCATTTGAGATGCTATTAGCATGCATAATTATGCTAATTAAGTTGTAATTAAGCACCAATTCTTCAGAGGGCTTTTTTTGTCTATCATTTAATACAACTCAGTTGCAAAGAGTGCTTAAAGCTTTGTACAGTGTTTCATTCAAAAGGGGTTCCCAAATTTCTTAGCAAAGATTTAGCAGCTGAGCCATGGATAGGAGCTATAATCCTTGTTTTGGTTAAAGAAAAGTCAGTAAATACCAGCGGGGTCTGCCAGTTGTTGATAAAATAATGAACGCTTTCTGCTAAAATAAGCACAGTTCAAACCAGGGCAATTACAATGAGAACAAAATGTATAATTATCAGTAGTGATAGAACCATTGTCCTATTACATGGTCGGTTTTATTCTTTTTATTTGAAAAAGGGGGACTTAAGGAGTACATTCAATAAGAAATAATTAGAGAAAATGGCATTCAATATTTTATTAAAAGTAAAATAAATCAGAAAGCTGAAGCTATCTCCTGGGGTGGGGGGTGTGGGGAGAGAAGGAATCAGTGATTTTGTTTCCAGTTCCAAAGCCTATTGAGATAAACATTTTAAAAAGAACATCATAAAATGATGAAGTGCTCATAAAATGGTTTCTGCAGCATGACAGTCTGTGGAGGCAAAAGCAGATTTCTTAGAGGAGACGTTAGTTGACTGGCAATGTCAAGGGTACACGCTTATCTGCCGGTCTGACTGAAATCTACCACTCTTGTTCCTAAGTGTTTATTGTGTATGAGTCTGTAGGATGCAGATTTCAAGTCTGTTTTGTTTTCTCTGTGGTTCGGCCGTGACGAAGCCAGTGAGAAACAGCCAGGAGGAGACAGGGCCTGAGAACAGGGGTTTGAGAAAAGGTCAACAGGCGTCCACACTCCTGAGACGCTGCACCTCGCTCACCTTCCTTAAAAATCGGAGAAATGTTTCCCACGAGCAGCCTTGTCAATTCTATTCCACCCTGAGCTGAAGGGGAGAAGTAATAAACAGACCTTTAAAAGCCCTGACCCTTCCTAAATTTAACTTTAACCAACCAAGAAAACCAAGAGCCGACACCACTGCAACCCCATCTCCCAGCTGCCACATAAAAAACGAGCTGCTAAAGTCAAGGAAACAGCTCCAGCAGGCAGCGTGTGAAACACTGTTATGCCAGATCTTGGCAGCCCATCTCCCTCCTTCTTCTAACTGTGGCATTAAAAATAAATAAATATTTTTTCTTTCTTTGAAATGAACATTCGCTTACTTTTCAGTTCCAATCTCAATTTGGGCATTTAATTTTATTTTAAGCCTCTGGAAAACTTACTTTTCAGGTCATATGCCCTGAAGAAACGACTCATTTTTATTTCATCTTCACTTTCTCTGCCTGCAGTCCAGAGCAGACGGAAAGGTACTTACAGAAACACTGCACTGGAAGTCAGCAACTCCTGGCCTGCCTCAGCCACAATGTAACAGTTAGCAAACAGTCTAGCAAGGCGGCCTCATCTGTAAAATGGAACCCCACATGAGCGGCCTCAGCAGCTCCATGAAAGCTAGGTGAACTGAATGGACCACGGCCCAGCACGTGGGATTTCCACTCAGCAAAGATGTCACGTGTTACTGGGCCTCCTTGGATGCTGGCTTTCCAGGTGTGTCCATGTCATGGGTGGACTATTAACATGTATACTCTGCGGAGTTCTAGGTAGTGGGGATACGGCTGTGAGTCAGCTGTCACATTTCAATAAGATGCCAGATGTAAAAACTACGAAGAAGCTAAAACCGAGCCATCTGGAAGAGCGACTGGAGTCAGGGAGTTGCTTTTGATACAATGGTCAGGAAAGTCCTCTTCGAGATCTTGACATTGGAGCAAAGTCAGGAATAAGGCAGAGTCGGCAACAAGTCCACTCCTAAAGAACATCCCAGGCAGGGCAAGCTGCAGCCCAAGGCTCTAAAGCAGGAAGGAACTTGGCTGGCTTGACTGATGGGGACGCCAAACAAAGTGGGGGTCAGAGACGTAGGTCAGAGCATACAAAGCCTTGCAGATGGGACAAGGCAGTAAGTATACTGAAAAGACACTGAGTTGTTTTCAGCCAGGTAGTGATACATTCATGTCAGCTTTGGAAGGAACTGGGTTGCAAGTGAATAAGAGGTGAATATAGCTAGGAAACTTTTGCAGTAATACAAGCAAGACGCATTGGTGGCTTGGGCCGAGGAGGTGGCTGTGGCAGTGGGAGAACTGGCTGGGTGGAAGAGACACTTTGGATGCAGAACCAACAGGACCAACTAAATACACACAAGACGAGTGGACCAGGAAACATGTTGTAAAATAACCCCAAGAATATTTGCTTTCTCTTTTACAATTTGCATTATTTTCATATTAGTTTCATATTCAAACTGAAGGCAAAATGGGCAACACTATAATTTCAGGCACAATGTCTAAGATGTGGAGTAAATAGGCAATGAAACCATGAGATCTCCCAGCAACGGCCTGAGAAGAAGGCATGCGGGCATTCCTGAACTACCTAAGGTACTTGTAACTCAGCTGTGAAACATCAAGGCCTGGAAGCTGGTAGGAGGTATTCCATGGGAGGTCTGTGAACTGACAGGAAGAAAAGGACTTCAAAAAAGGAAACTTGCTTGCTTGCTGGAAAGAACCACAGACATAGAGGAAGAAGAAATTAATCAGCTGCCCTTGATGAGTAGCAAAATGATAACCAGGAAAGAAATAAGTTAAAATGCTTCCACCCATATCATGGGAAAGGGGCATCTTTTCACTCTCAACTCACCAACAGCCAGGGCTAAGTGAATGCAAGGTGCCATAACACCCTTGAGCACTCAGTGACAACATTGTCTCCTGAGGGAGTGACATGAGTCTCAGTGATGGTGGATTGGCTTGACCCAAGTCACAGAGTCAGTAAGTCACAAAACTGAAGTCAAACCCCAACTTCTAGCATCAGATCACCCTTCTTTCCACAACTCAGATAATTCCAGCAGTGTGGATTCTCCAGAGCTCCTTTCTGAGTCCTCATGAGAAAGTAGGTTTCTTCCTAAACCTGCAATCCCTGGTCACAAAAAGCCCCTTTCCTGAAGGTGATCGTAGCTTCCTGGAAGAATGGCCTTGTCTCTGCCTTTTTGAGAACTCAGCATTTTAAATTTATCTCTTTGCCAGTGATTGTTGAGGTCAGAAGGGTGGAAGGGGGGAATGAATGATGAGGGGAACAATTCAAAGAAAAAATAGCAAACTAGTTTTTAACATGTGGAGAACAAAAAGCAAAGTAAAAAGCAAATGACAAGCAGGGGGAAATATTTGCAATCTATATCACAATAAAGTTAACATCTCAGGTATATTTAAAGTTTCTATAAATAGAGAAAGAAAACCCAACAATCCTATAGAAAAAAGGACAAGAGATACAGGAGTTCATTTTCACCCTAAAGACTGGCATATTTTTTAAAATAATAATGTCAAATGTTGGAGGGACCATGTACGTGCTACTGGTAAATGTATACTTTGGCAATTTGACAACACCTAGTAATGTTAAAAAAAACCACTCAAACCTTGTCAGCCATTAATCCCACTTTTCTTAGGTATGTACTGCAAAGAAATGCTCACACACATAGATAAGAAGAAATTAGCAAACATGCTAATGATTTGTAAGAGCAAAATTAGTAAATATATAAATAGATAAGAGAAAAGCAACTACGTGTTCATGAGGAAAGAAAGAGACAAATTATGTTATATTCAAAGAATGAAAAGTTCAACACCTAAAATGAAAGAACATGATTTGTAAGTATGTTGAATTTTAAAAGCAAATTTCAGAAAGATAAGCACTGTGTAATGTACCACCAGTGCATTTTAATATCAGGTATTATCTGCTGATACACACTCATGTAATAAATGTATGAAACTGTGGAAGTGAAGCATATTCCCCAAGATACTAGTTTTCTCTGAAGGTGGGGGGCAAGGAGGCATCAACAATATCTGTCACATTTTATGAAATAATTATAAAAATATGAAGCACAAAGTCAAAATATTAAATTTTATTTCTAATTAATGGATGGGAGTAATTGTTATATTACTTTTATAATTAACTCATTTATATTAAACATGCTAAGTGCCAATAAATTTAGTTGTTACACTCTTGTTGCAAATGTAAGAAACTGTAGTCAACCAGATTAGATGAAAATGAAATATTTTGACTCACAGAGTCCCAGGACAGTTTGAAAGACTGAGCCCTGGGAAGGACAAATTTGCAGGAGATTTTAGAAACAAACTTGAACCAAGAAACAGAAGCGCCCCAGGATTCTCTCACCCACCCTGGTGTCTGCCTCTCTCTTCTCGTACCACCACCACGATTACTGCGACTGCTCCTAGTACTGCCGCCGCCGCCACCAGCAGCAGCGAGCATTTATGTGGCTCCTGCTGAGTGTACACCAGTGATCCAAGCACTTTACATAGATTAACCGATTCAGTCCTCAGCACAGTACCTTTTTACGGATGAAGAAACTGAGGCACAGAAAGGTGAAATGACTTGCCCGTGTCACACCCCTGGTAAAGAGTACAATAAGGAACTGAACCTGGACTAGGCAGGGATATTTATTACTGACCACTACAAACCGATTTCCACCACCTTGTAGAAATACAAGTAATGAATATCAAAAATATATATATATTTTTTCATCTCATACCCTCCACTAGTGGAGAAAAACAGATGCTATTTCTGGCCCAAGATTTAAAATCCAAGGGAAGGGCTGTGACTAGCCCATTTTGAGTCAGGTTCTCCTCCCAAACCAATCATCCTTGGCTACTAGGGGGCAGTGGGAGGAGTATAAGAATCATGGGACAAGAATGGAAGTTTCTAGGGAACCTTAAACTAGGAGCAGGAAAAGAAATTACCACACACACAAAAAAAGACTAAGCTTCTGAAGGCAATGGCGAAAGCAAGGATGAGGGGCTGAGCAGACAAGTAACAGCTGCCTACCACATCTTAGCATGATATTAAATACGGTGTTCATTGTTTCTTGTACTTTTCTGTTTTATCTAGAATGTGTATTATGAGCATATGTATTGTTTTATAACTTTACAAAATTAGCTTCTTTCAGTGGCTGCCCCTCCTCTGGATTCTTCTTCTCTTGTTCTCTTTTTTTCCCCACCCTCGAAACAGATTCGGCATATTGTGTTGGTGGATGAATGGGGTCAATGTCTCCTACCCAGTCTCGGAATTCCTCCCGAAAAGCTGAAAATGCTCTTTGTAAATATTCCCATAGTGAAGAGATTAGGAAAGTTATCTAAAGGTCATGATTAAAAGTTGTTTTATATGATTAAATGTTTTATTTTCTTTGTTTTAGAATCAGAACAGAAAGAAACAGTGAGTTGTAGACACAGACCTAGGTTTAAATCTTGGCTCTGACACAGGGAAATGAGTTTGAACATTTCTTAATCTTCTTTACCTCAAGTTCATCACTTTTAAAATGGAGTAAATAGTAAAAATCTCAAAGGATTGGGGGGTGGAGTGGTATCTACAAGGGAAAACATGAAATTGATAAGAATTTCTTCTGGGTGGCTTGAGAATTTGTCAGTTGCCCAGAAGAGTATTAGTGGTCTTCTAGAAATCTGCCATGTAATTGGAGCTGTGTTTCTAAGCTATTTGTTTCTCTTTATGCTAAGGCAGGAGGTTAGTCCCCCTCAGATGTGTGCTTTGGCAGGGAACAGTGGCCCTGAAAAAAGAAAAGGCATCTTCATGATGCATTTTTGCTAGAAAATAAATATTTTTAATGGTATGTTTCTTCTAAAGAACATTCTCCTGGTTGTCTGAAACTAGGCCCCGAGGAAGAGGCTCTTGTTACCCTTCTCAGCTAGGATTCAACCCAAAGCATTAATAATAAGCTGTCTTGATCTCCAATTTCTTTCTGCCCCATCAGAGAGGCAGAGACCAGATAGAAAGCTGCCTCTCTCAAGAGAGTATTCAGGAAGAGCTTATTAGGTGCTGGGCTCCAGTATGAATTATTCATATCTTTGCTGGCCAGGGAGGAAAGAGAGAGGAGAATCCCTAAGGGACAAACAGATTCCAAGCTAGGAGGGTCCTTTAACAGTGAGGAAGGCCAGATGAGAACCTGAGTTGAGTGTCTGACTCATCTGACGGCACGTTCATCTTTCAGACGGAGGAAGCAAGTTCATTTCAAATACTTAACAGAGGTTCAGGACTGGACTTAATTCCCAAACTAAGTTGCAGAGCAGTCACTCTGATGTTGTGCGGAGGGCCAATGAAAGTGAAGGGAGATGGGATTTAGAAGGTGATGTGGTCATGGAGGTGATGGGGCCTGAACTTGGAGACTGTAGGTGAGGAGGGAGAGAAGTGAACCAACTCGAGAGACATCTAGGAGGCTGAATTTGTAGGGCTTGGGGGTCATTCGGATGTATGGAGAGAGGAAGAGGAACGTGTCAACAGTTAGTCCCCAGTCACATGGGGGAAACAAGAGTAGCAAGGGAAGGAATGAAGACTATCACATCTGAGCTGCTTGGTCCTCTCTGAAGGAAACCGTCCTGGCAGTGTCCAGCACATAACAAATAAATACTCTGTGAATTTTTGTTGAATGAATAAGGAAATAATATTCAATCATTTTAATAATAATAATAGCTAATATTTATAAAGGACTTTACCTTAGGTTGTTACTGTGCACACTGTCTTATATTCATCACTTCCTTCTGATTTTTCTCTTTATTAATGAGAAGTAAGGTAAATTCTCTAACATCACACTGCTGAGAGATGAAACCAGGACATGACCCATCATTCCATTTATTTCAGTCCCACACTAAGCTCATTCCTATATCATGTTTTGTCTCAAATATTTATTCAGTCAATCAGTCAGTTCAGTCGCTCAGTCGTGTCTGACTCTTTGTGACCCCATGGACTGCGTGCACCAAACCAGGCTTCCCTGTCCATCACCAACTCCTGGAGCTTACTCAAACTCATGTCCATCGAGTCAGTGACAACCATCTCATCCTCTGTCATCCCCTTCTCCTCCTGCCTTCAGTCTTTCCCAGCATCAGGGTCTTTTCCAATGAGTCAGTTCTTCGCATCAGGTGGACAAAGTATTGCAGTTTCAGCTTCAGTATCAGTCCTTCCAATGAATATTCAGGACTGATTTCCTTTAGGAGGGACTGGTTGGATCTCCTTGCTGTCCAAGGAACTCTCAAGAGTCTTCTCCAACACCACAGTTCAAAAGCATCAATTCTTTGGCTCTCAGCTTTCTTTATGGGCCAACTCTCACATCCATACATGACCACTGGAAAAACCATAGCTTTGACTAGGCGGACCTTTGTTGGCAAAGTGATGTCTCTGCTTTTTAATATGCTGTCTCGGTTGGTCATAGCTTTTCTTTCAAGTAGCAAGAGTCTTTTAATTTCATGGCTGCAATCACCATCTGCAGTAATTTTGGAGTCCAAGAAAATAAAGTCTCTCACAGTTTCCATTGTTTCCCCAGCTATTTGCCATGAAGTGATGGGACCGGATGCTATGATCTTAGTTTTCTGAATGTTGAGTTTTAAGCCAACTTTTTCACTCTCCTCTTTCATTTTCATTCAACAGACATTTATTAAGCACTTCTTATGTGCCAAGTACATACTAGTTATTGGGGATAAACTGGTTAACTACACTGACCTGACCCCCTTCATTAATCTTAAAGTGGAGGAAACAAAATAAATAGGCAAAGAAATGCTAACCACACTCGTAACCAGTTGTTTCAGCAGTCGATAATCTCTTAGAGCAACGGCAAGCGGTGGAGGTCATGGTGGTGGTTTAGTTGCTAAGTCACGCCTGACTCTTTGCGACCCCATGGACTGTATGTAGTCCACCAGGCTCTTCTGTCGATGGGATTCTCCAGGCAAGAATACAGGGGTGGCTTGCCATTTCCTTCTCCAGGAGATCCTCCCGACCCAGGAATCGACCCAAGTCTTCAGCATTGTGGGCAGATTCTTTACCAGCTGAGCTACAGAGGAAGCCCAAGCAATGAAGGGTGTCAGAAAAGGCATCTCTGAAGTGGTGATGCTTATGATAAGACGTGAAAGTTAAGAAGCTTGTGAGGCAAAGCACCAGGAGGAAAAGTCATTTTTTTTTAAAAATCCTGTATGAAAAACAACAAAATGGTGCATGTTTTTAAGTAATTTTTAATTTCCCAAGCATTTCTGCATGCATTCTTTCATTTCACCTCACTGAGACAAGCCTTTGGAAAGTGCTCTGCTTTGGGGTTCTTTCCACAAAATGTGTCCAGTTACTCGTTCACGTTCCCCGTCCCCATTCTGTTACACTGGTTAATAATTGCAGGTCATCAGCAGGGCTGGCATAAAAGTCAACCACCTCCAAGAAAATGAAAATCCTCCAATTAGTTTAAGAACCAGTGAAGAGTGATGCCTGGAGCCAGGGTGAGGAGTATCAAAGAAATCAGAGGAAAAGGTTGCCAATGATCATCCAAAAAGCAACTAGTTGCTCTTTAGGGAAAGCCCAATTTGGCCTGCTTAATGAGCCTTGAAACTTTGAGCAAACAAATTCAGAGTCCGCAGTAGACGCAAACAGAGCAACAAAGAGGGGCTCATTAAACACAGAGACTGGATGCAACCTCGCCCCACTGTGAAGGAGCTTGGCAACACCGGTGAGCCATCAGGGGGAGACAGACTCAGGAGGTCTGGGACACAGCCTCAGGAGGTCTGGGACACAGCATCTCCCTGAGGAGAGCTGCCCAAACCTCCCTTCTTATTCTTTCCCCATTCGATGCCCAAATCTCTCATCCTTCACCCCACACTGGACCACCAGAACGGCTTCATTAAGAGGACTCAGAGATGATCAGTGTATGAGATGTGATGAGATGAGATTAGTGTATAAACTGCCGCTATTACCAGGGCAAGGATTGCTTATCCATCATGGCATCTTTTTCTCTGAGTTTGAAGGCAACTTCAGAATCCCTCTCAACACAAATCCAGAGGCAGCTACTGTTGTGCTCCAAGAATTTGGCCACATTAAGAAGTCTGTACGGCACTGCCTGCGTTCTAAACCATTTTAACATCACCACCTCTAAGGTTAAATAACCATGTGGCTCTCTATATGGGTTAATGCATCTGAGATTGTCCAGTATGGTGAGCTGACTACACACCACAGTGCTGTGAATTCTCTATGGACTCTTTACTAACTCACCTCCACGCAACTCCAGGAGGTGGGAGATAATATTAGCCCCCTTTTACAGATGAGAAAAGCAAAGCTCAAAGAAGTTAAGTGACTAACAAAGACACCAAAATGGTAAGTGACTGAGCCAGAATACAAACCTAGATTTTGACGTAGGGCACTTTTGAGTACACCACATCAATGGTTAATTTTTTTAAGGGAATGACATGGGCATGTCAGACTGAAAATTTCTTCAGGTTCTACCAAACATGAACCAAATTCCAGCCCTCCATGAGAAATATTCTCATTTCAAAACTCATAGCAACAATGAGCTCCTCAACAACTAGTGAGGTGGCGGTTTTAGCTCCTAAGAAGGTAAGGCACTTTCAAAAATCTCCAAGCTAATGAGCTGGGATTTAATCTCAGGCCTTCTAAGACCAAATTAGGTCTTAACACTGAAGTATAGCTGAGTATAACCTTCCATGCCTTTATTCAAACTACAGTACAGATGGTTCCTGGCTGCCCATTATATACCAACTCCTATGCTGGGCAGTAGGGCAACAATGACAAACAGCATCCCACGTATTCGTGGAGCTTACAAACTAATAGAGGATGCAGACATAAGCAAGCAAACAGAAAATTACTTATTAATGGTTGTCGGCTCTCAAGACCCCAAGAAGGAAACAATGGACAGCTCTATTTTGGATGTGGGTTGGGGATGGGGAGGTCAGCTGATTCTTTAGACGAGCCTGAAAGGACAGGTGAGTTAAGCATCACGGGGGATTCCTTGGCTGCCGAGTTTCATGGGACTTAATGAGACAATATCGCTACAGGAGGTTGTTGAAAAGAGAGGATGAATCAGGAAAGAGACAGAGACATTCCTGGTTTCCAGTTTGGCCGGGAATTTGCACTGGAGCCTGGGACACTGGAGGCGGTGGCTGTTGAACCACCCATTCCTCACATCACACTCAGGTGATTCTTGGGCAAGGGAAAGAGCCCCTCCAGGGTAGAGCACAGGCCTGCTCACCCAGTCCTGGCTTCCATTTTGTCCTGGGTGCATTAGGTAAATACATTCGCTGCCAAATTTTTCCAGGACATCAGACAGATGATGTCATCAGAGGCAACAGGTAAACTGAAAATAGGTAGGGACTCATAGAACTTACAAATTGTTTGAAACAATAGCGTTTTTACTGGAGTCCATGGATTATTAAAGCCTTAAGAAACAGTCTCCCAGGGGGGGAAAAAACAACAACATTAATTTTAGAAAAACTTTGTTCTCTACTCCAAGATGGGAGGCTTACATAGAAGCCCTCTGCAGGTCTCCCTTCTTCAGAGCTGGTTAGGCCTCACAACTAGGTTTCATCATGTTCTGTTTTACAACTACAAAAGCAAGTATTTGAGGACACAGGTGGCCATTGGCTCAAGTAAATTTGACTGATGAGTCAGTGAAGGGTAAGAAACCCCAAATGTCAACCTTTTCTGGTTTCCTCAGTGGATACGCCCCAGGTTTACTTGAACAGTCTCACTTTTTAACAATATAAATTACTATACAAAATGTATAGCTATCTCTAATTTTTCAACTTGCAGTTTTGAACATGTTGATATAAGCAGCACTGGACTTCCCATGCAGCCATGCACGACTAGAAAATGAGACAGGATATATGAAATGGCTGGTTTCAGACACTGAAAAACAATTGTCACAAGACTTTAAACCTTGTGAGGGACAGAAATAAATGAGGTAAGCACTACAATTACCCCCAGTGAGGAACTGAGACGCTCATGCCCACAGCCTGTGAGGAAACAAATCCTTCCAACAACCACAAAAGTGAACCTGGAAGTAAATCTTCCCCTAGTTGAGCCTTCAGATGAGATCACGGGTCTGGCAACAGCTGACATAGGGAACCCAGCTGAGCTGTGCTCGGATTCCTGACCTGTGGAAACTGTGAGATAATTAATGTTTGTTCTTTAAGTCACTAAGTGTGGGGGTAATTTGTTATGCAGCAATAGATAGCTAAGATTTTAAAAGTTACTTAACATTAAGTAACTTTCCCAAAGCCACAATAATGTAAGTAAACGGATTAATATAACAACCAATATGAATTAAACCCTCAGAAATAGGTAATGATTGTGACACAGATGAGGAAGAGGATAACAATGGCTGATTGAAATGAATAAGCCAACAAATACTGTATCAAAACTGTGGCCAAAAGGGCTTTCTGGATGAATTTTCCAAAATGCATCCTTCTTCTTCAGAAAAATGAAGAAAATCAAAGTCTGCTTTCTCCAGCTTCGTCTGGATGCAAAGAAGTTCAGCACAAAGAAGCACATACCTACTCCTTCCAAACAGGGCAGAACTGCCTCACCGTGTCCGTATCTCACCAGAGAAGGTCCTGGTGTTGTCATGAAGTAAATATGCACAGCAGAGGGGATCCAAACTCCAGTCACTGGGCTTTTTAAAAGCTTGTATTTATATATTTGATGTGCAACCTAATTAGACCAGAGCATCTTTAATTAAGTGTGTCAGCCCCAGTGGAAGCCACAGAGTTCAACGTTAATAAAGCTGATAAAGGTTTTTGTTTCCCAGACTTCTTTTATTTAATGCCTCGACCATGTTAAGCCAATCTGTAACATATGGGCAGTTTCTCCCACTATGGATTTATCATTTGGGTGTTTCTTTCTGTGAATTAATACAATCAAACTCCTGCCAGTGTTAATTATTTTTCTCCAAGAAGCAAACCCAGAATTCAGCAACAACCAGCTGCGATTCACTGCCGGCACCACGGGGGAAACGATGGGCGCGTGCTGCCTGCCACCACCCCAGGCAGGTGGGGACAGGTGATGAGGGCTGACCTCGGCTCTCAGGGCTTCCAGACACGGGTGACATTCTTGGCACTTGCCAGTCTCATCAGCCCTCTAGGAGCACCAGTCTTGTGGTCTGCAATTAGCTGCCCTTGTAGGAGCCTTGCTGGTCGCTGGGCGACTGCCTGCCCAGCGGAGCCTCTCAGGCAGTGTGCTGCACACACCGTCTGCCTGGACTCCTCCGTCACGTCTTGCTAACGGAACAAAACTGCCCAAGATGAAAGCCCTGACCTGTGTGCCTTTCCAGTGCTCTTCCCTGTAGCTGGCATGCTTTTCCCCACATGGGCCCATAACTAGTAATCATTCATCCTCCAGGTCTTGGCTTAAACGTCACTCCTCTCTGTCCACCCCATTTAACAGAGTTCTCGGCCACAAAGAAAACGTCTCTCAGCGTCCTACTGCATTCAAAGCCCATGGCATAGGATCACAGTTACCTGCTTCTTCATTTGTTTACTTCCTTATCATGTGCCCCCTCCCGTGGAATATTAGCTCCTCAAGAAGAGGCCATGCAGCCTTATTCTCGTGGGAGATTCAGTAAGTGCTTAGCCAACAGGGACGGTTGTGTGCCTCTCCACCCAAGTCCTAGTCTGCACAAGAAATACTACAGGTTCCAAATAACTTGCAAGATTTTTTTTTTATTATTGATTGGAAGAGTCACGCTGCTGCCCAAACCAGAATGAAAGAAAGGTCAATAATAAGACAGACTATGTAGCCATATCTGGCTAAATGGCGACGAGGATCAGAATGTAGAAACAGCAGACTTAGATTTGATTCTGGCTGTGTGACCTCGAGCAAGTCAGTTATCCTCTTTGAATTTTTGTTTCCTTATTTAAAGAATGAGCACAACCCTCACCAAAGAAATGTGAAAGTGTAATTGGAAAGTGTAACCGTTCAAGAAATGTTCTTCGAATCTGAATTGGGAGAATATCAATCTCAAGAGAGAAAAGTGTGTTGTCCTTGAAGATATCCGGGTTTAATAGTAAATAAACACCCAGTTGTATTATTAAATTTGTGGTGCAAGTCTACACGGTTTTATGAAATACAAAGAATCTGCAGACTTCTTCTTACACTGCTGAAGTTACTTCGCCACAGTTTCAGGTGATGTTGCATAAAGAAAGTTCCTGGTTTCTGAATATCAACTTACAAAAGAAAAAGACTAGACTTCCTTCAAACTTACCTTCCTATCTTTCTTACTCATCCAGCATTGCCAGACTTCTCCCCTCAAGGCAGGCCTTTTCACGTCTGTAAGTCTTACCAAATCTGATTAAAGCAAACCCCATATTCCCTTAAGACAGATGCCTGGAAATATGGAGAAGAACCAGAGGAAATGCACAGAGGGGATTCTAAGCACTGTGGGTGTCTGATCAGGACTTGCTAACCTTGTTAATGATGATGATCTTTATTTCGTGGGCAGGATGACAACACTGAAACCTTTGAGACAGTAAGTAGCTGATCAGATGGACACTGTAGCAAATGTTTTCTGAACTCATCAGAACCAGGAAACATTCATCTCAGTTTACTGTCTCAGGAACAGAAGTCCCAAATATTAGAGGTCATAATGGTTTTCACCTACACTGAGAAAAGAGGGACAATGAGGTGCACAATGGGAAGGGTTTAATCTCTGTCTGATAAATTTAAACTGCTACTCAGAAACTCGCCCTCCCTGAGCAAAATCGTTAATAAGAACACTCACACATCCATCTGAACACATGACAGGTAAACCTCTTTATAATGGGCTCAGACACCAGCTCTACAGGTTTTACAAGTAATACCATGATCCTTCCAGAGCTGCCAGTTTCCAAATTAAGCCTGATTAACGACCAGCAGACAGCATCTAATATCCAGCCCAAACCCACAGTGAGGCTGACCCCATTACATGCACCCTAAACTGGAAAGGAGAACCAAACGCTCTGAAAGCAGACAAACTTAGAGTGAATAAGAACGATTGAACATGTTCTCATTTCTGTATTAGATTCCAGATACAAGGAAAATCGATCTTATGACCCTTCACTCTCCTAATAGCTTCCTCAGATCCTTTCTACTTTACCCTCAGTTTTGAAAAATTCAGGCTCAAGAGAAGTGACCTTTACTCATCCCTGTGTACACGTCAAAAGCTCAGTAGTGCCTCATGGTGGCAGTGAACCTCTGAAGAATTTTAGGAATACATATTTTGTTGTAGTTTAGTTGCTAAGTCGTGTCTGACTCTTTGTGACCTCATGGACTGTACCCTGCCAGGCTCCTCTGTTCACAGGATTTCTCAGGCAAGAATACTGGAGTGGGTAGCCATTCCCTTCTCAGGGCATGGATATTCCTGACCCAGGAATTGAACCCATGCCTCCTGCATTGGCAGATGGATTCTTTACAGCTAAACCACCAGGGAAGCCAAATTTCAAATGTATCTACTAATATAAAGCATTTAGTTAGTATTTTTAAGGTTTTATTCTCCTTTAACCAGCAAGCTTAATCTGAAATTAATGTATTGGTTTATGGAGATATTCAAGCTACTTTCTATCATCTTATTTTGTTTTCTAACTCCTAAGTAATTTCTTTGCTTCTTTTTTCTCCTTTCCTGGCTTCTAGTTGAATGACCACATATTATTCAACACCCTTATCCCCACTGATTTGGAGTTACACATTCTATTCCAATTCTTTCAGAGGGTTATCCTTAAAAAAATTTTAATGGAAAACTTTAATCAGTGAGTTGCAGGTGAAGACAGTTAAACAAAAGCAAAAATAACACATAATAAAGGAATTTAAAAGGAAAATAGAAAAGACAATTCACAAAGACAGGGAGAAGAGTAAGAAAAAAAGCAGAATTTTGATAACTGGACAACGGATGGATGCATAATAACTGAACAATCAGAGACTACTATCAACTCTAGGTACCTGTGAAGAGACATCCTGATTTACACAGCAGAATGGCCAAAAGGTTAGGTAGCAGACACCACCAGTCACAGCAGGAACTAAGGCCAGGAGAGGTAAGGAGATAAACGAGGCAGAATTGGGTGAGAGATAATAGAGAAGCAATCAGATACTTAGATCCACTCCCCCACTCTATGCCGCTGAGTGGAGAGTGTCTCCCTCCCCAGAAGACTAAATGTTTATTCCTGGCAGAGAGTAAATGAGTCTACCTGGACTAGGAGGTTGCCTGGGTCTCATTAAGAGAAGAGAGGAGTAAATGAACAGAAGCATGCCAAAAGCAGACACTCCCCAACCCCTTCCTCCACTGAGTTCTGGCTCCCAAAAAACTAGCAGCCAGACCTTTACCCATTTAATCAGATCATGATTCCTCTCAGGGATACCTGACCAACCCAGGAGGAAAAACATACAGATACTAATATCGAGAGTTTACTCAGATCACTTGGATTACTCAGAGTCCACTCAGGTCACTCTACAGTAAAACTGAAAGGAGACAAACCTTATACACGCTTAGTTTCCAATCAGCTTTTCAGACCCACACCTTCTCAACCAAGGATTACTTGGATTATCTGAGGAAAAATGCCAACAAAAACAGAAAAATGCAACTTCAAGAAGTTTAAGACCATACAGAGAATGAAAACATTGTCAAAATCATCTCTATACCCAGATAAGCAAGACAGGATATAGTAACCCTGAAGCAAAAACAGCGAGTTCTGCAGAGGAAACGTGCTTTACAAAGGGAACATTCAAACAGTAAAAGAAAAACTCTTGGATAGCTTGATAGCAGAAATGGGGCAGAGGCGTGGGGGTGGGTAGGAGCAATAGGAGGATTGGAAGATACAGTATAGGAAGTCTCTCAGAAAGAAACAAAAAGAAAAATGGCATATAGTGGAGAAAAGTGAAGAAAACTGGAGGACCAGTTCACGACGTCCAATGTCCAAACAGAACTTCCAGAAAGACATCAGGGATGGCCATGGGCTGAGAGAAGCTGCTGCTTGTGGCAATGTGCAGTTACTCGAGGTCCCACACTAAGACCCTGCGGAGAGGGGTGGGGTTACGAAAAGGGGTCTGGTTAATCAGAGCGCTAAGGCAGCTCGGCACACCAACCCCGCACTGGGACTTAGTAACCGAAGGTACCTCAGGGGCATGATTCCCAGTGAGAGCAAAACAGGCACAAGGTTATGGGTACACAGGGACTGGGAGGGCGGCTGCCCCCACGAGCTGGGAGAGAGGGATGTCAGGTGAGGCTGTGGACGGAAATGGTCTCAGAAACCACTTGATCTGGTTGAGAATGGTTTGGGAATGGCTTTCTGAAGACTTTATCAGTGGAATCAGGAAACCACATTTTCCCAACTATTTATGCCCTGTAAAACCAATAAAAACGGACATTGAGGGAATCAGGAGACCCTACCTCTTGCCCCCTCCTAACCACGAATGAGCTGTGTGACCATGGAGACTTAAGTCTTCTCTCTGAGCCTTTGCTTACTCGTGGAATTAATGAAGCATGTGGAATAAAAATAATAGTTTTATTACAACAGCATCTAATGAGCACCTAATCAGGTCCAAGCCCTTTACAGGGTAATATATATATACATATATATGTGTGTATATATATATACACACACACATATAACTACCTTCACATAATGTATATTTCATACAATAACTCCACGAAGTATGAATGTGTCCTTATTATCAGAAGGATTATCTTTCTCTAGGTTGCAAACCTACAAGTGGTGTTAGTGGGACTCAAAGCAAGGGCATCCAAAGACCTTCAAACCATGCAAGATTATCATGAAGACCAGAAAATAACAATTTTAAAGTCATCTGTACAAAACCCATATCCACTCTAAAAACTCAGGAATATTATTATTTTTTTAAATAATGGAAAAATAAACAGAGCTATTGTATCACAATTTTATATAACGTGGGCTGTTTTTCTTCCTTCTAGCATCTCCATTCTGCATTCTGGCAATATTTATCCAATGCTCCAAGTTGAAATAGAAAGATCCAGCCACTTCTCAAATGTACTTGTAATTATTTTTCTATTATCCCATATGCTGTGCTCTCATAAAGTCATCTTCAATACATCTTTTCCCAGCATCCTTGTGCTGGTTTATCTTCTCCCCACACCCTGTCTGCTCTGAGCCTTATAATGAAACCAAAGGTTAAATGTTTGTAGACTCATTCAACACCCACAACATTAAAACAATTGGATTGGAAATAATCTCCGTCTCAACATGCTGGGGAGACATGCTAGACGACCATTAGAGTTAATGGGAATTACAGCCAAGATCAAGGTGACGGCTTGCTCCCAAGGGCATAAAGGCAAAAAGAAGAAGATTAAACTGTAAAAACTCAGAAGCTGCATAACGGACTTTAGGAATCGAGTTCTAGACTTCGTGAAAATCATGTACCTTTGAGATCTAGTCTCTAGACTTGGACTGAGACAAAAGTGGGACTCGCTCTTCCATTTATTAGCTGTATAACCTTGAGAAGGTGATTAACTTCAATTAAACCTCAGCTTATTCACCTTGGGAAGGAGTGTAACAGAAGTTTATAACTTATTACAACCAAGCTGATTGTGATGGGAGGCTAAATGATATTATACATACAGAATGCATTGTTCAGTTCAGTTCAGTCGCTCAGTCGTGTCCAACTCTTTGCAACCCCATGAACCACAGCACACCAGGCCTCCCTGTCCATCACCAACTCCTGGAGTCCACCAAACCCATGTCCATCGAGTCAGTGATGCCATCCAACTATCTCATCCTCTGTCATCCCCTTCTCCTCCTGCCTTCTATCTTTCCCAGCATCAGGGTCTTTCCAAATGACTCTCGAATGAGCCACCAGCTCTTCACATCAGGTGGCCAAAGTACTGGAGTTTCAGCTTCAACATCAGTCCTTGAACACTCAGGACTGGTCTCCTTTAGGATGGACTGGTTGGATCTTCTTGCAGTCCAAGGAACTCTCAAGAGTCTTCTCCAACACCACAGTTCAAAAGCATCAATTCTTTGGCACTCAGCTTTCTTTATAGCCCAACTCTCACATCCATACATGACCACTGGAAAAACCATAGCCTTGACTAGATGGACCTTTGTTGGCAAAGTAATGTCTCTGCTTTTTAATATACTGTTTAGATTGGTCATAACTTTCCTTCCAAGGAGTAAGCGTCTTTTAATTTCATGGCTGCAGTCACCATCTGCAGTGATTTTGGAGCCCAGAAAAATAAAGCAGCACTGTTTCCACTGTTTCCCCAATGGGGAATGCATTGTACAAAGTAAATATTCTATAAGTGATCTAGGGCTGTCGTCATTATTATTTCATTAGCATCATCATCACAATTAACAACGTGATCACTTTTGCAGAAGAGAGAATGTCTTAGATACTTTTTTCTGCAAGTCAAATAGTTTCCAAGAGGAAACTGCGGGAAGTGCAATAGCACCCACCTAGATCAGACCCCACAAGTAGTCACAGAGTAAGAATTCCATCCTCTTACACACAGTCTCAGTTCATCTCCCCAAATGCTCAGAAACACAGACATCATTCCCATCTCACAGTTGGTAGAAACACAGGCTCAGAGAAGGTGAGCTGTGTTAAGAAAGACATTATTTATCTAATCTACTAAACAAGAGTCAAGTCAAGATGTTTACCAACGTTTATCCAAGCTGAATCAAGTGTCTTCCTGGCACTGTTGCATCCGTCCCTGCACCATCACCATAATCCACACATTCGATCACAGTGCAGATCACAAATTTGGGGTCATGACCCTACAAATGTGGATTTTACACCCAGTCAATTCAGAAGGCATTTGTCCCTTGGGCTTTTACATGGGATACTGAGGGCCTTGACAGGCATCAGCCAATCATCATTTGAGACCTCCATCTGGATCAACATCTCCTGAGTAGCACCAAAGACGTTCCTCTGAACCACAAATTCAGCATCAACATTGCTTTGTGGTCCAAAGAAAAACCACAGGGAAGGAAAAAGGGTTCTCTTTTAAAAGACGTCCCCTCCATCACAGCAGGAAAATGTAAGATATTCTAGGATTAAGGGCACCCAGATATATCTGAAAATGGGAAGGTGACTTTGAAAGTGAGGTATGGAGAAGCAGGAAAAGACACAGGTATCTGCAGCACAGAAATGTGCTCTGATCTCAGATTCTACTTATTAGGCAGGGTCCCTAGGAAGCTTCACTCTAATTCTGTTCAAATATCCCCTTTCTATGCCTCTTGAGAACAAAACACTCGAGACTCGAGGGTAGGCCCTCCCTGCCCTTCTAGAAGGCCATGGACAGTTGTTCCATTGGTCCCTTTGTGGCTCTCCCACGTGGGCTCCTCTTTAGGGGAGAATTTCTCATCTCTGGGACACCAGCTGTAAGAGGGAGACAGATAGTAAAGCCCTGCAGTTTAAAACAGGAAGAATAAGAATGTCCAAACAACAGCAAGGACACAACCCAGCAGCCCCAGGGCCCATGGGTAAATCAAATGACAGAGATCATTGGACAGGAGGGGCTAGACACTTGCAGTCCAGAGGGCTTTCCTCTCTCCTCTGTCACCAGCCACCCTCTCACCACCATTTTTCATGGATGGGTTGCCTTTGGTTTGAAACATCACCCAAGATACACAGCATTTCACTGGGGTTGAATCTGGGTAAACAGAAACCTCAGTTACAAATGAAGAACCAGATTACATCCAAAATGAGATCTTGGACCCTTGGGGTTGAGACATTCTCTTGCCACATCAGTTTTGAGTCTTTGATTTCAACTCCATGTTTTGAGGAAATTCCCATTCACACATTAACTCATTTCATTCTCTGTATAACACTCTAGTGTGAATATTACCATCTCCAGTGCACGGGTGAGGAATCTGAGACAGTTAAACGAAAGAGCTCAAGGCCAGACATCGCTTAAACAGCTAGCTGAGCTTCAAAACCAGGTCTCCTAATTTCATATCCAAGGCTTTTTGTACTACATCACTGCATCCCCACCATCAACCCATCCCATATTTTACCACCAAGATACAGCCTGTTCTGATACTAGGACAAGTCCTCATTTTCACATGTCATGATGGGATTCACTTTGCTTTATCTTGGTTTCTGTTGCTTCCTGGTTCCTATTCCCAGAAACATTCAACCTAAAAATGAAGGCGACCTATCCTTAAATTCTCTAGTGGGAGAAAAAAAAAAGTGGTTTTCTGTTCCTTTCCTGGATTCACTGATAAGAGTGGAGATACGGCACAGCCTCGGATCTTGGCAGCTATTGTCCTCTGTATGTTTTATTCCTTCACATACACCTTAATTTGCCTGGGAAAGAAACAGATATCTGATATGACAAGTGTATGGTTTTTTTTTTTTCCTGGAGATCTGACTGTTCATTTTTTCCTTGGAAGGGCCAGAGTGTCTTTCAAAAGTTTCAGCCCTGGGTTTTTGAGAAACTTATCCGTGTGGCATGTCTGTCACTATTCACAGTCTTCAAGTGAGTCTTGGCAATTTTCACATAATGGCATTTGTTGACAGGTTGTTAGGGCTGACAGTGAATATGTTTGAAAAACTGTCAAGCTGGTGAAAAAAAATTAAAGACAGAGCCTCCTTACATTTGAAACAGCATGTTAAACTGTAAGTGCGTCCTCAAAATGCAGAGACCTCCACTTCTCATCAAGTTACATGCTCAACAGTGACAGCCCGAGAAGGTAGAATCCCTAAAAATTAATGTCATCTTGTCACTTCAAAGGTCGTGTGGCACATTACCACTAAACTCTATTTATCTGCATAAAACTGAGTTTGCCTTTAATGCTCCATAACAGGTGAAGGGAGAGAGGAGGATCGGCAGATGCAGTCAGGGTGAAGTGAGGTGCTTAATTGGGCAGGCGGAACTTCCCAGGGAATTGGCAGGGAGCCCTGAGATGTGGCATGGTAACTCTAGTCACTTGGGCCACTATCATGGGAGATCTTTAATCAACAGATTTTTAAGGAATGAGTTAACCGAAGAGCAGTGACTGAGGAAATGAAAGGACAGAGTGGCAGTTACCCATCAGCTTGACAAGAGAAAAACCATGTCCTAAAGGTTTCCTTTTACTGCACGAATCAGAAGTCCCAGAGAGAGGCCAAGAGCCAAGGACCTGGCATTTTCCCATGGCCATTAAGATGTGCTAATGACCAGAGCTGACTGTGAGAGGCACATCAGGGTCATTATGTGCACAGCCCTCGCCTAGACACCTTGCAAAACGTGAGGTGTGTAAGAGTGTGTGCTCACTCTGGAAGCCTGCATCCTGGCCAGGAACCCAAGGCAAGCCTCTGAACCATGAAATCGCAATATGACAGAATAATGAAACTTGCAAAAAAACAGAAGAGAAGTGATGGTATAGATGCCAAGGTGCCTTCTCTTGGTTTGTTCAACTCCTGCTTGCTGAGCTCCACTCACCTACAGATTTATTCCTGACCTTCTGCCAAAACAATCCTGGCATCAAGACTCATCGGCTCTTGAGACATGAAATTCATGGTGTTTAGCTTGCTGTTTGGGTATGACTGTGCTGCGGCCCTCACATTTTTAGGTATACTTAAAAATCAGCTGCTGCTGCTGCTGCTGCTGCTGCTATGTCGCTTCAGTTGTGTCCAACTCTGTGTGACCCCATAGACAAAAGCCCACCAGTCTCCCCCGTCCCTGGGATTCTCCAGGCAAGAACACTGGAGTGGGTTGCCGTTTCCTTCTCTAATGCATGAAAGTGAAAAGTGAAAGCAAAGTCGCTCAGTCGTGCCTGACTCTTAGCGACCCCCTGGACTGCAGCCTACCAGGCTCCTCCGTCCATGGGATTTTCCAGGCAAGAGTACTGGAGTGGGGTGCCATTGCCTTCTCCAAAAATCAGCTCCTTCTTATTTAATAGTCCTGTGTCCATAGGTGGACATTAAGCTCTACGAGATTCGATTTCCACATAGGGACATATGAACTAAGGATATCTGTATTGCTGAACTTCCTTGAAGATCAAACGTGAAATAACGTTTGTATAAGCATCATGCCTGGTCTGTACATACCAGGTGCTTGATTAAAAAGACACAGGTCTTCATATGGGAAGGAAACAGAGGAGATCAAGATGAGAGAAGTTGCCACCAACTTAGATTAGGGCTTCAAATGACTTTCTTTTCTTTGAAGATAATCCATCTCCTTTTTAAGAACAAGACCTCTCTCTTAGCCATTAGTATAGTTTATAGCAGCATCCATGAATAAACTTGTGCCCAAGAACACAGTTTAAAACCCCTTTTATTCTCTGAGTTCAGAATATGAGCATTTCCATCAAGGCCTCCCTCCCTCCAGGGGCTAAGATCTAAACAGGATCCAGGACTTTGCAAGCTAGGCAAGATGTAGCGTTCAATCAACCAAGAGCTCTGAGGGGCTGGCAGGGCATCACGCCTGAGGGCCAGGGCTGCCGTCTCCCTCCTGCGCAGGGAAGAGTCGCTGTACAGGAGAGTCAAGTCCGATTTTACACTGCTGTCTGTGAGATGACCCAGGAGGGTGGCACGCAGCTGACAGTGGAGGACTGTAGAGCTGGGCTTGCCTTCACAGTGAGAGGCTCTGGATGGAGCAGAGGTTGCAAAGCAAGAGAATGAAAGCAAACCCCTCTGGAGACAGCTAGCAAACGATACGGAGAAATAACAGCTTCAGTTTCAGACACTTTTTGTTAACTATAAAAATACAGGGACTTCCCTGGCAGTCCAGTGGTTAAGACTTCGCCTTCCAAATGCAGGGGGTGTGGGTTTGATCCCTGGCCGGGGAGCTAAGATCTCACACACTTCATGGCCAAAAAACCAAAACACCAAACAGAAGCAATGTTATAACAAATTCAATAAAGGCTTTTTAAATGGTCCACATTAAAAAAAAATCTAAAAAAAATATACAGAAAAGTGCAAAAATCATAAATGTGTCTCAAGGAATTTTTACTAACTGCCTGGCTTTTTGTAACAAATCAAGAAATGACTAAGAACATGCAGAATGTGAGTGGTCCCTGGACCCTGTTACCCATAGTCACCACTCATTTTCTCCTCAAAGGTAATCACTCTCCTGACGTCTACATAGGTTTGCTTGCCTTGAATTTTACATAAGTGGGATCATACCTTATATACTCCTTTATTTCTGGTTTCTTTGATCAATGTTATTCTTGTGAGATTCATCCAAATACTTGTCTGCAGCAATAGTCCATTTTTCTCATTGCTGGATCTACTAGTGACAGTTTTTTGAGTTGTTTGGGGATTTTGACTAATGTGAATTGTGCTTCTGTGAAAGTTATGACCAACCTAAACAGCATATTAAAAAGCAGAGACATTACTTTGCCAACAAAGGTCCATCTAGTCATGGCTATGGTTTTTCCAGTAGACATGTATGGATGCGAGAGTTGGACTGTGAAGAAAGCTGAGGGCCAAAGAATTGATGCTTTTGAACTGTGGTGTTGGAGAAGACTCTTGAAAGTCCCTTGGACTACAAGGAGATCCAACCAATGCATCCTAAAGGAGATCAGTCCTGGGTGTTCATTGGAAGGACTGATGCTGAAGCTGAAACTCCAGTACTTTGGCCACCTGATGGGAAGAGCCGACTCATTTGAAAAGACCCTGATGCTGGGAAAGATTGAAGGCAGGAGGAGAAGGGGATGACAAAGGATGAGGTGGCTGGATGGCATCACTGACTCGATGGACGTGAGTCTGAGTGAACTCCGGGAGTTGGTGATGGACAGGGAGGCCTGGCGTGCTGTGGCTCATGGGGTCGCAAAGAGTCGGACACGACTGAGCAACTGAACTGAACTGCACTGAACTGACCCTTCTTTGTGCATAGTTTTGCGTCTCACAGGTATGTGCTTCGGTCGGGGCCATACCTGAGGTAGAATTACCGGTTATAGGCTCTGTTTTGTTCCGTCTTAGCACATACTGTGGCAAAGTCTTCCAAAGTGGTGTACCGACTTACATTCTCATCAGCCATGCATGAGCATTCCAGTTGCTCCATATCCTCCCCAGCAGTTGGTGTTCTCAGGGAAAACGTTGATCATTACTGTGGCTACAAATAACTGTTTACTGAGGTTTTATCATATACCAAGCCTAGTGTTTAAGAAGTATACTTATTTTATATGTATGAATATTTAGAAATAATTATCTCTATCCTTCTGATTAGGAAACTGATACTCAAGGACAATTACAACTCTGCTTGACTTCAAAGCTTGTATTGTTTCCATATTATGCTACTCTCAATTGATTTTTACTGATTTGAAAGGGTTTTAGTTCCCCCAAGGATTTCACAACTTTCAGTTGTTTGGGCTGTTATAATAAACTGTCATTGACTGGACGCTCAGATAGTACAAGAAAGTGTCAGTTGCTCTGTTGTGTCTGACTCTTTGCAACCCCACGGACTGTAGCCTGCCAGGTTCCTCTGTCCATTGGATTTTCTAGGCAGGAGTACTGGAATGGGTAGCCATTCCCTTCTCCAGGGATCTTCCCAACCCAGGGATCGAACCCAAGTCTCCCACATTGCAGGCAGATTCTTTCTGTCTGAGCCACCAGGGAAGCCCAGATGCTCAGATAACAGACATTTATTTCTCACAGTTCTGAGGCCTGGAAGTCCAAGAGAGGTTAGAGATCCAACATATGAATGTTAAGAAAACACATTCAGTCCACAGCATAATGTAAATGACTTAGTCACAAACTATTCCTTCAGTTCAGTTCAGTTCAGTCACTCAGTCGTATCCGACTCTTTGTGACCCCATGAATCCCAGCACGCCAGGCCTCCCTGTCCATCATCAACTCCCAGAGTTCACTCAAATTCATGTCCATCGAGTCAGTGATGCCATCCAGCCATCTCACCCTCTGTCGTCCCCTTCTCCTTCTGCCTTCAATCTTTCCCAGCATCAGGGTCTTTTCAAATGAGTCGGCTCTTCCCATCAGGTGGCCAAAGTACTGGAGTTTCAGCTTCAGCATCAGTCCTTCCAATGAACACCCAGGACTGATCTCCTTTAGGATGGACTGGTTAGACTTCCTTGCAGTCCAAGGGACTCTCAAGAGTCTTCTCCAACACCACAGTTCAAAAGCATCAATTCTTTGGCGCTCAGCTTTCTTCACAGTCAAACTCTCACAAGTTTGACTTGTGACCATACATGACCACTGGAAAAACCATAGCCTTGACTAGACAGACCTTTGTTGGCAAAGTAATGTCTCTGCTTTTTAATATGCTATCTAGGTTGGTCATAACTTTCCTTCCAAGGAGTAAGTGTCTTTTAATTTAATGGCTGCAGTCACCATTTGCAGTGATTTTGGAGCCCAGAAAAATAAAGTCTGACACTGTTTCCATTGTTTCCCCTCTATTTGCCAGGAAGTGATGGGACCAGATGCCATGATCTTCGTTTTCTGAATGTTGAGCTTTAAGCCAATTTTTTCACTCTCCTCTTTCACTTTCACCAAGAGGCTTTTTAGTTCCTCTTCACTTTCTGCCATAAGGGTGGTGTCATCTGCATATCTGAGGTTATTGATATTTCTCCCGGCAATCTTGATTCCAGCTTGTGCTTCTTCCAGCCCAACGTTTCTCATGATGTACTCTGCATATAAGTTAAATAAGCAGGGTGACAATATACAGCCTTGACGTACTCCTTTTCCTATTTGGAACCAGTCTGTTGTTCCATGTCCAGTTCTAACTGTTGCTACCTGACCTGCATATAGGTTTCTCAAGACGCAGGTCAGGTGGTCTGGTATTCCCATCTCTTTCAGAATTCCTTATAAGAAGACAATTTGAAAACAAAGCGCCTAAAAAGGAGAAAATTACCAGGAAAAAAAAATGGTCCACAATGAGAAAATGAACCCTTCTACGAATTGGAATGTAAGTTGGTACAACCACTATGGAAAACAATATGGAGGTTGCTTAAAGTAAAAATAGAGCTACCATATGATCCAGCAATCTCATTCCTGGGCTTATATCCAGAAAAGATGAAGACTCTAATTCGAAAAGATCCATATACCCCAATGTTCACAGCAACACCATTTACAAACTTGGGAGCAACTTAAATGCCCATCAATACACAGTAGAATATTACTCAGCCATTTAAAAACAATGAAATAATGCCATTTGTGACAACATAAATGGACCTAGAGATCACCACACTAAATCAGTCGGAGAAAGACAGAACTATCATATGATATCACTTCTACGTAGAATCTTAAAAATATGATAAAAATGAACTCATTTACAAAACAGAAATAGATTCACAGACATAGGAAACACACTTATGGTTACCAAAGGGGAGAGGGGCGGAGAGATAAAGTAAGAATTTGAGATTAACAGATACATACTATTATATATAAAAAAGATAAACAACAAGGTCCTACTTGTAAAGCACAGGGAACTATATTCAATATGCTATATTAATAATAACCTGTAATGGAAAAGAATCTGAAAATGAATGCACAAACAACCACTCATATAAATACACAATTGAATCACTTTGTTGCACGCCTGAAACATTGTAAATCAACTATACTTCCATTTTTTAAAAAAGGAAATTATTTTAAAATGGTCCACAACGCATGAAAATGTGAAAATGCTAATAGAATCTCCAGCACTGTGTCTCAGCGAGACAGCCTTTCTCTGAGCCAGCTGGATGAGCTGACCGTGAACTTCACTGTCTCTTTCATTACAAAAAGCTTGAGCTGCAAACAGTTGGAACCAAAACACAAAGCAATACACGTGCTAGAACTGAGAGCTGGTTTTCCAGTGTGGACAGAGGCCTGAGCCGAGGGAGAGACAAAGGAGTACTGTTTCTTCAGTCTGTCCCACTGAGGGGCCACGGGTGCTTTACACGGGAAAATTATTAATGAGCCTCTCCTCATATTCCCAAGAACATATTTCTCAAGACCTAAATTAATCATACAAACTTAGCCTTCTCCCTATCTGATATTCCAGGTTCTATCACACCCCTCAAGTCTGAACCCGTCACCATTTTCAGAGGTGGAAACACCACTGAAAACCCAGAGTACTTAACTTTGACCTCTGCTTCCCTTTGTCCCTAGGGCTTTTTCACAAAGCTTTTCTCCACCGCTCTGCTGTCCACTTTAAACTATCTTTTCTCTTTTCATCCCCAACCTGCCCTTTTTAGTCTAAGATCCCATGTAAAGACTTACAGATCTGTGAAACATGTCTCCAATCTAGTCTAGGCTAGATTATGAAAACCAGATTTCTATTGAAGATTTTAGAGTTGGGTATGAAGATGAACTTAAATTTAATAAGAATGATTTATAGTATCACTCTCAGAAGCATGCATACATAGAAGGATCTATATTGTTGAAAACAAAGTTAGAGTAAAATCAAAGAAATATTGAAAATATGTAATGATAAAGAAAAATTTGCATATTTTTTCTTTTAAGAATTAAAAATGGAATATAAGTCAAAAGAACAAAGCTAGTACCTATAGATTCTTCAAAAGTAATAGAAAAATAAGGAAATTGTTAACTTCTCTCCCATGGTTATTGAAATTACTTAGTTTCTGAGAAGTTTAGCAAGTTATCAGGCAATAAAACAAGACTTGTCAGTCTTCAGTTCGGAATTCCAACAAGAATTTGCTTCTGAGGTGTGACCGTAATCAAGTAAGTTAACCCATAATAACTGCTACAAACTTTAGAACTCTTTTGAGAATTAGATGAAACACGTTAAGCACGTAGAAGGTCCTTGGGCATAATTCTCAATAGATATTGGCATCGTGATGGTGATAATGGCTATTAAGATTATGCTGATGACTGCCAAGGTTTCTTATCTGCTAAAAAACACAAGAAGGAACTCTGCCATTACTTGTTTAGACAGGTGCAAGTAAATAAAAGGGAACTCAACTATACAAGGTAAGACTTAAAATGCTAAATCAACGAACAATGAGAGGCTTTGATCAAAGTGATGGAGAGAAAAGATAAATGAGGCTAGCTGGCTGGTGATATCCTCAGGGAGAGGGAAAAATTTCCCTAGTAGCTGTCCGTCACATGACAGGCTGCTACAGGCTGCTTAGATGTCATAGCTGTTTGGCTTCTGCTGTGCAAGGCAAATTCACAGCATTTGGGTCATTTACAGAGAAGAGGAGATAGAAAGTGTGTCTGGCACTCTAGCATCCCCTTCCAGTGGACTTGGAATGGATTTTTGTGTTAACCAGGGCTGGGGTGATCGTAGATAGCTTTGCCAGTCAGGTAGCATCTGAGTCGGGGCTTCCCAGGTGTGCTACTGATAAAGAACCCACCTGCCAAGGCAGGAGACATAAGAGACACGGGTTTCATCCCTGGGAAGATCCTCAGGAAGAGAGCATGGCAACCGACTCCAGTGTTCTTGCCAGGGGAATCCCACAGACAGAGGAGCCTGGCAGGCTACAGTCCATAGAGTGGCAAAGAGTCGGACACGACTGAAGCGACTAAGCAGAGCACAGTATCTCCATTGGATGTCGCTCTACCTAATTCTACAATCTGCCTATGGATCACCAAAAATTCATGCCATGTAACAATTTGGCTGCCATCTTAGCTCAATTCAAGATATCAAATGGACCTAAGAGTGTGACCTTCATTCTTCTGTGTTTAGGCTCTTTCTGAATATGCATGGATAATCTGGGGCAAATTTTTAAGAACAGTGTCATTCATTAGTGACATGTGCATCTTCTTCCCTCCCTCTCTCCCGAGAGCTTTCTCCCCATTGCCTCTAGGCCCAGGTGGCACCTGTGCGCCGCCCTCTCACTGCCCATGGGCCCCAGGTCTGATGCCCCTAGTGATCCAATGCTTCTTCTCGTCAGAGGCCCCAGTACGTACCTTATAACCCCTTGACAGGATGCTCAGTGAGTCTTTCTGTAGATCCATCACACCCTATGCTATGCTATGCTATTCTAAGTCACTTCAGTCGTGTCCGACTCTGTGTGACCCCAGAGATGGCAGCACACCAGGCTCCCCCGTCCCTGGGATTCTCCAGGCAAGAACACTGGAGTGGGTTGCCATTTCCTTCTCCAATGCATGAAAGTGAAAAGAGAAAGTGAAGTCGCTCAGTCGTGTCCGACTCCTAGCGACCCCATGGACTGCAGCCCACCAGGCTCCTCCATCCATGGGATTTTCCAGGCAAGTGTACTGGAGTGGGGTGCCATTGCCCTCTCTGTCATCACACCCTGGCTAACACTAACTCTGCTTACAGGAGGACTTCTATGTCAGCAAGCAATGTCAATAAGATGAGTTTACATTAAAGTCAGAGACCATGTCATGGTTTCGAGGGTGTTTGCGTTTTAAAAGGATACATGTTAAAGCAACTGATCTACCTAGAATGGAAAGCCACATGACTAACCCACTCTCGGGCTCCAGAGAGGGATAATATTCAACACAGAAGCATCTTGACAGCAGGCCAAATCATGTGCAGACTCTGTCTGTCCTAGGGCCTGTGTGTCTCTGGGCTGAGGACTAGACAGGTCATTATGTGTTTTTTGTTTTTTGTTTTCCTACAGCTTCTCTGATTTTATAGTTTCCCGTCACAGCATAGAGCAAGGTTTCCAGAGAGCACCAGTAAGTGTTGACACGGGACGCGTAGCAGTCCTCACAGAGCTCCTGGGCAGTGCCAAGCGTTCAAAGGAAGAGCATCTGGGAACTCCTTGCTCATACGGGTGCAAGTGAAGGTTTTCCCACGACAGGAACTCATGTGAAATCGGGAAGGTGGCAGTGAGGCAGAAACCGCTGCCGGGGACTCTGTGACAGCCAGGTGTGGCAGCTCCACAGACCCCTCTGTGAGCTCCCGGGCGCAGGATGCTACCATGTGCCTGGCTCCCCGCCTTTCACCAGGGCCTGCGACTCCTCCATGTGACTGAGTCTCAAGCCTCAGTCACCAGTGACTGCGTCTCTGATCATCTGGCTTCCAAACCACCACACCTAGACTTCTCCCACACTAGTGTAAGACAGGTCGTACAGCTAACTTCTTTTTCCCATAATGTATGTGGAGGCTCTGTTTTCCTGACTAATCTCAGAATGATACAACAGGTTTTTGTTTTGTTTCATTTTGTGGAAAATTAAACATGGCAGTATTTACTACTCCACCCATTGAAAGGGAAAGTCTAATTCTCCTTTTAAACCTGGACTGGCCTTAGAGGCAGCAGGTTCAGCTGCATCTGGCAGAAACAGCAGTGAGACTCAACAAGACCAATCAGTACAAGTTAGTCATATGGACTCAAAAGCGGAGTGTGCTTGAATATAGAGGCTATTACAGCGTGAAGGCTTTAGGGTTAATGAACTCTTGTTTACACCCACAAACTGAATAAGCCCCTGTAAAATAGGCATATATCTTAGAGACTTCTTTGTCATCATTATAAATCCCAGCACTATGTATATCTGCACCATAGACTAATTATTAGCCCTAGAATAGGATTGAGATGATATGTTTACTATAAATGTAATGACTCTATTAGAGACAATTGGAACTTGGGGGAGGATATGGGTTCTCAGAGGTCTTGGGATTCTACTAAGCTGTGAAGAAATTGATAGTAAATAAGCCCTATAGCCTGATTTCAGGACCCTGGGTGGATTTAGCATTCTAAGCAAGATGTTTAGAAACAAAGGAAATGTTATACAATCTGTGAGTGTCTTACGAGCCTCCTGATTGCTCAGAAACCCTAGGAAGATACCAAGAAATCAGGTGCTCCAAGAAAGTGATTTTTAGGGCCCTTCTATGGAAATGTGAAATTTCTTAAAGACTGAAATTCTTCATTTAAAAAAAAAGTGGGATAGATCCTAGGACGTGGCCAGAATTTTTGAGTAGCAATTATTCCCACAGCCCGAGTTTGAGAAGAGAATGGCAACCCACTCCAGTGTTCTTGCCTGGAGAGTCCCATGACAGGGAAGCCTGGTAGGCTACAGTCCATGGGGTCACAAGGAGTCGGGCACGACTTAGTGACTGAGCAACAACAAAATTTGAAAATAAAAGTGTGTTTTGGAGACAGGAAATGGGAGAGGCTGTTTACCTCTTGTGGAATCTAGGTTTTTAAAACTTGGGTTGTTCCTCAAAGCAGCCATACCATACAACTTCAGGAGACATTGGGGCTTTGAATTCCATGCAGACAGGAATCTCTTCAGGAAAACTCCAGGAAAATAGAAATCCAGTTCACAGAGATGGGGCAAGAGTAGCAGCTACACGAAAGACAACTTGGCAAAAATTTGTAAAAGAAAAGACCATTTTAAAAATTGCATACCCTGTAAGTCCATAATTTTACTTTTGATAATATGTCTTAAGCAAACAGTGAAGACAAAAATAGTCACATACACACCTAAAGATATTTACTGCAGCATTATTTACTACATCAACCTTTTGTAAGGACTTAAAGGACTAAGAGAATTTAGTTATTATGAGGAAAACACAGATAGAAGTCAATGTGAAACTACAGGATTGAATAAGAAATCGGTAAGAAAAAAACCTATAAAATACTCCAAATATTTTTTTTAAATATACATGATTCTAAACACTCCATGGTTCAAAGAAAAAAAAAAATACTAGAGAAATAAGAAAATAGTTTTACCTGAACAACAATGGGGAAAAAAATGTATCAAAATGTGAGTAAGGCACAAA
Source organism: Bos grunniens (assembly GCF_055505025.1). Classification (NCBI taxonomy): domain Eukaryota; kingdom Metazoa; phylum Chordata; class Mammalia; order Artiodactyla; family Bovidae; genus Bos; species Bos grunniens. Next base: position 7,382,861 of record NC_141182.1, read on the forward strand.
ATGTGGGTATTGCTTAGAGGGAAATTTACAGCTTCAAAAATTTGTATTAGAAAACCATATGGTGTAAAATCAAAGATCTAACACTAGGAATAAGCTGGAAAAAAGGAACAAGTTTAAATCAAGTAACTAAAAAGAAACGATGTATAAAAGATATATAATATATAATAAAGAGGAGAAATCAATGAAATAAAAAAAATCAAGCTATAGTGAAAAATCAACAAAACTTACCAAAAGGAGGTCTAAAGTTGAGCATTATTAGCAAATCTGACAAGAAAAAGGAAAAACATAAATTATCAATATCAATAATGAAAGAGACTATATCATTACAGACATTAAAATGATAATAACAGACTGTTATGAAAAATGTATCACAATAAATTTATCATGGATGAAGTAGACAGATTCCTTGAAAGACATAAATCACCAGAATTTCACAAGAAGTAATGGAAAACTTTAAGAGTGCTACATCTGTTTAAAAATGCATTCATAATTTAAAAGTTTCTTTGTGGAATTTTCCACAAAGAATATTCCAGGCTTAGGCCTAGGTGGTCTAGGTGATAAATTCTATCATCTGTTTAAGGAATAAATATTATCAATCTTACACAAACTCAGGAAATAGAGGAGGAGGGGATACTTGACAACTCATTTTATGAAGGTAATATAACCCAGATACAAAAAGGAAAAAAGGAAGGAAGGAAGGGAAAAAAGAAGGGAGGGAGAGAAGAAAGAAAGGAAGGAAGGAAGGAAATTTCAAACCAACCCAATGTATGTCACTGAAGTAGACATAAAAATCCTAGACAGAATGCTTGCAATTAAATTCAGCAATTTATTAAAAGATAATATATCACAACAAAAATACTCTTTATCAATAATATGCAAGATTGGTCCAATATTAGAAAATAAATCAATGTAATTGATCATATCAACAGTAAAAAGAAAAATATGCTATAATCAGTCATCTCAATGGATTCAATTCCCATTCATAATTAAAAACTAAACTCTCAGTAAACTAGGAACAAAAAGAAATCTCTTAATCTAATAAAAAGCATTAATTTTTTAAAAGCTGCAATTAAAATCATTCTTAAGAGAAAATGAAATTTTCCCCTAAGATGAGAAATAAGACAAGGATTTCTGCTTTCACTACTTTTACTTAATATTTAGCAGAAAGTCCTAGCTAGAGCAATAAGGCAGAAATAAAACTTAAAAGGAGTAAGAATATCTTTATTTTCAGATGACATAATTATGTATAATAGAAAATCTTAAGGAATCTGTAAAATAAGTTCTAGAATTAATAAGTGAACTAGCAAGATCATAGGACACAGTGTAAATACACAAAAATCCATTCCAACATACCAGTAATGAACAATTACAAAATAAAAATTTTTAATTATATCATTTACAATAGCACCAAAAATATACAAGGGTAAATTTAACATGGGGCTTCGCTGATGGCTCAGTGGTAAAGAACCCACTTGCCAATGCAGGAAACGTTGGTTCGATCGCTGGGTCGGGAAGATCCCCTAGAAAAGGAACCCACTCCAGCGTTCTCGCCTGGGAAATCCCATGGACAGAGAAGCCTGGTGGGCTACAGTCCATGGAGTCACAAAGGAGTCGGACATGATTTAGCAACTAAACAACAACAACAAATTTAACATGTATGCAAGATTTAGACCCTGAAAACTACACAACGTTGCTAAGAGAAACTAACAAAGTTCCTAACAATTAGGGAGATATATTCTGGTCATGGGCTTGAAAAATCATCATTATTAAGATATCAATTTTCCCTCAAATTGTAAACAACTCTTTCAAATCAATAATATTTACATGATCAATCAAATTTTTTAAAACTTGAAAACTGGCAAAAAGATTTGAGTAGGAGCTCCCCAAAAGAAGATATTCAAATACCCTACAAGCCCACAGGAAAAGTGCCCAACCTCACTAATTATCACGGCAATACAAATTAAGCAAAAAAATGAGGCATCAACAAATCACCAGAATGATCCAAATTTTAAAACCTGACATGCAAAATTTGGCAAATACAGAGCAACCAGAACTCTCACATACTTCTAGTGAGAGCATAAAATTGTACAGTCACTTTGGTAAACAGTTTGACAGTTTTTTATAACTTTAACCATCTCCCTACCCTATGACCAAGTGATCCCAACCCTAGCTCTTCACCCAAGAGAAATGAAAACACAGATTTGCACAAGGCCCTCTGAAAAAATGTTCATAGCAACTGTACTCATAATCTCCCCAAACTGGAAAGGATTCAAATATCCATTAATAGGAAAATTAATAAATAAACAGTAGCATCCCATGTAAGGTAACACTATCAGCAATAAAATATGAATGAACTATTGATACATACAACATGGATGAGTCTTAAAAAACATGCTGAATGAAAGAAGCCAAAAATGAAATAGTGCACCATACAATTCCATGCATATGAAGTCCTAGAAAAAGGAAAAAAGAATCTATGGTGAAGAGATCCGGAAAGCGGATGCCTGTGGGTGGTGGGTTTGGCTAGAAGGGGGCATGAGGGAACTTTCTGCAGTGACGTTAAAAAAAGTCTTATATTTTGATTGAGGCGTCAGCTATACGGGTGTATGCACTTGTCACAACTTGTTGTGACTTAATATACGTGTTGATGTATATAAGTTATTCCTCAAAATTTTTCGCAAAGGTCAGGCAGTGAGTGCCCTAGGATCAGAGGCTTCGTGGGAATACACATCAACCATTGCACTTGGGTTGTATAGTGGGAAGATTCTCAGCCTTGGTTATCTCATTTATAAAGTGGGAAAATAATAGAGTATATCTTAAAAGATTAAATGCTAGAACGTGTGGAAAGTGTTTAGGATAATGGCTAACAAAAAGTATGTATTCAATAAATACCCGTTTCTCTCTCTTTCTTCATGTGGCTTTATCTTTAAGCCCACCTTGTAAATGTGGACTCTGTCTTTAGAACGAAATTATTCTTGTCATTGGACTCAAGGGATAAAAATCTACCAGGATACTAAAGTGAAAACAACACAATCTTTTTATTTTAATGTTTAGTCATCAGTAGGATGAAAACAAAATATACATCAAAAAAAAAGACCACAACCATTTATGACTGTAAACAAGCTAATAACCGTTGTGAAAGAGACCAGTTTCTTAAACTTCCAGCAGTGTTCCTCAGCCTGTTCACTCAGGAAACGAGTCATACAATAGTCAAAGGAGAATAAACCCTGCGAAACGTAACTTCACAGCTACCCTGGCCAACTAAAATTAACTTCAGCCGCAGTGAGCTCCTCAGAGCCACCCAGCTTCAGCTGCTCCACTGTCGTGGCCAAAATTCCCTGTGGTCAGAGGACACTGCTTCGGGCACAGGGCAGGATATTAATAAAATCACAGGTTCTGCAGCCACACAAATGAAAGGTTCACATGTCAGCTTTGTCAGGTCCAGGCTGTGGCGCCACATACAAGTTACTAAACAACTGTGTTTGTTTTCTCATCCATAAACTCTGCCCTAAAGTAACTAATCCTGATGAGGTATACTGACTGAGTGAATAAATAAACAGATGGAGATAGGCGAGTACGTTTCTCTTGGCAGGAGGGTGAACATTAAATGAAATAATACACGTTTAAAGACACTGTAAGTCCCCAGCCTTTGGACTATTTTCTTGCATATCACTCTTTTTCACTTGTCTCCCGGTCTGAATGGGTGCTTTAGTAAGGGGCTACCATGTATTCTGTGATAAACAACACAGAACAACACTGTGATAAACATCCTTGTTTCTCACAACTATGTTTTTTCTGCTTTGGAAGTAACCTACACACACACACACACACACACAATTATCTCAGGAAGTCAGAGTATATGCTAAAAAGACCTGGGGGCTAGGGGGCGGGAAACTGAGTTCACAGTCAGTTCTGACTTCGCTTCTCAGTTAAGCCGATACTTACCCCTACAGGAAGTGTGTGTCTCACCTAAAATCAGTATGAGCTTCCAAAAATGTGCCCAATGCATTGTTAGCACCACTCACGTTGAGAGTGTAACAGAATAATCATTGAGGAACGTTCCAAGATTTGCTCATAAAATCAGTAATTTTTTTGTCATTTGTTGCCATTAACAAGTAACTTGTGACCTAATAAATGTCACTATCCATTTTCTTTAATTAAAATAATAAATATTATGCAGTGACACAGATTGGCATTTATGCCTTCATTTCTGTGACGTGGGATTTATAACCAAGGCTTTCTTTGAGGGATTCCACAAATAAAGGTTATTAAGCCGCCACAAGATGAACACAAGCTCAGGTTAATGAAATCGGACAAGGAAGCGCAGTGATGGATGAAGCTGTGCACGAAGGAAAAGAGAATTCCCACCCAAAGCAAGCAGCATTCCTGGACTGGCAAAATGAATGCTCCGCTTTTCTAAGCAGTTCGACTTTAAACACATGCAGGGTGAACTCAGAGGCCACCTCAGCTCCACTGCATCGCCCTGGGGGTGGGGGCAGTGTCCAACCCCCTGGGAACCACTGCTCGCCACTGCAGGTGCATTCTAAGGGAGGACGGGGTTGCAAGGAAAGAGGAAACTACACAGGCAAATGAATCTGCTGCTGCAAAAACAAAATTAATCATTGTAATGTCCTAATCAACTACTTTGAAGACATGGTTGTAGGTTTTGAAAAAGACACTGTCTTTCACAGTAACAAAAACCAAGACAGACGGAAAAAAAAAACAAAACAGGAATATATACTTGATAGCATTTCCTAAAAGAATCTCTTCTTACCTCTGAAACTTTGCCCTTGGCCAAAGTCAGGACATGAGCCCCACGCTCCTACCCTGAGGTCCAGCCTGGCTCAGCCGCATCTTCAGCTGGTCCCCTGGAAACCCAGCTCAGGGAGATGGACTCAGACTGCCCTCCTGGGCAAAGGCTCCGACTGCTGCTGCTCGAAGCCTCTGAGGAGCATAGAGTGAAGTGGAATCACACCTCCACAGCTGAGATTGATCTCTGTGGACTTATTTACACCTCAGGACTGCAGACACCTCGGCTCACATCACTCCACAGCCAGCTCAGAGCCGTGAGGCGCAGGCCGAAGTGGCTGCTCTTCAGTGACTGGACCGTGAGAAAGGGCCCAGACCCAGGACGCAGCTCCTGGCCCCCATGCCGCTGCTCCCAGCTGCTTTTCTGGGTTGTGCGTAAGTTAAAGAGAGCAAATGTCTACTTGATGCTCAGCTACAGACAAGATTGCTCGACTGCCCGGTATTCCAAAGAAAGAGCAGGAAATACAGCTCGTCCTGCTCTCACCTGGAGGAGCCCTGCATTTGAAAGTGGCCAGAGTTGGGTCCAAATTCTGGCTCTACCACATACCAGAGGGAACTGGTGCAAAGCAGGGACACAACAGATATTGGCCCCCAGCACAGAGAGGAAGCCTTGGCCCTCCACCCGCTCCAGTGCCTCAGGTGATCTCAAACGATGAGTGCGGACGTGTGTGTACAAAATACAGAAGAGAGGAAGACATAAAACATAACACACACAAATTATATATTTGTAGATCTATGCCAGGTATAATCCACTATATCACACATGATCTATTTTACACATGCACACATGTATTCATGATCTCTCATACACACATTACAGACTATATTTTCCTAATGAAGTTTCAGTTAAGATACAAATAAAACCTATTTCCTGTCCCAAATTGACATCCACAGAAGCGACAGCAAAGAGGAGTTCCTGAAGTAGACAACCTCCCCTGGGAAAGGGTCAGCGTGACCAGGACATCATGAAGTTGGAGGACACTTGGGCAAGAATCCTCTTCCTCTGAATAAATCTGAGACTGGGTAGGCCTTGCCCTCCGGGACTCTGCTTCTTTGTCTCTCCTTTTCCACGCTCTCAGGACTGACTAGCTCCAGCCCTAGAAATGCGTTTTATCTTTGGACATTGAATATTCTCAGTCAGGTTACAGATCACACCTGTGGACTTGGGAATCATACCGTATCCATAAAACCCAGATGTTGACACCAACCTCACAGGGGATTTAAGAAGATGAGGAGTAGATGGATAGATGCATGAAGGGATGGATGGGTGGGTGAGGGAATGGGCGGATGAACAGATGAGTGGATCAGCAAAGTGCCTGGCATATAGCAAGTAATCAATAATTTTAGCTATTACTTTATTGTGATTAAGGTAACAATGACTTTGCAGATTTCTCTTCTGGTCCATTACGTGTTGACTTTAACCCTCTAGCAGGGCTCACCCTTCCATCTCAACACTATTGACAGTGTCTTGGGTTTATCACCTACAGGTGTAGCATCAGGAACACCGGGTAAGGAGATGTAGATCACAACACAGGTCCTGACAGCTCTAAAAACACCGAAACTTCCTGGTTCATGTGACAGGAGCTCCATGCCTTTGTAAGGCAGCCTACTGCTCCAGTGAATTTCCAAAGCCCCAATGTTCCCTTCCATTGTTTTGAGCCCGTACCCTGGGATACAGTCAAGGCCACAGTCTTTCAGCTTTCTGAAGCAGTGACTAAACCACAAGCAGAGTCTGGTGCGTGGAAGGTACGCTCAGCCCTGAGAAGAAGAGGCACGAACTGTTCAACCCGCCCCTTCATCTCGACTCAGAGCTTCCAACCAAAACGTGCTCAGCGTCAATTGAAGCTGTCAGCAGCACGGACATCCCTCTCTCCATATTCTCCCCAACTCTGAAATACGCCTTTCTTGGATGTCTCCAGTAGCCCACTGTTACCTCAGTGGGCAGTTGTCTTCTCTTCGGTGTCAGTATTTACAAGCGAGAGCTTCCCAGGTGGCGCTAGTGGTTAAGAACCCGCTTGCCCATGCAGGAGACTTAAGAGACGTGGGTTCGATCCCTGGGACAGGAAGATCTCCTGGAGAAGGAATTGGCAACCCACTCCAGAATTCTTGCCTGGTGAACCCCATGGACAGACGGTTATGGTCCGTGGGGTCTTAAAGGGCTATGGTCCGTGAGGTCTCAAAGGGTCGGACATGACTGAAGTGACTTAGTACCGTTTCCAAGCAAACAACACAGAAAAGTACGTACATGAAAACAAGCAGACTCTGCCCAAGTAGGGTCAAGGAGGGCAGGCTGGGGAGTGGGCAGTGCCCACGCCCTGGTTTCAGTGGCAATCAAGGGCTTCAAATCCAGCCTTGAGCAAAACTGAAAATTACTGGAAATCATGAAAGCAAGGACTGCTGACAGATGGCCAAAACTGTGGATGTTAAACACCCAAAAGACTAAGGAACCTATGTTTGGAGCTCAGAGTGGAACAACATAGAGAAATGTAATTCAGAAATGTTACAGTCTTTTCTCCAGTCACTGCCTCAAACTGTAGTGTAATTTTCTATCTGCTTGGTTAAATTTTGGGTAGATTCCAAAATGCCATGGTCACATTCACTTATTAAAAGCTATGCAAAATCCAGCCCTGGAAACTGCAAACTCACATCCACTTTGAAACCCCTCTCCTTCCTCATGGCCAGCTGGGCTTGAGCCCCAGGAACTGGGAGGCTTTCCTTTTCACCCTCCCCTTCCCAGCACTTGAGGGGTGGAAACCCCAAGGCTGGTTCTGAGGTAACCCCTCCCCAGAACCTAGGACAAGGGGGAAACAGTCGCCTCTCTGACGGTGGGGAAGGAGTACAGCCATTCTGACGTTGGCTGAGGGTCCTGTCCACTGCCAAGCGCCTTGTCGACACGGCGGTCTCCGCAAAGAGAAGCCACGGTGCCGCGGGCAGGGGAAAACGTCATCCTGGCCCCCATCCATCTTCAAGGAGCCTACCACCGACAGGAAGCGTCTGCTGCTGTTCAGCCGCACCAATGCTGCCAGCCGGGCTCGCCTATCCCAGAGCGGCAGCACCGCAGGGTCCACTCCTCCTCTAAGCCCACGCCCTTTCACGTGGAACCGAGGGAGCACCAATCCCCTCCTGGGCGCCGTGATGGCAGTGTCCCCAGCTCTCTTCTCAGGCCGTTCCTGCCCTCAGAAACCTCCAGAAGAAGCATCAGCTTCTACTCCCTATGTCCAGACACACTTCCAGAGGCAGCAGGCACCTGCCAACCTCTCCCCACGCTCCATGCTGGTCAGATGACCCCACGGGGCTGGCCACCACCAAATGGGTATGACATACCTCCTTCTGCCTCTTGAAAGTATCCCCAGCCTTGGAGAGTGATGTGCCTGAAGGTAACACCTTACTTGGCTTTGGGGGAAACAAACTGAAAAATGTTTAAGTCTGCTGTACTCTCAGCCAAACACTCCTGACTGATAACCCTCCACTGACCGCCAGACGGTGGGAGAGTCAGCCGCACAGACCCTCAGCAAGCTGGGGTGGGCCGGCATCCACAGCGTGTCTGGCTGTCTGACGGAGGGGCTCCTCAGCACCTGTGTTTCCAGCCCCAGGGCAACAGGGAAAGCCTCTGTCGCAGTGTCCTGCAACAGGAGTGTGTCCAGAGCTTCGTGTTTTTAATGCACATATGTATCACCCAGGGGTCCAAGCAGAGTGCAGACGTTCATTCAGCGGGTCCAGGGTGGGGCCCAAGAGTCTGCATTTCTCACAAGCTCCCTAGTGGTGATCCTGCCACGGGCCTGCAAATCACACTTAAGCACCTGGATTTGATTTTCTTCCCTCTGTAACACCTAACGTTCACTGAGTAATTCACATAGGCAAACACTGTGCTCAGTGTCTCTCAGGCATTACACCACTGAATTCTCTCAACAGCTTTATGAAACATGGTCACTTAAAACAAGGGGGAACTGCTCCTTAGATGGGCTGACTTGCTAGATTCAGGCTTCCAGATTAGCCATTGACAGAGCTGGGACTTCAGTGCAGGGTTGTTGTCATTCAGGTGTTAAGTCACGTCCAACTCTTTGGGACCCCATGGACTGCAACACGCCAGGCTCCCCTGTCCTTCACTGTCTCCCGGAGTGCAGGGTGAAAGTGAAAGTCGCTTAGTCGTGTCCAACTCTTTGCAACCCCATGAACTGTACAGTTCATGGGATTCTCCAGGCCAGAATACTGGAGTGGGTAGCCTTTCCCTTCTCCAGGGGATCTTTCCAAGCCAGGGATTGAACCCAGGTCTCCCACATTGCAGGTGGATTCTTTACCAGCTGAGCACAAGATGTGAGCTCCTAAACCCTGAAGCCTGAAAGTAGCAGACCAAACAAAGACGATTACAGCACAGAAACTGAGATAAACAATTGGAGGTACAAGGAAACTTCATTAACGCGGTGCTCCTATCAGACTCAGATATCCCCAAGCTGGTTGTCCCTCCTAGGAAAACTTCAATATTGAGCTTCCAGAACAGTCCCCAGAAGCAACTGAGCACAGGTTACATCACGGATTCCATTACTTCCCTCCTTGTTCATTTACAGTCGCCAAGTTCAAGCAACATCTTCTCTGTCACGGGGGACACCATGAATAATAGATACGTCATTTTTAACTGTCAACAACACACCTTGTAAATGGTGTTTGCAGGCTTTTAAACAACTCAGCGAACCATTCTTCTGACATCATTTTTATACCATGCTTTGCAAAGAAGTGAGGAAGGATCTGAAAAAAGCACGTGGATTAAACTGCAGAATCACATTCACCCAAATGTCTAGTTTGCATTTAATAGTGCATCGCGTTCTTCCCTCACTCCACTCTGATAACTAGCGTCTGCTATGGAGACAAGACGATTAAAATGTTGTGGTGTTTTTGGTGGCTAAATAGGCTCACCTTTCCTTGTGACAGTTTACAGAGTCGGGATCACTGTCGCTCCTTCCTACTTTTAAGGTGACACTGGGAAGATTAAAGAAAACAAGCTGCTTCCTTGCAGCAGGACGCTGGCTAGTCGTAGGTTTTGACTCTGGGTTTGGACAAGGTAACATGAATCTCCCGTTCACCTGTGATGAAAGCTTTATTTATCCTAAGACAAAAATCTTTTCACACATGTGCATGTCTCCACATAAAGTAAATCTTTAGGCCTATTTGTCAGGTGATACGAGAGTGTCATTATCACTGGAAAAACAAACACATCTGTAACTACTCCATGACCCATCAACAAGGGACTCAGCTAATGGCAGGTATATAGTGAGGACTTAACCAAAACTGAAATTTAATTAATAAGTAATTAACATAAATAAATGGAATATTCTTGATTATCTTCTTTTGAAATGTTTTTATTTTGGAAACTTTCAAATATATACAAAAGTAAAGAGGGTAGTATAATAATCTCCATATACCCACCCAACTTCAGTGATTTACTGACTTGGGGAAATTTAATTTATAACCCACTCTCTTCCTTCCACTTTTGGATTTTTGTAAAGAAAATCTTGGATATTGTATCATTCTATGCATTAATCTCAATTATCTTCTAGATATTGTTCAAATATAGATTTTCTCATCTCCATCCCCACTAGCCTATCTTTATTCAGACTCTAAACACCTGTCGTAGTAGATTGACTGCTACTGCTAAGTCGCTTCAGTCGTGTCCGACTCTGTGCAACCCCATAGACGGCAGCCCACCAGGCTCCCCCATCCCTGGGATTCTCCAGGCAAGAACACTGGAGTGGGTTGCCATTTCCTTCTCCAATGCATGAAAGTGAAAAGTGAAAGTGAAGTCGCTCAGTCGTGTCCCACCCTCAGTGACCCCATGGACTGCAACCTTTCAGGCTCCTCCATCCATGGGATTTTCCAGGCAAGAGTACTGGAGTGGGGTGCCATTGCCTTCTCCAGGTAGATTGACTAGTAGCTCCCAAAACACTAGTCCTAACCCTTGGCACCAATGAATGTGACCTTATCTAGGAAAAAAAAGTTGTTGCAGCTGTGATTAAATTAAGTATGGGATCATCCTGGACTTAGGATGGGCCCTAAACCCAGCACCAGTTTTCTTCATAAGAGAAGTTGAAGAAGATTCAAGACACAGGCACACAGGGAGAAGGCCATGTGAAAAAGAGGCAGAGACTAGAGTGATGTGTCTCCAGGGCCAAGCAGCACCTGATGTCACCAGAAGCTGGAAGAGACAGAGGACTCTCCCCTGGGACTATGAGAGAGAGCGGCCTTGCCAGCACCTTGATTGTAGACTTCTGGCCTCCAGAACTGTGAGACCCTATATTCCTGCCACCAAGTTTGTGCTCATCTCCTCTCTAGAATGAGGACATCGGCAGTGCCAACCCTACAGGTCACTGTGAGGATAAACAACCTCCTGGACATACACCACCTGGAACAGAGCAGGCACTCAAAAATGGTTGCTGTTTGTAGCAATCAGGAATCTTTCTGTTGAGAAACAAACGTAAGTGCACTAAGGGGAAAACAAGAACTCATTGTTCGTACAATGGAAAAGTCTAGGATACAGGGCGCTTCAGACACAGCTGAATGAGGGGGCCAAATAATTTCACTGATTCTGGAATGTCTCTTTCTCTCCATTTCTCAGCTTTTCTATTCTCTGAGTTGGTTCATTCTCTAGGTGACTTGCTCCACATTGTGATTCCTAGAAGTTCCAAGCTTCCATACACAGTGTGGTGACCTCAGGGAGGAAGAACACCTCCTTCCCAACTGCTGTGGCAAAGGCACAGAACTGAGTGTCTTGGGATCATCTTGAGTCACTGAGCCTTCCCCGAACCAACCACTGTGATGAAAGGATCAGGTCTGTCAATTGCTAATCCCTGGAGCCAGGAAACCAGGGTTGGCTCCAAATGAAATTAGAGATGGGGTGATTTGCTGAAGGGAAAATGAGGTGCTGTGATCAGGAGGAGGAAGAACAGATTCTGGGCAGGCAAAGATCACAGACGTCCAGTCACCACGAAAATTTTCATCCTTCTCGTGTTCTAAACAGACGGGGCTTCCTGGCCTGCTGCCCCAGCAACAAGGGGTCCCTCCAGTCCGCACCCACTGCCACTGTGTCTTACAGATTTCTACGAGCCCTAAGAGGGCATGGGCCCCACACTTCCTCCCAGCTACTGCACAGCTCAAATTAGTCACTCCATGGGCCCCTTCCGAGGCATATCAGAGACCAGCTGTGCAAGGACCTGTCACCTTCTTGTCAGCGAAAGTTTTCTGCCCAAAGAACTTTCGTCATCGCTCCTTTCTCAAGTAGCTGGATGTCACTTGAAGAGACAGCTGAAGTCACTCACAATGGCTGGGCTCAAATCAGCGCTCACTGGCCTTGTCAGAGAAAGCCTCACCCCGCAGCGAAAACTGTCACTGATCATGTTTAGATATGTACGCAGAGGTATTAGATTAGAAGACAGAATGCACAAGATAGGAGTTTAAAAGAGGCCAAGTTGCAAGGGAAATCTTAATAGGAAGAAGTCAAGGCTTACAGTTGGAGGTAGTTGGGGGCATCTTTTTCCAAAACCCAATTTATACTTCCCATCAAAACCAGCAAGTGCATACATACATGTACACACACACCCCCACACACATGCAGACCCCAACGGCCAGTATGTATTCACAGCCTACCTCCCACAGAGGATATACCTTATATTGACCAACATGCTTTATAAATACCTGAACCTTGACAGGATACCAGTGGGTAGTTGCTTTATCCAGATTACTATAAATGGATAGTTTTTATCTTTTGATCAAAACACTGCTAAATCATGTCAGAAAGTAAATAGTCACTCAAAAATCTCAATTGTCTTTTGGAGTAAAAACATACTAATCAAACTGTATTTGTTGCCTTTCTCTGCATTTGCTCTTCATTTAGGGCAGGGCTTCCCAACCTCAGCACCGCTGATATTCTGGGCTGGGTAATTCCTTGTTCAGGTCGAGGCAGGGATGATCTTGTGCTTTGTAAGATGTTTAACAGCATACCTGGTCTCCACTGCAAGCCAAGAGCACTCCCCGCTTACTGCCAAATGTCTCTTTGGGGCAACACTGCCCCAGATTGAGAACCATTAGCTTAAAAACTCTTAAGTGTATGTAGTCCAGCAGGCTCCTTTGTTCACGGGAGTCTCCAGACAAGAATATGGGAATGGGTTGCCATTCTATTCTCTAGATGTTTCCGACCCAGGGATTGAACCTGGGTCTCCTGCACTGTAGGCAGATTCTTACCATCTGAGCCACCAGGGAAGTCCCAAGAATTTTTAAAAGGGTCTTCAGTTCAATTCAGTCGCTCAGTCGTGTCCGACTCTTTGCGACCCCATGAATTGCAGCACACCAGGCCTCCCTGTCCATCACCAACTCCCGGAGTTCACCCAGACTCACGTCCATCGAGTCAGTGATGCCATCCAACCATCTCATCCTCTGTCGTCCCCTTCTCCTCCTGCCCCCAATCCCTCCCAGCATCAGAGTCTTTTCCAATGAGTCAACTCTTCGCATCAGGTGGCCAAAGTACTGGAGTTTCAGCTTTAGCATCATTCCTTCCAAAGAAATCCCAGGGCTGATCTCCTTCAGAATGGACTGGTTGGATCTCCTTGCAGTCCAAGGGACTCTCAAGAGTCTTCTCCAACAAAACAGTTCAAAAGCATCAATTCTTCAGCGCTCAGCTTTCTTCACAGTCAAACTCTCACATCCATACATGACCACTGGAAAAACCATAACTTTGACTAGACGGACCTTTGTTGGCAAAGTAATGTCTCTGCTTTTCAATAAACTATCTAGGTTGGTCATAACTTTCCTTCCAAGAGTAAGCGTCTTTTAATTTCATGGCTGCAGTCATTTTGGAGTGCAAAATGCAGTGATATGGAGTGCAGTGATTTTGGAGCCCAAAAAAATTAAGTCTGACACTGTTTCCACTGTTTCCCCATCTATTTCCCATGAAGTGATGGGACCAGATGCCTTGATCTTCGTTTTCTGAATGTTGAGCTTTAAGCCAACTTTTTCACTCTCCTCTTTCACTTTCATCAAGAGGCTTTTTAGTTCCTCTTCACTTTCTGCCATAAGGGTGGTGTCATCTGCATATCTGAGGTTATTGATAGTTCTCCTGGCAATCTTGATTCCAGCCTGTGCTTCTTCCAGCCCAGCGTTTCTCATGATGTACTCTGCATATAAGTTAAATAAGCAGGGTAACAATATACAGCCTTGACGTACTCCTTTTCCTGTTTGGAACCAGTCTGTTGTGGTCCAGGTCTCCCCTTGGAGGGGATTAATCAAGCTAAGTAAAGTGCAATGATAACACTGCTCTGTTTGTACAGCTTTTTGTTTTTTGTGGCATTTTAAGTTGCCTTTCTATTCTCCAACTATTCATCTTTAGCAAATCCTTAAGTATTTCTAGTGTCTCAAGAAAGCATCAAAGACTTTCTCCCCAAAATATCTCTTTTCTGAAGACTGACACTCTTCTGTTTCAGTCTAAATGAATGGGGTAGTAGGAACATAGATTAATACACCCAGGACTTCCCTTCATCGCTCTTCTAAGTTGGATCCATTGTTTCCTGGGCCCCTCAGATTCCCCACTGCTTTGTTCATGTGTATCCTGTGTGAGAGACTAAAATTTTAATACATGTGCAACTGTGAAAACTGTGAAGATAAATCAAGTTATATGAAATGTAAAGACCTAAAATTATATTTTAACAAATGGATCAAAAAATCACACATCTTAGAAGGGCTGAATACAAAATCATTACCATAGGAGGCCACATATTTATTATAAAAATGCTGCCATGGCCCAAACCACATTTATCCTTTCCTTGGAATATTCATTCAGATTCTATATTGCATGCTTTAGAAACCTTCACAAAGGGAGAAAGATCTGACTTGAGAAACTGTCAAAAGTTCTAAAGCCAAGTGATATGAAGGTCCAAGAGGGAGGGGATATATGTATACGTATATCCCTGGTGGCTCAGAGGTTATAGTGTCTGCCTCTAATGCAGGAGACCTGGGTTCGATCCCTAGGTCGGGAAGATCCCCTGGAGAAGGAAATGGCAACCCACTCCAGTATTCTTGCCTGGAGAATCCCATGGACAGAGGAGCCTGGTGGGCTACAGTCCATGGGGTTACAAAGAGTTGGACATGACTGAGCAACTTAACTTTCATATCTGATCCACTTCATTGTACAGCAAGAACTACCGCAACATTGTAAAGAAACTATATCCCAATTTAAAAATGAGTGAAGGTGTTAACTCTGGACTTTCTTTCTTCTTAATTCATGAGGTTACTTCCCTCATTTTCTACCATCGTATACCTAACCTGGGGAACACATACCTCTGGCTTTGATCAAATTAGATCGATGAGACAAAACATAGAAAAAGCATGAGATTTTTTTTGTTTTTGTTAAAGATGATGGTTTCCCTTTTAAAAAACAAAATCACTTGTATGCTACTCAATAAAACATAAGTATAAGATAAACATTTTTCTGAGTTTTTTGAATCATAAAGTCAAGGAAGATACAGAGCATGTGATACCATATAACTTTCATGTGACTCCTGGCAGGAGTCATCACTCAGATTGAAAAGCGCAGAGCCAGTAAGTTGAGGGGAAAGAAGAAGAATGAGCAATCTGCACTTCACTCAGAGTCCAGCTGGTACCAGAGCACAGTCATTTGTAGAGGAGCTGGTCATCCTGTAGCTGCAATAACTCCCTTGGGATATCATGCACACTGACAGCTTTAAATACCATCTATATCCTGCAGCTGCTGCTGCTAAGACGCTTCAGTTGTGTCCAACTCTGTGCGATCCCATAGACAGCAGCCCACCAGGCTCCCCCATCCCTGGGATTCTCCAGGCAAGAACACTGGAGTGGGTTGCCATTTCCTTCTCCAATGCATGAAAGTGAAAAGTGAAAGTGAAGTCGCTCAGTCGTGTCCGACTCTTAGCGACGCCACGGACTGCAGCCCACCAGGCTCCTCCGTCCATGGGATTCTCCAGCCAAGAGTACTGGAGTGGGGTCCCATTGCCTTCTCCGATCTATATCCTAGCAACTCCCAACTTCCTTTTCTAGCTCAGACCCCGCTCCTGTAACCCGCTGTCCTGTCACCTGTTCAGCATCTCCACCTGGAATTCTAATTAGGCATCTCACATGCCACATGCCCAAAAGCAATCCCCAGTCTTCAACTCCAAAACCCACTCCTCCCCTAACTCTCCCCTCTCTGATAATGGCAGCCCATCCTGCCAACTGCTCAATGCCAAACCCTTGCAGTTACCCTTTTTTTCTCTCTCCTCTTCTCCAGGACCTCAAATCTAGTCCAGCAGTCAATCCAGTTGGCCATAACGTCAAAATAAGTCTGGAATTTGATCACCTCTCCCCACCTCTACAGCCTGGCAAGCTACAGTCCATGGGGTTGCAAAGAGTCAGACACGACAGAGCGACTAAGTACAGCACCCGAGGCCACTCCACTGCTGCCACCCAGCACCAAGCGGCAAGCCTCTCTGCAGCAGTGCAGCACAGTGCACGGCTTCTGCCTTTGCCCCCCCATTGAGGCTTCTTGGAGCAGCAACCTGAAGAGGGCTTTCAAACTGTGTGAGGCAAGTCACCCATCTGCTCAACGCTGTGGCTGCAGCCAGCTCCCCCATCTCAGAGTAGCATCCACGCTCCCTGGAGTGGCCTGACATGGCCAGCACTCTTTCCTGGCCTCTCGGGCTTAACCTGTCTGCTTAGGGCTAGGGTCGGGGCTCGGGTCATCTCCTACTGTCTCTCCTTGTTAGTGCTCTGCTCCAGCCACCACCCTCCTCACTGTTCTTTGAACGCACCACGTATGCTCTCTCCTTAGGGCCGCCTGAGGGCTTTGGATTGCTTGGATTGCTTTTCTACTGCATATTTATTCCCCTCCCTGGTTTAAGTCTTCACTCAAATCTCACCTTTTTATTGAAGGCTAACCTGACCAGTCATTTACAATCACAACCACCGTCCAGCCTATGATCTCCTTTTTTCTTGTCCACTGTTTCCTTTTCTGCAATACTGGTGACTAGTAGACGCATTTAATTTACTGACCACTGTGTGTCTTCACCATAGACTAAAAGCTCTCTGAACATAGTGGTCTTTGTTTATGGACATATTCCAAACATTTACAACAGTGCCTGAAACACAGTAGGTGCACAATGAATATGTATCAAGGAAATGCATTGAATGATTCCACTTTTGAGACTCTCTCTAGAAGTTCTCCCACTTATTAAACATGAGATGGATTTATTGAGAATTTGGAAGATGGAAGCAATGGAAGCAATGGAAGGCCAAGGCAATAAGGCTGTCAAAGGTGATGCTGAAGGGACTACACGTGGGGTCGTGGTTGAGCAATCACAACATTGACATTTATAGACTCTTTGCAGTTGGCAAAGGAAGCTGGTAACCCAGGAGAATAGGGCTGAGATGAGGAAATGCAGATTGTAAGGATGACAAATATCACACTCAGAGAGGAGTGAAGGAACAGAGAGGGTTAGGGATCAGGGTTACGGTCAGGAAGGGCCATTTCCAACCAAGTAAGAAAACCATTAAAAATGAAAATAGTAGAAGTAATCAATAAAACTGATTTAGTAAATAGATCAGGGAAAGTTCTAAAAAGTATTTTGAGTTCTTAATAAAAAGTCAAATAATGAGAACTGAGAATTTTCAGAACATAAAACATAAATAGCTAGTATCATATGAAAACAATCCCCCTTGAATGGTGATTAAAACATGCTGAATGAAATGAAAATAAAATACTATGTTTACATATCATCATTGGAAAGACATAAAAATAACAACATACAATGATTCAAGGACTGTAGTAAGACAAATAACCTAAAGCTCAAGGTATAATATAAACTGGAAAATTCTTTCAAAAAGGAAATTTATAGAATGAATCAAAACCATTAAAACATTCATATGCTTGGGCCAGGAATTCTACTTCTACGAATCTGTGCCAAGAAAAAATCAGGAATGTGGGCAGAGATTTATGCAAAAAGACGCAGTATAATGGAAAACTTTCTAAAAAAACAAAAACATTATAGTGATTATATAAATTATAGCATTTCTATAGAGCAGAACATTGTGCAACCATCAGTAATTACATTCATGTAAAATGTTAATGACCTGGGAAATGCTCATGATATAAGGTCACGTGAACTAAAACAGGGACAATGCCATCTATGACATATAGTAAGAACAAACATAACATTTAATTCTAAATTCAAAAGTCGATTTTTTTCTCTCATTTAATCTCTGGTTAGGGTTATCAAAAATCAGTTTATTAGTTTTCTTTAAGAAAAGCAAAAACATAGCCAGTTTTTAATGCAGAGAGAAATGAATGGTATGTTGGAATTATATAATTTTAGAACAGTTATGCACATAGACCCCGAAGATTATTTTCTTATGCCTAATGGTTTATTATGCACAGCTTTGCATGAAAATAATTTTCCATTTTAACGCATATTCCACTGCTCTGGTCTCAGTTTCCTAACTTTTCAAATGAAACATAGTCTGCCTAGATTAAAGGTCAGCAAACTTTTCTGAAGACTCAGCAAATACTTTGGGCTTTGTGGGCCAAACAGTTGGTTTCTGTTACAACTATTCAACTGCACTGTTGGAGTGAGAAAGCAGCGCATAGTCAAGTTCCAATAAAACTTTATTTATAAATGCAAATAAAGGGACAGATATGACCCAGGGGCCATAGTTTGCAGACCCCTTAACCTAATGGCTGACAGTCTTCGATTAGGTGACAGCTCAGACCCCGACTCAGAGGTCGAAATGCCAGCAGACTCCTGAGAAGAAATGAGAGTATACACATAGTGTGGCAATCTCATGAGCTCCCAAGTTGGAAAAATCTGGGTTCACAACCAAACTTACTTCCTAGTTGTGTCTCCAGTTACAACATGCTTTCATCACTATGAGTCTTGGTGTCCCCTTTTGCAAACTGGGATGGTAGCCCAGAACCCCCAGGGGCTGAACGAATCAAGAGCTGATGGTGTAGACAGTGCAGAAGCAGGAAACAGTCAGGATAAAGCTAAATTATGACACAATACGACTTTCCCCAGAATCTGGGGGCTTAAACCAATATGGTTTATTTCTTGCTCATGCTTCTCGTCCATGGCTGATCAGCTGGGAGCTCTGTTCGACACTGTTGTCCCTCCAGGACCCAGCCTAATGAAGGAGCCCTTAAACAGAGCTCTTCTGGTTAGAGTGGCAAAGGGAAAACTGGAGTGGCTGAATCAGGTGTTAGATCTTAAAGCTTTCACCTGAAGTGATCCCTCCACCTCCATTCCCATTTCATTGGCTGGAGCAAGTTATACAACTACACGCAACTCAGGGGTCCTAGAAATGCTAGGAATGGGGCAAGGGCATCCAGGAATAGTTTGTTAATTGCACTAATAACTACCATAGCAAGACAGGAGGATAATAAGAGCTAACATTCGCACACATTTGGCATAATCTAACACAGTGCTAGGGCTTCCCAGGTGGCTCAGTGGTAAAGAATCTGCCTGCCAATGCAAGAGATGTGGATTTAATTCCTAGGTCTGGAAGATCCCCTCAGAAAAGGAATGGCAACCCACTCCAGTATTCTTGCCTGGGAAATCCCATGGACAGAAGAGCCTGGTAGGCTACAGTCCACGGGATCCAAAAGAGTGGACAACTTGGCGACTGAACAACAACAACACAGTGTTAACTACTTTTGTTACAAGTTGGGAAAACCAAGCCAAGAAGATAAAAGCAGAGTTAGAAATGAATAGGGCAAGATATGTGGTCTGGGGTTCCCTATTGTTACACAAAATCAGGGGATAGTCCTTCAGACAAGACCGGCTTTTTCTAAATACTTTCTTCAACTCTCTAACATGCTCCCCTTTTGTAGCTGGGCCTTATTACTGTTAAGAAGACTGTGATCAGAATCCATCATTTAAATTCATGTCCAACTCTGTGAATCCCCAACACAAAGATTGTTATGGACTGCATATTTATGTCTCCAAAATTCATATGTGAAGCTCTGAACCATCCTGTAACTATATAGGAGATGGAGCCTTAACTGTTCTTGCCACTGTTCTTGCCTGGAGAATCCCAGGGATGGGGGAGCCTGATGGGCTGCCGTCTATGGGGTCGCACAGAGTCGGACACAACTGAATCGACTTAGCAGCAGCAGCAGGAGGTTAAATGAGGTCATAAGGATGGGGCCCTAATTCCATAAAACTGGTGCCCTTTGGAAAAGAGAAAGAGAAGCCTGAACCCTCTCTCCTCCATGTGAGCACACAGAGAGAGTCTGCAAGCCAGGAAGAGAGCTTTTACCAGAAACCAAACCCAGCCAGAACCTTGACCTTGGACTTTTCAGCCTGCAGAGCTGTGAAAAAATAAATATCTGTCATTTTAGTCACCCAATCCAAGGTATTTTGTTGTGGCAGTCTGAGCTGGTTAATACAAAGATCTAAAGAACACAGGCCTTCTCTCTAGACTTGATTTTCCAATATGACCTCAGTTTACTCAAAATTGCCTTGTGACATTCACACACAGGTCTGTGGAAAATCCAAAGCTAAGATTGGGTCAAAAGAGAAACGCAGGCTTAGAAATTAGAAAGGCCCATGTTCAAAACCCAACTCCATTCACTGAGTGACCTTGGGCAAGTTGTATAAGCACTCTGAGCCCCACCTTCCCTGTCCATGAATTGGGTGATCATCTCTCTCATGGAAAATAAAGCAAGTGGGGGAATGCAAAGCATGTCCGCTCTCAGGCAGAGGAATGAGATGAAGCCACTCTTGTATCTCCACCATCTTGGATGTGGTTGGAGTTGGGATACAAGATGTGGACTAAGTCCAAGGCCTGCTTTAACATTCTTGTGGACTAAACGGGTGAACATGAGTGGCCAAACCTATGAGCTTTCAGAGAAAGATTTTACTTCTCCTGTGAAGAACATCCCAGGGTTAATTACAAGATGGCTCCAGAAGCATATGGCCTGGCACAAAGGAGTTGTTCAACAAATATTCCCTTCCCCCTCTTTTCCTGCCTTACTACACCCCCAAGGGTTTAGGGATCTCAAAAGTGAACATAATTAGGTGACATGATGCACCTAAGGAAGAGAGGAGGAAGAAGGGAGGGAGGCACATCGTGTGGTGAGCTGACAGGGATGCCAGCATTTCCCACGGCCTCTCATTTACACCTGACACCTGTGAGGAAGGTGCCATCACACTCAACATAGCAAGGAGGAAACCAGATGTCAGGAAAGGAAACCGATTTGACCCCACCCCAGCCCCACAGTCCCCTGTGGCTGGGTTGATGCTCACACCCAAGTGGGCTCAGGCTCCAAAGTCTATGCTCCTCACCCAGCATCTTGTGAACATCAAGAACTGGCCTGGTTTCTTGGATTCTGTGCAAATCCCTATCACAAAAGTTAGCCAGAAAAGGACAAAATATCAGAATCTTTGTCCCCTGCAGCTCCACCCACTGAGTTTAGACCTGAGAGGAAAGTGTTTGCTGTGGTGACACTGGGATACATGGAGAGGGGATGGGGTGGGGACGGATCTGGAGACAGAGGCGGGGATTCCAGCACAGCATCCGCCAGCAGTGTCCTGTGAGAGCTGGCCAAGTGCCTGCCCCTTTCAGGCCTTAGGGTCCCCTCCCCTAACATGAGAGCATGGGTAAACAAGGGACACAAAGAGCCACCTCAAACATTTCATCACTGGCTTAGTTTTCTAGACACACGGAGCTGGAATCTTGGGAGCCTGCTTCTTCCAGATGACTGGCTCAGCTCTCGGCTCCATTTGCCCGGCCACGCGGCCAAAACAACAGCCGCAACGGGCTTTCTTAAAAAAGTTGAATGGAAACCAGACCAAATACAGTCGCCAATAAAGAGAACCACTCTGTCCAAAGGTGCAGATTCCGCAAGTTCCTGGATGGGAGGTGAGGGGAGGAAGCCGCTGCTTCCAATGAGGACTTCATTCCAGAATCCCACACAGGGCCTCAAGAGTGCCCGGGGGTAATAAAGAGAGGACTGTATCAGTGCAGAGGCCCGAGTCCTGCGGGAGAGGCGTGCGGGGGACAAGGCCAAGGCTCTTTCCAAAGAATCAGAGTCCGGCTCTTCCAACAGGATGCTGACTCTTCCATTTCCGGTGTGACGACTTGAACCTGGTGAAGACGGGCCCTGCCAAAAACCTGTCGGCACTAAGTGTGTTTTCAATTGGCAAATGGCAGGAAGGCGGGAGAGCAAACCTTCATCAGACCTCGGGGTGCAGGGCGGGATGCGGGTCTGCCAGTGTCCCTGCTGCCGACACGAGGGAGCAGCGGCCCCGCCCGGAAACTCAGCACTCAGAGTCGGAGGGCACCGAGGCTGTTTTCCCCTTCAGTAAGTTTCCAGATTAAAAAAAAAGAAGACTGCTTTTTCATTTTCAATTAAAAAAAAAAACCAGTACAAGCAATTCTTCTGCGTTTGCGTTACTCCCCCGTCCAAGGTGCCCAGCTCTGCACCACCCCCCTCATGCCCATGACCACACTGCACTGCCACGTCTTCACGGACCTGTTTCCTCCCCTTCGCTAGCCCCTCCACAGCCCTTGTTCCCTCCCTTTCTCTATGGAACACCAGACAGAAGACAGCACGATAGGAAAACCCTGAACTTCGGAATCTGAAGGAAATCAGAGCTGGTTCCAGCCTCAGCCCGCCATTGACAGCTCTGGACCAAATGGTTTCAGGTCTCTGTGACTCTCCCCGTCTGTCACACAGCGAAAAGGACCTCAGCACAGGCTCCTTCTATTGAGACAGAGCGCATGAAGATGCTCACACAGGGCCAGTGTGATCTGTGCTCCTCTTCCTCCCTCTCCAGGCACAGAACCAGACACCGTCCCTCCCTCAGAGAATCATGATTCTGCAGACAGTCCTATTCCAGGGGGAGAGCTCATCGTGGGGGGAGGCAGCTACCCCACTCTAGGGGGCTTTCGGGCAGATTCCAGGAAGAGGTTAAAATCTAAAATTTGGTTTTGAATGACAACTAGAAATGTTTCTGGAGAAGAAGGGGATGGCAGCCCCAAGGGGAGGAAAACAGACAAGGTGACAGAACATAAGCGAAGAGAATCAACCTGCAGGACCCTGCGGGTATGAGGAGGGAGGGGGACATTTAGGATGTGGTCAGTGATAAAGGTCCCTCGTAGCACCACAGCTGGCATAAAAAAGGTGCTCGAAACTATGGAATCCATTAGTAAATGAACTAATCTATCTCAAAAGACATTGTTTGGTTTGCTCAAAACATTCTATACTCATTACTCTGAACAAAATAATGATGATGACAATGATGATGATACATAAAGAGAAAAGAAAGGGTGCACAGAAAAGAGGAAGAGAGAAAAATAATTACATGTGTGTACTATATACATATATATACAAACACACATACTTTACTGTTTTAATGCCAAAACGATAACTTCAATTGCTCCTTCTCCACGTGTCAGCGGAGCTGCAACCACGCGCTCATGTATCACATAGGCCTCCTTGAGTCCCTGATCACAAGGGGCACTTCCTCTACTCGATTTCTTTACAGGGACGTAAATTCACCATCACAAACCATCAGGGGAAAGTTAGGCAACACAAAAAGGCAGAGCTTTGTCATTGCTATCGTTGTATAACTAGCACATAGCAGCTGCAGAAAGATTAAAAATATACACACGTAAAGAGAAAAGGAACACAGGCCTGGGGTACAGCCTGTAGGACCGTCCCTCCACCCAAGCACACACTTGTGCATCTCAAACACACATACACACTCACAGGGGCATATGCGCGGCATTCCCTGGCGGATCTGTCTTCAGACTTGTAGCAACGGTAGAGGACCCCCTAGCCAGAGATCTGGCACACCACCCGCTGACATCCCTGAAATAATTAACAGAGGCCAGCAAACGTATTCTGTAAAAAGTCAGAGAGTAAACGTTTCAGGTTTTATGGGCCAGAAGGTACCTGCCACAACAACTCATCTCTGCTGTTGCAGCATGAAAAGCAGCCTGGAATACAGTAAAACAAACAGGTGTGGTCCTGTGCCAATAAAGCTTTATTGACAAACCAGGAGGTGAATCAGACTTGGCCCGAGGGCAGTAATTTGCCCTCCACTAGATTAGAACCTAGGAGAAATGGGAAAAACTCAGGAGGGTGGGAAATTAAAGCGCACCCCCCATTGAAAGGCAAACCTCCGTTCCAGTGGTATACACTATTCTAACAAAGGTTTCTGCTTTAACGTGCACCCTCTGACTAAAACAATGACTGCAGATAATTAGATCAAGTGAAATCCCGCTTTCTTCCCAAACAAGCATTCTGACATAGCCAACTTCACCCATTTTCCAGCTCCCATTTCAGAGAGAGGGAGCCAGAACAGAAGTTACTCAGACATGTCAAAGAAATGTAGCCGAGTGGGGTTAGGGTGGTGTTCCAGTCATGTAAAATACCCTGGATCACATGCCATCAACAAATGATTTATTAAAAGCTACAAGATAAATACCGATAAAGTCTTCAAATAGAGAGGCCCATGACATGTGCACAGGGGGAGAGAATCAGAATGATTTATAGGCAAGGAGACAGGCTGCAAATACAGAAAACCTTCTCCACCTGTGGGGAGGATCCTGGGGAAAGCTTTCCCGTCTGCAAACAGCCTTCCCGACTACGGTAATAAAATACACTTCTCATAACAAAAGCCGCTTCACACCACTTTCTCCCACAGGTTTTGAGACATAATTCATGAGTCCTTCTACCGTCCAGATCTGAGCCTGTACAGTCTATTCTCAGTTGGTTTCTTCAAGACAGAGTCTCTGCTTCTCCCGCTGAATCTTAATGACCAGGCGAATCGTAATGCGCTGCCACAGGGCTGGAAGGTTTTGCCACTGGGACACGTGTCCTGCACACCAGGTCCCCTGCTCTCCCTCGCTGAGCAGGGCCTTTCAGGGATCAGCGCCCGCACTTAACTCAATGTTCTGCTCAGCTGCTCACTCCAACTTTGCCCTTTCTCATGGCTCCTGTAAAGATCTGAGACATCTTCCAGGACTGTTAGCCCATGTGGGGAGGTTACACTCCAATTAAACTTTCCTCTCTGTCTCTTGTCACTCCCCGCTGCACACTCTGCCTGGCCCTTCTCCCCAGCTCACACCAGTGAGCACACACTCACCGGCCTCCCTACAGAAACACAGCCTTTGTGTGCCTGCCTCAGTGCTGGGTCCTGGTGAGAGAAAGATAAATAGGGCACAGTTTGTCTCATAGCTTGTAGCCTCTTGAGTGAGACAGATACAGAAACAAAACATTCACCATAATGCAATAAATATTGTTATCAGGAAACATTACAATGAAGCAAACAAGCATATTAAATGTAATAGAC
Source organism: Bos grunniens (assembly GCF_055505025.1). NCBI lineage: Eukaryota > Metazoa > Chordata > Mammalia > Artiodactyla > Bovidae > Bos > Bos grunniens. The sequence goes on from NC_141182.1 coordinate 7,408,015, forward strand.
CAAAAAAAAAAAGGTCTAGAGGGACACGTTTCAAAATAAGTAACAGTAGATGCCCCACCACATCACTCCAGGTAGATACAGGGGATCACAGTCAGGTGAGGAAGGCTATCAAAGACAATCTGAGCTTTATAATTAATGTTTGATTTTTTAAAAAACATCAGATCAGATCAGATCAGATCAGTCGCTCAGTCGTGTCTGACTCTTTGCAACCCCATGAATTGCAGCACGCCAGGCCTCCCTGTCCATCACCGACTCCCGGAGTTCACTCAAACTCACGTCCATCGAGTTGGTGATGCCATCCAGCCATCTCATCTTCTGTCATCCCCTTCTCCTCCTGCCCCCAATCCCTCCCAGCATCATTCTTTTCCAATGAGTCAACTCTTCACATGAGGTGGCCAAAGTATTGGAGTTTCAGCTTTAGCATCATTCCTTCCAAAGAAATCCCAGGGCTGATCTCCTTCAGAATGGACTGGTTGGATCTCCTTGCAGTCCAAGGGACTCTCAAGAGTCTTCTCCAACACCACAGTTCAAAAGCATCAATTCTTCAGTGCTCAGCCTTCTTCACAGTCCAACTCTCACATCCATACATGACCACTGGAAAAACCATAGCCTTGACTAGATGAACCTTTGTTGGCAAAGTAATGTCTCTGCTTTTGAACATGCTATCTAGGTTGGTCATAACTTTAGTGATATTATTTCTATTGGTGGTAATGATGGTTCAGTTGCTAAGTATGTCTGACTCTTGGCAACCCCGTGGACTATAGCCCGCTAGGCTCCTCTGTCCGTGGAATTCTCCAGGCAAGAATACTGAAGTGGGCAGCCATTTCCTACTCCAGGGGATCCTCCCGACCGGGGATTGAACCCTGGTCTCCTGCGTCTCCTGCACTGCAGATGGATACTTTTACAGCTGAGCCACCCGGGGAGCCCACAGAAAATAATTGTTTCCATTACCATATAATTTAATTTGTAAGCACTCTAAGTGTAACAGGGCCAGGGCTAGGGTGAAATGAGTCAGGAGCCGAGGGCACACAGTTGGAGGCGCTCGCTCCCAGTTTCAGAGGAGGGGGCAGGGGGCAGGGCGGTGAGGGCTGGGGGCTGGGGCACAACCAAGACAGAGCAATGTTTGCAGAGCCAGTGTGGCTTTCCCTGCGAGGGGAGACGGCGGAGGGGGAAAGGCAGGAACTGTGAACAGAGAAAGAAGGATGGGAAGGAGAAAACACACACACACACATCTGCAGTTAGTGAAGACTTTCCATCATGGGGTCAAAGTCTATGGCTCATCAGTTCTGTAAGACGAGACTGAGGGACTGGCAGCTCCAGCCGTGTGAAGCTCACCGTCGCTGCTTTACCCCACCACCACTCCAGACGGTGTCTATTTCCAATACCCTGGGTGCCACTCAGACCTCTGGTCTCTTCCTCTTCCATCCCTTCCTAGAGTCCCTTCCTTCTGTGTATCTTCTGACAGGGTTAAATCAGGTAATAAAGTCTTCTGAGAGTATGCCAGACATTGTCCCAAGCGTCTCACAAATATGACCTCATTTACATTGTACAGCAACCTGACATGTATGTATCGTTACTCTTCCCATTTTACAGATAAGGCATCTTGGGATCAGAGTTTAAATTATTTACCCAGAACACAAAAGAAATAAATAATTACGTCAGGACTCAAACCCGCAAGGCTGATGGCTGACATCATATTAACGACCGTGACGCCTGCTAGTGTGAATTACCCGGGGCACCTGCAGGGCACACTCGGTGGTCAATACAATAGAGAAGTAAAAGGTCCGGTGTGGGCATCTAAACAGAAGTCAGGCCTATAGATTCCCAGCAGAGGTGGAGGTGAACAGCTTGGAGAAACGAATAGTTTACAGGGAGTGCTGCAGCCAATGGCAGCGTTAGGTAAGCTGCAGGAAAAGTACTCTGAGGCGGCTAAGGCCGCACGCTTAGCTGACGTCCTTTCTCAGTATCAAAGCAGAAGATTTTGCCTGCAGTCTGTTTCTGTTCTCACGCAAAAATGGTAACTGGGGACTCTCTGCTTTTCAAATAGTGTAGGAAATGGTTTTGCATTCATGTTATGGAGGATAGTTATTGGGGTATTTATCAGAAAGCCACGAATGGGAGCATTCAGAGAAAGAAGAGAGGAAGGAAAGTCAACTGAATCCATAGAATCAGTTGTTTAACAGACCAAAGCTGTCAGCAAACAATAGCTTGGTCATCTAGAAATGGGGAAAGTTGGTTTTCTTGGGCCAACACCACATATGCTCTGTGCATACAAAGATATGAAATTTCTGCCGAGAGAAGCGGAGCTGCACTCCCCACATCCCAGAGATGGCCCCTGGGGACCCTGTGAGGGTCAGCAGGGAGGCCTGGCACCTGGAGCAGGAGGCTGGGCACTGAAATGGAGGATGCGGGGCCTCCGGTGATGACAAGGGAGACATCGCCATCTGGTGGCTCCACTGGAGATAAGCTGCACCCCCTACCCATTGTCTCGGGCTGCAAGAAACTCAGGGAAGGCATTTGGAAAACAAAGGTCAACCATGCCTTTACCAACAGCACAGGAGGCAAAACCTGGCCCAGGGCCAGTCTGTCTGATCTGTGGCTGAGGGGAAAGGAATGGCGGGTATGGTAAAAAGTGTTCATGGATGGAGAAAAACCCACCAAATGTGGGTGCTCCAGGGGGCAGCTGAGCATTCCCCACTCGGCATTCTGAGGGTCTGCTCTTGATCCACGCTCCTGAGATCCTTTCAGACACCAGAAAGGGGCAAGTGGGTGTCACAATATCATGTGCAGGCAGAGAAAATAACCTCACGGTGTTGGTGATGATAGTTGTGTATCTAAAGCATTTAAGGTCTGCCAGGCACTCTGCAAATGGTAATGAATATTTAATAATAAAGAACTAATACTTAACAATAATGAATGAGTAGGCAATAATATTAAACTAATCCCCACAGAAAGCCCACAGAAGCACGGGACTATGATGATCTCCATTTTATGCATGAACAAACCTCATCGCTCAGAGACAGAGATGGAGAATACTCTAGGCTGGGTCACCCACGTAGCAAGGAAGAGAGAACGCTCAAAGTCTCATGCTCTTAACCATTACCCCTGATGTTTCCTACATGGTGGTACAGAGACCACTTGCTCTGGATATACCTGAGGTGCATATGAAAACACAGACTCTTTGACCACATCCCAGACATACTGACTTTCTGCAGTCAGAACTGACATAATAACAAGTTTCCCAGGTAATAGAAAAACCAGATACTACTAAGTGGTATGGATTGAACTGTATCCCCCTTAAAATTCACATGTTATAGCCCTAGTGCCCAAAGCAATGGTATTTACAGCTGGGGTCTTCAGGATAGTTAGGGTTAGATGAGGTCATGAGGATGGGGACCCCTGATAGGGTTAGTGCCCTTATAAGAAAAGGAAGAGAAACTAGAGCTTCCTCTCCTGCCATGAAAGGACGCAGCAAGAAAGCAGCTGTGTGCAGGCCAAGAAGAGGGCCCTCACCAAGAACTGAGAACCCTCCCTGTCAGCACCTTGATTTTGGGCTTCCACCTTCGAGAACAGTGAGTAAATAAATTTCTGTTTTTTAAGGCACTCATTCTATGGTATTTTGTTATGGCAGCCTAAGCTAAGACACTGGGCTATACACCACTGTACCAGTTCATGCAAGACACTCTGGAGATGCCTGCTAAATTAACCAATAACCAGGATACTTCACTGCTCTGTACCTCAGAAGAGATGCGCTGAGGGCTCTTTACAGTTTCCATGGTTTAGCCCCATTGCCAACCTCCAGGTGAAGCTTACTGGAGTCTGTTTTGTCTGAAATCTAAAAAGAACAGGCATCCTTCCTACATCACTAAGGATTCATGGGGGAGGCTTTTGAAAGCAGATGTGATAACATAGTGTGAATGCGGAGAAATGAGAACAGTAATAGGAGCTTCGTTTTGTGTCGCGCTTTGTAATTCACGAAGCTCACTGGCAAACGTGATTTCTTTAGACGGCTGAAATTGCCCTGTGAGGTCCGGAGACCAGATAATTATGATCTCAGTTTAACAGATGAGAAAGCCAAGGCTGCTGGAATCACAGAGCCCTGCTCACAGTCACCTCACTAATTACACAGAGAACTCAGTCCAGCTGGAAGGTGGAAGACAAACTAGCAGAAAAACTTGAGGTCATCAAGGAATGAAATGAGAAGAGCTGACAGGGGGTTATCTATCAGGGTACTAGCAGCAAGGACATCAACCCATATAGCTCGGATGACAGTGAAAAGGCGGCTCACGGGATGCAGACAGGGACGAGGCAACAAGCACAGAGTAGGGCCTCCCCTCCGGATCAGCAATAGGGCAAAACTGTCACCACTCCCAAGGCCAACACAGCAAGGGCAGAGGAGGAGGAGCGGTGCTACAGACTAAGGAGAGGGCACAAAGTAAACAGGCAACAAACGAGGCCCACGGAGGCCTGGGGAAACACCTGTGGCCTCAAGCACCCCCACATGCCTCCCCAGGTCCACAGCCAGTGGCCCGGGAGGGGACCCCCTGAACGGGCCTGTCTCTCAACCCATCACCCCAGGTGTGCGCACTGGGAGCTCACTGTCCAGGGACCAAAGACAGATGCGGGACCTGCTCAGGGAGACCCCTGGCTACCTGGCCTTCCTCTAGCCCAGCCCACTCTGTGTGAAGGAGCGAACTCCGTGGCTGAGAAGTTGAGACAACACAGTATTTCTTTTCAGACTAATCACTTTTTTTTTTTTTTTTTTTTCAGCAGAGGGGGAAAAGAAGCATATCCCTACTACTGAGGTTGTTTACTACCCTGCCACACTTTATTTGATATATTCTAGTTATGTAGAGCTTTTAAAGACAAGGACCCAGTATTTTTTAAGGACCTCTAAGACATGGTTTATCACTCAGCACTATTGACATACGGGACCAGATAATTATCTGTTGTGGGGGCCACCCTGTGCATTGTGGGATGTTTAGTAGTACCCCCACTCAACACACCCATGTGACACCCCAAAACTTCTCCTAATGCCAACTATCACCCCAGCGGGTAAAGTCATTCCCCACTGTTCTTAAGAACTCCTATTCTACGTGATTACAATCTGCAGGGCTAAATTCTCCCATTAGTAATAGGAAGGCCAGGGGTGGGGTTAGTTGAGTAACAATCTTCAAGAAAAATTAAATTTTGATTTTCTGTTCATTTTAGATTTTTGCTTTAATTTTTTTTAATATTCAATTAAAAATATTGTCTTCCTTACAGAATGTTTTGGCATCTCTTCCCCATTTATGTTTTACCCTGAGGTGGATGCCTCATTTGTCTGCCTCTAATCTTAGCCCTGGGAAGGTGCCACTGGCACCATAAGGAGAGAGAAAGGTGTTCCCTTTTTTCCATCATTCATGTATTCATTCATTTATTCAATATGCTCAAGTCCCCTAGTTCATAATCAGCTCATTGTTAGCAATGGCTACACAGTATCTCAAGTGCGGGTCTCTGAGATTTACACATTTCCTACCTAATAGGAAAGAGACATGAATAGCCTTGCATTTGGGTGCTCTGTGCAAAGCACCAGGGACCAGTTTTAAGGGCAAAGCAATATAGTCCTGGGTAGAGATGAAGACGGTGGTTTTGACTTGTAGTACTGGCTGTGAACATGGAAATGACTGGAAAGATTAAGGAGACAGAATCAACAGGTATTGGTGATTAATCAATAAAAAGTTTATCAAAGGAACCTCCCAGCTTTCTAGCAGGAGTGAAGCTGTGGGGGGCATGAGTTTGCCTAGGAAAGATAGGAAGGTGCTGAGAGGGCCTAGGACCAAGGCCTAAAGAATTCCCGATTTAAAAGGCAGGTGGAGAACCAACCCCAACTGCAGATGTTGAAATTAGTGGGCTGGTAGTGTCATGCAGAAACAGCGTATTTGCATAACCTCAAAGAATCTTCCCTCAAGATAATTATTAATTACAAAGAAGAAAAGAGTAATTTTAAAGAGGAGAGACCTGGCAGACACTACTTTAACCAAGTAATCAAGACTAACCTCACAGCAATGAGACCTAAGGGCCCCACATCCCTTCTGTGATTTCCTGCCAACAACACACAACCTCAGCTTAATCATGAGCAAACATCAGAGAAACCCAAACTGAAGGGCACTCTACAAAATAACTGGTTAGTGCTCTTCAAATGTGTCAAGGTCATGGAAGGCCACGAAAGGTTTGGCTCTGGAAGAAGGGAAGTTTGTGCCATGGTCCCCCCAGTGAACAAATCAGATCTGCTTTCTCATGAGGTGAAGAGAGCGTCTTTCCTGGCCAGATCCTGATTCCACAAAAGGCAAAGAACACTGAGTGGCCATGGAGAGAAATTTGTGGTTAGCAGATCTGGGTGTTACTTCCAGCTTACTGAGCAAAGGTCACCAGTGGTCTTTGAAAGATACACAAAATGCTGTTAGGTCTTGCCAGGTGACTTTATCAGACAGCCAGTTGAGGGCTATAAAATGCTGTAAGCCATTTATTTCATGTCGAAGAGAGAAAAAATGACAGCTACATGTAAAACTCACCCATTACATTGCTGTCTCTCTCCTAATATGACACAAAGGAATCCTTTGCTTGCATGGAGAGACATCTGTGGTCAGAGTACAGCAGTGTCTTGCCCTTTCATTCCTTCATTCCAGACATTCGAAGGGTGGCCCAGAAGTGGGGTGACTGAGGATACAGTCCTTCACAAACAGCAGGCCAGATGTGCGGGCATGTTCCAAAGCTCTGCTCACACCACATATATCAGCAACTCTTTAGCCAAGGCAAATCACGTGGCCAAATCCAAATTCAAAAACAGGAGAGTACATTTCACGCACCGTGAGGCTGTGGCAGGGGTATGACTGTAAAATACCAGTGCAGGGTTCAGAAGAGTTGGGCCCAGTCACGTAATACAGCCACATTAGGACAGAAGAGTAGGTGTCACTATGAAAACAAGGCGGGCAAAGACTCTTTATCCACAGCAGTTAACACAGAAACCCAACTGAACATTTAGGGGGACGGAACAGGGTTTTATGGACCAGATGCCAAACACTGGCATTTGGATTTGTGGTTTCTCTTATATGAGGTCAGGGTTGCTCATGCAGGTATCAGGGTCTGTATCATAAGAAATATTCAAAGGGAGAAGGGGATCTCAGGTAAATATATTTTCCAATTCCACGCAGGTACATAACGAGAGGAACTAGAAGTTTCTCTGGATTCCCTTCCCCATGCCTTGGCATGGTTCCCAGTGTGTTTCGGGTCTGGAGGGAGCCATCAGCCCCTCAGTTGTAACGATCACAACATGCTTGTGGCCACGCTGCCCCATGGCTGCTGCCCCCAGAAGCTGGCACGGCACAGTGGAAAGAGCCAAGGCTTTGGAATAGGGCATGCTGGGGTCACGTTTCAGCTGGGCTTATGAACATTGGGCGAGTCTTTCTCCTCTCTGGCTTCAGTTTTATCATCTCTGAAATGAGATAGATGGACCAGATGATGTTTCTGCCCCTCTGATTCTGAAAGGTTATGGTTTTAGGACGGTTTGGGTGCATGGTGGGATCTGTGATGCTCCGGGAGAGGAGAGGCCTAGGTAAGAAGCACAGTCAGGCGGAAGCAGGAAAAGGCCAAGACTGAGTCAACAGTAACACGTGGCTGTGCTACAGGGCTCCATGTGCCTCCAGATGATCCCTTGTCACCATTCAGAGAGCTAAGTCTTCCTCCAGTCATTCCACCTTTGGGGTTAAGACACAGTCTCCAGAGCAAAAGGGGTCATGGAAGAGCTGTCAACCCCAGTTGTCAACCCCACTCTTGCCCGAGTCTCAACATGTCCCAAAGTTCTGGGTTTCCACGGACTCTCTCCCCACAAATGAGACCACAAGGGCCACTTTCTCCAGCAGCCCAGGAGAAGGGAAAAAATAATAATACATGCAATAAAAGGAAATTTTATACAGAAATGTACTTTGAGGCTACAATGTAAAGTCCCTTTAGCAGGAGCCACAATTTTCTTAAATAATCGTTCCCATAATTGGCTACTTGTGGGAACAACTAATTGTGCATGTAATCATTTGCCTGTACAACTCAGCATCAACCAGTAATTAAAGACAGAGCCGTCCTTGCTAAATTTGGCTCCAGAAATAATAGTAATATTTCCAAGTGTCCAATGTCTTCCTGCCAAAGAATTCTAAGCCCCGTTCAAAAGAGTTTATTTTTCAAAACAGTTTGTGAAGGGGAGACCTGCATCTTTGCCCAAAGCCAACATACACTCAGAGAAGGAAGCTTCTGGAATAATCCTCTGCTTGCATCTATTCCACCAGCATATGTTGAGTGTTTGAGCATCTTCTTTGTGCTGGGTTAGACCCTTCCAAGAACTCATGTCTCCCTGATCTTCTGAGTCCTTCTCTTTGAACACTCACTCTGAGGAAAGCAGGAAAAAATCACCTAACTTTGTAAAAGAACCCCCCAAGTCACAGACAGCTTTCCGGAGAAACAGGTCCTGCTCTGGGCACCTCTCCATCCCCTGCCCACCACAAAGCCACCACATTTGGGAGTGGTGAAAGCTCACAGCAGCCTCTGAGCGGCCCCCTGGTTCCATGCTTGTGCCACTTTGATCCCATCTCCTGCCCCAGGAAAGCAGGCACTGTGGTCCTAAATTCAAAAGCTGAGTGATCGTGTTAGCCCCCCGATGATGGGTTGAATTGTGTCCCCCCAAAGCATATGTCTATTTCCAAACCCCCAGTACCTATGTTGTTCAGTCGCTAAGTCATGTCTGACCCTGTAACCCCATGGACTGCAGCACACCAGGCTTCCCTATCTTTCACTGTCTTCTGGAGTTTGCTCAAAACCATGTCCATTGAGTCAGTGCCAGTGTTTATGAATGGGACCTTATTTAGAAATAACGATCTCTGCAGATGTACTTAAGGACCTTGAAAGGAGGTCATCCTGGATTTAGGATGGACCCTCCATCCAATGACTAGTGTTCCTATAAGAGAAAGGAGACATGATACCCAGACCCAGAGGAGAGGCCACGCGAGACAGAGGAAGAGACTGGAGTGACACGGCCACAAGCCAAGGAATGCCTGGAGCCCCCAGAAGCTGGGATAGAAAAGGAAGGCTCATCCCCTAGAGCCTTCCAGGGGAGGAGGGTCCTGCTGACACCTTAATTTAGGACTTCTGGACTTCAGAACTCTGAGGAAGCAAATTCCCGTTGTTTGAAGCCATGAAGTTTGTGGTATTTTGTGTGACACCCCCCACCACCACCACCAGGAAGCAAGTGCACCCTACTTAGAATTTTCCCATGGCTTCCATTCACCGTTTGAATGAATTCCAGCCTTCTTATCTGGCCCCTGATAACAGCTCCAGCCTCCAGTTTTGCCTCACAGCCCCCCACCCCCAGGCTCCTGCTACACTATTCATGACCCTCGTGTTTTTCCTGTTTGTGGGACACACCAGGCTCCTGCTTTTACATGGCTGTCCTCTCACCGCCATCAACAGCAACAATATTCTTCCCTTAGCTGCTCTCTTCCCTTGCTTTTTCCCCCCAGGAATCTGGTTTAGAGGATATTAAAGCCAAAGAACCTCATGTTTCAAATATTTAATTTACATTCTTACAGTAAACAGCATCTATGTAGTGCTGTATTGGGTTTAAATTTCACCACAGTTCTCCAGGTTTGGTAAAAAGGACAAAATGTTTTCGAACAGAGGCTGACAAACATCTTTTTCTATAAAACAAATAGTCAGATAGTACATATCTTCCACTTTGAGGCCAGATAGTCCCTGGAATAACTACTCAACTCTGCCTTTGTAGTGTGAAATGATCGTGGACAATACAGAAGCAAATGGACATGTCTTGTGTTCCAATAAAACTTTATTCACAAAAACAGGCAGAGGACCAGATTTGGCAAGTGGGCCGGAGTTTGCTGACTCCCTCAGGTTTTAGAGGTTTTAGAAGAAGAATCTTTAAACATCTAAGGGTGGTCATTCTCAGTTTTGGTTTCTCTAATTCAAACTACCTGTCAAACGAGTAAATTGGAAAACAGCCCTAGAACGAGGGTATAAACGGATGTCAGCAGCAGTTGTCTGAGTTGAGTGCTCTGAGAAGAAAATTCAAAAGCAAAAACTTGCAAGAAGGTTTTCCCTCCCATTAAAAGTTAATATTTTAAATGATTTTCCCTTGAATAAATAGGTAATCTTTTGAACCAGCTAATCCTTAATAAATTAGAATCTTTACACCAAACTGAACTGAGTGAGCATCTGTGTTCCCACAGCCGTGTCGCCTCACCCTGAACCTCTTTAAAGATCCATTGATTACTGCCAAGCCTCCATTGGTGGGATTAATTAATTTATGAACTTGTCATTACAACTTATTGATTAAAATGTCCCTTCTTAAAGATTTAATTATGCCCAAAGATAAAAGATCTGCTAATTATTGTCCTTTATCTAATTGAAGTTTTGTATTACAAATAAAGTTCAAAGGTTTAAGACAGTTGCCCTTTAAAACAGTTGGGCAAAGATGAGAATTTAATTAGAGGCAAGACACCATTTTCTCTGATCTATTCCAGTGGGAGGAAGACACTAGGCTGGACAAAATGTCTGGTCAGAGTGGAAAGACCTGGAAAAGCACTCAACCTTGTTGGTCACACAATGGTTTTTAGCAGACAGCTCTAGTCACATGAGTTGTCAAAACAGTTTGAGTCACCAGCACCAAAAGAGTTACCCATTGTGTCAAGGTTAGGAATTCTGCCAACCAAAACTCTACTGTGTATTTCATTTTTCTTAAAAATACTGATGCATGAAAAGTCTCCACAGAAGAATTTTTTTCTCCTGTGTTCACTAATCAAACTACTGAGAGGCAGGGGAGCCTGCTGGAAGGTCCAAGCACTTTGAGGCTTTAGGTTTTGTCCGGGGAAGTGTGGAGGTGGGTGGGAAGAGAAGGAAGAAGTGGGTAGACGTGGAGTATATTCAGCAGAGAGAGAGTGGGATGGGATGAAGGAATATGAATTGCTGTCCTATGAAATCTCTTCTGAAAGAAAGGAAGACCAGGGAAGGGGGTATGACACAGCAGCGCCTTTAAATTGCCACGGGTCTGTCGGGTGCCAGTGACTGAGTATATTCTGTGTTACAATAATGTGCAGATATTATTGTATCACAGCTGACTTTTATTGTGCACTTACTATGCATTCCACATGCCTCATCTCATTCAATATTCCTAACAACCATCTGAGGCACCTCCTCTTTTATCATACCTGTTTTCCATAGGAGGAAACTAAGGGTTAGAGAGCTTTAAGCCTTTTGTCCAAGACCATATTGCTGGCGGGCAAAGGAACCAGGACACCAGATTCAGTCTATCTGGCTCCAGATCCCCATGTTCTAAAGCAGATTCTGGATCATCTCATGGAAAAAAAGGACATTTTCTGATGTGTATTTAATAAGCTCGTTGCTGACTTTCTCACATAGTGATTTCCCAGTCACTGTCAATTCAGGCTGGACCACCCAAGAGGTGAGGTGGCTATATATGGCACCAAAAACACAAAAAAATGAGGTCGGAGTTTTCCAAAACCGCAACCAAGTTCTCTTCCCATCAAGAGCGTCTGTGAGGCTATAAGCATTCCTCATTTCTTCCCAGAAAACTGTAGGGGCTCATGATTAGAGGTGCAGGTCAGGAAATATAATCTACCAAAAGAAAATACTAGAAAGACCATCATGTCAGTAATTAAGCAGTGAGATTGAATAACTCATACTGTGGAATGCTATTCAGTGATCAATAGTAATATTACAGACACAGGAAAATGTGTCTTCAATATTAAGGAGGAAAAGTATGATATAAGGTAGAATACTATATATATATATATATATAAATATATATATATTTGTGATATATTTATCAGATCAGATCAGTCGCTCAGTCGTGTCTGACTCTTTGCAACCCCATGAATCGCAGCACGCCAGGCCTCCCTGTCCATCACCAACTCCCGGAGTTCACCCAGACTCACGTCCATCGAGTCAGTGATGCCATCCAGCCATCTCATCCTCTGTCATCCCTTTCTTCTCTTGCCCCCAATCCCTCCCAGCATCAGAGTCTTTTCCAATGAGTCAACTCTTCGCATGAAGTGGCCAAAGTACTGGAGTTTCAGCTTTAGCATCATTCCTTCCAAAGAAATCCCAGGACTGATCTCCTTCAGAGTGGACTGGTTGGATCTCCTTGCAGTCCAAGGGACTCTCAAGAGTCTTCTCCAACACCACAGTTCAAAAGCATCAATTCTTCGGTGCTCAGCCTTCTTCACAGTCCAACTCTCACATCCATACATGACCACAGGAAAAACCATGGCCTTGACTAGACGAACCTTTGTTGGTAAAGTAATGTCTCTGCTTTTGAATATGCTATCTAGGTTGGTCATAACCTTCCCTCCAAGGAGTAAGCGTCTTTTAATTTCATGGCTGCAGTCACCATCTGCAGTGATTTTGGAGCCCAGAAAAATAAAGTCTGACACTGTTCCCTTATATATTTATACACTCACACAAATACATGAGAGGAGATTAAGAAGGAGGAAAGGAAGAAAGGAGAAAATCCATCAAATTTATGACTGATTTATTTCTACATAATAGAATATTTGGGAGGTGCCTTGCTTGTCTTTATTTTTACTATTTAAATTTCATGATTTTCTGAAATCACCATGAATTTATTACCAAAAAGAAAACAGACACAGGTTTCAAGCTAGGCAGTCTGTTATTCCAAGAACTCGGAGCAAGCTGGATTTGGAGTCTATTTCACGTAGTTTGGGAGCTTAGTAGTTTGGCTAAATAGCCACCACGTCTTGCACTGCCTCCAGGCTGACTTAATTCTCTGCACTTTACCCACCAGGCTGCAGACATATTTGCTTCACTGGTGCCCAGGACCCTCCCAGGCTGCTGACAGTCACGCCCACTCCTGTCAACCCTCAGCCCACACCCTGAGCAATCTAAGGATATCTTCAGTCTTTCTGTTCCACCCAACCCGATCTTTCTACAGTTACGATCTTTGCAGCCAGCCCAAAGCTCCTGCCTCCTCTGTTTTCATTGTTGACTTGGCTTTGTTTTTGTCTGTTTGCTTTGGTTTCGTGTCTTAACTTTGAACACAATCCCACTCCACCTGAAAGAGGCGGGAAGGATTTCCTTGTTGACCTGCAATGGGATGTTTGAGAGGGAGCATGTAACGAAGTCACGGATGGAGCGAGGCCAACGACTCCGGGGACAAGCAGGGGAGGGGCCCCCTCTCCAGGCAGCACAGAGCCCACCATGCAGGCTGGCCCTGGGATGAGGGTCAGAGCAGGGACATGGCTCATGCTGCCCCCCAGTTGTACGGTGACTCCCTGGGCTGCTCTGCTGGGGTACCAGACCTCAGGGGTTCCCAGAATGTTATCAGAGAACGTTCTGGACCCCGTGCCGAAAGCCTGTGGAGCATAAGAAGGGACCACCTGCTCACAAAGCTCTTCTTCCCTCGTCCTAGTGTGGCACTGCCTCTCTGCATCTCCATGCCAGCCAGGCTCAAGCCTCCAGAGTGGGACCAGCACCCATCCCTCACCCCTAGCCCAGTGCTAAAGACAACCTGGGAGAGTGGCGGCTGTAGGGTCCTTCACCCTGCCCTCCCTACAGGATGTTCTTCTAGAACCTTCTTGACCTCAAACAAGCTCAGTGCCCACATGATCTTCTTCCATCAGCAGCCCATGACTTCCAGAAGCCTGGCAGATGTGCCCAGCTGGTTCACCTCTCAAAACTGCCACATGGATTGGCTCTATTTTTTTAACCTACTGAGAAAACAACTTCATATTTGCTATAAGTTTAAGAAACAACCTTATTAATGACATCAAGCTATTACGCAGCATTCACTGACTGCCGATTTCCATTATATAATGGAATGTGAAGCTCAATTTCCTTGTGTCACGTGTATACCGATTAAATTTTCAGCAGATGGAAAGTTGCTCTGCCTTATAGCAAGGCCCTATAAGGTGCTAATTAACTTGGCACCTTTCTAAGAAAAGAACTTCTGTCACACTTTGATAAGAAATGTTAACACTTAGGGATACTGACTGGTCCTCAGTAGCACATTTAGGACTTATTTTGGTGAGTTTTTTTCCTTTTTCCTTGTTGTTAGTTTCTGAGAGGAATGATGGTATCATCAGTGTACTGATTCTCCCATTTGGGACCAAAATCCATGCTGCAGCAGACGCCATCAGCTCCAAAACAGAAGGGACCACCTCTGTCAATGATGCAGCAATTACTGACATCAGTGAGAGCCTCAAAACTTGTAGCCCAGTAAATGTGTCAACAAAAACAAGACCAGGAGCTGACTGTGGCTCAGATCATGAACTCCTTATTGCCAAATGCAGACTTAAATTGAAGAAAGTAGGGAAAACCACTAGACCATTCAGGTATGACCTAAATCAAATCCCTTATGATTATACAGTGGAAGTGACAAATAGATTTAAGAGCCTAGATCTGATAGACAGAGTGCCTGATGAAATATGGACGGAGGTTCATGACATTGAACAGGGATCAAGACCATCCCCATAGAAAAGAAATGCAAAAAAGCAAAATGGCTGTCCGGGGAGGCCTTACAAATAGCTGTGAAAAGAAGAGAAGCGAAAAGCAAAGGAGAAAAGGAAAGATATAAGCATCTGAATGCAGAGTTCCATAGAATAGCAAGAAGAGATAAGAAAGCATTCCTCAGCGATCAATGCAAAGAAATAGAGGAAAACAACAGAATGGGAAAGACTAGGGATCTCTTCAAGAAAATTAGAGATACCAAGGGAACATTTCATGCAAAGATGGGCTCGATAAAGGACAGAAATGGTATGGACCTAACAGAAGCAGAAGATATTAAGAAGAGGTGGCAAGAATACACAGAAGAACTGTACAAAAAAGATCTTCACGACCCAGATAATCACGATGCTGTGATCACTCACCTAGAGCCAGACATCCTGGAATGTGAAGTCAAGTGGGCCTTAGAAAGCATCACTACGAACAAAGCTACTGGAGGTGATGGAATTCCAGTTGAGCTATTCCAAATCCTGAAAGATGATGCTGTGAAAGTGCTGCACTCAATATGCCAGCAAATTTGGAAAACTCAGCAGTGGCCAAAGGACTGGAAATGGTCAGTTTTCATTCCAATTCCAAAGAAAGGCAATGCCAAAGAATGCTCAAACTACTGCACAATTGCATTCATCTCACACGCTAGTAAAATAATGCTCAAAATTCTCCAAGCCAGGCTTCAGCAACACATGAACTGTGAACTTCCAGATGTTCAAGCTGGTTTTAGAAAAGGCAGAGGAACCAGAGATCAAATTGCCAACATTCACTGGATCATCAAAAAAGCAAGAGAGTTCCAGAAAAACATCTATTTCTGCTTTATTGACTATGCCAAAGCCTTTGACAGTGTGGATCACAATAAACTGTGGAAGATTCTCAAAGAGATGGGAATACCAGGCCACCTGACCTGCCTCTTGAGAAACCTATATGCAGGTCAGGAAGCAACAGTTAGAACTGGACATGGAACAACAGACTGGTTCCAAATAGGAAAAGGAGTATGTCAAGGCTGTATATTGTCACCCTGCTTATTTAACTTATATATGCAGAGTACATCATGAGAAACGCTGGGCTGGAAGAAGCACAAGCTGGAATCAAGATTGCCGGGAGAAATATCAATAACCTCAGATATGCAGATGACACCACATTTATGGCAGAAAGTGAAGAGGAACTAAAAAGCCTCTTGATGAAGGTGAAAAAGGAGAGTGAAAAAGTTGGCTTAAAACTCAACATTCAGAAAACGAAGATCATGGCATCCAGTCCCATCACTGCCTGGCAAACAGATGGGGAAACAGTGGAAACAGTGTCAGACTTTATTTTTGGGGGCTCCAAAATCACTGCAGATGGTGACTGCAGCCATGAAATTAAAAGACGCGTACTCTTTGGAAGGAAAGTTGTGACCAACCTAGATAGCATATTCAAAAGCAGAGACATTACTTTGCCAACAAAGGTTTGTCTAGTCACGGCTATGGTTTTTCCTGTGGTCATGTATGGATGTGAGAGTTGGACTGTGAAGAAAGCTGAGCGCCTAAGAATTGATGCTTTTGAACTGTGGTGTTGGAGAAGACTCTTGAGAGTCCCTTGGACTGCAAGGAGATCCAACCAGTCCACTCTGAAGGAGATCAGTCCTGGGATTTCTTTGGAAGGAATGAGGCTAAAGCTGAAACTCCAGTACTTTGGCCACCTGATGCGAAGAGTTGACTCACTGTAAAAGACTCTGATGCTGGGAGGGACTGGGGGCAGGAGGAGAAGGGGACGACAGAGGATGAGATGGCTGGATGGCATCACTGACTCGATGGATGTGAATCTGAGTGAACTCAGGGAGATGGTGATGGACAGGGAGGCCTGGCGTGCTGCGATTCATGGGGTCCCTAAGAGTCGGACACGACTGAGCGACTGAACTGAACTGAACTGAACTGAAATGTGTCTACCAATCTCCAGAAACTTCTGGCTCCCTGTAATCTTTGCTGGGTAGAAGCAGGAATACTGGGTGGTCATCCCAGAGACCTCCCTTCCTTCTTTTTCATGATTTTAGAATTTGCCAGATTCTTCTGATCTGCAAACCAGGGTGAAGGTCAAGGTCACAAAGTGCTCAGGCTTTGCACAGCATTGTTTTCTCAGTTTGCATGGCTCTGTAGTGAACCTCAACTACTGCACGTTTTATCTCCCCTACCATCACCACTCAAAATGATTGACATAAAATTTTTTAAATACTTCTAAATTTTTTGGTGTGATAACTGTATTGCAGTTAGATTTTTAGAAGCTGCCTTTTCATTTCAAAATATACATATTGATACATTCACAAATGAAATGCAAAGATATAGTGGATTTGTCCCCAAATAATTCAGTGGTAAGGAGAAAGTGGAAGATAAAGTTGAAACAAAATTTTCCATAAACAGGTCATTGTTAAAGCTTTGTGCCAGGTACATGAGATTTCATTATACTATTATCTGATATTATCTCTATTTTGTATGTCTGAAATTTTTCATAAAGTTAAAACAAATTCCTCAATACAAAAAAAGAGGCTCATACACTGTTATGCTTTGCATAAATATTAGGGGATAAATTTAGGTTGATTTCTCTTATAGTTAAGTTTGTTCCAAGGTATTTCAGAAAAGAACAGAAGGCATATAAGGCCCAATACTGGGCAATCTTATTTGAACAAAATAATCCAGAATTTAATCTCAAGACCTAATTGACCAAATACATTCTGAAATAATCACATGATACCTACTGCTCATGGATGTCACGTGTGCAGAAAAACTGGCAATAAGACAGGCAGAAAGGGTCAGAGTGCTGAAGAGGCGTGGATGGTGAGCGCAGGCCAGTGTGAAAAAAAGAAGTGTCACAACAGAGGGAAACGCAGTTTCAAACAAGGTGAGCAATAGATGGACACAGGGCAATAATGAGGCTTTGCATCAGCTCACATTTCAGTTTGCAAAGACAAGGGAGGGCAAGAGAAGAACATCACAACTTTCCAACGAGGTTAAGTGGGTTCTAATTTTGTGAGGAAACAGGTTCAGAACGGTGAAATCCTTCCCCAGGTCCATGAAGTTAGCAAGAAATAGAACAGGTATCCAAGTTGGGTTTGCTCCACAGCCCACACTTTTTCTACATCCTGACTCCCAGAATCACCAATTCCATAAGTAAAAGGAAGAAATAAACAGTCTTTCTAGCATTTCCAAATATAGGCACAGAAATCATTGTTCATAAAATCCACTTGAAATAAGTATAATTCCTACATATAAATAAAAGTCAAGGTAAATGTGGTGAATTACTATGTTTAAAATAGTTCTTACATTCAAATATGATGGAAAGAGTTAAGCAGGAAAAACCAGTTGGCCATTTTATGAACTAAGTTTTCACAAAGGAGAGTATCTTTCTGCTAGACAATGAAGGTTATAGAAATCTGCATTTAGTAAAATAAACTCCTTCAGTCTTCATTGCTGGCTTATCCTAAAGAAGGAGAAAGAACTGAAAGTCCAGCAAATACTGCATAGTCTCTTGGGTCAAGAGTGTTTCCTATTGTAAAATGACAACCCTGAAATATTTTGCCTCCCAAGTGAAACAGGTATCTGAGAAGAGATGTTTCTAGAAGCCATTGATTGAGCAACAGAAGTGTAATACATCTTCCTCTATAAAACTGAGTCTAGTGTTGAATAAATTATATGGAAAACAGGTTGACCAAGATAATATATGAGTATATAAACCACTGACCCTTGAACAATGTGGAGGTTAGGTGTACTGACCCTCTGTACATTTGAAAATATGCATATAACTTACACTTGGCCTCACATATATGTGGTTCCTCCACATGTATGGGGCTTCTCTGATGGCTCAGAGGTTAAAGCGTCTGCCTCCAATGTGGGAGACCCAGTTTCAATCCCTGGGTCGGGAAGATCCCCTGGAGAAGGAAATGGTAACCCACTCCAGTACCCTTGCCTTGAGAATCCCATGGACTGAGAAGCCTGGTAGGCTACAGTCCACGGAATTACAAAGAGTTGGACACAACTGAGCCACCAGTGCATTTTCTTGGCAAAACTCTATTAGTCTTTGCCCTGCTTCATTCCATATTCCAAGGCCAAAGTTGCCTGTTACTCCAGGTGTTTCTTGACTTCCTACTTTTGCATTCCAGTCCCCTATAATGAAAAGGACATCTTTTGGGGGTGTTAGTTCTAAAAGGTCTTGTAGGTCTTCACAGAACCGTTCAACTTCAGCTTCTTCAGTGTTACTGGTTTGGGCATAGGCTTGGATTACTGTGATATTGAATGGTTTGCCTTGGAAATGAACAGAGATCATTCTATCATTTTTGAGATTGCATCCAAGTACTGCATTTTGGACTCTTTTGTTGACCATGATGGCTACTCCATTTCTTCTGAGAGATTCCTGCCCACAGTAGTAGATATAATGGTCATCTGAGTTAAATTCACCTTCCAGTCCATTTTAGTTCGCCGATTCCTAGAATGTTGACATTCACTCTTGCCATCTCTTGTTTGACCACTTCCAATTTGCCTTGATTCATGGACCTGACATTCCAGATTCCTATGCAATATTGCTCTTTACAGCATTGGACCTTTCTTCTATCACCAGTCACATCCACAGCTGGGTATTGTTTTTGCTTTAGCTCCATCCCTTCATTCTTTCTGGAGTTATTTCTCCACTGATCTCCAGTAGCATATTGGGCACCTACTGACCTGGGGAGTTCCTCTTTCAGTATCCTATCATTTTGCCTTTTCATACTGTTCATGGGGTTCTCAAGGCAAGAATACTGAAGTGGTTTGCCATTCCCTTCTCCAGTGGACCACTTTCTGTCAGATCTCTCCACCATGACCCACCCATCTTGGGTTGCCCCACGGGCATGGCTTAGTTTCATTGAGTTAGACAAGACTGTGGTCCTAGTGTGATTAAGTTGACTAGTTTTCTGTGAGTATGGTTTCAGTGTGTCTGCCCTCTGATGCCCTCTTGCAACACCTACTGTCTCACTTGGCTTTCTCTTACCTGGGGCGTGGGGTATCTCTTCACGGCTGTTCCAGCAAAGTGCAGCCACTGCTCCTTACCTTGGACGAGGGGTATCTCCTCACTGGGACTGTGAAGAAGGCTGAGCGCTGAAGAATTGATGCTTTTGAACTGTGGTGTTGGAGAAGACTCTTGAGAGTCCCTTGGACTGCAAGGAGATCCAACCAGTCCATTCTGAAGGAGATCAGCCCTGGGGTTTCTTTGGAAGGAATGATGCTGAAGTACTTTGGCCACCTCATGCGAAGAGTTGACTCATTGGAAAAGACTCTGATGCTGGGAGGGACTAGGGGCAGGAGGAGAAGGGGACGACAGAGGATGAGATGGCTGGATGGCATCACTGACTTGATGGATGTGAGTCTGGGTGAACTCCGGAAGTTGGTGATGGACAGGGAGGCCTGGCGTGCTGCGATTCATGGGGTCGCAAAAAGTCGGACACGACTGAGCGACTGAACTGAACTGAACTGAGCGACTTCACTTTCACTTTCCACATGTATAGTTCTGTATCTGTGGATTCAATCAACCAGGATCATGTGGTGTGGTAGTATTTATTTACTGAAAAATATCCATGTATAAGTGAACCCATACAGTTCAAACTTGTGTTGTTTAAAAATCAACTGAAGGCTCTGATAAATCCTTCACTTTAGAGTCCTATTGAATTTACACTGTTACATCTAATACATGAAACATGTTCATTACAGGTCCATTTTTTTCATAAGGCTTATCAGTACCCCATGAAACTATAATTCCTGGCTACATCTTTCATTCAGGGGAGGGAAATATTGGTGGGACTCCTGGAAAGTAATATATAGAATCTACTCTGCAGCTACAAGATCAGATATTAAAGCCCCCTCAGCCCCAGATGCTACATCCAAGTAGGCCTCTAATCCAAAGTTAAGTTGTAATTCAAAGTTAACTTCATAAAGACAGTAAGTATGGTCTAGGCCAGGAGGTAAACTCAGACATGTATTGAGAAGAAGGTGGTCTTGATTCTGCTATAGCATTCAGAAGCAACTTTTTGAAAGAACAGAATTTGAAGTGGGAATTAAAGGATGGGTAAATCCAGATAGCAAAGGAGAACAGGAGACAGGACTCATTTCAAGCAAGGAGACCGATGTGCTGAAAATACTTTTGGCTATGAAAGACACAAAAGATTCATTTTCATCATTAGCTGGATTAAAGTTAGTATGTGGTATTTGAAAATTGGCAGATCTCAGGTGAAATGGTTTTTTAGCCATAGCAATTATAAAACACCTTATTTTTCAGCCATTCTAAATAAACAAGACCATCAAATGAATGTGATTGATTTCGCCCAATGTTTCTGAGCATGTCCGAATAGATTAAATGGAACTTCTTATTAAAGGTAATATTTCTGTCACTTCTTATGTATCTACCACAATTATAACTTCATCCCAGAAGTCTTTTAAGTGAGTCTTATGAGCTAGTATTTTTCCAACTCATTACTGCTTTGTGGATTTTACTCAGAAGGCCATGCTCTTGTGGGTACTGTTTCTAAATTAATTTTGGCCACTCTATAGCAGTATTTTTTCCAAGTGAAGAGCCTGGATCAAGGACAATTCCCACTGTATTATTTTGTATAGATACTTCCCTTAGAAATTATCTCCCCAAGCCTTTGTTGTATGATATATCTGCTGGAAAATCTTACTCATCCTCAACTCACCTAATGAATTCCTATTCATCCATTAAAACTCAGCTAAGTCATTATATACTCCAGCAAAACTTTGTACTTGCAGATAACACAAATTTACCTTGAACTAACTTAGGGGAAAAAAGTTGGGAGAGCAACTCACTGGATCATATAACAAACACAGAACTAAATGTCTAGCTTCAGGCATGGTTGGATCCAGGCACTTGAATGCTATTTATTAGGACTTTGTCTTTCCCTCCATTCAAGACAGTGTCATCACTGTAATAGGAAAGCAGCAGCCTAAAATTTAAAAGGTGTATTTTCTGATTTTCATATAAATCTTTGCAGCCAAATTTCAATTACGTTCCATTGATTAGGGAAGTGTCTCTGCAGCTGTTTTAATGTATGTTCCATTCATAATTGGACTTACTTCAAATGATTGGAAAGATGACCGGTGGCCACCCCAAATTTATACCCCTTCAGATTAGTAACCCTAAGAAAATGAGTCTCTGCCAATGCCTGTGTCGTAAAATTGCTACGGGAGACATTTATGTGTCTGGGTCACATGCCAGGGGTTGCTGAGTCAGTCCCACTTAGAACACGTAGGATTTATCCTTCACTAGAAAGAGGCCCGTTGCCTGCAAAGAAGGGAAGGGGAGCTGGAAAGACAAAAACAACAGATGTCCTTGACTCCTGTCCTGAGCCTCCCAGCCTTCGAAGCCTCTTTCCCCAGCTCTTATGGGATCCTGGGCAAACTTCTGTTGGTGCAATTAACACAAAATGCTACAGTTGCCTGTGTATATCCAGCACTAAATGATTGCACTACACACGGTCATAGAACAAATGCATGAATAAATGAAAATACCAACTCGTGAGGCTCCAAGCAGAGGTATTGGTAACTTCAATAAATCAGAGTGATTGCCCTGCTGTAAAAGGCATGTGAATCTGAGAAAGAGATGGAGAGAGAGTGCTGCGTGCTGAATGTCTGAGCATGAGAATGAAGGAGCCTCGTGCTGGTGCAAATATCCTCTTCATGGCCACCTACATGCAAATAACTCTGCAGCATGGCAGTCATGTGCCTTACCTTTCTCAAATCACTCTTTAAATATGCTTTTCTATTGTCCCTGAAACTTCACTTAGACTATCAGACCATGGACGCAAATTCCAAGTTTAGCAAAAAACATCCAAATGGCTCTAATCCCCTCACCGCTGCCAACTTCCCTCCCCACACACCCTTCTTGGTGGCCTCCTGTCACACACACAAGTCATCAGGGGTAGGGGAGACCTTAAACTGCTTTCAGTATAACTGGTCCATTTTACAGATAAGGAAACTGACTCAGAGAGTTCAGCTGTCCATAGTTACACAGCTGCTTTCCTTTTGAAGGCTGCTCTTGATCATCCCTGTAAGTCATCATAATCTCTATTATAGTGACTTAACCATCACCATAGTCAAAGATTATCCACATAAGAAAGCAGAGCTGTGCAGAAATGTCACAAAGGAGCACAATTTAACTGATACATCCTGAGTCTAAGAAGGCCCTTGATTCCGTGAGTTCTGGGTTTTATTCATCTGTTCATTTAAGATGTATATGGCAAACTTCCCTGGCAGTCCAGTGGTTAAGATTTCACCTTTCAATGCAGGAAGTGTGGGTTCGATCCCTGGTCGGGAAGTTAAGATCCTGCATGCCTCAGGGCTGAAAAACCAAGACATAAGACAGAAGCAATATTGTAACAAATTCAATGAAGATTTTTTAAATGGTCCACATTTTTTTTAATCTTAAAAAAAAAAAAGATAAATGTTATAAAAAGCCAGGACTTTCTGCCTATTTTTTTCACTGATATGCCCCAAGCCTAGAACAGCAGGTCAGGAAGCAACAGTTAGAACTGGGCATGGAACAACAGACCAGTTCCAAATAGGAAAAGGAGTATGTCAAGGCTGTATATTGTCACCCTGCTTATTTAACTTATATGCAGAGTACATCATGAGAAACACTGGGCTGGATGAAGCACAAGCTGGAATCAAGACTGCAGGGAAAAATATCAATAACCTCAGATTTGCAGATGACACTATCCTTGTGGCAGAAAGTGAAGAAGAACTAAAGAGCCTCTTGATGAAAGTGAAAGAGGAGAGTGGAAAAGTTGGCTTAAAGCTCAACATTCAGAAAATGAAGATCAAGGCATCTGGTCCTATCACTTCATGGCAAATAGATGGAGAAACAGTGGAAACAGTGGCCAGACTTTATTTATTTAGACACCAAAATCACTGCAGACGGTGACTGCAGCCATGAAATTAAAAGATGCTTACTCCTTGGGAGAAAAGTTATGACCAAGCTAGACAGCACGTTAAAAAGCAGAGACATTACTTTGCCAACAAAGGTCCATCTAGTCCAGGCTATGGTTCTTCCAGTGGTCATGTATGGATGTGAGAGTTAGACTACAGAGAAAGCTGAGTGTCAAAGAATTGATGCTGTTGAACTGTGGTGCTGGAGAAGACTCTTGAGAGTCCCTTGGACTGCAAGGAGATCCAACCAGTTATCCTAAAGGAGATCAGTCCTGAGTGTTCATTGGAAGGACTGATGTTGAAGCTGAAACTTCAATACTTTAGCCACCTGATGCAAAGAGCTGACTCACTGGAAAAAACCCTGATGCTGGGAAAGATTGAAGGCGGGAGGAGAAGGGATGACAGAGGATGAGATGGTTGGATGGCATCACTGATTCAATGGACATGAGTTTACATGAGTAAATTCTGGGAGTTGGTAATGGCAGGGAGGCCTGGCGTGCTGCAGTCCACAGGGTTGCAAAGAGTTGGCCACAACTGAGCAACTGAACTAAGAACAGTATTTGCCACTTAGTAGGTTCTTAGTGTTGGAGAAGGCAATGGCACCCCACTCCAGTACTCTTGCTTGGACAATCCCATGGACGGAGGAGCCTGGTAGGCTGCAGTCCATGGGGTTGCTAGGAGTCAGACACAACTGAGCGACTTCACTTTTACTTTTCACTTTCATGCACTGGAGAAGGAAATGGCAACCCACTCCAGTGTTCTTGCCTGGAGAATCCCAGGGATGGGGGAGCCTGGTGGACTGCTGTCTATGGGGTCGCACAGAGTTGGACACAACCGAAGCGACTTAGCAGCAACAGCAGCAGCAGGTTCTCAGTGTATTGTTGAGTAAGTAGTTATTGGGCATTTTAAGTACCATATTTAACATATTTAGTCACAACTACCTTATGAAATGAATTTCAGTATTTTAAGTTTATAGATAAAAAATCTGAAGCAGAGAGAATTAAAATAATTTGTTTGAGATCACATGGCTACTAAGACTTGGCGATCAGGTTTAAACCCAAGAAGGCTAATTCCAGAGCTTAAACTCAAAACTAGATATGAATCATAGGTGAGAGATGTACCAGTCACCAATTTCTATGTAATAAAGCAACCCAAAGTTGATGGCTTAACTATTCACAATAGCCAAGAGATGGAAATAACCTAAATGTCTATCAACAGATAAATAAATAAAAAAGATGTGGTGTACATATACAATGAAATACTATTCAGTCATAAAAAATAATGAAATAATGCCATTTGTAACATCATGGATGGAACTAGAGATTATTATACTAAGTAAATCAAAAAGAGAAAGACAAATCCCATATGATATCATTTATATGTGGAGTCGAAAGCATGACATAAATGAACTTCTATGAAACAGAAAGAGGCTCACAGACATAGACAACAGACTTGTGGGTGCCAAGGGGGCTGGAGGTGGGATGAACTGGGAATCTGGGGTGAGCAGATGCAAACTGTTATTCACAGAATGGATAAACAAGGTCCTGCTGTACAGCACAATGAACTATATTCAATCAGTTCAGTTCAGTCACTCAGTTGTGTCCGATTCTTTGCAACCCCATGAACCGCAGCATGCCAGGCCTCCCTGTCCATTACCAACTCCCAGAGTCCACCCAAACTAATGTCCATTGAATCGGTGATACCATCCAGCCATCTCATCCTCTGTTGTTCCCTTCTCCTCCTGCCCTCAATCTTTCCCAGCATCAGGATCTTCTCAAATGAGTCAGTTCTTCACATCAGGTCAATATCCTATGCTAAACGATAGGGGTTCCCAGGAGGCTTAGTGGCAAATAATTCACCTGCAATGCAGGAGACGCAGGGTCAGTCCCTGGGCTGGAAAGATCCCTGGAGAAGGAAATGGCAACCCACTCCAGTATTCTTGTCAGGAAATCTCACGGGCAGAGGAGCCATGGGGTTGCAAAGAGTCAGACATGACCTAGCAACTAAGAAACAACAAAAATATAAACCATAATGGGAAATAAAATTATAAAAAAGAAAAAGTTGATAGCTTAAACAATCATTTTATTTGCTCGCAGTTTTATTGGCCAAGAATTCAGAAAAAGTTCAGCCAGGTCCTTTGTTTCTGATCCACGCAGCTTTATGCACAGTAATTGGGGCTGAGGGGTCTATGTCCAAGATGGCTTCTTTTCCCCATGTCTGGCGCCTTAGCAGGAGTGACTAGAGAGCTGAGTACAGCTGGAGCCCTCTCTCTCAGGGTTTGTCTGTCCGCGTGAAGGTTAAGGATTCCAGAATGAGTATCTTAAGAGATATGAAATGGAAACTGCTTTAGCCTGGGCCTGTACACTTACGCTGGAAACTGTCCCTTCCACCATATTCTTTCAGCCTGTTGGTCTAAGCAGCCACAGAGCTGTTCTCTCAGGGGAAACCCACTTTTCCCTGGGAAGTGTGTTAAAGAATCTGTGGCCATTTTTAATCCACCAAAATGGAAGGCCAACCTAGTAAGTAGATAGCCCCCACTAACTTCACACATTTTTATTGACACGTAATATTCAGACAATGAAGCCCCGAGGTCATCCACATGTTAGAAGACTGTTTTGTTATTGTAACAAGATTTCACCACAACATAACCTAAAGAAGAATTTCCTAATCTTAATACAAATCCTTGCAACCAAGCTTTAATTACTTTGATTGGGAGGAGGGGCATCTCTTCAGTCATTTTAATATGAATTTTATGTTTCCAGATGCTCTATCCTAGTTTTAGGAGGAAGTGTTTCTCATTATCATAAAATTTACATGCTCATACATTTCACTGAAAGACTTATTCTTTCTAGGTGATAATAAACAATTTGGTAATTTGGAGGAAAAACGTCACAGAAATAATTACAAAAAGATACTACAGAAATATCCAGGAGAAGACAGGCAGGGTGGTTAAGCAGAAAGAATAAAATTCAGCTCTACTCCTAATTCATCCCTCATCTTGAGAAGATTGTTCAGCTTCTGGGAACCGAAGTTTAACTGCAACATTGAATAAAAGATAAGAGCCCTCAACTGTGGCTCAAAACTCCTTATCTTGCTTCAAAACATAACTCTACCTATGACTGTACTGGTTCTGTAGACAAAACAAAAGGTATTTCATCTCTTTGGATTTGATAATGGCGATGATTGAACCTGCCAAAGAGAGCTCCCCAAATAGTCTGTGTGGTTCCATATTTCTCAAATTCTCCTGCAGTCATGTAACAGAGGATAGAGTCATGTGATTATTCTGACACTAGCAGAATGTGAGAAGCAACAGTATCACCTTTAAGGCAGATGAGAACCCAGACCTACCTAAATTCAAAGCCTAAATTTTTAATTTCTTCCCAATATGGATTCCTTCATTTTTTATCAATACATTAAGGCCCTATCAAGGTCTAAAATAGTTTGACTATTATAGCTCTTGTGAACAAACTCTGGAATTCTGAAATTGGTGTTCAATGCTCCAGAAGATGACACTGAAAACAGGAATACAATTGAATTTATATTGATTAAAAAGAAATCACAAAATTTTTCCTGTTGTATTCATGTTCACTGAATTTGGGATTTTTCTTTGTTATTTTTTTTAATTGTTTGATTGATTGCCATTACGTAGACTCAAGTCCTATAGATTCCAAGTCAATAAGTTTGGGGTGAAGGAATCAGACACAAAAGATTCAGATTTGTTTCATCGTTGACCAAAGTTCACTGCTCTTTACAGACACAGTTCCTACAGATTCAAACCTAAAATTCATCTGAATAATGTGGAAGCGCCTAAGTATTGGTCCCTACTAAAATACCCAAGTTTGTTTACTAGTACTAGTTTGTTCAAATTTTAGACTGGTTAGTAAGCATATGTGTCATGCTCCTGAAAAACTCTGAGTTTTGCCCACTCTGTCTAAAAAAGAGAGAGTTCCAGTGAGGTTTGGAATTCATGAACATCAATGAGAACAGGAAGGAAGAAAGTGGGATTAATTAAACTCCTACACATGGGATATTCAGAATGTCCTAAAGGCAGATGTTTACCTGCAATAAAAAAAAAGAAAACTGCAATAACAATAGCAAGAACTCTTCCTCTAAAAAAATTGAATAAACAAGAGAAAAACAGGGCAGCTAGAGTGAGTTTGAATGTGGACAGCACACCATGTGTTGGCATTAGGAGTCCCAAAGCAAAGAATTCAGATTCTTGCCTGTTGTACCAGAAGAGAAATCTGATAGTCAAGCAGTCCCCTCCAAACCCAGAGTTCCCTTTTGTGTCCGTTCTCATATCTGAAGCAGGGAACCACTATGCCTACTGCTTGCCAGAAAAAGATCAAGGAAAACAATGAGAAATGTGGTAATAGAGAAAACTGAGATAGTATATCCAAAAAGCAAAAACACACACACAAAAAAAACCTGTTATCTTCAAAAACCTTGAGAAAGTTTTTATATCCATTAAACAAGAATAGAATGGTACATAAAAGGAATAAACAAAGAACATAAAAAGACAAAGCAGAGGAAATCCCTTGGAACACAGAACAAAGTAACAAGCAGGGCACTCTAGCAGGGAAGCATCTACTTATAGCTATGCTTATAAAGGAGGAAGCAGACATCTCTCCAGAAGTCATATACCAGAGAGTGAGCTACTTGCCCTGGGGAGGAGGACTGACTGGACCAAGAGTAATTCATCTTTTCTGTTACACACTTCTGAATTATAAGCATTTACTAACTCTTAATTACAAAT
Organism: Bos grunniens; assembly: GCF_055505025.1. Lineage (NCBI taxonomy): Eukaryota > Metazoa > Chordata > Mammalia > Artiodactyla > Bovidae > Bos > Bos grunniens. Next base: position 7,436,275 of record NC_141182.1, read on the forward strand.
ATAATCCTTGCTTTAATCTCACTCTTACCAAACAATTCTAAGTGACCATTACCACACAGGCCTCATGACAGAGTATGTAACATGGTGACCCTCTGAGAAAATACTCCCACTTATGCTAATCAGGGGTCCTTCTGAGGATTTCATTAGACTGAATTAACACTTTGAGCAGACTTTCTCAAAATGAGGTTTTCCCCAGGCATTTACTAAACCAGAACATCTACAGATGAAGCCCCGACACTGCATTACAACAAGGCTCTCAGGTAATCCTCCACACAACCAAGTTATGAGAACCCCCTTTTAGGGCCCAGTTCTGTTGGGGACAATAGATGATACTGAGCCGCCCAGGCACTGCCCTCCTCCAGAAGCCAGCACCTTCCCTCGCTAACATTTCCTGGAGCTGCCACGAAGCTCCTATGATTTCCAGATCAAATTAATGGTTGCTTGATGGTGTCTCCAAATCTAGATTAGCGGACCTTGAACTCTAGAAGAACTGGAGGATTGAGGGATGCTCAAACACACACCTAATTTGGATTTTCCAGATAAAAAACAATACAGTAAAAAGTATAGCATTTTGGGACAGTTCTGGTTTGAGGTAGCCCATGATGTTAAGCTTGCGGCTGGAGGGCTAAACCCCAGACCTCCCTTTCTAAGATCAGCATCATCACCTGACATTCTAACAGAAACAAAACAGGCTCCCAAAGCCAACCTAGCTTGGAATCCATGCTCTTTAGATGCTGAGCTTTTGTTTACCCCTGAATAAATTCAATAAAGTGCAGTAACCATTATAATAAATGTAGATGTCACTAATTACAACACTAGATTTTAAGTGCAACGCTAGTGTCTCAAGTGGCCTTTAAAACTGAGTAAAATCACAGCCAATTCAAATTTAATTAAAACTATCAGTTTAATTTAGTTTGCCTTTACAATAAAAACTACACTAACCCATTAACTGCATTCTGAATCTCCCATTACGCAGAGCAACCAGCAGCTTGTGGGCCTCCACAGCAGTGAATGGTGCAATGCATTCATTTACCTTGTTATCCAGCAAAGTTTCCGTTGTTCTAGATCCAATAAACGAGCAGTTTTTATCTCTGAAAATGAGGCTCTTGGACTTGTTCAGGTAATTTGCCATGTAGTTAGAATAGGCTTTTGTCCAGCTTCTTGTGCTTTTGCAAATCCATCCCCCAGGAGCCGTTATAGATCATGGTCTCCATTCTGCAGCTGAACTCAGAGTTTCCAAGGAGAAGTCTTTGGGAACTGAATGAAAGAACACAGGGAATCTGGACCTGATCTAACTCTAACTCTGCTTCTATCAAGCTGAGGGGCCCTGGATAAAACTCGTCTCTTCTCAAAGACTCAGTTTCCTCTTGTGTAGCCTTTGGAGGTTGGAGCAGATTGGTGCTTCCAAAAATTCTACTTTCATGATGTTAGTCATATCTAGGTACTACCCGTAGTACCTGCAGCTCATATACATGGAGAACAGTAAGTTTCTAAGATATCATATGACTCAGCCTCATCCTTGACAGTAATGTTTATGAACTCACGTAGTTTAATGTAACAATTACATAAATTTTTCTAATAGATTAAAATAACTACACAACTAAAATTATATGAAATGCTTAGCCAACATCACCATGTACACCCATCCAGAATTATGCATCCCATTTGGAGAATATTAACCTCCCTGACTTCTGAGATCCCTTTCAGCTCCAAGGGTTTGCAAGTCTATGAAAAAGAATGTTGCCATTTGACTCGGGTGAACAAATGCGCGCGCACACACAAACACACAAAGAAACTACCTACAAGGCTTATCTGATTCAGAGCAGAGAGGGTAGTGGATGTTGAGAGAGAAGTGATCAGAAACTAAATTTGGGGAGCTATACATTTTATTTTAGAAGAAAGGGAAGGCATCCAGTAGTTTAGAAAATTCACGACAAACAGGTTTTTTTTGTTTTTTTTTTTTTTACGACAAAGAGTTTAATCCAACCAAGTGCAGAGGAGAGAGAGATAAACCTTGTAGGAAGGAAGAACTAAGGCAAGAAGAGAAAATGTACAGACCTGTGAAAGGATGTGCAATCTTTTACCCACACTACACAAGAGAAACCTGGACGCAGAAGGAGCCTGACCACTGCTGGTTAGGCCTGAATGGAGATTCCACTAGGTACACTCCACAAAGGGTCATCCTGGCTCAAGAATGTCTCTTGGGGTGATAAAATTATGAGCAAACTATATGCAAATGAGGTAAGGAATGACTGGAGAAGCATGCGTACATGGGTCCACCTCATGGGGAGACCTGGGGAGGAACAAGGAGATTATGCTGGCAAGGATGAGGTCATTAAGGGACAGATGTGAGATTTATATAAAAGGATTGATCTAAGAGTGATTTTATAGGGGAATTCAGAGAATGAGGCCATAGCTCCTCCTGGTAACACTAAGTCAGTGTTGTGATAATCGGGCAACTGGAGATCCACTGTGAGTTTCAGTAAGGAAAATGTTCATGGCCACGGAGGCCCACGTGAGTTGGTACAGAGCAGAGGAGCTGGTTGCTGAGATGCTCTTCCTGTCTTAACAACATCCAAGTGGAGACAGAGCCAGGACAGACAGTCAGCACTAACCTGTATAACATGAGAGACTGAATACATAAACGGCCAATGGCCAGACCAACTGTACCACTTGAACACCCAGCCTGGGAGGCCAAACCACAAACTTGGTAGCAATCAATTCAAACCAGGCAGGACTTGGCCAATGATGCCAGCTTCCTTAATTTTTGCCTTCTCTTCCAACTCAGGACCAATGAAAGAAAGCCAAATATGCTCCCAAACCAAGCCCCTAGGATGTCCCGCTCCTAGCTGGCCTGCCCCCAGCCTCCCCAGGAGGACAGCCTTCAATCCGCACACACTGAAGCCTTCCCTTTTCTCACTATAAAACTTTCCCTCTCCCCTGCCTGCCTCTGAGTCTTTGCCAAACACCAGTGATGGTGGTTGACTCTCCTGCTATAACAGGCTTTTTAATAAAAGGCTTCTGTTTGCTCTTACTGGGGTAGTCATTGCTTATTTCTGCTCTCACCTCCCCAAAGTCCACTGGCTTAACGAGGAGATAGATTATGTGCCTTTGAGCTGTGCCCACTGACCCATATGTGAGTCTCAACGCTGCCCTTTTGCTCATGACACAGAACACACCACGCACACTTGTGTCCACACACACACCACTGGAACAAGCTTGAATCATTTATGGATTCACTTGAATTATTTATGTCCTCATTTCAAGTGTGCTGAAGGCTTCCACCAAAGACTTCTCTGGTGTGTATTAAGCCTGTGTGGGGCAATTGCTTCAACTTATATGATACCAAGGCAGAAACCAAGTGGAGATAGGTCCCAGCCAGAAAGAGTTAATGAGGACATTGCTGCTGTTGTCTGCTGCTACCCAGGAACTCAGTAACTGTGCTTATGCTGGACTCCATGTATAAACCATTCTCTGATAAGTCTGAAGTTAAGGCCAAGGGTCAGTGAACTGTAACTGGAGATTTGGCCCACTGTTTTGTAAATAAAGTTTTAATGACACACAGCTATACACATTCATTTCCTTACTATCTATGCTGGCTTTTACCCTACAATGGCAGAAAGAGTAGTTGTGACAAAGATGGTATGACCCACCCCGAGACCCATCTTTTTCTGCCCTGTTCTGTCCCTGGGAGCCCCAGCAGACTGCCTCCCAGGTTCCCTCACCTGCTAGCAACCGGAGGGGTTTGACCACTGGGAAATACCTGCAGGGAACCAGAGTGAGAGACGGGAGAGAGGCCAAAGCCTCTTCCCTTCTTCCCCGCATCTATGATGGCATCTGTGTTTTTCCAGGATCACAGCTCCTGTGAGCTTTTGGGTTGCCCTAATGCTAGATACACCTGAGGGGTTCACAGCTTCTTACGGCTAGTGTCTAGGACCTCACTCACAACCCCTTGTCCCTACTTTGTAACCCTGCTCACACTTCAGTCCTTTTGTCTATTCATTTGACTTATCTGGGAGTAGCTCTGCTCATACCTTGGTCAATGAAGTCCCTCCATTTGAAACTCCATTTGAGCCATCTGTTTCTTGCTGGGACCTCAACCAATACACCACTTGTCTCTCTTTCAATGACTCAATTAACCAACTGGCCTAACCCACTCACTCAGGACAAAAGGTCGAAACACATTTACCCAATGCATGCATGAACACACAGCACTGTATCAGAGGACAGGCATTTCAAAGTTGACATTTACATTCATAAAAATGTCTTTTAATCAGCCTTGCCCAGTCTCATTCTCACAGCATACTTTAAGGATAAGAAGCTCTCTCCACGAGCAGTCAGAGTTTATGTAAGGCCGTCCATCCACACGAGATGAACATAATTATAAGCTCGCTCATGAGACTGCAATGTTCCCAAACACTATTGCTACAGTCAACAGTTCTAATGAGTCAGGAGCTCACTGCTCACCAATAAGCAGGACTAGCCTTTTTGTTCTCTTCTGAGTCAATCTCTTTATTGTTTCACTCCTTTGGTAGAGATTGTTTTAATATGCCCCATTTCTGAGCAAATTCTCTCAGCTCATCTTCAAAATTCTGAAATTCCACTTGAGTTCCCACTGGGCTGTGTTTGTTTATAAGGTCACAAAAGGTTTCTTTAAGCTAAATCAAGCTGGGTAGCATTTCTGTGCCTGAAGTTTTCTATAAGCAATATCTGTAGGAAGACAGAGGGGGCTTTAAACCATTTGTAAGAGATTGAGTTCCTTGTCCAGGCGGACCCTAAGGACATTTCTTGCTTGTTTTATTTTAATTTTTTTTATATTGGATGACATAATGGATGTGAACATTCTTTGTGAACCATAAAGACCTTTCTAATGTAGGGGATTAGGATGATGATCTCAGAGTTTGGGAACATCCTGTCTCCTCGGGTTTATTTTATTCCTCATTTTTCAGGGGTCATCAGATTCTAAAGGAGACCAGAACATTTTTCCAAGATCTCCTTTTACATTTGCAATAGAATAGAACCTAATTTATAATACAGTGATTCATTCATTTATTTACAAAATACTTATTGGATACCTTCTATGTGTCAAGCATGAGGCTGGGGTGCTCAGTGTAAGTAACACAATTCCTGTCCCCCAGCAGTTTACAATTTATTTGGTTCTCACTCTGTGCCAGGCACAACACTAAATATACTTCACACACATTATCTCAATTCTTCTTTACAACTATACTAAGTTAATTATATTATCCATATTGTACAGATAAGATGTAATAACAAAAACAATGGTGTCGATGATCTGAACATCTAGTTGAGGGCTTACCATGTGACCTAAATGCTTTATAAGCATCTCAGTTCATCCTCAAAAAAAATCCCTAAAAGCACTATACTGTCCCTATTTCTCAACTAGTAACTGACATTTATTGACCACTTAATATTGGTAATATGACCCTAAGCACTCCATATGCATTATCTCATTTAATTTTTTTCAAGAACACCATGAAAGAGACTATTATCCAAGTGCTTAAGGAACATGCCCTAGTTCATATGGCTAGAATTAGAACTGACCTTCTAACTCAGTTCTTTATAAAAGCCTATGATCTTATTAACAATGACACTAGACTACCTCTTGAGGACATATTTTATTCCCAGAATAACTGACTTTCCAAGAAAAAAACAAAAAGATGTCAATGTCCACATTGCAGCCAACACTGAAGAAGGATAGCTGAGAAATACATTTGAAAGCATATGCCTTCTCTATTCACCTTACAGGATTTCCAGATGGCTCAGTGATAAGGAATATGCTGCCAGTGGAGGAGACTCAGGAAACACGAGGTTGACCCCTAGGTTGCAACAATCACCTGAAGGAGGAAATGGCAACCCACTCCAGTGTCTATGCAGGGAAATCCTATGGACAGAAGAGCCGGGTGGGCTACAGTCCTGGAGTTACAAAGAGCCGGACACGACTGAGCACACCCACACACACACACATTCAGCTTATGGTTCTCTTTGTAATTTGGTGTCTTCCACCTTTTAAACTTTTAAATATAGACCAAAATTCATCTTAATTTACCATAGGATTTGCATTGCTAGTAAACATGGTCTCTAACAGAGCACTAGAAAAGAAACATAAAGGACTTAAAGCCTTGAATTCTCCTTAACTCACTACAAGTACCAATGCTCTCTAGGTAAACTTTGTGCATGCATGCTCAGTTGCTCAGTCGTGTCTGACTCTTTGAAACTCCATGGACTGTAGCCCACCAGGCTCCTCTGTTCATGGGATTCTTTAAGCAAGAATACTGGACCAGGTTGCCATTGCCTTCTCCAGGGATCTTCCAGACCCAGGGATGGACTTGTCTCTCATGCATTGGCAGGCGTATTCTTTACCACTGACTGCATGGGAAGCCCAGGTAAATCTTTACTTTGTAACATTTCAAATTCACTTAAAACTGCCTCTTGAACATTTTTAGAGACAGGTGCAAGAAATATGGAATTTTTGTCTACTATAATGATATCCTGAAAACTACTCTTCAAAACACATGTGTACATACACACACACACACACAGCCTTTCTTTGTAACATCTAGTAAAATCCCTTGCATTAGGCAAGAACTCATTCTACACAGCTGTAAAATGGAATGGAATGCAATGGAGTGGGAAGAGATGAGATGGAATAGAATGAACCAGAATAACATAGAATAAAAAGTCCAAGTTCAAATGGAATGGGACCGCACAGACTAGAATGTCTGGTAACTAAATATAACAGCATGGAATGGAGTGGAAGGGAATAGAAGAGAGGAGAATGGAATAGAACAGTTGCGTGAAACTGATTTGTTCCAGTATTCTTCTTTCTTTATACATTGTGGTCTCCAAGAGGCGGAACTTGTGTGAATAGCTGGTTCCTGAGAGCCATAGCAGCTCATGCTGGGCTTTGTAGATCAAAATAGGGCCACTCAACAGAGGAGAGTCCACTCCATCCTGGAGACCCTCAGTTCAGAGCATCCAACACCAGGATTCTTCTTTTACTTCCAGGTAGGAAAGAAGCTGGGAAATCCTAAACTGCAGATGGTCCCCTTTTAAGCTTTGCCTTCCTTGGAGCTGGAAAGCTCTATGCTCAGGGCTGCTGCTGATTCTGGACATAAAAATATGTCCAGAACAAAGTGCTTTTGAAGTAAACTTACAGATAAAGAGTTCTGGGTCTGCGTAGTCTGCCTACAGCCTTCAGAAACACTACATTGAAGGACCTGGATATTGTTAAGAGGTTATGAAAACCCATCTGACTCTTAGATGTCTCATATCTTCAGAGAAGGCACAGAACTTCCAGAGAGCACTGTTCTAACAGCTCCCTTGGGTCAGCTTTGGAGCCAGGACTGTTATCCTCCTGAGAGTGACTTTATCCTGCATCATCACAACATCCTTGGGGACTGTGTCCTTAAACAGTAGGCAGTGAGCCTGGAAATCAAGAAGGAAGACTGAGTCCAAGAAAGCTGATCTATTTAAAGGCGCTGGTGGGAATGGGGAAGTCTCCGGTGAATTAAAAAAGTCAAAGAGTCTCCGTGACAAGACCACAGTCATTTTACCAGCTTCCCTCAAACATACATGTACATACTGGTTCTGTTTCTCTGGAGAAGCCTGGCTAATACACCATTGTTTTGCCCTTTCCCCCATTAATTATGTAATGTATGAATGTTCCCCCTATAATTTACATACACGTATAGATTCGGGCTTCCCTGTTGGCTCAGACGGAAAAGAATCTGCCTGCAATGCAGGAAACCTGGGTTCAATCCCTGGGTTAGGAAGATCCCCTGGAAAAGGGCATGGCAACCCACTCCAGTATTCTTGCCTGGAGAATCCCTATGGATAGACGAGCCTGGTGGGCATTTCTCCATGGGGTCGCAAAGAGTCAGACACAACTGAGCACCTAAGCACAGTAGAACACACACAGTATGGATATAGATATATGTTGTTGTTGTTCAGTCGCTAAGTTGCGTATGACTCTTTGCAACCCCATGAACTGCAGCATGCCAAGCTCCTCTGTCCCCCACTATCTCCTGGAGTTTCCTTAAATTCATGCACATTGAGTCGGTGATGCCATCTAACCATCTCATCTTCTGTCACCCCTTCTCCTCCTGCCTTCAATCTTTCCCAGCATCAGGGTCTTTTCCAGTGATTCAGCTCTTCCAATTGGGTGGCCAAAGTATTGGAGCTTCAACTTCAGCAACAGTTCTCGCAATGACTATTCAGGTTGATTTCCTTTGGGATTGACTAGTTTGATCTCCCTGCAGTCCAAGAGACTCTAAAGAGTCTTCTCCAGCACCACAATTTGAAAGCATCAATTCTTCGGCATCAGTCTTCTTTATGGTCCTACTCTCACATCCATACACGACTACTGGAAAAACCATAGCTTGGACTATATGGACCTTGACTGGCAAAGTGATGTCTCTGCTCTTTTATTATAATGAATTGGCTCATGCAGTTATGGAGGCTCACAAGTCCCAGGATGTACAGTTAGCAAGTTGGAGACCCAAGAGAGCTGATAGTACAGCTCCAGTCCAAATGCAGGCAGGCTCAAGACTCAGGAAGAGGGTTTTAGTTTGAGTTCAGAGGCAGGAAAAAATATTGATGTCTCATACTGAAGGCAATAAGACTGGAGGAAATTCTCCCTTCCCAGGAGAGGATCAACCCTTTGTTCTATTCAGGCCTTCAGTGGAGTAGATGAGGCCCACCTGACATGAGGGAGGAAATCTGCTTTACTCTAATTATTTAAATGTTAAACTCCTCCAAAAACACCCTCATAGAAACACCCAAAATAATGTTGGACCAAATATCTAAGCATCCCATGGCCCTGTCAAGTTGACACATAAAATTAGCTTACCAAATGGGTTCATTCATGCAAAACAGTATCATACAGCCATTTTTTAATGCAACAGATGTACATATTCTGACATACGAGAATGTCCATGATCTGATGTTAAATTGCAGAAGCGTATGTATACTATGGTCCCACACACATAAAAGAGAAAGTAAATATACAAAAATACATATACATAGACATTTTTTAAGTTTGTGCAAACACAGAAAAAGTTTTGGAAAGATATACAGCAGACACAATGGTTTCCTTCCTGCCCTCATCCCATCCCTCCCCAGAAAGTAGGGGAAGAATGTACAGTGTAATAGAGAAATTTGCTTTGTTTTGTTTTTTATAATAATCACTAAGATATGCTAGTGAGTTAAAGTCGTTCAGTTGTGTCTGACTCTTTGTGACCCCATGGACTATATAGTCCATGGAATTCCCCAGACCAGAATACTGGCATGGGTAACCGTTCCCTTCTCCAGGAGATCTTCCCAATGCAGGGATCGAACCCAAATACTCTCACATTGTAGGTGGATTCTTTACCATCTGAGTCACCAGGGAAGCCCAAGACTACTGGAGTGGGTAGCCTATCCCTTCTCCAGTGGATCTTCCCAACTCAGGAATTGAACCAGGGTCTCCGCATTGCAGGAAGATTCTTTACCAGCTGAGCTACCAGAGAAGATATGATAAGTGCTTGCTAAATTCTTGGAAACATGCTAGTGTGTTACACACACACAATTCCAATTAATATGCCTAACAACCCTATAAATATGCTCACTTTAGTTTATGGGAGCGGGAACTAAGGCCGAGGAAGAGTAAATAACTACCCCAAGTTCAGAAGACTTGAAGGCTAAGGGCTGCAATTCAACCCCAAGTGTCTGACCCAAGACAGTTCTGCCTACAATGTACTTTATCCACAAAAAGATGCAAAAATTAAAGATACACATACACATTTGTACATATACTTTAAAACATATATATAAGAAGAGAAAGAATATTTTTAATGTATCTATATAACCTCTACATTTTTTAAGAATAGACTCTATTACTTACTCCAACACAAAAGAAATGGATAAGAACAGCAAGAGGGTAATAGAGAATTGCAGTGGGAAAAAATTTTTTTACACACAATGTTTTATTGTGTGTTTCCCCAAAAGCAGAGCCTGAGACCGGGATTTGGGTGCATGTTCCTGGTTAAGACGTATGTGCTAAGGAAGAGAAAAAGCCAACATAAGGAAGTATTTTGGGGTCACTGATGTGGACAATATGCTTGAATCTTCCAGGATTTCTGAGAAGTAGATAAAATGCCTCTCAGAATTTCCCACCCACAGGAGGAGGAGCTGGGTCATTTTCCACTGGCTTCTGACCCCCTAAATGGAAGGCTGTCCTCAGGGGTGTTAACTCCCTCCAGGGAAAGAGTGCTAGAGGTGATTTGTCTTCAATCAGGCTTACACAGATAGGCAAGGAGATTTGACATGAGACAACAAAGGAATCTGTTACAAACACCAAGGGAAAACTACCCAAAAGGGGGACCTTCAGATCATTTTTGCTTTTCAAGCAGTCTTTTTCTGAGAAAAAAAATATGGAAAGTAGCACAGACTATTCATTTTAGCCAACTCTAACGGGTAATCTGCAGCCGCACAGTTCTGAATGGAATGCCAACAAAGGTGAATGGGAAAGGCAATCCATAAAGAGTGTGGCGTCCTTTCGAGAGGCCTTTCAGACACTTGTGATGAACCCCACAAGCTCCACTGCTCTGAAGTGATGCTCAAAGAAAGGAATAAACGGCAGGGAGAGTTTAAAATCAAATTGCATCCGAACTTTCAACTACATTCCTCCTAACAGCTGCTTTGGGGAAGAATCCTGGCAAGTGCTTTTAGATTTTTATTCATGTGCAGACAGGAGAGGAGGTGAGGAAACAATTCTGAGATGAAGAACTCCAAATTATGAGAAGAATGCCAACTGTCAATAATCAAAATAATTCTTCTCTGCATAATCAACACCACGTCGGCACAGCTGCTGACGAAGAAACAATAAACACCAAGTAAAAATAAAAATCTCTCTCTTTTTTTTCGTGCTACCTTACAAGGAAAATCTGTATTGGAGCAAGGCTTTGTGAAATAGTTCCTGAAGCATGCAATCAACATTTTCTTGAAATTACAGCTGGCATCTTGCATCTAGCAAACTTCTTTCTTTCCATGTTGTTATTTATTTATACCTTGTAGAGATGGTTTAATTCTCAATTGCCAGGGCCATCTGCTTGACAATTGATTGCATTCTGCCTGATGGTACACCTCACACTGAAATGTGGAGATTATATGTTTACAGGTATGTCTGAGTTGCATGTGATAAGGATCATGTGATACTTGGACAGTGCTGCAGAGCAGCAGTACTCAGCCTTGCTATGTTTCATTGTATGGCATCAATCGCTTTGTGGAAGGGGACAGTCTCAGCTTTCTTGAATTAAACATCAGAGAAACCAAAGTCATTAGGGTGTCGAGTGCTGGCTCTGGAGTCAGACAGTTTTTGGGTTTAAACTGACTCCATCATTTACTATCATGTGACTCTGAGACTGTCAGTCAAACTCCTTGAGCTCTCAATGTTCTCATCTGCTGAATGCGAATAAGAATACTCCCTCAGATGTTTCTGATGGGAATAAAGTATAATAATTAATGTAACATACTCTATACAATGCACGGCCCATATTAAGGGTATGGTCAAAGTCTGCTGTTAGAACCGCCCTGCAATTAGGGAATATTTCAGCCCTCAATTCTCAGTTTCCTCTCAGAAAATGGCAGTGGCTTATACTCCCTTTGTCCTAGAAGGACTTCTAATTTCCCCCTAGTTATTATATGATTCAGGTATTCATTTGGTCATGAATGGCCCAAACAGAGGTTAGGGTCTGGTTCCTTTGGGGCTTATGCACAGACACAAGAGGTCAGGAGGACCCTAGGGAGATGTGCTGGCTGGTTGATTAATGCCCCCCTTTCTGAACACATTCCCTCCATCCCCCTGACATTTGATGGAGGTGACTACAGTGCTGTGTGGAGCTGGGCTGACACTTGGAGACGATGGGGAAATATTCCCTGGGAAAGACAGGCTCTTGAACTCCCTTGGCTTCTGACTTTGATCCCATCTCCCCAAAAGAAGTAAGAGGAATCCTAATAAACTGTAAGGCTGATCTCAGTGTTCCCATTCTCAAAAATGTATTAATGGCATCCCACTACCCACAGATAAAGTCTGAGGTCCTAAATATGAACCAATCTCTACAACATGCAGGTGAGGGATATACAGTCCTCAAACAGGTGGAGTCAACCAAGAGTGGAGACAGGTGTGAACTGCAAAATTAACTGAAAATTTCCTCGCTGGTAAAACAATTCTGCACAATTCCAAGAGAAGCAGCCACTCAGTCATGTCCAATTCTTTGTGATGCCATGGGCACGCAGTGGTAAAGATTCTGCCTGCCAATTGAGGAGATGCAAGAGACATGGGTTCAATCCCTGAGTCAGCAAGATCCCCTCAAGTAGGAAATGGTAACCCACTCCAGTATTCTTGCCTGGACAATTCCATGGACAGAAGAGACTGGTGGGCTACAGTCCACGGCATCACAAAGAGTCAGACACGACTGAGAGACTGAGCACACACACACACAATAGTATTATTTACTAGTGATAATTCATAAATTTATTAGCATATGCTAGAAAGTGATAAAATCATATTACCTAGTCAGAACTAAGCTCAGGCATCAAGCATATCAAAAGGGAATGAGATGACAGAGGTAGATGATGGGTAACCAAGTTCAAGGATTGATGCTTAAATACTTTATTCTTAGGCAAGCACCTCAGCCTCTCAATCACAGCCTATTTGTTCTCATAGTACATGTTATTCTAACAGGCTTAATTATCTGGCTTCCAGTTCCAGAACAAATTAGAGTCAGCTAAATTGATGGGAGCAGAGAACTGTTACAAATAGACCTACCGTCATCCCTGAGACATGTAAGACACTCTATTCCTGCCCACCAGCCCTCTATTTCTCATGGGTTTACACCGCCTTTCCCTCCAACATTCCTCATATAATATGATTTCAATTCTCTCTGTCACCTTAGGTCTGTCCTTTAAACCTACTCCATTTTTTAATATCCCCTTAAAGCAAAATTATATACAACATTGCATGTGTGGCTTGGCCAAAAATTATTGGAGCCCAGGTTTTATGAAGAGGTCACAAACTCAACCACTTCCAGAGACAATGGAATACAGCAAATGAACAAAGAAATCAAGTACAAGACAATAACAAATGGTGTCTCTAATGGTGAATAAATGAAGAGGGAATGCCCAAAGGCATTCTTGCATTTGATACAAGAATGTCCAATAGTCTGACCCAGATGATTTGTGTAAGCCAATTGGGACGTGGCATTTGGCCCAATAAGACTGAAAGAAAGAATGAATATTCCAAGTCTGGGAGAGAAGGGTCTTCATCCCTCCTTTTGGACACAAACAAGGAAGTGTGAGCCATCAACTTGCTCCTGGATGTCATCTTACAACCTTGAGAGGAGTGCCTGCCAGAGGAAGTCAGGACAGGAAGATGGAAAGAACCCATGGCCTGGATGACATCACAAACTGCCGAACTGACCAATCCCAGGGCACACTCGAACTCCTGACTTAAGTAAGAGAATAAATGTTCTCATTGTTTAAGGCGGTTTGCATTGGGGATTTTCAACTTGCCCTCAACAGCATCTTAGAAAATACAGAATTCAAGTTGTAACATTTAAGCTCTGTGATAACCAAGTAAGACTTAGCTGGTAGTAGTACAGAATCTTCAAACACTTGGAACGTGAGACGTGCTCTAAGTGTAAAATACTCACAGAATTTAAAATAAGACTTAGTATTAGAGGTATAAAAAATACCTCAGTATAGTTTCCATACTGATCACACCTTGAAAAAATATTTTGGGATATGCTGGATTAAATAAAATATATTCATAAAGTTAATTTCATCTGTTTCTTTTTACCTTTTTTTTTAAATGTGGCTACTAGAAATTTTTCAAAATTTTATTTATTTTTGCCTGCATCAGGTCTTCACAGATGCATGAGGGTTTTCTCTAGTTGCAGCGAGCGGAGGCTACTCTTCGTTATGGAGCACAGGCTTCTCATTGCAGTGGCTTTTCTTGCTGTAGAGCAAAACTTGAGACTATATATGTACTCATGTTATATTTCTACCAAACAGCATTGGTCTAGTAATTGTGCTCTCTCAAGCAGCCTTAAGGCCATTAGGTGACATGGACCTATTTATTCATATTTCACTTACTGTCAACAAACATTTCTGCACTTTTCTTACCCCTTCTTTGGGAAAGTCATTTTTCTCCATTCTGTTTTCCATACAGTAATTTTTCTCAGCCTAACTGAAGAACTTACATTGATTCTAATTATCCTAAGTCCACTGAAATAGCCCAAAGGGCATGTTGGAAATCTGGGGGGAGGCAATTTGGGTTGTCACATGATGAGGAGGGGCACTACAGTTATTTAGTGGGCAGGGCCTTGCACATCTCATAGAGGTGAAGAGAAGTCACTTCCCCCATGTCATTCCTATAGATGAAAAAATATGCTTATACATACCTGGACAGAATAAAATTCCCTTTCAGTTATAAATATGGTTACTTAGGGTTTGTTGTTGTTGTTGTTGGTTTTGCATGAGTTTAATGTAAGCTACTTTTCTAGGAATGCAGCTACTGTGAAATCAAGGGAGAGATATGCTTTGTTTGGTCAGAACTTTAGAATTTACTCATCGTTTTAGAAAAATCACATCATTTGTAACAATGGAACCACTGGTATCTGGGTCACCAGCATAGTTCCACAGCATTTGAGCTGCTATAGTAAGACAATTCTATGCATATGTCCTAATATATTTATTTCATCCTGATTTCAAAATGTTAAATAGAAAAAGTGTCAATACTATTCAATTGAAGATTGTCTCACATCTATTAAATCCAAACTAATTCATTGTATCAGAGGCAAGAATCTGGTTGGTTCTGACAAAACACAATGTATGCATTCCTAAAAAGTCACCTCTCTACAGCAAACCACCTGATAAATCACAGGGCCTCAGGGAAAGTGGAATGAGGGCCCCAATGCTCAGAAATTTCAATAGCAACACATTAAAAAAAAGAACCTAATAAAAATGGCGGCACAGTTTTACACGTGTTAATGGCCAAGGAATATATAAGTAACTAGAGGCATGTCATCTTGGAAGAGATCTGAGGTTTGCTTGTACAAGTCTGAGCAGTGGAAGGGCTGCAGCTTGTGTTACTGAGGAGGAGGGTGGGCTGACTGGATGGCGAGACAAGCTGTAACACCAGATTTGGGTCAATGTGGCTTCCAACTCGGGGCTTACCGAGTGGCCTGGCGATGCAGAAGACGCAGGAGACCCAGGTTCAATCCTTGGGTGGGGAAGAGCCCCTGGAGGATAGCCCAGCAACCCACTCCAGTATTCTTGCCTGGAGAATCCCATGGACAGAGGAGCCCGGCAGGCTACAGTCCATAGTGTCGCAAAGTCAGACGCAACTAAAGCGACTAAACAGACACGCACGGCTTCCAACTCGAGGTGAACTGAGGTGGCTGGTCGATGTCTGGGTGGTGCACACACTTATTTTGTGCATTCTACGGGCTGAATTCATTTGGGTGTGGTTTTCTGCGTTCCCTTTGTGTGGATAAAACTGTGCATAAGCAAACACAAATGCTCAAATCGTGCCCTTATGTTACAGTCACATTGAAACAAATTCATGTTTCCAAAACAAGTATGATGGCAGAACCGAATGTACTACATATGTCTCCTAGCATCATTTTATTCTAAAATTGCTTCCCCCCCAAAAGAATAAATAAAATTGCTTCCCTTTTATTTCTCTTGTCATTACATTCATGACATTACAGTGATATTTGGGAATTACATACATAATGAATAGGTAGATTATGTCATCTCTGACATTCCTCTCACAATAACAAAAGTGGGATAACAAAATATTTTCTATAGAGAGAGCACTGGGCCTGAGAGGACTGAGAATCTCGGTTCTAACCTACTGGGCGGTTGTTAAAGAATTGTTGTTCTATGCAATTGTTATTCCTCTTGAGTTGTGTCATCAATAGATCTGGTAAGTGTGTCTCCCACTGTGCCATTCAATTTTTTCCAGGAAACAATTTTTCCCAGGACAGAACTAAGGAGTTCAGGTCATGCCACTAAAAATCACCAACACTTCCATCAACCATCACCCTAAACCTTCACTCAGTACCCAAACCACCTAACTTTTCATATCTGTCCATTGTTTTCAGAGGCTAGCAAAAGAAACCCTGCCCGGGGCTCCCCTGGTGTTGAGCCAGACCACACTGTCCGCCACATTCACAGGATCCTGCAATCTAAAATTCTCACCCACATCTATTCTGGTTTTGTTTTTATAAATGGAGACCTTTGTAAAGAAAAGGAAAGTGATTCTAGGGCTGGAGTGATAATTCACAAATTCACTCAAGAAGCATCTTAAAATGCATATTCCCAGGTCCTACTCCATACCTGGAGGTAATTCCTGGAAATTGGTATTAAGAATGATCTTTACAGGAGTTTCTGATGTGGAGCAGTTACACTTAGAAGCAAACATCTCAATCATCATCTATTTCTTCAGATGAAGAAATGGTGAATAAATGGTGAATACCAGTAAATATGAGTACTATGCTACAGGCTGGGTTTCAGAGCCAGGGTGGCATCCCACTCTAGTACTCTTGCCTGGAAAATCCCATGGATGGAGGAGCCTGGAAGGCTGCAGTCCATGGGGTCGCTGAGGGTCGGACATGACTGAGCAACTTCCCTTTCACTTTTCACTTTCACGCATTGGAGAAGGAAAGGCAACCCACTCCAGTCTTCTTGCCTGGAGGATCCCAGGGACAGGGGAGCCTGGTGGGCTGCCATCTATGGGGTCGCACAGAGTCGGACACGACTGAAATGACTTAGTAGTAGTAGTAAGAGATACACAGTATAATACAAAGAAATGACTGTCACAAAAGAAGCACGTGTTACAATAAAGCAGTTTCTCAACCTTTTTCCATGATCTCTCCAACCTAAACTCAAGCTTTTTTTTTTTGGCTGTGTCTCACAGTATCTTAGTTCCCAAACAGGGCTTGACCCGTGCACACCTCCCCCTGCCCTACACACACACACACACACACACACACACACACACACACACACGCATGCACATGCATGCATGCAGTGGAAACTCAGAGTCCTAACCACTAAGCCACCAGGGAAGTCCCAAATCAAGCATTTTTGGATACTGTTTTCCTAATTTCCTCCCACCACGAAATTTTATATACAGTATATTTTATGTATTATATGTATATCTGTGTTTTAGACATTAAAAGAATATATTTTGTCCCCCAAGAATGAATTTTTGCTCCCTTGGGGACAATATTGGACCAACTGAGAAGACATGTGATTAAGGTATATAAAAAAGATGCTGGGAGAGCACAGAAAGGGGTGACTCACTGCCTGGGACCATCAGGGAGGACAGAGGAGGAAGTGACATTTGAACCAGGTTTTGCAGGATGAGTAAGATTTGCCATCTGGGAAAGGAAGGGAAGTGGTTCTAGAAGGAAAAGCTCTCAGGCATGTGTGTTAAATGTTTGCATAGCACTGTGTGCTCTGAGGTCTACACATCTACAGAAAGACTGGGGAATTTAAAAATACAAATTTTAGTACAACTTTAGATACAAACTGACTCTTAGGAGGTATCAAGAGGAGGTATCACCCCTTTTGGGGGTGAGGGGTATATACGGAGCAGAAGCTGTGAAGAATGTTGAGTTATTAAAGGTAGGTATTTGGTTCCTTTAATTTCAGCCTATGTCTCAGATGGAAAGACTCCTGAGTAATAAATAATAGAGCACACTTTGGGCATATTTCATTCACCACACTCCCAGACACACTTCGAATACCATTCAAAGAGAGTCGTGAAATCTCTGATTAATATACAACACAGAGCTCTCTCTATACACTCTCAAGGGTAAAAATACTGCTGAAAAGCCAGTTCTTTTAAAAGCTGAGCATCTAACACCACCTTGTGAATGATAATAAATGGCAGGCTAAGTCAGAAGGTAGACTGGCCCTCTGTCTGGGTCTGAAAGTATTATATACACAGAAACACATGCCAGTTCTTCAGCCAAGAGGACAGGATGGTCTTCCAGAGAGATAAGATCTCCTATGAGACTCTTGGTATTTCCCAATTCCAGTTTGGTCAGAAATAGCAACCCTAACTCTCATGGATTGTTTTCCCATTCTGTTTTTTTCCCTTCATATTTCCCTTTCAGGCTGCACTAGGAATGTGTGTCTATTTGTTAGTAAAATTATATGGCAATAATTTTCCCTAAGGTCAAAGAAGTTTAGGACTTTTCACCAACCCCAGCTCCCTCCCTGGCTTCATGGAGTTTGTCATCCACTGAAAGAGACAAGCACTGCGCACAAAACTATAGGGCTAATTTCAAACGTGATCATGACAAGGAAAAAATAAACAGTATTAGACAAATGAAACAAACATAACTTAGAACCCACAACTACACATGCACATCAAGATGCTTCACACTGTGCAGGGCACCACGGCAAAGACAGATTTATATTATGCATAAGGAAAAAGAAGAGAAAGCCAATCTTCCTGAAAGAATTATGCCTATGTTTGCCCACTCTAATTATTATAATTAGAACTCCATCCACTTGAATGAGGACTGTGCAGCATCAGATTTATTTCTTAATGGTCATCATGGGCCCAAAGAGAATTATGCAAGGATACTGCACACAGCATTGTTTACAGAAGGAAAAGTAATGACCCAAGTGCCCATAGTAAGGGGATTCAGTTCAGTTCAGTTCACTCAGTCATGTTCGACTCTTTGCGACCCCATGAATCGCAGCACGCCAGGCCTCCCTGTCCATATGCAAAGAGTCTACCTACGCAGTATTCAAAAGAATGTGCTAGGGTTATAGATACTAATATGAAACTACATCCAAAACACTTTGTTGGATTAAAATAAACAAAATGTAGCATTCTATCCATTCACACGTAGAGTGTGTTTCCATTTGTGTGACATTTAAGCAGAGGGATATGGGTTCAAGTAAACTTGCACATACACAGAATTCCTCTGAAGGAATACAGAAAAAGTGATAACAGCGATTGCCTCTGGAGGCAAGAACTGGGTATATGAAGTCAGGAGTGGTAACAGACATCATGTTCATAATGTTTACTTTACTATTTTTAGAAGCTTGCCACATCTGGTTAAAGAAAAATTATCTCAAACATCATATATGGAGAACAGAAGTGTTAACCAATAATAGAAACCATTCACTTTGTAATCTGCTTCCCATCCCAAGTCTGTCTGCTTACAGCATTCTCTAAATGTTAAGAAATAAGGTCAGTGGCATTGGATGGGTGGAGAGCAAGGTTCAAATACTACTGAGGAGGAAGCCAAGAAGTAAAGAAAGGGCAGGGCAGGGGGTGGGGGGAAGCAGTAAAGGCTTGTGTGACCAGCAGACAAAGCTTCACGGGATGTTGATCATAAAGATTGGAGGATGCACCTCTGGTGGGGAACATGATTTTAAGTGGTATACAGACACTTTGCTGGACAAAATTGATTCACGTAATGAAAAAAAATCATTCCCTTTTCAAATCTTTTTTATTCCTTGGATACAATAAAAGAGAAAGTCTCAGTTTGATACAAGTATGTCTTTATGGCCTCTGGGTACTCTCCTGGAGTTAAAATTTGATAACAGTGTTTTGACCTAACTATATTTCTTTTCACTCATATCCTTCTTAGTGCAAGTAACTTTAGCTTCCATCTGTGGTCGTGACATAAAGTCTCCTTCTAAAATAGATGTAGTTGATTTCAGTTTTTAAAAATGAACCATTTTCAGTGAAAATATTAAGTAACACGAGAGGTACAGGGAGATGTCAAAAACTGTGCATGTGATACATGAATGACTGTTGTTTGGGAAGCCGTGAGTTGAAAGAAAAATTATCCTCAGCCTTAGAAGTTGAGAATTACCCAGAGCTGAGAAGTCGCACAGTTATGTAGTTGTGACTGTTGTTGGTTTTTCATTTTCATCCCACTGAACAAGCACTAAAGAAAAATGAGGGAGGTTCTTATTACAGAACTGAACTGAAGCTGCAGTTCAGTTTTCTTTGTCAGTGGTATTTAACAAGAATATCTTTAGTTTCCTAGAGCCGATTCTTTGGATGGCTAATACTTAGAACCAAGAGTGCAGGCCGCACGCTGAAGGCCTAATTAAAAGTGTGATTCTTGCCCTAGTGTGTCACACTAGCCCTTCTGTTGGCCTCCCAGGAGAGAAGAAACACCTCCACTGAAATCACATTTTCCGACTTTCTCCTTCTCCAGTGCAACCACTTTTTCATTAGCTAATCCCAATTAGAACATTTTTTTACTAAAGCCATAAATCTCTGCCACTCTCAATAAACATAAATTATATAGTAAATAATCATATTCTGTATCTATCCAAAAAAATAAGAACCTCTTTTTTTTTCCCAGTTTATGAGACTCAGAGTTGCTAAGTCAACACTCAGGCCTTTTGATTTGGGTTTCCCCCTCTCATCCATCAGCCGTCTTAAATGCAATACTTCTCTTAGGAAGAAAATGATCACCAATGAACTTTTCTAAAATTAGCCACATTCTCTTTCTTCCTCGTTGTGAGCAATTTAACGGAGTGGGAAGAGCTGGATCATTGTGCTAAAACCTACCTCTGCCATTTACTGGCTGAATGACCTGGGATACTCCTCAGCTGGCTCAACTGAGGAGACAGACCTTGTAAGATTTTGTTTCAAAATAAATGGAGAAACTAAATATACAAGGTTTAGCACAGTGCCTGGCACAGAGTATGTGTGCATTCATATTAGCTGTTCATACTGTAGAAATAAAAGTGGTGATTTTTGTTGTTGTTCTTTTTGTGGTCAGCAATTGCTTAACCCAACATTTCATAGGTTAAACTAATTAAAAGAAACATAGCTTATCCTGTGATTGATTTTCAAGCTCATTTATTAGCCATTTCTCTATGGTTTAGTTTAATTAAATTGAGCAGCATATCAAATATTGATTTTAATAAAATCTTGATTAATATTTGAGCAATTATCAAACATGATTTTTCATGCCATTCCTGCATTTCAATGAAACCAACCTAAAAACTAATTTGCTTTTAAATGAAGAAGTGATTTATATATATATTTATATATACACATTTATATATATATATATACACACACACACACACATACCTCAGGCTATTTTCAAAAATAAAGAAAAAATGGCCCCCCAGTCTTTTTATTAGCATTAGCAAAGATAAGATGCAATGTCTGACCAGCACTGCAAAACCTTAATCCAGGCAGTCATGTCATTTCCAATCAGTAGTGAAAGAGGAAAAACAAAATAGAATCAATTTCTTTGATAAATATTAATTTAGCACCCACTTTGTACAAGGCACTGTCCTACACCATCCAACGCAAGTTGAGGTTGAAAGAGCTAATCCTGCAGCCAGTTTTAACATGTGTGGAAGAATTCAGCCACACAGGAAGTCCATTATTTTATGCAATAATAACCAGAGAAGTTTCAACTCTTGAAATTACTTTGTTGTGGAATTTATGTGTATAGGCTCACTCTTAGGAGAATAAGATGTAAATGTGATGGTATAAATTATCAGTAGGATCATATTAACAATTACCATGAATATAAGACGTTCAGTAAGTTTTGGTTTGATAGTTAAGTGCTTAAAATTTTTCTAGCCGATATGTATTGCAACAGCGCCACCTAGAGGATTCTTAAAAACATCACAGGGTCATTTCCCCGGACTCGGCCATTCTTCCTATTTAGGCAGAAAGAAAAGTAGGTACTGCATTCTGGGTCTTCTGTCATTTAGACCAGTTCTTTCCATCTATTTGGCACCTTCTTAAATCTTTAGATTTCTACAGAATAGCTAAATAAAATTGAATATGCTGAAAATCACAACACATTTGTGCAGAGGATCCCAATTTTCCCCCTGGAAGAAGGGGAATTGGTGTGTCCTGGGACATTATGATGTGAACCACAGCAGTCCCCCTCCCTGGGGCACAAACCCTCCTTATTCTGTCCTAAATCCCAGACAGGTGAGCACTTAAAGCAGACTGGCTATTTGGTAACAGGTCAAAGTCTTATTCCAACACTTATTTAGAAGAGTCAAGAAGTTAACTTTCTATTGTTTACTCCAGCAGATCCACTTACTAACTTCCTTCTGCTGCCCAGTGTTCTGGGGGTGGGGTTGAAAGGGAAAAGACAGAACATTTCCCATTTTGTATAGTCCTCATTCTTTTTTTTTTTTGTAATTTTTCTCAACCAGGTAACTGCTTTGGAGGCAAATTAAAAGGATTAATGTTTAGATAATAAGTGAGTTCTTGGTAAGAACTAGCACTCTCCTTGTGTTATGTGGTTTCAGAATTGCAGCCGACTCTTCTCCCAGCTGACTGCAACCTCAGGGGGAATGGCAGAAATGCACCTTCAGTAAGGCAGGTAGAGTGCTCATCTTCACTGCCACTTGAGGGTGCTGTCTGCCTCAGGACGGACAGACTCACAACTTGCCATGCAAGACAAAATGTAGAAATCTGAGTTAGCCACACCTTCTTGCCTGTGTATAGGAAGTCAGTGTTCTACATAAACACACTAGTAAACAGCAGGGAGCCAGTGGGGGAACAGTCATGGTGATTCTCTAAATTTCAAGTTAAGCACTTCGACCTAGTTTTTCAAAGTAAGACTAGGTTTTAGCTAGAGAACTCATTTCCCATTCTGTAAGGAAAAGCCACAGCTAAAGTCACACCAAACTGCAATAATCTTAGTTCTCTTGAAACATCTTCCATTTTCTTGCCCACTCTTTCCCTTCTATTCAACCTTCACATCTGTTCACCTAACGAGTGTCTGATTCTTTACGACTGTGCTATGTGAAAGTTGCTCAGTCGTGTCTGACTCTTTGCAACCCCATGCACTATACACTCCAGGCCAGAATACTGGAGTGGGTAGCATTTCCCTTCTCCAGGGTATCTTCCCAACCCAGGGATAGAACCCAGGTCTCCCGCATTGCAGGTGGATTCTTTACCAACTGAGCTATCAGGGAAGCCCCAAGTGCTATGAAAGCAGGGCTATTCCTATTTTATTCACTGCATTCCCATGTATTCCCATGGTTCTTGTGCAAACACTCCATCAATATTTTTGAAGGAACAATTCCCCTATGTAAGTATGATTCACCTCAAGAAGGACTCTGAGGCTTCATATATTATCTCCATCACTTTGCCTTCCAAACATGTGCCTCAGTTGTGCTTCCTCACTTACCTTGTCCTCTTAATCCCTACAGTGGTCAGAAGAAAAGCCCAAGACTCCATAATGTAAGCTGCTTCTTGCTAGTCAAGGCTTACAGCAATTCCACTTGGGAGCCTGGTCACAATCTCCAGACGATTCTAGGATCTGCAGACTACCCATCTCAGCTACTGAGTCACTGCAAGAGAAGTGGTCAATCAAAATATTATATTTGCAGGACGGCTCTTTCTCCGATGTCTGGTGTTCTCTTAGGAAGCAGCAGTCAACTGGGAGGAAGATGAGAACCCTCCCTCTTTACAAGTAGATAACAAAGTCTTCTCTCTTGTATGCAGTTGGCCTAACAGCATAAAAGGAAGATATCTTTGTTTCTGATTGGAGCACTTACTGTATCCATGGAAGGACTATGATATTTTGGAACTAGGTAAACTGAAGAGTGTAAAACAGGCACTCAGAGAAATCCTGGGAAATTTCAGAGTGATATGAAATGGGATTTATCACTTTGGACTCTTATTCTGTTAATTGGCTTTTTTGCCTCAGAGACTGTATCTACAAGCTTGACAGGCTCAAGGAGTCGCTGTGAGGGCAACTGAGGCTGGGTATATCAAAGTGCTTGGAAAACTATGCCCAGCTAACAAAAAATGAGAGAGAAGAAATTGTTAACAGAAGGACCACAGACTTCCCCAATACCAATTATATTTAGTTTTTAAGGGTCTGGAGAGAATATTTCACTGCTTACATCCTCACATGGGTTTAATTAAGAAAGAAAACTTATAGAAAAATTAGCCAAGCATATCCTAAATGATAATCAGTAGATTCTGAGAGTAAGAACCCGGTAGAGATCACATAGGGTACAATAAAGGGGAAACGCCATATATAGTTGCGTCATTTTGTTTCCGTATTTGTAATTGTATGGATGGAAATATACATGCAGAGTATGATGACTAAACATTTTTCACTCAGTCACCTTAGACAAAGCTATACTTTTTATTCATTCATAAAAAATGTTTTTATCGTAATTACTGAAAACTGGAAAAACAGAATAAGAGTTTCCTGAAATGAACAAAAGATATCAAGCCACAGTTTCAAGAGGCAAAACAAATGCCTAGCATTTTGTTTGTTTTGCTTTAATTTAGTTTGTTTCTTTTGTTTATGGATGTTCAATTTTCTCCAGCACCATTTATTGAAAAAGCCATGTTTCCTTCACCGAATGCTTCTTCACCTTTGACAAAAATCAGCTGGGAATATTTGCGTGGGATTATTTTGAGGTTCTCTCTTCTGTTGCATTGATCCATATATTTAGCTCTCCACCAACATAACCTAGTCTTGATTATTGTAGCTATATATCTTGAAATTTAGTACAGTGGTTTCTCCAAATTTATTCTTCCTTTTCAGAATTGTCTCTGCTATTTTGTTTTTCAATACAAATATTAGAATAATCTTCTCTGAATCTTCAAAAAATTTTGCTGGGATTTTGGCAGGAATTGATCCTGTACATCAGTTTGGAGAGAACTGGCATCCCTTCATTTACTTTGATCTTCCTTTTCTTCAATCAGCAGTTCATAGTATGAGGCATACAAATCCTATGCAAGTTTTGTTATATTTACACCTGAAGATTTCATTTCTACAAGTTGTTTTCATAGATTCCATGGCATTTTCTACATATTCAATAATCTCCAAATAGGGACAGTTTTATTTCTTGATTTTCAATCTTTTGAAAATCATTTGCCTTTTCAGTCCTTTTCTTGCTTTACTGCACTGGCTAACTGGTCCATCACTGTGTTAAGGAGTAGCAACAGAGGACATCCTCTCTTTTTCCCAATTTTTGGAGAAAAGCATTTGTCTTTCAGCATGAAGTACATTAACTGTAGCTTTTTACACACTCTTTATAAAGCTACAGTCCATGGGGTTGCAAAGAGTCGGATATGACTGACTAACACTTTAAGAAGTTATAGAAATTCCCTTTTATTCCAAGTGTGCTGTTTTTTTTTTTTTAATCATGAATTGGTATTGAATTCTGTCAAATTCCTCTTTTTGCATCAATTATTAATCATGTGATTATTTTTTCTTCCTTAGTCTGTTAACTATTGACTACTGACTGACTATTGAATGATGAACCAACTTTGCATTCCCTGGGATAAACTCCAGTTGGTAATGGCTTATAATTCTTTATAATTGCTATTTCTATTAGCTAATATCTTGTTAAGGGTTTTACACGTACACTCATGAAAGATACTGGTCTATAGTTTCCTTCTCTTCCTTTTTTAATACTGTCTTTGTTTTTTATAACAAGATAATGCTAACTTCATAAGATGAATTGGTATGTCTTCCCCCTTCTACTTTTGGAATGATTGTGTATAAATGATATTAATTAGTCTTTAAACATTTTTGCAGATTTCTTTGGTGAATCTCCAGTGGAAATTTCTTTCGGGGAATTTTCAAATTATAAATTCAATGTCTTGAATATGTACACAGCTATTTAAATTATGTATTTCAAACTGGGTTTTTGTGGCAGGTGATTTTAAGGATTTGGTCCATTTCATCTAAACTGTAAACTGTATGCATGCAAAGTTGTGCATACTATTCCCTAACTTTTTAAATCTCTGCAAAGTATGTAGTGACAGTCCATGTTTCATTCTGATACTGCTTATGTGTGTTTTCTCCCATTTTTGTCTTTGTCCATCTTTCTAGAAGTTTGCAAATTTTATTGATATTTTCCAAGTACCAACTCTGATCTTCTCTATTGTCTTCTGGTTTTAAGTGTTTCATTTCTGCTCTTATGTTTATGATTTACACTCTTCTGCTTCCTTTGGTTTTTTTGTAAGTTCTCGATATGAGAGCTCGCTTTAAAATGTTTTACCTTTTCTAATGTAATAATTTAATGGCTATAAATTTCCCTCTCATCATTGCTTTAGTTATATCCCACAATTTTGATATGTTGTATTTTCATTTCCATTCAGTTCACTGTATTTCTATTCTCTTAAGATCTCTATGATTCATGCATTATTCAGAAATGTGTTGTTTATTGTCCAAGTGTTTGGAGATGTTAATATTATCTGTTATTGATTTCTAACTTGACTCCACTGCCCCTGGAAACATACTCTGTTTGATTTTAGTTCATTTAAATTTGTTGAGGTTTGTCTTATTGCCCAGGATGGTATATGCTCTGTGGGTACATGAAAAGAACATATATTCCACTGGTGTTGGTTAGAGAATTCTGTAAATGTCAAGTAGATTCTGTTGGTTGATAATGCCAAGTTCTTTATCGCTGGTAGTTTTTGTTATTCTTCTATCAATCATTGAGAAAGGGGTCTTGAAGTCTTCAATTGTTATTGAAGATGTGTCTATTTCTTTTAATTCTGTCACTTTCTATAGTTTGCAGCTCTGTTGTTTGATGCATACCTTTTTAGATTTGCTGTATCTTCTCTGTGGATTGATCATTTTATCCTTAAATAATTTTCCTTTTATGTGTGGTAATTTTCTTTGCTGTGAAGTCTATTTATGAGATATTAACATTCTTGCTTATTTGGATTAATGTTTACATGGTATTTCTGGCTCCTTAGTGGAAGTGACTAGAGAGCTAATAAACACAGCTGGAGGTGTCTCTCCATAGGGTTTGCCTGTCCACATGAGGGTGGCTGGTTGCTAGTAGTTGGCTAGAGTACAGTGGTTATTTTCAAAGTGTTTCCATCTTGCTGGCTGGCCCTTCCTGATCCTTGGATTCAAGCATAGGGTTTTGGATTTTTTGTTTTTCATTTCTGTGCCTATCGGCATTTCTGCATTACCAGCTTCTTCAGTTCCTAGTCTGGGATATAGGAGGCAAAAAAGAAACCCAGGTAACTTACACTCATGTCATTCCTTGGGTCCCAAGGTCCCTGGGCAATCTGCCTGATTTACTCCATCTGTCAAAGTCTTCTTGGGTTTGTACATATAATTTGCATGACTTTTAGTTATATTCCATGGGAAGAATAAGGAAACATACATCTACTCCATCTTTCAAAAACAGAAATTACTGGTCATTTTTTGAAGAATTCTGACAATCTCTCCGTGTGCTTAGTCTGTATCCATTTAATGTAACTGTTGATAAATCAGAATTCTACAATTATATCTTTCTTTTCTGATTGTTCCATTTGTTTTCCGTCCCACTGTCTGTCTTTCTCTTTTAGGTTATTTGAACAACTTTTAGTACTCCAGTTTATCTATTATGCTATGGAGGCCTGCTGCTGCTGCTGTTGCTGCTGCTAAGTTGCTTCAGTCGTGTCCGACTCTGTGTGACCCCATAGACAGCAGCCCACCAGGCTCCACCGTCCCTGGGATTCTCCAGGCAAGAACACTGGAGTGGGTTGCCATTTCCTTCCCCAATGCAGGAAAGTGAAAAGTGAAAGGGAAGTCGCTCAGTCGTGTCAGACTCTTCGAGACCTCATGGACTGCAGCCTACCAGGCTCCTCCGTCCATGGGATTTTCCAGGCAAGAGTGCTGGAGTGGGGTGCCACTGCCTTCTCCGATGGAGGCCTGGTGTGCTGCAATTCATGGGGTCGCAAAGAGTCAGACACGACTGAGCAACTGAACTGAAATGAACTGAACTGAATGGAGTTTTGGGGCTTCCCTGGTGGCTCAGAGGTTAAAGCATCTGCCTCCAATGCAGGAGACCCGGGTTCGATCCCTGGGTCGGGAAGATCCCCTGGACAAGGAAATGGCAACCCACTCCAGTATTCTTGCCTGGAGAATCCCATGGACGGAGGAGCCTGGTAGGCTACAGTCCACGGGGTCGCAAAGAGTCAGACACGACTTAGCAACTTCACTTCATTGTATTTGTATAAATTTTTATTGGTTCCTCTATGGATTACACACCTCACTTCAGAGTTTACTTAGAAGTACTACTTGAACACATCAAGTAGAATGTCAGGATACATCCCTTTAGCCTCCCTACTCTGTGTTGTGATTATTTTACACATTGCATTTACATACTTTTAACAATGTTTTGTTTTCAACCATCAAACATATTTAGAAGACTCAAGAGGGGGAAAAAATGTCTATTATGGAGGTCACCAAGTTTTTCAGCGAAGATCTAGACAGTAAATATTTTAGGCTTTTCAGGCCATACAATGTGAAGGTAATGATTGGAAATGACCATGTGGAAGCTTCTGGAATGTGGGCAGTGTTCTATCTCCTGACCTGGTTGGGGGTTACGTAGGCGTTCACTTTGTGGTAACTCACTGATTTTATATTTTCTTTTAGGCACGTGGCCTGTGTTAGTAACTCACCAATCAACTTTTGTGCACCAAACTGTCTTGTGTGTTATACCTAACAATGAAAGTAATTCTGAACTGAATAGACTAGAGACCTTTTGACTGTATTATCAGGGAAAAAGAAGGGGTATATAAAGTACATGGTTCTCTTATTGCTCCCTTCAGTCCTTTCTTTGAACAAAATTAAAAACCAGGAAATAGTAACAATTTTCCCTCACCCCTAAGATACTGAGACTATCTACTGGGTGCAGTGCACAACGATGGAAACTGCTTGCTGGAGCGATTAGTTTAAAAATGGGAATTGTGAAAAAATGAGATGAGAGGTAAATAAATTACACTAGATGAACATTTTAAGTGAATAACTGGAGAAGAGGAATAAGAGAACCAAGGGAAAGATTTTCTTTAGTGAGAAAGTCAGTGATACAAGTTATAAATTTTTTTTCATAGGGAGGGCATGAAGGAAAAGGAGGCTGAAGAGAAAGTAGTCAAGAAGGGAGAGAGGACAGAAATAGGGGAGGGAAGTAAGGAGGGAAAGGCTAGAGAAAGAGAAAGCTGAGAAAGAGGGAAAGAAGGGAGTAAAGGAATGGAAGAAATAAGGAAGAACACTAAAGAAAGGAAATGACACAGAAAGTAATGTGGCTAAATGACCCATAGCGGGCACCTGACACAAGCCAAGTAGTTCACCCACATGATACCTTTGACACCTCACATAAACTCTGAGATACTGTCTTTCCTATTTTATAAGTGAGGAAACAGAAGCTCTTATAACTTACTTTACTCACAGAAACACACCTAGAAACATCACCCTGCTGCTGCTGCTGCTGCTGCTAAGTCCCTTAAGTCATGTCTGACTCTGTGAGACCCCATAGACGGCAACCTACCAGGCTCCCCCGTCCCTGGGATTCTCCAGGCAAGAACACTGGAGTGGGTTGCCATTTCCTTCTCCAATGCGGGAAAGTGAAAAGTGGAAGTGAAGTCACTCAGTTGTGTCCAACCCTCAGCGACCCCATGGACTGCAGCCTTCCAGGCTCCTCCATCCATGGGGTTTTCCAGGCAAGAGTACTGGAGTGGGGTGCCATTGCCTTCCTAGCTGCATGTAACTCCAAATTCTGTGCTCTAGGAAACCATTTAATTACAACAGAAAAGATTCTCTTACAGGAAGTAAATGCTTACGTTACACTTGAGTCCTGAAAAGAATTACCCTAGAGGTTGCCTTTGTCCTAATATAAAGTAGAAAATGGCTGATTTTCTGAAACTCTAAATCTGTCATTCTAAAATGGTACTGGGTCAGTTATAATACTTACTGATGTCACTGACATCCCCTAATTCTGCTTCAGTATTAAGGGCAATTTTCAAGCAAACTGTTGTTGCTGTTGCCGTTTAGTCGTAAGTCATGTCCAACTCTTTTACAACCCCATGGACTGTAGCAGGCCAGGCTCCTCTGTCCAAGGGATTTCCTAGGTAAGAATACTGGAGTGTGTTGCCATTTCCTTCTCCAGGGGATCTTCCCAATCCAGGGAGTGAACCCGAGTTTCCTACACTGGCAGAGAGATTCTTTATCACAGAGCCATCAGGGAAGTCAAAGAATCTAGTGTACACTTTTTTGAGCAATATCACTAGAGTACTAGGAGAAGTTGTGTTTAAACTGACAAATAATGCCTTATTTTATGAGAAAATGGGCACAAAGTATACTCCTTGGCTCATTATTTAGTATTTGCCAACTGGTAGGAATGCCAGTTTCTATATGGGACGGTACTGAAAATACCAAGATAAAACTCGAGCTCATGAAGTTACCTGGGTTTCTTCAGATTAAACAGAGAGTAGAAACAAATTATTAGAGAGATTCCAGCAGAAAATTGTCTCACTTTCACAAAACTATATGTGAAGAACAGTAGACTTTATGTTCGCATGTACCACAACTTTGGTGGTCACTTCAAGAGTACTTGCAAAAAGTATTATTCATTAAGTCTTTCACTTTAGTTCAAAGTTATTGAACTATAGTTAGCATTTACTGTGGGTCAAAAGAAGTGGTGAGGGGATGAACAGAAGAGAAAAAGAGAAACAGAGGTTCCCATACACTGAGCATGGGTATAGAGAACGTGATAGATGCTGCCAAGATATTTTATACAGCACAGCTCTGGATATTCATTATAGTCCCTCAAAAAGCATAAAAATTAAACCATGCTACCTCCAAGGAATAATTAGAAGTGAAAATCAATACGGAGAAAATGGCTCATATTCTCTTCATTGATTTTCTGTGCACAGTGAGTCAAACTTGACTGTTGGTTGGAAGTCAGTTTGGCTACTTCTTATTACTTTTTTCAGCAGTTGGATACTCCTGCCAGTGCCTTTCATGCCGGAGTCTCTCTTTGCTCTAATCACAGCTGTCAGCTATTGAATGAGTTTGATACCCTGACTTCAGAAAGGAGGGGATTCGCAGACCACGCATATGCAGTCAGTTCCTTCATTAAAGCTGACTGACATCAGCGATAACACGGTGCACTGCCACTGATTTTTAGAAGCAAAACAAATTGCTGCACAACCAAGTAGGAATCTCCTGGATCTAAAACACCCAGAGAGCCCAAGAATCAGTGTTTATACAATTTATCCAGTATTGCAGTATATGCCTGCACTTTTATCACTGAAAAGCATACAAGTTATCAGTGCAGAACTAGATCTGCAAACATACACACCAGCTCCTCCCCCAGAATCTCAGTTGCCCATTCCAAATGACCTTGGCTGGAGTGTCAAGTGTGGAGTGACAAGGCGGTATGAGTTAGCCATTGTGACCTGGCTTTTTGAGAAGCAGTAAGTTTCTCAAAGGAAAAAAAAAAAAAAAACTGAAGCAGAACTAGAGCTTCAGCGAGTGTTTCTGTACATAACATAGTATCATCAAAGGGTAGGACTCCAAGTTGAAATGGATCATCTAGTCCCAAGCCAAGTTCAAAATTTTTCCAGGGCATCCCTGACCAGGAAGACAAGGACCTATTCAGATTCTAGATGACTTCCCTAGCAATAACTATGCCTTGTTTGGTGTAACGTACTTATTGGAAACAAAAGCACAAACTGAGTCAGTATTACAGGGAGCTGCTATAGTGGGGTCCCTATGGAGAAGCAGTCCCAACTTGACCATTTATATTTACTGCATGCATGCTCAGTCGCTAAGTCATATCCAACTGTCTTTTGATCCCATGGACCAGGCTCCTCTGTCCATGGGGTTTTCTAGGCAAGTAATGGAGTGGGTTGCCAATTCCTTCTCCAGGGCATCTTCCCCACCCAAGGATAGAACCCGTGTCTCCTGCTTGGCTGGTGGATCCTTGACCACTGAGCCACCAGGGAAGACCTGTCTAGAGTTCAGTCATTCAAGTTCTCTTCAAACCCCAGGACAAGATGCCGACCCAACCACAAAATTTTCCCACTGTGCCTCAGGTACACTCTGTCTCTTCCTCCCAGACTACCAAGATACATCAATGCCCCTCGGAAGACCAAGAGACTTGTAACCATCCCTAGTTGACCTTTAACTTGTTTCCTCCCTCAGTTCCTCCAATACCCAATGGACTGCTCTTCTACGGAGATTTGCAGAAACTCAGCACTAACCTGCCACTTTTCAGCAACTCAGAAATGTGGGCAAATGGCTTTGTAAAAAATAAAATAAAGTTCTAGTGGGTTAAATATAAGTACTGGGTAGTAGCAGCTCTACAACTGAGGGAAGAGCAGCTCGGGGGTGGTACAACCACCACGAGAACCTAAGACGTTATGATGACACTTCACCTACGGTGTTGGGGGTTGCTGCTGCTGCTGCTAAGTCGCTTCAGTCGTGTCCGACTCTGTGCGACCCCACAGACGGCAGCCCAACAGGCTCCCCCGTCCCTGGGATTCTCCAGGCAAGAATACTGGAGTGGGTTGCCATTTCCTTCTCCAATGCAGGAAAGTGAAAAGTGAACGTGAAGTCGCTCAGTCATGTCCGACTCTTAGTGACCCCGTGCCTGCAGCCCACCAGGCTCCTCCATCCATGGGATTTTCCAGGCAAGAGTACTGGAGTGGGGTGCCATTGCCTTCTCCATGTTGGGGGTGGGGAGATGTAATTTAATAAATATATATTTACTATATACATACTTATTGTATGTGTGTGTGTGTGTGTGTGTGTGTGTGTGTGTATGTCTTCAATCAAAAAGAAATGCGCTTGGTGGGCGGGGGAACAAATGTGTCAGCCCTGACCCGGCAGCGCCTCAGCAACTCTGCGGGTCACAGGGCAGCTGAGTCTATACCTAATATCACCCCGGGGTCAGACGGAACCACGCCGGTTTATTTGCTCCAGAACACGTATCACACTTGGACAGTACTGCTTCGTTTGTCGCGCATTTTGTCTGTCTCCCGTTCTAGAATGTACCACAGGCCCAGAGAACGGGACACGGTAAGTGGTCAATAAATCGTTCTTGAACGGGGAATTGGCGGTTACCGAACGCGTACCTCAAGGAATGACTGACTGAAACTTCGAACGAACGAATCGAAGCCTGGCCTAAGTACCTCAGTTCTCAGCTCAGGTGAGCGCTGGGGACAACGGTCCCCAGCCCCTGGCTACGGCAGCCGGGAAGGTCAAGCCAGTTCCGGGCGGAAGTGCAAGCCCCGCAAGGCCCGCCCCGCGCGCACGCAGGCCCGGGTACCCACGCTTCCGGGAGATCACTTCCTCCACTGTCTCCTAGCAACGGCTGGAAGCGTTGTTGACATCCGAGGCCGCAGTGGCGCAGGTCTGAGCCCAGAGTCTCGCCGCCCATAAGATGGTAAATCCGAGATCTCTGTCAACAACCCGCCCGCCAAGGGTGCCGACAGGCAGGGTCCCTTCGCTGCCCAGTTCTCGGGGCCGCAGGGAAGGCTAGGAGCTCCAGAAGCTTCTTGGAGGGGCACACGGAGACGCTGGAGGGACCAGAGGGGGCGACCGTGGAGGAAGGGAAGATGTGTAGATGGGGGGAGCTTTCTTGGGGAATAGATATCTAGGGGTGTTTTCTGGGAGTAATACTTGAGGAGGAAGAATATCGAGAAAGAGACACGGAAGGGATGAAAGATCCTGAGGGGAATGAGTAATCTCCTCGACAGCGAGGGAAGTTTGAAAGGGGAAGAGGCACCATGGAGGAGAGAAAAATCACCCCGAAGGGAAAGAAAGACATGCGACAGCGCAAGGGAATGGAGAGGGGCGAGAAGGAGGAGCTGTTGAGGAGAGAAGAAAGAAAAATAGAAAAGAGGAAGTAGGGATGGGAGAAGGGAGGCGAAGAAAAGGAAAATGGAGAAAGAGAAAGGTCGAAAAAGAACAAACCGAAAGTGTTTTTGGTGTTTTGTTTGTTTGTTTGTTTTTAAGGAAGGAAAAGGTATTGGCGATGGGAATTAAGAGACTATATTATGAGGGCTCAGAAATCACGAAAGGAAAAAACACCTGGGAAAATAGAGGGACAGGCTGGGTCGAGCAGGGAGAGAGAAGTAAAACAGAAATAAAGAGGTCAGCGGATCTTGTAAGGAGCTGTGGACGTTGTCCTATAGATGGCACAAAAAAAGTAGTTATTTAATCCCCTGTACAGGTACTATGCTTTAGTGCAGTGTTTCCCAAAGTGAGATGCAAACATGAGTTGCTACTTTAAGATGGCTCAGAAATACCAAATACCACAGAGTGAATCACATCAGAGAAAGTTATTCCTCTTTCATTTTTTTCAGCCTCTAGACTATATCCAGGAGAGACTTTCTGGCACTTTTAGGTCCTTTTAATACTTTGGCCACCTCATGCGAAGAGTTGACTCATTGGAAAAGACTCTGATGCTGGGAGGGATTGGGGGCAGGAGGAGAAGGGGACGACAGAGGATGAGATGGCTGGATGGCATCACCGACTCAACGGACATGAGTTTGAGTGAATTCCGGGAGTTGGTGATGGACAGGGAGGCCTGGCGTGCTGCAATTCATGGGGTCACAAAGAGTCAGACACGACTGAGTGACTGAACTGAACTGAATGCCACGATCATCTATCTATCAAGTAGTTTTGATTTTTCACCTGAAGTGCAAACCTCAGGCTCATAATTTTCATTGGAGTAGAATTTAATAATATGATCTCTCTTTTTTTATGATTATTTCTGCCTGTGACAAATGATACAGAATTTGCATTTGTGGTAGCGATGTATAGTTTCCTTTTAAAATGCATTCATTTAAACTTTTAGCAGTGAGATAATTCTAAAAATGTGCTGGGTGAATAATATAGATGTTATTTATAATGGCAGAAATTGAAAAGCTGGTACACGAATGCCTGAAATTCAGAAAACACCTGCTATAGTGGTGGAAAGAGGAAATAAGTGCTCCCGCCCACATTAGGGTCAAAAGAAAACTGAGTCAAAAGAAAACTGTCTTTTGACAAAAGTAACATAGCATTCACCCATACAATGTTGTAAACAAAATTATTTTATAAACTCTCATCAAAAGACTCTGCAGAATACTGTTTGAATTCAGAATATCCAGTGATTACTCTGTTATGAAAAATATGCAGGCTGGAAAAAATATTCTTTAGTTTAGCATTTGTAGAAGGAAATAAACTGGTACAATAGTCTATGCATAAGATTCAGAAAGCTAAATTTAAAACCCAGTAATGGGATTATAACATTTATGGTTGAACATTCAGCATGCCCTGAGATCCAGGCTGTAGTTACCAATAGAATCCTGGGATACATTGTTTTCACAGAATATTTTTAATTTAATCATCTGAACTCCCAGTTAGATGACATTTACAACTGAGAATATGATTTTTTATTAAGTGATGCTTTTAGAAGGAAGGAGGTCGTAATATAGCTCTATAAATATTTTTTTAAATCTATAATGTAGAAATGGGATTTTTTGTGTGAATACAGAAAGATCAATGAATGAAAGATGACCCGAGCAGATTTCTGTTCAACATAAAGGATACTTTTCCAGTGAATAGAGACAGATAAAAATGAAGTGCGCTCTTGTAAGGCAAGATTTCTGTCTCAACAAAAGTTCGGGGCAAGATATTTTTCAGGGTTGTATGTAGAGAGTCTTATATAAGTTTGCATATGGGTCTTGACAGTTTCAAAGCTCTCTTCCAAAAGCTGAGATTTAGCATCCAATACCTTAGTTTAAGGAGACAGAGGAGTAGGGATCTTTCTAAACATTACTCTCGTTAGGACTGGGATCACCATGAAGACTCTGGTTAATTTTTTTCCTGATCTCTTCCAGGCAGAGGTGGAGGAAACCCTAAAGAGGATCCAGAGCCATAAAGGGGTTATAGGAACAATGGTTGTAAATGCAGAAGGTAAATACATCACAGGCTGCCTTCTTGACACGCAGAAGCAGACCAAGAGCCTTTTTGTTCTTTGAAGTCTTAGGCAAACATCTTGGAATTTTAAGTCAAAAGTATATTTTACATATTTTAGCTGAATCATTTACTTATCAAACATCTATTGAGTGTCTGTTAATTACATGCCAAGCACTCTGCTAAAAGGTAGGGAAATAAAAATTTTAATGTATATATATTCCTAAGAAGTGCTGTACATTGTCTAATTTTTAAAGCTTTGGTAAACTCTCTTCTAACATTTCAGGAGGAGCTATGAAACTATTACAATGAAGATAAGAATACCATTGTTGGCAGTTTGCTTTCATTTTGAAATTGTAAAGCGTACAGAGTTTCAATCTTCATTTGAAAAGAAACCGTTCCTTCACCATAGTAAATGAAATCTTTGAGAATTAATTTTAATGTAATTTATAGTATAGTCTTCATGGTTATAGTTAAAGGAGGGCCAATACATTTCCACCTATGAAATCTGTAGACTTATTCCAGAAACTTGCCTATTAACAGTCCACAGAGCCTTCTCTCTGGCACGTTGTTCCATGCTCAGCTATGGTGGCAGCCTCTTAAAGGCTTCTGCTGGCTTCATTGCTAATTCAGGCATCTGTAAGGGCGAGAGGTGCCACAGATCCCAGAACGTTAGTTGAAACAAGAGTAGCTACTTCACATAATTCATGGTATAACCATGGAATTGGCACACTGCCAACTCGGTGCTTGGCAACGGACTCTCACAGCTAATCATTATTATGGAGCAAATCCATCAATAAATATTTATTGAGCAACTACCCACTGAAAGTCTGTTTAAGCTCTCAACTTCAATCCCTTATTATTAAAAATGGAAAATAACCCAATTTACTGATGATTGTGACAAGTAAGTGAAATAATAATTGTCAAGGGCCTGGCACAATACCCAATACTTAACAGAATTGTAATGAAGTAGTTCTGTGAATGTGGAAATTTTTAATTTATTTATACAGATAAAATATTTGATGTGTTTTACAAAATAATAAAATTTAAAAATGCTCAATGTCAAGAGAATGTCAAGTAATAAATTCACCCAGCTTGAGTGATCAGGAAGGAGAGGTTTTAACATCAGCCTACAGGTAAATCAAGAGCTATGCCTAATATTTCCAGGAGGCCATCCAGTCTGAGTCCATTGTTCTGGTTGAACTGATTTTAGTTCCAGGCATTTGCATAAGCTCTATCACACCCCCTAAGATTTGAAGGACTTCACAGAGAGGCTGTATTTGTTTTCTTTGGCTGCCATAACAAAGCACTACATACTTAGTGGCTTAAAAAGATTAGACGTTTATTCTCTCTCAGTTCTGGAAGGCTAGATGTTGAAATCAAGGTGTCAGTGGTCCAGGCTCTCTTCACAGAAGCATCCTTCCTTGCCTGTCTCCCGGCTTCGGTGAGTTCCAGCAGCCCTTGCTGTATGTTTGCTTGTAAACGCGTCACTCCCACCTCTGCCTCCATCATCGTGTGCGTTTTCCTCTTCGTACTCTTTTTCCTCTTCTTATAAGGACCCCAGTCATTGGGTTAGGTCCCACACTGATCTAGTATGACCTCACATCTTCAAAGACCCTATTTCCATATAAGATCACATTCTGAGGTTTAGGGGAGGCTTGAAATTTGGAGGGAACTCTATTCAACCCATCTGGTGGCTCAGACAGTAAAGAATCTGCCTGCGATGCAGAGGACCTGGGTTCGATCCCTGGTTCAGGAAAATCCCCTGGAGAAGGGAATGGCCACCTACTCCAGTGTTCTTGCCTGGAGAATTCCATTGACAGAGGAGCCTAGTGGGCTACAGTCTATGGGGTCTCAAAGAGTCAGATACAACTTAGCAACTAACTCAGGTACATTCATTCACCAATCCTGACACCGAGGACAATGTATCTGAAGGCAGACTTAGTCTAAAGTTCATAATTCTGGCAATATGCTTTAAATGTTGGAAAAATATCCATACCTTTTGATCTGTAATTCCACTCCTGGGAATTTATTTAAGGAGTAATGAAGAAAAGATTTAGGTGCAAAGGATCTCAGAGAGGCATCATATATAACAGCAATAAAGCGAAAGTCACTCAGTCTTGTCTGACTCTTTGCAACCCCATGGACTATACAGTCCATGGAATTCTCCAGGCCAGAATACTGGAGTGGGTACCCTTTCCCTTCTCTAGCAGATCTTCCCAACCCAGGGATAGAACCCAGTTCTCCCACAATACATACACAGACAAATAGGTAAATAAATCTCTCCCAACAGTAGGGAAATTTTTGAATTAATTATGTAATATTTACTCAATGAACCATTACTCTATTTAAAATGTTGAAGAATATTTAAAGTCATGAAAAACTACTCCCAATATTAGATGAAAAAAAAGCAGGAAACGAAGCAGTACCCAGTATTTTTAAATCCTAAATACAGCCAAGCACACATACACACTGAAATATGGAAGAAAAGGCAGGGATGTGTTAACGGTGATTATCTCTTGAGCAGTTGAATTAAAAATGACTTTTATTTTCCTGAGGTCTCTCAATTAACACTTTTCTCATCCAAGGGTAACACAATATTATTTTTCATACTCATTAACTTCTAATTAACCTCTACTAGGAAAAGGTTGTGTTAAGGTTCGGGGCACTTTTCTGAAAGCCAAATTAACCTTTTCCCAAAAAATACAAATGAGGGGCTTATTTTTATGGTCAGATTATTAACAACCAGAGTGTATGACAAGGATGTTTACTAATAGCATATAGTATAAGTTGTGTGACTCGAATGAAATGAAATACTCCATCTTAACAGCCTACTCAAGTTTAAATGAATGTGCCATTTATTACAATGTAGCTTTGCAGCATTCAGAAGTCCCATGAAATTTAACACTGTAAATATTTAACTAAGCTGCTGTTTGTGTGTTCTTGCTCTCTACCAGTGGTTTTAGTTGACTAATTCCCAGTAAATCATTTTAACAGTTTTTTAGGTTTTTGATTGTGGTGAGGTAAGCCTTCTACCATGTTATACGTTTAAACTCATTCTCTGCCATGTGCAGCAGAGTCCTTTGGTTTCACTATCTGAAACATAGACTTATCCATGACAATGAAATGAGCTTATCAGTTTAACCCAATGCTGAGGGGTGTAGGTTTTTGTTAGATTCTTTGTTAACATTGGTTCCCCATTTATAAAATAATTCATTGTTTACAATATTACAGTCCTGATCACTGAACTAGATACTGGTGAACATGCATATTTGTTTCCCAGACAGTCATATCCGTTGTATATTCTTATGTATATAAGCCTGATTTCTGCAGGCTCTTAATTTTAAATATTCTTGACATTTCTAACAATCCATCATTTGGATTTCATTAGATTTTATCCAGCCATCCAGCCATTTCCTTTTATTTTTGAAATATAATCTAGCAACCAAACTACAAGTGTACAGTTGAAGAGTACCACCTTGGTGGGATCATAAAGATTCATATTTTTAAAGCAGTGTCGTAAATTTAGGAATATTGAATTTATACTCTTTGTTCTAGAAGTTACATTTGAGGAATTTATCCTACCCACAAGTATATACAAATGTGAAATGGCATCCACACAGATATATTCTGTCGCCTTGTTTATAAAAGGCAAAGATTGGGAACAGCCCAAATGCTTGGCAGGAAGATATATTAGTTACGTGCATTACAAAGCATCCATTCAACAGTCGCATTATACAGCCATTAACAGGAATGCCCTAGCCTTATGTGGACAGAAGGCAACAACTTTCCAAGTGTATCAAATGGAAGAAGTTAAGGTACAGAATAGAGAATGATACAGTTGAAGAATACAAATGTGAACAGACTTAAATAAACTTAGACTATCTCTGCAAGGACACCAAAGAAACAGAGCAGTGGTTACCTCTCAGAAGAAGTGGGTGTGTTTTATACCATATGCTATAATTACTTCCTAATAAATTATTTTTTAATTACTTCACATGGTCCCAAGCAAGAACTCAATAAATATTTGTTGATTGATATTTTTTCCCCAAGGGTCCACAGCAATATGAAGAACTCCAAGAGTTTCCACAGTGCACACTTATTATTCAGGAAGGCTAGGTCTATTATTTATTGACTTGGATCATGAATAGACTGACTAAGTAGGCCCGAGCATCTGATTCATAATCTTGTCATCTGCACTTTAAATAATTTATTCTGCTTGTATTTCTTTTTTGACACTGAGCAATGCAGACTTTGTAGATAGTCACTCTTCGTGATGCAAAATAAAACTGTTTGGTCAAAAAGCACCCTTAAAAGGTGGAGTGCTTGCTCCACTTTCAGTCTCCTGCTTGGTAAAGACACACATGTAATGGTTCACCAGGTGTGAAAGACAGAACTGACTTCTGGAGAGAAAGTGGCCAGCAAACAATAATACAGAAATTAACAAGCTTTCTATGAAACCTTATTTACTGAAAAGGTTTTCCTTATAAATATTGTCCTCCTCATCTTGTTTGGCAAGACCGACTCTGGAGAGAATGAATTTCTTAAAGGGGAAGGAAATTAGTCTGTTTCAGAGTTGAGGCTCTCCAAAGGTTTTCATGAAAAACAAAGTCCCAAGTTAGAAGCACTCAGACCAGTTTCTGGAGCTACATTCTCTGAGGGAAAAAACCAAGAGGGCCACCTTAGCCTTTTTTATTGATGGGCCTTCATTTGGGTTCCTGAGGAACTTGACAACAATCCCAGATTCACCTTCATGTGCCCCCCAAAACTCAAGGCACATTTGCAAATCAAATCCTTGGAATTCCCTGGCTTATTTGGTAGTTTTCAAAATAATATGGAGGTCGGCTCTGATTAGGTACGATATATGTAAAACAGCTAGCACGGCACCTGTTCCACAATA
This sequence comes from Bos grunniens, assembly GCF_055505025.1. NCBI lineage: Eukaryota > Metazoa > Chordata > Mammalia > Artiodactyla > Bovidae > Bos > Bos grunniens. The sequence goes on from NC_141182.1 coordinate 7,476,937, forward strand.
AGCACAGAGTGACCTGAAGAGAGGCTGGATGGATTTGAATGGAATGAAATTATACTCGCATATTTGTCTGGCTAGGTTTTTTTCTGCTAAATTAATAGCTTCTGTTTTACACTCATAATGAAACAATAGAGCACACAAGTAGCCAAATCTAATCATGCTTAAACCAAGAATGAGTGCAAACCAGGGCATGCCCAGCCAAACTACAGCATCTTTGTGGCTGTGTTTTCTAGCATAAAAATTAAGGTTTGCAAAATACTGTATGAGGAAGTTACAAAGAAATTCTGAAAACCCCTTTTGATACTCTCTAGCAGGTGCAGATACCCCCTTCTATCTCTGTTCTCAGGAAACTAGCACCATGTGTTAAGTGGACTTTTCACAGCTTCTCACAGTGAACTCACCTCACTGTAGACAGGATGCTTGCTGCTGCTGCTGCTGCTAAGTCACTTCAGTCGTGTCCGACTCTGTACAACCCCATAGATGGCAGCCCACCAGGCTCCGCCATCCCTGGGATTCTCCAGGCAAGAACACGAGAGGGTTGCCATTTCCTTCTCCATTGCATGAAAGTGAAAAGTGAAAGGGAAGTCGCTCAGCCATGTCCTACCCTTAGCAACCCCATGGACTGCAGCCTACCAGGCTCCTCCATCCATGGGACTTTCCAGGCAAGAGTACTGGAGTGGGGTGCCATTGCCTTCTCCAGACAGGATGCTTAGGGAAATGCATTTCATATAGAAACATGTTACTACTGAAATAATCAATTAACAATTTCCAAAAGATTTGTATACTAAAGTGTTCATCACCATTAGGTACGAAAACAAAAACACACAACCTAACAATCCTATAGTAGGGGGTTGATTATATTATGTTGTATCCAAAGAACAGTAAAGTCTACAGCCATTAAAAATAATGTCGATGGCACCGTCAACAAGGAAAACTTGTATGCTGCCCTTTGAATGAAGAAAAAAGCAACAGTCAAATCTACTTTTATAATTTGATCCAACTAAATTTTAAAATCCATGTGGAGGCAGAAAGATTGGAAGGAAATAAAGTAAAATTGTTCCAGTGAGTAATATGAGTCATCACTTTTTCTTCCTTTTTAAAATTACCAGTATTTTCCAGTATTTCTATGATGCACCTATTGCTTTTATAAAAAGAAAAAAAAAATGTTTAACCCATAATTAAATCTTGTACTAGGCATTCCCATCCGAACAACCTTGGACAACTCAACAACAGTTCAGTACGCAGGTCTCCTTCATCAGCTGACCATGAAAGCCAAGAGTACCGTCCGTGACATTGACCCTCAGAACGACCTAACTTTTCTTAGGATCAGATCCAAGAAACATGAAATCATGGTAGCTCCAGGTAATCTGGCCCATTTCATGTCACATTTCAGGCATCTTTCTACTTTACTGGATAAAGGCTTTGTGTCTCAAAGGATGGGGACTGTGGGTTTTAACATGCACTATGACACATCATGTTCCTCAATTAAAAAATGAAGAAGTTTGAATCTGAAAATTCCTTGAAATTAGTCAAGAAGTTGGATTTTGCCCGTTTGTACCTGTTGTTAGTAAAACATTTAGGAGGTATAGATTTCCTGTTACGTAAACTTAGCACACAGACCTCCTGAAGAGTGGGAGAAATATCTCCTATCCAGGGGATAAAGCAGAGGGTGGGTCAAAGGTCTGTTGGGTCTCAAACCTTCCCTGGGGTGGAGCCCATCCACTGGGGCCACTAAAAGCCAGCCGCCACAGAAATACTTCTTTCCTCGAAGGAGGTGCATTCACTGTGTTAGTGGATGTCAGTGTAAAACAGGACTCATGTTCCTAAATCTAGTCTAGAGCAAACTTCTCTATAATGCAGCTGTAAAATCAGAGTCGCCCGCAAACTAAATAAAGCTTTACCTGCACCTGTGTTCTCACACAAGGCGCACATTAGAATTGCTTGGAGATCTTTTTAAAAATTTTTACTGATACCTGGAACTCCACCTCAGACCAATAGAATCTGGGGCTGGGCCCAGGTAGCTCAACAGGTGATGCTGATGTGCAGCCAGGCTGGCAAACCACTGGTCTACACAAGGTCCAAGTGATGTGCTGAAGAGACAAGCAGATGAGCTGAAGCATTCTTTTATTAAATTTAATTTTTAGGGTAGCCTAACACATAAGATGGGCTCCCCTGGTGGTTCAGTGGTGAGGAATCTGCCCACCAATGCAGGAGATGCAGGTCTGATCCCTGGGCCAGGAAGATCCCTTGGAGTAGGAAATGGCAACCCATTCTAGTATTCTTACCTGAGAAAACCCATGGACAGAGGAGCCTGGTGGGGAACAGCCTACGGGGTCGCAGAGAGTCAACCAATTTTTAGGGTGGATTAACTTTGTCCATCTCTCTCCACAGATAAGGAATATCTTCTGATCGTCATTCAGAATCCATGTGAATAGACCTGCAACAGCCAAATTCTGCCCTGTGATGCCAGGCTGAAAACACTTCACTCTTTTAAAGATTCCTGAGATTATAATCAATCCAAGTGATCTTTTGGACAATCCTTTCTATTTTTACATTTAAACTCTTTACATGTCTTATTTAATCCCTTTTGAATGTATTGTAAATTTATAATTTAACTATATAATAAATAAGTTTCTGAAACAGTAGTAAAGATGAATAAAACTAAAAGCTGGTTCTTTGAGAAGATAAACAAAATAGACAAACCTTTAGCCAGACTCATCAACAAAAAAAGAGAAAGAATCAAATAAACAAAATTAGAAATGAAAAAGGAGAGGTTACAACAGACAATGCAGAAATACAAAGGATTATAAGAGACTCTTATGAACAACTATATGGCAATAAAATGGTAACTTGGAAGAAATGGACAGATTCTTAGAAAAGTTCAATATTCCAAGACTGAACCTGGAAGAAATAGAAATTATGAATCCAATTACAAGCACTGAAATTGAAGCTGTGATCAAAAATCTCCCAAAAGACAAAAGCCCAGGACCAGATGGCTTCATAGGAGAATTCTATCAAATGTTTAGATAAGAGCTAATGCCTATCCTTCTAAAACTCTTTCAAAAGATTTCAGAGGTAGGAACACTTCCAAACTCATTTTACAAGGCCACCATCACCCTGATACCAAAACCAGTCAAAGACAACACACAAAAAAGAAAACTACAGTCCAGTATCACTGATGAGCATAGATGCAAAACTCCTCAACAAAAGTTTAGCAAACAGAATTCAGCAACACATCAAAAAGCCATACACGATGATCAAGTTGGGTTTATTCCAGGGATGCAAGGATTCTTCAATATATGCAAATTAATCAATATGATACAATATTAACAAATTGAAAGATAAAAACCATACGGTAATCTCAATAGATGCAGAAAGAGACTTTGACAAAATTCAACACCCATTTATGATTAAAACTCTTTGAAAAATAGGCATAGAAGGAATCTACCTCAACATAATAAAGGCCATATATGATAAACCTACAGCAAACATTATTCTCAATAGTGAAAAACTGAAAGCATTCCCCCTAAGACTGGGTGTCACTTTCACCACTGTTATTCAACATAGTTTTGGAAGTCCTCGCTATGGCAATCAGAGAAGAAAAAGAAATAAAAATAATCCAGATGAGAAAAGAAGAAGTAAAACTCTCACTGTTTGCAGATCACATGATACTGTACATAGAAAACCCTAAAGATAGTATCAGAAAATTACTAGAGCTCATCAGTGAATTTAGCAAGGTTTTAGGATATAAAATAAATACACAGAAATCACTTGCATTTCTATATACTAACAAAGAAAACTCAGAGAAATTAAGGAATCAATCCCATTCACCACTGCAACAAAAAGAATAAAATATCTAGGAATAAACTTACCTAAGGAGACAAAAGAACTGTACACAGAAAATTATAAGACACTGATGAAAGAAATCAAAGATAATGTGAACAGAGAGATATTCCATGTTCTTGAGTAGGAAGAATCAATTCTCTGGAAATGACTATACTACCAATGCAATCTACAGATTCAATGTGATCTCTATCAAATTACCAATGACATTTTTCACAGAACTAGAACAAAAAAATTCATATGGAAATGCAAAAGACCCTGAATAGCAAAAGCAGTCTTGAGAAAGAAGAATGGAGCTGGAGGAATCAACCTTCCTGACTTCAGATTATACTACAAAGCTACAGTCATCAAGACAGTATGGTACTGGCACAAGAATAGAATTATAGACCATTGGAACAAGGTAGAAGCCCAGAAATAAATCCATGCACCTATGGGTACCTTATTTTTGACAAAAGAGGCAAGAATATACAATGGGGCAAAGACAGCCCCTTCAAAAAATGGTGCTGGGAAAACTGGACAGCTACATGGAAAAGAATGAAATTAGAACACCTCCTAACACCTACACAAAGACCAACTCAAAATGTATTAAAGACCTAAATGTAAGACCAGAAACTATAAAACTCTTAGATGAAAACATAGGCAGAACACTCGATGACATAAATCAAAGCAAGATCCTCTATGTCCCACCTCCTAGAGTAATGGAAATAAAAACAAAAGTAAATAAGTGGGACCTGATTAAACTTAAAAAGCTTTTGCACTGCAAAGGAAACTATAAGCAAGGTGAAAAGACAACCCTCAGAATGGGGGGAAATAATAGCAAATGAAAAAACTGACAAAGGATTAATTTCCAAAATATACAAGCAGCTCATACAACTCAATAGCAGACAAACAAACAACCCAATCAAAAAGTGGGGAAAAGACCTAAACAGTTATTTCTCCAAAGAAGACACAGATGGCTAATAAACGCATGAAAAGATGCTCAGCATCGCTCATTATTAGAGAAATGCAATCAAAACTGCAATGAGATAGCACCTCACACTGGTCAGAATGGCCATCATCGAAAAGTCTACAAACAATAAATACTGGAGAGGATGTGGGGAAAAGGGATCACTCTTGCACTGTTGGTGGGAATGTAAATTGACACAGCCACTATGGAGGATGGCATGGTGATTCCTTTAAAAAAATGGGAATAAAACCACCATATGACCCAGCAATCCCACTCCTGGGCATATACCCTGAGGAAACCAAAATTGAAAAAGACACAGGTATCCCACTGTTCATTGCAGCACTATTTACAAAGCTAGAACATGGAAGCAACCTAGATGTCCATCATCAGATGAACGGATAAAGAAGTTGTGGTACATATACACAATGGAATATTCGGATCACGTCAGTCGCTCAGTCGTGTCCGACTCTTTGCGACCCCATGAATCGCAGCACGCCAGGCCTCCCTGTCCATCACCAACTCCCGGAGTTCACCCAGACTCACATCCATCGAGTCAGTGATGCCATCCAGCCACCTCATCCTCTGTCGTCCCCTTCTCCTCCTGCCCCCAATCCCTCCCAGCATGAGAGTCTTTAACAATGAGTCAACTCTTCGCATCAGGTGGCCAAAGTACTGGAGTTTCAGCTTTAGCATCATTCTTTCCAAAAAAATCCCAGGGCTGATCTCCTTCAGAATGGACTGGTTGGATCTCCTTGCAGTCCAAGGAACTCTCAAGAGTCTTCTCCAACACCACAGTTCAAAAGCATCAATTCTTCAGTGCTCAGCCTTCTTCACAGTCCAACTCTGACATCCATACATGACCACTGGAAAAACGATAGCCTTGACTAGACGAACCTTTGTTGGCAAAGTAATGTCTCTGCTTTTGAATATGCTATCTAGGTTGGTCATAACTTTCCTTCCAAGGAGTAAGCGTCTTTTAATTTCATGGCTGCAGTCACCATATGCAGTGATTTTGGAGCCCAGAAAAATAAAGTCTGACACTGTTTCCACTGTTTCCCCATCTATTTCCCATAAAGTGGTGAGACCGGATGCCATGATCTTCATTTTCTGAATGTTGAGCTTTAAGCCAACTTTTTCACTCTCCTCTTTCACTTTCATCAAGAGGCTTTTGAGTTCCTCTTCACTTTCTGCCATAAGGGTGGTGTCATCTGCATATCTGAGGTTATTGATGTTTCTCCCGGCAATCTTGATTCCAGTTTGTGTTTCTTCCAGTCCAACGTTTCTCATGATGTACTCTGCATATAAGTTAAATAAACAGGGTGACAATATACAGCCTTGACGAAATCCTTTTCCTATTTGGAACCAGTCTGTTGTTCCATGTCCAGTTCTAACTGTTGCTTCCTGACCTGCATACAAATTTCTCAAGAGGCAGATCAGGTGTTCTGGTATTCCCATCTCTTTCAGAATTTTCCACAGTTTATTGTGATCCACACAGTCAAAGGCTTTGGCATAGTCAATAAAGCAGAAAGTGATGCTTTTCTGGAACTCTCTTGCTTTTTCCATGATCCAGCGTATGTTGGCAATTTGATCTCTGGTTCTTCTGCCTTTTCTAAAACCAGCTTGAACATCAGGAAGTTCACGGTTCACATATTGCTGAAGCTTGGCTTGGAGAATTTTGAGCGTTACTTTACTAGCATGTGAGATGAGTGCAATTGTGCGGTAGTTTGAGCATTCTTTGGCATTGCCTTTCTTTGGGATTGGAATGAAAACTGACCTTTTCCAGTCCTTTGGCCACTGCTGAGTTTTCCAAATTTGCTGGCATATTGAGTGCAGCACTTTCACAGCATCATCTTTCAGGATTTGGAATAGCTCAACTGGAATTCCATCACCTCCACTAGCTTTGTTCATAGTGATGCTTTCTAAGGCCCACTTGACTTCACATTCCAGGATGTCTGGCTCTAGGTCAGTGATCACCGCATCGTGATTATCTGGGTCATGAAGATCTTTTTTGTACAGTTCTTCTGTGTATTCTTGCCATCTCTTCTTAATATCTTCTGCTTCTGTTAGGTCCATACCATTTCTGTCCTTTATCGAGCTCATCTTTGCATGAAATGTTCCTTTGGTATCTCTGATTTTCTTGAAGAGATCCCTAGTCTTTCCCATTCTGTTGTTTTCCTCTATTTCTTTGCATTGATCACTGAAGAAGGCTTTCTTATCTCTTCTTGCTATTCTTTGGAACTCTGCATTCAGATGTTTATATCTTTCCTTTTCTCCTTTGCTTTTTGCTTCTCTTCTTTTCACAGCTATTTGTAAGGCCTCCCCAGACAGCCATTTTGCTTTTTTGCATTTCTTTTCTATGGGGATGGTCTTGATCCCTGTCTCCTGTACAATGTCACGAACCTCATTCCATAGTTCATCAGGCACTCTATCTATCAGATCTAGGCCCTTAAATCTATTTCTCATTTCCACTATATAATCATAAGAGATTTTATTTAGGTCATACCTGAATGGTCTAGTGGTTTTCCCTACTTTCTTCAACTTAAGTCTGAATTTGGCAATAAGGAGTTCACGGTATGAGCCACAGTCAGCTCCTGGTCTTGTTTTTGCTGACTGTATAGAGCTTCTCCATCTTTGGCTGCAAAGAATATAATCAATCTGATTTCGATTACTCAGCCATAAAAAGGAATGTATTTGAGACAGTTCTGATGAAGTGGATGAACCTAGAATCTATTATCCAGAGTGAAGTAAGTCAGAAAGAGAAATATAAATATTGTATTCTAACACATATATATGGAATCCAGAAAAATGGTACTGAAGAATTTATTTACAGGGCAGCAATGGAGAAACAGACATAGAGAATAGACTTATGGACATGGGGAGAGGAGAGGAGAGGGCGAGATGTTGGAAAGAGCATCATGGAAACTTGCATTACCATATGTAAAATAGCCAACGGGAATTTGCTGTATGGCTCAGGAAACTCAATTACCAATGACATTTTTCACAGAACTAGAACAAAAAAATTCATATGGAAATGCAAAAGACCCAGAATAGCAAAAGCAGTCTTGAGAAAGAAGAATGGAGCTGGAGGAATCAACCTTCCTGACTTCAGATTAGTTGACACAGGGGCTCTGTATCAACCTAGAGGGGTGGGATGGGGCGGGAGATAGGAGGGAGGTTCAAAGGGGAGGAAATATATGTATACCTATGGCTGATTCATGTTGAGGTTTGACAGAAAACAAAATTCTATAAAGCAATTATCATTTAATTAAAAATATATAAAATTTTACTGATACCTGTAACTCCACCCCAGACCAATAAAGTCAGAATCTCTGGGACTGGGCCCCAGGTAATGGTTTTTTTGTTTTTGAGAGCTCAACAGGTGATTCTGACGTGCAGCCAGGCTGGTAAACCACTGGTCTACACAAGGTCCAAGCGATGTGCTGAAGAGACAAGCAGATGAGCTGAATTCATTTATTAAATTTAATTTTAGGGTAGCCTAACAAAATCCCAAAGAAAGGCAATGCCAAAGAATGCTCAAACTACCGCACAACGGCACTCATCTCACACGCTAGTAAACTAATGCTCAAAATTCTCCAAGCCAGGCTTCAGCAATACATGAACCATGAACTTCCGATGTTCAAGCTGGTTTTAGAAAAGGCAGAAGAACCAGAGATCAAATTGCCAACATCTGCTGGATCATGGAAAAAGCAAGAGAGTTCCAGAAAAATGTCAATTTCTGCTTTATTGACTATGCCAAAGCCTTTGACTGTGTGGATCACAATAAACTGTGGAAAATTCTTCAAGAGATGGGAATACCAGACCACCTGCCTCTTGAGAAACCTATATGCAGGTCAGGAAGCAACAGTTAGAACTGGACATGGAACAACAGACTGGTTCCAAATAGGAAAAGGAGTACATCAAGGCTGTATACTGTCACCCTCCTTATTTAACTTATGTGCAGAGTACATCATGAGAAACGCTGGACTAGAAGAAGCGAAAGCTGGAATCAAGATTGCTGGGAGAAACATCAATAACCTCAGATATGCAGATGACACCACCCTTATGGCAGAAAGTGAAGAGGAACTCAAAAGCCTCTTGATGAAAGTGAAAGAGGAGAGTGAAAAAGTTGGCTTAAAGCTCAACATTCAGAAAACGAAGATCATGGCATCCGGTCTCACCGCTTTATGGGAAATAGATGGGGAAACAGTGGAAACAGTGTCAGACTTTATTTTTCTGGGCTCCAAAATCACTACAGATGGTGACTGCAGCCATGAAATTAAAAGACGCTTACTCCTTGGAAGGAAAGTTATGACCAACCTAGATAGCATATTCAAAAGCAGAGACATTACTTTGGCAACAAAGGTCCGTGTAAGTCAAGGCTATGGTTTTTCCAGTGGTCATGTATGGATGTGAGAGTTGGACTGTGACGAAAGCCGAGCGCTGAAGAATTGATGCCTTTGAACTGTGGTGTTGGAGAAGACTCTTGAGAGTGCATTGGACTGCAAGGAGATCCAACCAGTCCATTCTCATTGCAGTTCATTCTGGTCTGCAAGGAGATCAGTCCTGTGTGTTCTTTGGAGTTGACTCATTGGAAAAGACTCTGATGCTGGGAGGGATTGGGGGCAGGAGGAGAAGGGGACGACAGAGGATTAGATGACTGGATGGCATCACCAACTCGATGGACGTGAGTCTGAGTGAACTCTGGGAGTTGGTGATGGACAGGGAGGCCTGGCGTGCTGCAATACATGGGGTCGCAAAGAGTTGGACACGACTGAGGGACTGAACTGAACTGGACTGAACACATAAGGTGGGCTCTGCTGGTGGCTCAGTGGTAAGGAATCTGCCTGCCAATGCAGGAGATGCAGGTTTGATCCCTGGGCCAGGAAGATCCCTTGGAGTAGGAAATGGCAACCCATTCCAGTATTCTTGCCTGGGAAAACCCATGGACAGAAGAGCCTGGTGGGGAACAGCCCATGGGGTCGCAGAGAGTCAAACACGACTTAGTGACTAACCAGAACAAATTTTTAGGGTGGATTAACTTTGGCCATCTCTCTCCACAGATAAGGAATGTCTTCTGATCGTCATTCAGAATCCATGTGAATAGACCTGCCACAGCCAAATTCTGCCCTGTGAGGCTGAAAACACTTCACTCTTTAAAGATTCCTGAGATTATAATCCAAGCCAAGTGATCTTTTGCACAGTCCTTTCTGTTTTTACATTTAAACTCTTTACATGTCTCATTTAGTCCCTTTTGAATGTATTGTAAATTTGTGATTTAACTATATAATAAATCAGTTCTGGTAGTTATGCCACCTCTTTTTTTTTTTTTTTTGAATTGGCCAAAATGTTTGTTCAGGGTTTTCTGTAAGATGTCATGGAAAAACCAAATGAACTTTCTGGCCATACCCAAAACTGAAGCATTCTGCTGACAAGGCAGACTTCCTTGTGACAGTTCTTTTAGTCTAGAAGTAAATATTCAGCCTCCTGAATATTCTTTGGAAGGACTAATGTTAGAGCTGAAACTCCAATACTTTGGCCACCTGATACGAAGAACTGACTCATTTGAGAAGCCCCTGATGCTGGGAAAGATTGAGGGTGGGTGGAGAAGGGGACGACAGAGGGTGAGATGGTTGGATGGCATCACCGACTCAATGGACATGAGTTTGGGTAAACTCCGTGAGTTGGTGATGTACAGGGAGGCCTGGCGTGCTGCAGTCCATGGAGTCACAAGGAGTCAGACACGACTGAGTGACTGAACTGAACCGAACGGCCACCAAGAATCAGAAGTGTGATTTTGCCCATTTCGCTGACATGCCCAGGAGATTCAGCAGAGTCCTGTGGGGTGGAGAGGAAGCAGGGTGTCCCAGCCCTTGAGGAGGGTTAAGTGCCTTCCCAGATTAAACAAAGACAGTAAGAAGTCAGGAGCATGGTTCTCAGTTGGGTCAGCACCGCCACCTGCAAAACTCCTCCGGCTTGTCCCTGCATCGCACTAGCCTGAGCAAACCAGGAGCTGGTTCTGAGCAAGGACGCACATGTCTAAGGCTGCCTAGATAATTCTGGAAGGGTATTTTTTTTTTTTACAATTTTTAAAGTATTGAATTTGTCGCAATGCTGCTCTGTTTTATGGTTTTGTTTTGTGGCCCTGAGGCATGTTGGATCTTAGCTCCTCAACCAGGGATCAGACCTGCACTCCCCGCACTGGGAGGCAAAGTCTTAACCACTGGGCCACCAGGGAAGTCCCAGGAAGCTTTATTTCTACTAAGGATTTCAAACACTCCAAAAACAGTAACAATGCTAGAACAAATACAACAGATTTTCCATGACCCACAGAGCACAGATGTCAGCCTTTTGCATATTTGCCTTATATCCTTTTTTTCCCCTAATAATTGTTTTATTTTGAGATCACTAAGGATTCACATGAAATTGTAAGAAATAACATAGATCCTGTGTACTCTACCCAGCTTCCGCCATGGCAACACCTTTCAAAACTATAGTGCAACATCATAACCAGGAAGTGGACCCCGATTCAGCCCAGCCATGGAGCATTTCCATAAACACCAGAGTGCCTCATGGAACCCTTTTGGCAGCAAGCCCCCAGACCTCTGGCACCCAGCAATCTGTCCTCCATTTCCATAATTCTGTCACATCCAGAAGGTTGTTCAATAGATGGAATCACACAGGACGTAGCCTCTTGAGACTGACTTTTTTTTCACTCAGCAGTTTTGTTGAGATTCATCCAAAAAATAAGAAAAATTTCTGATTATTCACTTGAATTAAAAAGATTAAAACACAATGTATATATAATTTTATGGGGAGAAAGGAATTGCTTTAAATAGGATTGTATCCCTTGCTGGCATGTTTCTTCCTCTTTTAAATAATAAATGTACTGATCTGAATCCCTAAAAAATATTAACTGTTAAAATTTTTTAAATTAAAAAACATTATGGGTATAACTGCAGCCCATCTGCCCCTCAAGGCCTCGGCCCTCTCCTTTCCCAGCTGATTGCTTTTCTGTCTGTCTGTTTTAAGATGTATCGAATGACTTATCTCGGCTGCACTGGCCTGGCTGCGGCTGGCCGGGCTTTCTCCAGCTGTGAGTGGAGGCTGCACTTCGGTTGTGGTGTGTGGGCTTCTCACTGGCGCCTTCTCTTGAGAGAGGGTTCAGCAGGTGTGGCGCATGGGCATAGTTGCCTCCATGCATGTAGAATCTTCCCAGAGCAGGGATTGAGTCTGTTTCCCCTGCATTGGCAGGCAAATTGGTAACCACTGAACCACCAGGGAAGCCCACCCAGAGGATTCTTATCGGATGCTCAAGTTACCTTGCACAGGGGGCCACAGCACTTCCCCACAACTCCTCCAAGGCATGCCAACGGTGAGGGACAGCGCAGGACAAGTCTAGTTCCACACTGCCGCAGCGCCAGCTGGCATCCTGGGGGGCTACCATGGCCCCACTCAAGCAGTGTGTTAGTCACTCAGTCATGCCCGACTCTTTGCAGCCCCATGGACTGCATCCTACCAGGCTCCTCTGTCTGTGGGATTTCCCAGGCAAGAACGCTGGAGTGGGTTGCCATTTCCTTCTCCAGGGGATCTTCTCAACCCAGGGATCAAACCTGGGTCTCCTACACTCCAGGAAGATTCTTTACCATCTGAGCTATGAGGGAAGCCCCCACTCAAGCAGACCATAGTGTAACCTGAGCAGCAAGCAAGGGCCGAGGCAAAGCCCTCAGATGAAAGGGGTTTACTCAGCACGTGATGACGGGAGAGGAGGCAGGTCAAGGCTGAGAGAGACCATGGTGGCTGAAGCCAAACAGTTAAGTCTATCCACACAACAGAAGTCTGCACCCCACTGCAGATCTCAGCGCCCCCTGGAAAGCAAGACCAACATGCATATACTCTGAAAATGCTCTCCAGATATTTGCAGTATGGCTCCAGGCTGAGAGCCGTTGCTGTTACTCAACAATGGGTCTTACTGGGGTAGTGAGGAGAGGAGCCCAAGACAACAGATAAATATTATACCAGTTCCAGCCTGGGAACAGCCCTGCAGTTCCCCCGCATCGTCCAGCCAGCTGAGCCCTAGATTTACAAAGAGGTTGCTGACTCTGTCTCTGGAGAGAACAGAACAAATGAGGAAATGAGCTTAAATTACAGCAGAAGTGAGTTCTTCCTAAAAGGGGATAAATAAACACAGAAGAGACAGATTGCAGAATAGAGAACCTGTATACTATAGCACATCTTTGACTTTCAAGCATTTCCCCCCACACTTTTTATTTTAAAAAATTTCAGCATTGCAGAAGAAGAATCAACACCCACATAAGTTTCATCACATTTACCGACTCAATATTTTACAACAGTTCTTCATCTCTCTCTCCATATATAGACTATATGGGTATATTATATACCTATGGCCTCAATATCACACTTAAGAAATGTATTAATTGATATAACAATATTATCTAATATATAGTCATATTCAAATTTCCACAATGGTCCCCTCCTGTCCTTCATAGCTAAGTTTTAATCCTGCATTCTATCAAGGGCAGCATGTTACATTGGGTAGTCATGTCTCTTGCTTTTCAGCTGTTTTCAGAACCCGTTTTCTATTCTCCACTTTGAGGTGGTATCAAATTTGTGCTTGTTCTCCCTCGAATCCCCCATGCCATCTGCTCCCCATGCCCCTTGAGTGCCTCCTGATTGGACCCAGGGGCTGCCAGTAAGAGTAGAGGAAATTCAGCCCTAGGGCGGGTCTTCATTACTGGTGACTGCTTCCCCTGCCTCTGTCATGACTCAGAGGCCAGACATAGTACCACGGACCCAACCTCACCCTTCAACCCAAAGAGGGCTGGGTACCATAATAATACCCAGTGGTCCAGGGGACATGTCTACGTGTGCTGACCATCTCCAACATAAAGAGCATCTCGTGAGAAGCCGAGCAGCAAGGAAATGCACTATTGACAGAGAGGATCACTGACACCGTCTCTCTCAGTCCTTGGTGTTAGGGGTGAAGGTTTCACCTGAGCCCAGTGTGCAATGTCTTTCAGGAATCAAATATGTGAGTTTGTACTGAACTGGTCATGTTATGGGCTTCCCTGGTGGCTCAGACGGTAAAGAATCTGCCTGCAGTGTGAGAGACTGGGGTTCGATCCCTGGGTCGGGAAGATCTGGAGAAGGGAATGGCTACCCACTCCAGTAATCCTGCCTGGAGAATCCCATGAACAGAGGAGCCTAGTGGGCTACAGTCCATGGGGCCACAAAGAGTCAGACACGACTAAGCGAGTAACACTTTCACTTCACTTTTCACTTTTTTGGAATTGGGGCTCATGATCTCATCAGAGGGTTCATGCTCTTGTGAGACCCACTCCATACCCCCCAGAAAAAATATATCTCACTGTTATACAATGTACCAGAGGCAACGTTTGATTGCAATCCCCTAATCTGTCCTCTCCCCATCGTTTCCCAGCCCACCCAGAGCTCAACAGCAGATGCACAGCTGAGTGGGAAAGCCACTTCCTCCCTCCGGGCCAGGCCAGAAATTTCAAGCCCCATTTGAGATGCAGCAGTGGGAAACCTCTGGCAGGCGCAGGTGCCACCACTTCGCGTGCCAGGACTCTGTGTGGGCTCTTCTGAGCAAGAGCCTCCCTCCATTCCACCGGGCAGGGAACCCTGCTGCAGTCCTGCCTGCACATTTCCAAGGGAAACTGTAACCCTTTGCTGGAGGCAGAGACTGTGGTAGAGAATTTGCCAAACCCAGTGACAGTGGAGGAGGATGTGATATTAGGAAATCTGTGCCACGTCTCTCTGCCTCAGCAGAGAGAAACTCACACTCCCCTCAGATTCCTAACAGCAGAGTAAATTAGCTCATTTAAAAAAATATCACAAGATGTCTGTATCTATAGACTCAAGGTCCACATTCATACAAAACCACGGATAGAGTTTTCATTTCCTGTGAGAAGTACAAGCCTGGACTCACTGGGGCCTCCCTTTAGTCCAACTTGCTATAAATTTTATCTGAACAATAGGAGAGCTATTCACAGACTCTCTGGAGGAACATATCCCAACCATCAATATTAATGAGAATGAACCTGGGAAGACCAGCTTAATAAAATAGCTAAAATGCATTTACACATCATTAGCATGATGAGCTCCCAAATTTTCATCACTGAACAGCCAGCCCATTTCAGAGAGGATGGTCAGAAAACTGCCCAAAGATCCAGAGAGTGTCTGCCTCTCAAAGCCACTTTCACTGTGTACGTTCTGGCTTTTGAGCTAGATCACCTCTTCAAAGGGGTAGGTCTGGTGGCTCAGATGATAAAAAATCTGCCTGCAGTGTAGGAGACCCAGGTTCGATCCCTGGGTCAGAAAGATCCCCTAGAGAAGGGCATGGCAACTCACTTCAATATTCTTGCCCAGAGAATCCCACAGACAGAGGAGCCTGGTGGGCTACAGTCCATGGGGTCGCAAAGAGTCAAAATGACCGAGCAACTAACAATTTTCACTTTTTTTTTCACCTCTTCAAAAGCAAAAATTGCCATAGATTAAGACTTGGATTCTGCCCCACTCTTTTCTTGGCCTTCAATAAACCACAATCCTCAATATGTCTTTGACATGGGGGGAAATACCCTTATTCTTCTGCATTTAGAAAATGTGTAATAATATATGCCCTTGAATAATACAGCCATAGGTAGTCAATCAACCAATATTTGGTCTTACAGTTCCTGTTTTAAGAAAAAAGTAGATCATGTTTTGGGCCACAGCAGACCTTTCAGAGTGATGGTAACACCTCCAATCAGGAGTCTTACAAAAGACAAACCAGCATTTCAAATCCTGGGAATCATGGGTCTGGAATGCCCCCCTAATACAAAACCATCTCTAATAATGGACACTCTGCATCCCCAGGGAAGTCTGGATTACTTTTAGGATCTTGAATATTTTAGGTGAGTGAAATATCAAAAACCTCAGATATACAGATGACACCACCCTTATGGCAGAAAGTGATGAGGAACTAAAAAGCCTCTTGATGAAAGTGAAAGAGGAGAGTGAAAAAGTTGGCTTAAAGCTCAACATTCAGAAAATGAAGATCAT
Organism: Bos grunniens; assembly: GCF_055505025.1. NCBI lineage: Eukaryota > Metazoa > Chordata > Mammalia > Artiodactyla > Bovidae > Bos > Bos grunniens. The sequence continues at coordinate 7,492,802 of NC_141182.1, forward strand.
GGCATCTGGTCGCATCACCTCATGGGAAATAGATGGGGAAACAGTGGAAACAGTGTCAGACTTTATTTTTCTGGGCTCCAAAATCACTGCAGATGGTGATTGCAGCCATGAAATTAAAAGATGCTTACTCCTTGGAAGAAAAGTTATGAGCAACCTAGATAGCATATTGAAAAGCAGAGATATCACTTTGCCAACAAAGGTCCATCTAGTCAAGGCTATGGTTTTTCCAGTGGTCATGTATGGATGTGAGAGTTGGACAGTGAAGAAAGCTGAGCACCCAAGAATTGATGCTTTTGAACTGTGGTGTTGGAGAAGACTCTTGAGAGTCCCTTGGACTGCAAGGAGATCCAATCAGTCCATTCTGAAGGAGATCAGCCCTGGGATTTCTTTGGAGGGAATGATGCTGAAGCTGAAACCCCAATACTTTGGCCACCTCATGCGAAGAGTTGACTCATTGGAAAAGACTCTGATGCTGGGAGGGACTGGGGGCAGGAGGAGAAGGGGACGACAGAGGATGAGATGGCTGGATGGCCTCAGTGACTCGATGGACGTGAGTCTCAGTGAACTCCGGGAGTTGGTGATGGACAGGGAGGCCTGGTGTGCTGCGATTCATGGGGTTGCAAAGAGTTAGACATGACTGAGTGACTGAACTGAACTGAGCTGAATAACACTTTGCTCCATATTTCTTAGGCAAGATTTAACCTAGAGGTTGGATTGGCCATGTGCTCAGCCATGTCTTGGACACAGAAAAAAAGACTTCCTCCTGGATTCTGACTTTGGGAAACTCCCCTCCTTCTTCCCCTCACCATACATGACCTCAGGACTGCCTCTCTTGCCGCCCTCAACCATGAACATTCCTGCTATAGGCAGAAATGATTTTCAAAGTCTCTTTCTCTGGTCAATTAAACCCCATGAGATATAAATATGGGGCAGTTGAAACATCATAAGACCAACAGTCTGACTCTACTACTTACTTATAGGCAGTATCCAAACTTCTCTGAACTTTAGCCTGATGTTGTTTAGATTCTAAGTCATGTCTGATTCTTTGAGACCCCATGGACTGTAGTCTGTCAGGCTCCTCTGTCCATGGGACTCTCCAGGCAAGAATACTGGAGCTGGTTGCCAGGCCCTCCTCCAGGGGATCTTTCCAACCCAGGGATCGAACCTGGGTCTCCTGCACTGGAGTGGTCTCCTGCATTGCAGGCAGACTCTTACTGCATGAGCCACCAGGGGAGCCTGAGCCTTAGCATCCTTACCTGAAAAAATATATATAGGCCATAATTCCTACAATGTAGGTTGTCGGGAGACAAGAAGAAATTACATAAAGCCCTTGATACTGAGGAGATGTTCAACAAAGGGGAGTTGCTATGATCATCAGTACTCTCTAGAGAAGCAGCAAGAGGCGGGAGATGACCATCACAGCAATTACATCATCATTAGAGATATGATCAGTGTCACAACGTCGACATTTGACAGTATTCTGTGGGGTTCATCACGTAGAACAATTACTGCTAATCCTTTCATCAAACTCCAGCAATCAACCATCCATCTGGGTCTCCAGGATGTCAAACCACCACTCCATTCATGCAATGTCATTATATCAGGGACTGCTCTTAGGACAAATCTCCCCATCGAGAAATGAATTTGAGTCAGTTCTAGTGAGGTGGAGGAACCAAGAGCCTGTTATACAGAGTGAAGTAAGTCGGAAAGAGAAGAACAAATTGTGTATATTAACACATACATATGGAATCTAGAAAAAATGGTGCTGATGAACCTATTTGCAGGGCAGGAATAGAGATGCAGACAGAGAGAACAGACTTGACACAGCGGGGGAAAGGGAAGGTGGGGCGAACTGAGAGAGTGGCGTTGACACATGAACACTGCCGTGTGTGAAACACGCAGCTAGCAGGAAGCTGCTGCAGGGGTGCAGGGAGCTCCGCCTGGTGCTCTGTGACAACTAGAGGGGTGGGGAGCTTCAGGAGGCAGGGGACACGTGTGTACTTGTGGCTGATCCACGATGTCGTACGGCAGAAGCCAACACAGTATTATACAGCAATTATCCTCCAATCAGAAATAAAAAAGAAGGCATCTACTGTTTAATATGCTGACCAAGCCTATGTTTTACCCCTCCCAGTACAAAAACTAATTTGTACTATGCTTAATCCGCCTCCCATACCATCCACATTTGTAACCTGTTTGAACTGTTCTTTCCTTCCCTCTCCCTACCCTGTGTACGCACATCGCCAGCTTTCTTATTCAGTCTGGATTGATGGATCAATTCAATCCATCAGACCGATTTTCTGATCCGTATTAACTGGCTGCATTGCTTCACCAATCCAATCAAGAGACATTGTGCATTTCGCCGCCTGTGAGGCTTAAGGATGCAGACTCTGCCTTGTCCTTACCCCTACCCCAGCATCTGGCTGAAACCCTGGCACAGGATGGGTGCTCAGTCCTTAGGGTAAATAGTCAAGATCTCTATTCCCACTCAGGCCCTATTTTAGAAACACTGTTCACTTGATCATGGGCCTGGTTGAAAAGGGGCTCACCAAGTTATTGAGCACCTCTGAAGTGCGCATCCTCCAAGAATACTCAAGACAGGATTCTGACCAATTGGAAGGTTTGCACTGGCAGGCTAAGTCACTTCAGGCATGCTGACTCTTTGTGACCCTATGGACTTGTAGCCTGGGGACTCCTCTGTCCTTGGGGATGCTCCAGGCAAGAATACTGGAGTGGGTTGCCATGCCTCCAGGGCATCTTCCCAACCCAGGGATTGAACCCGCATCTCTTACATCTCCTGCATTGGCAGCAGGTTCTTTACCACTAGTGCCAATTAGAAGCTTTAGAATGTCTCAATTCAGATTGCAGAATGAATTAAAGCAGCTCATTGAGTGCCACGGACCTCCTTCTGCATCTGTTCCTGCACAACTTCCTGCTTCTTGAATGGCTCCCAGGAAATACTGGGGCCTCCCCATCAATGCCAGGAGAGCAGAAGGCCCAGCTTCTCAGCAGAGGTCCAGTATTCACAGCCGCACCCTCTGTGAAGTGTGGATGGGAGGCCTGTGTCAGCAAGTCCCAGACCTCCCAGGAATGGGCTGGCGCCAGCCTCATCAGATTACAATGCCCCGAACGGTGCTGTCAGCCAGATCCTTTATCCAACATGAACTTTAAGTTGTTCACAAACCCTGAACCTTTTGGCTGGGTATTTGATCATATCTCAGGGACAGAGGGGGAACGTGAACATCTAGTGTCTCCAGGAAAGGAAAAAAAAAAAAAAGCACACACAACACCGTCTGTGATGTCAGGAGGACAGGAGAGAGGCTGTTATCTGAACGTGTTTACCTGCTCTTTCCCAAGCCAGGTAATTTCCGGGAGATGCAGGCGGAGATGAATAGCCATTTATGAAACTACAAATGAATTAAAAACACTGGCTCCATCTGAGAAATGAAAGGAGGTGTGCTTCTTAGTCAGGGAAGTATGAACCAGGTGGTGCCTCGTTCAGCATGGAAATCGAAACAGCCTGCCCAGGAGGGGACATGACTGACGTCATCCCCGCCCTCAAAGGGCTCTGGGCGTAGAAAGGGGAGAGGCGTGCAAAGAATGCACTTTCGACACAGTGAGATGATGGTGAAAAAAAGTCTGTGTGAGGGCCGGTGCCAACACCACGCAGATAAAGGACCCTGACCAAGGCTTGGTGTTTAAGGAAAGTGGCTTGCAAGCAAATATCCCTGAGCTGGAGGCTGAAGGCCGAACAGGAGTTTACAAATTTAGGGGGAGATAAAGAGCAACCTGGGCTAAGGGTGTGTAAAGTGAGGCACATTCTAGGTCAGCGGTCTTTCGATCTCGCTTTAGGAATCGCTCTCCTCGAAGTTGCGGGGGGTGAGCTTCCATTCTGCCCTCCCCTGCACTTTGCCCCGCCCCACCACACTTACACACAGCAATCCTTCAGGGACCCCACCCCAGACCTGCTGAACCAGGGTTAAGAAAGACTAAACCTGCTTCTGTGTTTAGAAAGACTCCCAAGGACCTGTGTTCTTCCCATTGAAGTTGGATGAGGAAACCTATGTTTCCGCCAACAAGCGTCCCCGGGAGAGGGGTTAGGATGGGAGTTTATAAACACCGCCAGCCCACCCTTGTTCTCTTGAAATCTCCCTCCACTGTCAAGCAAGGCCCCCCAAAGCCTGGGCTAATAGTAAGAGCTACAGAGACAAGGAAAAGGATGCCATATGGCAGTCAACTTATGCCCCAATCCTGACCAAAAAAGAAGAAAAAAAGAGGAAGGAGATGACCTGGAAAATCCAGGCAAAGCTGATTCCCCAGCCAGGTTTCACACACAGGCACTGGGGGGTCCCTGGGGCACCTCAGCTGCCCATGTGTCAGGCCAGCAGTTTTAAAGCAGCATCTTCATGACCTTTGCCTTCACTGCTCCAACCCTCTTGGAGCTCCTACCAGAGCCACAGGGCTCCAAACATCACGGATAGCCTCTGGGGACCAATCCCTCATCTGTGACCACCATCCCTTCCCGTGCTGGTACAACTGCCGCCTACGAGGAAGGAAACATCCCCCTCCTCCTTCTGCCTGGGCTCCTTGTGAAGCCCATCTTTCAGTTTTTACACACAGGGACCCTTCCTGGGTCCTGACTCCATTCTATACTCAGATGATTCTTGCACTCAGAGAATCGAGGATTCCACAGCACCCAGTGCAAACAGGTTTCTGGCAGCACCAGCTCACAGGGGCCCTCAGCCAGTGGGTGCTGGGGTTAGGGTGTAGAATCAGTTTCCCCTAAACCCAGGAGAGGCACAGGGTACCACTCAGAGCCCCTGCGGGAGCAGCCTACAGCTCCCTTCCACGGGTCTCAGCCTGGAGTCACAGCTCTGCCGCCTCCTTCCTCTGCCCTGCCCTGCTCCTGAACTAGTCCCATGCACAGGACTCCGCGGGCAGGGCCCACTTCTAAGGAAACTGCTCTCAGACAAGGGTCGTGGATAATTGCTGTATAAGCCACCCATGCACCTTTAAATTTGTTCCCATGTCTGCAGTCAGGATGGCCCTCCTGCGGGGCTGCAAGCCTCGACTCATGAGACCCCCGGGCTAGAGGGAACCATACACGTCCTGGAGCCCTGAGCTCCTGAAACACCTTGAATCACGCCCACTTCTCCCTGAAGGGGATTACAGCAGCTTTTGAGTGAAATAACCCGGACAGCCGAGCCACCCCCACCATCACTCCAGCTTTATTGCGCCACAATCAGCAGCCATCTCAAGTGGAGATGAAGCTGTGGAGAGCGGATATTAAAGCCACCTGCTGCGCCCAGCCTCCCCAGATCGGAGGCCAGATTCCCTACCAGCCGTTCCGAGCCGCCTTTGCACCCCTCGACCCTGCCCGGCTGGCAGGGAGGAGGGCTCTGTCCTTGGGCCACAGGCCCTCCCCTGCTTGTTAGCACCCACCCTTCCTGAGAAGGGGGTCTTCCTGCAACATAAGCTCAGAAGTACAAAAAGATATTAAAAGACGGTGCAGGCTGGGGGACACAGCATGCACGAAGTTATCCTCTCTTTTGAAAAGAAAATTCATTGTCTGTGAATAATTCATGGCATTGATCTGTATTCGAAGAGCAGGCTTTGACGTCTTCCCCCCAACAGGAAGAGATCATGGGGGCCTCAGAACGACAGGGAGCACTTGGTTAACATCAATAGTTGCCACTTATGTGCCAGGCACTATGTCCAATGTTTAACAGTCTTTTTTTTTTTTTTTTTGGCATGCAGGATCTTAGTTCCCCAACCAGAGATCAAACCCACACCCCCTGCACTAGAAGACTGGACAGCACAGAAGTTCCGGAGTTTAACAGTCTTTGAAAGAGGTCCGTTCATCTTTGATTCACAGGTGAGGAAATGGAGACTCCAAAAGGTGAATGGCTGACCTCGACCCACATGTCTGGTAGTGATAAGTTAAGCCCCACGCCCGGTTCTGCCTACCTCTAGGGCTAGATTCTCAAGCAGAGCTTTTGCCAGGGATTTGGGTTCAAACTGTGGTTTAACTTCCTGTTGTTGTTCAGTCACTAAGTCATGTCTGACTCTTTGCAACGCTATGGACTGCAGCCTGCCAGGCTCCTCTGAGGCAAGAGTACTAGAGTTGGTTGCCATGCCCTTCTCCAGGGGATCTTCCCAACCCAGGGATCAAACCTAAGTCTCCTGCATTGCAGGTGGATTCTTTACTGTCTGAGCCACCAGGGAAGCCCATTATCCAATAAGGTCCCATTCTTATACTGTGAGGTTAGTACTTCAATGTATCTTTCCGGAAAACTCAGTTCAACCTGTAACAGAGTACAAGCAGCCAGAACCAGAAACTCTAACTTTCTAAATGAGATTCAGAGAGGATGAGGAGAGACCTGGCCTCCTCCCCGACTGAGGGACCCCCAGGTGATCACTTAACACCTTTGATCTTGAGTCTCGATCTCCATCTCTGCTCACTTGCTACTTAGGGGATGTTCCCAGAGGAAGAAGCCTGCTCACCACTGCACCGCAGCAGGAATAAGAAAGAACACAGAAGGAGGGAGGGCCAGTCTTTAAAATGTGGCACCCTCCAAATGCAGTGTTCTAGGGGACAACCTCTACAAAGCTGTTTTGTTCAGACTTTAGTCTTATAAAACATGTCTCATGAAACTGAGATAGGGTTCTCAGTTGCATGCATGGAAACAAACTGGAGATGGTTTTAGCTGAAAGGGAATCTATTCTAAAGAGAGGGTCTGGTTCACACAGGAGCCAGGAAGGCTGCAGGACCCAGCTGAAACGATGGCCAGGAATGCGGGAGTCTGACAGCCAGAACCACAGTCAGAACCCCAACCAGCCCAGTGGGACACCCTTGCCACTGAGCATGGCCCCAGCCCCGTCACCATAGCTGCCCATAGGCTTGGACACAATCGCTGAGGCCACACGGCTCCCAGAAGAGATTCCCCACTGCCCCTGACTTCAGGGGCCACTAACTCCAGACTGGTTAAGATTAACTGGTTGATCATTAAATCATCAGTTAATGATTGGCTAAAATCATTGGCTAAGCCTCCCACATCAGGGATCCAGCGGCAAGGGAGTCTGGGAAAGCATGTATTCAGCTTTTTTTTAAAGCTTTAATACAGGGCTAGGCTTTCCTGGTGTCCAGTGGTTGAGAATCTGCCTGCCAATGTAAGGGGACCTAAGAGCCTCTTGAAAGAAAGAGGAGAGTGAAAAAGTTGGCTTAAAACTCAACATTCAAAAAACTAAGATCATGGAATCCTGTCCCATCACTCCATGGCAAATAGATGGGGAAACAATGGAAACAGTGAGAGACTTTATTTTGGGGGCTCCAAAATCACTGCAGATGGTGATTGCAGCATGAAATTTAAAAGAAGCTTAATCCTTGGAAGAAAAGTTATGACCAACCTAGACAGCATATTAAAAAGCAGAGACATTACTTTACCAACAAAGGTCCATCCAGTCAAAGCTATGGTTTTTCCAGTAGTCATGTACAGATGTAAGAGTTGGACCATAAAGAAGGCTGAGCGCCGAAGAATTAACACTTTCAAACTGTGGTGCTGGAGAAGACTCTTGAGAGTCCCTTGGACTGCAAGGAGATCCAACCAGTCAATCCTAAAGGAAATCAGTCCTGAATATTCATTGGAAGGACTGATGCTGAAGCTGAAGCTCCAATACTTTGGCCACCTGATGCCAAGAACTGACTCATTGGAAAAGACCCTGATGCTGGACAAGATTGAAGGCAGGAGGAAAAGGGGACGACAGAAGATGAGACAGTTGAATGGCATCACCAACTCGATGGACGTGAGTTTGAGCAAGCTCCAGGAGTTGGTGATGGACAGGGAAGCCTAGCATGCTGCAGTCCATGGGGTTGCAAAGAGTTGGACATGACTGAGCAACTGAACTAAATGTAAGGGACACGAGTTCGATCCCTGGTCCAGGAAGATCCTACATGTCGTACAGAAACTAAACCCGTGTGCCACAACTACTGAGCCAGAGCTCTAGAGCCCAAGCACCTAAAGCCTCTGCTCTGCAATAAGAAAACCACCACAATGAGAAGCCCGTGCACTGCATCAGAGAGTAGCCCCTGCTTGCTGAAAGCAGAGAAAGTCCACGAGCAGCAATGAAGATCCAGTGCAGCCAAAAATAAATAAATCTAAAAAAAAAAAAAAAAAAATAGAAGGCCTCTGACAGTTAGCCATACACTATGGAATTCCACACATAGGAAGGAGGTTCAAATGTTGAGCAAATAATGAAAAATAGCTCTAAGGGAAGATTAGACCTGCTTATCCAGGAGCAAAGGTAAGACAGAGACGGCAGAAAGTAGATTAGAGATTGCCACAGGTGGGGGGAGGGGGGAGGTGAAGGTACTCAAGGGTGCAGGGTTTCTTTTTTGAAGTGAGGACAATGTTCTGGAACTAGTGGTGATAACTGCACAACTGAATTATATACTTTGAGAGAGTGACGTGTATGTACGTGTGAACTATGCATGAGTGTGCGTTTAGGCACTTTAGTCGTGTCTGACTCTTTGCAACCCCACAGACTGTAGTCCACCAGGTTCCTCTGTCTGTGGGATTTCCCAGACAAGAATACTGGGATGGGCTGCCATTTCCTCCTCCAGGGATCTTCCCGACCTGGGGAAGGAACCGGAGTCTCTTGTGTCTCCTGCATTGGCAGGCGGGTTCTTTACCACTGAGCCAAGTGAGAAGTCCTGTATCTCAATGAAAACAGAAGTCTCAGAGAGGCATCCAGGCTCCTCTTATTAGCAAGCGGTGTTGGGAAAGCTGGCCAGCCACGTGCAAACCACACAGGAGTTAAGATGTCTGAAGGTCCACAGCTGGGACTCAGAACCCACCGGAGGGGACTTGGAAGCCCAGCACCCTCTGTTTCCTCCCTGGGCCGGGCCAGTGGGATTCTCGGGCCCTGGGCAGAGGGTGGCCAGGGCGTGCCCCTCACCCTCCTGCCCTCCAGGATCGGGCCTGTGGGATGTGTGGGGGAGCATTCTCAGGGTCCAGGCCAAGCCAAGCCTTCCTGGCGATGCACACCATCTGCAGACAAAGTCTTACATCAAACAAATTAAAGGCCTCTCAGCCCTGCTCCTGCCTCACAGGCCAGGGACGGGGGGCTGATGCTGGGGCCACGGGGACTCAGACTCATCAGCAGGGGCTGGCAGCCCTGAATGCTGCGGCAGATCAGACGGGGAAGGAGGGGTGGGGCGGAGCACCCAGCTCTCGGCCAGCAGGGGTCTGGACTGAGCTAGACCCTGAGTTGTGGGGAATTCAGGTGGCCTTCCCCTCAGCCCTGGACATCCCCGCCATGGAGGCTCAGGGCATGCATCTGGCCCCTCTGGCCCCCAGTTCACAGTACTGCATTATGAGAAAGCATGAGATGCTCAGAGAGTGGGGGACGGTCTCTCCTCTGACTCATTTACTAGGATCCAGGCTCAGCAGGAGAGAGCGGGTGGAGGGGGAACCCCCAAACCTCCCAGAGTAGCATTCTCCAGACCTGTTTGGCCACGACTGGCTGCATCACATCCTGGTGTATCCGAATACAAAACAGAACACATCTGCATGAGGGAATCCTCACCCTTACCACCTGCAGTACTCTGGACTTTATTCCATTCCATTCCTTTTCCTTTTACACACACACACACACACACACACACACACACACACATATATTTTTGCAAATGCTGGTTGTGACCCGCAAAAATGATGTCACGCATCCATGAGGGGGACACCTGCGCTCAGAATGACTTGCCACACAGGCGCTGTGCAGTTGAACTGGGTTTGAGCTGGTTGGCTGCAGAACCCAGCCAAGTGACTTAGCGTCTGGCGTCTGGCCACTTTTCCTAACTGCTAATACCGTGATCCCTTGTCCCTGGCCTCCGTTCTGGACTGGGGCTCGACTTGCTGACTGGTCTCCCCAAGATGCACCCTGGAACTCCCTCTTTGCACATTCCGTGCACAGCCCATGGCAAATTTGTGAGTGTGGGCATGCCAGCCCTTGCTCAACACCTCCACACTTGCCCTTTGATCTCTGGATGAAGACATAGCTTCTGCCCCGGGATGATGGGCGCACAAAGCCAGAGGGGTGTGACCCCTGCCCCCTGTCCCGCCCCTCCTCACCTTGAGCCCACCCCCCACTGAAGTCTCTTCCCCCTTCCTCCTCCCCTCCTACCCCTCCTCACTACTCCAGACCCACCCGTTCTTCCAAGTGCCTGGTCAGTGTCCTTACCACACTCCTGCTTGCACAGGGACTTTGCACACCCTCTCCCTTCACCTTTTTACCTCGTTCACTCCTACCATCTGCCCTTCAGAACTCAACCCAAAGTCACTTCATCTAGGAAGCCTTCCTTAACTTCCTGAGCCAAGTCCAACCTCCCAAATAACCCTTCTGGACCACGCTCCTCACCCCCATAGCGCTCCAGGGCTGCAGCTCTGTGCTACTTAGAGAGTTACTGGGTTAATCCAGGAGACTTCCAGACCAGGACTTCTCAGTGCCCCCGGGAGTTAGGATCAACTAGAGACATTTCCAAAACTGCAGAGGCTGACTGCCTGCCACTCGACTAACCCCCATCTCCCACCTATTCCAGTTCTGTTCCTCTAAGATTGCGGCTTCCCAAGGGGAAGGAGAATCACTGGGCCGGGCCCTCAGCCTCAGGATGGCAGCGATGAGGTCGGCTTCCTGCCCCACTGTGCGCCCCAGGGCCTAAGGGAGGGAAGGAGGGAGATGAAGGAGATAGAGGAGGGAGGGAAGGAGGGAGGAGGTAAAGGAGAGAAGGAAGGAAGGCAAGGGAGGGCAAGCAGCCTTTTTAAGGAGGATACACCTTCCAGCATGAAGAATCGATGGTTTTGCCCTTCTCGGTTCCAGCCCTTGGAAGACTCTAAGGGCCTGGAGGCACGGAGCAGGCTGGCAGCATGGGGACCTGGGTTCTCAGGGTCCCAGCTCATAGGGGTGCATCCACTGGCCCTGCAGCCACCCCCAAAGCTGAGAAGGTGCCCCCACGGCTGTGGTGGGGTGGGGAAGAGTTCTGCTTAGCTGGAGGAGAAGATGGGATTTTGTCTCCATCTCCCTCCGACCTCACACAACGGAGCGCAACCGCACTGACTCTTATCCAAGCCCCTTCCTATCTGCGTGACAGCACCCCGAGCCTGTGGGGGCATCAGGGTGAGAGGACAGCCAGCTAGGGACACAGCCAGTCCCCCAGCTGGGGGGTCAATGGGAAAAGGCCTCAACAAGATGACAGCCCCCAGTCTCCCAAGGGCTTGTGGTATGGAAGGTAAGAGATAGGTCGAATACATAACCCACTCAACTAAAGCCTCTCTGCTGAGCACCATGCTGCTAGGGTTGGGTGGGGAGGTATTAGGAGAAGTGGCTTTGGAGTCACGCAGACCTGGGTCCCCGACCCACCTTCCACCCGTGGAGTCTTGGTCAGGTGGCCCCACTTCTCAGCCTCACTTTTCCCAACTGTAAAATGGAGACAATAAGATGCCCTCATTGGGCTGTTTGTGGGGCAGAAATGGAATAATCAGTCCAAAGTAAGAATGAACTTTTTGGCCAACCCAGTACTTAGACTCGAATTTTGCGGCCTAAGACATTCCTTGACTTCTGGCCCCTGCCAGTCTCGCCAACCACCTCCTCCCTCTCCTGGCTCTAGCCTCCTAGGATACCTTTCTGCTCCATGAGTAATTCCAGCTTGTTGCCACCTCAAGGCATTTGTTCCGCTGTTTCTCTTCTAAGAACACTCCCGTCATTTATCATCAAGGGCCTGGCCTGAGGTCTCCTCTGATGGCTCCGTCCTGTTCAAGAGGCCCCTCTCGCCTTAACAAATTTCTGCCCTCTTTCTCCATTTTACTTCCTTTTGAGTATTTATCAGTAACTGAAATAATCCTGTTCATTTTTTAATTTTTTTTGTTTACAACGTTATAATTGCAGGGGAGGAGGAGCTTCTGTCTCCCCTCCACCTTCCCTGAATTGTCAGCTCCATGGGAGCTAATTGCTTATCTGATTGGTTCTCACTGCTCTGGCATTATAATGATGCCTGGGGTTAGTGGTACTCAAAACATGTCTGTTTCAATGTCTGTGTGAATGAATGAGTGAGTGAATGAAGGAAGGAACGGACAGTGCAGTGGTTGGTACACAGTCAGTGCTCAGAAAAGGCTGTTTATTTAATATCCACATTGTGACGATCACCGTGAGAAAGCTTGTTGCTAATAACGGAGCCCTCACATGTATGGCATCCTCATTACTTCATTAGTTCCCCTCCAGGGGGATAACCAGCTGGGTTAGCTTTGGGACTCAGCATCACCCCCAGGAGTCAAACTGGAAGCCACAGGGGCCTGTGATGGGTGCAGGAAGTCCAGACTGGCAGAGGCCCAGTCTGGTGGCCAGATGTGAGGGCAGAAGCTTCCTTGGGGGAGGTATTTGTGTTATTATATATGCTAACTCAGACAGGCAACAAACACCCGCTCTTGGTGCACAGACACACGCACACACACTCCCCACCTCACTCCCACCAGGGCCCTGCCAGGCAGATCCAGCAAATGAGAAACCTCTGGAGGAGAGATCTTCAGGAGCCTCCCTGGGCACCATCTGGAGCGACCCTCCCATCATTAATACCCCCTGCAGCTGAGCACATGTTTTTTATGGGGATGAGTATAAATAAACAGCAGAAGGAGCCTTCAAAGAAATGACCCCCAGAGGAAACCTGATCTTCAGGCAATTAGAATACTTCTGTTCAGATAATTGCCAGCTGAAAAAGTGAGCCTGGTGCCAATTCTCAAAAGGCGCCAGCACCGGCCACCCCAGGCTGATCGCAGCCTCCCGTCTGGCGTGGCACTGGAGATGGCGCTCCAGCAGGTGTCCCCGAGGGTGTGAGGGGGATTCTGCCACTTCAGGGACAGTTTCAGCAAAGCCTTTTTGGTTGTTCCAACTGGCACTTAGTGGGTAGAGGCAAAGGATGCTGTTAAACATCCTGTAACATGGACGGCCTCCGCACCAAAAAATTGTCAGCTCAGAGGGTCAGGAGCACTGAGAGTGAGAAACTCTGGTCCAGGGTGGGGAGAAGCCTGCAGGGGCAGAAGCTTCTAAGGCGCTCCAAACACCCACTGCAGGTCAAACACCTGGTCAAACACAGCTCGCGATCCCTGAATCCTCAAAACGTCACTATGAGGTTTAATCACCATCCTCATTCTACAGTTAGGGAAACTGAAACTTAAAGTGGTTTTTATTAATAAAAGGGGGCAGCTTGCCCACGATCGCCCTGGCAGTCAACACAGAGCCAGATCTCAAAGCTGGACTGGTGCCACAAAGCCTGAGCTCTGCCCTCCAAGCTGGACCATCATGGTTATAAAACTCTATGCTGGTCGCTCTTACATAAGCATCTTCTTGACCCCATGGGAAACGTGAGATGGTGTGAATAGCAGGGACTTAGGCTTCCTGTGGACCTGCATTCAAGGTCCTGCTCTGCCATTTTTTACCTGCCACGCAACAGGTTATGATAAAGTGAAAGAGGAAAGTGAAGAAGTTGGCTTAAAATTCAACATTCAGAAAACGAAGATCATGGCATCTGGTCCCATCACGTCATGGGAAATAGATGGGGAAACAGTGAAAACAGTGTCAGACTTTATTTTGGGGGGCTCCAAAATCACTGCAGATGGTGACTGCAGCCATGAAATTAAGACACTTACTCCTTGGAAGGAAAGTTATGACCAACCTAGATAGCATATTGAAAAGCAGAGACATTACTTTGCCAACAAAGGTCTTTCTAGTCAAGGCTATGGTTTTTCCAGTGGTCATGTATGGATGTGAGAGTTGGACTGTGAAGAAAGCTGAGTGCCCAAGAATTGATGCTTTTGAACTGTGGTGTTGGAGAAGACTCTTGAGAGTGCCTTGGACTGCAAGGAGATCCAACCAGTCCATCCTAAAGGAGATCAGTCCTGGGTGTTCTTTGGAAGGAATGATGTTAAAGCTGAAACTCCAGTACTTTGGCTACCTCCAATGCAAAGAGTTGACTCATTGGAAAAGACTCTGATGCTGGGAGGGATGGGGGGCAGGAGGAAAAGGGGACGACAGAGGATGAGATGGCTGGATGGCATCACCGACTCGATGGACATGAGTTTGAGTGAACTCCGGGAGATGGTGATGGACAGGGAGGCCTGGCGTGCTGCAATTCACGGGGTCACAAAGAGTCGGACACGACTGAGCGACTGAACTGAACTGAACTAACAGGTTATGGGTGTGCTAGTCAAACTCTCTGGACCTCAGTTTTATCATCTGTAAAATGGGCTGATATGGCCCATCAGAGGGTTTCCATGATACTGTGTGTAAATACCTTTGAACATCACCCAGCACATCAAGGACCTCAACAATCAATAGCTATGAGTGTGATTGCTACTAGTGAATTTGAAATTCAGAGCCACAGAGGTGCTGATTTTTTGTAGGGAAATGGGGTCTTGTGGGGCAAGTATGGGGGGAAGGGGAGCGGCATTGAGTGGGTGAAGGGAGTTGATTCCTCGGGCTGCCAGAACTCTTTACTAAGTCCCCTGTGCATGGCTTCCTTTGGGGAAAGCCTTGTATTTTGTTTACTGGTGATGGTAGCAAAATGTAACAATTCTCTGTCTCACCAAATGCCCAAATATATAAGGTTCCAAGTAGGACTAAGCAGGTCCAGAGAAGCAGGCTGAGGCAAGGGCAGGGGAACTTCCCTGCAGTTTGTAAAGTCACCTGGCTTTGAACCTCACCCACCCTGGCCCTCTCTGATGGAGGGGAAGAGAACTAACACTTCATAACCTGCTGTGTGCAAGTGCTTTTGACACAGCGCTTCCAGTCTTCCCACAAGTCCCTATGAATTCGTGGCACACACATTTCACAGTTGGGGAAACTGAGGCCCAGGGAGGTTTATTAATTTTCTCAAAGTTGCATAGCTGAAAACGAGATCTGAGCCCTGACTCCAATGCTGGTGACTTCAACCACCTTACCTTAAGCCCAGTGAGCTTAGGCAGGATGGCGGCAAGACTGACGAGTCCACCAGGAGCCTCTCTCTGGCTCATCTCCCCATCCCACTGATGCACGCTGGCCACAGTGACCACAGGCTCCAAGCCCGAGCCCAGCCTCCTTATCTGAAAAGATTAATGTACTCAGAGGCCACATGGGGACTGAGAATCAGGGCCTTCTAGGACAGCACTGAGAGAACTTTTAGCAATGAGACACTCAACGGTCAATGGCTGCATAGCCAACATGGTAGCCACCAGCCACAAGTGATGCAACGTGGCTAGCATAACTATGGGACTCAACTTAACATTTTATTCTATTTTAAATAATTGACTTTTAAAATTTAGTCGCTAGTGGCTTCCATTTTGGTTGGACAGTGCAGGGAAAACAGAGAATCCTCAGCTTCTGAGCGTTTTTGGCAACAATGTGCTTCTCAGAGCACCCTTCCACAAGAATTTCAGGTTTAAGATCCACTAGCCCTGGGCTGCTGTCTATGGGGTTGCACAGAGTCAGACATGACTGAAGAGACTTAGCAGCAGGAGCAGCAGCAGCCCTCGACTGCCGGAGAAGGCGATGGCACCCCACTCCAGTCCTCTTGCCTGGAAAATCCCATGGGGGAGGAGCCTGGTTGGCTGCAGTCCATGGGGTCACGAATAGTCAGACACGACTGAGCGACTTCACTTTCACTTTTTCCTTTCATGCATTGGAGAAGGAAATGGCAACCCACTCCAGTGTTCTTGCCTGGAGAATCCCAGGGATGGGGGAGCCTGGTGGGCTGCCGTCTATGGGGTCGCATAGAGTTGAACATGACTGAGACAACTTAGCAGCAGCAGCAGCCCTCGACTGCTCTGGGCACATGTATGAGAAACCTCTTGGATGAGCTGAGCTCATGAAGGGTCATCTCACTCATGCTTCCAATCCACAGACACGTGCTGAGATCCTACTGCTCATGTGGGCACCATCCCCATCCAAGAGGAGCTCCAGAGCTGACAGACACAGTTAGGAATAATGATAACAATGACATCATCACAGCGATGCTGATGAGGATGGTGGTGATGAGAGTGGTGATGGTGGTGAGGGTGGTACCATGCTGACTGAATAGTGTGATGGTGATGATGGTGGTGAGGATGCTGACGACGGTGATAACGGTGATGGAGAAAGACAGTGATGGTGAATGACGATGATGGTGAATGACGATGATGGTGAATGACGATGATGGTGAACGACGATGATGGTGACGATAAATGACGACGCTAATGATGACAAAGGCAGTACATATGAGGTAAGAATATGGACTCGGAGTCTCTCTGGATTCAAATCCACATTCTACCATTTACCGGCTATGAGACCATGAGCAGGTCATTTGGCCTCTTTAACCCTCAGATCTTTTGAAAACTGAGGTTAATAAAGTATGTCTTCCTAAGATGGTTGAGAGCATTAAATAAAAAAATATAATGTGCACAGAATAGCCTAACACATAGGGAGGACCAACTGAATTAACATTTTATTATTATTACAATTATTCGTTATCACTGATTCAGGACACACTCTTTCCCAGGTTGTTTTACACAGTCTCAGTCGGTCCTCACACTGACTCTACTCTCCTTCCCATTTGACAGGTAAGATAACTGAGGCTCAGATAAGGTTAAAGGATTTGAGGATTCTTAGAGCAAGTGGCAGTGCTGTGATCTGAGCCCCGGTCTACATGTCTTTGGGCTTCCCAGATGGTGCAGTGGTAAAGAATCCGCCCACAATGCAGGAAATAGGAGTTCAATCTCTAGACCGGGGCGATCCCCTGGAGGAGGAAATGGCAACCCACTCTAGTGTTCTTGTCTGGAGAATCCCATGGACAGAGGAGCCTGGCAGGCTGCAGTCCATGGGGTCACAAAGAGTCGGACACGACAGAGCACGCACACACACACACACACGCACTATACTATGTCTTCAAAATGTTTTAAGTTGCTTAACTGCCCAGGATGCTATTAAATACAAATTAGAGATGATAGGGGTTCTCAACACGGCGCTTGTGGAAAGAAAGAAAGTGAAGTTCGACTTGGGTCAGTCCCATCACTTCTCAGATCCTCAGGTGCCTCAGCCACAAGACACTCTACAGATGTTAAAGGATCACACAGGTGAATAAATAAGACAGTCCGCATAAAAACAGCTGCATGGAGCTTTCACAGATAGAACACGCATTATCAGCTCACGTCTTCAACCAGCATTAAATCACCGGGCATAAGCCTGGCACACAGTCTCCAAATGCCCCAGGCCCAACCTTGTCTTCACGTCCCTACCCCTATGATGACAGCACAAACCTCCAAGTGGTTTTATCTGAATGGGACAAAGGAAAGTGTTATTTCCCCACAAGGCTTTTGACTGCCTGGCGAGGCACAGGGAGGAGGGAGGCAGCCCCAGGACGCATCCGCCGGAGCCTCTGCTGCAGACCCTCCCCAGGGCTAGGGGCGACCCACCACCCTGGATTCTCATCCCAGCAAATGAAGCACAGAGGCTCCGTGAGAAACCCTGGAATCACTGACAACTGGCCAGGGAAGAGAGAGGGTATTTATAAACCTGGCGCCGGTGCCTGAGCCCTCAGGAACCTGAGAGGGCGGCAGCTTCCCCACCCCGCGGGGAAACCAAAGAGGAAAAACACCAACACGCTCCGAGCTTGGGCACCAGTCGAAAGCCACAGAGGGCGCATCCAAGTCCCCTTCTAAATTTAGAACATTCTGCCAAACCAGTTCTCCGGCTCACCCCGCACCTCTCCCCTGGGCTGGACCACGGCATTCTACTGAGAGGCAGCCACACGGTGGGAGCCCAGATCCCAACCCGCTTTGTCTCCATCCTCGTCCCCATGAGCAAGGACAGCCAGGACCCCGGGGGCCTCTCCCACACCTGAGACAGCAGTGCAGGAGGAAGGGATCTGAAGTCAGAGGTGGGAGTTCCCATGTTTGTGCTGGCTGCTGACGCCAACCAGTTGGAGATCTTAGACAAGCATCTCCAGCCTCCTACTGTCTACTCCGACAGTGTCATATTCATCTGGACCACGAGCAAACCTAACCCGGCAGCGTAGGGTGGGCACCCAACCCCTGCGGCTGAACCAAGATGGAAGCTGGAACCTGAAAGTCCCTGTTCTGAGTCTCTCTCTCCTTCTCTTTGACTGAGTTCAACACATTTATTTCAATATTACCCAAGAGTTCCAGGCTCCATTTTTAGTCCCAGGATTAAAAACAGGCACCATGGTAATTATAATCAAAATGTATTTCTCCATCTTTAAAGTCCTCCTGCTATTCTAGTACCATCATCTCCGTTGATAATCATAATCATAAAAATAACAAAAGCAATTAGCAGCTGTATGTAGCACTTACTACATACAGACATTGGTAATTTATATAATTTAATTAAATTATTAATAGTACATTGTTGTTCAGTCACTAAGTTGTATCTGACTTTTTGTGACACCATGGACTGCAGCACACCAGCCTTCCCTGTCCTTCACCATCTTCCTGACTTTGCTCAAACTCATGTCCATTGAGTCAGTGATGCCATCCAACCATCTCATCCTCCGTCATCCCCTTTTTCTCCTGCCCTCAGTCTTTTCCAGCATCAGGGTCTTTCCCAATGAGTTAGCTCTTCGCATCAGGTGGCCATAGTATTGGAGCTTCAGCATCAGTCCTTCCAATGAGTATTCAGGGTTGGTTTCCTTTAGGATGGACTGGTTTGATCTCCTTGCTGTCCAGGGACTCTCAAGAGTCTTCTCCAACACCACAGTTCAAAAGCATCAATTCTTCAGCGCTCAGCCTTCTTTATGGCCCAACTCTAGGGTCTTCCCAGGTGGCACAGTGGTAAAGAACCCACCTGCCAATGCAGAAGACTCGAGAGTTGAAGATTTGATCCCTGAGTCGGGAAGATTCCCCTGGAGCAGGAAATGGCAACTCACTCCAGTATTCTTGCCTGGAAAATTCCATGGACCAAAGGAGTCTGGCAGGCTACAGTTCATGGGGTCACAAAGAGTTGGACACGACTGAGCCCACATGCAGGCATGTATATGTGTGTGTGTGTGTGTGTGTGTGTGTGTGTGCGCGTGTGTGTTAGTCGCTCAGTCATGTCTGACTCTTGTGACCCCATGGACTGGAGCCCACCAGGTTCCTTTGTGTATGTATGTATGTATGTATGTATGTGTGTATATATATATATATATATATATATATCAGAACTGAGGTTTATTTGACATAACAATTAAAATTATGAAACAGCAATAACAATACCAATGCTTTTCTTATTCTTTCATTTAATTCCCATGTTGACCCTATGACACATGCCACATTACCTCAGCTCCCTGCTTGAGTACACAGGGTGCCATGCATAAACCCAAGAACACGCCTCTCTTGGACACCCCATGTAATCTGTCTGTCCTATGGCCCTCCTGGCCAGCTCTGGCTCCATTTCTCTATGGGAGGGTCACTGCTGTCCCCAAAGCCCCACTGCCCAGCATGAGACCCTCTAGCATGACCTCATTCTGTGCTCCAACAGCCACCCCAACTGTGAAAGTACCCATCCCCATTTGTGCTACATCCTGTTTCCCTGGTTACAGAACACCACAGCCGTGGGCTCTCGACGCCTTTCCAAGTTTGGATGGATAGCAGGCTTCTGATTTTATGCTCAGGCTTTATGGCAGGTCCTCACATGCCCCTGTTCCTGGTTAGAAGCCAGGAACATTTCTTCCCTCAGAACATTTCTTTCCAGAAGCCTTGGGTGAATAACCGCACGAGGCCATCCCATCATCCCTTAGACTTGCTGGACTCTGCTGCCTTCTGAGTGAAACAAGAGTTGATGCTGTCTGGCTGGGACTGAGCTGCTGAACAGCCATGTCTTTCGGTTACCTTCTGGGTCGGTTTCATCCTGACTCGTCCACAGTCTCCCTCTGCTGTTGTAAGAAACCCTGTGCACTGTTGAGATAAGTGCTTGGCAGTACAAGTGCTTCTCAGTTTGTGGTAAGCGCTCAGTTATTTGAGCCAAACCTCCTTCCTGTCTCCTTGCACTCATCTCATCAGGAAGGTCAAGTGTTTGTGGGAGGTCAGACTCATCACTTCACCTCTTCAAGTCCACGTCCCGACCCCATGGGCTAATCGTAAGGAAGATGAGGTTCTGAGCTGTCAACCGGAAATTCCAAAGCAAGATGCGCTCGCTGAACTCCGTGCATGTTTGGAATGAAGAAGGACCCCCAAATGTGGAAGGACCACCATCAACTCTGAGGACAGCCCAGCCCACATGGTGGTGCCAAGATGGCAGCTGGCTTACAAAACGTCCTTGAAGGAACAGCCCCAGCCCCGTGGCTCCCAGCCTGTGAGTCAGCAGCCTCCACTGCCGCTCGCTGCTCACCACGGAACTGCGGGTGTCTGCAAAGTTGATGACATCTGGAGTTTCGGTCTCAATCAGGCTGCTTTTGGCAACTACCTTTCCTGGTATGGAGCTGATTCTGAGTATTTTTCAAATTTGTACCTAGGGACTTCCACAGAAAAACCTCTAAAGTGCATCCTGCGAAAGCCACAGCTTGAAATTCCTCGACTGGCACACTTGTCACATGGTTTGACGTGTATCCACACCAAGAAAGGTTGACCAGAGACTAAAGGCACGGCAACAAGCTGTACCTAGACAGATTTGCCTGCGTCTCCTGCCCTCAGGCCCAGCTCTGCCACGTCCCAGGTGTGAAGCTGACAAACAGCTTCCAGGGGCTCCTCTAACTTTGTCTAAAAAAAATGGTGGAAGTGATATAAGTAAAGCACTTAGAAGTTAACTACACATGTTTTAAATGGAAGAACATTTAAAAAATAATTTGATTTATTTATTACTGATGTTGGCCGTGCTCGGTGGGCTTTGTGAAGGCTTTCTTTTCTCTAGCTGCAGCGAGCTGGGGCTACTCTGGAGTTGCAGGGCATGGGCTTCTCAGCGTGGTGGCCTCTGGTGTTGCAGAGCACAAACTCTAGGGCACGCAGGCTTCAGTACTTGCAGCTCCTGGGCTCAGTACTTGCGGCTCCACAGCTGTAGTGCACAGGTTTAGTTGCTCCGTGGCATGTGGGATCTTCCCGGATCAGGGATCGAACCTGTGTCTCCTGCATTGGCAGATGGATTCTTTACCACTGAACCATCAAGGAAGTCCAGAAGAACATTTTTAAAAAGGCTAACTACAGTGTCAGTATCCTATCAAAAAACTACCAGCAATTCCTTAATATTATTCACACATACACATGCACACAGTTTTTTTTTGTTCAAATCAAGATCTGACACAATCTACATATGATGTTTGGTACATATGTCTCTCCTAGGTTCCCTTCTCCCATTGATATTTTCTCCTTTGAAAGTCATCTGGTAAAGGAACCAAATGCTGACATAGTTATTTTTCTGCACTTTTCTGCATTCTAGATTTGACTAATTGCATTGATAGAGTTTTGCTTAACATATCCTCTCGCATACAGTTCCTGGACATTGCAAGCCCAATTTAGAGACAGGTGGTATTATGTCTTTCCATGAGGAGAAAAATAATGTCCAGTTGACTCCCTTTTGGTGAAATTACTAGGAATGGCAATCATTAATTAGCTAAATGTAATAACTCATGAGGGGCTGCAGCCCAATCTCTTTTAAGAGAAAGAGAGGTGCCTAAGACCAAGAAGAATGAGGGCCATCAGCACAGAGTACAGGTCATAAAGCTTAAAACAAGACCACTCCACATTCCAAACCAGCAGCTGCCATTTACTAGTTGGGACTAATTATGACTTGGAAAAGTGACTTAATGACTTTGAGGCTCATTTTCTTCCTCTGTAAAATAAGAAGATCATAATATTACCCAACCATAATATTACCCAACTGGTTTGCTGTAAGGGTTAAACAGCAGATATAAAAGGCAGTGCATGAGAAGTTGAGGAAACACATGCCCTGAGCTCAGACTAAACTAAAAAGTGACAATAATGAAAACAGTGTGGTACTGGCCAAAAATAGAAACATAAATCAGTGGAACAAGACAGGAAGCCCAGAACTAAGCCCACGCACTTATGGTCAATTAATCCGTAACATGGGAGCCAAGAGTATACAATAGAGAAAAGACAGGCTCTTCAATAAGTGGTGCTGGAAAAACTGGAGAACTACGTGGAAAAGAATAAAATTATATTCTATACTACCATATACAAAAATAAGTTCAAAATGGATTAAACACTTAAATGTAAGACTATATATTATAAAACACCTAGGAGAAAACAGACAAAACACTCTTTGGCATAAATCACAGCAATGTTTTCGGATCCATCTCCTAAACTAAATAAAAGCAAAAATAAACAAAAGGGGCTAATTAAACTTACAAGGTTTTGCACAGCAAAGGAAACCATCGACAAAAGGAAAAGACTGAATGGGAGAAAATATTTATTTGCAAATGATGTGACTGATAAGGGGTTAAAATCCAACATAAGTAAGCAACTCATACAAACATCAGAAAAACAAATAACTCTACTTAAGAATGGGCAGAAGAACTGAACAGACACTTTTCAAAATGGAAATGCATATGATCAACAGGCACATGAAAAGATGTCAACATCACTAATCATCAGGGAAATGCTGACCAAAACCACGGTGAGATATCACCTCATACCTGTCAGAATGGCTACTATCAAAAAGAACACAAATAGCAAATGTTTTCGAGGACGTGGAGAAAACAGAACCCTTATACACTGTTGGTGGAAATGTAAATTTGTGCAGCTGGTGGGAAACTGTATGGAGTTTCCTCAAGAACCTAAAAACGGAGCAGCTACTTGACTCAGCAATGCCACTCCTGAGTATACATACAAAACAACCCAAAACTACTCACTTGAAAAGATACATGCACCCCAATGTCCATGCTGCTGCTGCTGCTGCTAAGTCACTTCAGTCATGTCCGACTCTGTGAGACCCCATAGATGGCAGCCCACCAGGCTCCCCCATCCCTGGGATTCTCCAGGCAAGAACACTGGATTGGGTTGCCATTTCCTTCTCCAATGCATGAGAGTGAAAAGTGAAAGTGAAGTCACTCAGTTGTGTCCGACTCTTAGTGACCCCATGGACTGTAGCCCACTAGGCTCCTCCATCCATGGGATTTTCCAGGAAAGAGCACTGGAGTGGGGTGCCATTGCCTTCTCTAATGTCCATAGCAGCATTATTTACTATAGTCAAGATGGAAGTAGCCTAACCGTCCATCAACAGATGGATGCATAAAGATGTGGTATACACATACACACAATGGAATGTTCCTCACAAAAAAGAATTCATTTTTGCCATCTGCAGCAGCATGGATAGGCTTGGAGGGAATTATGTTAAGTCAAGTGAGTCAGACAGAGAAAGACAAATACTGTATGATATCACTAATGTGTGGAATCTAAAAAAATATGACAAACTAGTGAATACAACAGGAAAGAAGCAGATTCACAGATACAGAGAATAAACTAGTGGTTATCAGCAGAGGCAGAGGGTGAAAAGGAGGGGCGGTACAAACTGCTGAGTGTGAGGATTTATTGTACAACACGGGGAATATAGCCAATATTTTGTAAATGGAAAGTAACCTTTAAAATTGTATTAAAAAAAAATTTAAGGCAATGTATGGTACCCAGGGTATGGAAAGTAATCAATAATTATCCCCCTCCCTTGATAACAACCTAATCTACAAGCCGATAGGGAAAACCATTCTGAGTGAGACCCGAGGAAAATGGCAGACTGAAGAGAGACAAAAGAAACCACGCTCGCCTCTTCTGAGGCACAGGGACTACCCCATGCTGTGACCTCCAGAAGAAATAACGTGTGTTTATGACTCAACTAGAGCTAGGTTCAAAGTATGATTCTGCCATTTCCTGGCCATGTGACTCTTAGAGCCTCAAGTTGATTCAGCAGTAAAAAAAAAAAAAAAAAAAAAAAATTGGCTGTCAAGTCACAAAGAAGACATGGAGGAAACTTAAGTGAAATTAGCCCATTTGAAAAAGCTGCTGCTGCTGCTGCTAAGTTGCTTCAATCGTGTCCGACTCTGTGCGACCCCATAGACAGCAGCCCAGCAGGCTCCATCCCCCCTGGGATTCTCCAGGCAAGAACACTGGAGTGGGTTGCCATTTCCTGCTCCAATGCATGAAAGTGAAAAGTGAAAGTGAAGTCACTCAGTCAAGTCCGACTCTTCTCGACACCATGGACTCAGCCTACCAGGCTCCTCCGTCCATGGGATTTTCCAGGCAAGAGCACTGGAGTGGGTGCCGCTGCCTTCTCCACACACTGCATAACTCCAACTATGTGACGTTCAGAAAAGGCCAAACTATTGCTGCATAACAATGCATCACAAACTTAGCCACTTACAACAACACAAATGCATCATCTGTTTCCATGGCCTGGGAGTTGGGGCACAGTATAGCTGAGTTCTTTGCTCAAGGTCTCATGAGGCAAAATTAAGGTGTCAATGGGTTTCGGTCCCATCTGAGGCTCAGGTCCCCTTCCAGTCTCACTCAGGGTGTTGGTAGAATTCAGTGCCTTGTGTCTGTGGACTGAGGTCCCTGTTTTCTTGCTACAAGCCCCTGACTGGTGGCTGATCTCAGCTCCTAGAACCCTCCTCCCATTCCCTACCATGTGACTCTCTCCCTTTGGTCTCTCAAGTCTGAATCTCTGAATACTCCATCTCTGACCTCTAGTCTCCTAATGGTTGAACCGATTAGAGCAGGCCCACCTCACTCAAGAACAGGGGATTATATCGGGTGGCAATCTTGAAGCCATCTCAGTATTCTGCCTATCACGGGCCCAAATAATTAACCAGCTTTCTTAAACTAAACAGTTATGGTCTCCATCTGTGGAAATACCACAAACAACCAAAGATAAGAAAGTTATTTTTACACACCCAGAATCAAAGCAGAAATACCTTTGTTTAATAAGAAAGAGCTGTGAAAAAAATAAATATTTTTCATTTTTTAAAATACAAAATAGATATTTTCCCCTTCTTCTTGTAAGTCAGGAAATATCCACTTGGAAGTGTTAGTTTCATTCACTCACATTAATGAGTATCCACTGTTTGTAGGCAATATAGAAAGCAAAGGGATATATAAGGTATATATTCCTGCCCTCAACTTGAACTGAGAACCCCATTCACTCATATGTTCATGATTTTATTTATTTTCATTCAACAAACAGCATCTTGGCTTTCTCTCTGTGCAAGGCACAAAAGCACCGAAGATTCAAAATCAGTTTTTGCCCTCAAGGAAACTCACAGTATAAAAGCAACATCTTGAGTTGTGGTATCATTTAATATTATTTTCAACAGCTTTAACGGCAGGATCAGTTCTGACAGCTTGAGTCCAGTATATAGAAATCAGATTGTTGGTAGCATGGTGCAGTCAAAAGAAAAGAAGCCTTGGAATCTAAACCCAAATGATCAAGTTGACATCATCGGTAAGAGAACAAATGGCCCTGATGCGATGCACTCAGAGAGACATGACATGGCTTCTGTGATCCTCCTCCCAAAATGCATAACCTGAATCTAATAACGGGGAAAGATGAGACAAACCCAAAACTGCAAAATGTAACTAGCTTCTTATATTCTCTTCCAACTGTCAAGGTCAAGAAAATCTCAGAAAGGTGAAGGAACTGCTCCAGGTTAAAGAGGAACAAGAGAACTAAATGTGACGCATGACCTTGGATTGGATTCGGGACCAGAAAAAGGACAATCATGGGACAGTCAGTAAAGTCTGAATAATTAGATCATAGTATTGTTGTTCATGTTAATTTCCTATTTTTAAAACCATGCCATGTTTATGCAAGATGTTATCGTTTGGGGGATCTGGGTGAAGGGTATGTGTAATTTGGGGGTGTACAATTTTTGCAACTTTCTTGTAAGTCAAATTATTTTAGAATGAAAGGACAGAAAGACGCTCTGGAATTCCCACTCACTGCTTACTACTGTGTGTCCTTGGGCAAGTCATTTCACCGCTCTGAGCCCCAGTTTTTCTCTCCTATTAGACTGAGGCAGGCAAAGAAATTGGGTACAAAATGAGTACACGTTTTTCAGTTGTATGTCTGCATACGGACTTCCCTGGTGGCTCAGACAGTAAAGCGTCTGCCTACGATATTTCTTAATTCTTAAAACAAACAAACAAAACCTAGAAGAGGTACCGAAGGCAAAAGGAGCTGAGTCATCACATGACATCACACCATGATGGAGGGAGAACGTGAACTCAGCTCCATTTGACGCCAAACGCCAGGCGCTTCCGGCTTCCTCTTGGCCATTGCTGTGATGATAATACTACAACCAATGCAAGACACAGGGAGGAGCAGAAGGGGGAGGAAAAGACTCCGCAATCAAACAGGAAATGTGGCCAAGAGGAGATACAATCTTAAAGACACAACCGCAAGACTCCTTTAAAAAAAAAAAATAATTGTCAACCACAGATCTCCTCTGCCAGGAACTGGCCCACAACGTCTGAGTTTTCTCTTCTTTTGTCAGTAACTGCTTGTTACCATCCAAATGGCTGTGAGAGAAGCCTGCGGGCCCCTCTTTGGAAGTGAAAGTGTAAACAAGTGTGTCTGCGCGAGACAAGGAGGCGTCTTGGGACGCCGAGTGTGGCCTGAAGCTAGAACCCATCGGGGCCCCCTGGCACCGTGAGACAGCTCATTTGCCATCTGTCCTGGTAGAGCCCAGGCTCCATGTTTGACAATAGATGGAAAATCCCAAGGACACGCGTCCCCCACCTCTGCCCCCCGGGCAAGTCCACAAGTGTTCTATTAGCGTGTGTGTGTGTGTGTGTGTGTGTGTGTGTGTGTGTGTTCTGCACGTGGTGGCTAAGCCCGTGGACCCCAACTGTCCTACAGCCACAAATCATTTTTAAGGCCCTTAATCCAGGAGGTTAAGTTACACCCCACAAGTCACCATCTGGATGGAGGGTTCCCACGTGGGTGGGGTCTCCTGGCACTTCTTGAATTACACCAGCTTGAATGTCAGTCCCTGATGACTGACTCGCGGAGACCCTTGCTGCCTCCCAGTCTGCATCGTCCGCTCCGCCCCTGTGCTCCAGACAGGTTTCCACTGCTTTAAAGACGGGGAAGGGGAGGAGGTAGGTATCAGGCGATCAACATGTATAGGACACCTACTACGTGCTACTCTACTGCGGGCACTTTCTGCCTTCAGCTTGCATGAGCATCATAATGACCTGTAGTGAGAGTTATTGTGCCCATTGCACAGATTAGGAAATGAAGACTGCCATTCAATGAAGTCAGATCAGAGACGTAAATGCAAGGCTTTCTGCCCGTATAACAATCATATACATCATGCTCTTTCCATTGACATTGTTGCTGTTGATCTCTCCAGTCACTTGTCAGCAAGATCTCTCCACATTTCTCACAAACTGACAGCCTTGAAGGAGGAATTATCACTGACGTTCATACACATATGGGTGCTGCCCGCCTGCCTGGTGCCCTGGACAGTCTCCTCCTGATCCCTGAACAAAACAGCAGCTGCCCTATAAAGTGTCCCCCTCCCACTCTCTGCCCTGAACCTCCCAGCCATTCCAGATTTGTGCCCCCATGATGCCTGTCGGCTCCTGGACGCTGATTTCTCAACTTGCCTCGGTGCCCAAAGGCCTCTTGTCCTCACCCCCAGCTTGGGAAGGCTCCTGGACCATCCTTGGGCCCAAGCCTCTGCATCCACATTTCCAGGAAGGGGTTTGGAGGATGGAGAAGTAGAGACCTCACTGGAAACCTCAGAATCCAAGAGCTTCTGACAGGGCCGCCTTAGGGAATCCCCAAGGAAAAGGGCAGCAGGCCTCGCACACATTCTCATTGAATCCTCCCAATAACCTTAAGAGAGGCAGCAGCATGAGCCCCACATGCAGGAGGACACAGAGGCCAGTGAGGAAAAGGGTGTGCCATGGTGTCACAGCCAGGGGCCTTCTCTGGGGAAGTGTCCATTCAGCCACCAGCAGAGACTAGTTCTCACCTGGGAGAGCAGAGGGACATTACTTTCCTACCCAGCTTCTGCCTGAGCCCAGACCTGCATTTGCTCTCGTCTAACAGACATGCCCGAGTCCCTGACTGATGTGACCCAGTCTCTCGCCCCGGCCTCCACCAGCATAAGTACTGATAAGGCTACTCTTGATTCAGTAGCAATGCTTTGCCAACAATGGTCCTAAAGATGAGAGTGTGTTTGTATATGTATGTAGGTAAGTACCCACTTAATCTCACACTTTATTTTTTCTTTAAAAAACATAGTATGATTATATTTTAATACACAACCAAAATACAAAACACCACAGTAAATTGACAGCAATAAAATATGGTATTTCATTTGCACTACACTTAGACATTGATATATCAAGGAAAATGAAAGGAAAAAAAAACAGAGCAAAATCTCACACTTTAAATAAATCTAATATAATCAAATCCCTTAATTATACAGTGGAAGTGAGAAATAGATTTATGGGACTAGATCTGATAGAGTGCCTGATGAACTATGGACGGAGGTTCGTGACATTGTACGGGAGACAGGGATCAAGACCATCCCCATATAAAAGAAATGCAAAAAAGCAAAATGGCTGTCTGAGGCCTTACAAATAGCTGTGAAAAGAAGAGAAGCGAAAAGAAAAGGAGAAAAGGAAAGATATAAACATCTGAATGCAGAGTTCCAAAGAATAGCAAAAAGAGATAAGAAAGCCTTCCTCAGTGATCAATGCAAAGAAATAGAGGAAAACAACAGAATGGGAAAGACTAGAGATCTCTTCAAGAAAATTAGAGATACCAAGGGAACATTTCATGCAATGATGGGCTCGATAAAGGACAGAAATGGTATGGACCTAACAGAAGCAGAAGATATTAAGAAAAGGTGGCAAGAATACACAGAAGAACTGTACAAAAAAGATCTTCATGACCAAGATAATCACGATGGTGTGATCACTCACCTAGAGCCAGACATCCTGGAATGTGAAGTCAAGTGGGCCTTAGAAAGCATCACTACGAACAAAGATAGTGGAGGTGATGGAATTCCAGTTGAGCTCTTTCAAATCCTGAAAGATGATGCTGTAAAAGTGCTGCACTCAATATGTCAGCAAATTTGGAAAACTCAGCAGTGGCCACAGGACTGGAAAGGTCAGTTTTCATTCCAATCCCAAAGAAAGGCAATGCTAAAGAATGCTCAAACTACTGCACAATTGCACTCATCTCACACGCTAGTAAAGTAATGCTCAAAATTCTCCAAGCCAGGCTCCAACAATATGTGAACCGTGAACTTCCTGATGTTCAAGCTGGTTTTAGAAAAGGCAGAGGAACCAGAGATCAAATTGCCAACATCCACTGGATCATGGAAAAAGCAAGAGAGTTCCAGAAAAACATCAATTTCTGCTTTATTGACTATGCCAAAGCCTTTGACTGTGTGGATCACAATAAACTGTGGAAAATTCTGAAAGAGATGGGAATACCAGATCACCTGACCTGCCTCTTGAGAAACCTATATGCAGGTCAGGAAGCAACAGTTAGAACTGGACATGGAACAACAGACTGGGTTCCAAATAGGAAAAGGAGTATGTCAAGGCTGTATATTGTCACCCTGCTTATTTAACTTATATGCAGAGTATATCATGAGAAACGCTGGGCTGGAAGAAGCACAAGCTGGAATCAAGATTGCCGGGAGAAATATCAATAACCTCAGATATGCAGATGACACCACCCTTATGGCAGAAAGTGAAGAGGAACTAAAAAGCCTCTTGATGAAAGTGGAGAGTGAAAAAGTTGGCTTAAAGCTCAACATTCAGAAAATGAAGATCATGGCATCTGGTCCCATCACTTCTTGGGAAATAGATGGGGAAACAGTGGAAACAGTGTCAGACTTTATTTTTGGGGGCTCCAAAATCACTGCAGATGGTGATTGCAGCCATGAAATTAAAAGACGCTTACTCCTTGGAAGGAAAGTTATGACCAACCTAGATAGCATAGTCAAAAGCAGAGACATTACTTTGCCAACAAAGGTCCATCTAGTCAAGGCTGTGGTTTTTCCAGTGGTCATGTATGGATGTGAGAGTTGGACTGTGAAGAAAGCTGAGCACCCAAGAATTGGTGCTTTTGAACTGTGGTGTTGGAGAAGACTCTTGAGAGTCCCTTGGACTGCAAGGAGATCCAATCAGTCCATTCTGAAGGAGATCAGCCCTGGGATTTCTTTGGAGGGAATAATGCTGAAGCCGAAACTCCAGTACTTTGGCCACCTCATTCGAAGAGTTGACTCATTGGAAAAGACTCTAATGCTGGGAGGGATTGGGGGCAGGAAGAGAAGCGGACAACAGAAGATGAGATGGCTGGATGGCATCACCGACTTGATGGACGTGAGTCTGAGTGAACTCTGGGAGTTGGTGATGGACAGGGAGGCCTGGCGTGCTGCGATTCATGGGGTCGCAAAGAGTCAGACATGACTGAGTGACTGAACTGACTGAATAAATAAATAAATAAATATATATATATATATATATATATAAAAACTCATGCATATACATGTAAAGTTCACTTCATCACTAAAGAGTGGTTATGCACAGAGACAAGACATGGAGACAAAATATCCATCAACAGATGAATGGATATAGAAGAAGGAATATTACTCAGCCAAAAAAGGACAAAATAAGGCCCTATGCAGCAACATGGATGCGACTACAGATTATCATCCTAAATGAATTAAGTCAGAAACAGAAAGACAAATACCATATGATATTGCTTATATGTGGAATCTAAGATATGACAAAAAGGAGCTTACCTATGAAACAGAAACAGGCTCATGGACATGGAGAACAGACTGGTGATTGCCAGGGAGGAGGGGTGATGGGGAGGAACGGACTGGGAATCTGGGATTAGCGGATGCAGACATTGTATATGGAATGCGTAACAATAGAGTCCTACTGTAGAGCACAGGGAACTACATTCAGTGTCCTGCGATAATGGAAAGAATATCACAAAAGGATGTCTATGTACAACGGAGTCGCTTTGCTGCACAGCGTTAATTAACACAACACTGTAATTCAACTATATTTCAGTTTTAGAAAGTGACTATGTGCCAACAGCTGTTCTAAACATTTTGTACATAGATAAAACCTCAATTACATATGTATGTGTGTGTGTATATTAGCCACTCAGTCGTGTCTGACTCTTTGTGACTCCATGGACTGTAGCCCTCCAGGCTGCTCTGTCCATGGGATCCTCCAGGCAAGAATACTGCAGTGGGTTGCCATTCGGATCTTCCCAACCAGGGATAAAACACAGGTCTCCCACATTGCAGGCGGATTCTTTACTATCTGAGTTCACATATAATGATAATTATATATAATCTCTAAAATTTATATATGATGCTGCTGCTGCTAAGTCACTTCAGTCGTGTCTGACTCTGTGCGACCCCACAGACGGCAGCCCACCAGGCTCCGCCATCCCTGGGATTCTCCAGGCAAGAACACTGGAGTGGGTTGCCATTTCCTTCTCCAATGCAGGAAAGTGAAAAGTGAAAATGGAGTCACTCAGTCATGCCCGACTCCTAGCGACCCCATGGACTGCAGCCCACCAGGCTCCTCCCTCCATGGGATTTTCCAGGCAAGAGTACTGGAGTGGGGTGCCATTGCCTTCTCCATCTTATATATGATACTTATATATAAATCTCATTTATATAAATTTTGCATATATAAGAAAATCTCACTTAACCATTAAATATGGACTATGTTAGCAACTGTTCTAGAGACTCTATATAATTATGCAAATCTCATTTAATCATTAAAAAAGACTTCATGCCAACTCTTATAAATATACATAATCTAATTTTATAATTAATGTCCTTTGTATATTTAAATAAATCTCATATATATAAACTGTCACATATTCATACAGTCACATATATACATATGTTTTTATAAATCTCATTTAATCATTTAAAAACTCCCTAGAAGGCGAGCACAGTTGTAATCCCCAAAGGCTAAGCAAGTTCTAACACCCTGTGCATGTGATACCAGGACTCAGGTGAGCTCCAAGCACTCCAACTCAGATCTGCCCCCCTAAACCCCAGAGCTGTCCCTGCCTCAGTTAGGGGGCAACCCCAAATCCCAGGACCAAACTTGACTCGTTTTAAGTCTGCCTTAAACATACACTCAGGATGTCACTCCTTCCTATTACCTCAACTGCCCCATCCCCAATTCAAGCCTTCATCGAGGGCAGACAGACAACTACCAGGGTATCCTTTGGGTCCCCTTGCCCTCAGCTCCCTTTTGCCCGAAACTAGCAAATATGCTAAAAGCACAAGTCAGTTCTGGCTGCTCCTTCCTAAGCCCTCCAACCTCCCTTAGAGTGGAAACTTGAATCCTCAGCACAACCCACAAGGCCATACAGCACATGTCTCCCATACAAAGACCTGCCAGCATGTTGAAACCACCACTCGCAAGAGCCTGAATCATTTTGGGATGTAATGTATGAATCTAACATCTATTAAGGAGGGTTTGTAAGAATTTCTTTGGTGAGAACTATGCTACCTACCACCC
Organism: Bos grunniens; assembly: GCF_055505025.1. Classification (NCBI taxonomy): domain Eukaryota; kingdom Metazoa; phylum Chordata; class Mammalia; order Artiodactyla; family Bovidae; genus Bos; species Bos grunniens. The sequence goes on from NC_141182.1 coordinate 7,525,324, forward strand.
CTTCACACACACACACACGTATACACACCCCAGAGTGAGTGAGAAGGCCTCCCCTTTCATCTGAAGTCAAAGGAAACGAGGCTTTAGCAATTTATATGCATCCCCTAAACCTTAGGGAACACAGCAGATTGGCATCTGACTCGTGCCTGAGAAATTCAGTGAACGAGAGGCCGACCAGCTGACTAGTTAGCCCACCAGGGAGGCAGTCGCTGCTGTTTGGGATTCAGCCTGTGATCCCTGGTCTGTGTGAACAGAGGTTGCATGAATGCTCCCCTGAGCCAGATGGGGTCTAGGCATCATCTTACCCTACAGGGACAAACAGACGTCCACTGAAGAAGCTGGCAGTGGACCCCAGACTCCTAGGGACTGAGGAGGGAGTGATGTGCTGATGATGCAGAGTTTACTTGGCAACTGTAAGAGACTGGCCACCATCAACTGAAGAAATCACCAAGAAACCCATATGGGTTCCCTGAAAGAGAGTCAGTATAAACATTTATTGGGCCCAGAGAAGGAGAGTCCCCATGTGACAAGAGCACCACTTGGTCCTTATAAAATCTTTCGAGCGCTCCCTAATCCAACCAGGAAAGGAAATGAGAGTCGGTAAGAATGAGTGAAGTCTTGACATTGAATGAAATTGGAAGCATTGATGCTTAAATGGAACATAACCATCTTTGACAACTGAACTGACATTGTGTTTGTGACACTGTATTATTTGCTGAAAGACTGAAGGCAGGAGGAGGAGATGACAGAGGATGAGATGGTTGGATGGCATCACTGACTCGATGGACACTGAGTTTGAGCAAGCTCTGGGAGTTGATGATGGACAGGGAAGCCTGGCGTGCTGCAGTCCATAGGGTCGCATAGAGTCGGACACGACTGAGTGACTGGACTGAACTGACAGCCTACCTGTGTTTTCATCTAGGAGATGATTATTCAGTTAATCCAACTTAAAGAAACAGTGAGAGGCAAAATTTGGGGATTACGCTCCATTACTGTTCATCCAACATAGTGGCGGTCCCTTTAATTGTTGATGTGTCTGACCACATGAGACCCTCAGCTCAGTTCTCACCACTGGGTGAGGGCTTCCTTCAAGTATCACATCGCATCAAAGGTAGCCTAGGAGAGACAGTCAGAAGAAGAGGGTTAGTCTTACAGACGCTTCACCCTGAAACGTCTGAAAGGTTTCGTCCAGTCTTCTGGAAGGACCAGACACAGTCAGGAGCAAAGCGGTTTCCAGGTTTGATCTTGACTACTCAGGATGGAGTCAGGACTTCAGAGAAAGGGCAGAGAGGCACACAAGACAATACTGAGGACACCAAGAACAAGAGAAAGGAAAGGGGACCATCAGCGGGACGATCCTGGGCTCCAGCCTAGGCTGGCTGGTCCACACCGCTGGATGGGGATTTGATGGAAAACTAACACCACCACACCATCTTCTAGATTCTAGGGGTGTTGGAGATTATGTAAGCTCTTCTTTCCAGTACCACATTGTGGGCAGTCTGAGAATTAAGGCAGGATGACATGTCTTTCTCACACTTCTGGACCCCAAGATTCTGCATGACAGGGACTGAGGAATCTGTGCCTGTCAGCACTGGTGTGGCCTCGAGGCAGAGCTGGGGGCTCAACACCGCCGCTGGACGGACAGACAGGTAGACGTGACCTTATGCAAGTTCCTTCCACAGAGTTCCCTGCTGCCGCAAGCCCCTGACAGACTTCTTCTTCCTCTTTCCTGTGGCCTCCGTGTTGTCTCCAGAGCCAGGCGTCCTCAGCAGCATGCTTCTCCTGAGAGCCACGACATGACGACCAAAGCAAAGAGAACAGACTTTGTATAATTCCATAGTGACAAACATGCCTGTGAGTCATGTGTGCAGCTGGGATTGTATAAAACCAAGCTCTGCAGAGGTTTATCTCCAGTGAGGAGGGATAGCTATGCAAAGAAACATGCTGGCTGGGTCAGGGAAGGAGTGGATGCTCCTACCAATTTCTGACAAATCCTACCTGCACCCCTCCCCATTTCCAGGTCTTCTGTTACCAACCCATTGCCCCGCAGCGATCCACCAGCCTGAATTACTGAAGCTCAAGGTAGATGTGGGTGGGAGGCACCTTTGCTCCCTAGGAACTCAGGCTCAACCTAGAAGCCTCAGCTGTTGCAACCCCCTGGAGACCCCAGAAACATCTCTGTTTGGAAACCACAGAACTCGTCTGTGAACTTCACCTGCCAGGCTGCCAAAGGGAGGACACGAGTGAACGCAGACCAAGTTTCAACCTTTTTATTCAAAGCAGCTTCTCACGATGTATAAATACTGCATATTAGCACACATGAAAAATACAACTTCTAAGGCACCCAGAAATGTGTTCATACACGTTACAGGACCATTCACAAAGAGAGTGTACAATTTGCTCTAGACAGTCAGCGTTTGATAAATCAGAAGGTTATTATCCCTCAGTACCGCACCCAGTCTCGGGTAATATTTACAGCGTGGTGAGAAAGGGGCGCTGTACCTGCTTTATAAGTCTATGAAGTACTCATACTTACAGATATTCAGAACTAGTTAAAGACTTTCCCATGATAACCTGGCGAAAGAAAACGAGTAGCCTAATTTGCAAAGGTCTCCTTGGATTTTGGTGTGTGTGCTAGATCCATGATCAAATCTGAACACTCCCGGGGTGGGCCGGATACATTTTTTGGTAGCCTGCTTCATTATCAGAGGTTTGGTAATAAGCCTTACCACTAGAATCCCACTTCTTCAGTATCAGATCATTTCTCAGCCGGCCGATGGATGAATGGTTTCATTGTGGATGAGCATGGAGCATCTACCTAGTGTGAGAAGTGAAGAGATTTCTTCCAGGACTAAACAGGAAGCGGAATGGGTTGATGGAGAACAAAAAGGAGGTGGAAATTTGGCAACTGTAGGATCTGGCTGCTCAGTGTAGACACACATCTGAAGAACGCGCGCTGGAGGTGTCTACACGGATGGACAAATCACACGCTGATCAGGGACCCTGAAGGATGCCGGACCTCCACTCTCTACGGTACCGACGTGGATAAAGGCTGGACTACATAGCAGAAACACCCGCCTGGGACAGCGCGTTTCAATCTAAGAAACTCATCTTCCAGAGCCTTCGAGAGGGGACGGCAAATCCCTCTGTAGGGCCAGCCGGGGGGAGCATACAGTTGGTGGACGGGGGCAGCTTCTCTGTGCCATGAAGCATGCACACCTCTGCCTAAATGTGCCCACAATCTATGGAACTCGTGCTTTGCTGGAATAATGGAATTCTTTGGTCCTTGGTTTTATGAAAGGCAATATTTTCACAGTCCTGTCAACATGGGCATCAGCAATGACTTCAGGCTGGGACTGATGGCACAGGGACACATTAAATACTATACGGAAAATTCCACACCCTCCAAACTGCCCAGAGTCACCTTAACGAGCTCCAGAGCGAGGCCAGGTGCTGGGCCAACGAGGCAGGGTCAACCCACAGAGAGGTCAGAGCAGAGGCTAAAATCTAGATGTCAGTTTTTCTGATTGACACACACACTGCAAATATTTGAAGCCAGTCTCCATCCTAGTGGGAGACAGGTTGGCTTTATGAACACGTATTTTGAGATGAACCGAATAACTTGACTTTAGCCATTCTATGGCCCTGGTCTCAAGATCATCTTTGAAACCTTGATAAGGAGAACCAGGAGGTAACTGCAGAAGCAGGGCCAATGAGAAAGAATCATTTTTTTTAAGTTTAATTTTCAGAGTTTACTTGGTTTTATCAGACCCTGGTGGACGCCCGTCCAGTGAGCTCCACGACTTATGCGCCGTTCAAACAGCCCAGAGTGGGCTGAGACCGGCTCAGCTGATGCGTGTGTTGCACACCTAGGTTGCCTCTGCCCTGCTACACTCAGGTTCAGTATGGCTTAATACACCTACTTCACTGACAAGACACTCAGCACATGTGGGAATGCGGATGACATAACTGAAATCGACTTCAGATTGTCTACACAGTAAGACTCACATGTAAACTTTGTTAACATCTCTCAAGGAGTGCTGACCGCAGCCAGGCTGGACATTCCCAGGTCACCTGCAAGGAACCTGGGGTAACCGCCAAGGTCAGCAGCAGGAAATGCCATTGGTTCAAAACAAACAATGGACCAGCGGCCCTCCCTGTGGCCGTGTCTACACCACATGAACAGTACGCAGGGGGCTCCAGAACACCTGTCCGGGGCCCCTTCGTATGGCCAAGACAATCGCCAAGGTGTCTAACTGGTCCCTGCTGCCGTCAACTCAACCGCACTCTCCAGATTAGCCATGCTGTACAGACTGCACAGAGTCCATCCACATGGCTTACGCTGCTTAAAAAAAAACAACCCGTATTACCTTTTTTTTTTTTTGCAACAAGCTTAAGGCTCTGTTCACAAACTCCATCAACTGCCACACAGTGAGAATTTATGGGGAGATCCTCAACTACATACCTAGTTGCAAAGGTTGGAAAATTTTACTGATCCTAATGGTAAGGCTTATTCACAAATTCAATACATTTTTTCAAACTCAATTACTTTGAAAAAAAGAAAATTAACCGGCTCTCTAACAATTTAGGAGCACTCGATTTTAACGGGAAAAAAAAACAAACAGAAAACCATTGGCACCAAACCAGAATGCTATTTCTTGAAAGAACAAGTGATATTAATGGAAAAGATTGCCTAAAACGCAGATCCTAACTTACCACAGAAATATAAAAGTTTATATTCTGAAAATATATATACTGTATTAAAGTCTGTACGCATTTCAACCAAAATTTGCAGAAATAACTAAGCAACACTTATCTACAACAAAAATATACATGCAAGACAACCCCCAAATGGTTTCCCTTAAATATCTACAAAAGCAAAGTGTAGATTTTTAAAGATCATACAAAACCATTTACAGAAAATAAAATAAAATACTTAAGAAATCTCATTTAGAGTCTTAAATACTGTGTATATTAGTGAGGATGTCTAAACTAATATATACAACAGATCTCAGTATCTGAATACAGAAACACAGAAGAGAAGCAGTTCTGCATTTTAAATATTCACTTAGGAAGATCTGAAGGTGTTTCTATATTTTTTCTTTGTTAAAAAAATTTCCACAGAAACTGGCTTGAAAAATTATATGAATGTGACTAAATTTCAAATTAAAAAAGTGTACAAAATTTTTTAAACCAACAGTTAATCATGGGAAATGCAATTCCGCATCCAGTGGAGGCTATTTTTCAACATGGATATCAGGAAATAGAGTTGCATTGGTCAAAGTCTAGTGTGATTATCATTTTTCCATCCTTATACTAAACTCCACATGGGAAAAACCTATTTTCATGCTTCAGCAAGAACACTTCCCAGTTTGCTTTATACCAAACAAGAATAATATTTTAAATCAATTCTCTACTAGCTTCTTAGAGTTATCCAACTTCATTTCCTAGAGGGTCATTTTTCATGGTTTTCACCCACAGGCATTATTTCAGAGCAGGAAGGGATATATGGGTATATCAGCCTTAGGCTGAGCCATTGGAGCTCTAACCATCTTTGCAATGTTCTCCAAAAAGCCCTCCTGAACCATGCTGTTAACTCAGGTGCTTCCACTGCAAGGCCCTGGATGCTAATCACCAGGGGCTGGAGGAGAGGGGGGTCCTAACGCATGCCTCACAGGATGGCACAGGAGGTACTGTCCAGAAGACTTCTTGACTAAAGAAGTGCCCTCATCTTCCCCAAAGGCAACCCCAGGACGGGGCTGCCAAGACCAAGTACAATTCCTCTAAGGCCTGCCCAGGCTCTGGGACATGACCGACTGGGTGGGGAGCGGGTGAGACAGAGTAGAGAGAGGGGAGAAAGGATCGTATGGATGGAGAGAAGGTTCTGGGGTAGAAGATAAGAAATGAAAACCTGGGCCCCATCTCAAGAAGGCTATGGAGGACAAACCGTGACACAGCCACAGGTTTGGCGAATTTCAACCCATGTCGGCCATAAGTCGACAACCCATGTCGTAAGTTGGCCATAAGTTACCTGGATCTCATCTCTGCATTATCAAAGCAATTATTCAGAAAGTGAAAAACTCAGTGGTTTGGTCTACCCTGTAGCCAACAGATTAAACTGACTTTTGCCCAATTTGTGGAACATCCTTCTTGAACTGACTGTATGGAAACAGCCGAAACACAGACTGTCGGGTAAAACATCTCCTCTTATACGTGGAACCTGCCCAGGCATTCCACCTGAATGATGGTTTCACGTTCCTACCTTATCATCAGAGATCCTGGAGGTGTTTAGAAGTTTGGATTTGATGATCCAAAGCTACATTTTAGTCCAAAGCTAAAACACTTCTGGTTTTTCTGGCAGGGGACAAAGATGGGCATTGAGCCAAAGAAATTTCCAAACATTGTCTTCCATCTCCAACAGGAATCCTAACTCTGCTTCTAGAGACGATGAAGTGGTTGTCCTTAGAAGGTAAACAGAAAGCAAGGTGCTCTTTCTTTAGACGACTTAGTGATGGGAGAGAGATTACCTGCCAATAACAAGGCCGTCCAGGGGCTCTGGCAGAGCACACATTGGCTTTCTCAAAGGAGGAGACAAACCCAAATAAAGATGTGACCACAGGTATCTGGGCAAAGGGAGGTGCTTCCCTATGGTAACAGTTCCTACAGGATCCCACGTGGACCACGGTGGTTGGCAGGGGGTGGGGGTGGTGTACACAGGACTTCAACCCATCGTCCCGTGGATGGATTTAGCCAAGGCAGCTGTCTCCCTGCCGAAGGAAGAAGCAAGTGAGACGTGTGCTCTTCCCTGATTCTCTTGAGGTCACAGGAAAAGGAATGGGGCTTTCTGCAGATGGAGCCAAGACCATCTGAAGGATGGAGAACCCAGGTTAAGTCTCTAGTTCAAGTGCAGAGACTCCACCTGTCCTCCGAAATGCAAAGCTCAGCACCACGAGTCCTCTCCACCTGCCCGGCCCAGGGTGTCCAGCTGCCTCCAGAGGAGGGAAGAGGGCCAGAGAGGGAGAGGGAACTACAGCAATGACCCTCCCTCAGCCGCCCTCCCCTCCCTCAGCTGTGCCCAACTCTCACCGCTCCTCTCCACTCTCTCCAAGGAAGGGCCAGGAGGGGCTGGGGACTGACAGAGGGCAGAGGAGATGGGTGAGTGGAGGTCCTTGAGAACACTCGGGGGCTGGGGTGGAAATGGAAAGATCCTGCCACGCTGAGAACCAAACTTCCTCTGGTGTGTGACCCCCACGCGGAAGGACATGGCCCTGTAACTTCTCTGCTTGAACCCCGATGCTGACGGCCTCTGAAACCAAAACCAAGGCCCCAGACCAAAACCTCTCCCCTCCATGGCCGATCCGGGGACTCTGGGCGACAGCCTGAACACAAAGGCTGGGGCCCTCTGTGGCCTACGGGCAGAGGCCTAATCCCTGGTTACTGCTCCCTCGTGGGAGTAAAGAGCCTGAAAACAGGACTTCTGGAGGCAGAAAGACTTAGACCTGCTGCTGACAGCTCCACAGAGTGGGGACTGTCCCCCGTCTCTCTGGAAGGCCCCAACCAGATACCACTGCCCTATGAGAAAAGGGACTCTGAAAGTCAAGCCCCAAAGGAAGAAGTGTCCCTCAGCAGTATGCAACCCCCAGGGGGCCCAGCCCCCACCTGTTCCTGACATCCAGGGATTAGGGACTGGCTGTGTCTCAGGACCATTCAGGCGGGAGGCCCCTTTATGTCCTTAAAGGCAGGAGAGCGAAGAGAAGACCCTTCCATGATTTCTCCTAGAACAAGTATTCAATGACCACAGAGCTGTTTCATACGCAGAGAACCTGGTGCAGAGCCATTCCTTCTAATTCTAGCAATCCCGTTTCCATCCCTCTGAATTTTACATCTACGTGGTTCATTGCTAGAATGCACCAAACAGCTCGGACCCTGTATGGGATTTGCTCTAGGGCAGCATGAAAGTAGTATCTGTGTGAACAACAGACACCGTGACATATAAACAGAAATAAATAAATTAAATAAGTCTGATTAAAGGGGGGAAAAACCACTTTCCTAGTAGTTTATGTGTTTTGCAAAACTAGCTTTACATATTATACACATAAATTATCAGAATTTCCACTTACATCGTTTTAAAAAATATATATTTAACAAAACGCTCCTAAATGTACAATATCTGGGTTTTGTAAATCACTTGGTTGGGTTGTTAAGACCAAGCCCTAAAAGTCACACAGACGTGCATCAGAGAGGAGACTGAGGCCGGCTCCACACAAGTGTTCTGCTCATTGCTCTGGAAAATCCCCTAAGACTGGTCGTCCCCCAGTCACTGGATCTGCCCTTAGCCACAGAGGGCATGGCAGCTGAGTCCCCACGTCAGAGGCACTGTGTAGACACAGCCTGCGTCAGAAGGACTGGTGGGGCGAGGGGACTGGTCTTCCTTCCTGGACAAGGATGGTGGATCTCAGCAAGTGGGGTGGGACAAGGGCGCTGGCAAAGGCCTGGGAAGAGATAGCCCTCGATGGCCCTCCAGCCAGTTGGGGTTTGAGGTGCGGACACGGGGCAGGAGGCCAAGCACACTGCGTTTCCCATCATTACACAAAACCAAACCAATGAGGAGCAACCAAAGGACACAAGGAAATGGACACAACCCTAGGGACAGAGAAACACCTGGACAGACCCCTCGGCCAGGCATACACTGGGCTCTGATCTCTGAAACACAGGGGCGGAGCTGGAAGTCAGGGGCCCCACAGTGCTGGGCCCTCACACTTCGTAAATTTTGTCCTGCAGGTAGCTGAAGAGGGAATCCAGGCCTTTGGAGGAGCTCCAGAGCTGCTTGAGCATGATGCATTCTTTCTCGTTCACATCTTCAAGCACCGACCTCAGGAAGCTCCGCACGAGGCATTTTGACTCCTCCAGCACCTGCAGGGAAATGCACAAGCCTCGTTAGTCAGGCGCCGGGGACCTGCTCCCGAGGGACATACTTGGCCTGGGTAACCTTCTGATGTCCACAGCCAGAGGAGGCGCCTCCTGTGGTTCTGGGCTTCCCAGGCCTCTGCCCCTTGGCAACACCAGGAACAGGTTGCACGTGTGCCCAGATGTCAAGCCCTCAGTCCCTGGGATGGCTGAGTGGGACCTGTGTTAAGCCCAACTGCAAGGACTTGGTCTTTTACCCAAGGGTGACCGATACTCAGTTTCACTTTCTATGGATGTCAGGAAAAAACTTGGGGAAACGCTGCTTTAACCTCCGTGTGCTACCTAACTCAAGAATGGCTGGGACCGCAGAGTAAGATAATGAAATGAACTAACGAGTTGCCAAGGTACCCACAGGACCCGCCTCGACAGCAATGTCCCTTGTTCAGGCTTAGCAGTAAGCAGTGGTAATAAAAGTAGCAATCCTTGCAATAGCAAGTAATAACAATGGCAATAAATGGCAGTAACGAGCAATAATAGAGACAACAGTAATACTATAGTATTATAGTTGTGATAACAGAAATGTTAGTGGTGGTAATAACGGTAACAGTAGTAACAGAGCTATAGTATTACAGCAGCAATCATAGTAATGCCAGTGATAGCAATACGATAGTACTATATTACAGCAGTATTAACGATTGGAATATTAGTAATACAGTAGCCAGCGTGGTAAAAATAGCAATAATAATCATGATCATGAGTAAGAACAATCGCAGCAATCACAGCGACAGCAAAGCCACTACAACCACCATTAGCTGTCGGCTCTATGACAGGCACTCTCGGTGCAGTCGTTTATTTCCACCTCAAATTCACAAATAGGCAGTATGTTTATCTCTGCATTACAGATGAAGGACCTGAGCTCAGGGAAGTGGAGGTGCCCACGGCTGCCTGGTGGACATGCCCTGCAAACCCCTGGCTGATTCTGTAGGCCCCACGGCTGCCTCAGTCTGGCAGAGGCACTGCTGGCAGCAAAGTGTCTGAGCATCCTTCTGCCTCCCCATTCTCTGTGGACGTGGGAACTTCAGTTCTCAGTCTTACCAAGCACTTTCAAACAGAAAAAAGCAAGACAAGAGCTCCCTTGCTCAAGCAGGCTGGAACCATATCCTTCAGCTTGGGCTGGAGGCTCACGGGTGGTAAGAGGGGACGAGCTGACAAAGGACACCTCTTCCCTCCCCCAAATTTCTCTGAGGACCACCATCTCCGGGGGTTATGGGGAAGATTCCTGTCTCAGGTGAATCACCCCGAAGCTCCTGAACTCCTATCTGTGGACAGGAGAGTCTTCCTTGCAGGACTTCTTCAAAAGCCGTTTCTGAGCACCCCCAGAGGTCAGACTCCTCAGGGGAGCTTTGGAGTCTTTGTCCTCCTGCCTTTACAGCCTCATGGCCCCCAAACATGCTGTGCGCCAGCTCACACCACCAGGAACCACTGCCTGAACCCCACGTGCCCTCACTCACACTGTTTACCCCACTGAGAACGTCTACCCACTCCTGCAGGCAGTGTCCCCTATGGCACCAACCACCCCTGTCTACCTAGGCTCATGCAGTTTCCTGGGACCTGAGATCTTTGGGGTGAAAACCACAGGAGAGAGTCCTGGGCAAAGAGTTGGCCACCAGAGTCATCAGGAAGATTAAAAGAGAATCCACAGAAAGAGCTGAGCAAAGGGCTCGGCCCACGACAAACGACCACCAAGAAGGCAGGGCTGTCCCCACCCTGCCACCATCCCTGGGACCACAGGCTTCCTGCGGGCAGCGCTGCACAGTGGGTGTCTGTAAAGGCTGGCGGGGGCAATCAGGAGGTGAGTGACTGCGGGTGGGGACTCAGGGTAGACGGGGAGAAGTTGTGGGGACCGCTCGGCCCCCACAGTCCAGCCCAGCGCCCCATGACGCTGCAGCACAGTGAGCGGCCAGACCTTCTGCTCTCAGAGAGCCTTTTCTCCTGCCCTGCCCTTTCTCCCCCTTCCCAGGGTATTCCCACGCAGCGCTCAGAGCGACTTTTAGGAGATAAAATCGACAGTTAAAACCCAGTACCTCCATGGAGGTGTTATTCACTTATCCCGTTTTCAAGGAGTTGAACTATAGACTCTAAATGTGCTGCGCGCTGGGCGGGCAGGAGAAATGAGGTACCAGGGCGGCAGGAACTGGTGTTTCTCATCTCTCAGCTGGCTCATACCCTGCCCTTATTCGCTTTTGCTTCCCCTTTCTTTGAAAACCATAGATGATTTGTGTGTCTGTGCAAGTTTAGGAACTTTAAAGCATCACTTCTACCCCAGGCTATAAATCTCTTCTAAGGTTTCTGCACTGGAGCTGACGTGGGAACACCTAATGGTGCTCACCGTCTCCCTCTGGATTTAAGCTCTCAGCACCGAGACTCGGCCTCTGCGAAATCACACAGGGCCTCCCATGGACTCCCTGCGCGACCTCTGGCAAGTCAGACACTCCCTTCCGGTCTCGCGGCCCCCACCTGCGAGAACAGCTCACAGAGACGCGGAACTCACCACCGCGCTGCAGGAGGCCATCTCCTTGACCCGCAGCATGACCTCCTGGCTGAACGTGGTCGGCCAGAAGACCTGGGACACCAGGCCTCTGCTGCATGCCTCCTGGGCGGTGAGCTTCCGCCCACAGAAGAGCATCTCGTTGGCCTGAAAAAGCAAAGGCAGGAGAAAGCTGAGAGCCGGTATGCCTGTGAGCCTGTTAATGAGTGAGCGTGCTGTGGGTGATGGTCCCAGCTCTCAGAGGCGGCATCCTTAACTGGAGACCAAAGATGCTGGGGGAACTATTTGCCAACGCTTGTATCTGTATGCATCTTTCTGAGCCGAGGGCCTCAGCTTCTGTTAAATTCCCGAAAGAAGTCATGTACCTACAGGAGCTTCGTCTGCCCAATACCCCTCCCCGTGTCTGGTGGCAGATGCCCCAGGAGGGACTGGGGACAGTTCAGAGTTGACACCCCGTCCTTGATGGCTGATATGGGAGTAAGCAGAAGAGCCACCCTAGACATTAAAGCTCTCTGTGAGGTCTCCAAGCTGGAGAGCATGGGGAAGAATCTTTCTCCTTCTCTGGTGGCTTAAGTCACTCAGCCCAAGGCCACCCACTGCTGTGTCTGTCCCTGCTCCATGGAGACGAGGAGCTGCAAAGACAGGACAGGTGGAGAACAAGAGCCCTGCTGGTGCTGGGATTCTGGGGCCTGGCACCCCGAACAGGGGCTCTACTGTTGGACCTGCCAGTTACGGGAACCGTTAAACTCTCTGTTCCCCCACACCACCCTTTAAGCCACTTCAGGTGTCTCCCTCACCGACTGCCCAAAAGGTCCTGAGTAACCACATGATCCCGACACAGAGAATGCATCCTTTCCAGGGGCCCAGAGTTGGACGCAGACGCTGCCCAGCAGCCAAGGGCAGAAACCCCTCCTGCCTTCTGAAGAGTCCTCTGTACTCTGCTCCCCCAAGAACTTCTCTCAGCTGTGATCCGTGTTCTGGGAGGAGCTACGTGGACAAGGTCCTAGGCAGCGGCGGGGCACAGTGCAGCCACCACTGACACCGAGCGGCTGTCCCACTGACACTCAGGGCAAGAGGGTCGTAGCCCCTCCCTCCTTCAGGACAAGTCCCTGCCTCCTTCCCACAGCGGACCGTGCAATCCCCTCCCTGACTGCTGTCTACCGGCCTCCCCTCCCATCCCCTTCCTGGCTCTGCACACTTTAGCTGCTCTTAGGCAGATGTTGAAATGCCAAGCTCTCCCAGCCTCTGGATCTGTGCACCCACTTCCCCTCTGGGGGGGTCATGATGACCCAAAGGACAATCTTTCACGGCCGAGGAGCAAAATTTGTCAGGTCGATAACAGGCTAATGGATGCATCTGGTTGGAGGTTTGAAGACAAACACACGCTGTACGTATTTAGAGACAAGAGACGCCGTCTCAGGAAGAAGAAATGCGAGGAAGGAGCCCAGTGGAAGAAGCCAAACGGGACGCAGTCAGTTGGCAAAAACAGGTCTCAATTGGGAACATTCTTGGAGTTTCAGAAATGACTGAAATGAAAGAAAGAGACCAGGCTCTGCAATGTTAATATGTTTGTGACCACCAAGGCCGGGAGGAACGGGGCAGAGTGCAGAGGCTGAGATCACAGGGGAACGTGCCTGCCTCATCTGCCCACCACCGCTGAGGCTGTGAGCCACAAGAAAGCGGCCCCAGCTCTTGAGTCCAAACCACCTTGCAATCCACCTGCTGGGCTGCTGCGTAGACACCGGCGGGCAGCAACCCCAGGGAGGCAGAAGAAGCTGAGATGACCTGCAGACTGCACAGGGAGGGAGCAGCCCTGGGACTCTACCCACGTGAAGGGCCACGTCCTAAACACCAGGACAGAGGAGGGGTGCTCTGGCACCCCAAATGTGCTGCAGAGACGAGGAGGCTTACCAGGGCGACGCCTAGGATCTGGGGGAAGGTGTAGGAGGAGCAGCCGGCGGGCGTGAGGCGGATGGTGGCGTACGGGGTCTGGAACCAGGCCTTCTCGCTGGCCCACACGATGTCACAGAGGGGCAGGATGGAGGCACCCAGGCCCAGAGCAGGCCCATTGATCGCCACCACGATGGGCTTCTTGAACTGGATAAAGGCCTTCACAAAGTCCCTGGGGAAAAGACAGGACCCTCTTTAGCAGGTGAGTGGATTTGCCAAGACCCACAGACAAGCTTCTGTCGAGGTGGGAATAAGCCTTCCCAGGTGCTGGAAAGCACCCACGGGTCATCAGGGGACCTCCCAGATGGCGAGCCCCGGAGCCACAGGCATAGAAATGGCACAGTGCTTGGCATCAGATTTTCAGGGGAAAACTCATGGAGTGACCACGGTTTGCCCAGAAGATCCCAGGTCAACCCATGGTCCCAGCACTGCACCTGGCTACCCTGCCCTCCCACCTCCAAGATAGTAATGAAGAGCAAATACCCTTAAGGAGGACACCCTGAATGTTAACGTTCAGAACGGACCTAAAGGAGGGTTTTATAAGGAGGGGTATTTGAACTCAAGGAGAGAAGGAATGTTCTAAGGGTAGTGTTGAGGGTGGAGTGGGCGCCTTTGGTGGCATGAACCCTTTGGTACTGGAGGTACCCCAACTTTGGCCCGATGATCACCCTGAGTGAGCGTTAGACCATGGGCACAGGTGGGGACTGATGACCTCTAAAGAGTTCTTTCAGTCTCAGGACTGTCTGATTTTGAATTACCTACAGGCATACCAGACTCACTGAGTGTGGTTCTAGAATGTTGATGAAGGTCTGTATGTTTGGGTGGCTTTGGCCAAAACTGGGGAAGGATGCTGGGCTCCCCTGGGGGCATGAGGCATCTGGCTCCGTGGCTTTGGATTAGGCAATGTCGCCTCCCTGTCCTGCACCAAGCAAGCTTACAACATGCATCTTGAATATTAAACAGGGACACCTACAACAACCTCAGGTCCACTGCCTTAGGACACTCTTCACCTTCCCCCTAGCTGCTTTATAAGGTCCATAAAACATTAATGTTATCGGACATGGAGGAAAAACCCAGGATGTCTAGTAAAGCCTGCATCCCTCATTATTTTCAGGTGGAAGACTGGAAACTAACAGGAACTCACAAGAATAAAATCCAGACTCCAAACTGTGACCTTGGTCTGCCTCCGCTTCCCTCTCCAGACTCATCTCCTGTCTCTCTCATCTCTGCTCACTGTGCAGGGGCTGCCTCGGCCTTCTGAGAGTTCTTGGAACACTCCGTGATCGGGATTTGCAATTATCCCAATTATTTGCTGCTTGCTTGAACTCTCCTCCTCTTCCAGTTCCTTAAGGAAACTCACAGGTCTGCCTCATGCACTGCTTGGTCTCCAAGCACATTGGGATGAACACTTGGTAAATCAGCTCCCAGAAAGAGAGCAAGGATGGTAGATGTGCGGTAGGGAGGCACCGGCTGGTCATCAGACCTGCTTTCCCTTCCCTCTTCTTCCTGGGGTTACTATTGGAACATGGTTCTCAGTCTCCCTGGCAACTGGCTATGCCCAAGTAACCAGGTGCTGGCCGATGGGACATGAGTAGAAACCAGATACACACTTCTGGGCCTGGTACAAGAAAATCTCCCACCACACAGCCCTCCCAGCCCTCTCAGCTTAACAAGCTCAGCAATCTTGGAACACATTTGTTGAATCACAAAATGGCAGGTGTTTGGGTTCCTGACTCAGCCCTTGGGGGACAGCCATGGGTTGATCGGTAATATCTACTCTGAGATCACACATGCAAGAAGTAAATTTCTTTCACAGCTGAGCCATTATGTATGTTGGGGGTTCATTTGTTACAGCAGCAAATACTTAACTTATACAAACATCAAGCTGATTTATCTCTTCTCAATTGATACTACTCCCCCAAATTCGTCTCAAAAGATCTGGGTATCACAGTGATACGCCAGGATTGGACTGAACTGTGAGAAGATGGCTTAACATCATGGCTCCTGACATGGGGGTTATCTTGGGACCTACGTGCTGTCACAAAAGTATGCACCCAGGCTTGAGCCATTGGATTTCCTGACTTCTGTACGACTCTGTGCGTAGACTCTTTGTGACGCACCTTAGCCACTGTTGTCCCAGTACAGCTGACCCCAGAGTACACTGCTGCACAGAGGGAGATGTGGCCCTATGCCTTCTGAGTCCTGGTTTTCCAGTGGCCTGTTTCCTAGCTTGACTTCCTAACTTCATGGCCCCAGTCACTGGTTTTAACAGGAGGTTTTTGCCAAATGCAATTTGGAATCTGCAGGGGGACGTGGGGCTTCTTTGCAGGGTCCTTGGAACCACAGGGTTTGGGTTTGGGATTTTCAGCAGATGTCCCATTCCTAAACCCCCTGGTACAACTCCAGGACCTTGGATCTCACAACTGGGAAGGACGTTAAGAGAGAGGCAGGGAACCAAATCTTCCACTTGGCATAGAATCACCTCCTGAGGATGCATCACAGCCTCTGTTGCACACTCTCAGTAAAGGGGGCACATCCCTATCAGGACGCCCCCCCTGCTGTGGCCCCTCTGATACTCCTATTCCCTCTGCTTCACCATCCACACGACAGTCCTTCCAGAAAGTCACTTGGGCACTCATGACTCTCCAGGAGCTTCCTCTTCCAGACCCCAGAAACTTTCACGCTGTTGTTTCCAACCTGAGCTCTGTACACAGGCACCAAGGACCCCCGAGGAGGGCAGAGGGGCCCAAGCATGCTCAGCTCCGACCCTCTGACCCTTCAACCCACCCTTCCATTTCAGTCCAGCGTGCCGAGTGCTGTTGCTTCGGTTGTGTCCGACTCTTTGCAATCCCATGGACTATAGTCTGCCAGGCTCCTCTGTCCATGGGACTTTTCAGGCAAGAATTCTGAAATGGGTTGCCATTCCCTTCTCCATTCAATCCAGCAGACTTGCAAATTCATTTCCTTGATATAAAAACGCGGTGAGCAGACCACACTCCCCTTCCTTTTCCTCTCACCTCGAGTAGGAGATCTCTATCACAAGGGCCCGCTGGACGTGCAAGCCAGACAGCAAACAGGATATTGCATTACAGATGCTGCCACTCAGATATCTGATCCTGGCCTAGATGGTAGGGCAGCGCTGGGAAGATGGCTGGCGTCTCCCCCCATGTCAGAGCCCCTCGGGCTCACGCCAGCCTTCATCGCTGCCTCCACTCAACCTGAGCCCGTGCCGGGAGCTGCAGGCTGGGCTGACGTGGCAGGAGGATCAGGAACTTTGGGGGCTAGAGGACTTGGCCTCCAGCTTCAACACTGCCGCTAACGAGTGGGGAGACCTGGGGCAAGTCACCTAGTCTCTGGAACCTTATTTGGCTTCTCTTAAAAAGGGAAAGCCAGTGGTATGTCCTGAGATGAGAGCAGAGGCTTCAATGTGAGGGTCCACCCAGTACCAGCTCAGTGCCTGGCACGTGGGTCTCTGTCATCACGGTCAGCACATCGGCCGGGGAGGGCAGACACAGCTTTCATGCTGTTCCCAGTGGTCCGTGAGCTCCTCTCCTGGCCCACAGGAGACTCGGAGCAAAATCCTGCATCGGGAGTGTCCAAAGTCCACCCGGAGCACTTGGCAACTGTGACCCTGCTGCCCGTTCCCTTTAACAGGAGCTGTGGGGTGCAGCCCCCGACTGCCAACATTCGGAGCCAAGTCGGCTGAGATGGGGCATGTGGGCACCAGGCACACACACAGTGACAGCCACCCTGGGCCCCCCACTAGAAGCCCGTTCCATCGTCAGATCCAGGCTTTTAGCTAGACCTCATGGCTGGAAGTAACGGGAAGAACAGTGAAAATCATTCTTTACACCAGTCCTAAGTACTCATTATGGGCCAGGAATGGACCAAGTACTGCACACAGGTAATCTCACTCCTTCTCGTCCCAGCATCCAGCCAGCAGGCCATGGTCTCCCGTGAGGGGTTCAGGTGAGGCCGGCCTGGATGGAGCACATAGCTTTTTTTGGGTCCTGGATAGAGGCTTCTGCGGAGTGAGTCATCCGAGCTCTTCCCACATCTGCTAGTTCATTCAGCAAACATCTGCAGAGGGCAGGCAGCTTCCCGGGCCAGGTGCAGGCGTGTTTTCTTTAGGAAACTATCAGGATGGGGAGGGACCACGGCGGGGGTGCCACGGCCGCGTGTCTGGCCCGGATCCTGGGCTCAGCCCAGCTGAGATCGTGCGTAAGAACTGCAAGGGACGCCAGCAGCTTACAAGGTTCTGTGGCCAAAATACGTATCGGCCTTGCTAGACTCTGAACGAAGTTCTTTCACAAGAGACCTCTCAGACTGTAAATTTCTTAACATGCCTGGAAAATCCACAGACGAGGGGACAGACCTCATTTATCAGCAGGGTCCCTCATTCACGATGCTTCTCTGGAAAGCTGCAGCAAGTTTTCCGGGAAATGCTTCTCTACAACACTGTGGTTCTAAAACTTCTGGGACATGTGTGTTAAGTCACTTTCAGTCATGTCTGACTCTTTGTGACCTCATGGACTTATAAGCCGCCAGGCTCCTCTATCCATGGGATTCTCCAGGCAAGAATAATAGAGAGGGTTGCCATGCCCTCGTCCAGGGGATCTTCCCGATTTCTGGTGCACTGTCAATGTGGAGAAGCCCCTTGGTTGGCACGCGGCAGGGGTTCCTGATCTTGCTTTCATATTAGAATCACCAAAGAAATTTTGAAACCCAAGGCATGCTCCCCCAGCGCTCCCCTCACTCATTAAGCCCAAAGCTCCTGGAGATGCTGCCGAGCTGCTGGGTTTTGGAAAAGCTCCTGGGCTGAGAACCAGTGGTCCGGGGGAGTGTGGTCCCAGACAAGTCATGGTTCGGTGGTGCCTCCTGGTCCCTGGAGAAGGAGCACTTAGTCCACATACGGTGGAGCAGCGGGTGTGTGCCCCTCCCAGGGTGCAGGACCAGTGACAGCCGTGCTGGAAGTCACACTCACTTGCTTCTGACAAATCTGTAAGGAAGGAGGTTGTAACCACCCTTTGCTTTCCCAAAAGAGATACTGGTCTATGGGAGTGGATGTCCTCCCCAGGATCCCAGCTTTTGCCCCAAAGATAATGCAAGAGGGGGAAATGCTCCCCACCCAAGGGTCTGCATATACAGAGCTGCACGTCCCTCCTCCTCCTCATGGCTGAGCCTTGTCAGCTCCATGAGGCTGGGACGCCCAGAAAAGCAAAGATTTCACCATCAGGCAGAGGGTGGGATTAGTGTGTATAATACTTGGGCATTACCAGAGGCTGGGTTTAACATGAGGAAATAAAATCTCTTTATGATAAAAAAAAATAAAGTGGATTATAACCTAGAGTGTAAAAGCATCTCTAATTTTGGCAGGAAAATATCGGATGTCCAATTGAACTCTGAATTTCAGATAAACATAAAACAATTTTCCAATAGTCACATACAGATATGAGAATTGGACCATAAAGAAGGCTGAGCACCAAAGAACTGATGCTTTTGAACTGTGGTGCTGGAGAAGACTCTTGAGAGACCCTTTGTACTGCTAGGAGACCAAGCCAGTCAATCCTAAAGGAAATCAGTTCTGAATATTCATTGGAAGGATTGATGATGAAGCTGAAGCTCCAATACTTTGGCCACCCGATGTGAAGAGCTGACTCGTGGAAAAGACCCTGATGCTGGGAAAGATTGAAGACAAAAGGATAAGAGGGTGGCAGAGGATGAGATGGTTGGAAGGCATCACTGACTCCGTGGACATGAGCTTGAGCAAACTCCAGGAGATAGAGGACAGAGGAGCCTGGCGTGCTGTAGTCCATGGGGTTGCAAAGAGTTGGACACGACTGAGCAACTGAAAAAATTTTTAGTATAAGTGTATCCCAAGTGCTGCATAGGATGGGATATACTTATGCTTTTAAAAATGTTTCCTTGTTGGAAATTCAAATTTAACTAAGCAGCCTGTATTTTCACGTGCTAAACCTAGGCATATCCCCCCACGTGTCTGAACTCCAGCAAGGCTCACCTGATGGCCTCCGCGATCCGGGTGCTCTCCTTCCTCCGGTCGCTGGACAACCTGCCAATCAGGTAGGAGTAATCCAGGCCACTGCAGAACACGCTGCCCACAGCGCTGAGGAGCAGCAGTTTGCTGTCATCTGTGGCTGCATTGCAGAGTGCACGCCGCACTTCCTTCATGATCTGAGGGCAGAGATGGATTTGTGGGAATGGTGAGTGGTCCCTCTAAAAGCAGAGCACCTCCAGGCCTGTGCAGAGCCCTGGGCGTAGAGGAGAGTGAATCTGCTCTTCCCATGCAGGGAGCCTCCCCTGCATACACGCCACACCCAGACCAAAGAAAGAAACCCAAACCCAACTCCCTGTACCATCTCCGAAGCAGCACAGAGCGCCAAGGAGGTGCCAGTGGGGTCAGTGGCTGCAGGCTCGGAAACCGGGTGTGAAGCTGTCTAAGCCTGCTAAATCTCAGCACATCCTCCGCCAGCATTGCTTATTTGGCCCTTTCCAAGGTGTGGGAAAATATTCTTGCGCACAGCTCAGGCAAGGTATGTCAGCTGTCGCCAGAAGTCCCAGTTTAACTATGCTCCTGCTTATCCTTTTTGTTTTCATAGCAGCAGTCATTGATATATGTTGGGCTTCTCTTGTGGCTCAACTGGCAAAGAATCCGCCTGCAATGTGGGAGACCTGGGTTTGATCCCTGGGTTGGGAAGATCCCCTGGAAAAGGGAAAGGTTACCCACTCCAGTATTCTGGCCTGGACTGTATAGTCCATGGGGTCGCAAAGAGTCAGACACGACTGAGCGACTTTCAAATTCAGATTTCAAAAAAATACATATCAATGCTGCTGAGGATACAAAGTGCTAATACCATAGCATATACCAAAACCCCACACTCATTTATATACACATTGCTACCTAGGATCAGGTTGCATCTTTTGGTCCCAAGATGCAATCCTGTCCGTCACAGTTCTCTTCTCCAGTTTAATATGTGTTGAATTGAGCAGTTCCATATATCCAGTAATAACAATGCTATCTTGTTTATCCTTAATTCCACTAAGATGCTCACACGGCTCAGAGGTCAAGTGGGAAGTGGGCTTTGGCACCAGACTGACCTGTAACATTTTCCAGGTGCCAAGGAAAATAACCATTAAACACAAATTCTATATCCAGCTAAACCATCATTCAGAGGCAAGGGTAAAGATCAGGCATTTTCAAGGAGGGAAGGATGGGGAGAAGGGATGGTTAGGGAGTTTGGGATGGACATGCACGCACTGCTGTATTTAAAATGGATAACCAACAAGGACCTACTGTATACCACAGGGGACTCTGTTCAACGTTACGTGGGAGCCTGGATGGGAGGGGAGTCTGGGGGAGAATGGATGCGTGTATATGTATGGCTGAGTCCCTTCACCGTTCACCTGAAACTATCCCAACATTGTTAATCGGCTATGCTCCAATATAAACTAAAAAGGTTAAAAAAAAAAAAAGATTAAGAATTTTCAGTAAAAGAATGCTTACTACCCTTAGGCCCTCACTGGAAGAACTAAAAAAGGATGCACTTCAAGAAAAAGAAAACTATATTCACAAAGAAAAACTGACTTGCAAGGAAAAGCAGCCAGCAAAGAAAGGAGAAAACGTGTCACTAAATCAGTGTAAGAATTGACTATGAAATCATCATCAAACTGATAGAGGCTGACTGAAGGCTGGAGTTTGCACGGGTGAGAGGCCAGAGTTGGGGCATGTGAGGCTGTGTCTGGAGACGGTGCAGAGGCCACTGTCACATTCAGTTCAGTTCAGTTGTGTCGCTCAGTCATGTCCAATTCTCTGCAACCCCATGAACTGCAGCACGCCAGACCTCCCTGTCCATCACC
Organism: Bos grunniens; assembly: GCF_055505025.1. Classification (NCBI taxonomy): domain Eukaryota; kingdom Metazoa; phylum Chordata; class Mammalia; order Artiodactyla; family Bovidae; genus Bos; species Bos grunniens. The sequence goes on from NC_141182.1 coordinate 7,546,604, forward strand.
AACTCCTGGAGTTCACCCAGACTCACATCCATTGAGTCAGTGAGGCCATCCAGCCATCTCATCCTCTGTCGTCCCCTTCTCCTCCTGCCCCCAATCCCTCCCAGCATCAGAGTCTTTTACAGTGAGTCAACTCTTCGCATCAGGTGGCCAAAGTACTGGAGTTTCAGCTTTAGCATCATTCCTTCCAAAGAAATCCCAGCGCTGATCTCCTTTAGAATGGACTGGTTGGATCTCCTGGCAGTCCAAGGGACTCTCAAGAGTCTTCTCCAACACCACAGTTCAAAAGCATCAATTCTTCGGCGCTCAGCTTTCTTCACAGTCCAACTCTCACATCCACACATGACCACTGGAAAAACCATAGCCTTGACTAGACGGACCTTTTTGGCAAAGTAATGTCTCTGCTTTTGAATATGCTATCTAGATTGGTCATAACTTTTCTTCCAAGGAGTAAGCGTCTTTTAATTTCATGGCTGCAGTCACCATCTGCAGTGATTTGGGAGCCCAGAAAAATAAAGTCTGACACTTTCCACTGTTTCCCCATCTATTTCCCATGAAGGGATGGGACCAGATGCCATGATCTTCGTTTTCTGAATGTTGAGCTTTAAGCCAACTTTTTCACTCTCCTCTTTCACTTTCATCAAGAGGCTTTTGAGTTCCTCTTCACTTTCTGCCATAAGGGTGATGTCATCTGCATATCTGAGGTTATTGATGTTTCTCCCAGCAATCTTGATTCCAGCTTGTGTTTCTTCCAGCCCTGCATTTCTCATGATGTACTCTGCATATAAGTTAAATAAGCAGGGTGACAATATACAGCCTTGACGTACTCCTTTTCCTATTTGGAACCAGTCTGTTGTTCCATGTCCAGTTTTAACTGTTGCTTCCTGACCTGCATACAGGTTTCTCAAGAGGCAGGTCAGGTGATCTGGTATTCCCATCTCTTTGAGAATTTTCCACAGTTTATTGTGATCCACACAGTCAAAGGCTTTGGCATTCAATAAAGCAGAAACAGATGTTTTTCTGGAACTCTCTTGCTTTCTCGATGATCCAGCGGATGTTGGCAATCTGATTTCTGGTTCCTCTGCCTTTTCTAAAACCAGCTTGAACATCTGGAAGTTCATGGTTCACGTATTGCTGAAACTGTCACATTAGGCATCACTATGTGTATGTACATAATGGGCTTCCCCGATAGCTCAGATAGTAAAGAATCTGCCTGCAATATAAGAGACCTGGGTTCAATCCCTGGGTCGGGAAGATCTCCTGGAGAAGGGAATGGCTACCCACTCTAGGATTCTTGCCTGGAGAATTCCATGGATAAAGTAGCCTGGCGGGGTCACAAAGAGTCAGATATCACTGACCAACTAACACTTTAACTTTTTCCCTTTCATGTGGACACAGCTTAAGGAAAACATCTCAAAAGTACATGAGTTACAAAGAATGGATGGCGGAGGGTATAAAATTTAAAAAAGCTCACTCAATCCAACAGAACTTAGGGAAGCAGGAAAAGTAAGTGCAGAAAGTGCATGAAAAGAAAAAACAAGGCATGTACTTGCCTGAGTGGAGCTGAGAGTCCAATAGAAGAGACAGTAAAGGAACAGGTTTTTGAATGATTGTTATTAAATATTCAAAAGGCAGAATCGTAGAGTACAGTGGGGACACTTTACGAGACCACTGTTTTATAGATTGTACTTTAAGTGACCATGCCCTTTTATTAAGCATAGAGGTGCCAGGATTGCATCCATGAATTTCCACATAATATTTTACCTGAAACAAAACTTCAGTGATGGAGGGTATGCTATCCCAGTCTTGCAGATGAAGCAAGGAAGACTCAGAAAAACAAAGTCAGGGGTTCAAGGTCACCAGCAAGAGGCAGAACCGGGATACAAATCTCACCTCCCTTCTCTGCCCACTACTGCACACTGTAGGATGACTTAAACAAATGGGTGAGTCTTTGTGGGGGGAAAAAAAACACATGCCAAGACATCAGTCTGAATCACAACCCTTGGGGCTTGAGCTCCATGAGAAGGACGCGAGAAGTGCTTTCCATTCTAACGGGGATAAGCCATAGATATTCATTTAAAACATCAGAAAAGCTAACAGGTCACTATCGTGTGGGTCCTTTAATCCATCTGCCTCCAGAAATAGGCAGGCTCTCACCTATACACGAGCTCTGCTTCTCCGAGAGGCAAAGAAAGGAAAACCCTGCCCTGGGGACGTGAGTTGTAATTCTTCACGTGACTCCCCACCTGAGGGCCTGCGCGCTGGTCAACTAGTGGAATAAAGTCGAACAAAACGGCCACCTCCTCTATGAGTTAGATGGAAAGCAGGTTCGTGTTTTGTTCATGCGACGAAAGAACAAACTCAGTTTTTAATTTTTAAAGTGTATGTATCCTGGGGACTTCCCTGGTGGTCTAGTCGTTAAGACTCTGCACTTTCAATGCAGGGGGTGTGGGTTTGATCCCAGGGAAACTAAGCTCCCACCTGTCTTGCTGCTGCTGCTAAGTCACCTCAGTTGTGTCCAACTCTGTGTGACCCCATAGACGGCAGCCACCAGGCTCCCCCATCCCTGGGATTCTCCAGGCAAGACCACTGGAGTGGGTTGCCATTTCCTTCTCCAATGCATGAAAGTAAAAAGCGAAAGTGAAGTCGCTCAGTCGTGTCCAACGTAGCGGCCCCATGGACCGCAGCCTACCAGGCTCCTCCGTCCATGGGATTTTCCAGGCAAGAGTACTGGAGTGGGGTGCCATTGCCTTCTCCAGAGGTGTGGCCAAAAAAATAAATAAAAATGAAAATGTGTGTATCTAGTTAGTGTACTTTTCCTTGGCCTTTCTCGTGTTGATAATCCAACTTGGATGGAAGGCTGAGGTTCCCGCTTCTTGAAGGACCCCCACCAGTCATATAATGTAACTGAACCGTCGTTCTAAAATTCTTACACATTCCTCTGTCTTCTAAAACAGAGCATGCTGCACACGCGTCACTGCCTCTCCACGTCACATGCTAGTCCCCTCAGAGGCTCCCGGGCGCACCTCTGCGAACAAACGGTGCCGGACCACCGTGCATGTGGAAACCCTGGGTCCCTTCTTGACGCCCACTGCCCTGCTCTGCACTTGGTGGCCACCGCCTGCTCCTGCGTGAGTGTCTGCTGGAAAAAACACACCCCTCCTCTGCAGCTTCTACCTTCTGAGCTGCCAGGGGCTGGAACCAGATAACCAAATCCATTAAAAATGGTATTAAATGGGAGCAGACCAGGGTCCCTCTCTCTCCTTCATCTCTACTTGCTGAATCCAGTCACCCAGGGCCCATATGCACTGAGACCACCCTCGTGAAGGCCTTCTCAAATATTCCCCCCGAAATGCCACCTCCTCCTTCTCCTGACACCCCAAGTGCTTTAATCCCCTCCCGTGACACTTCTACCAGCTCCCTGGCAGAATGTGTGCGTCCTTACTTCATCTTGCCCTCTCCTAGCTTAAATCCCTGGGACAGGCGGCCTCCAGGTAGCTGGTATTCACACCTGCGTGAAGTCCCTAGTGACTCACTTCTAAGAGAATATGGTGAAGTCATGGGATGTTCCTTTCAAGAGGTGATTAAGATACAGGATGACTAAACTTGTCTCAGCTTTTCCTGGCCACAATCCAAGGCTTTCAGTATCTCAGTTCCCCAACCAGGGATTGAACCTGGGCCCTGGTAGTGAAAGCATCAAGTCCCTAAGTCAGGAAATCCCCTGAGTCATCCTCTTTCGTTCTCTCTCTCTTCCTTAGAGCTCTCAGTCTGGGGGAAGCAAGCTGCCACACCATGAGCAGCCCTATGGAGATGCTATGCCATAGTCCATGGTGGGAAGCCAATGGCAAGAAACGGATGCCTCTGGCCAGCAGGGACCTAGGACCTTCCAACAGTCACTAGAAGGAGCATGGAAGTGCAGCTTCCCCAAGCGAGTCTTCAGGTAAGGCTGAAGGAGCCACTGATGTGTCTGAAGTAAGTGTGTGTGTGTGTGTGTATGAGGAGTGACTTGATCATATTTGCATTTCCAGCAGATCACTCTGCCTTCTGAGGAACAGACAACAGGGCAGGAAACACGGAAGTGGGCAGACCTGTTGGTAGGTTATGACTGATAACAATCGTGCAGACAAAACAGCCAGCAGTGTGGCCTCTGATGGAAATAGAAAGAAACGTGACTGGCTTGAGGATGGCGTGGACATGGCAGATACACCCCAGAGGGTGTGAAGATGCCTCCAGCGGGTCTGGGGGCCCCCGTGGAAGGTGGTGGTCTGTGGACTGAGGCTGGGGGCTACAAAGAAAACCCCAGAAACACAGTGAGGGCCTGAGGTCCTCTCCTAAAGAGAAAGTGGATGAGTTTTTAATCCCCAAGACTTTGTACTATTTTGCCGATTCTTTCCTGCAGGGGCATTTCCATTATTTTCCTGGCTCTTTGCTGTATTCCAGACAAGGAGAAATATGACAACATGCATGCTAGCTTCAGAATCCGGTTAACACACCCAGTAACGTATGGATTTCCGCCCATGGGGCCAATCCCGCCAACGCCACGTACACAGCTAGGAAAAGAGTCCAGCTGTGACCCTGAGAGCGGCCTCTTTCCAGTCCCTCCCTGAAGGAGCAGAGCTGGGGCTGCCGGCGGCCACTGTCACACCTCTGTTTCATCTTAACAATAGGAACATTCACTGAATGCTTCCTAGGTGTCAGGGACTCTGAGAGCCTCTTTTGCAGACATTATCTCTAATCCCACAGGGAATACACTGTATGATTCCTATAAATGAGAACACTCAGAGAGGCAAAGTAATCCCAAGGTAGCAGAAAAGGAAAAGTGTTGGAGGTGGGATCTGATCCCAGTTCTGCCAGGAGGGGCAGGGCTCCTCTGCTAACTCTGTGCGTGCTAAGTCGCTCAGCTGTGTCTGACTCGCTGTGACCCCACGGACCATAGCTCACCAGGCTCCTCTTAACCATGGGATTTTCCAGGTAAGAATGCTGGAGGGGATTGCTATGCCCTCCTCCAGGGCATCTTCCCAACCCAGGAATCGAACACGTGGAGCTTCCGTTTCCTACACTGGCAGGTGGGTTCCTCACCACTAGCGCTGCCTGGGGAGCAGTATTCCTTCACTATCACCATGTCACGTACTTCCACGGCTACTCCACCCAGTTAGCCAATTCATCCACGGCATCAATCCACTCTGGTTGCTGGGAGAGCTGAAAACACCAGATCAATAATTGTTTTTCCATCTTCCTCCTGTTCTGTTACTGACAGACACCAATTAGGAGTAAACCTTGCTAATCAACCAAACCCGAGTCTCAGGAGGTGAGAACCCGGGCGCCTGAAACTAGTCAGATGCCACACACTTCTGTGATGAGAAGGCAACAGTTAATACACAGAGCTGCTGCGAAGAGAGAGGATGAACTGGGAGGCTCCACATCTATTCGGTTTATCAAAGGAAAATACCGTGCCTTTTTCAAGCATGCTTTTTAAAAGTAGTGAAGTAGAAAAAATCTGAGAAGAATTGGTCTCTTGGGAATGTTTTGTGAGGAGCTTAAAATAACAACGTTTCCAGGTGTATCAACATGTGAATGGCGGCCTTTGGGATAAACCACAGGCCCTGGACTCTGAGATCTCTGCAGAGGTCTACACAGCAGAGAACCTAGAGGTGGTTCCACTGAAGGCGGAGGAGGGAGCGACCCCAAACACCCGTGCTTAGAAGAGGGGCGATGAGTCACCAGCAGCCCCCCACCTCCACAGCCCTGGCCACTCTCTTCCCTCACAGGCTGACAAACATTCCTGCCCGTTACCCCCACAGTCCCCAAAAAGAACCACAGTCTATGTAAATCATAGTGACAAGGGGAAAAATGTAATAGAGAAAAAAAGATAAATTGGATTTCAAAGAATTTTGAATTGAATATCAAAGAGTGCTATCTAGAAAAGAATAAGACAACCCACAGAACGGCAGTATTTTCAAATGATAGCTCTGACAAGGATCTGGGATCCAGAGCATATAGGGAATGTGTGATAATAATAAGTTCAAGGACACAGCACTTCCCATTCCACCCACTTCCGGGCCCCCCCTGAATTGCACTGGACACGCCGGGCAGTGCCAGACCATCTGCACCTCCTGTCTGGGTGGGTCACCAGTGACACAGCCGCTCCCTGACTGTGTCCCCCCCCACCCCAAACCCATCCCGTGGTTCACCCTCCAGGTCTGCATTGCTGCTGTGGACACCGGAGTGCAGGGTACCATGGGAACGGGGGTCTGCACTGAACTGCCTGCGATGCCCAGGCGCTGGGCTGAGGGCCACCCTCTCTGAAGCCATGGGAGCCCAGCCCTATTCCATTCTCTAGGCATACGCTGTCTCACCTGGAAGACGTGAATTGTAATAACCCTACACCAGAAGGCGGGATGAAGAGGGGCAAGTAGGACACGGTGTGCAGATGGTCACTCATCACTCTGTGCCCTCCCGGGTTGGTCCAGCAGGAGAAGACAGCTCAGATTCGAGTCTTCTCACACGGGCACTATCAACAATCTCTTCCCTGCCATCTGCTAAGCACCCCCTCTTTTGAATGGTGTTGTCTATGTAAATGCATTATGTATTCACTGCTTCACGGTTCTGCTCATCTAGACATAAGTAGAATTAGCATTTTAAAAAGTAATAGAGACGGAATCCCCTGGCGTCCAGGGGTGAGGGCTTGGTACTCTCGCTGATGGGGCCTTGGGCTCAATCCCTGCTTGGGGAACTAGGATCCCGCAAGCCGCCGTGAGCCACAGTCAAAAAGAAAAAAGAAAGTCAGAGAGAAAAAAGATAAACTGGACGTCAAAAACTTTTGAATTGAATGTCAAAGAATGTTATCTAGAAAGGAAAAAGACAACTCAGAATGGCAGGATTTTCAAATCATAGCTCTGACAAGGGTGTGATATTCAGAACACACAGAGAATGCTTAAAACTCAACTCTAAAAAATTCCCAATTTTAAAAATTGGCAAAGGATTTGGACAGACATCTCTCTGAAGAAGACAGACAAATGGCCAACAGCCACCAGAGGAGATGCCCAACATCATCCATCATTAGGAAAATGCAAACCAGAACCAAAATGAGATAGCACCTCAGGCCCACCAAAACAGCTGTAATAAAAAAAGACAGACAATAACAAGTGCTGGCGAGGAAGCAGAAGAATGGCGACCGTCATACACCGCTGTTGGGGATGTAAAGTGGCCCAGCCACTGGGGTAAATAGTTTGGTAGTTCAACTATGCAGTTACCACTGTTACTGTAGCTCAGTCGACTCTTTGGGACCCCATGGCCTGCAGCACACCAGGCTCCCCTGTCCTTCAGTGTCTCCCAGAATTTCCTCAAACTCATGTCCATTGAGTTGGTGATGCCACCCAACCATCTCATCCTCTGCCATCCCCTTCTCCTCCTGCCTTCAATCTTTGCCAGTAAGAGGGTCTATTCCAATGAGTTGGCTCTTTATGACTCAGCAATTCCATAATTAGGAATATAACCAAGAAAACCTTATATTCACACAAAAACATATACACAAATGTTCATAGCAATATTATGCAAGATGGTCAAAAGTGGAAAGTGAAAGTGTTAGTCGATCAGTCGTGTCCAACTCTTTGCGACCCTGTGGGGTGTAGCCCCCCAGGCTCCTCTTTCCATGGGATTCTCCAGCCAAGAATACTGGAGTGGGTTGCCATTTCCTGCTCCAGAGGATCTTCCCGACCCAGGGATTGAACCCAGGTCTCCTCCATTGCAGGCAGATTCTTTGAGCCACTAGGGAAGTCTGCACCAAAAGTAGAGCCAACCCAAATGTCCCTCAACTGGAGAACTAATAGACAAAGTGTGGCCTACCCATACATGGGAGAGGCATGAGGCACTGATCATGCTACCACATGGATAAACCCCTCAAATACTGTGCTGAGTAAAATAAGCCAGCCACGGAAGGCCATGCATTGCACAATTCTACATCTGTGAAACACCCAGAAGAGGCAAATCCGTAGAGACAGGAAGACCATTCGTGGTTGCCAGGGACGTGGGGAGGAAATGGGGGTGACTGCTAACGGGCACAGGGTTTCCTCTGGGGGTGATGGAAATGTTCTGGAATTAATGCTGACGGCCACACAACTTTGTGAATACACTAAATACCACCGAACTGTACATTTTAAAAGGATAAAGTTTATGGTATGTGAATTATATCTCAATCAAAAAAACTGTAAGTGAGCTGAGCGAATATAATTCCATCTATATTAGACATGCTGACTACCATTCAGTTTTGCTGGAGAAGCCCAAGATGTGATGTTTGGTTTCTGGAGCCAATACTGACTAATTCTGTGACCATGATCAGCTTATTGAATCTCTCTGTTTTCCGGGGTCTTCGTTTTCAAAATGGGATACTGTAGTCACAGATCATAAAGATCAGACAGATGACGGATGTAGTGAGATCAGCAAATTGGGTCCCCAGGTCAAGTCTGCCTGAGGGTGGGTGGTCTCCACTGACTCCGGAAGGCTCAGAGAGCCAGCACCCACCCGCCATCCCATCCCTCTCACCTCGGGGGTCAGCGCGTTGTTGTCCGAGGTCTGGCTGGACAGCAGGATGTGCGTGAAGCCCTCTTCCTTCCGCACGACAATGTCCCGAAACCGACAGTTGCTCTCGTTCTGGCGGACGCTGTACCTGAGCCTTTTGTCGAAGACGTAGTCCTTCTCAGCTTCCAGCTTCCTCTTCACCGGGCTGTGTAGGTTGAGGCCCCCGTTGGTCAGAGCAGAGCCTTCCAAAATCAGAACACAGAGTGAGACGCTGACCGCAGAACGGCCACACAGGAGCACGGCGGGAGAACACTCAGATTGTCGCGGGAAGGGTTGGATGTGGCTGGGACCTGCGGGCAGCCCCTGTTCTGGGTGGTGAAAGGCTACATCGCCAATCACGGAAGAGCACAGACAGCACTCCCTGTGAAGGGCCCCGCGAGAGCCTTGGTTCCCTCTCCCACACATCCACCCTTCAGCAACGACGGATCCAGGAACGGTCCCTGAATAAAACAAACCACAAACCAAAAGTACTGCAGCTTTACTCATAATCAAAAACTGGAAGCAACCGATATGCCCCTGAGCTTCCCTTGTGGTTCAGCTGGTAAAGAATCTGCCCACAATGCAGGAGACCTAGGTTTGATCCCTGGGTTGGGAAGATCTCTTGGAGAAGGAAAAGGCTACCCACTCCAGTATTCTGGCCTGGAGAATTCCATGGACTATATATGGGGTCACAAAAAGTCAGACACAACTGAGTGACTTTCATTTTCAACTCTGATTCATTCACACAGTAGAATATTATTTGGCATAAAAAGAAGTCCACTGTCAAGCCACAAAAATACATGAGTGACTCTTTAATGCATATCACTAAGTGAAAGAAGCCAGTCTGAAAAGGCAACACATACTGTATGATTCCAATTATATGACATCTCAGAAAAGGCAAAAGTGTAGAAAAAGTAAACAGATCGTTGGTGGCCAGGGGGTCAGGTGGAGTAAGAAGAGGGCAGAACTGGTGAAATGCAGGGGACTTTTTTAGGGCCATGAAACTACTCTGCAAGATATGATGGCGAATATGAGACACTGAACATTAGCCGAAACCTGAGGAACTTTACAGCATAGACACCTTTGCTGCTGTTGTTCGGTCGTTAAGTCGCATCCGACTCTTTGCGACCCCGTGAACTGCAGCATGCCAGGCTTCCCTGTCCTTCACTATCTCCCGGAGTTTGCTCAGATTCATGTCCACCCAAGGATAGAATGCAGAATGTGATAAATAGGATCTAACTGTATGACACGCATATGAAACCACCTCCCTGAAGGAGGACAGGGGAAAGGTCCTGACCGAAGTAATTTTAGGAAGGAGTGGAGTCTGTAAAACTAAAAACAACCTGCATGGAAGCACTGTAGTCCAGTTGATGAAGTTGATTCCTACAGAGGTAAACTGTTGGTATTTAGTCACTAGGTCATGTCTGACTCTTGGCCACCCCATGGACTGTAGCCCACAGGCTCCTCTGTCCACAGGACTTCCCAGGCAAGAATACTGGGCTGGTGTGTCACTGCCTTCTCCAGGGGATCTTCCTAACTCAGGGATGGAACCCACAACCTTCTGCACCACAGGCAGATTCTTTACCACTAACCCACCTGGGCTTCCCTGGTGGCTCAGATGGTGAAGAATCTGCCTGCAATGGAGGAGACCTGGGTTTGCCCCCTGAGTTGGGAAGATCCCCTGAGAAGGGAATGGCAATCCATTCCAGTATTCTAGCCTGAAGAATCCCACGGACAGAGGAGCCTGGTGGACTACAGTCCATGGAGTAGCAAAAAGTTGGACACAACTGAGCCACTTTCACTTTCACCTGAGAAGCCCGTGGAGGTAAGTGGAGGTAACTAGGAGTTAAGAATTCTGACATCCTACATGCATGCTGGAGTTGAACAATTATGTAAATACATAGCAAGTGGGAGTGCAAGGTTTCTCTGAGTGGGAGTTTATAGAGAAATAAAGGGAGGGAGCTAGAATGATCCATGTGTTGATGGATGAACACTGAAGACATCAGTATGAACTTAACACAGGTACAGATGGTTACATACAGAAATATTTCTAGATAAGCGTGTCTACGCAGGTTCGTATACACAATGTATTTCCTCGCTCTGTCGGCTGAGAAGGCCCAGAGTCTGGCATCCCAATAGCAGTGGGCACCCCAGGAGTCCAGGTCTTGGTTTCTGATAACCATTCTCAACAAAAGGAACAGGGGCTCTCTGGAGAAATAGGTGATTCCAGGACTGGGGCAGGAAACATGCAAGATAAGCTTGTAGAGACTGAAAGGAAGGGAGTAGTGAAACCAAGACCAAAACAAGTAACAACCTTCACAATGGTGACACATGTCAAAGGACACAGGCGTCGACTGACGGAGCTCTCAATGGCCAAAGATGCAGGAATTTGAGCAAGTAAAGTATTAAAAGCACATACTGTGTTATAACTGAAAGTAAAAAATAAATATCCATGCGTCTAGACTGATATAATCAAATGACTGGATAAACAGGAGAAAAGAGACATGAATCTGAGCAAACTCCAGGAGATAGTGAAGGACAGGGAAGCCTGGTGTGCTGTAGTCCAGGAGGTCAGAAAGAGTCGGACACGACTTAGTGACTCAACAAGAGACAAATCTTCCATGGAGAAGAATTCCAAATAGTTCAGGTAGATGCTCTGTTTTCAAGGAGGTAAAACACAGCTTCTTTAAGGGTGTGCTTCATACCTTCCAAACGGTGTAGAAAGTGAGGGAAGGGGCTTAGTGGGGGAAGAGGAACAGTGGAGAAACCTGACTGGGGCAGATGGAGAAGCCAAAGCCCCGTGATCAAGACCAGCACTGACAGGGATAAGTCATGGCATGGCCTGCACTCCTGGTATAATGTGAGGGAGAAGGCACTGGACCTCTGGGGTCTCCTCTCAAAACCCTACAACCCCAGTCTAACCATGAGAAACACACAGACAAATCCCAGTTGAGGGGCATTCTACAAAATACCTAATCATTGTACTGCAAGAATGTGAAGGTCATCAAAACCCGGGAAAATCGGAGAAATTGTCTCAGGGCAGAGGATCCTAAGGCGACATGACAACGAAAAGGGGTGTGGGATCCTGGATAGGATCGTAGGATAGATGGTAGGATAAGGTCTGGACTTTAGTTGATAATACTGTATGGATTAGCAGTTCATTGATTGTAACACATGAACCATGCTAGTTTAAGATGTCATAAAAACAGGAGAGGCTGACTACAGGGAACACACAGGAACTCTCTGTATTTTCTTTCCAAATTTCCTGGAAATCTAAAACTATTTAGAAAATAAAGTTTCCTTTAAAGAACATATATTAAAATAAAGTTAACTTTTAAAAAAAGAAAACGACACCCCAGGTGATTCTGACATGCAGGTGGGTTTGAGTCCCTAGACCAGTGGTTTTTGCACTTGAGCAGACACCTGGATCCCCTGGAGAAGGTTCGACCAGCCAGCGGGGCGCACCCCAGACTGTTGCCCCTGCCCCAGGGACTGGACTGTGAGAACCAGGCTCAGGACAGCTGTCAAGGTGGACTCAGATTCTTAATGAGCACGGGGGTTGGGGTGGGCCTTGGAATCGCAAGAAGCAAGCCAAAGGCAGAGACCAGGAAAGGCTGCTCTGGAGCCCTCTCCTACCCCACCGAGATGAGCGCCCAGCCCCAAAAGGGCACAGAAGCACCAGCCGCCGTGTCATCAGACAGACTCTGAGAAGCCTCCTCATTTTGTCCCTTTCCATTACCCAAAGCGACAGGGCTTTGTCAAACACCACAATGCAGGTAAACGATTCAATGAACTCCGGAAAGCAAGCGTGAGCATTTAATTAAAAGGCTCGTGGAAAGGGAGCTGTTTCTTCAGGGTCAAGCTCAAAACCTCCAGCTCCTGAGAAAGCCTTCCTAATTGGAGCCGGCAGATGTGTGCTGGGGACCTGCTGGCAGAGGTTAGCACATCATGGAGCTGCTCTCAGCGGCGGCCACCCGGCTCACCCGCGAGAAGTCAGAAGCCGAGGGCTCCGGAACAGCAGTGTTTTCCCTGGGGCTGGGAGAGGTCTGACTTCACCTCTCCTGCCCTGCAACCAAGTCAAGGTGCTGGTTTACTTTTACATCAAGGAGGAGGACCTGAGGGTTACCTTTTCTGAGCAGCTCCGTAAGCTGCCTGTAAATTGCTCAACAGTCCTACAAAACTGCCCTTCTTAGTCCATTTTGCAGATAGGAAAAGTGAGGCGCTTGCAGGAAGCCACAAAGGTTTTAAATGGCAGAGCCAGGATTAGAGGCAACTGCCCCTCCTTCTCTTCATTCATTCAGAATCTAATGAGTTACACCTCCTCTGTGTCAGCCATCACACTAGATGTTGGAGGTCCAAGAAAAATCAGAGAAATAAGGCCCATGCCCTCCTGGAGCTTGCTTCATGCCCTCCCAGAGGGTGGGAGACAGAAAGAAAACAAAGAGACTAATCATCAAAATAATGATAAATGGGAAAAGATAGGGTGACGTGATAAAGAATACGGGGGGTTCTTGGTGAAGGAGCCCATGGTCTTTCTGTTAAAGCATAAGGGGAAGCGGCCCCTAAGGGACCATCTGACCAAATAATCCATAAAACTATATAAGAAAATAGACCCGTATGTCTATTATCTACCAGGACACAGGGCTCACATCATGAATGCTAACTTGGAGGACACGCCATCTCTGGGCCAAGGAAGGCAGGAAGCCTCCGTGAGGGCCTGGATTCACTCACATACAGTAGCGTTAAGTCACCTTTCTGAGCCCCACTCCGCCCTCCCACAGAGCTGCTCTCAAAGCTGCTACCCTTCTGGGGCACCATGCTTCCAGAGAGACAGGGGAGGCTGGCGGGGAAGGCACCATAGGGGACAGAATATGCCGGAAGCAGGGAAGTCCAGGGCTTTGCGGCCAGACAGCATGGGAATTCCAGCACTGTGTCTGCTCATCGGGAGAAGCTGGAAACCCACGAGCTCTCCACTGGCGTCTCCTTCGCTATAAGCTGGGGTTAGTGGTACCTGTTTTTGAGGGTTGTTCTGTGTTAATTTAATTAAGGAACCGACATGGGATTTGCAAGGGCGTGGCTCATTCTAGGCACTTTCAGAAACGTTAGCTGAAGGACGCCACATCACTCCAAAGCTGAGGAATCCGTTTTGGTGAGTTTGTGTAGCCCCAGCTCTCCTGCTCCAAGCCAGGACACAGGTCCAGGGGAGATGGGGTGTTCCAGGGGGAGAGGGACTGACCGCCTGATGAGGCAGAAGGCCAGAGTGAAACCCAGGTTTCAAAGCCCACACCCCCCTTCTTGGGCTGGGGGTTCACTACTCCCTCTGCACCCCCCCTTTCCACACATGGAATGGGAGATGCCATCCCTGCCTCCCAGGATGATCAGGCTGGTTTCTTTCCTTCCACTCCCATCAAGCCTTCTCATGCTCCTTCCTTCCAAGTACAAAGGAGTATTTCCCATTAAGAAGGCCCCACAGAATCTCACTCTCACACAGCCCCTCTGCTCCAGACATGCAGAAGTGATGGATACAATGCTGGGCTCCAAACAAGATAATCATCTCTGTGTGTGAGAGGTAGAGCATCAACACAAAGCTCGCCGTGGGGGTGGGCACCGGGAGTGACGGGCAGGAAGGGGACGTGTGGGCAGCAGGACTCACGTCTCCCTCGCGAGGTGGGAGGATGGAGATGGGGGCTGGAAACCAGGGGATGGTGTGATGTCCTCCATGAAGACAGAACAGCGACAACAAAGCCACGTGCTGCCCACAGCCAAGGCTTTATTGGGACCTCTGGGCCGGGTAGAGGGAGAGAGAGGAAGCAAAGAAAGACAAAACCAACTTCCCTCTTGAAATGAGCCTGTCTGCCAAAATTCCAAAACAGGAAGATATCTAATGCTTAGGATTCTAGCTGATAAAATCAACGCTGGTGACACGAACAGCTCCAAATCAAATCAAATAAATATTATGAGACAATATGACATGGACTTTAAAATAGGAATGTTTAGAATGCTCCAAGTGATAGATGTGAGGGAAACAGTCATTTAAAATAAATTCTCAGACAAAAGCAGACAAAAAGGAAAAGAGCACAGAGGTAAGGTAAAGAACTAATTAAAAAGCGAATGACAAAGAGGAAAAAAATTGCATGCCACGGATAAAAGATCCCCAGACTAAAGAAAATTTAAACACTGAGGACGAAAAGACCAAAATTCCTCCAGGGGGAGAAAAACAGACCGAAGATATGCACAGATAATCCACAAATACTACATAAAACAGCTCTTACATTATAAGAATTCAACTTCGTTCAAAAGAATAATGCAAACTACAATTCAGAATGAAAGAAATGAACATTAAAACTACACTGAGAAACCATTTCTTACCCATTCACTTGGCAAAAGTTTAGCATCTTGACAATATACCCTTCTAGAGAAGATGTGCAGAGAAGGCAATGGCACCCATTCCAGTACTCTTGCCTGGAAAATCCCATGGACGGCAGAGCCTGGTGGGCTGCAGTCCATGGGGTTGCACAGAGTCAGACACGACTGAGCGACTTCCCTTTCACTTTTCACTTTCCTGCATTGGAGAAGGAAATGGCAAGCCACTCCAGTGTTCTTGCCTGGAGAATCCCAGGGACGGGGGAGCCTGGTGGGCTGCCGTCTATGGGGTCGCAGAGTCGGACATGACTGAAGCGACTTAGCAGCAGCAGCATAACTACACACCCAAGCACAGACTGGGGAGATTAAACTATGGTGCATGCACACATGGGATGCTAATGCAACTGTAAAAAGAGTGAAAACTACTTCTAGGAACTAATGAGTGATTTCCAAAGCATGTCTTCAAGTGAAGACAGGCAAGGTATAAAAGTATTTTACCTTTAGTGTAGGAAAGAAGGGGAAATAGATAAATTTGCTTATTTTGCAAAAAGAAACAGAGGAAGGGTAAATCAGAAAATGATTAAATCGGTTACTCACAATGGTTGGCAGAGAGAACAGAGTAGAAGGGATGGAGAAGGAGTATATATAAATAACTGAATCACTTTGCTGTACACCTAAAACTAATACAACATTGTAAATTAACTATACTTCAATAAAAACAAACAAAACCCACAGAAAATATTACTGGGTAAAGAGGCATGATGTATGCAATCTATACTTAAATGGTTCAGAAAAAGAAAAATAATTTGTATATAATCTGTATAATCATTTGTACATAAATTCTAAGTGTGTATATATGTGTGAGTCTATATAATTACCTATACATGTACATACACACAGATATATACACAAAGAGAGAGCATGGTAAAATGTTCAGTTCAGTTGCTCAGTCATGTCCAACTCTTTGTGACCCCATGAAGTGCAGCACGCCAGGCCTCCCTATCACCAACTCCCAGAATTCACCCAAACCCATGTCCATTGAAAATTAAAATTATATAGTATATATATATATATATATATATATATATATATATTCTGAAAATAAGAATCAAATTAAAATTCCATACAAGGACTACCTCTAGGGAAGAAATATTTGAAGAAATAATGGTTGAATGTTTTTAAGAACTTAAGAAAAAAGACAAATTCTTACTTTGAAAGAGCACTCAGTATGAAATAGGATAAACAGACAAATAATAATGAAACTGCAGAATGTCCCAGAGAAAGAAAAAAATCTTAAAATATAGCATGGAGAGAAAAGAACACATTCTCAAAAAGGAATATCAGATTGATAGTAAAAGCAGTAACAGAGGCCTGAAAAAAAAGAACTTCCATCAAAATGCTGACAGAGAATAACTCTCAGCCAAGAATTTTATACCCAGCTAAAACCACATTTAAAGGACCAGTTAAATGGGCATTTTTAGATATCTCAAAACTAAAAGAGTTTATCACAGATTCTAAAATTATAAATAGAAACTTAAGCAAATCAAAAAGTTAATTTGTAAGAAGACAAGAAACACAGCTGATGGTTTTCTATATTGAAAAGCAGAGACATTATTTTGCCAACAAAGGTCCATCTAGTCAAGGCTATGGTTTTTCCTGTGGTCATGTATGGATATGAGAGTTGGACTGTGAAGAAAGCTGAGTGCCAAAGAATTGATGCTTTTGAACTGTGGTGTTGGAGAAGACTCTTGAGAGTCCCTTGGACTGCAAGGAGATCCAACCAGTCCATTCTGAAGGAGATCAGCCCTGGGATTTCTTTGGAGGGAATGATGCTGAAGCTGAAACTCCAATACTTTGGCCACCTCATGAGAAGAGTTGACTCACTGGAAAAGACTCTGATGCTGGGAGGGATTGGGGGCAAGAGGAGAAGGGAACGACAGAGGATGAGATGGCTGGATGGCATCACTGACTCGATGGACGTGAGTCTGAGTGAACTCTGGGAGTTGGTGATGGACAGGGACGCCTGGCGTGCTGTGATTCATGGGGTCGCAAAGAGTCAGACACGACTGAGTGACTGAACTGAACTGAACTGAAATGTAATTCCTGGCTGCAAAAATAACAAAAACAATTTTTGCTGTTTAACAACACTGAGTGAGTGAACAAAACAAAAACATGAGGCTCCTTGAGAAGTCAAAACCAAGTAAGGCCCTCCTTGCTGCATCAATAGGAGGACAGCATATCTGTTAGAAAAAATGTGTAGTTGAATATGCATGCTAAAATTTAAGAGCACAAGTATAGCCTATGGCTAGCATCCAAATCAGCCCAGAGAGGAAATATATAAAATGTATAAGCTCAATTAGAAAGTACAAAAAGGGCCGTGGATGGGGATGAGAGAGGGAGCAGAGAGACAGAATTACAAAGTGAAAATGCAAAATAAATTAGAAGAAAAGACATAAATGATGTTAACAGTCACATTAATTTGTGAGCAGGTTAGGCTCATATATTAGAAGACAGAGATGATCTGACTGGAGAAAAGAATCCAGAATCCAGATGTGAGGAAGGCTCCCTAAGGACAGACTCTTAAAGACGGAAAAAAAGCATCTCAACTCAGCTAGTGGGAGAAGGAAACCTGTCGGGTCAACTGAGAAATAGTGGAAATAACTCAAAGTGTCAAGAAACGGTGCATAGTTGTCACTGTGCGGCAGGAAGAGGTGTGTCGGGAAATGCATCGCTGTTTGTAACATACACAAAGGCAAACAGAAAGCTGGTATGTGAAAGGTAAGGGAGCAGCTGCCCTGGACAGGTGAGGGGTAAGTTTTCAGGGAGGACAGAGGGTAAAGGTCTAGGGGAAGCCACAGAGGACTGGATGGATGAGGGACAGACTGCAGGACACGACTGTGTGCAGCATCAGCCACTCTGGGCAGGGCTCGGCATCCATGTCCACGTTCTCCACCAGGAACATGGCATATCCCAGCCCTGGAGAGCACCGAGCTCCCTCCAGAGAGCAAGAAGGGAAGGAGTTCAGACAGGACACCAGAGGATGCCATCCCCAGGTGAGGGGTGCGTCTTCTATGCTGGCTTCACACTTAACTCTTACTCAGGATCTAGGGCAGCTCTAGAGAGTCCCTTGACAGCAAGAAGATCAAACCAGTCAATCCTAAAGGAGATCAACTCTGAATATTCATTGGAAGGACTGACACTGAAGCTGCAGCTCCAATACTTGCCCACCTGATGTGAAGAGTTGACTCAATGGAAAAGACTGAAGGTAGGAAGAGAAGGTGGAGAAGGCAATGGCACCCCACTCCAGTACTCCTGCCTGGAAAATCCCATGGATGGAGGAGCCTGGAGGGCTGCAGTCCATGGGGTCACCGAGGGTCAGACATGACTAAGCGACTTCCTTTTCACTTTTCACTTTCATGCACTGGAGAAGGAAATGGCAACCCACTCCAGTGTTCTTGCCTGGAGAATCCCAGGGACAGGGGAGCCTGGTGGGCTGCCGTCTATGGGGTCGCACAGAGTCGGACACGACTGAGGTGACTTAGCAGTAGCAAGAGGAGAAGGGATGACAGAGGACAAGATGGTTGGATGGCATCCAACTCAATGGACGTGAGTTTGAGCAAACTCCGAGAGACAGAAAAGGACAGGGAAGTCACGTCCCTCCCTGTGGTCCATGGGATCACAGAGCCAGACACGACTTAGTGACTGAACAACAACAATAAGGGCAGTCCTTTGATTATCTTGGGCAACTGGGCTCAGAGCCACCTACATCTGCCCAGAACAGTCTGAGAGGGCTCCTTCCACGATCAGTCCAGCATCATCCTCAAAGTCCTTTCTCTCGATTGCCCACTGTTAACACAATCATCCTATTTTGTTGAATGCTTATGTGATCCACAGATGCCTGATCCTGTAAGGCATCATTTCATCCACATTTCACAGGTGAGAAAAGAAAATCCCAAGTCATGCCCCTGAGAAGGGCCAGAATACAGTTCAAACTCTGAACATCCTGACATTAAACATGACGCTTGACTCAAGCAACAAGACTCGGAAGCCTAAAACTGGTCCTGAGCCCTCCTGCTGGTGGCTGGCTCTGAGGGACCTTCTGCATTTTTTTTTCCCCTGACAGACCACTGAACAACATCAGAAGGAAAATCTGGGTACAGCACATGGCTCCAGTGTCCTGTGGAGCTGTTTCCAAGCTGAGCTCATTTCGCTGCATCCTTGTCATCTCTGCACCCACCTGATGTCTCCACCTGCCAGCAGGCTCTTCAGGCACAAGCCAGAGAGCCACTCACTTGCTCTGTGTCCGCAGGACGGAGCACAGTGCCTGGAAGGCAGCGGTGGTCATCAAATGGAGGGGTGGAAAACAGAATTAACCGGAGCAGCCTCCTTGCACCACGTGCCAACCTCGTATTCAGCGCTCTCCGTTTGGAGACACGTTTCATGCTCACCTCTCGACACACTGGTCATACTTCCGAACCTTGGTATGAGTCTCATGCATGGAAAAAAACAATGGTTTCCTGAAACCAGGCTGCACTCACACCTCAATGACTAACTTGTACTTACATCACACTTGGCCCTTCTGCTTCACGTCAGCCGGGCGAGACCTCACCTCTCAGAAACGCCCGGGGAAAAGAATATGGTGTGAGTGCTATGAAGTTTCCTCCCCTTGCAAAGAAAGTAGTAGCACCTTCTTGGGGTGCGAGCCATCAGGACACAGAAGGAAGGCGTCTCCAGACCAGAGACACTGTTTCCCAGAACGCCCTTCCCCCTGTGCCCTCCTGGTAAAGGTCTCATCCTTCTCAACGCAGCTCTTCTGGGACCTGCTCTCTAATTCTTCCAGGGCAGTTCATCCCTCGTCTAGAGTCTGCTGGAACATCCTTTTCCTTTTTTTTTAACTTTCTTTACTGCCCCTCCCTTCATTCATTCAGCATGCAATTAAAGAATGTCCAGGGCAAACCTGGCTCCTGGGAATCACTGATGGGCAGAAACAGAGATGGAGCCTGCGCTGAAGAACTTACAGTCTGGGGACTTCCCTGGTGGCCTAGTGGATAAGACTCTGCACTCCCAGTGTGGGGGGCCTGGGTTCGATCACTGGTCAGGGAACTAGATCCCACATGGCACAACTTAAGAGTTTTCATGCTGCAACTAAAGATCCCTCATGATGAGGCACAGCCACATAAATAAATACATGTCAAATACGAACTCACAGCCCGATTCAACGCTATCCAGAAGAACCCCCTGCCATGCTGGAGATATTTGCTATCTGCACAGCCACATGCTGCCACCGATGCTCAGTCGCTTCAGTCGTGTCTGACTCTGTGCGACCCCATAGACGGCAGCCCACCAGGCTCTGCCGTCTCTGCGATTCTCCAGGCAAGAACACTGGAGTGGGTTTTCATTTCCTTCTCCAGTGCATGAAAGTGAAAAGGGAAAGTGAAGTCACTCAGTTGTGTCCGACTCTTCTCGACCTCATGGACTGCAACCTACCAGGCTCCTCCATCCATGGAATTCTCCAGGCAAGAGTATTGGAGTGGGGTGCCATTGCCTTCTCTGCCACAGCCACATAGGGCTATTGAAACTAAAAAAAAAATGTCTAATTTTAATAAACTGAAATCTAACTTTAGCCACATGAGGCTGGTAGTGCCATGTTGGACAGTGTAGGTAATCACGCTGCAGGAGAATTACCCTGTGTGCCTTGCAAACCCTGACATAGCACAGGCACATCTGGCTCCCTCTTTACCCATAGTGAAGTCACTCAGTCGTGTCCGACTCTTTGCAACCCCATGGACTATAGCCCACCAGGCTCCTCCATCCATGGGATTCTCCAGGCAAGAATACTGGAGTGGATTGCCATTTCCTTCTCCAGGGGATCTTCCTGACCCAGGGATCAAACCCAGGTCTCCTGCACTGCAGGCAGACACTTTAACCTCTGCGCCACCAGAGGCCCTCTTCACCCATGCACAGATTCTTAAAGGCAAGGGCAGTGCCAGCCATTCCTGTATCTTTACACCACAGTGGTAAAAAATCCACCTGCCAGTGAAGGAGATGCAAGAGGTGAGGGTTCAATCCCTAAGTCGGGAAGATCCCCTGGAGGAGGAAATGGCAACCCTCTCCAGTATGCTTGCCTGGAAAATCCCATGGACAGAGGAGCCTGGCGGAGCTACAGTCCATGGGGTCATAAAGAGTCGGACATGACTGAGCTTTAAAACCAGTGCAGCCGGCAGGCAGAAGTGGCTCAGTCATGCTGAACAAATGAATGCGTGCATAAATGAGTCATGCCACACACAGCAGAAGGCCTAGAGAAGTTTCTGTCTCCTAACCCAAACCGGGAGAGCGAGAGGCTGGAGAGCAGGACGAGAGCACCGTGAGGGACCTGCCCCGTCCCACCCACATCCCCCCACCCACGAAGGCGCGAGTGTGAGGCCTTTCCCCCGGCTCCTTTTCTCCCAGATCTCCCGGGAAGCAGATACCACTCACGGAGCCGAGGGAGGCCTGCGAGCAGCCGGAGGGCGCTGCACCCGAGCTCCATGGCCTGCAAGCTGTGGAGCGGGCTGGGCGAAGGGGAGGCTTAAAATAGACAAGAGAGAAGACTCATCAGTTCCGCAGTTGAGGGAAACCGTCCTTTGTTGACGGCGGGGTGAGGGCTTTCCAGCTGCAGTTCTTAGAAGAGAAAGTGATAGTTCTTACACTTGAGAACCGTTTCCTGGTCTGTGGTTGATGCACCAAAGATCCCCAAAGTGTGGCCAGGTCTGAGGGCGCGCTGGGAGGGGAAGTACAGGGTGCAGGGCTAACACGCCCGGTCCTCTTCTGTCTCAGCCGGGGAGGAACAGGCTGCTGCCCGCAGACTCCACAGTGGGGGCAGCAGCTTCTTTCCGCAGAAACGGGGCTGGGGGTCAGGTGTTTGGAGCTGGGTGGGGTATAGGAGTTGGCGGTGGTGCTGAAGTTGAAAACACCCTCCAATCTTCCCATCCTCTCATGTCAAAGAGTTCAAAGAGCCCAACATATAGTCAATACTTGTAGAGTCATCTCGCAGCTGGTCCTTGTCCCAGCCCCTAACCGTCACCATGGACGGAATCCCTGATCTCAGGGCCGAATTCAACAGCAAAGCTCAAGTTTAGAGGTACGTTCAAAAAAAAAGACTCTTCCTTTAGGCAGTATGCTAAGTGACACAAGTCAAAGATAGGCCCTGTATGATATTGTTTACTGTGAAAACTAAAAAAATAAAATAAAACAACAAAATAGAACAAACAACAACAACAAAAAAAACCCAGCAGACACACAGACATAAAGAGCAAATCAATGGTCACCAGTGCAGAGGGGAGAGTCAGTACGGGGTGGGGGTGAGAGAGGTATACAAATTATTGCATATAAGACAGGCTCTGGGATGTATGGTACAACACGGGGAACATAGCCAATATTCTGTAATAATTGTAAATGGACTGTAACATTTAAAATTGCATTAACAAATAAATAACCAAATTAAAAAAAAATTTTTCTTTAGCCTCGTTAGCCATCATCTGGCATGTTATAATCATGCCTGATAAATACACTAGGAATTTCAAGAAAGCTTAAGGCTCCCAGGTTACTTCAAACCATTGAGAGTGATGGGCATATATCTTACGATGTCTGTTGCCAGTTCTAAATGTTTTTTAACAGCAGAGCATGAATTCAAAATGTAGAATAACCTGATGAAATTGTTTCTAAAGGTGAAATCACACCTCCTGTGTTAAACACCCCATGGCCATGGTGATGCTCAAATATTTGACCAGAATCCTGGCACCCAGAGAAGGATACCCTATTCAGCTATACCCAACAGCTGAATTTGCTACTGAATTCAGCCCTACGGTCTCCAAAGCAGAAAATGACTCCACTGGAAAGCCGCTTTCTCATCTGTTCTTGTCACCCCTCTGGCTCACAAACTCTACCTTCTGGCCTCACTCTAGTTTCCAACCTCAGCTCCCACCCCTGCCCCTTAAACGCCCCAACCTCCAAGACGATGTCAAGTTTCCTGCTTCCGGGCCATCTTCAGCTGTCCCCCTGCCCCGAGTGCCACTTCCGTCCACCTTCACACCTGGAGTCCTCGGGGCCACCTGAAACGCTTCCCTCCCAGGTAGCTGACTTCCTCCCAGGAACAGCCACTCCCTGGGGGCCCCCACGGCGGTCTGTCTAGGCCCTTCCTGAGCGCTCAGCACACTCGGCTTTGCGGCTGGCCACTTGGGAGCATCTGATTCCTTAATTAGTTTAATGAGTTCTTTGGAAGTCCAGGCTTGTCGTCTCTAATCCCCAGCTCCCAGCGCGCAGTGGGCATAAAATAAATGTCTCTTTAACTGGGTTGTAGAAAAAATGATGGTATCGGAAGGCTAAGGGATGGGTTTTCGACAAAGAAGTATGCTCTGTGCTTACAGACACCCCACCCCTCAGGAAGTTGAAGAGCTAAAGTTAAGAACATGGGTCTGGAGCAAGAAAAACTAAAATATAAAATTTTACAGTTTTTAAAATAAACAATAACACAAAATAACAATAAGTATTTTTTAAAGAAAACAACAAAAAATAAACTTAAAAAATTAAAAAAAAAAAAAAAAAGAAAAGAACATGGATCTGGAGCCTGACCCACTGAATCTGAATCTTGGGGCAGCCACCTTCTGACGGATCAGTTACTTCTCCACATACCTCAGTTTCCTTATCTGTAAAGGATTCTTTACCAGCTGAGCCACCAGGGAAGCCCTATCTGTAAATGGAGGAGAGAAACAGACCACCCCCCACCCGAATTAAATTAGTCACCACATATTACACTGCTTAGAACTGGGCATGGTGCACGGCATGGGCTCAACAAATAAATATTGGGTATTTTGGGCACCATATGGAAACTGACCCGATGCTGGGAAAGACTGAAGGAAAACGGAGAATGGGGTGAGAAGGTTAGATGGCGTCACCGACTCAATAGGCATGAACTTGAGCAATCTCTGGGAGATAGTGGAGGACAGGAAAGCCTGTCATGCTACAGTCCAAGGGGTGGCAAAGAGTCGGACACACCTTAGCACTGAACAGCAACAATGGAAACCGCCAATTTGTCTTTTCCCCATCAGTTGCTTTCTCCCCTTAACTGTGAGCACCTTGCTCATCAATATACTTGGAGAACAAGGCACGGAGTGACCCGCTCCTAGGTACACGTGAGGGCTCGTGGCAGTCACTAAATCTTGGATGAAGAAAGCATAGATGAAGTTGACCGATGGTGTCAGAGGTCACTGTTACCTATTTCCTAGAAATCTTCTCAATAAAATGCAGTTCCTACTTGTCCAGAACATTCTCCCTTTTCCCCTTTGCCTGACTACACTCTACAGGTCCTTCAGGTCTCAGATTCGATGCTCTCCCACCTGGAAGACCCTCCTCTCATCTCCTAACCCCGGTGGGCTCCTCACTCACTCAGAACACCCCCATATCCTGTGCGCTGGCATGCTGAGCTGCTTCCTCAGGTTTTCCCATGAGAACACGAGCTGGGTGAAGACAGCAACCATCTCACATACAGCCGTGGCCTTGGCCCCCCATCCCACACCTGGCACACGCGGGTGCTCCTGCCGTCAGATGTTTCTGTCTCGCCACCAAGTGATGCTAGGAGCTGCTGGTGGGAAGCCAGGCCAGTAGTAAGACGCCTTGCTTAGACTCTGGGGGCTCAGCATGGACCCACTTTCCTCCCATGTGGAGAAGCAGGCAGAGGGCGGGGAAACCACAGAGCGCTAGTGTGCTGGAGAAGGAAGGACTTGGGATCACTGTCACCATGGCGCAGGCGGAAGGGTTGACTCTGACTACCAACTCTGAGGACACAAGTGACGGGCCAGTCATCCCACCACTCAGAAGTAGGGCCTCTTGATTGTGCCTGCTGGTTGACATGAATGGAATAGCCATGAAGATCCTAGCATCAGTGAGCGAGCAGCAGGGCATGTGGTGGCAGGGAGGAAAGCGTGCCTCCGAGCAGAGGAAGAAACCCCACCGGAGGCCATGCCATCTGAGAAAGGGGAGAAGAGAAATCAACACCCACGGCACTGAGTGTGCGGGCCCATCACCTAACCCTCTGCAGGGGGTTCTGTCATCGCCCCGGGACAGAGGGGAAGACCGCCAAGGCTCCAAAGCTGCAAGCACCCGCCTAGAGTCACTGGCTCGACAAGAGGCAGTTTGCACTTGAACTCATGGACCTTGTGCCTCCAAAGCCCCTGCTCACTCGTTCTAGTCTCTTCCTCACCACTGCTGCTTCCAGAATTCACAGCAAGTTTAAAGGAGAAATCCCAAAGTCCTTTCTGGAAACAGGACTTACATTAAGAAGTCTGCTTGCATTTTCTCTGCCACAGCGAAGGACTACACGTGACACGGAACACGTGACTCGAATGAAATGCACTCTGCTGCAAAAGAACACGCAGAGCCCTGGACGGGGGACGGGCGGGGTCTCAGCCCTGTGGCTTCAATAAGAGCTGGGCGTCTACGTGAATATTAAGGGCGGAGAAAGAAGTGCAGCCAGCAGGGCTGTTGGCGGGTGGTGATGCGAACAACTGTCAGGCAAGATGCTGAAAGGGAACCCTTCAGCTGATGAAGAGAGCCCTGACCAAACATCAGCGGTCCTCTGGGCCACGCTGCGGGAGCACAATGTTGAGAAATGGAGACAGCCCAGGATGGGAGGTGCTGCTGAGACGAGGGATGGGGGCGCCTGACAGACATGCGAAGATTCACAGGGATCAGAGCCCACGGCTCCAAGCAGAAGAGGCTCCCTGCTTCTCTCTCTGCTCCGTTAGTTCATTCACTCCCTCATTCGGCAGGTATTTCTGAAGCACTTCCTCGGTGCTGAGCAGTGCTAGGTGCTAGATCTACAAGTGGGAGCAAAACCAGAGCCCATCGGTGCTCTCTGGAGCTGACAACCCAGGGAGGGAGGCAGAGGCTTTCTGAGAAGTCGGGCTGTGACCGCGACAAGCCGAGGTCCGTGCCGTCAGTGAGGAAACGCGGGTCTAGGTGTGCAAGCAGAAGGGAGGCTCACCTACCCGCGGAGTCAGGGGGAGCTTCTGAGGGAGGGCTGCTGTTGAGCAGAGCCACGAAGCATGAGCAGGTGGGTTAAACACCCACCTGAGGGCTGGCAGGGAGGGTGCCCATGAGTACACAGCACACAGAGACCACGTGGGGAAGGAGGCAAGGCAGGTCTGACCGGGGAGGCTTTGCAGGCCTGCGGAGTGTGGGCTGCACAGAGGGATGCCTCCGTTCCTTCCAGAAAGACTCCCAGATGCCCTCCCACTGCAGGCTCCAAGCCACCTGGCTCTTAAGCCAACCCTGCAGCTTCAGCCTTCCCTGCAGGGTTGTCCAGAATGTTCTTTGTGATGTGGTGTTGTGTGCCCACACGCCGATCCTTGGCTTTGTGCTTCTGGGGGTGCTGTCATCTTCTCCCACCAGCCCTGCCTTTTTCCTTGCTCATTCCGCCTCATTCTATCAGACTCAGTTTGCGTGTCAACTCCTCCAAGAAGCCCTCTCCTGACTCCTTTCCCAGGCTGGCCTTGGCACCCCTGCTTGTAACTCCCTCAATGTCTTCTGCGTCTCTCTCCATCATGCTATGAGGGACTGCCACTCGACAGTTCCTGGTACACAGCAGTCACTCAGTGAGTACAGTTAACAAATATAACAAGGGATTAGAGTATACAATATATAAAATGCTCTAAAAACAAACAAAAAAAAGCTTCCCAGGTGGCTCAGTGGGTAAAGAATCCATCTGCGATGCAAGAGATGCAAGAGACTTGGGTTCGATCCCTGGGTTGGGAAAGAGTCAAACATGACTGAAGCAATTCAGCATGCACGCATGCAAGAGAAATGGGCAGAGGATTGAAATAACATAGCTAATATTTATCAAATGTCTACTATGTGCCACCTAATATTCTAAAGGCTTTCTGTGAATGAATTCCCTTATTCTTTACCACAACCCCATGAGGCATGATTACATCTACATTTTATGAATGAAGCCTCTGGCCCAGAGAAGCTGAGCGATTTGCCTGAAGCCACGTGGCCGAATGCCTGGTCCACCCACCCTATTGAGCATCATCCCCTGCTCTGCTTGGCATGACGAGGCTCAGGCCCCTCCCAGGGGAGGACGCACAAGTGTTGGGAACGTGAGAAGACGCTCACCGGCACTAAAATCAGAACCGCAGAGCTTGGGAAAGCGTGACAAAGACTGGCAACAGCCAGAGCTGGCGAGGGTGTGTGTCTCGGGAAGCCGCCTGGACGCCCATCAGAGAGGCCAGCTAAGTCCCTGCAAGCCGTGAGAGCCCGGGCAGCCAGAAGGGGGGGGCACATCTACTCCCCTGACACAGATGGAGTTTCAGATTTAAAACACAGTGTTCTCACCACCTCCAGTCTCTACCCAGATGCCACCTTCTCAGTGAGGCCCCGGTTTCTTACATGTGCGCACGCCCACAGAGGTGGGACCATCCTTGTTCATCATCCCTTCAACAGATCTTTGAGCAAACAGAACGTTTTTACACGTGCAACATATAATGTGTAATAAATATACATAAATATATATACAAGTTGCATAAGCTGAGAGAGTAGTCCTGAATGAGCCATAGGGAAATGTGAACATCAGTCACCTCAAAATAGGATTCGGGGGAAAACGGAGGGAACTTGAATGTTTAAAAAGCTTACACTTTCCATAGTGTTTCAATTTTTTGAACTAAATTACTTTTTAACCTTAAGAAGGAAGGGAGGGAAGGAGGAAGGAACGAAAGAAGTCTGGGGGCACGAAAGGCAGGGGACATTTTGGGGACTGCAGTTAGACAGGCCTCCATCCCAGACCCTTTCTCTCATGAAAACCACCCTGAAACAGCGTGAAGGAATCAATTTTCTGAAAGGTATAAATAAAACTCACAAGAAAAAGAGCAAGAAGGGACAAGAGTGGATACAGCTTTTCACCACGTGGACAGGAAATGGGACGAGGCAGGGCTGAGGTCATGCCCTAAAGTTTCCACCAAGTGCCTGAGAGGGGGTGGCTGAGATGGGGGCCACCCCCCAAAAGCCTTTACAGCTCAGGACTCGCAGGTGCCAAGGACCAAGGAGAGCAGCCCTGCCCAGCCATGGAAACCAGAGGGTGGGGGGGCCCAGAACTGAGTCAGAACTGCGGGAGGCCACCTGAGACTGGGCATCTGGGCTGAGTGCACTGGGGAGGGTGTTGGCCGGGCAGCCAGAAGTGGACGTGTGACCACAGCGGAGGGTGGTCACAATTCCCTTCTCACTTTTACTGCTGACATATAAGCCAGGAGGAGATTTTGCTATTTCGGTCTTTTCTGACAGCTCATCCATAATACAAGATCAGAAAGTCATCAGGAAACCCTAAATCAGAAAAGTAGGATCAGTCCTTCCATTCATGACCGCCCCCCCAAAGCAACTGGTCCTGTAATCATAACTAGGGTTGGGTCCCCAAGTATCCCAGCATCTCCTGCCCTGGCCCTGCCAGCCTTCAGAAGTCTCCCTGAGTCTTCCCCTCAACACAAGCCCACCTCCTCCCCAGCCTGCCACCCCTCTGTATGAGTCTACCTTCTCCCCAGGTTCAAAGACAAGAGCAGACAAGCCCAAAGACTCGATGAGCATGTGCAGAAAAGACTCAGCCTCAGTGATGAGTTAAGAAATGCAAATCAGAGAGACACTGAAGTTCCTCTTTTTTGTTCCCACAAATAATGCTGACAAGACAATGGCAATAGTAAAACTCATCACCTCGTTCGTTACTTTGTTTGCTGGGGAGAGGGGCAAAATCGCCAGGACAATCCTAGAATAAACGCCTCTGGGAATTTATTCTAAGAAAACAATTCAGAAATAACGCAAGACAAAACCAAAGAAGTTTTCAGTTCAGTTGCTCAGTCATGTCTGACTCTCTACGATTCCATGGAAGTTTAGACCCAACCTGTGTCTAGCGACCGGAGACTAGGTCAAATGTATGTTTTCTTATATATATAAAATGGCACGACTAAAATTATAAACATGAAGACCTGCCCAATATGGAAATAGGCATATGCTATGTTGAGCAGAAAAATCAAGATGCAAATGTTGTCATACAAAATGTTTTCCATACACACAGACACAAATATAGATACACACGGGTGTGTACATGCGTGCACACACACATACACACACGAGCAGAACAGGCTTTTTCCCACTGTGTGATTAGGGTCTGCAAAGAAAGTTAGATATCACACAGCAAGACAGTGTGACAGAGAAGTTTTTAAAAGCCCTGAATCTCAAAAGTAAAAAGCTGGTCAGGGGACTTCCCTGGCAGTCCGGTGACTAAGATCACACACTCCAAGGCAGGGCTCCCTGGCTCAGTCTGCAGTTGGGGAACTAGATCCCACACGCTGCAGCCAAGAGTTCACAGGCCACAATTAAAAGACTCCGTGCACCGCAGCTAAAACCCAAAGCAGCCAAATAAATAAATGTTTAAAAACAAAACAAAGCAAAAAGCGGGGATCAGAATTCTGACTCTGGCATGTTACCCTCTGGGGAGTCCTAACTTCTTAAAGGCTCAGTTTCCTCACCTGTAAACTAGAGATGAAAAAGACACCCTGCTCCACAGAGTTGTCAGGATTGGCTGAGCTATTGCACGTACAGTCCTTAGCGCCATACCCAACCATAGCAAGGACGTCTTCAGTGTCTGTTACTGATGCCATTGCTGTTATCATTATCACTAGTAAGGCTGCACCCTTTAGAGGGCTTGAGTTAGCTCCTCTCCAATAAACGCGGATGTGAGATTTGCCACGTGGAGAGGTGTCGTGGAATTTGGAAAGTGCCTCCTGTCCCATGGGAGCCGCAGCTGGCCTTCTATCTCTAAAATCAACAAGGAAACTTAAGCCGAGTTCAAGGCCTGCCAGTTGTTCACAAGTCCACACCAAACAGGTGATTCCATTTACACGTATTGTCTAACCCAGAGGACAAAAGCCATGCCTCCTTGTTACTAGCTGGCTTCTGCCCATACAGGAATATAAACCCATGTGTCTGGACTGTCTTCCCTCCTGACTCTGCTATGTGGGAGTGGTCTGCTGGATAATGCACCCCCAAAGATGTCCCCATCCTCATGCCCAGAACCCTGGGATACGTGACCTGATGTTGCAAAAGGAGCTTTGTCAGAGGAGGCCATGCTAGATCACACAGGACAGCCTTGATATCACCACAAGGGTCCTTGAGAGAGAGGCAGGAGAGGCAGAGAAGGAGATGAGATGGTGGAAGCAGGGAGATGCGGGGCCACGGGCCAAGGAATGCGGGCGACCTCTGGAAACCGAAGAAGACGAGAAAACCGGTCCTCCCCAAGAGCCCCCTAGGAACACAGCCCTGCCAGTTCCCTGTAGACTTCAGACGTCCAGGACTCCAAGAGTGTAAATGTGTGTTGCTTTAAACCACTCAGCGTGTTACAGCAGCCACAGGAAAATCATGCGGGCTGTTGCTCCACTAAGAGCACCTGCATTTCGTAGGTGGGGTCTGGGGTCTGGGAGTCGCGCTGTGGCTGTGCTGCAGCTCCACCTGGACATGCCTGAGAGCTGCGCTTTAGCCCCAGTTTCCTGGGGCAGCAAAGGGGCATGTCTCTGCAGACAGCACTCAGGGCTCCCAGGCACGTGGTCAGCACTAGCTGTTTTGAGATATCATTTACATACTATAAAATTCACCCATCCAAAGTATACAATTTAGTGATTCCTAAGTTCACTTGCTGAGTTGCACAACCATCATTTCAATCGAATTCGAGAACATGTGGATCGCCCCCAAAAGAAGCCCTGTACCCATTGGCAGGCATTTCCCCTCCCTTTCATTTCCTCAGCCTCTGGCAACCACTAATTTGCTTTCTGTCTCTATAGATTTGCCTGTTCTGGACCTAGCAAATAGAGAGTCCTACAGTAAGTCGTCTTCTGGGACCAGCTTCTCTCACTCAGCCTCGTGTTCTCAAGAGTCATCCACATTGTAACCATGTCAGCACTTCATTCCCTTTTATGACTGAATAACATTTCATTGTCTGAACATAAAAAGTTTTGTTTACCCTTTCATCAGCTGATGGACACTGTTAACTTTCATTTTATGCCAATTCTTCTAGCCCTGAAATGAACTTTGATAATTAAGGGAATTCCCTAGAAGAGCTGCGAGTATGTATGTGTGTGTCTTTTACTATAAAGAATAGAGGTTTAAAAAAAAAAGACATAAATGAACTTATTTACAAAACAGAAACAGACTTAGAGAGTTCAAAGACAAACTCATGGTTACCAAAGGGGAAATGTGGAGGGAAATAATAAATTAGGAGCCTGGGATTAACAAACACACAGTACTATATATAAAACAGATAACCAACAAGGACCCACTGTATAGCACGGGGAGCTCTATTCAATATTCTGTAAAAACCTATATGGGAAAAGAACCTGAAAAAGAATAAATATATGTATAACTGAATTACTGTGCTGTATACCTGATACTAACACAACACGGCAAATCAACTATACTCCAATAAAATTTAAAAAAAAATTAAGCCTAGTGGAAAATCCTCATGCAGGACTGACAATTCCATCCCCCTGGAATGCTGAGCCAGCATCTTTGGAACCACTGAAGATGTCTCATAGGAAGGCCCAGGGATGCTGGCCAGAACACTGCCCTAAGACCCTGGGGAAGTTGCTGGTTTGAACCTAAATCCCTGTAATGCCTTTTTGTAAAAATGGGTCACAGACCTCTGAGGACTTCAGCATTGCCAGACCTGGCACTAAGGCCCCACCCAGCCCCTCCCATTGGCACTCCATGTCTGCACCCCTCCAAGCCTCAGTTTCCCCATCTATAAGCAAGGCTGATGATAGCTAAGCTTGTTATGTTGCTATGTTGTCCAGTTGCTAAGTCAGGGAGCCAATGAGGGGATTAAATGACAGGCACTCATCAAACACAAACAGTAAGGCTTCTACTACCGTGGAGCCCAGCACTGCATCATCAGGATGGTCTTTGTAGGGCCAGCTGGGGGGATGGGTGGAGCTGCAGCCCTGGTCCCTGGGGGTCTACTAGCTTTTCACCAACATCTGCAAACCAAATTTGACCACTGTTTTGAGACCCTTTGCCGACAAGGTACCCCTCACAGCTTGTGCCTGGCGGGGCAGCGGGGGACTTCCACTCCCCACCCCACCCTCTTTGGTTCACCACTGATAAATAGGACTCGGAAACAATTCTAAGGACTCTTTTTTGAGGTGGTTGAGAGAGGAAAACATCTGAGCTGGCAGTGAAAGTGATTAGTCAATTTCCAAGTCTTGACAGTGGTCAAGATTCCATCGGCCTCCACTGGATGCCAAAATCAAACCCGGGATTGGGGAGCCAACCGGGAGAGTCGATTTCCCCCTTGGATCTGCCGTGGGTCAAGCCGACAGTCAGATTTTCCATCACAGTCAGGCACTTTCCACTCAGAGGCAGTGGCCAAGTTGGACAGGTCTGCACACATTACCCATAAAAGGGTTTTAAGTTCATTCATTCGCACAAGTCGCTCACTTGCCACGCTTTGAAAGACAAAACGTAAGAATCCCTTAGGCTCTAGTGGCTGCTATATGTCTGGAAAATGACCCATTTTTGTAAAAACAACAAGGCTGGTCAAAGTCTGCTGGCCTGGGAGTGGGTGTCTGAAGTATGTTAAAGGAACAGCTGTGCCCAGGAAAACGGATACCTGCCTTCACAAGAGGCCCCGTGTGGACACCCTCTTCGGACTTCCTGTGATTCACTGAGATGGCTCGGGGCCTCTGCCTCTGACACTCAGGATCTCGGGACAAGCTGGGCACCTCCAGAAGCGGTGGTGATTCTAAAGGTCATGAACTGGGGTCGAGTTCAGAGCATGGAGTGAGGACTTTCTGGAAGAGTCACAACTTTGAGGAAGTATCAGGGAACTGTAACAAGCCCAGGGTGGGGGGCGTCATTCAGGACTTTATCACTATATCCTTAAGTGAAACTGGCCTCTAATTTTCCTTGTTCCTCCCTTCCTTGTCCCTTTGGAAACCCAGGTTATGCCGGCCTCATCAAAGGAGCTGGGGTGTTTCCTATTTTTCTGTTTTCTCTGCAACCATTTGGGTATGAGAGAGATGCTTCTGTTGTAGAATATTGGGAAGCTGCTGCTGCTGCTGCTGCTAAGTCACTCCAGCCATGACCGACTCTGTGCGACCCCGTAGACGGCAGCCCACCAGGCTCCCCTGTCCCTGGGATTCTCCAGGCAAGAACACTGGAGTGGGTTGCCATTTCCTTCTCCAATGCATGGAAGTGAAAAGTGAAAGTGAAGTCACTCAGTCGTGTCCGACTCTTCGAAACCCCATGGACCGCAGCCCACCAGGCTCCTCCATCCATGGGATTTTCCAGGCAAGAGTACTGGAGTGGGGTGCCATTGTAGGCTTGCCTGTAAAACCACCTGAGTCCTGTGTGCCTTCTTCTCTCTTTTTGTGAGGGACGTGGAATGACTGATTTAATACTGGAATTTAAAAGCCATTCCCCTTATTCAGGTTTTCTAGTCATCTGTGAGTCTGTCTGCTTAAGTTGTATCTTTCTAAAGAAATTGACCACTTGCTCCTGGGTTTGAAATTGAATATTGTTGCCATTTAGTTGCTAAATCGTGTCCAATTCTATGCAGACCCCATGCACTGTAGCCCATCAGGCTCCTCTGTCCACCAGCTTTCCCAGGCAAGAATATCAAAGTGGGTTGCCATTTCCTTCTCCAGGGAATCTTCTCGACTCAGCGATCAAACCCACGGCTCAGGTGTTGCCCGGTGGACTCTTCACAGCTGAACTACCAGGGAAGCTCTTCAAGTTGAATGGCACATAGTTAACCTCAGTTTCTTAGGCTTAGAAGGATTACATCCATCCATGAGTAAACAGCAAGGATGAGTCCAAGTGGCTTCTGCCCCACCAACATTCCAGGGCCCCCCGTCAGAGCGTATTTTTATCAGTGACCAGGAACTGCCTTGTACTGCCTGGGAGCCAGTTGAGCGGTGATCTAGGGACTAGCTCTGGAGTCGGCCTGCTTGGATTTCTCTCCTAGTGCCAACCTGAGCACTTGTAACCTCAGTCTCCTCCTCCGAAAAATGGGTAGATTAACCACAGCTGCCACTCAGGGCTGCTGTGAGGACCACAGAAAGGACTTCGTACACTCCAAGGCCAGACAGGGAAGTTCCCACATGGTAAGACTTTCGACTCAACAACTTTGTTCCACAAACTTTCACCTTATGAATTCTCACGAAGGCAAACTCGAGGTCCAGAGCAAAAGCGCTTCAGCTTCCCGGTACCACCAGCTGGCGTTCCCAGTCGTCTCGGTGCTTACTCGTTCAGACTGGTGGTTCTGAAAGCAGGGTCCCTGAGCCAGCCACAGCATCTGTGAACTTGCTAGAAATGCAGAGTCTCAGGCTCTCTGCCACAGCGGCTACGTCAGTAGGGGTAGGTGCCGTAATCGTGTTTTAACACGCCCTCCAGTGGATTTTCAGAGAAGGCAATGGCACCCCACTCCAGTACTCTTGCCTGGAAAATCCCATGGACGGACGAGCCTGGTAGGCTGCAGCCCATGGGGTCGCTAGGAGTCAGACAAGACTGAGCAACTTCACTTTCACTTTTCACTTTCCTGCATTGGAGAAGGAAATTGCAACCCACTCCAGTGTTCTTGCCTGGAGAATCCCAGGGACGGGGGAGCCTGGTGGGCTGCTGTCTATGGGGTCGCACAGAGTCGGACACGACAGAAGCGACTTAGCAGCAACAGCAGCAGCCAGTGGATCCCGATGCCAGCTCCACACCTGAGAGCCCAGGGTTCTTGAAAGTCACCGGGCACTTCCTCTGTTCAAGTTTAGTTCTGAAGTGCTTTTAAAGCACAGTCACTCCACGAGGATCAATAAAAGGAAAAACGATAATCGTGGTGAGAGAGTGAGTAGGGAGAGATAAACAAACACGGTAGAAGTGAAAGCTGAGATAATTTTACAAGATCAATGGAGAAGAGACGGCAAATGTTGTGCGTTTGTGTGGGATGACTCATTCAATGATGGGAACAGTTCTGCAAACACTGAATCAGGCGGCATCTGAGACGCAGCGCCTGTGCTACAGAAGACAGTCATCAGGAAGCGAGGACGGTGATCCCCAAAATTCAGAGAAACGTGAACATGGGGCCACGGGGTCAGCGTCAACAGTGAAAACTCACTGGCTTCACGGAAATTCGGGGAACACCAGGCACCTGTGTGCTGTGCTTCGGGCTCAGAGTCAGGGATGTCCACAGGTTACAGGCTCATCTGAATCTGTCAAGTATTAATGCTTTGGGCTTCCCTGGTGGCTTAGGTGGTAAAGAATCTGCCTGCAATGCAGGAGACTGGGGTTCAATCCCTGGGTCAGGAAGATCCCCTGAAGAAGGGGATTGCTACCCACTCCAGTATTCCTGCCTGGAAAAACCTGGCAAGGAGGAGGAGCCTGGTAGGCTATAGTCCACGGGGTCTCAAAGAATCTGACACAATTGATGCTTTGGCGTATTTTGATGAAACTGTGCTAACTAATTCTGGACCAGACTACAGGGGGAGTTCACTAATCCAACAGCTTTTCCGTATGGATGAAACAGGTTTGTTTTAGGAGAAAAAAGAATGAAAAAGAGAGAGAGAGATGCCTGGTAAAGAGTGTATGAGCAAGAAGGAGACGTTATTTCAGGTTTTAAACCTTTAAAGAACTAAATCACATTCCTACTTACAAGCTTAAAATTCAAGGAGTAATTCTGAATCTACCAACAAAGGACGTGGACTATGAACCATTCATCACTACAACCAAACGCTTCTGTGAGAACTGCTGTATACACCATGGCTGTGAAAATGCAGCATTTAAAAGACACAATCCACACTCCGCCCCCTGAGATTCATTGATGGGCGTAGAGACCATTTTTAACAAGCTCCCAAAGGGACACTGAGGCAGATGGTATCTGGACTACAGAGCCATTTGTCATTACGGGAAAAAAATCAGAAGCAAAAGCTGTCCTGGGCCCCTGCATGTACTTCACAAACATTGCTGGGGAAAATGCTGTCTGAAACCAAAGCACCACCCGCTAGAGCCCCAATTTAGCACTTGTTCCCACAGCTCAGATCGGGGAAGTCAGCAGTAAATGAGTAACGTGTTACATAAGTTGCTTTTCTGTATGCAAAACCTTAATTCACCAAAGAGAAGTTGAAATCATATAAAAAGCAACAGCCCTCCCCCAAAACAAATGCTGGGAAAGCGTGGCCAGGATCTCCCCATCTTCTGCCAGGCAAATATGAGGCCCCTCTGTGCTGAAAACCCTGTTGCCCCCTCTTTGTGCCCCTGGGGTTCTGGGTCAGTGGTGGATGTGGTCAGAGAAGGCGGGGCTGGGGAAGAGGAGGAAGAAGAACATTCAGGGTCCATGTGGGCATGGACACTGGCTGTACCAAGGCTTCCCTCTGCCTGAAAACATAAGTGGACTCATGTTTTGCTTGACTATACCTCTGACCCCTGGCTGGAAAGTTCTGGAACCACACAACCTCCTGTCTCGGGTCTTCTTCAAGAACTCCAAACCTCGCAATTTCTCTCTCTCTCTCTGGTGAGGATTCTCAGTCTTTTCCTCTTCCCAGTTACTCCAAAACCTGGATATGATGCTATCTCTAACTAGAGTGTTAACGGCTGACCAGGGCTTGGGCATTTATCACCCCACTGACCACTGGAGATATCAACCCAGGTACAGAAAGGCACACCATCTATGTAACAAACGTGCTATTCCTACCAGCGTGTCAGCCTCAGGAGTCTTCTCAACAACGACCTAGAGATACCCAGTTTCAACTTACTGGAGAGCAGGCTCTAAGTTTCAAAAGGCACAGCCCTAACCTCCAAGCACCTAGCACAGTGACCAACTCTTGTGAAGAACAAAAAGTAAATTGACAGCTGATGTGAAACATAACTGCCACCCCATTTTACCACAAAGCAGGTCCCCAAAATGCAGGAGAGCCACCAGGAGGTGCTTGTTAAAGACCCACCTTCTGGGCTCCACCCCAGACTTAGGAAATCAGACTCTATGGGACCTGCCTTTTAAGAAAGTGCCAGGGAATCTTACACACGTGACTTTGAGGACCACTGCCCCAGCCTTACGTGAACCCGAAGGACATCAATATTATAGGATGCGATCAAGCCAAAGGACCTTTTGGGAACACTCAAACCAAACAAGAGAAAGGCAAGTGACTTCCTCCTCTCTATGCAGGCATGGGCCCGAGTGGAGTACAGAATGTTCAACACTGGGAATAAATAAGGCCAAGAAGGGATCAGAAACAAGAAAGGCCCAGAGAGGCACTCAGCATCAACGAGGCCACCAGTAGGGCCGGCAGGCTTGTCCTCGTCTGTCTCCCCCGGTGGCGGGGTACCGTGCCCCATCCTGAATCAAGTGGTATCGACCAGACCCGAGGACGGAGTGCATACAGCTGGCAGCCACGCCGCCTCTGGAAAGGGGTGCTGAAGGAGAAGCAAGCCTTTATCACAACCTCCACAGGCCTGGAGTCCCTCCACCTTGTGGTCTGGCAGCTGGAGTCAGTATACAGCCCTCCCTGACACTGCCCCCCTACCCTGCTCTCAGGGCGGCCCCCTCCTGAGCAGGGCAGGGGGCGGGGGGGCGGGGTGCCGCTACCAGCCGGGGCGCCGGCAGTCACTGCCAAGCCCCTGGGCCTCCAGCCGAGGAGCCGCCAAGGCTCCCCTGCCCGAGACGGGGAATCCCTCCACTGCTGGCGACTGTCACGGGAACGTCAAACACCGGTGTTTGTGCCAGGCCTCATTCACACGAGCCCACTCCTCCCCGAGAGATGGATTTTTTAAAACAAACAGCTTTTCCATATGCTAGCAGGCAGAGTCATGTCAGCATCAGGGATCCCCAGACGGAAACGTGAGTCAATCTGGGGCAGAGACTGCTAAATCAATCCTGTTTGGGTGAAATTCCTCTCTCTGGAGAAACAGGGACCTCAAAAGCGGATTGCTTGGATTCCCCCCTGCGGAGAGTCCCTGAGGACGCTCTTCCCAGCCACGCATACCCTGAGCGTCCTGAACTCTGACATCACTATCCCCGTAACGTGCCTTGTCACCACATCCTTCTGGGAACTCTCCCAGCCTATCCCACCTGCCTCCTGACACCCTCTGCCCACCCGCACTCCAGTTCCACCCGGGGCATCAGAGGGCCCTACTGTGTTGGGCACAGGTTGTCCACACCCGTTGCAGGATTTCCTGACGTCCTAAGGCCTGGAGTCCTGGTGGCTAAAGACAAAAATTCACCACGTGGACACACAGATATCTGAGAAATGAAGCAAGGCAGGTAACAAGTGCAGACAGCTCACCTGGAAGACGTGGCCACTGAGGACTTAGTTGGGAAACCATCTGACTACTGGGGGAATGTCAGACTCGAGAGCTCGAAAAACCTGGGTCATTGTCTCCTCTTTCCCCAGTTGTGCCTATGGGGCCTTGGTCAGAGGGAGGGGGGATTCCAGCATCTTTGCTGGGTGACTTGCAAGAGGCAAGTCAGGCACCAAGAAGGGCAAGAAGGCACCAAGCCAAAGGAGCCTAGGCAGGGGTCCAGGCAGCCTCTGGGACCTAATACAGACCGGGGAGCTGATCATGCATATTAGCGAGAGATGGGGGCAGGGAGTTCCAGCTGAAGGGCCAGTTTGGGGAATTCCAAGTCCAAACTGGGTCTGAGAAGGAGGAGCAGCCCCTGGCCCAGACTCCACCTCTCTGGGCTATGGTGCTGGGTTCACAATGAGATTGAAAGCAAGGGCCCTGGGAGGCATGTGAGCCCCAGAGAGACACTGGCCCCGGGGTAAATGAGTCTCAGGTTCTGGGGGTTAGGGACTCTGAGCTGCCCTCAGGGCAGGGCCTCCAGAGCAGTTACCATGGCCTCGGGTGTCCCCGAGGGCAGCTGGGGATGCTGGACCTGGGACTGGCCTTGGCCAGAGTGTCAGTGGCTTGGCCTCCCCCACCTACATAGGCGTCCGGGAAGGGCAAGGGATTGAGCCTGCAGGGCCCCAGGTAAGAGAGCCAGGGCAGGGGTCCTGTGTTTCCCCAGGCTGCCCGCAAAGTCCCATCAGAGAGGAGGAGCAGCCACATACCCAGCCCGTTCTCCGCCAGCACCGCGGGGCTCCCATCGCAGTCGCCCAGGTCCTGCTCGCCCACGTCGTTCAGATCCAGGTCAGGCTGGTGGGACCCGTCTCCAAAGGGCCTCTCGTCCTTCTCGGAGCCAGCATCGCCATTCTCCATGCCATTCTGTGCCTTTTTCAGTGGCATGATTTGCAGGCCACTGGGGGTAGTCCTGTAAGACACCGTCTTGGCGGCCCGGTCCCCGCTCGCTGGGGGCTTGGCTGAATAGCCTTTCTTGGGCCTGGACAGGGAAGGGTTGACCCGCCTCCGTTTGTGGGAAGTCCC
This sequence comes from Bos grunniens, assembly GCF_055505025.1. Classification (NCBI taxonomy): domain Eukaryota; kingdom Metazoa; phylum Chordata; class Mammalia; order Artiodactyla; family Bovidae; genus Bos; species Bos grunniens. Next base: position 7,585,934 of record NC_141182.1, read on the forward strand.
TTTGCTCTTGCCGGCGTCCGAGGGCCTGTGGGGGAGCTTCTCGACCGAGGGTCCTCGGCCGTCCCGCAGGAGCTTGGAGGCGCCGGGCTGCTTCCCCGACTTGAGCCTCTTGTCCTTGGCCAGGTGCAGCCCGTTGAACTCATCGATGAACTCCTCACAGTGCAGCAGGTGGTGCTCGGGCTCCCAAGTGTCCTCCGTGCTCCCGTAGCCTTTCCACCGGATCAGGTACTCCCATTTTCCCTTCTTGTTCTTCCTCTTGTCTACAATCCTTTCGACCTGGGATGCGGGAGGAGAGTCAGGAAAGAGAGAGAGAGAAGGAAAAAAAAATCAAACCATTGCTAGGTCACAAGAGCAACACAAGGACAGAGGTGTCCATCCTGGCTAGGGGGGCCAGGAGGCTGACCCTCCCAGCAGCCTTCAAGAAGGCTGGTTCATTTCAGGAGACTGCTGAAGGGAACCAAAGGCACCCGTGCGGTTGTTTCCCATGACAACGGCATGATGCCACGCCTGGCTGGTTGCCTCTACCTGTCTGTCCAAGGCTTGCTCTTTTTCTTTTTTAAAGATTGGGTGTGGACCATTTTTAAAATCTTCATTGAATTTGTTACAATACTGCTTCTGTTTTACGTTTTCGGTTTTTTTGGCCCTGAGACATGTGAGATCTCAACTCCCAGGCAGGGATCGAACATGCACCCCCTGAATTGGAAGGCAAAGTCTTAACCACTGGACCACCCAGGAAGTCCCCAAGGCTTACCCTAGCTCAAAATCGCATTGTGAGCATTCACGGAAGGTCTTTATTCTTTTCGTGGCACAAAACTGGAATCAGACTTTTAAAGACCAATTTGGTGTGGGTTTTCCACCCACTCTGCTAATGTGTCCTTACTTATCATAATACTAATGATTAGTAATGTTTGCTGGGCATGTGCGAGGAGGCAGACGCTACTAACTGCTGGGCATGGATGCTTTCATTTCATTTTCTCCGAACAATAACCCAATGCTGTAGGTGTTCCTCCTATCCCCACTTTACAGAGAGGAAAATGGGGCTGAGAGATTAAGTCAGTCAACTAAGTTCCAAGCTGGTAAGAGCAGAACTGGGAATATGAACCACTCTCAGCCCAGATTTATTTTCTTACTCACTAGGCCGTACCAAATCTCTCAACTATAAAAATCTTCCACATTGACCAAAACTGCCTGGAGTCAGTGACACCCAATGTCCCCCTAGCTGGCTCCCCTAGCTGCAACATAACAGGTACAACTGCCAAGCAAGGTGACGGTATGTACCTTGCATAACCCCCCAGAATGTACATTATTACTGTTCCATTTGATAGATGAGGAATTAAGTATGAGGCAACCGGCCTGCAACACAGGGCTAGGGATGGTGGAGGTGAGATCCGAACGTAGATCTGGTTTTCAAGTCATGTACTACTCTCTCTATGTACCATCAAAGGTAAGGGAATCTCTGTCTTCAAGTATTATCATGGGAAAGCACACTTACAAAACGCCAGTCCCAAGGCTCATAACTGGTGAACGAGGTGAAGGGTATACGAGGGTTTATTTATTATTCTCTCAACTTTATAGGTTTGAAATTTTTTAACTAAAAAAAAAAAAAAATTTCCATTGCTCTACCAAAAAGAGCTAAATTTCAAAGGAAAAGTAAACTATTACATTCAAATGTTTATTATATTTCAATGTCAACGTAATTTTATAGGATGGAACTTTGACCCAAAGAAAGTAATAAGTGAGGGTGTGCTCTCGGAACTCATAGGAAAAAAAACCCAACAATATGAGAGGGGGAAAGTGGTTACACTTAGAGCTGGTAACTGTTAAAGATGGGTAATAGGTAAATGTGGGTTCATTTTCAACTGTTTATGTTTGCATATTAGAATTTTTATGTTTAAAATTTTCCATAATAAGAAGTGAAAATTTCTGAAAAGTGAGATTGTTTCCCAATATCTGGGTATAACAGAAGCTATGCAAAATAATTAAATGACTTTCATTGCTTTGCACTTAATAAATATCTTAATAGCTAGACCATATTGCCTCTTTATAATACTGCTTCTTCATAGACAATTTAAATTGTTTCCTTAATTGATTCATCTCAAATCAAATTGGCCTATTTCTATTAAAATTTGTTTCCTTCTAAAATGCGCTGTGAACATCTGTTTTGGATTGATTATATAATTTTTAGAAGTATCACACAAACTCTATAATAGCTTGAAAAAGTAAAATCATGCCAAACTAATCAAACTTTCAATCTCTGAGTCAAGGAATGGGGCTAGCTGGGTATTCATTTGTGATAATGGTGCAGAAAGTTGGGAGTGTTTGTGGAGGAGCCTGCAGCTTTGCACATTTGTAGGACTTTGAAGGGGAAATCCTCTGCAAGTTTACAGAGGGAGGAAAGTGCACAAGCAGAATGGCACTGCTGGAAAGAGCAGCATTCTGGAGAAAGCCAGCCTAGGGGTGTCAGGAGGAAGCCCAGATATGTCTAAGGGCTATGAGTTAAGGCATTTGTGTGGGCATGGAGGTCTCCAGCTTCAGAAAGCATATGCTTGACCTCCAGGATGGAGAAACTTCTTCCCCAGGATGAAGCAGAAAAACCATGCTAGACAAACAGCCAATACAATGGTTGGTAGGTAGGTGGATGGATGGATGGATGGATGGATGGATGGTTGAATGGATGAATGAACAGATGGGTGGATAATGGGATGGATGGAAAAATGGATGCTTGAATGAATGAATGGATGGGTGGATAGTGGGATGGATGAGTGGATGGATGGATGGATGGATGGATAGATAGACAGATGGGAGGATAGTGAGATGGGCAGGTGATGGAAAGATATATAAATGGACAAATGACTAGATGGATGGGGGATGGGGGATGGGTGAAAGGGCAGGTAGAGAGGTGAGTTCAGGAATAAATGGGTGGATGAATGGATGGCTCACACTCATCAGATGAGCTTAGTATAGTACTTAAGAATACAGGCTATGGAGCAAGACTATCTGGTTTAAAGCTTCTAAGGAGTTATGTGTTCTTGATCAAGTTACTAAATCTCTTTGGGCCTCAGATGACTTGCCTAGCAAGAGGGAAATAACAGCACCCACCACCTAGGGCAACCGTGGAGAATATACAAATAAGGTATTTAGCATTCCAGGGTAAAGGTCACTTCACCTTGCATATCCTCCTGTGAATGCAAACCTGGGTAGTAGCTAAAGACAATGTGTCCCCACCCAGCAGAATAGACATCCTGAGGGTATTCAACTCCTCCCTAGGAGAGTCCACCTCTTAGGTAAGTCCTTCTGAGTAGAGGAGATGCCGTGCAGAGGAGAGAGGCTCAAGAAGCCTTTATTGAGCAAGGGTGCAGTGTCTACACGGCTACTTGCGGCCACACTGGGAGAGCAGCTGGTTTCCTTCCCTCCTGGTTACTGGAGGATTCAGTCACAGTAGGCTAATTTATGGGGGACAGAAAGGCCACTGCTTCCACCTCTGGTCCTATCCAGAAAGCTACTGGGTGACTTGAAAGTCATTTCTACTTACCTTAACCCAATACCAACAATGAGCAGTACTAGCGGGATCATTACTAGCCTGATGTGCAGGAAAAAAACTATTGGCTCTTCCACTTTGTATATACGTGACCCTGGGCAAGTTGCCTAACCTCTCCGTGCCTCCCTGTCCCCATCCGTTAAACGGAAATAGTAATAATAAGAAGAAGAGCTTCCCGCAAGGTTGTTGGGAGAATTAAAAGGAATGAGGTGTGATGAGAAAGTAAAGTGTCTTGAACATCAATCACAAAGCACTTCAAGATGAGTGGAACTGCTCTGAGAAGTACAAAGCTTCAGGTGACAAGAGTTCCACAGTTTACACACTTTGTAAAAAAAAAAAACAAAACAGTTTTTTTTTCCAGGTTTAGAGAAGCAACTGCTTTTTCTGAAAGCCCAAAATGCCCACGAGGCGCTCATAGGAAATCTGGCCCCCAGACACCCCCTGAGACTTTGAATGCACCATCTTCTGGGACCTAATCTCCTTCTTTACATCCCCGTACAGGTTTTCTGACCCTCTTTTCCTCTTCTTCTCAGGAAAGCCTCAAATAGAACCAGAAAGCTAATCTGTTCTGTGGATAACAAAAGCCCACGTTATTTAGGACTTGAGTGTTAAATGACTGCAACATTCTCTCTGGAAAATCTCTTTCCCTGAAGATCCCCCAGCCTCCTCCACTGTCCCTGACTCCTTGCACCTGTTGAAAACAGAAACCTGAGCCCTCAGGTGCTGGCAGCTCTGCTCCTGAATCCCCAGCCTACCTGCACAGCCCTCCTGTACTAGCTGAAGCTCACCTTCTAAATGGACACAATTGTCAATTTCCTGAACCTGCAGTTACCTACCAATGCATGTTAAAGTCACTCAGTCGTGTCCGACTCTTTGTGACCCCATGGACTATACAGTCCCTGGAATTCTCCAGGCCAGAATACTGGAGTGGGTAGCCTTTCCCGTCTCCAGGGGATCTTCCCAACCCAGGCATCAATCCCAGGTGTCTCACATTGCAGGCAGATTCTTTACCAGCTGAGCCACAGGGGAAGCCCTACCTACAAGTGCATGAACACTATTAAAAAAGCGCGTACCCACACACCTGCCACCCTCTCTTTTCAAAGGTAAACAATCTGAGGCCCTGAACGATTCCTTGGAGTTCAACCAAATCATTAATTAACATTTCCCCTCTGTGATCCCAGCTGATACAAATGATATTCTACCGCAGGTGGGGGCAGGGAAATTTTGAGGCAGTTATTACCAGCACTGCAATGACATTAGGAACAGGAGGATGCCAGTCACTTTCAGTGGTACATGCTAAGTGAACATGCCAGGAACTGTACTAAGAACCTAAAAGGCATTAGGTTTCACCTTTCCACCCGAGCTTTCCCCTAAGGAGCATTCTCACCACTGACAGCTGAGGAAGTTGAGGCTCAGCAGGTATAGATAACTTTCCCTCCATCACACGGTCAGCAGGCAGTCAGCCAAGACTGGAACCATAGTTTGTCCGACTCCTCAGCAGGAGTTCTTGGCCACTGGCTACACCTCACTGGAGGGAAGCCACTGGAACCAAGCAAGCAAGTTGCCAAGCATGTGGACCAGCAAAGCAAAGCGATGGGCACTGAGGAAGAAGGCGGCTTCATGAAGTCGCCCACCCCACACTCCAATGAGCCCACACACAAGGCACCGCAGGCCCTGGCGAACCCGCAGACCGCCAGGACGGTGCCCACAGGCTGCGGGAAGGAGAGCGCTTCAGCGGGCGGCACAGAGTCTCGGGGGTAATAACTATGAAAAGTGCTCTGACGGTGGAGAGAAAGGGGCTGTGACAAGAATGGCTACTTCAAATCGGATGGGCAGGGAGGCTCCTCCAAGAAGGAAAGGGACCTTCAGAGATGGAGAAAATCTGGACACTGAGAGGCCTCTCCGGGCAGCAGGACAGTTGCTGCCCACGGGCAGGTGGACCAAATCACAGCAGCAGCACCTAACACTCACTCAGCATTGACCAAGCGCCAGCCACTGTCATACGCGATCGTTGCATAGCAGATTAACACTGTATGTATTAACTCATTTCATCGTCAAAATATCCAAACGAGGTAGGTAACTTTATCCTCTTTTTTATAAAAGGAAAAACTGAGGCACCCAGAGGTTAAAGACTTTGACCAAGACCCCACCTCTGTCAAGCAGTGGACAGCTAAGACTTGGTCCGGAACGTCTGGGCTCCAGACCCCCTGCTTTCAGTGATGACACCGTATCCACTCCCCACCCTTACTCAGTGAACCCAACCTGACTGAGGCTGATGCTGTGTCTGTAGCTGCTGATGCTCCCCCAACTCCTGCCAGGTCCCAGAAAACTTACAGCAGCTGTACATGGCTTAAAAGCAGCCTTCTAAAGAGAACTCTAATTGGAAAAGATACAGGCAGCACGTATTCATGGCTGCACTGTTTACAATAGCCAAGACATGGAAACAAATGTCCATCAACAGATGAATGGATAAAGTAGACGGAGACACACACACACACACACACAAAATGGAATATTACTCATCCATAAAAAAGAAAGAATGCCATTTGCAGCAACATGGATGGACATCGAGATTACCACCCTAAGAGAAGAAAGTCACACCAAGACAAATATCAAATGATATCAATTATATGTGGAATCTAACATTAGTAACACAAATTAATTTATTTACAAAACAAAAACAGACTCACAGACATAAAAAACAAATTTATGGTTACAGTGACTGCAGCCATGAAATTAAAAGACGCTTACTCCTCGGAAGGAAAGTTATGACCAACCTAGATAGCATATTCAAAAGCAGAGACACCACTTTGCCAACAAAGGTCCATCTAGTCAAGGCTATGGTTTTTCCAGTGGTCATGTATGGATGTGAGAGTTGGACTGTGAAGAAAGCTGAGCACCGAAGAATTGATACTTTTGAACTGTGGTGTTGGAGAAGACTCTTGAGAGTTCTTTGGATTGCAAGGAGATCCAACCAGTCCATTCTAAAGGAGATCAGTCCTGAGTGTTCATTGGAAGGACTGATGCTGAAGCTGAAACTCCAATACTTTGGCCACCTCATGCGAAGAGTTGACTCATTGGAAAAGACTCTGATGCTGGGAGGGATTGGGGGCAGGAGGAGAAGGGGATGACAGAGGATGAGATGGCTGGATGGCATCACCGACTCGATGGACGTGAGTTTAGGTATACTCCGGGAGTTGGTGATGCACAGGGAGGCCTGGCGTGCTGCGATTCATGGGGTCGCAAAGAGTCAGACATGACTGAGCGACTGAACTGAACTGAAGGGGAAAGGTGGGAAGGAGGGATAAATTCAGGGTTTGGAATTAGCAGATACACACTACTATAAATAAAACAGATAAACAACAAGGTCCTACTATATAGCACAAGAAACTATATTTGATACCTCATAATAACCTATAGTGGAAAAGAATCTGAAAAAGGATATATACATATAAGTGAATCACCTTGCTGCACACCTGAAACTAACACAACATTGTAAATCAACTGTACCTCAATAAAGAGTAGTGGCCTCCTGAGTTTGTCTCTCCTGGGGTCCCCAGCACGCCATGTGGGACTCCCTCCCTTCCTGCTCCCATGCTCCATCAACTCAAAGGGAAATAAAACAATTATCAGTCATCTTCCCTCTCCCAGCTTCCCACCAAACCAAAAGAGGACATAAAATGACAACTGCTCAGGAATACAGGATCAGATTGTCCAGACTTCTAAAGGGACGCCCCTTACGCCCCCTCCTTCTCACCTTTCCAGACTCTTAAAGGAACGCCAGATGGGGTTGGATTGAGAAACTGTGGGTTACTAGTACATCTTGACCTCTGAACGCAAAGAGCCAGGCCAAAAAGGAATAAAGGAAGGTGATGTCCACTTGGGCTCTCTGCCCATACATGCACCAGAGCAGCCATCCCTGGACATTTCCAGAATCCTGGACCTCAGACTCAACAACTACAAGGGCCTCTCCATCTGCACCCTTTCAGTATCCTGGGACAACTGCCTTGGAGGTAGAATGGCACAGGCACCCATCATCTGACATGAGGGATGAAGTCCTTGGGTTTCCCTGGTGGATCAGCGGTAAAGAATCTGCCTGCAATGCAGGAGACCCGGGTTCGATCCCTGAGTCAGGAAGATCCCCTGGAGAAGGGCATGGCAACCCACTCCAGTATTCTTGCCTGGAGAACCCCATGGACAAAGGAGCCTGGTGGGCTACAGTCTATAGGGTCACAGAGAGTTGGTCATGACTGAAGTGACGGAGCACACGAGCACACGTGAAGTCCTCAGGAAGAATTAAGATGGGGTAAGTTCTGCAAACTACTAGGTATGGACTGTACCAGGTTTAGAAGACTGTGGTTGTTTCAGATGATCTCATCAGTGAATAAGGCAGTACCAACAGGCAGTATGTCCTGCAGCTGAACTACACTAAGGAAACAGAGGCAGAAGTTCAGCTCAGAGCCATACAGTTCAAGCTGGCTTCTGGGTGAGGGTCAGAATGGGGGACTCAACAGCATCTAAGTGAGGAGAGGACCAAGAGGAATTCCCACACCCACTCTGTTGGAAAACACTAAACCAGAGACTCCTCTTTGATCAAGAGCACACACACAAAAACTGGTAATGTATTTATAAAAACCTCTAAAACCAATCAGAACACGATCATAACTAAAAATTCTCAGGAACATTACACTAGAAGTACTACTGTATATTTCTGGATAGCATTTGTGTTGTGATTTCAAAGACTATAGAAAATATGACCTCTTTTTTAAAAAGAGTAAGGAAAAAGGAAAAAAGATAAATGATGATGATGAAATCAATAGGTTGAGAAGGGAACTGAAATGAAAGAAGACTCATTTACATAAGAAAGAATGTAAGGAAGCCAAAGGAAAAAAATGCCAGCAAAGAAATAAAATTCCCACTGGAACCAGGAAAGGACAGAGCCAACAAGCAGAAAATCAAATCAGTGATGTAGACAACATACTCGAAACACTCTCCAAGAATGCAGAAGAAAAGGACACAGAGCTTTTTTAAAGAAAATATTGAGGAAAATGAGAGTAGACATATAGGAGGGTTAACAGAGATCCAAGAAATGTAAGCCTGGCAAAGAGAAAAAAATCAAAATAAGACAAGAACACTAACAAGGAATAACAAGAGACATCTCTGTATCTTGAGTCTGCATGTCAAAAAAAGATCTCTTTTAGGGGAAGCAAAGGTTGAGAATAAATCAGCTTAATTTCTATTTTTGCAAACTTTCTTGATTTCAAAAAGTTAAACTCCCCAACTCACACCCCAGCCTTCCCCCATCCAAAATGGTACACAAGTTGAAAGCATAAATAATGTGAACTTAAGAAGTCTAACACCAGTCAAGTGGACCTTCAGCTGAGAAGGAAGGAAGAAGACATCTTGTTCGTTAGGGCACAAAATAAAAAATAAACCATTTTTTTAAAAACAAGAGTCTGGAGGATCTCATAATGCCAGAAAATAAGATAGGGTTTAATCAATCAATAAAGCCCAACTGATGAGGAAATGCCAAAGAAGCCAACTGAAACTGAAAGAGTGCCCAGTGGCTGGAACAGTTTGAAAAAAGCAAATAGTGGTAGTACTACATTCATAACCTAAAAGAATGAAATAAATACCCATGAGGCCACCTGAAATAAATAAGTGAATTAATTATCAGAATTGGTCGCAGGCCAAATCTGGTCCAGGGTCTGTTTTTAAGAACATACCACACCCACTCATTTATGTATTAACTATGGCTGCTTCATGCTACAAGGGCAGTTAGTTGTCTAACAGAAACCGTGTGGCCCACAAAGCCCCAAATAATTGCTATCTGGTCCACTGCACAAAATGTTTGCTGATTCTGAACTAAACAAGTGGAGGATAAGGGACAAATATTCCTCATAGAACAATTTGAAATAATAAATGTAAAAAGAATGAGGGAAATAGAAAAATCATCATTAGAGCACCACAGTAATAATTGCTACAAACAAGATCCACAGATGGATGCTAAAATTAGTGGGTAAAATTTTAAAGAGAAACAGGATATCTGCATAGCCTGAAAATATTTCCCCCAACTACCACAGCAGTTTTAACAGCCCTCCAATTAAACCACTCCCCCCAAAAAAAGTATGCAAAGAAAAAAGAGTAACTATACAGTGCAGAAACCTGGCCCACATCAGTGATCAAGGTTACATCACCTGTGATAAATCATGTTGATGCCACATAAGTCTGATCTGATTCACTGAGAAGAATTCCACTTATTCTCTGTGGAATAATCCCCCAAAACCCATAACCTATTGATTAAACAGCAGACAAATCCAACCTGAGGGAACTCTACAACATACTTGACCAGTATCCTAGAGAAGTGTCAAGGTTACAAAATATAAAAAGACCAAAATATGGCCTTAGATGGACGTGACTGAGGGAGAGCAGTAACTAAGTACAACGTGGTATCCTGGACTGGATCCTGAAACAGAAAAAGACACTCATGGAAAACACGGCTGTGCTGTGCTTAGTTGCTCAGTCGTGTCCAACTCTGCGACCTCATGGACTGTAGCCCTCTTGGCTCTTCTGTCCACGGGGATTCTCCAGGAAAGAATACTGGAGTGGGTAACCATTCCCTCCTCCAGGGGATCTTCTCAACCCAGGAATCGAACCCAGGTCTCCCGCTTTGCAGGTAGAGTCTTTACCATCTGAGCCACCAGGGAAGCCCAAGAATACTGGAGTGAGTAACCTATCCCTAAACTAGTGAAATCCTGAGAGTCTGAAGGTTAGTTTACAGTGTAACACCAATGCTCATTTCTTAGTTGTTATAAATGCACATGGTGTAAGATGTAAATAATTATGAAAACTGGTTAAGGGGTATATGGAAACTCTGTACTATAGATTTGTGAAAATCCATAATTATTTCAAGCCTGTTTTTAAGTACAGTTGCAGGTTACACTAAAACTTTAAAAAGCGTCCAAATAATGGTAACAACAATCATAAAACCTAACAATTTCAAGTACTCATTATATACACTTATTCACTTAGTGAGAAAAGTTAAGAGAAATAACAAAAATATATTAGGCAAGATCAAATTTTGTAAAGAATATCAAAGTAAAATGTGAGGAGCAAAAACACATTAAATAGGAAGGAAGTTTTTTTTAATTAAAAAATACTAAATACATAATAGTCATGAATTTTTCTGTGTCAAATAGCAGATCAAAAAGTAACTTTTAAAAATTCAACAGAAAACTGGTAGAAATAATCTGAACTGAAAAACTTAAACTCAATACTTTCAGGCTAAAATAGATCAAGCAGATGAAAAACATGGACATAAAGAATCTGATGTATAAATATGATGGTTGATCAAGTAAATATTGCATATATTTGAATGAACACAAACTTTTAACTGGATAATTTGTAAACAAAATAAACTTGACAAAATTTCAAGAAAATCATCCACAGAACACATCAAAATCAATTAAATACTAAAATATCAGAGGAAAAATCCTCTAATGAATGTCAAAAAGAAGGTATTTATGAACTATGATCTGTAAATACACAAAATGCTAATATACTAGATAAGACATTTAAAAAATAAGTCCCAATCACTTATAAGTGAAACAATGGCCCTAAGTAACCATCAAATAAAGAGCTAAGAAAATAACTACAGTAACAATTTTTTTAAAAATCAAAAAAATGGGGACACAGAAAATCAACAGTTGGGCAGCAGAAGGAAAGAAGGAAGGAGTTAGACATCTGCCCTGAGTAGTCAGGGAGAGAAACACACTCTCCTGGGAAGAAAGAGAAAGGCATAAATATCAAAGTAGAAATTAGTAAACCAGAAAATGTAAAAAGGCTGCACTCACTGACATTCAGAAACTGATTCTTGAAATAAAGAGCAAAAAATGGAACAGTAGGCAGCCCTGAGGGCTTGTTTCTCTACAGAAACAGTGAAAAAATCCAGCAAAACATCAGAATCAATTTTTCTAGAATTCTGGAAAACACGGTCTGTAACAACCAAACTGAATGGTGAATCAAGAAAAACCCAACTCAAAAAGCAGGAAAGGTTTTTTTGTCATTTTTTTACCTTACCCTTGCCCCACCCATTCCCCAGCTCAGCAGCGGTCTTAAATAAAGCAGCCCACATTCCCAATATAGAACCATGGTCCTTGGTTCTGGAAGGAGCAGAGCAAACCTTTCCTTCAAAGAATTGTGTTTGTTCTAACCTGTCTAGGGGCTACATGAAGAACTGACATAAGCACTTGTTTTTATTTTGCTTGAAACTTATTCAGGTTGGTAAAACATTTATGCAGACTAATTCTTTCAGAACAATGTAAGATTGCAACATCGGCTGCCAACTGGGACAAAAGAATACAGTTGAGAAAACAAAGTACAAAGGCCTGGGAAGAAAAGATGGAGAGTTTTCTTGGGAAGTTAAGGCACTCAAAAAACCCTGACTGTACCAAGAAATTTAGAAAGCTACACACATTCCCAAGGCAGGCTGCATGCTCAGAAAAGACCAAGGATGGCCCTACAACTTTCGCCTCTGGCTAATCTCTAGCGTTCATGCATGCAGGAAGTGAAGACTAAGGCAGAGTTGTAAATGGCCTGGCTGAGTATTGAAAGAATGTCCCAATACAGAGCCAATCTGAGGCTTCCTTTCTTCCTTCTTTCTTCCCTCCCTCCCTCCCTCAATTCCTCTCTTCTTCTTTTATTTCTGTTCTTTGTTAACTTCTCCTGGCATGCAAGGAAATCTGTCACAACTGCCTTAACATATGCTAAAGGAACAGATTTCATAGACCATCCATGATGAAGAATACAGACTTTATAAAAACTGTTTAGAAAAGCCTCTAAACAACTAGCAAGAGTCCACAATGAGCAACAAAACAAATCCTTAGAAGTGAGGAAAGCCTACTTTCCAGAGTTACCACATTATAATATTCAAACTGTCTATTCTTCAACAAAAATTATGAAACATTCAAAGAAACAAGAAATATGACCATTCACAAAATAAATTAACAGAAATCTTCCCTAAGGAAGGAAAGATATTGGACTCACTAGACAAAGGCTTTGCATCAACAGTCTTAAGTAGGCTCAAAGAGGTAGAGAAAACTATGGACAAAGAGTTAAACTAAGCCAGGACAGCAATGGCTTAACAAATAGAAAAATCAAAAAAGACACAGAAATTATAAAAAAAGAACCTAAGAAATGTGGGAGACAAAAAGCACAACGACATAAATGAAAAATTCATTAGAGAGTTTCAGTAGAGAATGTGCACAAGCAGAAGAAATAGTTGGCAAATTTGAAGATAATTCAACTTAAACTGTCCAGTCTGAGAAGCACAAATGAAAAAAATAAAGGAAAATAAACAGAGCCCAAGAAACCTGTGGAACACAGTTAAGAGTAATAATATACACACATAACGGGAGTTCCATAAGGAAATTCCAGCTCACTGCTTTACAACAAGAAGAACAACAAAAATCCAGACAAACCCATGTTCATAACTTGCCTAGAACTCACCACACAATAGATATTGAGGGAAAAACAACTTAGCCCCAAATCTCAGGTGTTTTTAGAAGGAGACTGAATTTGATCAGTGATGAATCAGAGACTGAATTTGATCACCTCAAGTGACGCCACTAGTCACCAGCTCTAATGGAAAAGATGAACAATGCAGAATCAGAGAGAAAAACTCAGTGGATACAAGGAAATTACAAGCAAGGATAGAAGGAAATAATCAAGCAAAAGTGCTAGAAATCAACAAAATAATAAGAGATCAGATAGACTGATCAGTAGATTTAACAAAGCTGAGGGAGGAAATCAGAAAACTTGAAGGTAAGTCAATAGAAATTAACAAAATTGGAACACAAAGAAAAAAAATAAGGGAAAAAAACAGGGCATCTAAGAATGATATAAAATAGTCTGACACACATGTCAGTGGAATCCCGGAGGAAAAGAAAGGGTAAATAGGCAGAAGAAATATTTGAAAAACGAATAGCCAAAGTTTATCAAACTTGACGAGAGTATCAAACCACTAATCCAACAGTTCAGAAAACACTGAGCAACATAAATACTACCCCCTCCATACCCAAAAGAAAGCGATATAATACAAAGCAATATACCAACTTGTATCATATTGAAACCGCAAAAAAATACAATCAGAAAATCTTGCACTCAGTACAAAAGAGACATATTTCATACCAAGGAACAAAAATAAGCATTACAGTGAAAAAAGTAAAGTGTTAGTTGCTCAGTTATGTCCGACTCTTTGTGACCCCATGGACTGTAGCCCACCAGGCTCCTTTGTCCACAGGACTTTCCAGAATACTGGAATAGATTGCATTTCCTTCTCCAGGAAATCTTCCCAACCCAGGATTCAACCTGGGTCTCTTGCACTGCAGGCAAATTCTTTACCATCTGAGCCATTTCAGACTTCTTATCAAAAACCATGCATGAGAGCACAGTAAAATAACATCTTAAAGGTGATGGGAAAAAAAATGATGGTCAATCAAGAACTTGATACCCAGCCAAAGTATCTTTCAAAGATGAAAAAGGAAGAATTTATCAGAAAAAAACTAGGGAATGAATCTCCAGCAGACCTATTCTACAAAAAATGTTAAAGGACTTTCTCAGATAGAAGGAATATAATCACTAGACAGAAACTTGGATCTACGCAAAGAAATACAGAGCCCTGGAAATAGGATACATGAAAGTAAATTCCTTACCTTGAATTGCTCTAAAGTTAAATGACTATCTCAAGTAAAAAGAGCAGCAATGCACTGTGTGTTCATGGCATATGTACAAGTAATATGTATGACAACGATAGGACAAAGGCAGAAGGAAAATAAGAATATCTTATTGTAAGGTCATTAAACTGCAATGAAGCAGGGTAAGTTATATAAAAGTAAACTGAGTAAAGACATGGAATGCAAACTTTAGTGCAAGTAGTTTTATAAATAAACAAGAGATATAAATAATTGCCAAAGAATTGATGCTTTTGAACTGTGGTGTGGGAGAAGACTCTTGAGAGTCCCTTGGACTGCAAGGAGATCCAACCAATTCATCCTAAAGGAAATCAGTCCTGAATATTCATTGGAAGGACTGATGCTGAAGCTGAAACTCCAATACTTTGGCCACCTGATGTGAAGAACTGACTCATTGGAAAAGACCCTGATGCTGAGAAAGATTGAAGGCAGGAGAAGAAGTGGATGACAGAGGATGAGATGGTTAAATGGCATCACCGACTCAATGGACATGAGTTTGAGTAAACTCCAGGAGTTGGTGATGGACAAGGAGGCCTGGCGTGCTGCAGTCCATGGGGTCACAAAGAGTTAGACACGACTGAGTGACTGAACTGAACTGATAAATAAGTGGAGAGATAAAAAGAACCATGAGAAATGCTAAAACTTTTTTGAAAATTTTAACCCAAAAGAAGGCAGAAAAGTGAAACAATAGATTAGGGGAACATAAAATAACAATATTTTAATACAATTATATAAGTAATTATATTAATGCAAAGGGCATAAACATCAAACTAAAAGACAATATTGAATTTGATCTTAAAAAGTGAGACTCCACTATATGTTGTTTCTAAGTAATCTACTTTCAATCTAAAGACATAAGTTAAAAGTTAAATGATAAGAATATACACTATGAAAAAATTAACAAGGCTTGAGAGTTATATTAATATCAAACAAGTAGAGTTCCAAACAAAGAATATTACTAGAGATAAACAGGAACATCACATAAGAGTCAATTCTCCAAGAATATACAACAATACAAAAGATTTATACACTTAACAACAGTTACAAATATGTAAAGCAAAAACAGAAACCTGGAAGAATTAGACAAATACACAATTATAGTTGGAGACCTCAATATTACTCTCAGTAATTAACAGAATAAGAAAAGATGAAATCAATATGGATACCAAATTCCTTAAAAACACTATGAATCACTTTGACTTAATTGACATTTATTTAAAAAAACACACAAAATATACATTCCTTTCAAGGGCACATGGAACATTTACCATACTTTAGGCCAGAAAGCAAACCTTAAAAAGTTCAAAAGAATGAAAACCATGCAAACTATGTCCTCATAACAAAATTAAACCACAAATTGACTAAAATATATCTGGAAAATCTCACCCCTAATATTTGGAAATGAAAGCACCCACTTCTAAATTATTTCATGGTCAAATAAGTCTCAAGAGAAGTTATAAAGTATTGCAAATTAAATAAACATGAAATTAATACAACGTATCAAAATTTGTGGGAAGCAGGTAAAATAGTGTTCAAAAGGCAATTTATACCATTACAAGCTGTTATAAGAAGAAAATAAAGATCTAAAATAAATAACCTAAGCTTACACCTTAAGAAAATAGAAAGAAAAGCAAATTAAACTCAAAGCTAACATAAGGAAAAATAATAATAATAAAGGTAGGAATAGAAATAAAGGAAATTAAAAACAGTAACAATACAGACAGTATTAATAAAATCAAAAGCTGATTCTTTTAGAGAATGATAAGATTGATAAACTTCTAGCCAGACATAACAGCAAAGAACATGAAAACTCAAGTAACCTATAATAGGAATAAAAGAGTGGACATACAGAGACCCTCAGATAGACATTTAGAACTTCCCTGATGGCTCAGATGATAAAGAATCTGCCGACAATCCACGAGGTCCCAGGTTCGATCCCTAGGTCAGGAAGATACCCTGGAGGAGGGAATGACTGGCTACCATACCTCTGCAGTATTCTTGCATGGAGAAGTCCAGGGACAGAGGAGCCTGGCAGACTACATACCCCAACATTTAGGGACTTCCCTGGTGGCTCAGATGGTAAAGACTCTGCCTGCAATGTGGGAGACCCAGGTTCAATCTTGGGAAGATCCCCTGGAGAAGGGAATGGCTACCCACTCCAGTATTCTTGCCTGGAGAATCCCATGGACAGAGGAGCCTGGTGGGTACACGGGGTCGCAAAGAGTTGACACGACTGAGCAACTAACACTTTCACTCCTTTCATGATGATCCATGGTTGCCAAGGGTTGGGGAGGGAAAAATGAACAGGTGGCACACAGAGAACTTTCAGGGCAGCGAAACTACTGTGTATGATGATGGATATATGTCACTGTACATGTCTTCAAACTCAAAGCATGCACAGCACCAAAATGTAAACAGTGTGACAGTGATATATCAATTAAAAAAAAGACAAATGACAGAATGACAAAATAGTGACATTTATGACTAAACTGTTAATGTCCAAATCCTTTTTCAAAACTTTGAAACCAACAACAAAAAAATTTTTAACAATAAAAATGGGTAAAGAATCAGAATAAAACATTCAAAGAAATAAAAATGGATATAACATGCAAAAACATGATCAATCTCATCACTAATCAGGGAAAGTAGCAATGGAACAATGAAGAAAACGGACAGAAATAAGGTTGATAATATTCATTAGCAAAAGCGTGGGGAAATGAACAGCCACGTATGCCTTTTATCAGAGTGTAACACCCTTAGTTGTTAGTTTCTAAGTCGTGTTCGACTCTTTTGCGACCCCATGGACTGTAGCCCACCTAGCTCCTCTGTCCATGGGATTTCCCAGGCAACTTCCTTCTCCAGGGGATCATCCCAACCCAGTAATTGAACTTGCATCTCCTGAATTGGCAGGTGGATTCTTTACCACTGAGCCACCAAGGAAGTTTTTGTAATACCCTTAAGAGTAATTTAATAGATACCTATAAAAACTTTAAATGCACAAATAACAGATATCTTAAAATTTATTAACTGCACACACACAGAGTATTTATATTTAGGGTCGTATCCACTAGCTCAGGTCAATAGCCATGAGCAGAAGAACTGTGTGTCCCCTCTGAACAAAAACACATCATTTCCCGCTTTGTCTACTCCATGCTAGTAACCATGGAAGTATCAAATATTTTTGGTACAGCTAGGATAGTTAATAACTAGACTCCATCATCAGCCTGGGCCCCCATGGGACTGGGTGGAGCTGATCGCCCCCACCAACCCACCCTGCACTTGAAGCATGAATGAGAAATAACCCTTTGTTGCATCAAACCACTGGAAATAAAAACTGCACAAACCCTTGACCCAGCAATTTGGCTTCTGGGTACCCATCCTGACTATACAACAATGATCAAATAAATTAAAATAGAGCTGTATGCTTTGATATAATAGTATGATTCCATTCATGTTAAAATATGCATATGCAAATGAAGACAGGGCTAGACTATTTCACTGTTAACTGTCTCTAACTATTGTCTAATCCTTAACCATGCTTGGCTCTCAGGCTGGGAGTGGGATCAGGGAAGACGCATTAAGGGGTTCTTCCCCTTTTATTCAATAGTCTTCTGCACTGCTTAACTTTTTTCAATGCACGCTATTTATATAGTATCTGTGCCACTGTTAAATCAATAAAAATATTTTTAAATTAATGCATTTCCTATACAATCTAAATGACCAGTTAGAAGATATAATGGGAAAACAGCCTATTCCAAAAAGCAACCAGAAAGATTAAATAGCAGAGGTTAACTTTTACAAGAAATATTGAGAAACCATAAGAGGAAAAACCACAAAATCCTGCTGAGGTATTTTAAAGGGCTCAAATGAATGGAGCTATATGTACAATGTTTCTGGGTGGAAAGTCTTAATATATTAAAGATGTCAGATCATAACAAACTGATCGATAAAAATAATGCAGTTACAGTCTAAATCCCAGTAAGTCTATTTACAGAACTGTTCAAAAGGATTCTCAAGTATCTCTGGGAGAATTAAACAAAAATAGTCAAGAGATTTTGAAAAAGAAGAATAATGAGGTTCTTTCCACAATTATAAAATAAAACCCAATATAAAGTCACAATCACTGTGAGCCAAGTATTTGGGCAAGAAAAAAAAAAGTCAAGTGAATAAGGGAGGAAGCCCAGAAACAATCCTTAGTATATTAGGAAATAGAATCTGAAGGGGGGGAAAAGCTGCATCAAAAATTAATGCCAAAAGAGGAACTTCTCCTGGTGGTCCAGTGGCTAAGGCTCTCCCCCTTGCAATGCAAGAAGCTCAGGCTGGACCCCTGGCCAGGGAACTAGATCCCACGTGCCACGACTAGGAATTCGCACGTCACACCAAGACGGAAGACTCTGCACGCTGCAGCTAAGACCCGGCGCGGTCAACAGATGAATGAATAAAATGAGTGCCGGAAAGAAGAATTCTTGGATAAGTGGGACAATTCAATAGACATGAGGTGAGAAACAGCTCCTCACTTCACAACAGAGGGATCAGAGGTTGGTGTTTCTTTAAAAACTAATTCCAGGTGCTTCCAAGAGTCAGAAAGCTGAAAGACACACACACACACCACATACACAGCCGAAAACCTAGAATAAAATGGACGTGGACAGCCATCTGAGTTTTAGTTGAAAGACATTGTATATTTTAAAAGAATAATTTTTTACTCTGAAAAAAACTGTTTATAAAAATAGAAAAAAATCAAAAGGTACACAAATAAAACGGAAAAAAATCAAGAGACATGCAAGAAACATGTCAGATGAAAGCTTAAATAATTACCACATGAAAAGCTCAGGAACATCATTAAGAAAGGTACATAAATAAGCAAAGGGCATGAAGAACTATTCACAGATAGTATATACAAATGGCTATTAAGTATGTAAAAACACTTTAATGAATGAGCAAATCATGTAAACAAAAACAAGAGTGGGATTCTGGTTTTTGATCCGTCAAATTAAAGCTTTTTTCTGAAAATCAATAATGCTTAATGCTGACAAGGGGATGGACCCCTGGATGTACTGTTGTGAAGCGTTACAACTTTCAGAAGAGATTTTTACAGTATGTATTAAGAGCCTTAAAGCATCCACATCTTTGACCCAGTCATGCCTCTTCAAGGACTCCAAAAAGTTGGCAAAGCACCACACATGGAAGTGTGCGTGAAGTATGTGTACATGGAAGCAGGTTGAAATCTAAGCCTCTAACAAACAGGTTAAAATGAAACCTGGACTCTCTAAAAAAAAAAAAAAACACTGCATCTACAAATAGGTTTTAATGATGTGGGAAAGTGATGAACTATTAAATGGAAAACAAAGATTTTTCATAGCTTCAGGGAATCCTAGATTGTTCCAGTTATGGCCCTTAATAAGTAACATCTTTCTGTTCCCACCCCACTTTGCAATGGGATCTCACCCCTCTTCTTATCAAAGGGTGGAGTGTATTTTCCAGCCCTGGAATCCAGAATAGGCTTGTGACTTGCTTTAACCATCAGAATGTGATAGAAGCGATGTCATTCAACTCCAAACTCTAATAAGCCTTAAGAGACACTGGAGCATCTAATTTCACCTCCTTGGTCCACTGCCCTGAGACCACCAGGTCCAGCCTACAGAGAGTGAAAAGACCAGAGGTGCCCAGCCAGCTGCCAGCACCACATGCCGGAAAGGTGGGTGAAGCCACCTTGGACCTTCCATCTCAGCTGCATGAATGAGCCTAAGATACCAACAGAGAACCACCCAACCCACCCACTGAATCATGAGAAACAATCAGCTGTCATTTTCAGCCACTAAGTCTGTAGCTGATGTACCATAATATAAAATTGTATTAGAGAAATAGCTCAATCATGTAGCATAGGACACATGGGAACTTAGACAAAAAGACAAGAAGGAAATATTAATAGAAAGATAAAACCTTAACATATAGAATACACACACTTGGGCAAAAAGAAAAAAGGCTGTTAAGGCTATGTCCAGGGAGTAGGATTTGAGTTTACACCCTTTATATTTATGAATTTCCTTTCATGCACAGGAAACCATATGTACATAGAATTGTGTCTTAAAAATTCATTTATTTCCCCAGACTAGATTGTGAACTCCTTGACGCTAAGTAAAGACTGTGTTTTTCAACTGGGAACCCCAAGGCTTGTCACAGAGCAGGTGAACAACAAATGTTTGAAACATGAAAACATGGAGCACCAGGGCTTCCCTGATTCAAGACTGGGCTGCAGTTCCAAATTGTCTTGCTCCCTGGATTGCTCCTAATGTCCACTGGACCAGATCTGGTGCCCAGGGGTCAATGACCACCCGATCAAGTTGCCCAATGGCAGGTCTCCTGGCCACCCTGCCCTGGCTCAGGCCAAAGGGCCCTCTTGTGGGGTCCTCTAAGGACTGTTCTAGTTACCCTGTTTTATCATATCATTTACAGAATAACCATATAATAATTACCATTATTATTATTTCAGTGAAACACTCCAGGCAGCCAATACTAAAGATAATACTAACTTGTTCACTCAACAAACACTTTATTGAGTGCTTATCACATGCCTTCCCTTATAGCTCAAGAATCCGCTGCAATGCGGATACACTGCAATCGACCCAGTTTGATTTCTGGGTTGGGAAGATCCGCTGGAGAAGGAATAGGCTACCCACTTCAGTATTCCTGGGTTTCCCTTGTGGCTCAACTTGTAAAGAATCTGCCTGCAATGCAGGAGACCTGGCTTCAATCCCTGGGTTGGGAAGATCCCCTTGGAGAAGGCAAAG
Organism: Bos grunniens; assembly: GCF_055505025.1. NCBI lineage: Eukaryota > Metazoa > Chordata > Mammalia > Artiodactyla > Bovidae > Bos > Bos grunniens. Next base: position 7,607,014 of record NC_141182.1, read on the forward strand.
GCTACCCACTTCAGTATTCTGGCCTGTAGAATTCCATGGACTCCATAGTCCATGGGGTCACAAAGAGTCGGACACGACTGAGTGCCCTTCACTATCACATGCCAGGCACTGTGGTAGACACCAGAGGTTCAGCAGTGAGTAAAGTCAAATGTGGCCCTTTCTCTTGAGCTTATAGTCTAGTGGGAGACAGATACTAGTCAACAGCATCACCAATCAACTCATAATGACACACAGGTAAGTGCACTAAATGTCTGGAAAGAATTCCCTGCTGATCCTAGCTTCCAGAAAACAATGAGCTATCACTGAATTATCAACCTGGAACATGGGACAGCCCCACAGGAAACCATCCCCATTCCACAAGTAATTCGCACGGGTGACAAGAAAGCTTTGGGTTACAGAAAATATGGAGAAGAATGAGGTTGAGGTCTACAGCGTAGACAGGAAAAAGGAAGAGGAGGAATCAAGGGCTGAGGCTGCAGGGAGGAAAACACGCTCAGTCGTGTCCAACTCTTTGCAACCCCATGGACTGTAGCCCACCAGGCTCCTCTGTCCATGGAATTCTCCAGGCAAGAATACTGCAGTGGGTAGCCATTCCCTTCTCAGGGGACCTTCCCAACCCAGAGATGGAACCCAGGTCTCCCACATTGCAGGTAGATTCTTTACCATCTGAATCACCAGGGAAGCCCCCTTAGTTCCCTGTCCAGGGATCAAAGCCACAACCCCTGCATCAGGAGGTGGATTCTTAACCACTGGACCGCCAGGGAAGTCTCCCTGGTTCTATGATTTTAAACGCTCTATCAGAGAAGTAGTCTCATAGAAGCCAGAACACAGTTTCCCCAGGTTAGCTTCACCAAACTACAGATACTTCAGTGGTGTCAATCTAATACCTAAACCTACACTGAAGTCATAATCTTTTCCTTGTTTTTATCAGCTTTGGTGTTTATACAAAATAACCCATTTGCAACAGAATGGCCACACCTAGCCCTCCAGAGAGATAGCCCTGTTCAGTTAGGGGACTCACAGGTCAAGGACTGGTACGTCAAGGGGGCTGTCATGCACGGCACAGTTGTTTCATTGCCATTTACTGGGGAAATTCCAGAGAGAGACCACTGATGTCTCTTTTGCCACAAGTGTTTTCTATTCCAATACAGTGTCAGGGTGCTGAGAGTGTCTAGGTCACCTTGCGATTATCCAGAAAGCAAGGCCAGTGGTTCCTCTTCTGCAGAAGGGCTCAGAAGACCAAATTCCTCATTGGTGGGGCAAAGATGGAGCCTTTCCCTCCCCCATGTTCCTTAGGAAGGTTGTAGGGGATGTTAGGTCATTGGAAAAACCAACATGGGATGGAAGGATGAGGGGAAATGCTCCTTCACCCAATAGGAAATGGAAAAGACACACTTCTTTTCTTGGTACAGCCTCATTACTCCCTTATGAGGACACCAACACCATCCCACTTTGAGGATGAGGCTCAGAGAAGATCCACATCAAGAAGAAAACAACCTGTTCCTTGAGAACGCAAAGGGCGTCACTGTACCCAGGAGGCAATCAATAAATATTAGCTGTTAGTCAGACCTCCTCTTAAAAATGAACAAAAAATAAGAGGCATGGTCCTTTTTTCTAAACTTAGAAATGGAAAATACAAGACACTTATTTTGTAGTTCAAATTGTTCCCGGCTCCAAAGTATGAAGACAGAGCAGAGAAGAACCTAGTAATGATGGAATCTGTATTATAAAGTAAAATTGATGCAATCCTTATTTATTATAAAGCAAAATGAGGCAATTACCTATCTACATTCCTATTTTTAAATACAAAGATAAAAACTCTCTTCAGGAAACACAGCGCCTGTTTGCAAATTGAACAGACGCATAAGACACCAGCCCAACAAGAGGAAATACAAACAGAAAAAAGCACAGTGAGTTCTGCTTATAACTTGTTTTGAAAACACAAATTTGTTCCAATGTGATTGATTTGAAGGTACAATTTGAACAGAATGCAAATTTTGTGTTCGCATGTGCACAAGCTTTACCCATTAGAAACACACTAGATGAATGCAGAATCCCACATAAAATATGTATACACACGTATGCGTGTGCACACACACACACACACCCCTCATGCATCTACCAGCAGCCTCAGCTCACCATGTGTGTTATGAGACACAGCGATCCTCAAGCTCCCTCCATTCAGATGACCTCCTTCCAAATTCACAACCCCTCTTCAGCTGCAGACCCTCTCAAACCCACTTCTGCAGGCCAATTTCCAATCACATGTACTGTCTAAGGTACGAGTTTCTTAGGGCTCTCCAGGTGGCACAGTGGTAAAGAATCTGCCTGCCAATGCAGGAGCCGCAGGGTACACGGGTTGGATCCCTGGGTTGGGAAGATCCCCTGGAGGAGGAAATGGCAACCCACTCCAGTATTCTTGCCTGGAGAATCCCATGGACAGAGGAGCCTGGCGGGCTACAGTCCATGGGGCTGCAAAGAGTCGGACATGACTAAGTGACTGAGCACGCATGCACCCGTGTGTTTCTTAACCATTTAACATGTGCAGAACTCTGCTGCCTTCTTTTTTTTGACTGTGTCACTGACAAAGTTTTTGAGTTTTGTGCCCACTTCTATAAACCCTGTGAGTTTTTTGATTCTGGATAGCACAGCGATTTTTAGGGACACCAAAGTCACTCTCTAACAGAACTTGCTGTACATGGAAAAATGTTCTTCCATGGTTGATTTAATTTTTAAAGGAGATACACAGCATTATATTAATAAACTGGCCCAGCCCTTCTTGTGGTCATCTGGCAATATATACCGTTATGCCCATGTCTTTTGACCAAGTAATCCCATTCGAGGAAACATTAAGCACGTTCAACTGGAATTACAGACATAATTTAAGAGGAAAAAGGAGACCAAAGCATGCATTTAAGATGTTCATTGTGAAAGCAGCGTGTGTGTATGTGTGTGCTATGTCTGTGTGTGCACACGTGTGTGAATGCAAAGCCCTGGAACATTAGAATTACAGACAATATGTAACCAAAAATTATTAGTAAATTACTTTAATATATTGTCTGTTAAATGAAAAAGGAAAACAAATGTATGTAAACTGATTAACAGGATCAAAACAAAGGCTGGGAAAACAATAATATATTTTTACACAAGTATACACACACAGGCACACAGAGCTGTGTTTTACATTTTTAAAAAGCGAAGTCACCAAGAAGGGTTTTCAATAGGCTAATTTTTCAGTTTTGCTAAAAAATCAGAACTAGTTCTTCACTGCATATCACATACCCAGCACCCTATTTATTTCAAGATGTGAAGGAAGTAATTTGAAATTTTAGTTTTGTGAATACATATTTTTGTACGAGCACCAGTCTGAATCCTGAACTACAGCTGGTTATCTTCAGTCTGTCACTAAAACTAATTTGCAGCCCGCTGCTTGCTGTAAATACGGAAACAATGGTCCCTTCGCAACACGCAAACACACAGGGCAAAACATACCAAGAGAAAGGAAAGGTTTTGCTGAAAGGCTGGCCAGTCGTACAAGGCTCTCAGGCCGACTGTGCTAATGGGAGAAGAAGAGGTGGGAGGGTTTGATCAAGCAGGGTCCTTACCAAGAAGACAATTTTCTGGACACAGCAGATGGCACAACGGGAAGTGAGGGTTTCTCACGTTTAGCACAGAAGGAACCACTCAATGGGTTCCGCAAACTATAAAGTCTGTATCTGGAACCATTCATGTCAGAATCTTTGAATCAGTAAAAATTCTCATGCTGGGAACCAGACGCTGACGACGTGGAGGGAGGTGGGTCAACATGCCTGTGTGCATACCTGGGAGGAGCAGAGATGGGAATACTTTGTGTGTTTAACAGAAAGTTCTGTTTTTATTAACATTTCATGAGTTGGCTTTCCCATACCAAAAAGCTCTCTCCTCTTCTGACCACCTGGGATGCAGAGTAGAAGACAGCACTCACGCTTTGGGTCCTAAGAACTGTGGGGTTTAATCCCATCTGCTTGCTGCATGACCCATCTGCTTGACTTCTCTGAGCCTCCCTTTCCTCTTCAGAAATGTAGAGATAACAGTTTCTCTCTCAAATGTTTGTTCTGAGGATTGAATGTTTTATAAAGCAACACCCCCTGGCTCTGAGAGGGCTTCCCAGGTGGACTGGTTGTAAAGAATCCACCTGCCAATGCAGGAGATTCATGTTTGATCCCTTTGGTCAGGAAGAAGGAAATGGCAGATGGAGAAAGAAATGGCAACCCACTCCAGTGTTCTTGCCTGGAGAATCCCATGGACAGAGGAACGTTGCTGGCTACAGTCCATGGGGTCACAAAGAGCTGGACATGACTGAGCGACGGAGCACACATCGGCACGCTGGCCCTAAGAGGAACCAAGCCAATAGTCATTAAACCTGAAACCTGATATTTCAAGAGACATTCAGACTGCTTCTACTCTTCAACTTGACCCCATGCCTGATGTCCCCAGAAAGAACAAAATGCCCTGACCATATTCAATATGGTACCGAGAGATGGACACCACAACAGGATCTTGAATTATCATTCATCCAACCAACGCCAGATTGGATCAACCATCTTCACTCACTCGATCGCCCAAGCCAAGCGTGTGGGGGATGATGAGGCTGGAAGGTTAAGGGGAGACTGAGTGCAAAGAATTATTCTTCACACTTTAAAAAAAAAGAAAGAAAATATCCAAACCACTGTGATTCAACTGCATGCAATTATGTTGTGTCTGTTTTAAAATAATGCCCCCAAAGTTCTTCCAAAATAACCACTTGGCCACCTGGCGACTGTGCACAAAACCACCAGTGTGAGCGATCGCTGCCTGGTGTCCTCTGTCTGCCCTTGAAATTCTCTCTGACTCATTCATCAGCATCACTGCGATGCAGGTTGCTGGCTCCTCTACATATCAGCTAGCCCCTCATGTGTCCCAATGCCTCACCACGGCAGCAAGAAACTGAATACTCGTGGACGTGAACACGGGAAAAACAATCCCACCCCGAGCAGCAGTGGCCCAGGGGCAGCCGTGCCTCCTCCCCACCGCATGGGAGAAGGTGGGTGGCCAGGAAGAGTGGGGGAGGAGGACTCTTGAAGCCTGAGCAGATGCTTGGAGTGAAAAATCATAATGCATAATACCCTCCTTGAAAGGTGTGTATGGTAAGGCAGCCCTGAGCTGCGGTGCCCAGCTCTGGGAGCAAAGGGAAACGGGCAGTGAAAAGAAAATGCAGTTGCTACCAGACACATCTGTTGCCCTTCATCTGATTTATGTGGGATGCACAGCTGGCTCTGTCAGTTTGCTATCCTCTGGGTGCCACAAGCTCAGTGACATCCAGCCCAGGGGCACTGGCCTCCTTGGTAGAAAATGTGGACTTTCTGCCAACACCCAAATGAGGGATGAGCCCGGGAGGCCACTGGATACTGGAAGCCGAGGGCCCTGAGGTCTGGTGGGTGTGCCAGCATTAATAAAGGGCTCAGCTACAGGCTAGAACCTCTCCACAGCCCCCAGCAGCCCTACTCACTACTGAAAGACTACCTCTTCCAGGCAGCGTGTTCCTTGAAGGTGCAGCCGGTGATCTACTAGACTCTGTCTTCTCTTCTTCTCCTCCTGTGGCTCGTAATGCCCTATGCAATTCACTGCACACAGTAGATGCTTAATAAGTGCTAGGAGGATGGGAGATGGTGCAAGGGTGGGCAGAAATGTGGATGGAACCATGGGTGGATGGAGAGCTGCCGGGCCGAACTCAAGTCGCTTCAGTTGTGTTCGCCTCTTTGCAACACCATCAACTGTGGCCTGCCAGACTGCTCTATCCATGGGCTTTTTCAAGCAAGAATACTGGAGTGGGTTGCTATGCCCTCCTCCAGAGGATCTTCCTGACTCAAGGACTGAACCTGAGTCTCCTGCGCCTCCTGCATGGCAGGTAGATTCTTTGACTGCTGAGCCACCAGGGACAGGCTAGGGTTTTAAGAGAAGCCGGGGGGGCTGTGAGTATACCACACTGGGGGGAAATTCTGAAATTGTTCAGGTGACTCAATCAGATTGTCATCTGGAAACATCCAGGAGATGGGCAGCATTTTTTAATTAAATCAAATGGCCATTCAGTTGCCATGGGTCACTATTTAAGATGTGCCATTTGAACCATATTGAGGTTTAACCCAGAGCTCAAAAGATCCCTCTAAACCTCTGATTAGCTTCAGTCAGTCAGTGGAGGATGACCAAGACCTTGACATTTGCTCCACCACCCTGCCTCTATCAATAAAATTTATGGAAGTGACCCTTCTACGCCTAGACCATGAAAGCGCCATTCACCTCCACCGTGCTCTCCTGGGACACGCATTCCTGGAACCCAGCAGCCATGCTGTGAGGAAGCCCAAGAGAGGCCATATGGAGAGACCACACGTGGGTGTTACAGGTGACAACACAGCTCAGGTCCCAGCCAACCAGACATGCAAGCAAAGATGCTTCAGATGATTCCAGTCCCTGGCCATCAAGTCACCCAAACCCTCAGGTCTTCCCAGTGGAGGCCCCAGACACTGGGGAGAGGAGACAAGCCATTCCTAGTTTCCCTGCTTGAATTTCTGACTGCAGAATCCATGAGCATTTTTTAAATGCTTTACGTCATGAATTTATGGGGTGGTTTGTTTTACAGCCATGTTAATTGGAAGACCAGACCTGAAATATTAACCCCAAACCCAGACCACTTAGCTCAAGCCTTGACACTGAACCTCAATCCTGTGAGCCCCTAAACTGCAGGAGGGCCCTTTCCTCCTGTAGTCTTAGATACTTTTAGGGGTCTTACTGCATATCATCAATAAAGTAAATAAGTCAAGAGACTGCTGCCCATCTGGCTTGTCACCCACCATGTACACATCTCTTCTGTGGCTCATGCACTAGATCAGACTTCCTTGGACCTGCCATGATTCTGGCTGCTTCAATAGAGTCTGTTACCCTATCTCTGACCCCAGCTCTCTCTGTTCACCCCACTGTTCTGCTTCATAAATCCCAGCATACATCACACACACGCCAACCTGGGAACCCCAAGAAAAAATACCATCTCGCTTTCTACATTCAATCAACTAACTCTGAGGCTCACCCAGGGTTGCCCAGGGAAAGGTAAATTAGCCAAAAGTAGGTTACCACTGCATTGGATCTAAGCTCCGACTTCACAGATAAGATGAAACGTGAACATTTGTAATGTTCCTTCAGTGGACAGACAGATTCCACAGAGCAGCATGGATACGGCGTATCAATCAATCCCACCAGGTAGGAGGTAGCCAGAAGCTCAGAGCAGGCCTAAAGGCACTTGAGACAAAACCCTGAGACAGAAACATCAGCAGACGCAGAGTGGGTGGTTAAGCTCACGCAAATGAGTGGTTACATCTGACTCACCTAGAGGACCAACGGAAGTGAGGCCAGAGTGAGCGTAACCGAAGCACAACACACAGACCCAACCGGGACCTTGGTTCACACCACAGGCACAGTGGTTGCAGAGAGCAGGCAGCAGAGAAGAGGAGGTGCTGTGTCTGACCCAGGCCCTGAGGAAGGAGGGACTCACACACACCACGCCCCTGCATCTTGGCACTGGCCTGAGAACACAGGAATCCTTGCGGGACCCCAAGTCACAACCTCTGCACAATCACCAGGGACCCATGACTTGGGAAGACTACAGCCACCCTCAACACCCAAACTAAGCAGCTGCGCAAGGGGAGTAGCTATTCTAACAATCAGAGCATCCACCTTGGTCAGGGAAGCGACAAGTATTCAAGAGACCCGCTGGGGACAGGGAACGGTGAAGAGGGCAGACAAGGCCCTGATCTTGAGGGTTAGCCAGGACACACAGAAGACAGACTGCAGATAAGCATTTAAACTAAATGATTGATTGCAAGTGTGCAAAGAAGAGGACGTGCATGTATATTTGGCGGTGGGGGGGAGGGGTGCGCAGTACAGGGCAGGGTGACTCTCTCTCATACACCTGAAATTCCCTGGCATGCAAAATATGGCATGGCTCTTGGAACAGTGTTTCCATGTGATCTGTGGAGACAAAGGAGGCCTGTGCTGAGCAGATCTACTCCTAATAAGCTTCTCACTGGAAAGGCCAGTGGTGCAGGCTAGGACCCACAGAGATGCACAAGGTACCTGGCTCTGCACAAACAAAAGCGTCTACTGTTTGGCGCCTGCTGGGTGCTTTCCCCACCTCTGCCGCTAAACCACTCAGACGAACCCACAACAGGCGATTATCTCCACTTCACAGATGCAGCAACTGAGGCTCAGAGGGGTGAGATGAGCTGGTCACAAAGCTGACACAAGAATGCACCCCAAGTCAATCTCACTGCTTTACTGGCCACGTGGAGAGTAAGTAGTGGGCTTTGCTTTGTCATTGCATAAAATTAAGGGACCTAATTTTAAATAAAATGGAATATATAGCACTCATTGTTAATATGATCTACAAGGAAAACTCACAACCTGTTTAAAGATAGATGGTAAACTCACATAATAGATACAACAGTGATAACCTGTGGCTACCACGACACTGAGCACCTCATACGCATGATTCCGTTTAATCCTCACATCACCCCCTGGGAGAGACCATCGTACCTGATTTACAGATGTGGGAACTGAGGCTTTCAGAGCTACAGTGCTTACTTAAGGGTCGAGAGTTGAACTTGAGCCTATCCTCTCCAGGGCCTAATATCACCTGACCATCTTGACCAGCACTGACTTACTGCTCCCAGGCAAGCCGGCCAGGATGGTGGCCAGACTCGGGAATAGGACTGGTCACTATGGGGAAAGGACACAGCCAAAGGAGCTGGACATCCAGTCTGGCCAACGTGACCTGACACCCCAGGCTCCAGTGGCAGGTGTGGTGGGGGGGGTGGGGGTCACAGGATGGAAAATCCAGAACAGGGCACTGGCAGGAGCCTCAGGAAAGCCTGCTCAGGTTAGAGGGTCCCAGCAGCCAGGCCTTGGTGGGAGACAGAAGCCAGGAACTGACCAGAGGCAGGGAAGGCCTGGACCTGGACAAACAGGGAAGGATGAAGGACTTAGGGCCAGAGAAGAAGGCAGCAGTCCAGGCACAGTGCTCTTGGCAACAAGACCAGAGTTGTCAGAGCTAGGGCATGAGCCCTGGCCTTGATGCCGCAATGCTCCCTGGGAACTGGGCAGGAGTCCCTGGGGCTCCCAAGGGACTGCTTGGATGAGAACAACACTCATCCATCCTTCTGATAAGTACTGATGGAGCACGTGACGTGTCTCTGGCCCAGGCCAGGCCCTAAAAATGGAGCCCTGAACAAGACAGACACAGCTCTTGCCTCCTGTGAACTTGAAGTCTAGGCAGTGTTTCTCAAACTAGAGTCTGGGGACCCTCTGGGGTCTTTGGTTTAAAAAAATGCAGATTCCTGGGCCATACCCCAGAAGGAGGTTAGAAGCAGGAGCCTGTGTGGCCTTGAGTAAGCCATCTAACTTCTTAAGAGCCTCAGGTTCCCCATTAGTAACTGGGAAATAAGCCTGGCTCGCGGGTTGCTGTATTAAATGTACTCAGCATACAGTAGGGATTTAACACAAGCCAGGATCACCAGGACCATCATTGACACCTTCGGCATCACCGTCTCGGAATACAGTCTACGAGACTTCATTTGAACAAGACCACTAGTCACTGGCATGCGCTAAATTTCAAGAATCTCCGCATTGTTTTCAGCTCTGCAGGCAGTTCCTGCTTTTCCAAGATGGGGACCAGCCAACAACCCAAAATTGAGACAAACAAGTATCTGCACTGGAGACCACATGGAGGAAAACAAGGTCACCTGGGGACCCCAGTTCTGAGCCCCTGCGTGCTGCTGTCTCTCCTAGGAGCCCAGACACAGTGACAGGAAGCCAGGAGGCCGTCACCGGCCAGCTTCACGCTGTGCAGTCACGGGGACAGGAAGCACCTTGCTCTCAGCTTGCGTCTATCTGCGCAGAGACAGTGACTCGGGCCGGGGGAACCCGAGGAGTCTCCGAGTCTGCCCTGGCCACCTCTTTCTGGCCCCAGCCCGCCTCCCCTGGCATCACTGTGGTGAAGCCCCATGGATTCACGAGGCGTTTCAAGAGCATCACAGATATTCCCTGTGCTGGGTCATCTCCCAACAATGTCCCTGCTTCCCACACCCTGACATTTTAAAGCTATTACAGAGCAAAACAACACACAGGCAGAAACAGGCAGGTCACGAATGAGGGTGTAAAGAAAGGGGAATTCAGGTTTTCCCCAAGGGCTCTGAAGCTATGCAATATTCCCACCAACTGAGGAGATATTCGCCCTGGAATATCTCCCCCCACCTCCACCTCGACCTGCCACTTACCCTCCCCTGTGGACATACCGGATTCCATGTTGGACCCTGTACACCACAGTCACCTGAACTCTTAATGCCAGAGACCAAAAGAAGCAAGGAGACAGAAACAAGGAACGAGGCTTGCCCGTGCAGAGGCGATGCCAATTCCCACCATGTTCATGAAAGACCCCCACTGAGTGCCCAATGACCAGGCAGTGCAAATTTACCCGTGCACAACACCCCCGATGAACCTTGTCATTTTCATCTGATCCCAACAACAGGAAGCACCCTGGCAATGAGTGTGCACTCTTCTGACAAAGCAAGGAGCATGATGCCCTGCTGGCAGTCTTGAGACTCTGAGGGACTTTGCTTGGTGGGGCCCTACTCTCTACCCAAACCTTCAACCTGGCTTCTGAAACAGTTGTTGCTGTGGGGAACACACTTCTGGTATTTCTACCTGAGACTCAGGACGCATTCTCCTCCGGGACCAATGTATTATACAAATGTGGGAGGCCGACTCGCTGCTCTGATGAGTAGAGTAACCCTGCAGCTTTAGCTGGAGGCAGACTTCGGTGGGCTGGCCTGGGAATCCAACTTGTGATATGGTTTCTGGTTTAAAATTAAACCCCAAGGGCCCAACCACTTCAGAAATTGAGTGTGTGTGGTTGCTTAAAGGCTTTCTTTAGAGTCACCGGTGGGGTAACTTATCTTAAATAAGAAAATGGACTAAAATAGCCAGAGAGAACCCACATCACATCATTACGGGGAAGTGGCTACAGAGATGATGCTTCAGCCTGAAGAGACACTAAACATGGTGAGCACACTTCCGCTGAGACCCCCGGGAAATGTCACCTCCTCCCAAGCAGTCTGGGGCTTCCTCTAAACCCCACGCAGTGTCTCCCACGCATGGCCAAGACAAGGAGGGACAGTACATGAACACGAGAAGAAGCCCCCAGGACAACAGCACCCAGACGACCCATCGCTGCTGTTCTCCAGCTGTCTCTCGTGCCTGCCAGGCCCCTGAGAAACACTGCACCTATGATAACGCATCAACTCCCTGCTGTTCCCATTTGACAGGTGAGCAAACTGAGGCTCAGGAAAATCAAGGCATCTGCCCAAAGTCATAGAGCTAACACTTGCTGGAGCCTGGATTTGAACCCAAAACTATCTGAGCTCCTTCCCAAGACCCTGAGCAAGTCTGAGTGGAGAAACGCTGCCCTGCAGGAGAGTCCTTCTGTCGGGGCTGCCAGGGTAGGTGGTGGTGAGGACTGGCCACACTGTTCCTACAGCTGTGAGCTCTTCCTTGTCCAAGAGGCTCACACTCAGCCTGTGCATCTGTGGCCCCCTTCTGCTAGGCAGGTTTATCATCTAACATACAACCCACTTGGAGGAGGGCGTGGCAACCCACTCCAGTATTCTTGCCTAGAGAATCTCACGGACAGAGGAGGCTAGCAGGCTATGGTCCATGAGGTCGCAGAGAGTCAGATATGACTGAGCAACTAAGCACATATAACCCACTATATTTCACTGAGTCTAAAACACACACAATTTTCCATGCTATCGTTTCTGCAACCAGGATTAAAATCAAGGGTGCCGTGACCCCATCCTGCCACAGGGCAAGGACCTCTGACCTGCCAGGGTCAGCAGGAGCACTGTATATCCATCCTCTGGCCCTGTGCGTCATGGTACCTGTTTCAGGTACCTGCTTAGACTTACTGTCTGCCTCAGCGCATTTAGGTGTGTGGCATGGGTCCAGGAATTCCTAGAGAGCGGAAAAGTGGCCTGGAGAGCCATCTCAGGCCATCTCCTCTTAAGAGCTGTTTCTCTCTACACAAAGGCTGCATTCCCTGCGCATGGCCGGACAGCAGGGAACTCTGCCCAGAAGGGTTGTATTAATTAATCCCTGGCCTGGTGTCAAGTCCAGCTTTGGCCTCACAGCCCCAAGAAACTAAGCCGAACATCCAGTTTACAGTTTGCATTCTGTGTGTGGCTGACTCTGAGTCTGGGAGATGAGACCTTAACTTCAACTGCTTCTGCAACCCAGACTTCCTACATGCAAACCCTGAGTGTAAGAATGCAATGTGGTCCCAGCAGAACTTCCTCAGAAGGGCCACCACGCTCCAGCTGCTCTGATCCCCCTGGAGGACCATGTGGGACAAGTATCATCCCCCACACTGACTTTATCTCAACAAATCCTCCTTCCTCACAAATCCCACAAGTCATTCCCATCCCTTCCTTGGGACAGGGGTCAGCAAGCCACAGCCTGCCAATCTGGCCCACTATTTGTTCTTATAAATAAAGTTTTATTGATAACACCACCACACCCATTTTTTACATATTGTCTTCCTGCAGCTACTTGCCAGTCTTGAGAGCGGACCTGAGTAGTGGACAGAGATAAAATGACCCAAAAAGCCAGAAATACTTTTCCTCTGGCCCTTTTTCCAACTCTTAACAAAACGAAAAAGAATAAAAGGAGGAGGAAACTTAAAGAAATTATTTATGTGCTCCTGTCATAAGACTCTTTTCTTGACTGTTATTTTCTATTATTATTAGGGTTATTTCTCTCAAAGAACAAATCTGTTTTAAAACCATGGCGAATTAAAAAAAAAAAAAAAACACCTTGGTGATATCCCACTTCATACTGGATGAAGATCCAGATTTATTAGTATGGCCCATACAGCCCCATAACACCCTCTCTCTGCCTATTTCAAACACACACACACTCACACACACACACCATGAAATATTGCAGTGTACCTTAGCTATAGTAAAGACGTTGTTTTATGAAGCTTTTGTTCACATGTATATACATACACACGTCTATGAATTCACTCTCAGATCTACCCACTTCTCTGCATCACCAGGTCACAAAACCTCTCACCCAGACCTGTGCTGCAGACACCTGCTCCTCCTGCTTCCAGTCCTCACCCTCGCCGTGCATTCTGCACATGGTGGTCAGCTCTGAAAGGCCCCATTCTGAAACCCTAAGGTGCTTTCCCACTGCCTGAGGAATAACATCCAGGCTTCTCACCACAGCCTATAGACAAGCACGGTCTGTGGCCAGCCTGCCCCTCTCCTGTACCCACCTCCAGTCTCACTGCCTCCTATGGGGTCCTTGGCCAGCTTCAGCTCTTTTTCATCGCAGCGTCTCTTTGTGGGCATTATCCCCTTGGATACTGGGGTTGAATTAGGCTTAATTAAGTAAATGTTTTACCTTGAATATTCTTAATTCCCATACACTCACCTTTAACACACATGCATGTGCACACACACACACACACACATGCCTTGCCTCACCTAGTTTAATAAGACTTCCTCAGAACATCTTCCCTGATATCCCAGACAAAATCAGGGATGTATACTCTTAACATTCTTTTCCATCCTTTGCAACACATCACAATGTCATTAGTGATTTGTAAGATTCATGGTGACTGTCCCCTTATACTCCAAGGTGGCAAGCCCCATGTAGCAGGGTCTATGCATGTCCCACCCACCACTGTGTTCCCAGCACAACCTCTGGCCCACAGCAGGTACTCAGGAAACATTTGTTGAATGGCTGAGTCAACAAACTCTCCTTCTACAGTCTGCAGACCTCAACCCACAAATTTCAAATTCTCATGAATTTGAAATGTCTAGGAATTACACTCAGTCACTGGAGCCTAAACTAGATCTGAAGTTCTAGCAGTCCACAAGAAATTCTGGCAACAGGTGTGTTAGACTGACCTGAGAAACCTGAACTCAGGCTGAACTGCAAAATGCTTGGCATATTTTGTTCCCCAAAGCCTGCCAGCCCCAGTGTGAGTGGCATGCTTTTGTGACAAGCACGTGCACTGCTATTTAAGAAGAGTGAGATCTGAGTTCTAGATGAGTGAACCTTCATTTGTTCAAATTCTCACTTGTCCTGAACATTCGTGGTGTCACTCTACCCACAGGCTTCTAAGCTCTTTTATCTTCTAAGGTGGGATGACAATTAGTTACTCATTGGCTCTTAAAAGGCCAACTGTGAAATGTTCTTTAGCACATACTCAAACTTCTTCCATTATATATCTGTGAGTCACAAAGAAGCAGTGGTATCTATTTCAAGTTCAAATTTATTTGCTAATCCAAAAAAAAAAAGTCAAGTTCAGATGAATTAAGATTGGCCATGAGTTCCAATTATTGAAGCTGATCAATGGGTCCTTGGAAGTTTGGGATATTGTTCTCTGTATTATCATGTGTGTTTGAAATTTTCCACATGAACACTGAAAAATTATTTGATGAGCATTTAGTGACTCAAAGAAATATTCATCCATATATTTGCTCCCAATAATAAACACTTGGTTTTAAAACTGGCAATGGAATGAAGGCATTTGTAAAATAAAGAGACTGATTTTACCACAACAAACAATAATTATATTATGACCCTATCTCCAATTTAATTATAACCCTTTACTAAAATAACAACAAATTATGAATGAATTTCCAATTAGTATGTGTAAAAATAAGTGAAATTCTATTTAAAGCAAGTTTAAAATAACTAAAAACATGACCACAAGTACAGAACTTGACATTCATTATGTATTTACTCAATAAAAGACCAGCTGAGGCATCTTTCTCAAAGAGTAACTATTTTTAGATTAAGCACAAAAAGGATTAAGAATGACTAGGGTTCAGATCTTGGTTCCAATATCATTCTCCAAGAAAAAGTACAAGGACTCCTTGAAAAAACAGCTGATACTAGGGTTAGGACAGGTAATATACAAAATAAGCCTGGAGCATCTTGTGCTGCCAGAAAGTAAGGAAGTGATAGAAAAAAAAAATGGAGATATGTCAAAGCCATATCACGAGCCAACCTGAAAGAGCTTCCAGTGGCCAAAACTGGAAAAATTGGAGTAAATAAAATAAGTAATGTAGTAGTGGATTATATCCCAAATTACAAAATAAATGTTCACAAGTCCAATCATGGAAATTAGTACTTAAGTAATTAAACAAATTAGGGAGAAGAGACAAATCTACCACACAGAAGAACTCCAAATAATTCATGTGGATATGCTCCCCTCAAGAAGGTGACTTAACTCCCCACTCTTAGGTGTGGGCTGAGCTTAGTGATTTAATTCCAAAGAACAGAGGATAACAAGAGGAAGGGGTACCTTTACAGTGGAAAACCAGACATGACCTCAGTCCCATGGTCAAGGCCAGCATCAGCAGTGGGAAGTCGTGTTGATGGCATGCCTCCTTGATAGGATGAGAAAAGAATGGTACTTTCTCCCTAGGATCTTCCTGGTAAAAACCTATAACCCAAACTAATCATGAGAAAAACATTAAACAAACCCAAACTGAAGGACATTCAACAAAATACCTACCTGGTATTCCTCAAACCAATCAAGGGCATTAGAAATGAGGAGAAACTGTCACAGATCAGAGGAGGCCAAGAAGACATGACAATTAAATGCAACATGCTATCCTAGATAGGATCCTGTGCTACATAAAAGAACCACAGAGAATTAGTTCAGCCTAGGCATTAAATACATAATGACCAAATATAAACAACAACAGAGTGGAGGGAGAGAATCAGTATCTGTGTTTGCTACAATATATGATCTAAAATACCTAGTTTTCAACAACAAAAAAGAATTATGAGACTTGTGAAGAAATGTGAAAGTGTGATGAATAACAGAGCAGAAAAGCAAACAACAGAATCTGTCTTTGAAGGGTCCCAGATATTGGATATAGCAGACAAAGAATTTGAAACAACTGCTATAACAGTGTTCAAAGAATTAAAGGAAACCATGTTTAAAGGAACGTTTGATGACTATAACACATAAAATAGAAAATATCAATTAAGAGATGAAAATCATTTCTTAAAAACAACCAAATGGAATTCTTGAAGTTGAAAAGTAAAATAACCAAATGAAGACGTCATTAACAAGGCTCAAAAACAGATTTGTGTTGGTAGAAGAAAGAGTCCATAAACTTCAAGATAAATCAGTAGAGATTATGCAAACTGAAAACAGAAAGAAAAAAAAAAGAACAGAACTTCAGAGAAATATGAAATACCATTAAAAACAGATATATGCATAATGGAAATACAAGGAGAGGATGAGAAAATATTATTAAAATAAATAATAGCTGAAAATATCTCAAATTTGATGAGGAACACTAGTCTACAAATCCAAGAAGCTAAAAAAAACTCCAAGTAGAATAAGAACAAAGATATCACACCCAGTACATTATAGTCAAATACTGAAAGATGAAGACAAGGAGAAAGTCTTTAAGGCAGTAAGAAAAAAATGACTCATCACATACAAAGGAATTATAAAAAGATTAACAGCAAACTTCTCATCAGAAACAATGGAGACCAGAGGGCAGTGGGGTAACATAGTCAAAGTGCTAAAAGAAAAAACTGTCAACCAAGAATCCGATATCTAGAAAAGATAACTTAAAAAAATCAAAGGCAGAGTAAGGACATTCCAAGACAAACAGAACCTGAAAATATATGTTGTAAAGATAAATAACTAAACTAAGAAAACATATATAAGATATATAACTAACACTCCAATAAAAGAGATTTTAATTTTTAATTATTCAATTAATATAAATGAAGGTGGAAGAAAGGAACAATGTACAAATACGACAAATAGAAAACAAACATTACGGTGATAGAAGTAAGCCTGCTGCTGCTGCTAAGTCGATTCAGTCGTGTCCGACTCTGTGCGACCCCATAAACGGCAGCCCACCAGGCTCCCCCATCCCTGGGATTCTCCAGGCAAGAACACTGGAGTGGGTTGCCATTTCCTTCTCCAATGCATGAAAGTGAAAGTGAAGTTGCTCAGTCGTGTCTGACCCTCAGTGACCCCATGGACTGCAGCCCACCAGGCTCCTCTGTCCATGGGATTTTCCAAGCAAGAGAACTGGAGTGGGGTGCCAGTGCCTTCTCTGAGAAGTAAGCCTACTCATACCAATAACAACATTTCATATAAATAATCTAAATACCCCAAATAAAAGAGATCATCAAATTGGATTAAAAAAATCAAGAACTAACTACATGCTGATGACATGGAACATTTTAGTTTTAATAGAGACACACCAGGGGAAAATCATTCCATAATGATAAAAAGGGTCAGTTCTTCAAAAGCACATACACTTAGCATTCAAACTTCAAAACACAAAAAAGAAGTGGAAGGACACATATCCACAATTACTGTCGAAAGCTTAAATAGACTTCTCTTAAAACTTAATGGAACAAGTACACAGTAAATCAGTACACATAGAAAATCAGAATTTAGAAAAATCTGAACACTGCTATCAATCAATCTGACCTAGTTGACACTCCATCATTACTTGCGACCTGACTAGTACACTCAGCCCTATAACACCATAATAAACATTCTTTCCAAATGCATACAGAACACTTGATAATAAGGCCCATAGACTGGGCCATAAAACAAGTCTCAGGTTAATAACACTAAAGTCACACAAAGAATGATCTCTAACCAAAGCGGAATTAAATTACAAATTAATAACGGAAGGATATCTGGAAAAATCTCTAAATATTTTTAAATTAAGAAATATACTTCTAAACAATACATAGGTAAAGGAAGAAACACAAAGGAAATTAGCATTTTAAACTAAATAAAAATTAAAACAAAATATATCAAATGTGTGGCATGATGCTAAGAACTCTATTGGTAAAGACATAAGGCCTCAAGTTAACCTTATGTTCTTTCTCTAAAAATTAAAACAGAGAACAAATTAAACCAAAAGAAGCAAAATAAAGGAAAGAAGAAGTGAAATTAATGAAAGAAAACAGAAAAATAAGAGAAAAATCAATGAACCCAAAAGATGGTTCAATGAGAAAAAAAAATTGACAAACCTCTATCCAGACTGATAGAGAAAACAAAAGAGATACAAATTCATAATATCCATAACAAGGGAGGTGACATACTACAGATTCTGCAAAGACAAAACTCTTACATTTCTCAGATAACCTAAATAGCTCTATGTCTACTAAATAAATTGATTTTGTAGCCTAAGATCTTTTCAGAACAGAAACTCCAGTTTTACCAATCATTTACTCCTACCAGCAGTAGTACTTCAGTACAAACTCTCCAGAAACTGAAGAGGACAGAATAATTCCCATCTTGTTCTATAAGGGCAATCTTATCCTGCCACCAAAACTACACGAAGATAGCACAAGAAAAAAAACAAACTAAAGTCAGTTTCCACTACGCACATAAACCCAAAAGTTCAACAATTTTAGTAAATACATCCTGACAATTATATATTATATATCATGACCAAATGAAATTTTATCCTCAGGATACAAGTTGATTTAGCATTCAAATAAATCAACATAATTCACCATATTTCCAAATAAAACAAAAACCATACAAAAATTCAATGATCCAGAAAAAAAACATTTGAAAAAGTCTAATATCCACTCTTGAATTTTAAATTTCAGCACATTAAGGACAGAAGATTTCTTCAACTTGCTGAAGTGCATCTACAAACAAACAAACAAAAACAACAACAAAAAAGACTACATTTAGCTAGCATTGCACCTAATAGCGAAAGAATGAGCGCTCGCCCCCTTACATCATGAACAGACAAGACAGAGATGTCTTCTCTCACTACTTCCACTTAACATTTATTGGAGGTTCTATTCAGAAAAAAAAAAAATAAATGTCATCCAGGTGGGAAACAAAGAAGCAACACTGGTTTCCTTCTCAGAAGACACGATTATCTAGGAGATAACTGAATTGAGTCATCCAAAAGAGCTACAAGAACTAGTGAATTTATCAAAGCTGCATGATATAAGATGAATATACAAACACCAATCAGATTGCTATATGCTAGCAATGAACAATCAGAAATTTAATCTTTTTGAAAAATACCATTCACAATAGCATCAAAATATATGAAATACTTAGGAATCAATCGATAAAAGATTGTTAGACTTAAACACTAGAAACTGCATTATAGAGAAAAATTTAAGAGGACTCTCTTTTTCCCCACACATATATATCAACAACTGACTTTTGACAAAGAGGCATAAGCAACTGAGTAGAGAAATATATATATATATATATATATATATACACACACACACCCACACATATATACATATATATATATATATATAGTCTTTTCAACATATAGCACTGAAACAATTGGAGAGCCGTATGATGGCTCACAGCTTCCCTGGTAGCTCAGCTGGTAAAGAATTCGCCCGCAATATAGGAGACCCCGGTTCAATCCCTAGGCCAGGAATATCCCCTGCAGAAGGGACAGGCTACCCACTCCAGTCTTCTTGGGCTTCCCTGGTGGCTGAGAAGGTAAAGAATCCACCTGCAATCCGGGAGACCCGGGTGACCCGGGTTAGATCCCTGGGTTGGGAAGATCCCCTGGAGGAGGGCATGGCAGCCCACTCTGGTATTCTTGCCTAGAGAATCCTCATGGACTGGCGGGCTACAGGCCCAGGGGTCACAAAGAGCCACAACTGAGTGACTAAGCACGGCACAGCACACGGTGGCTCAATCAGTAAAGAATCCACCTGCAACACAGGAGACTCAGCTTCTGTCCCTGGGTCAGGAAGATCCCCTGAAGAAGGAAATGGCAGCCTGCTCCAGTATTCTTGTCTTGGAAATCTTATGGACAGAGGAGCCTGGCAGGCTACAGTCCATTGAGTCCCAAGAGTCGGACATGACTTAGCAACAAAACCATCAGTGCAAAAGAGAACTTCAAATCACACTTCACACTACATACAGAAGTTAACTCAAAATAGATCACAGACCGAAATGTAAAACCTAGAACTATAAAACTTACATGAGAAAATCCCTGTGAACTTAGATTAGACAAAGATTTTGGTGTTCTTAAATGGAACACCAAAAGTACAGTCCATAAAAGGGAAAAAAGGAAAACACTGGACTTTATCAAAGTTAAAACTTTTGCTCTTTGAAAGAAACCATTAAGAGATTGCAAAGACAAGTTATGGACTGAGAAAAAATATTTTGAAACATATATCTGATAAAGGATTTGTGTCCAGAATAAAGAATTCATAAATATCAATAATAACAAAACAGTCCAATTTTTTTAATGGGTAAAAGACTTGAGTCATCAAAAAAAAGTATGCAGATGGCAAATAAGCACATAAGACTCAACATCATTAGTCATTAAGAAAATGCAAAAAAAAAAAAGCTAAAAAATTACAAAATTTTTTTTTAAATTAAAAAAAAGAAAATGCAAATTATAACTATAATGAAAAACCATTCAGTTCAGTTCAGTTCGGTCGCTCAGTCGTGTCTGACTCTTTGCGACCCCGTGAATCGCAGCATGCCAGGCCTGCCTGTCCATCACCAACTCCCAGAGTTTATTCAAACTCATGTCCATCAAGTCAGTGATGCCATCCAGCCATCTCATCCTCTGTCGTCCCCTTCTCCTCCTGTCCCCAATCCCTCCCAGCATCAGGGTCTTTTCCAATGAGTCTGCTCTTTGCATGAGGTGGCCAAAGTATTGGAGTTTCAGCTTCAGCATCAGTCCCTCCAATGAACACCCAGGACTGATCTCCTTTAGAATGGACTGGTTGGATCTCCTTGCAGTCCAAGGGACTCTCAAGAGTCTTCTCCAACACCACAGATCAAAAGCATCAGTTCTTCAGCTCTCAGCTTTCTTCACAGTCCAACTCTCACATCCATACATGACCACTGGAAAAACCATAGCCTTGACTAGACAGACCTTTGTTGGCAAAGTAATGTCTCTGCTTTTGAATATGCTATCTAGGTTGGTCGTAACTTTCCTTCCAAGAGTAAGCGTCTTTTAATTTCATGGCTGCAGTCACCATCTGCAGTGATTTTGGAGCCCCAAAAAATAAAGTCTGACACTGTTTCCACTGTTTCCCCATCTATTTCCCATGAAGTGATGGGACCAGATGCCATGATCTT
Organism: Bos grunniens; assembly: GCF_055505025.1. Taxonomy (NCBI): domain Eukaryota; kingdom Metazoa; phylum Chordata; class Mammalia; order Artiodactyla; family Bovidae; genus Bos; species Bos grunniens. The sequence goes on from NC_141182.1 coordinate 7,628,243, forward strand.
CGTTTTCTGAATGTTGAGCTTTAAGCCAACTTTTTCACTCTCCTCTTTCACTTTCATCAAGAGGCTCTTTAGCTCCTCTTCACTTTCTGCCATAAGGGAAATACCATTACACATCCAAAAATGGCTAAAATATTTAGCATATCAAATGTTAGATATGGAGAAACTAGAACTCTCATACATTGCTGGTGGGAATATAAAATGGTAAAATCACTTTGGAAAAAAGTTTGGCAGTTTCTCAAAAACTTAAACATACACCTTCTATATGATTCCTCTATTCCACTCGTATGCATTTAACCAAAAGAAATAAAACCATACATCTTTAAAAGTCTTGTGCATGAATATTCATAGCAGCTTTATTTGTAATAGCCAAAACCTGAAAGCAATCCCCATGTCCAGCAATAACTGAATGGATGAATAAACTCTAGTGTATCTATGCAATGGGATATTACTTAGAAATAAAGGGAGTGAAAAAAAAAAAGAAATAAAGAAATAAAGGGAGTAAACCATCAGTACACTCAAGAACTTGGATGAATCTCAAAATAATTATGAAGTGAAAGAAGCCAGACAAAAGAGAGTACATACTGTATGATTCCCTTTATATAAAATTGTGGAAACAAAAATACTCTGTAGTGACAGAAAATAGATCAGTAGTTGAGTGGGGTGGGGAGACAGTGGAAGAGGTAGAAGAAATTACAAGGAGGCAAGAGGAAACATCTGGAAGGAATAGATATATATTCATTAGATGGCCTGAGGTGATAGTTTCACAGGTACCTACTATGTCAAAATGTACAAAATTTTGCACTTTAAATATAAGACCTAGAGCAACCAAAAATAAATAAAAATTTAAAAAATATTTAGAAGTCTAAGAATCCAGGCCTCAGGGGTGATGAAACTGACTCTGAACTTTCAGACCGTGGTGTAACGACTTCCTTTGGTTCCATTTGTTTTGGCCTGTGCACTTCCTTTGGACCTGTGATAGCCCTTCCTAAACAAGAGTTAAGTTGGGACCTTTGAGGAATGGGAAACACATACGCATGCACACCCTAATTCTGTTGCCTGCATCAAGGTATCATGGTCTATGCAGTCTATGAAGAGATGTGACCAACACAGACTCAGAGGCACCTGCAGGAAAGCGTGAAGGTTGCAGCCAAACCAATGTATCCCAAATCTCTACGTTCCCACAGTCACCCCCTAAGCACTTGGCCTCTTGTCTGGGGGTGCAGGTAGCTTACTGGGAGGAGTATGGAGTTAGAAGGAAACTGAGGAAGTAGGAGTCATAAAAATCAGTTATCCAAAACAAAAAGTTATTCTAGAATCTGCTGCATAGTGTTTAAGATACCCTGAGAACCTCAAAAGGGCCATCGTTGCATCCTGGTTGGAGAATGGGCAGGGATGGAAGAGGTAGGAAACCCATTTCTCTATCTGTTGGAAGCACAGTAAATAGTTTCATAATGCCATCTTGGCTATGCGCTGGCCTCACCCTATTCCAAGATTCTGAAAATGTGAAAATTCTGGATCCAAGCCTCCCTGGACAGGTTGACTGCAGCTTCCTGGAAGGCATCTGTGACCTCACTTCACAGCCAGAAGGACATGGCAGTGTCTGAACTCCCATCCCTCTGGGGACATCACCACTATGCCAGGATAGAGAAGCGCCTGTCCAACAGCAAACAGAGGATCGTGGAGGTGCCTCGTCCCCAGTGAAGTGTGGATAAGCCCAAGTGAAGCCATCCTCACTACAAAGGAAACAGCCCTGAGGATACAGTGATGCAACAAGGCGCCTGTCAAGGACTTTAGACGTTTGCATAACAGATCACAGGCACGACCACCTTGGACCACAACTGTTCAGTGGCTCCTAACTGATTTCTGCTTCAGACTCCTTCCCCCAGTCTCCACTTAGACACCAAGTTGAGCTTTCTAATATATAAATCTTACTGCCTTGTGTGTGCGTGTGTGTGTGTGCTCAGATGCTTCAATCACGTCCAACTCTTTGCCACCTCATGGACCGTAGCCCACAAGGCTCCTCTGTCCATGGGATTTTTCTGGGCAAGTATACTAGAGTGGGTTGCCACTTCCTCCTCCAGGGGATCTTCCTGACCCAAGGATTGAACCTGTGTCTCCTGCATTGCAGGCAGATTCTTTGCCACTTGAGCCATCAGAGAAGCCCCTCACTGCCGTATCTCCATCTTAAAAATATGAATGGCTTCCCAATAGGACTAAGTCCCATCCTGAAGGTAAAAGATATATGAAGTTCCCAAAATTAGAAAGGGAGACTGGCTTTACTAACTTGAAGTTAGTAAAAGTTAGTAGTAGAAGGTCCATTTTAGTAAAAAGTTGGTAAAAGAAAGTCCATTTTATTCTTATTATTAAGAATAAAAGTAACAGATAAACTAGGATATACAAAAGGTTAGGCTCAATGAACTTAACAGCAAGCCACCATACCTCATACAGATACCCGAGTGACACTGTTAACACAGTTGTGTTCTCATAGACTATATTACGAAATACTATCGCTCAAAGTTTGGTATTACAAGAGTGTAATTTTGAGACTTTACTTGGCCAATGTGTAAATCTTGCTGAATCTACTGGGGGTGGAAAAAAGCTTTCAAGTTAGACCAACAAGAACCAGGCTACGCAGAGGAGAACTTTGGGGACCCCTTATGTGTTTGTACCATGGAGCTTTAGAGGGGCATGCTAACTGGGCATGCTGCTGAGATGCTTGGGATGTGGTCATGAAAACAAGAGGATGCTGGAGGTGCCCTGGGTAGGGGCGAGGGGTGAAGGAACAGTTGGGAGGCAGATGCACTGTGGATCGAGAGGAACTGAGGCAGGACACTCAGGTAGAAAGCAACTGCACAGAAACTCAGAAAAGAAAATTAGGCTTGGGAAGGAGAAAAGAGGAAGGCCTTCTCATAAGAAGTCCATCTATTTGGCAATTAGAAGCATGGGGTTTGGACCTTCTCATTTGATGAGGTTTATTGCATCAGCACTCACTATGTGAAAGACACTGTGTTGGGCCCTGGGGGTACAGATGCACCCCTTTGAGTTTAAGGATGTATTCTGGGAAATGGAGGTGTTGAGTGACTCTGCCATCTGCACATTCACTACAAAGTTTGTCCTCAATTTTGCAACCCAGCACTATTGTTTCTTCAATTGAAGCTGATGGAGGTGATGAAGGATCTCCCACCACAACGTGTTCTAACTACTGACAGTTACTGGAACCCCCAGGCTCTGGTGATACTGTTGATGTCCCTCCACTCACAGCCTTCTTGGAGATCCCCAAGTTTACTCTGTATCCTTTGCCCACTCAGCGAGGTGTGCCAGCCTCAAGTCACCACAAAACGAGCACTTACCACCCAGCCCAACCCTTTCCTGGCACTTGGTTGGTTCTTCCAGCCATGCACCTGGTTTGCCTGCTCTCCATCATCAGGAGCAAGAAAAAGAGCCCCAGTGAAGTAAACAGACCGAGATGTTCCTCACAAGCAAGGGACGTGCTAGAACCTGCCAGCCAGGAAGACAAATGGTGCTCAAGCTACTGAACTTGCCAATAAGCACAAAGAAGATGTATATATTAACTGCACTCTTCTGTATAATGGGTCTATACATAGATTGGGCTTCCCTCATAGCTCAGTCGGTAAAGAATCTGCCTGTAATGCAGAAGACTTAGGTTCAATTCCTGGGTCAGGAAGATCCCCTGGAGAAGGAAATGGCAATCCACTCCAGTATTCTTGCCTGGAAAATCCCATGGACAGAGGAGCCCGGTGGGCTACAGTCCACGGGGTCGCAAGAGTCAGACACAACTTAGTGACTAAACCACCACCATACATAGATTACAAAGATACATGAGAGGAAGCGATGCTGCTTACAGAAATTCTAAACAAAGCACAGTCTGATCACATCTTTACAGGCTCTGGCAAGTTTCCCCAGGTCTGTGCATCAGTGTTCTCATCTGTAAAATGGGGTTAATAATGACCACCTCATGATCAGAAAGAAACCCGTGAGGTCATGTCAGCAGTTAGCTCTGTCTGCCCAGAACAGGCACTCACTGAATGGCAGTGATCACCATGCCTGATGTGACAAGGTGCCAAGGGGGTTCTCAGAGGCAGCCAGACCCAGAGGACTGCCCCCCACAGTCCAACTAGAGGCCTAGAAGAGCACCCTGGAAATTTTGCTCCTGGACATTTTTCTCAGGGCCCTCCTAGAAATAATCCCTGGGCTCCCTGCAGAATGCTCTGCGAGCCATGGTGATGCCTTCAGACCACACCGTTCACGTGCACTGTCTCCAAAAGAATCTTAAGTCAGTCGAGGAGCTTTGATCAACTCTGACTTTCAGACATTTGTTGTCTGCCAGCCTCAGACATTGCCTGTCCATAAGAGAGGCTAGAGAGCCAAGATACAGGAGGGACTTTGGGATCACCCAAGGTCTGGATCAGCACTTGCTGGCTGAGGGGTCTCGAGCAGGTCAACAACCACTCTCGACCTCAGTCAGCTCCAGCCTCTGGGCTAAGGGTCAGCTAGCCAGCTTGCCCTCAGTCACCAGCCCTTTATGGCAAGGGCCAGTGACCTTGGTTGAGACTGTGGAACACCCGGCCAGTGACCTTGGTTGAGACTGTGTAACACCCAGCCAGTGACCTTGAGACTGTGGAAAACCCAGCTGTGACAGCTGGCCACAAGCCCAGGGCAGCGTGTGCAAACCTCCATCTTGCAGGCCGTTCATCAGCTCCTCAATCTAATTGCAAATGGTGACACATCCCCACCGTCAGTGCATTTATAATTCACATTGTTTCGGAGCCCCTTCAACGGATATGTCTCATTCGTCTGTTCTCATTTCTAATGGCAAAACATGACATGTAACTGTCCCACACAGAACACTAAAATACGAATAACCCCTTGCGTAAGTTTAGTGTGCAAAACTGTCCAACACACAGCATTTAGGAAACTAAGCGCTTATTTTTAAATAGCTGATTTTGAATTTACTAAGCACTCACCATGGGCCACCATAGCAGTGGACAACAGAAGTTTGAAGCTAAATCTCCACTTTGTGATGCGAGGAGCTAGGAACACACAGCAAGTAACCGTGGACTTGAGGCACTAATGCATGCCATAACTGGGTGAGCCTTGAAACCACTGTGCCAAGTGAAAGAAGCCCATCCCCAAAATCCCCAGACTATACGACTCCATCTGCAGGAAACGTCCAAAACAGGCGCATCCACAGAGAAGCAAAGTGGATCCATAGTTGCCAGGGGCTGGGGGGAAAAGGGATGTGAGAGTGACTGCTAATGGGTACCAGTTACCTTTCTGAGCTGACAAAAATGTTCTAAAACTGACTGTGGTCATGGTTGCACAGAGTGTGATGAATGCACTAAAAACCACTAACTTGAATCTTTAAGTGGGGGAGCTATAAGGTAGGTGAATTATATCTCAATAAAGCTGTTCTTTGTCTTTTTTGGCTGCCCTGGGTCTTCACTGTGGCGCTCAGGCTTTCTCTATTTGCAGAGCACAGGCTCTAGAATGTTCGGGCTTGGGTCCCCCAAGGCATGTGAGGTCTTAGCTCCCCCAAGAGAGATGGAATCCACGCCCCCCCATATTGGAAGGTGGATTCTTAAACACTAGACTACCAGGGAAGTCCAAATAAAGTTGTATTAAAACAAAGTAAGCTGGGGGAAATTAGGAGCTTCACCAAGCTTCCATTTCTTCCTCTACAGAATAGAGATGATAATAATGGCAAACTTAAAATAACTGGAAAATTCAGAAGGATAACACTGTAAAAAGCACTCAGTTTGACCCATATCATTATCAGCTATAATCAGAGGATCAGTCACACCAGGCAGAAGGTGGAAGCAACCCAAGTGTCCATCAGTGGATGAATGGATAAGCAAAATGAGGTATATACACACACACGAGATGCTTAGAGGAGTCTGATTCACAGAGACAGAAAGTAGAAGGTAGTTATCAACAGATGGGGGAGCGGGGCTGGGAAGTCAGTATTTAATGAGACAACTCACACAATTCAGTCTTGCAAGATGAAGAGAGTTCTGGAGATGGGAGAGTGGTGATGGTCCTACAACCATGCCACATAACTGTACGTTTAAAAATGGCTAAGACAATAAATTTTATGTTATGTGTGTTTGATCATAACTTTAAAAAATTAAAAATGGGGGGATATAAGGGCTGGAGCAAGGAACACTATGGGGAGGAGAGGAGAAATTTGGAGAAGACCTCATAGGACTAAAGGCCTGGGAGCTAAGGCATCATCAGGGCAGACTGAAGGAACACCTCGAGGGGAGGGGTGAGGAGCACCTCGAGGGGAGGGGTGAGGAGCATCTCGAGGGGAGAGGTGAGGAGCACCTCGAGGGGAGGGGTGAGGAGCACCTCGAGGGGAGGGGTGAGGAGCACCTCGAGGGGAGGGGTGAGGGCCAAGGAGAAATTATACAACACAGGAGAGTTTCTTATAGGTCTCCAACTCAGAAAAACAAAAAGAGAGAGACTAAACTAGGCAGGGTTGACATCCACACAACAAGTTTGTCTCTTTAGTGTCCCTTCTCAAACCTGGTGCAGCCTGTGGAATAAGCAAGTCTGGGAAGATACAGCAAAAACCAAGGTGCCTGAAATTTGCTACTTATATACCCTACTGCAACCCTCATCCTTCCAAGGCCCAAGATCCTGCAGGTATACTTTTTCTTTGTATCTTTTAAGTCTAAAGTGGTAGAGGCTGGGGGAAAGAAGGAAGGACTACAGAAACAGCCAAATGTAAGCATGGGCAGCCAAATGTAAGCATGGGCACAAGTATCCGGAAAGACTGATCCAGAGGTACAACTATGACACCCACCCTTTGGAGCTTTGTAATACACAAATCTGCACCATTAAAAATGAAGCCTTGATTCCTAAAATCATTGCTTTAAATATTGTTTTAGAACTTCCAGCCAATGCAATAAGGCAGGAAACAAAAATAGAGAGGTAATCTATAGGAAAGAATCTTAAAAAAAATCATTTGCATAAATCATCATACATCTAAATAGCTCAAGAGAGATAAATTGAAAGAATTCAGAATAAGAAAATTCAGAAAGATGTCTGAACAAAATAAAGATCTAATTAACATTCAGCAATAACTGGTTAGGAACTATAGTAAGAAAAAAAAAAAAAAAAAAAAAACCCATGCCATATTTATGGAGGCAGCAAAAATATAAAATGCCTAGAAATAAACTTAGCAAAAATGTGCAGGATTAAATGAATAAATCCACAAAACAACTGTGATACATAAAAAAAAATGATTTTACCAAATGAAGACACTTCTATATTTGTGGATGGGAAGTTTCATTACTATAAAAATGTCAATTTTCTCAAGATTAACTTTAAATTTAAAGCAATTTCAATCAAAATCCCATCTGGATTTCTTAAACCTGACAAATTTATTTCAAGTAAATAAGAGCAGGAATAGCCTAGAAATTTTTGAAACAAGAAGAAAAATGAATTCAGGACTTGCACTACCATTTATTAAAACACAAAGCTATAACAAAGAAGCAACTGATATAAGCAGAGATAAAAATTGAAATTGCATAAAAAGGTCAAAAATGTACCTGTATATATATATACACGTTTATTAGAATTTTATATATAATAAAAATGTCATTTTAGATTCTAAATTCAGTAAAGCAAGTGAGTTTATATAACTGGTTTAAAAGAAAAAAATTATTAAAAAAAGAAAAAATTATGAGATATCTACCTCCAAACAACCAACATGAGTACAATTTAATTCAGTCACAGGTATAAATAAACACTTCACACACATATGTGATTTAGGGATAGAGAAGGTCTTTCTAAGTTTACAGGAAATTTTTAAAGCTTTAATTACATAAACATTTAAAAATTCTTATGTCAAAGAGTGTCACAATCTAAATTTGAAAAAATATTGTGAGGGAAAGACTCTTGACATAAATGGTAGAGAAACATTTATTATTTTTACTGAAATGATTCAATAAGAAACAGATGAGCACATCAATGGAAAAGGCCAGGGGGAAAAGGTGTAGAAGGAAAATAAAAGTGAAATGACCAGGAAATAAATAAAAGATACTTAAACTCACCAGAAATATAAGCTTGAAAAATAAAACAATGAATTGACATTTTTCACAACACTGGCAAGAGTTAAAACAACTGACCATCATTGGCAGGTGTTCAGGTAAATGGGCACTCTTGTACACTGCTGGCTAATTTACAACACTCCTGGAGGGCCATTTGGCAATGCGCATGAAACACCTTTGTGAAATGGTCACAGCTTTTGATCAGTAATTCCACTTCCAGAAAATAGCCTAAGGGAATAACCAGAACTATGTGCACAGTTTCAACATCATCATATGTTATGGGCAGCACAGGTACTTACTTACTAGACACAGTTCTGTGCTTTAAATGGGCTGTGTGACTTAATCCTCAGGAAGGTACTCTCTAGATTCTGATAAATCTCCACTTTTACAGAGGAGGACACTGATGCACAGAGAGACCAAGGAAGTCATTCAACATCATACAGCTAGCATGTAATAGAGCCTGGATTGAAACCCAGGCAAGTGTGACTGCCTTGACCCAGACTAGAAGCCATCAGGGGAGCATCAATACCAATAGCAGAACTTGACTACTACCTAATGTCCAACAAAAGGGACGGATGGAAGTACATTCCAGCACATGCACATAACAGAATTAAAGGGTAGATGGATGGGTGGCGAGATGAGGGGTAGGTGGGCGGATGGGTGGGTGAATGAATGAATGGCTGAAATCACAAAGCATGTTTCAAAATCTATCCTTGGTTTTATTTCCACTCACATGTACTGAACGTCAACTTCACGGCAGGCAAGTATTCAGGTACCATTTTGGCCCTCACCAAAATAGGCATGCAACAATTAAACAAGACTTCTGCTCCCAGGAGTAAACGGTGAACAAAGAGAGTGTGAGGCTGCCCCCAAACCTGAAGATGTTCTCTTCCCAAAGTTCTTAAACACTTCTTCGTTTCATAAAAGAGAGAGAGGTGAAAAGAATTCGGAGACTATGAACGTCTTTCATTAAAATCTGGGTCTCCAAGAACCACAGACAAGAGACCTGACAATTGTCTGCACTGATACAGTAGCTCTGACAGAAAGAGGCAGCACCACAATGTACGCCGGGATATCTGGGACAGAGGATTACCAAGGATGCTGTGGAAGTGAGGACGAGAGAAGAGGAGTCTGAACAAGTCGGGAGAGATGTTCCCTACACGGCTGTGCGGGGACTGGGTCTCACCTCCATCCACTGAAAAGGGCTTGGCAGTGAGCCCCAAAACCATGACACCTGAGCCTCGTGTTCCATTATTTGTTATTATCTTTAACCAAGTAAGATTATTTCCTATAATAAACACATTCATTGGAAATTAAAAACAATTTTTTTAACATTCAACCTCTTCATATACAATTAAGGATGAAGACAAGTGACCACAGAAGGCAACAGCCAGGGAGAAGGATAAACAGAATAAACCAAAAGAAAGATGAGGTCTCTGAACACAGGACTGTTCAGTCGTAAGGCATCTACCATGCACTTACGACATCAGAGGAAGTGGCTGGGGTGGTGGTGGATTACACCATTGATACTGGCTCTGCTGGCCCCTAAATGAAAAGGGTACATCCGGTGCGACTGTGTCATACACATATTTTACACCTGTGTGTGCTCAGTCATGTCCGACTCTTTGTGACCCCATGGACTGTAGCCTGCCAGGCCCCTCTGTCCATGGGATTCTCCAGGCAAGAATACTGCAGTGGGTTGCCTTTTCTTCCTCCAGGGGATCTTCCTGACCCAGGGATCAAACCCAGGTCTCTTGTGTCTCCTGCACTGGCAGGCGGGTTCTTTACCACTAGCGCCACCAAGATCTACAGTCAAAGTCCACGTGGGGATCTAGAGCAAACTAAGCTTTGAAAGCATGCCTCAACACCGCCAAGGGACTTCTGGTTAACTGAGCTCCGGCAGGCTCTCTTCTTGGTGGACAGAGTAGCAAAGCAGTAATTCTATCCTTGTGACAACAAGCAGCACATTCACGCATAATCAGAGAGGTGACGGTCTTGGACCATTCCCCTCCTGCTGTGAGTTATACAAGCTCAGCAGGGAGTGATACAACAGCACTGAGCCACCTGCCTCTCCTGCTCTCAGGAAAGCTCTGCACCCAGGAGGCCTTTGGGTGCCACAGACGTGCAAAACCCCTGGCCTCTAGGGTGAGTGACAGACACGGCGCGATAAAAAATGTCATTGCTGGAGACCCTCTGGCGGACGAAGTACATCCACAACACTTGTTTCCTTCCCCTGCACAAGCACCTCTAAGAGCCAGGTATTACAGGCATCCTGCCCATTGAAACAACCAGGGTAAGAAGTTCACACAACCTGCCCAAGGGTCCTGTGGCTAGAATGGGGTCTGGGATTTTTAACCAAGACTCTCTAATTCCAATTCCCCTGATCTGTGCCCAACACCAGGCAACCTCTTTTGCATGAACTGAACATCTGGAAAGCCAGATGTCCACTCCCGAGGACATTAGTGACCCTGAAACCAGAAGCCCAAATGAAACCCTGTCACAGCTACCCAAAGACCCCAAGGCAAAAGGCAGTCAGAATGGAATAAAGAGCACCTGGGCTACAGATCCCAGCCCGACCACTTACTAGCTGGCTGACCTCGGGAAAGCCACCTAACCTCTCTGTGCTTCAAGTTTCTCATCGGTAGAAGGAGAAGAACGGTGCCCACCTCTTAGAGTCAGTACGAAGATTATATGTGCTAATATCTATACAACACTTCAGATGATGTCTGCTACTGGAAGGATGCAAAAAGTCGATACACTTTAGCGATTACTACTATTAGTATTACTATTGTTACAAAGAAATGACCACGTACAGGTTTCCAGCTTGTAACACAAGGTGCTTTTGCTCCTAGATTTGACTTTGAGGAGTAAAACTTAACATCACTCTCTGATGTCCATGGGGAATTTGAAAACAACCCTAAACAAGACCAGAGGTTTTTTTTTAAAATATAAATTTATTGATTTTAATTGGAAGTGATTTACTTTACAATATTGTACTGGTTTTGCCATACATCAACATGAATCCACCATGGGTGTACATGTGTTCCCCATCCTGAACCCCCCTCCCACCTCCCTCCCGGTACCATCCCTCTGGGTCATCCCAGTGCACCAGCCCAAGCATTCTGTATCATGTATCGAACCTGGACTGGCGATCTGTTTCACATATGATATTATATATGTTTCAATGCTATTCTCCCAAATCATCCCACCCTCGCCCTCTCCCACAGAGTCCAAAAGACTGTTCTATACATCTGTGTCTCTTTTGCTGTCTCGCATACAGGGTTATCGTTACCATCATTCTAAATTCCATATATATGCGTTAGTATACTGTATTGGTGTTTTTCTTTCTGGCTTACTTCACTCTGTATAATAGGCTCCAGTTTCATCCACCTCATTAGAACTGATTCAGATGTATTCTTTTTAACAGCTGAGTAATACTCCACTGTGTACATGTACCACAGCTTTCTTATCCTTTCATCTGCTGATGGACATCTAGGTTGCTCCCATGTCCTGGCTATTATAAACAGTGCTGCACAACATAGGAAACTCTAAGCAAGGTGAAAAGACAGCCTTCAGAATGGGAGAAAATAATAGCAAATGAAGCAACTGACAAAGAATTAATCTCAAAAATATACAAGCAACTCCTGCAGCTCAATTCCAGAAAAATAAAGGACCCAATCAAAAAATGGGCCAAAGAACTAAACAGACATTTCTCCAAAGAAGACATACAGATGGTTAACAAACACATGAAAAGATGCTCAATATCACTCATTATCAGAGAAATGCAAATCAAAACCACAATGAGGTACCATTTCACGCCAGTCAGAATGGCTGCTATCCAAAAGTCTACAAGCAATAAATGCTGGAGAGGGTGTGGAGAAAAGGGAACCCTCTAACACTGTTGGTGGGAATGCAAACTAGTACAGCCACTATGGAGAACAGTGTGGAGATTTCTTTAAAAACTGGAAATAGACCAGTTTTTAAGACTGCCATACGACCCAGCAATCCCACTGCTGGGCATACACACCGAGGAAACCAGAAATGAAAGAGACACGTGTACCCCAAAACCAGCGTTTTTAAACCAAACAGTATGGTGTCCTTATTCACTTGGAAAGGTCTCGACCCTGACCTTCCCTTCTTGTTGCGCCCTCTGCCTCAGAGGATGGGAGAAGGCAGGGAGGACCAATGATACCACCGCTCACCCAGAACAAGCTACACATCACCACCACCTGATTCAACTGCGCTGTGGTCCTTAGCACACACACCCCTTCTTCCTGCTGATCAGCACACCTGCCGCAGACCTGCCCTGTCGGCATCACCTGCACCAACTCCTTGAAATTGGAAGAGTGAAGTGGAAACCGAATGAAACTCACAAGACCAAATGTAACACCTAGACCCACCTTCCATCCTGGTCTCTGGGGATGAGGCACCTCCCACCAGGTACCATAGCAGGGTACTGGGCCGCCCCCTGGGTGAAGCTGCTGCTGCTGCTTCTAAGTCGCTTCAGTCGTGTCCGACTCTGTGCGACCCCATAGACGGCAGCCCACCAGGCTTCCCCGTCCCTGGGATTCTCCAGGCAAGAACACTGGAGTGGGTTGCCATTTCCTTCTCCAGTGCATGTAAGTGAAAAGTGAAAGTGAAGTCGCTCAGTCTTGTCCGACTCTCAGCGACCCCATGGACTGCAGCCTACCAGGCTCCTCCATTCATGGGATTTTCCAGGCAAGAGTACTGGAGTGGGGTGCCATTGCCTTCGGGGCTATTATTCCCCACACCCTTGAAGACCCGCAAGTGACAAGAGGCTGAATTCCACTCGGTCTATCTGAGCCGAAGCACGGGCTGGGTGCATAGTGAAATGACAGGGAGTGAGCCGACCCTGTGGACCAGGGAGGGCTGACTTTATAATCCTGAGCACTAGGAACTCATGACTGCATTGTGCTACGGGAAGAAAGGGGCTTCTTTAAACGTGCTTGAAATGTTCCATTTGGCCATGACTCCAATCATGACCTCGTGCTTTCTTCTTACAGCCAGGGTTTTTTGAAGTGCGGATTCTAAGCAATTTTCCTTGCGTGCTCGCAAATGTTCTGGAATCTTCTGAGTGCTCTGAATCGGTGCTGAAGACAGGAAAAGTAACCCGAAGAATGGAGGGCACAGGAAGTCGAGCGTTCTGAACAGACTGAGAATGATTCCTGGCTCACACAGAGTCTTCCCTCGGCCACCAGGCAGGCCAGAAAGAGCTACACCGTGTGAGTCACCAGGGTCCCTCGCTTACGGGAGCGTCTCTGGGAGCATGGCAGAGCACAGAGACCACTCCCCGAGAGACTGCTCTCCCCACAACCCCACTGTTGTTGGCTCAGCGTCATTTAAAAACTGAACTGCTTTTTATAAACTGGTAGACTTCACTTAGGGCTTCCCTGGTGGCTCAACGGTAAAGAATCTGCCTGCAGTGCAAGAGGCGCAAGAAATGAGGGTTCAATCCCTGGATTAGGACGGTCCCCTCCAAGAGGAAATGGCAACCCACTGCAGTACTCTTGCCTGGAGAATCCCATGGACAGAGGAGCCTGGTGGGCTACAGTCCACGGGGAGGCAAAGAGTCAGACAGGGCTGAGCAACTGAGCGCAGACACAGAGACTTCACTTAAAATCCAGATTATAAGGGACTCTTGTGGTTTTCACTATTTATACTTTTATCTTCCAAATTTTCTCCAGTAATCCCATTTTATCTTCTGATTTAAAAAACTAAAACTGTATTGAGTGCTTCACAGTATTTTACTTAAGGCAAGTAATCCATTAAAAAATGTTTGAAAAGCAAATACAGTATTGAAAATTTATAAGGCAAATTAGTGCTTTGCCCACAGTAGTCTAAGTTTTTTCACAAAAAACAAAAGCAAAACAAAAGCAAAACAATGTCCCTGAAACACTTACAAAAATTTGAACAAGTATTAGTCTTGTATTATTAGAAATAATTCATCAAGTATTATTAGAAATAATAAATATAAATAGCCAGAAATTTACGGGCTATTTTCTCTGTCTCTAAAATAATGAAAAGCAAAATCAATATCTAAAAGACAGACAAAACCTCGAAGCATCCCAATAATTAAATCTTAGCTAAGGAAGGTAATCCAAACAAACCATGGGCTACAAATATCGGTAACAGCTCCAATACATTCCAAAATTTATAAAACTGAGCCAAGCTGGGCTCAGATGGGTCTATGGGGTCGCAGAGAGTCAGATATGACTGAGGCAACTTAGCAGCAGCAGCAGCAGCAGCATACTTTTAGGGCTTCCCTGGTGGCTTAGTGCTAAAGAATCCACCTGCCAGTGCAGGAGACACAGGTTCAATCCCGGGGTGATGAAGATCCCCTGGAGAAGGGAATGGCTACCCACTCCAGTATTCTTGCCTGGAGAATTCCATGGACAGAGGAGCCTGGCAGTCCATGGAGTCACAAAGAGCTGGACACGACTGAGTGAATAACACTTTCACTTTCACTTAATAAGCTAAAGAGAACCACACATATATGGTTGATCAATACATTTTAAAGGGAACACAGACATAGGGGAAAAAAAATGGTCCTTTCAAGAAACAGAAGATTCCTAACTTTAAAAATAAAAAGAATCTAAAAAAGAACATATATATAACCAAATCACATTTTCTATTATAGGAATTACAAGATTGAATATAGTTCCTTGTGCTATACAGTAGGTTGATGTTATTATCCTATATATTTTATATATATAGTGCTAGCTATTAACCCCAAATTCCTAATTTAAATTAGAAACTTTTAAAGCATTTTTATATTAATTTCAAAATATTAACTTGAATACTATATGTGATGCTGTGCTGTGCTTACCACCCCACCATGGACTGCAGTCTGCCAGGCTCCTCTGTCCATGGGATTCTCCAGGCAAGAATACTGAAGTGGGCTGCCAGGCCCTCCTCCAGGGGATCTTCCCAACCCAGGGATCGAACCCAGGTCTCCTGCATTGCAGGTGAATTCTTTACTGTCTGAGGCACCAGAGAAGCCCGAGAATACTGGAGTGGGTAGCCTATCCCTTCTCCAGTGGATCTTCCCAAACCAGGAATCGAACCAGGGTCTCCTGCATTGCAGGTGGATTTTTTAACAGCTGAGCTACCAGGGAAGCCCCACTACCTGTGGTATGATATGCCTGTTAGAACATCCTCTATAGTAACATTACAGTGTCATCTATTCCCCAAAAGCATTTGCATGCTTTATTTTTATTCTATAAGCCTCTTGCCACTATTTACCTATTTATTTGGGGGACACTGATTATTTAGTTACTATTAGAACAGAATGCTGTTCTTCCATCACTCATGCCTTCACATATTTCCCTACTAGTAGAATATTTGAAGTAAAGCCTCCAACACTTAAGAAAATAAATTAAATTAAAAGAAAAAGAATCTTGACACCCTATCCTGATATATATATATATATATAACAAAATCAACTCCAGAAGACCACCCATCTAAATGCAACAGGTCAAACAATGAATATTCTATAAATATTCTATAAATAACAAAGGAGAACATCTTTATGACCTTCAGGCAGAAAGTTTCTTAAAGAAAAGAAAGTGAAGTCGCTTAGTCGTGGTCCAACTCTTTGTGACCCCATGGAGTGTAGCCCATCAGGCTCCTCCATCCATGGAATTTTCCAGGCAAGAGTCCTGGAATGGGTCGCCATTTCCTTCTCCAGGGGATCTTCCTAACCCTGGGATTGAACCCGGGTCTCCCACATTGCAGGCAGACGCTTTACTGTCTGAGCCACCAGGGAAGCCCCAAGTTTCTTAAACTAAGGCCCAAACTGGACTTCCTTAAAATTATATAACTTGCACTTATCAAAAGACAGTTAAGAAAATAAAAAGATAAGCCATAGAAGACATGTAGAATACATACATATTTCTGACAAAGAGTTTATTTCTAAAATAATCTGTGCTGTCAACACCCAAAGTATGAAACCAGGGTTCTGGGAAGAAAAGATGCAGGAGACAGGGGGAGTTGAATTATAACTGGACAGTGATGAGGGAAGCATGCCTTATGCTACATCTTATTTGATCTTCACAGTAATCCTTTGAGGCAGGTGCAGTTTTTAATCCCTATCTGACAGGCTCAGCACAACCTTAAGACTCCAACATGCTCCCAAGAGCCACCCCCATGCATGGTGAAGGGGACAGAAATGCTTGGTTAGACACAAACTGTAATCAATCTTTGCCAGTCTGGGAAGCACCGGCAGGAGGTGGATGTATACGAAGTCCCTAGCAGGAGGGGCTGCAACCAATACGTGGGCAGATCCACCATGAAAGAGACGATATCACATTCTGAGGGCTGCGTGAACAACCATCCCCATTCAGGAAAAAATGGAGATTAAGTCGGGAGCAAAGGCCACCCCAATATCAGAAGTTAGGAGATGCTGCCATTAGAGAATTTTTTGCAGAGAACTTTATGTAGTTTGCAAAGTACACCAGCAGAATCTGAGAGCCATCACATCCATCATGATCCACAAAGTGTGGTCTCAGGTGGCCAGGAAGAATACTATAGAGAAGGGCAGTCCAGCGTCAGCCCACATGGCTCCTGGACAAGATACTTAGCCTTTCTACTGAGACTCACTTCCCTTACCGCCCACCAGAGAGGACAAGCACCCTCAGGGAGACTGAGCACGATAAATTACATTGGTGAGGTTTTAAAGTTCATTTGGGAGTGTGATGGGGTTTGGCCCTCTTTCTCCCAAATGCTAATCAACTGGGGAATCAATAGGCCCCCAGAAGACCCACTTGCAGCAGGGCAGAACAGGGTCTCAGATGAGAAGGTGTACACTGCTGGTTAGGTGAGAAGCCCGTGTGACTTCCCAAGAGAAGAATCCTCAGAACTTGACTCCTGAACATGGGCAGTGGCCCAGCAACACAACGTGCATTTCTGGTGAGTGGAGGGGTTGGTAAGGGGCTCAGGCTTCTGCCCTCACTTCTCAGAGTCTTGGTTCCCTCACCTGTACTCTATTTAATGCATAGAGGTATTTTAAGATGGCAAAATATGTAAAAGGCCTGACATTTCCTGGTTGCTCAGAAAGCATCAGTAACACTTCTGTGTGTTAGCTGGGATGCATGGAGATGCCTTGCATTGAGGAGTCTGGGCATCTCTGATCTGTGTGAGGATGGACAGGAAGGGCTTCCTGGTTCCCTCAACCCAGAGCCCCCACATAGGAAGAGAAGATATCACTGGGGGACCAGAGTCCACACGCAACACTTCACTGTCTACAGAGAGCCGGCATCTGTGGAGGATGACTTTTGATACCTACAACCCAGAAAAGGCAGAGCTGCCCTCAGTGGACAAAAGGGCCAGAAAAGAACCTGGCCATATCTATCCAAAGCCTAGAAAATAAGTTTACTTTTGACCTGCTAACCCTGCTTCTATAAACCTATCCTATAATTTGAGATACAGAGAAATACAAAATACTCATCACAGAGTTATTAGAAATTACAAACATATAAACAAAAACCTCAGTCATTTGGGAAAACAAAACTTTTAAATAATTATTGGGTAAGGAAATAAAATTACAAATTAGTTCAAAATAGCAATGATGATAATACTACATAGACTACTCGAGAAGAGATATGGCCAAAACTATAATCATAAGAAAAGTATTACAATGTTTATTATTAAATAAGAAAGCATAAAATTTAACAAGAACTTAGGGGGAAAAAAACAACAAAATAAAACCGAAGAAAAATAGAATTAAGGCATTAATAACGTGAAAAGCAGAAATAAATTCATTAAAACTAAATGGCAGTAGAATTCAAGAGCTAGGTCTCTAAAAAGCACTACTATAAACCAAAACTGCCACCAACAGACAAACCTCTATACAGTCTAATGAAAGAAAATAATGAGAAAACAAAAACAGACACAGAATAGAATGAAAAGGGTAAAAACATGGCAGCATTTCAAAAATGACAAGAAATTATATGACTTAATAAATTCGAAAATTCTCAAGGAAATAGAAGGTTGTCTGGAAAAAATTAAAATGAACACAATTGACTTAATAAGAATTAAGAACATCAAATTAAGCAAAAGCCATAGATGATTTTGAAAATGTTACTAAAGAATACTCTCTGAAGCTTTATAAAATGCTCCAGATGCAAGAGGAAAGGAACATTTCCTCACTCATTTTATGACATTTAATGACCTTGACAGAAAAATTTAACACACACACACTAAAACTACAGCCAGTATTACTTCAGAATATACATTAAAAAATTCTAAATAAAATATTTTTGAACTTCACAAATAAAATAAAATATACCTCTACCAGCAAGAACCTGCCCCCCACCAAAATATAAATGCACTAATATAATCATATCAATTAGTGGGAAAAAAAATCACATGATCTCAATAATTTTTCAAATTTGTCTAATACGTCATTTCCTGTTTTTAAAATACAGCAAAAATAGAACATTCCTAGTCTTAAACAACCAGCCAATGTGAAACACAAAGTGAAGTAATACAGGCATTCCCATTAAAATCATGGATCAGGCTCCTATCACAACTAGTATTCAACACTGGTGAACAAAGCAAGCAAAAGAAATAAGGGCTTCTATTATCAGGAAGGAGAGAAACTGACCATTACTTGCTTGAGATAAAACTGAACTCAAAAAACCTAAGAGAATTAAGCAGGAGACCATAATAACTAATAGAGAGTCAAAAACATGGCCAGGTTATAAGTATTCAATAACCAATCATTTTACCCTACAAAATTAACAACAAAAAATATTATAGAGAATGATGTACTCTCAATAATAACAAAAACAAAACTGAACAGAACATAGCTAAGAGAAAAATGTACCAAGAAATATGTAAAACTCACACGAAGAAAAAAAATTACTGAAAGATACAAATTAGACCTGCACCTGTTACAAAGATAAGCCAATTGGCCTGTAAATAAGAAAGTCCTCCCAAGCTCAGTAATGAATTAAATACCATTCCAATCCAAGCTACTAAGATTTTATTTGACTTGAAAACTGATTCTGTAAATTCATATGTAAACTAACTGGGCTAGTGTAGTCAATAAAATTTTGAAATAAAGAATAAAAGCATTATATGCAGAGTACATCATGAGAAATGCTGGGCTGGAAGAAGCACAAGCTGGAATCAAGATTGCCAGGAGAAATATCAATAACCTCAGATATGCAGATGACACCACCCTTATGGCAGAAAGTGAAGAGGAACTAAAAAGCCTCTTGATGAAAGTGAAAGTGGAGAGTGAAAAAGTTGGCTTAAAGCTCAACATTCAGAAAACGAAGATCATGGCATCCGGTCCCATCACTTCATGGGAAATAGATGGGGAAACGGTGGAAACAGTGTCAGACTTTATTTTTTTGGACTCCAAAATCACTACAGATGGTGACTGCAGCCATGAAATTAAAAGACACTTACTCCTTGGAAGGAAAGTTATGACCAACCTAGATAGCATAGTCAAAAGCAGAGACATTACTTTGCCAACAAAGGTTCGTCTAGTCAAGACTATGGTTTTGCCAGTGGTCATGTATGGATGTGAGAGTTGGACTGTGAAGAAGGCTGAGCGCCGAAGAACTGATGCTTTTGAACTGTGGTGTTGGAGAAGACTCTTGAGAGTCCCTTGGACTGCAAGGAGATCCAACCAGTCCATTCTGAAGGAGATCAGCCCTGGGATTTCTTTGGAAGGAATGATGCTAAAGCTGAAACTCCAGTACTTTGGCCACCTCATGTGAAGAGTTGACTCATTGGAAAAGACTCTGATGCTGGGAGGGATTGGGGGCAGGAGGAGAAGGGGATGACAGAGGATGAGATGGCTGGATGGCATCACGGACTCGATGGACGTGAGTCTCAGTGAACTCCAGGAGTTGGTGATAGACAGGGAGGCCTGGCGTGCTGCGATTCATGGGGTCACAAAGAGTCGGACACGACTGAGTGACTAAAATGAACTGAACTGAAATAATGTTTATATATTTGATCACATATAATTAAATAACATAATATATAAATATATAATTAAATAGCATATTATATAATTAAATAGTATAATAAATATTAAAAATCAGTAAGGAAGCAAAGCAAGTTTAGTCCTAAATAATGTGATTTTCTGTGATTTTTCAAGCCCTTCAATACGAACTGGCCTCAAATGTGTACTCACAGATTAATTGAATGTCTTTCATTGTTTAGAGTTATGATCCATATACCAATTGAGTACAACCTCATTTTAAAACAACACGCTAAAAGGATGGCCAGGAATAAAATAATAAATCACTGATCACTACAAATGGTGGCATACTTCTGTGACGATGGTTATGAGCACAGCAATCAAATTCCTCTATCTGGTTTTTGGACAGTGCCTGCTGCTTATGTGGACAGGAAGAGAGAGCTACAACCTGCCCTCCTCTTGCAGGTGGCAAAGCAGGCCACACACCTGAGTGGGAGACGGTTCTCGGAAGCGAATGCGTAACCAGAAAGATGCAGTCACGTCAGAGCAATTGCACTGAGGAAAAAAATAAACAAATTTAAAACGACAACAAATTCAGGAACTGCACAAAGCACTTCGAGTCTAACCACACTTGCAAAAGTTTCCCTAAGCCCAGGAAACTATCAGGGGAATTCTAAGATTCCCTGAAACATGTGGAAAAATCTTGAGCTATTTTTTTTTCCTTTGAAGTTCTGTCATAAATTCTACGAGAAATGACTCAGATGATTTGGAAATTACTAAAGTTACTAGAATTACTAGAAATTACCGCCTTCGGGTAAGTTGACCGTAGCGACACAAAGAGTATTTAGAGATTTAGTGGTCCACCGTGAAGGTATATTTCATGGTAAAGAAAAGGTGAAAATCTGGAATTATAAATTGGGTGTCACTGTTCACTTTACACGGACTGCTTGCTACAGGGCTCCTTTAAAAATCGCAGGCTGCCCTTGTGCAATTACGTTATTATCCAACCTGGAAATGTGTTCATCTATTGTACAGACAAGGCACACACCTCAGCAAGGCAAGAACTTAATAGCATTTGCCCCTAAGAAAGCAGCCTGCTTTCTTAGAGGAAACGTATTGCCTCTAGTATGTTTAAAAAAAAAAAGTGTTAAAATAGTAGTATTCCTTGCAAGCACCTTCTCACCTAGGCTCTATTGTTGGTGGAAGGATAAAAATCTTACAAGCTGCATAGATCACAAACTACAACCCTGGGTATATCATCTATTAACAGATGCAGGAAGAAAGACAGATGAGCAAGAAGACTCAGAGGGGACCAGTTATCTAAGCCATATTCTCAAAATCATAGAAACAAAGGGCTGGACTCAATCCGATGACAAGTTCTCTCTCAAAGGGTTAAAAGACTCATTGAGAACAAGTGCTTCTGTGGACTGAATGCACAGTGTGACAAAGCAAATTAACTTGGCAGTTGAAAGTAATGGGAGCCAAACAGACCGTGCCATGCGGATTTGTGTCTCTTGTATTAAAGGTTATACTCCCTTTATAGTTATTGTAAAATATCGGCTATATTCCCCAGTATTGCACAAAATATCAATGTAGCTTGCTTCACACCTGATAGATTTTAAAACTGAGATTGTTTAAAATTGACACAAAAAATCAGTCATGTCTGACTCTTTGTGACCCCATGGACTGCAGCACAACAGGCTTCCCTGTCCTTCACCATCTCCCAAAGTTTGTTCAAACTCATGTAAAATTGAGGTGTCTCAGTCCAAATAAAAAGAAGTCCCAGATGTTCAAGCTGGATTTAGAAAAGGCAGAGAAAACAGATCAAATTGTTAACATCCGTTGGATCATCAAAAAAGCAAGGGAATTCCAGAAAAACATCTACTTCTGCTTTACTGACTACTCTAAAGCCTTTGACTATGTGGATCAAAACAAATTGTGGAAAATTCTTTAAAAGAGGGAATACCAGACCACCTTACCTGCCTCCTAAGAAACCTGTATGCAGGTCAAGAAGCAACAGTTAGAACCAGACATAGAACAATAGACTGGTTCAAAATTGGGAAAGGAGTATGTCGAAGCTGTATATTGTCAGCCTGCTTATTTAACTTATATGCAGAGTACATCATGTGAAATGCTGGGCTGGATGAAGCACAAGCTGGAATCAAGATTGCTGGGAGAAATATCAATATCCTCAGATATGCAGATGACACCACCCTTTTGGCAGAAAGTGAAGAGGAACTTAAGAGACTCTTGACAAAGGTAAAAGAGGAGAGTGAAAAGCTGGCTTAAAGCTCAACATTCACAAAACGAAGATCCTGGCATCTGGTCCCATCACTCCATGGCAAATAGTGGGAAAACAATGGAAACAGTGACAGACTTTATTTTCTTGGGCTCCAAAATCATTGCAGATAGTGACTGCGGCCATGAAATTAAAAGGTGCTTGCTCCTTGCAAAAAAAAAAGCTATGACAAACCTAGACAGCATACTAAAAAGCAGAGACACTACTTTGCCAACAAAGGTCAGTCTAGTCAAAGCTACGGTTTTTCCAATAGTCATGTATGGATGTGAGAGTTGGATCATAACGGCTGATCGCCGAAGAATTGACGCTTCTGAACTGTGGTGTTGGAAAAGACTCTTGAGAGTCCCTTGGACTGCAAGGAGATCAAACCAGCCCATCCTAAAGGAAATCAGTCCTGAATATTCATTGGAAGGACTGATGCTGAAGCTAAAGCTCCAATACTTTGGCCACCTGATGCGAAGAGCCAACTCGTTAGAAAACACCCTGGTGCTGGGAAAGACTGAAGGCAGGAGGAGAAGGGGACGACAGAGGATGAGATGGTTGGACAGCATTACTGACTCAATGGACATGAGTTTCAGCAATCTCCCGGTGATGGTGGTGTCCCTGATAGCTCAGCTGGTAAAGAATCTGCCTGCAATGCAAGAGACCTCAGTTCTATTCTTGGGTTGGGAAGATCCCCTGCAGAAGGAATAGGCTACCCACTCCAGTATTCTTGGGCTGCCCTGGTGCCTCAGACAGTAAAGAATCCACCTGCAATGCGGGAGACCTGGGTTCGATCCCTGGGTTGGGAAGATCCCCTGGAGAAGGGAAAGGCTACCCACTCCAGTATTCTTGGGCTGCCCTGGTGCCTCAGACAGTAAAGAATCCACCTGCAATGCGGAAGACCTGGGTTCGATCCCTGGGTTGGGAAGATCCCCTGGAGAAGGGAAAGGCTACCCACTCCAGTATTCTGGCCTGGAGAACTCCATGGACTCTGTAGTCCATGGGGTCACTGGGAGATGGTAAAGGACAGGGAAGCCTGGCAAGCTGCAGTCCATGGGGTGGCAAAGAGTGGGACACAACTGAGCAACTGAACAACAACGAGAAAAGAAGGATGTCACAGATATCAGCATCACAATGGAGCTTGTTAGAAACGTAGACCCTCCAGGCCCCACTCCAAGTCTACAGAATTAGAAATTCAGAGGGTGGGGCTGGTAATTTGCCTTAACAAGCCCCTCCAGGCAATTCCTGCACAAAATCCAGGTTGAACTACTCCTGATGAAGTAGCCATTGAGTTCCAATTCTTTGCCAAGGAGCTAAGACTTTGGAGAAGTCACTTGACCACTGTGAACATCTGTCTTCTCATTCGTATTTGGGGTTTATCACAGTATGTTCTGGGCTTCCCTGGTAGCTTAGCTGGTAAAGAATCTGCTTGAAAAGCAGGAAACCTGGGTTCAATCCCTGGGTTGGGAAGATCCCCTGGAGGAGGGCATGGCAACCCACTCCAGTATTCTTGCCTGGAGAATCCCCATGGACAGAGGAGCCTGGCAGACTACAGTTCATGGGGTCGCAAAGAGTCGGACAAGGCTGAGCAACTAAGCACAGCACAGCACAGAATACGTTCTGGAGAAGGGGGTGACAGAGGATAAGATGGTTGGATGGCATCACCAACTAAACTGACAGGACTTTGAGCAAACTCCAGGAGATGGTAAAGGACAGTGCAGCCTGGTGTGCTGCAGTCCGTGGAGTTGCCAAGAGCCGGACACGACGCAGTGACTGAGCAACACAGTATGTTGTTGTTATTTAGTCACTGAGTCATGTCCAACTTTTTCGACCCCATGGGCTCCTCCGTCTGTGGGATTTCCCAGTTAAGAATACTGGAGTGAGCTGCTGAATGTTTTGTGACAGCTTGGATGGGAGGGGAGAATAGATACATGTATACGTATGGCTGAGTCCCTTCACTGCTCACCTGAAACTATCACAACATTGTTAATTAGCTATACCCCAATTCAAAATTAAAAGCAGGAAAAAAAGAGAGAGAGAGAGAACACTGAGTGGGTTGTCCTTTCTTTCACGAGGGCATCTTCCTGACCCAGGAACTGAACCTGCAACTCCTGCCTTGACAGGCGGATTCTTTACCACTGAGCCACTAGGGAAGTCTCATCATAGTATACATCTATGTCACAGAGGTGTAAGATTAAAACACAAAGAGTTTATTAAGGAGCCCAACGCTTATGGTTGTGGTTTTGACGGTTATCATTTCTAGTTGTTGTCATCTTCACCAGAGCTCCCTCACCTGCACAAATCTGACTCACCTGTGGAACTTCTACCCTTTGCCACTGCTGACTCACGGGGGGTCTGGGGCAAGGTTGGGGGGACCTGAGTTTACAGCCCAACCCCCCCGCCCCAGGTCATGTAAGTGTGTGCCTCCATTTCAGAACTTCAGGAAAGTAGATTTAAAACATTTTGAGATTCAAAGGCTACATCTGTGGTCCAGGGATGCTAAGAAGACGGGCCGCTCAAATAAACTTCAAAAGAGTCCCCAGAGTGAAATTCTGAGTGTGCAGGGTCAGAGGATCCCAGGAAAGAGAAAGAATTTAGTACCCAAGGAAAAACGTGACCTCAGGGAGAGCCTGGACATCATGGGGACATGAAGCGAAGGCGGAAGGAGTAGAAGGTGACTACGGTCCAAAATGCTGGGTGATGCTAAGACCCAGAGCTCACGACTGCAGAGCTGCTGGCCACGGTCATCTCATTCAGACCAAAACCCGACTCAGGAGGGATGTTCCACCATTTAGAAAAGATGTTACAGCCATACCACATGAAACTATGCTGGATCCTCATTGTTCACTGGTCTCATATTTGTGAATTCTACTCACTAAAATTTATTTCCAACCCCCAAAATCAATACTAAGGAGACTTTGTGGCCATTCAAGAACATGCACAGAGCAGGGCCCATTGAGTCATCTGACTGGCATGACCCGAGATGAGACTGAACAAGAGACTCTCCTTTTCTGTTTCAGCTCCCATGATGCAAACAAGTGTGCCTTTCCAGGTCTATTTAGTGCCACACTTTTGCATTTTCGTGCTTTCTGTTGGTGATTTTGCTATTTAAAATAGCCCCAAGCTTAGTGCTGGAAGGCTGCCTGGCTGCCCTACACTGGGAAGGTTGTGCTGGGCCTTGTGCAGAAAATACATATGTTACATGAGCTTCCTTCCAGTGTGAGTTTATAGTGCTGCTAGCTGTGCAATTCAACATTAATGCATCAATAATATGTATTAAATAAGGTGCCTTTGAACAGAAGAACACATAAAACGAGGTTATGTACTGATCAGCTGACAAAAATGTGACAAGAGTCTCACAAGCTGAACCTTACATTTCCCCTAGGGTAATGGTTCGATATCCTGGGTTGCAGGGCGGAGTCGGTTCCATGACCCCTGAGGATAACAAAACCTGTTGATGCTCAAGTTTCCCTTATATAAAATGGCATGGTATTTGCATGTAACCACCGCACATCCTCCTGTATACCTTGTCATCTCTAGGTTACCTCTAAAACCTAATACAGTGTAAGTGCAATGCAAAGAGTTGTAAATATGATGTAGATCCTCTATGAATAGTTGCTGGTACCTGGCAAACTCAGGTTTTGCTTTCTGAAGCTTGCTGGAATTTCCCCCGCCGCCCCCCCTCTAATATTTTCCATCCACAGTTGGCATCTGTGGATGCAGAACCCATGGATATGGAGGGCCCGAGAGTACTGGCAAATCCTGTGTTCACAGGGACTTTAGAAAGAACACAACTTGTGACTAACAATTGTGACAACATGAGAATCAATGGTAGCTATTCAAAAACTGATTTGTTTCCATCATCTTCAACGAAGAAAAGGTAAAAGAGAGAAGGGAAGCCAAGACACTTCAAAAGTTTCACATCTCTGAACTCAAATTAGCCTCAATCTGGAGTTCCAAAATAATGAAACTTCATTCATACAACAAATATTTGTGGAGTCATGTGCCCTTCCTACAGATACAGTGGTAAAGATGAACAAAAATCCCTATCCTCAGGGAGCTTATATCCTCTGGGGAAATCATGAATAAGTTGTTTTTCTTTAAAGGAAATATATGGTATGTCAAAGAGTGTTAAGAACCAGGAGAAAAGACAAAATAGAGAAGGAGCTATAAAATACAAGGTGCACTGAAAATGAAATAGGGCACCCAGGAAAAGCAGTGGGGAAATCAGAGACGTAAAACTCAATGACAGCTATAAATATTGAAAAGAACAAGACAAAAAAACACACATCTTTTTAAATATGGAATGATTTAACATGCTTAAAAGAAAAGAATCATGTGAAAGACAAGCATTTAATAAAAAATAAGCATTTAATAAAGTGGCTTGGTATAAGGTGAATAAATAAAAAAAATAACTTTTCTATATTCCAGCAATAACTATTAATAGTATAAAATGTGATTTTAAACATTCTATACATGGTGGCCTCAAAAGCTATCTAATACTTAAAAATAGCCTTAAGAAATACACATGACCTGTATAAAGACGGGACTTCCCAGGTGGCTCAGTAGTAAAGAACCTGCCTGTCAATGCAGGGGACACAGGAGATGCAGGTTTGATCCCTGGGTGGAGAAGATCCCCTGGAGAAGGAAATGGTAACTCGCTCCAGCATTCTTGCCTGGAAAATTTCATGGACAGAGGAGCCTGATGGGCTGCAGTCCATACAGTCGCAGAGTTGGACACAACTGAGTGGACTGAGCAAATACATATATAGAGACAACTGAAAAACTGTTCTGAGAGACTTAAGAGATTTGGAACAATGGAGCTAAGAGCTTTATTCCAGAGAGGAAGACCAAAGAGATTCAAGTACCAAAATCTCCCCAAATTAAATTTAATTTACTGATACAATTCCAATCCCCATCCCAATGGGAGAAAAGGAAATAAAATCTTTTACTATGAGTAATTAAAACAGACCAGCATTGTCGATACTGAAATATTTATAAGAATAAAAGGGTATGTTATGGAACAAGAACAGACAGATCTATGGAAAAGAATATAGAGATTAAAAACTTGCTAGTGTAGACTTATGTACTATGGGGAGGTACCAGCAAAAATGGTCTTCTTTTTTTAAGTAAAATTAGTTCAACTAAATATAACATTAGTTTCAAGTGTACATTATAATTCAGCATTTGAACACACTAAAAAGTGATCATCGAATTAAGTCTAGTTATTAACCACCATCATACAACTGACCCCTTGTTCACCCTTCTCACCACCAACCCCCTTCCCCTCTGATATTTACCAATCTCTTCTCTGTTATATATGAGTTTGGTTTTTATTTATCAATTTTTTAGATCTCCCATATATGTAGAATCATATGGTATTTGTCTTTGTTCTCTGTCTGACTTATTTCAGTTAGCATAATACCCACTAGGTCCATCCACATTGTTGCAAATGGCAGGATTTTATTCATTTTAAAGGCTGAAAAATATTCCATTACACACACACACATATATATCACATCCTCTTTATCCATTCATCCATCATTGGATATTCCAGTTGTTTCTATATCTTGGCTCCTGTAAATAATGTTGCAATGATCATGAAGGTGCATATGTCTGTCTGAATTGATGTTTTCATTTTCTTCCAGTAAATATCCAGAAGCTGGATACCTAGATCACATAGTAGTTCTATTTTTAATTGTTTTGAAGAAACTTCATAATGCTTTCCATAGTAACTGCACTAATTTACATTCCCACCAACAGTGTATGAGACTTCTCTTTTCTCCACAACCTCTCCAACGCTTGCTATTTCCTGTCTTTTTGACAATATGCATTCTTTTTGGTTTGCATTTCCCTGATATTTAGAGGTCCTGAGCACTTTTTTACGTGCCTGTTGGCCATCAGTATATCTTCTTTGGGAAAAAGTCTTTTCAGATCCCCTGTCCATTTGTCAATCAAATTGTGCTTTTTTCTTATTGAATTGTATGAGTTATTTTTATATTTTAGATATTAGCCCCCTATCAAACTTATGGGGCTTCCCTGATGGCTCAGTAGTAAAGAATCCACCTGCAATGTAGAAGATGCAGGAGATGCGGGTTTGATCCCTGAGTCAGGAAGATCCCCTAGAGTAGGAAATGGCAACCCACTCCAGTATTCTTGCCTGGAGAATCCCACGGACAGCGGAGCCTGGGGGGGCTACAGTCCATGGGGTCGCAGAGTCAGACATGACTGAGCACACACATACACACATCAGATATATGATGTGCAGACATTTTTTCCCAATCATAGGTTGTTTTATTTTGTTGATGGTTTTTCATTCACTGTGCAAAAGCTTTTTAGTTTGATATAGTACCTTGTGTTTATTTTTGCTTTCTTTACCATTACCTTCAGAGTCAGATCCAAAAAACAAGAAAGAAACCAATGCCAAGAGCGGTGTCGAAGAAGTTACACCTATGCTTTCATCTGGAAGTTTTATGGTTTCTGGTCTTACCTTCAAGCCTTTAATCTACTGTCAGTTAACTCTTGTGTATGGGGTGAGATGTTGTCCAGTTTCATTCTTTTGCATGTGGTAGCATAAATGGGCTCTGATACATAAATGGGCTCTGATACATAGTGTAGGAGTCGTCTCCATCAGTGGGGAAAGAAGTTTAGTAAATAAATGGGGTTATGTCAACTTGTTATAAACATGAAATAGGATGAATTTAGATCCTCATATAATGTGTCCAAATTAATTCCATGCTGACTATATGCCAATAAAAACTAAATCAATATTGCATAAATGATTTCTTATAATTCTGGTTTTTATCTCACTGGAGAGGGGTGAGCAAAAGGGCAGATTCATTCAGTCTGGTAACAGAGAACTGAGCACAAACTACTGTCATTGTTCTTTCCTCTCAAAAATAGAAAAATGAAAATAAAAGCATGCTGTGTGCCTTTATAATGGAAGAGTATGTTTCCATTTAAATGTACAATGAAGCAGAGATAATTCTGTCATAGTCACAAGGACGTTCTGATCCCCCCGGAAACAAAGAAGTGGGATCAGCATTCTGTGCTGACTTCAGTTCTCTAAACTCACTCTGGGAAGTGAGGCAATGAGAAGCCAGCCCTGGATTCAGAGAGAAGAGGCTGGGGTAGATGTGAGATGCTTTGGGGTAGACCCCCCATGCACACATGGGGGTCGGGACAGTGGGGGCAGCAGAAGGCACCATTGAGAGAATAAACGCCCTGCCAGGAATGGGGGTGGCCTTAGCACCCACCTCGCTTGAGGGACACTCTGGGAAGCAACTCTGATTGGGACAGAACTCTGATGACTCCTCCCAACAAAATAAAACAAGCAAGTGGGAAGGAGATTCAGGGGCAAGACCCAGGCCCAGCTGCTTCCATCCTGAGGGCGTCCCTGGCCTGGGAGAAGCTGGCCACGTGCTGAGTGTAAGGGAGAGGGGTGTGGAATGGGCAGTGGGTGTCACTTCTACATCCTTGGAGGAGGAAATGGCAACCTATTCCATGAAAAGGAAAGACAGGTTTAAGAATAAAATAATTGCAAAAGTATTCTTTAAAGTGTTTCTATACTGTTTATATAATAAAGTACCAGGGTTTATAAAAATAAGGAAACTATCTTGCAAAACAAATGGAGTTAACAATGGTTAGCAGAAAACAAGAAGTGAATTAGAAGTTTAGCTTAAAAGTTCTCTGAAAATTAGGAAGAACAAATGATGAGAAAAATGATAGAAATATTGAGTGTATACCCAAAAACATACAATATATTAACCAATGTAACATAAGGAAGAAACTAGTAACCAATAACATAACTTTCAAGGCCTCCACGACTGATCAAAAGATGTGACACCAACCTATATTAATGAAAACTGAACACTAGATATATATTTACTTCTGAAATGTATTAATTTAAAAGATAAAGAACAAATCTTATAAGAACCAGAAACAAAAGTTAGTAAGTTTTTAATCATCTTAGCATCAGACTTCTCCTCCACACCATGATTTTCAAAGAAACAGTGTGCAATAAAATCTTCACAACCAGTCAAGCTATCTTTCATGCAGAAAGAATTTTAAAAAAAACAAACATTTTCCATGTTCAGATATACAACAGGCCAGAAAGTATACCACCCATACATATGTTCTTCCTGAGCAAAAACAAAGTATACCGCTGACCAAAAAGTGTATCAAAATGATAAATTTATAAATGAGGCAGATGCGCCATCAAATAATTCACAATAAAGTATAACAGATAAAAGTAAAATGTATATTTGATCTCTAATTGTTAACAACTAACTATATAAAGGCTATTAATCTTTCCTTAAAGAGGACACAATATTTTAAAACCTACAAAAACAAATATAAATTCCTTAATTATTCCAACAAAAACTGGGGGAAAGCTTTACACACTAGACACCCCTAAAAATTTTGTTTCCTTTTTGACAAAGAAAAAGTAGAGGAACAAAAAAAACTGAAAAGGTATTGACCAATTACCCAGACAAGACCTGGGAGTAATGGAAAGTCAAGGAATTAATCTAAAACTGGAGCCATGGGAGGGTATTTCCTGACCCAGAAGAGTCAGCTGAGATGATCACAAAGCTTGGACCTACTGGGAATTTGTACTGGAACCCTGAAATTCTAATGAAAAAATTAAAATAATAGAATATAAAGGCTTCCCAGGTGGCTCAGTGGTAAAGAATCTGCCTCCCAATGCAAGAGACATGAGTTTGATCCCCGGGTCAGAAAGATACCCTGGAGAAGGAAATGGCAACCTATTTCAGTATTCTTGCCTGGGAAATTACACAGACAGGGGAGCATGGCAGGCTATAGTCCATGGGGTCACAGAGTCTGACACAACTTAGCAACTAAACAACAAACCAAAAATAAAACTGGGAATCTTACACTGTATTAGACGTCAAGGAAGACTTTTTATAGAAAGAAACACTGAAAAAAAAAGAGTCAGAAAATGAATATGAATTAATAGCAGGACAGCATTCCAAGCAAAAAACAGAAGAATATTTTGAATAGTTCACAAAATGAAACATGGTACAAAGTCAATAGGAAGGCCAGAATGGACAAAGCACAAAAAAAATAAAGGTAAGAGTCAGTTAGAAAGGCAGGGGCCACAATAGGAAGAAGAGGAACAAGCAGCTGGCTGAATTTCTCAGAAAAAAATATAATCCTCAGCAAGAAGGACTTATTCCAAAATATGGAGGGTTAACATTAAGAAATTTGTAAAGAAATTTATGAAACTGTATCAACTGATCAAAAAAGAAAGATTTCAATAGAAAAAAAAACTTTAATAAATTAGAAAATTATAACATTTCAAGGAATCAGTTTTCTAAGTATAGTCCTTATCTGAATGAGCTACTTGAGGATACACTCCAGCATCACAGAACACAGTCCAAGAAAATTGTGGAATATACAGAAGCGCAACAAATTATTATGTAAGTAAATTTACACTTAAATCTAAATAACTGTTGACAATTCATTACACTTTGGGAAAGAATTGTTAAAATTCAAGGCCTAACAAAGTAGGTTTAGTATAAATACAACAGTAACAAAAGTCTGTATATAAAATTTAAATAATCAAATTAAAAAACAGGAGAGGTGGCCAGGAGAGAGAAAATAAAGAGCAGCTAAGTTGCTTCCCGCGTTCGAGAGAGACGTTCTAGCAATTGCTTAACTCAAGGCATTAGCAGAAAGAATAGTTTCAAATATGTCTGTTAAGAAGTTAAGGACAACCCATTACAAAAAAAAAAAGAAGAAGTATATATATAACTTCCAGGGGGAAAAAAGTCACAAAATAAAATAATCAATCCCAAGAAAAGGAAAACAAGAACACACAATAAACGGGAGAGGACGAAGAAGATGGTGCCGGATGGCGCCGAAGCGTGGTTCCAGGGGGCAGTCCCGGAGGGTGTGTGGCTCCGCCCTGTTTGCGCGGGGAACTCCAGAACGCTGAGATGCTAAGAGATATCTAGAACTGCAAACTTTGCAAGAATATGGAGATACAGGAGAAATCTGGCTTGGAGAGGTGAGCATGACTCAACTAATAAGGTGGATGCAGAAACACAAGATTCCACCGGATGCTTCAGTGCTTAATATTAGAGCTGGAAATGGTGTTTTCCTGGTTGAACTTGTAGGCAAAATGTGGTTTCTCTGATATTATTGGAATTGATTACTCTCCTTTTTACAGTACAGCTTTCTGGAAGTATTACAGAGAAAGGTTTATCTAACATTAAGTTGAAGGGAGAATACTTCTTGAATCCTTCCACAAAGCTGTCTGGATTTTATAGTTGTACTGATAAAGGAACGTCTGATGCCATAAGCTTTAATCCTGACAACGCAATTCAGAAGAGGAAGCAATATGTGAAATCTCTCTCCAGGGTGTTGAAAGAGAAAGGCTTTTTTCTAATAACCCTATGTGATTGGACCAAAGAAGAATGAATGAATTCAGTGAAGGATTTGAACTTTCCCAAGAGCTGCCAACACCCAAGTTCAGCTTTGGAGGTAGATCTGGAGACAGTGTAGGAACACTGGTTTTTCAAAAGACATGAGACTTTTCACTGGACAGATTCAGTTAGTTTTTTAAGAAGCTCTGCTTCAAAGTAAACCCGACACAGAAAATGCAAGTGCAAATCAACATTTAGCACGTGTCGCACATGATGCACGTGTGAATCATTATGGTGTACATAAGACGCACATGTTGGATAGATGGAACAAGTTGGCAAAAACAGAAGAGAAGAGAAAACCATGAGCGTGTAAGTAGTTGGGTTTTAGAGATCAATCAAGAACGGTTTAAAGTTTTCTTCTGTATTTGAGATGCAAACATTTTTCTTTCTGATTTAAAAAAACATCCTGTAACTGCTGAACAGTTAAAACTTTAAAGCAGTAAATGAATTTACAGAAAGGATGTATTCTTCAGGTCTGTGCCTTGGTAAAGGTGAACTGAATATAGCTATTTATGAAGATTTGACCAAGTTATTCCAGGGTCAGAATAATAAGCCAGAACACTTTCTTAAGGTGTGATTAGACTATCACAAAACATAGTAAGTATGAGGATTTAAAAACGAGGATTTAAATAAGGATTTAAAAATAAATGATTTAACACCTGAGAAAATCCCCCAGCCCTTATGTATATAATTAAACAAAGTCAGGTAAATGTATCAGTTGATCAAAAGGAAGCATGATAAACAGAAAATATAACATATCATTTCATAAATAATTTTAAACATACTAATATTCATAATAATATTACCTAAACACATTGACATGGAAATCTATCCAATACATCTACAAGAAGACCCTGAGACTTAAAACTAGCTCTCACTTTATGAAAAAACAGTAAGGATCTAAGAATTTACTTGATATAATTAGTCAGCTTTATTTAATAGGTATATATCCTAATTGTCAAAATATATTTACTCATATAATATAGATACTACATTCTGTGCTCTCTGGAGACAATTTAGTCTTCAAATAATAAAATATTGATCATGCATTAAATCACAAAAAATTCAGTAACACTGCAAAAAAGGGTTAAATATACACTTTGATCTCTGGCCACAATGCATAAAAACTTGAAGCCAGAAACAATTAAAAGAATAAAAATAACATTAACTTAATTATTTTAAAATAAAATTTTTTATTTAAATTAGAAGGCCCCATAATAAAACTGTAAATAAACCATGCTCTGAAACAAATTAATAACTATAAATCTTTTCCTTTTTATTTTCAAATATCAAATGTGAAATAAGTATTCAGCTCAAGTAACTGGAAAATTAAGAGTAAATTAAGCCTAAAGAGATATAAATATTTTGGAAATAATTTGAGGAAATTGGTATGATCTACTGAAGCTGAATATATGAGTACACAACACAGGAATTCCATATCTAAATATTTAACATGGATAGTCTCTGGCATGGATGTACCAGTAGATAGGTACAAAACATATTCATAGCTACACTGTTTGTAATAGCAAAGCATGAAAATAAAATAAGAAACTTAAATAATTCCAAATGTCCACCCACATTAGAACAGATTAATAAATTCCATAATTTGTATATCCTATTATTTGTAATTACATACTGTATATTTTAACATTTTGTATATTTATATATGTAAATACTATACTCTTATAAAGAAATAGTATACTCCAGTAAAAACAGTATATTCCAGTATACATTAACATGGATAAATCTCAAAAGCATAACACTGAGCAAAAAGCAAGATTGAAGAAGAATTCATGCAATTCAATTCCATTTCTTTACATTTCAAAACCAGGAAAAATCAACCAACATGAACTTTAGGGACCCATAAGTGAAATTATACAGAAAGTGAAGGAAATGATTAACCAGAAATTCACAACAGTAACCTCTCAGAAAGAGGGATGGCTGGGCTTATACTGAGACAGGTGCTCAAGAGGGCTAAAAACATGTTCTATTATTTAAATTATGTGGTGAGTGCACTTATTATTGTTACTATTAAATGTACATTTTTGCATTTCATATTTTATAATTTAAAGTTAAATAGTAAATAGATGGAGTAAAAAGTACTAAATGAAGAAATGAATAATGATAAATCAGGAGCTTATTAATACAGAGAAGAAAACAGTGAAATGGGAAAATAAAGCTAAGAGCTGATTTTATGAAAAAAAAATCAATATAAGAGACAAACTGCTGGCAACCTGAAAAATAGGTAAAAAGGGAAATCACAAAGCTACCAATTTAAGGAAGACAAGAAGACATCATCAAATATAGAAAAGAGATATTTTGAAAATATAGGAGGAAACTATTTGCACCTTTTCAAACGAATTTTAAAACAGGGATACTAGGAATGTTGTTCTTATTACATATAAATTACAAAAAATTACTTCAGAAGGTGAAACACGAAAAAATCAACAGCCATTAGAAATGCTATCAAAAGTATCTCAAAAAATATTCTAGATGCAGAAAATATCACAACCAACTTATTTCTTTCAAAAAACATTCAAGAGGAAGCTTAACTGACATGTTGCACAAACTTTTCCTAAAAACAGGGGGAAAAATAAAAGGTTAATCAATCACTTTCATGAAACCAACACTATTCTAACATTAAAAGTTTTACTAAATTAGTACACACAGAAGAAAACCAAAGACCAACAATATTTATGAATATCAATACAAAAATTCTAAACACACAGAGGAGTTGGCTGAACCTAGCAAATTATTAAAATAAAAATTCATCATTACCAACTGTGCCTATTTCACAATATGATACGTTAGTCTTAAGAAATCAGTTACTAAATTATACCCAAGTTTATAATAAGGAGGAAGATTATATGATCATCTCAGGAACTATCAAAGAAGCACCTAATAAAATACAACAGCACTCCTTATTTAAAAAAAAAAAAAAAGGAAGACTACAGATACAGGAACTCTAATTAACAGGGAAAATCATCTACCTTTTACCAGTAGCCCCTGCCTTAATTAATGATGAAATCAGAAGCAAGACATGACAAGACATGACTCCTGGCTGTCATGCTATTAGTGAGTGCTTTCTGAAAATTGTGGCAAATAAAGTAAGAGTAGAAAAACATATCTGTATAACTAAGAGAAAGGACAGGCAAGATAATACAATTTGAGGATGATGTGACCACCTAAAATTCCAAAAAGAACTGAACGAAATATATTTGATAAGAATTCAGAAGGTGAAGCATTAAAAACAAATATCAAAAATTATTCTTCTTATAAACAGTAATAAATTGAAAATAAAACCCTATTTACAAAAGAAACAAAAATTTAAACTGCCCAGTAACAAACTCAGACTCTGTATCAAGAGAGCTAGATAACTTTACTAACACACATGAAAGGAAGTTTTAATAAATGTAGAGAAACATGTTCTTGAATGAGAAGACTCAAAATCACAAAGATACCAACTTTCCACAAAGTGATTTGTAAATCGAGTGCAATTAAAAGAAGAACCTCATATGGATTTTATTTTGGAACTTCATAAATAGAAATAATCAAAAACATTTTGAGAAAAGAATTAGGAAGGTGGACTCAAGTTATCAAACAACAATATGTTTTCTAAAAGTACAATAACTAATGATGAACTATGGACACTCTTGAGAGTCCCTTGGACTGCAAGGAGATCCAACCAGTCCATCCTAAAGGAAATCAGTCCTGAATATTCATTGGAAGGACTGATGCTAAAGCTGAAACTCCAATACTTTGGCCACCTCATGCGAAGAGTTGACTCATTGGAAAAGACTCTGATGCTGGGAGGGATTGGGGGCAGGAGGAGAAGCGGACGACAGAGGATGAGTTGGTTGGATGGCATCACCAACTCGATGGACATGAGTTTGAGTGAACTCCGAGAGTTGGTGATGGACAGGGAGGCCTGGCGTGCTGCGATTCATGGGGTCGCAAAGAGTCGGACACGACTGAGCGACTGAACTCAACTGAACAATAACTAAAACTGAAGAAGAGAGTAGAATGCTTGTAAACAAACTCATATCACTATATGTAATAATTTCACCAATGATAAATCTGACATTTCAAATCAGAGGGAAAATAATGAGTTATTCAATAAATAGTGTTAAAACAATAGATTAACAGTGCCAGTGGCCATATCCCTACTTCATACTGTACAGTAAAACAAATCACAGCTATATTAAATGTGCATGTAAATGTGCATAAGTTTTGCCATAAAAGGAACAGAAGAGACTAAAGATCAATGGTTATAAACTTCAGCACAAGGACGGCTTTCTCCCTACTCCAAGGAAGGAAAGTAGGAAGAAAAGGAGGGAAGCAGAAAGAATAGAGAGATGAGAAGGAATCACAAATATGTTCAGTTCAGATGCTCAGTCGTGTCTGACTCTTTGCGGCCCCATGGACTGCAGCACACCAGGCTTCCCTGTCCATTACCAACTCCAGGAGCTTGCTCAAACTCATGTCCAACAAGTCGGTGATGCCACCCAACCATCTCATCCTCTGTCATCCCCTTCTCCTCTTGTCTTTAATCTTTCCCAGCATCAGGGTCCTTTCTAATCAGTCAGTTCTTCACATTAAGTGGCCAAAGTATTGGAGCTTCAGCCTCAGCATTAGTTCTTCCAATGAATATTCAGGACTGATTTCTTTAGGATAGACTGGTTGGATCTCCTTGCAGTCCAAAGGACTCTCAAGTCGGATTCTCCAATACCACAGTTCAAAAGTATTACAAACATATAATCTAGGATAAAAGTTACTCTCCTTATAAAAAAAAAATTACAACAGGTGAAATTTAAAACTAACCAGAAAGAAAAATAAATATTTTGGTTAATGTATGTGCTTAGACAAGGATTGCTGTTGTTGTTCATTGTTCAGTTGCTAAGTCGTGACCGACTCTTTGTGACACCATGGACTGCAGCACTCCAGGCTTCCCTGTCCTTCACTGTCTCCTGGGATTCACTCAAATTCATGTCCACTGAGTCAATGGTGCTATCCAACCATCTCATCCTCCATTGCCCCCTTCTCCTACTCTCAACCTTTCCCAGCATCAGGGTCTTTTCCAGTGAGTCAGCTCTTCACATCAGGTGGCCAAAGCTTCAGCCTCAATCCTTGCAGTGATATTCAGGGTTGATTTCCTTTAGGATTGACTGGTTTGATCTCCTTGCTATCCAAGGGACTCTCAAGAGTCTTCTGCAACACCACAGTTCAAAAGCATCAATTCTTTGGCACTCAGCCTTCTTCACGGTCCAACTCTCACATTCATACATGACCACTGGAAAAACCATAGCTTTGACTATTTGGACCTTTGTCAGCAAAGTGATGTCTCTGCTTTTTAATATGCTGTCTAGGTTTGGCATAGCTTTCCTTCCAAGGAGCAAGTGTCTTTTAATTTCCTGGCTGCAGTCACCATCTGCAGTGATTTTGGATCCCAAGAAAATAAAATCTGTCACTGTTTTCACTTTTTCCCCATCTATTTGCCATGAAGTGATGGGACCTGATGCCATGATCTTAATTTTTTTAATGTTGAGTTTCAAGCCAGCTTTTTCACTCTCCTCTTTCACCCTCATCAAGAGGCTCTTTATATCCTCTTTCCTTTCTGCCATTAGAGTGGTATCATTTGCATATCTGAGGTTGTTGATATTTCTCCTGGCAATCTTGATTCCAGCTTGTGATTCATCTAGACAAGGATTAAGGTCATTAATAGTTTTTTTTTAATCTTTATATATAATATCAATAAGAAATGGAAAACACCTCAAAAAACACCTTGCATTTTTTAACCATTATACAAGTAGTGCTGAGAGCCCAGTGAAAATAAACAAACAGGCTAGTTACTGCTGGCAGTATCTTTTCTGGATGGCAAGCACATCCTTTCTGGAGAGCAATCTGACAGCATTAGCAACAGTCTTTATAAAAGGCATATTCACTGAACTTCCATATCTAGAAATTTATCTTCAGGAAATACCACCAACATATACAAAGATTTCTGAAGAAAGCTTAGTTATATCACTATTTAAAATACTAAAATTTTTATTTTGCCATTTGCAACAGTATGGATGAACTTGGACTCCATTACCCTTAGTGAAATAATCAGATAAAGACAGATACTGTATGATATTACTTATGTGTGAAATCTAAAAAATAAAACAAACTAGTGACTATAACAAATAAGAAACAGACCCACAGATACACAGAGCACACTAGTGGTTGGCAGTGAGGAAAAGGCAAGGGGCAAGATAGCAGTAGGGATTAAGTGGTACAAACTACTGTGTAGAAAATAAATGAGCTACAAGGTATATTATACAGCACAGGGAATAGAGCCAACATTTTGTCATTGTAAGTGGAGTATAAAAATACTAGCAAATCAAATCCAGAAACTTATTAAAAAGATAACACATCGTGATCAGTGGGATTTGTCCCAGTACTGCAAGGGTGATTCGACATATAAAAATCAATAAGTGTACTACATTAACAGAATGAAAAAAACTACATGATCATCTCAACTGACACAGAAAAGGCACTGACAGAAGTCCACATCCTTTCATAATAAAAATGTCAGAAAACCAGGACCAGGAAATTTTCTCAACTTGGTAAAGAGTATTTATGAAAAATCCCCAGCCAAAATCATATTCAGTGGTGAAACGTTGAAACTTAGTCTCCTAAGATTAGGAATAAGACAACAATGCCCACTTTCTTCACTGCTTTTCAACACAGTACTGGAAGTTCTGCCCCAAATATGAGACCAAAACCACAGGCAACAAAAGGCAAACTAGATACTTCATTAAAATTATAACTTTTGTGCATCAAAGGACACTGACAAGAGAGTGAAAGACAACTCAAAGCCAGAAAATGTTTTCAAATTACATATCTGCTAAGGTTTTGATAATCAGAATTTAAAAGAACTCCTACAACTCAACCAACAATCCAATTCAAAAATGGGCAAAGGACTTAAATAGAGATTTCTCCAAAGAAGATAAGTAAACACCACTAAGCACACAAAAATATGTTCAACATCATTAGTCATTTAAGGAAACACGAATCCAAACCACAGTGAGATAACATTTCTTAACTACAAAGATGGCTACATTTTTTTTTTAAGTAAAGTAAGCACTGGCGCAGGAGGGCCTAGAGGAGCTATCCCACGATGAAGATCAGGAAGGGCGGCGGTGAGGAGATACCCCTCATCCAAGGTAAGGAGCAATGGCTGTGCTTTGCTGGAGCAGCCGTGAAGAGATACCCCACGCCCAAGGTAAGAGAAACCCAAGTAAGACGGTAGGTGTTGCGAGAGGGCATCAGAGAGCAGACACACTGAAACCATACTCACAGAAAACTAGTCAATCTAATCACACTAGGACCACAGCCTCGTCTAACTCAGTGAAACTAAGTCATGCCCATGGGGCCACCCAAGATGGGTGGGTCATGGTGGAGAGATCTGACAGAATGTGGTCCACTGGAGAAGGGAATGGCAAACCACTTCAGTATTCTTGCCTTGAGAACCCCATGAACAGTATGAAAAGGCAAAATGAGAGGATACTGAAAGAGAAACTCCCCAGGTCAGTAGGTGCCCAATATGCTACTGGAGATCAGTGGAGAAATAACTCCAGAAAGAATGAAGGGATGGAGTCAAAGCAAAAACAATACCCAGCTGTGGATGTGACTGGTGATAGAAGCAAGGTCCGATGCTGTAAAGAACAATATTGCATACGAACCTGGAATGTCAGGTCCATGAATCAAGGCAAACTGGAAGTGGTCAAACAAGAGATGGCAAGAGTGAATGTCTACAATCTAGGAATCAGCGAACTAAAATGGACTGGAATGGGTAAATTTAACTCAGATGACCATTATATCTACTACTGCGGGCAGGAATCCCTCAGAAGAAAGGGAGTGGCCATCATGGTCAACAAAAGAGTCTGAAATGCAGTACTTGGATGCAATCTCAAAAACGACAGAATGATCTCTGTTCGTTTCCAAGGCAAACCATTCAATATCACAGTAATTCAAGTCTATGCCCCAATCAGTAACACTGAAGAAGCTGAAGTTGAACGGTTTTGTGAAGACCTACAAGACCTTTTAGAACTAACACCCAAAAAAGATGTCCTTTTCATTATAGGGGACTGGAATGCAAAAGTAGCAAGTCAAGAAACACCTGGAGTAACAGGCAAATTTGGCCTTGGAATACAGAATGAAGCAGGGCAAAGACTAATAGAGTTTTGCCAAGAAAATGCACTGGTCATAACAAACACCCTCTTCCAACAACACAAGAGAAGACTCTATACATGGACATCACCAGATGGTCAACACTGAAATCAGATTGATTATATTCTTTGCAGCCAAAGATGGAGAAGCTCTATACAGTCAGCAAAAACAAGACCAGGAGCTGACTGTGGCTCAGATCATGAACTCCTTATTGCCAAATTCAGACTGAAATTGAAGAAAGTAGGGAAAACCACTAGACCATTCAGGTATGACCTAAATCAAATCCCTTATGATTATACAGTGGAAGTGAGAAATAGATTTAAGGACCTAGATCTGATAGAGTGCCTGATGAGCTATGGAATGAGGTTCGTGACATTGTACAGGAGACAGGGATCAAGACCATCCCCATAGAAAAGAAATGCAAAAAAGCAAAACAGCTGTCTGGGGAGGCCTTACAAATAGCTGTGAAAAGAAGAGAAGCAAAAAGCAAAGGAGAAAAGGCAAGATAGAAGCATCTGAATGCACAGTTCCAAAGAATAGCAAGAAGAGATAAGAAAGCCTTCTTCAGCGATCAATGCAAAGAAATAGAGGAAAACAACAGAATGGGAAAGACTAGGGATCTCTTCAAGAAAATCAGAGATACCAAAGGAACATTTCATGCAAAGATGAGCTCGATAAAGGACAGAAATGGTATGGACCTAACAGAAGCAGAAGATATTAAGAAGAGATGGCAAGAATATACAGAAGAACTGTACAAAAAAGATCTTCATGACCCAGATAATCACGATGGTGTGATCACTGGCCTAGAGCCAGACATCCTGGAATATGAAGTCAAGTGGGCCTTAGAAAGCATCACTATGAACAAAGCTAGTGGAGGTGATGGAATTCCAGTTGAGCTATTCCGAATCCTGAAAGATGATGCTGTGAAAGTGCTGCACTCAATATGCCAGCAAATGTGGAAAACTCAGCAGTGGCCACAGGACTGGAAAAGGTCAGTTTTCATTCCAATCCCAAAGAAAGGCAATGCCAAAGAATGCTCAAACTACTGCACAATTGCACTCATCTCACACGCTAGTAAAGTAATGCTCAAAAGTCTCCAAGCCAGGCTTCAGCAATATGTGAACTGTGAACTTCCTGATGTTCAAGCTGGTTTTAGAAAAGGCAGAGGAACCAGAGATCAAATTGCCAACATCCGCTAGATCATGGAAAAAGCAAGAGAGTTCCAGAAAAACATCAATTTCTGCTTTATTGACTACGCCAAAGCCTTTGACTGTGTGGATCACAATAAACTGTGGAAAATTCTGAAAGAGATGGGAATACCAGACCACTTGACCTGCCTCTTGAGAAATTTGTATGCAGGTCAGGAAGCAAAAGTTAGAACTGGACATGGAACAACAGACTGGTTCCAAATAGGAAAAGGATTTCGTCAAGGCTGTATATTGTCACCCTGTTTAACTTATATGCAGAGTACATCATGAGAAACGCTGGACTGGAAGAAACACAGGCTGAAATCAAGATTGCTGGGAGAAATATCAATAACCTCAGATATGCAGATGACATCACCCTTATGGCAGAAAGTGAAGAGGAACTCAAAAGCCTCTTGATGAAAATGAAAGTGGAGAGTGAAAAAGTTGGCTTAAAGCTCAACATTCAGAAAACAAAGATCATGGCATCCGGTCCCACCACTTCATGGGAAGTAGATGGGGAAAGAGTGGAAACAGTGTCAGACTTTATTTTTCTGGGCTCCAAAATCACTACAGATGGTGACTGCAGCCATGAAATTAAAAGATACTTACTCCTTGGAAGGAAAGTTATGATCAACCTAGATAGCATATTGA
This sequence comes from Bos grunniens, assembly GCF_055505025.1. Taxonomy (NCBI): domain Eukaryota; kingdom Metazoa; phylum Chordata; class Mammalia; order Artiodactyla; family Bovidae; genus Bos; species Bos grunniens. The sequence goes on from NC_141182.1 coordinate 7,671,055, forward strand.
AAAGCAGAGACATTACTTTGCCAACAAAGGTTCGTCTAGTCAAGGCTATGGTTTTTCCTGTGGTCATGTATGGATGTGAGAGTTGGACTGTGAAGAAGGCTGAGCACCGAAGAATTGATGCTTTTGAACTGTGGTGTTAGAGAAGACTCTTGAGAGTCCCTTGGACTGCCAGGAGATCCAACCAGTCCATTCTGAAGGAGATCAGCCCTGGGATTTCTTTGGAAGGAATGATGCTGAAGCTGAAACTCCAGTACTTTGGCCACCTCATGTGAAGAGTTGACTCATTGGAAAAGACTCTGATGCTGGGAGGGATTGGGGGCAGGAGGAGAAGGGGATGACAGAGGATGAGATGGCTGGATGGCATCACTGACTCGATGGACGTGAGTCTCAGTGAACTCTGGGAGTTGGTGATAGACAGGGAGGCCTGGCGTGCTGCGATTCATGGGGTCACCAAGAGTCGGAGACGACTGAGCGACTGATCTGAACAAGCATAAGTAAAGATGCAGAGAAACTGTATCCCTCAATGCACTGCTGATGAGAATATAAGGTGGTGTATATGTAGTGGACAATAGCTTGGCAGTTTCTCAAGAAGTTAAATAAAGAATTATAGCATAACCCAGCAATTCCACTCTTGAGTAGACACCCAGAAGGACTGAAAAAAGAACTCAAGGTACTTGTAAACCAAGCTCACAGCAACATTATTCACAACAGCCAAAAGACAGAAAGTGTCCATAAACAGATGAATGAATAAACAGGTGGTATATACATGAAATACCACAGAATATTATTCAGCCATTAAAAAAAAAAAAAGGAACGAACCTGGAAAACACTACAGTAAGAAACAGGAAAACTCCAGATAGGAAAAGCCATGTAGTATAAAATTCCATTTATGTGAAATAACCAAAATAGGCAAATCCACAAAGACAACAGATTATTAAGCTGCCATTTGACTACTAAAGGGGTAAAGGGTTTCTTTTTTGGATAATAAAAAAATATACATATGTTCTGGAATAAGACAGTGGTGATAGGTGCAGAACAATGTGAAAATGCTAAAAGCCAAGGTACACTTAAAAATTATTAAAATGGCAAATTTTACAGGTGATTGTTGAACACAGGTTTAAACTGCACACGTCTACTTATACACAGATTTTCTTCAATAGATCAAACCCAGGTCCCCTCATTGCAGGCAGATGCTTCACCATCTGAGCCACGAGGGAAGCCCAGCAAGTACTATAGTACTACACAATGTAAGGTTGGTTGGACCCACAGATGGGCAATTGCACACACGGAGGAAGAGGAGCCCTGGAGACAGAGGGCCAACCTCAAGTTACATATGGATTTCCAGCTGCATGGAGGGTCTGTGCCTCTAACCCTAGCTTCATTCAAGCATCAATTGTGTATGCCGCTGCTGCTGAGTCACTTCAGTCGTGTCGGACTCTGTGACCCCATAGACAGCAGCCCACCAGGCTCCCCTGTCCCTGGGATTCTCCAGGCAAGGACACTGGAGTGGGTTGCCATTTCCTTCTCCAATGCATGAAAATATTTTACCACAATTAAAAATTAGTTATATATGTGCATATGTGTGTGTGTGTGTGTGTGTATATATATATATATAACTTTTACATCCAAAAAAAGCTAGTACAACCTTCAATACACTTATTCTACTATTTTTCTCTTTTCTACTTTATTAATTTTTTGTCTTTATTTACACTTATTCATTCTTTATGACTTCCTTTCATTCATTTTGCTGTCTTTTTTAAACTTTTTGAGATGAATGCTGAGTTCATTCTTTTGGTTTTTAAGGTGATAAATGTTCCTTTAAGTACCAGTTCACCCACTGCACAGAAGTTCTGTGACTTAGTATTTTCATTCATGCTATTTTGAAATTTTTTCTTTAAAAAAGGTTGACAACAAAAACAACAAAATATAATCTTAGAAAATAAAAACAGCAGGAAGAAAAGATAGAGGTGCTCACTCTGGAGGAGAAAACAGCCCTAACTTCCAGTATCCCAGACTTTTCTGGAATACTTGGGAGACTTCCACAAGCTCCCCTCACACTCTAGGTGCTGGAGATACATCACTGAGCCAGACATGACCGTGCCTCCAAGAAGACAGTCCTCACATAAATAAGTACAAAAATAAAGACTTATTACAAAGACCAACACTGTGGAAGAGAACCACAGGATGCTCAGAGAATACATAACAGGGAGGTCTACCCTGGAGAAGGCACTGGCACCCCACTCCAGTACTCTTGCCTGGAAAATTCCATGGATGGAGGAGCCTGGTAGGCTGCTGTCTATGGGGTCGCACAGAGTCGGACATGACTGAAGCGACTTAGCAGCAGCAGCAGCAGGTCTACCCTGGTCTGCGGGTCAGAGGTGTTTTTGGTAAACCAACTTTAGAGCTGCAAGGGGGTGGAAAAGGAGACCAGGCAGGATCAGGGGTTCCCAGGCACAGGAAACAGTACGAGCAAAGGTCCTGAGGCAAAAGACATCCAGATGCCTATAAAGAGGTAGTGAGTGTAGTACATAGAGAAGAAAAGGGAAAGTAGTCTTAGCTGAGCCTGGAAAGGCAGGCAGGTTCAGATCCTGTGAAGTAGTTCAAACTTTTGTTCAAGAGCAACTGAAGACATTGGGAAGAAAGTGAGAACAGAGAGTGCCAAAGAGGAAATGTTGGGAGTCCAGTTAAGAGGCTATTGTTTCTTCCAGAAAGGAGTGAGGGATGGCTTGGACTAGGATGCCGGGAGGGCATCCAAGGAAATAGGGCTACCTCGGAAATGAAACGGAAAGCTTCCTGGTTACTGAATTCATGGCTCTTACCAACATGCAGGAGTTGCACAAGAAGGGAGACAGGCTCACTATAACAAGGCATTTTCCAGCAGTTAGCACAGGATGCCAAAACGGAAGGGGCTGCCCTTTAAGACAGCGTGCCCTCTTTCCTTTGAAAGTTTTCTAGAAGAAACAGTGTGATCATATATGAACGGTGTATATGCTGGTTGAGGAATCAGATTAGATGACATCTAAGACACCCCAACCTCTAAGACTCTTTGCTTTAGTTTTTTGGCTGCCCTGCTGAGTACATGGGCCCTTACTTCTCCAACCAGGGATCGAACCTGGGCTCCCTCCAGTGGAAGCGTGGAGTCCTAACCACTGTACTGCCAGGAATTCCCTAAGACTCTTCGCTAAAATCAACAGAAATGTCAAGCCATCTGGACAACCCAATATAAAACTCCTAGGAAAGATACAAATCATGTGTTTGTGTATGTGTATGGATCATCTCATATCTCAGTTTTCCTATCTACTCAAACTGAGTTTTCTCATAGAAAAGTACATGGATAAATGACTGTCAGTACTTTACAGCTTGTCACGCAGATGGTGAAAAAACTATACTACGTCTCTCTTCCTGGTTCTTTGTATTCAAGTATTGATATAATACAGAAGCGTGGCGGCTGCAACAGACCGCATAGAAGCACGGCCAAGAGGAGCTATCCCACGTCCAAGGACAGGGGGGCGGCAGAGAGGAGCTACCCCACGTCCAAGGAGCAGCTGCGGGGGCGCAGGAGGCCAGAGAGGAGCTACTACACGTTCAAGGTCAAGGAGGGGTGACCTCGTACAAGGTAAGGAGCAGCGGCTGCACTTCGCTGGAGCAGCCGTGAAGAGATATCCCACATCCAAGGTAAGAGAAACCCAAGTAAGACGGTAGGTGTTGCGAGAGGGCATCAGAGAGCAGACACACTGAAACCATAATCACAGAAAACTAGCCAATCTGATCACAGTTACCACAGCCTTGTCTAACTCAATGAAACTAAGCCATGCCGTGGGGCCATCCAAGACGGGCAGGTCATGGTGGAGAGGGCTGACAGAATGTGGTCCACTGGAGAAGGGAATGGCAAACCACTTCAGTATTCTTGCCTTGAGAACCCCATGAACAGTATGAAAAGGCAAAATGATAGGATACTGAAAGAGAAACTCCCCAGGTCAGTAGGTGCCCAATATGCTACTGGAGATCAATGGAGAAGTAACTCCAGAAAGAATGAAGGGATGGAGCCAAAACAAAAACAATACCCAGCTGTGGATGTGACTGGTGATAGAAGCAAAGTCCGATGCTGTAAAGAGCACTATTGCATAGGAACCTGGAATGTCAGGTCCATGAATCAAGGCAAACTGGAAGTGGTCAAACAAGAGATGGCAAGAGTGAATGTCGACATTCTAGGAATCAGCGAACTGAAATGGACTGGAATGGGTGAATTTAACTCAGATGACCATTATATCTACCACTGCGGGCAGGAATCCCTTAGAAGAAATGGAGTAGCCACCATGGTCAACAAAAGAGTCCGAAATGCAGTACTTGGATGCAATCTCAAAAACGACAGAATGATCTCTGTTCGTTTCCAAGGCAAACCATTCAATATCACAGTAATTCAAGTCTATGCCCCAACCAGTAACACTGAAGAAGCTGAAGTTGAACGGTTCTATGAAGACCTACAAGACCTTTTAGAACTAACACCCAAAAAAGATGTCCTTTTCATTATAGGGACTGGAATGCAAAAATAGGAAGTCAAGAAATACCTGGAGTAACAGGCAAATTTGGCCTTGGAGTACAGAATGAAGCAGGGCAAAGGCTAATAGAGTTTTGCCAAGAAAATGCACTGGTCATAACAAACACCCTCTTCCAACAACACAAGAGAAGACTCTACACATGGACATCACCAGATGGTCAACACCGAAATCAGATTGATTATATTCTTTGCAGCCAAAGATGGAGAAACTCTACACAGTCAGCAAAAACAAGACTGGGAGCTGACTGTGGCTCAGATCATGAACTCCTTATTGCCAAATTCAGACTGAAATTGAAGAAAGTAGGGAAAACCACTAGACCATTCAGGTATGACCTAAATCAAATCCCTTATGATTATACAGTGGAAGTGAGAAATAGATTTAAGGGACTAGATCTGATAGAGTGCGTGATGAGCTATGGAATGAGGTTCGTGACATTGTACAGGAGACAGGGATCAAGACCATCCCCATGGAAAAGAAATGCAAAAAAGCAAAATGGCTGTCTGGGGAGGCCTTACAAATAGCTGTGAAAAGAAGAGAAGCCAAAAGCAAAGGAGAAAAGGCAAGATATAAGCATCTGAATGCAGAGTTCCAAAGAATAGCAAGAAGAGATAAGAAAGCCTTCCTCTGCGATCAATGCAAAGAAATACAGGAAAACAACAGAATGCAAAAGACTAGAGATCTCTTCAAAAAAATTAGAGATACCAAGGGAACATTTCATGCAAAGATGGGCTCGATAAAGGACAGAAATGGTTTGGACCTAACAGAAGCAGAAGAAATTAAGAAGAGGTGGCAAGAATACACAAAAGAACTGTACAAAAAAGAGCTTCACGACCCAGATAATCATGATGGTGTGATCACTCACCTAGAGCCAGACATCCTAGAATGTAAAGTCAAATGAGACTTAGAAAGCATCACTATGAACAAAGCTAGTGGAGGTGATGGAATTCCAGTTGAGCTATTTCAAATCCTGAAAGATGATGCTGTGAAAGTGCTGACAATATGCCAACAAATTTGGAAAACTCAGCAGTGGCCACAGGACTGGAAAAGGTCAGTTTTCATTCCAATCCCAAAGAAAGGCAATGCCAAAGAATGCTCAAACTACCGCACAGTTGCACTCATCTCACATGCTAGTAAAGTAACGCTCAAAATTCTCCAAGCCAGGCTTCAGCAACACGTGAACTGTGAACTTCCAGATGTTCAAGCTGGTTTTAGAAAAGGCAGAGGAACCAGAGATCAAATTGTCAACATCCGCTGGATCATCGAAAAAGCAAGAGAGTTCCAGAAAAACATCAATTTCTGCTTTATTGACTATGCCAAAGCCTTTGACTGTGTGGATCACAATAAACTGTGGAAAATTCTCAAAGAGATGGGAATACCAGACCACCTGACCTGCCTCTTGAGAAACCTATATGCAGGTCAGGAAGCAACAGTTAGAACTGGACATGGAACAACAGACTGGGTTCCAAATAGGAAAAGGATTTCATCAAGGCTGTATATCGTCACCCTGCTTATTTAACTTATATACAGAGAACATCATGAGAAACGCTGGGCTGGAAGAAGCACAAGCTGGAATCAAGATTGCTGGGAGAAATATCAATAACCTCAGATATGCAGATGACACCACCCTTATGGCAGAAAGTGAAGAGGAACTAAAAAGTCTCTTGATGAAAGTGAAAGAGGAGAGTGAAAAAGTTGGCTTAAAGCTCAACATTCAGAAAACGAAGATCATGGCATCCGGTCCCATCACTTCATGGGAAATAGATGGGGAAAGAGTGGAAACAGTGTCAGACTTTATTTTTGGGGGCTCCAAAATCACTGCAGATGATGACTGCAGCCATGAAATTAAAAGACACTTACTCCTTGGAAGGAAAGTTATGACCAACCTAAATAGCATATTCAAAAGCAGAGACATCATTTTGCCAACAAAAGTCCATCTAGTCAAGGCTATGGTTTTTCCAGTGGTCATGTATGGATGTGAGAGCTGGACTGTGAAGAAAGCTGAGCACCGAAGCATTGATGCTTTTGAATTGTGGTGTTGGAGAAGACTCTTGAGAGTCCCTTGGATGGCAAGGAGATCCCACCAGTCCATCCTAAAGGAGATCAGTCTTGGGTGTTCATTGGAAGGACTGATGCTGAAGCTGAAACTCCAATACTTTGGCCAGCTCATGCGAAGAGTTGACTCATTGGAAAAGACTCTGATGCTGGGAGGGATTGGGGGCAGCAGGAGAAGGGGACGACAGAGGATGAGATGGCTGGATGGCATCACCGACTCAATGGACATGAGTTTGGGTGAACTCCGGGAGTTGACGATGGACAGGGAGGCCTGGGGTGCTGCGATTCATGGGGTCGCAAAGAGTCGGACACAACTGAGCGACTGAACTGAACTGAACTGATTGAAATAAAGCCTCAACTTACTTGTACATATTATCTTAATTTTAATTAAGATTAGAAACGTGGAAAACAAAGTATGATTACCAAAGGGGGAAGGGGAGGGAAAGATAAATAAGGATTTGGAGATTAACAGATACACACTACTCTATATAAAAAGATAACCAACAAGGACCTACTGCATAGCACAAAGAACTATACTCAACATTTTGTAATAACCTATAAGAAAAAAGAATCTGAAAAAATGATATATATACATACATGTATATAATTATATATACAGGAATCTCTTTACTGTATACTTGAAACTAACACAACATTATAAATCAACTATACTTCAATAAAAAATAACAATTTTTTAAAGTATATGCTGTTAATTCTTTTCTGAGCCAAGTGTACAGACCTGTCTGCTAGAATCTGGGATTATGTGCCTCACCTATGAGAAGCCTACCTGTCTGGAGCACAAATCCACACAATCAGGGCACCACTGTCCACCAGGCACCAAAACTCTAAGTACAGAATATGGCAGTAAAGTAAGGATTTCAAACATAGAATCCTGCCAATTCCAATCATGACGGGGTGCAAACACCATGCCAAGAGAAATAAAACCAAAACAACAAAGAAAAAAGAACGTGGAAAAATGCACTGAGGCTCATAAATATGCTGAAAGAAAGGACACTGACCCAAAAATGTTACCAACTGCCCTCCAAACCAGTCTTCTCCTCAATGCTAAAGCTGAGTAGAGGCCAACCAACTGAAGGCCACTGAAAACAGCCCCTCCATCAAAATTACTAGGTGGGCAGAGGCATCACAATTTCTGAAGCAGCAGGACTTTAGAACAGTGTTGAAAAACATCTACTCAGACGAACTCAAAAGGAAGATTTCCCTTCCCGATTAACTCATGTCTCAGGAACTCCTTCACAGGCCAACACACAGGCCAGCCAGTGTCATCCCCGTCTTGAACACACACAACCACGTTTTCATGCTATAAGCATGAAGCAGCAGAAAGGTTTTCTTGTTCCTTTTCTCGGTTTTGGCGCAACATCCACTGACCTATCCCATCTGGGATTCTGTATACAAGTGCTACAGCAGAATACCACTGAGTAACAAAAGGAGGGAGGCGAGAAGCAATACTACAGGCATTTTATCATTTATCAAAGAGATGAGTACCTCAGATGACCTCATGTGAATCTTGCTTTTAACCATCTGGTAGCTGATAAGCCTCAGTTTCTGAATCATAAAGTGAGGATAATACTAGTACGAATCCCATTGCTGTTGTTGCTCAGTCGCTAAGTCGTGTCTGATTCTTTGCGACCCCATGGACTGCAGCACGCCAGGCTCCTCTGTCCTCCACTACCTCCTGGAGTTTGCTCAAATTCACGTCCATTAAGTTGGTGATGCTATCGAATCATCTCATCCTCTGTTGCCCTCCTCTCCTCCTGCCCTCAATCTTTCCCAGAATCAGGATCTTTTCCAATGAGTCAGCTCTTCACAACACGCGGCCAAAGTACTGAAGCTTCAGCTTCAGCAACAGTCCTTCCAATGAATATTCAGGGTTGATTTCCTTCAGGATGGACTGGATTGAACTCCTGCTGTCCAAGGGACTCTTGAGACTCTTCTCTAGTGCTACAATTCAAAGCCTTAAATTCTTCATCATTCAGTCTTCTTCATGGTCCAACTCTCACATCCATATATGACTACTGGAAAAACCATAGCTTTGGCTCTTCGGACCTTTGTCAGCAAAGTGATGTCTCTGCTTTTTAATACACTGCCTAGGTTTGATCATACATTTCCTGCCAAGGAGCAAGTGTTTTGTTTTGTTTAATTTCATGGCTACAATCACTGTTCACAGTGATTTTGGAGCCCAAGAAAATAAAATCTGTCACTGCTTCCACTTTTTCCCTTTCTATTTGCCATGAAGTGATGGGACCAGATGCCAAGATCTTAGTTTTTTGAGTGTTGAGTTTCAAGTCAGTTTTTTCACTCTCCTCTTTCACCCTCATCAAGAGGCTCTTTAGTTCCTCTTCACTTTCTGCCATTAGAGCGGTATCATCTATATCTGAGGCTGATGCTATTTCTCTTGGCAATCTGGATTCCAGCTTGTGCTTCACCCAGCTTGGCATTTAGCATGATGTACTCTCCATATAAGTTAAAAAAGTAGGGTGACAATATACAGCCTTGACGTACTCCTTTCCCAATTTGGAACCAGTCTGTTGTTCCATGTCCAGTTCTAACTATTGCTTCTTGACCTGCATACAGGTAAGGTAGTCTGGTATTCCCATTTCTTAAAAATGTTCCAGTTTGTTGTGATCCACACAATCAAAGGCTTTAACATAGTCAATGAAGCAGAAGTGGATGTTTTTCTGGAATTCCCTTGCTTTCTCCATGATGCAATGAATGTTACCAATTCGATCTCTGGTTCCATTACCTCTTTGAAATCGAGATATACATCTGAAAGTTCTCAGTTCATGTACTGCTGAAGCCTAGCTTGAAGGATTATGAGTATAACCTTGCTGGCACGTTAAATGAGTCCAATTATACAGTAGACTGAACATTCATTGGCATTGCCCTTCTTTGGGTTTGGAATGAAAACTGACTTTTTCCCATCTTGTGGCCACTGTCCAAATTTGCTGACATACTGAGTGCAGCTCTTTAACAGCATCATCTTTTAGGATTTTAAATAGCTCGGTTGGAAGTGTGTCACCTCCACTAGCTTTGTTTGTAATAGTGCTTCCTAAGTCCCACTTGACTTCACACTCCAGGATGTCTGGCTCTAGGTGAACGACCATACCACTGAGTTTACTGGGAACATTAAGACCTTTTTTGCACAATTCTTCTGTGTATTCTTGCCACCTCTTCTTAATCTCTTTTGCTTCTGTTAGGTCCTTACTGTTTCTGTCTTTTATCATGCCCATCCTTGCATGAAATGTTCCCTTGATATCTCCAATTTTCTTGAAGAGATCTCTAGTCTTTCCCCTTCTACTGTTTCCCTCTAATTCTTTGCATTTTTCATATAAGAATGAAAATTCTTCCCTCTCCTTGCTATTCTCTGGGTTATATACCCAACTGAATGCAGTATATCTTTCCCCTTCTCCCTTGCCTTTCACTTCTCTTCTTTCCTCAGCTATGTGTAAAGCCTCCTCAGACAACCACTTTGCCTTCTTGCATTTCTTTTTCTTTGGGATGGTTTTGGTCACCGCCTCCTGTACAATGTTATGAACTTTCATCCATAATTCTTCAGGCATTCTGTTTACTAGATCTAAAGTCTTGAATCTATTCATCAGCTCCACTGTATAATCATAAGGAATTTGATTTAGGTCATACCTAAATGGCCTAGTGGTTTTCCCTATTTTCTTCAATTTAAGCCTTAATTTTGCAATAAGGAGTTCATATCTGAGCCACAGTCAGCTCCAAGAAGGACCAAATGAGAGAATGCATGTGAAAATTTATACCATGTCTGGTATACAGTAACACTCACTAAACACTATTATTACTATTATTACTATTTTTAATAAGACCATTTTATATAAAAATCATAGGAAGTTACAATTCTAAAACCTCTCTGTACCTCAACCAGGATCAAAGATTAGATTTCTTCAAAAAATATATCAGTTCATGAAGTCAAAAGTAAATATACTAGCTTCCCAAAAAGTCAATCCCATAGACATAGCCACAGAAGAGTGGGAGAGTGGAGGGTAATAAAACATAAAATGTCTCAAGATATCACAGAGTTTGGAATCACTGCCATGTTTGATAAACAGACAAGAAAACAATCTATGACAATCTTTTGTTGCTGTTGTTATTTAGCCATTAAGTCGTGTCTGACTCTCGCAGCTCCATGGACTGTCTACCCTTTCTGTCTACCCTTTCTTCTCCAGGGCATCTTCCTGGGTAGACATGCCCTTCTGTCTACCACTTTCTTCTCCAGGGCATCTTCCCAACCCAGGGATTGAACCCTTGTCTTCTGCGTTGGCAGGCAGATTCTTTACCATTGAGCCCTTGACAATCCTACATAGTATTAAAATACACATCACTTTGGAAAGAAACCTAGGTATATAATTTGGAGAAAGTCCATATGTTTTTACATCCCACAGGCAGCCATGGTGTGGTTCCCTTCCTCTTTCTGTTAATATTTAACTACAAGATGCTTACCAAAGTCTGTTTCACAAACTACCCTGTGTACCGTATTTTTCTAAGTGAACATGGTTTTAAGGCAACACAAACAAATACAGCAATGTAAATATCAGGACACTAAAATACTTTCCATTCACTTTTTAAAGCAACAGGAGCTTTGGATTCCGTGAGTTGATCTGACTTCCAACAGTTCATCATCACGTCTGGATTTCCAGGAAAAGTTTAGATGTCATGTGCCTGCCATAATGTCAAGGTCTGTGAGGTCCGTCGCTGAGGCACGTCTTAACCCCATTCTTCATCAACAAGAGAATTAAACAAGACCTGAGGCTGGGCTGAGCCTCACTGGCCTCCTTTACTAAGTCTTGTGCAAGAAAGCGATAATGACATCAAAATTTCCAAGGCAAGTCTCCAGAAGAGTCTAGGAAGATACCATCTCTGCCTCGTGGATGACACTCAGACTTAGTGAAGGCAAACAGCCAGTTTTGACATCTTAAGCATTCCTCTCTTCTTCAGTAAAGTAAAAGAGTCCCTCGCTTTTGTTCACTTGTTGGAGATGTTAGTGAAAGGCTGAGCAGAAGACTTCAAAACTCCCATCCACTCCAAGATTCAATAATCCCTTGAATACAAGACTGTATTAACTTTACTTATAACACAAAGTTGAATGCTGTGAGTTTAACTTATGAGAAACCAAAATTATTATTAATTGACCAATAAAGACATAGAAAATAGACTCAAAACTTATATGCCCTCAGGAAAACTGAAAGATTAAAAATGCCTTCAAGCTTCCTACAAAACAGACTGTGCAAACATCTGAGACAATTTCAACTTTGATGTAAATGAAAGACCTAAATAAATTAATTCTTTCACTAGAGTGTTTTCTGAATCTTGCACTGTGTGAGCTGCTAAAGATGCAACAAGTCAGAGGGAATCCCTGCTCTCTCAAAACTTACAACCCAGTAGGAGATTTAGAAAATAAGATAATAAATTACAACCTATTAATGTGAGTGCTGTGATGAGAGACAAACAGGGTTCTACAGGAGCCCGAAGGAAACTCTTGATGAGCCGGGGAAGTTTTCCCAAGAAAGACGTCTCAGCTGAGACCTAAAGGATGAACAGGAATTAAGGAAGCAAAGATGTGGCAGGGATGATAATGAAGAGTGCCCTGTCCCTTAGGAGGGTGTGATTAAAGGAGAGCACATGGAATGTCCAAGAACTGAGAACAGATTTCTCTGGATGGAATATGTGCTGTGAGTGGAGAGCTAGTAGAAGATGAAAAGGGTCAAAACCCAAGGGCATCACTTAAAGATACTTCATCGGGAGAGACATAGAAAAATGGGGATTTTAGAAAGATCTTTGTGAGTCCAGTATGGAAAAAAAAAATTGAACTAGATTCAGAGAGACCAGCTGAGAAGTATCAGGGTTGACTGAAACAGTGAGAATTGTCTCTTGAATTAAAGTGGTGAGAGTGAGTATGAAGAGAAAAGGCTAAGTTCAAGAAATACTCAGGATGCAGATTCATCAGACACATGGGGTCCGGGCAAAACACAGGAGGACACATTTCTAGCTACAGAGCAGGTAGATACAGATGCTATTGAGGCTAGGAGCCCAGAAGGAAAAGCAAGTCTTATATATGTTAAACGTAAGTTCAGCTTTGGCTGTTTTGAGTTTAAAGAGCCCGAGAGTTAGATGGCTAGCTCTGGAGCTCAGGGGGGGAAAAAAAAACAAAGCAAGAAAGTGTCAGAGACTTGGAAATCACCCTTCTGGTCACTGTAGCACAATGAGAGAACAGAAGAACCCCAGGTTAAAACTATAAGAAGCCTCAAAGTTTAAGGAATAAATAGCAGAAGATGACACAAGGGCAGTTTAAGAGTGGGAGAGCCAGTGGAAGAAACCATCTCAAGTAGAAGGGGTGGAGACCCAAAGGAAATGTCAGCTTCTGAAACACCTCCCCACATGTGGATCTGTGCTGTGCGTGGCATGGACAGATAAGGAATCACAAGCATGGGTTGCCATGGCCAGCGTGTCAGTACTCAAGACCTGGGCGGCCCCCAAGAAGCTGTCAAATGACAAATGATGTCTTTGGGAGGAAACAATAACCTAAAGGATGAGGACAGAGGATGAGACGGTCGGATGGCATCACTGACTCAACAGAAATGAGTTTGGGCAAAGTCCGGGAAATAGTGAAGGACAGGGAAGCCTGGCATGCTGGGTCCATGGGGTCACATGGAGTCAGAAAGGACTAAGAAACTGAACAACAATAACCTACAATACAAGTGAGGTGACAGATGTTCATTATGGAGGACCTACAGCAGACAGACTCGCCAAGCAGTGAAGAGCAACAACTGCTGATGTGGTGGGTAATGTGATACCCCCCAGATCCCCTTTTCAGGGTCCATGTGCCTGTCCTCTCAGCTTCTAGGAATATCCGTGCTGCTAAGGACTCACAGATGTGAGCCTCAAAGGGAACTGCCTTCCACCACAGGGGAGCTGCCCTGCCCAAGAATAATCCTCGCAGCCCCTCTCAAGGGCAGCCTACCAGCAATGGCTGGCTGATGTAGGGATATGAGGGGTCTGGTTCCCTGGCCTCAAGTTGAGACATTTCTGAAGAGTCATTCCAGCTCCCAAGCCTTCCTTGGGATCCACTGAGACCTCAGCTGGAAACTCAGTGCAGGTCTGCTTCACCAACCAATCCTGCCTCACTTCCTTACAGGTCAAGCACCCAAGAGAATCCTTCAGTAAACCCTCTGGATACAATTCTCCAGTTCTAGGCAGCTTGACCTAAAATGGATGGTGCATACCAAACTGGGCCAAAACACTGAGGCTTGAGTAGAGAAAAACAGCAGCTGCAAACCACAGGGCAGTCTTTGTGTGTAAAGAGGTACAGGGGGCTCTGTCTCAGGCAGCACTTAACAGAGAATGTTGCTGGTGTTGGTGTTCAGTTGCCCAGCCATGTCCGACTCTTTGCAACCCCATGGACTGCAGCATGCCAGGCTTTCCTGTCCTTCACCATCTCCCAGAGTCTGCCCAAGTTCATGTTCACTGCATCGGTGATGCCATCCAGCCATCTTATCCTCTGATGCCCTCTTGTCCTAGAATAGCCATTCTCAATCCAGTTGTCACCCATAATGAAGGACAATGATTTGGGTGTTTGAATTCACCGTAAGGGACTTTTGTTACCTAGTAAGTCTATACAAGATCCAGTGGAAGGCAAAAGGGAAACTTGAATTTCTAGGGCAATCTGAAGGAATCTTCTTAGAAAGGGTAAAAAGTAATACTCTATAGGGGAAAAATAAAGGACACTCACTCAAGAGAAACCCGAGGTAGCCTAGAAGCACAGGTTTTGAACATTCTCAATGACTCATTCAACAAATATTTATTGAAAGGTCACAGTGTGCCCAGGAACATGCCATGAGTTAAGAATACAATCATGGAAAATACACTAGACATGGCCTGTACTCTCAGAGAGCTCAGAATCCAGCAGAAAATTCTGGAGTTCAGCAATGGAACCCTCTTCCCCCACCAAAATGGTTCCAGGAAACCTAACACATAAAATCAGATACATGTGATAACTTCCCAGTGGAGATGTCTGGTGTAACTATAACTTACAGACACTTCCTTATCTCTGCGTTAACTCATGAGAGCAATAAAGCCTATTGTGCTTAAGAGTAAGGTTTTTAAATAAGGTCTGAGGAAGTTACTCTTCCTATAAAAGCCTTGGCAATTTATCTCCACATTTGGTTTGCTTGTCCATAAGAAAACAAGCCCCGATTTGCAATGAAAAGTAGTTGTGAGTGCTAACCAGGCTTGGTTGGTTTCATCACCTTGTCTTGCAATTTCAAGGTGTCCTTCACTCTAACTGAAGTCTGATGTCTGTTTCAGAGTTGAACGTTTAACATAAAGAGTTCACACTCTCTCTCCTAAATATAAAAGTCAGGGTAGAAGGACCCAGAACTCTAAATAAACACCCACACTACCTTTTATACAATTTAAGGAGACAAAGTGTTAGACATTCAGTTACTACCAGACACTGATGATTACGCCAGGTCTAGAACATTCATCGTCACACCACCTGAACCTTAAGCGGTTATTTAAATGGACGGGGTGCATTGTGCTCTAAAGCGTGTTTGCTTGTACACGTTCACGTGAGGCGCTATGAATAGGCCTGAAATTCTTAAAGAATGTTGCAGACTCAGAATGATGCTAAAACAGTGCATTTACTGAAAGTTCACTTACACATCCAGAGATGGCAGGAAAAGCTGTATTCTGAGGTCTGCTCACAGAAAGGGTTGACCTGATTGCCCCTTTTAACATACTAAAAACACTCCAATGTGTTAAAAATGTGGTATACAACCATATGTGGGCGTGAGGTTTTCTTCACGATCACATTCTGAACAGCAGTTTAAAAGACATTCATGGCTGCAGCCCCAGCACTTAGCATAGTTCTAGGCACATAGTTAACATAAAATAAATATTTGATTGATGGTTAATTGAACAAAAGTAACTATTTTTAAATAAAATTCACATCCAGGATATGTGATCCATGGTTTATTAGCAAGTGCCCTTGAGATATAAGTTTTAGAACACTGAACTCAGACAAGGAAATGAAAATCAAAGAGGAAAATTCCCTGATCAAGAATCTGAGAATAGGGTGGAGGCCCCTCGGCAGGGGAATTCCTGGTATGGCAGAATGTGGCCTGGGGCCCCAGTCCCACACATGTGTCCCTCCAGTCTCCACACCAATGCTCCTATAAGTCATTTAGAAAGCAATGTGGTGATGGAACGATGCTGGGGGGATTCCGGGAGAGATGGGATGACTGGAGCAAAGAAAGAACAAATTTTTTTAATATTTAACATTTTACTGATTAAAATATTTATGATTATAAATTGCATTCAGTTTTCTGTTATCAAACACACAATTAAGAGAAAACAGGACATAAAATGACAAACTGATGGCCCTCCCAGGCTTCCCAGGAACGGACCACACCTTTCTATAGGCTTGGTCAACTGATGGGCCTGTCATTGGAGTAACAGGAACTTTGGAGGGGGCAGCTTCCACCAAGTGACTCAGCCTAACTGGGCAATGTCAGAAGAGACACTTTGCTACAAGAAGGGACAAGAAGGAGTGACTCAGGACCAAGAAAAGCTACTTCACCATCCCTATCATTCACTCAACTACCAGAGCAGGGGCTGACTCAAAGCAGGGGTGAGTTTCAGACCCAGCGGAGGCCTGCCCCAGGGGCCCAGTACCACCTCTAACCTGCCATCCCCAGCATGGCTCCAGGGAACAGCTCAGTGTAACGGAAGACCAAAACCAGCAGCATCCTTGGAGCTCTAGGCTTGCCTCTCTTCACACACAAGACGATGATGGCTACAAAGAAGTAAGGTGTTCACATGAAAAAGTAACAAGACTCCATCAGGAGGAGGAGTTTTTTTAAAAACAGAAGAGCTCTCATTTTACAGTAGAAGCCATCGAGGTTCAAAAAGACTCAAAGACGTGTCTAGCTTCACAGTGTTACGAATCGGTGGTATGTTGATGGGGATGCTGACTATCAATCAGGGTTCAGCCAGGGAAGCTGAACCACTAGATATACTGATATATATTAAGAGATTTAACAAAGAGCAGCTTATGTGGTTATGGACCTGGCTAGGGAAGTCTGAGGTCCATAGTCAGGTCATTAGGAAGGGGAAGCTGGAAATCTTCCAGGCTGAGGCTGCTATCCACAGATGGCATTTCTTCTTCTTCAGGAAAGCCCCCATTCTATTCTTAAGGCTTTTCAACAGACTGAATCAAGTTCACCCAGATTACCTAGAATAATCTCTCTTATTTAAAGTCAACTGATTATGGACTTTAATCACCTCTACAAAATAACCTCACAGCAACACCTGTTTTAGTGTTTGACTGACTACCTGACACTTAAAACACTATCACATTCATTTATCAGTAGCACCCCAGTGATCTGATCTCTCAGAGAACTGCTGGTACAACCCGTTTATCAAGAACTTTATCTCCTTGTTCTCAATACAGCAAGATCTCTTCCCTGAGCAAATTTTATTCAAAAAGGTTCTGGGTGACTACGTTAAACGTATTCTACCTTTTTTCTCCAGCTAAAATTACTGAAGATGTTGGGCCCCACTGTCACCATTCAGCAGGAGAGGAGTTTGTAGGGTTCATGGAAAATCACTTCTTGGGTCCAATAAACCAAAGTCAGTATCACAATTTTTTGTTATCCACCAAAGCAGTAGAGCATGTGTAGAACTAGGGGAATGGAGAATAGGCTGATCTATTCTCCCACTTCACCCTGGATATCACATTCACTCTCTCCTCACTATCAAACAATGTTTTTTTAACTGAAGTATAGTTGACTTACAATGTTGTGTTAGTTTCTGATGATAAAGTGATATATTCTTTGGCAGATTCTTTTCCATTATAGTTTATTATAAGATATTGTATATAGTTCCCTGTGCTATACAGTTGGACCCTGTTGTTTATCTATTTTATATAGTAGTGTGTGTGTCTAATGCAAAACTACTAATTTATCCCTCCCCTCTTTTCCTCTTTGGTAACCATAAGCTTGTTTTGTTGTTTTTTTTTTTTTTTGTCTGTGAGTCTGTTTCCATTCTGTGAAAATGTTCATTTGTATTATTCTTTTAGATTCCACATATAAGTAATAACATATGATATTTGCTTTGTCTAACTTACTTCACTTAATGTGATAATCTCTAGGTCTATCCAAGTTGTTGAAAATAGCATTATTTCATTGTTTTTTTATGGCTGTCTCACTCAAGCTTCTCAAGAGTGTTACCCATATGTCTTTACATCCACATTCCCCACATTCCCCTGCAGGCATCATCACACTGCAATCAAGCCCTCCCACCAAAACACTCTATAGAAAACATGCCCCTTAAGGTTTCCAATGACTTACTGTTTATTACAGCCAAAGGACTCTGTTGACCACACCATTCATGAAATACAATTTTCCATTACCTTCCATAACAGCAAAGTCTCTTGTTTTGCCTCCTACCTCTCTTGCTATTCCTTGTAAATCTGATCTTCTGTCTCTTCTTCCATCCTGTAAATGTCCACTTTCTCCAGTCCTCCTCTCCTGGACTCCCCTCCTATTTACATTCTAATCTATATGCCAATGATTTCCAATCTCTATCTCCATGACAGATCATGCTTTTGAGTCTCATGCTCACATGACCTACTGCTGTGAATATCTATAGCTAGGTGCCCCAGAAACACTCTGAACTCATTGTCCTTTCCACTGACCCCACTTCCTCCAACCAATGCTTCTTCCTCGATTCTCTATCTCCACTACTGGTTCCACCACCCACCTAATGGACCAAAACAGAAACCACCAAGTTATGCCTCAACTCCTGCCTTTCCCTCAAGCCTACATAATGTCAGTCAAGTCTTACTTGAGAGGAATGAAGAGAGTATAACTGAAAATCACATTTTCTAGCCTCCTTTGCAGCTAGCTATGACCATATAATTATTCAGGCCAATAAGAGGAAAGCAAGATTGCATGGAACTTTCAGCAGCTGTTTATAGAAGATTAGTCAACTTTTGCATCTCCTTTTCTGCCTATTTCTTCCATCCTCTCACACAAAAGATGGCTAGAGCTCCATGGCCACCTTGGATCCAGCAGTGACCTTAATGGGAGAAGCCACAGCTGAAGATGAAAGAGACAAGAAGAAGCCTGATATCCTGAGAACTTTGGAGAGCATCACACCAATCTTGGACTGCCTAACTCCAAGTTTATTTCATGTAAGAAAATAAACCTTGTTTCAGTTCAGTTCAGTCGCTCAGTCGTGTCCGACACTTTGCGACCCCATGAATCGCAGCACGCCAGGCCTCCTTGTCCATCACCAACTCCCAGAGTTCACTCAGACTCACGTCCATCGAGTCAGTGATGCCATCCAACCATCTCATCCTCTGTCGTCCCCTTCTCCTCCTGCCCCCAATCCCTCCCAGCATCAGAGTCTTTTCCAATGAGTCAACTCTTCGCGTGAGGTGGCCAAAGGACTGGAGTTTCAGCTTTAGCGTCAGTTTAGGCCACTGTTATTGTACATTTTCTATTAAAAGCAGCCAGCCATAATCTTGACTAGTGTACCAAATTACGTTGATTCTTTTTTAATCTTTCAAATTCCATCCATTTCTCTTCATCTGTATTACCACTCCTTTGGTTCAAGTCACCAACTGACACTCCTTCCAATTACCAAAAGAGTATACTAACTGGTCACCATGGCTTCTAATCTTCCTCCAAACTAATCCACTGTCCATTTCTGAGGGGCGATCTGAGATTATGCAACAAAAGTGTTACAAATGTTAGCATTTTTCAACCTAGAAATTTCACTTCTCAGAATTTATCTGGAGGAAAATAATAAGACAGGAATACAAATAATTATGTTTATGGAGGTTAAAAGCAATATTTAAGTTGTTTATAAATGGAAAAAATCTAGATGTCCAACAATAGGGGGTCAGTTAGACACAAAATAGTGTATCGATTTAAGTGAAAATTAACCTGTCATTAAAAATCATGATGTAGAATAATATCTTAAGATACATAAGGAAATAATCATTATATATATGTATAAGAAAAATAAAACAATATATATCCTATGTTCTAATTTGATTTTTTAATTATATAGATATAGAAAATACTTTCACTCATATTTGTACCTATACCAAGGAAGCTAACACTTTAATTAATTCAGATATCACATCACTATTTAATAAACATCAAGTATATGCTAAATGTATAATACATGTATAATAATATTTATCTTAGATATATTAGATATATATATCTATGCTGCTGCTGCTGCTAAGTTGCTTTAGTTGTGTCCGACTCTGTGCAACCCCATAGATGGCAGCCCAACAGGTTCTGCCATCCCTGGGATTCTCCAAGCAAGAATACTGGAGTGGGTTGCCATTTCCTTCTCCAATGCGTGAAAGTGAAATCACTCAGTCGTGTCTGACTCTTAGCGACTCTGACTCTTAGAGCCCACCAGGCTCCTCCGTCCATGGGATTTTCCAGGAAAGAGTACTAGAGTGGGGTGCCATTGCCTTCTCTGATATATATCTACATATAGATATAATTTTATGCTTTTATTTTTCCAAGATGCAACAATAAACATAAATTGCTTTTAAAAGTAGAAAAGATAAATATTCTCAATAAGTCCTGCAAACCTGATCATGCTCATTTCCTAGTTCAAACATCTCCACAGTCATCACGTTCTCTGGAAGGCTTTCATTTATTCCCCCAAGGTAGATTCCCCTCATGATGGTAGAGAACCCCATCTTTCCCTGTACTAACACTTTTCCTCCTGCACTCTAAACTGCCTATTTTCTGAACTATATCTCATACTAGATCATAAGCTCAGGCAGTACAATCTCATCAATTCCCTAGAGCAGTGGTTGGCATATATTTGGTGTTCTCTTAAAGTGAGATGAGCAAATGAATGATGGTGTTATGAATTTAGCCACATCTACCACTTTTTTCACCATCCAAGAGACGTAGAGGGGCTCACATCTTTGCAATCTAAATGTGTGTCTCCAACACTTAAGATTTTTGATAATTACCATGCCTGAACCATTCCTTAGCAATTGCTCAGGTACAAGACGCTGTATAAACTCATTTCAAGGATAGTTTAAGCCCCTGAGGAAATAATCTTATTCGATGAGGAATGACTTCGCATAAAAGTCTATACTGCTTGAAAATAAGCTGCTATCTATCCACAGGGAATAATTTAAAATAACTTTCAAAAGCTGAGAGAATCATATACCCAGTCGATATTCTTCAGGTGTCTACCATGTGCCAAAAAATCAATTCAGCTCATCCAGTGTATTCTCTTTGACAATATTTGCCTCTTCAAATACTGGTACTGACACTCAAGAAGTTTTATCACTGACTGTTCATTCTGGAATTATACGTGTTTCACCTTGGGTACAAGTGGTACATAGAGGAATATGTCAAATTAACAAGTTGTGTTGGTTCTTATGTGAGTTTCATAGTTTGTTAATGTTTTGAAGCAATCGCAGGAAAGAGCTCTGACAAGGAAAGAGAAAGACTTAACAATGCTTGAAGATCAAGAACAAAGCTGGAAACGCATTCAAGTGCCTTCCTTTAATCTGAGTAGTGGCCCATGGTGGCTTCAAGAATTATTACCTTTCCAGTATGCTAACATGACTGGCAAAGCTGCAAATTACAGATGAAGAAGGTACAAAATATTTCTTTTCATACAGATGAATGCAGAGGGCTACGCTCTGGGTTAGATTTCATTTCAGTGAAAACGGTCTCCATTAGAAGTGAATGACCTCTTCGAGCTACAGAGAGAAGAAAGAAGTACCAGCCCAATTTGAAGGCTGTAAGGATGGACTGACCTGGTAAGAGCAAACATCAGCCAGGTGGAGATTTAACTGAGGGGTATTTTCATTAGATTTGGTTTTGTTTTTCTTCACGAAGTTCCAATGTTTCTGCAGTCGGCCTCAATCCACTTTTTCCCATAAACCCTGTTATTTTCAGTGCATAATTTTGCAGGACACAAGGTGCCTATGTAGCGCTATAGCAGAAAGGTCCATGTTCATCACTGTAGCAGCATCGATTTTTAACTAAAGTAAATTTCTTTCAACGAAACGAAAATCCTATTATCGTTTATTTTATTTGGAATGAAACAAAAGCAGTATTTATATATATATATACATACACATAACGGTATACATATTTATTAGATATGGATGCGTGAATACATAAGATAGAACTATCTTACGGGAAGATACCCAGGAACTGTAAGTAAACTGAACACTGACAAATGTCAGGAACTGCCACTGTTAGAAACGCCTCAATCAATTTCAACTTGGCCACTGACCTTCTGTGTAGACATACAGCATTCTCTTTGAATATTTTTGCCAACTGAATGGAGCCCTCCTCCATACTGTCAGCTAATCACAAGGGAGAGGGTGTAAAACACCACCCAACAGCCACTTGGAAAGCCATGCGGTTGAAGCTTAAATGCATTCAATCCTTTTAATGAATAACATAGTCTGGCTCTCTGGAAGGGGACTCAGCCACACTTCCTTCCAGAAAGAACTGGAAGGGACTCTCCTAAACAAGGTGTTACCACCACGGAGAGACCACAAGTCAAAGGAGAAAGGAGAACAAAGGGCAGCGCTCCACACAAGTATAACAAAGGTCAGCCAAGGTACTTTATCTATTCTTAAGTTGGTCTTCTGTTCACTGATTCAGTCAACAAGTATTTGAATGTTCGAGGACACAGAGATGGACAAGGCAACTGGGCTCCTTATTCCACTGGTTACATCTTCCTGATATCCAAACATGTTAGCGAATGCTTGACTACCATCTGGGGGCTGCAAACTCTAATGCCTACTGGAGCCAGACAAGTAATGTGAGAGTGAAGCAGAAAGGGTTTCTGGTAAGAGGGCGCACTGGGACAATTATACACAAGTATCACACACCCCATCTAAAGGTATTCAAGTCCATTTTTCTTATCTACCATCCAGGCAAGGCAAAAAACATAGAAAGCCTAGACCTGGCTCACAGACTACCATTTTATGACTCTTTTGTTTAGCAGAATATTGACCAGAGCATCTGGGTAAGAAATTTCATTTTGCATTTAGATATATGACTTTAAAATGCTCAGCCCATATTTACGATCACCTTCGTATAGTGGATGGCTATAATACACCAGATGATGATGAGAACTCTGCTATAGGAGAAACTGTCTATCAAGAGCCAAAATTTTGGTAACTGAGCTTGATTCCATATTTCTTCACTGTGACTGAAGAGTGCCGTTACATAAACAAAGTTTTTCTTTAAAATTAGCACCTATTCCTTGAAAGATGCTATTCAGGGAAGGCTTACTTTTTACAATTTAATTGTCTAAAGCACCAAAGAGAAGTTGAAGACTCTCTAGACTCCAAATCGCATTTTCACCATAGAGGGTCAAAGTGTCAGCAGACACACAGGTGAAATAAACCAATTACAAATGTATTCAATAATAGTTCTTGCCCAGTCAAAATATGGTTTCTTGGTCAGAGGTTACAAGAAACCATTTTACATACCCTTGGGTATAGTATTTAATTAACGTAATATTTAAATTGAGAATGGTATCAGTTTTATTCTTTTTTTTTCTTTAAAGGTCAATAAATGTACTGGATAATCCAAGATGTGTCCTTAAATCAACAGCCTGCTTTTTACACACCCAATTTTACAGTTTGAAATGTACAGTTAGCACTTCTTAACTGTTTTTAAAACTAAATTTGAACAACAAATTAAATTCCTCAGTATGTGTTATGTAATGTAGACACTGGCTATAAAAATGCTGACATTGGTTATATTCTCATAATGCAATTTAGCCCTTTTTAGTAATAACTATGCAAATAATCAGCCACGGGAAAACTATTTTACATCTAGTACAATTACCTACTATCACAGAAGTAATTATTATTATTGTCTTGTTTACTAAACTTCAAGAAGAACTCGAGAGATGCTAAGACACTTCCAAGGCTGGTGTGAAAACTCCCCTTTTAACAGACTCATCTGGCAACTATAATTACCAATGTTAAGGAGGGCATTTCAGATAATCATTAAACAAGAAATTATCCCCAAAAGGTTCATAAGTTCCAAACTTTAAAAGAAGAAAGTATATTGACAGCTCCTAACATGTCCTCTTAATGCCTTCTCAATGCAACTCTTCTCCCAGGCAAAGTCAGAAGCTCTGAGATGACTCACTATCAACAGGTAGAAAAATCCATACTCCCAACGAGCTGAGCTTTGCCCCTGAACAATGCCCACTTTTTTGCTGGTTATACTTTGGGAAACTCAATCAAACATCCCATTTGACTGTGCTTCAACTCTTTTGGTTTCAGAAATTGTTCCACCATCTTGAAATAGACAAAAGTGTTTGGGTGACCTATTGGACACAATCTTCCAAAGTTCTTCACCAGGTCTACCCAGCTTCATCTTCTCTATCAGTGCAGGGATGAGGAAGGCAGTAGGCTAGAGAAGAGGTCAATCCACAACATTCTTTCAAGGATAATAGAAAGATTTTAGCTGGATGGTTCTGCCCCAGAACATATCATGGTGTTTCAGTCAACATGTTTGTTGAGGCTGTGGTCTTCTGAATGCTCGACTGGGGCTGGAGTTCCTGTTTGCCAGGTGGCTCACACACAACTTACTAAAGCGAGGTCTGGTTGTTGGCAGGAGGTCTCGACACTGACCTCTCCATAGGACTGCAGTGTCCTCTCAAGCCATGGCACCTGAGCCCACTGGTGGTTCACGACTGAGCCTCACCAGGTCCAAGGCGAGGCATCCAAAAGACCCTGGTTGCACAGGCGGCTAAGATGCTGCCTTGCCTGTTCGCCACTCTTCTTCTCTCACACTGGCCAGCAAATCTACCAACTGAAAAAGCTACATCTTTCCAGAAGGCCCAAAGGGAAAAAAGCTCATTGTGGGTGAATCACCCCTATAGTCTCCCACCAAGAATTCCACCCCTTGGGGTGTTCATCTCAATTTAGCCGAAAGTCAAGAACCAGGGCTACTGTTAAATCAATTTATGTGCAAGGGAGTCCAGGTCCACGCCGAGCTCTGATTCTGGTTTTCTGGAGGATCAGCAGGCCTTCAGGTTGAAGATGGGGCATCTTTAACTTCCTTAATCCTGAACGTTCTCTTGGGTCCAACAGCTCTTTGGGGGCATTCTCCCTAGCGAAAGGGAGTTGCTTCTTGTTTTGTCCACTTGTCCCAAATCCAAAAGCAGTAACTGTTCTGTTCAGAGCTAGTAAAACCCAGCTCCCAGAGGCCATGGCTATTTCTCCATTGTTTCAAAGGTGCCAGACTAATGTCTTCCTTGACCATTTTTTGAGACGTTTGCAAAACATCCATTGCTGGTCACTACCTGTTGTGGACCTGGAGACAGGCATCCCCCGAGGTCAGTGCCGTAGAGCGTTGGGAGCCGGGCTTCCATCCCCAGTACTCTAGCAACGTGTTACCACCCACCTCCGCCTTCCATGTGCTCCGGCTTCCACCGGAGTCCCTCTGCAGCGCCCCCTCTCGCCCCGAGTGAGCGCGACACCCGCAAGGACCGCCCCCACGCCCCGGCCCCGAGTCGGCGGCGGGGGCAGCAGGTGGGGGGAGGGGGGCGGGTGGCCCGGCGGCCCCGGGGAGCGGTTTGGCGGGGGTCTCCCGAACCCCCCATCCGGCCGCCCCCTTTCAAGGCCGCCTCCCCCCAGGACCCCGCCTCGCCCCGGCCCGGCTCCGCTCCATCGCGGCCCGCCACCCCCCCAGGTTCCCCTCCCGCGCCCCCGGCCCGGCCCCGGGGCAGCGCACCCCCGGCCCCTCACCCGCGCCGGCCGCCCCGCGGCCTCCCGCATTCCCCGCACGTCCGGCGCCGACTTTTACCTGTACTTTCTGCACTCGAGGCGGCTCGTCGGGCGAGAAACACCTCCCCGGGACCGCTACCTCCCCCGCCCCGGCTCCGCCCGGCTTCCTCCTTCCCCTCCAAGGCCGCAAAGTAGATGGAGTAAGAGAGTGTGTGCGCGAGAGAAAGAGAAAGAGGGAGCGGGCGCGGGCGCCGCGGGAGGGCGGGCGGCGGGCGGGAGGCGCGCCCGGCCCCCGCCACCCTCCGGCCGCCGCCGCCGCCGCCACGGGCTCGGCAACTCCGGCTTGCGCCCGGCCCCGGCCCCGGCCCGGCCCCCGCCGCCCGCCGCCCGCCCGCGGGCTGGGGCCGGCCCGCGCCCCCGCGTCCCCGTACCTCGTAAAGGTCCCCAGAAGCCATGCCAGGCTGCGGAACTTGGCTCGCCGGCTGTGCGCGTCTGCTCGCTCGCGCCCTCCGTGCGTGTGCGCAAGGGGGGCCAGTGTGCGCGTGTGTGCGCGCGTGTGTGTGTGTGTGTGTGTGGTGTGTTGAGTAAACTGTGTTTTTGCAGAATGACAGGCTTGGGGGCTGCCTATGCGCAGAATCAGAGCGGGCGGCGGCGGCGGCGGGGCTGGCGTAACCGGCAGCGGCGGCGGCGGCGGCGGCGGCACGAGCGCGGGCAGCAGCGACGGCCGCGCAGCGCGCCCAGGAGGCACCGACGCGGCCCGAGCGCCGCGGCCCCCGCGACCCGGCGACCCGGCGGCGGTGTGGCTGCGGCGGGCAACGGCTCGCCCCGGCGCCGCCTGCAGGAAGCCGCCCCGCGCCCGCCGCCGGCCCGGACGCTGCTGCCACTGGGCGAGTCCCCGCCCCCCGGGAGCCCGGCCCGGCCCCCCGGGCGGGCGGGCGGGGGGGGAACGGGGGCGGCTGCCGGGCCGCGCCCCGGGGGACCGGTCCCGGAGCCGAGGAGCGCCCAGGCCCGCCCCGCCGCCCCGGGCCGGCCCCGGAGGCGACCGGTGGGGCTCCCCGGGGGGTGGCGGGCCAGGTGCCCGCCGGGCGTACCCGGCCCGGGACTGCGAAGGGGCGGCCGGGAGGCAGGTAGAGGGCTACGAGGCCCGGCGGGGAAGGGGCCCCGGGTGGGCTCAGCCAGCTCCCGGGGGCCTCATCTCTTGCCCCGCAGCCCCGGGAGGGAGTGGGCGCCGCCCCCGGGAGACTTAGCCCCTGGGGACCGCGCGGCCCTCCCCGGGCCCATAGCGCCTCCCTCTAGTCTGGGTGGTGAGATGTGGAGGCCACAGGAAGAGGGACGAAAGGATCCCTCCAGAGACGCCGAGAGAGCCAGGACAGCACCCCGGCAAACCCTGAAAAGTCTTTGGAGCCGGGCGTGGCCTTCGCCCAACCTCCCCAGCCCCCATTCATCCACTCATCCATTATTCAACAAGCATCTTCCAAAGTCTACCCGACTGCACCGTGTCCCCGGGTAGGCGCGACTGGGACCCTGCCCTCAAGGGACTTTGACTCCAAGAGGAGTGAGGAACCACGCGCACGGGAGGAGGATTCAGTCGCTCAGCCAGAAGGCGCTCCTACTGTGTGCCAGGCTCCAGAGCCGGGGGAACTCTGAAAACCAAACTCGTTCTTAAGTCATCTCTTCCTGCTTCATCGTGGACACCAATTCTGTTTAAAGATAGTGAACTCAGGACCTGGGAAGGCAGGCTATTGAATTTGGAAGAAAGGTCTTCCTCATTCTAGCCCCAGAAATGCCCAGTTGGTCATTCTCCAGCTGTGGTGTGGACTTAACTCATATTCTCCCTCGGTCTTTTCCTATTTGAGAGACTCTGGACAAGTCACTTTACCTCATGAGGCTTGCTTTCTCTATCTCTAAATTGGAGATGGTAGGACACCCCTAAGGTGATGTGAGAATCGAATAGAGGATGTCTGTATACACAAAGTGGCCTATTCCAGCAGAATTCCATAAGGTTACTTGTGTCTGAATTTGGGCCCTGAACTGCCCTTGTGAAGAGGGAGATGGCAAAGGAGAATTATAACAAACAGAAAGGTTTGATCCATAGATTATCAAAATTTTTTTAAGTCATCACATCTTTCTATTAAAAAAAAAAATCCCACAGAATCTGGAACACAGGGTTTTCATGTCTGGCTCATTCTAGGAATAAATACATGGGCTTTTATATGCTGTCCCCTGTGCCTAGAATGTCCTTCCACACTGAATCCATCTGGAAAGCTCCTCCTGCCGAGGCTTGTTCACCTATGTATCACAAGCATGGCAATGTGATCGTTATCCCTATTGCTGGCAGAGAGTGGGTATACAATGACTGTCAGACTATACCAATACAACAGATTTTATACTAATGTCTAGTTAAAATCCCATATTAAAATGATGAAGGGGGAAAGGGGTGAGGGGTGGAAATAAACAAGAAAGTGTATTTGGTTTAGAAACTGGAAATTGCTATAGCAGTTTTCTTCCCTCTTCATACTGATATTTTCCCCATGGTCATGGTTTTAAATAAGAATATTAATAATAGGCAGTTCTCTATCTGTAGGTCAGAAAACAAATTTTAATGATCCTTAATTTGTACTTGGGAATAAATGCACCACGATAGCATGAGGATGTAATTTGGAAGTAGAAGACAAGAAAGAAACTGGGTTTGGAAATAATACACTCAGCCAAATTTGAATATATAATCAGTAGTTTTACAAAAACACCAAAAACTTCACTTGTGCTGGCCAAGTACTCCCTGGGAATGTGAGCACAGTTTGAAAAAAAAGAAACCTTAGTCTAGACAACAATTGTTTACAGAGTTCACAGAAGGAGATGTTCACTGTGGATTGGCATGCTCAGGGAATATTTTATGGATGAGATAGTATTGTAATGGATCCTGAAGACTCATAGAAAAGGAGGGACTTTGGAGAAAAAGACAAGGGTAGATGGTAGGCAGTGCTGCAATGAGATGGGCATGAGAAGACCAGAAGATTGATTTGTGGAAGTCACAGGACATTGGATAATGAATGTGGGTCTGTTCATGGAGAGTCTTGAACACCAAGCTAAGCACCTTGCAATTTAGCCAGTCAGCAGGGGGAAACTGGATGAAGACTTTTGAATCCATCAAAAGCATGTGGCAATCAAAAGTGTGTTAGAAGACAAATTCTAGAAGAAATATGAAGAACAGACTCCAGGGGTTGAGGTTAGAGGTAGGGAGACCAGTCGCAGTGGTCCAGTGTGGTGGAGGTTGAAATGAAGAAGAAAAACTGGATTTGCAAGATGTTCAGAAGGAAGAACCTGGCGGCCACAGACTTTCATTATGGTTACTCCATCTACTTCCATAAGGTATTTGATCCACATCAACAGGACTTGATGACTAACAGGATGTGTGTGTGTCTGTGTATGTGTGTGTATGTGTGTGTGCATAATTGAGGGAGGGGGTGAGCAACTAAGGAAAGAAAGGATACAGAGATGACTAAGGTTTTAAACTGAGTGACTGAACTCCCCATCCGTCATAGCACCATTTTATTTTGAGCTTGCCCCCAGACCATCGCTGGCTTCCAGAAAGGCCAGATGCTTCCTAAAGGATTAAAAGGAAGTCCTTCACCCTCTGAGGAAAGGCCAACCAATGGACAGAACTGCTCCAGGTTCTTCGGATGACTTAGAACCACTGTTGCTCATGGAGAATGGAAGATACCTACCATCTTCCACAAAATGGGACAGACTCTTCATACTAGTCACAATGAAGGGCAACTGATAGAAACTCAAACTAATTTAAAACACAGTTTATTGACTCACATAGATTAGAAAAGGATGGAGTTGCTCTCCAGGTTGGCTGGCTTCAAGGTCTCTAAGGATGTAAGATGTCCTCTGTCTCCATGCTACACTCTTTCCTGTTGGAGATAGACTTCCCCAGGCAGCTAAGAATATGGCACCTGGCAGCTCACATCTGGAAAAGGCAATGGCAACCCACTCCAGTACTCTTGCCTGGGAAATCCCATGGACAGAGGAGCCTGGTGGGCTGCAGTCCATGGGGTCTTGAAGAGTCGGACACGACTGAGCGACTTCACTTTCACTTTTCACTTTCATGCACTAGAGAAGGAAATGACAACCCACTCCAGTATTCTTTCCTGAAGAATCCCAGGGATGGGAGCCCAGTGGGCTGCCATCTATGGGGTCACACAGAGTCAGACATGACTGACGTGACTTAGCAGCAGCAGCTCACATCTGAGCTTAGAGATCTCAACTGAGTATTTCAAAATCCTAGGGAATGTTTCTGCTTGGCCACTGTACATCATGTGCTGGTATGTTGGACAGATTACTGTAGCCAGTCACTAATAATGCTCTATGATTGGCCAGTTTAAATCACATCTCCACCTATCCCAGCAGGAAGAGTGCAATGATTGATTGCTTTGCCAGAATTACCTGATCCCAATTGAGAATGTGCAGAAGCCCAAAGAAATGGGGGAATGAAAGGATGCCGGGAAGACAGATGTTCACTATATGCTAAAAGAAGCTTGGGGAGGAAAGGGAACTTAGAAACAAGGGAAGTGGCTGCGTGAAACATGCCCTTGTGATAGAGCAAGAATGGACAGTTTAGTACCCAAGGATACACTGTATCCTCCACCCTGACAGTGGCATTAGAAAGCCATACTCTTCTCCTTCTGGCATTGCTTGAGACCTGATCTTGACTTCCTATATAGCATGGTTGAACATTTGGGTTCTAGGTTCACATTGCCTGGGTTCCAATTCTTGTATCATCACTGCTAGGTGTATGCTATGAGGCTCTTTACTTAACCTCTCTGTTCTTTCATTCCCCAAAATATTTATTGTTACATAATAAGTTATCCCCAAAACTTAGTAACTTAAACGAAAGGCATTTCTTATCTCACCGTTTCTGCGCATTAGGGATCTGGAAGCGGCTAAGCTGAGTCCACACTCAAGGAGAGATGAATTAGCCTCCACCATCTAAAGGAAGGACCATCAAAGATTTTGTGGACATATTTTAAAACCACCATACTGCATTTGTAAATTGAGGTGATAGACAACCCATAGAGTTGTTTGGAGAATTAGATAAGATAATCCATGCAAGGCACCTGCCACTAACAACGGCTGAATAATAGTATCTGTTATAATTAATATTACAACTGCTACTGCTGGTTTTAAACTTGCATGTGTCATTAATATCTTTGAATGTCCAAGATCCTGTAGAAAGGCATTAAATAAAACCTTCAAACAATATTGTTTTCATGCCATATAGAAACCCTTGTTGCTAATTAAACCTTATTTTTAGCATTAATTTTAAAACATTTTATTTCAATGATGATGATGACGATGATGGTAATACAGTAGTAATTGAAGTAAATCTTACTTATTCAGTGTCTACAGCATGTCAGTTGCTATTCTCACTGAACAAAACAAAAAATGCCCTGCCCTCTAGGAGCTTACAGTACAGTGGAGGAGACAGTGAATCAAACAAGAAAACAACATATATATGTGACATTATTTCATGGGCTCATAAGAACTACAGAGAAAAATGAAACCATGTAAAGAGGCAAAAACCAAAAAACTGAGATGGGTGTATGCTTGGGAGAGGGTACTGGTTTAGATAAAAATAAGACCTCACTGAGGTTGTGACTTTTGAGCTGAAACCCCAAAGAAAGTGAGAACATAAATCCAGTCAGAAGGCAGAGAATGTCAGAAACCAAAAACAGTCAAGGCAAAGCCCTGGGGTTGAAGAAACTGTGTGTGTTCAAGGTCCAGCCATGAAGCAAAGTGGCTAAAGCTGAGCAAGCGAGAAAGAGCACAGGTGGAGGTCAGTCTGAGACCTGACCGAGGGCCAGGTATATGGAGGGCCTCGGAGGCCAGGTAAAGAATCGAGATTCCATGCTCAGTGATGTGAGAGGTCATTGGGGAAGCTTTGAACAGGGGATGATATGATTGGGTCACTTGGCTCCTGGGTAGAGACTGCAATGAAGGGACTCAAGCGGGCTGCTGGATACCATCCTGGAAGTCCAGGTGTGAGATCCTCGTGGTGTGGACTAAGGCAGAAGTGTCAAGACAAAGAGAAGTGGTTGGATGGGAGGTGTCTACGGGGATACATGGGCTGTGAATAACATAGAAGAATCCTACATTTTTAAAAGTCTTTATTTTATTTTGTATTTATTTTATTTATTTATTTTGGCTGCACCATGGGGCATGCATGATCTTAGTTCCCCAACCAGGGCCCAAACCCATATCCCCTGCATTGGAAGCAGAGTCTTAACCACTGGACAGCCAGGAAAGTCCAAGAATCCTAAGTTTTTGGTCTGAATGTCTGGGAGAATGGAGATGCCATTTACTGAGATGTGGAAACCTGGGGAGAAGTGTATCTGGTAGGTTATTTGTATTTGTATTAGGTCTGGGTGAGGGGAAATCAATAATTCCATTTTAGAGCATGCTAATTTTGAGGTAAGTTTAGACATCCAAATGGAGATGAGGGAAGAGTCAATATGTGAGTCAGGAACCCAGGTAGGGGACTTCCCTGGTGGTCCAGTGGCTAAGACTCCCAACTTCCAGTGCATAGGGCCTGGGTTCGATCCCCCTTCAGGGAACTAGAACCCAATGCTGGAACTGAGTTCAGTGATGTGCCAAAACTAAGACCCAGCGCAGCCAAATAAAAAGTAAATTAAAAAAAAAGAAACCCAGGCTGGACACAGTGGCAGTGGTCAGCACACAGCCGGTAAAGACTAGGCATAGACCTGGTGGGAAAGAGGGTGTCAGATAGAGCCCTACAGTGGTTTAGTAGTTAAAGGTCAGGAAGACGGTGAGGAGTCAGCAAAGGTGTCTGAGAAGGGGTGATGGAAATAGGAAGGGAGGAAGAGGGTGTGGCATCCCAAAGCCAACTTAGAGACAGGGGACCTCTCATTAAACCTCAGGGGGACAACGGGGGAGAAGGGGACTGATCGTAGGATCCAGCAACGGGGAGAGCTTCGGTGACCCTGACAAGACCCATCTTGCTGGAGCAGTAAAGTTGAAAGCTAGACTGATGTGAGTTCAAGAGACTTGGGCAGAGAGGAAGTACAGATGGTGAGCACAGGTGACTCATTCGAGGCCTTTTTCTATAAAAGAGCAGAGAAGTGGGTCGGTAGATGGAGGCAGGCATCGGATGCCGGAAGGGTTTTTAATACAGATGATATGACCACATGTCTGAACAATGATAGGAATGACACAGTCATGAGGAGGAAATGGTCACACCGCGAAGAGAAGAAAGAATTGAAGGAACAGAGTCTTTGAAAAGGTCCTGGCGAGGGGATACAGAAGGCCAAGGCAGAGGGCCCAGCCTTAGGAACACAGAGTCTGTCTGCAACGGGTTGAATAGTGCCCCCCTGAAACCCGTGTCCACCTGGAACCCCAGAAGGTGACCTTATTTGCAGATGTAATTAGTTAAGATGAGGTCATACAGGATTCGGGTTGGCCCTGAACCGATAACCAGTGTCCTTAAAATAGAGACAGACAGGGGGAATGCCATGTGACAATGGAAACAGTGATGGAAGAAATGTGTGTAGAAGCCAAAGAATGCCAAGGATTGATCGCAATCACCAGAGGCCAGGAGGGAAGAATTCTTCCCCAGAGCCATCAGAGGTAATGTGGTCCTGCTGACACCTTGATTCCAGGCCTCTAGACCCTAGTCCTGTGAGAGAATAGATTGTTGCTGCTTTCAGCCATCGGGTTCCTGGTGAGCTCTTACGGCAGCCACAGGAAACTAATACACCATTCTCTGCACACACACGGCAGGCCAAGTGTGTGGCTGCAGATGAAGTCACTGGCAGGTTTGGAGCTCTCTTCTGTGATTTCTATATTCCCCATGAAATGAGCCATGAAATCATCAAATGAAAGCAAGGGGAAAGGTATCAGATAGGGGAACTTGATTTGCCTGGAACAATACTTCTCCCAAAACTAATAACACCCCTCTTTTTCACTGTTCAGGCTATCTAGATTTAAAATGAACATGTGTAGTTCTTCTAGTGTATGAAGACAGATTTTAAAATATGAAAAAATGACTTAGGTGAATTCCCTGGCAGTCCAGTGGTTAGGATTCTCTGCCTCTACTGCAGAGGTCACAGGTTCTAACCCTGCTCAGGGAACTAAGACTCCTAGCCAAGGAACTAAAATCTCTGGCTGAGGAACTAAGATCAGGCATGCCCTGCAGTGAGGTGGGGAAAAAAAAGGTTGACTTGGGGAAAAGAGGAAATTGACTAGGAAAATAGGGTGGTGTTGCTGGGAGATACTGAAGGCCCACTGGATATGTGGTCATAATTTAATCAGACCCTTAGGCTTGGTTATTCTTTATCCAATCATATTCCATTGTTCAGGGGCAAGCTGGGCATTGGGTTTAACCAAGGGTGGGATTCACCGTGTGAGTTCAGTGGAAGGAGAGAGGAAATGGAGTTAAGAATATATATAAGGAAGTAACTGTAAGGAAAGAATGATGGTAACTGAACCTAAGCTAGATAAGGAGGTCTGTGATATCATGTGGGCTGGGCAGAGGTGATATAAACAAAATTGTTGGTCAGTGAGTTGGAACAAAGATTGTGCAAGTGAGAAGGACTACACCAAGTAACAGGGCTCTTGAAATGGTGCAGTCAGTGCTGGCAGGGACCACTGTTGAACAACTACCTTGAGCTGCATGCTTTTCTGTTTTTTTTCCTGTTGTTTTTTTTTTTTTTTTTCCTTTGGCTACGCCGCTGGGCTTGTGGGATTAGTTCCCCAACCAGGGATCAAACCTGTGCCCCCTGCAGTGCAAGCTCAAGGTCCTAACCACTGGCATGCCAGGGAAGCCCCCACATGCTTTCCATGTATGACCATCTTTTGTTTCCTTTGCCTCTTTCTTGCTACCCCTATTCACAATGAAAGACCTTGTTGTTGTCCCAGCAAGACAGAGGCAGGATCCACCTACAGAAGCTTGATGACCTTAAGAACAAAGAGTGGCTCCAAGGTAAGAACTGAGGGGCAGAAAAGACCACAGATATTGGGGCTAGAAGAGGGACTGAGAAATGAGAGAAGGATAATGAAAAGAAAAGACCTCCTAGGATCGCAACCGAGGTAGGCTTTGAATCACCTTAATTGAAAGGGAAAGTGAAAAGATGTGTTGAGCTCTTTTTGGACGCCAGTGATTTTTGGTGGAGTGAGTCTGCCTTTCCTTCTAGGCATGGTGTACAGAACTCAACTATTACATGCAAGCTGTATCATTTTAATCATTTCAACAAGGTAAGAACCATTGGCCCGTTTTATAAATGTAAGAATCATGATGCTGATCATATGCTCCAGAAAGGGCAGATAGACCTTCTGTTGCCTGAAGTAGGCTCAGACTCCCTGTGGGATATATTCATGAGAAAAAGTTATTTTTGTAGAGACCATGAGGCAAGAAAGAAAACCCAAGTGTTTGCCTGTAAGCCATGACTAAGAACTGATCCTCTGACTTTGAAATCCTGCAGTAAGAGATGCGTGAATACTGGGAGGCAAACAATATCAGTTTTTAGGGGTGTCTCTGTGTATGTGTGTTGTAAGAAGAATGAACCTGGACTCAAATTTGTTGACCCAACACTACTTTGTTGGGACTTCCCTGGCGGTCCAGAGGTTAAGGCTCTGAGCTCCCAATACAGAGGGCCTGGGTTCGATCGCTGGTCAGGGAACTAAGATCCCTCATGCAGCAACTAAAACCCGGCACAGCCAAATGAATGTTTTTTAAAAAAAACACTGCTTTGTCTAAGAAGATCAAAATGCAATTTTTTGTATGTA
This sequence comes from Bos grunniens, assembly GCF_055505025.1. NCBI lineage: Eukaryota > Metazoa > Chordata > Mammalia > Artiodactyla > Bovidae > Bos > Bos grunniens. The sequence continues at coordinate 7,706,281 of NC_141182.1, forward strand.
GTAAATCAATGACATTACTGTGATATGGGTATGTCTCTCAGTGTTGTTTAAAGTGACTAAACTCTATTACAGGCTCTCAACTTTGGGTCTCAGGATCTATTGGTGCTCTTCAACAAGATTGGGAACGCCAAAAGGGCTTGTGCTCATGTGGATTATAGCTACTGTTATTTGCTGTTGGAAACTGAGTTGAAAACATTTTTAGAACAGGAATTTACACACATAAAAATAAGACACCAGCACACACTCCGTTAGCCTCCAGAGGAACACAGTTATCTAGAATCATGCTGCTAAGTCGCTTCAGTCGTGTCCGACTCTGTGTGACCTCATAGATGACAGCCCACCAGGCTCCCCCCCATCACTGGGATTCTCCAGGCAAGAACACTGGAGTGGGTTGCCATTTCCTTCTCCAATGCATGAAAGTGAAAGTGAAGTCGCTCAGTCGTGTCTGACTCTCAGTGACCCCATGGACTGCAGCCTACCAGGCTCCTCGGTCCATGGGATTTTCCAGGCAAGAGTACTGGAGTGGGGTGCCATTGCTTTCTCCACTAGAATCATGAAACTTCTAGAAAAGTACCGCATGCACTGGTGAGAGAATGAGAGTGGAAAAGGCGAAAGTTTCTTGGTGTTATTATGAAGATAGTTTTGACCATGGGAGTCCCTGGAATGCTTTCAGAGACCCTGAGAGACATGGACCACTCTTTGAGAATTACAGTTCTACAGGATCGGGTAAAAGGCTGTATCTGTTGTGGGGAAGGTCGCATCTTCAAGGGTTATATGGATGTGTTTCTTTTCTAAATAGACCTAGACGGCATGCTTCCTACATCTTAGGATGTGAGCATGTGTGTTCTCACTCACTCTTCTCCCCTTTTCCTCCTCCTTCTCTCCTTCTCATTCTTCTCTTTTTAATCTTTTTTTTTTTAATGAAAAATTCCAAACTTATGCAAAAGCAGAGAGAAAAACGCAGTAAGCCTGCATAGACATACCCAGCACGAGGTACTGGGCTCACCAGCCTGAGCTCACTCTTATTTCATCTCTTCTGTCCCATTCCCTCATGCAAAACACTAGATTATTTTCAAGCAAGTCTAAGGAATTACATCACTTTATCTGAAACCGTGTCAATACACCTCTCTAACACAGAAGGACTGGCATCATGCAACTGCATCTCCACCATCGCACGTGGCTGTTGTTATTGTTGTTATTTGGTCACTCAGTCAGGTCTAACTCTGTGACCCCAATAGACTGTAGCCCACCAGGTGCCTCTGTCCATGGGATTTTTCAGGCAAGCACCTAGATTAACACTAATTCTTTTTTTTTAGTTGGAGTATAATTGCTTTACAATGTTGTGTTAGTTTCTGCTGTACAACAAAGTGAATCAGCTCTATGTATACATATATCTCCTCCCTCTTGGACCTCCCTCCCACCCCTCTAGGTCATTACAGAGCACTGAGCTGAGTTCCCTGTGCTATACAACAGATTCCCCACTAGCTATCTGTTTTACACATGGCAGTGTATATATCAATCTTAATCTCACTAATTCTTTGATATTATCAAATGTTCAGTCGATGTCCAAATTTCCCCAGTTGTCTCATAAATACTTAGTCACAGTTGGTTTGTATAGATCATGGTCCCTGCCTTTTTCTCTTGCAATGTATGTGTTGGAGGAACTAGATCATTTGTCAGCAGTGTTGTTCAGCATGTGCTTCTGTACCCAGTAGCTCCTCTGTGTGGGTCGTTAGATCTAGATTTGATTTTGTTTGGGGGGAAAGAATACTTCATAGCTGGTGTGCACTCCCACCAGGAGGCACATGGGGTCTGCTTATCTTTTTCTGATTTTAGCAGCCACAGAGATACTGATTTCTGCCTAGATCCATATCATTAGGGGTTGCAAAATGAAGATCATCTATCACCTCTTCGTTATTTATCAGCTGGATACTTGTATGAAATCTTCCCTGATCAACTGTTTGATTGCCCTGAGGCATATCTGTACAGAAAAGGCTGGCTAAATGCTTTGTTTTTTCCTTTATGAGTTGGTTCTCCAACAGCCTCCAAAAGGTCATAAGGTATTTGTCTTAGTGTCACGTTGAACTCATTAATTCTATCGTATTTAGTACATCTCACCCCCTTCTTATTGTTCCTCTTCTTATTGCCCAAATGGCCCCTGTTTTTGGCCAGCGGGAGCCTCTTGCAGTTGGTTCCTGAATCTTTCAATGCATCCTCAATTTCTGGTATGAAAAGATACTCAGGTGTCATGACCACTTCCCGCACCAGATCTTGAATCCACCATGTCCCCAGTGATCCCTGGTTCTTCTCACTGAGAAAGGTCGATGCCATAAAATGAACACCAACTTGTAGCTGTGGGCTGGTCATCGCTTCTATACCTTTTCAATGAATAAAGCTAGAAACTTTTTACAGTTCTTTTAGTCCTTAGGGTATATCCCACAAAGGATTTCCAGTCACATTTCTTTGTTTTAAAATCACTTGGAATAAGTTCTCCATGATTGGTTAAGTCAACAACTCACTACACGTTTAGAGTCATTTGTTTTTGTCTTGATTTTGATGTTTAGAAATTACATTTTTACATCATTCCAAAATTAAATCTGTAAACAAAGTATATTTAGGGAAACCTGCTGTTGTGGTTCAGTCTCTAAGTCACATCCGACTCTCTGCAACCCCACGGACTGCAGCACGCCAGGCTTCCCTGTCCTTCACCATCTCCTGGAGTTTGCTCAAACTCATGTCCATTGAGTCGATGAAGCCATCCAACCATCTCATCCTCTGTCGCCCTCTTCTCCTCCTGTCCCTGATCTTTCCCGGCAGCAGGGTCTTTTCCAATGAGTCGGCTCCAAGTCTAGCTTCTACCGTTTTCCCTCCAGTCTGTTCCCTCCCTCCACTTGCAGGTAACCATTTTATTTTATGGTTTATGGTTGAATTTTTTAACACAAATAAAAACGCACATACATTCATATACCCCATTTCTTAGATAAGTATTGGTATACTATGCACACTTTTCTCCACCTTGCTTTTCTCATTCTCCTGTAGCTCATTCTTTAGCATTATCTACAATTACTATTGTTACAGCTGCATAATACTCCATGATGTGTAGTGACATTGTCAGTCGGCCGCCTTTTGCAGTTACAAATAGTACTGCAGTAATTAGCTTTATGCCCGTATCCTTTTTGAATATCTGCTTGCCTGTAGCAGGATTTCAATTCTTTGAAACTTGACTTCAGAAAATGTACTGACCATTATAATCTGTTGGGAGAGAGGGTGCCCAAAAGCAAGCCCTACCCCTGTGGACAGGACGCTAGGTTTATTTTTACTTCTGAGAAGGGTACTCACTGCAACTGTCGATCATTATGGCAGGGAACTAACCTGGAGGTAACATATGGGTACCTGCAACGGGGAGGGAACCTGAGGCTCCACGAAAGAGAAAGCCAGTAGAGGAAGCCACTGGAGAAAAGGTGAAATGAGGTGGGCCTCTACCAGAATCACTCAGTCTAGGGAGCGGCCCTGGCAGTGCCAGCTGGGCACTCAGGGAGAGGAACCTGGATCCGTGGTCTCTGAGGATAGCAGAATAATGAGTTGGAACTTTCTCTGTGTTCAGTGTCTCTTATCTCAGAGTCTTCAGTTTTGTGAAATGTTGCAGTGCTGTCTTAGTTATGCTATGGGAAATTCAGAGTCAAGCCTGTATGTATGATTGGAATGCACTGATAAAGCAGAAAGTAGTCATCTCTCCTTATGCCCTGCCCCCAAGGCAGCAGAGTGGCAGCTGTGCAGCTAAAGGGAACACAGTGGCTCGTGATTCCGGAAAGTCAGTTCATGCTAACCCTGTAGAAATCCTTGTGGCACCAAGAGTGGGGTCATGGAATTAAGAGACGGTCCAGGCTTGGGTCCTTATCAACCTGCTGAGTGGAGTCAGACTTCCTGATGAAGGATGGCCACAGAAAAGGCACCCAGATGGATAGACACTCACTCGCAAGAGGTCTTCTCTTTTGAGCAGAAAAAGACCATTGTGTGTTGACTGAGGAAATATTAATGATAGAGCCTTATGTGATTAATAAGCAGTCTACAAAACAAGGTGTTTAGGGTGCCATTTTTCTAATTAACCATGTCTAAAATGTAAAATACTGACTTCTGGTGTGTAGATAGACACATCAAATTGGAAATGATAGCAATGGACTTAGAAGGGGTGATGAGATCATGGGTAATTATTTTCTTTGTTTTTAAATTTTTGTATTAAAATGCTATTTCAAAATAATAAGAAATAAAAAATACCTAACAAAAAAAATGGGCAAGGCAAGGGAATTAGTGGGCGATATAGAAATGAAGAAATATGAATGGGCAATTAACTTAGGAAAAGACTATTCAAACAGACTTCTTATTAAAAAAAATTCAATGAAAAAGAACGGCAAGCTGGCATTTTAATTCATCAATTGATAATTTTTAAAAATTAGTCCAATAGTTAGGATTGCTAAGGATATAGAAGAAATGGTTTACATACAATGTAGGTAGGAAGCTATTAATAAATTGTTGCTATCTTTTCTGGAAGGAAATTAGACATTGTTTATCATTCTCCTTAAAATGGTCATACCTTAAGTAATTTAACTTCCACGAATTAATCTAAATTAAAAAACAGATATTTAAATAATGACATGTTTAGGAGTATTTATTATAGTCATTTATAATACCAAAAATAATTAAACTGTAAATGTCTAAAAGGATAATATTCTTTAGGCAATTAAAATCATGATCTTTAAGAATAGTTATGAACATGAGAAAAAGTTGACTGGAAAAGGCAGATTACAAAATAGTATATCTAGTATGATTACACTTTTATTCATAAAATTGTGTGTGTAAATGTGCAACAGTGTGTGTGTGTGGTAAAATGTTAATAGTGATTGAATATAGATGGGTATTTGGGTTTTCTTCCATAGACACTGTTGGATTTTTTAATGTTCTATAACGAGCAAAATCCATATACACGTAAACAGACGCGTTTATAGACTCAGGATATGTTGCTTAAGGAAATGGTATTTTAAAAGTAAAGCAAGGTTCAAACTATTATATATAGAATGGATAGATAATAAGACCCTACTATATAGCACAGGGAACTACATTCAACATCTTGCAACAAACCACAATAGAAAATAATATGAAAAAAGAATGTATCAGATCAGATCAGTCGCTCAGTCGTGTCCGACTCTTTGTGACCCCATGAATCGCAGCACGCCAGGCCTCCCTGTCCATCACCAACTCCTGGAGTTCACTCAGACTCACGTCCATCGAGTCAGTGATGCCATCCAGCCATCTCATCCTCTGTCATCCCCTTCTCCTCCTGCCCCCAATCCCTCCCAGCATCAGAGTCTTTTCCAATGAGTCAACTCTTCGCATGAGGTGGCCAAAGTACTGGAGTTTCAGCTTTAGCATCATTCCTTCCAAAGAAATCCCAGGGCTGATCTCCTTCAGAATGGACTGGTTGGATGTCCTTGCAGTCCAAGGGACTCTCAAGAGTCTTCTCCAACACCACAGTTCAAAAGCATCAATTCTTCGGCGCTCAGCCTTCTTCACAGTCCAACTCTCACATCCATACATGACCACTGGAAAAACCATAGCCTTGACTAGACGGACCTTTGTTGGCAAAGTAATGTCTCTGCTTTTGAATATGCTATCTAGGTTGGTCATAACTTTCCTTCCAAGGAGTAAGCGTCTTTTGTATGTATAACTGAATCACTTTGCTGTGTACCAGAAATTAATGCAATATTGTTAATTAACTATACTTAGATAAAATAATTTTTTTAAAAAACTAAAGCAAGTTTTGGAAGTGGAAGTTTACAGAGAAATGTGAGAGGAAGCTGGAATTATTGCTGTGGAAATGGGTTGGAGGTGGAGACATCAGTATGGACTCATGTTTAGCTTAACACAGATGCAAGTAGTTACATATATAAAGCTTTATATCCACACGTTAGTGTGCACACACGTTATCTCCTTGCTCTGTCAGCTGAGAGGGCAGAGAAGTAAGGGCCTGTCAGGTGCCCTGAGCACACGTGATGCCCAGATCTTGGTGTCTAACACCATTCTACAGTAAAAAGAACCAGAGCTTCTCAGAGAAATGGCTGATTCCAGAACTAAGGCAGAAAATATACAAAATGAACCGAGGCTCTCTTATAGTACCAGAAAATTAAAAAGTACTCAAAATGAATAAATAAACCCACAAAGATGAGAGTATGTCAAAGAAGCCAAGTGAAAAAGCTTTCAAGAACCAAAGCTGGGACAATTTGAGTGACAAAATAAATTTAGTAGTACTGGATTATATCCAAAGTATGAAATAAATATTCATGAGTCAAAAGCTAATATAAATGAATGGCTAAATAAATAAATGGGTTAGAAGAGGCACATTTTCCTGTGCAAAGAATTCCAAATAGTTTATGCAGATATTCCACACTCAAGGAGTTGCAGCATAACTCCCTACTGTAGTGAGTTCTTTCCAAGAGTGTGGAAGGCAGCGGGGAGAGGGGGGCAGCGGGGTGGGGAGAGTAATTTTAGAGTGGAGACACCTGACAAACACATTCTCAGCCAGGGTCAAGACCAAGGTCAAAGAGTGACAAGTCAAGCTGATAGTAGGCACCCTTGATATGACGTGGTGAAAATGGCACTCTACTTCTGGAGCCTTCTTCTCAAAAACTGAAGATCCCATTGTAATCCAGAGAAAACTATCAGACAAACCCTCACTGAGGGGCATTCTATGAAATATCCAACCAGTACTCCTCAACGTGCATGCAACATGTGGGCATGCTCAGTCATGCCCGACACTTTGCGACCCTATGGACTGTTGCCCACCAGGCACCTCTGTCCATGGAGTTTTCCAGGAATGGGTTGCCATTTCCTCCTCCAGGGGATCTTCCCCACCTAGGGATCCAACCCACGTCTCCTGCATCTCCTGAATTGGTAAGTGGATTTCTCAGGACTGAGACAGCTGGGAAGCCCCAGTACTTCTCAAAAGCTCATCAAAAACAAGGGAAGTCTAAGAAACCATCACAATGAAGAAAAGTCTAAGGAAGTACAATGATTAAAAGATGATTAAATGCAACGTGGTGACTTGGTTGGGATCTTAGAACAGGAAAAATAATGACATTGGGTAAAAATTAACGTCATGTAAGTAAAGTATGGCCTTTAGTTAAGAGTAATGTATCAGTGAAAAGTGAAAGTGTGTGTCACTCAGTCATGTCCAACTCTTTGTGACCCAATGGACTGTAGCCCCTCCAGGCTCCTCTGTCCATGGGACTCTCCAGGCAAGAACACTGGAGTGGGCTGCCATTCCCTTCTCGAGGGGATCATCCCAACCCAGGGACTGAACCTGGATTTCCTGCATTGCTGGCAGATTCTTTACTGTCTGAGCCACCAGGGAAGCCCTATTAGTTGCTAATTGTGACAAATGTATCATACTAATGTAAAGCATTAATAATTACATTAGCTACTGTTACTAAAATGTTAATAATAGGGGAAACTAGGTGAGTATGTAAGCAATCTTTGTACTATCTCTACAATTTGTCTGTAAATGTAAAACTATTCCAAGAAAAAAAAAATTTTTTTTTAAGCAAGTCCTGTAACAGAATACAATAAAAGCATTTTCAGAAATTATCTATTCAGGGCTCTAAAGGAGGTCATTAAAGACAAGGTTTTTTCTGGAGAAAAACTTTATTATATTGATTTCAATTAACAGTTTTGCTTTTTAAAAAAAGTGCACTAAGAGAAGGAGTATTTTTCTTTTCATTAAAGAGTGAAATATTACATTTTCCCAAACATACAGATATCCATAAGATTATAATTTCACTCAACTGAATCACAAAGTAAAAGAGAACATAGTGAATTCATCCGAGGAAAAGGCACATCTGAACAACAAGAAACCTGGAAAAAGGAAGAATCCAGGAAAGAACTTGCCTCGGAAGATGAGCTACTCCTAAACTGAGAAGAAAACGGGAGGTTTTTTGATTGGGATTCTCAAAGGACAAAAAATAATCAGTTCTGTAAATAAGGATCAGAGTGTCCTGAGAAAAGACAAAGACTAATAAGCAAAAGAAAAAAATTAAAAGAGACATGAGGTACACAAAAGATTTCAAGGAAATTTGAAACGTTGTAGATGAATCAAAATCAACATCGTAGACAGTACATGACGGTATGTAATATGGACAGCGAACCTGAGAGCAGTTCTCAGAACTTAGAAGAACAGAGCTTGAGATGAAGACAGAAAGCATGATAGTCATGGGACATGGAGAAAAAAGGTGACTTTTTTAAGTGCCACTAAACAAGAGAAAAAACACGAAGAAAGGTCTGAAGCTATAATAGAAGAAAGCAATGATGAACAAAAGACTTACCACTTTAAAGTAACTTTAAATGTTAACCACTTTATACTAAGAAAGTAGTCATTTTTATGTAAAGACAACACAATAACATTGTAATATGAACATGAACTCAGAAAATATATTTCTGTTGAAAAAAATTACCTAATTATATATTCCAATCCAAAAAAAAAAAAAAGCCTCAGGAATGGACTTATCTATGGAGATCAGTAATAAAACACTGAAACTTGTCATAATAGTGAGGTCTAAATGTGTTTTCAGTCTGTTTTTACTACTGAAAGTGAATGTAAAAGTAACAGTGTAATAATATCGGGGACTAAAATGTGTGAACAAGGGGGAAGCGAATACTTTTTCTTGAATGGGAGAAGGTGGGTTGGAAAGCCCAGATTCCCCTTTGCTCCGGACCCTGCAATTAGAAAAAAAATCAGATGGCAAATCTGAAACAGTAAAGATAACCTCTATAGAATTTACATGATGCATTAGCTTCCAAAATACAAAGTTAATATCGTCCACAAACCGCAAGAGAGAATATAGAGATAAAAAATAGGAAACTTCAGTGAAGATGACAGGAGTAATAGTTATAACAGTGACAGAAGTAAATGGGATAAATGCCCCCCAAAAGAGGCAAAGACTCCTAAATTAGGCTGCAAAAGCATGTTAGGCCAAAAACCACAGATGAGCCTTGAACAGACAATGTGGAGGTTTAGGGGTGCTCACCCTCTGCATGCAGTGGGAAATCTCCCTTTGGCCTAAAGTTGGATCTCTATATCCATCATTTCTCTGAATCCGAGATACCTCCACATCTGAGACACTGCATCCTTGAATTCAAACAAGGGATTCTCTAGTACCATAGTTTTTACTATTGAAAAAAAAATCCACCTGTAAGTATATCCCACAGTTTAAACATGCATTTTCCAAGGGTCAACTGTATTTTTTTCACATATAAATATAAAATATAAATGATATAACATGTTTAAAAAACAAAGGACTACAAGAAAACATGGACTTGCCACGTGGTGCTAGTGGTAAAGAATCCACCTGCCAATGCAGGAGAAGCAGGAGATGCAGGTTCAATCCCTGGGATGGGAAGATCCCCGAGGGTAGGAAATGACAAACCCACTCCAGTATTCTTGCCTGGAAAATCCCATAAAAAGAAGAGCCTGGTGGACTACAAGTCCATGGGGTTACAAAAAGTTGGACACAACTGAGTGACTGAACACACACACATGAGAAGACATGGTATAAATGAAAAATTAATATTAGATGAAACAGAAATCTAGGGGCTTCCCTGGTGGCACAGTGGCTAAGGCTCCACGTTCCCAATTCAGGGCGCCAGGGTTCCATCTCTGGCCCGGGAACTACTCGCTGCAACTAAAGATACCACACGCCACAAGGACCGAAGATCCTGTGGCCACAACGAAGACCCAGCCAGTCAAATAAATAAATGATAGTAATTTTAAAAGAAATCTAGGAAAAATACGGAATGTAAAAAAGTGGACATTATATAGTCATATGGGACATAATTTGAAATGAAGACATGGTGCATTGTTCAGCAAATATTTATCAATTCCCACAGCTTTTTGGAACAAAAAATACATGAAACATTTAATGTTAGCTACTACTACAATTTAAAATATGTCTAAAACTTTCTTGAGTTACTCTGTTGTGTACAACATTTCATTTAATATATTAAGAAAACAACAATGCATTAGAAATACAATTAAAAAAAAATCTGACAGAACCACTGTAATTTTGTGAAAGGTCAACATAACATTATTGCTTTTGGAAGGTAAATTAGGCCAAAAAAAATCAACAAAAATATAAAGGATTTAAGTCATAAAATTAGTAAGCTTAATTTTTAAAATGAGGTGAGGAGAGAGTATATTTTCCTAAAAATTACAGAAAATTTACAAACATAAAACACATAATAATAAAATTCACTAATAATAATAAATATATAAATATATTGTATATATTGTATAATAATAATTCAAGGATAAACACATAATAAATAAAATTCAAAAATGCAGTACAATTACACATTGATCGCAGACATTCCTTGAGGATATCTGATCCTGAGAATAACCTTTTAAAGTAAATCCCCTTAAAAGGAAGTTCAAATTTTCACAATGAGCACTGAAGAAAAGTTCATTTGTCTTGAAAAACGAAACAAAAAGTTATCAAGGTAAGTTTATTTTAGTACACATTTAATGAAATCAAAGAACAAAAAATATTGATTTTGGCGTATTCTCACAAATCTGTGATCTCATGATGCAACACCCTTTTTGTTTGAATAATATTACTAGAATGATTTTGCTGAAAAAAACTCAAAACTTTTATCAGTTTCCCAAGGATCATTTCAATGCTTTTGTATTTAGATATCTGTTCCTCCTGGTGGCTCAGATGGTAAAGAATCTGCCCGCAACGCAGGAGACCTGGGTTTGATCGCTGGGTCAGGGAAAATCCCTTGGAGAAGGGAATGGCTACCCACTCCAGTATTTCGGTCTGGAGAACTCCATGAACTGAGGAGCCTGGTGGGCTACAGATCATGCAGTCGCAAAGTCGGACATGACTGAATCACTAACACTTTTTCTTTCCTCTGATACTACACACCATCATCTTGAAATTTTCCTCTTCTTTCATTTAAATTTGGGTGATTCTAACAGTTCTCCAACATCACCTTCAACCTTATAAAATCTTCAGGCTCTCTTTCTCATCAAGTATAACATGCCAGCTTTGTTTTGTCAGGAAAATATCCACTAATCGACTAAAGGAAAATGATCAACCAAAAGGCCAGGTAATGACCCTTGTATTACCAATGAAAGGACCTTTAAGACGAGATCAATTTTATAAATGATTAATTCATCAGTGAATATTTCATGTGAATACAGTTTTGCTCCCCTATACAACTTCATGGCAGGTTCCCTGAAGGCTCAGTGGTAGAGTATCTGCCAGCCAATGCAGGAGACGCAGGAGACGTGGGTTTGAGCCCTTGGTTGGGAAGGTGCCCTGGAGAAGGAAATGACAACCTACTCCAGTATTTTTGCTAGGGAAATCCCATGGACAGAGGAGCCTGGTGGGCTACAGTGCATGTAGGTCGCAAAGAGTAGGACACGACTTAGCGACTGAGTATACACACACACATGTATTAATACAAATTCGAAACTTCAGGGAGTTAGACATTGAAGTCTCCTCTGAATGTAAAACAAACCATCCTGCATAAGCATGTGTGAGATGTCAAAATTGTAATGACAGCTTATTTAGAAGTTAATTGCAATGAAAATAGATAATATCAAAACTAATTGATCATGCTGAGGTTTGACAGAAAACAACAAAACTCTGTAAAGCAATTATCTTTCAATTAAAAAATAAATAAATTTTAAAACCTAATTGAATACAGTCAAGGTGTCAAGCAGGGGAGGAATTTACAGAGTTAGTCTTCCACTATTAAGTAATATGGAAAATAAATAAACTAAGCATTTAACTTTAAAAAAAAAAAAACAGGGAAAAAGATATGGAATCTAAACATAAGGAATTAAAGATATAAATTCATCTAAACTCTGATTCATTGAAAAGAACAAGGCATTCCAAGGCGGCGCTAATGGTAAAGAACCCCCTGCCAATGCAGATGTAAGAGAGATGCAGGTCTATGCAGGTTGATCCCTGGGTCGAGAAGATCTGCTGGAGTGGGAAATGGCAACCCACTCCAGCATTCTTGTCTGGAAAATTCTATGGACAGAAGAGCCTGGCGGGGAGACGAGTCTGGCGGGCTACAGTCCATGGGGTCGCAAACAGTGGGACAAGACTGAGCACAAGGCTAAGAAAAGGAAGGGAGGAAGGGAGAGAGGTAGGGAGGAAGGGAAAGAGAAGGAGAGAGAAATGAAATGAGAAAGAAATAAGAGAAGCAGAGGGAAAATAGAATAAACAGGGCACAATTATATAACGCTGCTGCTGCTGCTGCTAAGTCGCTTCAGTCGTGTCTGACTCTGTGCAACCCCATAGACAGCAGCCCACCAGGCTCCCCAGTCCCTGGGATTCTCCAGGCAAGAACACTGGAGGAATGGTAAAAAGGTCTCCTTCAGTAGAGATTAGGTTCTGGAAGACTTTCAAAGTCCATTTGGTCTTAAAGTGCAATTAACAATACAAAGTGACCGCTATCGCCATCTGTTGGTGGCAGACAGAGTTGACGTCCTTGTTCGGCTTTGTTTCCATTTAAGAAATCTTATAAATCAAAGTTTCCAAGCTGTTTTAAATTTATAGCTTCTGAAATATTTTAAATGGAACAAGATACCTTAGATGCTATGACAGTTAATTTTTTTCAGTTTTAATGACATTGTTTTATTTCTAATATTGCAAACAATACATGTTCATTGAAGACAATTAAAAATACATAAAGGCATAAATTAAGAATTAGCAATCACTCATAATCCCCACCCCCAGAGATAACCATCATTATCACTTTGATTCACTGCCTCTCAATGTCTACATATTTTTAAATTGGGGTATAATTGGTCTACTTCACTATATTGGTTCCAGGTATACAACATAGTGATTCAATATTCCTACGACCACCTGATCTGCCTCTTGAGAAATTTGTATGCAGGTCAGGAAGCAACAGATAGAACTGGACATGGAACAACAGACTGGTTCCAAATAGGAAAAGGAGTACGTCAAGGCTGTATATTGTCACCCTGTTTATTTAACTTACATGCAGAGTACATCATGAGAAACGCTGGACTGGAAGAAACACAAGCTGGAATCAAGATTGCCGGGAGAAATATCAGTAACGTCAGATATGCAGATGACACCACCCTTATGGCAGAAAGTGAAGAGGAACTAAAAAGCCTCTTGATGAAGGTGAAAGTGGAGAGTTTAAAAAGTTGGCTTAAAGCTCAACATTCAGAAAACCAAGATCATGGCATCTGGTCCCATCACTTCATAGGAAATAGACGGGGAAACAGTGGAAACAATGTCAGACTTTATTTTTCTGGGCTCCAAAATCACTACAGATGGTGACTGCAGCCATGAAATTAAAAGACGCTTACTCCTTGGAAGGAAAGTTATGACCAACCTAGATAGCATATTCAAAAGCAGAGACATTACTTTGCCAACAAAGGTTCGTCTAGTCAAGGTTATGGTTTTTCCTGTGGTCATGTATGGATGTGAGAGTTGGACTGTGAAGAAGGCTGAGCACTGAAGAATTGATGCTTTTGAACTGTGGTGTTAGAGAAGACTCTTGAGAGTCCCTTGGACTGCAAGGACATCCAACCAGTCCATTCTGAAGGAGATCAGCCCTGGGATTTCTTTGGAAGGAATGATGCTAAAGCTGAAACTCCAGTACTTTGGCCACCTCATGCGAAGAGTTGACTCGTTGGAAAAGACTCTGATGCTGGGAGGGATTGGGGGAAGGAGGAGAAGGGGATGACAGAGGATGAGATGGCTGGATAGCATCACGGACTCGATGGACGTGAGTCTGAGTGAACTCTGGGAGTTGGTGATGGACAGGGAGGCCTGGCGTGCTGCGATTCATGGGGTTGCAAAGAGTCGGACATGACTGAGCGACTGATCTGATCTGATCTGATCTATTATAAAATGATCACCATGGTAAGTCTAGCTATCATCTGTCACCATACAAAGCTATTACAATATCATTGCCTATATTCTGCAAGCTGTACATTTCAGCCTTGTGACTCCAGTACTCAGAGGCACTGGAGATTTGTACCTCTAAATCCTCTTCACCTATTTCACAGATTCTCCCCAACTCCCTTCCATCTGGTTCAGTTCAGTTGCTCAGTCATGTCTGACTCTTTGTGACCCCATGGACTGCAGCACCCCGAGGCCTCCCTGTCCATCACCAACTCCCAGAGTTTATTCAAACTCATGTCCACTGAGTCAGTGATGGCATCCAACCATCTTGTCCTCTGTCCATCTTGTCCCCTTCTCCACCCACCCTCAATCTTTCCCAGCATCAGGGTTTTTCCAACGAGTCAGCTCTCTGGATCAGGTGGCCAAACTATCGGAGTTTCAGCTACAGCATGAGTCCTTCCAATGAATATTCAGGACTGATCTCCTTCAGAATGGAATGGTTGGATCTCCTTGCAGTCCAAGGGACTCTCAAGAGTCTTCTCCAACACCACAGTTCAAAAGCATCAATTCTTCGGCGCTCAGCTTTCTTCACAGTCCAACTCTCCCATCCATACATGACTACTGGGAAAACCATAACCTTGACTAGACAGGTAACCACATTTATTCTCTGTATCCAAGAGTCTGTTCAGTTATATTTATTTGTTTTGTTTTTCAGCTTCCACATATAAGTGAAATCATATGGTGTTTGTCTTTCTCCAGGTTATTTCACTGAGCATGATAATGCTCCAGGTCCATCCATACTGTTGCAAATGGCAGAATTTCATTCTTTTTATGACTGAGCAATACTCCATTGTGTATATATACCACACTTATTGATGGACTTCGGTTGCTTCCATTATCTTGGCTATTGTAAATAAGGCTGCGATGTTTTCTTTGGGAAAATACCCAGAAGTCAGATTACTGGATCATATAGTAATTCTATTATTTAATTTTTTAAGGACTCTTCATACTGCTTTCCATTGCGGCTGCGCCAATTTACATTACCATCAACTATGTGCTAGGGTTCCCTTTTCTCTGCATCCTTGTCAAATCTTGTTATTCACTGCCTTTTTACAATAGTTTTTCTGACAGGTGTGAGGTGTCATTGTGGCTTTGATTTGTATTTCTTTGATGATTGGTGATGTTGAGCATCTTTCGATGTTTCTGTGGGCCCGTATGTATGTCTTCTTTTGAAAAATTTCTCTTCCGGTCCTTTGCCAATTTTACAATTGGGTTGTTATTGTTTTTAATGTTGAATTGTATGATTTCTTTGTACGTTTTAGTATTAACCCCCAAGAGACCTAGAGTTTGCGAAGATCTTCTACCATTCAGTGAATGGCCTTTTCATTTTGCTGATAGTTTCTTTTTCTGTATAATCTATCTCAATTAATCTTAAAATCTTAATGGAAAAATGAAAATGTGTTGGAAATTATAAATCACTAAAATTGACTTGGGAAGTAGTGAATTCAAAAACACAAATGACTATGTAAGATATATTTAAAAAAAAAAAAAAAAAGCTTTCCTCAACATATTTTAGGACCAGAGATTACAGGTGAAACTCTTTTAAGAAAGTACCTATACTCTTGAAACTGTTCCAAAATGTAGAAAAAGAGGGAGACTGATTAATTTATTAATCTCTAATTAATTAATCAGCATAACTACAACACCATTAAAAACTGACAAAAATACCCCCATAAAGAAAATTTAGAGATAAATTACAATATTTAATATGGAAGAAAAGGTTAGCTTAAAAATTATAACAAGACAAATAAAATTATATAGCCAAGAATATCACACTGTGTCCAGTGAGCATTATTTCCAGATGTACAGGATAATTCAATATATGAAATCATCAATCTGATTCACCATGGTGATAAATCCAAAGAGAAAAACTCTATGAGGATCTTTAAGAATAAAAAGAAAACACTTTGAAAAATCCAAGTGCATGTCTAATTAAACAATCCTAACAGTAGAGTTGGAAAAATAATTCATAAACATCAGTAAGATTTTCCTCTCCTAAAATAGCAGTAAGAAAATTATTCCTGAAATAACCACTATTATTCAGCATTGTTTTAGAGCTTTTGGTGAGTACAATTAAGTAGAATAAAGAGATATAAATTGCAAAAACATATGTAACTATTTGGTCCCCAAAAAAGAAAATTAATTAAAAACTATTAAGTAGTTTAGAGTTCTAATTTTATTAGAAAATAAATATAAACCAAGACAATGGCTTTCCCATATACTAGTTGCAATCATTTATAAAATATCATGGGGAGAATTATTTTATAAAAGTATCAAAAACTATGAAATTTCTTGAAACAAATGTAAAGTTTAAGACACACTTTGTAAAATTTACAAAACTCTAAGAAAACTTAAAACATAGCATGGACAAATAAAATTAACATACTATGTTCATGGATGAGAAGACTTAATATTGCAAACAAACAAGTTCCCCAAATAAATCTGAACATATAACACAACTCAACCATTATTTCAATAGGATTTCTTTTTGAAAATAAATGATGCAGGTTTTCAAAAATTCAACTAAAATAATGAACACAGAGCATACTCAAGACATTTATTAAATAAAGGAAATAAAGTGAGCCCTTCCCTAGGTAACTTTAAAAGTACAACTGGGCCTTGTGCAGGAGGAGAAAAATAGATCAATGAAACCCAACAGAATGTCCAGGAACTAAAAGAAGGATATAAAAAGAAAGTAGCTTGTAATAAAATTAGCATCACAGAGCAGCATGGAAAATAAGACTACTAATACATGGTATTGAAACAACTGGCTAACTACTTAGAAAAATAAAAAGTTAGACCCTCCAATAAACAAGTGGAATGTCATACTTAGTTTTTAATTGTCAGCTGCCCTTCCTACGAGTCTATGCTTCCGTGCACCATGACAGAGACTTAGCCACATGACTTGATGTGGCCAGTGACTCTGCCACATCCTGGTGTAAGTCCAGTGAGCCACTGCATGGTTCCACCATAGCTCTTTGTCCCTCTGGCAGGAGACAGAGACAGAGGCTGCTTGTTCAGGTGGACTCCCAGAATAAGGCATGTCTGGACCAGTACCAAATCAGGCCTGCAGCCAATACACAAAATGAGTGAGAAATAAACGTCTATGATCAGAAGTCATTAAAATTTAGGGATCATTCATTACCATGAACAACCTAAAGAAAATGCGGGTGGCAGAGAAATAGAAAGATGAAATGTAAAAAAGAGATTATGAAGTCTCTAGAGGAAAATATGGATGAATGTTTATATAATCTTTTTTTTTTTTTTTGGATGAATGTTTATATAATCTTATGTCTATTTAAATATAACATGGAGGAACAATATTTAAATGAAACACAATTTAAAGCTTTGGCTACATAACAGGTAAAATTTCTTTTCTACAAAATATTCAGCCAACTACACACTGGGAAAATTTATGTACAACACATATGTCAAAGGATTCATATGAAAAAGTTCTTATAAGTGAAAAAAGTAACATTTTAAGAGGCCAAGGATATTAATAAAAGTTCATTCTCAAAAGAAAGGATATAAATAATTAAAATATATGTAACAGCAGAATCACCAAATAAATGCTAACAAATATTGAGGCTCCTTTTTTTTCTTTTTCAAAGTTTTTTTTGTTTTTTTTAATGTGGACCGTTTTTAAAGTCTTTATTGAATTTGTTACAATATTGCTTCTGTTTGATGTTTTGGGTTTTTGGCTATGAGGCATGTTGGATCTTAGCTCCTTGACAAGGGACTGAACCCAGACTTCCTGCATTGGAAAGGGAAGTCTTAACCACTGGACCACCAGGGAAGTCCTTGAGGTTCATTTTTTAACAGTCTTATTAACAGAGACAAAAAAAAAAAAAAAGATCTGTGCCCAGTGTCAGCAGATGAACAGAGAGAGAGGCATTTTCTTATACTGCTCTTAAGAGTGTAAAATTTTTGGAAAGTAATTGAGTAAAATATTAGAAGACTTAAAAAGTGACTCAGAAAGTCAACTTCTTGTAGCCTGTCCTTAAAACTAATTGGATAAATGGGTAAAAATATAGATATATATCACTGTAATTTATAATAAGAAAATATATTTTTAAATCTTAAATGTTTAAATTTATGATACATTTATACAATGGAATTCCATATAATCATTGAGGATGATTATGTAGACATATGTGATTCAAAAAGGCAAAATACAATTTACAAATGTTTGGTTATATCCAATTATTTTATTCTAAGAATATATAGTATAAAAAATATGTATATATGTATATTTCAGTTGTGTGTGCTTATTTATATCCATGCATAATTTTTAATACCTAAAGCTGGAGAAATAGCTAAATATGTAGTTTTGGTATATTTTTTTTCTTTCATTCATATGCATTTTCTAAAACTTCATATTATTTATGTATTAGATAATAAATTCTTGAGGGTATTCTAAAAAGCTATGTTGCTTAAACCCCATTAGGGTGACAGATTTCTGAGACTATAAGAAAAGCTATTGATTGGCTGACCTTGAAAATGCACAGGTCCAAAAAGAAAAAAAGAAAGAAAATGCACAGGTCCAGGGAGATACAGAATTTTGTATGGATTTCTAGTGACTTTCATTCCTCTTGAGTATAAATCCATGGACACCTAGGTGAAGAACCCTTGAATAATAAGTATTGTACACCTGATTTCTGTCTACTTCAGATTTCATAGGTTGGGTCCACTTAGTCCAAGTATCTATAAAGAACAAGCTCTGGCATTGTTTAACTTAGTGTTCTCTTAAGTTGACAAAACATGTTTTGAGAATGAATGATTGCAAAGTTTGTCATGAAAATGGCATCATTAATCCTCTATCATTAGAACCATATAGGAAGTATATTTATTTGAAGGACTGAGGCTGAAGCTGAAGCTCCAATACTTTGGCCACCGGACGCGAAGAGCTGACTCCTTGGAAAAGACCCTGATGTTGGGAAAGATTGAAGGCAAGAGAAGCGGGCAATAGAGGATGAGATGGTTGGATGGTATCATGGACTCAATGGACATGAGTTTGAGCCAACTCTGGGAGATACTGAAGGACAAGGAGACCTGGTGTGCTGCAGCCCATGGGGTGCAGAGGCTGAACAACACTAGGAAGCATAGCCAGGGTTCCTGATCTAACTGCCTGTCTTTTCAAAGCAATGTGTGAATCCCCTTAACCAGGACAACCAAGAGAAATAAAGGAACACATACTGCTCTGGTCTGATCTTCTTTCTGAGTTTGAGGTTCCACATTTCCTATGCTAGGCTCTCTGTGTCTTTATCCAGGCTAAGTGATGCTTCAGCTTCCTCACCTGAACTTGGTTCTATATCTGTGTCTGCTTTGCCTGCTGTTCTCTCACTCTCGTATTCTCCTTAGTGATGGAGTGAAGGAGAGTCTATGTTCCTCTCCTTGACCAAAGGGTACAAGGGCTTGAGACCTAAACTGAAAACCCATCACCTCCTTTCATGCCAAGACTACAGCACCCTTAACCCTGGGGGATCCTTATCTAGCCAGTTCATGCTTCGTAACACGGGACTCTGAGAGTGTGCTTTTTTCTCTCATGGACAAGATATTCTGAACATCCCTGAGATCACTCACTAAACCAGAACTCGTGTCACTTGAATTCTTCTAAGTGTGACACAAACTCTGAAGAGCTGAAAGATTAAATGAAGTTATAATACCCAACAGCTTCTACATGTGAAGATAAGTCAAATCAATAGAACTTTATCACCTGTCTCTCATGCTCTATCGCTGTAGGAAGTGTGAGCAGAGATATACATTAAGAATTTAGGATGATAATCTCTAAAAAAAAAAAACCTGTGACATGTCTAGGCAACAAGATAACGTGTACCCGGATATTTAAAGTGAAATGTGTCAGATACGAGAAGCTTACTGTTTTCAAGCAAAAGTTTGGGGGTTTTTTTAATGGGAATCTTTCAGAAGAAGCTAAAACATTTTCCTGCCTTGGGCAGAATATATGAAACATAGATTAACCTCTTCTATATGTCTCTGGATAATTAGGAATGTCAGCTTTCGTACTGTGCTGTGATATAGAAATCCCCCTGGGAATTTTCAAGTGTACAGGCTGCCTGAAGCTATATGAAATGACTTAGAGCTATTACAATGCTCACTTCATACTTTTTATAGTTTTTTCGGTCTCCTCCTATGTTATCACCACTTTTTTTTTGTTGTTTTGAGCAGGCTCGCAACCATTTAGCCAAGTTTTGATACAAACCGAATCCAAAGTAAAAGTATACAAACTTACAAGTAAGATAAGAGGCTCTCTTCTTAGATTCTGCCTTTAGATAAATACTACCTTTATAAAATGAGGGTTTTCACATCTAATTTTCTGCACAATCGCCACTAATTTTTCTCCCCCTCACAATCCCCAACGGATTCTCAACTATGTTGAAGAAAGATAGGTTCGGTTGATAGGTGACATTCAGTCAAATAAGATATTATTGAATAAAATTAAATATGTAATGAAGGTACGAGCAAAAGAAATAAATGGAGTCCTTGGGAAATAATACAGGGAAAGCACAACTTAAACCAAACCAGAAGAGAGGAGTGAAGGGGAAGTTCTTGGCATTTATTGACACTCACTATTGCCAAGTACTGGTATGAGAACATACTGTTTCACATTTAAGATTACATTAAAGATTGCAGTTAGGATTTCGTTCATCTGCAATATAAAACAGGAATTTATTTAACTTTTCTAACAAAAAGCCTAGGAGTTAGTGGTGGCTGCCTGTGATTCAGTTTCTCAACGATACTGTCAGAGATCTGGGCTCTTTCTCGTTCTCTTCTGCCATTGTTCATAAATTGCCTATATCTTAGTGGTTACAAGATGGTTGCTGCAGCCCCAGACTTCACATACAATGTTCAAAGCAAAAGGAAGACGAAGGGACAAAGATTTTATCCCTGTGAGACTTTGTCTTTTTATTTGGAAGATTGTCCTTCTTTGGCAAACTTCTCCTTTCATCTCCTTATCCTGATCTAAGTCATACGGCCTCTCCCACCCCCACCCCGGGCTGAGATAGGTTCTATTTTAATCTTTTTGGCTGTGCTTTATGGTTTGCCAGACCTTAGTTCCCACACCAGAGATTGAATCTGGGTCATAGCAGTGAAAGCACTGAGTCCTAACCATTGGCCCACCAAGGAATTCCCTGAGATAGGGTTCTATTATCCCGAAATAAATTGGGATGTTGTTAGCAATCGGGGAAAAAGTATAGAAAAAGTATGGGTGGGGAAGGCTACTGAGTCATCCACAGACAATGTACACCAGACAGGTATTTCCTCATTTAACCTAACAGTAACTTGCCTTATTGTGATAGGGAAACTGAGCCTCTACTATGCGACTTGTCCACACGCACACAAGGCTAAATTTGAACCTCTTGTTCTTCCTCTCCATGATCACACAATGGCAGTGGAAACACCACTCACATTTAGAAGATATATGCCAGCAGGAAGAATAAAGCTATTTGCCAAATTTGTTGTTGTTCAGCCACTCAGTTGTGTCCAACTCTTTGTGCAGCACGCCAGGCTTCCCTGTCCTTTACTATCTCCCAGAGCTTGCTCAAACTCATGTCCATTGACCACCACAGTTTGAAAGCATCAGTTCTTCAATACATAAAGAATATTTCAGGAAGCATTATCTTCATCTTTATCCAAATTTGTAAAGATGGAGTGGCCACTGCCATTGAGCTGGAGGAGGCAAGAGTGCCTCTCAAATTGCTGCCCTATCTCCATGCCTCCAGGGTAGCATCACTGTCCTGCCTCTTGCCAGAACGGCTTGGTCACGGCCTCTAACTTCATCAGACATCTGTCTCACCCCAAGTATTGCACTTTCAGCAGCAACCTCACCTTTGGCCCCAGAAATCACAAAATTAAACTCCTCCACCCACATCTCCCTCAGCTCTCTACCTGATTCCAGTGAATCGAGACAAAACGGCATTTACTCCAGGGTGTTCTTCATCATTTTTGAGCAAGCTGCAGAAATTAAAATCATTGCTCCTTTTTGTCTAATAAAAATCCTGCTTTGAGACACATGATAAGCAACCTTACTGATTTTCTTTTGTATTTAAAAATTTCCAGAAGGAAAGAATGAAGTATTTTGCAAACGTGTGAAAAGGGAAGTGACTGCACTCTAAGTCTTTCATATTTAAAATCTCCCTTGGTTCCTTCTCATCTCCACGTTGCTTCTGTGACTCGTGTTCTGAAACTCAGACCCAGCTGAGTTAATGGTGCATGTGCATGCACAGTCTTGTCCAACTCTTTGCAACCCTTTGGACTGGAGCCTGCCAAGCTCTGCCGTCCAGGGGATTTTCCAGGCAAGGATCCTGGAGTGGGTTGCCATTTTCTCCTTCAGGGGCCTCCCAACCCAGGGATTGAACCTGCATGTCTTGCACAGACAGGAGGATTCTTTACCCCAGGCCACCTGGGAAGCCCCAGTTGGTACCCCAGTTTCTAGAGGAAGGGTGCTTAACCTTGAGACCTACAGTTGAGCTCTAGCACATACATTAAAGTGATAGCAAAATTGTACTTGTGTGTACATACATATCTTTTTTGGGAGAAAAGATCCATAGATTTCATCAAATTCTCTAGAAGACTGGATTAGTTTTCTAAAGCAGTCAAAACCAATGACTAAAACCTTGCTGGCTTAAAACAACAGAAATTGCTTTCTCACAGGCTGGAGGCCAGAAGTCTAAGATCAAGATGTTCTTGGGATCACATTCTCTTCAAAGGTTCTAGGGGAGGGTGTGTCCTTGCCGCTTCCAGCTTCTGGGGACTCCTAGTGTTCCTTTACTTATGGTCACATCATTCGAATCTTTGTCTCCATCTTCATAGGGCCTTGTTCCCTGTGTCTCTCTGTGGCCTTTTCTGTCTCTTATAGAGACACTTGGAGTTAGGCCTCACCCTAATCTGGCATGACTTCATCTTGATCCTTACTTTTGCTATATCTGCAAAGACTCTGGTACATGCATGCTCAGTCCCATCAGTCATGTCCGACTCTTTGAGACCCCATGGACTATAGCCCACCAGGCTCTTCTGTCCATGGGATTCTCCAGGCAAGAATGCTGGAGTGGATTGCTGTGCTCACCTTCAGGGGATCTTCCCAGCCCAGAGATCGAACCTGTGTCTCCTGCATTGCAGAGAGATTCTTTACCACTGCTGCTGCTGCTAAGTCACTGGGAAACCTGAAAAGAATCTTACTTTCATACATAGTCACATTCTGAGGTTTGGGGTGGACATAGATTTTGGGAGGACACTGTTCAATCCACTCAGGGATCTGTGATCCTCAATAGGTAAGGACAAAGGACGTCCCGGACTCCAGGAATGACATTCCAGGACCTCCAGACTCTACCCCCATCTTATATCTCTGATCTCGTCTTCTTCAGCCACTCTCCCGCCACCCCTGCATATTCCAGCTCCCCAAACCGCTACCCTGATCTGCTTCCCCTCCTTCTGATGCCTTCTCTTTGAGACTTTCCCATCTCACTATGGATGCAACACACAGCTTGATCCTTAATCCTCCACATCCTTTCTTCACACTCTTCCCTGTAGAGAACTCACCTCCCTAGAGAGCTCACCCACACACCAACTTTTTATTTTCCTAAAAAACTGAAATCTGCAACCCTGACCCAATCCATGCTGTGTCCACAAGTCTCTTCATTGAGACTTCCTTAATTCTCTGAGCATGTGGCCCCATGTAGTTACCACATATGCTGCTGCTGCTACTGCTAAGTCGCTTCAGTCATGTCCGACTCTGTGCAACCCCATAGATGGCAGCCCACCAGGCTCCCCCGTCCCTGGGATTCTCCAGGCAAGAACACTGGAGTGGGTTGCCACTGCCTTCTCCAATGCATGAAAGTGAAAAGTGAAAGTGAAGTCACTCAGTCGTGTCCAACTCTTTTCGACCCCATGGACTGCAGCCTACCAGGCTCCTCTGTCCATGGGATTTTCTAGGCAAGAGTACTGGAGTGGGTTGCCATTGCCTTCTCCATACCACATATGAGGAAGGTGCTATAATTACTTGCACTTTACAAATGAGAGAAATGAAGGTTAGACAAGGAAAAGAATTTGCTCAGCATCACACAGCCAGCAACAAGCAGAGCTGGGGTTCCAACCCAGATGTAGCCAAGGCCAGAGCCCATACTCTTGACCATCAAGAGTAAACTTAGCTTGTTCAAATAAAGAAAAGAATGAGTGTGATTGGAGTAAAGCAAAAAGTGGAAAGAGACTGAAAGGTAAGTAGACCAGCCCTTGATTAGGTAGGGCCTTGTATACATGGAAAGTTAAGAAGTAATTCTGAGTGTGATAGGAAAACCAACAGAGACTTTGAAGAGAATGAGAACTGGGACAAGACCATAAAGTAATGTGTCATAAAGAGTAGTTTCACTCATTCATTTGTCCGTGTCGAAATAAATAGTTACTGAGAACCTGCTAGGTTCAGGGCACAGTGTGAGTAATGTGTGTAAAATGGCCAACATGTTAGATGAGACCCTGGTCTTCACGGAGCTTGTATTCTAGTGTGTGCTCAGTTAGTAGGTTGTATCTGACTCTTTACGATTCCATGGATATAACCCTCCAGACTCCTCTGTCCAAGGGATTCTCCAGGCAAGAATACTGGAGTGGGTTGCCACTTCCTCCTCCAGAGGATCTTCCCAACCCAGGGATCGAACTTGTGTCTCCTGCATCTCCTGCATCGGCAGGAGGATTCTTTACCCCCGAGTCACAGGAGAAGCCCTGTATTTTAGTAGGAAAAAGGCAATAACCAAGAAGGGACTAAACAAAGCAAGGCAGTTAGTGATAAGTACCACTAAAACAAAACAAAAGCCGCGTAAGATGAAAAACTACTACAGAACGGCAGAGAGGCAGAGGAGCAACACTCTAAACCAGAGAGTGGTTGGGGGGAAGGGCAGTGAAGGTCTCGCCAGAGCAGTAACATCTGAATGGACATTAAAGGGGATGAGGAACCAACCAAGCAAACATCCAGAAGCAAGCTTTAGTGAAAAGCCGAGACACGCACACAGAAGATGAAAGTGCGTTACGGCTGATTTAGTGAGCAAAACTCCAGAAAGAACTTTATGGGACCTAGACCATAGCAGTAACACGCAAATGCTTTACAGTTCCTACAGCTGCATTTAAACGGTCTCAGTATGACTGGGAAAACGGTGAATTATTGTCATTTGGACACCCTGACTACTCATTAGTATTCCTGACTAATGGAAGACGACAAACATCAGACAAGAAAAATGACTGCAGCAAATGCCTTGGCACCTCTAACTTTTCACCTTTGGCAAACGACTTCTTCGACAGCCTCTTATGCTGCATCTGGCAGCTGGGAACTCCCAGAACTGCAGGGAGACAAAGCAGACATGATCTTTGCGATGCAACAAAACCAAGACATCTTGAGGGAACATGCTCCGAAAAACGACGTAGACTTCAGCCATCTTCCAAAGCAAGTGATGTCAACAGAAAGCCTGGGCTCCGACTCATGCAACCAACCCCAGGCAAACCATCTTACAACCATCTCCTCCTATCTCATCTCCCTTCCTCTCCTTCACATAGCCGGGTTGGGCAAAAAGAACTAGATTTCGGGCCTTTAGGAAAGCTGCGTGTGTCACCTAAAGGCCTTGAGAAAGCCACAGATACACAGATGTCTGTACAGGACACACGTCTCCAGTGTGACTCGTGAAAAGGCACCATGGCTTGAAGGTTCCTCTCACTCACTCAGTTCTGTGAGCCAGATGCCTCCAGGACTGTCTGCCTAGCTGAGGGCACATCTTCTTATATCATCTGAACGATGTGGCTCATGGCCCCATCCTAGTTCACGAGAAGTTCTGTTTCTTTTCTAGTGTCTGAGAGGATGGGAACCGGAAGGAGAGGATGGGAACCGGAAGGAGAGGATGGGAACCGGAAGGAGTGAATGGGGCATTCCGCTTCCTCTGATCGCCACTCATCTTCCTTCTTCCCCTCTCTCTCTCCACGCAACAGTATCCAAGTCTGCTGTGTGTGGTTCACTTTCACTGAGGCTTTTAAGAACAACCAGTGTGGTTTCTTCACAATCACTTCCTAACAACCAGAGAAACTCAACCCCCAATTTAAAACAGCGTCGTTTTTTCACAGGTCTCCATATTTCCTCCCCCACAGGAAATTTTCCACTCTCACAATTTGTCCAGAAATACTGCCTGTTGCCACAGGACTGAGAGTTCCTTCCGACATGCTGCGTCCCTCAAACCTTCTTTCCTCGGCTGCCCATCAACACTCAAAATCCTTACTTTCCTCGTGGAAGCAGTTGAGCTCTTTCACCCTCAAAAATCTAGGCTTTGCCTGCAAGTTGGCAAAAAAAAAAAAAAAAAGGCAAGACAGAGGCTCACCTTTCCCAACCACACAGCCCCATCAAAGTATTTTATCCATCAAAGAGTCCTTCATCTCTAATACTCATGCTGTTCTTTCCCTAAATGACAGAAACTTGACACTCATTTTTTTTTCACTAAAGTGCATTTTTTTCTTTCTGCCACACTGCCTCATGATCCTATAAAGCTATATCAAGACAAATGCCGTCAATGAATTTAGGTCCTTCCGTATTTAATTTCCCTCCCGCTTTAATTGCTGAGTCAGTTTTGTTTTGTTTTAGAGCATCGTGTCAAAGTACAATGAAACATCAGTAGCACCTCTTCACAACCGTGACAACCAAAACCATTCCACAATATTGACAACATCCCCTGAGGGCAAAATGGCCCAGGTGGACAACCGTTGGTCTACTGAACAGGATTTTCACTTGTCATCTGGTTCTTTGAGCTCCTGGGAACCAAGAAAAACCATTTCACAATAGTGTCAGATCTCTGAAGACAGCAATGTGGATGAGGTGTTGGCTGCATCTCAGGACTCCTCTGATGGACTTGGGTGAAGACTGGCTGTCCTTGAAGTGTTCCATCAACAAATCTCCTTGAAGAAGATTGCCAAGCAGTTCAAACATAGAAATTGGCTTCGTCTGTCTGGCCGAAGTCAAAACATCTGGTTGAACATTAATTTATCCTGTTTCCAGTAAGCTAGCAAGTCCCAATGATGGATGAATTTTTTTCAGCTTTCATTCTTTGGGGAGCTTATAACACAGCCCAGTCCCTGGGGAACACTTTGTGTCAAGAGGACACAGTTGTAGTGAGGTACAATTAGAAGGAACTAGCCTGTTTAACATCTACATTGAGTAGCTTTGCAGGTCACAAAATTTTATGAACTTCCCTATAAACTTGGTTCTAACAGGGATATAGAAGGTCAAATTCTTTTTTCCAGGGTCATCTTTAAAATTTAATATTCCATTACAATGCTCCTAGAAGGAGGGTCACGCCTTGACAACATCAGTGAATTTGTTAAAAAAAAAAAAATAATAATAAGAGTGGCTAGAAAGGAAAATGGGAAGAATAATGCAGTCCAGCAAGTATTAGTATAAAAGTGAAAGTGAAGTCGCTCAGTCAAGTCTGACACTTTGCGACCCTATGGACTGTAGCCTGCCAGGCTCCTCCATCGATGGGATTTTCCAGGCAAGAATACTGGAGTGGGTTGCCATTTGCTTCTCCAGGGGATCTTCCCACATTGCAGGCAGACTCTTTATCCTCTGAGTCACCAGGAATTCTGTGTTAGTAAGGGACATCCCTTCTAATAAGGGCAAGGAATACATTGGCCTCTTTCCACCCTTGGTCAAGAGCAGCCCTGCTTCTGTTTAGTCAGTTTCCTGGGCTGCTCCTTTTAACTCTCCACACTCATTCATTCATCTATTTCAAAAAAGTAGCCCAAGGAGGTACTTTCCTGGTTGCCCAGTGGTTAAGACTTTGCCTTCCAATGCAGTGGGTGCGAGTTCCAATGCAGGGGGTGCAAGTAGATAGCACTTATATGTGTTATCTAAAAAATACAACAGACTAGTGAATATAGCAAAAAGAAGCAGACTCACCGGTGTACAGAACAGACTAATTTACCAGTGGAGAGTGAGAAGGGGGAGGGACAACATAGGGTTGGTGAATTAAGGGGTACAAATTATTAGGTGTAAAATAAGCTACCAAGAATATATTGTACAACATGGGGGATGTAGCCAATATTTTATAATAACTACAAATGATTCATAACCTTTAAAAATAGTGAATCACTATATTGTATACCTGTAACTTAAGTAGTATTGGACAGAAACTATACTTCAATTCTTTAAAAGATTTTTTAAGAGAAAGAAAGGTATGGGAATAAAAGAGCTCAGTGCTACATGAAGCCAAAAGGCTCAACTGCTACACTGCAGTTCTTATTTCCACTCTACCTCCACTTTAAGGTGGCCACACTTAAAAATGCTCACAACCCAAGAGTGCAAAAACAAGAAAAAGAACACAAGAGGCTATTCTGTCTCCAGCAGCTAGTGCATTGCATTTACATAGCTTTGAGTATTTCAAGTGCTCCAAGATTCCATAAGGGAAGGATGAGGGGTTTATAGACACTTCCCAGGTGACGCTAATGCTAAAGAATCTGCTGCCAATGCAGGAGACACAAGAGATGGGGGTTCAGTCTCTGTGTTGGGAAGATCTCCTGGAGGAGAAAATGGCCACCCACTCCAGTATTCTTGCCTGGAGAATTGCATGGACAGAGGAGCCTGGCGGACTACAGTCCATGGGGTTGCAAAGAGTCAGACAAGACTGAGCAACTGAGCATTCATGTGCATAGTTGGTGCTTTAAGGATTCTTCGGTCTCGACAAATCAGAAAAATGCAAAGCTACCATAAGAAGCCCATTCCTTCTTATGATTTAGATATATTTCATTCTCAAGGTGGAGAATTTACAAATATAGACTTTTATTTAGGGAGCAAAACTCAAGGCACCACAGCTGCTCAAGAAAAGAATGAGAAAATGGCACCTAAGTTACCACTAACGTCGTCAGAACGAGGGGAAAGGTCAACAAGGAGATTGCTCAGCTATTTTCAGAGCATGAGTATTGCCTTGGGAAGAAATATTTGGCTCTTTTTTTTTTTTTTAAAGCATCTGCTTTGAAGATTTTCCTGTTTTGGAATCCTATCAGTTCTAAAAATCAAGATATTTCCTTCAGCTTATTTATGTAAGAAGCTTCCTTATTGATATTTCTCTCACAAAGGCAGAGTCCCCGGTTGAGAAGTTACTCATAAGCAGCCTGTTTTGGCATATGCTTTGCTATTTGCCTTTTTATTTCAAGTCCTTGAAAATGAACTTTAACACCACGTTTTGATTGCCAGGGTACACAGTTAAGTTGTCGATAGACATGTAAAAGACTGCTTATGTTTTTTAACATGCTTAATATTTCTTGCATAATTATCAGTCATCATTTGAGAATTCCACCCCCAAACCAGCCATTCACCCATCAGTCATTATTTGAGATTACAGTTAAGGTTTGTTTTTTCTTTTGCAGTGCTCTTTCTTCCCTGTGTATCATCCCACTTACATTAGCACATGCTATTCCCAACACAGCATAAACTTTCACGAAGAGATTGCTTCACGGAGAGGCTTAAGAACTTGTCCTCATTTCGAAGGGGTATGCTTAACATTAAAGATTTATACACGCTGAACTTCCTGCCTCTTTGATAAGAAAAATGAAAATGAATCGTGAAATGAGTTTTTTAAAACAAGTGACTAGTTCTTCAACTGTTTCTGTTTTTGTTTTTCTTTAGCCTTAACTTGCCAAGTTATTTATGAGGCTGCAGTCTTTCCCAGACACTATTGTAAATGAGTTGTAAAATCTGGTGACATGTGAGGGGTCAAAGGTGTAAATGTCAATGAAATATGCTTTTGTCTCTGGGGTGGGGGGGGGGCAACCTCTCATTCCTCAAAGGAACAAGCCCCACTTGATGCACACCTGTGATCACCAGGCTCTTAAACCTTTTGTGTTGATCTCACTTCCATTCAACTAACACTGAATGATGTCCTTTTATACCAAAGATACAGTGGT
Source organism: Bos grunniens (assembly GCF_055505025.1). Lineage (NCBI taxonomy): Eukaryota > Metazoa > Chordata > Mammalia > Artiodactyla > Bovidae > Bos > Bos grunniens. The sequence goes on from NC_141182.1 coordinate 7,736,223, forward strand.
GAGCAAAGCCAGTCACGCTCCCTCCCCTCATGGAGCTTACAGTGGGGGAAGAAAACTGCAAGTCAAAGAGAAACACGAGTAAGTCTGATATAGAAAGTGCAGTCTGCTGGGGGATCCTGAGAGGGCTTCCTGGAGTGACCATCCAGGCAACAGAACAGGCGTGGCTGTCCAGGACAGACTCCACAATCTGCTGTTCTGCCGGCTTATACAGCTACAAGGGCCTTCACCTCCAGAATCACGGAGGAAAGGAATGAATCACCTATCCTCAGTGAAGTCCACTCTAAAAGTAAGGACTCTCTAATGAAATAAAAAGTCCTTTACTTATTTTTTTTTTCTGTAAAGAAAACAGACTCCACCTACAGTTCATTCTCCCTTTTTCCCCCATCTTCTGAATCATTTAATTGTTTCACTTCATACATAACAACTTATAACCATGGTAGAATCTAATTCTCCGATAACATTGGGAGACTAGTGATTGCTTAAAAATTTTAGTCAATGAAAACAGTATGCCATTAAACAACGTATATGTTAAATATATAAGATAGGCATGTGCACACTGGTTAACCAATGCTTGTAATGGAAAAATGAGAACTTTGCTGTGAGTTGCTGTTGTTCAGTCGCTCAGTCGTGTCTGAGACCCCACAGTCTGCAGCACCCCAGGCTTCCCTGTCCATCACCAACTCCCAGAGCTTGCTCAAACTCATGTTCATTGAGTCGGTGATGCCATCCAACCATCTCATCCTCTGTTCTCCCCTTCTCCTCCTGCCTTGAGGCTTTCCCAGCATCAGGGTCTTTTCTAATGAGTCAGCTCTTCGCATCGGGTGGCCAAAGTATTGGAACTTCAGTTTCAGCATAAGTCCTTCTGACGAATACTCAGGATTGATTTCCTTTAGGATAGACTGGTTGGATCTCCTTGCAGTCCAAGAGACTCTTAAGAATCTTCTCCAACACCACAGTTCGAAAGTATCAATCCTTTGGTGCTCAGCTTTCTTTATAGTCCAACTCTCACATCCATACATGACCACTGGAAAAACCATAGCTTCGACTAGACGGACCTGTGACTGGGTACCCCTGAAAGCAGTGCTGTGAAGCGGAACTCTCTGTGATGCTGGAAACGTTCTACGCCTGCCCTAATGCAGTTATCACCAGCCAGAGGGCTACAGCTATAACTGTGTGTGGTATCAGCCAGCACAGGGCATGACTCTGTGTTATTTTTCCCGTATAAAGCACACCACATGCCTCCTCTCTGATTTTCAGTTCTTGATTTCCTTAAAATGGAGTGAGAATTTAAAAACAATTGTGACACATTCGGAGAGAAATATCCTTTTAGATTTTAATATTTTTTCCTAATTTTTTTTTACAGGTCTTTTGCTCACATCTAATCTGATAGTCACATTCTGGAGCAGATTGAATGTTTCAGGTCTTTTGGAGTGTTCCACACCTGTCTTCCCTTCCCACTCCTGCCTGCTTCCTCTCTTGAGATTGTCAGCTTCTCACACGGACAGACTGGAGGTGGGAGGAAATGGTTCCAATAGGCAGAGACTCTGCTGAGTTTCCTCCCTCTGAGCTGAGCGAGACCCAGGGGGCCAGCGTCAGAGGACCTTGAGACAGAGATTGTAAATGACAGGTCCCAGGAAGAGTGAGATGTCTCCCATGGGGTTGAGACATGCAGGGAGCAGAACACCATGGTGGCGAACAATATGCCTTTCTTGAGTAAAGAGTTGGAGTCTTATTTGCAAATCACAATATACAGACAGCATGTGAACACAGAAAAAGGGAACAGAGTGAGACAGAAAAGTTTGGTAAAATACTCAAATGAACAAGGAGGGGGAAATGAAAAATGGAATGAATAGCAATCTAATGAAATCAGCAAAAAAAAAAAAAAAAACCAAAGTTAAAAAATTACTAATCAAAGGAAATGATTATCGAGTGATGACCATTTCCAGAACATGCCATGAACTTCACTCCGCCATGTCTCTGCTGGTTTACCCTCCTCACCTTTCTCTGCCCCACGAGGCTCATGGCTTTCAGTTGTTAAGCACTGTGTGTCCATCGCCACCATTAAGAGAGCATTTTTTCACTGCTCCAAAGAGGGACCCTCTTCCTTCAGCCATCTCCCCCTTCTGGGAAGCAGGGCCTCAGTCATCTCAAAATCAGTTTTTAAAAACCGATTGGTCTCACAGTTCTTCATTTCCTGAAACATAACTCTACTTACAAAAGCCTTTAATCTTGCCTCAACTGCTTGGAGTTGGAGGAAATTTTATTAAACATTTGCTGTGCACCAGTAACAGTGAGACATACTACACAAAGCCACTGTCAACCTCAGATACAGGAGACACTATCAACCAGCAACCACATCTCTCAGAGGATTAGGAACAATACGAATTGCTACCCAACACCAGATATTGCTATGTGATATGCTACGGTACGCTCAAGAAGGAGTAGACAGAAAATAAAAATCCACGTCGGCTCAGATGAGTCATAAGGATCCAAACTGAAAAACAGTACCTTACAAAGGAAGATGTTTGGGTCTGGTTAAATATCACACTTGGAAAGTAGACTTGGTATGATGTTCCATATACAGTGATGAAAGTATGGGATTATTTAGAACATAATGTTGCGATGACTGAAAAAGAATTACTGAATCAGAATTAGAGAAATATTGCAGTTGTTTCTTTTCTTTTTTTAATCAGGTCTCCATTAGATAAACACTTTGAGACTGTGGACCAGATAAAGAGTGTAAGTGCAAACAGAAGACAGAGGTGGGGGAGAGAGCGGGGTGCAAGTTGAGGGAGCTTCTGTAGCTGACAGATGGTGATAAACTCCTTTTGGGATGGCTGAAAGGGATATATTGAGCTTATCTGCCTGAGAGCATCTTCATATGGTTTCATCCTGCCGTCTCTTTCAGTCCTGATAATTCCAACTCTGCAAGCCTGAAACCATCTATGTTGACTTGCCTCTCTTGCTTAAAAACTGTGCTGTGTGAAGAAAATATTGGATCTACAAGATGATGAAATTACTTGTCTGACAGTTGCAGAATGTTGACTAGCGCTGCCAGCTATAGTGGCAGCCAGCAATCTCTCTGCTGCTACTTACACACTCTAAATGGCGAGTCCACCTGGAGGTGCTATAAGAAATCAAGAGAGAGCAAAAGGTGCTCCAAAGTTCAAGAGAAAGGTGTAAAATTCTAAGTAAGGTTCAAAGAAGAGTTTCCTGTGAAAGACTTTTCCAACGGAAGATCATTTCACCAGAATGTCCAGGATTTGACCTCTTCCAGAACAATGTGGTATATCCAGATTTCAGTATCTTAACTTCAAACAAGTACAAAGATTTTTTTTATTTCATTTTTAAAAAATTTATTTATTTATTTTAATTGGAGGCTAGTTATTTTACAATATTGTGGTGGCTTTTGCCATGCATTGACATGAATCCACCACGGGTGTACATGTTTCCCCCATACTGAACCCCCCTCCCCCCCTCCTCCTCCCCATCCCCCGGGTTGTCCCAGGGCACTGACTTTGAGTGCCCTGTCTCATGCATCGAATTTGGACTGGTGTCTATTTCACATATGGTAATATACATGTTTCAATGCTATTCTCTCAAATCATCCCACCCTCGCCTTCTCCCACAGAGTCCAAAAGTCTATTCTTTGTATCTGTGTCTCTTTTGCTGTCTCGCATATAGGGTCATCATTACCAGCTTTCTAAATTCCATATATATGTGTTAATATACTGTATTGGTGTTTTTCTTTCTGACTTACTTCACTCTGTATAATAGGCTCCAGTTTCATCCACCTCATGAGAACTGATTCAAATGCATTCTTTTTAATAGCTGAGTAATATTCCATTGTGTGTATGTACCACAGCAGCAGTGGGATTGCTGGGTTGTATGGCAGTTTTATTTCCAGTTTTTTAAGGAATCTCCACACTGTTCTCCATTGTGGCTGTACTAGTTTGCATTCCCACCAACAGCGTAAGAGGGTTCCCTTTTCTCCACACCCTCCCCAGCATTTATTTTTTGTAGAGTTTTGGATAGCAGACATTCTGACTGGACAAAGATTTTTTTAAAAGGCATCCTAAAATCTTACATGGCACCTATGGATAGAAAAAATAAATTATTTTTTAAAGTTTTATATATCCTAGGAGAGTATTATCTAATATAAATGTCTCATGCAAAATAAAGGAAGAATACTAAACATGAAGCCATCACTTTGCACCCAAGAAAAACATCTGGATTAACTTGAAAATGGAAAAATAACATATACCTAATATCTAATAATGGGAACACAGCAACCATATTTTACTTATCAATTCAAACACAAAGAGAGAATTTGCTTTACACTCATTTCCTTTTAAAAACGACAGGCTTATAAAAACGATAAATTACTCTTTGAAATGAAGTTTTTATTTCCCAGGAAATCCTCCTTGATCTGAAGAGGGGGATGTGGCTAGAGTCTCTTATCAACAGGGTTTGATGTCACAACAGCACAAAAACTGAGAATGGAACAGTGCCACAGTGCTGATGAAAAGACCCGTCATCTGCTTTTCCTTCCTCTGCTGTTTTTAATAAATCTGTTTTATTCAGATTTCTCTTTCAGCCTCTACATCTGAGCCATCTTTTGCTCAGGAATAAATTACATTTGTCCCATGAAATTTATGAGTTTTTCACAGTATAAAATGGCATCAGATAAAGACATTCTTCATCCACCCATTTCAAATCTCACCATCACAGATCCAGCCCAGTAGAACTTAGGGTTACCATGGATCATTCACTTCAGGAAATCATTCTTCAGTTACTATAATAAATGGTTTTTTTTTAAGTGGGAAATGTTTTTTTCTTTAAAAAAATAAGGATATAACAAGTATGTAATAATTTCATCATATATTCATGTTTAGACTCTTGGACAAATGGTCTTTTATTATATCAAACTTCGTGAAGTAAAAGGATGATTCATTAAAAGATTCACCTCTTATGTTCAGTAGGATACAAGAGAAATATTTTCTATTAAACAAGAACAAACTGATATAAACCACCAACTGATATAAGAAATTTTAATTAAAAGTACAGCTGTATTGGACACGGAAAACAAACAAACAATGCTGCCCGAACTTGATTAAACGATGGATAGAACAAACTTGAGAAACACTAAACAGAACTTTTTAAAAATCAACTATTTAAGCAATATTGAATGAAAATGAAAATATTAGAGGAGTTGGCAGATAAATTGGACACATTACAAAGATTTCACTAATGAAGGGATCTTTTGCAGAAAAAGAGCAAATATAGCAAAGCAATACTCAAAAGTATAATAAGAGAAAATTTGTACAAGCTAAGCATCATTAAACTTTTGAGAATGAGATAGGAGCCTCAAATCTGGCTTCCTAGAAACCCACCTTGCATCCCATCTAAATTCATTCACCATTCTGCAACCAGAGAGGTCTTTCTAAAATATAAAAATGATCATGTTGCCTATGTCAACACCTACAACTATTTAAACTTTTCACTTTGGCTCTGCTTTTCGGAAAACATATCAAATCTCAAGTAATCTTATATAACCTATGATCCTGCATACTTTAGGGAAACATTCTCCCCTCTGCTTGATTCTCCTCCAGTCTTCCTCAGATGTGACACTTATTTCTTAATTCATGTTGTCATATAATTTTCCCTTTGTTTGTAATTTTTTTTCCTTCCTACTTTCTATATCTCAACCTATCCAACTCTGACTCATTATTCAAGCTTCCTCTTTTGTGTCATCACTTTCTTAAGGAAGAGTCTCTCCTTAGTTGGGTTAAATTCGTTTAGCCAGAAAACAAATTTGTGTTCAGTCACTCAGTCATATCCGACTCTTTGTGACCCCATGGACTGCAGCATGCCAGGCTTCCCTGTCCTTCACTATCTCCCTGAGTTTGCTCAAACTCATGTCCATTGAATCAGCAATGCCATCCAACCATCTCATCCTCTGTCATTGCCTTCTCCTCCTGCCTTCAATCTTTCCCAACATCAAGATCTTTTCCAGTGAGTCAGCCCTTTGCATCAGGTGGCCAAAGTACTTAAGCTTCAGCTTCAGCATCAGTCCTTCCAATGAAGGTTCAGGAATGATTCCCTTTAAGATTGACTGGTTTGACTTCTTGCTGTCCAAGGAACTCTCAAGAGTCTTGTCAAAAAAAAAAAAAAAAAAAAGCATCTTCTTTAGCACCACAACTCAAAAGCATTAACTCTTTGGCTCTCAGCATTCTTCACGGTCCAACTCTCATATCTGCATATGACAACTGAAAAAAACCATAGCTTTGACCATATGGACCTTTGTTGGCAAAGTGATGTCTCTGCTTTTTAATATGCTGTCTAGGTTTGTTATAGCTTTCCTATCAAGGAGCAAGCATCTTTTAATTTCATGACTTCAGTGACTGTCCACAGTGATTTTGGAGCCCAAGAAAATAAAATCTGTCATTGCTTCCACTTTTTCCCCTTCTATTTGCTATGAAGTGATGGGACCAGATGCCATTATCTTACTTTTTTGAATGCAGAGTTTCAAGCAAGTTTTTTCATTCTCCTCTTTCACCTTCATCAAGAGGCTCTTTAATTCCTCTTCACTTTCTGCCATTAGAGTGGTATCATCTGCATATCTGAGGTTGTTGATATTTCTCCCAGCAATCTTGATTTCAGCTTGTGATTCACTCAGCCCAGCATTTTGCATTATGTACTCTGCATGTCAGTTAAATAAACAAGGTGACAATATATAGCCTTGCAATCAGATCAGATCAGTCGCTCAGTCGTGTCTGACTCTTGCGACCCCATGAATCACAGCACTCCAGGCCTCCCTGTCCATCACCAACTCCCGGAGTTCACCCAGACTCACGTCCATCGAGTCAGTGATGCCATCCAGCCATCTCATCCTCTGTCATCCCCTTCTCCTCTTGCCCCCAATCCCTCCCAGCATCAGAGTCTTTTCCAATGAGTCAACTCTTCGCATGAGGTAGCCAAAGTACTGGAGTTTCAGCTTTAGCATCATTCCTTCCAAAGAAATCCCAGGGCTGATCTCCTTCAGAATGGACTGGTTGGATACTCCTTTCCTAATTTTGAACCAGTCAGTTGTTCCATGTCTGGTTCTAACACTGCTTCTAACATAACATCTGCATACAGGTTTCCCAGGAGACAGGTAAGGTCATCTGGTATTCCCATCTCCTTAAGACTTTTCCATAGTTTGTTATGATCCACACAAAGACTTTAGTGTAGTCAATGAAGTAGACATTTTTCTGGAATCCCCTTGCTTTCTCTATGTTGGCAATTTGATCTCAGGTTTCTCTGCCTTTTTAAAGCCCAGCTGTACATCTGGAAGTTCTCAGTTCACACACTGTTGAAGTCTAGCTTGAAGGATTTTGAGCATAATCCTACTATAATAGTATGTGAAATGAATGCAGTTGTACAGTAGTTTGAACATTCTTTGGCATTGCCCTTCTTTGGGACTGGAGTGAAAACTGACATTTTCCAGTCTGGTGGTCACTGCTGAGTTTTCCAAATTTGCTGACATATTGAGTGCAGCACTTTTAACAGCAACATCTTTTAGGATTTCAAATAGCTCAGCTGGAATTCTATCACCTCCACTAGCTTTGTTGATTGTAATGCTTCTTAAGGCCCACTTGACTTCACGCTCCAGGATGTCCAACTCTACATGAGTAACCACACAAGCATAGTTATACAGGTCATTAAGACCCTTTTTGTATAGTTCTTTTGTGTGTTCTTGCCACCTCTTCTTAATCTCTTCTGCTTCTGTTAGAGCCTTACCATTTCTGTCCTTTATTGTGCCCATCCTTGCATATATTCCATCCCTTGATAAATTCCATTTTCTTAGAGATGTCTAGTCTTTCCCATTCTATTCTTTTCCTCTATTTCTTTGCATTGTTCATTTAAGAACGCCTTCTTATCTCTCCTTGTTATTCTCTGGAACTCTGCATTCAACTGGGTGTATCTTTCCCTTTTCCCTTGCTTTTCACTTCTTTTCCTTCCTCAGCTATTTGTAAAGCCTCCTCAGGCAACTCCTTTGTCTTCTTGAATTTCTTTTTCTTTGGGATGGTTTCAGTCACTGCCTCCTGGACAACGTTATGAACTTCTGTCCCTAGTTCTTCAGGTACTCTCTCTACCAGATCTTGAACTTTAATTCAATTTAATCCCTTGAATCTACTCGTCACCTCCACTGTATAATCATAAGGAATTTGATTTAGGTCATATCTGAATGGCCTAGTGGTTTTCCCTACTTTCTTCAACTTAAGCTTGAATTTTGCAATAAAGAGCTGATGATCTGAGCCACAGTCAGCTCCAGGCCTTGTTTTAGCTGACTATATAGAGCTTTTCCATCTTTGGCTATAAAGAAAATGATCAATCTGATTTCAGTATTGACCATTTGGTGATGTTCATGTGTATAACTGTCCCTTGGGTTGTTGGGAAAGGGTGTTTGCTACAACCAGCAGGCTCTCTCGACAAAACTTTGCTAGTCTTCCCTCTGCTTCATTTTGTACTCCAAGGCCAAATTTGCCTGTAACTCCAGGTGTCTCTTGACTTCCTACTTTTGCATTCCAACCCCCTATGATGAAAAGAACATCTTTTTTTGCTGTTAGTTCTAGAAGATCTTGTGGGTCTTCATAGAACCAATCAACTTCAGCTTCTTCAGCATCAGTGGTTGCGGCATAGACTTGGATTGCTGTGATGTTGATTTGTTTGCCTTGGAAATGAACCAAAATCATTCTGTCATTTTTGGGGTTAGACCCAAATACTGCACTTCAGACTCTTTTGCTGACTATGAGGGCTACTCCATTTCTTTTAAGGGATTCTTGCCCACAGTAGTAGATATAATGGTCATTTGAGTTAAATTCACCCATTCCTGTCCATTTTAGTTCACTGATACTTAAGATGTCAATGTTCACTCTTGGAATCTCCTGTTCAACCACGTCCAATTTACCTCAATTTATGGAGATTCCTATGCGATATTATTCTTTACAGCATTGGACGTTACTTTCCACACCAGCTACTGCTAAGTCACTTCAGTCATGTCCGACTCTGTGCGACCCCATAGATGGCAGCCCACCAGGCTCCCCTGTCCCTGGGATTCTCCAGGCAAGAACACTGGAGTGGGTTGCCATTTCCTTCTCCAATGCATGAAAGTGAAAAGTGAAAGTGAAGTCACTCAGTCATGTCCGACTCTTAGGGACCCCGTGGACTGCAGCCCACCAGGCTCCTCCATCCATGGGATTTTCCAGGCAAGAGTACTGGAGTGGGGTGCCACTACACCAGACACATCCACAATTGAGCATTATTTCTGCTTTGGCCCAGCCACTTCTTTATTTCTGGAGTATTAGTAATTGTCCTCTGCTCTTTCCCAGTAGCATACTGGGCACCTTCCAACCTGGGAGGCTCATATTCCATTGTCATATCTTTTTGCCTTTTCATACTGTCCAAGGGGTTTTCCAGGCAAGAATACCAGAGTGAGTTGCCATTTCTTTCTCCAGTGGGTCACATTTTTTCAGAACTCTTCACTGGGATCAGACCGTCTTGGGTGGCCCTGCACGATATGGCTCAGAGCTTAATTAATTTATGCAGGCCCTTTCACCATGACAAGGCTGTGATCCATTACATATATATGTAATGGAATATTACTCGGCCATAAAAAAGAATGAAATGTTGCCATTTGCAGCAACCTTTATGGATCTAGAGATTATCATACTAAGTAAAGACAAATATATAATATCACTTATATGTGTAACCTAAAAAATAATACAAATGAACTTATTTACAAAACAGAAACAGACTCTCAGGCACAGAAAACAGACTTATTATTGCCAAAAGGGAAAGAAGGGTGAGGGACAAATTAGGAATTTAGGATTAACAGACACACACTACTATATACATAATAGATGAAAAGGACTTACTGTATAGCACAGGGGACTATATTCAGTACCTTGTAATAAAAAACCTATAATGGAAAATAATCTGAAAATAGGTATACATATATAACTGAATCACCTTGCTGTACACTTGAAACTAATGTAATATTGTAAATCAACTTATACTTCATTTTTTTAAAAAAGCAAAGGGGAAAAAGGATACTTTTCAATAAAAAGAGATGGAAAGAATTTAGCACTAACAAACCCTCACTGCAAGAGTTACTGAAGGTTATAGTACTTTCAGGAAGTAGGAAGTTGAACTCAGAAGGAAGTAGAGTCGTGCAAGAAACAGTAAGTAGAGAAACTCGTAAACACATCAATAAATCTGAGTAATAGCAATAATAATGACATTTGTGGAGGGAATAAAAACAAAACAGTGGTGATAACAGTGACCCGACTTAGCAATAAAAACGAACAAAGTATTGATACACTCAACAACTTGGATAGATCTCAAGGACATTATGCTGTGTGAAAAGACCCAGTCTCAAAAGGTCACATACTGTACAATTCCATTTATATGACATTTCTGAAGTGATACTGTTATTGAGATGGAGCACAGATTAGTAATTGCCAGGGGTTGGAGACAGTAGGAGAGCAAGAGAGGGTGAGACCATAAAGGAATATCACAGGGAGAGCTTTATGGTGGATGATCAGTTCTGCATCTTGATTACAGTAGTTGTCATACAAACCTACCCATGATAAAGGGACATAGAACTATAAATAAACATTGTGCCGATGTCAACTTCCTGGTTTTGACATTGTACTTTATTTGTCTAAGATGCAACGTTTTAAATAATTTCATTTATTTGTTTGTAGCTGTCCTGGGTCTTCTTTGCTGCTGCAAGGGCGTTTATCTAGTTGCAGAGAGTGGCGGCTGCTCTCTGGTTGCGGTGCACAGGTTTCTGACTGTGGTGGCTTCTCTTGTTACAGAGCACAGACTACAGGGCATGCAGGCTTTCAGTAGTTGCAACCCATAGACTCAGTAGCTGAGGCTCCCAGGCTCTAGAGCACAGGCTCAATAGTTGTGACACACAGACTTAGCTGCTCTGTGGCTTATGGGATCTTCCCCAGTCAGAGATCGAGCTTGTGTCTCCTGCATTGGAAGGTGAATTCTTTACCACTGAACCATCAGGGAAGCCCTAACTTTTAGAAGGTACTGGGTGGAATACAGAGACTGCTCTGTACTATCTTTGTAACTTCCTATGAATCTATAATTACTTCAAAAGAAAATGTTTAAAAAACAAAAAAAGATGAAACCACTAAATAATAAAAAATATGGAAGATGGCAGGAAAGATCAGAGTTAAATCATTCTGAGGTCTTCATATGTTTGAAAAGAGGACAAAGATATTGATTAAACCTTAAGCCAACTATGTCATTAAAAATTTAAAGAAGATAATAAAAGAATAGAAAAAATGTACAGTTTCTAAGTCAGAGAAGGAGAGGGGAAACATAATAAGGAAAACTTGATTAATTCAATAGAAGTTACAGAAGGAAAAAACAGTAAAGTGGCTTGCTAAAACATATATATTCAAAAAGTCATAACTTTCCTACAACATCAGTAAGAATGAACTAGGAAAAAGTAATCCAGTGCATAATAATAACAAAAAAATTATAATATCTGTAAAAGATCTAGGGCTTCCCTGGTGGCTCAGATGGTAAAGAATCCACCTACAGTGTGGGAAACCTGGGTTCAATCCCTGGGCTGGGAAGATCCCCTGGAAGAGGGCATGGCAACCCACTCCAGTATTCTTGCCTGGAGAATCCCCATGGACAGAGGAGCCTGGTGCAGTTGCAAAGTGTGGGTGGGACACGGCTGAGCAACTAAGCATACTTAAAGATCTAAATGAAAACTATGTGTGTGGCATATGAAGGAAACTACAAATATTTGTAGAATAAGTTCTGTTTATATGTAGCTATTTAGCCTTGGGAGATAAGTAAAGGAGAGTGAGTTTCGAATTTGTTTGTGAAAAGCGCGTCCTTCATAAGAAAGCAAAAGTAACCACGTTGCACTGGTCTGCAAGGACTGACTGCAGGAAAGCTACAGTTTCTAACGCATCAAACTTTGACCAACTGAGTAACATAAAGGATATGAGTCCCTTCAGAATTCCTAATAAGGGGATGCCAGAAGTAAAACATCTGCACAAGTTTATCCCTGTTTCTGATGGGACAAGCTTGCAGAGGACTGGGAAGGTGAGAGTTCCTGCATCTCTCTAGAGCAGGTGTGCAGCTCTAATGCATTTCTGTGGGAAGGTGGAGGTGCTCAACCCTTGACCTTCTCAGCAACAGGCTGTTGGTAGTATCCAGGTCAAGCCTAGTCCACATTGCTATTGCAGCCAGCCACATCTCACCCCAGAAAGAACATCCTAACCAAAGAAGGTCTTGCCTTAGGGTTAAGGCAAGGTCTTGCCTAAGGTCTTGCCTTAGGTTAAGACTTATCAGGGAGAGGAATGGCTGAGGCTACTTCTATCCTCTTTATCAATCACACGCAATAAATGGGTCTTATCCTTTTAAGAGACTGGTGGGAAATGCTGAGTTCAATGGTCTCATTTCAGGGTGTTGGTGGGTGATGATCCAAATCCCCTCTCCACCCGGATCTTAAATTCTCTAGTTAACTAATAACCCAACCGGAACACTATATGTGGGTAAAATAACAAATGCTCGTTGATAAAATAGGGGCTTCCCGGGTGGTGCAGTGGTATAAAATCCACCTGCCAATGCAGGAGATGTGGATTTGATCCCTGAGTTGGGAAGACGCCCTGGAGTAGGAAATGGCAACCCGCTCCAGTATTTGTGCCTGGAAAATTCCATGGACAGAGGAGCCTGGTGGGCTACAGTCCATGGGGTCACAAACTGTCAGACACGACTGAGCATGCACACATGCATTGGTAAAATATTCAGTATGACTTGAATAAAGCAATCAAGGCTCCTGAAGAGGGAGTTATCATTCCAAAACAATGCTTAGGTTTCACTTACTACGATTTCAATCAATATCCCAAATGGGTGAGTTTTGAACTTGACAAATTCATGATAATCACTAGTATTCTTTAGAACTTACTGTATGCCACATATATCTATGTGTCATATGAGTTTTAATTCCGTTAATCCTCACCACGGTCCCATGCAGAAGGTGATACTATTGTCCTTAGAGAAGATACTACTATTGTTCTCATGGGAGATATTGCCATTATTCTCAAATGCGGAAGCTGAGGCAACCTGCCCAAGGTTAGAAGGTTGGCAGATGCCAATACAGGATTTGAATTTGAACGGAAATCCACCTGAAGTTCCTATGTTCTAAATGCCATTGCAACTGTCTTTTAAAATAAAAACTGGGGAAATAAATAGATAAGGCTACCAAAGAAAAACACGAATGGAGGCAGACTAGCCCCGACAGCTATCTCTGGGGTGGGGTGTAATACACAGTGTGATATTATATGAAAACAGATAAAGGGACTCAGGGGAACAAAACCAATCACTGAGAAACAGAATCTATTGTGTACATTAATTTAATTATAAGTGTATTCAAAATCAGACAGATATTTTAATAAGTTGTTTTAGCACAACAGGCTAAGAACTGCAAGGGGAGGGTAAAGATTCACTTTGAATTAATAATTTCTCCTTTCACCATATACAAACAGAAATCCTAACTGGAATAAAGAGTTAAATAAAACCAAATTGTATCATAAAAATAGAATGTGTATTATTAAATATTTATCAACTCTCAATGGAGAAGAAAAGCTTATATAGTAAATTACAAAGGAAAATAGCAACTGACTTGATAAGATAAAAATGTAAATTCTCTATTAACTAAATAAAAACTTACTTCAGAGGCAAATGCAAGCAGAAAAGTTACAGCAAACATAACTTAAAAATCATACAAGGTTTGACCTGAGACCAAACTGTGGTGGAGGTAGTGAAGATAATGGCGACCTCCTTCAAAAGGTCTCGTGCACGCACTGCTGCATTCAGTGCCCCCGACCCTGCAGCAGGCCACTGGCACCTCACCCCTCCGCTAGAGACTCCTGGACACTCACAGATACTGAAACCCCTCCAGGAGGGAGAAGCTAACAGTGAATTATGGTATGCTGCCCTCAAGCACGTAGACCCCAGACCAGTTGGAACCTGAAGGTTGATGGTGCTGACTCCCACTTACCTCATGACCAACCCCTCAGAAGAATGTCCACAAGCTGATCACACCCTCTTTGAACCATTACTATAAAGCTTCTCACTATCCTTTCCAAGTGGGGACATGTAGATTTTCAAGGCAGGAGCCCACTGTGTCCCCCTTTGCCTGGCAAAGTAATAAAGCTCTCCTTTTCTACTTCAAAAAAAAAAAAAGCGCAAAATCATACAAAACACAGCTGTTTGGTCAAGTTGCTTTAAACTTCAAGAACTAGTTGATTTCCTTAAAATAGAAAGAATTTTCAGAAATCAAAGAGCAAAATACTAAAACCCCAGATGAAAAACTGACATGAGCAGAAAATCAACAGAAGAGACACTAAAGTCCAAAAATTCATTTTTAATCCAATAAAAGATGCAAATTAAAACAACACGCCATTTTACATTTTCCTTTGTTGATAAAGATTTCTTTTAAATAATGGTAATAAGATTGTAATACAGATATAAATGCATGCAAACTTTCCGTAATGTGATCTAGCAAAATAGTAAGGTTGCATTTTGTATCATTTTGAATTAAGTGAATTAAGTAGTGGGATATAAATATCTTAAGAGCATTGTAATTTGTGTGCAATATTTGTGCAATATTTGAAATAATGCAAAGCCCAGCATCCTTGAAACTTGAAAAACATAGCAAAATTATTGAGCTCTCCAATGAAGTAAGTTGTATAGCAATAATAACCACTTTATATGTTACAAGTATTAAGTGAGATAGCATATTTAAAGTATTTAGAACACAGCCTTGCATATGTAAGTATTACATGGTGTTTATTATGAAATGATGGTTGGTGGTGATGGTCATTCTGATCATAATGATGATGATAATGGTTGAAGTTGCCACATGATGGCACCATGTTAGCAGAAAATAAATATACACCATTATCCTGTGTCATTACTTTGAGACCCATACTGCACTAAATGTTAGACATTCTATAGATGATTTTGTAATTTTGAAATTATTCATTAAAAATAATTTGTAGTAAACAATAATTTTTTAAATATAAATTTTCAACTATTTTTATATTTATAAGAATGTCAAATTCTAATACAATCACCCTTGCTGACATGGTAACCCTGAATCAATAACTTTAAACTAGAAATTAGATATATTACATTACACAGGGAATTTTTTTAAACTCATGATACATGACGCTCTTTGGAAAAAAACTATCAAAAGAATGCTGAAAAATAAAGAATCATTAAAGCAAAAATATATTGATATATTGCAGTAGTTGAAGGTTTACACACCCAAGGAATATCCTCTCATACAAATTTTACACTCATTCCAATTAGAAAATCAGTGTTCAGTTTTCAAAGTCTTTGGGAACACTTCCCTCACATAGAATGTAACCACCTGGTAAAGGCAGAACCAGTAAATCAACCACAGTCAAGATCTTTTATGTATTGATACCAAAATACATAAGAATTGCTGTAAAAATCTTCAGAAAGAACTGAGCAAAAAGTTAAATTAAAATACTTTTTTAAGATAAAATAAGTAGGAAAATCTATATATCAAGATATATACTCAGTATCTATTTGTTTCCAAAGAAAATCTCTAGATTTTTTCAAAACTAGAATTTATACAGGCCATATGCTATCACCATTTTATCACCAGCAGAATTTTAAACTTTATAAAGTAGCTCTTGATTCAGTTTGGAAATAAAATCTGTATTTCAAGACAATTTAGAAAATTTCTGTCAAAACAATAAATAGCACTTTTTACAGTATGCAGTCAAAGCTGTATTCAGAAGAATATTCATAGCCCTAAATGCTTTTCTTACTGATTAAGAAATAATAAAAACAAACAGCCAACACAGGAAGCTATAAACCTACAGCAAATGAAGTAAGAAATTACAATAAATGAGAAGTTAGTACACTAGGAAATAAAGTAGAACTGATATATATGAGAATGAGTTCTTTGAAATGGCCACTTAAGCAAATTTTAGCAAGTTTAATAAGATATTTGTACTTACATATATATATATGGGCTTCCCAGGTGGCACCAGTGGTAAGAATCCACCTGCCAATGCAGCAGATGTAAGAGACACGGTTTGATCCCTGGGCTAGGAAGATCCCCTGGAGGAGGGCATGGCAACCCACTCAAGTATTCTTGCCTGGAGAATCCCCATGGACAGAGGAGCCTGGCGGGCTACAGTCCATGGGGTCGCACAGAGTCAGACACGACTGAAGCGACTTAGTATGCACGCACACATCAGTATCAACTGGCAAGCCAGGAAGTAACAGCATATTGCTCATTAAAACAAACAAACGAAAAGCCACTAAAGGCATTCTCATTAAAACAGACAACAAAACAATAATTCCCATAATCAGTAATTCCCATAATCGCTTCAGATATTTTAGATCATGGTGGAAGTTCTATACACCACTGCAAGACTCTTTATTTGCATACAACACAAATATATATATATATATATCTCAAAAACAACAAATCAATTGTAAAGCTATTGAAACTCACAGGAAAGTTTTCAAAAGTGTCTGTTTACACTGGTGACTATGGCCTGATAGTTTTAGTTTGGGATGATCCATGTTGGACAACAATGTCAGTGTACTTAATTCCACTAAACTCTATACTTCAAAATGCTTTAAATGGTAAATTTTAGTGTTATTTATCTTTTACCATGATAAAAGAAAAATGCCAATGGCTTCAGTCACTTGGACTAAGGCTGGCCCTATACAAATGCTTGATAATTTTTTTAAATAAATTGTTGTTTTGTTGTTTAGTCGCTAAGTTATGTCCAACTCTGCAATGCCGTGGACTCTAGTCCGCCAGGCTCCTCTGTCCATGGGATTCTCCAGGCAAGAATACTGGAGTGGGTTGCCATTTCCTCCTCCAGGGGATCTTCCCAACCTAACTAGTTTTTAAAAGTTAATGGGTAAAAAACAAGCATTTACAACAGATGAGGGGGAGAGAGAAAGAGAGAGGGAAGGAAAGAAGGGAGGGAGGGAGAGAGGCAGGAAGGTGGAAGGGGAAAGGAGAAGAAGCGAAGAAAAGAAGGAGCAAAGGATGGAGGATGCAAAGGAGGAATACGCAGGACTCTTAGGGAGCTAAAAATGTTTGTTAAGGGACATCAAAGACAACTGAGCTTTTTTCAAAAGGCATCATATTCCAGGATGAATCCATTCAATATTACAAAAATCTAAAAATTCTCCAAGCCAATCTTTAAAGGTAATTCAGTTCTAAGCAAAATATCAGGAGGGTTTCCCTTTCAGAATTTGACACAATAATTATAAGGTTTATCTGGAATAATATATGAGTGAAAATAGCCAAGAAGATTTTGAAAATTAGTAATGAGGAAGGAGGTGCCATTCCAGAAATGTGTAATGTGCTCCATAATTTCTTTTACTCCCTTTCAGAAGACTAGAAATTCAGCTTATCCCAGCTCACTCACAATCATCCAGAGAAAGAGAAAACATTACCTCAAGTTGCTAAATTACTTTAACCTAGTAAACAAACATCTTCAGTAGAATTTGCTTTTAATATATTCTCTATTTTTTATATTTTCTTTATTTTTTAATTTTTAAAATAGAACATTACAATTGGAAATAAACTGATTAGTTGTGCTGTATAAATTAACCAAAGTGTATTACAGAATGCCTTAATATTCTGTGGTCTTTGGCTTTAAGCTTTAAAGATATTCAAGTGTTGTCTTCTTGTACAATTTATGAAAGTAAAATCTTTCTACAAAAATAAGTAAATATTTTACTGGTCCTTGAAAAACAATAATCAAGAACAATTTCTTAGAGAATGGTTATGAGATCAAATAGACAGAGTAATAAACAACAGAAAGCATAGAAACAGCACCAAGTATGTACATGATTCTCATATACAGTAAGTACAGTGTTTCAAGTCAATAGGAAAAAGATAAATTATTTGCCATTTGCCGTTGAAGTTACAGACTTATCGTTTGTGGGGGAAAAATAAAGTTAGTGACTTCCCTGGTGGCTCAGTGGTAAAGAATCCGCCTGCCAATGCAGGACATACAAGTTCAACCCCTGGTCCGGGAAGAGCCCACTTGACTCGCAGCACCTAAGCCCGTGCACCACACCTACTGAGCCTATGCTCTGGAGTCCGTGAGCCAAAACTACTGAGCCCCTGTGCCGCAGTTACTGAAGCCCGAACACCCCAGAGCCTGTGCACCACAATAAGAGAAGCCACTGCAATGAGAAGCCCGGGCACCCCAGCTAGAGAGTAGCCCCCACTCGCCGCAACGAGAGAAAAGAGCATGCAGCAACAAAGACCCAGCCTAGCCAAATAAATAAACAAATATTTTTAAATAAGTTCTCTAAATCATAATTTACACTAAAATGAATTCCAAATGGATTGAGGAGTTTAATTCTTCCATACATTTGACAAATTTTACCAAGTACAAATTTATGAGCTAGATTTCTTTTTAGTCCTGAAACACTGGTTTTAATTATTTTTATTGGAATATAATTGCTTTACAGTGTGTTAGTTTCTGCTATACAACAAAATAAGTCAGCTATATGTGTGTGTGTGTGTGTGTGTGTGTGTGTGTGTGTGTTTATTCAGCTCAGTTCAGTTCAGTTGCTCAGTCGTGTCCGACTTTTTGCAACCCCACGGACTGCAGCATGCCAGGCCTCCGGATCCATCACCAACTCCTGGAGTTCACTTAAACTCATGTCCATTGAGTTGGTGATGTCATTCAACCATCTCATCCTCTGTCATCCCCTTCTCTTCCTGCCTTCAATTTTTCCCAGCATCAGGGTCTTTTCAAATGAGTCAGTTCTTCACATCAGGTGGCCAAAGTATTGGAGTTTCAGCTTCAGCATCAGTCATTCCAATGACTATCCAGGACTGATTTCCTTTAGGATAGACTGGTTGGATCCCCTTGCAGTCCAAGGGACTCTCAAGAGTCTTCTCCAACACCACAGTTCAAAAGCGTCAATTCTTCGGCACTCAGCTTTCTATGTAGTCCAACTCACATATCCATACGTGACTACTGGGAAAACCATAGCTTTGACTAGAGGGACCATTGTTGGCAAAGTAATGTCTCTGCTTTTTAATACGCTGTCTAGGTTGGTCATAACTTTTCTCCCAAGGAGCAAGTGTTTTTTAATTTCATGGCTGCAATCACCATTTGCAGTGATTTTGGAGCCCCAAAAAATAAAGTCTGTCACTGTTTCCCCATCTATTTCCCATGAAGTGATGGGACCAGATGCATGATCTTAATTTTCTGAATGTTGAGTTTTAAGCCAACTTTTTCACTCTCTTCTTTCACTTTCATCAAGAGGCTCTTTAGTTTTTTGCTTTCTGCCATTAAGTGTGGTGTCATCTGCATATTTGAGGTTATTGATTTTTTTCCCTGCAATCTTGATTCCAGCTTGTGCTTCATCCACCCCAGTGCTTCTTTTGATGTACTCTGCATGTAAGTTAAATAAGCAGGGTGACAATATACAGCCTTGACATACTCCTTTCCCAATTTAGAACCAGTCTGTTGTTCCATGCCCAGTTCAAAATGTTGCTTCTTGACCTGCATACAGATTTCTCAGGAAGCAGGTCAGATAGTCTGGTATTCCCATCTCTTTAAGAATTTTCCACAGTTTGTTGTGATCCACATAGTCAAAGGCTTTGGCACAGTCAATAAAGCAGAAGTAGATGTTTTTCTGGAACTCTCTTGCTTTTTTGATGATCCAACAGATGGCAATTTGATCTCTGGTTCCTCTGCCTTTTCTAAATCCAGCTTGGACATCTGGAAGCTCAACGTTCACGTACTGCTGAAGCCTGGCTTGGAGAATTTTGAGCACTACTTTGCTAGCGTGTGAGATGAGTGCAATTGTGCAGTAGTTTGAGCATTCTTTGGCATTCCCTTTCATTGGGATTGGAATGAAAACTGACCTTTTCCAGTCCTGTGGCCACTGCTGAGTTTTCCAAATTTGTTGGCATATTGAGTGCAGCACTTTCACAGCATCATCTTTCAGGATTTGAAATAGTTCAACTGGAATTCCATCACCTCCACTGGCTTTGTTTGTAGTGATGCTTCCTAAGGCCCATTTGACTTCACACTCCAGGATGTCTGGGTCTAGGTGAGTGATCACACCTTCGTGATTAACTGGATTGTGAAGATCTTTTTTGTACAGTTCTTCTGTGTATTCTTGCCACCTCTTCTTAATATCTTCTGCTTCTGTCAGGTCCATACCATTTCTGTCCTTTATTGTGCCCATCTTTGCATGAAAAGTTCCCTTGGTATCTCTAATTTTCTTGAAGAGATCGCTAGTCTTTCCCATTCTATTATATATAATATATATAGTTATATATACATAAAACCCTCCCTCTTGAGCCTCCATCCCCCCATCTCAGGCTATGAGCTAGATTATTGTATCATAGGAAGGACAGAGTAGTCAACAAGACCCCCCAGGAATTCCCCACACGTGGGGCTGACCATCTAGCTGTTATTTAATGGTAAGTGCTGGTAACTTCAGTGGAATTAAGGAAACATTAGGTATCAGGGGTCCAGCCATAGCAACTCCAGGATTAGGTAAGCATGTTTCACTTTCCACCTGCATTTCTTTTATCTAGTGAACAGATCTACCCAGTGATAATCCTTTGGCTTTTCACCTTTCCCTTGATGACAGTAAACTTCAGGTTGTTTCCTGCTTACCTTTAGGAATAGTGGGTGGGGAGGTAATCAAGGTCTGTGTGCTAAGTCGCTTCAGTTGTGTCCGACAATTTGTGACCCCATGGACTGTAGCCTACCAGGCTCCTCTGTCCATGGGATTCTCCAGGATTGAGCCCATGTCTTTTGTCTCCTGCATTGGCAGCCAGGTTCTTTATCACTAGCGCCACCTGGGAAGCCAAATCAAGGACTGTTGTTCAGTTGCTCAGTCACGTCCGACTCTTTGTGACCCCATGGACTGCAGCACACCAGGCCTCACTCTCCTTCACATCTCCTGGAGCTTGTTCAAACTCATGTCCATTGAGTCAGTGATGCCATCCAACCATCTCATCCTCTGTTATCTCCTTCTCCTCCTGCCCTCTGTCTTTCCCAGCAACAGGGTCTTATCTAAAGAGTCAGCTCTTCACATCAGGTGGCCAAAGTATTGGAGCTTCCATTTCAGCATCAGTTCTTCTAATGAATATTCAGGATTGATTTCTTTTAGGATTGACTGGTTTGATCTCCTTGCAGTCCAAGGGACTCTCAAGAGTCTTCTCCAACACCACAGTTCAAAAGCATCAATTCTTCACTGCTCAGCCTTCTTTATGGTCCAACTCTCATATTCATACATGACTACTGGAAAAACTATAGCTTTGACTAAAAGGACCTTTGTTGGCAAAGTAATGTCTCTGCTTTTCAATATGCTATCTAGGTTGGTCATAACTTTCCTTCCAAGGAGTAAGTGTCTTTTAATTTCATGGCTGCAGTCACCATCGGCAGTGATTTTGGAGCCCAAAAAAATAAAGTCTGACACTGTTTCCACTGTTTCCCCATCTATTTGCCATGAAGTGATGGAACCGGATGCCATGATCTTCATTTTTTGAATGTTTAGTTTTAAGCCAGCTAGTTCACTTTCATCAAGAGGCTCTTTAGTTCCTCTTCACTTTTTACCATAAGGGTGGTGTCATCTGCATATTTGAGGTTATTGAGATTTCTCCCAGCAATCTTGATTCCAGCCTGTGCTTCATCCAGCCTGGCATTTTGCATGATGTCCTCTGCATATAAGTTAAATAAGCAGAGTGACAATATACTTGTCACCTTGACATACTCCTTTCTCAATTTTGAACCAGTCCATTGTTCCATGTCTGGTTCTAACTGTTCCTTCTTGACCTGCATATAGATTTCTCAGGAGGCAGGAAAGGTGGTCTGGTATTCCCATCTCTTTAAGAATTTTCTTTCTCAGGACTTCCATGATGGTCCAGTACCTGAGACTCCAGTCTCCCAAGGCAAGGGGCCTGAGTTCGATCCCTAGTCAGGGAACTAGATCCCACATGCTGCAACGAAGACCTGGTGCAGTCAAATGAATTAAAAAGAAAAGAGTTTTCTGTCTCAAAAATGACATAATGGTCTCTGTTCATTTCCAAGGCAAACTGTTTGCTATCACAGTAGTCCAAGTCTGTGCCCCAACCACCAGCGCTGAAGAAGCTGAAGTTGAACAGTTCTGTGAAGACCTACAAGACCTGCTAGAACTAACACCAAAAAAAAAAGATGTCCTTTTCATCATAGGGGACTGGAACGCAAAAGTGGAAAGTCAAGAGATACCTGGAGTAACGGGCAAATTTGGCCTTGGAGTACAAAATGAAGCAGGGCAAAGGCTAATAGAGTTTTTCCAAGAGAACACACTGGTCATAGCAAACACCCTCTTTCAACAACACAAGAGATGACTTTACAATGAACATCACCAGATGGTCAATACCAAAATCATATTGATTATATTCTTTATAGTCAAAGATGGAGACGCTCTATACAGTCAGCAAAAATAAGACCAGGAGCTGACTGTGGCTCAGATCATGAACTCCTTATTGCCAAATTTAGACTTAAATTCAAGAAAGTAGGGAAAACCACTAGGCCATTCAGGTATGACCTAAATCAAATCCCTTACGATTATACATTGGAAGGGACAAATAGATCCAAGGGATTAGATCTGATAGAGTGCCTGAAGAACTATGGATGGAGGTTCATGACATTATACAGGAGACAGTGATCAAAACCATCTCCAAGAAAAAGAAATCAAGGACTAGGATGTTTAAATCTCAGCTTCCTCAACATGTCAAAGCACATGCTGAGGACAGAGAGCCATAAGCTCACAAGGAGGTGGAAGGGATCTTCCAGAACAAAGGGCAAATGTAGCAATCACAAGATAATGTATCCTGCCAGCCTTGATAACATTTTCACCATCACGGGCAGAATTAATGAGAATAGAGAAGAAAAAAAATCAGTTTCAAAATAAGTATATACATAAGTGTCTCTCCCTCTCCTCCCTCCGTGCTTGGATTGGGATGTCATCTTACAGGCATAACGTGAGGTGTGGCTTGTGGCCAATAAAACAGCTCTGATTCTGCCTCCCAGTAGTTTCTACCTTAATTGACATGGCAACCATAATGCAGATATCAAAGGTTGAATTGCACAACCAGTTATTTAATTACCTTTGCGATGATGCCAGAAAAGCCCAGGGTAGAGGGATTCACAGAATATGAGTTCTGGCCTAACCTCAGGGGTCAGGTGAGGCCTCCCTGAGGACGTTCGAGAAATCTGAAGCAGGAACAGGATTTAAACACGCAGAGAGACTAAGGCAGAAACATGTAAAGTGAGCACATGTAAGGTGAGCACATGTGAAACAGACAGCCCTCCCCAGGGCAGGTGGGCATTATCCAGTTCATTGAGGATCGGAATAGATTTCTAAAAAAAAAGTAGAGGAAAGTTGAATTAGCCCTCTGCCTGACTACTTGAGCTAGAACATCAATCTTCTCCAGCCCTTGGCCCTCCTGGTTCTCAGGCCTTCAGACCTGGGCTGGAATCTATACCACTGGCCCTCTGGTTCTTAGGCGTTTGAACTTACACCACCAGCTTTCCTGGGTCTCCAGTTTGCAGATGACAGACTGTGGGACTTCTCAGCCTCCATAATTGTGTGAGCTAATATAATAAATCTCTTTCTTAGCTTTTGTTTTTATTACAAGCTATGTAATATATATGATTGGACCTGACAAATATGGATTTCTATCTTAGTTTGAGTTGCTATAACAGGATGGCTTAAACAACAAAAATTTATTTCATACAGTTCTGGAGGTTAAGAAATCTAAGATCAAGATATAGGCAGGGAAATTCCCTGGTGGTTAGGACTCTGTACCTTCATTGCCAAGGGCCTGGATTCACTCCCTGTTTGAGGAACTAAGATCCTACAAGCCATGCAGCACAGCCAAAAAAAAAAAAGATGTGGGCAGATTCATTGTCTGGCGAGGGAATTCTTCCTTCTTTGCAGAATTTCATCTAGAATCCTCACACAGTGGAGGGCAGAGAGATCATCTCTCATGAAGTGAAGCTGCTCAGTTGTGTGCGACTCTGTGATCCCATGGACTGTAGCCTACCAGGCTCCTCCATCTGTGGGATTTTTTAGCCAAGAGTACTAGAGTGGGTTGCCATTTCCTTCTTCAGGGGATCTTCCCAACCCGGGGATTGAACCCAGGTCTCCTGCACTGCAGGCAGACGCTTTACCCTTTGAGCCAGCAGTGAAGCCCCAAGAAGTGGCAAGCCGCCTGGTTCATGAGAAGTGAAGTTGCTCATCTCTCTCATATCTCTTCTTAAAAGAACACTAAGAGCATTCATGAAAGTCCATCCTCGTGACCTAATCGTCTCTCAGACGTCCCACTTCCAAAGCCCAACACATTGGCAAGTTAGGCTTACACATTCACAAACTTTCAATCCATAGCACATATCTAGTTTCTTTTATTAGACCTAGCTTCATTTCCCTTTCTGTTTATACTTTACTGTTTCTCTCTCACACTTAAATCTTTGCCTGTACATTTTCAAAGAGTGTTTTTTAACACTTGAAAAAATAATATTATCTTATCAAATTGAGAATAATAATGCATACAGAATAAAACACAGGCTTGGCTACCTAGGAGAGTTCTGTGGAAATTCTGCTTTTCTTGACCATGACCTCAATTCAATTCAAAGTCTGGTATCTGGGGAGGAAAATAAAAAACTGATTTTTTAATCTCTCTTCAAAACTCCATTTAAATTATGTTCAAAATGTCCTATTATCATCAATTCAGGGAGAAAATGCAAATGAGTAATACATATGAAAAAATGTTCAGCACTCAACTAATCAAAGAAATGCAAATTAAAACAACAAGGCAATATTTTTTACCTATCAAACTTGCAAATGTTGGATTTTTTTAATTTTTTTTTTTTTGCAAATGTTTTTTAAATGCCAGTACTGGATGCTGGCAAAGGTGGGACACAACTCATATAATCGTGTTCATGGTGGCACAAACTGAAAAATGTTTTGGCAAAACAGAGCAAGAGACTTCAAAACAGGCATAACCTTTGGCCTCATAAATTCTGTTAGAAATCTAGTATAGAAAAGTAGAAAATCAAAGATTTATGTACAAAAAAATTCAAGGCAGTGGCATAATAAAGAAAAACTGTCAATATCGTACAACTGAAAGATTTGGTCATGGTTTTCAGGCTGTTTCCAGTAGAGACCTGGAGTTAAATACAGGGGAAACCAGTGGGACCAGAAAGTGGTTAAGTTGATGGGACTCTGAGTTCTATATTTCTAAGTTGAA
The DNA here is from genome assembly GCF_055505025.1 of Bos grunniens. Taxonomy (NCBI): domain Eukaryota; kingdom Metazoa; phylum Chordata; class Mammalia; order Artiodactyla; family Bovidae; genus Bos; species Bos grunniens. Next base: position 7,761,595 of record NC_141182.1, read on the forward strand.
CAGTTCAGCTTTTATCTATTTACATACCGAGTTCCAGTTAAGATTCATTTTTGTGGAGAGGAAGTTGGAAGAGTTAATCTTCTGTGAGTGATTCCCAAAACTAACCACAGTGCTTGGCTCATAATAAGTATTCAACAAATAGATGATGTTTGTTACAGATTTAAGTACTTTTTCTTGATTAAAAACAAGTTTTAAAAGTACTGAACATTATAATCAGGAAATTAAGTACCAGAGGTTGGCAAACTGTAGCCTATGAACCAAGCCTGGCCCACCACCTGTTTTTATAAAGTTTTATTAGGACATAACCATCCACACTTATTCACTTCCATATTGTCCATGGCAGCCTTTGTGTTGCAATTGCAGAGTTGAGTAGTTGCAATAGAGACTGTTTGACCTTCAACACTGAAGGTATTTACTCTCTCCTGAGTCTCTTGCATTGCAGGCAGATTCTTTACCACTGAGCCACTGGGGAAGCCCTATATTTATACTAATCACCCTCAAAATTAAGGAAATAGTCTTCCAGGATTCAAAAGACATTTGTTTTACCTTTTTTTCCTTTATTTTTAATTGGAGGATAATTGCTTTACAATATTGTTAGCTTCTGCCATGCTGCTGCTGCTGCTAAGTCGCTTCAGTCGTGTCCGACTCTGTGCGACCCCAGACAGCAGCCCACCAGGCTCCCCGGTCCCTGGGATTCTCCAGGCAAGAACACTGGAGTGGGTTGCCATTTCCTTCTCCAATGGATGAAGTGAAAAGTGAAAGTGAAAATGAAGTCGCTCAGTTGTGTCCGACTCTTCTCAACCCCACGGACTGCAGCCTACCAGGCTCCTCCGTCCATGGGATTTTCCAGGCAAGAGTATTGGAGTGGGGTGCCATTGCCTTCTCCAGCTTCTGCCATGCATCAACATGAATCAGCCATAGGTATACACGTCTCTTGACCCTCCCTCCCAGCTCCCACCGGATCCCACCCCTCTAAGTTGTCACAGAGCACTGGGTTTGAGCTTCCTGCGTCACACAGCAAGTTCCCACTGATTTTATATATGGTAATGTATATGTTTCAATGTTACTCTTTCAACTCATCCCTCCCTCTCCTTCCCACATTGTGTCCACAAGTCTGTTCTCTGTGTCTGTATCTCCATTGTTGCTCAGCAAATAGGTTTATCAGTGCCATCTTTCTAGATTCCATATATATGCATTCATATACGACATTTGTTTTTCTGACTTATTTCACTCTGTATAATAGGCTCTAGGTTCATCCACCTCATTAGAACTGACCTAGATGCATTCTTTTTACAGCTGAGTAATATTCCATTTATCTTCTTTATTCATCCACAACTTCTTTATCCATTCATCTGTTGACGGACATCTAGGTTGCTTCCATGTCCTGCTGCTGCTGCTGAGTTGCCTCAGTCGTGCTCTGTGCGACCCCATAGACTGCAGCCCACCAGGCTCCCCCGTCCCTGGGATTCTCCAGGCAGGAACACTGGAGTGGGTTGCCATTTCCTTCTCCAATGCACGAAAGTGAAAAGTGAAAGTGAAGTCGTTCAGTCGTGTCTGACTCTTCGAGACCACATGGACTGCAGCCTACCAGGCTCCTTTGTCCATGGTATTTTCCAGGCAAGAGTGCTGGAGTGGGTTCCCACTGCTTTCTCCAGCTATTGTAAATAGTGCTGCAATGAACATTGGGGTACATGCGTCTTTTTCAATTATGGTTTCCTCAGTGTATAGAACCAATAGTGGGATTGCTAGATCATATGGTAATTTTTTTATTCCTAGCTTTGTAAGGAATTTCCATACTGTTCTCCATAGTGGCTGTATCGATTTACATTCCCACCAACAATACAAGAGGGTTCCCTTTTCTCCACAATCTTTCCAGCATTTATTGTTTGTAGATTTGTTGCTGATGGCCATTCTTGACGGGTGTGAGGTGATAGATAGCTCATTGTAGTTTTGATTTGCATTTCTCTAAACGGAGATGTTCGGAGAAGGCGATGGCACCCCACTCCAGTACTCTTGCCTGGAAAATCCCATGGACAGAGGAGCCTGGTAGGCTGCAGTCCATAGGGTCTCGAAGAGTCGGACACAACTGAACGACTTCACTTTCACTTTTCACTTTCATGCATTGGAGAAGGAAATGGCAACCTACTCCAGTGTTCTTGCCTGGAGAATCCCAGGGATGGTGGAGCCTGGTGGGCTGCCGTCTATGAGGTCGCATAGAGTCGGACACAACTGAAGCGACTTAGCAGCAGCAGCAGCAGCAACAAGAGATGTTGAGCTTCTTTGCATGAGTTTATTAGCCCAGGATTCAAAAACTATTATCCAATCCAGCAAAGAAGTTGCTCATATCATGGACCAACATCCCTACATATGTCTTTGGTTATTTCACTTCCATCTTACTAGTTAACAGGAAGGAAAACATCAACCAGCATTTACTACACTTGCTGATCAGTAGCAACCATAATTTGGCTATGGATACAAGCATTCAGCAGAAATCAGCAAAAACACTGTGCGAAAATCAATCAGCTCTATGGAATTTATAAGAGTATTGCTTATTTTATCTTTATTTGTAAACTGTATGCTATACTTCCTTTATGTCAGTAATAGTAATAATGTTCAAACTTATATGCATCCATTTTCCCAGGAAGCCAATTGTTAAGTATTTACCACCACACCAACTGCCTAAAAGCAGTGGTAGAAAGAAGTTACTAGCATAAACATGATTTGCAAATATAGTTAGTGTTAATCACTCAGTCGTGAGTGACTCTTTGCAACCCCATGGACTGTAGCCTGCCAGGCTCCTTTGTCCATGGAATTCTCCAGGCAAGAATACTGGAGTGGGTTGCCATCCCCTTCTCTAGGAAATCTTGCCAACCCAGGGATCAAACCCAGGTCTCCTGCATTGCAGGCAGATTCTTTACAGCCTGAGCTACCAGGCAAGCCCTTGTAAGTATATCCACAGCTGAAGAACCCAAAGAGCTGATGGGGGAGAGTGCTAAAGCAAAAAGGTAAAGATAAAAAGTCCCTTTTCTAACTTGGGGTAAAGAAGAGTCAAAGACTTCCCCTGTGGCTCAGCGGTAAAGAATCTGAGGTAAAGAATCGTCTATGAGGTCGCATAGAGTCAGACACGACTGAAGCGACTTAGCAGCAGCAGCAGCAACAAGAGATGTTGAGCTTCTTTGCAGGAGTTTATTAGCCCAGGATTCAAAAGCTATATCCAATCCAGCAAAGAAGTTGCTCATATCATGGACCAACATCCCTACATATATCTTTGGTTATTTCACTTCCATCTTACTAGTTAACAGAAAGGAAGGAGACAGCAATGAAGGAGACACGAGTTCAACCCCTCCGTCAGAAAGATTCCCTGGAGGAGGAAATGGCAACCCACTCCAGTATTCTTGCAGGGAAAATCCCATGGACTGAGGAGCCTGGTGGGCTATGGTTCATGAGGTCACAGTATCAGATGCAACTGAGAACCCACAAGGAAGAGTAAACAACCAACATTTTGTGCCCCACATTTTGTGCCCAACGTGCAGGGAATCATAGGGAGGTTATTCCCCATCTTTCAGGTTCTGCCACAGGTAAAGAAAGACAGTAAGAAATCTGAGAGCAAGAAAGTTAAAAGGTCTTCTCTGTAATTAACTTAACAGGTAAATTAAGGTGCAGAGATTCCCAGGGGCTCAGAGATAAAGGGGGTCCTCCAGCCTCTACATAATTTCTGTACCCTTTGCTATTCATCCAATAAACTGTACTTTCTCCTCTAATGAGATTGTAACTTAATGTGGGAAACCTGATCTCCTTTGCATTTAAGCATTACTTTATAATTTTCCAATACAATTATATTAATTATCTCATTTGATTCTCCTAACAAATTTTTGTAAAGCAGAAATAGCTAAATTTTAAGGGAAAGAAATCCCAAGAAAAATGTAACATTTTTGTGTGCTTAATTTAATCATGGTTTTAAAACCAGACCCAAGGGAAAAAATGCTGTACTTCTTTTAAATGTATTCATATCTGGTTCCTTAAAAGAATTTTGTATGATTTTGTTTCTCAAGCACTCACCCTTTATCATTCTTCCTGACACAGAAGACAAAATCCACCTGATTACAATTAACTAAAGGGCAACCATTAATTTTTTAAACCCTGGCCTCTACCTTTATCATGAAATCTTCTAAGAGGTAGACAGGCAACCTCTCTCTTTTTTTTTTTAAGTCCTTGATCTTAATTTTATTCATTAGTATAGAAGCTTGTACACAGTATGTGCTCAAGTAAATTAAGAATGGTTTTCCCAGCCTGCCTTGCATGAATTATAAGACAAACACCATACTGGAGGGAGACACATAATCAGTAATTCAAGGCTCTAAAAGTCCCAAGCAGCCTTGTGAAGGAAGGCAATTCAGAGGCAGTGAGACAGTAAGTATGTATAGTTCCTTTTCAGAGAGGAGGGATAGGGAGAGAGAATAGAAGGAAGGAGAGAGGGAGGGAGGGAGAGAAAGAAATGTCCATTTATAGAAGCCCTATAACATATTTCAGGAACTTTCACAGACATCATGTTCTGAACCTTCAGACAATCTGACTTGGTTATCATGAGCCCCATTTAACAGATGAAGAAACTGAGATTCAAAGAGAGCTTAATGGCTTGACAGATAATAAAGTAAAGATGTATCTGTGTGGCTCATCCTAAAGGCAAGGTCACAGGTTAGACTAAGATTTCCTTCCAAAAAAGGGAACCCTCTTGCACTGTTGGTGGGAATGCAAACTGGTACAGCCACTATGGAGAACAGTGTGGAGATTCAAAAAAAAACTGGGAAAAGAACTGCCATACGACTCAGCAATCCCATGGCTGGGCATACACCCTGAGGAAACCAGAATTGAAAGAGACACATGTACCTCAATGTTCAGTGCAGCACTGTTTACAATAGCTAGGACATGGAAGCAACCCAGATATCTATTGGCAGATGAATGGATAAGGAAGTGGGGGTACATGTACACAATGGAATATTACTCACCTATAAAAATGAACGCATTTGAGCCAGTTCTAATGAGGTGGAGAACCTGGAGCCTATTATACAGTGAAGTAAGTCAGAAAGAGAAAGACAAATACTGTTTATTATGCATATATATGGAATTTAGAAAGATGGTACTGATGATCCTACATGGGATATTTTCTGTCTGGTCCTTTACAGAAAGCATTTATTGACTGGGGGCCTGGTTAACACACAGATTATGGACCCCACCCATGTAATTTCTGACTCAGAAAGTCTGAGGTGGGTCCTGAGACTCTGCATTCCTATCAAGTTCCAGCAGAGGCACCTCCATGATATGCTGAGACACACTAAGATTTGAGGACATCTGACCTAGAGCAAAAGTCAATAAATGCTTTCTGTAAAGGACCAGACAGAAAATATTCCAGGCTTTTCAGGCCAGATGGTCTGTGTTCCAACTACTCGGTTCTGTTGTTGTGGCTCAGAAGCAGTCACAGACAATACTCAAGCAAATGAGTGTGGCTGTGCTCCAATAAAACTTTAATTATGGACAATGAAATCTGAATTTTATGTCATTTTTATGTGTCACAAAATAGCATTCGTCTTTTGACTTTTTTTTTCAACCAATTAAAATTATGAAAACCATTCTTACCTCAAGTGTTGTACAAAAACAAGCTGTGAGCCATCACTTGTGACCTCTGCTCGACAGCTGTACTCTGCCACCTACTAAGAGAGAACTCTCTAATTAGAATAATGACACAAAGATGGGCGGCTCTCACACGAGATGTGTATGTGCTCAGGCGCTAAGTCATGTCCGTCTCTTTGCGACGCCATGGACTGCGTAGCCTTCCAGGCTCCTTTGTCATGGAATTTCCAGGCAAGAATACTGGAGTGGGTTGCCATTTCCTTTTCCAGGGGATCTTCCCAACCCAGGGATGGAACGCATATCTCCCGCCCTGACAGGCGGATTCTTCACCACTGAGCCACCTGGGAAGCCCCTCGTAAAAGGTAAAATGTTGCAAAACTCGCTGTGGTCTAATGAAGGCAGACAGCTTCTGTGGCAGTTAGGAAGGCTTCTGTGAGGTGACTATCTCTGTGGGTCTTATGTGATGAGTAGGTGTTCAACAAGTAGAGACAATGAAGTTATGCAAAGAGAACGGCTTGGGCAAAGGGGTGAAGACTGGCAGATGCAAGACACCACCTTCCAAAATGCCCACTTCCACCCCAGAAATTTCAGTCTCTTGAACTAAAATGCTTTGGAAAGTGTACCATGTAGAAAGGGTTGCAATGCTTCTGTGAGCACCAACTAAACTGAAGCACTGAGAAAGGGACAAATTCCAAGAACGGAAATAGCAGCTTGATGTGCAAAAGCCATCATCAGTGATACATTCTTCTTCTCTCCCTACAGGTCACCAGTTTCGGGGGAGGCTATCTTATCTCCTACAACAAATTACTTCTGGGTGCAAGTTCAATCGTATGAAATATGCTCCGAGTATCATGCAATGCAAGAAATAATTCTCTTGAGATAGTTTCTAGTTATACAAATTCAGTCTCTTGAGATTTGTTTTGTTTTCCTAATTCATTACATACCATCCAAGTTGTTGGTTATTTTCAAACACAAGACATCCCTTTATGATCATAAATTAGTACCATTTCAGTGTTTTTTTTTTTCAGGTTACACTTTTTCATTAGATTTGCTTTGATACTAGCTATTAAAAGGAAATGCTATCCAGTCTGGTAATATTTCCTAGAATAAGAAAGAAGGCAAAATTGTCAAGTTGGTAAGGAGTAGTAATTTCCTCTCCTGATAGATTTCCAACTTCAGATAGCAGAGCCATTAAGAGACCAAGTTCTTACTTCACACTCTCTGGGCCCAAACCCCTGATCTTGTACTTACCAAGCTCTCTGCCTTTGACACAAATTATTTCTTTCTCAGAGCCTCAGTTTCCCTGATAATAAAATTGGAAAAAATCACTGTAGCCCCTCTGGTTATATATGTGTTTGCACGGTACCAGAAAAAGAGGCCCAGATAGTATTAACAATCATTATTTCCCAGGGACCCCTTTCCTCCAAAACTAATCTACCTCTCTCTCTCTCTTTTTTTTTTTTTTTTTCTTTTATTTGAGCTAAATTATTCCCTTCATTTGAAATTTTTATGTGGCCTCAAGTTCAAGGTGGGAGAAAGTGATGGCACCCCACTCCAGTACTCTTGCCTGGATAATCCCATGGACGGAGGAGCCTGGTAGGCTGCAGTCCATGGGGTCGCTAAGAGTCGGACACGACTGAAGCGACTTAGCAGCAGCAGCAGCAAGTTCAAGGCAGGACCTGGCAGGTAAGACTTTTCGGGACCCCTTTCCTTCCTTCCTCCATTACTTGGACCCAGGAGAGACCAGAAACTGCTCACCCAGCAGAGGGAGGCAAAGGCAGAGAAACGGGGCAAAGCTGACCACACAGCCTCTCCCATGGCCCGCTTCCAGGACTAAAGTTTCACCGTTAGAGGGCCTGGAGTTTGGCCCCTTCCCCTGGATTGAACGCATCCCTTACTGAGATGAGAATCTTGGGGACATAAAGTGAGCTGGGTGTTTTGTATTAATATTTGCGAATGGCTGGAAAGGCTAGCAGGCCCATCTGAGCTTCCACCATGGGCACAAGAGAGCTTGTCCCATGACGTGGGTTGACTGGGCAGAGGGGAGAAAGAGAGAAAGCTGCTTGAGGTCCTATTCTAAGAGGCCAGTTACAACCACATGTGCTTAGACTGTCTGTCATTCTGGTTGCTGTGGCTGAGGTGGGAACAGTAGAAACGACTCAGACATAAAGACCTGGAGCTTTGCGGCCTGTTAACCCCCATGAAGTGCCATTTTCTCAGCTAAACATGGGATGAGAATAAGTGGGGTTTAAATGAGATGAGGGGTGCAGAGTTCTTTGCACAGAGCCTGCCATCCTGCAGAAGGAACAGCCGACAGCTCCGGGTGTTCTGATCATTAGTACACGTGTTCTCACGCCCACACAGTGGTCACTTGCGAATTCATGTGCATAGTCGCTAACAGCCACACCGATCTGCAGTCAGTGCTTCATCTGTCACATTACCGTACAGCAGAGCCTGCTACTGTGGGCTCTTTCCCCACACACACGAGTAACACTGACATCAACATTTCTTTCTTAGCACCGTTTTCCTCTCCTGACTTATCGGTCCCAGGCTGGTATGAGCAAGGGACAGGCTTGGGGAGAGGATGGAGAGCTGGCCACTCTGATTCTCTGTGCTTTGCCTCCCTCTCCCCTGCTCTGTCACACCTGGTTACTTCTTTTTTCATACAAATGACACTTCGTTGCAATTATCTCTCCAATTAAACACTTTCTCCACTCTCTGTGAACTCTGTCAGAACGTGCTGGAATTTTCATCCCTGGATCTTCACTGTCTAAGCTCCTAGATTTCTTAAATGATTCAATGCTATTATTATTTTTTATTGGTGTATAATCGCTTTATGATGCTGTGTTAGTTTCTGCTGTACACCAAAGTGAACCCGCTGTTTTTGTTGTTTTTCACTCATTACGTCATGTCCGACTCTTTTGGAACCCCATGCGCCGTAGCCCACCAGGCTCCTCTGTCCTTGAGATTTCCCAGGCAAGAATACTGGAGTGGGTTGCCATTTCTTTCTCCAGGGTTCGCACCCACGTCTCTTGCATCTCCTGCATCGGCAGGTGGATTCTTTACCACTGAGCCACATAAACATATATCCTCTCCCTCTTGAGCCTCTCTCCCATCCCTTAAATGATTTAATGATATTATTTACTAAGGTGTGAGAATACACATCTCATTCAAAAGTACACCAGCACTGCACAGGTTCAATCCCCAGTCGGGGAACTAAGATCCCACAAGTCATGCAGTGAGGCCAAAAATAAAAAAAGTGTATCAGCACATGCTCTATATAAATCTATATTTATATTATAAGCTTCCCCACAGACCATTACTCTAACCAAGTTTTTTCTCACTGAATCATTTCATTTGCCCAGCAGAAATTCCCTAAAACCTCTTTACCCCAAAATACAATGTGGCTGCTAACATTCCATTATGTAAAGCAAATTCAGGGTGCTCCCTGACATGCCTTAAATTGTGTCCCCCGGTGGCCAGAAGCAGTAGCTGCTTCCTGTGAAAGAGATCTCACTGACGGGAGGAAGTGGTGCCATTCCTTAGGGAGCAGAAAATAAGGTTCCAAGAGCACATCTACACAGCCAGGTGGCCTTCTTTCCCAGATTTGCCTCCACATGAGCACTCCACAACTTCCTTGAGACCTTGCTGCACCTTGCTATCCCCTGTGGTCCATGCGTATGCACAGAGTCAAGAGAAGGCACTATTGCCTGAGAGCCTCCAACTCCCTGAGAGCATCATAGCTGCACAGTCATGTCAGTCTGCCACGCCCCGTGGTCCCCGGCTGTGCCAGGGCAAGAATGCTGTTTCCAAAGCAACTGCAATGTTGTGCCTTACAGATGCTGCAGGCAGAGAGCCCCACATGAACATGTGCAAACACAGTCACACACCAGTATGGGGACACACTTAGGCAGGCACAGCTGAAAAACACACACGCACACATCCAGACACCGATCTCCTATATTATAAAGTTGTGCTGCTGGAGAAGACTCTTGAGAGTCCCTTGGACTGCAAGGAGGTCAAACCAGTCAATCCTAGAGGAAATCAGTCCTGAATATTCATTGGAAGGACAGATGCTGAAGCTGAAGCTCCAATACTTTGGACACCTGATACAAAGAACTGACTCATTTGAAAAGACCCTGATGCTGGGAAAGATTGAAGGTGGGAGAAGGGGACGACAGAGGATGAGATGGTTGGATGGCATCACTGATGACGTTGGACGTGAGTTTGAGCAAGCTCCAGGAGTTGGTGATGGACAGGGAAGTCTGGTGTGCGGCAGTCCATCGAGTTGCAAAGAGTTGGACACGACACGACTGAGCAACTGAACAACCACAGTGAATCTTTTAAAAAGAAATAGACATTTTATTTCTTATTCTGGCCAGAGAAGTTAGCTTTCCAAGGATATACTTAGCTGGTTTCATATTTGCCCTTTAATATTTCTTACAAGTAAACAAGGGGAGATTGAAACCCAATAAATGCTCTGTATGTATTTGTAATTGTCTGCTGATCCCATTCATCCAACTCAGCTCCCTTGATAGCTGGGAAGGGCTGAGAGGGTTAGGAATTATACCTGGCCTTGGATGTGGGGGGTCCCACTCTCCTAAGGCTTCAATTAGTGATCCAATCACTAATTGGATGAGTAATCCATCAAATGAGTAATCCATCATCCCTGCTATTTCTTCTCCTCTCTCTTTCTCTTTCTGTTTCTCTTCCCTAAGACCCTGCTCTTGTCAGAATTCCCTTCCCAGGAAAGTCAGAAACCTGAATCCACCTCCTGGTGTTAGATTCTGGCTGCTGAGTGAGCCTGGGCAGAATCGAGTTGGTCTTACAAAGTCTCCAGTCTACACGGGACAGGCCCAGAGGCCAAAGACGAAATCCAAAGAGGTGCGCATGTGGGAGCGAGGGGGAGCCAGGGAGCTGGCGCCTTTGCGGAACTGGAGAAGGGCGTCCCCTTTGGGCTTAACAAGGGAAGCGGTGCTGGATTTCGGCTCCCATGCACCCACCCACTCCTGGTGGCTCTGAGCTCACTGTAGACTCTGTAAGAAGGGGGTCTGCAGCTTCGCCCACAGGACAAGGCAGCCGTGGACTGCCACTGCACATACACTCTCTCTCCATGCTCTTTTCTCCTGCTCAGATTCCCGGACCAAACATCCTCTCAACCTGAAGAATAAACCCTTGAAGGGAGCTCTGTTCTATGCATGAGAAACCATGAAAGTCAGCATGGTCAGGAGCCCTGGCTTTAAAGCAAGGAGCCCCAGCTCTAAAGCAAGGAGCCCCAGCTCCAAAGCAAGGAGCCCTGAGTTCTCACCCCTGCCTGTGAGACATGAAGCCGATTACTCAGCCTGGCTGTGTGTTTTCCTGTCTCTACCCTGGAGCACTAATGGTTCCTGTTTCCCTGGCTGGTTATGAGGATGAAACGAGGGCACACATATCAAACTTTTAGAACCTGACCCATAGTAAGTGCAAGTCTCTCAGTCGTGTCCTACTCTTTGCGACCCCATGGACTATGTAGTCCAGAATTCTGTATGTACAGAATTCCAGGCCAGAATTCTGGAGTGGGTAGCCTTTTCCTTCTCCAGGGGATCTTCCCAACCCAAGGATCAAACCCAGGTCTCCGGCATTGCAGGCGGATTCTTTACCAGCTGAGCCACCAGGGAAGCGACACATAGTAAGCACTCAACAAATATCACCTGCTATTAGTTACCTGAATTAACTCCAGATTTAATTAAATTTTCCAAAGTTACTGGCTGCTTTGGTTGCATGTGTGTGTGTGTAAAATAATAGGTTCCCTTTCCCTGTCTGCCTGCCTTCAGCACAGTGCTCATTCGATGGGAACTTTATGGTCAGTATCCAGAAAGCAGGGCTTCAAGATGAGGCTGAACTTGGTGGGGCGGGTGGCATTCCCATTGGGGCTCTACCATAGGGTAATATGTTTATCTGTCAGGACAATGAACAAGTCTTAACTCTACAAAGCACAGATTCTACAAGTGAAAAGGGGACAAGCAGTAAACTACCATGACACTTTTAGAGGCTGCCGATGAAGACATTTTGAACCAAGAAATGGAAAAATCATTGAGTGGATGTCTTTCCCTGTTTCTTTGTGTGTGGTGCTATTATGGAATTTTCTGGCATGAGAGATGCACAGCATGGCTTAAGGCCACCATCAATGCCGACATCAGCCAGCTGTCAATGCCCAATGCCAGCATTTCATAGGTCCATGCATACGGCAGTTCTTCCTAAAACTGTCTCTGAATTTCCAAGGCTGGCTTAGGTGTGTTCCCCATCTTTTCCTCTTAAGTCAGTGGACTGAATTGTTGGGTCATTTGTATCTCCCATTGCTTTGTTTTGGCATTGTGCCCTCAGCACCTAGCACAGCCCCTGGCACCCAGTGGGTTTCAGTATTCTTGTAAGTGAACAAATGATGGTGATAGAGGGGATGAGTCAGCGTTTTGGAGACGACTGAGGATGGGTGTGGGCACTGAGTGGTGTGTATGAAAGGGGATTCTTGGCCCAGCTCCCAGCCACATCCGGGCAACCAGACAAGTAATCATTTCCGTTCAAAGACAAGGAAAAGAGGACTCTAGAATGTCCTGAAGTGTGGAGGGCTGCATTCATTAATGGATCAAACAAACACCAGTGTACAAAAGAAAAATGAACTTACAGACAACATTTCCAGAGTTCACAGCCACAAAGCTCAGGATGCATGTACTGACACAAATCCCAGTTGTCAGTGTGCGATTTGGACCAAGAAACTCTGCACACGCGCCTTGGCCAGAGCAGAGAGAGAAGTCAGCACAGGAAGACCAGACTGGACCCGCTGCAGGCAGGAGGGAGGCCAGTGTGGATTTAAGCCCGATGCCAACATTCATGGCTGCCACTGGCGGCAGTCCAGCTGCGGGCCTGCATCTGATAGGATGAGGGTTCCAAGCAGGGATGTGGCTGGAGGAGGGGTGCAGGAAAGGTCTACAAAGGCTGCTGGGAAGCCCAAGTGCCTAGGGGTAGTGGGAGGGGGAGGGGAGGCCAGGAAACAGGAGGAAGTTTAGATAGCATCATTCCCTAGGGGCACTGGCCGCTTCTGGGTCACAAGCAAGAACTGCTAGCAGAACAGAAACTTGGCTGGGGAAAAAAAAATTTTTTTTGAAGCTGCAAAGTCAACCTCACCTCTTTAAGTGTAGCCAGTTCCCTTACCGTGTGATCTCAGAGTGTCAGTGGGCAATTTCTGTGCTATCTTTGGAGCAGTATTCTCCAGGCCAGACCACTGGATGGAACTGGGAGGTGGGTCATTCAGAGGCTTCTTACTGGTGAACCTTTTGGAGGCAACAAGTGCTTGCCAGGGACCTCCATCGTGCAGTGGAACCCAGCAATCTAGAAGGTTTCAGGCCCAGCTGGTAAGGTCAGGTTTGAGGCAGATAACAAACAGTAATAAGTGAAACCCAGCTGTCAACTGAGCTCCTCCACCACCCTCAGTGCATGTGTCCTATGACATCGCAGATGCTCTTGCTTTTCTGAAAGTATCCACACTCACACCCTTCCTCAATCTCCTTTTAAAAGCAAAACTAAAGAAATTTGTGTGCTTAGAGGAAATGAAAGTTTAGGTGGGTGGAGCAAAGCAGAGAACTTAAAATTAAATGTGGAATATCTTTTAAGATTCCTTTGCCTAAGTCAGTAACATGACTCCACCAGGAGCCCCATGCTGAGACAAATCTCTGGTTCTCCTTCTGCCTTCTTCTTTCCATTTTTCTCTCTCACCTCCTCACTTCTTGATTACCCTTGGGAACTTCAAATTCTCTTCCTTCTATCTTGGAAAATCATGAACCCTCTCTGGTTTCCACTCCCTAACATATCATTGGATTCACTATTGAAAAGCATGTTGATCTGAACCTGGCAATTGCCACAATCCTTAGGCAGAAGTGGTTGGTTAATGACATCATTTCTCTTCTCATATTAGGATCAGTTATCATCTCTTGCTGGGTCTCTCAATCTCCAGACTCCTATCAGTCCAAAACCAGCCGTCCTGAAACGTCACTTTTATCTGCTCACTTCTCAGGCATTGAAGGTCAAAGTTCATCACCTTTTCCCAAATTTTATTTTCTGTCCACATTCCCAGTCCCGCACACACCCATCCAAATGACCAAACCAGAGTATCGGTATCTTCTGCTCTCTTCATATCCAGTTGGCCACCAAGACCATTAGGTTCTCCCTCAGAAATGTTTGGTCAAGAATAATGTTCCAGGGGCTTCCCTGGTGGTCCAGTGGTTAAGACTCTGACTTCCACTGCAGGGGGCGTGGGTTCAATTCCTGGTCAGAGAACTAAGATCCTGCATGCTCTGGAGTCCAAAAGTAAATAAATAAATAAAAATAAAATACATTAAAAAAAAATACCATTTAAAAAAAGGATGGTCCAGATGGGTGTTCAATGGAGAGAAGGCAGATGTTATGACTAACCGTTCTACTAGAAATACATGGAATGAGAGAAGGGAGGTTTCCCAAAAGAAGTACGACGGGCAAGCAAAACCCACAATAGCATCTCAGCGAGGAATTCAGGAGCTGTGATGTTCACAAGTCTTGAGAGCTGGCTTCAGAAAAGTATATATAGAGAATCAAGCGACAATCAAATGACACCAGCCCCTGAGAAAGAGGAACTGGAAAGACCAGACTGGGGTAGGCACTGGGAGATGGGGGTATGTCCTAGAGAAAGAGATTGAGGTACCAGTTCACTATCAGAAGTAGGGCAGCCATAACTAAGTACCAGACTGGGTGGCTTAAACAACAGCAATTGATTTTCTCACAGCTAGAGAGGCTGGAAATCCAAAATCAAGGGGTCAGCAAGGTTAGTGTCTTTTTTTTTTAATGCTCACTGAGCTTTCAAACTCCTTGTACCATTTTTTAAAAATATTTATTTATGTGGCTGCATTGGGTCTTAGTCGCAAGCTGTGGGATCTTGCGTTGTGGTGTGTAGGCCTGATTGCCCCATGGCGGGTGGGATCTTAGTTCCCCAAGGATAAAACCTATTTTGAAATAAATTGAGCCAATGGTGCACTGGGATGACCCTGAGGGATGGGATGGGGAGGGAGGTGGGAGGGGGATTCAGGATGGGGAACACATGTACACCTAAGGCTGAGTCATATCAATGTATGGCAAAAACCACTACAATATTATAAAGTAATTAGCCTCCAATTAAAATAAACAAATAAAGCTGTCCAGGGAAAGTTAAAAAATAAATAAATAAAAGACTTTGTATGGCAGAAAAAAAATAAATTGAGCCAAGATATTTTTTAAAAATACTATTTAAAAAAATAAAAAGAATGATGGTCCAGATGGCTGGTTCAATGCAGGGAAACCTGCATGGAAGGTGGATTCATAACCACTGGACCACCAAGGACACCCCAGGATTAGCATCTTCTGAGGCCCCTCTCCTTGGACTGTAGTTGGCCACCCTTGCCCCAAGTCTTCACATGGCCTTCCCTCTGTGTATATCTGAGTCTAAGCTCCTCTTCTTATAGGGGCATCAGTCATATTGGACTAGGACCCACCCTAGTGGCCTCATCTTAATTACCTCTTTAAAGACCTGTCTCCAAATACAGGCACATTCTGAAGTGCTGAGGGTTAGGACTTTTGAATTTGGGGGCTGGGGGGTGGGGGACGGACACAATCCAGCCCATTACAAGGGACCACAGTCAGAACCAAACTGTCAGCAGCAGGATGACTTGATGATGAATCTCAGAGAGGAGAGGCCAGAGCTGCTCAGGAGCCTCCAGTGGCCTTGAGCCAAATACGCTCCCCAGGCCCTTCTCATTTATGACACTTTTGTGTTTTATTGACCGACTTCTGAGATGGAGTTGGTTAGGGGCTTTGAAGCATCATCAATCATTAAGGCAGAATTAACTCAGTCACAGCCAACTACACTCCATTCACATTTTAAAGACTGAAAAACCTTTCCGGATCATCTAGAAAGCAGAAGGGCGGGTTGCTTTGGCCACGTTAGCAATTTACCAGGAACTGAAAACTTGGTTTTTATATCATGAAACTCCAAACCTGGGTAAGATACAGTCTTTCTCCCTAAGACAGAGAAAAGTATAACTGAAAAGGGCAGGTGGCTTTTTCAGGCCCTTCATGATTTTATAACACAGAATTAAGTCTGGTGGAAGAACAAAAATGAAGAACCATCATTTTTGTAGGCCTCTTTGCTTTCATGGGTAGCGCAAACAGGGCCACACTCTCACTGAAGGCTCTAGGAGTAGAATTTGCTCCAGGCCTCTAGTCATCTGCAACCTGACACTTACACATGAATTGCATTTCACGTGGGATGTGGGTACATTTTATTATGATGGATGGGTTGTAAGAAGGTGCATCACAAAGTAGGAGTGCCTAGGGCTTCCTGTGCACATCGGGATTTTAAAACAGCCAGCCTTTGCAGCGTGGCCTCCACGTCAAGAGACTCTACCCACAACACCCCACCTTGTAGAGCTTTTGCATTCTGTGGATTTCAAGGCCTCTATAAAACTGTGCCTTCTGTGGGCTGCCGGCAGACAGGGGGCCCTAATTCACCTTGCCCTCGGAGGCCTTAACATGGATTTCCTGCAAAAATGCGTCCCATTGGAGTACCCCCAGGCTGGCAGCCAGCAGCCTCGCAGGTGCAGAGGAAAGTGGGCTGTAACCGGGTAAATGGCTCTGCCAGGAGCAGCTTGTGGCCCTTGAAGTCAGAGCTTCTATACACCTCCAGGAGGGAGGGAACAGGGAACCTGGGATGCTACGTTCCCCTGTCAGTCACGGGGAAGCAATTCTTTAGGTCATCAGTCAAGAGTCTCCTTGGAAATGAGAAATGAGCCTGAATACCAGGCCATTTAAAAAGATATTTATTGTGAAATGTGGAGCCAGCAGCGCCTTCCCAGAGTCGAGACAGACGCTCAGCATGAATTACGCCGGCTAAGTCTGCAGAAGCAGGCAGCAGGTACCCGGGCAGAAATCAGATATGACCTCGAAACCATCATGACAAACAAAGGCCTGAGAGGAAAGAGCGCGCGTGTGGGGGGCTCAGGACATCAGGCCTTCCCTAGGCCTGTGGGGCGGAACCATGGAGACCCCATAGCCCAGGGCAGATGGCAGTCTTGGTGGCACTCCCCAGAGGGTCTGCAGCCCTGGGTGAAGTGTGAGGCTAAATTCATTACAGTGCAAATGGAAGATAACAGCTGAAATGACTTGTTGTCTGGAATCTGCTTTGAAATCCTCCAGAAAGAAAAATATTGGGGGATGAATAGATAAAACAAGATTTTTCTCCCAACAATTTTTTTTTAATATTGTTTTGGATAAAGCAAGATATTGATGATATTTGTGCTGTGTGCTCAGTCGCTCAGTTGTATCTGACTTTTGTGACCCCACCCACCAGGGACTCTTTGGGACCATAGCCCACCAGGCTCCTCTGTCTGTGAGATTTCCCAGGCAAAAATATTGAAGTGGGGTTGCCATTTCCTTCTCTAGAGGATCTTCCCAACCCAGGTATCAAACCCACATTTCCTATGTCTATTGCATTGGTAGGCAAATTCTTTAGCACTGAGCCACCTGGGAAGCCTGGTGAGTATTTGGGGTTCATTAATTTTTCTACTTTTGTATAGACTTTGAAAATGTCAATATTGAAAAAAGATTGGAAGCAAATGTGTCTTTATCCTACATTCATGGATCTTATCTCTCTGCAGATCATTTTTGGATCATCATTTGGCCACATCATATATCCTAGGTGCTACAAGAACTTGCAAACTGCAAAATTATATTTTGGAATATACATACACACATATATATATTGTACATGTGAACACATCAATATTATAATTACTATATCTGTAGTATACAGCAGACCAGGTAAAATATCCATTCTATGTGCATGTTATTTAATTTTCATGACAATCACATGAGGCAAGGGACTGAGTAGGTAATCCAAGGTCAAAGAACTAGTAAACGGCAACTCCAGATTTCAAGTCAAACTCTGTCTGCCTTTAAAGTCTGGAATGTTCCTTACCCACCCTGCTATACTAACCCAACTAACCCATGCTCAACTGTGGCTAGGAAAAGCTTCAGGGTACAATCACAAGGCCAACAGAAACAAGTGGCTTATGTCAGTGAGGTCAGGTCAAAGGAAACTCGGCCTGCCTAAACGCTTCTACTTCCCTTTCCACTCCTTGCTTCAACCCCGCCTTCAGTCCTTTAGGCAAATCTGTGCGCCCCTAAGGCCACCCAAAGAGGGCCACGGCACTGGCAGCTTCTGCATGAACTGCTGCTCAGCTTTAGGGTGGCCACTCGCCCTCATGAATCTGCATTTGGCTGTGCAGCAGGACCCCTGAGCTGAGTTTAGGGGCCAGAAATGGGGAGAAGAATGGAGTTATCTTTAAATATTAATAAAACTGGCCATGTTTGATTTTCTAAAGATAATTGGGTTCCACCGGAAGCAGACTTTGACTTAAGAACTTGAGTGCAACCAGTTTGGGGGACTGTCATCATTGGCTGAATGCTGCTCCTGGTGTGAGAAACTCCACCCACATTGGCTGAATACTACTCCTGGCCTCAGTAACTGTGTGGCACTGCTAGCCCCTCCCTTGAGCTTGGGGCTCTACTGACATTTTAAACTGCATGATTCTTTGTGAGGGGGCTGCCCTGGGGAACTGTAAGCTCTTCATCAGCATGCTGGGTCTCTAGCCACTAGAAATAAAACAACAGCTCCCTCACCCTACTGTGTCCACCAAACATGTCTCCAGACATTGCCAAGGATTCCTGGGTGCTGGGGAGGGGAGTGGGGAAAAGGGTAGCAAAATCACCGCATTGTCGAGAACCACTGAGTTATGGTGGCCAACCATCCAGGTATGCCCAGGACTCTCTGATTTTAGCACTAAAAGACACCACTCAAGTCAGTTGCCCACCCCAAATATATTCTCTTTGAGAGCTAAGAATAGCTTATGCGCCACTGAAAAGCCTTGTGTTTTTCCAAAAACCTAAGCCCAGACCCAGACAGTGTAGGGAATCTTGGAATGGAGCCATGGATAAAACGGTTTTTGAGACATCCCACCCAAGGGATCAGGGGAGGTCTGAGCACACACCCCACTAGACTGACAGCTCCATGAGGGCAGAAGATCAAGTGTCTCTTTCCCCAGTGATACCCTTAGTGCCCAAAAGCACATGAAACATGATCAGTAAGTATTGTGGTTGATCGAGTGGTGGATGGATGGATAGTTGGATGGATGGGTGGATGATGGATAGATGGATGAGTAGATGGTTAGATGAATTGGTGGAAGGATGGAGAGATGTACAGACAGATGTATAACTCTAACTAAGGGATGACAATTAGGTTGTCCAGCCTTTCTAAACCTCAGCATGCCTCCACCCATCAAATGTAAAAAATAACACCTTCTGTGTAGAGTTGCTGGGAAGATTGAATGAGAAACTGAACTGCTGTGTGTGGCTTCCAGCATCAACATGCTTAATATAGTGCCTAGCACATAGTAAATGCTGGCTCGCTTCTTCCTTTTCTGGCTTCCAGAGAACTAGTTAAATTTAATTAAATGATCTGAAACATGAGGAGAGGTAGGAGAGGCCTCCGCAATGCTCACAACACAGACAGGCAGGGGCAAGGATGATTACAGATGCTCTTATCTTTTATTTTTATCTCATGGTCATCATTTCAAATTGTTCCTAATTCAGATAATGGATCCAATAAATGAGATCCCACAGTGTCCTGCCAAGTGCACTCTGTCTTGCCTGTCCTGGCATCTGGGAACCCTTCATAACCAGCCCTCTACGCATCAGCCCAGTTCTGCCTCTGAGTCATTCGGTCCCTCTCATCGCTTGGATCACAAGGAGTTAATCCTCCCACCCACCTTGCGGTCCAGAGAAAGAAGAGCGCAGAAAGCAATGGCTCAGGCTGTACTCAGCATTTTGAACCTGGGGACTTTTGCCTTGGTTCAGCCAGGGACCCCAAACCTATGTCCTTCTCAAGATCAGCAGGTGACCTTGGACTAAAGACCTCCTTGAACCCTAGCCCCGCCCCCCCAGAAAAAGAGTGGGGGCATGAAGGAGAAAGAGGAGAAGAAAGAAGAGAGAGAGAGATTTGTATGAACTGATTCCAAGTCCATCACTAGGCTGCCGCCCACCCTCGAGCCTTCTCTGGTTTGTGGAACACCCCTGGCTCCTTCCCACCTCGGGCTTTCCTATCTGCTGTTGCCCAGCACAGAGCAAGTGAAACGAGTCATCTCCTCAAGGGAGCCCTTTCTGATTCCCACCTGACCCCAGACTAGAGACCCAAGTACTTTTCCATTGTAGATTTTGTTGTATTATAATTTTAAATGTGTGTGGAATTACATGCTTGATGCCTGCTATGGGCTAAATTGTGTCCCTCACAGCCCCGCAGATTCCTATATTGAAATTCCTAGCCCCCAGTGTGATAGTGTTTGCAGATAGGGCCTTCAGGAGGTGATTAGGTTTATAAGAGGTCACGAGAGTGGCGCCCCATGATATCCTTATAACAAGAGGAAGAGAGACTAGAGCTGGCGGTCTCACATGTGCTTTCTTCAAGACACGGTGAGAAGGTGGCTGTCTGCGAACCAGGAAGACAGCTCTCACCAGGAAATGAATCTTGATCTTGGATGTTCAGACCCCAGGAATGTGAGAAATAAAGATGTGTTGTTTAAGTCACCCAGTCTATGGTATGTTGTTCGGGCAGCCAGAGCTGATTAAGACAATGTTTGCTGACCTCAGAGACACCAAGTCTGTCTTGTGACTGTCCCTTGATCACTCCCGGGCCTCCCGGGAGACCGACTTGATAAGCAAAGGAGGGTTTATTTACCCAAAGGAGTGAGTGTAGGGGATGTAACCCAGAACTTACCACCCTAAGCCTAAAGGGAGGAAGGGAGGGATCATTGGGGGTGCCATGAATGGGAGAGCTATGGCAAGTCAGCCTCCTAGAGAGCAGCAGCGATCACCAGTCATGGAGCTGTACAGGGACCAGAGAGGGAGCCAGAGGAGGAAGCGGCTGACTCCTCCCTTGCTCCTCCCCCCAGGCTCGTGCCAGGATCCCCTACTGTCCAAGCCCAAACAGAAGCCAGGGGGCACTGGAGCCCGGTGCCTCCCACATAGGTCCTCCTTCCGGGTCTGGAGCAAGATGGGGACAAGTAGAGCACAGGTCTGAAGGGACAAGTGGAGGCTACCTGGAGCATTCCGCTCGCACTCGGCACAGTTATGAGCACAAGTGTGAAATCAGTATTGTGAATGAGTGACCATTCTGACCCCGGTCTTCTCTCCTGTGCCAAGTCTGCCAGTAAAGGCAGGTCTTACAGGTTTCATGTACCTTCCTTTGCTTTAAAGGAGAAGTGCAGACCTGATTCCCATACTCCAGTCTTGCTACCCCATGCCTTTTGACAATCAACACCGTTTTGGTGAAAAACCACAGGAACTGCCACTTGCTCCAAAGCCATCTGGTTAGTGTTCCCGATTTAGACGAAGATAGACACGTTTTCTTGGGTACCTGTCTCTGAGTCAAGGTCTCCCATATGTCTGCTCCACATGAATGTCATCTAAAGAGGCCAAACTCTCTCCTTGGAGAGATCTGATTTCTTCCCCTCCCCAACCACCTATTCACCCCACACGTATTTATCTAAATACATTTCTCTATTCAGGGCATAGTGGGTGAGGGCCAAGCTGGGCTTAAGGGTATGATGACCATGGAGACTCAGTGCTCAGACCTTCTGCTGTGGAGACAGTTGACCGACAGCTCCAGCAGCCACCTGTGGGGATGTACCATGTTCATCTTGAGGCCACCCTTTTCCCAGGCTATATCCCCAATGACTGGGCGCAGCACAGTGCAAGCCCTTTCCCACAGAACATGCACTTTATCTGGAGGATTCCTTACTGGCCTGGCCTAAATGTTCTTAGACCTGTACTGTGGTCTGGGGCTCTTCCTCCTAATTCTCCTCTCAAAGGTGTCAGTCTTAGACATCTAACCTGAAGGTTTGTCCTACCTCTTACTGCTTCCTCCCCTTGTCACACCTTCCATGGGCAAGTCCCCCACTGAAGCTTCTGCTTGTCTGCTGCTGCTGCTGCTGCTAAGTCGCTTCAGTCATGTCCGACTCTGTGCGACCTCATAGACGGCAGCCCACCAGGCTCCCCACTCCCTGGGATTATCCAGGCAAGAACGTTGGAGTGGGTTGCCATTTCCTTCTCCAATGCATGAAAGTGAAAAGTGAAAGGGAAGTCGCTCAGTCATGCCCGACTCTTAGCAACCCCATGGACTGCAGCCTACCAGGCTCCTCCATCCATGGGATTTTCCAATCAAGAGTACTGGAGTGGGGTGCCATCACCTTCTCCGTCTGCTTGTCTAATCCCATCTTAATATCTGCTTCTTGGAGATATTGGGTTGGCCAAAGAGTTCGTTTGGATTTTTCCATAGCATCTTACAGAAAAACCCAAATGAACTTTTCAGCCAATCCAACACAATTCATCACATAAGGTCTGGCAGTTTGCCAAATTGAATAGGCTACTGATGCCCACAGGCAGATGTTTGCGTGGGTTTTCAAGCCTGTCAATGCAAGGATGCTTTCATTTATTTTTAATTATTTTTAAGAAAGAGGATGAATGGGCTTGGGGCTTGGGAACTGAAAAGAGCAGGCTGATAGAGGAAACAACATGAGTACCATCTCTTTACCCAGCCTCAGCTTGAGCCTGCTTGGAAGGAGGGGAAATGGCCAAAAGTTGAAGGAGCTTCGTCGAAGAAAGATTGAGAAGCTGAGCATAAGCATGATCAAATGTGGGGAAGATGACAGTCACACACACAGTTGGTCAGTGACCACAGGCACTGGCAGAAATGGCTGCATCCAGGGGGGCAGTGTTTTCACAGAAGACTGTATCCGTTAGCTATTGCTGTAAAACAAACAACCTCAACATGCCCAAATTATTAATTTGTCCTTTTTTTAAAGTTTTTTTTAATGTGGACCATTTTTAAAATCTTTATTGAATCTGTTACAATATTGCTTCCATTTTATTTTTGTTTCTTTGGTCATAAGGCATGCACGACCTTAGCTCCCCAACCAGGAATAGAACCCACACCCCCTCCATTGTAAACTAAAGCCTTAACCACTGGACTGCCAGGGAAGTCCCCTCATTATTTATTATCTTAAAATGACAATAGTTTATTATCTCTCATGTGTTTACAGGTCAGGTTGACTTTGGCTGATTTAGGCTAGGCTCCACTGAGGTACCTTAGAAGCTGGGAGAGGTCCAATGTGGCTGGAGTTCAGAAATCAGGTAAAGGCGGATTCATTTTGATATTTGCCAAAACTAATACAATTATGTAAAGTTTAAAAATAAAAAAAATAAAAAAAAAAAAAAGAAATCAGGTAAAGGAGTGAGTTAAAGGGCCAGGGGAGTCAGGGCAGACCATGCATGGCCTCCAAAGCCTTTGTAAGATGTTTGATTTTTATCCCGAGAGAAGATGGACTCACTGAAAGGTCTTTAGTGGAGATGTGACACAATCTGACTTGTGTTTTCTTCATTCTCAAGCACTTTGGTGAATGGGTTGGAGCTGATAAGAGTAGAAATGGCAGGCCTATAAGGAGGCAATAGCTGTGTTCCCAGCAAACAAAATGGGGACCTGGAGAAGAAATGGAAGGGACAGATTTGAGGGTTGTTTGAGAACTAAAACCAATAGGACTAGGTAGAAGATGAGAGGCTAAGATCAGGATGGTGACCTCTTAACTCCGGAAGCTGCTTTCCATTCAGAACATTCTAATTTTTCTACAACCCTTATCCAATAGTCCAAGGAAGTCATGGAAGACTGTCTTGGCAGCCAAGAAAATAAAACAGACTCCAAGCTAAAATCCACCCAACACTGACACAAACTTTTTCAATCTGCCAGCACAGTGTGGGATGAACTACAAAGGATTGTGAAATCACAAAGACCAGGGTTCTGATTCCACCTCTGACCCTCATTAGCTGGAGAATGCGGGTGACCTATTTTAATTTTGTTGAGCTTCAATAGCTACATCCATAAAATGGGAATTAAAATTCCCACTTCTTGGGGTAGCTTTAACCTGATTGGGTCAGATGATAAATATAAAAATGTTTACAAAGCACTATACATAGACTATAAAATGCTAGTTAATTTGGTACAATTATAAGAAAAATCATTCTCTTAAGAGAGTACATTTATCTAGAACACTGGTTTCTGGCAACGGCTAGTTCTATATTTACTCATCCCCCCAAAAAAGAGATATTGCTCCTTGGGTCTTTGTTGTAATGTTACATACTTAAAATGTAGGGGACAAAACCTCCCTCTGTGACTTGATGGTAAAGCCATTTCAAATAGAAGAGCACAAAGTATCCTATTTTGAGGACAGTTTTCTCCACTCAGAAAACCTGTCACTGGTGACCTGTCGCCTCGTCTACAGTCCCCTTTGATAAATTACACAGGTGTTGGAGCCACAGGAGAGCAAATGTTCAATGCAAAATGGGATCAAAAGAGGCCAAGCGAGGGGCAGGGTTGGTCCTGAGCGTAGGCATGGTATCAGGAAGGGAGCACTTCGCTTACAGATGACTCATAACAGTTAAGTAAAAAAGGGAAATTCATTGACATGAAATAGCAAAGACAGGCATTGCTGAATTCTGGGATTTGAACAACATCACCAGCTTCTCTCTATCCTTTACTTCTGCTGCACTGGCTACAGCTAAGACTTTGCTCTCCCAGGGACAAGCCCAGCAGAAAAGAGAGAAATTCTCTTCTAAGGGACTTCTGGGCAAATCCTGGGCTTCACTCTGACTGGACCAACTTGAGTGTGAATCGTAAGTTGGTGAGGCTAGAAGATGCCTCAAGCTACGATGGCCTGCTTCCCCATGCGCAGGCAGGAGTCCTCATTTGAGGTGACCCAATGGATCTCCCTTTCAACACACTTGTAGGCAAGGGACTGCCTTTAGACTTCCAAACCAAGTACCACAGCCCATGTGCCACACCACATGCTGCTCTCTGCTTCCTGAGACTGCCCACCTGCCAAGCATCTCAAGTAATTCTAGAGTTAGAGAGATGAGTGCACTTATGGTTTTGTTTTTCCAGCACCCTTCACACTTCTTGGGGGTAAAGACAACCCCAGTTTCCCTTTAGAAGGATGCATTTTTCTGATTCTCAATCCAGGGGCTTGGGAGAGGTGGACCTCTGCCACCCTCATTCCACTGCTCATTCCCAGAAATGAGAACATGACACTGGTCTGATTAATTATTGTAATGCCTGCCCCATGCTGCAGTGATTAAGTCAAGGATGGGCATGAACCACGTCAGTCAAGGGAGCATCAGCTGAAGACCTTCCTTGAGATTATGGAACAAGAGTTTCTTTCTGCTGAGCCTACTATGGGGTATTAGAGGACTGTTCTCAGGTTTTCATTCCCTTTTCTCATATGACTTCGTAGTGTATGAGTGACTGAAGTTTGATTCTTCACCTCCAGGTGACTTGTTTTGGTCAAAAGGAAGTGGTCAGATGTGACAATGTGTTTGCTCTAAGCCAAAGCCTTGAGAGGTATCACGTATTTCCACTTGCACTCTTGGGCTCCCACCCTTTGCCATGAGGAGAACATTTCATGGATAGATGCAGATCCAGAGAGAATATGAAGACATATGGAGTAGACCTGAGCCCAGGAAAAATCCCCAAAGAGCAGAGCTGTCTCAGTCAACCAGCAGAAAGCTGTGAGCCAGAAAAACAAACGCTTGTTGTAGAAAGCCACTGAGTCTTTGGACGTCTTGTTACGTAGCATTGCTGTGGCAATAGCTGACTGAGATTCTTGTCAAGCTGGTAAGATATAAACCTAGACTTGTTAGTGGTCATTGCCCCCCAGATAAGAGAAGAACCTACCTGAAAATGAAGTCAACAGAAAGAAAAAGTCAATAGGTAGAAATGAACAGTGTTTGTGTACACATTTAAATAGGGACTTCCCTGGTGGTCCAGTGGCTGGGACTCATGCTCCCAGTGCAGGGGGCTTGGGTTTGATCCCTGGTCAGGGTTTTAGGTCCCACATGCCACAACTAAAAGATCCCATGTGCCCCAACTGAGACCTGGTGCAGTCGAATAAATAAATAAAATATTAAAAAAAAATAAATTCAAATAACAAATTCTAGGTACCTCCGTGGAGGTCCAGTAGTTAGGACTCCATACTTCCAAAGCAGGGAGCATGGGTTCAGTTCCTGGTCTGGGAATTAGATTCCACATGGCAATCAACCAATGAATAAAAAATTTTTTAAAATAAAATTACGTGATCAAATGAGTCCACTCTTAGACAATTCAGTTTATTAATTCAAAAAATTTCCAACAGTTTTATCGGGCACTCAAAACAGGTACTATTCTGTTTTGAGTGTTGGGAAGAGAAGAGTGAACAAAACACCAAAAATCCTGCCTTCGTGGAGCTTACCCTCTACTGGCATATGTAAACAAAGAAAACAATGAAATATATAGCATGTTAGAAAGCGATAAATGCTAAAGAAGAAAATATAAAGCTGAAAAGGGGAATATGAAATCCAATGGGAGGAGTTAGGTTTTTAGAGAGGGTGACCAAGAAAGGTGTCACTGAGAAGGTAAACATTTTAGAAAAGACTTGAGTAAGTCAGCAGTCCACACAGAGGGAAGAGACAATGCAAAGACTGAAGTGAGACCAAGCCTGGCATGATCAAGGAGCATGAGGAGGACAGTGTGGATGAAGCTGAAGGTTAGAGAGAGGACGAGGGTGAACAGCGCCTCCCTCCAAATTTCACGATCACCCAGAACCTCGGAATGTGACCATATTTGGAAATGTATTCAGTTAAGATAGGCCACACTGGATTAGGGTGGATCCTTGATCCAATGAGTGGGGTCCTTAAAAAAAAAAGAAGACACACACAGGGAGACCGTATCA
This sequence comes from Bos grunniens, assembly GCF_055505025.1. NCBI lineage: Eukaryota > Metazoa > Chordata > Mammalia > Artiodactyla > Bovidae > Bos > Bos grunniens. The sequence goes on from NC_141182.1 coordinate 7,788,126, forward strand.
GGACGGAGGCAGAGATTCGCATAATGCAGCCACAAGTCAAGGAACACCAAGAACTGCTGGAACCACCAAAAACTAGGAGAGATGCATGGGACAGTTCCTCCCTCAGCAACTTCAGATGGAGCTTGGCCCTGCTGACACCTTAGTTTTGGACTTCTGGCCTCCAGAACTGTGAGAGAACAAGTTTCAAGCCACCCAGTTTGTGGCACTTTGTTATGGCAGCTCTAGAACACTAATACAGAGAGGGGAGAGGAGACACAAGTTTGGGAAGATTTGGGACACGGGAGTTACATAGCCTGACTGACATGTTAACAAGATTTCTCTGATCATTGTGCGGAAATTACCTGCAGGGGAAGCAAGGGCATAAGCATTCAGAAGGCCACTGCAAAAATCCGAGCAACAGAGAGATGACAGCGACCTACAGGGAGTGCTGAGAATTGGACTCTGGATAGATCCAGAAAGCCAGCCAAGAGGACTTGCTGCCAGTTGGACGTGGGACATAAGAGAAGGAGAGGCATCAAGAATGAAGCCAGGGTTTTAAGCCTGAGTTACAGGATTGATGGCCCTGCCATTAATCAAGATGGGAAAATTGGTCAGAGAGTGAGCTGATGCACAATGCGGGGGCGGATGCATCAGGCTCTGCTGGGACTTGTGTTTAAGAAACCTATTCAGCATCTAAGTGGAGACAGTGCAGAGGCCAGTGGGTACTCCAGAGTGGAATTCAGGGGAGAGGCCCAGGGTGGGGAAATAAATTCAGAAGTCAGCAGTAGCATGTGGATGGGATTAGAACTGTGAAGTTGGATGAGCTCACATAGGAACAGAGTATGAATAGAAAAGAGAAGGTGCCCAAGGCATGAGTTCTGGAGAACTTCAACCTTTAGAGAGCAAGCGAGTACGGACACTCAGCAGAGAAGACTGGTGTCCGGCAACGGGAGGAGGATCAGAAGAGGAGGCTTCCCAAGAACTATGTCAAGGACAAGGGGATCAACCGTGTCTGGTACTACTGATGGAGCACATCAGATAAGGACCTGGATTTAGCCTCAAGGAGGTCACTGCAGACTTGGAGAAGGGCAGATTCAGTGAACAGAGGTAGAAAAACCTGATGAGGGTGGGTTCAAGAATTGAGTGGAATTGGAAGACGGAAAGTACAGATGTGTCTTGAAGGAATTCTTGAACCCATCAAGTTTTTCTTTTTCATTACTGTGAATTGCTTATCCAGGCAAAGGGAGGAGGGATGCAGGAGGCAAAGGAAGGTGGGATGTAGGAGGCAAAGGAAGGTATGGAATACCTATGTGCCAGGAACTACACATACATTATCTTATTTAATTTTAATTTAATAAATGCCCAGAATAAGGATGATTATTAACAGAGTTGTTTATCCATTCATTAGACAAGGTATTTATTGAGCACATACTATGTTCCAGGCATTGAGCTGGGAGCTGGGGATACAGCAGTGAAGAAAGCAAACAAAAATTCCTGCCCTCTTACAGCTTAAAATTTGGTGGGAGAAATCAGACAATTAGTGAAAACAATTATTATTACATGACATTAAAAAGAGCTCAGTTTGTTGGGCAGCAGCCAGGAGGTTGCAATTTTCAAGAGAATGTTCAGGCAATGGCCTCCTGGAGGAAATGTTCTTTGGATAAAGACCGGAAGGAGATAAAGAGGTGAATCATGAAAACCCTTGGGCCAAGAGTACATAAGGCAGAGAGAACAGTGAGCACAGAGGCCCTGAAATGGGGCTTTCTACATGGGTTTGAAGACTAGCCAAGAGGCCACTGGACCAGTGCAGAGTGAATGAAGGGGAAAGGATTAACAATGGGGTTAATTACGTGTTTGTTTGTTTGTTTGTTTTTTTAACTTAATGAAAGTTACATGCCAAAGGTAACTCGCAGCCGCTCTGTCAGCTCACCTGGTGGAAGGAAGCTCACCTAAATGACATTTTTTAAATAACTGCAATATTTTACACATGACACAAAAGCCCTTTGTAAGCCCATTTAAGGGATTGAATCTTTCCCTTTATTGCCAACCGTTATCAAAAGCGACTTCCAGTAGTACCAGTAAAACCCTAATTCCCCAAAGGTGGATCTGGAAACGAATCTCGGTGCACTGTCATGTGGGAAGGAGGGGCTGGATCTCCAGTTCCAACAGACCAGCCTTCCTTTGGCGGTCTGTCCCAGCCACCGCCATGCTGGCCGCTAGGGTGCGTTGCTTCCCACTTAACTCCCTCCTGATCTCTTAGCACAGGAGTCAAGGCCTTTGCAAAGGCGCGAAGGCAGAGCAAAGGGGAGACGAAACATAGCGGACCTGTTGGAAACGTGATCACGTGGGGCCCTGGGCCAGCCCTAAAATCCAGGTCTCGGCCTGCCTCCTTGAACTAGGCAGCTTGCAGGGTGTATGTATTGACCGAACACATCTCTACTGGGTGAAGACCGCGTGCCAGGCACTGTGCTACGCGGTGGGGATATATTTTTAATAAAAGAGGCATAGATCTTACACTTGAAGAAGAAATCAATACGTAATCCCAAAGTGGAATAGGCCAAATGAAGGGAATCAAGTGGTGTGGAGACGGAGAACTTCAGAGCTTGTGTCGGGCGGCCAGGGAAGACCTCCCTCAAGGGGTCTTCAACCTGAGACTTGAGGAGGAGCGGCCAGCCTTGCAAGGAAGGAAGCAGGCAGGTGGGAACCGGTGTCAAGACGCTGACATGATGGAGAACCAGAAAGACCAGAGGGGCGTCTCGGTGGGCGAGGCAGGGGGCCAGGTTCTCTGTCTGACACAGGAATCTGGACTTGGACCTAAAGGTGCGTTAGGGAGTGCGTGCTCAGTCACGTGGAGAAGGCAATGGCACCCTACTCTGGTACTCTTGCCTGGAAAATCCAATGGACGGAGGAGCCTGGTAGGCTGCAGTCCATAGAGGTCGCGAAGAGTCGGACACGACTAAGCGACTTCCCTTTCACTTTTCACTTTCATGCATTGGAGACGGAAATGGCAACCCACTCCACTGTTCTTGACTGGACAATCCCAGGGACGGGGGAGCCTGGTGGGCTGCCGTCTATGGGGTCACACAGAGTCGGACACGACTGAAGCGACTTAGCAGCAGCAGCAGCAGCAGCAGCAGCAGCAGCAGCAGCAGCAGCTCAGTCGCGACCCTTTGGCCAATGGAATCCGGAAGAAGGTCCTTAAGCAGGGAGGGTGCCTCAATGGCCCCCAGACCTCCATCCCACACACCGCCCCACCGAGAGGCGGGGTCCACGTTCCCAGCGCACCCCAGCTCCGAGGCCGGGCAGGGCCTGGGACCGCTCTCTCCGGCGCCATGAGGGCGGGGCCCTGTGGGACTCTTCAGGACAAGCAGCCGAGAGCACACAGCTCCCGCCTGGCCCCCCGCCACGGCGGCGGGCGCTTGCTCTGGGGAAGACAGACGACACGCTGCGACGCCGCGCAGAGGAGCCCAGGTAGGAGCCCGCGTGGACCGATCCACGTGGAGGGGGGCCGCGGACCCCCAGTCAACAGCCGACGACAGCTGCCAGACGGATGAGTCACGACGCCTTCAGAGGACTCGGGCCGCCAGCCTTGGGGAGCCGCTGGAATTCCTCCCGCACAGAATCCATCAATTCAAAACAAACAAAAAATGCTTGTTTGACACCACTGAGTTGCGGAGGAGAATGCATTTACGCAGCTTTAGGGAACCAGAACAAAGGTCTGTGTAGTGCGTAAACTGGCCGGAGGCATAAACACTTCGACTAGACGTTTCCATTTCCTTGAAGTCTAGAGCCAAAGAACAGGACCCTGAGATAATGCAGAATCCGTTTTCTCCCCGGCCTGAGAGAAAACTTTACTGTCCGAGGACGCCCCCCACCCCTCACACTCGGGCGACTGACCGGCGGAAGAACCTCAACGGCCGTCGGGAGCCGCCCCGCCTCCGCTGGGGTGGGCGGGCCTCGCGGCGAAGGCCCAGGCGCTCCAAGCACGACGCCGTTGGCCCAGTGGCCCTGAACTGCGCGTGCGTCGGACGGGAGTCTTTCACTCGAGCGCTTTTGGTTTATTCGTCCAAGGACGCGTCCACCTTAATTTCATATAGGTAGCCAAGCATTTTTCAAAAGTAATTCTTTTTTTCATGATATGTCGCTTTTCGTCCCTTCAGTGTTTTTGCTTCCTTTTAAATGTCGTTTGCTATTTTGCCTGCTTTTAGCATTTTAAAGACTTTTTTTTAACGCCTTTTCATCCAAATACATCCATCTTAATGGGCTGAAAATCCTTGAAAGGCTGAAATGTAGCTAAGCAATACAAAAATACAACCAACATAGAAGGCTGTTGCTGGCCTTCAAGGAGCAGCACCCTCCTTCAATGTCTCATCTCTGGGCCATAAAATTCAAAACCCAGAATGCAAAATTCATTCCTGGTGGTGATAAGACAAATTAGTCACTTTTTTTCCTTCTATTATTACAAAAAAATGCATGTTGATTGTAAAAACTGTAGAAAATACATAAGCTAAAAGATAAACGAGGAAGAGAAGGAGAAGGGCAGCAAAAAAAAAAAGAACGGCGGGCGAGAGACTAGCCAGAAAGATATTAATTATTACCCAGAAAGATATAATTTCTCAGTAATACATCTTGGTAACCTATCAGGTCTTAACATGCTCATCTGGTGCCAAGCCAATCTCTCTTGTTTTTGTTCAGCCAACTGCTGTATAAATACTGATTAACCATCTACTAGGCACCAGGCTCTGTGTTAGGCAATGAAGCTACCACAGCAAACAGGCAATTATGATACAGCCTGATACCTGCCACGGGATGGGGGGTGGGCACAGGGCACAGTAGGGACACAGGGGAAGGCCCCCGACTCTGCCAGGTTAGGGGGTCAAGGAGAGACATCCATGTAGACTTCTGAGATGGGTAGGAATCAGCCAGCAAGGCAAATGGCAGAGGTGTGGGGGCCAGGTTGGAGGGGAAGCGCAGCAGATGACCCCCACACTGGAGGAACTGAAGGGGGATCAAATGGCTGGAGCCTAAAGGAAGGGAAAGCTGGACACATGGCTGGAGAAACACACAAAGGTGAGATCATGAAGGCCCTTCATCCCGAGAGAAGTCAGGAGGACTCTTCACTCACCACCCCAGCCAGAGATGCTAGAGGTCCATGGAGAGAAGGGAAGAAGGGACAGACTGCAGAGACATTAAGGAGGCAGAGTCATCAGGACTTGATGAGTGATTGGATGTGACTGGGGGTGAAGGGAAGAAGGAAGTCGAAAGCGACATGTGGGTTTCCATACAGAAAGTGAAAGTGAAGGTAGCTCAGTCATGTCTAACTCTTTGTGACCCCATGGACTATACAGTCCATGGAATTCTCCAGGCCAAAATACTGGAGTGGGTAGCCTTTCCCTTCTCTAGGGGATCTTCCCCCCCCAGGGATCGAACCCAGGTCTCCCGCCATTGTAGGCGGGTTCTTTACCAGCTGAGCCACAAGGGAAGCCCATAGAGACATGTAGATACGTGTCCATACAGACACATACATATATATTCATGGTCTTAGTCACTAAGATAATGGACACCAAGGAATGGGATGGGGGAGATTTTGAACACTGGGAGCTCCAGGTCTCTGTGGAATTCCAGCTGGAGCTTCACAGTGGGAAGGTGAAGGTAGTTTGAGTTTCTGTGCTTTATGGATGGTTTTCAGGCCCCCTGCATAGCATTTGTCCCTGTCAAACTTCTCCACCTGGGTAATTAGCTGTTTCTCTGTTTGGATACTGGGTTTGGATTCTCACCTAATTCCGAAGCAAATGGTTGCAGAGGTAAAGCTAAACAACTTACTGTTTTATCCACACAGTATCAACATTCAAAACAAACAAAATCTAAGTACTGGATTCACGTAGGTATTTGATATTATAGACCCTCCACGCAAGGCATCTGCCACCCCAAGGACATGTCCCTCTCCCCTTATTCAAGGAACCCGTGACCAATGGATCCACATCACCAGGTCGGAAACACGCTGGGGCTCAGAAAGCCCCACTGCTTAGTGTCATTCAGGTTAGGCTGAGAATAACAGTCCATGAGGACAATATCCATGTTCTACAGCCGGCTGAAGACTCAGCTCCCAGTGGCTACAGGCATCTTACAAAGAAGAAAGGAAGACTAGGATGTGAAAAGAGGCTGTCAGGACTCAGGAAATGGGCTCTGATGATGTGACAGCGTTTTACTCAAATAGTAGCCTGGGAATGGCACCTTTTTGTGCCAAGAAGCTGCCCTATGTCTGCTCTTTTGTTTCTCCCCTCCCCACCCAGGTGTAGGAGAGACCACAGAAGATTCGTGTTCAACTTTTTTTGACCCCAGGGACTGTAGCCCACCAGGTTCCTCCGTCCACGGAACTTTCCAGGCAAGAATACTGGAGTGGATAGCCATTCCCTTCTCCAGGGGATCTTCCCAACCAAGGGATCGAACACAGGTCTCTTGCATTGCAGGCAGATTCTTTACCATCTGAGCCACCAGGGAAGCCCCAAATATGTCAGACCCTGAGTAATTCAGATTTTGTGGGCACTTTAAGATCTTATAGAGAGATAATATAAATAGATAATTTATATGGGCCAATACAAGTGGTAAAAAAGCCTATGGAAAAAATCCATACTATTAAATTTTAATGCAGGCTAAAGCAACCTTGACACATTATTTTAAACCTGCCAAATTTGGCAAAATTTCACAATACAAACAAGATGTAATTCGGGCCAAGTTGGAATGAAAGTAGAACCTCATTCACTAAGAGTGCCATTATAAATTACAATGACCTCTTTGGAAAGCACTATTATAAGACATTCCTGGAAACTTAATCTAAGCAAAGAATTCAACAAAAGCAAAAAGCTATATGCCACAAATATGTTTATTACTTTTTCAGCTATTACAGGAAAATAACAGCACCTAAACCATCTAAATGTCCAATGTTAGAGAACTGCATTGTAAATTGTGACATATCCACCAAAAATGACATCTGAAAAGCTGAGGAGAATTTTTAAATGCTAATGATGTATAGTCTTGGGGGGAAAAAATGGGATACAAAATTATATGTACCATGCTTTCTCACCATAAGCAAGAACTAAATTTTGTTCCCTATGAACAAAAATGTCCCATATATTTCAAGACAGCAGGAACCAATGATATCTGGGAAACAAGTAGAGGTTTGTGTTGAATTCCATTTCTCTGCTACTTTTTCTCCCTTGCCAGCCATGTAAGAAAGTCACACATTCTAAATCTTGGTTCCTTCCTTAGCAAATTGAAGGGGAAAATGAGTGGAAGAAAGGAAGGAAAGAAAGAAAGAGAAAAATTAAAAAGACAATAAGGAAAACACTTTCCAAACTATAAAGTACCATACAAACAAAATGTTCCAATGACATGGAAATAACAGAAAGCTAAGGGGTGGTACAACAGGAAGTTGGAAGACTAGTAAATAGCAGGGCTGAGGACCTAAGATTTCAAATAACTTCAGGGTGTGTGCATGCGTTTATGATGTAGTTTTGAAGTGAACTTTGCTGGCAGAGTTTTTAAAATTGAAAGACTACATTTAAACTTAATCTGTCCCCTCCAAGGTATCTTTTAACAATGTGAAAAAAGTTTCTTTAATTTCCTATGTTTTGGGTAGTTCTTACATGGTGGCACAATATTCTCAATCAGTTAAACTGTCTGAATAAATCTGATTTAGGGATGTGCAGAAGGTGCAGTTTGGAAGTGAGAGTGAAGAAATAGTATAATTATTACAGTGTCTTAACTCAAATGTTGTTGAATGAATGAGTGAATGAAGGAGCAAATAAATAAATAATGCATGAGGGCCAGGAAGGATTTTTTTTCCTTCAAACTCTGAACTGTGGCCTGTGGGATCTAGTTGCCTAACAAGGGATTGAACCCAGGTCCCCTGCATTGGGAATGTGGAGTCTTGGCCCTAGACTACCAGGGAAGTCCCCCAGGGAGGATTTTTTTAATCACATTGGTGGTCTTATGGATAACCGGGTGTCATGGACAGAGCACAACTTCAGAAATTCCAGGTTAAGATGGTGATTGAAATTGCATCTCAAAAATTCCCAGCCCTGACAATAAGCAAAAAAATAAAATAAAAATTCCCAGCACTGACATCTAAAACAATGAGTAAAATAGTTAAACAAGCAAAAAAAACAGAGTCATCAGTAGTATTCAAATAAGACCAAAGGAGTAAACTGATGAAAGATAAATTAAGAAAAGAAACAAAAATTATGGAGCAGAGCAGAAAGGACAACAAGGCATGGCTCTCAGGCCCCCATCGCCCAGAAGTTCTACCTGTAAATCAACCAAATCCAGGGAAGTTTTACTGAATCCCCTAATTCATACCTTTTTCTCTTCTGATACAGAAGTAGGGGAAAGAGTTGCTGGGAAGAAATAGGGAGACGATAAGAAACAACAGAGGAAAGTGAACAGAGAAAGGAAGGCTCTAAACCTATATGCTGAATTGGAAAACAAAACCAAGGATATTCTAACCCCTGGAGAAATGGCTGTACACCACCACCATCACCACCATCGCCACTGAGAGGAATGAATCTTGATCCAGGATGTTTGGCATAATTTAGAAGAGAGACTAGAGTCCAGACAATTCTAACAGACAGCATGTTTGCTCATCTCTCTCCCTCACCCCCCCCCCAGGCCACAGGTAAGTGGATAGAACACAAAATACCTTGCCCTCAAAATACAACTTGCAGAGGAAACAATCTGGTTTCAGATAGGATAAGGAGAAAGTCAAAATGTCATCTACACTTTATAACTGCAAACAGAATGTCTGATTAGTGCTGCACAAGCATAAATAAAGGCTTCCCTGACAGCTCAGTTGGTAAAGAATATGCCTGCAATGCAGGAAACCCTGGTTCGATTCCTGGGTCAGGAAGATCTACTGGAGAAGGGATAGGCTACCCACTCCAGTATTCTTGGGCTTCCCTTGTGGCTTAGCTGGTAAAGAATCCACCTGCAATGCAGGAGACCTGGTTTCGATTCCTGGGTTGGGAAAATCCCCTGGTGAAGGGAAAGGCTACCCACTCCAGTATTCTGGCCTGGAGAATTCCATGGACCGTATAGTCCGTGGGGTCGCATAGAGTCAGACACGATTGAGCGACTTTCACTTTCATTTTCAAGCATAAATAAAACGAAAAGAAATGTGATAGAAAGTGTGCAGACTTACTGCAAAAAAAGAAAAGAAGGAAGAAAGGAAAGAAGGGAGGGAAGGAGGAAGGACAGAAGAGAGGGAGGGAGGGGAAGGAAGGAGGAAGGAGGGAGGGAGAAGGAAGGGAGGTGGGAAGGGAGGGAGAAGGAGGCAGGAATGGGGAAGGGTGGGAGGAAGGGACATGTAAATACAAAATAAAGAACTCAGCCAAGAAGAAAGCATTACTCAAAAAGAGAAGGAAACCCCTTACAACTACTTCATGCTATATAGCAACAAATAAGAAAATGAATGTCAGTAAAACAAGAGCACCAAACAAGAAAATAAAACAAGTGGGATGCTCTCGATGGAGACTGAAGAACTAAGGGAACAAATTGAGGACTCAGACAACAATATTATGGAACTAACACATAATTCAGGACAGCAAAGAAAAGCAGATCTTGTGCTGAAAATTGAATTAATGAAATAAAAGACGTGCTAAAATTAAAATGACAAACATCTTAAAACTGTTACAGAGAAACTAACAGATATGGAAGACAAAAAATATCCAACATATGGATGTTTGATTCCTTAAATTGATAGCCCAACATTTAAGATGTACTTAAAGACCACACGGTACAAATAATTTTCCTGTGATAGAGGAATGATTTTTTAATCTCTAAGAGCACAATCCATGGCAGGAAAGTTTTATTCAGAATGCTCATATATGTTCCAGTTAAACGGGAATTATATAGAATCAGAAAGAATTGTTCCAATAAGTAATGAAGTAAACTACCCACAATGAAGAAAAAAAAATTCTAGCTATCCTCAAAAAATTCCATAGCAGCACTCAAATGCCAGAACACAATAGGATCCTGTCTATAAAGTTTTAAATGAGAGACAGTGTGTCTTAAGAAGGTTGCACCCAGTCCACGATGTTGTTCAAGCAATACAGAACCCATAAGTCATTCTTGTAACAGTGACTTCAAAATGAAATTTAGACAATTGAGATGACCATAAATAAATTATTGAGGAATGCAAAAGACATAGGAAAGGGGGCTAGTCATAAGCATTGAATCTATTTAAATATAGAACCAACAGTAAATGTGCTTTACTATGGTTACTATTTACTATGGTTTTACTACACCCTGCTTCTTTAACTTACATGTAGAGTAAATGCCAGGCTGGATAAATCACAAGCTGGAATCAAGACTGCCAGGAGAAATAGCATCAACCTCCGATACAGATGATACCTCTCTAATGACAGAAAGTGAAGAGAAACTAAAGAGCCTCTCGTTGAGGGTGAAAGAGGAGAGTGAAAAAGTTAGCTTAAAACTCAACATTCAAAAAACTAAGATCATGGCATCTGGTCCCATAACTGCATAGCAAATAGAAAGGGAAAAAGTGGAAGCAGTGACAGATTTTATTTTCTTGGGCTCCAAAATCACTGCAGACAGTGACTGCAGCTATGTAATTAAGACACCTGCTCCTTGGAAGGAAAGCTACGACAAACCTAGACATAGCTAGGTCTGTCATTAAAGAGCAGAGACATCACTTTGGAACAAAGCCTTGAATAGTCAAGGCTACGGTTTTTCCAGTAGTCATGTATGGATGTGAGAGTTGGACTATAAAGAAGTCTGAGTTCCAAAGAATTGATGCTTTTGAACTGTGGTGTTGGAAAAGAGTCTTGAGACAGCAAGGAGATCAAACCAGTCAATCCTAAAAGAAATCAATCCTGAATATTCATTGGAAGGACTGACGCTGAAGCCGAAGCTCAAATACTTTGGCCACCTGAAGCGAAGAGCGGACTTACTGGAAAAGACCCTGATGCTGGGAAAAACTGAAGGTGAAAGGAGAAGGGGGTGGCAGAGGAAGATGGTTAGATAGCATCACAGACTCACTGGACATGAATCTAAGCAAACTGCAAGAGATAGTGGAGCCTGGCTGCAGTCCATGAGGTCACAAAGAATCAGATATGACTTAGCACTCAACAGCAATGGTTACTATGAGAAATGGATTTATATAAGTGAATATATAATATATAAATACATATATTTACTGAGCGTGAAGCTCAGAAAATTAAAAACAATCATAGTGTAATGTGTTAAAAATCAGGAAGCAGGGGACTTTCCTGGTCGTCCAGTGGCTAAGGCTGTGCACTCCCAATGGAGGGGCCTGGGTTCGATCCCTGGTCAGGGAACTAGATGCCACACACAACTAAAGATCTAGCGTGCCAAATGCTGCAGTGAAGATCTGGTGTGGTCAAACAAATTAATTACATAAGTAAACAATAAATATTAAGAATAAAATCTGGAAGCAAAAGACGTGATAGGAGAAAATGCACAAATATTAATGCTCCCAGCTTTCTTGATAAGGATTAATTATATTAGTTACAATAAAAACCAAAATATGTAGTTTTACAAATCCCCAATCACTTAATTTACATTTCTTTTCTCTCCTTCCTTACCTCCCTTTTTAAAGGAATATTTTATTCTATCTCTTGAAGTAAAGACATGTTTATTTAAAATTCAACAGTTCTTTCCATTTCACTATAATCTCTTGCATTGAATTTAAATAAAGTAAATTATAAAATTGAATACTCTCAATAAAAATAGTATATCATTTTAATAAACTGTATATATGCTCTACTATATACATATACATAATACATAAAAATATGTGCATATATTCACTCCGTGTTCACTAAGGTTAATCCTGAGTGATAGGATTTTGCGTTTTTTCTGCGACCTTTGATCTCTTTAAAATAAGCATGTTATCTGTTTTTGAAAGACAACAGATTGGTTGTATTCGTGTTCTAAAACCTGAAGTGTCAGAGGCGGAGAGAGGAAGCAGGGGAGGATGTCGGTGGAGAGAGAACAGAGGCGAGAAAGGGGCAGGGGGCCAGAAGGAGGAGAGGGCAGGAAGGAGGGATGAGAGAAGGGGAGCCGCAGGGAGCTCAGACCGGGGAAGAGCAGAGAGTGCGGAGAAGTGGGGAGGGCGCGGAGCGGGGCGCTGGAGACCAGCAGGAAGTGCCGCTTGGCCGCAAGCTGACCTACTTTTCTTGGGCCGATTTGTTTGCCGCCAAAGCTACTGTGGAGACAGCCCGGTGCTCGGTGAGACTCGCAGGAAGCCAAGCCGGATGCCGGCCTCGGCCTCCTCCTCCCTCGGCGCAGAGGGCTGTCAGTTTCATCCACTCTAGTTTCCCGGGAAAAGCCGGAATCCCTTCGCAGAGCTGAGGCCAGGCTTCTCTTAGAGATCACGGCTGCTGCTGCTGCTAAATCGCTTCAGTCGTGTCCGACTCTGTGCGACCCCATAGACGGCAGCCCACCAGGCTCCGCCGTCCCTGGGATTCTCTAGGCAAGAACACTGGAGTGGGTTGCCATTTCCTTCAATGCGTGAAAGTGAAAAGTGAAAGTGAAGTCGCTCAGTCGTGTCTGACTCTTCTCGACCCCATGGACTGCAGCCTACCAGGCTCCTCTGTCCATGGGACTTTCCAGGCAAGAGTACTGGAGTGGGGTGCCATCACCTTCTCCGGGTTTCCTCTATAAACCTGAGTCCCAGCATGGGATCTCTGGCCAGAGAGCAGACTCCCTTCTCCCTGGGGCAGGACTAGACCCTTGTGTTCTGGGACCCTCACCTGATGTCCCCTCCAGGCCCATGTGAGGCCCACGTGGTGAAACGTGTCCACACACACACACACACACACACTCTTCCTCCTGGTCCAGCCAGCTTCCCAGCATCTGCTGGAGACTGGTAGACTAACAAGTTCAGGTTGTCAGCTCAGCTATGCCATCTTCCATCTGTGTCCTTGGGCAAGTCACTTGACGCCTTGGAGTCTCATCTTTCTTGGTTTCTTTATTTATTTAGCTGCACCAGATCTTAGTTTCGGCATGCAGGATCTTTAGCCGTGGCTTGTGGGATCCAGTTCCCCGACCAGGAGCTGAACCCTGGCGCCCTGCCTAAGGACTGGGTCTTAGCGGCTGGACCAGGAGGGAAGTTCATGTTTAGAGACTCTTAGAATAAGCAACTCCTGTGATGCAGACGAGATGATGGGTGCCAGAGCTTTAGGTGAAATACCTCTGTTAGCTTCTCAGCAGCAGTCGCCAGGAGGAAAATTGAGACGGATATAAGCAACACAGCTATGAGTAGACATTTGTCATTTGGGGGGTCATACAAGGCAGGGGGGTTCCATGACCCCGTTTATGGTTAATATCTTCACTTCTTCTGGGGAAATTACCTCTCCTGCATTGTGCTGTCTTGGGTGACTGAAAAAGTCTCTCACCCTCCCCAGGCCAAGGAGTGCCCATGGCCCTACTGGCCAATTGGACTTTCGTCCCCCAGGACTTGGAATCACGAAGGGAACACGCAAGGACAGAAGAAAGCAATGATACCAACAATAGTAACAGTAATACCAACAGTGGGGCTTTTTTCTTTCTAGCAGTGGTACCCTGTCTCGGTTACCATTGCGTCCACCACCAGCACCACCATCTGGGTTAACGTGTGTTAGAGTTTCCTTAGCAAGATTCCCTATCTAGTGCAAGCGCTCTGAACCTGCAGTCCCAGGGCTGGGTTTCCTGGAACTTTGTGGCCCTCCGAAATTGTCTGTGCAACTGTGCATCTTTCAGAGAACAGTGGTCTGTAGTTTTAATCAGACTCTGAGGGGTAGATTACATCAAGTAGGTTAAGATTTGCTCACGTAGCAAGTGAAAGTATTTCAGGCATCCTAGTGGAGAAACTCTTCTGAAAACTACCCAAATTCTTTTGTATATTCCAGTCTCATTCTCAGGACTCTACCCTCTGTTAATCAGCTTTCCCGTGTGGCTTGCCTCCAGGGAGAGAATGCAGTGAGCAACTGATGGAGGTCCCTTGGCTCCACTTGAGATCTGTGTTACTCAAAGGAAAAAACAGGGACATGAGGAAAGGAGGGAAAGAATTCTCCTAGGCAGCCCCAGGTGCACAGACCACAGAACATGGGGGATAGTAACTATTTGTATTTGTTGAGCCTATGTTCCAGATGCTTTCATATGTTATCTTATTTAATCATAACAAACCAGGGACAGGGAAATTATTACCCTCACTTTTATATGAGGACACAAAGGTTTGTAGAACTTTAAAAATTTCCTCGGGTTCACACAGCTGCATGGCTTCCAAGACCATGTGCTTTCATGCTGCCCAAAACAACCACAAACCACAGCCAAAGAAGGGTAGTCACGTGTTGGTTGTGTGGTAACTTTGGTTATGGTGCTACTGTCCTGATCCCCCTCTCATATTTCTAGCAGTGGACCTGGGTTCAGGACTGTGAACCCAGGCGTGGCTGTCTGGTATTCACCCCCAGACAGAGAGACTGACTGATGGGTGAAAACATGACCCATGTCAGAACCATCAGAGTTCTTCCCTGGATTGTGGAAGTGGGGACAGCCCTTTGCTTCTTGGGTCTTGGGAAAAACTAATCTTCAAGAAGAGAGAATAAAGTCAGTCAGAAACCAGAAGAGATGAGAGATGGGCAGCAGGACTCCAGTAGCTCTGGGCCTCCAGGTCCAGCTCTACAAGTTCTCCATGGCATTCTCCTAAAAGCTCAGACAGATGAGTCAGTCAGTGGAAGCACAATAACCATAAACTCCATAGTGGCCTATCACCACACTTATTCTTGGCATCAAAACTCTAAGGTAAGTGCTATTCTTTTACAAAATGGAGAGAAATAAGGGACAAAGTGGTTAATCACATTTGCCCAGGATCACACAGAGGCGAGTGGCAGGGCTCCAACTTAATCTCCATGTCACACAGCTTTCCTTCAACATCATGGAGGTACGCACCAGTATCTGAGTCCTACCTGTGAAGGGAGGGATGTTATGCCTCAGTTCGGGGAGGGAGCTGGAAGTGGCTGAGATACCTCCACTGTGGAAGGTTTGTCCCAGAAGAGGGACTCCTCCTTGCTTTCCTAGAGAACCAATGTACTGGTCAGTATTCTGCTGGAATAGACCACTCCGAAAATTTCAGGGGTTTACGACAAAGAGTCCTTCTTGCATCAGGTTCACAGCTCCACTCAGCTCTGATCCATGTCTTCTCACTCCAGGACCCAGGCTGAAGGAGCGGCCAGCATTTGGAATGTGATTTGATGGTGACAGGGCAAGCCAAATTGGGCGAGATCATTGAAAGCTTCTGCTTGGACACAGCCTGGGTCATGTCCACTCACATTCCACTGGCCAAAGCAAGTCACATGGCCAAGTCTGACAATACATTCCATGCACTGGAATAACTCTTGGAAGAAATCTCTTCCACTCACGGGCATCACTCCTGGGAGTCATGTGGCAAAGGGTGTGGATGTATAATACTCTCCTGGGGAGGAGGAAGATGGTTACAAACAATAACGCAATCAGTTATACCGAGAAATGAGCATGTGCTAGAACAACAGAAGACCTGACCAGTCCACCTTCCATCACTGGGAGCCCTCCAGCAGAGCTGATGGGGGGAGGCTCAAAGCTCCCGGACTTCTGAATTGAGCAAAGACAGAGTCTCAGCTGCAGACAGACCATATTTCAGTGGCAGAAACAAACAGTTCCTGAAAGCTAAACTTTCGACATCTGGAGCCCAAATAGAGGCCTCACAAAATGCCAGAACACAATGGCCCAAGGCATGCCTGATGGATGCGTCATAAGAATAATCATTGTCTCAAGGCCTTGGGTTATGAGTAATTTCCCCTTCTGTTTTCTATTGTGTTATTATGCTACTTTCTTAATTATAAAAATGAGAATTTTTTTTTTAAAGACACGTACCCTTGCTGAAATCGAAAACAGCAGGGGCAACAGAGGCAACTGCTTTTCAACACCAAACCTTACCATGTTGAGGAAGGTTTGCATGTCAGATGACGCACCAAGGGTGTGTAAATTCAATCCTGTGGGGCAAATGCTCCTGCTGTCCACAGGAGAAACTGACAAATAGAAAGGTGGTGATCAGATAATCTTGTTCCTTGGGTTCTGTGTGTATACAAACTAGACTTCATTTGCAAAACCTAGATGTTCCAGATGCAAAGAACTGACTCACTGGAAAATACCTTGATGCTGGGAAAGACTGAAGGCAGGAGAAGGGGACGACAGAGAATGAGATGGTTGGATGGCATCACTGATTCAATGGACATGAGTTTCAGCAAGCTCTGGGAGTTGGTGATGGACAGGGAAGCCTGGAGTGCTGCAGTCCATGGGGTTGCAAAGAGTCGGACACGACTGAGCAACTGAACTGAACTGAACTGAGATGTTCCAGGAATTTTCCACTCAGATTCTATCTATGGTTGAAGAAAGAGAATGATCACCTGTTTTGTAGTACTTGGAGATCCTGGATTTCTTTCTGGCCCAAGAAGGGAGATTAGGCAACAAGGGCATTAAAAGGTCTTCTTGTTGTTGTCGCTAAGTCATGTCCAACTCTTTGTGATCTCATGAACTGCAGCGAGTCAGCTCCTCTGTCCTTCACTGTCTCTTGGAGTTTGCTCAAACTCATGTCCATTGAGTCACTGATGCTATCCAACCGTCTCACCCTCTGTTGCCCCCTTCTCCTCTTGCCCTCAATCTTTCCCAACATCAGGGTCTTTTCTAATGAGCTGGCTCTTCACATCAGGTGGCCAAAGTATTGGAGCTTCAGGATCAGTCCTTCCAATGAGTATTCAGGGTTGGTTTCCTTTAGGATTCACTGGTTGGATCTCCTTGCAGTCCAAGGGACTCTCAACAGTCTTCTCTAGCACCACAATTTGAAAGTATCAATTCTTTGGCACTCAGGCTTCTTTATGACCCATCTCTCACATCTGTACATGACAACGGGAAAACCATAGCTTTGACTAGAACTGAATCTGTGAGAAGTCAGCCTTCTGGT
The DNA here is from genome assembly GCF_055505025.1 of Bos grunniens. Taxonomy (NCBI): domain Eukaryota; kingdom Metazoa; phylum Chordata; class Mammalia; order Artiodactyla; family Bovidae; genus Bos; species Bos grunniens. The sequence goes on from NC_141182.1 coordinate 7,805,119, forward strand.
TTTGTAAGTTAAATCTGAGTTTGAACCAATGTCAGCCCAATTTGGTGCAATATGCATATCAACATCAGCCATGGGCTTCTGAGTTATTTTTAAACCTTGATCGTGTTGCTTGACAGCTCTTTGAGTGTGGTTAAGTAATTTCTCTGTGCCTCAATTTTCTTCTTGAAAAAATAGCATAATAGTATCTACCTCATTGGGATGTGTTTTTAGGATTAAATACACTCATTTAAAGCTACTGGCACCGTACCTGACATATAGTAAGCAACTAACAAATTGTGGTTTTAAACACTAATGTAATAAGAACAAAAATGACTGATAATGTGTGAGGGGCTTCCCTGGTGGCCCAGTGGTAAAAGACTCTGCCTGCCAACGCAGGAGACACAAGAGATTCGGGTTCAATCCCTGGGTCGGGATGATTCCCTGGAGGAGGAAATGGCAACCCACTCCAGTATTCTTGCCTGGACAGAGGAGCCTGGAGGGCTGCAGTCCATGGAGACTCAAAGAGTCAGACCTGACTGAGCACAAGATGAGTGTGTGTTCATAGCTTTCCCTCTTCTACTGAAGAAAAACTTGGTCAACATTTCCTCCTGCCCCTCTCCACACTCTCTTCCATTCTTGGGGCTTACTAGGGAAATCTGGCTCATCAGTGTGAAAAGAACCAGAAAAATGCAGGTGAGAATTTATAATGGAAAACGGCTAAACAGAACAAAACCAAAATCAAGTAAACAATAAAGAAGAAAGAGAGAGAGAAAGGGAGGGAAAGGGAGAGAGGTGGGGGGAGGGGAGAGGAGGGGAGAATTGGGCTTGGACAGTTAAGAGTATTTGTCAAAATTTTGAAAAGTATAGAAAAATAAGAGAGTGAGAGATTTTGGAGTTGCTGTATAGTGTGAGAGAGGTGGCAACTGAGATCCATCAAGGAAGGGATTGAATTTTATTGATTGGTACATAATTGGTGGTGCTGGTTTAGTCACTAAGTTGTATCTGACTCTTGCAACTCCATGGACTGTGGCCTGCCAGGCTCTTCTGTCCATGGGATTCTCCAGGCAATACTGGAGTGGGCTGCCATTTCCTTCTCCAGGGGATCTTCCAGACCCTCGGATTGAATCCGGGTCTCCTGCATTGCAGGCAGATTCTTTACCAACTGAGCTATGAGGGCAGCCTTGGTACATAATTATCTCAAAATTTGGCAGCACAACACAAAAATGTTTTATCATCTCCCTATTTCTATGGGTCAAGAATTCGGTAGATGCTTAGCTGGGCTATTCTGACAAGGTCTCCAGTAGGATGCTGTGAAGATGTGAGCCAGGGCTGAAGTCCTCTGAAGGCTTTTTATTTTATCTGGCTGCTCCAGGACTCAGTTGCCGTGTGCAGGATCTAGTCCTCTGACCAGGGATTGAACCTGGGTCCCCTGCATTCAGAGCATGAAGCCTTAACCATTGGACCACCATGGAAGCTCCTCCTCTGAAGGCTTGATGGACTGGAAAGCCCTCTTTCAAGACAGCTCATTCATATCGCTGTGGGCGGGAGGCCTCAGTTTCTCACAAGGGCTCTCCCAAGGGCTGCCTGAGCATCTTCACAACAGGGCAGCTGGCCTCCCCAGGGTAGTCCAGGAGAGAGATCAAGGAGGAGTCTGTAAGGCCTTTCACAACCCAGCCTTGGAAATCAGGCACCATCCCTCCACCATAATCCAATCATTAGAAGTGAGTCATGGAAGCCAGCTCACACTGTCAGTTCAGTCAGTTCAGTTGCTCAGTCATGTCCGACTCGTTGTGACTCCATGAATCGCAGCATACCAGTCCTCCCTGTCCATCACCAACTCCTGGAGTTCACTCAGACTCACATCCATCGAGTCAGTGATGCCATCCAGCCATCTCATCCTCTGTCGTCCCCTTCTCCTCCTGCCCCCAACCCCTCCCAGCATCAGAGTCTTTTCCAATGAGTCAACTCTTCACATGAGGTGGCCAAAGTCCTGGAGTTTCAGCCTCAGCATCAGTCCTTCCAAAGAAATCCCAGGGCTGATCTCCTTCAGAATGGACTGGTTGGATCTCCTTGCAGTCCAAGGGACTCTCAAGAGTCTTCTCCAACACCACAGTTCAAAAGTATCAATTCTTTAGTGCTCAGCTTTCCTCACAGTCCAACTCTCACATCCATACATGACCAGAGGAAAAACCATAGCCTTGACTAGACAGACCTTTGTTGGCAAAGAAATGTCTCTGCTTTTGAATATGCTATCTAGGTTGGTCATAACTTTCCTTCCAAGGAGTAAGCATCATTTAATTCATGGCTGCAATCACCATCTGCAGTGATTTTGGAGCCCAGAAAAATAAAGTCTGACACGGTTTCCACTGTTTCCCCATCTGTTTCCCATGAAGTGATGGGACCAGATGCCATGATCTTCATTTTCTGAATGTTGAGGTTTAAGCCAACTTTTTCACTCTCCTCTTTCACTTTCATCAAGAGGCTTTTTAGTTCCTCTTCACTTTCGGTCATAAGGGTGGTGTCATCTGCATGTCTGAGGTTATTGATATTTCTCCCGGCAATCTTGATTCCAGCTTGTGCTTCTTCCAGCCCAGCGTTTCTCATGATGTACTCTGCATATAAGTTAAATAAGCAGGGTGACAATATACAGCCTTGACATACTCCTTTTCCTATTTGGAACCAGTCTGTTGTTCCATGTCCAGTTCTAACTGTTGCTTCCTGACCTGCATACAAATTTCTCAAGAGGCAGGTCAGGTGGTCTGGTATTCCCATCTCTTTCAGAATTTTCCACAGTTTATTGTGATCCACACAGTCAAAGGCTTTGGCATAGTCAATAAAGCAGAAAAAGATGTTTTTCTGGAACTCTCTTGCTTTTTTGATGATACAGCGGATGTTGGCAATTTGGTCTCTGGTTTCTCTGCCTTTTCTAAAACCAGCTTGAACATCTGGAAGTTCACGGTTCATGTATTGCTGAAGCCTGGCTTGGAGAATTTTGAGCATTACTTTACTATATGCAGAGTTCATCATGAGAAACGCTGGACTGGAAGAAACACAAACTGGAATCAAGATTGCTGGGAGAAATATCAATAACCTCAGATATGCAGATGACGCCACCCTTATGGCAGAAAGTGAAGAGGAACTAAAAAGCCTCTTGATGAAAGTGAAAGTGGAGAGTGAAAAAGTTGGCTTAAAGCTCAACATTCAGAAAACGAAGATCATGGCATCCGATCCCATCACTTCTCGGGAAATAGATGGGGAAACAGTGGAAACAGTGTCAGACTTTATTTTTCTGGGCTCCAAAATCACTACAGATGGTGACTGCAGCCATGAAATTAAAAGACGCTTACTCCTTGGAAGGAAAGTTATGACCAACCTAGATAGCATATTGAAAAGCAGAGACATTACTTTGCCAACAAAGGTCCATCTAGTCAAGGCTATGGTTTTTCCTGTGGTCATGTACAGATGTGAGAGTTGGACTGTGAAGAAAGCTGAGCGCCCAAGAATTGATGCTTTTGAACTGTGGTGTTGGAGAAGACTCTTGAGAGTCCCTTGGACTGCAAGGAGATCCAACCAGTCCATTCTGAAGGAGATCAGCCCTGGGATTTCTTTGGAAGGAATGATGCTAAAGCTGAAACTCCAGTACTTTGGCCATCTCATGCGAAGAGTTGACTCATTGGAAAACACTCTGATGCTGTGAGGGATTGGGGGCAGGAGGAGAAGGGGACGACGGAGGATGAGATGGCTGGATGGCATCACTGACTCGATGGACGTGAGTCTGAGTGAACTCTGGGAGTTGGTGATGGACAGGGAGGCCTGGCGTGCTGCAATTCATGGGGTTGCAAAGAGTCGGACACGACTGAGCGACTGATCTGATCTGATCTGAGATGAGTGCAATTGTGTGGTAGTTTGAGCATTCTTTGGCATCGCCTTTCTTTGGGATTGGAATGAAAACTGACCTTTTCCAGTCCTGTGGCCACTGCTGAGTTTTCCAAATTTGCTGGCATATTCAGTGCAGCACTTTCACAGCATCATCTTTCAGGATTTGAAATAGCTCAACTGGAATTCCATCACCTCCACTAGCTTTGTTCGTAGTGATGCTTTCTAAGGCCCACTTGACTTCACATTCCAGGATGTCTGGCTCTAGGTCAGTGATCACACCATCCTGATTATCTGGGTTGTGAAGATCTTTTTTGTACAGTTCTTCTATGTATTCTTGCCACCTCTTCTTAATATCTTCTGCTTCAGTTAGGTCCATACCATTTCTGTCCTTTATCAAGCCCATCTTTGCATGAAATGTTACCTTGGTATCTCTAATTTTCTTGAAGAGATCTCTAGTCTTTCCCATTCTGTTGTTTTCTTCTATTTCTTTGCATTGATTGCTGAGGAAGGCTTTCTTATCTCTTCTTGCTATTCTTTGGAACTCTGCATTCAGATGCTTATATCTTTCCTTTTCTCCTTTGCTTTTGGCTTCTCTTCTTTTCACAGCTATTTGTAAGGCCTCCCCAGACAGCCATTTTGCTTTTTTGCATTTCTTTTCCATGGGGATGGTCTTGATCCCTGTCTCCTGTACAATGTCATGAACCTCATTCCATAGTTCATCAGGCACTTTATCTATCAGATCTAGGCCCTTAAATCTATTTCTCACTTTCACTGTATAATCATAAGTTCACACTCAAGGAGGAGAGAACTGACCTCCATCTTTTGAAAGAAGGAGTATCAGAGAATTTATGGACATATTTTAAAGCCACCAAAAGGATTTAAGAGTGTCACTGTGGACTGTGATTTTAATTCCCTTGAATACTATTTGGGGACTGCTTTTTTTTTTTTTTCTCCCTCTGACTACACAAGTTTTGTTGTTTTGGTTGCTTTAATATGACATGGTCCCTGGATTGGTCTGTATATTTGTTTCATTTTCTTTATGCCTGAATGACATCCCTTGGCATTTTTTGTAATACAAGTGTGCTGGAGGTGAACCCTCTCAGCCTCCTCCTTCTGGGACTCTAATTGCACATAGATAAGATTATTTGATATTGTCCCACAAGTCCCTGAAGCTCAGTTCATTTTTGAAAATCTCTTCACTCTTTTTTCTCTTCAGCTTTAAAAAAAATCTCTGCAATAATGATTGAATCATTATTACTCATCTGCCTTCTAGTTTCCTGACTGTGTCTTCTGCTATCTCAAATGTGCTGTTAAATACATTCAGATATTATTCATTCCAGTTTTTACTTTCACTTGTAGAATTTCCATTTGTTCTTTTTTATAGTCTTTACTTCCTTGCCAAGATTATCAGTTTGCTCTAATTTTCTGATATTTGTAATAGCTGCTTTAAAGCTTTCATTTTCTAAGTCCAATATCTGGGCTACCTTGGGTTTAGTTTTTAGTGCCCGCTTTTTTTTTTTTCTAGACTAGAAATCACATTTTTCTATTTCCTTGTATGTCTAGTATTTCTGGACCAAAAATCAGACATTGTGACTAATACATAGTAGGGTATATATTGTAGACTTTTTTATTATCTCCTGAAAGGTGTGGCTTCTGCTGTTCAGTTACTGGCAAACCATTACTTGTTCAAAAAAAACTTGAACTAGTGCAGGTTTAGTTTTACGATGTTAGTGGATCTGTGGAAAGCCCAGCCCCTCCAACTCAGTAGGACTCAACTCACATACTCTGCCTTCCAGACTGCAAATCTTGTCAGGACATTATTTTGGGTTTTGTTAGGAAAAGTACAAATTAGATCTTACCCTAGGGCAGTGTTCTCAACTAGGATTCTGCCCCAGGGGACGCTTGGCAACCTCTGGAGACATTTCTGGTTCTCACCAGGTGGTGGAGCACTCCTGGCATCTACTGGGTAGAGGCCAGGGATGATGCTTACACACCCGACATGCACTGGATAATCCCACACAAGAAAGAACTAAGGTCAATAATACCAGTGTTGAGAAACCCTGCTCTAAGTCTTTACTCCTAAGGCCTGACCTTTCTAACATCTCAGCTGAATGCCAGGGTATTCACAAGCCATTAATGAAATCTCTGTTCTGGCAGGACTAATATTCAATGATCCCCAGCACTCTTTATCCTCTAGTACCTATTTGTTGCTTGTTGTTGCTAAGTCACTTCAGTCGTCTCCGACTCTGCGACCCCATAGACGGCAGCCCACCAGGCTCCCCCATCCCTGGGATTCTCCAGGCAAGAACACTGGAGTGGGTTGCCATTTCCTTCTCCAATGTATGAAAGTGAAAAGTGAAAGTGAAGTCGCTCAGTCGTGTCCGACTCTTAGCGACCCATGGACTGCAGCCTACCAGGCTCCTCCGTCCATGGGATTTCCCAGGCAAGAGTACTGGAGTGGGGTGCCATTGCCTTCTCCGTCTAGTACCTATATTCTCTAAACCCTGCGGCTGCTATTCTCTGTGAGCATCAGGTGGACTTGTTTGCACATGTGTTTCTCAACCACAGATTCAAAGGGGAAGCCCCCACACCCAGCTCTCCCTGTATGGCGCCCTCCTCTGCAACATCCTGCCCCGTGGATTCTACTTCTTCAGTTGCCCTGAACTCTGATCTCTGCTTCCTTAAGTCAGTGGGACCCCTGTGCTCTGGTCAAATTCCAGTTCTTCATGCCACAGTCAGAATAATGTCCCCAGGCAGAGTGCTAGATGATTATGGGACTCAATCCTCGAGTTTCTCAATTCCTGACAATTCCTGTCTCTCAGGGATCACGTGATTGCTATATTTGTTGCCCACTGTCTGACAGAGGTTGCCTCATACATTTTTGTATTTGCTTGTGGTGGCAGGTTTAATCCACACCAGTTACTCTGTGACGGCTAGAAGTCCAGTCTGTTTACCTTGGCCTTTCTATTTCCACCTGAAGCCCTGTAGAAACTGATGAATCTGAAGAACTATGGTAATACACCCATGCTGTAGGTGTTCTTCACTGGCCGCTCACTGAAGACACTCATAGTTCAGATTCTCATGCAACAGACATGTCCTGAGCCCCGACTATGGGCAAGGTTCTCTTGCAGAGGACAAATCAATTTATCCTCATAACAACCCTGAGCAGTGAAAGTCGCTCAGTCATGTCCAACTCTTTGCGACCCCATGGACTACACAGTCCATGGAATTCTCCAGGCCAAGGCAGAATACTGGAGTGGGTAGCCTTTCCCTTCTCCAGGGGATCTTCCCAACCCAGGGATGGAACCCAGGTCTCCCACATTACAGGCAGATTCTTTGCCACCTAAGCCACAAGGGAAGCCCAAGAATACTGGAGTGGGTAGCCTATCCCTTCTCCAAACAATTCCTGGTCGATTCCTGGGGTTGAACCAGGGTCTCCTGCATTGCAAGCGGATTTTTTTTTTACCAACTGAGCTATCAGGGAAGCCCAAACCCTGAGAGGTATGCATCATCATCCCCATTTTTTATAAAATAAAATTGTATTGGGAAGTGCAACTTTCCTAAGATTAAGGGGGAGATGAAACAGATCCAGGGACAGGATATTACTTCCGCAAGATCATATGGGAACATGTCAGAGTGCAAATCAGGTCTGTCTGATTCCAAGTTCAAGGTCCTTTCCTTCCTTTCCAACATCCACAGCTGTCTTTCGGGGACTTATCATCTCTCAGAGGAGATCAAATGGTCTCAAAACGTGACTAGCTTGTCCCTTCTCACGCTCATCTGTGGTCTGCTAATTTTATTCACACTTTTCCTTTCTGGGTAACCTGTGTGTGGTGCCGGGTTTCTTTGCTCACATTTGTCCTGGGACGTTATCTGAGGCGGGACACCGTTTGTCTTCCAGGGAGCCAGGAATTTACAGTGTCAAGAATGTGTTGTCCAACATATATATCATGCAACTTCATTTCCTCTGTTAAAATCTTTAAAACAAAAAAACAAAAAACCAACTCTCAAATGTTAACCTAAGCAGTTACCTAACTTGGATGAGAGAAGATTTAATACTTTCTATAGAGCACCAGTAACTACTGATCTATTTATTCCTATGTTTTATGAATCAGGAACCACTTTTTAGGTTGCAGATAAAACCATGTCATCTGTTTGCTCTGTAAAATCCCAACAAACAGGGTTGAATGTTGGCACACACAAAAAAACCTATGCCTATGTCCTTACTCCCCAAACCTGTGAATGTAATTTTATCTGGGAAATGTGTCTTTGCAGATGTAATTCAGTTAAAGATCTCAAGATGAGACCATCCTGAATATCCAGCTGCCCCAAACCCGGTGACAAGTGTCCTCAAGAGAAACAGAAGAGGAGACACAGAGACCCAAGGAGGAGACTGTGAAGATAGAGGCACAGACCAGAATGATGCCAGCAGCCGCCAGAAGCTGGGGGAGCCAAGGAACAGAGCCTACCCCTAGAGCCTTTGGAAGAAACGCAGCCCTGCCAGCATTTTTATTTCAGATATCTGGCCCCCAAAAGTGAGAGAGAATAAATTCTGTTGTTTTAAGACACCAAGTTTGTAGTAATTTGTTACAGCAGACACAGGGAACTAATACACATGTTCTCAAAAAAAAGAAAAAAAGACAATCACGATCACACTGTGATTTTCCATTAATATTTGGTTTCCTTCTTGTTCATGGGTTTCCTCAGTGGCTAACCTCGCTACTACTACAAATGTTTATAGTACAAATAGGAGAAAAGCTTAAAACTGAGTAAATTAAGAAACACTTAACTTTCCTGATTAGGGAACGATTGCCGTGTGCTTCCATAGCAACCTGTGTGGCACAGAGAGAATGCTTTCAGTGCAGCTTAAACCTCAAGAACATTTACTGGCTCCCATTCTGGAAAAGCAGAAGTGGGATGGGCTTCAGAGCCAGTGTGATAGTCAAAGGATTTAATCATCTCTCCACTCTGCCATTTACAGAGGTGGTTGCTTTTTAAGGCTGTTCCTCTCACTGTTGGAGGAGGGCCGCCCCGGCAAGCAGGACTATGTGCTTCCTCTCTGGGGTCCAGGAAGAGAGTCAGAGAATGACAGAGAGGCTTCCGTAGCCCTCTCCTTAGAGAAGGTGCTCCCCAGAAGACTTCAGCAAACCTTGCCGAGTTTAACTGAACACAGCTGGACCACAGGCCCTTTTCTAAACCAACTGGTGGCTAACAGTGATGAGTCCTTTAATGAGTCCATGCCCCACAAACCTGAAGGTGGGTCAGCTTTCCAGAGGCCCCCATAGGATGTGTAAAGGGAGAGTAGATCCCTAAGTAAAGTGGAGGTTTCGTCAGGAAGGACAGAGGGGAACAGAAGATGGGTGGGCATTAAAGATAAATAATAACAGAATACCGAAGTGGCCACCATCCCATCCGCCTTAAAATAGAAAATACAGCCACAGGTGAAGATCCCTGCAGTCTCATGCACAATTACATTCCCTTTTGCCTCCTTACAGTTACCTGCTAGTATAAATTTAGGGCTTATAATTCCCATTTATTTCATTCTACTTTTACTATCTACGCATGTATGTCTAACCAATATGTTGCATTCTTTTGTGTGTTTTTATTTTTTTTTTTCTTAAGACCCGCAGGGGGTACTCTTACTGCCCCCCCCACCCCCACCCCGCCCCAAGTCTCCTTTTGTGTGTTTTTAAACTTAATACAGGGAATTCCCTCAGGGTCCAGTAGTTGGGACTCCACTTTCTATGCCAGGGGCAGGGGTTCCATCCCTGGTCGGGGAACTAAGATACCGGTGTGGCCAATAATAAAATAAACTTAATACAAACGGGATCATACTGTACATACTATTCCGTAACGTGTTTTTATTATTCATGATCAGATTAGGGAGACACATCCACAGGCATATGTGAAGTTTCAGCTCACACATTTTCACAGATGTATCCCAACACATGATGAACGTACTCCTTCATCCTCCTGTTCACCACTTCCGATGCTTTTTTTTTCCTTTCACCACTGCAGAGAAAGCTGCTGTGAACATGCCATTGATACCTGACTGGGTGTATTCCTAGGAGGGTTTCTTTGGGGTGCATGAGCAGGAGTGGCGTCACTGACTCATAAGGTACATGCATCTCCAGCTTTCGCTGTTCTCAGCAGAGGTCGTACTGAGCTGTATCTCCACCAGCTGTGCACGACGATTCGGTCCCTCCACACTCTTGCCAACCACACGTCGGATCCAACTTTGAGATGAGTTGGCCCTATAAATCTTTTTTCAATGGCCTGTCGCTCCTGCTGGTCTCCAAACTCTGTGTAGGCCAAGGCAGTGTTTCCGTCATTCACTCCCAGCCCCTAGACAACACGTGGCACTTGGTAGGTTTCATGAGGGAGAGCTGGGCTAGATGCTGAGTTTTTTGAGGGCAGGGTCCCGGCCTTCTTCTTCTCAGTGTAAATCCTTTGCTCTGTTGTTCACAGAAAGGGGGGAGGGTGGGAGGGTACAGTCTGGTGATCGGGATAATCTTGCTGTGGGCTGCATCAGCACACACTCCAGGGATCTGGAGGATGGGGAGAGGATGTCTTTACCTGTGCCCTCAGGCTGCTCATCAGCCTTATGGAGGAGTCCTCCTACTCGCTCCCCCCACCATCCACGGTGCTCAGGGTCACCTAGCCCCTCACTGTGCCTCTTCAGGCTCCCCCTCTGCCTCTGGCTTAGGCTCAGTCACTCAGGCCCATCAGGTATCCCCTTTGATGGAGACAGTGAACAGGGTAGTGGGTGGGAGACCGTGGAGAGGAGGTGAAGGAAAAGGAAGAAAGCGGCTTCCTGGTCCCCACCTCAGCAGTAGCATCTAAGGCAGCAACTTCTCAGATAAAGGGATTTGCTTTTCCCTCTGCTTTTTAAATTCCACCATCTACTGTCCTAACTTACAATGGGCCAAACTCCTAGAAAGGAAGACAAGTGTGCACCACACCCAAGACGTACATCTGAACTTTCTCTGCTTTGTTCCAAATCCATCTTCCTTGCAGCGGTTCTCAACCAGGGGCAGCAGCGCCCTCTGGAGGCAAATGGAAACGTGCCGTGAAATTTTTAGCTGTCTCCCTGCTAGGAATTTAGTGGGTCAGGGCCAGGGATGCTGAAGGCTCTTTATGAGCAGCACAGACCAGCAGAGAGGAACTATCTGGCCTAAAATGCCCGTAGCACTCTCGTTGAAAACTCTGTGGGCTCTGGGAGGCTGAGGACAAGTGTGTCCCCAACACTTGGCCTGGGGCCTGGCCTAGTGGGAGCCCCATAAATGCCTGTTAAGAAGGTACTTGTGATCCCAGTATTCTATGGCACTGGTCCACAGAACTCAAGAGCCTACCACAAGCACACTTGGGAAACCAGAGTGTTAACTCATCAGTCAGAACCAGACAGGAATCTAAAGGAAAAATGTCCTCCCTGTCAGGAAGCCGGAAGTCAGTGAGATTTTCTTTAGGTGTGGGAAAAGACTGTGTTCCCTGTCCTTGGGAAACTATTAGCCCTATTATAGGACTACATGAGGACTAAATGAGATAATTCAAGTAAAGCATGCTGCCTGATACTTAAGAAATACCTCATCATTATTGGTGAATGGGAAGTAATAAAGCCGCTGACCACCTGAGGGAACAGAACAGATGCTTGTCCACTGATTTAATCCAAGGACTTAAGCAAACCAAAAGAACTTTGTGTTCTTGAGACACAAATGAAGTGATTTTATTCCGCCTCTAAGTCATTTTGTTCCTTTTTGAATAATACAATGTTGTGACTCATGTTAAATGATAATTGTGTTTCTCTATCTCTGTGATGATAAATATTTCACTTTTAGGCCTCTTATGCAAAAAAAAAAAGAAAGAAAGAAAATGAAGGTCTTTCAGCCAACTTACTCTTCCTTCAAACTTCACAAATTCATTTTTCTTCTTCTCCTCTCCATCTTTTCCCCACCCCAGGGCATTGTTGGCATCTTGCTGTTTCAAGGAGGATGCTGCTGCTGCTGCTGCTAAGTCGCTTCAGTCGTGTCTGACTCTGTGCGACCCCATAGACGGCAGCCCACCAGGCTCCCCCGTCCCTGGGATTCTCCAGGCAAGAACACTGGAGTGGGTTGCCATTTCCTTCTCCAATGCATGAAAGTGAAAAGCCAAAGTGAAGTCGCTCAGTCGTGTCCGACTCTTAGCGACCTCATGGACTTCAGCCTACCAGGCTCCTCTGTCCATGGGATTTTCCAGATAAGAGTACATCTGTGGTTTATTTCAATAACTTTGAACATTGATAATACTAAAAACACTTGGCATCTGTTCTCTGTTGAAATGTGAAAGCTTCAGAGCAATATTTACAAAACCAACTTCCCCAACCACTGCTCTCAGATTTGATTAAGTAACAGTAAAACATGATGTCCCAAATCAGTTACAAGCTGTTCCTGGTCTGTGTTAGGGCCAATCCTTTATATTTTCAAATTTATGAGTATGCCACTAGAGAAACATCACTCACCCAGCTGATCCAACAAGCGTTCTCTCCTCTCACCCCGTACAATACACTTTGGGTCTTCTTGACTCGAATTCCTGTCAAAGCCCCCTGCCACACAATTTGGAGGCTGCCAGTGATGTGGGCATTGCTTCAGTATTGGTAGTATAAGAACCGGGGCATATGCATGAGTCAGTCAATCTTTTAGTACAGTTGTTCTGGCATAAACAAATCAAGGTGGGAGCAGGGAAGTGTGTTTCATACCGAACTCAAGTCCCTATTCTGAAAGCTGGGACAATTTCCCCTGGAGAGCATGTGGGCAGGTGGTAACGCTCATGCATCCAGTTGTAAGGCTGCGTTATTTTGATTGGAAGCTAACCCAAATTATTAAATAGTACTGTGTGTTAGGCTGAAGAGCAGCCCCCAGAGACATTGGGTCCTAATACACGAATGTTGCCTTATATGGAAAAAGAGTCTTTGAGAATGATTAAATTCAGGATCTTGAGATAGGGGGATTACCCTGGATTGTCTGGTGGGCCCCAAGGCAGAGTGAGATCCAAACACAGAAGATAAGGACATGTGGCCAGGGAGGCAGAGCTTGGAGTGATGCAGCTACCAGCCAAGGAGTGTCGGCAGCCACCAGGAGCTGATTTTTCCCTCAAGCCCTCCCCTCGAGTCTCGAGACTATGTGGGAACACAGTCCTTGCTGACACCATGATTTCAACACAATGAAACCAACCTTGGAATTCTGGCCTCCCAAAACTAAGAAAATAAACTTCTCCTGTTTTAAACCCCTATGTCCATGGCATTTAGTTACAGAGGTGATGGCACAGTAATAAACCACGCGAATAAAAAGCCAATCACAAGAGAGTCCAGAATTTAGCAATGAAAGAATTTAATCCAATCCTTCTGTTCTTGTTTTATAGATGAGGAAGCTCAACAGAGAGGAGGCCAAGTACCACAACCAATCCACACACAGTGGGAGGCAGAGCTAAAATCAGGTCTTCTGAGTGATACAGCTCTTTCTTAAGGGAAATCAAACCTTTGGTGTGCATGGGTACCGTCCTAACTTTCTCAGAATGCTTCCAGCGCTGTATAATACTGTCCAGTATGGTAGTCACTGGCCACATGCGGCTATTCAAATTAATTAAAATTAAATTTAAAATTCAGTCCCTCAATCACACAAACCACATTTCAAGAGTTGAAATATCCATAACCTCAGATATGCTGATGACACCACCCTTACGGCAGAAAGTGAAGAGGAACTCAAAAGCCTCTTGATGAAAGTGAAAGTGGAGCGTGAAAAAGTTGGCTTAAAGCTCAACATTCAGAAAACGAAGATCATGGCATCCGGTCCCATCACTTCATGGGAAATAGATGGGGAAACAGTGGAAACAGTGTCAGACTTTATTTTTCTGGGCTCCAAAATCACTGCAGATGGTGACTGCAGCCATGAAATTAAAAGACGCTTACTCCTTGGAAGGAAAGTTATGACCAACCTAGATAGCATATTCAAAAGTAGAGACATTACTTTGCCAACAAAGGTCCATCTAGTCAAGGCTATGGTTTTTCCTGTGGTCATGTATGGATGTGAGAGTTGGACTGTGAAGAAAGCTGAGCACCCAAGAATTGATGCTTTTGAACCATGGTGTTGGAGAAGACTCTTGAGAGTCCCTAGGACTGCAAGGAGATCCAACCAGTCCATTCTGAAGGAGATCAGCCCTGGGATTTCTTTGGAAGGAATGATGGTAAAGCTGAAACTCCAGTACTTTGGCCACCTCATGTGAAGAGTTGACTCATTGGAAAAGACTCTGATGCTGTGAGGGATTGGGGTCAGGAGGAGAAGGGGACGACAGAGAATGAGATGGCTGGATGGCATCACTGACTCAATGGACGTGAGTCTGGGTGAACTCCGGGAGTTGGTGATGGACAGGGAGGCCTGGAGTGCTGTGATTCATGGGGTCGCAAAGAGTCAGACACGACTGAGCGACTGATCTGATCTGATCTGATGCTCACATGGGGTAAGGGGCTACTGAGTTGCATGGCACGCATGCTGCATACTCAGTCATGCCCGACTCTTGGACCTCATGGACTGTAGCCTGCCAGACTCCTCTGTCCATGGTAATTCTCCAGGCAAAGACACTGGAGCGGGTTGCCATGCCCTCCTCCAGGGGATCGTCTTGACTCGGAGATCAAAACCATGTCTCCTGCATTGGCAGGCGAATTCTTTACCACTGAGACACCAGGGAAGCCCAGATACATAAATATTTCCATTATTATAGAAAGTTTTACTGGACAGTGCTGGGCCAGGCACATGGAAGACCCAGTGGACTGCTCATTGAACTTACAACCTCCACGTCTGTTGGTTCATGCTATGTTCCCAGCACTTTGCACACTGGCCGGCATGCCCTGGAGATCCCATTATGTTCTATATGAAGGTGCAGAGTGACCCTAGGGACTGTGACCCCTCATTCCTTGTCCTTCTGAGTAGGGGTTTCCTGGATGCTCTGAGGACACTGCAACTTGGACCAAGGACCACATCCTGGGCAGCTCCCTTGTCTGGGCCCAGGAGCAGTACAAGGAGGCTGAGAACCAGACAGTGGGGCTAGACTCTGCTTCAGACCCTCCCTAGGCCCAGCTCGCGCTCCAGCAGTCCCTGCTTGTTCTGATGCCGTTGGGATGCCAACAGAAGCTGGACACTCTCTCGAAAATATCAGTGAGCGTATGCATGGCACTGTGTAGTTCAAAAGCAATGCCACTGTCTTTGATCCGCCCAACAATGGGCGACGTAGAGAACTCCACTTTATAACTGAGAAAATTGGGGTTCAAAGGACAGAAAAGATGACTTGCCAAAGATATGCAAGAAAGCCAAGATTCAGTGAAACCTTGACTCTAAAACTTGCCTTTCACACCACCTTCCTTCTTCTCTCAACACACAGACACACGTTTGAGGCCCTGAGGACACAGGCTGGGCCTTGCTCATCTGTGTAGCCCAGGCAGTATCTAGCAGTGCCCTCCTCAATCAAGAAAACGGTCTTTAAGCTTAGTTTTCACATCTCACTCTCTTCCCCTGGGGGAATTTGAGAAGACAAGTCCAAACGAAATGAGACAAACAAACATGTGGAACTGCACTTCTGAGTTGTCAGCTCCAGAAAGAGGAATTTTGTACAAATGCACTTCAGAGGAGTCAATGCCTTACAGTGACACAAGAAGTTATGTGTTGCAAGTGAGATGGAGTTCTACAGACAGACAGGAGGCATCTGTCTCCAAAGGGCCGTGTTCCTGAGTTTCTAGATTTCTAACACATAGAAACAAGCTAGGATTCTATGGACACTCACAGCATTCCAAGAACATGATCATTTAAACTCTCCACATGGGAGATACAGTCATTTAATCCTCACTACAACTCTATGAGGTAGGTCCTGTTTGACAGTTGAAGAAATCAAGGTTCTGAGAATTTAAGTAAAATTTCCCTTTATCACCACAGTTCATAGGTGGCAGAGCTGGGGTTTGAATATAGGTGTGTCTGATTCCAAACTCCTGATCATGGCAGTATTCTAATTACTCAACAAAGTCTGAAATACACATTTTGGGATTATGGGAATTTGTCACGGAAAATAAAGCCCTGGGGAGAAAAAAAAGCCTTCGGAATAGTTATGAGTAGGTTTCTGTGTGGGCATATATAACACTATGTGAACACATTTCTATTTCACTCCTAGCATTTCCATGGTCAACATTTGTCTTTCTTGAAAGGCTGTCCTTTGTTTTCAGCAGAAAAACCCAGAACCTTTCAGAGTCAAAAAATTTAAGATAAATCTTAAGCATTTAGGAAGAAAAGAACCAATGATACTGAGTCCTTTTCTCAGAAAAGCACATATTTATGACAAATCATACTTCTTGCTGAAATTGCTTCTTGACTCTAAAAATCTAGGACTCTTAAAAACATTTTTTTATTATGGAAATTTTCAAGCATTCATTAAAGAAGAGAGAAAAGTATAACACAATCTTATGAATCTACCATTCAGTTTCAATAGTTAGACTCATGATCAATCTCATTTTTACCTAATACCCTCAAACTCACTTTGTTAACTGGTATTTTAAAGTAAATCCCACACACCCATCACTCCCACTATGAACACTTCCAAAACCCATGTTTGACTGAAAAGGACACTTTTTAAAATATAATCACAATGTCATTATCACACTTAACAAAATTACAGTAATCTCTTAACATCATCTGAAATCCAGTCATACTCAAGAGTTCTCCAACTATCCCCCCAAATGGCTTTTTTTTTTCAGTTGGCTTGTTCCCATCAGAATCCAAGCATGACTCATACTTTACATTTGGTTCTTATGTTTCTTAAGTCCCTTAATCTTACACCACTCACAAATACACATTCAAAATGAATTAAAACCTTAAACATAAGACCTGAAACTGTAAAGTTCCTAGCCAGAGGGGTGGGGGGCAGGGAGAAACAAAAGCTGCTTGAAACCGTTTTCAAAAAATTGAAACAATTTTTTGCATACAGTATCGAAAGCATAAACAAAAGCAAAAATAAACGAGTGGGACTACACTGAACTAAAAATCTCTGCACAGCAGAGGAAACAATCAGTAAAATGAAAAAACAATCAGAATGAGAAAAAACATTTGCAAACCATATATCTGATAAGAGGTTAATATCTAAAATGTAAATACATAAGAAACTCCTATAACTCAAAAGCTAAAAACAAGCAACTTAAAAATGGGCAAAAGAACTGAATATACCTTTTCCCAAAGACATATGGATGGACAAGTATACAAAAAGATGCTCAACAACGGTTATCATCAGAGAAACACAAACCAAAAAAGCCATAGGGTATCACCTCACATTTGTCTGAATGGTATCAAAAAGACAGGAGACAGTACATGTTGGTGAGCATGTAGAGCAAAAGGAGCAAATTATGAATCCTCCATGTGCAGAGCAAACACACCAGTGAAAGATAAAAGCTCTCTATACAGCTCTAAAGCCTTCTATACAGAACGCTCCACTTTCTCAATTCTCTACCCTGCAGAGTTGAGTAGAAAGCAAGTACCCTGAGAATTTCACAACGGCTTTGCTCCAGCATTAAGATTTTGCTGTCATAGTCAATATGACAGTCTGTCACATTAACACTTCCTCAATATATCACCAATAGGAATGTTCTCAAAAACCTCAATACAAACGTCATTTCAGGAAAGTGTTTAAAAATTAACTGGAGAAAAAGATAAAGCCAGAGAAGTGGTCAACAGGAGTGGAAGAAGGTTTTTGATCTCAAAAAAATAGCCATTTTATGGAAGGTAATTAGATCAGAAATAGTCTAAGTCAAATTTGTATGTGCACACAAATCACCTGGACATTTTTATTAAAATGCGGAGTCTCAGGAATTCCTTTGTGGTCCAGTGGTTGGGACTCTGCTCTTCCAATTCAGAGGGCATGGATGGGTTCAATCCCCAGTCAGGGAACTAAGATCATGCTGCATGGTGTGGCAAAAAAGAAAGTAAAAATAAAAATACAGATTCTAACTTGGTAGGTCTGGAATGGAGCCTAAGGCTCCGTATTTCTAACAAACCTCCCAGGTGATGCTGAAACTGATCATTATGGACCAGTTAGGCAGCAAGAGTCCAAACATCAATGAAGGCACCTGGAAAAGAAGGCTCTCTTACAATTCCTCTCTTTGCCATGCTCTTCTCACTTTTCCTTTCCTTCCAACTCCTTACTCTCTCGACTCACCCTCTAGGAAAAATTAAAATTTTATGTGTGGGATATCAGTTCTGATAACATGGCTGATTATATCATCTGAAAACCTTCCCACTAAAAAGCTATTATAAAATACCAGAAAAGAGGGAATTCCCTAGTGGTCCGGTGGTTGGAACTCTGTGCTTCCACTGTGGGGAGTCCTGGTTTGATCTCTGGTTGGGGAACTAAGGTCTCACAAGCTGATCAGCATGAACAACAACAAAAAAAAAACAGAGAACATATTTCATTGGGAAGTGGGTTCTTTACCACTCGCGCCACCTGGGAAGCCCCAGAAAACATATTTCAGATGAGGTTTTTAAGTATAGTTGAACTCACAATAAAATAAAGAAAATTCTTGGGGGTTGAAAGCATTGTTAAACTGGAAAGATAAGAGCATCAGAAGATGCTGTGTATCCTGGACCAGTTCCACTAACCTAGAAATAGGTTTTCATTCATACATAAAAAAAGATGGAAGACACTGGGTCTGTATGAGGAGTGGTGTAAGAAGTAAGAATACCGTATTGTACCAGGACCACCAAAAGGGCACTCACCTCTAAGAAAAGGAAACTAGAATACATTCACTCAGCAGCAGAGGGAGATAGGGGTAAACCCTGACATATCTTGGGTTCTGAGCAGAAAAATTTCACCTAGAATTCATAACACTGAGTCTAAACCTGAACAATTTTCACTACTCAAGTGACCCAGAATTCCCGACCAGAAAAGTTAGCCTCTGAGTCAGTAATACCTCTGGGGCACCTAGTAGAAGCAAATACAGTAGACTATAACCTCAAGTTACACTGTACAAGTTCAGTTAAATGAACCCTGCTAAAGATATGCAGGAGGAGACGGGGACGACAGAGGGTGAGACAGCTGGATGGGATCACCCACTCGATGGACGTGTGAGTGAACTCCGGGAGTTGGTGATGGACAGGGAGGCCTGACGTGCTGCGATTCATGGGGTCGCAAAAAGTCGGACATGACTGAGCGACTGAACTGAACTGAACTGAAAGATATGCTAACAATAATGAAATTAAAAACACACAAAGAAACAATCAACCATGAGGAAGAGATAGCAAACAGACAAAAACTTCAAATAATTGAACTACTGGATTAAAACTATTAAAATAAAACTATTTAAAATAAAAGAATTGAAAAGATAAGAACTATGTTTATGAAAACAGAATGAGTAAACCTGAAAATATATCAAATAAAACTTCTAGAAAGGGAAAATCAGTCACTGAAATAAAAAACTTGATGGATTGTTTGAACAGTGGAGAAGACAAAGCAGAAGAGAGAATTCATAAACTGGAAAACAGATTTAAGAAAATTACCAAGTAGGCAGGACAGAGAGGTTCGATGATAAAAAAAATTTGAAACAGTAAGTCAGAAGATAGTAAGAAAAGTTCTTGAAAATGATGAGAGAAAATGATAACCTAGAATTCTATACCCAGCCAAAATACCATCCAAGGTGAGCACAGAATTAATACATTCTCAGACAAACTCTGAAAGAGTTTACAACTAGCAGACACTGACTAAAAGAGCCTCAGAGGTTTGTTTTTCAGAAGGAAAGTAATTAAAGTTAGAAGCAGTGGGATAGAAGATGGAATGACAAGCAACCCATGGCAAACCTAAACACACACTGAAGTCAAAAACCAAAACAATCACCACTTTAAGGGCTAAAAAAGCTAGAGACATCTCGGGATAGAAAGTAACAGTAAGGTTAAAGTACATTCTACTCAGGAGATACTGATTAATTCCAGCCTTTGTTAATCAGGTGTACATGATGGGTAATGACAGGAAATTCTGGAAAGATGGTGGTGGCTGTGGAGCAAATTTTTTGTAGATCCTTCCAAACCCCCACATAAAAACAGAGAAACTAGATAAGAATACCAAAACAAACAAACAAACAGGCCCATGAACAATATTGACAACAAAACTAGATAAACAGGTAACCCACAAAAACAGAAGACAAATCAAGTGCCAGAGTGCTGTGAGGTACCAGCATCTACTATATGGTAAGAAGCACAGAGAGGCAATAGGGCATCTGAAGCACCCAAAACAGTCAACGAATATTCATGGCAAAGCTTGACAAGCCAATCTGAGACTAGCAGTTGCAACTGCGTGAGTTTTCGCTTACTTCAATAGTGGGTGAGTTAAAAGGGACCCATGTGATTCATGTTGATGGTCGGTAGAAACCAACACAATACTGTAAAGCAATTATCCTTCAATTAAAAACAATTTTTTTTTAAAAAAAAAGGGTCCATGGATAGTGTGAAAAGGGGTGGAGCAGTTTAGCCTCTGTGGACTTTCAAAACCCATCCTCCAGGGTTTCTTTCCAGGGTAAGATCCCACCCTGGGGAGGAAATGCAGGAAGCAGGATAAAAGCTGAGCACGATAGAACAACAGAGACATGGAAAAGTGAGGGCTCAGATAAAAATGGAAGAAAGCCAAGGAATCTCAGAAAGCATAGTATTTGTTTAATATTATGCAAAGGCAATGAAGACTTCATACTAAGTCAGAAAAACCATTCGAATCAAGACTCCTTCTTTAACAGTACAGACAAACTGTTATCATCATGCCAAAACCTGGGGAGTACTGTTTCCATGAGACCTTCTTCAGGAATCTGCAAGAACATATTTCAGACAACAAAAATAACTAGAAATATATTAATAGATAAGACTAGCAGTGAGCATAAAACACATAACATATAATAAAGTACATTAAAAAGGATAGAGGGTAGTATGTGATGGCAGAAAAGGATTTACTACAAGGAAGGTATTAAGTAACACTACTTAGCTATTGAAGGAGATGAAGAAAACTCCCTCCTCTCTCCCTTGCTCACTGTGTGCCAGCTCCAGAGCATTTTTTCCTTCACAAACTCCCTTCCTAGAAGGAGCTGGAAAACTAGAAAGGGTTCATATGGCCAAGGCCTTACGTGTGCATGTTACTGTACAGAAATTAGGAACAGCTGGAATATTCAGGGCAGGACATGAAAAGCACTTCCCCAGCAGTAGAAAGAAGGTTGGTTGTTTAGAGGGAAGTCAGACCAGAGCAAGGAGAGGAGTTCTGAGCGATATTTGTGACCCTCGATTTAGCCTCCATACTCTTGAGGGATATGACTTAGTCCCATGAGTAAAAGTGGTGCCTTATAGCAGTCAGAAAGAGAAATGAAGGTAGGAAGCTGAGATCTAGATGGGATGGAACTTTAAAGGGAAAACGACACAAAACAGCAAAAACGCCCTGGCTAAATTTCCCCTCACAGTCATAGCATTTTTTTAAATTACAAAACAAAGTTTTCTCCCACTGATTACTTGTGCTTTGTCGGCTTGAGGTAAACAGCACCGTATACTAGTCTGAGAACCTCGTTTTAAAATTAAGAGTTGAAATTCAGGCTGAGCACTACTTGAGAAGTCACACAGCCAGGAAGATCCCCAAAGTCCTTGAGATGGCTATCACGGTGTGATTATGGAGAGGAGGGCTGAGGGCAGGAGGCATCTGAGCTCCTGGGACACAAACCCAACCCTCAGGGCAGAGGCGGGTCTCATTTCCTTCCTGATTCACCTGGCAAATGGTTATTCATTCCTCTACAAAACGGCATGCCCCGGACACTCTGGATTCCAGGAGTCCTGGACTGAAGTTACCCTGCCGCAGAAGTCACAACACTCTTGCTTCAGCGTACACCTCAGTTACAGGTACTTTCAACTCGCCAAACACTGGAGGTGGGAAAGGTGACAAGCAGGGGGCAATCAAGGGTGATTCCTTCTGCGGAGCAGTGGATGTTGTGGGGGTGGGTGTCAGCTCAGGAGGGACCCCCGTGCGCACCTCTCTTCCCTACGCCACCTTCAGCTAGGTCAACTGGGTACCTTAAAATCTGCCATGGCAGGACTTTACACCATGGAAAATGGCAAAAGCTACAGATGAGTGGTTTCACTTGTTTGTTTCTTCCTGAGAGTCAGTTATGAAACGTTTACCAGCTTATCACTGGCGACCATGTTAGTGTGTCTGAGCTTCTGGTGCTCAGAAAGAACCTCTTAATTCTTTGTAGAAGAAACAGCACTGCATCCTGCATAAATAGGTATTTATTGCTCTGTGAAAAGAATACTTATCATTTCCTATAGTGCTTCAAGTTTTCAAAGTTTTTAATTTGCCTTCTGGAAAAAAATATTATCACTGTCAGCCTGAGCCCTGAACCTCATTCATTTTCACAGCCTCAAAGAACTTTACTCCACAAATGAATCCTTCTTTTCTGGCATTCTTTCAACATATATCCATTCCCAAGTGCCACTCCCCACCTTCTTCTGATTTTTTTGAAGACCATCTTTCAATACAACACTGCCCTTCTCTTCAGAGCCAAGACTTTTCAAAGGTGCTTGAATCCTCAGCTCCACCTAGGCTTCCACCCACTTCTCCCCACCCCACACTACACTGTTCTAAGGTCACACAAGACAGAGGAACCAAATCAACTGGCACCTCAGCCCTACTTTGACTCAATGAAACTCCCTCCTCCATAACGCCCTTGACAATCTGAGGCACATTTTCCTATGGTTTATCTTCAACTCTATGCCTACTCCTTCTCCGCACACAGGGCTTCTCCTGACCTGAAATATCTATGTAAATGTATAGAGGAAACTCACCCAACTGACAGCTACAGAGACGTCTGGGGCGTCAAGTAATATTGGGGTATAAAGGAGGATGCCTAACTTTTACTCTGTAAAACTTACAAATTGCTTGAATGCTCCATAGAAAGCTGCTACTTATACACGTTTTAAAAAATTAAGTGACCCCAAGGTTTCATTCTGCTCTATAAACATTCACAGTTCACTACGGACACTGGCCAACGGAGCATTAGCTGCCACCTGCATGCTGCCATCTCCCCATTCTGCTCTAGTCTGTGATCCTAATAAGCTCTAGGTTCTAACACTCAGAAGTCTAAAAGCATACATCTCCACCTGGATCCTACACACACATACTGCAAACTCAGCACTGTACACCACACCTCTGTTGAACTCCCTCCCACGCAGGGCAGGGACCATCGGGATGAAACATAAATCAAATGCTGAGGCTGCCCTGGACTCTTCTTAAACTGTCCACCTAGTCAGAAATGCTGATTCTGGGTCCAAATTTCCCTCAAAGCCCTGATCCCCAAACCCTTAACTCAAGCCCTAATTTCTCATTTATGTTGGGGCAAAACCCAAATTGGTCTTCCTGGGTACAATCTCCCATCTCTTTCAATTTATGTCCCAAACCATAACCAAAATATTACTGAAGTACAGAGTTAAAACACATCATCCTTCCAACTAAGGCCCCCCATAAATCCCTAATCATCATTTCTAAACCCCCACGTGGTTATCAGAGCACTGAAGATAAAATTGCAACAGAATTCAAAGCTGTCTGTGGTCTTCCTTTACTAATAGTTCTCGTATTCTGTTCAGGTTAAACAACTTTAAGTTCCTGAGAATGTATTTCATTTTCACTGTCTGCCAAAGGTTATCTTTGCTAAGTAGATTTCTTAGAATGGCTTCTTCCTAAAGGCTGGGCATGGATGCCCTGTGTTTCCATGACACCTGACTAATCATGGTACTTACTATACTACTGTTCTTGTCAGCTTACTACAACCATCTGAAGATACAACGTCTCACTTCTGTACCTGTACTTGTCCTCAGGGAGGCTGGGAGGAGAAGGGGTGATTGAATAAATACTCATAAATCTGAACCTTAAAAGGGACTTCAGAATTCTGCTTCTTCCTCCATATCTTCATTGAATCTCTGTTACCCTGTTTAACTCCCTTGCTAAATGAATGTCCAGCCTTTTCAATGCCTCTTGCGATGGGGAAATCACTAGTAAACACTGATGCTCAACAAGGCCTCCTACCATACATGTACACAGAGTTCACTACAAGGAACTCAAGGCTCAGAGTCTGCTGAAACCTTATCCAACAGGAAGTTCAAGCCCCTGCTGTGGCCATGACTGGAAGCTGGCTTCCAGATTCACAGGTCTCAGAAACACTGCATGGCCAAAGGAACACTGGCAGGATGGCTGCTAGAAAATGAATCTGGGAAGAAGAACCCTGCCCCCAACAAAAAGGAAGCACACAGGCCCAGGAAATAACTGGCACCCAGGGTGGGCCCTTCAACCAAATGGAGAAGCTAAGTCTGCTCAGACTTAAATCCTAGCCAGAAGCAATTTTATCAGTGTTAAACATGTAACCTTTTGGAAAACAGCAGTTTAAAAACAATCAAGTTGGAACATTTTCATAGAGTTAACACAGCTAGGATTTCCCCAAACTCTTGCTGTGCTTTCAATGTTTAGGCTCCAGAACTGCCACACTGCAAAAAGAGAAGTCTAATGGCACCATTCAGCCCTAATTCCAAGAGTCTAAAAGAACAGAGGAAATACGATCAGAATCAATAGTTTTATTGAAGGTTAAGGTACTCAAATGTTAACAGGTCATAGGCAAAGGGAAGAAACAGAAGTCTCAGATGCGTTGGTAGAGGAGGGAGGGTACAAACAGCTCTGCCCGACAAACATTCCAGATCCAGGGTTTCCATACTTCTCCAAGGCTTGATTTCTCATGGGTCACTTTCCATGCAAAAGATTTTAGAGACCAAATGCAACAGGATTCCTTCAGTTACCAACCAAGAGTCTTTGGGTCTTCTCTCAGGCAAGGCATCCAGTGAAAATAAGATCTAGTTTTCAGATTCCTCTGGAGGATTAAAAAGTCTCTTTCGCATTGCGTTGCCAAGCTCCCTGCTCTTGTTCCTCTTTTCCATGTACTAGAAAATAAAAGGAAGGGGAGAGAAAAGAGACAGCAGATTATGTTACTATTTACATACTAAGCTTAGAATATATACACCAATAAAGATATATTTTAAAGGTGCAAGAGGGGTTCTTAGGTAGAGTGGGAAAAAAGTAAAAGCAGATTCAAGTTGAAAAAACTGAGTGTGTGTAAACAGCTGGACATTAAAATCTTTCAGTCATCAGGTATAGAAAGAAGCCAAAAAAACAAAAGATCAGTGGCAGAGCGCTGACCAGGAACTCCAGCTCCCGTCCCCTGAGCCTGACATTCACATCTTTGAGGTACTTACTTGATTTTCTGGGCCAGTTAACCTCAAATATAAGGAGTTGGGCTGGATAATCTTTAAGAAGTTTTCTAAGTCTAAAGTTTTGACTCAAGAGTTCTAACATATCTTCTAGAATAGTAGCAATTTTCAAACTTCTTTTTTTCCTCATCAAAGGGCCACTTCAAATAACAGATGAAGCACCAGGTCTCTGTAACAAAAGCATTCCTTTTATCTGTCCTACATTAATTTTCCTCATAGACTGCTAGGGGGAGAAGGGCATTTTACTGCTTTAAAAGGTTAAAGAAGAAAATTCTAGAACATGGAGGGATACCTGCTCTGAAAAAAATATTTGATATCTCTCTTCATATCATAGGAAGCCTCTAAAATCAGCTTGGAAAGAGGATTCTAAAGGTAAGTCTTCAGAAGACAGTATTTTGTAGCCAATAAAATAAGTCATAGAGCAAATTGAGACAGAGCTTATATTAAAATATATGTTATAAAATCTCCAAAAGGAGTCAAGATGGCCCCTGAATAAAAAAAAAAAAAAAAAGATACAAAGAGTGACTATTATGTTATTCACAAAATGCCACCAAACAACGCAGAAACCAAACCAAACAAGTAACAGGAACAAAAGAGGACACTGCAAAAGTAGTATTAGTGATTATTTCAATAAAAAGGACAAAAGCAGCAACACAGCAGCAAAGAGAGGGTCAGAAAGAACTGGCCAGATCCTTTTTCTAGTTAAAAGCTTCTAAGAATGAAGTACTTAAATGACAAATGAAGGAAATGGTAGGAGAGCATTAGGAGCAGTAAATGGGAAACTGGGAAGCATTAAAAGCAGAGAGGAAATAAATGAGCACAGGTTTGGAGAACTGGAGGATGAAAGAACAGATAGAAAACAATCTATAAATCAGGAAATGAAGCAACATAAAAACCACAGAGAGGATTAGAAAGTAGTCAAGGAGAAAATCTGAAATTTATACAAAAACAAACTGGGACAAAATAAGAATTTAAAATTTAAAGGATTAAATCTACCAACATTCTTCTACCAAATAGTTCCTGACAGTTCAGGACCACCTGGGTGGGAAATTTTCATATGAAGATATAATCACCAAACCAATGACAAAAATCACTAAACTGTGAGGATAAAAAAATCTAAACTTAGGAAAAAGGCTATCTTACACAACTGAAAGCACGTAAGAAATAAATACCTATACCAAATAAAACAGTATGGGCTTATTTTTCCATAATCTGATTAAAAAAGGAAGAGAGCCCTAGGTTTAGTTTCCATACAAAATACCCTTTACATATAAAGAAAAAGTGTTTCAAAAATTAGTTTAAAACATATACCCATTTGTGCACATGAAGAAAATTATCAGAACTCCAGGAAGTTCTTCAAACAGTAAAGATGCTGTAAAGGGATTCCAGGAAGGAAGGAGGAAAAAAGCCCCAAAGTAGAAACCAGGAAAAAATGATTAAAGATAGATGCTGAATGTCTTCAAATATCTAATACCTTTTGATATGAGGCTCATGGGGGGAGAAAATTCAAAAGTACAGAAAATGAAAATTGGAAGGCAGATTTTTAGTAGTTACATATTTTTAAAGGTTCTGGACAAAAAATTTCTGATGAATAAAACAGAAATGGAATTAAATTTCTTTTCAAAGATTTAAAATGCATTCTGTTCAGTCTGCGGTACCTACAAAAAGACAATAAACTTTGGCTATTTGCCCAAGTCCAAGTCATAGCCTAAAGCTATGTTCAGGAAATGAGTCTTTCCAAACAAGTCAAACTAGATCCCTATGGGCTGTATATACTATAATTATAAAGAAATTCCAAGTTTTAAGGCTGGAAAGAGCCTAAATCTAGCCTCCTCATGTTATACAAGGAAATTGAGGCCCAGAGAGTTTTAGTTACCTGCTAGAGCTAAAAGCTGATCAACAATTCTTTCTGCTGTACAGATTCAACTTCTCAAACCTTAAAATTTATCCAGAGGAGTTACAGTGATTATTTTAAGATAGTTGCTTTCATTTATGTGCATGTAAAAAAATCAGCAGTGTTCCAAAAGATTGTCCCCAGAAGACGCTTTCATTTCTCCTCTTGACTTTAGGGGAAGACATACCTATAAAGTCAAGTTTTGGTGTTATATGAAAACTTGCCAAAAAAAAAAATTAATAATGGTAGTAATAAATAATATTGCTCCAAAATAGTCTTTTCTACTGCTCAACCATTTCCATCCTTTAATGTTTTCCTTACCTCATTCTTCAAGCATTTTCTCATCTCCCGATCAAGATCATTGCAATGACCAAAAAATTTCAGAATGCTGTGCTAAAAGGAAGAAAAGGGGTAAAATATTTCATCCCATAATATGCTAAGGTCTCTGGCTCAGAATTGAAATATTTAATGTGTCACCTTGTCAATAAGCAAATGGCTAATAGTTAATAAAACAGTTAACCCACAAGTACAAAATATACAAATAAATGGGCTTACCCTAGCATTCCTACAAAAAAGGAAGAAATGTTCTATAGGTAGAAATGAAAAATAAAAAAAAGACTTTTCTTTGATAAAAGAGAAGCTTATTAACCTGCCAAAACCTCATAATGCCCTAGTGAAAAGCATTTTATTACCTAATATCTTTTCTTTAGGGGCATGTTATCCATCCTCTATTACAGAGTGATGTCCAAATGCAGTGTAGCCATATTGACAGTAACTTCCTTCATGAGCAAACACTCCTGTCCCATAGAAGAGTTACCTATGAAACGCTTGGTGCCAAAGCCATTTTTCATTTGCCTCTATGTCATCAAAATAAATTAAAAACACATTAACACTAATATTACACAGCCTGTATGGGCCATATAAACAAGTCACTAATTCACAATAAAAGGAAATCAATGCTTAATATTCAAAGTCTGCTCTGCTTTGCCATTAGTGTGTTTGCACATCGCCATTTTCAAGGCCAGGTCAGAGAGCATGGTGATCTCCTTTAATGACATGCCATAAATGCTGAACTTGTAACAATAAGCACTTTTCCCCTTTTCTTTCTAATTAAGGCTTTCATGGAAACCAGACAACACATAATTAGTAATAGTCATGCTATTAGTAATAGTCATGCTATTTCTTTTTTCCCTATTTCTTTACCACTTTAAATGTACTTTTCTTGTCCACACTGAGTAAATGATCAGAGTTTTTCTGGCAAGGATTTAAGGTTTCCTAGTGATTACCTAATGACCTTTTCAGGATAAATAATTCCTGTGCATAAATTACCTCCTTGACAATACAAAGGGACAATGCTTTTTCATACACCTTCTGGCCAAACAGAAACAATAGACAGGATTAAATTTTTAGAATGTAACACAATATTTCATATTTTACTTTATATTTATTGATATCATCCCATATTCATACATCTTATTTTAAAAATTCAAGACAACAAGAAAATTTTAAAAAAAATTCAAGACAAAAGCTAATTTATACTCTCACTTTCACCTCAACATTAAGCCCAAATGAGAATAATACTCTGTGATGTTACATGAAAAACAAACCCACAAATGCCCCAGTGGCATTGATAAAAGAAATATCCATGAATTTGGAGGAAAATGGATACATGTATATGTATGGCTGAGCCTCTTTGCTGTCTACCTGAAACTATCACAATATTGTTAATCGGCTATATTCCAATATAAAATAAAAAGTTGAAAAGTAAAAGAAATGCTCTTGGACTGTACCTCTTTTGTATACCCATGGCATGAGCCTCCAGTGCCTGGTGTCTATTTCTAGAGAGCAAACTGGCAGAGCTACTGATTGGATAAGTGAATCAACCAGGGTCTGGAGGACAGTGTCCCAGCCACTAGGGACACAATAGTGAGCATGGTGGGCCTGGGCCCCACTCTCATAGCTCAGAGTCAGAAGGAAGAGACAAAATATGAAGTGATCACCATACAGCAGCAGTTCTCAAAGTGCAGTCCCAGGACTACTCAAAACCTTTTCAGAAGGTAAAATCCATCTTCCTAATAACTGATGATCTTATTTGTTTTGTTCACTTTCATTCTCTCACAAGGGTACAGTAGATTTTTCCAGAGGCTACATAACCTGTAATATCACACAGATTGAGCAAAGTGGCAGATATGAGAATCCAGCTGTATTCTATTAAACCAAACATTAAAAAGAACTGCAAAAATGTAAAAGCAATGTCATTCTTTTCACCCTTTTATTGTTTTGGAAAATAAGGTCTTTTTTTTATGAAAAATAACTATTAATGTATAATGGTTTATTATTGTCATTTTAAAATAAATTAATATTTTTCAACTTCTCAGTTTTAACTTCTAATTCAACAAATATTGATAGATACAGCCCACATAAACAAAAGTTCTTTGGGGGCCTCAATAACTCTGAAGAATGTAAAGGAGTTCTGAGACTAAAAAGTGTGAGAGTAACTGCCATAAAGTTGGAAATAATACATAAAGTATTACTGAAATATAGAGTAATTATACCAAGGGAATCCAGGCCAAGAAAGAAAAGGAAGAGGAAATGACAAATTAAGCAGAATAAAGCCTGGAGGATGATAAAACCTTATCAAGCAAGTGAGAAGTGGAGACAGTGAGAAAACCTTTAAGTTAAGCAAAGGGAAAAAACAAGTAAAAAAGCCTAGAAGACAGAAACATGCTCCAGTACCACTGCAGACAGAGTGAGCAGGAAGGATGCGGGGCAGGAGGGTGGTCAAGCCCAAGTGTAAGTAGGGGCCAGTACATGAAGGCCTCAAAATACAAAGAAATGTAGAATTTATTCTACAGGCAAAGGGAGCCATTAAAGGGGAACAATGATTAAACTTAGGACTGAGAGATCGGTCTACATGCAGTGCAAGTGAATTAAGACAGAGAAGAGGACAAAACAGTCATGGGATCAGGTGGCCCCAGTAAGATAATGTCAAAATCAACTGTGTTAAGAATAAACATATAAATCAGTGGAACAGACTAGAGAGCCCAGAAATAGGCCCATTCACATATGGGCAATTGACTTTTGACAAAAGCACCAAGGTAATTTAGTGGGGAAAGAAAGCTCTCCAACAAGTGGTGCTGGAATAACTGGGTATCCAGAGGGAGAGAAATAAACCTTGACTCATACCTCACAACATACACAAAAATTAATTTGAATCACAGACCTAAATTTAAAAAACTAAAACTATAAAATTTCCAGAAGAAAAAATAGGAGAGAACTCTTTGTGACCAGGAAATTGACAAAGATCCCTAGAACAACAAAAAAAAACATAAACAATGAATGAAAAACCTAGTAAACTATTACTTATAAGCTCTTTGTAAACACATCTTTAAGAAAATAAAAAAGGACACCACAGACTGGGAGAAAATATTCACAACACACTTTGTATGCTGAATGATAAAAAGAATTCTTACAACTCAATAACAAGACAAACACCCCATTTTTAAATATGGGCAAAAGACATTATGTTAATGGCCAATAAGTACATGAAAAGATGCCTAAAGTCATCAGCCCAAGGGAAACACAATTTAAAACCAAATAATATATTATTACACATCCACAGAATGGCTAAAGTTAAAAAGACTTACAATATCAATTCTTAATCTAGATGTATGGCGGAAATAGTTTGTTGAAAGTGTATTGTCATCAACAACATTCTTTGAAACAATATAAATATCAGACTTCACAGGTCATCAACATTCCTTACTACCTCACTTTTAGTCTTAAAATTTTACTCATTTAAATAAGAATCTGATATATCTACAGTTTATGAAGAACATGAAGGAAATAATGCATCATGCAAAGTTAAAGAAAAACACAAATGCTTCTTATAACTGTCTCATACACCAAATATATTAAAAAAAAAAAAACTTTGACATCTGTGAAAGCATCAAATTTAATGCATTGCAAAAATGGGCTTATTTTCTATTTTGGTTTTAAAAATGGAATTTTATTTCCATTCCATTAACCAGGAGGGCATGGCAACCTACTCCAGTATTCTTGCC
The DNA here is from genome assembly GCF_055505025.1 of Bos grunniens. Taxonomy (NCBI): domain Eukaryota; kingdom Metazoa; phylum Chordata; class Mammalia; order Artiodactyla; family Bovidae; genus Bos; species Bos grunniens. Next base: position 7,836,258 of record NC_141182.1, read on the forward strand.
TGGAGAATCCCCATGGGCAGGGTAGGCTGGCTGGCTACAGTCCATGGGGTCACAAAGAATCGGACAGGACTCAGTGACTAAGTACACAGCAACCATTAAGTAAACCTGCTAAATGAGGCCAGTCATAATTTAAATCTAGTTAACAGGTAATTGTAAAAAATGTTTCAACTTCCTTTAAGCACATAATGATAGATGTCAAGGAAGATAGACTGTAACTACTATGTATCACTTCAGAAGCTCCCTAATAAAACTAACAGGCTTGATTTCTACTCATCATAAAAAGGAAGTAGTTTCTAAAAACAAATCACAAGCATCAACTGCTAATCTTTACTAAGCTAAGATCCATAACTAAGAATTATCATTTCCTTCTATTAATGGAGATAACGTTTTACATTAGTGTATTGTATCTAGGTTTCATTGTTGTTTCAGGGTTATTTTCTGAACTCTTACATTTTTGTGACATTCCTTAAGCAAGTTAATCAAGACGTTGCATTCTTCAGTGTGCAAGTGTGGAGATAAATCAGGATGCATCTTTAGGAGGAGATGGAACACAGCAGAGCAACCTGTGGATACAAGAGTGTCTTGAATATGTGTGACTGTATTTGTTAATGCAACCTAAAATTATTTTCTGTAAGAAACTTCAGTGACCTTTATCAGAAAAGAAAGGTGACCTTAGGTAAATTAAACCTGAGCCTCACCTTCCTATCCAACAACTTAGATTCCGTGGGTTATCAGGAGTATTTAGAGAACACGCAGGTTCAGAAAAAAGCAGACTCAAGAGACCCGATCCTCGAAATAGGTGCTTAACCAGAAACAGCTTGCCTATGTTAACAAGCCTGACTTCAATTATTTTTCCCATACTCCTGAAATAGATTACAACCCATTTTATTCAGGTAAAATCCTACCAATGAAGAGAACTGGCCTATTAATCCTTTTTAAATGTATAAGGGTTAAAGGGCCATTAGTCAGTCTCACATTAGTGTGAATTAATATAGACTGCTTTCTTCCTAAGTAACATCTGGCTGAGAAAAATCTATCTAAATCATGAAGAGAAACAAGAAGCAGATGTGGATTTTTTTTTCAAATTTAGCAGATCTATCCATAAAATGTAATTATTACAATGAAAACAAGAAGCTAAAAATCCCTGAAATTAGGTTTAATTGGTTCATTCACAAAAAAGAAAATTAGCATCCAAGGTCTAAGATAAAATATTATTTTGAGGTATTTGCTATAGTTACATTCACCTATTTCTCTATTCACCCATTTCTCTCTTAAACCAATTCTTTATGACCCAGAAGAGATTACCAAAGGAAAGAACCAATTAACTACTTTAGTCTTTTTAAAGTTCCAAGAAAGAAAACCTAGGAGAAATCATGACAGTAGGTTGAGCAAAAGTGAGTGAAATAAAGTTGCTCAGTCGCGTCCGACTCTTTGCAAGCCCATGGACTGTACCCTACCAGGCTCCCCCGTCCATGGGGTCTTCCAGGCAAGAGTACTGGAGTGGGTTGCCCTTTCCTTCTCCAGAGGATATTCCCGACCCAGGGATCAAACCCAGGTCTCCCACACTGTAGGCAGACGCTTTACCATCTGAGCCACCAGGGAAATCCATTAGGTTGGGCAAAGATACATTAAAATTCATAAAAGAATAAATTGGTTAAAACTTATTAAAATTTTCCATTTTCAAAATTAAGAAAATGAAAAGACAAGTCACCCTCTGGGTGATGACATGTCAATGCAGGCTCATCAACTGTAATTAACATACCACTCTTAGAGGATATTGACTGTGGGAGAGAGGCAGGGTGTGTGTGGGCAGAGGGGGCCTAGGGGGTCTGTCTCTCTGTACTTCCTGCTCAAATTTGCTATGAAACTAGCTCTAAAAAATAGCTAAAAAATAAAACTCCTAAAACTGCTCTAAAAAATAAAAGTGTGTAGCTCCTCTACAAGCTACACACTAAAGGAAAATATTTGCAAATCATATATGACAAAGGATTTGCACCTAACACATATAAAGAAAGTTTACAAACAATCCAGTGTTTAAAATATATCCCCAAAATAAGCAAAAGATTTAAATAGATATTTCACCGAAGAGGATATAGGAATGGTTAATTAAGCACATGAAAAGATGCTGAACATCACTAGTCACTAGGGAAACAGAAATTTAAACCACAATGAGACACTACTATACATCCACCAGAATAGCTATAATCAAAAAATGAGACAATAGCAAGCACTGCTTACAATGTGGTGGAAAGGGATCTCATACAACGCTACTGGGAAGGTTAAGTAGTACGGACACTTTAGAAAACTATTTAGTAGTTTCTTAAGTTAAACACAAACTTAACATATGACCTAGAAATTTCTCTCTTAAGAACACACCCAAGAGAAATGAAAGCATATATCCCCACAAAGATTTATATATGAATGGTCATAGCATTATTCATAGTAGTCAATACTGGAAACAATCCAAATGTCTAACAACCAAGTACTGGATAAACAAATTTGTGTATTTATTCAATGGGACACTATTTAGCACTAAGAAGGAATAAACTTATACATGTGCCAACATGGAGGAATCTCAAAAGCACTAAGCTAAATGAAATAAAGCAGACTCAAAAGACAGTACTGTATGATTCTATTTACATGCAATGTCTAGAAAAGGCAAATTTGTTGAGGCAAAAGCTGATCAATGTGGAGGTCCAAAGGTGAGAGTGAGGATTAATCTGCAAATGGCAAAAAGAAAACTTTGGGTGACAAAAATGTTCTAAAATAGGATTGTGGTAATGATTGCATAATTGTATAAGTTTACTAAAATCACTTAATTCACTTAGAATGGGCAAATTTTACAGTATGTAAATTATGCCTTAATAAAGCTGTGAAAAAAGTTTCAAGAAATTCAAACAGCCTGTCCACGTTCTACTCCTGACAAACGAAATCCTTAAAAATGACTAAACAAATAATTGCAGAGAATTATACCTACTACTTCAGATTTCAACTTATAAAAGTATCAAATCACTGTTCCACTGAGTGACTAATAACCTCAACCCCACCCCCTGCCACACACACAAACATACCACAGCTAAAAATCACAAATCAGGCCATTGTGCCAAGTGAAAACACTTGAGTATTTGAAACGGAAACTGAAAACGCAGCCAAGTTCAAGTTTTGTTTGCCTGTCACTGACTACAATCTTTTTAAATGATATAAAAATTCTGCCTCAGAAAAAAGAGGTCTCATACAGTACAGCAATGTAAGTCATCTAATATTATACCAATATTATACACCTACACTTATATATAGTAAAGGTTATCTGGCTTCTGCCTTGCTTATTTTTTCTGAAGAAGACGTACACTGGTTTTAGTCATCTAGAAAATGTCTTTAATAATTTTATTTTGTAAGTATATTTAACAAAATATTTTTGCATATATCTATGAACCAGCCCTCAAATGTGTGCTTTTACAGTTCAGAAACAAACTTCTGAGGTACTGAAAAGCCCTCTCTAATTGGCAAAGTAAACACTTAAGAAAACACTTGGGTACTGAGAAAAACACACATATGCACATTGTGTATAAGCAAAAATATATACCATGGTACATGTTTTTCTTTCCTTCCTTAAAAGTTTACTTCAAATATGTATGCTACTCTACACACAGCCATGGTGTACTTCTACCTACTTACCTTCCCTTCTACCTACTTATCCTAGATGATTATACCAAATAAGAAAATGGTTTCATATATAGGAGTTTCCTTTTCTTGTTCTTAGTGAAAGCTACTATTTAACTTAAAGCTCTAAACACTTATCTTATCCCTTACCTAACAAATTCCTCGTTTTATCAATCATTCCCCTCTTGCCTCTACCCCATTTTTTAGTTAGATATTCTCTTCCTCCCCCTTCCTTCCATCCACCAGCTTCGGCTAACTGTTGGTGCATACGCATATGTACTGGGGTACTCCTGGGTATAATATACAAAGTATAACTATAAAATAATAACATTGTTCTTAGAGCACATTTAAATGAGTGCTGACACCTTTCAGTAGTCATCTTTAACAGCCTATTCTAATAACACTATTATAACTCAAGTAACACTTTATGAAATGAACAAAAGTCAAATATATATTCCATATTCTTATTTTCAAAATTTGTTCAAAGCCATAACAATATATTATTACAATAGAAATAATTTGTTGAATACTTACCATGTGCAGGCACAAGTCTCATAATTCTTCCAATAACTGTAGGAAGCAGGTACCTTTTTAAATTCAGTTAAACCATAAGAAATTGCTTTTTTGTAGGTCAAAATATGTGTTACTCATATTTTCATAGCAAAACTAAGCCCCAGGTCACACAGTAAATAACAGAGTTACTACCCAATGTAATCTCTCACTGTGACAGATTTCTCCCACTTTCAAAATAAGAAAGATATGCCTTCCCAGCAGTTTGTGAATGAAATAAATTCAGATAGAAAAAACTACTCCCCAAAGAACCTCTGATTAGCTACAAGTTCAACAGGGACTAATTGCAGGCTGAGGTTCAAAGAAGTCAATTTAATACTATCCTGTATTACTAGAAACAAGAGTATCTGTCTACATCAAGAAAAAGAAAAGTATTGTGCTTGTCCTGATCAGCCATGTCCAGAACACTGACAATTTGAATATCCCTGGGACGAATGCTCAGGAAGGAGATGGCTCTGACATTAGGTTTAAACAGGAAGCCATTCATGAAATTGGGAACATTTACTAACTAAGGGAAACCCACAACAGAGAAAATAGATAAAAGGAACAGCCAGGTTAAGTAGGACAAGTAATGGATTTGAAGGCAGAAGATGTGGGTCTGAAGGTAAAAACTGTGGACACAGCTATTCACAAGTTATATCGTTTTAGCTACTTAATCTGAAACATAAGTCTCTTCTTCCATAAAACAGAATTAGCTCTAGATCCATATCAAGAGTAAGTGTGACAAATGTAGTATCATTAGTATATCTGAAGTGTTCTGTCACCTGATGGGAAAGGCTGAACCGAACTGACTCTGAGATGTGTCCGAAGACAGGACTGGAAATCAAAGTGGAAGTTACAGGGGCAGATGTCATTTTCCTGGAGCTGTCCAACATTGAAACAAGCTGCTGTGTGAACTCATTTATCTGGCCTCCTGTGCCCAAGAGACTGACTAAGTAAGGATGTCACAGAGTATATTCTTACATTGCACCCTTAAGTTTTTTTCTCAAATCTAAGTTCACAATTAAATTTAAGCCATTTCGCAAAACAAAATTTGCACTCAAAGGATAAACACTTGTTACTGTTAAGAATACAGAAAATAGTTTCAAAAGGTAGCACCAAGATAATTACAGACAGACAGACTGTATTAAAAAAAAAAGTGAAGGAAACATTCATTTGTGGTAAGATTTAGTGTAAGGGTGTTCTAATGAGAAAGAGAGGGATAACTCTATTCAAACAGTTATTATTTAGTTAAACACAAAACTTCAGTTCCATTTGTACACTGGCATTTAGAAACCATCAGAACAGTTTACTTCTCACAATTACAACTCCTCTCTCCCCATGCCAATCCCACCCACTTCCTCAGGTATGCACAGATTGATACCAAAACAGTCTGCCTGAACTCTTAAAAATGTTCATCTGTGACATCTGATATTTTTATAACTGTCTAATAGGTCCCTGCAAAGCAATCGTAACTTTTACTTGGGGGTGAGCTGGGAGGGTCTAAGCAATAGGGAGCTCTTGCTAAAGATAACAAAATTTATAGTTTTATTTTATTCACTGCTTCACCTTATTCTACCAAGACTCTGAGGTAAAATCTAACAAGTAGTCTATGATAGATGTCAACCACCAGGTGGCACAATTTTAGAAGAAAAAAAAGACAGCACAAGCAATATATGAACACTAGTGTAGAAAAGAGAGGAAACATTCTAATAACACACTTCAGCAGATCTATAATCGCAAGCGGGAAACCCTATATTTTAATGCCACTAAGGCTTTCTTTAGAGACATTTTGCTATTGTGTGACCTCACCAGAAAGAAATTCACACTACAGTTACAATTTCTAATGTCATTTTAAAACAAGGCCAGAAAAGTCTCTTGTTCAGAGCCTAAAGAATCTGTTCTCCAGGAAAAAACTGCTCTCTAAAACATATATTTTTTAAAAGTCTAATTTCAGAAAGCTCTGGAATTAGTTAAATTAGTATCTCTCCACTTCACACCTCACTGTATTGAGCAGAAGTAGCAGACACAGCAGGGGACGACCTTCCTCACCCACTTTTACTTATCACAGCTGCAAAATGACCAAATCTAAACAGAGGCTTCTGATTAGGTGACAAGTGCTCGAAGTACAGACCATGCCCCTACTGCTACTGAAGAGCAACCTCACGTCATTTCTTAAGGCATGGGCCCAGTTGTAGCGTTCCCTGAACTAGGATTTATCACCACTTTCTTGGTGCTGAGCCCTCTGTCAAATCACGTGAAGTTCAGAGCAAAAAAAAAAAAAAAAAATTAGTCCATAACCATCAAACACCACACAGGCTAGTAGGGGAAGAGATATTCTCCTAAATGCACATAGTATATGGCCAATAAATGTTTCCTGAATGCAGTACCATCACAGATTTGAGCACTGATTCAGACCTTAATATAGTTTTTCTTTTTTAAAAAAGGTGGGAAATGAGGGTCGTTTTAAATCAACCCGACATGTGCAGCAGCCTGTATGAACAGGAAAGAAGACACAACGAGTGTCTTACAACAGAATTCCTTTGTCATTGCACACTTCCTTTATGCATTTAAATCAGTACTAGGATTTACTTAACTCTTCATAAACTACTTACGTGAAACAAGCTCGGTCATCTTTAAACCCGATAAAAGGGATCTGCCTGTCACTTTCCTTGAAAAGTCTACATGAGGATCTTACTGGATTCTCGCATCGCAGGACGGACTGGTGGAAAATTTCACTGCAGCTGAGAGGCGCCCTAACAGGCTCCCACAAGCAAACCCTGAACGCCTGGATCCCCAAGAGCAGTAACAAGCATACACCGTAGGAGCGCTCACCGCGTCGGACACGTAGTTAAGCGCTTCTCACAACCTAGGCGCTGGATTACACCCATTTCTCAGGCGAGGAAACCGAGGAGGGAGGAGCCTGCCCAAGGTCACCAGCTCGAGAGTTGTGGGGCAGAAAGCGAAGGTCTACCCCAATCCTGCGCTCAACTACCAGCGCATCCTCAGAGAATGCAACCGGACTGAGTTTAGCCTATCCCGCCCCGGGAAACCCAGTGCGGCGGTGCCGACCCTGAGGGACCTGAGGGGGGTGCCGGTGGGTGTCCCGCGGCCTCCCCGCACTACGCGGCCAGGAAGAGAGCGCGCCTCCGAACGGCCCGGACCCCCGGGACTCACCCGACTCGCGGCCACACCCGGAAAGTGGAAGCGGTATTCCCCGGCGAAGACGCTGCGCCTGCAAACTCGCGGTCTGGGCGCCGGAGCCGGGCCAGCTCCGGGTGGCGAAGGCACGGCGCCCTCCACGGCTGACACCGCTTGGCCGGCCCCCGCCGCTCGCCACCTCAGGCGCCTGCGCCGCCTTGCCTGGACGGGCCCATTTTCAGGCGCTGTGAGGGGAGGGAGAGCAAGTCCGCCGAGGCGCCGCAGAGCCTAAACTTGAAGGGGAACCGACAAGCCAGATTTTGTGGCTGGGATTAAGGCACTCAAAAAATATTCTCTGCTGAGAAGAGTGAGGCGGGGGGCTCGGCGCGTTTCACTTCTGTCGCTCTCCTCACGCGGTCCCCTGTGCCGAGGGTACAGTCCAGAGTTGGCGCCCCCCGGTGGGCGGGGCTCCAGGACGGCGGGACCTGCAATTGGTGGTTTTGAAGGTGCAGCGGGCGGGAACAGTCGATGAGGAGAGAGCCGGCCGGCGATGTGGGTACGAGAACCCGGCGGCGTGGGATCCGGTGGGATGTGGCGGGAGCCTAGAAGAAGCCACGTCCCACGACTCTGAGGCGACTCTCTTGTGACTGCCACGGGTCCCAAGGTGAGGGACTGGTCCTTGCTCTCGGGCCTGAGGCGGGGAACTTCGGTTGAGGCTGAGGCGAAGAGGGCGGAGACGCTGGGTCGTGACGTCACATCCGCCCTGGTGGGGCGGGGTCTTACGTAGGGCCTGCGTCGCGCTGGCGCCGCCCAGAGCTGTCAAGGGCTAAACAGTCTTCGGTTGCTCCTTCCTTCAGAATTTGGTGTTTTGATTTTGGGATAACCTTGGCGTCCGTCCTTTTTAGTCTCGCATTACTCCTGCTCCTTGTGGCAGCTCTTCGGCGGTGTATATTTACAGGGACCTTTTTGGTCATGCTTTCATTCAGCTGTTGTATCTGGTGTACGTACTATATGCCAGACACTGTGCCACGCGCAGCGAAGTAGAGAGAAGTTGGATAATCACAGGGAATCAGAAGAGTTTATTCAAGGGTTTCCAGTTTTATTGATGAGGTTGCATTCCCTCCATTCCCTCTTTCTACCAGAATTCTTTAGAATGACATTCCCATACTTTAGCCAGAATTAAGACTCTAATTGTAAAAATGCAGAAATCTCAAGCACTTCCCCAGCATTCCCCTCCCCTAGTTTAAATCATTGGGCCCAGGAGTCTGCGTTTTGACAACCACCTCCACCTCCAGTGTTTTTGATGGGGGACGTTGGTTTGATATTGTCACTGGCCAATCCTTCCCAGGTTGTTTATCTCCTCAGGCACGGCTTCTTAGGGAGAGTATCTAATACTTTGAGGCTTCCTATTCAACAAGTATTTCCACTAAGACAGTTCTTGGGCTGAAATTGTTCTAGATCCTAGGAAGGCAGGTGTGAATAAGACAAACATAGTTCCTGCCCTGCTGCCGCTGCTGCTAAGTCGCTTCAGTCGTGTCCGACTCTGTGCGACCCCATAGACGGCAGCCCACCAGGCTTCCCCATCCCTGGGATTCTCCTGGCAAGAACACTGGAGTGGGTTGCCATTTCCTTCTCCAGTGCATGAAAGTGAAAAGTCAAAGAGAAGTCGCTCAGTCGTGTCTGACACCAGCGGCCCCATGGACTGCAGCCCACCAGGCTCCTCCGTCCATGGGATTTTCCAGGCAAGAGTACTGGAGTGGGGTGCCATTGTGGAGCTTAATCATATATAATCATATAATATAATCATATGCCATTCAACAAACATTTAAATGGTAGAAATAATTCATAGCCACGATCCTTTTAGGGGAATCTCTTCTGTTTGTCCTTGTGTGTCCTGTAGTCTTGGTGGAAGCGGATGAGATTGACAGACTGACTTCTGCTTCTTGTCATAAACACGGCCCTCCTCACCTCCTCCTCTGTGCCTTTTCACTCTCCTCTCTGGCCTGTCTGGAGGCCTCCTTCTCCCGTTGATGGCTGCAAGGCTTTTGTGCTTGCTGTTCCGTCTGCCTGGAGAGCTCCTCCAACAACCAGCCACATGGCTCACTCTTCCTCCCCCAAGAATTGGCTGGAATGCCGCCTTCTCTCAGGCCTGCTCTCCATTCCCCTCTTCCCCCACCCATTCCCAGCCTGCTCCATATTCACTGCTACTAGCTTCCTAACATTGCTCCCTTTTCTCCTCAGCGCTTACCAGTTTTAACATTTTTTGTGATTTTCCTGTTACCTGTCTCTCCCAGCTAGGAAGGACACTTCCTACTGGCAGGAATTTTTGTCATTTTTGGTTAAAGCTCTATCCCCTGTGCCTAAAAAAGTGCCTGGCACTCATGGGTGGTTAGTAATTTGATACATGAATAAGTAAATGAGTGAATGATTCACTTACTATTGCTATCAAAAGATCAAAATACTCTAGCCAAGAAAGGAGAGAGAATACTAATTTTTAAAAACCTTAAAACATGTTTAAATGTACACTTAAGAGAAAATCCTCTTGTTGAAATACTCCGCAGAATGGCTGAAAAATTTGGGTGTTTGACATACAAATCATAATTCTGGCTAAAATTATGATGCTGAAAATTCACTAACTTGTACTTTTGTGTTTGCTTAATACTTTGTTGTACTGTTTTTATTTTTATTAAAGTGCCAAAGAGATGGATGAAACTCTTGCCGAGTTTTTCAGGAGGACCATCTTGAAAATCCCAATGACTGAAATGATGACAATCCTAAAAACCTGGAATTTTTTGTCTGAAAATCAACTGCAGACCGTAAACTTTCGGCAGAGAAAGGAATCTATTGTTCAGGACTTGGTTCTGCTTTGTGAGGTAACAGTGTTCAAAGTGATTAACCTTGAATATCACGCTACCATTTGGTTTTCCTCTCTCTTTCCTTTCCTTAGTCCAAAAGAGATTTACGTAGCTCTAGGCTGTGACTGAGGAGGGCTCTGTCCCACTATAGTGGAAAAGGTGCTAATTTTTAATTGGATTTTTCAACTTACAAAGAATGCTTACAAACTAGTGAGAAGAAAAAAAGTGAATACCAAGGAAGAAGAAACAAAGAAGTTAAAATAACGAGCAGTATTCTTTTTTTAAACTCTCAGATTGTCAAAGATGAAAAGATAATACTCAAATATGTTGATCAAGTTATGCAGAAAGAGACACTCTCTTTCACATGTATTTATTTACTTATTTGCTTTTTATTTTAAAGTGATTTCAGGCTTTCAGAAAAGTTGCAAGTATAGTACAAAGAATTTTACTATACCCTTATATACCCAGTATACCCTTCCCTCATTCATTTTTAAATAAATATACTTTATGACCCAGCAGTTCCACTTCTGGATATTTAAATATATAAAAAACATAAAAAATAAGGAGGTATATATGATATTATAATTGATAAACATTTATATATCTAGTTATATATAAATGGTTACATATAAATAAAGATGTTAACTAGCATTATTTACACACAAAAAATTGGAACTAACTATACTTAGGAGATGAGATAAAAAATGTTGCATCCACTTAACAAAATATACTATGTGAACATACAAATGTGTATATATAGAGTAGTAGTTCTCAGCTGAGATGGTTTTGCTCCCAGAAGACATGACATCTGGAGATGTTTCTGGTTGTTAAAACTGGGAGTGGGCGCTGCTGGCTTCCAGGGGATAGAGGCCAGGAATGTTCCTTTACATTCTAGGACAGCTTCCACAAGACAGATGTATCTGACTCAAAATGTCACTCAAGCCTGGTTGAGAAATGCTGGTATAGAGGAGGTGTGGAAGGATACCATTGATTGAAAAAACCAAACAGAAAGTTAAAAGTGATCAATGAAGAGTAGATGGTGGGAGAACAGTTGTGAGAGCCCGTACTGGGACATGAATCGGAAGCCATATTTGTTACTTAACAGAAGAGCATAGTTGGGAGACACGTTGTCAGTACAGTATGGAGAGGGCCCTCGTAGTTTGTCCTTAGCAACCCTAAAATGTGCTGTAGATGGAGTGGAACCAAACCTGTCACCATAATTACTAAAAGTATTATTATAATCTCTTTCAGGAGAACCGTGCGAGTCTCAATGACGCAGCCCATTTAGACATCATTTGTAAGTCTTGGTGATTTGTATTTACACTTAACCAGTCCAGTTTCATCAGAGAGGCAGTTTTGTATGTGATGGCTCAGATTTTAAAGTGAAGCTGACCTGGTTTCATATTTCAGCTCTGTCACTTACCAGTCTGTGTCCTTTGCCAAGTCATGTCACCTTTTTCTAAGCTTCAGACTTTTCCTAAATCAAATGGACATAATAACAACCTGTATTTCACAGGATCGTTGTGAGGGTTAAGTAAGATAAGACTTGAAAAGTTCTTATCACAATAATTGGCACATAGTAAATATTTGCTAGGCTTTGTATTATTGCTAACAGAATTTGAAAATATATTTCTGAGAATTTGTTATAATTACAGTGCCGCTTGTAAGGATAAAACTGACTGGACTTGCACGTGGTGTGGTCAAGGGGGTACTGAGTGAGAGAGGCAGGCACGGCTCCGGGGTCTGCATGTGCCACTAGAAAGAAAGTGGACCCCTGACTAAGACAGTGGACACTAGAAGTGGACCAAGCTTGTCACAAAGATCATGGGTTAGTCTCAGATATGTACTATTCAAGGAAATGTCAGCATTTGTACTTAATTCTTTGCCATTTATCATGAACTTCTGCATGGTGTTTAAAAGAATCATTATCAACAAAAAATGATTCATCTCCATTATTAATATAACAACCTTATTCAGAGATCATTTAGCAGGCCATCTGAATTCTGAAACACAGAACCAAGGAAGAATATACTAGAAAGAAACAAAACCCTTTGGATGCTGTCTTTAAGGGCAGACATCATATTGTACCTGATTACACCTGTTTTAGACAAAACTAGATAATGAAGATTTCTCAGGCCATCACCATAAACAGACTGGATAGGGAGAGAACACTAAGGCACCAAAAAAGAAAAAAAAAAAAGACACAGGGCAAGAAAAATAATAGTTCAAAGGCACAGCAGGTTGGTGTCCTTGAGTGTTGGAGCCCACAGTCCCTCTTTTTGGGGTGCAGAGCACCTTGGTCCTAGGTCCAAAGACACGGATGCAGATGGGGGTCAGCACAGGGACCGAGTAAAGCCAGGATGATGATGTGCTAGGACTGAGCTCAATAACTTACTGGATCCATTTTTAATCCAAGATACTCTTAAGTTTGTAACTCCTAAAGGGTGCCTTCTGTATCATACATTCATCCATTCATTCAGTCAGTCATCAAGTACATATATTTAATGCCAGCCAGTACTCTTGCCTGGAAAATCCCATGGACAGAGGAGCCTGGTAGACTGCAGTCCATGCGGTCATGAAGAGTCAGAGACGACTGAGCCACTTCCCTTTCATTTTTCACTTTTCACTTTCATGCATTGGAGAAGGAAATGGCAACCCACTCCAGTGTTCTTGCCTGGAGAATCCCAGGGACGGGGAGCCTGGTGGGCTGCCGTCTATGGGGTCACACAGAGTTGGACACGACTGAAGTGACTTAGTAGCAGCAGCAGCAGTGGCTAGACACTGGGAATAAGATGAACAAGACTAAGTCCAGTATGAACAAGACTAAGTCCAGTATCCCATGTGTACAAGCAAGTGTACAAATGAACATCTAAATATATGCTGTAATGTCAGGTAGTGATAAGTGCCAAGAAGGAAACTAGAGCAGGGCAGAATGTTGTTATTGTTGTTCCGTTGCTAAGTCACGTCCGACCCTTTGTGACCCCATGAACTGCAGCACACCCGGCTTCCCTGTGCTTCACCATCTCCCAGAGCTTGCTCAAACTCAGGTCCATTGAGTCGGTGATGCCATCCAACCATCTCATCCTCTGTCGTCCCCTTCTCTTCCTGCCTTCAATCTTTCCCAGCATCAGGGTCTTTTCTAATGAGTTGACTGTTTGCATCAGGTGGCCAAAGTATTAGAGTTCCAGCTAAAGCATCAGTCCTTCCAATGAGTATTCAGGGTTGATTTCCTTTAGGATTGACTGGTTTGATCTCTTGAAGTCCAAGGGACTCTCCAGCGTCTCCTCCAGCAGCACAGTTCGAAAGCATCAATTCTTTGGTGCTCAGCCTTCTTTATGGTCCAGCTCTCACATCCATACATGACTACTGGAAAAACCATAGTGGGATGGGGGCTTCAATTTGGGTAGAGTGCTCAGGGAGGCCTTTTTGCATGGTGGCGTTTTAGTAGAGACCATAATGAGGTGCCTAAGGAGCTAGGAGAAAAGCGCAAAATAAGCAAAGTCGATGGAAACACCAGTGCCGGGAACATGTCATCGCTGGCTTGCTGGAGAGATGCAGCACTCTGTGGAGTAGACCTGTATGGACAGAATAAATGGTCTAAGAATAAAGGCTAAATCTCTACTGTGTTGAGTAATTCATTATAACTTATTTTATTGGAGTAAATTTAACCCATTGAAAATTTATATTTCAAAGAAAAATCTGCATAACTTAATTTGTAAATTATTGTTATTTTCTCCACTTTCACATTATTAAAAATATGTACTTATAAGCCCGTTGCTTGAAAGTTTTCTGACATGCAGTAATAAGCTGTTTCTTCTTCCCTCAGATACTCAGTTTCATCGGCACCAGAAAATTTGGGATGTTTTTCAGATGAGTAAAGCACCAGGTGATGTTTCTCATTTTAAACCAAACACTTGTATTTGATATTTGGGCAATTTAAAAAGGAACAGCAGCATATTCCTCTTAAGTCTCTTCTTTCCAAATGAAGTGATTATTACTCATGTATAGAAAAGTGAGAACTATATTTGGTGATGCTGAGTCAGAGATACTGGCAGTGTTTGTGTGATTCGATCATTATTGTTCTTACCTTCAGGGTCTTTGCAAATGTATTGAAGACAGTGTAGCTCCCCTGATTTTTCTTGATTTTTCTTTTCACTTTGACAGGTGACGACATTGATCTTTTTGATATGGAACAATTCAAAAGTTCATTCAAGAAAATTCTTCAGAGAGCATTAAAAAATGTAAGAATAGAATTTATCTGAATTTCCATGAGATTCAATTTCACGGCACCCATGCACTTAAAATTCATCACTACCTTGTTTTTTTAATTTGCAAGAATTTCAGTTAGTAATATTCCATACTATTCTACTCAATATCAAAGACAAACTCTGCTCATTGTAAAAACTTTCTGCTCGCCTTAGCTTTCAGTTCAGGGGTTCTGCTTCTTTCTCAAGAGCAGCACTGCCCAGTAGGACTCTGCATTGATGGCAGTGTTCTAGATCAGAGATGTCTAGCACCAGCCAAGCAGCTATATGTGGCTGCCAAGAACCTGAAGTGTGGCTGGTTTGACTGAGAATCTAAAAATGATCATCTTATTTAACAATAATGAATTTTACTTAAATGGCCCTGGGTGGCTCATGGCTGCGGTTTGGTCATTGTAGCTCGAGAGCCAAGCACCACTTCAACATCTTGTCATAGGCTGAGGTGATAGCCTTCTCACAGCCTCCCCTGCTTCATTCCCTTCCCACCTGACTCTGCCTTAGTCCTCCTTGCATAGAGGAAGACTAGCAAATGCCCCAAATTCTGTCCTATCCACCTCACTATGCCCATCCTCTGGCACATTGGTGTTCCCTTTTGGAGCATATTTTGATTCTCAAACCCCTTGACTTGTATCTCCATCCCCTTTAGTCCAGTTTAGTCACTCAGTCATGTCCAACTCTTTGCGACCCCATGGACTGCAGCACAACCAGGCTTCCCTGTCCTTCACCAACTTCTGGAGCTTACTCAAACTCATCCATCGATTCGGTGATGCCATCCAACCATCTCATCCTCTCTAGTTCCCTTCTCCTCCTGACTTCAATCTTTCCTGGCATCAGGGTCTTTTCCAATGAGTCCTTTGCGTCAGGTGGCCAAAGTATTGGAGTTTCAGCTTCAACATCAGTCCTTCCAATGAATATTCAGGGTTGATTTCCTTTAGGATGGACTGGTTTGATCTTGCAGTCCAAGTTACTCTCCAGAGACTTCAACACCACAGTTCAAAAGCATCAATTCTTCGGCGCTCAAATTTCTGCATGGTCCAGCTATCACATCTATACATGACTAATGGAAAATCACAGCTTTGACTTGATGGACCTTTGTTGCTAAAATAATGTCTCTGCTTTTTAATATGCTGTCTAAGTTGGTCATAGCTTTTCTTTCAGGGAGCAAGCGTCTTTTAATTTCATGGCTGCAATCACTATCTGCAGTGATTTTGGAGCCCAAGAAAATAAAGTCTGTCACTGTTTCCATTGTGTCCCCATCTATTTGCCATGGAGTGATGGGACCAGATGCCATGATCTTGGTTTTCTGAATGTTGAGCTTTAAGGTTTTTCACTGTCCTCTTTCACCTTCATCAAGAGGCTCTTCAGTTCCTCTTTGCCTTCTGCCGTAAAGGTGATGTCACCTCCATCCCCTTTCCTCATCCTTTAGTCTGGAACTGGTCCTGCTTTCTACTTATCCACCTGTCACCGAACATGTGCCCTCATCTCCTTTCTTACAAGGACCCTTCTGTGTGCTCTGCATTCATCTCCTGCATCCTCATCCAATTTTTCTGCTCTATTTTTCTCTGTTCTCTTTTGTATCCTTACTCCCTTCCCTCATCTGCTTCCTACTCTACTGCTTAGAAACATGCTTAATTCTCAGAGAAAATACATCCTTTCCCCAGGCTTATCCTCAAGCCCTGCTTTTTCTGCCACAAGACTCTTGGAGGGAAATATTTCTTCTTGTTCCTGCTGTGCCCCCCACATGGAAGGAATCCCACCGGCCCCTCCCCATTGCCCCCTTCACTTGTCTCCAGCAGGAGCACAAGCTTAGCCTGAGTTAGCAGCTGCCTGCAGAAAGCACCTACTCTGGTCTACTCCTCCAGGGGCCAGCTCTGCCCTAGCAGGGAGACCACTCACAGTGGTCCTGCCAGTGACCGTGTAGGCAACTCTTCCTGCTTCTGGTTTTGGTATCAGGGGGATCACTTGCTTGGAGCAAACTCCCCATTCCATTAATCATTAGTTTTTAAAACATTTTCATAACCTGTAAGACAAGTCAACCCTACCCCTACCCCCAATTATTTTTCTTTGTCAAAAATGTGCTAACCTTTCCTCCAAATGAATCTTAGAATCATTTTATGAGGTTTACAAAACAAAATCTTCAGCCTTTTGAGGGGGAACGTATTTATAAATTAATTCAAAGAAAACTGTAAACCAAAAGAAGATTTCTCTTTTTTTTTATTATTATTTAAATTTTGTGAATAAGTTGTTATTTTGGATTATATTATTTGAAAACTTGTTACCATGAAATTGTGAACTCTGCAGAGGTTATAGGAGAGTCCCATCTGGACTGTGGGTATACTGCATGCACCTGCTTTTTTTTTTTTTTTAAAAAAAACACAAAGAGCCTCATAATTACAGAATCCCTGGCCAGTTCTCCAGGAATGTTGTAGATATATGGTCTGGACCCTTCTGGAAGCAGCCTTCTCATGAAGCTCAAACTGACTGGCTGACTCCTCTTGCAAAACTGCAGCCAGCACACCCACCCTACTTCACCCAAAACAAGAAAGCTAGAAAGCGTCTCCTCTCTCGGGTCCAGTTCAGAGTTTATGTGCATCTTCCTTCCCAGCACCTTCACTTGACGCCTTCACTTCACTCCCAGCTCCTCACTTGACGGCCTTTCCTGTTCCTCTTTTGGGCAGCAGGGATTTCTGTTCTCTGAACCCCAGGCCACCCCTACCATGCAAGGGGAAAAAGCATCTGAAACACACATTTCCTCCTACTTTGATGCCCTTGTATTTCAGTTGTTAGATCTCTTCTCATCTCTACCATGGTCCGAAAGGTTTTGCCTCGTGAATGAATTTCAGGCACGCTAGCAGGGGCTGGTGGAGAAGGAAATGGCAACCCAGCCCAGTGTTCTTGCCTGGAGAACCCCACGGAGCCTGGCATGCCACAGTCCACGGGGTCGCGAAGAGTCAGACATGACTTAGAACAGCAGCAACAGCATGGCGCTGGGGCAACAAAGGGGCTTTTTTACTGGTCACATCTGTCCTGCTTGAAAGGCCAGCCGGAGAGTGACATGCTGTGTGCGCTGCAGGTTTTAGATGAGGATAAACAGGTAAAGGCCTTGGGTCTTCTCTGTCTGCCCTGTCCCTTTACTCTGAGCTGACCAGCACGTCCTCATCCCTTTCCTCAACCAGCTGAGGTCTCCTGGCTTATCTTTACCTTCCTCTGCATAACTTAACTAGTGGCTAGTTAACCCCACTTTCCCAAAGGCTGATGATGGCGACATCATGCCAAGTAGTATCTCCCGGTGCCCAGGACTGAAGAGTGACTCAGTGGCTGCTCTAGGACAGGTGTCTTAACCTTTTTGTGGCAACGATGTTTTCGCTGTTAGTGAAGCTTATGGACCACTTCTCAGAAGTGTGTTTTTAAATGCTGTAAAATAAAATCTACAGAATCACAGGGGAAACAAATGATAGCTACTGTAAAGGCATTAAGATGGCAAACAGATACAGTAATGCATGTGCTTCTTTATTAACACAATAAATAATCTCATAATGGGTCTAAAAACAACTAGCTTCAAAGTGCTAATAAGTGTAAATGATATTCTTAAGGCTCATGCAACAATTGTAATGTGATAAAAATACTTGAGATTTCTGTGGACAATAAAATAACATCCTAAAATTCTACTGTCTTGATGCCTACTTTCACTCCCTACTTGAAGGGAGATGCTAAATTTCACTTACGAATAAGGGATTGAACCCAGGTGGCCTACATTGTAGGCAGATTCTTTATTGTCTGAGCCATCAGGGAGGCCCACAAGTAAAGATGAAATAACTCCCCCCCGCCCCCACCAAGTCCAGAGATGCCCTGAATTCTAACCATTGACTTCAGGTTAAGAACTCCTTCCCGGAACCATGGGGGAGAGAAGCTGGTATGAGAGGGCACAGGAAGCGTAACTGGGGAGTGCTGGGTGTAGTGTGTGTGTGTGTGCGCGTGTGTGCGTGTATGTGAGAGAGACAGGATTAACTGCACATCTTATCAGATAAAACTCTTCAAAATAGAAAGTTCTTGGGAAAACTTACAAAGAGACAAACTAAAAACTATGTTTTCCAGTTATTAAAGGTAGCCCATTTTCTGTCCCTTTCTACTATTTTTTTCAGGACAAAGCCCAAGAAATTATTGAAAATTTGTGATGTCATACACTGATTGTGGGATTTAAATTCTTTTTTTTTCCTTCCAAAAGACTTTGCAAGGCATGGATGTATCTTTACAAAGCAACCATAAAACACTTATCCAGAGATTTCCCAAATCACTGTAATGAGAAGTAAGAGAAAAACTGCCAGATTTCAGCCAGACAGTGACATCCTTCACCCCTAAAAAGCATCAGTTGTTGGTACAATATGATATGTTAATTAGGGAACTTATGTCTTTTTTTTTTTTTTTAAGGTGACAGTCAGCTTCAGAGACGCCGAGGAGAACTCGGTATGGATTCGAATTGCCTGGGGAACACAGTATAAAAAGCCAAACCAGTACAAACCTGCTTACGTGGTATACTATTCCCAAACTCCATATGCCTTCACTTCATCCTCCCGACTGAAGAGCAATCTACCCCTTCTGGGTCAGGTATGGAACCAACCACTATAAGCGGTATTGTTGTTGTTCAGTTGGTAAGTTGTGTCCGGCTCTTGGCAGCCCCACGGACTGCAGCACGCCAGGCTTCCCTGTCCTCCACTATCCTGGAGTTTGCTCAAGTGCATGTCCATTGAGTCGGCGATGATGCTATCTACCCATCTCATCCTCTGCTGCCCTCTTCTTTTGCCTTCAGTCTTTCCCAGCATCAGGGTCTTTTCCAATTGAGTCAGCTCTTGCATTATCCTTATCTCAGGGCCATGTAGGTTTAAACTCCTCAATATCATTTGATGTAAAATACCACCCATAATTCTTGATCTCCTAAAATAAGGAGCAGGAAGTACTATTATTCTGCAAGTGAGAGCACGGCATCAGCATTGGTTTAGAACTCTTCATTAGTGTCTCGAAATCGAGAAGTAATGCACAATTGAGGTAAAAATCCAACCAATGAAGTCTCTAAACAATCTTTTAAGACTTCATACCCCTTTTCCCAATCCCACTCACCCAAAGTAACTGCTTTTAATTGTTTTGCTGGTTCCTTTCGGAAGATGTTTTATTACAGAAACCAGAGTGGTACATAGGGTCTATAATTTGCTTTTTCTATTTGCATTTTTGCATGGCAGTGTCATTGTAGTATTAACAACTAATCATCAAAAATGGTAACATTTGCATATTCATCCTTTATTCTTTTTTTTTTTTTTAAAGTGTCCGATCTTCGTGGTTCAACCTTCCTGGGTGCTTTTCTGAATCCACATTTTTGCTGAATAAAAAAGTTAAACCCACAATCTCTTTTTCAATGTCACCCCCTCATCCTTTATTCTTAACTCTCACCTTAATTTATCACAATTCCTAACTTTAAACAGGATCATTCTGGGACTTCCCTGGCAGTCCAGTGGTTAAGACTCTGTACTTCCACTGCAGGGGGCATGGGTTCGGGCTTTGGTTGGGGAACTGATATCCTGCCTGCTGTGTAGTTTGACCAAAACAAAAAAAAATAGAATCTGTTTTCTAAAAATGGTACAAAAGATCTTGCCTTTCTGAGGATCTTAATGCCACTAGCCACTGTTTTTGTTTTTCAAGCTGAGTAACAGACCATGAGATTTAATTATTCTGGATTTCTTTTCACTTTTAAGTAAAAATTATTCACTGATTACAACTCCTACATTTTGTCTGAACAAGTATTATAAATAAAGAGATAGACACAGTAATGTTATTAATAATCTTGCTAATTTTCACTTCAAGGCACTGACAGTTGCTAGCAAACACCATCAGATTGTGAAAATGGACCTCAGAAGCCGGTATCTGGACTCTCTTAAGGCTATTGTTTTTAAACAGTATAATCAGGTGAGCCCATCTTTGACTCTATTTAAACCTGAGTCTCCATTTTCTCTTTCATGCGTAATTTAGAAGTTAAGCAGGTAGGAAAGTCTACCTCCAACAACAGGAGATCACATTAGATGTCCCTGAAGTGGAGAAAGATTTCAGCAAACATGATAGAAAATAAGATAATTCCTCACTTTCATCTTTTCATAACTGTATTGTTTATACTGCCCATTGGTCATTGGAGTGTATGTTATAGGGCCCCTGTTTCCTAATCAGCTATTCCAATCAGAATTTATTTTCTCTTCAGAGTAACTTGACATTATCTTTTGAAGCTGATTATATTATTCTTTTATGCAAGAGAGAAGCAGAATTTTTTGTCCCACTAGTCAAGTAAGTGATATAGGAATTAAAAGAGGAAGCATTGGTTTATGAATTCCCACAGTTTATTTGTCAAAATTATTTGAGTGTATTGACAGAAAACAACAAAATCCTGTAAAGCAATTATCCTTCAATAAAAAAAATAAAAAAAGTTTTATTAACACCTTTCAGCTATTTACTTTTCACTTGGCAAACATGAAACATTTTCAATACTGAATTTTACTGAGGGCAAATTAATGGTAATTTGTTCAACTGAGTTTCAATAAAATGAGCTTTGCATTTGAATGTTAAAAAAAAAATTATTTGAGTGTGGAACTTCCCTAGCAGTTCAGTAGTTAAGACTTCACTTCCAAAGCAATGGGCATGGGTTCAATCCCTGGTCAGGAAGCTAAGATCCCACGTGCCATGCTGTGTAAGTCAAAAAAAGAAAAAATGTTCTGGTCAAATATCAAGGCATATTATCCTGGGCCAATCTGGTACAAAGGGTATAACCATAATTCCTCATAACTTCATGAGGTGTGTCTAGTGTACTAGGAGTAAAACAAACAAACAAAAAAACCTATGAAGAAAAAAAATTATTTGAATGTATTTTTTCCTTTTAATGATAATGGATCTGGCCTTGCTCCAAGGCTCAGGGTTGTTGTTGTGTTTTTTTTCCCCCCTCTGCATGGCATCTGTGTGCTCATATGTTCAGACTCCTATAGAATTGTTAAGACTGTATATCTTCGAGCCCCTAGGTATGTTCTACTTATGTATTTTCATCTGTTCTAAGT
The DNA here is from genome assembly GCF_055505025.1 of Bos grunniens. NCBI lineage: Eukaryota > Metazoa > Chordata > Mammalia > Artiodactyla > Bovidae > Bos > Bos grunniens. The sequence goes on from NC_141182.1 coordinate 7,857,810, forward strand.
AGAAAGAAGTGATGGCTTTCTGCAAGCTACTCTTTAAAGAAAACAAGCTTAACATTAAGAAGTTGCATACATATACGTTCCCATATGTAAAACAGATAGCCAGTGGGAATTTGCTGTTATGATGCAGGTAGCTCACACCTGGTGCTCTGTGTCAACCTGGAGGGGTGGGATGGGTGGGAGGTGGGAGGGAGGGTCAGAAGAGAAGGGACATATGTATACCCATGGCTGATTCATGTTGATGTATGGCAGAAACCAACACAATACTGTAAAGCAATTATCCTCCAATTAAAAATATTTTTTAAAAAAGTTAGATAATGATTTTCCCCCATAGCACCTTCCCTCTTACCTACCTGCCTCCTACCAAATTGCTATTAATATCAACAGTTCTGCTATGATTAGGTGCATTTCTAGAAAAACTCATCAAATACTTGATTATAAAAACAGTGCTTTCAGTGGGGGAAAGTGAGTGAAGGAGTCTGGGAGATTTAGACTTACAGCAGGAAAGTTATTTTTCTGTAAGCAATGTCAGTGAGGTTTTTTTCCACAGTTATAAAGACATAAAGCTGCAGCATCACATTGTAAAGGCTGCCTTTGATTTCTCTAGCTTTTGGCTCAGCAGCTATAGTTCTTCCAGATACACTTTTATGTTAACAAGGTACAGAGTTCCTCAAACAAAGCAGCCTTGTTGCTGGCCCCGGCAGCCTCTGTCAATATCACTCTAGGAGAGATGCTCAACTCAGTCTGCATAGGGCCTCAAATATCTGTGTTGGGAAAAACGAAAGATAAGATTCGCCATACTTTTGTGCACTAAAACTAATTAATATCTATACTTTGAGGTGATAAAATTAAGAAAGCATTTACTTTTTTCTGTTTTCTTTTTCCTAGAGCTTTGAAACTCACAACTGTACTACATCTCTACAAGAAGGAAGCCTTGGGCTAGATATAAATAGTATGTGTATTTTAAGATAAAAACTGAAATTTGGAAGGACATTCCTTTTCAGATTTCTCTCACCCAGTAAAACATTTCTGTACCAGGATTGTGATTCAAAAGTATCTCCTGTTTTCAGAAAACTGAAAAGTAAATTTCTGTTGAAGTGGGGAAGCTAAGCTAATATAGGTCTCCTTTAGAATTTGCTAGAATGGCATCTAATCATAATCACAACCAAAACAAACAATTAAATAATTTAACTGAGCATTTCTTCTGTGCCAGGCACCATACTAAGGTGTTTATATGTATCATTTCCTTAATCTTCACAGCAGTCCCATGAACAAGCTCTTTTCATGAGAAAAGAGGGGTAGAAAACTGGGTTTCAGAGAGGTTTAGTAACTTGCTGAGCAGAATCACATAACTAGGAATCAGCAAAGCCAGAAGAAAAACCGAATCTGAGCCTGGAGCCCAGGATCTTAATGCATTGGGTAAATTGCTTCCCAAGTACTTTATTGCACTTCGTGGGTATTTCGCTTTTTACACATTGAAGGTTTGTGGCCACCCTGTATTGAGCAAATCTGTGGGCACCATTTTCCCAGTAGCACTGGCTCAGGTCGTGTCTCTGTCACAGTTTCTCGCAGTGTTTCAGACTTTTTCATTTTTGTTACGGTGATCAGTGATCTTTGATGTTACTATTGTAAAAGATTACAACTTGCTGAAGGCTCAGATGATGGTCAGTATTTTTTAGCAATAAAGTACTTTCTAATTAAGCCATGTATATTGTCCTCTTAGACATAATACTGTTGCACATGTAATAGACCACAGTACGATATAAACATAACTTTCATATGCACTGGGAAACCAAAAAACTCATGTGAGTCACTTCATTGCAGTGGTATAGAACTGCACCCACTTATTTCTGAGGTGTGCCTGTAATCAGAGTCGTGACCATATCACCATTCATAGTTGACACGAGTCCATCCATAGAAAACCCAAGAAAATAGAATATGAAACTACTAATGCGGATCAGAAAGTTCGAAAAAAGTGGTGGGGTATAATATACTATAAAAATGGAAATGTTCCTCTTTCTTGGCAGTGACTTAGCAGTAAAATGAAATGGTGCAGCCATTATGAAGTAAACCATGCCTTTCCAATGGCATAGGAACTGCTATTGATTTCATGTTAAGTAAAGAAAGCAGGCTACAAAATTGTGTATATTTTATAAGCCCAGCCTTAAAAATACATATCTTTATTCACTGAAAAAAAGGGTTAGACAAATGTATTAAAATGTTAACAGTATTTATCTTTGTGTGGTAGGATTATGGGTGATTTTTATCTTCTTTCTTATCAACCTATATTTCTAACTTTCTACTTTATAAGAAATGATTACAATCAAGTGAAAAGGCAGTAAATGTTACTTCAAAATTATATGAGCAAGTTGAAAGATTAGGAATGAAAGGATGATACTTTGTGGATGAAATACATTCCTAACAGCTGGTTTCTCTTAAAATCTTCCATCTATAGTGGATTCAAGGATCATTCATGAAAACAAAGTTGAAAAAGAAAGAGTGCAGAGAGTGACTCAAGAAATTTTTGGAGACTATCCTCAACCAAGACTAGAATTTGCACAATATAAGGTAGGATGTTGCTATAAACTAACTACAAGCTATCAATATTTTTTAAAAAGAACTAAAATTTCAAGTGGAAAACAATTCAAAGAAACTTATGTCATTCGTCACTTTAATTTTGTATAATCTATGAGTTAAAATAGACTTCTTTATCGTATTTAGTAAGTTCCTCTGTTGCAAAGGACAACCTTTGGAAATTTTGAATCTGCTTTTTCATTTCACCTTTTATATTAATCCAGTTATGTGTAACCAGCTGTGATCTATATTTTTGAGGGAAAAACAGATTGTATCCTTCTAGCCCATCCACACCTAGAATAGTGTTTGTGCATGGTCAGTGCTCATAAATACTCATTGGACAAAAGATTGAAGAAATCAGTCATTATATAGCCCAGTTGGCATCACATAGGGAAAAAAACAGTAGCCTGCAAACCTGGCTCATTCCAGGAGTGAGTCACTGCCCACCAGGAAAGCCAGGTGGGGGGCAAGCCCTTGGCCACCATTAGCAAAATTCAAGATTTATATCATGACCACTCTAATCTAATAGTCATATTCATATTCATAACACTCTCCTCCCTTCAAACCTTCCAATAACATTCTTCCTGCTTAGAATTTTCTGCAGCTACAGGCCACACTTGAAGTCCACCAGTGATCTGCTTAGTCAGGCCCAACACCTGTTTGGTTTGGTTTGTTTTTAGTGGGAAAAGTTGATTTGACACCTTTCAAGTTAAGTTCCCTGAATGGCGGGTTTTAACCCAGTTCTTTTAAATATACCCTAAGACAGTCATTCTCCAAGTGTGGTCTCTGGGTCAGCAGCATCACCATCACCTGGGAATGGGTAAGAAATGCAGGTTCTTGGCCCCCCATAATCCTACTGGATAGGGGACTCTGGAGGTGGGTCCCAACCATCTGTTTTCACAAGCCCTCAAGCTGATTCTGCATAGAGAACCGCTGATCTAGGACACATAAGATTTAATCCACAAAACTTTGCTTTATACACATCTGAGAATGTGTCTATTCTATAAGTCAAGGTACGCATTTATTCATACCCGCTACTAAATTTCCCCTACCTCTTCTATTTTGAAAAATGCCAAACCTTCAGGAAACATGCACGAATACTTCAGTAAGCATCCATTTCCCCTTTGCTTCAAAATGCGCTCGTTGTTACCATTTAGCCACATTTGCTTTCTTTTCTCTTTCTTTGTTCTGAGCCATCTGAATTAGCGGCAGACATTACTCACCCTCTGCACTGCTTCATGCATGAGTGCTTCAGCATTCTGCCTCTAAATTTTAAGAATCATTTTAAGCAAAAAGCAAAAAGTTGAAGTTAGAGTCTAAGAGCCAAGTACCTATTGAAGTAGCAATACTTGGATATTTGATGATATGAGGAACTGTTAGTAATTTTCTTAGGTGTGCTAATGTGGAGGTGAAGTTTAGAAAAAATCCTTTTTAGGTATATATGGATATTACAAGCAGGATACTATGGTGTCTTGGATTTGCTTCAAAATAATCCAGTGGATATGGGCAGTAGGGAACAGGAGGTGGGGTAATAGATGGAACAAGACTGGTGATTGTTTCAGCTGAGTGATATGTATGGGGGACTCCTTACACTGTGCTCCTTCTATATGTTTCTTAAATTTTCTATAATAAGTTAAATTGTGGTAGTGACCCAAAACACATGAAATTTTTTTACATTGAAATGACAGATTACAAAAAATAGTGCTCATTTTCCATTAAGAATGTAAACCTAATGCTCAAGTAAAGGACATCCTGAGGGCAGGATCTCCTGCATGTCAGGCACTGTGCACCCTCGGCATTTTGTGTGCGATATTGCTGATATCCTGGTTTCCCCCAGTGTTTGCAATTAGCAATTTAAATGGTCCCACTCCCATTCATCCCTGTGTTTCTTGATAACAAGAATTAGTGAAACACATAATCCTGTCTCTTTATATTTTGCCATTGCAATTGATGTATTTAATAGTCATTTATAAATATATCTGATGACAGCTTGAAACGAAATTCAAAAGTGACTTAAACGGGGGCATCCTGGCTGAGAGAGAAGAGCCCCTCCGGTGCCTGGTAAAGTTCTCTAGCCCGCATCTTCTGGAAGCGCTGAAATCCCTGGCCCCAGCCGGTAAGTGGTCAGCTTATTTCACCAGTGGGAATTAACAACACACTACATTTGACCCTCTCTGTGCTGACTAATTGCCTCTCAACTTTCTCATGGCTCCAGCCTGCTATTCCGTCATGCCTCGTTTTGAAAATATTCTGTTTCATTTAACGAGGGTCCATGATCCACCCTCTAATCTTGGCCATTTTTAAACTGATGTTTCATTTTCTTTTCTTTTTTTTTTAATTTTAGGTATTGCAGATGCACCACTTTCTCCACTGCTCACTTGCATACCCAATAAGGGAAAGAATTATTTTAAAATTAGAGATAAATAAGCTATATGTGGTTTTTGTTAAGTACAGCATCCTTGACTGTATTGCATATGAATTTTAGTTAATGACTAGCTGGAGAGCTTCTATCTACAAAACCTGTTTTAGAAATTCATCCTTGATATTGAAGATTTGGAAATGTTCAATGTAATTCTTGGGACTGATTCTTTCCTCCTGCCGCAAAGCATAGCAGTTGCGGGACTAAGATGTGACAGGATGTCTTTTCTTTCACTCCTGTCTCTCCTCAATCCCAGAGAGGTCTGGTTCCATTGGGATTTTCTCTTAAGACTTGGATCACAGAAAGAAGCACCAAGAAACTACACCGAACTCAAAATTTTCTAAGAGAAGCATAAAATTGGTCCATTCAAAGGGCACATTTGGGCCCATTAAGTTATTATTGCAAGAGGTAGCCTACTAGGTGATTCAGTTATACAAAATAATGATTTCATTGTAAATATGATATTTCTCATAATCTATTTTATCACACATATGGCATTCAAACTGACTGGTAATATACCAATTTGTAAATAAAGATATTTAAAAACTGGTACATGAGTCACTTTTAGTGAAAATCCTTCAGTGATCATCACTAAATCACATGTCCTTTTATAATAACACTTTAAAACACAGTACCTATCTTGATCCACAAAGGATTTGGTGTTAAAACAACATATGTTACAATTATGATAGAATTAAAAGTGAGGAAATCTGGGCAAATGAAGGTCAGAAAAAGAAACAGGAGGACAAAATAAAACCAGAGGTAAGATTACCATTGGGCTTCCCTGGTGGCTCAGTGGTAAAGAATCTGCCTGCAATGCAGGGGACCTGGGTTTGATCCCTGGGTCAGGAAGATCCCCTGGAGAAGGAAATGGCAACCCACTCCAGTATTCGTTCCTGGAGAATTCCATGGACAGAGAAGCCTGGCAGGGTACAGTCCATGGGGTCACAAAGAGTCAGACACAACTGAGTGACTAACACTAACTAACTAACCCAGGCAGTCAGACTCAAGTCTGCCCTCTTGGACACCCAGCTGGAAGAAAGAAAAGCCTTATGGATGCTGTCTCACACGTGGGGTTTTTTTTTTTTTTTGGCACACAATACTTTTAAAATCAGAATTAGTTACTCTGGTGAGCAAAACAGTACCCTTCTCAAAGATGTCCACATCCTAGTCCCTGGAATATATAAACCTGTTAACTTTGCAGATGGGGAAGTTATCCCAGGTTTCCTGGAAGGACCCAATGTAATCACTAGGTCCTCAAAAGTTGGAATAGAAGAGAGCAGAGGGAGATGTGAGTACTGAAGAAATCAGAGTGATGTGAAGAGGGCGCGACTCACCATAAATGACTGAGAAGCTGGACAAGGCAAGTAAACAAGATTCTTCCGTAGAGCCTCCAGAAAAAAATGCAGCCAGGCCCACACCTTCATCTTCACCTAGTAGACTTATTTCAGACTTCTGACCTCCACAACTGTGAATAACAAACTGTTTCAGATCACCAGGTGTGTGTGGTAACTTGTTACTGCAGCAGTAGAAAACAAGCAGAGCTGCTAATATATTAAAAAGTTGGGAGTTGTCACATAAAAATCCTGAAAAATAAACATGGCAATACCAAAGACTGGTAGCAGCTGCTCCAGTTAGGCTAGATCTCATTTCCCTGGGGTCCTCACCCCTCCCTTTTAGGTACGCCTGGCCTTCTACACTCATTTACTTGACCTATCTGGTCCCTCTTCCTACTTCGTTTTTGGAGCCCGGCCCTGAGTTACACTGTCTCCCAAAGAGTAATCAGATTTCACCAGTTAAAATACAGGCAAGTAAATCTACCGTCTCTAAAATTATTAACTCTGTCAATTATAACAGTTCTTTTGTTTGTATAATGTGACCTCAGGCTAGTTACTTGCCTCTCTGCAGATGAGGAAGAACTCATAGTATGTACCCGCGAGGGCTGTTTTGAGGACAAAATGAGATACTGGATGAAAAGTGCATTCCCCATGTGTGGTAAACAGATCATTCATTGTAATTAACAAGGTTCGGCCTCTGCTGCTCTTGAACACCTGGTTTATTTCTAATCTTTGGGAAGTAAAGTTCCCGAACGCATTGCTTTTTCTTGTATCCAACTTTTGCCAGAGGTTCAGATTTCTAGGAAGGCGAATGAGGCTCAGAGGGACCTACACGTCTTACCTGTTCCCAGGACCCCCTGTGAAGTTTTACACCCCGCCCGCCTCACCTGGCTGCGCTCCGCCGCAGACGTGCCCTCCGCCTCCGGCAGGGGGCGCCGCCGCCCGGGCTCCGCCGGATGCTAATAAGGCCCCGCCCCCTGCCGGAAGTCGCTGCGGCGGGAGGCGGAGCCGGCTGGCTTGGTCCGTCCGCGGCGCGAGAGCCATGGCGGCATCTGAGGCGGCGGCGGCGGATCCCGCGGCTCTCGCCTCGGGCGCCCCGGCCGTCCCGGCGGCCGCGAGGGGAGCCGCCGCCGCCTCGGGCCCGTGGGTGCCCCCCGGGCGGCTGAGAGGCAGCCGGCCGCGACCGCCGCCGGCGAGGCAGCAGCCCGCGGGTTCGGCGCCGCCGGCCCGGGAGCTTATCCAGCCGTCGGTGAGCGAGCTGTCCCGGGCCGTGCGGACCAACATCCTGTGCACGGTGCGCGGCTGCGGCAAGATCCTGCCCAACAGCCCCGCGCTCAACATGCACCTGGTCAAGAGCCACCGCCTGCAGGTGAGCCCGCCGCGGGCCGCGCCTCCCGGGGCCTGGCGCCACCGAGCGTCTGACGCGGGCGGCGAGGGCCACGGACGTGACCGCCCCGGGGTCCGGCCGGCGGCGGGGGTGCGGGCCGCCGCGGCCCTCAGAACGGGCCGGACCGCCGAGGGGGGACCCGGCAGGGAGAGTGGAAGCCCGGACGCAGGAGGGCACGGCGGGAGGAAAGCCCTGTGTCACGCGCCAGGCTGTCGGGCTCCGACCCGCGGGACCACCGGCGCGCACGCGGCGGCGGCCCGGGCGTTTCTCACGGTCGTGTCGTGAGCTCTCAGGGCACCTCCGTCCTGTTGCAGAGAAACCGGTGACGCTGCCCGCGTAGTGCTGGGCTTTAAACGCGGGCTCGGCTCTATGCCGGCGCTCTTTGCACCACACCCACAAGCACCTCCTTCGGGCCTTTGGGTGCTGCCCAGTCATTAGCAGGGAGCTGCAGATTTGGCAACAAGTTCCACCGCTTTGGTAATATCAGCTTTGCTCAGGAATGAGAGCTAAGGGAAGTCTCCCTCTAGGATCTTAAGAGGGGACATTGTATATAATTACAGGACAATAATCCTGAACGTCCATTCCACCTTACATAAAATGGGGAGGTGATTCTTTTTTCAACCCGAAGTGGCCGTCTGTGGAAAGCTTATTAAAAACCCAGAGGTGCAGCCCCACCCAATACCTCTTAAATCATAATTTCTCAATCATTACAATAGGACATTTCCTTCCACCACTTCTTAAAGTCTTTCTAAGCCAACAGTGGCTTATAACGTAATTTTAAAGTGTGTCATTGAAAGCTACGTTGTGAGTATGTAGCTTTTGATGGTCTGACTTGATTGAGAAGCAAGTTTAAGTCACCTAGTCTCTTGCATGGTATGTCTGCCCTTCAGGTAAAGCTTCCTCAGGAATGTTGTTAGACTCAGACTTCTGATAAGAATTTAACAGAAAGTTTGAGGTTGTCTTCTGTAGTAGGGTAGATACGATGACCATGAAGAGCTGTCCACTTCCAACTCCAGCTGATTAGAGAGGCAACAGGATTCTTAGGAAGATGAGGGAGCCCAATCTGGAAATGTACTGTGGAAGTAAGCTGAGGTGGGTCTGTATTTTCCCTGCAGGTGGAACTGCAGTATTCCATGATAGTTCTGGGTTGCTTCCACACACAAGTGCAGTGACTCTGGAAATGGTTGTTCTCCTGTTTCCTCCTTCATACTAAATTTTAATTAAACACTTCCCTTCCTTAATCATATTTTAACTTGAGTGGATGAACTATATATTTGTAGGAATTCTGCAGCCTAATTGCTGTGTTCTCTTCAGCTCATATATAACAGCCATCACCCACCTTCAGATCATCCCCTCACTGATTACTAAGGCAGACATTACATCTCTAAGCACAACAGAAGCGGCCAGTCTGACGAGGACTGTCTTTACCTTGTTGGCCTGAACGTCATTCTGGCAAGCACCTTTTAACACTTTATATTGTTTTTTGTGGAACTGCTGTCAGGAGCTATATCTCTCCAGATCTTGTGAAGAATCCGTTAAGCAAAAAGATACCATTTATCAGTACTTCTCAGGATTGGTTTGATAGTATACAATTGTTGTTCATTCCCTTTGTCGTGTCTGACTTTTTGCAACCCCGTGAACCGCAGTGCTCCAGGCTTCACTGTCCTTCGCTATCTCCCTGAGTTTGCTCAAACTCATGTCCATTGAGTCAGCGATACCATTCAGCCATCTCATCCTATGTCATCCCCTTCTCCTCTAGCCCTCAATCTTATCCAGCATCAAGGTCTTTGCCAATTAGTTGGCTCCTTGCATCAGATGGCTGAAGTACTGAAACTTCAGCTTCAGCACCAGCCCTTCCAATGAATATTCAGGATTGATTTCCTTTTGGATTGATTGGTTTGATCTCCTTGTGTGCAAGGGGCTCTCGAGAGTCTTCTCCAACACCACAGTTCAAAAGCATCAATTCTTCGGCGCTCAGGCTTCTTTATGGACCAACTCTCACACCCATATATGACTACTAGACAAACCATTGCCTTGCCTAGACGGACCTTTGTTGGCAAAGTAATGTCTCTGCTTTTTAATATGCTGTCTAGCTTGGTCATAACTTTTCTCCCAAGGAGTAAGCGTCTTAATTTCATGGCTGCAGTCACCATCTGCAGTGATTTTGGAGCCCAAGAAAATGAAATCTGACACTGTCTCCATTGTTTCCCCATCTATTTGCCATGAAGTGATGGGACTGGATGCCATGATCTTCATTTTTTGAATGTTGAGTTTTAAGCCAGCTTTTTCACTCTCCTCTTTCACCTTCATCAAGAGGCTCTTTAGTTCCTCTTCACTTTCTGCCACTAAAGTGTGTCATCTGCATATCTGAGGTTGTTGATATTTCTCCCAACAGTCTTGATTCTAGCTTGTGATTCATCCAGCCCAGCATTTCTCATGATGTTCTCTGCACGTAAGTTAAATAAGCAGGGTGACAATATGTAGCCTTGACGTACTCCTTTCCCAGTTTGGAACTAGGCCATTGTTCCATGTCTGGTTCTAACTGTTGCTTCTTGTTCTGCATGCAGGTTTCTCAGGAGGCAGGTAATGTGATCTGGTATTCCCATCTCATTAAGAATATTCCACAATTTGTTGTAACCCATACAGTCAAAGGCTTTAGTGTATTCAGTGAATCAGAAGTAGATTTTTTTTTTTTTTAATTCCCTTGCCTTTACTATGATACAGTGTATGTTGGCAGTTTGATCCCTGATTCCTCTGCCTTTTCTAAATCCAGCTTGTTCATCTGGAAGTTCTCAGTTCACGTACTGCTGAAGCCTAGCTTGAATAAGTTTATTTCTAATTGTGTTTTTAAAATATATAAAGTTCAGGAATTCTGAAGCATACAGTAGACTAAGAAGCAGGAATGTGTTTGAAGCAGGAATGTGTTTGAGGCAAGTGCAGATTTTGACAGTCAGGTCTTTACTTGAACTTTAGCCCAGCTGAGTATCAGTAGCCTCTCCTGCTTAGAATCTGTGTGAAGCCATTCTTCCAGTTCTAGTCATTTCTCAGATTTCTCTTGTCTGAAGACAGCACAGTGCATTCAAGATCTCTTTCTGAACTGAAAATTGAACAACCCCAAAATGGACTCTCCTGAGTTGCCTTCCTAGGTCACTAGAGAGACCTGTTTCAGGGGAAATTTGAGAAACCTCACCCTGAACCATCATTGTTTTTTTTCTTATCAAACAGGCTCACTTTGCTTCCTTGTTCTGTCTTTCTAACCATGTGGCCCCTGAACATCTGCCCTCTTGGTGTTTTAAAATAAAGGTGGCCTATGTGACAAAACAGCCATATCTGCATAGTGTTGCCCAGTGTGGTGAATCTACACTTAGTCAGGAGCCAAAGAAGCAGGCTCTTGAGTTCACACACTACTCTTGGACACGATGTTCTCCACGTGTCCAAAAGAGGCCTCAGCACAGGAGCTGATGGGGAGCTCTCTGTGGCCTTGAAAGGGTTCTGTGTTGGACCAGAGACTCCAGTGTGCTCCTTCTGGCCCTGAACCTGAGTATGTCCGCTTGGAGATGTGCATAGTATTCCATGGAGATTTTCCCTTTCTTCTGTTGATTAGAGCTACTTACGTAATTCTAGTTTCTTTCCTAGTTTTTTTTTTTTCTTTCCTATAGTTTTTTTCTTCCCTAGTTTGTTTTTTTTCTCCTAGATTATGATAATCTTTTCTTCCCTTCCCCATTGGTTGCTGAGATGTTCTTTATTTTATTCTAATCTTTGCTCAGAAGGTATCCTGCCCTCACTGAACTATTCCCTTACAATTAACAAGTTCTTCTGAATGATGATGGATAAAAGTGGAGATAAAAGAGTTGTAAGTTGCAAGGTACATGATACCTTGTGATTTTATGTGGGTTCCTGGTGATTCAGGGGGAAAGAAGAGTAGGAGTAGATGAGCATTTCTTGATTCTTTTATCCCTCGTGTTTGAAAATAGTGAAAGGGACAGGAGGACCATTAAAGAACACCTTATCCAGCAACACACATTTTTAAAGCATGGCTTAGTGGATAAGTCTGCTAAGTTTTATTCTAGAATGTATATAGCACTTAAGAACGAAAATACCACTTTTTACTGCAGTTCATGTTTTACTGTGCCATCACCGTTTCTTTTCTCCCCTGTTCTCAGCTCAGAGCTTATTGTCTCTAAACAGAGTTGGGAAGAAGGTCAGGAACTGGGTAGAGAGGTGGTGTTGGGATGGGCCGAGGAATTGGCCCTAAGAAGGCGGGAAAGTGAACAGCGTCAGGTTGTTGCCACACCTGTAATGACAACACCAAGATGTTGACATCAGCATGGCTGCCTTTAGTGTCTCATCCTGGTGTGTGATACAACTTTGACTTAGGTGACCATAAACATTTACTCTTCAAAAAGATTCCTAAGTGCAACAAATATATATTCCTCCTCTTGAAAACTTTTGGGGAATGTTAAGTAGTTCCATTAGATAACAGGGAAATGACAGAAAAGAAGTGTAGTTTGAAGCTGTTTAGTACAGGACTTTGGATGTCCCAGTGGCTAGAAGAATTTGGAGTGCTCTCGAATATGTTTGAGTGAGGTAATGTTATAATCAGAGCTATATTTTAGAAAGGTGAATCTGGCAACATGTGAATGAAAAGAAAATTGAAGGTTTAGAAATTAGGCTAGTGACAAAGTCCAAACAAAGTCAAGAATACTTGAACTGTTGATGGTAGCAGTGGAAAAGGAAAGATGAGCAGGTGGTAGGAGACAGTATAAAAGAGTAGCTAGCAAAACTTGGAAGCAACCGAGATGTCCTTCCAGAGGTGAATCAGTAGGGAACAGTGATACATCCAGACAGTGGAGTGTCAGCCCTGAAAAGAGATGAGCGGTCAGTCAGTGGTTGTCCGTGCTTACAGAGAAAGGTGTCATGAATAGGCGGAGCACAGCTTTTTAGGGAAGTGAATACACTCTGTGTGATATTGTAATAATGGATAACCATCATTATCGTTTGGCAAAACAAAAGCCATAGAATGTGCAGCACCAATAGTGAATTCTAATATAATCTATAGACTTTGGGTCATAATGATGTGTCAGTGTAGTTTCATCAATTGTAAACAAATGTACTATTCTGCTGAGAGATGTTAATAGTGAAACAGGCTATATTGGAGTGGGATGGGGGGGCTGCATATGGTGTATGGCAACTCTGTACTTTCCACTCAGTTTTGCTATGGAATAAAACTCTTAAAAATAAATTTTATTAATTTTTCAAAAAGGGAAGTGAACAGGTATATGAGAACATGATAGGGAGTTTAAAAAGGGGTAATAAAAGGATTTCTAAGCAAATTGAGAATGTTTTAGAAATAAGCATGAATTTCGTGGTGACCCTGTAAGCAGAGTTTTATAGAACATTTGACAGGCTAAAACACAGAAGAGGGCCGTCTCCTTGGTTGTAACTAAGAAGAATTTGGTAATGGTCAAGTGAATTAAGGCTTTTAGGGTCTTTCTTAATATCTTGTCCACATTTCATTTTTTCTTGCATATTATACACTGCTGCTGCTGCTAAGTCGCTTCAGTCGTGTCCGACTCTGTGCGACCCCAGAGATGACAGCCCCCCAGGCTCCCCCGTCCCTGGGATTCTCCAGGCAAGAACACTGGAGTGGGTTGCCATTTCCTTCTCCAATGCATGAAAGTGAAAAGTCAAAAGTGAAGTCGCTCAGTCGTGTCCGACTCTTAGTGACCTCATGGACTGCAGCCTACCAGGCTCCTCCGTCCATGGCATTTTCCAGGCAAGAGTACTGGAGTGGGGTGCCATTGCCTTCTCCTATTATACACTAGAAGGAAGATAATATAAGTTTAAAAAGTATTTCCTTTAAAAAAGATAAATTGGTGAATGGGATGAGTTTGATGACAGTGTTATTGTCATTTGAGCCTAGCAGATGTCCTTGTTTTAACAAAAGGAGCATTCCAATCATACTTTCACAAGTATAATATTTTCTTTAAGATGAGTCCATAGATTTTCTTTTTTAAATCGAAGTATAGTTGATTTACAATGTTATGTTCACAGCAAAGTGATTCAGTTTTACATACATATACTTTCTTTTTTATATATTTTTTTCTGTTATGGTTTATCACCAGGTGTTGAATATAGTTCCCTATAGTATACAGTAGAACCTTGTTGTCTGTATATTCTGTATATAGTAGTTAGAATCTGCTAACCTGACTCTCAGTCTGTCCCTCCTCCTTGGCTACCCACAAGTCTGTTCTCTATACCTGTGAGTCCACTTCTGCTTCATAGATAAATTATTTTGTGTCATATTTCAGATTTCACATATAAGTGATATCATATGGTAGTTGTCTTTCTCTTTTTGACTTACTTCACTTATACGATCATTTCTAGTTCCATCCATGTTGCTGCCAGTGGCGGCATTTCATTCTTTTTTATGGCTGAGTTGTACTCTATTGTATGTATATACATCACATCATCTTTGTGCATTCATCTGTTGATGGACTTTTGGGTTGTTTCCTCGTCTTGGCTATTGTGAATAGTGCTGTTAGGAATGTAACGGTGCATGTATCTTTTTGAGTTATAGTTTTATCTGGATACATGCCCAGGAGTGGGATTGCTGGATCATATGGCAGTTCTATTTTTAGTTTTCTGAGGAACCTCATACTGTTTTCCATAGTGGCTGCACCAACTTACATTCCCAGCAACAGTGTGGGAGGGTTCCCTTTTCTCCACACCTCTTCAGCGTTATTGTTTGCAGACTTTAATGATGGCCATTCTGACTGATGTGGAGTGGTAGCTCACTGTAGTTTGGATACGCATTTCTCTGATAATTAGCGGTGTTGAGTGATGTTTCCTGTGCTTGTTGGCCGTAGGTATGTCTTCTTGGGAGAGATGTCTATTTAGTTCTTCCACCTGTTTTTTGAATGGGTCGTTTGTTTTTTGTTGTTGAGTTATATGAGCTGTTTGTGTATTTTAGAGATTAAGCCCTTCTGTGTTGCATCGTTGCAAATATTTTCTCCCATTCCACAGGTGGTTTTTCCGTTTTATTGCGGCTTCCTTTGTTGTGCAAAAGCATGGAAGTTTGACTTGGTCTGATGTGTTTACTTTGCTTTTATTTCTGTGCCACAAAAACAGTGTTTAATGTATAGGATGAGTTTAGATCAGCTTATTGGCAGAAAGCAAGAGGAGCAACAAAAATCTCCACAGCAGATAACCAGTAGCTGTAATAATGGAGTGATTATGTGATAGCCTTAGTCACTGAGTCATGTCTGACTCTTTGGGACCTATGGACTGTAGCCCACCAGACTCCTTTGTCCATAGGACTTTCCAGGCAAGAATACTGGAGTGGAGTACTTTTCCTCCAGGGAATCTTCCCAACCAAGGATTGATCCTGCATTGCAGGTGGATTCTTCACCTGCTGAGCCATTGGGGGATTATGTGATAAGCTCTGTTTTATAGTACTATTAACTATAATGCTACTGAGTCCTCATCACAACCCTGAAAGTGAAAGTGAAGTCTCTCAGTCGTGTCTGACTCTTTGCGACCCCGTGGACTGTAGCCCACCAGGCTCCTCCGTCCATGGGATTCTCCAGGTAAGAATACTGGAGTGGGTTGCCATTTCCTTCTCCAGGGGATCTTCCGGACCCAGGGATCAAACCCAGGTCTCCCACATTGCAGGCAGACGCTTTAACGTCTGAGCCACCAGTCCTCACCACAACCCTGAAGTAGGTCCTATTATCATGCCTACTTCACAGATAAGGAAACCAAGACAGTTAAGTTTTTCAAGGTTAAAGGAAAGGAGCAATTCAAACTACAGCAGTCCATATTCCAGAATCCATGGGTTTAACCACTGCACCGTGCTTCTTAAGCTCAGCTACACATTAGGATCATCTACGGAGATTGTTAAACCAAAGGGAGTCTTAGCCACATGGTTGTTCATTTCCTCTCTAGGTACACACTGATGGTAGAGGAGGAGGTGGCATGTTCCAAAGGTATTGAATCCCAAACAGCACCTAAGGACTCAAACATCTAGGTGCTGCTGCAGGCCTGCACGCATGTCTGGTTGTTTCCAGTGGCCCGTAGAGAGGCCCTTCATCACTCCAACCCCCACACACCTTCCTCTGGGGCCAACTAGGAGTGGCCAATTAAGAATTAGACTGGAGGCCAGAGGTGTTTCACTCCTGAGGGCTGTGGATTCCTCAAGGGCAATAAGATAGTACTTCAGGCTAAATTAACTCACCAGTTATTTTAAAAACCCCAGTCAAAATGTCAGTCACATACTTAATAACAAAGGATTACTCGGATGAGTTCATATATATATGAGGTGCTTACAGCAGTGCCTGGCACAGTAGTAAGTGCTGTGTTAGCGCTGGCCATTATAATGATTACTAAATTTCAGATTAGAGCATGGTGCCTGTATTCATGCTGCCGTAAAAGAGCTGTGTCAGCTCGCTTTAGCTCTGTTAGGGGGCATAGTGGTGATCAGAGAAAGTCACTGTGCTCTTTATCAAGAAGACTTTGATCATAGTCAAAGGAGGTTTCTTTCAGAGGCTCACCCTGATTCAGTGGGGGTGAGATAAAAAAGAAGGGAAGACTTAAGGATGACACTAAGTCTTGAGCCTGAGAAACTCTTACAATTAAAGACATTGGATTAAGTACAGATTTTTAAATCTAGAAGGAATCTTAAAGGAATGGATAGAAGGTTTTTAAACAACATAGTTGTTTTTTGTTTATGTTGTTTTGAAAAATTGTAACACATTAAGTTATAGTTTATGCGCGATAAAATTTATCCATTTTAAGTGAATAATTCAGTTATTTTTAAGTAGATGCACAGTTCTGCAACCACCACTGCAATCCCAAACTTCAGAACATTTTCATCACTCTATAAAGATCCCTTGTGCCCATCTTTAGTCGTTCCTTATTATCACCCCCAACTCGCTCTGATGGTTTTTAAAGATCATTATTTCATTTTTCTTTTGCAGGATGGCATAGTAAATCCAACAGTAAGAAAAGATTTGAAAACTGTTCCGAAATTCTACTGTTGTCCAATTGAAGGATGCCCTAGAGGCCCTGACAGACCATTTTCTCAATTTTCTCTCGTAAAACAGGTATTTTACTTGTCTTAACTATATACTTCTCTAGGGATGAAATGCAGATGTCATAAACCCAATGTATTGTAATTACTTGCCAATCATACAAGAGAATTGAGCAGAAAGCTGCTTATAAGGACAGACACCCAAGTCTCTCACTTGGGGAAAAATGAGTGGGTGTGAGCAAAGGCTGGCTGGTTCTCGGGGGGAAGATGTCCAGAGTGGATTTGAAGAGAAGACCAGGTCAGCAAAGTATGATAAATTGGGTGTGCTTCCAGATCTCTGGTGTGAATCTTTCCAGGTCAGAGGAGCAGAGGCATAGGGAGATGTTCTCCCAGGGAGGAAGAAACTGTAGGAAAAGAATTTCAGAAGCAGCTCCTCTAGAGAGGAGCGAGGGACCCAGTCAGTGGGGAAGGTGGTGATTCTGGACTGGAAGACTCTGAAACACTTCCCTGAGGGTTTGCTGGAGGGGGTCCTGAGAACAGCACTCCAAGACTTGTTCTGCTTGCAGCACTTATTTGTAAATCAGAAGTAGGGGTGGATACTATGGATTGTTTCCAAAACAGTCTCAACTTTTCACAAAGATGAGGCATATGTTAAAGGGCAGCTGGCCTGCTTTTACATTCTTTTGATTTGCACTGCTATATTTTGTCATGTAAAATCATTGTTATTTTATGTTGATGACTTTTGAAAGGTTTTGAGCAGTTGCAGATTTTCACTTCGGTCCTTTTGTGTTCTTCCTAGCACTTTATGAAAATGCATGCTGAAAAGAAGCATAAATGTAGTAAGTGCAGCAATTCGTATGGCACCGAGTGGGACTTGAAAAGACATGCAGAGGATTGTGGCAAGACCTTCCAGTGCACGTGTGGGTGTCCCTATGCCAGCCGGACTGCGTTACAGTCCCACATCTACCGAACTGGCCATGAGATCCCTGCAGAACACAGGTAAAGGGCGGGGGGGGGGGTGGCCCAAAAGCCAGCAGCTGTGGGGAGAGCTTCAGGCGAAACTTCCTGGAGAGCTGTTAGGCTGAGGAGAGAGGAGGAATGGTAGAGAAAAGATGAGACATGAAGAAGGGACCTTTTGGAAATGGCAGCAGTACTAGTAAATAACCCACATCTACTTGACCCAGTTGTGCTCCTTACGCATTCACCAACTCCTTTTAAAGGTCCCTTATTATTCCGAATTGAAAATTTACTGGGATTTCTTTTTTTTTTTTAAGATTTCTGTATTTATTTGTGGCTGATCTGGGTCTTGATGGCTGCGTGGGCTTCCTCCAGTTGCAGTGCGCGGGGGCTGCCCTTGTGTGCGATGCCAGGGCTTCTCACTGGAGGCTTCCCTTGCTGCGGCGCACAGGCTGCAGTAGTTACGGCGCAGGCATTCAGTAGTTGCGGTGCACGGCTTGGTTGGTCTGCCAGAGGCAGGATCTACTCGGACCAGGGATCAAATCTGTGTCACTTGCATTGAAGGTGGATTCTTGACCACTGGACTACCAGGGCAGTGCCTATTGAGTTTTCAGTTCTTCCAGAACTTTCATCGTTTTCTATTAGAGGGATACTGGATTGTTGAAGAGTTGTTTAAATCATGAAATCGCTTCATTTGAAAGGTCAAATTTATATTTGGATTAATAGCTCCCTATTTTAGACATGATAATCACTGCATTGTATAATATGTTAGCTTCCTGATGCTTGCTGATCTAAGCTGAGTTCTAGTGCTTAGAGCTTTACCCAAAGGTGTGCTTCCTCCTTTCCTGTTGGCATGTTTCTGAACTTCTGTGTAATGGGCCAGGTTACAAACGGGATTTCTTTTCACCGGGCTGAATCTGACCCCTGCTGTAGATGTGAGACATAGAGCTTATAAGTGAAGATACAGTGCCAGGGTTGATGAAGAAAGCCGCAGTTTAAAATCACTTTTCTCTTTTTCACTCTGTCGTCGTTTTCAGGGATCCACCTAGTAAGAAAAGGAAAATGGAAGGCTGCCTGCACAGCCAGAAGCTGTCCAGGAAGACCGTTGAATCGCTGAGCAAGCAGCCGATTCCACGGCCAGACGCTCCACAACTAGAGACTTCAGAAATAAAGCTGGTGGCTTCCTTTGAAGACTCTTGCAGCTCTAATGCCAAACAACAGACTCTTCCAGCAGCTCCAAGGTACCCTCAGAAGTTGCTTTTACCAAAGCCCAAAGTGGCTTTGGTTAAACTCCCCGTCATGCAGTTTTCTCCTGTGCCTGTCTTTGTGCCTACAGCCGACTCCTCGGCCCAGCCTGTGGTGTTGGGTGTCGACCATCAGGGCTCTGCCCCCGGTGCCGTGCACTTACTGCCCTTGTCCATTGGAACCCTGATCCTCAGCCTGGATTCGGAAGCCTGCTCTCTCAAGGAGAGCCTCCCTCTTTCAGAAGTTGTAAATCCTGTTGCTGTTGAGCCAATTAGCACAGGTATTCAAGTGAACTTGGGTAAAAGTCCATTTAGCCCGTTACAAGAACTCGGGAACACATGTCAGAAGAACAGCATTTCTTCCATCAATGTGCAGACAGACCTGTCCTACACCACACCGCAGTTCATGCCGACTGCACAGTGGGCCAGCCCTGACTCCTCTGTGTCATCCTGTTCGCAAACTGATTTGACATTTGGTTCCCAGGTTTCCCTTCCCATTAGTGTTCAAACTCAGACTTTTTTGCCCAGTTCTAAGGTAACCTCATCCATCGCTGCTCAAACTGATGCATTTATAGATGCCAGTTTCCAGCCAGGTGGGATCTCCAGAGAAACTCAGACCAGCGGAATGCAAAGTCCAGCAGATGACCGAGTACAGATGGACCAAGCTGTAATGTGTGGAGACATTTTTGAAAGTGTCCATTCATCATATGGTGTGTCCACAGACAATATTATAAGCAGCAGCTTAGTAGCAGAGTCTGTAACTCATGACTTGTTACCTCAGAACCACGCTAAAACTTTAACTCAAGATATTGAGAAATCCACACCAATAATAAACTTCAGTGCACCAAACAGTATGCTTTCGTCACAGAACATGACAGATAATCAGACCCAAACCATGGATTTACTAAGTGATCTAGAAAACATCTTGTCAAGTAACCTACCTGGTCAGACGCTGGACAATCGTAGTCTTTTGTCTGACACAAATACTGGACCTGACACCCAGCTCCCATCTGGCCCAACCCAGAATCCTGCGATTGATTTTGATATCGAAGAGTTCTTTTCAGCCTCAAATATACAGACACAAACCGAGGAGAGTGAACTTAGCACCATGACCACTGAGCCAGTCTTGGAGTCACTGGACATAGAAACCCAAACTGACTTCTTCCTTGCAGACCCTTCTGCCCAGGCCTACAGTTGTAGGGGGAATTCGAGCTTCTTAGGCCTTGAGATGTTTGACACGCAGACACAGACAGACCTGAACTTCTTTTTAGACAGTAGCCCTCGTCTGCCACTGGGAAGTATCCTGAAACACTCCAGCTTTTCCATGAGTACTGATTCATCTGACACAGAGACCCAGACTGACGGAATCTCCACTGCTAAAAACCTGCCTGCCCTGGAAAGCAAAGTTCAGTTGAACAGTGCCGAAACACAGACCATGAACTCTGGCTTTGAAACTTTGGGGAGCTTATTCTTCACCAGCAATGAAACTCAGACAGCAATGGATGACTTTCTTCTGGCCGATCTGGCCTGGAACACGATGGAATCTCAGTTCAGCTCTGTTGAAACCCAAACGTGTGCAGAACTACACCCAGTCTCCAACTTCTGAAAGCGGAGTCCACATGGGGGATGGATTCACAGTTCCCTTCTGGATTTAGAAGATGAAGAACAGGGACAACAGTATTAACTCTATTGAATGTAGTTGACGATACAGTTACTTCGATTCTTTGAGGTTCTTTGCCTTTTTGTACTTGTAAACATGAAACTTGTGTAAAAATTTGTGAGTGTATTATAAAGTGTAAGATGTTGATCTGAACATGATTGTTTTTGTGTTGCCGACATTTGCCCTTTCAGTGTAGTCTTCCCTTTTTTAAAAAAAAATGTATTTCACACCTTTAAAACCCATCTTGCCATTTAGCTGAAGCCAAGCTCATCAGGACTTAGGGTGCAAACCTCAGATCTTCAAAACATGTTCATCAAAGCATGACTGACTTAAATTGCACCTAAAATACTCTTACCAGTGCTTGTTAAGAGAGTCCTATTCCCTGATAACGTGTAAAGAAGTCTGACGCTGCTCCGTCAGATTTAAACAGCAACAGCTTCGCCTGCTTTGACATCTTACTCTTCCCTAATTTGAAGACACAAAGGAAAACTACTGTTGTCTTTAGCTTCTGAGACAATTTGCTTATAGCCAATGCCATCCCTCTACGTGAACTGTTACTGGTAGGAACGTAAGTGTATAGTACTTTGCTCACAAGACATGTTGCTGTACAATTATTGCTTAAAGTAGTAGCAGCAAGCACTTAGTGTAAATAGTGATCCTTTCAGTCTAAGTGACAGTAAGTCACCCCAACTATGGAAACGCTGGGCTGTAGAATCACACCTGTTAGCTCGTCCTGGAGTGTGTCCTACAAGCCATCCCTCCTGCACCCTACCGAAGGCCAGGGTGGTGCTCCAGAGCTGCTCAAGGTGCACCCCACCCGCTGAGTCTGAGTTTTGTCGCTCTAAATGTTAAAAAAACAATAAAAATAGTAATGTAGGGAGAAAAGGGTATTCCCTGTTACATTTCAGTACTTTTCATAAGCTTGCTAGGGCAAGAGTGCAATCAACTACTAGAGTAAAGTGAGTCTTTTCATCCACCTCTCATTTTTTTCCTTGAATGAGGAAACACATTGGTCTATCAAGAATAGTGTTTGTGCCTTGAGGATAGCAAGTCTAGAATAGATCCGTCTAAAATACGGCATTCTGCATTATGTTGCTTTGTTTGTTTAGAGAGGGTAATACTGAACGGTCTTCAGAGAAAATGAGGTGAAGATCCAGCACTGCAAGAACATAATATGTTTTGAGATGGCTGAACAGTCAGGTACACTTGGAGGGTTTTTTGTATTTAGAAGATCCTGAGTTCTTGATTGTTGGCCAGCTTTCAGGCAAGTAAAAATGCAGTCTGTACATTTTTCTAAGTTTACCCAAAAAAATGCTCTTTTCCTTATGTGGCACATGCTTTATGCTGCTGAAGACTAAACCCTCAAAATATAACCTAAGGAAGGAACTAATAATTCATTAGAGAAAATCATTGGTGTTGCTACTGATTCCTATCCCATAGAAGAATTGGTGGTAATGGATAAATAACATGTCCTGGGCAGATGAACTCAACCTGGTAGATTAAAGTTTGCTTGGGTCACAGTTGCCTATGAATGTGGGTTTCAAAACAAACATAAAGCCTTAACTTAGTATTTCATTATGTTTCAGAATCATCACTGCCTTAACGTTTCAAACATCTATTTCAGTTCTCCTAGTAAGGAGAAGTGCATGTTTGTTTTGGCTTTTTGTAAATATATATGCAGTGATCTATGGCTTTAAAAAAAAAAAATCTGTGTGTCTGTGACAATGTTTGTTAATTCAGCCAACTGAATTATTTACAGAAAATTGAGCATGTAATAGTTCATGTACCAGTAAGAACTGTCCCCCACCCAAACCTTAGTTCCCTGAATTGTTCTAAGATTATTTGTAAAAGCTGAAAACTCAGTGATTAAAGAGAAGTGAGAATTCTACCTTTTGTGTGAATTCTTCAACGTACTCATAATGTGACTTTGTTGCCTTAACTCTTCACAAATTCATCCTCCTCTGAAAGTCACATGATGAAATGACTGTGCCTAGTTATTTCCATTACCTTTGTTCATGAAAATATGCTAACAGTTTTCCCAGTAGAAAAGAGAAAGACATTCCATTACCAAAGCTGCTATTTTGATGTAAAGTTT
Source organism: Bos grunniens (assembly GCF_055505025.1). Lineage (NCBI taxonomy): Eukaryota > Metazoa > Chordata > Mammalia > Artiodactyla > Bovidae > Bos > Bos grunniens. The sequence continues at coordinate 7,880,511 of NC_141182.1, forward strand.
TTATTTTTATAAAAACTACCATAAGTTTTTGGAAAATTTTTTCAAAGGAAATTACCCATTTTTTTTTCATCCAAATGTCACCATTTCATAATGGGGTGTCTTTTATCTTTGTAAGTAATGTGGTTCTAGCTTAAGAGCAAATATGTGAGGGTAAAGCTATATGAGTAGTTCTTTGCTCAGTCACCAGCTGTAGGAAAGCCAAATCAGTGTGTTCGATTAGAGATAAAGGGAAATAAAAGAAGAAATTTTTTAGACTTACCTGAAAGATGCAAAGTTTGAAGCTACTTTTGATTGGAAGAAAACATTGTTTCAGTCTAGTTGTGAAGTTGAATTGTTTTAATAGTGGTAACTGACAGGGTGGTTTTTCATGTAATCCTTTATGATCTCAGTTTTAGAATGCTTATCTTAGTTCCAGTCCAAACTTAACCTAATACTGACACTGAAGAGCGCTTACTACTTGAATATTTATTTTTTTTTATGTATTTATTTTTTTGTGTGTAATAAAGTTTTATTAAAGTATAAAGGACATAGAGAAAGCTTCTGACATAGACATCAGAAGGGGGTAGAAAGAGTACCCCTACTTGAATATTTAAAGTAATGCTTCTCAGATTTGTCTTCAGAAGGCTCTTAAACAAAGACTGGGAGGAATGTGTAACTTAGAAGCATTTAGGAATGATTCCTTTGGTTCAGTTCAGTTCAGTCGCTCAGTCGTGTCCGACTCTTTGTGACCCCATGAAACGCAGCATGCCAGGCCTCCCTGTCCATCACCATCTCCCAGAGTCCACCCAAACCCATGTCCATTGAGTCGGTGATGCCTTTGGAGTCTCAAATATTGTTTTATATCTCATATATGTGTGTGTGCTTATCTTACATACATTAAAGTGTCACTGATTAGATCTGACACTAGGAAAGGACACAGTCTTTTGACTTACTGGTTACTCCCAACACCTAAAAGCCTTAAAACACATGAATGTTAATTAGTTTTTTCAGCAAGATGTAGGCTAATCTAATGTTCTTGATAGTCAAGAAGATAGTCCTTTAAATACCACTGTTTTGCAGTGCCTAAATCCAAAGTTTCTCACAGTTGTGTGAACTGTATTTACTAGACTACATATCCATCAACAGAGGCAGACTAAAGAGCAAATGGAAAGGACTCAGGTTGTTGGTGTCCTCAAATTAACACATTTGGGCTCTTTATTTTAAAACATGCATGTGTGGGGACTTGCCTGGTGATCCAGTGGTTAAGAATCCCCCTGACAATGCCATGGACACAGGTTTGATCCCTGGTCCAGGAAGATCACACATGCTGCACGGCTAAGCCCATGTGCCACAACTACTGAGCCTGTGCTCCACAGTAAGAGAAGCCACTGCAGTGAGAAGCCCACATGCGGTAAAGGAGACCCAGTGCTGCCAAAAAGAATAAGTAAGTAAATAATACATTTTTTAAAATAGGATAAAATATGCATGTTTGAAAGGAGCAAATGAGGGAATAAGAGTTGTCTATAATACACGGGAAGAGTGCCGGTATTCATTCAGTTCCTTCAACTTGAGGGGGAAACATGTAAATCTATATATTGCCTTACTAATTAATAAGCACATTTGTAACTTTGTTCTAAATCCACAAAATCAGAAATAGCAAAGATTGTCACATGAGAAACTCATTATCAAGGCCCTTCCATTAACTTTGTTCCTTCACCATCTAGCAAGTTAATATTACAGGACATAAAGACTACAAAGAAGAAACAACAGAATTTATAACTTTTAGTTTATCATTGAAACAGTCAAATATTTCCGAAAATAAAAAAATATTTTTTTAAAAATTTATCTCCATAAATTCTGAAAGATGTATATATTACCTATGTGAACAAAGACTTTTTTTTTTTTTAGCCTAAAGAAGTGAGATTAGCATAGTATGTGTCAATAAGACCTTGTTCCAAGCTTGGCATCTTCTCACTGCTTTTCTTTTTTTTTTTCACATCTTCTTTCAGCTTTTTACTCTGTTTTCTGATGATCCACTGCTTTTTCCTTGTCCCGGGTGAAATATTTGGTTTTATGATTGCATCTCAAAAATGTTGCTGCTTAGGGCTGAATTTGAAACTGATACTTCTCCTACTTTATCTTCTTTTTCCTGTGCTGTAATGAGAAATTTAGTGACTTCAGAAAATGTAGAGCTTGTGCTGCAATAAAAATTTGGCAGAAGTCAGTGCATCTGAGTTAACTTACCACAAAAGGATATCTAACCTTAAAATGCTCCTTAAAGACTTCCCTATTTAAAAAGTGAGCTCTCAAAACTTAAGATTTTATAGTTTGCTTTTTGAGAAGCCATCCAAACTTTGGCAAATGATATTTTAGGAACTGTTTATATTGTCTTAGTTCAGTTTGTGGTAATAGTTTTTGTTTAGCTATATTTGAGAGTCTAGTACTTATTAATGAGTTGTAGGCTGGTATCTTTTTTTTTTTTTTCCACCTTTTCTTTTGGTAAGATATGGTATATTTTAGAACCGTTTAAATCCCGTTTCTCTGATGACATATGTGTCTAAGGAGTAAGTTTTCAGATTTCAGGTTCTCCCATTAGCTACTATAATGGTATCTCCCTAACATTCCATTTTCCTGGGATTACATTAGAAAAGTCCATCATGAGGATTTGGTGAATGGCCACAAAACAGCCCGAGCAGAGTCATGAACAATATCGGGACCAGTGGTTTTTATCTTGTTAGTTAGATTTCTACTTCTCTTCAGAGCACATGCAGATGTTAAATGAAATTGCTAACAGTTCTTTCACATTTTACAGTAAATAGTCCTAACCCTCCTGTGTTGCTGGAAATAAGGCTACTTTATGTTATATCTTCAAGTTAGCACTCCTCAAGTTTAAGTAAGTGAGAAATTGTTTCATTTTAAGATACATAGGGAAGCAAGGCTTGTAGTTTGAGCCATATGGGAGGAAAAAAGCCATTTTCACATATATAAAGTATCAATTTTCCAGTGGCTATTAAGGAGGGTCATACATACTGGGCTGCCTCTCAGTATTCACACTGATTTAGTGCAGTGAATGTGAGGAGAGTACTGGTTGAAAAGTAGAGAATTCTGAATTATGCCATTAAATGTAAACACATCAATTTAGCATCTTAGAATTTTCTTGAAAACCTTGCCAAAATAATGCACATTCTCCTAAAGAGAATCAGATTATGCCTACAGCTGTCCCTGGCTCTGACTAAATGAGCCCTACTGTTAACTCTGAGAGAAATGGTCCCAGAGAAAAGCAGGCCTGGAGGGAAATGGAGCAGGTGCCCCCAGGAGGCCCTGAGGGACCAGGTCAAAGCCAAGAGCACTCGTGCTGCCCAGGATGAGGCAGGCGGAACTAATCCCACTTGCCCTTTGCCTCTGTGCCAAGGCTTCTGCTCACTCTGGAGCAGAAAGCAGAGCTGTCAGAGAAGCTGCAAACAGGTATTGGATTCTAGATAATTAATTCCCTAAAGCACCTATTCTCACCTGGGCCCTTGTGGCACTTGGCAATGTCTAAAGACATTCTTGATTGTCACAACTGTGAGGGGACCATTGGCATCTAGTGCATAGAGGCCAGGATGCTGCTGTTTCCCTTTATGCACAAAACAACCCCACACAAAGAACTACCCATCCCTAATGCCAGTAGTGCCAAGGTTGAAAAGTCCTGCCCAAGGGATAGGGCCGGTTGGTGAGGTGGAACTTTAAGCATTGCTGTGGATGCAATGCTTATTTCCAAAGATGCTCGGCCACTGAAATCTTTAAGAAGTGTGTATATTGCAGTGTGATCCCTGGCCTAGGAAGATCCCAGATGCCTCGGGGCAACTAAGCCCATGCGCCACAACTACTGAGCCCGTGTGCAGCAACTACTGAAGCACACCCACCCTAGAGCCTGTGCTCTTCAACAAAAGAAGCCACAGCAATGAGAAGCCCCTACTTGCCGCAACTAGAGAAAGTCCGCACCCAGCAACGAAGACCCAGCATGGTCTAAAATAAAATAAAGCTTGTATGCTGTTTAGAAAGAATGTATTAGAAAAGTTGAGTTCTGGTGGGTGCTTAGTTATATCTCTTTGCAACCCCACGGACTGTAGGCTCCTCTGTCCATGGGATTTCCCAGGCAAGAACACTGGAGTGGGTTGCCATTTCCTCCTCCAGGGGATCTACCCAGGGAGCGAGCCCACATCTCTTGCATCTCCTGCATTAAGGAGGGTTCTTTACCACTGAGCCACCTGGGTCTTACGTAAAAAAAAAAAAAAAGTCTCTTTTAGGACTTCTACTGTAAGCAACTTTTGAAATGTAGAAATTGAAATTCACTTAGATTTTACACTACAAGAGCCAGCATCCAGAGTCAATCTGATCACAAATCTGACAGAAAGAACTGTTCACATTTTGAGTGTCTAGTAATGTTTACTTGGAGAAGGCACTGGCACCCGACTCCAGTACTCTTGCCTGGAAAACCCATGGATGGAGGAGCCTGGTAGGCTGCAGTCCATGAGGTCGCTAAGAGTCGGACACAACTGAGTGACTTCACTTTGACTTTTCACTTTCATGCATTGGAGAAGGAAATGGCAACCCACTCCAGTATTCTTGCCTGGAGAATCCCAGGGACGGGGGAGCCTGGTGGGCTGTCGTCTCTGGGGTCGCACAGAGTCGGAGATGACTGAAGCAACTTAGCAGTAGCAGCAGTGATGTTTACAGGCAAGTTAACTTCACTAAAATGACAGAATCAGGAAGTACCTTAGGTATTAATTCCCTCAATTTTTCCCCCTGACCAGGAATCGAACCTGAATCCCCTGCACTGGAAGCACAGGGTCTTAACCACTGGAACATCAGGGAAGTCCCTAACCCCTCATTTTATAGGACAGAGTCAATTTAAAAATGTCTAGTTTTCAGCTCCTAGGGAAAAAAAAGATGATGGTGCTAGTTTTAGTTATTGAGTTACTTTAGACTGTGTTCAGGAAGATATACAATAGCTTTGATCTGCTAGATTAAATTTGAGAAGTAAATTTTTTGCTGTAACACCTCAGGATGACACAACATCAGTCTGAGAGACATGGCATAAGTCTGGAGAGCAATCATGTTTAGACTGCTGCGGTGGAAATTCAGGCAAAACAGGATGAGAAGAAGGGCCAGGCAATGAAGATGGCCCATGAACTGATGGACAGGCATCCCAACCAAGGACCCCCAAGTTGACAAGTTAGGGAGGTGAGCTTTTTAAAGAGTCCACGTGACAACTGGCCATGCCCACAGGATTTCTAAATGATTCTGAACAGCCAGGCATTCATTAAAGGGAAATGATCCAGCTATCTGTATTTGATCCGATCACGACATTCTGGAAAACCACAAATCTCTGTGAGCGTTTTACATACATTACCTCCTCGTCTTCACCACATCCTGTGTCTGAAATTATTCCCATCTAACAGGAAGGAAAGACATTCCGAAGTCCTCCTTCCTTGCCCTACACGATTCTTTCCACCCAGCACTCCAGCTATTTCTTCACCTTGGAGATAAGTTGGCACCTTCAGATGCCCAAGCTGCACACCTGAACCCAAACTCTGTTGATGAGTTTCTTCTTGGGTCACAGGAGAAAATGAGCCCTGAGCCTCATGAATTTGCTCAGGATAAAAGGAGGCAATACCCAGAAGAAGCTCTCAACACTTAGTGCCTTGCCAATTCAAGTGGAATTACTGTGTCACGTGATGGGTTAGTGGTACTCGGGTCAGAGTTTAGCCTGGGCCTCAAGGGCACGGCACAGAACCTCTCCTGGCTCCAGGGCCGCAGTTAGCCTGGCAGACAGTGGGTGAGTGTTGCCTGTGGTATCAGCAAACTCCCTTGTCTGCCCACAGCCACGGGAGCCCCTGTTTCTTCCTCATCTGGCTTCTCAGGAGCCCCTGAACTGCAGCACCAAGGCTGCACTTGAACCCAAGCCCAGACACCCCAAAAAGTCCCAGGTGTGAGGACTCCCAATTGTGCAGCTCAGCCTGCTTGGCCAGCCAGGGGAGCCTGCATAGAGATGGGCTGGGGCTCCAGCACTTAGGAGAGGGAGAGATTGAAAGCAAAGTAGATCTAGTCCAGACTAAAAAGAACAAAGCTAAAAATGAGAGGAAGTCTCCTCGAGTAGCCAAAGCTCGCCATACTTGTCCAAACATTGCCGGGTCTTATTCTGACTTAATCTTCCCCTCGCCCTTGTCCCCCCATCACTGTCAGATCTACACTCTCCCAGGTGTCCAGTCCCTCCGGCCCGGCACTTGCTCAGCAGCACTCCCAGAACTCAGTGTGGCCTCCCCTAGGAGGTGAGGCTCTGCAGAGGAGCCCTGTGTTGGGAGCAGCCACACTTCCACTCGGTGATTTTTTAAATTTCCAGAAAAATAGGAGTTTGGAAAGTTTTACTAATGATACAAATTAACAGAATAAAAGATGAAACACAGAGCCCTCCATGTTTGGCTTGAGAATCGATCCCTGGGTCTGGAAGATCCCCTGGAGCAGGGAATGGCAACCCACTCTAGTATTCTCGCTGGAGAATTCCACGGACAGAAGAGCCTGGCAGGCTACAGTTCAGGGGGTGGCAAAGAGTTGGACACAACTGAGCGACTAACAACAACACATAAGAACCAAAACTTAATTTGAGGTCATCACCTGGAGGTAGGAAGAGGGTGATTGGGACTGAATTATAACATGTTGACTCCTTAAAATGGAAGGATTTTTGTTACTGGCCTAGATTTTTGTTATTGCATTCTAGTAAACATTTAGCATTTATCTAGATAGACTAGGATATCAAAGACCAGTTTGAACGTCCTGATTCAATCTGACTAAAAACTGGGACAAGGCCTAAAGTGACTTTGTCCAGAGAAGCAAGCCAAACTTCCTCGGCCAACACAAATAAGATACCAGAGGGACTTTATCAGGTATTTGAATAATTACCTAAAGAAATAGACGCTTTCATAATTTAAAAAAAAACTAGTTGATTAAAAAAAAATTTTAAGATACTAAAACCAACACGGGGTGGCAAAGAGTCGAACATGACTGAACAACAACAAACCTTTAACTAAATCTCAATTCTAAATTATTATATGTTTATCCCCAAAGGTATAGAATATATAACCCTTATCTCAAGAAGTGAGTTTTTCTTAAGAAAAAAAAAAATTCTTTCTGTTGTCACTTGTATCAGTTCAAACTGTGGCAAGATCTCAACTGGTAAGTAGCCCTGGGCTGAGCAAGTGCGCTCTGTCCCTCGTTCATACTGGTAGATACTTTTCCCTCCCAAGCAAACACTTTGACAGGTGTATACACAGTGAGCTTATTCATTATTCTGCAGCCTACAAAGAAGGACTTGGAAAAAACCACTGACTCAGGTAGGCAGGTTGCCAGAGCTGGACAGTGCTCAAGCAGCACTGGGTCCGACACCCCCAGTGTGCAGACACGGGGGGAAATCGGGACCTCTTCTTGGACGTGAATTCAGATGGTTTCTTCATTCAGACGAGAAAGGGTGAGTAGAACCTGAAAAGTGCTTCTAGTCTGTAAAGTGTCCAACCTCAAAAGGCAAAATGCACCTTTAAATGACTATTGTACTGTAATCATTCCTGCATTTCTGGTGTTTTGTAAAGACAAACCAACAAAACTAAACTTAAACAGACAAGACATTACAAAGACCAGTTATGGAAAGCAGATGTTTACAAATAGCCATATATTCTGTCTGCCCATCACTTAGGAAATGGAAAGCCTACAGTTCAAGTATAATATACTTTAAGCAAATGCAAACTATATAATTACAGAGCAGCTAAATGGCTTTTCACATTACAAAATTGTTCTTCACAGCATCTCTCTACATAGCATTGTCACTTCACATTTAAAAAATAACTTATTTACAAACGTTTAATTTATACACAACTTCAGGAAATGTGCACTGGAGTAAAATGAGGGGGAGGAAAGATGGAAGAAGGAAGAAAGTCACACCTCCATCCCATAACTCTGTCTGGGGACGTCAAGTTCCCAAATAGTAGATGTAAGACTTGAAGAAGCAGGTGTGCTAACAATAATCACAGTGACATTTAAAAAATAATAATTATTCTCAACCTGCCTCTCACGATGAATTTTGTAGAAAGGTAGCCAAAACCTCCCAGACACAGAGACTAACATGAGGCTCTAAGTATATGAAATCTGGGACACATAAGATACAATGGATATGGCACATCCATCCATCCAATATCAATATAAGGATATGCCACCCTGGACACAGGAAATTCATCTGGACACAGGCTGGAATTTTATCTTACAACACTGTTTCAATTAAAGCAGATCTCTGTTGCAAGAGAAAATGTGGTAACTGATAGACCATCTGCCAGGTTCAAAAGATCAGGAAACGATTTGGTCTCAATAAGCCCAGGACGCCTGGCTTGAAGCACTGGGGTTCAGGGGCTGACCTGGGGGCCACCCCAGAGGGAGGCCCTCCAGCTTCCCCACCATCCGCTTGTCTTCCAGGGCACAGATAAGCCAGGCTGAGGCTGAGACTGGCACAACCAGTGTGCGTTTTGTAAATGGCTAAGCAACAGAAGCAGGTAACACCAAAATGTGGAGGTTTTGAGAGTACATCAAAATCCGTACTATGAGGTTCAGCTGTCCCTGATCTACCACCAAAAAAGGACCGGGGGAGAGAGGGAGAGAAGAGTGTGCGAGATGAAGAGGAGAAGGAGAAAGAGAAAGAGACTGGGGTGGGGCAGGAGGGAGACAGGGGAGAGAAGATGAACCATGTTCAGACGCTGCTTGTTCCCAGGGAATTATATTGTAGCAGCTCAAAGGAGTCTGTGAGTGGAAATGGGAATAACAACTCTGCTCACTGTGAGGGACGGCAAGAGAGGTCTTGAGAACACTTTAGTCTCCAACATTTGGGGCCTGTTTTCCTGCTTGGCCTCTGTGAGGACGCGCTTTGGGGTTTTCATGGGAGGTCTGGGCTCCCTGGCTTTGAGTCTGGCTTTGTAGTTCCTCGCTCCTTGTTTCTGCAAAAGCTGGAAGGTGGCGAGATAGCAGGGAGGGCACAGCAGGTTTTTCTCAGGCAGGCGGGACCAGTGCAGGCAGCAGGGCTCAGGCTCGGGCAGCAGCGGCGTCCGGGCCACCGGGGTGAGGAAAGGCTGCATGTCCTTGACTCTGTGGTGCCTGGCCAGCTCAGTGGGCTGCTTTTCGCCTGCCCCGTCAACCGCTTTCACTCCATAGGCATAAGCCACACACTCATCCTTTTCCACACTCAGCCCCTTCTCTTCTGGCCGCAAGAAAAAGTTCTTAGTCTTCTTACCCAGAACATCCAAGCCATCTGGGGGCGAAGATTTCAAGGGAGGGAGGACTAAAAGGGCTTTGGAAGTCAGGGAGTCTGAGGCAGGGAGAATTCTGTCGGTGCCTCTCCAGGGCCTTCTGGGGTCCTTGCCCCTAACGGTCTCCGGGGTGGCCCAGTCTTCCAGGCACCAAATGAACTCCTTTATTTGCAGACTTTTCTTCTCTCCCTGACTGTAGGTGGGAAAGCAGATTTTGTTAACTTCCCTGGAGGTCGTAGTGGAGCCTGGGGGGATGCCTGGGGTCTGGGAGAGGCTGCCTCCATCCTTCTCTGGGCCTGCCTCGGCTGGAGCTGGAGCTGAAGCCCCAGACTCCAACTTCCCGCCCTCTGACTGAGGCCTGGCCTCCAGGCTCCCATGGGAGAGATTGACACAGAGTAAGCAGCTGCTGGCACTTTCTCCCACCCTCGCCTTCTTAAGCTTCTTCCTGGGCCAGATGCAGGCAGTTGGAGAAATCTGTCCCCAGCCTCGGACCTGCAGATAAAGCAGTGTGTTACTCTCAGCCTAGCTGCCCCCACTGTGGACACATCCCCATTTTGACTCTCCTATTTGAATCAATATTTTTCTTCGGATTGACTTAATTTAACTTTTCATGCTTAGTTTAGCCTCCTACTACGCCATAGTATTTGTAATAGTATTTGTAAAGACTAAAATACTAAGCGATAGTATCTATCAGCACACTGATGTGCTGACTATATATATTTTTAGATGTGTATTAAAATAAATTCAGAACTATTAAAATAAAATCAAAACCATACTTGTCCCGCCTGCCAGGCTTTCTTGTACTGCAGGCTCTCTGCGCTTGCCTGCACCAAAGAAGGCTGTGTGAGGATATAACCAAGAATACGGTTCCCACCAAGAAACCGACCATGTTGGCACCCAGATCTCGAACATTCCTCCCAAACTGTAAGAAATAAATGTCTGCTGCTTAAGCTGCCCAGCCTACAGTATTCTCTTCTAGCAGCCGGAACTGAGACAGGGCTGGAGCATCTCCTGTGGTGGGAGCCACCCCGAGCATTCTACAATGTGGAGCAGCACCCCAGCCTCAACCCCAGTACATCCAGAGACACCCCTCTCCCCTCCCAGCCCTAGCTGTGACATTGCCAAGCAATCAGACCAATTCCCTTATATTTCATTATTGATTCTAAGAATAGTTTAAGAATAAACCACAGGATTCTGCATAGAACCACCAGGATAGAAATCTCTGGTCTCCTGGGGAGTTAAGTAGCAGGAGTTAAGTTAAGTAGCTTGAGTTAAGGGAATTGTGTTCTGGAGTCCAGAAAAGCTCAGTTCAAGCTCCTGCCTTGACCACCGCCTGGGAGATTTTGACACATTTCATTTTTGGTGCTTTGGTTTCCTTTTCCAAAAAGTGAGGCTATTCATAACACCTGAGAGGGTGAATGAATTGATGTATGTGAAGCATTTAGTACTGTGTATTTAGTATTTATGACCATACAGAATGGTCATAAATACTCAATAAAAGGTACTGCTATTATCATCATTAATATTCTACCTCTGTTTCAGAGGTTTCTGTTCCTTGCTTACACATTTTTTTTTTGGCAACAGTAACTATTTATGAAAATAGTAAAAGGCTTGTATCAAAACCCTAACATGCACAAGACCTAACTCAAGAAAATACTCACTGCTTCTTCCCATCCAGTTCCAATGACAAACTCTTTGGCTTTTTTATCTTGTTCAAGTGTAATGTCACTGATACTGAGAAGACAACAAACATGATTCTTTTCACTTCTTTCATCTGGACAAGTATAGATTAATTCAGTTTCTTCTGTGCTTTCAATTTCATAATTTTCACTATTTTCTAATTCAGTCGCATTTTTGTGACCGAAATCCATTACTGTGATGGTTGCTTAAAGTCTTTAACATCTTCTTCCTGTGGTTTAAAATGCAAATGGAACTTAGCTTTTAATACTGCTTTGTTTCTTTTAAAAAACCAATTCAATAACTCAGGTGAAACATCGTCAAGACATGTTCAGGAATAGACAGAAGAAATATTATGAAACCATCCATTGCCAACTATTGACATTATAAAATATAAAATATAAGGCTAATTTCAAAGACTTATGGATTTAGGACTTCCCTGGTGCTTCCACTGCAGGGGGTATGGGTTCTATCCCTGATCAGGGAACTAAGATCCCGAATGCAGAATAGTGTGGCAAAAAACAAATAAAACACCTGGATTTATTTAAAAGAAAAAAGATTAATTGTCCATTCTTATCTTCCAAACTCATGTAAGAGATGACAAATAGAAATGTGCAAAAAGCAATCAAAGGTCAACTAAAAGGGTGGCTATGTGATTTCTTACCAATTACATGCAGTTTTCCTTCTATTTGGAATGCAAAAATCTGCAGTGGTGTAATACTGATTTTCTGATGGTAAAATTATGCCTTGTTTATAGATTTAAAGTAAATCAGAGCTCGTGTTCTTCCACTTCTTGACTTCCACAGAGCTTTACAATCTGATTTGGTTTAAGAATCACTGGTATAAAACATACATCAAAATCCATATGTTTCTTAGAAAATCACATCAAGGAAACACAAGGATCACAGTGAAAATGCTCCCATGGGAAAATGCATTTGCAGATGCAACTAGAAAATTGGATTTGGAGTACAAAGCAGGAAGGCACACACATGTATGCCAGAAGATATTAAATTATATGACATACGCTATTGAAGTGGCTAGAACCAAAAAATGTACAAAGAAAAAAATGTTGACTGAGGTCCAAGCAAGCCCCGAAAGTACATGTCTGGATAAACAAGAATAAACCCAAAGAAAAGCTGATCCTTTTCAAGATGAAAAGGCCAAAGGAACTTAAGATATTTAGAAATGAAATAAAGAAGATGAATGAAAATTAAAAAAAGATGAGTGAGACTCTAAGAAACAGAGCCTATGGGAAATTCAGTGTGATACAGAAAATATCTTCTCTAGTAGCATTTAAACAGCAATGGAAGAAAATGATCAGCAAAAAACCCTGTAAATAGGGGCCTTCCCTGGCGGTCCAGTGGCTAAGACTCTGTACTCCCAATGCAGGGAGCCTGGGTTCAATCCCTGGTCAGGGAGCTGGATCCCACATGTTGTAACTAAGACCTGGCACAGCCAAATAAATAGATAAATAATTTTTTTCAAAAGCCTGTAAAATAGCTTATTATTTTACCAATTGAACATAAGTCATCATGATTTGGTTCAAAATAATCCTGCAAGGGGGTGGGGGTGGTTGGTTGTGGTTAGAGAACAAGGAAATAAAAAAAGCCACAAATTCTGTTTGTTGTAGAAGAGTATGAGGACATTGAGGTTAACTGCACTATTCACTGTACTTTTGGGTCACTGTGAAATTTTCCATAATAAAATGTGTTTTTTTTTTTCAAGCCATCATGTTAACAGAATGGTTCAAGAAATAAAACAGGATAACAGTGGAGGTGAGCAAAGCATGAATTTTGATCTTAAGCAAACTGAATAAATGTATCAAAGAACAGATTTCATGGTTTGGATAATTTAATTGGGGTAAAGACCTTGAACAGGGACTTATTTAAAGAGATGTACCAAAAGGTGGGGAAAAAACTCAGAAAAAAATTGGAGAATATAGTTAATGAAGATGATTTGGAAAAGTGAAAGTTCCTCAGTTGTGTCTGACTCTTTGTGACCCCATGGGCTATACAGTCCATGGAATTCGCTAGGCCAGAATACTGGAGTGGGTAGCCTTTCCCTTCTCCAAGGAATCTTCCCAACCCAGGGATTGAACCCAGGATTCACTCATTATAGGTGTAGTCTTTACCAGCTGAGCCACAGGGGAAGATTTGGAGACACTCCATAAATAACTGGCCAATTACTCTTTAAGTCAAAGGACTCAAGGCCTTCTCACTGAATTTACTGAATACAAAAGAAGGCATTGGAAATGCAGGAGGAAAAGAAAAAACACAGACATTACCTTTAGGATCTCCAACCCCACGTTGTGATGATGTCATTTGTTAATGAACTGAGAAGTACAGAGACTACCAAATGCCTCTTTGTTAGACATCTGGCAAACTCAATGGAGCTTTGACACCCTAACCAATCTGTAACTTAGAATACGAACTGCCCTGCTCCTGAAAGGAACAAAGACTTCATTACCACTGCTGCTGCTGCTGCTAAGTCGCTTCAGTCGTGTCCAACTCTGTGCAACCCTATAGATGGCAGCCCACCAGGCCCGTTGTCCCTGGGATTCTCCAGGCAAGAATACTGGAGTGGGTTGCCATTTCCTTCTCCAATGCATGAAAGTGAAAAGTCAAAGTGAAGTCGCTCAGTCGTGTCCGACTCTTAGCGACCCATGGACTGCAGCCTACCAGGATCCTCCGTCCATGGGATTTTTCAGGCAAGAGTACTGGAGTGGGGTGCCATTGCCTTCTCCACTGGTCAGTGGCAAAGACACACCAATATTACAGCAGAGGCCAGAGAAAGGACATTATCTTCTGTTGCTACTCTTACAGATATGTTGTATAAAAGTTAAAATGAGGACCAGTTTTATCATATGTGGGTTTGGTTTTGTTTTTAATGGATTATGTTTTTGGTGTCATGTCTAATAACACTCTGCCTAACCACAGGTCATAAAGATTTTCTGTATTTAATTTTCAAAGTTATATAGTTTTATGGTTTATATTTAGGTCTATGATCCATTTTGAATTAAGTTTTTGAATATAAACAGCCAGTGGTTGCAACATTCTTGTTCAAAGATTATTCTTCCTGCATTTAATTTTTTTTTTTTTGGTCAAAAATCAATTGGCTATGTTTATTTGGCAAGAGAAATATCAATAACCTCAGACATGCAGATGACACCACCCTTATGGCAGAAAGTGAAGAAGAACTAAAGAGCCTCTTGATGCAAGTGAAAGAGGAGAGTGAAAAAGTAGGCTTAAAGCTCAACATTCAGAAAACGAAGATCATGGCATCCGGTCCCATTACTTCATGGGAAATAGATGGGGAAACAGTGGAAACAGTGTCTGACTTTATTTTTCTGGGCTCCAAAATCACTGCAGATGGTGATTGCAGCCATGAAATTAAGACGCTTACTCCTTGGAAGAAAAGTTATGACCAACCTAGACAGCATATTCAAAAACAAAGACATTACTTTGCCAACAAAGGTCTGTCTAGTCAAGGCAATGGTTTCTCCAGTAGTCACGTATGGCTGTGAGAGCTGGACTATAAAGAAAGCTGATTGCCAAAGAATTGATGCTTTTGAACTGTGGTGTTGGAGAAGACTCTTGAGAGTCCCTTGGACTGCAAGGAGATCCAACCAGTCCATCTTAAAGGAGATCAGTCCTGAGTGTTCATTGGAAGGACTGATATTGAAGCTGAAACTCCAATACTTTGGCCACCTGATGTGAAGAGCTGACTCATTTGAAAAGACTCTGATCCTGGGAAAGATTGAAGGCAGGAGAAGAAGGGGACAACAGAGGATGAGATGGTTGGATGGCATCATCGACTCAATGGATATGAGTCTGGGTAAACTCCGGGGGTTGGTGATGGACAGGGAAAGCCTGGCATGCTGCAATTCATGGGGTTGCAAAGACTCGGACACAACTGAGCAACTGAACTGATATTTATTTGGGTATATTTTAGAACACCCTATTCTGGCCCATTGACCTGTGTCTCTCCATTCACCAATATCATATTGATTCCTATCAGAGATCAGATCAGATCAGTCGCTCAGTCATGTCCGACTCTTTGTGACCCCATGAATCGCAGCACACCAGGCCTCCCTGTCCATCACCAACTCCTGGAGTTCACTGAGACTCACATCCATCAAGTCAGTGATGCCATCCAGCCATCTCATCCTCTGTCGTCCCCTTCTCCTCCTGCCCCCAATCCCTCAATTATCCTGCTCCAGATTCATATCTTGATATTCAACAGTTACTCCTCCAACTTCTTTGGGATTGTCTATCTATTCTTGGACCTTGTATTTTGTATTTTCATAAATGTTTCTGAATCTAGAAAACTGAAAACAGTTTTAAGAAAATAATTATAATGTTTTAGTTTTATCTTCAGTTGCTAAGTCGTGTCTGACTCTTTGCGACCCCATGGACTGCAGCACGCCAGGCTTCTCCATCCTCCACTATCTCCTGGAGTTTGCTCAAACCCATGTCCATTGAGTCAGTGATGCCATCCAACCATCTCATCCTCTGTCCCCAAATCTAGGACTTTTCCATTCCCATAGCCCCTGGACTCTATTTTTAAAGACCACAAATGTTCTTATTTTAGGTAGTGACATTTATAATATACGTAAAGGTCATTTGCTTCGTACATCACCTCTGATGATACCAGACCAGTGTGGTACCAAGATGCTACTATTGGTCCCCCAAATCTTTCTTCCTTTTCCTTTTGGAGATAGAGAAGCATTATCTACATTTCTCCTTGAAGTTAAGCAGTGCCTTGTGACTTATTTCGGCTAATAACAGGACTGAAATCATGAGTCACTTCTAGGCAGAAGTACCTAAAAGCCAGTGATTCCCCACATCTGCCATCATATTTTGCCATCACAGTTGGCAAAAGAGTTGGACACGACTTTGCACCTAAACAACAACAACAGTAATACACACATTTGGGCACATGCACTTCAGAAACTGCAGCACAAGGGCTCAGTAGTTGTGGTTTACCGGCTTTAGAGCTCAGGCTCAGTAATTGTGGTTCATGGGCTTAGTTGCTCTGTGGCTTGTGGGATCTCCCTGGACCAGAGATCAAACCCCTGTCTCTTGTATTGGCAGGCAGATTCTTATTCACTGTACCACCAGGTAAGTCCCAAGGACCATTCTTCAAAAGACTATGTAATTATGGGTACCAATTGGTTGACCCGATGACAGGGAAACAATCTTGGTTTACTGGGATGGGCCTAATCTAAATGATGTGCTGTACTTAGTCACTCAGTCGTGTCTGACTCTGTGACTCCATGGACTGTAGCCCACCAGGCTCTTCTGTCCATGGGGATTCCCCAGGCAAGGATACTGGAGTGGGTTGCCATGCCGTTCTTCAGGAAATCTAATGATATGTGTCCCTTAAAAGCAGAGAGTTTTCTTTGGCTAGCAGCAGGAGCAGCAGCAGCAGAAGTCAGAGAGCTAAAGCATGAGAGAGGAATTTGAGACATCTTACTGACTGAAGAAGGTGGGCATTCTTTCTTTTTGCCATTATCTTTGCCACATTTCTGCTATCACTCATCCTTATAATCAGACTACAAATGGCTATCCTCAATTCCTATACCTCATAGCTCAGTCGGTAAAGAATCTGCCTGCAATGCAGGAGACCTGGGTTGGATTCCAGGGTCAGGAAGATCCCCTGGAGAAGGAAATGGCAACCCACTCCAGTATTCTCACCTGGAGAATCCCTTGGACAGAGGAGCCTGGCAGGCTACAGTCCATGGGGTCACAAGAGTCCGACACAACTTAGTGACTAAACCACCATGTTAATTATCTGTGCTTTATTCTTCTTACATGCCCACAGAGCACAGCAGCTTTGATTATTCATAGAATGATTCCTAGAAGCACAGTTTCTACAACCATCCCTCCCTATCAGAACATTTCACTCCAATCCCAGTCTCCAACTCTTCTGCTTTTTCCAGTCACATTCATTACTCATTAAGTGTTCATTAGCACTGGTGGTGGTTGTTCAGTTGCTAAGTCCTGTCGACTCTTTGTGACCCCTCCATAGACTGCAGCATGCCAGGCTCCTCCGCGCTCCACTATCTCCCAGTTCAGTTGCTCAGTCGTGTCCGACTCTTTGCGACCCCGTGGACTGCAGTATTCCGGGCCTCCCTGTCCATCACCAACTCCCGTGGTTTACTCAAACTCATGTCCATCGAGTCGGTGATACCATCCAACCATCTCATCCTCTGTCTCCCCTTCTTCTGCCTTCGATCTTTCCCAGCATCAGAGGTCTTTTCATGTCCATGGAGTAGTCGTTGCTATTTGACCATCCCATCCTCTGCCACCCGCTTCTCCTTCTGCCTAGCAAGGGTAGTAAAATGGTAAAGCAACCCCAGTCTTCCCAGCTCTCACACAGCATACAATGTACAGGAAAATTCAAGTCTTCAAACACGCAACTCTTGCCACCTGTTTCCAAAAGCCCAGGCACTTGACAGCGTGGCTCCCTACCCTTCTTCCAAGACCTTTCTTTCTTCCTCCTCTCGGCCCTTCCCTTCCTCCAGCATCCTACCTGGCCACAAAAGATGCCTCCCCTTCTTTCAATAGCTATGCCCTCCAGCGAGGCGCCCCCACCAACCCTACCCCTTCCTCCAAGGGCCGCTCTCTCATAGGGCTCCGCCCTTTCAGCGGCTCCTCCCACTGCCCCACCCACTCCGCACCCCTCCCCCCCAGGCCCTGCCCACTCCTCTTCAGGCCCAGCTTCTCCTCTTCCTTTTACCTCCCCGCCTCAAAAGGCAGCTCCCTTCCCAACTGGGCAAGGCGTCTCGCTCTGCCGCCGGTGGAGCAGTCTGGGGCCTCGACCCGGAGGCGGGGAAGCGGCCCGGCCGCTCACACCCTCCTGAGGGGCCAGCGGGGTGGAAGGACCCGGGCAGGTTAGTCCCCGCCGGCGGGCTACAGGGGCGGTTGCCCTGCGTT
The DNA here is from genome assembly GCF_055505025.1 of Bos grunniens. Classification (NCBI taxonomy): domain Eukaryota; kingdom Metazoa; phylum Chordata; class Mammalia; order Artiodactyla; family Bovidae; genus Bos; species Bos grunniens. The sequence goes on from NC_141182.1 coordinate 7,898,428, forward strand.
ACAGACGCGCTGGGGGCGGGGCGATGGGCGGTCCCTGGAGGGGGAGGGTGGGGATTCGCGGCGGAAGTGACGTATTTTCGCCCCGCGCAACAAAGCTCAGCGCGGGAAGCGGCTCTGACTGACCGCGGTTGGCGCGTGCTCCCGACAGCCTGTGCGCGCCCGCCAGCCTTCCACCGGCGCGTGAGGCGCTCACAACTCGTGAGCGCGCGGGAGGTCACATGGCGAGGTACTGTGTCCCCTTAGGCGCCCGTCAGGCCTTGGAGTTAGAAAACGAGGACTCAGCTTCCCCTCAGAGAGCCAGGGTCTCGCCCTCAGCACCGTTGCTCGTGGCACGGTTGGTTCTGTGATGACGGGTGGATAGTAGCATCCCTGGCCTCTACCCACGAGGTACCAGATGAACGAAATTGTCCCCAGATTTTGCCAACTGTCCCCAAATTGCCCTTCCCCACATAAGGACTGTGCCGGGGCGGTACAGGCCAGAAACTTAACAGTCGGCGTTTAAGCCGCTTACTTGACTGGGCGGGACTAGTTTGAACCCAAGTCTTGTAGTAGTGCAACCTGTGAAGTGGGCGCTGGCGTATTTTCTACAGATGTCAAAAATAGCCCCACGTCGTTAAATCAGCTGAGGAACTCAGTGGAAGGTCCCCTTCTACTCCCCTCCCACTTTTGGTGCTAGTACTTTCGAGCATCCCAAGGTGCAGCCAGGAATGGGAAACTGCCCCAAATCAGGCATTCATGGTGGTTCAGTTCTGGTTCCAAAGCCTTTCTGCTTTTAAAAGTGTAACTGTTACTGCTTGAGAAATATCAGCCTTTTATACCACTGTGATTAAAAGCTGTTTGGGCTACCCTGATGACTAAGATGGTAAAGAGTCTGTCTGCAGTGCAGGAGACCCTGTTCGATCCCTGGGTTTGGAAAGAGCCCCTTGAGAAGGAAATGGCAACCCACTCCAGTATTCTTGCCTAGTAAAATTCCATGGACAGAGGAGCTTGGCAGGCTATAGCCCATGGGGTCTCAAAAGAGTCCAAGGTGATTGACATACACTATATTAATTACAAAGCCTATCAATTGTATGGAAAGACCATTTTTATGATATAAATACGACATTCTAAGACCTTAGAACAACATACTTTTCTAGAATATGATTACTTATTAAGGTATTCTTTAACTAAAAATATACTTTTGGATCTTTTGTATTTTATAACCTGTAATTAATAGTATTTCTGCATACTTCTAAGAACTATGCAAAACTGCATGCCTCATTCCACATTTTTTGTGTTAAAACATAAAGTTTTCAATTATATTTTCTTTTTTACGTGACTGACCCACATGGAATATCACTTCTTTAAACCAGGGATTGAACCTGGGCCCCTGCAGTGAAAGCCCAGAATCATAACCACTGGGACATCAGGAAGTTCCCAATCATAAATGTTAAAGGATGTAACATCCAGATGATCAAAATACATGAAAAAAAATGGATAATTTTGTGCTCACTTTGGCAGCACATATGCTAAAATTGGAATAATAGAGATATTAGTGTGGTCACTGCGCAAGGATGACATGCAAGTTTGTGAAGCATTCTATATATACTTTTTTAATTGTAAAGGAAAAAAACTATATAAAGTGAAAGAAAAAAATGCAAATTTTTCTTTTGATTTTTCCCCTTAAATTCATAACTGTATTTTTATTTTATCCACATAATTTCATCCTAACATAACACAAAAATATAATTTGAAAATGAAATTTAAAAAATTTTCCTAAGACTGTAAAGCTAAAACAACTAAATTTGTTTTCAGATACGTAATCACCTTTATTTCTACTCAGCAAATAATAGGAGTGTATTCCTTGTGTTTACAAATAGTAAACAAAAGATGTTACTGACAGTGTACAAAATACGGGGCTGTTCTCTCATCAATTCATGTATCTATAGGAAAATATTACATATTACCAGAATGAGAGATTCAGTCTCAATTTTATTCATTTTTTTTCATAGATGTAAGCTGAGTGAAATAACTTGTTCATAGGAAGACACACATGAAAGGGATTTTGTCATTGCCGTATCTCTTAACTTCAGCAGACAGTTTGGTTAGGAAGGACCTCGAGTTGTTGAAAATGGAAAATTTGAAACCACCTGACTAGCAGGATTTGTTACCCCACTCATTAAAACTATATTCTCAGTTTCTGGGAAGTATACCAAAAGTCTTTTAACTAAGATTTATTAAATGACTGTTAATTAAACATGTTGACTGAAAGCACCTTGCCCTAAGTACATGTGGAAGTTGGAAGATGTGGCAACTGATGAGCTTCACACTAATTATGCCTGCATACCCCTTTTAAAGGCTTGTAATCACCACTGAGGCCTAGCAAGTAGAAGTTTGATAGCATGACTGAGCAGAAACAAATGGATAAGTGCGTTTAGCTAGTCATGTTTATAAAATGCCGAAGTAGAGATGGAATCAAGATACAAAAGTTCTTGTAGAATAAGATCTCAGAGTTGGCAAAGGGGTGTTTTAAAAACACCAAAATGGTGGCAGGAGGTATACAGAAGCTTTCCATTCAGTTTTGAACCTATATCTAACCCTAAAAAAAAAAAAAGTCCACTTAAAACGGGTGGAGGAAGTAGTCAATAGTAAAACCATGTTGCTGGTAAGAAAAAAGTTCATCACAAATACAGATGTATGATTAGGTCTGAAATAATACAGTGATTGTTGAGTAATAAGTTATATACTTAGCATATTTTTAAAAACCGAAAGTGGGTGGTACCCTGACATGTTAGCAGCCCAAAACTGCAGAAATTCAGAAAAATTCTGAAGTTGATTATGCTGAGGTGATCTGAAGTACCAGCCTCATTTTCATACTAGCACGCCTATAGCGAGCCCTCTAGTGGTTTCTTTATTAAAACTTAAGGCTGTCAACTTCGGGGAAATGAAAAAAAAAAAGAAATTTAACCTTCAGGGTTATCGGTTTCATTTCTTGAGTTTTAATTAGAGAGCATTATTCAAAACATAGGTTAAGCTTCTCTATTAAGACCAAAATGATTCAAAGGAATGAGGTCTGAGAAACTGAATTCTTTGTTGATTTAGTCCATTTGAAGGGCCATTCAACACCTATTATTTTCAGCAGCACTATAACAGAATTGAATTGGCTCTATATTCTAAACTGTGAAAGACCAAGTTGTGATAGCTGTTCTTTGATCCCATCCCCTTCCCCCATCAGACTCCCAGTTCAGTTCAGTCATTCAGCTGTATCCAACTCTTTTGACCCCATGCATTGCAGCACGCCAGGCTTCCCTGTCCATCACCAACTCTTGGAGCTTGCTCAAACTCATGTCCTTCGAGTCAGTGATGCCATCCAACCATCTCATCCTCTGTCGCCCCCTTCTCCTCCTGCCTTCAATCTTTCCCAGCATCAGGGTCTTTTCCAATGAGTCAGTTCTTCGCATCATGTGGCCAAAGTATTGGAGCTTCGCCATCAGTCCTTCCAATGAATATAATCAGGACTGATTTCCTCTAGGATAGACTGGTTGGATCTCCTTGCAATCCAAGGGACTCTCAAGAGCCTTCTCCAACACCACAGTTCTTCAGCACTCAGCTTTCTTTATGGTCCAAGTCTCATATCCATACATGACTACTGGAAAAACCATAGCTTTGACTAGATTCCCATTTAAATATATATATTTGGCTACGTCACACATGTTGTGCAGTCTTAGTTCCCCAACCAGGGATTGAACCTGGGCCCCAGCAATTAAAGTGCCTAACTTTCATTGCATAGTGAAAGAGTCCTAACCACTGGATCTCCAGGGAATTCCCTTGTATTTTTTATAGTAACATACATTTGTAAAGGAACTGATAGTGAATCAGGAAATGTGAAAACCCTAACCATAACTTCCAGCTTTTATCCTTTCCATCACCTCATCTGTGAAATGGTTGTAGTTATGGATATGCCCTACCGAGCTCTGGCTATTGTAAAGACCAAAGAAGGTAATACAAAAGAGCACCTTTAAAACAAAATTTAATTATTTAGACTAAGATGAGCAATTATTACTTATCCATTTCTAGTTCCAAAGGAAATAGATTATTAACAGACAGCTCAGCAGTGATAGGGCTACTGGCTCAGTCCTGGAAAGAATGCATCCATTTTGCACAGGAACAGGAAAGGCTTGTATGTTACTTATCTATCTACATACTCTATGTTCTTGTGTTTGCTCTTTATTTATCAGAAGACAGTAATCCCTAAATACTTGCTTTCTCCTCCAGTATTGGGAAAATGATAGAAGAGTTTGTTCTTAGTGTATGCTATGTTGGCCACAAGTTTCACTGTGTCCACTTCTATTCCCATTACTTATGTGGCTTAGCTTTCTTAAGGTTGTCATGTGCTAGGCTGGTCACAATTTCACCTTTTCTTGTTTTTACTCCACTCTTCTAATTTAGCATGACAGAAAAACAAGGTCAGTGATTTCTTTTTCAATACATTAAAGATAATCAAAAAATAGTACTTGATGTTATCAGGCAACTAGATCTTTGCTTAAGAAAAGCCAGGTTTGTGACTAAAAGGAAACATTTTCTTGGAACTTTCTCATTGTCAGGACTTAAATTTCCTTTAAAAAAAAAAAAAAGACTTCCCATAAGTTAAAATTAGCATCTTTATAAATACTAGGAAACATACTATGAAATATTAACAGCAGAACAAAATACATGATTAAGAAGTTGAATATTTTATTATTAAATTGTTTATTCTCCTGCAAGGCTGTTGCTTCACTGTATAAAAATAGCACCAGCAAACACAGTGTATTGCAAAATTAAGATAGTAATATTCTTCACTGGACACTATACAACTAACAAACTTTTCTCCACTGGCAGTTATTTCTAGTGGAAAGATAATTTTGACCCAAATCCAAGGATAGCTGTAAGCAAGTTACAAGTCATATAAGGTTTAAGATAACCATGTTATCCTTGAATTACATAATTTTTGTAATTAGTTTTACCAGAGATAATTTCAGGAATTCTGAATATTATAACTGGAGCCTAGCCTAAAAATCACAGGATGCTGTGGAAAAAGATGCAGTGTTTATCTGAAGTCATTAGAAAGTTAAGGGGTATTTTCTTCAGGAAACGTTGTTACAAGTAGTTTCTTTTGCTAAAAGTTGCTTTCTAAATATCTATCTACCACTAATTTAAGACAACTATGCTAGATTAAGTTGTTTCAAAGTAGTTTATTTAGGGGTTCCAGTTTCACTCCTCAATAGATTTTATGTATTTCTCATATGCTTCTTCACTCATTAGTTCATCTAGTTCTGAAGGGTTACTGAATGTCATCTTGATCAGCCAACCTGCAACCAAAAAAATGTATCATATTCCAAATCACCTTTTAAAAGAGAAAGTCACATAAATTTTAACCTTAAGAATTAGTATTTCTTACATATAATAATGATAAAGAACCAGAAGAAATTGTACCATCATGGATTAAGAAATCTTAGGTTGTAGTTAATAAGCATTAACAACTTTACACAGGGATCCAAATATACAGGTATATAAAATAAAGAACACCAACACTGGAACTACTGAAATCAATGGCATTAGAAAGCATTAGAAGAGAGAAGCAGGCAATAGGAAATAGAAAACTACAACTTAATGCTAATTTTGCATTTTATTGGCTGTTTGACCTTACCAAAGAAATCCTTTGAGAATTTCATCTATGAAAGGGAAAAAACTACTACTAGTTTACCTTACTACATTATTATGAAGATGAAAATATGAGAAAACTGAATGCAATAATTACTAACCACCTTTACCACAAAATGTGATTAATGCTTTATGACTGAAGAGGTAAGTACTTTGAAGTTTATAATGAGTCTACAACTACAATACTAAGAACCCTATAAAATTAGGCAATGCTTTTATTGACAGAGATCTAAAACATAACCTAACCTGTGTTTTTTCTTTTTAAAGCAGAATGTCTTTATTATAATACCAAGAAGTACAAAAAGAAATCACAATCAGTTAAAGATTGCTTTATAGTCTAGATTAAATGTTAACTGCAGCAAACAATCCTTAAAAAAATTTTCACCAACAACTTACCGTCTTCGTAACAAGACTTGTTGACAAGTCCTGGATTTTCTGCTAGAGCTTTATTAATTTCAGTTACTTCTCCTGATAGAGGAGAATAGAGTTCACTAGCAGCTTTCACACTTTCCAAAGCACCAAACTCCTCTAAATTGAGAAAATTAAAGAAAATATGAAATGTCAAGTTAGTGATCCCAAAATACAAAATAGAGAAAAGTGATCACCTCTATAGTCATGATAAAAAGATCTAAATATCTTTAAATAAAACCATAGGTTTTGTCATGCAAGATCTTCATTTATACAATTTGTAGCCTGACAACACTGCCCCATCCAAACAGCACAGTGTAACTAGAACAAGTAAAAAACCATAGTCTTATTTGCTCAAGGGGTCAGAGGATTGAGTATGGGCCTGCCAAAGTGGAAAAGTAGTCAGTATAAAGATCTCAAAATGTTCCACAGACCCACATATTGGAATTAGCAGAGAATCTCAAAACATGTTATAAAATCACAGTGAGTCAATGTTTGGGGGAATACCTGCAAAAAACTAATAATTTTAAAAATGGACATTCTAGAACTGGAAGGCCTATCTAAAATAAAATATTCACTAGATGGCACTAAGAGTTGACTGGATACAGAAGAAAGGATCAATGAACATGAAGAAAGACCATCGAAAATTGATCTGAACTGAATGTGAATGTAACATACCAGTTTGTGGGGGTAGAGCTAAAGTAGTGCTTAGAAGGAAATAATATCTTTTGTTCAGTCACCCTGTCATGTCCGACTCTGCAACCCCATGGACTGCAGTGCACCAGGCCTCCCTGTCCCTCACCATCTCCTGAAGTTTGCCTGAGTTCATGTCCATTGCATTCATGATGCCATCCAGACATCTCATCCTCTGACACCCTATTCTTCTGCCCTCAATCTTTCCCAGCATCAGGGTCTTTTCTAATGAGTCAGCTCTTCGCATCAGATGATCAAAATACTGAAGCTTCAGCTTCACCATCAGTTCTTCCAATCAATATTCAGGGTTGATGATTTCCCTCAAGATTGACTGGTTTGATCTCCTTGCTGTCCAAGGGACTTTCAGGAGTCTTCTCCAGCACCGTAGTTTGAAGGCAATTCTTTGGCGTTCTGCCTTCTTTACAGTCATCTCTGACGACCTTACGTGACCACTGGGAAGGCCATAGCCTTGACTATACAGACCTTTGTTGGCAGAATATTGACTCTGCTTTTCAACACACTGTCTAGGTTTGTCATAGCTTTCCTGCCAAGAAGCAATCGTCTTCTGATTTCATGGCTGCAGTCACCATCTGCAGTGATTTTTAGAGCCCAAGAAGAAGAGATCTGTCACTACTTTCACCTTTTCCCCTTCTATCTGCCATGAAGTAATGGGACCAGATGCCATGATCTTAGTTTTCAGTGTTGAGTTTCAAGCCAGCTTTTTCACTTTCCTCCTTCACTGTCACTAAGAAGCTCTTTAATTCCTCTTTGCTTTCTGCCATTTAGAGTGGTATCATCTGCATATCTGAGGTTGATGTTTCTCCCATCTATCTTTTTTTTTTTTTGACTGAACTGGGTGTTAGGTGCAGTACGCAGGATCTTTAGTTGCAGCATGCAGGCTCTTAGTTGTAGCATATGGTGATCTACTTTACTTGACCAGGGATCAGACCCAGGCCCCCTGCATTAGGGAGCAGAGTCTTAGCCACTAGACCACCAGGAAAGTCCCTTTCCCACCTATCTTGATGCCAGCTTGTAACTCGTCTAGCCCAGCATTTCTCATGATGTGCTCAGTGTATAGGTTAGTTAGACAGAGTGACAGTAGACAGCCCTGTCCTACTCCTTTCTCAATCTTGAACCAATCAGTTGATCCCTATAGGGTTCTAACTGTTGCTTCTTGACCTGCATACAGGTTTCTGAGGAGACAGGTAAGATGATATGGTATTCTCATCTCTTTAAGAGCTCTTCACAGTTTGTTATGATCCACACACTCAAAGGCTTTAGTGTAGTCAATGAAACAGAGGTAATGGTAATATCTTTAGGTTTTATTTAAAAATAACATCTTAAAATAAATGACCTGGCTTCTAAAGATACTAGAAAATGAACAAAAGAAGGCAGTTTAGAGAGAAGAGGCAACATTCGAAAGAAGAGATGACACTTTTGATTCTTAAAAAAAAAAAAAAAATGATTTTTAGGGACTTCCCTGGTGGTCCAATGGTTAAGAACCTGCCTGCAGGGGTCATGGGTTCAGTCCCTGATCCAGAAAGACTCCCACATGCTGTGGAGCAACTAAGCCTGTGTGCTGCAACTACTGAGCTCATGAGCCACAACTACTGAAGCCCACACACCTAGAGCCCATGCTTCGCAACAAGAGAAGCCCTGGAATGGCAAGCCTGTGTACTCCAGCTAGAGGACAGCCCCTGCTACCCACAACTAGACAAAAGTCCTTACAACAACAAATAACCAGCACAACCAACAAAAAAAAAGCATCAAACTAGATTTTAGCTGCCACTCATTGCAAGGGAGATGGCATTTTACAGTACAGATAAAAAGTCAATTTAAGAAAAACTGTGGAAACCAACAAACCCACAAATTTCCAGAAGCGAGAAAACATTAAGTTGGAGGAAGAAAATAAAGCCATGAAAAAATAAATGAAATGGAAAACAGAAAATTTAGCATAGTAGAAATGAATTCTACACAGTAGAAATTCTTTCAAGAGATTGATAAAATTGATGAAGAGCTATCAAGACTGATGCACATTCTTTCAGAAAAACAGATGGGAATATTTCTAAACTTATTTTATGTGGCAGATAGAACAGATTCCAAAATTTGGCAAAGCCATTTTAAGAAAAGACCAGTATCTCTCATGAACATAATGTAATAAACAGCAAATCAACAGTACATTTTTAAAAAAACATTCTTTTTTATTTTTAATATTTTATTTTTATAATATAAATTTATTTTAATTGGAGGTTAATTACTTTACAGTATTGTATTGGTTTTGCCATACATCAACATGAATCCACCATAAAAAAACAATTCTTACACAATGATTACCAGGAATCCAAGGTTGGTTAAACAGTCAAAATGAATGTTTAACATTCAAAAATGAATCATCATTCATCACATAAACGAGAAAAACCCTTCAAACATGTCAACAGATGGAGAAAATTCAACAAACATTCAACATCCACAAATGATAATCTCGGCAAACTAGATATAGAAGGGAACTGCTTCATCTGATAGTGGGCATCTTTGAAAACTCCCACAGCTAAATATACCTAATAATGAAATGTTCAATCTCTGTGAACCTTGGTATGGACCTGAGTTGCCCATACCGTGCCCTTTCTCAGTTCATAGTGCCCTTGGTGGGGATTTCGTGGTAACTGCTGCTGCTGCTGCTGCTAAGTCACTTCAGTAGTGTCCGACTCTGTGCGACCCCATAGACGACAGCCCACCAGGCTCCCCCGTCCCTCGGATTCTACAGGCAAGAACACTGGAGTGGGTTGCCATTTCCTTCTCCAATGCGTGAAAGTGAAGTCGTGTCTGACTCCTAGCGACCCCATGGACTGCAGCCTACCAGGCTCCTCTGTCCATGGGATTTTCCAGGTAAGAGTACTGCAGTGGGTTGCCATTGCCTTCTCCTAGACCAAAACAAATACCTAACATTTCAATTTATTAAGAGGTCAGGTCCAAGCTACTTAGAAGGTTTTTATATCCTAACAACTGAGTAGCAATTTAAAAAAAAATACAGCAATTGAACAAAAATAGAATTTTCATTCTTAATTACAATTTACAGATATAAGTGTGTCTGCTGCATATTGTATAAGTTCTCCATCAGGGAATCAGGTCATATCAACCAATGCCCAACCTCATGTTCCACACCAACTGTGGAGTACTTGCTTCAAAGATACATTACCCAAAGTAATAAGAGTAAGATTCAATATTGCAATTGTTAACTTCACTGATTCTTAGTTTGTGCTGTGTCCAACAGATGTTAAAAATTAAAAATATCCCACACCACCTCATGTTACTGGGGTATATAATCTGGGAACTATGAAGACAGACAAAGATATCTTAAAGAAAACACAATGTTTTATACATAAATATGACAAAATATTCATAAAATACATATCTGAAAAAGGTTTTGTATCTAGAATTTATAAAAGATGCCTAAAATCAATGGTAAAAAAGATAGACTAGAGACTTCACAAAGATGTGAGTGGCAAAAAGCACATGGAAAGGTGAGTAATCTGTCACTAGGGAAATGCACATTAAAACCACAATGAGATATGTTGTACATGGAACTCTGATACTGTTGGTGAGAATACAAATGGTATAACAACTTCAGCAAACACAATGGGACACCGCTGGCATAAAAAGCAAATTACTGAGCACTTAATATGAATGTATCTCAAACTCATGATGGTAGACAAAAGAGACTAGGCATAATATTGTCCGATTCCTTTTAAATGAAGTTAAAGAACAGGCAGAAGTAATCTATGGTGATAGAAATCAGAGAAGAGATTATCGTTTATCAAAACTGTTTGGATTATACAGTTAAGAGTATATAGTTAATGCCTAGATCTAGTTAAGATCTAGATCTAGGCATTTTCACCATATATAAATTTCATATCAATTTAAAAAAACACCTTTGGCAGAAAGTTTAAAGCATTCATTAGTTTAAGGAGGTTACTCAACATATTTTTATTTATGGAAATTTTTTAATTAAGCATAAAAAAGAAAACAACTGATGTACAGATAAAAAAAAAAGTTTAAACAAGATAAATGATAGGGAAAGTTTAAGCAGAAAAAGATATGGCCAATATTGTCAAAGATATTAGAAAACAGATACTTAAATTCTCTAGCAGTATCTTATACATGTAAAGGAGCCCATGAATAACATGTGGTTTTACTGCTTGACATTTATCAAGTACTAATCTCCATGGTAAAGAATCCACCTGCCAATGCAGGAGACATGAGTTCCATGCCTGGGTCAGGAAGAGGAGGAATGGCAACCCACTCCAAGATTCTTGCCTGGAAGATCCCACGGACAGAGGAGCCTGGCGGGCCACAGTCCAAAGGGTTGCAAAAGAGTTGGACACAACTTAGTGACTAAACAACAACAAATCTTATGCTGGATATTATGCTAATTCCATTTAATCTTTATAACTACTATATGAGGCAGTTATTATTATCCTAACTCACAGATGAGGTCTACATTAAGTAATTTCTGCCAAATCACACAGCTGATATGTTGAGGGGCCTGGATTTAAAACCAGATTCTGACTCATGAACTCATGTTCTGATATTCGTTACTGCCTCCAAAGAAAAACAGATTTTATTTTTTAAACTTAAGAGACCTCCGCTGCTGCTGCTGCTAAGTCGCTTTAGTTATGTCCGACTCTGTGCGACCCCACAGATGGCAGCCCACCAGGCTCCCCCGTCCCTGGGATTCTCCAGGCAAGAACACTGGAGCCTCAGCTATATCCCTAATGCATTAATGTGTGGCAGGGATGGTGCTAAGAGCCATTTCTCTCTACTTCCTACCTTCCATTATAAAATATGAAGATGTTCACTATTCTTTACTATCATCATTCCTTACAGCTAGGGATGGCAATAAGATGCAGACAAGTCATTATTCAAGATAAAACTCATGGCATGAGTCATGACATACCAAGAAGAGAAAAACACTCACCTTGTTTGTTCAACTTTGTCCCAACTTCAGGCAGACTACAGTAAACAACATCTCCCAAAGCTTCCTTTAAAAAGCAAAAACAAAAAAATCTCTAAGAAATCAAATTAAACCTAGTAATTAGGAACAAGCCAAGCATTTAATCCCTTTAATTCAAATAGTACATACTTTACACTTGAGGGGTCAAATTCTGTTTTTTATTATAACCCTTTAAAAATGCAAAATTATTCTTACCTCAGGACTTGCAAGAAAACATGCCATCAGCTGGCCCACAGGTGGCAGTGACCCTTGTCACCAACCACATGCCCTGAAAAGATGACTAGCTCCTTTAAGAACAAACACACTTTGTGCTTTTCCACTTCTGCAATTTTACTGAGGACATTTTTCCTACTGATTTGCTGACTAATCAATAGTGATCTCTCCATCAGGTGAGTGGGTTACAACCCCTTGTACGACTCAGGTCATCCACCACATATTGTTTTGCATGTCGTTTTCCATGTTAAGTGATTTCCCCTCATAAACTTGAGGGGAGGAGGACAATATTTATACAGTATTTCACAGAGCATTCTGTACTGGGCCTCAGTAGGTACACAGATATGCCCACAAAGATACGGCTGTCATTGATTCTCAGTACAAGAGATCCCAGCATTTCTGAGGAATACCATATCCTCCCATCAGTTAATATCCCCTGCTCCCTCCTCTCCCCACCCAAGTCGCTCAGTCGTGTCCAACTCTTTGCAACCCCATGGACTGTAGCCTAACAGGCTCCTCCGTCCATAGGATTTTCCAGGCAAGAATACTGGATTGAACCCAGGTCTCCCATGTTGTAGGCAGATGCTTTACCATCTGAGCCACCAGGGAAGTCCTGGTGTAGTTTTCTAATATTGTAGTTTTCTTTTACACAATATCAAACTGGAGGCTCAGTGGCAATAGTGGAATTAGTTGAGATAAACTCTAAATAAAAAGTTTATCTTTGTGTAATCTGTGCCATTCTAGGTGTTCCCTCTTCAAGTCCCCAGGTCATGTGTATATCACTATTATCCACAAAACACTAACACTCCAGCCCTTTGCTTGCTCTGCTGCTTTCCTTAACTGACCCAATATGAAACAAACATTTCTCTTGAATTTATTAACTGTTAACCTTTTACTCTCTTAAAACACTATACACTTTCCTATGTTTTTCTTTTTCCACCTATGACAGATGTTCTTCTAAGGGCTTTTAAAGGGCCCAAGATACTAAGGGGCAGAATAAACAATTTTAAAAGATAAAGACAATCCAATTTAGGCAAGAACAGACTGTTTTAAATATTTCAAGACAATCTAGTACCTGTGCAAAATTGCTGATTCCCACTGTTCCGACACCATTTTCTGTTGTTACCCATTCGTGTTTTTCTGTGAATTTCCGCACTAAAATAAAGACCAATATTTCAGAAAAGCAGTGGCATCACTTCTTTAAAAGCATTTCTCTTCATATCAATGCTATCAAAAGGCAAGGTCTTCCCAGTATTTGTTTGACTTATTGACACTGTCATTCAATAGTTTATTGCCCAGGACAAAACAGATCATATGAAAAGACACATCTCAACAGTGATATTATTTAGGCAAAGATGGCTTGATGTGAATACCTTTGGATCTTTTGGCAATTTGATTATTTGTACTCAACATTACTCAGTCTAAATCATACACACAAATACTGGAGCACATTTCAAATGTATACCTATCCATTACTGGTCTGTCTTACAGAAAGAAGTCTGTCCCTCTGAAGAGTGATGAAATTTTGGGAACATAAAAATGCTCATAAATGATTTAACCTAAAAAATAATGTGCCTCTTTAGGTAGAGCTGTGTCAGGAATAAAACTGACCTTGAACAATTATAACTTGACTAAGTTCTTGATTCTACTTTAACTGAATTCAAGTTGGCCCTTGAATAAAGTGGCTACCATCATTATGAGAAGCAAATTATACCATCAGAACTCAGTTGTCACCTCAGAGCTAAGACATTAACCGGTAGAAAGGCAAGCTCTGCTCAACATTCACTGGATAGGTTAGCCCTTGGCTTTATAACCTGCTTCTTTTCAAATACAAGGATGGCCAAACTACTCAAGGATTCCTGGAACAAAGACCTACCAAAATTTGAGTGATGTGAAAAAAATTACTTAGATAGTACTTGCTTAAAAGAATAAAATTTTTTATAAAGCATATCTTCTTAAATATATGCCACATTCTGAAATGAAGCAGTTTTCCAAAAGTACCGAAATTAATATGAAAATGGCTCATTAATTTCAATACTGTTTTAAAACAAGTATTGCTAGTTTACTCTTACCCCTAACCCAAAAGATAACTGTACTTAAAACATTAAACTGTCTTGATTACACAGCTCTGATAGATACCAGAATGTAAATAAAAAATATTAATTTCCACCCCCATCATTAAATAACTTGAATGTCATACTCCTCAGTGGAAGAGGTGGCAAAATCTCACAGTCAGTTGCTCCGCTCCACTTCAAATTACTGAATGCTTCAGGTCAATCTGATGTTTCCCTAAGGTTAAGATTTGTTTGTACTTAGTGTTCTGACTGCAACCCACTCTCCCCACTGCCTTTTCTTGACTTTCAGATCTCAGCTTAGAAACTCTTCCTGCCAGCAGCCTTATCTAGCCCTCCAAGCCTGGGTTCCTGGGCTGTCCAGTCTGCTCCCCCAGCTCTCTGCACCTCTCCCAACATGGCGCTTAACATGCTACAGATACAGCCCTTCTGTCACCTTCCCCCAGGGAGTAGACCAAGCACAAAGCAAGCAAGAGCAGGGTTTATTGCATTTGTAGCCCCAGTTCTAAACACTGTCCTTGGCATATAGTAAGCAATCAAAAGTTGGAGGGAAGTAATTTTTTAAAGTGTAAGAAGATTCTGAGCAAAACATCTAGTATATAGTTATCTGGCTAAAGCACTCAATTCTCCCTAACATTCTGTGACAACTCTAGAACTGGCAGTTTAAACTAATACACTTTTTTATAGAAAGGACTGGACAACCATAAATATGACTTGACTGTCCTGACCTTGGTCTTGCCATCTTGCCTAATTGTAAAGATAATCTTGAGGAACAAGAGTACTCAACATTCAGTTTTAGCAACTGAGCAACCACAGTTTAGAGGAAAAGGCAGCAACACTGCTAAGCTAAATGCACCCAGGTCCTGTTGGCCTCAAAGGCCATTAAGTCTTTATACCAGGCCACGCAATTTAGGCTAAAAACAATGATTGGTACAATTCTCCTTTAACCCCTGGCCCAATGGGTGGAAAGGTGAACAGGAGATTAGGTAAATAGTTATTTTGAGTCTTGAAAACAATGGGTTTCAGCCCCCAGAAAATAAAGTGTTTTGAGTAATTTGAGAACTTTGCATTTTCCCCCTTTCAAAGTCACTGAATCAAATATACTAATATTTGATCAATTTTCTGCTGATTCTATACACTAACATTTAATAAGTAACATTATCAAGTACTTACTATGCATCAGGCTATATGTACAGCAGTTACATTCTTTCATTTCATCCAACAAGTGTGTAAAGTAGGGATTATTATTTCCATTTTTCCAGCGAGGGAAACAAGTGACCACCAAAGATAGAGGAAGCCAAAATTTGGAACTCAAGTCTCTAGAACTGAAAACTCAGGTGTTCAACCAGATCATGGCTATTGATATCTTGGGCAATATTTAACTAGTTAACAGGACAATGCAAAAAAGTAATACTGAACTAACCAAAAAAATAACAGGCTTGAAAGTCAGTTATCTGAGAAATGCTTTTCCCTTATATTCAAATTAGTAATGTATTGATGTATGTAAAATAGTAATGTACTGATATGTACCACCAACAGATCTGAGAGATTACGGGGGGGGGGGGGGGGGGGGGCGGGAGATAAGTAAGCTTCGTTATGTTTGACTTTGAACTAAATTTATCAACTTTTCTAGTCCCAAACAGGTTTCTAAAACAACGAACTTAATGATATAACAGCCACCAGACCTGCGCTCCGTGCAATAAGAAGCCGGAGTTCGCGAGGAGGTGCACTTAGTGCCTCACGTTTTGGTGCATGAAGTCCAACAGTTTTTCCTCTGCGTTCACTTGTGCTAAAGTAGCACAGATGGCCAAGATATTCACGGGCAAGTCTCCCAGTTACTTCAAGCCCGTGTATGTAAGGCCTCGTTTCAGCCACATTCACAACTATACTTTATATACGACGATACAGACTTTAGCAGAACGTCCTCAGTGGAACCCAGGAGACTTTATCGCACTGCCTTAGGAAATAGTTGTCTGCAAAATTATGCTAGCTTTAGCTGGTAAAACTAGATCCAGTGCTTTAAGTTTCAATAAATGCTCTTGCTTTACTTTTACTTCAGAACTTACAGTGACGATATGCATAGCAAAGTAAAACCTATTACTTGTCCTCACTCTTAGGGTGCACGATGCTCACAAATGCGAGGAACCTAAGGTCACGAAGGAGCTCAGCGACCTTGCCCGGGTCTGCAGCAGCGAACGGCCGACACTCCTGCCAGAACCACCCTGGACACGGCGGCCGCGCGTGTCTTTAGTCTCCCCGCCCCCTCGCCCCGGCTCCCAACCCGCATGACAAAGGCTGCGGGGCCGTCCCAGCAGCTCAGGGAGGTAGCAACGGCGCCGCAACATGGGGTCCCAGCAACAAAAAGCGCGCACAGAGGTCGCCTCGCTGGACCCGGGCGGCCCGCGGCCGAGGACCCGAAGTAAGGATCGAGGCCCAGCCCCTTTCCCCCGAGGCAGCCCGGCTTGGCCCACGTGCCCTCCAACACTTACCCGACAGCAGAGCAGGGCCGGTGCGCAGCTCCCGGACTGCACCCGCTCGCAGTCCCCAGGGCCGCGGCAAGCAGGGCGCGCTGGGTGCCGAGATGGCGCGCAGGCCGCCGACCGCGGCCCGCACGCTCCGCACCGCGCGCAGCGCCATGTTCGCACGGGTGCAGAGGGTCTCCGCGCGGCACCTAGAGCACCCCGGCCGGCGGGGGCGGGGCGGGACGGGGCGGCTCCGGGCCGGAGCGAGCCGGAGCGAGCTGGCTGGACGGGGGCGTGGGGGCGAGGCCCCGAGAGGGGCGGGGCCTGACAGGGCCGCATGCGGGAGGGGCGTGGACGCTCGGAAGGCCCTGAGGCCCGGAAGGGGCGGTGGCGAGGGGCGGGGACTGGCTCGTAGAGTAGGCGGGCCAGGCCGAGCTGGGCGGGGCGTCCCGGGAGGGGTGGGACCACGCCGTCAGGAGGTGCTTCTGGGCGAGTGAAAGCTGTAGGTCAGTTTATGTGACTTCCAAGACCCACCCAGGCTGTGAGAAGGGCTCCAGGCAGGAGTGGTGCTCTTGGGTCCTCGGGAAAGAGGATTAAGGTCACCCAGAGCAGTATTCATAGCAGATCCAAAGAATCATTCCAGCCAAAGTTGGTTGTTGGGCACTGGCCAAAGGTGCGCTAACACAAATGCAGTTTCTCTTTGACTTTTTGAAATATTGAAAACTTTATTACTTTGCATATTCCCCAAATCCTACAGTCTCCAAAGAGGGGAGAAACCGAATCATGAAGCTTATAGAGGGGCAAGGACTTGTTGAAGGGTCAGGAGTGGCTTCTGGTGGAGTCTATACTGCAGGAGCTACTGCAGTAGCAGTCAAAAGGCAGAGAGTTGAGACCCAGCATGATCAGCTCCTTACTTAAGCAGTCCTGTGACTGAAACTTTAGGAGAAAAGCAGAAGACAAGTCTCACCCAATCCAAGGAGACAGAAAATTAGGTTTGAGAAAAGACCTCGCCTTTAACACAGATTTTGTGGAGTAGGCAAGAATCAGCAAAGAAACACTGGAGTGAGAAACACCTCAATCTCCACACTGTCAGTATTACAGGGCATACCTTGAAGTATATGCGTGTGTGAGTATATGTGCGAATATGTGTGTGTTTGGGAGACCCAAATGTTGTGCTAACATTCTTCCTCACTTACAAAACTGGGGAAGTCAACACATCTGTGCAGTGGTTTGCAAGCGCTGTCATGCTCCTCTGAGTTGTCCTTTCCTCTGAGTACACTGAGCCTTCGTTATGTGCCTGGGAGGACGCACTATCTTTGTAATTCTCACCAAAGCCCTACTGGTAGGTATTATACTCATTTCATAGATGAAGAGCTGGAGGCTTGGAAAGGTTAACTAACTTTCCCAGGAGTGGAATGAGGGAGACATTCTATGGCTTAAGCATACTAGGTGTCAGTAGCATCACTTGCTCATCAGTCCAATTTGCAGTCAACTGCTCTTAAGCTCAGTTCTGTTTGGGATGCTGACTGATTCACAGTGCTGTATTCTAAACTCCAGATCTTGGTTAGTTTCCATAATATCAGTGTTCTATTTTTACTGTTTTGTTGCAAGTCACTTCAGCATAATGCAAGCCATGCCCTAAAATATTTATTCCCAGCTTCAATAACTCATTTGATACAAAGAACAGGGTCACTTATCAATCTGTGGGCTATGTCATGGGCCCTTATGCCAAAGCAGTAGGAAGTGTGTCTTTTTTTTTAATGTAACAAGCATTGGGGATTAAAATTTTTTTTCCATCTGATTATCTTTGTAGCATCCATGGCTTGAGATGTGAAAGGTCATCTCATTACACAATTGGTACAGGCACCTGAAAATTCAGGTGGTGATTTCTTTCAGGTGTCTCAAAGGGGTCTGCTCATCTCTTTGTGCAGATATATTTATTTCTCTCACAGAAATACAATGAAAGAAGTTTACAATTTGATATTTACAGTCAATAGAGAAGTGGAGAATAGTTGGAAAAAGAAACGAAGAATTTATAACTAATCTAGATCTTAGAACTTTTCCTGTTTAAAACAAACAGACAGTATGTGTTTGGGTTGATTTCTGTGCCATATTTTCAGAAGACATGTGTACACTTTGCTATGAGTTATTTGATGCATGTCTGCAAATATAGCTCATGACAAAATACATAAGGGATGATGGGTTTTGCGGTGGATAGAAGATAAACCCCCCAAGGTTTTATGTGCATTGTCATGTTATGTGTCTCTCTGTAAAGGATCCTGGCTTTTCATTGTCAGTAGTAGAGTGGGATCCTGGTTCAACCATCATAAAAGGAAATTTAAGCTCTCATCCAGATAGAAAGCTGGCAGTAGTTCAGCTTCCTTGTTACACTAGCTATTTAAAGACCTCACCAAGTATACATGTTCCTTTCATCTTTCTGCTCTGCCATCTTCAGATTGTACCCCATGGTCTCAAGGTAGCTGTCAGAGTTCCAGCAGTCTTACACCGAACAGTGTCCAGCAGCCCTTGAACTCATCTCTTTTTATTACCAAACTGACCTTTCCCAGAAGTGTCTCAGAGACCTCTTTTCAAAATTTTCATTGGCCAGACTGGATCATGTGGCCACCCTAAATGGATGGCTCATTGTCAAAGGCTATTATCAAGACAGATTGAGATATACTTTGAGGCGGCTGCAGCCTCACCTTGCTGTGTGTCACGTGGGGTAAGGGTAGTGGCTACTTGAATAAATCAGGATTCTGACAGCAAGGAGGAAAGCATGGAATGGATCTGGGGCAGGTAACCTAGAGTATTTGCTCCAATGGGTGTGTGAGGAGAGACAAGACAGGGTGAATTGGAGAGGATTCATCAGGTGCTTCCACTGTGCAGCAGAGGGGAAATGTACACTTGTCCTCACAGTTACCTGGAAGACTTTTATTATCTAGATCTGTGGTTTTCAGAATTTAAAGCATGTTTATCATATCTGACTGCACATTGGAATCACCTAGGGGGCGTAAAAAATATTGATGCCTGTGACCCAGAGATGCTGATAGATAAATTGGGGTGAAGTCTGGGGTTTCTAGCATGTAGGCAAGATTGACAGAGAAGGCAATGGCACCCCACTCCAGTACTCTTGCCTGGAAAATCCTATGGACGGAAGAGCCTGGTGGGCTGCAGTCCATGGGCTCGCTAAGAGTTGGATACGACTGAGCAACTTCACTTTCACTTTTCACTTTCATGCGTTGGAGAAGGAAATGGCAACCCACTCCAGTGTTCTTGCCTGGAGAATCCCAGGGATGGGGGAGCCAGGTGGGCTGCCGTCCATGGGGTCTCACAGAGTCGGACGTGACTGAAGAGACTTAGCAGCAGCAGCAGGCAAGATTGAGAAACACTAGTATAGATCAGCACTTCGCAAAATATTGCCTAAAGAACACTAGCCCTGAATGAAGTGCTGTAATACCAGAAGCCTTGGTTATAGGGGCTTGGGAATCATTACACATGTTATTGTTCACACTTATCCCAGGAGATTCACAGTGCACATTTAGCATATTAAAAACTCTAACAATTCCCATGCTAAAGAATTTATATGTCCAGTGTTTCCCACATTTGATCTAGAAACGTTTAAGGGAGGACGACAGCTGTTATGAGTTGAATTGTGTCCCCTAAAGAGATAGGTTAAAGTCCCAGCCCCCATACTGGGGAGAAGGCCATGTGACAACTAAGGCAGAGGTTATAGTGATGCACCTACAAGCCAAGGAATGCCAAGGATTGCTGGCACACACTAGAAGCTAAAAGAGAGGATTCCTTCATAGAGCCTACCACAGGAGCATGGCCTTGTCAGCACCTTGATTGTGGACTTCTATCCTCCAAAACTGTGGAGCAATACTTTTTTATTGTTTTAAGCTACCCAGTTTGTGGTACTTTGTTCTGGCAACCCTAGCAAACTAATACGACATCCCTTAGCATCTGTTGGACCACAGTTTGGGAAACCCTGAGCTAGAATCATTCAAAGGCAACCCCTGACTGACCGAGAAGATGAAATAATTAGTCTGTAGAGGGGATCTTTTCCCCATGAACTCCAGACAATATTTGTTTTATTTTTAGGAGGAAATACATTTGAACAGTATCATAGTGGTGGCAACCATATGTATGTATTTCTCTTATCTTTTTTTGCTTGCCAGGCTTGGTGACTCTAATATGGACACAGAAAAGTACTAACCTGGAGAGATTACAGAATCACTGGTAAGTGTAGGCCTAATGTGCTGGCCTTCCCCTATTCTACAGATCATGCCTGGACCAACAGCTTAAATTTGGGGCATAGTTGAAACAGGTTGTGGGTGCCAGACCTCAGACAATAGGCTGCTCACTGCTGCTTCCAGGCTCCTGTCTTTTACATTTAATGCCCAGAAAACTGAGTATCTTCATCAGTAGCAAATCGACGATCTCTCCTTCCTCCGACAACTGCAGAGGGAGAAAGAACCATGTGACTTAGGTAGAGCTATTCTCTTCAGAGGCTTTTCTTATGGGGAAACCATGGTTTTTTCATCCACTTTGGTCCCTGCCAAAGTGATATCACTGTTTAGAGTTGCTTTTGTTTTGGAATTGACTTCCTTCTGGGAATCTTAAGGGTATTCACTCCTGCCTTTATCCTCAGGGATTTCCTTCTTCCCCTCCATTGAAAATGACAAGATGCCCTCTACCACCCCCAACAAAGGCTATTAGGAATTTGTGTACAAAGACTCTCCTGTGTTGCTGCTGGGAATGTGAAATGGAGAAGAGTTTGGTGGTTTCTCAAATTTAAGCTAAAGTGACCACATGACATCTTGAAATAAATTTCTAGCCCCAAGATGGAGCCACTCCTGCCCAGGGTGCCATGTCAGCAAATTGAAACTTGTGTGTCTTTTGTGTCTCTGTAAAGATTCCCCCAGCAATGCAGTATAGCCAGCCAGCCAGTCCCCAGACGCTAGACCACTCCAGGCTCTATACTTAATTCCTCTTTCTTCTCACCCCAAACAAGCCTGACTCTGTGGCCCTGGCCAATCAGATATTTTCTGTTTTCTACTTCCTTATCCTTTATTCTTTATCCTATAAAAGTTTCCTGCCTTACACCCCATTTTGCAGATCTCTGAATGGAGACAGTCCACTTCATGAAATATTAACTTTTGTTTGTCATCACCTAAAATCCAACGGGTTCTCAGTCTTGACTGTACATGCAGACCACACAAGAAATTTTAGGAATACCAGTGGCTGGATCCTTCCCCCCGGGATTCTGTTTTTATTTGCCTCAGGTGCAGTAGCAGGCATTTCCAGAAGCCCCCAGATGATTCTAGTCTACAGGCATAGCTGGGAATCACCGATGTAACGAACAGAGTCCCAAGCTGGGAACTGGAGATGTGATTCTAGTCTGCCTTTCATTTGCTATGATCTTGGGGAATTAATTTCCTCCTTCTGGGCCTCAGTTTCCCTTCCTGTGAAATGAGGGCCTTGAGCTACAGTGATCCTTTAGTTCCCCTAATGTCTGATGCTGCTCAGCCAGCCTCTTCTTAGTTCAAGGTCAGTGACTTTTGAAGACCAAGCCAAAGGGACCCACCTGATAATATTTTTGCTCTTCATTGAACGCCACCAGGATGACAGAGATAAACAGATTCAGCACCACAAATGTCACGAAAATGATGCAGGACCCAATTAGGAAGGAGCCGAGCAATGGGCTATAGTCCAGGACCTGTCAGGAAGAGAACCAGAATCATCCCTCAGGGTCCTGTGTGCTAGTGGTCACTTCCCTCAGTAGGCACCTTCAGAGGGAAGCTGGTCCTTAGAGCTAGGCAGATCCTGGAGCCAGGCAGTTTCCCTTCTGCCTGGGGACTGAGAGTGTGGGCATTGCTCTCAAAAGCTGCCTGGAGATGGAAAGGGCAGCCCCTCTCTTCCCCACTGCTGCCGTTTCCAATATGAGTGTCATTCTGGCTAGGCCCAGGAGCATTCCCTTCTGGACACCCACCAGCACAGCCTTCCCCTGATTAGCCAGTGTCTGATGTTCTGTAGACAGGGATCCCCAGGGTGAGCTGTGAGAACCTTTTTATTTGTGTGGAGTTGCCCTGCGCTTGCCAGGCCATGGACCCAAGGGGTGACATCCACTGGGGAGGCATTTGAAGGGGCGCTTTCTCTAATTTTCATAAAGGTTTGGTGTTGATGGTAGTGTCCATACCATCCTCACTGCCTCTCCCCTCCATTACCTCCTCATAGTTGAAGATTCCCAGCTGAAGGCTGATCATTGTTTCTGCCGCATCAAAGAGAGTTTTGTAGGAACGGAGTTTCCAACCAAAGATTAAGTTTGACTGTTAAGGAAAGAGTCCTTATGAACAAGGAAAGAAACCATGCCACCCCCAAAGGGTGTTGTTTGACAGCAGAGTCAGCAGTCTGGATCAGCCACATCCTTGGCCTGGCAATACTGTCCATGTCACAGGGCCTTCAAATGGGTGTGTGTGCACACTTAGTTCTGTAGGGGATGCACATGCACCTGGGCTCACACACCAACACTCGGAGGCCACTGCTGTGGTCTCCCAGATGGTCACTCTAAGGCTCAGTAATGGTGCTGCGCTTTCTGCAGCCCCAGCCTCTTTGCTCTGGGGGATTTGGGTTGGATGCACAACAGGCTTCTTCCTGGGCAGAACCAGCCTCCCCACCATGGTTTCCTCTCACCACAGTTACCCCCTCCTCAAAGATTCCCCCATAGCTCTTGCATCAGAGGGAAGCCCAGCAGTTCCTCGGCCCTGAGTTGGTGACTCCTGGTCCCACAGGACACTGCGGTGTCCTTGCAGCCCACACACTGCAGATGGAGGACTGAAAAAATCCACATGAATTAAAGGATGGGATGGAGTACTTTTAACAAAGCCAGATTCCAGCTTCTTAGCCAATACCCTCCATCACTTATTCAGCACACTTCATCCCATTTCTGAGGGTGAGAGAGGAAGATGAGGTGGGGTCAGTGGAGTGAGAGCCAGGACTGGGGTGAAAAGGGCAGGGAAAAGGTTAGAGGTGGAGTGAAGACGAGGATATGATAGACTGCTGTATGGTATGGACATCAGGGGGATGACAGAGGTGAGAGACTGGATGGGGCAGGGTGAGCACTGGGAAGGGGGCTGGCGTGGGTTGGGACTGGATGAAGGGTCATAGAGAGGTGGGAGCCTGGGTTACAGTGGGAATCATAGACTTGGAGAGGATGGGGCTGAAGCTTATTTAGATGGAAATCAGCATGTGGCAGAGGGTCTTTGTTTCTCATTTTACTCGATAGTAAACAAAATAATTGATAGTTCAAAAAAAATTTTTTTCAGTCATGTAAGAGCATGATTGTCAAAAAGCTCTCAGTGTTAAGGGGCTAAATGAAGTGGTTTCAGCCCTTCTAAGTTCATGCCTCATGTGTAGGGCATCAGGAACCAACATGGCCTGCAGTCGTGTCCATCCTGTCTCCCCCATCTCTGCCCCATCTCAGGGTCAGGGACTGCCCACTTCACCTCTGCATCCCCTGGCCTGAGGAAGGGCTCTGTGCATGTCAGAGTAACTGGAATGTCCGGAGAACTGGCCCTTAAGGCAGAGTAGGCACAGAAAGGAGTCCTTCGTGGCAGATAGTTGGTCCCTTCAGTCTTAGAGAGTACATTTCCTCACTCTTACCCAATCGAGGTGTCCAGCCTCTGCCATTTGGGGTGACCAGTTCATGAGCTCCCAGCTGAAAGGCTCCAGACTCAGAAAGAAGATCCACCATCTCCCTCAGGTTCCCAGGGTTTTCCTAACCCCCCAACTCTCCACCACTCAGCAGCCTTTACTTCTGAGGAGACCAGCCCAGAAAGTTTTCCCAAAGGAGCTACTCACTGCAATGGAGTAAGCCAGGAGCATGATAAGGATGACAACGATAAAGCCTGAAATGTCCCCCCAGGCACAACGCAGAGCTGACGTGATCATGTTCATTTTGGGGTTCAGCCTGAACAGATGCCAAAGCTTCACTGTGGATAGGAGTACCAGGAAGGCGAGGATGTAGCCAAGGGCAGCGTCAGCTGCTGCAGTCTCGCTGAAGCTGATCCCTCTGTGGGACCAAATGGAGAGACTGGTCTCAGAGACAGTGAGAGCCTCAGCCAGCGCTCATCTGTCAAGATTAGCCTGATCATGGTCTGGGGACAGAGCCATCCTAACTCCCCAGCCAGGTGATGATGAGGTGGTGGTCACGGTGAGGGTGAGCGTCCTGGTTACAAAAGGGACGGTGCTGGTGGTGGTCACGGGGCTACTACCTGACAATCTTGGTTAATGGCCACAGAGCTGAGGAAGACTGACAAAGGAGGAATCCTCCCAGAGTTGAGAGGACAGAGGTAAGGGAGTTCCGTGAGCCTCCCCTCCTGGTTTGGGGGTCACTGGATGCCATGTCCTCCTGCACACCTGTCTGAGTGTATATCCACAGCATCCTTACATTTAAAGGAACGATGGAAGTACTGCCCAGTTGCTGTGCTGAGGAACCTCAATTGCATTGTTCCATTTGCCCTTCAGGACCACAGGGTGAGGTATCACATCTCCATTTTACAGATAAGGACAGACAGTTGGTACAAGGTCACATAGCTAGAGATATAGTGGTAAGACTAGTTGTGGAAGAATGAGAGCTGGGATCCAGCTGTGTCTCATTCCACAGTCCAGGCCCCTCCTGCTGTCCCACCCTGCCTTTCATGCCCCTTTTGTGCCTGCCTGTGTATGTCACTTCAGTCTTAATGTTGGTACATTATCGAGTGTGACTTATACCTCTATCTATTGACATGGATTGCGAACAGGTTATAGAAAAAAATTATATGATCTGAAGTTTATAAAAGCATTTAATATACATAATGCCTGAGAAAAACCATCCTTCTGTTTAACCTCCTGCCTTCCATTTTCTCCCCTTTGAGGCATTTGTGAATGAAGTTTGTTAATGAAGGACACAGTCTAGGATAGAGTGCAGAGTTCAGATTCTAAGCTCTGCATTCCCTTGCTGTGTGACCTTGCAGAGACAACCTCGCTGAGCCTCAATTACTTCATCTGCAAAAAAGGGATAACATCATCCCTTAGAAGTTCTGGGAAGATTAAAGTAGATGAGATAATGCTTTTAAAGTGGTGTTTTTATGAATGTGTAAGGTATCCAACAATGACTCAATAAATGTTAGCCATATCTATACAATCAATGGATGTTTCAGAGTAAGTACCAAGATCCTGGAGACATAAACTAGGTTTGAATTATTTCTCTGCCACTTTTTCGTATTGTGGCGTTGGGGAAGTCCCGTTACCTCTCTAATTTCCTTATTTGTGAACTGGAGTGATGACAACATTTACCTCCATGGCTTCTCCTGAGGGACCAATGTTAGTACCTCCTGCACAGCACAGAGTGGACTCTTGGTAAATGGTAGCAGACGTGGGTTGACTGGGCACTAATACTTGCAAAGACCCTGCCCCCAAAGCTGGGAGGGACCTTACAGAATGTCACATAGTCCTATGCTTTGGTAAGATTTGCAAAGGATTCTATTTTTGTTTTTGTATGCTTGTTTTTTTGTATGCTTCAGACCCCAAGTCTAAGTGCTACAGCTAGAGTTATTTTTTAAAGAGTAACCCTGGATCCTCTGAGGGCCAGCAGGATTTCTGAAGCCTCCCTCTGGGCCACTCAGAGCTGGAGGCAGCAGCGTCAGTGTTAGTGGTGGGAGCTGGGGCCTGAGGCAGAGCCACTTACTCTTCCCCGTGTTTTCGGTAGCGCTGGAGGTCACGCTCAACCAGGACAGTCCTCTTCACAAACACCGCCAGGGCACTCCAGCTGGCCAGGATGATGGCCAGCTCCAGAACGTTCCACTTGCTGTGGAAGTAGCACCACTTTTGCTTCCTCAGGAGCTCGCCCTGGGAAAGGAGCCAGAGGTTCTAACAAAGACTGTGGATCCCTAGGGGTTTCTCAGATCCCTGCCCTCATATGCATAGAGCACAGGGGCCTCTCCCCAATCCTGTGCATGGACCTCACCTGTCCCCATCATCAGTCGAGGCTGCAGGATTTGTGGGTGTTTAAGAGAAAGTAGGATCTAATAAAAAAGCACTTAATTCTCTCAGATGCAAAGAAAAGGAGGGGGGAGAAGGGAGGAAGAAAATTCTCCCCTCAAAAAAGCATTTACTTTAGAAAACTTATAATTGTGAATTCTTTCTCTGCCTCTTTGAGATGGAAGAACTTTCCTGGTGGCTCAGACAGTAAAGAATCTGCCTGCAATGCAGGAGATTCGGGTTTGATCCCTGGGTTGGAAAGATCCCCTGGAGAAGGAAATGGCAACCCACTCCAGTACTCTTGCCTGGAAAATCCCATGGAGGAAGGAGCCTGATGGGCTGCATCCACGGGGTTGTAGAGAGTCAGACATGAGTGACTAACACACACATAAAAGCCAATACATAAGAACGGACTTGACCCTTAATTTGAGGTGTATGTACATCTTTTTAAAGCTAAACAATCCTCTTAAGGGAAGTGAAGTCATTCAGTCTTGTCTGACTCTTTGCAACTACATGGACTGTAGCCCACCAGGCTCCTCCGATCCATGGGATTTTCCAGGCAAGAGTACTGGAGTGGGTTGCCATTTCCTTCTCCAGGGGATCTTTCCAACCCAGGGATCATACCCGAATCTCCTGCATTTCAGGCAAACACTTTACTGTCTGAGCCACCAGGGAAACAAAAACAATCGTCTTACCCAATGTTAAAAGTCAGAAAATTTTTTCTCAAGGGCCAGGGAGTCATCTCTTTGAAATATAGTCATCAAGGAAGATAGAGCCCTTATCTCCCAGTTTCTCTGGGAAGGTAGGAGCCAAGCCACTTGGTTACAAGTTGGAAAATTACCTCCTGTTGTAAACATAGAAGAAGTCTGTTTTTTTCATTTGGTAAAGGCAGTTAGCAAACTCAGGTGGCTACCACAATTAACAGGTGAACTTAGCTTGAACTAGTGGTATAAACAATCCTATAGTGGTATAAATGGTATTCCAAGTCCTCTTAAGGATTAATCAACATTAATTTTAAGAGTGGGTGTGTATCTGCCTGAAGATATGCAAGAGTGAGATTTCTTTGTCTTTACAACCTCTTTATCAGATTGTCTGGGATGAGCTTCACATTCAGTTTAATGCTTTGTTGCTTAGTTGCTAAGTCATGTCCGACTCTTTGAGACCCCATGGACTGTAGCACGCCAGGCTCCTCTGTCCATGGGGATTCTCCCAGGCAGGAATACTGGAGTGGGTTGCCGTTTCCTTCTCTGGGGGATCTTCCCAACCCAGGGATTGAACACATGGCTCCTACATGGGCAGGCAGATTCTCTACCACTGAGCCACTAGGGGGTTCAATGCCTAATCAATTAAAAAAAAAAAAAAAAAGTTGTTTTCTTAGGGGGAATGGGAGTTATTGTTAAATGGGAACAGTGTGTGGTCTTGCCCTCCCTCTCAGCCCTCTCCCGTACATGCAAGATAATCTTGTGTTGTCTGTTCCACTTCCCTCCTCTTTCCCACTCCTCTGGAAGAAGGACATGTGTTTGGCTGGTAAGAGGCTAAATTCACCTCTTTTATAAAGAGATGGAGGGATTTTTAACTGTTTAAGCAGCCTGATGAGAAGGATTTAAGAATTTTAGAGGCTTTCTGAAACAGCTGCAGGCGGAGTGTGAGGGCTTTGGAGAGCAGAGGTGGGTGGTGGATGGGCCTCCTTTGATGTTGTTAGAGAAATGCAGGGACAAACTGCTATTAGGTAACTGTTGGCTGGTGGTTTTGAATTGGCAGTGCTTAGAGACTATGTGGAATCCAGGTTTATGGATCAGTGTGCAACATGGTGGTAAATGTGACAAAGGGGATTTTTCCTAATTCCTAGAGACCACCCAGGAAGGACCATCCTAAAAGTCTCAGTTCCTGAGAGGTGCCTGAGCTGGGTCAGCCCTCGGGGCCAGCAGGGGATGTGGAAGATTGCCATGGCACACAGCTAAGCAGAACACCTTCCTCTCCCTTCTTTAGGCCCCCTGTGAGGAAGAGGGGAGTAGGGAGAGAGAACAGGCAGGCACACACCCACTCCGTCCTCACTCATGGAGCCGCAAGCCCGCCCCTCACCTGCACAGCCATGTAGTAGAGGAGGAACAGGAAGTAGGCGATCTCCGCGGCTACCACGAAGGGGTGCCAGCCGTCAGTAAAGGGATACAGGCGCAGGCTCTGCAGGTGCGCATGTGCAAAGAAGGTTCCTGCAAAGCAGAGCGTGTTCTGCTCACCCACGGCCACATGCCCACTCAATACCGGAAGTCATCAGTGAGATGAAGTGAACTCAAGCCCTTCTGAGGGGTGGGCACGGGCAGAAAAGAAGGTAGAGGTCCTTCTAACCCACAGACCAAGGGACTGAAAGGGGAGGGCAAGAAACAGCTGCTGTATCTGATGGGACAGGGTGTGGGGGTGGGGGGTGCTACAGCAAAAGACAGGCCTCCGGCCTTTTCCTTCAGCGTCGGCCACTGCCCTCATCACCTCCAGCCACAGCACACCTGCTTGCCTAACATCTATTTACTCCCAGTTGGCTTGTTTAAGGCTGTGGTTAAGGCTGTTTCATCTAAAGAGAACACTGGAGATCAACTTAGCTGT
The DNA here is from genome assembly GCF_055505025.1 of Bos grunniens. Classification (NCBI taxonomy): domain Eukaryota; kingdom Metazoa; phylum Chordata; class Mammalia; order Artiodactyla; family Bovidae; genus Bos; species Bos grunniens. The sequence goes on from NC_141182.1 coordinate 7,927,584, forward strand.
TAACCAATATGCCTAAAATTCAACCTTCTTTAGAATTCTTTTTCATCCATTTATGTCTTTTCCTAAACCAATTTGACTAATAAGGCTACTGCCTGCAAAGATAAAGCCATTCCAAAAAATGGCAGACTGGAGAGACACAAATCACCTGAGGCCTTGCTGATATCAGTGGGCTACTGAATCAACTAGACCAGAGGCCGAAACCACGCTTCTCATTTGTAGAAATAAATTAATCAGGTTGTGTTGGGGACAAATTGTTGAAAAGGTTCTTAAACAGCCAAAGAGATGGCAAAAAGAAATAGGAAATTACAAGACGTGCGAATAAATCCCCCAAAAAGGATTTGAAAGTAACTTTTGACAGTAGTGAATGATAATGAAAGTTGAAAGCCTTTTACTTTTCACTTTACACAGTCCTGAAATTTTAAAAGAACTACAAATATTACTTTTTAAAATATGTAAAGTACAGAATTCCCTGGCAGTCCAGTGGGGACCCAGGTTCAATGCCAGGTCAGGAGAGTAAGATCCCACATGTCACAAAGAGTGGCCAGGAAAAAAAAAAAGAGTCATATTTTAAAAGTTTAATTTTTAAAAAAGAGGTGGTTGATTTTAGGAAAATTGATTATTAGCTGAAGAGGCCTTAAATCAGTGTTTTTAGTGGATTATGATTAGCATTAAAAAAGGGTGGAAAGCGGGGAATGGAGAGAAAGAATAGAACACAAAATAGTATTACATGTAGTTAAGGAAATTATTTTTGAAGCCCTTGTCTCAGTTATGTTTTAATATATTGGTATGTGTGTATTAGAATTTGATGTAAAATGAACTTTTACATATAGGTTGCATGTAACTTTTGCATTGTACATTGAGATACCACAAATAAAGTGTGATTTAGGTGAAGTTATCTGTTACCAGGTCACCCCCTCCCCAGCCCTTCACTGCTAGGCCCCCATCCCCACACACAGGAGAGTGGAAAGCTCAAGAACATGAGCTGCCTTCAGACCCCAGCTGTCTCCCAGACTTGAGAGACAGGCCAGAGAGAAATGCAGACAGCCAGAAAGAAGGGTGGAACAGTCCTGAAACTTTGCCTTTAGGGGCAAAGGCAGAACCAAGACCCTTTGGCAGTATTGCCCAAACAACCTTTTGCCCTGGAGCTCTGGCCTGGGGGTGAGGAGCCCTAGCCCAGAGGGAGGGGTGTCTATCATCTGGAACATGCAGATAGGTTCACAGGCAAGCCTGCCCACCAAGGGCGCTGGTCTCCAGGGTCAGAGTGACAATGCAGAACAGGTTGACGTTAGCGTTGTAGACCGTGAACTCCACAAACACGGCTCTGGTCAAGCTGTCCAGCCAGGTGTTGTCAAAGAGATACTGGAGGGTTCTGTGGGAAGAGGAGCATTTAGAGGTGTCTCAATACACAGGGGCTCCCTGCCCTCTCAGCCCAGGGAGGAGCCCAACGCTTCCTGTCAAGATTCCTCCCTCTGTTTCTCCTCTGTGCCCCAGGCCCCAGGGCCTTCAGGCTGCTCCTGGGAGTGCAGAGTTTCTAAAAATCTGGTCCCCAGACTGCTAGCATCACATCATCTGGAAACTTGTTAGAAATGCAAATTCTCAAGCTCCACCCCGGATCTCCCCAGTCAGAATCTCTGGGGGTGGGGACCTGGGAATCTGTGCTTTGGTGAGCCATCCAAGGGATTATGATGTGGTTTTTTGGTTGGTTTTAACCATTATCCATCTCTATCTTTTTAAAGTGTACCTGATGTACAATGTTAGTTCAGATGTACAGCATAGTGATTCAGTGTTTTTATAGATTTTAATAACTTCCATTAAAAGTTATTACAAAGTAAAGCCTATAATTCTCTGTGCTGGACAATATATCCTTGTTGCTTGTCTATTTCATTTTCATTTTTATTATTTTTTTGGCATGTGGAGTAGCATGAGAGATCTCAGTTCCCTGACCAGAAAGATCAAATCCATGCTCCCTGCAGTGGAAGCATGGCGTCTTAACCACTGGACCACCGGGGAAGTCCCAATCTTGTACATAGTACTTAGTATCCGATGCATTTTAAAGCTGGAGGACATGGTGTTAGAGGAGCCACATAGAACATTAGGGGCTTAGGCAGGCAGCAGCTATAGCTGCCACAGTCCCTCTAGGGCTGGCAGTTCACAAAACCAGTTCCCAGAGATCTGCTCACAGGTGTTGTGGGAACAGCATGTGCCAGAGGGACCTGGGTTCAAAACTTGCCTGCCTCGTGGGCAAGCTGATAACATCTCAAGGTCTCAGCTTCCTCATCTGCAGTGGTGTTAACACCAGTGCCTCGGGATCATTATGAAGAGAAAATAGAAATATGTGTGTGTGTGCATGAAGTATTAATAATAATAGCTGTTATTAGAGCAGTAATGATGGGCCTGTTTTAAAATATGCCCCATCCCTGGTGAGTTTGGGGCTTCCCCGGTAGCTCAACTGGTAAAGAATCTGCCTGCAATGTGGGAGACCCCAATTTGATTCCTGGGTCGGGAAAATCCCCTGGAGAAGGGAAGAGCTACCCACTCCAGTATTCTGGCCTCGAGAATTCCATGGGGTTGCAAAGAGTCAGACGTGACTGAGCGACTTTCACTTTTCTGGTGGGTTTGTACCCTGCTGAATGTGTCAGTTCTGAGTAGCAGGAAAACACCTCTTATGTGGAAATAGACTATTTCTGGCCTGTCCTTAATCCCAGGGGACCCCGCCAGGTGTTTCCTTTTGGAGTTTGTTACCTCTGTTCCTTGATGTTGTAATAATGCAGCGGAGGAGCCAGAGGTTCACACAGGTTTACTCACTCACCTGGATCCACACCGCTAACAGTGCCAGGTTTCATACCTCCGACACTAGAGCGTGCTGGGAGAGGCAGTATGCGTGAGCCCTGCCTGTCCCCACACATTCATGCCGAGTGTTCAGAAACTCAAGGCTCTGGCTGGGCTTTACCCAGGCTTCATCTCAGCACTGAGTTTGCAGTGAGCAGCTTCAAGGAATGGGGTGAGGTCCTCCTTCAGACAAAGAGCAGGCTTGCTTCTGCCACTGTAGAAACAGTGGATAAAGTGCTCTATGCACAGTGTTTCTCCTTGGTGCTGTCACTCCCTGCAGGGCAAGCATCTATCATGGCTCCTCCTGGGGACTGACTCCCATCGCCATGAAGCTCTGCTACTGTTTTTTGCTGTGAGGAGTGAAATCCTTTGTCTCTGACCTAGGAGTCTTGTGTCTTCTGCCAGCATCCATGAAACGAACTAGCATGTTAGCTTATGAGTAGGTAAAACCTCAGAACTTGCAAATTCGTGGTTAAGGTTTAAGAGCCCTAACCACTTCCTACTTGCCTGGTGGTGGGTGCTTTGTGTGGTCCTGAGTTCCCCATCCCTCTACTGTTTCTAACTGAGGCCACCAGGCTTCGTGCCCTAAGCTGAGAATCCTGGAGGCAGGATTTCTCTTCCAACTTGGAGACTGCATAGTTCCCAGCGGCCTGAAAATACAACCTGAGTGCCTCTGAATCCCCCAGGCCCTCCCCACAATGATAAAATGAGCTTGGCTCAGCCCTGTTTTGAAGGCTGCACCCACCAATCAGACCTGGAATCAAGCAAATGTCTTTCCTCTGCTGCACATGAATCAAGTGAGCCTTACCTTGATGCACTTTGGCGATCAGTCCCCAAGGAGACCACGTAACCTCCTCCCCGGTACACGGTGAGTTTGCCCCAGAGGGGATACCCTCGGCGCTGGCTCTGGCTCTGGTACCGCCAAGCCTGGGAGAAGTCATTGCTGTTGTTGAGGACGGAGGCATTCCAGCCTTCCCCATAGTCTGACAGGTCTTCCACATCCAGGGAATATGGTGCATGGCACCTGTCAAGGAAAGCCTGCAGCTGCGGGGCAAGAAGGCAGGAGCTCTCCTGGACTCTCACTTGGCGAATCTGGGCACTGCCAACCAGCTTGGCATTCCCATCAGTGACAAAGCCTGGGGATGAGAAACACGTGGGTAAATGTAGCCATCAACACTGTCTTAACACATTCCAAGCTTTTTGGCCTGGATGCTAACACGACCTCCTGTGTACCCACGTAGAATCAGCCAAGAGAAGTTCATGGCCAACCACATTCAACCATTCATCACTGTCTCCCCACCTTGGACCTGGTCTACTTTTCGCATAACTTCTTTTGAGGAATGACACACCCTACCCAGGTGTCATCTTGGAGACCATTTTTGTCCTTTCCCCCAGTGCTCATCCTGTGAGTCAACAGGGCCCATCAGCAGTGCATCTTCGATGTCCCCACCTCCGTTTCTCCATCACCTCTGCCTCTTGTCCTTACATCAGTCCCATCATTTCTCCCCAGCTTCCTAACCTACCTACCCTCTACTCCAGCTTCCATGTGCTGTTTATACCACAGAACTGACTATGTTACTGCCTCACAAAGAAGCTGTCAATGGCTCTTCACTTCCTTAAACATAAACTGAACTTCCAGAGCCTTCATGATGTGGCCCCTGTTCCTCTCTTCTGCTTTGCTTCTCACAGGTCCTCTACTCCTACCCCACAAGGCAGCCACACTCAGCACTCTAGTTCCAGGAAGTGTAGCGCCTCAGTGTTTCAGGCTTGCCTTCACTCATGTTGTCCTTTCTGCCTGCCACATCATTTCCCTCTGGCCAACTCTGGCTCAGTTATCTAAGAAGGAGGTTCTCTACTCTGCATTCAGGGAGGGTTAGGGGCCCTCAGAGGGTCTCTCTTTCAAAGCGTATGGTTCTGTGGTTATTGGTTCTCTGTAAGGCTGAGGCAGTGACCCACTGCTGTTCCAAGAAAGGAGTGTGAAAGGTGCTAATACACATCCTGGGCTGGGTACAATACCTGGGTAATGACTGTACAGGTTGCTTACGAGGGTGGTGTTGGCCCATGTGAAGAACTGTTGGAAGCTCAGCACGGTTGAAAAGCCTTTGGTGAAGCTGTGCTCGAGGTGTCTGTTGAAGTGATAGGCGCTGGGGTCCCTCTGCCCATAGGCAACCAGCAGCAGCATCCACAGAAAGCCCAGGTACGCTGGGAAGGGAGGTACAGCCCCTCATCAGGCAGAAGCCCCAACTCCTACCAAGTGCAGGGCAAGATGTGGAAAGGCACATGGCTCAGAACAGTTGAGGTCTGTAGACCTGCCACTTGCCCCTCTGGTGACAAAGGAGCCAGTCCTTATAAGGACAGCAGAAAGGAGCAAAGTCCACAGGCCATGAGCCTCTGTCTGGGTTCAAATTCCAGCTCTGACATTTCCTACCCATGTGCCCTTCGCAAGTGGCTTAACCCTTCTGTGCCTCCTTTTCCTTGTCTGTAAAGCAGAGATGAAAATTCTGTCACACAGTTGTGATAGAGTCAACAAGTTAATGTTCATAAAGCACTTACAATAGTGCCTGCATGGACTTTGTGCTGTCTGAATGTTTCTTAAAGAGAATTTTTTAAAAATGGGGCTCCGGGGACTCCCCTGGTGGTCCAGGGCTTCCACTTCAGGAGGCATGGGTTCAATCCCTGGTTGGGGAGCTAAGACTCCACATGCTGTGTGGCACGGCCAAAAAAAGGCGGGTGCTCTGCCAAGTTGCAATGCTGAGGATAGAGTGATAAAGATGACAGATGTGTTCCCTGCCCTCATGCAGCTCACCAGTAGACAGATGAGTGTGACCTAAGGGCCATTAGGTACAAAGATTTAGTTTAGAAAGCCCGAAGTTAGAATCTCATGGGGGATGCATAACCTTACTGAACTAGAATCTCTGGGTCCAGGGCTTGGGAGTATGCATTCTGGCACCCCTCCCCTCACCTCAAGATGACTTATTGGGGTTCTGCCCACACCCCTCCTGTTCTTCATTCTGTGTATGCAATTCCTACTCAAGCTCCCCAACTCTGTGCTTTAGCCATATGTGCTTGGCCAGTGGAAGCACAGACACAAGTATGGCCTCCTTGTCATGGCAACTATGGGAGAGTGTGTTTCATGAAACAAAGGAATGAACCAAGAAGGACGAAAATATGAGATACAGGCCGCAGCTTCAACACAGTAGAATAATAAAGAGAATTCTCAGGCCCCAGTGAAGAGGGATCTCAGAATGACAGTAGCCAGTCCTTACAAGAGCTTGTCAGAGGACTCCCGGAGAGATTCCCCCAGAAGATGAAGAGACAAAATGTCTCATGTGAATGCACATCTCAAGAGACATCTAGAACACTAATCGGGGGTTGACCAATGCCTGGAAAACCAAATGAATGAACAGAACAAAAAGAGTAGAAAAAGAAAAGAGATTGTACCACATCCTTTCAAGTCTGTGTTAAGAACCAGCAAGTGGGAAGGTCACTCATGGGTAATCTTGGCTGCCTACCCAAGATTTCTCTGATTAAGGCAAATGCTTTCTGCTCCTTGAGGTGCATGGTTTTCATCTTCTCAATGTCAGAGGCCAGAGGCGGCTGGTAGGTATCCCTTCTGCTGTTTCTTCGTGCTCGGAACAAGGCAGAGGGGTCTGTGAAAGTGAAGGGCATAAAAGCAGTCCCCGAAATGGGCAGTGGAACCAGGTCATACATTTGCAACCAAGAGACTCCCCTCACCAGGTACCACGGGACCCATCATTCCCCCTCCATTCCTCTGCCTGGGCTATCCTGTGCCCAGGGTCCCGTCCCTTTTCCTCCAGGAACAGATGCCTCCCATTACTGTGGTCTCACTGATCACTGAATGCAGTCTTCCTGTGTTCCTGAACTCTAAGGTGGATCTCAGTGCTTCCCAAACTTGGAAAGATGAGGGTATCTAATATCTCGAAGTCCTGTTATGTCTAATTCCAAGTATCTTCTTTCTCAGACCACTTTATGAGCTATAATTTTCACGAACGCACCCTATAGAAACCTACAATCCAGTGATTTTAGTAAATTTATAGAGTTGTGCCACCATCACCACAACTCAGTTTTAGAGTGTTTCTGTCACCCCTAGAGGTTCCCTCATATCCCTGAAGTGAGTGTCTACTCCCACTCTATCTCCACCCTCAGCCTCATTAATTTGCTTTCTGTATCCATAGATTTTCTTTCTGGACTTTTCATATAAATAGAGTCATATGTACATAGTTTTTTGTATCTGGCATCTTTTACTTAGTGTAATATTTGATGCTCATCCTTGTTGTGTATATTAGTAGTTTCTTTTTATGTTTGAGTAGTATTCTGTTGAATGGACATACTACCTTTTGTTTAATTCACCTATTGATGGATATTTGGATTACTTCTGGTATGGGCTATTAAGAATAGTGTGTCTATGAATGTTTTGTATGGATATATATTTTCATTTCTCTTGGAGTGGCTAAGTATCTTTTGGCAATTGCGAATGAAACTGCTATGAAAGTTTGTATACAGATTCCTGTATGAAAATAAATCTTTATTTCTCTGGGATAAATGCCCAAGAGTGCAATTTCCAAGTCAAATGGTAAACCCATTTTTAGTTTTGAAAGGAACTACCAAACTGTTTTCCAGAGTGTCTGTACCATTTTACATTCCCACTGGGACTGTATCAGTCCTCCAGCTTCTCTGCATCCTTGTCTGCATTTGGTATTAACACTGTTTATAGGCAGTCTGATATGGCTATATTGACCCAACTGACTTTTTAGATCCACGCCCCTCTGTCCATCCCCACTGCTAACGCATGCCACCCCCAGTCTAGGACCATTTCACTAGTCTTCCTACTGGCCTCCCCACTTCTACCTTTGACCCACTATCTCTGGTCTCCAAGAGCAGTCATAGTAATCTTCCTAAAATCACAAATCTCCTATTTAAGACACTCCAAAGCCCCAGCATGGCCCCAGGGCACTGCATGGCCTGGTCCTCACCCACCTCTCTGCCTTCATCTTGAACCCCTCCTTCCACATGCACACAGCTCCCCATGCCCTAGCCACCCCGTCAGCAACTGCTGTAAAGCGACAAGCTATGGTTCCACCTCCGGGTCTTTGCACATACTCAGTGTTCAGTCCTTCCCTGTCCCATCCTTTGGGAGCCAGCTTAGGTACCCCTTCAGCAGAGAGGCCTGCACCGTCTTATTCTACCCTCCTCATTCTTTCTTAAAGTTATCTTGTACATTTATTTGTTAGTGTGTCTCCCAAATGGGCTGTTTATTCCAAGTGTGCTAAGTCACTTCAGTCGTGTCCAACTCTTTGTGACCCCATAGACTGTAGCCTACCAGGCTACTCTGTCCATGGGATTCTCTAGGAAAGAATACTGTAGTGGGTTGCCATGCTCTTCTCCAGGGGATCTTCCTGACCCAGGGATCAAACCTGCATCTCTTACATCTCCTGCCCTGGCAGGTGGGTTCTTTACCTCTAACACCACAAATGTCTTTTATTCTAAGAGCAGTAACCTGTTCCAACCAGTCAGTGCTGTGTTGCTAGGGCTGAGTGGAGAGCAAGGATTGATTTCAAACAGGCAAGAGGGAACTTTTGGGGGTAACACAGCTGTTCTGAATTGTGGTGATAGTTGCACAACTCTATAAATTTACTAAAATCAATGAATTATACACTTACAATGATTGGATTTTATGTAAATCATGTTCCCAAGGCAGTGTATTGCCTGGAACACAGCAAGTACTCCCTGGATAAATGCCAAAGGAATGACCGATGAATATTTAATTGATTGGGAGGCTGACGTCTCTTTGGAGAAAATTAATTTTTGACTTGGAAGATGGTTTTAATGGACTTTTTGGGTCTGCACAGCCAAAACCCTATTGGAGGACGGAAGGATCCAGGCCCATGAGGAAGTCACCATACTGCCTAGGGATGTAGGGGTATGGGCTTTTGTTTGCTCTTGTTTTTCCTTGAGAGTCAGAATCTCTGCATAGACTGTTAGAGTGTTGATTCTATTCTGTTTGCCTGTTTGTTTTTTGTAATTCTCTTATTGTAGGCACCCTCAGGAGTTTTGGCTGGAAAGTGAGAGATCAGGTTGGGCGGAAGAGGTCCTCTGACCAGAGGCAGCATGGCTGTGTTCCACTAAAATGCCTTACAAAAGCAGGTGCTGGGCTGGATTTGGGCCCCTGGCTGCTGTTTGCAGACCCTTGTCTGAGAATCCTAATTACAACTCTCTTATCCCCCATTCTCACCCCTCACCCCCACAACTTGTATTTTAGTTCCCTAATGACCTGAATCCTGGAGAGGAAAGCTTGCTTGTTATTACACAGAGGGTGATGGCCCCTGCCGAACACGGACCCCACGGTGCCTCTTCATGCTTGGGTGTCAGAAAGGCTTGGATAGGGGAGGAATGAGGTTGCTCAGGAGACAGAGGAGGAGGCACTTGTTCCAGGATGGTCTGGGGGTGCCTCACCAGTAGGCCTGAAGTCTGATGGGGAGCAAAGGTCTGAGCCCAGGATCACCCAGTGGCTGGGCTCTATGGGGCTTTCTCAGCCTCGTCAGCCCCCTGCCTACACCCAGGCACCATTACCTGGGCTGGAGAGACATCCCGGGAGGGGGACCACAGGCTCCTCCTCATCCTCCACTCGCTTCAACACCAGAGCAAAGAAAGCTGCAAACCCCAGCACCTAGAAAACACCCACCGTGAACCCCAAGCCTGTGTTGGAAACTCTGTCAATTCCTGGTCTGAGTTGGGTAGAATGGGAGATACATTGGTGTCCTGGGACAAGAGCCATGCTCTGGGGCAGCCAGGTGGGAACCAACCCATCCTCTGCAGAGAGGTCACCTGGTCATGAAGTGTGTGTGCGCCTGGTCACCAACCAGGCCAAGACAGGCAAATCCTTGAACTCACCCTGCTTCTGGCATTCCCTGAGCCCTCCCACCCGCTGCTCTCCTTTTGCTCAGCCTTTCTGTTACCTCTCAGCCTAGTGACTTACACCTCCCTAGCATATACACCTACCTCCTCCCTCCGTCTGGCCCTCCCTTTCTGTATGAAGTAATTCCTCCCGTTACATTGTCTCTGCACCCACAGTATAGAAGCATAAGGCTCAAGACTCTGTTCTTAATATTCTCAGACTGGATTGGGTCAGGTGCCAGGAGCTGTTTGGGGTGGGGGTGGGGTGGGTGGTGAGAAAGATTCTGCAACGCCTCATAGGTAGAAAGAGTCTCTATAAATGTTCCCTCATTTCTATAGCTTCCCCCTACCCCATGCCAGTATTCCTACCACCTGGCTTCTTCCAGGCCAGGTTCAGTGACTGACTGCTCACTTGCATAATTTTACATTTTCAGGAACAGGAGTGTATTTCCAGTTCATGGACACATTTAATGACTTGGTGTTTTTATTTTCTGAAGATAAAGTTCTTGTAAGTTGCACATGCCACAATCAAAATCATCCTAGCCCTGAGGAAACACATAATTCCTATTTTACATGTGACCTGGGGCAAGATTTTTTTGTGACCTTATCCTCTTTTGTTGTTGTTCTTCAGTCTCTAAATCTTGTCTGACTCTTTGTGACCCTGTGGACTGCAGCACACGAGGCTTCCCAGGCCTTCACCATCTCCCAGAGTTTGCTCAAACTCATGTCCACTTTACCTCAGGTTTTCCCATCTGTAAAGTGGAGGCGAGGACCCTCCCGAGGGTGACAGTGATAAGATGCCAGCATCTGGCCATGAGGGAGCATGGGTTATCCTGGTAATTACCTTCCTGCCCCAGGTCTACCCAGAAGTGGCCCTACAGCTGGGTTTGTTGAATGAAGAGATAAGGGAACTGCTGAAGCCTAAGGAGGGAGCAGGTGGCAGGAGGGAAAGCATGGGCAGAGGGGAGGAGATGAGGGCAGCCCCACAGAGGTCCTGACCTTCAGTGGCTGGGTGACAAACACGCTCTCCACGAAGGAGACGGCCATGGAGATGAGCCACTTGAGGGAGCTGGTCCGCCCGTAGTGCAAGCCGTAGAGCATGGTGAAGAAGGCTGCCACCCCACTTGTGACTACCACCAGGAGCCAGCCCACCAGGACACACCACCAGGGCAGGCCTCGAGGGAGCTTGCTTGCCTGCAGGGAACTGCAAGAGAGGGTGAATATAATCAGTGTGGCACCATTTGGGCTCAAGTTCAACTCCTACTCCACCTCCACCAGCTTCGTGACTTGGTCAAGTTCCTTGACCTGTCAGACCCTCAGTTTTCTCTTTGTCCTGTTCTGTATTCTGTCTGATATACATACACATACGGTATTGAGATCACTTTTATTCAATGCTTACTGGACACAGGAGGGCTGAGAGGAGCTACTCCATGTTCAAGGTCAGGAGGGGCAGCAGTGAGGAGATACTCCTCATCCAAAGTAAGGAGCAGCGGCTGCACTTTGCTGGAGCAGCCATGAAGAGATACCCCACATCCAAGCTAAGAGAAACCCAAGTAAGATGGTAGGTGTTGCGAGAGGGCAGACACACTGAAACCATAATCGCAGAAAACTAGTCAATCTAATCACACTAGGACCATAGCCTTGTCTAACTCAATGAAACTAAGCCATGCCGTGTGGGGCCACGCAAGACAGGTGAGTCATGGTGGAGAGGTCTGACAGAATGTGGTCCACTGGAGAAGGGAATGGCAAACCACTTCAGTATTCTTGCCTTGAGAACCCCATGAATAGTATGAAAAGGCAAAATGATAGGATACTGAAAGAGGAACTCCCCAGGTTGGTAGGTGCCAATATGCTACTGGAGATCAGTGGAGAAATAACTCCAGAAATAACTCCAGAAGGGATGGAGCCAAAGCAAAAACAATACCCAGCTGTGGATGTGACTGGTGATAGAAGCAAGATCCTATGCTGTAAAGAGCAATATTGCATAGGAACCTGGAATGTTAGGTCCATGAATGAAGGCAAATTGGAAGTGGTCAAACAGGAGATGGCAAGAGTGAACGTCGACATTCTAGGAATCAGCAAACTAAAATGGACTGGAATGGGTGAATTTAACTCAGTTGACCATTATATCTCCTCCTGTGGGAAGGAATCCCTTAGAAGAAATGGAGTAGCCATCATGGTCAACGAAAGAGTCCGAAATGCAGTACTTGGATGCAATCTCAAAAACAACAGAATCTACAAAAGGAAATATGAGTAAAGTAACAAATTTTAAATGATAATAAATTGTTCTCTTGAAAAAAAAACAAAAGAAAACAACAGAATGATCTGTTTGTTTCCAAGGCAAACCATTCAATGTCACAGTAATCCAAATCTATGCCCCAACCTGTAATGCTGAAGAAGCTGCAGTTGAATTGTTCTATGAAGACCTACAAGACCTTTTAGAACTAACACCCAAAAAAGATGTCCTTTTCATTATAGAGGACTGGAATGCAAAAGTAAGAAGTCAAGAAACACCTGGAGTAACAGGCAAATTTGGCCTTGGAATACGGAATGAAGCAGGGCAAAGGCTAATAGAGTTTTGCCAAAAGAACGCACTGGTCATAGCAAACACCTTCTTCCAACAACACAAGAGAAGACTCTACACATGGACATCACCAGATGGTCAACACCAAAATCAGATTGATTATATTCTTTGCAGCTAAAGATGGAGAAGCTCTATACAGTCAGCAAAAACAAGACCAGAAGCTGACTGTGGCTCAGATCATGAACTCCTTATTGCCAAATGCAGACTTAAATTGAAGAAAGTAGGGAAAACCACTAGACCATTCAGGTATGACCTAAATCAAATCCCTTATGATTATACAGTGGAAGTGAGAAATAGATTTAAGGGACTAGATCTGAAAAATAGAGTACCTGATGAACTTTGGACGGAGGTTCGTGACATTGTACAGGAGACAGGGATCAAGACCATCCCCATGGAAAAGAAATGCAAAAAAGCAAAATGGCTGTCTGGGGAGGCCTTACAAATAGCTGTGAAAAGAAGAGAAGCCAAAAGCAAAGGAGAAAAGGAAAGATATAAGCATCTGAATGCAGAGTTCCAAAGAATAGCAAGGAGAGATAAGAAAGCCTTCCTCAGCAATCAGTGCAAAGAAATAGAGGAAAACAACAGAATGGGAAAGACTAGACATCTCTTCAAGAAAATTAGAGATACCAAGGGAACATTTCATGCAAAGATGGGCTCAATAAAGGACAGAAATGGTATGGACCTAACAGAAGTGGAAGATATTAAAAAGAGGTGGCAAGAATACATAGAAGAACTGTACAAAAAAGATCTTCATGACCCAGATAATCAGGATGGTGTGATCACTGACCTAGAGCCAGACATCCTGGAATGTGAAGTCAAGTGGGCCTTAGAAAGCATCACTACAAACAAAGCTAGTGGAGGTGATGGAATTCCAGTTGAGCTATTTCAAATCCTGAAAGATGATGCCGTGAAAGTGCTACATTGAATATGCCAGCAAATTTGGAAAACTCGGCAGTGGCCACAGGACTAGGTCAGTTTTCATTCCAATCCCAAAGAAAGACAATGCCAAAGAATGCTCAAACTACTGCACAATTGCACTCATCTCATATGCTAGTAAAGTAATGCTCAAAATTCTCCAAGCCAGGCTTCAGCAGTATGTGAACCGTGAACTTCCTGATGTTCAAGCTGGTTTTAGAAAAGGCAGAGGAACCAGAGATCAAATTGCCAACATCCACTTGATCATCAAAAAAGCAAGAGAGTTCTAGAAAAACATCTGTTTCTGCTTTATTGACTATGTCAAAGCCTTTGACTGTGTGGATCACAATAAACTGTGGAAAATTCTGAAAGAGATGGGAATACCAGACCACCTGACCTGCCTCTTGAGAAACCTATATGCAGGTCAGGAAGCAACAGTTAGAACTGGACATGGATCAACAGACTGGTTCCAAATAGGAAAAGGAGTACGTCAAGGCTGTATATTGTCACCCTGCTTATTTAACTTATATGCAGAGTACATCATGAGGAACTCTGGACTGGAAGAAGCACAAGCTGGAATCAAGATTGCCAGGACAAATATCAATAACCTCAGATATGCAGATGACACCACTCTTATGGCTGAAAGTGAAGAGGAACTAAAAAGCCTCTTGATGAAAGTGAAAAAGGAGAGTGAAAAAGTTGGCTTAAAACTCAACATTCAGAAAATGAAGATCATGGCATCTGGTCCCATCCCTTCATAGGAAATAGATGGGGAAACAGTGGAAACAGTATCAGACTTTATTTTGGGGGGCTCCAAAATCACTGCAGATGGTGATTGCAGCCATGAAATTAAAAGATGCTTACGCCTTGGAAGGAAAGTTATGACCAACCTAGATAGCATATTCAAAAGCAGAGACATTACTTTACCAATAAAGGTCCATCTAGTCAAGGCTATGGTTTTTCCAGTGGTCATGTATGGATGTGAGAGTTGGACTGTGAAGAAAGCTGAGCGCCGAAGAATTGATGCTTTTGAACTGTGGTGTTGGAGAAGACTCTTGAGAATCCCTTGGACTGTAAGGAGATCCAACCAGTCCATTCTGAAGGAGATCAGCCCTGGGATTTCTTTGGAAGGAATGATGCTAAAGCTGAAACTCCAGTACTTTGGCCACCTCATGTGAAGAGTTGACTCATAGGAAAAGACTCTGATGCTGGGAGGGATTGGGGGCAGCAGGAGAAGGGGATGACAGAGGATGAGATGGCTGGATGGCATCACTGACTCGATGGATGTGAGTCTGAGTGAACTCCGGGAGTTGGTGATGGACAGAGAGGCCTGGCGTGCTGCAATTCATGGGACTGCAAAGAGTCAGACACGACTGAGCGACTGAACTGAACTGAGGAGCGAGTCCCCATACAGACTGCGTTATACAGATGGCAAGCCTAGAAGGCTAGTACTATATAATTGTTTTTATTATGAAAATTCCCCATTATACAAAAATCAGTGAGTAGACTGAACCCCCATCAACTACTTTCAACAACCATCACCTTGTCAAACTTATTTCATCTATTTCCACATGCTTTTTTCCCCTTGGCATATTTAAAAATAAATTCCATACATAATATAAAATTATCACCAATTATTTTAGAATACATCTCAAAAATGGTCATTTTCTCAGTTATTGTGCTATTCTTGGGAAAGAAAAATAAAATTTCCTTCTACCCTTTCTAGATTCTTCTGGCTGGTTTAAATTAAGTTGGCATGAGACAGATTAACAGGAGAAAAAGCAAATTTAATTACATATGTATGGGCCTTCAGAAGAATTTAAGGCCCAAGGACAAGTTAGGCAATTGAAGGTTCTGTGGCATGTGAGAAGTAGGTTGAAATTTGGGACCTTGAAAAGGGGATGAAGGCAGTTCACCTGGAGATGAAAGCAAATGTTTAGTAAACAAATGCTTACTATGCCAGGTCAAGGGGACTCTGGCGAGGACTCTGTCTCCAGGCCCTTCCACACCTAGCCCATATTCTTTGTAGATGTCCTGGGTGGTACTGCTCTTTATGGGCCAGGCCCTTTTAAATTCTTTTTAGGTTTGGACCAAGAGATAAGTGTTATCATTCCCTATTATAGATGGGGAAAATGTGGCTCAGAGAGGTTGAGGGGCTTGTCCAAGAGTGCAGCCTTGAAGCACCCATGTGGAAATGGTTATAAACTGTAAAATGCTGTACAAAGGGCTCCAACGGTGATCTGATAAAATCACACTATCGAATGCCCTCTTCCCTGAAATTTTGCACGTCCTGAGTCGCTGCTTCCTGGAAAGATCTGGATGAATAACCTTCTGATGTTGCCCAGGATGCTGTCCTGGCAGGCCCCTAGGCTGGGAGCACCCAGGGGAGTAGATTACCTGGAGTGTGCTGGGGGCAGGGTTCCAGCCTGTGCCACCAGATAGCCCTTCAGGGTCTGTAGCTGCCCTAGTGCCCTGGTGTGGTTCTGACCCTGGGAGGAGCCCCGGGGCTCCAGCAGCAGCAGCTCTTGCTCCAGGTGCTCCAGCTGACGATAGAGACACTGCCGGAAGGCACTGTTCTTCCAGGCATCACTTGGGCCCACCTTGGGCCTGGAGCGTTGCATGTTTTCTGGAGGACAAGGGAGAGAAAGAGCATCAGCTGGTGCTGAATGACAGAGTAGACTGCCTGCAATAGAAAAAGAGGTGTTGGTGATGATTTTCTTATATCGAGCACTTACCATATGCCAAGACATGGGAAACCTGAGATTCAGAAAGATGGAGTACTCAGCCCGCATGGTCAGTTAGGATTTGAATGTACTTCTTCTTGCCCGAAAATCCCATGGACAGAAGACCCTGCCAGGCTACAGTCCATGGGTCCACAAAGAATCAGACATGACTGAGCAACTGAGCATACACACACTTCTAGTCTTTTATCAAGGGCATTTTCAAAATTTCCTTACACATAGAAGAGATGAGAATAATATACGTATTGCCCTCCCACAGCATATACCCATATTTTGGCAGTCTTTTCTCTGCCCTGCAATTTTTTTTTTTTTTTTTCTGGAGTATATAAAAAGCAAATCCTAGACACAGAGTTCTCTCATCTGTAAATATTTTAATACATACAAGATTTTAATTTGAAGCCAAGTTTGCCTGTTGCCAAAGATGGTATAAGTCTTGATCTTTTGTTTTTAGTTTTTTTATTATGAAAAATTCTAAATTAGAAAAGAGAATGAGATGAACCTGTACCCATTGCTCAAAATGATCTCCTCATGGCCAGTCGTATCTCATCTAAATTCCAAGCCCCATGTCCTGACACTAAATATTCTCCTGTATCAGGAAAAGGCTCCTTTTAAAAACAAAACCAGTGTCATTATCAATTTTTAAAACAATTAATAATAATTCCTTAACAGCATGAAACAGCCAGTGAAAAAGTTTCCCCTGATTACTTCTGAATGTTCTTCTGCAGTTCTTTTCTTCAAATTTCAGTTTCCTAAAAAATTTTTTAAAAAGCAAAGGTGTTTTATGTTTTAAATTACAGAGGTAAAACATATTCATGCAAGAAAAACACACTTTTGACCCTTTCCACTGTTTCCCCATACCTTCTAAGGGAAGCTTGGCCTCTCCAGGTAGATTATGGCCTGGGTCCCTGGACCCTGAGATGGGAGACCGGCACCCATGGGGCTTTCTCCTGGGCAAGAAGGGCTCAGGTCTGGACCAGAGTTCATTTTCATAAAGGGTGCATGAAACTACATATAGAAGATGGCACAATGGAGCACCCTGGCTCCAGGACCCTTCTCCAGTCACGAGTGAGAAGTGACTGAGAAAATAAGTGATGTGGAGAAAGTAGAGGCTCCTTTACCAGCTGTGGGTAAAGGAATGGCGACACAGACCCTGCCTCCCTTGACTCAACTCAGGCCTTCTACCTCCCCCTCCTTCCTGGGCCTCCCTCACTGACGCCACAGCTAGTTTCCAGCATCAACAGCCTTGGTGTTGCAAGCATTCTAGCAGTGTTTCCGGAAGATCCCGTCACTCCCAATGATAATCACTTACTGAATTCCTGTTCTGTGTCAGTCTTGGGTCTAAGCAGTTCAAGTGTCCAATAATCTCACTGATTCCTCAGAACCAGCCAAGGAGAGGGCTGGATCAATGCTTCCATTTTACAGGGAGGAAATGGTTTTCTCAGGGAGGTTGACCAACTGTCCAAAGCTGCACAGCTGCTCTTGCATGTGGGCGAGCCCCAGGTCTGACCAACTCCAGAGTCCTTGTTCTAAGGCCCATGCTGTGAATGCCTATGCCCCCAAACCCCAAAGACCCCCAAACAGGACCAAGTGTCCAGTGCAGGCATCAGCAGAGCTCCTGCTGTGATGACCTTCATGGGCAGCCCAAGCCCAGCTCTCTGGGGCTAATCCTCCAGCATGGCTGGAACACAGGGGTCAAAATGGGGCTGACCATGGGGTCAGCATGGGCCTGGCCAGGTGGGCTTCGAGTGCTCCATTAAGGAACTCGGACCTTGTCTTGCGGGCAGTGGCTCTCAACATTCAGTCCACATAACAGTCACCAAAGTGATTGGTTAAAAATGCAGATTCCTGGCCTCACTTCAGAAAATTTAATTCACTTTATCAGAAGTGGGCCAAAGAGTTATGAATTCGAACTCCCCAATCTGTAGCGCCCATTTTTGTATTCTAAACAAGGTTAAGACAGTGATCAGTCTTGTGTTAAAAATGGCAGCATACTTAAGCCACACCACCCAATATGGCAGCCACTTGCCATGTGTGATTATTTAAATTAAAATAAAACTAATTTAGTTCCCTAGTCACACTGGCCGTGTTTCAAGTGTGCCAATAGCTACTTGTGGCCAATGGCTGCCATATTGGTCAATAGAGACATAGACCATTTCTGTCACTGTGAGAAGTTCTACTGGACAACTGGTCTAAGCACTGGAGACAGCGATCTAGGTGGAAAGGGGCAAGAGGAGAGTCAGACTAGTTCAGACCAGAATAATGTGCAGTACACATGTACAGCTCTCCATGTAATTCATGATTTGGCAACAAGCAATGTGAAAGCCATGCCCGTGGGGCAACCCAAGATGGGCGGGTCATGGTGGAGAGATCTGACAGAATGTGGTCCACTGGGGAAGGGAATGGCAAACCAGTATTCTTGCCTTGAGAACTCCATGAACAGTATGAAAAGGCAAAATGATAGGATACTGAAAGAGGAACTTCCCAGGTCAGGAGGTGCCCAATATGCTACTGGAGATCAGTGGAGAAATAACTCCAGAAAGAATGAAGGGATGGAGCCAAAGCAAAAACAATACCCAGCTGTGGATGCGACTGGTAATAGAAGCAAGGTCCGATGCTGTAAAGAGCAATATTGCATAGGAACCTGGAATGTCAGGTCCATGAATCAAGGCAAATTGGAAGTGGTCAAACAAGAGATGGCAAGAGTGAATGTCGACAGTCTAGGAATCAGCAAACTAAAATGGACTGGAATGGGTGAATTTAACTCAGATGACCATTATGTCTACTACTGCGGGCAGGAATCCCTCAGAAGAAATGGAGTGGCCATCATGGTCAACAAAAGATTCCGAAATGCAGTACTTGGATGCAATCTCAAAAACGACAGAATGATCTCTGTTTGTTTCCAAGGCAAACCATTCAATATCACAGTAATCCAAGTCTATGCCCCAACCAGTAACGCTGAAGAAGCTGAAGGTGAACGATTTTGTGAAGACCTACAAGACCTTTTAGAACTAACGCCCCCAAAAGATGTCCTTTTCATTATAGGGGACTGGAATGCAAAAGTAGGAAGTCAAAAAACACCTGGAGTAACAGGCAAATTTGGCCTTGGAATACGGAATGAAGCAGGGCAAAGGCTAATAGAGTTTTGCCAAGAAAATGCACTGGTCATAGCAAACACCCTCTTCCAACAACACAAGAGAAGACTCTACACATGGACATCACCAGATGGTCAACACCAAAATCAGATTGATTATATTCTTTGCAGCCAAAGATGGAGAAGCTCTATACAGTCAGCAAAAACAAGACCAGAAGCTGACTGTGGCTCAGATCATGAACTCCTTATTGCCAAATGCAGACTTAAATTGAAGAAAGTAGGGAAAACCACTAGACCATTCAGGTATGACCTAAATCAAATCCCTTATGATTATACAGTGGAAGTGAGAAATAGATTTAAGGGCCTAGATCTGATAGATAGAGTGCCTGATGAACTATGGATGGAGGTTCGTGACATTGTACAGGAGACAGGGATCAAGACCATCCCCATGGAAAAGAAATGCAAAAAAGCAAAATGGCTGTCTGGGGAGGCCTTACAAATAGCTGTGAAAAGAAGAGAAGCCAAAAGCAAAGGAGAAAAGGAAAGATATAAGCCTCTCAATGCAGAGTTCCAAAGAATAGCAAGAAGAGATAAGAAAGCATTCTGCAGCGATCAATGCAAAGAAATAGAGGAAAACAACAGAATGGGAAAGACTAGAGATCTCTTCAAGAAAATTAGAGATACCAAGGGAACATTTCATGCAAAGATGGGCTCGATGAAGGACAGAAATGGTATGGACCTAACAGAAGCAGAAGATATTAAGAGATGGCAAGAATACACAGAAGAACTGTACAAAAAAGATCTTCACGACCCAGATAATCACGATGGTGTGATCACTGACCTAGAGCCAGACATCCTGGAATGTGAAGTCAAGTGGGCCTTAGAAAGCATCACTACAAACAAAGCTAGTGGAGGTGATGGAATTCCAGTTGAGCTATTTCAAATCCTGAAAGATGATGCTGTGAAAGTGCTGCACTGAACATGCCAGCAAATTTGGAAAACTCGGCAGTGGCCACAGGACTGGAAAAGGTCAGTTTTCATTCCAATCCCAAAGAAAGGCAATACCAAAGAATGCTCAAACTACCGCACAATTGCACTCATCTCACATGCTAGTAAAGTAATGCTCAAAATTCTCCAAGCCAGGCTTCAGCAATATGTGAACCGTGAACTTCCTGATGTTCAAGCTGGTTTTAGAAAAGGCAGAGGAACCAGAGATCAAATTGCCAACATCCGCTGGATCATGGAAAAAGCAAGAGAGTTCCAGAAAAACATCTATTTCTGCTTTATTGACTATGCCAAAGCCTTTGACTGTGTGGATCACAATAAACTGTGGAAAATTCTGAAAGAGATGGGAATACCAGACCACTTGACCTGCCTCTTGAGAAATTTGTATGCAGGTCAGGAAGCAACAGTTAGAACTGGACATGGAACAACAGACTGGTTCCAAATAGGAAAAGGATTTCGTCAAGGCTGTATATTGTCACCCTGTTTAACTTATATGCAGAGTACATCATGAGAAACGCTGGGCTGGAAGAAGCACAAGCTGGAATCAAGATTGCTGGGAGAAATATCAATAACCTCAGATATGCAGATGACCCCACCCTTATGGCAGAAAGTGAAGAGGAACTAAAAAGCCTCTTGATGAAAGTGAAAGAGGAGAGTGAAAAAGTTGGCTTAAAGCTCAACACTCAGAAAATGAAGATCATGGCATCTGGTCCCATCACTTCATCGGAAATAGATGGGGAAACAGTGGAAATAGTGTCAGACTTTACTTTTTTGGGCTCCAAAATTACTGCAGATGGTGATTGCAGCCATGAAATTAAAAGACGCTTACTCCTTGGAAGGAAGGTTATGATCAACCTAGATAGCATATTGAAAAGCAGAGACATTGCTTTGCCAACAAAGGTCCGTCTAGTCAAGGCCATGGTTTTTTCTGTGGTCATGTATGGATGTGAGAGTTGGACTGTGAAGAAAGCTGAGCGCTGAAGAATTGATGCTTTTGAACTGTGGTGTTGGAGAAGACTCTTGAGAGTCCCTTGGATTGCAAGGATATCCAACCAGTCCATTCTGAAGGATATCAGCCCTGGGATTTCTTTGGAAGGAATGATGCTAAAGCTGAAACTCCAGTACTTTGGCCACCTCATGTGAAGAGTTGACTCATTGGAAAAGACTCTGATGCTGGGAGGCATTGGGGGCAGGAGGAGAAGGGGACGACAGAGGATGAGATGGCTGGATAGCATCAATGACTCGATGGATGTGAGTTTGGGTGAACTCTGGGAGTTGGTGATGGACAGGGAGGCCTGGCGTGCTGCGATTCATGGGGTCACAAAGAGTCGGACACGACTGAGCGGCTGAACTGAAGTGAACTGAATGTGAAAGCAGTGCAGGAGATACTTAAGAGTTAAAGAGCACGTGGCTCGAGACCCTGTTGTGGGCTGAGTGGTTGAGTTGCTGCTCAGAGGAAAGGACACGTCAGCCAAGAATACAAGCTGAGTAGGCATTAGCCAAGCGAAGAGAGGAGAGAGGACATTAAAGGTCAGAAGACTAACAATGTGTACAGGCCTTCATGGGAAGGCACCTTGGAATTATGTGGAGACCAGGATACCTGTAGTACAGAGAGGGAGGCTATGGTGAGTGGTTGGAGTGCAGGCTGGTGAGGGAGACCCTGGGAAGACTTCTTGATCCCCTAGTGATACAGACACAGCCCTCAGTCCTGCATCCACCTGGCTCCAACATGTCCCCTCTAAGCAGAGAAATATCAAAACTCACCTTTTACTTGTACTGATCCAAGAGTGAGTGTTAAAGGGGCCCCTGTCTGGCTGACTTCCTCCGAGAAGACCTGCCCTGCTTTGATCTGTCGACAGATGACATCTTCCATCAAGGCCAGCAGCTGGTTGATGTTCATTGAGTTCGTGGAGTCCCAGTCCAAGAGAGGGGGTGGCACCTTCAGAGCTTTGAACAGGGAGCTGACAAGTCTCCACAAATCCTGCAAGTCACCCAGTGGGAACAGGATGTGAGCTACAGGTAAGGGGACAGCAGAGTACTCAAGAGCACTCATCCTGGGGTTGGACAGTCTGGGTCTGATCCCAGGTCTGCCTACTGAGACGTGACCTTGGATCACCTTGAGCTTCTGTTTTGTCCTGCATAAAATCTCTATTCTAGGATTTCAACTGACACATTTCAGGCTATATTCCTCAAAGTGTGGCACGTAGGTGCTCAATAAATGCGTAACAAATGCATGAATACAGAGGGAATCCTTTTGGGGTACTTCCAGCCTGTGATCTGTAGTGAAAGTATAATATTTTGTACAGAATAGATACCCAAAAAAGGTATCTGTGCATGTGTGAATGTATGTTGTAGGTCTGTGCTTGCACATGTGTACATGTGTGTGAACACACGTACACACATGTGTGTACATGTGTGTGGAGATGTGCGTATGTTGTTTGCATATATGTATGCATTGTAGATGTGTGGTGTGTGTTAATGTGTACATGTGGCATGTGTGTAAGCATTCATGTGGGTATGTGTGTGCATGTGTACATGTGTGCACTGTGCAGATATACATTGTGTACCTCTATACATGTTTGTGGGTGTATCCATGGTTTGTGTGAATGTGTGTACATGTGGCATGTGTGTATGCCTGCATGTATACGTGTGATGTACACATTTTTGCACATATGTGTACGTGCGTGTGTGTGCAGTTGATGAATCTTGGTAACCGACGCTGTCAGACAACATGGACTGCAGGCCTCAAACCCCAGTCCCCACCCCAACTTCTTCCCAGGCTAGAAGTCCCCCTGTGCTGCCAGGGTTGAGACCTGCCTTGGTCACTGCTTCAGGCGTCAGAAGGCCATCCTCCATGGGCTGTGGTGAGGGTGCCAGGCTGAGGCGCCTCCCATCCCATTTCCCAGCGTTCTGCTCCTTAGCCACCCAAGGACGGGTATTCCGAAAGATCTGAACGATCAGGAGGTTGATGGGGAACATGAGGAGTGAGCTCTCCAGCCCAATCATCACTTCCTGCCAAGTGAACTCGATTTGACCTGGGGCAGATGGAGGGCAGGGGTCAAGTAGAGTCCCCTCCACCCTTCCCAGAATGTGGCTGTGCAGCAAGGGTTATCCTTGCCTGAAGAGAGGTCTGCCCCTTGAATGGCACCAAGGCTGGGGGGGGGCAGGGAGTGGCAGGTGGTGACCACTGAGCCCTTGGGATGTCCTGCCTGATGGGTGTGCCTTTGTTTACCTGGTTTCTTGGGTCATCTGGTATACTCTGTGCTAACAATGTGATTTATGGTGGGGGCCTTGGTTGCCCTGTATCACCTCAACGTCTAGAGGAGCTGGAGTCTTAGGTCAGTCATCCAGGGTCAGCCATGTCTATGTTAGCATGCCCCAATAAAAACTAGACACTAAGGCTCAAGAGAGGATCCATGGTTGGCATTACTCTGCACATGTGATCACATGTCATTGTCTGAAGGAGTGAGTACCATCCAGACTCCATTGGAAGCTCAGTGCCTAGTCTCCCATGGATCCTGCCCCACATGCCTCTTCCTTTTTCTGATTTTGATCTGTATCCTTTCTCTAATAATTATGAGTATAATGGCATGTCTGACTTCTGAGTCCTTCTAATGAGTTATTGAACTTCAGAGTAGTCTTGGGGCCTCTGGAATTGCATGGCATTTCTGGGCAGTGACAGCTCATGTCTACTGCCAGTAGCCCTGATCTCCATGCCTGGAGAGTGGGAGTTACCCAAGTCCATCTTTTGCTCAGCTGGGTCCTTGGGGACACCCCAGAACATGATGCTGGTCAGCATGGTGCAGAGGAGCAGTGAGAAGCAGCAGGACACCCTCTGGACACGTGTGAAGTTGCTCCAAGCTGAGCTGCTGAAGATGGAGTACCAAATGTGGCCATCCTGAAAGCCTGTGGAGGTCTTCATGAAAAACAGGTGGCTGTGAACAGACCAGGGGAGAGTGACAGGCATTAGGGAGACAGGAATAGGGGAGAAGCCTGGGCTCTTTGGAGCAATCCTGGACTGAGATGGAGGATTTGTTTCTAAAATTCTTCACCTGTTTTTTTTTTGTTTTTTGTTTTTTTTTCTGTTATAGAAAAAATACAGCATCATAGTAGCATCATTTAGAATTAGTGATGGGGACTCTGGACAGAGTGGTTGGAGCCCTCTTACCTACTGTGTGACCTCAGGCAAGTTACTTTATGCGTAAGGAAATTTGGATAACTGTTCTATAACTGTTATCACCACCTGAAGATAATTCTGTCTCGAAGGGTCCGTGTCCCTCCAGGGCCCTTCTATCACATCAAGAAAAACCGATTAGTCATTAATATCACACATTCAGAGCTACCCAGACCTGCAAGCTGAAACATGCTTTTGTTTGGCTGAGACTGAACTATGATGCAACTCCTCTAGAGGTGAAATGACAAAAGAGCATTTGCTTTAAAGGAAAAAGAACAGTACCTGAATTGTTTCCTGTCCTCCTCTGTGGCCACTGGAAATACCTTGTCAAGGACACAGTCTCCGACATCGATGGATAGCCATGAGTTGCAGAGGAAGTACCACTTCCGGTCCATTGCCAGGTCATGCACCAGCACCCGGCTTACATACCTGGAGGGGACCCACACTTTTGAGGATAATGTTAGGCAGATGAGATGTCTTTGGACCCCTTGAAGATAATGTTAATATATTGCAGACCTGAGCCCAAGAACGAGAACTCCTAAAAAGAGACTTTGTATTTTTCTTCATTGCCGTTAGTGCCTTGATCAAAATGCCCCAATCAGTGGGTGAATTTGGTTTCATGTGGGGAATTCAGCTAGTGTAGACCACCAGCTTGGAGGCTGCCAAGTTTTCACAGGTATGCTGCAAGAGCGTGCATTCTGAAACTGTGCAGCCTCATGTAGGGCAGCAAGCCCAGGGTCACCATCCTGATACAAGCAAGGAAAGTGGAATTGTTTGGACTGTGTGTCTAGGGAGGTGCAAGCTTGAGCACACAAACCCGGTCCACCCCTGGGCCTCCATCCAGAGAATGGGCCTGCCCTCCATCTGGGACTCAGGGCTCTGTGGTGATCATCAAATCTGATTTAGATCTTTGAGGCCCAGGGAAGAAATGAAGTCATCTTGCCTCTGCTGGGAGGTCAGATTCAGCAGCAGCTGTTTTCTCTGTTGCCTTACAGGGAAATGAGACTAATGATATCAATAGGCACTCTTTTTTTTTTTTTTAAACTATCTAATTTTATGTTTTATTTATTTAAAAATAACTTTATTTTAGTTTTGGCTGTGCTGGGTCTTTGTGCTGTGTGGGCTTTTCTCTAGTTGCAGCGAGTGGGGGCTACTCTTGGTTGCAGTAGGTGGGCTTCTCATTGCGGTGGCTTCTCTTGTTGTGGAGCATGGGTTCCAGGGCGCCTGGCCTTCCGTTGTTGTGGCTCCAGGGCTCTGGAGCTCAGGCTCAAAAGTTGTGGTGCATGGGCTTAGTTGCTCTGAGGCATGTGGGATCTTCCCAGATCAGGGATCAAACCCCTGTCTCCTACATTGACAAGAGGATTCTTTACCACTGAGCCTCCAGGGAAGCCCTGTAGGCACTCTTTATTGAGCATTTACTGCACAGTGGGGATTATGCTAAGAAGCTCTTGACGTGCATTTTCTCCTTTCATGGAGGATAGTCCCCATCAGGCATGTAAGAGCCACATCTGTTGAGGTCATACACCCTCCTGAGGTGGCTGACATCCAGTGCCCATTGGGTGAGGCACCTGGGTGTGATCAAGACCTGGGCATCTCAACCCAACTCAGCACAGCTCCAAAGCTCCCTGTGTGGTCAGCTGATCTGTCTTTGGGCTGCATCAAAGCTCTTCTGCCCATCCTGCTTGCTTCTCTCCCTGTCCAGGGGCTAATCCCAGGCATCCCTTAGGTAAACAGCCTCCATATTCAACTTCATCTCAGAGTCTGCATCCTAGGAACCAACCCTCAGCTGAGGGTCTTAATCCTGTAGATGAGTTAAGGACACTGGTCGAAATGCTGTGTTTTCTGAAAGCTGCCAGCCACCGGCGAGTGTTCAGGCTGGAGGCCACTCATCTGGGTCTCAGGCAAAATGGGGAGTGCAGTAAGCCAGGAAGGGGAGGACTCTTGGCTCTGAGCTTGCCAGTTGTGTGACCTTGGGCAAGTCAGTTAATCTTTCCCAAGTTTAGATTCACCTGTTGGGGGCCAGAGTGAGGTACTCCGCCCGTGACAAAGGTCATGAGGAAGGAGGCTCGACATACGCAAAGGCGGGATCGAGCCTCAGGAGTCCCCCTGGAACTCCTCGAGCATCTACCCCCATAACCAGAGCCTGCCTACTTTACTACTTTGTGCTCTCACCTACATCTCTGACTTTACGGGGGGCTGTCCCCCACCACCTCTTTCGGAGAAGGAGTTAACCTAGAGCTCCAGTTAATAATAATTCCTGGGCGTGATAAGAGTGTTTTAACCTACAAACTCCTCTGAAGGTTCTCTAGCCTGCCTGACAGGCTTGTCCGGCCACATGTGATTGCTCACAGCCTCCCAACCGTGAGAGGCACGAGATGCTTTAAACCTTCTAAAAACAGGTTCCTTAGAAAAGTTAGAAAACTATTAGTATAAATATAATGGGCTGATTAGAAATTGTATTGGTGAAGGGTTTTTCATTTGTTGAGCCAATGTTTGTTGCTAAGTCTCCACATCCCCTGCCCTTACACACATTAATGAATATATAGAAGAAATAAGTATTAACCTTTGATATTAATCACGTTAGACCTTAGGCTAAGTAAATTCTTTCCGTAACTAAAACCCACTATACCCTCACCCTGTAGGAATGTAACTTTATTTGGGTGGCATCTGTTTTGAGAATAATCACCCCTGGAGAAATAAGTGTCCTGGTTGACTGACCGCTGTCACAAGGAGAGGGTCGTAAATTGTCAGCAGGCCCCCCTGGCCAGAAGATGATGTAACACCCCTAAGACCTCTGTATACATTTGTATGAAGCACCTGACTTTGATAAAAGTCAGGACTGCTGACCCCGCGTGACTTTTGTATAACATCTCAGTGTATAAAAGTAGACCATGGAAAATAAAGAATTGGGATCAGTTTCTCGAAATACTGGTCTCCCCATGTCGCTCTCTCTCTCACTCTGGCTGAATCTCCATCTGGAGCGCGGAACCCACCATGCTTACTAATTATGCCTGGGCTTCTAAGATCTGACCGGGGAGGCCTCAGTGTCTCCTCTCCTTCGGGAGAACGGAAGGACGCCTGTGGCCTACGTAAGTGGTGCAAACTTCTTGTCTTGAAGTTTTATTGGTCTCCCGCGTAAACCAAGCCACTCAGCCTCTTTTCTCCACTGAATTTTCCTACTGAGCTATCCTCATCCTATTACTCTTTATATCTTTGATAAAATATTTAAATAAATAGGTCGCCGACACCGTCCCCGCTTTGAATACCCTGGATCAGCCGGGGCAGGACCCCAGCATTCACCCACTTATAAAACAAGAATAATAACAGCACTTGTCCCGGAGGGTCAGTGAGCATCCAGTGAGGAAAGCATGGGAGGAATTAGCTTAGTGCTCTGCAGTGGAGCCGTTCTCACATCTTCTCCTGGAGAATCAGCCAGTGTCTCATCTACTCTCCTCATATTGGGCAGGGTTTGTCATTAGAGTAGGCATCTATCCCCATTTTATAGATGCAGAACCTGAGAGCTAAATGAGAGACCGAGCATTGTGTATGGCCTGTGGACTGGTGGGCCTCTCTGATCCTTGGTTTCCTCATCTGTGAAATAGGGATCCATTCTGTTTTCTTAGAGAGGCTCATGAGGATCAGCAAGGCAGCATATGCACAGTGCCCAGCCTTGGACCTGTCACTTAGTAGGTCCCTGTGATTTGCCCACCCCTGACTCACCAAGATGGCTGATCCCCTGAGTTGTCATGCCACAGTCGCAGGCTCCTCAGCTCCCCCAGGGGAAACAGGGTGGAGAGCAAGAAGACATCCACTCCCCCTCGCTCAAAAACCGGGATATCGGGGTCCAACAGGTGGTGGGGCTCACTCTCTCCATCCAGGCCATATAGGGTGACAGTCACCTGAAACCCAGAGGCCAGGAGTGGCCAACTCTGCATGGTAACTGAGCCCCGTGTTTCACTGGAGGTGTCTGAAAACCAATGAAACCCAACGGAGCTTGCCCTTTCTCCTCCTCTCGTCCCACCGTGGGCCTGCCTGAGTTATTTTTCAGCTGTATGAAAATTTGAGGTGACACTATCTGTATGCACATCTTTGAGATGAGCCGTACTCATAAAATGCTTCCTGATGAACTTTTCAGACTTCCCGTCTGTTTATTTGAAAGGGCCGTAGGGCAAGAACTGGTTTTTCTCCCTAACGACTATATTTTCAGGGCTCCCAGAGTTCCCAGTATTGAGGCAGGAATGAATGACTGCCCATTACTTTGAAAATACATATTCTCGGGCCCCATCCAGATCTACCAAGAATACTGGGCACAGGAATCTGTAGTTTTCTGAAGCCCTGCAGGTGCTGCTGGTGGCCATGCCTGATTACCTGAGCCCAAAACAACTACAGCAGGTATCACTATGCCCCACTGATATCCGTCCCTCAGCCTCACCACAGTGGTGAGGCTGTCCCACTGCCAGCTGCTGTGTCTCTTGCTCTGGGGGTTTCTTGGCTGTCAGAGCAGCAGGTGAAAGCTGGCAGAGAATTAATGGCCCCTGCAAGCTGTGTTCCCCCGATGACTTGTGGGGTTGGTAGATAAACAGCCCAGTTCCCTCAGTCCTCTGCTGGGATAACTCTGAGGCCCACGTTCTTCACTGCTTTCCGGAGTTCCCCAGTGGGATTGGGCTACAGTTGCCCACAGGGGTGGTGGGCTTGATTATGAGTTCTTCGTTCCTTCCCTTCCCTGCCTGGCTTCCCACTCCACTCTGGGGTGCCCTCGAATCCCCTCTCAAATGAACTACTTGTGCTTGAATCCTTGTTTCAGAGTCAGCTTCTAAAGCAGAGTCTCCCCTGTAGACATTCTTGGTCAGGCAATTCCTTGCTCTGGGGCTTTCCTGTGTGCTGTTGGATGTTTAGCATCATCCTTGGCCTCCACTCACTAGGTGCCAGCAGCATCTCTTCCTCTCCTAAATTGTGACAACCAGAATGACTTCCGAAATTACCAGCCATCCCTGGGGGCCAACCTTTTGAGAACCACTATGCCAGAAGAACTCAACTAAGAAGTATCAATTGAAAAGTGAAATGGGGAGCCATGAAATGGCCTGTGGATCACACACTTTCACTCTTTCATTCCTAGGAAGGTCAGTTCCTCATATCAAACAGAAATGGGGTGGGTGTTTCATTAGATGGATGAAAGTGATTCCTGCAATTATTCAGCACATAGTTACTGAGTACTTACTGTGCATTAGATAGCTGATTGAGGCACTGAGGTGCAGCAATTTTTAAAAATTTATTTAATTCAAATAAAAATAAATGTATACACAAGTAAAAATTAAGATTTAAATAAGACTAAAAAAGTAAAAAGTAAATGGACACATGCCATGCTCTCATGGAGCCTAATATCATTTTTAAAAAAACAGTGGAGGGACTTCCCTGGTGATTCGGTGGCTAAGACTCGGAGCTCCCAATGCAAGGGGTTCCATCCCTAGTCAGGGAACTAGGTCTTGGATGCCGCAACTAAGAGTTTTCATGCTGCAATAAAGATGGAAGAGCCTGCAAGCTACGACTAAGACCTGGTGCAGCCAAATAAATAATACTTTTTTAAAAACCCCAAATCAAAAGAGCTTTCTTTAGCACAGTACACACAGTATCCGTGGTTCTCAAACTATGTTCCAAGGAGCACAGTTTCAGTAAAGGAAGCCTGGAGGCTGCTGTGAGGGATGGTACATTCTGATGAAGGCCATGACGCAGGCCAGACTTAACTAAGGATGCTGAGACATGACAGAAACAACCTGCTGTGTGCTCCACAACTAAACTTTTAGGGGTTTTGGAGAATCCGTAAACAAATGAAATCATGGCTTCACTACCTTTAGTCAGCCTTTCAAGGACAGCCTCACCTCTTAGCTGGATGCCAGCTAATCTGTTTTCCTCAAAAATGTAATCTGAGGTTTTTTTTTCAAATGATTGCCATTGTTTCTTTTTTTCTTTTGTCCTCTTTCTCTTAAAAATTCTTTTTTCCCCTTTATTCATTGGTAGCAGTCTACTGACTGTTCTGCATATGTGAGCACATTTGAGTGCAGGTAACTAGCTGTTTGAATTATCCTTTAGTAGGGTTAAATGAGAAGACCAGTGGGTACAGTGATGGTGGTAGCTTAGTCTGTAAGTAGTGTCCGACTCTTGAAACCCCATGGACTGTAGCCTGCCAGGCTCCTTTGTCCATGGGATTTCCCAAGCAAGAATGCTGGAATGGGTTGCCATTTCCTTCTCCAGGGGATCTTCCCAGCCCAGGGACTGAACCCACATCTCTTGCATCTACTACATTGGCAGGCAGATTCTTTACCAACTGAGCCACCAGGGAAGCAGCATCAGACCCCAGATCTCCCTTAATCCACTCCTCCTTTATCTTTTTAAATATTGGGGCTTAGGGTATTATTTTTGTCTAGCAAAAAGATACTTTTCTCTAAAAAAAGCAGAAGTTAAAAAAAAAACCCACAGCAAAATCCAGTGTGCTAAAGTAACTCAACAACCGACTGGCCAGCGCTTTGCTGGGTGGTACATGCTAACTGACCAAGGGGTCTGGTGAGTCAAGTACCTTTGAGGAGGTGGCTGCCCCCCTCCGGTGTCCAGTGTAGATTGTCACCAGGTAGTGGTACTGAGCCAAGGGGTCGTTGTCCTCCAGCGCCGTGACCTTTACCTGGGCAGAAGGATGGCATTGTGGGGTCATCCACCACACACGTAGCCGGGAGTGAGTTGGGCGTTCATGACAGTTAAAGGGGGGGAAGCACACTTATGTCTGCTATTGATTCATTGCATCAGATAAGAACTGTTCTTTATAAAAGCAGGGTTTCAAGTGAAAACCAAAACTTTTATTTTATTTTTTTTAATTTAAATTTATTTATTTTAATTGGAGGCTAATTACTTTATAAAAACAAAAACTTTTAAAATAAAAAATATATATTCATTATTAAATATGACCCAAAGTAGTCAAATTGGAGATGAACTTGGTATTAAGCTGAGAATGTTTGATGTTTGAGCTGATAAATACAAACTCTGTTCATAAATGATTTCTCATAACATTGGTAACCAGATTGTGCCTCTAAGGAAATTTTTTAAAAATGAATGTTGTTTTAGCAAAAAATAAATAGCTGGAGTTGGTCAGAGGCTACAGAGGGCTGGGCAGTGGTGAGCTCCCCAGATCTACTGTCAGTGGAGGGCTGTTTTCTCAGTTGCCGAGATGATATTGTCAGGGATGCAAGTCATCTCTGTCAAAGTCATGCACCTCCCAGGGAACCCGATATCTAAGGACAGATTGGTTCATTGCCAAAGATCAAGACCTGGGCTTCTCAGCGTAGTTCAGGACAATTCCAGAGCTCCTCAAGGGGTCAATCAACTATCAGTAGGCTGCATCCCAACTTGACTTCTCCCCCTGCCCGTCCTACCTTCTTCCTTCCCTGCCCCGGGGCTGATCCCAAGCACTTCTTGATAAACACCCTGCATATTCAACTCCATCTGAGGGTCTGCTCCCCAGAAACCAACCTACAGTTGAGAGACTTAAAATATTAGTGTTAAACCCCTTGGGCAAATCAAAGACAACAGTATAAATTGGGCAACTATTATCTTTTTAGGTTTCATACCATTCATATCCTGAGAGGTGTTGCTGTATGTAGGGAGGGGAGGCAATGTTGAAAGGTTCAGTGCATAAAGATTCATTTATGTGCTCACTCACTCCTGAGTGTGTATTGAAGGCTCCTATGGGTCAGATGTGATGCATGTATCAGAAAAAGAATCAGAACTTTGTTGTCACAATTGGTTATTGTTTGATCTTGTTTTTACCCTCAGACCTGACTTATCGTCAGGCAGATCTGAGTTTGAATTCTGGCTCCTTGGAGGTGGCTTTGGACTAGATAATTACCCTACACATTCCAAAGAAAGGACTGGTTTTGGCAAGCTCCTGGAAGATAACCTCTAAGTTCTTGAAATATCCTGCATAATCAGGATGTCTGACTATCCGGGGCCTCGGGCCACCCTAGGCATTATGTGCTAGCAGTGTGATCTGTGGTGAGAGCTTTGGGCCACACTCTGTCAGTCTGACCTGGGCAGGGATGAGGGGCAGTGGATGCTAGAGACTAACGGCAGTCATGCAGGTGCCATACTTAAGAGACTGACCCCTAGTAAAACCAAGGTTTGGGGAGCTTCCTAGTGGGCAATATGTCACATGTGCTGTTGCACATCATTGCTAGAAGAATTCATCTGTCTGTAGGGCTCCAATGGGAGAGGACAGTTAGAATCTCTTGCCTGATATCTCTTGAACCCTTCCTTTTTCTGATTTTAATCTGTGCTTTTTCACTGTAGTAAACTGGAACCATGAGGATAATAGCTATTTAAAGTCCTGTGTGTCCTCCTAGCAAATCACTGAATTTGAGGGTGGTCTAGGGGACTCTCAACATCAGCATCCTCCCCCTTGGTGCTGTTGTGGGCATTAAGTGGGAATAGTACCTGGTACACAGTCGATCCTCAATAAGTGGTCAGTTTTATGATCCTCCTGATAATTTGATAAACAAGAACATTTTACAGGTAAAGAGGCTGAGAGGCCAGCTTACCGGAGATGACTCCAGGGGTCAAGGCTTGGACTTGCAGCTGGCCCCTCGGCCCCCCACCAGGGCTCCATTCTTTGGAGCTCCTGCAAGGGGACTGCTCGCCCCCTGCTGTTTCCGTGTATCGTGCCACCTCACCTTGGCTTGATCCTGAGCATCCTTCCTCCTCGCCCAGATCAGCACCAGGAGGTAGGCCACGCAGAGGCAGCTCACGGTGGTCACAACCACAGGGTTGTCCGCAAAGGTGGCAAAGAGCTCAGCAGTCTGGCGGACATCCACGGCGTTGGGCATCACCAGGAGTGTGCTCCCAAAGAAGGTGAGATGGTTGCAGAGGCAGTGGGTCTGCGAGAGGGTGGTCCGCGGCCCCACCTGCAACCCCAAAGAGGCTCTGGTGAAAGGACTCAGGAAGTATATCTTCCCCACCCATGGGAGGAGAGCAGTAAGGGGTGGACCCTGTCCTGGGGAGGGGTGGGAGACTGCTGAAGGCCAGCTTCAGGATTCTCTTTGGGCTTTTTTATTTAATGAAACATTAATTTTTTTAATATAGTGAATTATGTCTTGTAGTGGGCTCACCTGGTGGCTCAGATGGTAAAGAATCTGCTTGCAATGCCCGAGACCCAGGTTGTCCCTGGGTTGGGAAGATCCCTTGACGAAGGGAATAGTTACCCACTCCAGTGTTCTGGCCTGGAGAATTCCAGGGACAGAGGAGCCTGGCAGACTACAGCCCATGAGGTCACACAGAGTGAAGCATGACTGAGCGACTTAACACTTACACATGTCTGTAATAAGCATTTTTGCACCTGTCATTCTTACTGAATGACCATGCCCATCTTGCCAATCTG
Organism: Bos grunniens; assembly: GCF_055505025.1. NCBI lineage: Eukaryota > Metazoa > Chordata > Mammalia > Artiodactyla > Bovidae > Bos > Bos grunniens. The sequence goes on from NC_141182.1 coordinate 7,961,253, forward strand.
CTTCGCCTTTTTGGATAGGAAGTGTTAAGGGTAAAGCCAAAATGCCCTCTGTCCCCCAACCTCCAGAAGCAGTCACTGCCACGTGCTTGGTGTGCATCCTTTCCAGTACTCTCTCCCAGCTGGTGCTCCCTCACCAGTCAAGTATTTGTGGGGTGCTGCTTCCAGGCCAGGCAAGGTGCTGAGAAAACATTCAGGGTGACCAACTCATCTCAGTTTGCCAGGGACCTCTCTGCTTCTCAAACTGAAAGTCTTAGATCCTGGGAGCCCCCTGAGTCCCAGGCAAACTGAGACAGCAGGTTATCTTACACTGAAGAGAGAAACACCAGAGATCAGGGGAACCATGGAAAGAAAACAGGAAGGACAAATATTCACATTCTAAGCTGGTTCTCAGCAATTGGTCCAAAGTGGGTAAAATTTAGAGAATTCTTTTCTATTGCTGAGTGGCAAAGAAGTGAAGTCGCTCAGTCGTGTTCAACTCTTTTCGACCCCGTGGACTGTAGCCTACAAGGCTCCTCTGTCCATGGAATTTTCCAGGCAAGAATACTGGAGTGGGTTGCCATTTCCTGTGGCAAAACAGGGGGAAATGGGGCATGTAGATGGAGCTTGGGCTCGGGGTCCTTGTGGTACGGGGACTGAGGCTAGGGGAGAGAGAGACAGGAATGAGGCAGGGGAGGGCACTCTATCTGGCTCTTAATTCATTTCGTGCACTTAGTGGCAAGCCTTCCCTTGCAGGCTATGGCCTTCCTTAGCTTGCAGTCCACCCAGGGCTATTTGGAGGGTGTAGATTTCATTCAGGCCCACAACCCAGCACTACTTTTTCATTCCAGGGCCCACCATGAGGTGGTAAGGTAGGAGACAACAGAAAATACTGACATGTGGAAAGTTCTTTGCTCAACACCTGGTGAGGAAGAACCTGTGGCAGCCCAAATGTACCTCAGCAGATCATTCTTATCTTTCACCCTTAACACACCTCCTGGCGAGGCTGACCCCTCTGACAGCTATGGCGTCAACTGTTTTATTGACAGAGTTCACGTGGGTCTCACATCTGTGTTTGCTCACTGTTTCCCAATCCTGATCAGTGTTTTGCATCAGCTGGGGTCTTACGCAAACCCTTGGCACACCCAGGAGGGGGGGGGCTGGTTCGGAGAAGAACCCCAAGCAAGTGCCCCTGACAAGACCCTCTCAGCACTAGGCATCCAGGGGCCACACCTGATCCATGCCTAACGTTTTACTTTCCTGGGTTTTCACAAAGACTTGGAGGGCAGTGGCTTTCCTACTCTTTTCCAGCATGACAGCCCTTTTGAAAACCAGAAGCTAATCTGGAAAAAACCAGAAACTCTTCATGAGATTCCCCCATGACAGACGCTGCACCTTTAGTATCCTTTGAGAAAATATGTAAAGAAGAATATAGTTCTGAAACCCCTTGCAATAATTCTGCCTTTACTCCACTGATAAGGTCTGCAGTTCACAGATTTGGAGCTTTCTTTAGTTATTTAGAGAATAGACGGTGGTGATTTTTCCATCCAAAATTGGTGATCTATTTATTTATTTTTCCCCCATTTAATTATTTATGGCTCTCTCTCTCTCTCTGTGCGCGCATTCACTCAGTCATGTCTGACTCTTTGTGACCCCATAGACTGTAGCCTGCCAGGCTCCTACCATTCATGGGACTTCCCAGGCAAGAATACTGGAGTGGGTTGCTGTTTCCTATTTCAGATGGCTCTGTATCAGTATTCATCTGTATCAACATCTATTTCTGTAATGACCATCAGGTTCACAATATTAGGTTAATGTAATTTTGGTAATATGGCACATTCCCACATGACTTTTGTATGCCCCATGTGTGTGTGTGTGCATTAGTATCTGTATATTCTTAAACACATGTAAGCACCTGGACCCCATGACTCCACCCAGAAGCTAGGAACTTCCCAGTAACTTACATTTAGCTAAGTGGTCCTCCCTTAGTCTGTCCTCATGCTCTCAACCCAGAGTGTCTGCCACAGCAGTCACTTTCATCTGTGGAGCACCTACTATGCACCAGGTGCCACACTGAGTACTTTATACTTTTAACCTGGTCTAGATCCCCCCCTGTGGAAAGTGGCAGCCATCCCTTATCCCCATTTTCAGATGGGAAAGTTGAGGGAGGTAGGGGGCCTGTCCAAAGTCATCTTGCAAGTACTGATGACGTGGGATTGGACCCAAGTCTGTCCAATGGCAGACTCCTTGAGGCCAGCCCCTACACCATCCTATTCTGAGCCTCAGGCCTCAGAAGGCAGTCTTCATTGGGCATTCTGTGTCAGCATCGTGGAGATCAGACAAGTCACTTATAGTGAGGACTCTCAAAGGTGGCAACACACTCAGGTCTCATTCACAAGGTACAAAGACTTATGCTGCAAGTGTGGGAAACACGCCGTCTCTTGGACATCTCAATGAGCCCTTGTCTCTTCTTGGTACTTTGGGGAACTGCCATGTGTGGCAGCTGGAAGCCAGGCAGGATTTGACAAGGAAGCCAAAGAGGAAGCAGAAACAAATCCCAAAGGAGCTTGGTTCTGAGTCCCCTTTTGTGGGTCTGCTGGGACCTGGCCTCTTAAACTACTTGTGACTGCTATCATTGGACATATGCACCATTTGCGTCTCATCTATGTCCTCTACTAGACTGAGTGCTCACTGGTTTGACTCATCATTGTATCCCTACCAGTTGGCCTGGAACCTGGTGAACATGTGTAGAATGAATGAAAGAAGGAATATGATCTAGGGGATAGGGACGGGTGTGTGATAAATTTCGACTAGACGTGGAGGTTGTTCCTGGGGAGGGTATGGAAGTCCAGCAGAGGGAAACTGCAGACATCTGCTCCGCTCTGCCCCTCCCCCCCCTCCCCCGCCCCAAGAAGATGGCTTTGGATTGGAAGATCGAAGTGGGAATGGAAGTTTTCCAGACAGGGTAGGGAAAAAGGGCATTCTGGGGGAAAGAACTGCATGCGCAAAGGCATGGAAGAAGGAAGGGGGACACTGATACCCCAGAGATGGCTTCTGATGGCCTCAAAACCAATGTCTGCTGCCAGGACACTGTCACAGGCCTTGGCTCCTCGGAGGCAGAGATAAGCTGCCCTGAGACAAGGGTGTGATTGCTATTAACAGAACCACCTGCCTCCAGGGCTCTGGGAGCCTGGGCTAGGCTCTGGAGAAGCAGTGCCTCATGTTGCTTAAAGCTTATGCTCTGGAGACAGACCTGGGTTTGACTCTCAGCTCTACCATCTTCTTTACTTCCCCCTCCTTACCTGGCACCCAGAGCTGTCCCAAGTGCCCTGGACCTCATCCCAGAAAACACAATGGGACAGGAAGGTGGTGATGCCGACTGTGAGGTCCCTGCCTGGAGCTGGCTCCAGGTCAGACTTGAGGATAATAGTCAGATAGTAGACGCCTTCTCCAAAATGCAGGTCCTCTGGGCTCAGGATCCACATGGAGAGCTCATCTGCAGGAAGCAGTGGGTACGGGGGGTGGGGGTGTCCAGGTCAGCCTGAAGCCTCGTGGAAACTGGGTCTAATGTGATAGGAGGGGAGCACCAGGTGCCTGGGCAGGGAAGCAGACACTGATGGTCTCCCCGATGTCCCAGGAGTATAGGAGAGGAGGCACACCCAGCTCAGTGTGCCGAGCAGGCTGCCAAGTCAGACTGCTGAGGGCACAAATTCTGACTTTGCTCCTCCTTGGCTGTGTGACTTTGGACCAGTTACTTAACCTCTCTGTTTTTATCTGAAAAGTAAACATTTCAGTCATCCTCATCCCAAGGGCTGTCATGAGGACTGCAATGAGCTCAGTTCTGTGAGTGTTTGTCAGCTCCTTCAGGACATATAGTTAATTGTTCACCTAGTATATTGCCTGATAATAATACCACCAACAAAAATAAGTACTGAATGTAGCAAGTGTAAAACTCTTTTTCTTTGTTTTTCTCTATGGCTCTGATTCTCAAGTTTTAAGCTGGTCACACCCCCAGGAAGCAACTCAAGAAGCCGCCTTGGGTGGTGGGACTACCTGAAGCAGCTGTGGGCGGGAGGTGAGCCTGGGCATCGTAGCTGGTCTCATTGGGGTGGTAGCCGTAACCCAGGCTGAGCGTGAGTGGGGCGTCAGGTCTCCAGTGCAGCTGGATCCCCAAAGCCGCGCTGCCTGACGTCAGGTTCACCCGCAGAGCTTCAGGTCTGCTCAGGTTCAGCACGGCTGGCTCACCGTGTGTCTCTGAAAGCCGAGGCAGCAGGATCTGTCATCAGAAACAGTCACATCAAGGGTGTGCCAGGACAGGAATGCCGGTGAATATCAGGGTGAGCCCCTGGGGAGCTGAAATCCAACCTGTGCTCTGCTCTTTTCTTTAGTTTCCTGAGGCTTCTATGACAAATGACCACAAACTTTGTGGCTTAAAACAGCACACGTTTTTTCTCTTACAGCCCTGGAGGCCAGAAGCCCCAAAATCAGTCACATGGGGCTACAGTTGTCAGACCTGATTCCTTCTCGGGGCTCCAGGGGGAGAACCCACTTCTTTGCCTTTTCCAGCTTCTGGAAGTGCCTGCAGTTCTTGGCTCACGGACCCCTCCTTGCATCACCCAACCTCTTGCTTCTGTCATCAAACTACCTCCCCACCTCCACCCGCCTGCCGCTTAGAAGGACCTCTCAATGACACTGGGCCCACCCAGGTGATCCAGAATCATCTATTTCAGGATCTTTAACTTAAATCACATCTGCGGAGTCCCATTTTGCCATGTCAGGTGACGTATTCACAGCTCAGGGATGAGGATGAGGATATCTTGGGGGCCTTTATTCAGCCCCTGCTCCTCAAGCTGTGCACCTGCATGGAAAGTGCAGAAGCTTGGCTCTAGGCTCCAGAGCACAGGCTCAGCAGCGGCACACAGGCTGAGCTGCTTCATGGCATGTGGGATCTTCCCAGACCAGGGATCAAACCCATGTCCCCTGCACTGGAGATCAAACCCGGTCCTCCTGTATTACAGGCAGTCTCCTGAATTGCCGGCAGATTCTTAGCCTCTGAGCCACCAGGGAAGCCCTCACTGAGAGGATTAGAACTGTTATTATGTACAAAATCCTTAGCCAAGCATCACATATACAGCAGCACTCAATTAGTTACTGGTATTCCTCTGCTTTTATTCTTACATTAGGACTTCCCATAACCACTCTCCATTTAATCAGCTCTTTAGATTAACTGATGCCTTCCACCCACTATTTATTTATTTAATTAAACAAATTTTTTTGACTGCACCACAAAGGTTGAATCTGGGACCACAGTAGTGAAAGCACCAAGTCCTAACCACTGGACCACCAGAGAATTCCCTCCATCCTTTGTCTTTTTTTAAATATGTATTTATTTGATTGAGCTGGATCTTAGTTGTGACATATGGGATCTAGTTCCCTGACCAGGGGTTGAACCAGTTGTTTGAACATTCTTTATCACAGCATATATATAACCAAATAATATATAGTTTTATGTTAAACTGTATAAAATACATAGTTTTATGTTAAACTACAATGCTTGCAATGCTTATAGCAGGGTGAGGATAATTTCTCTTGATTCTCTTCTTTTTTCTTTTCTCTTTCTTTCTTTTTTTGCCCACACTATGCAGCTTATCACAGACTCTTTCTCTCCCGCGTGCATGTGCTCTTTCTCTTACTCTCTCTCTCTCTCTCTCTCACTCACTCTCTCTCTCTCTCTTGCTATCTTCTAAATAAAATGGACCTGTAACACTGATTTGCCTAAGAGCTGTAGCACGGTTTGTCCAAGACCCAAGAGCTGTGAGGCGCCAAGAGCTTTAATGTCCGTTGCTCCAAATCTTTGTCGTGACGAGACAAAGAACCGAGGAACATACACTCGCGTGACATCTATGGTGCCTTGACTCGGATTTAACCTGGCTGAAACAACCTCTGCGCGGAAGAGGCCAAGCACAGCAGGAGCCCAACTCAGCAAAGCTCCCGCGCTAGAAGCGGAAGGCGAAGAAACCAGCGCAGGGGAAGGCCCATCGTGCTGGAAACCGGGACAGCGAAAAACGAACTCAGCAGAAAGCTCACGCGGCCCAGTCTCAGATTCCAGAAGACCTCCGGTTAAGGTAAGAGGTCCTCTCTCCTATGGCTGGAGCTGCTACTGCTGCTGCTAAGTCACTTCAGTCGTGTCCGACTCTGTGCGACCCCATAGACGGCAGCCCAACAGGCTCCCCTGTCCCTGGGATTCTCCAGGCAAGAACACTGGAGTGGGTTGCCATTTCCTTCTCCAACGCATGAAAGTGAAAAGTGGAAGTGAAGTCGCGCAGTTGTGTCCGACTCTTTGAGACCCCATGAACTGCAGCCTACCAGGCTCCTCCATCCATGGGGTTTTCCAAGCAAGAGTACTGGAGTGGGGTGCCATTGCCTTCTCCGGCTGGAGGGACCTTTACAATCTCTCGTTTCTTGTTTCCTCGAACCTCCCGCGAACAGGCGGGAGGCAGGGGGCACAATTGAGGGACTCCGGAGAGGCTGCTCCTCAGCATGTCCCAAAGGCGCTATCTGCTGAGCCCCAGTAGCTGTTACACAAGCCGGTAGGGGTTCTTCTGTCCTTTCTCTTCTCTGTGCCAAAGATCAGACCAATGAAACTGTGAGCACCCGTCAGATATTTAGCAAATTTTCCGACGGGCTATGAAGGGGATTCGGAGAAGGCAATGGGAACCCACTCCAGTACTCTTGCCTGGAAAATCCCATGGACGGAGGAGCCTGGTAGGCTGCAATCCATGGGGTTGCGAAGAGTTGGACTCAACTGAGCGACTTCACTTTCACTTTTCACTTTCATGCACTGGAGAAGGAAATGGCAACCCACTCCAGTGTTCTTGCCTGGAGAACCCCAGGGACGGGGAAGCCTGGTGGGCTGCCGTCTGTGGGGTCGCACAGAGTCGGACACGACTGAAGCGACTTAGCAGTAGCAGCAGCATGCAGCTTATGGGATCTTAGTTCTCTGACCAGGGATTGAACCTGGGCCCTCGGCAGTGGAATTGTGGAGTCCTAACTACTGGACCGCCAGGTGATTCCCAGTGATTCTCTTCTTTAGTCATTTTTTTTCATAACCAGCCAACTTTTGGACCCAACCAAGTTGAAAAAGAAGACAGAAGTGCCACCTGACTTCTGAGCACACCCAAAGCCTACCTCGATATACTCTGACAGATTCTTCACAGGGATGAGCTGTCCACTAGGACTGGTCAGAGAGAGGCCACCCACAGTTCCACTGACATCGAAGTGACCTCGGGCTGGAAAGGGGCTCTTGGGGAAGCTCATCATCTGAAACCAAGAACAGAGAGCCAAGGCGCCCAAGGGCCAGAAGGTAACCAGGCCCCTGTGTGAAGGAAAAGGTTTCCCCAGACGGGTGGACAGGAGGCCCTTGTGCTGTGGGGTGAATGGAAGGGCCCTGTCTTTAGCTGCTGCTGTCTTTCCTGGTGTGTGTGTGTGTATGTGTGTGTGACCTTCAGGGCTCTGACCTCAGAAATCAGGGCCTAGAGACCTGACCACACTTGCTACAGCTGAGCAGTTACTGGACTATGAACAGTGTGACACTTTCTTATAGCAAAGGTGCAAGGTCTCTAAGAGAAAGATGTTTGTCTGCTTCTTGGAGGCTCAAGGAGCCGAGTGTCAGATGTGCCCTAATTTGGGAAGGAAAAAGCCCTGAGTTTATTATTACCTACTTATGGAATGGAGTCTGAGGAGCTTCATTTCCAAGGACTAATTAAACCAGGGCTGCTGGAGAAATTCCACAATACAGTGGAAAGAATGGTCTGGGGAGTCAGAAGGCCTGAGTCTGAATCCCAGCCCTGCCGCTTTGCTGGTCACCTTTGGCAAGTCACTGAACTCACCTGTAAAATGGGCTTGATTAATTTATAGAGCTGTTAGCAACACGAATGGGCAAGCATATGTGCAGGTGCTTTGCAAACTGTAAAGGGCTGTTTCCAAGGGTGTTCTTTCTATTGTTACCCTTATGTCCACAGGCTCCCGATAGTCCTCCATGGAGCCAAGGGAGGGGGCAGTGGGCAGGGTGAAGGTCGCAGAGCTGGCGGCAGCAACATGTACGGAGGAGCCTCGCCAACTCCAGGGCTGTATTCTGTCCACAAGGGGAGAGCAGAGGTGCCGGGAGAGAGAGGAGAAGGTCAGTGTCAGAGGAGGATCTGCCCGCTCTAGCACCGCATGGGGACTAGCTTTGGCATCAGAGCTTCTTTCGTGATCCCCTTAGATCAGCAGTCCCCAAAGTTCTGTCACCAGGGACCAGTTTCATGGGAGCCGAATTTTCCAAGGAGCAGGTAGGGGGATGGCTTGAGGATGATTCAAGCACATTATACTTATTGTGCACTTTATTTGTATTATTATTACATCGGCTCCACCTCAGATCATCAGGCATTAGACCCTGGAGGTTAGGGACCCCTGCCTTACTCAGATGGTTCTGTGTTTGCATCAGTGGGAGCAGCATAAAAGGCAGGTGATGCCTCAAGGCTGGGCAGGTGGCCCCACATGGACAGGGCTTTGGCCTGCTTTCTCTCCTGTGGCACCCCAGTGCATAGAGCAGTGCCTGGCATGTGATGGTGGTCAATACATATTTTGTTCAATGAGTAAATGAGCTTGGATATAGACACTTCTCCAGACCTATCTTTCCAACCTACTTGACCTCCCATAAGACCATCTTTACTGGCCATTGACCTCGTCCCATCTGAGTAGACTGGGGACCTGGTTTCAGATCCCAGTCATGATCACAGTGCTGCTTTGGGAAACTGCCCCTGGGGTCCAGGGCCACTGTGGCAGAGGAACCAAGGCGGGGTGCTCAGTGCCGAGGGTCCCAGCAGTGCCTGCAGCGTCGTCCAGCCCCCGATTGTCAGGGGGTGGCATGGAAGTGGCAGGTCATCCCTAGGTGCTGGAGGAGGGCTCAGTGAAAGGAGGCTGGCACTCCTCGGAGAAACACCTAAGGCCAGAGTGTCTGGAAGTCCCATAGTCCATGGAGCAGCGGGCTTGCCAGACACACTCTGAGTGAGGTTAAAAGTGGGTTGGTCCCCCTCATTCAGCCCCCTTCCCTGCACAGTTCAATAAGACCCGTCTCTGAAGACACATGGGTGGCTCTGACACTGGCCACCCAGTGGCACTTCCCACCCCCCTTCTCATGCTGTACAAACACCCAGTATGGGGCCCTTCTCTCAGTGAAAAGCCCTTCCCACTTCTAGGTCCCATCACTCACCACCCTGCATCCCACCAGGTGGGTCTCCTGGGCTCTGCCTGTCCCAGGGTCTTGGGATGTGGATGTGGAGTGAACCAGGTCAGGGGATGAGCTTTTTGGGTCACCCACAGTACAGCAGATTACCTGTTTGTGTACACAGAGATGGAGGGAGTGGTCACCATGGCCGGAAGGCCCCCGGGCAGTCTCCCCAGCAGGAGGGCAGCCTGCACATGCTCTGCAGCTTCCAGCAGCCGGGACACTGTGGCCATCTGGAAAAGGAAGCAGGGGACCACAGCTGTGGGCTGGTCTCCATATACCACCTCTGGTTGCTGCCACCAAGCTCGTGTGGGCCTGCAGCAGGAGCAAGGCAGAGACTCGGATGGGATGCACTTCACCAAGCACCAGGTACTATAGGGAATCAGGCATAAGCCCTGAGAAGATTCCAAGCTCTGCGAACAGGTGCTTTTACCATCCTGTTTGGCAGACGGCGAGATAGAGGCACAGAGAGGGTGGTGACTTATGGAGGCCATGTGTTGATAAGGGGAAGGCGCAGAACCAGGGGGAGGCTCACTGTGTGCCTGCCTCTGCTGCTCCACTGGGCCCTGATGTCTACCCACAGCCCAGGTCTTACCCGAGGGGAAATGGAAAGTCACAGGTAGAACCATTGCGCGGTTCACTCGGGCTCAAACTCCTCCCCAACCCTGCTCAAGCCTTGAGTGAAGATGTGGCCTCACTGAAGCCAAGGAAGGCGTGAGGACCATCAGGGCTGGACATTTGTGTGGAGTTCCTATCAGAGCACAGATCACGTGTGCATGTGTACGTACATCTGATAGGTGTGTGTACATGTGTGAATGTGACTGTGTATGTGCGTGTTGAGGAGGATTGTGTGTGATTATAAGTATTTTAGTGTGTTTATGTCAGTATGTAGTGGAGAAGGGAATGGCAAACCACTTCAGTATTCTTGCCTTGAGAACCCCATGAACAGCATGAAAAGGCAAAAATATAGGACATTGAAAGATGAACTTCCCAGGTTGGTAGGTGCCCAGTATGCTACTGGAGATCAGCAGAGAAATAACTCCAGAAAGAATGAAGAGAAGGAACCAAGGCAAAAACAACACCCAGTTGCGGATGTGACTGGTGATGGAAGTAAAGTCCGATGCTGTAAAGAGCAATATTGCATAGGAACCTGGAATGCTAGGTCCATGAATCAAGGCAAATTGGAAGTGGTCAAACAGGAGATGGCAAGAGTGAACATGAACACTTCAGTTCAGTTCAGTCGTTCAGTCGTGTCAGACTCTTTGCGATCCCATGAACTGCAGCACGCCAGGCCTCCCTGTCCATCACCAACTCCCAGAGTTCACTTAAACTCACGTCCATTGAGTCGGTGATGCCATCCAGTCATCTCATCCTCTGTCGTCCCCTTCTCCTCCTGCCCCCAATCCCTCCCAGCATCAGAGTCTTTTCCTATGAGTCAACTCTTCACATGAGGTGGCCAAAGTACTGGAGTTTCAGCTTTAGCATCATTCCTTCCAAAGAACACCCAGGACTGATCTCCTTTAGAATGGACTGGTTGGATCTCCTTGCAGTCCAAGGGACTCGCAAAAGTCTTCTCCAACACCACAGTTCAAAAGCATCAATTTTTCAGAGCTCAGCTTTTTTCACAGTCCAACTCTCACATCCATACATGACTACTGGAAAAATCATAGCCTTGACTAGATGGACCTTTACTGGCAAAGTAATGTCTCTGCTTTTGAATATGCTATCTAGGTTGGTCATAACTTTCCTTCCAAAGAGTAAGTGTCTTTTAATTTCATTGCCACAATCACCATCTGCAGTGATTTTGGAGCCCCCCAAAAATAAAGTCTGACACTTTCTACTGTTTCCCCATTTATTTCCCATGAAGTGATGAGACCGGATGCCATGATCTTCATTTTCTGAGTGTTGAGCTTTAAGCCAACTTTTTAACTCTCCACTTTCACTTTCATCAAGAGGCTTTTTAGTTCCTCTTCACTTTCTGCCCTAAGGGTGGTGTCATCTGCATATCTGAGGTTATTGATATTTCTCCCAGCAATCTTGATTCCAGCTTGTGCTTCTTCCAGCCCAGCGTTTCTCATGATGTACTCTGCATATAAGCTAAATAAGCAGGGTGACAATATACAGCTTTGACGAACTCCTTTTCCTATTTGGAACCAGTCAGTTGTTCCATGTCCAGTTCTAACTGTTGCTTCCTGACCTGCATATAGGTTTCTCAAGAGGCAGGTCAGAAGATCTGGTATTCCCATCTCTTGAAGAATTTTCCACAGTTTATTGTGATCCACACAGTCAAAGGCTTTGGCATAATCAGTAAAGCAGAAACATGTTTTTCTGGAACTCTCTTGCTTTCTCAATGATCCAGTGGATGTTGGCAATCTGATTTCTGGTTCCTCTGCCTTTTCTAAAACCAGCTTGAACATCAGGAAGTTCACGGTTCACATACTGCTGAAGCCTGGCTTGGAGAATTTTGAGCATTACTTTACTAGCGTGTGAGATGAGTGCAATTGTGCAGTAGTTTGAGCATTCTTTGGCATTGCCTTCCTTTGGGATTGGAATGAAAACTGACCTTTTCCAGTCCTGTGGCCACTGCTGAGTTTTCCAAATTTGCTAGCATATTCAGTGCAGCACTTTCACAGCATCATCTTTTAGGATTTGAAATAGCTCAACTGGAATTCCATCACCTCCACTAGCTTTGTTCGTAGTGATGCTTTCTAAAGCCCACTTGACTTCATATTCCAGGATGTCTGGCTCTAGTTGAGTGATCACACCATCCTGATTATCTTGGTCCTGAAGATCTTTTTTGTACAGTTCTTCTGTGTATTCTTGCCACCTCTTCTTAATATCTTCCACTTCTGTTAGGTCCATACCATTTCTGTCCTTTATTGAGCCCATCTTTGCATGAAATGTTCCCTTGGTATCTCTAATTTTTTTGAAGAGATCTCTAATCTTTCCCATTCTGTTGTTTTCCTCTATTTCTTTGCATTGATTACTGAGGAAGGCTTTCTTATCTCTCCTTACTATACTTTGGAACTCTGCATTCAGATGCTTATATCTTTCCTTTTCTCCTTTGCTTTTGGCTTCTCTTCTTTTCACAGCTATTTGTAAGGCCTCCCCAGACAGCCATTTTGCTTTTTTGCATTTCTTTTCCATGGGGATGGTCTTGATCCCTGTCTCCTGTACAATGTCACGAACCTCCATCCATAGTTCATCAGGTACTCTATCTATCAGATCTAGTCCCTTAAATCTATTTCTCACTTCCACTGTATAATCATAAGGGATTTGATTTAGGTCATACCTGAATGGTCTAGTGGTTTTCCCTACTTTCTTCAATTTAAGTCTGCATTTGGCAATAAGGAGTTCATGATCTGAGCCATAGTCAGCTCCTGGTCTTGTTTTTGCTGACTGTATAGAGCTTCTCCATCTTTGGCTGCAAAGAATATAATCAATCTGATTTCGGTGTTGACCATCTGGTGATGTCCATGTGTAGAGTCTTCTCTTGTGTTGTTGGAAGAGGGTGTTTGCTATGACCAGTGCATTCTCTTGGCAAAATTCTATTAGCCTTTGCCCTGCTTCATTCTGTATTCCAAGGCCAAATTTGCCTGTTACTCCAGGTGTTTCTTGACTTCCTACTTTTGCATTCCAGTCCCCTATAATGAAAAAGACATCTTTTTGGGGTGTTAGTTTTAAAAGGTCTTGTAGGTCTTCATAGAACCATTCAACTTCAGCTTCTTCGGCGTTACTGGTTGGGGCATAGACTTGGATTACTGTGATATTGAATGGTTTGCCTTGGAAACAAACAGAGATCATTCTGTCGTTTTTGAGATTGCATCCAAATACTGCATTTTGGACTCTTTTGTCAACCATGATGGCTACTCCATTTCTTCTAAGGGATTCCTGCCCACAGTAGTAGATATAATGGTCATCTGAGTTAAATTCACACATTCCAGTCCATTTTAGTTCACTGATTCCTAGAATGTCAATGTTCACTCTTGCCATCTCTTGTTTGACCACTTCCAATATGCCTTGATTCATGGACCTAACATTCTAGGTTCCTATGCAATATTGCTCTTTACAGCATTGGATCTTGCTTCCATCAGCAGTCACATCCACAGCTGGGTATTGTTTTTGCTTTGGCTCCATTCCTTCATTCTTTCTGGAGTTATTTCTCCACTGATCTCCAGTAGCATACTGGGCACCTACTGACCTGGGGAGTTCCTCTTTCAGTATCCTATCATTTTGCCTTTTCATACTGTTTATGGGGTTCTCAAGGCAAGAATACTGAAGTGGTTTGCCATTCTCTTCTCCAGTGGGCCACATTCTATCAGACCTCTCTACCATGACCCGCCCATCTTGGGTGGCCCCACAGAGCATGGCTTAGTTTCATTGAGTTAGGGCTGTGGTCCGTGTGATTAGATTGACTAATCTAATGAACAGTTAGGAATCAGCAAACTAAAATGGACCAGAATGGGTGAATTTAACTCAGATGACCATTATATCTATGACTGTGGGCAATAATCCCTTAGAAGAAATGGAGTGGCCATCGTAGTCAACAAAAGAGTCCGAAATGCAGTACTTGGATGCAATCTCAAAAACAACAGAATGGTCTCTGTTTGTTTCCAAGGCAAACCATTCAATATCACAGTAATCCAAGTCTATACCCTGACCAGTAATGCTGAAGAAGCTGAAGTTGAACAGTTCTATGAAGACCTACAAGATTTTCTAGAACTAGCACCCAAAAAAGATGCCTTTTCATTATAGGGGACTGGAATGCAAAAGTAGGAAGTCAAGAAACACCTGGAGTAACAGGCAAATTTGGCCTTGGAATATGGAATGAAGCAAGGCAAAGGCTAGTGGAGTTTTGCCAAGAGAATGTACTGGTCATAGCACACACCCTCTTCCAACATAAGAGAAGACTCTACACATGGACATCACTATATGGTCAACACTGAAATCAGATTGATTATATTCTTTGCAGCCAAAGATGGAGAAGCTCTATACAGTCAGCAAAAACAAGACCAGGAGCTGACTGTGGCTTAGATCATGAATTCCGTATAGCCAAATTCATACTTAAGTTGAAGAAAGTAGGGAAAACCACTAGACCATTCAGGTATGACCTAAGTCAAAACCATTACCCTTATACAGTGGAAGTGAGAAATAGATTCAAGGGATTAGATCTGATAGACAGAGTATCTGAAGAACTATGGATGGTGGTTTGTGACATTTTACGGGAGACAGGGATCAAGACCATCCCGCAGAAAAAGAAATGCAAAAAGGCAAAATGGGTGTCTGAGGTGGCCTTACAAATAGCTGAGAAAAGAAGAGAAGTGAAAAGCAAAGGAGAAAAGGAAAGATATACCCATTTGAATACAGAGTTTCAAGGAATAGCAAGGAGAGGTAAGAAAACCTTCCTCAGTGCAAAGAAATAGAGGAAAACAATAGAATTGGAAAGACTAGAGACCTGTTCAAAAAAATTAGGGATACCAGGGGAACATTTCATGCAAAGATGGGCTCAATAAAGGACAGAAATGGTATGGACCTAACAGAAGCAGAAGATATTAAGAAGAGGTGGCAAGAATACACAACAGAACTATACAAAAAAGATCTTCATGACCCAGATCATCACAATGATATGAACAGTCACCTAGAGCCAGACATCCTGGAATATGAAGTCAAGTGGGCCTTAGAAAGCATCACTACGAACAAAGCTAGTGGAGGTGATGGAATTCCAGTTGAGCTATTTCAAATCCTAAAAGATGATGCTGTGAAAGTACTGCACTCAATATGCCAGCAAATTTGGAAAACTCAGCAGTGGCCACAGGACTGGAAAAGGTCAGTTTTCATTCCAATCCCAAAGAAAGGCAATGCCAAAGAATGCTCAAACTACCGCACAATTGCACTCATCTCACACGCTAGTAAAGTAATGCTCAAAATTCTCCAAGCCAGGCTTCAGCAGTATGTGAACCGTGAACTTCCGGATGTTCAAGCTGGTTTTAGAAAAGGCAGAGGAAGCAGAGATCAAGTTGCCAACATCCGCTGGAGCATCGAAAAAGCAAGAGAGTTCCAGAAAAACATCTGCTGCTGCTGCTGCTAAGTCACTTCAGTTGTGTCCAACTCTGTGCAACCCCATAGATGGCAGCCCACCGGGCTTCCCAGTCCCTGGGATTCTCCAGGCAAGAACACTGGAGTGAGTTGCCATTTCCTTCTCCAATGCATGAAAGTGAAAAGTGAAAGTGAGGTCACTCAGTCGTGTCTGACTCTTAGTGACCCTGTGGACTGCAGCCTACCAGGCTCCTCCGTCCATGGGATTTTCCAGGCCAGAGTACTAGAGTGGGTTGCCATTGCCTTCTCCAAGAAAAACATCTATTTCTGTTTTATTGACTGTACCAAAGCCTTTGACTGTGTGTATCACAACAAACTATGCAAAATTCTGAAAGAGATGGGCA
This sequence comes from Bos grunniens, assembly GCF_055505025.1. Classification (NCBI taxonomy): domain Eukaryota; kingdom Metazoa; phylum Chordata; class Mammalia; order Artiodactyla; family Bovidae; genus Bos; species Bos grunniens. The sequence continues at coordinate 7,976,937 of NC_141182.1, forward strand.
TACCAGACCACCTGACCTGCCTCTTGAGAAATCTGTGTGCAGGTCAAGCAGCAACAGTTAGAACTGGACATGGAACAACAGACTGGTTCCAAATCGGGAAAGGAGTATGTCAAGGCTGTATATTGTCACCCTGCTTATTTAACTTATATGCAGAGTACATCATGAGAAACGCTGGGCTGGAAGAAGCACAAGCTGGAATCAAGATTGCTGGGAGAAATATCAGTAACCTCAGATATGCAGATGACACCGCCCTTTTGGCAGAAAGCGAAGAAGAACTAAAGATCCTCTTGATGAAAGTGAAAGAGTAGAGTGAAAAAGTTGGTGTAAAGCTCAACATTCAGAAAACGAAGATCATGGCATCTGGTCCCATCACTTCATGGCAAATAGATGGGAAACAGTGGAAACAGTGGCAGACTTTATTTTGGGGAGGTCTAAAATCACTGCAGATGGTGGCTGCAGCCATGAAATTAAAAGATGCTTGCTCCTTGGAAGGAAAGTTATGATCAAGCTAGACAGCATTACTTGGCCAACAAAGTTCCGTCTAGTCACAGCTATGGTTTTTCCAGTAGTCATGTATGTATGTGAGAGTTGGACTATAAAGAAAGCTGATTGCCAAAGAATTGATGCTTTTGAACTGTGGTGTTGGAGAAGACTCTTGAGAGTCCCTTGTACTGCAAAGAGATCCAACCAGTCCATCCTAAAGGAAATCAGTCCTGAATATTCATTGGAAGGACTGATGTTGAAGCTGAATCTCCAATACTTTGGCCACCTGATGCAAAGAACTGACTCATTGAAAAAGACCCTGATGCTGGGAAAGATTGAGGGCAGGAGGAGAAGGGGATGACAGAGGATGAGATGGTTGGATGGTGTCACTGACTCAATGGAGATGAGTTTGAATAAACTCCGGGAGTTGGTGATGGACAGGGAGGCCTGTCATGCTGTAGTCCATGGGGTCGCAAAGAGTCGGACACAAGTCAGCGACTGAACTGAACTGAACTGAACTGATGTGGGTATGTGTGGGTGGAAGTGTGTGGATGTGTGTCTGAGTAGATGTGGCTTGAGGATATGGGAGTATAAGTATCCTACCATGAATGAGTGTGTATGTATGTGATTTTGTGTGTGATTGCAACTATATGTGAGAGTCTGTGTGTGACTGTGTAACTGAATGTGTAGGTGTAAGTAAATACAGGAGTGTGTGCTTTGAGGTATATGTGAAAGTATAAGTGATGGCTCTCAGTGTGTGTGAATGTGTGTGGGTGTATGTGAGTTAGTGTTTGTGCATGTGTGTAAGTGTGTGGGTATGTGTTTGAGTGTGCCTTCGTGGCCACCGTGAGAATGTGTGAGTTTTTTAATGGAATGGTGGTAGCACAGAATAAAGGGCTGTGGAGCAGCAGGAGATGGGTTTTGTGTCTCTGTTCTGTGACGTCCTGGGTGCTGGAATGGCCTCTCTCCTAAAGATGCTCTGTGTCCTTGGCTAAGTGAACCAGGAGTTCAGACTTGCAAGAGTGAGTATAGGATCTCTCCAATCTGATGAAGCAGAGCTGGTCAGCTTAGTACAGATGAGGAGATAAGGCTGCAGGAAGTGTCCTTGCCCAAGGCACAAGGCTTGCGAGTGACAAAGGCAGAGTTCCAACTCAGGCGGCCTCCTTTGAAGCCTGCGCTCGGCCTGCTGCACAGCTCCACCTCCCAGGAGCTCCTGTCCTGGAGCCTTTCTGTCAGCTCCTAGGAGGGCCTGTAACCGCCGCGCCTCAGTTTCCTCATCTACACAAAGTGGAGAGGATCTGCCTAGAAACGCTGGTGTGAGCCGGGCATGTGGTTAGCATGAGGTCCACATCTGGGCCGGGACACCCACCTGGCTGCTGTTGGCCTGTGCAGGCTCTTCAGACCTGTCCCTCAGGGAAGCTTCCAGCACATTGCCCACAGCCTGGAGCAGGTCCCTGGTGGCCGTCTGGCGCCTCCGGTCCTCAGGGTGGGCCTCGGCACTCACTGCCAGCAGGCCCTCGCTGGCGTGCTGCAGAGCCCAGCCGGCCTCCCGCTGGCTCACCCAGAGGAGGAGGAAGAACAGCATGAGGCCCTGCCTGGAACAGACCACCCCCTGAACTCCTCCAGGGCCCAGCACTGCGGTGGAAGGGAGCGTGTGGGGACTCAAGCCAGGGGAGATGTGGGCCGGGCCCGTCACACAAGCTGCCCGTGTCGAGGACTGGAAGCCAGTGTTCCTTCCCTGCCGTGTGCTCAGCTCCTTCAGGACAGTAACCTTGTCCATCTCGGAGTCTTTCCCAGAGTGCCTTGCACAATGCCCAGCACACAGTAGGCATTCAGTAAACATTCACTGACTGGGGACAGCTGGCTGGCTGGCTGACTGGCCGGACACAGCACTTATTCCAATTTTGTAATCATATATGTACTCATGAAGTTATTTGGTCAGTATCTGGTCACCCAGTGGCCTAAAAGTGCCATGAAGGCGCAGGCCATGTCTATGGGGTTAGCTGCTGAATTTTCTATGAATTGCATAGTACTTGCACATACTAGGCGTTTAGGGAGCATTTGTTAAATGAATGAATAAATTAACACATGGATACATGAGTGAAAGGTCAGGAATGTATATGTATATGTATAGATGTATATGCATAGAAGGGGTGTACAAGCAAATGGAAGTGTTAAGTGGGAAGAATGATCAGGGTCCCAGAAATAAAGGTCAGGACTTAGTGGGTGGGCACTACTCACCTGGGCCAAGGGCGTGAGCTCCTCACTGCGCTGGGTCACCTCTTTCAGCACCTCAGCCAGCCCCCGCAGCCTCTGCATGTCCCCCATGGTGGCATTGACCACAGACAGTGACCCCAGGATACGCTCTCTGACCTTGGAAAAGACAGAGGAAGGTGGGGGAGATAATGTAATGCCAGTGGCTTGATGAGGCTGTCCCAGAAAGATCTGGAGTCTGAGAAAGTGACCAGGAAAGTGGCCGGGCTCATGTGGGGTCCTCCGAAGCTGACAGATCTCTGCTCGTCTCCTAGGATGTGTGGTGGGCAGAGTCACAGCCCCCCAAAGACAGGCACACCCTAGTCCCTGAAAGCTGTGCGTGTGTTATTCACATGACAAGAGACACTTGGGCAGAATCTCTGTGGAGGTTTGATTAAATTAGGGATTCTGAGATGGGGAGAGTATCCTGTACTAACCAGGTGGGACCAGTATAATCACAGGGGTCCCTGTGATTTTTTGCTCCTTTATTTTTTTCAAACTTTAACTTTCTATTTTGTATCAGGGTATAGCCTATTGACAATGTTGTGATAGTTTCAGGGGAATGGTGAAAGGACTCAGCCATACATACACACGTATCCACTCTCCCCTCAAACCCCCCTCCCATCCAGGCTGCCACATAACACTGAGCAGAGTTCCCTGTGCCGTGCAGTAGGTCCTTGTTGGTTATCCATTTTGAATACAGCAGTGTGTACATGACCTCCCCAAACTCCGTAACTATCCCTTCCCCCTCCAGCAACCATATTTTCCTTTTCTGAGTCTTCATGGGGGTCTTTAAAGGAGGGAGCTAGGAGGGTCAGAGTCAGAGAAGGAGATGTGATGGTGGAGGAAGAGGTGGCAGAGATGGAGACGGAAGACAGGAGGAGAAGGGGGAGGCCGTGGAGGGAGGAGGTTTGAAGATGCTGGTGTTGAAAATGGAGCAGGCAATGTGGGCAGCTTTTAGAAGCTGGAAAAGCCCCTAGATGGATTCTTGCCTATAGCCTCCAGACAGCTCACAGCCCTGCCAACACCTTGGCTTTAGCCCCAATGAACCTTATTTCTTTCACACTCCTGACCTCCAGAATGGTAAGATAAGACATTTGTGTCATTTTAAGTCATGAAGTTTATGGTTATTTGTTACGGCAGCAGGAGGAAACTAATATAGGATGTCTCAAGCTTTTTCCAGTTCTTCAAATCAAATCTGTAAAATCTGGCATTATTTTGAAACAAATGGTCTCATTGTGACTCAAATGGCATGAAATTAAGGAACTAGCTTATTGTGATGGCCCAGTGTGGGTGGGAGAGCTTGTTGCAGCCATAGGTCCCTGTGTGCTTTGGGGGGCAGTGGGGACAAGGCTCCCTCCAGTCCCCCCGCCACTCCAGCCTTAAGCCAGACCTCCTGGAGCATCTGGGGGAACATGCTTTCTAAGCCCTAACGAGGGGCAGGCCAGGGGCTGGCTTTGGTTGAGGCAGGTAAAACCTAAGAATATAATTTTAGCACTGCCCCATCGAACTTTCTGTGTTGATAGAAACGTTCTGTCCTTGTGATTGTCCAGTAACATAGCCGCTTGCGAAATGTAACTACATATTAAGACCTTGGAATATGGCTAGTGCAATCAGAGAACTGGATTTTTAACTTTATTTCATTAAAATTCATTTTAATTTAATAATAGGTGGCCAGATATGGCTCATAGCAACCATCTGGGAGAGCACAAACAGAGGTGAACTTTTGCTCACCCTCCTGTCCTGCTTGCTACTCAAAACTTGCTCATCTAATCGCCTAACAGTCTTTCAGGCTTCCCTGGTGGCTCAGTGATAAAGAACTCACCTGCCAATGCAGGAGATGAGGGTTCTGTCCCTGGGTTAGGAAGGAACCCCTAGAGAAGGAAATGGCAACCCACTCAAGTATTCTTGCCTGGGAGGTCCCACAGAGGAGCCTGGCAGGCAACAGTCCATGGAGTTGCAAAGAGTCAGACATGACTGAGCAACTGAAAAACAACAGTCTTTCACAGCAGCTGTGGAGTCTGAGCGTGTCTGCTGCCAGCCAGGCTCCCATTCAGGCTACAACTCGGGTGGAGGGAAGAATAGTCCTGTCAGTGAGGGGACTCGTATCAGATTGTTCTGGAGGGAAACTCGGGTGGGTAATGGATGATCTCACATTTGCCTCTGCAGATCTTCCCCATCCTTGGTCACCAACCTAGAGGCTGCCTGCATGGAGATGTCAGGCTGCTGGGCCTCTGGCCTGTGGATTCACTCGCAGGAGACGAGCGGGCGGGAGGAGAGAGCAGGAAGCTTTGTTGCAGGCGCCCTCCCTGCCAGGGTTGCCGGCCTCATCCTTCAAAAACCACCACTCCTACCAAGGAGCCCCCTACACACACACAGCTGCCCCTTCAGGATGCTGGTCACTTCAGGGTGAGCCCCTGGGGTCCTGTGTCCTCTCTCGTTTGTTTCTGAAGACTTGCCTCCAGTTTTCTCAACAGAGCCTTTCTTAAAATCTCCTCCATTGCCCAATGAGAGCTTGACATCTGTCTCTCACCAGGACCCCAGTGTTTCATGAGAAGACCTGGGGTCAGGCTATGTAGTCCTTGTGCTTAGGATCATAGGGCATCCAAGAGGAAGTTCCCCTCCAAAGGGAAGCATGTAAGTCATGCTCAGGGTGAATGAGAGCCAGGTGGAGTTATGTGCATGTGTGTTGGGGCCAGGGGACTAAGTGGGGAGAAGGGCTGGGGTGAGAGGGCTGGAGGAGGGCAGGGGAAGAGCCAACCCGGGTTTGCTCTTGTCTTCACTACCTACTGGAAATGTGGACCCGGGAACGCTGCTCACGTCCTCTACAGTGTGCTCAGCGCTCTCGTGCAAACCCTTCAGGGTCCAGAGGAGTCTGTCCTCTGTCCCCCACACCCAGGTGTGTGTGACGCTGTGTGTGGTGAGTGCAGGCAGATGCCTCAGAGCATGCACTGGGAGTGGAAGTAACCATGCCTTCTGCCAGAGTTGCTTATACTAGGTTGTATGGCATGGAATAGCCATGTTCATGAATTAAAGCTGTTTGAATGTTGGCAATTTTCCTGTGATTTAACTCATAGCTACAGTGAATGTAATTCTGAACATTCACCACAACCTTGTAAGGAAAATACTATTCCTGTTTTCCAGATGGGAAAACTGAGGCTTAGAGAATTTCAGTCTTGGGCCTGACAATAGAAATGGTAAGTGACAGAGCTGGGACAGCATCAAACCATGAACCGTATGACCAAGACAGGGTCACTTTTCTCCTCTGGGCCTCAGTTTCATCTCCTTCCTGATGCAAAGAACTGACTCACTGGAAAAGACCCTGATGCTGGGAAAGATTGAAGGCGGGAGAAGAAGGGGATGACAGAGGATGTGATGGTTGGATGGCATCACCGACTCGATGGACATGAATTTGAGTAAGCTCTGGGAGTTGGTGATGGACAGGGAAGCCTGGTGTGCTGCAGTGCATGGGGTCGCATAGAGTCAGACACAACTGTGCAACTGAACTGAACAGAAAGAGACAGGAGTGGTAGCCTCTAAATTCCCTCCCACCCTAGAAACCTGTGGTTCCATGAAGCTGAGCAGAGAAAGGTTGCTTCGTTTTATGTCACTCACTAAAAGTACTGGAAGAGAGACATGACATCAACTTGGGAGACACCAAAGACTTCCCCATGGACCCATGGACCCCACTCCCCTCCCCAGATGGCTGCATGCAGACCCCAGGACCCCAGCAAAAGGACAGAGGGGTCCATCGGAAGCACCTTCCGTCTGGTGTCCACTCTCGGCAGCTGCCTGGAGCCCGGCGCCTGGTCCAGTACGGATGACACGGCCCTGGCCAGCTGGAAGAGCCGCTCAGGGCCACGCGCGCCCTGCAGAATGGCGGTGACATTGTCCCACACCACGGCCTGGAATGCTTCCTCCTCCACACAGGTGTGTCCAGGTGCCACCTAACAGGAGAGCAGAGATGTGCTCAGAGCAGGAGGATCTGAACCCACCAGCTCTTGTTCTGGAGCTGGAGCCTGATGGCCCAGCCTGCACACGGCGAAGCAGAGTAGGGCTGGAGGGCTTTACCTGGCGTGGGCGCTCCCCCCAGGGCTTGAGGGCCGTGGACCCACTTGCGCTGACGGCCACCTGGAGCAAACCTCGGGCAGGTCATGACTTTACCTCTCACTGTCCTCCTCATCGTGCCCTCAGGTCTTTCCATCCACCTGGCTTCTCACCTTTGAAACTGACTTGAAATTTTATCCAACCTCTTCCTTGTAGAGCTAGTGGCTGATCTTGGTCCTCCTTCCTCTGAACTCCGAAGGCACTGGTCTAACTCATCTCTAGGTTCTTCTGCCCCCACCTCCCTCAGGTACCCCACCCCAAATCCCCTGGATCCTTCCCCTGTACTGGCCACTAGTCCTAAGATCTACAAAGGGAGAGATCAGGTCTTTTGCCCATGGCTGTATCACCAGGACCAGGTATGTGGTAGGTGCTCTGTAAATATATGTTGAAGGAATGAATGAATAAACCCTCATATGGTCATGCCCTTGGCTCCTTTCAACCCCACCACCCTCTTGGTGAAGTTCAGACAAGTCAAGAAGTTATCTCAGGGACTTTACTGGTGGCCCAGTGGTTAAGAATCTGTCCTGCAATGCAGAAGACATGGGTTCAGTCCCTGATGGGGGAACTGAGATCCTACATGCCATGGGGCAAATAAGCCTGTGCACCACAACTGGAGAGTCCGTGCACCACAGTGAAAGATTCTATGTGATGCAGCCAAGGTCCCACATGCCACAAGTAAGACCCAACATAGCCAAGCAAAGAAATAATTTTAAAAAACCAAACAAATAAAAAAGAAATTGTCTCAGTAGAGGAACAGTGGCTGCCACTCACCTTAACCACTGCCTGGGTCTGCTGTCTGCCCCCCACATGATTGGAGACAGAAATGACCACTGTCAACATGAAGTCATCGTTTTCTTTTCCAAGTGGCAGGTAAACTGATGGGAGGGCAGGTTCAGGGCCACAGTGTAGACAGGAACCTGGCAAATGGACATTGAATAATTAAGGGAGCATTCCCAGGTCTCAGGGTGACTATAAGTCCACCAAGGTAGAGCCTGATGACAAGGACACAAAAGCCTCAGCTCGTGAGGGCACGGCAGGGACTTCTGGACTCCATACTTCCCGAGAGAAGACAGTTTATGCTGATCCACTGTCCTCCCTAGGAAATCACCTGCTGCTATGACTTTGGATATTGTCACCCTGCTTATTTAACTTATGTGCAGAGTACATCATGAGGAACTCTGGACTGGAAGAAGCACAAGCTGGAATCAAGATTGCTGGGAGAAATATCAATAACCTCAGATATGCAGATGACACCACCCTATGGCAGAAAGTGAAGAGGAACTAAAGAGCCTCTTGATGAAGGTGAAAGAGGAGAGTGATAAAGATGGCTTAAAACTCAACATTCAATGAAGATCATGGCATTCAGTCCCATCACTTCATGGCAAATAGATGGGAAACAATGGAAACAGTGACAGATGTTATTTTCTTGGGCTCCAAAATCACTGCAGATGATGACCAGAGCCATGAAGTTAAAAGACGCTTGCTCCTTGGAAGAAAAGCTAGGAAAACCTAGACAGCATATTAAAAAGCAGAGACATTACTTGGCCAACAAAGGTCTGTCTAGTCAAGGCTATGATATTTTCTGTAGTCATGTGTGGATGTTAGAGTTGGACTATAAAGAAAGCTGTGTGCCAAAGAATTGATGCTTTTGAACTGTGGTGTTGGAGAAGACTCTCGAGAGTCCCTTGGACAGCAAGGAGATCCAACCAGTCCATCCTAAAGGAATTCAGTCCTGAATATTCATTGGAAGGACTGATGTTGAAGCTGAATCTCCAGTACTTTGGCCACCTGATGCAAAGATCTGACTCATTTGAAAAGACCCCGATGCTGGGAAAGATTGAAGGCAGGAGGAGAAGGGGACAACAGAGGATGAGATGGTTGGATGGCGTCACTGACTTAATGGATGTGAGTTTGAGTAAGCTCTGGGAGTTGGTGATGGACAGGGAAGCCTGGCATGCTGCAGTCCATGGGGTCGCAAAGACTCAGACACGATGGAGCAACTGAACTGACTGACTGTCCTCCCTAGGAAATCACCTGCTGCTGTAACTTTGGAATAGCCTTACTAGAATCCATGACGATTTTCAGAAAAACAATCCCCCTTGATAGATTTTTTAGAAAAATTCAAAGTGGTAAACCAAATTACAAAAATAAGGAGAAAGAGGAGCAGAAGGAAAGGAAGATGATCTTAGCAACTGGTTCAAAGCGTATCCAGACTCCCTCAAATATTACTTCCTGTATAGAGGTCTTCCCAGGCTGCTCTATCTAAAACAGTGCCTCTCATCCTGTGTCTTTGTTTACCAGCTGTCTCCACCACTGATTATAAATACAGTGAGGTCAGAGACTTCCTCTATTTTGTTCATTACTGTATATATAGGACCTAGAACAGAGCCTGAAATTCAATATATTTGTTGTAAAAATGAATGAATGAATGAATATCCTTTTTGTCCTTAAAGGGGACTCGCCTGTCATTGGAATCTCTTCATTGTAGTGTGCAAACATTCACAAAGTTACAGAATTGCAAATGCCAATTCATTTTTATATTGGTCACGCTTCCTTCCCCCTGCTCACCTGTGTGAGGCAGAAGGAGGAAATATAACGGAATAACCAGTCAGAACTGGAGCAGCGGGCCTGGTGTCTTCATTTAGGGAAACACAGATTTGAAATGAAATCTACTTACCTTCCTTGAATTGTTTCCCTGTAGGCTCAGACCCAGTCACAGACATGCATTCCACATCTATTTGAAGGACACCCATGATCTGACGATAGCTCCCCTCCACCTTCACCTTGTCAAGGTGTCCAGTTTACATCATTGTGGTGTTTAATGCTAGATACTGGGGAACCCCCAGAAACACTCCTGGAGCCTCGGTTTGGATGATGGTCCCAGTCTGACTAGAACATTTTCAAGAGCTCTTGGGAGGGTCATAAAATGCTGAAGTTCATTGGGAAGAGACAAGGACTCAGATAAGCCTGCCAAGGACCAGCCACCCCCATTCCAGGTGAGCAGAGACACCTTGGGTGGCTTTCCCGTCTCCCCTGAAGATGCCCTGCGGCAGTCCTGGGTGGGGGCTACAGCGACAGGGCACTGGCCAGGGCATCGCGGTGGGCGGCGTCAGTGTGCTCCGTCTCCTCCTGTAGGCCTTTGCAAGTGGTTCTCCTCCTGGCATGCTCTGTGACATCACCCACTCCCTGTTGCCTCTCCAAAGTGGGTCCTAACATCACTGATGATTCTGTGAGCGGGGCTGTGTTAGTCCTGAAGAGCTCCGGGAGTCAGGGCTCTTTCCAGTGTGTACTAAGGAATGGTGTCCTGGTAGTCATACTTCTGCCCACCCTCCTCCATTTCACCCTTCCCATGTCCCTCATGCCAGGGCAGAGGTCTTTTTGGCCTCTATCGTTGCAGAGGAGATACTGATGGGACCTGCTTCTCATGTTGCTGTGGTGTGTGGCTGGGTCAGTGGGCCTGGGGTGGGGGTTATGGGTCATCCTGCAAACCTCTCTCACCCACAGAACACATTTTTTGCAGCTCTCAGAGAGAGACAGGTGTCTGCTCTTGGAGAGGAATGAGCCCAGAAGTGAGGGGTGAGCGCAGTCCTGAGCCGGTACCTGACTCCAGGCAGAAGCAGTACTCCAGGGGGCCCAGGGCAGTGGAGACATTGCAGAAGATGGTGAAGCTCGTCAGGATGGTCCCCTCCTCTGGGGCAATGGTGCAGGTGGGCACCTCCAGGGGAGGCAGGGAGCTGACCACATAGGTGTCCTCCCCATAGGCACACCCGGTCACTGCTGGAGAATGAGACAAAAGATGTGCTTAGGGGCTGTGGGTGTCACACAAACTCCACCATGGCTCATGATCTCCTGGGAACTTATTTAACACGCAGATTCCCAGGCCTTGCTCCAGAGCCTCTCTCTGGAGATTCAGGGGAAAGGCTCAGAAATCCGCATATCTTAACTACTCCACCCCTACCCCTCACACCTCAGGCAGGACATTCCAGGGTCTAAGCAAAATTGGACAGAGACAGAATCCTAGTCCTGCCATTTACTCTCCATGTGACCTTGGCTTTGACCTTTTGAGACTCAGTTCCTCATCTGTAAAATGGAGCTAATAACAATAGCTTCCTCACAGGGCTTTAGTGAGGAGGAAAAATATTGGAAAACAAGACTTTCTCAAGAGACCAAGCTTGGAAGGGCCACAGTCATGACCTAGAAAGAGGAAGATCCTACCCAAACCAAGGGCTCCCACAGCACCATGAAGAGCCCCAGCTAACCTGCACCAACACCCCGAACCGCCTGTTATAATCACCTAGTTTTCAAAAACAGTGCATGCCTGGAAGAGTTGTGCATACAGAATTTTAATCAATTAAAATGAATTCCCTCGCCCAGACTTAATTCAGAAGGTTTGGGGTGAACCCAGGAATTGTAACTTAAAATGGTACCAGGTTATCCTGGGCGAGTGGCCTATGAGCCACTTTGAGAAATACCGAATCAAAGGAATTCATCTGAAGAGGAATAATTACCCCATTATTTATCTTTCTGAGAGTCTACATGCTGCTGTCCGGCACTTGTTTTCAGTGAGAAGCGCCGAATCACCTGGCAGGACACACAGACGGCACACCCCGGGACAGTCTGCCTTCCTCACCATGTTGTGTCGCTCAGCCTGCACCGTACAGTTCAGAAGCAGACCTTGCTATTGCCCTGCTTGCATGTGAGGAAACAGGCTTAAATCTCCAGCCTGAGGTCTCCCAGCTAGAAGGTGGCGGTGGTGGGATTCACGCCAGAGCCTGTGTATGGCCCCACCCCGCACTGCCGGCCGTTTCAGCACCCCTGGCTTCCTCTCGGTTCACTCTGGAGGAGGTGGGGTCTGTGATAAGAGACTGGAGGAGCCTTCCCACCTGTGACTCTGATCCGGGCGGCCTGGCCGCAGATCCTCAGGAAGGAGCTGTTGAGCAGCAGGGTGGAGGTGTTGCTCTGAAGGAGGATTGAAGAACGTGGCCAGAATCCTCGGAGTCTGCAGGCCTCAGGGAGGGGCTCGGCCTGAAAGAGAGCACAGCCCAGGATCTCTGAGGCTGCAGCCAGGCCACCAGACCCCCCCAGGCAGTGGCTTCTGAGCTAGGGAGACCTTTCGGATTTGTCTCCGATGGATGGACAGCAGCACCAGCTCTTTCCCCGAGGTCAGCCCAAATGCTCATCCCCAGCATGTTGGGGTATCTGTCCTCAGTCAGGTTCCCTGGAAGCAGAGCCTGAGACAAGGGTTCATGTGCAGGGCATTTACAAGGCAGGGCTCCCAGGGAAAACCAAGAGGGCAGTTGAGGTGGGGAGAAAATGAAACGAGGCAAAGAAGTGGTTTCAGGAGGCACCCAGCTTCATTCAGCCTGGTGTCATGGGGGGCTCTGGAGCATAAGCTGCACCACAGAAATTGTGGCACTCAAAGGCTTGGGGGCTGGCTGTTAGACCCCCACAGTTATGGATCAGCAGTCTCCCCATAGCCCTGGGGGAGGCCTGGATCAGCCTGGTAAGAGGGATGGCTGGGGCCCCCACGGCATCTGCTGCGATGTTTATTGTTGGTTTTTCTCCCCTGCATCCATTCTCTCTGCAGGCCAGTGCCCCCAGCCCCCGACTCCTACTCCACGGGCTGAGTGGACTGATCCACCCCCAGCTCAGTCCTGGGCCTGTGACACAGGTCTGGTCAGTCAAAGTGGGAAGACATTTCTGTTTTTGCAAGGCTGCCAGTATCCTCACCTTCTCCAGTGGGGTGTCATCCAAATACCAGCTGAACATGGCTGCTGCAGACCTGTCCCCCATGGTGACCCTCAGCATAACGTCCCTGCTGGCATCCACTGGCCCGCAGTTCTCCTCACAGCTGAAAGGGAGACAGAGAACAGCTGGGAAGATCCTTAGTCTGAGGAGCCACCTTGCCTGGTCCAGTTCTCAAATTATTTGAGAAGGTAGGAAATGGCCTTTTTTCAAGTCAAAGCGGAATAAAAGCAGCCCCTGCCCCAACCCAAACCGGGGCATACCCGTGGTCATGGAGATGGAGCAGTTTGTGCCTGCCTGAATCCCCATTCCATTCACTGCACAGGATAACAATATGAAAAGTGCAGGAGGCTGACAGGACCCCAGGCTCCAATCTCGTCCCTGCCACTTAGGAAAGGCTGCCTCGCACAAGTCACTTAACCTGTCTGAGCCTCGGTTTCCTCACTTGCAAAGTGAGGGGATGAGAGCTATCAATCTCCACGATTCTTTATAGTTCTAATAACGATCAATTGTTGTTGTTCAGTTGCTAAGTCATGTCTGACTGTTTGTGACCCCATGGACTGCAGCACACCAGGCTCCCCCGTCCTTCAGTATCTCCTGGAGTTTGCTCAGATTCATGTCCTTTGAGTCGGTAACGCCATCCAACCATCTCATCCTCTGCCCCCTCTTCTCCTTTTGCCTTCAATTTTTCCCAGCATCAGGGTCTTTTCCAGTGAGTCGGCTCTTCACATCAGGTGACCAATGTATTGGAGCTTCAGCTCCAATGAATGCTATGATTTTGCAGCATACCTGCCATGTCCCACTTTTATTGGCTTATCCAGTGCTGACCATAACCCTATCAGCATTCCCATATCACAGGTGAGCAAACCGAGCTCAGAGAGGTTATGTGACTCATCCTGACTGGGGGAGGGAACATGGGCCCACACATCCTGACCTGAGTCCTAGGCCTTCTCTGTTTTGTCATATTCCCCCTCTTGAGTCAATGAGAGGTCAGTGTGATTCCTGCTGTGTCCAGCCCATTCCCAATCCTTTCCATATGAGCTTCATAGTAGCTGAATAATCTCCCTACTTCTGACTTCTCCTCTACCCTAGAACTAGTGGGCTGGACATTCTCCCTTTGCCCCTGCAGCCCGCTCGCCATCAACTCTGTGGCTCTATGCACCCAGGACTGAGCTCCATAGACTGCATCACCAGGTTCCAACACCCTCTGTCTTCTGTTTGGGTCTATCCAATTGGGAGCATTGGGATAGTTATTCACCACTCTCCCTGCTCCTCACCAAATGGCCTGTAGTTGGCAGAGGCCATGCTCCTCTGGCTGAAGCCCCAGCTCCTTCCAGGGGCACCTCTCCCGCAGCTGCAGCTCCCCAGGGGGTTCACAGGAATGCCATCCACGCCTCTTTCCCCTGAGTCCTAAGAGGGACAATGGCTTCCTCCTCTTGCAGCCTGCATGGTCATCCATGGTTGGTCCTCTTATCCCTGCCCACATCTGTAAATCAACCCTTATCCAGCTCCCATCAGTTCCCAGTTCGAGTGAGCCATCTTCTTCCTTCAGGGACCCAGCTGGCAGTCATTGCTACTTTGAACTCTCCTCTTGATTCCTGCATGAGCTTAATCAGTCTCCCTGAGTCCTCTCTTACCTGCTCCAGCTGCTTCTGTACCCAGCTACCAGTGTTTGGAAGCAAAACATGATCACATTCCCAGCCTGCTTAAACGTCTTGGTGGCTTTCCAGAACTCTTAGGATAAAGTCCAAAATCATGCATCTCACACAACCCTTGAGGCCCTGCCAAGCTAGCCCCTGCCTGCTCTTCCTCTGTGCCCCAGCCACACCAGCCTCTTTCACTTCTAGATTGTTCTATGCTCTGTCCCTTTGCTGTTCTGTTCTCTCTCAAGCCCCCTTTTCCTGGCCAAATTCATTCCTGTTCTGTCTTCACATCTCTGCTGAGGCAGCCTGGGGGTCAGGGAAGCTGTCATGGAGGTACACCCTCTCCTTCCATTCATTTGTGTGATTCATCACTGACCACTGAGTGACTCCAGAGAGAATGGAGACAGGGCCTGGTTTTCCCCACCAGTGTAAACCCTGCCCCTTATTCAGTGTAGCCAGAGTTGACTGTCAGAACACCCTGGCCCGATGGCAACCCCGCAGGAGTTTGCTCTCACTCCCCCACCTGACTCGCGGCCTGAGTTCCAGGGGGGCGGACACATAGAGGCACTGCTCCCCCAGGTTCTCCAGCTCCGGGCCTCTCCAGACTGTCAGGCGCAGGGTAACAGCAGAGTCCGAGGGCGGCAGGCAGGACGGTGGAACCACCAGCTCCCTCTGGTCTGTGCGGAGCAGCTGCCTCTCAACACAGTCACTCCACTGGGCCCAGCAGCGCCCTGAGAGAGAGAGAGAGGTGGGTCAACACTGTAATCCACCCAGGAACCTTGAACTTCACACATGTGGCTACCTTCTGGTTTGGGTTTTTAGAAGAAATGGGTCATTGATAGGAAAATTGGCTCCAAATAGAGATTTTGGTGTTTTTTTTTCAGTTCACTTTCAGGTTGCAGGAATGGTGCTGCAGAAGGATGCTGCTGGGAAAATGACCCTCGCTTCACCCAAACTCTAAGCAAACCTGCAGGGTTTGTTGGCTTGTTTCGCATCGGTGACTTGCACTGGTGAGCAGGACAGCCTATAGCTGGAGAGGCGCTGAGAGGATAAATATCCCCGCCTGGAGAACATTCGAGGCATCTTCTTATTCTTGATGTAAGGGATTGTCCACAGCTGTCTGTCTCTGGGGGTACACTGGGGACCTGGGAGGACGAATCTCCATCTGGGAGGCTGCAGATCATCTCCTGCTTTATATCAGCTCAGGAAATCTGTGCCCTTCAACTCTGTTGATCAGTGTTTATCCACTACCCCAACGACCCTCAGTGTGCAGTCATTCACAGGACGTGCCTGGGGGTCAGGCCATCAGCTCAGTCGCCTAAAGTCTGTACTTGTTGTATCCTCTATTAATTCAGATAATAAGAACTAACATGCTGAAGGGTGTTGTGAGACTTGCCGATTCATATCAAAAGATTTCAAACATTACGTGACTTTGCAACTTGTTGATGAAAGTAATCACAGATGCAAATAGAAATTGAACATTGTAAGGATGTTCATTATAGCATTGTTTTTAAGGGCAAATAATTCAAAAGAAACTCAGTGGCCAAAAAGAGGGCACTGGTGAGTAAATGCCCATATAGCAACTTGACAGTCTATTATGCAGTTATGAAAATCAAGGTTCAGAAGAATATGTTGACTTAAAAATATATGGGATATATTGTTCAATAAAAAAATGGTTAACAAAAGCAGTATATACAGTATGAATGGCATTCATTTTATTTCTAAAGGAATATATCCATAGGTAAGATATATCTAAGAATCTGCCCGCTAATGCAGGAAGTGCAAGAGGCGCGGGTTTGATCCCTGGATGGAAAGATTCCCCTGGAGTAGGAAATGGCAGTCTACTCCAGTATTCTTATGTGGGAAATTCCACGGACAGAGGAGCCTGGTGAACTGCAGTCTATGGGGTCACAAAAAGTCGGACCCAACTGAGCACATACACCTAGCTAGCTATCCCCATAAAAAGGAGAACAACAACTTCTTAAAAATAGGTGCTAGTGGTTGACAAAAAAGTTTTGTCAGAAAAGGCCTCATCATTTCCTCTTTCTAAACTGTGGCATATCAAAAGCGTGGAGGTTAAAAGAGGGATGGAGTCCAAGAGGAGAGGAGTGTCTTACCACTGACATTATTTGTGGCAATAATAAAAAAGCAGACTGATTTTAGGGTCTAATTATTGTTCCTAAATTCTCTATAGATAGTGCCTCTTCTGGTTGCCTGCCCTCAAGGCCACTGCTCCCCGCACCTCCCATTTCCATGGAATTCACCACCTCTGGCACATACAAGGCACACAAAATGTCAAGCATGAATAATCCTGGTGTGAAGGTTAAGAGCAGCAAAAGCTGACCGCCATCCATCGCTTTGTGATGAGATAAGACAGTTCAGAGCTCTAAGACCACCTACCACATGCCCACTGGAAGCGTAAGTCCTTATCCCTGTCCGGCCAGCCCAGAGTCACTGTGGTGAAAGGATCCAAGTACTGACCAGGTTCCACGTACAGCTCCACTTTCCCTTTGTCTCTCTGCAGAAGAAGCAGCTGGCCAGTGATACACACTCCACAGTTGGCACCCTACCTTCCGCCCCAGAGCAGTCTGTGCAAGAGATGGCCACAGTGTAAAGTGTGGAGTGGGATGGATCACCAGGTAAGTCACTAGCCTGGTGTGGACTGGCGGCTAAGGGTTCATCATACATTCAGCTGTGCTGGCAGCGGCTGCTGTGGGCCAGGCCCTGTGCTTGATGCCTAGAGATACAGAAACAGAGAGAGACCCAGCCCCTGCCCTTACGTCTCCTCTGATGGACAGACGAGAAGACCAAGGATTAAAACGCCGAGTGCTAACTGCTGCAGTAGAGGGCGCTCAGGGGATCATGAGAATGTAAATGAGGGAGGCAGTAGGCTAAGAGCTTCTGTTCCCCCGGAGGTTCTGATCCTGTCTGACTCCTGGGGTTGCTGCATATCAAGTGAGAATAATAGTGATGTGCGTCCTCTTGTGCCTGGAGCAGAGAGGCTGCAGAGCTATTAGCTCTACACAGCAGACAGCTGGTATTGGGCTAAGCTTCCCAGAGGACAGGACCCTGGAGCCTTCTGGAAGGAGGAGGGAGGGTGAGCTGGGCAGTGACAGAGAGCACATGGATTCTAAGAAAGGGGTTGTCAGGAGTGCAGTGTGCTCCAGGATCAATTCTGGTTGGACCTGTTGAAAGCTCAGGCCCAGAGGGCTTGGCCTGGGAATAACAGGAGGCTGCAACAGAGCTCAACCCCCAGGGGTCTCCATGGCCCAAGAATAAAACCAAACACCCTCGTACCCGAGACCCCGTGTGATTTGGCCTCTGCCCATCTCAGTAATCTCCTCCATCCTCCTCCTCCCCTGACACACCTCAGAGCCTTCTCATCTATGCACCCAGACAGCACTTGTTCTTCCTAACAGGGTGGCTGACTATCCTACCTTCAGGTCTCCACTTAAATGTCACTTCTTAACAGGTCTTGTCTGGTCACATTTAATAGTACATGTGATAGTCTGTTAGTTACTGTCACCACACCCTATTGATTCTAGTTAGACACATCACAATTATTTATTCTTTGCTAATTTGTTAGTTAGTCTCACCCACTAAGCTTCATGAAGGCAGGGACCACACATATGTTTATTCACCAGTGTATCCCCAGCTCCTAATATCTGAACATTGAACATTGTAGAGGCACAGTAAATCTTGTTGTTGAAGAAATGAATGCAAGAAAAAAGTCAACAGCAAGGAATCAAAGACTTAGTCTTGCTATAAACACTAAAGAACCTGGGCCTTTTTTCTAAAATAAGTGTTAAAAGCCATGAATTTCCTTCTGAGCATTGCCTTAGCTGCATCCCATATATTTGGATAAGCTGTATTATTATTATCACTTAGAAATATTTAAAAATATCCTGATTTTTTTCTTTGATCCATTGATCTTTTTTTTTTAAAGAAGTGTGCTGTTTAATTTCCAAAATGTCTGATAGTTATCTACATATCCTAGATAACTTATTACTGACTTATTGCATAGTGCTGTTGTGGTTAGAGAGCATGCTTCATTTGATTTCTTCTGGGCTTCTTTTTAAACAGAAGAAATCTCATTGATTGCTAGTGCTCTGCTGTTAGCACCCGAAAGGCCCAAACCCCAATAAAACAGAGTACTTAGACACCTTTTTTCTTGTAAGGTTAAGCGTTTTTTAAAAATACTCACATTCTTTCTCTGGACCTTTGTTCGGGGTGGTTCTTGGAGACTGGAAGGAGCTGTGAACACAGTGGGGATGGGTGTCAAACATTGGTGGTATTTATAAGGTCACCAAAGGGCAGAGTCAGAGCATCTGCCTGTCTCTGAAAATAATTTAGGGACGCATAGCAAACATTCAGGTCATAGCAAACAGGTCAGAAGCAAAACTGTCATGTTTGCCACTGGCCCAGAGACACTGCTTTTGCAGGTAAGAAAGAGGTAGACAGCTGCCAGTGCAGGTAGAACTTAAGATTTAGGTCAGACATGCAACTGTTTTCTATTAATGTTTACCTAGCACTTGAAGGGTGAGGGTGGGAGCCCTGATTTGTAGTGCTTGTGGATTTCTGTGGTGCAAATGATCCCATAAAGCAGAGCTCAAGATGCCAAATTGACCTCACTGAATGCAGAATGGGGAGAGATGGGTACAAGCTGCTCTGCCAGTCTGATAGGAGTTGGACTCAGAGCACCATGGTGTGTTTCTGGATCCGTTCATTGGCCTCTAACCAGCTGTGTGAACCTGAGCAGGTTAGTTACTGAGTATTAGATGCTTCATCCATCAAGAGTGGGTTCCCCAGGTGGCGCTAGTGGTAAAGAATCCACCTGCCAATGCAGGAGACGCAAGAGATGTAGGTTTGATCCCTGGGTTGGGAAGATTCCCTGGAGTAGGAAATGGCAACCTGCTCCAGTGTTCTTTCCTGGAAAGCCATGGACAGAAGAGCCTGGTGGACTATAGCCCATAGGGGCTGCAAAGAGCCAGACACAACTGAGCGACTGAGCATACACAGCTGTAAAGAAGGCTGAAGGCAACCCTTATTTTTCAAAGCTCCAGGAGGACTGAGTGCTGTGCTATATATAATTGGTTTGTCATCTGTTCATCCATAAAGAACATTAGTGTGTCAAGTTTTTAAAAAATGGAGTAGGTACTCTCAGGTGATATGCTCTGAAGACAACTGAAATGTGAGTGTGATTACTGCCTAATTAAAGTGTAGTGATTAAGCTGAGCACTTAGGGTTGGTCATTCCATGTGATTCACTAGGCCCTGGTGGCTTGGATATTTTAATATCAAAGTATCACTGATCTTTAAAGAAATTCCCTCTCAGTAAATTCTCATTCTCATAATGATAAGTTTGAATGTCTATAAAATTATGCAAAGCAAAGCTAAAATGCTAGACCCAGAGAACTTGCTTAACCTTAAGAAAGAAGATGGTCCCTGAATAAAGAAATCCAGATAGTTGCTCCCCTGGTCCTGCCATGAATCAACTGAGTGACTTATGAGTGACTTCTGCAAAGTCACTCAACCTCTCTGGGCCTTGAATGGCATGTGTGGAAACTCCTAGGAGGGCTGTGGACAGCAGAATGGACATCTCATGTTTCCCTCCCATCCAGGTGTCCCTGCCACCTTCTTTTGATAACAGCACTTACAGGTGATGTTTTTTCCCTGGGGGAGCATCCCTCCGCACTCTCAGTCCTGTGGGAGGATCTGATCCTACATTAGGTTCCAGGGTGGACGTGTGACCCCGATCTGCCCTGAGTAGCACTTCCCCCTGGCCTCAGCAGCAGGTCTAGGAGGGACCATGAACCAAGCTGGGACAAGTGAGAGGCAGCGTCAGGACTTATGGTGGAAATGTCAACAAAGAGATGCTTTTTCTCTTCGGGGTTAAGGACTGAAGCCTGGGGCCATCTTGCTACTACTTAGGAAGAGGGAATCAGACTGCAGCCAACACAGAATCAAGAGATGGAGAGAGGCAGATTTCTGAAGACACTGAGTGACTGGATCCTGCTGTGCCTAAACCCTGGACTTTTCTGAGAATTGATAAAATTTCCTTTTGACTTGAGCCAGTTTGAATTGCTTTTCTGCCTCTTGCTCCTCAAAAGTTTTGGCAACCATGTTCAAGGCAAACTTTCAGACAGTGACATCTACTGCTGGCTGCCTACCAACAGCCTTCTCTTGGCTGACAGAATCCATCTTCTCCCACAGGGCCTAAAAATGCTGGCTTCCTAGCATCCCTTGCAGTTGGGCATATGACCCTACCTTGGCCAATGGTATTTAAAGGGAAGGTTGCTAGGGACTAGTGGAACAGTACCCACCCCACCCCCAAATAAAAAGAAGACGGAGGCTTCCCTGGTGGCTCAGTAGTAATGAATCTGCCTACCAATGCAAGATCCCTGGGCCAGGAAAATCCCACCTGCCACAAAGCAGCTAAGCCTGAGCACCACAGCAACTATTGAGCCCACGCTCTGGAGCCTGGAAGCTGCCACTACCGAAGCCCGTGCACCCTAGAGCCCCTGCTCCACAAGTGATGCCACCCACCACGGTGAGAAGCCCACTCATCACAACTAGCGAGTAGCCCTGCTCATTGCAACTAGAGAAAAGCCTATGCAGCAACGAAGACCCAGCACGACCTAAATAAGGAAATAAAATTATTTTTAAAAAAGAGATGAGTACAGGTAAATGGGTTTCTGCTGCTGCTGGATAATGCTGGGTTGACATGTGATGTCTGGAACTGCAGCAGCCATCTTGATTACATGAGGCACAAGCCTAAGGATCAAACAAATGCTCTGGGGATGACAGAGCAGAATGACAGATGGAGTCTGGGTCCTTGCTGGTGATATCAAGCCATTGAACCATCCCTGGAACTACTTACCTCCTAGCCAATTACATGAGATAATGTGACTTGAACTTAAAGCCACTTAGATGGGGCTTTCTATTACTTGAAGCCAAAAGGATTGTAAGTAATACAAGTCTGGATGTTTTAGAATTCTGTATCAGTGGTTGGATGTTACACTGCTTACATTATTGCCTGTTTAGAGTAACCAGAAAATTCTTATTATCTGTAGAACAAAGTAAGTATTCAAAGCTCTGTTTTTGAGGGGCCTCTTTCTAGATCCTGAGCCAGTGTAGATGCCCCTAGTCACAAATTTTTTACCCCTTTTCAGAAAATTCTTACCTGTGACAGTGATGCTTCCAATTTCCAAACTCAAGTTTGAGAAGGCGTCCCTCACCAGTACAGTGACCAGAAAGGTGCCTGCAATACAAAAAGTGGAGAATTATGGGCATTGTAATCAGAGATTCAACTTACTCTGAGACAGTTCTCCCAGCCTGTGCTTCTCCAGTTCTCTGAGCGCAGCATCTGACTCTTTCATCATTGAAGCATTTAATGATTCCCTGTTGTATGCCAGGCATGGAGCAAGGCTCTGAGGACACAGACATGAATGAAACGTGGTCCTTATCCTCAGGGCCATATGGTCTAGTAGGCACACGGGGCTCTCCAGGTAGGAATTGGCAAGGGGAGCAGCGTGGGCACAGGTTAGGGGGTTGCTTCCACCTTGGGGGAGAAAGAAATGTTTATGGGGTGTGGCAGGGGCCAGGGCTGAAGTTCAAAGGATGAGTAGTCCTCATTTGCCAGATGAGAGAGGAGATTCCAGAAGAAGGGGGCCTTGCTGTGGTTTTAAAGGGTCAAGAGAGTGGAGACCGGGGAGAAAGATTTGTCAGAGGATTTGGACAGAGCTGCTGCTACATGTGTATCCCCATCTTGCCTCTCTCATGGGGAATTGGGGGGTGGGTGCTGCATTCTTCTCCTCCCAAGCCTGGAGAGAAGGTCTCCAGAGAGGGCCCTTGGACAGCTGGGTTTGTATTCTTTGGGGCTGAGGACTCACATGTGCTGTGCTCAGTCACTCAGTCACGTCTGACTCTGTGACCCCATGGACTATAGCCCACCAGGCTCCTCTCTGCCCGTGGGATTTTCCAGGCAGGAATACTGGAGTGTGGTGCCAATTCCTCCTCCAGGGGATCTTCCCGACCAGGGATTGAACCTGTGTCTCTTATATCTCCTGCATTGGCAGGCAGATTATTTACCACTAGCGCCAACTGAGACTCCCATGGGCAATTCCTTACTTATGGCCTTGAAGGAATGATCTATGACAGGTGGAGGGAGGGGGAAGGGAAGACAGGAAAGGTGGCATTTCTGCATTTGGGAAATGACTACAGTTGGCCGGTAGCAGCCAAGGACTGGGTGAGAATTTGCTATGGACCAGACGTTTGCCCTCGGGAAAGGGGGCACTGGAGATGGTAGAGAGAATGAGGAGAACAGAGAGAGGGACCCTCTTGGTGACAGGAGAAGCACCAGCTGAGGCGATGTGGCCCCGAAGGAGAGGCATTACCCCCACCGCAGGAGCCCGTGGAAGCTCCTCTGAGAGGCAGCTGCAAACACCTGTAGGGCCCGTGCCGTCACATGAAGGCCATCTGTTCCTACCCGGTGCCCTTTCCCCTCCCTCACCCCCTTCATCCCAGAGGCATCCAGTCTGTTCTTGTGGGAGGAGAAGACTGCTTATCATCTGAGAGTGAGTCCAAAAGCCAGAGGGTGTACGGAGATTTTAATCTCTCATCCCCCACTGAGTAACTTTAAAGGGGACAAAAAATTAATTTGCATTTGATCTGTAGCCTCTGTGTTGTATTTTCCATTGTCATTCCATTTCATTTCCAGATTCTTCTTGTTCCAATCTGTACCCTTCGGTACCTGGCAAAATTGCAGTGTTTCTCTTCTTGACTCTGTCGTTCCTTCTGCCATCTCTCTCTCTCTTTTTTTAAACCAACTCCCTTGCTGAGGGCATGGTGGCCCACACCTGCACCTCATTACCCCACCTTCTCACACACGTCTGAGGTCCAGGGCAGGGGACCTGGGTGGGCTGGAGACTCTGCAGGCTTCATCACATTCCTGCCTGCTGACCTCACCACACTGGCCTCAAAGAGCTCTGTTCTTTCCAAATTAATTGCACGTCAGCTGTGGCCTCCTGCCCTGGCTGGTGCCAGCCAGTCTGCTGCCCTATCGTCTATTCCCGCCAGCGTCCCAGCACTTCCTTTCTTGTCCCTCTGTTTCCCACCCTGTCGTTTTTTTACCCGTCTCTCTCCCCACAGGGCGTGGACTGCAGTTTCCCGAAACACATTCTCCTCTAGAAATGATGGAAGAGATCCAAGTACGCCTGCTCACTTCCAGTGATTCTCCATGGGGGTGATTCTGCTCTCCAGGGTGCAGTTGGCAGTGACTGGAGACGTTTGTAATTGTCATGATTTGGTGCTACTGGCATCTAGTGGGTCAAGGCCAGGGATGCTGCTAAACATCCCGTGATGCACAGGACTGTCCCCACAACAAAGAATTATCCAGTCCCAAATGTCAGGAGGGGGCTTCCCTGGCTCCTGGGAAAGGTTGAGGGCAGGAGAAGGGGGCGGCAGAGAATAAATTGGTTGGATGGCATCACTGACTCAATGGACGTGAGTTTGCATAAACTCCAAACAGTGAGGATAGGGAAGCCTGGCGTGCTGCAGTCCATGGGGTCACAAAGAGTTGGACATGATCGAGCAACTGAACAACAGAATGTGAGAAGTGCCGTGTTGAGAATCCCTATAACTACAAGCTCCATGACTGAAGATGGCCTCTGCGTCTTCCTTATTTTGTGACCTCAGCTGGTTGCTGTAAACCACATTTGTGTCTTGGGCATATGGAGAAACTGACTAAGAGGACCCTAGACACCAAGTTGGAAAGGGAAGATGAGGGAGGTTTGGAAGGGGAGCCACACACCCCAAATACCTTCAAGAGGAACCGCCACATGGTAAGTCCCAAATGACCCTCTGAGGTTCTCTTTCTCATAGGAGAAGGTTGTATTGAGTCCTGCCACCTCAAAGGTCAAACTCTCCGGGATGCCGTGAGCCACCGAGACATTGACTAATAGGTCCTGCCCAAGCTCCAAGTGGTCAGAAGCCCAGGAAGCCTGCAGCCCCGACAGAGCCTCCACGAAGCGGACGGTGATGTTTCTGGAGGGGGCGGAGTTGGTGCTGTCATTGGTGGCTCGAATCTCCAGGTGGTGCATCCCTGGGCCCGTTCGGTGCTGGACTCCTCTGTCCAGGGTCAGATTGTAGGGGAGCGGGCCCCTCTGCGTGGTGAACTCAGCCAGGGTTGTGTTACCTAGCAGCACGGTGTAAGTCACCCCTGTTCCTAGGTGGAGTAAGAAACTTTTAAGGATGTCAGTAACAACATGCAGTAGATTATACTGAGACAGTTCAGACTCCAGCTGTGAGGTCAGAGTCCACATACACACATAGATGTGGATATAAAGACATATATAAGGGTATATCCTCCCCCAGATAATTAACACGGATCTCTTGAGTATTGGGTTCACAAGTGATTTTTCTTTTGGGGTCCTCACTGCTCACCTGCAAAGTCTTAATTATTTCCATCTCCATGACTGGCCACCTGAAACCCTGCCCAGTGGGAGAACTCAGCCCATTCACATTAAGATAGGGCTCCCTTACAGCTTGCGGGTGCTTGTGCTACCTGGATGCTAAATATTGTGGTTGACTCTTAAAATATGATTTAAACCCCCAGATTAATATTCTTTCCAATAGAAACCAAGCTAGTGTGTTTCTTGTTTGAGTGATGGTGTTGTTGATGAGGGTGATGATGGTGATGGTAGCCCTCTGAGAACACGAATCTTGACTTTTGTGTTTATGGCTGCCTTCCCCATATCTGGCAAAGAGTAGTCACTCAGTTATATTTGTAGAATGAAAAAAGATTATCTTAAGCTTTTCCAGGTGCACCTAGGTTGCATCTTCAGCCAACCAGAACACCAGAACAGAAAGGAGCCATAAGCACTGTTTAAAGTCCAGTTATAAAAAGCAATGGCAAAAAAATAAAATAAAATAAAGTCCAGTTATAGCTCCATGGAGTTACTGCTCTGAGTGAGGCTCCAGGAGGTGTTAGGCTGGGCTGAGACCTGTCCTCTCCACAGCTCTGTGCCACTCAGTGGCCTCTGTCCAGATCTCAGACTGGACCTGTGCCTTGAGGAAAGACGCTGCTTCGGATGAGGTCAGGTCTTGGTTGGAAGGATTCTCTATGGACAGAAGGGGTGATAGGCAAAATATTTAGCAACTGCCACTGCATGGGCACTAACTAAGTAGAATGATGTCCTGATAAATCAGAATGGACGCTGTGACCAATCTAAATGGATACTGTGACCAATTAGAATGGACATTGTGACCAATGAGAAATATTGCTGTGACCAATTGGAATAAATGCCATGACCAATCAGAATGGATACCATGACCAATCAAAATGGACATGATGACCAAGCAGAATGGCCTCTGTAACCAGTCAGAAGGGAAACTGAGCAACCAGAGGTACACCAGCCATAACAGCTGCTGTGGCTGTACCAGTGTGTGCAGCTGAATATTAGCTTGAACTGGGGGCAGTGTGGTTGTGCCAAGCTGGTCAATGCTGGCAGCGCTGAGATGTGCTCAGGCCAAGCTGGCAGCCCTCCCACTACTGTTCACATTCCCTCAACAGGGGGTGGCTTGGAAGTCCATTTCTTGAAATGGGACATGGGCATGCCAAGGATCTTTAGGAGGCTAGTTGCTCTCACTAGTCTTGTGACTTAGGCCAAATTTCTAAACATTTCTTCCATTTCTTCCTTTGTAAAATATACTGGGTGGGCTAGTATATATAAAGAACTTAGACAAGGTTCTGGTATACACTAGGTGCTAGATAAATGAATGGCTAAAAAAACTGACTCCATAAATCATTGCTGTTAGTATTCATTGAAGCCTGGGAGCTGGATGGATAGATTTGGGGCAAATCAAGGTTGCTTTGATCTTGACCATTTCTGTAGACTCACCTCCATCAAGCTCCACCTGAATCCACAGAGGGTCCCCGAAGACTGCCCAGCAGAGAGGGCTGGCTCCTGACGTGGTCAGGCCAGAACACCCAGTCACACGGAGCCTCTCCGTGTTGTCTTGAATCGTCACTTGCTTCTGAGCCATCACATGCCACTCGCTGGTTGAACACTCAGCAAACACGGTGAAATCCCCGGGGGCTGTGAATTGGTGGGTCACCCTGCTGGACAGACTGCCAGCAACAGTCAGAAAAGTTACCAGTGTTAGGCTCACACAAACACATGCATTCACACACGTGTGCACACATGTACTCACCCACGGCACATCTTCCCTGCTCTGCAAAGATAAAAAGAATGAAGAAAAAGATGCTATATGACCAAGCCAGGGTCTCAGTGTTCACAAAGGTTACATTAAGACTCCCAAAGCAAGTGAGAAGTGGAAGAAATAGCTCTGACTAACCAGGGAGCCGAATATTTGGCCGGAAGTCTGTTTTCTGCCATTTATTGCCTCTGTGGTCCATACAAACCCCCTCTTCGGGCCTTCTTGCTTAGTCTGTAAAATACTGTGCCCAGTCTACCTCTCTGGGCTTTCTTTCCCCATCTGTAAAATGGGATCAGAGTCCAAACATATCAAAATTGTGGCTGTTTTGCTTTTCATTTTCCCGAGGGGACTAATTTAAATCTCTAAAATGGCCTGCAAACATCCCCATCATCTCCCTTCCTGTCCCTCTCCTCATCCCCTGCCACACTCCCCTTCTCTGACTATCCTAGTAGCTCAGACCTCTTTGCAGTTCATAGGACTTGTCACCTCTTCCCCACCCAAAGGCCAGTAAGCATGCCGTTCTTTGCAGGGAAAACTCCTGCCCTTCTCTCTGCTCATACTCTTGGTCTTCCTTCAGTTCTCATTTTAAACATTGCCTGCTCTGGGAAGTTTTCCTGGATTCCCTTTACAGACACTGTGGCTTCTCTGCTTCTCCTGGGTGACCTTGCTTATTCCCCATCATTCTTCTCTGCGGGGCCGTCGGTGCAGATAGTCACTGTCAGTTCCCCCTGTGTACCTGCACCTGGCGCAGCACCTAGCACATAGCAAGTGCTGAGAAATAGTTTACAGAAGCACACAGTTGTGAAAAAGCCTGGAGGACAGTGGCCTGGAGTTAGCCTAGGAGAGCCTGTTTCTCCCGTTAATCACAACTAACATACGGGCAGAAGACAAAACGAAACTATGAGAGGACCCTGAGAAGGAAACTCCAGCAGGCAGACAGGACCAAAGTCAGAAGCTCAGGAGCCATCCATAAAGATGGGGGTTTCCTGCTTTCTTTGTCCCAGTGGTAGCCTGAGTCATGGTACTGCACAGTGAGTAAAGGAAACAAAAACCCAGATAGAAATCCCTTCTGTTAGCCAGGGGACCAGAGAAAGGGGCCTAGGGAGTCTGAGCGTACAGGGGAAATACCCATTTTTTGTTTTGTGTTGTTTATCTCTTCTTCTCTCCCGTCCCCATCCCAAGCTATCCTCTCTCTTGGAGCTGCACGGACTGTGTGGGATGATGCAGAAATACCTAAGAGAAAACTGATCTTTCTATCCAGATGAACCATGGAAAGGGGACTGTGGAAGCTGGAGAGTGTAGGGAAAGTCCTGAAAAGGAGAGAGGAGAGCTCCCTGATTCTGTGTGTGACCTAGCATGAATCACGAGTTCACCCATAAACTGTGCATGTGCAGAACAGACCCAAAGAAACATAGTAAAAGCCTTTAGTAAAGGACTAAGCTGCAGCGGAAACCAGCACCCCAAGTGGCACACGAGTGGAACGGAACCTGACAGCTTTGGAAACTGAACTGGTGTGGGAATCTCTGCTCATAGAAGGCAAGTCAGAATGTGCGGTCTGAATCTAATTGGGTTGGTTGTCTGCTAAAACAAAACAAACAAACAAAATATTAACATTTTCCAGAGCATTTTAAAAAGAACCCAGAGTCTTGGAACCTACTACCCAAAACATCCAGAATACAATTCAAAATTGCCTGATACACAAAGAACACGAAAATGTGACCAAATTTCAGGGAAAATATCATCGATATATGTCAGCTCTGAGATGACTCAGATATTGAAATTACCAAAGACTTTAACCCAGGGATTATAACCATGCTCTGTGAAATAAAAGGAAATCCTCCTGAAATGAATGGAAAGATAGACATTCTCAGCAGAAAAGTATAAACCACTAAAAGCCAAATGGAAATTTTAGAAATGAAAAGCACAGTGTATGAAACAAAAGATTCACTGGATGGATTTAACAGCAGAACAGAGATGGAAGAGGGAAAAGTCACCTAACTAAAAGAGCAAGAGGAACTATCCAACCTAAAGAACACAGAGGGAAAAAATATTTAATTTTTTAAAATGAGTAGAATGTCAGCAATCTGTGTTACAATATCTAAAAGTAAAACATTTGTGTTATTTTAGCACTGGAGAGGTTGCTGTAGAAAAATATATTTGAAGAAATGATGGCTGAAA
Organism: Bos grunniens; assembly: GCF_055505025.1. Lineage (NCBI taxonomy): Eukaryota > Metazoa > Chordata > Mammalia > Artiodactyla > Bovidae > Bos > Bos grunniens. Next base: position 8,005,564 of record NC_141182.1, read on the forward strand.
TTTTTCCATATTTGGCAAAACACATAAATTCAAAGATTCAAGAAATTCTATGAAACCAAATGTAAACAAAAAACAAACAAGCAAAAAAACTTGAAGCATGCCCACACAATTGCTGAATAGCTTGAAAATCAAAAGAATAAAAAGAAAATCTCGAAATCGGTCTGAAAAAAAATGATACACTACATATAGTGAGGGGCTTCCCAGGGCCACTATTGGGAAAGAACCTGCCTGCCAATGCAGGAGACATAAGAAATGTGGGTTGGATCCCTGGGTTAGGAAGATCCCCTGGAGAAGGGCATGGCAACCCACTCGAGCGTTCTTGCCTGGAGAATCCCATGGACAGAGGAGCCTGGAGGACTGCAGTCCATAGGTCACAAACAGCTGGACACAACTGAAGTGACCTGCCTCCCACATAGAGCAAACAGTGATATGAATGACTGTAGATTTCTTTGGAAACTGTGGAGGTCAGAGATAGTGAATGACATCTTCAAAGTGTCAAAAGAACTGTCAACACATAATTCTATAGCTGGCAAAAGTATCTTCCAGGAATTAAAGCAAAATAAACACATTATCTGGTGTTTGGTGATGGACAGGGAGGCTGGCGTGCTGTGATTCATGGGGTCGCAAAGAGTCAGACATGACTGAGCGACTGAACTGAACTGATCAGGAATAAAGAAATTCTCTAAGAGACTTTGTTGCTGTAAAATCTACTTTAAAGAAAATGCTAAAGGAAGTTTTTCCAGCTGAAGGGAAATGATATCAGAGGGAGACTTGGAATTTCAGGAATGAAGGGAGAGCACAAGAAAAGGTAAATGTCTCGGTAAATGTAGACTGGTTTTTAAATGTAGACTGGTTTTTAAATGTAGACTGGTTTTTTCCTCTCAAGTTCTTTGATATACGCATAACTGTTGAAAGGGCTTTTCAGTGTATATAAGTGCCCTACAATTGACAATTATAACATAAAAGATGAAAGGCAAAGGAAACCATATGCTAACAAGGCCTTAACATTTTACCTGAAGTGGTAAAATATTAACTCTAAGTGAATATTTTACCACTGAGAGTTAATAAAGTGAAACTTTAAATATATATATTATAATCCCCAAAGAAACTACTTAAAACATTATCCAAATAAGTATTACCAAAAAAGCCAATAAATAAGCAAAAATAGAATACTGAAAATATTCAAATAATCCAAAAGAGGGCAAGAAAGGGGAGAAACAAGGAGGAAGTAAACAGAGGGTAAAATAGAACACAAATAACAAAATAACAGACCTAAATCTAACTATATCAATAATTATATCAATTGTAAAAGGTCTAAACATAACAATTATTATGCCAGATGGAATTTAATAGAAACCAAGACTCAACCATATGCTGTCTACTAGATGCCCACTTTAAATATGACAGTATGGCTCAGTTAAAAGGATAAAGAAAGATGTAACAGTAAACACTAATCAAAAGAATGCTGGAGTGTCCATTATTAATATCAAACAATGTAGATTTAAGAATAAACTAGCTCTAACTCTTTATAGAAATGTGAAGGATAGCTTTGAATCTAGCCCGTTTTTTAGCAATCCATCTGGAAGAAGCAATTTATTTCATTCTCTAAACTCTGATGCCAACTGAAATTGCCCAGGACTAAAAAGCAGAGAAATGGATTTTTTTTTTTCCTGATTTCTCTCTCAGTGATCTTACCCAAGGGAGAAGAGCACAAAGTGGTTTAGTAACTGCGGCCAACAAAGAGAAGCTATGCTCGGAGAACAAAGCAATGGAGACAAGAACTTAAATTTAATAATCCTATGGCCCGACAATTCCACTCCTGGGTATAAGCCCAACAGAAATGTGTACATATGTGCTTGAAAAGTCATTTACTAGAATGTTCACAGCTGTACAAGTTGTATTAATAATAATCCAAATGCGAAACCACCCCTATGCATGTAGCATTGACATACTTGAATGAATGAATAAATAGAGGAATATTCATACAACAGAGTGTGTATGGCAATGATAAAAAAGAAACCACAGTTATACACAATAACATGGATCAATCTCAGAAACATGCTTATTGAGCAGAAGTAAGACACAAAAGAAAATATACTTTATGGTTATATTTATATAATCTTCAAACACAGGTCACAGTATTCAATGATGTTAGAAATCATCCTTGGGGACGCCCTGGAGGATTTCTAGGGGGAGAATCATGTTTTGTTTCTTGATCTGGATGCTGGTTATATGCCCGAGTTTTTTGTGTAAAAATTAATTGAGCTGTATCTTTTTATGCGCTTTTCTGTACACACCTTGTGCCTCAATGAAAAGTTTAAAAATTAGTTCAAGGCTCCCTCACTTACTGATTTGTATACATTGCTTTGACATGAATGGGATACAGCTTAATGGGAAGGGAAGGTCGCCCTCCAGACTCAGAGGTGTCCAGAGGTGACTTGAAATAAGACCCAAGAATAACGGCAACACCCTGATCTGCCAGTAGGTGGCAGTGAGTTATCCAGCACCAGGACAAATTTCACTTTATGCTAATTGTCCCTTAAGGCACTGAGATAATTTCAGAAATGTAGAAAGTTGCCCATGACAAACGAAGAAACAAAACAGCTTGCCATGCAAGTGAGCACAAGACACGGAGGTGCAAGGCAAGCATTTAAAGGAGAAATTCTTTGACTTAACTGTTGTTTCGGTTTGAGGTCTGATCCTATCCCATTGTTGTTTAGTCGCTAAGTCGGGTCTGACTCTTTTGCAGCCCCGTGGACTATAACCTGCCAGGCTCCTCTGACCATGGGATTTCCCTGGCAGGAATCCTGGAGTGGGTTGCCATTTCCTTTTCCAGAGGATCTTCCTGACCCAAGGATAGAACCATTGTTTCCTGCGTTGGCAGGTGGATTCTTTACTGCTGAGCCACTGGGAGAGTCCTCCTATCCCATTAACTCAGGTGACTTATCTGGCATGGAGATGAACAGTTCGGTTTGAAAAGCCCACCTTGTACTCTAATGAGGAGTTAAGCAAAAGTAGGAGTCTGTACAAACACATTTTAAAAGAGCATAGTGACATTTATGCAAAGTATGTGACCTCTGTACACTTAAAATTCATGCTATTTTCACATTGTAAATTGAGTGCTGAGGCTGCTGGTGCAGATAAGAGAGCATCAGAAATATATATCCTAATGTTAAAAAGAATCATAGAAGAAGGTGAGTGGGTAGTTTCAAGGTCTAACAAATCTTTAAAGTAGACAAAATTGGATTGTTTGGGTGGGGTAATGGTGAAGGGTGTCACCATCTATTTCTTTCAAAAGAGAAGAAAAAAAATACCAGTAGCTTTTACTTACAGGAATGCCCTGAGGGATTGCAAACGTAAAGCATTGCTTATTGCTGTTTCTCTTAGATTATGAAAAAAATTAATCAGAGAATTCCAGAGAGTAGTATGATAAACACCCTTGAATTCAGCATCCTGACTGGACAAATATTTGCATTTTGTCCCACTTGCTCCAGTTTTTAACTATATTTGTATGTTACTAAGATGTCCTTGTGTAACTAAAGAGCTTAGCAGGGCTACAGTCAGTTTTAACTTATGCCAAGTACAATTTGTATGAAATTTGGGGGGTGAAAGATTGTGTAACATAGCATTTCTTGTTTTATGAATGAAATACTAGCAAATGGGAAGAAACTCACAGAATAATGCCTTGGGTATTTCTATCACTTAAACCTTTTTTTCCCCGCAAAGCATCTTCATGTATAATTTGTTTTATTCTGTAAAACTGTTAATACATTATTGACCAGAAACATATTAACAGCACAGGTATTAATTTCTACAAAAATTCCCTGGTCAATAAATGTATTAAGATCGCCATCAATATAAATGTGATAGGGAAGGAAATGGAAACCCAGGTATCATCTCTGAGTCTCAAATTGTATCTGGGATAAGAACCCCAGCCTCTGGATGCAGTTTATTTGGTGGCATGGCACAATGCCTGAGACCCCAGAGGATTTCTGAGCTTGAGACCCAGCACACTCGCTGGACCAGATCTGGGCTGTGGGCGGGGCTTGCCCTTAGTTTGCCCCACCCGACCCAGGCCTTCCAGGAAGGCTAGGCCCCCGCAGGGCTGGATTCAGAGACCTAGCCCCACGAGGTAGAACCAGAGATGTTTCAGGGTTAGGTGAGGGGCTTATGGGCCTCCATGATTTCCCTGAGGATCCTTGTTGAACTGGAGCCCCTGAAATGAACCAGAACCCAAGGAGGACCTGGAACTGATGGGGCGGTCCTCTGGCTGGGGCACCCAGCAGGGCAGAATGGAGCTTACCCAGGCCCAGGTAGGACTCTGAAACGTTATGAATTGTGTGCAGCTGCCTTTGGGTTGGGGAGGTTCTGTTCCCTAGAGGAGGCAGCACTCAATGCCCTTGGGCCCTGATGCTGCCAGCCACGTTCTCCATTGGGTCTAAGAGCCAGGGCTTTGATTCCCAGGCGGTCCTGACTTATCCGGCTGTGCTGCCACTCACTAGCTGCATGGCTTGGGCAATGCTACTAAACCCTCTAAGCTTCAACAGCTTTGTCTGTAAAACAAGATAATCCTTATCTAGCTCAGCACTGTCCAACAGAAACTGTGAGCCACGTGTATCATTGTAAACTTTCTAATGGTCACATTGAAAAAGTGAGAAGGAACAGGTGAAATTAATTTTAATAATTTATTTCCTTTAACCTGATGCTTTTGAACTGTGATGTTGGAGAAGACTCTTGAGAGTCCCTTGGACTGCAAGGAGATCAAACCAGTCAATCCTAAAGGAAATCAGTCCTGAATATTCATTGCAAGGACTGATGCTGAAGCTGAAGCTCCAATACTTTGGCCACCTGATTCGAAGAACTGACTCATTGGTAAAGACCCTGATGCTGGGAAAGATTGAAGGCTGGAGGATAAGGGGATGACAGAGGATGAAATGATTGGATGGCATCACCAACTCGATGGACATGAGTTTGAGCAAGCTCTGGGAGATGGTGATGGACAGGGAGGCCTGGCGTGCTGCAGTCCATGGGGTTGCAAAGACCTGGACATGATTGAGCGACTGAACTGAACTGAACCTCATAGATCCATAACACTAGCATTTATACGTATGTGTGGGTGCATGCTAAGTCACTTCAGTTGTGTCCAACTCTTTAAGACCCTGTGGACTGTAGCCCAAGAAGCTCCTCTGTCCAGGAGATTCTCTGGGCAAACACTCTGAAGTGGATTGCTGTGCCCGCCTCCAGGGAATCTTCCTGACCCAGGAATCGAACCCACGTCTCATGTCTCCTGCATTGGTGGGTGGGTTCTTTACCACTGGTGCCGCCTGGGGACAGCCCATTTCTATGTATAAGCAATATCAAAACATCATTTAGTGAGATATTTAACACTCTTTGGTGGGGAGGGAGCTACGTCTTCAATATTCCATGTGTATTTGCATTTACAGCACATCTCAATTGAGAGCTGCCTTATTCCAAGGGCCCAGTAGCTCATATGGTGAGTGGCTGTTATATTGGACAGCATAGCTTTAGCTCATGAGGTTGTTGTGAGGATTAAGTGAAATCATGTATGAAAGCTGCTTAGCTGCTCTATTATTAGTAATGCTACTATTATTTTTATTATCCTTATCAATAAAAAACATTCCCACCCCCAGGTGAGCATCTTCCTCACCCCATTACTGACTCCTTGGACAGTGACTCAGGGAAGACTCTACTGAGCCAAGCCGAAAGGACCCAGCTCTCCATGACTGCTGGAGTGACCTTCGCTGAGAAAACCTGTGAACACCGTTCTTCCCATTTCCATATGTATGCCACTTTGTACTGTCGTTTTGCCATGCCTTCTGTCAACAGGTGGAGACTATTTCTCTGGCCTTGGAACTTGCTTTGGCCAATGGGAAAATTAGAAAATGTGACATAGGTAGTGATTCAAAAATGCTTGCATGTTGTGCTTTGCTTTCTCTCGTTGCTTGAGACTCTTCTGCCGCCATGCAGCTGAGCCTAGACTAGCCTGTGGGTGACAAGTGACACATGCCACTAGCCAACATCCAGCTTACTGCCAGACACATGAATGAGGCCTTCCTAGGCCATCCATCTGAGCTAGACCACACGAAAAGCCACCTAGCTAATCCAAAGAACCATGGAAAATAATCACTATTATTGTAAATCACCAAGTGTTAGGTTGTTTTGTTATGCAGCAAAAACTGACTGATACATTCTGAATCAAGGCTCAGAGATACCTCTTACCTGGGTGGGTAGTAGGGATCGAAAATGTGGCCATCTCCCATATTAATTATACAGGACAGGTTTCCGATGTAGGGAGAAAGGAGCCATGTAAGGGAGATGGTGATGTTGTCAAAGATGAAACTCTCATTGGACACCATCAACTGCAGGCCTGCAGATCAAAACACAAATGCCATTTGCTATTATGAAGCAAAATTGCATGTTTCTGTTTAAAACTTACTGTCTTCTGTCTACCTGTCCTTAGTGGAGCTTTTACAGCTTCTGCATGTTTATTCTACTTTATAAGGTTCTTTTGAATCTTGTTTTTCATCCAGGATACAGAACTTGAAATGTACAGAGGGTCTACAGTGAAAAGAAAGTCCTTCCCTACTGCTACCCCTCAGACCCCCAGTTCTGGTCCCCAGAAGCAATCACTGTTAACCAGTCTCCTGGGTCACCTTTTACAGATACTGCAAGGAGATCCAACTAGTACATTCTAAAGAGATCAGCCCTGGGTGTTCTTTGGAAGGAATGATGCTAAAGCTGAAACTCCAGTACTTTGGCCACCTCATGCGAAGAGTTGACTCATTGGAAAAGACTCTGATGCTGGGAGGCATTGGAGGCAGGAGGAGAAGGGGACAGAGGATGAGATGGCTGGATGGCATCACTGACTCGATGGACATGAGTTTGAGTGAACTCCGGGAGAGGGTGATGGACAGGGAGGCCTGGCGTGCTGCGATTCATAGGGTCTCAAAGAGTTGGACGCTACTGAGAGACTGAACTGAACTGAACTGAATACATGCACAAGCATGTACATACTTTTTTATTTATACAGATGGTGCTCTGTTCACTATTTGGCACCTTCCGTTTTTTTTTTTTTTTTTTTTTTCACTTAATATATCTTGGAGATTGTTCTGTATGAGTTCAGTCAGAGAGCTCTTATACCCTTTAAAAGCTGCACAGTGTAGCCTAATTTATTTAACTAGGATCCATTGATTGTCTAAATGTACTTTATAATGTTTAAAAAGACAAAAGGCAAAGCATCTTTAGGAAAATCTCCTTGGTTAGGGTGGCTGATGAATCAATGTTAGCCATTTAGCGCACCTTAAATTTTACGAAAACTAAAGCTTCATAAGTTAGCCTAGAGGATGGGGTGAAGGGTAGAACTTCTGGGGTTCATGCAGCCCCGGGCTAATTTGTGCAATACCATCTTTTGGTTTCTGGCACAAATGAGAAGGGAAAAGAAATAAAAAGCAGACACAAATGAAAAGGACTTTCCTGAGCTGGTGAGAAAGCCACCGCGGTCCTGATTGGTCCTGACTCACAATCATCCGAGGAAACTCGGGATGCAGCAGGCCATTCTGGGCACAAAGGCCAGGGGGTGGAGGGAGAGGAGACTGCTGGATGAAGTTCCTCCCTTCAGAAATCAGAAACTGATGTGATCAGAACACACTGATTCACAAGGGACAGGATATTTGAAATCAAAGTCAAGACAGAAAATCTGGTCCATGTGGCAGCCAGACCCAGCTCACCCACTGCCCTAAGCTGCGTGTCTGTCTGACGACAGTGAGGCTGCGACTGGCAGATCTCCAAGGGCACCCTTTGTCCGGGAGCAAAATCACCAAACGGAAACTGCTGCCAAACCACGTGGCCTCTCTTCCCAGCAAACAAAACGAGACACCCTGCTAACTCTTATTCCACCCATGCGTGTTCCATAAACTAATGCCACCCCCACGTCCTGTACCCTCTCTTCTATGCAGGCTTCTTCCTCCTGTCTCTGTGGGTTCTGCTCTCCTGGATGGCCCCTGGGGACCCCAACGTTCCCTGACTCATCTTTCCCCTGCAGAGCTCCTTGCTCCATTACTCACAGCCTCAGTAGAATTTGCTGTTCTGACCGATTAATTGGTTGGACAAGGGCATAATGTGGTGTCCCAACCCAAGGGGAATTGGCACTGTTAGTAAGAATGAACTCGATACAGCCATTTTGGAAGGTAATGTGGCAATATCTACTAACATTTAAAATTCACATACCCTATGACCCACCATTTCTGCTACTAGAGATCTCTCCTCTAAAAATAATCCCAGGTACATGCCAAGATACATGCACAAGAGATCACCGCAGAGTGATCTGTAAGAAGGAAAACTCAGATGCAGTCTAAGTGTCCATCAAGAGGGGAACAGGTTAAATAGATTTTGACTTAATCTTATGATGGGAGAAGGCAATGGCAGCCCACTCCAGTACTCTTGCCTGGAAAATCCCATGGTCGGAGGAACCTGGTGGGCTACAGTCCATGGGGTCACAAAGAGTTGAACACGACTAGCAACTTCACTTTCACTTATGATGGGATACTGTGCAGTCATTAAAAGGATAAAGTAGTGACTTGGAGAGAGGTCCAAGATATATTATTAAGTGAAAAACATTGAGTTGGAGACTAAAATGTTTAACTCATTATATTTATATGAAAATATACATCTGTACATTCATGTCTATGGCTGTCTATGAAAACACTTTAAAAGGAGGGAAGAATTTATTCTAAATAGTTAACACAAACAGGATCATAGAATTGAATGGGGGGAGTCTTCCTTCTTGATTCATAAAACTTGCACAAATTGTGGTAGTTGGGTTCCGTTTATGGTTTTTTAGATTTGTGAAAGTCCCTGTGCATTCTAAAATGGCAGCCTATGGGGAGGGTGGTGGTTGAGTGGGTGTGGCATGTAGGAATCCTTCTAATCAAGTAATCTCGGTTTTGTCTGTTGTGTTTATTGGCTCAATCCATGAAATTTAATTTGAAAGGTCTTGGAGTTAAAACAGTTATTTTAAACTTCTGGTTTGGTGGCTTGTTTTGCAACTGAACCTCAAATGGTTTTCCCCCAGACTAAGCCAGGCAGGGAGTTTTGAGGACAGCAGTTTTGAGCGAGGAGGTCTCTTAACACACAGCAGATCTGCCCCGTGAATGGCTGCTCCCTCTGGTCCAAGGGAGACTAGACATGGCTTGGAAATAAGAAGGGAATTCCCGCACCCCGGCAAGCTGGAGACTCACCTTCCCGGCACAGGTACTGCACCCACAGGTAGCTGCCTCGGCCGGGGCACAGGTCTCCAAAGTAGGTCCCATCTGCTGCCACCTGGCAGGCCTGCAGCCCCTGGCACTGGCCTGGGAGGCACCCACATCCCAGAGGAAACAGGAGCCGTGTGAAGGAGACAGGGGATAACACAGACAAGAGATGAACGACCTTGCATTTGTTCATTCACCCACCACGCCCCCAACAAGCACCAGTTAGTACCTACTGAAGACCCAGCACTGAGCCTGGTGCTGGCTGTGAGAGAAGTAGATTCCTTCCCTCCAATAGCTCAGGGTCCAGAATGTTGGAATACACCAGAATCCCCAGGAGGGCTTGTGAAGACACAGATTCTAGACCCCGATTTCGATTCAGTAGATTTGGACAGCAGCTTGAAAATTTGCTTTTCTAACAGGTGATGTCAAGGCTGCTGGCCCAGGGACCTCACTTTGAGAACCACCGGTCCACTGGCATCTAGTCAGATGACCTAAGGTAGAATCCCACACCCTGAGAACTGGCAAAGAGGGGACAAGATTAGGAACTCTGAGTCTGCCAAGGGCACCAGGTGTCCACAGGAGACGGGTGTGGTCTGGTCAGAGCTCTGGTCAGAAACTGCGGGGTCATGCCAACGCCCCTCCCTCCACCCATGTAGATGTAATAGCTGCCTAGAGAGGCCTGGAGAAGGGACAGGCAGGTCCTGGCTCCCTCCTTGGCTCCAGAGCATCCTGTAGGTTTGCCCTGCACCCACTCCAGTGTTCTTGCCTAAGAATCTCAGGGACGGGGGAGCCTGGTGGGCTGCCGTCTATGGGGTCACACAGAGTCGGACACGACTGGAGCGACTTAGCAGCAGCAGCAGCAGCATCACCTTCCTTGTCCTCTTTCATCTCTTAGAAACCCATGCTTGCTCCAGATTTTGGCATGCATATTTATTTTTTTAAACAACTTTATTGGGGCTTCCCGGGTGGCTCAGTAGGTAAAGAATCTGCCTGCAATGCAGGAGACTACTTGCAATGCAGGAGACCTGGCTTCAATCCCTGGGTTGGGAAGATCCCCTGGAGAAAGGAATGGCAACCCACTCCAGTATTCTTGCCTGGGAAATCCCATGGACAGAGGAGCTTGGTGAGCTATACCATGGTTATACTCTTTCTCTATACTCAAAAGAGTATAGCGATACCAAAGCTAAACTCTTTGCTACCATGGAGTAGCGAAGAGTCGGACACGACTGATCGACTAAAATTAAAATTACTTTTCTTTCTACTTCTATTTATATGTTTTGGCTGTGCTGGGTCTTCATTGCTCTGCATGGGCTTTCTCTAGTTGCAGCGATCTGGGGCTACTCTCTGTGGCCACGTGTGGTCTTCTCACTGCGGTAGCTTCTCTTGCTGCAGAGCAGACTCTAGGCTTTCTCCAGTTGCAGCGATCTGGGGCTACTCTCTGTGGCCGCGTTGGTCTTCTCACTGAGGTAGCTTCTCTTGCTGCAGAGCAGACTCTAGGCACACGGGCGTCAGTAGTTGTGGCCTATAGACTCAGTCGCTGCAGCCTGGGGGCTTCGCGGCTCCGTGGCGTGTACAATCTTCCCAGACCAGGGATCATACCTGTGTCCCCTTTATCAGTAGACCAACTCTTATCCACCGCCACCAGGAAAGTCCCAGATTTTGACATATCTCAGTGCTCTTTGCCTGCCCAGTTACTTTGCCAGGCAAGCGCCACCCCATCCTCAGATTCTCTCCTGGCCCTGATTCCTCCCCCTGTGTCATGGTTTCATGCCTCCCTCTTGTCTTGTCTTCTTCAGTTGCCCGGTCATGTCCAACTGTTTGTGACCCCATGGATTGCAGCATGCCAGGCCTGCCTGTCCCTCACCATCTCCCAGAGTTTGCCCAAGTTCATGTTCACTGCATTGGTGATGCCATCCAACCATCTCACTCTCTGATGCCCTCTTCTCCTCCTGCCCTCAACCTTTCCCAGTATCAGGGGCTTTTCCAATGAGTCAGCTGTTCGCATCAGGTGACCAAATATTAGAGCTTCAGCTTCAGCATCAGTTCTTCCAATGAGTATTCAGGGTTGATTTCTCTTTGCTGTCCAAGGAACTCTCAGGCGTCTTCTCCAGCACCACAGTTCAAAGGCATCAATTCTTTGGTGCTCTGCCTGCTTTATGGTCCAGCTCTCACAACCGTATGTGACCACTGGGAAGACCATAGCCTTGACCATAGCCTTGACTATATGGATTTTTGTCAGCAGAGTAATGTCTCTGCTTTTCAACACACTGTCTAGGTTTGTCATAATTTTCCTACCGAGAAGCAATTGTCTTCTGATTTCGTGGCTGCAGTCACCATCCGTAGTGATTTTAGACTAATAAGCCTCACCTGTTATTGTTAGCCATGGACCAATGACTCTTCAGTTTATGTCTCTTGTCTAGCTCTCTCTTGAGTTCCGATCCTATGTGTCCAGTCATCTACACAGCATCTACACATGGGTGTCACAGGGTACCCTGGGCTTCTCATATCCTGAAATGAGGTTTTGATCTCTAATTAGAGTTCAAGTGTGTCCCCCAAAATGTATCTTGAAGTTCTAGCCTTTGGTGCCTGTGCATGTGAGCTTACTTGGAAATAGTCTTTGCAAACATAATCAAGTTAGGATGAGGTCATTAGGGTGAGCCCTTTGTCCAGTATGATCGCTGTCCTTTGGACACAGAGACAGGACACGTGAAGCTGGAAGCAGAGATTAGAGAGACACATCTACAAGGGTTTGTGGTGGAGCGTTGCCAACAAATCCTGGATGCTAGATGAGGAGAGGAAGGGCTCTCCTCTGCAGGTTTCAGAGCTAGAGAAGTCCAGCTCTCATCTTGATTTTGGACTGGCCTCCAGACTGCCAGAGAATGTGTTTTCTGTTGTTTTAAGCCACTCAGTTTGTGGTACTTGGTAAGGCAGCCCCAGGCCAGATCTCCCTTCTCCTCTTTCCACCAGCTTCTCCTCCTGCAGCCTCTCCTCTCAATGCCAAGGTCGTCCTGGACTCCCACCATTGATGAATCCCATCAGTACTTCCTGTTTCTGAAACCTGTCCCTTTCTGTCCATCTGCACTGCCCTAGTCTGTGCCCCCAGCCTCTCTCACTTGGGTTTCTGGCATCAGCCTCCCTTGCCTGGACTCACAGCAGCCTGTGGGTGGCTTTAAAACACACCTGGCTGTGTTCCTCCCCTGCTGTAAAGCTTCCAGTGCTTCCCCAACATCTTGGGCTACAGCCTGGGTTCCTCGGGTGCGAGTGCCCCACCTCCACCTGCGCTGAACACTTTGCAGCTCCCTGCACCTACCACGCTCTTTCTCGGCCCTGAGACCGACACAGGCTCTTCCCTCTCCCTAAACACCCCTCCCCATTCACCCTGTTGTCCTTTTCCTGCATGATTCCTATCAGATCTTCAGGTCTCAGTTAGATCTCACTTCCCCTGGGAAGTGGGCCAGTCCTTTGACCATCAGCCCGCATATCCACCCTCACCCTACTTGATCTCAAATTCGGGGAACTACATTTCCCACACTCCCCTGTGCTCTAGCAGGTGCTGATGGAAGACTGGAGGCAATGTATTAGCTTCCAGTGGCTGCTGTAACAAATGACAGAAACTTAGTGGCATAAAGCAGTGCACATTTATTACCTCACAGTTCTGGAGGTCAGAGGTCTTGGTGGGCTCAGGGTATGACAGGCTGAAATCACAGCATCACAGCAGGGCTGTGCTTCCTTCCTGGAGCTCCTGGGGAGGAACCTGCCTCCAGTCCCATTCTTCCTGATGGCTGAACTCAGTTCCTTGGGACTGTAGGACTGAGGTCCCATGTCCTTGCTGACTGTCAGTTGGGACCACCCTTAGCTCTTAGAGGCCTCTCTCCAGTCCTTTCACGTGACCCCCTGTATCTCAGAGCCTGCAGTGACCATCAGATCTGTTTCATGCTTGAATCTATCCAATTTATCCATCTGCCAGGTCTGTTTTATGCTTCTAGCTGGAAAAAGTTCTCTGCTTTGAGGGGCTCATGTGATTAGACTGTGCCCACTTAGGTAATCCAGGATAATCTCCTATTTTAAGATTAGCAACCATAATTACTTGCACAGAGACCCTTTTGCCACGTAATTTAGCTTATTCGTGGGCATGGCGTTTCATCATACCCACAGTTCCAGAGACTGGGGCGGGAACCTTGGTGTTCATAACTCTACCTGCCCCGGATGGGAAGAGGTGTGGGCAGGATGCCTCTCACCCCTTCTCACGGTAGCTCCTCTGCAGCCCCAGCTCCCTCTGGCAAGGACCTCCCCCATGGTCCTTGCTCCCACGGGGCAGCCTCCGTCATGGTTCCAGCGCCTGCTGGGCAGCCCTGACTTCTGGTTTTGGTGTGACATCCACTGTGGCTGTCCCTCCAGCCCTTTGGGATAGTAGTGGCTTCATGCTGCTGCACTCTGAGGGTTGCACCCTTATCTCATCTTTGGCCTCTCAGCACTTCCATGACGGGTAGTCCGCTCTGCTGGGAGACCTACCATGAGTTCTAGTTTCCTGCCAGGACCCAGTTCGCTACATCACTCGGCGTGAGTTCTTTCCCTACTAGGGGCGCCCATAGCACTAGAGTGCAGTCTCCAACAGAGAGGGGATGTTTGGTTTTGCTTTGTTCTTGTCCACTGCTCTTTCTCCTGCACACAGAACAGTACCTGACACATAGAGTAGGCACAAAGTGAGTTCTGCGTGAGTGACTAAGGAGCAGCTTTGCCCCCTTCTGTGTGACACTGAGCACAGTGCTAGGTAATTGCCTGCATTTGTGTCTGTCTCCCCATTTGACTGTGACCTCTGTTGAGGAACAGATTGTGTTTTATTCATCACTGAATCCACAGAGCCCACTATCGTGCGTGGCATAATGTCGGTACTCAATTAATGTCTGTTGGCAAACTGATTGAATGAACGAGTGATGGTGGCTCTTAGGTACAAACAGACACCTCCTGGGGCTCCGCCCAGATCTCCTCCAACCTTCCCCCAAAGGATGCAGGGCTTCATCCAGTGTGCCCTCTGGGTGTGGCTACAAGGTTTGAGAGCTTGCATCTGAGTGTTTGAGGAAATAGCCCACTGAGTTCCACCTGAGAGGGAGGCACACTCGTCGGCCTGTCCAGCCCAGGCCGTTCCCCCTTGGGGGGCCACGTCTCAGGGATGTGGGGCCAACGAAGGAGTCGGAGGGAACCAACTAGCTGAAGCCAGCATTTCCTTCCCCGGCGCCTGCTCTAAGGGGAGCAATGTGGGTCAGACGTGTGGGGAGAGGAGCAAGTTGTTTTCCAAGGGAAAATCCTTGTCACCAGACAAACCTGGCTCAGAGGCGGATTTAATCTGGTTTAGGAAAACAAGGGCCTAGACAAATCCTCTCATGTGAAGGGGAGATACTATCCAGAATTGTGGTTTGATTAGACAAAGAAAAACAATTGTTTCAGGACTGTTCGCATAGCAAGGATCAATCCACACATCTCTCAACAGAGGAAGAGACAAACTATGATATAGTCACATATGGATGAAATAAATATGCTAGTACATGTATCAAGAGGAGTGGTGGGTAATCTAACATTTTATTCATTTTGGTAATGAGAGAATGTTAAGCAAATATGGAATAACGTTAAGATCTGACCAAGTTGGGTATTGAATCCAAGGAGTCTGTTGAAGTATTTTTTAGTCTTGTCTGTACATTTGAATTATTTTGAAATTTTAGAAGTTTAAATTCGGAAGAGAAAGCAATATTGTTTGCACCCAGTTGGGATGGGGAGCAAAATGCCCACCGGACTCATCAGATGGCTTTGATGTCAGGTGAGGTGTGAGCCATGGCCCCCTTACTCCCCTACTTGGTGTGGGCAGACTGGCCAGTTTTCCCACATGAAAGAGGCCGGAGTTCAGATGTGAAGGCCGTGCAATCCTTCCAGACCCCTTCGGTGGACACGGGACACTGGGAAGTGTCCTGCACTTGCAGCCAGAGCCCTTGGGTCCTACCTGCCACTTCATCCTTGGCGCTGACCCAGCTGCATTCCTCCTCCAGGTCTGAGGGGTGCCCGGCACCCTGGATGCAGTAGTGGGGCGTCTGGCGCCCGTAGAAAGCGTCCTGGATCTGGATGACCTCCCCCGAGCCACAGTGCAGGGTGGCATTGAGGCCCTCGCAGGCCAGACTCTGGCCGACACCTGTGGCAAAGGTAAGGGGGACACAGGTCACAGATGGGCCAGTGCCCGTTGATGGGAAGTGGAGGGGCCTTGGGCCAGGACTGTGAGATGCTGGACACAGCGGGAGCTGACTTAGCAGGGCTGAGAAACAATGTGATGGGCATGAGTGTGGCTCTGGAGCCAGACTGCCCAGGGTCTGGGCCAGCCCGGCCTTGCCCTGGCTGTGCTGCCTTCTGCAGGCTACCCAGCTTCTCTGTGCCTCCCCTGTATGGGGTAGTCAACATCACACCCCATAGAACTGTTAGGAGGATCAGATGAATCTTTACACATAGAGTCAGGGCTACAGAAGCCGCAACTATTGTTCCGCCTGTTTAAGTACCTTCCTTGAGCCTTATCTGAAAACAAAGATGCTAAACAAGCATTTTTTGAAAAAATGAGTGATTTCATTGAGTCTTTTTACCAGTCCTATGAACTGTACTGTTATCCTCTTTGGTGACATTGGGCTCTGTGGGGTCCCTGTGTTGAGATCCCACTCCAGCCCAGCTCCTGGCATGTGGTCCACACTCGGTAAGCATTTGTTTATTGACCTAGCTCAGGTGTGAACAGCAGAAAGTGGGAACCACTGGCTTCAAACTCAAGCCTGTCTGCCTGGTGGGAGCACCACAGGGCAGAGGTTGAGACCAAAATCTGTGTTCATTCTTGTGGCTGCTGTAACAAATGACCACAGACTTAGTGGCTTGAACATCACAAATGTATCTTCTGATAGTCGTGGTTCAGTGTGGGCTTTACTGGGCTAAAATCCAGGTGTGGCCAGGGCTGATTGCTTCTGGAGCCTTTAGGGGAGAATCGATTCCCTCGCCTTTTCCAGCTTCTAGAGGCCCCTACGGTCCTCATACTGTGGCCCCTTCCTCCGTCTTCAAAGCCAGCAGCACAGCATCTCCCCCTGTCTCTCTGATCATCACATCTCGTCTCATCACTTCCTAGACCTGTGGCCTTGGGGCAGGAACTTACCCCAGAACTTCCAAGCCTCCCTTTCTTAGCTTTGTAGTGGGCCTGCGACAGAATAGTAGAGGTCCTTCTACTGTGTGACGAGTAAGCGCACACAGGCATGCGCAGTTCAGCTCCTGGGGCTGAAGGTGCTGAGACAGGCTTGCAGTGGGGGTGGGGAAGGGGGAGGAGCTTGGTGGGGGTTGGGGAGGGGCTTGGTAAGAAGCCAGGGAAGTTGCATAACCCACAGGTGCACAAAGTTTCTGAGTTTCACAATCAGCCAGGCAGGAGAGTTAAGCTCGAATGGCACCTATCTAAAGCTGAGCATGGGGGAAATAGAGCAGGGACCCCTGTAAGTGTCCAAACCCAGAACGGGGCCTGGAAGCCAGAGTCTCCACTAAGGGGCTTAGAAACAGGAAGAAAGCTGGGCCCAGGAAGCACAAAAGCTTCAACTGAGCCTGGCTTGATGGTCAGGGGACCATGGGGTAGCTCAACTCCAAGACCAAGCCCCACATGGCAGGCAGGACCCAGCGTGGAGCCACAGGCCATGCCTTCAGGGACTTGCACACACACACAGCCCCCAGGGCCCAGAAAGGGTCAACCACAGGCAGCAGATGGAAAGGGCACAAAAGCAGAGCACGGAGGGGATTCAGGAGTTGGGGGTGAGGGGCTCAAAGCCAGGCTGACCAGGGAGCAGGAGTCAAAGGCGAGTGAGAACAATCTCCTGGGACCACATCTCCTTCCACGGGAAGACTGGAAAGGAGAGGAAATGCGGCCGAGCATCTCCATCTAATGCTGGTTGTGAGACCAGCACGGAGGTAGGCAGGTGAGTGGACAGGGATGCAAGCTGGAGAGACGATGGAGTGAGACACAGAGACACGGAGCATCACACACACAGAGACTGCGGGCATTTAGAGAGAGAGAGACAGAGAGAGACAAAGGGAGACACAGCGAGAGAGGAGATGCAGAGAGACGGAGACAAACCAAGAGACAGGAAAAGGTGGAGGAAGACCCCAGAGCAGAGCCCAACTCACCAAACTCGCAGATGAAGGCGAACTCCTGCGTGCAGTTGTCCGAGGCCACCCACCTAAAGGAAGGGTCTCTCCCGATGTAGCTGCAGGCTTTGGGTGCAGAAGCATCCTGCCCTCGGCGCCAGTGGCTGTAGCTCACACATGAGGCGTCCATCCAGATCCTGGGCCCTGGGATGGGAACACGACCACCAGGCCTTGCCCCAACGCCACTCCTTGTGTGCAGTGGGTGCTTAATCAGTGCTGACGGATGGCCTGTAGGCCTCTGTGCCACGCCAGTGCAGGGGCATTGCCTAGCCACTGTCTTCCAACGTAAGACAGGAAGACCTGTCTTCCAGGTTTCTTGACCTGCAAACCAGGGCACCAAGCCCATGCAAGGCAGTTTGATTAAATAAATGATGCTTCCAGCAATGTCTAAGCACAGTCGAAAAAAGAGCATAGCAGTGTGCCTTGGGTTGGTAAGAAATGTTCCAGAAAGAAACAGGGGACTTGTTATATATACGTGGACAGTGATAAGTTAAAGTAGAAGTAGTTTTCATAGCCTCGGTACTCTTCAGAGACTTGAATGCACTGACAAGGCTACTGAAGAAGTGAGAGAGAGACTGTGTGTGTGTGTGTGTGTGTGTGTGTGTGTGTGTGTATCAAGGACACCAGAGATCTTGAAAGCACTGGATATGAAATATTTACTGTGAAGACTTAAGAATACATTTACCATTTTTTAGAGGAAAGAATCCATACATATTGTTAAGGAAGATTCAGAGAGCAAAAAGGTATAAAATGAAAACATCCCTTTCAACTCACAGACTTCTCCCATCATTGTTATGTCTCTTGTAAATTGTTCCAGAACAAGTGGCATCCACACACACACCTCTAGAGTGCCTGGAATCTAGTACCCAAATGGCACGTAGTGTAGTACTCGAATGCTATGGTACTGCACTCGGCCAGGACAGTCCCCTGCTGCTTAAGCAACTTTGAATGCTGGAGGTCAGGACCTCGCAGCCTACTCAGATCTACCCCATTTTCTGTAACAGCCATGCAGTATCCCTTGGAGATTGTAAATAGACATGCTCTGGACCTCTCTGGTGGTCCGGTGGTAAAGAATCCACCTGCCAGTGCAGGGGACACTGGTCCGATCCCTGGTCTGGGAAGATCCTGCATGTTGCAGGGCAACTAAGCCCATGTGCCACAGCTACTGAGCCCACATGCCATAGCTGCGGCAGCCGGTGCGCCCTAGAGCCCGTGCTGCGGGACGAGAGAAGCCACTGCAACTGGAGGGTAGCCCCCACTCGCTGCAACGAGAGCAAGACTTCATGCAGCATTGAAGACCCAGCACAGCCAATAATGAATAAATAAAAATGTAAAGTAGACGTGCTCCTTTAACTGCATGTAAACGAGTGTCTGATACACTGAAATCCACGCTTTCTGTGCCTACAAAACAAGAAACCGTTCAAAGGATGTCACCTGAAGATGCATCTTAGAATTCAGATCTCCTGGTTGTGAGTTTCCTAAACTGAGCTTTGGCGGCTGCTCCTTTATTAAAGCCTTTCCATCTATGCTGGCATGTTGCTGCAGGTGCTCAGCCCAGACCAAGCTGCTGCTGCTGCTAAGTCGCTTCAGTCATGTCCGAGTCTGTGCAACCCCATAGACGGCAGCCCACCAGGCTCCCCGTCCCTGGGATTCTCCAGGCAAGAACACTGGAGTGGGTTGCCATTTCCTTCTTCAATGCATGAAAGTGAAAAGTGAAAGTGAAGTCGCTCAGTCGTGTCTGACTCCTAGCGACCCCATAGACGGCAGCCCACCAGGCCCCTCCGTCCATGGGATTTTCCAGGCAAGAGTACTGGAGTGGGGTGCCATTGCCTTCTCCGCCAGACCTAGCTTCTCATTACTAAAGCCCAGCAGTTTCTACAGGGCAATGCAAGGTGGCAGGACACTGTCATCTTGAGCAAGTCATGTCCTCTCTCTGGACTTATTTTCCCCGTCCATAAAATAAGTGTAGCAGTGCTCGCCTCATGGGGCAGGTGTAAAGCTTAAATATGAACACCCATTCTTTGTTATGAACGGATCCCAGGAAAACAAAAATGGCCACAATACTGTTCCTTCCCTTGAAGAGTTCACAGTGTGGGGGAAGACACCTAAGAACTGACGTCATGCCAGAAGTGGACAAGTCCTTCAGGTGCAAAGAGGAGGACTCACCTGAACATGGAGGGGTTGAAGGAAGGCTCACTATTCCACCAAGAACCGAGAGAAGGATAAGGAAGGGTTTCCAGGACGACCGTTAACATGAGACTTTCTGTTGTGAACTGAGCTGTGTTAAGCACTTACCCCACTTCAGCCTCATAACAAGTAAGGAAAGACATATGGGAGTGCTTTGGAAATAGTCATTGTTTCCTGAGGCTCAGTTTTCTTGTCTATGGAGTAGGGACAACAGTGATAATTCTCATCAATTATGATAAGGATTCAGTGTGAAAATGGATGTGAAGCCCTCAGGGCAGTGCCCAGCACTGTTCCACCAAGAAGTGAAGATGCCACAGCTAGTCTTAGGCACAAGTAAAGAAAAGGACATTGGCTTTTAACATTAGCACGTTAGCTGTGTGCCAGATTCTCTGCTAGCTACTGAGCAAGAATTATTTCATTTGATCCAAAACAACCAAAAGGAGAATCTCCTAATCATGAGAATTGGCACATATTAATTTGCTCCATCAGAGAAGGCAATGGCACCCCATTCCAGTACTTTTGCCTAGAAAATCCCGTGGACGGAGAAGCCTGGTGGGCTGTAGTCCATGGGGTTGCGAAGAGTCGGACACGACTGAGCGACTTCACTTTCCCTTTTCACTTTCATACATTGGAGAAGGAAATGGCAACCCACTCCAGTGTTCTTGCCTGGAGATTCCCAGGGACGGGGAGCCTGGTGGGCTGCCGTCTATGGGGTTGCACAGTCTCGGACATGACTGAAGCGACTTAGCAGCAGCAGCAGCAGCAATTTGCTCCATGGAGCTCTGGATAAGAAGCTATGGTGAGAATCACAGCCACAAACTCCCCATAAAGTATAATTATCACAGCACCTACCTTCTGCGGTTCCATTCCGAGCTGAGCTCCCTGTGAGTCCAATCCACCATTCCCTGTCCCGGGAGAGGTGCTTCTGCAGAAATTTCTGGGTGGCTTCATCACGAATGAAGACCAGATGACCTCCTTGCCTCTCGCACCAGCTCTGGGCACCGTAGAAGGTGCGGCTGAGAGACACAAATTCGTAGCAAGCATCTCTGAAAGCCACTTGGTTCTTAGAGCAAAAGCTGCCGTCATCTGGCTTAGCAGTAATGGCCCCAAACTCCAGAGCAAGCCCCAGGAGTACCACGGCCAAGGTGCTCATCTTTGAACCACGGCTGGAACATCTGGGTGGAGCCGGCTCAGGTCCTTCATATGTTGGTGCCTTCACAACTGACTGCCATCCATCTTTCCTCCTCTTTTTGTATCACATCATAGTGACTAACCTCTTGTGTAAGAGACAAAACACTCAGGACGAATGTGTCTGCTGTTTTGCTTCCCCCAGCTCTTTGTTCCATGACAGTTCCAAATCCAGTTAATTTGCGAAACAGTCTTGTAGAGAAAGATAGCAGTGCTGTATCTCCTGTCTGCTTGTCATTCGGTCAACTGTTAGCTTCCGATAAAAATTCCTGGTTCTTGGTTTTATGTCATTACCCTTCAGGGCTCAATGTTTCGTGAGGAGCCATCAGCTTGTGGGAACTATGCGATAAAAGAAAAGCAGCAGGAAAGCTAGAGTTACAGATGGTAAAGAAACCAAGTTGTGCTCATATCCAGCCCTACTGTCTGGAGTGGCCACTCTGCCCAGATGATAATCACATTCTCCCAGCGTGGCTTCATCCTAATGAAGACTTTTTTCTGCTCTCTGACTCATCACATTACCACTCGTGCCTATTTGAGAATAAATATTTCCTACAAAATTTATTTGATGTCATCATGAAAACAAGCTTCTAAAACTTCAAACCTGCCCATCTTCACCCACTGCCTAAACCCTCCAACAGGTGTCCGTGGTCAATGGATCAAGTTCAAGCCTCCTGGCTTTGTATTCAAGGCCCTATAAGAACTGGTCCCTGACAGTGTTTCCAAATACACCCCCAAAATGTGGGGAAACAAGCTCTTTCACTGATTGCTGTTGGAATTATAAATTAGTACACCCTCTGTTGTGGGCAGTATAGAAATATCTATCAAAAAACATTAACATTTTAAAAGCAAAAGCTCTGTAATGTTGCAGTTCCACTTCTAGGAATTTTGCCTACAGAAAAATTCATACATATGTGAAATATCATATATATAGATATATGGTTATTCGTTGGAGAATTTTGTGAGAAGGAAAGATTGGAAACAACCTAAACATCCATTGAGAGAAAATTGGTTAATAAAATATGGTACATCCCATATACCCACTGTTCTGGAAATTTCATCTAAATGGAATCCTACACTATGTGGCCTGTTGTGACTGGCTTTTTCACTTTAGCATAATGTCTTCAAGGTTCATCCATCTTATAGCAGGTATTGATGCTTCCTTCCTTTTTTTGGGCGGGGAGAGCATTCCTAAAAAGCTTATAGAATAAATGTTCAAGGAAGGGTCTTTCAGATATGTTATATCCCCACCTTAGCTTTTCGTTTGCCTTTCTGGGTAATGTTTGTTGTTCATGATAACTTTTAATATTAATTAAGTTTGCCAGAATTACTATGATACTTTAGCAGTGGGAAAATGCCAGAGTTTCTCTAGGGAATTTTTTCTTTAGAAAGATATCTATGTAGGCCATTTGGGTTGTGATAGGGGTGATTCCAGGGCCTGGTTTATACCATTATGACAAAACACAGTGCCGGAAGAGATGGGCTACGTAAGAAGTTAGTAATTTGTGGTTGGAGAGGGGAGCCATGCAACATGGTGGGACTCTGGAGCCTTCAGAAAAGGTATCAGGTAAGTGGATTCTCATGGCAGGGTGGCCAAAGGTCTAACGTTTGGCTTTAAGCTGTTAACTCGCTCTGACCCAAGTTACCGCTTTCTGTTTTTCGCTCCCAGCCATCTCTCCCCCAGCTTCTGGCAACTCCGACTTTCCGTCTTTATGGACTTCACCATTCTGGATGTTTCATACACACAGAATCCTATGTGTGCCTTTGTGTCTAGCATAATATTTTCTAAGTTTTCACTTTATTCCTTTTTTACTGCAGGTAATATAGACCACATATTGCTTATCCATCTTTCTGTTGAGGTACACTTGGATTATTTTATTCTGTGCAATTCTTGGGGAGAAGGAATGATGTCTGTTAATCTCCATGTATCCCTTGGCTGGCACACAGTAGGACTCAATTGCACTGGCCAGCCTGGCCCCATCCCAGGTCCCTGGGGCTGACCTTTGAAAACCAACCCCTGCCCCCAACCCAATTACCATTCCCAGAAGCCTTCCAAGCCCTCAGGAGTCGTTCTGCCGGGCAGGGCCCTGGGTAAGATTCGATGTCAACGCTGACTCACAGGCTGGGCAGAGCTAGCCTCTTATCTCTAGGGGCCAAGCAACAAATGACTTTCATTAGAAATCTATGTGGAAGGCCACACGCAGAGATAGTGTATCTCCTGGGTAAAGGCTTAATTTATGTCCCGCATGGAATGTGCTTGGCGACATTCGATAAGGATTGCAAATCTGCAGGCTAAATTCCATTTTCATGTTCTTCATTTTCTGATTAATTGCAGACTCCTGGGCACAGAATTTATCTGGGTGATGTCAGCTCTCAATGTGCATTAACCTCTGTGTATGTGAAGAAAAGGCAGGACATGACTGGACCCATGTAAACCTGATTCCAGGGATCCGATCCAGCTGCCCAAGCCTCCAAATCCTGGTTTGCATTATCAGTAAGTGGGAAACAGGAAGAGAGCAGGTTTGGTTTAAATAGGGCATTGAGTCCCTAAAAAGAACCAGAATGCTGTTCATGCCCTGCGGCCCAGACATCGCAGTCCTAGGAACAGACCCACGCTAGTCTGGCTTCCCTCAGAAACCTGAGACAGAACTCAACTGCAAGCAGCTTATTTGGGAAAGGGTGCAATTCTACATGAATTGGTGTTTTTGTTAGTCATATTGAATCTTTGTCTCTTATTTGATCAAAAGGACAACAAAGCAAAAGAATTTTCATAGTTTCATCCCCCTAACACATATTCATCTCTTTGTGCTTCCTTTGAATGCTTCTTCTCTTGAAGATAAACATTTTATTCAGGCACAGTCATAGTATACATATAAATAGCTCACATTGAATCCTGCCTTTACCTCTTAGCATTATAGGAAGTCTTTTCCATGTTGCTAAATGGCTTTGAAATCAGCATGGCGGTGGCTGAGTCTCCTTTCATGAATGGACCTTCAGTAGTCCATCTCCATTTGCTAGATTTTATGTGTGATTTTCTCCATCTATTCAGTTTTGCTATCCTAGTCAACACTGCTATGAACATCTTCTGAGTTATCTCTTGAGGGTTACAGCAGACACTGGCAATGCCCTACCTTAACCCCTTACACCATGTAAGGCTTCTCAATGCAGACACCCGTGGCTCCTTGCCTCCCTCTGCACACAAGGAACAGGATGGAAGTTTCTGAAAGTTAGCCTCTCAGGAGAAACTCTCACCCTTATTGACCAAAGTTACTGGGTCAATCCGTCATCTCTCTCAAGATCACTCTAAGGCATGTTCACACCATCTCTAGAGCTCCCCACCGAGGGAGCTCAGTTGTCCCAGATGGTAATGGCCTTGATAATGCTCTGTTAATGTCTACCACAGGCTTCCTAGGTGGCTCAGTGGTGAAGACTCTGCCTGCCAAGCAGGAGACACAGGTTTGATCCCTGGGTTGGGAAGATCCCCTGGTGAAAGAAATGGCAATCCACTCCAGTATTCTCGCCTGGGAAATCCCGTGGACGGAAGAGCCTGGCAGGCTACAGTCCACAGCGTCGCAGAGAGTCAGACACGACTTAGCAACTAAATGACAACAGCAATGTCTACCCTCCCAGGCTCACTTCCCACTCCCTCACAGGCATTTCCTGGGTTCACGTCCCAAATAAACCGTCTATGCACTGGAATCTCGGTCTTCAGGTCTGCTTCTGGGAGAGCCAAGCTCAGACAAGTCTCTTCTCAGGACTGGGATGCTGCCCACAGGGCATGAACATCTCTGTGATTCTTGCTATAGACTCAACACCTATTTAAACCAAATTAATAATCTCTCTGTTGTTCATGTTGCTGATCCCACCTGAAGGCTTAGGCTGCTGGATCAAATTCCGAGAAACATGTTTGCACAGCTGAGTCGTCGTGTCCTGCACACTTTTCTGATGATTTCAGTACTATACTTGGGGACCAGCTCTGAGCAGCTGATAATGACCTCAGTATTGGAATAGTGGGCTATGTTCTCTAGATTTTTTAAACATCTGTGTAGACTAGCCTTCCAGGTTTGCTCACGTACACTTGGCTGTTTGCTACCCTAAGGTGCCTGGTAACCTAGATCTTGAAGGACTAGAAAGGAATGGGGTAGAGGTAGGGATTGGGGGAGAGCTAGCTGAAGAGGCGTCTCAGGCAGAGGCCCCCAGATTACCAAGTTCCTATTTCGTATCAGTACCCCAGAACCAAGATAAACTACAGAACCTTACCTTATCTCCCACTGGGTGGCCTGCTGCAGCCAGCCACACCACCACTCTTTTGCACATGCTGTTTCTTTACTGAGAATGCCTTCTCTTATACATTTGCACATTTACACATTTTTTCAAAAATAGCTCAACTGTAAACCTCTTCCCCTAAGCCTTCTCAGGTGCTGCAGGAGTTAAGTGCCACTTATTCCATGTCTTTATAGCAGTTTACTTCCACTTTAACATTAATGCCCACTATATGTTAGTCTTGTCAATTCTACCTCCCACATGTGACAGATTCATTTTATATAATGATAATATATAGTACATCTGTGTGGTTATTATTATTATTACCTGCATTCCTTTCTCCTTGAGGTCAGGTCAGCTCCCTGAGGTCAGGAGTTATGATTTCCCGCTTTTCTACCTGTCATACCCTATGTGACACCAGCCTCTGCTGTTTAGTAGAACTTTGAGAAAGTTACAAATCCTGTTAAATGTTAATGGCATAATTTATGGTCTTTGTTTAGCAATGATGTGTTTGCTCCTGGAATCCCAGGGAGGCTCTCCCCCTGCTTCCTACATCCTGTGTTCTGGAACTCCCCACCAATGCTTGTCCCTAGGGAAGGCAGCTGCCACCTTTGCTGGGACTTTGCCTGTCACCCTGAACCCTGCTATCCAAGATTTCCACGTTATCTGTTCAGCTTATCACCATGACTAATTAGAGGCACCATTTAAAAGCTAGCTTAATTGGAAAACTGCAAAGTAATTTAGATATGATAACATTATCTCCAAAAGGGAAACATTAACTCATTTTAGGCCATAATTTTAGTAGAAGATACAGAATTGCGAAATAAGGCTGCTGGGTTTTTTTATTTTTATTTATTTTTTTGGCTGTACCGCATGTCATGCAGAGCTTCCCTGACCAGGGATCGAACCTATGCCTCTTGCAGTAGAAGCGTAGAGTCTCAACTATTGGGCCAGCAGGGAAGTCCGAGGCTGTCTTTTTTGTGTTTTTAATAATTTTATTTATTTATGTTTATTTTTGGCTATACTGGGTCTTTGTTGCTGCACAGGCCTTTCTCTAGTTGTGGCAAGTGGAGGCGACTCTCAAGTTGTAGTTTAAAGGCTCCTCATCAAGCTGGCTCCTCTTGTTGCAGAGCCCGGGCTCTCGAGTCCAGGGCTTCAGTAGCTGCAGCTCCTGGGCTCTAGAGCACAGGCTCAGCAGTTGTGTCAACTGGGCTTAGTTGCCTCTCAGCATGTGGGATATTCCAGGATCAGGGATTGAACCCATGTCTCCTGCATCAGCAGGCAGATTCTTTACCAATGAGCCACCACGGAAGCCCCCAAGGCTGTTGTTTTTATATCACAAGAACTTTTCCTTTTGAATTTAGCTTTACTTCTTGATCCCAAGACTGCTTTATGGATGCAACATGCTCCATGGAAAAAGTGGCCCCAGGGAAGGGTAGCCTCCTCTTCCTGCCTCCTTCCCCAGATGATCAGGTAAGAGGATCCCATGTTCAATCACCTACGCCTGCCATGTTGTGTGATTTCTGGCCCAGGGCTACAACCTCAAAAGCTTCAGTTGCTTCCTCCATAAAGTTCAGTTCAGTTCAGTTCAGTTGCTTGGTCGTGTCCAACTTTTTGCAACCCCATGGACTGCAGCACGCCAGGCTTCCCTGTCCATCACCAACTCCCGGCGAGGGTAGCTTCCAGTTCAGTCACTCAATTGTGTCCAACTCTTTGCGACCGCATGGACTATGCAAGTCCACGGGATTTTCTAGGTCAGAATACTGGAGTCGGTACTCTTTCCCTTCTCCAGAGGATCTTCCCAACCCAGGGATCGAACCCAGGTCTCTCGCATTGCAAGTGGATTCTTTACCAGCTGAGCCACAGGGGAAGCCCTCCTCCATAAAGAGGGGACAGTAGTAGCACCTGCTGGGTCTGGGCCAGGATAAGAAAATATGGCTGGTGAGCACAAAGCACAAAGCGGGGCACACATCTGGGAAGGCCTGTCCTTCCCCCTTCCTGAGGGAGGAGACCACGCCTTCTTGCTCCCCCTGAGAGCCTCTCAGACCCTCCAGAGGGCAGATGGTGTGTGGTTCTGCACTCTGCCCTCCGCCCTCTGGGACGGAGTCCTCTTCCAAGTCTCTTGCTTTGGATTGCTGCTGGAGGCAACATGGCCAACTTGTGCAAACGTGTGTGTGACTTTGGAGGAGCTCCAGGGGATACTCAACCCAGCTCAGGGAAGGGCCCTGCCAGTCAGCGCCTCTTAGAACTCCAACCTGCTTCCTGCTTCCCTCCCAGCCACCCCGGCCTCCAGTGCTTCAAGTCTGAACAGTTCTCTTCCCCGGTTCCCTCTCTCTTGCCCACCGTTTCCCCCGATCCCTCCTCCCCTCTACTGCGTGCCTACTCCTTCAATAGTCTGGTGTGAAGTGGTATGGCCAGGCTGTGTGATGCTTCTGAGTCTGCCCAAGCTGGGTCCCCTTTTGGCCTCTTCTTCCAGCTTCTCCATGTGGCCAACTCCCAGTCATCCTTCAGCTCTCAACTCAGCATTGCCCCTTCTGGGAAGCCTTCTGGACATTCACTCTCCTCACCACATTCCTCACTCTAGAGGATTTCCCACTCCTGCCTCTTTGTCACCTCTGATGAGCCACTGCTACCCCCGCCGCCACCAAGGGTGGCACTCTGTTCTTGTGGAACAGATGAATATGTGAATGAATGAATGAATGAATACCTGGACTATTTGCATTTTTACCATTGTGAACCATGTGCTTCTCTGACCCTTGTACCCTCCAAACTGGCTTGTTGTGCAGTCATACCTGCTTCTCTCTGCCTGAGTGATGAGTGAGTGAGTGAAGTCGCTCAGTCGTGTCCGACTCTTTGCGACCCCTTGGACTGTAGCCTACCAGGCTCCTCTGTCCATGGGGTTCTCCAGGCAAGAATACTGGAGTGGGTCGCCATTTCCTTCTCCATCTGTCTGCCTGAGTCACATATAAATGCCATCCTGGCAGCTCTCCAGCTAACTCAGCACTGTCAGAAGAACGTTCCATGATGATCCGCACTGTGCAATATGGCAGCCACCAGCTGCACGTGTCTTCAGTTCGGTTCAGCTCAGTCGCTCAGTCCTGTCTGACTCTGCGACCCCACGGACAGGCAGAGCCAGGTTGCCTGGGTTCAAAGCCCAGTTCTGTGTACAGGGAAGGTTACTTAGCTCCTCTGTGTCTCACTCTCCTTATCTGTACCATGGAGCTAAACACCTGTACCTAGGGTTATTGTGAGGAGGACATGCGTTTTTATGTACAAAAGTTTCAGAAGAAAGCCCAGTACACAGGCAGCTCTCAATAAATGGCACTTAGTTGTGAGTATCTCTTACTATGTCCCTGGCAGGGTCATCCCGGCTTCCTCACCACCCACCTGCCAGAATTGCCCAGATCTGCTGTCCTGGGTCCAGCCTTAATGGAGACTTGTACCTTTGGCTTCCTCTCTCTTGAAGCCTTCACCTTAAGGGGGCTTTTGCTGCCACGGAAGAAGTTCTGGCTATCTTGATAGATCTCAGGGAGAAGAGGGTGAGTGATGGGCCCTGAGACTGTATGGAGAGGGAGAGAGGCCCAGGCCCAGCCCTCCTGGTGTCCCAGTCAGCTGCCAGCGGATCCCCAACCACGCCCGGAACCACACGCAGTGAAAGCAGAGGACTGACCCACAGAGCACTGCAGACCCACAGAGCCGAGCCCACTGGACCCACAGACGTGATCAAAGTGGCTGTTATTTGAAGTCACTAAGTCTTTTTCTTTCATTTAATAGTGTGTTTTAATTTAATTTTTATTTTATATTGGGGTAGAGTTGATCGACAATATTGTATAGGTTTCAGGTGTGCAGCAAAGTGATTCAGTTACACAGATACATACATCCATTCTTTTTCAGACTCTTTTCCCGTTTAGGTTAGCACAGAATATTGAGTAGAGTTCCCTGTGTTGATCTTCTATTTTATATATAGTAGTGTGTATATATTAATCCCAAACTCCTGATTTATCCCCTCCCCCTCTCCCCTTTGGTAATCATAAATTTGCTCCCTATGTCTGTAAGTTTGTTTCTGTTTTGTAGATAGATTCATTTGTTCCATACTTTAGATTCCGTTTATAAGTGATATCATGTGGTGTATGTCTTTCTCTGTCTGACTTACTTCGTTTGGTATGATAAGCTCTAGGTCCATCCATCCATGTTGCTGCAAATGGAATTATTTCATTCTTTTTTATGGATGAGTAATGTTCTATTGTGTCTGTGTACCACACCTTCTTTATCTATTCATCTGTTGATGGACATTTAGGTTGCTTCCATGTCCTGGCTATTGTAAATAGTGCTGCAATGAACATAGGGGTGCGTGTATCTTTTCGAGTTGTGGTTTTCTCTGGATATACGCCCAGGAGTGGGATTGCTGGATTGCTGGGAGCGAGCTCCGCCCGTGGCAAAGGTCATGAGGAAGGAGGCTTGGCATACGCAAAGGCGGGATCAAGCCTCAGGAGTTCCCCTGGAAATTCTCGAGCATCTACCCCCCAAACCAGAGTCTGCCTACATTCTGCTTTGTGCTTTCACCTACACCTCTGACTTTACGGGGGGCTGTCCCCCACTACCTCTCTCTGAAAAAAGAGTTAGCTTACAGCTCCAGTTAATAATTCCTGGGTGTGACAGTGTTTCAATCCAACTCCTTTGAAAGTCCTCTAGCCTGCCTGAATAAGTTTTTCCGGCCACATGTGATTGCTCAGAGCCTCCCAACTGTGAGAGGCATGAGATGTTCTAAACTGTCTAAATACAGATTCCTTTGAGCAGTTAAAAGATTGATTAGAAATTGTATTGGTGAAGGATTTTCACTTGTTGGGCCAATGTTTGCTGCTAAGTTTCCATATCCCTTACCTGCTGTGTCCCTGGCAGTGTATTGATTAATATAATTGGTGTAAGTAGTAGCTTTAATGTTTGTAACCTGGGACCCTTGAGTTAATTCTTTTTCTTGTTATAGCCCACCACACCTCTGCTCTGTAGGAATGCAACTTTATCTAATGCTTTTGGAGGGTGGCGCTTGACTTATCACCTTTAGAGAAAAATAAGTTTTCTGAAGAAAGAGTCTTAAAATGTTAACAGGCCTCTGGGCCAGAAGATGATGCAAATCACCTAAACTTTTGCATATCATAAGTTTGCAGGAAGAAAGCCTGGTTTGCTGCAAGACTCTACCCCTTCCCCCATTATCCTCTATGCATAACTTAAGGTATAAAAACTACTTTGGAAAATAAAGTGTGGGCCTTGTTCACCGAAACTTGGTCTCCCCATGTCGCTCTTTCTCTTACCTTCTGGCTGAATTATTCAGCCTCTTTTCTCCACTGAATTTCCTCACTGAGCTATCCTTATTTCAGCCTCTTTTCTCCACTGAATTTCCTCACTGAGCTATCCTTATTCTATTACTCTTTATATCCTTAATTAACATTTAGTTAAGCAGTTGTTTCCTGATCCTCACCGATGCCGTCCCCGCTTCGAATTCCCTGGATCCACCGGGCTGGACCCCGGCACTGGATCCTATGGTATTTCTATTTTTAGTTTTTTAAGGAACCTCTATACTGGAGAAGGCAATGGCAACCCACTCCCGTACTCTTGCCTGGAAAATCCCAGGGACAGGGGAGCCTGGTGGGCTGCTGTCTATGGGGTCGCACAGAGTCGGACACGACTGAAGCGACTTAGCAGCAGCAGCAGCAGCATACTGCTCTGCATAGTGGCTGCACCAATTTATATCCCATCAAAAGTGTAGGAGGAGGGATCCCTTTTCTCCACACTCTCTCCAGCATTTGTTTTATGCAGACTTTTTAATAATGGCCATTCTGACTGGTGTGAGGTGGTACCTCATTATAGTTTGATTTCAATTTCTCTAACCCACTCCAGTATTCTTGCCTGGAGAATCCCATGGACGGGGAGCCTGATGGGCTACAATCCATAGGATTGCAAAGAGTCGGACGTGACTGAGCAACTGACACACACATACACAATAATTAGCAATGTTGAGCATCTTTTTATGTGTTTTTTGGCCATCTGTATGTTGAAGACACTGAGTCTTAGAGTGGTTTGTTACATATCAATAAATGATCAAAACTCTTGTGTATGAAGAGCTGCTTCCCTTCATATTCCCCTTGTCCTGTTCACTTATGCATTGGCCCATTTTAAGGCATTTTAGACATTGTGAAACACCTACTTTTGCTCTCATATCTACTCTGTTCCTCAACCAACAGCTTCAAAAAGTGGGCAGCATTACCGGGTACTGGGCAAGAACATGCACTAACTAGCCATTGACCTTGATCAAATTCCTCCACATCTCTGAGGTTGTAAAAATAAGATTACTAATGAGTCCCTCAAAGAGATTAAGTAAAAGATGGCTAATAAGACACTTAGTACACTTCTTGGCACGTGTCAAACATCCAGTGAGTGGTGTTTTTCAGAGGCTGGAGGACAGGCTGGGAGACAACGCCTACTTGTCCACTCTCCCATATTAGCAAAGACATAGAAAGCAGTGGTCAGGCTTTTATGGTTCCAGAGTGATGCCAGAGTTTCTTGGGAAATAACACTGCTGCTTATTATCAGTGTTTATAAAGAGGGAAGATGGAAGTTTGACATGAAGACAGCCCTGCGAACCACTGCACCGCCTCTAACTGCCTTAGGAAATGTATGTCCTGTGGGGTATGCAGACTCAGCCCACAAACATCATGAGAGCCTAAGAAGGCAGGGACTGACTCTCATTAATCACTTCTGCATCCTCAGAACTTGGCATGTAGTCAGTGTAAGTTCCAAGAAGGCACAGAATAGTTTTCCTGTTTGGCTCGCTGCTGCATTTTCAGCCCATAGTTGGTGCTAAGGAAACGTGAATTTGAGGACGCAGGAACATTGTACTGCCTGCAGCCGACACTGTGGGTTGCCTGTTACAAGCTATTCCCTCCTTTTTCCTTGCTCATAGAATCCTGCTATGATTCAGATGGCAACATGCTCCTCAGGGGTGACTTTTGGTGGATTTAAGGAACTCGGGGCGCTGCTGTTCCTCCTTGCCAGAGACTGGACTAGGGGAGATAATGTGACACTGTTCAACCAATGACACTAAGAAAAATCTGCTCAGGTCATTATGGGAAAGAGTTTTCTCTAGCACAAAAAGAGAGACAAGTGTTTTTAAAAATGCCTGTTATGTCCCCATCTTATCTACTTACTTTTGTAGTTATTCTGCAAGGACATGATTCCTGGAGGGAAGGCAGTCATTCACAAGCAAAACTGAGCAAGCCCAAGAGTGAAAAACTAACCCCCTGAGGAAGGCAGTATGGGAGGTGGGAGCCTGGTGAGATGACCCAGGTGAGCTTCCGAGCCCCCGAGCCCCCCAGGTGACTCGATGTCTGAGATAAATGCACGTCTTTGGTGTGTCAGCAGATATTCTGTTACTTTCGGCCAACACATCCTGTATTAACTTGTCATTGTGCCTTCATGATATTGTGGTGGGCTCAGCTGTGCCCCTCCCCAATTCATATGTTGAAGTCCCAACCCCTGGCCCCTCAGAATGTGACAGTGTTGGAGGTGGGGCCTTTGAGAGGTGATTAATGTAAAGTGAGGCCATTGGGGTGGGCCCTCATCCAAACTGGTGTCCTTTTAAGAGGAAAAGTGGACACTCATAGCCACTGGGGGGTGCACACATCCAGAGGGATGACCATGTGAGAAGACTGTCTACAAGCCAAGGAGACATCTCAGAAGAAATCAACCCTGCCGACACCTGGGTTGTGGAGTTCCCAGCCTCCAGAACAGTGAGAAAATTACCTTCTGTGCAACTTTGTGATGGCAGCTCTAGATAATGAATATGGAGATCTATTGTAACGATCAAGTTATTATCACCATTGTAAAAAATCCTTTGTTTCACCATAACATTGCCCTGAGGAACAGTTGGAACCTGAATGAAGGTTCAAGAACTGGGGCTCAAGAACTGGGGTTCTTCAGTGTTCTGGATATAATAAGGCCAACATATCAACCCAAGACAGGCCCTTTTGGGGTCCTCCACCCATTACTTTGAAAAGTAGAAACCTAGCAAACATCCCTCACTCATCAGACCTGTGTGAAATTGTCAAGAGTGGGTATTTTGAAGTCAGACTTCCTGGTTTTGCTTCGATCTCTTAGTAGCTGTGTGATCCAAGGCAACCTGATTGTCTTCCTTGAGTTTTCTCATCCTCCAAATGCTGCTAAGAACACTCATGTCACAGGATTATATAAGGCCAGAGCAAGCCAGTACATGCAGAGTGCTTCACCAAGTGCTTGACTCAGAAAATATTTTCCATGAATGGGGACCATTGCTTTTCTGAATATACAAAATGGACAAGGAGAACGTGGTCATGTTTTCACTTTATAGCTTCAATCTGATCCTCTCAACAAACCCCATGACTCGGGCATTGCCAACCCTTTTGGCAGAATAAAGTGAGGTTCAGAGGGGTCGTGTGATGAGTTACAGTTTTTAAATCATAGAGCCCAGGTCTTCTGATCCCCATAAGCCCTGAGCTCGTTACTTCTGCACCAGAGTTGCCACCTTTGGGAGTGTAATTTTTTCCCAAATGCTCAGTGTATGCCAGACATTCTCCTTTAATCCTCACAGGAACTCAGCGTTCACAACCTAGGAATAAATAACTCTGACATGGATACACATGTTTGAACCAGACAGCAGAATAAACTTGCAAGTTATTGTGGGACTGAATGGAAAATGTGGGTCAAATAGAAATGCCTTCGGAGACAGTGGGGAAGAAAGGACCCCCACACTGACTGGGGGACAGGGGCTTTTGCTGGACTTTTGACTCTGAATAACCTTGAGATTTTGGTATCACTATACCTCCATTTACAGATAAGGAAACGGAGGCTCCCAAAGGGTACATAACGTACCCCAGAAACAAAAGGGAGGAACATGAATCTAGCGTCACTGGAAACATGTAGCGTCTTTCCTTGGTCCAGAGTTTCTTAGCACCTGCTGCACAAGTGAGAATCTTCTGGAGAAGCTGCAAGACTCCTGAGGGCTGGACTGTACCTTCAGAGACTCTGGGTGGGCCTGGAGTGGGGCCCAGCACGCGCACTGCTAAAGCTCCCAACCAGGTGATCAGAACATGTGGCCACGCTGGAGCAAAGCCAGGCCAGGCCGCTCTCAGAGCTGAGCTCTGCGATCCTGAGACAGTGTGGACCCAGCCCTGACCCTGCTAGACCCAGCTGGTTGTACAAAGGCCAGTGCCTCTCACTTTTCTCACTCCACCCAGAGAGGCAACAGCTAGTTCTTTCTTGAAGCAACGTAAGTAAAGTGAGATCAGTAACTCATCATCCAGCGTAGCAACGTGAGTGTGGATTTCTGGTGATAACATCACCTCGAGATTCAGAAATGCAGAGGAACCTTCAGTACTATTCCTTACAGTTCGTGCGTAAAGTTTTTGGTTCCCAGTATTTATTATTTAAAAGGGCACATGAAACATTTTATGTTTACTTCTTCAAAAAGTGAAATATAATTAAGTTGCTCTTTACATAGGATTCTTTTTCTTGCTGGGAGGTAGGGGGTGGTGAGGAGACTCAGAGACCTTTAGTCAAAATAAAACCAAACAATTTTCCCTAAATGATCTTGCCAGTTGTTTTTTTTTTTTTTTTTTTTTTCATTTTTATTGTAGTATAGTTGATTTGGGGCTTCCCTAGTGGCTCAGTGATAAAGAACCCACCTGCTAATGCAGGAGATATGGGTTTGATCCCTGGGTCAGGAGGATGCCCTGGAGAAGGAAATGGCAACACACTCCAGTATTTTTGCCTGGACAGAGGAGTCTGGCGGCCTACAGTCCATGGGGTGGCAAAAGAACTGGACACAACACAGCGACTAAAGCAATGGCACAGCTGATTTACTAAAGTAAGAGCATAACATAGCGTTATGTTAATTTCAGGTATACAGCAAAACGAATCAGTTATACCTATACAGTACAGACACTCTTTTTTTAGGTTCTTTCCCATATAGGCCATTATAGAGTATTGAGTACAGTTTCCTGTGCTATACAGAAGCTCCTTGTTATCTATTTTATATATTAGTGTGTATGTATCAATCCCAATCTTCCAATTTATCCTTCCCCCCATCCCACCAGTTTAAACCCATCAAGAAAGTTGTTTGTTAGTTTTGGTTCAGCCAAATGTGGAAGTGGAAAGGGAGAGCTGGGGATGTAATCGGAGGATTAAAGATTAGCTGCCACACATGGCCGGGGAACTGACCTTTGACCAAATATAAGTCACGCCAGCACAGCTTCTCCCTGTGCAGGAAGAGATCCCAGGCCCTCGCAGTGCCATCTGAAGGGAGGGAGATGTAAAGGAAGCTGCAGGGAGGGAAGACAAGGAGTGGCCAAGAGCAGTCCCTGAACACGGACGAGCATCACTCTCGCTCAGAGCCCTGCACAATGGAAATAATATTTGGCAGAAATAAGAAGGAGCAACTGGAGCCTGTGAGGGCCAGAGTAACAGGTGAGCATTTTGTATAAACCACGGGTACTTACATGTTTAGATGTACACTTTTTTTTTTCCTGCTTATAAAAGTAATGCTTACTGTAAATCATTTTTGGAAAATCTGGAAAACCGTAAATAGAGGTGACATGATCCATATTCTAGGCATATTCCCTGTGAAAATCTCGGTGTGCTTTTATGCATTATAACTCAGCTTTCAAGGGGAGTCAGTGGTTCTCACTACTTCCAGGAGAAAAGTCCGAGGACTACTGCTATTGGCTCATAGCCAGTGGGATTATCCTGCAAACTGTGCTCTGTCCCCAGGGTGCGGTATTTGTAAAAGTGGGTGCATCCTAAATTAATTTCAAAATGATACGAGAAGCGTGTGCGAGGGCCCGTTCTTGTGCATGCGCGGTGCGGGAGGGCACCGCAGATCCGGATGAAATTTCCTCAAAGGTGCGGTTTCAGGGTGCGAGCACTGCAGAGCAGATGAGACAGTTCCAGGGTGGGAGCTGCCACACGAACCCTCCTTGCATAGCTTTCTCCTCCTCTTCTGCATGGCCACTTTCCTGGGACCATCTTGTTTAGACTGTACAGGGCAGAGAGTGGTCTGCACTTCGGATCCCAGGAGCCGTGCTGAGAACAAGGAAGGGGGTCAGCTCAGCCACACCGCTGTTTTGGACAGATGGGCAGTTTTCACAAGGACGAGACAGCACTGCCCTCTGAGAGGCAAGTCACATTGGAGCTTTACAGCAGACGAATTGCCTTGGAAGGCTTTTGGAAGAAAGAAATAGCGTCTATGTGTATTTTTTCTGATTACAGAGGTAATGTGCAATCTATATATGTATGTATATTCAGTTAAGTTCAGTTCAGTCACTCAGTCGTGTCCAATTCTTTGTACTTTATATCCAAAGGGATATAAAAATCAGCTGTATTTCTTCTGTCTCTTAAGGACTGTTAATATTTGAGTCTATTTTCTTTAAGTTTTTAAAAGAAACATCAATATAGATAGTATATGCATGCGTCCTCCGTCGCTTCAGTCATGTCTGACCCTTTGCAACCGTATGGACTGTAGCCCACCAGGCTCCTCTGTCAATGTGATTCCCCAGGCAAGAATACTGGAGTGGGTTGCCCTGCCCTCCTCCAGGGGATCTTCCCAACCCAGGGATTGAACCCGAGTCTCCTGCATTGCAGGTGGATTCTTTACCACTGAGCCACCCGGGAAACCCATAAGATTAATCTGATGATAGGTAGACTTTATATATAAATACTTTTTCAAAAAACAAATGTACACTTACTATTAACTTTTTATTTTTAAAAAAAGTGGATCTGTGATACCCATCATTGTATGCTCTGGGGTACGGTGGGCATTTTGCCATTATACTCCCTTGCCGCTCATGTTTATTGGCTGCATGTCAATACTTGGAAATTTTAGAGAACAAGAATCCCAGGACCTGAGATGCTGAATGAACCTCTAGATCTAAGTCAGTTGTTTTCACAGGATGGTCCCCAGCCCTGCAGCACGAGCACTCCCCAGGCTCTTGTTAGAATCTCAAATTCCTGGACCCACTTCAGACCCTCTGAATCAGACACCCAGGGGTGGAGCCCAGAAATGTGTGTTTTCAGAGCCCTCTGGCTGCGTGCAGGTGGGGGACCACTGCTGTAAACTGGGCCCCCTTCCGTGACAGGTGTGAAGCTGCGGGCCTGGGAGAAGCATCGACTTGCCCGAGGCCAGGCGGCCAGCAGAGGACAGGCTCCAGCCCAGTGCCAGCCTCCCTGCAGGGTCACGTCTAATCCACCAGTCAGGGTCTGCTGGCAGGCAGCTCACTACACACGGTGCTGTGTGGCCACATCTGTCCAGGGAAGCCAGGCCAAGGCTCTGGCCTCACATTCGGCTGTGCTTTCGTGACTCTGATTCTTCCTTTACAAGACACTTGAGCATTTCCTGACTCAGTTTCCTCGTATGGCTGATAAAGTCAGCACATACCTACCACATGGGATTGCTGCAATGACCAAATGATTTAATCGACTACAGCACATAGTGCTCAGTAAACGCTCTTCTTAGGGCTTCCCTAGTGGCTCAGCTGGTAAAGAATCCGCCCGCAATGCGGGAGACCTGGGTTTGATCCCTGGGTGGGGAAGATCCCCTGGGGAAGTGCATGGCAACCCACTCCAGTATTCTTGCCTGGAGAATCCCCATGGACAGAGGAGCCTGGTGGGCCACAGTTCATGGGGTTGCAAAGAGATGGGCATGACTGAGCGACTAAGCACAGCACAAATGTTCTTTTTACATCTAGGGCTTTACTTTTAAGCTCAGATTCATCTTTCCCTGCTCTGTCTCAACCTGCTCCTTCTCCTGTGTCCCAGGTCACTGTGAATAGTCACACCCAGGGCAGGAGACTCGGCTGGCACTTTTTCAGTGTTCCCCTTCCATTTCCCCTACAATTAGTCAAACTCTAAGTCCCTTTGTTTTATCAGTTTCTCTCTGTCCCACTGCTACTATCTTCCTCCTCTCTCAGGTCTTCCCACCTCTCTCTAGCTTCTCCTCCAACCCAGAGTCCACACCATAGCCAGAAATAACTTTTGGTACCCCAAATCTGATCACATTCCATTAGTATGAGAAGAGGTAGGTCCTTAGAGACAGAACGTGGATTAGGGGTTGCTAGGAGCTGGGTGGCATATGAAGACTAACTGCTAATGAGCACAGGGCTTCTTTTGGGGGTGATGGAAATGCTCTTGGGTTAGTGGTATGGTTGCACAACATTGTAAATATACTAAACACACACACACACACCCTGAATTGTATACTTTGAAATGATGGATTTATGTTATGTGAATTATATCTCAATTTTTAAAATTGCAAAAGAAAAAAATTAATCCTATTATTCCCTGTCACACCCATCAAAAGTGTCCCTTTCTTCTAAGCACCAAATCAAAGCTAGATTTGGTCTTACTGATCTTGCCCTCTACTTAGCCTTGCAGCCTCAATACTCGCTATACCCTCACTTAAAAGTTACAGGCCAGCTCTTACTAAACAGCTTGCATACTTCTTGGTCTTTGAACCAGTCTCTGGTCTCTGGGTTCAGGTTTTTCCAGAGCTAAGAATTCAGGAGTAAGTCATTTATTTGGGATGTGCCTCCCAGATAATCACGATGATGTGATCACTGACCTAGAGCCAGACATCCTGGAATGTGAAGTCAAGTGGGCCTTAGAAAACATCACTACGAACAAAGCCAGTGGAGGTGATGGAATTCCAGTTGAGCTATTTCAAATCCTGAAAGATGATGCTGTGAAAGTGCTGCATTCAATATGCCAGCAAATTTGGAAAACTCAGCAGTGGCCACAGGACTGGAAAAGGTCAGTTTTCATTCCAATCCCAAAGAAAGGCAATGCCAAAGAATGCTCAAACTACCGCACAATTGCAGTCATCTCACACACTAGTAAAGTAATGCTCAAAATTCTCCAAGCCAGGCTTCAGCAATATGTGAACTGTGAACTTCCTGATGTTCAAGCTGGTTTTAGAAAAGGCAGAGGAACCAGAGATCAAACTGCCAACATCCACTGGATCATGGAAAAAGCAAGAGAGTTCCAGAAAAACATCTATTTCTGCTTTATTGACTATGCCAAAGCCTTTGACTGTGTGGATCACAATAAACTGTGGCAAATTCTGAAAGAGATGGGAATACCAGACCACCTGATCTGCCTCTTGAGAAATATGTATGCAGGTCAGGAAGCAACAGTTAGAACTGGACATGGAACAACAGACTGGTTCCAAATAGGAAAAGGAGTTCGTCAAGGCTGTATATTGTCACCCTGCTTATTTAACTTATATGCAGAGTACATCATGAGAAACGCTGGACTGGAAGAAGCACAAGCTGGAATCAAGATTGCTGGGAGAAATATCAATAACCTCAGATATGCAGATGACCCCACCCTTAGGGCAGAAAGTGAAGAGGAACTAAAAAGCCTCTTGATGAAAGTGAAAGAGGAGAGTGAAAAAGTTGGCTTAAAGCTCAACATTCAGAAAACCAAGATCATGGCATCTGGTCCCATCACTTCATGGGAAATAGATGGGGAAACAGTGGAAACCGTGTCAGACTTTATTTTTCTGGGCTCCAAAATCACTACAGATGGTGACTGCAGCCATGAAATTAAAAGGCACTTACTCCTTGGAAGGAAAGTTATGACCAACCTAGATAGCATATTGAAAAGCAGAGACATTACTTTGCCAACAAAGGTTTGTCTAGTCAAGGCTATGGTTTTTCCTGTGGTCATGTATGGATGTGAGAGTTGGACTGTGAAGAAGGCTGAGGGCTGAAGAATTGATGCTTTTGAACTGTGGTGTTGGAGAAGACTCTTGCAAGTCCCTTGGACTGCAAGGAGATTCAACCAGTCCATTCTGAAGGAGATCAGCCCTGGGATTTCTTTGGAAGGACTGATGTTGAAGCTGAAACTCCAGTACTTTGGCCACCTCACAGGAAGAGTTGACTCATAGGAAAAGACTCTGATGCTGGGAGGGATTGGGGGCAAGAGGAGAAGGGGACGACAGAGGATGAGATGGCTGGATGGCATCACTGACTCGATGGACGTGAGTCTGAGTGAACTCCAGGAGTTGGTGATGGACAGGGAGGCCTGGCGTGCTGCGATTCATGGGGTCGCAAAAGAGTCGGACATGACTGAGCAACTGATCTGATCTGATCCCAAGGAACACTGGGCGAAGGAGGCGTTGTCAAGCCATTGACCACCAGGAGTTATTGGAGCTGCATCCTCCGGGCAAAGCATAAACCACGCCTCACGTTGTGTCCACCGAGGGCAAGGAAGTGGTGGCCTTGGACCCACAGCACCCCATCTGTCGTCGGGTGAGAGCAGCTTCCAGGGGCATTAACTCTCCAACGTGGTTCTGGCTTGTCCATGTGTGTGCAGAGCTGCTCCACAGTGAGAACAAAGCCCTCAGGTGAAGAGCTTTAGGTATTTGCAGAAAGCAGCCTTCAGGGAGAGATGAAAGCCAAGGGGACGTGGGCAGGGCACCGACAGCACCTGCAACACTGTCCCAACAGCCGTGGAATGCCTGCCTCACGTATAATTTAAACTTTTCTAATAGCCCCGTACCAAAAAGAACAAAGAAACAGATGGCATTAATTTTAATAGTGTTTTTCCTTTAATGCCACATATCCAAAATGTTATCAGTTCAACATATAGCTAATGTTCTTAAATTGCTAATGAGATGTATTACATTTCTTTTTCATCCTAAGTCTCTGGAATCTGGTGTGCATTTCACAATTACTGTACATCTCAGTTGGGACTAGCCAAGTTTCCAGTACCCAGTTCCCCTACATGGGACAGCACAGCTCTAGAATGTTCTTTCCTCATGCCTTTGCAAGGCAAACACCAACTCTCCCTCAAAACTCAACCAGGTCACCTCCTCCAGGAAGTGTTCCTCACCCTCCTGCTCTCAACCCACCTTGGAGTGGACTTCTGCTCCACCCAGCACCCTTGCTGAGTCTGTGGAACTGCCTTTATCACAGTGTATTTTGGGTATTTTCCTTAGTCTTTGTCTCTTAATGGATGAGGAGTTCCTTGGAAGCAGTGTGCATGGGTGCTCAGTTGGGTCCAACTCTTTGTGTCTCCATGGACTGTAACCTGCCAGGCTCCTCTGTCCATGGGATTCCAGGCAAGAATACCGGAGTGGGTTGCCATGCCCTCCCCCAGGGGTCTTCCCAACCCATGGATGGAACCCGTGTCTTACGTGTCCTGCACTGACAGGCAGGTTCTTTCCCACTAGTGCCACCTGGGAAGCCCCACTTGAACATAGGCACGCTGCCTGTTCATCTCGGTACCCTCAGCGCCCACACAATGCCAGGCACATTCTTTCTGGAAGTGAACAGATTCCGTGAGTGGTAGAGGGGCTGTGTGGACACTTCTTTGAGCTTTTTGGTTTAGGTGCAGAGCTGGAAACTAAACATTCTTTCTCTCATCAGGCAAGATTCCAGCCTGGCTGCAGGGGATCCTGCTCCGCAATGGGCCTGGGATGCACACGGTGGGCGAGACCAGATACAACCACTGGTTCGATGGCCTGGCCTTGCTCCACAGCTTCACAATCAGAGATGGTAAGAGCACCGCATGGTTTGCCGTGGGTGCTGTGACAAATGACCACAGATGGAGTATCTTAAAGCAACACACAATTCTATTTCTCTTCTGGTTTAGTAGCTAAATCATGTCTGACTCTTTTGTGATCCCATGCACGGTAACCCACCAGGCTCCTCTGTCCAGGGGATTTTCCAGGCAAGAATACTGGAGTGGGCTGCCATTTCCTCTTCCAGGGGGTCTTCCTGACCCAGGGATCCAACCTGCATCTCCTATGGCTCCTGCATTGCAGGTGGAGCCTTTACCACTGAGCCACCTGGAAAGCACCTAAAAGTTTCTAGTGAGTCTCAGACTAAAACTTTACTCTCAGAGGTAAGCAGCTGTTTCCTGTTCTTTTCTGAGATGGGCAGGTTGCCAGTGTTGGTGCAGCACAGCCTGGCCTGGTCTCTCCTCTCCTCTAGAGCTCTCAATGCCTCCCCTGTGTCTCACAGTGGAAATATAAACAAAAACATTAAGTACTTCTATACACAATTTAAGAGGGCACACATAAGGCAATCAGGGCCCTCCGATTTGCAAGTAACATAAAGCCAGTACTTCTCAAAAGATGGTCTGTGGGTTTCTGCATCAGAATCCCCCAGGATGCTCATTTAAGCTGTGAATCCTGAGACCCTGCCCAGGGCTCAAAGGGAAGGATAGAGCATCTGTGTTCCCAGATGACCCCGAGCACACTGGTGGTGTGGGCCTCAGGCCTCCGTGGTCTTCAAAACCAGGCGGTTCTAGTGCACAGTTGGCATGAGGAACAGAAATCAGTGCCAAACTGGGAAGACAAGAACTGGAGTAAGAACAGCAAAGACAGAAAAATGACTCATAACCCTTAGCAGAGGCCACCAGAAGATAATGCTTTCAAACACTAACAAAGATTTCAATCATAAAGGCCAAGTGGAGATGGGGAAGAGTATACAGGAGTGCTTTTTTCAAGTCTAAAATTCTTTCAAAATTAAAATTTTTTATAAAGCAGATTTGAAGATGAGTCAACCCAGGTCCCCCTTAGGGATAGATTTGATTGTTTTCCAATAAGAAACCAAGTCGTCATCCCATGAGGATCGAACGTGTGAATTCCAAGAGTCAAAGTCACAGAGATATTTTTTTCAATTATAGTTGATTTACAATGCCGTGTTAGTTTCAGGTGTACAACAAAGTGAATCAGTTATACACATACATGTATCTACTCCTCTTTTTTTTTGGAGAAGGAAATGGTAACCCGCTCCAGTACTCTTGCCAGGAGAATCCCATGGACAGAGGAGCCTGCTGGCATGCTGTAGTCCATGGGGTCGAAAAAGAGCCGGACACAACTGAGCGACTGAACAACTCTTTTTTTAGATTCTTTTCCCATATAGGCTGTAACAGAGTGTTGAGTAGAGTTCCCGTTCTATACAGGAAGTCCTTATTAGTTATCTACTTTATATATATAGTAGCGTATGTATGTCAATCCCTGGGCGAGAATTCCCTGAGATGCAGCCTCTCCTTGAAGCCATCCTTGTGACAGTGGATATGTGATGGGCATTTCTCTGATGGGAACGAGTTGTCAGTGTGTCTTGGGCCCCACTTTTTGGCATATTATAATTGCACCAACCATGGAAGCATAGGTTATACTACAGCAAGGAATGTGAAAAGTCAACATAATGTCATGTGCTAATTAATGGCAAAAAACCCCCACCAAACTCTAGAGGTTTCAAATTACCCACCAAAATGAAGGCCCCAGGCCTAAGTAGTCACAGCCCTGAAGACCTGGTGGGGTCCCCACGGGTCCCCCAGCCTCCCCCCATTCCTGCTGCTCTCAAGCACCTAACTGGTGCTTCAGCCGCTGTGGACTCAGCCCTCACAGGAAGTGGGCTGTGCTCCCCAACCCCACATCTTGACTTACAGACTCTGGGGAGACTGACTGGGAACACCTCGCCCTCTTTCCTAGCCCCACCTCCCCGATTCGTGGTTCAGTTCCACTTATCCTTCAAGGGCTTTGAAAAGCTGTGGCAAGGGAATCAGATCAGAGTGACACAGCCACAAGCCAAGGAAAACAGACTCTCCCTGAGAGCTCCAAGAGGAACCCGTCCTGCTGACACTTTGATTTTTGCCCTGAAAAACCCACTTCAGACCTGTCTTTCAAAACAGATAACAAATTTGTGTTTCGTGAAGCCACTACATTTATGATAATTTGTTACAGCAGCCACAAGAAATTAATACAGGTCTAGAATCATCTAGTATATTTTCACGTTGGTCTTGGCAGACTGGTCAAGGGTCCATGCTTTTCTGGAGTGAGTGAGATTCTCTCCAGTGTCATCAACACATGTACTGACCCTCTCCTGTGTGCAGAATGGGTATAAGAGTGCTCCCTGGTTGCAGAGTACGGCAGAAGCCAACACAATATTGTAAAACAATTATCTTCCAATTAAAAATTTTTTAAAGATTTGAAAAATAATTTTAGTGAGAGAAAAAGTCTTCTGTACCATTAATAATTAAAAATGAAACCATGTTTATTTCAATTAAAAA
This sequence comes from Bos grunniens, assembly GCF_055505025.1. NCBI lineage: Eukaryota > Metazoa > Chordata > Mammalia > Artiodactyla > Bovidae > Bos > Bos grunniens. Next base: position 8,049,771 of record NC_141182.1, read on the forward strand.
AATGTTACTCCAGGGGCTAAATTGTTAATGTAAGGCTCCCAGAACTGAACTGGGTCCTTGGGAAACCCAGCCTGAGTATGGGGCCTTCTGGATCAGTCCTCTAAACCTGGACCTTACCTGGAGGGACTCCAACGTGGTGGAAGGCATGGTCAGTGGCCTGGGCCAGCAGGTCTCTGGGTGATGCTGGACAAGGCGATGGAACATTTCTGAGCCTCAGTTCCGCCATCCGTAGATGGAGCTGGGACTAGGAATACTTACCTTGCCGTATTGTTGTGAGTCAACCTTGCCAAAATGTATGTGAGAGTTCACACCAGCGCTTATTGTATCCAGCACACACATTTAAGGGACGGTCTCAATAAGCCAACCCCACCCCCACCCCCACCCCTTCACATCCCTGGAATGGCTCAAATAAGTTCAGATAAGTTTCAAATAAGCCTGTGATGATTCTGCTGCTTCTCTTTCAGGCGAAGTCTACTACAGGAGCAAATACCTGAGAAGTGATACCTACACTGCCAACATCGAAGCAAACAGGATTGTGGTGTCAGAATTCGGAACAATGGCCTATCCAGACCCCTGCAAAAACATATTTTCCAAGTAACTGTCCGTTTTGTATCTAGTCCCGCTTTCCAATATCCTTGACGGTCGAGACAACCAGCGTTTGCTCCTCTGACGGTGTGTTTAGGGTGGATGGAAAACTTCCCATGATGGCCTTTGACCATGCAGGCTACGTACTTCTGGATTACAGATAGCAGGCAAGGCAAAGAGCATCTGGCAGATTGTCAGATGTTCTCCCATATGGCTGGTGGGAGAGCACTTTGAAGTCACCTATCAAAATTACAAACACACATTCCCTTCAGTCCAGAGAGGTGCTTGCCTGTTTCTGAAATGACAAATGTACAAGGTTATTCGTGGCTGAATGATTTGTTATGATGAGGAACTGAAAATAACTCAGGTGATCATTAACAGAAGAGTGTTAAATAAATCGCAGTAACACTATACAGGAAAACACCAGGCAGATATAAAAAGCACTGAGGATGCTCTCTATGTACTGAATGGAAAATTCCCCACTGCTAAGTGGGGAAAAAGGAAAAAAAAGCTAAGTGTAGAAAGAGCATATAATATGCTGTAATTTGTGCTATAAGGCAGGGGATATCTAGGTTTGTTTTTGAATGTGCAGAAAGCCTGGGAGAAGGCATGGGCGAGGTAGGGAACCAACGGGAGGAAGGACGGGGGAGATTCTCAGTTGTACACATTTAAAACCATCTGGGTTGTGATGCATATGAATGCCTTACGCGTTCTGAATTGTTGGCCAGGGAATCAGGCCAGTGGTCATCATCTCCTTTCTGATAGGCTTTAGACACAGAAGGGGTACATTAGGGTAGACTGGCCTGGAGAGGGAAGCTGGTTTCTGCTTCTCCAGAACTGACATCATCTCTCCAATCCCAGCTTCCAGCGCTGGGGGTCCCGCAAATAGCAGGCTGGGAACAGCCATTGCAGACGGGGGAGGAGCCAGGGGGCAGCGGGAGGGAAGGAATTGAAACCGCAGCTTGTGCGGCATCCTTGCTGTTACAGTGATTGCCAGTAGGGGGAGCACTCACCAGTACTCGGGGCCAAGACTTCCTGCTTTGAGTGTGCCTTCTAATCGGATGATCAGTTCTTAACTCAGTTTACTTTCCTTTTTCAAAGAAACGAATTTCTTGGACAAAGTTGAGGTAACGAGGGTGGATTGTCATTCCTACTCAAAGCAGAGATCAACTGCTTTTCTAGTTTCGGGGGAGCCATTATGGGTATGTGTATGATTTCTATAGAGCTGCTTAAAATACTTGAGAACTGTCCACCAGCTCTTGATGGCTCTGGTGGGGGAGACCTTTGGATCTGGGGAGCTGGGGAGGGCTCAGTGGGCAGCCTTGCTGTCCCAGCTGACTCCCTTCTTAGCTGATTGGTTGTGGTGGTGCTTTGGGTTAACTCGATCTCTGGACTGTCAGATTCCTCAAATGACCAGTTGTGACCCAGCACTTTCCCTCCCTTAGTTGAAGTAGAGTGTTTTAAGTGGTAGGCGAACTAAAGCCATCTGGAGTAGAACCTTCGAGCTGAGTGGACACAGTGGTTGACCTGCTGACTTGCTTTCCTCCCCAGAGCTTTCTCCTACCTGTCCCACACCATCCCCGATTTCACAGACAACTGTCTGATCAACATCATGAGGTGTGGAGAAGACTTCTACGCGACCACAGAGACCAGTTACATCAGGAGGATCAACCCCCAGACCCTGGAAACCCTGGAGAAGGTATCAGTGAGTCTACAAGCAGCCTCAGTGCCTGACTTAAGGAATGGACCCTCTGCGGGGAGGCCAGGAGGCTGCAGGCACTCAGAGAGGAGCCCCCTCTGAGCCCCTCGTCTCGGGCATCTTAGCACTCTGCCCTGCCATCTCTGTGTCTGAATTCGTTCCTAGCACTCCCGTGACAAAGGAACACAAACTAGGTGGCTTAGGTCAACAGAAATGTGTTCCCCCACAGTTCTAAAGGTCGGAAGTCTGAAATCAGGTGCTGGCAGGCCCTGTTCTCTCTGAAGCTTCTAGGGAAGGAAACTTCTTTGCCTCTTCCTGCTTCTGGTGGTTGCCCCTTGGTTTACAGATGCCTCGTTCCAATCTCTTGTAAAGATACAAATCACCCACCCTATTCCAGAATGACCTCATTTTAACCCTATTTCCAAAATATAGACACGAGCGGTTAGGACCTATTTCAACTTGCCTTTTTGGAAGGTCCAGTTCGACCCCTGACAGTGTCGACAGTCCTCGGCACTGAGTGGCCCCTCAGTGGAAATTTGAATGAATGACAGACAGTGCTGGGCTGTCCAGGACCCCCAGCATCCCTGGAGAGGAAGGCATTAGGCAGAGAGCATGGGTGCAAAAATCAGCGCCCACGTGGATACCTTTCCTGGGCAGAAGCGAGTCTACGTTTTCACAAAGATCAGTAGACCCACTTTCAGTTTTCTCCAGCTGGCTGTTCAAAGCCTTGATGTCTTTGCAATACATCTTAACGATCTGTTCGAGGGAGTGCTTTTCTTAGCCATGAAATCATGTCCAGCTCCTCTGAAGCTAGGCAGCATAGGTCCAACTGAGGAGCACTTTCCACAAAGCTGCAGAGAGGAATCACTAGGTGAGAAGGAGGTAGCGCCGACTTTTGGCTGAAGGTTGTGCCGTTCTCAGGGAGGAAGGGCGGACAGCTGGTTCCCTGGCCACCCCATTGCTCTATGATTGTGGCCTGTTTGGAGTCGGGATCGTTACTGAGGTCGTTAGTCAGTGTTTCCCTTTGACCAAATGCTTTTTGTAACCTCTCCGTTCCCAGAATAACCCTAGGAGAGAGGCCTGGGGATTTATGCCTCTGTGGGATACAAAAGGGGAGGATTTAAATGACTTCACCAGGGCCAGGATTAGCACCCAGGCTGCCTCTCTGCCCACGATGTTACTTGGAGCTCTCTGCGGTGAGGCATCGGGTTTCCACACCGAGGCCACCCGGTGGGGCCAGAGAGGGACAACCGTCAGAGAACACACGTAGCTCACCAAGCCCCCTGCAGCCTGTGTGCTGTGGGAGCCCCCACGAGGTTACATCAGGTCGCAAGAGGAAGCGTCTCCTTTAAAGGCAATGTCTGCCTTATTTTCAGGTTGGGAGACATGGAAAAATAGCCATCACCTCTCTGAGCCTGGAGTCAGGCAGCTCTTGGCGGGACTTTGCCCTCTCCTCTTTTTAAAAGCAGCTGACTGTCCTGTTCTGCAGGTTGATTTTCGTAAATATGTGGCTGTAAATCTGGCAACTTCACATCCTCACTACGACGCTGCTGGAAATGTTCTCAATGTTGGCACGTCCATCGTGGACAAGGGGAAGACAAAATATGTGATCTTTAAGATCCCTGCCCCAGTCCCAGGTGGGTCATCCTGGGGCTGGGATGAGGCGTGAACACCAAGGTGGCTCTTTGGGAAGAGTTCTGGTTCTGGTTGATGGCACAACACTCAACCTGATACTTGCCCACATCCATGACTCAGAGGACCATGGACTCGCTTTTCTCCTTTAGGAGAAAAGGGATGATGCTACGTTTCCTTTTGGAAGAAGTGAATCCCTTTGCTCTTTCAACCTCCTTTTCTTTTGATTCCTGTTCATTATTTCATTAATTTATCTGTTAATCATGTATTTATCAATCTATCCACTGATGTTGTCATCCATCCATCATCCATCCTTCCTTTCATTCATTCATTTTTTAGTTTTCTGACAAACCTCCATCTGTCAGGGCTGTGCTGCTCTTTCTCATCCAAGCCCCAAAAGCCAGGCTCCCCGGGTTGTTCAGGGAGCTCAGGCCTGCTGGCATCCACTCCAGATTCCGCCCTGTTCCCTGAGCCTTCTAGACATTCTTCACTCAGGCCCGGGAGCCTGGCATGGCGCCCAGGCTGATTGTGATTGCGCGTTCCTGCGGGGGAGAAGGGTGGGACTCCTAGCCTTTATTTGGGCAGGACCCTCTCGCGACCACACCCAGGAGACCAGGCCTCCGAGGGTGGCTGTGCGGGCTCCGGGGATGGTGCAGGACTGCGAGGGTGCTCAGCTAGACCTTCTGGTTTAGGAAGACAGGTTTCCATAGGAGATTGCCCCTGGCCCCTCCCTTACCATTCTGTAGAGCACCCCCGTCCAGCAAATTCCAGGCTCCACTGGCAGACAGGAATCCCTGGGTCCCATGGTGCAGTGAGTGCTCTTGTTAAATGGAACCCCCGTTAATTAAGCCAATAAAGGGATGCAGGGTCCGGCTCAGGATCCTAGAATGTCCCACCTGAGGGTAGGCTAGCCATTTGAGTTTGCCACCTCATGTTCCTGAGGACCGGGAGCCCCAGGGGATCGGGTGACGTCCCCACGGCTCACAGCAGGTACCCTCCGCACCTGCTCCAGGCTGGCGCTTCACCAGGATTCACACCTGCCCCCCGCCTCCCAGGCCAGGGTGCCTTTCCTTCCCGTTTGCTTTGTGTTCCATTTGTTTAGTGAAGAAAAGACCTACCTACCCCACAACCCGGCAGCCTGCCTCCCACCAGCCAGCTGTTTACAGAGACCTACCTACCCCACAACCCGACAGCCTGCCTCCCACCAGCCAGCTGTTTACAGGGTGCACAGGTGGCCACAGGAATGGCAGGGACGCTTGCATGTAACTCATTATAACCCAGCCGCAGGCCTGGGTGGGGAGGCCTTTTGGCCAGCAGCTGACTCATCCTTGCAGAGGAATAAGGAAACCGAGCAGTCCCAAGCACCTCTGTGCTGGGTGCCGGGTGAGGCGCCTGGCCTCCTGCAGTATTTCCTTCAGTTCCCCCCTTCCCTCCAAGGGTTGTCCCTCCAAAGAACAGAGGAGGTGGCCAGGCTGAGGGGACTGTGTCCTTTGGCTTAACCCTGTGCCTCTGGCTGCCCCGCCAAGCCTCAGTTTCCCATCTGTAAAATGGGAATCATACAGCCGACCCTGACTGCCACAGTCTGTCACATCAACACAGGCACTTGGGCTCACTCCTAGGTCCTTCAGAACAGGAAATGCCAAGAGAAATTCACAGAAACCCTGTGAAATGCATGTCAGATGATGGACCTCAGCAGCATGTCAAAGCCTTCATCTTGGGAAGCTAGCCCACGGCCCGGGCGTGGCTGTGCTCAGTCGCTCAATCGTGTCCAACTGTTTGCGACCCCATGGACTGTAGCCCACCAGGCTCCTCTGTCCATGGGGATTCTCCAGGCAGGAACACTGGAGTGGGTTGCCATGCCTCACTCCAGGGCATGGCCTGGGAGACTGACGGAAATACAGAGCCGTGGGCCCTGCCCCACAGGCTGAGTCAGCCTCCACACTTTGTCATGACCCCCAGACGATCTGCGTGCACGTTCAATGCTTCAGGAGCATTGCTCCAGAGCCGGGGTTGCAAATGTTTTCTGTAAAGGGCCCCAGAGTAACTATTTGAGACATTGCCAGCTGTGTGGTCTGCGCCACGTCTGCTGGACTCTGAATCCTGAAGGCAAAGCAGCTGTGGACTCTGCAGGAGGCGGCAGCGTGGCCCTCGCTCCAGATAAACCTTTATTTTGGAAGCAGGCGGAGGCCAGCTTAGCCCCAGGCCAGAGTTACTGACACCTGGCCCTAAGGCCCAGAGACCCAGGGGCCTTGAGTCTGGGGAGGCAGCGGTTTCAGATGCTAAACCAGGCCCCTGGGTCGGGTGGGGGGAGGTCCAGTCCCTGCCTCAGCCAGGCAGCAGCCCTTCACCCGGTTTGCTGTCGACTCTCAAAGGTTCTTCTCAGCGGGGCGGGCTGAAAGGCTGGGCTGTAGGATGCGGTGGCCCTGTGGTGTCCTTGGGAGGCAGTCAGGTCCCAGCTGCTCCTGAGGCTGGCTTCTCTCCAGGGGGCAGGAAGGAGGGCCGGAGCCCCCTGAAGGACACGGAGGTCTTCTGCTCCATCGCCGCCCACTCCCTCCTCTCCCCGAGCTATTACCACAGCTTCGGAGTCACCGAGAACTACATCATTTTCCTCGAGCAGCCTTTCAAGTTGGACATCCTCAAGATGGCCACGGCTTACATTCGGGGTGTGAGCTGGGCTTCCTGCCTGGCCTTCCACGGGGAGGACAAGGTAAGGCCTAGCCAGGCAACCCCCCACCCCGCAGCCCCAGGACAGCCAGAGCCAGCCGGAGGTCAGCAGGCAGGGGCGGGCGGCTCAGCGGGGGAGGAAGCGAGCTCCCAGGCAGTGTCCCCAGAGGCACCAGCTAGCCTTCCAGAGACTTCTGAGGCTGGGTGGGCCTTCACAGGGGTCCCGAGTTAGGGCAAGGGGCTCAGCATCATCTGTTCAAACAGCACACGAGTGTAGAAAGCAGCTGCCAAGCCCCCTACTTCTCCCCATCCAGCCCTGCCAGAGGGCCCCCTCCATCGTCCATTCAGCACCGCTCTGCTCCCCTTCCTGTGCACCACGAGCATCCTTGGGCATCCGTACAGAGGTGTCTTTGTGGCCACCCCCTCTTTAATGCCTGCATTCTCAGGGAGGAGAGGAAGCAAAGCAGCTCCCCGAGGTCCCTCCCCTGCTCAGAACCTTCTGCTGGTTCCCCGTCTTCCCCAGAATCAGACCCACAGGCCTCTCTCACTGGCCTGGGAAGGCCCTCATCATGCCCTCAGCCCAGCCTCTGGCTCCCTCCTACACCTCAGACCTGCCGCACACACGTTCCTGCCTCAGGGCCTCTGCACTTTCTGCCCCCTCCACTGGAACGTTCTTCCCCAGCTGGCTCCCTCCCCTTGTGAATCCAGGTCTGGCTCTCAGGCCCCCACCTCCATCACCAAGGTCCCCCTAGCTGTCACAGACCCCTCCCCACTACCAGGCTTTCTCCACCTCCCACCTCATTTTCCCAGTCGTGCTCAGCCATCATCCTTCACATGTTGTACATTTGGTCACTGACCCTTGGCCTCACCCCCACTGGACTATAAACTACATGAAAGTGTGGGGGGTTTATCTCTCTAGTTCCCCTGAAAATATGTCAGTGTTTGTGGCACGAATGAGCTGGGCAAGGGGGCCATCAGGGGGCCGGCGGAAGTGGGTTTGCCCTGGGGGACCACCTGGAGCATCAGGGCCCCATTGGCCTCCAGGCTGCAGGGATCCCCCAGGGATCTCTGGCCCCAGAGAGTCCCACACTGAGAGCCCCCGAGCCCTGGCAGGGCTTTGAATGCATTTGTAGAGTTTTCTGAGCAGTCCCTGCAGCTGACCCCTGGATTGGGTTTATGGGAAAGAAGTGCCTGTCACTTCACCCTGTGTTCATCTCCCACTGTCCCTTCTCCTCTGCAACACTCAGCCCTCATCACCCCCACTTAACTTCAGAGCTTGATTTTGGGGAAAGAGAGAAAGAGACGATGAGCCAGAGAAGGTGGCTGGAGCCTCCTCTCCCTCCTTTCAGAGGAGGATGGTTAGGCCAGAGCTGCCAAAAGAAAGAAAACACCCCTTCACCCTCGGATTAAGCAACTAGGGCTGTAGATACGGCTAATTGCCACCCAGAGCGATACCGCCTATGACACCCAGAGGTGTGTACGGAGGCCTACTGGGCTGATATCAGCTTGACTAGACTGGTCACTCAGCACCGCAGCCCTCCAGGGCAGCCTGGTTGCTGGGACAATCTGCAGTGGGCCGGGGCTTTGGTGGGGGGTCCAGGACGGGGTTTCAGGGGCTCTGGCCATGGGTGGGACCTGAGGAAGCTGAGAGGGCTGGTCCTCCCCAACTTGGCCATTGCCGGGGAGCTGGCCACTTGCCGCCCACCTGGATCTCAGTTGAATGAAGGTCGGGGAGACGCTGCACTTTCAGGGCCCTCCCTGAAAGGTCTGGTCCTCCACGTGAGGCCGAGACCCCATGCGGCAAAGCTTCCCTCCTCCCCATGGCTTCTGGTGAGGTTTGCCCCCTGGAGTGGGACAGAGAGGCTCAGAAAGGGGAGGGATTGCTTCAGGGTCCCGAGCAGGTGAACCGTTGGCTGGGGCTTGTTCCCCACCCAGTGCTGCAGCGTGGGGCTGGCAGAGGGAGCGCTGAGCCCCGGGCTGCATCTCCTTTCAGACTCACATCCACATCATTGACCGAAGGACGCGGAAGCCCGTGCCGACCAAGTATCACACGGACCCCATGGTGGTGTTTCACCATGTCAATGCCTACGAGGAGGACGGCTGCCTCCTGTTCGATGTCATCACCTACGAGGACGGCAGCCTCTACCAGCTCTTCTACTTGGCCAACCTGAACGAGGACTTTAAGGAGAACTCCAGGCTCACCTCCACGCCCACCCTCAAGAGGTTCGTGCTTCCCCTCCACGTGGACAAGGTAACGGCTTGAGTTCTTGGGGAGGTGAGCCCACTCGGGAGGTGGCTTTGGTTCTGATTTCATTGACATTGAAATTCAAAATGAGGTGTTCTTAGAGAAAGGCAGAAAATGCTTTCATTATTTTTCCAAATATTGAACATATTCAGGGTAGAAATTTTAGAAAATACAGATTAAGTGAAAAGGAAAAAAATCACCATAAGCCCATTGCAAATATATTTGTATTGCCTCCCAAGTCTCTCTCTCTCCGTAGATAGACAGGCAAATAGACAGGAAGATATATATACATATTAGTATATAATGATATATATGCATATAACATATGCATATTGTATATATACATCAAAGCTGTTAAAAAGTATGTACAGTATGATTTTCTTTTCTGAAACTAATATATAGCATATAAATATGTATTTCTTAATTTTAGAGAAAAATTGCGCTGTGCATAATTTTTAACAGCCTTAATGAAATATAACTCACGTACCATACTATTCACCCATTTTCACTCATTTAAAGTGTACAGCTCAATGGCTTTTAGTATATTCACAGAGTTGCACTACAATCAATTTTACAATATTTTCATTTCCCCCAGAAGAGCCTCCCCCATTCCTTCCACCCCCAGGTAACCACTGCCCTACTTTCTATCTCTGTGGATTTGCCTATTTTATTTCATATAAATGGAATCATACCGTAAGCAGTCTTTGTGGCTGGCTCCTTTCACTTAGCATGTTTTCAAAGTTCGTCAGCACCGTGGCACATATCAGTGCCTCTTTTTTTATGACTGAATATGTACACACTGTTTTTTGTACTGCTTTTCCATCCTCCTCATATATCTAAACATCTTTCCATGACATTAAACATTCTTCTGTGACATCATTTTAAATATTTGCCTGACAATCTGCGGTGGGGATTCATCTCCAGTTGCTTACCCATTTCCCTGATGTTGAACAGTCCTGTTCTTGCATTCAAAATGACCACCAGGCCAGACATTACCGTCAATTAGGGTGCTGCTGCCTAGGCTCTGGGCTTGGTTTTAAAGGCTACAGAGGCTTCTGGCTCCAGAACTTCCTTACTTCATGACTTAATTCGTTTAAATGAAACCCAGTTGAGTTCAATTCAATTTTGATGGCTCATCTGTACTGAACACACTCTATGTACCAGGTACGTTGCTAAGCATTTTATTTTCTTTACCTCACTTAGTGATCAAAACCTATGCAAGAGATCCACACGTTAGCCTCATTTTACAGATGAAGAAACTGAGGCTCAGAGAGGTTAAGGAATGTGCCCAAGGTCACACAGCCTGGTAGCAAAGCCAAGACTGGCTCTGAGCCCTTCCTTGGAGCTGGTAAAGGGTATAACTCTGCAGATCGCCCCAGGGGGTCACCTTGACCCCTCACAGGGCCCCCCTGCAGGCCTAGGGAACAGGAGACACTCCTACATGCCCAGGGAGGCTTCCGCCACCCCCAGACCCCTCCCAGCCAGAGGCCCTGGGGCCTGCATTTGAGCCCAGCTACGTCAGACCACAGAGCTGGGTCCTTTCTCCTGTCCAGCATTTCCCCCATCTGCAGTCACTTGTGTATCTCTGTCATGATGTTCACTGTATTTCCTACCACTTCTGTTAAATTTACAAAATCACATTTTCATTTAAATCAACTCACTCTTTCCCTAGCTCATTTGGAAGGGAACCTATGACAACCCAGGGCAAAGCCAGCGTTGCGTGCTGCCAAAGGAGAAAGTGATGACCGCCGAGTGCTGTGATGAAGCACAGGTCCTGAGCACGGCCTGATGCTGTTGCTCTTGCCAAGACCCAATCTCTCCCTTAAAGAGAACTCTGGGAAAGTATTCAGTGTTAAGGGTGTAGTGGCACCTAACTGAGACGCTCTCCTTGACCCGGTTGGGAAGACTGGAAGAGAGGAAAGGATTAACTTTCTCCCGGTATGATTCAGGGCTAACGAGTGAACAGCAGGGCCCACAGAATCTCCACCTGAGCCCCTGGCCTCCGCGCCCCCCCCACTCTGGGAAGTTCCACAGTGCAGCGCTTGGAGCATTTCCTGGCTCCAGGGTGCAGTGGGGGCGGGGTGGGGGGCTGTCACCCAGAGGGCGAGTCCCGAGGCCGACCCTTCCCCCTGCCTCACAGACCTCAGCACAGAGAGGAAGCACTCTCCCCCGACGCCCGCAGCGCGGGATTCTGTCACCTCTTAACAAGCTCGAGAAACAATCTGCTTCCTTGGAACCAAGCTAAGAAGTTTAGCCTGTACAGTTTAAACAGGCGCTGCGTGAACCATCTGCAAAGAAAAGTGAGCGCTGGGAAGGGTAGCTCTGGCCACGCGTTTTAATTGCTATTTATTGTCCCTTAAAAAAATGTCTTCTTGCTTCACTGCATGTGAACAGGGGAAGGTTGAGCAGGCAGACATGGCCTGTGTGTTCAGATCCAGCAGCTCCGATTCCATCCCATCCACAGTCTACATTACGGAGGGGCCTTGGGGGCGGGCGATGCCACCATTTCTCAAATGCCCTTCATTCTGGGGCCTTTGCACATCGCCGTCCCTCTGTTGTCCTCTTTCCATGAGTCCTCCATTCTCGTCCCGGCCGCAGGTCGGACTGGCCTGGGGGCTCCGGGACCACCAGTCCATTGAAGGCAGAACCTCTAGGGGAGGGGTTAGGATGGGCATGGCTCCCAGGCACCCCCCACCCCCACCCCAGGATCCTAGTTCCTGCTGATCCTTCAGGTCCAGCGTCCTGACCCCCTCAGTGGGTTTGTACATTCCAGTGGCACCTACAGCTCTTTGCTCACACTGATGTCAGGAGTAATGAGCTTGTTGGGTCACCTCGTCCTGTGAAAGGTCCCAGGGGGCCCGGACTCTTGGTCTTGCCAGCCATTTATCCCCTGCACCCATCACAGGGTCTGGTTCTCCGCAGGTTCTCTTGAAGCCCTTAGATATTTTAAATGAATGAATGAGAAAGGTGATGCAAGGTCTCTCAAAGGACACAAGGCCTTCCTTTAGCAGTTGGAGCACTTCCAAAGTGGAAAGCGCCTTCCACGTAGAATGGGCTAAAGTGAATGAGGCGTGTTCAGAAGTCTGAGGTCTCCCAGCTGTCCCAGATTCTCTGGCGTTTGGGCCAGCTGGGGTCAGAGGAAGGAGGGGCCCGTTGGTACCCTTGGCCTGTTTGTTAGGGTGGCATGGGGGTTGTCTAAGGCGGAGCTAGGCCTCCAGGGGCCTGGGTGGTGTGGCCCATCTGTGCCAGCTGCCCTGCCCTCACCCTGCAGGGCTCCGTGCGCTGCCATGGGGGTGGCATCTTTGACCTTGAAGGGGTGGCTCCAACTCCTGGCTCCATGAATTTGATTTGTCTTGTGTTCAAATAGCAAGAGAAGCCCCGTTTCTCTCGAGGGCCCCCTCTGCGCTGGGCCCTGTGTTAGACGCCTTTTCTTCTCTTAGACCCAGGCCAGAGGGGCCCCTGCTCTGGCTTTTCTCCAGTGGCCCTTCTCCACAGGGTGAGGAACCCACGGGGCCACAGGGTGCCCACCCAGAAGGGCACCCTTCCGACCCCAGCCATACCTGGGATCCCTGAGTTCCTTGCCCAGATGTCCCACACCTGCCTCCAGCGCCTGCCTCTGTCCTCCTGAGGGCAGACAGTGCTCTGGTGTGTCGGCCTCAGGCCCACGAGGAAGGCAGGGAGAAAAGGGGGCGGGGAGCCTGGGCCCAGAGGCCGGCCTTCATTCTCCCCTGCAGCCCATTCCAGAAGGCCAAGGAGTCCTGGAATTCTAAATTCACACGCGTCCTTCCAGACCCAGCACTGTGCACTAGAAACCTGCCGCGACGAAGCAGTGTTCTCTGTCCAACGCAGCGGCCGCTGGACTGGATGCCTGGGCTATTGAAATGCAGCCAGTGAAGCCGAGGAATGGAATTTTAAATTTTACTGAATTTAAATTTAAATAGCCACCTGTGGCTGGGGGTGGTTGCCTCACCCCGGGCAGCACAGTTCCACAACATGTTGAAGCTCTGTGTATAAAGTAAGGGAAGATAAAATGGTATTTGACTTAACCATTCAATATATGTGGACAAAGGGTTGGTGGGCCTCTGCGCTCATCCTGGGTCCTGCAAATGTTGTGTGAGTGCTGAGTCACTTCGGTCGTGTCCGACTCTGTGCAACCCCATGGACTGTGGCCCACCAGGCTCCTCTGTCCATGGGGGTTCTCCAGGCAAGAATACTGGAGTGGGTTGCCATGCCCCCCTCAAATGTGTGGGGCCGTGTAATGGTCTGCATGCTCCTCACTGAATCTGCATGTGAGTGCTTGAAGTTATTTGTCATCCCCATGACAACAGATGAGAAAGAAAGTAACGTGCCAAACGTCGCAGAATCATCGTAGGATTTGAGCTGGGATTTGGGTGCTTGTCTGTCTCATTCCAAGTTACTAACTACAGTGGGTTTGGCCCTGGACCAAGTGTTTTCATAACCATTATTTAATTTAATCCTAACCACGGTGCTCAGACGCTGGTCGAAGGAACCTTCGCTTGCACTCGCCATCTGTCCAGAAGTTACAGATTGCCCCCAGTTTTACAAACAAGGAAGCAGGCTCCAGTTCACCTAGTCTCAGGGAGGCCTGCCGGAACTCACGAAGAAACCTATAGAGTCAGATTTCACACCCAGGACCGCCAAACTTCAAAGCCAGTGTTTTGGGGGGATGATTGAGATTAACTTCTTCTCCTGGGAGGTCCCTCGCATCGAAGAATTTCAAAGCCAGTCTGCAAGATTTTATTGAATTCTGGCTGGAGAGCGATTTCTTCCCAAAGTCATGCACACTGGCCACAGAAAGCAGCCGAGTCATGCTCGTTACTGCTGTGTGTGGAAAAATTCATGGTCCATGCCTCAACCAGTCTGACCAGTTTCATGCTGGAGCTAGAAAACATGTCCGCAGACCGCCTCCCTGAGAATCAAGCCCAGGACATGCACTAGAGGCCCGTGGCTGCTGCCTCGTGACTACAAGGCAACAGGCAGGGCCTCTCACCATCTGTGAGGCTGCGCGCACAGGCGGAGGCAAACAAGAGCTGCTCCCAACAAGACACCCGGTGTGCCGGGCGCTGGACTACTGATTCTTACAACCACCTGCAAAGCACGTGTTCTGCCTCTCGAGCGTTCACACATTCCTTTAGCAGTTGCTTCTTAGGAGCTGCCTGTGTGCCATGCACAGGGTGAAATGTGGTCACTGTCTTCACAGGGAAGACAGCATCAAAGAAGGAGCCAGGTCCATAAAGGAGATAATTACAGTGTGGGACAGACACCTTGGAGACACTGCAGACTGAGCTGTCGGGGAAAGGGACGCTGGAGCTGAGACCTGTGGGAGGGGAATGGGCCAGCCTCAGGGTCTTTGCACCTGCTTTCCCTGCTGCCTGCAGTGCTTCTGTCTCTGAGCAGAAGAACCCCAGTGTGGAGGTCTGGGCTCAGCTTCTGCTCCCCTAGTGCGACCTTGGGCAAGCCACTTTCCTACCCTGGGCCTCAGTTTCCTCCTCTGTCAACTGGGATTGCACTAAACACATCTCAAAATTCAGCTTCTAAGATGCAGTAAATGTCCTGCCTTCCTAGCAAAAAGCTGCTGTTGTTCAAATTTGCTGCTGGGTAGTTGCTAAGTCATGTCCGACTCTTTTGTGACCCCATGGACTTTAGCTCACCAGGCCCTTCTGTCCATGGGATTTTTCCAGGCAAGAATACTGGAGTGGGTTGCCATTTATCGATTTAATTATAAAAACTTGTTTGGAGACATTTGGAAAGTCGAGAAAAGTTTAAATGAGAAGTCAGGCATGGCAGTAATTCTCCTTCTGGAATTTCACAGATGCCGGTGGTCTTGCTCCTCATCCCCTCCCAAGTGCCCAACTTGAACTCACCCGCCGGGGGTAATGGCAATAACAATAATAATAATAATACAATTATGTGATCAACAGCAGTTAACATTTGTTTAGCACTTACTGTTAACCTGGCCTTCTTGTAAGCCAACAGCATGGGTTATTTTATTTAATTTGCATGATAACTCAGAGATGCATATACTATTTATGCAATGCTTGCGCTATACCTCATTATACAGGTGGGGAAACTGAACTTCAGAGATGTCAAGTAACTTGCTCAAGTACCATGGCAAGTGTGTGGGGACACAGGGAGTAACTGCTGCTCGATAGATATTTAATTAGTTGTGTTACGTCTCTCTCCCAGGTTAAAGTACTGAACCAAGTCTTGACTGCCCCTTAAGACCAAGAGACGTCCTTCATAGATATTTTTTCCTCCCAAGTTATTTTTATCTCATGTTTGTTTTTCTTTCCTGCTGGCTTGTTTTTCTCCTATTTTTTCATAGGAGAAAATACTGAAAATCTAGAAAAACATAGACAAAGAAATTAAAGTCTGCATCACCCGCTGCATGCTCTATTGTTACTATTTGGCACATTTCTCCCAGGCTCTTTCCACTGTGATTTCTTTTCTTTTTTAACATGGCTGAGCTCAGACCGTGTCTGCGGTTCTCTCTGCTGCTCTTTCACTCGGTGTTCTCTGTGTTATTATGAACTCTTTATAAACACCTTTTTAATAACTGATGCAGCCTTTGACAAGTGACTCATACAGTATTTAAAAAGCGAGAACTTGTAAGTACTTCCATTTCACTTATAAGTACATCCATTTCACCTGTGAGGGATCAGGCAGCCCAGAGCAGGAGAAAAGTTCCAGGGTTTCGGAGCCCCCTTCCACAACCCACCAGCTTTGCCTTCTTCGGGGAGTCACCTCCAGTCCCCGATTCTCATTTTTAACTGAAAACTCCAATCATGTAATAGCTGCTTCTGGTGGCTAGCATGAGGCCAAAACAAGACACTGAAGCATTCTTTTAAAAATGTGCACATAAAGCCAGTGTTTGCTCTGGACAACGTTTTGATTTATTTGGAAAAACTGATCTCTTTCAGAATGCAGAAGTGGGCTCCAATTTAATCAAACTGTCGTCTACAACAGCACGAGCCCTAAAGGAAAAAGATGACCAAGTCTACTGTCAGCCGGAGTTGCTCTATGAAGGTAAAACGCATCTTCTCTCCTGTGTTCAGAGGAAGGGGTGGATGTCCTCTTTACGTAACGCCTCCTTCCAGTGCAGAGGAGCTGTGTGTGGACCAGGGAGGCAAGGGAAGGCTGTGGGACTCTAGGCATTGTACTGGAGACGCTTCTCTCTCGTGTACCTTCATACCCCTCCCAGCACTGGGGTGGTCTCTAGACCCAGGAACTTTCACGGCTGGCCTTTTGAATGCTGCCATGTAATTTTTTTGCTTTCTTTTAAAACATTTATTTATTTGTTGCATTTAAATTTTTATACACTTTTTAAAGGTTACTTTCCACTTAGTTATTCCAAAATATTGGCTGTGTTCCCCATGTTGTACAATCGTCCTTGAGCCTGTCTTACATCCAATAGTCTGTACTTCCCTGTCCCCACCCCTATATCATCCCCTCCTTCCCCCTCACTGGTAACCACTAACTTGTTCTCTGTCTCAAATGCTGCCATGCATTTGCAAAAAATGCTCGACATCGCTTATTATTAGAGAAATGGAAATCAAAACTGCAGGGAGGTATCAGCTCACACCAGTCAGAATGGCCATCATCAGCCAAAAAACAAACAAAAAAAATCTATAAAAAAAATGCTGGAGAGGGTATGGAGAAAAGGGAACCCCCTCTTGCACAGTTGGTGGGAATGTAAACTGATATAGCCACTATGGAAAACAGTATGGAGATTTCTTTGAAAACTAGGAATAAAACTACCACGTGACACAGCAATCCCACTGCAGGGCCTACACCCTGAGGAAACCACAGTTCCGATGCTGCCGTGTGCTGGACAGCACAGCATACACGGGTCTCCACCTGGGCACACTGAGCACCCTGCAGAACAGGCGCCATCTCCTCTGCTGGCCAGAGGAGAAAACTGGGCCTCAGAAAGGCTGTGCGCCACGCAGAACGTAAAGCCCCTTGGAGAGAAGCCACAGCCCCCGGAGCAAGGCTTCCCTGCCCAGCACTGCGGCTGCGGGGCGGAGGGGGCAGCGCTGGGCATTGCAGCTGTTGAGCAGTGTCCGGGGCCTGCAACCCGACTGGGAACCACTGTCCTAGAGCAGAAGCCTGTGGAGCAGGGCCTGTGCCCCGTGCTCAGTGCTGTCACCAGCACGAGACAGGAACCAGGCTCAGAGCAGGGTGTGCTCAGTGCGTAGGTGAGGAGCGAACTGGCCTGCCCAGGACACGGCTGGGGAGTGGAGGGGCAGGGCTCCAGGGGCCCGGCTCCCCACATCGCTGCCCCATGCCATGGTGGGGGGGACTTGGAAATTTAATCTGACACAGCGGACATATGTAAATATGTATACATGGACATGGATGAAATTTGAAGGCTTTTTTGGATTGCAAAAGTGATAGGCGTAATGAAATTCTCACATGAGAAACTCAGAATGGACAATATAAACTACGAGCCACAATAAGAAAGTTATCAGCCAGTAGCACTTCTAAACTTTTCCTTTACACTCGTAACATAGTGGTGATAATTCTCTAGGCAGCCTTTTACGTCTAACGTTGTCATGGGGACATTTTCCCATGTTACTAAAATTCTTTGTAAATATTACTTCTTATTATACGATTTCATTAGATTCATCTAACTATTCCCCACTGATGCTTCCTCCACGCTTCAGAAGTTTGTGTTCACGCCCACATACATTTGCACGCACATACTTTTTTTTTTTTAAGAGCTTTTAAAAAGTTGCAGTGGCCTCTGATTTTAATCATGTAATTCTCTTTGATTTCTATCTTGGATAATTAAAGATGTTTATACACTTAAAAACCAAGGTCTATCTTACCTTGCTCCCGAAGCTTCTAATAGAGCTGGGGTAATTATCTGAAGTTCCCTCCTCCTGCCCTTTGACCACCCTTGATCCAACTCAGGGCCTGAGTGATGTTCAGGGATCCTGGCTTGGGAGCCATTTTTGTAGAAGGGCGGGTGGTCCCACCCTCCTGAAGGGGGCTTTGTCAGCCATGTCATCTCCTTCCAGGCTTAGAACTGCCTCACATCAATTATGCCCACAATGGGCAGCCGTACCGCTATGTCTTTGCTGCTGCAGTCCAGTGGAGCCCCATCCCAACCAAGGTACTGGTCCCCGGCGGGTGGCAGCCTGGGATGGTCATGTCTGTCTGCAAATCTGAGTTCTCAGGGATGTCAGGACTGAGATGCCCTTGGGGATGGGGGTAGGTCAGAGAGTGAGGTCAGTTTGGGACAAAATATGCTGGAAGCAATGACGGAGCATCCAGGAGAGGGAACTGCTCCTAATGGGCTTCACTCAGGTAAGACGTGGTGGCTGGAGTTTATCCAGTGATTTCTTTATTGGATGCATGTTTATTGAGCACCAGCTTAGGCACACAGGAAAAGCAAGTGAACAGGAGGATCCTGGTTCCTGCCCTCAAGGAACTCATAGTCTCAAGCAGAGAAAATAGAGCTGAAACTTGGAGGATTTATTTTGCTTTTTAAAATTTTTTTATTCAAGTATAGTGGCTCAGTGGTAAAGAATTCACCTGCCAATGTAGGAGACGAGGGTTCAATCCCTGGGTCCGGAAGATCCCCTGGAGAAAGAAATGGGAACCCACTCCAGTGTTCTTACCTGGGAAATCTCATAGACAGAGCAGCCTGGCAGGCTACAGTCCATGGGGTCACAGAGTCGGACACACCTTGGCAACTAAACAGCTGTAACAACGGGGCTGATTTACAATATCATGTTAGTTTCAGGTGTTCAGCACAGAGGTTCATATTTTGGTTCCTAAACTGCTATTTGTTGAACACTTGCTGTTTCCCAGGGACCATGCTGAGTGCTGTACAGACATCACTTTTCCTTAGTAGCTTCAGTTTTTAGTAAGAAAATGGAAAATCTTTTTTTAAAAAACGCAATCAGTGCAGGAATGTACAATGAGAAAAATTAAGGTTCCCACATGCTCATCCACACGCCCTGAGTCACTTCCCATTAATCCCACACCCTAAGGGGAAAGAGGCTTATTAGAGACAGAGAGAAGGCCAGGGACTCACGCTTGGAAAGCAATGAAGAAAGCACATTATGCTTTAAAGGCTGGGCAATGAATATGTTAGATTATCTGATACGTATAAAAATTGCAATATAGTGCCCAATATCAGATAAATCCAGGGTTCTTATTTCTTAAAGAATTCAGAGTGTATATCAGCTCTGCTGTGGTGGGGGGACCTTAGCTTAAAGCCGGAGAAGGAAGGGAGCTGCTTTCCTGTTTTTGTGCTGACCAGAGGCAGGTGTCATCTGGGGCCTATGCTCGCTGGTGTGAGGTCCCCATCTGAGGCGCTCACCCCTTCTCTGGGGCCTTGACGCCTTCCTATTCGCCGGGAATGAGCATGCTCTGCAACCATTCATTTCGCGTTTCTCCCCTTTGCATGCGCAGATAATAAAATACGACATTCTCACCAAGTCCTTCTTGATGTGGAGAGAGGAGCACTGCTGGCCGGCGGAGCCCCTGTTCGTGCCCACACCAGGTGCCAAGGACGAGGATGATGGTAAGGCCCGGGAAGGGCAACCCACCTGCTGCACTGTGCTTGTGGTCACCCCTCAAACTCAGACACCGTTCACACAGCTGGTGCAGCCATGCTTTGAAGTCCAGGCGGTTCTGAGTGCAAAGCAGTAGGGCGAGGGAGTCCCCAAGCCCACCCCCACTTCTGACATCAGCTGCAAGTTCAGGGGTCCCCAAGACCACCCTCAGCTTCACTAGGAGCACCCACAGAAGACTCTGAAAGCTGTTACACTCGTGGGGACAGTTATCTCAGCGGAAGGGTACAGACTGAAAGAGAAAAGGCGAGTGGGATGGAATCCGGGAGAATCCCATGGGTGGTCTCCGGTGGTCCTCCCTGCGGGAGTCACGGACCACTCCCACTTCCCCAACGAGCCCCACGGAGCGCGGCCAACCAGGGGTGCTCCCTCAGCCTCGGAGCCCGTGTGGGGCGTGGTCGCGCGGACCGCGCTGACTTCTAGTCTTCGCCCCTCTGGAGGTCGAGCTGACGGCTGTGGCCCAAGTACTAAATTGCTTCCGTCGTGTCCCACTCTTTGCGTCCCCGTGGACTGTTGCCCACCAGGCTCCTCTGTCCATCGGATTCTCCAGGCAGGAACACTGGAGTGGGTTGCCATGCCCTCCCCCTGGGGATCTTCCTGACCCAAGGATCCAACCTGCATCTCTTACGTCTCCTGCATTGGCAAGTGAGACCTTTACCATTAGTGCCTCCTGGGAAGCCCTGTGGCCCAAGGCCTCCCCTGAATCACTTTGCTAGGCCGGGTTGGATGGCACAGCCTCAGGTAAACAAAGACCTCTCGTCAGACCGACAGTCCAAGGACTCGGGCGTCATCTCCCAGGGGCAGAGGAGAGACCTCCTTTTGGGGGAGACTAACACAAAAGCCCACTTCCTTGCCACAGGGCAACACTGCCCTGGCCCAGAGTGTGGAATCCTGGTTTTAAAATTCATTGCGGTGGCTGGGTCAGAACTTGTAACTCCTCTGAGCACATAAACTTTCCAGGGAGCCCCTTAAAAAGCTTGTGGGACTCCTCTCTCATCCAGGTTTCCACCTGACCTAAAGGTCCTTTCCCTCCTTGATTTTGCCCCAGAAATGCCCTGCCCGTCCCCCTGGGGATGCCAAGGAGGGTAAATAGAAGCCTGGGTGGGGCTGCCAACACCTGGGGGGAGGGCAGGCTGCCCGCTGAGCCTGCCAGCTGCTTCCCTTGGGCGAGAAGGGAGTGGTTTTCTACCTGGGACTGTCTTCCTATTGACCTGCACAGCACAGCGTGCCAGGCAGGGGACCCGTGTCACTGTCGCCTCTAAGGTAGGGGACGGTTGGTGCCACCTCCTGCCGAGGCTGGCCTCCCCCGGGTTGGGCGTGTACGCCCTGCATGTTCTCCTGTGGACAGGAAGCAGCCTTGTCTTCATTCCACCAGAGGAAAGGCTCGGAGCTTGAGGTCACTTACCCACGGTTGCACGCCCAGTACATGCACAGGGGAGGGTTTGAGTCCAGGCTGATTTGACCTCAGTTGTGCTCAGCCACTCTGAAACCCGGGAGGCCTCGGGAAGAATCAGGAATATTTGCTGGAAGTTTATTGCTCTATTTTGTTTAGCCTTCTGTCCCTTTGAGAGTGAATATTTAGACTATTCTCATTTCACAAAGGGGAAAGCTGCACACGCATGAGGTGGTTGCACTTACTCAAATGCCATTTGAATGCAGCAGGTCTGAGTTTAGGCTAAGTGCAGTGTTGAAGCTGATTCGCTGTAACTGGAATTTCTAAAGAGTAGGAAAATAGCCATTCTTCTGTATGTGCAATAATTCACAAAGTGCTTTCATAACTGACCGTGCAAGATCCTCTCAGCAACCCCCTGAGAGTGGGGAGATTATCCCCACTCTACAGATGAAGAGACTGAGGCTCAGAAAGGTGAGGGGATGGGCCCAGCCAAGCCTTCCGATTTCCCTGGCCTTTCCCTTCAGCTCACACAGAATATCAAATTCACTTCCCTTCTGTTTCGATTCAGTTCAGTTCAGTTCAGTTCAGTCGCTCAGTCATGTCGACTCTTTGCAACCCCATGAATCACAGCACACCAGGCCTCCCTGTCCATCACCAACTCCCGGAGTTCACCCAAACTCACGTCCATCGAGTCAGTGATGCCATCCAGCCATCTCATCCTCTGTCATCCTTCTCTTCCTGCCCCCAATCCCTCCCCAGCATCAGGGTCTTTTCCAATGAGTCAACTCTTCGCATTAGGTACAGTCAAAGAACAGGGAGACAGAGCTGAGAAACTTAGCACCCCCCTCCCCACCCCAGCTGGAAGAGGTTCGAGGGTGCACTTTTACAAAATGTCTCTCTTTGTTTCCCCAAAGGGATTATCTTATCGGCCATAGTCTCTACCGATCCCCAGAAGTCGCCTTTTCTGCTGGTTCTCGATGCCAGAACTTTTACGGAACTGGCCCGCGCGTCCGTCGATGTGGAGATGCACCTGGATTTCCACGGGCTGTTCATCCCAGATGCAGGCAGGGACCCGGGGAAGCAGGCCCCTTCCCAGGAGGCGCCGGCCAGGGCTGCCGCCGGACGTGCGGCCCCAAGAACCTGACAGCCTGGAGGCTTTGGTCCTGGGGACCAGCTCCGCCCAGCTCACGGCTGTCCCCGCCCCGGGGGAGGTGCAGGAGAGGTGGTCCTTCGTTCCATTTCGCACTTATTCTTTCCGCAGCTGCTTTGAGTCAACATTCTGAAAACAGAACTCATCTGTATCTTTTCTTTCATTTTATTTTGGCCGTGAGGACCTTGCTTGAAAGTCAATCAAATATTTATTGATTAGCTCTAGCCCTTGTAAGAAAGCCCCCTTCCTTGAGTACAAAGACAGTGACCATGAATCAGAAACTGTATTGTCACATAATCATTGTCCCTAGAATGGGCACATATGACCCATTGGAGAAGAGACACAGAAACATTTATCATTGCTCCCTGCTCCCTCTCTGCTTTCCCGGTGGACCTGGTCGTGAGTTCCAGCTTTCTCAATCAGCTGACCCAGAAGGCGTGTGCTCTGTGGTCATTCCATGCAAGGCATGGCATAATATAAATTAAAACTTTAAAGCCCTGTCAGACCTTAATTTTATTTTTTTACATGGCTTCTTCCTCTGAAGGTCTTCTAAGGCAGAGAAACAGAGGCAAAGACAGGCGCCTTATGGTACACCCAGGGGGCCAGAGGGCTGGTGTGGGGTGGAGGGGCTGGAGTCCAGGACTGAGTCCTGTCTTGCCTGACTGAGAACCAGGGCAGTGAGGTGCATCAGAGCCACACAGGACAGGAGTCCCCTCGGCAGTGTTCCCTGGAGATTCCACCACGCTGGTGTTTGTTTTCATCCAAGTTGTCCTGTGTTGGGTGTATTTTATTCACTACTCTACCCTCTGCACCTAGAAAACTGCCTGGAGGATCAGGCTCTCAATTAAATATTTGTTGGATGAATGAATTCCACCAATGAAGAAATCCAACTCCAATGTACCCGCAAGAAATAGGTTTGTTTTTTTTTTAAAGAAATACATATTTTACTGAAGGTGTCCCAGGAAGACCAGGAAGGTGGTTCACATGGAGACCAATGAGGACGCCCAGGTTCCTCTTCCAGCCATCCTTGGTCTCTCTTTCTTCCCCTGTCGCTCCCTCAAAACCTCGTGTGCCATTCCAGCATTTCCATTTCAGCTCAGCTCATGGAGTCCATCCCCTGTTGCTCCCTCAAAACCTCGTGTGCCATTCCAGCATTTCCATTTCAGCTCAGCTCATGGAGCCCATCAGACAAAAACCCAAACCCTGGGGATGGCAAAATAAATAAATAAACCTTGGGGATGGTAGACTGAAGACCATCTACTCTTCTCCTCTGGGGACCTCAGCATCTCCAGTATTGATAAGATGGATCGGGAGGAAATGTCAGCCATGGTGGCCTACGAAACGTGTGATGGAGGCCTGCATTTGGGTGGCAGGAACGGAAAAGAGTTGACAGATGGGACAGTCACTCACCTATTCATTATTTTACTTCAAATATTTGAGAAGAGGGTGGTATCTGAAAAATACTTCCCCACCTCTATTCTACTCAATTCTCATTGCCAAACAGTACCCAGATGTGGCCATGAAAAAAGGGTGCAGTTCAGGATGGAAGAAAAGTATGTCATGGTTTATTTGCCTTGCTTAGGAAGACAGGTGAAATACCAGACCGATGAGGAAGCCTGGCCTACCACGTCTTTTCTTCTCAGTTTCAAAAACACCAAAGGTCAATGGTAGGACATCCAATTTATCTCGATCCTGAATTCCCCTGTGTTTCAGACACAGGCCAGGGTAATTAGCTCAAAAGGCTGTAGGAGCCAAGACACATGCGCCTTTCTTGAAGCCAAGACCGTCTGTCTTACCCTGGGAGCCTTCCTTGTTATGCTTCATGTGGGTATAACACGTGACCAGGAAGCTCTGCAGGAAAAATCACCGGGGATTTGTTTATTGCTTTGATAAAGCCACGGTATTTCACAAGCACTCTAAGGATGTGTCAGGTACGTGGTAAGCCTGCAAATGTTTGACCCACTAACTTTTTCCATCCAGGTTTTCTCTAATTTGATCCCACCCCAGGAATAAGCTAGGTGTGTACGTGGACACGTGCTTAGTCGCTCAGTTGTATCCAACTCTTTGCATCCCATGGACTGTAGCCCGCCAGGCTCCTCTATCCATGCGGATTCTCCATGCAAGAATACTGGAGCGGGTAGCCCATCCCTTCTCCAGGGGATCTTCCCAACCCAGGAATTGAACCGGGGTCTCCTGCATTGCAAGCAGATTATTTAGCAGCTGAGCTACCAGGGAATATCAACTCACAAAAATTATAAGTGCATTCCAGCTGTATCCGCATTACTGGGTTGTACTCATTTCCTCTGAAAGTCACCAAGCATCAGACTGACTGTTGAGATGGCTGCGGGTCCAGATTACATGAAAACACCTTTGATCACTTCCTACGCTATTTAGAGACAGTTTGGATGGTTTTTAAATGGCCGGGAGAAGTCTTTCTCATGGCAAATCAGAACATGCAGACAGAAAAGTCGCCACCGACTTCCTCTTCATCCAACAACGGTGAGACCCGGGGCCTCTGCTCTTCAGGTTCCTTCCAGGAGTAGGAACCAGGTGCAGACACAGGGCCGCCAGCTGCAGCTGGAAGTGGGCTCTCGAGGTCAAGCACCAGCAGGAGGCTGGAGTTCCCTTGCACACGGCGAGCGGGGAGGGACGTGGGAGCCCTGTGTTGGGACAGGTGGGGATGAGCCAGCCTGCCTTCCTCCTGGGGACCAGGAGGGACGTGCTGAGTGGCCTTCAGGAGCACCTGGCAAGATGCTGAGGGTGTAGCTCCTGAAGAGAGTGTGGAGCCAGAGGTGGGTTGACTGAACAAAGCAGGTGCAGAGTGAATTCCTCAAGAGAGCAGTGGAAAGAGAGAGAATTAAGGGGATTGCTTTCTGTGATTATAAAATTCATATATATTCATTGTAGAACCCCTCGTGTTAACCAAGAAATGAAAAAACACCCATAACCCCGTTACCAGAAGAAAACCCTGAACCAACAAAGACCTACTGTACAGTACATGGAACTCTACTCAGTGTTATGTGGCATCCTGGAGGGGAGGGGAGTTTGGGACAGCGTGGATACACGTCTATGTATGGCTGAGCTCCTTCCCTGTTCTCCTGAAACTACCACAACACTGTTAATCGGCTACACCCTAACACCAAATAAAAAGTTTAAAGGTAAAAAAAAAAGAAGAAAACCCCTGAAATCCTTCTGGTGTATTTTTCCCCCATTTAAAAAAATTTCTGATGCAGTTTACATATTGGCAATAGGTTTATAACCCACCAGTTTATAACCTGCTTTCCCCGCTTATTACAAGTATTTTTCCCAAATCACTAAATTCTTCTAAGGGATGCAAATTATTCCGTCTCTGGGACATGGTGTGACATGCACCAGCCAGCAGGTGGACATTTTGACACAAGATCTGTGACCTCATGTGTGTATTTCCAGTGCCCACCCCACATCTCTCTCTATATTCAGGTTCTTGTTATTGTCATCCTTTTTTTTTGTTTTTGGCTAGATTAGGCTTCCCAGGTGGCTCAGTGGTAAAGAATCCACCTGCCAATGCAGGAGGAGTAGGATATGCAGGTTCGATCCCTGGATTGGGGAGATCCCTTGGAGGAGGAAATGGCAACCCACTCCAGTATTCTTGCCTGAGAAATCCCATGGACAGAGGAGCTTGGCAGGCTACATGGGGGTGCAAAGAGTCGGATACAGCTGAGTGACTGAGCACATGTGCATTGGCCAGATTCCCAACTTTGGATTTCTGAGCCAAAGAGTAGAAAAACGAGGTTTGGATGTTCTTTCAAAGGCCAAAGGTTCTGATTGACTCATAGGAAACTGAGAAGCCATTCTACAATCTAAGAGGCTCAAATGGTCACAGTGGCTATAGAGCTGAGAAATCCAACCTTCTCAGCAAACAGGTAAAAAAGCAGCTGCATGCGAAAAAACCGTTGTGCAGATCCTCCCGTCTTCCTTTCCTCTGTTCTTTCTTATGCTCTGTATCTCTCCACTCAGTTCAGATACTTGTTCTTCTCAGGCGTATGGTCACTCATGCACTCACTCACTCATGGACTCATCTACTCCCTCAGTGATGACCAGGACCACATTGGCATATAATGATCAGCAGAACCAGTACCTCCTCGGTCTTCAGGGATCGTATAGCACAGTGAAGGACACGGCACCAAGGAACGGGCCAACACAACTCAATGGAGTAGCAGTAAAAAAGGGACCCCCAGGGACCCCTAATCATGTCTGGGGAGCCAGAGATGGCTGACGTGTGAAGGATGGTAGTAGGTAACTAGGTAAAATGGGCAACGCAGATAAAGAAAAGGGTGTGGAGTCAGGAGAGAACTTCGTAAACTTGGGGTAGACATTTACCAAGAGCTTCTGTAGCACAGAAGAAGATGGACAGAAAAGACAAGTTGCAGCCAGAACCCCAGTTTATCCATACTCAGGTATGGAGTGTAATTGGCATTAACTAAAGAGAAGTCTCTGATGGTTTCTTCAAGGACAATCAAGGACAGATAGTATTTTTTTTTTTTTTAATAATAGCTTGTTTGAGATCTAATTCATATACCATAAAATTCACTCCTTTAGAGTACTCAATTCAGTGGCCTTTAGTATATTCAATATTGTGTAACTATTACCACTGTCTAATTTTAGAACATTTTCATCACCCGTAAAAGAAATCCTATACCCATGAGCAGCCACCCCTCATTCTGCATCCCTCCCCTACCGGGTTCTAGGCAGCCACAAACCTACTTTCTATCTCTATGGATTTGCCTAGTCTGGACATTTCATACAAAAGCAGTCATACCGTATGTGCGTGTTTTGATATGAACGGAATCATATGGTAATATGGGCATGTCTTGGTAACTGATTTTTCAGCATGTTTTCGAGCTTCACCTGTGTTGTATGAATCAGTACTTCATTCCTGTTGTGGATAAATAGTATTCCATTGGATGAATAAACCACATTTGGTTTATCTGCTCATCAGCTGAGAGACATCTGAGTTGTTTCCTGGTTTTGGCTGTCGTGAATAACATGCGTGTTCAAGTTATTAATGTGGATGTATATTTGCATTTCTCTCAAATGAGTGAAATTGGTGGATCCTAGGATGAATGTGTCTAACATTTTGAGGAATCGCCAAACCGTTTTTCAAAGTGGCTGCCCTATTTTATAGTTTTACCAGCAGCGTCTGAGAGTTTCAGTGTGTCTACATCCTCCCTAATCGGCTATTGTCTGCTGTTTTTAGTTTAGTCATCCTAGATACAATGAAGTATCTCATCATGGTTTTGATGGGCACTTCCCTAATAACTAATGATGTTGAACATCTTTCCAGGTGCTAATTGGCCATTTGTGTATCTTCTTTGAGGAAATATCCACTCACATCCCTTGCTACTTTTAAACTGGGGTATTTGGAGTTTTTTTCTTTAATTATTATTGAATTGTAAGAGTTCTTTATATATTATAGAAGTAAACCCCTCATCAAATTTATGCTTTGCAATATTTCTCTCATTCTTTGGGCAGTCTTTTCACTTTCTTGATGGTGCCTTTTGAGGTGCAAAAGTTTTAAAATTTTGATGAAGTTCAATTTAATCTAATTTTTCTTTTATCTTTTCTGCTTTTGGTGTCGTATCTAGGAAACCATTATTTAATCTATGGTCCCAGAGATGTATGCCTATGTGTGCTTCTGTGAATGTTACAGTTTTAGCAGTTATATTTAGGTCAGTGGTCCATTTTGAGCTAATTTTTGTAGACAGTGTGAGCTAGGGGTCCCACTTCATTCTTTTGCATTCAGGTGTACAATTGTCCAAGTATAGAAGTCACCATTTAGGGTTGATAAATCTATACAGAGAAAACGAAAGCACGTCCTTTTCCTCCACCATCCCCTAGAAGAGGGTGCCTTCAACTAATAAGAAGAGACTGCAGGACAGCTCTCTGCTGGTGCCAGGGACAAGGAAGCCAAGATGGAAGCCTCAGTCAGTGGAGATGCAGCATCTTCCTCCATCTTCACCTCTGGGCCTGGCAAAGTTCCAGGAAGTCCAGCATATGCGTGTTCAATTCAGAATCACATGCCCTGGTAGGATTTTCTAGCACTTTCTTTCCTTAAGAGCATCCACTGTGTTCCTGGAGGGCCGAGGGGGACTGGTGTTTCTTGAGATGCTGACCCCCTCCAGGAGGTTGGGACCAGCGGAAGGCACGGGGTCCCTGATTTTGTCTTCAGTCTGCCATTTGGGTTGGACAGGCAGGAGGTCTCAGCCCAGTTCAGGGTTCCTTAAATTATCATCGGAATTAATGTGGGAGGAACAGTGATGGCTACACTGTGCTTCTTCTCTAGTTAAGGGCAGAAATGGAGCTTATTATGCTGGTAGCAACAGTATAACAGTAGCTGACATGTGTTGACACCCACAGGTGCTGGTTCCCACATCATCCTTGCAGCAGCCCTGAGGTCGGTCCTGGTACCATTCTCGTATTATGGGTGAGAAAACTGAGTCTCAGAACACTTGCGTAATTTGCCCAAGATCACACAGGTGGCTCCTGGGACCCCAAAGTCAAACTGCTCAACCACTACTTTTATTGTCTTAATTTCATTCACTTCATCACCCTTGGGACTACGTATAGTGCCTGGGACGAAGTGGGTGCGTAATTAAAGGACAGCGCGAGAGTTGAGAACAGGGGCTCCAGCCTTACCGCCTGGGTTTTGATCCTCTCGAAACCTGATGATGCCTCAGTTTCATCATCCATAAAACAGAGACAGTACATGTCCCTCATCCAGAGAGTTGCAAAATGTAAATGAAGGTTGCCTGACACACAGCAGTTGCTCAATAAGTTTTAGCTCCAATGAGCCTTAAAAACAGTTAAGAGGTTGAATCTTGGCTCCCAAACCATATGAGTCATAAGACCTTTGATAAGTTGTTTAAACTCCCAGTGCCTCTGGTTCCTGCCCTGCGAAATGGGGATGACATTGGAACACACTTCACAGGGCTGCAGTGAGGATGAAATAATGTCCTTGTAGCCCTTAGAAGAAGTGCCTGCCTCTGAGCTGTCACCATTTGATTTAATGAAGATTGTGGGAGCAGTTCATGCAGAGGGTGCTACTTGTTGCTGGTCCTCCTATCTTTGGGAGGGGCCTTACTCATGGTCTGGGGAGAGAAGAAGGGGACCGCGTGCCAGGCACCCAGAGTGACCAGTGGCATCAGATATGGCAGAAGCATATCATTGGCACACCCAAAATAGCCATCACACAACAAACAGTCTAATCCGGCATGACCAGAAGACCATCTGATGGGTAAAGAACAGGGTCTCCGAGTTACACGGTCTCAGCTCAGACAGCAGCCATCTCCTAGGACGGATGTGATCATTAAAAGAATGCCATGTATCGAAGACACAGGCCAGTGCCAGGCACAGAATGAGTGGCCAAGGGATCCACGTGGCAGGGATTTTCGTCAGTTTTGATCCTCATCTAAAATAGTGCTGTGTTAGTTTCCTGTGGCTTCTGTAACAAATCATCCCAAACTTGGTGGTGTAAAACAACATAGATCTATTTTTACAGTTCTAGGGGTCACAAGTCTAAAAGGAGTTTCATGGGAGTAAGTTCGAGGTGTCCGAGGGCAGCTTCCTTCTGAAGTCTCTAGGCAAGAGTGCCTTTTCCAGCTTCCTTGGCTCATGGTCCTGCTTCCCATCACTTTTTTCTCTCTGCTGTCTTCCTCACCTCACTTTTTCCCTTCTATAAAGTCAAATCTCCCTCTACCTCCCTTGTATAAGGACCCCCATGGTTGCATTTAGGGCCCACTGGATAATCCAGGACCATCTCCCTGTTTTAAAATCCTTAACTTCCTGACATCCAAAAAGTCCCTTTTGCCACATAGCTGACGGACCAGACAGGTTCCAGGGGTTAGGACCTGGGTCTGCGGGGGCCTTTATTCAGCCTACTGCAAGCAACTAGCTCTTAATGCACTCAGTGAAGATTTGGTGAGTGAATGCGTGAATGTTAGCCACTCACTGTTTTCACTGGTATCGTCTGGGCTTCAGGATGTGTGTGGTCTCCTCACCTTCAAGTTTTCTCAAATGTCACCTTCAATACACATCTCCTGTATGTAGCTTAACATTGCAAATTGATTTCTCTATCACCCCCACACACCCGATCCCTTTATCCTACTTAATTTCTTTTTCCCTGTAGCGCTTTTTGTATTCTAGAATGCTATAAAATTAACTTATTCATTATGCGTATTGTAACAAATCATCCCAAACTTGGGATGTTGCAGGAAGCCCTGGGCACCCTGAAGCCCCTCCACCTTGCCCCCTCATAGAGGACTCAAGGCCATCGCTCAAGTCCTCTACAGCAACCATTCTGAACCTGACCCACTGCAGAAATCGCAGACGCATTTCCTCCAGCAGACCAGCCCTCACTAGAACGTAAGCTCAGAGGTTACATTCAGGGCAAGGATTTTTTTTTTCCTATTCTTGTCTCAGATGTTTCCTGGGTGTTTAGAACAGGGCCTGGCATGTAGTGGGCGCTTGATAAACGAGTGCGTAATGAACACACACTCTTAACGCCTTACCAAGTTTCCCTCAGCTGCAGGTCGAGTTCTTATCTCTCATGCTCGATCTTGACTTTCACAAGGAAGGTGCTGGGCCGTGGTGCAGCCCATCAATTCTAGGTAACCTACATATTATCCCTGTTCTCCACTCCCTTCCATCAACACGCTGGCAATTCCGATTTCTAAAACTCAGGTAACCTCAATTCTCATCTCCACCAAGACTTGTGAAAGTCTGGGAGGGAAATGGACGGGTTGACTTTGGCCATTTTTGAAGGATAAACTTTCTGGAATCTGGATGATTGCAGAGTTGGGAGGGTGAGCTGTTCCTGGCTGACACTGCCAGGGTTCGTTATGTTGGATTAGACTGTTTCTACTGGTCTGCTGGAGGAAATGAGTCTGCGATTTCTGCAGTGGGTCAGGTTCAGAATGGTTGCTGTAGAGGACTTGAGCGATGGCCTTGAGTCCCCTATGAGGGGGCATGGTGGAGGGGCTTCAGGCCCAGGGCTTCCTGCAATTGTATGTGGGGTTCTGTACACCTGTATGTCCATAAGGAGAGTGGAGTCCATCGCTTGTACCGGCTTCTCACCAGGGAAAGTGGAGGACTTGTGTGCTGCCCCAGCCACGCGGGTGCTATGGCTCTGTCTCCAAACATGTGGGTCAGGTTAACAGGCCCTACGTGGCTCAGCAAAGAAAGGCTGCAGCTTGAAAGGCAGGCCCCCTTTTCCCCACCCCACCCCTTAACAAGTCTCCAGGCTCCTGTGTAAAAGATACCGAACCAGGCACTGGTTCAAATCTCAAGATGACCAGTCCCGATTCTTGCAAGACTCTGGGCATTTCTTGAGGCTTCAGCTTTTCTCATAGGTAGAACTGGGATGGCTCTTCTTTCTTTGATTTTTGTGTAATTATGAAAGTGCTTCAAG
The DNA here is from genome assembly GCF_055505025.1 of Bos grunniens. Classification (NCBI taxonomy): domain Eukaryota; kingdom Metazoa; phylum Chordata; class Mammalia; order Artiodactyla; family Bovidae; genus Bos; species Bos grunniens. The sequence continues at coordinate 8,081,191 of NC_141182.1, forward strand.
AGTACAAAATGCTACAGAATTGCCAAGTATTCATGTCACAGGGAACCTGTGCCTTTTTTGCTGTGGCAAGACTGGCCTGTTCTCTACTCCATCCATCCACCCATCCCACACCTGTATTCTCATAATGAGCATAAAAGCTACTGTGCATGTGACAAAAGCTTTACATAAAACACTAATCCTCATAAAAATCATGAGAACTGAGGTTCAGAGAGCTCAGACCACTTGCTCAAAATCACACAGCTAGAAAGTAATGGAGCAGAGCCTGAATGAAAACCCAGTTCTGTCTGATCCCAGTGGCACTGTTCAAAATCACGCCCACCATAACATTCCTAAAGAAAGGTGGGGGCACAGGTCTACCAAATAAAGCACCTTGAAACCTGTGGTTTCACCAAAATGCATATACATGTTAGGGTGTACCCCACAATATTTCCCTGCTTGCTTTAATAGCAAAGAATTTCCCATCAATCTTTAGGTGCAAGTGATGCTTTGGGTGTGTATGTTGGGGGGGACCCCGGTGTAGTGTGTTAGGCACTCAGTCATGTCTGATTCTTTGCAACCCCATGGACTATAGCCCACCAGGCTCCTCTGTCCATATAATTCTCCAGGCAAAAATACTAGAGTGGGTTGCCATTCCCTTCTCTAGGGGATCTTCCTGACCCAGGGATCAAACCTAGGTCTCCTGCATTGCAGTGAGGTTCTTTACTGTCTGAGCCACCAGGGAATCACTATTACAAACACCATTTTCCATATCAGATGCACATTATTTATGTTTGAATCTTATCTCCTGCATTGGACTAGAAGCTCCTGGAGGGTAATCCCTGAATCTGATTCCTCCTTTCTCCTTTCCAAGGCTTAACCCAGTCTCCAGCATGAAATAAGCAGACAGATAATGGTGACCCCATTCAGCAAATACTGAATTCCTCCCTAACCCAGTCAGGTGCCATGGGAGGTACAGACAAATATGAGGTGGTTCCTGCTCTCATGATATTTACAATTGAACTGGAGAGGCCAAGCTTCCAGAATTTGCTTGAAAAGGATCTTTCCAAGCCTCTTGGGACAGCAGTTTAAAAGCTTGGTACATTTCCACAGTAATAGAGCAGTAGGCGAGATGGTAGGTAATTAAGACAGCAGACAAGAAGTTTCGTTAAATAGGACAAATTTTGTGAAAAGCAACAACCTGTTCCTCTGGAAAGGCGGCACTGTGTCAATTGAAGAGCACGCCTTCAAGCCACAAAGTACAAATTACTGATGTTGAAACCACCGTTTCCCAAGAGGGAAAGTCGAAAACAGCCACCTGTTCTAGGAGCTATCTGTTTTGCCAGAAGGGTCTCAGTCCCTGATTGCTTGACCTTTGAGGGTCATGTTCAGAACTTTAGCAACACAGATAAATCCAGGTTCCTTTCTGACAAACTTGGGTAGAGTGGGGCTTATTAGATTCAGTTCCATTCATCAGATGGTTACCAAGGTCACTGTGTAGGTGCCGGGGACGTGGAGGGAAGGGCAGGATAATGAATGGCTGAAAACTTTGCAGTGAATCAGGGAGTGAAAATCCTGGTTCCTCCACCAATCAGCTGAGGGACACGGCTTTGTGAACCATGGCATGGAGATCCTAATATTTACCTTGCAGTTCCTTGTAAAGATCTGTTGGGAAAATGTATGTAAAGCTCCCTGCACAGTGAATTGCACTAAGGACTCCACAAGTGGGTCCTACAAGAAGTGGCAACTGTAGGAAAATGAAGGAAAAGACTACTTCTGATTTCAAGAAACACCCAGTCTAGTGAAAAAAGACCAATATGTTAACAGATAAATGTCATTTGTGTGTTGGGTATGACTGTCTTGTTTCGTTTGCTCTTTTTTTAAAAAGTGACACTTTACGGAGTACTTAACTATGTGTCAGACTCTGTGCTAGACAGTTTACCTGGCTCATCTCATTTATTTGCTCAAAACCCTATATAGCAGGAACCACAATTTTTACTAATGAGGTGTCAGAGTTTCAGACAGTTTAAGTAACACACTCGGGGTTACAGAGCTGGCGAGGGACAGAAGGAGTACTTGAACCCAGAAATCTGGCTCCAGGGACAGATTTCAAGGCACAAAGAGACAGAAAAAAGCCAGGAGAGGCTTCACAGAGGAGGTGCGGGAGCAGCAAGGAGTTTTTCAGGCATCAAAGTGGTGAGAGAAGGAGTCCAGGCAGGAGGTAAGAGGTGGCAGGACCAACAGCTGGGTCTGTGCAGAGGGCCTGGGATAGAGGACGGTGAGGGTGAGGAGGGAGGGGTGGGCCAGATGGTGGGACGCCTCGCAAGCCAGGCACAGGGACTCGGGGAACCAGCAAAGGATGAGGAAGACAGCATCATGGCCTGTAGGGAATGGAATTTATGCCGACGTTCAAAGGGGAAATTACTCTGGGTGGTATGTCTAAATAATTAGGCCGTATCATAATTTCCAGCTAAATTACTACTTTCTAAATATTGTTTATGTGCAAGTCTAACCCTCTCTCCTACTAGCCTGTAAGTTCCTTAAATGTTGACTCTAAGTGCTTTTGTTCTCCCACAAATACCTGGCATATGGTAGGTGCTTAAAAATTCTGTCAAATGGAGGAGTGATTAGAAGCATGAATGAGTGAGTTTCTGAAGAAGTGAATTTTAAGCTGGATTTAAGAAAAATGCATGGAGCTGATGTGGGTCATAAACCTAAATGTGAAAGAGAAAATAAAACTGCTACAAGAGAGCATAGGAGAATGTCATCATGGTTTAAAGATTTTAAAACAGAACATGAGAATCACTAGCCATAAAAGAGAAAACTGATCAATTGAACTTCATTAAAATTGAGACTGTTTATCAGAGACAAAGAGAGTGTAAAGACAAGCCACAGGGTGGGAAAAGACATTTGCATTCCCATATAGAAAATAAAAGAACTCCTGAAAATCAATGTGGAAATCAACTTTTAAAAAATGAAACAAAAGTTAAACCAGCCCTTACAAAAGCTATATCCAAGTGAACCAAGAACATAAAAAGGTGCTCGACATCATTATTCATTAAGGAAACAGAAATTAAAACAACAAGATACCACTATATACCCACAGGAATGGGTGTAATTAAAAGACAGACACCACCAATTACCAAAAGACGCGGAGCAACTGGAACTCTCGTGCAAGACTGATGAGAGTAAAATTTGGTACAGCCACTCTGGAAAACTGGCAGTTATCTGCTAAAGTTTAATACATGCCTTTCCTATGACCTGGCAACTGAAATAGGGCGCAGCCACAGAGAAAAACATACATACGCCACCCAAAGACTTGAGAATGTTCATGACAGCTTGATTGTAATAGCCCCACACTGCAAACAACCCAAGTGTCCCAGCAGGGAAACAGACACATAAGTGGTGGCATATGTGGTACAGCTGGTTAACTACTGCTGCAAGCCACAAATGCAAGAATTTCAAAGACATCGTCCTGAGCGGAATAAGCCAAATGCAAAGGTTCAAGAACAGGAAAAACGAATCAATTGCGATAGAAGTCAGAACAGTGCTTTCCACTGGGAGGTTCTGATTAGAAGCAGGTCTGAAGGAACCTTCTGGGTTATGGAAGTGTTCTTTATCTTCATCCATCTGGTGAGTTCACAGAGGTATCCATATGAAACAATTCATCAGTCCATATGCTTTACGTTATACCTCAATCAAGATGTGTTCCAAAGATAATAAATACATTAAAGTGTTAACTGGGTCAAACATTGTTCATTAAAGAGATCTAACATAGTTCAGAAAATACAAGAATGAATCTAAAGGTAAAAAAATAAAGGCATGGAGCATGAAATACAAAGGAGTAGAATGGAATGTTTAAAGAGTAAGAAGGGAAGATGGCAGATAGAGTCAGAAAATCATTAAGTTCGCTATAGTCCAGCATTAACATCAGAGAGAAACAAGAAATGAAGCTGTCAACCTGGACGGAGAGGAGGAAGCTGGTGGGGCCTTGATTGTAAAAGTGATGAGGCTAGACTTCTGACTTGAAAATCAGCTAGAAGGTAGTGATTCCTGAGCTGGGAAAGATGCCTTTATAAACCAGGATGAGGATTGTGGCGATGACCGCGATAGGAAACGTAGCAACACTTAGCGTTTGTGGAGCTCCTGCCATGCGGCAGGCCCTTGTGTGGGAGCTTCTCAACTGCTCTGGGAAGTTACTAAGGTTACGCCAGGGAAACTGAAGCAGTGGAGTAATGAACCCTGGAGCCTCCAGAATAGGAGGATGAGACCCACAGGGAGGTATAGAGGAAGTCCAGGGACTTAAAGGAATTCAGGTGACTTTACATTTAAATAAGTCTAAGGAGCAGGCAAATTACTTACATGATATAAATGTTGCAGAATAAATCAGCTCATACACCTTCAGTGTATTGGCTAGAATTCTACAGGGAGGACAGAAATTGAGTATCTTTTACATGCTTTTAGGTATGGTAACAATATATAATACTCAAACTAAATTTAAAGAATACAAAGTGGAAAATGGCCTGGCTTGAAGGTTCTCACACAGAACTTGGTTTGAAAGAAGTAATTGAAGCAACATCTGTCCAGAGCTGTTATATTGTGACCTTCTGAGGTTTGGAAGCTTCATGTCCTTGAATCTTCATCTTCCTTGACTATTCATTTTCCTCCAGATTGGCAAGGTCAGGTTAGGCAACAAGGGATGAAAAGATCCAGGAATATGTTCTCTCTTCCATCAGTTTGTTTCTTTCAGTCAGTCTATACTTATTGTGTATCTGTTATTTCCTATGCATTGTTTTAGAGGCTAGGGAATAACATTGATAAATAAAACAGGAAGTTCCTGCCAGGCCTCATGAAGCTTAAAGTCAGAGGAGACACCTAATATACAAATAAACATATGTTAAGTAGTGACTGAATGCAGTGAGAAAAAATGAAGTAGTTGAGTGAGGCATTCGTTATACAGGAAGATTAGTGAAGTCCTCTCTGAGGAGTTGGCATTTGAGCTCTGATCTATGAAGAAGGAAAGAAAAAGGTCTGAGAATATGAGGAAGGACATTTCCAGCCTGAGATGAGCCAATGCAAAGGCCCTGGAGTGGGCATATGTGAAGCCTGTTCAGGGAACAGCAAAAGGGCTGGTTTGGTTAGTGAACATCAGGGGAGAGGAAAGTGATGGGGAATGAGGTTGAAGAGGAAGTACAAGGTTGATCACACAGGGCTTTCCGCTTTGGATTTTTTCCCTCAAGTTTGATGGGAAGCCTTTGGAGAGTCTTGTTTTGGGAAGTGACTGGATCTGATTAACTTATGAAGTGAAAGAACTCAGAATGGGGCAAGAGGAAAAGCAGGCAGCACAGCTAAGAGGTTGGTGCAGGAGTCCAGGGGGACTGACTAGTGGCTGGACAGGGTGGTACCGACGGAGGTCAGATGAGGCTGGACTCAGGACAGTCTGCAGGGTTTTGCTGCTGAATTGGATGAAGGGCATGAGAAAAAAGGTCAAGAATGTCAAGAAATCTCTGTCTGTGGTTAAGTGAATAATGCTGTCACTTTATTTGGGGAACAATTAGGGTTTTTAAAAAATATTTTATCTACATATTTATTTGGCTGCGCCAGGTCTTAAATTTCGGCTTGAATCTTTTTGAATTGCGTCATGTGGGATCCCATTCCCCGACCAGGGATCCAAACCTGCTTTGGGAGCACAGATTCTTCGCCACTGGACCACCAGGAAGTCTGGGAATGACTGGATTTAGAGTAAAATCAGGAGCTTATTTTCAACCGGAGATGTTAGCCTGCTGTTGCATAGACTAGTTGGAGTTCAGTGCGGGACTGTGGTAACAACTGAAGTAACCCGTTCAGTGGATAGAAAGACCCCAGGTCTCCCCACTTATTGAGATTTATTCACTCAGCCGATATTTACTGAGTGCTTACTGTGCCTCAGACACTGCGCCAGGCGCTAGCAACACAGCACGGATTTGGACAGAAACAGTCACCATCTTCAGCACAGCTTAATTAGCTCACTGGTTCTGAGATACTTCTCTGAATGTTGTGTAAATATGTAGAATCAACTCTCAAGAGTTATAAATACTGAGACGTTCTCTGACTCAGCGATTTGGAAGAGCTCAGATTTTCGGAAAGGAGCCATATATAGATTTGGACCAAAGACAGATTTACCTAATAAAATATCTGAAGACTGCCTTAAAATGAATCAGAAGAGACTGTCTCAACCACATTAATGTTTAAGAAGAGTCAACTTGGTGTAATGGAAAAGCTTACAGGGCTGGAAGGCAGAAGCTTGGGGCCAGTCTGTTCTGCCCCAACTAGGTCACATGTATGACCTTGACTGAGTCCTTGACTTCTCGAGCTTCAGTTTTCACTTCAATAAAATGAATCCACTCAAGTCAGTGTTTTCTAAAGAGCTTCTAAACTATTAATTCTTTTGCTTTGCATTATCTCTTTTACTGGACTCTTATTCCTCTTTCTAACATTTATTTTAAAAGAAAACCCCAAAGTGATTCTTTCCTTGGAGGGTTCATTTTTGGAAACAAAGTATTTTCTTTTTGCAAACGAAAATTGTTTTTCCTGATCATAAAATGATACATAATCAGAAAAGCAGGAAGAGAGTAAAAGTCTCTTGGATGAGCGCATGGGAGGAAACTGTTTTCACCATCAGCACCTTTGCAACATGTATCATATAGCAGGTGCTCAATAAATATTTGTTGAGTGAATGACCACTGTTAGTACCTTGTGAAAATATCCTTTTCCATCTTCAGACCCAAAAAAGAATCCTTCCTCTGGGGCTCTTTAGCCTCTAAAAGGGATCACTGATAGTCACCAGAGACTGAAACTGCTGGGACGTTTATTAAATCTCTTAGATTACATGTTTCACAACAGCTTGATGTCTGATATACATGGAATGTAGAGAAACAGTAACACTACATACACCGCTCTGATGGCCATAAGCAACGTCAAGGGTGGCTCGGTTTGAGCAGTATCAATAGACTGCAAGACAGTTCATGGTCTAACCAGGAGTGGCTCTGGCAGCAGCTGCCCGACAGATCCTCCCACACGTGGGCCCTCTTCCTTCCCTACAGCATCAGTATCAGGCTTAGTGGGGGACCCGAGTTCAACTCAACAATTTTATTGAGGATCAAGCACCCTTTGGATTGTTAACTCCCTTCTCAGTAAACCAAGATGGACTTCTGATTGCCTCTGGAAATGAACGGAAGCCAGATCTTGTTTGCAGACAAGTGCAGCATCTTTTTTTTTTTTTCCTCAAATGGAATGTGTGGCTAATGTTGAAAAACTGGGACACTGCACATGTGGATCTGAATTTTCAGATCTTTTGAAAAATTATTGGATTTGGCACCACTGGCCCCTTATCTCCTGGAGCCATCAGCTGGCAGTGCAGGATGGCCTCCCACCTAACTCCCTGTGGGACCACCTGCCCCTACTGTGTTACAGTCTGCCGCCCATGCTCCTTCACCCAACTTGCCACCTCTGATTATGTGAGGCATTCAGTGGGCACCCACTAAGCACCAGGCACTGTGCAAGTCCCTCGAAATAGGTAAATACAACACAGCTCCTACCCTGGAGGAGCTCGCAAACCAAGTATACAGCGGTGAATTACAGCGTTGCCAGCTAAGTGCAGAACAGAAGAAGGCAAAAACACGGTGCAGCACAGGGACTCTGCCCGAGAAGCTGGCTGGAGGTCCTCCGAAGGTCACCGAGCTGGGTTTTGAAGGGTGAATGTGAGTGATTCAGGCAGGTGGTTGGCGGGGAATACTGCAACTGTGGGGATGGAATGGAGAACATTTACACGGTCTTCTGTCCATCTGCCTGCTGCACAGGGGAACCTCTCAAGCCAGCAACTGCCTTTCCCCTGTCAGGTGTCAGGTGGGAGGCTGCCCTGATTGATGTTGGTCTGTCTACAACCCTCTGCCCAGGCCCTCCTATACCTTCCTTCTGTCAAAACATCAGAGAAGTTTCACCTCTACCAGGAAGAACCTGCCTGACTAATCCCCATTCACCTCCAGTTACTTCAACTAAGGCAACACTTCCATTCTGGGAAAACTGGTTACCTGAGGGTGATTCTGTTATTTGAGCTCTTTGTTTTGGAACCGCTGACATTCGAAGACTAGATCAGCATTCCAACTAATTCCAAGTAAGTGTTTATCAAGTACCTACATATTTGATATGAAGGCCTTCTGTCATATGTATCGTTTTTGACTCCAGCAACAACCCAGCTGAGAAAGAAGACAAACACAAAGAAACTAAAAACAGATTGCAATTCAGAAAACATTTATTAAATGCCCGGTATTCACAATTTTTAAAATCCCTCCATCCATCCAACATCCACTGAGCACTAACAGGGCTAGGCGGTGGACTTGGCACCTGGAAATGGAGATGCACTAAATTTACAAGCTAGCAGGCAAGATAGGCAAATAAACCCCTTACAGTAATTTTCCTGCCAGAGCAATGTTCAAAGTACAGCAACAACTTCAAGGAAGAAGTGTTTCAACTGTTCCCAGGGATACTGGGCAGATATCATGGAGGATATAAGCTCTAGCCGCTTATCTTGTTGACTTTGCATTATGACATTTTACCACATACAAACAAATACAGAGACTAGCACAACGAATCTCCACATATCTATGACACAGCTTTAATAGGAGTAACTCATAGCCACCTTTGATTGATTTATACCCCCACCTACTTCCCTCCTTCCCTTCATATTGTTTTGTAGCCAATCCTAGATGTTTTAATCATTTTATCCATAATACTGATCTAGAAATGTCTGGATTTTCCACTGTGCTTAGTCACTCAATCGTGTCCGACTCTTTGCGACCCCATGGACTCGTACCCCACCAGGCTTCTCTGTCCATGGGGATTCTCCAGGCAAGAATACTGGAGTGGGTTGCCATGCTCTCCTCCAGGGGGATCTTCCCAACCCAGGTCTCCCGTATTGCAGGCAGATTCTTTATCGCCACCTGGGAAGTCCAAGAATACTGGAGTGGGTAGCCTATCCCTTCTCCAGGGGACCTTCCTGATCCAGGAATCCAACCGGGGTCTCCTGCGTTGCAGGCTGTTTCTTTACCAGCCAAGCCACCAGGGAAGCCCTCTAGTAACTTCCTTCTCCCTATCTATTCTTTGGTCAGTGACTCCACCAGAGTTAAATACCCTGATTCCTGCCAGTAACCCCAAACCCCTGGCTGGTTCAGGGTAAAGATGCCAGACTTTACTGGGGCCTTTGGGTTGGCTGAAGGAAAAACCTAAGCTGATCCACTGAAAACCCTATCCCAGCCTACCTGGAATACTGACCATGTTCTTTGGGCCTTTGGCCCTGGTAAAACTGCTAATTCCTTAGGAGCTTGTGGAGTCCCTAACGTTTGGACAAAACGGGGGCTACATTTCACGTTCCCATGTGCCCTTAGCAGCCTTCCCAGAAATCTCTGACAGTGTAGGGCTTGCTCTGCAGATAGAGCTGTCCCACACTTGCTTCCTGTCAGCACTTTGATCCTGACTGGGTGGGGGAGCCTGGTCACACCTGTACAGAGCCCACCTCTGTCTGGGCTCTCTACCTTCCACTCCTTCAGCGTTTCTGTCTCTCTCTGAAAGGTACCAACATCACGCAGCTACTCAATCCAGAACATTACCCAGGACTCCCTCCCCCTCCTAATTCTGCCTGTTCTTTTAAAGCCATCAGCTACTGCCCACCTCCATCATCACCCTTCCATCTAGGCCACCAGTCCCTTCCCTCAAGTAAGGCAATATTTAACCACGTTTCTACCGTTGGCATCCAATCCCACCCTCCAGTTCTCCACGCAGCAGCTCGATCTTCGTGAAAAACCCTATCACGGTTCCTACCATCTATGGGATCAAGACCAACCTCCCGACCGTAAGCCAAAGAAGTCTCGCTTACGTCTTCAGCTTCATCCGCTGCATTTCCCTCCCGGGCCCGCAACCCAAACGCTCTTTTCGGGGCTGGCTTTCTCGGATCTCTGTGCTCTTATCTGGGAAGCGCCTTTTCTCTCGTAAATAATGAAAGCTACACCTAGTGCGCCCTTTTTTACGTGCGGTTATCTCACATCAGCCCGCACCAACACCTAAGAAATCAGCTTCATCTTGCAGAAAGACAAACTGCGGATGGGCACCTTACCCATGGTCACACGGCTAGTGAGCGGAGGAACCGAGGCTCGGATTCAGATTCACGGCGCCAGAGCCACGGACTTAACCCTGGAGCGCCGGCGCGCGCACACCCTTCCAGCGCTGCAGAGATAGCTCTCAGCCGCCGACCCGCGCCCAGGCAGCGCCAGTTCCGGGATCGGGGCATACTGGAGGGGAACGAGGCTTCTGATTGGCCGCCTCCGGCGACGGAGGGCGGGACGGAGAGAGAGAGAGAGGAGGGCACGGGGGCGTCGCGGAAAAATGACGCAACGCCGCGGCTCCTTAAAGGCGCCGGCCGCTCGCAGGGCGGACGGCGCAAGCGCGTTCCGGAGGCTTGGGCTGGATCTCGCTTCGCCGAGCGCGGGGCCGAGCGGACTGGGCGCGCGCCGAGCGCAGGCGGCTCGCGGGGTCCGGCGGGGCGACTTCCAGAGCCCCCACGGGCGGGCGGAGGAGCGGGTGCCGCGATGGCCGAGGGCAGCGCCGTGTCCGACCCTCAGCACGCCACGCGCCTGCTGCGCGCGCTGAGCTCGTTCCGGGAGGAGTCCCGCTTCTGCGACGCGCACCTGGTCCTCGACGGGGAGGAGATCCCGGTGCAGAAGAATATCCTGGCTGCCGCCAGCCCGTACATCAGGTGAGGCGGGGGCCGGGCGGGGCCGCGCAGCCCCGGGCCCGGGGGCGGGGCGCGGAGCCCCAGGTCCCCAACCCCCGCCGGCCGCCGGGGTCCCTGTGGTCAGCTCTCGGCTCGTTGTGCCTCCCGGGAGACGCCCCGGCCGCCGGGCCTCACCCCCGCCCAGGACAGCCGCCCCGAGGCCCGGCCCTGCTCCCTGGAGCGGACCCTGGACCGCAGTCCCCACCGCTGCCGTCCCTCGCTCCTCGGGTCCCCGCCGCCCGGCCTCCGAGGCCCCCAGACGCCGTGCTGGGCCGGACCCGGGCCCGCACCCGCGCGCAGGGCGGAGCGGCGCCGGGGAGAGCCTGTCCCCTCGCCGGGGGCCCGGCCAGGGGATCCCGGCTTAAGTTTGCCGTTCGCCTCGGAATCGACGCGCGGTGGGCTGGGCCCCGCGCCGCGAACGCGGCCAGGGAGCGCCCCTCCCACGGAGAAGCCGAACACACGCCTCCCCTCCGGTGCGGGCAGAGGGAAAACCCATGGGATGTTTTTCTTAGGATGGACGGCCCGACCCGCCCCCCCCACTCCCCCGCCCCCACTTCCACTCCAGGCCCGGGCTCTTCGCAAAAGTGACTTTGCCACCCCTGTGGGTCCTCGTTTAAAAAGAAGGGCAGTGTCTTACAGATGGACGTTATAGTAAGCTGTCGCACATTTCGAAAGACTTACTGTCATTCTCAGGATGCTGTTATACAACCCGAGGACCATGATGAGATTTTAGCGATTTAGAGAAGGCATTTTAAAACGAAGATCAGCCTGTTTTGTCAGCTCAACTAACGAGGTGATTTGAAGGTGGATAGGACAGTGTTCATACAAGGGTATCACATCTTGCAGGGGCTGGTATGTTGTAGGAACTTTCTTGCAGACTGAGTTGCTCTTTTAATAAAAGATGAAGAAAATGCTAAAAGCTGGAGAAACTGCCCAGTAAGCTCGTTAAATACAGACTAATAGTAGAGAATGTCACTAGAATTGACAGGTCAGAAAAAAGCAAAATGATGTGTGCTGTAGACTCAATGCCTTGTCCTAGCAGACCTCGGCACACAAATTGCCTTTTAACCTGTGCGTTAAGAGACATCTGTGCCTCGTCAGAAGCATTTCAACTAATTTCTGGTAACTTCTGGCTCTTCCTGGCTCTCTTTCTTAAAATCTATTTGCACTCTGTGGATTTCAAAGGTGGGCTTGGGGTGAGTTATTGTTAGTGTGGGGTTTCGATTGCTCACGTGACAGATAGCTCACGGCTGGCAGTTTAGAGCTTTTGAGCAATCAATATAAAATTGGGATCAGCAGGCTAGCATCTTCCTGTGTACAGAGAACTCCTTGTTTGAGGAAATGCTGAGGAAAACTACTTTAGATGCATTCTTGTCGTTCTCTAAGTGGCATCCAGCTGGCTTAAAAGAAAACCGTGAATCACCAAATACATGCTCTCTGTTCCCTTGGCATGCTTCATTTTTCTCCATAGCCCTTACCACGATAACATACCCTGCATTTTACTCATTTACTTTGTGGTTCTTCCCCAACCACAGTGTAAGCTCCATGAGGCCAGGGACTTTGCTTTTGTTCATTTCCACATCCCTGGCATGCAGAAGGACCAGTGCCTGGTGGTTAGCAGATGAGTGGAAGCAGGGACTGCCTTCCTTTTTGCCACAGCCGACTGGACGTGAGGGGACCAGTTCTGGTTCATTTCCATCTCAGACACTCAGTTGTCTCTGATGGAGAAGAGCCCTGCACCTGCTTTGTGCTCCCAGCTTTCACTCTTTTTCGAGTTGTCAGTAGATGACTTCATCTCGGCTTCAGCCCACTAGTCTGATCAATGAGGGATAAAATGTGTCTTCCTCTCATTTAATCTTGGACCAACCCTGTGCAGAAATAGGTAACTGGGCTTTAAACCCCTCACAGGTCTGCACACAGGTCTCCAGAAGTATCACTGGCAAGGTATCACTGCTGTATCTGCCAAGTTAGGAAAGATGGGGTTATCTGATTGTGACATAGTGGCACATATGATAATATTTAGTAATATTAGTTTATACTAGTAGTAATTTAGGTGAGAAATATTAGCGATCATAGTAGCAGAGCCAAAAGGGACTTCAAACCCTCTAGTCCAATTCTGTTAACCTTCCAATTAAAAAAATGGAACACGGTGGGCATTAGTGGTTTATATTACAGTGAGGTTACCAGCACTTAGTGATTCAACTAGGATCAGACTCCAGGTTAGTGGTACCTAGTCTCCTTCTTGTTTACGATACCAAGTTATAGCATTATTTGCGTTTAACTAGTCTTTGTGTGAACTCTCTTACTGACTTTGTTTATTAAGTACTTTCACATACTGTCTCATTTTGATTTTTATTTTCAGCCATCTTGCACAGTAGGTAGGGCAGTTATTTTTGACATTTTCTAGGTAAATATGAATTGGTCAGTATGTGTTTTTTCAGGGACTGATTGACTGCTGTAGGTTTATTTGGTCATTGAAGCTGTATATTTGTTCCTGGGGTTCTTTTAAAATTATCAGTCTCAAGGCTTCTTCAAAGTAATATGACTACTTTATATTAGTATTTAGAAACGAACTGTTTAATTTTTGATGCTGATTATATTGGACTTTTATAATATGTCCATTTTGTTTGAATGAAACTTTAAGGAGTTATAGTGAAACAAAATGAATTGGTATGTTCTAGAACTTGATGTTTCTTACTTTCCCTTTTGAAGCGCAAACACTTAGGTCTGGGATGTCATTAATGAATGGATTGGGTGTTTGCAAATTTGGTAGTCTGAGTTTTGTTTAAAGTCTCCAGTTTGCCTGGTTTTAGTAAGTGTCATAGGTGTCTGAAGTTGTGTGGCTCAGAAACAATGTTATATATTGTTTCTGTATCATCAGCCAAGGGAACCAATCCAACTTTGTGGCTGTAGGAATTGAAGCAAATCATTTGGCATACTTTTTACTCCATATAAAAAGTCTTTTAGCCTAACTTGGTTTTAATCTTTTCCTGTGCTTTATCTTTGGTTTAGCATTTGTTTTTCCTCCTGATCGTCTTAGCACCAGAAGACTTTCATTATAAAAGGAAAAAGGCAGGAAAACCTCAATTCAGCAACAAACTCCTAATGATCACCTGAAGGAAGGCTGGGTGGGGCATGTGTCACACCGCCGAAGATTGAGGTGCTCCAGGGAGGATGGGCAGAGACTCCCAGAGCTCGTCACTCCCCACAGCTTACCGTGGGATGCTGCTTTCCCGGCATGCCCTCTGCCCAGCACTTTCTCATGATCCCTGAATGGTATTTTCACTTCGGTTTGTTGGCAAAAAAACAATCTAAACGTAGCTGACGACCTTTAAGAATGATGACATTGAATTCAGAGCTATAATGACAACCCGCAGCAACCCTTTCCTTTCTCAGCAACCATGAGACCTTCTGGGAAAGGTTCCCTGAGGCTTGTAGGAAATTTCCTTTTCTCCTGAGTATTGCAAAGTTTGCTTTGCTTCATGTCTTAGGCTCTTCTCATTCTGGCACAATTCCCTTGATCTGGTGTGGAGTTCGCCCTCCTCTCTTTCATAAACTGTGGCTCTTGGGGTGTGATGTCTGTGAAAGAATTTGCAAGTGAATTGCCGTGTGGTTCTGTGGTGGTATAATAGGGCTCTGTACAGGTTCCAGTCCCATATCCACTTTGGGGAATTTTGGTTTTCCTAGGGAATCTGTTGGAACAGGAGTTTGTTTAGCTTTTAGCCCCAGAGAGTAAAGGAAAGAAAGATTCCCAAGAATTTGGACCTTGTGATAAGTTAGCCAACAGTAAGAATGGCGACTTCTGTCCCTTGTGTTTTGAGAAAAAGCTGGTCTAGTGGGTGTGGAGTGGAGCCATTGGGCCTAGACTCCAGCCTGGATCTTCTTGGACAGTTGCATGGGCCTTAGTCTGGTCTTCTCCTCTGTGAAGGGAGGTTGATCGGGCTCTGTGCTGTTTTGCTCTGCTCTGTGTGTCTGTCTCTGTCTTACCGCTTTATTGCACCATCTGTAGTTTTGTTGGGGCTTCCCTGGTAGTCCAGTGGTTCAGATTCAGAGCTTCCACTGCCGCGGGTGCAGGTTCCATCCCTGATTGGGGAACTGAGATCCCTCATGCTATGCAATATGGCTAAAAAGATTTTTTTTTTTTTTAAATTTTGTTGCACATTGATGTTACAGCCTTCCCTTTGCCTTGTCATGCAGGACTTGGTTGCATATTCTGCTGCATATGTAGCTCTGTAGCTCTATAGAGTTCTTTTGTTACGAGCGTTTATTTTATGCTGTTAATTTGGATGCGTTCCAAGGCCTAAGTATTGATGAGCCTGTTTTGCTGTTTAAATCTAAAATTTGACTCATAGATGATGCTGATGAAACTTCCTAACGAGACTAATATGATACCTGTGGGAGTCCAAGTTTCATGGTAATGTGGAAATTGTTGTCATCCTTTCCTTGGGTACTTGAAACCCGCCCTTTAGTTTCTGAGCACTGATGTCTATTAGTTTTGTCTGCTGTGTGCAGAGCAAGCTTTCAGTCCTGAAGTCTCTTTTCTTTCACTTGTGCTTGAGTCTCAAAGCAGCTCATGAATGATTACATAAGGGTTTTGCATAGTGATTGTGACCTGTTAGGTTTCCTAGTCCTCACGGGTTCAGCTGGAAACTCCAGGTTCTGAGATGCTTACTGATCCTGAGCAATCTTTCAATCAACTGTACCTACTCATGCCGCGCTCTGATGGTGATGGAAAATACACTGGGCTTGAACATCTTATTAATGGATCTAGGCCGTGTTTGGCCTTGTTTGTTTCTATCCGTTTACTGTAAGGCATCCTTAACAACTGCTTAAAAAGATGAAATCTGCCCTGAACAGCTTCAGTCACATGGTTCAAAATGATCATCTCCATTCTCCTCTTTCCTCCTCCCCCTCCTCCGCCTCTCCTCCCTCTTCTTCCTCCTTTTCCTTTAGTATTGGATTAAACCTTGTTCTTAATGTGAGATTTTCTGAAACCAATATTGAAGCATGTTCTCTTTCAGAAGATCAAAGAAAGATTTTCTCAGGGTTCCTAAGAAAACCAAGAGCTTGTAAGTTGGAGGTCTGAGTTTAGCATAGATTACTCGTTTCAGCTGAAAGATACGCGTTTATATATACAAGGCAGCAGTTATCACTCTTAGTAGCAGCGAATGCTCCAATTCTGGACAGGTTCTTGGAAGGTTTCAAATGATGAAACAGATCAATACAATTCTTGTTAGACTAAGGGATCTAACATTAAGAGAAGTGTTGAATGTTTAGACTTATTGTATAGCTTGCCCAAGACTTGTTACTTTGAGTAAAAAGCAGTGTGGCAGAGGTGCATCTTTAAATCTGAGCACCACTGAATGCCAGCTGGTAACCTCTCCCTGTCTTAACTGTGCCCTCTGGCTTCTGCCTCTTCTTCCAGTTGCCATTTTCTTCTGCAAGTTCTCTTCAGTGTTCTTAAAGTAATTTTTATTATATAATTTAGAGAGTTGAGCGAAGTGCTTTTCCACATAGGAATTCTGGCTTCGCAGATTTTTTGTTGTTCAGTTGCTAAGTGGTGTCTGACTCTGTGCCACCCATGGACTGCAGCATGCCATGCTCCATTGTCCTCCGCAATCTCCTGGACTTTATTCAGATTCATGTCCATCGAGTTGGTGATGCCATCCAACCATCTCATCCTCTGCTGCCCCCCTTCTCTGTCTGCCTTCAGTCTTTCCCAGCAGCGCGATCTTTTCCAATGAGTTGGGTCTTCACATCAGGTGGCCAAAGTATTGGAGCTTCAGCTTCAGCAGCAAGTCCTTCCAATGAATATTCAGTGTTGATTTTCTTTAGGATTGACTGGTTGATCTCCTTGCTATCCAAGGATTTAGGTTTGGATAATATAGACCAAGCATCTAGGTTATAAAACCACCTTATCTGTTGTTTAAACTATTAATCAGTCTGTCTCATGATATCAAAGTGAGGCTTAAACTCTAGTTATATTCCATAAAGAAAACATAATTAGGACAAATAAGGAGTTGTTTTGCTTCTGAGTCCTTTGGGGAGTGGCATCATCCTTTGGAAGAACACAAGTCTATCATTTTGTATGCTCGAGCTATGATATAAATGAATAATTTGTAAGTTGGAATTCTAGGTTAAGGGTGGAGATGCAGGGTGTGAGTGTGACAAGGAGCAGGTTACGGTTGCAACCTTGAATTCTGAGTGCTTCCCATGGGTTGTCTGCCTCCTAAAACAGGATGGGTCCAAAGAAGGAAGGAGATCAAAGGCTCTAGTAAAGCTGGCAACCACAGCCGTGTGGAGGGTGAAGGTAGTGTGTCCTTCTAAATGTCCTTCATCGCTCAACTGGAGTTCCTGACCCCTGTGCTCAGAAGAGCGGAGACTGAAGTTGTCTTCCTCAGCGTTTATTGCCAAAGAATGTCTTCACCATAGAATGATGGTCTAATGTTTGCTGCTTTCAATTCTCTTTGGGAATAAATTGTAATTTTTTTTCCTTCCTTTCAGAGATTTTAAGAAAATAGAATACTCAGGGAAAATAAGATCTCAGGGAAATATTTTGTTAGATAAAAGAGTTGGCCTTCAGGCAATAAAGCTTTAAGAGGCAGCGCGTATCAAGTGGAAGTGGGGAAGACTGCTTTTTAAAAATAGACTGTTGTAATGGGGTATAGACCAATACAATGTGCTTTTTTTTTCTTTGTACAGTTAATGTGCTAATGGATATAGAACTTTAAATGTACATTTTTGCTCATAAGTATTTTGTGATTCTTTTTAAAGACCATTTGCACTTGCAATTTTTGTGTTAACGTGAGTAGAAATATTGTAAAACATAGTTTTATAGTCACATTCACATTCATCAGTAACCAAGTGCCTCTGCCTCTGAATAATTCTAAATTGTCATGTATTATTGAGCTCAAAATATTTTCAGACCTTTGTCACTTGAATTGTACAAAACAGTCAGTTCTCTGAATTGGAGAAACCTCACATTTAAGGTGTGAGTTTGGTCTGCATCTTATCTACCGCTTTGAGCCCATTCACTGTGAGTGGCTGGCAGTGTGAGGAGGTGGGATTGGGAAGAGCAAGAAAATCCTTAGAAAGCAAAGTCAGTGATCACTGTTTGCTGCTCTCTCCTCTCTAGAGCCCACTTTTGCTTCAGTGGGCTGAGTTGGAGGCCAGCAGAAGCCATCGTTGTCTTGAATGTTTCATCTGTTAGTCACAGGAAGAGTTTCTCTTCCTGTGAATTTCTCTCAGTCCTGCAGTGGAGCAGAAGCAAAGGAGAGGCTCTGCTTCCTGACTTCCTGGTCTTTTTCCCTATTGATAGGAAGGGGAGTTAGGAAAACGGACATCACCGTCGCAGCTGTCAGAACATTCTCTAGAAATGTCATCACCCTTTAACCCATGTGCTTGTGAGCTTGTGAGCTTGTTAAGTTATCTTTGATGTTCACTTAATTTTACACGATATTGTGTGGTGTGGTAGTACCAGAATTTCAAGAACGGAAAAAGAAGAGATTGATTTTATTTTCAGAGGATTTACTTCTGAAAGTCTGCTCTAAAAAGTATACTTAAATGACTCATCTAATCATTCGCTACTGTGTTAGTAACCCCCATTCATTACATTTGCAGAAACAGCTGTTTTTAAGTAGAGAATATAGATCCTTGGTCAAAAGTTTCCTAAATGCTTGATCATTCATTAAACTTTTCTTGAGCATTGCATTTATGCACAGTGCTGCCATGCCCTGGGCCTCCAGGGCTCTGGATCCGTGGACTTCGGCTGGCGAGGCAGACAATGAAGAGATCTCAATGAAGAGATCTCGTTACAGAGAGATGGGAGGGGTGGACCAGGTGGGGGAGCACCACTCTGAGGAAGAGCTGTCTAACCTGAGATCTGGAGGGGGTGTGGAGGAGGGAGAGTCAGTGTGGGCAGAGCTGGGGGCCACAGGGAGAGCAGAGGGAACCGAAGTGCTGTGATCTGATTCACGATTGGATTGGAACACCAGCCCAAGGAGATGATGCGCAGTTGGTGGAGCTGCAGGAATCCAGACTGGGGGCAGCAGGGCCTCATAGCCCTGAGTTCAGAGCGGTGTGCACACTACCCCCACCAAGGCCCAGCTCCCGCTGGAACACTTCCCAGAGGGCTGTATGTTGGGAGCTGGCTGGGCAGGTGGCAGATACAGGAAAGGGACCGCAAACTTTTTTTCCAATATAGTTTAGTCTGTGTGAGATAGTTTAGATTTTATCAGAAGAGTTTAGGTCAGGCGTTGATGAGAGGCATTTTGGAGGGTGCTAGAATGGTTCATCATGCGAAATGCTGGGCTGGGTGAAGCACAAGCTGGAATCAAGATTTCCGGGAGAATACGCAATCAGATATGCATCTCAGATACATAGATGCCACCTTCCTTACGGCAGAAAGTGAAGGACTAAAGAGCCCCTTGATGAAAGCGAAAGAATGGAGTGAAAAGCTGACTTAAAACTCAACATTCAAAACACTAAGATCATGGCATCTGGTCCCATCACTTCATGGCAAATAGATGGGGAAACAATGAAAACAGTGACAGACTTTATTTTTGGGGTTCCAAAATCACTGCAGATGGTGACTGCAGCCATGAAATTAAAAGATGCTTGCTCCTTGGAAGAAAAGCTATGACCAACCTAAACAGCGTATTAAAAAGCAGAGACATTAGTTTGCCGACAAAGGTCCATCTAGTCAAAGCTATGGTTTTTCCAGTAGTCCTGTATGGATGTGAGAGTTGGACCATAAAGAAGGCTGAGTGCCAAAGAATTGATGCTTCCAAATTGTGGTGTTGGGGAAGACTCTTGAGAGTCCCTTAGACTGCAAGGAGGTCAAACCAGTCAGTCTTAAAGGAAATCACTCCTAAATATTCATTGGAAGGACTCATACTGAAGCTGAAACTCCAATGCATTGGCCACCTGACATGAAGAACTGACTAATTGGAAAAGACCCTGATGCTGGGAGAGATTGAGGGCAGGAGAAGAAGGGGACAATGGAGGATGAGATGGTTGCATGGCATCACTGACTTGATGAACATGAGTTTGAGCAAACGTCAGGAGTTGGTGATGGACAGGGAAGCCTGGCGTGCTGCAGTCCATGGGGTCACAATGACTTGGACGCAAATGAGCAACTGAACTGAACTGAGAATGGTTCAGACAGGACATAGGAGTTCCCTGGGCTTGGCTTCATCAGTGGAGTCGGAGCGGCTGGAGTAGAGGGATTAGCAGTAGGACTTGGTGAGAAAAAGGGAAGAGCCAGGAGAGCCCTGGTTCACGTCCTGTCATGAACAACGCTGGCCATCACTTCCTGGGCAATGAAGCACAGCTCTCAAAGACTCTGTCAAGTACAGGCTCTGTCCTCAGAGCTTACAGCTCAGGTGTGAAAGGACCAAGTGTGGAACCGAGGCTGTTTTAATGGTACAGGTACTTCCAGCCACAGGCGTTCCAAGGAGGAGGGGCCACTTGCTTGACCCTTAAGGTGCCAAGGAGGAAACAGTGGAGCCTGGCCTTGGGGATGAGTTAGAGGTAGAAGGCTGGGTGGGGCAGGTGAAGAGAGGGGCAAAGAGAAGGTCCCGGGTAGCACAGGTGTGCGTGCAGGGGCCAGGTGTGTGCTCACGGTGGTCAGCACGCCGTGCGGGCTGGACTGGGGGCTGGACTGGAGTGGTGCGAAGTGCGGTAGACGGCCAGTTGGGATGGTGTTCTCCAGTGCCCGGCCAGTTCGTCTAGAGTTTTACTCAGTCGTTCAGCAGTAGTATTACACCAGTAATGGGAACGGGCTGTGCTCTGAGAAGGTAGCTTGGTGGGTGGTTGTTCCCAGGGCCACAGAGTTGCTGACTGATTCAGGCCCCAGCACCCAGGCCCCCATGTCAGTCGTGGCCAAGGTAGACGTTAAAGGAGAAATCAACCGACTGCTATTTGGATGCAGGAATTAGCCTGAAGGAAGAAGGAAGAGCTAACAGGTTTTGAGCCCAGCTGCCTGTGAAGAATGGGGAGGACTACGATCGGTCTCTGAGGCGTCCGGTTCAAGGTAGCGTTGCTCCAGAAACACTTTAATCAGGCTCTTCTAGTTGTTGCAGCTTCTACAGAGTGTGACACATATCTGTGAATATATGCGTTTCTCATCTCTGCCTCTCTTGACCTCTTGCTTTTTATTCCTTTCCATCCTTCAGGACCCAATATCCCTTCTTTTGTAATATTTTTCCCGTTCTGCCAAATAATCGCTCCCTCCTACAGGCTTCTCTGTGGTGGATGGTGTGTACCTTCAGTGCCGCATGTGTCTGTCTGATTCAGTAAGGAGAAACAGAACAGACAGATGGACTGGGTGCCCTTAGAGCGTCTTTTATCTCCAGGGCCAGAGGCACTAGATCCATTATAAGTCTGTAGGTAAGAGAATTGAGTTGCCTGCAGTCTAAGTGCCGATGAGGAAGTCGGAGATGAGAGTTCAGGATGCTATGTCTTGGAAGTGAGATGAAGCTTTTGGCCGAGGCATTTTACTATATAGCTGAACGTGTATCGGGGACTGGGGGAGAGGGGCAGAATAAACCATCTTAGGACAGATTTTAACCCAGAAGAGAGTCTTGAGTTTTGTACCGCTTTAGATGGCGCGATCAAGCTCAACAAAGTCCCATTTCTGGTGCCAAGAAACCTGGGAGCAGGAACCAAATTCTTTCTTCAAAAGTAGTAGCTCCAGAGAGAGAGCTTTTGTCACAACATGACTAAAGAATTAATAGAGAAGCATTCATTCCCGTGACAACATTTTGGAAGGCATTTTCAGCTTCAGGTTGTTTAGAGACATTTATTAACAGATTATAAATGAAGGAGGCGCCAGAAACAGAAAGAGTGTTTTGAGATGCTGAAGTGAAAGTCATCGTGAGCTGTCTCTCATTATTAAAGGGAACTGAAAGGGCAGTGGCGGGCTGCGGGGGTGGGGTGGGGGTGTATTTCAGGCCGTAGTGGGTTTTTGTTTTCCTACTCCCACTATCTTTTTTTTTTTTTTACAAAAAGAAAAGTTTCTTAAGCATCGTTTAATGCTTTGGTTTGAACTGCTTTGAAAGGAAGAATACAAAGACATGAAAATACATTCATATAAATTCTTACTTCTCCTTTGAATTTAAATCAGGAGTTCCATTTTGCCTTGGAAAAGGCAGACCTTCCTTCTGACTCTATGAGAAGAGGGAACAGAAAGTGAGGAGAAATACGGACCTACTTCTGTGATAAGAAATTTCAATAGTATTCAGTGCCATTTGTGTGCGGCAGCAAAGAAGAACCAGATCTGCCAGTTTTTAATTAGAGAAGACTTGTGAGAGTGCCCCCAAGAGTGCCCCCAACCACTCCAGTGGTCCAGTGGTTAAGACTCGGAGCTTCCAACACAGGGGTTGTGAGTTCGATCCCTGGTCGGGAACTAAGATCCCACGAGCCATGTGGTGCAGCCAAAAAGAAAAAAGAGTGCCCCCAAACCAAAGGGGTTTCCTCTTGAGATGGCCGTTTCCATGGGCTCTTAAGGTTACAGGAGGAGCCTCTCCTAAGCAGCACCTGAAAAATCTTACCCAAGTAGAAAATCTGGAATTGTTTGACAGGTTGAGGCATGAATGTCTTTCTTTTATTTCTAGAAGGCCAGGGTGTGACCAGAACAAGGAATCAGGCTTGTTTCATCCTAGAAGAATTTTCTGCTTCTCAAGTTGCTGCGTCATGGTTCTGTCTTTGAACTCATCTTAAAGTTTTAACATGCGTTTTCAAACCTTGTCTTTTAAAAGGTAACTTTTTATTGACTGCTTTACTTTGAAACATATAAGAACTGGATTTACATTTTAAGAATCTTTTTTTTTTCATACAAAAGGTTTTATGGGAAACCACATCAGAGTTCAGTTATTTACATCTGCCAGAGTTCCGGTTTTGAACAGTGCACTAATATAGTGTCACAGTTGCAATCTCTCTCTCTATACACACACATATATATGTGATTTCTGAGTCATCTTTTCATTTGAAGTCATTTTGTATCCCTCTTATATCTCAAGGTAATGCCCATAATCATTTTTAATAGTTATTTATTATGACATCATTGATGTTCCATATAATTTGCTTCATCATTCCCCTTTGACCTTTTAATTTTCAGTTCTTTTTTTTCTCCTGAATAGTAGCACTATAAACAAGTTAGAAAAAAAAACAAAATTCTTGGTTCTTTTTCTTGTATTTTTTGTGGGTAAACCCACATTAGGGACTTTGTCCCAGGCATATCTGTATCTGAAGATAGAGCAGATTTGTTCTTGTTATATGAGGCCAGATTACTGTCCAGGAAGACTGGATTATCATATCAAGACCCTGACAGTATGTATCTGATTTTTTTTTTTTTTCCTTTATATTTATTGCCATTGCCTGGTCACTTTTCCAGGTTGTTTCTCAAAGTTATTACTCTTTTGCATATCATTACTATTTTTTTAGGCTGAATTTTTAAATGTTATATGTTTGCTATTGTGAAAATATTTAGAGCAGGGTTTGGCAAACTTTTCTCTAAAGGGTCAGAAATATTTTAGGCTTTCCAGTCTGTATCCAATCTCAGTCACATATTCTTTGTTTCTTGTTTCAACAACAATCTTTTAAAATATAAAAAAAAATTTTTTAGTTGAAAGGGCATACAAAAACAGGCTGTGGTTTGTAGTGTGTCAGCCGTGATCTAGAGTATCTTTTTAAAATTTGGATATGAAATCTTTAACTCTGGAGATCGTCTTTAGTGCTATTTACATATTGTGTGATGATCTGCATGCCAGTCTTCAGAGAGCAGAGGCTGACAGTCAAGGTTAGTCTTCCCTGGCTCTGTCCCCCTGCCCCCATATTCATCTCTTCCTTCTAGGACATTCTGTAGTGTATCCTTTTCCTCGTTCTTAAAAAAAAAATGGTAATAATTTTCATTCCTTTCTGGCTCCTTTTTCTGAACATAAAAGTATGCTTAAGTCCTTTCCAGCACCCAGTACATAGGCAATGCACAAATGTTAAATAAATGCTTCTGATAAAAGCAAACACACTCTGCATCCTCTTCCAACAAGTGCACGATTTTCTTGACTTTGTGCCGACAGTCTGTGAAGGAAGCGTGTATGTATCTCGTCCTTGGTGTCAACCTCTGCCCGTAGGCGCCTGTCTTCTCACTCCATTAAAACTGTTCTTCTAAAACTGCTAAATATAATGGCCAAATCAGGTAAAAACAAAATTTTTTTAGAGTTGGTTTACAATGTTGTGTTAATTTCTGCCATACAGCAGAGTGATTCAGTTACACATATACACACGTTCTTTTTCATTGCGGTTTCTCATGGAGTAGTGAGTAGAGTTCCCCGTGCTGTCCCGTAGGGCCTTGCTGTGTGCCCACTCCACGGATAAGAGCTTCCGTCGGCTAGCCCCCGCCGCCCACTCCACCCTCGCCGGCGCCCCGCCCTCGGCCACCAGCAGTCGGTTCTGTCTCTGTTTCCGTTTCATAGATAGGTTCGTGTGTGTCCTATTTCAGAGTCCACGTATAACTGATACCTTATGGCATTTCTTCTCCTTCTGACTTAGGTGAAAACTTTTAAGTGCCCGTCCTCCTCGACCTGTCTGCTGTGTGTGTCGTCCTTGGTTTACCGTGCTCTCGACACCTCTTGTCCCATTCCCCCAGCCTCCTTTTCTGGTCCCCCGTCTGTCCCCAGACGTGGTGCGGCACCGGCTGTGTCCTCGCCCTGCCCTCTCCCCTCCGCTGTCTCATCTCCTCCTCTGGCCTGAGCCCCAAGCGCGTCCATCTGACGGCCGGGCGTGCAGCCACCCCAAGCCCGGCCCGGCCTGCTCCCTCTACCCCCAGGCGGGTGGTTCTTCGTCCGCTGTGGTGGCTGCTGTCCTACCAGGCTCTCCAGGAGGACCCGGGGGAGTCCTCGGGGAGGCCACCTCCTCCCTTTCCCTGCAGCGTCACGTTAACGCCAAGACCTGCCGTTTCATCCTCTCAAGTCTCTGGAAGCGTCTCCTCTCTGCCATCGCCACCACTTGGGTTCTAGCTTCCACTGTTTTTGAGTTGTGGCAGGCTCCCTGCTGGCCTGTCTGCCTCTATGCTCAGGCTCCACCCGTCTCCCAAAGCTGCCGCCAGAGTGATGTTTCTAGAGTGTAATTAGATAATGTTCGAAACCCCAGTGTCTTTGGGGATGTGGTTGATTCAGGCACTGGGGCAGGAAAAATAGACTGTGTGCCTGAAGTATTTGTGCCAGCAAGTAAGGAGGGGCTCAAAAGAACATAGAGGCTTTTAGCAGGAACGTGGAGCTGCCCTGAAAGAAGTCTTGATGGCCAAAGCTGGAACGATTTGAGCAAGAAAATGAATAACAATAACGTTGGATTATAATCCATAGAATAAAGAAACACTGATGTATCTGAGGATGGATAAAGAAATAAATGGGGGAGAAGAGACAGTCCTTTCTTACAGAAGAAGCTCAATTAGTTAATGTAGAAGCAGGATAAGAGAATCAGAAACTGTCAGTTGAACACCACGTTAATGTTGCCGGCAAGAGCTACCAGTGGCAACTAAAATTAGTGGGCAAGACTTTGAGGAGAAAAAGGATATTTGCATATTCTCATCTTAGCTCCCCCAATGTATTTATTAATTACAAAGGGGAAAATGGTAACTTACAGTGGAGAAACCCAACAAACATCACCTAACCAAGTGGCCATGGTTAAGGTCAGCAGTAACAACACATTGACATCATGTTCTCCCTGATGTGAAGGACACAGTGTCAGTCTGGTAGTGTCCCTGTCAGAAATGCTCAACCTCAGTCTAATCATAAGAAATTCAGTTCAAGTTCAGGGACATTGTACAAAATAATTGACTAGGGTTCACCAAAGTGTCAGGTCTCGAATGGTGAAGAAAGATTGAGGAAGAGTCGCAGGTTAGGGCCACAACAGCTGAGTGCAGTTTGGAACCCTGGGTTGGGTCCCAGAACAGAGAAAGGACGTTATGGGGAAAGCTGCTTAAATCTGAATGAACTTAATAGTATTGTGCCAGTCTTTATTTCTTAGCTTTGGTCATTGTACTAAGATTACGTGAGTTAGAGGAAGACAAAGGTCAAATGATGTGGCTTATATGTGGAATCTAAAAGATAAGGATATAAATGAACTTATTTACAAAACAGAAAGAGAGCCACAGAAATAGAAAACAAACTTATGGTTACCAAAGGGGAGAGAAGGGATAAATTTAAGAATTTGGGATCAGCGTATACCACTACTACATATAAAATAGGCAGACAATATGGACCTGCAGTATAGCACAGTATAGAACTCTATTCAGTATTTTGCAGCAACCTGTAAAGGAAAAGAGACTGAAAAAAATATATATGTATGAATAACTGGATCACTTTGCTGGACACCCCAAACTGACACAACATTGTAAATCAATGCTACTTCAGTTTAAAAAAATTAAAAATAAAAACTTTTTCTTTTGAGTGTTTTGTATTGGGGCATAGCTGACTAACATGTTGTGATGGTTTCAGATGACAGCAGAGGGACTCAGCCATCCATATACACGTATCCACTCTCCCCCAAGCGCCCCCATCCAGGCTGCCATGTGACACTGAGCAGAGTTCCCTGTGCTGTGCAGCAGGTCCCTGTTGGTTATCCATTTAAACACAGCAGTGTCCATGGCCATCCCAAACTCCCTAACTATCCCTTCCCACTAGCAGCCGTAAGTTTGTTTTATAAAATCTTTTTTTTTTTTAAAGATCATGTAAGTTTATTAACATTAGTAGATATGCTCCATGAAGGGTATACAAGAACCCTACAACTTAAAACTTTCCCGTGAGTCCAAAATTATTTCAAGTAAAGAGGTTTCTCCATTTCCCCTCCAGGTGAAGTGCAGATTCTCCTGCATGGTCTTTCAACTTGGGTCTACTTGATTTCTTAAAATTCATTTGAGGTTCAGTTCAGTTCAGTCGCTCAGTCGTGTCCGACTCTTTGCGACACCATGGACTGCAGCCTGCCAGGCCTTCCTGTCCATCACCAACTCCCAAAATTTAGTCAAACTCATGTCCATCGAGTCGGTGATGCCTTCCAACCATCTCATCCTCTGTCATCCTCTTCTCCTCCTGCCCTCAATCTTTCCCAGCATCAGGGTCTTTTCAGATGAGTCAGCTCTTCTCATCAGGTGGCCAAAGTATTGGAGTTTCAGCTTCAACATCAGTCCTTCCAGTGAACACCCAGGACTGATCTCCTTTAGGATGGACTGGTTGCATCTCCTTGCAGTCCAAGGGACTCTCAAGAGTCTTCTCCAACACCACAGTTCAAAAGCATCAATTCTTCGGTGCTCAGCCTTCTTCACAGTCCAACTCTCACATCTATACATGACCACAGGAAAAACCATAGCCTTGACTAGATGAACCTTTGTTGGCAAAGTAATGTCTCTGCTTTTGCATATGCTATCTAGGTTGGTCATAACTTTCCTTCCAAGGAGTAAGTGTCTTTTAATTTCATGGCTGCAGTCACCATCTGCAGTGATTTTGGAGCCCCCCCAAAATAAAGTCAGCCACTGTGTCCACTGTTTCCCCATCTATTTCCCATGAAGTGATGGGACTGGATGCCATGATCTTCGTTTTCTGAATGTTGAGCTTTAAGCCAGCTTTTTCACTCTCCTCTTTCACTTTCATCAAGAGGCTCTTTAGTTCTTCCTCACGTTACTATGTGTTTTTGTCCAGAACAGCGCAGGGGCAGTGGCGCGTCCTGGGTGCGTGGCATCAGGGGCCCGGGATAGCCACTTGTCCCGACGTTGTCAGTGTTGGTTTGATCACATGGTTAGAGATGGTGTCTCCTGGGTTAATCTCACGCCTTTCATTGTAATTAACATGTAACTTAAGGGGTGAGACTTGGAGGTTATGTGAACATTCTATTCCCCACCAACTTTCCCTCCCTAGTTTCAGCATCCAAGTACCCTGTGTAACTGTCACTCCTTCTGTATTTTATTAGTCAAGTCTTCTAAATTTTAGGGGTAAGCAGCTGGGCAGGAAATCAAACGATTACCACGATAAGAACAGCAGAGGGAGAAACAGGCTTTCAGCAGACTGGGACAAAGCATTTATTGTAGAATAAAGTAATGGGTACTTCATCCAGAGGCTTCAGATGAGCAAGTTTAAAACTCAAGACTCCTAGAAATGGCCAGCACCATTTCGTTTCACTGACATTAAACCGTGGTTAGAAGTGGGGCTGGTCAGTTTCTCAAGGGTGGGACCACCAGCTGGTTGAGGTCCAGTTTTTAAATCCATGTCCAGTGCTGAATGCCGTGCAAAACAGAGTCACCATTTTTATGGGTTTGGTTTTTGTAGTCTGTACATCTTTCCCTCTGGCGATTGCTGCATTTCTGCAGGAATAATTAATGTCCCCTACGGTCGTGTACACCCACCGTCCCGCCCTCCCTGTCCCCCAGACTCACACCCTGACTCTCACTCTGCAGTTTCCTTGAGCTGTCCCTGTTTGAGGGGTACTTCACACTTTTCCACATTCTCTTATTTCAGGAGACATCATCTTCCCTAAGATAGATTTCTCTTTTGTTCAAATCACACGACTCTGGAAGGCAGATATTTTGTGTTTTCATATTTCTTCCAGATATTGATGTCACTGGATGTGGTTACTCAGAGCAGATCTAAATATGAAACGCTGTATTTCGTCTTCAGAGCGGATGATGTGATAAGAGGAGGAAGATGGAAAGCGTTTTTGTGAATCCTCGCGGGCTCTGGGTCAGGGAGGTAGTCGGGGCGGGTGGAGACCGTGGAGGCATCCTCTGTGACGAAGTGGCTCTGCTTTGGCCTCATTACTGGGGGCTGGGTGGGTGGGCAGACACCCAAACAGTAACCTTTGGTTTTCTGGAACCCTTTCCTAAGCTTCATACGTGCCCATCACTCTGTAGCTGCTAATTTTCTGCGCGGTGCACCAGAGATGTGCGGGGACGGCACTGAAGCAGGCATTTGGGCTTATGCACAGAGGACAGGCCTCCCCTTCAGCCAGTGTCCATTTGGGCCTCAGCACAAAGGCCGATGATTTCCTCGGGGGCCTCTGGGTGGTGGAACGTTTGAGCTTTCAGTTCTTGAATTGCTGACTGCAGCACACCCGGGGCAGAGGCTGGCGAGAGCGTCCCCTTCCCCCAGTGTGGACCAGCCTGCGGGCGCCATGCAGGGGAGCGTCCAGCTGCGTGGCTGGACGCACGTCTGCTTTCTGAACACTGGTTCAGAACACCGGTTTCTGAACACTGGTGCTGCTTTTGTTTTGGACCCGGATGAGCACAGTAGCTGATCACTGCAGCGCTGAAACCCACTGGCTGTGTGCTGTTACCAAGTCCCTGATGTTTCCCACATCCCCTTCAGACGCTTGATGGGGTAGAGCAGGGAGCCAGAGTCCTTGCTTTCAGAGGCATAGGCATGAGACAAACACCGTCTATTTAATAGTGGCAAATTCTAGGAAGAGAAATAAAGCAGGGAGGGGAAAGGGGTGTTATTTTAGATAACACAGTACCTGGGCCGCTCTTTGTGGGTGTTACCGGAGCAGAGACCTAAAGTCAGTGAAGGAGTAAATCTTCCCCTAATCAGGCAAGTGGGAGGCAGACAGAATATTCCAGGCAGGAGGGCACACATCAGACTAAGCTGGGAAACTTTGAAAATATACACTGTCTTGGACCTGACATCATCGGTCTAGGACCTGCTTTATCTGTAAAAGCTCTCCGGGAAGCAGGTTGGGGAGCTACTCTTAAAATCCATTAGAATTATGAGTCATGCCAGGATCTATATGAGGGGAAAAGTTTTGATGGTAAATAAGTAAAAACCACACTCTCTCTGAGTAGAAAAAAAAAAAGACTGGGATGCAGAGAGAAATGATTAGAGGAAATTAAAGGAAATAACAAAGGAAAATAACATTGGACCCACTCTTGTAATCATGTTCAATTCTTAAGAGTAATAGAGAAATGTGACCCTGCTCCCCATTTCTGGTTTTTTTCATGGCACCCCCTGCGCTGGTGGCAGTTCCCAGACGGGTCACACAACACCATGACCTGAGCTCTCTCTGGTTTCTCTCCTCACTGCCCGTTGCCTTTGCAGGGCCCTGTAGGTGGAGCGTCGTGGGGATCAGCTGGCCCGTGTAGGTCCAGGTGCCATGTGGGGGGGTTCCTAGAGGTTGTTCTTTGCAGCTGCTTCGTATCCCGCTGCGCACCCCAGGGTCTCCTTGGGCCTCCCTCTGGGACGCGTGGTCACGTGTCAGGCGTCTGTGCAAATGCATGTCCCCCGGGTGGATGGAGTTCTCAGTGGGTGGGAGCCGGGAGATAGATGGGTTCCTGCATTCCCAGCTGCCAAAAAGCAAGCCTTGTCCTGAGAGGATGCCGTCGGTTGATGGAAATATTGCCTGCACATACGTATATCATGAAGTCAACTGGGACTAAAAACAAAAATCATTTGAAAAGTAGACTTTCTTTTTAGAGTGAATTTCATAGGAAAACAGAGGAAGAGAGAGGTTCCATAGCCGCCTACCGGCACGCGTGCAAATCCTCCCCCACCAGAGGGGAGCCTCGGTCACGACCGACGACCCTCCACTTCCCCTTCACCACCCAGGGTCCATGGTTGACACTAGGCTTCACCCTTGGTGTGCATTTTGTGGGTTTGGGCAGACGCAGGATGATCAGTGTCCACCATCGTGGTAGCGTACTGACCAGTGTCACTGCCCTGAGATTCCTGCCCAAAAGGCCCATTTTGGGTATGGCTTTTAGGAGCTCATGAAGACTTGAGAGGGCGCATCCGTAAGACAGACTCCCCGCAGTGCAGACGTCATCAGGGGGGCCTCTGTGGGCATACGCACTGCTGAGCCCGCCGCCCTCTGCTCTTGGGAGCTGCCCGGTTTGACGGGAATCATTGGAAACAGTGTGAGTAATGCCCATGAACTGCCCTCCCTGGAGTTCCTGTGAAGCATGACTCCCTGAGCATTGCATTCTCATATATCCTGTCTGAGCAGGTTTCTTTGCTCTTATTGGAGACTAGCCTTTGCAGCTGAGGGGAAGGAAAGTCACTTAGATGTCTTCTGTGTCACTGTCACCTCAAATCCCAGTGTCAGTAATGTCTCGGCTGAGGAGGAGGACCAGACCTGATGATCCGGGTGCTCGTTAGGACATCTAGGCTCAACTGAACTTTCCCAGCCGTTGGAAGCCTGTTAGAAGAGGACAGTGTATAACCAGCAGAGGACTTTGCTCTGTTAACACTTATTTAAAAGTCATGGACCTCTTTCATAGATGTAAAACTGAATAATACCAGCTTCTTTATTAGGCAATGAGTTTTTTCTTATTATACCTCTTTTCAGTGTTGTCAAAAGAAAGCAAAGCTGATTTTATTTCGCTTCTGTTTAATAGAACAGAAAATACGTTCTTGCCCAGAGAGTAGGTAATTGGAGGGAAAAGGAACTCATACCGCGTCACCCACAGGAGGCATGTTGTAAATCCTCGGAAACAGATTGAGTTGGCTGGACTGTATCATCTAGGACTCGACAGATGCGTCTCAGGAGCAGAGTCTCCACAATAACTCTTGGGTCTGTTTCAGCAGTTCAGCCCAGGAGTGTTCAGGGATGGGGGAGCTCTCGAGTCACCTCATTTAACCTCTTCTCTCTACAAACGGGAGAGCAGGGATGGTGAGGGGGGAGCGCCCTGCCCTGGAAACAGAAAACTGGGCAAGAACGTTACAGGCGTGGATGTTTATATCTAAATGCCGGAGGCCCCGTCTTAGAATACTCCCCACTATTCCTTGTTGTAAAGAGTCTTATGAAACTCTCAAAGTGGTATTTTAAGACTACTGCAGCTTCTGGGAGAGTTTGTTAGTTGACGTCACATAGTAATAAAAGCAAGGATATTGTGATTTCCGATGGATGAATTCACATATGATTCCAAACCTGGGGCAGAGACAGAAAACGAGAGAAGAGGGAGAGCAGCAATATAGGTACAGTCCATTATCCGTAAAGTAATCCACAAGGATATATTGTACAACACGGAATATAGCCAGTGTTTTATAATAACTGTAAATGGACTGTAACCTTTAAAAACTGTGAGTCACTATATTGTGCACCTGTAGCTTATAACATTGTACATCCACTGTACTTCAATTAAAAAAGGAGTTGATTTACCTGCTATTATATATGGACTGGACTTCCCTGGTGGGTGGTAAAGAAGCCACCCACCAATGCAGGAGACCTGGGTTCGATCCCTGGGTTGGGAAGATCCCCTGGAGAAGGAAATGGCAACTCACTCCAGTATTCTTGCCTGGAGAATCCCATGGACAGAGGAGCCTGATGGGCTACAGTCCATGGGTCGAAAAAGAGTCGGACACGACTTAGCAACTAGACGACGACAACAAATATATGGACTAACTATAGAAACAAAGCCGTCAGTTATTAGCTCTTTGGCTTAGCCTTTTCTTTTTTAAAATTAACTCATTCAGTCCAATTCACTGAATTCTCAGTTATATGCGATATGTGGCAAGGGAGATAGAAACGATTGAGAAAGTTCTAGATAAAAAAGGGAAAGTATGGAGGAAATATGTTGGTAGATACTGGGAAAATGAGGGTACTTACTGGAGGAAACAAACGTGAAACAATGGAACAAAAACTGTAGAGATTTAGTTGGGAGATAGGGAAGTGAAGACAAAAGGAGGAGGAATAAGACAAGTTTATAAGGTTTATCGGTGAGAAAGGATGGTGACTATCTAAGAGAAGAAAGAAGGAAGTCATTGCAAATGGTCATGGGCTGTGAAGCAAGACAGTTTCACAACAGGTCTGAGCGACTTTTAGCGTCTCAGATGGAAGGGACTAACGGCCAACTTTGACTACATTCCTGACAGACAAATGGACATCAGCCTCCTGGAACCTGCAGACTGGTGTTGGTCTGTGAGTTGTCACCTGGCCATGATAATATAAGAGGGACAGGAAGGTGGGAAATTTTGGATCTGAATTTAAACTGTAATTAAAATAAAGTTTTGTGATTTGACCCTCAGACATTTAAGGACTTCAATAGTACAGTGATTCAGTTTTCACGGACTCTGAAAAGGGTCAGATTTTATAGACGTCTGAAATGGTCAATATTTAAGGAAGTGTTTTTTTTTTTTCTGTTCTCTTAGCCATTGGGATTCCCTGGTGGCTCGGATGGTAAGGCATCTGCCTGCAATGCGGGAAACCCAGGTTTGATCCCTGGGTCGGGAAGATCCCCTGGAGAAGGAAATGGCAACCCACTCCAGTGCTCTTGCCTAGAAACTTCCATGGATGGAAGAGCCTGGTGGGCTACAGTCCAGGGCGTCAGAAAGAGTTGGACACGACTGAGCAAGTTCACTTAGCCATGGACTATACCCTGCCAGCTGCTGAAATAAAACTGTACCTTTAAAAAATACATATATATATTCAGTAATTTAATTTTTTTGCTGTGGTGAGTCTTTGTTGCTATGCACGGGCTTTCTCTAGATGCGATAAGTGGCGTGTGGGCTCAGTAGCTGTGGTACACAGGCTTAGTTCCCTCACAGTATGTGGGATCTTCCCTGACCAGGGATCAAACCCATGTCCCCTGCCTTGACAGGCAAATTCTTAACCACTGACCCACCAGGGAAGCCCCAGGAAACTGTACTCTTTAAAAGCGATTCTTTTTCATTGTGAAAACACGCAGCAGTAGTTGACCCCTGAACAATGTGGGTTTGAACTGTGCGGGTCCATATATGTGGATTTTTTTTTTCAGTGTTGCATGGGTTTACTGATACATGGGTTAATTGAAGAAAATCTACATGTAAGTGAACTCATGCAGTTCAAACCCATGTTGTTCAGAGGTCAGTTGTACATGATCCATGGTTGGTTGAACCTGTAGATGCAGGTGTGGGGGGCTGGCTGAGGGACTTGAGAGTCTGTAGATTGTGGTATCTCTGTGGGTCCTGGAATCATTCCCTCAAGGACACCAAGAGATGACTGTATAATCATCTAAAAAAAAAAAGTCCAGTCACATGGCTGAAAAGTAGAAAGGGGGCACGCTGATCAGCCTCTTCAGAACCTCTTTCCCCATCAGCCCGGCCCGCCTCCCCCCACGCTCTCCGCAGCCCGTGGGCCAGCACAGCCAGCTCTGGTTGGAACCACTCGAATTCTAGGTGGCACTCCTCTGTGTGAACACATTTTGCAGCTAGTGCCTTTAAATATGTTCAAGACTGCATCTAGTCAGGATTAAGACGCCACAGAGTAATCTGAGCAACAAAAGTTTAAAGAATATTTAACTATAAGAGATTATAGAGTAATGAGGGATTGGCCACAAAGAGGAAACTCTACAAATTCAAGGCGTAGCCGACGTAAGGAGCAGCTGAGATGCAGAGTTGATCGGCCAGGACAGATCAACGCGTGGCAGAGAAGCCACACTGGTGGAATTTGCTTGAAGTCAGCCCTCTGGAACGCGCCAGAAGTCTGTCCACTGTGCTGCCGGGGAACGCTGCTCACAGGGAGGAGTCTCAGCAGAGAGTTTACTGCAAAACTGCCTCCAGGAGTGTCAGGGCAAGCTGCCGGGCGGCACGGGCAACCGTAGCCCCAGGAGCCTGCCCGGCTGCGGGACCAGGGCCAGGCGGCAGAGCCTCCCCCTGCGGTGTCTCCCCAGCACCCTCCGCTTCGCACCCTCCGCTTTGCACCCTGCCAGTTCACCCCTCAGAAGGCTCAGATCGGTTTTCATGGAGCCTGCAAGAAGGGTGGACTCGGCGCCAAAGAGGCGATATGGTAATGGCCAGCACGGCAACTTAGAAATACTGACACCATCCTCAGTGAAACATTCCCTGAGGACGCGTCTGCGTACAGTAGATTGTAGAGCCCAATATTAGTGATTTCAGTGTGATTCTTAGCACTTCTGCTGTCTCTCTTGATTGAGAATTGACTGAAAAATTTTTTCTTCACTTGTAATAAAAGTGTCACTTGTATAGATACACCTAGAGTGCAGCAAGCAGAAAAGACTTGCCTTTGTGTAAAATTATTAGTTCAGGGGAAACTACAGAGGCAGGAACCGCAGATACGGAATGTAGGGGGGAGGCAGAGTTGTCTAAATATCCTCTCTCTACCTTCAGATGCGGTATATATTCCATCGATTCCGCCTGCCTGAAGGCCTCCCAAGGCCTCCTGTTGCCCCAGAGTGAACCAGCTTCCTCCTGCTGGTGCAGGGCTGTTATCCTTAGGGTCATCCCTCCACCATTCCCTTCCCTGCTTTCCTGTGTTGGATCATGTCTTTTTTTGTTCAAAATCTTCCCTCTTTCTGGATGTTTTCTGGGGCAGTTTATGGAACAGCATTCTGAGAAGTGTTGCATGGAAGATCATTTGTTTTGAGACTTTGTATAGATGAAAATATCTATTCAGTCCTGATATTTGGTCGGCATTTTGACCGGTTAAACTGCTCTCCATTGCACACCTTTCAGAGTACATCAGCCGTCTTCCACTGGAGCTGGGCAGCCTTCCTCAGCAGGGCAGGGGAGTCGTTACCTACGTGGAGCAAGCATCTGGGAACTCACCTGTTTGCTAAGACTCTGTCCATCTGTTGTTCTGCACTTAATTCGTCCTTCACCCTCCTTCCACGGCTGCCTCATCCTGCCGACTCCAAGCCTTTGGGCAGGTTCCTAAGTGTGGCTTAAGTGTGTCTTCATGTCCCTCGCTGCTAAATTAGGAGCATCTTTTAGACCTTGGGTAAAGGACCTGTTCTTAAACAAGACCCAGAAAGCACTGACTGTGAAAAATTATTCTTCAACTTGTTCATCACCGTAGGGAAAAAAAAAAAGTATCAAGTCTGCCAAGGTTTACTAAGAGTTTACTAAAGAAGGCCTGCACCTCATTATGAGAAGGGCAGTGAACCTAATTAAAAATGACACTTCAACGTGTATTTCATGAAAGAGGAGCCACGTGTGGCCACGGACCTGTGAAGAGATGTTCAGCACCTGGGTAGTGAGGGAAGACGGGTCACAACCACACCAGAGACCACACTTCACTCATCGACGGGCAGGAGTAGGAAGTGGGACAGAGACGAGTGTCGTAGAATTTGCGGGTCCGCACAGTCCCCTTACCCACACCAGATGAGGCCGAAAACTGCTCCAGCTACTGGGCAGAATAAATTGAGTATTAGCTCATACTTTGGAAAAGAATTTAGCTTAATTCTACCCCCAGGGATAAACCCAAGAGAAATTCTTCAGCATATTACAAAAGGAGACATGCACAAGAATGCCTCGCAGTACTGTTCACAGTACGCCAAACCCGGAGCCACAGCCCAGGGGCCCATCCACTGGAAAGGGGGCTATTACACAGCCAAAAAAAAGCGTGATACTCAGCAAGATGAATGACTCAGCAATATAATAGTAAATGAAAACGGCCCCAGAAGATTACAGACAGCATGAAACACTTTTATAAAATCGAAAACTTTAAACGGAAAACTTGAATACAGGATTTGGTTTAATAGTTACTTCAGATGAGGAAGGAGGGGAATGAACCGATGGGGAGGATGATTTGGTTAGAAGCAGGTTATTGTTGAGCTCCTAGCTTTTGTTTTGTGTGGTGGATGTGTGGGGTCCTTGTTACATCATTGAAAATAGCTGGATAATTAAATAGGGAAAAATAAGCCTAAAGGGCCTGGGTTCCCCAGGTGAAATAGAGACCCTTACTCACACGCCCTCAGTGCTTTGGTTGTCTGTTTCACTTGTCTTTTAAGAGGAAGCACTGAACCCTTGAACAAGTACTTTGCAGTTGAAAGTCATAGAACATATGTTGCTCCAAAGTTAATAAGCCAAATGTTCTAGATGGGATTCATATATCGATAAGTATCATATACTTTGTAGAGTATTTAGTGCATAAATATTTCTAGCTATTTCTGTTCTTTCATAGAAATTTTACATTTTTTTCCCTTTCTTAGGACAAAGTTAAACTATAATCCTCCAAAAGATGATGGATCAACCTATAAGATTGAACTTGAAGGGATATCGGTAATGGTTATGAGAGAGATCCTGGATTACATCTTCAGTGGGCAGGTATGCTGAGACCCAGAGGAAGGAGGACTGAGTAGACCCTCAGGCTCAGGGTGAGGCCGAGCAGCCCCGTCCCCTCCATCTTCCGTCACTGCGGGCTTGACTTGCATCTCCTGCCACACGCGGCACCCGAGCGCTTTCTTCCGGGGTCTGCCCTTGAAAGCAGGCTGATTTACCCAGATCCAGGCTTTGTTTCTCCCGTCCTGAGCACCACCTTCCAGTCTGAGACGTGTACATGTGGGATGCCCCCTCACTGCTGGTGTTTAAACCTCCATTCCAGTCTTGCCCTGGACCCACACCCTCAGGGAACTCGTTCTGTCTCCATGGCATGGACCCGGGAGCCTCAGTGGGCGGTGGGGATTATTCTCTAGAGGTAAAGACTTCAAGACTCAGGTGACGGGCGCCTGCGTTGTTCTCAGTGCCTCGGTCCTGTCCCCCTCATTCTTTCCTGCTCTCTCTGTACCCTTTACTCTCTGTACCCACTTACATTTCTGGGAATTTCATGAAACCCAAGGAAGGAAGTGGTCAGTGGCTAGGGATCCTTTACTTTTCTTTGCCCTCCTCTGTCCCCCCGTACCCCGCTATTCATGTGGTTTAAAGGGTAGCATGAAGACTTAACGATCTGGGTTTGAATTAGGAGGATGCTGATGTACTTTGTGCCTGGTTATGCGAGAGTGCGTTTTCTCTCTGCTCCTCTTGAGGGCGCGTGTCCTGCTCTCTCTCTCTCTCCTTCCTTCTCATTCTTCTGATTTTCCATCTGTAAAGGCTCTGTCTCCTGCATAAGTATTCTGAGTACGCTCCTTACTTTTCTCTCAGCGTTCATTCTGTCCAGAATCACACTCGGTGACCATCATCCTCTTTGAAGCTTTCTGTTTCATTTCACAATGTTACCACTTTCTTGTTTCTCTAAACACTAGGTGGTGAGTGTGTGGAAGTAAGGTTATGTATATGATTATTTAAAATAAATGCACTCAAATCAGTTTGGGGACAGCCCTTAAAATACTGGCGATGCTCTGAGGCATCAAAAAACCAGACATAGGACCCAACTCTTAGCTAGCTTGTAAAATCAATTCAGCGACAGTTATGACAGGTTAGAAGCCAGTTAGAGCGTATTCATGTTCAGGCTTGCATTTGAAACTTGGAGATCTTACTTACCTGTGGTGCCAAACATGTGCATCTCAAATCGTGGTAAAATGTTTCTTGCTGCACTTCGCTGTGAGATCCCTCCTCCACGTTTCCTTGTGGAGGATAAGCACCCATGCCGTAGGCGAGTGTGGGCCGTTTGTGATCATGGCAGTATTTTAGGGGCCTGTGTCTTTATGTTGCCTCGCCATGGCATAGAAAAACTGAAGGGGGTAGAGGAGGAAGCATCAATCAGACAATGAAGAAGATTAAGGAAAAGCAAATGTTCGCAGTGGAACTTTGGGGGGATTTATTCCAGAAGGTAGCTTTGAGAGCAAATGGTATCCTTCGCACCGAGTACGGTGCTTGGTGTCCCGAAGGCAGCGCCTCAGGCAACGTGGCTCTCCCTCTCTTCAGGGGCACATGGTATCTTTCGAATACCGTGTGGAAAGAGGAGGGATCCTAATTTATTTGGAGGCAAGATTTTCATTAGTTGAAGAGCTCGCATTTATAGAAATCCCTTTCCGTTTACCATAGAATTGCAGAACTTGCGACTTCCTGATAAGCATTTCAGTCATTTAAGGTTTTCCTCCGAGTTAAGCATGAGCACCGTGGACAGTTCACTCAGAAGGGCTGTGGTGGCTCATGTGGGTAAAGCGAGGGAAAAACTGGGAGAAGCTGACCAGCCACGCACGGTCTGTGTCGTCCCCAGGTACCTTGGGGCCCTCTGTCTGCTCTTGAAAGCAAAGTTGAACCGAGTGAAATCTGCCAATCCTCAGTCGCCTTTGACCTGCAAAAGTGGAGCTCCCGTGGTTTGGCCTGCTAGATTAGTGGTGTGGGTTCTAGATGTACACGCCCAGATACAAACTGTCCGCGACGGTCCTTCCAGATCCGGCTGAACGAGGACACCATCCAGGACGTGGTGCAGGCGGCGGACCTGCTGCTGCTGACGGACCTCAAGGCGCTGTGCTGCGAGTTCCTGGAGGGCTGCATCGCCGCCGAGAACTGCATCGGCATCCGCGACTTCGCGCTGCACTACTGCCTGCACCACGTGCATTACCTGGCCACCGAGTACCTGGAGACCCACTTCCGGGACGTCAGCAGCACCGAGGAGTTCCTCGAGCTGAGTCCGCAGAAGCTGAAGGAGGTGATCTCTCTCGAGAAGTTAAACGTCGGCAACGAAAAATATGTGTTTGAAGCGGTCATCCGATGGATAGCGCACGATACGGAAATAAGAAAGGTACCTTATAGCATGCTCTGACTTGGACATTCCACTTATTCGTATGTGTCTGTTCTTCACCCCAGTTCTACATGTTTTATCTTTCTCCTCCAACTTGAAAAACTTAGAGTTGTGATCTAAACCATGACCTGTTATACATCTTCCCATAGGCTCTCTAAAGCAGTTGGTTTTTTTCAGATCCGTCTACCAGAGTGAGTGTAATTCATCATATAGCAATGAAAATATTAACACTTAAAAGTGACTTGACATCCTTCAAATGTTGTTTTTAATGGGAAATGTGTTAGAGGATATCAGGTTTGAGGTCATTAGGGAGGGTGCTTTAGCCTTTACATCACAGGGCTTTGAATCTCATGTGTATATCCTAGAGGCTAGCTCCAAAATAAATATATTACATTACAGACAGGCTTTCAAAATGCATAAGTGCGTTTTTAATTGTTCTTAGTAATCCTTGATTTACATGTTAACGATCAGCTTGTAATTTTTTAATTCTGTAGGCCCATAAGCTGTGTCCACTGGGAAACCGCACTCCTAGCCTCGGCTCAGGTGGCACAGTTAGTGTTGTTTTCCACGTTGGTGGTGGGGCAGCTTAGGAAAGAGGAGAGAAGAGTTTCCAACTTGACAGCACCACTGAAGCAGCTTCTCTGTGCCCCTCTTCTTGCCTTAAAGTGATGAGGGTGTCAAAGGTGGAGTGGCTGCCGGGAAAGAAAAGGCAGTTCCTCATTCTTTGGTTAATCCCAGCTTGACGCTGTAAGGACTGCTGGCCTTTACTACTCAGGGTATAGACAAGTGGACCTTAAAATGACGGTTCCAAAGCCCAGAAAAACTAGTCGCCTTAACATATGTACAGTGCTGTAGTCATTTGGTTCAAATTTAATGATTGAGTATGAAAAGCATGTAATTTATATTATACATGTTAGATCATTTTTAGTAGTAATTCCTGAAGAAATGATTACACAGTTGTCACGATTTTTGTCTTTGGAACTTGGGCTTTTTCAGATTTTTCTTATAATTTTGATGTTGGTACATTTTCATTATCTAGTTGACATATTGTGTCAAGCTCTTTCTGTAACCAATATTTGTATAAATGGGGTATAACTCATAGCACATCCAAGTTAGTGAGATAAAGCAAATCATAGCGGGGTTCTTGTAGGTTTTCCTGTTGCCGTGGGAACCCTGTAGGGTGTAATGGAAGCTTCTTGAAACTTTGCAGTGACCCAGCAAAGTGATGCTGAAGTGATGCTATTTTAAGTTAAACTTTTGTTTATCGAGGCCAGAGGAAGTAGAAAGGAAAGGGGCCGCCTCACACATTCAAGCAGCACTGGCCCTTACTCCTTGCCTGTTGATCATCTGACTCATCAACACTTGTAGTTTTCTATGAGTCGGAAAATGTCCCTTCTAAATGCACACTCTCCCTTTCTCCTCCCCGTGCTTTCCACCCTACTCTGCAGGTCCACATGAAGGATGTCATGTCAGCGCTGTGGGTTTCAGGGTTGGACTCGAGCTACTTACGGGAGCAGATGCTCAATGAGCCGTTGGTCCGCGAGATCGTCAAGGAGTGCAGCAACATCCCCCTCAGCCAGCCACAGCAGGGGGAGGCCATGCTGGCCAGCTTCAAGCCCCGCGGCTACTCGGAGTGCATCGTGACCGTGGGTGGAGAGGAGAGAGTGTAAGCATGGCCGTGAGCTGTGGTCTAAGTAAGGGAAGAGAGATTTCCAGGTGCACAAGAACTCAGGACAGTTCTCAGTATCTAAAGCCTAAATAGCAATCGATCTTTTTTTTTTAATGTTTGAAACATTCTTGAGAGCAGTAAAACTCGCCATGGTTTTTCTAAGCAGAATATAAACATATTAACTGCTAACTGATCATCTGCCTCCCCTTAGTTCGCGGAAGCCAACGGCAGCGATGCGATGTATGTGCCCCCTTTACGACCCCAATCGGCAGCTGTGGATCGAACTGGCCCCTCTAAGCATGCCCAGAATCAACCACGGGGTCCTCTCAGCAGGTACCGTGCCCTCATCTGCTTCACTTAAACACAAGATCAAGGGAGACGTGATTTCAGTGCTGTGCAGGATGACGCAGAACCCCTTAAAGATATTGCCTCTCTATGGGGACATGTTCAGCGTGGCTCTAGCTTTCAAGACTGTGGTAAGAAGAGTGTCTTCTGACCAGTCCTTACTGTTCCCAAGTCTTAAATATGTAGCTGTTTTTACGATGTCAGTAGCGGAGCATTTTTATTGGATGGCTTAACTGCTGGAAGAGCAGAGCTGAGTGACCCTTACCACCCACTGCCCGGGTGATCACATCTGAGATGCAGATTTCCTTGAGCCATGCTAGTGCCCCATCTTGGAGAGCCCGGCAGGGTAGAGTTACAGCATGTAACACACACCCAAAGTAAGAGTGTCGTGTAAGAGCAGGCATTTCATAGGAGACTTGAGAAAATATTACTTAAATTAGTTCTGGCTTGAAGTTACTTTACTACAGAAAGTATGTTTTAGTTTGGAGCCTTATTGGAAGTTCTCACTACCTTGCTGGCTTCATCCCGCAGGTGCCGTTTCACTTCGTTCCAACTATTGTCCGCAGTCTTCCTGGAACTCTTCTTTCGTAGTCTCTGTTTGCCCACTAACATTACGATAACATTTTTAAGCTCTTCCACACTGTACTGTACTGTAGGCATGGCTAAAGCTGTGGACTGAAAATGAAACTGTAGGTTCTACGATTATCGATGTTTTCATCAACGGTAGTCAGCTGAATGGAGTGGTGTAGGCAACAGAATGTGGGTCTGATTTCTTGTTCTTTTTCTCAGACTTACCTTCCTTAAATTTTCCCCCCATAATGTGTATAGTTGTTCATAATTTTCGCACATGCACACCTACCACAAAGGTTCCTGTATCATTAACTTTCAGGTTTCCTAGAGGGGTGGTTGTTTCAGAAACTTGAAGCAGTGAGGAGAGGAATTGTTTCCAATCATGTTGACCAAAGTTGTGAAATGATTGAGTAGTTCCTATGTGTCCAGCCTATTCCATGTTTCTTCTTTTCTTGCCTTTTTTTCAAAAAAACTTGACCGACTTTTTTTGTCATTCAGTTTTTTCCCTCTCTACCAGATTAGAGGTTATATTCTATGTCTCTGTCCCTTTGAAAGTTACATCAGCATCCTCATCCTGTATTGTTAACAAAATCTAGAGTTCATCAGTACATTTATACTCTATTTTTCATGTTCCACAGTTTTACAGTATTAAAATACGTGGTTAGTTACAAATAAATATTTACATGTATATGTGTTTTGTTAATGTATGTTATATACACACCTATAGGTAGTATTCATTTAGATTTATCCACATATTTACCAACTTCTTTGTTTTTTCCCTCTTACTCCTCAAACTTGCCATCTGGGATCATTTTCCTTCTCTCTGAAGTTCATCCTTCTGAACTTAACATGGGTCTAATGACGGCAAAGTCCAAGATTTGTCTAAAGATATCATTATTTTGCCTTCATCCTTAAAGGATGTTTTTACTGGGTATAGAATTTTAGGTTGGCCTCTATTATTGTTCAGCACACTGAAGATATTTTTCTTCTGACCTCTGTTATTCCTAGTTGTTAAGTCAGTTGTCAGATATAAAACTCTGTCTTTTCTCTGGACTGTATTTAAGTTTTCTTTTTTTTTCTTTTTTCCCTGTCATTTCAGTATTAGGTGAACATTTTATTTAAAATTTTACCATATTTGGGGATTGTTGGGCATCTTGACTCTGAAGGTTGGCCTTTCATCAAATCTGGAAAATTTTTATTTATGTCTTCAAATGTTGTCCTTGCTTATTCTCCTCTGTCCCTCTGCTTTTGGAAGTCAGATTAAGCATGGCTAGACCTTCTTACTCCATCCCCTGCCTTCTGCCTTCTTTTTGTTTTCTTTGGGATGAATCTGCCATTGAACCCATCCATTGAATATTTTATTCAATCTATTTCATCTTTTTTTTCCCTCTAGAATTTCTTTTTTTCAAACCTGCTGTGTCCATCCCTTCGTATAGAGCTATCTTTAAATAACATAGTGAGCATTTTTGTTTTATCATCTCTTTTATTACTCTAATATTTGAAATTTGCAGTCTTTTTCTAGATTACTTCCTATTGTCTGTTTCTACTGTTTCATCTTCATAGAGTCTAGTTCCTTTGTATACCTGAGTATCTTGGCTGGGTGCTGATCATTTTATTAAAAATTATTTGTAGGAAAACTTTAATGATTTAAAATCTTAGAATATTAGATTCTAAAACTTAGATAAAGGTACTGTCTTACATAGAAGTTTTGCATTTGTTTCTGCCAGTTGCCTAAAAACACTAATTTGTAATTACTGTAAATCAAATTCAAATTTTGAGATTTCCTAGATAAGTAAGGATATTTAAATTTGGCTTCTCATTCTGGTTGGCCTTCCTCCTGAGGGTTAGAACTTCAAAGAAGCTTTCCTGCCAGAAACTACACTCTCTGTGGGCCTGGGATTTAGATTTCTGTTTTCTTCATGCCCTCAAAGCCATTAAGAGAAAGCTTGCGTTTTTCCCACATTGCTAATACCCTCAGAGCAAAATGGTTTCCATGCATGGTAACCTCTCCAGCCTACATTTCCCTTCAGTTTTACCAGTGTCCCTTTGGCTGTTTCTTCTTTAAGAAAACTATTTTATTTTAAAATATGGGCTGGGGAATGGAACAGACAAACTGAAATAACTTAAGAGTCATTTGATGACTGGATGGGTGTCAGTTTCCCTTTTAAGCCACAGAGAAGTGGGAATCTGCTCAGAGATTCTGAGTGAAGTGAAATGGTCAGAGTGACTGACAGATTAACTGTGTCATCAAGGATTGAGTGAAGTGTGACAAACATCTCGAATCCCTTGTCATCAAAAAGGTGCCTCCACGTACTCTCTCTGCCCTCACGGCATTTGCATTTGCTTGGGAATGGGTATTGAAAACTTACGCTTCAACTTTCTTGTGTGTCTCCTTTGATTTTTTCAGAAGGGTTTTTGTTTGTATTTGGAGGCCAAGATGAAAACAAGCAGACCCTGAGCTCAGGAGAAAAGTATGACCCAGATGCAAATATGTGGACCGCTTTGCCACCGATGAACGAGGTAAATAAAGCGTTGCTTTTTTTGTTTGATGTTTCTTTTTACCCCCATTAGCGCTTTCGTTTGCTTCTGCCTTTGAGTGAAATGACAGAGACAGCGGCCCCACCAAGACCCCTGCCTGGCATGCCTGTGCCCTCCACCCCACCTCCTGGGAACACACTTGCTTCAGTCCCTTTGCCAGGTACCCGCGGGGCACGCTGCCCGCCTCCTTCTTAGCAAGGCCTCCCCCCGGCCCTGAGCTCCCTTTTT
This sequence comes from Bos grunniens, assembly GCF_055505025.1. Classification (NCBI taxonomy): domain Eukaryota; kingdom Metazoa; phylum Chordata; class Mammalia; order Artiodactyla; family Bovidae; genus Bos; species Bos grunniens. The sequence continues at coordinate 8,125,698 of NC_141182.1, forward strand.
GCCTCCCTTGCTTTCTTTCTGTTCATACCACATCGCCCCTCCTCACACACTAGGCCTTTCTAAATTGTTCGCTCAGACTTTTGGATGGCAGGGCTTCTGTCTGCGTGGTCAGTGCTGTGAGTGGGTGAGTGTCACACTGCGGGCAGCCTTCGTGCAGGCCCGTACGCACCACCCCACCACGACCACCGGCAGGCCTGTTGCTGGGGCTCTTACACAATTTCACACGTCAGCTGGGAGCCACTGCTACCCATGCTGAACAAAAATCATTTTATGGAACCAGGCGGTAATCGTTCTTCTTCTTGTCATGAGCTGACTTGAGCGAAAGGTAAGGATTTTACCTGTGAATCCACCTCGTGTGAAATCCCTTGTTCCGGGAAATTCCTGGACTTGGGTTCTCTGTCTCTTGTGATAGAAGAGTGAGCTTCTGGGGAAAGCAGAACTGTTTGAGAGACACAGTTCTGAGTCTTGTATTTCTTTGCAGGAATGTAATGAAAACCTGTCATTTGTATTAAATATATGATTATCAGCTTTCAGTATGAGAGTTGGCCTTTTGTCTACAAAGCTCTTTCATATTTTTTCAGGCAAGACATAATTTTGGAATTGTGGAGATAGATGGCATGCTGTACGTTCTAGGAGGAGAAGATGGAGAAAAAGAGCTAATTTCCATGGAATGTTACGATATTTATTCTAAAACCTGGACAAAGCAACCTGATCTGACCATGGTTAGAAAGGTGAGAGCCACCTCGTGATGAGACTCACACGCGGGCTTTGAAAGGTACTGTGTCTTCACTGCCACGGTGCCTTTTAACGTGGTTGATAGTGTTAAAGCGCTAACATTACGCAAGTGTGCCTTTGCTGGCAGCTCCTTGCCTTCACCGTTGCCAGTCACATGCCAAGCTGGGGAGCTGCGTGAGAGAGTTCACGGGGGCGCTGGGCTCTGGGCAGCGCTCTTGTGCCTGCGGCCCACACCTGCTCCGTGACGGCACTAACCTAGGCAGGAACCAGATCTCCCAAACCTGTTTTCTTAATCGTCATGCACACTTGGGCGGAAGCATTAATCCATTGATCCAGAGGTAAAGAACTGCCATTGGTCCTGAGAAGAATGAAAACTAAGGGCTCCATTACCTGTTCAGGACTTGGTCTGTATTTCTGTTCCCTGGTGGAGACGGGCATTTCATCATCAGGCCAGAGCCTTTTTAGTGCCCTGGGCATTTCACACCTAGGTACTGGGACTCACTGGTAATATGATCACTCACTGTGTGTGCCCTTCCAGCTGACTTAATTTGGGGCGAGAGTTGAGTGACATCTTGCTCTGTGGACTCGGCGTCTTGGACTCTTCACATAGTGGTGAGAGAAGAGAGCTTGGAAAGCTCCTTTAAAAGCAAGGCTGTGTGCTTATCTCACTTAGTGGAGCAGTGTCAGGTGGAGCTGATCCTTCCCTCAGGACAGTATATGTATTACCCATGCTTGTCCCATTTTTGAAAGCCAGCCTCCGTCAGACCCTTTTCCAAACATCTCCCAGGGTTCCAGCCAAGCTGGTGTTGACTCAGCCAACTTTTAATGATAAATGTCGCCTCCCCCACTGTTGCTTCCTCCTTCCAGATTGGCTGCTATGCAGCTATGAAGAAGAAAATCTATGCCATGGGCGGAGGATCCTACGGGAAGCTCTTCGAGTCTGTGGAGTGCTATGACCCCCGGACCCAGCAGTGGACCGCCATCTGTCCCCTGAAAGAGAGGAGGTGAGAGAGCGGGGCGGGCTGGAGAGCCCCCTTCGCCCGGCTCTCGCTTCTCCCTGCTTCTAAACGGACCTTTTATTTGACTTGCCATTTGGTTCATATAACGCTAGATGAATAATCCACACTCTGAAAAAGGAAGACTCATGTATTTGTGAAACACTGAATGTCACAGAGCTAAGACAAGCAAAAGAAGAATTAGGGAGTCGAGTCCTGAGATACATCGATGAACCCAGTGCTCAGTGTGTGTGCGTGGTGTGCCTTTCAGGTTTGGCGCGGTGGCCTGTGGAGTTGCCATGGAACTGTACGTGTTCGGGGGTGTCAGAAGTCGCGAGGACATCCAGGGGGGCGAGATGGTGACTTGCAAGTCGGAGTTCTACCACGATGAGTTTAAAAGGTACATGTGGACGGCTTCGTGTGGCTTCTGCAGCGCTCTCTCTGTGCTTTCAAAGGCATGTCTTAGCTTCATTTAGTTTTGCTTTCAAATTGTTCCACTGAACTTACCTATTTATGTCTAATGCATACCAGATGTTTATTTAGTGACTTCAGAAGTCTTGGTAACTCATAGGAAAGCCAGAGAAAAATGTTTCTCAAGTGCAGAGCAGACCTTGATGCTTTTGATAGCTTTTAGGAGAAAGTTTAAACTCCTTAACTTAGCAGATATGGCCTTTTGTGATATGACTTATGTGTACTCTTTCTGCTACGGTTCAACCCAGGTGCTTCACCTGAGTCCCGCTGGGTGGTATCTTCCCTCCAAAGCGTGGTATCATTGTCTCAGCTCTGTGCTTTCATACTTTTCCTTTTGCCTAAAACTTCCCTTCTCACATTTATCCAGTTAATTTGGCTTCTTCAAATCTCAGCTTAATGATCACCGCCAAGAGAAGGCCTTCTCATGTCTCCCGATCTGAGTTGGACTCCTCAGTCTGTGGTCCCATGCCTGTCTCTTGGATTGTGACTGTGAACTGAAGCTCCTTTGGGGCGAGTTCCAGCTCAGCTTTGGGTCCTAGCTTCTGACCTCACCCTGGCTTGTATCAGACACTCAATAAACGTGGTATTGGAGATTCTTGAATCATCTGATGGGCTGCCATACATGTGAGGTGGAGTTGCAGCATCGGTCCAATCCCCCTCACTTTGCTCCTCTCACCTGTTTTATTATAACCACCCAACAGCGTTTTTCTTGCAGTAATATGTTCACATCCTACAGGGAAATTGCTGTGCTCAAGTTAATCTTGTGATAGCATTTCGATCGTGTTGCCAGAAGGGGGTGCCAGAATATAATGTTTAATTTCACAGTATTTTAGGGTAAACAATGCACAGGTGCCAAGATTTTAGAAATATGTATGTTATCTATTAATGTATTTTAATTTTATGATGTTTGCATAGCCTATTTTTTTTTTCCCCTTCAGTTACTAGGGGCAGACAATCTTAGGAAAATTCACTAGACAAAGTGTGAGAGCAATTTGAGAATGCTTGCTACTATGGTTGGGACAGGGGAAGAATTTCAAAGACTTTTCTACACCTCTCTTCCATAATGTGTTACTGTGAGGGCTGACTGTTCACACTACAAAGTAGTATATGAATTTCCTTCCCAAATGAATCTCAAAACAGTTGCCCAAGTTCATTAACAAGCAGGGGTCAGTACACTTGGTTTCTGATAAAATATTGATATAAGCCTTACTCATAATGACTGAACTACTGTTTGGACAGTGTGAGCTAGAGAGCTGTATCTCACTTGCTGGAATAATCAGGGTTGCTTATGGTTTTACCATTTCCTGTTCTGTTTTGATTGTAGAGGACTTGAAGATGGCTGTGAAGTTGTCAATCTCCCTTGATATGCTATCATCATTAGAACCTTTAGATTTCTCTCAGGTTGTCTCCTGTTTATGGAATATTAAGTAATAAGAGTATTGGGCTTCCCAGATGGCTCAGATGGTAAAGTGTCTGCCAGCAATGCGGGGCACATGGGTTCGATCCCTGGGTCAGGAAGATCCCCTGGAGAAGGAAATGGCAACCCACTCCAGTACTCTTGCCTGGAAAATTCCATGGATGGAGGGGCCTGGGTAGGCTCCAGTCCATGGGGTCGCAAAGAGTTGGACATGATTGAGCGACTTCACTTTCACTTTTCACTTTCAATAAGAGTATTACTTGCTTTCGTTCATAATTGTTAAACATGACTATTACTTTCTTCGTTGCTATTTAAAGTACTTCCCAATAAAATTCACTTCTCTAGTTTGCTTATATTCAAGTTCTCCAGTGTTTGTTCACAAATAGAATGAAGAAAGCTTGATTTCTGTTGTCAGTATATAGGACTCTTGTCTAGATAAAGCTAAACATAAACACACGATACTAAGTGCCATATATTACCTCACTTAACACATTTAATCTTCAAAACAGCCCTCTGAGATACAGGTACTCTTTCATTCCTGTCTTGCATATGAGGAAATCAAAACACAGAGAGGTTGAGTCATGTGCCCCAAAACACACAGACAGCATGTGGCAGAGCTGGCATTTGAACTCGGGCGTCCTGGCCTCAGAGACCACCAGTTCAAATACCACACAATAGTGCCTTCAAAACTTAGTCTTTCCCATGAAAACCTATAGAAGGGGGAAAACATCTGTGAGTAGTTTCTCTCTTTAAAGCTCAGATGTTTCCAAGTGTGTGGTATTTGCATACTTTGGAAGCTGCTGCCAAATGAACAACCTGCCTTAGATTGAAGACTATTTATTGTTTTTAAGTAATCTCTTGTCTTTCCTGTCTTTGTTCCCTATTTTTAGGTTAAAAGTTTCCTGGAAAAATGCCACATCTTACTATTTTCTGTGTTTCTGACTAAAAGCAAAACTGTTTGAAGGAAAGCAAAAAATTTTTTAAAAATTGCCTTTATTTATACCAAGTCACAGTAACAACTTCATATATCCAGAAAGACGAGTGTGTCTCTCTCTGTTCTTTGCACTCCTGCTTCTAGTACTGTACTAGACTAGTACTGTCATCCTCCCAGTGGTCTATATGTCTTTTAAAGTCATCTTTGATTCTCTCTTATGCTTCACATCTCATGAGTTGCCAAATCGTATTTTTTTTTAAACTCTATAGTGTTTTTTGCACATACCCACCTTTATTTCTCTGCCACAGCTCCAGTGAGTTCCCTGTCATGCGTGCGGTGTCCTTAGCCTTCTAACCAGTCTCTCAGATACATTTCACCTACTTGTGCTTCTGAAAGATGAATCTGCCTTTGGTCATTTCATTCAGATGGAGATTATTCCTAGTTACCCCCTGCTTGCCAAGTAAAGACATGAGGATTTAGCCGCCTCCTCGGGGCCCTCTGTGATCTGAGGTTGAGAAAAACGTCCGCCTTTCCACTTCTTCCTTTGCCGTGCTCTGGAGTGCCGCTCGCTTCTTACAGCCATCCGTGTCTTGTTGCCTCTGAGCATTTGCTCAGCCCACGTGCCCTCCCCTTCTCCTTTTTAATAGATAAATCAGTTAACTCTTCTCTGAAGTCAAGACCTGTCGGCTTCATCTTTTGATGAACATGTACTTGGATAGACATCTCTGACCACTGGCCACATCCGCATATGGTTCTCTGACCTGCGGATCAGGGACCATTACGGGAGCAAGGGTTAAGTGGAAGTCACCAGAACGTTCCTCCCCTGCCAAGGTAGAGAACCAGGGGCAGCACTGCATTCTGAGGAACATGCAAACCTCAGTGCCACCATCAAAGACTCGCAAGTACAGGGATGGTGCCCCACACATCCCCACTTAATTCACTTAGGATAAGTAGAAAAGTCAGCTGCAGTGTGGAAAATAGCTGTCAGCGTTCCATAAACTTAACAGGTGGTTAGGTGGTCACCGACCTAATGATTAACTAGTAGGAGTTAACTGGAGGAGTTAACTGCTAACCTGTGAGAGGAGACTCCGATGAAAGCAGAAATAGTCAAGAAAGAAGTGCAGCTGCAGCCTTTAGGACCGAGGGAAAGAGTCCCAGGAAGGAACAAACTTGGAAGTTTGCTCCAGACCCTGCAGGGCTGGGATTCACCTCTGTAGAGCAGGGGTGATGTGGCCCAGGATACAGCAGAGCCCTTGGGCGCCGGGGCCAGAGCTGGTGTGCAGGAAGCTGCTTGCTGGCCAGCAGAGCACCTCCCCGCAGGTGAGCACCTCCGGGGCCCCTGCACGCTGGAGACAGCAGAGCAGACCACCGATACCAGGGAAGAAGCCCTTTCCTCTCCCAGCCTTGCAGTCCCTCCAGCGCCCTCTGTTGACAAAGTTTAGCATTGTACTTACCTTCTCAAAGAGCCTGCTGCACATCAGAGTTCATTTTCTCCATTGTGTGATCTGTTTCATTGGTTTCTCCTGTCTTATTTCCTTCCTTTTACTTACTCTGGGTTTATTTTGTTTTTCCTTTTCTACCTTCTTCAGGTAGCATATTAGATTTTTAAAATTTCTCTGCCACAGTCCCCTATCTTTCCATCATAAGCCTATTTTCCTTTTTCACTTACTGAGCATCATTGTGCTAGCTGTGTCCACATCCCTGCCTGGTAGATAATCCCATCATCTGAGTCATCAGAGTTGGCGTCTGTTAATTGTTTAGTCCCCTGAGAAGGGGCTCTCATTTATCTGGCTCTTTTGCTGTCTGGATTACGTCTGGGCTTTGTGAGCAGGACACTATTGAGGACCTGAGGTATCTTCTGGCACTCCAGAGAGGTGCTCCCAGCGTTCTGTAGCCAGTGGGCGTGCTCAGACTTGCTGAGCCTCAGGTGCAAGCATTCATGGGTCCAGTGCCTGTAAGACACGAGGTCAGTGATGGCCCGATTTCACTTTGCAGGGATAGCTCTTAGTTTTTCCCTTTCCCTATTTATTAGAGGCAGCTCAGAGGCAGGGGCCAAGCTGTATTCCCAGTCCCACAAACTGCTTGATACCAATTAGCTTTCAGATATTAGAGGAATCGGATCTTCGCTTTATAGCAGCTTGGCCTCTGAGTTGTTCCATGATCTTGGACAACATTCTGCTTCTACATTTCTTGGAATTCAAAATAGGGAATGTACCACTCTGTAACAGTCTGGGGAGAATGTGCATTGGGAAAAAAGAAAGCGCTGCTCTTAGTGAAATAATTGTACGTGCTCCGGTAGTGAGTGGAGGCCTGGACATTGGTGGTGCTAAAGGGCTTACATACATTTCCTCTAACTGAGGTCTGCTCTGACCTGGCTATGCTTTTAGCTATGAAAGGGAATTGGTCAAATTTACTTAAGTGAACATTATTATATAGCAGAGTCTAGTTTGTTTTGTTTTAAAGCAAAAAAAAACACCAAAAACCTTTTATTTGGGAATAATTTTAGACCTGTAGGAAAGTAGCAAAAATAGAGTTCCCATAAGCCGTTCACCCAGCTTCTCCTACTGTTAACATCTTACATGCTGTAGCATTCACTTTGGTACAGTATTAAGTAAACTACAGACTTTATTCGACTTTATTTCACCAGTTCATCCACTAATACCTTTTACCCAAACTGCAGCTGACTTTTCTACTTACTCTAAGTGAATTAAGTGGGGGTGCGTGGGGCACCACCCTTGTACTGGGGAGTCTTTGAAGGTTATCGGATGGTTTTTTACGAGGATGTCTCCACCTGGGTTTGTCTGATGATGCCTTGTGACGAGGCTGAGGTTGTGCGTTTGAGGTGGGGATCCCTCATCAGTGCTTCTGGGCCCTTCTCTGCCTGGTGTCAGGGGGAGAGACACTTTGTCCCATTACTGGTGATGCTAATCTTGATGACATGGCTAAGGTGCCATCTGTGGGGTTTCCCCCACTGTAAAGTCACTGCTTCTCCCTTTGTAATTCATGAGTATCTTGGAAGAGGTAATCTGAGAATATGCGAATATACTGCTTCTCCTTAAATCCTCACCACCAATGGAGCGTCCTCGATGGGCCGGCCTCCCGGGAGTTAGGGCCATGGTGTGTGCCTCCTGGGGATTCTTCTGCTTCCCTCATTCCTTCTCCCTATGTCAGCTGGAGTTCTGTAAAGAACAGCTGTCCCTTCTCCCTATTTCTTTTTAATGGATTCGGCCGTTTATTTATATCAGTATGGACTCACGGATATTCATCTTACTCTCTGAGTTACCTGGCCAGGACTGTTGTTTACTGCGTTGCTCCAGCTGGTCCAGCTGTGGCCGTCAGGAGCTGCATGTTGGCTGTGTCCTCTGACACACCTCATCCTTTCTGCAGCGCTTCCTCCGTGGCAGCACAAGATGGTCCAGGCTCATCTTGTGTTTTCTGTCTCAGCTGTGGAATCAGACACTTCTTCATGGAGCCCTGGCTCCTTTTCATGGTTATTGAATTGATTTTCAACAGAAGAGCCAAGGCAATTCAGCGGGGAGAGAAATGTATTTTTAGCAAATGATGCTGGAAAAACTAGCTATCTATATGCCTAGATATAGGGATAAAAAGGACTTGACTCTTATACCTTACACTATATACCAAAGATAACTTGAAATGTATTATCATAAGACCTAAATGTTAACACTAGAACAATAACATTTCCAGAAATTTTAATTTAAAAAACTTTTCAACTTTGGAATAGGCAAATATTTTCTAGAAGGACATAGAAAGTGTGAACTATAAAAAGAAAAAAAAATGATAAACTGGAATTCACCAAAATTAAAAAACCACTGTTCTCAAAAGCCCCCATTAAGGTAATGAAAAGACAGTCTACATGCTGGGGAAAAGGATCTGTGATACACATATCCAAAAAAGGACTTGTAACTGTAAAATAAAAAAGAATCTTAAAATTCAGTAAGACAGAAAACCCAGTTTGAAAAATGAACAGATCTTTGAGCAGACATTTCACCAAAGTAGATACACAAAGTATCCAGTAAGCACACACAGAGATGCTCAGCATCATTAAAGTAAAAAAAAAGACCAACAGTACCAAGAGCTGGCAGAAATGCCCAGCAGCTGGAATTTTCACATGTTGCTCATTGACATGCAAAAGGACACAACACCCTGGAAAACAGTGCGCCTTTTCTTATCAAAGGAAATACACCTTTAACCATATAAACAAGCAACTCCATAGCATAAGCACACAAAAGAGCTTTGCCCTCTAATGTTCAAAATAGCCAGACACTGGATAGTTAGTTAATCCCACAGTCCTGTCGGACTTGCGATTCCATGGACTGCAGCCTGTCCTGCTCCTCTGTCCATGGAATTTTCCAGGCAAGAATACTGGAGTGGGTTGCCATTTCCTTCTCCAGGCGATCTTCCCAACCCAGGGATCAAACCCAGGTCTCCCACATTGCCGGTAGACGCTTTACCAGCTGAACCACAAGGGAAGGCTGACACTAGAGGCTGCCCCAGTGCAACACTAGAGGCTGCCCCAGTGCTACACCAGTGTAGGGCAGTCCTACTTAAAATAACAAGAAATGAGATAATGAAGCCACAGCATGGGTGATCTCAGGAACACTGTGCTGAGGGACGGGAGCACACTGAACAGTGCAGTCTCTGATTCAGTCCACGCCACCTTCCGGAACAGACAGGCTTCAATCTTCAGTGACAGGAGGGAGATGAGCGTTTCCCCAAGAGGGGGTGTGGGGGTCGTGCCTCCTCCTGTTGGCGCCCCGAGTTTTGTCATCTCAGCCGGCCCGGATGTCACGGGCCATCTTCTTAGCCTCCTTCATCCTGTCCCTCTGTTTTCAGGTGGATCTATCTTAATGACCAGAATCTGTGCATCCCGGCCAGTTCCTCTTTCGTGTACGGAGCCGTCCCCATAGGCGCCAGTATCTACGTCATCGGAGATCTCGATACAGGTCAGCATGTTAAGGGTGATCTCGCGGGAGCCGTTTCCCGGGGTGGGGGCGGTCAGGGGCCCGGGGCCCCCAGGCACCGTATGTCACCTCTGCTTGTTCTCCTGGGGCGCAGGCACCAACTACGACTACGTGCGCGAGTTCAAAAGGAGCACGGGAACCTGGCAGCACACCAAGCCCCTGCTGCCCTCCGACCTGCGCCGCACGGGCTGCGCGGCCCTGCGCATCGCCAACTGCAAGCTGTTCCGCCTGCAGCTGCAGCAGGGCCTCTTCCGCATCCGCGTGCACTCGCCGTGACGCGCGGCCGCGGGACGCGCAGCTGCTGACCTCGCGCCGGCCTCCGTGCGGTAACGCGGGTGGTTTTCTAACGCTTTGAAGCCTGGGCTTCAGCTCTTGTTCCGGAGAAAACGTAAACTGCTGGAAAAAAAAACTACCGAGCGGGGGGAATCCGTTTCTCCCGTAGGTGTGTCCCTAGACCAACCGGGGCTAGTCAGTGTCCGAAGAAAAGGGAAGTGGGAATCCTATCGTGTAAAATATGGAAGTTAAAGCCCTAAGGTGCATTTTCCCCGAGGGGATCTCCTGTCTGACTGACCGGTGTGTTCAAGTACCTGGCTTTGGTTGGGGGGAAAAAAAAATCCGTATATGCAAATCAACATATCCAAACATACCGGAATTGCTTTTCCACTGCACTTGGAAGGAGATATTATGCCTAACTCTGCCCAACCATTAAGGGTTTGTGCCTAAAAATGTTAGTTTGGACTCAATGCCAGTTAGTCTCCATTTAACTACTAGTTCTCCATCCTAAGAATCTTTTTTGAACTAAATTATGATGAATCAAAAAACTAAGATAAAATTTCTCTTGTATGACATTCTATCTTAGTAATCTAAAGGGTCAGTAAATTAAGGAGTCAGGTGGCAGCCCTCCTGTGACTTTAAAGGAAGTTCTAACTTCTGTGTGATTTCAGATGAAGATGCGGCAAGCTGTCATGTCTGGGGTTGAGAAGGATCTCCTGCAGTGCCATTCTTCCTTTTCAACTAAGCAGAACCATTTTATAAATCTGAGGACATTAGTAAGTAGGAGATTTTATAAAAGAAGGACCCGAGTCGGACAAATAATAAAGGTCTGCTATGACCAAAAAAGAAAAAAAAAAAAAAAAGGTCCAGAGAAAACATATAGGGATCAAAAATTTACAAAAAAAAAAAAAAAAAAACCTGCCTGAAAGCACACAGTCTTGTTTACTACTGTCTAGGGTTTGAAAATGTCTTAGAATGCGAATCCATGGTAAGAATCAAGCCTTTGTAGCAGAATTTTCTCAATGCCGTTCACTAGTACGAGTTTCTGACAAATTACATAACAAGTAAAGTTTGGCTGGTAGAATAAACTACCTCAACTTAATTTCATTCTGTTCATAGTAGAGCAAATTAATCCTTTCCTCCTTCCCTCTCTCTCCATGTCAACCCACATTGACCCCACTTCCCGTGGGGGGAAAAAGTCTAGTCATTCGTGGCACTTAACCTTGTAAGATACTTTGTTTTCCGTTTGAATTATGCCACTTTCATGTGAAACCAGGGACTTCAAAGTGACTTTATCATTTGAAATTTATGCAATATCAGGTTTCTAATCAATATAGAGGTCTTTATTTCTAATTGTTTTCTACAGCTTTTTTTTCCCCTCCCTCTTAGTATGTGGCTCTAAGAAGCAGCATTTAGTCTTAGAGATTAACGAACGTATCCTTTGGTTATAAATTTGAGAATAGGAACTTCTTCTGGAAACTTCTGCCTAGAATGTTCGTATGCTTTTCACATGCGTATGAAACATCACTTGCGTTCCTCCACCCAGGGGCAGTAGAAGGGGCACCTGTGGGCAGTTTTTTTTCTTCTACTTGTTAGAAGTCAATCCAGTGCTAGAAAAGGTCGCTGAGCAGCCTTGCTGTGGGGATTCTGAAGAACGCTGTGTGCACGTTCGCTCTCCATCCTGGCAGAAGACGCGGGTCACAGAGGCACGGGGTTTCCATCTCCTCTATCAGAGGCAGGAGGCCACTCACGTAGCAGATCTGACCCCTAAGTCAAAGCCAGCCTCTGTGCTTCGTGCCGTGTACCAGTCAGCTGTTGTCTGCACGCTTTCCCCAGGATGTCTTGGATGTCTTTTAATCAAGGCAAACTACATGGCCACTACAAAGAAAGAAAACTTTCTTTGTACAACTAGATGTTAATTTTATGGGAAATAAACTGCCGAAAGAGTGGGTTTTCTTTGGTAAAATGCCCCGTACAGAACAGAACCTTAGCCTTCAGAAGCCACCACTGAGGTACACTAAGTGGTAACCGATGTCCTGTTAAAGCTGTGACAGTCAGCAATTTTCTTTTCTTTAATTTCTGAAGTTTAAAGTTCTTTCCAGGCTACGCCAGGCCTCTCCAAGGAGACAGTTCATTGTTCAGGAGTGAATGAGTCCCTGTTGCAATATATCAGTGCCTGCATGACTTGGTCAATTCATTTTATAAAAGTTTTATTATTATTTAGTTCGTTGACACTGTAGCTGCAAAAGTTAGGTAATGTTTTCTAAAAGTAAATTTGCCACATAATATGGGATGCAATAACCAACAAAAGCTGCTAAGTGCCAAACTTATTTTATTATATATAAATATAAAAATATCACATTGAAGTTTCGAGATGTATTTAATTTTATTATGTTCCAAAATGAATCATGACTTTCTTGTAAATCACGGTTACATCAGTATTGTGAAGTAAATTTGAACTCATTTCATGCAGGTTTGTGTTTTAACCATCCACTTATGCCTTGAAACATCCTTTCTTGGTAAATTTTTGATATTTCTTTTAACAGAAGGCACTTTTACCAGGTGTATGTTGAAATTAGCGGCTAAAGATAGATCTTAAAATTTTAAATACAATATCTTGGGGGGAAGTGCAATTTATTTTCATTATCCAAGTTGTCTCAGGTTAGAGTAAGTGAATATTGAAAGGATTTCTTCTAGGCTACAGTCTAAAGTAGGTTTGTTTGTTTCTTTGTTTAATACATCCAAACATAGTTGTTGGTTTTTTTTTTCAAAGATTTAAGTGTTTAATTTAAAATGAAGTTTAAAAATTTTTTTTGATAGTGCTTATATCCTGTGAGAGATAAAAGTGTGTATGTGTGTGTGTGAGGGGGAGAGAGAGAGTGTGTGTGTGATGTGATGTGGTATGTCTGTTTATATATGTTTACTTTTGGAATTGTCATTCCAAACTACATATATTATTGTCTCCTGGTGCTTCAGAGAAATTCTTGAGCCTCTGGCCCTTCAGCTTATACTACTGTGTTAAACTCATGTTGAGTGAATATATTGATGTATTTGTAGTTTGTAGTAAGTTTTACTTGCCATTTGCATTTCTTTTTTTTAGCATAGTAAAAACAGTGCTTACCAACTCATAGTTGGTATACTGTAAAAATTTGGCCTAAGAAATTTCTAAATTCATCGTTCCTTTCACTAATCTGTTCTTTGATCGCCGTCAGGAGTTGATAGTTAAGAGTAGGCTTTTTTCAAACTGTGCAGCAACCAAAAAGGAATATTTGGGGGATGTTGGACAGTATACTGTTTGTCTTGAAGTATTGTCTCACCTTGCACTACCACTTTAGTGATGGCACTTTCTTCAGTGACACTTTGGAAGTGCCATTTTGTCCTTTATGAGCGGGGAGTTCCCTGGGCGATGCACCGGAGATACATCCTTTGTATTGACGGGGTAAAGACAGGGCTCCTTTGCTGCAGCACTGCAGTTACTCAGGGTAGCAGGTTAGGGTTCTAGAGAAATGTGTTAGCTGCCTTGGTCCATTGGCTTTCTGCCTGGTGCGTTCTTCCTACAGTGTGCCAGACCAGGGATCCCCAAAAATTTTCCAAGGAGCTCTAAAAACACTACAGTATTACCTTCTAGAATGTTGGCTCTCCTGATTCAAGAGGAGGCTGCCTGTGGTCAGATGAAGACATGGAACTGTCCAGGGAAAGAATGAGGTGGCACTTCCACTGCATCAACTTTGAAGGTGCTGGAACCCCCTTACAGAGCACCCAGTGGAAGGGAAGGGAAGGGTGAGGCTGCTTGGATTCAGGGGCTGCCCTTTGTGCTCTGAGAGAAGTGATCCCACTTGGCACAGAAAAGCCCGCCCTGGGTTTAATCACCAGTGTTGATTGAGCTCCTATTCAGAATTCTGCTTGGGCTTCTGAGGAGCATCACAGGGAGGCAGGTGAAATACGGACCTCCCTCTAGACTGTAAACTCCTCGTGGGAGGGACCCTGCCTTAGTGTTCTGCTAATCCCAGTGCTTGGCACACAGTAGGTAGTCATTTATTATGACCAATGAATATAGTGTCCTTGCGATCCAAGTGACATTCTTCACAGGATTGAAAGTGACTTGCTTTTAAGTGGGATTTTTAAATGAGAAGCTTTGTATACAGATGGGCCGGCCTCCTGACATAGAGCCGGAAACCTAGAGAATAAAAAAAGCAAAGTGCCTGACCTGTATTATGCACAGCTCTGTGGTCTGTTTGTGCCATGGGATTTTTGAGACCCTATCCTCAGAATTTAATAATGTCTATCACATTTGATTTTTTTTTTCACTGTTTTTTATTTGGGGCTCAGAATCTTCCCAGAGCATACTCTTTGACCCTGACTTGCCTGTGATAGGTGCACTGCTCTCTGGTGGACAGAAAGCATCCCGTAGATACACCTTCATTCCCCACTTCAGATGTGAATGGAAACCAAATTTGGGATCCAGTCTTTGGACTATCATTTCACTGTTCAGCCCATTAGAATATCACTTAATATTATAGGCAGGCAAGTATTTTAATCATATAAGAATCACTTAGAGTGTAACTTAAACTCCCAAATATATCCTTTACAAGTTACACAAATATAAACTAAAAGATCTTTGGTTTTCTTTGTCAGTTAGCTGTGGGAAATTTAAGAATTTACTGAAGTCGTAGGAGCCGAGGTAATAAGGATTTGCGTTTGAGAGAGAAGCTGTTTTTACTTTGAAAAGCTGAAGCTTCACTTACCCTTCGCTTTCTTACCACATTTAAGGGAAAAGATACTGTGTCTTAGAATGTTGAGGAAAGCATTTTTCTAGTTTTCTAGCAATCCGTGAAGTATTCTTTGGGGCTGGTTCAGAAATGATAGAAGTTTACACTACGCGGGTGAGGAGTGTGGCGCACTTGCTGACGTCTGAGGAGAATGTGAGCTCAGGTGAGCTGCCCTTCTGTTGCCAGTGAGATTGAGCTGGTGGCTTCATCTATTCTTTTTTTTGGTGGGGGGCAGGGCACACTACCTAGTAAAACTTCTAAATTTTTTGTCTTTTTTCAGAGGTAATTCTATTGTTTTAATTTTAAACATGTCTCAACTTTGTCACATTGTAATATGTGACATGTGAGAACCTCACATGTAACCATAGCTCCTCTGGTCTGATTCATACCCTTTAGGAAAATTAGTTCTTGCTCAGTTCTACATTTGAAGTTCTCTACGTGGAAGGACTTTTAAACTCCTTCCCTTTCTTATGAAATTAAATATCTAATTTGTTGTTGAGTCACTAAGTCTTGTCCGACTCTTTGCAACCCCATGGACTGCAACACGTCAGGCTTTCCTGTCTTTTACTGTCTCTCAGAGTTTGCTCAAATTCATGTCCATTGAGTTGGTGATGCTGTTTAACCATCTATCTCATTCTCTTGCCCCCTTCTCCTCCTGCCCTCAGTCTTCTTACCCAGCATCAGGGTCTTTTCCAATGAGTCGGCTCTTTGCATCAGGTGGCCAAAGTATTGGAACTTCAGCATCAGTCCTTCCAATGAATATTCAGGGTTGATTTCCTTTAGGATTGACTGGTTTGATCATCCTTCCAGTCCAAGGGACTCTCAAGAGTCTTCTCCAACACCACAGTTCAAAAGCATCAATTCTTCAGTGCTCAGTTTTCTTTATAGTCCAACTCTCACATCCATACATGACTGCTGGAAAAACCATAGCCTTGACTGTATGGACCTTTGTCAGCAAAGTTATGTCTTCACTTTTTAATACACTGTCTAGGTTTGCCATAGCTTTCCTTCCAAGGAAGAAGTATCTTTTAATTTCTAATAACATTTAATATCTAATAACATTGCTTAATTAGCTAGTGAGACATATCCATTGCCTTTTCTTTTTCCTGTTGAGATAAAAAATAATCTAAAATTGCTACTCAACTGAAATTTGGGCTGATTTTGATATTGGTGTCCCCAAGGCCCAACAGAATTGTTGCAAATTCTTAAATCACTGTGATTTGAATTAGAGAGGATGCAAGGGATGAAAGCCCTCAGAGTCTGAGTACACACTGCATAAGATAAAGTGGGGCAGACTTAGCTACTTCTGTGACCCAAGTAAATGGCCACTTCAAATAATTCAGACCCCAAGTGGCTATAGGTTCATCTTTCTGGTTGGTGAATTATATTTATTATAACTTCATTTTTAGCATTTCAGTAGAAGTTTTTAAGGACTTTATTTGTATTCCTCTCACTCATCAGTTACAAGGTGTACCTTAGAACCTTGAAGTACACTTTTTCAGGTTACACAGAGGAACTTGGTTCAAAGATGACTGTACAAATAGTTTGCTTCATCACGTTTCCTGTTTAATTGGATGAGAATCACACATGCACTTATTCCCTTGTTCTTCGTGTTTATAGGAAAAACTGTTCTCAGCTGCCTCATTATGTAGTGCTGTGCTTGATCCCCTGCCAATTGAGAAGAATTCAACACATTCTGTCCTTTAACAAAAGCCTGGAAGCAAGCAGTAAGCGGCCTTGAGGAATACAATTCTCTAAGGCGTAGTTTCCATTTTACTTTTAATCAGGAGGAACAATAATTCTCCTAGAGCTGCTGCATAGTGATTACTTGAAACTCGACTTGAACTTTAAAGAATCTTTACAAGGCTGTATTTTCGTAGCGTAGAAAAGTAGTATGTTTAAACACCACTGCTATGTAAAATAGTAGGCTTCATTGCCATGGTCATTCACAGCAGATAGGAAAACATGTCTGTAATTTGACCCAATGTTTGGGATTCAGATGCTTGGGGTTAACTGTTCTTCATATTCGATAAGGTGCTAGTGGGAGCAGTTTAAGGATCTAATAGGTGTATTTTCATGAGTTTGTTTCCCAAGAATCTTACCTTTGCTGAAAGTATAGGGCTCATGAAGTTCCTCTGTTCTGATAACCTGGGGTTTTACAGTGAAACTCTCAAAGTGTGGAGTTGAGTTATACTTAAAATCACAAGTGATCGGATTTGTCTGGTGTGTCAGTGGAATGTCCCCAACTTCCTCCTGGACAGGGTACACCTGGGCGCTGTCCTCCCCAGCAGCTCCCAGGTCCTTCAGTTTTTGTAAACAGACCTTCCCTTCCGGGGGTGATTTCTTATTAGGAATTACTTAGGACCCCTGATGGCCAAAAAGAGTTACGCCCATTCCTAAAAACCTGGCATACTAGGAATAACTTACATACCAGGTAAAATCTAAAACCTTCACTGTCCCTGTGCATTAATAAGATTTAATGGTTAGGCTTGTGCTTTTCATACTAAAGGGCTTGCTCCCCTCATCAGGATTCTGGCAAAGTTCTCAGGTGGATCTAGCCGTGGGCCGTGCCCACTTTTTGGTTTCCAAGAGAGCCGGGGTTCACCCCCGGACAGCCCCAGGCTTCCTTGGTCGTAATGATTTTGAGGAAATTGTAAACATTCTCTGTACTGGCCAGGCGAACCCAGTGGTTGTGAGCATGCGTGGGCGTTGGGGGCCCGGTGCATGCTGGGTGTAAAGATGGCTCCCACTGCCGCGTGCCCCTCGAAGCCCATCACCCCAGAAGCAAAGGATGGGTGTTCACCTGCCCGGGTTCCTGTGGAGAGCCAGCGGAGTGAGGAAGGTGAGAGCTAGGCGCCTCGAGCACAAATTGGGGGTGATTGGGACCTCGGCTGCAGTTGCCGCCCGTCTCAGCCACAGTCTTCGCCCCTTGCTCAGTATCCTGGCCTCAGAGCTTTCTTCATGCTCGCATCTGCCGCCACATGATGCACAAGCAAATACACGTTCCCTTTTACAAGATGCATATTTTTTGGATCCGTGATACCACTCTCCCGCTTCTCTAAAACCTGGAATTCAGGGTAATTCTAGACAGTGGAAACACCCCAAGATATGTGTTTAGGATATTTAGAGTGGTTACAAATATCCTTTGTTTCAGGGTTTGCCTGATGAAGTACTCTGCTGCTGCTGCTAAGTCGCTTCAGTCGTGTCCGACTCTGCGACCCCATAGACGGCAGCCCACCAGGCTCCCCAGCCCCTGGGATTCTCCAGGCAAGAACACTGGAGTGGGTTGCCATTTCCTTCTCCAATGCATGAAAGTGAAAAGTGAAAGTGAAGTCGCTCAGTCGTGTCCGACCCTTAGAGACCCATGAACTGCAGCCTACCAGGCTCCTCCGTCCATGGGATTTTCCAGGCAAGAGTACTGGAGTGGGGTGCCATTGCCTTCTCCATGAAGTATTCTAATAATATTTAAAAGTTTCTGGAACTTGAATTTTTCTTTTTTTCCCTAAAATATAAAAGGTAGTAGTCAATGCTAGTCAAATAAATGATATTTTCTATGTTTCAGTTTGAGATCACTAGACCTAAACTACTTCTCTGAACTTGGATGTTGTGTGGAACCTAAAGACAAACTTTGTGGTGGTGTGTAGAACTTCTTTACCTTCAACTAAAAAAGGGTTATTTAACAAAGTAATATCAAAAAAAAAAAAAACCAAAACAAAGTAATATCAAAAGTGAGCTACTTAATCCTTTTATAAAGTCACTTCCTTTCCAGTTCAGATTATGGACTTCTGGATTTAGTGGTATGTGACTTATCCAGCTTGTTTTGATTTCAATAAGACATTTTATAAAGTCATTCTTGATATTTTTGTGATTGAGAAAAGGAAGTAGAAATAGGTTTAAAGGAGCTGAGAAATAGGTGCTATTGATGAGAATGGGCCCTTGTGTCCACACGGATGGGAATAATCGAGCAGTGTGTATTCTTAATGTTTTCTTTAATAACGTATAAAAATACAGATGACAGAAGCATTGCGTGTTAGGTGCTTATTTTACAGTCTAATAACATGGCTAAATATAGTCTTATGTCCAGATTCACAGAAGACAGTTCCCAGTTGAAAGGGAAAGAAACAAACTGTGGGATGGGGTGGGAATCATTGATAATTTGAACGTACGCCAGCTGTTTAAAGTAGTGCCCTTGTCTGTGTGTAGGGGCTGGTAGTCGGACGAGGAAGTCTGTTTTGTCCACCCGCTGCACTGATTGGCCCCGGGAACCAGCATCCAGGAGGATGACAGCCAGGCTGGCGGGCGCTCTGGAAGCTCTGACAAGAAGCTCTGGAGGCCCCAGGCTCTGGCCTTGCTGGGCTTTAGAAGAAGCAGGTGTGCGTGTCCCAGACCACTGCCTCCTGGCTCAGGCCAGGAAGCAGAAACTATAGAGGTAGAATGTTTCTGTCACTTGTAGAACTTTCTAGAGTTGCCTCATGATAAACGGGGTGCCTCCTGTGGTTTTGAGCGCTCGGCTCTGAGGATCACCCCAAAGCTGCCCTCTGCAGCTGTGTCTCGTGAGTATGATGGAGTCAGCCAGGGGGGTCTTGGATGGTGTGCAGATACTGTCACAGGCTCCAGAGCTTGGAGGTTCTGTGAACAGTTTAGTTTAAAAAAAAAAAAAAGGAGGGGGAATGTTTGTGCTTCAGCTTTCACGTTGCTTTGGGGGAGAAGGCCTCTGTTCCTCTCGTGTGCTGCTCCCATCCTCCCTGCCCGCCACCTGTTCACCACCTCCTGACTGTGGCCGCTGGCCCGAGGCACAGTCAGCATGAGCAGAACCTTCATAAACAGACAAATCTCTAGAGACTTCCCTAAAACCGTAATTGTCAACTAGACAGCGATTCTTGCTCTTTCTGTATTTTTCGTTGTCAATCTCTCAGTATCTCTGCAGAGTTAAGAAAGCTAATAAGTCAAAATCGTATTCTCTTAAGCAGGGCTTAGGTGACCTATGGCCTGGGATGCCATCGAGGGGACCGTGCAGTGGGAAGAGTTGGGTTGGCCGACCTCTTCCAGCACCTTCTGACTCCAGGAATGGGTCCACTCACTAGTGGGTCACTTTGTCATCCCTTGGGAAGCGCCTCCAGAGGACCTGCCTCCTCCCAGGCTCTGTCTGTCCCTCTTCCATGAAAGCCATGCAGCGGGGGCTCCACTCCCTCTGTCCTTCCCGATGCCACCTGCCGCAAAGCGCAGGAACGGAGCAGAGGCTGGGCCAGGCACCCAAGCCCAGGTCATTGGGAGGGTGCTGTCCATGTTGTTCTCCAGATCTGTGTCTTCTGCCCATGCCCTTGGTCATCTTCACTCACTAATAATAATCCTTGGTTTGACCCAGTGTTGATTTATCTCCTGTGCACCATTGTGCCCACATGGGCTGCGGGCAGGATCTCCGAGGACGCAGGCCCTTCCCACAACTTCTTCCTGGGCAGTCGAAGAACTTTAATCAAGGTAGAAGGAGGTTATTTTGGTCATGTTCTCAAGTATACCCTTAGTCATGTACTTTTGCAATCGCATCTCCACCCTGCCCTCTATTCTCATCCCATAGCCTTTCCCAGCCTGATTTTTTTAGCTGCTTGATTTAAGTATCCAAGAAAAGGGTGGGGGTGGGGGCGGGGCACATGGTGGTACTGAAGGGGGGTGGTGGGGGCGGGGGGCGGGGGTGGACTCTTCTGGTTCCCCAGACCATTAGTCTAACAATATGTGTTGAAAAGGCATTCTTCTGGGAGCTCCTGACCTGGCCTTTGTGACCAGCACTTTCTGCAGCCAGAGTGGTCACCCAGGCTGGGCAGCTCCCAGGGTCTGCACCATTCTGCTCCTCCCACGTGGCAGCCGGGAGGGTGGGGTGCAGGGAGCAGAGCCTCACGTCCCCCCACCATGCTGCCCCAGGCGTGGCCAAGTGTGTCTCAGCGGCTCCTTAAGCAACTAGACGAGAACAGCCTCCCTGGGGCCCGGGTTGTCCCCACCTTCCACGCCTGCCCTGCAGGTTCTCGGCTCCTCCTGGAGCCCGGGGAAGGGGTCCCCGTGCCACAAGTTCTACCTCAGCACCCAGCCACCTGGCACCGTGCAGGGCCCACCTCTTCCTTTTCTCTTATTTAGCTCTGCTTAGAAACACACTGCACTCCAAATGGTGAATAGGATTGGAAATTAGAATTACTCGTTTACAATAAGAAAGAGACCCATCTCTTCATATTGTTGGTTTTTTTTTTAAAAAGGAATTTTTGCTTCAGAAGAAACCGCAGAACATAAATGTATTCTTAACCTAGGCATATGCTCATTGAATTTGACTATGCTTTGTAAAAAAAAATTATGTAGTAACGTGGGGCAAAAGGGTGTCATCAGCTTAAAAACAAACCTTCAGTGTCGGTGGGTTTAGCATTGTTTTTTTGTAGGGGACTTCAGAAGTCAAGTGCTACATGAAAACAGAGATCAGCCACGTTCCATGGGGTAGATGATTTTATGGTGGGAAATGTCTCAAGTGGCCTTCAGTTGAAAAAAGCACAGGCTGTCCTAGCAGCACTCAGTTTAAAAAAAAAAAGCAGTATCAGAGGCTTTTTCTGCTGATGGAATTCTTTTCATTTTGACTCATCTGTAACACTGCTTTTGTCTGCTTCCTCATTCCTGTGCCCCTTCAAGTCACCAGTGACATAGAAACAGTTGTTTTGTTTTTAATAATACCTCTTGTGAATTGGTAGGACCATGAAAAAAGGAATCCTGTTCTCAGCAGAACTTGTGAACTCCCATCACAGCCCATCCTGCTGGGAGTGATCAGTGGTAACCAAAGCACCTCCCTCCTCCAGGCACCCCCCGCACCCTCATCAGAAGCCATTGCAGAAGCACCGCCAGCAGGCCCTGGCAGACTGCTTTCTCCCTCTGTTCCCGGTGATAGGAGATGCTCGTCCCTGTCTGTAGATGGGGTCCGTCCATCACTCGTCCTGAACGTGTAGGTTCACGTCTTCTCTCACTGACCCCCGGCTCCCACTGTGAGAGAAGACTGCCAAGAGAATTCCTTGAAACAGGGCCACAGGTTCAGGGTGGCTCTCCCAGACTCAGGGCTGACCCTCGCAGTGGGCCCTGGCCCGGCAGGACGACCCGCAGACACACCTGTGACCAGTTCACGTTGCTGTATGGCAAACACCCATCACAATATTGTAAAGTAATCATCCTCTGATTAAAATAAAAGCAAAACACGTCTCTGTTGGCTGGTTGCCTGTGCAACACCAGCCACCATATGTGACAGCCACCCTTGTCCAGGACCCGTTTTTAGCACACTCTTGACTTGTCATTCTGATGCTTTCAACGCCACAAAGCAAAGTCCACGAATACCAAATTCCCAAAATACCATACCAAAATTCATCCTGTTTTAAATGCAGATCTTTGTTTAACGTAGCTACATTTTCTGACATGGTACATATAGTAGAGTTTCTCATTTAAATCCTGCCGCTTTTATTACCTGGTAAGCTTCCAAGTTGACCAGTCTACTTAGACGTGTTTTCAGATGAGGTTACATTGTGTGTGAGAAGGTATCCTGATCTTTAGAGACAGACCTACTGCTGAAAAAACACTAGAGATTTGCAATGAATCATATATAAGT
Organism: Bos grunniens; assembly: GCF_055505025.1. Lineage (NCBI taxonomy): Eukaryota > Metazoa > Chordata > Mammalia > Artiodactyla > Bovidae > Bos > Bos grunniens. The sequence goes on from NC_141182.1 coordinate 8,147,895, forward strand.
TAGACAAAAGACATTCTAGAGAAAGTTCAAAGTATTTCAAGTACTGGGAAGTTGCAACTTGTAGAATTATCCTCCCCGAATTCAGTAGGCTAGCAGAGAAATTGTGCTAATGTGATTTCATTGAAATGTCACGTCTCAAACATTCTGTGGTCCAAGTGTACTCGTTTGTTCCGTGGAGTAATTTTCTATTCCGTTGCTGGTATGAAATTTTAGTGAACTTGAAGTAAATTTGAATTAGTAACCTTTCTTACAAAGTTGCTCTATGGTTTACAAGTAATCCTCATGCAGAGAGGCTGTGTTAACTTTCTTAAATTAAGTAGCACGCACTTTGTTTATCTGCTTCGGTTCATTGTGGGGTAACTACGGGGTCGCCCCGTCTCACGAGCACAGGATTTGTGCTTTGGGAGCATACTGCAATTGTGCTGTTCTCTTGTACCAAGGATCAGTGAAAGTGTTTTATCTTTTTTATGTAGTTTGTATTGACTGGATTTTATAATTGTAAGAAAACAGAAACAGAGTGTTGTATTTTGATCTGAAATTTGTCTATGGTAAAGTAATTTTGTTTTATGTATTGGAAGTTCATTTAAAACTTGAAATATTTTCTAGAAGGGTACCGAACAAATGAATTGTCTTTAAGCTGTTTAATTAACCTAATAAAACAATTTGATGGGGAAGGCATTGCAATTGATCCTCATTTTTACAGTGGTTCCTGCTAAGTTAGCATGGTCGGTACAGCTTGGCTTGACCCGGCTTCTGAACGGAATGTGGTCTTTTTACACCGTATATTGCACGGTCTGAGTGTCAGAATCCTGGATCCTGGCTCACAGTGTAAGCTACACGCTCCTTGCCCACACTCCACAGTCTTTGCCTTGGTGTCTTCCATTCTCCATCAGGGTAAGTCTCCATTTGGTCTCCCAAAAGACAGTTTCGGATTTCCTTTTCTTGGAGGAGAGAAAGACATTAGACTTAACGAGGAACAGAGGGTCTTGACATCAAGGGTCTAGTCATAGGTTGGAGAATTCTATGACAGATAGGATTCTCTGTAATTTGCTGTCCTGCCCAGAGACTGCAAAGCTGCAGAGATCAGGGAAACTGTCACAGGCAGATCTCCACCGAAGGCGTGAGGTGGAGAGACTTCCCAGCAAGGCCAAAGGTACACATGTAAGGTCTGCCAGAATTGCTCCCGAAATCATGTGGAAAGGAGAAGAAACAGAATGTTCCTCTTCAGTTGCACAGTGTAGCGTTAGGTAGGTTTGGAAGTTGGCTTAAAATTGTTTCCACCTCCCACAATGACGAGAAGGTTCTATGGCCCCGTGGTCTGTCAGCCTTTTTATCTTTGGGGGGTGGGAAGGTTGCTGTGGAACCCTTTATTTAAACAAAGCCTTGGCCAGAAACCAGTGCCCAAGTTGGCTGGTTGCAGAAGGGTGTGGTCGGGGCCATCAGATCCTAAAGCCCGGCCATTCAATGTCCAGGCCTCTGCCAGCAGCTCCAAGGGGTCCATGCTGTGCCCACTCCTGGGAAACCTTGGCAGTCTCTGCCCTCTCAGAGCCTCTGTTTCTTGTCTATAAAATGAGACTTAAGTCACTGGATTTCCTTGTCTGGAGGGCAAGGATGTAATTCCTCCTTATATAAAACCCTGGACTAGATCATCACCAGGTCCCTTTTGTATGTACGTTACTTGAGGTGTCAATCGGCTCACAGCCTGCCCTACGAAAGAACCCAGTTCTGGGGGAATACACCCCAGATTGCCTGTTCTTGGTGGGGGCAGGGGCACTTCGCTAGTTTTCATACAGGTGAAGATGGGACATCAGGGGTTGACCGTGTCACCCTCCTGAAACTGTTGCTGGTATCATAGGGTAACACGTCGTATTGACCAGCTGCGCACAGGGGCTGCTTCAGGCACCTCACATGTTAACTCACTTCATCCTCAGAACAACCCATTTCACAGCAGAGAAAACTGAGGCCCAGAGATCGGCACTTGGCCAGACTCCAGAGATTCAGTGGTGAGAGGGCAGAACTGGATTCAAGGCCAGGTGGTCTGGTGGCCTCTCTCTAGAAAGGGGACAGACCTTCTTGAAAGCTGTTCATGTGTTTGCTTAATGGCCAAGCGTGGAAAATTAAATAGTTTTGTGGCCAAAGGGGTCAGTCAGGGAAGGCTTCCTGGATAGGAGGCAAATTAGGAGGTCTGGTGATACTGCCACTATTCAGCTAGAATAGACGCTGATGGGTGCCAAGACCAACTCTGAGTGAAGAGGGTGGGTGGGTGGGGGCGTGTGTGTGTGTGCGCGTGCGTGCGTGTACACCCGCGCACGTGTTGTTTCATTTTAAAAGAAACCTGTAGCTTTCTAAAGAACTGAGTTCATTCATTTGTGTTCACTGCCTGTTGGGTTTTGGAGCAGCTTCTGAAATTTGGGTGTGAGCAGGGTATGCTCCTCATCGCCCCCCTGAAAACAGTTCACACACACTGAGATGCTGTCGTGAAACAACAGCAACAGAAAATGGCAAGTGTTGCTGAGGGTGTAGAGCAACCGGGACCCTCATGCTCTGCGGGTGGGGAGGGGCAGCGGTGCAGCCACTATGGGGAGCCACTCGGTGTCTCCACTACAAGCTCCACAGGGTTACCATGTGCCCCCGCACCTCCACTTCCAGGTGCGAGCAGCCAAGAGAGATGAAAACGGGCTCAAACCACTGCTCTCACATTCGCCCACAGGTGCAGACCGCCCACCGGCCCACGCGGAGATGAGTGGATCCACCTCCTGTGGCCTGTCCATAAAACACGCCAAGTGAAGGGAGCCAGTCACAAAAGCCCACATATTACATTTGTCTGAAACGTCCAGAAAAGAGATCCCTGGAGACACGCAGCAGATTCACGGTTGCCAGGGCCTAGGGGGGAGGGATGGGGAGTGACTGCCTATGATGGGTTCCCTGCAGATGCAGAAAGGGTTTTGGAACCAGATAGAAATGATGCTTGCACGGCATTCGGAATGTACTGAATGCCACTGAATTGTGCACTTTTAAATGGTTTGTGTTGTGTGAAGTTTCCCTTGATTAAAAAAAAAAATGAGGGATCGAATATGGGGAGCAAATAAGAGAAAAGATCACCACTACATGCTGGGTCGTTGGGAAGACTGAGAAAGAGGAGAACCCACTTGCCAGCCCCGAGTGGTGTGTCTTGTAGACGCCCCCGGGACAGGCAAGATTCAGGCTGGGGGGCTGCGTGTCTGGTGTGTGCAGAGTCAGCCACCCGTGTGTGTGTCCCCTGGTGTTTGGGGTGATCCAGTGACTTCTTCCTCACCATCAGGAAATTGAAAATCTGAACAGATTTTCTCAGATTCAATGGGAACGAGTCTGCCTGTGAAACACCAGACCACTGGATACAAAGCCAGTCGGCACCACCATCCCCTCCTTGGGGTACTTTCTTATCCCCTGTGCCTGGGGGCCAGAGGCCTCATCCTGGCATGTGGTGGGAGCTAAAGGGTCCGCGGTGTGGTACCCCACCCTTGCCAATGCACAGCACGACCCTGCGCTAGATACAGGGCTCTCACCTCAGCTCTGTAGGGGCTGCTGCTTATAAACAGGACGCCTGCCCCGCTGCCTGGCATGGGCTGCGGCAGCCCCAGCCTCCTCCTCCCGCTCCTAGAGCCGGGCAGGCCTGTCAGACCCCTTGCCCAGGAACAGTGGCCACTCCTAAAATGTTTGCAGGGAAAGGCAGCAGGCGCTCCCTCAGGCTGGAGGCGGGGTGCTGAGAATTCCCAGCCTGAGGATCTTACCGTAAGGGTGGGTGTATTTTTATCCAGCAGGATATACTTATCAGCTACAGCCAGGAAAGGGGAAACTGACTTAACAATTCCAGCCCCACCAGATTCGCCATCGCTGCAATGGCTCTGTTTCCCCAGTGCTGCTGGGAGGCGGGGAGGGAGGAGGGAGAAAGGTTATCACCTGCCTGGGGTGCTGGTGCCCCTCAGCTGCCTTCCCTCCAGTTCTCTAAGCTGCCCAGAGACTTCTGGGGGGCAGCAGCCATCAGACACCTGCCGTCCAGGGGCAGGACCTCCGCTGCTGGTTACCCTCACAGCGTTCCTGAGAGCGTGACCCTCGCCTAACAGATTAGACGTCACAAGCCATTTGAGTCACATGCTGCAAGTCATGTGGCTGGTCCGAGGCCAGGCTGGGATTGGACCCAGGCCTGTTTATTAGGCTGCTTCTGACAATTGTCCTTTCACCTTTAAGCTGTTTCTCTTTGTCATTAGACACAACACTGGAGGCTCTGCACTAACAAGGTCTCCACTCTGATGGGTCCACACAGCACGGGCCTGGCGACATGGCCAGAAGAGCTGTGCTCTGGGGCCTCCCTTTGAGCATCCTCACCCTGTAGAGAAATCACTGCTGCTGCTCAGTTGCTTCAGTCGTGTCCAACTCTTTGCAACTCCATAGATGGCAGCCCACCAGGCTCCCCTGTCCCTGGGATTCTCCAGGCAAGAACATTGGAGTGGGTTGCCATTTTCTGCTCCAATGCATGAAAGTGAAAAGTGAAAATGAAGTCACTCAGTCGTGTCCAACTCTTCGCGACCCCATGGACTGCAGCCCACCAAGCTCCTCCGTCCATGGGATTTTCCAGGCAAGAGTACTGGAGTGGGATGCCATTGCCTTTTCCGAATCTCTGAGATACCTTAACTCCTGTGGCCAACAAAACGATGCTTCCTGGGCCCCCAGGTACATCGATGTCCTAATCCCCGAACCAGTGAATCTGTGACCTGACCTGGCAAAAGGAACGTGGCACATGTGACCTGAGTTACAGATTTGAGATGGGAGGTGATTGTGGATGGTCCCAGAGGGCCCTGTCACAGCCAGGGTTCTTAGGACAGGAAGGCTGGAGGGCCACAGAGAAGAGGTAACAACAGAAGCAGAGGTTGGAGTGACACAGGGCCTCAGGCCAAGGACTATGGCCAGCCTCTAGAAGCTCAAAGAAGGAAACAGATCCTACCCTGGAGCCCCCAGAAGGAGGACAGTCCTGTTACACCTCGATTTTAGCCCAGTAAGACCACTTCTGACATCCAGAACTGTGAGGTAATAAATGTGTGTTGTTTGAAGCCATTTGGCATGTGGTGACTTGTTACAGCAGCCCTAGGAAACTCATTCAACCCCACCCTCCAGAAGTTCCACTTTGATTGGTGGTGGAGGGGCCCAGCCACAGGACCCAGGTGACTCTAATGATCAGCCAGAGCTTCGACCCACCCATCTCCCAGACGTCTTTCTTGCGTCTGCCTAGATGATGCATAGATCTTGCATTTGCATAAATGATGCATCTGCTTCCAGTTAGCTGGACACTGCCAAGGCTTTCATTGACCAGAGCTTGCCAGTCCTATGCCTCGAGGTCTGAGCCATTCCAACTTCCCGTCCTGTACAGGCTACAGCAGCAGGCCCTGGGCCACCTGAGTCGCTGGTGGTGTCTATTTTACCCAGGCTTCCTTCAGACAGACGAGAGTCTAGACAGACCTTCTTGTCTTCAGCAGTGCCCTCTGCCAGTAGTCCCTTCCACAACATGCTTTCTCAGCCTTCGGGAACCCCACCATGTTACTCCCCAGCTGAAAAGCCCTTTGCTGATGTTCCACTGCCTTGAGAATGAGACCTGACCATCATGGCCTCTGAACCACTGCAAGGGCCCCCTGCCTACTGCTACAGCTTCATTCTGTGTCACCTGACACCTCACCCTTCAGCCCCAGGGGCCCTCTGTGACCACACAGCATTGGCACTTGCTGTGCCCCCTCCCTTCACTCATCCTAGCTTCTCATTCTTCAGGTGCAGCATCAGTGGCTCGCCTTTATGGAGAACGTTTTTGCTTCTCTCCTCCGACTCTATCAGAAAGGGTGGAAGATGCCAAAAGGGTCTAAGAGCTAAAGTGAAGCAGAAGTGTAGAGAACCAACTGCTGATTCTCTGCAAATCAGAAATAACACACACATTACAAGTAACCAAGCCTGGGCTCTTCTCAGCGCCGTAGTCTCAGAAAGCATATCATTTTTCCACAGGTAGGAGCAGTGTTGCACTTTCCTCCTTAGCCCAGCCCTATGTCAGAACCACAATAGCTGAAGGGTCCTAAGCAGCCACACACGCTTGACCTCAAGGTTCGAATTCAATAAGGAGGGACTTCCGGGGTGATCTAATGGCAAAGACTCTGAACTTCCATGTAGGGGGCCTGGGTTCAATTCCTGGCCAGGGAACTTGATTCCACGTGCCTCAGCTAAGAATTGGCAGGCTGCAACTTAAAAAAGATCCTGCATGCCGCAGCTGGAACCTGACATAGCAAAATAAATATTTAAAGAAAGAGCAATAAGGAGAGGTGAGAACTTTGACAGCGCATCTGATGGAGGCCAGACTATAACACTGTGGAGACCAAGCAAATGTCTGTGGGCCTGATTTCTGACTTTTGCCCTATTTTATCACCTGGTTTATATCTCTCCTAGCCTGGAGTAGATTGAAAAACATGGCCATATCATTTTGCAGCCGCTCCCACAAAAAAGAGGGAGGGAGTTAACTTTCCCATCTCCAGAATCTAGGCTGGTCTGGAGACTCACTCTGCCAAAAGGAGGAGGCAGAAGTGACGCTGTGCTGGTTCCACCCCAAATGGCCTTACACCTCTATCTTTGCCTCTTGAAACCCTCTGGCCACCATGTAAGGAAGCCCTCAGGCTAGACTGTTGGATAATAAGAGACCGCATGGAGAGAGAAGACAATAGTGAGGCCAGCTGAAACTCTCTAGTTCTGGTCGAGCAACACAGTGACACCTGAGGCTACAAATGACCTCAGGAGAGACCAGCAAAAGAACTGCCCAGCTGCCCCCGGCCTGAATTGCAGAACGGGGAGGAAGTAGATGATGGTCCTTTAAGTCACATGAATAGGACTGTTTGTTAGGCGTGGGTGCTGTGTGTGCACACTCAGTCGTGTCTGACTCTTTGCGACCCCATGGACTGCAGCCCGCCAGACTCCTCTGTCCTTGGGATTTCCCAGGCAAGAATACTAGAGTTGGTTGTCCTTTCCTCCTCCAGGGGATCTTCCCAACCCAGGGATCGAACCCACTTCTGTGGCTTCTCCTGCATTGGCAGGTGGATTCTTTACCACAGTGGCCCTTGGGAAGCCAGCAACAGGTAACTGATACATAGCCATTGTTACAGTCTTTCATCATCGATGTTTATTTACCTTTTCGTCTCCCATCTTTGCTCATCCAGCTCCCCACACACACCCTGTAACCGCGGCTCCATCAGCCCATGGACCGTGTCCATCTTGTTCCCTGTGGGGTCCCTAGTGCTTCATGTCATGCCCAGGAGGTGCTCAACAAATATTTGCTCAAGGAATGAAGAAATGAATGTTTAAGTCAACAAAGATTTGTGATACCAACCTCTTGTCACAAAACACCAAGCTGGAGATGAAAGTGACCTGTTCCCCCAGGAGGGAAGTCATAGCATTGTAGACTTGGGACTTATCTTCCATCATATAATTTTAACCAGGAAATGTAGGGAGGTCCCTTAGACCCCTGGCTGATATTTCAGCCACATCCACTTCTGGCATGCAGAATAGAAATGGTATGGCTTCACACTTGAGCAAATTTGGGTGTGGATTCTGGAGCATGAAACCCTTCCGAGCCATGGTTGACTTTAAATGGGAACAGAGGCAGGGATCTCCCTGAAAGGCTGCTGGGAGGCTTCCCTGAGCTGTGCGTACTGCCTGTGAGGGATATTGCTCCTTGCCTAGAGTAACTCAGGAGGTGTGAGTCCCTTAACATCTTTGGGGAAACGTTGTCTTGGGGTTGGGGAGCATTTTCTGACTTGATTCCCAAGCTTGGGGTCCGCAGCTGGAGCCAGAAGAGCAGAGATGAGGATGCTCAGCTCCAGAGCTGCAAACAGAACCCATGCTGATCCCTGAATATGTTCTCTCTGTCCGCAGTCAGGTCCCAATTAGGAACATTTTAGGCAGCGGAGGTTGGGTGCCAGGTTCACTGTCTCTGTCTGCTGTTTGCCAGCCTCTGGCCTGCCCTCTCGGGGTCAGACCTGGGTCTGTAACCCGCACGCCGCTCTCCCAGCTCAGCACAGCCAGCTGCCCCTCATCAGGTGAGGCGACCACAGTCCGCCCTCCAGGAGGTCACTCTGGCCGCTTCCCAGGCCACCCCCGACACAACAGCCTGTGACTATTGTCTGTAACCACCACTCAGTGCAGCCCTGCTCTGTGTCTTCAGTCATTTGAACCCTCACTGAAACCTAAAAAATGTTTTCAGACAAAGAAATGAAAGACCTTGAGAGTTGCAGTCATTTGTAAAATGGTATAAAGGAGGCCAACATGTATCAACCTCCTCTGCAGGAGAGGTATTTGGGCGGAAGGGGAGTCGGGGTGCGGCTGGGACCAGAGCCCGGGGCTGGAGTTCGGCAGCCTCTGCCTGTCTGCCTAACCCTTAATCCTTACTGGACCTGAATTTCTCCTGGCACAACCCAGGAAAGCCAGAGGCCAGCAACATGTGACTTAGAAAGAAACGGGGCGGGTCCCTTCTCAGAAATTCCGGGGACTCAGCTTGGTCCGGGTGGAGCTCACACTGCCCTGGGCAGAGGCAGGGCCAGGGCCAGGATGACTTCATGTTAGGGTTAAGGGACTTTCAGGATGGGACAAAGCCTGTCTTTATTTCAGAGCTGATGACCTCTCGTCTGAGTGGGTGACCTCCCTCCTAACTGATGGGAGATAAGATCCAAACTCCTAGTGACATAGACCCACAAGGCATCTGAGCAGCCCTCCAGCACTTCCTGACACCTGCTGGTTGCCACCCACTGCCCCGGGTGCCTGGGACTGCCCCGGCTGTGCTGTGGAGACTCTGTCCCAATGCACCTCACCTTTGCCTGAGCATTGGCATCACCTGGGGAGCTCTGACAAACACCTGCACTTGGCCTCCACCTGAGACCAATTAAATCAGAATCTCTGGGGTGGGACCCACACTTTGGCATTTTTCTAAAGCTCCCAGGTTGATTCGCAGCCAAGGCCAAGAGCAACTACATCAGTGATTAAAAGCCCATGTCTGTTGAGCTTTTTTATTTTGCATCAGACTCTTAATAGAGTTTTACATATGAAAATGTTAACTGATTTACTCTTCATGTGACCTTTGGAGGTAGATACTATGGTCATTATCCCTGTTTCACAGATGAGGAAACTGAGGCTTCCCTGGTGGCTCAGACGGTAAAGCGTCTGCCTGCAGTGTGGGAGACCCCGGTTTGACCCCTGGGTTGGGAAGATCCCCTGGAGAAGGAAATGGCAACCCACTCCAGTACTCTTGCCTGGAAAATTCCGTGGACTAAGGAGCCTGGTCGCAAAGAGTTGGACACGACTGAGTGACTTCACTTCAACTGAGGCTGGAGTGCCTGGTGCTAGAAGAGTAGCAGGCCCAGGATTAAAGCCCAGATGGACTGATCCCTGGGCCCCTGCACTTGAACACCGCAGTGCTGCCAGGTGGGATAAGCCTGGTCTTGCGTGGATGTGGAGGAGAAAAGGATCTGGAAGTCAAAGCGGGCCACGGGCCAAATACAGATGTCACTTTAGTGGGAATGCATGGGATTTTTGGCGTGAGAAAGACCCTAGTTCAAATCCAAGGGCTTTCACGTCTCCTCTGCAGGACCCTGGGCCAGGAAGTCATTTAACATTTCGGTGCCTCAAGTCTCCCCACGGGTGAACACCGAGCTGTTCTGAGATGGCAAATGAAAACACCCAGCACAGGACCTGGAAAGCGGCGGCGGCGTCGAGGGTGTTCAGTGAGGGCTAATTCTGCTAATTCCACCGCCCCGTCTAGCCCACGAGTCTCCGGAAAGAACCCTGAGGGGCCCCTTAGGACCGCCGGCAGCCTGGGGCGCACCCCTCCCCACACACACACAGGGCCGATGTGGATTAGTTTTGAAAGAACGTCCTTACAAGAGACTGTTCTTGCCCAGCCAAGACGTGAGCTCTCTTTAATCTACACGCCTGACCACACGGCTGGACTCGGCCAAGCCCTCTTCGCGTCCACACAGCGGGGGCTGACCGGAGCCCCTCAGCCTAGCCCCAGCGCGGGAGGCCCGCGAGAGCGGCGTGCGCATGCGTCAGGCCCAACCATCGCCTCAGGTGCTGCCTCACGGCTGCTGGGGTGCGGGGACGGTAAGCGGCTCCCCGAGGGAGCCGGAGCCCAGCCAGAGCTTTCCCACCGCCTTGGGGCAGGTGGGCGAGCACGTGGGGCGGGGGCGCCAAGGTGACTGTGGCTTAGGCATGGGTTTGTTTTTTTTTAATTATTTACCTTCTCGTTTTATTTCTTTTCGGCCGCACTGAGTCTTCGTTGCTCTGCGGCCTTTGTCTCGTTACTGCGAGTGGGGCCCGCGCTCTAGTCGCGCTGCACCGAGGCCCGTGCCTCCCCTTGTTGTGGGGCGGGATCTCTGTGATTGCAGCTCGCGGGACTCAGCTGCCCCGGACACGTGGGAGCTCCGGACCAGGAATCGAACCTCTGTCCCCTGCATCGGCAGGCTTCCTCGCAACCACTGGACCTGGGCATGGGACTTAATCTTTGAGGGCCACAGTTTTCTCCTCAGAAAAGGGGGCTTGATAACAGAAATGCAGTTGAAACTCCATGTAGGTGATGCCTCATGGGCATATCATGGCCACTCATTGAATGGTAGCTATTAGCAGTAGTGGGTCTATCCTTTCAAATATGCAATAAATAGGAGGAGTGGCTCTAGCCATTAATAAGAGTTTAATGCTGTGATATCTTGAGCTACTGCAAATCCAGTATATAATATCTGATAAACAGTAAGTTATATCAGTAAATTTCCAAATCCAGCAATAATATTGAATAAAATATCCATAACTAAGAATTGGTGTATTCATTCAAATAATATCTAATAAATAAGTAGGGATAATAATTATATCCACTAAAATAATTTTAATACCATTATCATGGGCTATTGTGAATCCAGTAGCCAGTAAATAATACCCACTGAAATAAAGAGTAGCAATGATATTCATTAAAGCAATTTTTAGAGTTTATTTTATTTTTGGCTGTGCTAGCCTAGGGCTTCGGAGAAGGCAATGGCACCCCACTCCAGTACTCTTGCCTGGAAAATCCCATGGATGGAGGAGCCTGGTAGGCTGCAGTCCATGGGGTCGCTAAGAGTCGGATACGACTGAGCGACTTCACTTTCACTTTCATGCATTGGAGAAGGCAATGGCAACCCACTCCAGTGTTCTTGCCTGGAGAATCCCAGGGACAGCGGAGCCTGGTGGGCTGCTGTCTATGGGGACGCATAGAGTCGGACACGACTGAAGCGACTTAGCAGCAGCAGCAGCCGCCTAGGGCTTTGTTGCTTTTCTCCAGCTGCAGAGAGCGGGGACTGCTTTCTAGTGGCAGGGCGCTGGCTTCTCAGTGTGTGACTTCTCTCCTTGTGGAGCCTGGGCTCGCGCACAGGCTCAGCAGTTGTGGCGCGCGGGCTTAGTTGCTCCAAGGCGTACGGGATTTTCCTGGGCCAGCGATCGAACCTGTACCTCTTGCATTGGCAGGTGGATTCTTTACCACTGAGCCACCAGGGAAGCCCCTCATTAAAATAATTTTAACACCGTGATTATCGTGGGCTACTGTGAATCCGAAATGAGAGTTGTGATCAAAGACCTCCTGTGAGAAGGGTGGAGTCGGGGAGGGTCTCAGCCTGGCAGGCCGCTATTGATGGGAACACGATAATTGAAATGAAAAGCAGGCCCTTGTGCCCTGGTCGGCTGGGGATCAGCCATCTCCCCCCTGTGACTGGCTCCCCTTCCCGACTTGAGGAGAAAGGAGATCCTCTCCCCACGTTAGTGGCATCCGCGCTGCCACAAACACCCCAATACCCAATCCAGAGGTGGGTCCGGCCTCACACGGCGGACGATGGGAAACGACCAGCAGAGGGCGCCCCAAACCCGCAGGGCCGACGGCTCTGCTCTTGCGGGTTGCCCAGGGAGGCGTGGGGGGAGGGGAGGTTCTGGGTTTTGGCCTCGAGCTGGGTGTGGCAGGTCTTCTACAGAAGGACCTCCGGACTGTGGACGAGGCTAAGGTGACTCGCTGGTGACGATGAAGAAGCAGGAAGGCAGGGGCGTTCTGCATCCTCTCTGGCCCCGATCAGAGCTACCCAAGACCTTGGGGGTGGTGGGAGGAGGGTCTGGTCTTTCCTCTGTGTCGGGGAGCTGTGTCTATTTAGACAAGAAGCTCTTGGGTGCACCCTCCCAGCTCAGCTGCCCTCCAAGAACACTCTTCCACCTATTTCTCAAGGAGGCAACTCTGCAGGGTGGCTTTCCCAGTGTGAGCAGGTTTGAATTAGGGGCTGCGGGCTGGACAGAATATCCTGCATTCTTTGTTCCTGAATGAGGTTGGGCAGCGCCCTCCCCACCACCTCCCTGCCTCACTCCCACCCCGCCCTGATCAGTCCACCCAAGCAGACAGCAGCCATCCTTAGCACAAGTCAGTCATGAGACGCTGGCCTTGCTTCCTCGGAAAGAGTCCTGGAATCTGAGAGTAGGGTCGCTGAGCGGGGATCCCACCCAGGTGACCACCACAAGGGCTTAAGCTGTCTGTATATCAGTTTCCTTGTCTGTAAAAATGACAGAGATAATCCTAATGGACCTGCCATAGGGGTGTGCTGGGAGGATGGGTGGGCAATCCCTGGCTCAAGCATGGGCTACAAAAGGGCTGCACGTGCCCGCTGCCGCTGCCATCTCCCTCCTGAACAATTCAGGCCACCTTTCTACCCCACACTCTCCAGAGTACCTAATCCACCTCATCTCCTCCCTACATGGACCCCACTGTCGGCTCCTGTCCCCCAAACAATCTCCCCCTGCCAGACTCCCAACCTAGTCTTGAACCCTCCCACCCACCACCTACCCTGTGGCCAAACTGACTTTCCTAAAATGCAAATCTAGTCATGTTGCTCCCTGCTCAGTATCCACCAAAGGCTCCGCATTAAATTTGGGATTAAGTTTCAACTCGTTGACATGATTTATGAGGCCTTTGGTCATCTGGCCAATGCCTGGGCTCCAGCCTCATCCCTGTAAGGAAGGGACAGCCAGGGTCCATCCCTGGGGGTCCAAGGCAGGTTGGAAATTTGACACTTGATAGTTCTTAAATATTTGCACACTTTCCCAAAAGGAAACTGCATTTTTAATGAATATTAAAGGCCTTCCCTCTCTCTCCTGGTGAACCCAGCGGCTTTAGATGCCATCCTCTGAAGTTACCTGCCAGCTGACCTGGAGATGTCTCATTTGACATTTCCTGCCCTCATTGGTGGGTCATTCACCCTCCTTAAAGGCTGACTGTACCTCAGGTGGATTTAGTCTCAAAGTCTTGTTTGCCATAAGGAGCCTCTGCCTTGCCTCTCCAAATTGGGGCAGTGATCAGTCCTTACCTAGGTCATATGAGAACACAGAAGGGTCAAACCAGGCAGAGGTCCTTTCGAAACCTCCACCTGAGGGCACTGTTTGGAGAGGATGGTACGAGATTCTGATCCCCCATCCTGACTCATTCCCACATCACTGACTCATTCCTGAGGTCTGCATGCTCCATGGTGGGTGCCCCAGGCAGGCTGGTCCCTCCACTCAGCCTGGATGACACCATCACAAAACCAGTTCCCCGTCTGTCTCCTCCTGACTCAGGGGCTCGCAAACATTCAGACACGATGCTTCTTTTGTAAAACTTTTTATTTTGTAATGTGCCTCTATTTCCTGAAGTTGAATTCACAGGTATGTAATTCACCTGTACCTGTGATTTCCAAAACAGCAATACAATGCCCCCATTATAATACAAAGGAGGAGAATTAAAAGGAAGGTAACTTGTCATAAAATCACATGAAGAGAATCAGAATCTTGTCCTATACCAGGATCACCAGGAAGGCAACAGCCACAAATGCAGACAGTCACAGGTGTGCCCTGTGGGTGAGGCCATTGGTGACGCGGTTTTCCGAAATGGTGACCAGCTCTTGGTTACCGTCCAAATGAAACAAAGAACAGCCTTCCCTCGACTGACACAGTGGTTGCACTCCTGGAAAATTCAGTGACTATTAAAATGGGACAGGAAAAGAAAATTTGCATTTACATGTTAGGTGAAGTTAGATTCTAGATGCAGATAATTTCAAGCCAGGTTTTTGCCTACATGAATGCCTGATGAGCCTTTGGACTGTCATGGGGTGCGTGGGCTCATCTCTGTCGTGGAGGCTACAGGACATTGCAGGACATCTAGCCTCCCCACCCCCTGCTGCCACCAAGTGCCAGTGGCTCCCCACGCACGTCCAGCAGGGGCAGGGGCACGTCTGCCCCAGGAGCACGACGGGCTAGTGGGCGAAGCCATCCCTCCCAGCTCTTGGCTTATGTTGTTTTTCCTCCTTCTCATGGAGGGAGCATCTACTCTTCCTCCAGGAAACTCACCTTGATGCCACCAGGCTGCGGCAGTACCCTTTCCTGCCCTAAGGCACCACCCATCAGACTTCAAGAACCTTGATAACTCCCACAGCCAGCCCATTCGCCCAGCCATGGCAACAGCTCCCTGGATATTCTGTATCTTTTTAAATTTAATTTTTATTTTATAAAATATATATATATATAAAATATATATAACATGCATATATCTGTTCTTTTTCAGATTCTTTTCCCTTATAAGTTATTAGAGAATATTGAGTAGAGTTCCCTGTGCTGTACAGTAAGGCCTTGTTCATTATCTATTTTGTTTGCAATAGTGTGTGTAGGTTAATCTCAAACTCCTGATTTATGCCCCGGCCACATGTCCCCTTTGGTAACTGTAGTTTGTTTTTGAAGTCTGTGAGTCTGTATCTGTTTTTTTGGATGAATGCATTTGTATCATTTTTTCCTTTAGATTCCACATATAAGTGATACCATACGATATTTGTCTTTCTCTGTCTGACCTCACTGCACTTAGTGTGATAATCTCTAAGTCCATCCACGTTGCTGCAGATGGCACTGCTTCATTCTTTATTATGGCTGAGTAGTATTCCATTGTACATGTGTGCCACATCTTTATCCATTCCTCTGTTGATGGATATCAAGGTTGTTTCCATGGTTATTGTGAACAGTGCTGCTCTGAACATAAGGGTAAGGTTTTCTCTGAATATATACCCAGGAGTAGGATTGCAAGATCATATGGTAGTTCTATTTTTAGCTTTCAAAGGAACCTCCATACTGTTCTCCTCGATGGTTGTACCAATTTACATTCCCACCACAGTGTAGGAGGGTTTCCTTTTCTCCACACCCTCTCCAGTATTTACTATTTGTAGATATTTTGATGATGTACATTCTGACCTAGGTAAGGTGATGCCTCATTGTAGTTTTGATTTGCATTCCTCTAGTAATGAGTGATGTTGAGCATCTTTTCCTGTGCTTTTTGACCGTCTGTGTGTCTCCTTTGGAGAAATGTCTGTTCAGATCTTCTGCCCATAATTTGATTGGGTTGTTTGTTTTTTTGATCTTGAGCTGCCTGAGCGCTTGTGTATTTTGGAGGTTAATCCCTGTTGGTTCTTTTGTCTGCGAATATTTTCTCCCATTCTATAGGATGTCTTTTCGTTTTATTATGGTTACCTTTGCTGTGCAAATACTTTTAAGTTTAACTAGGTCCCATTTGTTTATTTTCGTTTTTAATTTTTATTACTGTAGGAGGTGGATCCAAACAGTACTATGCTGTTTTGATGACTAGCTTTGTAGTATAGTCTGAAGTTAGGGAGCCTGATTCCTCCAGCTCCATTTTTCTTTCTCAGGATTTGGTTTGGCTATTCTGGGTCTTTTGTGTTTCCATCGATGCAATGGACATGAACTTGGGCAGACTTCTGGAGATGATGAGGGACAGAGAGGTCTGACGTGCTGCAGTCCATAGGATTGCAAAGAGTTGAACACGTCTGAGCGACTGAACAACAAGAACAAATGTAAAAACTGTGTTTGTTCTAATTCTGTGGAAAATGCGCTTGGCAGTTTGATAGGGATTGCACTGAGTCTGTGGATTGCTTTGGGCGTCTGCATCTCTCTTGTTTTTTCCATACTCTGTGCCTTTGCACATGTGGCCCCCTTTGCCTGGGGAAACCCTTGCCTAACCCTTCCTTTCATGCCTGGCACATCCATGTTCTTCCTTCAAACCTTAACTCTGACCACCCTGCAGTGTCCTGGACCCCACCCACTCCTGCATGGCGGCCCTGTGACTGACCAGTGGGTGCCTGCTCTGTCCAGCTCGGCTGGCTGCTCCCACAGGGCTCCTGTGCCCACAGAGAGGTTGCTGTCCTTCTCATTGCCGTGGAGGCAGAAAGCAATTCAAGGTCAGCTCCAGTACCAAGGACCCATGGCAGGCATGGATGACATAGGCCCCCAGCTGGCAGGCACACAGGCCAGCTGGCCACCAGCTCCTGGTGAGTGACTTGCTGTATGAAGGTATGCCAAAACCCCATGTGCTTCTGGAAAGTTCCTGGGAGTTTGTTGTACTGACTTTTTGTGCTGTACACAGATCTTTTTTGGTTACTCCTCATCAAAGCACTTTAAAATGAGGTGTATAGCTCTTTATATGGGATCTCTTGTTCCCTCATAATTTTTAATCTTTGCTTTTAATTTTTTTAAGTGAAAGCTTAATTTATATACTATAAAATGAACAACTCTTAAGGGTACAGCTCCATGACTTTTTACACATATTCACTCTGAGAAACTACCCTTGAGATCAACACGTAGAACTCTACCCGAAGCCCCCCAGCCCACCCTCCAAGGTAACTGCTGTTCTTGCCTTTCCCGCTGCAGGTCATTTCTGCCTGTTCTTGAACTTCAGGTAAATGGAATTACACCCGGTGTCTTATGTGTGTCCAGCTTGGCTTTCACTCAACAGTCATACTGTTTGTGAGACTCACGCATTTTGATGGGTCACTAGTTTGTATTCCTGAGTATGTTTTATTGTATTAATGCGCTACAGTTGATTTTTTCCTACTCTGCTCTTAACAGAAGTTTAAGTTGTAATTTGGGGCAGTTATGAAGAGTGGTGCTGGGGTACTTCGGGGGCGGGACCCCGTTTAACCCACTACCCATACCAACTGCGTGGAGGGGAGGGGAGCGCCCTCCCACCCTCGTCATCCACGCCCCCACAGCCCTCCCCCGAGTTCCTTCCCGAAACAGTCTCTGTGTGTGTAGGAATATAGATATATCTGTATGTGTGTGTGTCATTGCGACACAAATAGTCACATTCTCTACACACGTCTTCATCTAGCCTTTCTTACGCAGTGCATCTTAATGATGGTCTCATAACTACAGCTGCCTCATTCTTTTAAACAGCTATTTGAACCCCACTGTATGGATGTACCAGTTTTTATTTAACTGTTGCCCTCTTGATGGATATTCAGGTTGTCTCCTACCATTTGCTAGTTCCACCAGTGCCATAAAAACCACCTCAGTGATGTTTCTAAGCAGTTATATGCACCTATCTGTGTGGAAAACTGTGTCTCTCTTGCTTTCGAAAAGATGATACAAGGGGATTAAAAACTAGCTTTAATTTTTAAAAATCTTCCCTTATCCCCACCACACCCACCACTCTGCATATTCCCTTCCAGCCTGATCCTCAGTCAAGCATTTTGCCAAGTTGTAGACACATCTTTATTCCCTCCCATAAAACACAGCGTGCACTGTCCGAGTTTTCCATGTCGCTGTACAGCCCTCCATGTTACAGCGCTGTGGTTCTGCAGCAGTGTCCTCGGGCAAACGGGTCATGATGTACGAAGCCATTACCCTCTATGGACTGTTCAGGTTTATTTTCTCTTCTAGATAATATTGCAGAGAACATTTTCTTTCCAGTAGCTTTTTAATAATAATAAAAAGAGGGATAATTTCCTTAGAATGGATTTCCCAGCATAGTATCATTCAGTCAAAGGCTAGGAACAGTTTCACGGCACAAACTGCAAGTTGCCAAATTGCTTCCCAAGGAGACAGTCCTCTAGACGCCGACTCGGGTGGCAGCCGGGTCTGCCCGCCTCACCAGCCCTGAGCCAGCGTTGAGCCTTAGCCACTCTCGATCAAAAGAGCGTGTTGTGGAGCCTCAGAGTTGCTCTGATCTGGCTGCCCTTGATCTTTCTGTGCTGCTGTGGATTCTTTGAACCCTGTCTTGGCAGTTGGGCCTGGGTCTGACCACTTCACCTCTCTGATCAGATTTCCTCTCCTGGAAAGCGTAGGGTGACCAAACTGTCCCAGTTTTTCCGGGATGTGAGACTTTCAGTGCTGGAGTCAGGCATGTCCCAGGCAAACCCAGACAGGCTGGGTGGTGGTCGGATCTTGCCAGGGCCTTGCAGAGACTTGCTGTAGGTAGGAAACCAGTCGACTGAACGCACGGGCCCCGCGGGTCCCCAGAGCTGACGGGCGCACACTGAGTGGCACCGTGTGTGACTCACGGACGGCTCAGATCCTGTGTGCCCAGGAGCTCTGCTTTTCCTGGTCCCCATACTCCCAGGACTGGGCGTCTTTAAAAAACTGGAAATAGAATAAAGTGGTGCTTTCATTGTTTCTGTGACAGATACTTTGCTGCGGCTGAGACACCCACAAGTCATCTGAGCTTGAGACAGTCTCTGGGGAGCCCCCAGCCTCCCCTACATGGCCCAGTGTCCCCCACCTTCTTGGGCCTGCTCCCCATCTCTCACTCTAGACACCTGGCCTCTCTCATGGTCCTTTGCTCCCTGTCATTTGTGAAGCCAGTGGGTAGGAACCCCCAGACCCGCCTCAGCCCCCAGGAGTCCCCTCAACCCCCTCCCCCAAGTGTGCAGGGGTTGGGGGTGGGAGTGGGGATTCCAGCTGCTCCTGAGGTTAACCATTTTCCATACATTTGTTTCCTGTTTGAATTTCCCCCTCGGCCTTTGTGGGTTTATGGCTTTGGGATTTGCATACCTTTTCCTGCTGGAAACTGGGTTTCTCTTGTCTTGCTCGTAGCTTTTTTCTTGGTATATTTTTGTTCTTTTTTTTCTTCTTATCATCCTGTGAAAGATGGATCTGAATTTTTCTGTTTCTTTATGAAAAAAAAAATAGAGAAAATTGCTATGTTGCTCTGTTCCTCTTGAAGTCTGTGTTTGCGCTCAGATGTGGGTAAGAAGCCGCCTGCTGAAGCTCACCTTGTGCGCTGTTGTGCTGCCTGCTGGGGAGAAGGTGGGGGTGGATGCCAGAAAAGGGTGTGAATCAGGAAGCATTTCCCCAGACTCTTGGGTGTAGTTTTGCATGGGTCCCACCCCTGCCCCTCACCTAGTGGGCACTCAGCATTCACTGAATGCATGAGTCTTACCTGATTTCTCTTGATCCTTGTAAAGAAATACTCCAGATGTGACTGAAGCTCCCGTCTTCAGGGAGCCCTTTTGTATCCAGGTTTCCTCTTCCCTCCCGCAGATGTATCTCCACTGTCTGTGGTTTCTCTTCCTATGCCTGTTTTCATACTGTTGGTGTTTATTTATGCTTGCAAAAACTAGAGCTAGCATTTTGCATATTTCCCGACTGTATGTAAATGGTGTGATGCCCTCCGCTTCACTCTGCAGCTAGTGGGTGCTGACTACTTTTCATTTCATATAGGATTTCATTGGGTGGGTGTCCCACAATTAATGAGCCATTTTTTTGGTTGGTGGCAATATGCCAGCAAATTTGAAAAACTCAGCAGTGGCCACAGGACTGGAAAAGGTCAGTTTTCATTCCAATCCCAAAGAAAGGCAACGCCAAAGAATATTCAAACTACCGCACAATTGCACACATTTCATACACTAGCAAAGTAACGTTCGAAATTCTCCAAGCCAGGCTTCAACAGTATGTGAACTGAGAACTTCCAGATGTTCAAACTGGATTTAGAAAAGGCAGAGGAACCAGATATCAAATCACCAACGTCCGCTGGATCATCGACAAAGCAAGAGAGTTCAGAAAAACATCTACTTCTGCTTCATTGACTACGTCAAAACCTTTGACTGTGTGGATCACAACAAACTGTGGAAAATTCTTCAAGAGATGGGAATACCAGACCACCTTACCTGCCTCCTGAGAAATCTGTATGCAGCTCAAGAAGCAACAGTTAGAACTGGACATGGAACAACGGACTGGTTCCAAATTAGGAAAGGAGTACGTCAAGGCTGTATATTGTTACCCTGCTTATTTAACTTATATGCAGAGTACATCATGAGAAACACCGGTGTTGACGAAGCACAAGCTGGAATCAAGATTGCCGGGAGAAATATCAATAAGCTCAGATATGCAGATGACACCCTTATGGCAGAAAGCAAAGAAGAACTAAAGAGCTTTTGATAAAAGTGAAAGAGGAGAGTGAAAAAGCTGGCTTAAAACTCAGCATTCAGAAAACTAAGATCATGGCATCTGGTCCCATCATTTCATGGCAAATAGATGAGGAAACAATGGAAACAGGGAGAGACTTTATTTTTGGGGGCTCCAAAATCACTGCAGATGGTGACTTCACCATGAAATTAAAAGATACTTGCTTCCTAGAAGAAAAGCTATGACCAACTTAGACAACATATTAAAAAGCAGAGACATTATTTTGCTGACAAAGGTCTGTAGAGTCAAAGCTATGGTTTTTCCAGTGGTCATGTACGGATGTGAGAGCCGGACCCTGAAGAAGACTGAGCACCGAAGAATTGATGTTTTCAAATTGTGGTTTTGGAGGAGACTCTTGAGAGTCTGTTGGACTGAAAGGATATCAAACCAGTCTATCCTAAAGGAAATCATTCCTGAATATTCATTGGAAGAACTGATGCTGAAGCTGAAACTCTAATACTTTGGCCACCTGATGCAAAGAACTGACTCATTGGAAGAGACCCTGATGCTGGGAAAGATTGAAGGCAGGAGGAGAAGGGGACGACAGAGGATGAGATGGTTGAATGGCATCACCGACTTGATGGACATGAGTTTGAGCAAGCTCCGGGAGTTGGTGATGGACAGGGAGGCCTGGTGTGCTGCAGTCCATGGAGTCGCAAAGACTTGGACACAACTGAGTGACTGAACTGAACTGAACTGTATTGGTTTTCCAGGGCTACCATAATGAAATATCACAGGTTGGGTGGCTTAAACAACAGAGATGTATTCTGTCACATTGCTGGAGGCCAGAAGTCTCAGGTGAAGGCGTCGGCAAGGTTGGCTCCTCCTGAGGGCTGGTGGTGCGAATCTACTCCAGGCCCTTTCCCCAGCTCCTGGTGGCCTCAGGCACCCCTGGCCTTGAGCATGGCATTCTCCATGAGTCTTCCTGCCACTTTCTGTGCTTTTCTGTCTCTGTGTCCAAATTTCCCCTTTTATAAGGATACTATTCCTATTGGATGAGGGACCTCATTTTAACTTATTTACCTTTTTAAAGAACGATCTCCAAACACTGTCACATCTCCCCCTATGTCACCGTCATGGAAATGCTGTCTTATATTTTCTACTAAATAATTTCAAGCTTTGTTTCTCACATTCTGGCCTTGGTCAATCCGGGCTTTATTTGCAATGGATGAAAAAAAGAATCTAATTTTGTTTTCCCCGTTGGATTGCCGATGGCTGGACTCATCCCAGCTGGTTTCCCTGGTGGGCCAAGGCCCCAGCATCCTGACCCCTGATGCCCACATCCATGACACACGGGGATTTTCCTCTGAAGGGCTCAGTGCTCAGAGTGGGGCTGTCTGTGCCTGCTCCCAGGAGGAGCTGAGCTGGAGCCTGCAGCAATGGCTGTGTCCTGCTGGAAGGGGCTGCAGAGATGGATTCTAGTTTCCTGGGGTGGCCATAACAAATGATTGCAAATTCAGTGCCTGGAAATGACAGGTTTTCCTCTCATAGCTCTGGAGGCCAGGATTCTGAAGTCACAGCATCAGAAGTGTTGATTCCTTCTGGAAGCTGCAAGAGAGAATCTGTCCCAGGCCACTCTCTGAGCTTCTTGTGGCCTTTGGTGGTTCTTGGCAGTCACCGGCCTGTCGATGGGTCAGTGACTCATCATTTCTGCTTCATCTCCCATGGTCTCCTCCTCCAGGTCCGTGTCAGTTTCCCCTTCTCTCCTAAGCATTGTCAGTGGATTTGGGGCCCACCCTAATCTGCAAGGATGTCACCCTGAGATCCTGTATTACGTTTGCCAAAACCTTTTTGAAAGTCAGGTCATATCCACAAGTTCTAAATGGACTTGGCTTTTGGGGGCCACTGTTCAGCCCACTCTAGGTCTTATCTGCAGTGGGAAAGTGAGTTTCTACTCACCGGGGCAGCAAAGGTGGCTCTGCTTCAGCAGCCGCTTTCTCTCACCGACGTGCACTGCCTTCTGGCTCCCTTGCTGGGTGATCTGGGAGCCCGGTCTGCAGTGTCTCCTTTGTTCCTCCCCGACTCCCCGGTCCAGTGATGAGTTATCCCACTTCTGGAAATGTGTCTTAAGGAACTGACTCAACAGCATGAGAAAAAAGATCTTCTTGTTGTTGCCTTGTTGATAATACTGAAAAGTTGGACGTAACCCCCAGGAGAGGAGGTAATTACTTAATTACTTCAATAACGCTTGTTCGTCACCCCGACTGAAGCAGCTGGGGAGAGGACCAAGCAGGATAAGAGGGGACGGTTGCTGCCTCCCTGGTGAGGGGGATGTTCCACTTGTGATGGCCTGAAAGGTCACATGATGTCAGTAAGGAAGTGGACACCCAGGGAAGTCTTGGGTGTGATAAGCTGGTCTGAATCCATGAGACTAAGCCATAAGTTTCCTCTGGTGGACCAGGCTGAGCCAGGAAGGAGGCTTCAGGAGGAGGGTACCCTGACAAAGTCTGCAGGAACCTCCTTACTTTGCTGGGACCCGTGACCGGCCACCAAAATCACAAAACCATGGCAACACGGAAGGGTGCCTGATTAGTGAAAAGTACGGCGTGAAAACTGAGTCAGAGAAGTGCCTAGAAAAACAGAATTGCCCTATGATCCAGAAATCCTACTTCTGGGCATCTACCCGTAAAGAAAAACAGGGATTCAGAGAGATGTGTGTCCATCTGTGTTCATAGCAGCATTGTTCCCAATAGTCAAAAGGTGGAAAGAACCCAAACGTCCATTATCCCCAAATACATGGATGAACCAAGTGTGGTCTATCCACGCAGTGGAATATCATTCAGGCTTAAAGAGGAGGAAATTCTGACACACGTTACATTGTGGATGAACCTCGATCATTACTTCTAAATGAAGTAAGCCGAACACAAAGGACAAATAGAATACAATCCCCTGATACAAGGGACCTGCAGCAGTCAGATTATTCATAGAAACAGAAAGCAGAATGTGGTCGCTGGGGCTGGTGGGAAGGGGAGGGGAGTTAGTGTTTAATTTGGGAAGTTACAAAGTTCTGTACATGGATGGTGGTGATGGTTGTGTCACAAGGAAAAACAGAACACTGCAGAGCTTTGTGCATGTAACAGGTGGTTAAGGTGGAGTACATTATGTGTATTTCACCACAATTTTTTAGGGAAAGGATGCCTAGTATAGTAGCTGACTGGCTGGGGGGAGGGGGTGTTCAAACCCCAGCCCCGCCTCTTCATGCGTTCTTTTGTCCGTCTGGCATTATTTCTCCTGCTCAGAGCTGTGTGGCGGTGAGGGTCCTCTGCCCTGTGGGAGGCTCCGGGCAGCAGGGGCGGGCAGCAGGCCTTCACCAAGTCACATCATCAAATACGGGCATGGATTTCCTCTCAGTTATTAGGTCTGTGACCTTGCGCAAGCTGCCTCTCCTTTCTGAGCCTGTTTCCTTGTCGGTAGGAACAGGGACAGTCACATGACTGATGATAAAGCATGAGTGTCCTCTGAATGGCCCAGGCGGGAGTGCTTAGCTGAGCAGGCCCTCCACAGGGGTGAGTTCCTTTTCCGGAGTTCCACGTCAGAAAGAGACGCCTGTGGACAGCGCTGACATGATTCGTGTTGCCCAGGATGGACTCAGGCAGTGTATATCCAGGTATTTTAAGTCACGTACGATCCTTTTATATGCCCAGAAGGTCTGGCAGGATGTTCACCAAGGTGTGAAGAACGGGTGATAGGATGGCAGCTAGGAGTTTTTTTCCTTAATCTCAATTCAGGGAGATCTTGAGCAAATATCCTGACACCTCTAAACCTCAGTTTGGTTTTCTCAGATGCAAAATAAGAATGTTTTCTTCTTTTTAATGCTTTATTGTGGGAATGTTCAAGCCTTCACCAAAGAAGAAGAAATAGTTGTGAACTCCCCTACCCAAGAATCAAGAGTTAGCAATAAATTGCCAATTTTGTTTCATCTCTGCCTCCCTACCTCTTCTTTTGCTGGTTATTTTAAAGCAAATCCCAAACAAAGAAACTCTTTAAAAAAAAATCATCACAATACCATTATCACACCTAAATATATATATATATATGTTTGTTTTGGTTTTTTTTTGCTTAATTTTTTGGTCACACCACACAGAATGCAAGACCTTAGCTCCCCAACCAAGACTGGAAGCCACGCTCCCTACAGTAGAAGCTCAGAGTCTTAACCACTGGACCGCCAGGGACATCCCTCAGTTCAGTTCAGTTCAGTCGCTCAGTTGTGTCCGACTCTTTGCGACCCCATGAATCGCAGCACGCCAGGCCTCCCTGTCCATCACCAACTCCCGGAGTTCACTCAAACTCATGTCCGTCAAGTCGGTGATGCCATCCAGCCATCTCATCCTCTGTCGTCCCCTTCTCCTCCTGCCCCCAATCCCACCCAGCATCAGAGTCTTTTCCAATGAGTCAACTCTTCGCATGAGGTGGCCAAAGTACTGGAGTTTCAGTCCCTAGGTAATTAAAAAAATTGATTTTTAAAAAAATTTTAGGCGTAGGGACTTTGGCAGTCCAGGTTAGGGCTCCAGGCTTCCACTGCAGAGGGCACAAGTTCCATCCCTAGTCAGGAACCTGAGATCCCACATGCTGTGTGGTGTGGCCAAAAATTTTTTTAAAAAATAAGAAAATTAAAAAAAAAAAAAGAAAATTAAAAAAAAATTACCTAATATCTAATCAGTGTATAATCATCCTTGATTGTCCTGTGAATACTTTTTAATTTGATTTGCTTGAATCAGGATCCACAAGATCCACACATTACACTTGCTTGATATATGCATTTCCCCAGAGTTTTAATTGGACAGTTTTCAAATGTCCAGGGGAGGCAAAAGGATTTTACAGTGAGCATGTGCACAGCCCCCAGATTCAACCACTGGCGTGGTACTGTCCCGTGCTCACCCATCTCCCTGTCTCTCTGTAGTCAGTAGTACTTTTAAGTCTTTTGACCTAAACACTGTCCTTGCTCTCATGCTTTTTCCTTGCCATTTATCTGTTGAAGAAATCATTTGTCCTGTAGAATTTTTCATTTGAAGATTAGATGCACCGTGTGCATAGTGCTTAAAATGTAGTAGGTACCTAATTAATATTCATTACTCATTGTTTTGTTCTGTATCTGTATCTTCTGGTTTTTCTCAATGAAAATATATCCTTTTGTTAAAAAAAAAAAAAAAAGAGAGAGAGAGAGTTTTAAAAGCGTCCCTGGGCTGCTAGACTTTTCAAAGCTACATTGGTTTGTAGCCACAGGGGGGTCTGTCTTCACTTGGTTTGCTGGGCTCGCCCCACCCCCTAGGCCCTCAGGAAGGACCACCAGCACTGGGCAATGGAAGATGGCAGAATGAGGGAATGTGGAGGTGGGAGACAGAGCCGGAGGGGCTCAAAGGAAAGGCCGTGGGAGGGGGGCGAGTCTGGATCGGCCCCTTCCCCTGGGCTGAGGGCAGTGACACCAGGAGGGAGGCCCAGAGGAAACGCTGCAAAGTGTGAAAAGCTGCAGAAATCTCAGGAGAGCGTGGAAGCAACAGCACACATCATTAGGACGGAGAGGGAGCACACAGCTTGGTTTCGAGGGGCTGGGGCAGATGGAAAAGAGGAAGATGAGCCTCCCCAGGGATCTGACTCCACAAACTCGGACACCAGGCAGACAGATGAGAAATACGCAGGAACCGGCATCCTCCATGAGCAGCTGGAGAGGAAAAGCAGGAGACTGGCGGTGGGGAGCTCTAGGAGGAGGGGTCAGGAGCTCGAGGCAGGATTTGCCCCCGCGCCCCATCACCTGTGTGGTCCTGGGTAAGGCTCCCTCCCTTCCCTGAACCTCAGTTTTCCCCACCTGCAAGATAGGGGTGAACCAGAAGCCCCCTAGGGCTTTCTTTTCACTCAGGCAAGGCCAGTATTCCATCTCACTGACTGCTCCCTGGGGGTGAAGGATCTGGATGTGTTGGTGACTCCTTTGGCACTTTTTCTTCAAGAAGGTAAACACCAAGTCCACTGTGTGGATCACAATAAACTGTGGAAAACTCTTAAAGAGATGGGAATTCCGGACCGCCTTGACCTGCCTCTTGAGAAAGCTGTATGCAGGTCAGGAAGCAACAGTTAGAACTGGACACGGAACAACAGACTGGTTCCAAATAGGAAAAGGAGTACGTCAAGGCTGTATATTGTCACCCTGCTTATTTAACTTCTCTGCAGAGTACATCATGAGAAACGCTGGGCTGGAAATAGCACAAGCTGGAATCAAGATTGCCGGGAGAAATATCAATAACCTCAGATACGCAGATGACACCACCCTTATGACAGAAAGTGAAGAGGAACTAAAAAGCCTCTTGATGAAAGTGAAAGAGGAGAGTGAAAAAGTTGCCTTAAAGCTCAACATTCAGAAAACGAAGATCATGGCATCTGGTCCCATCACTTCATGGCAAATAGATGGGGAAACAATGGAAACAGTGGCTGACTTTATTTTTCTGGGCTCCAAAATCACTACAGATGTGATTGTAGCCATGAAATTAAAAGATGCTTACTCCTTGGAAGGAAAGATATGACCAACCTAGACAGCATATTAAAAAGCAGAGACATTACTTTGCCAGCAAAGGTCCTTCTAGTCAAGGCTATGGTTTTTCTAGTGGTCATGTATGGATGTGAGAGTTGGACTATAAAGAAAGCTGAGTGCAGAAGAATTGATGCTTTTGCACTATGGTGTTGGAGAAGACTCTTGAGAGTCCCTTGGACTGCAAGGAGATCCAACCAGTCCATCCTAAAAGAGATCAGTCCTGTGTGTTCATTGGAAGGACTGATGCTAAAGCTGAAACTCCAATACTTTGCGAACTGAAACTCCAATACCTGATGCGAACAGCTGACCCATTGGAAAAGACCCTGATGCTGGGAAAGATTGAGGGCAGGAGGAGAAGGGGACGACAGAGGATGAGATGGTTGGATGGTATCACGGACCTGATGGACATGGGTTTGGGTGGACTCCGGGAGTTGGTGATGGACAGGGAGGCCGGGCATGCTGCGATTCACGGGGTTGCAGAGAGTCGGAGTCGACTGAGTGACTGAACTGAACTGAACCGAAACACCAAGTCCAGGCTCAAAACCGCGAGTCACCAAGTCAAAGTACCAAGAGAGCTCAGGCCGTAGCGTACACCATCCTGGATTCCGTTCCTCACCCTGCCCTTCCCGGCCTGTGATCTGAGGTAGCATTCCACAAAGGACTGGTGATGCCCGTCAAGGCTAAAGAAACGGGCCCAGCCGGCTTTTCCTGAACCCAGATCCCAGACTTCTGAAAAGCAGTTAGCGCTTGGAGTAGATTTGGCTAATTCACCTCCAAGGAAAATCTGAATATTTTTAGCCAAACCAAACAGAAAAGTGAATAAATATAGAAATAAACCACTTGCCTGAATCCCTGGCCCACAACCCAGCCACCTGTCAACCAGCACCATTGTGAAACCACAAGGCCCGAGGTCACGCCAGCCAACTCGCATGTGTGGGTCACTGTCATCCACGCTAATGAAACTCACTAGCCAGCTGTGAGCTAGGTCTACTCAGGCCCAGTGATGACACTGGTGCGTGGTGGGGAAGCTCAGGCCACTGAATACAGGCTCCCTAAGTGCCTTGCCCAGAGTTGAGTCATGCCCCACCCAAGGTGCCCCAGTGGGTCCTCCTGAATCACGGCGGCTCCCTGGGAACTGCTCCGTGTGAGCTTGAGGACAAAGGGCAGACTTGTGTCCATGCTCATTCCAGGGAAAACAGGATGAGCAATGCCCTCTGGGGCTGTAGAAGCCGGGAGTGAGGCGTCGTGGCCAGAGCTGGTCAGGGCAGAACGGAGTAGCACTTAACGCGGCCCGCTTTGGGCTTTGTAATGGGTCAAATTGTGCCCCTCCAGAAATGGCCAAGGAGGGATTCCCTGATGGTTCAGGGGTTAGGACTCTGTACTTCCACTTCCAGGGGCCCGGGTTCGATCCCTGATTGGGGAACTAAGATGCCACATGCCACACTCATGGCCAGAAAAAAGAAGAAAGAAAGGAAAAAAAACATGTCCAAGTCCTAGCCCCCAGTACCTCCAAATAAAGACTGTCACTGTATTTGGAAATAGGGTTGTTGCAGATGAAGTAAGTTGAAATGCAGTCATGCTGGAGTAGGGTGGGCCCCTTATCCAGTAAGACTGTGTCCTTATAAATAAAAAGGGGAAGTTGGGGCACAGGCACACTTAGGGAGGATGCCTTGGACTTGAAGGCAGAGCTTGGGAAGATGCCCCTGTGTACAAGCCAGAGATGGCCAGCAAACCCTTGGGAGCGAGACAGGTGCAGAAGAGACACTTTCCTCGGCCCTCAGACGACAGCAACCCTGCTGAGCCTCCAGAGCTGTGAGAGAAGATGTCGCTGCTGTGCAACCTGCCCAGTTCATGGTGCTCTGTGACAGCACCCTCGGACAGGGGTTTGGGTGGCGACGGGCCTGCTGCCCGTCTCTGGGAGACCTGGGGCAGGTTACTTTCCTTCTTTGAGTCTGGGGCCTAGAACCCGAGACTCAGGGGGCCTGTCTGGATAAAGCCCAGCCAGGTCCCCTGGATGCGTTACCTGGACATCTGGAGGTGGTGGGAAACTGGAAGCAGTGCCCCCTTCCTTAGCTCTGGAGACTGGACTGAGTTGCCCATTTTGGGCCCAATGCCAGACACACAGCAGAGGCAGCCGGAATCCCATGAGGCACTGAAACAGAATTCCAGAGAGATCAGGACAAAAGACAGAGGAGAGAGGAGGCTTTGTGCAGACCCTCCCTCCTGTTCTTCCCGGGGCCTGGCTGTTCCGTGCTGGCTGGGTTCTGACGTGTATGTCCTTTCTGAAGATTCTCCTTCCTTGAGGTGTCACAGAACAGCATGCTAGCTGATCTCTTTGCCTGTCTTTGGAAGTGCTTTGAAACTTGTAAAGTGGGGAACACGTTTTCTCGGCAACAGCCGCCTTATTGAACACCTGCTGCACGCAGGTAAAGAAGCTGTAAGTCCTGCCCTAGGTGGGCCAGGCCAGGGCGGTGCCACAGGGCGGCGTGGGGAGGCAGTGGCAGTGCCGTCCTGCCCAGCCTCCGCCCAGTTCAGAATGGGACAGGCTGCCCATCAGGGCTCCAGTGTTTTTCACTGTCGACTAGAAGAGGTTTTGTGAGACGTCAAAGACGGCATTCATCCCCTTCCTCGTCTTTTTTTCTCATTTTGAGAAACGTGAGCTAACAGCAAAATTATGAAAAGCATAACTGGGGCTAAAACAGGCAGCGCTGGGAACTCCCTGGCCGTCCAGTGGTTAGAAGTCCAGGCTCTCACTGCCAAGGGCCCAGGTCGAGGAACTAAGATCTTGCATGCCATGAAGCATGACCCAGAAAAATAAAATAGGCAGGGACTTCCCTGGAGGTCCAGAGACTAAGACTCCAGGCTCTCAGCGCCAAGGGCCAGGCTTGATCCCTGGTCAGGGAACTAGATCCCATCCCACATGCCGCAACTAAGATCCTGCGTCCTATAAGATTCTGCACTCTACAGCGGAGATCTGAGTGCCACAGCTAAGACCCGACGCAGACAGATGAGTAAGTAAATAAATATTTAAGACAAATAAAATAGGCAACGTGGCAGGGTGGCTAAGAGAGGGAGTCTAGTACTAAACTGACCAGGCTCAAGTGTGACCCTGGCTAGTTAATGAACTTCCCTACTCGCCAACCTCCTCATCCATGCAATGGAGACAATAACCTCACTGCAATTTCGTGAGGATTAATTTAAAGGAGTCAACACAGGCAAAGTGCTTATACCAGTGGCTGGCACAGAGTAAGACATATGTAGGTATTTGCTATTGTTAATAAAATAAATGCACAAGGTTGGGGAACACAGTGAAAGAAGTGGCTATTATTTGGGATAAGACGTTTCTTGGGAGACTGCCCAGCTCACAATGACCCACCTGACCATCCTCACCTCTAAGGAGTCGGTGCCAGCATCCATATTTGGACAGCTTAGCTCAGACACTGGCTGGGGTGGGCATCTGGGCCACCTGACCAGCTAAATTCTTCCCTTAGAACTGGACCAAAGAAATAACTCCCAGTAACTGTATATAACTTTGTATATGTAATTTTTCAAGTCTCCTGTAAATGCATTATCATATTTTCATAATTTAAAAGATAGGAAGAAAGAGCTCGTAGATTGTTGACCTCAGCGGATCTCTCGAGGGGTCCCCTTCTGTCAGGCTGAAGTGACACAGCAGAGGAAGTCTGGAGGCAGGGTAAGAAGATGCAGAGAGAAGCCGGCACACAGAGCCGAGAGAAATGCCCTGGTTTCTGGCCGTTTCTGAGACCTGTCTACCTTTATGCTCTTAGGGGTCCTGTGAGACACCCTTGATTCCTTCTAAGCCATTTCCACTCTATTTGAAGCTACCCTGGTTGGTTTCTGTTGCAGCCGGGGTCTTGGCGAGCACCCTGATGCTGCAGCCTGCCCTCCCCTCGTTTCTCTGAATCTGTGAGGGTCTGCTCACCAGAGCTACAAGAAAACGTCCACTCCTCTCCCTTCAGCCCAGGCAGACTGCAGTTTCAGTTTCATGGCTGCCATGAAGTTCAGTTTAGCGGCTGAAGAAAGAAGGAACCAGGAGTTGAGCAACCTGGCTTCCCTACCATGCATTGGGCACTTCTTCCTAAACCTCGTTCTGAGCACTTTACATGCATTGTCTCATTTGCTTGATTGTGACTATCAGATTGGATCTCTATTTCACAGATGAAGAGACTGAGGCTTCTGAGAAGAGGTTCGGGTAGTGTCACCCAGCTAAGTCAGGTGGACAGCTGGGATCCAGATCCAAAGTTTGTGCTTTCAGCCTCCTTCCCATCCCTCCTGCAGCCCCTGGATTCCATCCTCCTGTTCTCCTGCTCTGGGATCCTGGACAGACCCTTGATCATGTCTCGGCTGATGAAAGGGGGTGTGGCTAGGTTTTGGAAGAGCCACACATACTCCACACATGTTAACACGCTGCCCCCCGCCACCCCGCCCCCCGCCATACTTCCTTTCCTTGCTTCTTAGCAACTGACTCAGAGCGGATGGAGGGGAAAGAAGTGAGGTCACATTTAAATTGGTCAATTTGAGCAGCTCACCGCAAAGGCTGGTGTGGGAGAGAGATGCAATTAATCTGAAAAACACAGTGGTTTTTATTTTTAAAAATATGATCCGTGGCCTTCAAACCTCTGTGTGGCTGTGCCAGGCATCCATTTCCACGCGTCAGCAGCAGCCTGGCATTTCATAAAGTCCCTGTGAATTTTTAAAAAAATGAATGGCATTTGTCTTTTTTCAAAAGTAAAACAAATCAATACATGTTTATTGTAGGAAATTTGGGCTTGGGGGGTGGGAAGAGAGCAGAAAGAGGGCAACAGTATTTGCCCATAAGTGTTGCAACTGTGTAATGGATAGATTAGCCAGCCACGAAAGGAACAGACCACAATACGTGCACCAACACGGATGGATCGCCAAAAGTGTTATGGTGCGTCAGAGGTCAGACCCAAAGGAGGATGTATCTTCTGACTCTATTTATATGAACTTCAAGAAGGGGTGAAACTATCTATAGTGACCGAAGGCAGATGGGGGGATGTCTAGGCCAGCAAGTGGGTGGCTGGGATCAACAGCAGAGGAGCAGAAGAAGCTTTGTTTGGGTTGTGAGAATGTTTTATATTGGTGTCGTGATTCAAGTGGTGGTTACCTGGGTGTAGACCTTCATCAAAACTTATCAACCTGTTCTTTTTAAACGAGTGACTTTAATTTCATGTAAATTGTATTTTGATAATGTTGATTTCAAAAGGCAAAAGAATGACTTATAACCCCACCCACTGCAGAGATAACTGCTATTAAGGTTTTGGTGTGTGTGTGTAAATCAACTGACTGATTGTGTGTAACAAAGATTCAGTTCAGTTCAGTTCAGTCGCTCAGTCGTGTCCGACTCTTTGCGACCCCATGAATCGCAGCACGCCAGGTCTCCCTGTCCATCACCAACTCCCAGAGTTCACTCAAATTCATGTCCATCGAGTCCGTGATGCCATCCAGCCATCTCATCCTCTGTCGTCCCCTTCTCCTCCTGCCCCCCATCCCTCCCAGCATCAAAGTCTTTTCCAATGAGTCAACTCTTCACATGAGGTGACCAAAGTATTGGAGTTTCAGCTTTAGCATCAGTCCTTCCAATGAACACCCAGGACTGATCTCCTTTAGAATGGACTGGTTGGATCTTCTTGCAGTCCAAAGGACTCTCAAGAGTCTTCTCCAACACCACAGTTCAAAAGCATCAATTATCTTCTGCACTCAGCTTTCTTCACAGTCCAACTCTCACATTCATACATGACCACTGGAAAAACCATAGCCTTGACTAGACGGACCTTTGTTGGCAAGGTAATGTCTCTGCTTTTGAATATGCTGTCTAGGTTGGTTATAACTTTCCTTCCAAGGAGTAAGCATCTTTTAATTTCATGGCTGCAGTCACCATCTGCAGTGATTTTGGAGCCCAGAAAAATAAAAGTCTGACACTGTTTCCACTGTTTCCCCATCTATTTCCCACGAAGTGATGGGACCAGATGCCATGATCTTCGTTTTCTGAATGTTGAGCTTTAGGCCAACTTTTTCATTCTCCTCTTTCACTTTCATCAAGAGGCTTTTTAGTTCCTCTTCACTGTCTGCCATAAGGGTGGTTTCATTTACATATCTGAGGTTACTGATATTTCTCCCAGCAATCTTGATTCCAGCTTGTGCTTCCTCTAGCCCAGTGTTTCTCATGATGTACTCTGCAGATAAGTTCAATAAGCAGGGTGACAATATACAGCCTTGACGTACTCCTTTTCCTATTTGGAACTGGTCTGTTGTTCCATGTCCAGTTCTAACTGTTGCTTCCTGACCTGCATATAGGTTTCTCAAGAGGCAGGTCAGAAGGTCTGGTATTCCCATCTCTTTCAGAATTTTCCACAGTTTATTGTGATCCACACAGTCAAAGGCTTTGGCATAGTCAATAAAGCAGGAATAGATGTTTTTCTGGAACTCTCTTGCTTTTTCCATGATCCAGCGGATGTTGACAATTTGATCTCTGGTTTCTCTGCCTTCTCTAAACCCAGCTTGAACATCTGGAAGTTCACGGTTCACGTACTGCTGAAGCCTGGCTTGGAGAATCTTGAGCATTACTTTACTAGCATGTGAGATGAGTACAATTGTGCGGTAGTTTGAGCATTCTTTGGCATTGCCTTTCTTTGGGATTGGAATGAAAACTGACCTTTTCCAGTCCTGTGGCCACTGCTGAGTTTTCCAAATTTGCTGGCATATTGAGTAACAAAGATTAGTTTTAGATAAATGTTCAATCCTCTGTAATACATTTTTTTTTTTTTTAATTAACCTCAGGGACTTCCCTAGCAGTCCAGTGGTTAAGACTTCACCTTCCAATGAATCCGGTACAGGTTTGATTCCTGGTTGGGAAGCTGGGATCTCATATACCTTGGGGCCAAAAAAAACAAAACATAAAAAAACCAGTAGCAATATTGCACCTCCAAATCTCCCAAACTAGACAAGTAGGGGGTGTGGCAGGTCATCACTCAGCTACCCGGTACACAGGCTGCTAACTAGGAAACGGAGCTCCACATCCCCTCCCTCCCTCCCTACCCGTGAGCCTAGAAAATGGGCTGACTTTACATCAGCTCAGAAGTGGGAGGGGGATGTTCCCTGACTTCAGGATGAAAACATGACTCCTCTCCTTACACCAGGAGAATAAGCACATTATTTGATTGGTACATTAAATGCCATCAGTACAGAGTGTGTGCTCCATTATGCTGGTATCTCATGCCTGTTAAAAATGAGGCTCAGGAATACTCTCCTGGATGATGTGATTTTGAGATGGAGTTTTCAGTCGGAGCTTTGGGAGTGTTCCCCCAAAGCAGCAGTTCCATGGGGCAGCTACGAAATTAAGAACAAATAATTCTGCTTCTGGCACCTGGCATATGATTACAGGCGTAGCTTCATGCCATTAAGGGGCTCCAGAAACATGACTCCAAACAGGTTGCATCTCATTTCATCCTGTGAGTTACTGTGTTCCTTGACAGCCTGATAAAGCTGGCTGTGAGTTTCCTCCGGCCCCTGGGAAGTGGCATCTGAGGAGGGACGTGCTGTTGCATGAGTGTGGACAATATAATCTCCCCCAGACTGTGAACCACAGGATGCCTGGGGAGCAGCCTGTACCGGCTGAGAAGGTGGGAAAAACATTTTCCTTTAAACCAGGGGTTCTCAATCAGGGCTGATTCTGCCTCCCAGGTGACATGCGGTAACATCTAGAGACGTTCTGTTTGTCACAAATCGTGGCTGCTCCTGGCATCTATGGGTTAGGGCCAAGGATGCTGCTAAACACCTCTAGTGCCCCGGGCAGCTGTCTGCTGCCAGGAATGACCCAGCCCTTAAATGTTCATAGCAGCCAATGTTGAAACCCCTGCAAAGACGCTGTACTGAGTTTCCGTGCTCCAGTTGTTGGGCAACATGAGCTTGAGAAGGGCTGTAATCAGGGCCTTGGGAACACGGGTTCGAAGATGACAGTGGCAACATGAAAACACAATGCTTATTCTACGTGCTCACCCAGTGCTGGGCTGTGAGCTCATTTAATTCCTATGACTCTGGGAAAAGGTGCTGTTATAATCCCATTTTACAGCAAATCAACCAAAGATACACACATCTGGTAAACGGAAGGGCAAGGAGTTTGTTTTCTTCTCGGCACACTTTTTTGAGGGGGTGAAGTGGGAGGAGGGGTGTCCGATTCCCCTCACTCAACTATGAGCCCCGCAAGGGCAGCATCTTGTGTGAGCTGGACCTATAGGCCCCAGCAAAGTCCTTGGCCCTCAGTAGGTGCTGACAAGGGTTTAATGGAATTGAATGAAGGCAGGCAGGAAGCAGGGCAGTGTTGCCTAATGGTTAGAATGTTGGCATTGCAGTTTGATTTCCAACCATTCAACAGATAACCATCATGCAGCTTCTATAGTCCAGAACAGGCAGGGACCTGTTGGAGCTGACCTATGCTCGCCCATGAGAGCTGACTGTTTTTCAGGAATTTTGAAAGCTGGTTGTCAGAGCCATTAAACAGGATGGAATTAGTATCAACTTACATTTAAATAAATTGTATCTTTAAAAAGGTAATAAAACTCATCAGTTCAGTTGCTCAGTCATGTCCGACTCTTTGCGACCCCATGAACCGCAGCACGCCAGGCCTCCCTGTCCATCACCAACTCCCCACTTCCTAATTATTTTACTAGCATTTCTGTTCCGAAATGTTATTTATGCCTATTTCAGGGGTTGCCAAACTTCTTCTGTAAAAGGGCCAGATAGAAGTATTTTAGGCTTTGCAAGCCCTGAGCTGAGACCCCTCCGCCCCTGTTTCATGTCCCCTGGAATGTTGTATCTGTAGGGTGGAAACACTCTGCAATGGGGTACGTCCCTTCCCAACTCTCCATGTTCAGTGAGGCCTGCTGAGAACCTGAAGTTGGCCGTGGTGGGAATATTTCCACCAGGGAGATTGTCAAATGCTATGAATCAGCACCCCCGCCCCCTACCCACCGCAAGCTGATGCTTAAACCTTCACCAGCACACCGCTGGACACAGTGATGGGCAGAACTGGAACAGATCCTGCCGTCTTGGAGGATACAGTGTGTTGGGTTTGTGGAGCATTTTGTTTGTGGGGCCTACCTATGGCCGTGTGGTAGGTAGAAGCAGAGGTGGCCCTCTCTCAGGGCTAGTCATCGGCTCTTGCGCCCTCCTCCCCACTTCTTCACGTCCCTCTGTGGGCTGCCAGGGCTCTCTCAGGGCTAGTCATCGGCTCTCGCGCCCTCCTCCCCACTTCCTCACGTCCCTTTGTGGGCTGCCAGGGCAGCAGGTCTGTCTTTACCCTCTGAGTTGGCTCCAGGGGGTGACCTGAGGGACCTCAGTGTTGAGCTGCGAGCTGTTTCCCGCTCCCTCACTACATGTCCCCAGCGTCTAGCATGGAGTAGCATCTTCACCAACATGGCCCCGAGTGAATCCGTGGTACACTGTTGATCCGAGTGGAAGAGGAACTTGCAGTGAGCCGGTGAGAGCAGAACGCTGGTCTTTGGGACGGGCTCAAACGAGGAGGGGCTGCCAGCAAAGATCGGAGAACATGGAAGCTTTGTCTGGTGATCTTTGTGAGTCAACTGGCCCACGAGCCCCGGGAGAGTGATGGGTTCGTGACCTTGCCTGTCGTTCCTACTGCTCCATGACCCTCAGGTTTGATGCCAGGAGGGTGACCTCTAAGGGACTTGCACTGTTGCTGGCAGAATCTGGACTCCTGTGGCACCGAGGATGACCTGGGTACCTGAGGCATTGGTGGAAACTCAGTGGGCTTGTGTCTCCTACAGAGGCTGGGGGGCTGCAGGGAGGGAGCTTCCGATGGAATCTGACAGCTGGACTTACTCATTTTTAGGTCAAGAACCTGGGCCATTGGGAGGCGAGGGACTCTGCGTATCACTGAGTATAAGCGCATCCCATCTCCTCGCAGCCTCGCTCACTGACCTCAGTCTACGGCCTAAGCAACAGGGGACAGGTGAGCCTGACCACAGGTCAATGTGTATTTGCTTGCAAGCACGAGGGCTACTGTTGACCAGGAACTCCTGCTTTCAATTTCCAGGGAACTTCTTATAGTATCTTGTGGGCTCTATGTCACTGACCTCAAACTCAAACCAAGAAATATTATTGAAAGATATATTGATCAAATTCAGCACTTTTCTTCCTGAGCCTCTGCTCAGGAAAACATTACAAAAGGAGTGGGAAAAACATGGTCAGACAGAATTTTGGGTGAAAATCTTGGCTAAGATCCTCATGTTTGTCTAAATCTCAACTTCCTCATCCTTAAGATGGAGATGGTAATTTCTGTCTTCTGGGTTGGTTGAGAGGAAGAAAAGAGAACAAATATATAACTCCCCCAGCATAGTACCTGGCACTTTATCACGCTGTTCCTATTCAATGCTTATAGATCAAGCACCATACCAAGCAGTGCTGAGGAGGTCTGGATGAAATCTGAAACTGCATCCTGGTAAATCTCATTCTGCTGAAGTTCTGCCCCCTGA
Source organism: Bos grunniens (assembly GCF_055505025.1). Taxonomy (NCBI): domain Eukaryota; kingdom Metazoa; phylum Chordata; class Mammalia; order Artiodactyla; family Bovidae; genus Bos; species Bos grunniens. Next base: position 8,185,272 of record NC_141182.1, read on the forward strand.
ACAGGGTGAGGAGGGTCCACAGATGTCCCTCAAGTGGACAGCAGCCGCTTTGTCTGCCATCGAGTCTCCCCACTCATGATTTCCTGTTGCACCCCATCACCTCCTTCCTGGGTACTCTTGACGGCCTCTCCACCAGCCTCCCAGCCTCCAGGCTGCTGCTTTGCAAACCTTGTCCAAGTTGTGCTGTGGACAGTGACCTGGATGAAGGTGACATCTACAAGTCACTCCCCTGGATGGCCTGTGTGGTGGCTTCCCACTGCTCTCAGGGGAGAGTCTGGTCCCTGGGCCTGCACTTCAGGGCACTGCTTGCTCTACCCCTGCTCACCTCTAGGGCCTTTGCCCTGCACCCTCTGGGCTCTTTGTATGCCGTGGCAAAATGCCTGCCATTTCCTGCACGGGCTGAGGGTCTTCCCTGATTCCTAATGACCACTTGGAGTCAGGACATGTCCATAGTGCCACAGCACACACCCGCAAACCTCTCCCCACCCCCAACCCCACTCCTGTAGTGCCATGAGTAGTATGGTAATTGTCTTCACATGGCCTTAGATGCTGAGCTTCGCACCTGGGCCGGGTCCTGATTAGCCACATGAGGTTGGCAGCCTCTCTGTATCCTTACCTGCAGGAGGGGATGGTGATGGGTCAACCCTGTGTCATAGTGCTGCTGTGAGAAGGAAAAGTTGTATGTGTGCTTAGGACGCTAGGAATTATTCCTGCAACTGGCAAACAGCAGCTCAATAAAGGTCTGAACAACAGATCTAACCCCCTTAAATGGGCTTCCCAGGTGGTAAAGAACCCGCCTGCCAATGCAGGAGATGTAAGAGACGTGGGTTTGAGCCCTGGGTCAGGAAGATCTGGAGGAGGGCATGGCAACCCACTCCAGTATTCTGGCCTGGAGAATCCCAGGGACAGAGAGGAGCCTGGCAGGCTACAGTCCACGGGGTCGCTAAGAGTCAGACATGACTGAAGCGACTGAGCACGCACAAACCCTCTTAAAGGTATGGACTGGGGCGGTGTCATCAGTTAGGGGCTCCGGCTTGACTCCTTCTTGTTTGATGGTTTTCTCAAGGCTGTTGAAGTTCAGAACTTGAAGAAGAGAATTTGCCAGCAGGTTGTAGGGAGTCAGTGAATTCCCCATTTCCCCACCTAATTTGCCTCCCCAGGGCTCATGAGAGAACAGCTCTGCACATCTATCTCCCGGGCAGCCTGCACATGTCTTCTCTGCAGAGGGACACACATCGGGCCTTGACTTCCACCCAGGTGCCAGCCCTGGCCTGGCTTGGGTGAGTATCTTTTGGGGAGCCCTAATCTTGCATGTTCTGGAGCAGGGGAAAGGGACAATCCCCACTGAAGGGCTGCCGTGGACAGACTTTGGCATTTATGATGCAGTTCAATGCATGCTCACACACCCGTGTGTCCACTTACAGACGCACCTTCACTGAACAAAAAGGCACAGATCTGGGGGTTTTAATGCTATCGACTGTAGAAGTGTGTGGATGTGAGGAACCCAAACCCAGAGCTGAGCACTGGCTAGGTAGCTCTGGGTACTTCTCCCGATGGCGCATAGGGACCATTTCTTGTTGCACAGCTGGAGTGCCCCTGTGACATGGCAGTTTGTTCCTTGAGGGTGCTTCCAATATGGTTCTCTCACAGCCCTGCAGGGCCTGGGGATGCAGAGAGAAATGACCCGGCCTGAAGGGGAAAGGAAAAAAGGTCCGGGCTGCTGGGGTGCAGGCAGAGGGGGTGCCCATAACGCTGGAGAGGGATTCTGTGTCTAGGTTCCTGTTAGGAACTGATCAGACTCCAGGAGGAGAAGGAAAGCAAGGAGGGATGGTGGCTGGGGAGGCTTGTCTCCGCACCCCCGGCAGAAGCTTGAGGACTCCAAGGGCAGACAGACATCTGTAAATGACCAGAAGGCCCGTGGAGTCCGACCTGCTGAGACAGGGTGTTTGTGTGGCTCATTATTTGGATACCTGATGGGACATTTGCAATTCGAGGGAATATCTGTGTCCAGTGGCCATCCAAGTGGGTGGCCAGAGCTGAGCTGGGGGTGGAGGGTCACCTGGTCATCCAGGTGGGCGGCCAGAGCTGCGAGGAGGGTGGTGTCACCTGGCCATCCAGGTGGGCAGCCAGAGCTGAGCGGGGGTGGAGGGTCACCTGGGCATCCAGGTGGGCGGCCAGAGCTGGGCGGGGGTGGAGGAGTCACCTGGCCATCCAGCTGGGCGGCCAGAGCTGGGCGGGGGTCCCAGGTCGGGCAGCCCTCTCCCAGCACCTTCGGCCCAGCCCGCCCTGGCCCCGGCCCTGGCCCCTCGGGCTCGCACCCGGCCGGCCCTCTGCCACCGCGCGGACCGCTCTCGGGCCCGGGCCGCCCGGGCACCGGCGGCGGGGGGGCGCGGCCCGGCGTGACGTCAGGCGCCCCGCCCCCGTCCCCGGTTCCGGGCGGGGCGCCCGGGTCCCGCGGGCCAGGCCGCCCCCGCCCCCCGCCCCGGGGCCGCCGCTCCAGCCCGGCCGCGCCCGCCCCTCGCCCCCCCCGCCGGCGGACCCCGCCCGCGCGAGGCCCAAGCCGCGGCGGCGGCCGGCGTTGCCGCCATTGACGTCAGAGGGCGGGCACATGACCCCCGGGGACCAATCGCGCGCGCGCCGCGCGGCTCCGCGAGCTCCCCGCCGCGCCGGCCCCCGCGGCCCCGCCGCACACTCGCCCGCGGACGGCCGCCCGGACACACGCACCGTGCACACGAGCGGGCGGCGGGCCCGAGACACGCCCGCCCGCGCGGCCGCCCGCCCCCGCCGCCGCCGCCCCCCGCCCGCCCGCGCCCCCGCGCCCCCGTCCGCCGCCCGCCGAGCCGGTCCGGCCGCCGCGAGCATGCACCCGACGAGCTAGGAGGAAGCCGGAGCCCCGCAGGAAGCCCCGCGCCGCCCGCCGCCCGGGCCCCGCCCCTGCGGGGCGCCCCCAGCCCCGCGCCCGCCGCCTTCCCGGGGGCTGGGGGGGTGCGGGCCGCCGCCCGGGGGGCCCCGCCGCCCCGGCAGCCCGGGCCAGCCCCTCTCCCCGCTTCCCTCCGGCCCGGCCATGGATCTGACCAGCAGCTCGGGCGGCGGCGACCCTCGGCAGATCGAGGAGACCAAGCCGCTGCTGGGGGGCGACGTGCCGGCCCCCGAGGGCACGAAGATGGGCGCTGTGCCCTGCCGCCGGGCCCTGCTGCTGTGCAACGGGATGAGGTACAAGCTGCTGCAGGAGGGCGACATCCAGGTCTGTGTCATCCGGCACCCGCGGACCTTTCTCAGCAAGATCCTCACCTCGAAATTCCTGAGGCGCTGGGAGCCACACCACCTAACGCTGGCCGACAACAGCCTGGCGTCCGCCACGGTGAGTCGCTCTTCGCGTCGGCGCGCCCGCACCCCCGCGCCTCCCCTCGGGGCCCAGGAGGCGCCCCCTCCCACCGGCCGCAGCACCTGGAGCTCGGGGCCTGCCCGGCGCCGGGGGGCTGGTGGGGGCAACGGGAGAACCAGGCACCCCTTTCCTCGGCTGGGCTCCTGGCTGCATTGTGGATTCCGGCGGGCCCGGGGAGACCCTGGAATTCTGGAGAGGATCTGGCCCTGTCCCCAGACTAAGCATTCGGGCACCTCCGGGCCCAGCGCTTGTGTTCCTTACGGCCGGGACCTTGGGATAGACCCGAGGCTGGGCCCCGATGGTGGTGAGGGTTCCCTTTCTGAAGGCACATCTGGATCTGCGCCGGAGGGGAAAACAAAACAATTTTTTTAAAAAAGAAAAAAAGGCCCCAACAACCTCAAAACCCCAAAACCCAAAAAATTTCCAGAAGCCAGTTCCTTTCTTTGCTCTACCCGTCTTTTTCCTGCCCGGGCTGGTAGGCAAAACTGGGTGCTTCCCTTTCTGGGGGAAAAACAAAACAAAACAAAAAAACCCCACATCGTTGGCAACACAGGGAGGGTAGAAGTGAGGGGGAGGGGGCGGGGGTCCTGGGTTATCTCCTCCCCACCGAGGGCGGTCAAGTTCCAGTGCGGAAGCTGGCTTGTGGGGCTCTGGTGTTGCATTGTCTGTGTAGTATTTGGTACGTGTGTGTTGTTGCTGGAGGTTGTATTTATGTTATTGTTTTAAAATGTATGGTTGGGACTGGGTCACCCTGATGAGAGGGAGAGAGAAGTCGCGGATTGGTTTCTGAAATCAAATCTGCAAGGTGGAGAGAGAAGGCTGTGGTGGGGTCGTTGCGGGGGAGGGTAGCAGGCAGGAGGTGAACAGGATGCTTTGTGTTTTGAAACAAGGACAGTTTAAAGCACCAGCTCTGCTTGGGCCTGAGTCTTGCTGGGTGCAGGGTGGTGTGTGGTGGGGGGTGTCCCATCCTCTCTGGAGAGGTGGCAGGTCTTCCCCAGAATGCAGTCTTCGCAGGGGCATCCGTGATCCTGTTTACTAAGCCTGTGGGGCAGTGGGGGTGTGCTGAATCCAATGTCTGCCCACACCTGTGCCAAGAACACCCAGCCAGGAAGCAGGGTGTCACTTACAAGACATGTCACAAACGTGTAGCGTGTGCAGATATCCCCCCGGCGTCCATGTTCCCTTGGCAGTGTGTCACAGGCCATGACACATGCTCCAAGGAATGGGGAGGGGGGAAAAGTTAGCAGAAGAAACCATACTCTTTGAAACAGCTCCCCCTCCCCCCCACCTCCCGGGAGCATTGAAACACACGAGGACTCTTATTCTGAATTTTGGGTCCGACGTGCTCAGAACACCTATTTTTTCTTTCCTGTGGGCACGCTGGTGCAATCTGCAATGACCGCCTTCTCGGGGAGGATCCTGGGTTGCCGTGAAGCCTTCTAGCCCCAGTTTCAGGCTCGCGCACGTTCTCAAACCCTGTCCCAAGCCCCAGGCCGCGGCATTGGGCTTTTCATTTGACAGAGGGGGAGCCTCGGAAAACCCGCCAGCACACAGCGTTTTAGATTCAGCCCTCAGTGGTCCCCTGCCTGGGAGCTGCAGCCTCCGAATCTGGCTTCAGAATTTTCCCCTGGCTGGCGGGGGGTTGTGGGGTGGGGGGTGGGGGGTGGGGGTGGGGGGAGGTCATAGTGCGGGACCTTTATCTTTCTTTCTGCCACCCCTTAACATGAAGGGGAGCTGGGGAGGAGAACGCGTCTGGGAGGCACAGTGGCCCTCCGTGGGAAGGACGGGCCCAGCTCCTGTGGCCCCCTGGGGGAAGCCGGGCACTGTGCTGTGCTGCCCGTGGTTGAGGGGAGCCAGCTTGGGAGGCGCAGGGTGCCCCTCCCCCTCCCCGCCCTCCCCCAGTTTACCTCTGATTGCTCAAGAGGTGTGTTTTGGAGAGAGAGAGGGAAGGAGGCGAGGGTGAAGCCACTCGCCCTGGGCTTCTCAAGCAGCCCGCCTTCCTCCCCGCCGCCCCCCGCCCCCAGCCCCACACCACCTTCCCCAGCTGGAGTGGGTGGCACCTTCCCCTGCCCAGGCCCCTCCGGAGAAGAGCCGTGATTTTTGGGCTTGGGGGCCAAGGGCCTGATGCGTCTCAGCAGAGCCTTGCCCTGGCGTTGGGAAACACGTAGGGGGGTACTCCGGGCCGGTGTGCCATGGGCTGCCCCCCTTCTTCCCCTGTCAGCAGGCCCCACTGGCAGGGGAGGGGTTGTCCCTAACTTTGGCCACGGTGGGCTCCAGGGGGGTGCACGGGTCTCCTTGTGCCAGGGCCCGTGGGCACGGACTGGGGCTGCTGAGGCAGGCCCAGCTACGGCAGCGGCCTCTAGGGCAGAGGTGGGGTTGACGGGCACCTTATCCCATCACCAGACACCTGGCTGGTGCTGGTGTCCAGGCCCCGGGGAAGGAAAGCAGTCCAAGGGGCTTCCCTGAGGCCCGGGCGTTATGTAATCTGTCTGCGTTTTAGAGCGTGGCCCAAGCCCTCGATTGAGAAACGTTAGCCCAAATGAAACAAAGGTGAACTTGAGAGTAGCTCACGGCAGCGGCGGAAAGCCCCGTGCGGCCCAGCCTCGATGGACCGGTGGGGCAGTGTTTCGTATCGGTCACAGCCTTCTGTAAAATATGCATCGTCCTTTCATTAAGCCGTCTACACAGCTCCTCTCAGAACCATCTGGTGATTATCTGGTTAACTGTGTGGGCTTCAGGCACAAGACTCAGAGTGATTGATCTGGATTCAAACCAATAAACAAACCAAATACACTCTTTGCCCAAACCCTCTTTGTAGTCTGTCTACACCATCCAATTAGCTGGATGGTGGTCAGAGATACAGACCAGGCGTCCAGGACCACAGCTGTCTCAGGCGGGGCGGGGGTGGCGGGGAGGCATCCAGGCTCTCAGTCCCACCTGGCGGCAGCTCCAGCCGGGTGCCCCCCACCCCCCAGATGGACGGCCCTCTCTCCATTCCCTGCTGGGGAGGTGGGCTCAGCCCGGGGCCCCCTGGGGTGGGCGGAGGATGGGCTGGATGGTGGCAGCCTCCTCCCCTGGCCTGGCTGTAAACTTTGCCTTCGGTGGGGTCAGGTTGGAGCTTGCCCCCGCGCCTATCTGCTGGGCCGGTTACTGATTAAATCCTTGCAGAGTCAACAGTGTGCCTGACATGGCGGTGACAGCGCCAGGCCTGATGCACTGCGTGCAGGAGACTTTGGATCCGGAAGACTCATAAACAAAGAGGGGAACACAAAGGCCACAGCGCCCGGCGGCTGCGAGGGGTGGGCGGGGGTGCCTGCCAGGCGCCTGCCCCTCCCTGGGGTACACATGGCCGCACCTTGCGGGGGCAGGGCCCATCTGCCCAGGCTGTGGCCTGCACACGGCGCCTCCTTGCCGCTTCATGTCCGGACTTCCCAGTCCCCCGCCTCCCTGGGCCTCTCGTGGCTGCTGCCCACGGTGTCGGTGGTAGCCAAAGGCTCACAGTCCTGCAGAAGCAGGCAGGATTCGGGTCTGAGGGACCAGAATCCATTTTGCTGTTGTCTTGCCTGGGCTGAATTTGATCACCTGCTGGGCATGTTTGTCCGCGGGAAGAGGGCTTTGTCCTGCGCTTTGTCTCCTCTGCACCAGAGAAGTGCGGGTCAGCTGCTAACCTTTCATTCTACCTTTTTTTTTTTTTTTAAATAACATGTAGCATGTGACATCTCAGAATTGGAGGAGGTGGTCTAGAATTGGGGGAGGAGGTCTAGAATTGGGGGAGGTGGTCTAGTCTGACCAAAGAGGGATCAGAGCACAGGTTAACAGTGGCCTTCTTTATTCTTAAGCCTCGATTCATCAATGAGACTTGTTTGTAAATTCTCAGCCATTCTGCTGCTTTGGCTGAAATCTCTCTGGGCTTTTTGCTGCGAAAGGGAAAAGAGGAGTCCCTGCACTTTTTGTTGGTTTCTTTGGCCTGATGTTTTCTTCAGGGCCCGACCTTCTGAGCTTGGACTCACGCTTCCTAAGCACCTACTGGGTGTCGAGTGCCAGGTTCGTTTGGATGGTGGTTTCTCTTGGGAGTTGAACTCTGCGTCCTCCCGAGTAAGTCCCAGGTCCCGTGGGAACTTGCCTGCGTGTGCATGCACGCGTGTGTTCGTTTCTCCACTCCCGTCACTTGCACCTCTTCCTTGGGCCCGTCCCAGCCTTTGATTTCTGTGGTGCTTTTCGTGGTGTGAGTAAACACAGAGAATTCTTTTTTCTTCTTTCGGTGCCATTTGTCATAAGATTTTGGAGTATATCAAATTTGTTTCCCAGGTAACTTGTCTGTTTGGAGGGGGTGGAGGGGAGGGGCAGAGACAGAAGAGGAGGAGAAAATCTGAATTCTCTGTAAACAGCACAGGTGGTCTGCCCCCCAGGCTGTAGTAAATAAGTGCGTTTTCAGGAGGGATAGTTTTGACGCTGCCACTCACCTGGTGCGATCTGAGGTGCCCTTTCTGGCCACAGGCAGAATCACGCCGGTCCAGGTTGAAGGTGTCAAGCCTGCCACTCACGACTGGGCTCTGCTACTGAGCCAGCGTGGGCTCTGTGCCCACAGGTGGCCATGCCCGGCGTGCCCACTCTTCAGTGCCAACTGGGGTGCCCGCTGACTCACCTGGCAGTAGGAGAGGGCATTTGTGGGGCACCACATTCAGCCAGGCTTAGGGGAACCCTGGCGGCCAAGTCACCCTGAAAAACTGAAGCTCCCCGAGGGTACCTCATTGCTGGCTTCAGCTTGGCCCGCGAGCGTGGTACCCACTTGGTAGTTTGGTGGAATGGACCTCCAGATGTGGTCAAGTTATGCCTTAGATGAAAGGCTTACATGAGATTCAGCAAGGCAGCCTCGCGGTTCAGGCGTCTCCACTGCAGAGCAGCACAGAAGGGTTTGCTTAGGGTCTGGATTGTAAACTTCCTGGCTGTGTGACTTTGGGAACGTTGCTTTCCCTTGCTGGGCTTTGCTTTCCCCCTAGAAGAGGGGATGAGCCTGCCTCATGTCCAGGGCTCCTGTGAGTACTGGAGATCGGTCACGTTGGCACCTGGCATGTTCCAGCACGCAGCAGGGGTGTGACAGGGGGCCTGTGATCCCCTTGGGGTTCTCCTCTTTAGCCTGAGAGAGCGTCGTGAAACCCTGGACGCATGCAGGGGCGACCGCTCTTTAGAAACGGGCCAAGTCCAGAGGAAAGTCTCCGGGGACGAGCGGTGTGTTTGGGAGACTTAGGGCTATTTAGTGGATCTGGGATGTATGAAGGAAGAGAAATTGTTGGAAGCAGTTTGTGAACAATTCCTCAAGGGGAACAGTCTAGTTTTTTTTTTTTTAAAATACAGAATTCCCCCCACCACCTTTTTTTTTTTCCTGAAAACTGAAATACTAATACGCACGTCGAGTACCTTCAGATGGTACGGCAGGGCATATGGGGAAGGTGATGCGTCCCTACAGTCCCCAGTTCTGCTTGCAGGCTGGCCCTGCGTCCTTGCTGAGTGTTCGGGGTGTCTTCACAGGGTCCTGTGCTGCCGTTCCTGGCCGGGTGGTGTGCTCTCTGTCGGTCGTTCTGTGCAGATCCGTCCCAGCTGAGCTGCTCCTCTCTGCGGCATGGCAGAGGGGCACCGCAACGGCGTCAGTAGACTGTCCCCTGCCACTGGACACTTAGCTTAGTGCCAGGCTTCTGCTGTTTCCAGACAGACAACTTGCCATTTTTATGGAGCGGAGTTGCTGTTTTTATCATTTGAGTCCTCTTCGCCTGTTTTTCTGGCAAGTGTTAAAATATTCAGGCCCACAGTGCTTTGGGAGGGTGTGCTGACCCTCCCACGGCGGGGACAGGCTTTGCAGCCTGGGGTCACTGCTGTCTTGAGTCACGCCTGGGTCTGGCTCACTCTCAGTGGCCAGCGAGCCTCCTGAGCGCCTGGCTGCCCGGCCCCGGCCAGAGCTGCTGACCTCCGCCCTGAGGACAAGGGTCTATGTGGCCAGGCGGGCCGTTTCCTGCTCCACCTGCGAGCATCGCTGCTGTCCCCCAGCTTCCTGCTTCCCCAGGATGGAGGCCAGGCTGCCCAGCCCCGTGGGGGAGAAAAGCAGGAAGTGATAGTGTCTCTTCCCAGCTCCCGGCGCTGGTGACAAGGCACCCAGTGTGTTCAGTGGGGCGTCGAGGGGGGCCGTGTGAGGCTGAAGCTGGGCTGATACCAGCGGGGCCCTACGAAGGGTGCGCGCGCGTGTGTGTGCATAGCTGGGCTGATACCAGCGGGGCCCTACGAAGGGTGTGCATGCGTATATGTGTGTGTGTGCATAGCTGCGCTGATACCAGCGGGACCCTACGAAGGATGCGCGCGCGCACGTGCGTGTGTGTGTGTGTGTGTGTGTGTGTGTGTGATAGCTGCGCTGATACCAGCAGGGCCCTACCAGCAGGGCCCTACGAAGGGTGTGCATGCGTGTGTGCATGCGTATATGTGTGTGTGTGCATAGCTGCGCTGATACCAGCAGGGCCCTACGAAGGGTGTGCGCGCGTGCGTGCGTGTGTATGTGTGTGCGCATAGCTGGGCTGATACCAGCAGGGCCCTACCAGCAGGGCCCTACGAAGGGTGTGCATGCGTGTGTGCATGCGTATATGTGTGTGTGTGCATAGCTGCGCTGATACCAGCAGGGCCCTACGAAGGGTGTGCGCGCGTGCATGTGTGCATGCGTGTGTGTGTGTGCATAGCTGCGCTGATACCAGCAGGGCCCTATGAAAGGTGTGCGTGCGTGCATGCGTGTGTGTGTGTGCGTGCGCATAGCTGGGCTGATACCAGCAGGGCACTACGAAGGGTGTGCGCACGTGCATGCGTGTGTGTGTGTGTGTGTGTGTGTGTGTGTGTGTGCATAGCTGCGCTGATACCAGCAGGGCCCCGTGCGCGTGCGTGCGTGTGTGTGTGTGTGCGCATAGCTGGGCTGATACCAGCAGGGCCCTACGAAGGGTGTGCGTGCGTGCGTGCGTGCGTGCGTGTGTGTGCGTGCGTGCGTGTGCGTGCGCATAGCTGGGCTGATACCAGCAGGGCCCTACGAAGGGTGTGCGCACGCGCACGTGTGCGTGTGTGCGTGTGTGTGTGTGCGCGCGCATGCGGGTGGTTTTCGCGTCTGTTGAGACTAAGGGGATCATGGAGAACATATTTTTTGGTGCGGAAATGGGTTGTTGTGCTGAAAGTGAATGTCCAGTAGCTTTTATACCTGGCACATCCCACTGTCTGGGATGTCAGTGGGGTGGGTGGAGGGGAGCAGCCAGACGCAGCAGAGGGGTCAGACGGGCAGGCTGGAGTCCAGCCCCTGCCGCGCCCTGGATGGTGGGTGACCTTGGGCAGGCCACCTCCCCTCTCTTGTTATCTGTGAAGTTCACATTATGGGGACTTCCTTTTAGCATGATGTCAGGGTTAGGTGAATTAAGGCTTGGCAGTTCATTTAGCAGATAAATATCACTGTCTGTAGGCACTTTGAGGAAAACCAGTCCCTGTCCTCCTGGAGCGTGTGTCGGTGGGGTGGGGGACAGACAAGAAACCACTGAGTAAGGAAATATCAAGTCTGTCCAGCCCCTGAGAAAGCAGCAGCAGTGGGTGGGCGAGCTGTGTGGGGCTCAGGACTTGCTGATCTACATGCTGTGTTCAGGGCAGGAGGCGGTGTCTGGTGGGAGAGCATTCCTGACAGAGAGGACCGCAGGTGCAAAGGCCCTGAGGCTGGCCTTAGCTTAGCGATCCACCCCTGCCTTCCAGGAGCTGCCGTCATCTATTAAAAAATATCTGTGAGCATCGGACGTGCTCAGAGGGGGGCACACCGGCAGCTCCCTGCCCCGTGGAGCTCCTTCCTTTCTTTCTAGCACTTCTGGGGTGTGTGTGTTTTATTTAACCCACTCCCTCCCTTAGTGGAGAATGGCAGTGCTGTAAGAGACTCTTAAAAAAAATTATTCAGTACAAAACCCAGCCAAACTCTTCAAAACCAGCTCCCTTTGTCCATACTGCATTACAGAGGTTCTCAGACCTAGAACCTACTAATCATTGAATTCGCCTCAGGCTTTTTTTCCATTGAGTAAGCACTGAGGGCCAGCGTGATTCCCAAAGACCCTTGCACTTGACCCAGCAGCTGGGCTGGCACTTACCCTGGGGCTCCCACCCCCCAGCACCCTAGGCCACTGCTACCTGCCTTTCCCGTTGGTTCTCCTACTCTCAGGCTGCTGTCAGAAATGATGTGACCGGGAGAGCGTGCACAGATGAGGCTGAGCAAACTCCTTTCGGAGGGAAGGAGAAGGGCCAGATTCTCCAGTCACCAGTGGGACTCCGTGGGGCAGGGCAGCAGAGGCTCCTGGGGCTGGGGTCATCAGGGGAGAGGAGATGGCCCTGGCATGTTTCCTGGGGTCCTGGGCTGGTCCCCAGCTCTCAGAGGTCCGGGAGAGTTGCAGGTAGGAGCGCACAGCCTGGGGAGAGCCCAGACTGCCTCCCGGCCTGTCTGCTGCCTCTCTCGGCTCACTGTCCAGCCCAGGTGAGTCTGGTCTCCTCCGCGTGCCCGCGTGAGGCTCACCGTGGGCTGGGGCCTCACTGTGCACAGCCTGGGGTGCTGTAGGGGGTTCGGGAGAGCCAGCCTGTGCTTCCCAAAGCACGGATCCCTTCTGGCTCCTGTCCTGGGCCAGTGGGGGGTTTCTGCCTCGTCCAGGGCCTAATGGAGTAGGGGCTGGGGAGAGGGCGCGAGCGCCATGCGGAGGTTTGGTTTGTGAGTCTGGCCACTCTGTAGGCCACAGCTCAGTCACAGGGTGACCCCGGAGGGCGGGGGAAGCTGGGGAGCAGAGTTTGTCACATGTGGGAGACAGGAGCCCCTGGATCAATGGTGACTCCCGCCCTGGGGCCTCTGAGACGCGACAGCAGTCTGGGGGTCTCCAGGGTACCTGGAGTGGAGCTGCTGCCCTGGAAGGGAAATCCACACGGCCTGGTCTTGTCTGGCTCCTGGGTTTGAGCGTGGGGGCCAGTCAGGAAAGTCTGCAGTCTTGCTGTCTGGTGGGGGATAAAACAGAGAAGGTAAACCTCTCGCACGGGCTGAGCAGTGCGCTCATGATCACCATGAGGCTCACCGTCCGTGCGCCGAGGACCAGGCAGCGTGCTCAGTGGATTTTCCGAACAGATGCTGAGGTGGAGACTCAAACGGGGAGAACTGGGGAGAGGCGGAGTGGCGAGGCAAAGGCGGGTCTGCGCCACACCTGGGGGTGCTTGTCCGTGAATGTCCACGCGTCTGTCTGCTGGAGGTCCAGAATGACTTCAGCCTCTTGCAGAAGCTTCTCAGTTGGGAACCAGTGCGCTTATCAGTTTCGTGTTTGGCAGACATCCCTTGGTGAATTTGTCAAGTGAGTTCAGGGAACTGGTGTTGGAACGTGAATGCCAAGTATTTGCACAGAGTAAGCGCCAGGTACTAGGTTTTTGGATGGAGTACCAGCTACTGTGTGTGCAGAGGGGTTTCCAGGTCCTGCCCTTGGGAGCAGGTCCCCCCCACCCCAGGCGCTGGCTGGACAAGGTGGGTGTTCACTGGTACCGCACGTACAAAGTCAGATACACCCTTTGCCCCCCAAAGACTCACAGTCAGATTGGGGTGCACTTCAAATGAGGGGGCACTATAGGAGCACGCCTCCTCAGAGAGATTTGTGCCTTGTCCTGCTGTTTGGAGGCAGGAAGAGGTGCTGCTGCTGGAGGACAGGGGGTTTCATGAAGGACTTCGTCAGAGAGGCTCATCTCGACAGATAGAAGTGGGATTGGGGACTGGCAGAGAAGGGGGTCGGAGAAGGCGATGGCACCCTACTCCAGTACTCTTGCCTGGAAAATCCCATGGGCGGAGGAGCCTGGTAGGCTGCAGTCCATGGGGTCGCTGAGGGTCGGACACGACTGAGCAACTTCCCTTTCACTTTTCACTTTCATGCATTGGAGAAGGAAATGGCAACCCACTCCAGTGTTCTTGCCTGGAGAATCCCAGGGACAGGGGTGCCTGGTGGGCTGCCGTCTATGGGGTCGCACAGAGTTGGACACGACTGAAGTGACTTAGCAGCAGCAGAAAAGGGGGTAGGGGCCAGGGCCGTGGGAGCACCCTGGGAACACTGTGCTGTCCTCCGCAGGCGGTGGGCAGTGTGAGAGCATGTGGGGATGAGGACAGGCAGAGTTGCTCCTCAGTGTGGGGGGGCTCACCGGGGCGCGGGTGGGGTGGGAGGGCCCGTATCACGACGTGGGGGTGGGGGGCCCGGCTGAGAGCCCAAGGTGCCCCTGAGTGGGAGCTTCAGGAGAGCGGGGGTCTGCGTCACCAGGCCAGGCTTCAGCCCCAGCAGCAACCGCTGGACCGCAATTCACCGCCCCGGGTTCACTTTCAGGAGCTGGGCTGGGTGGACACTGCCATGACCCCTAGGCACCCCCACACTGCTGTCACCCCTCCTTTTCACAGAGGGGGCCCTGGGGCCAGGCCTCTCAGTAGATGCTCTGTGGCTGAGCGGGTGGATGACTGAGTGAAGGAAGGAGCGAACGTCTGGTCGGGTGGGCCCTCGTGTGGGTGGGGCGGGGAAGACCGCCACCATACGAGTCCCCTGCCTGTCTCCATCGCCTCCAGTGAAGGGCAGCGCGTGCCCTGCAGTTGCCCCACAAAGGGCTGGACAGGCCTGCGTTTCCTGGCCCGCAGCCCCCAGGGCCCTCGGGTGCTTTCCAGATCCTGGGCCTGGGCCCTCCGCAGGGCATTGTGGCTCCCAGGGCTCCCCTTCTGGAAGCTTCCTTCCTGGAGGCCTGAGGGGGGAGGCCCAGCCCGGCTCTCGGGCACTTGGGAAGGGGGTCCCATCGAGCCGAGGCTGGGTGGCCGTGTTGGCCCCCGGGGGCCATCATGGGCCCTCAGGCCAGCGGGCCAGGCGGTGGCGGGGGCAGGGCCGCTCTCTGGGAAGAGGAACAGCCCCTCTCTGACGTCTGTCTGCTGTTCCTGTGGGTTTGTGTTTCCTGACCCAGCGACCTGCCTTGGGGGTGGGAAAAGGGAGAGCTTGACCCCCTGCCGTCTGGTGACTCCTGCGCTAGGGGGTCCCAGCAGGGGGGCCTCCGGAGTCAGACGGCGGAGGGGACTGCCGGCCAGCAGTGGCACTGAGCCCTTGGTGTGTCTGCACGTTCAGACCAGCCCTCTGTTTACTCGTGGGGAAACCGAGGCTCCGAGAGCCTCAGCGACACTGGGACCCAGACGGCCTGGCTGCACAGCCACAGGCTCCTTCCTTTATAGCACGGCGCCCGCAGGGCAGCGAGAACTGCAGCTGGCACCCACCCCGTCTCTGTGCTGAGTCCTTCACGTACACGAGCGCTTCTCTCTTTCATTGTTTTGATCACAGTATAGTCAGTTTACAGCATTGTATTAGTTTCGGGTGTATCAGGTATAGTGATCCGATGTTTTTACCGCTTTTGCTCAGTTAGACGTTATAAGGTAACGGCTGTAATTCCCTGTGCGGTAAGGCGTGTCCTTGTTGCTTATCCATGTTATACGCAGTAGTTTGTGCCCCTGTCTTGCCCCTCAGCCCTGCCCTTTCCCTGCTGGTAACCACTGGTTTGTTTTCCACATCTGAGTCTATATCTGTTTGGCTGTATGTATGCATTTGTGTTGTTTTTCAGATTCCACACATAAGTGACATCATGTAGTATTTATCTTTCTCTGTCTGATTTATTCCACTAAGCATAATATTCTCTAGGTTCCGTCCTGTTGCTGCAGATGCCAGAATTTCATTCTTTTTTATGGCTAAGTAATATTCCATCGTAAGCATACATCCCATTTTCTTAATGTTTGTCTGTTGAGGGACACCTGGGTTGCTTCCGTGTCTTGGCTATTGTAAACAGTGCTGCTGTGAGCATTGAGGTGCATTATCTTTTCAAATTAGAGTTGTCTTTTTTTTTTCCAGGTATATTCCCAGGAGTGACACTGCTGGGTCAGATGTAGATGAACTTGTTTAAACTTCCCGATGCCCCTGTGAGGTGCCGCCTTCATTGTGCCCATTTTGCAGATGGTCAGACTGGGTCCTAGAGAGATGAGGTCACTGTTCACCCAGCTAGTGGTGCTGGAGCTGGGATTTGCCTCCAGGGCATCTGGCTCCAGAGAATAACTGCGAGCGCCGGTGAGCAGGGCTCAGGAGCAGAGGCTGAGAAAGGGCCAGGGTGGTCAAGGCTGTGTGAGGGGGTGGTGCCCGTGGAGTGGGGGAGGGTGGGGACTGAGCGAGCGTCTCACCCTGGGGGGTTCAGCTGTCTCCCTGCAGACCTGTGGAGGTTTGCTTCTCACCTGCCCCTGGTAAGGTGTCGGGATCATGAACTCAACCTCTCAGAGCCTGTTTGCTCACCTGAGATGGCCTGTCCCCAGAGCTGACTTTGATGGCTCGGTGGTGGCAAGCCTGGGGTCCAAAGCCCACTGTGGAGCGTGGCTGGGCTCCCCCGCCCTTGGGGCTCTGGCTCGGCCCCCAGAGCCTTCTCCGACCGCTGGTGGGATGAGGGGAAACTTGGCCCGGTGCTTACCCAGCTGGGGACCATGGCGTCTGTGCCCACCTATCTTCTCTGTCCGCTGTTCGCCTCCACACTTGTAAAATAAAACAAAAATAATCCCCCGGGGACGATGATGATCTTACAAAATGCAGAAGGAAATCATTCTCCCATAACCCCGCCACCCAGAAACCACCCAGGTGGACGCTTTGGGGTAGAGGTGTCTCTGCTCTCCCCTGGATGAGTCCGTGTGACACACGCGGTCGTGTGCACAGTGAGCTGGGCCAGGCCTTCTTAGTCACCGGTGCTGAGCCATTCTCGTGCACCATCTCAGAGTGTGTGTGCGCTCTGGCCCCGTGGGTCTCGGGGCCCAGATCCTGCTTGCTGGTGGGGACTGTCCTGGGCTTTGTGGATGTTGAGCTGCGCACTTGGCCCTGGGCCACTAGATGCCAGCGCTCTGCTCCCCACAGTTAGAACAGCCCCCGATGCCCGCAGATGCAGCTGGGAGTCCCCTGGGGGGCACAGGGCGGATTGAGAACGCCGTGGTGACCCGGCAGGGGCCTCGTCTGCCCCCAGAGGTCCCACATGAGGAGCGGCCCCAGCTGCGGGCTGGCCCCTGGCGGAGCTGGGAGCCTGCACTCCGTCTGCAGTCACCTTGCCCCCCTGGAACCTGGCACACGGTGGGAACCAGGAGCTAGCTGTGTGGGGCCGCAGGAGCCCTGACCCCGGCGTCTGTGGTGCAGGGCCGAGAGCCGAGGGCCCCGGAAGGAAATCCCGAGCTCCCCACACCTTTGATCCCTGCTGCGGGGCACCCCCCACTGTCCCTGCCTTCGCCTGATGACTCAGGACTTCAGAGATCTGGGTTGTTGGAAGGGGAATTGCATCATGCCAATAAAAAAAGAAGAGAAAATTAGCATTAGAAGGTTTTGGTGTGGGGAAAACGACTTTGAGACTCGCTTCTTGAATCCTGTCTAAGTTGTGTTTTAGGGGGATGGGGCGCAGAGGGAGTGGTGGGCACAGAGAGGAGGGGGTGGGTGCAGTGGGCGGCCGGCTTCGTGGCTCTCCTGTAAAGGCCTCCTGTGCTTGAATCAAGCCCCACCCGTGGCTGTGCTTTGGGTTCCCCTGCTCTTTGTAGCCGGGTGACCACACCACCAGCAAGGATACCCAGAGGAAGCTTCTGGAGCCTGTGTGGGTTCTGCTGGCAGGTGCAGTGACGGGGTGAGGGTCTCTGGCCAGAGACTGTTGCGGAGGGCAGTGGTCTGGGGCCCTCTGATGCCCCAGTGGTGAGCAGGGCGCCCTCTGGGCTGGGACAGCCAAGCGTTGGTGGATCTCAGCGCCTGGCCAGGTGGTCCTGTGTCAGGCACGACCCGCTCGGCGTTCACGGCGGGTCCTGATTGAAGGGGTGCCCGCTGCAGAGCGAAACCCTGGGGAAGAGGTAGCTCATGACCCTGCCTCCCGGGTCCAGCCTTCCCTGATGGGGACGTTCATTGTCTACAACTGCTGCCCAGTGATTTTGGATCCAGATACTTCTTAATTAGGCCACAGGAGCAGTGGCGTGATGCAGCCCTCGGTTTTCTTGTCTGTAAGATGGGGCTAAGGGGGGCTGCCCCCGGGTTCTCTAAAGAATGAAGGGCCATGGTGCACGCATGGAAAGTGCCCAGTGGTGTCACGCAGGGAGCAGCGCTCAGCAGACACCCCTGTGTCGTCACTGCCAGCTCGAGCCTGTCCTGCTCTGCCTGCCGCGCTCCTGATTCTGCTCGACTGGGAACTTCTTGAAGGCAGGGGTCTCATCCAGCAACACCCGATGATGTCAGCGCTGGCTTCTGGCAGAATCCAGTTGCCTGACGTGTAGAGGCCCCGGGCATCACAGGCCGAGAAGGGATGGAATGGGTCTCAGGTTTTGTGGGAAACCCCAGCCCTGCCTGGTGACCCCGGAGCTGTCGGGAGAACCTCCAGGGTGTGCCTGTGACCTCAGACCCTGGGACCTGGAATGGACCTCAGCCCTGGACTCAACCCCAGCCGCCGCGTCACCGACTCGGGCAAGATGGAAACCGGCAGTTGGGAGGATTAAGCTATTATTGGTGGTTTTCACCTCAGCTTTCAGCAGCAGTGCTTGGGAAATAAGATTTTGATCTTGGAAAATATGATTTAAAAACAGAAATGAAAGTCGCTTTTATTTTCTCAACGAGATTGCCCCTGACACATGCACAGGGCCTAAATGTTGGCGTTGAGGCTGAGCCTGCCGGTGGGGAGGCCACGCATGGTGCTTCTGCGAGGCATGCCTGTACACACGTCTTAACCCCCGCACCCCGGCTTCCCACCTGTGATCCCCCAACTTGGGTCTGCAGTGCAGGGGCATGCGATTTAGACAGGGCCCTGGCAGGCCCTCGTCTCTGGAGGTAGCTCACCGTGTGGTCTCAGCCTCGCTGACAGCGTCGGCAGTAACCCTGCTGCCAGGGGAGGGGGCACCTCCTTTGGACCCCTGCCGAGAATTGAGCCCCTTGCTCAATTCTGTGGCTTCACGGGGCTTGCCTCTGGTTCTTCACTCCCAGCGTGCCCGTCTCCGAGCGGGAACTGGGCGCTCTCCCGTCGGTCGAGGCCTGGGAGCTCTGCGTCCCCACTGGGCCTCTGTGGAGCCTTCTAAGAGGGGAGGTGTCCTGGCTGCCCCAGGGCTGACGCTCCCCTTCGTGCACTCTTCTGTGTGTCAGCTCACCCCCAGGCTTCCATGCCCTCAGCCTCCAGGTGGGTCTGGCCCATCGGTAGGGACCCTGGAGGGAGATGGGCCCTTTAGCTTCTCCCTCGGGCTGCCGTGGGCAGGCAGCGTCCCTCAGCCACAGCCCCTGTCCTGTTGCCCCCTGTCCCGGCTTCTGCAGCTGGGGCTTCTCCGTGTCCCTTTGGGCTGCAGGGCAGGAATTAGGCAACCGAAACTGTCCCACGCGTTTCCACTCGCTCCTGTGTCCCGGGAAAGCCCCGGCCCCAAGCCGGTCAAGACAGTGGGTCGCCCCAGGTAGAAACCCCCTCTCGTGCTTTGCCCGTGCTCTGCCCAGACCTTGCTGTGTTGGCCTTTTGTCGCAGTTTCTTCAGAGGACACCAGTTTGTGTCTGCCATCTGTTTCTTTCCGGGGCCCCGACTGAGGCCCCAGAAGCTCCAGGAGGATGGAGCTGTTTGCAGAGCTTCCCTCCCCTTAGAGTTCGGAGTGACCAAAGGGGCTGTACTGCTGAATGTGGGGAAAGAAGTTACTCTTTTGCACTTAGACCTTTTTTTTCTGAAAATATGCCCCTTCAAAGACAAACGGTGATGGTGGTGGTGGTGGTGGTGGTGGTGGTGGTGGTGGTGGTGGTGAAAGCAGTGGCTCTGCCCACTTACTACGAGCTTGTTGTTGTGTTAAGAACCCCAATGCACTGATGTGTTTAATCATCATGACAACCCTCAGCGGCTTTTCCAGGATGAGAGAACTGAGGCTGAGTGAGATGAAGTAATCTGCCGGAGCTCAGGATGGGCCCGAGGTCGGGCCAGGGCCTGAACCCCAGAGGCCCTCCCCGCGAGGTCCCTGTGCCCGCTGATGAGGTGTTCTGCAGCCCGGGCCAACCCAGGCAAGCCCACGGTTGCACTCCTCCTGGCTTGGACGGGCTGTCTCGCTGGGTGTGCAGGCAGCAGATCTGATGTTTTCCACTTCCTCTCATGTGGCGGGGCTTGTGTGTATGGAGCACGCAGGGCTGGCTGGGCGGCCGGTTTTGGCTTTGCTGAATTTAGCTATGGCCAATGTTGGAAAATGTTAGTCTGTTCTTTCCTTTTCCGTCCCTCCCCACTTTTAAAATTTTTGTAATTAAAATCAGAGGCAGCCAGAATTGAAAGCGAGTCTGCAGGTCATCTAGCTCTGGGATGGCAAATGCATGTGACACATGTGTAGCCCCTTCTCTTTGCTTTGCCCCTGGTAGATACTACTAATCAATCCTGGCAGAATCACTCCTTCCCTTTAAACCTGGAGACAGTCAGTACCAATCAGTTGTTGGCAGGCAGCATGTGTCCCACTGCACACATTCGGAACCCAAGGCCCAGAGAAGTTACATGACCCTCATGGGAGCCACTGGGGTTGTGGAGCTCACTCTTCAGGGGACTCGCTGGGAGATGACTTGGGGTTGAAAGCCTGCCAGTGTGGGGGAAGGACCTGGGTTTTGCATAGCAGTGTGTGGATCTGGGTTTAAATCCCACTTCTGCTTCTGGTTGCAACTTGAGGCAGGCCACGTGGCTTCCGTGAGCCGGCGTCGCGGGGCTGTGGGGGGCGAGTGCCGCGGAGGGTTCACTCAGCCTCCTGCAGATGCCGATTGCGGGCCTGGCGGCACGGGGACTGCTCTGGTCCCGGCATGTGGTGTCAGCCCCGTGGACGAGGCCCCGCCCTCCGTGACCTCAGAGACCAGGCCTGACTCAAGTAGCGCTGGGTTTCTCCCCCTCCGCTTCTTGGAAGCCTGTGAGATTGTACTGGTATGGTTATTTTTTTTCTTTAACAACTCTTCCGTCACATCCACTTAAATTTGGCCTGTTTATGCATCACAAGGAATTTATTTTTTTCTTTCCTCCCTAGTTTCGTTGTTGTCCTTGTATCAAGGCGGGTTGGGTCAGGGAGACCGAATGGATGGGCCAGGATACTGGGTCCTTTAGACTGTTTAGAGGGACACCCTCCTCTTGGAAATCTGATGAGAGCTGTGGACCCTTCCTCAGGCAAAATGGTAAGAAGACAGGATCATAAAGTTTGGCATCTAGAGTATAGGCATTTTTAGGAATTGATTCATGGACCACCTCCCCCCCCCCATCAGGTTATAAACCAGTCCAGGGGGCCTGTGAGACTCCACCAGCAGGAAATGGACCTCTGCCCAGAAATAAACGTGTAAGTGACAAAAGAAGGACGTTTCATTATGAAAGGTCAAGGTTTTTATTTGAAAGGTCAAGGTTTTTATTAGGAGTTCCGCTCCATGGCTGGGCCCATGGGTTTGTCCACGTAGCACTTCGTATGCTTGTTAAGCTGTGTTTAGTCTTCTTGGTTATGGTAAAACATTTTTTCTTTTATCCTAGTCTGGAGTTTCAAGGTTGGTACTTCTTGCCCCTAAAGTGTTTATTTTAAGGTTTAGCACAGTGCTTTACTCTGATAAGGCAGACAGCATCCCTGCAGACACGCTGTGGTCAAGCCCAGGCCGATCGCGCCGGCATCGCACATGGTGGCCCAGCACTCAGCTCGCCCAGCACACAGAGTGCCCTTGGGCCCCTCACCTCTGACCTGCGGAGCTGGGGACAGAATGACCCCGAACCCCTGGAGGTCAAGAACTAAAGAAGAGTAAGCCTGACAGTCTAGGCCTGGAGGACCTCCAAATGGGCCGCAGTGGGTTTTGCATTCACTTCCTTTTGGAATTTGGACTCAGAAGTGTGGATGCTTTGCGCTCTGAAAGGTTGGTGTTTTGTGTGATGTGTGATGGAGGTTGCCTGGCAGATTCAGCTGAAGGGGACTGAGTTCCTCTATCAGCTGCAGGGTGGGTACAGTTCTAGCACCTCCTCCCCTGGACGCGGGGGACTTCGGGCAGGCTGACGTGCAGAGTGAGGAGAAGGCCAGGGTCTTCCTTGGTTGGCAGCTTGCAGAAGAACCCCAGGAATGGGTTTCCTCATTGTCTTTGACTCTTTGATGCTGCCTCCCCCAACCTGGGTACTCTCTGTAGCCACGCCCTGGAGAAGCATGATTTAGGTGACTAGAGAGAGAAGGTTCCAGGGGAGCATTTCACATGTAGACCTGGGATTTTGCCGGGCTGGTTCCTTTGCCACGATGTTGCACTTGCGTGTTCTTAAGCCAGAGAGAAGAGCTGAACTTTCCCTCTTGTTTGCTTCATCACTCCCACCACATTTGGCAGTTTGGGTGGGATGTGGTTGTGTTTTTTTTTTATGACTCTCAGATTCGATTTTAGAAGTGTGCTGTGCGCCTGGAGGCCTCTCGCATCCTTGAAGATTTCGTAGGGAGTTCCAAACCGACTGTCCAGCTGGGCATAACAATGGAATCTGCCGTTTCTTGAGCACCTGCTGTGTGCCAGGCGCTTGGGCACCTGATTGCACCCTTGCAGCACCCCCCACCCCCCAGTTACAGCCTATGTTACAGGGCTGTGGACAGCCCCTGGCCGCTGGGCTCACACAGCTGTAGGCTGGGAGTCACACCTGGTCCGGCTGGCCTGAGTCCGTGGGCTTTTCCCTGAGTCCCACGCTTCTCCTGTGACCTCGAGGGACTTTCTGAGTGTTCTTTCTGTCTCCACCCTGGTAAGATTCCACTGGAGGAAAAATGAGTAGGCATCGGTTGGACAGCAAGGCAAGGTCTGGAGAGTTCTGCTTCTCCAGCTCAGCCGCCTCCCTGCTGAGCTCAGATGTGGCTGGGGTCATCTCTGCCATCCAGCCACTGGCCAGGCCACCCCTCTCCAAGTAAGTAGCTCTGGGGTGAAGTTGGGGCTCCGTCTGCCTCACCTCTGTGACCTTTCCTGGCAGCTGGGGCTGGTGTGTAAAAAGGGCAGAGGAGGTAGCTTTCCCATCAGTTTCCCTGTTTTACGGAGAGGCCTGGGCTCTGGGGGCGTGGCTTGGGCGTGGCCACTCAGACAGACAGATGGGAGTCCAGGCTGAGCCTGAGTTGTTCCTGGTAGGCGTGCACCGCCCCTTTACCTGGAACGGATGCCTCTTGGGGGTTGGTGTCAGGACCTGGAGGCAGATACCTGCCAGCATCTTCCTCAAATCAGCTCTGAGTCACTGCAGGAAGGAACGGATCTGTGTGGTCACTCAGTCCACCTCTGGTCTGGTGGGATCATCTGGGCTGGTGCTTCCATTTTGCAGTTGGGCAAACGGAGTCACCGTTCCTTCCCCAGCACAGCTTCTGGTTTTCTCTCTTTAGTTGCAGTGTACTGCTGTGGTCTTATCTAGGCATCTGAGTTCTGTGTGTGAGTGCTGTAACACGCACACCATTTATCATTCTAGCTGTTTGTTGGGGTAATGGTGCCATCACCACCACTGTACCCCGATCTTCATCACGCTCAGCATAAACCCTGCCCCTGTTAAACTATAACTCCCCCTTCCGCCCTCCCCCCAGCTCCTGGCGACCGCTGTCCCGCTTTCTGTCTTTGTGGGTTTGCCTCTTCTAGGTACCTCACGTGAGTGGCATCACACGGTGCTTGTCCTCCTGTGTCTGCCTTCTGTCACTTAGCTTAATGTTTTCACAGTGTCCCCATGTTGTGTGTGCGTGCACTCAGTCATATCTGACTCTTTACCCCATGGACTGTAGTCTGCCAGGCTCCTCTGTCCATTGGATTTTCCCGGCAAGAATACTGGAGTGGGTAGCCATTTCTTTCTCCAGGGGATCTTCCTGACCCAGGGATTGATCCCAAGTCTCTTGCGTCTCCTGCGTTGGCAGGTGGGTTCTTTACCAGCTGAGCCATCATGGAAGCCCCTGCCCATATTGTAACATATATCAAAATTTCATTCCTTTTCATGGCTGAATAGTACTCCGTCGTATGGGCGGGCCATATTTCGTTTATCCATTCATCTGTTGATGGACATTGGGTTGTTTCCATGAACTTTTGTTGTGCGATTGATGATGCTGTGAACATGGGGCAAATGTTGGTTAGGGCTGTTGGTTGCAGGTTTTTTTTGTTTTTTAAAATGTTATTCACTTCAAAGCCTTTATCAGAGACACGATTCTCTTCTGGGGTGGGTGGGTAGCCTTGAGCTCCAGAGGGACTCTGATGTTTCTTTCCCCTTCCCCACGCAGGACAAACCAGACCTCCTCCTCCTCTCCAGCAAAGGGACGCAGGATGGGGCCCAGGCCAGACCACAGAGGGGTCCTTGGGCCTCTGAGCGTTCACCCCGGATGGAAAGTGCGGTTGATTGCAGTTCTTTTGTCTATATGCCTCGTTGTAGACGTTTATTATTGAAGGACGGTCATCTCCACCTCTCCTATTTCAAAGGGAACTCAGGTGCACTGTAGAATACTTAGTCGATACGGTCAAACAAGAGAAGAAAATAAAATAACCAGAACGAGAACATCCAGGAATGATAATTTGTGTTTTTTTGGTAGGTCGGTCATTGGCGTGGGCTGTTTTTTCCGTCCATCCGGGATCACTCTGTATCTGCAGTCTTTGGTGCTGTGAATAGGTCTTCGTGCAGGGATGGGAAGGCCTCGGCGTGAGGCGCCGGGAGCAGGGAGGAGGCGCCGGCCAGCCTCTGCCACGGGCTGAACGTGCATTCCCTCTAGGAAGCCCCTCTCGGGGACCCGTTCCTGCCTGTGACTGCTGGGCCTCCTTCACCCAGTCCCCTTGCTGTCACTTGCCCCCTGGCCAGTCCGCCTAGCCCCACGCCTGGTGGTGCTTCCTGTTCCGTAGCGAAGGGGCTGAATGAATGGGTGAGTGAGACTGACAAGCCTGCTGACTTGAGACTCACGGAGATAAAGGAAGGGCTTTTCGGGGGGCCCTTCCGCCCGCACCCTGCGCCCGGCGCGCTTCACGCCGCGTCGTCCCTCTTCTGTGTCCCCTGCTGTGGATGCTCTCCCCCAAAGCTGCCTTCACATGGCCCCGTTTACGCCCCCTGTGCGTGTCCCCTCCCTGCACACGTGCTTGCCGCGGGTCTCCTGTGTATCAAGTGCCTGACTAGTGGCTGGGTGTGGGGTGACCAACACAGGGCCCCTTCAAGGACCTCACATTCCAGGGTAGGGGGACATCCGTGTGCAAAAGAACACGGTGACTTCAGATAGTCGTTAAGTGTGAAGAAGAAAAACACATCTTTTTCTCCTCCCGCCCCTTTCTTTTAATCCAGTCCGGCACTTTCTTGCTTGCTTGAGGCCAGGGTTGTGTGCACTTTACTGTGTTCGAATCCCAGCTCCTCCTCTTGCTGGCAGTGCCCTTGGCAGTGCCCTTACACTTGGCAAGCCTGCGTCTTCCCACCTGTGTAGGAAAGACAGTGGTGTGTCTGCTCTCTGGGCTGTGGTGCGGCCCGGGGGCGGCGCAGCCCGCAGCACGCCGTGCTCAGTGAGTGCCTGGTGTGCAGCTGCTCTCGCCACGAACCTGCGATCCCAGAATGAAGCTGCCAGCTCTGTGGTTTTAAAACGACGAAACCAGCCCATCCGGAGCAGAGGAGCCAGAGGAGCATTGAGTATGGGGGACTCGACACAGCTTCGCTTCCCTGGATGTGAGGCTGAATCACGTTTGTCCAGCCTGCCTTTCTCCCTGGGAGCAGGGACAGAGGGGTCCAGCGTGACGGGCCCCGGGCCTCACCAAGCTGGGGAAGCCGGCGCCGGGAGTTCTGCGTCAGGGCCCGCCCCTTTCCCTTTGCCTCAGATGGGGCCAGGGCTCTCTGGTTAGATGGTTGGGATGCTCAGAGCATACAGGAGAATAAGCAGAAGCCCCCAGAATGCCCTTGGAAGCATCCCCATCCTCATAGGGCGTGGACAGGGGCTTCCCTGGGTTCAGAGAGGTTTCTAAATTGAGCCAGTTTCCAGGTCATCAGGCACAGTGCTTGGCAAGATCGCAGGGTGCCCCCCTGGCCCAGGTGGGCCCAGCCAGTGTGGCCATCGGTGTTGAACCCTCATGGCCCCTCACTGCGGGCCCTGGGTGAGCCCTTCAGTGTCTCTGAGAGTCCAGCCTCAGGTTCACCTGCGCAGGAGGTGCGGCACGGGGTGGGGGACAGAGTGGCCCCAGCAGGGGCGCCCCAGATGCCTGCCGTGTGGATGCGGTCCCCTTGGGAGCACCACCTGAACCCTGGCTCAGGTCTGGAAAGAACAGACACGGGGCCTTGCTTTCTGGGCCTCCTTGTTGTGCTCCTCTTCGAACCCGAGGGGTCCCGGGCCTGGGCCTGCTCCACAGGACCGTGAGGGGCTCAGCCATACTGGGGCTGTGCGGTGGCTCTCGAGTCCGAGACGACGTGAGGGTGGGGAGGTGGGCGAGGGCTGCATGGGGAGCTGCTCCCTCCTTCCCAGGTCGGCTCTGAAAGATGCTCCGCTGGGCTCACCCCCTCCCCTCCCGCCCGCCTCTCCCACCCGGCCGCGGGTCTGTGCCAAGTGGGGAAGGGCGGCTTCCAGCCCCAGCCCTGCACTGCCTTTCCTCATGGGATGGAGCCTTCCGCACGAGGGAAGACCCTCGTGAGAAGACCCTCCTGCCTGTGTGCTGGGGGCTCCCGCTTGGCACTTAGGTGTCCGTGCCCGAAGCACGCACTTAGGGAGTGTCTGCTGGATACCAGGTGTGGTGGCAAGGGTCAGGAACACAAGAGCTCAAGAGAAAGAGAGCTGAGGACAGTTGGAGCTAACGCCCTGTGTGCTGGAGGTTCGGGGGGAGCACCAGGGTCCCCCGAGGAGAGAGCTGCTGATCAGAGAAGGAGTTGACTCTGGCCGGTTGGAAGAGGCGAGGGGCAGCATTCCAGGCCTGGAGGCGTGGCAGGGCCGGCCCAGCTGGAGAGGGAGATTCTCCTTGTGCCAGGACTGTGGTGAGCGGGGTGGGCCCAGGCGAGCTGTCCATGTGCCGGGCTCAGGACTTTGGACTCGGACGTGGAAGCCCAATCTCTGGAATGTCCCTGAACATCTTGCTCCTTCGTGCTCAGCCTTGCAGGGACCTCGTTCTTTGCCCCCACTTGGTCATCCTTAGGCCTGAGAACCTGGGGAAGGCCAGCTGGTGACCAGGGTGGGGCTCGATTCATTGCCAGCGAGGAAGTGGCCTTTCCCCCTGAACCTTTGGTGTTGGTGGGGAGACTCACAGGGCCAGCCCTTAAGATCTCCCTGGGCCACAAGCTTCTAGGCCCAAGACGGTGGAGAGAACTGCCTGGTATTTGAAAGGCTGGGATCAGTTTTCCAGGGTGAAGGGAACCCCGGGGCCAGTGATCAGAGCAGCAGGTTGGGAGTTCTCCTCCAGGCTCCAGCTCTGTGACCTTGGGCAAGTGTCCTAGCCTTTCTCAGCTTTCATTTCTCATTGGTACAGTAGGGTGGCTCTCGGTACCAATCGTCTGGGCACCAGAGAGGATTTGCTGAGAACAGTGCACATCCGGTTAGAGCTGTGCCCGGCACGTAAACGGTGCCCGAGACAACGAGGGAATCTTAGCAGTCCTCCCCCCAAGACGAAGAGCAGGGGCCTGACTCCTGCACCTGGGAGGGAGGGGCCAGAGACGGCTTCCCAGGGCAGGAGACTTGGCGCTTTGGAGACAGGCTGTGCCCTGTGTGTGACCCTGGGCAAATCTCTGAGCTAAAGTTGAGCACGTTATTTACAGCCTCATCCTCACCCCTTAGTTGCCTGGCTTGAAAAATGGGATGACAACCCTTTACTCCCAGGCCACGGTGGGGACGAGAGCCGCCAGGTGGAGGCTCCAGTCTGAACTACGTTTGAGGGGATGGCATTGAGCAGGGCTTTCCGCAGCTCCCCCTGTCTCCCGAAAACCCCCCGCAGACGGTTGGGGGCAGGGAAGCCAAGGCTCAGCCCCGGTGGGAGCGCTGGCCTCATGACATTTCACCCAGAGCTGTGTGTTATCTTTTGCAGAAGTCATGAGCCGGAGGAAGGACAAACCACTTCCTCTACAGTCTTCAGATTTATCAGGCTCAACTTTTGACAGTTTCAGTTTGAAGAGAATTGAAAAAAAAAAAAAGAAAACAACGCAAGCAACGATGTTGAGAAGCGTTAGATAAATACAGCGGCCTCCAGCCTCTGCTCCCTGCGCCCCGCCTTTGGACAGGGCGCCCATCTGTGGGAGGCTGCGGGGATGCCCTCAGGTTCGAGAAGCCGTACGAGTTGGGAGCCTTCTGTGTGTGGGCTGCTGGCTGAGAGGCCAGGGCTGCAGGGCTCTGCCCCGGGTTCCTTGTCCTGTGTGCTGTGGTATCTGCACAGACGTCAGGTTGCGGAGATGATGTTTTAGAAGTTTGACCTCAAAGCAGCTTTCTTTTCCCCTCCCAGTGTTTGAAGAAGGTGCTGAAGATAAGCTGGGCCACCCTGCAGTGACTGGCCGGCCCCCTGGGACTCTGGCCTGGGTCTTGTCCCCTCAGCCCCTGGCCGCCTGCTAAGACTGCACACACGGGGTACTCTTGGGAGCCTGGGGAGACTGCAGGGAACTGCGACTTGGTGGCAGAAATGATTGAATATTGGTTTCACAAAGTTCAAACTACAACTTTGCAAGTCAACTCAATTCCTGACTTTCTGGTGTCATTTCTTGGCTATGGCCCCGAGACTCCTAAGATCAGTAACAGGAGGAGGCCCTTTCTTGGGGAGGAATGGGCAACGTAATGGTTGGTGTCCTTATGCATGTACGTATACACATGTAGATACACGCGTGCATGTACACAAGCATGTATATACACATACACACACGGGCGTATACACAAGTGGGCACATGCATACATGTGCACACGCTCCTATACACACGTTTTCAAAGACTGGTGTTTCACTCCTGTGTTCACATCTACCGGGTAGGTCTGCGTGACTGGGGGCAAGTCGTCCCACCTCTGCCCTGAGTCCTTGTCTCTGACGAGATCGGCAGTACTATTGATGAGTCCTCATCTCTGTGAGGAGGTTGGCAGGACTACTGATGTCCCAAGATTGTGGTCAGGATGCAGTGAAAGCACTCACGCAGCAAGCTTGTGACGAGGCCCAGGGCCTGGAAGTGGCTCAGTGCAGATGAGCTGTTGTGTTCCTCATCTCTCCTCGTCTCCTTGGCCGTCCTCTCTGCTGTTCGCACGGCCCTCGGCCTGCCCACGGCTGGAGGATTTGGCCCGTCCGGCCTGTGGTTCTCCTGGTTGCACAGTGACTCTGCCACCCACTCAGCACTGCCAGACGGCTGCTCCGTGCCCCGCTCTGTCCCAGGGCCACGCACAGCCTCTGTTCTCAGGAAGCTTAGAGCTCATGGTGCGGCTGTGATGATAGCAGCCGAACTAGTCAGCAGTCACCATGGTCCCTTCAGGGGTGCCGAGTGCTAGGGCAGAAACGGGACGGGGGAGGAGCCACACTGTAGACGGTGCAGTCAAGGAGGATCTCTCTGAGGTGGTGACGCTGATGCTGAGCCAGTCCTGTGAGGTCTGGGGAGGAACGTTTCCGGGTTGGGAACAGCGGGTGCAAAGGCCCTGAGGTGGCAGGCTCGTGGGGCAAGCATGGTGACCTCAGCAAGGAGCTGGGATTTTTGTTCCCAGTGTCTTGGGGAGCAGGGGCGTGGTGAGGTCAGCCTTTTTCTCAGGCTGGTGGGAGAGGGCTTGAGGGCGGACCGTGTGTCCTGTTCTCCTGCTGCCCCTGTGGGCCTCCTGGATCTGGCCACATGGCAGCTGCCCGGCGGCTGCCCCAGGCCAGTGGAGCCCTCATCCCAAGGGTTTGCGCACAGACGGTCCCTGGGTGTCTGATGGGCCAGGCCTGTCTCCTCGGCGTCCTGACCTGTGCAGTGAGCCGAACGTGGGCGCCTTCAGCCCAGTACCCCTCTGCCTGGGGCCCTGCCCCCGCATCCTCTCCTGAGGTCAGCTCCGTTCCCGTCCGTCCCGGGGGAGGGCGTCGCGGTGCATTCCTGCTGCGTGAATGGCACACAGGGCAGGGGCGTGTCTGCACCACCGCTCTGTAATTTTCATGTCTGGGACGGGCCCGCTCCGAGCTGCTCTGCTCCGACGGGGCGGCTGTCGCCCGAGTCAACAGCAGTGCGTCCCCCGGTCTGCCTTTGTTGGTTTCCTTTTTTCTTTCTTCTTCTTGTTTTAAGAGGTCTTCCCCCACCCCCCTGCCATGAAAAAATCTGGCGACTTGGATGTGGTGGGTAGGAATTAGTAGTTTCTGTCCTTTTGGTGTGGGAGGCGGGGGGCCAGGGGGAGTGCTGATTTAAACGTTTATTTCCCATTAAGAGGTTCACGGGCTGGAAGCTGGTGCTGGAAGTGGGGCGATCCCAAGGCCTGGCTAGTGGTTTGCGATGCCCGCCGACCGGCCTGCCTGGGCGGGAAGCAGGGAGCCCGCCGCACGGAGGTTACAGGCGAGGATCCGTGGGCCAAGTCCAGTCTGCCGATCTGTTTTGTTTGGCTCACACTGTATTTTGGAAAAAAGAAAAAAATCTCCAGTGAGTTGTCCACATTTAAAACTCGGGAGAGTTCCCCTAAAAAAATGGGATTTCCATTTTCTAATAATAATAAAAAAGCAAACATTTCTGTGTCGCTTACTGCGCGTGGTGCCCTGAACGGCTCACGTCTCTCTGCTCCCCAGACTCCCTGGGAAGGTTCTGTGCTGCAGGCGTTCATCTTGCTCTTAGTCGCCTTCTGCAGCTGGGGCAGCCGAGGCGGTGACCCAGGCTGTTCCTGGTGGTGTGTGTTCCCGCCTGGTGGCCGTGGGCCCGGGCTGGAGGTGGCCTGGGCACATGCCCTCCACTCACCCCAGCCTCGCCTGCTCTCTGTACTCGGGCTCCTTCCTTGCCCCGGCCCAGGCCTGGGGGTCACTGGACTTGGACCCTCTTGAGCATAGAGAGGTCAGGACGGGTTGGGGAGGAACGCTGCTCATCTCAGCACTGAGTCACTCATCACCAACCCATCCCTCCCGCCCAGGAGCTGGCAAGTCAGCCGGGCCACCTGGACCGGCCGATCGCGCACCACTGCCACCCCCGGGGGAGGCGCCCCATGAGGATCTCCAGGGTGAACCGGAGTCAAGTCCCAGGGGCAGGGGACCCAGCCTTCCTAAAGAGGGAGCTGGCAGGGTGGCCGAGAATCCGTGGCTCACCTGTGGACAGAGCTGCACGGGGGCTGTGCTGGAGGGCGCCTCCTTGTGGGGTGCCCCCGCCTCCTCCACCCACCCCCGCCTCGGTGCCAGGGAGCAGGCCCAGGGTGCTGTCTGTCCCCGGCCCCGCCAGCCTGGCCATCCTGTCCTGCTGCGGGGGGGTGGTGAGGGACGGCCACTGTTTGTCGAAACTGCTGGCGGGCGGGACGTGGTTCTGGGTGGCCAGGCTCGAGCTGACTCATTCTGGAAGCTTTGAGATGGCATTGCACCTAAGGAGGCTTCAGCAGCATGGAGGTGAAGTGGCCTTTTTCACAGAGAGCCTGTGGCTTCGTGGATGGAGCTGCTGTGGTCAGCGTGGCTAGCCTTCCCCGGGGCAGAGAGGAGCGTGTGTTGTGATGAGAAGCCGCTGTGTTTGGAGGCCTTAACTCTTCCCTCCCTCCCTCCTTCCTATCCTCCCCACCCCACCCCCTGCCCCGTGCTCTCCTTCTCTGGGTACATTATAAAAAAAAAAAAAAAAGCCTCTTTATTGCAGTGTAATTGGCGTACAATAAACTGCACAGTGTCCCTCTCCTTTTAAGATGCTGAACAATTTCAGTGGCTCGAAGCAGTGTGTAAAGTGTTCTGTGACTGTGGCCCCCCCAGCATAAGCAGTAAACCCTCCCAGCTTCGACTCCTGCTGTTTCCGTGTTTGGGAACAGCCCCTCTGTGCCTTCCCTCCTTGGCCTTTCTCCAGGCCCTGAATTCTTGTAAATATCCCCCTTCACAGAGCGAGGCATTTCCCCTGCTGACCCATCCTCCCCTCCTCTCCCCACGCCTCCCTTCCTCACGTCTTCACATCCCAGAGGCAGCCAAGTTTGGCCCGTTGGGCCTCTTGGAAATCCTCAGGGTACAGTGAAGAGTAATGGAAAGAACTCCAGGCCAAAGGGCTGGGTCTTTGGTTTTTGCCCCAAAGTGCTGGATGTCTTTGGACTTCACCTGTAACAGGGCTGTTTCCATCTTGTAGGGCTAAGATAATTCTTGCAGAGTTGAGCAGAGCACCAGGGGCATACAGTAGGTACTTGCTAAATGGTGGCTAGTTGTATTACCCTTCACTGGTAAAACCAGTCCATCCACTGACTTGGCAGAAACATGTCAACCTTGGAAACGCTGGCCCTGAATTCCCGAGGGGAAGATATCAGGGCACGGTGGGGGCTGTATGTCGAAATCACAAGGGCCTAATGACTGGGGCTGCCTCCCTTCCTGCTGAAGATGGCAGGGTGCTTGTCTTGTGTGAAGGCAGCCAGACTCTTTCATCATCTGCAGTAAGACTTGGTTTATCCTGTACTGGGATTCAGGGTTCATAAAATGTTAAAGAACTCCCAGCAGCTTAAATAAACTGAAACTTTGTTTTTTTTCCTTCTCATATAAAAGTCTAGGGTATAGGCTATCATAGTAAGACAGGCTATCATGTTAGAGCTAGTGTGGTTGCTCTTTGCTCTTCATGGACTCTGCTGCTTTTATCTTGCTGTTTCACTGTTCTTAGCACCTTGTCTCATGGTCCAAGTAGCTGCTTAAGTTCCTGCCATCACGTCTGCATTCCAGTTTGTAATAGCAGGGAGTGGGGGCAGGGAGAGTGGAAAAGGACTTCTCTTTTAAGGAGACTTCTGCTGTCATGTTTTGGTCATAAGGAGTCACACAGCAATTCCTAGCTGCGAGGGAGTCTGGGAAATGAGTCAGGAAGGCATGTGGCGAGTAGGGCACAGACACGCCCATATGTTTCAGGCCATCCTTGGGAAGCCTGCTCACACGTGGAGCAGTGGAAGGAAGTCTTATTCCGGGGTCCCAGGGTGAGCAGTAAGTTTTCTTCTTCAAGGGTAGTAGACCAGAGAAGTAAAGTAGACTGGTAAAGCAGAGTAGACCAGAGAACTGTCTTATTCTTTATGGTATACGAGATTAGAGCTAAGATCCCTGAGAAAGGGTTGAAGGCAGAGATTTTGGCTTCCTGTATGTGGAGCAGTAGGTTACCAGGTGAGGTAGTGAGCTCCCCTGAGAGAGGAAGTACGCAAGTGAAAGTTGAATGGACGTGTGTTAGTCAGGGAGGCCACCGAGTGTGTTCCAGATCTGGAAGGAAGGTTCATGGGACCTCATGGAAGAATCGCTGTCCAGGGGATCTCATCCAGGACTGGACCGTGCATGCTCACCTCCCTCCCCCATCCCGCCTGTGGTAGTCATCACTGGTTCCCCAGTGCACCGCCGAGCCATGGGCCACCTGAGACCTCTCCCGGAGCCCCCCGTTGCTGGCCTTGGCTCAGTCGCCTTTCCTGCAGGAGTCCAGTCTGTCAGCTGAGGACGAGGAGGGCGAGACAGGGCCATGATGTGCCCAGCGGTGTGCAGTGCGGGCCAGCACGCCCAGATTCAGGCCCCTGTCAGCCCCGCTGTGTGCCTCCTCGGTGAAACCCAGGCCTGCAAACAGTGCTTCCAGGGGCTGGCATGGCTGGGTCATGTTTGCCGGGGCCCAGTGTACCCCTGTCCCCCGTAGCTGGCTGGAAAGCCGCACCTGCCCCCACGCCGAGGCTGGGCTGGACGCCCGGACGCGGGGCGCTGGGCGAGCGGGAAGTGAAAGTGTACGCCGGCCCTTTTAGTTCTGCTACTGACCCGGCAGAGCCTTTCCTGGGGGGAGGGGAGGGAGGCTCTGTTTTCTTTACTTAATCTGGCCTTGCCCCGGAGAGAAAACAAATGGACAGTCTCCATCCTGTTTGTAGAGAGGGCGTACGGGCACTCGAGGTCGCGGGCCTGGAGAAGCTGGGACAGTGTCGCCCGGACAGAAGTGAGTTGTGTGCATCCACGTCTTGGACGGTCAGCTTGTGACTTCTGTCACTGTGGTTAACAACACAGGACATACGGTTTTACCCTTCCAGCCATCTGTATGTGTGTGTGGTGCTAAGTACGTGCACTGGTGGTGCACCCATCACCACCACCCATCTCCAGAACTCTCTCCCCTCCCCAGCAGAAACACTGTCCCCTCCACTCACCCACTCCCCGTCCCCTCCCCACCCTTCCCCAGCAGCCCGCTCCCAGCAAGCACCCTTCTGCTTCTGTCTCTGAGTTTGGCCACGTCAGGTACCTCGTGAAGGTGGAATCGTATATTGCACCGTGCTGGTCCTTGTGTGTCTGGATTATGATTTTTGTGTCCTAGTGAGGTGAGATTGACACAGTCCAGCCATGTTAAAGCCAACAGTTCCGTGGCATCTAGTGCATTCACGGTCTTGGGCAACCAGCACCTCTGTCTAGTTCCAAACTGTTTCATCACCTCCAGAGGAACCCCCTGCCCGCTCACAGTCGCTGCCCTACGCCCTGCCCCTAGCCTGGGCAACCAGCAGATGGTTTTAAAGCTGAGATGTCTCCTAGGTGTGTGCTTGGCACCCTACGTACAAAATGCGTGTTGAATGAACGAAGGAAAGGCCTTGCCAGTTGATGAAATAGCGAGGAAGCTTGAATCTCCTGAGCACTGTCCATGCAGGCATCGGTGTTTCTCTGCCCTGGTTGTGCTGTGGAACTGCCCAGGCGGTTTTCATAACCTGGAGACGCCGAGTGCATTGGTCCAGGGCAGGCCTGGGCACTAGCCTTTTGCAGACCACTCCTGGAGTGTTCCGGTGTGAGGATGACCGATAACGCAGCGTGTCACTGTGCTGCAGCCCTCCTTTGGGGCTACGTACAATCTCTCCATTTTATAGAAAAGGAAACAGGTTCAGAGAGGTTAAGCAACTTACCTAGGCTCACACAGATTCCAGTCTTTAGTCCAGAGCTCTGACCCAAGCCTCTCTGCTGCCTCACCCTCCCCTGATTATACCCTGTTGTAGGCAATTTTGAAAGGGGGACCTGTAGCTACTGAAATGTGTACTGTGGGCTAAAATAGCTGAAAACTCTCTCGCTAGCATCTTTGGAGCACCAACTGTATACCAGACACTACGCGCTTCATTCAGCTTCCCTGGTTTCACCCCTGCGGGAGCCCTGGGCTAAAGAGACATCACAGGGACACGTTGCCCAGGAGCTGGAGCCAAAGGGCACGTGATTTGCTGAGACACTCCTGGAGAGCCAGGTGGGACCCTGCCAGCTGTCATGCAGCTGTCTCCGCAGGAGGGCAGTCTGAGCCTGGTCCTGAAGCTGGGCACAGCGTTTTCACAGGAGGGCTTTGGTGGTCGATTTTCCCTCTGCCCAGTCAGAGATATTTGGGGGCCACTGGCATCAACCCAGGAGAAGTCACTGTGACCTCAAGGGCCTGGTTTGGCTTCCTTCAGGAGTGTCAGGTCATGTGGTTTGTGTCTTAGCTCTTTTGATGCTGTGGGCCTCAGTTACTCGTTCATTCATTCACCAAATAGTACTGACGCCCGACAGCCTGGCGCTGCGGGGGCTCTGGGTGCGTAGTGGGAAGGCTGGGCACAGTTTCCATTCTCCGCAGTCTGGGCTTCTTCCTGGGACACAGATGGTTGTGAAGACCCTCGCCAGGTCTGCAAGCTGGGACCATCTCTGCGTGGGTTCTCATGGCCGTTGTAGGGGACACGCCCTTGGGGTGGCTCCGTGTGGGACATGAGGAGGTGGCAGAGAAGTTGGGAAACCGTTTGCAAAGTTGCGCGGCTTGTGAGAGGTGGAGGCTGAAGTTGATCGGGCTGCCTGGCCTCCTGGTTCAGGCTCCCCACCGCTGATGGATCATTGTGAAAGAGGAAGTCCCTAGAGCGCCTGTGCGGTGTCAGACCACAGGGTGGGGGGGTGTGTTGTTTTCCTATGGCTACTGTAGCAAAGGACCACAAACTTGGTGACTTAAAACAGAACCCGTTTATCTTCATATGCTTACGGAGGTTGAAAGTCCAAAAATGGTTCTCATGCAGGCTGCAGAAGGTGCTTGCTCTCCTTCTAGCAGCTGTAGGGCAGAATTTGTTTCCCGCCTTTTCCAGTCTCTGGAGGCTGCTGGCGTTTCCTGGTTCCCAGTGCCTTTAGTCCAGCCCCTGCTTCTGTTGTCACTTCTCCTTCCATGATCCTCCCGCCTCCCTCTCATATGGACCCTCGTGATGATGTTGGGGCCACCCAGGTGATCCAGGGCAGGATCTTTGGCTTAGCGGCATCTGTAGAGTCCCCGTTACCACCGACTGTTGCACGTTCCCAGGACAGGGACCTCGCTGCTGTGTCTTCCACAGGCTGGCCCGGGCCCCGGGGGAGAGGGGGCCCTTTACCCAGTGGTCTCCAGCCCAGAGAGTGGAGAGCTAGGGCGTCAGTGCCCCCGGGTGCCCATGGCCTCTGAGACAGGACGGCGTCTGGCTCCGTGGGGTCAGGCAGGCCCCGCGTGCTGCGTGCGTCATCCGCTGCGACACGCCCGGGCCCTGGAGCCTGGGGCTGGCTGGACGCGGGATCCGCCGCGTTCTAATTCGAGCCCATTCTAGTGTAAAACGGGGGTGCGGCGGTGGCTGTCTCCCAGGGTCACCTGTGAGCAGGTGCCAGACGAGGCTCACCTCGGGACAGTAGGGCTGCAGAGCAGACGGGAGCCTGGGCCCCACGGGGCTGCCCGGCCGTGGTAGGAAGGAGGAGAGAACAGAGAACCCTGTGAGCTTCTGGAAAACGCACCTCGGAAAAATGCAGCAGGATAAGGGGCACGGGAGTGCCGGCTTGAGTGGGGCGGGGTCTGCATGTCGTGGCACTTTAGATAAGGTGGCCAGGGGAGATGGGGGTGAGGGGACACCTGAGCAGAGCCCTGAAGGGCGTAAGGGAGCAAGCTGTGCAGCCATCTCAGCACGTGTCAAGGCCCTGGGGTGGAAGCTTGGCGTACCCTGGTGGGGCCTGGAGGTTAGTGTGGTGGAGATGGAGCCCCTCAGCTTGAGGAGGGTGGTGGGTGTGAGGGGCCAGACGGCCTAGGGCGCTGCGGGGAGAGGAGAGAGCCGTGCAGGAGCAGACATCCAAGAGCCCGGCAGCTCTCAAGGCCTGAGCGCCTGCCTCCTGCCCTCCCTGCCCCTCCGTGTCCCCTCCTCTACCACCCGCTCTGCTGCACGAGAAGGGCTGGCCCGTCAAGGCCTTGCTCCGCCGAGCTGAGCCTCACTCACTCTCTGGTTTGGGGACCTCACTCAGCTGTCCGCTCCTCCAGCCAGCCTCCCACCCATCTGACACGGCTTTTGCTGTTTAGACAGCACGTGGTTTACAAGCTCTGCTTCTGGAACGTCACAGTCTCTCCTCCAGTACCTTCCCTCTCCAGGTGCATAACGGCAAGCTTTCTCCAAGTCAGCGACCACAGAAAGAATTGTCTGCATTTCACGCTTCCCACCCATTATGTTTTCCCTTATTCTTTGGACTTGCAATGGACTCGTGTAAGGTAGCATGTGGTTTAGCTCAAGTCTGTGTGTAATCATTTCAGGGTTACTGGATTGGTTAACGTTGGTTGAGCATCTACCCTCCGCGCAGTTTTCTGGTAGATGTGAGATTTGACTGGACGGAAGGGTCCCTTCTCTTTTTCTGAGTGGCTTTATAGGAAGCGAGAAAACAAGTCAAAATGATTTTTGTCTTGTTTCGATGTCATCACCCCAGGTCAGCTTGGAGGCCCTTCTGGCGGAAGCCATCCTCCCCTCCTGGGCCTTGCTGGCCCCCGTTCCTTCTGGCCGGCGGTTGCACTTGCCAGCCTGGGGCACCTTCTGTGGGTTCAGGAGCAGAAACTGCCAGCAGCTCTCAGCAGGCCTCCTCCTGGGCCAGGGTCTTGAGGGTGCAATTGCCATGGCTCCCTGCCTCCCCGAGGTCCTGGAGAGGGTGCAAGTCCTCCTTGACTTTAGTGAGAAAAAAGATCACTCGCTTCTAGAAACCCTCACGGTAAAAACCATCTCCCTCCCCCTTGGTCTGAGTGGAGCTGGAGGTGAGGCGTGTACACAGAGCAGCTAGTTAAGGGCCATTGATCATTTTTGCAGACCTTTCAGTTCAGTCGCTCAGTCGTGCCTGACTCTTTGCGACCCCATGGACTGCAGCCTGCCAGGCCTCCCTGTCCATCACCAACTCCCAGAGTTTAGTTAAACTCATGTCCATTGAGTCAGTGACGCCATCCAACCATCTCATCCTCTGTCGTCCCCTTCTCCCGCCTTCAATCTTTCCCATCATCAGGGTCTTTTCCAGTGAGTCAGCTCTTCACATCAGGTGGCCAAAGTATTGGAGTTTCAGCTTCAGCATCAGTCCTTCCAATGAATATTCAGGACTGATCTCCTTTAGAATGGACTGGTTGGATCTCTTTGCAGTCCAAGGGACTCTCAAGAGTCTTCTCTAACACCACAGTTCAGAACTTGTAAGTGATGGAGATACTGGGCAGACCCCATCCTCTGAGGCTCTGGATGCCGTTGAAGATACTAGGTGGCTTCTAGAACGTGTGGGACTTCACCCCCTTCTCCTGCTCCCTGGCCCGCGGGCCTTCAGTTGACTCCCAGCTTCCTTCTTCCTCTGTCCCCTCTTGGTAGTGGCCTCTGCTCAGGACACCCTCTTCCCTCCTCTCCTGCCTGCAGGTGGCCCCTGATGGCCTCCCTTTTCTGTCCAAGGCGGCAGCTTTCATCCTGGGCTGCCCTTCAGAACGTCTGGGGGTTTAGGAGACTGTGCCGATGCCTGGCCCCACCCCCGGGGGCTGGGATTCCTGCGGTGTTTGGTGGGTCCCAGGCATCGGTCATTATGGTGACATCATCTCATCTAACAGCTGCGGAGTCGTCTCTCGCACGTATGTACCAGCATTGTTTCCTTTGACAGACATTTCATTTGTCTGAAGTTTCCAACTATAGTACGTTTTACATCCATCTTTTTCTGAGATTGTGTCTGTCAGGAAACACTGTAAATGACTTTGAAATGGGTGGGGAAAGATTCCTGGGTGTCTTGTCTGGCTCACTCATCTGAGCTATTTTCTGCCTTTCATTGTCTTCGAGCTATTTTACAACTCTATTGTAGAAAGCTAATGATAATGTAAATGATTCTTGTTCATAGAAGTGCCGATTGAGCGTGCCCACGGAATGCAGTTGGTTACTGCTGGACACCATCGTTTGTAAACACGCCCCAGGTGACTTTATTGTGCATCCAGAGTGGGCATCTCCAGCTTAGACGGTTCCAGGTCATCTCCAGCCACAGACTCTTGTCATCCCTCTGGCCCTGATGGGAACCAATGGCTTATTTGTTTTGCTGTAGGTTTTGACAAACAGTGGACATCATTGTAAGAGTTCTCGTTTGCTGTGCATTTACACTACCCCAGAGCATTTGGGGTATTGTCTAGTTGTGTGGGTGCCGTCTTACACAGGTAAGAAGCGACCTGGTGAGACAGGTGGTGCTCCTGTGACCCCTGGTGTAGACAGGGAAGTCGAAGCAGGAGGAGTGGCTGGAGGTGCTATCAGTGTTTGGGCCGCCACACGGAGGCAGGGCCCTGGGGTCTGTCTGCACCCACACCTCCTTCCACCGTGTCAGCCCGCTGCTCTGAGCCGCGTCATGGGGCTCAGAGCTCCCAGGCCTGCTGCTGAGAGGCGAGCCTTTGGGTGTGAGTCTGGCTCCGTGCCTGGGGCTTGGGGGCGCTCAGCCAAGGTCACGGTCAAGGTTGTCACCCTGTGTTCTCTGCCCATTGGGTGTTCATTCTTGTTACCTGCCTGGTCAGAGCGAACACGTGTGTCAGACCTCACGTGAGTGGGTGCGGGGGCTGTTGGCTTCCTCGGGGGTGTTCAGGAGCCCAGGACTCAGGCTGTGAAGTCTGGAGTGGACAGACTGAGAAATGCAGGGGCGAGCGTGCTGACATGCTCTGCCAGGGCCTTGCGTCTGTTTCCCCGTCTGCCCTCAGGAAGCCTGGGGGGTAGAAATGATCATGTCTATTGGACAAATGAGGAAAACCAAGGCCTGGGTGTTCATTCCCAGGTTCCTCCACTCATTCCCCTCGCTGGACCCCAGCACACAGGGGCCACTTAGGAAATGGCATTTTGGGTCCTTTCTGGGGTTCATTCTCCATCGGGAGAGGTGAGATGATTTGCCCAGAGAGGGCAGGAGAGGTGCCCAGGGGCACACAGCAGGCAGTGCCCGGGCTGGGCCTGCTGCCCTCTCAAGCCGCTGTGCGGGTGAGCGCACACCAAGACTCCAGGCACACCTAGAGGTCCATGCTCCCTATGGAGGCAGTTTCCGGGTGCCTTAGCCCAGCGGGCCCCTCACCCAACCCCCGGAGAGACCCAGGCTCCCCAGGAACTAATTTCTTAAGAGAACTTTATGGCTCTTAACTCCCTAAGCGGATCCAGATGCGCCTTGTGGCCGGCGCTGCTGCACATGTCCTGGCCAAAGCCAGCTTGGTTTGGAAGCCCAGCCTCGGCAGCCGCCAAGTCTGGAAATGCAGTAAATGAGCGAGTTGTTCTTGGCCGTTTTCCCCTCATCTCGGCCCAGCTCAGATCAGGCTCAGGCTG
The DNA here is from genome assembly GCF_055505025.1 of Bos grunniens. Lineage (NCBI taxonomy): Eukaryota > Metazoa > Chordata > Mammalia > Artiodactyla > Bovidae > Bos > Bos grunniens. The sequence continues at coordinate 8,225,264 of NC_141182.1, forward strand.
TGACCTCAGGCATCGCACATTCCAGCCTCCCCCGGCCTCCTGGAGGCCGGGGCACAAGGCAGGGGTGACCCCGTCGGGGGCGCTGAGAGGGGCGTGCCTGGAGGGAGCGTGGGACCCGGGGTGGGGGCAGCGGGAGAAGGCGAGGGGAAGCCCGCGGGGGGTCCAGGGAGAGCGGCCAGGCCCTCTCTGCTGGAGCAGAGGCGCTGGAGCAGAGGCGAGAGCGCCTGAGCAGCCAGGTGTGGGGGCGCCTGGGGGCTCCCGTCCACACCCCCAGCATCTGCGCGGGAGCCCCAGCCCGACTTCCTGAGCCACGGCGGTGTCCTGCTGCTCCCACTGGGCAGCCGCGCGGGCTGCACCTGGATTCCTGAGGTCCTGGGGAACCCGGTTCAAGCCTGGGTGGTCAGGGGTTAGCACGGCTCTGATTCCTCCAGGCCCTGCCCTCGGCCCAGACCAGACCACAGCCCTCAAGGTGAATCACTTTAAAGTGACGGGGTTCTGGGTCCCGTGGCAGCTGAGGGGCCTACTGGGCGGGAAGGGGCACACCGGGCTTGTCCCTCTTGGCTTCCGGCACTTCCTCCCCTTCGTACTGAAGGAGACTGGACCCTGGGGGCCAGGGGCCAGGCGAGGGGGTCACAGAGGCTCAGTTCCGAGGTCCCTTCCTACCTGTGTGACCCTGGGAAAGTCCCTTGACCTCTCTGAGCCTTAGTTTGCTTTAATTTGCTGCATCTTCAAAGGAGAAAATCTACAGTGAAGAGACTGGCTCCAGAGTTACAGTATCAAACAGTAGTTAGTGGGGGGAGGCACGAGCCACACCCCAGCTGAGGTGCAATCCAGACAGAAAAGGTGCTAGTTTTGCAGACCACTCTTAGTCTCGTGATAGCCCTCGTCTCACTGACTTACTGCCTCAAGTCCCTCTTCATATACATTCTGGAGGAGCCTTTGTTGCACTGTTTTAATTATGATTGTTGTTGGCCATGTGACCTTTGCACACTAACGCTGAGAGTATTGTTAGATTATCGTGACCATCGTCTCCACGACCAAAGCACCTTAAAGCTGAGAGACGTCAACCATAGCGGTTACGAGCTCAGGTTCCACAGCCAGCCTGCGTGGGTTTTAAATTCCTCTTCATCTGCTTCCTAGCTGGGTGGCCTGGGGCCAGTCTCGCCCCCGTCCCCTTTCGGTGGGCTCTTTCCCCCTCGCCCCCACCTGACCTCAGCCCTGGCGTGTCCGCCGAGATGCCCAGAAGCGCCTCCGGTGGGCCCTGGAGCCCCCAGACGCTACTCTGGGAACTCTGCCCTGGGCCCGACTCCATCCTTGTGACCCAGAGTGACCTCCAGGGGACGAGGAGGAGGGGACTGTCCAGCCCAGGTTGGCGCCGCTGTTGTGAGACTCTCGACGCTGGCTCCTGACTCTGGGCGGCCGCTGAGGTGGGAGGCGGCTGCCTGTGGTTCCCGCGTTTCATTCACGCTTCAGTCTGTCGTTCATTTGGGAGAGGGCCCCTCTGTGGTTCCCGCGTTTCATTCACGCTTCAGTCTGTCGTTCATTTGGGAGAGGGCCCCTCTGTGGTTCCCGCGTTTCATTCACGCTTCTGTCTGTCGTTCGCTCGTGGTTTTTTTTCGCCCTGTTCCCACTCTTTTTGCTCATTCACTGTCTTCGTTGTTCTTTTGTCGTCACTCACTCACCACCTTTCTGAGCGTGTGCTGTGTCCTGGCCTCACGCTCAGGTGTGGGAGATGTGGCCAGGGCCCACACAGGGGCTGCGGGGACCCTCAGGCCGACTTGAGGGATCAGGAGAGGCTTCCTGGAGGAGGCAGCATCTCAGTGGACCCCCGGGGTGGGGCTGGAGGTAGCCAGGTGAGGAGGGGAGGTGGCGCTCGTTCCGTGTAGAGTGGACCTTCCTGCAGAGCCTCGGGTTCCCGAGGCCAAGCATGGGCTTCCAGAGCTGCAGGGGGCTGTGCTCTCTATGCCCCGTCATGAGAGGCACTGCCATTGGGCCCAGGGGCCGAGGTGCTAGACCTGCAGGTGAGACCTGGTGTGTGGGTCCCTCATCCCCAAGATGCCGCTGTCCCCAGAGGTCTGGTGGCCCTCTGGGACAGCTCTGTCACCAGAGCGACCCCCACGGCACCCTTCTCCCAGGACGCAGCCCCCGGGTGGCCTTGGTGGCCCTTCCCTCCGGGTTGGAGCCCTGTGCTCCGTGGCCTGGCTACGTCAGGCCTGCTCCACGCCTGTCCACGCCGCTGTGGAGGGGCAGAGCTGGGACGACTGTGAAGTGCCCGCACAGGGGCGGCTTCTGCAAACACCAGCGCCCACGGCCCTGGTCCTGGCCTGGTGCCCCTTCCCCCAGCAGCAGTCATGTGGGGGGCTCCACCCCTGGGGAACTCCCCCAACCACCCAGCAGCAGGAGCCTGGCTTTGGCCTCTCCAGGAGCTCCGGAATGCAGCGCTTGAAATCTGTCATGCCCGCTGCAGCAAGGCAGTTTCTCATGTTTCTGGCCAGTGGGACTAGTGACACCTTCTCAGTGGCAGCCTCTGGGCTGAGGCCCTTTCGGTCCCTAGGGAGGGGGCAGGGAAGCAGGGAAGGCGTAGGCCAGTGGGCACTGTGGTGGCCTGGCCGGAGGCCTGCGGCGTCCAGGGCGTCTGGTGCCCCTTGGGGGCTGTAAAGGCCGTGTCAGCCCTTAGTCACATGTGAATGAAGGTTCCTGTTTCTCTGGCAAAGTTACCACCGTCCATGCTTCTTTCATCTTTAGTTCAGCATTTATTGGGTTCCTGCTACGTGCTTGAAAGATGCATCACAAAGAACAGAAACGATCTTTGTTCTCATGGTGGGCGGAGCCTGACCCCAACCTGTGAACACGCCGCATGTCAGGTGTGGACGAGGGCCACGAAGGGGACTGAGGCAGGTGAGGGGGAGGAACGCGCATCTTGTGCATGCGGTAGGCTTTCCATGCCAGGGGAACCCTGGAGCCACGAAGAGGGCAGTCACGCAGATACCGTTCCAGATGGAGCACGTGCAAAGGCCCTGAGGCGTGGAGGAGCGCGCGCTGTGGCTGGGCGCGTGGCGCACTGCCCCCTTTCATCAGCGACCCTTGGGGTCCTGACCACGTTGCTCATGGTCACGCTGAGGCTCAGGGCGGCTCAGCAAGCGGAGGAGCCGGACTCACAGCCTCAGCTCCGCATTTATACCATCCTGCCCATCGGCTGCAGGGTTGAGGTGAGGGACGCGTGGTGGAGGTTCCCCTGTGTGTACGGTCAGCTGCAGGCCCGGGGGTTACCTCTGTGAGGGGGGTCTGGCTCAGAGTGGGGTCACGGCCAGAGATGTCCAGGGGCTGGAGCTCTGGTGTCTGAGGACGGGCCTGGGGGCCTCGTGTGGGGCTTGGCGCCTCCCTCCTGGTGGCCCTGGTTGGAGCTCTGTCTCTGCCATCACGTGGCCGTGTGATGCTGGAGAAGTCACTCTGTTTCTGAGCCCTCGCTCTCATCTCCGTAAAAACCAGGGTCAGCAACTTCCCTGCCCTGCCTCCCCTTCCAGAGGACCAAGAGAGAGTATAGACGAGGAAGCTCTTTGTCAGCCCTCAAGATGGCACATGAAAATTCTGATGGTTTCCTTTATTTAATAGCAAGAATGGTATCAAAGCAATATTAAAAAGAGTATAAAAGGAAAAGAAAAATCCTTTAGTTACAGTTCTACCGCCTCAGCGTAGCCACGAATATTCTGTCCTGCCCAAACACGCCCCAGCTGTACAGCTTGGGATGTGTTTTCCCATAAATTCTGTATTTACCAAATTTTGCACTCATTCCTATCCCCCGCTCAGAGCCGCACGGATTTCCTTTATCTGGTATCCTCTCCCATCTGACCTGGAGCCGAATGGATTTGGCCATCAAGAATTTCTTGTATCGATTTTCTAAGTATTCCTCTTGGTTTCTGTACATATATGCGTGTGTTTTGATGTCTTCGCTGGTCGAACGCGCCAGCTTCCTTTTCATTTTTTCCTCCACAGTCACTGTTTTTAGTGGCTCCTCAGTCATTGCCGGAGAAGGCAATGGCACCCCACTCCAGTACTCTTGCCTGGCAAATCCCATGGACGGAGGAGCCTGGTGGGCTGCAGTCCATGAGGTCACTAAGAGTCGGACAGGACTGAACGACTTCACTTTCACTTTTCACTTTCCTGCATTGGAGAAGGCAGTGGCAACCCACTCCAGTGTTCTTGCCTGGAGAATCCCAGGGACGGGGGAGCCTGGTGGGCTGCCGTCTATGGGGTCGCACAGAGTTGGACACGACTGAAGCGACTTAGCAGCAGCAGCAGCAACAGTCATTGCACCATGTCTTTATGAAACCCTCTCCCTTTGGTGAGAGAGGTTAAGGCCACTTCCAGCCTTTCTTCTTCACTGGAGTCTGTCACCGTGCATATCTGCATGCTCCTAGTTCTTTCCCCCTTTTCCTTGTGATGATGAATAATTGTTTGGAAAAATTCCCAGGAGGGAGATTAGTTGGTCAAAGGAGTATGAGCGTTCTGATGGCTTTTGATAGCGGCGAGGCTCTGTAGCTTTCCAAAGAGCTGAACCCATTTGTAATACCATCGATGGCGACGTGGCCTTGTTTTCCCACAACTGAGTCCTCTCCAGGTGTCGTTTTTTCTTTCTTTTTTTTGGTCTTAAATTGACTTCATGGGTGGGAAGCGGTGTGGCGCTGTGTCGTCAGCCAGCCATCGGCTCTGAGACACCTGCTCATGGGCCTTCAGCTCGTGTTCCTTCTGCCCCTTGATGCTTGGCCGTCAGCACCACCGCTGACCTGGGCCCCCTCCCCTCCGCCTGCAGAGCTGGGGGGCCGAGGAGCGGAGGAGTGCGGGAGAGGGTCTGGGCTCGGTGGCTCCTGAGGAGGGCGTACCAGGCAGGGAGGGCCCCGGAGAGACCTGAGGAGGGGAGCACAGGGCATCAGGAGTCGAGCCCCGGGCAGCAGCGAGGACCAAGGAGAGGCGCGGGGCGAGGCAGCATGCAGGACGGACGGTGGTGTGGGATGGACAGGGGTGAGAGAGAGACAGACAGACAGAGGCGCGGGGCGAGGCAGCGTGCAGGACAGACGGTGGTGCGGGATGGACGGGGGTGAGAGAGACAGAGAGAGGCGCTGGGCGAGGCAGGGTGCAGGACGGACGGTGATGCAGGATGGACGGGGGTGAGAGAGACAGACAAAGGCGAGGGGCGAGGCAGGGTGCAGGACCGATGGTGGTGCGGGAGGTGGTGCGGGACAGTCGGGTGGTTCCAGGGGAGGAGCAGGGAGGGAGGGTGAAGAGAGAAACAGGGTGTGAGAAGGGCTGAAATGCAGGGAGAGGTGGCTGCTGGCGAGATAGAAACCCCTGTTTCTTAGGAGGTGGTCGCTTTCTCTGCGGGGGAGGGCGGTGGCCTACAAGATGGGTGGGATCAGGCGGGGGGACGGAGGCTGGGACCCCCGTGTCATCCCCGTGGCACTGGATGGGGAGCTCTGCGCCATGACTTGTGTCTGGGACCTGCTTTCTGCCCCAGGCTGCCCCTTCCCAGGCATGTGATGCCATTCCTGTCTCCGGTGATGGTATCGTCCCCGCAGGGTGACAGGGCCCGTGCAGCCGGCACACAGGCATGCCTGCTTCCCAGTGACAGAGCCCCCTGCCTGGTGCTCCCGGATGCCCCGCGGCAGCAGAGGCCAGGCCGATGGGGTGGCGCATGGGCATGGGCCCTGTGGCCGGGGTGCCTGGGCGCTCAGCACGCTGTGGTCATAGGCCCCCATCCCACGGTGCCCATGCTGTTTGTCATCCTGAAAACCATGGGACTGACCCATGAGCAAACCAAAGCTCCAGGAGGAGCCTGGGCTGCTCCGGCCCCATGGCCACCCAGGGCTGGGACCCACCTGGGCAGGGTGCACCCAGCCTTCCGGGCGCTGGTTTCGTCCCCAGGCCCAGAGCCGGTGAGCTGGAGCTTTTCAGGAAGGCTTAGGAGAGCTGGCTTCCTTACTAGCCATGTTTCATCTCTTAATTTAAAAAAAAAGGTCTGTGAGTCTGTGGAGCTGTGATCCCACGTGGGACCTGAGGGTGGAAGCCAGGGTTCCCAACCCAAAGGCTGCAGCCATGCCACCTGGGTGAGGAACGTTCCAGAAGCTTGTGTCCAGGCGCCGTCCTCATTAGCCTGGGGAAGCAGGGTTGGGTTGGATTGGCACCAGGCTGTTGGGGCCGCCTCTTCCTGGGTCTCCAGCCTGTCTCTGGCCCCGACCTCGGCCAGGCCCCCCTCAAACTGTGGCCCCCCTCTTCCCCGTCCCCGGCCCTCCACTGGGGCACCCGCAGCGGGTCCGGTTGTCCGGGGGTGTTTGCCGCCACCTGCTGAGAACAGGGCAGGTGCGGAGGAGGGCCGGGGCCGAGCTCCGTGCATGCAGAGGGCGGGAGAGGAGTGGGGCTGCAGGCAGGGCTGGCCCCCTCGGGAACTTTCCAGGGGAAGGCCGAACGGCCCTCCTTTCACCCCAGGGAGGAAACAAACAGGACGCACTTCCTGCAGGAAGCCAGCGTCAAAAGAGTGGGTTAGAGAGGGGCGCTGGCTGGTGTCCGCCCAGGCCGAGAGTTCAGGGCGGCCCCTGGTGCCAAGCCCTCTCGGTGTTCCTCTGCGGGGTTCCCGGGGCTGCGGTGTGACCCGAGCGGCCCCCTCACCTTGCTCACGGTGCCCGGGGCCCCGTAGTGAGGAGTGCTGAGACCGGATTCCAGCTCGTCATCTTGGGCTGCTCTGACTCCCCGTTGCTGCCCAGATGCCTCTCGGTACTGGGTCCTCTTGTCCCCAAGCAACACAGAATTGACTTCTGTCTTGAATGTTCTTATTAATAATGGCAGCTGCCGCTTACCCAGGAGAAGGCAATGGCACCCCACTCCAGTACTCTTGCCTGGAAAATCCCATGGACGGAGGAGCCTGGTGGGCTGCAGTCCATGGGGTCGATAAGAGTCGGACACAACTGAGCAACTTCACTTTCACTTTCACGCACTGGAGAAGGAAATGGCAACCCACTCCACTGTTCTTGCCTGGAGAATCCCAGGGACAGGAGCCTGGTGGGCTGCCGTCTATGGGGTCGCACAGAGTCGGACACGACTGAAGTGACTTAGCAGCAGCAGCCGCTTATCCAGAGCCTGTAGACGCAGGCGCTTTTCTGCAGTCTCTCACTTATCCGCCAAAGCCGGCCCTGACATGGGCCCCTTTATCCACCATGATGCCTGGATCGCGTCACTAGCCATCCATCACCAAGCTGGTGTGGAGATGGAGGGACGGGTCCTCCCCCTTCTCTGATGACTAAAGTCCTATCCCTGGGCACTCCAAGGCTCTGGGCAAGTCAGGTGAGCTCTCTGAACCTCAGTTTCCTCCTCTATACATGGACCTAACCCTGCCCCCTGTGGCACAGTTCTGAATTCTGTGAACTAATACATGAGCAGCGCTTTGCATGGTGTCAGCTGGCGTCCCTGTCGTCATGGTCACTGTTCCATCACACAGGGTCTCCCGAGGAATCCACGCTGATGGTCAGAGTGGATCTCCCTGGCCTGGACGGGGAGCGGAGGAGCCCCCGGGGGTGTTCCCGGGCAGGCTGGGCGCAGTGGTGGTGAGAGCCAGGCAGACGCAAGGGAGCGAGGCTCCTGAGGGGCCTGGGTGCGGGCGGGCGGCGGAGGGGCCTCCGGGAGAGCAGCAGACTGGCCCAGCCCGGTCGCTGCTCCGTTTCCCGCAAGGAGGGAAGTTATGGGTTTCCTCCCTGGTGTTCAGGGAAGGATGGGACCCGCTGCGGGGGCGCTGTGTGAATGGAGAGGACGGGGGAAGCCGGCCGAGCTCTGCCCCACCCGCGGGCTGAGTCAGGGCCTGCCCCCACGCCACTGCCCACAGGCCAGCGGGAGTCACAGACCTGCTTCCAGAGGGTGGGTCGGCTTCTCCTCTACTCTCACATAGCCTGGACCCCCTTCCTTTTGGGGGGCTTTCTTCCTGGTGTCTCAGACAGTAAAGAATCTGCCTGCAGTGCGGGAGACCTGGGTTCGATCCCTGGTTTGGGAAGATCCCCTGGAGGAGGGCATGACAACCCACTCCAGTATTCTTGCCTGGAGAACCTCATGGACAGAGGAGTCTGGAGGGCTACAGTCCATGGGGTCGCAAAGAGTCAGACACAGCTGAGCAGCAACTTTCAGTCCACTTCAGTTCCCTTCCTTCTGTGTGAGTGGGAGGAGCGGCCGAGACCCTAGAGCTGTCGGCCTCTGCTGTTCTCAGGCCATGGCATGCAGCCCTCCCAGCTGGAGGACACTCCGCTCCAGCCTGCCCATCTTGAGGTCCATCGCCTCCTGGAAGCCCTCTCTGATGCTCCGTGGTGGGCACTCATTCTTCTTAGAGTGGGGTTAGCCCCACTTAGCAACTTCCTTTCCACTTCATTCCCTACCTAGAGAGGATGCTCCTAGTCGCACGTCTCCTCACCTCGGGACTGTGCACATTTGCAGGATTGTTGCCCGCACTCACCCCGTCCCTCCTGTGCTGAGACTTACAGGCCCGGGGACAGTGGTGGGAAGGGGAGGATCACGGGAAGCAGGGTCCTGTTCCAAGCATGGGTGGGGGCTGGGCAAGAGAGCCAGCAACGGAAAGCGGGGGCCTTGGAGACACTGTGAGTCACCACTGTGGGTTCGAGCCCTTGGGGGCCTTGTGACCTAGCCAGCGTGGAGAGGTCATGGTGCTCACTCGTCCTCCCCATGATGTCCCAGCCCCGGTAGGGTGGCCAGGCCTTGGCAGCTGGAACCTGGCTAATCTGAAATCCCAGGGGAGCCCTGGTGAACGGGATGCCAGTTTGCAGCGTGCAGTTTCCAGGCCCGTGTGGGCTCTGGGCTGGTGGAGGTCGGCCCGGGAGCCTCCACCTGGCACAGGCTGCCTCCTCTGCCCCGTGGGCCCTGGGCCGCCGTCAGAACCACTGCCGGGAGCGGCTCTATGGCCTCGCGGCTCCTTGACTGTGGCGTGCCTGCGGTGCCAGCCCTTCCCTCGTGCCAGTCCCCTGGGCTCGGTTTCGGTTTCCTCCCCGTTGTCTTTTGTCTGTTCACTCACTCCTGCCCCATGCACGTTCACTCATTCATTCTCTGCTTAGAGCAGCACAGGGGCTGAGAGGGCAGGCCCAGAGTCACAGAGCTGGCTCAGCGCCCCTGCTCCGCGTGGGGCGTCTGGGGGCAAACCGCTCAACCCGGCGGGCGTGGTGCTCCTCCTGGGGCTGTCCGGAGGGTGGGGGTCTGGTGAGAGCGCGTGCAGCGGCCGATCCGTGCCCCGTCGTGCGTGTCCGTCCCTCCCCTGCTTGTGTGAGACGCAGGGCCCCGTCAGCCTTACTGGAGTGGGTCCCGCCTTTTCCCACTTACAGTTGGCCGATGGGTGCCTCTGGCCGCTCCTGGCCCAGGCCGCCCAGAGCTGCCATCCTCACCGGCGTCATCAGGCCTTCGCCCACCGAGCGCGTCCACCTCGCGCACACGCCTGCATGCCCCACGTGCACGGGCCCAGGAGCAGCGCATCTTGGGCAGTCACACGCACTCCTCAGGCACCGTGGGGACGCGGGACACACGTGCGTTGCACACACACTCCACCACTGCACCCCCGGGCACCCCCAGCCGTGTGTCGCTGCTCCAGGTGTGCACGCAGCCCAGTCAGTTCTGCACTCTGCGCCCCTCTCTGTGTGCACAGGTGTCCGTGCCCAGCTGTGCCGGTACCCGCCTGCCGGCCTGTGTTTGTTTTTTTAACTCCCACATAGGTCGCCTTTATTCAGGCCCTGTCTCAGCGCTTTACAACTGGGAGTTCACTCAGCCCCGCTTCCGGCGCTCTGAGCTGGGGGCCGCCAGGAGCCCCGTCCCTAGATGAGGAAGCAGGCCTGGGAGGTTGGGAAGTCGGGTCACGAGCCGGGCCACGGCAGGCCAAGACGCGATGGCCGCCCGGCTCCGCCCAGGGCTCCGAACCCGCGAGGATGCTGCTCTCTGGAGGTACGCGGCGTGCGCTGCCTCCCCGCGCGAGTGTGTGCAGACGCAATGTGCACCCGCACGGTGCTGGTCCCACGTTCTCAAGGTCATGGGTGCACACCCCTCCCGCACGCATGGCAGGACTCGTGCTGGAGAACACGCTTGTGTCCGCACACACACCACTCACACTCTCTCTCTCACGCATACACACATATCCTGCGCCCGCGTCCTAAGCCTTGCCCTCGTCTCCAGCTCCCTTTCCCACCTTCTGGATTGTTCTCTGCTCCTCTCACGTGCTCTGCTGGAGAGGAGAGTGATCTTGCAGGTCTTGACTCGCCCAGCACAGTCCACCACAGGCCCCACCTCCCGGGCCTGTGGCCTCTGTACGGAAGGCGACCCTGTCCTGGCAGCTCCTCGAGCACCCCGCGGCCCTTCCTCTGCCAGGACCCCCCGTGGCCCCCCGCGCATCCATTCTCTCGGCTGACACAGGAATCTGGGAACATTCACACTGCACTGGGTGGTGGATGGGACCACATCTCAGAGCAGGAGTGATGGGTCCAGAGGAAGCTCAGGTCTCCCGCTTCCAGGCCTTCACTTCCTGCAGTTCCCCCACCCCGCCCCCACTCATCCCCACCCCCGCCCCGCGGGGCCTTCCAATCTGATCTGACTGCTGTGGCTCCTGGCCCTGCCCAGGGCCTGCCGTTGTTGCCCGTTGTTCTCAGATTCAAGTCTGGGCTTGTTGGCCAAGGCGGGTCTCTCCTGTTTTGTCCTCATCAGAAGCATCCAGACTTCTGGGCCCTGAGCCGCTTGGCTCCCAGGCATGGTCACCTGTCTCTGCACCTGGCTTGGCTGTCCCCACCCCTCCACCCCCCACCCCCATAGCGCGTCTCTTTCCTGCCGCAAAACACCCCCAGCCTAGGAGGAGGGGCCAGGTGCCCCCCTGCGCTCAGCCGTCCTCAGCCCCTGCCTGTCAGGGCTGGTGGTCAGTGCTGGGCGCCGCTGGGCCTGGTGCCGAGGGCTCTCACTGAGCTTGCGACTGTCCTCTTGGTGGATTTTAATTCTTCACCCAGATGCCCATCCTCCCCCTCCCCGTCCCCTGCCCCCTTCCTCTTTCTTTCCACGTGCCTGGAGCTGTGTCCAGCCCCAGGCATTGCCTCCCTGAAGCCCCGCAAGTTGAACAAAAAAGAGAAAGCCCCAAGGAGCTGGGAAATCACTCAATTGTGCAGGTGCCCTTTGCCAATTGGTTAAAAAGTTTTTATGAGCAAATCTGGTGGTTATCCTTTGGAAAATAAGCAAAGGCAAACCACTTCCTGCCGCTTCCAGGAGCCCGAGTGCCTGAGCTTTCGAAGACCTACCAAGAATCTGAAACTTCAGGCAAGCTTCCTGCGTTTTCCTGGAGAACTCGGCAATTTGTGTTGGTGAAATTCCACTGGGCCCGATGGGGTTGGAGATTGCATTTCAGTCGTGTCTTGCAAAGGAATTTCTGAACTCGAGTAATTTGGCTAGTAGACGGGAAAGGGGAACTCTGGCTTGTGACTGAGGCACAGTGCCCTTCTACCGAAACGTCCTACGGGACGAAGGCCGCCCGGCTTTGCAAATGGCCACCTGGCCTCAGGGGACCCAGGCCCCCTCCTGCGAGTCAGCCCCCAGGCCCGGGTGAGCTCCGGCAGCACCACGTGCCGGGTGTGGGTTCAGGCCTCCCTGCATGTCTTGCTTGACCTGTGTCCTGAATTCCCAAACCGGGAGAGGAAGTGCTGTGCTCCCCAGTGGCGGAGAGGGGAAGGACTGCAGGTGGTTAAGACATGACCTGAGTCTTAGGTTCGACTCCTAAGACTGACATGAGCTAGCAGGCAGCGTAACCGCTCTGTGCCTTAGCCATCTTCTTGTTTGTCAGCGATGATTCGAGTACGTCCCCTGGGGGTGGTAGGACTCTGATTCAGCAAACAGATAACGCACCTTCCGCGCTGGATTCTGCATCAAGGCCTCCCCGGCGTTGACAGTGGCCCCTGGGCGGCCGCTGGTACCCAGCCCCTTTGTGCGGATGAGAGGTTAAGGAAGCCACACAGCTGTAGGCGGCAGGGCTGGGCCTGAGGCCGAGGGGCTGGCTCCAGGGTCAGGCTCAGGTGAGGTGCTGTCCTTCAGCAGGGTGACCCCTGTCCTGTTTCACTTGGGACAATCCCAGGGTTGCACTTGCAGTCCGGGTATAACTACCACCTGTGCCTCATGGCATCCCTGACTCGGTGGACATGAGTTTGAGTAAATTCCGGGGCTTGGTGATGGACAGGGAAGCCTGGCGTGCTGCAGTCCATGGTGTTGCAAAGTGTCAGACACAACTGAGCGACTGAATGTGCCTCATTTCACGTCATTCTGCAGAGTGTCCCGTTTGGAGGAGGGAGGATGTGGTCGGCTTACGCGTGGAGCACTCAGGATAGTCCGGAAGGCGGCGGGAAGGTGACCCAGCCACCACCCCCGCTGGGGGCGCCTGGGGCGGTGGCTGAGTCAGCACAGAACAGGGATGTCGTCCCCCGTTGGCTCATCCAGTGACCGTGCTGGGAATCTGTCACACGCCAGGCACTCGGGTGTCCTGCTGGGGAGGGGGTGATGAGGCTGGAGGCAGACAGAGGGCACAGCTAGCAGCTCTGGAAAAAGAAGTCACACCCAGGACTCGCCCTTGTAAGAAATGCAAAGCATTACCGTTGGGATCTTACTCCCCTTGCTTTGTTTGGCAAATTGTGACAACATGTCACTGACCCAGCACATTCTGATTGCCTATTGTTTGATTTTTTTTTTTTTAAGAAGAAGCTGGCCAGAATTGCTTCTGGTTGTGGGATCAGTATTTAGAAGTTTCCATTTCTGAGCAGGCCTCAGGGCAGGGCTGGTCCCCAGGCCGTGTGGAGCCATCCTGGCCCTGAGATGCCTGGTAAATTGGTTTATCCTCAGTGTGTACCCACCGCACCCCGTCTCCCTGTTCTCAGAAGTGTTGGCGGGATGTCGTGGGATGTGACTTTCCCGGTAGATATTTTATTAAAGACGTGCCGCACGTGCTAAATATGGTGGCTCAGGAACACAGGCTCTGGGGCCCGGTGACCCGCTCACACATGTTTGCCCGCAACTAGCCCCCTTTTAAAACTGGAACTCCCCAAGTCCCAGGAACGGCCAGCAGTTGGTCCCCCTCCTCTGGAGTGAAGCCAGCCGTGAGCACCCACGCCTGGCTCTGCTGTGTGTGGGCAGGTGCGTGGCTCAACCACACTAGCCTCAGTTTCCTCTCCTGCAAGAGAGGCTTATCGGTGCCTGTCTCATGGGGTCACTGCGAGGTGTCAAAGTGATATATGGCTCGGTCCTGGTTATCCTAATGGTGCTGAGGCAGTTGCTTTGTATTTCTTTATTTGTTTATCTTTGGGCGTACTGAGTCTTCATTGCTGGGTGGGTTTTTCTCTAGTTACAGGGAGCTGGGGCTACTCTTAACTTCAAGGAGCGGGCTTCTCATTGTGGTGGCTTCTCTTATTGCAAAGCATGGACCCTGGGCAAGTGGGCTGCAGTCGTGGCCCCCGGGCTCTAGAGCACTGACTCGATAGTTGCGGTGCACAGGCTTAGTTGCTCCACGGCAGGTGGGATCTTCCTGGATCAGGGATCGGACCCGTGTCTCCTGCATTGGCAGGTGGATTCTTTACCACTGAACCACCAAGGCAGCCCCACTGAGGCGGCAGGTTTTATCCTCTGGTCTTAGCGGACCCCCCAGGAGGCCTGCCCAGTCCCCCTTAGATGCCAGTCTCACCACCTTATCTCAGGGAGGGCATCTGCAAGTGAATTCTGCATCCCAGCCTGCTGCCTGGTCCTGGGAGGCTGCTTGCAGCCTGCGGCCCTGCCTAAGCCCCTGAGTCTGTCCCTGGGCCTGCGTGTGACGGGAGTGTCACCTAGGGACAGGGCCGGATGTGCGTGAGGAGGTGACGCATACTGAGCCCTTCTTCGCACCTGGTGTTGTGGTCTGCGTGCTTCATCCTTAAGTCCTCACATGAAAATTCTTACCTTGCAAACGGAGACTTGAGACTTGGAAAGGTTAAATTGTATCCCCATCATCAGAAAAAGCAGGAGCCGGGGCTTGAGCCTGCTTTCCTTTTGATCCACTTGCAGGGTGGCCCAGGATCTGCTGCTCTGCGAGGAGGAGGCGAGTACAGAGAGTAAGAGCACAGACACTTTTCTAACTTAACATTGGAATGATGTTTTTGTTGTGTTTCCAAAAGTATCGGTCTGCAGCAGATTTTAAATTAAAGCTGAAAAGTGGTCTCTCTTCCCAGGTATGCTGAGAAGTGCTGCTGTAGAATGTCTTTGACTCCTTGTATCAGCCAGTTAGGCTAGGTTATGCCCCAGTAACAAACAGCCCCACCCACCGGTAGCTTTAGGCAACTGAAGTTTATTTCTCCTTTGCGCTGAACATCAAGGCACCTCAGCAGGTGCCTCTAGAATACTCGGGGCCCCAGGCTGGCGGAGGCCCCATCTAAATGTGCGTCTCCACCATCAGGAGAGGCAGGGCAAGAGATGTGGCAACTTGCACACGGGCGTGAAGTGACGCACACCCCTGTTGCCGTTGCACTGGCCGGAGCAAGTCACACAGCCACACCTACAGTTTCAGGAGGGGTCGGGGGGTGGAGTCTTACTCTGTGCCCAGGTGAGGGAAGGGCCCTGCGTGTCTGGGGACCTCCCTGCTTCCCGCTCCTGTGTGGGGTGCCCAGCCCTCTGGGCCGGCCGGTCTCACGCAGCCTTGGGGCTGCGGGTTCTGCCCCACAGACTGTGCTCCCTCTGGTCCTCAGTCAGTGGGGTTCGTGAGCTCAGGGCATCCGCGGGGCCCTCTTGGGTTCTGGGCATGTTGCAGGGGAGCTTTAGTGCTTTCTTGGTTTGGGAACTGAAAGTCTTGTCGACTTCCGCCAACCCCGTGCGAGGGAAGAGGTGGTGAGCGGCGTCAGGAAGCTGCTCTGACATGCTGGCCGAGATAATTTCCCTCCCCAGACCTCGGGGCTGTCCTTGCTGAGACGCGGGCGGTGTGGATCGGGTGTAGTACGAACTACCCTTTGTTGGGGCTTCCTCTGTGCCAGTCAGCAGGCTGAGCAGTTTGCACACATTGTCTCGGTTCATCCTCTGGCGACCTGTAACAGAGGGGACCTGGACGCCTCATTTTGTGGATGAGGTGATCGAGGCGAGGAGAAGTTAAGGCATGTCCTCCGGGTCTCACGGCTGGCTGCACTGGGGTTGGATCCCAGCCGCTGTGATGACCCGCAGTCTGAGTGTTTCAGTGGTGTCCCAGTGACTGAGCGGGGGTCTCAGAAGATAGTAAAGAGACGGGCTCCGCAGAGAACTAACTCTTCAGCCCTTCGGGGAGAAAGCCTAGTACAGTCTTGACGTTTATTCTTGAGACCTGGATCCTAGGTTCAGTTTAGCCACTTTTTCTACACAGAGAATCCTGATCCTTTTATTGACATTTACATTTTTTTTTTTTTTTACTGTCTTTGTGTAATGGAATTATGGAAATGGAAATGGAAATAAAAGGAAAATAAAAGTTAGTAATGGCTTAAGAACACTAGTTAGGGGCAGGGGAGGTTTTCCAAATGTGAAGATTATTAAGCAAGTGGAGTTGTAGTGGCTCACGCTTGTCTCTAAGTGTGCCCTGAGGCTCAGCCCTGTGGCCTGGCTCTGGGGTTCTCAGGTGCCTGCGCTCTGCAGATTTTAAAGATGGGCTCCCAGCTACTCCTCTCACACAGCACACGCGTAGCCCACCAGGAATCAGGAGTTCCAGAATCCATAGGCTAACTTGGTGGGTCTTCCCCACACACTTGCTTGACTTCTCAATTCAGAGGGAAGAGCTTAAGTCTCTTAGCTGATCTGTACTTGAAGGGGGAAAGGTTACATGATTTCACCGGTGTGTAGTTTCTAACATGGCACCTCTTTCTGGAAACATCCATTTTAGTAGCAGACTAAATGGGCAGGGGAGAAGTTTAACCAGGGAGTCATTTAAAATATTAGTGCACTGTTAGAGCAGGCGTGGGTATGGTGTGTGCGCTCAGTCGTGTCCGACTCTGTGACCCATGGACTGTAGCCCACCAGGCTCCTCTGTCCATGGGGATTCTCCAGGCAAGAATTCTGGAGTGGGTTGCCATGCCCTCCTCCAGGGGATCTTCCTGACCCATGTCTCCTGCCTTGGCGGGTGGATTCTTTACCACTGAGTCACCTAGGAAGTCACAGATGTGGGGTGCAATGCAAAACTCACAAGTCTTCTTAGAAGCGAAGGCTCGAGTGAGATTTCCAGGCAGAATGGATGTGGGTTACTGAGTGTTTGCCCATTGTATGTGGGGTTCTTGGAGAATCAGGAGGCCTAGGTTCTAGGGAGGGTTTCTAACCACAGTGCCAGCAGTGCTGGGAGTGTGCCTGGGGGTCCTCTTGCTGCCCAGGACACCAGGCCAGCCTTGAGGGTCTCTGAAGGACAGAGCGATCCTTTCTCCAGAGGTGGCCTAGGTACACATAAGCAAACGAACGCATATTTTTATTTTCTTTTTTGTTAAGCAGATGATGGAATCCCGCACTCCCGGTTCCTGTGTTGTCACCCCCCTCCCCGTACTGAGCAGTCTCAAGGGATTGCTCCCGATCAGTATGGCTTTCTCGTTCTCCCTGTGCTGTTGCAGAGGATTCCCATTCAGGTTCATGGAACCCTTCCCTCACGATGGGTTTGTTTCCAGCCTCTTGCTCTTTCACGTGCTGCTGTGGTGATCAGCCACGTATACACATCTTTGAGACACTCAAGCTCATCTCTGGGATCAGTTCCTAGAGGTGGAGTCGCTGGGTCAAAGATTGTGTGCCTTTGGAATATTGATACAAATTTCTAAATTGCTGCTGCCGGGAGAGGGTGCCTCTGAGGAAGGTCTCAGGACTGCGGTGGAGGCCTGGGGCAGCCCGTGGAAGAGGCAGGTGCCGGGATGGGTGGGCCGGGCCCCGCGCGCCAGGGCCTGACATGTGCTCCGTGAGCCCTGCCACATGGGCCGGGAAATGCTTAGGAGAACACGTGCCCTGGTCCAGAGCCAGCCTCCCTGGTCCTGCAGCCAGTGGCTTGCAAAATTGAGCGCATGATACGTGCATTCCAAAGAAGTGGAATTTGGATATTTGGGAGGTACAGCCCTTTTCTTTTTTGGAGCGAAGCCCCTCCTCACACACCCTAGTGAGCTTTTCCATCAAACCGGGGTTCTTTTCACTTCATTCAGAGAGTGGCAGCTTTCATGATGAGAAAGGAAATCATTGACTTACTGTTTTTCAAAGAAAGATCACCTTCAGGGAGAAGAGCCCCCAGGCCCCAGTGAAGAGCGGGCTCTGCAAGTCTGTGAGGGTCACGCGTGCTCTTGGGGTTCCATCCCTGCCCGCCCCCCCGGGTCCAGCAGCCTGCAGCAGATGGAGCATGGCTTTGGAGATGGTCACTGGGTTTGAAGTAGAGGCTCCCCTGCTTCCTGCCTGCGTCACCTCCGGCTTCTCTGAACTCGAGCCTCGTCAGCACTCAACGGGAATGGCCGTCATGATAGGGGCACCCAGGGAGTCGTGGACTGGCTGTCTTTCCCGCCTTTGCATTTGTCCATCTTCCTCCAGTCATCCTGAGTAGGTTGGGCCAGTGTGGCCCCAACACAGAGCTTGTCCCGTGAGTGGAGTGGGGACACATTTTGGGGTAGCTCCCAAACCTTGCCTGGGCCCCCCAAGGGCACGGCCTGACCAGCCTGCTCTTGGGGTGCTCCTGTCTCTGTGGCCGGGTCTCTCCCGGGCCCCAGGCCGCGGTCCCCCGTCTCCTCTGACCAGACGGGCTGCAGCGCACAAGTGTGTAGGGAGCACAGGGTGCAGGGCCTCCCCGCCTCTCTACAGCGAGGCCGGCTGCCTGGGCCTCCACCTGGAAGTCTTGCCCTGGAGGAACGTCTTCTCGGCCGGGTCTGGCTGGCACACGCAGTGTGCTCTGATCAGTCGGCGTCACACTCAGGGAGGATGCTCCTGCTTCTCTGACGGGCCCTTAGGCAGGAGCCCGCCTGGTGGGTCTTAGGTGATGCCGTCAGCGTCCTGCCGCCTTCCTGGTTCTCAGGGCCGTCCGGGGACCAGCAGACGCTTGCTCCTCATGGCCGCCCGGAGCTGCAGAGACCACGTGTCTGGGGCTCCGTCTCCCAGGGCGAGGCCCTGAGAGCTCAGGTGGGAGTGTGCTCACGTAGCCACCTCGTCTGGGTGCTGGCGACACGGGGAAGCTGGGGGTGTGGCTGCTGCACGTTGCTGTGGGCCTGAGAAAGCCCTCCGTTTGGGCTGTTGTGCTCAGTCCTCATGGCAGGCTCCCGAGGAGGCACTGTGGCGATCAGCCCTACTTAACAGGGCGTCAACTGAGGCTTGGCTGAAGGGACATGTGCCGTCCCGTGACCAGCCCGCGCCAGGGCTAGGCTCTCAGTCCTGGAGACGTGATTCCTGGGCTGGCTCTCGGCACGCCGACGCCACTCTTCTCTGCTCCTACCCCAGATCAGCCTGACATGCGTGGATCTTTTTTTTTTCTTCCCCTAATTAAAAAAGAAATAGAAGAAAACCAATATTTGGGGGAAACTTAAAAACATACACTGACAACAGAGAAGAGTACAGTGACCCCCTGTGTGCCCATCACTGGCTTCACCAACCCTGAGCCGGTCTTGTCCAGTAACCCCTCCCCGCCGCCACTTCCCTCCTCTCCAACCGTGAAATTATCTGGAAGCAATCCCCATTTTATCTTACCGAAACAGGTATCTCCAAAAAAACAAGGTATCTTAAAAAAGATACGTATAAATGTAATACCATTCTCATGCCTAAGAAACTGACAATAATTCCTTGATATCAAATGCTCAGTCACATTTCCCCAATTGTCTCATAAATGATTTTGGTCGTGATTTGTTTGGTAAGAATCCAAACATGGGTTAGTACATCATGTTTGCTTGGTATGTCTCTTAAGGGTTTTTAAAACCTCTTTTGGAATCAGGGCATGTGGCTTGTGGAATTTTCCGTATTCCTAGCCTTGCTGACTGCTTCCTCGCGGTGTCAGGGAACCCGTTCCTCAGTGCCCTGTAGTCCCTGAAAGTTCCACGCTCACCCCACGACTTTCTGGTCCATCCTGTGCCCGCGCTTCTAATGCAGCAGCCACCGCCGGCCTGCTAAGTTTTTAGATGTCATCAGTGACCACGCCTGGGTCCAGTATTAAATCAGGGTTGCAAAGCGAAGCTATCTGAAGTTCACCTTTCCTTCTTCGATTATTAGATGGAATTATTCTGAAGGGGACTTCATCAACTGCTTGTTTGCACCGAAGTTCAGTTTACAAAGGGGAGGCAGGGAAAAAAGCTTTAGTCTTCCTTCACCTTTATTGCTAAGTTTTAGAGCAATGAGCTGATCTTGTAGCACTTTTCTCAAGGCTTATTTAAAAAAAATTTTTTTTACCGTCAATATGAATTCAGGGATCTAAATTTTTACTTGGTGTGTTTGAATCCAGGGTAGTCGTTTACTCTTCTTTCTGATGCCCAGATCGTCCCCCACCCGTGGCCGGTGAGTTCCTCAGTTAGACCTTTTGTGAACAAATCTCTTAAGTTCTGTCCTTTTTTCATCGGGACAGAGAGTTCCTTGCTTCCAGAAGGAGTCTTCTGTGGAGCGGGGCCTGCCCGCGTTCTCCGCTGCGCCCCAGGCTGGGAGGTGGGGGCTCCCTGCCAGCGGGCTATTCAGAGGTGCCACCTTCCTGCTGTTCCCGCTGCCAAGGCCATGGCAGGTGGCAGAGTGGCCGAGCCAGGCCAGCCCCGCTGGCTCGGGCCCCACGCGTAGTAGGTGTTCCGGAAGCGGCTGTCGGGTGGATGAAGGGCCTGAAAGCCGATCCGTCACGCCACCTGGCTTGGCTGGGCTCCTCTCCACCCAGGGATCCTCCCGGGAGGCCAGCGCTAAAATAGAGCTGGCCCCCGCTTCCCCACGGCCTCAGGACACCTCAGAGCCAGGCGCGCGGGAAGCAGGGGCGAAACTTCCAGGGTCACACTGAGGCTGCTGGCGTGGGAGCCACCTGCCCTGCGGTCCCGAGAGGAGGTGAGGGCCGGCCCTGGATGCTTCCGAGACCCGGCCTTCTGGGGGGCCAGGCTGAGCTGGAGCTGGTGCCTGCCCCGCAGCAGGGCTCCTTCCTGGGTGGGTTTCTGCCACCCACCTCCAGGGAGCCTCTGGTTTGGCCACCCGCCCGCCTCGCAGCCTCAGGCACGCGGGCAGC
This sequence comes from Bos grunniens, assembly GCF_055505025.1. NCBI lineage: Eukaryota > Metazoa > Chordata > Mammalia > Artiodactyla > Bovidae > Bos > Bos grunniens. The sequence goes on from NC_141182.1 coordinate 8,245,470, forward strand.
ACTGTCGGCGTCTGCTCTCCCCCTGCCCTGGCCGGGCTTGTCCCCAGCGCCCAGCGCCGCGGGCAGCACTGTCAGCATCTGCTGTCTTCCCCCTGCCCTGGCCGGGCTTGTCCCCAGCGCCCAGCGCCGTCCTGAGCACCAGGAAGGCCCTGTGACCGGAGCCCCTAGTGGGCCTCGGGGCTTCTGCCCTGGTTGCTGCTGCTCGTTTAAAAAACAAAAGAAAACGAAAAAGGGAAAATGCTGCTGCCAGCTTTGTTGATGTCCAGAGATACGGAAATACTGTTTGTTTATGGAGAATGACTTCATGTATTTACTAGACAAGAGGCTAGAATCCAGTGACACTCCTGGTCTATTTGAGGGTGGATTTGTGTGGGAGGGCAGGTGTTCCAGCCCATGCAGCTAAATCCAGGGAGGGCGCGCAACGAGGAGGACCAACGGAGCTTCCCCTCTGGGGAGGGGGCGCGTGTGACCACCCCCAGCGGATGAGGCTGAGAGAAGTCTCCGGAAATGGTGTGCGGAGAGCGGAAGGGGCAGCCCAGCCCGAACTTGGCGGCAAGGCTGAGCCCTCAGGCCCAGCGAGTAGCTCTGGAATGAGACCGCGTGGGCCCCAAGCTGCATGGCCACTTGTGAGCCTGTAACCCCGGACAGTGGCTTCACCTCCTCGAGCCTCCTCTTCTTTATTCACAAAGTGGGGAGCCCTTCTGGTTGTTCTTGGCACATCGCGGGCCCCTGTAATGGTCAGTGTCAGCATGGTGCTTATTCATAGGGGCTCTGGGGTGCCCACAAACGAGTTCTGGCACCTCCTCTTACAAATGGTGAGCTCGTGGGTTCATTTCCAAACGTCTCTTGGAAAATTCGTTTGGCACATTTCCAACAATGCCTTAGTCTTCTCGTCTGTAAAACGGGCATGATTATGTTTCCTGGCTCTCAGGCCTGTGAAGATTGAGTGCCTCAATAGATGCAGAGTCCTAGGGTAACACCTGGCCCGTGTCTGTGCTGGATCAGTGCTGGCTAATAAAGAAGAACTGAATTTTTCTCATCAGAAGTTTACATTTCTGCTCTAACTCGATAAAAATACGTCTCCCCCACCGTCTCTTTCTAATAACAATTTCTACCCAAAGGCATTCAATCATTTAAATATCTCCTGTCCTTCTGTCCAAGGTGGCTTCCGTGGTCCCACAACGGGGCCCTTTGCTTCAGTAACAGGAAGTGCAGCGGATGGGTCACCCAAGGGTCACTGAGAACGAGGCACCATCTCAGTGAATTTCCCAACATCCCTGGAGGGAGATCCTGCCCTTCCTGTTTCCTAGAGCTGCAGCGCAAGGCCCAGAGTGGCCCACAGCCACCCAGTTGGTCTCTGGCAGAGCCCTCAGGCCTCTGCCCCTCTGTCTCAGAAGCTTCACCAGGACCCCACGCTAGTCCTCCCTAGAGCAAGCCGGCCCTGCCTCCCCAGGCTGGGTGTCCCGGGGATGGCGGGCACCCCGCGCTCACGCTGGGCCCGGATCTGGCTGTGCACTGCTGAGTCCAGGGGCCCGCGACAGGTACCAGACCATCTAGGTGTCTGTTCCAAAGAAGTGCTCCTTCACGTGCCTAGAGACACGCCCGGGGACGCATGAGGGAGCAGAGTGAAAGCTAGAGGCCGCGTGCAGGACTCAGTAGCCGCCAGCCCGCTGGTTCTGCAGCGTGCGATGCATGGTGAAGAGCAGTGAGGACCGTCTAAAATGCCTGGCCGTGGAAGGATGCCCAACACGTGCCGTTGTGTGAGACCCGTCGTCACACCAAAGCATAAGACAAAAGATTATTTTTTTACATGTACATAAATGCCTAGAAAAAGACTCCCAAGGAAGCACCTCCCACTGACCAAGGGGATTATCTGTGGGGAAGCCAGTGGGATTGAATCCCGGTAAAGTTGTCTTTGTTGTTTTTCGCTCTTCATATTTCTGGGTTGTTTGAGTTTTTATGATGACATCATATTCACTTGTCAGCTGCGTAACTGTAAAATAAGTAATGGTCTGTCAAGGAAAAGACAGCCCCACGTTTAAGCTAGTGTATCTTGTCCTTGGAGTATCCCCACAAACAGTGGAGGGAGCCTGGGAACATTTTCTCCAGAAGAAGCATGGAACAGCCTTGATTCTGTTGTGAATATGTCGGGAACAGTCCTATCCTATGGGAATGCCATTTTGGAGTTAGTTAGACCTTCCCTGGAGACTTGGAAGGTGCAGCCATGGTGCAAAGTTGGCTTAAAACATACATGTTCAACCTTGACCTCCCACCACAACAATGGGAACCTCTTGTAATTGTTGGGTTTTCTGGGAAAATGGGTGCCAGTGGGTCTGTGGAATTTCTTTGCCGGCAAAGTAAATGAAAAGCATTGGCTTCGAATGTCCCCTCCCCTCACTGCGCCGCGGTTAGCTCTGAGTACGCGCGCGCGTGTGTGTTGTGTGTCTGTGTGCGTGCGTGTCTCTGTGTGTGTGTGTGTGCACACGTGTGCATACAATCGCACGCTGTGGCAGTGAAGGCGGAACGGGTGATGCCGCTATCGGAGGACGCACCACGCTCTGGAAGGCTGCAGTGGATGGGATGCTGTCTCCTGAGTCACCTTGGAAACTCCCGTGGCTAAAGCCAGTGGATCTTCTCCCTTCCATTTCCTGTCTGGCTCTCTCTTTGGTCAGAAGGTCGCTAAGCACAGAGAAATCTGGGGTCATTTTTGAAACCATGACCATCCATCTGCGAAGGACTCCATTGCTCTGGCCCACTGTGTGTCCTCTGGACCTTTGACACCATGGACTTGGGGAAGCGGAGAGAGGTGTCAGGGTCGTGAATGAAAACAGGGGCTTTCTCGTGGTGGATGGAGTACAGGAAATGCCTGGGCCTTTCAGGGAAAGAGGAGGGCGCAGGCTTGGGAAAGGCTTCCTCCCAAAGTCCCCCAGGGGAGCAGGCTGGGCCGCACCCGTCCAGCTTGGCGGGCGGTCCAGAGGCCAGCCGTGCACAGCAGAAGTACGGGTTTGGAGCCCCGCCCGCATCCCAGGCGCGGTGCTGGGCTCGCGGCTCCCAGCATGACGTTTAGTTCTCAGCCAGTGTGTGCAGTGGGCGTTAGCACCCTCCCTTACTCACTTGGCCAGCTGGGCTCTTAGCGACTAAGTAACTGTCTGCCTGCTTCCTGTGTTGTGGTTCAGTTGCTCAGTTGTGTGCGACTCTGTGACCCCACGGACTGCAGCATGCCAGGCTTCCTTGTCCTTTACCATCTCCTGGAGCTTGCTCAAACTCGTGTGCATTGAGCCGGTGATGCCATCCAACCATCTCGCCCTCTGTTGCCCCCTTCGCCTCCTGCCTTCACTCTTTCCCAGCATCAGGGTCTTTTCCCGTGTTCTGTGTCTGTTGGTACTGATTTAAAAAGTGAGATGAAATCCCTATAATTGCTGGTCTCAGCTGCATCCATTTGAGAGTGAGCTGGGTCCCTGGAGAAGGTCCTCGCCCCTGGCCCCCGCGTCAGATCTCACGCAGCGCAGCAGTCGGTTCCTCTGGCCTGTTTCCCCACTCAGCCCCACCCTCGCCTGGCTTCCCAGCCCCTGGGGCCCTTGGGGGAGACAGCAGGGCTTGTTGGAGGGAAAGGACTTTGAGACCAGACAGACCTGGCTCCAGTTCTGGAGCCCCTGCTTCCCGTCTCAGTGGCTTCTTAAGACAGGTCAAGTAACCTCACGGAGCCTCAGTTTCCTCATCTGTAAAGTGGGTGTGTGGGTGGGGAGGCCCAGGTACTGAGACAAACCTTATGCAACTGCCGGCATTCAGCCACTCTTACCTTATCATAAGGCAGTATCATACAGCTGTACCCAATATATGCGGCGTGGAAATAACCTTTGTGAGCTGCAGGGACCGACTAGACTCTCATTTCCTCCCTTCATGCCCTCGGCCTTGGGGGCTCTGTCTCCCTGGACTGCAGTGAACGGGAGGTGGCTTCTGAAACTGTTGCCTCGGGATGAAGAGGGAGCGTTGAAGCCGTGACTCCCTGGGGTGGGCCGTTATTAGGGTGCGTGGAGGGGCGCCAGGCACCCAGCCATGGGCCGTGACCCACATGCTCCTGTGAGGCCAGGCAGGGTCTTCTCACCCGTGCCATGGGGTGACAGGTGCAGGCCGGAGCGTGGGGACCTTGGGAGGGTGGCTGGGTGGCTGGATCCGTGCTTGCGTTTCACCTGCTGGCGTAGTCGGGAAGCGGCTGGCTGAGGGCCCAGGCTCTGGAGTCGAGTTTGAACCCCAGGCCTCCCTCTTGCTTGCTGTCTGCAGCCCTCAGACGCACCCCCACCTCTCTGCGCCTCACATTCCTCTTCTGCAGTGGCTTCTGCCTCATGGACTCACACGCTGCCCCATGCAAAGTACCTCGCACAAGGCCTCACACAAAGTAAGCAATCGCTGTGTGAATGCTTACTGAAGATAACACTTACTAAAATTTACCCACTAGCTGCTGTTCTTAAGTGGGGCCCGATTCATTGAGCACAGCATTGGAGGTGGTAAAGGTGAGCAGACTCTCTCAGGGCCGGAGAGTCAGATCCAGACAGCCCTGCCTAGTGTGCCGTGTGACCATATGCAGGTCCCTGACCCTCTCTGAGCCTCGTTCCTCTGTAAAATGTGGGTAGGAAATGGGACATTCAGTTGATGAGCAGAGTTGTGAGGAGGAAATCACATGCTGCTTTTGAAAGGGCCTCTGCCCGCTCCTGGTCTGCTGTAGAGGCTGCCACAGGGAGCTTGTGGTCTTACTGTGGAAGCCCCGTGGTGTCACGGCTTGCTGTTGTCTCCATTTGAGCCGTGGCCAGATGTGGAGAGAGGCACCTGTGAAGTTCCTATCTCGGGTGTTTTGCTCTGGAAATTTCTGCAGCTCAGGGACAGGAAGGTACTTTAGAAAGGATTTAATTTGGGGGGGTACATTAGTTCCTGAGGAGCAGGAGGAGGGCTTTTAACTCCCAAGCTAGTCATTTCAGAAGGCTTCTGCCGCTTCCTGGTCCCCGTGACTGTGGACCGCAGGACCCTGTCAGCCCCAAGGCCTTTTGCAAGCAAGCTTTCCTGAGTGGCCTCTGCATCATTGCTTGCTGAGTGGATGGTACTGTGCGGTTGCCATGGTAGCAGCAGGATGTGGTTCCTATGGTGATGGTCGGCAGTGGCAGGAAGACAGCAGAGGTTTTAGTTATCCGGTGGCTCTGCGTTCGCCGCCCCCCTGAGCAGCACAGCACGAACTGCCCCCACTGCCGCTCTGCTCTGCAGAATGGTTGCTGTTGAGGTCACCGCCTCCCTGAAACGCCACTGCTGCTGCTTGGAAAGACAGGGTCGTGCTGGGGTGTTTCTGCTTCCAGAAGGGGAGGGTGCTGAATGTCTGGGACCCTTCCGCTGCGGAGGGGGCTTTATGCTCACCTGGAGCATAGCAGGTGGGGCCTGTGGGGGAACTCATAAGCTCCTCCTGGTGGCTCCCTGCAGTGAATTATTTCCCATCCGAGTTTGCCTTGGTTTTTAGGAGAAACTAGACGGTTTGGAAAACTGACTCGGCACCTTGCATCCAGGTTTCAACACGGCCACATTGTGGGGGTCGCTTGGGTTGTCGAGCCCCAGGGAAAGGAAGACAGTATCCTGAGTATTTCTCTCCTCTGGCGTCTGAATCTTGCAGCTAGGATTTCTCCATAGAAGGATGAACGGATGACACAGACATAGCTCGCGGGGTGTCACCTCTTTTTTATCTGGAGATGAGGGAGGCAGAGTGAGTAAGCAGGATTCAAGGGGCACCGTTAGGATACAAGAGGAAATCTGAAATTTGGGAGCTCAGCGTGGGCAGGCACGGGGGCCGCCGATCTCGGTGCTGGGCAGTGCGTCCATAAATTGCACAGGCACCTTGATGAAGGCTCCCCGAGAGGAAGCAAGCGTCTCTGCCTCCAGCTGACAGCCTGTCAGCCCGGCGTGGCACACTCTTTGCTCACGCCGGCCAGCGCTCCGATTGGTGGCCGGTGCCGTCACCGGGTCTGCTGGAGCGTGATTGGCGGAGGGGACCCTGCTAGTAGAGGTGCCATCCGAGTGGGCACCCCTGGACCACAGGCAGTGGGCTGGGGGGCTCGGCGAGGCTGCCTCCGCCGCTGGACACCCCGAGCTCTTCCAGAGGTCAGAGGCGTGCTGTCCGCCCCAGCTCTGGGTTCTTATTGGGAGGACTGCAGTCTAGTGAGCACTTTTAAGGAGCACTCTGTGCTCTGGGAGACCTCTTCTTTTTGAATTTTGAGAATTAAAAAGAAAAATACAATTTAGGACACATGCAATCAAGAAGATTCATTACTTGACCATATACTGATACCTGGATGACTTTCAGATTAGCCAGTAATCAAACAAAGAGCGTCAAGGACTAATAGTAAAAACCACATTTCTATCACCCAGACTGACCCCTGTTTATATTCTATATCCTCTTTGATATAAGTAAAAGGAATAAAACATCCCTGGAAAAGTGGTAATTAATTACCTTGACCTCTGGCTCAGCACCCGCCTCCAGATACCCTTTATTGTATGTCTGGTGTAGATCTTTCCGTAAGATTTTAAGCACTTTCGCACACTTACGTCGCCGTAAGGAACAGTAAACAACGTGTAGCGTTGCTTCATGTGTTCTCTTAAAACGTGCCTACAGCTTGCCTTTTCCCCTCTGCACCATCTGCTCCTGGGTTTGGGGTCTGCAGCTGTTGGCTCCTGTTTAGTTCTTCATTTTCCCTACTGTGCAGGGGCCTTGCGCCTGCCCTCTTGTGCAGATTCACCCCATTTTACTGTTTTCACCCACGGTCACCTGGCTACAAAGTGGGCTGCATAAGCCCCTGAATAGCGCCCATCTTGGTGGGACTCCAAAGGCAGGGTGTCCCTCTCACACCTCACGCCTGCCTGGCGCCCGGCCCAGCGGCGAGGAACCCAGGTCCCCGAGTCACCCAGCCCAGCTGCCCTGGCCTGATTTAGGTCACTGCCACCCACTCCACTCCCCCACAGAGCCCTGTGGCCCAGAACGCCGTCTGCACAGGAAACCCGCTGATGTGCTCTCGGTGGTGGGGGCCCACTGCCCGCCTCCCCGACCACCCTCGTTCCCAGTCGGGTGCCCTCGGCATCGGGGTGGCAGAGGCAGACTGGGGTCCCTGGGCCGCTGGGCGCCCTGAGCTGCCTCTTGTGCTGAGTCACTGTTGGGGACCCCTGAGCTTCTTGCTCAGGCGCAGCCTCCTCATCCAGGGAGCATGGCCATAGGGCTGAGCTTGTGCCCCGTCTCTCTCAGCGCCAGGACCCCTTGAACCGTCAGCATCCCCCACGTGAGCTGGCAGCAGCACGTGGGCCGCGGCCTGGGTCACCGGTGTCCTCGCCAGCTGCGCCTGGGCTGTGCCACAGTGTGTGGCCGGGTGCGGCCCCCAGAAGGCACACAGGTGTATTTTTTTTCTTTTTTGTCCCTCTCACTGCGGCTGCCTCCGGCCCCACCTCTGCTGGAGGGTATCATAGCATATTAAAAAGCAGAGACATCACTTTGCCAACAAAGGTCCATCTAGTCAAGGCTATGGTTTTTCCAGTGGTCATGTATGGATGTGAGAGTTGGACTGTGAAGAAAGCTGAGCGCCGAAGAATTGATGCTTTTGAACTGTGGTGTTGGAGAAGACTCTTGAGAGTCCCTTGGACTGCAAGGAGATCAAACCAGTCCATCCTAAAGGAGATCAGTCCTGGGTGTTCATTGGAAACTGAAACTCCAATGCTGAAACTCTAATACTTTGGCCACCTTATGAGAAGAGTTGACTCATTGGAAAAGACCTTGATGCTGGGAAAGATTGAAGGTGGGAGGAGAAGGGGACGACATAGGATGAGATGATTGGATGGCATCACCGACTCAATGGACATGAGTTTGAGCAAACTCCAGGAGGTAGTGAAGGGTGTGTTGTAGTCCAGGGGGTCGCAAAGAGTCAGACACGACTGGGCGACTGAGCAATAATAGCAGCAATCGCAGCTCCGCACGGAGACCGGAGCGCCCCGGCCCTGTGGCCGCCACCATCCCGCTCTTTATAGGGAAGCCAGTTTTGGGACCAGACAGAACTGGATTCTTCCCGTCGCCGGGCAGGTATTTACTGAGCCTCCTGTGTGCGGCCCTGGGGACCGTGTGGCCAACGGAACAGACTCAGGGTCTGTCGCGCTGGAGCCTATTGCCCAGTGGGAGAGACGATAAACAAGCAGCAGGCAGATAACCACAGGTCGGACCTGGGCTCCTCTGTCAGCCCGGCCTTGCCGGCAACCTTGGGCAAGTCAGCTAAGTCCCCTGTTGGGGTAGGCACGGTGCTCATAACCCCGCGGGGTCACGGAAGTCTCCGCACGACAGCGGGCCCGCCGCCCTGCTGGCATGGCACCCATGCCTGACGCGCCACAGCTGCCCTTGTGCCTGCAGCCCCCCGTGGAGGTGGAAACTGAGACCGGAGAGGTGAAGCAGCCTGCCCATGGTGGCCCAGCAGCTCGCAAGCCCAGGCGTGTGTGGCAGCTGGCCCCCAGCCACGGGGAGGCGGTTCCTGTCCTCAGAAAGCCAGTGCCTTCCGTGTTCTGCAGGGAGTTTACTTACTTATTTATGAAAGTGAAAGTCGCTCAGTCGTGTCCAACTCTTTGCGACCCCATGGACTATACAGTCCATGGGATTCTCCAGGCCAGAATACTGGAGTGGGTAGCCGTTCCCTTCTCCAGGGGATCTTTCCAACCCGGGCATTGAACCCAGGTCTCCTGCATTGCAGGCGGCTTCTTTACCAGCTGAGCCACAAATGATCGTGGTCAAATATACATGGCACAAAGCTTACCATTTTAGCCGTTTGTAAGCGTGCAGTTCAGTGGTGTTAAGTACCTTCCCCTTGTTGTGGAACCATTGCTACCATCCGTCTCCGGAGCCTGACTTGCATCTTCTGGTACAGAAGCTCTGTCTCCAGTATACCCTGACTTCGCATGCTCCCTGCCCCAGGTCCCTGTGACCGCGTTTTCCTCTCGGTCTCTATGAATCTGTGTAGCCTAGGCCCCTCCCATGAGTGGAATCAAACAGTATTTGTATTTTTGTGTCTGTCTTACGTCACTTAGCATAAAATTCTCAAGCTTCACCCATGTTGTAACACGTCAGAATTTCCTTTCTAAGGCTGAATAATATTTGTGTGTGTGCGCACACCACAGTGTGTCCATCCATTCATCCATCGTGGACTTGTGGGTTGTTTGCACCTTTCTGCTGATGGAAGCAGCTCCGCTGTGCATGCTCGTGTGCAGGTATCTGAGACCCTCCCTTGTTCGTATATACACGTAGGTTCAGGGAGCATATTATCACCAGGAATAGAGTAAAGGGGACAGAAAGAAAACCCCCAGTTTCCAGTTCTTATCCTCAGGCCCATGGATAGAATTCAGGGTATCTGTGACCCTGGACGTGAAAAAACAACGGCAGCTTTGCTGTCACTGGCCTGTAACTGACACACAGCGTTTCCGTCCAGGATGCCCGCTGGCGGTACTGTGAGCCGTGACCGGGACCCGGCCCCGGCCCCGGTCCCTAGTGGACGGCCCGGAAGCTTTCCAGGCCCGTTCCGGCGTTATAGACCATCTTGGAATATTGTTACCTTTGTCGCTACTCCAGAGTCACGGTAGTTATCAGACCCTTGGCTAGAGCTTGTTATGTGATGCGGTAAGACGTTTTCTTTTCCTGTTGCTCTACCACAGGTCGTAAGGAGTGTCTTGACAACCATATTTCAGTGTGATCGGGTTCCCTTGTGAGATGTTCGTTTTTGTTGCCAGATTGTGTTTCAGCTTACGACTGTACCATTCTACTAGCGGTGGGCATCGGGTTGTGTCCATCCTCAGGAACGCTTGCACATGCCGCCTGGGGATTTGTGCGTGACGTTCTGTTGGCTTAGAGTTGGGAATGAGCATACAGGGTATGCATAGAGTCAGCCTTTGTAGGTGATGCCAAGCTGTTTTCCACAGTGGTTGTACCAGCTTATCCTCCTAGGAGCAGTGTATGAAGTTTCCAGTTGCTTCACCTCCATGCCCATGTTCATTACTGTGAGTCTTCAAAATTCTCGCCATTCTCACGGGTGTAGAGCAGTATGCAGCTTTTCTTTATGTTTGAAATTTTTCATAGTAAAATCCCGGAAAAACACCATTCATACTCATGCGGCAACTTCACGGAAAAATGGTCTTTTTAAGGCAAGTGGTTGAAACTGGTGCATGCCTGGCCTTGAGGTGAAGATGCAGTTCTCCATTGGGAGTGGACAGGGCCCAGGCTGCCCTAGTCCTGTGATCCACCCCCCCCACCCCCACCCCCACAAGACACCGGCAGGTCCTGGGTAGCATTTAATAAAGCTGGATGTAGACGGGTGGGGCCCGAGTGAGGCGAAGGCACCTTAGAACCGCGCCTGTGCATCGAGCTGCGGTGGCACGGGGCGGTGGGGGTGGACCCCGAGCTGGTTTCTGGCCCAGAGGAGGTCCGGACACCCACACTGGTTCCCAGAGAGGTGTGCTTAGGAGTCAGCACGGAGCTTAGACCAGTTGGTGGACCTTTGGCAGGTTCTAGCTGACCGTGTGTCCGCTCACCAGGGAGCTCTTGAACGCGGCACCGGAGATGCCCCTGTCTTGAGTTTCTTCCTCACGTTGGCTGCTGCGTAGCTGCATTCTCCCAACATGGATGGTGCCCCCACTTCACTTCCTTTTCCTCTCTTTCTCCCTGCCTCCTGGCTTTCTCTCGACAAGTGTTTATTGAGTGTGTACTTTTGTGCCAGGCGTGGCCACAGTCTCCCTCCCTCCATCCTTGCATCTGTCTGCCTGTCCATCCATCCCATCTGCCCATCCATGCCGCCACCCAGCACTGACTGGATATCCTTTGCAAGACAGGCCTCGGGCCCGACCCAGATGAATGGACCGTGGTCCCCCCGGTACCACGGGGGGTACACTCCTGTTGGAAGAGTGTGACGTGCATGGTGGGTCAGGAAGAGGGAAGAAACAGGGTGTGGCAGCCAGGTAAGCGGCCCCAGGAAGAGCTCCCTGGAGGTCACGGGGTTGAAGCTTCGTCTTCACAGTGTCTTGGGATGGGCCCAGGGAGGCAGGGCGATGGAGAGAGTGGGCATCTGGCTTCCCTGGTGGAGGGACAGAGCCTGGGGCCCGGAGTGGACCTCGGTCACCCCTTTTGAGGTCAGGTGGTAGACAGAGCTCTGACAGGGTCACAAGCAGGTTAGTCGGGACCTGATGGTCCCCAGGGTTGCTGGGGCAGCTTTCCCATGGGGTGGTAGGACAGACCAGTGCCCTCTCCCCCAAGGATGTCGCATCCTAACCCCCAGAACTGTGACTGTGTGACCTGCCATGGCACGAGGGCCGCTGAGATGTGATCGAGTCAAGGATCTTGCGATGGGAAATTGTCCTGGGTTACCCAGATGGGCTCCCTGCAGCCACAGGGGTCCCTTAGGAGAAGGGGAAGCAGGAGAGACAGGTCAGAGGAGGAGACTGTGGGGACAGAGCACAGGTGAGGGGGTGCTGCTGCCAGCTTTGACGACGGTTGGAGGGGCCCCAAGACTGGGGACGGGGCACCTCGAGAGGCCAGGAAGGCCAGGAAGCAGTCTCTCCGCTCGGGCCTCTGGAAGGACCGCAGCCCTGCCACACCATGGTTTTTGGCCCCGTGAGACCTGTTTGGGACTTCTGACCTCCAGACCTGTCAGAGGACACGTTTGTGGTGTTTGAACGCACGGAGGTATACTCATGCATTGCAGCATCCTCAGGAACCTGACACGCTGGTAAAGTGTGGACTCACCCGAAAGCCCTTGTGCAAGGGCCTGGGTGAAGAGGGGCCGGGCAGGACTTTTTGGCCTAGCCTTAATGGATGGTGAGGTCATCACCATTACCTGGAAACATTCTTAGAGAGTCCCTCTTCCATCCTGTGTTCTTGGTAGGTCGATTGTGGTCCCACTCAAGTTCAGGGGGAAGTTCGCCTCCTTTAGGATCAAGGAGCCTCGCTGCTCCTGATACATTCTTGCCCAGGACCTGCGTGTTCTGCCTTTCGAGCCTCTTTCTAGGGGGATTCTGATAACACCTCGTCCCAGGCAAATACAAGGTGAGCAGGGCCCTGCTCTGGGGGGAACATCGCAGCGACAGGGCACCCCCCGGGGGCCTTGCCAGGTGTCCTGTTGCCCATCCTCCCGTCTGCTGAGCGGGCGGTGGGGAGTTCAGTGAGTATCACTGGGACCTGCACTTTTCTGAAGTCAAACAGATCTCTCTGGGTGGGAGCATTCCTCTCTCGTGGGACGGGTGCAGCCCGTCTGACTCAGCAACTCCCCCAGCCGCACCCTCTACCGCTGACACCCAGACAATCCGTCCTCGTGTGTCTCCCGCTCACAAAAGCCTCCCTCCCCGGGAAGCAGAGCAGAGCCTCTCCCACCCCACCCCCCTCACACGGCTCGGGGAGAGCCGGGCCTGTGTGGCTGCTACCCCCTAGACACCTGTGTCCCTGGCGGGATGTCAGCGTCACCGGCGATGGAGCCGGGAGCCTCCTCCTGTCACCACCGAGGGCGGCAGTTCTAGGTGGGACTGTGTGCTGGCCCGCCTTTCCATCCGTCAGCTTGTTTAGCAGCACACCCCCTGCAGTAAATGTGTTATCCTGACATCTCAGGGTTAATAATGGGGAAAGCCGAACCTGACACCCAGCACCTTTACCCGCCGACAGCTCGCACCCCTTCCACTGCTGAACTTGGGATGTTCACCGCTGGCTGAGGTCAGCTTACGCCAATACCGTCGTCACTGCTGTGGGTTGAACTGTGTCCCTGAAGCAGGTCTGTTCAAGTCCTTGCCTCTGGTACCTGGGAGCGTGACCTTATTTGGAGGCAGGGCCTTTGCAGATCCAGTCAGGCTCGGGTTCGCTGTCCGACCTTTGCTTGGAGAACTGAGTTCACTGGGTTCAAGAATTGCTCCCTCTCCTTACAGGCTAGCTGATTTCAAAAGGTCAAACCACGCTGTGGCTTTTCCCAAACCAGCTGATTCAAACCTTGCCATAGCCAGGAAAGAAAAAAAAAGCCAACAGATTATTGACGAAGAAACATTCATTTCTGTAGAAAATTACTGGTTGGGGCTAGTTGTTGATTATCTCACCTCTGTTGCCATTTGTATTTAGAAATGGCTCATAAATTTGCTTACGTGGGTCTGGTTTGTCCTCTACAAGGAAACAGTTGCACTGCAAAGTAGTTCCAGAACCATACTGTGATTTGATAGCTTCCATTTCCTGGCTGTCTGATGCTGTCAGGCACAGCAGTGGGTGCTTTCCTTACCGTGTCCGTGGTTTTCAGAGTAACCTGGTGAGGTCCACTTCACAGATGAGGAGACTGAAGCCAGGACAGCTAAGGAAGTTAGGATCCGAGGTCATGCACCTCACACATGTGCGAGCTGGCTGCTAAACTGCCGTCTCCAGACTCGAGTCTGCCCTGCCCCACCTGTCTTCCTGTTAACTGCGGACAACTTCATAATTAGATGGCAGAGAAGACAAACACAGGGTGTTCACGCTGAGATGTGCGCTTAGGAGAAGAGTGTTGTGATCGCATGCATGCGAGCGGGAGGCAATGCTCTGGGACCCCGTGCCACGAGGTGGGCGAGGGGGACATCGACAGGCCCTGGGCTTCTGGCCACCAGCCCCTGAAGGAGGGTGGAGGCAGGGTGACCCACACGGGGCTCCAAGCCCCCTTCTCAGAGTACCATCAGCGTCTGTTTGGTCTCTCAATGATTAGCCGTGCAACCTTGGGCACGCCACACGACCTCCCGGACAGCCAGCAGAGGCAGCGTGGCCTGTGAGCTCACCTCGTCGCTCACCCTGGGACCGACCTGGGCTGCCTCCTGGGTCATGCCCACAATGCCCCTGGAGGCCTCTGCCCCGGCTAGGCCTTCAGTCTGCATCTTTGCCTAAGTAGCCACACCGCCCACGGCCTCACTTCCTTTTGCTCTTTCCTCGGAAGTCGCCTAGTCAAGTTTCCTTGGCTACCCATCTGAAATGTTGACACCCCACCCCACCACCGCAATGTTTTGTTTTATTTTTCGTTCTCCACCTTATTCTTTCTCCTTAGCACCTACCATAATCTAACAGACTATGTGTTTGTTATTTTGTTTATTTTCTCCTCCTGCTAGAAAGGCAAGAATTTTATCTCCTCTCCTTTCCCTCCCTCCCAACTGCTGTATTCCCAGCATTTAGAACAGGGCTCTGTGCCTGTCGGTGCTGGATAAATACCTTTTAAGTGAATGAATGAATCAATCAATTTGACTTTACGCAGAGCCTCACTTTACTCACTGGAGTGAAGTCAGCCTACTAAGTACGTGGTTGGCGTTCTGAAACTATAGACACTCGCTGAGTGACAGTATTTATGTTATCTTTCCATGCTTTACCTTTAAAATCGAGGGGCTGCCGCTGAAGTCTCCGCAGAGGCTGAGCAGGGGCTGCGTGTGTGCAGGACAGCAGAGGAGCACTAGCCTGACGGCAAGGAGACCCCCTTCGTTCTGCCCCTGCCCATCGACCGTGAGCATCTCGGGCGTCCTCTGGCAGCCAGAGGGAGGGGAACATCCTGGAGACTAGCATTTTCCTCTCCCCCTGTCCCCCTGTCTGATTCCAGGCAGAGCAGAAGAGGGGCCCCGTGGAAGCTCTTTTCACAACTCCAAAGCCCCCGTTTCGTGGGCCTGCATGTCCGCACCAGGCTGGGGCTGGGGCTCCTGTCTCTGTCAGGGTTCCTGCACCTGGGCACGTCCCGGGCAGCCTGCGGTCAGCTGTGTCTCGTGGCCAGGACTTTCAGGAATGCACCCTTTTGACCACACAGGCCAGGCCACACATGCCTGATTATAGTGAACTCTGAACTCTTTGAAGGAGCGTGAACCTCACACGGCGCCTTCCGTGAAGACTGGCCACCTTGAACCTCATTCTCTCCCCTCACTCCGTGAGTTCATCAGTTATCTGCATTTCTTTTGTGCAGTTTAGATTCTTATATATTTTATTTGTAATTGGAGAATATGCCTTTTTTTAAATAAGAAAAGCTGTTTATAAGGGTTTTCATTTTTAATATAGAAGAATCACTAATTTTTTTCAAATCGAATAGGTAACAGTTGTTAGCTTTTTCTACGTTTCCTCTGGCTTCTTAATTTCATATGAGGTATTTATTGATGTATAGACGCTTCACATTTTTTGGTGGTTGGATCTCAGAGCCTGTATTCATGGCTTGTTAATGACTTGTCTTAGTGGTTTATCAAAGTTCTTCCGAATTTCAAGATTGAGCAGACATTCCCCATTTTTTTCCCTAACATATAACTGTAAAATTGACCTAGAATTAACTTTTGGTGTGAGGCATGGCATAGTGCTGTTCCAGATAGATCACTGAGTGTCTAGTATTATTCTCTGAAAAATGTTCCCTTATCCGCTACTGTAAAACATCACTATACCATATACTGACCATTTCACGTATGTGCTCGAGTCTCTTTTCAGCCTTCTGTTAGTTCCTGCTGACTTACTGTCCTCGCTCCAGCGCTGTGCTGTTTTGTTAATTGTAGGTTCATAGTATTGTGAAATTAAACACCTTCGTTTTTTAAAGATGAAGGAACTAAGGCTTGGAGAGGTCAAGTAACTTCCCCAGAATGTCCCAGCTGATCGGAAGCTCTGAATCTCATGTGTGTATTATTTCCAGGGTATTTAACCTCCTCGTCGGCCTTGTCTCATGATGCCTTCCTGTGCTTCTTAAATTATCGTCACTGTTACTCACAGTATATCACTGAGGTGTTGTTTTTTTCTCCTGCAGCCTTAGTAAGTTCTGTCTCCCCTAAGTGGAACTAGCCATAAGTATCTGCTATGTAAAGTTACTAACAAGAATGAGAGCAGATGTGAATTTCATAGCACCATGCCTGGCACACAAAAGCCCTTAATCTATTAATAATAGTACAGTTATTTTTATTCCCATTGGTGTAATTGACTTTCTGTAACGTACATTCTTCTTTAAGAAGTAAGGTAGTTCTCAGACCTTCCACCTCTGGGCAGATTTCGTGATAAATGCGTGTCCTTGATGCTAAAGGATACTCCCAGTGGCCAGTTTGACCCTGACGTCCACCTCCCCCTCCTCAAGCCAGTACGTTATTGAGGCGGCCCCACATTCTAAAGGGGCTGATGGGCTCTTACAGTGATAAGAAGTCACGCTCTCGAACATTCCTGTGAGCTGTGGGCACTCCAGGTCCATCCGGCTCTTCCCCCAGAGTCGTGCCATCCGAGGGCGCAGAGAGCCTCAGTGACGAGGGGCCGCGTGTCTGCAGCGTCCCGGGCCCTTTTGGGCCCACAGGGTCCCTGTGCAGGACAAACTTGTGGGCCGGGATTCAGAGCACCCCCACCCAACCCCAGGGTCTGCAGAGCAGTGTCAAATGTTTGCACTCAGGTAAATTGTTAGTTCCTTTCACACTGCACCCAGGAGAGGCCCCGTCCTGTGAAATGGCTGGTTCCTGGAGCCCCTTTGCAAGGTGACAACCAAAGGCACTTGGAAGCGCCCCCCATCCTTATTGCCGAAGTCGCCGTCTTGCACGTGGGCAGAGGTGCATCCCCTCGGAGTGCCTGGACTCTGGAATGGGGGCTGATGTCAGTATTAACCATCAGCGGAAGCCCCTTGTGTCAGGCTCTAGAGGAACCTGTGCTGGGCAGTTCCTTGGCTTGAAAAGAGGTACCTGGTCTGGATTTGGAACAGAGTTGAGAGTGAGAGCGGTGGTATCACTGGAGAGGTGGTCCACACAGGTGTGGCTGTGGAGTCTCCCGCCACCTCTGCTGAGAAGCGAGACGTGGGAACGTGGGTACGCGTCAGCGCCCCGTCCTGCACTCACGCCAGGGGGCGAGGGCAGCCTCAGGGAGGGCGAGTGTAACCAGCGGTGTCGGTGTGTGTGCTTGGGTGGCCCTGCCCTGGACACTGTGTTGGGAAGGATCCCGGGCCTGGCGTTCAGCTCAGCAGGAAAAGGGCAGAAGCTGCTTCCACGTGGAGGAGAGCGGCAGTGGTGCCTCTTAGAGACGCAGGAGCCCACAGAGTGAAAACAAAAGCAAAACTGGGCCAAAAAGGGGAGGAGCTAGACCCTGAAGCACAGAGGGCTAGTTACTTTCATGTAGTTTTATAATCAAGAAATATGAGCGTAAAATATTCGAAGTGTTGAAAAATAGAAAATCATCAGGATTTCTGCTCCCCAGAACAGTAAATGCTGTTTGTCTGTGACTCTGTTTCCTGCTCTCTGTCTAAATCCCCGCCTATTTCAACGTACTTTTCCAAAGACATAAAAATGTATACCCTGTTTTTTCTTTGAACAGCTATGGCTGTTAATTCGTTTTCCCATGCCTTAAGGCAAGAGTTTTGAAACATAGAAGCCCTGGGGTACAGCCTGGTACCTTCCCCTCCAGTCTTTACCTCTGGGGCATTAAGAATGGATCTTCAGAATTAGAGTATTTCCTTATAGTTCATCCTAGCCCCTCCCTGATTGTGGCAAAATGCAGTGTGAAATTTGTCTTACGAATCTTAACTGTCCTAAAGTGTGTAGTTTCATGGTGCTAAGTATGTTTACATTGCTCTGCAGCCAGTCTCCAAAACTTAATCCTTCATCTTAAATAAAGCCCTAGAGCTGACCTCAGGATGGGCAGCTAGTTCACGACCTCCAGGTGAGGCAGGGAGAATTTAAGACAGGGAGGCGAAGGAGGAGCTGCACTGGCAGAGGCCTCTCCAGTAGGTCTGGGTACCTCCCTAGTATCGCCCATTTTACAGATAGTGAAACTGAGGCACAGATTGTCATTCATTGCTTTTCTTTTTGGGGGGCAAACATTATTGAAATATACATCTAGAAATGTGCACACATATTGTACAGTTCAGTGAATTTTTGCCAACCAAATGGCTCTGTAACCAGCACTCAAATCAAGAAACAGGCTAGCCATCGCCGTGGCCTCAACCCCAAGGTAACCGCTCTCCTGACCTTCATTAGCATTCACTAGTCTTGCCTGTCCCGGAGCTTCACCCCGGCGCATCCAGCACGTACCCTCTCTTCTGGCGACTTTCGCATACTTGATGTTTGTGTGATTTATGCAAGCAGCTTACTGGAGCCCTCAGGGACAGAGCTGGGCTGCAGACTCAGGCTGCTCCACTGGCCTGCCTTTCAGGGGGCACGCGGGAATGCCAGTTGGCCTAGGGTGTGGGGGGACCCCGAGAAATAAAGTTGGCTAGATACAGCCAGATCAGGAGTTCCATGAATGTTCAGTGGCTTCGGACACAGGTGTTCCAGAAACAGCTCCTGTTGATTAGGAAGCGACCTGTGTTCTCGGTGACAGTGAGACCCCGGGGTGGTGAGAGCTATCCGGAGGGAGCACTGGGCAACGGTCCCCTAGAAGAGGGAGCAAGGATTCCCAGAGGAGCGTGGGATGGGTGTGGGAGTTGTGTGCGTCACGGGCAAGAGCCCAGGTGTTCTGGATCGAACAGTAATAACTTTTTAAAGATGGTTAATTTATTCAGAGTGGTTGCTTTGCAACGATACTGTCTTAATTTCCTGTTGAACTTGCTTCATCTATAATCATGCAACATTAGTATTTATCTTATTCACTTAATTTGAAAGTATTCTTAAATTAAGTATTTCAGCATTCTTGCCTGAGAAATCCCATGGACAGAGGAGCCTGGTGGGCTGCTGTCCACGGTTTCACAAAGCGTCAGATGCAACTTAGCGACTGATCAACAAACAGCATTCTTAAAGCTGTTACTGCTATTTTACTGAAGTTACTTCAGCCTAGACACTACCATGAAAATATCACAGAAAACATGAGTGTTACAGCTGTGATCTGGTTTCATAAACAGAGTACTACAAACCGTTTTAGTCAGCTAGGAAATAAGCATTAGAACGTGAGGAATGGTAACACTTGGCCTTTGGCAGGGGCTGCCCTGTGCCGGACCCAGCACGGAATAAGCAGGTGATGCGCTTTCCTGCCTCCCTGTATCCTCCCGAGGAGGCGGAAACTGTCACCGTGCCCATTTTCAGACGAGGAAACTGAGGCTCGGTGGGTGAGGTGACTCCCTAGGTCAGGTGTCTGCAAGGAGCAGGCGTGGGATTGGGCAGTCTGGTTCTCAGAATGTCCTCCCTGACCCCACACTCTGTGACCTGCCCACGGAACTCATGCAGTGAAGACACACAGGGAGTCAGTGATGGGCTTTCCTGCTTCCAGGAGCCCGAGCGCCGTAAACACTGAGAGAATATTCTGTCTGCCTACGAGGGGTTGTCGGGACCAAGTGGAAACGGTCAAAACCAGTTTCATCATCATTAGCAATTGTGCAGTGGGTTGGCTGGAGTTTCTTTCAGAGGATTTGCTTGAGGCTGGCATGTGTCTCCATATTTTTACTTCATAAATGGAGTAAGTTGATAACTGCAATTTAAGTAGAGCCTGGTTTTGGAAGGAAGTTGATTTGATTACTGTTTTATAAGATTTTCTTGGTCTGGTCTTGATCCTGTGGATTTCTTTCGGTTTCGGTAATTTTGGGGTGGTGACCTATCCCCTGCCAATTTGAGCCAAGTCCCGCTGAAGCTCAGTGTACCCAGAAGAATGTGCTGGGCTAGCCTCGTTCCGAGAAAACAGAGAAAAGGCAAAATAGCGTGCAACATTTCCAACTAAGACTGTCATGATCTCGGATGATGATACAAGTCGTCTGATTTTTTTTTTTGCCCCCACGGCAAGTTGATTCCTTCTGAGGTCATTAGTTTTATCCATATCCACTGGAAATTGCGTCCATTTTCAATTAAAATAAAAGTAACGGCGTCCCTCTGTTTTTGGAAACCGTAATCTATCAGAGTTGATATAATCAGTCTGTTTACCAGATCATCACGGGTCAGAACAACAGCATTTGCATTCATGCACACAGGAAATCTGATTAGATACAGCAGAGGAAGAGCACACGCAGATGGGACGCGGTTGCCCTGAATTCAGGCGGCCCAGATTTCTCCAGTTCACTCGAACATCCTATTAGCTGGGGAGATCCCCGTCGTGACGCAGAAGCCCTGCAGCAGAACAGTTGGGTGTAGCTGCCTGCGAGGAAGAAACCCTTGCTTTGCAGCAGGGACCTTCTGAGCAGGCGTCTCCGTTGCACAGAGAAAAACTGTGGGAATGTTTCCATCAGCCTGGCGGTCTGAGGGTTTCTGCAGCCCCTTGAGCGGGTTTTAACCAGGTGTCCTTGGCCATGACGGGCGAGGGCAGCTGCAAAGGGTCCCGCTGTCCTTGGGGGCCCGATGCGCACCATGGCAAGGCCCACGGTGATGGAAGAAAATGAGGGCGGTGCTGGCAGCATAGGCTGCAAAATTGGTGCTTGGCTGGGCATGGACGGCACGTGCGTGGCGAAATACCACCCTCCCACTCAGGAACCCTGCTCAGGGTGCCCCAGTGCGTTTCAGGAAAACCTGCATAGTTCCTGACCTGAGCCTCACAGCTCTGCATGCTGCCATCCCGACCCGTCTCTCCCCGCTGCTCACAGGCCCTGGAGTTCATTTCCCTGCCCCAGCTGAGGGGTCCTCTGCTCAGCCAGGCCAGCCTGCTGACCGCCCGGTGCACTCTGACCGCTCTGCAAAGACTGAGTCTCTCCCCCACCTTCAGTCCCCCACACCCCCCAGTTCTCACCGGGTCCCTGGCCTGGGAATGCCGCTCACCACGCCATTCACCTTCTCACCCCCGCTGAAAGGTGGACAGCTCCTCCTCTGAAACCAGTTGAATGTTCCCACCGCGATTCCCCCCAGTTCTCAGCTTCAGGGGCCCCTCCCCAACCCCCAGGATCGGCCAGGCCATTATCCTCATGGGCTGTATGCCGCGATCACCATTCTGGTGGAATAGTTTGTCTGTCGGTGGTTTTGGGTCCCTGTGTGCCGAGACACAAGCTCCAGGTTCATGGCCGGCCCACAGCTCCGAACGCGGTGCCTCACGTGAACGAGGGGCCCACACAGATCACTGGGGGTGAAGGATGGAAACACGTTTGCACTGATGGAGGCTGAAAGTGGTTGTCCAACTCACAGAATAACCTCTGCCACCTTGAAAGCTCCCTTTGAGTGCTGCTTCTCGGTGGACTTGTCAGACGTACAGCATATCCAGCTAAACAAGAACAAATCAAGGGTCACGCTGGTTGCTGCGGCAGCTGAACGCCACCAGTGACCTTGTGTCTGCTCCGAACCCTTTGGTTTGATGAATTCGCCGACTGTTACTAGCCCTGCCCATTGAGGAGCCGCTGGCCACGCCATTCACTTTCTCATCCTGACTGAGAGGCAGACAGCTGTTTCTTTGAAGCCAGTTGAATGTTTCTTATTTTGGCATTATTTTAATTCTTTTTCTAACCTGCATTCATATGAGGCTCTGGGCTTATTTGTCTAATGCGCTGTAGGCTTCTGTTAAATCTTGTTGATTAAAAAAAATCCAATCATGTCTTTTAGACATAAATCCTTTTGAGAAACAGCACCTTACAGAAAAGAGTAATGTTCCTCTTCCTCTGCCAGCAGCCCCATTCCCACACCCCATCCTTCCAGTGTTTTTTTCTGTAGGTTTACACCTAAACAGGCAGTTCCGTGGGAAGTGTATAAACCTCAGGTGTCCGATCGGATGCGTACCTCTTCAGTTCGCCTCCCCACTCCTGAGACTGTGGGCACGTGTCCGTGTTCGTTCGGTAGAGCTGTGTGAACTGTGCTAACTGGACTCCTGAGTGTAAATGTCAGAAGCCTTGCTTGACAGGTTGGCAGAGGTGACGACCCCTCCTCTGCGGCCCGCGCACCGGGAAGCCCCTGAGCTTTTCTCCTGGCGAATCACGTTGTGTGTTTCCAGGAGCCGGTGTGTTTGTTCCCAGGCCTGATTATGCTGGCTATAGGTGTTCCCATAATTACACAATTCACTCCATACGAGTGTGAAAAGAGAGTGGTTGTTTTTATGAAAGCCAAACGGGAATGCTTAAGAAAGTCTTGGTGAAACAATAGCTATTGTGATGGCCATCAAAGAGTGAGAAAAAGCCATAATAACCAGATGGCCTTGTGGAGGTCTTTAAAGAAACAGGAACTGCAAACTGCCAATTGTTTGGGGTTTATCTAAAAAAACAAAACAAAACTGGGGGCGCTTTAGGACTGGGGGCCATCTTCAGGGGCACGACCCTGCTGCGGCTGCAAAAGATGGAGAACAAATACCTGTTTCATATATTTTCAGTAGAAATAAAATGTCTGTTTCATTTTATCGTGTTGGCAAAAAGTTTGTTCAGATTTTCCCCCAAAGACGTTCTGGGAAGACTCCCAAACAAGCTTTTTAGCCAACCCAAAGGGATTCTCTCCTTCAGTTGTTTTGGGTCCGTCACCGACTGCTGGCTCTGCGGGCTGCAGCCCTGCCTCATGCTGCTCCTTTGCGCTGTCCCGTTCCTTAAGCGACCTTTCCGCCCGCCCCACGCCCTTCTGCCCAGTCCTCACACGGCTGAGCGAGGGCGCTCTGGTCTCTTTCTTGTCGTGTGAGGACGCTAATCCCATCGTGTGGGGCCACCCTCTGACTCGTCTACACCTGATGGCCTACTGAAGGTCCTCCTCCTCAACACCAGCACACTGGGGGTTAGGGCTTCAGTGTAGGGGTTTTGGGGACAAACACATTAAGTCCATAACACCATCCCCGGCATGGAAGAACAGAGGAGGAACGTTGTACTACAAAGAGCAGAAAATGTATAAGTTCACTTGTGTCTTGCCTCTTTGCAGGGGCTGTGGATATTCAGTCCAAGGCCTAGTGAAAGGTGCATTTAAAGTGCCTTCCAGGGAGCATCCATCTGACCGCCTCCCCGTGCCACGACTGGGAAACTGTGAGGTGGGGTGGGGAGAAGGGTCACGGGACCTCTGGGTGTATCCTGATCCTGCCTTGCGCTTGCTGTGTGGCTTTGGAGAAGTCGCTTCTCCTCTCTAGGCCTCAGTATACCCATCCGACAGGTGGGCTGGGCTGGGTTTGGGGAGTCTCTAAGCCGTCCAGTTCTGAGAAGATGCAGAGTGGCACCTGGCGCCAGGCTTGGTGACCGTCGTTGCCCTGAGCGTGATGACCCCCCGCCACCCCCAGTCACAGCCAAGGCCACACGATAGCCAGAGAGTCCTCTCCACTGGCCCCAGGAGAACATTTGGAAACAATCACGTCCGCCCCCATAGATCACTGCCTGTTGCTAAGCCTGCGTTGGCCGGCCAGCCCCACGTCACAGCTCAGGGTCGCTCGGGACGCTGCTGCGTCTTCGTAGGCCCCGCGAAGTGTGTGTGCGGCCCAGCCTCGTCCCAGTGGAGCGAGGGGGCCCGGGGTGCCGGGACAGGAGGGCTGGGCTGTGGGGTGAGAGCCTGACCCCAGAGCCTGGTGGCCAGGGTGCATGCGCTGGCTTCAGCTCAGTGGCCTGGGCACGTCACTTCCCTGCTCAGCTTCCTCGCTGAGGGCCGTGGCGAGGATGCAACCAGCTGCCATCTCAGAACGTGGGCTTCCCAGGTGGCACAGAGATGAAGAACCCCCCTGCCAGGGCAGGAGACTCAGGAGACTCCGGTTCCATCCCTGCGTCACGAAGATCCCCTGGAGGAGGAAGTGACAACCCACTCCAGTACCCTTGCCTGGGAATCCCTTGGGAAGAGGAGCCTGGTGGGCTAGAGTCCATGGGGTTGCACAGAGCTGGACACAACTGAGGGAGGGAGCACACACTCATACACACACACATATCTTAGAACAGCACCTGGCTCCTGTGTCAAGCCTAGCGGAGATGGTTTAATTCTCTGAGGTAAATGTAAATCTTTATTTGGCACAGGCAGTCTCTCCTTCCGAAGAAATAATTGAGTTTGAATTCATTTTTTTAAAAATTGACTCCCTCCAGTCTACCCTGTGAGGTCCCTTCCATTTCAACTGCTACTTTCTCTCTGAAGAAGAGGGTTTACTGAGCTCCTTGCTGATCGGTACTGTCTTGCAGGGGCAAAGGTCTGTCCTCCAAGGACAGTGCTGCTGTTTTAAGCAGCATGAGCATGTCTTCATTGCACCAGCCTGCCACAAGGAATCTTCCTTGTGATTGAGCCTCCTCGGGGTAGCCATTCTCCGCGGAAAGCGTTCCATCAGCTCAGGAGTGGGAGGAAAGGAGAGACCAAGTGTGGGGTCCATGTGGTAAAGCCCCCCCTGCCACATCATTCCATCCGTCCTGGGCCCCCCGCCACTCCAGTCCTGTACCCCAGCTCTGAGTTCCTGCAGACACACTCACACTCTCCTTTTAAATGTGGGTGATGGAGAAGGGAGGAAGCTTTGGTTTTTGTTTTTTAATGAGGATGAGGCTGGAAAGCTGTGCAAGGGAAAACCTTTTTATTGTAAAGTCTCTGGTGCTGCATGTGGTCGCCCTGGCAAAGGCATCGCGCTGGAGTTACCTGCGTCTTCAGAAGGTGCACGTGCGCATGTGTGCACGCGCATGCAGGAAACGCTTGCTTACGGATGTTTCCTCCTCCGAACAGCTTGAAGCTGGCCTCCCGGTTCTCTCCGTGGTTCTCACAGCGCGTCCTCTTGGCTGTATCTTGGTCCCTGAAGTGAAAGTGAAAGTTTTAGTCGCTCAGTCACGTCGGGCTCTCTGCGACCCTGTGGACTGTAGCCCACCAGGCTCCTCTATCCATGGGGTCCTCTAGGCAAGAGTCCTGGAGTGGGTTGCCATTTCCTTCTCCAGGGGCTCTTCCTGACCCAGGGATCGAATGCTAGTCTCCCACATTGCAGGCGGTTTCTTTACCATCTGAGCCATCAGGAAAGCTCTTGGTGCTTGGGAGCTCCTGTTTCTGCTCTGGGTCCAGTGCACGGGGCCAGGAGTTTGTATGTGTGTGTGCACGGGGCCAGAAGTGTGTGTGTGTGCGCGTGCGTGTGCACGGGGCCAGGAGTGTGTGTGTGTGTAGGGTGTGTGTGTGTAGGGTGTGTGTGTGTAGGGTGTATGTGTGTGCACGCGCGCGTGCATGCACGGGGTCAGGAGTGTGTGCATGTGTGTAGAGTGTGTTCATGTGTGTAGGGCGTGTGTGTGTGTGCACGGAGCCAGGAGTATGTGCGTGTGTGTGTAAGGGATGTGTGTGTGTGCACGGGGCCAGGAGTGTGTGTGTGTGTGCACGCACGTGCGCGTGTGCACGGGGCCAGGAGTGTGTGCGTGTGTGTAGGGTGTGTGCGTGTGTGTAGGGTGTGTGTGTGTGCACGGGCCCAGGAGAGTGTGTGTGTGTGTGTATGTGTGCATGCGTGCGCATGGGGCCAGGAGTGCGTGTGCCTGAGTGTAGGTGTGTGTGTGCACGGGCCCAGGACTGTGTGTGTGTGTGTGTGTGTGTGTGCGCATGGGGCCAGGAGTGTGTGTGCCTGAGTGTAGGTGTGTGTGTGCATGGGGCCAGGACTGTGTGTGTGTGTGTGTGTGTGCGCATGGGGCCAGGAGTGTGTGTGTGGAGTGTGTGTAGGGGGGGTGTGTGTGCACAGGGCTAGGACTGTGTGTGTGTGTGTGTGTATGTGTGCACGGGGCCAGGACTGTGTGTGTGTGTAGGGTGTGTGTGTGTGCATGGGGCTAGGACTGTGTGTGTGCACACGCACATTCATGCATGGGACCAGGAGTGTGTGCATGTGTGTAGAGTGTGTTCATGTGTGTAGGGTGTGTGTGTGTGTGCACGGAGCCAGGAGTATGTGTGTGTGTGTAAGGGGTGTGTGTGTGTGTGCACGGGGCCAGGAGTGTGTGCGTGTGTGTAGAGTGTGTGCGTGTGTGTAGGGTGTGTGTGTGTGCACCGGGCCAGGAGAGAGAGTGTGTGTGTTTGTGTGTGTGCATGGGGCCAGGAGTGTGTGCATGTGTGTGGAGTGTGTGTAGGGGGTGTGTGTGTGCACGGGGCCAGGAGAGATTGTGTGTGTGTAGGGGGTGTGTGTGTGTGTGCGCACGGGGCCAGAAGTGTGTGTGTGCGTGTGTGTGTGCACGGGGCCAGGACTGTGTGTGTGTGTGTGTGTGTGTGTGCGCGCTCCCAGTCTCCAGGGTTGAGTAACTTTATGAGTGGTGCTTAAAACCCTTCTATCATTCACAGGACAAAGTTCAGCTCGTTTTTTTCCTGGCAGAGGAGACCAAATTTGGCCCAAACTCAATCTTTTCATTTTCATCCCCTGCCAGTTCCTTACCAGGCACCCTCTGCTCTAGTCACAAGCAACCTTTTGCTGTTGTCCAAAGAGCCCATGATCTTGTGCACTCCGAGACCTTTGAGGATGGCAGGCCCACGGCCAAAGATCCCATTTCTTTCCTCTTTCCGGGGCCAGCTCACATGGGTGTGAAACCTCCCAGGCCTGCCCAGATTGAGTCCTTCCTCCGTGGGACTCCTCAGCTTCTCTTATCCTCACAAGACCCGCTCGTCACATGCACCGCTCTGTTTGATTCGTTGCATCTGTCACCCCAGCAAGCGTCCGGCTGCCTGAGAACTGGCAGACCGGAGTCTGATCCATCTCTGTGTCCCCAGCACCTAGTGGGGTGCCCAGCAGCGGTTCACGTTCCGTGCTGGTTGGAACTGGGGAACGGCAGCCCAGGATCTGTCATGAGACACTCGTGTCCTGTGGCTGAAAGAGGCTGGCGGACTCATCAGTGTCACTGGTAATGTAGTGTATTGAGGGCTGCTTCTGTTCTGGGCCGCCCTCTAAACCCTGGACCTCTGTGATCTATTTAGCCCATACCACTCTGAGGGTGAGTTCTGCCATGACCGCCCCTATTTACAGATGGGAACATACAGCCTAGCGGAGAGAAGTGACTTGCTCCAGGTCACAATGAAGTGGGGCCAGTCCCCATTCAGCCAATCTGCTTTTATTCTGGACATGAAACCTTCCTTGGGATCAGTTTTCTTGTGACAATGGTTCTTGAGGTCCACCCATCCAACTTCCTTGGCTACGGGCACCACCTTCCCATGTGCCCCAGGACCCTTGCACAGGATTTCCCCCTGCGGTTGAAGTCTGGGTGTCAGCGGAACGAGGAAGCCCACGTTCCTACGTGCCCTTAAGAGAATTCGTGAACTTGCTTCAAGCACCTCTCCCCACCCCTACCCCCAGCACACCTAGTGAAGGCAGGGAGCGTCCTCTGACCTACGCTGGAGGGAAGTGGGTCAGCGGAGCAGGGGGAGCGCAGCAGTGTCGGAGTGCTCACGGCCAACATTCAGAGATAAAGCATCTGTTGTCGCACAGACGCAAATGAGTGAGTGTCACCCTCACTCTCCAGAGTTGGGCTTTTTTCCTGAACGTTCCTGGGGGGCCTGTGCCGGCTGAGCGGGGACCCACAGCCCCAGGGAGGGGAGGGGTCCCAGGTCCTTTCCTCTGAGTCTGGGGCACCAGGCCTACCCTCCTCCTCCCTTGGAGTTGGTGGGGAGGGCGGGGCACACAGGAAGGAGGCTGCCACCGGCAGCCAAGGCTCGCAGGTGCCACCAGGGTGAGGCAGAGATGGGCACAGCAGCAGGCAGGAGGAACCGGGCCGGAGACACATTCAGAAACCAGCCCAGCGGGACGATTTTCCCTCAGTGTCATGGGGAAGGGGGAGAGGGACTGAGCTACGGTCCATTCCTCCCGTGGATACTTACTGAGGTCACAGGAAGCACGTGTTTATAAAGACACTGGGGATGCAGTGCTGAGCAAGAAGTTTGTCCTGCACTCAGGATGCCCTCGGCAGGAGAAGACAGCCGTGGGACCATTACCATGCAGGTTGGTGAAGTAGGATAGTAAATGCCATTCATCCATTCATTGAACGAGCGGGTACCGAGCACTCACCATGGCCCAGGCATTGTTCTGGGCCCGCACCTCCTCTGTGGTAGCCAGCGAGCCACGTGTGGCTGTTCACATTTAATTAAAATTAAAACTGAAAATGCAGTCCTTAGGTGGCCAGGCCACGTTTCTCATGCTCCTTAGCCATGTGTGGGCGCCGTCTCCTGTATTGGTTGGGGCACGTGCGGATGGTCTCCATCACTGTGGGACGTTCTGTCGGGAATGCAGACGCCGGGCTGTGAAAGCGGGGCGCTCGGGAAGGCTCTGCCCTTGGAGTTGGTGGGCCGGTCGTGTGGTGTTGGATGGAGACGAGCAGGCATTCTGTTACAATGCAGGGAAGTGGGCGGTGAGAGGTGGGTGCACCGGAGCGGGGCAGCCCAGCCCAGCCCGGTCCCTGGAGGCCGGGGCTGTTACAGGGAACCCTCTACTGTGGAGAGGGTGTGAGGAACCTTGTGCCAGGACGAGGGAGGGACAGGCGTCACGGCCTGGGCTTGTTCCGTGCAGCTGGTCATGGCCCCGTGTGTTCTTGTGGCTGTCAGTGGGGAGGGGGGTGTGCGGACGGGCGGGCGGGGAGGTGGGCCGACCCCAGGCCGAGCTGGCTGTGTTGTGGGACCCTCTGTCACTTCTGGAGAGAGACCCCTCGGCGGGGTAGGGGGCGGTGAGAGGACGGTCCGGTTTGCATGCCTGGGCACCTTGCTCAGAGGAGCACTCTTGGCAAAAAGCTGGAGCAGCCGCTGAGAGGCCGGGAGAGGGAGGAGGCAGGCATGGAGGAGTCTGCTCTGGGCCCCCTGCCGGGTCAAGGTCCGAAGCCGCCCGTCCCGCCCCTGAGGACGTAGCTGCAGAAACGGGCCGGAGGACAGCGGCGGAGGGCCTGGCCCGCGACGCTGGGCAGGAGGGTGGACTGACAGGCTGTGCCCAGCCCCGGACACAGTGGGGGCAGGGACGCAGGTGGAGCCAGGCGGCCCGGGTGACTCTGCTCCTGCTGTCGCCAGAGCGAGTCTCAGCCACTCGGAGCCCAGCTCCCCTCTCTGCAGCCTGGCGACAGTGGTGTCAGGCCGTAGGGCTGCTGGGGACCAGTTTGAGACGATCAAGCGGCATTTACTGGGGGCTTATTGTCCCGTGTATTCTCACAACGGCCTGTTTGACAGACGAGGGACCGGCTGGCGTCAGAGCTCAAGTGTCCATGCTGGGGTTTGAACCCAGGTTGTCCGTCCGCTCAGGCCTGGGTTAATTGGCCGTTCACGCTGTGTTACAGCTCATGGGGCTGGCACGGGTACAGCCAAGGCCAGGCATGTAGTAGGCTGTAGGTGAAAGGGCACTTTGGATGGGCGAGCGCTTGCTTGCTCAGTCGGTAAAGCAGGCCCTTGGACCTGGAGATGCAGGGTGGAAGGGCAGGCTCGGATCCCCGGCTGGTCCCTGACCCCCAGACCTGCAGTCGCACCTAGGGACCAGCTTGAGGGATGAGGGAGCCACCTGTTGTTAGGCAGAGATTAACCAGGAGGTTAATTCTTAGGGGGTTAAGTTCTTAGGCAGGGCTGGTCTCTCATTCAAGAGTCAGAACTTGACCCTGGAAAGTGCCAGCCTTGCAGATGTGGGGCCGTCGTTTCAGATGCTCTTTTTTAATCGACTTGTTACGAGGCCGCAGGCGGGGTGGAGGGCCGCTGGGCGTCTCAGGTGGATCCCTCCCTCCTTCCTTGCCAGCTCAGGTCTGTCGCTTGGGCCCTGGGAAGCTGTCCACGTGGGGGTCTCTCAGGGCTGGGTTTTATGAAGTATGAGTGTGTGTGTGTGTGTGTGTAATGTATGGTGCGTGTATGTGTGTGTGTTTCCGGGACGTGTTGAACAAATGGCCCTGAGACCTAGGCCTGAGGCCTCCTTGTTGATTTACTGTCTTTGGAAATCATCATCAGTGATGAAATGCCTGAGGGCCAGAGGCGGCCAGACCAGCAGGGCGCAGGGGACCATGTGTCCTCCTTCCCGTGTGTTGAGCCGCGTGTGTACGCACACAAGTGCTTGGGCGTGCCTGTGCCCGCTAGCCTGTGTCTGGGGGATTGCGGTACGTGCCTCTCCGTGTGTGCGTTTGTGTGCACTTGCGTGTACACGCATCTGTGTGCTTGTGTGTGTTTAAATCTGTGCACGCACGTGTGTCGTCAGTGTGTGTGCGTGTGTATCGCACACTTGAGTGTGACATGACACCTTCTACCCTCGTCACCGTGTGTGGACACAGAAAGACCTGGATGACAGTTGCTTATCCCTGAGGCCTGCCGTGCATGCTTTCTGGGCCTGGCATTCCAGTCTGTGCAGTGGGAGGATAAAAGCCAGCAACATGAGGAAACCACGTGTGACGACATGCCTGTGGCTGGGAGCCTGGCTGGGAGCAGCCGGTAGAGCTTGTTCCCCCGCTGTGGGGAGGCAGGGACCCCAGTTCTCTTCACCACCACACCCCAGCCTGAAGCTCTGGAACCCCAGCTGCGCGGGCCGGGCTGTGTGTTCTCGGTGTGGCCCAGTCACGTGGCCTCCGGTGCCCGGAGAGGCCAGAACTCAGCAGAGCTGTTTATGCTACTGCAGCTCTTCTGCTCAGGGCAAGAAGTTACTACAGGCCTGAGGTCTGGGGCTCCAGAGGCCCTGACTGCGCCCACGGGTGACCACGACACTGTCACTGCGATGTGAAGCTGCCACCTGTCCCCTGGCGACGGCCTCCAGGGTTTTCCACGTTGGCCCAGACCCGGACAAAGAACATCCCACCCCCATTTTGCACACACCCCCCCACCCCCTCAGCCCCAGCTCCATCAGATAAAGCCAGAGGGTTCTCAGTAACCATGGGCAACCCAGAGGCAAGGAAATGGGAGCATTTTCTCTGCCTCTGTTTTCTGATTAGTCACTCCTGGCTGATTAGCACGTGATAGACGGGACAATAAAGCTGGGAAAACATCCACTGCCTGCCTGGAGTCCCAGCCACAGGCATGGCGAGGGCCTGGCGGAGAAGCAGGGAAACGGGAAGGCACGTGCCCAGGGCCACGTTGCGCCGGGCGTCCAGGCACACACCCCAGAGACAGGCGGGCACGCGCCCCAGAGACATGCAGGACACGCATGGCAGGCTCGGGAGGCTCCGGCTCGCCCTTTACCTCCATACTGTCTGGAAGGAGTGATTTCACATCGTGGTCATTTGATGACTAAGGTGGATTTCCCCCATCCCCGGGGGAAGTTGTCGAGGGGACCCTGGGGACGTTGTAAGGGCCGGTGGCAAAGCTTCCCGAGGTGGCCGGGAGCCCTTGAGCAGACAGCTGCACCAACGCAGGAGAGGAGCCAGCTGCTGCTACGTAGGGGTGTCCCGAGGTGCCCGTCGGACGGGGGAGGTCGTGCGTCGTAATGAAGAGTCCCCGACCTCAGGGCCTGCCCAGTCCGGCAGGAGGACCCTGCCCTACGCGGGCAGCGCAGGGCTTCCCCCACCCAGCGACATATCCGCGCTGCGCCAGGCTTCTGGGGTGGGGAGGGCCCTCCGCACGGTCCTTTGGCCCTGAAAGTGACTCACGTTGCTTCACTCCATGCGTTCCGCTGGACTCTGTCACTCAGCCACAGCTTGGCTTCAAGGGGGCAGGAATCTTCCCCTTTCGGGTGCCCAACGGAGGAGGGGGAGACCAGGACCCTGGGGACGTTAGTGCCGTCTGCCTGCCCCAGATTATCACTGGCCGGGGCCCAAGAGCGCCCTCCTTTGCTGTTCTGGTTTCCTTTGGCCTGTGACAAAATTCCCTTACCGGCTTAAACCCACTTACATCTACTGTCTTGTAGTTCAGGAGGTCAGGAGTCCAACGTGGGTGCCCCAGGCTAAAGTCAAGGTGTCAGCAGGGTGTCCAGGAGGGAATCCGGTCCCTCCCTCCTCTGGCTCATCGGCCTGCCCGCACTCCCTTGGCTCGCGGTGGCATCACCCTGACCCCTGCCTCTGGTCCCCCTGCCTCTGCCTGATAAGGAGCACGCGGTGACGTGCGGCTGCCTGAATGATCCGGCGTCATCTCCCCAGCTCGGGGGTCATGACCCCGCCTGCAGGGACCCGTGTGCCACATCAGAGCACACACTCACAGGTTCTGGGGGTTGGGGTGTGGGAGTCTTTAGGGGACCATTACTCTGCTGACCACAAAGGGCCAGCCCTGGGAGGAGAAACCAGGTGTCCCCACCCCCACCTCACCCCCTGCCTCCTTTGTTCTTCCCTCGCTCTTGGCTTCCCAGCTCTCCAGCTCCTTGCTGGAAGCTGGGGACCACCAGGTCCTTTTCTCCCTGGAGCCAGCAGCACCTCCCAGAGGGGCATCTGGTGTGAACAGGCCTTCCGGTGGGCACCTTCTGGGCCTGGGATGGGGGCAAGCAGTGCCTGAGCAGCTGCGATCTGAGCAGTGAGCAGGGCTCCGGGCAGTGAGCTGGGAAGCATGTTATGCAGAGCGCTTCCTTGGCCGCTTGGCTTCTGGAGGTGGCTCCTTGCTGTAGTCTGCCCTGATCCCCGTGCCTGCCCCATTTGGGGCCCACCCACCGCTCCGCCCACCACTCTTCTGGGAGGTGGCGGGGGCGGACTGCCTTCCCCTCATGCCGGTCCAACTTGGCTGCAGGAATGTGGGAATTAGGACCCGGGACCTGTTGGCGGAAGCCCCGGTGGGAAGCTGGGCGGACAGGCTGGGCTCACTGTTTGTGCTGGGGAAGCGCCCATCCCTCGGATGCCTTCCTCCTCCTCCCCCGCCAGGCCAGAAAGGGGGATTGTCTGCCACTCCTCTGATGAAGAACAGATACTCCAAACAAACCCCGCTGCCGGTCCCGATGCCAGCCTCAGACAGGGGCGACTGTGCCGTGTGGCGGCTGCCCCCACGACGGCGGGTGAGGCTGTTCAGGCTGAGGGGAGAGCGCGACCTCTAAGTACAGCCTAGAGATAGAAGCTGGACACACTCCACCGCCTCACACACACCTTCCCTCTCAGCCCTGTGCCGTGCCCTTGGCCTTCCCCACTCTCCTGTGCCCTCGCCCCCTGCCAAAAGCTCTAGCGGTGTGGCCAAGATTCCTCTCTGGGGTGGAAAAATCAAAGGAGGAGACATGAGCTTCTAATTAGCAGAGAGGGACCCGTGGCCTGTGGAGGGACCACCCTGGGCTTCGTGTGCTGCAGCGTCCAGCGGTCTTTCCGTCTGGTGCCCACACTCCTCAGCCTTCAACACTCTCCCAGGCACCAGAGCCAACGTGCAAGTGTTCCCAGTGGGCTGTGGACAGAAAAGTAATTTTCCACATCAGGATCAAATCCCCGCCAGGGAGGCAAGGACTGGCAGGCGTGATGTGGCCCCCTGCACTTTTCCACTGGAGGCATTTAGACCAACTGCATTTGATTAAGTTGATGGTTTGTCTTCCTTGCTTAAACGTAGTTAGGGCAGACACCCTGGAACACAGTGGGTGCCTAGTAAGTGTGCACTGCGTGGAGCCTACCTTCCCTGTAAGAACTGAATCTTATCTTTGAAATGCCAAGTGTGCCTTTTAATGTTCGGAGAAAATAGCTCCCTCTCTAAAAGCATTTCTGCCTGTTATTCTGTACTGAGCTCACCAAATGGAAGAGGACGCGAAGGAGCAGGAAGTCCTTCTCCAGCATCAGGAGAGGATGTGTTGTCGACTCGTGATGAGAAATGAGGCATCTCTTCTACAGCGTCCCACAGCTGTGTCCAGAGCAGACATCAATAATCAATCACTGCTCTCCTGTGGAGCCCAGATGCCCGCTGCAGGATCCTTCACAACACACTCCAGGCAGTCACCACCAGGCGCATCAGATGTTTGCAAAATCCCAAACGGACAAACATCTCCATGTAATCTAATTCATCTGTGCCCTACTTCCAAATTTCTACTTCCTGACTCAGGATGGCCAACGCACTTTCTCGTTTTCTTTAATCATCGACTTCAGTAGGTGTCTTTCTTCCCCTGGCCACTTCACTGACCGTGTGACCCTGGTCCAGGTCGCTTTAGCCTTCTCGTGGACCACAGTTCCTTGTTTGTAGAATGGAAATAATTGTAGTGTCTGGCAAGACTCCCTGAGACCCAAACAAAGCTTAGTGCACTTGGTACAGTACTTACTTGCCAGCATCTAATGGGCACTCAGGAAATGAGAGCAATTTTAAAAGACATTTGTCTCCCCACCTAAATCCTCAGCAGATTGAAGCCCCGGCAGCAGGTGGCCCTGGGCTGACACACCCGAGGAGGCCCGCCCATCCCGGATCTCTGGCCAGCCCCGCTCTTCACACCCCTGTGGCGGGCGGGGGCACCCTGTCACCTGGATGCCACACCCCTGCCTTCACACTTCCTGGCCCAGGGAACCACCGCGCCCCTCAAGATCTCATTTCTGGTCTGCCGCACCCAATGCAAAGCCAGGGGGAAAAGAAAGCCAGAGATGTACCCCCCTACCGCCTTGTGGAAATCCACAAGAAACATTTCCTATGTTGTCATAGGTATAATAAGCAGCAGGCATCACTGAGGGATGGGAACACGATGGAGCAGCTCAGAAAAACATCCCTCTTGACCTTTTCTCCGAAGTGGTCTCTTGCCTCTGGGGAGATCGAGGTGCCCTGGGCTGAGATGAGGACGTTTTCTCCTTCCTGACTTACCTTTGGGGAGCAGACCTTTACACCCTGGCAGGGGACACAGGGAGATGGGGACCCCCCCAAAGACTTGCCGACACCACTGCCAGGCCTCCCTGAGAGGCGGCCCCAGGCAGATGGGAGCAGAACCAGCAGGCCCCAGGTCAGGTCGCCGGAACAGACGGGCCTGCCGCCCTGCACGGGGGTGGAAGGGGCCCCAGGCGGCCAGCCAGGGCCGGGGCCCCTCTGTGGCCCACGCCGCTGTTACCGTGCAGCGGCAGGCGTGTCTCCTGGGCAGGCCTGTTTCGTCTTCCTCACCCCGGCCGGGAGCATGCAGCCTTTGCCGTGTGTTCCCCTCCCATTCCGATTCTGCCCGGCCTGCTGCGGAGCCGCACGTGCCCGACTGTCCAGGTGCTCCCACAGCCTCCAGTCTGCATGCTACACATGAGTCCCCTGCTTGCCCCACGTGGCTGAGACTGACCTCAGAGACGTGAAGCCACTTGCCCAAGGCCACTCGGCTCCCGGGGCGCTAGCGCAGGTGCAGGGGGGCTGGGGTGCCTCCTTGGAACACATCCTGGACCATGGCTGGAACTTCCCAAGTTTGAGGAACAGAGCGGGTGCCAGAGAAGAAACTTGAAGATTAACAAGAGGCCAAAAATGTGAGCTCCAGGAGGTAGTTTTGATGTGGGTTAGGGTTGACAAAAGGGCTGTGTTCTTGGCCCTCTTCTCCAGCTCCAGGCATGGCCTCAGGAAAGTTGTCCCCACGCACAGACAGGGGCTCTGAGGCCCCTTCCTGCCTTAATGCATCCAGCCTCACACTGAAGAGTCAGGGACACTCCCCAGGGCCAGGTCCTCCGTGCGGAGTGGGGCTGGTTACCCTCTGCCCTGATTGAGGTGCCAGATTGCTGCCAAGTGGTTCTGCCCACTGAGCCTCAGTTTCCTTGTCTCTAGAGTGGGTCAGTTATAGTGTTGCCAGTGGGGGCCACAGAGAGGGTGGCCGGAGGTTAAATCTTAGCAGACAGTAGGTGCTTAATAAGCAGGAACTCCACTGTGGCTGCCATTGGCTTTCCTCACAACTTGAGTACGGTCCCACCCAATAGAATCACCACCTTCTCTCTCATTAGCCTCTGTTTTTCCCTAAAAACCGCAGACCTGGAGATGGGTGGTGATGGGTCCTGATCCTCCAGCTGGGGGCGGGGGTGGGGTGGGCTGAGAACGTCCCCTTGGCATCAGAACTCGGGTTCTGGAGTCACACAGGCCAGGCCAGCACCTGTGTGACCTCGGGTGAGTTGGATCAGTTTCCCTGCGGTGAAACGGGGGTTGGAGCGGGGCTGGTTGTGCTGTTCAGCACCTGTTCAGCCCCGTGAGGGTGACTCTCAGCAGGCAGTTGCTCTCTCGGTGGGTGCTGCTCTGTGACTCCCCAGGGGTGGGTGTGCTGGGGACGGGGTGGGGGAGCCTCTCTCCCACTATCAAGAGCCCCTGGCTGGCAGTGTCAGCCGGGCCACCGGCCCCGGTTGGTCTCCTCCATGGGGCCGGCTGCTGCCTGGGGCCCTGGGTGTCCGCTCTGGCGCCTCAGCCCTGCCCTGGGATGCGGCCTCGGCCGGGAAGTCCATGGCCGGGCCGGCTCACCTGGCCGCAGGTGGCCCCAGCGTGCCCTGCGCCCACGTCGCTGGGGCGGGGATGCCCTGGGGCGCTATTCCAGGGGGAGGCCCGTTGTAAAAGGAAGTCAGTGCAGGGTGCGTCCGCTTTCTGGGTACTATGAATAATGCTGCTATGAACACAGACGTCCAAATACCCATGCAAGTCTCTTCTGTGGATTTTTGAGAGCGTATCCCAATGGAATTGCTGGGTTGTGTGGTGATTCCATGTTTAATTTTTGGAGGAACCACTGATCTGTCTCCCACCTCCCCAGCTGTGTTTTGTAACACAACCCTCTGTCTTCCCAGCACTTGCTACTTTCTCATTTTGATAATGGCCATCCTAATGGGTGTGAAGTGGCATCTTGGTGGTGATTCTGGTTTGCATTTAGAGAGACAGGGTGGAATCATGGGCACCCCAAGGCATGATGATGGGGGCAGAGGGTGGGGCAAGGGGGCTGCCTGGCGCTGAATGAGGAGTGACCGTGTCATGGGGGCAGAGTTCCAGCTGGGAAGACTGAGAAAGTTCTAGAAGGTTCTGGAGACAGGTGGATGGTGGTGGTTGTGCAACAGTGTGCCTGTAGTTAATGCTACTTAAAAATGGCTAAGATTATAAATCTTAGTTATATATATTTCACCTCAGTAAAGAAAAATGGGATGCCCCACGGGAGAAACCCAAATTCGAGGCCGTTCTGTAAAACCCCTGAGCAGTGCTCCTCAAGCCTGTCGAGACCTCAGAGACCAGGCGTGTGCCACACGTCCAGACCTGAGGCGGCTAGGGTGAAAGGATGTGTGTAATCTGGGGTCCTGGCCGGGGTCCCGGGGCAGGAAAGGGACCTTGGGGCAGGGCGGGGGCGGGCAGCCAAGTTCAGGTAAAAGGTCAAGTTAGCTGGTAGTCATGTCCCAGTGCTGGCTTCTTGGTTGTGATGAATGTTCCATGGGTGTTAACATCTAACTAAAATCGTTTTAAAATTTTAAAAAGTTGTTATAAGTGGGGAGGTGTCTGCTCTGTGTGGGTCTGGCTTCCAGGAGGAGAGACGGTTAAAGTACTGCATTGCCTTTTGGGGCGAGTATGGAGGGACAAGTGCTGGGGCAGAAGGAGCAGCAATCACGGGGGGCTCAGAGTGCAGCCCCACAGTTAGAATCCCCAGAGAGCTGAATTCCGCAGCCTCAACTGCTTCTCCACCCAAGAGAGTATTCTCGGTCTCTGGAGCTTGTTTTTTTCCCTTGCAAGTGCCAAAACCCTGTTCGTTATTTCACTGGGTTCTTAACAACTTTTTGATGAGAGACATATTAATATATCTTTTGTTACCCCAAACGTTACTCACTTCCATAACAAATCTCAGGCCTTAAGTGTTTCTGCAAAACCCCCCTGGTCAATAATGTGTTAATTGTAATACTTTGAGTATTAGCTTTTTTCTTTGAGTGAAATGCCTTTATTTATTTCTTTTTTAAATCAACTTTTACAGCAACACACACACAATCAGGCAAACAAAACACTTGCTTATAAGAGATAAAGCAGAACAAAGTAAATAGAAATTACTCGGACTCCCACAACCCAGAGATAGCACGGTTAATATTTGGGGGAATATTCTTCCAGGCTTTTTTTTTTCATCTTTAACCTTTCCTTGGATCCCTGGGAGATCCCAGTCCTCTTTCTGGGTAATCCTCGTTATGCTAAAAACCCAGGGAACTTTCAGGGGCTCTGGGCCCTGTGGGTTCAGCTCTGCAGGCTGGGACAAGCAGCACCACCCACCAGCTGGAAGTTACCTCTGACCCGGGAGCTGGTGATGGGGTGAGGGTGACCCACCCTCATGGGGGAGCGTGGGGGATGGGGAGCGTGGATGAGCAGGCAGCCTGGGCTGGTGAGGGACGCGGTCCCCAGTGGCGCTGACCCACACCCTGTCTCTCTGACCGTGACTCCATTAGGTGGCTCATCCAGGTGGAATGCGACATCTGTATTTTCATGACTGGCATACCGCACCTGACGTCCTTGGGGTTCATCACGCGTCTGAATCCCTTGCTCTTCAAGGCTGAGCTGTTCCGCCATGAGCAGAGACCGCATTTCCTTTACCCGTTCGTCCTCCAGTGGATACTTGGGCAGCCTCTGCCTTCTGGTTACTGTGAGCAGTGCTGCCGTGAGCACATGTGTACACATGTCTCTTAGGGATCCCGCCTTCACTTCTCAGGGGCGTGTGCCCAGAAGAGGGATAGCTGGAGCCTCTGAAAATCGATTTCTCCTTTTCTGAGGAGCCTGCATCTCCACTGCCCACCACAGTGGGCAGAGGCTGGGGCGACTGCTCAGCACCAGACCACGCTCGGGACAGGTCCCCACTGCAAAGGGCAGTCTGGCCCCAGATGTCTCCAGATGGAGAAACCCTGGGTTGGAGTGAGCAAGGGGAACAGAGACACAGAATCAGAACGAGGGAGGCGGTGGAGGCGGAGGCGCGCCGGCCAGGCAGGCTGCTGTGTCCCAGGGAATAAAGTTGGTAACCACAGCAGCGGTTAGCATTTACTGAGCTCTCCCTGGATGCCAGGCCCGCCCGGCCGGGAAGCACTTTGTCGTGTGTTCTCACTTAAACCCGCGGCACCGCAAGGGTGAGTCCAGAGCGTTGAAACGGGGCTGCACACAGAGGTTCTCAGTAACCTGAACCTGCCTCCCCGCCCGCTACAGACACGTGCCCTCGTGACGCTGGTCCCCTTCGGCGTCGCTCCCCAGGATACTTTGTCCTTTCGAAAGCAGGGCGCAGACTCTGGCGGCCACGTGGGCAGATAAGACAGCCGTGTAAACACGCAGCCTTTCTCGGTGGAACCCGCTTGCCCGGGTTCATGAGGGATGGGGTGTGGTTGCATGGCAGCTGGGCCTGCGAGTGCCCCCTGCTGCCATCCCGCACAGCACTCCCTCCTCTGCGGGACTTCCAGCTTCTTGGCACCCAGAGGCGGGGCACACTGGCAGAGGAGAGGGTGTCGTCCCCCCGTGGGTTTTTATTAAAGGGAACGCCAGGCCCGGCCGGGTGGGCCAGGTGATGTGACATCAAACCCTGACATGGGGTGGTTGGGCTTGGAGTGAGAATGATTCCGCAGCAGCAGAGCACGTGCTATGCGCCGGATATCTTAACGACACTTCTGCTCAACTTTATCTGCTGTGTGCCTGGCCAGGGCTGCTTCAGGCCCGGGAGACACAACCGTGAGCGTGACAGGCAAAGGTTTTGTGTCTGTGAACCTTACATTCTGGTAAGGAAGGGGAGAATAGATGTGTGAACAGGTGACACATATCTCAGGTGAGCATAGGGGTTTCGAAGGAGCCAACCTGGGGCGGGGGTGGCGAGGCACTGGGGACTCAGGTGTCCTTTCGTGGCATCGGTACATGTTTAGCGGGTGTGTGTGTACACAGCACATGCCAAGGCCCTGTGGCAGAGTGGGATTGGCCGGGGTGAGCCTTCGGGGTGGAGCAGAGTGAGCGAGGAAGAGGGTGGTGTGTGCTCAGCCTGCAGAGAGTGAGGCCGGCGGGTCACGGAGTGTCTCACAGGCAAGCGCCAGGGCTCTGCGTTTCCTTCCAAGTGAGAAGGGAGCCTCTGGGGGCTTCTGAGCAGAGGAGGGACACAGCCTGACTTTGCCTTTAAAATCCATCCCTTGGCTGCTGGATGGAGGATGGGTTAAGCCTCCAGTCTGACAGAGCGCCACTCGGCACAGGTGGCCATCGAAATGTAAGTGGATTGAAGAGAAATGCAGTTGCAAGTGCAGCTCCTCCGCCACAGGGGCCACGTTTCGCGCATCTGGTAGCCAGCACAGACACAGAACGTCTCTGCCGTCACAGTCAGACCATATGGACGGGGCTGTGGCCGGGGGTGGGGAGAGCGTGTCTGGGGGCTGCTGTCATAACCCCAGGCGAGGCCCTTTAGGGCCTCTGGGGCCGGGCGGTCTCACTGCGCAGGGGCCCGTGGCAGTGGCCACCGAGCAGTCCTCCCGTTTCCCTGACGATGCCCTCTCTCACCACAGGCGGGTTGCCCTGCTGGGCCCCTGAGCACCTGCCTGGCTCGTTCCCCTATCCAGTGTCAATTCTGTGCCAGCGTCGAGGGGCACAGAGTTCATATTTCACAATAGTTCCACGAGGGAGGGAGGTATTTCCCCCCTTTTCCAAATGTGGACACTGAGGCTCAGAGAGGTGCAGCCACTTGCTCAACGTCACACAGCGGCCAAGTAGTAAAGGTGGGATTTGGACTCCAGACCGTTGGAACGCAGGGCCCGTGCTCTTCCTAGAATTCACTGCCTCAGCCTGAAACGCGGGGGGCAGGGCCTCCCTCAGCTGGCGGCGCGCTGTTCAGCTTTTCATTTCAGCCTTTGTCACGGCCAAGGGTCGAGTGGGCTGGAATCCCACGTGCCCTGGCAAGGAACTGACCCACCCTGACTAAAGGGCATCTTGTTCTTTGCACAAAGGCGTCCCCAGCTCACCCGGCCATGACCCGTGCTGACTGAGAGGAGGGTTCATTTTCCAGTTCCCACAGCCCAGCTGGCACCCTGGACCCGGGGAACTGGCGAGAAGGAAGCAAAGCCTGGAGGGCGCCCAGGGGGAGGCTCCCCCAGGGTATAGTCACACCCTCGGGCCCTGGGGCCCCCAGCCCGGGTTCAGATCCCGCCTCTGCATCCCCCGCCTTTGTGACTCCAGGCAGACCGTGAATTCTACAAGCTGCAGTTCCCCGTTTGTGGTTAACGCGGGAATGCTGGTGATAACCTCCTCCTCTGTCTGGTGGGAAATCACTTTGCCTCTGATGCGTGGTCCGTGCACAGCAGCCTCTGCCTCGCCTGGAAGTGTGCTGGGAACGCACATGCTCAGACCCTGCTCGAGCCTGCTGCACAGTGCTGGGGGTCTTCACTAGGCACGTGGGTGACCCATAAGCATTCAAAGTTAGCAGCTTGGGGTGAACCGGACGAGGTGATTGTGTAGCAGCGAGAGGCAGGCACATTCTGCCTTTGTCCGAGCTGTGTGGTGTCGGGCTGCCTCTCTCATGCTCTTGTTATTCCCGGGCTTCATGGCGCAGAGATGAGGTGCCCTGGAAAACAGATCAATACCTAGAAAAGTCTCTGCCTTTGGCCCCGCTCCCGCTGCTATCTGGCCGTTTACCTTGCCTGGGAGAGCCAGGCTCCCATCGCAGACCACAGGCTGGAGGCCGACCAGCCCTGCTGTGACCCGGCCGTCTCCAGCCGGCAGAGTTCGCGCCCAGCGGATGCCGGAGCCGCAGAGCCCGAGCCTGGGGCCCGGAGGCCAGCTGCTTGGCCTCCCTCCTCGCCCCAAGCCGGCAGCTTTCAGACAGATGGACATACGTGGTCTGAGAGAGTTCGGGGTGGGTGGGAGAGAAGCAGGTGGCTGGTACATCACAGCAGAGTCCGGGTCTCAATTGGGCAGATGGGTCTCCCGAGGGAGAAGAGAATGCGACCCCCATGCAGGAAGGCGAGTCAGCGGCTGATTGGGGCACTTCCCTGGGAGCCCAGTGCTTAAGACCCCCCTGCGTTTCCACTGCAGGGGGCGCGGGTTCCATCCATGGCCAGGGAACTGGGATTCCCACATGCCACGCAGCATGGCCTAAAAAATAAAAAGTAAAAAAAAATAAAGTCCTCACCACTGGGCCATCCGCACTGCCCCCCACACCCCCACTGAAGCCACCTTTCTTGGGGGGGTGCTTCCCTAAGATGTTTCACGAAGCTCTCTAGACAGTCAATTTAAAAGCGTGTGTATACATAGGCGCGGTTAAAAATAGAGATAGATCTTTGTGGTGGGTGCGTGTTGTATATTTAATGCTCTCAGAGCAGAAATAAACCATAAAGCTATTAGAGAGGAATCTCGTCTCCGCGTCCTGGGGTTCTCAGCCCCTTCCTGGAATCTTTGAGGGTCGCTGGGGAGGGGTAGAGCTCAGGGAGCCTGTTACAGGAGTGTGGTTCGGGGGGCTGCTGGCGGCGTGCCGGCGGCTCTGTATTTCAGACGGGCAGGCCCAGGCGGGCCTGAGGCTGTGGCCCTGCGAGTCACCCCCTCTGAGAAACGCGGGGCTGGGGGAAGAATCCGCACTTGACAGGTGACTGATGAAAGGAGGCAGGAGCAGAGGGAAGAGTAAGACTCACACATGGTGTTGAATGAGTGTGCGGACCGTGAGTTTGCAGCTGATAACGTGCCGAAGCAAAGCGGGGGAGCACGTGTGTGGGTGCACGTGTGCAGGTCGGGGTTCCAGGACGATGAGGGTGGAGCGGCGGCCTCCCGCCTGGCTCGCACGCAGGGACGGTACTCTGGGGGGCCCTGTGAGGTCTGGCCGATCTAGGAGGGAGCACAGGACATCCAGCTGGTGGCGGGCTCAGTTCCGGGAGTGAGGCAGCAATGGCACGGTCACCGTGGGTGGAGTCTGCAGAAAGTCCCTACTTAGACCAAGGTCGGGGCAGCAGGTGAACTTGAGGCCGGAGTCCTTGCCCCCGCTGGGTGTGCAGGGGGTGCGTTTGGCTACGTGGCGGACCTTCCACACGGACACTCGCACCTTCGGGTGCCACCGGGCTTGCTCAGAGGAGACGAGCCTTTCTCCAGGTCTTTACGAACGCCTGTGCATCCTCAGGACCCACTGAAATGCGCCGTCCCCAGTTAACCTGCCAAAGGCCAGGCGCGCGTCATGGCAGCCTGGCTCAAGAAGCCACGGGACAGCAGGACCCAAAGGCCCGGCCCCTCTGTCCCTGCTCCCTCTGCTCCTCGCTTCCCTCCTGCGCCTTCGGGCTGGTGCGCGGCCCCCGTGCACCCAGCTTCCTCTTCGCAGCTTCCCCTTTGCTCTCACCCTCTTTCCAGATTCCCAAGAAAGGACCCCACAGAGCCAGGCTCAGGGCCTGTACTGACCCTTGGACCATCCCCGTGGCTGCTGGG
This sequence comes from Bos grunniens, assembly GCF_055505025.1. NCBI lineage: Eukaryota > Metazoa > Chordata > Mammalia > Artiodactyla > Bovidae > Bos > Bos grunniens. The sequence goes on from NC_141182.1 coordinate 8,288,343, forward strand.
CGGGGTCCCAGCCGCCACAGGGAGCTGCCTGTGTAACCGTGGTGGCTGTGTAGCCCCTGGAGAGGAGGGATGTTCAGAGGGGAAGTTTAGAGTTTTTGAAAGAGGAGGGAGGGCCATGGAGCACCACCCCCAGGAGGAGTGCGGGACCCTGCCGGCCTGTCTGATTCCACAGCCCTTCGCCCGTCTGGTCAGTGGGAAAGCAGCCTGTGGTTGTGTGCAGCCCCCTCTGCGCACGTGAGCGCCTTCCGGCCCTGCCGGCACCCTCCGTCGGCTCCCAGCCCTGTGAAGGGGCTGGCGGGGCGGGCGCCCCCCACCCCCTGCAGGTTTCAGACCGAGGACCAGACAGAGCGGGTGCTCACCGCCAGTGGGAGGCTGCAGACGAGAAACTTGAGAGACCAGAGACATAGTTGGTCCTTTGAAGCTGAAGGCGGGCACTGGGGGACATGGGGGCCGTTGACTGTCATCTGTTTGCACAAGCGAGGCTTCTGCCACCCTGTCTCGGACACCCCGGGGAGACAAAGGCGCTTCAGATCGGAGGCTGCCCTCTCCCCAAGAAGGAGGGCGCGCTGGGCGGCGGGACGCCTTTGCTTCCAGATGAAATTATGTGCTTGGGGTTTGCTGGACTTAGGCCTCATTCATGCGTCTCTGTTTGCTCAGCCCTCCCAGCCCCATCCTCGGTCTCCCGGCCTCCTGGGGACAGAGTGGGGCCTTGCTGCTCTTTCAGGGAGTTAAAGAACATTGTCCTCCCCTGTCCTCTCTGTCTGAAATCTCTTAGGGCATATCTGCCAGGTACCACCCAGGGCACCCACCCATGCGAGAGGGGAGCTGTGCCTAGCTGAGTGTGAGCCCAGCTCTGCTACACTCTAGCTGTGTGACCTCAGGCAAATTACTTGACTTCTCTGTTTCCTCATCTATATGATGAGGCTCATGTTGCCTGCCTACTGGGTCTTGGCAAGGATCCATTGTGTGATTCTGCCTTCTCCTGGTGCCCAGGGATCCTACTCCCAGTGACATTCACCAAGAGACATGAACAAGAGAGTTCTGAATAGCCAGAGTAACAGCCTGAAACTGGAAACGAACAACCCAACAGTAGAATGGATAAGCACATCACGACATAATCACACCGGGGAGTACTATACAGCCACGAAAAATAACAGATCCTGCAAATCAGTCTCACCGGCATTATGTTGAACAACGTAAGCTGGACACAGATGAGTACATATTGCATGATTCCATTTAAATGAAGTTCAAGGGCAGGCAGAACTAGCCTGTAGTGATAAAAAAAACAGGAGTGCTTATTTCTGGGGGATGTTGTCAGGGAAGAGGCATGAGAGAGCCTCCTGGGAGCAGGGCAGTGGTCACATGGGTGTGTGCACATATGAATGTCCGTCCAGCCTGCACAAGAATCAGAAGGAACTGGGTCCCCCACCCTCAGGTGAGGGGCTGCTCCACGAAAACCCTGTAACCGCTGGGCCGCTGAGGCGCCGTGCCTCGGGGTGAGTCACTCCTTCTTCGGGCCAGGCAGGAGCTCCAGGGGACAGGGGAGTGACCCCATGGAGCCAAGGCCTGGCCGGGAGGAGGCCCCGGCATGGCCCTCGGCTTGCTGGGGGAGGAGAGAGGGGAGCGGAAACTTTTACAGTTGTTTCTCACTGTGCGAGCCAATTAGCAGGGATCAACCTCAGATCAACAACAGCCCTGAACCTTGGCTGTTTCTGTTCGAGAAACCACAAAAGAAGGGAGAGCTAGATTTGGCTGCATAAGAAGTGACCCTCGAGCATGGAGAAACAGTCAGATCAGCCTCGCTGTAAATCCATTTGAAAGGCAAATGATGAGCCAGGAAGATGCAGTTGCAGCATGTTTGGCAAATAAAGGACAAAAAAAAAAAAAAACTTAATGTGCAAAACGTGTGTGTGAATCAGTGAGAAGGCATGACTGCCTCAAAGGGAAAAAGTGCAAAGACCAGGAGACATGATGGCCAGTAAGCTCCTGAGAAGAGTCAACCTCCTGACAAGCAGAGATGTGCGTTAGAGAGGAAATGGGATAGAGTTTTTCACCTGAAACTCATGGAGATCTGAACATGATAATGCGTCCTCCAAGAAAGAGAGGCGCCTGCAGCATCGCTGTAGGCCCTGGGCTTGTCCTGTTCCCTCTGCCCTCCTGTCCCATGTCCGCTGAGACGTTTTAGCCACCACCCACGAGCACCTACTCTGGATCAGGCCTTCTGCCCTTATTGTCCTATTCTGGGCAACCTATGTGGGACGGCCTATTGCTCCATTTTACAGATGAGAAAACTGAGGCTCAGGATGGTGCAGTGACTTGGGGAAGGCCCCACAGTGGGTGGTGGAGCCAGAGTTCGAACCAAGAGGTAACCAGCCCCAGAGGCTACGCTCTCCTCCTCTCTGCCTCCCCGCTTTTGGCTCCTGCCTTTCTCAGAGGGAGATGACACTGGCTGGAGCCCAAGTGGTCCTGGCATCTCTGGTCTGCGTTTCGGCCTTGCCGTCGCCGCTGTAGTCTGCAGGGGCTGACTAGACCGGGCAGTCCTGCCCAGGAGGCCGGTTGGCTGTGGGTGGGCATCCATATCTTTGCCACAGGGCCTTTGCTTGGGGCCTTTGCTCATTGAGACAAGTCATCCCATAAGTATCTGAACTCTCAGTGTGGGAATGTGGGTTTTTAACAAAACCTGGGAGCCCTGAAGGGCAGGGCTTCGCACCCCTCCCCGTAGACACATAGACTCATGCTCAGAGAACAGATACGGCCTGGTGGTGGAGAACACGGGTGAGAATTCTGGTTCCCTGTATTTGAATCAGTGATGTGTCTGAGAATCTGCTTTCTGGGAAGTGGTGAATTTTCTGGGGGGAAAGCCTTGATTTGTAGAGTTTGCCAATTTCCAGTGTAAATACCACCGGTGTACACAAAGCAAGACCACAGAGGGCAGAATTGGGCAGCTGCTGCTGCTGCTGCTAAGTCGCGTCAGTCGTGTCTGACTCTGTTCGACCCCATAGACGGCAGCCCACCAGGCTCCCCGGTCCCTGGGATTCTCCAGGCAAGAATACTGGAGTGGGTTGCCATTTCCTTCTCCAATGCATGAAAGTGAAAAGTGAAAGTGAAGTCGCTCAGTTGTGTCTGACTCTTAGCGACCCATGGACTGCCCATGGAGCCCACCAGGCTCCTCCGTCCATGGGACTCTCCAGGCAAGAGTACTGGAGTGGGGTGCCATTGCCTTCTCCAGAATTGGGCAGAGGTGTGCCCATATGGACATCAGACCTCCCAACCAAGGGACCTTCTCCAGAACACCTGACCAGCGCTCCTTGTAACTCCAGGTCATTAAAAACAGGAAGAATCTAAGGCTGTCACAGTTATAGGAGCCTGAGGCAACATGATGACTAGATGCGATGTGAGATCCTGGAGCAGGGAAGGAATGTTCGGTTAAATAAAATAGGTAAAAACTAAGGAAATCAGAAACAGGCGTGGACATTTGTTATAAGAAAGCATCACTGTTATTTCACTTGTGGTAACAAAGGCATCACACCAGTGTGAGCAGGGGAGACCATGGGGGCTTTCTTATCTTCCCTATTGTCTGTAGATCTGAAGCTATTTGAAAAGAAATCCATTAAAGGGAAAAAAAAAGGACTGAGAAAGAAATCAGTTAGCCCCCTCATCTTGAGCTTGCAAGTACTTAAGAGATCACAGCATGGGCTGGCAGGCCTCCCATTCATCACCTTGGCTGGTCCCACCCCTCCCCAACCGAGTGTGGCAGCTGAGTGTGGCAGTCCCAACTGTGCCTCCCAAGCCGGCATCGCTTCCCAGTTCTGAGCCCTTCCTGAGATGGCCAGGAAAAACCCCAGCCTCCTCCTGCACCAACTGGTGAGCTTGTGCTGAAACGACCTCTTCCCTGGTCCTCCCCACCTGGATCCCCTCACTCAGCCTTCCTCTCGGAGAGGAAAGCACTGGGAAGAGCGTGCCCCGCTGTCAGACCCTCCTGGACGCATCACTGGGAAGTCCTTGGTCCCAGCCCTGGGCACCAGCCCAGGACACTTTGATGTAGTGTTCTGGCTGGTCCTTGGGCCAGCTTCCCTCCTTCTCTGCCCGGGGCTTTTTTGCGTGTTCTTCCCAAGGCTTCAGAAACCTTGAGCTCATCAAGTGGCCATCTCTTTCCTGGATCTCCAGAGTGGTGATTTCAAGCAGTCAGCCAGACTCAAGTTCTGGTCTCTGCCATCAGATCAGCCTCCTGCCTGGGTCCTGCGTGTGCGTCCTGACCCTGCTCAGAGCAGCATGTGACCCGGTCAGCTCTTTCTGTGGACGGTGTGCACAATGTGAACCCCTCCCCCCATTCCAGCACAGGAATCTGGGGTCTCCCTTGGAAAGAGTCTCTCCCACGGCAGAAAATGGGATGTGGGGTGTGGGGATGTGAATCAAACATTTTGAGCTCTTCCTTGCAATCATTTGGAGAAGTCAGTTGTTCTTCTTCTGGGCTTTTAACAGTGGCAGCACAGAAGGGCAAGGACCAGTGTGCTATGAGCCCCTGCTATGCTTCTATTCCTTCGTTCTCCCCACAGCTGCCCTGGGAGGGGAGTCCTCACTGTCCTTATCATACAGATGAGGAAACTGAGGCTTCAAGAAACTCCTTGCTCCAGGCGCCAGCTTGCAGGGTTGGGGCTAGGATCAGTCTGGCTTCAAATCCAGACTCCTCTCTTGGTGCCCCTGCTTGCCTGGGGGCTGCTGGCCCCTCAGTCAGAGGTGCCCCCCCAGGTCCCTGGTGATGGTTGGGAAACCAGCCCAAAGCTTCTCCTGGAAAGCGACACGGGTCAGGAAGAGTCAGTCCCTCGTGACGGAGGTCAGTGACCTGCTGGTGCCTTCCCTGTCCCAGCGTGGGAAGGCCCACATTCTGGGAAACTGCTCCACCCCAGGCAAACCGTGTGGTTGGTGGGTTGGTTGGTCGTTCACATCCCAGTTTCTTCAGGTGTCAGTGAGTCTCGGGTCCAGAGAGAAGTGTAGGCAGAAGATAATGAAATAACACAGTGAAACGACCTCCCGTCCCTAATGATCAAAGCCATGATAGAGGAATTCCTCTATAGGAAGAGCCAGGATTTTAAATGAAACCATGGCACGGGAACTTTCTTTTTAAAGGAGTGTGCACCCTGCTTACTTCATCCTTGGGAGGCTTCGGGAAGAAGGAGTGAGGAATTGGATCGTTGGCTGCTGGGTGGGGGAAATTGCGGAGTGGGCGCCCCAGAGGTTGGACGCGGGAGGTGGGGAGGTCCAGGTGGGGGTGCCTCCACATCGGGGTGTCAGTGAGCGTTGTGAAATCGAGAGGAGACCTACAAACCCCTGGCCCTGAGAGCCGAGGCTTGCTTCTCCCGGGCTGGAGGGAGGGCTTTGAGGGGAGGCGTGGACTCAAGTGCACTTTTAATCGGAGGAAGCGATGTCGGTGGAGTTATCCCTTTACGTGTTCTGGCAACGCCTCCCATTTCCTGCGGGCGGTGGGCCATCCGAGAGGAACCGGACACCCCCTGGAGGCTTTCACCACCCTCCTCCCCTCCACGCCTGCTCTGTGTCCCTGTTTTCCAGATGGACAAAACAGGGAGAAAGCGCACTGCTCCACAGCCTGCTGCAGGAGGGCCGGCCTGCTCCGGGAGCTGGGGCGCGGGTACGGCGTGGAGATTGGCTGGGGGTGGGGAATGGGGTTCTATAGGATGGGGGCTGAAACTCCAGAACACTCAGACCTGAGTTCAAATCCTTTGTCCCTCCAGCAGCACAAGCCCCAGCCTTTTTATCTGCGAGATGGGTGATGTCACCACGCTCACCTCCCCCAGTGGTCATGCCCAAGAGGGGCTTAACGCAGTGCCTGGGTTCGGAAACGCGAGCTGTCAGTTGTCTGAAGCCCCTGGTGCAGAGAGGAGACCGTGTGTCGAGAGCAGGGACCTGATGTGCTTTGCTTCATCCGGCTGGTTTCCGGGGCTGCAGTTTAACCTCAGGATCCCAGGTTGGACCTCTGGAGGCTCTACCTGGGCAGCCCAGTATGGCAGCCACAGGCGGTGGATTCACATTAATTACAGCAGAGTTAACCTGCGAGTTCAGTTCTGCAGTCACACTAGGTGCCCCGTCGCCACTCCTGGTTGCCGTGTTGGGGCACTGATCCTGGGGGTGGGGTGGGGGTGTTGGCACTGCCAGGGTGCCCACCTTCCCGCTTCCCCGCACTCAGTGTCAGACTGCAGGCTGCGGGAGTGCCTGTCCTGCGGCTCCCTGGCAAGCTCTTGGCCCATCCCGGCCACCTGGGGCCTGGCCCGGCAGCCTTCCCACGCCGGGAGTCCTCCTGCTGGCAGGTCTGGCGCGTGGAGGGTGCCAGGCCTGGCACCTGGCATGTTGGCTTAGTCAGACCGGGCAGGCCCTGTCCTGGGCCCGCGGTGTTTGCGCGCCCTGCCAGGAAGAGAGAACGCTCTGGCAAAAGTGGAGAACCGCTGGAGGATTTTGTCCTGTATGAGTCGGGAAGCTTTGATTCACTGGAACGCGGAGGGAGGGGAAGGTGAGGGGTGTTTCTCTGTAAGAAGGAGGCTTTGACTTTGAGCTGAAATAGCGCTTGACCTTTGCTCTTTTCTTTCACCCATCTGTTCGGTTTGGGGTGTTGGGTGCTGTGCTCCACACCGGGAGGTACGTGGGCGACCCCTGGGGGACAGGGCACCGTCCCCACTGACAGGTCCCAGACCCTGGCAGGGACTGTGTGGTCCCCAGAGCGTCCCCAGGGCCCTGTGCACGGTAGGAGCTCATTAAGTGGTTGCTGGAGGAACTTTTTTTTCCAACTTTCTATTTTCTATTGAAGTAGGACCACTTCTGTATTCTATATAATGTTGTCACCTGCTGAAATCTCTCTCATGTCCTCCTGAGAGGGGATATTGATTGCTCCCAATTCATGGAGAAGGCACTGGCAACCCACTCCAGTCCTCTTGCCTGGAAAATCCCATGGGCGGAAGAGCCTGGTGGGCTGCAGTCCCTGGGGTCGCTAAGAGTCAGACACGATTGAGTGACTTCACTTTCACTTTCCACTTTCATGCATTGGAGAAGGAAATGGCAACCCACATCAGTGTTCTTGCCTGGAGAATCCCAGGGACGGCGGAGCCTAATGGGCTGCCGTCTACGGGGTCACACACAGTCGGACACGACTGAAGTGACTTAGCAGCATGGGCTTCAAAGAGGTACCCCTGCCACTTCTGGAATGTTCTCAAGGAGAGTTGCCCGATAGCATAATATCTAAGATGGACTTAGGTGTACTGAGCTTACTGTGTGCTTGTGTGTGCACGCTGAGTCACTTGAGTCATGTCCGACTCTTAGCTACCCCAGGGACTGTAGCCCGCCAGGCTCCTCCATCCATGGACTTTTCTAGGCAAGAGTGCTGGAGTGGATTGCCATTTCCTTCTCCAGGGGATCTTCCCGACCCAGGGATTGAACCCCCACATATCTTGCATTGGCAGGCGGGTTCTTTACCACTAGCGCCACCGGTACCTGCTGAACGCTTTACCCTGATGCCCTCATTTACCTTTCATACAAACAAGGGACCTATTATTATCATTCCCATTATACAGAGGTGGAAACTGAGGCACAGAAAACTTAAGGCACACAGCAGAGGAGCAGCAACCCCTCCATCTCCTCCTCAGCTTTATGAGGCTTGGAACTTTCCCAAGACGCCAGCTTGGACTGCGTTGACCCTGGCACTGAATTCCTTGCCCTCACCCACCACGCTTGCGGTCGGTTCCAAAGCTGTCACTGGCCCAGGTTTTCTAGGAGACTCAGAGCAGGGCCCACGCAGGGCTGCGGGGAACAGAGTTCTTTACCCCCCGAGTCCAGCCAGTGGGTCTCCAGAGTGAGGATCTGAGCCCCAGGAGAGCAGGTCCCATGTGGAGGCTGACTTCATCCGTTACTGCAAAGTGAGCACCGTGACTGCGGGCCCTCGGGGCTGAGCCACGGCCTGGGACACGCAACCCGGGACACACGGCCCCTCCCTGCCTCCGCCTCCCTGGTGCCCCTGGGGATGCCGAATTTCTGCCAGTGTGACAGCCGGGAAGCTCTGAGCCAGAGCTCTCCGAGCTGGGTGTGGGCAGTTAGGGAGTTCCAAGTTCTAGTCCTGCCTTGGGCCCTTCCTAGCCCTGTGAGCGTGGGGTCCAACCCGAGTGGGCAGGACTCTGTGATGGTCTCACAGGGGAGGGGCAGTTACATCACTTAACTAGCCCTTGAATACGTTTTATAGACGGGCTGTGTTTCAGAATGAGAGCAGATGCTTGGAAACGCTTGCTGAGTGGCTGGTGCAGTAGATATCGAGCGCTCAGTAGATACTGTCTCACCTCGTCCCTGGAACAGCTCTGTGGGGTGGGGACCCCCATCTTTCAGCAAATAAGAGACCACAGCTCGTAAGAATTCTCTGAAGTGCTCTCAGAGAGAAAAGAGTGCACCCCAAACTTCATTATCACATCAGCTTTAGAGGAGGGGAGGTTCAGCTGTGCGTCTTTCATTCTGGATGAAGGCAGAGGGGTGTCTGGACAGTGTTCAGAGATGACAGTCAGGGGAGAATGTTAAGTGCTCAACCCCAGCCTGGGGACTAGTGGGCCATAAAATTCAACTTGGATAATAAGAGTGCTCTGGAGTTAGGCGGGTGCAGGGAGGAAGTAGGAGAAACAGTTCACCCGATGGAGTCCTTCTGGAGCGCTGAGAGGAGACTTGGTGTGATGCCTCCATCCAGCTTGCCAGCACACCTGCATTGGCTCAGCTCAAGAGCAGGAAACCCCAAGAGAGGCCTGAGAAGGGGTCCCGGCCTCTGTTTTCTCATCTGTAAAATGGGTACCACAGCACTGAATTCATTAACAGTCCCTCAGCACGCTCCCTCTTCCTTGCGGGAAAACACGTATGTGATTTTTTTTTTCTCTTAGCTCTGAAAAGCTCCCCCTGCCTGGTGAGCTCAGCGGATTGTTGTGTGCGCATGCTAAGTCGCTTTAGTCCTATCTGACTCTTTGCAACCCTGTGGACTGTAGCCCGCCAGGCTCCTCTGTCCATGGGAGTCTCCAGACAAGAATACTGGAGTGGGGTGCCATGCCCTCCTCCAGGGGATCTTCTCAGCCCAGGCATTGAACCCACATTTCTGATGTCCCCCACGTTGGCAGGCGGGTTCTTTACCACTAGTGCCACCTGGGAAGCCCACGAGATTGTTACCAGGGCTTTTTCTGGAGGCTCAGCGGATTCTGAGCGGGGAACATCGGGATCAGTGGTGAAGGGAGGGGAGGTGATACTGAGGAGACAGCACCCAGTTGTCGAGGGTGTCAAATACCGTCCTGCGGAGTTTGGACTTTTTCTGAGCGTGACAGCATTGCATCAGAGTTTCTTTAGAAGGCCGGTGATCTCCTTGCTGTTGAGAAGGACTTCCTTCCAAATGAAGAAACTCAAACTGCTCCCACCCCTTTCCTGGTGGTGCCAGGCATATCTTAGCCTAAAGTGAGTTCTGTTGCTTAAAGTGAGTTTTGTTCCACGATGTTAATAGGTGTGCCAGCAAAAAGTAAGAGTAACAGCAACTGCAAAACAAACACACCCGAAGGTTCTGCAGTGTGGACATGATACAGACAGCTGTTTCGGTTATGGGCCTTCCCAGGGCCTTTATGGGTCATCATGAATGGCAGCCCTCAGTGAGAATACCAGGGAGGCAGTTTTCCACGTGTGTTTGTCTGTGAGACCCCTCCTTCCCTCCCTGTCTTCCTCCTTCCTTCTTACCTTTCTCTTCTGTCCGAAACCAGCCTCAGCTTGGAACCCACGTTAGAGAGGGCTGTCCCTGTGAATTTCCCATCCCTTCCCCCTGGTCCCTTCAGCCCTGAAGGTGTGACATCCTCTTGGATCAGCTGATGGGCAGATAACTTTCCGGACCAGTTAGATAGGGATGCCCTGGGCTTTTACACATGGAAGACGTCACAGACAGCTGTGTGCAGGCACGCTCCATGGCTGTCTCTGGGGACGGTGGCCTGGAAGCAGTAACACCTGCTCCCCGCCGGTGGTGGCTGCAGGGAGGTGCCGCTGAAGGTGAGTCAGAGCTGCCTGCACATTGGTCCTCGGGGAGTGGTGATGGCGGAGCCGAGCCCAGGCCACCTCGGGCCCCCGAAGCCACACGCTTTCACCCTGGATGGCAAGGCCCAGCATCACCTGTTGACTTTCCAAGCTGGGTCTCTCTTACCTCTCTGGACAGGCCAGGGTGGTAGGGTAGAAGGGGCGCTTGGCTATGAGTCAGGAGACAAGTGTCCCAGGTCTTGCTCAGCTCCGTCAGCTCAGGAAAGTGACATTCCTCTCCTGAGCCCCAGTTTTTCTTTGCGAGTTCAGCTAAGAGGTCCAGTTTACCTTGAGCAAGCACGCTGACCTCTCTGTGCCTCTGTTTCCTCTGCCCAGAAATGGGGAGGGTGCCCCTGCCTGATAGAGCAGATGAATAGTCATCTACCTGGGCTTCCCTGGTGGCTCGGTGGGTAAAGAATCTGCCTGCAATGCAGGAGACCTGAGTTCAATCCCTGGGTTGGGAAGATCCCCTGGAGAAGGGAAAGGCTACCCACTCCAGTATTTCTGGCCTGGAGAATTCCATGGACTGACTAGTCCACGGGGTTACAAGGAGTCGGACACAACTGAGCGACGTTCACTTTCAACAACAAGCGGGAAGATGAGAGTGAGGGCCGCTGAGGTCAGCCGAGACAGGTGCAGTGGCCCCCCTGGGGCTGCTCGCCTCCCCAGGCAGCTCTCACAGCCACCCCTCTGCCTCAGACCCTTCAGCCCTCGCTCTGTTCTCTTGAGACACCCACAGATGCAGCTGCTTCTCCTGGCCCCACGAGCAGCCCTCCAGACTTTAGAAGGCAGTGTCCAGCTCCAGAGCACCTCTGTCCTGTACTGAAAATGGTTCACCTTGAGCCTCCTTCCTGAAGGGATCAGCAGGAACCTGCTGGGTCCTGCGTGTGTCCCTAGGAGGGTGTGAGGAGAGGGACCAGGGCCAGGCGGGGCCGGCTCTGGGGGCTCCGCCCAGGCCTCCCCCGCCGCTCCTCCTCGGAGGTGCCCGCCTTACCTTTTACCCACTGGGACTCTGGGCACAGGTTGCATCTGAAAAAAGGGTCTGGCGCTTTAAAAAGACAGAATGACCCGACGGGTGTGCAGAGCACGCAGCTAAGACTTGCTGAGGAACCGGCGCTGTTCCTCGTAGAACTGAGCCCGCGTCTCTGGGTTTGGAAGGGTTCTCGCTCCTCTTCAGATCCTTGTAAACAAGGAAGGTGTGTCTGCCTTCAGACATGCCTCGTTTACCAGCCCCTGCACTGGGTCTCCATCCCGTCCCCGCCTCCTCCTGCCTCTAAGGACCCCCAGCATCACAAGCTGAATGTTTTGGCCACCGTCCAGGCCCCGTGTCAAGCACCTGCTCACGCTGTCTCGTTTCTTCACCTCAGCAGCCCCATGAGGTCACGGCCATGCAAGACCCACTTGGTGGACTGGTGAGGAATCTGAGACTCCAAGAAGGGAGCCGCAGAATCTCCCACTGCTGGAGCCTTTGACACAGTGGGCTGTGTGCTGGGCACTGACTGTGTGCTGGGCGCTGACTGTGTGCCGGGCGCTGGGCTGTGTGCCGGGCACTGGGCTGTGTGCTGGGCGCTGAGCTGAAGCTCTTTTAAGCTCAGGTGACAATCACACTGCGTGAAATTACCCATTGTAAAGGGACATGTTCAGAGGCGCTTAATACATCCTTGTGGTTCAGCCGCCACCTCTGTCCACCTCCAGGACATCTCACCGTCTCCAGCAGAAGCTCTGTCTTCCTTCACAGTCACTCCTCACTTTTCCCTGCCGCCCCAGCGCTCTGTGCTCTGTCACCCCTGTGGGTTTCCATATTCTGGATGCTCCAGATACACGGAATCGTACAATACGTGGCCTTCCGTGTCTGGCTCTACTTAGCCTGATGTTTTCAAGGTTCATCCATGTTGCGATGTGTAACGGGCTCTTTTTATGGATGAATAGGATTCAGACCACACTTGGTTTGTCCGTTCGTCCATCAACGGACTTCTACGTCATCCCCATCTTCTGGCTATTGTGAATACGCTGCTATGCACAGTGATGTACAAGTATTTATTTGGGTCCCTGTTTTCAGTTCTTTTGGCTGCCGTACCTTGGAGGGGAATTTGTCAGCCTTGCGTTTTAAGAACCTTGTCTTCTTTACTCCTCACAATAACACTCTGAGGTAGGTGGAGATGTTTCAGAGACACAGAGTGATGGAACCGCTTGCCTCACATCCAACAGCTTTGAAGCGATAGAGCTGGGATTTGAACCCAGGGAGTCTAACTCCCGGAGCTTAGGGCCTTTGTCTCCTGCTCTCTGCATCCTCCCTTCAGGGCCTGGGGACCCAGGGCATGCTCCTCCCACATTGGCACTCCAAGTGCTCGGTCAGCACCCTGGAATTCCTGCCTGGCATGGTTATGTGCTGTCTTGACAGGTCAGCCCCTGTCTGTCTTTCTGAGCCTGACGGGGCCAAGGTGATACTTTTAAAAAATCAGTCACCAGACCGAGCTTGAGAAGGGCAGGCGGGTCTGGACAAGTGGGGACCCAGGAATCAAAGGCCCGCGTGCTGAGAAGCAGTGGCCACTACACCGCGAGCCCATGGGTCTCATTCGCTCACACCCTGGGCACTGCCCCAACAAGTGTATTGCTTGGGTTCCCGAGACCACGAACTAGAAACAGCGACTTTGGGAGGTGGGAGGAGCGGGGCAGGGCTTTCACGAACCGACATGCAGTCCTCAGGGAGCACAAACACTTGGAGCACTAGGCTGGGGGAGGGGGGCAATTGATGGAAAGGAGATGAGAGTGCAGAAATGCGCAGCGGTTGGGCAGTTGGGGCCCTGAGTGCGGGGCCAGCTTGCCGCTCACCGCTGCATCCTGAGCTCCTGACAGGGGCAGTGTGTGGTCACGGATGCTCAGAATGGCAATTAATGTCATCCAGAAAAGGGCAGAGGATATTCTGAATGGTCTGTTTACAGCAAGGAAAGAGGAGGCATTTCTATCTAAAATTATTTAAATTTTTCTAAAGGGCCTTGGCACGGAGGGTAAGCCCTGGCTGGTGTTGCCTCTGACCTTGGCGGCCTGCCTGGGCTGTGAAAGAGGGAATTGTTCCTGGGGCTGCAAACAGGACCCTGCCAACATCTGGGCTGCCTGGTCCCCGTGTCTCCCCACTGACGGCGAGTAGCGTCGGGAGAGTCCCAAGCCTCTCGTCTGTGTGAACGTCCCCCCCCCCACCCGTGTCACGAGTCCTGCCCCGAGGTCGGGGCTGGGGGCCTCTCCGGCAGCTGCGGTCCCAGCCGGCAGCAAAGGAGGCTCTGTTCCTTGACCCTGACTGCGATCGGCCACCAGGCTATTCTTGTTATTTGTGGAGCAACTGTCCGGGGCTAAATCTGAATTCTTTCTCAATCATTGCCCAATTTTGCTTCTTAAAAATAAATCATGGGGAATATTGGTCCCTGGGCAGAGCGAGGGACCAGCCCTCCATGAAAGTCGTCAGTAGAGTTTCCCACAGTCGGGTCAGAAGTTCGGAGGAGGGGGCAATGGGGTGAGCCCCCAGAGAAGGCCTGTTGTCTCCGAGTCCTTCTTTTCACCACTGCCCCCAGTTGGGGTTTGAGGAAATAAGTTTCTTTGGACCCAAGCTCCTCTCTGCTCTTAGATGTTGCACAGGTGCTCTGGATTCCGGGAGACACCAGAGCATCTGAGACACCTCACGGTAGCTCCTGGGTGCAGGGCCAGAGGGCTGGGCTCTTCTCTGAAGGCAGAGCAGGGCTATCCAGAGTCATGGGGCAGAGGGGCAAGGAAAGCCAGTGCGTTTCGGGAGCATCCTCTGGTGGCAGCGTCCCCTCAGAGAGAGGTGGGACGAGGAAGCTGGAAACAGGAGCTCCGGCTGGGAAGTCTTTGCCGTGTTCTAGAAGGAAAATGAGAGGCAGCAGAACTGGAGGAGCGAGCCTGGGGAGGTGCGGGTCAGTTGATGGGATGAGCGGCAGCAAGATCTGGCCCTGGTGATGAACTGACTTCGGGGCTTAGGGCTGGGAGTCATACAGTCATTAGACTTTGCAGGAGGCCACCTAGATGAGGTGCTGCCACATAGCAGGCTTGGGAAGACCACAGGGAGACCCCCTGGATGGGCACAGCTTGGGTGGTGATCTGGGGGAACCTGGAGGACATCAAGGGGGTGGTGCCCTCAGGCCATCGCTAGAGCGTAAGCCGTCCACTGAGGCAAAGGGCCTTGTTCCGTTCGATGATGTGTCCCCAAACACTCAGAACAGTCTGGAAGCACTTTTGTGGCACACAGGAAGCCTTCAATAAATATTTGATGAATGAATAAACTGTGAGTCTGAAGCTCAGGAAACAGACTCTTAATCCAGTTTTGGGATTATTTATGTTGAGCAGAGTACAGGCAGTATGTGTGTGTGTATGTGTGTCCATGTGTGTGTGCCCGTGCGTGTATGCACATGTGTGTGTGTGCACATATAAAACCATCCTTCTCTCTGCCAGAAGAATGACCCTGTTTCTACCTTGTGTGGTCATAGAGTTTTCCATGGAAATCGATGAGGCCATTGATCTGGAGTTAAGAGCTTGTTGACATCAACCGATTGCAGTCACACGCAGTGGCTCGCTTCGTCCCACCCGGCCAGCCGGTGCTCTTGGAAATAACCATGGCTTCATCCTGTACAGACCAGCCCGGCGCCATCCATCATCTGAATTATCAACACGTGATTCAGTGCCAAGAGATGATTTTCTGCTCTTGAGATGGCCTCCGAAAGAGTCCCCTGAGACACCCCTGCCCCGATGCCCCGTCCAGAGCAGGAACGCTGCCGGCCGCTGGGCCCAGACACCCTCACGTGAGACCTGAAGGGGGGCAGAGGCTTCAGGCCAGCTGCTCCACCATCGCCCTGCAGTCTAGAAAGTTCTTGGAACTCATTACATGTATTCAGAACTTTTTAGGAATTGAAGTGAAGCTCACATAACATGCAATTAGCCATTTGGTGGCCTTTTGTACCGTCACGGTGTCTTAGACACCCCGTTTATCTGGCTCCACAGCAGTCTCGTCACCTCCAAAGGCACCCTGCCTCCCCCTGCCACCCCGCCTCCCCCTACCCGGCGCTCGCTAAGTCACTCCCCAGCCCTCGAGAGCCACAGATCTGCTTTCCGTCTGTCTGGATTTACCCATTCTGGATGTCTCGTGTAAATGGAGCCATACGCTCGGAGGCCTCTTGTGTCTGGCTTCTTTGACTTAGCGTGGTGTTTCCAGGCTCATCTGCGTTGTCGCCTGCGTCAGTATGAGTTCAGCCCATTCTGTAGAGAAGTTCATGCCAAACCACAGAGTTTGCAGATGCCCTTCACTGAGCAGCGCTCAGGCCTCTTCCCTGGCCCCTGGCGGCTCCTCTGCCCGGGTCGCCAGCCTGCCCGTTGCCTGCCTAGAGGCTTAGGACGCCGCCTGAGTCTGTAGCCGGGCCTTCCCGGCCCGGCCCAGCCCAGCTCTCTGGTCTCACAGCTGCCCCCCATTGTGGAGCCGCCCTGCAGTGACACCCGCTCCCCACCACCCCGGAAGCTGCCCCAGAGGCCTTTCCATCTCCTTGTCCCAGCAGACTCCTGACTCGCTTCCCCAGAGTCAGCTCTGCAGAACCCGTGGTCGTCCTCTCCTTCACGCCCGCCGGAGAGTCTGTGCCCTCGTGCGGCTCTGCAGTGTCACCCCACACCAAGCTCGCCAGGCCCCCGTCCTCTGTGAGCTGCTGGAGGACAGGGCTCAGGGCGCTGCTGGTCTGTTGAGTGGACGAGGGGCCCAGTGAACGAGCAGCTGGCGTTCTGGCCCTCGGCTGTCCCTGCCCCCTCTCACCAGCACCTGCGGCTCGTCACTGTGTCATTTATGTGTGAGTCTGTCTTTCTCCAGAAGGGATGTGGGGTTTGCTTGGGTCTAAACAGCTGCTTGTAGTGAGTGGGGTCACTGCACCTAACCTTCCGACTTCAGGGGTCCCTCAGAGGTCGGATTTTGGAATCTATTGTGTTAAGTAGGGTGCTGAGTAGTGGAAGGTGACTTTCACACCACTGTTTTGGTAAGTCAGGCTTAGAAATGCTCTTGATGGACAGGGCAAGACGTCCCCCCGTGGTCCTTTATGCCTGAGAGGGAAGACCTGCTGGGACTGCTGTGCGGCTCTTCCTTGTAGAGGTGACGACATGTGACTATTCTGATAGCAGCGTCGATAACGGAGGGGCATAGTTTGTTCATGGCTCACCTGGTTGCCCAGTTGCAGACGCATAGCAACAGCCATCTTTGGGGGCAACCTAATGAGTCACTCTCTACAAGGCCTGCTCACGCATGTTGGTTCCCTCGCTGTCTTTTGTGTTGGGGAATCGAATCCCACCTTCCTCAGTTGTCCTTTGGAATTACAGCCAGACGTCTGAGGAACTCTCTGGATCGTAATAGTTTTTTCTAACTCGTCTCCCTCAGTCTCCCATCTCTGCCAGATAAACTCCTATTCACCCTTCAAAACCCAAGTCAGGTAGCTCATAATCTCTGAAAGCTTCTTGAATGACCCTGTATTTGCATTGCTTAGTTCACCTTCCCCAGGACTCCCATGCCTTCAATTCTGCCGATGTCATACCCGTGGATTTCTGATGATCTATGACTCCCCCACTCAACTGCTGCTACTGCTAAGTCGCTTCAGTCGTGTCCGACTCTGTGTGACCCCATAGATGGCAGCCCACCAGGCTCCCCCGTCCCTGGGATTCTCCAGGCAAGAACACTGGAGTGGGTTGCCGTTTCCTTCTCCGATGCGTGAAAGTCAAGTCGCTTAGTCGTGTCCGACCCTCAGCGACCCCATGTGCAGCCCACCAGGCTCCTCCATCCGTGGTCTTCTCCAGGCAAGAGTACTGGAGTGGGGTGCCATTGCCCCACTCAACTGAGAGGTCCTTAATTCTAGACTTTTTTTTTCCTTGGAGCAGTTGCTTGACGGTGAATGAGAAGGTGTCAATGTGGGTGCTGTAAGTTGGTAAAGGAAGCAAGCAGATAGATGACCCATAGAGGGGCGATGGCTGAATTCCAGGCATTCACATACATCCCTTGGGACCCAGGGAAAAGGGAACAGTCTTCAAGACCAAACTTACAGAGTTGGTTGGTTTGGGGTTTTCAGTACAGTGTGTTCCGTTGGATTTGGCAACACCAGTGGTCCAGAATGCTGCTGGGTGGAGAGAGACGGGCGAGAAGGGGGTTGTGCACGACCCATTGCCACGGGCGGGAGTCCCGTGGGCTGCACCTGGACGTGGGAGCAGCTGCTTCCAGCTGGTGTCTGTTCCGTTGCGTTCATTCCCAGGCTGTCTCGGCTATTAAATATTTTTACTATCACTTCTGTTTAATACGTCACAGATAGGTCTTGTTTGGTAGGGAGAATGCCTGAGGGTCAGATTGTGAGGTGGTTCCCTGCGTCACGTCTGGACACGAGGGACCGGGACTCGGTGGACCACTTGACCTCTGCACCCCCAGCGCCACTGCATAGACACTCCTTGGCTTCCAAGTGTCCACGTCCACGTCGTAACCATCATGGTCCCAGTGACCGTTCTAGCGGCGACAGAAGGCGAGCTGGCTGCCCAAGGCCTCCCCGCCGGTGAGCTGTAGAGCTGGGATGGGGATCCAGACCCCTGGAGTCCACATCCCAGATAACTTGGCTTCCTGAAGTGACTAGCCTCTTCTGCCAGCGGAGCAGGTTCTGGGTTTTTTTTTTCCAGTCTTCATTTTTTTTTTAAGAGCAGTTTTAGGTTCACAGCCAAATCAAGGCGAAGGTACAGAGATTTCCTGTGTACCTGTGTCTGTCCCGTGCACCCCCGCCCAGGCGGCTCATTCATCCCAATTGACAGACACGCCACCCCAATCCCCTAAAGCCCGTCGCCTGCCTGAGGCGGGGGGGGGGGGTCCCTTCTGGTGGTGTACGTTCTGTGGACAAATACGTAATGGCCGTGTGTCCACCACTACAGTATCACACAGAACACTTCTCACTGCCCTAAAAAATCCATCCCTTCCTCACCTCTTCTCCCCGCAGCCCCTGGCAACAACTGATCTTGTCCCTGTCTCCAGATTTCTGCCCTTTCCAGAAGGTCAGATTGTTGGAATTACACAGTATGCAGCCTTTTCAGGTTGGCTTCCTTCCCTCAGTAACAGGCATTTAAGCTTCCTCCTTGTCTTTTCGTGGCTTGATAGCTCATTTCCTTCTAGTGCCGGATGTACCGCACGATATCCACTCACCTGCTAAAAGACACGTGGATTGCTTCCAGGTTTTGGCAGTCACAGAGAAAGCTGCTGGAAGCACCCCAGTGTAGGTGTTCACGCGGACACATGTTTTTCAGAAGCAGACTTTTAAGCCGTGGTCCTCGAGATCCCACCTCTGGGTGGTGAGCAGGAGCCTGCACGCGTCTTAGAGACCCTTCTGGCCCTGTGGCCCAGCTTCCCTGGAGAAGGGTCAGCAGGTCTGTGCGTAAGCGGCTGGCCTGTCACACAGCCTGGAACCTTCGGGTGGAAGCCTGCAGCCCCCAGGCAGGATCTGAGGCAGAACAATCAAGGAGTCCCCGCTTGTGATTTGCAAGGCGCTGGCGGTGGCTGCCAGCCATGCTTCCCTGAGAGCGATTGTGCTTATTTGCCTAAGCCTGCCTGCCTCCCGGAGGCTGGTGGCTTCTCAGAATCTCAGATGCCCGCTGTGTGAGACGAGGCAGGTAAGGGTCTCACAGAAGGGGCTCCTTAATCCCCAGAGATGCCGATCAGCCCGAGCCTTGTCTGGCTGCCCCGGCTCTCTGTTTAGGCGGAAAAATGGAAACATGGCTTTGCATTGCTTTTGTTTTCTGACCAGGAAGAGCACACAAGTCCATCTCGCGGGATAGACCCTCCGCCTTCACCCTCCTCTCTCTCTCTTCTTCCCTGTTCATGGATTAAACCTCCTTAAGAGGCTCTAGGTAGGACTGTCAATCAACGGGGCCCCTAGAAAGGGCTGCCTCCATGAACTCTGACCCTTAGTAGGAGG
Organism: Bos grunniens; assembly: GCF_055505025.1. NCBI lineage: Eukaryota > Metazoa > Chordata > Mammalia > Artiodactyla > Bovidae > Bos > Bos grunniens. Next base: position 8,307,389 of record NC_141182.1, read on the forward strand.
AGCTGGTTAGCCTGGCCTTTTTGTCACCATCTGGGGGTCTTGTCTCAGGCTGGGGTGGTTCGCCTCGGGAACCGGCGTGTCCCAGTGGATCTCCGTGTGATGCTGTCCTCATTCTGAGCTTTCTTTCGAAACTGTGTGGCCACGCCAAAGCCCAGCCTCCCTCCCGCCCTGCTTTTGTTTCACTTGAACTTGCAGCCACTTGACACCCTATGTATTTTGCTTATAAAATACCCGAACTCAGTCTTGCTCCTCAACAAATTTATATTCCTAGGAACAGCATCTGCCCACATTGGAAGGACGTGTGCAGCGTGCACATGGACAGAGCTTTTTCTCAGCCTGCGGGCTGTGCCGATGGGCAGGGGTGGGACTCACGCCATGACCGCCCCCCAGTCTGGGGTGTGCCCAGCACACATGGGCACTCTCTGTCGAATGATACAGCGTGCCTGGCGAGGAGGTGTCACAGTCATCCTGCCAGCCCCCACCAGGGTCTTGTCCTGTTATTGGAAACCATCAGTCCAAAGGAATCCTGTCTTTCAAAGGACACGTTTTCTGTTGAGTTGTGTAAAATACCTACAGAGAAACCCACAGCTCCTAAGCCTGCGCCTCAGTGGATTTGCACATCGGCCATGTCCCTGTCACTGTGCCCTGGCTTAGGCCAAGAGGGTGGCCACTCCTGAGACCCTCCTGGGTCCCCTTCCAGCCACCCCTCTCCCCCAGAGCGACCCCTGCCCTGCCTGGGCCAGCGTCTGGACCTTCTGTAAACAGACTCTCATAGTACAGACTCTTCTGTTGGTGAAACTCATCACCCTGCTGCATAGATGTGTAGTCCCCTGTTCTCACGGCTGCGTAGCTTTGCACTGGGTGAATACCCCTTCATTTCGCTACTTGCTATCGATGGGTGCCTGTGGAGTGCTGCTGTGACGCAGGGGACATGGTGACGTGTGGGGGGCAGTCTGGTTCGGGGGACCTGGGAGTGGCGGTCCCGGAATGCAGAAGGTAGGGGAGAGTCGGCTTTCGCAAACGCTGCAAGTTACTTTCCAAAGGGCTGGGACCAGCTCCTGCTCTCACTAGCAGTGCCGGTCTCCCTCATCGCACTGTCACTGACTATTATCATTTTCCCCAAGTCTTTTTTGTTGTGGTGGTAAAATATGCATGATGTAAAATTGACCATTTTAGCCATACGGTTCTGTGGCATCCGTCCATTCACGCTGTCATGCCCCCGTCACCACCATCCTTCTCCACCATCCTTCTCCAGAGCTCTTTATCTTGCAGAACTGAAACTCCATACTGATTCAACTCCCACCACCCGCCCCCACCCCCAGCCATGGCAGTCTTTCTACACTCTGTCTCTACGAATCCGACTACTCTAGATTTCTCAAGTAAGTGGAGTCATATGGTGTTTGTCTCTTTTGTGACTGTCTTATTTCACTTGGCATAATGTCCTCAAGGTTCATACATGTTGCAGCGTGTGTTCGAATTTCCGTCCTTTTTTTGGTTTGCTTTTTGGAATTTTCTAGATCCGTTTTTTTTTTTTTTTTTTAATTGAAGTACGGTTGATTTACAATGCTGTGTTAATTTCTGCTGTACAGTAAAGTGACTCAGTTTTATACACACACACACACACACACACACACACACGTTCTTTGTCATACTCTTTTCCGTTATGTTTACCACAGGATATTGAATACAGCCGCCTGTGAATCTGCTGTACAAATATCTGTTCCCTGGTGGAGTAACTACTTTCCAGTTGTCTGGGGTATATACCAGAAGTGGAACTGCTGAATCGTATGGTGGTTCTGTGTATCATTTTTTGAGAAAACTCCAAGTGTTTTCCACAGCAGCTGCAACATTTTCTGTTCCTACCAGCCATGCCCAAGAGTTTCGATTTCTTCATATCCTCACCAACACTTGTTCATATTCTGGGTTTTGGTTTTAGTTTGCTTGTGGCCATACTGATGTGTGTGAGGTGCTGATAGTATCTTCTTTTTAAGAGCCATTCTGGTAGGTGTGTAGCGATCCTTTGGTGGTTTTAATCTGATTTCAGAAGCATGAAGGTGTAGTGGATTTGTCCGGGTATCTGCCTAGAATCTGGATTATTCTACCCTGGGCTGTGGTAGCTGATGTTGGGTCACTGTCAGCGTTCTTCGGCCATGGTGAGGCTGCTGGCACACAGTAGGTGCCCAGTACTCACTCGCGGCGTTCAGTCCTTGTTGAGAGAGCCAGCCACATGCTGGGATTCCAGGGAGTTGAACTGTGGAAACTTCAGAGCCGCACTTGTCCCGACAAGTGCAGAACCCCCGCAACCCCCAGGCCATACTAACCCCCACAACCCCCAGCCTGTAGGGTCTCTTGTCTCTCTCTTTCTTTGCAAGAAAAGACCTGCTCACCTTTCGCAAGTTCTTGTTCCAGATCGGGGACATTCTGTCTCACAGAGTGTCAGAGACGGCAGGAGCTGAGAAACGTCTGGGGCCAGAGTAGCTGCCGGCCATGCCCCGGTGCCGCCCCCTCCCGGGGACCCCAAAAGCACACACACTCCTGAGCGGCATGCGAAAGGCCATCCTCGCAGCCCTGACCGGACAGGGCCACGTCCACCTTGCTGCAGCTAGTACGGGGCAGCACCTTCTGGAAATGACAACCGACAGAGAGAAGAACTCTGCCCCAGCCCCACCCCCAAGGGTGTCATCGGCCGCCTTTCAGATCTTGCAATGTGTTGGGGGCCAGCACCAGCCACACGTTTTCTCTTTGCTATGTTTGCATGTCTAATTAGAGCTTTTCCTTAGTCCACTTGTTGCTTGACGGGCATGCCTGTGGTGACTTCAGCGGATCACAGTAGGCCCCCCGGGGCGGCCTGTGTAGCGTCAGAGCCGGTGTCCAGAGCAGGAGACCCAGTGGCACCTCGTGCTCTGCGTCCCCAAAAGCCTCTTCCTTCCCCTGCCCTCTCTTCCCTCCTCTTCCGTTTGCTGCAAGCCAGTGGCTGCTCCAGGGCCTTCTTTGTTACCAGCATCGCAGGGCAGAGCAGCGATTCCGGGGATTAGACAAGTCGGGGCCCCAGTCTGGGTTCCACGGCTCCCCTGCAGCTGACTTTGCCTCCTGGCACCTTGCAGGCCCATCCGTAAAATGGGAGGAACGGGACCGCACACCTCAGTGCGTTGATCGCTGATGCTTGCAAAGACCTTTGCATCGTCAGGCTTCGTAAAAAGGAGCCCAGTTCCTTCTCTCTCTTAGGCTGAGAGTGGGGTGAACCCGGGCCTGAAGTTCTCTTTGATGACAAAGCGTAAGTGAAAGACAATTTCCACGTGTAAAGGTTATATGCTGACATCACCCTAGATAGAAAGTGAGGAGAGAGAACGGTCCACTCATTTTCTCCCGTCCATCTGTCCATCACCTGTTTATACTCCTCTTGAGTGGTTTAAGTCAGAAACAGCGCCAAGGCCACACCTGCCCCGTCCCCCGCCCGTCTTTGTTAATCAAGTTTTATTGGAACGCGGGCACGGTCATTTGTCTACCATCTGTGGCTGCAGCACACCTCAGCAGCACTGTTGAGTTGTTAGGACAGAGGCCGCGTGACTCACAAAGCCTAAAGAATTTACTGTCTGGCCCTTTGCAGGAAAGTTTCCCCACCTCTGGTTTAGATGGAAGGGCTGGAGTGCAAGTCCGGGCTGCACTAGTAATGGGCTGCACGGCCTGCGTGTGTGCTCGGTCACTTCAGTCGTGTCCGACTCTTTGTGACCTCATGGACTGTAGCCCACCAGGCTCCTCTGTCCAGGCAAGAATGCTGGAGGGGGTTGCCATGCCCTCCTCCAGGGGATCTTCCCAGTTCAGGGATTGAACCTGGGTCTCCTATGTCTCCTACATTGGCAGGCGGGTTCTTTACCGCTAGCGCCTCCTGGAAAGCCTGGCGGCGTGGCTTTTCTGGGCCTCAGTTTTCTTAGCGGTAACGTGGGATCACGGTGACGCCCATCTCGTGGGTCCTTCTAAGGAGTCAGTGGGAAGACGACCTGCACGGGCGCGCAGACGGCCCTCGACCAGGACAGTTGCTGCGGACGCAGGCAGAGGGGCAGGTCCCTGTCCTCAGGAGCGCACTGCACAGGATGGTGCCGGGGTGGGGCCAGCCTAGAGGGCCCTAGAGCCAGGGGGCCCTGTTTCTAGGCCGTCCGAGGTCACAGCTTTCCCTGGCCGACTCGCACCATCAACTGGCTCATCTGCGAGGACATGGCCGTGTGCCCCCCTGTCTCTGCCGACATCCTTCCATCTGAAACAGCAAGCGGATTAAGGCCTGCGTGACAGCGGCCTGTGATCTGGGAGCTAAGCGCTCACGTCAATCCCAAAGTGTTAGTTTTAGCTCTGCGCTCGCTCCAGTCTTGAACAGACACGCCCTTTCCTCCTGGAGCAGCGTCTGTGCGAGCTCGGCGAGGAGACCAGGCCTGAAGGGAACAGGGACGTCCGTTTCTGCCACGTGAGCCACAGAGAAAGTTTCTCGGCGGCCCGGCCACGTCCTCGGCAGCTCTGAGTCCAGCTTTGAGGGGGGTGCTGCCTCCTGCGGTCCTCAGAGGCCGGGAGAAAGACTCCTGAGAAAACCGCGCTCCATCCCCACCTGGTCCCACCCCCGAGACTCAGGAATTGTGTTCTCCTTAAGGCGTGGGTGTGTGAGAATATTGGCCCTTAGACGAGCTTGTGTTTACAGCAGACCTCCCGGGAACTCCCCACACGCCGATGTTCTTGGACTTAAAGCAGTTTACTCGGTGGCCCAGGAGCAACCCCACTCCGGGTATTTCCCCAAGTGGGAGCTCTTGTTCCCCTGCCCCCACCCCCCCCCGTGCAGCATCTTCCTACACGGCAGCCCCAAACTGCAAATAGACAAGGGTCCGCAGACAGCGGGGGTGCATAGGGAGGAAGACGGCGTGCGATGGAAGAAGCTTTGGGCACACGTCTACACAGACAGGATGCCGAGCAGGAGAACACAGGCGCGTGGGCGTGCGCTTCCAGCTGCAGCAGCCCAGGGGCCCAGCTCTCGCGACAGATCTAGAAGAGCAGACACTGCCAGGCAGTCCTCAGGATGGGCTTGAGGGGGCCCGCCTCATGGGGTGTCGCAGATGGCCCATGGTTTGACCTGGGCAGGCTCGGCCTAGACTTATACAAAAGTAAATGCAGTCAAGTATTTGTGCTTTTTTCCATTTTGCTGTTTATATGGTCTGCCTTCGTTTAAAAAAAAAAAAAAAAAAGGGGAATGTCAGAAATTAGAGGGTTGGACAGTCAAGGCTGAGCCCTGCTCGGGGTCCTGTCCCAGGCCTCCCTGGGAGTCCTTGTCTTCCAGCCCTGTCCTGAGACCGGGGTCCGCACACCGCAGGCCCGGAGACCCTCCCTTCCCTCTGCCGGGAGTGCCTGGCACTGCCCTGCCCACTGGGTCGAAGGTCGCCTCTGGGAAGCCTTCCCCAGTGTTCCAGAGTGTTCCTCCTCCTGGGCCTGCCCTTTGTACCTCACGTCGGCACCGGGGCACTTATCACCCCGTGCCGTAGTTAGCTGTGTGCACCCGTGACACACACCCCTTCCCCCCACCGCCCTAATTGAGAGGCCCCCTCCTGCACCCTCTGGTCACCTTGGGGCTCCTGGGCCATCGTCTCACGGAACGGGCAGGGGATGTGGCACCGTGGACCACACCTGGCCTCTGAGTCAGCGACGTGGCCTTTGTGCTGAGCAGGCCGTGATGCCTCAGGCCCCCTCTACCGGGGACACCAGCCGCTCCCGGTTCCCAGGGGCCTTGTGAAGAGTCAGTGAGGAGGCGCCTGGGGCGTCTGTGATCCTTGGGACGTTTGCCCACCTGCTGGTTGGCTGTGTGCTGCTCTTGCGTTTGGCCCTCAAGAGCCTCCATCAGCCACTCGGATCAAAGACGCCCCAGGGTGGCACAGCACCCCTGGGGCCCTGGTTTCCATCTGGCTTCCCATGCCCACGCTAGTGGCCGGGGCTGGAAGGGTCTGAACGTGGAAGTATCAGCCCTCAGCTCTATTATTAAACTTCTTGAGCTGTTTGGCCATAAAAGGGGGCAGCTGCCATGGCTGGACTCGTGATTAATGAGCCCAAAAGGGCCTCCTGACTGTCTCTGCAGAGCAGCCCTGGCCAGCCCTGGACTCCAGGCCTGCCCTCTCGGCCTGGCCTCTGCTCTTTCGAGGTCTGTGCAGCAGGGACCAGGGGCCGGTGGCTCTTCCTTCTGTCCTGCCGATCCCACGGCCCCCTGGGCGACTCCTCCTGGCCCCCAGGGAGGCCTGGGCTATTGCAGGGGTGGTTGATGGGACAGAGCGAGGTCGGTGGGCCCGGGGCAGGCGGCCCAGAGCTCCTGGGGTACCACCAGACCCCAGACCAAATGTCCATAACTGATGAAAGCCTGCTTGGCGTCGGCATCTGGAGCTGGCCAGTGGCCGCCTGTGTGCCAGGCCCTGCACGCCAGAGTGCTTCTGTCTGATCCACCTGTTTGCAGCGATCCATGGTGATGCAGGGCCTTGGAGAGTGTTTGTGCATGAAGCCGTTTTCCTTCTTGTGTCTTGAATCAGCCCAGAGCCTCATCTTGGGGGCCTGCGGACGTCATGATTCTCACTTGCCTCTACAGAAATCCCCATGGAAACCAGCAGGCAGGCAGCCCTGGGCGGGAGGGAGGGGTTCCCCGGAGAGGCAGGGGAGGCGGAGCCTGGAGACATCCTGCCGGCCTTAGGGCCGAGGTCAGAGGCTGTTGGGGTGGGAGGGGGCGGGGCGCCTGTGGTCACCCTGCTCCCTGCCTCACGGGAAACCCGAGAAGGTCCAGGGTTTGGAATGTCAACTTTGAGGGCGTTTGGGGGTCCCTGGGGACCTTGATGACATCTCTCCAGACCCTGCTGCCTCCAACAAGCCCAGGTGCTACGTGATGGGGTAGGGAGGCGGCCGTGGTCTCTTCCCGGTCTGTCTACAACAGGGCCCCCACCTGGCTCCTCATCAGTCTCTGAGAGCAAGAGGACAGAGGCACCCCAACCTGTCCCCCAGCTTCCCCAGGTGCAAGGACCCTGCTTTCAGAAGGACCTCCCCCCGACCCCACCCCACCCCGCCCCGCAGAAGGGCCCCCCGCAGCCTCTGAGATACCAGTACCCTTGCCCTGCAGTTACATCGCAGGCCCGCCGCAGCCCACAGGACCCAGCCAAGCTGGTGGCCCGGGGTAAAGGCCCCTGGTCTTAGCCAGGGCTCCCCAGTTCTCCTTAATTTCTCCTTAACGAGAGCAGTTTGGCAGAAACATAAAATATGCTCTTACCCTTTGTCCCAGTAATTCCATTTCTGGGAATCCGGCCTAAGGAAGTAATCCTAAACACGGGGCAGGAGAACGTGCTTCTTCACAGGGACGTCCATTGTGGCGCTGTGTGTGAGCACGGAGCGGGACCACCGTGCCGTCTGGGGGAGGGGCCGGAGTGGTGATGAGACTCGAGGGGTCGAATATTTAACAGCTCCGAAGATGGGGTGGGCATATGCTGCAGCATTGTGTGGGAAAAGGCAAGTTACAGAACTGTATGGACCTTCAAAAAGTGAGGTGTTAAAAAATAACACAGGCGGTCTGCCAGAGTGCTTGTGAGCGGTCTTGATGACGATTCTGTCTGAGAGATTTCGTCCTATTCATCATTTCTCCCAAATTACCTTGAACGTTCATGCGTTGCCTTTCTTAGTCGGGTTTGAGTTGTAATTTACATTTGGTGAAATCCACTTCCTGCGTGTGTGCATCTGTGGACTTCAATGAGTGTGTGTGGTCAGGTAACCCACCACCGTTGGACAGACTGTTTCCATCGCCCCAGAGGTGCCCCCACTCCCGTGCCCCTCGGTAACCAGTCCCCTCGCCCCCCTGCTGGCCACCACTGGTCGGAGCCGTCGCTGTAGTTCTCGCGTATTCCAGGATGTCATACAAACAGAGCCACACGGTACGATAACTCGTCATCTGCTTAATGTTCTCTTAAGAACTCCTCTTAGAGCGGGTTTTCCTCGCTCTCCTCAAGCAGAGAATTTAATTTTTCCTTTCTACCTAACTCAGCCTTTACCCCATGCAGGAATCTCCTCTGCTGTAGCCCTGATCATCGTGTTCAGATTACCAGGGAATTATCAGTCCTCTGTGAAAGCGTCCCGGCAGTGTGAAAGTACCCAGGATGAAGGAGGTCCTCGGCCTGCACAGGCTGACACCTGCATCCAGAGAGGGCCGGGGGTCTTCCAGTCCCGGGCTGCCCGCACCCCTCGGAGACCTCAGGGGCTCCAGGGCCCGTCCACGATGCTGACAAGAGCGTCAGCAGTAGCGGTAGCAGCAGCGGGGCGCTTTTCTTAGTGAGGCTTTTGCATCAGGACTGTTTGAGAGGCAAAGGAAAGCTGCAAGGACACACAGAGAGCTCCTGCAGACCCCACACCCGCCTTCCGCGGTGGTTTTTCATTTGCAGGGTGGGGTGGGGAGGGTTGGCCTTGCTGTGCAACGTGCAGAGTTTCAGTTCCCTGACCGGGGAGCGAACCTACGCCCCCTGCCTTGGAAGTGCAGAGTCTCAACCACTGGACCGCCAGGAAAATTCTCTGCCCGCCGCCCCCCGCCCCCAATGTTAACATCTTATGAAAGCACAAGATGTTTGTCACAGCTAATGAACTCATACTGATGTGCTGTTACTGAAGTTCACACTTTGGTTTCCTTAGTTTTCCCCTAATGTCGTTTTTCTGTCCCAGCATCTCATATGGGCCTCCAGTCCATTTAGTCATCTTGTCTGCGTAGACTTGACAGGGACAGATGCTCAGACTCACCTTGTATTTGGTGAGGACTGTCGTTCGGTTGGAGTTTGTCCGATGTTTTTCTCACGGTTAGACTAGAATTATGGCTTTAGGGGAGGAGGATCCTGGAGATAAAAAAGTTTAGTGTTTCTCACAATAGTTTATTTTTATTGAGTTTTTCAGTGTGTTCCAGATGCTGTGCTGAGCCATTAACAGATTGGATCCCCTTTAAATTCTATTTTACGTAATAAATTCTCATTTTACCATTGGCGGAAGTGGTATCAAGAGAGGTGCAGTAACTTATACAAAGACCCGCAAGTAAGTGGCTCAAACACAGAACTCATTAATTCTCCAAGTTTTGCTTTTTGCCAGTACTACTTCAAACAGCAATACATCTGCTTTAAAAAAAAAAAAACAAAAAACAGTATGTGTTTATTTATATCCAGTGTTTCCCGAAAATGCTTGTGCTGAAACTTCTAATCAAGGCCACCTTGAGACAGCTGCAGCCAGGTCATGAGAAAAGCAGGCATGGTGGTCAGCTGTCCCCCCGTCACACTAAGTCCCACCTGTCGTGGTCATCTGGAGCGTGTTCCCACGGGCTTGGTGTGGGCGTGGGCTCCGGGCAGTGCAGGGCCTCTCCATGCCTCAGTCTCCAGGACACCGTGGTGGGAAATAGAAGCATCCAGGCTTTCTGCTCACGTGCCCAAGGTGTGACTCCGAACTGGCCGTTTCCTCGATAATCAGATCCGCCCCATGTGCTCACACACTGTACCGCTGTGGGATTTTCGAATGGGTTTCCATGTGCTCACACACTGTACCACTGTGGGATTTTCGAATGGGTTTCCGTACCCGTCGCTGGGTGTGGCCAGGTGATTTTCTAGATGCCAAAGCAACTGCGTCCTGGCCCGTGTTCTCTGACTTCTCTGTGCACCAAGGGGACCGTGGGCTGGGGTTTAGGAACCAGCCAGACCATGAAAAGGCAAAGGGGTAGCTGTGGGCCACCAAGGAGAGAAAGACCTTCAGCGCGTCCAGGCATGCAGGCGCCATTGCTTTCTAAAGGAGAGTTCTTTAATTTATTAATTTATTTTTAATTTAATACGTAAAACTAGTCACCAAAGCCTCTTCCCAAGTATGTTATGCATGGATAGGCATTTTTTTACTTAGGAAAATCTTCCTTCGTCTGTCAGGGAGGTATACCCATCACCTCCTAAACATCAGGCATGTGAAACAGGGCAGGTGAAAGTTCCCATCGCGTTGTGCTGAAAACACCAGCACGGAGACAGTCAGCAGGCAGCACAAGCCTGTTCACACGAATCCCCGAGGCCCCTGGTGCTGCTGGTCTGCTCAGGACAGGACGTGCGGTCGGGGCTGAGTCATTTATGCAGAATATTGAGAACGTGACGGCTGTGGCGCAGGGCAGAGGGGCCATGGGGAGCCCACGCGTTTGCCTTTGGGATGCATTGGCAAACCGTCTTGGCTGGACACCGAGGTTGCCTGGGTTGGTGCCAAGGGGTGGGCCATGGGCCGGAGAGAAGGGCCGGGTGAACTTGGCTCCCCACCCCCGCTGCAGTCTGGGCGGCCTCTTGGCTCATCTGGACCCGAGGAGGAGGCTCCAGGCTGTTCCTGCTTCCGCCCTCTCGGTCCATGCAGCAGTCCAGTGATGCTGGAGAGCGCCCCGCAGCCCTGCCCCTCCCGCCCATGGGCACCCGTTCCTGGAGCCCAGCCGGGCCTGCCCGTGCCTCCGGGTGTGGCCTGGCCCGCCTCGCCACGGCCTTTCTCACCCGTCCTGCCTCACTCCTCCCCGAGCGAGTGCCCCCATCTTGTGGCCGCCCCCGGCCCTTTGCGCCGAGCCGCACTTTGCCGCCCTCGTTCCTCGGTGCCCCACGGCCGGTCCTGGTTTTCCGTGCCGCACTCACCACTCTGCAGTCGCTGGGTGTTTCTGTCTGTCTGTCTGTTGTCTCTCTGCCCCACTGGGCTTCCGTCTTGTTCACTGCTAGATCCCACAGCAGCCAGCACGCGGCCTGGAAGGTAACAGGTGCTCAGTTAAGTGTCTGTTAGGTGACTGACTGGGTGAGTGAATGAATGAATTGATCGATCAGTCCCTCTGACTGCCTGAGCGTGGGAGCTGATCATATCAGGGAAATTTGAGGCAGCTTAGGCCTTCAACCCTTTTCTGCTCCTCAGCCACCAACACCACCGTATCTCAGCTTTGGCAGATAGGAATTGAAAATAAACAACTTGGTGGGCAGAAACCAACACAGTACTCTAAAACAATTGTACTGCAATTAAAAAATAAATTTAATTTAGAAAAAAAAGAAAGCCTCATGGAGGTCCTCAGTCCTTAGGGGAAAATTCGCTTGCTGGGCCCCAGATTTTACATTGCTTGTGTCAGAGCTTACTGATCAGGTCGGAGATCCCTGAGCCAGCAGCCAGGCGGCCCTGGGCCAGTCAGGTGACCTCCTGAGTCTCGTTTTCCTCATCCGTGCAGGGGGACAGCCCGGCACCTGCTCTGGGCATGGTTATAAGAGTCAAAGGCGGTAGCTCCTGCCGCACGCTCGGGGCGTCTTGGCCTGTGTCAGATTGTGGGGGGTGTTAGCTGTCACCCTTCTCAGGGAGCCTTGGCCTGTGTCACATTGCGGGGGGTGTTAGCTGTCCCCTTTCCCAGCTGGGCCACGCTCGCCTGCAACGCTGCTGAAGTCTGGCTTCCCGGGCCCTGAGTGCCAAGGACATGGCCTCTGGGTGCCTGGCACCTCCTCTCCGTCACAGAGGAGCTCACTCAGCCATGAGCGACTGAATTTCCTTCGCCCCACCCTCACCCCGGCACTGACTGGTGATAACCCTCACCAGTCGCCCCCTTTCAACACAAGTCACTGGGTCCTTGCCGGGCACCGGACCTTGGAGACAGAGTGGGGACCGAGACAGCCGTGGCCTGACCTCATGGAGCCGCGGCCTGGGGGAGGCAGACGGCAGACAGACAGCCCGCACAGGTCACAGGGATGGAGACGGATGTAGTGAGCATGCGGGACCCGGGGAGGGGGCGGCCCTGTGGGTTTCGGGGTCTGGAGAGTGGAAGAGGAGATGGCAGGGTGGGGTGGGGGTGACCCCACCTTTTGGGGACACAGGGCAGGCCGAGTGTTGTCCGCAGGCCCGTGTCGGGGTGCATGGAGAGGGAGAGGGAGGTGGGGTGGGACTGGAGCGGGCGCGAGGCCAGATGCGGGGAGCCTGTGGGTGGAGTTAGTGGTTGGGTCACCAGGAACCCCTGGCAGATGCAAGCAGAGGCGTGGAGTGGTCGAGTTTGCTGACTCGGGACGCGGCCCTGAGTGCCAAGTGGGGACCATGTGTCTGCAGGGGGAGACAGGAGGGGAGTCTGGAGGGCAGGGGGCTATGACCACTTCCTGGGCAGGGGAGGGTGGTGGCTGGGACACGGTGATGGGTGGAGCGGTTCCGGCTCTGGCCACACTGGGTCCTGCAGATGCCTGGAGGAGCAGTGGCCAGGCGTCACCCCCAAGGTGCCCCCGGTCTAGTCCTGACTCCGCACCTCCCGAAACACGTGGGCGGGTGTCCGCCCCGGCCCCTCCCCTCCAGCTGAGCGCCGCCAGCCAGGAAAGACAACTCCTTTGGCCTCCAGAGTTGCCAGGTGTCTGTACCAGCTCCGCGTGCTCGTTGCTAAACCGAGAATGTTTTCCGAGGCAGTGATTGTGCCTCATCTCATAACCGATGTATGTCTTTTCTTTTTTTCTTTTGCTGCAGCCAACTGGGTACATGGAAAACTCAGTCTCCTACAGCGCAATTGAAGACGTTCAGCTGCTGTCCTGGGAGAACGCCCCGAAGTACTGTTTACAGCTCACAATTCCTGGGGGAACTGTCCTGCTGCAGGTAGGACATGTAAACAGGAACGAGCACTTTCTGCTCCGTCCCCGCTCAACGCCCTCCTCCTCCCCTAGGAGACGGCCAGCTATCAAGAGGAAAGACTGTTTGACTTGGAGTGTTTTTTTTTTCCCTCCAAGTACAAGAAAGATGTAAATGGGGGCTCACTGGGGGAGCGGTGGAGGGAGTGTGCACAGGCTGGGCTCCTGCTGAGCGCCTGTCCCCACCAAGGAGCTTCCCGCGCTGTGTTTTGTTTCTCCTAACAAAACCAAACTGTCAGTTTTCCTGTCTCCCATTTTACAGATAAGGAAACCGAGGCACACAGACACAGGCTTTAAAAGGCTATAAAAAGCAAGTATGAGACAGATGTACTACCTTCTGTTGTACTGTGAGTGAGGAGATTTCTCACTCTTCATTAATCTTGGTCTGTTGAGGCCCTGATGGAAGTAGGAGCCCTCTCCTTGGGAAAGAGTGCAGGTTTTGTGTGTACTGATCAGGGACTGTTGGTTGGAAATGATGCAGATGTTGTTCAAATGATTTGAAGCAGGAAGAGAATTTGATGCTGTGGCTGCGTTACGTAACTGGACAGTCTGGGAGTGGACTTCAGGCACAGCTGGACCCAGGAGTCAAACGCGATCGTGAATGTCTAATCTCTCCATCTCCTGGCTTTGCTTCTGTGTGCTGGCTTCGCTGTCAGACAGAGGCTCCCCATGTGATGGGAAAGACGGATGTCTGGCAGCCTCAGGCTGCATTCTTGGAGTCTGTAATCCTTAAAAAATGTGAGAGCCCACTTTCCTTTCAGTGTCTTCCTATCAAGTCTCCTGGAAGGTCCTGATTGGCTGGGCTGTGATCTGATTCACCCCGGGGGGCCACGCCCACCTTTAGCACAGGCAGCCCTATACTCTGACAGCCCTGCCAGGACCTCGTGGGTGGGGAGAGGCGGGTCCGCCTAGGAAGGGACTGAGGCAGAGCTCATGGCACAGCCGCCGCAGCCCATATGCGTGGCACACACTGTCTTTTTTGGGATCTCCGCCCCCTATGACTCAGGGGGGTGTTCTCAGCCCCCTCCTGTTGGCTTTCAATGGCCTACCATCATCGCTCTCCCTTGGGCTTCCAGCGGGGACTCAAGTCAGGACTGCTCGTCCAGAGGGAATGGACTCTCACCTCCGAGAGGATGGTCTTCCTTCGCCTCTCTTTCAGGAACATTTTCTTTCTGTCTCTGTCTCTCCTGGGAGACACTGCTCTGAGCCCATAGAGATGATCCCTAAAATTTGTTTCCCCAAAAGTGGCCACCGGATTATTCAACGATGCTGGAGTTGAGAGGCACATAGTTTGGCCTCTGAGGAATGTTGAGCACCAGAAGCTGAGTGTAACTGCTCATGGTCCTTCAGGAAGACTCCAGCTTTACCGTCATCCTGCAGAGGACACTGCATGTCTGTTTTCTTCCTAAATCTCTCACACCCGCAGGTTTTCTCCTAGCTGCCCTCCCCTTTTCCCTCCTCACCTCCAGCCAGCAGCGCTTTCCTTTCTGTTCTTCCTGCCCCTCTGTGATGGTTGCACCTTCTGTGAAGGGAGTGGTCAGCTCTGGCCCACTTGGGCTGGTGGGGAGCAGTGGCGGGTACTCGGGGCGAGGCGGCAGTACTAGGAGTCCATAGAAAGCGGAGAGGAAGGTGCTGAGAAGATGCCCTTGGAATCTCAGAGCCCTGAGCCTGCTGTCCCCTGTGTAGGCGGGGGGTGAGGAGGCGAGTCAGGTCCCTGGGGAGACAGCCACAGACAAACCCCCCAGAGGCAGCAGCTGAGATGGAGGTCTGTCCCCAAGGGCTGGGGACTCGCTTTCACCCTGGAGTTCCCAGGAAGGCTCCCCATGGGTGGTGATGCTAGAGCTGGGTGTTGAGGAGTGCGTAGGAGTGTGCCGGGATGGGATGCCCACTGTGGGCAGAGGGAAGAGGGGGTGCGAAGCCTGGGAGTGTCGCGGCAGGGGTTCCTTGCCGTGGACAGGAGCGGGCGGCAGTGCAGGCCCTAAACACGCACCCAGAGTTGTGGGGTTGCAGGCAGCCAGGCCCCACAGGTCACGTCAGCAGAGGGAGGGAGCTGCAGCCGCCGAGAGCTCCTGAGTGGGGCGGGGACAGTCGAGGGACCGGTCTGCTGGTCGAGCGGACTGCGCATCCGTGAGCCCCCCAGGCAGGCGGGCCCAAGGGAAGCCCTGTAATTGCCCTACCCCCGGCAGGGGCATTTTCCAGTGCTTTGGGGCTAGAGCGGGCAGCGTCCCCCAAGGAGGGACCCGCAGACAGAGGGGCAGGGAGCTTGGAGGATGCGGGGTGCCGGGCTTCACCCAAGTGTCCCTCTGATCCTGCGGGGGCCTCCTGTCAGTGCTCCCTGGGCAAGGCTGACCAGGGCAGGTGGGCCAAGGCGGCAGCCAGGTGGGTGCAGCCCCGCCGTCCCTGGGGTCCCTCCCAGCTTGCTTCCCCTGTGTCGTCCCCTCCTCCTCGCCCTCCTGCGGTTCACGGGCAGCAAGAGGCCGCCCGGTTGTCTTAAGTAGACTCGAGGCGCCGTGGGGCTGGGCTGCAGGTTGCAGGCCTACGTGGTGACGGGGCGGCCCCCGAGGTGGCGGGCAGGGCGCCCCGCACAGGCTCTCCTGCTGGTCAGCGGGATCCCCTGCCTGGGGGCTTGTGCAGAGTCACAGGGCGGGCCCAGAGCAGGGGTGTGACGGCAGTCCCTGTGCCCTGGCGGGGGTGAGGGGTGGGGGCTGAGCGCGGCGGCGAGGGGCGCTGGGGATCAAGACCACGCCACACCCGGGTGCCGTCCCGAGCCGTGCTGCCCCCACAGCGGCCTCCAGACGCACAGGGTCATCTGCACTTCAGTCCAAGTCAATGCATCAAGAGGGCGGCTCTCCTGCCCAGCAGCTGCTCTGGGTGCTCAGGATGTCCGGGTGCTCGTGGCTCAGTTCTGCAGATGGCTCCCATCCGCACACCAGGGCTGAGACCCGGGACGTGTCATCCCGACCCCTGCTGCCCCCGCGGGAACAGCCTCAGCGAGAGGCGGCCTGCGGGCCCCCAGCACCCCTGCCTGTCTGCAGAGGAGTCCGTCCTGCGGCGTGTCTCTGTGGCGGGGCGGTGTCTGGGGGTCCCTGCCCGCCTTCTCTGCAGGCTCTCTGTCTCTCTGGTACTTCTCTTCCCTCCCCTCCCCTGTCTCTGTCTGTCCCCTGATGCACCTCACTCTCTGCTTTCCCCCCGGGGTCTTTCTCCAGGCCTTTCTCTCCCACCCCCCGGCCCCTTCTCTCTGTGCGTCCTGACCTAAGTCTCTCTTCCGCTTTCCGTTTTTTTCTCTCTCCGCTCCCAACCCCTCATCCTTACGTAGCTGTTTGATGAGAATTTGAGCCGGTGCCTCACTCAGACCCCCTGGGAACTGACCTGAGTTCAGGGAAAGTTCAGGAACGCTCTCAGGGGGCTTCCCTGGTGGTCCATTGGCTAAGACTCCAGGCCCCCTAGGCAGGGGTACCGGCTTCCATCCCTGGTCAGAGAGCTAGATGCTACATGCCACGGACTGAAGACCCCGCACACTGAAACTAAAAAACAACAACAACAAAAAAGATCCCGCCTGCTGCAACTAAGGCCTGGCGCTGCCAAATAAATAAATAAATGAATATTAAAAAACAAAGCACAAGTGCTCTCAGGCAAATGGTCCTCCTCCCCTGCTCAGAGACACCAAGCAACACGCCAGCAGGTCGAGTCAGCAGACAAAGGCGCCAGCCCTCCAGCCTGGGCCCGACTGGCGTGTTTATGGATGTTTTGTGTGTTTCAGCGTGAGCTCCCTAATGGCATGTTATTAGAGTCCCCGGGTGCAGAAAGGACCTATTTATCTTCTTTCTTCCCCTAATGCCCTGTCTGCTGGTATTTCATCGTGAGGAGTAACTCCACGAGCCCATGAACGGTGCCGGGCAGCAGGTGGGGGTGGTGCTCCTTGCCGGCCCGTGGAGTCGTGGAGCAGAGATGAAGACCCGGATCATCTCCCAGGGATCTCTGCCTCCCCAGTGGCTGTCCAGTCACTGATGAGACGTGGACAAAGCCCACTGCTCGGACAACAAGGGTTCAGGCGAGACCAGGAGCAAAGGGACCCTCCCCACCCTACCCTGCTTTCTCGAGAGTGCTGCTGCTTTCTGGAACAGTTTCCGAGACCGGCTCATCTCAGTGACATTCCTGAAAGCCCCCGGGGAGGCCAGGCCACTGTTTACCCCAAATGCTGGCAGCCAGGGCAGGACAGGGCGGGTGCCCTCCTTACTGGAAGCTGGAGAGAGAGACCTTTTCCGGCTGCACAGCACGTGCTGTTTTTTCCCCAAGAAGTGGGGCGGGGAGGGCGAACCTGGGAACGGTCACCCACCGTGCACCCTTGGCTGTTTTTCTCACCTCTCCAGACAATACAACAATGAGAGGGAACTTGGCAACTTTCAAAGAGGAAATTAGGCAGAATTTGCCTGGAACGAGGCCCTTGCAGGATTCGAAAGATTTATCGCCAGGAGAGGCTGGCGCCTGCCAGAGCCTACTTCCAGGGCCTCTTTCCCAGGCTGGGCCCCGGCTCCGCCGACCGACCCTCAGGACTTGGAGATGTGCCCTGGGTCCCCCGCGGTGGGGCTGGGGGCCGTCGTCCAAGCTCGGCCCTCCCTGCGGCAGCGTGGGATTCTGTGTACTCCACGCTGCCTACCCCCGGACGGCACCCTGAGTTACCCGCCCTGGGATTCCGGACGTCCCCCCATGGCCTCTGTCCTTCTCCGAAACTTGACCAGCCAGAGGAAAGAGCAGGAGGGCTTGCTCTTGCCATGGCCTCCCTGTCTCTAGCATCGAGACGGGAGTCGCGACTGCGAGGGTGTCACACAAGTCGCTTCCCCTCTCCCAAGCAAACTTCTGGCCCACCCTTTTGTTTGTGGGGTGGGGGCCTCGCCCTGACCGGAGCCTGTCCCTTCATGAGCGTGGCGCCTTCGGGTTCCCCAGCCTGGTTCCCAGGGGCCCGGCGGTACAGAGAGCAGGTGGTAGGGTCACACCTGCTGCCGAAAGGCAGATTTCCTTGACTGTGGTGGTTAACAGCACAGGTTTGAGAATTCCCTGCTGATGCGGGAGTTAAGACTTGGCGCTTTCCCTGCTCTGGGCCCATGTTTGATCCCTGCTCAGGGAACTAAGATTCTACAAAAAAAAAAAAAAAACAGCACAGATTTGTATCCTGACCATTCTGGAGATGTGAATCCAACATGTGTCCCTCTGAGCTAAACTCCCAAGTGTGGGCAGGGCTGGTTCATCTGAAGCCCTAGGGAGGAATCCATCTGCAGCTTCTCGAGGCTGCCTGCATCCCTGGGCTCATGGCCTCATCATTCCGACCTCTGTTTCCGTCACTGACTCTCACCTGATCCTGTCTTCCTCTTATATAGACACTCGTAACTACACAGACTCACCCAGAGGGGCCAGAGGGACCAGAGTAATCTCCCCACATCAAGGTCCTTAACTTGATCTGCAAAGTCCCTTTGCACCAAGGTAACACATTCCAACCAGTCCATCCTAAAGGAAATCCATCCTGAATGTTCATTGGAAGGACTGATGTTGAAGCTGAAACTCCAATACTTTGGCCACCTGATGTGAAGAACTGACTCATTTGAAAAGACCCTGATGCTGGGAAAGATTGAAGGCAGGAGAATGGGACGACAGAGGATGAGGTGGTTGGATGGCATGACGGACTTGATGGGCGTGAGTTTGAGTAAACTCCAGGAGTTGGTGACGGACAGGGAGGCCTAGCATACTGCAGTCCATGGGATCACAAAGAGTCGGACACAACTGAGCAACTGAACTGCACTGAACACATTCCTGGGGGTTAGGACATGGACAGTCTTTGGAGGCCCCTCATTCCACCTGCCACACCTCCCCTGTCCCTGATCACCTCGGTGTGTTGAAAAGCAGAGAAATGGCTGTGGGCCTGAAGCATGCTGGAACAGCTCATTCCCGCCTGTACGAGCTCCTGAGAGCCACCAGGATCCTGTCTTAGCTCTGGTCCAGGGATGTCCCCTGGGAGCCTGGACTCGGCCAAGGGGCATCAGTGTGGATGTCCGCGCACACCACAATCAGGGCTGTTCGTCCAGGGGAGCCTGCTGTTACTCGTTTGTCAGCACCGTGCTGGCCGAGGCCACTCCACCCTGATCCCTGCTGCTGGCACGTGCGGGGCATCGTGCTCCGTGGGCATCTTCCGTGGCTTCATTGTTTGGGGTCTTGCCCCACTCTTCCCGAGTGTGGGCTGTGTTCAGTCACCCTAACATCCACGAGCTGTCCTGAGACCACAGCTTGGTCAGCACCGGCAGATGACCCCTATGGGCCCTCTGAGGGGGCTGCTGGGCCCTGTGGCAGACTCTCCCATGGCCTGCCCAGCCCTGGTCAGGTGTCACAGGCTTTGGGTCCTCAGGGGGCTTGAACCCAGGGCTTCTGGAGACTCAGCTACTGCAGAGGTTCCTGCGTCCCATGGAGGGAGTCCCCCAGCCTACTCCCCTACTCAGAGCAGAAGCACAGACTCACATGGCCTCCAGGTGCTTGTGTGGAGCCGCTTGGGGTTTCAAACGCGTCTCCGAGCTTGCCCGTGGAAGCCCGATTCCCAGCTCCACGGGCCACTGAACTGGTTCATTTGCTGCAGCTCAGAGACTTCCCCAAACTGACCTGGACAAGCAGCTGGAGTTTCATCTGTGGTTTGCAGGGGATCAGAGGAGCTCATTTGTAAGAGCTGAATCTCCTTGAATGAAAGTGACCCCAGGATGCACATGCTGGGTGCATTTGTGCATGTGTGTGTGTATGTGTGTGCGTGTGTGCAAGTGTGTGTGGCTCAGGGAAAGAAGGCAGGCATTCCTGCCTGGAGAGAGGCGCTGGCCTTTGTCAGAGTCCCTTGCCCATCAGGGTCGGCCACTTGGAACGGCGGGCTGGGGCTCAGGCAGGGGAGGGGCGCTACGTTTCTGCTTTGGGCGTGGCCAGCAGCAGATTTGAGACGCTGTCATACAGTGGTTTCACTGTGAGTCCAACCGCTGGGTCCAGGCCCTGGCCCCCCACCCATGCTGCCTGTGAGCCCCTGGGGGATGAGTTCAAGCTCTCGAGCCTCAGTTTCCTCATCTGCACCATGGCCGGCAGTGCCTGCTCCCCAGGGTTGACTGAAGGACGGGATGAGCTCTTCCAGGAGTAGGGCCTAGCGTCCAGCACCTGGCAGACCTGCCGTGAATACTGCCCTTGTCATCAGCAGACGTGCTGGAATCGGGGGTGAGAGCCGTCCGACCCCAAGTGGCCCGGAGGCTCGCAGCTGGCGTGGTGTCGGTCATGGAAGGCTGAGCTCCCCGAACGGGGATGTGTAACATCTACTAGCTCTGCCTGAGGCCAAGGCTGCCTGGTCTCCACCGTGGCTGTCTGCAGTTGGCAAGGGGTGCAGTGGTTAAACCCACAGGCTTGGAAAACAGGCTGCGGGTTTAAATGCGGCCAGTTGACGTGAGCGTTCAGGGTCTCAGTTTTTCCCTTTGTGAAACAGAGCGTTGCCCACCTCGGGGGACACATTACACGGATGGCAAATGCCTGGCGCCTGGAGCATCCAGGCGGCTCATCCCCATCACTCCCTCACCCCGTGCCTCTTCCCCACTCATCCCGGCCCCTTCTCTGATCCTGCAGAAGCTGACATAACATGTGCTGCTGAAGCTCCTGCAGCCACCAGCGTCTGCCCAACAGAATAAGTGCTAGGCAAGAGCAGTGTCTTATTTCAGATGAGTCCACCAGGTGACCGCTTCTGGTTTGGTTTTACACACAAGGGGTTCAGCCTGGTGCAGGACCTCATGCTGGCCTGTAAAATGCTCTGAGATGCTGCCGGCCAGTGACTGACCCCCACTGTCCTCTTCTCGTTGCAGGCCGCCAACAGCTACCTGCGAGACCAGTGGTTCCATTCTCTGCAGTGGAAGGTGAGTCCTGGCTCGGTGCTCATTCGAGGGGCCACTCTGTCACCCGGAGGCTGGAGAGCAGGGGTCTTTTCACCTCCCGAGCTCTTTGCCCTGTTGTCCGAAAGCCCTTACCTCACTCTTTGATGGTTGATACTTTGCCCCCTTGCGATGCCAAAGCTGTGTCTCCGCCCAGTTGGCCTCTGACTTTGCCTGGGAACCTTGCGGCGTGCCAGCTTCCAGAAGGTTCGTAGACCCGCTTGCTCTCAGAACAGGAGCTCACCTGAGTGGCTCTGGGGGGCAGGACTTGAGGGATTCCAAGTGATGAGTTGAAAGTAACTTTTGAAGTTGGCAGCAGAGGAAAATTTATCAGAGATGCAGAAGTCCAGCTCTATTTCCACAGGCTTCCCTTCCTTTCTGCTCTCTGGTTCTTTGGCTTGATTTTTGGGTTCTAGCTCCACATGAGATGGTCCCCAGCTCTCTAGCACAAACGGTGAATTAGTCCCCGGCTGGTCGTGTTCAAGACCCGGGGCCAGATCTGTGCAAAGTGTCCCCCACCCTGGAGAGTCCACGTTCTGCTCTGTGGCTCAGGACCCTCACTCCCTGCCCCTTGTCCCCCACCTCCTGACCTTTTAGCTTAGAACAAGCTCGGCAGGCCTTGCAGAACCAGCAGGGTGTGGCTAGGATGAGCGGTGTGTGTCCCGAGCCGGCACCTTTACAGTAAGCTGGAGCGCGGTGGGGCTGAGCGGCTGGACCTGGGCGGGGTTTGAGGCCGTGTATCGTTTGGGGAGGACCAGGGGACACTTCGCATTCTTGTCACGCCTTTGGAGGGGTTCTCGTCACAGCTAGGCAGAGGACAGAAACCCAGCCCTGGAAACTGATGTTCCAGGTGCCCTGGACGGCCCCCCCTCACCCCCCCCCAGCCCCCCGACAGCGGCAGGCCTCTCCTGTGCCCGGGTGGCTGTCTCCGAGGCTGAGCCTGGGTCTCCAAGCTGGGGCTGCACTGGGAAGGGACTGGTGGGCACCGAGCGCCTGCCGCCTCGTGCCTCTTTGACCCTTGTCAGGATGCTCGTTATCATTGCTCCCGTTTTCTCCGTGGGGAAGGCGAGGCCAGACCCGAGCCCAGCTCCCGCAGCTGGTACAAGCCTGGGGCTGGGTTCAGACCCAGGCCTCGCCCGTTCCTGGGGCTTCCTGAACGCAGGCAGAAGGCCCTGGGAGGCACCCGTGTGTGGAGCTGGCAGGTGCTGCTCAGACCATGATTTCTGCAGG
The DNA here is from genome assembly GCF_055505025.1 of Bos grunniens. Taxonomy (NCBI): domain Eukaryota; kingdom Metazoa; phylum Chordata; class Mammalia; order Artiodactyla; family Bovidae; genus Bos; species Bos grunniens. The sequence goes on from NC_141182.1 coordinate 8,329,200, forward strand.
GACATCTTTTCTGAGGCCTGATCTCTGCAGCCGGGTGTCCCGGGACAGGCGGGGCCTACATCAGGACCTGCCGGCGGGCCCTGGGAGGTGAACACCAGACCAGTCATGGGAGAGAGGAATACAGGCGGCGTGATGCGGCCCCTGCGAGGAGAGGCCGCCCCGCTGCTGTGGATATCGGTGGCTGCCTGTCCAGAGCTCCCCTCTTCTGTTCCCTCCTCTCGTGCGTATTTTCCTCGTGAGTCCTCAGTGAGTGAGTACCTTGCTTTCTCTTAGCGCAGGATGGAGACCTACTGCCCGCCCAACAGGTTGGGGAAATGTCTCTTTGAACAGATGGCCAAGGTCAGTGTCAAGGAAGAGGTGGTCTTGAGTGGATTCCACTCTGCTTGCCGCCTTGCCCTGGTCCGCATTGTCTCCAGCTGCTTTCCGGAATCTCTGGGAACTCCTGAAAGGCAGTGCTTGTGACATGTGTGAATTCTACGCAGCTACAAGCGATGACTAAGATGGTAGACATGGAAAGTGGAGCTTTGGGAGACTGTGACAGCCTGAGGATGATTTAAAGGTGACAGGCTCGAAATGTACGGATTCAGGCGCATGTGGGGTTCAGACAGTTGATTGAGCAAGTACCGAAATGGGGAGCCCTGGGCTTCTAGCAGTTCTCATCAAGACCTGGATGTCTGCTCCATTTCGGTGGTGGTTGGTTTGTTGATGGTTGTTAAATCAGTTAAATTTTATTTATTATTTTTCCATAGTATCGTTTTATTTGTTTGCTGGGTCCTTCTTCATTATCCCTCTTAAATATAGCAGTGTGTACACATCCATCCCAAAAAAACAAAAGCAAGCACACTCTGGTCAGGGTGTCAAGGAATCATCAAATGCCCAGTAGTCAGTGGCCCTTTTGCCCGGTGATGGATGGTGACCTGTGTTCTTACTGTTTAAGCACTTTTTGTTGTAGGCTTAGGATTGTGACTTCACTTTCCCTGGTGGCTCAGATGGTAAAGAATCCGCCTGCAATTCAGGAGACCTGGGTTTGATCCCCGGGTTGGGAAGATCCCCTGGAGGAGGGCCTGGCAACCCACTCCAGCATTCTTGCCTGGAGAACCCCATGGACAGGAGCCTAGTGGGCTGCAGTCCACGGGGTTGCAGAGTCGGACACGACTGAGCGCAGCACAGATGTGGTGCTGGTAGTCGTTCCCTTTCGACACCCCCGCCCCCCGTAGTTTAGGTATGCTGCCGCCAGGTGGCAGTGGTATCTCAGTGGCAGCAGCCTGATGTCATTCCCATGACTGCCACTCATTGTTGATGAGATTGACGGAGGCACTCTCTCCTTCCTTGTAAAATGGCAAAGAAACATAAGGTGTTTTTGAGGGACTCCTGGCTGGTGAAATGAGCCAGGAGACCCGGGGTTTGAATCCAGGCTCTGTAGCCGATCCATCTTATGGTTTGCATAGATTGCAGCAAGAGTTCATTCCGTCAGATGCAGTTGCTGAGTATCTGCCACACACAGGGTATGTCTCGGCGCTTTCCTGTAGCTTGTCATTCAGCACATGTGGGGGCTCAGAGAGGTCCAGCGACTTGTGCATGGTCTCACAGCAATTTCAATATGGATCCAGGGGCCGCCGTGCCCCCTGCCCCATCCACCTGCGCCCGATCCCGCGCCAGCCTCTCAGCCCGGCTTGGATTGTGTCCTGGTTCTCCTGCCTGATACCGCCACTCTCTCCTCCGTATGTACCACCGACCGTTTGGGATTTTTCTTTTTCTTTCCTTTGCTTTTCTCTACCTTTAACTTAAAATCAATAGAACATCAAAATTAAGGACATTCGAAATCCCACAACCTCAGGTTGAGTTTTTAAATTCTCTAAGCGTTGTATTTATCGTTTTTCCCTTACACCCCACGTGTGTGCGTGTTGTGGCTGCAGGACAACATAGGGAAATTCTTCTGCTGGTAAAGAACGCTGCCTCTTACCTGCTGTGTCCCGTAGCTTTATGGAGTCTTCACGCAGTGGTCCTGGGACCCTCCCCGGGCGCTCTCCACAGGTGTGCCACTGCCTGCAAGGGGGCCAGAATCAGTGTTTGGGGCTTAAATATACCTAGTTATTCCAGTGGTGTGCAGAAAATGTAGTTCAGTCTACTCAACAGAATCTTGTTTTCTAGAATTTAACCTCAGTGGGATCAGGACGGATTGGGATGGAAGTGTCTTAAAAGGCTCCTTAGGGGAACCGTAATGAAAAAAAAAAAAAGCTTGAGAACCACGTCTCTAGAATCGACCTCTAGGTGTGCTGTGGAACAGGCAGAGTCTGAGAACAACACCCGTGTGACGTCCTCGCCTCTCTCCATCCTGGGGGTCCTGCTGCTCTTCTGGCCTCAGTGCTGATCTCCAGCGTACCCCGACCGTCCCAGCCCACTGAGAGCGTTTCCTCCGAGGGGCACTGGGCTTTGAGCGTCGTCTCGGCTTACCAAATGGCCCGCTGTCATTGACGTTTGCAAGTGAGGGACTCCAAGCCACTTGTCCAAGATCCCAAAGCCCCCAGAAGGGGACAGGGGGCGACCCTCAACATCCCCGGCTCCGGGCCCCCTTCCCTGCCCCCTCCAGTCTGCAGGCAGCTCTGCTCTTCCTCCTGGCCTCCCGCCCTGGGGCAGGTGGGTCAGGGAGATTTGGGGGGCCCCGGGGCCTGGAGGAGGAGGACAGGAGCCAACAGGAGCGGGCTGGGATGGCAGCCAGCCCCCCAGGGTGTGCTGGAGCCGAGCAGTGTCCTTGGGGCTCCCCGGGGAGCCCGGCCCTACCCTGCTGGGTTTGGGGGTTTGGCCCCTGAGGCCAGTCCCCAGGGGTGTGGAAGCATAAACAGTCATCCTGCGTTAATGAGGCCTCATTTCTGTTTTGGATGAACTTGGAAGCCCTGTCCTGTGGACACAGGCCTGTTCCTGCGCATCAGGCTGTGAGGGGCCAGGCCGGGTCTGTGTGATAGAGCTAGGGTGTGCTTCAGGTGGCAGGGTCCGGGGTGTGTTTACAAAGCTGGGAGGAGACTGGCCCGTCCCTGGGTTCGAGGCGAGAGGCCGCTGCTCGAGCTGTGCGGGACAGGCCCGTCTGGTGCACCAGGCCCTGGACCTGAGGACCCGGCTGGGGGGAGACATGCCCTGAGCTGCCCCGAAGGAGGCCCGGGAAGCACGGTATGCCTGCTTCATGTAGCTGGCATTTCTGATGCCTCCGACTCTGAAAAACACCTTCTCACTTCCTCAGAGGGGTTCCTGGGCCATTGCCCAGAAGTCTTGAAAACCAAGGTGATTCTCCCCCTGGGGGAAGCTGGGGTAATCCCAGTCCAGGCCCCCATCCTCCCCGGCCGGCTGCCCACCCCCTGCATCCCTGAGCAGAGTTTCCCCAGCCCCTGAGGCGGCCCCCACTGCTTGGTCACCCCTGTCCAGGGCCTGTCCCTCTGCTGGACAGAGTAGGTATGTCGAGAAGAAGGTGGGGTCCGTGCCTGTGTGTGCATGTGTGCTGTCGGGAGACCGTGTTTTGAGTACATTGGGTGTGGGCTGTGTTTACTGGGGCCTCAGTTTTCTCATGGGGAGATCACTAAGTAGTGCCTCGCTCACAGGTCAGTGTGAAGATGGGCTGCCCTGCCAGGGCTGTGGGAGCCTCAGCACACACGCCCTGGTCAGAGCAGCCAGTGGGTACTCACCAGCCCTCACAGGGCCCCCCCATGGAGTGTCTGTAAGGTCGGGGTGGGGGGTGCAGTCTGTCCTCGGAGGGCGCTGCCTGGCTGGGAGTGCCCCTGTCAGTATGCCTGCTAGAGTGGTTCTGCATGGTCCCAGCTCTCCCGTCTCATGGAAGAAGGGATGCAGGGGACGAAGGCCGTTGCCAAGGACAGCTGCTCTTCATGGTGTCACGATCCAGCTTCCACACCAGGCCCCGGGCTGAGCCCCCGTGAGGGCCCCCAGTGGGTAGGTGAGGAACTGGGGTTGCCGGATGTGGGGTTGAGAGCCTGGGTGCTCCCACCGGGCACCCTCTTGGAAGGCTGGCCTGTCACCCCTGTTCCCATGCAAGGAGAGAGGCCCGGCATGTGGCAGGGTCCCCAGGAACCAGGTCAGAGGGACAGAAGGCCCCGAGCTCATGCCCTCCCCGACGGGGGCCTGGGAGGAAGGGTAAGACCCTCACCCCCGACTCTGACCCTCCTCCTGGGTAGTGGGGAGCCACTTCCAGTCCCAGTGCCCGGCCCTTAGATGCCGCGCTGTGCCCACTGAAGACCCCGGAGCATGCATTCTTGACACGCGTGCCAAGGCTGAGTCCAGCCCCTCCACCCTGCCCAGGGCGCTCCTCCTGTGCCCAGCCAGTGCCAGCACCTTGCCTGGCACCCTGGGGGATCCCCACAGCCCTGATAAGGGGTCTCAGCCTCCCGTTTCCCCGTCTCCCAGATGCAGAGACCAAGGCCGAGAGGCTAACACGCTGGCTCAAGGGCCTGCAGCTCTTAGTGGCAGAGCTGGGGCTCATTTGACTCCAGCACCTGGGAGTGTAGCCACGGGAGCGGGGCTCCCACTGCACACGTGTGTGCACACAGATGCGCACACGCACCAGCAGCACCCCCACACCTGCGGGCTTCGCTCCGCAGCGTCCTGTCGCGTGTCTGCCCTCACGCCTCGTGTGCCAGGGGCCGTGGCGTCCTGTCTCCAGAGGCGTTTCCTGAGAGCTTTACATTTTTCTCTGAGCCTCACAGCCGTCACCGAGAGGATTACGTGAATTAACCTCTGACGGCAATCCCCTGCTTCTCACGGGAGAGCTGATTTTCTGGGACACGGCAGACCCCCTGGGCCTGGGCCCAGAAGGTCACGCTCAGGACCGGCTGCTTACACACCTCCCCAGACACGCGTTGTCACCCAGGTCCCCAGACTCGAGCCTCGCGGCTGTCACCTGCCCGCGCCTCACTGCTGGCCCCGGGCCCCGCGCCACGGGCTCCTGGGTGACTCGCACTGGGCTCGACGTGTCTGGAGAGAAGGCGGCGACCCGTGCTCCCCTCCTGCCGTTTCCACACGGCCTACCCCCCTGCCCCACTGCCTGCTCCCCTCTTTAGTCGTGGTGAAAGCACCCTTATGGACACAGCGAGACCAGTGACCGCCCTGCTCCCTGGTCTCACCCCCCAATGCCCTTCCAGGCTCTGTCTCCCTTTGCACAGCCTCTTGGCAGCTGTGGCCAGGTCCTTAGACGTGTCAGCGTGTCTGTCACACCTGTGAGGAGGTCATGCACAGCTGACCACAGGACCTGCTGTTGGGCATTTGGTCAGTGCCCATTCTCCTCAACTGCAGACAGTGAAGTCATGACCGTCCGCTGTAGCCAGGCTTTCACTTCTTTAGAACTCCTCTTTCAGGACAGATTTCCAGAACAGTGGGTGCTAGACAGAGAGTAGGGATGTATTTTCTTTGGTGACTCTTTCCACATATTGCTAATTCGCCCCCAAGAGAAACATTTCTAGCCCCAGACTGCCCAGGTTCCAGCCCTGGCTTCCCGCCCCATGGGCCGTGGAACCCCTGGACTGGCTACTTTCCTCCATGGACCTCTTTTTTTCCTCCTGAATAAAGTGGGGGTCACATTAAGACCAAACCTCTTAGGTCACTGTGAGAGTCACATGAGTTAATAGCAGGAAAGAACTTAGAAATGGCACCTACCGTGTGGATAAGCACGGGATCAGTGTTAATTATTTTTTTAGTGATCAAGGTCTCTTTCCCTTTGTGTCGATAGTTTCCAGAAGACGGGGCTCTGGAAGAAAAGGCACGTGCGAACGGCAGGCGTGCCACCCACCCCCAGGGAGCCCCTGGCAGGCCTCGCTACTCAGTCACTGCACTCAGTCCCCCCGGGGCAGACCCCTTCTCCACGCAGCCCCTGTGGGTCACGCAGAGTTAACAGAGGGAGCGAAAGCTCCCCCGACCCCTGCCTCAGTGACCTCCCGGACCTGTGGAGACTGGTGCGACTGGGAATCCACGTCCAGCCCCGTCAGCTCCGGCCCGTGTCTCTTTGAGGCGTGTTCTTGGGAGCCTTTGCCGAGCTGCCTGAGGGGTCTTGAGTGTCAGCCCTCCTGCCCCTGAGCGGGAAGGTGAAGCCGGGGCGGGAAGCAGGTTGGAAATAGCCGGGAGTGGCCTCTTCGGTCCTTTCACAGGCCCAGCCACAGGTCGGCTTCCTCCAGGTCCGAGAGGCAGGAATTCCGTCCAGATTAGTTTCTGGCACTTGGTCAAAGAGGGCTTTGTGACTTCCTAAGAGGGATCAGAGGGATTCCACAGAGAACTGTGAAAGGGGGGCTCCCCCGCCACGAGGCAGGGGGCCCATCACCGTCCAAGACTCCAGGGGATGCCCATCGGGAGGTGCCCCGGTGGCAGAGCCGACCCCGGGGAGCAGAGGCTGTTCCCGAGGAGAGTCCAGCCAGGCCGCCTCCGCACCTGCGCTCATCACAACCCGCGGGAGGCCACGGTCTCCAGTGACTCGCAACCGCAGCTCCTGGCCCCTGGTGGGCCATCAGGGGCCCTGAAAGTAATAACATGGGAAGCTTCAGGGATTAAAACTAACAAGTGGCAGAGGGCGGTGCGCCCTGGGGAGGAGAGCTCACGCTCCTGTGGGCTCTCCTCATGGTAGCCGGAGAGAACAGTTACTAGGTGCCTACTAGTGTCCGGGGCTGTGCCGGGGGCTCCGGTGGACACTCTCTGCCAGTCTTCTCAAAGGCAGGTTCGTTTGGAAGGGGGAGCGAAGAGGGCCAAGGAGCTCGTCCACAGCTAGAACCAGGTGGAGCTGAGATTTGAACCCTGGGTGGTTGGTGGGTCTCCAGCCCACTTCATTTGGCAGAAGGGGGCACCACCTTGGGCATGGAGAGGGTGGGTGGCCTAGTCCCCTGTCTGAGCCCACGGAGGCAGGGAAGCCCCAGTGAGCATCAGGCCCTTCCTCAACCAGACGTTTCTTTGTGTTTGAAGCAGACTTTTCACTGAAGGGGTAGCATACATGTAGAAAAGTACAGAGATCAAAAAAAAAAAAAAGAAAAGTACACAGATCAAACGATACTACTGGCTAAAAATGCCACAGATGCCTATAGAATTGATCTTGTAACTGCCCAGATCGATACAGAGAATGTGACTGCCTCCCTGGAGCTCCCCTCCCCACAGAGTTCCCCCGGCTCCTGTGCACCCCACCGCCCACCAGTGGACCCACTCTCCTCCCTTCCCGCAGCATGGATTTGTCTGCCATGGACCTGAACTTCAGGTAAATGGAGTCACACAGCCTAAACTCCTGCATGCCTGGCTTCTTTGGCTCAAAGTTACGTTTTTAAGATTTATCTGTGCAACATATAATATCCTGTGTAGTAGTGATTTGCTTCACTCGATAGTGTTCTGTTAAATGAATAGACTATTAATTTGTTCATTCTGTTACAGACAGAGATTTCCAGGTTGGGGCTATTACGAACAGAACCGTTACAAACACGTCTCTGAGTGAACAGACGTTTACATCCTTTTGAGGTCAGGCCGTTGGGTAGGCAGAGGGTCCCTTTTGGTGGACGCTTCCCCAACAGTTACCCAAAGGGATCGAAACCAGTTTATACACCTGACAACAGAATACAGGAGTACTGAGGTGGGATGTTTAAAATTGCATTTATTAAAGTTTCCTCTGAATAGTAAAAAGGACAGAGAAAACTGGGGGGGAAAAATGTGCCACCGTCCATAGACCTCTGTAAGCACTTTTAAGTTTAAAAAGAAAATGGAGCTGTAACTCAGACATAACAAAATGCACAAATCTGTCGGGTCGCTTGGGTTTTGACTGCTGTCCTCACTTGAGTCTTCAGCGCCCGGGTTCCCGTCAGCCCGGACAGCTGCCTCCTGCCGTCTTCCCTTTCAGTCTGGCGCTGCCCAAATATCTGCTGATGGCAGCCAAGACCAGTGACAGCTACACATGTACTCGGTCCTTGGGGAAATTCTGAAAGGTTTGAAATGCACAGTCTCTCCTCCCTCAAGTTCCTTTTCCCAGAGGCAGTCCTGTTAGTTTTGTGGAGCCCTTCAGAAGGTTGTCATCAAAGTTCCTTTTAAAGCCCCACACGGATTTCATTACCCACGCTGGGCGTTCCTTGCTCCCTCCGCATTCTGTCACGTCCCGTGGTTGATCTCACACACAAGCTTGTACAGCGCGCTAGGGTCTGCCTACTTCATTGCTTTTTACGGTTTTGTAGTAGCTCGTTCAGACAAGGGTCAAGCCCGGTGGGACCTAAATCTTTGAGTGAAACCCTGTTATTCAGACGGGAAGTTGAGTGTCTGAGAGAAAGGACAGCGATGCAGGTGCCCATCGTCCGTGGACCAGGGACAGTGAGGGGTACCTAGTATAGCCTCACCCCTGCAGAGCCCTCTGCCCATCGCACCCGAAAGGTCAGGAGTGTAGAGCCCCGGGGGGCCCGGAGGAAGCATGTGCTTGAGCCCCAGGGCAGGAAGCAGGGGTTGGGGTTTGCAGCACATCCCTGGGACCCCAAGCCTGTCCCCCACCCTGTGCTGCACCAGCTCTGGGCTCGGGGACATCAGACACCCCACAACGCCCGCGTGACAGCCTTCCCCCGGCCTCAGAAGGGGCGAGTGACAGCCGGCTCGCCACACAGCCAGGAAAGAAGCGCATTTGTGGGTTGCTTCTCTCCCAGACGAGGAGGGGGCCCGGGGGCTCAGCTTGTCATCCCACGCACGCTTTGACGGGGCTGGTGACTCACCCCACCACACAAGGAAGCCTTCCACGTAAACGCTTTGCGGGTGAATTTGTTTTCTGCCGTTTAAGGCAGAATTTTTTTCTTTCCGTTTCTCTTTCTTCAAATAAGTCCATAAAACGTAAATGGGAGGCTGTCTCTTTACCAGGAAGACCTTCTGTTCTATAGGAGTCTGTCTTGGGGGGTGGGCAGCGAGCCCCCCAAGTTGGGGAGGCTGGCAGCTCTTGGCAGCATTGGGGGGGGGGGCGCTGCCATTCTGGGTTTGCCTCTGAGGCTCCTGCCTGCTTGTTCGCTCAGAGACGAAGCCAAACAGAGCCTCCAAAAAGAGCAGGCCTGTCCCTGCAGAGGGACTAGGTCCTTACCTCACCCAGGGATCAGAAAATATCCCGGGAGCAGCCTGCTCTCTGGATGGAATGGGGTTTGGGAGGGAGGCTGACTGATCCTGAGACAAAGGCGGAGGCGCCATGGCCCCGGTGGCCATCGTCTGCACCTGCTCCCCTGGTGCCCTCTTAGACCCAAGGGTGGTTTTGCAGAAAACTCTGAAATGGACAGACAGCCCCTGTCCAGGGTCCTAAAGCCACCCAGATGGAGCCTGCCGACCTTGGTGGCTGGAGGCCACAGTGGCTTGTGTCCAGGTGGGAGCTGGAGAGGCGGCAGGGACCAGGCGGGTGCATGGATAGGAGCCTTTGGCAGAATGGATGCCATTCTGAGGTCATCCTTTGGCTGACCTCTAAGCTGGAACAGATGTCCAGGAGTCCATGGAACCCGAAAAGCACACCCAGGAGGTCCAGGACAAACTCGATTCTGAGGGAAGGTGGTGGGCTGCAGGAGACCCTTGGTGACTGTTGGCTCTCAGAGCCTCTGACAGCGTCTGCGATGAACTTTCCGTCTAGAACAGTTTTTATTTCCTTCTAGGCCTCTCCACCACAGTGGACCCACCATGTCTCACTGGTTCTCAAAGTGGGGTTCCCAGACCAGCAGCCTGTATGGGATCTGGAAACTTACTAGCAATGCACACCCCTGTCTCAGGAACTGGAAGGTGGGGGAGGAGAGTGTAGCAAGGTGTGTTTTCCAGGTGATTCTGGTACACACCGCAGTCTGAGAGCCCCTGCAGTATCTCGAAGAAAGGGAGAAAGCGCAGCAGACAACGTACTGCATGCCCGCTGTTTTCCAGCCACTTCATCTGCTGCCCTTTTGAGGCGGTACAGTGTTCCTGGGAGATAGGATTCAGTTCAGTTCAGTGGCTCAGTAGTGTCCGACTCTTTATGACCCCATGGCTGCAGCACACCAGGCTTCCCTGTCCATCGCCAACTCTTGGAGCTTGCTTAAACTCATGTCTGTTGAGTCAGTGATGCCATCCAACCATTTCATCCTCTGTCGTCCCCTTCTCTTCCTGCCTTCAATCTTTCCCAGCATCAGGGTCTTTTCCAATGAGTCGGTTCTTCCCATCAGGGGGCCAAAGTATTGGAGCTTCAGCTTCAACATCAGTCCTTCCAATGAATATTCAGGACTGATTTCCTTTAGGATTGACTTTGAATCTCCTTGCAGTCCAAGGGACTCTCAAGAGTCTTCTCCAACACCACAGTTCAAAAGCATCAAGTCTTCGGCATTCAACCTTCTTTATAGTCCAACTCTCACATCCATACATGACTACTGGAAAAACCATAGCTTTGACTAGACAGACCTTTGTCGGCAAAGTAATATCTCTGCTTTTTAATAAGCTGTCTAGGTTGGTCATAGATTTTCTCCCAAGGAACAAGCGTCTTTTAATTTCATGTCCCCATTTTGCAGACCAGAAAACTGACTCTCAGAGTAAAGAACTTTCCCCCGTACCTCAGGCAGAACTCAGCCCCCAGTCTGAGCCTTCTCTTTGTCCCTCTTAGCTCGAGACCATTGAGATCAGGCGTGACGGCTTTGGGTTGCCTCTGCCGGCGTCTCCTCTACCATGTGGGCCACTCAGATTTCACGGCGGTGAATGCACTCCAGGTCCCACCCCTGGATCTTCCTTGACCTTGCCCTGGGCCTGCCTGAGTGACTGGTGACACTTGCTCCCCGAAAGACCCCCTTCTCAGAAACACAGGACACTTTGCCCCTTTGATTCGAGCGCACCTTCATTGCCTGCCTGGACACGAACATTGATGATCCACTGCAGGTGAATTAATTGAGGAGCTGGGTCCTTTTCCAGGGCACTCATAAATTAAGGCCCTTGGCAGCAGGAGCCATGGCTCCAGCCCAAGAGGAGGCAGCCTGGCGAGGCCTCGAGGCTCCCCGCACGAGGCCCGAGCGGATCAGATGCCTCTGAAGTCCTGTGAGCCCCAGATAAAGTTCTGAGTCAAATAAACAGTGGAGGCCCCTGTCGAGATGCTACCGCCTGAAGCCGAGCCCGGGAACTCCTTATTTGGGATAGAGAGTTCCCTTTCTCGAGCCCAAGGCAAACAGCCCCGTGCTGTCCTCTGCCTTTCAGGGGAGCGAAACTTGCTCTGGACGTCTCTCCCACCCAGCAGAAGAAGAGCAGCCTCGGTACTGTATTTGCATTTTTTAATTTATTTGTTGAGTCTACTGGGGGTGATTCCTCAAAGACAGCCTTTCCTGTTAGTGACGAACACACCCTGAGTTGAGTTGATAGTTATGAGGAAGCAGGACACGTCTCTGGGTATGCGAGAGCCTGGAGGCGGGGTGGGCTTTGATCCTGGGGACCGTGGAAGACCCTGTTGGACCGAGGGGACCCTCTTGGGGGCAGACAGTAGACCCTGGAGAAGAGCTCCGTGACACAGAGTGCCTGGAAAGAGTCTGGCTGTCTGGTCAGGGGACGGCCCTGCCGGGGTCCCTGATGCTTGGCAGTCACAGCACCCGATGACCACTGCCCAAAAAGGCCACGCAAAGGAGTTGCCCAGAGCTCTGGCTGAGGTCAGGAGAGAAGACTTCCGTTTGCTTGATTTTCATTTTCTGAATGTACATTCTGCCTTTGCCCGGTGACATTTGAGGTGGCTTACGACAAGACTCAGCATGGGAAAATCTAATCGATGTGGGGCCACTTCCACCCACAGGGTGTGGATGCAGAGACCCATGTACAGCGTGATGCCCTTTGTGTAAAATGAAAGGAGGAACTGAACAACGAAGGCTGGGAGCAAAACCCAGCTCTCTGTACGTTTGCATCTGTTTGCGCGTGGCCAGGGAGGACGGTCGGAACTGATACCCCTGGGGGTTGACAGACTGGCCCATCGCCTGTTTGTTTGTTTTAAATAAGAGATTCAGGGGGACCCAGCCACCCCACCCCCAACCCCGGTCATGCTACAACAACAGAGCGTGGCCAGAAAAGCCTGCAATATTTATCACCTGGCCCCTTCCCAGAAAACGTTCGCCAACCACATGTCATGGTTTTGGCATGGGTGCTGGGGTGGGGTGCAGTGGGGGGCAGAGGTGAAGTTAAAAACAAGCCAGCCTGTATGATGTGGGCTGGATTCACGTACCCTTTTAAGGGGGGTAGGGTGTGCATTCAGGGAATCTGTGGAACGATGGACACCAGCTCACGACCGTGCCAGCGGTGAGCGCTCCGTGAGCCTTCGTGCTCTGTAGCAGTCCCCTCCCAAACACCGCTCTGTCCGATTCTGGTTTTCCGGTCAGCGTCTTTATCATTTCAAAAACAAGGTGATCGACTGGAACAGTGAAAAATCAAGGAGAACACGATCTCTCAGATACTTCCCAGCTCCTTCTAAGAATGTGGGGTTCTGCCCGATTTTAAGGATTCTGTGAACAGGGACACCACCACCTCCGTGATCCCAGTTTCTGAAATCTTTGGGGGTGTTTCTCTTCACTGCTTTGAGGTTAAATGTACAGCACAGTTCTGGCTTCCTGCAGCAGTTTGAAACGTTTCATGAAGCCAAAGCTCTTCCTTGGCCCTGCACCCACCACCACCACCGTGGTCTTCCCCTGCCCACCCGCGTGTGTGCTCCTACACTTCACGTGACTCACGGGGCTGGAGTCCACGGCAGGGCTGCTGGCCGCGCTTCGTTCCTTTTACCTGCTGCTGGTGTGATCTTGCACGTGGCCATGGTTAGTTCAGGCATTTCCCTGTCAATGGGCATGTAGGGGTTTCTCGTCACCTTTATTTTCTCTCCAGACTTAACTATCTTGAATCAATGCCCCACTGGCCCAATGGCTAGCATTTATTAAACACCTAGAAGGTTCAGCATGAAATCCCGCATTTAATCTCGTCAGAGCTGCCAGAGGCAGGCACACCTCTTAGCCCCATTTTGCAGATGAGGAAACTAAGGTTCAGAGAGGTGGTATGGTTTGCCTGAGGCTGCACAGCTCACAAGCCTCAGAACAGAAGTCTGAATGCAGAGATGCCCCACTCTGCACACACCTCAGGGCCAAAGCAGGGGTGGGGCTGAGCCTGCCCCGTGACTCCTCTGTGCCGAGGACCCCGAGTCAGCCCTGTGCCAAGGTCCTCCCGGGAGTTCCCTCTGCAGCTTCCCGGAGTGTCCAGCCCGCTCCTTGCGATGGCAGTGATGGTGCAGGCGCCCAGGTGCACAGGCGTCCCCGCCTGGCCTTCCTTGAGGCAGCACAGGACCAGAGCTCTGTGCTCAGGTCATCAGCTGGGGGTGGGCATCAACGAGAGAGCAAGGAAGAGACAGGGAGTCAGGCCTTTCCCAAGAGGAGAAAGTGAAAAGTGAAAGCGATAGTCGCTCAGTTGTGTCCAACTCTTTGTGACTCCAGGGACTGTAGCCCGTCAGACTCCTCTGTCCATGGAATCCTCCAGGCAAGATGCTGGAGTGGGTTGCCATTTCCTCCTCCGGGATATCTTCCTGACTCAGGGATCAAACCTGGGTCTCCTGCCTTGCAGTCAGATTCTTTACCATCTGAGCTACCAGGGAAGCTCAAGAAGAGACAACCCAGCAGATTCCAAGGGTAAGCTGGGAGAGGCTGCTGAGAGCAGGGGCCCTGACTACCGCCTCCGCATGAGAAAAGGATGGGAAGGGCCAGCTGAGACGGCAGAAGCAGGATGGCAGGGAGGCCAGGAGCCAGGCTCCCAGGGGCCCGCCTTGCTCTCACACTCGCCAGCTGTGTGAGTTTCCTGTGACAGAGAACCACAAACTGGGTGGCATCAGCACAAGTGTGCCATCTCTCGGATATAGGGTGTGGGCAGGTGCCTTCCTGGCCTCTCGCAGCTTCTGGGGGCTGCCGTGCTGCTTGGCGTCCCTCTGCTGGTGGGAGCCTTTCTCCTGTCCCTGCTCCCGTCGTCACCTGACCTTCTCCCTGTGTGTGTCTTCCCCTGACCTTTTTACGAGGACCCACCCTGCTCCAGCATGACCTCATCTTCCCTTGATGGCGTCTGAAAAGACCTATTTGCAAAGAAGGTCACAGCCACAGACACCAGGGGCTAGGACTAGGACATACCACGTGGGGGACATAACCCGCAGGGCCAGCTGCATGACCTCCGGCGAGGCCTTAACCCCTCCGTGCCCCCTTCCGTGTGTCACAGGAACCAGCGAGCGTGCCTGTGCCCTGGGGAGGAGCAGACCAGGCCCCGGGGTCGGTTTCACGCAACTCTTATGTGCAAGCTGCTTCAAAGTGCAGACTCCCAGGCCTCATGGGCTCTACTGAGTTAGAACCTGCCTTTTAACAAGCCCCACTGCAGGTGGTTCCTGCGTTTGCAGTGGGCAGGGAGGGTTAAGGGTCTGGTGTGGTAGCCGATGACGGCCAACACATACCACTACGAACCAAGCTCGTGGCAGTGATGGGATTTCAGCTAAGCTATTTCAAATCCTAACAGATAATGCTTTAAAGTGCTGCACGCAGTATGCCAGCAAATTGAGAAAAGCAAGCTGTTTGTAGCTGTCTTTCTGATTCTGAATCTCCTCCCTTTGACAAATACTGAGAGCACCTTCCAGGTGTCCCCAGCAGTTCCACCACCACACAGAACAGTGAGGAGACAGACAAGGCTTGACCCTTTCCCCTGGAGTCAGAGCTGAGAGAGGAGAACAGCCACCGAGAAGTTTCTCAGTGCAGTCAGTCGGATCCATGGGTTGATTGGATTTTGCCAAGGGTGCAGCAGTCCCCAAGAGCTAAGTAGGATGTGGTACCCAGCTGCCAGTCTGGCACCATGACCAGTTCATCACCTCACCAGCCAGATGCTTGGTTTCCCAGGCAACCAGCTGATGCTCTGGAGACGACAAGCGGGACACTGTGCCCGTGTGTCTGCTGTTTCCTTGGAAGCAGTAATGACTGCAGGGAGACCGCCTCCGGTGGGCACTCGGGGCAGAGTGCCAGGATCTCTCCCGCTCTCTTTCATACAGATTACCCAACTCCCCAGGCTTCCTGGGCAGATGTCAGCTAGGTGCCCAGCTGCAGCCAGTCTGCACCTGCCCCTGGGCTCAGCGCCTCAATTTGAAGGGCTTCTTGTTTGTTTCAGCAGGAGGCAGCAGCATCGATAGAGGCAGAGGAAGCACTCGGGTATGCCCCTCAGAGTGGCCTGGCGGTCGGGGACTCGGGATCCAAAGCTGGACCTGAGTCCAGCTCCAGCTCTGGCTCTTACCAGCTCCTCGACTTAACCTCTCTCAGCCTCAGTCTTCTTAACTGTAAAATGGAGCTAATCATGCCATTCACATTGACATGATTGTCAGTGAAGTGGGTGTAACGGGAATGCCATTACAGGTGCTTTGCAGAAGAGGGGCTGATCTGTGGGGAGCCCTCCAAAAGCGATGACGGCTAGTGCTCTTGTGTCACTTGTCACAACCCATTTTCCTGGCACATGGTGCGCCCTGGACAGGGCTGGCCAGTACTGCTGGGAACAGTGGCTCTGTTAGGGTGAGAAGGCCATGCCTTCCCCTCCAGCCGACGGGAGCCCCAGGGCTAGGCTTGAGTCTCGCTTTCTGTCTTTTCCTCTACTCCCTGCCCCTCGGTACTAGAGCCAAAGGCCCCACCCACTCAGAGTGTGTGTCCCGACTCCCATCCTGACAAACCCAAGTCCTGGAGGGTGTACCTTGATTCATCCGTCTGTCGGTCCCGCAGTAACAGTACGGTAACTGTATTGGCTAAGCTGGAGTCTCTGTGGAGTGTACGGGGGGTGCTGAGAGGGTATGGTGGTCTCAGGGTGGCGATCTAGATTTGGGCCCAGGTGGGCAGTCAGGAAGTGACACACGCGGGCCAGCCACAGGCCTGGGTTGATTCTGAAGGCAAAGGGATGGTGCTTCATGCAGAAAGGGTTTAACAGAGGCCGTTCCGGAGGGCGAAAGAGAGGGTCAGAAACGCCCCCCACCCGGATGTCGGGGACCCCCACCCCCAGCCCAGAAGTGCAGGTGGTTGGCCACCTGGCACAGTCAGCGTGCACACTCACGGTGAGCTTGAGAAAAAGGAGGAGGTCAGAGGCCTGTCTAGGAATCAGGGACGCCAAGGAGGTCACCCACGTGGTCATTCTGCCCGGGAGTGCAGAAGACATCAGGGAGAGGCCTCTGTAGGCTTTGGAGGGGAGGCCCGCGGAGCCTGGGCAGGCGGTGGGTCGGGGTGCTGCTCACACACCGGCCCTGAGGGGTGGGAGGGGCAGCGAGCCCATGGCTGGTCCTCCGGGGCGGGGGTGACGAGGGGACACTTAAGACTTGAGGACAGCCTGCCCGGTAGAACTTTCTGCCACGCCGCACACATCCTCTGTTTGCAGTACCCATTGTGGCAGCCCCCAGCCCTGTGTGGCCTTGGAGACACTGAATGCTCAGCTGTGTTTCCTTTTAATTTGTTTCAGCCTAAGTAGCCACACGCTTTCGAAAGCTGGTGGCTTTCAAGCTGGGCAGCACAGCTTCTGGACGTCCCCTGGCACAAAAGAAGTTGCAGAAGCCAGCCCAGCTCCAGCCTGGCTCCTCCCCCGTTCCCCCTTCCCGCCCCCCGCAGCGCCCCGGGCGGGGGAGCATGCGTGCTCCTGTGAGCCCAGCCTCGGAGGCTGCGGCAAGCGCCGGAGTGGCCACCCTGTCACTGGGAGGCGTGCTCCCAGCCCCTTCTGAGTCACGCCGAGGGGCGCCTCCCTGGTGACAGCTCGTCTCCCGCGAAGGCGCCGGCGGGCTCCGCTCTCCCAGACCGGAGGAGCCGGGCGTCTTGTTTGCCAGAGAGATGGCGGAGGTTGCCCAGGTAACGCCCCCTCCCTGATAAGCAGAGGGCGAGGACTGCGAGGACTGCAGTGGAGCTGCCGGCTCCGTGGTCTGGGTAGCTGGGAGCCTTCCTCGGCCGTGCCTGCTCTGGGTCACTCACCCTCGGGACTCGGGCGATAAGAATTAGAGCTGCTGTTCAGCCAGGAACAGGGCTGAGTGTTTGTATGTATTACCCTCTCATGGGCTGGGCATGGCAAGCCTCTGGTAGTGGTCGCTGTCATGGCACGCTGCAGACGAGGGCAGCAGGGTGTCGGTAAGCTCCGTGAGCGCCAGGGTCTGTCTGCCTTGCTCCCCACGGGTACCGTGAGCACTTAACTCAGTCCTTGGCAGACCACACTAGATGGTGCCCAGCAGTATTGCTGGCTGGTTGGAAAGATGGATAACTCTCGGCTGGAGAGGATGGATGGGTGGATGGGTGGATGAATGGAGGAGTGAATAGGTGAACGGGTAGATGAAGCAGAGCTCAGATCTGAAGTCTGCTGATTGCAAAGCCTGCACTCCTAATCGCAAAGCCATACTACCTCTGACTTTGATACCCTCCATCTGCATGGGTGGGGATTTTTTTTTTTCTCATATACCTTAATTGAGGTGTAATGTACGTGGCATAAGATTCAAAAATTCACCTATTGTGAGTGAGGGATTCAGCGATTGTAGTAAATTTATAGTTGTGCAGCCGTCACAGTGCAGGTTTAGAATAGTTCCATCATCTGCAAGACGTCTTCATATCTGTTTGCAGTTCTAGTCCCTGTTGCCACCTCCCAGCCCCAGGCACTTTCTGTCTCTATAAATGTGCCTTTTTCTAGACCTTTCATGTAAAAGGAGTCCTCCAGCATGTCTGTTGCGTCTGTCTGCTTTCACTTAGCATATTGGGGAGGTTCGGCTGTGTGGTAGCACATGTGAGAGGTTCCATCCTCTTTGCTGCCAACTACTATACTGTCGCGCAGAGACCACTTCTTGCATCTCCATTCATCAGCTAATGGACGTTCGGGTTGTTTCCGGTTTGGAGCTGTTATGAGCAATGCTGCTGTGCACATTCATGTGTGTGTCTTTATGTAGAGTCTGTCTCTGTTTCTCTGGAGTAGATTTCTAGGAACAGAATTGCTAGGTCATATGATAAATTTACGTTTAACGACTTGAGGCACTGTCAAGCTGTTTTCCAGTGGTGCTGTACTGATACAGTGACAAGGGTCCCACTGAATCCACACCCTCGCAGCACGTGGTGGGACCTCTTGGTTCCGTCCAGCCTGGTGGGTGCGGAGCGGCGTCTCCACGTCGGAACCTGCGTCTCCCCGGCAGCCTCCCAGCTTGAGCTGCATATGCTCTGACCTCTCGGCTGGATGGGCTTTTGACCCTTTCCAGCCTCCCGGTTAGCAAACTTTTTCTTGAAAGGGCCAGATGGCAAATGTCTGGGGCTCTGCGGGCTGCATACGAGCCTGTGGCATATTCTTTTCTGTTTTTTTTTCCCCCCAACCCTTAAAAAAAAATAATGAGACCATTCTTGGCTTCCTTGCACAAAAATAAGCAGGGAGACAGCTCCGAGGCTCCTGTCAAAGGAACCCCTCGGCCCATGCACTCGAGACAGGGCAGGAGGTCGCCCACCCCTCTGGTGAAGAGGGCTTGGTGGAGGGGTCCCGCGCAGCAGGGCCCAGGGCCGGGCTGCCAGGAGCCTGGGAGTTCAGGTTCCAGAGGCGGCCCCAGCCCAGCCCCGCCATGATTCATCACCACATGAGCTCATCAGACTGGCTCCTGGGATGAAACGTGCCGTTTTGTCACCCGAGGCGGAGTGACCAGGCCCCTGGTCCTGCCTCTGCCCTGTGGCCGTGCCCTGCCAGGGCTCAGAGCCCCTTCTGGGAGCCCACTGCCGGTCCATACCCTGTAACCACAGCTGTCACAGCCACCCTGCCCACGGCTGCTCCCACGACCCCCAGAGCCCTGGAAATGTGTCCCAGCCCTCGTCCCAGGCCCCAAAGCATTCCTGATGGCTTCCTGACCGTGTCTCTAGTGAACCATCTGCTCTGGCCCTGACCTGTGTGATAAGACACCTCTCGGGTTCCTCAGAGCCCGTTCGTACTTGTGACTCTGCCACCTTTCTAGTTGTGTGACCTGGTGTGAGTCATGTCACCTCCTGGCTGCAGTAGCCACGTGTGTAAAGGGGCTACCAGAGCCCATGGTGGAAGCGGCAGGCCCCCTGTTTCTCGGCCTCACCCTGCCCTGAAGGCTGCTCCCTGTAAGCCCAGGCAATCCGCCCACGGACGTGTCTACGGAAGCACTCTAGCCTGGGCACAGGGCAGCCAGGAGCCCAGGAAGCTGGTGGGTAGCAGCCCAGCCTCCTTGGCCCTTGGGTGCGTTGGCGTGATCCGCCCTGGCCGTCTCGTCCCCGCAGGGGTGGCGATGCCGGCTGCCGGATCCTAACGCTCCACGATGCCCTGGTGACTTGCTGCCCGCTCCCCCCAGCCCCACTCCCTGCCTGGTCTCCTGCGCCCTCCATCACCTCCCAGGGCTCCTGGCAGGTCCCCGGCTCCTGGGGTGACCGGGAGGGTGGCGTGAGCTGACACCCGGAAGTGCCCTGCACGGTGCCCGGCGGGTCACAGTACATGCTCATTAAACGTCAGCCCTCGTCAGGCCCTGGGAACTTCCAGCGGGGACGCCTCTCAGGCAGGGGCCTGTGGGAAAGCTGTTGTCCCCTGGTCCTTTGAGGGGGGCTGTGTCTGTGAGCCCGAGGCTGGGCGTGCCTGGGAGAGGGCTCGTGGGAAGCTGTGCAGGGGCCGGGGGCACCCGGAGGGCCCTCCCCCTGGGCCGTGTGTCCCGGAGCCTCGGCGACATCCAGGTGTGGGTACCCGGGGACGGAGGGAGCACGCTCACGGCCACCAACCCCCACGGGCCAAGTCTGAAGGAGAGCTGGCTGACCAGTGATCACCGAAGATTAACGATGGCTATTTCTAGGTGGTGGGATCTCTGAGGCCCTTTTTTCATTGATCCTTTTGTCTGTGTGTTTCAGCATGGTTTACATTTCTCACAGTGAGCATGCCCCGTTTTCACAAAAAGAATGAAGTCATTATTCTTTCCAAAATAAATAACCTGCAGCTGATTAGAAGAGAGGGCGCTTAAAGCCCAGGCCGTAGGCCCATCTAGAGTATACCATGGGAAGACCTGCCCATGCGTCCTTGTGGTTTTCTTTGGGGCTTAATATACGGCAAGTTTCTGCAGCCATCTCATGGTCATTTAAAAAATAAAGCAATTCTCTGGTCACAGAACCGACCCGCAACGTCCAGGACTCAAAGGAGCATTCGTCTTTCAGGGCTGGGTCAAGTTCTTGCCTTGCAAAGTGTCTCTGCTGCCTGAGATTTCAG
Source organism: Bos grunniens (assembly GCF_055505025.1). NCBI lineage: Eukaryota > Metazoa > Chordata > Mammalia > Artiodactyla > Bovidae > Bos > Bos grunniens. The sequence continues at coordinate 8,349,390 of NC_141182.1, forward strand.
GCGCTGTGTGTCTGCTTGGACCTGGCTGTGCTCCTGGCTGACAGTCGCTGGGACTGAGGCTGGTTACCGTCCCAGGGAAGCCTCTGGAAGCTGGGTGCACCTCCTCACGAGAGAACGCGGTTTGGTGAACACTGCCAGTCACCGTCATCCCCATCTATGGTGTATGTACTGTTCAATAAACACCGCCCCCCCACCACACACACACACACGCTCACACACACGCTCACACACACACACACACACACACACACGCATGCACGCTGCCATGGTTTCTTCCGGCCCTTGTAGGATCTAACATGATTGACAAGTAAATGTCTCCACTCTCTTCCGTACCCCACTTGAGGAGAACTGTGCTGTCTTCACAGCAGCAGCTGGGGGTGTAGAGTAGAGGGAGGTGGGGGAGGTGGAGGGTGTGTGGAGAGAGAGGGAAGTGGGGAGACAGACCGCGTATGTACATGAGTGAGGGCTGGGATGAAGACGGGGAAGTACTCCCAGGTGTGCGTTCACTGAGTGGGGGATGGCGGTGGTGACGGGCGTGATTAGCAAGGAAGAGGCTCCAGAACACTGTGGCGTGTGAGAAAAAAACAAAAACGGGAGAAAGAAAATTAGGATGCTGTGATGTCTGGATCGCAGTGGCTCGTAGGTTTCATCCCTTTCAAGTTTCTCAGGAGACCAGCTGAGTGTCTGAGTTCCCTCTTTGTTCCGTGGTTGTGATCCTTGGACTGTGCTTCTGAGCACAACTCCGTCCAGAAAGGGGACCACGCGGGTCCAGGATTTATAAGGCTTATACAGTGGACGAGGCCACAGGCTGTTTTCACGTGTCATTTACAGAAGTGGAAACTGAGGCTCAGGAGGTGGAATGCTTTATAGGAAGAACCGGGTCTGTCTGATTCCACAGTCTGCCTGGGGGTTTCCACCATGACGCCTCACTCAGCACTGTGCGCTACTCAGTCCAGTGTGGACTTTGTCCCCCAGATGTTCTGTTCTAGGCCCTGGGGTCCAAGACCCTTCATCCTTGTTAACTCAGAAACGCAGTGGTCAGGGAGACGCTGGAGGCCTGCGAGCTTGCCTCGGGGGCCAGCGTGAGACTCTCGCCGCCTCCTCCCCTTGTCCAGACTTTGGCTCTGAGGCTGTGACGTGTCACCCAGCTGGCTGCTGGTTCCGTGACTTTAAAATTAGGTTTTCCCCAGGGAGTGGGACACTTAATGAAGGAGTTTATCCAGTTAGAAAGAGAGGCTCCCAGGCAAGCCGGGCGTCCGCGAGGCAGGCAGCTGCTGGGACCGCGGCCTTCAGAGAGGGCTTCTGTTTCCATGATGTCAGAGGGCGGAACCAGCCTGGCCCCTGCCCCAGCCGCTCCCCAGCTCTGGGTCCTGAGGCGATAAGGCACTGTCTTACCCCCCACTTGCAGTCTGAGGACCACTCTGGGCTCAGTCCCTGCCTGGCTGGAGCTGAATTCCAGGCGCCAAGCCTGTCTGTCTGGTTTCCCAGCTGCTCACACTCTCCAGGTGGCCTCGTAGGACCAGGGTGAGCAGAAACATTGCCTCCAACACAAAGAAAGTACCTTCCTGCTGTGATTGCATTGGAATACCTGGGGAACGAGTTTGGCATAAGATGCGATCTGAAGGATAACTATCTTCATCCTTTTCAAAAGGTCACTGGAAGCATAGTAGAAATGACTCTCCTAGTTGTCAGGAGGCCTGGCTGTCTGCAGCCGCAGCCTTCGACTTGGGGCAAGACTCTGTTCTTCCGGGATGGGATTCTGATGGGGAGGGAGGGAGGCGTCCACCCTGAAGCAGCGGAGTCACCGATTGTGTTGTGTATTTCGCCCACCCCCGGCCTGTCCATCACATGCGTGGGTCTCTTTCTCTCTCCCAACCAGAAAAAGATTTACAAATACAAGAAAGTCCTGAGTAACCCGAGCCGTTGGGAGGTCGTCCTGAAGGAGATCCGGACGCTGGTGGACATGGCTCTGACGTCCCCTCTGCAGGACGACTCCATCAACCAGGCCCCACTGGAAATCGTCTCGAAACTGCTCTCAGAGGTAAGGCCGCCCCTTGGCCTGATCCCGCTCTGTGCCACCTGCCCCCACCCCAGCCCCTCCAACACTTGGAAGTTTTATTCCTTTACGGGGTCCACTGAGCACCACCCTGTGTCAAGCGGCAGATTGAATTCGAGTTTGTGTGTCTCCCCATCACGGGAGGAGGTGAGCCATCCCCCAGTGACATGAGGGAGCTGAGAAGGAGGTCAGGTCGAGGGGAGAGTGGTTGTCACCCCACCGTGCCCCAGGACCTGCTTTGGGACAGGACCTGGCAGGGGCTGGCCTTGGACCCGAGCTGGGCTGGCGGCCGCTGTCAGAATCCTCTCGTTCATCCTGGGTGGGAGTGCATCGTGCAGCCCCCAGACCGCCCTTCCTCCACCCCCTGCGCCGGCCGCCTCCCCACACCCAGCGTTGGGGTTCCGGGCAGACGTGGCTTCTGCTCTTCTCAGCACCCACAGCCACACTGTTTAGCTCACACAGGGTTTGAAAAATCAAGAGGCTTTACCACAAAGTAGGACTTTGCAGGTCGTGTTTAGAAACGATCAGAATGCCTAGCAGCAGTTGGCAGCTGGCTGCGCAGCGCCACCCAGCCGAGCCTCCGGCTTCACCAGGCAGCCTCAGGCTGTGAGCATGTGCCGTGTGCCAGGTGTGGCCCCGGGCTCCTGGATAAAGGTGGTCGCCTCCCTCCCGGGGCAGGAAAGATGGCGGGACATGAGGCCTGATCTTAGCTGGTCTGCCCAATGGGAGAGCAAGGGGCACTCGGGAGCGTCTCACTGTCCCCTCTGTCCCCGTGCTATTCTGAGTGCTTCACAGAGGTCAATGCTGCCCTCTTTCATTTGCTCCCTGGCCCCTGAGGGCTGCTGGGGTTGATGACTCCCGGTCTCAGCTATGCATGGCCACCAGAGTGGTCTCTCTGTCCCTCTTCCCTGGGAGTGGCCCTGGTTCCCTGGGTGGCTCCTCTGCAGCCCCCCAGACCCCACACAAGGTCCCTGCTACCTAGAACCTCCGCCCTCTCCCAGGCACAGGCTGGTCACTGCCCATCGGTTCAGGAAACCGGCCCAAGCCTTCCACGTCTGCTGAAGAGAGAGGGTCCCCCACCCTGGGGGGAGGTGGGGGCGGGCAGTGAAAGGTGCATGGCAGAGATGGCTGTGGGCAGAGGGTGTGACCGTCCTCAGTCAGGTGGGAGACCAGCCTCATCCCATGGGAGACTCAAGACTGCGACTCTGGAACGGATCACGGTCACAGTCTGGGATTTGAGGCCAGGCGCCGTCAGCCCAGCCTTGAGTCCAGGACTCCAGCGTGGTGGGTGGGGCCAGTTGGCAGGCCCAGGCTGGTTTTTCGCAGGCGAAAGCGGAGCGGCTCATCCTCAGGACGCACCTCTCATGTGCCGAGCAGGTGCCGTGCACACAGCTTTCCATCTAACACTCACATTCCCCCTGAGAGATGGGCCTCGCTGCCTCCATTTCACAGATGGGGAAACTGAGGCCCAGAGACACCGTGTGACCTGCCGAGTAGGCCGTGGGGCTGGAAAGTCCACCCCGAAGGGCGGCCTGGCTCCCACCGCACAGTCGCTCTGACCACTTTGTCGGCCCCACTGGTCTCAGCCACCATCTCTAAGTCAGGCTTGTGGTCAGCGTGGTGGGCACGGTGGCAGGTGACCCTGTGACTGGCCTCTGCTGGGACTTCCTGCCCATCTCAGATGTGGTTCCCGTGGCCACAGTCTCACAGACTTCACATCACTTCTCAGGCTTTAGATCAAGGGTCTCAGAGTCAGCTGACCCCAAGAGCTAGGGTAGAGAGACGAAGGCATTTAAAGACACAAGAGTGGAAGGAGCTTGTGTCTCCTCCGCACCTGCTGGGTGTCAGGCAGGCCATATTGTCCCCGATGCACTGATGAGAGCAGCCGTTGGCAAGGGACAGGGCTGGGGCTGCAGCCCAGACGGCGCCCCCTCCAGTGAGATTCACGCCTCTGCCAGTGACACCAAGGTTCTCTGAGCACATGCCCTGTGATGATCAGGGTGGCAGGCGTTTACACCAGCCCCTTTACGTTTCTCCCAGCGACCCTGCACGGCAAGCTCACGGAATCACAAATGGAGGCTCTGCGGGGTTAAGTCGGCTGCCCAGGGTCACTTGGATGAGGGGTGGGCAGGACCCAGGCCCAGGTCTGCCCCACTGCGAGGTGGGTGGGATGTTACCTGAACTGGAGGAGGCTTTTTGGTGAGCGAGGGACCAGGCCCCTAGGGCAGCAGTGTGCGGAGTCGGCAAGTCGTGGCTCTACCCTCAGGAGCTCACGGGCCTTACACAAGGAGCTAGGTCTCTCAGTGCGTTGGGCTAAGATTAGCACCCGTTTCCTAGAATTAGGGATTGGATGTCCTCATGTGTACACAGAGCCTGGCTCTGTGCCTGATATACGGGGACCAGTTGATGAACAGTCACATTTCTCTCATGGTGGGAGATGGCTGTGAACTTGACCTTCAGCACCGTCAGCTGGATACGTAGAGGGGATGGCTGGAAAAGCAAGCTCTCCCCACTCCTTGCCCTTTTTTGTTTCGAGCATGTGGATTAGATTCTTTGTTCTCTTTACTTAAGTTGCTGCCCAAACCTCCTCCTCCTAAGAGGCTCCAGGCATCATCACCAAATCGGCCCGAAGACGGGCAGGATCCCGAGAAGGGAGAACGAGGACGGGCTTGTGAAAGCCGGTGTCCCCTGCCTCCCGGGCTTTTGTTGGGTCGAGTGTGTGGACTGCCCACTCTGTGTGGCATACAGTTGTTCCCTCCAACACAGTGGCTGTTAGTGAGCACTCCCCACCCAGGGTCAGGAGGAGCTTCAGTGGAGAGAAGGCTCCCTGAGAAGGGCAGGGGCTGTCACCGGCGACGGGGACCAAAGAGACACACCCGTACCTTCGAGAGACTCTTGCTGGAACTATGCGCGGGGCGGTGAGGCCCGGTGGTCCCTTCAGTGTGCCCACAGCAGCCCAAAAGGGGGAACTGGCCCTTGTGTGGCCTAAGCCCTGCAGCTCAGTGGTGGGAGATGGGGGCTCAGGGACAGGGCAGACGGGGTCACAGCCCCACTCCACCCTGTCATCCCCACCACTGGGCGAGCCCCTGGCCGTAGGACCTGTCATGGGCGCAGGAAGCGGGTGGAAGGAGTGTTGCGGAGCCCTGACACAGCACCTGAGGCGTGGTGAGCAGAGCTGCGAAAGCCAGGCTTTTTACCTGACCTTGGCTGAGAAATGGCTGGTGGTTAAAAGTCTGCCATTCGTGGCTGCTCAGACTCCACCCACATCCACAGAAAGGAAAGGTGTTAGAATCCAAACAGCATCCCCCCTGCGTGGTCTGGACCCTGGGCACACAGGTCGGGTGGTTGCCATGGGAACTGGGATGCTCCCAGCGCTCACCCCGCCTCCCTTGGCAGCCAGCTGCCTGGACCAAAGCAGAAGGATAGCTCCCTCGCTTTTCCTTCGCTTTGGCTGGTGTAAACGCGTTCGATACCAGACACTCCTTAAACCTGTTCAGTCCGTGGGGCTCCTTCCAGAATCTGGGGACCGTGTCGGTCTTGCCATTTACTGCCCAGTGAGGAGGTGTGTTACGAACACCTGTTGGAGAGAGTCGACACCGGTGGAAGTCTGTGTCCACAGAGACGCTCAGAGCAGAACACACCAGGATGCTAGCGAAACAGACAAGACTCTTGTTTCGCTAAAGGAGACTGTCTCTTGTTTATTGCATATCTGTCCCTTTCCTCATTCACATCCTCTTACTTATACACAGGATGGTGGTCACAGGCACCAGTTACGTAAGAAAATTCAGATAGGGAGGAGAGGAAAAAAAAACCTAAAAATTTAGCAAGTTTAATCCATTCCACTTAATACTTTTGCAGGTTGGTCACTAGAATTCTAACATAGCTAAACCATCTTGGGCCAACATCGTGGAACTCTAGTGTTCCCTGGGAACCTAGCTGGGGAGCCACTGAAATACTTCCCAAAGACTGGCTGACAGAGGGTTTTACGTGTTTATTATACACCTGCCTCCAGGCTTCCAGGGGGCGTGTGTCGCCATGAAAAGGGCCAAGCACAGGTTTAAGCCCAAAGTGGACCCCATCCGTGGACGAAGAAACCGTCTCACTGAGAAGTGACTCGCCCGAGGGCGTGTCACTCCACTGGTGAAACAGGGACTTGGAGCTCTCTTCTCCCTGCCCCAAGGCTACACTTCCTCCCACCCCCCACTTCCCGACTGTGACTTTGATCAGCTTCTGATCTATTTGATTAGGAAAAAGTGACAGCCGTCCTCTGTCCGAGAGGCTGAAAGCGGTTTTGAAACCATGTGGCCCTTTGAGATACCGATGTTCCATCTTACTAACCGTGTGTTTGTTCTGTTTTCCTCCTGCCGTCCCTGCTCGCCCTTCAGAACACAAACTTGACCACCCAGGAACACGAGAACATCATCGTGGTAAGTCCTGGGCGGCCCCCTCCCTCACCCCTCTCCCGCACCCGCAGCCCTACCCGGGTCCGAGTGGATCCCCCAGGCACGAGTGCCGTCTACCAGCACAGCGGCCTTGCTCAGTTTCGTCCCTTCTGTCAGGCCAGACATGCCTCCCTCCTGTCTTTGCACATGTCAGAGCCCCAGCTGATGGGAGAGGGTGGTAATTATCAGTCTCTGAGGCTTGTAGCAAATGTGTCTTAATCGCCTCCTCCTTCCTGAGTCTGCTGTGCAGAGTCAGAGGCAGGAGATGGCAGAGACCGTATGATGTATTCTCAGCCGTCACCCCATTAGCTGAAAGGTAAACTTGCTCTTTCTTGCCCCAGGACCTGTCTCCTAATCCACACATAGAACCTGGATATAATTCTCTCTGACGTGCAAAGTGAGGGATAGTTGTAAGCGTGTTTGAGGTGAAACATCCTTCCTGGGTGATTCTAACACCAGAGAGAAGAAAGAAAAGAAGTTGCCCCTTCTGGGCAGCAGGCCCTGTGCTGTGTGTTTGAATTCATGGATAGTTAAGACACCCCCTGCTCCCAAGGAGTCCTTCATCTGTTAAATGAGATCATTGCAAAGACAGAGGCTTGTAATCTGGAGAGTAGAGTGGTGAACTCACCTGGGAAAGAAGCCAGAGAGCTTCCCAGAGGCAGTGAGGTTCTGAGCTGGGTTTTGAAGGATCAATAGGAGTTTGCCAGATGGGGAAACAGAGGAATGTCTTTCCAGAGAGAGAAAACAAAGTGTAAACAGAGATTTTAAGCAACATGGGATATTCTGGGCACGTCAGCTTTGCTGGAGCATGAAACGTTAAGGCAGTGGGAAGCAGGAAGGCAGAACTTGAAATGGAAGTGAGAGGCAGAGCTCTGTATGCCTGGGAAAGGGTCTAGAAAATTCGCCTGCCCAGGAGGTCCCGTGGGTACAGCTTTTCATACAAGGGCAACATCCCAGACACCATGCCCCTCTGAGTTGCGTTTTAATCACAGAACGCAAAGGCAGAAGCTTCTGTGGAGGTCCCCCCCATGTAGTCACTCACCGCAGCTGCTTGCTGAGTGTCCACTCAGAATGTAGAGGTTTTCCCCACGCTCTGCCCTGACCACCCCTCGCCTTCTCTTGCTAGAACAGGGGCAGCATTGACCTGGGCCTCCCCACCACCTCGTTTCTCTGGCATACTGTCAATTAATAATTTAACTTAACAGACATCTGTTGACCCATGAGTACAAGTATGTGCCAGACACTGGTCTCTTTTCCACTGAGAGAGCTGCCATTGAGGGATTACTGTGTGCTGGGGGAACGTGGCAGATAATCTGGAAATCACGTGGTCTGGGCTGGAGATGCATCCAGGGAGTTAGGGGAGTACAGAGGAACTGGGAGGAAGACGACGGAGGGCTTCAAGGAGGAGGTGAGGGACCTGGAGTCCTAACGACGGATAGGACGCTCCCAGGGCGAGGCAGTCCAGGCGGGGACCCAGCACGGGCGAAGGCAAAGAAGCTCCGTCTGTTGGAGAAGCAGGCGGTGACCGAGCAAGGCGCTGGCGTCTTCCCCTCCCGGCTGGCAGCACCCCGGGTCCCACTCTGCACCTTGTCTCCCGAAGCGGGGTCAGGGCCTTGGACTTGGGAGGAGCCTGGGAAAGGAATTTTGATCTGAGAAATCTGGGCTGCGTTTATCCAGCTAATTTGGCCAGCTGACCCCTTAATTGCACTGGGCTGAGTTTCCCTGCTCAGCGGGGAAGCCTGAGAACGGGAAAGAATTTGATCTCGAGGTCTGACCCTGAGCCCACCGTTTTACAGCCTCTCTCGTGTCCAGTGTTCTCTGTGACCAGTGCTGTTAAAATAACCACCCAGCCTTCTGTCGCCTCCTTTTCATCCCAGCGATTACATTATCCGATTTGACCTGCTGATGATGAGTCTTCTCCCCACGGGGATTGGTATTAGGTATTTTTTTTTTTAATGTACTTAGTTTTCAGAAATACTTTCACAAGTAATTTGAGTTGGTTTTATTCAACCCATCAGTCAGTGCTGTAGGTAATTGTTGGCTGGTAACAGCTGGCCTGTCGCTGGACAAGCGGGGACCTGGGGTCCAGACCCTGGCAGGGTTCCCACATACCGGCAAAGAGCATGGGCTTAAAGCCAAGTATGGTTCAAGTTCAGAGACAAGTGTAGACCCTGGGCCAACCTCATACCAGCTGAGACCTTGGGCAAATAATGAAGAGCTTTTAATTTTACTTAAAGAATATCTTTAAGAATTTCATGAGTATATTTTCACTGTTTTTAAAAACAAAAAGGAAAAGATTCATCCCATCCCAGCCCTGGGGCATTTCAGGGGGTGATAAACTCCTACAGAGAGATACGGTTGTGTGTTTATATTTTGCTTTTAACATTAACGATGTGAAGCTGAATGTGTTGTTCTGTGTTTGGTTTGTTTACTTAACGACATGTCTTGGAGATTCTCTTAAGTCCTTTCTTGCACGTCTAACCTGGCGTTTCTTGCCCTCGGTACTAGGGACGTTTGTGCATGGATGGTGCTTCATGGTGGGGGCTGTCCCGCCCATTGTAGGATGTCACAGCATCCCTGGCCACAACCCCCTGGATGCCAGTCACATCCTCCTGTCCTGACGATCAGACTGTCTCCAGACATGCTAATTCCCCCTGGGAGGGGGACAAAGCAACCCTGAGGGAGAACCCCTGGTCCACCCTGTACTCCATTCAGCTGCCTTGACACTCTGAGCCTCAGTCTTCTCACCTGTGAAATGGGTGTGACCACAGCCTTTCCTGCAGGGCTGCTGGAACAATTGACTGGGAAAGATTCCACAAGAACATACACTCTTCTTTTTAATACTACAATCTAAAATGATCACTACTCTGTGACTGGTGCAGGGCTTGTAACAGCCTCCCCAACCCTCTGTCTCTTCATCTGTACGAGTGGAAATCACTCCTGTTTGACCTCACAGAGTTGTCATGAGGCTCAAATGAGATAATAGCCGTGGAAGCGTGGAGCCCACGCCTGACATCCACAGTGGACACTTAATCTGTTCCCACTCCTTCATTCTTTGACTCATTCCTGTGAAGAGGGGGGCCAGCTTGATGGAAGGGGCTGGAGCCAAGGGGCTCTACCCTGCTTCGTGGTCCCCCCTCCCAGAGATCAGTGCAGGGAGCGGTGCTGAGGGCCAGGTGGTAACTCGAGGGCTGGGGGAACCCCTCGCCCTGTCCCCTCCCCCTGCTGCGACCTGGCCTCTCCCGTGGTCACCCACATGGGGCAGAGGAGCATCCCCATCCGGCAGGCCAGGCGCTGAGCTTCTGAAAACGAAGTGCAGAGCCCAAACCGTGGGCCTGGCTTACTTGGGGTCTCTCATCACCCCCTTTCCCCTCCTCTGCATTTTGTCCCCAGATGGGTTGCCTATATCCCGGTCTTGTGGAGAGCTCAGGCTGAGAAGTCGGCTGGTGAATAGCTCATGCTCTTGGGTCACACTTGAGGGTTCAAATTTGGCTCCAGAACCTCCTAACCATGTGACTCTGGGCTGCAGACTTCACCTCTTTAAGGAAAGGGCAGGACACACACCCGCCTGCCAGCGCGTAGTGAAGAGTGAATGACGGGACACAGCCTGGAGCCCGGCACAGACAAGCACCCTGTTACAGCAGCGGCCGCTGGGATGTTGCTCATGGTGTGCTGTTATTATCACCAGTGTGGTGATTGGTCCACGTGGCTGTGGGGGGCGGCGCAAGGGCAGTGGGCTCAGCCTCGCGGTCAGCTTAGAGCCCACCACCCCCTTCCCACACCATGGGGGAGAGCTTCCCGTGGTGATGGGCATGCCCTCTGTCTGCTCTGTACCTGGTGGTGGCCACTGGTTTCATGGCACTGGTGAGCACTTGAAATGTAGTTAGCATAACTCAGGAACTGAACTTTTATTGCCTTGAAAAATTACTTTTTTGGGGCTTCCCCGGCAGTCCAGTGGTGGTTAGAACTCTGTGCTTCTGCTGCAGGTTCGATCCCTGGTTGGGGAACTAAGATCCTGCAAGCCACATGGCATGGCTAAAAAAAAAGTTTTCTCCCATGTCACTTAAAATGTTAAGATTCACACATGGCCAGTGGCTACTATATTGAACAACACAACCCCAGGCAAGTAAGACCCTGGGCCCCTTCTCCGCCTGTGGGTCAGCCTGCCCGTTGCTGCTGTGAACAGAGCCTCAGTTTCCATGGCTTCATCTCCCACTGAGGTGCTCATGTAACTGGCCTTATCTGCCCAGACAGCGACCAGAAGGTCGGGTTTTCCACCATGAATCAGCCCTCGTGGGTTGACACACCCCCGTACGATTCCTTCCGAGAGATTCCGACTGACGTGTGTTCCTCTTCTTTCAGGCAATCGCTCCTTTGCTGGAAAACAACCATCCGCCACCGGATCTCTGTGAATTCTTCTGCAAGGTACGGCATCGCCGAAGCGGGGCTGTGTTTGCAGGAAGCAGACTGTCTCCATTTGTGCGTTGTGGGGGTTGGTTTTGCGAAATTTCCTGGAAACCCAGACTCCTCCCCGAACAGATCAGGGCCCCAGACAGAGTTAGAGACGAGCCAGGCCTCCTCTCTACCAGCCAGGTGATAAGTGAGGCCCAGGGTCCAGACCAGCAGGTCAAGGGGGAGCACTGAGCTTTCCTGGGAGTATCTTCCTGGCCGTCTTGAGAGAAGTTTGCAGCACGTTTTCTGGCTCCTGACATCAGAGCTGGGCTTTTATTAGCCAGGTCTCCCGTGAGCACCGGCTGGCCCACAGTGGGAGCCTGGCCATGGGGCTTTCCCTGAGCTGGGCAAGTATGGGGTGGTGGGGGTGCAGGTGAACTTGGAGGAGCCTCGGAGCAGGATCTCTGCTCCCAGGGACCCAGCACCAGCCTCGCAGTGGGATTCGCACTGAACACGCCCAGAGCACGTCGGGACCAGTCACCCCTCGCCCGAGAGTGCACCTTGGTGGCCTCAGGGCCGGACCAGCAGGCCGTCCTGCTTGGTCCCTGGCCGGGTGGTTTTTGACGCAGTGATCTGATGTCCTTGGACAGTTGCTGGGCCTGGGTTTGCTGCTCGTCCAGCTCCTCTGGTCTTCCTCCTGCCGAGCCTCTTCCCCAAGCTCGTGGGGGTGTGGGCTGTGTGCACCAGGGAGACAGGCGCAGCATGGCTAGGGAGGTCCTGGGGCCTCCAGTTCTTGGAAGCCAGAACCCTGAGTTCTGGAGAGGGTTTGTTTATGAAGGATTATCCAGGAAAGCCCTGGTTTCTCACATCCCAAGTCCAGGCCTTCTGGAAACAGCACCTTCAGGCCCCGGCAGGTTTAAATGTGTTGGAGCAGTGGGTCCCATCTGCTCCAATCAAGGGCCTTCAATTTCATTTTGAAAAACAAAATCCCATGCCCGTGAGATAGATACGCTGAGAGCCATGTGTGCCCTGCACACGGCAGTAAGCTTACTCTCAAAGCCCTCGACAGAAGACTCACGGAATTTTTGAGGTTCTGGCATCCAAACACCAGCCCCCGATTTTCAAGAGAGACTTCCGTTGGACCTTCGTGCTGCAGGAATCTCACGCTGTTAAACAGGACTGTGTGATAGGGCTGTCCTATTGAATAGGATTGTCTGTAGCACCGGCAACAACCGCAGACTGTCAGATAAAACCGAGAGCAAGCAGGAGGTCCCATCCCCGCCCACTCTTCGTCCTCTCCCCAGAGGGAACAGAAAGCCACACAGCAGTGTGGAGCAGGGGGCCCGGGCAGCAGAGCTGGGCCCACCTCCCCAGCACACCGCAGTCAGGGCTCCTGGGGCCCCCGGGCAGCAGAGGTGGGCCCCCGCCTCCCCCGCACATGGTGGTCAGGGCTCCCGGGGGCCCCGGGCAGCAGAGCTGGGCTCCCGGGAGCCCGGGGGAGCAGAGCTGGGCCCCCGCCTCCCCCGCACATGGTGGTCAGGGCTCCTGGAGCCCCGGGCAGCAGAGCTGGGCCCCACCTCTCCCGCACACCGCGGTCAGGGCTCCCGGGGGCCCGGGGGAGCAGAGCTGGGCCCCCGCCTCCCCCGCACATGGTGGTCAGGGCTCCTGGGGCCCCCAGGCAGCAGAGCTGGGTCCCGCCTCTCCTGCACATGGTGGTCAGGGCTCCCGGGGCCCCCAGGCAGCAGAGCTGGGCCCTGCCTCTCCCGCACATGGTGGTCAGGGCTCGAGGGGCCCGGGCAGCAGAGCTGGGCCCCGCCTCCCCCGCACATGGTGGTCAGGGCTCCCGGGGGCCCCTGGGCAGCAGAGCTGGGTCCCCGCCTCCCCCGCACATGGTGGTCAGGGCTCCCGGGGGCCCCGGGCAGCAGAGCTGGGCTCCCAGGGGCCCGGGGGAGCAGAGCTGGGCCCCCACCTCCCCCGCACATGGTGGTCAGGGCTCCTGGAGCCCCGGGCAGCAGAGCTGGGCCCCGCCTCTCCCGCACACGCGGTCAGGGCTCCCGGGGGCCCGGGGGAGCAGAGCTGGGCCCCCGCCTCCCCCGCACATGGTGGTCAGGGCTCCTGGGGCCCCCAGGCAGCAGAGCTGGGTCCCGCCTCCCCCGCACATGGTGGTCAGGGCTCCCGGGGGCCCCTGGGCAGCAGAGCTGGGTCCCCGCCTCCCCCGCACATGGTGGTCAGGGCTCCCGGGGGCCCCGGGCAGCAGAGCTGGGCTCCCAGGGGCCCGGGGGAGCAGAGCTGGGCCCCCACCTCCCCCGCACATGGTGGTCAGGGCTCCTGGAGCCCCGGGCAGCAGAGCTGGGCCCCGCCTCTCCCGCACACGCGGTCAGGGCTCCCGGGGGCCCGGGGGAGCAGAGCTGGGCCCCCGCCTCCCCTGCACATGGTGGTCAGGGCTCCCGGAGCCCCGGGCAGCAGAGCTGGTCCCCACCTCCCCCGCACACCGCGGTCAGGGCTCGCTGGGGCCCCACCGGACCCCACCAGGCCCGTCCCTGACCATGTGCTGCTGTCTCCCCAGCACTGCAGAGAGCGGCCCCGGTCCATGGTGGTCATCGAGGTGTTCACCCCTGTGGTCCAGAGGATCCTGAAGCATAACATGGTGAGTTGCCCAGGGCCCCCCCCTGCAGAGCCCCCCGAGGGCCACGAGCTTCCAGTCTGTCACTTTTCCCAAAGAACTGGGAGATGGGGCTGGCGGCCAAGGACCAGGGGACTGGACTTGGGATTGCAAGTTGGGGTCTTCGTGCAGCCTGCCCTGCTTGGCTCTATGCTTTGCAGGTAAAAGGCAACAGGAAGAATCTTTGCACAGTAAGAATGACAAAAATAACGTGGTCGGGGGAGAAGAGATAGGTCTCGTGTGTATAGCATCACAGATAATACCTGGGAAACTGGGCCTTCGAGGAGGGGGGGTGAACCCCTCACTCCGTAGGAGGGGGCTGCGGGGGCAATATCCGTGGAAGTGGGGAGCAGGGCCGAGCGGTGCAGGAACCTGACGGTCGTGACCTCAGCCTGCTGGGCAAGGTTGGGGCCAACAGTAAGAAGTCATGGTGTGGCAGGCACCCTTTGTGATGTGAGCAGGAGGGCCCCGGCCCGCGGGGGTCTTCTCTCTCCAACCCTCCGCCTCCGTCTGATGGTGAGAAAAGCCTCAGACCAGTCCCAGCTGAGGAACGTTCCACACGATGGTCCTCTGAACGGCCAGGTGCTCAAACATAAAGAGAGTCTGAGAGGAGGGAACAGCCTCGAGGCCCCAAGGGACCTGACAACTCAGTGTCACAGGTGTTCAGGAGGGGATCCCAGGACAGGAAAAGGGCCTGGGGGAACCGTGGGGAAATCCGCGTCAAGTCTGCCCTGTAGTTCATTTTAAAAGCACAGAGGCAGCATTTCATTGCACACTCAGTGGTCCAGGCGCCCGTAACCCGCCAGCCCTTCTGCAGTCTCGCCTCGGGCCAGTGTGAACAGCCCTGGATGTGGTTGTTTTCTCTGCATTGCATGCGGGGAAGCTGGGGCTGAGCAGACTTGGCCGACAGGCCCCAGGACCACAGCTGGGAACCGGAACAGGAACACCTGCTCTCAGCTACGCACGGAGCACCTCTCGGAGCCAAGTGACACTCCAATGTATTGTCTCACATGGCTCTCCTGATGGCCTGTGGCCTCCTGCAGACGAGGAGACCCAGAGAGTCCCGTGGGTCACTCTGGGACCCTGTGGGCAGGTGTGAAAACAGCTCTGAAGAAGGGTGACCTGCTCACAGTTTGATCTGTGAGGGAGCTTTCCTGCCTTGACCCCGGGCCCCCAAAGAGGAAGATGCAGCCCATCCCCTTCCCCAGTAAGGGGTGGAAACGCAGGACACGTGCGCCACGCCCAGCATCCCACTCCCAGGGCAGACATCCTTAGTCGATCACAGCGCTCGTCCCGCGGAGCCCAGAGTAGCTGCAGAATCTTCCTCCAGGCACCCACGAGCGGGGAACCCTGCTGGTGCTGTGCGAATTCTCTCTGATTGATCTATCGCACACCGCCGTTGAACTATCACTTGTTTCAGAGCTCTCCTCCATGGTTTGAGATGAACATGTGTTTCTTGTTTTCTGAGCACAGGGGGTGGGTCCCCTCCATCCAGTTTTGTCTCCAGGACTAAGAAAGAAAGTTCTCTGAGGGGTGGGGGTTGAGAGGTGTTCTGCCTGATTTGGGCTTTAATCATTTCAAGGGCACTCTCTGGCTTTGGCCAGCTGGGAGAAAAGGGTCCCTGACTGTTAACTTTAAAGTCACTGTGGATGTGGTGTGAGGTGAGGGTCACGTTCTCTCGGAGCCCAGAGCAAAGGTACTGGAGTTCCTTTGGGAAGAGACCTCATCTCATCGCACTTGTCAGGGACGGAACCACCCACCCAGGGCGTCCCTGGCCTGGGTCCACCCTCCTCAGGTACAGAAGCACTTAATAAGGGTTCTCTTAGGACGTCTGACTTCAAAGGGGAAAACGTCAAAATTCAGGCAGCCTCCCAAGGCTTGACTGTACAGCGTCTCCCTTATGTCTGGTTAGTTTTATGGGCCCAGAGTGTTGACCATGTAATTTTCTGGATAAAAATCAGAACAGCTACAGGGCAGACTCAGAATTTATAGCATCTGTTGTGGTCTGGCAGAGCCCGGGATCCCTCAGGCGAGAACCCTCTCTTCATGTTTATAGAACTTCCCCCCTGTGGTCCCGGCGTCCAGGGATGCTATAAAGCTTCACAGTCCGCTTGCTCTTGAAGTCCACTGATTACACACCGAACTGTGTGAGGAGAGCTGTAGGCAGGACCGGGTCGGGAGTGAGGCCCTCCTGCAGGAGAGGCAAATGTGACTGTGGCTCACGCCCCGTGTGGGAAGCACCACGAGCCTTCGGTGTCACCCACATAACACCCCCTAAAGCTCAGTGATTGGCCGGGACGCTGTTTGGGAGCTGGCATGGAGCGCCTGATCACTCACTGGCCAGTGAGTGCCTAGCTGGCCGCCAGCCATGGACCTGTGAGTGTTCCTACTCTGCAGTTCCTATACTGCGAGTGCAGCTCTTGTCGGTATATCACGTGTTCCATCTCGTGGATGAGCAGTCCTAACCTAGGTTAAGAATCTCAGAGTGTTGCTCCCTGGGCCGCAATAAAAATTGGATATGGAAGCAGTCATTAAGTACGTTCCCCTGGAGATTCTAAACAATGTGTTCACTGCGTCCCTAAGAATAATCCTAGTTCCTGTGCCCACATGCCACTCACTGGCATGTTCTTGTAGCCAAGGTGGCAGGAAGATGTCGCCATGGTCCTAGTGGGCCGCTGGCTGATCAGACCTCCTGCTTTCCAAGGGGAGCGTGTTCAACTTTGCCAAAGAGGCGAGATGTCCCTCACCCACATGTTCAAAGGCCACCAGGCCAATCTATAATGTTAAAAATGACCTTGGCTCTGCAGAAATCTAATAGAGATGATAATGGCAGTTATCTTTAGCATGGCTTAATGGAAGCAGTTTTCATAGAATCATAAAACCTCATGGGTGGAAGGGTCCTGGAGGTGATTTCTTGGAGCCCTTGTTGCACAGGGAGCAACAGTGGGCCCAGGGAGGGGCGTTCCTGCCGCCTTCTCCCGGGGACTGCGGGCGTCCACCTCGGTGTGAAAGCACAGTCAGGCTTCAGGCAGGGGCCCCGTCTTCAAGCCCAGTGCGCATGTGTGCACGTAGGTACGTATGTGCACACACACACACGCACGTGTTTAGATTCCTTCTGAGCTTTCTCCATGGCTTTTGCTGCCCTCCTCATGCAGAGGCGTAACTCTAGCAGGCAGGGTGGGAGGAGATGAGCCCCTACCCCTTGGGGAGCCTAATTCAGCCCTTCCCTGCAGGTGCAGAGCACCAGGCAGGTCTGGAAACCCACCCTGTGAGCTGGCCAGAGGAGGCGGCGGGCCGCATCCTACTCCGAGCTCTTTGCCCAGGGCCTGTGGGATCCATGAGATCCGCAGGGGAAGTCCCCAGGGGCTCTGTTTAGATTAGAGTCCTGGCCCAGGTTGCTTTTTGTTAAGTGGGTTCCCCCGAGTGGGGGCTGGAGGAGAAGCCGAGGAGGCTGGAGACCTCCAGGCTCCCCGCTGAGGTCGTGCTGGTCAACCTCATTCCGTACCCTGACCAGCCCTCCTGACTGTTGGCACCCCAGCTCGTGGGTTCAGAAGCCCAGCGACTCCGGGTCCCTAACATGACGTGGAAAGGGGCTCAGTCCTTGGCCCGGCCCACACTCTCCATCCCTGCTCTTCACTCTGGACACATGATTCCTCCTTCCTGCCCCACCCCTGCTGGGCTGACCCCGGACTTACCAGCCACCTCCCTACACACATTCCCTGTCCAGGGCACACACCTGCCTTCCAGGCCACAGCTTTCAGGCACGCATGCCCACACACAGGAAGCAGGGGGCCCAGAATCCCTTGGGGGCTGCAGAAAAGGCGTTTGTGGTCATGGCTGGAGGCCGGCTGGGCATCAGCAGGCCCCCACGCGGCCCAGCTGGGCTGTGTTCCCAGCACGTCTGGGTGGCGTGCTGACCCCTGCCCCATCGCAGGGTGGCTGACCAGGGCCAGGGACCCTCCTGTGCCAGGTCATCTTCCAGCTCCGCAGGCAGCCATGGAAGGGTGTGAGCTCAGGAGTGAGCAGGCCTGTTCCTTCATGTGGAAGACGTATGTGCTTCTAGAAGGAGGGAGTCGCTGGCAGCACCTCGTTGCTCACACACCCGGGGCAGAGTGGGACCCCACACCCCTTCTGGTCTCCTCCCAACCCCTGTCCTCTGCGCTCCCTGCAGGACTTTGGGAAGTGCCCGCGACTGAGGCTGTTTACTCAGGAGTACATCCTTGCCTTGAACGAGCTCAACGCGGGGATGGAGGTGGTGAAGAAGTTCATTCAGAGGTGGGTCTCTCGTCTGGGGCCCCTCCTCTCCTGGCCGGCGGGCCAGCTTTCCCTAGCACCCAGGAGAGGCGCTGCTGGCGTTAAGAGGCCCCAGGCACCTCATCTTCTACAAGGGCCTCTTGGGTCCTCTTGACCATGTACCATCTGAGGCACTCACTTGCTGTGTGACATCAAGTCAGTTGCTGTACTTCTCTGATCCTCTTTCCTCTGTTATCTCCCAGGATTGTTTGTGCAAGTAATCAGATAATATCTGAGGAGGCCCCTAGCACAGTGCCTGATGGTCACTAGGAACTCGGGAAATGGCAGCAGTTGTAAATGATAAGAGTATTCCTGTGGGTGCTGGGGGTGTGAGGAACCTTCTCCTGGTAGCCCCGGAGAGTCCTCGATGGGGAACTGAACAGCCACCTCCCAAACTTGGCCTCGAGGAAGTCAGATCCTCTGAGTCACTTCCGGTTTTGGGGTGGTGGGGGAAGGGGGGTTTTTTCGCTCTGAATTTTTTAAACTTTTCTCTGTGCCTCAGTGTCCTCGTCTGTAAGATAAGGACTATGGTACCCACTTGATCCGGTTACCGTGAGGACTCGATGAACTCACACATGTAAACACCAAGAATGGGGCCT
The DNA here is from genome assembly GCF_055505025.1 of Bos grunniens. Lineage (NCBI taxonomy): Eukaryota > Metazoa > Chordata > Mammalia > Artiodactyla > Bovidae > Bos > Bos grunniens. Next base: position 8,367,834 of record NC_141182.1, read on the forward strand.
AAGTGTGGCAGGAACATTAGTGATCATCGTCACAACTCTTCTCATTTTGTTTAAGAAAATTACAATAGCCTGTTCAAGCCGGTTCCAAAAGCTCCTCAGTACCTGAAACTCACAAAGCATTTCCAGACCCAGAGGACTGTCCTTCTGCCAGAGCCCTGGGGACTCCAGGGCCCCCTTACAGCACCCAGTCGTGGTTTATGAAACTGGTTCAGGTTAGGCCTCTTAGCCCCAGCAGCCATGACGTTTTTCCAGCAACGTTTTGGGTACTGTCCCCAGGCCCCAAACAGCACTGGGAATGGGGGTACGAGACCCATTTTACAGATGAGGAAGCAAACACGAGATAGCTGTGGTAAGTAACAGTGGCTGGCATTTGCAGAGGATCGTGTGCCAGACCCCGTGCCAGGCCAGGATGCCGATAATAACTTTTTCTTTCAAAGCAGCCCACATGGACAGGAAAATGAGGTGCTGTGAGTCCTCATTTACAGAACCACTGGGCATAAACGTGTTGGTCCCAGGCCGCCTGGCTCCTGTAGGCGACGTCATCCCCTGAGTTAGAGAATTGGGTCCTGAAATGAGGAGGGGGCCAATGTCCCCATTCCAGAGCCGAGGAAAGAGTGGAGAGTTTACAAAGTGTGCCAGGGTGCGCCGCTGGGCTGGAACCCAGGCTCCCTGAACCCAGGGATCCCCGGCCCGGAACTTGGCCCTCATGCCTGTGCACAGCGGAGCCCAGGACCCAGATCCCAGGGTTGCCACCTCCCTGCAGAGGACTGGGGCCACCCTGTCCCACCCCCCACCTCCCTGCCCTGGGCGGCGCCCCCACAGCCGCTCACTCACCGGCCCTCTCCTCTTTTCCAGCATGCATGGCCCCACGGGGCACTGCCCCCATCCCCGGGTCCTGCCCAACCTGGTGGCCGTGTGCCTGGCTGCCATCTACTCCTGCTATGAAGAGTTCATCAACAGGTCAGTGCCCTCGGCCTCGGGAGGGCTTGGGTGGGACACGCTCTGTCCAGGGACGGAGGTCTGTATACACCTGGCCAGCCGGGAGGGTGGAGTGGCTTCCACTGGAGCTGCCCCCAGTGCGTCTGCCAAACCCCCACGCTCCCTGGTGCCAGGGCCCAGACCCAGGCTGTGACGGGAGAAGCCGACACCGAAGCTGTCGTGTTGGCTCGGCTTTAGGGACACGTGTCTATTCTGAAGATTGCTCAGCCTCGGGCCCGTGTGACGGGAAGAGGGCGTGACAGAGCCACTGTCCTGGGTCCCCCAGGGCTTGGGTGCGTCGGCTTGTGAGTAAGCTAACCCCCTGACAGCCGTGGGAGGGAGCCCGGGAGGCCCCTGAGCACACCCTCGGGGGCCTCCCGGGAGACCGTGCGACGTTCTCAGAGCCCTCCCCCTGAGGGATGATGACGCCAGGGTGGGTAGTTGCCAGCTCCCATTCTTCCCGGGTCGAGGTTGGCTCCTAGGATGCAGAGTGACATAGGTGCCGTTAGTCACATGAACTTCGTATGGCGATCTCTGGGGTCACGAGGGAAGATGTGACATGCAGGGCGCAGATGGCATCTGCCGCAGCAGCCTTGTCCAGTTGTTCAGGCGGTGCACTGCACAACTCCAGGAGGGCCAAATCGTGTCCAGGCACCACTAGAGCCGGGGCCACCACAGGAATATATTTCAGTCCTTAAAGAAGAGGCATTGGAGCATCGAAAGCCTGAGTGAATTGGGCAACATGAAGATGTCCTGCCGGTCATTCCTGAGTGCCTGTTTCACACTCTACAGCAGCTTATGTTTTTTTTTTTAAAAAAAAAAAGAGGAGGAGGAGGTTGAGAGTAGTCCACAGCCTGTACAGCCGTCCTCGGCTTCCCTGTGTACACAGATGGTCACGTGCCCTGGCCTCGAAGCCTGTGCCTCTGGAGCTGATGCGCATGCGTGTCAAACGCAGCCCACCCCAGGAAGTAGGAGGCACATCAGGGGTGTCACACACTCTCAGGCTCCTTTTGCTCCCGCAGCCTCTCCCTCCCTGGCTCACTCCACAGACACCCAAGCTGGGGCTCAGGTCTCGGGGCAGGAGCAGGAAACGGCACCTCCCAGAGCTTTCCCTCTGAGTCTCCATGGCTCTGCCTGGGTGCCCTGGAGCAGGGATTCCCTGACTCGGGATGCAGAATGGAATCTCTCTCCCAGATGCCCCCCAGGAGAAAGAACCAGAATTACAAACCAGGCACACTGTTGTACACAGAGGGACCTGAAGACAGCAGTGACCACCTTCATCCTTTCTCTTTTTTGGGGGGGTGGGGGGTGGGGGCAGGTCTTATTGGCTGTGCCACACAGCACGCAGGGTCTTAGTTCTCTGACTGGAGATCGACCCAGGCCCCCTGCATTGGGTGCGTGGAGTCTTAACCACTCTTCCCACAAGGAGATCCCCTGCCCTCCAATACTTGTTTAGTGAGGGTCCATGGGGTGCCAGGTGCTGACGGCACAAGAGTGAAGCAGCCGCCCCCCGAGTGGCTGGTGAAACGGTGGACGGAGGGGGCAGGGAGTGAGAAAGCGAGCGGCGAGGTCAGGGCTGTGATGAAAGGAACCAGAGGCATCACTCACGTGGTCTACAACCCTGGGTGCACTTCAGTCACCCGAGAGGGCGCTACGAACTGAAGCCTGCATGAAGCTAAGCATAAAGTAAACCCTGGGATGCAGCTTCTCATCGCTGGGCTTCATCCATCGGGAGACAGGTATGAGGTTTACAGCAGTGTTGTTAGTCACAGCCCCAAACTGAGATCTGCCTCGAGCCCAGTGTCCTAGGGCAGACACACGGATAAGCTGTGGTCTGTTCACACGGAGGAATACCGCAGGGCAGCGAGCAGGAGCGAACCAGTGCACCCGGCAAGCCGGGGACTAATCTCCCAAACACAGTGTGGAACAGAAGAAGCTATAGAGTTTAAATCTTGTTCCTTAAAGTGCAAGAACAGGAAAACAAATCCAGGGTGATAGAGGCCAGAATAGTGGCTGCTGGCAGGTGGGGAGTTAGGCGTGAGAGGAGCTTCTGGGCCTCAGGAAAGTTTCACGTCTTGACCATGGTCAGTGGTTCTCAGCTGGGGGGCAGCTTTGACCCCCAAGGCGTATCTGGCAGCATCTGGAGACATCCTGAGTTGCAGAAGGAGGGTGCTGCTGGAAGAGGGGCTGGAGGTCAGGGATGCTGCTGAACTCACTGCCATGCATGGGGCAGCCCCCTCGTCCTCCCAGGAGTTACCTGAACCATCTGGGAGCAAATATCAGGCATGTCCGCATGGAGGAACCCTGGTCTGATGGCTGTCTGTTACACCACGGAACTTGTGACAGTCACAGAGCACTGCGCCTGAGATCCGTGGGCTCACCTGGACTGACGTCACCCCAGGGGTGTGCTGGAGCCCTGGCATGCTCGAATCCCACAGTCAGGGATGGCACGTTGGCCGTTGAATCGGTCACCGTGGGAGTATTTACTCCAGGAAAATCGGCAGGCACTACTCCTCAGGGCTCCTGTTTTCTCCTGTCCCACTGGCTATATCTTTAAAAGGAAAAGGAAAAAAGGGTGCCTGGGCCCCACCCACTGCAACTCTGATTGAGTTGGAATGCTCCTGGCATCAGGTTCTGTTTGGTGTTTTGTTTTTTTTTAACATCTTAGGCAAATGGCGTGTGTGGCCAGAGCTGAGAACCCCTGCTCTAGGGGAAAGAGAGGAAGGGGTTCTGCGGAGCGCTGATGCTTAAACTGACACGTCCTGGCTGTCAGCGGGGCTGGAGGCAGGACAGGAGGACCCAGGCAGGGGACCGGCAGGCGCCCAGGCCTGGCGGAGCAGGTGGGCCGGCCAGTGGTCACGTGTCCTCTACTGGTGGTCCTTAAGCGCCTGCTTCACAGTCCCCTGGACAGATTATTTCAAATGCAGACTCCTGGATGCCGCGTCTCTGGGCCCGGCCCGGGAATCTGCATTCTTCGCAAGCTCCACGGGTGAGCTGCTTCAGGCGAAAGGTCCCTGCAGGGAAGGTAGTGAGGGAAACTGGCTGTGACCCGAGCAGAGAGAGGGACAGAGGCGGAAGACAAAGTTGGAAAGGAAGGCCGGGCCACAGAGGGACCTGCACTGCTGAGCGTCTCCCACCTCCCACTCCGAGCTGCTCCTGGGGTCCTCCTGCCAGGCCTGCTTACCTGACAGACCCCCAGGACCGCCGGGGCCGCTGCTTGGGGACCACTCTTTGAGTGGCAGGGCTGTGCCTGCCTTAGAGGTTTTCTTCTAAGGGCATTGTAGTCACCTGTGGGTTTTAAGTAGAGAAAGGACTTAATGTCCGTTTCTGGAATCCCCTCTCGCCACTGCTGCAGAGGCCAAGCGTAACCTTGGGCATACCATTAGGCAGTGGTTGCAACTCGGTGCCCAGGGTGGAGGCCTGGGGAGGGTGAAGCGGGCCCTGGTGCCCTCCCCAGCCCACACGGGCGGCTCCAACTCCCTACTCAAGACAGCCCCGCTTCGAGGCCCAAAGTAGCTTGGGTTCTGAGAGCCACCGTGAGCCCTTCCAGGAAGTCACGCCACGGGCTGCGAGACCTTTCCTGGGCTCAGGTTCCCCCACCCTGCTGGTCAGTCCCTGGAAGATAGAGCCCCACGCCGTCCTCCGGGGCCATCCGCGGCGCTCTCTGTGGGTACACAATGTCCTCATACACAAAAGAACAGACAAGCTGACCCAGGTTAGCGTAGCTCGCTGGAAAATCACCCAGTCTGAGCCAAACAGCCTTGAAAATCCACTCCTAAATCCCAGCAGAGGCGAAAGGGATGGAGCTGAGGCTTTGGGTAGCAAGTCAGCTCCGAGCCCCTGGAGTCAGCTAGCGCGCCTCCCCCACGGACCACACACAGTGTTCCATGAGCCATAGAATTCTTGGACTTCAGCTCAAGGGTTTTGTTTTTTTCCGCAGCAAAGCTTAGAGTGTATTTATCAAACATCCTTGGTGGGCTCTGCTCAGACCTGGCTCATGGCATGTGCTAGACCATTTGGGTCCTCTGAATGCGGTGGGTGTGAGTTGTACGCCCCGCCCACTTGCACAAGGAGCGTGCACGTCTCTTTGGACACATAGCCACGTGCGTGTGGCCCATAGGGAGGGTTGGGACAAGCAGCTGTTTGTGGTCACATCCTTGTGCTCTGAGTCCCTGAGAGCAGCAGCCTCAACCTTGACAGCACACACAGGGAGCCCCAAACCTTACTGGTGTCCGGACTCCACCCCAGAGAGTCCAACCTAATGGGACCTGGGGATGTTTAGAAGTGCCCCAGGGGACACTGGTGTCCAGCCAGGGATGGAGAGCTCTGGTACAGGGGCAGGAAGGGTGAGAATGGCGGGTGGAGGAAATCAGGGAAGACTTCTTGGAGGAGGTGGACCTGCATAGGCTCATCCTGCGTCTTAGAAGTGGAGGCAGCAGCCTGGTTTCACATCCCAGTCCCGCCTCCCCACTAAGAAGCTGTGCCATCTAGGTAGTCATTTGACCTCTGGTAGCATCTTTTCTCATCTGTAATGTGGAGAGAGAAATTCCTCCTCTTCAGAGATACCTGAGAATGTCTGTGTGAAAGCGCTCGGCACCGTGCCAGCCCAGGGGCACCAACAAAGGACGCCCACTGCTGGAGCTCCCTTCATTCTGAAGTGCCACCTCGCAGTATTTGGAAGCACCCAGGGAGGGGGCATTTTACCTCCACGACGCTCTGACAAGTCCTGCCGTAAAGAGGCCCAGCATTTCCCACTCACGTGTGACCTCAGTGATGCCACAGCGCCCTTTGCCCAGCCAGCACCTATTAACCCTCTGCACCCGCGTCATTCCTCTAGGTGGTGGAGAGACTATTCTGGGGAGTTAGCCAAGAGTGGTGGGTGCTGCAGATAGGAGTGACCTGCGGACCACAGGGGACCGGAATCTGAGTTTGGGGTCCCTTGGAAGGGGGTTCTGCGGTGGAGAGCAGACGCTGAGCTTTCTCAGCCGGCAGGGATAGGGTGGCAGAGGCGGGGCTTGGGGCTTGTCCCGAGGACCTTAACCTTGTGGCCTCAGCCGGAGGGGACAGTTAGACCACAGGAAGCAACTGGAAGCCAGATCGCTAGGAGGTCTCCAAGGTATGTCCAGAAGGCGTCTTGGTGGAGGTGGACGCTGAGTCAGTACTGAGCCTTACAGGTCAGTAGAGAGGTCAGCATTCACTCATTCACAATCGTGTGTCAATCACCTGCTGCGTGTGGGGACACCAGCATGTGCCTTAATGACAGGCGGCCCAGTTCAGATGCCACCTCTGAACCTCCGCCTCTCCTTGTCTGCAGGCCTTGAGCAGGCCTGTGTGCTCGCTGGTGGGTGGGAGCCGGCCCCCCACCCGATCCGGGGCCGCGGGGGGCACTAAGCAGGTGCAGCCCTGCCCGTGACGTCCGGGACCCCCATCAGGGCTGCACTCACGGCCCTCCCCGCCTCTCCCGCAGCCGTGACAACTCCCCCAGCCTGAAGGAGATCCGGAACGGCTGCCAGCAGCCCTGCGACCGGAAGCCCACCTTACCTCTGCGCCTTCTGCACCCAAGCCCGGACCTGGTGTCTCAGGAAGCCACGCTCTCCGAGGCGCGGCTCAAGTCAGTGGTCGTGGCCTCCAGCGAGATCCACGTGGAGGTGGAGCCCGCCAGCACTGCCAAGCCGGCGCTGACGGCCAGCGCGGGCGACGACAACGAGCCCAACCTCATCGACTGCCTCATGGTCAGCCCCGCCTGCAGCACCATGAGCATCGAGCTGGGCCCGCAGGCCGACCGCACGCTCGGCTGCTACGTGGAGATCCTCAAGCTGCTGTGAGTGACCCCGCCGGCCAGGCGCCTTGGGTGGGGGGAGGGGCTCACAGCTGGGGGTGTGAGTTGAGTGTGCACACTCATGAGTGTGGGTGCACAGGATGCAGACGCAGGGCATGAGGGCACAGGTTTTGGGAGTGTTGGGAGTGCAGGCCAGGCTCTGTGTGCATGAGTCAGGCATGGCACAAGCAGGATGTCCACACGTGTGTCCATGAGTCTGAGAATCTGTGAGTGCACACGCCTGCCCAGGCTGTGCTGCAGTACGCGGTACCCGAGTGTGTCTGTGTGTGGACACCTCGGCGTGTTGTGTAAGGTGTGGGCTCATTCTGAGTTGTGATTGTCCTCGTGTGCGTGTGAGTGCCTTTGGATGTATGAAGGCAGCGTGTGAGTGGTTACCTCCATGTGTGTGACTGTGCGTACACGAGCTGGGTGCGGGATGGATGTGGATGCCTCTAAGAAGCCCGTATGTGTGTTTCAAGTGCATGTACACAAGTGTGGTTGTGTCTGGGTGCTTGTGCTGCTTCTGTGCATGCGTAGCTCTTGAGTGCTCACGTGTGGGTGTGAACACTTGTGCACAAGAGCTGGAGTACGTGTGTGTTTCTCTGTGTATGTGTGCAGAGGTGCCCATGAGCCGGCACGTGAGTGTGTTGCGTGATCTATGCATGCTCTGTGTGCATGGTGTGTATGTGGTGTTGTGTCCTGTAGCCTCATCCGGTGGGCAGGGAGGAGTGTGCCATGCAGATGAGGGTCTGCGTGCCTGGCTGGTGGGAGGAGCCCTGGGCGGGAGCCAGGAGACGTGTTCTGCTCTGGGTGGTGCTTCTGAGCTGGGTGCTCCGGGCCCGCGCATGCCCCTTCCTGAGCCTCGGCTGTGGGACTCTGAGGAGCCTGTGGTGTCTGTGAGGGTTAGCACGTGCATGCACGCACAGGCACACACACACACACCTGTGCACACAGATACACGCCTGTGCGCACACATGCATGCACATATGCACACGTTAAGCAAAGGCTTCTCATATTTGGAGGCGACTGAATGCAGCCCCCTCAGACTCTTCCTCAGCCCTTGCTTTGGCCCCGAAGAGGAGGCAGTGGTCTCCCAGGGCTCAGCCCAGCCTGGCTCATAGTTCTGGCAGCCAAGGCCAGCCCAGAGTGCACGTGCATTTAGCAATGCCCCCACCCAAAGCAAATCCCAGATTCCGCCCAGAGAGCACCCCCCAGAACGCATCTCAGTTTGAGGCTGAAGAACTGCCCACCTCCTCCCGGGGTGGCAGCCAGCCCTCCGAGGGACAGACCAGCGCGGTCCCGTCTCCTCCTCTGGCTGGGCCCTGGTCTCCTCCCCGGACCCCTGAGTCCAACTGTTCTCTGCAGACACCTGGAGCTCCTGGGCCTTGTGGTGGCCTGGGCCCTGACTCATATTTCTCATTAAGCACTAAGGGTTTGAGTTTCATCACACAGTTGACACTCATTTTTTTTTCCCTTCTTCGTAAACACATGCATGAATGAAGACTCTGTTCTTCCTAATCTGCTTCCAGACCTCCTGCCTGCCCATACCGCCCAGCTGCCAGGTCGTGGGTGGGGGTTGGGGGGCCCACCGGGCAGTGTTCCTGACCGCTGCTTGGAGCAGCCCCTCCCGCCAAGTTCGGGGGTCTCCACGAAGCAGGGTGCACACTTCCTGAGGCCCTTTTCCCCATGGGGGTGCTCAGAGCACAGTTTGGGCCTGATTACTTCTCCTGGCCGCTCTCCTCTGCTAACTCTGCCGCCTGCTTGAGTCCCTGGCCCACCAGAGGGCCTCACATCTGTCAAATCCGCAAAACCTCCGAAGTATGATCCGCTGGAAGAAGCACACATTCAGAGTCAGGCTTTTGGGTTCAGGGGCTGGGGATGTCCATGTCAACTTGGGACCGGGGGCTGGTTACACACCCTCTCTGAGTCATAGCTGCCTCCAAGCAGAGAAGGCCTGGGTACAGCACAGAATAAGTACCCCCCAGGCACAAGTACTGGGCAGATGGGGGTTACTGTACTTTCAATAAGAACAACTGTATTTTCCTCTATTTTAAGGTACTGTTGGGACTGAGACACATCATCTATTTAATAACAGCACTTAGGGAGGGGAAAAAAAATTATGGGATTCAGTGCAGACTCAGTTTGCAAGAAACGTACATCTGAGAATTGAGGAAGTGCTGCCATAGGACTTAGTCTGCTGTGTTCTTGGGGCCTCGGTTTTCTCATCTGTAAAGTGGGTGTTTTCCTCAGAGAGAAGAATTTAGGACTTGGTAAGAGTGGACTGCTGTGATCAATAGGACGGCTCGCTAGATGAGAGTCATGTGTAGACAATGAAAGAACAGAGGCTCTCGTGTGAAATTGAGGGGTCTTTTCAGCACATTGTGGGGTCCAGAGAAGCCCTGCCCAGAGCCAGGGCCCAGCCTGGCAGACCGCATCCACAAGGAGCAGGCACCTCTCTATCCTGAGAGAGTGGGCGAGGGTCCTGGTTAGTGGTCTGCCCACCGGAATGCCTGCAAACCGTTAGAGTCTGACACCTTCAGAAAGGAACATAGGCCACAATCAGCTCCCCGGAGACTCTTGCAAAGGAAGAGCCCAGCACAGGTCAGGGCTGACACTGAAATCATGGTGTGAGGGCCAGGCTGGGTGGGACGATGGGAGGAACATGCACTTGGGAGTCAGACAGACCAGCTTTAGCCTCTAGTCATCTGGAGTCCAGCTCTTAGCCTGCTGGGCACGTGTGTGCAGTCACACATTTGTGTATCCATCTCTCTATGCATTCTTTCATCAAACACTGACTGCACGCCCAGAGGGGCTGGGTTCTGTGCTAAATGCCAGGGCCCCTCTGCTCGAAGCCTCTGCGTCCCAGTAGTGCCAAGTGCTGAAAGCAGCGGCATCGCCCGGTGGGGTGGAGCGTGGGAATCTCTAGGCACAAGTGCCGTGGCAGGCCGAGGGATGCCCTTCTGTCCAGGAAGAGAAAAGCTGCCGTCACGAGGGCTGGACGGGCACGTTGGCCATTTTCTCATCAGCTCGAACCTGTCTGCCTGCTTGTTACTTTTGCAAACACCTGGATTTTGAAAGAGGCCTCAGTGGGCTGGGGGTCAGCTGGAAGATGCCTCACCCTTCTGGGGCCCGTAGGGAAAATGCAGATGGACTTGGGGTTGTTCTAGTGACCAAGAAACATACTGGTGACCAGAATGTAGAAGGCAGGTGCTGGGGACATGGCCCAGGACAGCCCTGCTCGGTGAAGAACTTGCTCAGCCAGACGTGTCGGATGGCACAGCTCTGCAGAGGGGAAACATCAAGGGTTTGGTGCAAGGAAGCGGGGAGACTGGAGACATAAGAATGGCTGAAATAGCCTCCGGCAGGCTGAGAGATGGAGAGAGGGGCTGTTATAGGCGAGGGGCCAGGATGAAGCCACAGAGTCTGATGAGGCTCTGGGGCGCGGTGGACTAGAGCCCAGCCAGCATCCTCTGTCCTCATGGGGGTCCCCAGGCCCCAGACGCGACCACTACCAGCTCACCCTCCACCAGCCGCTGTCCTCCCAGTGGGACTCCGGATCGCGAGCTGGGTTCCCTGGGGGGCAGGGGTGGAAGGACCACCTCCTTGATTGCACATCAGTCCACATCTAACTGATGAGCTGCGTTAGGACTCTGAGTCTGCCTCTCCGGGCCTTGGTTTTCCAGTTGTGAACTGAGGATGGTCCTCCTGGTCAGTGTGTTCCCGCCCCCAGGGCTGCCTTGAGCATTCAGTGAATTCCTGCATGCCTCGTGTTCACCACAGCACCTGGCATCTGCGGGCTTGTGGCAAGGACAGGAACCCGGGCCCCACAGTCAGCGTCTCTGCACGTGGGCCTCTGGCGAGGGTTGTAGATGTTGCTGGCAGAGCAGCAGAAACTCACATCTGTACGTGTGTGCGCAGTGCACGTGTTCCAGTAGGCGGACCCGTCTGTTTGGAACCTTGCAGGTCCAAACTCCTGGGGCTCGTGGCCGCTCAGTAGAGTCCACACGCTCCCTGGTGCACCCGAGAACCCTGATCCGCCCGCAGCCCGGGAAGGTCCCCAGTGGGGTGATGGGGCCGAGAATGGGGCTTTGCCCAGGTCGCCGGCCGCAGAGATAACGGCCACTCATTTCTCACTGTAGATTTTAATCCCTGGGCCAGCTGGTTGGCCTGTTCAGAGAGCAGATGGTTGTGCGTGTGATGGCAGGAGCAGGGCAGGGCAAGCCTCCCGACACACCCTCCTGGCACCTTGGTCTGCCTCACCCCAGGTGCCCTGCTCACAGTCCTCTAGGAAGGCCGTGGACCTCCCGCCAGTCCCCTAGGCCTCGCTCTGCCCTAGTTCACCGCCCCCAACCCCGGAGCCCCTTTGAGGACCCCACCCCCACCCCAGGGAGCCACCCTGCAGGGTGTGGCTGCAAGAGACCAGGGTTCGGGTTGCACGCTGCGTGCAGGCCACCATCAGGACCAGGCCTGCCTGACCCAGACCCTTGTGCTTCTGAGAGGCTCGTGTAGCCCCAGCGTCTCTGGCTGGGGCGTCTCCCCAGGCACCTCGTCCGGGGCGGCGCAGAGCCCCAGTTTCATGGCACCGGTCGAGCTGGGCCGCAGATCTGCCAAAGTGCACCGTCTCCTGCCGGGTCAGGGCGGTTGTCCACACCTTCAGAGCTACCCCGCCCTCACTTCCTGCGTCCCCCGCCTCCCCAGCCCAGCTTGACCCCGGTGTTACCCACCCGCCATCTTCCCGCGCCCGCGAAAGGAAGTCCTCGGTCACGTCGGCGCTGAACCCCTCGTGGAGCAGCACAGGGCCGGAGGCCTGGGTCTGCTGCTCAGAGAGCCTCATTCAAGTACAGCTTCTCCCTCGTCAGCTCCGTGACCTTCAGCAGGCGTCCTGGCCTCTCTGGGCCTGTCTCGCCTCTGTAAGCAGGGGTTAGGGGAGTCCGTGCATGCTGTTTGGCCCCCAGGGCGCACCAGAAGCCTTGAGGATGTTTAAGGGCCCCTGGTCCACCCTCACTCCCTCCCTGAGCCTGGGGAGGCCTGGCTGTCCTGTGCTTCCCAGGCTGGGCTCAGTCCTCCCAGCCTGACTGGCAGCTCTCCCTGCCCCCAACAGGCCGGCCTGGCCTGCCAGCCTGGAGGCCGGCCCTGCTCTCAGGGTGCTCGCGACAGGCGCCCTGCTGACCACGGGAGTCCCACCCCCATCCCATGGGCCTGGCCAGCCCCCCGGCTCACGCACCCGGCCGTGGCCTGACACTGCCACTGGAGCCTCCAGACTGGTCACACTGGGCGTTTGGAGCAGGTCCAGGAGCCGGCCACAGACTTGGAGCTGGGCAGGGCCGCGGCCAGGAAGGACAGGCCCTCCCCCTCGTCCTTCGCCCCCGGTTCTCCTCCTGGTCCCGCCCGCTTCCACCCAGACCCCAGCCCAGCTGCCCACTTGGCACCAGGTGACGCATGCTGTTCACCGAGCAGTGGTATGACGTCCCCTTCCGTTCAGGAGCGAGCCCCGGGCCAGGCAGATCCCGCCCAGGGGCCCGGCAGGCACCCACAGTCCCGGCCCGACCCTGGCCTGGGCCTCTGACGTCTACTCTGGTTTGTGGTTGTTGCTCAGCTGCCCCTTCGTGTCCGACTCTGCGACCCCATGGACTGCAGCACGCCCAGCCTCCCTGTCGCTCACTATCTCTTGGAGCTTGCCCAAGTCCGTGTCCACTCTGATTATGGAGGATTTAAACATTGCTTAGAATTTTCTGTATTAGCAGCCTTTCCACACTGAGCGTTTTTTATCATCTTTCTTAAAGCACAAGAAAAACTAGTATGTGCCCCTTTTTGAGAACAGGAATGGGCCTGCCTCTGCAGATGGAAACAGTGGGCCGGACCACGGACTCAGGAGCCAGGCTCCCGAGTCACAGTGTCCATGTGACCTTGGGCCTGTGCTCACCGAGACTCAGTCTTCTTGGCTGTAGAATGATGAGCTCACCGGGTACCCTGGAGGAACGCAGGTCTGATCCACACATGTGCCTGGAATAGCCTCTGGCTTGTGACGGGCGCTGTCTACAGCATTTGCACCGATTATTCTTAAATTTGTCTAGAAACCATGAGTGAGTCAGTGACATGTTGGGGCGGGGGGATGGGTTCAGAGGGAGACGAGGCAGCTACCGAAATCGGCGACGGCAGGTCTGAGGTCAGAGGGGTTTCCACGTCCTGACAGGGGCTCCCTCAGCCCAGCACCCCCCACCCCGGGCAGTGGACACCCAGTCTTGCCACTGGAGTCTGAGGGCCTGGCTGGGTATCCTTGCTCCCAGCCTCCCGGCTGCCTGAGCTCGGCTGGGTGGGGAGGCATTCCAGGCCTCACTTCCTCACCTGGAGGGCAGGTGTGATCCTCCCGTCCTCAGGAGCCTGTCCTGAGGACTCAGAGAGCCAGGCTGTGCCCAGCGCACGGCCTGGGAAAGGGCTCAGTAAACCTCAGCTGGGCCCACCCCAAGGACTTACCTCAGGCTCACAGGCCTGTCTGGGAATCCGTTCCCGTGCGTCCGGGGCTTGTGTTTTTCCTCAGCACACTGCAGTGTGTGCGCTGGACCCCGATACCGCCCTTTGTGTGGAGGAAGGAGGGCTGGGAGCACTTCCGACACAGGGGTTATCTACACTGTGCTGGGTGAAAAGATCTTCCTCCTTTTTTGGGGATAAAGTACAGGCAGACACGCGGCATATAAACAGATACTGTATGCTGGGAGCACACTTAGGGAAAGTGTTGAGAAAGCCCCTTGGGGCGGGGAACAGGAAGGCCCAGCTCTGGGAAAGAAGGTTGAGAAACTGAATTCTGGGAATTCCCAGGGGTAGGATCCGTGCTACCCCTGCCACAGGCCCAGGTTCAACCCCTGGTTGGGGAAGTAAGATCCCACAAGCTGCGGGGTGCAGCAAAAACCACCCCAAAACAAAAAACCATCGAACTCTATACACAACCGAGTCGTGGGGCCATAGGACCAAGAGTTATGTCTGGGGTCTGGGGCCACCCTCTGCCTAGGCCAGGCTCCCACAGAGATCTGGGGGCTAAGAAACAACGAAAGTGCATTTTCTCTCATTTCTGAGGGAGCTGGCACTCTGGCATCAAGGTGTGGCTACTGTTGGTTTTGCCTGAGGCCTCTCTGCTCGGCTGGGAGGCGGTCACCCCTCTTTGTGTATCTGTGTCCCGAGCTCTGCTTATGGGGACACTGGTCGGGTTGAATCGGGGCCCGCCTTAGTGACCCCAGTTTACCTTGCTCTCATCTTTGAAGGCCCCACCTGTGTAAAGCTACTGTCTGGGGCCTCGGGGTTAGGCCTTCAACGTGTGAATCTGCAGGGGCACGTTCCAGCCCACAGCGCAATGGTGGTCTGAGAGCTGGGTGCAGCAGCCGGGAGGTAGAGTCCGGGAGCTGGGGGGCTGGCCCCTTCGGTGGCCGCGGCCAAGTCTCTGGACAGGCTCGACAGGCCCCGCCACCACATTGCAGATGGCACGTGCTTGTCCCTCAGGGTCCCTGGGAGCCAAGGTGACCGAGAAGAATCAGACCATTGTGGTCCCTGCCTGACTCTCGCCCCATCTCTGACCCTCAGTGATGACACACCGTTAACCTCCCCAGGTCCAGACCAGACCTGACTGTCACCCCTTCTCTTTCCAGGTCGGACTATGATGACTGGAGACCGTCTCTGGCCAGCCTGCTTCAACCCATTCCATTCCCCAAAGAGTAAGTCCCCCACATGTCCCTGGAAACCTTTGGCCTAAGAGAACAACCTTCACCGTCCACCCTGGCCTTAGTGGGGGACTGGTCAGGTCGTGGGACGCACCTGGGGACACCACAGATGACAGAGGGAGGTGGCAGCGTTGGTCCTCGGCCGGGGACCCGGGAATGTTCACACCCCCACCCCGAAGGATGGGGATACACCTCATTGCATGGTTGGATGGCTTCACTGGGCCACGAATACAAAGCTCTCTGCACTGGCCTTCAGGCAGTCAAGTTAGCGATGCTTACGGAGCATCAGATGGAGCTGGGCGCCTGCCCCTCCTGTCTCTGAGGACCAGAGTGAAGATAACACGAGTGGGACCGCTCCGTCTGGGGTACAGCCAGATGCTGAACACTCCCTTGTTATCCCCGTGACTGTGATCTCGCTCCACAGTGAGCTGGGCCAGAAATGGACCCTTCAGTCTCTGTGGATGGTCCTCATCCCAATACTGAATTTTATCTTGGGGAAGAGAGAGAAAGCTGTCTGATGGATAATGGCCCGAGGGGAAGGCTCTGTCTCCATCAGATCAGATCAGTCGCGTCCAACTCTTTGCGACCCCATGAATCACATCACGCCAGGCCTCCCTGTCCATCACCAACTCCCAGAGTTCACTCAGACTCACGTCCATCGAGTCAGTGATGCCATCCAGCCATCTCATCCTCTGTCGTCCCCTTCTCCTCCTGCCCCCAATCCCTCCCAGCATCAGAGTCTTTTCCAATGCGTCAACTCTTCGCATGAGGTGGCCAAAGTACTGGAGTTTCAGCTTTAGCATCATTCCTTCCAAAGAAATCCCAGGGCTGATCTCCTTCAGAATGGGCTGGTTGGATCTCCTTGCACTCCAAGGGACTCTCAAGAGTCTTCTCCAACACCACAGTTCTAAAGCATCAATTCTTCGGCACTCAGCCTTCTTCACAGTCCAAGTCTCACATCCATACATGACCACAGGAAAAACCATAGCCTTGACTAGACGAACCTTTGTTGGCAAAGTAATGTCTCTGCTTTTGAATATGCTATCTAGGTTGGTTATAACTTTCCTTCCAAGGAGTAAGCGTCTTTTAATTTCATGGCTGCAGTCACCATCTGCAGTGAGTTTGGAGCCCAGAAAAATAAAGTCTGACACTGTTTCCACTGTTTCCCCATCTATTTCCCATGAAGTGGTGGGACCAGATGCCATGATCTTTGTTTTCTGAATGTTGAGCTTTAAGCCAACTTTTTCACTCTCCACTTTCACCTTCATCAAGAGGCTTTTTAGTTCCGTTCGCTTTCTGCAATAAGGGTGGTGTCATCTGCATATCTGAGGTTATTGATATTTCTCCCGGCAATCTTGATTCCAGCTTGTGTTTCTTCCAGTCCAGCGTTTCTCATGATGTACTACTCTGCATGTAAGTTAAATAAACAGGGTGACAATATACAGCCTTGACGAACTCCTTTTCCTATTTGGAACCAGTCTGTTGTTCCATGTCCAGTTCTAACTGTTGCTTCCTGACCTGCATACAAATTTCTCAAGAGGCAGATCAGGTGGTCTGGTATTCCCATCTCTTTCAGAATTTTCCACAGTTTATTGTGATCCACACAGTCAAAGGCTTTAGCATAGTCAATAAAGCAGAAATAGATGTTTCTCTGGAACTCTCTTGCTTTTTCCATGATCCAGCGGATGTTGGCAATTTGATCTCTGGTTCCTCTGCCTTTTCTAAAACCAGCTTGAACATCAGGAAGTTCACGGTTCACATATTGCTGAAGCCTGGCTTGGAGAATTTTGAGCATTACTTTACTAGTGTGTGAGATGAGTGCAATTGTGTGGTACTTTGAGCATTCTTTGGCATTGCCTTTCTTTGGTATTGGAATGAAAACTGACCTTTTCCAGTCCTGTGGCCACTGCTGAGTTTTCCAAATTTGCTGGCATATTGAGTGCAGCACTTTCACAGCATCATCTTTCAGGATTTGGAATAGCTCAACTGGAATTCCATCACCTCCACTAGCTTTGTTCGTAGTGATGCTTTCTAAGGCCCACTTGACTTCACATTCCAGGATGTCTCGCTCTAGGTCAGTGATCACACCATCGTGATTATCTGGGTCGTAAAGATCTTTTTTGTACAGTTCTTCTGTGTATTCTTGCCATCTCTTCCTAATATCTTCTGCTTCTGTTAGGTCCATACCATTTCTGTCCTTTATCGAGCTCATCTTTGCATGAAATGTTCCTTTGGTATCTCTGATTTTCTTGAAGAGATCCCTAGTCTTTCCCATTCTGTTGTTTTCCTCTATTTCTTTGCATTGATCGCTGAAGAAGGCTTTCTTATCTCTTCTTGCTATTCTTTGGAACTCTGCATTCAAATGGATATATCTTTCCTTTTCTCCTTTGCTTTTTGCTTCTCTTCTTTTCACAGCTACTTGTAAGGCCTCCCCAGACAGCCATTTTGCTTTTTTGCATTTCTTTTCTATGGGAATGGTCTTGATCCCTGTCTCCTGTACAATGTCACGAACCTCATTCCATAGTTCATCAGGCACTCTATCTATCAGATCTAGGCCCTTAAATCTATTTCTCACTTCCACTGTATAATCATAAGGGATTTGATTTAGGTCATACCTGAATGGTCTAGTGGTTTTCCCTACTTTCTTCAATTTAAGTCTGAATTTGGCAATAAGGAGTTCATGGTCTGAGCCACAGTCAGCTCCTGGTCTTGTTTTTGCCGACTGTATAGAGTTTCTCCATCTTCGGCTGCAAAGAATATAATCAATCTGATTTCGGTGTTGACCATCTGGTGATGTCCATGTATAGAGTCTTCTCTTGTGTTGTTTGAAGAGGGTGTTATGACCAGTGCATTTTCTTGGCAAAACTCTATCAGTCTTTGCCCTGCTTCATTCCGTACTCCAAGGCCAAATTTGCCTGTTACTCCAGGTGTTTCTTGACTTCCTACTTTTGCATTCCAGTCCCTTATAATGAAAGAACATCTTTCTTGGGTGTTAGTTCTAAAAGGTCTTGTAGGTCTTCATAGAGCCATTCAACTTCAGCTTCTTCAGCATTACTGGTTGGGGCATAGACTTGGATTACCGTGATATTGAATGGTTTGCCTTGGAAACGAACAGAGATCATTCTGTCGTTTTTGAGATTGCATCCAAGTACTACATTTCGGACTCTTTTGTTGACCATGATGGCCACTCCATTTCTTCTGAGGGATTCCTGCCTGCAGTAGTAGATATAATGGTCATCTGAGTTAAATTCACCCATTCCAGTCCATTTTAGTTCGCTGATTCCTAGAATGTCGACATTCACTCTTGCCATCTCTTGTTTAACCACTTCCAATTTGCCTTGATTCATGGACCTGACATTCCAGGTTCCTATGCAGTATTGCTCTTTACAGCATCGGACCTTGCTTCTATCAGCAGTCACATCCACAGCTCGGTATTGTTTTTGCTTTGGCTCCATCCCTTCATTCTTTCTGGAGTTATTTCTCGACTGATCTCCAGTAGCATACTGGGCACCTACTGACCTGGGGAGTTCCTCTTTCAGTATCCTATCATTTTGCCTTTTCATACTGTTCATGGGGTTCTCAAGGCAAGAATACTGAAGTGGTTTGCCATTCCCTTCTCCAGTGGACCACATTCTGTCAAATCTCTCCACCATGACCCACCCGTCTTGGGTTGCCCCACGGGCATGGCTTAGTTTCATTGAGTTAGACAAGGCTGTGGTCCTAGTGTGATTAGATTGAGTAATTTTCTGTGAGTATGGTTTCAGTGTGTTTGTCCTCTGATGCCCTCTTGCAACACCTACCGTCTTACTTGGGTTTCTCTTACCTTGGGCATGGGGTATCTCTTCATGGCTGCTCCAGCCAAGTGCAGCCATTGCTCCTTACCTTGGACGAGGTAACCAGGGCCTAACATGCCTGCAGGCCTCTGTTTTGATAGATGCGAAGCAGCGGGCCCCGGGAGGCCACCCCGAGCCCTCTGCGGAGCCTATTAAAGAGGCCATGTTTATGAAATGCGGCCCTCCAAGGGGACATTACCCTCGGTAATTGCCCCATTTGCCGGCCTGGCTGGTCCCCACAGCCCCCAGGACGTGAGACCGGAGAAATCCGACTCCCGAGGGCAGTGGCGTCACTGGCGGCAGCCCTGGCCCCACGGCCCGGGGGACGCACCTGACAACAATCCATGATGCAACTCTGCCCCAGGGGCGGTCCCCGACCGCCGCTCTGATGCAGCCGGCAATTAGCGCGGCTGTGCCTCAGCGGTGGAGTGATTAACACACACACCTGGGTCCCTGGTGCCCACGTGCAGACACGCTCATGTGCACGCCGCTGAACGCCGCTTCTGTTCAGCGGGGAGGGGCCCGGGGCTCAGCCTGTTCCCGTTCTGACCATGTCCTGTCGAGTCGGGACACGATGTCCGTGTTGCCTGCTCAACTTCCTGTTCGTTCCTGGAACCAGGCCTGCCATCCCCAGAGGCAGGCCTGCGGGCCACCGTGCTGTCGTCGCGAGCACCTCGCTCACTGCGCTCTTCCCCTTGTTTCTATTCCAGAGCTCTCGCGCACGAGAAGTTCACCAAGTGAGTATTCGGGCAACACCCGTTACCCTCTTCCAGTACGCACATGCCCTGTCCTGCAGGCATCCCCCAGCGACCAGCCATCCTTCTGGCCAGTCCTCTGCACGTGCATCCAGGGAGGCGAGGATGGCGCCCCCCGGAAGTTCTCCCGAGACACGTGTCCCTCCAGGCCCACCCGGGCATCTTCTGATCCTGCCAGCTGAGCTGGCACCCCACCCCATCCTCAGCCTCCCCATCCTGGTCCACCCCCAGCCAGGACCCCGGATGCGACTGTGTCCCCACCCCGTCTCTTTCAGGGAACTGAAGTACGTGATTCAGAGGTTCGCTGAAGACCCTCGACAAGAGGTGAGGCTGCCCCGTCCCTGGCGGGCATGCTGTCCCAGCTGCAGCAGGGCGCCCATGGCTCTGCTGGCACCTCCCTGACCCCCTCGGGCATCACGACAGTTCACACAGGCCCCCTCCCCTGCCTTTGCTCAGACACAGCCCCCGCCCCGCGTGTCTGAGCCCGGCCCGTGATGCCAGCATTCTACTGTAAACGCGGGCTCACCAGAGGTATTTCCTAAGGCAGTTTCTCCTTGGAGCATAGGCCTCGCTTTAGAGCCAGGCCGGCACCAGGGCTTCTAACTGCATCTGAGATCATGGCACATCCTCTCTGCCGTTCTGATGATCAGCGGGCCAGGGATGACACTGCGCTGGGATGCTTCCCGGGCGCGGTGGCCGAGGGCCGCCCCAAGGGGAGCGAAGCCTTGCAGCCCAGGGCCCCTGTGTGTGAATGGGGACTCAGAGCGGGCTGGGCGCCCACCCCAGCCGTACTCCCATCACACAAGCGTAAGGGCAACAACCAGCCTTCATGAGGGGCTCACCCTGCATCGCGCACACACGTTCTCGTTTAATCCTCATGGCAGCCCTATGAGTAGGTGCTTTTATCACTCCTATTTTGCACCAGAATCACCTTCTTTTTGGAGTTGAGGAAACTGGAGGTACCTGCCCAGGGTCACAAGACGGGTGCCCTGGCCGGGACGGGAACCATACCCCGGGAGTCAGGCTCCGGAGCCTGCGTAGGGCCCAGCCCTGCAGCACGCACACTGGGCGAGGGGGAGAGGGGCTGCAGGGGACCGCCCTGGGGAGCTCAGGCCTCTTCTCCGCACATGGAGTCTGGGACATGAGGGGGCTGGCTCCCGGGCAGGTACAGAGGGGGACCCAGGCACCCCCAGCAGAGCCGGAGGACAAGGAAGGCAGAGGAGGAGGGGGTTATTCTCTGTGGGGCCAAGGCCACGCTGTAAAGCCTTGTTCTGGAAGGATCCGAAAGGATCTAATTTTAAAGCACCATGATCCCACCCTGACTCCAAAAGCGGTCCTCAGGCAGAAGCAGTAGACTGAGCTTCTGAGAGTCCGGGTCCCAGGGAAGGCCTCCGCCGCCCTTAAACCTGAGCCATTCCCTGCTGGAGGCAGAGTCTGAGTCCTCCCGGAAAGGGAGGCTTTATTTCAAACAGACTTTGATGTTGATGAATGAAAGTGGTGCCAACTGCTTCCCAGGGCGGAGCCGCAGCCCAAGTGCCGGGAGCGGCATCTCCCAGGCGGGGTTGCCCCGCAAGGACATGGCCCGCAGCAGGCCCCCGCCCCGCCTCGCCTCCCCTCTCCCCTCCTCACCCGCCTCTCTCCCCCATGCCCCTCCACCTTCCTTGCGCTCGCCCTCTCTCCCCTCTCCTCCCACCTTCTCCATCTCAGATGGAGCCAGTGGCTGTTTGCTTATAAATCATTTGCTGGATCTGCTGCACAGAGTTCCGTACTCTGGATCTCTCGTTTCTTTGAAGTAGCTCAGTTGACGTTCGGAGGGGAATCAAAGCCTGGCCGCCCCTGCGTGCTGTTTACTTGTGCGGGGGTTGTGATCAGTGGACTGTCTGTGAGCAAGTGGCTCTTGGCAGCAGGTTGGCCTTCACTCCTGAAGGAAGTGATGGGGCTCTCGCCTCGCTCTCTGCTGAGGACGGGGAGGAGGAGCAGCACAGGCCTTTGTTTCTGTCTCCTTCTGCAGTTACAGTGGGGCCAGGGTGGATGTGGGGTTCCTCCCACATACGCACACGTGTTTGCACACACGCACGCACCCACAGGCGGACACACGGCACTCTGGGAGGGGAGCTGACAGCTGCGGAGAGAGCTGGGGGCATTGAGATTGCCCGTGCTCTGCACAGACTGGTTTTCCTAAAAGAGGGTGTCAGGGTCCCAGAGAGGGGTGGGGGGTCAATGGGGCAGAGCCGACCCCAGAGGATGGCGCCCATGAAGGTAGAGCAGGGGAGAGGCTGACCCCCAGGGTTGGAGGGACAGATGCCCCAAAAGTGAGGGTGAGGGATGCGGAGAGCAGACACCACAGTAGTGAGGGGGCGGGGCGGAGGTTCCAGAAAGGAGAGCAGAGTGCAAGAGGGGGGACTTGGAGACACGAGCAGGGAGAGGCCCAGACAGGAGGGAAAAGCAGCTTCCCCATCAGAGGCACAGGAGAGCGCTGTGGGGGTCCCTTCACCCCTCTGCCCCAGCTTCACTGGGGCTTCAGACTGGGCGAGTCTGGCTTCATTCAGTGAAGACTGGCTTCATTCTGGGTGACTAGACAAGCCAGGGCCTGGCCGTCCATCTCCAGGAGCTGGTGGCAGATGGCTGGAGTTCCCCCTGTGTGTGGTCATCAGTTTTTCCTTAAAGGCCTTTCCTGGAATTTAGGGGAAGGCAGGGCGTGTCTGGGCTAAACCAGGTTGAACAGTTTCCTTAAGCATGAGCACGGGGCTCGCCTGGGCCTTGGGTGTTGGCCTGCGTGGACCATGGGCCCCCGTCATCGTGGGTGCACAGGACTGACCTAGCGCGTCTCCTCTGCCGCAGGTCCACTCGTGCCTGCTGAGCGTGCGAGCCGGCAAGGACGGCTGGTTTCAGCTCTACAGCCCCGGAGGGGTGGCCTGCGACGACGACGGGGAGCTGTTCGCCAGCATGGTACGTGGGGTATGGGGAGCACCAGAGCTCTGTGAGGGCGCTGGGTTCACCCCTTCTGAGCAGTGAGAGAGCTACCCCGTGCCCGCTGGGGCCTGCCCTGAAATTTCCAGGCTGAAAGGATGCTGGTGATGAAGACGCTGATGGTGACGCCAGCCCTGAGTGTCACCTTCCCATGTCTCACCCGAGTGGGCACTGAGCCAGAGGGCCCCCCAGAAACGTGAGGAGGGACACGTCCTGTCGCCCCATTTTACAGTCGAGGAGTTAACTGCTCAAGCTAGTGGGTTCACTCTGCACTCCAGCGCTGTGTACGTTGAGGGGACTGAGCACTTGCTGGTACAGGGGCCCCAGAAGTCGTTGCAGGTCCACCCACTCGTCTTATCCTTGCACTGAGAAGTCAAGGTCAGGATGAGCGGCCCACCTTGGAGATGACGGCTCTAGAGGTCACCAAACCAGTAAGCACACCCTTTGGTGGCTTCCCCTTTCCCTGCACGCTGCGGCCATCACCTCACCTGACCACGCACCGTCTTTCTTCGTCTTCAGGGCAACCCATTCCCTTAACTACTTCTATGTTGACAAGCGCAGAGAGGTGCAGGGGCGTGCCCGAGGTCACACACGACCCTCCCTGCGCTGGCCCATCCTGTCTGGAGCCACCCTCCTTGCAGTGGCAGAGGGAGCACAGATGCCCCTTCCCCAGGGCAGACGCCCCTTCCCCAGGGCAGACGCCCCTTCCCCAGGGCAGACGCCCCTCCAGGCAGCCGGTGCTCTCACCGAGCCTGCTTCCTGACACAGCTAGCTCTGTTCCACAATCACGCGTGTCCCAGAGCGTGGGAAGGCACAAGCCTAGGCCGGCCGTGGCTAAGGTCGCCGCCCTGCCCCACGCTAGCCTGATGACCTTGGACCAGTATCTTCCCTCTCCAGCCTTCAGTGTCCTCGTCTGTGAAATGGGGGTCGTAGTCCCGGCGTCTTGGGGTTACTATGGTTATGGCGAAACTAGGTGCGAGGCGCCTGGCGCTCCGTCAGCGCCCACAAGTGATGGCTGTGGTTTCTCTCGTCTCTGCTGGGCAGCCGGTTCAGTGGAGTGAGCCGCTTGTCATGCCCTCTGCAGTGAACTTAGGGTGGTGTTTGTGCTGTGACAGCAGACCCCAGCGCTGCCTCTGGATCCTTGCTTGGAAAGGGGCTTATTTTTAAGTTCCTTTTCTTACGCGCTCACTCACCACTCCTCATCACCTGCTGCCTGAAGGCCCCCTTCAGAGTGCCCTGTGCATCCTGGAAATGCTGGCCTTGCCTGCCTGCACCACCTCTCTCTCACTTCTCCTGGGCTCCTCTGATGTCACAGTGTCACCATGGCAACATTTCGTGGTGTGCCCCGCCCACCCCAGTGCAGTGACTGTGAACAAGAGAAGCTGGCAGCTGGCAGCTCCCCAGCCTGAGAGATTGCATTTGTGAGCCAGAATTGTTAATGATGGAGCGGAAAAGGGTCTATGTGGAGAAGGAAGCAGGCGGCCCCTGGATGGCGGTGCAGTGTTGCCATGGAGACACGTGGCACGGACGCTGTCCCCTGGATGCGGCTGCCGCTTCCAGCCGTGGAAGGGCATCTGCTCCACTGTGAAGTCGGGAAGGGCAAACCAGGTGGCTGGGGACCCTCGACCCTGAGGCCCACCCACAGGTGCGCTAGAAAGAAACAGGTCTTTGTACTGGAGTGCAGCTGGTTTACAGTGTCAGGTTACTTGCAGGTGTACAGTGAAGTGAGTCAGTTACACGTACACACAAATCCACTCTTTTTTAGATTCTTTTCCCAACTAGGTCATTACAGAGTACTGAGCATAGCGTTCCCTGTGCTATACAGCAGGTCCTCACTCGTTAGCTGTCTTATATACAGCAGTGTCAATCCCAATATCCCAGTTTATCCCCCGCCCTGATCCTTCGCTGCCAGTAACTGTTTGTTTTCTACATCGGTGATTCCTGTTTTGTATGTAAGTTCATTTGTACCTTCTTCTTATTAGATTCCACATATACGCGATATGACAATCTCTAGGTCCATCCAAGAAACACAGTTTTCTTAAAAGCTGTCCCGCATATAACCCAGATGGAGCAGAATTTACCCGTTCCTGGATTTCTGGGGCAGGTGCCTTCGGGGCCTCAGAGAGCACTGGGGACGGGGAGACAGGGCTCCACAACGTCCCCTGCCCTGCGTGTGCGGCCGGGCCCTGTGCACCCTGAGCACGCACCTCCAGGAGTTCCTGCCAGGCTTGACCGTACCTAGAACCCAGGGGGCCAGATGTCAGCACAGCCACAAGGACGGCGGGAGAGGGGCTCCTGTGCGTGTGTGTGTGTGTGTGTACGTGTACAGGGCATGGGTAAAATGTACACACCGTGAATCCTACTACCTCCACCGCGTTTTTATGTTTTCCTGAAGTACAGCTGGTTCACAGGGCTGTGTTCATTTCCGCCCGCCTGAGCCCTTTCTGTGTGTCTGGTCTGTAGCATCAAGTGCACTGATGCCAGTCTGCAGTCATCACAGACCTCATATTCCCGAACGGAAACTGGCCCCACTCTGTAATCGCTCACTCCCCACTGGCCCCCAGCCCTGGCCCCCACCCCGCCCCCTTCTGTGTCTGTGGTCTGACTCTGCATCCCTCCCAGGAGTGGGCCCTGCAGGATGTGTCCTTCTGGGACTGGCTGACCTCAGGCAGTGCGGTGACCGCAAGGTTCATCCCCGTGGGAGCCAGTGTCAGAGAGGGGTCCTCTGAACCCCCGGGGAGGGTCTGGTGATGGTTTCAGATCTGGTATCCAGACAGGGTGTGGGGTGCGTCTGGTCAGTATCTTCCGGCCTCACAGTCTTTGGGCCACAGGCAGGCACTGCGGGGCACAGCCCGTGGCGGTCACGGCCCCTCACCTGGCCCGTGTCTCCTCACAGGTGCACATCCTCATGGGCTCCTGTTACAAGACCAAAAAATTCCTGCTCTCCCTGGCGGAGAACAAGCTGGGACCATGCATGCTCCTGGCACTGAGAGGGAACCAGACCATGGTGGAGGTGAGGAGCCGGCCCCAAGCCCTGGCCAGGCGGCCGACTCTCCCGGGCCCTCATCCTTGCCGATGGAGCACCTTCCAGGAGCTTCCAGGCGCACAGAGCTACTGCAGGAGCTGGGCCACGGCAGCAGACGAGGCAGCCCTCCCGAGTTTGGCGGAGCAGGAGACCTTGATCAAACTGTCTGCTCATTCCACCTTCATTTAACTCGTGATCGTCTGTTGGTCTCAGGGATTGAGCAGGTTTCTGTTCTGTCCTGCCTTTTGCTACAGAACAGACTACCTCCAAGCAGGGGCTCCAAACAGTGATGCTCATCTGTTTTTCTCCTGGGTCTTCAGATGGTTGGGCTCCGCCAACTGCTTCTCACTGTGGTCTCTTAATGGGGTGGTGGTGGATGGGGGCGGGTGGGCTGGGTCTTCCCAAGGCTGCCCCCTCTGCATGTCCAGCGCTGACCTGAGGGGACTCAGGCCACGGAGACGGAGCAGCTGGGGCTCCCAGGCCACTGTCAGCAGCGCAGCCCTGGCCTTAACCTGCCCATTCGCCAGCCTCAGGCATTCAGTCACCTCTCTGTCCCCCAGAGCCCCCAGCAGCCTGGGGCTCCCAGAGCCATTGTCCAGATGGACGTCACGTCTCTCCTCTGGCCTCCGCCTCAGAGTCAGGCAGCATCACTTTCTAGCCACCAGAAGGGAGTCAGCAAGGCACTTCACCTATCGGCGGGGAGGGCACCAAGCAATCAGACCAAGGGGAGAGAGCGTGGTCTGTCTCTCGGGCTCCCCAGCCCCCGAGCCCAGCCGCATCGTGCGTGGAGTGTTGGCCAGGGGGTGCCGGGGCAGGCAATTCCCCAGCATCGCGCAGAGGGTGGGAGGAGAAGGACCTCTGATCGCAGGGCACCCCAACCCCAGCCCCTCCGCAGGCGCACAGGGCTCTCGGGGCACTCGGGACAGGCGAGGGTTGGGCTCCCCAGCCTTTGCAGAGCAGCCCTGCCCAGAGTCCTGGCTGGTGGTGACGTGCCTCCTGGTCTCGGCAGATCCTGTGCTTGATGCTGGAGTACAACATCATCGACAACAACGACACGCAGCTGCAGATCATCTCGACCCTGGAGAGCACGGGCGTGGGGAAGCGCATGTACGAGCAGCTGTGCGACCGGCAGCGGGAGCTGAAGGAGCTGGTAAGCGCGCGGCTCCGCACAGGGAATCCCGCCCCGGGACCCCCTTCCCACCCCATGGGCCTCTGCCTCCCTGACTCCTCTAATGTCCCAGAATCTGGCTGGGCTGGCCACTGCCTCTTCCTTTAGGGACCTTCATGGTCTCAGTTCCCTGTGTTTCTTGGAATCACCTCTCTGATAAACCACCTGCACTCAGGCCTGGCCTCGGGGTCTGCCCTGAGACCAAGACCATCATGCTGTCTGCCACTGCCGTCCTGAGAGGTGTTAGCTGGAGAGGGGCGGTCCAGGGTGAACACTCAGGGAAAAGTGGGTCGTAACCAGCTGGCTTCTGTTTGCAGCAAAGGAAAGGCGGGCCCACCAGGCTAACACTGCCCTCCAAGTCCACAGTGAGTTGGTCTCCTCCTGGGGGCTGGGTGGAGGGAGGAAGGTGGGCTAGTCCTCCCTGGGGTTGGGGGCAACAGCAGGCAGCCTCTCTTGCAGGTGATGCGGAGAGGTGAACAGGGACTCAGTGGTGCTTCACAAGCCAGCTTTTCTAGGCTAGAACTGTGTTGCAGGAAACCAAACGTGATAAAGATTACTGTTAATATGTTACAAGTTATTCACAATAGCAACACTAATAGCTCACATACTTGTGCGCTCATGTGTCAGATTCTGTGCTAATAGTTCATTTTATCTTGACACTAAACCTTATCAGGTCAATGCCTCTTTCCTTCCCCATTTTACAAGGTCTTCAGGGATCTTAGTTTTTTCTGTCCTCCCACTCCCCCGTCCTTGGCACATAGCTTCCACTTCACAGTCCAAAAGAGCTGCTCAAGCTCCAGCCATCTAATCTCCATTCAAGCCGTGAGGAAAAGGCAAAAAAGAACACCAGCCCTTCCCTTTATGGACCTTCCTGGACGTTCCAATGGACACATCTGCTTATATACCATTGTCCGGGTTTAGCACATGGCCCCACCTAGCTAGGACATAAGCCTTAATTCAGGGCAACCAGTTGGCAGCTAGCACTCAAGGATTCTACCACAAAGATGGAAGGGACCCTCAGCGACCTCAGCATCTAGTGCTCATACTCGCTGATCCCCACAGGCCTTAGTGTTGAGGGGACCTCAGTGTTTTCAGGCGGGGAATGGTCACAAGCCTGGGAAAGAG
Source organism: Bos grunniens (assembly GCF_055505025.1). NCBI lineage: Eukaryota > Metazoa > Chordata > Mammalia > Artiodactyla > Bovidae > Bos > Bos grunniens. The sequence continues at coordinate 8,395,215 of NC_141182.1, forward strand.
AGAGGGTCAGACACACACACTCACACTGCGGGAGGGACATGGCCTCGGAACCCCCAGTGCTGACTCAGGGTGTGACTCAGCACTCCCAAGCCTTTCTCCAGCCAGGTAGCTGCCACCCGCAGAGACGTGGAGGCAGCCCCGCCCTCACGGACACACCACTTCGTCCCAACCCACTGGCCCATACTGTCCCCCCAGTTAGAGCTCTTCGTGGGGAGGCCCCAGGCCTCCCCCGAGACCCCGCCTACCCGTTCACCCACCTGCAGGATGCCGACTTGGCTCGTTTGCTGAGCTCTGGCTCCTTCGGAAACCTGGAGAACCTCAGTTTGGCCTTCACCAACGTAACCAGTGCCTGCGCTGAGCACCTCATCAAACTGCCTTCTCTCAAGCAGCTAAACCTGTGGTCCACTCAGGTATGCATGGCCTGTCCACTGCGCCCTCCTCCGTGCCTGCCCTGCACCATCCTCCACGGCCGGCTTCTGCCCAGGACCCGTGGGTCCAGCCGCTCGATCCCCATGCCCCTCTGCAGCCCAGCACCCACACCCCGGCAGGGTCCCAGGCCAGAGGAGGGCTAGGCCCTGTGAAGCCCAGCGGCCCGTCTCACAGTTGGAGCTGCCGAGGCCCAGAGCAGGGACGTGCCGGGCGGAGCCTGGGGGAGCTGACGCGGGTCTCAGGCCCCTGCCCGGGGGCACTGCAGGCAGCCTGGGGGTCTCCTCCAGGTGGTGATGAGCGTGCGGCATAGCGTGCTCTGTCCTGCCCGCACCAGTCCGGCTCTTAGGCACTTACTCCCCGGCACGTGTGCTCTGCACGCCCCCGTGAGGTGCAGACACTGACACCTCATCTCTCAGCCGGGGCCCCCAGCTTCCCCCCGTCCCAGTGGTAGCCACAAGTCGCTGGGTTCACAGCCCCCCTTGACAGATGGCAACACTGACTCTGGTGGGCGAGCGGGGCCCCTGTTGGGGCCACGGCACCAGCAGACCTGGCCTGGTGTGAACCCAGGTCAGGGAGGTGGAGTCTCCGAAACGAATGAGAGCAGCCTCAGGCCTGAGCCGGGTCCCAGCCACTTCCTCGGCCACTGCCCCAGCCCCAGGTTTCCGGGGGAGGCCTGAGGCAGGCCCCAGACTGAGGGCGTCTCTCCCGCAGTTTGGAGACGCCGGCCTGCGGCTCCTGTCGGAACACCTCACGATGCTCCAGGTGCTGAACCTGTGCGAGACGCCCGTCACCGACGCCGGCCTGCTGGCCCTCAGCTGTGAGTCCACACGCCCATCCCCTCAGGCCTTTCTCCGTCCCCATGGCACACGGGGCACCACGTGCTCGCTGAGCACCTCCTCGGGCCAGGAGCACAGCAGGGGACTCTCCCTGCCCTCGTGGAGCTGGTGTCATTGAGAACAGGAAACCTGAGCGAGGCCTAGCCTGTCCCCTCATGTGGTCCCAGCCCTGAGGGCCGTGGTCACCGCGGGGTCCCTTTGGGCTGGTCGGCAGTGGGCAGCGAGCTCTGGGGACACTGGGGTACAGGCAGTGACAGCAGCCAGGGAGGCCCCAAGGGCAGGGAGGGAATGTGGGCCTGATTCAGATCAGCTCCTGCCTGAAACGACCTCTGTACCTCGCATACCCCAGCTGCTCCCCTGAATCCCCACTCCCCAGCCCTGTCTCCTGAACAGAGGCCTCGGTAACTCAACCCAGCCCCCAGCTTTTCTATCCCATATCTGCAGCTACCCTCGGCAGGGTCTCACTGACCTGATGACTGTCTGTCTGTCCGTTCCCATACAGCCATGAAGAGTCTCTGCAGCTTAAACATGAACAGCACCAAGCTCTCGGCGGACACCTACGAAGACCTGAAGGTAATCCCTTCTTCCCCTTCCTTCCTGCCTTTGCATGTGCCAAGGTCCTGAGGTGGAGAAGGTTGGCATGAACTGGCTCTGAAGCAGACGTGACTAGAGAGCGAGAGAACAGCTTGGGGTGAGACTGCATCAGCCCTTAGAGGTTGCGGCAGGCCCCTAGATTTCATCTGAGTTCAGTAGAAAGCTTGCAGAGGCTCTGAGAAGGGCAATACGTTATGCTAAAAGCTTGTTTCTGGCTGTTAGGTGGAAAACGGGGATTCTGAGGGAGAGTATAAGCAAGGGTAGCACCATAGAGAAGGTCTGCAGGACTGGGGTTGTCACATGGGCGAGAGTTGGGACCAGCCCGCCAGGCTAGGCTGGCAACTTAGAACTGGGGAAAGACAGAATCTGAGTGGTAGAAGGCAGACACGTTTGTTTAAAAAAGCATGTCTCATCAGGACTGAAGGCTCCCAGGCCTAGCGCCCTGGGAGGAAGGGCTGGGCCAGGAGACGCAGTGCCATGAGTGCACCGGCCTCTGGGCATCCCGGAAGCCCACTTCAGGTGTGGCCCCCTGCCCCCCAGCTCAGTCAGACCCGCAGCCCAGGGCTCACTTGCTGGTGAAGCCTCCAGATGGCCTTCGGAGCACCCACTGTGGGCCAGGCCCCTGCTGAGGATGGGGGCAAGGAGGTGCGGCCAGTTTACCTCTACCCAGGAAAGAGCTCAGACCCAGTGGACAGATACGCACAGCAAACTAAGGGAGGTCAGGGCTCAGGGGCCAGCAGGGAGGGGACCACCTGCTCTGTTCATCGGGCTGAAGGAGCCTACTCAGAAAGGAGGGGTTAGAAGTGAGCCTGCCTGGCAGGCCAGTGTGCAGGAAGCTGGGGAGACAGGATGTAAAGGCAGGAGACCAGCAGCCTCTCTGTACAGCGAAGGCTTGCCAAAAAAAAAAAAAGTCAGCTGTTTATAAAAGAAGGCAGAGCAGGACCGCGTCTGGGTGGCAGGGGTGGGGAGCAGGAAGCCGCTCTGAGGAGCTTCAGGTGGGACTGTAGAGTCCAGTGACACGTCCTGTAGGGGAGCCTGAGTGCGAAGTAACTTGGGGGTCCTCCTCCACTCTCCCTGCCCAAGTCCTGACAGCCTTGAGGACGCATAGTTCCACAGACAAGTGAGAACAGTCTGTGTGCTGAGCACGCAGCGTGGTCTCACACAGGGCGCTCTGTGTTTGGTCCCTCTCCCCATCTGGACACAACTGGACCTGGAGTCCCTCCACAGAGGAGGAATTCCGCTCTGGAGGCCCAGACTCTGCCCACGGGCACGTAGCCTGCAAGTGCCAGCGGAGGGCACACACCCCAGGCTTCCCACCCCCAGAGCTAGTGATTTGAAGCCCCTCTGGGGTGTGCACGTGGACTCCCCAGCAGCCGTCACCTGCTTTCTCTGGGGCTGGCCACATCCCACCTGCTGGGTTCTCCCCAAGGTCTCCCAGCTCTGGGCTTCGGAGCCCCCGACAGGCAAAGTGGGAACGGTAGTCACTGGTACGGGGGGAGCTCCGCGCCACCAGGTTCTGGAAGGGACCGGATCCTTCTTGCTCCCCCAGGCCAAGCTGCCCAACCTGAAGGAGGTGGATGTCCGCTACACGGAAGCCTGGTGAAGCTCCCGTCGGCAGGAAGCAGTTTGCAACCGCAACTCACAACTCCTGACTAATAGCCGTAGAGCAGCGGGTCTCGGGGTCCCACCCCCGTCCTGGCTGTGAGATAGATGGGGGAGTCTTTCTGGGGGCAGAGGGCGGAGGGGGGAGGGTGGGGAGGGGGGGTCCGTAAGCACGCCCAGCCCCCGCCTGATTCTTTTAGCTTCATAATCGGAAACCTTGACCTGATCTAAAACGGACTTCGTAGCAACCAGAGGAGTGGCAGTGGGTCGGGGAGAGGGTGGGGGTGGGGGGCTTGGGGAAGGGGGACCCTTTGTGGATTTTCTTTGCCTTTGTGTTCAATGCCGCGTGGGAACAGTCAAGTCCGACCCCACTTTCACGTGACCCCGCTGGGCCCAGAGGCCGAGGAAGGACCTGTCCTCCTCCAAGGCCCGCCGAGAACTCGCCCCACCATCGCCATCGGACAAGACCCAGTCCCGTCATCCCACCGTCCTGTGTCCTCGCCATTGCTATGCAAAGTGATTCTTGTTGTACATAAGATTTAAATAACGCACCTATTTAAGAAACGTTGACAAATTGCAGGTCTGGGACCTGCCTGTTATTTATGAAGTCTTTGACCTACCCACCCGCCCGCCCACCTGCCCGCCAGCCACCCCTGGCGTGTAGTACTGTACAAACCAGTCAGCTGGTAGTGGTAGTATTCTTGTTATTTTTTTAAAGGAAACAGACGGAAAAGAAAAAAAAAAAGAACCTCCTTGGAAAATTAATTGCTTTTTTTGTAATGGATTCTGTCCGCTAATGCTCTCTTGTCCGTCCGTCCCTCTGCCCGCCACGCCACCGTGCATTTCGATTCCAGATGTCTCCAGTTTCCTCACGGGGTGGGGGTCAGACTGGGGGAGGAGAAGTGGGGTCCCCACATTGTCGTCTCGCTCCTCTAAGGCCCCAGCTTCCTCTCGGCCCCCTTTTACACATCTGGAGGGGTGGGGTGCTAACCTGTCCTCCCGTCGTCCCATAAGAGAGCTGCCCCCACCCTTCCCGCGGAGTACGCCATCTCTGGTGGCCTCTGCCGTCCCCCTCCTGACTGAGACTCTGCCACCCGTGGCTTCCCTGCCGTCCTGTGCCTCCCGTGGTCCCTCATGCATGCCCGCCTCTCTGCATGGTCTCTTGGGAGAAGAGAGACGTCTCCTCCACCGGCCTGACCGCCCGCCCCACCCCACGAATGTGACCACTGCAACGCAGACTCCCTCCTGCCCTTCTCCGTCCCCCGACCTGCCCCAAAGACACACCCATCTCCATTTCTTTTATAAACAAGCCCTCACTGTACAGAACAGCCCTCATGGTTTACTTGGGGTCCCCTCTCCCCCAAGCCCCATCTTCTGTTGGTTTAGCACAAATACCCCCCTCTTTCAGCACCTCCAGACCTAACCCCCAGTCAATGTAATTGTTTTATATATATTTAATCTTATTCAATGGAAACCATGCTTTTGTCGTTTTATACTTTGCTAGGTAGACTTTATTACCCCCCCCAACTATGCCCTCATTTTTTTAAAAAAGGAAAAAAAAAAGAAATTGGGTTTCAGTCTTAATTCATTTTCTGTGCCAGGTTTGATTTCGTGCGTGCGTGTGAATGTGTTCTGTTTCGTGTTTTGTTTTTGTTGTTGTTTTCTGTTGTTTGGTTTTATTTGCTCCCCTCTGGTCCCATACTTTACAGCACTCTGGTGCAGGAAGAAGCAGAAGCAAAAAAAATAAAAAAATCTAAAAAGAAAAAAAAAAGAAGAAGAGCCGAGACATGCCACCTTTACCCTTCGCACTGTTGCTTTTCCTGATGGTTAATACTACTGTCACGTAGCTGTGTTCAGAGATGTGAAAAACTTTCAGGCAAAAATAAACTGTAAGTGACTCATTGACATCTGGCCTTTCTGTGTGGCTTTGAGGGGGCCTGGTGTGGGGACAGGAAGGGCCAAGACCTAGGCCAAGAGTTGGGGGGCTCACAGCAGAGCCTCTACACCCTGTGTCCAGGGCTCCTCACCCCGGCACACTTGCGAGCCAGATCTTTGTTGTGGGGCCATCCTGGGCATCAAAGCCCCAACCCCCACCCACGGGATTCCAGGAGCACCCACCCCTACCCCAGCAGATAGAACAACCAAAAATGTCTCCAGAGGGTGCCTAGCGCCCATAGGGGACAGTCACCCCAGGAGACAGCCCGGCTGTCCACCTGTGCCACAGGACCCCCGCGGAAGCTCTAGTCCAGCGAGGTGCCTGCGAAAATGCAGGGTCCAGGGTGGGGCCCCAGACTCTGCATTTCTGAGGAGCTCTGGGCGACGGATGCTTCCACCCACCCTCCTCTGTCCCCTAACCCCCTACACCATCTTCCAAGCCCCAAGGACACTCTACCTCGCCGCACACCTGCTCTCACTTCCCGAGGCCACTGCAGCTGACCCCACTCGGCTGACCCGCGGGACGCCCTCCGGCCGATCAGGGAAAGCGGGTGCCCTGTGGGAGGCTCAGGACGGCCCAGACCGGCAGGGCTGGCGGACGGGCTTCGGGAGCTCCGGTGCTCAGGCCAGATGGGCCGGGCGTCAGGAAGGCCAGCTGCAGGGCGGGACGCAGGGCCGCGAGGCACCGCAACCCGCCACCTTCCCACCAGCAGAGGCCCTGGCTCAGGAGGCGCTCATCACCTGCCAGACGAAAGGGAGGACCCTGCCAGCGACCGACCTCAGCCCTCTGCCCTCTGCTGTCACCTCGGCTCCTCTGGCTGAGCGGGGAGAATGCAGACTACCTGGCGGAGGCAGGGTCGGGGGAGAGGGCGTTTCCTCCCCCGTGCTGTTCCGTCAGGAGCCTCCTCTTCCCTGAGCTTTGATTCCAGCTACCAGTACAACCCCCACCTTCTACCTTGGCCTGGCAGGATCTGCGGTAGTCCCAAGAGCCTCACTTGCTTCAACTCCGCCCACCCACGTGAGCCACAGCTCTCGACCCTGCCCACCCACGTGACTCAGCTCTTAACCCCGCCCACCCGCGTGACTCACAGTTCTCGACCCTGCCCTCCCACGTGACTCATAGCTCTTAACCCCACCCACCCCACATGCCTCACACCCCCTGAACTGGAAGGCTCTCCGCTTGCGGAAACTGAGTTAGACGGTGTCTTCCTTTGCCCCGCTGACCTGCACGTTGGAAGCAGCCCCTGCTGCAAGTTCCCAGGCCTCAGCATCCCTTGTCAGGTAGCCCTGCCCCGCACCCCCACCCCCCACCCCCAGGAGTTAGCCCTTCCTTACATACTGCACAGCCCACCAGAGTGGGCCTTATGTTTCATGCAGAGACCCTGCTTTCCTCCACCAACACGCAGGCAACCCCCACAGCTGATGTGAGCACCCACTAAGAGCCCAGTGGAGCAATGGGCCCTTGAGATGGGGAGGGACGTTCATCAGGAAATTTCAGGGCAAATCCTGAATTAGGGACAGGGAGAAACACTCCCAAGAGAGTGGCTGTTGGATTAGTGGGAGCTGAACTCTGTAGTCCACAGGTCAGCTTGATGCCCCGCTCACGGTGACTGCTCCAGATGGCACTGTCTTCCAGTCACTTAGGCTACAGTGTGAATGGTACACCCTGGAGTCGTGCCAAGGGGGAACCTCATTGTTATTTGTGCCTCCCAGACTGCTCTAAAGTTAAGCTGTGCTAGAAGTTTCTCTGAAGGCCCACAGGGAAGGGGATCAGAGAGCCTTGGAAAAGGGTCTGGCTTCATTCATTTATTCATGCACTCAACCATTCTTTGTTGAACACCTGCTTCTAGGAGGTGCTTGCAGGTTCTAGACAACATGCTAGAAGAAGCAAGAAACATGGCCTTTGCCCTTTGGTGCCGCAGTGACCTGAAGCATGCTGGTGAGGAGTCAGCGTTGATATTGTGTGGCAATAGCAATGACAGGAAGCTATGGCAGGCGCAGGAGGTGACAGCTAACCCAAGCTTTGGAAATCAGGAGGGCTTCCTGGAGGAGGTGGTATTGTTGACAGTGAAGAATGAGGATGTATGTCAAGTCAATAGAGAGGAAAGGGGAGTGTGCAAAGACGTGGCAACAGATGAGCGGGATCTGTACTGGGAACTGCAGATGGAGAGCATGGTGGGGTGAGGGGGGACACGGGAGGGATTGTTATCGTTGGGGCTGAATTGTGTCCCTTAAAAAAGAGATGTGGAGGGGGAAGAGGACAAAAAAAAAAAGAGATGTTGAAGTCCTAACCAACCCCCTCCCCCAGTACCTAAGAGTAGGACTGTATTTGGAAACAAGGTATTTACAGAGTATTCAAGTTAAACTGACGTCATTAAGGTGGGCCCTAATCCAATATGACTGGTGTCCCTGTAGAAAGGGGAAATTTGGACCCAGAAGCAGACATGCACAGCGGGAAATCTACCGGATGAGACTGGCACAGGGAGAGGGCCACATGAGGATGAGGGCAGAGACGGGAGTGAAGCTGGGAAGAGAGGCCTGCAGCAGATCCGGCCTCACAGACCCTACCGACACCTTGAATTCGGTGTTCTGTGAGAACCGTGAGAGAATACTCCTCTCTTATTTTAAGTGCCCCCCCACCCCTAGTCCATGCTGCTTTCTCACAGCAGCCCTGAGACAGAGTACATCCGTTTTCCTGGGCCACCACACAGAGTATCCCAAACCCAGAGATGTATTCTCTTGTTTCTGGAGACCAGAAGTCCAAACTCCAGATGTCGGAAGGGGGCCTTGCTTTCCTTCTCCTCCAGTCCCTGGCTAGCTGCTGGGTCGCATCAGTCTCTGCCTCTGTCCCATGTGGCCCTGCCTCTTCTCTACCGCACCCTTCCCTCTGCCTTTCTCCTTCAGGGACATTTGATGTTGGTTCAGCGCCCACCTGGATAATCCAGGGCTTCCCTCACAGCTCAGACGGGAAAGGATCAGCCTGCAATGCAGGAAACCAGAGTTCAATTCCTGGATTGGGAAAATCCCCTGGAGTAGGAAATGGCAACCCACTCCAGTATTCTTGTCTGAGAAATCCTATGGACAGAGGAGCCTGGCGGGCTGCAGTCTGTGGGGTCACATCCTGAATAATCCAGGGTGATCTCACCGCCAGAGCCTTAACACATCACCTGATCTGCAAAGAAGTTTTTCTTTTACCATATAAGGTCCCAGTCACTGGTTCCAGGTGAAGGCACCTTCTGGGGCCATTATTCCACACGCTGCATAATGGGGGCGAGACTAGCCATCGTCTCCTTAGTCATATTTAGAAGCCTGGGATTTACCCCGAGGGCTCTGAGAGACTGTTAGGACATTGCAATTATCTTACTCATTTTCTGACAAAGCATGTATATAGCTCCTCCTATGTGCCAGGCACAGCAACAGTTTTGTAACTCTGAATCCATTCATTCCTCCTGCCAAACCTTTGAGGCAGGTGCTAACATGATCCCTCTTGACCACTGGGGAAGTGGAGGTCAGGAGATGCTGCATCCTTCAGTCAAGGTCATGCAGGGAGCAGGGGACCAAGGCAAGCTTATGACCCAGGCATTATGGGAAGATCTATCCACCGCTGGCTGGTGAATGGATGGGGCTGAGGCTGGAGCTTAGACCACATGGAGAAACAAATTCAAGAGAAGCTTAGGAGTAAAACTGCAGAACGTGGGGATTGGTATGGAAGGAGGGCCAGCAAGGAGTGAAGGAAGAAGTTCAATTTCTTGCCTTGTTTCCTGAAGCTCTGTGAGCTCCAGAATTGTACCTCTGCCGGGCAGCAGCCCTCGTGGCAGGCAGGGCTGGTGTGTGAACACTAGCTCTGGGTCCTGGTGGGGGCGGAGAGCTCCAAGGCTCCTGTCCTTCCCTGGAGTCCTTCCCTGGGGTTCATCTCCAGCTGCCCCCAGGGTTCTCTTGCTTGTTAAGACTTCCTACCCTTCTCCTCTCACTTTCCCATGGTTCCATTTCTGGTTCTGGGGTCACTTCCCACGTAAGCTTACCTGAGCCGGAGGAAATCATTGTTTTAGAGCCAACTTCTGGGGAAGCCCCAAATTAAGAGTGCCTGACCGTGCCGGGGGACAGAGGGCCGGGATGGAGGGGAGCGCCTCCATGACAGACTGAGAAATCCCTCCCAAGGGGACCAGGTCACCCAGTATTCCTGCCCCGTCCTTGGTGACACAGGCACTGCTGAGCTTTGCCAGAAGGGCTCTGCAGCTAGGGTCCCCAGAACCACCTTGCACCCATTTTGAGAGGTGGGGGTGGCAGCTGACGGGAGCTCCCGGACATTGCTGGTGGAACTAGAAATCGGTTTGACTGCTTTGGGAAGTGTATCTAATCAATACTAAAGCTAAACATCTGTCAACATCATGACCCCAGAGCTCTGCTCCTGGGGAGACGGCCAAGAGGGCTGAGCTCACATGTCCACCAGAGACACAAACAAGAATGTTTATAGCAGAGTATTCATAATAGCCCAGAGTGGAAACACCCTAATGTCCACTCACAGGAGAATGAATAAACTAGCTGTGGAACAAATACACAGTGGACGACGCAAATGCCTCCATCGACGGGAGGAAGAGTAAATACACCATGACACATCCGTATGATGGGGTTCTGCATCAAAAATGACCCGACAGATACACACAATCGGGTAAATGCACTGGACAGGCGTTACATTGTGCGAAAGGAGGCAGACACAAATGAGGGTTTGCCGTGTGATTCCATTTATATAAAGTTCACAAACAGCCACAGATCATCAGTAATTATAGAGGTCACAGAAGTGGTATCTCTGCAAGGGTGGGGAGCATTGTTGATCAGGAAGACAGGAGGGAATCTTCTGGGGGTGATGAAAATATGCTGCATCTCGATACACAAATATTTATACACATGGAGTTCTACACTTAAGACTTGTGTAGTTTACTGCGTATGTACACATCAGCTTTTTTTTTTTTGGCTATGCCGTGTAACTAGTGGGATTTGAGTTGCTCAACCAGGGATCCAACTTGTGCCCCCTGCAGTGAAAGCATGGTATCTTAACCACTGGCCCACTAGCAAATCCCAACATCAACTTTTTCTTTTTTTCAAGATTTTTTTTTTTTGATGTGGACCATTTTTGAAGTCTTTATTGAATTTGTTTTATAACATTATTTCTGTTTTATGTTTGGTGTTTTGGCCTCGAGGCATGTGGGATCCTGGCTCCCCTATCAGGGGTCAGGTAGAACCTGCATCGGGTGCATTGGAAAGTGAAGTCTTAACCACCAGACTATGAGGGAAGTTCCTCAACATCAGCTTTTAAAAAGTAGCAGCAGGTAGAAGAAGAAGAAGGCAATGGCACCCCACTCCAGTACTCTCGCCTGGAAAATCCCATGGATGGAGGAGCCTGGTGGGCTGCAGTCCATGGGGTCACTAAGAGTCGGACACGACTGAGAGACTTCACTTTCACTTTTCACTTTCCTGCATTGGAGAAGGAAATGGCAACCCACTCCAGTGTTCTTGCCTGGAGAATCCCAGGGACAGGGGGCCTAGTGGGCTGCCGTCTATGGTGTCGCACAGAGTCAGACACGACTGAAGCGACTTAGCAGCAGCAGCAGCAGGTAGAAACAATCCAAATACCCATTCATAGATGAACAGATAAATAACCGGGATGCATATTCACAGTGGACTCAGCCACGCGTAAGAAGGAATAAAGCACCCCTGCGTGCTCCAACATGGATGAACCTTGAGACCAGTGTGTTAAATAAGCCAGACAGGTTCCGTTTATCTGAAATATCCAGAACAGGAACGTCTATACAGACAGAAAGCAGATTAGGATTTACCAGCACCTGGGGCGTGACCACTGAATGGGTGTGGGGTTTTATGTGGGGGCTGTCGTATGGTCAGGCCAGCCACGATGGCGGTTCCCTCGCTCTCTCCACCTGCCCTGCCCGACCTGGGCCTGCTTCACCGTTAGCTCGCACACACAACTTGCCTTCCTACACGCTTGCCCCAGGCCCCAGCTGGTGATTATGCTTCTCAAAGGGGCCGTGAGGAGTCCTGCTACTGCTTTCCCTGGTAGCTAAGGCGCCCACCTGACCCCAATTCCCCCCGGAACTGGTGACCTTGCCCTGACCCCGGAAGCAAAGCCTGCCGCCATGCTTTGCCCGCCTCCAACGTCTGCACACGGTGGGTGTTGCTCCAGGACCGTTACTTCAGACAGGTACTTTTCACGTCTCTATTGCTGACTCCCGGCTCTTTTGTCTTGTTTTAAAGCTGGGCAAGTGCAGGGTTTTTTGTTTAAGTTCAGTTCTTACAGGTCTTATGGGCCTGCGGGGTGTAGGGCCTTGTAGAACCTTTTAGGCCTGAGGGGTGCAGCCCACCGTTGAGGAAAAATTTTGGGAACTAGATAAGAGGTGGTGATGGCAGAACATGGTGAATGTTCGAAATGCCATGTTAAAGTGATATCTTGAATTTGAATTTTGTGCCAGTTTTTTAAAAGCAGCATCAAAACAGAACTTTTTAAATGAAGAGGTGGTTGCTGCTCATTTCTGCTCTGTCTGGTCTGGGGAGGGTGAGGGAGGCCGTTGCCAAAAACTTGGCTCCCTGTCCACCGACGCCAAATAAAAATACAGAGACAGAGTTTGGAGGAAATAGAAAGATGGCTTTAGTCCTCTTCTGGGCGAGGGGAGGACACAGCAGACCAGCGACTCTAGGACTGTACCCCCTCGCTAGGAGAACCGAGAGGCTTTATGTAGACTGGATCTCAGGCTTAGAGTAAATAAATGATAAGGCGCCAAGTAATGAGCATCTTGCATTTTTCTTCTTCCCACGTTACTTAAAAGCAGTAACAGCTGGCATTAGGCAGCTTTGTCCGTTTGTCTCTGCGTTATTGGCCTGCGACCTTCTTTCTGAAATGCAAACAATTCTAAGGGCTGATTTTCTACAAGAGAGTGTAGGGTGTAATGTACATAGTATCAGGGGTGATAAGTTTCCTTTGTGAAGGACAATTCTAGTTACAGACACTGTAGATTAGCAACAGTTAAGCTAGGAGCGATTAGCTCTGATTAAGTCCTGTCCCTTCTCTAGCCCGTTCACTCTTCCTTTTACTTTCCTTGCTCTCAAGAGAGGGAAGACTTCTTTTCTGTTTTTGCTGCAGTGTGCCAGTGCCACCATGACATTGCCTGTTAGAACCATACTTGTCCATCCTTATGAAGCCTCTTGGTGAAAGGTTGTGTCCCCGCCTCAAAAGACTTTCTACTGCCATCTGCTGGAAATTATCATAGTAAACACACAAGTTTGTATAATAGACATACGTACTTCTCGATGTGTTGCTCTTCTGCGCTGTACATGGCGGGACAGGTGACTTGGCCCTGTTTCTCAGTGCACTCTCTCCAGATTTGAATGGGCCCTTGAGTACCTCAAGGCTGACCTCCCCTCTGGTCCACACTAGCCTCTTCCATGTTTGTCAGGGAGATGAAATCCACATGGTCCCTAGTTTACTCATCAGTACATTGAAACCTGCCTTTCAGAGCCACCTCCAGAAACGAAACGTTCCCCAGGGCACTTATGTTCATCACAGAAGCAGGGGGTTGAGAATGGGCTAGAAGGTCTTGTGGACTTAAAAGTATTCACAGTCTCAAAGCTGGGAGTTCCGTTTTATTCGGTGGGAATTTTTAGGACTTCAAGCCAAGGAGACAGCATCTCCAGTAACCCTGAGAGAACTGATCCAAGGAGGTGAGGGGAGGAGGCAGGTTATATAGATTTTTGTAACAAAGGGAGTCAGAACATCAAAGAAAAAAACATATTCCAAGGTAAGTGCTTTTCTGTGTACGGGAAAACTCAGGGCTCACTGAAGTCATTCCTTTGATATGTGCATGCTAAGTGGCTTCAGTCTCCTATTTCTGCTTTTCTAGTCGCTCAGTCATGTCTGACTCTTTGTAACCCCATGGACTGTAGCCCGCCAAGCTCCTTTGTCCATGGATTCTCCAGGCAAGAATACTGGAGTGGGTTGCCACGCCTTTCTCCAGGGGATCTTCCCGACCCAGGGACCAAACCTGTGTCTCCTGTAGCTCCTGCACTGCAGGCAGATTCTTTATTGCCTTTGCTAGGCCCCTCGCCTCTCTGGGGCCAGCATCCTGCCTTTAGTGTCCTCCGGGCTCACTGGAGGGAGTGGCTGCAGTCTGCTGGATCTCAGGTATTCTTTTCCTTCCCAGGTTCCCTCAGGCTTACCTGCCTCTGTTGGGGCTGCAGTCACTGACAGGAAACATTCCATTTCTCAGGCTCCGCCAAGCTCCTAGCCACAGGCATCTTGGCTGTTTTTTCTCTGTTGTAGGGACAACGAGCCTAAAACATGCCTAAACACTGGGCTGTGTCTCATCTCTGACTTGCCAGGATTTGCCAGGGAGGGGAAGGGGCTGTGGGATCCAGTGGGAAGGAGATTCAGCCAAGAGGGCTCTGTGCTGGGCACACCTTACCCCTCACATTGATGCCAGAAATTCAGCCTCTATGAAGCTGGTGCCAAATCCGATTTCAGAGACAGAGTTTTGGGTGAAGTAGAAAAGAATAGCTTTATTGCTTTGCCAGGCAAAGGGGGCCACAGCAGGTCTGTGCCCTAAAAAACTGTGTCCAACTTGGGAGGATTTGATGGAGAGTTTTTTTTGCAGTGGTTCAAGGGCTGGGTTGCTGATAAGGATCAGGGTCTCAGGTGACCAATCTCCTGATGGGCTTTTCTGGTTCCCTTGATCTGGCCTCAGGTGACTTCTTGATGAGCTTCTCCAGAATAAAGAATGCTTACATCTTCCGTTTGTTGGGGGTTTCAGTTCTGTAAAGATTTAGCTCAGCAATGTTACGTATATCCCTCAACCTGGGGCTTCCTAAGTGGATCATTGGTAAAGAACCCACCTGCCAATGCAAGAGATGCAGGTCTGACCACTGGGTGGGAAAGATCCCCTAGAGAAGGGCGTGGCAACCCACTCCGGTATTGTTGCCTGGAGAATCCCATGGACAGAAGAGCCTGGTGGGCTACAGTTCATGGGGTCACAAAGAGTTGGACACGACTGAGTGATTGAGCACACACACACGCATACACACGCACGCACACACACACCCACCCCACAGAAAGACTTCTTTGCCCAGGAGTCCCACAAGATCCATCCGTCCCGTTGGGTCCTAACAGCTCTTGTCTGGGGCTCTCCCATGACACCCCCACTGGCTGCAGGGGATTTGCTGGGGTGGGAGGTGAGTTCTTTGTGGACAGCAGCAATGCATCTTAAGCCCTTCACTGCCCCAAAGTTCTCTTGGTGTCCACAACTATGAGATGAGGGGCTGTCTTCCCTGGTGGGTGTCTCTTCAAGACTACGGCTGTCCTAGAGAAATAGACTGCAAACCACACATGTGGAGTGGTCTCATAGCCACATTTTAAAAAGTTAAAGGAAAACAGGCCACATTCATTTTAATAGCATATATTTTTTTACCCTAATATACTCAATGAAATCAATCAATGCTCAGTCACTCAATCATATCCAACTCTTTGCGACCCCCATGGACAGTACCACCAGGCTCCTCTGTCCATGGAATTTTCCAGGCAAGAATACTGCAGTGAGCTGCCGTTTCCTTCTCCGGGGGATCTCCAACATTATCATTTCAACATGCAATCAATATAAAAATTATTAATGAGATATTTTACATTCTTTTTTTTTTTTCCCCAATATGCAAAGTCTTCAAAACCTGGTGTGTAATTCGCCCTTCTAGGGCATCTCAGTCAGGACCAGTCATGTTCAAGTGCTCTGCAGCAGCCATAAGCAGCCAGTGGCTCCTGTGTGGGCATGTTTCCAGAGTTTCCATAAACCAGGAGTGGGGCAGTGGCACCTTGGTGGGAAGTGGGGAGAGCAGCGGGAAGACAGGACTTGAGCCAGCACTTACACACCCATACTGGCTTTTACTGAGGTGGTGTGAAATGAGAAGCTGTTACGGAACACAGGTCTGTGTGCCCAATGCACAGTGAGGAGAGACTAGCAGAGAAATGTTTGTTGCAGGCCCAGCAAGGAGAATGGGTGGCTTGCACTCAGAAACCCCATATTCCCCAATGGTTTTGGGCTCGGGTGGGGGGAGAAATGTTTATAGGCAAAATGTGACAGGAGAGCTGTAGGGTATGTGACTTTCATTTGATTGGCTTGCTCCAGGAATCTTGCCCACAGCTGAAGTTACCTTCCTCCACCTGGGTGGGGGCCTTAGTTTCCGCAGAAGAACTGAGAGGGATTGTTATATACCTTTCTTGAGGAAGAACCAGGACCCTGCCCCAAGGCTGGACTATTGTTTCTTGATGGCTCCTCCCTTGTTTCTGTATCCCCTCCCTTCCCCGACACTGTTTGGATCTGCCCTCGAACTCAGGGAAGGTCAAGGAGGCTGAATGAAGCCTATTTCCTACACCCAAGGAAGGAGGGGGGAGGACCCCACAGGGTCCCACTCAGTTCCAAGGCCCCTCAGGAAAGGTGCCGGGTTGGACCCCCTGTGGGAATCCTCCTACAGAACTGATGTCCAGAGCTGCTAGGTTCGTGGGTCTGATCTTAAGTCCCCCTGGAAAACAAGCATCTATTTCAATTGATTTTTTAAGAAAGAAACATATTCATTTACAAGAAAAAAACTTATATATGATAACCTACAGGAAGGGGGACCCCATTCCAGGGCCCGAGAGTGGGCTCTTGTCTAACTCACAGAAATGGATTGTGACAAAGCAAGAGCCTTTGCTGGGAAGAGGTGCCTATGGAGAGAGTAGCAGGGTAAGAGGGCCCAGGAGAACTGCCCGGCCTTGTGGCTCGTATTCTCGGGGTTTATGGTAATGGGGTCAGTTCCGGGTTGTCTCTGGCCGGTCATTCTGACTCAGGGTCCTTCCTGGTGGTGTGCGCAGACAAGATGGATCCCAACGAGGATTCTGGGAGGTCGGTGAGACCCTTTTGACCTTTCCTGAATTCCTCCAGATGCTAGTAGCTTGTTGGTTCCGCATTCCTTACCAGGACCTCCTGTTGTAAGATAACTCATACAGGTGGTGACTATCGTGTCTGGCCAGGGTGGGCAGTTTTGGTCAGCAGTTCCCTTAACATAGCTATGCATTTTTGTGGTATGAATGAATGAATGAGTGAAAAACTTCAATATGAAGACCAGAAAGCGCCTGTGCCAATGAGGGGCAGTGGGCATCAGACCTACATCTTACGTCAGGAGCTGGGCAGCGAGACTGGAATCTCCACGCTGAGACGAGGAAGTGTGTGTGTGGGCAACCAGGCTGCAGACGCATTCAGAGTCTGTCCCTTCTTAGCTGTGGATCCCATGACAGTCCCAGGTTCTTCCTCCCACTGCCCATCAGTCCACCCAGAGGAGCGCCTTACCTTTGCTATCCATGGCCTTTCATTCATTCAATCACCCGTTCATTCATTCATTCCTTGAGCAAAAATTTATATACACTGAACCCTGGAAGCACTGCCCAGTGAAATAAGCCAAAGTCCAGCCGTCTGAGCGTCCAGTGCAGGGGAATCTAGGGAGGCAGAAAGTTGACTGATGGCTGCTTAGGGCTGAGGGATGGGGGTAGGGAGGACGGGATGGGGGACAGGAAGGTGAGAGCTGAAGGGAAGAGGTTTCTTTAAAAAAAAAATGATTTATTTGGCTGTACCAGGTCTGTGCGTGTGGGATTGTATTCTCTGACCAGGGATTGTGTGGACTCGGGCCCCCGCATTGCAAGCGTGGAGTCTGAGCCACTGGGCCACCAGGGAAGTCCTGAGAGGGTTTTGTTTGGTGAGGAACATGTTCTAAAATTGACTCTGGTAAAGTCTGCACAGCTGTGTAAATATGCTAAAAACCATGGAATTATACAAATTACTCGGATGGATTGTATTGTATGTGAATTCTATCTCAATAGCCTACTTAAATATGTGTGTGTATATATATATATATTTATTGAGTACCTACTGTGTGCCAGGTAAACTAGGGGCTCACGAGTGGATAAAAGTGAACACAGTCCTCCACTACATACAGTCTGACGGAGAAGCCAGCCACTACACAAATCCCACACATCGTTTTCACAAGGGCAGTGTATAGAGCTAAACGGACGTGCAGGCAGGAGGGAGCACCTTCCAGGACCGGGCAGCACAGAGCTGAGCTGGAGAAGCTGGAAATGACCAGCGCTGCAGGGAGACAGGGAGGTGGGAACAGCCTTCCAGACAGAGGGAAGGGAACGGCGGAGGCCCCGGAGGCCTGGCACTTGGAAGGAATGGCCGAGGAGGAGGAAGTATGGGGCCAGGAGAGACAGGCCAGGTCCCTTAGGTCTTTGTCCTCCTGCATGGGAAGCGCTGGGCAGTGGGGGGAAGGGGGGTACGTGATCCTTTTGGAGGACAGAATCCCCGGGTTTTATTGTGCAATGGACCGAGGGCCCCAGATGCAGTGGAGGCGGAAGGGGCCAGCACCTCACCTCCCACATTGTATTAAGATGTGCTTTCTCCCAGGGAGGGGGGCTTCCTGTTCGTGAAACAGGAAGTAAGGTCTGTTTAGCTAGCAGCCGGCTGGGAGCAGACTGAGGATAAGAGGGGCCTGAGGAAGCGAGGATCGGGCAGGCAGCCGCAGGTGAGGCCTGGCTGGCCCAGTTCACACCCGCGTGCCTCTGGTGGCCAGGACGAGCCAGGGCAGGGTGGCCGCTCCGACGCCCCTGGGCCCCGGGCTGCTGCAGAACCAGAACCAGGCGCTGGGGGCGGGAGGCAGCGTTCCAGGACTCCAGGCCCGTGACGTCAGTGTTGCCATGGAGACCCCTGCTTCCATCAGCACGTGTTGCAGCTGCTGGAGACCCCTGGGCAGGGAAGGCTCCGCGGGGTGGAGGGAAGCAGAAAAGAGCAGGACCACGCCGGCCTGCGGCCCTGCCCCTGAGCGGGGTCCCCGAGAGGGCAGGGGTGCCAGTCTTGGAGGGGACCCTCCAGCTCTCCATCTGGCCCGCGGCCAGGCCCCCCGACATGCTCCTTTGCTGCAGTCTGAGACATGCCTTGGTATGAAACGGCTCAGGCTGTGCCCTTTCCCCCTAGCAGCCGAAGAAGAGGGGGAGTGGAGTGTGCTCCCTCTACTGACCCCTCCCAACGCCACACTCCCAGCTCCCTTGTTGTGTTTCAGATGCCTCCTCATTCAACCATTTCCTGAGCCCTCCACGTGTCAGATGCTCTGTGAGCTCCTCTGATCCCAGCGAGGGACACTGGCCTGCTCACGGGCAAGCGCACCTATGAAATGGTGTTTCGTCTTTAAACCTTGTTCTCTGAAATCTTTCTTTGCAGTTTCTAAAAGACACCTTCAGTGGCAAAATGCCCAGGCTAGCTGAGAACTTCAGCCTCTCATTCAGCTCCGTGTTCACTTCACACCTCTTCTGGTTTCTGAGTCCCTGCCTCCTCCCCAGGGTGGGGTGAATGTGGCGAGGGACCGTTGTCCTTGTCTGGTCATTGCTGTTTCTCTGGGTGGCCACAGGGCTGTCGAGTGAAAAAAACAACAAAACACCACCTAAAAGCTGAGAATTAGTTTGACTTGAGGACATTAATGAGAACTAGAGCCCACACAGGCAGCCTCTCAGATTGCTCTGAGGGACTGTTCCAGAGAAAAGAGGGAGGAGCCAGGACTTATAGGCATTTTAGCTGGGAAAAGTAGAAAGACTACAGAGGGTTATTGCTAACCACAAAAGCAGACATCTCAAGTTAATGATTTTAGCGTCTGTCTATGTATGGGGAAGTGCAAGTGTCTAGGCTCATTGGAATAATTCCTTTGATAGGCATCTTAGCTGTCTTGGGGCCTCCCAGATGGCATTAGTAGTAAAGAGCCCACCTGCCAATGCAGGAGATGTGAGAGACATGGGTTCAATCCCTGGCTCGGGAAGATCCGCTGGAGGAGGGTGTGGCAACCCACTCCAGTGTTCTTGCCTAGAGACTCCCCATGGACAGAGGAGCCTGGCGGGCTACAGTCCATAGTGTCGCAGCGTCAAACACCTTGACTTCGCACGCGCTTAGCTAGCTAGGGCCAGTGTCCTGTGTTTTCCCATCTTGAATCCCCTCAGGGTGTACCATTGGTCAGCTGCAATGGCTCAGGGCTTGATGACTGGCAACATTCCCTGTCTCAGAATGGCAGGCACATTCTCTGTTTACTGAAATGGCAGGTCCCTGTTTTTGTCACCGGGGCAGCCCAAATATGTGCTTTTGGGGGACGCCTGTGGGTGTGGGCAGAGGTGAGGGAGCCCACAGGGCCCCCTACGGCCCCCTCTCCCTGCGGCCTGTCTCCCTCCTGGGGCTGGGGACAGAGGTCTCCTTGTGGAATGATGCTGGGAAGGTGTCTCGGGCCCTGTTGGCTTCCCGGTGCCCGAGGGACTCCCAGAAGCTCACACGTCCCTGACCTGTTGTGGTGACCTCCTACATCCTGGCACCTCTCGCCAGCTCTCTTCTCCTGTGGGGAGGGAGGGGGTGGCTCTCAGAGGAGGAAATGACGCTGGCGGGCTCAGCTGGGCAGGACCCTCCTCACGAGGGGGGCAGCCGTCTGTGGTTGCCAGCGTATGTTCCCGGGTGGTGCAGGCTTGTCTAGCAGGACCAGGTACTAGTCACGTATGATATGAGAGTCGTGTTTCTCGGTAAGTCCTCTGGCCCATCTCAGGCCTTAACACACAGGACGCATTTAGAAATCGTTTATTCATTCACTTGACATGAGTCTTCTAGGTGCTAGGCCCTGTGTTCTAGGATGGTGGATGGATGGGTAGGTGTGTGTGTGAATAAATGAATGAATAGCTAGGTAGATCAACGGATAGACAGATGGAAAAATGAATGGACAGGTGGGGGAGTGGACGGGTCGGTAAATGGAAGCTGTCCATAAGGGGTTGGTTTAGTGACTCCTGAATGCATGTGTTTACTATCTGTTGTGCAACAAATTATCCCAAAGTTTATTGGCTTCAAACAGACACTGTCTTACCACTTTTGTGGGATTGGAATTCGGAAATAACTTAACTGGGTAGTTCTGACTCAGGATCGCTCCTGTGGTTGCAACCAGAGTGTCAGATGGGATTTGACTGGGACTGCAGCCTCCGCTTATTTATTTTCTTTTGTCTTTCTAGGCCATGCTGGGTCTTCGTTGCGGAGCGTGGGTCTCTCTCGTTGTGGTGAACAGCTCTGGAGCACCCAGGCTCAGGACTTGTGGCACGTAGACTCTCTGGCTACAGCACAGGGCTGAGTTCCCCCACAGCATGTGAGATCTTAGTTCCCTGACCGGGGATCAGACCCGCTTGCCCTGCGTTGGTAGGTGGATTCTTAACCATTGGACCGCCAGGGAAGTCCCAGTTTCCGCTTCCATGATGACTCCCTCTTGGGGCTGTTGGTGGACAGCCTATTTCTCCATCACCATCACTCCTCCTCTTATTTATTTTTCCTCTTTGTTAGAAGCAAGTCACTCAGGGGGAGGGGAATTAGGCTCCATCTTTTGAAGGAAGGGCATCAGAGAATTTGGGGACAGATTGTAAAACCATCACAACACATAGAGGGATTGGCATGCCCACTCGTCCTCCTGGAAGCTGGAGTCTTTGAATAATCTTAGACCAGGGACCCCCCTGCCCCCCCCCCCCCCCCCCCCCGCATCATGACGGTATGTTAAATTCATCTGGGACACTTAGAACATATCAGTGTTCAGGGCTCAACCCCCAGACCATCTCATCAGTCTGATGAAACCTGTGGACGTTTGTGTTTTGTTTTGTGACCTGATGCTGGGAAAGATTGAGTGCAGGAGGAAAATGGGGTGACAGAGCATGAGATGGTTGGATGGCATCGCGGACTCGATAGACATGCGTTTGAGCAGACTCACAGAGGTAGTGAGAGGCAGGAAGGCATGGTGCGCTGCAGTCCACAGGGTCGCAAGGAGTTGGACACGACTGAGCGACTGAGCAAAAACAACAAACTTTAATCATGAAACCCAGCATTTATGTTCCCACTACATGGGTTTTTTTGTGTGTATGTGGTAGGGTTTTTTTATTGTGGTAAAATATACACAACGCAAAAGTTGCCATTTAAACCATTTTTAATTTAATTTTTATTTTATATTGTAGTTGATTTACAATGCTGTGTTAGTTTCCAGTGTACAGCAAAGTGATTCACTTACACAATCACATATACTAGCTCTCTTTCAGGTTCTTTCCATACATGTTATTACCGAGGACTGAGTAGGGTTCCTTGTGCTGTGCAGTAGGTCCTTGTTGATTATCTATTTTGTATGTAGTAATGTGTGTATGTTAAACCCCGACTCCTAATTTTTCCCTCCCCTGACCTTTCCCCTTTGGTAGCCAGAAATTTGTTTTCAAAGTCTGTGAGTCTGTTTCTGTCTTGTAAATGAGTTCGTTTGTATCACTTTTTTTAGGTTTCACACCTAAGTGATATCATATAGTATTTTGTCTTTCTCAGTCTGACTTCAAGGCTTCCCCTGTGGCTCAGAGGTATAAAGAATCAGCCTGCAATGCAGGAGACACAGGTTCGATCCCTGGGTCAGGAAGACCCCCTGGAGAAGGGTATGGCAACGCATTCCAGTATTCTTGCCTGGAGAATCCTATGGACAGAGGAGCTTGGTGGCTACAGTCCATGGGCTCGTGGAATGTAAAGTCAAGTGGGCCTTAGGAAGCATCACTATGAACAAAGCTAGTGGAGGTGATGGAATTCCAGTTGAGCTATTTCAAATTTTAAAAGATGATGCTGTGAAAGTGCTGCACTCAATACACCAGCAAATTTGGAAAACTCAGCAGTGGCCACAGGACTGGAAAAGGTCAATTTTCATTCCAATCCCAAAGAAAGGCAATGCCAAAGAATGCTTAAAAAACCGCACAATTGCACTCATCTCACGTGCTAGCAAAGTAAGGCTCAAAATTCTCCAAGCCAGGCTTCAACAGTACGTGAACTATGAACTTCCAGATGTTCAAGCTGGTTTTAGAAAAGGCAGAGGAACCAGAGATCAAATTGCCAAGATCTGTTGGATCATCGAAAAAGCAATAGAGTTCCAGAAAAACATCTACTTCTGCTTTATTGACTATGCCAAAGCCTTTGACTATGTGGATCAGAATAAACTATGGAAAATTCCTCAAGAGATGGGAACAGCAGACCACCTGACCTGCCTCCTGAGAAATCTGTATGCAGGTCAGGAAGCAACAGTTAGAACAACATGGAACAGCAGACTGGTTCCAAATTGGGAAAGGAGTACATCAAGGCTGTATATTGTCACCCTGCTTATTTAACTTATATGCAGAGTACATCATGAGAAACGCTGGGCTGGACGAAGCACAAGCTGGAATCAAGATTGCTGAGAGAAATATCAATAACCTCAGATATGCAGATGGTACCACCTTTATGGCAGAAAGTGAAGAACCACCAAGAGCCTCCTGATGAAAGTGAAAGAAGAGAGTGAAAATCTTGGCTTAAAACTCAACATTCAGAAAACTAAGATCATGGCATCCGGTCCCATCACTTCATGGCAAATAGATGGGGAAACAATGGAAACAGTGAGATACTTTATTTTTGAGGGCTCCAAAATCACTGTAGATGGTGACTTCACCATGAAATTAAAAGACATTTGCTCCTTGGAAGAAAAGCTACGCCCAACCTAGACAGCATACTAAAAAGCAGAGACATTACTTTGCCAGCAGAAGCCCGTCTAGTCAAAACTATGGGTTTTTCCAGTAGTTGTGTATGGATGTGAGAGTTGGACTATAAAGAAAGATGAGTGCTGGAGAATTGATGCTTTTGAACTACAATATTGGAGAAGACTCTTGAGAGTCCCTCGGACTGCAAGGAGATCCAACCAGTCAATCCTAAAGGAAATCAGTCCTGACTATTCATTGGAAGGACTGATGTTGAAGCTGAAACTCCAATATTTTGACTACTGATGCGAAGAGCTGACTCATTTGAAAAGACCCTGATGTTGGGAAAGATTGAAGGTGGGAGGAGAAGGGGACAACAGAGGATGAGATGGTTGGATGGCATCACCAACTCAATGGGCCTAAGTCTGAGTAAACTCCGAGAGCTGGTGATGAACAGGGAGGCCTGGCGTGCTGCAGTCATGGGGTTGCAAAGAGTCGGACACAATTGAACTGAACTTAACTGACTTCACTTAGTGTGATAATCTTCAGGTTGATCCACGTAGCTGCAAATGCATTACTTCATTCTTTTTCGTAGCTGAGTAATATTCCATTATATATACTACGTATTATGTATCTTACATATTACATATGTTATGTTGTTGTTACTGTTCAGTTGCTCAGTCGTGTCCAACTTCTGCGAGCCCATGGACTGGAGCACGCCAGGCTTTCCTGTCTTTCACTGTCTCCCAGAGTTTGCTCGGTTTCATGTCCACTGAGTCAGTGATGCTACCTACTTATCCCATCCTTTGTCACCCCCTTCTTTTGCCTTCAGTCTTTTCCAGTATCAGTCTTTTCCAATGACTCGGCTCATACACACACACACAAACACACACACACAGGTGGAGGGTAACCACCACCACTCGCTCTGACACACACCCCACATCTTCTTTATCCATTCCTCTGCTGATGGACGTTTGGGTTGCTTCCATGTCTTGCCTGTTGTAAGCAGTGCTGCAGTGAACATTGCAGGGTGCATTTTAACCAGTCCCTGAAAATCTCTGTTCTACTTTCTGTCTCTGTGAATTTGGCTGCTCTGGGAAACTTATATAAATGGAGTCATACAGTATCTGTCCTTTTGTGTCCAGCTATTAATACAGGAAGCACAGTGTGTTCCAGCTCCATGCAGGTAGCAGGTGTCAGCTTTCACTCCTCTCATGAAAGAGTAATATCCACTGTATATGCCACATTTCGTTTATCCCTTCCTCTGTCGATGTACATCTGGGTCGTTTCCATATCGGTATTGATATTTTTTAAAAGCTCCAAATTGATTCCGATGTGAAAGTAGGCACGAAAACGAAGGCCTTCGTTCTCAATCCCAGCTGCCCATTAGAATTACCTGGGAGCTGTAAAACACAGACAGAAAAACTCCCACAAACCCGATGCTGGCGCCCGTTCAGACAGACCTGCCTCAGCGGCAGCGCCTCTGAAGGTGGACCCCAGGAGTCCAGAAGAACACCCGCTTCCTTCCAGTGATAGAAGGCGCAGGCGCGTCGACTCATTTCCAAGTCTCTGCTGCCCCCTGGTGGCACAACTGACAGCATTCCTGGGCGCCTCGCTCTCCAGGACAGGCTTGCCCACCCACTGGGAGCCCACAGTGCCAGCCCTGCCCGGGGGCCTGGGGACCCTGCAGAACTCGACTTGTCCCCCCGCCCCTACTGTGCTTCCTCGCTGGCCTTGCGTGGCTCCATGTCTAGAGGGACAGAGGAGGTTGTTAGAGAGGAGAGGACACACACAGGCAGAAGACTCCACTTTGGGTGAACTTGAACAAGCCATTTAAACTGAGCCTCGGTTTCCCAGGCTTTCACGTGAGGAAAACCACCACCACTCCTCTGACGAGTCCCTGAGATCGCTGGTGGGCATGTGTATCAGCCTCTGGAAGGACCCAGGGCTGGTGCGTCCACCTCGGGCGTTTGGGGCTGGGTCGTTCCCTGTACCGGAGCCGTCCTGGGTGTGGTGGGTAGTTGAGCAGCTGCTGGGCTTCCGCCCACTAGCTGCCAATAGAAGCTCTCCATTGTGATCCTCAAAAATGTCTCCAAATGTGGACAGATGTCCCCCGAGTACAAGGTTGCCAGATAAAATACAAGTTTCCCAGTTACATTTGCATCGCAGATAAAAAGCTTATAAATTTTTAGTGGAATCATTTTGCAAAGATTGCGTTTAAGTCAGGAAACCCTACCTGGGGACAGAATCACCCATTCGAGAGCCCCCATCCTGGTGAGCTGTTGATAACTGTTTCGGAGGCTCAGATGCCAGATGGGGAGGTTGCATCTCGGTGGAACTGGGTTGAGACCACCATGGGTGCGTCTGGGGCTGCGCCCAGCAATGGTCAGCCCAGGACTAGGGGCCCCCGTCGAGGCGGAAGCTGGGTTCATGGTTGGGCCTTCTCAGTGACACACTAAGGGCCGGGCTGGGCGGGGCCACCCTGCTTCCCACACTGGGGGCTGTTGGGGGCAGGGCAGCTTGTGGCCGACCACAGATCAGAGCAGTGCACCCCCCAGCTCTTCCCCAGGGGGAGCCAGGCCCTCAGAGACGGAGGTTCAGGCCCAGCTTACTCACTTGCAAGAGGAAGGAACTGGGCCAAAGAGAGGCTGTGTGACTGGCCCCAAGTCACACAGCCAGCTCGTGGTGGTGCAAAGCTAGGGTCTAGGCCTTCTGCCCCTGGGTGGAGCCTGGGAGTGTCCTCGGTTTCTGGTAAGTTCTCTAGGAGCTCCAGGCATTTTCAGACACATCGAGAGGCACTCAACACAGGCTTCATGCCGAGGCTGGGCCCCCTGCGGTCCTCAGCTGCCCCCTCATTCTACTCCAGGGGAGCCCTGGGCCTCCTTCTGGGGCTGTCCCTGTGATGACCAGCTCTTGTTTCTGTCTGATGGGGAGAAGTGACTTGGGGAAGTGTAGACGCACATGGGTCTGGAGCCAGATGGTCTGGGGCTGGAGACTGACTCTGTCTCTCCCTGACTGTGACCTGAGGCACCCAGGGCCTCAGTTTCTTCCTCTGTAATATGGGAGTGATGAAAATGGTGCCCACTTTGTAGGGCTGTTTTAAGGATTCAGTAGCTTAACGATTATGAGTGCTTAAGACAGTATGTGGCAGGTAGGAAGGTTTACTATTTATCTAACTTTCACCCCTTCTTGTGATGTCAAGCCTCCATCCCTCAGGGAGCTGATTCAGTGGGGCTGTCAGTCACAACCCTCCTCTAAGGGGTATGTTGACTCAGGCAAGGCCAATCACTGTACCCTATTGCCCCAGGAAGTCGCTGGGTTAGTGAGTAAGACCAGCCTGATGAAGGTCTAGTTCAGTCCCTGGGTCTAGCCTAACATGAAGCCCGTGTACTCCCTGGGATTCCCAACATGTAAGACTAATGCTCTTGTTTTGTTTAAACAAGTTTGAATAGAGTTCTGATCCATATCCCTTCTTTGCTCCATAGGACATGAAGGGTTTCTGCAGGACAGTCCCCTTCTCCAATGGGCTAGGGTCCCCAGTCTTGGTTTTGATCCAGCCCCACACTGGGTCACTCTTGCTCACTCAAAGAGGCAGGTCTTCTGTGCCTGAGCTGCAATCAGGGCTCACAACAGAAGGAAACAGACTTGTGTAGAGTACCTGCCGTGCCCCAGGTATCGTGCTGGGGCTTTTGCTGTATTTACAGCTGAGGCGGCTGTGACTCAGAGAGGTGCAGTGACTTGCCCATGGTCATACAGTAAGGAAGTAGAATCCCTTCCATTTGAACCCAGGCAGTCTGGCTCCAAAGCAGGGGTACTTCTCACAGCACCCAGCGGCTTACTATTGGTGGGGGCATTTTTTTTCCCATTAAAAAATGTATAATATAAAATTCACCATCTAAGAGAGGGGATTTTGAAAGGCAGATATACCAAAAGATGAGGTAGAGAATTCACTACTCCTGGTGGGCTGGTGCCCCTGGAGAATGGAGGCCTGGGCTCATTCATTCATGCAACACACGTTGCGGGGCCCCTACTAGGTGTCTGGCGGGGTCCAAGGCAGGGCTCAGCGTTCAAGATGAGGCTGTGAGAGGACTCAGGTGAAGAGTTTAAGGTGACGCTCCTTCTCAGGGTTGACCCTGCACCTTCACAGCCCCCCCGCTCCGAGGTGACCCCACCCCAAATCCTGCGCCAGCAGCCTAGCTTGGACACTCTAGTCCCAGCCCAGGTTCGAGATCAGACTTTGCACTTCTGCTGCAGGGGCCGTGGGTATTCGATACCTGGTCAGGGAACTAAAGTCCCACAAGCACCCCACCCCACCCCCAAAAAAGATCAAGGAGAGTTTAGATAACCTGGCAGACACCCAGTCCAGCCAGGAAAGGAGCTTCCGACACACCGTCCCTGAGGAATGATTGTTGGCAAGGTTTCTAGGGTGGGGGCCACTTGGCACAGCACGGCCGAATCACTGGGGGTCTGGAGGGGAGACAGGGCAGGTACACCCCTGCTCGCGGGCACTCCAGGTTACCACCTGTGACAGCATCCTCAAGGGCAGGGATGCCGCCACCGTCAGGGCCCCTCTCCAGGGTGCTGATGTTCCAACTGCGGCTCCCAAGCTGGCCGGCCCCTCAGAGCCCTGGGCCCAGCTCCAAGACCCCCTCTAAGCTTCCATGTTGTCATCATCACCTGCTTCCCGTGTTCCTCCTGCCCCGGGGGTGGTGGCCGCCCTGGGTCATGTTAGCCCACAGTACCTCATCGTCCCTGTGTTGTGTTTTGGGTTTGCAATCCCTGGCTGGCAGTCCCATCACAGTGTCTCTGAGCAAAGAAGCAGGGTGCTTTTGGTGTCCTGGAGGGAGTCTCGGTGACGCCAGAGGAAAGCGCGTCAGCTGGTAAGGAGCTGAAGATGGTGCAGGCAGAGGCACCTGCGGGGCCGGGAGCCATGAGGCTGGAGGGAGCAAAGCACGTCCCAAAGCCAAGGGCACTGGAGGAGTGATGGGGTGACAGAGCAAGGTGAGGCTGCACGGGTTGGCCCTTGTGGGCTGTGGAACAGAGCCTCAATGAGATCCCGAGGGCACTGCAGAGCCGTGGAAGTGTCAAGTGACTGACTGACATGATCCGATTTATTTTCCAAAAGATTGCCTTAGAACAGTGAGCCTCCCTTATTACAGGAGCCTACCTCACTGGAGGGGGCAGGAGTGGGAGTAGGTCCATTCCAGGGTGGGGTCTCTCCGATGGTGAGGAGCAGTCTGCCTGTGGGAACCCCAGGCTTGTTTCCTGTAACCCCCACCTTGGGCCCTCGCTCCTAACTGCAACTATCCCTGGGGATTTGTTGGCGGCCCAGATGTCCCCAGGGCTTATCTGCTTTGGGCAGAACCTTGTGAGTCCATCAGTGGTTCTTTCCATGAGATGTCGTAACAAGGAAGAGAACAGTTACTCCCCAGGCTTCTTCTAGGCCCACACCTAGAATAATAATGTCCTTCAAATAATTAAAAACATTTTTTTTAACTTACTTGTGTATTTATTTTTGGCTGCACTGGGTCTTCATTGCTGTTGGTTGTGGCAAGTGGGGGCTACTCTCCAGTTGCATGGGCTTCTCTTCGTTGTAGTGACTTCTCTGTTAGCGGTGCACAGGCTTTAGGCATGAGGGCTCAGTAGTTACGGCGCATGGGCTTAGTTGCCCTGCAGCATGTTGGATCTTCCTGGACCAGGGATTGAACCCATGTCCCCTGCGTTGGCAGGCAGAGTCTTAATGACTGTACCATCAGGGAAGCTCTTCAAATAGTATTTTTAAGTGTATAAAATAGAGTTCAAGGAGTCTTGAGGACGCTGGTTATATTGAATACAGTTAAGATAAAAAGCATCCAAATTTGTGATATAATAATTCTATGCTTGTTAGTAACATATTTAATAACCAGCTCTAGCAAGCAGTCTAATAATGTTAGACTTTCCAAGAAGCGATGAGCATCGATGATATCTTCAGATGTCGGCAACAACTATGTGTGGTGTGAAGACATCTGCAGTCTCTGAGAGTGAGGAAGTCACAGGCCTTGCTGATGCTCCTGTGTCCTTTGCCTACAGTCGTCATGGAAGGAAATGTGAAATTCAGTTAAAGGTCAGCGTAATGAAGGTGTCATTTTTCCCCACATCTGTATTAGTCAGCCCTGGCTACCATAATAAAATACCATAGACTGAGTGGCTTCAGTCAATATCAATAACCTCAGATTCGCAGACGACACCACCCTGTGTCAGCAAGCAAAGAGGAACTAAAGAGCCCCTTGATGAAAGTGAAAGAGGAGAGTGAAAAACTGGCTTAAAACTCAGCATTCAAAAAACAAAGATCATGGCATCCGGTCCCATCACTTCAAGGCAAATACATGGGGAAACAATGGAAACAGTGACAGACTTTATTTTCTTGGGCTCCAAAATCACTGCAAATAGTGACTGCAGCTATGAAATTAAAAGACACTTGCTCCTTGGAAGAAAAGCTATGACCAACAAGCTAGACAGCGTATTAAAAAGCAGAGACATTACTTTGCCAACAAAGATCCGTCTAGTCAAGGCTATGGTTTTTCTGGTAGTCATGTATGGATGTGAGAGTTGGACCATAAAGAAAGCTGAGCGCTGAAGAATTGATGCTTTTGAACTGCGGTTTTGGAGAAGATTCTTAAGAGTCCTTTGGACTGCAAGGAGATCAAACCAGTCAATCCTAAAGGAAATCAATCCTGAATATTCATTGGAAGGACTGATGCTGAAGCTGAAGCTCCAGTACTTTGGCCACCTGATGCTAAGAACTGACTCATCAGAAAAGACCCTGATGCTGAGAAAGATTGAAGGCAGGAGGAGAAGGGGACCACAGAGGACGAGATGGTTGGATGGCATGACTGACTTGATGGATATGAGTTTGAGCAAGCTCTGGGAGTTAGTGATGGACAGAGAAGCCTGGCGTGCTGCACTTCATGGGGTGGCAAAGAGTCAGACAGGATGAGTGACTGATCTAATTGAACTGAATGGCTTCAATGCCAGATATTTATTTCTCATAGTGCTGGAGGCTGGAAGCCTGAGATCAAGATGCTGGTCAATGTAGTTCCTGGTAAGAACCCACTTCCTGGCTGTCAAACGGTTGCTTTATCACGGTGTCCCAACATGGCACTAATCCCATGATAGAGGGTCCTACCCTCTTGACCTTTAACTATAATCATCTCCCAAAGCACCTCCCCCCCGCCCCCCCCCCCCCCCCCCCCCGCTTAAGTATCATCATGTGGAGGATATCAGGGGCACACAGACTTTCATCAGAAATAGCATCCAAATTCATGGACCCCTTTAACCACAATCTTCAAAATAAACTGTTCTAGTGGAAAGGGCCTGTATGTTTATTAGAAATACTTTCTTGAGCTGCTTAGGGTGGAAGGTGGACCCCTGAAGTTATGTTCAAGTGGCAGCGACCACTAAACTGCCTGTTGGGGGATGGTGTCCTGTTGACTGGAAGACCCTTCCCTTCGTTGAGCACCCAAATGCACCTGGCTCTGGAGCTAGGGCTGCCTGGGTGTAAACCTCATTGTCTCCCTACTAGCCTCAGTTTACTCATCAATTCAATGGGGTAATAATCCCTCTGGTGAGTATTTTTGTTTGGTTGGTTGGTTGTGCCAGCTGTGTGTTGAGGTACATGGAATCTTCAATCATCATTGCAGCATATGGTGTCTTTTAGATGTGGTATGTGGAATCTAATCCCCTGATTGGGGATTGAACCCCGGCCCCCTGCATTGGGAGCACAAACTTTTAGCCACTGGACCACCGTGGAGGTTGTGTTCTTGGGTGATTAACTGGCTCATCTGTGTGAAGTGTCACCCAGTGTGCATGCTAGCAGACAGGCACGGTCTAACCCAACATCCACCTTCCTGTCTGCGGTCCGTCTCCCACCTGCCTTGAGGGAACAAGTTCGCACATACTGCAGGTCCGTGGGTTGATGGTGCGGACTGTCCCTGACCTGATGATCACAGGTGTGATCATCTGATCCCACCTAAGCTAGTCCCTTTGTTCCATCTCCATTCAGAAGCAGGCTCAGGCAGGGGCACTTCGTCCACGTTGGGAGCTGATGAGAACTTGGGCTTAGGGCTTTCACTTGATCTGGTGGGTCAGGAGCTCTCCTTGTGGATGAAAAGCTGGGAGAAGGGAACTTGGAGCTCCCGAGGCTACTGTGGGAGACAACCTGCCTGAGGGCAAAGTCCCCATCAAGGGAAATGACAGGGTGAGATGGAGAGAGGCTGCGTATTATGACGTCATCTGACCTCCTGGGTCCAGCTGTGACCACAGGCCTGGGCTCTTAGTTACATGAGCTGATCACCTCCCTTCTTGTTCAAGCCAGTTTAGTTGAATTTTCTCTCACTTGCAAGCAGAAGATTCCAGTTGCACAGCAGTAGTCTCCGTAAGTGCTGCAGTTGACCCTCGAACAACATGGGTTTGACTTTGGTCAATATGTACTTACCGCGCAACTCACAGTTGGTTGGAAGCCTGGATGCAGAACCTGGGATTGTGGGGTGGGGTGCAACTGACTGTGAGGTTATAGGCGGATTTTTGACTTAAAGGGGGTTGGCACCAGAAGCCTCTCATTGTTAAAGGGTCACTTGTAGTAGTGGTGGGGGTGATGAGGCAGGTGTGGAAAAGGAGCTGCGAAAGACTTTAATTGCTCTGAATGGTGACGGGAAAAGGAATTTTAAATTTTGAGAGAAATGTGGAGAGCTGGAAAGGGAAGGAAGGGGAGATACAAAAAAGTGCTGTTTTTTCTAGAACAAAAAGGTCTAATCTTAACCCCAACACTGTTGTGGATTTTAAAAAGAATTGTGCAGTGAAACTTTCCATCCTTCCATAAACATTCGGTGAAGAATATAGGAATCGTTAAATGCTTGTTGTAAATGAACCCCAGAGAAGGGGCTGTATTCAGTTACACTTGGTGTCAGAGGTTCCCTTGCTTCTGTTGTGACCTCATGCCAGGGTGTCCAGCTGCAGAGATTGAATCTTGGCTGGTCTAAGCCAAAATGACATTCCTCATCCTCTTCCCACTGATTGGACATGTGCTCTTAATTACATGAGCTGATCACCTCCTTGGTCCTGACCTACAAGAAGTAGGTAGGGTTTCCAGAAGCCTTCCATGATGACCTGTGGCCACATAGATCTTTGTTTTCTCTGAGTTCCAGTATTCTCTGAGTGTTGCCATCAAATATTTCTGCCTCTGACTATTCTCTGACTCTCCCAGCTTGAATTTTCTTGAATTCCACCTACACCCCCTGAAGTGTGCTTGTGCACACACACATACACACACACACCCTTTCAAAACAATGAATATAATTTTAGGAACTGCATGCAAAATATTCAACGTCCAGGAAGACTCGAGCACTGAAGTATGAATGGCCACTGGCCACAGACAACTGCTGCTGCTGCTAAGTCACGTCAGTCGTTTCTGACTCTGTGCGACCGCATAGACGGCAGCCCACCAGGCTCCCCCGTCCCTGGGATTCTCCAGGCAAGAACACTGGAGTGGGTTGCCATTTCCTTCTCCAATGCATGAAAGTGAAAAGTGAAAGTGAAGTCGCTCAGTCGTGTCCGACTCCTAGCGATCCCATGGACTGCAGCCCACCAGGCTCCTCCGTCCATGGGAGTTTCCAGGCAAGAGTACTGGAGTGGGTCGCCAGTGCCTTCTCCACAGACAACTGGCCATCTGGTAAATGCCAACTGCATATCTACCCCAAGGACAGCATGGGCTGGGTCCTGGGGATGCAGTGATAAATCACGTACATTTATTGCTCTCGAATCAGGCAGTCTGGTAGCTTCTTTAAGAAAATGCAGGTAAATCTAGAATATAAGCATCTAGTATTTCCCCTGTAAACCTGAGGCTTTGACCTTGGCTGCAGCTCATGTGAGGAGCTTTCTCCAAACGGATTCAGCTTAGTCCAGACTGATTCAGCGGATCTCCGTTGGCATGGGCATGTGGGTTTTAACAAAGAGGAGGTTGAGAACTCTGCTTTCAGCTATTGATTCAGAAGCAGACTTCGGTCGCCAGACTTTATTCTTGAACTTCCTGCCTGTAATACAACTATTTGACTATCTGAAGGAACCAGATAACTTTTAAAAGGTGCTTTTTTTCTTTTTTTCTTCACTGCTTAGAAGGTGCGGGTGTCTCAGGGAGGAAGAAACAGGGTGTGCTTCTGAGGAAATATGCCATAGGAACCAAAGGACCGAACCTCAGGGCCTTTAGAAGACTCAGCAGTGAAATGAATACCATGATCCTCCTAAACGAACCTCTGCTGACCCTGAAGTCCGTCAGAGTACTCGCAACCGATAGATTCCCAGGGTGGTGTGGTCACAGAGCCAGTCTGCTGAATAAAGGGAAATGGAAAGTGATTTTAGGCCTGCTTGGTGCCTCCGGTTTATAAAGACAGTATCTATTCCCACCCCAAGTCTTTGTGCCACGTGGGCTTACCACCAGGACTCTTTCCAACCTCTTCAACCCCAGTACCGTTTGAGACCACAACTCCCAGAAAACACCTAGGCCGGAAGCGGAAGCGTGCCGGCGGATGTGGCAGCTCTGTATTCTGGGAAGTGTAGTCTACAGAGGTCGAAAGAGCCCTGAGAGTGATGCGTTCTGGGGAAGGTAGTTTTCAGGTAGCTTGAGAACAGGAAGGTGAAAACCAAGACGACATCATCTGAGCAGAAAGCTTCAGCCAGAGATCGGCAAATTTGCGATTTGGAGTTACATTGTTGGGTTTTGTTTTTTTTGTATCTGTCCACCTCTCCCAACATCCAAGGAGGCTATTCTCACTTCTGGGATGTCAGACAGGTCTGGGTTGGTTATTCCTCGCTCAAACTGTAGTCTAAATAGATGCAGGCTTTCTCCCTGGGTCAGGAAGATCCCCTGGCGGAGGGGGTGGCAGTCCACTCCAGTATTCTTGCCTGGAGAATCCCATGGACAGAGGGGCCTGGCAGGCCACAGTTCATAGCGTCACAAAGAGTCAGACACGGCTAAGCGACTGAGCACACAAACTGTAGTGACCAGGCTGCATGACCTCCTGAGGCTGTTTGCATCTCTGTAAAATGAGCGTGTTAAGAATGCACACTTCACAGACATACATCAGGTGTTGCTTAATAAACCCCTCTTTTTGAATCTTAGCAGCTTACTTAACGAACAGATGTGTTTTCTAACAAAGATCAAGAATTCTGCTCCAGGAGAAGTCTTTGGGCTTTGTCTTTGGAAGATGGGATTTTCTTTGGATTGTAGCCCAAACTCACAGGGGAAAATGTAAGGAAATCTTGTCAGACAGTGTCTCAGCAAGGCTGCGTGGCCTACTAGCCAGGACACAGGGAGAAAGTTTGAAAGTACGACAAGCTTCAGGGACAAGCATCCTCACAGTGTAAGTGGAAGTATTAATAAATATATGCTCTGTAAAGGGCTATTCAGCAATAATGTTCAGGATTACAAATGCATATATAGTAAGTACAGTGATTTATCTTCTAGGTATATATCCTATAGACCTACTCTATACTCAGAAACTTCCAAAATGACAGTTTTAAAAATGTTCATTGCGTCATTTTGTATAAAACAAATTATTGGAAATCATCTAGACATCTTTGGATAGAGGACTAGCTATACAATTTGTATACACTGGGTACTCGGTTGTCATAAAAAATAATGAGGTGTAATGTCAGCTATGTACTATTTCTGCAAAAAAAAAAAAAAATGTCCTGAAGGATTTGGGGAAATCCAAATTGAGGGATAGTTTGCAAAACTGGCCTGGATACTTAAAAATGTCAATGTTCTAAAAGACTGGAGAAGCTGGGACTGTTCTAGATTTAGTGACATGACTATAAATGCAATGGGAAATCCTTCATTGAAACCTGAGTATTTTTAAAGGTTTTTTAAATTAGATACCTGGGGCAGTGTGATTATAGGCAGTATAGTACATGACAGCATTGTATTGATACTGTGTTTCCTGAATGTGATCATCATAATGTGGTTATGGAGGAGAATATCTTTCTTCTCAGGAGATACCTGATAACATATTTAGGATTGAAATACTAACTCTTGGATAGCTTAGAAAAAAAAAGAAAGATAGAACAAACATGGCCTGTATTAATAATTGTTGCTGTTGTTCAGTCACTAAGTTGCATCCAATCCTCTGCAATTCCAGGAACTGCAGCACACCAGGCTTCTGTCTTTCACTATCTCCTGGAGTTTGCTCAAACTCATGTCCGTTGAGTCAGTGATACCATCCAACCATCTCGTCCTCTGTTACTCCCTTTTCCTCCTGCCTTCAGTCTTTCTGAGCATCAGGATTTTTTCCAGTGAGTCGGATCTTCGCATCAGGTGGTCAAAGTATTGGAGCATCAGCATCAGTCCTTCCAGTTAATATTCAGGGTTGGTTTCCTTCAGGATTGACTGGTTTGATCTTGCTGTCCAAGGGACTCTCTCATGAAGTTAAAAATATGATTGTTTATTTTCCTATTCTTGCAACTTTTTTTTTATAGCATTAAAATATTTCAAAGTAGAAAGTCGGGAGGAAAAAGAAAGAGGAAGCGCCATATGTACTGATAGGGGAAAAGCTTCAACAAATGTTGGTGAACTTTTTAAAAAGCAAGATGCAGAGTAATAGGTGTAGAATGCTGCATTTTTGTGAAAGAGCACAAAGACTGACCCCAGAGGAAAACAGAAGAAAGAGGTGACAAAGGCTGCCTCTGGGAAGGGGAAGTGGGGGTGAGGGGGCAGGAGGGGGGAAGGGATGTTTCTCACATTTAGCCTTCTATATCTTTTGAATTTTGTATTGCATGTATAATCTATTCAGATTAAAAAAAAAAAAAAAAACCTAACAACTTCAGAGAAGATTGTTTCTGGGAAAGCACTTGTGGTCAGAAAACCCCAGACTGGGCTCCCCGATTCCCCAGCTGTAGACCCAACAGCAAACCCGAAACAGAAGGAAGGAAAACCAGTTACTTTCACATCCTTTCCCACATCTGACCCTCATCACAAGTGAGCCAGGCAGGTTTTCTTGGGCCCTTTTTACAAACTGGAAAACGGAGGCTCGGAGAGTCTTAGCAACTGGTGCAAAGTCATCTGGTAGGCCACTGCCAGAGCTGGGATTGAAACAGAGTCTTCTCTAGTGACCCAGCCTGGCTCCT
Source organism: Bos grunniens (assembly GCF_055505025.1). NCBI lineage: Eukaryota > Metazoa > Chordata > Mammalia > Artiodactyla > Bovidae > Bos > Bos grunniens. Next base: position 8,431,365 of record NC_141182.1, read on the forward strand.
TCCTCCCCCAGGGTACCTGTCTGAGCCCTGAGGGCTGGGGGTGGCAGGAGAGGGCCCAGGGTGGAGCCTGCATGCCAGCCCAGCTGCCTTCCCATTGCTGCTTTTACGCGGGGCTCTCCAGGCAGGAAACAGAAGTTGATGCTGGGCGTCCAAAGCATTTACATGTTCATGCATTACTGGTTTGGGGGTTTATTTGGGGGACCTCTGCTAACTCAGCCAAAGAACCTCAAACCTGATCCCATCTGGGCTGGTTTTTACCATCTCTGTAATCTTAAATCTTAAAGTGGTCTTTTTATTAAAAAAAAAATTAAAGTATTAGATGGATGTTGTTACCAATTCAGCAGTAATGTATTTAGAGGACAATTTGGTTCTGTCAAAATTTCAAATGCTCGCACACACACACACACACATATATATATTATAGATTATATGTTATGTATTATATATGTGTCATATATGTGTGTTATATATTATATGTATAAAATATATGTTTTGCTATATGAGCCAGAACTTATGGATGTTGGTTTTTTCTATGATTATCCTCACTCAGGTGTTCAAACATACACGTGCAAAGATGCATTGCTTATAAAAGAAAGACCCAAAACTGTAAACAGCCCATCAGAAGGCAACCCGCTAAACACAGTGGGTCTCCATCCACACAAGGGAATGACAAGTGGCATGGTGATTCAACACAAAACTAAACAAAGCAAAGCATCATGAAGTTGGCTGTGTTTCCTGGCCCAAAAAGAGGTCCTCAATATAGTGAGTTAAAAAATGACCTCATTTTGGGGGGATGGGAAAGCCAGCTAAAAGCATATATACACAGAGCTATATGTGACTGAATAAACATAAAAAACAATTTATAAGATTAGAAAGCAAATTATTTGACAGGAATGTAAAAATGGCATTTTATTTTCATTGATTAGTGAGGTTGACCTCACTAATCTTTTTTTTTTTTTTGAGTTGGCCAATTTTTTTCCTCTTGTGTGAACTGCTGAAATGTTACTGTCCCTTGCTGTTCAGTCACATACAAATAGTGTGAAATTCTGTACCATGTCTCATAAGAGTTTCTATTTAGATGGCCAGTGCTTCCTTCACGAGGGTATTTTGGAAAAGAGGTTTCTGAACGTGAAGTAGAGGGCACTCTCCATCTTAATGTGATGAATTAGCCTGTGAAATGAAGGGCTCTGGAAGATAAGGAAGCTTTCTGCCCAAAGCATTGCTCCTCTTTCTTCCTTTTAATTTTAGGGCGTTCTTGGTGCAGCGTTTGACCGTGGGGGTGGTTGGATTGTTTGAAAGAGGGAGGCGTGGGGGGAACTAGAGATTGATGACCAAGGTCAAGACGAGGGTGGGTGAGTGAAGCGGCCTCGGGTCCACCCTGAGAGTGAACATTTCAGGAGTTGGAGAATTTCAGGACACAAAGGGTAAGGAGGGGCTCACTCCTGGGGGCCCGTCCTGGGCACTTCACGAACCATCTGTCGTCAGCTACCTCACTCAGGGCTGCGGTGGTGCTGAGCATTTCTGCTCAACTGGATTCACTGTGGTGGGGGGGCAGACACAACTAATTCTGCCTGCAGGTCAAGGCTACAGAGTTTGGGCTCAGCTCCCAAGATGGGGCCCCAGACCCCTTGTGCTATGCCGTTCAGCGTGCTGAGTGATACCAGCATGTTGTCTGGAGGTGTGCAGGGTTAGATTGTGTTTCGGAGGGGATTCAGAATAGGTCTCTGGAGAGATGGAAACCATCTGTTTTTGTCCCTCAGATTTTTCTGATTCTCTCTCCATTCATGGTAGCAGCATGGCTACCTCTCTCTGAACCCACCCCACGTACAGTCTCTGCCTGCTGCCAGCCCTCAGCCCTGCCTCCCAGAGAGGAGAGGCAACCTGCTGGCCTCAGAGATCCCCCTGACATGGCAGTGGTTAACACAGGACTTCTCTGGCGGCTCAGCAGCTAAGACTCCTCCATGCCCGGATTCGATCCCCGGTCAGAGAGCTAGATTCCACGTGCCACAACTAAAGATCCCATGTGCTGCAACGAAGATCTGGTGCAGCCAAAAAAACCCCAAACAAGAGCTGACACTGGTCAGACTTTCACCGCCTACCACGCATGGCATTTAGCACTTGGTATCTCAAGCTTCACTGAATTCTCACCACAAGCTGGGGGCTCTTGTTGTTTCTAGGTTGCTGATGAGGAAACAGCCTGTCTGACCACAGAGCCGACAAGGGGGAGCAGGATTTGAACCCAGAACCCCACGATGCCCATCCTCCCTTCTCGTGGCCGTGAGCCTCCTGGGTGCTGGGCACTGGCCCTGGGACTCCCATGGTCCTCTGTCCCTGGACCTCGGGCGCCCCAGGGCCGGAGGGTTCTAGAGTGTCTTCAGGACATCGGAGTGGGGTTAAAGCAGGTTTCCTCTTGGCCGGCCAGAGGTTCCAAGAAGCGCTGGGCCAGCCTGGCCCCTTTTCCTCCGAGGGGATGGGGCGGGGCGGGTTGGGACACGTCCTCTTTTAGGGCTCTCTCTCTCTCTCTCCTCTCTCGCTGCTTCTGACCACTTCCTCTTTGCCCTGGGGCGGAGGCAGCTGTGACCACACTCATGGCAGCTATCCAGAGAGTGGCCTCGGAGGCTCTCCTGGAAGGGCCCTCCTGCTGGCTAGGGGTCTTCTCTGCCTTCACTTCTGGGGTCCTGCCTTGAGCTCCAGAACAGTGGAGGGTGGGTGGGCTCCCCAAGTGCTCCCTCACGGACCAAAAACCCCGACCCAGGGCTGCCCACCCTCCCTTCAGGCTCTGCCTGGGCTGAAGCCGCTCCAGGCAGCTTCTGTGGAGGATGTGGCCCAAGTCCAGGACCCCTGCCCGGAGGCCAGACATCCCCGCCACCCGAGGGATACCCACAGAAGTGAAGGTGCAGCACCAGGCTCTCCGGCAGTGAAGGCTGCCCCCCGAGGCAGAGAGATGCAGCCTGGGAAGACAGTGGGCACCCAGAGACATAGGCCTGGCTTGGCCACTTGTTAGCTGGGGGCCTAGGGCAGGCTGCTTTTCTTCTTGGAGCCTCAGTTTCCACATCTGTGCAATGGACAGAAATAACACCTTCAAGGGTTGTAGTAGGAAGTAAATGAGGCACTACATGTACAGTGTGCTAAGTACAGAGCCCGGTACACAGCAGGCTCTTAATAGTGGTATCAGCTATTAACAGTCAGAGAAAGGTCGACCTCCTCGACTGTAGCCCACCAGCCTCCTATGTGCATGGAAAGTTCCAGGCAAGAATACCGGAGTGGGTTGCCATTTCCTACTCCAGGGGGTCTTCCTGACCCAGGAGTCGAACCCAGGTCTCCTGCACTGCAGGCAGATTCTTTAGCATCTGAGCCACCAGGGAAGCCCCATTATTAGGCAGAGCCTGCAGCTGGCCTGATCCTCTCAGGATGCCTCCCGCCCCACTAGTCACAGCCATCGGCCCGGTTCGTGGCCTCCCTGTCTCCACTCCCACCCGTGAAGCTGCCCTGGCTTCCTTCCCAGAGCCGGTACAGCCTCAAGCTCAGGTCCACAAGAAGGACACCTTTCTCTGGTTGGCAGCATCTCAGCCCCACCTAGCCAGTCTGGAAAAAGATCAATGTCAGTTATTGTTGGGGTGTCCAGCCCAGTATTGTGCCAAAGCCTGGGGTCTATCTTAATTCTTTTTTTGTTTTAAGTTTGTTTATTTACGGCTTCGCTGAGTCTTTGTTGTTGCGTGCGGGCTTTCTCGAGTTGTGGAGAGTAGGAGCTGCTCTCCTTTGCAGCGCGTGGGCTTCTCTTGTTGCAGAGCACGGGCTCTAGGGATCGAGCTCGGTAGCTCTGACGCACGGGCTTAGTTGCTCGTGGCATGTGGGCTGTTCCCGGATCAGGAACCAACCTGTATCCTCTGCATTAGCAGGCAGATTCTTAGCCCCTGGACCACCAGGGAAGACCTGTGTTAATTCTTGTGGTCAGATTTACAAAACATAAAATCAACATCTTAACCATTGTTAAGTACAGCTCTGTGGCATCGCGTGCATTCACATGGCTCTACGGGCATTACTAGTGCCCGTCTCTGGAACTTTTTATTTTTTTTAAATCTTCCCTGATTTAGACTCCATCCCCAGGAAGCGCTAACCCCCCAGCCCCCTCTCCCAGCTCCTGGCACCCACCCTTCCGTGTTCTGTCTCTACGAATCTAATTGCTCTATGTGCCGCGTATAGGTGGAATCACACAGTATTTTGTCTTTTGCAACTGGCTTATTTCAACTGCCATAATGTCCTCAAGGTTCATCCCTGGTGTGGCAGGTGTCAGAATTTCTCTCCTTTTTGTGGTTGGATAACATTTCTAGAATACATTTTTTAAAAGATTTATTGCTTTGTTTTTGGCTGTGCTCGGGTCTTGGTGGTTACGTGTGGGCTTTCTCCAGCTGTGGCGAGCGGGGCTCCTCTTCGTTGGGTGTGTGAATGTCTCAGCGCAGTGCGTCTCTTATTGTGAAGCACGTGGGCTTCAGCAGCTGCAGTGCATGGGCTCAGTGGTTGTGGTGCAAGGGCTTAGTTACTCTGCAGCACGTGGGGTCCTCCCAGGCCAGGGATCGAACCCGTGTCCCTTGCATTGCAAGGTGGATTCCTAACCACTGGACCCGCAGGGGAGCCCTGGGTGATGTTCATGTTATGTCTAGACCACGTTTTGCTTGTCTCCTCATTCATCAGCGGCCGCTTGGGTTGCTTCCACATCTTGGCTAATTGTGAATAATACTGCTAATGCTGCTGTGCAAGTATCTGTTCTTAATCCCGTTTTGATTTTTTGGGGTGTATAGTTAGAAGTGGAATGGCCAGGACATATGGTATTGATTTTTTCTTTTTTGAGGAGTTGCCCAAAGTCTTGAGGTGTTCATTCAGACCCAGTCACTGGGTAGGCCCCTCTAGCTGTACTGAGGACAGAGGGTGGACTCAGGAGGAGTCTGACGAGGTGGATGCCAGCCCTGCCTCTGCCGCTCACCAGGGCTGTGGCCTTGGGCAGGTCCCTTGCACTCCGTGTGCTTCCGTTTCCTCCGCTGTAGCTGGGATGTGCGGCGCTGCCTCGTGGGCTGTGATGATGGCTAGAGGATTCACTTGGAACGGTGCCTGGCACCCAGAAAGTGCTAGTAACTGTCCGCTCTGGTTACTGGTGCATGTGTATGCTTGCTGAGATCCAGTCCTGCAGGCTCACTGCTTCCGCAGCACTGCACCAGCCTGGTTCCTCTGTGGAGCATCCCTAGGGGGATGCTCTGTCTTTCCCTAGGACTCAGGTTTCTTATTCCCCATTTCCAGGTTCCTGGGATCTCTCTTCATCTGGAGGGAGTCCCTGTCTCCCTGGCCGTGGCTTAACCCTTTTAAGACAAAAGCCAGAAAACAGCGCCTTGGACCACGTGTGGGAGAGCCTGAGCCAGGACTGGAGGGGACCCGGAGGGGACACTGCGCTGACCAACGCGGGCCCTGGCGCAGGTGAGGAGGAGCCCTCTTCTCTTCCCTTTAACCTGGACCGTATCCTTCCCCATGCCCGGGTCCAGTCGGAGCCCTGAGTCTGGGAGGGGACAAGGGACCTGGGAGGATGAATGAAGACAGGCCACAGCCAGGGTGGCAGGGACGGGAAGAGGCGCTCGGGACATGAAAGGAGCGCTGGTTTGGAGCCTCATCCTGAGGAGCGTTAGCTGGGGGGCTCGGGTGGTGGGCAGCGGTTGGGCAGGGAGAGGAGGTGGTCGAGGCCGGGACAGTCCCACCTGTGCTGGAGGCTAAGCTGCCGTGAGGGCGCTGCCTGGCCAGCAGGCCTGCACTGGGTGCCCCTCACGGCCCTGCTGACCTGCGTGATTACAGGAGGAAGGAATGGCCAGACCTGGCAGGCCGGGGACTTTGGTCCTTGGAGACCTTGCCTGGGAGTTGACTCAGGGAAGCCAGGTCCTGGAGACCCCCTGTAGGTTTGCCGCATTCACCTGTAATAGGGGGGACCAGAGAAGCCTCTGGAACCCCCTGCCCGCCCCTTCCCCCCACTGCCTTCCTCGGTATCCTCTCTCCTCTCCGTTTGTCTTTGCCTGTCACCTCCTCCCGGGTGGGAGGTACTTTGGAAATTCCCAGAGCAGTGCATCCACAGTTTATCTGCGTCTAGGCCCTTGTAAGAAGTCAGCACTCAGGACCTGCTTCAGTGAGTGACTCTGCACAGCCCTCTGGCAGATCTTATTAATGGGGACCCCTCCCCCTCCACACACTTTTCGCTAGCTTTGTCAAAACCAGGCCTGTCTTAAATACTTGCAGAAATCCCCAAAGGGGATTACTAATACAAAGCAGGTATTACTAATACCTGCTCTGGGGTAGTAAATAGAATAGGCCATGAAGATTAAGCAGAATAACATGTAGAAGCTGCCTAGTTACTGCATTGTAGTTTTTTTTTTTTTTTAATCAGTTATTTTTAAAAATAATTATGTGAAAAAGGGGGGTGTTTTTAAAAAAATGTTTACTGAACACCTACTCTATCCCAGGTATACTGCAGCATGTGCACTCTGCCCTGAGAGTCGAGCTGACTTTCCAGCCTGGCTCAGCAGTGGTGACGCCTCGTCAAGGTCATCCATCTCTTTTTTGTGCTTTTGCAACAGCACAAAGAGAGGACGTGGAGGAGGAGGAAAGAGTCAGCTGTGCGTCCTCGGGCACAGTGCCTGGCCTCTCTGAGCCCCCGTTGCCTGATCTGTAAACGCGAGGCCGGAAAAGCCCTCTCCTGCTTCTCGTGGGTTGTGGGTCAGTCTTGGCAAAAGTTGGAAGGTACTGTCCCGCCAAGCAGGGAGATGGGCATCCAGGGGAGACCAGCCCAGCCTGAGCCTGTAACTGGAGCACCTGCCCTCAAGCTCCTGAAGCCACATCTGCAAGCTCAGAGCACACCTCTCAAGGACACTAAGATGGGGCTCTCCTCCGGAGCTCCAGCCTGTCTGGAAAAGAATGTTCCTCCGAGTCCATGGAAAGACAGTCATTCCCCTGGTCCCCTGGGTGAGGGCGTGGTGATGCCCCTAGTCATCCCAGTGCTCCCCTGACTCCAGAGTGGTCCATGGAGTTTGTCTCCATGGAGACCAGGGAAGGAGACAGCAATTCTGGGAGGAAAGGTGAGCTTTTTGTTTAAGGTTTCAGAGGTTGAGAAGGGTGGTGCTCAGCTGAGTGGTGGAGCCCCCGTTGTTCCATCAGGGTGAAGTGTCGGGTGGCCAAGTCCAGGACAGTCAGGGAGGCCGGGTGGATGGCAGCTTTGTCCCTGGAGGGCCCAGCAGATAACTCATTACCGCCTGTCCTGCCTTTCAGACAGAGCTCGGTGGGGTGGGCGTGATGTGCCATGTTCTTGTCGTCTGTGTTATTACGGCCAGCGTTCAGCATGCTATGTGTAAGTCATCCACCTTAGTGATTATAAGATTATCGCTTTTAATGCTCACAGCAAAATTGTAAGGCAATTGCTATTGCCATCCCCATTTTACAGATGATGAAACTGAGGCCCAGAGGGGTTTGGTATTGCACCCAAGTTTATACAGGGGAGGAGCAGAGCCTGAAGTCCAGCCCAGGTCATCTGAAGCCAGAGCTGGTGACCATGCCATAACTGTCATGGGCCAGAGGAGGGACAAGCAGAGAGCTAAGGCAGGGAAAGAAGAAAGGTAAGTCCTAGCACCCAGGTCTCACCCAAATCTCTGTTAATATTGGTGTTGAAGAGTCACTGACTTCATGAAGGGGTGTCATGGCTCTCATAGATGAGGCACTGGGAGCGCAGGGAGGCTCAGTGAGTCGCCCAAGCAAGGGAGCTGCAATCTGAACCAGATGTATGGCTTGTTCAATGACCCCCCTGCCCCCTATCCCGCCACTTAGTCTTGCTTCTTTGGCCATCTGTACCAAATCTGATCCTTCTTGGAAAGCCTGGACCTGGAGCAGACACACCAGGAATCTACACGTGTTTTCTGAGATCATGTACAAGATCCCAGGCGTTTCCACTCGCTGCCTCTTTGGGCGAGGAAGAGGAAGCGTGGTAGGAAGTGTAGTGACCTTGTATCTTTGGTGCCTGGATGTTTCCCTGAGCCTGAACTCTGCTGAAATGGAGAGTTTTGAAATGAGAATCATGGTGGAGTATTGCATCTTTACTTGTGTGGGAGTCAAAGAAAAAGGAAATCTCTAGGAGGGACCTGAATTGAAAATTCTGTCCACCCACCCATCCGTCCTTCCTTCCGGTCTCCAACCATCCATCACCCATCCACCCACTCACCCATCCTTCCATCTATCCTCCCAGCCACCCACCTGTCCTTTCTTCCATCTAGCCATCCATCCACCCACCCACCCTCCATCCTTCCTTCCTCCCATCCATACATTCATCCAACCAGTCACCCGTCCTTCCATCCATGCATCCATGCACCCACCCATGCACCCAGCCTTCTGTCTGTCCCCCTCCCATCCATCCACCACTCACCCATCCATCCTTTCTCCCATCCACACATCCACCCACCGCTCCACCAACTCATCCCTCCTCCTTCCCACCCATACATTCATCCAACCAGTCACCTATCCTGCCATCCATGCATCCATGTACCCACCCATCCACCCACTCATCCATCCTTCCATCTGTCCCCCACCCATCATCCATCTATCCATCCCTTTACAAATCTTTATTAGTAGGAGAAGGACATGGCAACCCACTCCAGTGTTCTTGCCTGGAGAATCCCAGGGATTGGGGAGCCTGGTGGGCTTCCGTCTGTGGGGTCACACTGAGTCGAACACAACTGAACTGACTTAGCAGCAGCAATCCATTGCTTCTTGACTCCAAAACTTTGTGGTGTAAACAACAACAGTAATTTATTGTCTCATGGTTTCCAAGAGTCAGGAATTCAGGAGCGGCTGTCAGTGCTTGCTGTTGGTGAGAAGCCTCAGTCCCTCTCCACAGGAACCTCTCCAGGGGCTCCTTGAGTGTCTTTACAACATAGTGGCTGGGCCTGAGAGATGGCCCAAGGGAGCACCGCAAAAGCCACCATGCCTTCATAACCTAGCCTCACACGTCACACACTGTCCCTCCCACGGGATTCTGCTAAGGCAGAGGCAGCCCTTGTTCAGTGTTGGGGGAGGCATCATAAGGTCGGTCATAAATCCAGGAGACGGAGATCAGAGGAGCCATCTAGGAGGTTGGCCACCACATCCATCCATCCATCCATCAAGTTTTATTGAGGTATAATTCACATACCATACCATTCACCCATTTGAAGTGTATATTCAGTGGCTTTTAGTGTATTCACGGGGTTGTAAACCGTCACCACGATCGATTTTAGAACGTTTTTAATCACCCCAAACAGAAACCCCACACCCATTGCAGCCACTCCTCATTTCCCCTTTCCCCAACCACCTTCAATCACAAATTCACCGTCTGTGTCTGTAGATTTGCTTATTCTAGCCGTTTCATGTAAAAGGAATCACACACTGGGTGCTCTTTTATGACTGACTTTCACTTTGCATGACGTTTTCAAGGTTCATTCATGTTGTAGTATGTATCAGTGCTTAATTTATTTTTATTGCTGAAAATATTCCATCATGTGGATATTCCACAATTTGTTGATCCATTCACTCGCTGATGGATATCTGAGTCATTTCCACCTTTCGTCTATTATGAATAATGCTTATATTAACGTCATGTACAAGTTTTTGTGTGAACATACATTTTCAGTTCTCTTGGGTATCCACCTGGGCGTGGAATTGCTGAGTCATATAGTAACTCTATTTTTAACCTTTTGAGGAACTGCCAGACTGTTTTCCAAAGCAGCTACACTATTTTACATTCCCACCAGCTGTGTATGAGGGTTCTAATTGCTCCCTCTTCCTTGCCAACACTTGTTATTGTCTTTTTTACATCTGCAGTCCTAGTGGGTGTGAAGTGGTATCTCATGTGATTTCACTTTGTATTTCCCAAATGGCTAATGATGAAGAGCATCTTTTCATGCTCTTATCAGCCATTTGTATATCTTCTTGGGAAAAATGTGTATTTGAATTTTTTTTGCTCATTTTTAAATTGGGTTCAGTTCAGTCGCTCAGTTGCATCCGACTCTTCTTGACGCTATGGACCGCAGCACACCAGGCCTCCATGTCCATCACCAACTCCTGGAGTTTACTTAAACTCATCACCATCGAGTTGGTGTTGCCATCCGACCATCGCATCCTCTGTCATCTCCTTCTCCTCCCACCTTCAATCTTTTCCAGCATCAGGGTCTTTTCCAATGAGTCAGCTCTTTGCATCAGGTGGCCAAAGTATTGGAGTTTCAGCTTCAGCATCAGTCCTTTCAATGAACACTCAGGACTGATCTCCTTTAGGATGGACTGGTTGGATCTCTTTGCAGTCCAAGGGACTCTAAGGAGTCTTCTCCAACACCACAGTTCAAAAGCACCAATTCTTTGGTGCTGAGCTTTCTTTATAGTCCAACTCTCACATCCATACATGACCACTGGAAAAACCATAGCCTTGACTAGACGGACCTTTGTTGGCAAAGTAATGTCTCTGCTTTTTAATATGCTGTCTAGGTTGGTCATAACTTTCCTTTAAAGGAGTAAGCGTCTTTTAATTTCATGGCTGCAGTCACCATCTGCAGTGAGTTTGGAGCCCAGACAAATACAGTCGCTCACTGTTTCCATTGTTTCCCCATCTATTTGCCATGAAGTGATGGGACTGGATGCCATGATCTTCATTTTCTGAATGTTGAGCTTTAAGCCAACTTTTTCACTCTCCTCTTTCACTTTCATCAAAAGGCTCTTTAGTTCTTCTTCACTTTCTGCCATAAGAGTGTTGTCATATGTATATTTGAGGTTGTTGATATTTCTCCCAGCAATCCTGATTCCAGCTTGTGCTTCATCCAGCCCAGCGTTTCTCATGATGTACTCTGCATATAAGTTAAATAAGCAGGGTGACAATATACAGCCTTGATGTACTCCTTTCCCGATTTGGAACCAGTCTGTTGTTCCATGTCCAGATCTACCTGTTGCTTTCTGACCTGCATACAGAGTTCTCAGGAGGCAGGTCAGGTGGTCCGGTATTCCCATCTCCTGAAGAATTTTCCACAGTTTATTGTGATCCACACAGTCAAAGGCTTTGGCATAGTCAATGAAGTAGAAGTAGATGTTTTTCTGGAACTCTCTTGCTTTTTTTTTTTTTTTTATACAAAGGCTTTCAATTTTATTTTATTTTTAACAAACATACATGGGACTCGATAAAGGTTACTAACTGAACGAGCTCTATCAGCAGGTTCTCTGTGGCTTTAACACACTCAACTTCTAAATGATCAGCGAGCTAGTTAGGGTTGTACACTTGGTGCTTTTTGTTGTTGTTCAGTCACTCAGTCGTGTCCAGCTCTTTGCCGCCTCATGGGCTGTAGCCCACAAGGCTCCTCTGTCCTTGGGATTTCCCAGGCAAGATTATGGGAGTGGGTTGCCAACTCTCTTGTTTTTTTGATGATCCAATGGATGTTGGCAATTTGATCTCTGGTTCCTCCTGCCTTTTCTAAAACCAGCTTGAATATCTGGAAGTTCATGGTTCATGTTTTGCTGAAGCCTGGCTTGGAGAATTTTGAGCGTTACTTTATTAGTGTGTGAGATGAATGTAATTGTGCGGTAGTTTGAGCATTCTTTGGCATTGCCTTTCTTAGGGATTGGAATGAAAACGGACCTTTTCCAGTCCTGTGGCCACTGCTGAGTTTTCCAAATTTGCTAGCATATTGAGTGCAGCACTTTCATAACATCATCTTTTAGGATATGAAATAGATCAACTGGAATTCCATCACCTTTACTAGCTTTGTTCGCAGTGATGCTTTCTAAGGCCCACTTGACTTCACATTCCAGGATGTCTGGGTGAGTGATCACACCATTGTGATTATCTGGGTCGTGAAGATTTTTTTTGTACAGTTCTTCTGTGTATTCTTGCCACCTCTTCTTAATATCTTCTGCTTCTGTTAGGTTCATACCATTTCTATCTTTTATTGAGCCCACCTTTGCATGAAATGTTCCCTTGGTATCTCTAATTTTCTTGACGAGATCTCTAGTCTTTCCCATTCTGTTGTTTTCCTCTATTTCTTTCACTGATCACTGAGGAAGGCTTTTTTCCTCTCTCCTTGCTATTCTTTGGAACTCTGCATTCAAATGGGTATATCTTTCCTTTTCTCCTTTGCTTTTTGCTTCTCTTCTTTTCTCAGCTATTTGTAAGGCCTCCTCAGACAGCCATTTTGCTTTTTTGCATTTCTTTTTCTTGGGGATAGTCTTGATCCCTATCTGCTGTACAAAGTCACGAAGCTCTGTCCATAGTTCATCAGGCACTCTGTCTATCAGATCTAGTCCCTTCAATCTATTTCTCACTTCTACTGTATAATCATAAGGGAGTTGATTTAGGTCATACCTGAATGGTCTAGTGGTTTTCCCTACTTTCTTCAATTTAAGTCTGAATTTGGCAATAAGGAGTTCATGATCTGAGCCACAGTCAGCTCCCAGTCTTGCTTTTGCTGACTGTATAGAGCTTCTCCGTCTTTGGCTGCAAAGAATATAATCAATCTGATTTCGGTGTTGGCCATCTGGTGATGTCCATGTGTAGAGTCTTCTCTTGTGTTGTCGGAAGAGGGTGTTTGCTATGACCAGTGTGTTCTCTTGGCAAAACTCTATTAGCTTTTGCCCTGCTTCATTCTGTACTCCCAGGCCAAATTTGCCTGTTACTCCAGGTGTTTCTTGACTTCTTACTTTTGCATTCCAGTCCCCTATAATGAAAAGGACATCTTTTTTGGGTGTTAGTTCTAAAAGGTCTTGTAGGTCTTCATAGAACTGTTTAACTTCAGCTTCTTCAGCATTACTGGTCAGGGTATAGACTTGGATTACTGTGATATTGAATGGTTTGCCTTGGAAAGAAACAGATTATTCTGTCGCTTTTGAGATTGCATTGGGTTATTGGTCTTATTATTATTGATACAAGATACAGATATATGATTTTCAGAGATCTTCTTCCATTCTGTGGGCTTCAGTTCTTTTTCATTATATCTTATTTTCTGACTATTGAAGTATACGTTCTCATGCTAACATATTCAAAAGATGGAGAAATGTATAAAGAGGTGAAGAAATAACCATTCCAATGCTTCCTTTTTTCTTTATCCTTTTAATCAATTATGTATTTATTTTCTGACAGGTAATATTTGCACAAGTAATTTCTAAAGGTTTAAAATAAGTCTCCTGCCCTGAACCCCAGGCACTCAAACTCCTTCTAGGAACATTCACTGTTACCACGTTCTTGGTGATTTTTTTGGAACTGGTCTATACATATAAACATATACGTGTCGATTTCCCTTAAACTGCATAGCGTATTGGCCTTCGCACCTGGCACTTGTCCAGTCTTTTTTCTCCTTTCCTATCTTCCAGCTCTACATAGTTTTCCTTATATAGTTAGGAGTTATCCTGATGATACAGTGTATCCATTAGTTATAGGAGGTGGAGGACAAACCCAGTTCAATGTTAGCAACACCAAGGCATTTATGGAAGGATAATAGGCGACTTGCAGACTCGCTGGAAGGGCAGAGATCTAGGTCTAGAATCGACATGACAGGAAGCAAAGCAAAACTAGGATGGGCTGCCCCCGCCAGGGTCAGGCACAGACTGCACAGCTGATGCTCTGGGCTCGGAGGCTCTGGCCTCTGGACCTGCTGCTGTTGAGCGCTGGGTGTCTCTGCTGCTGCCTTTGTCAGGTACGTGCCCTCTGACACCTGCTTCTCCCACCCCTACTTCTGAACACAAGCCCGGTGTTCCGAAGCCCTCCCTTGCTTCCATGGTCTTGGACAATTCTGCTCTGTCCCAGACCTCTGAGCCCCATTCAGCGAAGCAGACCCCTTGTACCAGTTATATGTTGCTGCATAACAAAGTCCCCATGGCTTGGAATCACAGTGCTCATTGATCATCTGTCACAGTCACTGTGGATCAGAGATTTGGGAGAGGCAGGGCACTTCTGGCTAGGGTGGGGAGTCTCTCGTGCAACAGCAACTGGGTGCTGATTTGTTTGGGGACCATCTCAAAGGCTGCTTCACTCTCATATCTGGTGCTGGGCTGGGGAGACTGAGGCTGGGAGAGTGGGGCTGGGGCAGCTGGGGCTCCCTTGCATCTCGGTGCAGTCTCTGCAGACTCTCCAGCACGGTGAGTTCAGGGGTGCTGGTCTTCTTAAGTCAGCTTGGGGCTCCTAAGGTGTGTGTCCTGAGCTGGGCAGAAGCTTCACACATTGTCCCTTCTGCGCCCTTCTATTGGGGTGCAGTTACAAAGATTGGCCAGGTTCCAGGGAAGGGGAGCTGGACGCCACCTCCCAGAGGAGAAAAGTCAGTGTCAGCTTGTGGAAGAGCAGGTGGGATGGAAAACACAGTCGCCCCAGGTGGCTTCTGGGTAACCTCCATCTCCCGGGAAGGCAGTGTAGCCACCAGGGCGTACCCTGCGGTGGGGGTCTCACCCTCACCGCCTGTGATTGTCTTCTCAGCCATGAGCTGAGCTCTCTGGTCATTCCAGCTCCCTGGGAAGCTGGTGGCGAGCCCTGTTCTCTCCATCTGGCTTGTGACCTCGTGTGCTAGGTTGAGTAGGGTCCATCCCAAATCCACGTGCGCTGGGAACCTCAGAAGGTCACTGCATTAGGAAACAGGGTCTTTGCCTGTGTAATCAAGTTCAGATGAGATCATATTGGGTTGGGGTGAGCCCTAAATCGGGTGGCTGGTGTCCTTACGGAAAGAAAAGGAGGGACCTCCCTGGTGGTCCAGTGGTTAAGACTCCACACTCCCGGTGCAGGATGCCCGTGTTCAAAACCTGGTCAGAACTAGATCCCGTATGCCGTCACTAAAGATCCTTCATGTTGCAACTAAGGCCCTGCGCAGCCAAAATAAACAAATATTGAAAAAAATAAAAAGAGAGAGAGGACACAGAGGAAAGATAGTGTACAGACCCAGACTCACAGGGCGAAGCCACGTGACAACGGAGGCTCAGGCTGCAGGGATGCGTCCAGCTGCCCAGGACTCCGAGGGCAGTCGGCAGCCGCAGGGACTGGGAGAGGCTCAGCCCAGATCCGCCCCCAGTGCCTGCAGGAGGAACCACCCGCGGACCCCTTAAGTCCGGACTCCTGGCTCCTGAACTATGGGAGAACGCATTCCTGTTGTTTTAAGCTCCCCGGTTGGAGGTTTGTTACGGCAAACCCAGGAGACCCATGCACTTGACGGTGACATTTGGTCCCCTGACAAATTGAGGGTCTGGCCGGCTGGTTGGCGGCTGAATTCCGACCTGATGCAGAGGCTCAGAACGCGCAGGAATGAGGCCTGGGGACACTGTGCCGTGTGGCCGAAGGAGGTCACGGGCCAGGAGACACGGGGGCGGTGCTGGCTCTGTGGACGGAAGGGACTCGGGTGACGCACGAATCACTGGTGTGTGTTTGCTTGCTCTGGTCTCTTATGTTCTAACCATGAAAATCCAGCTCGGCCTCCCCAGGTGCGTCCCGCGTCTCCCGCCTCTGGAGCGGCCCGGCTTCTGTCAACACAGGCGCTGTTTACAGTGGCCACGTCTGTGACCTTCAGGGCCGGGAGGACGGCTGCCCTGGTGGACTCAGGCTGTGCTTCCACGCTCACACTCGGGGCCTCGTTATTCTCCAAAATACTGAGGAATGGAGACCCACCCCAGGGCTTGAGGGAGGGCTCCCACGTCCTGAGCCCCCAGTGTGACCCTCGGCAGCAGTGGGGCGTCTTCCTCTTGGAGCCACTCCTCCTTTGCAGGTCGGCTCAGACATTGCCTCCCCTCAGAGGCCTCTGTGTGCCTCATCTAACAACGCCCTCACCTCCCCCATTTTATTTGTCTCCTTTCACCCCAAGGTCATCTGCAGTGACCTTATTACTGTGTTTCCTTGTTTTTATTTATTTCTTTGTATTTTTTGGCTGCCCCCTGGGGCATGTGGGAATCTCAGTTCCATGACTGGGACTTGAACCTGTGGTCCTGTGTTGGAAGCGGTCCTCATGCCTCTTCGAGAATCTCTTATCGGTGGGACCCTGGCTCTGTGGGGGACGGATTGACTACAAACAGCACAACGGAATTTGC
The DNA here is from genome assembly GCF_055505025.1 of Bos grunniens. Taxonomy (NCBI): domain Eukaryota; kingdom Metazoa; phylum Chordata; class Mammalia; order Artiodactyla; family Bovidae; genus Bos; species Bos grunniens. The sequence continues at coordinate 8,447,448 of NC_141182.1, forward strand.
AGGGTTGGGAGTGGGGTGGGGTCGTTTTATTGTCGGTTGTGGTGGAGTTACAGGACTTAATGAAGTTGCCCAAACTCACAGAACTGTGTACCCAAAAGGATGAGTTTTACTGAGTGTAAATAGTGTTTTACTCAAAAAAAAAGATGTTTACAAGTGATAAGGCCTAGGGTGAGGCCAAGAATAATTAATGCAGGTTTGGGGAAGAAACGGGAAGCGAGGATCCGAAAGTCTTCCTGGAGGCGGTGGTCCTCACACTGAGCCTAGAGAAAGGATGAATGTTTGTTGAACTTGAACCGGGAGGAAAGGAGAGAGGGCGGGATTTCAGGCAGAGGAACCCACTCAGTTCTGCAGAAGTTGAAGGCTGGATGTGCCCGGAGGGGAAGGCAGGCCTGGCTCCATTTCTGCAGGGCCCGCTCAGTCTTGCTCAGGCATTTGGACTTTCGAATGACCTTGTTGGCTTCTGGTTTGGAAAACTGGTTTGGAGCAGTAGGGTGGGATGAGGGGGCTGGCCTAAGAGCGGGAGGGCCTATCCAGACGTTCTTGGCCTACCATCATACATCCTTGGCTGAGGCACTTTGTCATTTTGTCGCTCCCAGACGTTAGCCAAGCACATGCCACTTCACCAGCAGAATGCAAGAGACACAGGGCAGTTTCAGCCCGTTCTTGTCTCCCCAGCTTCTGTTAACAGTGCCGGCAAGTGGCGAGTGCTTGGCCAATACCTGTTGAGTGACAGAGTGGTCTTTCACTGAGTAGAATGCATTGGAGATTCACCCTTGGTCTCACATCTAGCAGTGTTTTCTTCTATCCATGGGTGCTATTTCCACGCATGAATGTTTGTTTATCCCTTCACCAGCTGAAAGACCTTAGTGCTGTTTCCAGTTATTGGTTATACAGTGTTAGTCACTCAGTGATGTCTGACTCTTTGTGATCCTGTGGACCCCACCAGGCTTCTCTGTCCATGGGATTCTCCAGGGAAGAATAGCGGAGTGGGTTGCCATTTCCTTCTCCACAGGATCGTCCCAACCCAAGGGTCGAACCTGGGTCCCCTGCATTACAGGCAGATTTTTTACCGTCTGAGTCACCAGCATGGCCCAAGCTGCTATAAACATTAGGGTACAGATCTTTGCATGATTGTATGTTTTCATTTCCCTTGGGTAAATACCTAGATATGGGATTGCTGTGTCATATAGTAAGTATGTATTTCACTTGTTAGAATAAACTACCTGGCTGTCTTCTGAAGAGGCTGCACCGTTTTGCACTCCCGTCACTGGCTCCAGGATGTGTTTCTTCCTTGTTGTTTCAGCAGAATGCACTGATGTACACACTAGAGGGTGCAGAGGAGTCATGGACTGGAGTGGCTAAAATGCAGATTCCCCAGGCCCTACCCTCGCGGCATCCCTGGGTGTGTCTTAGACCTCCCCGCGAGCCCCCAGGAGAATCAGGAGTCCTTGGTGGGGGCAGAAAGAACCCCAGATCTTGACGCAAGCACTTGGTTTCAGTGTCCAGCTCTGCCGCTAGCTTCTGGGTCACCTCTGTGAATCATCTGTCGCCTCTGAGCCTCAGTTTCCTCATTAGTAAAATAGATGTGAAAATCACTGAGCTTCCTAGTTTGCTGTGAGGGCTTAATGCATTTACTGTGTGAAGGGTCCTGGTTCTAGGTAGGTATTCAATAAATGTTACCGATTTTGGTCAACTGCAAAGATTTTAAATGCTTCCTTCTCCCTTTAGCTAAAGGCCTTATATTTTAATGTTTTTATTGATGCGCAGCATAATGAAGAAAATGCACTGAAGACAAGTGTACAGTTCAGTGAATTCTCACACATAGAACTCATCCGTGACGCCAGCACCCCACCAAAACGGGACGTGGCCACATCCCTGGGGCTCCCCTCAGTTCATGCTCATCAACCGCCTTCCAGACTGACCTCTGCTGGACCTGTGACTGTAACGGCCTTGATTGTGAAACACTTTTGTTTTTCTAGTATAGCTAAGATGTGCTCAGTGAAGCTTATGTTGAAAACACAGAAGGCAGAAGCATAGAAACAGCCTGTTAACAAATTGAACAGCCTTTTAAAATGCTAATTTTTAAATTGAGATCTAACATAAGATTGCACAGGTTGTAAGCATAAGGCCCATACATTTTCACTGGGTGACCACCTCACGTTAATCACCAAACTGTAATTGAGAACAACACGGCAAGAACCGCTGTTCCAGGGGCATTGATCAGCTTTGCCCAAACAGCCTCGTTAATCTTATTTATAGTTTTTGATAATTTATTTTACTCAAGGATATTTGATTTACAATGTTGCATTAATTTCTGCTGCACAGCAAATTCACTTAGTTATACCTACATATACACATAAATATATATACATGTACATACATAAATACACACACACACACACATTCTGTTTCACGTTCTTCACCATTTGGCCCATTGCAGGGTGTTGAATATAGTTCCCTGTGCCATACAGTGGGCCCTTGTTGCTTATCCATCCTATAGATAATAGTGGGCATCTCCTAACCCCAGCTCTCGCTCCATCCCTACCCCCGGCTCCTCCTAGGCAACCACAAGTCTGTTCTCTGTGTCCATGAGTCTGTTTCTCAAATAAGTTAATTGGTGTCATGTGTTATTTTTTATTATTATTTTTGACATGTATTTTATGTATTTGGCTGTTATGGGGCTTACTGCAGCATGCAGTATCTCTTAGTTGGGCATGTGGGGTCTAGTTCCCTGACCAGGGATTGGACCTGAGCCCCCTGCGTTGGGAGTGTGGAGACTTAGCCACTGGGCCACCGAGGAAGTCCCCTGTTTGTACCATATTTTAGATTGCACAGTGTCAGCGATATCATATGCTATTTGTCTTTGTCTGTCTAACTTACCTTCACTTCGTATGATAATCTCTAGGCCCAACCATGTTGCTAACAATGGCATTATTTCCTTCTTTTTTATGGTTGAGTAATGTTCCATTGTATATATGGACCACGTCTTCTTTATCCATGCATCCGTCTGTCGACGGTTGTTTCCATATCTTGGTTATTGTGACTAGCGCTGCTATGAACATAGGGGTGCATGTATCTTTTTGGATTAGTTTTGTCTGGATATATGCTCAGGAGTGGGATTGCTAGATCATATGATAATTCTATTTTTAGTTTTTTGAGGAACCTCCATACTGTTTTCCACAGTGGCTGCGCCAACTTACATTCCCACCAACAGCGTAGGAGGGTTCCCATCTTTCCATGCCCTCTCCAGCATTTGTTATTTGTTGACTTTTAAATAATGGCCATTCTGACTGGTGTGAGGTGGTACCTCATTGTAGTTTTGATTTGCATTTCTCTGTTAAAAAGGTGTTGAGCATATTTTCATGTGCCTGTCGGCCATCTGTATGTCTTCTTTGGAGAAATGTCTATTTAGGTCTCCTGCCTATTTTTTGAGAAGCCCAAATTAAAACTACAGTAACAGAGGTTTTTCCAAGCAGCCCTCGATTTGAATAGCAGACTCCTACAACTCAATAGCAAAAAACAAGCAAACAAAACCCAAAGAACCAGCTTTAAAAATGGCCAAAACATGACAGCAATAATAAATCCATAAGAAAATTTTGAAGGTGATGGGTATTTATTGCCTTGAATGCGCTGACAGTTTCATGGGTATATGCAGAAGTCCAAATTCATCAGATTGTGCACTTTGATTGTGTGCAGGTTTTTTTTTTTTTTTTTGTATACTAATTATACCTCAATAAAGCTGGGAAAAAATGGGGTGTGGGGGTCTGACCACTCTCACGCAGGAGTTTCTATGTCGGGCCTGACCCTGACCAGGTCTGGAAGCCAGTTCTGGGTGGTACTTCCTCTCAGAGTCCTGCCACCCAGCAGCTGAGACTCGGCTTGTCCCCAGGGGACATGCACTTCTCTGAACAATATCAGGAAAGGAAGCCAAACTCAAAGCCTCTCAGGGGTTTTCGGCTGTTTTTGGCTGTGGGGGTGGAGGGAGGAGGCTGGCAAGGCTCTGGGGCAGGGCAGTGGGCCTTGGCCTGGCCACTGTGGCCACTGGCAGGGCGAGGAGGGCCAGGTTCAGAAGACCTACTCTCTAATCATGATTATTATGTGAGCAACTGCTACTTTATTGAAGGCTGTGTTGTGCTAAGCTGTGTTAGCCATTCATTCTTTAAGCAGCCTTCTAAGGTAGGTTATTTTCTTTTTCAATAGCTTTATTAAGACATAATTCACATCACATACGGTTCACCCATCTAAAGCCTACAGTTCAGTGGCCTTTAGTATCTTCACAGAGCTGTTCAGCCATTGTCACAATCTATTTTAGAATATTTTCATCCCTCCACAGAGAAACCCTATACCCCTTCCAAGACCCCCCATGTTCCCCTCAGTCCCAGGCAACTACTAATCTACTTTCCATCCCTACAGGTTGCCTGTTCTCAGTATCCCAAAAGTAGGTTGAATGATGGGGAAATTGAAGGTTCAGAGAGGGTAACTGACCAGCTTAAGGTCACACAGCTAAGGAAGTGGCCTTGGAATTTGAACCCAGATCTCCATGTCCTCCAAATCCACACTTTCTCACTGCAGCATGGGCCTTTTTCTTCTTCCTTCCAATAAGAATACTGAAAATAGTCAATCCTGATGGCTGAACTGTTTTGCCTGTTTTATCGCTTTGTTGTCTCATTTGATCCTTCTAATCACCCCTGGGAGGTAGGCACAGTTATTATACCCATTTTTGCAGAGAGGGAAACTGAGGCACAGGGTTGGGGGTGCTAATGGTCCCATACGCCATGGCTGCTAGCACATGGAAAAGGGTTATGAAGAAAAACACGGTCATCCTTGAGGACTGGTGGGGGGCAGAATAGCAAGTCCAGACAATGCTGATTAAAACACAGTTTTCTTTCAGATTATTCCCTCCCTCCCCCTTCTTCTTTCTTTTTATATGAAAAGGAAAAGAAAGTTCCCTCCACCCTTTGAGGTCACTTCCTGACCCATTTGTGAATCTAAGCGGAGTGGTTACACGCGCACTTCTCCCCGCCTGCATTCCTCCTAGTAATGCCGGGGATGGGTCACAGGCCTGTGCGCCCACGGGCTCCAGCACCAGACAGACTCGGGTTCAAATTCTGCTTCCACCGCCCCCCACGCCCCCATTTAATGCCCTTGAGCCCTAGAATAGCTAACTTGTGATGGGGACTTTCCACCACATGTATATCTGAATATACAGGGTGGCTTCTCCCCCCACCCCTTATGCCTTGGAGAAGAAATGTCATTTTGTATTTGAGCCTTCCCAGAACCAGGGCTACTATCTCAGTGACTTTATTCTGAACAAACGAGTTGCAGAAAAAGAGGCGATGTGGAGCCCCAAACACTCCCATTCATCGCATTGGATTCCTTTAGCTGTTCACCTGAAAAAGTGAAAACCGTGAAAAAGAGGAAAAGCAATTAAAAATATGAAAAAAATCAAACTGCTATCTCAAACACAACAGACATTTTAACTCCAAAAATGCTGTAGGCTCACAAGAAAAGTAAGCTGAAGTAGGTGCTCCGTGTTCTTCTTTCTTGCTTGATTCCCGGGGACCAGGGAGATCTCCAATCAGCACCTGTCTGGACCGAGAAGAGGAGCCAGGGCTTCCCACAGTGGTTTCCAAAGCCAATTGCCTTTAGTTTCATCTGATCAGCAAGAAATTTAACATGGTCCACTATACACATGGACTTTGTAATAATAAATTCTATACATACACGGTTGTACCACTGTATCATGTACATTAGGTAACATGTACCAAAATAGAAATGATAAAAAGGATTGATGGAAATATAAACTGAAGTTCTTAAAAAAAAAAAAAAAAAAGCAAAGAAATTTAACCCAGATTTATCATTCCTGGGGAGGTGGTCCCATGGTTTCAAGTGGTTTCAAGGATTTCTTTAAAAAGCCGTGCAATAAGTGATCTATAGGAAATAGCAAGTGTACACCCTGGGCTAGGAGCAGTGACAAATGAGTCCAGCTTGCCTAAAGTCAGCACATGAGCCCTGTGGCTTTAGATATCATACTGAAAATATGCCAGAGCAACATTCATAGATTTTTAAAAAATGCTGTAAGTCAAGTGGCTCAGGAGTAGAACCTGACGTGTCCTGACAGCTCTATAGGTGATAGAAAGGCTGGCTCTCGTCACAACGGACACGTCCAAGATGCATATGAAAGGTCTGAATGAAACAGCTCCGTGAAACAGGAAAGAGGAAAAGAGCAATATTTCTCAAAGAATATGTTACATCATACAATATGCGACTTGAAATAGGCTTGGTGTAGCTCAATGAATCAACTAAATCCCATCACTAGGCACTTGGCGGTGTCATCTATATGCTTAGAAGTTTATAGAGTGAGCCATAAAATAATCTCTCATTGGGAAAACGAGAGGTCAGTTCTCTTGGTATTCCATGTTCCCTAGAACAAACTTTTGGGACTTTGATCCTGTCTGACAGATGAGGAAGCTGAGCTTAGGGTATTTGTGGTTTGCACCATGTAGTAAGAGGCGGTCAGACACCTGCGCAGACTCAGTGACGATCTCACAGTAGGACCATGAACTGCCAATTCACGGGGATTACAGGGGAGCGTATTGAATGCATGTGTGCAGTAAGCACACGTGTGCAGTAAGCGCTCCATAAATGCTGGTCCCTCTGGACGTTCTCGCTCCACCTTGCAAGAGACCTGGGGCAGGCAGGTGGATTCCCCTCCCGCTGCCTCAGTTTCTTCCTCCGCCCGCGGAGGCGCGGTCCCGAGGCTGGCCCGCCCTCGGGGAGGGAGCACGCGGCGCCCTGGGTGCTCTGAGCAGTGGGCGGCGCTGGGCCCGCCTCGGGGCCGGGGGTGGGGCGGGCCGGGGCGCAGGGGGCGGCCCCGGAGGAGTCACGTGGCGCGCGGCCGCGGCCGAAGGAGAAGTAGCAGCGCCCGCGTCGGAGGGCGTGCGCGGCAGGGAGTGCCCGGAGCCTGGACAGCGGGCGGCTGCGCGCGGGACCCGGAGCCCGGACCCGCGGCGGAGGCGCGGCCAGGTGAGTGGCCGGGTCGGGCGGGGGCGCCCGGGGGACGTGCGCCCGGGGGACGCGCGCCCGGAAAGCCGCGTCCAGGGCGGGGGTCCTGCGTGGGGCTCAGCTGGCGCGGGCAGGGGTGGGGCACGCCGCCCGGCCCCCCGCTCGCTGTGCCCAGCGTCCGGGCGGGGACGGCCACTTCCTCACCCCTGACCGGCGCCACTCTGTCGGTTGATGCCCCGGGGCAGCCCGGCTTTGAATGGGAACCGGAGGAAGCGGCGCGGCTTGCGGTCGGGGGTTCGCGCCAGCGCCTGAGTTCTAGGCTCCGGTGGCCCTGGGGGTCCCGCGTGGAGTCGGGTGTGTTTCCTGGCCACCTCTGTGCCCACGGCTTGTGGACTCCAGGCGCCGGCCGGCCCCTGGCACTTCCTCGCACTACACAGGTGGTTGCGGCTGGGTGGGTGGCGAGCGATACCAAGGAAGGCGCAGTCCCTTGCCCTGAGAGATTGGAGAGTTTTCGGGGGATCCAGGGTTCCCTGTCCTGCCCCACAGTGGTGTGCATAAGTATGTTTGTGCGACTGTGCGTTTTCCTGGTTATGTTGTGGAATCGTGGAGAGGTGGTTACCCCCACAGCAGAAGAATTCGAGGGAAAGACGAGCGGGGTGTGCACTCATGGGGAGGGGGTGTTGGCAGCTGGATTCCAGAGGGGGCCTGGGATGGCTCTTCTAGCACCCTGATCTTGAACTAGAGTAAGAAAGTGTGGGCTGGGCGGGTGGGGGTGACTCGCACGGGAAACAGGTGGCCTTGTCAGTCAACGTAATTAGAATTTCGGTTCCAGCTGTGTAACCTTGGGCACGTCGAAGACTCTCTGAGCCCCAGTTTCTTCCCCTGGATACTTGGGCCACCCAGGCCTGCATCCCGGGGCTATATGCAGAGTTGGGGCTCATCTGCCACTTCTTGACCCTCTGGTTAAGGGCCCTGCGTGGGGGCCCTGGCCAGCATCCGCAGCTACAGCCTTGCAGGCAGTCTTGAGTCCCTGGCCATCCCAGGCAGTTCTTTTTATTAGAGACGAATGCCGAGTGTGCACCACTGCAGGGTTCCCTGATGCTCAAATTGCCTAATGATGCTCACCCCCTTCCCCCCAAGCTTGTGAAACTCCTCTGGAGGAGGCAAAGCCAGGACCCCCATAAATGGCCCTTGGGCTGAGTGGAATTGGTGGAAAATTGAAAATGAGAAAACTTTTGAAACTGTGTCTTCACTTAGAAAACGCTAAAAACTCAAAGCAGAAAAGCTCATCCATTATGTTAGCACTTAAATCAGTCGTAAGCTGATGGTCAGACCCTTTACCTTCTCCCACTCTCCAAAAATAACCATTCCTCCTAGGTTTATAAGCAGACAGCCTTTAAAAAAAAATCATTAAACAATTAATTTATTTTAATTGGAGGCTAATTACTTTACAATATTGTAGTGGTTTTTGCCATACATTGACATGAATCCGCCACGGTTGTATATGTGTCCCCCATCCTGAACCCCCCTCCCACCTCCCTCCCCATCCCATCCCTCAAGGTCATCCCAGTGCATTGGCCCTGAGCGCCCTGTCTCATGCATTGAACCTGGACTGATGATCTATTTCACATATGGCAAAAGACAGCCTTTTTAAACATGTAATAATATTTATTAGTTTATAACTGTTTTTCATCTGCCTCACAAATCTTTCCAGATCACAGTACTTGTAAATCTTCCTCCTCCTTTTCAGTAGCTACTGAACATTCTTTAATGTGGGCTTCCCTGGTGGAGAAGGAAATGGCAACCCACTCCAGTATTCTTGCCTGGAAAATCCCATGGACAGAGGAGCCCTATAGGCTACAGTCATGGTCGCAAAGAGTCGGACACGACTGAGCGATTTCACTTCACTTCACTTCACTTCCCGGGTGGCTCAGTGGTAAAGAATCTGCCTGCCAATTCAGGAGACATGAGTTTGATCCCTGGATCAAGAGGATCCTCAGGAGATGGAAATGGCAACCCACTCTAGTATTACTGTCTGTGAAATCCCATGGACAGGGGAGCCTGGTGGGCTACAGCTTGTGGGGTCGTAAGAGTCGGATGTGACTGAGCAGCTAAACAACAATTCTTTAACGTGTGTGTCCCGTCATGTAAGGGATACCGCCCCCCCCAACCCATTCATGAGCAGCTGAATTGTTTCCTGTTCTTTCCTCTTACAGATAATTTTGTGCATTTTTCTGCACAATGCTGGATCAAAGCAGATGCATGTTTTACATTTTAATAGATGCTCGCAGGTTGCCCCCCCCCCAAAAAAAAGTGCAACTAAGGCACACCCGTGCGTGCCATGGCTGACCCTGCTGAGTTCCTCCAGTGAGAATATGAGTAACCCTGTTTCTGCAGGTGGGTGTGACATGCAGTGGTAACACCCCTCCTGCCCTCAGAGGGGCTGTCCTCTCTCAGGGATGCGACTGTGCCAGGTGTCCAAGAGAATTGACTTGTGGGATTTTGTATGAAATCCTGCCCTGCTCTGACGTGTGCAGAGAGCCTTAAAGAGAAGAAAACTCTCCTGTTTCCTGGTTCTGGGTCCTTGCATTTTTTTTTTTTAATCTTTATTGGAATATAGTTGACTTAAAATGTGTTAGTTTCTGCTGTACAGCAAAATGGGTCAGTTATGTATATACACATGTGTTATGTGTGCTCAGTCGCTTCCGTTGTCTCGACTCTTTGCCATCCTATGGACTGTAGCCTGCCAGTCTCCTCTGTTCACGGGATTTTCCATGGCAAGAACACTGGAGTGGGTTGCCATGTCCTCCTCCAGGGGATCTCCCCGACCCAGGGATTGAAGCCATGTCTCCTGCCTTGCAGGCTGATTCTTTACAGTTGAGCCACTGAGGAAGCCCATATATATATACATATGTTTACTCTTTTTTGGATTCTTTCCCATAGAGGTCATTACAGAGTATTGAGTAGAGTTCCCTGAGCTATCCGGTAGGTCCTTATTAGTTACCTCCTCTGTGTATAGTAGTGGGCATGTGTCAATACCAGTCTCAATCTATGCTCCCCTTTCGCCCAGGAACCATAAGTTTTCTACATCTGTGACTCTTTATTTGCTTTGTAGATGACTTCATTTGTCCCTTATTCCACATAAAAACGATGTCATATGATAATTTGTCTTTCCCAGAAGTTTATTTCAAAGAGGAGAACATGAAAAGTAGGATCTTATTAAATCTTGGCCTCATTTGTGTTTAACACCGTAAGTCATTTTATAAAATTACCCAGGGAGGATGAGAAACAGGAACAAGAAAGGGATTTCAAGCCTATTTCATTTTTTTTTTTTTTGAAAGCAGAAGCAAAATAGAAGTTGCCGGTGATGGCTAGTGCCCTCCTCCGGGGTCAAGGCCTTGGAGACCTTGTCTTAGTTGCTGAAGCGTTGAACCCTGAAAGCCCGAGTTGGGAGCTGGTGGACTTTAGTGGTTGACTCCAGGGATCTTGTGGCCGTAAGGATGCTTTCCTGGTTCTTAGAGAAGGACATGAGAGACTTGATGTTTATGGTTGAGCCAGTCCACTGGGCTTCTGAATGGGGAGTGACCAGAATCCTGGGAAGGTTAGTGCAGGGCCCTCCCAGAGTCAGAAAGAACCGAGGGTCGTGCTTCCAGGTCGGCTGGCTTACGTGGCGGTGTTGTGAGAGGTGGTATGTTTCCTATTTGCGCCCTGCTGCACCTGGGAGTGGGGAACTCGAGAGCATTGTCCTGCTTCTGACACTTTGCAGCTGTGTGACCTTGGACGAGTCCTTTGATATCTCTGCGCGGTTAGTTACTATCTGACCAGATTGTGAATTCCAGAAGGGGGTTGTTGAAGGAGCAGGGGCATGGGGTTCCCATCCTGATGTTTCCACATGTCTCCATGACCTTGATCACGTGATTTCACCTCTCAGGCCTTGCGTTTGCAGCGCCAGTATTTCTGAGATAAATGAGATGAATCTGATACGGCAGGTGCAGGCACCCGGGAGGGCCAATGAACAGCAGGTTTTCCAGGGCGGAGACCGGCCTCAGGCCCCTTGCTCATCCCCTGACCTGGAATAGGGGGTGGTGAGGCGGGAGGCTCGGATCAGGCAGGGTTCCTGCACACCCTTGGCCCCCGGGCTTTTGTTTTAGCCAGTTCCTTCGACTAGAGCACCGTCCCCTTCCGCTTCATCTCTTTTAAAGATTGGATTCAGATCTGTCTTCCCCTAGAAGCTTCCTCTGAGCACTGTTAAGTTCCCAGCCTCACCTTAGACTCAGCTGGGGACCCCTTCCTGCTGCTCCCTTGAGACCCCCACGTCTCTGCTTCTGCAGAATCATGGAGCTGGCGTTTCCTGATGGGTGGAGAGCAGGTGTAATTCATGACTTTATTGCTGGGCTGTCAGCACACCTGGGAGGTGCCCCGGCTGTGGGTGGAGGGTAAAGGGGGCAAAGGACAGGGCCCGGGCCCGGGCCTCACCCCTCGTTTGCGTGCGAGTCCGCTGTCCATACCTGTCGTGGAGGTGACCCTTGGTTAATGCTTTGATCAGCTGGCCGATTAATATCATCGGAGGCCCTGCTAGATGCTGTTTGTGTTGTTGTTCAGTCGCTCGGTCGTGTCCAACTCTCTGCGACTCTGTGGACTGCAGCACGCCAGGCATCCCTGTCCTTCACCATCTCCCGGAGTTGGCTCAAACTCAGGTCCATTGAGTTGGTAATGCCGTCCAAGTTCTTATCCTCTGTCATCCCCTTCTCCTTCTGTCCTCAATCTTTCCCAGCATCAGGGTCTTTTCCAGTGACTTGGCTCTGTGCATCAGGTGGTCAGAGTATTGGGAGCTTCGGCATCAGTCCTCCCAGTGAATATTCAGGGTTGATTTCCTATAGGATTGACTGGGGGCTGTACAAACATTGTGGGGTCTAGTCCATCCAGAGCCCCTCGAGGGTGGTGTTATTCCCATTATACAGCTGGAACAGCTGAGGCCCTGATTTGGAGCAGCTTGGCACAGAGGCTGTGGGGAGGCCCAGGCAGCCCTGGCTGAACACCCAGCTTCTCTGCGAAGTAAGAACTGTGGGAGCCTAAAGGAGTTTGGAGGTGGGGACGAGATAAGAAAGATACAGGGATAGAGACGCAGGTGTAGAGAATGGCTGTGGGCACGGGGGAGGAAGGGCAGGGTGGGACGCCCTGAGAGAGCGATGCTGACACGTACACTCCCTACCACGCGTGGAATGAACAGCTCGTGGGGCACTGCTGCGGGGCACAGGGAGCTGAGCTCGTGCTGACCTCCAGGGGTGGGGTGGGCTAGGGGGTGGGAAGGAGGTCCTAAAGGGAACGGATACATGGAATATGCACACGTGTGCCTTCTCAGTCGTGTCTGACTGTGCGACCCCATGGACTGCAGCCTGCCAGGCTCCTCTGTCCATGGGATTTCCCAGGCAAGAATACCGGAGTGGTTTGCCACCTCCTTCTCCAGTGTGTGGTACACGCATAGCTGATTCACTTTGTTGTACAGCAGAAGCTTACACAACATTGTAAAACAATACTCCAACATATATATATATATATATATATGAAGACTGAGTGGGAAAGGGGGAGAAAAGATACAGGAAATGGTGGACAGTAACAGGAGCTAAGCCTGACCTGTGTCCTCTCCGTTGGCAGGTGGAATCTTATCCACTGCACCACCAGGGAAGTCCCACTCTTGTTTTTGTTTTTTTTTAATTCATTTATTTTTAATCGGAGGATAATTGCTGTATAATACCGTGTTGGTTTCGGCCACACATCAACATGAATCAGCCGCAGGTGTGCCTACGGCCCCTTTCACTCTTCTTCTTAAAGCATCCTTTTGATTCCTGGTCTCAGAGTTCACTCCAGGGTCTGGGGTGGGAGCAGGCGGCCAGAGTGACCCACGTGTATAAGACCCCTGGAGGGAGCAGGGAAGCAGGGAGACCCACTGCTTTCTGGGTTTGCTGGTGGGCTAGATGTGGGCGTAAGAGGAGCCAGACAAGGGAGGCTCTGAGATCTGGGAAGCTGTGACTGTTCAGGAGGATGAGGGGTCACCAGGGACACCCCCGGAAGCCGAGCCGCACACCAGGTGCTTTGCTGGTGGCTTCCTGACTGTCCCGGTCCGAGTCGGGCTCCCAGGGGTCACGCGGCCTGCCCAGGGCCACACGGTCAGCGGGAGCCTACACACGGGGCTGCCGGGCCCTGCTGTTTTCTGCCCTTTCTGCTCCATTTCCATGCAGAGGTCTCCACGGACCCATTTGGAAGGTTTTTCTCTATTCCCGCCTCCACTCGGGAAGTAAAGGGGTGGTTCGAAGTCTCTGGGTGGGTGTCGGGGTTGGGGACAGGGGCCAGCCTGGGCTTCTTTGGCTATTCAAATATTCTACAGCATAAAGCTGCGTGGGGAGGGAGAGGTGGCGGCCAGGTTGGGGTGATTTGGTTATTCAAAGCCGGGATAACGGTTGGGTCACGGAGATCAAGGGCTCCACCCACACCTTGCTTCCATTTAAACGTCTGAGCGGCTGGTGAGCCCCCCTGCCACCAGCGCCTTCTCCCCAAGCTCATCCTGATGGGCATGAGACAGGTTTTGGCTTCTGAAGCTTCCTCCTGTTAACCGAAGCCCGCTCAGTTAACTGAAACCAGTTCCCCCTTGCTTCCTGCCTCCAGCCTCCTTGTTCACCCGCTTCCTCCTCGCCTCCCCCACTGGGCAGCAGACGACGGCGAGTACCATGGCCAACGTGGACACCCTCCCGGAGTACGAGAAGAGTCAGATCAAGCGGGCCCTGGAGCTGGGCACCGTCATGACCGTGTTCAGCTTCCGCAAGTCCACCCCGGAGCGGAGGACCGTCCAGGTGATCATGGAGACGCGGCAGGTGGCCTGGAGCAAGACGGCCGACAAGATCGAGGGCTTCCGTGAGTACCTCTCGCCTCCCCGCCCGGGCAGTGGGCCCTGCAGCTGTCGTTGGTTCGACACCTTCTTCTGAAAAGGAAAAGTGGCGTCGCTTTGTCTGGGTCTCTGATGGGGTTTGGGGCAGGTGGGGGATGTCGGCCAGGAAAGCCCTGGTGAAGGAGCGGAAGCCTGCGTGGGCCAGCTTGGAAATGACCTCCAGATAGCTCGCCTGGGCTGCTGGGGGCTGAGCGCACCATCTCACGGCGTCGGGGACTGTTCGGTCTGCGTTGATGGTCAAGCCGTGTGCCCTCTTGAGGGCTCACTGGCCAGAGCTTGTGGAGTCATCGCTCGGTAGCCAGATGTGTGTTTTAGTGCAGACAGCAGAGCGAGAGGCCTGTGCTTTACTCCATGTGGACAGAGCACATCGCTGAGTGTGTGGAGCCCTCCAGTGAAGCTCTGCTCCGAGTGGAAGCGGCTTCTTTTCTCCTCCCTCCTTATGTTGGGCAGTGGGTTCAGATCCTCAAGTTCCTAAGCCCCCTTTTTCACTCAGAGTCCAGAGACTTAAGCAATGTACAGTTGCAGAGACTTGCTTAAATGAGTTTTTATTGACTTCTTTTAAATTGAGAAATTAAAGCATACACTTGGGGGAAAATCAGACAATTCATAAATGAATGTCTCTCTTCCCCAGTCCCACCCCAGGCTCCAGAGGCCAGCTCCTGCCCAGGTTCTGTGGTCTTCTAGATGTATTCTGTGCTTGCGTTATGTGTGTGTGTTGTTTTTTTACACAAATAAGTACCTACTGCACATACTTCTGCACTTCGATTTCTTTTTTAAATTTAATAGTTTTCTTTAAAACATTTTTTACTTACTTCTTTATTTTTGGCTGTGCTGGGTCTTCGTTGCTGCCTGGACCTTTCTTTGGCTGTGGCGAGCTGGGGCCACTCTCTACCGTGGTGTGCAGGCTTCTCCTTGCAGTGGTTTCTCTTGCTGTGGATCTCAGGCTCTGGGGCGCGGGCTTCAGTAGCTGTGGCCCCCCGGCTCTAGAGCAGAGGCTGTATAGGTATGGTGCAGGGGCTTAGTTGCTCTGAGGCACGTGGGATCTTCCTGGATCAGAGATTAAATCTGTTTCTCCTGCACCGGCAGGCAGATTCTTTACCACTGAGCTGCCAGGGGAAGCCCCCTGGTAGTTAACCATTGAGGTGGTTTCTTATCAGCATATTGATCTGCCTTTGCCTTTCATCGCCACGTAGCATTCTGGCTACAGTGTGACAGTTTAACCCCTAGAGATGGACGCTTTGGGTTTTTCCAGTCTTTTGCTATTAGCTGTACATGGATCCTTCTCTTCTTTTGCTAGCAGATTTATGGAGATACAATTCACATACCTTATAATTCATCCATTCACAGATTGGTATACTCCCAGGTATGTGCAGCCACCACAGTTTTTAGAACGTTTCATCACCCCTAAATGAAGCCCTGTACCCTGCAGCCATCCATCTGGCCCTCCTCCACCTCTCCTGCCCTAAGCAGCCTCTCATCTCCTTTCCATTGCCCTGTTCTGGACACTTCCTATGGAAGGAATCACACAGTGTGTGGCCTTCTGCGACTGGCTTCTTTCACTTAACAGAGCGTTTCTCACGTTTTCACGATCCATCCGTGTTGTGTGTGTCTCAGGACTTCATTCCTTTACGTGGCCGGGTAATATTCCGTTCTACAAATATTCCACAGTTTGTTGACCCGTTCATCTGCTGATGGAAATTTGGGTTGTTTGCTCTTTTTGGAGGGTATGAATCCTGCCGCTGTGAGCTTTCGTGAATGAATTTTTGTGCGGCTGTGTGTTTTCGTTTCTCCTGGGTGTGTGCCCAGGGGTAGGGCTGCTCCTCAGCCAATGCAGGAACTTTGTTTGATCATTTTAGGAACCCCCCAGACTGCTTCCCAAGTGGCCGCACTATTTTACATTTCCACCAGCTGTGTGTGGGGGTCACCTTTGCATTATTCTTTCATGCACGCAGGTTGCGTTTATCTGAAGGATAGCGTCCTCCATGTGTAATTTCTGAGTTAGAGGGCACGAGTTATTTTTAACTTTAAAGGACGGTTGGATCACATCCCATAGAAGCTCCTGAGGTGGTGGGGGCCCCTCTAGTTCTCCACATCTCCTCCCACACTGCCATGGGGTTCTGAACTTGGCGGTTCACAGGTGGACTCTGATAGTGTGACATGGCTCTTTGGTTTCTTTTATCATGAGCGAGACTAAATAGCTTCCCAAAAGGTTTCTCCTGACTCTGGAGCCAAGATGACCTTCAACAGCACTGAGCCAGAGGGCCTGCTTTGACAGTGCCCAGCCTTCCCCCTGATTTTGTTTACATTGGCCTCAGACCTCCCAGGTGGCCCAGAGACCTGTG
This sequence comes from Bos grunniens, assembly GCF_055505025.1. Classification (NCBI taxonomy): domain Eukaryota; kingdom Metazoa; phylum Chordata; class Mammalia; order Artiodactyla; family Bovidae; genus Bos; species Bos grunniens. The sequence goes on from NC_141182.1 coordinate 8,463,738, forward strand.
GCAGCTGGGGCGGGGGCGGGGGCCTGCAGGGGCAGGACAGGCCCAATGGTAAACACAGGTGCCCCCCCGCACTGAGAGCGGATGGCCGGCCCGTGTCGGCCAGCTGGCCGAGCGCCAGAAGCACCTGGTGAGGGGCATTTGAAGGTGTGCAGGCCTCTGGAGCTTTCTCCTGACAGTCCTGGTGGTTGTGAGACACGGTTTTGCTTCCTGAAATCCACACCCTATGGTTCTCCCTGGTTACCCCTAAGAGCAGTTCCTCCTCCTCCTTGGGGTGGCCAAGGATGACTGTCATTCACCAGGGTGGTTGGGATTCAGTATTTTAATGAGCTTCCCAGGTGATCCTCATAGCTAGCCAAGTTTGGTAGGTACTGCTCTAGCAACTCCCTCCTCCCACTCACTCGCCGTCCTCCCACCCCCCTGTCCTCCCACCCCCCTGTCCTCCCACCCCCCTGTCCTCCCACCTGCCCGTCCTCCCACTCCCCGTCCTCCCACCCGCCCGTCCTCCCACTCCCCCGTCCTCCCACCCCTCCACCCTCCCCTCCTTCCAGCCTTCCTTCTTTACTTCACCGGTAGCTTCCGTCCCTCCTTTCATCTATCCACATTTGAATGCCTGCTCTGCCAGGCACTATTCTAGGTGCTGGAGATAACGGCAGTCATTGAGTTAGACCCCAGTCCTCACAGAGCTGCACTATTGGATTAGGTACAGGCAGCGTGGAGCCTGACCCCAGCAGGGTTTGATGAGATAGGCCACGTGAGCGTAGGCACGTTCCATCCCCTGCTGAGATCCGGTTCTCCTGTCTGCAGAATGGGGACGATATTGCTGTCCACGCACAGGGTCACCGCTGCGAATGAACAGATGAGTCGCTGGATCAGAAGGCTGAGCACGGTGCGCAGCCCTGGACCGGTGCGAACTGCTGCTTTTGCTTTTGCTGTTGTTGTGGGTGACGAGCGGCGGCCAGCCTGTCCGGGGCAGCAGAGTCTTGCTTAGGTGTTTGGACTTTCTCCGGAGAGCAGTAGGGCTCCACTGAAGGGTTTTCAGCCGAGGGGTGGTGTGAACACCTTTGTGTTTTTGAACTGCACTGGCGAGCCTATGTGAGATGGCTGTGTCGTGTTTGTAAAGTGACACAGAAGCCGATTTGGGGGTAAATTGCTTTAAAAAGGTGCTCTCCTGACCACCTAGAGAGAACAGGCCTTTGAGCCCTGGACGGGGCCACTCAGCACCTCATTTCCAGCCTCTTGATATAGAGGTGGTGTCCTGGGGGCCCCAGCTATAGTGTTGCCTTAGGGGTCTGAGTCAGCAGGAGCCTGCAGGTTACTGTGGGGTCTGCAGAAGACAGCACCCGTGTGTGGCTCTGGGGTCACTGGAGGTGGCCTCTGGCCTCTGGACAGGTGTCACAGCCTCCTGTGTGGGCCTGGGTGAAGGCAGACGCCCACGGGTCTCACTGTGCACAGCAGGGAGTGGTTCTCAGCTGGGCGATCCCATCCCACCCACGCGGGGGCATTCGGCAATGCCTGGAGATACTTTTAGTCCTGGTTATTTGGAGGGGGTTGCTTCTGGCATCTAGCAGGTTGAGGCCAGGGGTACTGCTAAACATCTTACAATGCATAGGACAGCCCCCACCCCAAATAATAATCCAGTATAGAATTGTAAGTATAGAAACCTTGGCCTGGGGACTCGCCTGGTGGTCCGGTGGCTAAGAGACTGCACCTCAATGCTGGGGTTGTCATTGTTGTTTATTTGCTAAGCTGTGTCCAGCTCCTTTGCAAGCTTGTGGACTGTAGCCCACCAGGCTCCTCTGTCCTTGGGATTTTCCAGGCAAGAATACTCGAGTGGATCGCCATTTCCTTCTTCGGGGATCTCCCCAACCCAGGGATCAAACCCACATCTCCTGAGTCTCCTGCGTTGGCAGGCAAATTCTTTACCACTAAGCTACCTGAGAAGCACAATTCCTGGTCAGGGAACTATATCCCGCATGCCACGACTAAGCCCTGGCACAGTCATATAAAATTAAAAGAAAATGTTAAAAAGGAAGAAGAAAAAGTGTATTTCTTCCTGAAAAATTAAGAAACCTTGGTCTGAAGTCATGTGTTTGCTTTGCTTAGAACCGTAAAATGTCACACATTCCCCCTTGGACCGTGTCATGACGGAGCTGTTCCGTGTGCAGTGCCACGCCCATATTTGCCATCATACTGGGCCCCCAGTTTTGCTAAGAGAGAGGAGGAAGGGATGGGGTCCCTGTCCTGGAGGAAACAGGTGAAATCCCACAGATAGAGGAGCCTGGTGAGCTTTAGTCCATGGGATGGCAAAAGAGTCAGACACGACTTAGTGACTGAACATCAGCAACAACAGCTGGGTGGTTCTTCTCTCTGTGGCCTGGACTGAGGTGGTACTTGGCTGGCATGGCCCCTGGTCTGGAAGTTTCCAGAATCTTTGCTCCTGTGTCTGGTGCTGTGGTGATGATGGCCGGTAGCCCGGGCTCAGCTGAAAATGTTGGCTCAGCACCTACTGCGTGGCAGTCCCAGGGTCATCGGGCTCCTTACACGGTGCCTGGTATCCCCCCGGGATGTGTGTTCCAAGAGTCACAGGGCTTCTTGTGACCTAGCCTGAGAAAGTCACTTGTTCAGGTCCGCGGGGCCAGCTCAGGTTCAAAGAATGGGGAATCTCCTCTTGGAGAAGATGAGACCTGCCCAGGTGGGGAGAAAGTTGACAGCAGCCACCTTGGTGCCAAACGACCACGAGGGTCCAGGCTCATAGTTCAGATCTGTGCTCCACCACCTCCTAGGAGCTGTGTGATCCGAGGCAGGTTTGCTTGACCTGTCTGTGCCTCAGTTTCTCTATTGGTCAGGTGAGATGACAGTCAATGAGATAAGGGTGAGAAGCAAGTGGATTTTAAGTATGTTTTTGTATGTATTTATATATTTTATCCGTATATAAAAGGTGCATATTTTAAACAGTAGGAGTCCCAAGGCCTGGCTTCTGACAAAGAAGATGAACTTCAGCCGGACACTCATGTCTTGGCCATCATTCTCCTGTTGACTTTCCGAGGCCGCTGGGCAGGATGGTGCACTGGGTTCCCTCCTGTGTGGGCCTCCTGCCAGTCTCTGGGTGTGGGGCGGGAGCTTGTGCTGGAAGTCCTGCCTCTGGTTTTTCTTTCCCTTTGGGCGCTAGGGGAGCAGACTCCAACTAGAAGGGAGTCCGCCGGAGCACCTTCCTGAGGTGAGCTTTGGGGTCCGCTGGCACCTTGTCCGCTTGGGAGCATGGCCTGGGACGTATCCTGGGAGCCACAGTGGTGCCGCCTGCCCGCGGGGTGTGGACGGGGCTGGTTGTGTGATGAGCCAGCTGTGAGGCGTGGACCATGTCCATCTGACTGGATGGGCGCTGTTCTCAGGCTTTCACTTCTGCGTGTGCACATTTTCTCTATCTGCTTATTTTCGGCAAGTGGTGGCTGTCTGTGAGTGAGGGGTGCTCACAAACAGGGGCTGTTCTGCTTCCCTAGTATTAGGCTCTTAGCTTGCCTGCCTAATAATAAGTGCATGATGACGATGGTGATGATGTTGTTGGTGATGAGGGCCGCCTCTGAGTGCTCTCCGTGTCCTAGTCTCTGTGTGGATACATCACGCGTCACTGCTCTTTAAATCCTCACAGTGACCCTGTGAGCAGGAACCATACCCACTTTATTTATGAGGAAACTGAGTCCTGGGAGACTCGGTGACATGCCCAAGGCCACATGGCCAGGCAGGGGCAGCGCCCCAGTTTGCTTTCGTTCTACCTGCCTTTTGGAGTCTAGTGTCTTCTGTTCTGCGTTGCCTTCTCCTCCTGTGTGATCTCAGAGATGTCTGAGTTCTGTATGGGGTAGTGGGGCACCCTGCTGTGGACCGAAGGAGGATGGCCTCACTCAGCCTTTGTTACAGCAAGAGGGAAGGCACTGATTCCTTCTTCTCACAGAGGACGTGCCCTGCCCGGTGCTGAGATGCCAAGGGGAGGACACTTGAGAGGTGCCTGGCTAGCTGGAAGCCAGACGTGCCTGCTGGAGCCCCCACGGTGGGGACGAGTGTGGACCCAACGCGGGCATTGAAATGGGCTTGTCCTCTATCTTGCCTTCCTCTGAGATCTATCTTTGAGGTACTTATCCATTTAAAAAAAGAGTATTTGGCAAAGTTCTTATTTTAACAATGTGTTTTTGAAACTGGAGCAGGTGTTGTTTCACCGGCATTTTCCATCCACAAAATCCATTGTCTGAAAGTGGTCCCCGAGCTCCATCAGTCAAGTGTCCCATCAGAAATAAGGTTCAGCCAGTACTCCCAGTGTATTACAAAGCAGTGGTTATAGGTCCTTGTTGATGTAGTGTCGTATTAATCTCAACCTCCTAATTTATCCCTACCCTCTTTTTGCCCTTTGATAGCCATAGCTTGTCTTTGGTGTCAGTGACTCTGCTTATAAATAAGTTCATTTGTATCATTGTTTTGATTCCACAGATAAGGGATAGCGTATGATACTTGTCTTTCTCTGTCTCACTTCACTTAGTATGATCATCTCTAGCTCCATCCATGTTGCTGCAAATGCCATTCAGTTCAGTCCAGTTGCTCAGCCATGTCCAGCTCTTTGGGACCCCATGAACTGCAGCACACGAGGCTTCCCTGTCCATCACCAACTCCCAGAGCATGCTCAAACTCACATCCATTGAGTTGGTGATACCATCCAACCATCTCATCCTCTGTCATCCCCTTCTCCTCCTGCCTACAATCTTTCCCAGCATCAGGGTCTTTTCTTTGAGTCAGTTCTTCGCATCAGGTAGCCAAAGTATTGGAGTTCAGCTTCACCATCAGTCCTTCCAATGAATATTCAGGACTGATTTCCTTTAGGATGGACTGGTTGGATCTCCTTGGAGTCCAAGGAACTCTCAAGAGTCTTCTCCAACACCTCAGTTCCAAAGCATCAATTCTCTGGCACTAAGCTTTCTTTATAGTCCAACTCTCACATCCATACATGACTAATGGAAAAACCATAGCTTTGACTAGACAGACCTTTGTTGGCGAAGTAATGTCTTTGCTTTTTAATATGCTGTCTAGGTTGCTCATCAGAGAAGGCAATGGCACCCCACTCTAGTACTCTTGCCTGGAAAATCCCTTGGATGGAGGAGCCTGGTGGGCTGCAGTCCGTGGGGTCACTAAGAGTCGAACACGACTGAGCGACTTCACTTTCACTTTTCACTTTCGTGCATTAGAGAAGGAAATGGCAACCCACTCTAGTGTTCTTGCCTGGAGAATCCCAGGGACAGGGGAGCCTGGTGGGTTGCCATCTATGGTGTTGCACAGAGTCGGACACGACTAAAGCGACTTAGCAGCAACTTAGCAGCAGCAGGTTGCTCATAACTTTTCTTCCAAGGAGCAAGCATCTTTTAATTTCATGGCTGCAGTCACCATCTGCATGATTTTGGAGCCCAAGAAAATAAAGTCTCTCACTGTTTCCATTGTTTCACCATCTATTTGCAAATGGCATTATTCCGTTCTTTTTTATGGCTGAGTAGTATTCCAGTGTATATGTGTGTTTGTGTGTGTGTGTTTGTGTAGGGGAATTAAAGGATTAAATGAAGTAATTAAAGAATTAAATAAAATAATCCCTATAATCTGCTCTCAGTCACACAGAGGAGACAGGTGCTCAAATAGTCACTGCTCTTGCCAGCATCAGACATAAAGGGAAATGGCGATGTGGAAAGGATGAGGTGGACTGTGAGAGTGTCCGTTCACATAATGAAATCGTTGTTTTCCTGCATCCGCATGGGTCGTCCTGCTCCCCTTCCCAGGTACCAGTTGTCCACGTGGAGCCTGCTGGTGTGAGGAACAGAACTGGTGTTTTTTTCCCTGACACTGATACAGACCTACCTGTCTGCCATTCAGATGAGGAATTGGTTTCTGTGACCATTCAAGCATTGTCTTCTGTCCTGGGTGATGATCACTTGATATCCTTAGAATTCATCCCTTTGTTGTTATTTTTTAAAAATGTATTTGGCCATGCTGTGTGGCATATGGGATCTTAGATCCTTGACCAGAAATCAAACCCGTGCCCCTTGCATTGGCAGCTCAGAGTCCTAACCACTAGACCACCAGGGAAGTCCCTGGTCCCTTCTTTGACTTAGCAAACACTCAGAGGATTGGTGTGTGTCGGATATGAGCCTTGTCACTGGGGACGCCGGGTGAGTGGGACGGTGGGGACCCCAGAGGAGCTTACGGTGTCACAGGAAAGACAGAAGAGGCCAGACTAAGCATTCAGGACTGTGTGGGATGCCAGGGAAGGAAGAAGCAGAGCGCATGACAGAGTAACCAGCAAAGAGCGCAGTGTTAGGAGTCAGGCCTCAGGGAAGCATGTCCATGGAGGTGACGTTTGAGCTGAGACTTGAAAGTGATAAGGGAGCCGTGGGAAGCTCTGGCCAGGGCCTGGGGGGAGCATTCCTGGCTGAGGGCACAGCAGTGAAGCTTCCATATTAGTCTGGGTAGACGAATGGCAGTGACAAATGTCTTCTTCTTTAAAATTACTTTTAAAATTTATTTTTAATTGCAGGATAATTGCTTTCAATATTGTGTTGGGTACTGCCATACATCAGCGTGAATCAGCCACATGTGTCCCCTGCCTCTTGGACCTCCTGCCCCATCCCGCCCCTCTCGGTTGTCACAGAACCCTGGTTTCAGCTCCCCGAGTCACACAGCAAATCCCCACCGTCTGTCTGTCTCACGCCCTGTGGTGTGCATGTGTGCCTCTGCCGCGCTCTCCGCTCATCTCAGCCTGTCCTTCCCTTCGGCCCACAGGGCAGTTCACCGCATCTGTGTCTCTGTCACTGGCTGCACATAGGTGCATCAGTACCACCTCCCTAGACTCCGTTTGTGTGTTACTACATGACATTTCTCTTTCTCTTTCTGCCTTGCTGCACTTTGTATAATAGGCTCTAGGTTTGTCCACCTCGTTGGGACTGACTCAAGTGCATTCGTTTTTCTAGCTGAGTAACATTCCATTGTGTATATGTACATAATTTCTTTATCGTCTCATCTGTTGATGGACATCTGGGTTGCTTCCATGTCCCAGCTATTGTACATAGTGCTGCAGCAGACGTTGGGGTGCATGTGTCTTTTTCAGTTATGGTTTCCTCAGGGCATGTGCCCAGTAGTGGGATTGCCCATTCAGGTATGACCTAAATCAAATCCCTCATGATTATACAGTGGAAGTGAGAAATAGATTTAAGGGCCTAGATCTGATGGACAGAGTGCCTGATGAACTATGGAATGAGGTTCGTGACATTGTACAGGAGACAGGGATCAAGACCATCCCACTGGAAAAGAAATGCAAAAAAGCAAAATGGCTGTCTGGGGAGGCCTTACAAATAGCTGTGAAAAGAAGAGAAGTGAAAAGCAAAGGAGAAAAGGAAAGATATAAACATCTGAATGCAGAGTTCCAAAGAATAGCAAGAAGAGATAAGAAAGCCTTCTTCAGCGATCAATGCAAAGAAATAGAGGAAAACAACAGAATGGGAAAGACTAGAGATCTCTTCAAGAAAATCAGAGATACCAAAGGAACATTTCATGCAAAGATGGGCTCGATAAAGGACAGAAATGCTATGGACCTAACAGAAGCAGAAGATATTAAGAAGAGATGGCAAGAATACACCGAACTGTACAAAAAGATCTTCATGACCCAGATAATCATGATGGTGTGATCACTGACCTAGAGCCAGACATCCTGGAATGTGAAGTCAAGTGGGCCTTAGAAAGCATCACTACGAGCAAAGCTAGTGGAGGTGATGGAATTCCAGTTGACCTCTTTCAAATCCTGAAAGATGATGCTGTGAAAGTGCTGCATTCAATATGCCAGCAAATTTGGAAAACTCGGCAGTGGCCACAGGACTGGAAAAGGTCAGTTTTCGTTCCAATCCCAAAGAAAGGCAATGCCAAAGAATGCTCAAAGTACCACACAATTGCACTCATCTCACACACTAGTAAAGTAATGCTCAAAATTCTCCAAGCCAGGCTTCAGCAATACGTGAACCGTGAACTTCCTGATGTTCAAGCTGGTTTTAGAAAAGGCAGAGGAACCAGAGATCAAATTGCCAACATCCGCTGGATCATGAAAAAAGCAAGAGAGTTCCAGAAAAGCATCTATTTCTGCTTTATTGACTATGCCAAAGCCTTTGACTGTGTGGATCACAATAAACTGTGGAAAATTCTGAAAGAGATGGGAATACCAGACCACCTGATCTGCCTCTTGAGAAATTTGTATGCAGGTCAGGAAGCAACAGTTAGAACTGGACATGGAACAACAGACTGGTTCCAAATAGGAAAAGGAGTTCGTCAAGGCTGTATATTGTCACCCTGTTTATTTAACTTATATGCAGAGTACATCATGAGAAACGCTGGGCTGGAAGAAACACAAGCTGGAATCAAGATTGCCGGGAGAAATATCAATAACGTCAGATATGGAGATGACACCACCCTTATGGCAGAAAGTGAAGAGGAACTCAAAAGCCTCTTGATGAAAGTGAAAGTGGAGAGTGAAAAAGTTGGCTTAAAGCTCAACATTCAGAAAACGAAGATCATGGCATCCAGTCCCATCACTTCATGGGAAATAGATGGGGAAACAGTGGAAACAGTGTCAGACTTTATTTTTCTGGGCTCCAAACTCACTGCAGATGGTGACTGCAGCCATGAAATTAAAAGACGCTTACTCCTTGGAAGGAAAGTTATGACCAACCTAGATAGCATATTCAAAAGCAGAGACACTACTTTGCCAACAAAGGTTCGTCTAGTCAAGGCTATGGTTTTTCCTGTGGTCATGTATGGATGTGAGAGTTGGACTGTGAAGAAGGCTGAGCGCCGAAGAATTGATGCTTTAGAACTGTGGTGTTGGAGAAGACTCTTGAGAGTCCCTTGGACTGCAAGGAGATCCAACCAGTCCATTCTGAAGGAGATCAGCCCTGGGGTTTCTTTGGAAGGAATGATGGTAAAGCTGAAACTCCAGTACTTTGGCCACCTCATGTGAAGAGTTGACTCATTGGAAAAGACTCTGATGCTGGGAGGGATTGGGGACAGGAGGAGAAGGGGACGACAGAGGATGAGATGGCTGGATGGCCTCACTGACTCGATGGACATGAGTCTGGGTGAACTCCAGGAGTTGGTGATGGAGAGGGAGGCCTGGCGTGCTGCAATTCATGGGTCACAGAGTCGGACACGACTGAGTGACAGATGTGATCTGATCTGATCTGATGGTAGCTTTATCCCTTGTTTTTTAAAGTAATCTCCATACTGTTATCCATAGTGGCTGTATCAACTTGCATTGCCACCAACAGTGGGAGAGCGTTCCCTGTTCTCCACACCCTCTCCAGCGTTATTGTTTGTAGACGTTTTGCTGATGGCCATTCTGACTGGTGTGAAGCGGTTCCTCGTTGTAGCTTTGATTTGCATTTCTCTGATAACGAGCGATGTTGCGCACCTTTTCACGTGTGTCTTAGCCGTCTGTGTGTCTTCTTTGGGGACATGACTCTTTAGGCCTTCGGCCCACTTTGTGATTGGGTTGTTTGTTTTTCTGGTGTTGAGTTGCATGAGCTGCTTGTGTAGACAAATGCCTTCCTGATATAAATGTTTCACTCAAGTCGTGATCTAGTGGGATTGGGGGTCTTGTGACACCACCATCCCCTAAGGCGTCTGAGGCCACTGCAGGACCCTCTCTGTGCGGCCAGCATGTGGGGTAAGAGGAAGAGTGGAGGATGGCTTAGGACATTCTAGGGGGTCAGGCCTGGAAACAGTGTGCCTCTTCCCTCCCGCCTTCCGTTGACCAGAACTTAGCACAGGACTGGCTGCAGAGGAGGCTGGGAAATGTGGTCTGTTGTGTGCCAGGCAGGATGGACATGGGCGTGGTGGGCGTCACCCAGGCTCTTCACGGCCCCTCATTTTGGAGGATGCAGACGTGGCTGTAGCCCCACAGATGGCTCAAGAGTAGAATGATTGTAGGAATTTAGGGACTCCTGCAGGAATTCAAGGGGAGTGCAGAGCCTTTGCACTGAGCCTCCTGGGAACGGGAGGTGGTGGCATTGAGGTCTCTCCCATCCCGTTGTGGTGGAAACCGCTGTGGTCATGATGTCTACCTGTACAGACAGGCCTCGTCAGCCCTCTTAGGTTTCCTTGGAGCCGCAGTTAGACCGTCCCCAGCAAAGCCCTCCACCTTGACTCTGTCGCCCCATCAGCAAAGGCTTAGGTTTCCCAGCCTTCCAGTGATGGATGCCCGAGCGAGGCCTCCAAAGGCTGGGTCTTCTGAGCCAGCGCACGAGGCTTGGCTGCCTCTGAGAACAGTGTCCTCTCCAATCAGCTTCGATGTGGAGGCTGGATTAGGTGGGTCTCCTGCTGGAGAACACAGTCTGGCTTCTTCAGTGCTTCTGGGTGGAGGTGGGTCCTTGTTATGGGTGGACTGTGTCTCCCTTCCAAATTCAGGTGGTGAGGCCCTAACCCCCAGGCCCTCTGAATGTGGCCTTATTTGGAGATCTGGTCAGTGCAGAGGTGATTAACCAAGATGAGGTCTTACTGGCACAGAGTGGGCCGCTAATCCCATGCGACTGGTGTCCTTGTACAAAGAGGACAGGACTCCCCTGTTGCTCCAGTGTTGAGGGTCCGCCTGCCAGTCCAGGGGACAGGGGTCTGATGCCTGGTCTAGGAAAAGCCACACGCTGTGGGGCTACTGAGCCCGGGCACCACAACGACTGAGCCCGCCCTCTGGAGCCCACGAGCCGTAACTCCTGAAGCTCTGGAGCCTGTGCGTCTCGTCAAGAGAAGCCTCCACAGTGAGAAGCCCACTCCTCACATCAAAGAGTAGCCCCCACTCCCCAAAACTAGAGAAAGACATCATGTAGCAATGAAGACCTAGCAGTACTACTGCTGCTGCTAAGTCGCTTCAGTCGTGTCCGACTCTGTGTGACCCCATAGACGGCAGCCCACCAGGCTCCCCCGTCCCTGGGATTCTCCAGGCAAGAACACCGGAGTGGGTTGCCATTTCCTTCTCCAATGCACGAAAGTGAAAAGTGAAAGTGAAGTCGCTCAGTCGTGTCCGACTCTTCGAGACCCCATGGACTGCAGCCCACCAGGCTCCTCCGTCCATGGGATTTTCCAGGCAAGAGTACTGGAGTGGGGTGCCATTGCCTTCTCCGGAAGACCTAGCACAGGCATAAGTAAATAATTTAAGAGGATGTACACACAATATTAAAAAAAAAAATTAAGATCATGGCATCCAGTTCCATCACTTGATGGCAAACAGAAGGGGAAACAGTGGAAATAGTGAAAGACTTTATTTTCTTAGGCTCTAAAATCACTGCGGATGATGGCTGCAGCCATGAAATTAAAAGACACTTGCTCCTTGGAAGAAAAGCTATGACAAACCTAGACAGCGTATTAAAAAGCTGAGAGATATCACTTTGCCAACAAAGGTCCGTACAGTCAAAGCTACGGTTTTTCCAGTGGCCATGTATGAATGTGAGAGTGAGTGAGGGAGTGAAGTCGCTCAGTTGTGTCCGACTCTTTGTGACCCCATGGACTGTAGCCTACCAGGCTCCTCTGTCCATGGGGTTTTTCAGGCAAGAATACTGGAGTGGGTTGCCATTTCCTTCTCCAGTGATTGTGAGAATTGGACCATAAAGAAGGCTGAGCGCCGAAGAATTGGTGCTTTTGAACTGTGGTGTTGGAGAATACTTGAGAGTCCCTTGCTGCAAGGAGATCAATCCAGTAAATCCTAAAGGAAGTCAACCCTGAATGTTCATTGGAAGGACTGATGCTGAAGCTCTAATACTTTGGCCACCTGATGTGAAGAGATGACTCATTGGAAAAGACCCTGATGCTGGGAAAGACTGAGGGCAGAAGTGAACGAGAGAGGATGAGATGGTTGGATGGCATCATGGACTCAATGGAAATGAGTCCATTGAGGATTGCTGGCATCACCAGAAGCCAGAAGGAAACTGGGGAGTTGTTTCCCTGTCACAGCCACAGAAGGAGCCACCCCTGCTAACTCCTTGATCTGAGCTGTGAGACAGTCCGTTCCTGTTGTGGAAGACAGTACGTTTTTGGTTGGGGCCATTTTGCTGCAGCAGCTGTAGCACACCAACACACTGCCCTTTAAGGGGCCCAAGGGACGGGAAGAGTGGTAAGCTTGGCAATTGATGTGTCCACGTGGCCGCAGAAACCATGGACAAGCTGGACTTTGTTGTAAAGGAATTTAAGAGCCCTCACTTTCTATTCCAAGTGTCATCTTATTTCCCGGCTGTGAGGGTGTGAGAGGCAGCATTGTATCCTGGTTAACTGCGGGGACTGGAGTGCCTCCTTGGGCTTGAATCCTGACCCTGTGGCTTGGGCCAGAGACTTTCCACTCCGTGCCTCAGCTTCGTCACCTGTAAAATGGGGAGAACGAGAGCGCCCAGCTTCGACGGTCTTCAGGAGGATCAGATGAGCTCCTGAAGGTGAAGCACTTAGAAAGGTCGGAAAGGGGAGTGCCCCGTGTGCTTTGCTCTTGTTGTCAGTGGCTCACGCATCTTCCTCATCTCTTGGGGGCACGTCCCTTGAAGTCTGTCCTGCAAGTCACCAGCCCCCAGCCCCACCCCAGAGGACGCTGCGCAAGTCTGGTTAGTTGTGGTCCATCCAGTTCTCCCACACACACCCTGGGAGTGTGGCCGGGATTCTCTTTCCCTCTGGGTTGTTGGGGATCTCAGTGTCCCCGCCAGAAGTCCATCTGGCTGTTGGAGAGGAGAGGACAGGAGGAGGGGGCAGCTGGGCTGTGGACATATCTGCTCTGAGAAGCCCGAGGCCGCCCCAGGAGCGGCTGAGGCCAGGGCCAAGCCCTGGGAAGGCAGATCCCGGATCTCTTATGCACGTCGGACTAGGAGAGGGAGCTGTTAGAAGCCATCCTCTGCTGAATCCTTCAGGAAAGACCCTCCTGCTGCCACACCTCGGTCTAGCTTAGCTGTAAGTGAACATTTTTGCGTGTTGGGCTGATGAAGTAACATGTCTTTTTTTCATCTTGGGAGAGACCTAAGCACTGTGCACGTTGAAGTTGAAGCCAGAAATCTTGGTATCGACTGGCCCTGGAGCCAGGCCCCCGGTGGCTGTCATCCCAGGCAGTGAGCTCCCAGAGGCAGGGACCCATTGATTCTGCCCACCAGGAGGAGTCCCACTCCTGGGCCACACCTGACCTGTCATTGGTGCTTCCCAGAGATTGGTCAGCTGGCGAGCCAGGAAAAGGCCCTGGCTACCGGAGATCAGCCCTGGGATTTCTTTGGAAGGAATGATGGTTCTTTTATGTCTGCGTCTCCATTGAGCCATGTGCTGTCACTTCAGTCGGGTCCAGCTCTTGGTGACCCCATGGACCTTAGCCTGCCAGGCTCCTCTGTCCATGGAATTCTCCGGGCAAGAATACTGGAGTGGGTTGCCATGCCCTCCTCCAGGGGATCTTCCATTGTGTCTCCATTCCTGCCCTGCAAATAGGCTCATCAGTACCGTCTTTCTAGGTTCCATTTATGTGTATTCCAAATATATGATATTTGATTTTCTCTTTCTGACTCACTTCACTCTGTATAATGGGCTCTAGGTGCATCCACCTCATTAGGACTGACTCAAATGTGTTCTTTTTTATGGCTGAGGAATATTCCATTGTATGTGTGTACCACAGCTTCTTTATCCATTCATCTGTTGATGGACATATGTTGCTTCCATGTCCTGGCTACTGTAAACAGTGCCGCAGTGAGCACTGGGGCACACGTGTCTCTTTCAGTTCTGGTTTCCTCAGGGTACCGCCCAGTAGTGGGATTGTTGGATCATGTGGTAGTTCTATTCCTAGTTTCTTAAGGACATCTCTACAGAATCTCTGACAGAATCTTACTGTTTTTTATAGTGGCTGTATCAATTTACATTCCCACCAACAGTGCAAGAGGGCTCCCTTTTCTCCACACCCTTTCCAGCATTTCTTGTTGTAGACTTTTTGATGATGGCCTTTCTGACTGGTGTGAAGTTATACCTCATTGTAGTTTTGATTTGCATTTCTCTAATAATGAGCGATGTTGAGCATCTTTTCTTGTGCGTCTTAGCCATCTGTATGTCGTCTTTGGGGAAATGTCTGTTTAGATCTTGTGCCCACTTTTTGATTGGGCTGTTTGTTTTCCTGACATTGAGCTATATGAGCCGCTTATGTCTTCTGGAGATCAATCCTTTGTCAGCTATTTCATTTGCAATTGTTTTCTCCCATCCTGAGGGCTGTCTTTTAATCATGTTCATTGTTTCCTTTGCTGTGCAAAAGCTTTTAAGTTTAATGAAGTCCCCTTTATTTATTTTTGTTTATATTTCCATTACTCTAGGAGAGGGGTCACAGAGGATCTTGCTGTGACGCGTGTCAAAGAGGGTACTGCCTGTGTTTTCCTTTAATGACCCCTGCTTTAACCACACGTGATGGTGCTGGCCTCAGTTTTCTCTTCGGGGAGGTGGGTGGTGGCCGGGCTGCCTTGCAGGATGGTAGTGGGGATTATGTTTGTAAGTGCATCTGACGTTCATGGCGTGTGCCTGACATAGCTCATCTGTGCGCATTTGTGTCTGACTGGGGGTGCGGGGGGGAGGCTGTGGCGTCTCCCCCTGTGCAGAGGCTGGTCTCTTCTGGTGCACATGGGTAGGGTCCCTACGAGGTCAAGGTCCTCGGTTTGAGCCCGAGTGTCAGTGGGCAGCCCCAATCCTTGCCTTTGTCCTTCTGCAAGCCTGGGGAGGCCTGGCCTTGGAGGAAGAGCGTCTGCAGGGCAGCGGTGATGTCGTTTTGCAAACAGAATCAGTGTGGATGCCAGCTGAAAGCAGGGGGCCCTCTGCTATGCTCCCCGCACAGTGGGAAGAAGCGGGAAGATGCCTTCATCTTGCATGGTGTGCTGGTGGCCATGGTGGGAGTGAATATTGGGGGGTGAATTGTCTGTGTGTGAAGGACTGTTTTCTAGGAAAGAAAAGTATGGGAGCTTGTTGATCCATAGAGTGGAAACTAGCGAAGTCAGCACAGCAGGGCCAAGAGCATGGGGACAGGCCAGCCTCAGGACTGGGGGGCCCGCTGGCATCTTCCTGCTTCAGCTTCTCTGATCAGAGTTTATCAGCCGCTGTCACCTGCCCACCACGCCTGGCCAGCGTCTGCTGGTGGTTAGCAGGTACCTGGCTGGGGAGGGACCAGTGTCCCTGGGGAGGCCTGAGCTGGGGTGGCTGATGGTAAAAGCTACACCAGTTTCCTGCTGAAGAGAGCCCTGAGCCAGGCTTTTCTGTCTGACCTGGTTTTATTTCCCCTAATTAAGCGGGTCTCCTTGAAGCAGCAACATGTGTCCATCAGTGGAAAGATTTTAAACTCTACAGTGAGGGTTACCCACCTGCCCCCAGAGCAATATGTGTTCACACTTGGTATAACCCATCAAGATTTTTTTTCTTGCAAGACATAAGATACATTTTTACAAAATGTAACCGTCTCATAATACTCTTTAGTTACTTGCCTTTTTATTTTGTGCTGTTTTGTGACCACCTTCTCTTTTTGAGTTATTTAGAATGTTGTGATTGGCATAGAGACGCCTTTGTACTTAAGAGCATGTCCTCTAGGGTCCGACTGCCAGGGTTCAGATCTTGGCTCTGCCACGTAGAGTCTTGTGACCATGGACAAATTTTTTAGCCTCTCATTTTCCCATCTATGGAATGGGGCCATAGTAATGCCCCCCTCACCACATTCTCATGGGGGTTAGGAGAACTAGCTATGTAGCACTCTTGGGATAGGACCTCACAGATAGCCCAGATCACTCAGTAACAGCTAGCTGCTGCTACTATACTGTTGTTATTTCTATGTACTTTGTGACAGCAGAGTACTCCCCGCCCCCAGATATTCTAAGCCTCAGAACCTGCGACTCTGTTATCCTGTGTGGCCAAAGGCTCTTGGCAGGTGTGATAAAGTTGAGGATCTTGAGATTATTCTGGATTGTCTGGGGGGCCTGATGTCATCCCATGGGTCCTTAAGAGTGAAAGGGAGGGAGGAGGGGCAGAGTCAGAGGAGATGGGATGACGGAAGCGGAGGTCAGAGTGATGACATCAGTGCTTGCAAGGTGGAAGGGGTCCACGAGCCAAGCATGCAGGTGGCTCCCAGAAACTGGAAAAGGCGGGGAGGCGAATTCTCCCCTGGAGCCCCCAGAGGGAAGGGAGCCTTGCCGACACCTTGATTTTAGTCCAGTGAGACCAGGTTTTGACTTCTGACCTCCAGAACTCCGGCAATAATTGGCAGCACTGAGTTTGTGGTAAATTGTCACAGCAGCAGTAGGAAATGAATATGCCCTTCTCACCAAGCTAGACACATCTTAGTATTTGGTCTGGGTCTTTTTCTTTTGTTTTTAAGAAATAAGGTTTTACATTTAAGTCCTCAAGTATACCCCTTCTTCCCTGGAGAAACCAGTAGCATGCTTTGATAATTGTAGTTCTTGTGGATATGTTTTACCCTTATTTAAAACATTGTAGTCTGCAGTTGATACAGCTCATTGTGTCAGTAGCTTTATCTGACCTGCCCTGGGCTGTTTCCTTCTGTGAGCGCATCTTGATACATTCCCCAGTCCTTTCGTTTCCGGATATTTAGGTTGTTTCCAATCGCAGAAGTCTTTCCATCCCAAGTATATGCCTTCCGTCTGGTTTCATTTATTTTTTGGTCACTGTTGGTTTATGGGACCTTCGTTTCCCAATCAGGCATCGAACCTGTATCCCCTTCTGTGGAAGCTCGGAGTCCTGACCGCTGGACCACCAGGGAATCCCCTCTTTTGTTTTGAATAGCTGTGGTTTTCTACCTGATTTCTTAATGTTTTTTAATTTTTAAAATCAAATTAAAATCAATCTTCTACTTTTGGACATCTCGTACTTTATTATTTTGCCACGTCAAACAGTAATCCTAGGGACATTTTCATACCTAACTGTTAAGCAGATCCCTGGTAGTTTCCCTAGGATACATTTCTAGAAGAATTTCTGGGAGGAAGGACAGGCCACGTCACAGTCTCTGGGCACAGAGTTCAGTTGTCCCCAGGAAAGCTGCACCGACTTGTATGTCCACCCAACTCCCTTGCCAGGTGGTGGACATCGTGGGCTCTCACGTCTTTTGTGAAATTCACAGGACGATGAAGTGTTATCCTGAGTGTTGGGTGCCCATCCTTCTGCTCCTGGTTTGCATTTGTTCTTTCCCAGGACCTGACACCAGCAGCTTGATTCCCTGTTGGCTGAAGGCCATGGGTCTCGTCCTGACGTCATCATGACCACTTCAGATGGTGGTAGAAAACTTAGTAGCCCGTCCTGTGGGCCAGAGCTGCTGACGGGCCCTCACGATAGCCCTGTGAAGTTAGTAAGAGAGAATGTGGTGTTGAGGGAAGCTGAGGAACTTTCCAAGGTTGACAGCAGGGATTTAGTTCCAGTTACTCTCACTGCTCAGCTCACTCGCTCTACTAGCAGGGTGGGCTGTATTCTGGGACGCGAGCTGGGTGTCATTTTCCTGTATCGAGAGTAAGGCGTCGGATGACCTCCCCTTTTGAAGCTGGTTCCAAAAATGTATGGCTGTGCAGAGTTGCTGACCAGAGTTGAGTCTGGAATGAAAAGACTGGACCCTGGTTCCTTGGGGTGGGGTGTGTCTTGTTGGTCTCTGTAACTCTAGCTTGTACCACCAGTTCGTCAGGAGGCGCTCGCTAAATGTGTGCCCTTGAGTGAATATTTCCACTATGAGCTACCACTGAAGCATTTCGTATTTGTTTAGTTATTTGGCTGCGCCAGGATCTTCAGTCTTTAGTTTAGGCGTGGGGGCTTCTTAACTGTGGCCTGTGAGCTTCTTCTCTGCGGCATGTGGAGTGTAGTTCCCCGACCGGGGATTGAACCCGAGCCCCTGCATTTGGAATGTGGGGTCTGAGCCACTGGGCCATCAGGGAAGTCCTTTTTTTTGGGAGGAACTACTTTCTCTTCTACAGCCTTGTCTAGTTTGGACATTTTTTAAAATAGAGCTACAGTACTCTTGCCTGGGTAATTCCATACCCTGGTGGGCTACAGTCCACGGGGGCAAAAGAGTCGACACAACTTAGCAACTAGAAAACAACCACAGAAATGAGCCATGTTACCCTTTTGCCCCTGATTACTTTCATTTAATGCAGCGTTGTCGGGGTTCATCCACGCCGTGGCATGCGCCAGCTGCACATGTGGCACGCGTCCTTTTTATGGCCGAGTGATACTCCCCTGTAAGGGTAGACTGTATTTTGTTCATTGCTTCGTGGACATTGGAGTTTTTTCCACTTTTTTGGCTACCATGGATAGTGCTGCTGTGAATATTTGTGTACAAGTTTTTGTGTGAATATGTTTTCATTCTCTTGGATGTATCCCTAAGAGTGGTTTGCCAGGTCACACGTAGCTGTTGAGTCGTTTGAGGAGTTGCCAGGCTGTTTTCTAAAGTGGCTGTACCATTTTATATACCTGCCAGCAGTGTATGAGGGTTCCAATTTCTCCACAACCTCACCACCACTTGTTACTGTCTCCTTTTTTTTTTTTTTTTTCAATATTTCTTTCTTTGGGCTTCCCTGGTGGCTCAGACGGGAAAGACTATGCCTGCAGTGTGGGATACCCAGGTTCAGTCCCTAGGTCAGGAAGATCCCCTGGAGAAGAAACGGCTACCCACTGCAGTATTCTTGCCTGGAGAACCCCATGGGCAGAGGGGCCTGGCAGGCTGCAGTCCACGGGGTCGCAGAGTCAGGCGGGACTGAGGGACTGACACTTCCAGTACTTGGCTGCACCGGGTCTAAGTTGCAGCATGCCGATCACCTAGTTGTGGCATGTGGGATCTAGTTCCCTGACCAGAGATTGAACTTGGGTCCCCTGCGTCAGGAGCTCTTAGCCACTGGACGGCCAGGAAAGTCCCTGCTGTCTGTCTTCTTGATGTTAGCCTTCTGTTCTCGGTGGAGGTAAAGTCCTCTGTCCTTGTGGTTCTGATTTGCATTTCTCTGATGGCTCATTGTTCTATTTTAAATGGAGCTGATTGTACGGTGTACTTTTGAGCTGATGCAGTGCTTTCCCATCAAATGCTTGCCTTCCACGGCAGCATCCAGTCTTACTTTCACTTGCCTAGGGTCTGGCATTGCCATCTGGGTGCTTATTACTACAGGGCAGGTGGACAAGAAGACTCTGAAAAGGCTAGCGTGGAGCACGTGTGGATGAACACTGGACATCAGGGTGCTATTCCTGCCTTTAGTCTTGAACCATACATTTTAACCATTACTTCTGCTTTGGGGGGACAAAAGACCGGTTTTTCATGGGGGTGGCTCATCTTAGCTTTCGTAGTAAATGTTCAAAGTCAGCACAGATTTACTGTCACGTCAAGACTTAATGCCTTGGCCCCAGGGAGCCAAGTGGGGCCCTTCCCTAGTGGAGAAGAGATACATAGTGAATCTCTTCACAGAACCCTGGAGGTGCCTCCTCCATTCTGAATGGTCTGCTCGAGCCCCTCTGCCTGCCATTTGGCTGCCAGCTACCCCTAGGGGTATGCGGATGATACCACCCTTGTGGCAGAAAGCGAAGAGAGACTAAAGAGCCTTTTGATGAGGGTGAAAGAGGAGAGTGAAAAAGGTGGCTTAAAACTCGGCATTCAGAAAACGAAGATCATGGCATCTAGTCCCATCACTTCATGGCAAATAGTTGGGGAACAGTGGAAACAGTGGGAGACTTTATTTCCTTGGGCCCCAAAATCATTGTGGATGGTGACTGCAGCCATGAAATTAAAGGATGCTTGCTCCTTGGAAGAAAAGCTATAACAAACCTAGATAGCGTGTTGAAAAGCAGAGATGTTACTTTGCTGACAAAAGTCCATCTAGTCAAGGCTATGGTCTTCCCATTGATCATGTATGTTTGGGAGAGCTGGACTGTAAAGAAGGCAGAGTGTGGAAGAATTGACGCCTTCAAAATGTGGTGTTGGAGAAGACTCTTGAGAGTCCCTTGGATTGCAGGGAGATCAAACCAGTCAATCTTAAGGGACATCAACCCTGAATACTCATTGAAGGACTGATGCTGAAGGTGAAACTCCAGTATACCTGATATGAAGAGTTGACTCGTTAGAAAAGACCCTGATGCTGGGAAAGATCGAGGGCAGGAGGAGAAGGGGATGACAGAGGATGAGATGGTTGAGTGGTATCACTGACTCAATGGACATGAACTTGGACAAACTTTGGGAGACGGTGAAGGACAGGGAAGCCTGGTGTGCTGTAGTCCGCAGGATCACACAAGATTGGACGTGACTGAGTGACTGAACAGCAACAACAAATCCACAGTGTATAGGGCTTCCTAGGTGGTGCTAGTGGTAAAGAACTGGCCTGCCAACACAGGAGACTTAAGAGACATGGGTTCAGTCTCTGAGTTGGGAAGATCCCGTGGAGGAGGGCCTGGCAACCCATTCCAGTGTTCTTGCCTGGAGACTCCCCATGGACAGAGGAGCCTGGTGGGCTACAGTCCACAGCATCACAAAGACTCGGACATGACTGAAGCAGCTCAGCACACGCGCACATCAGTAGTGTATGTACATCAATCCCAGTCTCCCAATTCACTTCCCTCCCCCAAAGACCAAGGTTTTGTGTTGATTGATTGAGGAAAATGTTGTGACCGGAGGCTTGCAGGAACCTACCTTGTGTTCCCCCCCGGGGTGATGGTTCATTATTTGCCAATTCAGTGTTGACATTGACTTTACAGAATGTGATGGTTGTGGAAGCCGAGACTTGCCCCTATATGTCAACACAGGAGTAAGACTGGTTCTGCTTTTGTCTTGGGCTCGCCACCTGACATTAACTCTAGAAGAGGGTCATCAGAGGCCAGAGGATGACGGGTGGGAGCCTGTGCCTGGCCGCTTCCCTGGGCTTGAGAGCATGTCTCCTGCCACGAAAGCCACCTATTGGGAGTCTCAATGTGAAACTCAGCCCCCCATCCTGCTTTCTAGAACCTTCTGCCTGCTCTTCCCTCAGCCGCAGGAGATCTGAGGTCTCTCAGGTCTGAGAGGGAAGAAGGTCTGCTTCTTTAGAATTAGCCTTTTCTACTGCAAGGTTGTGAAAGCTTTTTGGTCTCAAGGACACATCTGGGCCATGGCTTTTGAAGGCTGGTCAGGGAGAGAGGCCACCAGCCAACTGGTCACCTCTTTTATTCATCATTGCTGAATTCATTCCTCTTATCATGCATTCATTTAATAACTACTTACTGATCGTTGGGCTTCCCCAATGGCTCAGCAGGTAAAGAATCTGCCTGTAATGCAGGAGACATAGGAGTTGCAGGTTCGATCCCTGGGTGGGGAATATCCCCTGGAGAAGAGCATGGCAGCCCACTCCAGTACTCTTGCCTGGAGAATCCCATGGACAGAGGAGCCTGGTGAGCCACAGTCCATTGGGTCACAAAGAGTCGGACACAACTGAGTGACTCAGCCCAGCGCACATGTACTGATCATCTACCAAGGATGGGGAGACTGGCTTCTGATTGAAATAGACACGGTCTTTAATGACATGGGCATTATTGTTTTGGAGGATGGGCAAACGTTGGTGGAACATATACGTGAACACGTTTGTAATGAAAATGGAGGTAAGTTCTGACACTGTCTTGGAGGGACCCCAGGAGGTTTTATATCTGTTCGGGGCCCAGGAGACAGCAGCTGAACTGAGCCCACTGTGGCCTGTCTGGTCCCAGTGGCTGTGCCCGTGGCTCCAGCCCAAGTCTGCCCTGTGTCCCAGAGGGTTGTGAGAGTGCACATCACACTCACACACATCACACATCACACAGGGGTGCCACTGGGCTGGTTGTTGGGCTGCAGGAGGTCGCATGACATCACATGTAAGAGCAGTACTGGAGTACTCAAGCCTGGGCTTGGGTCCCCGCTCTGCCGCTCTGTCTGTGTGAGTTCCCAACTCAGGGTCTGCATCTGTGAAATGGGCACAGCCGTGGTACCTGCCTCGTGGGTTGGTGTGCAGACCAGAGGTCGCTTCCTGGAGCCTTTTGCTCGGGGTTAATTGGGTGCTTTTGTTCGTGTCATCAGTAGGGCATGGCTTGGCTTACCCAGGGTCCAGGACTCACACACGGGCCAGTCTTCCTTGGTGTCAGTCTCCTGAGAAGGTGATGTGGCCTCTGCCCCCTCCTCCCCACTCCCCCAGCCTGGAGACTGGTTTGGGAATCCTGCTTCATTTCTCTATCGCTGTGTAACAAGCCTTATCCGAACTCAGGGCCTGAATTCTGTGGGTCAGGACTTTGGGCAGGACTCAGCTGGATGTGGTTCTGCTCCTGGGGGTTGACTGGACTCACCGGGATGCAGGAAGCTCCCAGGGGGCTCTCTGCTGGTGTGTGTTCTCCACACTCCTCCCTGCAGTCCGTCTGTCTGTCTGTCTGTCTCCTTCCACATGGCTAGCTTGGGCTTCCTAAGAGCGTGGTGGTCTCGCACTAGTTGAACTTCTTTCATTGGACTGGCTCCTGTGGACAGGGGCAAGGAGGAGAGGGAACTGGGGGTCACCTTCAGGGTTAGGGTCAAAGGTTGGCCCAGTGTCACTTCTGCTTCGTTCTCCTGGTCAAAGCAAGTCACAGGGTCAGCCAGAGTCAAGGGGAAGGAAGTAGACCCTACCCCCTCATGGGCCATAAATTTGTGGCCATCTTTAACCTCCAGAGAGAACCACCATAGTGGCCAGGGAGTCTCTCTGCTTTTCTGGGCCTTGACCCTGGATGCACCCGGGTGTCCCGGGGGCATCTCTGATAAGGGGGTATTTTGGCACCCCACTCCAGTACTCTTGCCTAGAAAATCCCATGGACGGAGGAGCCTGGTGGACTGCAGTCCATGGGGTCGCGAAGAGTCGGACACGACTGAGCGACTTCACTTTCATGCATTGGAGAAGCAAATGGCAACCCACTCCAGTGTTCTTGTCTGGAGAATCCCAGGGATGGGGGAGCCTGGTGGGCTGCCGTCTATGGGGTCGCACAGAGTTGGACACGACTGAAGTGACTTACCTTACCTTACCTTAGAGGGCCTCCTCCCCAGGGAGGGAGGGTGGGCTGGCTCTTTGCTGTTTGTTTTCTGCCCACTGTTCATGGCGCTGCTCCCCTGGGCGGGTATAAAGTCTTAGGCAGGGATCTGCCTGTGAGGTGGAAAGGGGGCAAGGGTATATTGTAGGTCAGTGCACTCGGGAGTGGAGGACCTGCCTGGGGAGGTTGGCGAGGTGGGGTAGAGTGGGGGTCCGGCTGAAGGACGCCCAGTGGGAGATGAGGCGCAGGGAGGCTGGAGAGCAGAGGCCCCGGCTCCTGTCAGGGCCCCGTGCTGCCTTGCGGTGTGGCCATGGGCCGTAGACTTACCCTCTTTGAACTCAGACTCTTTGTCTGTGTTCCGTGGGGATCCTCGTGGTGCCCACCGCACAGGGGTTGGCACGTGTGCTCATGTGTGCTAGGTGTGCAGCCGAAGGGCTAGGCCCAGAGCAGGTGCTCCGTGAACGCTCGTCCCGAGGGTCCTGCCAGCATGCACTTACCTCTGCTGTGGCCGGGACTGCTTGCTTCAGAAGTCGTGCCAGCCCAACTGATGGCCTTCCGGGTGATTTGTTGCTGAGGTTAACTTTTAAGTTCTTCTCCCTCCCAGTTATCAAAGGAGTGCTGAGGACGGGCACTGGCCGGTTGCTGAGAGTGAGTGAAGGGAGGCTTTCTGAGGGGAGAGGCGAGGGGCTCTTCAGCTAGGGGGCTCTCCCTTGGGGGGCTGCCCAGGTTAGCTGGCAAGCCTCCCAGAGCTCCCCAAGGGGTCTCGGCCTGAGCTGGGGGGGGGCCACTCAGGACAGCGAGCTGCTAGTGCTCGGCTGGGCCCTGGGAATCCCAGAATCAGAAGGTGCAGCCCCAGGGTGACCTGTCCCTCTGGGAGGAAGCCTGCGGACTGTGAGGCTACCCCCCAAGGCTGCCTTATTTGTTTCTTTAGAATTGCCACAGTCGGGGGCTACTTGGCCTTCTGCTAACCCCTGCGTGGGGTCTGCCCACTCACCCTGTTGCTCGGGGGTTCTCCTGGCTCTTCCAAAGGTGAAGGGTGCTCCGGAGCCACCTGCAACATAGGTCCCCTTCCAGCAGCTCCGGGTCTGAGCCCCTGAGGATCCCGTCTCCTTGGGGGGATCCTGCCTCCTCGGGGGGATCCTGCCTCCTCGGGGGGATCCCTGTCTCCCGAGTTGCTGGGCAAAACCCAGTTTGGGGCTATGAAAGGGCCACCTGACAGGTCTGAGAAGGGGACCTTGTCCCTGTTAGAGACGGCTACTCACTCCCAAGATGACGGGGCTCCAGAACAGAGAACCGAGAGTTGTGGACGTGTAGGGCGGGACCCGGACGCCCGGGCTGTGTGCTGCTTCTCTCAGCTGGGCTCTGCGTCTCCTCCAAGTCGGGTTCTTTGCTTCTGTATCCGTTGCTCAGCTGCCCGCTTAGAGCCTGGGAGGTGCACTCGATGTACTGGACGCTGGGTGAATGGGCAAATGGCAGGGACAAGGTCCTTTTCGTGAGGCTGGTGGGAAGAGATGGGTGATGAACTGAAGACCAAGACCCGTCCTTTCTAATGAAGGCAGCTCATTCATTAGAGCTATGAGGCCGCCCACGGTGGGGGTGGCCAATGAAGACCCCTCTCTGAGGACGTTGAGGTCTCAGCCAACCCATAAGTAAAATGGGAGTATTAGCGTACATATCTTTGGCAGCTGCAAAGATAGAATGAATTACGACCTAAGCATCTACCCCTTGAGTAAGCACAGAAGGCTTTTATAGGTATCAATATTTTTATTGTTATGCTAGAAAGGAGTCTTAGTGTTTCTCCTGGGAAACCTGAGAGAGAATGTGTGACTGTGAGTGTGACTGAGTGTGTGTGTGAGTGTGTGTGTGTGTGTGTGTGATGCCCAAAGACCAAGAATGTGTTCCGGCCTGTTTCTGAAGCTTGGGCGTGAGCTGTGTCACAGAGTGGTACATGGAGCATGCCCTCAGCATGTTTGACAAAGAAGTGGGTGGTGTTGATCAAAAGACAGATGGTGGTGTGGCTTTTCAGTTACCATTGCCGGGAGTGGTTAAGAACCAGGACCCTGGAAGCATGCAGTCTGTCCAGATCCTGGCGTGCTCTCTCTTCAGCTGGGTGACCTGGGGCACGTAGCTTCACCTCTCTGGGCTTTTCTCTCATCTGTAAAGCGAGGATAATCAGAACTGCCTTGCCGATCATGATGAATTTTTAGTGAGTTAATTCACACAAAGCATTTTGTTGAATTGCTGGCACCCAGAGAGGGCTGAAGAAATGTAAGCTGTTACTAGTTGTAGGGGATTAAGATCCTGAGCTTGAATCAGAGGAGCTGAGTTCAGGTGGTCACCGTGGGTGACCTGGGGTAAGTCACTTCACCTCTTGACTCCCTAGCTTCCCGTTTATGTGTAGTAGGGGAAAACATTACCCACCTTATCAGAATGTTGCGCTGGTTAAATGAGTTAATGTACGAGTGATTAGAAGACTGCCTGGCACGTAGTAACTCCTGCATGGTCCGTGGTTTTTGTTGATAGTGGTCACAATGGTTTCAGTTAGCTGTGGTCTGTAACAAACAGCCCCAAAGCTCAGTGGCTTAAACCTGCGACGACTTGTCCTTTTGCTGGTTCTGAGGCTCCTCCGCTGCTGGTTGTTGGGGCCTCGCTCACGTGGCTGGCAGGTGGTCCTGGCTCCTGGCCTCTGCTCTCCGTGTGGCCTCATCCTCCAGCAGGCCCAGCCCTGATCCTCACGTGGCGGTCTCAGAGAAGTGTTTTGAGAGGCAGAAGCGGCAAGGTTTCTTAAGGTCTCGACCCTGGACCTTGCACAGTGTCACTTCTGTCTTGTCCTGTTGATCAGGTCACGAGGCCCAGATTCAAGGAGAGGGGTGCGCTCCTTGGCAGGAGGAGCTGTGAGGTGGGCCATGCTTCGCGGAGTCCTCTCCAGCCACGATCGCCACCTTGAGGGTCACTGTCTGCCCCCTTGTCCGGGGGCATCACCGGTTGCATGTCGCATGACCACAGCTTCGGTTCATACAGCTGCTCACAGTGAGGTTCTCAAGCTGCACCTGCTCTTCTGGGACACTCTAGACATGAATGCACCATTTCAGAGAGTAGGGGGTACTTCTTTCCCGTGACGCGCTTCTTGAGTACTTCTGACAGCTTAGGCTTGGGCCAAGCTCCCTGCTGTTGGGGAGCGTTGAGTCTGGTATCCCTTACTCTGAGGGGAGGGAAGGAAAGAGAGTCAGTGAGCCTTCGGGGTTGAGAGCCAGCCTGAAAGGAGAAGTCAGGCTCTGGGAGGGAGGGGCGAGACGCGGAGTGCTGGGGGTCATCCCCCCCCGCTGCCCCTTCCCGCCACGTGACCGCGCCCAGGCACTTCCTCTCCGCGAGCCCGAGCCCTCGATCTGTCAAGTGACGATTGCCGCCCTTGGTCGGGCGGTGGTGAGGATTCAGTGAGCTGGTGTCTGAAGCTCTTCGAGTTGTTCTGACCACTTCCACCTGCAGTGCCTTGGTTTCCTCATTGGTGAGGGCCTTTCTGACTCAGAGGACCTGAGTTCATTTGACTCCTCACCTCCTGCCTCCTGTCTGGTCTCTCGTTCCTCTGTGGGCCCAGCTCGTCGTTGTCCTTTCTGATTGCACCGTGGCCTCCTGCTGGGGAGCTCTGTCAACATTGTTGATGCTATGCTAAGTCACTTCAGTCGTGTCCGACTCTGTGCGACCCCATAGACGGCAGTCCACCAGGCTCCCCCGTCCCTGGGATTCTCCAGGCAAGAACACCAGAGTGGGTTGCCATTGCCTTCTCCAATGCATGAAAGTGAAAAGTGAAAGTGAAGTCGCTCAGTCATGTCCATGGGATTTCCCAGGCAAGAGTACTGGAGTGGGGTGCCATTGCCTTCTCTGACATTGTTGATAGTTACTCCTTATTTCTCTGCCCCCTCCATTTGCGTTAGCCCATGGCAGGGAGGGGGTGTGCTTGTTCTGGTCACTGCTGCAGTGTGCGCCACGATGACTAACGTACGCCAGCTGCACCGTAGACATCATCTGAGTGGGTGAATGCCATCCTTTCCCTGCCCAGCCTGGGGATACCCTTCCGCTGCAGTGAAATGAAGCTCTGGAGGCCCGAGCTTCAGGAACCATCCGTCCAGCAAGGGCACTGTATCTGCAGGCCTCTGTGTGGTCTGGATGAGAGCCAGGCCAGAGCCACCCATCCGGACCCAGCCTCCATCAGCCTGGTTGGCACTCACAGGCAGAAGGAAGTGGCTTCACCATGAGGGTGCCCCTTGTCATGAGTTTCCATGGAAACTGAGGGCTGCCTACCTCATCAACCCTGGCATAAGGGAGGAGGATGGAGTTGGTGTTTAGCTGAAGCGTGAATGGGGGAGATTTGCTTCCCTTTCCATAAACTAGTGGGGACTCATTGAATTTTTTTTGGTGGGGGAATCTTTGAATCCAAAGTGAAAACAGGGACTTGCCTGATGGTGGTCCAGTGGCTAAGACTCCGAGCTTCTCATGGAGGGGGCCCAGGTTCGATCCCTGGCTGGGGTACTAGATCCAACATGCTACAGTTAAGAGTTCACGTGCTGCAACTACAGATCCTGCATGCTGCAAGTAAGACCCAGCACAGCCAAATAAATAAATTAAAAATAAAAGTGAAAACAAGCACAGCTTTTTAGTGGGAATTTAGGGTATACCCCATACCATCACTGTTTCATTTTATTTTTCCAGCCCTTTCATAAGCAGGAATAACTCCTCTGATTTGTGGATGAGGATACTGAGGCTCAGGTCCAGTGACTTGTTGGAGGCCACACAGCCAGCGGATGGCAGAGGCGGGATCCAGTTCCTGGTTGGCCTGCCCCTGGGGTTTAGTGGGGGACGGCAGGGCTTCCGTGTGAAGCGCAAAGGCCTCTCTGGGTGCACGGCTGCTTCTGGGGACGCATGGAGGGTGATCTGTGGCCCTTTCAGAGCAGAGGGTTGGGCACAATTGTCAGGAGGGTCTCACATGAGTCCCCTTGTAGAGCCAGGCTCACAGAAATTACGGATCAGGCCCAAGACGTCCAGGAAGCTCCAGACTGAAGCTGGGACACCCCTGACTCCTCTCCACGCTTCCCTGGGGAAGGTGGTCATCCAAGTCATCTCAGGAAGGCTGGATGACCTCCCACTTGAGTTTAAAAAATTACACTGAGGGTAGATTTATTTTCCATTTCAAGTGAAGAAATTTTCATTGTAGAACCTTTGGCAGATACAGAAAAACACAGATAAAAGAAGAATATCTCCCATTGCCTACGATCTAGGCGTCCGCTCAGGAACCAAGCTGGTATTTGGTTGCTTTTCTGTGAGGATACGATGTTTCATCTCTAAGGGTTATGATCTCTTGGGAGATAGTTGTGCCTGGTATTTAAAAAATGAACTTTATTGAGGGGTAATTTACATGCAATGCAGTACTCCCATTTTAAGTATATGGTTTGGTGCACTTTTGACACACGTGTCCACGTGTAATCACCACCCCAGATCACCCCAGAGAGCTCCCCCTCGTTCCTGTGCCGCCAGTACCCCCGCCCCAGGGAGCTCCTTGTCTGCCGTCCTTCCATAGCGTGCTTTGTGTGTGTGAGAATGTCACATAAATGGAATCCTAGGGATGTGCTCTTCGGTGGTCGGCGTCTTCCACCCAGCATGCTGTTCATGCATTGTTGTCGCAGGTCCTAGTAGCCTGTCTTTTTCTACTGATGAATGGTATTCCACCCTCCCTTCGATGGATGACCTTGGGCACCTCTGTTTCCCCTTCCGTAAAATGGGGGGAAATAGGTTCACTCTGCTGTGAGGATTTAATGATTCCTGTGGGTGATGAGAAGACCGCCTGGCCCATGGCAAGCTCTAAATGACGGGGGTTGTTCCTGAGAGTAATGATGGTTTCAGTTACCTGTTGCTTGTA
The DNA here is from genome assembly GCF_055505025.1 of Bos grunniens. Taxonomy (NCBI): domain Eukaryota; kingdom Metazoa; phylum Chordata; class Mammalia; order Artiodactyla; family Bovidae; genus Bos; species Bos grunniens. The sequence goes on from NC_141182.1 coordinate 8,492,698, forward strand.
ACAGACTACCCCGAAAACTGAGTGGTAGACACTGGGGGCGTTTTCAGTCTGAGGCTCTTTTGAATAATACGAAAGATTAAATAAAATCAGCATGCATCTTGGCGACAGGTTAACAGGCAGATGCTGCCACTTTGAACACAGGCCGGTTTTGTTTGGAGGTGGGTCCTGGGGGCTCTGATCTGCTCAGCACTGGCCGTGCTTCTTGCCCTGCGTCCTGCCCTGAGCCTGGCTCTGGCCTTGCTGAGCCGACCCACCAGCTTGCCTCATTTGGGCCTCAGGAAGTGGCCTCTGTAGAAAAAAAAAAAAAAAAAACGTATAAGCAGCGGGTGGTAGTGAGCTTTAGGCCAAGAAAGCAGATCACTGGAGCGCAAAGCCCCAAAATAGATCTTTCTCTGCTCAGTCTCTAAGCCAGTGGAGGCAGTGGTGAATGCTTTGCATAATTTCCTACCCGAAAGGAAAGGTTTTTACTGTGAACAACTTTTTGGGACCAAAAGAAAAGAAAAAAATCTCAAGAAGAGCCAAGTTTTTTCTGAGAAGCCAAGAGTAAGAGGCCTGAATTGGAATCCCAGATGCACCATTTGCAAGCTGTGGATTCTTGGGCAAGTTCCTTAACCTCTCTGAGCCTCACTTTTCCTCTGTGCTCACTGGCAACGATGAGACCAGACTCTCAAGTGTGTAAGAAGAGCACCTTGCCCTGCGTTTGACACGTGGTGGGCTGCTGCAAATAAAAAGTATCCTTTTTTTTTTGGATAAACAATAAAAAAAGTGTCCCAGTACCTGTGCCTTGGTGTCTGTAAATGTGGTAGGTATGAGGGGGAGGGGTAAGCTTTGGCTTTCCTAGGAAAGTATTTGCAAGGGTGCCTTTGAAGTAATACCTTCCTCCTCTGCAGGTCACTCATAGGGAGAGTTGAAAGGCGGGGCTTGAACAGTGGCCCAGATGTCCCAGAACATGTGGACGTGTTCCTTTCTGTGGTAGCAGTGACTTTGCTGATGGGCTTGAGTTAAGAATCTTGCCATGGGAATGTCATTCTAGACGATCTGTCTATGGCGCGGTGGGGATGGGGGTCCAGTGTCATCACAAGGGTCCTTCTAAGTGAGAGGTCAGAGTTCATAGAGATGTGGGAGGAGCAGAGGTTGCAGAGATGTCCTGGAGGAAGGGGCCACGAGCCAAGGAGTGCAGACGGCCAGGCCCCTGGATGCTGAGAACAGTGTGTGTAGATGGATTCTCCCCGAAGGCCCCCAGAAGAGGCCAGCGCTGCCTATACCTGGGTAGCCCACCTTAGCCCAGTGAGGCTGATCCTGACCTTGGGACAGAAAGAGAGTCAATGTGTGTCACTGCAAGCCGCTCCATCTGCTGCCATTTGTTACAGCAGCCACGGGAGACTTGCACAGCCCGGCAGGTTCGTGCTGTGATGGTTCTGTAGGAAGGCGGCCTCCGAGGTGGTGGCCCCGTGCCCATGTGTAAGCATCTCCCTTTCTGACTGGGATGGACTGCTTTGGTCGGGCCTGTGGGACTTGAGATGCTCCGGCCTCTCCGGGGCCCGGTCTTGGCCTCTGTGGTCAGGTGGCCGCAAGCCCCCCCACCCCGAGCTGGGGGAGCTGCTGCAGACAGGCTTCCTCTCTCCAGCAGGAAGAGAAACGAGCCAAGCGGCGTCGGGGGCCAGGCTTCCTGTGTGCTGCCTCCGCCCGCCGGCGCGCCGGGGTCCAGGTGGGGTGGGAGGGCACACTCCGGTGTCCTCTGACGCGAGCGCCTCTCTCTGCCCGGTGTGGGTCTGTGTGTAGTCTTTTAAATGATTGTTTTATTGTGATGTGGCACCACCCGGCCCCTGGAGGTGTGAGTGTCAAGGCCACCGCCAGCCTCTGTGGAGGCGCAGGAGTGGGGCTGCAGAGCTGGCCGCAGCTCTCTGCAGGGACCCTGTTCGGGTCAGTCTTGAGCGGTCTTGGCACTTTTCCTGATGGCCTGCTTGTGTGAGGTGCTAGGCCGTGGTGGGCATTCCAATGTAATTATCACCGTTCTAGTGAAGGAGCAGCCCCAAGGCTGAGAAATGAGGCGCGTGCCATGGCTGGGTCATCTCACTGGTTGTGGGATGGTCATCTTTTGACCTTTTGCCCCTTTGGTCCTTTCCAGGATACCCTGCCCTCGCCCCCACCCCTGAGTGGGCAGAATAGTGGTCCCCAGTGATGTCCAGGTTCTAATCCCCGGAACCTATGGATACGTGACTGATGTGGCAAAAGGGACTTTGCAGGTGATTAAGTTAAGGTGCTTGAGATGGGAGATGATGCTGGACAATCCCCGTGGGCCCGTACCATCACCAGGATCTGTAAAAGGTGGAAAAGGGAGGTAGAAGGTTCAGAGTCAGGGAGAAGCTGAGAGATTCTGGCCTCTAAGATGGAGGAAGGGTGCAGAGCCAAGGGATGAGGCAGCCCTGGAAGCTGAAAAGGGTGAGCATTCTGCCCAGAGCCTCCAGGAGGGGCAGCCCTGGCCACACCTGCTTTGGAATTCTGGTCTGTAGAAGCGTGAGATCATACATGTGCATTGTTTTAGGCCTCTAAGTTTGTGGTCACTTGTTAGAGCAGTAACAGGAAGTGACTGCTGCTGCTGCTGCTAAGTCGCTTCAGTCGTGTTCGACTCTGTGCGACCCCATAGACGGCAGCCCACCAATATCCCCCGTCCCTGGGATTCTCCAGGCAAGAACACTGGAGTGGGTTGCCATTTCCTTCTCTAATGCACGAAAGTGAAAAGTTAAAGTGAAATCACTCAGTCGTGTCCGACTCTTAGTGACCCCATGGACTGCAGCCTACCAAGGTCCTCCATCAGTGGGATTTTCCAGGCAAGAGAACTAGAGTGGGGTGCCATTGTCTTCTCCAACAGGAAGTGAATACACTCCCAAATATGCATCGCCTTTCAAGCTTTTTCAGACTGGTCCACTTGGTAGAGATTTATCAATCATGTTTGAGACACTCTGCTGGGCATCGAGGTGAGCAGGTTGAATACAGCAGGATCCTGTCTCTCAGGGGTTCACAGTCAGCGGGGGAGACAGGCAACAGTTGATAACGCCTGTGTGCAGGGTGCCCTGGAATTGTCGGGGAAGACATGGAACCACCCCCGGGGGCGGGGGCATGGGAGAGTTCTGGTGAGAGTCATCGGGAGAATCCCTGAACTCGGAGTAGGAATTCTAGAAATGTCCCGTCATCTCTTGGTTATCGCTACTTGGACATCTAGTTAAGTCTTTTAAACTGAAACTGTTCAAGATGGAATTTGCCACCAGAAAAAAAAGAAAAACCAACTTGAGGCTGCCTTCTTTTATTTATTTCTTTTTGGCTACACTGGGTCTTTGTTGCTGCACATGGGCTTTCTCCAGTTGGTGAGTGGGGGCTACACTTTGTCGTGGTGGGTGAACTTCTCATCGCAGTGACTTTGGTTGCTGCAGAGCACCCGCTCTAGGCACACGGGCTTCAGTGGTTGCGGCACGTGGGCTCAGTAATGGTGACTCTCAGGCTCTGGAGCACAGGCTCAGTAGCCGTGGCACAAGGGCTTAGCTGCTCTGTGGCGTGTGGCATCTTCCCGGACCAGGGATCGAACCCACATCCCCTGCATTGGTAGGTGGATGCCTATCCCAAGGCGGAGTCCTGAGGCCTCCTTCTTTAAAGCCTACTCCTTGTTCCCCGACCTTGGTGAGAGGTTCACCACACCCACCCAGTGGCCCACACCAGACAACTGGAGTCCCCCTGATTCTGCTCTCACCTTCACTTCCAACACCAAACCCGCCCCTGAGGGCTGTGGGTTTGTCCCCATCTGGAGATCCTTTCCCCTCCCACCAGCTGCACAGCACTGGGATCCAGGCTCAGAGATGGAGGCAATGGAGAAAAACCTCCCGTACGGCCTGCCTCCCTCATCGGGTAGCAGGAGGCCCCAAGGGTCATGGCCAGAAGGGTGGACCCCAAAGATGGACTTCCTGGGTTGAGACCCCAGCTCTGCACTTAGTATGCTTGTAGTCACTTGCTCGGTCGTGTCCGACTCTTTGCGACCCCCGTGGACTGTAGCCCTCCAGGCTTCTCTGTCCATGGGATTCTTCCGGCAAGAATACTGGAGTGGGTTGCCATGCCCTCCTCCAGGGGATCTTCCCGACCCAGGGATCAAACCCACGTCTCCTGTGGATTCTTTACCACCTCGCCACCTGGGAAGCCCGCAGTCTGCTTTAGAGGTCAAATCACTTCATTTCGAGTGCCCCAGTCTCCTCACTGGGATTATTAAAACGGTAATAAAAGCGGTCCTGATGTCTTGGAATTAAATGTGTTAAAATACAGAAAGCACTCAGAATGATGCCCTCCATAAATGGTGGAGAAGCACTGAAAATCCTCGCAGCAGTAGCCACTTTCTAACTGTCCTCTGAGGGGTCTTACGACCTCTGTCCTCGGTGCCTGCATCAGCCCTCATCGTGCCTTTATAAAGCCTCCCCATTTCACAGGTGGGGAAACTGAGTCTCACAGAGTAGCATAACCTTCCTGAAGCCACTTAGCTGGTGAAACTCTGCTGTGATCTCTTCCAGTATGTCTCAGTGCAGCCTGGGACCACTTTCAGAACCTCTTGGGTTTTTTGAAGGTTTCTTCCAGTAACCACTTGGAAGTCTGGATCTTACTGGAAAGGAGCAAAACCAGGCTCCTGCTTCCTGTGGATCAGTTAACTGACACCAGGGAACTTGGCCCTGAACTCCTCTCTAGATGCCACCTCCTCAGTCCCGGAAGACAGCAGTCCCCAACCTCTTGTTAATTCAGTTGCTATCTTGGTGGGGGAGGGGTGGCACTCCCGTCGTTGCTGGGCACGTTTTCTCTAGTTGCGGGGAGCAGGGGGTGCTCTCTTGTTGCGGTGCGTGGGCTTCCCGTTGCAGTGGGGACCGCTGCCCTGAGGAATAGCCCCGTAATCGACAGACTCTCTGTCACCGTGTTCGTGAGGTCTCCAGATGCATTTCCCTGTGACCTTTTGCTGAAATCAGACTCATTGGACGTTTTCCGGGACCTCATAGATGAGAAGTGTGGGAAGGAGCCTGGTGAATTCACGTCTACTGCAGTTAGAAAGGGTCTGTGTTGTTTGGGAACTCTGGCTACTTCTGTACTTCTGTGTCAATTAAGTTTTCAGACCCCAAAATAGAACTTTGCATTTATTCTTTTAAAATTCCACCTCCTCCGTTCCAGATGGGGGAACCAGAAACTCATCTGCTTGTAGGAGGCCGGGCAGGTGACCTACATGAAAGAACGGGACAGGGTCTAGGGGGTGAGTGATAGGACGCCTGGGCTGCAGAGATGTGAGGGTGGGTGGGAACCGTGGTGCAGGGGCTGCGAGGTGGGCAGGTCACACCCAGTGCTGCAGGCTCAGGGTTGATAGGCCTGCGGCTGAAAACGCTGGTCGTTACTTCGAGGTCAGCTCAGTTTTAAAAAGTGCCGCTCATTTAAAAAAATAAACAAGCAGCATGATCTTGACCTACCTAAACATGTCTGCAGCCAGATGCAGCCCCCAGCCAATGAATATAAACTCTGTTTTAGACTGCTGAGGGTCAGTTCAGTTCAGTCCAGTTGCTCAGTCGTGTCTGACTCTTTGCGACCCCATGGACTGCAGCACGCCAGGCTTCCCTGTCCATCACCAACTCCCAGAGCTTGCTCAGACTCATATCCATCGAGTCGGTGATGCCATCCAACCATCTCATCCTCTGTTGTCCCCTTCTCCTCCCGTCTTCGATCTTTCCCAGCATTAGGGCCTTTTCAAATGAGTCGACTCTTCGCATCAGGTGGCCAAAGTATTGGAGTTTCAGCTTCAGCATCAGTCCTTCCAATGAATATTCAGGACCGATTTCCTTCAGGATGGACTGGTTTGATCTCCTTGCAGTCCGAGGGACTCTCAAGAGTCTTTTCCAACACCACAGTTCAAAAGCATCAATTCTTTGGTGCTAAGCTTTCGTTATTGTCCAACTCTCACATCCATACATGACCACTGGAAAAACCGTAGCTTTGACTAGACGGACCTTTGTTGGTAAAGTAATGTCTCTGCTTTTTAATATGCTGTCTAGGTTGGTCATAGCTTTTTTCCAAGGAGCAAGTGTCTTTTAATTTCATGGCTGCAGTCACCATCTGCAGTGATTTTGGAGCCCAAGAGAATAAAGGCTGTAACTTTCCACTGTTTCCCCATCTATTTGCTGCCAAGTGATGGGACTGGATGTCACGATCTTAGTTTTTTGAATGTTGAGTTTTAAGCCAGCTTTTTTGCAGTTTTTACTGTTGCACGGCAGGTGGTGCCTCCTCCTTTATTTCAGCCACAGTTTTGATCAGTGTGTTCTTGGGGTCCACAGAGGAGCCTGGGAAGACATGCTGGTGTGACCTTAAGCAAGTTACAGATCTCTGAGACTCGGCTGGCCTGTACAACACCAGCCTTCCAGAGCTGCTGTGACAGCTCAACTTGCATGCTTTTTAGAGCATGAAAGGTGAGTTACATAGAAGGTGTCAATAAAAGTGGATTTCTTTCCCATCCATTTGCATTCCTTTTCTTTTCCAAGTTTTGGATTAAGATTTTTAAACCAAGGAGCCCACAATGGCCCAGAGCCCTTTTGGTTCCTCACTAGAGACCTCTTTTCGGGGAGACATTGCAAGTCGCCCGAGACCCTCTGTGTGGGCTTCATGTTCTGTGTGTTGCTTGTGTTCAGACTTGGCTCCGGGTCTGGAGATGCCCTTGGCAGTGTGGTCTAAAGGGAAGAGTCATCGCTGCAAGGGAAGGGATTCTGAATCCTGGCAGGTGCCAAGGTCCCATGGCCAGGTTTTTAATATGAATTGGATGTGTTTAAATAAAAAAAGGGCAAAGAGGGCAGGGTGTTGATGAGGACCGGAGTGGCTGGAAGTGAGGTCAGTGAGCTATGGGCTTGTGGCCATTATAGAGACTCTTCTGAGTCGTCTATGTGTTTTTAAGCTTAAAAAATTTTTTTTTCTTTTTGGCTGTGCTGGGTCTTTGTTGCTGAGAGTGGCCTTTACTGGTTGCAGCGAGTGGCAGCTACTCTTCATCGTGGTGCACAGACTTCTCCTTGCAGTGGCATCTCTTGTTGAGGAGCACAGGCTCCGTACTTGTGGCGAATGGGCTTAGTTGGAATGGGCGGTGTGTGGAATCTTCCCAGACCAGGGGTCGAACCCGTATCCCTTGCGTTGGCAGACAGATTCTTATCCACTGTACTGCCAGGGAAGTCCTGTAAGCTTTTTTTATTTTTTATATTTGAAATTGTTGTTGTTGCTTCGTTTCTCAGTCATGTCTGACTCTTTGCGGTCCCACGGACTGTAGCCCGCCAGGCTTCTCTGTCCATGGGATTTTCCAGGCAAGAATAGTGGAGTGGGTTGCCATTTCCTTCTCCAATTGGAAATAACACAGATTAATCATTTAGTATAATGAATGATTACAAGACAAACTACCATGTCACCATCAGTCAAATTGAGACCAAGAACATTGTGCTTCCGAGAAGTTTCCTGTATATTGTTCCGATCACCCCTCCTCCCTTGCCAACTAGCTCTTCACTTTTCTGTATGGTTTGACCATCTATGTACACAGTGGGGTTTTAAATTTATTTAGTTATTTTTGCTTTTGTCACTGAATAATAGCTCAGGAAATCTCCAATTCAGTTGATACAGGCAGTCTAATATGCCCTTTTTACTGGCTGCATAATAGCCCACAGTGTGGCGGAACCACAGGTAAGCACCTATTCCTCCACCTTTACTATGTGGTCAGGTTTTTGTTTTTTCCGCTAGCCACTGGAAATGTTGAGATAAAGGGGCCATATTAGTACAAAAGCCTTACCTGCTTACAGCCAAGCTCAAACAATGCAAGTGAGGAAAAAAATGTGCTGTCCTTCTCCTGCATCTTGGAGATAACCAGTATTAACCATTTAGTGTAATTTTTTATGTCTTTCCTATGTGTGTATGTGTCCATATACACACTTATGTATGTAGGAGTTTTAAATTATTTATCTGGCTTTGTCAGGTCTTAGCTGTGTCATGCAGGATCTTCCACAGCGGGGCGTGGACTCTAGTTGTGGCGAGTGGCTCCGGAATACATGGGCTCAGCAGTTGCAGCTCCATGGGATGTGGGATCTTAATTCCCCAGCCAGGGATTGAACCCACGTGCCCTGCATTTCAAGCTGGATTTTCAACCACTGGACATAGGTTTATGTACAGTTTTCTAAGCAGAAGTAGGACCACACGATGCCTGTTCTCTGCGGCTTGCTGTTTCCCTTAACTGTGCTCTGGGCAGCTTTCGAGTCAGTCCACACAGGTCTGTTCCATTCTCCTTTCACGGCTGCCTGGTATTCCAGACAGTGGCTGCGCTGTCGTTTCTTTAACTCACGTGCCCGGCTGGTGGACAGGAGGGCGCCGTCCAGAAGAGAAACCCCCGTACCAGCATCTTCATACATCTGTGCTACTCTTTCTGCAGGGTGGGTTCTTGGAGGTGGAATTCCTGGGCGTGCACATTGAGCATTTTCATAGATCGTGTCATGTTTTCTCACCAGCTGTAGCCTGGTTTTAGAGGGAATTCTCTGGTATGAACATTGAATCTCTTAACGGTGTCTAGACTCAGATCGTCACAGAATCTGGGTTTTAGTGATGCTGAGGCACGTGGCTTAGCTCTGCCCTTTTTCCTGCTTCTGTGCTTCCCATTCATTCATGAGCTTTGGTTTAATTATTTTAATAAATACATGTTTGAGTTTTTTTTTTTTAATATTTGTTTATTTATTCAACTGCCTTGGGTCTTAGCGGTGGCATGCAGCATCTCTAGTTGCAGTATGTGGGATCTGGTTCCTGACCAGGGATCGAGTCCTGGCCCCCTGCTTTGGGAGCATGGAGATGCTTTTTTATTAAATGTTAAAGGGCTATAAAATCAGTTCACTTCTCCCAGAAATAACCATTTATGATGGTGTGTACCCTTTTATGTCTTTAACTTTCTATACCCTGGGGTAACTGGAATCACAGGCACCCGTGACAATTGACTTGTGTCTTTTAAAGGAGTCATTACCATTTGTATGAAATTTCAAACTTTTGCAGCCTTTTCCCTGCTCAGCATTTCTTGAAACTAAGCTTTTGGAATGACTTTTTTGAGGATGTGTTTTTAATTCATTTATGGCTGTGTGGGTCTTCGTTGCTGCTTGTGGGCTCCCTGCAGCTGCAGCGAGCGGGGGCTGCTCTCTGGTGCGGCTCGGGCTTCTCACTGCAGGGGCTTCCCTTGTTGTGGAGCTCAGGCTCTGTAGTTGGTGCACAGGCTCAGTTGCCCCGTGGAATGTTGGATCTTCCTGGAGCGGGGACCAAACCCATGTGCCTTGCATTGGTAGGACCCCTAACCACTGGACCACCAGGGAAGTCGTGGAATATTTTTTGATTTACAGAGGAGTTGCAAAGATCCAGAGTTCACATGTGCCTTTCTCCCAGGCTCCCACCTTCTGTTGTGTGATGAATTTGCCCAAACCAAGAAATTAACATCAGTGAATGACTGTTAACTTCAGACTTTATTTGGATCTTACCAGCTTTTCCACAGATGTTCTTATTCTGTTCCAGGATCCATCCAGAGCAGCCTGTTGCATTGAGTTGTTTTGATTTATCCACATTTCTGTGTATAGGTCTGTTTTTTAATTGATGGAGAGGGATCCATTGATGATGAAAGCCCGTTTGCTCATATTTCCAGTGTTGAACATGCACACTGATTCTCTTTCCCTTCTGCAGTTGTGAGCCACACTGCCCTCAGCACAGGTAGGGTTTTGTGTGGGTGGATGGACCCAGGGAGGTGGAATCGCCAGGTGGGAGGGAGCCTGTGTTTCTAGTGTGGTCGCTGATTGCCAGGTCACTCTCCAGGGTCCTTGTTCTGCCTCTTGGTTGAGTTGCCTCTTGGTTGAGTTCCCTCTTTGGTGCCAGGCACTGAAAGCTGTGGATGCAGAAATGAGGGAGACAGCTTTTTAGTAGACGTCCATAAATCATGGCAAGACCACCAGTGTGGGTCGCAGCTGACCCCAGAGGACCTTAGAAGAGCTGGATGGACAGTGGAGAGGGCTGAGAAAGGTGTTGGGATGGGGCTCCAGGCAGGTGTGAAGACCATGCAGGTGTGTGCTCCGGGCAGGTGGGCTGACCGACTGTACCGAGGCAGGGCTGGTGTGATCGGACTGTCCAGGCGGGGGAGGTGAGGTGGGCAGGCACTGGGGGCCATCAGGCTCCGGGGGCACAGGCCGTGTGTCCTCAGCACCCTCCTGCTCCTCATGTCAAGAGCTTGGTGGCGTGCAGGCCAAAACGCACCCAGCTCCCTCTTGGCTCCTTTGTGCTTCTGTTTGCTCTTTTTTTTTTTTTTTTTTTAATTTAAACTTCTGTTTTATATTGGGGTATAGCCAATTAGCAATGTTGTGATAGTTTCAGGTGGACAGCAAAGGGACTCAGCCATACGTGTACATGTATCCATTCTCCCCGAGACTCCCCTCCCACATGGGCTGCCACATAGCACTGAGCAGAGTTCCCTGTGCTCTACAGTGGGACCTTGTTGGCTTCCCATTTAAAATATCCTATTTAAAATATGTCCATCCCCAAAACTCCCTAACGATCCCATGCCCCCATCCTTCCCCCTGCTGTTTAATCTGGACGTCCGCACGGATCTGCCCTCGCTTTCTTCGGGCCACAGCTTAGAGGGCATCTCCTTCAAGCTTCTCTGCTGCCCATCACCCACCAGGCCTCACTCTGAGCTTGTGTGCTCAGTCGTGTCTGACTGACTGCGACCCCATGGACTGCAGCCCACCAGGCTCCTCTGTCCATGGGATTCTCCAGGCAAGAGTACTGGGTGGAGCCGGTTGCCGTGCCCTCCTCCAGAGGATCTTCCCGACCCAGGGATCAAACCCATGTCTCTTGCGTCTTCTGCATTGGCAGGTGGGTTCTTTACCACTTCGCCATCTGAGAAGCCCTGGGCCTCATTCTGCTTTGGTTTAATTCTTGTAGCCCTTCTCACTAGCAGGCATAATGTTGTTGTTCAGTCATTCAGTCGTGTCCTACGCTTTGAAACCCCATGGACTGTAGCACTCCAGGCTTCCCTGTCCTCCATTATCTCCTGGAGTTTGGTCAGACTCATGTCCATTGATCTGTTGATGCCATCCTGGATGGCAGATATAATGTATGTGGATTTATCTGTCAGCCTCCTTAGAATGTCCTTCCTTGAGGGCAGGGATTTGGTCTGTTTGGATCTCCAGCCCCCACCCTGTGCCGGGCCCTAGACCCTTGGCACCTCTGCTGACGGGTGTTCCCCTTGCTGGGGTGACCTGAGATGACAGCAGCAGGCATTTAACACTGGGTCAGATGCAGCTCTGTGTCATGAGCTGTCTTCTCCTTCAATCCCCACATCCCCTCCATGAGCCCGACCCAACTTAATGGTGTCTCTTCTCTGGGGGGGCGTTGGGAGCTGGTGGGGGTGTGGGTGGCGTGACTGTGGGGCAGGGACTTGGCCATCCGCTGACCCAAGCTCCAGCTGGGAGCCCAGGCCGACTCCCTGGCAGATGCTGCAAAGAGGAGGCAGGCTGTGGGTTTCCGTTCTGGGGTGTGAAGTCAGACAAGAGCTCATAGCCCCGGGCTGGACATGGGATCCTTGTGCCAGGAGGACGCAGGTGAACCTGCCTGGCCTGGAGTGCTGGGGAGACCCTCTTGCCCCCATCCTGCCCTCTCCGAAGGGGAAGGAAGACTCTCACCTTCTAGCTCGTTGTAACAGGAACTGCCACCTCCCCCCCAGCCTTGGTTTGCAAAACTCTGAGCCTAGTGGGGAAATGAAGGGCTGGCTCGCTAACCACAGTGAAAACTCATTTGCAAAGGCAAAGCAGGGGCCACAGGCCCCTTCTCCGCCCCTGCAGAAGGGACCCACATCTGTAGGCAGCTGTCTTGCTGGGGCGGGTCATGTCCTACCATGGGGCCTGGGAGCCTTGAGATAGTTAACAGACTGCGGGCTTTCTTGTCTTTCAGCCTCAGTCTTCCCCTCCGTTAAACGGGAGTAATCACGATAATATGGTGGTGGTCCGATGGCTCCTTAGAGGAGGAGATGCACGCAGTGCCTGACACCCTGTTCCTCCTGGGGGGCTCTTAGCATCATTCCTGGGGTGCTAACAGACAGTGGGCACCCCTCTCCCGGCCTGCGTTCCATGCGATAGCTGCTTTTTAGGAATAATCCTCAGGTGGAGCAACCAGGGGGTAAAGGAATATTTCCTGACACACGATTTCCTTTTCCTCTTTGAGCAGACCTGGCCAGTTTAGTCAGACTTCACGGGGCAGTCTGACATCGATTCAATGGAGGGCGTTGTGAGGGTCAGACCTCATGCCTGCAAAGCTGAACAGGGAGGCAGAACTGGGCTTCCCGTGTTGGGACTGGCAGGGGAGCCCACGGGTGCCTAGCGAGCACCCCCACACCCCCGCGCCTGGAGGTCCGGCATCCCTGCCAGTAACTCTCTGGAGGCTCCCAGGGTCCCGCTCTCCCGGGGCCAGGGCCTGGGTCAAGGCCATAGCAGTAAAGCAGAGCAGCGAGTCATTACCGAAAGTGTAGTGAGGACCAGGAAAGGGGAAGTTGAGAAGAGGAAGGGAAGGCCTCCCGGAGGAGGGGGCCGTCTACTCGGGGCCCAGCCAGATGAATGCCGTTTCCTGCTCCCCGGCTGTGTTCACCCCCTGGGGCCCTGGGTCGGCTCTGGGAAGAGCCGGGCTTTCCCTTGCAGGCTGCCCACGTCCCTTGGGGCCCTTCCCCTTGACTGTGGCTCTGTCAGTCAGGTCCCTAGGCATCTGAGCCCTTTTTGTCGCCAACATGGCCCAGGCCCTGCTGGAGACTGGGAGAGTGTTCTGCTGGCGACCCCTGGCCTGTCCTGATCAACAGCAGGGTGAAAAGGCGTCTCTGCCATCTCCTTCAGGGGCTGAGCTTGGCATCAGGAGCCCTGAGTGCTTCTGGCATCTCTCTCCAAAGCCCGCCAAGACTTGCCTTCAAAGAGCCCCCTTGAGTCAGTATCTGTCCTGTTCACCCTAAAGGTTTTCCTAGAGACCATCATGGGAGCAGCCCACCCCCCGAAACAGAAGTGGGGAGAGGAGAGAGGCAGGCTCCCCTGGGCCGCGGGCTTTCTCTGTGCAACACCCCCATTTCACACGTGGGGGGTCACGCCCTGTCATACCCTGCTGCCTTTGACGTCACGGTCCGGCCGGCCAGGTGGCCGTGAGGGGATGACCTCACCTTCCCAAGTTGAGTCTGGAAGATGGGGGTTTGTTCCTGGGGTTGGGAGGGTTAGGGAGCTGGTGAGCTCAGCTCTGGCCCTAATAAAGATTTCCTAAGAAGGGTCCTGTCTGTCAACTGTCCAGCTCGGGTGTTTTGACCTTGGGTCTTGACCTTGGCAGGGCTCCCTTCTTCTGCTGGTGGAACTGGGAGCCTGCCTGGGGAGTGCTGGAGCTGCACTGGCGGGGCTTGGACCGGGTCGCCCAGCCTGCCGGTCTGTGTCCTCCTCTGCAAAACGGGGTGCTGATAACAGTAGCCACTCACCCCTTAGGGCTGCAGGAGGCCCCTCTGAGGTGGCGGATGCCGAGTGTCATCTGTGGCTGGTGGCTGGTGGACGATGGCCTGTCAGAGTTGCTGCTGCCTATATGTAGGGGTTTCGGAGCTGGGATCCGAGCAAGGGTGTTCCTGAGACGAAGGACCCTGAGGGACACAGCTGGGCTGGGGGAGATCTGAGCAGGCTGGGGGTCTTCCCAGGAGAGGAGCTGGCCTTCCCTGAGGAGTGGTTAAGACCGCCTGCTGGGAGGCAGACTGCCAGGGTTCAAGTCCTGGCTGCACCAGGGTGGTGGTGACCTCGTTTGCTGCCGTTTGGTCACTAAGCCATGTCTGACTCTTTGCGAACCCATGGACTGTAGCCCACCAGGCTCCTCTGTCCATGGGGTTCTCTAGGCAAGAATACTGGAGTGGGTTGCCATGCCCTCCTCCGGGGGATCTTCCCAACCCAGGCATCAAACCTGTGTCTCCTGCTTGGCAAGTGGGTTCTTTACCACTGGGCTACCTGGGAAGCCTGGTGGTGGCCTTAGAAAGTCATGAATCTCTTAGTTTCCCCATCTTTGGAACACAGATGACAATCTCTGCTCACACGCATGTGTCAGAATCTCTGGTGTGGTGCCTGGCCGGCCGTACTTGGTGTTTCTGTGAATGTGGCTTTCCTGTCCTTTTGTGCCTGTTGGATTTCCACTGAAGCCAAGAGGTCCCTGGTAGAAAGATGAGGGCCAGCATTTTCCACTGGAGGATTCAACATCAATCCACCTCGAGAATTTTCTCTACACAAAGTGGTCAAATTTGGGATAGTTGTGTATTCTCAGAACCTTTCTTTTCCTGTTAAAAAAAATGATAAGAAAAGAACCGTCTGACACAAAGGGTGAGCTGCCTGCCCGAGCCCATGGACAGAGGAGCCTGAAGGGCTACAGCCCATGGGGTCGCAAAGGGTCGGACACGACGGAGCAACTGAGCGTGCGTGCACACTGGTCGGACTGAGGTCGGGGAGGGGTGATGGGACGAGAGGCTGTTGTCACGGGAGTTCACGCTGTCCTTCCGCAGGTGCTGAGTGCTCGGGCTCCTCGCGGACGTTCACTGAAGTTGTGTTCTTGGCAGCCGTCCCTGGCCTTTGCAGAACGGGAGGCCCCCAGGCTGGGCCCCGTCGCGGGCCCTGCAGCCCACTTCCTCTGGGTCTGTGACTGGCTATCAGGCAGCCCCATGTGCCTCTATTTGTGGTCTGGCTAGAAATAGTATGGATCCTGGTGGAGAGAGGAGCAGTCCGCAGGGAGGGGTGAGGGGTGCTGTCCGCAGCGCCCCCCGGGAGACTGACTCAGGCCCCGGGGGCGGGAGCCGGTGCTGGAAACACCCTTCCCTCCAAAGTTCTTTTCTGGTCTTTCTGAGCACGTCAAGGAGAACATCTGTGTGGTACTAGCACGGTTGGTTTGTTTCTTTCTTAATACTCTGTATTTTTAACTGAAGCTTTTATTGAGGTCTTCAGAGGATCATCTGTGTGTGGACTGTACTCAGTTTCCCCCAGGACTAATAACACCCTGCAAAGTTGTAATGTGACGTCACAGCCAGCACGCTGGCCCTGATCAGTTCTCGGCCCGTCTCACGCTGATGTCCCCAGTTTCCCTTTTATTTTTAATATTTATTTATTTGGCTGTGCTGGTCTTAGTTGCGGCATGTGGGATCTAGTTCTCGGACCAGGGATCAAAGCTGGGCTCCCTGCATCGGGAGCACAGAGTCTTAGCCGCAGGACCACCAGGGAAGTCCCCGGTCTTCCTTATACTCTGTATGCATTTATGTGTTAATTCTGTACAGTTTTATCCCATGGATAGATTTCTGCATCCCCTACCACAGACAAGACATCGAAGTTCATTGCCATCAGCATGCCTCTTAAAAACCACACCTACCTCCATTTCTAAAATTTTGACACGTTTCATTTTGAAAGGCCTAAGTTTTCTTCAATAAGGTATAACTTAGCTATGGGAAAAAATGCAAGTGAGGTGAGCATGAGCTCAAATTTACACATGTCTAGCTCTGTGGTCACTGTCCCCATGAGGTAACCACTGCTCTGCTTCTGTGTCCTTCTGTGAGTCTGACTACGGTGAACTTGGCCTCACGCCGTCTAATAACTGCTCTCTCCTCTTATAACTCAGAAGCACCCAAGGGTTTGCTTTGGCATCAACTATTTATAGGCAGAATGTTAATAATATTGTCCCGTTTCTACTGGCTGCATTATTTTACAGTTCCGATGATATACCACCCAGGTGGCTCGGTGGTAAAGAACCCGCCTGTCAGTACAGGAGACTTGGATTTAATCCCTGGGTTGGGAAGATCCCGTGGAGGAGGAATTGGCAGCCCACTCCAGTATTCTTGATTGGGAAATCCCATGGACAGAGGAGCCTGGAGGTCCATGGGGTCGAAAAAGAGTTGGACACGACTTAGCGACTACCACCACCATGATATGCATTGGATGGGACTGGTTTTCTTTTTACCTAAAACATAAACTCAGAATGCTGCTGCTGCTGCTAAGTCGCTTCAGTCGTGTCCGACTCTGTGCGACCCCATAGACAGCAGCCCACCAGGCCCCACCGTCCCTGGGATTCTCCAGGCAAGAACACTGGAGTGGGTTGCCATTTCCTTCTCCAATGCACGAAAGTGAAAAGTGAAAGTGAAGTTGCTCAGTCGTGTCTGACTCTACACGACCCTGTGGAACTGCAGCCCACCAGGCTCCTCCATCCATGGGATTTTCCAGGCAAGAGTACTGGAGTGGGGTGCCATCGCCTTCTCCGGAAACTCAGAATACTCAGATGAAAAGGCAAGTTGATTTAAAGATAAATATTAGACAAACGGTACCAGCACCATGCCATACGGCAGACTTATCAGATGGCATTTGAGAAATAGTGTCAGAAGCACATATGGTTCCAAAAAACTCCAGACCCCAAGTTGGTCAGTGCAATGAGGGGAAAGATCTGTAGATAGTCTTGGTACAATCAAGGCCTTCTATGCAATTTTGATTCACAGTGCTGGGTTTATTTAAGATTCTTTTTGATGTGGACCACTTTTAAAGTCCTCATTGAGTTTGTTACAATATTGCTTCTGTTGTTTGATGTGGCTTTTTTGGCCATATGGGATCTTAGTTTCCTGGCCAGGGATCGAATCCCCACTCCCTGCATTGGAAGGCAAAAATTTAACCACTGGACCACCAGGGAAGCCCCAGTACTGGGTTTAAAGCAAAGAAAATTAAAATTTGATTAGGCCACGCACACATAAAGGAGTGAGCTTCCTTTTAATGCCTTAATGATTTTTGTCCTATCTTCATACCACCTGTTTTCTATACCTAATACATATTTTAAAATCAACTTTTTCAAACTTAAATTTGTGTAGAAGGAACTTTGAGCTCACAGTTTAGAGGCTGCTAGATGTGTTTCAATATGAATTGGAAAAATACACACCATAGTTAAGACATAAAAAGAACGTAGATACTGTTAAAGTCATCCCCCACATCAGACATGTGGGATCATTCTCGTTTCGTTTTCAGCAGGAGAGAGGAGACGTCAAATTCAAGTGACACTGAAACAGTGAATACTGAGAGAGCTGTATTTGATGCTTGGTGTTTGATGTTTTGGTGGCCAGCTCATAAGGCTTCTCTTTCTGTCGTCTCCTCCTGAGTTCGGACACGATTAAGAACTGACACCCAGGTCACTCATAACGGGCTATGGGAAGATTTGCTCTGTGTTTGAGCTGCCCCGAGAACCTGGTTTAGCACTGCTCTCTGACCCCTGACCCCCTCACCCTGGGCTCTGTTGGATGCCCACTCCGAGCCACAGGGAGTGGGGCCGGGCATGTGGTTCCTAGGGGGTGGGTTGGACCAGAGCTGGATAAGCAGCCTGAGTTGGGCAAGCCGGGTTCCTTCTCCCAGATTCTCCTACCAGAGAGCGTTCCCTCGTCTCTAGGGGAGAGGGAGTCCCCGAGGGTAAGAGAAGGCCGGTCAGTTTCTCCAGGATCACTTCACACTCTTAAACACCCATAAATCGGCCCTTCAAACATTCCTGCATGGATGCAGAGCCTTCCGTGAACAGCCTGATGTTTGAGTGTTGTTTTTCTGGAAAAGTCTCTGTGGAAGCAGGAGGCGAATGTCCTCAGCTGGGTGTCAGCGCCATCTCATCCATTGCATGCTGCTTTCTTCAACAAGGAAGAGGAGAGCAGCCCCCCTCACTCCCCATCTCTAGCCTTTAAAATAATTTTTTGAATATTTATTTATTTGGCTGTGGTGGGTCTTAGGTGTGGCATGCGGACTCTAGTTCCCCGGCCAGGGATTGAACCTGGGCCCCCCGATGTTGGGAGCGCAGAGTCTTAGCCATTGGACTGTACCAGGGAAGATCCCAAAATAATTTTTAATATCAAAAACTCATCTTTTTGACATTTTACCAAGTTCTTTCAGGTATATCTACCTATGGGATGGAAGTTATTTCCCCACTGCACCCATGAGAAGGTAGAGGCCAAGTCAGAATAAAGAACTCCTCCCCAGGCGCATAGCTGGGGGTCACAGCGTGGAAGCTGAAGCCGTGTCGCCTCGATTTTTGTGGAGTTGGACTCTTCCTGTGCCCCACGTGCACCTCCTGTAACTGCGTGTTCCGTGGTGCATCTCGGTTATTTATCAAAGTAACCCTGTGCCCTTTGGCTTTTTAAAGCAGGGTCCTTCACTGAGACAGAGCAACACTGAGACAAAGCGAAACCACCAGCGGTGGCAACGCTGTTGGTGAGAGATGCCGTGAAAGAACGTTCATCCCAGCAGCTCAGCTAACCCCGGCTCTGAGACCTCCGGGGGCCACCACGATGTGTGCTGACTGCCATTTCGTCTCATTTGCAGAGCAGCTCAGGGAAGGTGCTGCTGTTAGCACCGTGCGTGCAGCTGAAGGGAGAAGGGAGGTGACTCGCCCAGGCTCGCAGGTGTCGCTGGGGAGTAGAGCTGGGCTTGGAACCGGGGTCTCTGCAGTCCAGACTCCTTCCAGGGCTTCCCCTCAACCCCCTCACAGGATAAGTCCAGCCTTCAGAACTCAGCTGGGATGCTCACAGCCTCGAGTAGCCTTTTTTCCCCTTGCTGGGCCGAAGCCCCCGTGTAGACTTGATCTTGCTCCTTTGCGGTGTTTAGCTGAGTGGGAGGTTTACACACTCATGTGCCAATCTGCTCAGGGTCTGTCCCTCTTTCCAGCCTCAGAGTTTCTGAGGACAGGGACTGTGCCTGTCGGTTTCTTCCCTGGCACTCAGCGGGCTGCTCACTCCCCACCCAGTTGGTTGAATGACTGAAAGATGGAAAGGGGGACAGTGGGCATGTGCAGGGAGGTGCCTGAGCCTGGTCTGTCTCTTTTCCCCTCTGTTACACCTGGAGCTTCCTTGAAAGTGTTCTGTTAACCTCGTTGGCGGGTGGTGCCATCTGAGGTCGGGTGAGTAGATGGGAGAAGGCCAGGTGAGGGAAGGAGGAGGTTCCAGGCATGGGAGGCAGCCTAAGAGCAGCCCAGAGTCAAGAGTGAGAGGAGGAAGGAAACAGGAGTCAAAAAGCAGGGTCATGGGGACAGCAGACACAGGGCACAAAAACCCCAAGTGCAGGTGATGGGTGGGTAGTGGTGGCCAGACTTGGGGAAGACCCGGGGTGATGCCGGGAAGGGGGCTGTGCAGAGACCTCGCCTCTGTGGCTGTGTCATCTCGCTTCTTCAAGCAGGAAGCGCGGCTGCAGAGCCCGACCACATGAGCACCCCCGGCCCCCGGAGCCCACTCGGTAGTCGAGTCTGTGCTCTGCCTGAGCCCTTGGCCAAAACTCCCGCCCACGCAGGTCAAGGTCCCCCGGCCACCGGTTGCCCATCACCCTTCCTGTGAGTCACCCCTGCTGTCAGCAAATTGGTGGGAACCTCTCTCTTTTTTTTAAAACCTCTTCTCACACTTTACACACACTCGCACACATACAAATAAAAGCACCTCTCCTTCGCTGAGCCTAGCGCATCCCTGAAGACGCAAAGGAGAGCGTCTTTCTTGGGATAGGGTGTTACGTCCTGTTACGTGAATACGAGTGGGGGCGCATCACCAACAGCTTGAAAAAAACCCAACCATTTCCGCAGTATTGCTTAACACCCGTAAGCACCTAAAAACCAGCCCGTCAAATATTTCTGCAAGAATATAGAGCATCGACAGCAGCGAACACGGAATGATTTGATGCTCTGATGACCTTGTTACTCCTGTATATGATGCTGTACAGTGCTGGTTCTGAATTTTGATTTTTTGTTTCTGTCGTGTAACTACTTTGTAACTCAATAGAAGCGACGGTGAAATCGCCTGTTAAAAATACCAAAAAGAGTATTTAAATTGGACTCTGGTTGGGAGTTGGCTTGCCAGAAGTAAACTCTGAGGTGGACTGGGGTGGCAGGGTGCTGGTTTGCTGCATGACGATTTCCGCCACCAGGAGCGCTGGCTGTGCTCCTCTGCAAGGCAGACGGACGCGCAGGACACTCTCACAGGTGCCTGCCCGTGAGCCCCTCTGGCAGGCGTGCGTGGTCCAGGTGGTGTGTTTCAGGTGAAAGCTTGTGTGTTGTTGTTCAGTCGCTAAGTCATTTCCGACTCTTCTCGACCCCATGGACTGCAGCACGCCAGGCTTTCCTGTCCTCCACCACCTCCTGCAGTTTGCTCCAAGTCATGCCCATTGAGTCGGTGATGCCATCCATCCATCTCATTGTCTGTCGCCCCCTTCTTCTCTCACCCTCAGTCTTTCCCAGCATCTGCGTAGTACAGTAGATACTCATATGTGAGCGTTTGAATAGCAATAGGCACCTGTATACAGTATGTGCATGCACATGTGTGTACATACGTGTGGATCCACACACAAGTCTCCCACACCTGGGAGACCCTCGGGGACATGTGGATTTGTATCCCTAGCACTGGGGTTTTATTCCCAGTGCAGGTCGGAAAGGCACTTTGGGGTTAACCTGGCTGAGTGCAGCCAGCGTTACCCACCTTGCTGACTCACACCCCTGAGTCAGTGGGACCACCCTTCAATAAGGAAGGTGCCCCGCTGCCCCGTGTGATGTAAGATCAAGTGCTGGGCATGTCAACAAAAATGCCCAAAGGGCTCCTGCAGCCTCTTCAGTTCAGTTCAGTTCAGTCTCTCAGTCGTGTCTGACTCTCTGACCCTGTGGATTTCAGCACGCCAGGCCTCCCTGTCTATCACCGGCTCACGGAGTTTACTCAAACTCATGTCTGTTGAGTCGGTGATTCCATCCAACCATCTCATCCTCTGTCATCCCATTCTCCTCCCGCCTTCAGTCTTTCCCAGCATCAGGCTCTTTTCCAATGAGTCAGTTCTTCACATCAGGTGGCCAAAGTATTGGAGTTTCAGCTTCAACATCAGTCCTTCCAATGAATATTCAGGACTGAGTTCCTTTAGGATGGACTGGTTGCATCTCCTTGCAGTCCAAGGGACTCTCAAGAGTCTTCTCCAACACCACAGTTCAAAAGCATCAATTCTTCAGCCTTCAGCTTTCTTCACAGTCCAACTCTCACATCCATACATGACTACTGGAAAAACCATAGCCTTGACTAGACAGACCTTTGTTGGCAAAGTAATGTCTTTGCTTGTTAATATGCTGTCTAGGTTGGTCATAAGTTTTTGTCTTTTAATTTCATGGCTGCAGTCACCATCTGCAGTGATTTTGGAGCCCCCAAAAATAAAGTCTGACACTGTTTCCCACTGTTTCCCCATCTATTTGCCATGAAATGATGGGACCAGATGCCATGATTTTAGTTTTCTGAATGTTGAGTTTTAAGCCAACTTTTTCACTCTCCTCTTTCACTTTCATCAAGAGGCTCTTTAATTCTTCTTCACTTTCTGCCATAAGGGTGGTATCATCTGCATATCTGAGGTAATTGATATTTCTCCCAGCAATCTTGATTTCAGCTTGTGCTTCGTCCAGCCCAGCGTTTCTCATGATGTACTCTGCATATAAGTTAAATAAGCAGGGTGACAATACACAGCCTTGACATATTCCTTTTCCTATTTGGAACCAGTCTGTTGTTTCATGTCCAGTTCTAACTGTTGCTTCCTGACCTGCATACAGATTTCTCAGGAGGCAGGTCAGGTGGTCTCATATTTCTTTCTCTTTAAGAATCAGACTCTGCAGATCACCAATAGAAAGCCACTTGCACTGGTCAGGGATTTCCTTCCTGGGGCTCCTGGTATTCAAGGGGTGGCCAGACAGTGGGTACCCCTGTGTCTCTGGAGGTGGCCCCTGCTCGCCCAGAATGCCTGGAAGGTGGTGGTGCCTGTTTTGAAGGACTTGGTGGTGGCTCACGGAGGCCCAGCCACCGGCCCACACAGACAGGTGACTGTCCACCTACGTGTGAGCCACTGCTGCCCCGCATTGGTGGCTGGTCAGCCTTGTCGTGTGAAGGGGGCACGTCACCATTACACTTACGGCCCTGAGGGTGTAAACGATAGGGGACCAGTTTCCGCTGCTACCAGACACCCAAGATCACTGAAAATAGGCGTTCAAACAGAAGCCTGCACGCGGATGTTCAGAACTGTAGTATTTACAACCCAAAGGTGGAAGGACCCGAATGCCCATCAGTGGACAAATTGTTAGAAAAGATTCGTACGATGGGATGTTACTCATTCATAAGGATGACACGTGCTGCAACATGGAGGAACCACGGACAGGAGTGAATGGAAAAGCCAGACCCGGAAAGAAGACTGTGTGTCCTCTGGTTCCGTTTCTATGTAACGTCCAGAACGGCAACTGTGTGTAGACTAAAAGCGGATGAGTGGTTTCCAGGGGCTGGTGGGGATGGGCTGGTGGGGACGTGGAGCCTGAAGGGCATGGGCTTCTTTCCGTGGAGATGAAAACATTCTAACGTTGACTCCGGTGGCTGCACGCATCTGTGAATCTACTAGAAGCCATGAATTGTTTGCTCTCAGTGGATGGCACGTGAACTATGGCATGTGAACTGTTCTTTTGTGCTGGGTCTCCTTGCCGCGTGCGGGCTCTCTCCAGTGGCGCCTCCTCCTGTGGTGCGGGCCTCCTCACTGCTGGCTTCCCTGGTTGCGCGCATGCTCCAGTGTGTGGTCTGGCAGCTGCAGCACACGGATGCAGTAGTTGTGGTGTGTGGTTCTAGTTGCCCTGCGGCCTGGGGGTTCTTCCCAGACCAGGGATCGAACTCCTGTGCCCTGCGTTGGCGGGATTCCTAACTGCTCTAGCACCAGGGAAGTCTTGGACTGTATCTTAAAAAAGCTGTTATTTTAAGAGAGTGAGTGAGAGAGTGCACTGATTTCTGTAGTTCAGGATACCTTCAGGGCTGCAAAATGTATAGAAGTGGTAACATCTCATCCTGTCTCCACGCAGCAGCTCTACTCAGGGAGCCCAGAGACGCTGTTCTTGTCAATAATTGGGGTCTGTCCACATCCGCCACTGTTCTGCTTGAACTGGAGACACTGCAACTTTGATGCATCTGATCCCCGAGTTCCATGAGGGTAGCACAGAAACTACCGGCTTCCCAGGAGGCTCAGTGGTAAAGAATCTGCTTGCCAGCGCAGGGGACTTAGAAGAGTCAGGGTCAACCCCTGGGTCGGGAAGATCCCCTGGAGAAGGAAATGGCAACTCACTCCAGTATTCTTGCCTGGAGAATTCCATGGACAGGGGAGCCTGGTGGTACAGTCCGTGGGGTTGTGAGGACACAATTTAGCAGCTGAGCACACACAGCGCAGAAACCACCGGCTTGATAAGCTGACTCAGCAGAGGATGCTGTGGGCTGACCCTTATGCTAGAGTGGTCACTGATGCACATTGAAGGCACTTTGCTCTGAACACTGCAGCCCTCTGCTCAAGGCCTGGGGGGGTTAAGGCCTCCAGAAGCAGTCGTCGACCTATAGCAGGTGGAAGTTGGGGGACAGATACCCCAGCTCCCTCCCTCCTCCATGGGGCAGCCTCTAAGGGGGCTCTTAATCCCCGTGGGGTCAGCTCCCACTGCCCCTGGGGTACCAGCTTGGTAACATAGCAACTGTCTTGCTTCCCCGTGCCTCTGCCGGTGTTCCCTAGCATCTGCTCCCGGGGCAACTGCATATGCTCAAATCGCGGTCTCAGAATCTGCTTCTGGGGGAAGCCAAGCCAAGCCACCTGGGAGACCTTCTCATTTCTTGTGCCGCAGTCTGAGTCTGTGCTCCAAGCCAGGCTCTGACGCAGGCGGCCGTGCACAGGACGGACACGACCCTTGTCCTGCTGGGGCTTGGAGGGGAGAGCGGATGGGCAGTAAACAGATGAACCTGTGATTGCAGATGGTGCTGGTGAGGAGCTTTCCGGGGAACCGACCGATGACTCGTGCAAAGCACTGGCAGCGTGCCTGGCGTTATAGTGTGTGCTCTGGGAGAGCTGTATGTGATTATCATTGCTTGGATTTGTATTCTCACGGTTGAACTCAGTGTGTCTGTAAGACCGTTGGGGGCCAGGACTGTGTACATTCAGGGGATTGTCTGGCTGACAAAGTGTGATGAATCAATACTCCATGTTCATGGATAGAAAGACTCGATATGTCAGTTCTCTGCAACCGAGGGTCGTCAACACAGTCTCCATCAATATCCTAGCAGGCTCTTCTGTAGACAGTGACAGCCTGACCCTACAGTTCATATGGAGAGGCGGGACACCTGACAGCCAGTGCAGTGTCGTAGGGCAAAGTCAGACGGGGCTGCAGCCTCACGCTGAGACGTACAGTAAAGTCACAGTTATCAGGGCAATCAGGGAAATAACAGACCCATGGAACAGAAGAGAGAGACCAGAAATAGAGCCACACAAATAGTCAGCTGACCTTTGATAATGGAAGGGAGGCTCCAAAGGAGAAAGCATGGTCTTACCAGAGGTATGATGAGTAGGCCAGTACTTATCTGGGCAAAGAGGGGAGCGATCAGGATGACGTCATGGAGGTGTCCAGTCCTGCTGATGAGGGCAGACACCTGCAGCCCTCTCCTGGGACAGGGCTGGCCTCCAAAGGGTGCTCCCTTGCAGTGAAGTGAGGGGCGGTGGTGCAGGGGTCATTGAGGCTGTTTATGTCATCAGAGTAGCTGTTGTATTTCATTCTCTTCCCATTTCCTGTTTTCTCTATCTTTTAAAAAAATATTTATTTGTCTGGGTCTTAGTTGTGGCACGTGGGCTCTGTGTTGTAGCCCTGTGAACTCAGTAATTTTGGTGCGTGGATCCCGGAGGGCATGGGCTTAGTTGCTCTGTGATGTGTGGGATCTTGGTTCCCGGACCACGGATTAAACCAGTGCCCGCTGCGTTGGAGGGCGGATTCTTAACCGCCGGCCCACCAGGGAGGCCCCTCTTTCTCTCTTTGCGTGTTGCGCTTTCATCTCGCCCTCCCCGTCTGGGTAGCTTGTCTCCTCTCTGTGTGTGGTTGTCCCTGACCCTGGTTGACCCTGTTTGTGTGTGTTCATATCTGTGTGTGTCTGTCTCCCTCGGTCTCTCACTCTGTCCCATCTTGAGGTCTGTCCCATTGTCCCCATCACTCTCTCCTTCCTCTTTTTTTTAAAAAATATTTATTCGGGCACACCATGTGGCATGTGGGATCTTAGTTCCCTGACCTGGGATCGAACCAGTGCCCTCTGCATTGGAAGGCCGATTCTTAACCGCTGGACTGCCAGGGAAGTCCCTGTCCCCTTCCCCTTTTAACGATCGTATGTTTATTATAATTTTGCTGTAAAGAAAAAAGCTCACAGTAGGCCAGTTCAGAAATTCCCTCTTAGCAATATTTTATGGGGAAAGAGAATGGTTAGATAATCATTGCTAGACTAACTATGGGGGAAAAAAAAAGAGTATTTGCTTAAAGTCGCTAGACTCTTGACTGGCTGGGTGGGTGAGTAACTGATTTCTGAGAACAGACCTTAATACCTTAGATGTTCCCAGATAACCGCTAAAGCAGGTAGATCAGCCCTGCTGATCTGACCTCTCAGAAGGTGGTGGGTCTGAGCGCACACAAAGTCTCTGTGTTTTGTTGTTGGCTTTTGAGGAATGAGGATAAGAAGAAAAGATAAGATTCCCTGGTTTCAGGGTTGGATGAAGGGTGGGATTATACCTCCCACCTCTCTACCCCACAAGGTTTAGAGACCCCCCCAATACTAGGGCCATTCATAATTGCTAAGTGTCTCAAAAACTTTTTTTTGGCTTAAAAAAAATTGTAGATTCAAATAACACAAAGTTTCTGTGTGCCATTCACCTAATTTCCCCCCATGAAAACATTTTTCATAACCATAGTTATCAAACCCAGGAAACTGAGCTGGTAAAATGTTCTTAAATCATAATTAACAATGGAGTATTACTCAGCCATTAAAAAGAATACATTTGAATCAGTTCTAATGAGGTGGATGAAACTGGAGCCTATTATACAGAGTGAAGTAAGCCAGAAAGAAAAACACCAATACAGTATACTAACGCATATATATGGAATTTAGAAAGATGGTAACAATAACCCTGTATACGAAACAGCAAAAGAGACACTGATGTATAGAACAGTCTTTTGGACTCTGTGGGAGAGGGAAAAGGTGTGATGATTTGGGAGAATGGCATTGAAATACGTATAATATCATATATGAAACGAGTCGCCAGTCCAGGTTCGATGTACGATACTGGATGCTTGGGGCTGGTGCACTGGGACGACCCAGAGGGATGGTATGGGGAGGGAGGAGGGAGGAGGGTTCAGGATGGGGAACACATGTATACCTGTGGCAGATTCATTTTGAT
Organism: Bos grunniens; assembly: GCF_055505025.1. NCBI lineage: Eukaryota > Metazoa > Chordata > Mammalia > Artiodactyla > Bovidae > Bos > Bos grunniens. Next base: position 8,519,010 of record NC_141182.1, read on the forward strand.
ATATGGCAAAACCAATACAATATTGTAAAGTTAAAAAATAAAATAAAAACCATAATTAGTTACTTTTTTATCTTTTATTGAAGTATAATTGAGTTACACTGTTATGTCAGTTACTGCTGTACAGCAGAGTGACTCGTTTATACGTGTATATACATTCTTTTTCACTGTAACTTATCACAGGATACTGGATGTAGTTCCCTGTGCTCTACAGCAGGACCTTGTGGTCATTCATTCTGTGTTACCAGTTTGCATCTGCTAACCCCAGGCTCCCAGTGCAGCTCTCTCTCACACCCTGCTCCTTTGGCAACCCAGTCTGTTCTCTCGTGTCCCTGATTCTGATTCTGTTTCATAGAGAGGTTCCTTTGTGTCGTGTTTTAGATTTCACATGTATGTGATGTGCGCGTGCTCCATCGCTCAGTCGTGTCTGACTCTTTGCAGCCCTCCTGGACTGTAGTCCGCCAGGCTCTTCTGTCCATGGGATTTCCCAGGCAAGAATCCTGGAGTGGGTTGCCATTTCCTCCTCCACGGGATCTTCCCAGCTCGGGGATCAAACTGTGCGGTGTCTCCTGCGTAGCTGGTGGACGCTCTACCACTGAGTTACCAAGAAAGCCCATGTGAGTGATGCCATGTAGTATTTCTCTCTCTCTTTCTGATTTATTCCACTTACGGTGCTAATCTCTAGTTGCATCCAAGTTGCTGCAAATGGTATAATTTTGTTCCGTTTTATGGCTGAGTGGTCAGGCCATAATGAGTTTTCATCATTTTTTTATGTGGACTCAGTTTTGGTTTGTTTGAAGAGTTTTAAGGAATTTTATCACATGTATAGACTTGTGTAACCACCACCACCACACACAGAGTGCAGAATAAATGCTGTTTATTTAAAGTTTTTTCACTTTACTTCATGACTCTTGTCCTCCAAACTGTTTTCAGTCTGGCTAGATCCATGGTAAGACAGTGGAAAGCCTTTTAGTTCATTCCACCCCTTCCTCCCCTAATTTAAGTATCTTGCCTCTTCTGCAGAGATACTGTAGAGATACTGCAGAGATTCTGTAGAAAATCCACCTACCAATGCAGGAGATGCAAGAGATTCATGTTTGATCCCTGGGTCGGGATGATCCCCTGGAGGAGGAAATGGCAACCCACTTTAGTATTCTTGAGTGGAGAATCCCATGGACAGAGGAGCCTGGTGGGCTGTAGTCCACGGGGTCGCAAAGAGTTGAACATGACTGAGCACACACATGTCTCATTTCACTGTTATGTGTGAACAGCTTTGAACCTTTACTGCTACTTCAACTCTGACTCTAAAATGCCCTGGTTCACTTGGGTCTGTTTGCTTCTTGGACTCCAGGTCAAAGCTGAGGTCTCCTTCCTACCCTCTCATTTCTAGGAATACCTCTCTTTGCTGTTTCTCTGTTCAGTGCAATAACAGAGGTATATGTCCCAGGATTCTTATGGTTGCATGCGACAGAAATTTCCCACTAACCAAAGCTAAAAAGAATTGATTAGGTCACATAGATAGCGTATTCCAATGCAGAAGAGGCTTCAAGCCCAAACGGACCCAGGAGTTTGATAGTGCATCAGGGCTGAGTCATTTTGCCTTCCGTGTGCCCAGCAGCATGGACCCTGCTACCCCTCGACTCATGTTTCCTCAGCCTGCAGCAGCAGCAGGAGAAATGTGATGAATGGCTTTGGCCAAGCAAGCCCTGGGAGGATGCTGACGGGCCCAGCTTAGGCCGTGTGCTCCTCCCTGAATCCTGACCACGAGGTGGGATGCCTTGGTCATTTCTGGGCCCCTGGGCCCCTCCTTTGGCCTGTTGTGGTGGGAGGGGGGTGGACCATCTTCATCTCAGGCGTGTGAAGTGTGTCCATCCCAGGAAAAGGTACTTTTCTGACAGAAGAAAAGGAGGAAGGGATCGATGGACTTGTCTCTTTGTGACACTCCTTAGTTCACTGGACCTCCTGAGATAGGAGCAGGGTCCCTCATGCAACAAACAGCCATCCTGTGAGGGGAGGGGCTCACCTTTGAGTCAGGGGCCGTCCTGACCTTTGCCCAGGAGAAGGTCGGAGTCCTGTGGCTGGGGTTCTAGGGAGGATGAATTTCCTCTTTTTCTGTCATCTAGGGCTTCCCCAGTGACTCAGAAAGTAAAGAATCTGCCTGCAGTGTGGGAGACCTGGGTTCAATCCCTGGGTCAGGGAGATCCCCTGGAGAAGGGAATGGCAACCCACTCCAGTATTCTTGCCTGAAGAATCCCATGGACAGAGGAGCCTGGCGGGCTACACTACAGTCCATAGGGTTGCTAAGAGTCAGACGCGACTGAGCGACTCAGCATTGCTGCACAACAGCTCTCCCAGCACCGAGTGCCTGAGAACCACACGCATTTCATTATTTGCACATAAAGCTGTGAACGGGCAGGGCCTCGGGGCTGGTCGAGCTTGTCTTCACTCTGGACAGTGAAGAGCCGGGCGGGGTGTCTCTGGGGTGCAGGCACGTGGCGGCAGCCTCAGATGGGGTGACGTCCAGCTTTTGACCGGCTGTTGTTGCTTTTCCTTCAGTGGACATCATGGAGATAAAGGAGATCCGGCCGGGGAAGAGCTCCAAGGATTTCGAGCGCGCGAAAGCGGTCCGCCAGAAGGAAGAATGCTGCTTCACCGTCCTGTACGGCTCCCAGTTTATCCTCAGCACGCTCAGCCTGGCAGGTGGGCGCCCGCCGCGCGCGTCCCCGCCCCGCGCCTCGGCTTCCTTCCCAGAGAGCGCTCCAGCGGGATGCCCACCCCTGCCCCCCTGCTAATGCGTGTTTGGGGCATCCCGGTTTCGAATCCTGACCCTGCCTCTTTCTAGCTGTGTGGCTTTGAGTAAGCGACTCCACCTCTCTGAGCTACAGTTTGCTCAGCTGTAAAACAGGACCCAGTTCATCCTCGTGCTGACCTCGTGGAGAGGTTGAAAGGATTACGTTAAGGGCCCGTTTGGCTCATGCTGTGCTGAGAACTGAAGGCAGGTTACATTTTTTTGTCCAGCCGAGCGTGGCCTGCACCATTTACTCGGCTTAGCTGATCTGAAGGAACGATCCTGAAGTCTTCTGTCTCATACATGCATACATGCACACACGCAGTGCACACACATAGACACGGTCTGGAGGTGCGATGTCTGGTCCTCCTCGTGAATCCGCCAGAAAGTCAAAGGGGACTTTGGCCGGGAGAAGAACTGAAAAAGCTCAGGCGCTTGGCTCAGGGGCAGAAGCTTATAGCTACCTTCAGGTCTAACCCCAGAATTTCTTGACTTAGAACTTGATATAAAATCATGGTGGACAAGGAAGAAAATAAATAGCATTAAAAGTAAACCAAAGTGAGTGGAAACTGTGGAAGCTGAGTAGCATTAGGGACTTTTAATTTCAGGCCCGATGACTCTCATTGGTTTAATTGCTCATTCATGCTTTCATCAGGCATCTGTTGAGCATATGCTCTGTTCTGGGTTGTGCTAGATGTCCGTGGGGCTGTAATGAGACATAAGACCCAGTTATCACCTTTAAGGAGCTCATGGTCTACTTGGGGAGACAGACGTGTGGACAGGAACTTAGAGTTCTCTCTGATAGGAGCCGAAGTCCAAACGTAATACAGCGTGCTGGAGGAATACACGCTGCATAACTCCCTGGAAGGCTTTGCTGGGGAGGTGACTTTTTAAACTGGGTTTTGAGGCATCAGTAGGAGTTGTGAGGAAAGAGAGAGGATGGTCCAGGGAGAGAGCATTGCATGTGCCAGGCTTGGAGGAGGGAAATAGTAAGCCAGATGTGGGAGGTGATGGGTGAATGTCTGATGGAGGGGGTGTGGCAGGAGGCAGAGACGGCAGGAGAGAGGGGTCCATGACCCTGAACCTTCAGAGCTTTGTCCACTTTGCCCGGCTGCAGGCTGAGGCCTGGATGCTCTTCTTGGTAGGGAGGCCGTGAAAGCCCAAGCAAGATGTGGAGCCCAGGACGCCAGCTTGATGGGTGGATCCCGGCTTCTTCCCTTCAGCCTTCCTAGCCATACCTTTCTCTTCATCTGCCGGGAAGAATGAGAGCAGAGACCTCGGCATGCTCTCTCCAGGCTAACAAGGCCCCTGGCGGTGTGAAAAGATGTTTAATAGCGGGACCAGGCGTTTGCATTGCCAGCTGCATTTTATGATGAGGAAATGAGGCACAGGGAGGTTGAGTAACCAGCTGAACATCACACAGCCCTGAAACACTACAGTGGGCCTTGGGGTTGATGCCAAGCTCTTACCCACCACTCATTGCTGCTTCCCTTACAGGCAGCAGCCTCGCCTACTCGGTGGCCCTCTCTCTGGCCTTGACGGGAAACAAGGGAGGTGCCGAGGGCTCTCAGGATTGTGGTCCAAGTTGTCTTGAGTTCTGCCTCTTGTTCGTTAGTATAGGACGAAAGCTAAAGCTCTACCGGCTTGTCACTCCTGCTGTAGGAGGCTCACCATGGGCAAAAAGCAGGTCCCAGGAACCAACACAGGTTCCTCCCATCCCCGTGGTCTGTGTGGGGAGGGAGACTCCAAGCAGAGGTCTTCCCAGGGAGTGACACAGCGTTTCTGGCCCCTCCTGTCTCCAGCCGACTCGAAGGAGGATGCCGCTAAGTGGCTGTCTGGCCTGAAGATCTTACACCAGGAAGTGATGAGCGCGTCCACCCCCACCATCATCGAGAGGTAATGGCTTTGCCTGTTTCTCTCCGTATTCGCTCACTCGGGCGACTGTTCTGCTCCCTCTAGCCGGTATGGCGAAAGAAAGGAAAAGGAGACATTTCATCTTGGAGGCTCCTGGAGTGCCCTGTATGCAGTAGGTGTCCAGTAGTGGCTGTGGACACTCCAACATCTCCCAGAAGAGCCTCCCATCTCCTTGGGCCTTGTTCTTCCTGGGTGAGAAGTGCACTGGGATTGAGACAGAAACTCGTCCTGGTGTCGGGTCTAAGGGGAGGGCCTGAGGCTTAATTCTCAGAGGATTTAAGAGGAGATTAAGCTGACTGATGGGAGGACCTCGGGTTCGAGGTCTGGGATTTTCCTCCTCGCTTGACGAGGGCCTTCTCAGGACTGTCTATCAGTGTCATTGGTGTGGGGTGGGACTCGTGTGTGAACTGCTGTCCATCCAGCGAACTGGAGCCGTCTGATCTCGACCGTTTGTCTTACCAGCTTTTTGGGAGGTTAACAGAGAGCACCAGAGGGATTTAAAGAATCCAGCCTCTGTGAGTCCACGGGGCTGCTTGGCTCGGCCGGGCGACATTTCACCCACACAGAGAAGCTGCTGCTTCCCAGGTTGCTGGTGTTAGAAAGTGGGAAGACCTTCCTTTTCATTTCCAGGCTCTGTGTCCCATCCTACAGAAATTCCTTGGACTTGTGAGTCTAGCTTTCTGATTTTCTAACTCTCTCTCTGTCTCTGTCTCATCTCTCTTCCCAGCTGGCTGAGAAAGCAGATTTATTCTGTGGATCAAACCAGGAGAAACAGGTAAGATTCACTCGCATTTTTGTGGTTTCCTCCCGATCATTTTGGATCATCTCATTCTTTCTTGAAATATCCCGGTGGGGTTGGAGTGAGTTCTGTGCTGTGGAAAGGTCCTCGTGAAATCAGATTTGACTTAACAAGGCGGCGGACGCAGTGCTCAGTGGTGTGGGTTGTGGTGATAAAAATCTCCACCCATGTGGGGTCTCATTGCAGGGGACAGTGCCACCCCATCTGCGGGGAGGACTTTTCTGCTATGTGGAGCACTCGGACCACGTCACTTAGGCCTTCGTGTTTGAGGTTCTTCTGTGTCCTGGGGAGAAACAGGATCCCCATGGTGCCCGCCCGTCCTTTGTGGTGGAGATTGACCATCAGGAAGTAAACCCAGTTCGGGGGCGATGCTTCCAAGAGCTGGGTGAACACGAGGCAGGCGATGTGACAGCCTGTAATTCAGTGTCCCTGACTGGTTCGCTTAATAGCACGTCTTGGAGCGGTTCCCTCTGGGCACATACAAGGCTCTATGCCACACATTTTTGGAACAAATGTGATTGGTCCTTGGATAGACGTGGTATAATTGCCATATTGATGGGAAACCAGTTCCTTCTCGATGAACATCAGGTTGTTTCTTTATTATAAAGCTATGAAAACCTTTAGGTCTCCCTTTTAAAAAATGTTATTGTTAATTATTATTATTATTTGTTTCTTTGGCGGGGCCGGGTCTCAGGTGAGGTCTGCAGGATCTCCAATCTTCGTGGTGCAGGCGGGGTCTTTAGCTGTGGCATGCAGGCTCTTAGCTGCAGCACGTGGGATCTAGTTCCCTGACCAGGAATCGAACCTGCGCCCCCTTCATTGGGACTGTGCAGTCTTAGCTACTGGACCATCAGAGAAGTCCCTGGGCCTCCTTTTTTGTAAATGTGTGGGACACAGACACGAACAGGATAAGTTCCCACAAGAGGAATTCCAGAAGCCAGGCGTCACTGGGTCTGACAGTCTGAGAGAGGTGGTAGCAGTTCAGAGCATCTTCTTCACCGTGTCTCACCAGACTTCGACCTTCATTAACCTGATGGGTGAGAAGCAGCAGTGGGTTTTTGGCTTAAATTTGCATTTCTTTATTTAAGGGAGAGGTTGAACATCCTCTCATCAATTTTTTTCTTTAGGTTATGATCCAGTTCCTGTTAATAACGTAATGATAAAACCCACCATTTATGGAGCACCTAGCATGGCAGGCACCGTCCTCAGCACTTGACAATCACTGTATCGTTTTAGCCTCACATCAGACCTCTTTCAGCATTTTTAAATGTCTTTCCTTCCTTCCATTCTCCATTAAGAGATGTCAGCTTCATACACGAGGCAACAAGGAACCCTTGCAATGCTCCCCTTGTATTGCACAGCACATGGGAGCTAATTCCCCACCAGTGATTGAACCCACACCCCCAACGTGGAAAGTGCAGGGTGTTAACCCCTGGACCACCAAGGAAGTCCCTGCCCAGCTTGTTCCTGAAAGGCTTTCCATCTTTAAGGCATTTTGGTGTCAGGCCAGTGTCACCCATCACTTGTCAATTTCAAGTGGTCTCTTGTACACATGCCCCGAGGAGTGATTTGCAAATGGTGTAACCAGGAAGAGGTGGAGAGTTAACTGCTGCTGTTAGGTCAGCCAGCATCTCTGTGTCTTTCCATCTGCCTTTCCCTCCCTCCCTCCTCCTCCTCTTCCTCCTCCTCTCCTGCCAGCATCCTCTGTGGTCCCACACCCTGGGCTTGGGCCTGGTGTTTCAGAGGCAGATCAAACGAGGGGGCCTTTGTACACACTGGGCTCCTTCAGCCTCAGGGTGGAGCCTCCCATGACCATTTCCCTTCTCTGGCTGCCCGGTGATTCAGAGCTGAGGTTGGCACAGAGCGGACGGAGGGAGCCCACCAGGGCCCTGTCTCCACGAGGTGGGGTTTATGGCATCATCGGTCTGGTTCCAGAGTCTGCTCTCCGTCTTGTGTTGTCAAGAAACGGAAGCCCGGCTTTCTCTGCTCGGAACGATTCTTAAAAGTCGTTCATTGAGAAGTGCTTTTCAGAACCTTCGGCAGGGAGCGAGTCTGTCTCTGGCCATGATGCCTTGTTCCCTGTTCCCTGTCCTTGCCCCACCCCGACATCCCTCCCTCCCTCCCTGTGGGCTGAGTCCTGCTGCTCTGTCGACACGTGGAAAATCCCACCTTTCACGTGGCTCTGTGCGGCCCTGAGGGAGCTTTTCCAAAGGGGCTTTGACCAAGGTGCCCGTGAAAGGGCTCTTGACTCTTGCCAGTTTCCCCTCCTTTCCTGTCGCCCACGTTAATCGCGTTTCCTGGAGGAAAACAAAGGCACAGCAGCGGGGCAAAGCGTCCTCTGGGCGGGGAGGGCCGGCTCTGCAGTGCCCGCTCCCAGGTTTTCCTTGGCCTGAACGTGTGTTTTCAACCTTTCGAGGGGCCAGATGGCAGCAGCTGGCGTTTGCTGAGAAGCGGCTTTGCGGCAGCCGCTGTTCTGAGAGCCCTCTGGACTTAGTAAGTTGGGGAGAGGTTATGGAACGAATGCTGGCAGACTGAGCAGCTAGGCATCCCCTGGGCCATTTAATGAGGATGCTGAGGCCACGAGAGGTTGTCATTTGAACAGAGCAACCCAGCCAGTGAGCTGTGGCTTATTGATCACTAAGCTGGTAAAAGGCAGAAATCTCTTCCTGCAGTGACTTCCTGTGACTGAAAATTACTCATTCATTGTGATGAACTATGTAACATAAAACACGATTTCAGGGTACATTTCTGTGCATTCACGTTGCCATGCTGCCAAAAACGTCTGTCTCCAGAGCTCTTCTCATCTTGCAAAACTGAAACTCTCTACCCATCAAACCATTCCCCCATTCCCCCCCTGCAGCCGCTTGGCAACCTCTGTTCTTCCTTCTGTCTCTGTGAATCTGCCTCCTACGGGTACCACCTCTGAGTGAAGGATGCTGTGTTTGTGACCGGCTTATTTTACTTAGTGTGATGTCTTCGTGGATCAGGTATGTTAACTATAGCGGGTGTCAGAACTGCCTTCCTTTTTAAGGCTGAGTGATGCTCCACGATCTGCACCTAACATGGTCTTCATTGCTGTGTGCAGAATCTTTTCTTTTCTTCTAGTTGCAGCATGTGATCTCTTAGTTGCAGCATGTGGGATCTAGTTCCCCAACCGGGATCCAGCCCAGGCCCCCTGCATTGCGAGTGTGGCGTCTTAGCCCCAGGACCACTGGAGAAGTCCCGACCTTGACAGTCTGGAGGAGTAGGTCTCGGGCACTCTGTAGCATGCCCTCCATCTGTGGCGATCTGGCATTTTCGTCATGGGTAGACTGGAGTTCAGGGGAACCTGAGGTTGTGTTTGGGAAGCGCTCATGGAGGTGAGCGTCCTGGAGGTGAAGGTCTTTCTCTTCACCTCAGTCAAGGGGTGTCTGCTCTCACGTGGTCTGTCGAAGGTGATGGAAATCCTGACCATCTGGCCAAAGTGGTGTCTTCCAGACCTTTCCTTTGCAATGACCTCCACCCCCTTCCTGCCCCCCACTCACCCCCACTCTGTTTTCTGGGAATCAGTCACTAAGTCCAGCCCATGTGAAAGGGGGGTCAAACTTTTTTCACCTCCCCTTAAATCATAAACATGTTTACATTTCCTTGTAACTCTTTTCAGACCAGTATCAATGCCTACATTATAATTCAACCAATGGGATTTGATATCTCGCTTGAAAAGTTGGCTTTCGTTTGTCATTTGGTTTGTGTCTCGTGTTTCACAGTGGATGTACGAGGTGGTAGGAAGTGCCCCTCAAGAGCAGCACTTCTGGGGTCACTGTGGGATTCTGGCCTGAGTGCCAGGCTCCGCGGTCCCGTCTGCTTTCTGAGAATTTCGTCCTCGTTGCTGCTGTTCACGTTGAAGGGGCTCCTTGAGGTCAGGGGTCTGGCTGGTTGGTCAGATGAAACGAAAGGCCCTCCCTTTTCATTCCTTCGTGTAACATCAGACAACTAGATCATTCCCCCTTTGGAAGCTTTCCTTATGACATCTCCAGGCCTGGGGAGATTGGGTCAAAGGCAGAAATGTTTTAACATTCATCCTGGCCAGATTTCTAGAAACTCCCTCTTTTTGAATCCGTGGACTTTAGTTGCCTCTTATCTGGGAATTAGGTTTCTAAGGTCATTGCTTTAGGTGAAAACTTCTCCTGTCAAAATACCCCTTGAGAGCCCCTGGACCTTCTGGGACGGCCGCTGGAATTGCATCCCTCAGGGTGGGGCTCATCGGAGGGTCCTGCGGTGGGGCCCGCAGCCCTGAGGGTTGTGGATGTTTCTTTCCCACCTTGCCCTTGCCCCTTGGCCTGTAACCCTGACTTTGCATAAGTGCACTTCCTGTTCTTGCTCACCCGGGCCTTCGGGATGCGGAAGGGGCAGGCTCACAGGTGTGTAGTCCGGTTCTGTCTTCAATAGGAAGGCAAATAGGTTCCCTGTGATCAGCAGTCCTGGCTCCAGCACTATGGACAGCCTGGAGGGGGCTGTGCCTGCCCCACAGAAACTGCTTTTCTCTGTCTGGGTGGGGATCACAGATTTTCATTTCCAGCAGATTCCCAGCTGACGCTGATACTGCCGGTCCAGGGACCCTACTTAGAGGAGCAGGCTTCTATAGCTGCACTGTCCACATGTCACTATTTAAATCTAAATTGATTACAATTAAATAAAATTTAAAAAATCCAATTCCTCCGTCACCACTTGCCTTGGACAGCTCCGATCTAGAACATTTGCAACACTGAGAACATTCTGTTGGGCAGCACTAAGGTTTGAATCTCAGCTCTTCACACTTACTGGTTGATGAGTTTGGGTAAATTGCTCAATTTCCCTGTGCTTCAGTCTCCTAATTTGTGAAAGAGATCCTAGTTCCTACCTCTTGGGATTGGTGTGAGGATTCAGTGGGTTAGTACGTGAAAAGTGCTTGGCCAGTGCCTGGCTTGCGATGGTGAGTGTGGAGGTGGTTTATTCGCTCAGTCGTGTCCCACTCTTGCGGTCCCACGGACTGTCGCCTGCCAGGCTCCTCTGTCCATGGGATTCTCCAGGCAAGAATTCTGGAGTGGGTTGCCATTTCCTTCTCCAGGGATCTTCCTGACAGGGATCCAGACTGGGTCTCCTGCGTGGCAGGCAGGTTCTTTACTGGTTGAGCCACCATTGTTAAAATAAGCCAGGGATGGTGGGCCTGTTGGTAATCAGCCTCAGGGTGGCAGGGAAGTTTTCTGGGGCCATCAACCCCCGGGGTACAGTGGTGGGATCTGGGATCAGGCCAGCCTGACAGTGGGAGGGGCCCTGATTGTTTATTGCCTCTAGGGCAAGGAATCGCTTTTTGCCATCTCTCCCCAAAGGAATCGCCCCAGTTCCTAGCCCGCTTCACAGGCTGAGCCTTCAGGAAACAGAACATGAGATGTGGGTTTGTGTGCAGGAAGCTTATGGAATGTGTAGGGGACCCGCACCCATGGAAGTGAAGGCCAGGGAATTGTTGGGCTTGTATGCCATCACAACCACAGCCTCAGTTGGCCCCCAGTGGAGCTCCAGGATGGCCCTGCAGAACTGCCCCAAATGGAGGCCAGAGGGCAGGACGTGACGGTGGCCGAAGCCCTCCCTTTCTTTGAAGACAAGTCCTGGATGGGGAGAGGGGTGAAGTTGGGAGCTGCTAGCTTCCTGCCCTCCAGTGGCTGGGAATCCGAGTGCCAGTCCTGGCTGGGGGTCAGGTGGGGCCTGACCACACGCCCAGGACAGGGAGGGAGGGAGAGGTCCCTGCACGGGAGCCCCGAGGAGCTCTTCAGGCCCCACCTTTCCCTGGAGGCTCACCTGTTCTGCTCTGAGGGGGCCCATTGGAGCAGGCGGGATCGGATGTCCCAGTGCTCAGATTCTCACGCTCCTGGAGGCTGTGTTTGCTTCCCTGGCCCCCCAACAGCTGCCCTGACTCCCGGCTCCCCAGTCTCTTGGTTCCCTGTTATGGGAGGATCTCTTGGCCCTGTTTCTGCCTGGAAGTTCTGGGTTCCATAGGGGACTCTGTCCTCTTCCCTGGTCCTGGATGAGCCCCCGGGGTCACCGTCTTGGCTAAACCCTCACCCTGCCTCATTTTGCAGCACCAGCAGCCCCTCCAGCTCCTCTCCCTTCACCCCACTCCAGCAGGCTCTTTGTGGACACCCCAGGGCAAGGTGGGAAAAGGGTCTCAGCTAGTCTGCTCACTTCTCTGCCCGGCTAGCCCTGCCTGGCCCACTGGGGACTTTGTGTGGCTCTCGCCATCTCTTGGGGGAAGCCCTGGGTGCCAGCCCCGGGAGCAGGGGGCATAGGGGGCACCGGGCACATGATAGTCTCTGGCGTCAGGGAGGCCGTTAGATGAGAGGCAAGGATTCTGGGGGTGGGGCCAGGAGGCCGCTTGGCCGTCTCCCGGGGTGGCTGCTGGCTGGGACGTGCCGCTTCCTTCTGGGCGAGTAGACGGGGTGGGGGTAGCGGGGCCGCTGTCTGCCCACAGCCTGGGCAGACTTCCTTCCTGGCCGTGCACAGCCCCTGTCTGGTCTGACGTCTCTGAGAACGCTGCACAGTTTTCTTTGGCCACAGCCAGAGGTTCCCCAGGACCACCCTTGCTTGCTGTGCTGGGCACTCGGCTCTGCAGCCACAAGAGTCTGGAACGCATGCCCTCGACCACCTCCTCCCCAGTCTCTGTTCCTGCCATTCCCTGGGAGACAGTTAAATGCAGCGCTTACAGGCAGACCCAGAGGCCAGCTCCTCTGCAGTCTTATCTCCCACATGCCAGCACCAAACCTCTCTGATCCCCAGTTTCTTCACCTGGAATGCAGAATAATAATGGTTGTTGTTGTTCAGTCTCTTAAGTCATGTCCAACTCTTTGCTACCCCACAGACGGCAGCACGCCAGGCTTCCCGGTCCTTCACTATCTTCCGGAGTTTGTTCAAACTCATGTCCATCGAGTCAGTGATGCCATCCAACCATCTCATCCTCTGTTGTCTCCTTCCTTGTCTTGCCTTCAATCTTTCCCAGCATGAAGGTCTTTTCCAGTGAGTCATCTCTTTGCATCAGGTGGCCAAAGTATTGGAGCTTCAACATCGGTCCTTCCAGTGAATATTCAGGGTTGATTTCCTTTAGGATGGACTTGTGATATTGATGATAACGATATCTGCCTTCTAAGGTCTTTAGAGCAGCTCCGATCTTGAGTGTCCCGGCCCCCACCCTCATTGCCTGTTCTAAATCCTGAGGGTTGAGTGTACTGAGGGGCAAGGTGACATCATTCCTTAGAGGTACCCAGGGCAGCCTGGCACATAGTAGGTGTTCAGATAAGGTTGCCTCTTTCCCTTCCTCATCTCTGGGCTTCAGTGACCTCCTCTTGGTTTGAACCCTGGTGACATTTCCTGTCTACCAAGGTCATCTGCAATGTTTCTGCCCACTCTGTGCGTCTCCTGCATGACCCACATCCATGGCCAATCCCCTGACGATGGGGACCATCCTTGCACACGGGGTGTCACCCCCACCTTGACCTCAGGCTCTCTGTCCCCAGTTGCTCAGATCTGGTGGCAGGTCTTCTCGTTGAGGTGGCAGATGGTGGGAGTAGCCAGACCTTCCACTGTTGAGACCCCTCAAGGCTGACGGAGCTGGGGTCCCTCTCTTTTGCAGCATCAGCCTCCGGGAGTTGAAGACCATCTTGCCTCTGGTCAACTTCAAAGTGAGCAGTGCCAAGTTCCTCAAAGATAAGTTCCTGGTAAGTTTCATGGCTCAGCCTGGCGATTTTGTGAACCTGGGGTTATGCTTGCCTCCCCATGAAGCCACCGCACGCCTTCAAGCACTGTTGCATGGTGTGCTCAGGAAAGCCCTCCGCCTCCAGACTCATCCGTCTTAGTCCGGACCGAGGGATCATGTGAAGATCTTAGGCCCGCGTTCTCCATCCCGACAGAGGATGTCATCCAGGAAGACCATGTTTACCGAGCTGCTTGGCTCGGAATTTTTCCATCAGTCTAACTTTCCTTTTCCCTCACCAACCCACAGCCTGTTTTTCTTTTAATAATATGAACACATGTGTTTCATTTGGAAAATATTATGAACGATTCCTTATGTAGGTTGCCAGGGAGGTGGCATTTTGTGTGCAGGCCCTGACAGTGGAGCTGTCGGAGTTGGCTCTTCTCTGCCCTTCCCCACCTCCAGCCCACCCTCCACCCACCCATCCTTCCTTCCATCCCTCCTTCCGCCATCATTTCATTTCTGTTCCTGTGTAGCTAGGGCTGTTGGTAGATCTGGCGCAGGTTGTTCCATGAGTGAGCAGATAGCGTAGGTCGGGTGGGGCTCTTCTGAAGGGTGTAGGATGGAGATGACCCCTGGGCATCCTTTCTGGCCTTCACAGAGGTCCAGACTCTTGTCAAGGACCCCAACAGGAGTCCATCCCAGCAGTCCCAGTTGGAGGCTCTCGGGGCCATGTCACAGGATTCCTCAGCTTAGGAAAGCTCATTCATTTTGTACCCATGAATTCCCAGAAGAGTTAACCCATTTTATGGCATATCTGGCCATCTTTTGGCCTACCCCCATCATTTCAACTAATCCAAGAAGGCAAAACCAGAGAAGGGTGGGGATTGAGAGAGGAGAGATGGGAGAAGCATTTACCACTGGCCACCCCGTAATTGGGATTTTGTCCCTTATCATGCCTTTACCAAGCAGGTTCTACGTGAATGTTACCTGGTATGGTTTCAGGGAAGTCCTAGTGGGGTAGTGGTGGTTCTCCCATTTTACAGAGGAAGAAACTGAAGTTCTGAGAGAGCTAAGTGAATTGGGACAAAGTGAAGCGAAAGCCGCTCAGTCGTGTCCAACTCTTTGTGACCCCATGGACTATATAGTCCATGGAATTCTCCAGGCCAGAATACTGGTGTGGGTAGCCTTTCCCTTCTCCGGGTAATCTTCCCAACCCAGGATCGAACCCATGTCTCCCACATTGCTGGTGGATTCTTTACTAGCTGAGCTACAATGGGAGCCCAAGAATACTAGAATAAGTAGCCTATTCCTTCTCTAGCAGATCTTCCCGACCCAGGAATTGAACTGGGGTGTCCTGCATTGCAGGTGGATTCTTTACCAACTGAGCTACTGGGGAAGCCATGAAGCAATTCAGGAGACAAGCCTTGACTGGAATTGAGCTCTATTAACTCTAAAGGCTCGGTACTTTTTCTTAAAGTACAGTGAAAGTCACTCGGTCATGTCTGACTCTTTGCGACCCCATGGACTGTAGTCTGCCAGGCCCCTCTGTCCGTGGAATTCTCCAGGCAAGAATGCTGGAGTGGGTTGCTGTTCCCTTATGCAGGGGATCTTTCCTACCTAGGGATCAAACCTGGGTCTCTTGCATTGCAGGCAGATTCTTTACCATTTGAGCCACCTGGGAAGCTGTGCTTTTAAAAATGACCTGTGTGTACATACCCTATAAGTATGTCTAGATTTGAAAGTGTGTCCTGCCCCAAAAGGAAGGGTTCTGCATTATGCCTGTTGGAATTCTGGCTGAGACCCTTGCCTTTTGGGGAGTTGAAGGATCTTACCTGGGGTCCCTGGTGGGTATGTTCTCCAAGCAGAGAGGTTGGGTTAAGAGGAATGCAAGTTTGCGTTTAGCCAATGTTGTAGCAGAGCTGGCTATTTCTGTGAACAGGGAGGAGGCATTCTTGTGGTGGACACCAAAAATTGTGTGGTCACTTTTTTTTTTTATATTTACAGGAAATAGGCGCACACAAAGATGAACTCAGCTTTGAACAGTTCCATCTCTTCTATAAAAAACTTATGTTTGAACAGCAAAAATCGGTAAGATGATTCTCCTTTTCCCCATTCATTTTTTGAAGGTTTTGATAGTCTTGTTTGACCTTATTTTTTTAAATTGAAGTATAGTTGATGTATAATGTTATATAAATTACAGGTATGCACTTTTTAAAGGTTATACTCCATTTATGGTTATTTAGGTTCCACGTGTGAATGATATCATACGGTGTTTGTCTTTCTCTGACTTATCTTACTTAGCGTGATACTCTCTAAGTTCATCCATGTTGGATATGGCAGTATTTCAAAGAAATAATGCAATATTTCATTCTTTTTATGGCTGAGTAGTATTCCATTGTGTGTGTGTGTGTGTTTGTGTGTGTATCACATCTTTATCCATCCATCAGTTGACGGACATTTAGGTTGCTTCTGTATCTTGCCAGTTATTAATAATGCTGCTGTGAACACTGGGCTCATGTATCTCTTTTAATTAGTGCTGTTGCTCCTTTTGGATATATATGCCCAGGAGTGGATATGCTGGGTCATGTGGTAACTCTGTGGTTAGTTTTTTTGAGAAACCTCCGTACTGTTTTCCACAGTGGCTGGGTCGGTTTATATTCCCACCAACAGCATCTGAGGGTTTCCTTTTCCCCACATCCTTGCCAGCACTTGTCATTCGTGTTCTCTTTGATGATGGCCATTCTGACAAGTCTGAGGTGATACCTCACTGTGCTTTTGATTGACATTCCCCTGATGATTAGCGATGTGGAGCATCTTTTCCTGTGCCTGTCGGCCATCTTTACGGGTAAGACGATTCCTAAGCAAACGATCAGCTGATGCTTCTGTTTCCCCTGGGTTTTGAAGTCTGTCCCGTTCCCAAGAGACCCATGAGAAGCGTTCAGTCTCCCTTCTAGTCCAGGAAATATACAATGGGAATGACAGTGACGCCCTGTTTTCATCTGTTAGATGCGCAAAGGTCTGGAGTAGGATAGAGTTGAGGGGACAGGGTGGGGAAATGACCATCTCCTACCTTCTTGGTGGGAATGTGAGTGCCTGTCAGTCTGATTGGAATTCAGTCTGAGACTATTAAAGTAAAAAGGTTCAGCTAACTCTACTGTGTCAACTTGTTCTAGAAGGAAATTTACCAAAATATTAATAGTTAACTACCTCTGGGTAGAGGGATTATGTGTGTGTGTGTTGTTCTTTTTACAGTGTTGTTCCCATAATGAGAATGTTTTTGATTACAATAATGTGCTATTTTAAAATAAGGATGTGCCTGCATTTTGACCTGACAGTGGCATCTGGGGGCTCTGTTTGAGAGAAATGAGAGCACTGAGGCCTAGGGATGTATCACCAGGCCGCTCATTGCAGCATTACTCATGCTGGCCAAATACCTGGGAGCCATCCGAATGCCCCTCAGGAGAGTAACAGCCGGGTCAGTTATGGTCCAGCCATACGATGGGACGCTGCAGCTGATTAAGAAGCCTGAGTTCATTGGGTTTCTGTCCTTCTGGAGGGCTGTTGCTGGTATTTTGTGAGGAAAACCAGCAGCAGAAATGAGGAGCCAGGTCTGACTTTTGGGTAACAAACAGTAATCCTCCTGTATACGTTTGCATGTGCTTTTATGAACAAGGAGAAGAGTACACACACCTCACACTTAATGTTGATTTTCTGCATGTCCTGGAGGGATTTGGGAAAATGTACCGGCAAGATAATTAAATTTTTCTTTGCATCCCTCAGTTTTCTTCAGCTTGTTCCAAGAAGCACGCTACTTTTGCAATGAAAAAAAAAAAGTCCCATTAAGCATAAGGCATAAAAAGGGAGGTGCTGGTGCAGTGCACGGAGCGCTGTGCCGGCGGGTGGCCGCTGCTGTTGGGACAGGGTTCTGCAGGCGGCCGAGGTGGGTCCGGAGCAGAGAATGGGTAGGACTCTGTGTGATCTCGGGCCAGCCACTGACCCCTCCGGCCTCAGTCTTCCTATCCGTGCAGTGGGGGTGATGAGTCTCACCCCACCGGGCTCTGGGGAAGATGGCCGCAGGGCCACACCTCTTGATAGGCGGCCACTGGCTGTGGGACTTCGACGTATCTGAGGCAGAGAAATGGAGCGTCTCTTGTCTGCCCAGATTGGGGGAAATACATGACTGTATAGAGTAAAAGACTGAGTCGCAGTGTGTTCACTTTTTTACCCATGTGGTAGTTAGTGCTTGGTTTGCCAAGTAGAGTAGAAAGAAATGGTGGACTTTGGGAGTTGAAGGAGTTAAATTCCAGCCCCCAGGTGGTTTGGGGGGAAGCCGTCTTGCTCTGTCACTCAACCTCCTCTATAAAATGAAAGTATTAAATTAGGTCATCAGTTATACAACTTTTTAAACTATCCAACCCCCTCTTCTTTTTTTATATGAAACCTTAATTAAGACAGTTCTGCTGCCTAAAAGCTGATCAAAACACTTTTTAGATTTAAATCTGCAACTTTCATTTATAATCAGTTCTTGAGAGCAATGAAAATGTTGTGATAATAGTATATAAACGAAGTCCAGAATAATGACAATTGCTGTCTTAGGCGGTTGACCAGGACTGAGAAAAAGTTGATTCACTCAAGATAAGCAGGTGCAAAAAAACAGTACTTATCATTTGCCGTGACATTTCAAGCTGCTGTCTCATCAGATGGAAGGCAGGCAACGCTTAGGAATACGTTTTTGCGTAAAAGCTGTCGTACCTGCCAGTACAGGCCACCCACTGGTAGTCTCCACCGTGATCAAATTCCACGTAAGAGAACTTTTCACTGTGGTTCTTTTTAAAGCGAATGTTTGTATGTTTGAGAGGGAGAAGGGAGAGAGAGAAATTTAAGTCAAATTTCTGCATAGTCCATGAGTCCCAGATGGCCAGTATTTTTTGGGAAATGTCTGTACCTATCAGAGGTTACCCCTGGTGGCCAGAATACCACGTTCAGCTGGCATTCGGTTGGTACTTAGCCTAGTGGTTTAAATGTTTTTTCCATCCCAGTACTAACCAGGTCCGACTCTGCTTAGCTTCTGAGATCAGATGCAATCAGGCGTGTTCACCGTGGTATGGCCATAAACTAAATGTTTTTTTAAATGAATTGCCTGTATTTAAAACTTGGAAGATTTCTCATTAATATCGAGATTTTTTGCTTCTCTTGGGAAAAAAATATCACGTTCTGGCTGTATTTGGCAACCTGTGAGTGGAAGGAAGAATGCTTGCTGGTTTGTCCTAGCCCTGCCTCCCACCCCCATGCAGCAGCTCTCTTTACTAATTTAGGGGCCAGGGTCACCTCCCTGGTCCCTAAGACTTTTGGGGTCAACAGCCTCTTCTCTCTTTCATTGGCAGCTATAACTGTCCTGTCTGGCCACTGCATGTTTTAATTCAGTGACTTGGAATTTGATTAACAAAGCCCCAGGCTCTATAGATAGTTACTGGTCCACTTGAGAAGCCTCGCTGCTCTTGTATATGTAAATGCCTCTCCCCCAACTGTCAGCGGGCTTCCCTTGTGGCTCGGCTGGTAAAGAATCCTCCTGCAATGTGGGAGACCTGGGTTCCATCCCTGGGTTGGGATGATCCCCCGGGGAAGGGAAAGGCTGCCCACTCCAGTATTCTGGCCTGGAGAATCCCATGGACTGGATAGTAGAAGGGGTTGCAAAGAATTTCAGTTTCACTTTCCAGCTGTCAGCATATCATTTACTTCCCGAGTGCCTCGCTGGAAGCTCAGGGCAGAGAAAAGTGTTACCTTGGTGCTCTTAGGGGTTCAGCTGGTTTTCTTGGGGTCCTTGGGGTGACAGAGCGGTTCATGATGGTTGGTGATTCCCAGACTTAAGTCCAGGGAGTGGAGTCTTGCTTATCAGTAGCTATAGGTTTCCAACTTGAAGTTGCCAGTTCCTCCTCCTGTCTAACTACCTCCTTACATTGCTGCACTCAAGCCTCGAAGCTTCCAAAAGTTTGGCAGCAGCAGGAGGATAAGAACTTAAAATTTCATGTATGTCCTCCCTTGGGAGAGGGGTATATCTCAGACTAGGTTGTAATAACGGTGTTACGAATAAAAGATCACAACTAACATTTGCTAAGTGTAAACTCTATGTCGGGCACTGTGCTATATGTCTTACATGGATTTAATTCTCCTCAAGACCCTGAAGGATAGGAACTCTTATAATCCTCATTTTATGGACCGAAGATGCTGACACTCAGCGAGGTCACTTGCTGGAGGTCAGGTGGCTACTGCAGAGCTAGAGCTTCAGTTCTCCTTTGCTCAGCTTCACTGCCCACCCACTGATACTTCTTTTTATTTTTTATTATTTTAAAAATACTTACTGTTGCTTCCATGTCCTGGCTATTATAAACAGTGCTGCGATGAACATTGGGGTACACGTGTCTCTTTCCCTTCTGGTTTCCTCAGTGTGTATGCCCAGCAGTGGGATTGCTGGATCACAAGGCAGTTCTATTTCCAGTTTTTTAAGGAATCTCCACACTGTTCTCCATAGTGACTGTACTAGTTTGCATTCCCACCAACAGTGTAAGAGGGTTCCCTTTTCTCCACACCCTCTCCGGCATTTATTGCTTGTAGACTTTTGGATCGCAGCCATTCTGACTGGTGTGAAATGGTACCTCATAGTGGTTTTGATTTGCATTTCTCTGATAATGAGTGATGTTGAGCATCTTTTCATGCGTTTGTTAGCCATCTGTATGTCTTCTTTGGAGAAATGTCTATTTAGTTCTTTGGCCCATTTTTTGATTGGGTCATTTATTTTTCTGGAGTTGAGCTGTAGGAGTTGCTTGTATATTTTTGAGATTAGTTGTTTGTCAGTTGCTTCATTTGCTATTATTTTCTCCCATTCTGAAGGCTGCCTTTTCACCTTGCTAATAGTTTCCTTTGTTGTGCAGAAGCTTTTAAGTTTAATTAGGTCCTGTTTGTTTATTTTTGCTTTTATTTCCAATATTCTGGGAGGTGGGTCATAGAGGATCCTGCTGTGATGTATGTCGGAGAGTGTTTTGCCTATGTTCTCCTCTAGGAGTTTTATAGTTTCTGGTCTTACGTTGAGATCTTTAATCCATTTTGAGTTTATTTTTGTGTATGGTGTTAGAAAGTGTTCTAGTTTCATTGTTTTACAAGTGGTTGACCATCAGCAGATGAATGGATAAGAAAGCTGTGGTACATATACACAATGGAGTATTACTCAGCCATTAAAAAGAATACATTTGAATCAGTTCTAATGAGGTGGATGAAACTGGAACCTATTATACAGAGTGAAGTAAGCCAGAAAGAAAAACACCAATATAGTATACTAACACATATATATGGAATTTAGAAAGATGGTAACAATAACCCTGTGTACGAGACAGCAAAAGAGACACTGATGTATAGATCAGTCTTATGGACTCTGTGGGAGAGGGAGAGGGTGGGGAGATTTGGGAGAATAGCAGTGAAACATGTATAATATCATGTATGAAACGAGTCGCCAGTCCAGGTTCGATGCACGATACTGGATGCTTGGGGCTGGTGCACTGGGACGACCCAGAGGGAGGGTATGGGGAGGGAGGAGGGAGGAGGGTTCAGGATGGGGAGCACGGGTATACCTGTGGCGGATTCATTTTGATGTTTGGCAAAACTAATACAATATTGTAAAGTTTAAAAATAAAATAAAATTTAAAAAAGAGAGAAAAAAAAACCTTACTGTTTATGTAGCTCTGCTGGGTCTTAGTTGCGACGTGCAGGATCTAGCTCCCTGACCAGGGATGGAACGTGGGCCCTGCAGTGAGTCTTGGCCACTGGACCGTCAGTGGTCCCCGTTGGGGGGTGTGTGTGTTAGTTGTTCAGTCGTGTCCAACTCTTTGTGACCCCAGGCTCCTCTGTCCATGGAATTCTCCAGGCAAGAATACTGGAGTGGGTTGCCATTCCCTCCTCCAGGGGATCTTCCCGATTCAACCTAGAGATGGAATTTGGGTTATTGCAGCCAGATTCTTTGCCATTTGGGCCGCTGGGAAGCCCCTCCCATTGATACTTTTTAAGTTTTTAAACTTTTGTGTTAAGGGAAATTTCAAACATAGACAGGCAGAGATAATAGTGTAACAAACCCCTTTGCTTTCAGTCTGGTCCTTTCTCTGTACCCCAAGGGGCTGGTTCCTACAAAAATGTTCTGCCTCTGTGCACAGGCTTCTGGGGTTCAGAAAGTGGGGTGACATGAGACAGAAAGCAGGCAGAGGGACCGGGAAGCTGGGGTGTGTCTCCCGGTCTTTGCTGGCTCTGGAGTCACCTCTGAAGTAGAGGCCCCCGTCCTTCATCCTGGCTCTGCGTGTGGCTGGAATGGAGTGGAGCTTTTTCTCCACTTCACTGCGTGGCGAGGAAGGGGCTGGCTTTAAGTAAGGACCACGTGGAGTGGAAACACTCGGAGGGGAGTCACAGGTGGCCTTCCTCCAGATGTGGGGAATCCAGTCTCGGGGTTTGGGTTTGAGAGGATCTGGCCTTACGCCCCAGTTGACCCAGCGATGTAAGGGCCGAATGAGTCCAGATGGCAAACAGCATGCCCTCCCTAAAATCCTTCCTCCTTAAAGAAAAAAAAATAGCCATGCTCTAAATCAGGGATTCCCCAGCCTCCGGGGTCTGATGCCTGATGATCTGAGGTGGAGCTGGTACAGTAGTAATAGAAGTAGAGTGCACAATGAGTGTGATGTGCTTGAATCATCCCGGAACCGGCTCCCCTCCCCAGTCCTCGGAAGAATCGTCTTTCACAAAACCGCTCCCTGGTGCCAAAAAGGTTGGGGACCGCTGCGGTAAATGACATGTATGTGAAAGGAAGTCCTTCTAAGTCTTTCTAAAAGAGTGACTCCTAACCTTTTTTGGTGACCTACCTCTTTGAGATGCTGATTAAAGCTACGGACCATCTTTCCAGGAAAAGGAAAAAAAAAAAAAAAGTACACTCACAGACTTCTGCAGACCTCCTGAGGCTTCCCAGGGGCCAGTGGCTACCTTTTCTAGAACACTGATTTTCCACATGTCATCCTGGAGCACAGGCTGTTTGGCAAGACAACGAGGGCATCGAGGGCAGGAGTCATTTTAAATTGTTAGCATTTATAACCTGCCAGGAGCTGCATCTGTGTCCTGAATTACTCCAGTGCTGATCCAATCACAGTGTCGTTAGAGACTGTTCCAGTCATGCTGCCTAACTGGAAATGGACGCAGTGTGGGTGTGCATGCATGTATGTGGCATGTGGGTGTTTGTGCATCCATGCCCATGTGTGTGTAAGATGGCTGGCCAGGGAGCTGGTGCAGTGGCGGCTGGGGGTGGGGGTGTCCCCGCTCCTCCTTGGTGGAGGGGCTCGCTGCCCCTCATCAACAGCTGCAGTACAAGCAGGCCATGAAGCCTTGGACTAGAGCTCCCGATATTTTTCTTTCTTTTGAATTCAAGGATGAGCAATGAGCCCATTGAAATATTAAGGATTGGAAATGTAGCTGTGAGGATGCAGAAAGGGGTGTGTATTTTCTGCTGGGCATGCCAGTTGGGACACCTGTTTAGAGAGGACTCTGGTGAATCTGTGAACAGTGATGTGCACACCCTGTGTCCCGGTGCTTTCCCACCCAGGAATCCACCCCGCGGAAATGCTGGCACAAGTGGGCGAAGACAGATACGTGGGAACATTCTGTGTAACACTGGATCGATGAGCAGAAAGTTGAAGGACAGACATGGAATGCAGTGTGGGTTTTCAAAGTAGTGAGGCAGGGTGATTTGAAGTTGCTAAATAATAGCTAAAGCGTGAAACAACAGCAAAAAAGTTGGAAGACATAGATGTAACATAAGATGATAAGATATAATTTGATAAGATATAACTAATGGAATATCCGTAAAATGAACTCAAGGTGGAGAACTGCCAAATTATTATGAGTGATTGCTTCTCAGGAATCAGGCTGTGAAAGAGGTGAGGAAGACTTCCACCTTTTGTGTCAAGATGTAAATATTTGAATATTTACAAGGCACGTAAATGACCATGGTAATTTTTTAACAAAAACTCTGTTTATTTTCGTTGTCTTGACGTGTCTAATTTTCTTGTTTTGTGTGTGTGTTCTATTTTCTGTTTCAGATCCTTGACGAATTCAAAAAGGATTCCTCCGTGTTCCTCTTGGGGTGAGGCACCTTTGCTGGGTTGTAGTTCTGGGCGGCTGTGCCAGGCATGGCGCCCTTGTGGGTCCTCCCAGCCCGGCCACCTGACCTCCAGGAGGTCACCTCTCTGGCAGGCACTGGTCTCCACAGAGACGGGGTCCCCTTGTTTGGGGAACTGACTATCCTGACACTCAGTTCAGTTCAGTTGCTCAGTTGAATCTGACTCTTTGCGACCCTGTGGACTGCAGCACGCCAGGCTTCCCTGTCCATCACCAGCTCCCAGAGCTTGTTCAAACTCATGTCCATTGAGTCATGGACTCCAATCAATCCAATGCCACGAGTAAATGTGCACAGCAGCAGGGCTTGTGGAGTGTTGGGAGGATGGCCCAGAAGGTCCTGTAGAGAAGCCTGCTTGCTTCAGAACGTCCTGGTTAAGCAGGTTGAACCGAATTAAAATGAGTCGAAGCACATAAAGTGTTTTATGTGGTGCGTGGCAAGGCTCATAAATAGTGGTGATGGTATGATGGCTGAAACATAAGTGCTGCAGGACTTGTGAGGCCCTTTACTGAACTTCCTGATTCACCAGGTGGGAGGTCTGTAGTGAGCTATGTCTCCCAAGCCTGTCTCCCTGGGAGAAAGGTTTCCTGTGGCGTTAACAGCACCTAGAATGTGATTTGTGGCCTGCTGGCCTGGGCCTGCTTTTCGGAAACAGCCCTCATTGATGAAGATGCCCTGGCAATTGTTCCTCTGTTGAGTTCTAAACCAGAAACCCTGAAAACTCCAAAGTATTCATCCATCTAAATGGATCTGATTTGTTTGCAGTGTTTTACTGAAAAGATTAGTGTTGGATCATGAGGCTGTTAAGAAAGAAGGTTGGAAATACACTCAGAGACAGCAGACTTTTGGACCCTGAGTGTTTAGTAAAGGGAGAAAACTTAAAGCATGTTTTATCTCCTGTATTTAAAAAAACACCCTCCCACCCACAGTGCAGATGCTCAGGGAAAAGTATGCGTTTCCCCGGAGAGCCCTGTTTTACGGGACGTACCTCTTGTAGCCCTCACGGTTGCTTGGACCAGCGAGGTTCTTGGTCCAGTTGAGCACCCTTTCCAGGAGGCCAGCAGGCTGCTGGCCAAGGAGGAATCTCCCTTTTCTCAGGCTGAAGGATTCCCTGTCTCAGGCAGAAGATTCTCCCAGCAGAGGCCCTCCACTCACTCCCTGGCCCCGGTCTTGCATATTCCAGCAGGTTCTCCCTGCCCGCCCAGAGTCGGGGCTTCATCCAGGCCCCTCTCCTGCCTCAGAGCAGGCTCTGGGGTCACTTCTCCAGCGTTGCCACCCGCTAAATGCACTCCACGGCCAGCCCCACCCTGGCCTCTGCTGTCCTGCCCGCCCTCCCTGCCCCTGTGGGACCAGCTAGGGGCAGCTGGGTGTGGATTCCAGCGCCTGATTCTCCTGGGTTCTGGTGTCAGGGCCCCTCTTTGCATCCTCCTGGGTCAGGGGTGTCATCTGGGTGACTTTGTCTTCCCGTCGGCCAGCCCACACCTGACCCCGTGGGGTGGCGGTGGGGGGCTCGGCTGGGTGCCCGGGCGCCCGGGTGTCTGCTGGCGGGGACCACCTCCTGACTGCTGACTGCCCCCTCTAAACACCATCTCTTTCCCCGAGGGCAGCAACACCGACCGGCCAGACGCCTCTGCTGTCCACCTGCACGACTTCCAGCGGTTTCTCTTGCATGAACAGCAGGTGAGGGGATAGCAGGGCGGGGGCGCTGGGTGGGCGGGGGGTGCTGTGCCCGCAGTTTGTCACCTTGTCGGCACCTGCCATCAGGAAACAGGAATCGTCTCCCTGCCCAGCGGCGCCTGGGGGCTGAGGCTCTGGAATGAGGCTGGCCTCGCAGCAGCCCCTTCCCCGGGCGCAGATGGAGGAGGGGTTGATGGGGACACTGCGGGGCGGGCGGGGCCCTCACCTGCTGGCTTCTGCTCCCCAACTCTGGCTTGTCTCGAGGGGCCCTTCCACAGGAAGCCATCCCTGGCTCCGGGAGGATGGGACTCAGGTGGACGAGCCTGCGGGTCCTCTGAGGGATGAGGCAGCACGCTGTCCTCAAACAGGTGACCCGTGGACGTCTGTTAGGGTGTTTGCATGTGGGCCCCGAGCTGGGGGCTGAGTAGGACTTCATGTCGGGCAGTGGTTTCTTATGGGGCCATCTGGGCAGGCGCTGCACACTCAAGTCAGGGCTCCTGGCATCTAGTGTGGGGAGCCCAGGGCTGTTGTGAGGCGACCACACCCCATGTCCGCCCCATTCCCGAAGCAAGGAGTTCCCCAGCCCTGTGTGTCAGGAGTGCCTCAGCGGAGACACCGAGCTAGAGTGAGAGAAGCCTGCTGTCCTGTCACGGGCTGTGTGACCTTGGGCAGGTGGTTCGACCTGTCCGTGCCCCGCTTTCCTCCTCTTGGAATGGGATGAGAGCCCTGCCTCTCAGAATTATGGGGTTCAGAGAAGATGGTGTTGATCTTTGTATGTGTGGGTGTGTGTGTACATACATAGTCACGTTGTCTATTCAAAAATGTTATTTCTAATCACTGGAGTTTCACGTACTTTTATTCTCTTCAGTTGTTTTTAAAGATTTTAAAAGCCTTTATTGAATTTTTACAATACTGCAGCTGGTTTGAATTTTGTATTTTTGGGCCCTGAGGCACGTGGGATCTTAACTCCCTGACCAGGGATTGGACCCTCACCCTGTGTGTCAGAAGGTAAAGTCCTAACCACTGGACTGCCAGGGACGTCCCTTTTTTTTTTTTTTAATAGACTTCTTAAGGGCAGCCTTAGATTCATAAGGATATTCAGCTCATTTGCTTTAAAAAATACTTTGTATTGTAAAGCATCTCAAACATACGCAAAAGTAGACAGGCTGGAATCATAAACTCCCGTGGACCCATCACTCAGATTACAGGATTATGAACGTTTTGCCACTTTCATTTCATCCCTCTTCCATCCCCACACCCATGTGTCTCCCTTCCCTTCCCTCCTCCTTCATTTCTTTGCTGGCAAATTCTAATGGAAACCCCAGACTCTGTATCATTCCATTTGTAAATACTCCAGTATGTCTCTCTCGTGAAATGGAGTTTTTTTGTTTTTTTTCTTTTTAAACAAAACAGGACAATAATACTCCTGTTAACACCTTTCGCAACCAGCACTAACTTCTTAGTGTCCCCACCCATCCGGTGTTCAGATGTCATTGGTTTTAGGGAGAATGATGAACAGAGACACTTGGATGAGGCTGGCCGCAGGAAGGTCCAGGCAGAGCGGGTATCAGCAGTGGTTCATAATGAATGGTGATCAGGATGCTGGGGTGCATGGGAGTGACCAAGAGAAGTCTTACCCACCTGGGACTATGACCGAGGGCAGGTGAAATGAGGGGATAGATGAAGTCTCTTGGACCCAATTACATGTAAAGTGCTGAGCTGCCCAGAGATTGAAGCAGAGAGAGAGGCACCCATGCTGCCTGCTTTTCTCCGTGCTCTTCCTTGCACTGAATTACTCCCTGAATTTGTAGGCAGATGTTGGAGTTAAGTGGTTAAACTCCTGGATAACTCACCGTGCAGGGTAATGACATTCCTGGGACAGTCGCATGCTTTCCCCACACTGGCCCTGTCACTGGGCTGCCCTCAGAGGTCAGGGTCACGGGCCAGCAGCAAAGTGCAGGGAGTTAGGATCCCACATCTGGGAGCTAGGATGCAGGCAGCCTGCATGCACCCATGTGAGTCTGCGTGGCGGGAACGAGGGGTGAGGCCAGGGGTGGGGCCCGGGCCGTCAGTCCGGTGGACCCTGGATGTCTCAGCCCCCGGCGCTCTGTGGGACGCTGAACCGGTCACCCAGGGCCTGGAGGCTCATATGTGAAATAATCGCTGCAGCACTTGGTGTGTGAGTTAACACAAATTTTTTAGAAAACACTTTGGGCAAAATGCAGTTAATATGAAAACTTTGAAAACAGCCTTCTGTACTTTAATAATTGCTCTTCTAGGAACTTATCCTAAAGAAACGACAGCAGCATTTTTTTTTTTGGAGGTAAGGTGTATTTAATACAATCAGAAATATTTCAAGTATAATTTACATGAAACATAACTTGGAAAATATAAATGCTATGATGCGTATATTTTAAAAAGCTTTATGTAAACCTCATGTCAGGAAATGCCCATTCGTTATTGAAGAAGGAGGGCAAAGAGATTATATACAAAAGTATTTTGAGGGACTATCTTATGCTTCATTAAAACAAAGGTTCAGGTTGTTTGAAGTAATTAGTTAACAGATAGGAAATCTACAGAAAAAGAAAGCAATCAGAATGATATCCACCAGATAAGATTTTGAATATTCCTTCGCTCTGAATTCTTTGCCAGTTAAAATCATTTTCTAGATCACTCCAGTTTCCACAGTGAGACTTGTTTACATTCGTTATCGAAACTAATGATGACATTTATTATTTTGGTTTCACTCTCCTTTTGGCGTTTTCACATTTCTTCTGACAGTCCATTATGCAAGTTGTTTGTTCTGATCTCCCAAGAATTCCTGCTAATACTACTTCCTACTTCTCTCCAGAATTAGTCGGAACCCTGAAGTCTCTCATCATTCTTAGAGAAAAAGAAAAATCTAGTAGTCTCTTTCTCAGGTAATGATACTTCTTCAGGGCTGTGCTTTTTGTCATCTGTCTCTTCAGTAACATCTTCCTCTTCTGAACCTGCTGTCTTGGAAACTAGGGTCTCCCTGCCAGGCCGTCTTCCCAGGCTTTACTGCTTCAACTCTATAGGTCTCTTCCTTTTCATCTTTGGCGTCAGACTCAAAAAAGGAAAGTGTGAACCCACCGGTTTGTTCACCCCAAATCATCAGAGCTGTAGGGTCCTGGACCACCTCAGCTTTCTCTCCATCAGGGTCCACATTCCAAGGTGTGTTGTCTTCCTTTACACTGGTATCTTTTACAGTCTGGAATATTTGTTTTAAATCCGTAGCAATGTTATAATCCTATCACTTATGGCAAATAGATGGGGAAACTATGGAAACAGTGACAGACTTTATTTTTGGGGTTCCAAAATCACTGCAGATGGTGACAGCAGCCATGAAATTAAAAGATGCTTGCTCCTTGGAAGAAAAGCTATGACCAACCTAGACAACATATTAAAAAGCAGAGACATTACTTTACCAACAAAGGTCCATCTAATCAAAGCTGTGGTTTTTCCATTAGTCATGTATGGATGTGAGAGTTGGACTATAAAGAAAGCTGAGCGCCAAAGAATTGATGCTTTTGAACTGTGGTGTTGGAGAAGACTCTTGAGAGTCCTTTGGATTGCAAAGAGATCCAATCAGTCCATCCTAAAGGAAGTCAGTCCTGAATATTCACTGGAAGGACTGATGCTGAAGCTGAAACTCCAATACTTCGGCCACCTGAGACGAAGAACTGACTCATTTGAAAAGACCCTGATGCTGGGAAAGATTGAAGGCAGGAGGAGAAGGGGACGACAGAGGATGAGATGGTTGGATTGTATCACCGACATGATGGACATGAGTTTAAGCAAGCTCCGGGAGTTGGTGATGGACAGGGAGGCCTGGGGTGCTGCAGTCCATGGGGTTGCAAAGAGTTGGACACGACTGAGCAACTGAACTGAAGGTTATAATACGTTTCTTTAGACACCTCAGGTAGTTTCTCAGCTTCCTCCCTTTTCTTCTTTTGTTTTGCTTTACTTTCTTTGGGTTTATCATCTTGCCTTCTTTCATAAGTGGCATGGTCATGCCTCACTGAATCATAATGTATGATGTCCTTAAATTTCTTTGCAGCTACTGATTCTTTGTAGAATTGCTTAAGCTGATCTGCAAAATGCTCTGCACAACATTCAGGGCTTTCAGCTTTTCTGCAGCAAGCTCTTCCTTCTCAGCAGTTTTCTTTTCATTTATTTCTTTCTGTTCCTCTTCATTATCACTTTCTAGAAATCGGGAGTCAGTGCCAAGGTGAGACTGCAAATTCATGAGCTTCTGTCCAGCTGTGCCCTCAAATTGAGGTTTAATTCTGAACCTGTTATTGTCATCTTCGGAACAAGATTCCTCATCATCACTGCTGTCAAAGAGCTTCCCAGAGGCTCTACCCGTGGACTCTTTTGCCAGTTCCTCTCCTGGGTGGCTTTGCTCCTGAGTGAATGTCTCCTCTTTCACTTTCACTACTGGAACCAAAGATGATGTGCGTCGGCTTGTCCTCTGGATGACCGTCCAAATTTGCCACAGCATTGTGAACCGACTTCTTTTGAAGTTCTTTGGCTTTCCGCCTTGCCTCTAAGGCTGCCAGACCTTTCTGATTATCTTCAGCATGCTTATCCTTAGCACTGACACCTGATGAACTCTTAACAGAAAGTGGGAAGTCAGTGTTGCTCCCCTGGGAGTCTCTCCTTGCGAAAACCTCTGGTGGTTTCTCAGGGGCCTTGGAGCTGCATAGATCAGACCTCCGATCAGAGCCCTCTCCTGACTTTCCAGTCCTGTGGCAACAGTCTTCATCAAGGCCTCTGCTGCGAGTCTTAGCACCAAGACTTCTTATCTTTTAGTGGCAACAGACTAGAAATAGGATTCCTGCTTCTCTTTTCTGAACTGTTAGGGGACACCTGCTTTGTGACCCTGACTCTCAAAAGAAGCCTGTCTCTTTTGAGGCTGAATTTGGTTTGAGTCATTTGCCTCCTTTGCATGTTGGAAAGGAGTCTGTTCACTTGATGGGCCATTAGCACACAGGGACCATTTTTCCATGGACATGTTCCTGGGTTCCTCAAGTTTCAAGGAAATTTGATCTTTATTAATATTGTTAGAGGCGACACTCTCTTGCAAGGATTTTTTTTTTTCATTGATTCCTTTCCATAGAGACAGCCCACTCCTTTGAAAGCCTGAAATTTTGGCTTTAAGGTATTTTCTTTTGGGTTCTGTTTTCCACGTGGGTTCTCTTTTCCTTCTAAAAGAGAAGCCACAGTCTCCTTGGGATGACTACCTTGCTGGCCTCTGCGGAGGTCACCTGAAGTCCTTTGGCTCTTGGAGGCCCCGTCACGCTTGGCAGTGGTTTCCTGGCCACTGCTCTCAGTCTTTTCTTTTGGAGCCTCCTGGTTACCACCAGCCGACTGTTCCAAATCAGCCAAAGTCAGATCCACACGGTGACAGTTTTCCATCAAGGTGCTATACTCCTTACGGCCTTCAGACTCAGTTGATTCTGATACGGAATCAGCGTCTTCACTGCTACTGGACTCAATCAGAGATTTACAACTAAGAGCCTTAACTCTGTGACTCAGGGCTATCTCGGCTTTGTTTTTTCTTTTTTGTACTTTAATACAGTCATCAGAAAGATCCTCCTTTTTTTCTGTTTTTCAAATGAGTGTTACTGTTCATAGACTTTTCTATCTGTGAAAAATCCACACTGTTTTTGATCTTACCAGAACTTTTTTCATTGCAGCGATTTCATCTGTATCTCCTGAATCAGAGTCACAACCATTTTCCATAATGTTATTTTCACTGTTGAGGCAAGAGACATTGTTTCTGAGGCCTAAACCTGTTGAAGTGTGAAATTTGTGAAAATCAGATTTAAAATCATCCCTTACAACTTCAAAGGGATCATTTTCAAATTCATTGGAGGACCATGTCATTTTCTCTGTTTTCCTGTCTTGCAATCATTAGTCTTAATTCATCTTCAGAATCAATATCATCATCAAATATGCTATTTCTGTTTTTGGTAGTTTCTAAACCAGAAGTCTGAAAAAATACATTTTAAAATTTCTGACGATCATCATCAGTTGTAGAGGGTGATTTAGGAGGAATGGGATTATGAGGTGTGTTTTGTACAAATTGTTGTATTAAATGCGGACTCTCCGTTACACTGCTTGGTTCTGATCTCATGGTTAGAGACGCAGCCGAACCCTCATTCTTCTGCACTTGTACTGTCTTCTTGGCAGGGCTGTGAAAGGCAGAGAGTTATCACTGTTTCGTACTCACAGGATCATTCTCTCCTTCCGGTTCCCAAGTGAGGTTGGGTACAGGGACAGCATTTGTGAAATCCTCCCCTATCTTCTTTAAGTTGTGGCAGTATTTTGAGGGATCATACTTTATGATTTTACATTTACACTCATTCTTTACATGAAGGACAGGGAAGCCTCTTCCAGTTTTTGTGCCCTGGT
Organism: Bos grunniens; assembly: GCF_055505025.1. Classification (NCBI taxonomy): domain Eukaryota; kingdom Metazoa; phylum Chordata; class Mammalia; order Artiodactyla; family Bovidae; genus Bos; species Bos grunniens. The sequence continues at coordinate 8,550,526 of NC_141182.1, forward strand.
ACTTCTGTTCCTGGCACAGTTTTCACAGGGAAATCCACCGTCTTCATCTTTTCTAACAAGTTGGTGTGATGGCGGCATTTTAATAGATGTGGGGATTTCAGAGAACCCATCTGAATTTCCATCTGGGGGCTGGTCAGGTGGGCTGCAGTCCAGCCCTGGGAGGGACAGGGGACATGAACTGACCCGAACCTGATGTGTGTGGGTTGGTCTAGGACTCACTGTTGGGTCAGCTTATTTAATGACATGAAGCCTCAGCTTTCTTATTTATTTAACCGGAGAATAATGTTATACGTATCTCCCGGGCTTATGTGAGTTCAAAATGAGCCACAAGGTTGAGGCTCAAGGTTGAGGGCAGAGCCTGGCATGCCGCCCCTGCCCAGCGCAGACCACCTCACCGCAGTTGCTTCTCTCCTCACAGTCTCATCATTGCCATTATTGCAGTTGCCCAGCACAATACCCCATGCCACAGAGACACGTTTTTTTCCTTTTCTGGCCATGTGGCATGTGGGATCTTAGTACCCTGACTGGGGATCAAACCTGTGCCCCCTGCATTAGAATGGTAGAGTTTTAACCACTGGACCACCAGGGAAGCCCCACCAAGTAGAAACATTTGCTAACCCCCTAGGATATTCAGGTTTTAAACTCCTTTAGGCAGATGATTTCTTATTCACAGCTATTTCAGTTCCAGGTTATGTCGGCTCAGTACCCATGATTTTTTATGCAAAAGCTCTACAGGAGAAGGAAGCAGGAAGCTCCTGGCCTTTGCAGGACATCTAGGCCTGGCAAGGTGTTTGCATTAAGTATCCTACAATCTGAGTTTCCTGTTCTGGTATTCAAAGGTTGTAACACCCTGTACACAAATGAACCAGCTGTTCCCCTGGCTCCGGGCTGTTGGGTGTCCTTCATCCAAGGCGATTCGCAAGAATCAACAGTGAGGCTTGTTGTCGCCTTGCACCTACCTCGTTTGTGTCTGTCCGTACGCTTTACCTCTTTCAGACTTCCTGCTCTGACCTTCCCATCCAACCACGCGTCGCCGCCAGCACACCTGGTTTTATTGTTCCTACAGATAGAGGTTTTAGAGTACTAGGAATCCAGAAAACATGAGCCCAAATTGAATATCTGGGCCATGCTTTATCCTTTTGTCTAGGAATATTTGGGGATTTAGGGTTTGAAGAGAAAACAGTGAAGTTCTTTTACATTGTATGTACTTTTTTCTAAAGGGCTTCTGAATTTCTGAGACTGTGCAGAAGCTGTCTTTGAACTGGTCATGTATCTTTCAGACCTTATTGGTGTCTGAGTAGCAATACTTTGCTGATCTTGACTGATTCTGTGTTGGTTTTCCAAAGTTTAGTTATTTGGAAGCCTAGCTCTCCAGATTACTAGCTGTGTGAAGTTGGGATCGTGTGATGTTCTGAGCTTCTGTGTCCTTGTCTCTAAAACGACAGTGACAGTATGTGACCTGCAGAGTTGTCTGGACAGGATGAGATGTCACAGGAGGATGACAATCGACCAGTCATGTTGCTGTGATTGGAGTGCCTTCTGTGTACCAGGTGCTGTTTTAAGCACAGAACTTTTATTTCATCCAGTCCTTCACAGTCTGTGTGCTTAGGTATCATTATTCCCAGGTAACGGACCAGGAGCTCAGAGAGGGTCTGTGACTTGCCCACCATCAGCCGGGGAAGTGACTGTAGTTGTCTGACATAACTGTGCTCCCCTCCTCTTCATGCTAGCAAGTGTAAGGAACTGGCTTAGAGCAGGAGTTGGCAGACTATTACCACAGACCGCATCTGGCCCACAGCTTGTTTTTTACAAATAAAGTTTTATTTATAAACACAACCATGGCCATTTGTGTGCCTGTTGTCTGTGGTTCTTTCTGCACTATTATAGAAAAATTGAGTTGTTCTGGCCAAAAGCCTACAATGTTTACTCTGTGGTCCTTTAGGGAAAATGTGCTGTGCATAGGGTGAGGCCTTGATGGTATGCATGTCCAGAATGCATCCATGTTTCAGTCTTTGACTAAAACTGGGTCCTGGGAGGTAAAGAATTTTGCAAAGTCCTCTTTCTGATGATTTCATGTTCTTTTTATCATTCTAAGGAGCTTTGGGCTCAGGATCTGAACAAAGTCCGTGAGCGGATGACGAAGTTTATTGACGACACCATGAGGGAAACTGCTGAACCCTTCCTGTTTGTGGATGAGGTGAGTGAGCTCCCTGTCCTGTGCGCATGGCTTTTGGATTCATATCGCTGTCCTCCGAAGTGTATTTTCTAGGCCTCTTCCCTTGGAGGGCTTTGCTGCTAGATGTCCCTAGACTGACTCTCTTAGTCAAGAGCTGTTTTTTCCCCCGGTCCCAAACCATCATAGCCTTTGATTTTTCTCCTCCTCCTCTGTTTGATCACGTAGGTGAAATCTTCTCTTTTGCCGCTAGAGGGAGGTGCTGCTAGTGAGCCTTAAACCGTTACAAGCACAGCTCTAGAATTCCGAGGCTTACGTGGCTCTTGCAAGATGTGGAAATGGGTGCACTTGGCCCAGCGTGAGGCAGCAGGGGCTGAGGGGAGCTGGGGAGCACCCCTCGTCCCATGCAGGGTTGTTCCCAGGAAGCAGAGTGTCACTCAGGCTTCTGTTTTCTTTTTTAAGGGGTCGGGAACTGGCATATGAAATTTCCTGCCTTTTAGGTATCATGACACTGGCAGTGTTCTGTCCCTCACCTCGGATGGTGCGTTCACAAATGCTCATGGTATTATTGTCCCTAAACACTTGTATATGGGCAGCACGTACTCTTGTAGCCTCCAGTACTTAAGGATACATATTGCAAAGGAAATTAACTGTATAGGTCAGCAAAGCGTGTGTTCATACAGCCTGTTGCAATCCGAGTTTTCTGCTTTAGCAACTTGGGTAACTGAGGCCAGGGGGCCGTGTGTTGAATCTTCACGTACCGTCTCCCCGAGTTGACACAGGCCCGTAAGAACCCATTGCCACCCGTGTGCTGATCCCTCCCTGTGTTTGTGACTCTCCTAGTTCCTCACGTACCTGTTTTCCCGGGAGAACAGCATCTGGGACGAAAAGTACGACGTGGTGGACATGCAGGACATGAACAACCCCTTGTCTCATTACTGGATCTCCTCGTCTCACAACACGTGAGTCTCCCTGCCAGCCTGCGGCCCGTCGGGCAGGAGAACGGTGGTACGGAGGGCGCTCTGGGGCGCTGCTCTGGCAGAGCGTGTGGGCAGTGGGCAGAGTGAAGGCCCTCGCTGCTCAGACTGGGATATATGGAAGCTTCTGGAGGGGAGGGGAGATGCCTCTGTCTCTCCTAGTTGGTATTGCCATAGTAATCCTTTTCCTGTGGCCCTAAGGAGCAAGTCGACAAAGCCAGTTTCAGTTTGGGCATCTCATTCGTAGTTGTTGCTGTTGGGTCTCTAAGTCCTTTCCGACTCTCTGTGACCCCAAGGACTGCAGCACGCCAGGCTCCCCTGTCCTTCACTATCTCCCTGACTTTGCTCAGACTCATGTCCATTGAGTCGGCGATGCCATCTGACCATCTCGTCCCCTTCTCCTCCTGCCTTCAATCTTTCCCAGCCTCAGGGTCTTTTCCAGTGAGTCAGCTCTTTGTATCAGGTGGTCAAAGTATCGGAGCTTCACCTTCAGCATCAGTCCTTCCAGTGAATATTCAGGGTTGATTTCCTTTAGGATGGACTGCTTTGTTCTTGCTGTCCATCAGACTCTCAAGAGTCTTCTGCAACACCAGAGTTCGAAAGCATCAATTCTTTGGTGCTCAGCCTTCTTTATGGTCCAGCTCTTAGGAAGGCAGTTGAATTAGTCACTGAACTGACATTTACTGAGATTCACCTTGCGCCAGGCCCTGGGCTTGCATTTCCACTGCTGGGGGCACGGGTTCAATCCCTGGTTGAGAAACTAAGATCCCACATGCTGCACAGCGGGGCCAAAAAATAGGAAAAAATGGGGCTGGGGGCAGGATCAGCCCCTGTCCTCTGTGTTTGGAGGGGGAAAGGGCCTCCTTTGAGTCTTAGCAATGAGCGGGAGCTGGTGAGAGAAGAACAGGTGGCGAGGCGAGGAGGAAGAGGGCTTCAGACACAGGAACAGCACATGCAAATGTCTGGGGGTAGGAGGAACTGAGCGGAGTCTAGTAAGACTAGAGCACAGACCCTGGAGGGAGAGTGGCAGGAGACAAGGCCAGGAAGAGTCAGCTTGAGTGGAATCTTTGAAGCAGCAGGGAGGGCAGTGGGAGTCCCCTCTGATGGCTTTTAGGCTGGAGAACAGCACACTCAAATGTGTATCTTTGGGAGCTTGCCCTGATTGAAAAAAAAGGGCAGACAGGAAGGGAGAAACAGATGTGCCACTCAGGCTCTCATCCTCCGTCTGCTGTACAAGGTGAGAGGGTGGAGGCCTTCGGTCCTGGGCTGTTGACTGGTACTTTCCCGAGTGTCGGTCCAGACAGGAGTTGGAGAGAAGGCCCTTAGGTTTGTCTCCAGGCATTTTGGAAGACACCTTCCTATTCAGGGGCAAAGGGACTTCATAGTTCTTGTCCCTACCTTTGACTTGAGTATGTGTTTTAGAATGGCGAATCCTGCCAAACCCAGAAGATAGCTGAGCAACACAGACTCTTAAAGCGGGGGACATGGGTGGTAAGGAGGAGAATGATAAAAATTGGTCTTTCTGCATCAGTTTTGGTGGACACAGTTCACGGGGTAGCAAGTTCCATTTATCCGGAGCCCGGCCTGGGGCCCTGATGTGAATGGTGGCCCGCCTCTGCCTTGTGTGGCCTGGGGGCAGCCGTCAGGGGTCGTGGGTTTATCATTGTCCGTCAGTCTCGCTCCTGACTCCCTTCGACCACGTTTTCCTCATAAGGACACATGTTCTCCACCCCACCCTTGGGTTTCCAGCATGGTTCCCTTCACCTCCCACGACCATAGCCTGAGTCTGAGGCTCCTGACTGTGTCAGCCACAGGATTGCCTGTGTCTGGCCCAAATCCTAAGTGGGGGATGTGGTGAGGGGGGATCTTTATAGACAGGAAGAACTCAGGGCATTGGGGGCTCAGGCTGAGAAGTTCCCCAGGGGCGCCCCGAGGTGCAGGCCTGCCCTTACGGGGCCCCTTCTCCTGCAGGTACCTCACGGGGGACCAGCTGCGGAGCGAGTCGTCCACGGAGGCCTACATCCGCTGCCTGCGGATGGGCTGCCGCTGCATCGAGCGTGAGTACCCGCCCACCAGATGCTTCACGTAGGGGCCCCATGGTGGGGGTGGGCGGGGCAGCCTGGGGGCGGAGCCAGGTACCCTCAGCATCTGGGGTGAGTGAGGCGGCCCCCAGCAGCCCGGGGGCTTTCCCCCGAAGATGGGGTCCCCCACGACAAGGAGGGACGTTGGGCCTGGCCAGGTCGGAGCCACAGCAGCTTGGGCAGTGGTTTTCTTGTCTGGAAGGTGTCCAGATACAGCAGAGGGGCTGGGAGGCCCGTCGCAAAGATGGCCTTCCTGTCCTGCCGTCCCTCAGGGCTGTTGTTAGAGACAGGTGGGCGCCCTGCGTGGTTCAGCAGGGGTCCCTGAGCGCCTGTGCCTGGGTGCCTGCAGCTGCCCCACATAGGCGACTCCAGGCCCCCAGACGTGGCTGGGAGCGGGTGCTTCCTCCTGACCCCCCAGCCTGACTCAGTGCCAGAGGCTCATGGCTGTGCCAGACTGAGGAAAGGCCCAGAGCACCGATGTCGGCTCCATTTTAATCAGAAACATTCATCATGGTATCAAACCTTAACGGCAGTTCCTCCTACAGAGTGCTGCCTAATTTATGCCTTTTTCCCTGTTAGGGAAAAAGCAAATGTGAAAAAAATTTAGTTTGAAACTGTCAGCTCCTGTCTCCTCTGCGGGTTAAAAATATAGAGGCTGTTCACCTTCTACGTAACCTAGTTCTGTCTGAACATTTCACCATGAATCTTGAAAAATAAATCTCTCACTGCCCTGTAATGTTCCCTCTAGCAGAGAAAGCAAGGCAGTGTTTAGACAAGTCAAATCAGAAGATAAAACGCACGATGAATCTGTTAAAAAAATTTGAACGAACGTCTTTTGGACGGATGTGTGGCATTACAAAGGGACCTTTAATGAGGCCACACAGTCTTCCTGTAATGACGCAGGTGACATGTGTGTGCAGGTGAGGCGCGTCCCCAGGCTGGTGGCCCCGATCTGGCCGGGTCTGGCCCCGGTGTCCAGGTGATGGAGCCGGCACTGGGGCGGGGGCCGGGGCACGGCTGGCACGGCTGGCACGGCTGTGGACTGGGGGTTGAGGGGGATGGGCGGGAGCTCAGGACTCCCGGTTCTGCCTGCAGTGGACTGCTGGGACGGGCCCGACGGCAAGCCCATCATCTACCACGGCTGGACGCGGACCACCAAGATCAAGTTCGACGACGTTGTGCAGGCCATCAAAGACCACGCCTTTGTCACCTCCAGGTCGGCAGCTGATTTCCTGGTGGCTCACCTTCAAAGGGAGGCCACTGGGGTTGGGTGGACAGACACACAGACATACTCCCCACCCCCCTGCACACCCCACATAGACACACACACACACACTCACACACACACAGACACACACACACACAGACACACACACACACACATAGTCCCCACCTCCCAGACACGCCCCACATAGACACACAGACACACTCCCCACCCCCTGACACACCCCATATAGACACACACACACACACATACACTCTCCCCACCACCCCAGACACACCCCACTGTATACATACACACATACACACATGCATACTCCCCACCCCCCAGACACACACACCCACACACTCGCCACCACACCAGGCATACCCCACCACAGACACACATACATGCATGCATACTCCCCACCACACCAGACATACACACACATACACACATAGACACACACATTCACCACCACCCCAGATGCACCCCACAGAGACACACACAGGAACAGACACTGTCTCCCAACAGATACACACAGACACTCCCTTCCCCCCAGTGCACACACTTATACACACAGTACACATAGAATCTCACAGATACACCCCCCACATAAGACACCCACAGCACACATAGACACACACACAGACACACCCTGAGTAGTACCCCACCACAGACACCCCTCCAGCAGACACAGACACACCCCCACCCCATACTCTCCACACATACACGCTGACGCCCCTTTCCCCAATGCACAGACACACACAGACACACACTGACACCCCTTTCCCCAACGCACACACACACACAGACACACACTGACACCCCTTTCCCCAGCACACACACACACACACACACACACACACACTGATGCCCCCTTCCCCCAACACACACACACACACTGACACCCCTTTCCCCAGCACACACACACACACATACACACACTGACGCCCCTTTCCCTAACACACACACACACACACACACACACACACTGACACCCCTTTCCCTAACACACACACACACTGACACCCCTTTCCCCAGCACACACACACACACACACTGACGCCCCTTTCCCTAACACACACACACACACACACTGACACCCCTTTCCCCAGCACACACACACATACACACACACACACTCACACCCCTTTCCCCAGCACACACACACACACACACTGACACCCCTTTCCCCAGCACACACACACACACACACACACACACACACTGACACCCCTTTCCCCAGCGCACACACACACACACACGCACACACACACACTGACACCCCTTTCCCCAGCACACACACACACACACACTGACGCCCCTTTCCCTATCACACACGCACACACACACACACACACTGACGCCCCTTTCCCTAACACACACACACACACACACACACACACTGACACCCCTTTCCCCAGCACACACACACACACGCACACACACACACACACACTGACACCCCTTTCCCCAGCACACACACACACGCACACTGACGCCCTGCCGCCTTGCTGACCCCTGCCGCCTGCCCGCCCGCAGCTTCCCCGTGATCCTGTCCATCGAGGAGCACTGCTGTGTGGAGCAGCAGCGCCACATGGCCAGGGTGTTCAAGGAAGTGTTTGGAGACCTGCTGCTGACCAAACCCAAGGAGGCCAGTGCCGACCAGCTGCCGTCGCCCAGCCAGCTGCGCGGGAAGATCATCATCAAGGTAGCGGCTTGGGGCGTCACGCGCGCAGGGGGCTGGGGTCCCGGGCTCGCCATTCTCGCTGACTCCGCAGCCGACCCGGGCAAGGTCGCTTAACCTCCCAGCGCCTGTGTGTCCTCGCTGTCTGGGGGCTCACGATAGAACTCACACTGTCAGTGTGCCGTGAGTACAAATGTGAGAGTGTGTGTGGAGTGCGTGGAACTACCCTGCCCCACAGCAGAGCCCTGGATGCATTCACTCAGTGTCACTCACTCGTTTCTTGGCAGCTCTTCACCACGTTCCTCTCTGTCAGGCCCTCGCGATGTGCTGGGGCTGTTCCAGTGAGACCCAGGCTCCATCCTTGCCCTTGGGAGCTCCCAGGGTAGCTCGGGAGGTGGACTGGAGGTGGACAGCTGCCCCCAAAGGACTGTGTGCACTGGGGGTGGCAAGCTGGGTGCTGTGGGAGGGGGATGAGTGACAGCCATGAGCACCATGGAGGGGGTGACATTTGGGTCAAGAGACCAGATGGACAGTGGCTTAAAGCATGGCAGTTCAAGCCCTGTGTGCAGGAGAGTGGACTCTGCTCCACGAGGTTGTCCAGGGACCCAGGACCCTCTCCCCTTGTTCTGTGCTCTCCCAGGGAAGAGGTTTTCAGGTGAGGGCCTGCAGAGCCCCCAAGAGTCCACAGGTAGAATTTCGGGGGGACGGCATGGTGGCATGTGAACTTGGGGCAGAAATGTTGCCTCTCTGTTAACATGTAAGCAAAACTTAGCCTTTCCTCCCATCATCAATGTTGGCAACGAGCCACATGGGGCTTTGTCACCAGCAGAAATCATGGATATTTTCACATCACATTTGCAGTTGTTGCAAACATCTCAAAGTAATGTGTGCTCATCATGCCGTTGAAATTATGATGGTTATTAGATCTGCCTCTAGATATTATATGAGGTGTTAATAAAGAGGCACGTCTATTAGTATGTTACAAGGATTTTTACTTACTGTCTTAAGAGTCGTATTTCAGTACCACGCTTTCTCTTATAATTTTACGCATTATGAGTGTTGTTCTGAGGAAAGGATCTGTACTCTTTCCCAGACTTCAGAGGTGAGGTTCATAGCACAGAACTGGCCAAGCCTGCCTTAGGGCACCGTCCTTGTGTGGTCGATGCTGGGTCGCAGGCACATGGAGATCCGGCTCACAGAAAGGGGAACGCGAGGGGTCCAGGGCGAGGGATGCCCGGTAGGCAGGCGGGACGCCAGTGGGACAGGCCCGGCCTCTCCTGGCCTGGCCTGAGAACTTGGTCACGTGCCCAGCCCGCCTGCAGGGGCACTGATACCAGCAGGAAAGCATCGGTGGAAGAAGCGACCTGGATTTCGGTGACAGCCAGCGGGTCCGTGGGAAGGACGGACAGGGGTTTGCCAGGCAGAGGAGCGGGAAGGCCCTTCAGGTTCGGGGTGGGTGGTGCACGCGGTGTGTTCCCTGGATTGTCGCTGGGCCACGAAAACGCACTGGGGACATTCCCTACATGTCGGGAGGTCACAGTCTGGTGGGGAGACCAGCCTCTAAGCGGAGGAGAACCGAGCAGTGAGGGGGCTTCAGCTGAGGCCCATCCAGAGGGGAGGACCCTGGTGTGCCCTCGGGTCAGAGCAGTAGCATCTTTGGAGGAATTGGCTGAGATTTTGGGGTAGATTTCCCTGAGACGTCCAGGGAAGCTTCTAACATTCCAGTAGAACGAGAGGCAGAGGGGGCTTGGCCGGGGAGCGTCCATGGCTTCTCAGGTTTGGTCGGTGATTCTTCGGGGGGCCTCGATGCCTCTCTCCGTGACTTCCCTCTGTGTCCATTAGGACAGCTCTCCGCGTGTCTCCAGGGGTTTCTGGGCTCTCTTTTCACGGTGGGAAGTAGCACACAGCCCTTTAAGGAGGAGTCGTGGGCTCACCCGCAATACCTTGTGGCTCACCGCTCTCAATTTCAGGGAAAGGGGGTGGAAATAGCGTCTGTGACCCAGTCAGTGAGTGCTGCACACTGGGCTGGTTCACACTCATAGATGGTACTCAGTCTCACGACAGCCCCACAGGACGGGTCATCTGGGCCCCCAGCCCCCTCAGCAGGGGGGGCCTCAGGTGCAGAGGTTGACTCGGCGGAGGTTGCACGGTTCCTGCCAAAGACGTCACTCAGGGCTGTTAAAGTGGGGCGTTTACGCCCTGCCACGGCATGTGTCCCGCTTGGCCACTGCCTTACGGGACCCGGCAGGGCTCTGTCACCCCCATTTTACAGGGGAACTTACTGAGACAGATTGTCATGCGGCCAAGGCCACCCAGTGAGGATGGCGATGGGCCCGGGTCTGACTCCCCATCCAGAGTCCCCTCCACCAGGCCGCCGCTTACCAAGGCGTGTGCGTGTGATGTGGGTGGTCAGCACTCACCCAGGTCTTCGTGATTGCCCTCTTAGTCTTGCCGATGGACACGAAGGTTTCAGAGCAGTGTGGCCACCTGCCCTGGGTCACACAGCTGATAAAGCAGCGGCAGGGCTGTTTGCACCCAGGTCTTCTCAGCCTACCTGCCCAGTGTGCCCGCCCCTGCCCTGCGTAGCCTGTGCCCACGGACGCTCTGTGGGCTTGCCTCTCCCTCTGTGTGCTGGAGAATGTGGGTGCGTCACTATCTGCTAAACTAGCTAAGGAAGTTTAACAGGGAACAAAACAAAGTCCCTGCCCTCGTGGGGCCTGTATTCTAGCAGGGAGGACAGCGGACAGTTAGATGCGTGGCTACACACAGGGCTGGAGGGTATGAAGGTTCGCTGAGGAATATGAGGGTTAATTATGTCCAGGGGCTTGAGGTGACAGGGGCGGGAAAGGGGCATGTGGGCAGTTTCATGTCATGTAGACAAGGGAAGCGACTCTGAGCCGGTGACGCCGAGTGCAGAGCTGAAGGCGGTGAGAGAGAAGCCGGGCAGAGAACCGGCGTGCAAAGGCCCTGAGGCGGGTCGGTGCAGTGGGTGCTGCGCTGACGGGGTGGAGGTGTGCCGGCCCCACCATCCTAACTTTGGGGCTCAGGGAGACGGGCTCTGTGTGTTCTTCCCTCAGCATAAGAAGCTGGGCCCCCGCGGTGACGTGGATGTCAACATGGAGGACAAGAAGGACGAGCACAAGCAGCAGGGCGAACTGCACATGTGGGACCCCATCGACCAGGTGCGGCCTCTCGCGACCCCGCTCAGGGCCTCGAGCGCAGCGCCCGCCGCCAGCCGCGCGAGGCCAGTCCTGTCTCACTCTCAGCTCGCTCTACGTGAACTGGCCAGTTTTAGGAAACAGTGTTTTCTTTGGCCTTATGAATGTTTTATTTTGAAATAATTTTATATTCAGTGTAACATACTGTAGATTCTCAGGCAGAAATGTAGACACACACAGACACATACTGACACCCCTTTCCCCCAACACACACACACACACACACACACACACACACACACACACCTCATACCTCCTTCACCCAGTACACACACACACACACACACACACACTCCTCATACATCCTTCACCCAGTACACACACACACACACACACAGACACACACACACACACACACACACCTCATACCTCCTTCACCCAGTACACACACACACACACACACACACACACACACACACACTCCTCATACATCCTTCACCCAGTTTCCCCAAATAACAACATCCTGTCTAACCAGAGCGTAATTGTCATAACCAGGAAGTGGGACGCTAGCTACATTACTACGGACTGACTTGCGGGCCTTATTCCAGTCTGTCCACTGATGTCCTTTTTCTGGTCCAAGGGATGCACTACTGCAGTTAGTTGTCCTGACTCCTTAGTATCCTCCAACCTGAGACAGTTCCACTGGGAACATTATTATTATTATTACTGGCTGTGCCACACGGCTTGCAGAATCTCAGTTCCCCCACCAGGGGTTGAACCCAGGTCCCCTGCGTGGAAGCACAGAGTTCTAACCACTGGACTGCCTGGGAATTCCCAAAGTAACATTGTTTTTTGATAAAAATGAGGCGTTTTGAATGCTAATGCCACTTCTCGTATCCCTTAACCTAACACGGCCGTCCATTTGAGTAGGTATTGATCAAATGGTTGATTGAAGTATGTAATCGATATTCAGTGTTGTATTAGGTTCAGGTGTGTAGCAAAGTGATTATTATAGATTTCATATATATATGTAGTATTTGTTTTTCTGCAAATATTTGAGTATTTTTTACATATCTGTTCTTATAGCCTAGAAATAAACCTTAAAAATGGTTAAATGAAGAATTAAGTCATATTTAAATGTTGAAGAAAGGGTCTCTAGACAGACTGGCTGAGAAATCATGAAAATTTTAAAAGGTAGATGAGATAGAAAAAGACAGTCATGAAGACATGCACAGAGAAAACAATCCCATCATTTATAAAAGGCTTCAAATTAAGTGACTGTGATATTGCGTTGTCTACTTGTAGACATACTGAATAAAGAAGTCCTCAAAATGCTAAAAGAACCCCAGTATAATAGGTGTTTTAAAGGAAACATCTCACAGGGGCTCTAGTTCAGTGAAACCACCATAAATGGCTACAAAAGTGGGAAAGACAAGTCCCCGGGGTGACGCCAGGCAGGAGTCTTGGGCCTCAGAGTTGATGGAGCAGAGATTTTGAGGGGAGACCTAATGCTGATCTTACTTTGTAGAAATGGACTCGGCACTACTGTGCCGTTGCTGATGCCAAGCTGTCCTTCAGCGATGACATTGAACAGACTGTGGAAGAGGAGCTGCCCCTGGTAGGTAGAGACCTCCTATACTGCTCCTCTCATCCGGTTCAGGCCTGGACATGCTCAGCCCATCCATGGAGCTGCCTCTTTGGGTACCAAGGCTTGCCTGGCTCTTCTCTGATTGGTTGGCTGGCCCGTGTGCTTAGCCAATGAGGCGTAAGAGTCTTTCCTGCTCTCTGAAAGGCTTGATTGGCCTGTGCTACCTGGGGAGGATGAGAACATTTGATGCTCTGTTCAGCCCCACTTACTGACTTAGTTCCTGGCTTTCCTGCCCTCTGTCCCTGGGCTGCTGACCGTACTTGGTGCTGTTCCTTGAGTGCAGCCCCCAGGGTATTGTAGCTTTCAGACTTCCTGTACGATAGAGTTGAGGCTGTACTGGGCCGTGACTCAGGAGGCCACCACAAATGGGGCTGTCAGGAGTAGGTGGCTGGCGGGGGCAGGGCAGTAGAGGCTGGCTTCCCAGACCTCTTGGGGTGAAGGCAAGCTGAGGCCATCCTTGGCGTGTTACCCAGTCCCCTGAAGCAGCGTGCACAGATGGACCAGTCTGGTGATGCTGGTCCTGGTTTTCAGAAGCCTCTCCTCTCTTTGTGGCCCAGGATATACCCCCAACAGAGCTGCATTTTGGGGAGAAGTGGTTCCACAAGAAGGTGGAGAAGAGGACAAGTGCCGAGAAGCTGCTGCAGGAATACTGTGCCGAGACAGGGGGCAAGGATGGGACCTTCTTGGTGCGGGAGAGTGAGACCTTCCCCAACGACTACACCTTGTCCTTCTGGTAATGCCTCTGGCTGGGCCATGCCCACCTTCTCCCCACAGCTGGTGGGATCGAGGGGCCATGTGGCAAGTGGTACCAGCTTAGGCTGGATTTGGGTGGAGCTGAGCTAGAAACTGAGGCTTCCCTGGTGACTCAATGGTAAAGAATCCGCCTGCAGTGCAGGAACCACAGAAGACACGGGTTTGATCCCTGGGTCAGGAAGATCCCCTGGAGAGAAGGGAATGGCTACCCACTCCAGTACTCTTGCCTGGGAAATTCCATGGACAGAGGAGCCTGGCGGGCTGCATAGGGTCACAAAGAGTCGGACACGACTGAAGTGGCTTAGCAAGCACGCGTGGGCTAGACACCCAGACTTCATTTAGTGAGTTTTGGGGGGCAAGACTTGGGTTGAGTGAGGCCCCTGAAACGTAGTCATCAACATCAGTGCAATATCAAATATTGTAAAGTAACCTTACAGAACTGTGGTGAGGCTGTAGTGAGCTCATCTACATTAATTCATTAAAAGATACTTATTTTGGGGGTACTTGTTCAGTGCTAGGCACAGTGACTTAGCAGTGACCAGCCAGACACGGTCCCTGTCCTCTTGGAAATTAGGGTCTGAGAATGGAGATGGACAGTGAAAAAGGAATCACGCAAATAATACATAATTCTAGTTGTGACAAGTGCAATGAAAAAAATGCAGGACGTTATGAACTTCAGTGAGAGCGGGATCTGGTGTGATGTTGGGAGGAATCAGGGAAGACTTCCTGGTTTTCAGAAGCCTCTCCTCTCTTTGTGGCCCAGGATATACCCCCCACAGAGCTGCATTTTGGGATTTATTCAGTGGATTTTAAATACCACTGAAAGAAGTGGTATTTAAATTGAGACCCGAAGGATAAAAGTTCTAATATTAACAGCATACAAATAATAGTGAGAGCTAACACCGGCAAGATGCTTACCATGTATCGGGAGCACTCCAGGCACGTTCTCTGTGTGTGTGAGGTCTTGTTTCATCCTCAGGACGTCTCTGTGAGGCAGATACTGCCATCTCTGTGTGCGTGAGGTCTTGTTTCATCCTCAGGACGTCTCTGTGAGGCAGATACTGCCATCTCTGTGTGCGTGAGGTCTTGTTTCATCCTCAGGACGTCTCTGTGAGGCAGATACTGCCATCTCTGTGTGCGTGAGGTCTTGTTTCATCCTCAGGACGTCTCTGTGAGGCAGATACTGCCATCTCTGTGTGCGTGAGGTCTTTTTTCATCCTCAGGACGTCTCTGTGAGGCAGATACTGCCATTATGCTTGTTGGACCACTAGGGAGGCTCAGAGGGGACAAGTCACTTGTTCAGGGTTGCTTAGCTCATCAGTGGCAGAGTCAGGATGGGAACCCGGGCTGTCTGGCTCCAGAGGAGCAGTGATGCAGGTGAAGGGGACAGCAGGCAGAGGAAGTAGGT
The DNA here is from genome assembly GCF_055505025.1 of Bos grunniens. Taxonomy (NCBI): domain Eukaryota; kingdom Metazoa; phylum Chordata; class Mammalia; order Artiodactyla; family Bovidae; genus Bos; species Bos grunniens. The sequence goes on from NC_141182.1 coordinate 8,565,615, forward strand.
GGAATGTTCTGGAATCCAGGCTCAAGGAGTAGCTTGTGTGGAAGCCCCGGTGGGTTCAAAGAGCAGAGGGAGGCCTGTGCGGCCACACAGGGCGTCCACCCTGGGGGCCGCGGCGGCAGCTCTGGCCCCTGCGTCCTCTGCTGCCCCGGGCGCAGGAGGAGCCCGCTGGGCTGGCTTTGACGGGGTCCCTCTCCCCACAGGCGGTCGGGCCGCGTGCAGCACTGCCGGATCCGCTCCACCATGGAGGGCGGGACCATGAAGTACTACCTGACCGACAACCTCATGTTCACCAGCATCTACGCTCTCATCCAGCACTACCGCGAGACACACCTGCGCTGCGCCGAGTTCGAGCTCCGGCTGACCGACCCCGTGCCCAACCCCAACCCGCACGAGTCCAAGCCGTACGTGTGCCCGTGCTCTGGGGGCGCGAGTCGGAAATGCCAGCCTTGAGGGTGGGCTGGGCCCTGCGTTCGCACGAGGCTCCTCACCTGGGCCCACCAGGGTCTCTCTGAGTTCCCCAGGACGGCCGCTGTCCAGAAACCTGCTGCCCATTCCTCCCGCCTCTCCCTCCGCCCCTCCCATCCTTTCTTCTGCTTTGTCTTCAGAGTCCCGAGGTCTTGGGCTTTGATTTTTCAGAGACTAATTCTGACCTGGTGTTACCGTTCTACTCGTCAGAGCTCATTCCTGTTAGTCTGAAAGCAAAAAAAAAAATTGTAAAGAGAATATCGGTTAGGCCTTGCAAAGGGTTAACTAGTTCTGAAAAGAAAAGAGTAATTTTTAAGTAGAAGCCTGCTCAAGTGCACTTTTCTGAGGAAGCCATATAGCTGTGACAACTTGGGGATTTTTACTTTTCTTGTCTATATTCAAGTGGATGGCCTTAAAATGTGCTGTTTTGCATTTTTAAAATTAACTCCCAGCCCCTCTAAAACCCCGCTCTGTGTGTTTTCTGCCTCTGATTTTCTGAGGCACTGCAGTGGCTGTGTCATGCTCTGATGCTTGGGTCAGTGGTCTGGGAGGGGGTAAAAGATTTAAGTTGATTTATTCTCTTGTGCTCCAAGCAGACTCCCTACACAAATGCTTCACCCAAGCTGTGTCTGGGTGATTGTTTTCAAAGTCACCATCACTAGAGGGGATTTCGGGTAGGGAGGCCTGCTGTGTAATTTCCGTGGTGGGCTCCAGGGTCGTATTTCAGGCCTCCTGGGGACCCACCATGTCCTCCTCCACTGCTGGTCTTAGCAGCCTCTCCCCTGGCCATTTCCCCCGGCCTGTGCTGCAGGTGGTACTACGATGGGCTGAGCCGTGGAGAAGCGGAGGACATGCTGATGCGGATCCCCCGGGATGGGGCCTTCCTGATCCGGAAGCGGGAAGGTACCGACTCCTATGCCATCACCTTCAGGTAAGTATCTGGGCTGCAGCCACTTCTCACTCTGCAGGGGCACCTGGGCAGGGCATGTGGGAGGAGAAAGTGGGAACTGCAGGTGGGCGCTGAGCCTGGTGTCCTCTGTCCAGAGTGTTAGCTGTGATGGGGACGGTAATAGTAACAATGAGAGCAAGAGCAGATGCTGACGTGTGCTTTCAGCATGCCGGGCACTGCTCTGCATTCCCGAGAGTAATGTGCTTTACATGAGTTCATTTAATCTTCCCAAAACTCTATGGGGTGAGCGTGACCCATACCCCTACTTTCTGGAGGAGGAAACTGAGGCACAGGGCGATGGAACAACCTGCTGAAAACATGCAGCCTGTTAGCGGTGGAGCTGGAGTTTGCACCCCAGCAGCGCTGGCAACCCAGATGGGTGGTGATGCAGCTCCGGTCTCCTCCCATCCGCCGTTGCCACTGACTGTCAGTGGGCAGGCCGTGTGGACCAGCCGTCTCAGGGCCGTGGTTCTCTGTGTTAAGTCTACCCCAAGACACCTGAGTCCTCCAGTTTCCACCGAAAGCAGTATGAGGGAGGGTCAGACCCCATTCATCAAACTGCCCCTCCATCTCCCCATCTGCAGGCTCCCCTGCCTGTTCTTGGTGATGGTAGTGGAGTCCTGGGTGCCAAAGACTGAGTCCCCAGGTGATGTTCCGGACACTGGGCTGCCTTCAGGGCCTTACCTATTTATTTTTATTTATTTATTTTTTAATTAATTTTTTTTCAAATACTTTAAAAAGTATTTATTCATTTATTTAGCTTTGCCAAGTCTTAGTTGCAGTATGTGGGATCTAGTTCCCTGACCAGGGATTGAACTCAGGGTATCTGCATTGGGAGTGCAGAGTCTTAGCCGCTGAAGTCCAGGGAAGTCCCTTCAAATACTCTTTTGACCTCACTGCATGGCATGTGGGATCTTGGTTGCCTGACCAGGGATCAAACCTGTGTCCCTTGCGTTGGAAGTGTGGAGCCTGTCCACTGGGGCACCGGGGAAGTCCCAGCACGTCTGTCTGTCTGGTGCCCTGGGATGCGTGACTGGCTGTTTGTGGGCTTGTGTGGCTGTCACCCGGCTGCGGGATGTCAGCCCCGCGTGCTCTCCCCCCAGGGCCAGGGGCAAGGTGAAGCACTGTCGCATCAACCGAGACGGCCGGCACTTCGTGCTGGGCACCTCCGCCTACTTCGAGAGCCTTGTGGAGCTGGTCAGCTACTACGAGAAGCACGCACTCTACCGGAAGATGAAACTGCGCTACCCCGTGACCCCCGAGCTCCTGGAGCGCTACAACACGGTGGGTGGCGGGCCCGCCCGGGGCGCGGCGGGATAGCCCGTCGGAGGTTACCATTCACTCGTTGGTTCATGGAGCAGACCTTTATGGAGCACGTACGTGCGTCCCACACGCTCTGGGTCCAAAACTGCAGAGAGGACACAGACTCTGCCCCGGTGCTCTTACAGCCAGTGTGGGTGAGACAGACGACTCAGGAAGTGAAGAACCATCGGAGCGTGTGCCAGCCGATAGGAGGATAGGTGCTACAGAGGACAGCACGCTGAGCCGGCTGGATAAGTGGGTAGACGATGGGGAAGGGGCTGCAGTTCTCAGGGGTGCTCGGCAGGGGCTTGCTGACTAGGAGACATGGGCAGACACTACGGGAAGTGGAGGAGACAGCCTGCAGCTGTGAGGAGGAAGGAAGAGCAGTCAGTGCAAAGATCCTGAGGTGAGAGCGTGCATGGAGGCAAAGAGGAGACGCTGGTATGGCTGGACCTGAGTGCTCCAGGGTTGGGGCAGAACTAAATAAGGATGGAACTGCATGGCGTGGGGCCACACACAGCGGCTTTTATTCGGAGCCATTGGAGGGTTCTTCTATTTTGGGGGGGGGCATGCCATGCAGCACGCAGGATCTTAGTTCCCTGACCAGGGATCAGACCTGCAGCCCCTGGGGTGGAAGTGGTATCTGGACCACCAGGGAAGTCCCCGCTGTGGGGTTCTGAGCGGTGAAGGGAGCCGATCTGATTACCATGTCCCAGTTCCTATCAGGTAGATTCAGTACGTTATTGAAAGGAGATCACGCACTGTCAGGAACCGCGTGTGGGAGAGCACGGTGGAGCGCCGTCAGCCCTCGGCACATTCAGGTTCTAGAAGGGGGAGTGGGTGACACATAGCCACGTAAATACGATGCCCCCGGGCAGGCTAGAACAGGATGGGGCGCTGTGGGGTGGGCACTGCATTAGATGGGGGCCAGAGAGCTGGGAGCGGGCCTCCTGCAGAGTGTGGGAAGGCAGCCGGGGGGCAGTGGGGGCAGGTGGGTGCAGGACTGCACTGTGGGCTGGGGCTGCAGCCCAGTGGGGGCCTGGGAAGGGCAGGAGGGGTCTCCAGTGTGCGCTGGTGAAGCTCTACCGCCCTGCTTTGTGGCATTTGCCACTCTCTGTGCTCTGAGTACTCCCGAGGTGGCCAGTTTCAAGCTGCCGGCATTGAACGTGGGTCAGGAAGGGTGGTGAGCTTGCTCCAGGACACCCGTGCCTCTCAGGGCTTGTGTTTTGACAAAGGAGGATGGCGCCTGGCATGGGGTAGGCCCGCGCTGGGGCCTCTCTGATCCTGGGGTAAGATTTCCAAGTTTTGGGGAACTTCTTAATAGCTTCTTACTGGCTCGACCTATAAGGTGAGTAAACTGAGGCTTCAGCTCTTCTGCTAGAGGGCAGGAAACCATGAGGATGCCTAGAATCCTCATTCTAAGTGAGGGCTGTCCCGGGAGCTCGAATGACTCCATTTATTTTTCTCTCTTCTTTTACAGGAAAGAGATATAAACTCCCTCTACGATGTCAGCAGGATGTATGTGGATCCCAGTGAAATCAATCCTTCAATGGTACAGCACACACTTCCGATTCACACTGTTACTTAGTCACTAGACTGACATGGGTCTTGCCGGTAGTTCAGTGGTAAAGAAACTGGCTGCCAATGCAGGAGATGCGGGTTCAATCCGTGGGTCAGGAAGATCCCCTGGAGAAGGAAATGGCAACCCACTCCAGTATTCTTGCCTGGACAATACCATAGACAGAGGAACCGGTTGGGCTACAGTCCATGGGGTCGCAGAAGAGCTGGACACGACTTAGCAATTAAACAAAAACAAACAGATCGACATAGGGTCTACCCCCAGTTAAAAGAGGGCAAGGGAATGTTTTGGAAACTCGGCCAAAGAATTCTTGGAGGGGAGAAGAAATGATTGACAATGTGACATCTAGTTTCAGGGAAGAGGTTAATAGAATTCCATCCAGATGTGACTGAGCCTTGCTAAAATTCTGAAGTTTGATGAACCACCTTTGGGTCCAACAGCTTCTAATTAAAAGTCTTTCACATGTTCCTTGCTCACTGACTGAGCCTGTGGTGTTTATAAATTCCATTTGGTTCAGCGACCCCTCTGCCGTGCGCACGCTATCTCGTATTCCCACCCTGGCTGCTGAGTCATTTCATGCAGGTAGGGCTGGATTTGACTGTGAGCCTGAAGCTCCCGGTTTCATCTTAAATTTAGCTGGAGCCTGCAGAGGAGCAGTGCTGGCGAGTTTTCCATTTGGCTGGGCCATCTCGTCTGGGATTAGTGTACAGTTCTCACTTTGGAAGGGACACCCTGCTGGTGTGCTCTGTAAAAATCCAGAGATTTTCTTTTAAACTTATAATCCTTGGCCAGTGCAAATCCCTTTCAGCAAGCACTGAAGTCTTGAAAAATTGTGGGTGCATGGAACTGGGTGTGAAGTGCATTAGGGGACTTAGCCAAATAGGGGGAAAAAAAACATTTATTAGAACTGACAGATGCTTTGGTTATGAGAGTGACACGGCCTCACGTCAGGCAGATGTCCAGGGATGGTGGAGATCATGGTAAACTGAGGACACGCCTCATCTCGAGAGTGGCCACCCCTGTCAGCAGCTGCCATTTCAGAGCCCAGGCGGGGTCTTCTCATTTCTCAAGACAAGCCAGTAATCTGGATGTTTGATGTGAAATCTCCCCATTGTTAAACCCTGGTCACTATGCCAAGGTATCTGGAGGAAGTCTCCCTATAGTCAGTGAGCCAAGTAAAACACGATCGTATGAGGAGTTTGAGTGCAAGCTGCCAGACCATGGCGAGTACCTCAAAATACAATTATTATTCTTGTGATTGAAAAATGATGTAACACTGAAAAGGGAAACACATTAAAAGCAGGGAAAACAATCTGCCCTGGGCTCAGCATCCTGACGCAGTAGCCATCTCCACCTGTGGCGTTCCATCCCCTCTGGCCCTTGTCCGCGGGGAGATGTGTTTTACGGTCCCCACCCCAGCACCTGCCATTTCTAGTTTTTGTTCACCTGCCACTCAGCCATGAGTGAGTTTCTTCACTGCTGATCTACTTCATGACCATTTTTTGTTGAACCTGGTAGGCCATGCAGTTTCGATGCAGTACCTGGACTGGGTACCTGGACAGGGAAGCCTAGCGTGTTGCAGTCCATGGGGTTGCAGAGTCTGACATGACTGAGCAACTGAACTGAACCTGGACTGGAATTGTAACTTAGAGAATATTTTTTATGCTGTAGAATATTCTAGGTGACTGGGCCCTTTAGCTGTGTCTCCATCAATGGCCATTTGGGTTTTCTTTAGGTGGTGCTCTTCTCGTTAACGCTAAAATGAATTTCTTCACCTGTGAGGTTTTGTATCTTTCACTTTATGTCCTTTGGGTGAGTGCTTAGGACTGGAGTGATGAGGTCAGTAATAACAGGTAACACATATTGATGACCGCATAGCGAGCATTGAGCTAAGTGCCTGACGGCTCATGAGTCCTCTAACAGCCCCAGGCATTAAGCACCATTTTTGTGCCCATTGTACAGATGAGACAACTGTGCATAGTAGTTTAATGATGATGTAAGTGTGGAGCGAGGATTTGGCTGCTCCCAGACACACACTTGTGGCCACTCTGCGGTGCCACACGCCTGTGTGCTCATGCGATGGGTGGCTCATTTCTCTAGTCCATGAGGGGCGTGGCATGAGGACCTCTGCTGCCATCCGTCAGGCTGGAGACTTCCTCTTCATAGATGGCACTATGTGCCACCCTCTCTGCCACTGGCTGTACCTTCCTCATGGCCTTGGAGTCTGGCAGTGACCTGCAGAGTTTCATGGGGAAGGAGACAACTCTGGTCTCTGTGTCCGGTCTGCCCTTGAAGCAGGATGCGCAGAAGAGCTGGCTGTGTTTGCAGGTTGCGGAGTCCAGGTCAAAAGCTCCGGTTGGAGTTCCCATGGCAAAGCTCACAGAACCCACACTGGAAGCATCACAGACTATGGTGGTAACTCATATTAATGGAGTCTTCCTCTGCTCAGCCACTTGCCAGCTGGTTGACTTTGGCCAAGGATGCTTCATCTCTCTGTACCTCTATTTCCTCATCTGTAAAATGGGGTACCATCGCTACTCCCTGCCTGTTAGGATTATGAGGATTAGAGGAGATACTGTAGGTAAAAGGCCTAAAACAGGGCTCTGACTGTAGGAAGAACTTAAGAAATGCTCGCTGTCGTCGTTTTTATCCTTGCGTGTGTTATCTCACTCAATAGTCTCAATGAGCCTGTGAAGTATGTGGTGTTTTAATTCCTGTTTCACAGATGGGGAAACAGGCTGAGAGAGCCTCAAGATTATATAGCTCTTGTACAGAAGGGGCAGACTGAGGACTTGAGCCACGTGTCTGACTCCAGAGCCCCGTGCTCCTGAGGAGCAGTTTTATGGATTCCTTGTGAAAAGCCCCGTTCCCATTTCCTTGTGTCGGAGGAGGGGGAGCTGCTGATCTAAGCAGGCTGGCAGTCTCGGAGGTTTTCCTGTTCAGCGTTTGCTTGCTGTGTGGGTGTTCATCTTGCCGTGGACTTGTGCTCGCCCAGCAGCAAATCACGGAGGAGGAGTTCCGCCCTCAGTTCTGTCTTGTTTCTGCCCGTGCAGAGGCCGCACTTAATGATTTCATGGAAGAGCACCTCGGGCACTTGCAGAATGCCAGCATCCCAGGGCGTGTCAGGGCATCACCAGTGAAAATGCTGGTGAGGCTCGGGGGCCGCCAGAAACGGTGTTGAGCTTGAACTGCTGAGCGAGTTGTGAGGACTTCGGAGATGGTGGGCGTGGTTTCGCTGAAAGGCGTGTCCTTCCTGTGGAAATACCGACTCACTCTGAGGCGCCCTTCGTTGTTCAGTCGCTCAGTCGTGTCCGACTCTTTGCGACCCGATGGACTGCAGCACCCCAGGCTTCCCTGTCCTCACCATTTCCCGGAGTTTGCTCAAACTCATGTCCATCGAGTCGGTGATGCCATCCAACCATCTCATCCTGTCATCCCCTTCTCCTCCCGCCTTCAGTCTTTCCCAGCATCAGGGTCTTTTCCAATAGAGTCTGCTCTTTGCATCAGGTGGCCAACGTATTGGAGCTTCAGCTTCAGCATCAGTCCTTCCAGTGAATATTCAGGGTTGATTTCCTTTAGGATGGACTGATTTGATGTCCTTGCTGTCTAAGGGACTCTCAAGAGTCTTCAGCACCACAGTTTGAAAGCATCAGTTCTTCAGTGCTCAGCCTTCTCTGTGGTCCAGCTCTGATATCTGTACATGACTACTGGAAAAACCTAGGCTCTGATTTAGGCCAGTTCCCCTTGTGGCTCCCTGGCAATGCAAGCCCTTCGCCACCAGATGGCGCCATAACCCTGGACAAAAGCCGCCCTCTCTTTTGAGACGAACCAAATGTGCCAGAAAGTGCAGCCACCTCCCTCTTCTTTTGCCTGGCCTGACCCTTTACCTTCTTGTTTTCCCTGAAAGCCTCAGAGAACCGTGAAAGCTCTGTATGACTACAGGGCCAAGCAGAGTGACGAGCTGAGCTTTTGCCGCGGTGCCCTCATCCACAACGTCTCCAAGGAGCCTGGGGGCTGGTAAGGCTAAGGGGAGCTTGGCCCTTCGACCTGTCCCTTTCTAGTGGTGAGGCTCAAGCGCTGGCTGAACCCTGACCCCTTTATCTCCTGTTCTGGCCTGGCTTTGACCTGTCATGCTTTCTCTGGGAAGGTGACCGATACATGCTCTCCTTGCAAAAGTGGGTAAAGAGCAATAGCAATTATGATAATGTCATTTATTAATATATATTATATTAAATATTATTTTAATTGTAATAGCAGCTGCTATTTATTGAGGTCTTACTGTGTGGCAAGCACTATGCTAATTGCTTTCATACATTATCTAAGCAAATTCTTGTCCCAGCCCTGCAGGGTTTTGACTGCGATTATCTCTGCTTTATGTGGGCTTCCCAGGTGGTGCTAGTGGTAAAGAACCCGCCTCCAACACAGGAGTCATGAGATGTGGTGGGTCCGATCCCTGGATCGGGAAGGTACCGTGGAGGAGGGCATGGCAACCCACTCGAGTATTCATGCCTGGAGAATCCCGTGGGCAACAGATGCAGTGAATGAGGCTTTCCAAAGTTCAGCAACTGAACACCACAGGCTCTTCCCATTATGCAAGCCTGTGCATTTTAAATTCAAATTCTTGTGCTATTGCGTAGCCCCATGCCCTGTGCAGTGGCCCCGACGTGGATTAAAGAGGTGCATTTAATTAAAGAGGTGCACCCAGGCCAAAGGCACCTGGATGTGTGACAGTTGAGTTATCTCTTCCCCTTTTTTTTCACCCAGGGAGAAGAATTCTCTGCCCACCCATAGGTTCCCTCAGCAGGTGGTTTCATGGGATGGTTCCTATCTTAGAGCAGTAAGGATTGTTAGTAAGGATTGATGACCACGAGCCCTTGCAGACTCAGGCACCTCACAAAACTGGTGCTTCTTCCTCTTGGAAGATAGCTGGACCTGACTTAGAGATCTGAATAGTGACTCACAGGGAGCAGTGCCGAGCTCCGTCTTAAGGACTTCATTTGAAAGCATTCGTGTGATCCACACAGTGACCCTGGAAGGTTGCTTCTTTTCTCCCCTGCACTTCACAGGTGAGGACAGTGAGGCACAGAGAGGCAGTAACTTGTTCAGGGTCACATAGCAGCCTGAGATTTGAAGCTAGGCCTTCTGACTCAAGGGGCCACACTCTACTCACTCATGTGCTAGATCCAGAGGTTTACCAGTTTTGTTTTGTTTTGTTTTGAATTTGGAGAACACCCTCTTAACAAACCCACTGCTTACCTGGATCCGCAGAGGGTTTTGTCTCAAGATGGGTTGAGAGACTGGAATGAGTGCTGTTGGCGAGGGACCGGGGTAAACCGTAGGCCCTCCTGAGGCGCCCTCCTTGCTTACTCTCTCCCTGGTCTCAGTGTCGCCACCTAGTGGGATGCCTGCCTCGAACCACATTTTTGCATCCTTCCAGATTAGAGGACCACATCGTTTTTGTTTAAACCGGGATGCATTTGAGAGTGAAGGGAATGCATAGTTAATAATTACACCTGGGCCGCAGGTGTCAACTACCCAGTTCTGGGCACATGGTCCATACAGTTGCCCATACAGCCAGACTTTGCTGGAGATGGGGCTGGAGAAATGAAGGTTGAAAAGAGTATGTGACAGGGGCTCACAGCTGGCAGTTCTGTTTCCACCAGGCCGTGGGACAGTCAGTCCTCTCTGCTTATTCAGGTCAGCAAACATTTGTTAACACATTATTGACCAGGGACTTTTTGCAGAAACTAATGCCTGTGGAGTTAATATGTTTCCAGTCAGTAATGTGTTAAGCACCCCGAGTGTAGATTTGATTAAGACTGAGGAAGGTCACATGTAGAAGGGAAACTGATAGGTAACTGTAAGTTAATGTAAGGTGTGGACTGCTTTGACAGCTGTGGGGAAAGATGCCGAGGAGCAGAGAGGAAGAGCTCTCAGCCTGGTGGCAGTCAGGGAAGGCTCCCTGGAAGAGGAAGACCCCGGCTGAGTCTTGCATCGTTAGGTGGCTCTATAGAGGGCATCGGGTATGGCAGAGAAGGTAGACAGGCATGGCAGGGCCATGTGGGGAGTGGGCCACAGACGGTCTGGAATGAATATCAGGTTCAAGTCAGAGAGAGGCAAGAGTTGAGGTCCCTGGGTTAGAGCATTACGATGGCCAGGCTACACAGTTTTGGCTTGATTTTGAAGGCCTCAGTGTGGTGGGGTCAGAAGAGCATTCTGGAAGGAGCCCCCTGGCTGCAGGAAGTGGGCCACGGGAGGGCTCAGAGAAGGATCCAGCCCAGGCATCAGACTTGGGGGTATCTTGGAGGTGCGGCCAGTTTGTTTGAGTCAAGACATGTACAAAGTGATGATGTCTCATGTTATTAGTGTTGCTACCAAGGTGGGAAGGTCAGGGGTGGGGGCACAGTTTTAGCTGAATGACAAGAACTAACACTGTGGAGTGCTTTATGTGTAAACGCAAGACGATGTTAACTCCTATGGCCCCAGTGATATCCTTAGAGGGGGACATGGGGACTGCCCCCACACCCAGATGGAGGGTCTGAGGCTCAGGGCACCCGTACGGTTGGTGGACGAGCTGGGACTCGAGTCCAGGCCGTTTGACGGCAGACCCTCCCTTACCCCCACCCCCGTCTCTACATTCACAGCCCTCCCTGAAGGGCCTGGGCCTCCGCTGGAGCCAAGCTTTTGTCTTGTGTGGTAGCTGATGTCCACTTAAAGCACTGAAACTGTGGACTCGGGGGCTCTGCCGAACACGAGGGTCACAGCCAGGGGAGGGCAAGCCCCAGCAGTCACTGCCGGGGGAAACAGCAGAGGACCCTGCAGGGGGGTCAGGAATTCCTGGCCCGGTCCCTGGCCCCTCCCCCCGCCCCAGCAGCAGGGAGCTAGCGAGCAGTGATGAGGGTTAACAGCGCTCAGCCGAGGCCCCCTGACAGTGCCTTCTGTGTTTCCATAGGTGGAAAGGAGACTATGGGACCAGAATCCAGCAGTACTTCCCGTCCAATTACGTCGAGGACATTTCACCAACAGAAGGGGAGGAGGTGGATAAGCAGGTGAGTCTCCATCGTTCGTTGCAGGGAGGGACCCATTGATCCTGTTCTGAGGGCCCTGCCGAGCCAGCTCCGTGGACGCGTTTTTGCATATGTTGCCCTGAGCTCTGGACCAGGGACAGCAGAGGGATGGGGAAATCAGGACTGTCCCTGAGTTGTGGGTGAAAGTCACTGTGACCAGATAGTCAGGTTTAAATCAGGTTGTGCTGGGCCGGAAGGCTTTGCGTATGCAGGAGGATTCCCTCCAGAGTGAAAATGGCCAGACGGGGAATTTGTCCTTTGCTTAAACCAGCTTGCAGATGAAACACATTTAGCTTGGCCAGCCAGACGTTCAGAACGTGCTCCGTGTGAGTAAGCAAGGTGGCGCACGTAGGGGGTGAGGGGAGGCTCTTCTGGTGACATTGCAAACCTGGTTTCTGCTCACTGCCTCTTGCTCAGAAAGCTTGAAGAGCAGCTGCTTTCAAGGTGACAGCACTGCTCTGAGGCTGAAATCATAGACTTTCTTCTAAGAGAGTTGGGACAGTCTGGGAAGGCTGCACGGAGGAAGGGGCCTTTGAGCGTTAAAAGTCAAGTTAGAGTTCAACAGCGAGAGACCGGCAGGAGGGAATTCCAGGTGGGAGATACAGCCTGAGCCAAAGTGTGGTGGTGGAAACACAGTTCACTGTGCTCGGCCTGAGGCAGAGACGTGGCCCTCCCAGCTGTGTCTGCCCCATGTTGCCCTTTACCCACGGTCAGCATTAGCCTGGTGGAGGGTGGGGATGAGTCCATGCAGTGGGCAGATACACAGTTCTACCAACTTTTCAGAGACCAAGATACTCCCATCTCCTCTGGCCTCTGGGATGGTTCAGATGTGCAGTGGAAGGAAGAGCTGGCAGGTGGAGCAGAAAGCCTGGAGGCCAGATTGCAGAGCTTAGGTGTGGGTTCCGTAGGACACAGGGAGCCACAGAAGGTTCTGGAGCTGGGCTGGAAAAGGAGGCCAGTCCCATTTCATAATAACATCACAAGAAAGGGTCTAGGGTGTTTTTTTGAAACCGGATCTGCAGAAACACCTTGAAACCTGCTCTAGACAGCACAAAGCATGTTTTTACAGGTGGGAAATGAAACGCTGAACCTGCCGGCACCTACTCGCCGCTGGGTCCCTGTCAGCAACAGGCTTCATTATTTGGCTCTCTCCCCACGGATGTAGGGAAATGCATTTTAAACAGCTCCACAGGCAGTGTCTCTGCTAAACGGTGTGCTTTGGAAACTGGTTATCTTTTTATTATTCCCGTTAAGACGAACGTGAGTTATGTCCTGTTTCTTCACAGATTATTGAAGACAATCCCTTAGGGTCCCTTTGCAGAGGAATCCTGAATCTCAACATCTATAATGTTGGTATGTGCACACGTGGTCTCAGCCTGGATTCCCACCCAAGTCGTCCCTCCCCACCCCCCGACCCCCCCACCCCCCGACCCCCCGACCCCCAGAGCCTGGCCTTTGGACCGCCCCAGGCAGGGGTGGGGCTTTCTAGCCTCAGCTTGAGTACTGAAGCTGAGTACTGGGCCAGGCTGGTCAATGACTTCATCTTACGTCTCATAAACTGCTATGCTATTCACATCTCTACAGTGAGAAAACAGCCTGCTGCGTACATAACAGGTGCTGGACGGGCATGGGCTGCTGTTACTCCCAACACCGTCATCCTTATTTCAGGGGCCCGCCTGGGTTCCCCGGGCTTTTCTGGGAGGAGCCGAGACATCCGTGCAGTGGAATGTGAAGTTGGGGGTGTTGGTTCTTAGCCCAGCTCTGCCTCTCAGGCCCTGCGAGACCCTGTATCTGTCATAACTCCCCCGAGGCTGCAGCTGCCTTCAGCTCAGCTGGGCATCAGGAAGCCTGGCCTCCCCCTCGGAGCTTGGGGCAGGCCGTGGTGGCAGGGGTGTGATCTGCACAGGGCTTCCTGGGCCCTTGTAAGATGGAAGGGCTGGCGGCAGTGAGGAGAGGCTCTCGGGCAGGAAGCCAGAGCAGCTCGCTTCTCGGGGGCTGCCCAGGTTTCCAGAGCTGGCTTCCGTGTCCTCTGCCCCTCCCACCTCGACCCCCACCCCACCGCAGCCCATCAGTCCATCAGCTCAGCAAGTGGGAGAACGACTCTCATTCCAGTTAACGGATGAGAAAACAAAGCCCTGTAGTGACCACGGGAGCTGCCCGAGGTTCCACTGCGATTATGGGATGGGCTGGATCCAGGACTTCCCTGGTGGCTCAGATGGTAAAGAATCTGCCTGCAATGCAGGAGACCTGGGTTCGATCCCTGGGTCGGGAAGATCCCCTGGAGAAGGAAATGGCAACCCACTCCACTATTCTTGCCTGGAGAATCCCATGGACGGAGGAGCCTGGCGGGCTACAGTCCACGGGGTTGCTAAGAGCTGGACAGGATTGAGCATCTCCACTGGATCTAGGGCATCCTGTCCTCCCTTCCCTTGCCCTTTGTATCACCCTGCACTGCATTTTCAGAGCACAGGCCTGTGGCTCAGGGTGGTGAGTGGGGAGGGGACTCAGGTCTGAGTTGAGCCTCAGCTTTGGCCGCTGCCAGCTCTGTGACCTTCCGTGGGCTACTCCGCCTCAACCAGTCTCTGTTTTCTCTCCTGTGAAACGGGCAGAACGGGAGTAGCACCCCAGAAAGGGCGACGAGGATTAATAAGGTACAGTGGGATGTGATCTGCTTAGAGCACCGCCTGGCAGATGAGCCCAGGGATCTTAGCTGAGGGGATTATTTGGCGGATAATTTTTCCTTTTGTAGCCATCATTTTCTCTGTCTAGAACATACTTTCTCCTCAGAGAGAACTGATTCCATGCCTAGCTTCTTGGGGCTGCCGGCCATGTGTGCCCTATGCCCATCACTCCAGTCTCTGTCTCTATCTTCGATGGCCAGCTGACTCCCTGGTGTCTTGGGCTCCCTTTTCCTCTCCTTCCTGTGATGAGGATACTGGTTCTCAGGTTTAGGGTCCACCTGGAAGGCAGGGATGATCTCCTGAGATCCTTCTGTACATCTGCCCAGACCCCCATTTCCAGATAAGGTCACATTCACATTTAAGACACGCATTAAAACCCAGACCGCTACCTGATCCAAGGTAGATTTTCCAGTCAGCGCCGACATCCACAGTGATGGTCGGCTTGGGGTCCTAAGAGAAGTGGCCTGGGACCTAGAAGTCTGGTCATCTTGGCCTTCTGTCAGGCTGATCAGGACTTTTGTTATCCTTTTCCCAAAGTAAAAGCCCCACATGGGAAGAACCAGAAGCCTTTCGTCTTTATCTTGGAGCCCAAGAAGCAGGGCGACCCTCTGGTAGAGTTTGCCACGGACAGCGTGGAGGAGCTGTTTGAGTGGTTCCAGAGCATCCGGGAGATCACCTGGAAGATGGACGCCAAGGTAAGCCTGGGCACCTGGGCTCTGCTGAGCCTGGTGTCCTCCGGCTTCTGGTCCTCTGCCGAGGTGCGGGTGGGTCCAGGCCGCAGCCACAGAGAATTTGGGGGGTGGGGCAGGGAGGGAGCTCAGACAGCAGGAGCGGAGAGAAAGGGGGCGCTGGGTCTTCCTGTGGGGGCTGCGTCTTGTGTGAAACCTTTGAAGGTTCAGCGTGTGCGTGGTGACCCTTGATGTTTGAGGCCTGTTCGGCCCCGTGTATCTTAACAATAAAGCTTTGCCGTCCTCTTTTAAATGTTATCTTGCTCTAAATACTATCCTCTAATACTCTAAATACCATCTAAATACTTGGGATAAAGCAGCCTGGATCCTTCCCGTGCATTCACTGAGCTCATCTCCCTGGACTGGAAAGGGCCCTGGGTGTACTGGAATTCATAAGACCCAGCCCCTTCCTTCCAGAAGTTTCTGTTCTTGTGGGGGAACCTCCACTCCAGATGGGCATGAGCTTTTGGGGATTTATCCTGAAAGGTCTTTATTTTGTTTCAGTTTTTACTCTGGGGGCCACCCCCGCGGCAGGTAGGATCTTTGATCCTGGGCAGGGGGTCGAGCCCACACGGCCCGCATTGGAAGCGGAGTCCTAACCGCTGGCGGTTTTCTGAGAAGGGTGAGGTTCTAGTAAGAACAGGAGGGTTAGAACTAGGCCGACTGGAGTGTGCCTCCTGGCGTGGCTGGACCCTGGGCAGGTAACCACACTCCTCTGGGCCTCGGTTTCCTCGTCAGTAAGACGGGGAGCTGGGTACCTAAGTCCCAGGGTGCGGTGAGGACGAGGTGGGGCAGTGGTGGATACCACAGGCCACGCCTGACACTCAGCAGGGCCTGAAGTCGCGGTGGCATTTCACCACCACACTTGTCGTGCCTGGAGGGCCTGGAGGTGTTGCCGTCTCTTGGGTGATGGAGCGTGGTGCTGTCTGGTCTTTCTTGTGGCCACAGAGCCGGGAAGAAGCTTTAGGAAGGTTCCCCATGTGCCCGGCTGCTTCTCAGGCAGATCCTGACCCAAAGGACTGACCCGGGAACTTCCTCAGGTTCTCCTGGACCCCTCTGACCTCTGCTTACAGGCGACGAGTCTCCCTCCTCCAGTGTACTTGGCCTGACCTTTTCTTCCCCGCACTGGGGGCGACTTCACAGTTGGCCAGTCTCTGGTCACCAGAGGCCCCGGGACTCATCTTCTCAACGCCCCAGAGTAAAGTCCTCTTCTTTTCAAGACTTTGTGTCGAGGGCTGTTCAGACGGGCACCTTCCCTGGCATGCCTCCCATCTTCCTTCCATCCCAGATCCTCATCACGAGGCCTTATGTACGGTCCTTATTCTCTGCAAGGCTTGTCACGCCGTCACATCAGTCACTCGGGATGGCCCGCGAGCCTGTGGCCAGCGAGGCTGCCCCGCCTCCGTGTGGCCGTCTCATCCGTGTGCTCGCGCCTCCAGCGCAGCGCCTCCGAGGCTCCGGGTGGGGCCCGCTGTCCGGGGTTCGTCTGAGAGAGAGTCTCCGCCGTCTCCTTCCAGGTGTGTTCTTCAGTGTAGGTTGAGTGGTTGTCATCGTGCTCTGGATGGCGCCGCTTGCCCCCCGTGGTCCTCCTGAGCATGTTCTAGTGTGTGACGTTCTGGGCCCCTCTGGCTGAGAACAGAGAAGCAGCCTAGTGAGAGCGTTTAGCCACCGTTCCCTGCAGACTGATTCTCAGGCACTCAAGTGTGGGGCTGGGAGGGCAGAGGGCGTGGCCGTGATACCCTCTGGCCGGGTGCTTCCCGCGTGCTAAGTTGCTTCGGCCGTGTCCAACTCTTTGCGACCCCATGGACTGTAGCCCGCCAGGCTTCTCTGTCCACGGGGATTCTCCAGGCCTAAGAATTCTGGAGTGGGTTGCCACGCCTTCCACCAGAGGATCTTCCCAACGAGGGGCTCGAACGCGTGTCCCCTAGGTCTCCTGAATTGGCAGGCAGGTTCTTTACCACCTGGGAAGCCCCTGGCTCTCTCCGTTTCTTCTGGAGGAAAACGTGACTTCACTGGAAGGTTGTCTCCCTCATTCCCCACCACAGGAAGGGTTTTGAAACTAAGCCTAGCTCTTCAAGCCTGCCGTTCTCGCCTTTGATCTACATTCCTTTTAAATTAGCTTTTACAGCTCTAAGTCCTCTACTGGTGGCTCAGTCAGTAAAGAGTCTGCCTGGGATGCAGGAGACCCGGGTTCGATCCCTGGGTCAGGAAGAGCCCCTGGAGAAGGAAATGACATCCCACTCCAGTATTCTTGCCTGGAGAAGTCCAGAATTTCATGGACAGAGGAGCCTTCTCATATGATTATGAATGTTCAAAAAACAAAACCAAAACACAGGAGGCAGCAGAAGTGACCAAGGTTCTGTGCTGGGCACAACCAGCTGTGGGAGCGGCTGGTGCCACCGGGAAACCAACGTGCACTGTGCCCTCAGTGCACTCCTGGGAGCTCCTCGCCGAGGCCCTGAGAACCTGCCCGGGGCCCGGTAATTTTACATCCTCTCTGGCTTCCTTTGGTCGATGGCAAAAGACCAGTCACTGAGGTCTGTCTAGTTTCCAGAGCCTGACCAAGGAAGTGTGCTGTGATGCCAGACTCTGGGACAGCCTCTGGGCAAAGCTCTGCGGGTCTAGAAAGGAGCTGCTGCACAGTTCTGAAGCAGCAGCTGGTGTTTCATCTTGAACTGATCTGCTTTCTGCTGAAGCTGAGAAAAAAGTGATGCTCTATAATCTTTGGTTGCTTTGTGTTCTGTGAGGCCAGAGGTCCCCGCCCTATGACACAGGTGTGGCTTGCCTCACCCCACCCGGACTTTAAAGCAGTCGTATCATCATTAGAAGCGAGCTGTGTCGTTGCCAGGGTTTCGTCTCCCCAAACAGTGTGTGGTGAAGATTGTGCACCAAGAAGACGTTGACACAGGGATCAGGAGAGCACACCGGGGGTTTGAGCTTAGCCAAGGCTTCAGTCTCCCCGAAGCACTGGCCGCAGACTGACACCTTCCCTGCTCCGTGCCAGCCCTTGGAGCCTTACTGCTGCAGCTTGTTTGGTGCCTAGGGGATTCAGGGCATGTGGGAACGGAAGCTGGCGTGCTTAGATGAACTCTGGCAAATTTCATGTTCCGATCTGCCCCAGTGAGCGGGTTGCTGCCCGAGCTCAGGTGACAGGCTCGTTTGCTGGTCACTGCTAGGGTTCGCTGGGGCCTTGGGACGTTTGTCAGCAGTCCTCGGCGAAGGCATTCTCACAGAAGTCGGGGTGTCCTCCCCCGCTTGTTTAAAAAGTGGGCGCACTTGTCCTTGGCCTGGAAAGGCGTCTCTGGGGCAGTCCGTGGCACCCTCGTTTCTCTCGTGCCCAGCGAGGGGAGAGGCCGCCTCCTTGAGTTAGCACGGTAGCTGCAGCAGGGACGGGCTCGGGCTAGCCCACCGTGCAGACGAGGAGACGAGGCAGAGGGGCTCGACGGCCGGCCCACTGGGCAAAGCCAGCAACTCAGCCAGCTCTCAGACCCGCCCCCGAGTCCAGTCCCCGCCGGGTAACCGCTGTGACACCCCTGTCACCACCTGTCACCTGAGCACTCGCCACCAGCGGGAGGTCCTGCTTCCCAGGGACCTGTCTCGGGTGGGGTGGGGGGACACGCGTCTGGACACTCGTGCTGAAAGGTACCAGCGTGGGACAGTCGGATGAGGGACGGTGCAAGGCTGGGGGAGGCCGTGGGCATTCTGGAAGGTGTAGGGGACGCAGTGTCTCTTTCCTAGTCCCGGATGGAGGTCTCCAGGAAGGCGTCCTGGAGGAGTGAGGCGGGGGGTCCAGAGGAAGAGGGACCCACGGGCCTGCCGAGGAGGGAGGAGGGCGAGGGGCCAGGACGGGCAGCGCTGTGGTTCAGGGAGACCTGGCCTGTGAGCCTGGGGGCGCTGCAGTGAGGTCTCCGGCACCCGGTGGCCGAGGGCGCAGAAGCGCCGAGGGCGGTGACAGGGGTGAGGCCACCGCGCAGGCCTCTGGTCTTGGCGGGGACCTGCTGCGGGGCCTGGATCAGCCGCTCACCCTGTCTGTGTGCTGCGGGTTCTTTGGAGAACAGAGATACAGTCTTCCTCCCGGGGGTGGGTGGGCTTAGATAGTATCCGTCAAGCACTCACTCAGTGTGTGATGCCTGGAGCCAGGCAGCCCCAGCCCCCCGCCCCTGTGCTGAATGTTGTCACCTGTAGGTGATAATCCTCCCAGGGGGTCCGTCCCCACCGTGGCCCCTGGGGGGATGAGTTCGAGGTTGGCAGGGCTTGAGAGGGAGGCCTGGTTTGGAGTGGAGTGAGTGGCCTGTCGGTGACACGGGGATGGACTTGACTGTAGGGTCCTCCAGGGGCGAATGGCTTCCAAGTCCACGGCGTGTGGTCTGGTCCCCAGAGCCCTTTGCACAGAGCTGTGCATGGTTCAGGGGACAGCGAGTGAGCGCAAAGCTGCCATGGTCTACAGAGATCCTGAACTGGGACAACTAGAATTTTAGATGAGCTGTGACAGAGTGATTTTAGTGGGCTGGATAGGGCAGCGGGTGAGAGCAAGAGGCTTAAGGAGAGAGGCGGTGATAAAGAAGAGCCCTTGTCCCTGGTATTCTCGAGAGCCGCGGTCGGAGACTGAGCTCCACGGTGCTCCTGGGTCCAGATGGCATGGTGGAGAATTTCCACAGGCAGAGGAAGCAAGGGAGCGGGGCGGGGGTCGGGGGAGGGAAACTCTCCACCACTGCGATTTGCACATGTGCGAGGGCCAAGCAGAAAGACGGGGTGGGGGGAGACTCAAGAGGAGGAGGGCGCCCGCCAGGTGAGCTGGAAGAATGGGGTTTCCCAGGGGCCAGCTTGAGAGCTGAAACTAAAGACGGTTGGCTCCACACAGGAGAACAACATGAAGTACTGGGAGAAGAACCAGTCCATCGCCATCGAGCTCTCGGACCTGGTCGTCTACTGCAAGCCAACCAGCAAGACCAAGGACAACCTCGGTACCGTCTGCCGTCACCCCGCCTCCCCGCCTCGGTGAACACGGGTTCCTTTCCGAGCCTGGCGCTGTCACGCAGCATGGTGATGGTGGTTCCTGCTCATCCTCCGCGTGCCAAGTGGGAACCTCCCCATCAGAGTGTCCTCGGGGCCAGGATGCTGGTGAAGCAGGCCCTCCTGGTAGCTTTAGGAGGAAAAACCCTCTTAAAGGGTGGATTGTTTTTTTTTTTTTTCCTGCTGACGTAACCAATCACTACACATTTGGTGGCAGAAACAACATATGTTTATTCTCTCATAGTCGTGGACTAAGTCAGTATCACTGAGCTGAAGTTAAGGTGTCAGCAGGGCCCCCGCTCCCTCCAGGGGAGGATCTGGTCCTGGCCTCTGGCAGCTTCTGGTGGCCGCTGGCATTCCTTGGCTTTTGGCCATGTCACTCCAGTCCCCACCGCTGTGGTCACGTTGCCTTCTCTTCTCTGTAGTCCCATCTCCCTCAACCTCGCAAGTGCAAAGACTGTGGTTTCATTTAGGGCCAGGTAATCTCCCCACTTCAAGCCCGCCATCTGCCAAGTCCCTTTGAAAGAACATAGTCACAGGTTCCAGAGGTCAGGACCTGGGTATCTTTGGAGGCCTGCTGCAGGAGAATTCAAAAGTGGATCTTTGACCACATTCTCCAAAGCAGCAGGTTCTTTGCGCTAATAGTGGTCCTAGTCACATTTTCTTTCCCCTTTCAAGTGGCTCCTGTGGTTGCTTGTAATTCCAGGGCAGAGAGAGAGGCAGTCCTAAGCCCTGGTGTTCGTGGTCATCGGGAGGCTGGTCCCTGGGCACCTCTCGATGTCCAGGGCAAGAGGCTGGAGCTCTTAACCAGAGTCGGCCAGGCCTGGCGAGTTTAGGAGCTGTCCTACCTAGAGCAGAGCTTTATCCAAACAGTTCAAGAATTGTTTGCGTTTCCCTCTATGCTGCTTCCCATTCATTGTCCCTCCACAGGCACCCCGTCTCCTCTCTCTATCCCCGCTTCCTGCAGGTGGGCGGTTCTCCTTCCATCAATATGCTGGGTTCACTCATCTCATGCCTGCGACACCTTCGCTGAGGAAGCCAGGGCCCTGCCTGCGTCTCCCACTCCTCAGATCTCCTCCCTGCTGACCCCTTCCTGCGCCACACCTTTCTATAACTGTATCCTGTATCGCTTTGGTGGTTTCCTGCACAAGGCTGCTGGTAGTTTTAAACAAAAAAAAAAACAGATTATATTAATCCTAGACTAAGAGGCAATGGGAACCCTGGGCTGCCTTTTCATCTCTGAGACTTCCACAGAGGGCCAGAGCCCGCTGCAGAACCAGTTACGATGGGACCGTCACAGCCACGTGAACTTCTCCAAGAGAGGTTCCGGGTTGCCTTTGACGACCTGCACATCCTGCCGGTGGCGTTAAGAAAAACTCGCAAGACACAGGATAAATGTTGACTCCCTCTCTTTGTGCAGAAAACCCTGACTTCCGAGAAATCCGCTCCTTCGTGGAGACGAAGGCTGACAGTATCGTCAGACAGAAGCCCAGCGATCTCCTGAAATACAATCAAAAGGGCCTGACCCGTGTGTACCCCAAAGGACAGCGGGTGGACTCGTCCAACTATGACCCCTTCCGCCTCTGGCTGTGCGGCTCCCAGATGGTGGCACTCAATTTCCAGACTCCAGGTAAAGGGGGCCGACTGTGGCCAGTAAACCTATGCTGGGGCATCATTCCAGGCACATTCTTCTGGGGCCACTGGTGCAATGCGGTGGCCGGAGCACGTAGTTTTTCTTAGGAGCCATCAGAGTTCAGCCAGCATGCTAGCATGAGGTCCCATCCCTTGAATGGTGCAGTGGAGGGACCACTGGGCACCCAGACCTTTGAGTTTGGCAGGCTTCTCGATGGTAAGTGACAGACATGGTCAGTCTGGTTTCAGGGAGAAAAGGAAATGCGTTTGCTCCCGTAATTTAAAAGTCTAGGAGTGGAGCTTCAGGCACAGCTGCATCCAGGTGTCCAGTGGCTATGTCGGCCCCCTCCTCTTTGGGGCCATCCCTCTCTGGCGGCTTTCTGCTGGGGCTGTCTTCTGGAGATAATCCTCTGCTGGAAAAAGCCAGCATGCCCACCTTCTTCGTGCAAAGGGCAGCGTTAACTACAGAGCAGGGCGCAGAGGCGCCGTGGTGGTTCTTTCAGCCTCTTTGGAGGCATGCTCATCGGTGCTGCCTCCTTTATATCGTCTTTGTGCCTGCGTCACACTCCACTGAGTGGAGCCATCATGTCCTCAACTGGCGCCCTGCTGCGGCGGCCCGAGGTAACTCCCTTCATTGCTGTTGCAGACGGCACTGCTCCCCGTAACCTTGTGTGAACCTCCCTTCACACGTGGGAGCACCTGTGGTGCAGGGCGGATCCAACAGCTTTGACCAACTTGGCCCCGAGCGAAACCACTGCACCCCTGTATCCAGGAGTGTCCGGGCCAAGATACTCCGCCAGACCGCACTCCATGGAGACTGGGCGGGAATGCAAACGGGTGAAACTCTTTCTGGCTTCACTTCACCAACTTAGTTTCAGCAAGTGCCTCAGTCTTTGATAGTGAAAACTGGTGTCACACTGTAGTCGGAGCTTTCCTTATTGGTAACTTCTCTGAGTAACAGAGAAGTGAACCAGGTTTTCATATCCTTAAGAAACATAGGCATTTTCTTTTCTGCAGGCTATATTTGTGCTTCTTATTTTTCTAAGGGGGTGTAGGTATTCTCAGCAAACAGGTATCTGATTTCTTAACAGGTTAAAGTTACCTGTCAGTGGAGTGAAACAGATTTTTCTAAAGCATGTCAGATTCTATGGAAATTTTGTCCTGTGTAAAAATGTTTAGCTTTGAGTACATTCTGGACTTTGTATCATACTCGGAAAGTTGTCCCCAGTGTGAATTTTTTTTTTTTTAATCTGCAGGCTATATTTGTGCTTCTTATTTTTCTAAGGGGGTGTAGGTATTCTCAGCAAACAGGTATCTGATTTCTTAACAGGTTAAAGTTACCTGTCAGTGGAGTGAAACAGATTTTTCTAAAGCATGTCAGATTCTATGGAAATTTTGTCCTGTGTAAAAATGTTTAGCTTTGAGTACATTCTGGACTTTGTATCATACTCGGAAAGTTGTCCCCAGTGTGAATTTTTTTTTTTTTAATCCAATTTTCTTCCAATAACATGAGTTTCTAATGAATTTTTAAACCCATAGTTTTAAGTCAGATACCTATTTTCACAGCCAGCTCACATTATTTTTATCTTCCACTGGGGTATAGTTGCTTTGCAATGTTGTGCTAGTTTCTGCTGTACGGTCAGGTGAGTTAGCTCCGTGCACACCCCTCCCTCCCTCTTGGGCTTCCCATCCCAGCCCTCCCGGTCAGCGCAGAGCGCCGTGCAGAGCTCCCCGGGCTACCCGGCAGCTTCCCACTAGCTGTCTGTCTGATAGATGGCAGGGAGCGGGCATCAGCCCTGGCCTCCCAGTGTCCACGTGTCCCTTCCCTGCATCTGTGTCTCTGTTCCTGGCCTAGGGCCCTCAGTGCCATTTTTCTAGATTCCACATGCATATATGTGATGCCCGTTTTTCTCTTTTGGACTTACTTCACTCTGGATGACAGACTCTGGGTCCATCCGCCTCGCAACAGATGACCCAGTTTTGTTCCTGACTTATGGCTGAGTGGTATTCCGTTGTATGAGTGTGTCACATCTTCCTTATCCATTCATCTGTCGGTGCGCCTCACGTTACTTCTGGAAGAAGGTCTAAGTCCTCCCCTACCCAGCCCCTTGGCCCCCTTCTTGCCCCGCTCTCAGCAGCAGCTCTCTCCTCCCCAGATAAGTACATGCAGATGAACCACGCCCTGTTCTCCCTCAACGGGCGGACGGGCTACGTCCTGCAGCCTGAGAGCATGAGGGCGGAGAAGTACGACCCCATGCCACCCGAGTCCCAGAGGAAGATCCAGATGACCCTGACGGTCAAGGTAAGGCCCCACCCTCTGCCTGGGCTCCTTGTGTAAACCGTCAGCCCCCAGACGCAGCTGAGGGTCTTTACTGTGGTGCCCGCCAGGGTCGTTGCAGGGGCGTAGAGGCAGGAGGGCGTCTCCCCAGGTCCATCGTGGTCACCTCCCCTTGTTGTTGCTGGGGCGAGTTACAGATCCACCTCTTGCTGGGTTCAGCAGGGTCAGCATCTGGTCACACGGCTCTGCTCTTTACTGAGGAGAGGGCTTATCCCTGCAATGGCCACTTTGAGGGGTGGAAGCGTTTTAAAACTGACACAACTTTTAGACATTGCGTTGTCTCTGTTAAGAGTCTGTTTTCTCCTGTTTGGAAACTATTTCCCACATCCACAACAGGGAAGCGGTGGGGGTGCCCGCTCCCAGAGGGTGTAGCACCTCACCAGTGATGAGGACACGAGAGCCCACCCATGTTGCACTCTCCAGCTCTGCCCAGGGAGTGCGGGCGGGCGGAATTCTGACACTTGGCTCTTGGGGCCCTAGGTGCTGGGGGCCCGTCACCTCCCCAAGCCCGGCCGCAGCATCGCGTGCCCCTTCGTGGAGGTGGAGATATGCGGAGCGGAGTACGACAGCAACAAGTTTAAGACGACGGTTGTGAGTAAGTTGCCTGGGTCCTCTCCTCACTGAGACTTCAGGTGAGTGGAGCCGCACGCTGGAGATGCTGGTCAGCGGGGCTTCACTAACGCGCTGGTGGCCAGGTCTTTCCCTTCGTCCCCCTTGCCCTCTGTGGGCAGCTCGGAGGGGCAACGGAGGGCCATGGGACCTGAGAGCTGGACCCACTGTGGTGTTTCTCAGCCCGTCACCCACCTCAGGAGGCCTGGGTGAGGCTGCAGCGCCCTATGCCCGTCACTCCGGGGTGTCCCCTCTATGTATCAGCCCCCACCTAAGTCCAGGGCTCAGAGAGGATGCGGCTGACCCGCCCCCAAGGCTGCAGCCAAACTTGGGTGATCTGACCCCACAGCGGGTGGGGAGGCCCAGAGAAATGGCTTGTTCTGCCATTTGAAGCCTGGGAAGAACTGAACTGGGGCCTTTCTAGGCTTGGGATCACGGGCGCCTGGCAAAATGCAGCCGGATAAACAGCTCACAGACTGGCCAGTGAAGGTTGCCTCTTTTCTCTGCTCCCTGAGTGACTCTCCCCAGTGACTCCAGAACCTACCACCTGTTCAGAGCCTGGCCCACCTCCCCTATCAGACGAGCGATGTGGCCCCCAGCGCGTCTTTTCTTCCTTACAAATCTGCTGTTGTTCTGTGGTCCACCTCCCATCCCTCCCACGTCCCAGGGAGTTGAGATGGGAGAGTCTGAGGAGAGGTGGTCCCATCTCCTCTGCTTACTGAGGGTCAGGTCTGTGATGCCACTGAAAAAAAAAAAAAGGATCAGATCCTGGCCTAGATGTGTATTTACACGGCTGCTAAGGAGATCCAAAGCTGACGGGTGTAGAGATGGTGAACTGAGAGGGAGCAGGACAAATGGGGCCCCTGAAAGAGCCTGGATCTTCTTCCAGATGACAATGGCCTCAGCCCTGTTTGGACCCCAACGCAGGAGAAGGTGACGTTTGAGATTTATGACCCCAACCTTGCGTTTCTGCGCTTTGTGGTTTATGAGGAAGATATGTTCAGCGATCCCAACTTTCTGGCCCATGCCACGTACCCCATTAAAGGAATCAAGTCAGGTAAGGCCCGTTTTAATTACAGCGTTCAGTTTTTCTTGGCATCGTCTTTTGGTTTGCGTTGCCGGCTTTTGGAAAGAATGGTGCCTTTGTCTTGGTTTGTATTCAGTCGTGGGTAGGCTGAGCAGTGGGTCCTCGTGGGAGTCCTGTGAGCAGGACAGAGACAGGGGAGGGAGGCAGCTTGGGGGCTGGGGGCTCCAGGGGGCTCCTGCATCCAACGTTGGATTACTAGCTGGCGGTCCACTCGGCACTGTGATTGGACTTCGTTTTGGAAGCTTACACTCTGTTGGCCTCTCCTCAGGCAGGCTCAGGGGCTGGTTAGGTGCTTGGAGGGGAGGACGAGGCCCAGAGCCACGGTCTTAGGTCCCTTCTCCCCTCCTCGTCCTGGGCAAGTCATCTGGGCTGTCAGAGCCTCACCTTCCTCTTCTCTGAGGTGGGCTGATTCACTTCTGATTGTCTCCCATGCTGAGGAAAACACAACCCCCTGTGTGCCTGGAAAAGGGCCCTGTATTTCTGAGAAAAACAGCCACAGATCCTTCTGGATTCTTTATGAGGTCACTGGTCCCTGTTTTTCAAGGATCATTTTTTCGAGAGAAAAAGACCACTCTCCTTTTAGTAATTTGTATACACAGATAGTCTTTTCTCTTGATGTTGCTTGAAAACCTTGGGTCTTTTTTTTTTAATTCTTTTCAACTTGGAAACATATCAGATACTCCCTAAATTTCTGCACCTTTCTCTGTATCTGCCTTTGATCATTTCTACAACTAGGTGAGTGTGTGGGGTGGGGGGAAATGCAGGTTCCTGGGCCTGTGCCACGGTGTCCTCCCTCAGCCCCTCCGGGGCGGGGCCCAGGAAGCTGCACGTGGAGCCAGCTGCTCAGCTGGCACTTGGAGAAGACTGAGCGAGGCCTCGGCTGCCCCTCTGAGGACACGCCCCCCCTGGAGACACACTGGCCTGGCTAGAAATGCCACACCGTTCCCCTAATCTGGGAAAAGCAGTGCATACTCGTTCGTAAGTCTGAGAGGCCTGATGTTTGCCAGTCCTCTGGGTTAACTTGCCCCTACTTCCCAGCAAATGACATTAAACTCAGCTAGTTAGCCACAGGCCTTCTTCACTCTGCAATTCACCTCCTTCACATCAGCCAAGTCAGTCAGGCTTACAACGGATTTTTTTTTCCCCCATAAACAATAATGTATATTTTTGCAATAAATAATGTGGCAACAATGTTTGTAAATTAAAAATTATAAGAGTATTAGGGTAAATAGACAAGAACATTGTAAGGGGCATTCCCTGGTGGTCCAGTGGCAAGGATTCCATGCTTCCACTGCAGGGGGGCATGGGTTTGATCCCTGTTCAGGGAACTAAGATCACACATGTAGTGCAAAGCTGCCACACATACACAAAATCCACATTGTAGGGGATTCCAGTTCCAGTTCAGTCGCTTGGTCATGTTTGACTCTTTGCAACCCCAGGGACTGCAGCATGCCAGGCCTCCCTGTCCATCACCAACTCCCGGAGTTTACTCAAACTCATGTCCATTGAGTCGATGATGCCATCTAACCATCCCATCCTCTCTCGTCCCCTTCTCCTCCTGCCATCAATCTTTCCCAGCATCAGGGTCTTTTCAAATGAGTCACTTCTTCGCATCAGGTGGTGTCGGATTTCTTTGTGGTAGCTGTGCCCTCCCCTTCTGGACATGGCACCCGCCGGACGCATCCCGCACGGTGCAGGGGCTCTGCCGTGTCCCCTCCAGACGGGGTCCTGACGGAGCCCTGGAGCCCCTCCAGGACTCAGAGAGAGCCGCCGCCTTAACTGTGTGGACTCCTCTCCAAAACGCTGTGACTGAGCTTGGGGGCATTTAGAACACAAATAACATCTCAAGGATGATACAGAATGTGACTGGCTGTGAGATGCTCCCAGGAAGACCTTCTCTCCCCGTCCTGCCTGGGACATCCATATTCATGGAGGGCATGCCACAGAATAACAATGCCTTTGTGCATAAGGCTTCGGGGCCTTCTGAACTCGAAAATAAACCCTGCCTGTTGTTAGCAGGGATGCACTTAAGCCTTTAAGCCAGCTGGAGCTCAGCAAAGAGGGAAAACAGCATTTATTGTGCTCGGCGCCTCAAAACTCTTCTCTCTTAATCCTCGCAGCAGTCCTGTGAACGGAGTTTTATCATCTCCGCTTTTTAAATATAAGCACTCTGGGGCCAAGAGATGTTAATTAACTAGCTCAGGGTCACACACCTGTCCGGCCAGAGCCTGGGATTCAGACCCGGGAATGTCTTGACTTCAAACCCCATGTTCTTCTTACTCTGCCGGCCACCCTCGGGGCCGCTGCGACTCCTGACCAGCCAAACACTGATGCTGCTTCAAGCGGTGTCTCTGTTTCCCTTTCCTCTCGGGTCTTGCTTGTGTCAATCAGAAGAAAAGTGGCATCAGTTTCTAGTGAACCTGGCCAGCACCTTTCAGCCCCGTCCACGTGAAGGGCTGCAGGTAGCAACGCGACTTGGGCGGTGGCAGGACGTCTGTGGAGCTGGAGTCGTCCCTCGGGAGGGGCGGAGCTCACTGCCCCGAACGGGGAGGCCGCGCTGGGCACTGGGCAGGGCCGCTCTGGGTGCATGGGCAGGGTACTCGGCGCCGCAGTGCGTTCTGGCAGTCGATCAACACCTACACCGACAGCTTCCACAGAGACCAGCTCCGTAGAGGTGTGGAACCTTGGCCCCGTCCCAGGCCTCTGGAGTCAGCATCTGCATCTTAACAAGATCCAGAGGTGATTCACATCTTAGCATAATTCCCAACAAGGGGAAAACAGCTCAGAAAACTTCTCTACAGCAGAATTCAAGGAGAGCAGGGTCCCCCAGAGTCCTTCAACGAGAAGAGTGTGACCTGAGAGTTTTGTGCCCACTCAAGTCTAAAATCAAAGGACGGATATGTTCAAACAGGCACAGTCCAGGGATTATATGTCTCCATGAGCTTGTACTGAAAATCTCAAAGGACAATTTTAGCCAGCCAGAATACCTAATGGAAAAAGGTCAGATCAGTAAGGAGGTGGTGAGCGTTGGACATTGAAAAAAAATCATTGTGTGTAAGTTTTACGTCACAAAAAGGACACTGAACAAATACGGAGTTCTTGTTCATGAGATTCATGCTGACAGAGAAGAAGTGTATAGATGCCTTCATCTTTCTTTGAAACAGGAAGTGAGTATCACCCGCTAGATTAGTGGGTGGATAAGCCTAAGTGGAAGGTTAATGTGAGATTCAGGTCGTGGGTGTTCAGGCGTTCCTTACTGTATTTTTTTGGCTTTTGCCAAAAACTAAGGGAACTAAGGAAAACTAAGCCTCTCTTTGTGGGAGGATCATGGTTACAAAATGGAATGCTAATATTACATACTATGTCAATGTAGAAATAATAATACAGTTTACCCAATTGGGGAAGGGAAAGGGAGAGATGCTATAGCATGCCAGTGTCCTCAACATAAGTGGCACAGAGAGAGTCAATAGATATTATTTAAAGATGATAAATCAGCTAACAGACTAAAAGGTTCTCTAAGCGATAGAAGGATAATCATCAAACAAGCCAAAACCTGACTGGCAGAAGGCACTTTATGCGTCGCTTGTCCCAGAAAATCAGTAGATAGAAGGCAAATATAAAGCTCTCAAGGCACAAATCTCTACTTACTAATAAGCCACAGGGATGTCCTGTGTAACAGCATAAGGAGTGTGGTAATACTGTACTTACTTCGGGAAGATGGTTACTGGAGTTACTGGGATAATTTCATAGCACATGCAGATGTCAAATCACTGTGCAGTACGCTGGAAACTAATATTACATTGTACGTCAACTACGTTTCCATTTAAGAAAAAGCTTTCAAGTCAAACTAGGGCTACGTAGTGAATCCCTAAGATAGAGTGTTCAGGGGAACCTGTAAGATTCAGAATGGCTGGTTGGGGTACTATTCTCTGTGATTTTAAGGGAAACACACTGCAGAGATGATTTTGGAAAGCCGTTAACAATGGTTCCTTCTGTAATACGAGGTATGAGTGGGTGGTATGAGATGTTAATTTCTGCTGTCTATTCAGTTCTACTACTCTATCAAAACAAGCCAAACAACCAACCTTTAAGATGCGTTGCCTTAACATTACTCACTGGGGAGGGGTGGGGGGAATACAGCCCCATCTTAACCCTCTCCCTCAATAAAAAGAAACATTTAAATGACTGGCAGACACAGGTCCTCACTACAAATAGGGAATGGCTTTTAGGGGAGGATGATCAACAGGGAAAACTGCCAAGGGACGGAAAGATTTCTTCCCACTGGAAATCTTTAAAAACACTTGCTCGTCCCAAGCTTTGTACAGGGCTGAGTGAAGAAGATGGACGTGGGGATTCATCACTCCTTTGCGTCTTTTGGGCTCAGGAATATTTAAGGGACTGAAACCATAGCTGTAGAGGGTCTAAATTCAGTGTGCAGTGCTCTGTGGGCTTTAATTCTTCCAAGTCACCTGCATTTCTAGAGGGCAGGCATTTTTAACTTCATTTCTCCAGCTGGACCTGGCAGTCAGGGCTGTGTTCGCAGCCCCACTCCCCAACCATCAGGTGGGGGGTGGAGGGGGGAACCTCTGGGCTCCAGAAAGGAAGTCAGCCCCCAGCACGGGGCCCTGACCTCTCTGGTCCATGCACTGGGCACGTGATCCCTGGGTACTGCAAGAAAAGCAGAGATCTGACGTGAACTGGTTTGTTTTTCCTACCTGCAGGATTTAGATCTGTTCCTCTGAAGAACGGCTACAGTGAAGACATTGAGCTGGCGTCCCTCCTGGTTTTCTGTGAGATGCGGCCAGTCCTGGTGAGTGGAGAAACACCAGTGGGTGCTCGCAGAGCCACGTCTGCGGCGGAGGGGGGGTGAGGTGGAGACGACCACTGAGTGTGGCTGAAGGACTTGGAACACATTTGAGAATCATCTAGCCAAACGCGCCACACCGTAAAAGGAGGGATCCTTTTAGCTACAGATTTCCTCCGAGGTCCTCCGGTTTTCCTTCCAGTAGCCTGTCTTCTTGCAGGATGCTGGACGGGTCTGTGAATAGGGTTGTGTTGTTGGAAAGAGGAAAGCTCTTTGGAAGTTCCATGCTTTCATTTCAGCTAGAGCTGGGCAAGACGATGCTCTTCTGGGTAAACTTGCCCTTCCACGTGCTTTCCTCCACCTGGTACTCTGGTACTTCCTTCCAGAGTTCTGCAAGTGTCCCATGGAGTCTTTTTATGGCTTGTCCTGCGGAAGGAAATTCACAGGCGTCAAGCTCCCATAGGGAGCGGCACTCCCTTTGTGGTTCTTTTTGCTCTTGGTGGAGCCTGCCTTCTTGGTTCTTTTGGTTTGTCGAGGCCTTGAAGATACAGTCTCTATGCTGATGAACCGGTTTGGGTTGGTTTGGTGGAAAGGGCTTGGCCTATTTGAACTATGAAAGAGGATGAGATAAGGTTGGTCGGACAAAAGGTTAAGAACGTAACACCGAGCAGTGGGTAGTTCAGGTTTTGGGTTTGATGGTGTGTGTTGTCATTCTGGGGGCTTCCCTGGTAGCTCAGTGGTAAAGAACACGCCTGCAGTGCAGGAGATGCGGGTTCGATCCTTGGGTCGGGACGATCCCCTGGAGGAGGGCATGGCACCCCACTCCAGTAATCTGGCCTGGAGAATCTCATGGTGAGAGGAGCCTGGTGGGCTACAGTCCATGGGATCACAAAGAGTCGGACACGCCTGAGTGACTGAGCTCATACACACACGCATGGTGATTCTGGAGCCTCGGAATTTTCCTGATGGCCGCTCCTATAAAATGAAACCCACAAGGGCCCACGTATGGCCACTACAGTCTCACAGGACCCTTCCATTCCCTTCCCACAAAACTCAGGATGGGCCAGGTGAGTCTGCGGCCACCCCAGTTCTCCGGTAACCTGGTTAGTGCCTCTACCTCGTTTTATCACACTTTTGTTTTTTTTTAAACAAATTGCAGGGTTGTGACAGGTCTGTTGGCACCGTTTTTCCAGCGGTGTCTGCTCTCCCCGTGTCTGGGTCACGCTTTGATGATTCTCTTATTTCACAGTCCCCTTTACTGTTGTACTTGTTACGGTGATGAGTGACCTTGGCTTAACCACTGACACTGTGCCTTGCTCAGATGATGGTTAACATTTTTTTTTTTTAGCAGTGTAGTCTTTTCAATGAAGGTAAGTATATATTTTTTAAAGACGTAATTCATGGGCTATATAGTACGGTGGGAAGGTGACTCTTGTATGTACTGGGAAACCGGAAAGTGTGTGTGACTCGCTTTATTGCGGCGGTCTCCCAGGTGTGCCTGTGGAGCTGAGCACGTCCAGTGGGGAGGGGATGGCAGGGGTGGGGTGCCTGTGAACAGCCAGAGCCGCCGCCCACACGGCGAAACCTCAGAGAGAAAGCCAGGCTGTCTGCATACCTGTTTGCCTTCGGTTCCGTTTTTACAACCTTGAGAGTTTTCCACTCCAAAGCGTTTTAGAAGTATCAAGACGTTTGGATCGTAGCCATTCTGACTGGTGTGAAATGGTACCTCATAGTGGTTTTGATTTGCATTTCTCTGACAATGAGTGATGTTGAGCATCTTTTCATGTGTTTGTTAGCCATCTGTATGTCTTCTTTGGAGAAATGTCTATTTAGTTCTTTGGCCCATTTTTTGATTGGGTCGTTTATTTTTCTGGAGTTGAGCTGTAGGAGTTGCTTGTATATTTTTGAGATGAGTTGTTGGTCAGTTGCTTCATTTGCTATTATTTTCTCCCATTCTGAAGGCTGTCTTTTCACCTTGCTAATAGTTTACTTTGATGTGCAGAAGCTTTTAAGGTTAATTAGATCCCATTTGTTTATTTTTGCTTTTCTTTCCAATATTCTGGGAGGTGGGTCATAGAGGATCCTGCTGTGATGTATGTCAGAGAGTGTTTTGCCTATGTTCTCCTCTAGGAGTTTTATAGTTTCTGGTCTTACGTTTAAAGTCTACAAATAATAAATGCTGGAGAGGGTGTGGAGAAAAGGGAACCCTCTTACACTGTTGGTGGGAATGCAAACTAGTACAGCCACTATGGAGAACAGTGTGGAGATTCCTTAAAAAACTGGAAATAGAACTGCCTTATGATCCAGCAATCCCA
The DNA here is from genome assembly GCF_055505025.1 of Bos grunniens. Classification (NCBI taxonomy): domain Eukaryota; kingdom Metazoa; phylum Chordata; class Mammalia; order Artiodactyla; family Bovidae; genus Bos; species Bos grunniens. Next base: position 8,598,184 of record NC_141182.1, read on the forward strand.
CTGCTGGCCATACACACTGAGGAAACCAGAATGGAAAGAGACACGTGTACCCCAATGTTCATTGCAGCACTGTTTATAATAGCCAGGACATGGAAGCAACCTAGATGTCCATCAGCAGATGAATGGATAAGAAAGCAGTGGTACATATACACAATGGAGTATTACTCAGCCATTAAAAAGAATACATTTGAATCAGTTCTAATGAGGTGGATGAAACTGGAGCCTATTATACAGAGTGAAGTAAGCCAGAAGGAAAAACATAAATACAGTATACTAACGCATATATATGGAATTTAGAAAGATGGTAACAATAACCCAGTGTACGAGACAGCAAAAGAGACACTGATGTATAGAACAGTCTTATGGACTCTGTGGGAGAGGGAGAGGGTGGGAAGATTTGGGAGAATGACATTGAAACATGTAAAATATCATGTAAGAAACGAGTTGCCAGTCCAGGTTCGATACACGATACTGGATGCTTGGGCCTAGTGCACTGGGACGACCCAGAGGGATGGTATGGGGAGGGAGGAGGGAGGAGGGTTCAGGATGGGGAACACATGTATACCTGTGGCAGATTCATTTTGATGTTTGGCAAAACTAATACAATTATGTAAAGTTTAAAAATAAAATAAAATTTAAAAAAAAAAGAAAAGAAGTATCAAGACGGAAGAGGATGACAAATACAAAGCACAGTAGGGAGGGGCCAGAGAACCTCAGTGACAGTTCATTGGTATACAATAAGCTCATGATGATGAAATTGTCTGAAAAGGATAAAGGGATGGATAATGGAAGGTTTTCCGTTTTGAAACAAATTTTAAGTGTTAGTGTTTTAGACTCTGTCAAAGTAAATGTACTGTTTATATGAAAATTATAGTTTTCACTTGAGCCTTAAACTATGGATCAAAAAAAAAAATCACCTTTCATGATTCTAAGTGATAGAAATGCTTGGACAGGACAGTTTTCAAGTCCTTCCTTTCCTGGTGGTCCTTGTTGAGCATTTGTGTGCACCCTGCTCTGCAAAGCTGTCATAAACAATCTGGAAGCACTGTAAAGAATTTAAAGGCTAGGGATCGCTGGCAGCAGGTCAAATTAGTATATTTAAAAGAAAATGTGTGTATTCAGGTTTGACCCTTGGTGAGCGAAGCTTCTGTTGTGGAGGTCCCTGAGAGGGGAGCAGGGGAGAGAAGGGGCGTTGTGTGGGGTTCCCAGGGAAAAGCTGTCTGAGAAGGTGCGGGTTTCATCGCTGCTGCGGGTTCCCGAGCTTTTAACTCCATGTGTCACCTGGTTGTAAGGCACTCATGGGCACCACTGGGTGTCTCTGCCCACACTGACGAGGGGTGTGTTTGGGAGACCTGGGCGTTCTGGGTGCCCAAGGATAAAAAAGCTTTGTCTGAGCAAATGACCGATCCAGCAGAGCTGAGATGGAGTTTACTCATGAAACACTGGCTGAGATACAGAGTTTAAAGCCCCAGAAAACTGTCAGTAAGCACATTGAGCCCTTTCTGAAGAAGCCATTTAAATGTCACAATCACTTATCAATTCTGTTACTCTGTTAGCTGTATGCATGGTTTACAAAAAGTATTTCTGACACCATTTTATTACCTCTGATGTTTAATTTGACAAGTAGGGAAAGGAAGAAAGGGGGGCGTTGGGAAAGCCGCAAGCCACCTGCACATCACTACTGTTGGCATTCTGGTGTCCTTCCTTTGCCTGGCCATTTTTTTGCACATGATATTTTCATAGTTGGATTCATATAATGTGTATGAATATGTGCCCTTCTTCCACTTCACAAATGATGCTAATAAATTTTCCATGTTACTATGATTGTCAAAGCCATTAAACCCCTACTTCATTGGGTAGAAGTCCTTAATTCACTTAGCCTTTCTCCCACTGATGGACAGGTACATTGTTCTGTTCTTTTCTTTTTTACTTTATAAATAATGAAGATCTTCATATATCATTGATTAAAAATTATTTCCTGAGGGTAGCTCTTTGTAATGGAATAACAGCTCAAAGAGGCGGGGCAGGGAAAAGACCATATATTTTTGGATCCATGTCAACTTGTTCTCTGGAATAGTTTCTTTTCAGTTGTATGATCTCCAATCCTGCTGTTAATTGAAAAGGGCCTCTTTCACTCAGGTGAGCTAAACGTGTGAGATTCGGAAGCACGGGCATGAGACAGCATGGAACCTTGAACAGTCACCCTGTCCTCATCGATGGGCAAGATGACCGTAGCTGGAGGGTGTGCTTGAGAAAACTGGCCGCCCCGGGACCTTTCAGGACGGATCCCTGGGTGGACTGCATGGAGCAAAGATACAGGGGTGGGGTGGCCTTGTTGGAAAGACCAGGATCTGTGCTTCCCGCTGAGGCTCAGCTGGAGCAGATGTGTGGATTCACACGTACCACGTGGAGAAGTGCTAACGGGTGCACACTCCTGGAGGGTGAGCAGTGGGTGCTACACTCTGGACACATCAGGGCAATAGAGACAGCTCTGTGGACGTGCGAGGTTTCAGACACAGTGTGCATCCCGCTCAGGGGAGAGCCTGATTTCCTGATGGTCTAGAACCGAGAATAATCAAATGTACCAGCAACACCCAGGGATTAAAATACAGGCATCCTAAAAGGTTTTAACATTTATGCCTGTGAGGTCAGTAGGCAGAGAAAGCATCCTGCCGGGGACAGTTAATTCTGATATTGTGATGTACAAAGGAAATGTTAAGAAACCGAAAGCAACCATTATAAAAATTGAAAAGCAGAGAAGAGAAAAAAAAAATAGAAACTTGACCAAGAGAGTAAAAATTATGCAAAACGATGATAGAAATTAAAGAAAAATATAACAATTAAAATGGAATGGATATAACATCTTTGATTAGGTGAATGGCCTGGATTCTATTAGAGAAGAAGCAAAGAAATGGAGCAGTGTGATGTTTAAAAGTAAGTCTGAAAAAAGGTCCCCCCCCCAAAAACAAACAAACAAACAAACAAACAGGAATGAAGAGTTATTGGGAAAAACTGTGAGGAAAAACTTAATGCCAAAGTAGAATTTAAGGGAGAAAGTGCTAAAGAGCATTAAGAGGGACAATATATAAGGACAGAATGTTTACAAAAAGGATGCAAAAGTCATAGATGTTTAATTAGAAACCATCATTACTGTGTTAAACATAGAAAACGAAAGCTCATCCAATAAAAGTTCACCTGACTCAAAACATCTTTCAGAATTTGGATGTCTAGTATATAAAAGAAACCACCAAGGACAGATGATCAAACTAATGACTAACAAGCTGGATTTAAGAGATACACACGTAGGTTCTACATGTGGGTAATGTACAGTGTTTTCTTCTGTTTCTCAAACTTGACTGAGTTCTTGGCCACAAAACCTGAATAAATTATAACCTGATAAAGTTGGAAAGGTAATAAGATGGAAATAAGAGGGTCAAAATATTCCCTATTTGAAAATAAGGAATTCTGAGATGAAGTAAATCAAGTAGATTACCCAAAAGTAGTGAAACATTTTATGCCGTAAGGATGTTTAGGAAAGTCCTTGCCTTGAAACTGCATAGAGACTGAATATGTAAAATAAAAAAAGAGTAAGGATAAGTCAACTGAATGAAACAAATGCCGATTCATTGAAAAGATTGATTAAATAAACCCTTTGCCTGCTTAATAAAAAGGAACAAGGTAAGGGCAAAAACATACAAGAGTAAATATCGAAAAGGAGACTGAGCCCCAAAGAGTAAGATAAATAAGTTTGAAAACCTAGGGCAAATGGGTGACTGCCTTGAAGAATGGGCTAAAATTGTGTCAAGAAGCAGTAGAAACCTCGGCTACAAAGTCCTATAGAAAACGCCTGAAGGGTAATAAAGCACCTATCAGGTAGTGGATGGTGTTAGAGCTGTATTCAATCTGGGTTTAAATAACACAATTCCAATTTTAATCTGCTGAAGGCAACAGAAAACCAGAAGTGCTGCCGTTAGCTTGTCTTGAAGTTGTAGAACTTTCGTATCAAAACTGGAAATAGTACACCGCCTCCTCCACCCATAGATCAATGCCAGGTATGAATACAGACTAAAATTCTAAAAAAATTAGTAGTTTCCAGCTATTTACTGGAAGAACAATATATTACAAGAATGCAAAGATGATAATGCAAGGATGGTTTATCACTAGCACAGATAGCAACAGAGAGAGCAAAATAATATTTAGATACAACAAATGTGACCAATTAAAAGAAACAATATAAAGTGTGGTAAAGAGATAAAATTTTCTGCTCACAAACTATGGCTATATAGTTTTAAAAAAGGACCCCAATTTATTAAGTCACTGTATTCTAGAAATAACAGTTGGAAAAATGGGATGGGAGGTAGGGACAGCTGGGAAACATCACTCATGATACTGACAAAGACTGTCACATGGCAGAAGGAATTGAAATAAGAAAAGTATAGGGCCTATGGGGGAAAAGCATGAAATCTTACTGGAAGACATAAGCCAACCTGATAAGCAGAAATATATACCAAGCCTTCCAAAATCAATGTTTGTTTGATGGAAATCACCAGTTTCAGTATAAACTCAAAATACATACACAGGTAAGAGAAATGAACATGTTTGCATTAGTAACTATACATATGTGCATACATACCCCAGCTCTAGAACAACTGACACCCCAGTAGCAACCAGCACATCCAAGCACCCACATCTTCCTTTCTAAATGTCATTCTCCAGTAAAAGAAATCAGAGCTCTGAAGACAAATGGTTACTCTGAAAGCTGGGACAGATAGAATATGAGCCTGGATTATACTGAAATTTCAGTGAGTTAAGAAGAGATCAAGAAAGGATGGTGACACGTCTAAATCTCTCAAAGGCCAAAACTGGAACAATTTGAGTAGCAAAATAATGATACTGGATTATAACCATGGACATGTGAGTGTTTAATAATGAGAGACATGCAGCTAAAAATAAAAGCAAGCACCCAACCAAAAAATGGGCAGAAGATCTAAATAGACATTTCTCCAGGGAAGACATACAGATGACCAAGACACATGAAAAGATGCTCAACGTCACTAGAGAAATGCAAATCAAAACCACAAAGATGCAAATCACACCAGTCAGAATGGCCAGCATCAGAAAGGCTGCTGCCGCCAAGTCGCTTCAGTCGTGTCCGACTCTGTGCGACCCCATAGACGGCAGCCCACCAGGTTCCCCCGTCCCTGGGATTCTCCAGGCAAGAACACTGGAGTAGGTTGCCATTTCCTTCTCCAAGGCATAAAAGTGAAAAGTGAAAGTAAAGTCCCTCAGTCATGTCCGACTCTTAGCGACCCCATGAACTGCAGCCTTCCAGGCTTCTCCGTCCATGGGATTTTCCAGGCAAGAGTACAGGAGTGGGGTGCCATTGCCTTCTCCATCAGAAAGTCTACAAATAGTAAATGCTGGAGACGATGTGAAGGAAAGGAAACCTCCTATATCGCTGGTGGGAGTGTAAACTGGTGCAGCAACTATAGAGAACAGTACGGAGCTTCCTCAAGAAATTTAAAAATAGTTACCATGTGATCCTGCAGTCCCACTCCTAGCCATGTATCCAGACAAAACTCTTAATTCAAAAAGATGCATTCACCCTTATCATATAGCAGCACTATTTACAATAGTTAAGACATGGAAGCAAATGAAATGTCCATGGACAGATGGATAAAGAAGATGTAGTACACACACACACGCGCGCAGCAGAATATTCAGTTCAGTCCAGTTGCTCAGTCATATCTGACTCTTTGTGACCCATGGACTGCAGCACGCCAGGCCTCCCTGTCCATCACCAACTCCCAGTGCTTGCTCAAACTCAGGTCCATTGAGTCTGTGATGCCATCCAACCATCTCATCCTCTTGTCCCCTTCTCCTCCCGCCTTCAATCTTTCCCAGCCTCAGGGTCTTTTCCAGCGAGTCAGTTTTTTGCATCAGGTGGCCAAAGTATTGGAGTTTCAGCTTCAACATCAGTTCTTCCAATGACTCAGCCATAAAAATAAATGAAATAATGCCATTTGTAGCAACATGGATAGACGTGGAGATTAGCATACTGAGTGAAGTCAATCAGAAAGAGACAAACACCACACGATATCACTTACATGTGGAATCTAAAATACGGCACAAGTGAGCCTAAGAAACAGAAAAAGAACAGACTCGTGGTTGCCAAGGTGCAAAGGAGGGACAGACGGAGTCTGGGGTAGTAGATGCAAATTATTTCATGCAGGATGGATAAACAGCAAGGTCCTACTGTACAGCAAAGGGAACTAAATTCAATATCCTGGGATAAACCATACTGGAAAAGAATACGGAAAAGAATGCATATATAAGTGAGTCTCTTCCTATATAGAAGAAATGAACATTGTAAACCAACTATACTTCCATTAAGAATAAAAAAAACACTGAAAAAAAATTCATGCAAGATGAGGGAAATAGAAAATCACCATGGAACCACAACTGTCCAGATCTTTCAACGGATGCTAAAGTTCAACTTTGAGAGCAACAGGTTATTTACATAAAGTGCCTCGAACTAAGAAATTTATTTGGAGAGAAAAACAGGCTGTACAGTGGATAAAGCCAGCAGGTACCATGTTAACCAAAAATGATCAGTGTCACCTCCAGTAATGTGTGACATCACATACCTCCCGAGAAGGCACCTCACTTCTGCACCATGTGGGCCAAAGCTGCAGAACCTCAAATCACGAGAAAAACCCAGACAAACCCTTGAAATGCAGCATGTTCTACAAAGCGAGTGACCGGCAGTCTTTGACCGGCAGTCTTCCAAAGGGTCAAGGTCATGGACAGTGGAAGGTGGATGGGCCCTGAGGAAAAGTCAGAGACGGGAGGACTGGGAGCCACCACAACGGCGTGCTGTGGGGCCTGGACTGGATGGTGGACCAGAAAAAGGACAGGGTGGGAGAGCGGGTGAAAACCACAGAGACTCTGTGCTTTAGTAACTAGTGTGCTCCAATGCTGGTTTCTTAGTTTTGACCGTTGTACTGAGGTTGTTTGTACAGGATGGTAACCCTGGGGACCCGGGTGGTGCAGGGTACGGAAACTGCTGAACTGTCATGGCAACTTTTCTGTAAGTTTAACATGTCAACAGAAAAAAGTTAAAAGGTAAGAGCACTGGTAGGGGTGAAAACAAGCAGAAACAACCCCCAGGTAGAGAATTCCATGAAGATTCTGTCACAGGCCAGAGAAAGCTTATTAGTAACATGAGTTCTCCAAGATTTCAAGGATTTTTAAACTCGAAATTCACACACACACACAATCTATCTAAAACAAGGGGTAAAAGAAGATGGAAGGGTTCAAAGTGGGAACAATAATAAAACTGCAATGTAAACATAAATTGATATAACCTAAATGGATTTATCTCCATGGGGGAAGATAAGAGAATGTGTGCAGAAAATAGCTAAATCGTTCTCCCCCAAGATAATCCCTAAAACCTGGAGAACCAAGAACTTGCAGTGTAAGTGTGTTGTTTTTGTTTCTGTTAGAACTGTGGGGTTAATCACCAAAAACAACTGCTGACCTTGGGGAGCAGGGATCAAGGGGCAGGTGGTGGGGCCCGGGAGTCAGCTGGGTTTGTTTTTTTTTTTGTAATAATCCTAGTAGCTCTTAGTGGCTCTTTAAACTTTGTGTATATATAATTAATAAAAACTGAAAATGCAGAACATGATATGCATGATGTACATGATACACTGATGAGGAACATATGACTTATTCGAGGACACTGGCTGTGAAGGTGACGAGCGGGGTGGGTCAGGAGCTGGGGTGGGTGAAGCGAGAGCTTCTGAAGATGCGCTTGTGCTGCTGATGGAGACGACGCAGTGGAGAAGGGAAGCAGAGAAAGGGCGTGTCTGCTTGCTTAAGAGAAGGAGAAAGGAATTTCATAATGAAACACAGTAGGCTTGATTGTTTAACGAGCGTCTGTGCTGTGCGTGTTACCGTTCTCTTTAGGGCTCTCTCACTGGTACTCGCTGATGTTTTGGGTCAGGTTTTCTTGTGCTGGCTTCATAAAAATTCCTCGGAAGCCTTTTTTCCCAGGGCGATGGCACCTTCTGAATAGACCTGGAGGCGACTGCTGCCTACATACAACACACGTTAAGACACAGAAGCTTTCCGGGCTGGGCAGAGGGCAGAGGGCAGTGGGCAGTGTGCAGCCTGAGGGAGGGAGGAGCTTGCCATTCCAGGCGAAGCTGCAGGGGAACGTCTTAGCACTCAAGGAAAATAACGCTGACACAGCCAGCAAGCACGGAAGCTAGGGAACTGACTCCAGTGACTCTGAAAATAACTGAAAACAAATACTTCTTAAAAAGAAAACCCAATGGATACATACATTTAAAAAACTTAATCAAAAACATGTAGGAATGAAATGACCAGTTAAGAAATCTCTGGAGCCTGTTGTATATACAGCACAGGGAACTCTGCTCAATGTTCTGTGGCAGCCTGGATGGGAGCGGGGTTTGGGGGAGAACGGATGCATGTATTAATATATGTACAGCCGAGTCCCTTCGCTGTTCACCTGAATCGACCACAACATTGTTAATCAGCTATACCCCAATACAAAATAAAAAGGTTAAAGTTTGGGGGAAAAAAGAAATCCTGGAACATACAAATTGAAAAATCCTGGGTTGGGGGAATCTTTAAAGCTTAGTAAGTGGGAAATTCCAGAATGGGTACCTTTAAGGGAAACAATAAATGTAAAGATTGTGTTTGGGGAATTTGCTTTAATACAGCAAAACAAGAAAAATACATTAAAAGGGGAAAAAATAGGGTAAAATGAGAGGCTCCAACATAAAATACTTGAAATATTCAGGGAGGAGAATTTTCTAGCACTGAAGAGAAAAACATCCTCCAATATAAACACAGCAGTGTGGAAAGGAGGAAAGACAGATCCCTGCAGAGGACTGGCGCGGAGCAGTATGTCTCTGTGTGCAGCGGCAGCGGCCTGAGCGCTGAGGGGGCGCCTTCGCAAGGCCGTAGACACAGCTGTGGGTCGGGGATTCTACATCCAGCAGCTACCATTCAAGAGTGGGGGGAAAATGAAGGTATTTTCAGATAAAAAAGACTTGATTTACTACTAATAAACTTTGCTAAAAGAATGACCATAGTAAGGAAGAAGGAATGCAGTGCAAACACAGTGGTGACAAAGATACATGTACGGCAAAACAGAATAACCATCGCCTTAGTATACAATGGACTGGCCTGGTGGCTCAGGCGGCAAAGCGTGTGTCTGCAATGCGGGAGACCTGGGTTCCATCCCTGGGTCGGGAAGATCCGCTGGAGAAAACCCACTCCAGTACTCTTGACTGGAAAATCCCATGGACAGAGGAGCCTGGTGGGCTACCGTCCATGGGGTCGCAAAGAGTCAGACACGACTGAGCGACTTCACTTTCACTTTAGAATATAAAAACTAAGTTTTTTGGAAATAACTCAAGACTCCAAAGAAAGCCAGGAAAGAATTGATACAAAATTTTAAGAGGGAAGGAGGGAGTCCTGATTGGGAGGGGTTCGCAGAGTGGATAACGCTCTACTTTTTGACTTGCTGGTGGCTCCACCGCTGTTTGCTTTATAGTTACTCACTAAACTGTATATATGCTTTATTTACTTTCCTGGATGTTTGTTATATCACATGCATATGGACTACTAATGACTAAATTATGTAACATCTATAAATCCTTTGGGATTCAGAAACAGAGATGAAGGCCTCCAATTATATAAGCATTAGCAGAAAAGATGAATTTCAGACAAACAGATCACAAACAGTCGTTACATATATGAAGTCTAAAGAAGTTGTTTTCTGTCAGGTGGAGAGAAGGTGACGGGACCATTTGTAGCTGAGTGTTGCGACGTCAACATGGCTCTTGCTTTGTTTCGCTTTAGTATTAGCAGGAAGGAAAACTGGTGTCTTCGAGGAAGAGTAGACACTTAAGCACAGTCGGCACTGGCCCTTCTCAGTGCCTCACTCACTGGCTGCGTCCGTTAGTAAGGACTGTCCCTTTATCTTCACCCCTTGTGCAAAGACAATCGCCATTTCATTCCACGGCACCTTTGCCAGTGGTCAGGATAACTTTCACCCTCGCTCTCCCCACCTCCAAAGTTAGAGTTCTGCCTGTTTGCTCGGGGGGGGCGGGTGCCCACAGCAGTCTGTTAGGTCGTTAACCTGGGAAAAATATTTCAGACCAATGTATGGTCAGAGTCCACTTGTAGAAATCAGCGTCAGCAGAAGCCCACTTGTGTATATCCACGTACGCTTTGGAGGCACTGGAGTCTCTCACTCGGTCCACTGCATCGGTATAACAGCACTAGACTGACCTCCTGAGTAGCCATCCCTTAGAGATCTTTTAAAAGCACCATTTTTTGCTTTGAATAAGATAGGCCCTGGCTCTTCTGGGAACCCCGCAGACGATCGGGTCTGCCCCGTGCTCCCTGCAGTCTCCCCTCCAGGCGGCACGTCTCCCCATGGCTGTCGTCCCCTCTGTTCTCCAGGAGAGCGAAGAGGAGCTGTATTCCTCCTGCCGCCAGCTGCGGAGGCGGCAAGAAGAACTGAACAACCAGCTCTTTCTGTACGACACCCACCAGAACCTGCGCAGTGCCACCCGCGATGCCCTGGTCAGAGAATTCAACGTCAACGAGAACCAGCTGCAGCTGTACCAGGAGAAGTGCAACCGCAGGTGGGTCACAGCCTGCAGCCACTGTGAGGTCAGGCCTGGGCCAGGGCGGAGGGCAAGGCTCCCCCTTCAGAAAGCCTGAGCCCTGACCCCTCTTCTCTTGGCTCCATCAGTTACTTATACTAAGAGCTCAAGCATCTGCACCTTCCCTGAGCTGAACTGTCCTCCTGAGCACGCCCAGGAAAGAGTGAAAATAAGCAATGACCACTACTGTTTAAGGAGCCCTTCTCGCCCTCCCAAGCCTGGGCTTGTCCAGGGTCCTAAATTAAAGCAGAATCCCCCCAACTTCCAACAAGGGGGGCTCTGAGTTGTGCTGCAGACACTTAAGGACAGACGGCCAGGTATGCCAGAGTCTTGCTCCACCAAAACTATCTCCAAGAAAATGTCAGTAGTAACCTCCCTGGACACAGCATGGAGATGCCTTCTCCATGTTATTCTCATTTCATCTTGATGACACCTGCACAGCAGCAGTGACCCCAGGACAAAGACCAGTGAGGATACAGATTTGTAGAGGTTTCTTGCCTGGGGTCCACTTCCCCAAGTCTGCCATGTATCCTTGAGTCCTAGACTAATGGATGACAGTGAAATCTGTTTTATTTCAGGTTAAGAGAGAAGAGAGTCAGCAACAGCAAGTTTTACTCATAGAAGCTGGGTCCATGTGTAAGCATGTCGTGTATGCGTGTGAGCTTGCATGGAGGAGCGTGTGCTCTGTTCAGACCCTGGGAACATGCTCACGTGTGAGGTCGTCACTCCTCCAGCCTGTCACCAAGATGACATATGTGGAGACCCAAGTAGCATGAGTTGGGGTAACCTTTTCATCTTGGACACTTTCTTAACTTACAGTCTCTAAAGAGGATCCCAAAATGTGCTCACACGAGGCCTCTCACGTTCCAAACCTCCCTGAATAAATGTAGTGAAACTCGATCAGTGACCTTCTGTGCACGAGCTGTAGAGTGAGCAGGATTCCTTCTCTGGCCTCTAAAGACCCAGGTAACTGACTTCTACAGAAGATGAGCTGGGTCTGTCAGGAACTAACTCATTAGATTCTGAAAAGATCTGAACTAAAAGGCAAATGATCTCACACTGAAGGCCTCGGACTTCACCAGGCCTGGAGAGGAGACCCAGTCCTGCCCCAGCTCAGAGCACTTGAACTCCTTCTGGTGGCTGGACCCACCTGCAGCCGCACATGAGGGGTGGGGTGGGCCGTTCATTAGGACAGGGACTTGCTGGGTGAGTGGGGTCAAGGGTGGCAAGCTGGGGGCTTTCTGACTTACAAGCCTGTCAGAGACCAGAGCCCCATGAAGGACTGGCCAGCTTCTTACCCCCGCGGCCTGTCCACTCCCTGGTCTGCACAGCCACAGGGCCGCGGGCTCACTCACTGCTCACATGGGGTGAGACAGGGTGGGCTCCCTGGGTGACCCCGTTTCCTGAAGCAGTGAGCTAAGCTTTAGGGAATGACAGAAAATCTCAGGTGCAGCCACCCCCGAAGGGGCAGAGCCACCGAGGACAAGGCGATACTCGTCTACATCCTGGGATGCTATTTACTGATTTGTACATGTGATGCTTTAGGAAGGCTTTTTCAAAGCGCAGAAGGTGGGGGGCGGGGGTGGTCAGCAGAGGCACAACACAGAGTGAACTGAGAACTGACTTAGGAGAAAAGAGGTTTACCTATGAGGAAAAAAAAAATGCTGGGAGGAACAAACTAACAGTCGGCCTAGGGGCTTTACTTGGATGGAACTGGGTCCTAGAAACCCACTCCCCTTATGGTCCTGAGCTTAGCGTGCCTGTATCAGCAGAAGAGTCCATTGAAGCCAGCCCTGCTCTGTGCGCTCAGAAGACCCCCTCCTCCATTCCACACACATTTACTGAGGACTTCCACACAGCAAGCAGTAAAATCAGGGGAGACCATGTGTTTAAAATGTTAAGGAAAAAACAGCCATTATCCTGGCCTCACGGCACCTCACCATGTGCTTCTAAAGGAACGCATTTTCCTCCCATGAGGCCAGGAGAACACACCCGAGAGCAGACTGACCAAGGTGGGGCTCTTAGTTATTCCCGAGTCGAAGCTGCTAGTTTATTTGGCATTGGCAACCGAGGGATGAGTATTCCTGGTGGTAAAAATGTTCAAAGCACCTTTCAAGAACGCTCAGATGAAACAGGCACTGAGCTGGGCACTGCAGGGCAGCCACAGTGCACAGTGTCCTGTTAGCTGTTGGCCAGGCAGCCTGTGGAGCCTCAGCTCAAGCTGCTTTTGGCTCCGTCATTTTCCCTACAAGCTCAGGTGTCGATGGCATTACCTATTTGCAGCCTGGGGTGTGTAAAGGACATAACACTTTCCCACTTTACTCCATTTAAAAGCTCAAAAGCTAAGATCTGGGTCCCCTTTCTGCTTAAAATGCATTTATCTGCTACTTTGTCAAAGGAATGATGAAGTAGCAGCATAGAAGACAGAAGGCTCAGCATCTGTTCAGCTGCTGTGTTGTAGAATCCACACCCAGCCACATCCTCGCAGAGTGGAGTGGAGCAGAGCAGCTGAGGGGGGTGCTGACATTCTCCATGGTGCTGAGAAGAACCCTCGCCCCGAAAGATTGGCTCCTCCTCTCAGGTGCTACAGTGATGTCGATTCAGCATCACTGGGTATTTGCCTTGGTACCACCGTTCTCCCCATGATAGGGTAACACATGAATCTGGTCGTGTTGGTGTTAGGAGTCTCTCCATGAGGATGCACAGAGAGAGAAAGAGGGGCACAGATGACATCGCTGCTCTTCCCTGAGTCTGCCTGGAAGCCACGTAACCTGAGTATAAATACCTAGCTGAGACTGTGCTCTCACAGCCAGGTAAAGAGCACAGCCGATTCAGATCCAGCAGGAGAGTGACAGGAACGCTGTGAAAGATGGCAGCAACACTGATGGAGTCAGGCCACGACTGCCTGTGTGCACAACTGTCTTTATTCTACTGAATAAAGGAAATGGTGAACATTAGTTACTACATGGAAAACGAAATAGATGAAGCTGGTTAGATCATTTGAGTTTGGGAAATTTAGGTTGGACAAAGTTAATTTCTCAGCTGTAAACTTGGCTATTCTAACGTGCACACTGAAGAGGGGTTAGAATATCACATTTCCTAAGTTTGATCTGAGAACCCTTTTGCCAAGAAACATCTTACAGGACTAGTTACATAGGAACACATTTGAGGACCTGCTTCTTTATTAAAGACAGTGACATGATCTAATAATTTATATGCTTTACCATGTAGTTAGAGCTGAACTTAAGCCAAGGCCAGTGGTTTTTAAACTGGGCCAGCCTTACCCCTAGCAGTCTACCAGAGCTTTCCAAGGAGCCACAGACTCATTTTTTCAGCGGATCAATTTTCAGATCCTCAACTTCCTGTTGCACTCTATCCAAAGATTCATCAGTGTGAGAAAATGCCCTTTTCTCCCCTTACAGAAGGAAGTAGGTCTTCTCCCCACATTCAGTCTTACTCTAGAGCAGGACTCAAGATACAGTTGAGTATAGTGTCTGGAAAGTGCAAGCCTCTTAACAGGATACAGGTCCTCCTCCAGTGCTGGTGGTTTCCAGTTCCTTGCTTTCAACAAAACTGAAGGAATACCCAGATTTCTGAGTATCCTGAGATTACCCTGCTACCACTAACTCCTTCTGTTCTCATTTGTCTGTGTCAAAAAAGGATCATTCTCATTTCCATTTGTAAAACTGAAAATGGAGAACAGAATCGACACTGTATCGCTGCCTTTCTGCAAAAGGTAATAGTACTCTACACAGAGAGCAAAGGACCAAAGTAGACGCCTTCTTTGACGCATTACGTTGCCAGTGGAATTTTACTGTGTTTTGTTCTTTATTAAATGTGTGCTCTGTTTATTAAACAAGCTGAGTTCAGAAGAAATTTAAAATATGTGGAGCCTTTTTAAATGATTAGTGTAGGTAGGATGTGTAATTTTGTTACAGATATGTAACTAAACAATATATAAGCCAAGAAGAATTAAGCTACAATTTTATAAAGTAGAATAAAGATACAAATTCAATGAGTAAAAAAAAAAAAATGTGGCACTTCCTACCATTAAAAATTCCCTTGTTTGTAGAATTTTTTGAAAGGATGGTAGTGTCTATCACCAAGTGTATTTAGAACCTTTGGCTAAATTTAAAGGGAAATGGAAATATTTTACCGGAAGATGCAGTATCTACCATGTACTGCACACACCTTTGCAACTATTCAGGATGAAATCATTAGACATCAGTGTAGAAATGTGTACGGGGACCCACGAGTTTTCCAAAGTCAGGAGGTCTCTGAGCGTAACATTTTAAGGAGACTGATCCAGGGCCACCAAGGGTGAGTTTTATTTGGACTTAAGAAGGGTGGACAAAGGGGGTCTAGTTCTTTTAATTTCTAGAAGTGTAGACGAACTTTCCAAATAGGTGATATCCAGCTTTTTGGAGACAATCCTCAAAGCTATATTCTTACCAACAGAAAGCTGATCATTAGATTAAGAAATACGCAGAATTATAAAACTGGCATTTGAAAACTACTCACTGATTGTGTGTTAGGCTTTTCATTCTCAAAATATTTTCTTCCTGAAGAACCAGTTCCATGGTGATCCTGTCTCAGAAATGTCCATACTTATTTCTCAATAGGCTTTAAAAAGCTGCACTTGTAAACGTGTGTTTATTATTAAAGCTTAATTTATTTTTTATATAAATAGTGTGTGCTTGTGTGTAGACAGAGAATCATGTGAATGTATCACATAAATGTTGGCTGTTGTTAATGTGAGAATTAAATGGCTGTATCACAGTTTAAAAAAATAAAACTTTATCTCATTCAATAGATTACTAGCAGTCTGTCTGGAATCATTTTTTGTTGTTAAAAACTATTCATTTTTTGTTCTTCTATAAACTAGGATATAGGCCTGCCAGCGATGACACAGTTACCATAAAAAAAAAAAATAATGCTTTTCTGTCCTTTCCTTTTTCCCCTCGGTTACTAGTCTTTCTTTAAGCAAAACCTCACTCCATGTAGAAACCCAAGTTTCTAAAGTTAATACATGACAACTCTGCAGTTTGTTGGTCTTTGGAAGAATTTTTTGTGCTAGTCATGCAATGATGTTAGTAAAAACACCTGTTGTTTCTCCACTAAGCACGAGGGCGCACCAGAACTGTCATTGTGTTTTCTTGTCATCAAGTCCTGTGCACAGGAGGCCACTCTGCCCCACCCTGATCCTCAGCCTCTGATGACTGGACTAGTCACCCTGGCCCAAAACCTGAGTCTGTGACAAAGCCCTGCAGTAGAAGAGACGCGGAGAGTAGAAAAGAACAAAGGATGAATTAAAACTGCTGAAAGGTCACTTTTTAAAAGTGGATAACGTCATAACTCTCATAAAGATGCTAAGTGAACACCTAATTTTATTTAACCCCTTCATTAACCGTGGAATGATTAAACTGTCATAACTGGTTCAAAGGACAAGTCAAAGAAGAACATGCAGTTAGGCTACCTGGTGGTCCTGATTATCTGATTCTACACCTTTCATTGTGAGAAGTTCAGATGATTCTTATCCCTAGAAACCCAGATTGTGTCCAGTGAAGACAGGATGGTCACTGGCTCTGAGTACTGACCGGTTTTCCTGGTTTTTTTTTTTTTTTTAATCTGTTGAGCAAATTTATTTTAACGTCACTAACAGGCATGAAATCTGACCCTGACCTTATACCACACACAAATATCAACCAAAGTTAGATTACAGATCAAGAGGTAAAAGATCAAACAGTATCACAGCCTTACAGTAGGGAAAAGTTTCAACAAAATACCAAAGGCTTCACCTGGCAAGGAAGGCAGCGAAACTAGACTCTGCTAGCCTTCATGACTGCTGCTCCTCAAAAGATACAGTGAGGATAATAAAAAAGCAAGCCACAGGGTGGAAGAAGAATTTCTAATAAACTTATCTGACAAAAAGTCTCATTGAAAATGTGACTCCACCCCTCCAAGTCAGTAAGATCATCCTTTAGGGTAAAAGGTATTTCATGAATAACCACCTCATAAAAGTACATCCAAATGGGTGGTAGGCAAATGAAAAGATGCTTACTCATTATTTGTAAGAGAAAATGCAAATTAAGACCACAAGAAGATACCACTAACACACTGGAGTGGCAAAAATTGGAAAGTCTTAACAGTACTATCAGTTCTTAGCAAGAATGCAGAGCAACTGGTGATTGTGTAATTTGGTAGCAAATTACATTGTAAAGACATCTGACTCTCTACTGATGTTTACCGCTTGCACAGCCTATGAGCAAGCATTCTACTCCTGCATACAGTTGGCCCTCCATAATCCGTGAGTTCCGTATTTGTGGAGTCAACCAACCTCAGATCGTGTACCACGTTTGCAGTCCACACTGGCTGAGCAGGTGGTGACTCCATGAGTGCGGAGGGCGGACTATGAGGCTTAAGCGTCCTGAGAGTGCTGAATCCAGGGCAGATCCTGGAGACAGTCCCCTACGGATACTGTGAGACACCAGTGTGCCTGCTAGAAGCACATCCCTGTGTCCCCTAAGAACATGTACAAGACTGTAGTGCCGTTTCACACCAGGCAAAACCAGAAGGGTCCTGCTGTCCCTCTCCTGTATGTGTTAACCTTGTGCCTACACAATGGAGCACACACAGCAACCTCAAATGACTGAGCTATAAGCAACATGGATGGATCGCACAAGTATAATTTGAGTGAAGGGAGCTAACAACACAAACAGCAAAGAAAAAAAAAAAAAAGGAAAACCACAAACTACTAGGCGGATATACAGGAAAATGTAGGATATTTGAGAGATGGATTAGTATAAGAAGGTGACGCAGAATGGAGCTCAGCACATACATACAACATGGATACATTCAAATGCTTTCTCACACTGTGAGAAAAGTGTGAGAAAAGTGAAATGCAGAAACGTGCACTCAGTGACACCATTTGTACACATTTTAAAAAACGCAAACAATATTACATGTTGCGTGGAACAGACATACAGAGAGGCGGAAGTACAAAACGACTGAAAGGGACATCTGAAAGTCAAGACACAGACTGAGTCGATGGGGAGGCAGTGACCAAGACAGGGAAAGGCAGTGCTAACTCTGTTGTATGTTTCTTTTTTAAACACTGGAAGTGTTGGTCTGGCCGGTACAAATGTAAAAGCAGGCCTGCCTACAGAGAACTTATACCGATCCTTCTCCAACTCCTCCTAAAGACTGAAAAGGAAGGAACACTCCCAAAGACATTCTATGAAGCCACTATCGCCCTGATACCAAAACCAAAGACTCCACCAAAAGAGAAAACTACAGGATAGTCATTTTCTTGACTACAGATCCAACCAATCTCAACCAAGTATTAGCAAACTGAAGCCAACCATACACAGGAAAGGCCATAAGCCACGGCAGCCAGTGTAGCCGACTGTACTCTTTTCTCCATGGGGCCCAGTGTGCGATGGCTGCACACGGCAGCCTCAGAAGGGTATGCAGCCTGATGGCCTGCTCCAGTTGCCCTAAGGGGCCTGGAGACAGCCCTTTCCAGTGGATATGCATGACTGGCATGCTGTCCCCAGGCTAGACTCAAGACAGGTGTTCACAGTGCCTTTGGAAAGCCCCAGGGCACACTGGCCAGGGTCCACATTGCCCAGTTCATCATGTCCATCTGCACCAAGCTACCATCTGCAACAAGGTACCTGTGATTAAGGCCCTCCATGGGGGGCCAAGTTCAAGTTCCCTGGTCTCCAGAAGAGCCACATCTCCAAGAACTGGGGATTTACTAAGTTTAATGTGGATGAATTTGAAAACATTGTGCAGAAAAGCGGCTCATCCCAGACGGCAGTGAGGTCACATCCCATCCCTCATCATGCCCTCAGAACAAATGGTGGGCCCTGCACCCACTCATGAGAGCCTTGGGCCTGTCCCCTCCTTACTCATGCCCACCTGTATAAACCCTACTTTCCTGCCAAAAAAAGTCATACACTATGACCAACTTGGATTCATCCCAGGGTCACAAGGATGGTTCAACATATGTAAACCAATGTGATAAACTACATCGACCAAAGCCCGTGATTCTCTCCATAGATGCAGAAAAAGCACTTGATAAAATTCATCCATTCACAATAAAACCCTTACAATGGTGGGTACAGAGGGAACATATCTCGACACAAGAAAAGCTATTTATGACAAAACCATATGCAATAGACTCAACCTTGAGAAGCTGAAAGCCTTCTGGCTAAAATCTGGACCAAGACATGGATGCCCACTCTCACCACTTCTCGTCAACACACTACTGGAAATCCTACCCACAGTAATCAGAGAAAAAAAAGAAGTAAAAGTTATTAAAATTGGTAGGAAAAGAGTAAAATCGTCATAATATGCAGACAACATCATACTATAGATAGAAAATGCTGAAGATTCCATACAAAAAAATACTAGAACTGATGAATGAATTCAGCAAGGTAGTAGAATATAAGAATAACATACAAAAAATAATTGCATTTCTTTACACTAAAAACGAAATATCATAAAGGGAAGGTAAACAAACAATCCTTTTTAAAATCTCATCAAAACAAAACACAAACTTAGGAGTAAATCTCACCAAGGAGGTGAAAGACGAATATGCTGAGAAGCACAAAACGTTAATGAAGGATATTAAAGGGTTCCCAAAATGGAAAGAGCCCATGCTCTTGGATTGTAACAATATTTTTTAAATGACAATACTACCCACATCAATCTATAGATTTAATACTAGCCCCGTCAAATTACCCATAACTTTTTTCACAGAACTAGAACAAATACGCCTTCTGTTTATATGGACCGTCACAGCCCCGGAATGGCCCGAGTAATCCTGAGGAAGAACAACAAAGCGGGAGGGATAACCCTACCGGACTTCAGACGATACTCCAAACCTACAGTAATCAGAGCAGTGCAATACGACAGAAAAGCAGACAAATGAATCAACGGAAGAGAACAGAAAGCTCAGGAAAACCCACACACCTACAGTCAATCCATCTTCCACAAAGGAGGCAGAGTTTAAAATGAGAAAAAGTCAGTTCAGGAAGTGGTGCTGGGAAAGCTGGACATGTAAATTGGTGAAGTTGGAACACAACCTTTCACATTGCACAAAAATCAACTCAAAATGGCTTAGAGACTTAGAAACCTATGATAGGACACCATCAAACTCCTAGAAGAGATCACAGGCAAAACATTATGTCATATAAATCATACCAGTGTTTTCTTAGGTCAGTCTCCCAAGGCAATAGAAATAAAAATAAACAAATGGGACCTAATCAAATTTGCAAGCTTTTTCACAGCAAAAGAAAAATACAAACAAAACGAGAAGACAATCTATGGAACAGGAGGAAATATTTGAAAATGATGTGACCCACAAGGGCTTAATCTCCACGATACACAAACAGCTCACACAACAACACAAAAATAAACAACTCAGTAGAAAAACAGGCTGAAGACTTAAATAGACATTTCTCCAAAGAAGATATATAGGCGGCCAACAAGCACACAAAAAGATGCCCAACACCACTAGTTATTTAGAGAAATGCAAATCAAAGCGACTCTGAGGCAACACCTCACAGCAGTCAGTAAGGCCATTGTTTCATATTCCACAAAAACCACTGGAGAGGGTGTAGAGTAAAGGGAAACCTCTTCCAGCGTTGTTGGGAATGTAAACAGGTGCTGCTATTATGGACAGCAGTATGGACGTTTCTCAAAAAACTATAATAGAGTTGCCATTTGATCCAGCAGTCCTACTCCTGGGCATATACCCAGGCGAAACTGTAAATTGAAAAGATACATGTGGCCCTGTGTTCACAGCAGCACTATTTACAACAGCCCAGCCTTGGAAATGGGAACACCAGACCACCTGACCTGCCTCCTGAGAGACCTGCACGCAGGACAAGAGGCAACGGTCAGAACCCGACACGGAACAACGGACCGGTTACAAATCGGGAAAGGAGCACATCAAGGCTGTATATTGTCACCTTGCTTATTTAACTTATATGCAGAGTACATCATGGGAAATACTGAGCTGGATGAAGCACAAGCTGGAATCAAGATTTCCAGGACAAATATCAATAACCTCAGATATGCAGAAAACATCACCCTAATGGCAGAAAGCAAAGAGGAACTAAAGAGCATCTCGATGAAGGTGAAAGAAGAGCATGAAAAAGCTAGCTTAAAACTCAGCATTCAGAAAACTAAGACCATGGCATCTGGTCCCATCACTTCATGGCAAATAAAAGGAGAAAAAGTGAAAATAGTGACAGACTTTATTTTCTTGGGCTCCAAAATCACTATGGACAGTGAGTGCAGCCATGAAACTAAAAGACACTTGATCCTTGGAAGAAAAGTCATGACAAACCTAGACAGTATGTTAAAAAGCAGAGACATCACTTTGCCGACAAAGGTCTATACAGTCAAAAGTGGAAGTGAAAGTGAAGTCGTGTCCAGCTGTTTGCGATCCTGTGGACTGCAGCCCACCAGGCTCCTCCGTCCATGGGATTCTCCGGGCAAGAATACTGGAGTGGGCTGCCATTTCCTCCTCCAGGGGATCTTCTTGACCCAGGGATCAAACCCAGGTCTCCTGCATTGCAGGCAGACGCTTTAACCTCTGAGCCTTTTCCAGTAGTCATGTATGGATGTTAGAGTTGGACCATAAAAAAGGCTGAGTGACACAAAGTTGATGCTTTCAAACTCTGGTGCTGGAGAAGACTCTTGAGAGTCCCTTGGACAGCAAGGAGATCAAACCAGTCAGTCCTAAAGGAAATCAACCCTAAATATTCATTGGAAGGACTGATGCCGAAGTGCCAATACTTTGGCACTGGCTCATTGGAAAAGACCTGGATGCTGGGAAAGACTGATGGCAGGAGGAGGAGGAGTTGAAAGAGGATGAGATGGTTGGATGGAATCACTGACTCAATAGACAAGGAGTTTGAACCAACTCTGGGTTATAGTGAAGGACAGGGAAGCCTGGCATGTTGCAGTCCATGGGGTTGCAAAGAGTCAGACATGACTCTTGGAGAAACCTAAATGTCCATCAACAGAAGATGGATAAATTAGATGTGGTACATGTATACAAGGGCTTCCCTGGTGGCTCAGACAGTAAAGCATCTGCCTGCAATGTGGGAAACCTGGGTTCAATTCCCGGATCGGGAAGATCCCCTGGAGAAGGAAATGGCAATCCACTCCAGTACTCTTGCCTGGAAAATTCCATGGATGGAGGAGCCTGGTAGGCTACAGTCCATGGGATCGCAAAAAGTTGGACACGACTGAGCAACTTCACTGGTTCATGTATACAGTGGAATATTACTTATCCATTAAAATGATAAATAATGCCATTTATAGCAACATGGATGCAACTATAAATTATTATACTAAGTGAAATAAGTTGAAGAGAAAGACAGATACCATATGACATCACTTACATGTGGAATCAAAAACAATACAAATGAACACAGCTATGAAACAGAAAGACTTGTGGTTGCCAAGCAGGAGGGAGGGTGAGGAGGGATGGTGTTGACATTAGGGGTTAGTAGATGCACATTATTACATATGGGATGGCCAGACAACCAGATCCTACTGTGTAGTACAGGGGACTATGTTCAATATCGTGGGATAAAACTGTGCTGAAAAGAATATACATGTGTGTGTATATTTGAGCCACTTTACTGGATAGCAGAAATTGATACATTATAAATCAACTACACTTGCATAAGAATAAACTACAATAAAAAATAAACCTTGGAAAGCATAAACACAGGTGTGAGGGAAACAGATTACCACCCACTGTCAAGGTCTACACATGATGCTAAAATTAGTTAAAGTTTGAGGAGGGCAGGCTATTTGCAGTCTCAAAATACCTTCTTCTAGGAAATATAATTGTACAAAGAAAATCAAGAGCTTTACAGTGGATGAACCTAGCAGATATCATCACACCAAAAATGATCAGTGTCACCACCGTGACATCACATACCTGAGAAGGTACCTCGTTTCTGTGAAAGTGTTAGTCGCTCAGTCACGTCCGACTCTTTGTGACCCCATGGACTGTTGCCTGCCAGGCTCCTCTGTCCATGGGATTCTCCAGGCAAGAATACAGGAGTGGATAGCCACTCCCTTCTCCAGGGGATCAAACCCAGGTCTCCTGCATTGCAGGTGGATTCTTTACTGTAGGAGCCACCAACTTCAAACAAATCATCAGACAAACCCTTGAAATGCAAGATGTTCTACAAAGCAAATGACCAGCAGTCTTCAAAAGTGTTCAGGTCATACACGGCGGGGTGGCGGGGGGTTGGGGGGTGGGGAGCGGTGGCAGTGGCACTGAAGCAAAGCCACGGATTGGAGGAAACTGGAAGCCATAGCAGCTGCATGTTGTGTGGGATCCTGGACTGGGTCTTGGACGAGAAGGAGGACATGGTGGACAAGCCAGTGAAAACCAAATAAAATCTGCACGTTACTCACATGGCTTCAATGCCCCGTCTTAGCTTTGACAGCTGGACTGTGGTTGGGCAGGATGGTAACCCTGGGGACTCTGGGTGGTCCAGGGTATGGAACTTGCCGAACTCTTACTGCAACTTTTCTGTAAGCTTAAAATGTCAACATAAAAAATGAAAAGGGAAAAGCATTGGTGCTAGAGAACAAAGAGAAAAAAACCAAAGATGGCGAATTCCACGAAGATTTTGTCACAGGCCAGAGCAAACATCTCACCACAGGTGTTTTCTAAGAACACAAGGATTGTTTTGTATTTCAATCTAAAACAAGGGGTCAAAGAAGATTCACAAGTTCAAAGTTGGTAGTAATAATAAAATCACAATGTAAACATGAATTGATATAACCTAAATGGATTTACCTCCATGGAGTAAGGTAAGAGAGTATGTGGGGAAAATAGTCAAATCTTTCTCTTTGAAGATAATTGCTAACATCGAAAAAACCAAGAACTTATAGTATAAATGCAGGTTTTTCTTTTGTGTTAGAACTGTGGGAGTTAATAATCAAAAGGAACAACTGCTGACCTTGGGGAGCAGGGGTCAAGGGGCAGGGCGTGGTGCCCAGGAGACAGCTGGGTTTTTTTTTGGTAATAATGCTAGTAGCTCTTCAGTTCAGTTCAGTTCAGTCACTCAGTCATGTCCGACTCTTTGCAACCCCATGAATCGCAGCAAGCCAGGCCTCCCTGTCCATCACCAACTCCCAGAGTTCACTCAGACTCACGTCCATCGAGTCAGTGATGCCATCCAGCCATCTCATCCTCTGTCGTCCCCTTCTCCTCCTGCCCCCAACCCCTCCCAGCATCAGGGTTTTTTCCAATGAGTCAACTCTTCGCATGAGGTGGCCAAAGTACTGGAGTTTCAGCTTTAGCATCATTCCTTCCAAAGAACACCCAGGGCTGATCTCCTTCAGAATGGACTGGTTGGATCTCCTTGCAGTCCAAGGGACTCTCAAGAGTCTTCTCCAGCACCACATTTCAAAAGCATCAATTCTTCAGTGCTCAGCCTTCTTCACAGTCCAACTCTGACATCCATACATGACCACAGGAAAAACCATAGCCTTGACTAGACGAACCTTTGTTGGCAAAGTAATGTCTCTGCTTTTGAATATGCTATCTAGGTTGGTCATAACTTTTCTTCCAAGGAGTATTTAGTAGCTCTTTAAACTCTGTGTATATATAATTAATAAAAACTGAAAATGCAGAACGTGAGTACGTGATACACTGATGAGGAACATATGACTTATTCGAGGACACTGGCTGTGAAGGTGATGAGAGGGGTGGGTGGGGAGCTGGGGTGGGTGAAGGGAGCGCTTCTGAAGATGTGCTTGTGCTGCTGATGGAGATGACATAGTGGAGAAGGGAAGCAGGGAAAGGGTGAGTGCAGGAGGGAAGCCATGGGCGCTGGTAAGGGGCCGAGATGAGAAGATTTCCTGTGTAGTTTCTTCTACACAAGAGACAAAGCAAGGCCATCGGCTGACCCTGGGGAGGGTTAGGGCTTCCCAGGCGCTGCTAGTGGTGAAGAACCCACCTGCCAGCGCAGGAGACCTAAGAGATGCGGGCTTGATCCCTGAGCAGGGACGATCGCCTGGAGGAGGACATGGCAACCCACTCCAGTGTTGCTGCCTGGACACTCCTGTGGGCAGAGGAGCCTGGCGGGCCACAGTCCATGGGGTCACACAGAGTCGGACACGCCTGAGCGACTTAGCGTGCACACACAGGGAGGGTGGAGGTGTGACACAATCATCTTAAGAGAAGGAGAAAAGAATTTCTTAGTGAAATACAGTAGGATTGCATGGTTTTACATGTTTCTATAACGTATGTGTTATTGTGTTTTTAGGACTTTCTCACTGGTATTCTTTGATTTTTTGGGGGGTCAGGTTTTGTGCTGGTTTCATAAAAATTACTCGGAAGCCTTCTTTCCCAGGGCGATGGCACATTCTGAATAGAACTGGAGGCAACTGCTACTTACCTACAACACACAACAAAGACACCGTTTGTGAAGCTTCTGGGGCCTAAGAATTTTCTCATTTTCTTCTAGGATAAAACAATTTATTATCTCTTATGGGCTACTTTTCTATAATAGCTATTATGTATGTGCATATCTAATATATATATTGATGACATAAGAGCCTTAAAATAATTACACGCAGGTACTTACTCTTTCCATCATCACTCAGTCTTCTACTTCATACACTCCTGCCACATCTCCTTATCTTTAGTTTATACCTGTTAGGTTTTATTTGTCAAGTTTACCTTCCACACTTTCCTGGTTTAGTTTAGATAATGGATTATCTACTTCCCTGATTCTGTGTTTGTGCTTTTCCCACAAAACAACCTACTCTTGCATTTATTTGATATTTGGGTTGACCAATTCGGCCATTTCTGTGTTTATCACTTATCTCCAGTGACTCAGTCTTTCCTTAGCCTCCCGTTCTTTTTATAATTGCTTGTGTTTGGTTAGGTGATTTCTGTTATTTCACTTTTGTGTGCTAACGCACATGGAACTGTACACAGCTAGGCCGCCTGGGCTCGTGGGCGTCACTCTTCTGAAACACCCTTCAAGAAAAGACACCTGGCAGGTACCTAGGATTCAGGCCAGCAGTCAGTTGCTTCTTGACAGGATGGGAGAAAGTGGACACAGCTGTGCGGCCGGGACACAGGATTAGTAGCATCCAGAGAACTTAGTGCCCCAGTCCATCACAGTAACACTGCTGGCCTCGCCCTTGGGAGTCCCCCATTGAGAGCTTCCAGACAACCAGATGCTGCTGTACACACAGAGGTGGAAAGGCACTTCCATTCCAGATGAGCTGCACACAGAAATTTTAACCCTCAAGGAATATAATGCTAATCTATCTAGCAAGCAGAAAAGCAAGAGAACTGACTCCAGTGCATATGAAATAACACTGAAATTACAAAAAAGTTTTAAAAAAGAGAGTCCTATTGGATACACACATTTTAAAAAGATCAACCTTCCTTAAACCCAATCAAGATGCAGAAATGAAAGGACCAGGAGAGAAATCTCTGGAACTCTGAGTTGAAAAGTCTTGAAACAATTTTTTTAGACCTTAGTAAGTGGGAAGTTCCAGAATGGGTACAGTTAAGGAAAGGATTAACGTATGTGAAGATTGTGTTTGGAGAATTTGCTTTAATATAGCAAGATAAAATAAATATTAAAATGGTAAAAAAAAAAAAAAAGTAAAATGAGAAGTTCCAATGTAAGAGAGATAAGAAAGGAGAAATAAGGGAGGTAATGTTCCAATGTAAGGAGAGATAAGAAGCCTTAAGTGAACAATGCAAAGAAATAGAGGAAAACAATAGAATGGGAAAGAACTCTTCAAGAAAATGAGAGATACCAAGGGAACGTTCCATGCAAAGCTGGGCATAATAAAGGACAGAAACAGCATGGACCTACAGAAGCAGAAGATACTAAGAGGAGGTGGCAAGAGTACACAGAAGAATTGCACAGAAAAGGTCTTCATGACCCAGATAACCACAATGTGATCACTCACCTAGAGCCAGACATCCTGGAAGGCAAAGTAAGTGGGCCTTAGGAAGCATCAGTACGAACAAAGCTAGTGGAGGTGATGGAATTCCAGTTGAGCTATTTCAAATCCTAAAAGATGAGGCTGTTAAAGTGATGCACTCAGATGCACTCAGATGCCAGCAAAGTTGGAAAAAGCAGTGGCCACAGGACTGAAAAAGGTCAGTTTTCATTCCAATCCCAAAGAAAGGCAATGCCAAAGAATGTTCAAACTACCGCACAATTGTGTGTATTTCACATGGTACCAAGGTAATGCTCAAAATCCTTCAAGCTAGGCTTCAACAGTACGTGAACTGAGAACTTCCAGATATACAAGCTGGATTTAGAACAGGCAGAGGAACCAGAGATCAAATTGCAACATCCGCTGGTTCATAGAAAAAGCAAGGGAATTCCAGAAAAACATCTACTTCTGCTTAATTGACTATGCTAAAGTCTTTGACTGTGTGGATCACAACAACTGGAAAATTCTTAAAGAGATGGGAATACCAGACCACCTGACCTGCCTTATGAGAAGCAGGTCAAAAAGAAACAGTTAGAACCGGGCATGAAACAACAGACTAGTTCAAAATTGGGAAAGGAATATGTCAAGTTTGTATATTGTCACCCTTCTGATTTACTTATATGCAGAGGACATCATGCAAAATGCCAGGCTGGAAGAAGCACAAGCTGGAATCAAGATTGGTGGGAGAAATATCAGCAACCTCAGATATGCAGATGACACCACCCTAATGGCAGAAAGCAAAGAGGAATTAAACAGCCTCTTGATGAAGGTGAAAGAGGAGAGTAAAAAAGCTGGCTTGAAACTCAGCATTCAAAAAACTAAGATCATGGCATATGGTTCCATCACTTCACGGCAAACAGATGGGGAAAAAATGGAAACAGTGATAGACTTTATTTTCTTGGGCTCCAAAATCACTGCAGACGGTAACTGCAGCCATGAAATTAAAACACGCTTGCCCCTTGGAAGAAAAGCTACAACAAACATAGACAGAGTATTAAAAATCAGACATCACTTTGCTGACAAAGGTCCATACAGTCAAAGCTATAGTTTTTCCAGTAGTCATGTATAGATGTGAAAGTTGGACCATAAAGAAGGCTGAACGCCAAAGGATTGATGCTTTTGAACTGTGGTGTTGCAGAAGACTCTTGAGAGTCCCTTGGACTGCAAGGAGATCAAACCTGTCAATCCTAAAGGAAATCAACCCTCAGTATTCATTGGAAGGACTGATGCTGAAGTTAGAGCTCCAATACTTTGGTCACCTGATATAAAGAGCCAACTCACTGAAAAAGACCCTGATGCTGGGAAAGATTGAGGGAGGAGGAGAAGGGGGTGAAAGAGGACGAGATGGTTGGATGGCATCATCAACTCAATGGACATGAGTTTGAGCAAACTCAGAGAGATAGTGAAGGATAGGGAAGTCTGGTGTGCTGCCATCCATGGGGTTGCAAAGAGTCATATACGGCTGACTGAACAACAAGAAATCATGGCTGAGAATTTTCTAGCACTGCAGAGACAAGCATCCTCCAACTATAAACACAGCAGTGTAGAGACCCACATACATGCATATTCTACTGAAGTGGGAGAATATCAGGATAAAGAGAAAACTGTAAAAGAAGAGAAGACAGATTATCTACAGGCGACTGACACTCCACAGAAGTGCTTCTATGTACAGCGAGAGCAGCCTCAAGAGTAAGGGATACCTTCAAAATGCCTTGCACACACAGCTGTAGGTCTAGGTATTTTATATCCTAATAGCTGCTTTTTAAGACAGAGGGAAGAATGGAAGTATTTTCAAACATCCAAAGACAGATTTAAAGAATGATCATAGTAAGCAAGAAAGAATGCAATACAAAAGCAATGGTAAGAAAAATTAGTTATATATATATATATATATAAACAAAACAGAAAGAATCATGGACTTGGAATAGAAAACAAAACTAAAATTTTTGGTAACAATTCAGACTCAAAAGAAAGCCAGGAAATAGTTATCACAAAATTCTAAAAGGGAAGAGGGAGTCTTGATTGGGAGGGGTACGCAGCATGAACAATGCTTTATTTCTAGACTTGCTGATGATTCCATGGCTGCTTGCTTTATAGTTATTCACTAAACTATATATATGTTTATGTACTTATCTGAATGTTTCTTCTATATAGATATGCAGTACTACAGACTGAACTATATAACAGCTATAAATGATTTGGGATTCAGGACAGGAGGACAGGCCTCCAATTATATCGAAGCATTAGTGGAAACAGTGAATTTTTTACCCCAACCAGATCACAGTCATTATACATGTGAAAGCCACAGAAGTTGTTTTCTTTCAGGTGGAGAGAAGATGAAAAGAGGTGATTCGTGGTACAGTGTTAAGACTTTGACGTACTTTTGTTTTGTTTGCTTTAGTCTTAACAGAAAAGGAAGCTGGTCTCCTTGCGGAAAAACAAACATTTAAGGCAGGTAACCACTGACTCTTCTCCGTGACTCACTCAGTACACGGAATCAGTTACCAAGGACTGTCCATTTACCTCTACTCCTTGTGCAAAGACAGTCATTGTTTTACTTCTCTGCACCTTGGCCAGTGGTCAGAATAACCTTTACCAGGGCTTTCCCCCCCTCCAAAGTCAGAGTTCATTCAACCCATTATCCCAGGGCATGTCCATGATTGTTTGTTAAGGTTGTTAAGCTGGGGAAAAAAATTTCAGACCAAAGTAGTCTGAGCCCAGTTTTTGTTAAAAATAAAGAACCAAAGAAGCACATTTGTGATTACCAATGGATGTTTTTGTAGCACTGGAGTCTCTCACTGGAATCACTGCATCAGTGGTAACAGCCACTAGACTGACCTCCCGAGGAGCCGTCCTTTGCACAATAGAGATCTTCTACAAACATCAGAGGTAACACACGCTCATCCTCCCGTGCTAAAATCCACAGTCCTCACCCTGTAAGTTTTCAGCATAACGGGGGTGCTGTTTTGGCTCAGATAACGGCACAGTATAGGGCAGGGCTTGTTTCGGTCATGGCTGGATCCAGGCGCTCTCCCAGTGGCTCTGTTTCCCTCTTTCTCCACACGATGGCAGAAGGACCACTAGCGACTGAAGACACTCATCACTCTCTCCACCGATCCACCAGAAAAGAAACTTTCTCTTTACCAAGAGCACCAAACAACTCCCATGGACACCGCCCACTAACCTGACCTGGGTCTTGTGCCTGGAGGTGGTGGTGCCAGGGGAGGAAGTCAGCATTACCAGCTGGAGTCACATGCCCATCCCTGGGGGTGTAACCCATGTTTCCCTGGGTCTTCTGGCAGGAGCAGGGGGAAGTGGGTAACAGATTTATTTGAGATGATTCTTATACCATACATTTTACCCACTTGTACGATTCACTGTTTTTTTAGCCCCTTTGGAGTTGAGTAACCATCACTATTACCAATTCTGGAACATTTCCATCACCCCAAAGAGCCACTCCTGCTCCTCATCTGTCTCCACTCATTCCACCCCAGGCCACCAGCAGTCTGCTTTCCATCCAGGCCGCCCTCTCCCTCACTGCTGTGTCTACTGTGAGCACAGGACCTCTGTATTTGGATGAGAACCGGAAGGCGACATAGACCCATGGAAAACCAGACTGGATTAAGAAACAGGATCACCGGGCAATGCAGCTGCTGTTTCAGTGTTTCACGATAAAGCTCCCCTTAACTGGCAGCCATAGCTTTCTAGACTGCTGCTGTCCATGGAGTAAATGATTGAGAGCTCATCTTTGCTTAAAACAGATCCTGGCTCTTCTGGGAAGATCCCCGCAGACGATCGGGTCTGTCCCATGCTCCCTGCAGTCTCCCCTCCAGGCGGCACATCCCCCATGGCTGTTGTCCCGTCTGTTCTCCAGGAGAGCGAAGAGGAGCTGTATTCCTCCTGCCACCAGCTGCGGAGGCGGCAAGAAGAACTGAACAACCAGCTCTTTCTGTATGACACCCACCAGAACCTGCGCAGCGCCAACCGTGATGCCCTGGTGAGAGAATTCAACGTCAACGAGAACCAGCTGCAGCTGTACCAGGAGAAATGCAACCGTAGGTGGGTCACAGCCTGCAGCCACTGTGAGGTCAGGCCTGGGCCAGGGCGGAGGGCAAGGCTCCCCCCTCAGAAAGCCTGAGCCCTGACCCCTCTTCTCTTGGCTCCATCAATTATTTACAGTAAGAGCTTAGGTGGTACTAGTGGTAAAGAACCTGCCTGCCAGTGCTGGACACATGAGATGCAGGTTCGATCCCTGGGTTGGGAAGATCCCCTGGAGGAGGACCCAGCAACCCACTTCTTGCCTCAAGAATCCCAAGGACAG
Organism: Bos grunniens; assembly: GCF_055505025.1. Classification (NCBI taxonomy): domain Eukaryota; kingdom Metazoa; phylum Chordata; class Mammalia; order Artiodactyla; family Bovidae; genus Bos; species Bos grunniens. The sequence goes on from NC_141182.1 coordinate 8,629,234, forward strand.
AGAAGCCTGATGGGCTACAGTCCACAGGGTCACAAAGAGTCAGACACCACTGAAGCAACTGAGCACCCACACAGGCTGAGGAGTCTGCACCTTCCCTGGGCTGAACTGTCCTCACGAGAAGGACACGTCCATGTTAAGAGTGAAAATAAGCAATCACCATTACTCTTTAAGGAGCCCTTCTCACCCTCCCAAGCACGGACTAGTCCAGGGGTCCTATTGACCAGAATCTCCCCACCTCCAACAAGGGGTGCTCTGAGTTGTGCTACCGACACATAAGGACAGACGGCCAGGTATGCCAGAGTCCTGCTCCACCAAAACTATCTGCAAGAAAATGTCAGTAGTGATCTCCCTGGGAGATGGCGTGGAGATGCCTTCCCCACGTTATTCCCATTTCATCTTGGCGACACCTGCACAGTAGCAGTGACCCCAGGACATGAACAGTGAGGAGACAGATTTGCAGAAGTTACCCATCTTGCCAGGGACCCACTTCTCTGACTCTGTCCTGTACCCTCCAGCCCTGAATATTCTGCAACTGTGAGCACAGGGAAATGTGGGATTCAGCTTGTGGCCCAAATCCTAGGCTAATGGATGACAGTGAAATCTGTCTTATTTCAGGTTAAGCGAAGAGAGTCAGCAACAGCAAGTTTACTCATAGAAGCTGGGTCCATGTGTAAGGGTGTCGTGTGTGTGTGTGTTTGCATGGAGGAGCGTGTGCTCTGTTCAGACCCTGGGAACGTGCTCACGTGTGAGGTCGTCACTCCTCCAGCCTGTCACCGAGATGACATATGTGGAGACCCAAGTAGCATGAGTTGGGGTAACCTTTTCATCTTGGACACTTTCTTAACTTACAGTCTCTAAAGAGGATCCCAAAATGTGCTCACACGAGGCCTCTCACGTTCCAAACCTCCCTGAATAAATGCAGTGAAACTCGATCAGTGACCTTCTGTGCACGAGCTGTAAAGTGAGCAGGATTCCTTCTCTGGCCTCTAAAGACCCAGGTAACTGATTTCTACAGAAGATGAGCTGGGTCTGTCAGGAACTAACTCATTAGATTCTGAAAAGGATCTGAACTAAAAGGTAAATGATCTCACACTGAAGGCCTCGGACTTCACCAGGCCTGGAGAGGAGACCCAGTCCTGCCCCAGCTCAGAGCACCTGAACTCCCTCCGGCAGCTGGACCTGCCTGCAGCTGCACATGAGGGGTGGGGCGGGGCCATCCATTAGGACAGGGACTCGCTGGGTGAGTGGGGTCAAGGGTGGCAATCTGGGGGCTCTCTGACTTACAAGCCTCTCAGAGAGCAGAGCCCCGTGAAGGCTTGGCTAGCTTCTTACCCACCCTGGCCTGTCCACTCCCTGGTCTGCACAGCCATGGGGCCGCGGGCTCACTCACTGCTCACACGGGGTGAGACAGGGTGAGCTCCCTGGATGTCTCAGTTTCCTGGAGCAGTGAGCTAAGCTTTAGGGAATGACAGAAAATCTCAGGTGCAGCCACTCCCGAAGGGGCAGAGCCACCGAGGACAAGATGATACTCGTCTACATCCTGGGATGCTATTTACTGACTGATGATGTGATTTACAGTGTGATGCTTTAGTAAGGCTCTTTCAAAGCGAAAATGTGAGGTTGGGGGTGGTCAGCAGAGGCACAACATAGTCAGAATGAATTGAGAACTGATGTAGGAGAGAAGAGGTTTAACTATGGGAAAAAATTGACTGCCCTGGGGAGGAACCAACTAGCAGTCAGCCTGGTGGCTTTACTTGGATGGAACTGGGTCCTAGGAATGCATTCTGCCCTCCCCTTATTATCTTGGGCTTAAAGTGCCTGTATCATTAGAAGAGTCCATTGAAGCCAGCCAAGCTCTGTGTGATCAGAAGACCCCCCTCCTTCCATTCCACACAAGTTTATCAAGTACTTCCACACACCAAACTCTATCCCAAGTGCCTTCCTGGATCATAGTCTTGTCGCGGTGAAGGGGCTTGTGTAACCCCAGTGAAGCTATGAGCCATGCCATGCAGGGTCACCCAAGATGGATGGGTCACAGTGAAGAGTTCTGACAAAAGGTGGTCTACTGGAGGAGGGAACAGCAAACCACTCCAGTATTCTTGACACAATAACCCTATGAACAGTATAAAAAGGCAAAAAGATACGACTCTGAAAGATGTGTCCCCCAGGTTGGAAGGTGTCCAGGGTGCTACCGGGGAAGTATGAAAGTCAAAGTGGTCATCACTCAGTCGTGCCCAGCTCCTTGTGACCCCATAGATAGCCCACCAGGCTCCTCTGTCCATGGAGTTCTCCAGGCAAGAATACTGGAGTGGGTAGCCATTCCCTGCTCCAGGGGATCTTCCCAACCCAGGGATGGAATCCAGGTCTCCTGCATTGCAGTTGCATTTTCTTTTTTTTTTTTTACTGTCTCAGCCACCGGGAAAGCAGTGGGCAATTACTAATAGCTCCAGAAAGAATGAAGCCGCTGGGCCAAAGCGAAAACAATGTCCAGTTGTGGATACGTGTGGTGGTGAAAATAATGTCCAATGCTATAAAGAACAATTGTGGAAAGCACCAAAATCGCAACTAGCTATTGAACAACCATTGAAAGGAGAATGCTGGAACCCACCAAAAACAGATACCCACCTCTGAAGACAAAGAAGAAGCTGCATCGAGACAGTAGCAGGGGCACAATCACAATAATATCAAATCCCGATCACATCCCGCTGCGGGGGGTGACCCACAGACTGAAGGACAGTAATACCAAAGAAGTTCTCCCACTGTTGTGAAGGTCCTGAGCCCCATGTCAGGCTTCCCAGCCTGGGGATTCGACAAAGGGACTAGGAATCCCCAGGGAATCAGACCATGAAGTCCAGTGGGATGTGACTGCAGGACTTCCACAGGACTGGGGGAAAGACAGACTCCAGTCTTGGAGGCCACAAACAAAATGTTGCATGCACCGAGACCCAGAGGAAAGGAGCAGTGACCCCACAGGAGACCGACCCCAAACCACATGCCAGTGTAGGAGGGCCTCCTGTGGAGGCGTGGGTCAGCAGGGGTTCACCACAGGGACAGGGGCGCTGGCAGCAGCAGTCCTGGAAGGTTCCCCTTGGAGGTGCCATTATCCCTACAATAGACCCAGCAGACCCCAGGGCTGGGTCACCTCAGGCCAAACAACTAACAGGGAGGGAACCCCACCTATCAGTATATAACTGGATTAAAGCTTTACTGAGCAAGGCCCTGCCCACTAGAGCATGACCCAGTTTTTCTCACCTCCAGTCCCTCCCATTAGGAAGCTTACACAAGCCTCTTAGCCTCCTCCATCTGAGGGCAGACAGAATAAGCAAGAAGAATCACAATCCCACAGCAGCTAGAACAAAAATCACATTACAGAAAGTTAATCAGCATGATGGCAGTATTTGCCATCACTTCATGGCAAATAGATTGGGAAACAATGGAAATAGTGACAGGCTTTATTTTTTTGGGCTCCAAAACCACTGTGGACAGTGACTGCAGCCATGAAATTAAAACACGCTTACTCCATGGAAGGAAAGCTATGACAAACCTAGACAGCATATTAAAAAGCAGAGACATTACTTTGCTGACAAAGGTACATCTAGTCAAAGCTCTGGTTTTTCCAGTGGTCATGTATGGATGTGAGAGTTGGACTATAAAGAAAGCTGAGTGCCAAAGAATTGATGCTTTTGAACTGTGGTGATGGAGAAGACCCTTGAGAGTCCCTTGGACTGCAAGGAGATCCAACCAGTCCATCCTAAAGGAAATCAGTCCTGAATATTCATTGGAAGGACTGATGCTAAAGCTGAAGCTCCAATATTTTGGCCACCTGATGCAAAGAACTGACTCATTTGAAAAGACCCTGATGCTGGGAAAGATTGAAGGCAGGAGGAGTAGGTGATGACAGAGGATGAGATGGTTGGATGGCATTACTGGCTCAATGGACATAAGTAAGCTCTGGGAGTTGGTGATGGACAGGGAAGCCTGGCATGCTGCAGTCCATGGGGTTGCAAAGAGTCGGACACGACTGAGCAACTGGACTGGACTGAATCAGCATGAAAAAGCAGAGAGTTATGTCTCAGATGAAGGGACAAGATAAAACCCCAGAAAATCAACTAAAAGAAGTGGAGAAAGGCAACCTTCCAGAAAAAGAATTCAAAATAATGGTAGTAAATATGACCTAGGATCTTGGGAAAACAATGGAGAAGATGCAAGAAATGTTTACCAAAGACTTAGAAGAACTAAAGAACAAACAAACAGAGATAAATAATACCCTAGAAGGAATCAATAGGATAACTGAGGCAGAAGAACTGATACATAACCTGAAGGACAGGATGGCAGAAATCCCTACCAAAGAACAGAATATAGAAAAAAAAAATGAAAAGAAATGAAGACAGATTAAGAGACCTCTAGGACAACATTAAACACACCAGCATTCGTGATATACGGGTCCCAAAGTAGAAGAGAGAGAAAGGACCTGATAAAGTATTTGAAGAGATAATAGCTGAAAACTTCCCCAACATGTGAAAGGACTATAGTCAACCAAGTCCCGGAGGCACATGGAGTCCCAGGCAGGGTAAACCCAAGGAGGAATACACTGAGACACATAGTAATCAAACTGACAAAAATTAAAGACAGATAAAATATTAAAAGCAACAAGGGAAAAACAACAAACAACATACAAGGGAAGTCTCATCAGGTTATCAGCTGACTTCTTAACAGAAACTCTATGAACCAGAAGGGAATGGCACCATATATTTAAGTCATGAAAGAGAAGCACCTACAACCAAGACTTCTTTACCCAGCAAGACTCTCATTCAGATTTGATGGAGAAATCAAAAGCTTTTCAGACAAGCAAAAGCTAAGAGAATTCAGCACCACCAAACCAGCTTTACAACAAATGCTAAGGGAACTTCTCTAGGCGGGAAACACAAGCGAAGCAAAAGCCCTACAGAAAACAAACCCAAAACAACTAAGTAAATGGTAATAGGATCATGAAAGTGAAAGTGAAAGTCACTCGGTCATGTCCACCTCTTTGCAACCCCATCGACTATACAGTCCATGGAATTCTCTAGGCCAGAATACTGGAGTGGGTAGTCTTTCCCTTTTCCAGGGGATCTTCCCAACTCAGGGATCAAACCCAGGTCTCCTGCATTGCAGGCAGATTCTTTACCAACTGAGCTATGAGGGAAGCCCTAATAGGATTATATATATTGATAATTACCTTAAATGTAAATAGGTTAAATGCACCAACCAAAAGACCTTGACTGGCTGGGCAGATGAAAACATACGCACATATGTACTTTCACTTATCATTTTACTCTGCTTGATTCCCTCCCCCCCAAATTGTATGTAATTATTTTATACTGCAGCCCATGGGGTTGCGACCGAGCGACTTCACTTTCACTTTTCACTTTCATGCATTGGAGAAGGAAATGGCAACCCGCTCCAGCGTTCTTGCCTGGAGAATCTCAGGGATGGCGGAGCCTGGTGGGCTGCCGTCTATGGGGTCACGCAGAGTTGGACACGACTGAAGCGACTTAGCAGCAGCAGCAGCAGCATTTTATATTGTTAGGTTAATCATGTTCCCATGATGGCTTGCAATTGTAATTATCATTTATTTTTTGTCTGGCTATCAATCGTGAAAACTGATAAACATCTTTTACCATTGTGATTATGTAACTATTTTTCACTTAATAGCATTGTATCATGATTGCCAACAACAAAAAAATAGAATTATCAACAAAACTAACATTTAATAGAAAATCCTGTCATCACTTTAAAATCCAGATCATATCAGAATTATCTTGGAATTTTTTGAAAAATAGCAAATGCTTTTTTTTCTCCAGAGCTCCAAATGTGTTTCTAATGAGCAGCCATGTTTAAAAACAACTGGACTATATGAGCATCTTTTACTTTTATCTGGTTATTTTCACTTTTTCTATTTCATATTCAGTGCTCCCATTTCATTTAGCTTATGTTCTCCAATTTCTCCATCTCTTTTTTTTGATGTTCCTTCTCAAGCCTTTATCAAGCATAGTAGAAAAACTTTTGTATACATCTGCTGCTGCTGCTGCTAAGTCACTTCAGTCGTGTCCGACTCTGTGCGACCCCATAGACGGCAGCCCACCAGGCTCCCCCGTCCCTGGGATTCTCCAGGCAAGAACACTGGAGTGGGTTACCATTTCCTTCTCCAATGCATGAAAGTGAAAAGTGATATGTATAATATATACATATATTTTAGAAAACTTATGGATTTTTGCCTAACTAGAAATTTTATGACATTTTGATTACACTTGTTTGACTTAGCATGAATAGAATGCTAGATTTCTAACTAAAAAAAACAGATAAGCAACAAAGGTTTACTGTATAGCACCAGGAACTGCAGTCAATATTTGGTAATAGCCTATAGTGGGAAACAGTCTGAAACTAATGCATGTGTGTGTGGATACCTGAATCACTTTGCTGTGCACCTGAAGCACTGTAAGTCAACTCTCCTTCAGTAAAATATATGTATTAAGAAAAATAAGACAATACTGCACAGACACCTGGAATGTCAGGTCCATGAATCAATGTAAACTGGAAGTGGTCAAGCAGGAGATGGCAAGAGTCAAAATCGACTTAGGAATCAGTGAGCTACAATGGACTGGAACGGGCAAATTTAATTCAGACAACCATTATATCTATTACCATGGGCAAGAATCCCTGAGAAGAAATAGTCAACAAGAGTCCAAAATGCAGTACTTGAGTGCAATCTCAAAAATGACAGAATTATATTGGTTCGTTTCCAAGGCAAGCCATTCAACATCACAGTAATCCAAGTCTATGCCCCAACCAGTAATGCTAAAGAAGTTGAAATTGACTAGTTCTTCATAGAACCACAAGATCTTCAAGGACCTACAAGATCATCTAGAACTAACACCAAAAATGATGTCCTTTTCATTATAGTGGATTGGAATTCAAAAAGTAGGACGTCAAGAGATACCTGCAGTAACAGGCAAGTTTGGCCTTGGACTAAAAAATGAATCAGGTCGTTTATTTTTCTGGAATTGAGCTGCAGGAGTTGCTTGTATATTTTTGAGATTAGTTGTTTGTCAGTTGCTTCATTTGCTGTTATTTTCTCCCATTCTGAAGGCTGTCTTTTCACCTTGCTTGTAGTTTCTTTTGTTGTGCAGAAGCTTTTAATTTTAATTAGATCCCATTTGTTTATTTTTGCTTTTATTTCCAATATTCTGGGAGGTGGGTCATAGAGGATCCTGCTGTGATTTATGTTGGAGAGTGTCTTGCCTATGTTCTCCTCTAAGATGAAATGAATCGCCAGTCCAGGTTCGATGCAGGATACAGGATGCTCGGATCTGGTGCACTGGGATGACCCAGAGGGATGGTATGGGGAGGGAGGTGGGAAGGGGGTTCAGGATTGGGAACACGTGTACACCCATGGCGGATTCATGTTGATGTATGGCAAAACCAATACAATATTGTAAAGTAATTAGCCTCTAATTAAAATAAATAAATTTAAATTTAAAAAAATGAATCAGGGCAAAGGCTAACGGAGTTTTGCCAAGAGAATGCACTGGTTATAGCAAATACTCTCTTCCCACAACACAAGAGATGACTCTATACACGGACATCACCAGATGGTCAATACCAAAATCAGGTTGATTATTAGTCTTTGTAGCTCAAGATGGAGAAGCTTTATCAGTTCAGTTGCTCAGTTGTGTCCGACTCTTTGTGACCCCATGGACTGCAGCATGCCAGGCCTCCCTGTCCATCACCAACTCCTGAAGTTTACTCAAACTCATGTCCATTTAGTCAGTGATGCCATCCAACCATCTCATCCTCTGTCGTCCCCTTCTCCTCTCACCTTCAATCTTTCCCAGCAGCACAGTCTTTTCAGATGAGTCAGTTCTTTGCATCAGGTAGCCAAAGTATTGGAGTTTCAGCTTCAGCATCAGTCCTTCCAATGAATATTCAGGACTGATTTCCTTTTGGATGGACTGCTTTGATCTCCTTGCAGTCCAAGGAGCTCTCAAGAGTATTTACAACACCACAGTACAAAAGCATCAATTCTTAGGTGCTCAGCTTTCTTTATGGTCCAACTTGCACGTGCTGGAGCGGGGAGCAGTGGCTGTGTGGCACTGGCGAGGCCGTGAGGTGATACCCCACGTCCAAGAACAAAGGAGAAGCCCCAGAAAGACGGTAGGAGAGGCAAATTTGCATTTAGAATCAAACCCCATTTCTGCCAGAGGTGCTCAGAGGGCTCAAACAAACCTGTGTGCAGGACCCAGGGACCCCACAGAGACTGAGACAGACTGTGTTTGGGTGTCTCCTGAGGAGGTATAAGTCGGCAGTGGACTGCTGCGGGGCAGGGGCTCTGGGTGCAGCAGTCTTGGGTATGGCATAAGCCCTCTTGGAGGAGGTTGCCATTAACCCACCACAGAACTGCCAGAATTTATGCAGGACTAGGAAATAGACTCTTGGAGGGCGCAAACAGAACCCTGTGCACCAGGACCCGGGAGAAAGGAGCAGTGACCCCACAAGAGACTGTCCCGGACCTGCCTGTGGGTGTCCAGGTGTCTCCGGTGGAGGCGTGGGTCGGTGGTGGCCTGCTGCAGGGTTGGGGGCACTGAGTGTAGCAGTGCATGCCTGGGATCTTTTGAGGGAGGTCGCCATTATCTTCATTACCTCCACCATAGTTTGAAGTGAAGTGAAGTGGCTCAGTTGTGTCCGACTCTTTGCGACCCCATGGACTGTAGCCTACCAGGCTCCATCCATGGGATTTTCCAGGCAAGAATACTGGAGTGGGTTGCCATTTCCTTCTCCAGGGGATCTTCCCGACCAAGGGATTGAACCCGGATCTCCCGTATTGCAGGCAGATGCTTTACCTTCTGAGCCACCAGTTAGCCCCAGGTAAATAGCAGGGAGGGAACACAGCCCCACTCATCAACAGAAAATTGGACTAAATATTTACTGAGACTGGTTCCAAATAGGAAAAGGAGTATGTCAAGGCTGTATATTGTCACCCTGCTTATTTAACTTACATGCAGAGTACATCATGAGAAACCCTGGGCTGGAAGAAGCACAAGCTGGAATTAAGATTGCTGGGAGAAATATCAATAACCTCAGATACACAGATAACACCACCCTTATGGCAGAAAGTGAAGAGGAACTATAAAGCCTCTTGATGAAAGTGAAAGAGGAGAGTGAAAAAGTTGGCTTAAAGCTCAACATTCAGAAAACGAAGATCATGGCATCTGGTCCCATCACTTTATGGGAAATAGATGGGGAAACAGTGGAAACAGTGTCAGACTTTATTTTGGGGGGCTCCAAAATCACTGCAGATGGTGGTTGCAGCCATGAAATTAAAAGTCGCTTACTCCTTGGAAGGAAAGTTATGACCAACCTAGTTAGCATATTGAAAAGCAGAGACATTACTTTGCCAACAAAGGTCCATCTAGTCAAGGCTATGGTTTTTCCTGTGGTCATGTATGGATGTGAGAGTTGGACTGTGAGGAAAGCTGAGCGCCGAAGAATTGATGCTTTTGAACTGTGGTGTTGGAGAAGACTCTTGAGAATCCCTTGGACTGCAAGGAGATCCAACCAGTCCATTCTGAAGGAGATCAGCCCTGGGATTTCTTTGGAAGGAATGATGCTAAAGCTGAAACTCCAGTACTTTGGCCACCTCATGCGAAGAGTTGACTCATTGGAAAAGACTCTGATGCTGGGAGGGATTGGGGGCAGGAAGAGAAAGGGACGAAAGAGGATGAGATGGCTGGATGGCATCACCGACTCGATGGACATAAGTTTGAGTGAACTCCGGGAGTTGGTGATGGACAGATGGCCTGGAGTGCTGCGATTCATGGGGTCGCAAAGAGTCGGACACGACTGAGAGACTGAACTGCACTGAACTGAGCATGGCCCCATCCCATCAGAACAAGACCCAGTTTCCCCCTCAGTCAGTCTCTCCCATCAGGAAGCTTCCATAAGGCTCTTATCCTTCTCCACGAGAGGGAAGACAGACTTAAAACTACAACCACAGAAAACTAACCAAACTGATCCCATGAACCACAGCCTTGTCTAATGCAATGAATCTGTGAGCCATGCCGTGTAGGGCCACCCAAGGTGGATGGGTCATGGTGGAGAGTTCTGACAAAATGTGGCCCACTGGAGAAGGGAATGGCAAACCACTTCAGTATTGTTGCCTTTGCCTTGAAAACCCCACGAACAGTATGAACAGTATGAGAAGTTCTATACAGTCAGCAAAAACAAGACCTGGAGCTGACTGTGGCTCAGATCATCAGCTCCTTACTGCAAGATTCAGGCTTAAATTGAAGAAAGCAAGGAAAAACCACTAGGCCATTCAGATATAACCTAAATCAAATCCCTTATGATTATACAATGGAGGTGATGAATAGATTCAAGGGCTTAGATGTGATAGAGTGGGTGGAGATTTGTAACACTGTATAGGAGGCACTGACCAAAACCATCCCCCGAAAAAGAAATGCAAGAAGGCAAAGTGGTTGTCTGAGGAAGCTTTGCAAAGCTGAGGAAAGAAAAGAAGTGAAAAGTAGAGGAGGAAGGAAAAGATAAACCCAACTGAATGCAGAATTCTAGAGAATATCAAGAAGCAGTAAGAAAGCCTTATTCAATGAGCAATGCAAAGAAACAGAGGAAAACAGTAGAATGGGAAAGACAAGAGATCTCCTCAAGAAAATTGGAGATATCAAGGGAAAATTTCATGCAAGAATGGGCACAATAAAGGACAGAAACAGTAAGGACCTAATAGAGGCAGAAGAGATTAAAATGAGGTGGCAAGAATACACAGAATCGTACAAAAAAGGTTTTAATGACCCAAATGATCACAATGGTATGGTCACTCACTGAGAGCCGGACATCCTGGAGTGTGAAGTCGAGTGGGCCTTAGGAAGCATCACTATGAACAAAGCTAGCGGAGGTGATGGAATTCCAGCTGAGCTATTTCAAATCCTAAAAGATGATGCTGTTAAAGTGCTGCACTCAGTATGTCAACAAATTTGGAAAACTCAGCAGTGGCTATAGGATTGGAAAAAGTCAGTTTTCATTCCGATCTGAAAGAAAGGAAGTGCCAAAGAATGTTTAAACTACTGGACAATTGTGTTCATTTCCCATGCTAGTAAGGTTCTGCTCAAAATCATGATGCAATGGTATTAAATAATAGTTGCTGCTGCTGCTAAGTCACTTGAGTCATGTCCGACTCTGTGCAACCCCATAGACAGCAGCCCACCAGGTTTCCCCGTCCCTGGGATTCTCCAGGCAAGAACACTGGAGTGGGTTGCCATTTCCTTCTCCAATGCATGAAAGTGAAAAGTGAAAGTGAAGTCACTCAGTCGTGTCCGACTCTGTGTGACCCCATGGACTGCCGCCTACCAGGCTCCTCCATCCATGGGATTCTCCAGGCAAGAGTACTGGAGTGGGGTGCCATTGCCTTCTCCAAATAATAGTTACATAATTACAATCGTAAAAGATGTCTGTTTTCACAATCAATAGCCAGACTAAAAAAAAAAAAAAAAGATAATTACAATTGCAAGCCATAATCCAAACATGACTAACCTAAAAAATAATTACATTTAATTTGGGGGTTAAATAGAGTGACGTGCTAAGTCGAAGTGCGTACTTGCACACGTTTTCATCTGCCCAGTCTATTGATATCCATAATTATCTTAAATGTAAATGGATTAAATGCACCAACCAAAAGACACAGACAGATCTCAGAACCCATTTGCCAAGAAACATCTTACAGGACTAGTTACAACAGAGTACATTTAAGGACAAGAGGCTCTATTAAGAAGGTGACATAATCTAATAATTTCTATGCTTTATGAAAGCATAGTTAAATTTAAACTTAAGTCACTGAAGCCAGTAGTTTTTAAACTGGGATATCTAGATGTACAAGCTGGATTTAGAAAAGGCAGAGGAACCAGAGATCGAATTGCCAGCATCTGTTAGATCACAGAAAAACCAAGGGAATTCCAGAAGAACATCTACTTCTGCTTCATTGACTATGCTAAAGTCTTTGACTGTGTGGATCACAACTGGAAAATTCTTAAAGAGATGGGAATACCAGACCACTTCACCTGTCTCCTGAGAAACCTGTATGTAGGTCAAAAAGCAGCAGTTAGAACCAGACACAAACAACAGACTGGTTCAAAATTAGGAAAGGAGTACAGCCAGGCTGTAGATGGTCAGCCTGCTTATTTAACTTATATGCAGAGTACCTCACGCAAAATGTCAGACTAAGTGAAACACAAGCTGGAATCAAGACTGCCTGGAGAAATATCAACAACCTCAGGTATGCAGATGATACCACTCTTATGGCAGAAAGTGAAGAGGAACTAAAGAGCCTCTTGATGAGGGTGAAAGAGGAGAGTGAAAAAAAAAAAAAAAACTAACTTAAAACTCAACATTCAGAAAACTAAGATCATGGCATTTGGTCCCATCACTTCTGGCAAACAGATGGGGGAAAAGTGGAAACAGTGACAGATTTTATTTTTTTGGGCTCCAAAATCACTGCAGATTGCGACTGCAGCCATGAAATTAAAAGATGCTTGCTCCTTGGAAGCAAAGTTGTGACAACCTAGACAGCATATTAAAAAGCAGATATCACTTTGCCAACAAAGGTCCATATAGTCACAGCTATGGTTTTTCCGGTAGTCATATATGGATGTGAGAGTTGGATCATTAAGAGGGCTGAGGGCTGAAGAACTGATGCTTTCAAACTGTGGTGCTAGAGAAAACTCCTGAGAGTCCCTTGGACTGCAAGATCAAACCAGTCAACCCAAAAGGAAATCAACCCTGAATATTCTTTGGAAGGACTGGTGCTGAAGCTCCTATACTTTGGCCACTGGATTCGAAGACCAACTCATTGGAAAAGACTCTGATGCTGGGAAAGATTGAGGGCAGGAGTAGAGGCGTGACAGAGGATGAGATGGTTGGATGGCATCACTGAATCAATGGACTTAAGCAAACTCTGTGAGACAGTGAAAGACAGGGAAGCCTGGCGTGCTGCAGTCCTTGGGGGTCGCAAAGAACTGGTCACAACTTAGCAACTCAACAACAGCAGCCTTACATCTACCAGCATTTTCCAATGAGTCAGAGACTCAAACAGTTTCAGGGGATACATTTTTAGATCCTTACCTTTCTATTGCACTCTTCAAAGAGTCACCAGCCAGAGAAAATGCCCTTTTTTCCCATTACAAATGAAAGCAGATCATTTCCCATATGCATCTTACTGTAGAGCAGGACTCAAGATACAATTTCCAAACATAGTGTTTGGAAATGAAAGCATAGTAACAGGATACAGATCCTCCTGCAATGCTGGTTGGTCCCCAATTCCTTGCTTACAACAAAATTGAAGGAACATCAAAATTTCTGAGTATTTATTTTAGCATGTAATTCCGAAGGAGATGGCTTTACCCTGCTATCACTAACTCCTTCTCTTTCCATCTGTCTGTCTGAAGTAGGGTCATCAGCATTTCCATACATAAAATTGAAAAGGGAGAAAAGAACTGATGCTGTACTGTGGCCATTCTAACAAAAATAATAGTAACATACAGAGATGAAATAATGGGGAGGAGAAGACTTCAACTCATTAAGTGATACACTGTTAATGAAGTTTTACGTGTTTAGTAGTTTATTAAAATTGTCCTCTATCTATTAAACAAACTCAGTCCATAAGAAATTTAAAATATGTAGAGCTTTATGATGGTAGGATGGTATGGAATTTTGTTACAGTCAACTAAACAATATGTAAGCCAAGAATAATTAGGCTAAAATTTTGAGGGAGAAATAGAATCAAAATACAAATTCAGGGAGTAAAAAAGAAAAGTGTGGCATTTCCTACCATTAAAATTTGTATTCTTTGTGTACTTTTTTGAAAGGATGATAGTGTCTAGCACCAACTGTATTTAGAACTTCTTGGCTAAATTTAAAGGGAGATGTAGCCATTTTACCCAAAGATGCAGTATCTATGCATGCCGGTACTTAGATCCTTTGCAACTATTTCAGATGAAAACTTTTAGACTTCACTTATGAGGTCTCTGGGCATAAAATTTTAAGTCGGCTAACTGAGGATCTCTAAGGATAGTTGTGTTTGGAAATAAGGATGGCTAAAAGGGGCTCCTTTTAGGAAATTTGGAAAACTCAGCGGTGGCCACAGGACTGGAAAAGGTCAGTTTTCATTCCAATCCCAAAGAAAGACAATGCCAAAGAATGCTCAAACTACCGCACAATTGCACTCATCTCACACGCTAGTAAAGTAATGCTCAAAATTCTCCAAGCCAGGCTTCAGCAATACGTGAACCATGAACTTCCAGATGTTCAAGCTGGTTTTAGAAAAGGCAGAGGAACCAGAGATCAAATTGCCAACGTCCACTGGATCATCAAAAAAGCAAGAGAGTTCCAGAAAAACATCTATTTCTGCTTTATTGACTATGCCAAAGCCTTTGACTGTGTGGATCACAATAAACTGGAAAATTCTGAAAGAGATGGTAATACCAGACCACCTGACCTGCCTCTTGATAAACCTATATGCAGGTCAGGAAGCAACAGTTAGAACTGGACATGGAACAACAGACTGATTCCAAATTGGAAAAGGAGTACGTCAAGGCTCTCTGTATATTGTCACCCTGCTTATTTAACTTACATGCAGAGTACATCATGAGAAATGCTGGGCTGGAAGAAGCACAAGATGGAATCAAGATTGCTGAGAGAAATATCAATAACCTCAGATACGCAGATGACACCACCCTTATGGCAGAAAGTGAAGAGGAACTAAAAAGCCTCTTGAGGAAAGTGAAAGAGGAGAGTGAAAAAGTTGGCTCAACATTCAGAAAACGAAGATCATGGCATCTGGTCCCATTACTTCATGGGAAATAGATGGGAAACAGTGGAAACAGTGTCAGATTTTATTTTTTTGGGTTGCAAAATCACTGCAAATGGTGACTGCAGCCATGAAATTAAAAGACGCTTACTCCTTGGAAGGAAAGTTATGACCAACCTAGATAGCATATTGAAAAGCAGAGACATTACTTTGCCAACAAAGGTCTGTCTAGTCAAGGCTATGGTTTTTCCGGTGGTCATGTATGGATGTGAGAGTTGGACTGTGAGAAAAGCTGAGCACCGTATTGATGATTTTGAACTGTGGTGTTGGAGAAGACTCTTGAGAGTCCCTTGGACTGCAAGGAGATCCAACCAGTCCATTCTCAAGGACATCAGCCCTGGGATTTCTTTGGAGGGAATGATGCTAAAGCTAAAACTCCAGTACTTTGGCCACCTCTTGCGAAGAGTTGACTCATTGGAAAAGACTCTGATGCTGGGAGGGATTGGGGGCACGAGGAGAAGGGGACGACAGAGGATGAGATGGCTGGATGGCATCACTGCCTTGATGGACGTGAGTCTAAGTGAACTCCGGGAGTTGGTGATGGACAGGAAGGCCTGGCGTGCTGCGGTTCATGGGGTCACAGAGTCGGACACGACTGAGCGACTGAACTGAACTGAAAAGGGACTCCAGTTCTTCTAATTTTCAGAAGGAATAGATATAAACATTCACCTTAGGGGACATCTAACAGTTTGGAGACAACCCTAAAAGCCAACAGAAAGGTAATAATTAGACTAAGAAGTACACAGAATTACTAAACTGGAGTTTGAAAACTAGTTAGTGATTTGTGACAGGCTTTTTATTCTCAAAATATTTTCTTTCTGAAGAGCCGGATTCCACAGTGATCCTATCTCAGAAATGTCCATACTTATTTCTCAGTAGGCTTTAGAAAGCTGCATTTGTAAAGGCTTGTTTATTATTAAAGCTTATTTTTTTATATAAATAGTGTATGCTTGTGTGTACATACAAATGCTGGTAGTTGTTAACATGAAAATTAAATGGCTGTATCACATTTTTAAAAAATATTAATAAAATTTGGTCTCATTGGATATAGCAATTTGTCCAGGAATTTGTTTTGTTGTTCTTTTTAAATACCATTCAATTTTTCATCCTCATATGAAAACAAGAACTACTTCTGTCACAAGATAGGTACAGGTACAGTTCTTTTCAAATTATGTGTTTTTCTATCATTTACTCTATTCTCTGGGTTACTGGTGTTACTCTTAGCAAAAGTTCACTCTATGTAGAAGCCCAAGTTTCTAAAATTAACATGTGACCACTAGCAATGCGTCAGTCATTGGAAAAATATTTTGAGCTAGACAGGCAATGCTATTAAAAAAATACCTGTATTTCTCAACTAAGTAACAGGGCACTAGAGCTGCCAGTCACTGTATTTTCCGTCATCAAGTCCTGCGCAGGAGCCACACCACGTGTCCTGGAGCTGCCCCACCCCCATCCTCATACGCAGATGCCTGGACTAGTCACGCTGGTCCCAAACCTGAGCAGTCTGTGACAGACCCCTGCATTAGCAGATAATCACAGAGAAGTAAAAAGCAAAGAAGGAATTACAACTGCTAAAGTACCATTCTTTTAAATGAATAAAATCATAACTCTCATAAAGACATAAAAGTGAACACATATCCAAAAATTTATTTAACCCCTTAATTCACAATGAAACAAATAAAATGTTATAACTGGTTTGAAGTAGAATTTAAACAACAATACAAGTTTGGGGTACCAGAACCTCTGATTCTGCACTTTCTGCTAGGAGCAATTCAGATGATTCTTGTCCCTGTAAATGCAAACTGTGTCCAGTGCCGACTCAGTTGGTCACTGGCTGTGAGCACTGACCGATTTTACCAATTTTTTAAGTCAGTTAAGTGAATTTATTTTAGCATCATCAATGGACATGAAATCTGACCCCCCCCTTATACCACACATAAAAATTAAATCCAGTTAGATTATACATCAAAATGTAAAAGATAAAACAGTAACAGTTCCAGAAGGAATTCACAACCTCAGAGTAGGGAAAAGTTGTTTCAACAGAACACCAAAGGCACTACCTGATAAGGGAGGCAGCTAAACTAGACTCCGCTAGAGCTCATGACTGCTGCTCCTCAAAAGATACAGTAAGGAGAATAGGAAGGCAGGACAGGGTGGGAGAAGATATTTGTGACAACCTATCTGACAAAGAATCTTGGTGAAAATGTGATTCCATCCCTCCTAGACACTACGGTAATCCATGAGTGGAAGAGGCATATTCCATGAATAAGCACCTCCCAAGAGCACGTCCAAATGACAGGTAGGCAAATGAAAAAATGCTATCCATTATTTGTAAGAGAAAATGCAAATTAAGGTGACAAGAAGATACCACAAAAACTTTTACTGAAGTGACAAAAACTGAAAAACCTAACAGTATTATCCATTGTTAGCAAGAACACAGAGCAACTGGTGATTGTGTAATTTGGTAGCAAATTACATTGTAAAGACATTTGACTCTGCTGATGTTTACCACGTGCGTAGCCTATGAGCAAGCATTCTACTCCTGCGTACAGTTGGCCCTCCGTAATCCGTGAGTTCCCCATTTGTGGATTTAACCAACCTCAGATCGTGTACCACGTTTGCAGTCCACACTGGCTGATCAGCAGGTGGTGAATCCATGAGTGCGAGGGCGGACTATGAGGCTTAAGCGTCCTGAGAGTGCTGAATCCAGGGCAGATCCTGGAGACAGTCCCCTAAGGATGTGTACAAGACAGTGTGCAGTACTGTTTCACACTAGGCAAAACCAGAAAGAGAGTCTTGCTGTCTACATGCTGCACAAGTGTTAACTGTCTGTCTTTACACAATGGAGCACACACAGCAGCTACAACTGACCAAGCTGTAACAACATGGATGGGTCTCACTCAAAGTATAATTTGAGTGAAGGGAGCTGAAAACACAAATATAGCAAAGGGGAAGAAAAGGAACACCACAAATTAGTAGGAATACATAAAGGAAAATGCAGGACATTTGAGAGACGTGTGCATGCATGCTAAGTTGCTTCAGTCACGTCCAACTCTGTGTGACCCTATAGTGACACAGACTCTGTGGCCCTCCCCCCCGGCCCAGACTCCTCTGTCCATGGGGATTCTCTAGGCAAGAATACTGGAGTGGATTGCCATGTCCCCCTCCAGGGATCTTCCTGACCCAGGGATCAAACCCTCATGTCCTGCATTGGCAGGTGGGTCCTTTACCACGAGTGCACCACCTGGGAAGCCCCGCTTGAGACGTGGATTAGTATAAAAAATGACATGGAATGGAGCTCAGCACATATACACAACATGGACACATCTAAACACTGATGGAGCTCAGCACATATACACAACATGGACACATGTAAACACTGATGGAGCTCAGCACATATACACAACATGGACACATCTAAACACTATAGTAGGAGAAAAGTGAGATGCAGGAAAGTGCACGTTAGAGATGCCATTCATATACATCTTAAAAACTGCAAACGAAACAATGTTGTATGTTGCTTATAACAGACATATGGATAGATAGCTAGAAGTATAAAAATGGACTGAAAGGAACATCTGAAAGTCAAGACGAAGACTGAGTCAGTGGGGAGGCAGTGACTGAGACAGGGAAAGGCAGTGTTAACTCCATTGCATGTTTCCTTTCTGTTTTAAACACTGGAAGTGCTGCTCTGCCCGGTACAAATGTAAAAGCAGGCCTGCTTATAATGAACCTATGTATCGATCCTTCTCAGACTCTTCCTAAAGACTGAAGAGGAAGGAACACTCCCAAAGACAGTCTATGAAGCCACCATCACCCTGATACCAGAACCAAAGACAAAAATGCTACCAAAAAAGAAAATTACAGGCCAATATCTTTGATGAATAGAGACCCCCAAACTCTCAACCAAACATCAGCAAACCAAATCCAGAAACACATTAAAAAGGTCATACACCGAGACCAAGCCGGATTCATCCCAGGGTCACAAGGGTGTTTCAATATAACGCAAATCAATAAATGTGATACACCACGTCAACAAAAGGACAAAAGCCACACGATTATCCCACAGATGTAGAAAAAGCATTGATAAAACTCAATATCCATTCATGATAAAAACCCTTACAAAAGTGCATGCAGAAAACATCTCTCAACATAAGAAAAGCTATTTATGAAGAGCTAAAATCTGGACCAAGACAATGATGCCCACTCTTACCACTTCTCTTCAACAAATACTGGAAGCCCTATCCACAACAATCAGATAAGAGAAAGAAATAAAAAGAATGCAAATTGGTAAGGAAGAGCTAAAACTGGCATTATGCACTGAGAACACAATACTCTCTCTATAAAACCCTAAAGACTCCATACAAAACTACTAGAACTGATACACGAATTCAGCAAGGTAGCAGGATACAGAAAGGAGCTGAATTTCCTATCACATAAAAAACCGCCTATGAATAAACCTCAAAGAGGTGAAAACCTTATGTGCTGAGAAATCGTTAGTAAAGGAAATTAAAGAGAATTCAAAGAAAGGGAAAGATATTCCATGATCTTGGGTTGGAAGGACTAATATTTTCAAAATACCACTACTATCCAAATCAGTCTACAGATTTAATGCGACCTTTGCCAAATAACCCATGACACTTTTCACAGAATGAGAATATATAATCCTAGTATTTATATGGAACCATAATAGACCCAGAATTGCCAAATAATCCTGAGGAAGAACAAAAAAGCAGGGCGTATAAACCTCCCAGGCTTCAGACAATACTACAAAGCTATCGTAATCAAAACAGTGTGATGCTGGAAGAAAACCAGACACATAGATCAACAGAACAGCACAGAGAGCCCAGAAATGAACCCACATACCTATGGTCAACTAATCTTCCACAAAGGAGGAAAAATATGAAATGAGAAAAAGACAGTCACTTCAGGAAGTGGTGCTGGGAAGGCTGGACAGTTGCATGCAAATTGATGAAGTTGAAACATACTCTCTCACCATGCACAAAAATAACCTCAAAATGGCTTAAAGATTTAAACATAAGATATGATACCATAAAACTTCTGGAAGAGATCATAGGCAAAACATTCTCTGAAATAAATTGCACTAATGCTTCCTTAGGTCATTCTTCCAAGGCAATAGAAATAAAAACAAAAATAAAAATAAATAAATGGGACCTATGAACTAAATCAAACTTACAAACTTTGCACAGCACGGAGGTTCCCCAGGAAACTTAATAGAGTTGAAATTTGACCCAGACAAAAATATCATTTGAGAAGATAAAAGGACCCATATGTTCATAATAGCACTATTTACAATAGCCAAGCTGTGGAAATAACTGACCAACAGATGATGGATAAATAAGATGTGGTACATACATACAATGGAATATTACTCAGCCATAAAAAAGAATGAAACAATGCCATTTGCAGCAACTTGGATACACAGTAAGTAAAGTAAGTCAGAAAGAGAAAGACAAATACCATATGAAATCACTTATATGTGGAATCTAAAATATGACACAAATGAAGACATCTATGAAACAGAACAGACTCAGAGATAAGAAAACAGACTTGTGGTTGCCAAGCGGGGTGGGGGAAGGAGGGACTAGGAGTCTAGGGTTAGTAGACACAAATTATTGCTCACAGGATGGATACGCAAGGTCCTAATGCAGAGCACAGGGAACTATATTCAATACCCTGGGATAAAACCATACTGGAAAAGGACATTTAAAAGAATGTGTATATGTGTGTAACTGAGTCACTTTCCTGTACAGCAGACATTAACACATTTTTAAATCAACTATACTTCCAAAAGTAAATTTAAGAATAAACACTGAAGAAAATGCAAGAGAGAAGGAAATAGAAAATCACTATTATAATATGACTGTCAAGGTCTACCAATAAATGCTAAAATTAGTCAAAGTTTGAGGAGAAGCAGGCTATTTCCATAGTCTCAAAATACCTTCCTCTAAGAAATACAATTGGAAAGAAAAAAAAAATGAGGCTGTACAGTGGATGAACCCAGCAGACACCATCTTAATCCAAAATGATCAGTGTCCCCACCAGTAATGTGTGACATCACATACCTCCTGAGAAGGCACCTCACTTCTGCGCCATTTGGGCCAAAGCTGCAGAACCTCAAACACATCATGAAAACACCCAGACAAACCCTTGAAATGCAGCATGTTCTATAAAGCGAGTGACCAGCAGTCTTTCAAAGGGTCAAGGTCATGGACAGTGGAAGGTGGATGGGGCCCTGAGGAAAAGTCAGAGACGGGAGGACTGGGAGCCACCGCAACGGCGTGTGCTGTGGGGCCTGGACTGGATGGTGGACCAGAAAAAGGACAGGGTGGGAGAGCGGGTGAAAACCACAGAGACTCTGTGCTTTAGTAACTAGTGTGCTCCAATGCTGGTTTCTTAGTTTTGACCGTTGTACTGAGGTTGTTTGTACAGGATGGTAACCCTGGGGACCCGGGTGGTGCAGGGTACGGAAACTGCTGAACTGTCATGGCAACTTTTCTGTAAGTTTAAAATGTCAACATAAAAAAGTTAAAAGGTAAAAAGCACTGGTAGGGGCGAAAACAAGCAGAAACAACCCACAGGTAGAGAATTCCATGAAGATTCTGTCACAGGCCAGAGAAAGCTTATTATGAAAGCTGTTTTCCAAGAATTCAAGGATTTAAAATTATATATGTGCACACACACATCCATCTAATACAAGAGGTTAAAGAAGCTTCAAGTGTTCCAAGTGGGAATAATAATTATAATGTAAACATACCTTGATATAACCAAAAATGAATTTATCTCCATGGAGGAAGATAAAAAAGAGGATGTAAGGAAACAACCAATGCTTTCTCTCTGAGATAATCCCTAAAAA
This sequence comes from Bos grunniens, assembly GCF_055505025.1. NCBI lineage: Eukaryota > Metazoa > Chordata > Mammalia > Artiodactyla > Bovidae > Bos > Bos grunniens. The sequence goes on from NC_141182.1 coordinate 8,651,022, forward strand.
CTGAAAAACCAACAACTTTCAGTATAAGCATGTTGGTTTTGTTTTTGTTAGAACTGTGGAGTTAATGATCAAAAGAAACAACTGCTGACCTTGGAGAGCAGGGATCAAGGGGCAGGGAATCAAGGGGCAGGAGACAGCAGGGGATGTTTGGTAACAATTCTAGCAGTACTTCTGGCTCTTTAAATCCTGTGCATATGTAATTAATAAAACTGGAAATGTAGAATCTAAGTGTGAGTAGATGATACATTGATGGGGACAGATGACTTTTATTCAAGGACACTGGCTGTGAAGGTGACGAGAGGGGTGGGTGGGGAGCTGGTGGGTGAAGGGAGAGCTTCTGAAGATGTGCTTGTGCTGCTGATGGAGACGACGCAGTGGAGAAGGGAAGCAGGGAAAGGGTGAGTGCAGGAGGGAAGCCGTGGGCGCTGCTAAGGGGCCGAGATGAGATTTCCTGTGTAATTTCTTCTACACAAGAGAGAAAGCAAGGCCTCGGCTGACCTTGGGGAGGGTTAGGGAGAGCAGAGGTGTGACACAGTCATGTTAAGAGAAGGAAAATAGAATCTCTTGGTGAAATACAGTCGGCTTGTATTGTTTAACGTGTTTCTGTGCTGTGCGTGTTAACGTTTTCTCACTGGTATTCACTGATGTTTTGGGTCAGGTTTTGTTGTGTTGGCTTTATAAAAATTACTCGGAAGCCTTCCCTTCCAGGACAATGGCACATTCTGAATAGAACTGGAGGCAACTTCTACCAACATTCAACATATGTTAAAACACCATTTGTGAAGCTTTCTGGGCCTAATATAAGAATTTTCTCATTTTCTTCCAGGATAAATTTTTTTCTCTTATGGGCTACTTTTCTATAATAGCAAATACATACATACCTACCTTAATATATACTGGAGATATGATCCTTACAACAAATATACACATATTTATTCTTTTCATCGTCACTTGGTTTTCTATTCCATAGGTTCTTTCTGCATCTTCTTACCTGTAGTTCTATACCTACTATGTTTTACTTGGCTAACTGGCCTTTCATACTTTCCTCGATTAGTTTAGACAATGGATTATTTATTGCATGACTCTGTTTTTCCCAGAAAACAACCTAGCTCCTGCATTTACTCGATTATGTGGGTGTATCAATTCAGCCATTTCTGTGTTTATCTCCAGTAACTCTGTCTTTCCTTAGCCTCCTGTTCTTTTTATAATTGCTTGTGTTTATGTAGGTGATTTCTGTATTTCATTTTTGTGTGCTAACGCACATGGACCTGTACACAGATAGGTGGCCTGGGGCTAGTGGGCATCACTCTTCTGAAACACCCCTTACGAAAAGAGACCGGGCAGGTGCCCAGGACTCAGGCCAGGGGTCAGCTGTTTGCTTGAGACGATGGGGTAAAAGTGGACACAGCCCTGCGGCTGAGACTCAGACAGGGTTACTGGTATCTGAGACTCAGACAGGGTTACTGACGTCCAGAGAACCTAGGCCCCAGTGCAACATGGAACCAGTGCTGGCCCCGCCCTTGAGTCCCCCATTTAGAGCATTCAGACAACCTGATGCCAGAGCAAAGGAAACAATAAACAAAAAGACAACCTTATGGATTGGGAAAAAGTATTTACAAATGATGTGACCAATAAGGGATTAGTCTCCAAAATTTACAAACAGCTCATGATGCTTAACAGCATCAAAACAAACAACATGCTCAAAAAATGGGCAGAAGACCTAAATGGACATTTCTATAAAGCAGACATAATGATGGCCAATAGACACACGAAAAGATGTTCAACACCGCTAATTATTAGAGAAATGCAAATCAAAACTACAATACGGTATCACCTCACACCCACCAGAATGGCTATCATCAAAAAATCCACGAACAATAAATGCTGGAGAGGGTGTGGAGAGAAGGGACCCCTCCTACACTGTTGGTGGGAATGTAAATTGGGACTGCTACCATGGATAATATTATGGAGATTCCTTAAAAAACTAAAAATAGAACTACCACATGACCGTAAAATCCCACTCCTGCATATGTATCTGGAGAAAAGCATGATCTGAAAGGATACACGCACCCGTGTTCTCTGCAGCACTGTTTACAATGGCCAGGATGTGGAAGCAACCTAAACGTCCATCAACAGAGGAATGGATAAAGAAGACGTGGCACATGCACACAGTGGGACACTACTCAGCATCAAAAGACTGAAGTAATGCCATTTGCAGCAACATGGACAGACCTAGAGAGTGCCACGCTCTCTCTCTCTCTCCAAGTGAAGCCAGAGAAGGAGAAATATTGTACGGCATCCCTTATATGTGGGATCTAAAAAGAAATGATACAAAGGAACTTACAAGACAGAAATATACGTGTGGCTGAGTCCCTTCACTGTTCAGCTGAAACTATCACAACATTGTTTGTTAATTGGATATATCACGATACAAAATAAAAAGTAAAAAAAGAAAACCAGATGCCAATGTATAAACAGAGGGAGGAAAGCAACTTCCCATTCTAAATGAGCTTGCACATGAATATTTAAACCTCAAGGAATATAATGCTAATACAGCTAACAAGCAAAAAAGCAAGAAAGTGCACTCCAGTGAATCTGAAAATAACTTTGAAATTTAAAAAAAATTTCAAAGGGAACCCAAGGGTTACACACAAAAGAACAACTCTTTCTTAAACTTAATCAAGAACATATTCCAGAATAGGTATGGTTAGGGAAAGAATTAATAATAACTGTGAAGATTGTACTGAACAATTTGCTCCAATACATCAAGACATGGTAAAAATATGAAAAAGGTTAAAAAAAAAAAAAAGGTAAAATGAGAAGCTCCATAGTAAAATATCTTGAATATTCATGGTTGATGATTTTCAAGTGCTGAAGAGACAAACATTCCCCAGCTCTAAGCAGAGCAGTATAGAGACCCACATACAGGCATATTCTACTGAAGTGGAGGAATAGCAGGATAAAAAGAAAAATCACAAAAGAAGAAAAGACAGATTACCTACAGAGGCCTGACACACAGCAGCAGAGCCTCCAGGTACAGCAGTAGCAGCCTAAGGAATAAGTCACTTGTGTCTGACCCTTTGCGACCCACCAGGCTGCTCTGTCCATGGAGTGGGTTACCAGGTCCTCCTCCAGGGGATCTTCTCAGCCCAGGGATCGAACCCTCGTCTCTTGCATCTTCCGCACTGGCAGGTGAGCTCTTTACCACTAGTGCCACCTGAGAATAAGGGGTGCCTTCAAAATGCCTTAGACACACAGCTGTAGGTCTAGATAATTAACATCCTAATAGTTAGCAATCAAGAGTGAGGGAAATCTCTATACCAAGAAGAGAGGGATGTGTAAATCTCCAGAAACTCTTATCAGTGGAGAAGGCATGGACTTAAAACTGCATTAAAAACCATACTCTTAATCAACTATACTTAAATTAAAAAAAAAAATACCCTTGATTACTGTACTCTTCCCAATAACATCTCAGAGTGGCATTTCCCCTGACGTCTTCTTTTCTCTTTAGCTAGATATGGTATTTAAGGTGCTAGCTTCCTTACTATATGGCTTCCCTTTGTAACTCGGTAAAGAATTTGCCTGCAGTGCAGAAGACTTGGGTTCAATTCCTGGGTCGGGAAGATCCCCTGGAGAAGGAAATGGCAACCCCCTCTAGTATTCTTGCCTGGAGAATCCCATGGACAGAGGAGCCTGGCGGGTTACAGTCCATGGGGTTGCAAGTTGGACACAACTTAGCAACTAGACCACCACCACCACTGCCTTACTATGGCCATTTTTTGCTAAAAGAATGACCACAGTAAGGAAGAAGAAATGTAACACAGAAGCAGGGTGGGAATAATTAGTAAGATATTATGAAATAGAAATAACCATCTACTTGGAATAGAAAAACAAACTAATATGTTAGTAATTAACTCAGACTCCAAAGAAAGCCAGATGACTCTCTGTTTCTTGACTTGCTGGTGGCCCCATAGCTGTTTGCTTTATAGTTAATCACTAAACTATATATATGTTTTATGTACTTTCCTGGATGTTTGTTAAATCATACATAATATGGACTGCTAAGTACTAAATTATGTAACAGTTATAAATGCTGTGGGTTTCAGAAATAAAGGCAATTATAGAAGCATTAGCAGAGAAGATGAATTTCTTACCTTAAGCTGATCACAGTCATTACGTATAATATGAAAGCAACAGAAGGTGTTTTCTACCTGGTGGACAGAAGGTAAAAGGAGACCATTTGTAGCTGAGAGTTAAGATTTCAACATGGCTCTTGTTTTGCTTTAGCATTAACAGGAAGGGAAACTGGTCTTGAGGAAGAATAAACATTTAGGCAAAGTTATCACTGATTCTTCCCAATGCCTCACTCAATACATTGAATCAGTTAGCAAGGACTGTCCATTTACCTTCACTCCTTGTGCAAAGACAATCATTTTTACTCCTTTGCACCTTGGCCAGGGAACAGAATAACATTCACCATGGCTCTCCCCAGCTCCAAAGTCAAGTTCTACCTGTGGTCATGGGGGATGTCCACAATGGTTTGTTAGGTCATTAAGCTGGGAAAAAAATTTGGACCAAGGTATGGTCTGAGCCCAGTTTTTGTAAAAATAAAGGACCAAAGAAGCACATTTGTGATTACCAATGGATGTTTTTGTAGCACTGGAGTCTCTCACTGGAATCACTGCATCAGTGGTAACAGCCACTAGACTGACCTCCCGAGGAGCTGTCCTTTGCACAATAGAGATCTTCTACAAACATCAGAGGTAACACACACTCATCCTCCCGTGCTAAAATCCACAGTCCTCACCCTGTAAGGTTTTCAGCATAACGGGGGTGCTGTTTCGGCTCAGACAATGGCCGGTTTAGGGCAGGGCTTGTTTCGGTCATGGCTGGATCCAGGCGCTCTCCCAGTGGCTCTGTTTCCCTCTTTCTCCACATGATGGCAGAAGGACCACTAGCGACTGAAGACACTCATCACTCTCTCCACCGATCCACCAGAAAAGAAACTTTCTCTTTACCAAGAGCACCAAACAACTCCCATGGACACCGCCCACTAACCTGACCTGGGTCTTGTGCCTGGAGGTGGTGGTGCCAGGGGAGGAAGTCAGCATTACCAGCTGGAGTCACATGCCCATCCCTAGGGGTGTAACCCATGTTTCCCTGGGTCTTCTGGCAGGAGCGGGGGGAAGTGGGTAACAGATTTATTTGAGATGATTCTTATACCATACATTTCACCCACTTGTATGATTCACTGTTTTTTAGCCCCTTTGGAGTTGAGTAACCATCACTATTACCAATTCTGGAACATTTCCATGACCCCAAAGAGCCACTCCTGCTCCTCATCTGTCTCCACTCATTCCACCCCAGGCCACCAGCAGTCTGCTCTCCATCCAGGCCGCCCTCTCCCTCACTGCTGTGTCTACTGTGAGCACAGGACCTCTGTATTTGGATGAGAACCGGAAGGCGACATAGACCCATGGAAAACCAGACTGGATTAAGAAACAGGATCACCTGGCAATGCAGCTGCTGTTTCAGTGTTTCACGATAAAGCTCCCCTTAACTGGCAGCCATAGCTTTCTAGACTGCTGCTTCCCATGGAGTAAATGATTGAGAGCTCATCTTTGCTTAAAACAGATCCTGGCTCTTCTGGGAAGATCCCCGCAGATGATCAGGTCTGCCCCGTGCTCCCTGCAGTCTCCCCTTCAGGCGGCACACCCCTCCATGGCTGTCATCCTGTCTGTTCTCCAGGAGAGCGAAGAGGAGCTGTATTCCTCCTGCCGCCAGCTGCGGAGGCGGCAAGAAGAACTGAACAACCAGCTCTTTCTGTACGACACCCACCAGAACCTGCGCAGCACCACCCGTGATGCCATGGTCAGAGAATTCAACGTCAACGAGAACCAGCTGCAGCTGTACCAGGAGAAGTGCAACCGCAGGTGGGTCACAGCCTGCAGCCACTGTGAGGTCAGGCCTGGGCCAGGGCGGAGGGCAAGGCTCCCCCTTCAGAAAGCCTGAGCCCTGACCCCTCTTCTCTTGGCTCCATCAATTACTTATACTAAGAGCTCAAGCATCTGCACCTTCCCTGAGCTGAACTGTCCTCCTGAGCACGCCCAGGAAAGAGTGAAAATAAGCAATGACCATTACTGTTTAAGGAGCCCTTCTCGCCCTCTCAAGCCTGGGCTCGTCCAGTGGTCCTCAACTGAAGTGGAATCCCTCTCCCCACCTCCCTTCTCCAGAGTAGGATGCTTTGAATTGTGCTAGAGACTTGTACGGGGGTTTCCATGATGGCTCAGTGGTAAAGCATCCACCTGCAGTGCAGGAGACATACGAAATACAGGTTGGATTCCTGGGTTGGGAAGATCCCCTGGAGGAGGAATTGGCAACCCACTCCAGTATTCTTGCCTGACAAAACCCAAAGACAGAAGGATCTTGGTGGGCAACAGTCCATGAGGTTGCAAAGAGTCAGGCATGACTGAGCATGACGACATGTAAGGAGGGATAGCCAGGTATGCCAGAGGGCTGCTCCACAAAGAACATTCTCCAAGAAAATGCCAGTAGCAACTTCTCCAGGACATAGCATGGAGACTCCTTACCCATGTTCTTCTCAGGTCATCTTGACGACACCTGCACATCAACAATGACTGCCGCACAACGACCAGCGACGAAACAGAATCACGCAAGTTATGCACCCTGTCAGGGACCTACCTCCTCAGCTCTGCCCTGTACACCCAGCCCTGAGTATCCACAAACATGTGGACATAAACGGGAGACTTCAGCACATGACCCGAATCCTAGGCTAATGGATGACGGTGAAGTCTGTATGAGAGTCAGCAACAGCAAGTTTACTCATAGAAGCTGGGTCCATGTGTAAGGGTGTCGTGTGTGTGTGTGTTTGCATGGAGGAGCGTGTGCTCTGTTCTGACCCTGGGAACATGCTCACATGTGAGGTCGTCACTCCAGCCTATCACCGAGATGACATATGTGGAGACCCAAGTGGCATGAGTTGGGATGATTTCCTGCTAACTTTCATCTTGGACACTTTCTTAACTTACAGTCTCCAAAGTGAAAGTGAAAGTGAAGTCGCTCAGTCGTGTCTGACTCCTTGTGACCCCGTGGACTGCAGCCCACCAGGCTCCTCTGTCCATGGGATTCTCCAGGCAAGAATACTGGAGTGGGTTGCCATTTCCTTCTCCAGGGGATATCTTCCCGACCCAGGAATCGAACCCAGGTCTCCCACACTGCAGGCAGACGCTTTAAGCTCTGAGCCACCAGGAAGGCCTCTCACGTTCCAAGCCCCCATGAACAAAGGCAGTGAAACTCGATCAGTGACCTTCTGTGCACAAGCTGTAGAGTGAGCAGGATTCCTTCTCTGGCCTCTAAAGACCCAGGTAACTGACTTCTATGGAAGATGAGCAGGGTCTGTAAGGAAGTAACTCATTAGATTCTGAAAAGGATCTGAACTAAAGGCAAACGATCTCACACTGAAGGCCTCGGACTTCACCAGGCCTGGAGAGGAGACCCAGTCCTGCCCCAGCTCAGAACACTTGAACTCCCTCTGGCAGCTGGACCCGCCTGCAGCCGCACATGAAGGGTGGGGCGGGCCATTCATTAGGACAGGGACTTGCTGGGTGAGTGGGGTCAAGGGTGGCAAGCTGGGGGCTTTCTGACTTACAAGCCTGTCAAAGAGCAGAGCCCCATGAAGGACTGGCCAGCTTCTTACACCACCCCCCAGCCTGTCCACTCCCTGGTCTGCACAGCCACGGGCCGCGGGCTCACTCACTGCTCACATGGAGTGAGACAGGGTGGGCTCCCTGGGTGACCCCGTTTCCTGAAGCAGTGAGCTAAGCTTTAGGGAATGACAGAAAATCTCAGGTGCAGCCACCCCCAAAGGGGCAGAGCCACCGAGGACAAGGTGATACTCGTCTACATCTTGGGATGCTATTTACTGATTTGTACATGTGATGCTTTAGGAAGGCCTTTTCAAGGTGAGGACAGTAGTGGGCTGGGGGCGGGGGTGGTCAGTAGAGGCACAACACAGAATGAACTGAGAACTGACTTAGGAGAAAAGAGGTTTACCTATGGGGAAAAAAAAAAATGCTGGGAGGAACAAACTAACAGTCGGCCTAGGGGCTTTACTTGGATGGAACTGGGTCCTAGAAACCCACTCCCCTTATGGTCCTGAGCTTAGCGTGCCTGTTTCAGCGGAAGAGTCCATTGAAGCCCGCCCTGCTCTGTGTGATCGAAAGACCCTTCCCTTCATTCCACACAAGTTTATCAAATACTTCCACACACCAAGCACTAAAGTTGGGAGGGACCATGCCTTTATAAAATTAAGGGGAATAAAGCTGTCATCCTGGTCTCATGGAACCTCTCCATGTACTTCTAAAAAAAAAATGCATTTTATCTCCCATGAAGCCAGGAGTACACCTAACATTAATAGCAGCCTGACCAAGATGGGGCTTTTATTACTTAGTTATTCCTTGAGTTGGAGTTGCTATTTTACTTGGCAGTCAGCAACTGAGGGATGAATATTCCTGCTGGTAAAAACATTCAAAGCACCTTTCAAGAAAGGTTAAGTGGAAAAGGCACTGAGCTGAGCGCTGCAGGGAGGGAATTCTGACACTGTAGCTGACAAAGTTCCATGTAGTCAAAGCTCTGGTCTTTCTAGGAGTCATGCATAGATATTTGAGAGTTGGACCATAAGGAAGGGAGAGTGCTGAAGAATTCATGTTTTTGAACTATGCTGCTGGAGAAGGTGCTTAAGAGTCCCTTGGACAGTAAGGTGATCAAACCAATCAATCCTAAAGGAAATCAACCCTGAATATTCATTGGAAGGACTGATGCTGAAGCTTCAACACTTTGGCCACCTGATGTGAAGAGCCAACTCACTGGAAAAGACTGATGCTGGAAAAGACTGAAGGCAGAAGCAGAAGAGGGTGACAGAGGATGAGATGGTTAGATGGCATCACCGATTCAGTGGACATGAACTGGGGCAAACTCCAGGGAAGCCTGGCGTGCTGCAGTCCATGGGTCACAGAGTCAAGACAGGACTTGGCAACTGAGCAACAATGACAACAATCAGTGCCTCGTTACCTGTTGGGCAGGAAGCCAGTGGAGCCTAATTATTGCAACCCTGCCTGCAAGTCCCTTTGGGATCCATCATTACCTCTGCGAGCTCAGGAGCTGATGTCATTACCTGTTTTTAGTGAGGGGTAGAACAAAGACCTAAGCCTTCCTACCTCACCCCCTTTTAAAGCCATACAGTTCAGACCAAGATCCCCTTTCTGCCTGAAATGCATTTTCAGTTACTGTACCAAAAAAATTTAAGAATTTGCTGCACAGAAGGCAGAAGCTCAGCATTTTTTCAGCTGCAGTGTTGTAGAATCCATACTCGGCCACCCCCTGGCAGGACAGAGCAGGCAATGAGGGGACTATACTCCAAACGGTGCTAGGAGACACCCTCAGCCCTAAAGCTGGCTACTCCTTCTAGGTGCTTCAACACATGACTTCAACACGTCATTAGAGAGTATCTGTTTTGGCACCACGGTCTCCCCACAATTACCTAGGGTTCTGGGTGGTGGTGGAATTCTCTCCATGAGAACACACAGAAAGAGACGGGCACAGAGGACATCGCTGCTCTTCCCCGAGTCTGCCTGGAAACCACATAACCTGAGTATAAATACGCAGCTGAGACTATGCTTTCACAGGCACATAAGGAGCACAGCCGATTCAGATCAAGCAGGAGAGTGACAGGAATGCTGTGAAAGATGGCCATGACTGCCTGTGTGCACGACTGTCTTTATTCTCCTGAATGAGGGAAATGGTGAACATTAGTTATTATGTGGAAAACTAAATGGAGGAGGCTGGTTAGATGTGAGTATGGGAAATTTAGGTTGTAGAATGTGAATTCCTCTGCTGTAAAACCTGCCTATTCTAATGCACACAGTGAAGAGGAGGGTGGAATGTCACATTTCCCAAGTTTGATCTCAGAACCCTTTTTCCAAGAGGTATCTTACAGGACTAGTTACTGTGGAATACATTTGAGGACCCGCTACTCTATTAAGAAAGTAACATAATCTAATAATTTATATGCTATATTATACAAGTAAAATCTACACTTATCCTACCAAGGCCAGTGGTTTTTAAATTGGGCCAGCCTTACCCCCAAGCAGTCTACCAGAGCTTTCGAAGGAGTCACAGACTCAAATAGTTTCAGTGGATCAATTTTCATATCCTCACCTTCCTATCTGCACTCTTTCCAAAGATTCACCAGCCTGAGGAAAAGAGGTCTTTTCTCCACGTTCAGTCTTACCATAGAGCAGAACTCAAGATACTATTGCAAAATACAGCGTTTGGAAAGTGAAAGCCTCTTAACAGGATACAAATCCTCCCACAATGCTGGTGGTTCCCAATTCTTTGCTTTCAACAAGATTGAAGGAACACTCCAGATTTCTGACTCTTTATTTTAGCATGGACTTCTGAAGGAGATGGCTTTATCCTAAGTACTTCTGTTTCCATGAATCTGTGTGACAAGAATCTTCAACATTTCCCTATGTGAAATGGAAAGTCACTTATATGTGGAGTCTAATATATTAATAGCACAGATGAATCTATCTACAAAGCAGAAACAGACTCACAGACATAAAGAACAGATTGTGGTGCCAAGAGGGAGGAGGGAGGGGGAGGGAAGGCCTGGGAGTTTGGGATCTGCAGATGTAAATTATTCTACACAGGATGGATAAACAACAAAGTCTTACTGTATAGCATGGGAAACTATTTGATATCCTGTGTAAACCATAATGGAAAAGGATGTTTAAAAAAGAATGTCTATATGTATATAACTGAGTTACTTTTCCGTATAGCCAAGACTGGCGCAGCACTGTAAATCAGCTATTCTTCCATTAAAAAATTAAAAAAACAAAAACAAAAAACCTACAGAATGGGAGAAGAGACTTGCAAATGATGCAATCCACACAAGGGCTTAATTTTCAAATTATAGAACCAACTCATACAACTCAACAACACAAAAACAACTCAAAAAGTCGAAAAAGGAGCAGAAGACCTAAATGAGCATTTCTCCAAAGAAGATGCAGATGGCCAAAACCGTGTGGAAAGATGTTCAACAACACGAGTTATCAGAGCAATGCCAATCAAAACTATAATGAAGCATCACCTCACAGCAGTCAAGATGTCCATTACGAACAAGTGTACAAACATATAAATGTAGAGAGCAGGGAGAAAAGGGAACCCTCCCACACTGTTGGTGCGAATGTAAGCGGTGCAGCCACTACTGAAAACAGTACAGAGGTTCCTCACAAAACTAAAAATAGTTTCTATTTGATATAGAAATCCCATTCTTGTGCATCTATCCAGACAAAGCTACAATTCAACAAGATACATGCACCTCTATGTTCAGAGCTGCACTATTTACAATAGCTATGACTGGGAAATGACCAAAATGTCCATCAATAGATAAATGGATAAAGAGGATGTGATGCATATGTACAATGAAATACTACTCAGCCATCAAAAAGAATGAAATGATGTCATTTGCAGTAACATGGGCGGACCTAGACATTATCATACTAAGTCAGACAAAGACAAATACCACACGATACCACTTATAAGTGGAATCTAAAATACAATGTAAATCAACATGTCTAGGAAACAAAGACAGACTCACAGATAAAAAGAACAAATATGAGGTTGCCGAGGGAGAGGTGGGGTAGGGAAAGAAGGAATGGTAGCTTGGGATTAGCAGAGGCGAACAACTATATATAGAGTGGATAAACAACAATGTCTTACTGTATAGCATAGCGAACTACACTCAATATTCTATGACAAACCATAATGGAAAAGAGTATATATATGTGTATATATATTACTGAGTCACTTTGCTGTATACAAGAAATTAACACAATATTAGAAATCAATTATACTTAAATAAAAAAAAGAACTGGCACCTAAACAGTACACTAAATAAATTACTTTTTTTTTTTTTTTTTTAAAAAAAAGCAGGGTTTCTCTACCAAAAGCAGATCCAGGCATGTTCAATCTTTCTGGTCCATAGCAGACCACCTAAACTGAACAATATATAACCATGGAAAATAAAGGCAGCAGAAAGAAAGGTTTGGGTGGGGCTGGGAATCATAGTGAATGAGAGCGCCAGAGGGAGACTGACACTAAAAGAAATAGTTATTATTAGCAGTTAATAATTCTGGGTAGTGAGAAGATGCCATTACATTACTTTTTCATGTTTCCTATTTTAAAATTTAACTTAAAAAAATAAAAGGAAGGAAAGAAGATAAAAGCTATATACAAAGATGTACCTGGCAAATATGAATAAAAATTAAGCTGGCGCAATACTGTTAAATCAGACAAATTACAATGCAAGGTAGGTACCACTAAGGGCAACATTTTATATTGCTAACAAGAACATTGCCCCAAAGTGTTACAGAGACACACTTTTGTGCTTTTCATGGCATAGCTCTGAAGAACATAAAGTAGACTGGGAAAGAAAACAAATTTCTAATTACAGTGAGGGACAGACTCCTCTCTCAGAAATCTCTTATTAAAGGAAGTGAAAAAAGCTCAGAGACTCTGAATAGTGTAAGTCACAAGTTTGATCAAGTGCACAGATATGCTCCTACAAACACTAGAACTTTGTACACAGAGGATACTTGCTTCGCCCAAGCATTGCATATTCACAAATGTTTGACTGGACACCAAGCCATAGTTGGTGGTGGGTCAGGGAAGGATGAACTATTTTAATTGCTTCAGTACAAGTCCAAACTCAGTTCAGTTCAGTTCAGTCGCTCAGTCGTGTCTGACTCTTTTTGACCCCATGAATCACAGCACGCCAGGCCTCCCTGTCCATCACCAACTCCTGGAGTTCACTCAGACTCAAGTCCATCGAGTCAGTGATGCCATCCAGCCATCTCATCCTCTGTTGTCCCCTTCTCCTCCTGCCCCCAATGTCTCCCAGCATCAGAGTCTTTGCCAATGAGTCAACTCTTTGCATGAGTACTGGAGTTTCAGCTTTAGCATCATTCCTTCCAAAGAAATCCCAGGGCTGATCTCCTTCAGAATGGACTGGTTGGAACTCCTTGCAGTTCAAGGGACTCTCAAGAATCTTCTCCAACACCACAGTTCAAAAGCATCAATTCTTCGGCACGCAGCTTTCTTCACAGTCCAACTCTCACATCCATACATGACCACAGGAAAAACCATAGCCTTGACCAGATGGACCTTTGTTGGCAAAGTAATGTCTCTGCTTTTGAATATGCTATCTAGGTTGGTCATAACTTTCCTTCCAAGGAGTAAGCATCTTTTAATTTCATGGCTGCAGTCACCATCTGCAGTGATTTTGGAGCCCCCAAAAATAAAGTCTGACACTGTTTCCCTTTCTATTTCCCATGAAGTGATGGGACCAGATGCCATGATGTTCGTTTTCTGAATGTTGAGCTTTAAGCCAACTTTTTCACTCTCCTCTTTCACTTTCCTCAAGAGGCTTTTTAGTTCCTCTTCACTTTCTGCCATAAGGGTGGTGTCATCTGCATATCTGAGTTTATTGATATTTCTCCCGGCAATCTTGATTCCAGCTTGTGCTTCTTCCAGTCCAGCGTTTCTCATGATGTACTCTGCATATAAGTTAAATAAGCAGGGTGACAATATACAGACAGCCTTGACATACTCCATTTCAGGTTTGGAACCAGTCTGTTGTTCCATGTCCAGTTCTAACTGTTGCTTCCTGACTTGCATATAGGTTTCTCAAGAGGCAGATCAGGTGTTCTGGTATTCCCATCTCTTTCAGAATTTTCCACAGTTCATTGTGATCCACACAGTCAAAGGCTTTGGCATAGTCAATAAAGCAGAAATAGATGTTTTTCTGGAACTCTCTTGCTTTTTCGATGATCCAGCAGATGTTGGCAATTTGATCTCTGGTTCCTCTGACTTTTCTAAAACCAGCTTGAACATCTGGAAGTTCATGGTTCACATATTGCTGAAGCCTGGCTTGGAGAATTTTGAGCATTACTTTGCTAGCGTGTGAGATGAGTGCAATTGTGTGGTACTTTGAGCATTCTTTGGCATTGCCTTTCTTTGGGATTGGAATGAAAACTGACACTTTCCAGTCCTGTGGTCACTGCTGAGTTTTCCAAATTTGCTGGCATATTGAGTACAGCACTTTCACAGCATCATCTTTCAGGATTTGAAATAGCTCAACTGGAATTCCATCACCTCCACTAGCTTTGTTCATAGTGATGCCTTCTAAGGCCCTCTTGACTTCACATTCCAGGATGTCTGGCTCTAGGTGAGTGATCACACCATCGTGATTATCTTGGTCATGAAGATCTTTTTTGTACAGTTCGTTTGTGTATTCCTGCCACCTCTTCTTAATATCTTCTGCTTCTGTTAGGTCCATACCATTTCTGTCCTTTATTGAGCTCATCTTTGCATGAAATGTTCCCTTGGTATCTCCAATTTTCTTGAAGAGATCTCTAGTCTTTCCCATTCTGTTGTCTTCCTCTATTTCTTTGCATTGATTGCTGAGGAAGGCTTTCTTATCTCTTCTTGCTATTCTTTGGAACTTTGCATTCAGATGCTTATATCTTTCCTTTTCTCCTTTGCTTTTCACTTCTCTTCTTTTCACAGCTATCTGTAAGGCCTCCTCAGACAGCCATTTTGGTTTTTTTGCATTTCTTTTTCTTGGGGATGGTCTTGATCCCTGTCTCCTGTACAATGTCATGAACCTCAGTCCATAGTTCATCAGGCACTCTATCTATCAGATCTAGTCCCTTAAATCTATTTCTCACTTCCACTGTATAATCATAAGGGATTTGATTTAGGTCATACCTGAATGGTCTAGTGGTTTTCCCTACTTTCTTCAATTTAAGTCTGAATTTGGCAATAAGGAGTTCATGATCTGAGACACAGTCAACTCCTGGTCTTGTTTTTGCTGACCATATAGAGCTTCTCCATCTTTGGCTGCAAAGAATATAATCAATCTGATTTCCGTGTTGACCATCTGGTGATGTCCATGTGTAGAGTCTTCTCTTGTGTTGTTGGAAGAGGGTGTTTGCTATGACCAGTGCATTTTCTTGGCAAAACTCTATTAGTCTTTGCCCTGCTTCATTCCGTATTCCAAGGCCAAATCTTCCTATTACTCCAAGTGTTTCTTGACTTCCTACTTTTGCATTCCAGTCCCCTATAATGAAAAGGAGAAGGGCGCAGGAGGGCCCAGAGGAGCTATTCCACGTTCAAGGTCAGGAGGGGCGGCGGTGAGGAGATATCCCTCATCCAAGGTAAGGAGCAGCAGCTGCACTTTGCAGGAGCAGTGGCTGCACTTTGCTGGAGCAGCCGTGAAGAGATACCCCACGTCCAAGGTAAGAGAAACCCAAGTAAAACGGTAGGTGTTGCAAGAGGGCATCAGAGGGCAGACATACCGAAACGATAATCACAGAAAACTAGTCAATCTAATCACACTAGGACCACAGCCTTGTCTAACTCAATGAAACTAAGCCATGCCCGTGGGGCCACCCAAGACGGGCGGGTCATGGTGGAGAGGTCTGACAGAATGTGGTCTACTGGAGAAGGGAATGGCAAACCACTTCAGTATTCTTGCCTTGAGAACCCCATGAACAGTATGAAAAGGTAAAATGATAGGTTACTGAAAGAGGAACTCCCCCGGTCAGTAGGGGCCCAATATGCTACTGGAGATCAGTGGAGAAATAACTCCAGAAAGAATGAAGCCTGGAGTCAAAGCAAAAACAATACCCAGATGTGGATGTGACTGGTGATAGAAGCAAGGTCCGATGCTGTAAAGAGCAATATTGCATAGGAACCTGGAATGTCAGGTCCATGACATCAAGGCAAATTGGAAGTGGTCAAACAGGAGATGGTAAGAGTAAATGTCGACATTCTAGGAATCAGTGAACTAAAATGGACTGGAATGGGTAAATTTAACTCAGACGACCATTATATCTACTACTGTGGGCAGGAATTCCTTAGAAGAAATGGAGCAGCCATCATGGTCAACAAAAGAGTCCGAAATGCAGTACTTGGATGCAATCTCAAAAACAACAGAATGATCTCTGTTTGTTTCCAAGGCAAACTATTCAATATTACAGTAATCCAAGTCTATGCCCCAACCAGTAATGCTGAAGAAGCTGAAGTTGAATGGTTCTATGAAGATCTACAAGACCTTTTAGAACTAACACCCAAAAAAGATGTCCTTTTCATTATATGGGACTGGAATGCAAAAGTAGGAAGTCCAGATTCACTGTTTCACAAAGTCACAAAATAAAGATATCCCCCCGAAGTCCTTACACATGAAAACTTTACAATCTATTTCTGAAATATTTTTATGTTATCAGGAAAGGAAAAAACTTCTGCTCAAAAAAATCAAACCTTTAAGTGCATTCATTTCAAAAGAAGAAAAAGTGAAAATAAATGAGTTAAACTTTTAACTTAGAAGCTAGGGGAAAAAAACCTCAAAAGTAAAACATGAAATTAATATAGAAGAAATACAGAATGAAGAGAACTTAAATAAAATTGATAAAGCAGTTCTCTAAAAAAGACTAATAAAATATATAAAGGGAAAAAGGAAAGAAAGCACTTTATCAGTACTAGAAGAAAAAAAGAGCATCCATAAGTAGAGATTAAAAAAAGACATTCAAGTCTATTAATATAAACATCTGGGAACCTAGACAAACTAGGCAATATTATATTAAAATAAAAATGATTGCATGTCCAAAAATCTAGAAGTTGGACCACTCCAGTTATAATCAAAGAAAAAATAGTGGCCAAAGATCTGCACCCCCTCCAGGTGTCATCAACTTCATATAATTTTTATGGACAACTTCTACTGGGGGCCCAGTCGCTGACATCACCATCCCAGACCTCTGTTACGTGACTCTCTGTTACATGAGAGAAACAAACCCCTGTAACTTTAAGCTGCTCTGAATTCATTTTTAACAAATGAGAAGCTAAATGCATGTCTGATACAGCAGACATTGGAACTATTAAAGTTGGAACTATTAAAGTTGAAACTATTAAAATTGGAACTATTAAAGTTCCAATCCTGCTTTTAGGGATCTACTGTAGAGACCCACTTGCCAGTGTATCCAAGGAGATGTGTACAAGAGAACTGATGGCTGCGCTGTTTGATAAAGTGGCAAACTAGAAACAGTCATGACCAAGCATCCATAAGGAAATGGCTAAATTAACAGGGGTGGGTTTACAGTGTGGAACACGAAGCAGCTATTAAAAGAGAGTTAGGTGCAACTACCTTACGGTGGTCATAAATAAGACATGTTCCATAATGTCATCATCTCACAAAGCATCACGCATCTAGTGGCCCCATATTAACATGGTGAGATCGAGGCTGAGGGCTACCAAGCTCACACTCTGAGTCTTCTCCTTTGAAGCCACGTTGCTGCTCAGCACGTGTGCCCAGAGTGGGAAGCAGAAAGGCACTCCAGGAGTTAGACCGCCCAGCTCACAGACTCCACCCTCAGGGCTGGGTGAGTCGCACTGACGACCCTGGGAGAGGAGCAGGGAAGTGGGAGAGCAGATGGACTGCAGCAGAGTTGGGAAAGTTCTGGTGTGCACACAGAACACCTGGGGAGCCCCAGGCAGGCAGCCCACCTGAACACCCGTTCCTATCAGGCTGGCCCGGGCTTTTGCAAATTTGACGCAGCGATGGGATCACTAGGCTTAACTACCGTAACAGTGAGAATGACAATGCACTGTCTGAGGCGATTACTGACTCAACTTACTAACACAGTGATGGTCAATTATAAAGAGAATTACCTACGTTCAGGCAGCCCAGATGGCTTTTAACGTTCTGTGAAAATGAAGAGTAAAACACTTAAAGTGCATTTTACAAATACTTTTGGACTCAGGTTGCTATGTTTACTGAAATATCAAGTTCCATTTGAGTTAATTGAAATGCTTTTCATTTTGCTTGAATACTGTAGTATTGTGCGAAAATTTATGTTACAGCAATGACAAAGTTGATATTGGAATTCTTTCAAGTGTATCATTATGCTGCATAATTTGTACCAATATTGGGCTGAGATATTAATTTTTCTATATGCACAATGGCTATTGGCATAGGAATTTATTCAAATGTATTATGGCTTGCTACATGGCTTGACCAATTTTTGTTTGCTTTATTTTGAATGCACAGTAGAGGAATTCCTTCAAATGTATTTTACACTGTGACTTTTCTTTTTTTAGTTAGCAGCATTCAGTGAAACAGAGTACCGGCATCCGCTTTTACACCATCCGATGTCGGATTACCTTCTCTTCCACCAGTAAATGTGTTCTGCTGCTCATTACATAAAATGATGGCCAATAACATGCACTCATAAAATTATTTCAGTGCTGGCAGAATATTGCTGCATACTCAGAATTTAGGATGTCCTACTAGATACACATTCAAAATGATATTTTCCCCTCAAAACCACTTCACAACTTACAACACAGTTATTATGGGAAAATATGTCATCCTTTCTATTATAACTTAAGCATCTTACATACAGTGACTATACAATTCAAATACAAAATGGGACACATATGAGAGTGAAAAAAAAAGAGAACAATTAAAAGTTAAGACAGGACAACAAGCATAAAATCAGAACTGTCCTGGACAAACTGGAACATATAGCCACCATTTCATACACCAGCATGCCTCCTCCGTCAGCCAATAAAGAATATATTCTTTTTTTCTAATTTTATTTAACTTTACAATTTGTATTGGTTTTGCCATATATCAAAATGAATCTGCCACAGGTATACAAGTGTTCCCCATCCTGAACCCTCCTCCCTCCCCATACCATCCCTCTGGGTCATCCCAGTGCACCAGCCCCAAGCATCCAGTATTGTGCATCGAAAGGAATATATTCTAGTATCAGTAGATCACCACGATGCACAATTTAGTGAGAAACAACTAGCAGAACAAATGTGAAGTAGAAGGCAACATTATGGAGAGAAAAGAAGCCTATACAACACTTACATATACAGAATTGGGGATACACTGGTAAAAGGGTTCTTTGGCCAGATCTGCAGAGTTTTAACTTCTAAGAAAAATCCATGGATGGATTATTCAGACAGCTACCTTTAAAACTAAAAAGAAGTATTCTGCACACAGAATTAAGAATGACCTTTTCACCTTTAAAACCAAGACACACTATTAGGGACTGCTTAGGATACTTTTTGTTGTTGTTAATAAAACTACTCTTCCTTCTTGGTGAATTCCTTCTGTGCTCTGGGATAAAGAACCTGAGCTTCATTAAATTCTGTGACCAGATATATAGTTTCTGTTGGGAGATTGTGGGGTTGAGTCTCAGCTGAAGAGTGGCTGTGTTCGAGTACCATCCGAAAGGAGTGCCATTAGAATACTCTGGGTTTGAGCCCCAATCTGAGCCATGCATCTTCAACACCACTGTGAGCATTTAAACAAGCAGAAATTTAAAGCAGAGAGGCATAGGTTATCATTTTTTCTCTAGCATGGTGCCATCTACTCTGCAACTTTTAAAAAAATCCCCTCTTTATTTTCAGTTCAGGACGCAAAACATCAGTGAACTGAGGTACTTAAAACCATAGTTAGCAAATGAGCACCGATTTTGTAGCAGTGAATCAATGAGATAGTTTCACTACTACCATCCTCACCTGATCAGACAGTTCTTCTCACTGAAGCTCCAGTCCGACATCGCTAATCATTTACTGAGCATTCTATTCGAATGACGCAAACTCAACTGTCATGTCTCATATCTACTCCTGTATACCACCAGCTCCCTCTCCAAACTCTTCTGCCTCTCCCAGAAGGACCGCTATTAATTAAGGATCTATGTGCATAGTGCTTTACAGGTTACAAAAGGGCCTCCATGACATTTCATCCACTGAAGGATCCCTGTGAGATAGCCGTGCTAAGTCGCTTCAGCCATGTTCGACCCTTTGTGACCCTATGGACCATAGTCCGCCAGGCTCCTCTGTCCACGGGATTCTACAGGAAACAGTAACTGAAGTGGGTTGCCACGCCCTCCTCCAGGGGCTCTTCCCAACTGAGGGATCAAAAGTGTGTCTCTTAATGTCTCCTGCACTGGCAAGCAGGTTCTTTGCCACTAGCACCACCCAGGAAGCCCTGTGAGGTGAGCAGGGAACGTTTTATCTCCATCTTACAGGTGAGGGACAGATTTGCTGGAGGTCACGCTGCAAACTAGAGATGGATCCTGCCTTAGGAAGTGCTAACAAGTGTGTGAGTCCCTTGCGCACTGAAGGGGGCCAAGACCACCTGTCACCAAAGAACTCTTTTCCACTTGGGCCAAAGGTCTAAAGTCACCCCAGTGCGTAGAGAAACTTCTGTCCTGAGGGGCTTTGGGGAAAGTTCACCTTTCTATGGGAGAATTTAAATATCTCTGTTGCAGAGATATTCAAGTTCTCTGTTGCAGCAGAGGAAAATGTCACATCCTGGGACCTGCAGGAATCCTTAGGTCAGACTGCCAAGAGAGGGTTCTTGACTTTGTGCAGGAAAGAATTCAAGAGTGAGCCTCAGTAAAGGGAAAGCAAGTTTCCTTAGAGAGATACACGTTCCATCTGCAGAAGGCAGACATCTCAAAGTGAGAGCATGCTGGGGCGTGGATGTTGTAGGTTTTTATGCATTAAGTAATTTAATAGGCTAAGGAGTAGGAGGCATATTCGTGCTATTTCAGGGAAGGGTGGGGATTTCCCAGGTATTGGGCCACTGCCCACTTTTTGGCCTTTTATGGTCGGCCTTGGAACTGTCATGGAGTAAGGGGGAGTGGATTTTAGTATTACAGTGAAGGTATAATCGGCTCAGATATGCAGATGATACCACCCTTATGGCAGAAAGTAAAGAGGAACTAAAGAGCCTCTTGATGAAGGGGAAAAGAGGAGAGTGAAAAAGCTGGCTTAAAACTCAACATTAAAAAAACTAAGATCATGGCATCTGGTCCCATCACTTCATGGCAAATAGATGGGGAAGCAATGGAAACAGTGACAGACTTTATTTTCTTGGTCTCCAAAATCACTGCAGATGGTGACTGCAGCCATGAAATGAAAAAATGCTTGCTCCTTGGAAGAAAAGCTATGATCAACCTAGACAGCAAATAAAAAGCAGAGACATTACTTTGCCAACAAAGGTCCATCTAGTCAAAGCTATGTTTTTTTCCAGGAGTCATGTATGGATGTGAGAGTTTGAACCATAAAGAAAGCTGAGTGCCAAAGAATTGATGGTTTTGAACTGTGGTGCTGGAGAAGACTCTTGAGAGTCCATTGGACTGCAAGGAGGTCAAACCAGTCAATCCTAAAGGAAATCAGTCCTGAATATTCATTGGAAGTACTGAAGCTGAGGCTCCAATACTTTGGCCACCTGATGCAAAGAATCGACTCATTGGAAAAGACCCTGATGCTGGGAAAGACTGAAGGCAGGAGGAGAAGGGGACGACAGAGGATGAGATGGTTGGATGGCATCACTGACTCAATGGACATGAGTCTGAGTAAACTCCAGGAGATAGTGATGGACAGAGAACCCTGGGATGCTGCAGTCCAAGGGGTCGCAAAGAATTGAACACGACTGAGCGACTGAACAAAAACAACATAATTAGCTAAAGATCAATGACCGGAGTATTCTCAAAGCTGCCCTGGTTTCAGCCTGTCTATTTTTTTATTTGTTTTACTGAACTGCAAGACATGCAGGATCTTAGTTCCCCGACCAGGGATTGAACCTGTGTCCCTAAAGTAGAAGAGCAGATTCTTAACCACAAACTGCCAGAAGTCCTCTCCAGCCAATCTTTACTGCACGCCAACAGCTGTGTCTCTTTTTCATCATCTATAATATGTGTCCATCCATAAAACTTCTAGAAGAGATTATGGGCAAAATATTCTGACATAAATTGTGCTTAGGTTTGCTTAGGTTGTCAGTATCCCAAGACAACAACAGCAATAAAAATAAACAAATGGACCTAATTAACCTTACAAGCTTTTGCATAGCAAAGGAAACCATAAACAAAATAATGTATGGACTGGGAGAAAATATTTCCAAACAATGAGACAAAGTCTTAATTTTAAAATATACCAACAGCTCATACAACTCAACAACAGAAAAAGAACCCAATCAAAAAATGGGCAGAAGAACTAAAGAAGTATTTCTCCAAAGAAGACATACAGATGGCCAAGAGACATATGAAAAGATGCTCAACATTGATATTAGAGAAATGCAAATCAAAACCACAAAGAGGTACCACCTTACACCAGTCAGAATGGCCATCATTAAAAATCTACAAATAACAAATGCTGGAGAGGGTGTGGAGAAAACCCTATACTGTTGGTGGAAATATAAGTTGGTGAAGCCACTGTGGAAAATAGTCTGGAGGTTCCTCAGAAAACTACAAATAACATTACCATACCATCTAGCAATCCCACTCCTGGGCATATATCCAGACAAAACTATAATTCAAAAAGATACACACACTCCTATGTCCACAGCAGCACTATTCACAACAGCCAAGACATGGAAAAACCTAAAGGTCCACTGATAGATGAATGGATAAAGAAGATACAGACAATAGAATATTGTGCGTATGTGCGCACAGTTGCTCAGTCATGCCCAACTCTTTTGTGACCCCATGGACTGCAGCCCACTAGGCTTTTCTGTCCATGGAGTTTTCTAGGCAAGAATACTGGAGTAGGTTGCCATTTCCTACTCCAGGGAATCTTAACAACCCAAAGATCAGACCCACATCTCCTGCATCGGCAGGCAGATTCTTTACCACTGAGCCAGCTGGGAAGTACACAATGGGATGAATATTACTCAGCCATAAAAATGAATGAAAGAGTGCCTTTTGCAGCAACACGGATGGACCAAGAGGTCATCATACTAAGTGAGGTCGGAAAGACAAACAACATACGGTGTCATTTCTTTGTGGAATCTAAATTATGACACAAATGAACATATCTATGGAACAATCATGGACACAGAGAACAGACTTGGCAGCTGTCAAAGGGAAGACAGGGTGCGAGAAGGATGGACTGGGAGTCTGGGGTCAGTAGATGCCAATTATTACATATAGGATGGATAAACAACAAGGTCCTATTATACAGCACAGGGAAGTATATTCAATATCCTGGGATAAACCATACTGGAAAAGAATATTAAAAGGAACATATATATGTGTATAACTGAGTCACTTTACTGTACAATAGAAATTAACAACACTGTAAATCAACTGTACTTCAGTAAAAAAAATATTGATTAGCATGTGCGTCCTGCCCCTTTCCCTCCTGTCTCATGTCTAAAACTTGGACTTTATGTTTTTATTATTCTGACAGATATTTATTAGGCCTGTGCTCTGTGTCCAAGATATCAATCAACAGCGAGTAATACGTAGGCTCTGCTCTCGGATACCAATGAGGAGAGGAGATTAGGTTATGTACAATGTGACCAATGCTGGTAATTAGATGCAAGAGCAAGTCATTTATTCTTGGAGGATGCCTTGTGGATTATTAGGGCTCTAACATGCCATACTCTTTACTAAATAAATGAGATTCAATAGATTAACCTGCCTACACACACATACACACACACACACACACACACACACACCCCAGCCCCACCACATAGCACATTCATCTGTAAAATAATGCTTTGCTTATGACTTATTAAGGGTTTGTGCAGCAAAAGTCACTATGCACAGTAACTTTTTTTTGCTGCAAATAAATGCAACCATTTATTTTAATTGCAAAAGGAGTTTAGGCGATGTGTGGCCTTGTATAGTGTACTGTTAAAATGATACAGCCACCTCAGACATGGTCATCAAGAGTTTGGTGTCTGACAAAAACAAACTGTAAATGGTTTAAAGGCTTAAACATAAGACATGACACCATAAAATATCCTAGAAGAGAATATAGGCAAAATATTCTCTTACATAAATTGTATCAAGATTTTCTTAGGTCAGTCTCCCAAGACAATAGAAATAAAAGCAAAACCAAACAAATGGGACCTAATGAAATTTATAAACTTTGACACAGCAAAGAAATAAAAGCACAATTTACAGAATGGGAGAAAATATCCACAAACAATAGGACCAACAAGCACTTAATTTCCAAAATACACGAACAGCTCATATAACTCCACAGCAGCAACAACAACAAAAAGCCAAGCAACCCATCTGAAGAATAGGCGGAACAACTAAATAGACATTTCTCCCAAGAAGACATACAGATGGTCAACAGGCACATGAAAAAATGCTTAACATTGCTAATCATTAGAGAAACACAAATCAAAACTACAGTGAGGTGCCACCTCACACCAGTCAGAATGGCCATCATTAAAAAGCTTACAAATAACAAATGCTGGAGAGGGTGTGGAGAAAACAGAACCCTCCTACACTGTTGGTGGGAATGTAAATTGGTGCAGCCACTATGGAAAACAGTATGGAGGTTCCTCAAAAAACTAAAAATAGAATTATCATATGACCCAGCAATCCCACTCCTGGGCATATATCCAGACAAAACTATAATTAAAAAAGACACATGCACCCCTATGTTCACAGCAGCACTAGTCACAACAGCCAAGACATGGAAGCAACTTGTCCATCAACAGAAGAATGGATAAAGAAGATGTAGTACACATATATACACAATGGAATACCACTCAATCATGAAAAAACCCCAAATCACACCATGTGCAGCAACATGGATCCAACTAGAGATTACCATACTGAGTGAAGTCAGAAAGAGCAAGGCAAATAATATCAAATATTTATGCAATTTAAAATATGACAATGAACTTATCTGTGAAACTGACTCGCAGACATAGAGAACAAACTTGTGGTTGACAAGGAGAAAAGGGGTGGAGAAGGGATGGCCTGTGAGGTTGGGATTAGCAAATGTCAACTATTATCTATAGAATGGATAAACAAAGTCTTACTCTTAGAGGACACAGCACTATATTCAACAGCCTGTGATAAACTACAATGGAAAAGAATATGAATATATATATATAACTGAATCACTTTGCTGTACAGCAGAAATTAACACATTGTAAATCAACTGTGATTTTTAAGAGTTTGGTATCTGGATTCAAGTGAACGAGTCTCAAATCCAAGCTTTGCCACTTCCTGGTCAAGTGACTTGGGTGACCTGGGCCAGATGCTTTACCTCCCAACACCACCAATTCCTCACATGTACACTGGGGATATAAAAGTCCCCACTTTTTAAAGCACTGAGAGAATTACATGAGTTTAGAAAATATAGAGAGACTTACACACAGTAAATGTTCAACAAATAGTAGCAATTAACTGGTGAGAATGACCTTCTTTGAATAACTTAGTTAATGAGGGTGATGGATTACATCCATCATTATCCCAGTGATAAACATACCTAGAAGCAAAAAACCCTGAAGAAGTTGCATGATGACAACTTAAGTGTGGGTGTTGCAATTGCCCCAGCAACACAAGTAATTCTTCTTCAAAACTGGGCAGCATTTCAGAGCCCTATTAGCTATTCAGGACACCAGATCCTAGAGATGGTGAACAGCACATGGCAACTCAATTCTCATAACACAAACTAAAA
Organism: Bos grunniens; assembly: GCF_055505025.1. Lineage (NCBI taxonomy): Eukaryota > Metazoa > Chordata > Mammalia > Artiodactyla > Bovidae > Bos > Bos grunniens. The sequence continues at coordinate 8,676,615 of NC_141182.1, forward strand.
ATATGTATTGGTAAGAAAGTATTTTACTTTTAGATCTGTAATATGGCTCCCCTGGAGGACTGGAGAAAAATATATCTAGAATATTTGCCAGGATTAAAATACCACATATTAGTAATGAAGAATGTTTTAATTACTTGCATGCTTCAACCAGATCTGTTAAAAATAAACATTGAAAATTACTGCAAATCAACCCCTTGTTGGCTGCAAGACACTTGCCCAGGTCACTCTGTTTTATGTGATTTCTTGGGGTGAGCTAGATTTTGCCTTGGTCATGGTTGCACTTGAGTTCAGTAACAGAAGTATCTTCCCTGTGTGTGGAGTTGGGTAACATTGTATGAATCTGCAGAATTTAGGGGTGCTGTGGTCTGGTTGACTCCATTTCTGGTTAGATTTTCAACAGCAAACAGCTACTTTATGCCCAAAAGATCAGGTAACCAGGCCCAAGAGACATATTGCAGAAGAAGCCCTTGGGCCAAAGGAAGCGAGTTCCAGGTGGCCTGGAGGAGTCAGCACTGGGAAGTGGCGTGCTTGTGAGTCAACAGACCACGGGGCCTATGGTTGAAAAAGGAGGCAGGAGGTCACCTTGGTTTAAGGTTCTTCTGTGAGCCCCATTTCCCCTCCGGTCAAAGGCTTTGGCGTAGTCAATAAAGCAGAAATAGATCGTTTTCTGGAACTCTCGTGCTTTTTTCTGTGATCCAACGGATGTTGGCAATTTGATCTCTGGTTCCTCTGCCTTTTCTAAATTCAGCTTGAACATCTGGAAGTTCATGGTTCATGTACTGTTGAAGCCTGACTTGGAGAATTTTAAGCATTACTTTTTTAGGGATGAGTGCAGAGGACTGCAATTATGCAGTAGTTTGAACATTTTTTGGCATTGCCTTTCTTTAGGATTGGAATGAAATCTGACCTTTTCCAGTCCTGTGGCCACTGCTAAGTTTTCCAAATTTGCTGGCATATTGAGTGCAACACTTTAACAGCATCGTCCTTTAGGATTTGAAATAGCTCAACTGGCGTTCCATCACCTCCACTAGCTTTGCTGGTAGTGATGCTTTCTAAGGCCCACTTGACTTTGCATTCCAGGATGTCTGACGCCAGGTGAGTGATCACACCATTGTGGTTATCTGGGTCATGAAGATCATTTTTGTATAGTTCTTCTGTGTATTCTTGCCACCTCTTATTATTATCTTCTGCTTCTGTTAGGTCCATACCATTTATTGTGCCCATCTTTATCTGTCCTTTATTGTGCCCATCTTTGCATGAAATGTCCCCTTGGTATCTCTAATTTTCTTAAAGAGATCTCTAGTCTTTCCCATTCTACTGTTTTCCTCTATTTCTTTGCACTGATCACTGAGGAAGGCTTTCTTATCTCTCCTTGCTATTCTTTGGAACTCTGCATTCAAATGAGTATATCTTTCCTTTTCTCCTTTGCCTGTTGCTTCTCTTCTTTTCTCAGCTATTTGTAAGGCCTCCTCAGACAGCCATTTTGCCTTTTTGCATTTCTTTTTCTTGGGGATGGTCTTGATCACTGCCTCCCGTACAATGTCACGAACCTCCGTCCATAGTTCTTCAGGCACTCTATCAGATCTAATCCCTTGAATCTATTTGTCACTTTCACTGTATAATTGTAAGGGATTTGATTTATGTCATACCTGAATAGTCTAGTGGTTTTCCCTGCTTTCTTCAATTTAAGTCTGAATTTGGCAATAAGGAGTTCATCACCTGAGCCACAGTCAGCTCCTGGTCTTGTTTTTGCTGACTGTATAGAGCTTCTCCATCTTTGGCTGCAAAGAATATAATCAATCTGATTTCGATGTTGACCATCTGGTGATGTCCATGTAATAGAGTATTCTCTTGTGTTGTCAGAAGAGGGTGTTTGCTATGACCAGTGCATTCTTTTGGCAAAGCTGTTGACTTGCTTTGTTTTGTACTCCAAGGCCAAATTTGCCTGTTACTCCAGGTATCTCTTGACTTCCTCCTTTTGCATTCCAGTCCCCTATGATGAAAAGGACATCTTTTTGGGGTGTTAGTTCTAGATCTTGTAGGTCTTCATAGAACCATTCAACTTTAGCTTCTTCAGCATTACTGGTTGGGGCATAGACTTGGATTACCATGATATTGAATCATTTGCCTTGAAAATGAACAGAGATCATTCTGTCGTTTTTGAGATTGCATCCAAGTACTGCATTTTGGACTGTTTTGTTGACTATGAGGGCTACTCATTTGTTCTAAAGGTTTCTTGCCCACAGTAGTAGATATAACGGTCATATGAATTATTTGACTATTCCAGTCCTGGAGAAGGAAATGGCAACCCAGTCCAGTATTCTTGCCTGGAGAATCCCAGGGACAGAGGAGCCTGGTGGGCTGCCATCTATGGGGTTGCACGGAGTCAGACTCGACTGAAGCAACTTAGCAGCAGCATTCCAGTCCATTTTAGTTCACTGATTCCTAAAATATCAATGTTCACTCTTGCCATCTCCTGTTGACCACTTCTAATTTACCTTGATTCAAGGACCTAACATTCCAAGTTCCTATGCAATATTGCTCTTTACAGTATCAGACTTTACTTCCATCACCAATCACATCCACAACTGGGTGTTGTTTTCACTTTGACTCTCTCTCTTCAATCTTTCTGGAGTTATTTCTCCACTCTTCTCTAGTACCATGTTGGGCACCTACCAACATGGGGAGTTCATATTTCAGTGTCATACTTTTTGCCTTTTCATACTGTTCATGGGGTTCTCAAGGCAAGAATACTGAAGCAGTTTGCCATTTCCTTCTGCAGGGGACCACGTTCAACATTCAAGGTGGTCCACTGGAGAAAGAGTTTGAACAACACTGTTTAAATATGTGCCCAGTCCAAACACACGCTATTCTAGAAAAGGAAATTAGTCTGTTATGGAAGAACTCCAGCAAATGTTCAGTTCCCTGGGGGTGGGGGGGTGGGGGTGCTAAAAAAAAAAAAAAGGCCCTCTTTGTAAGGAAAGGGGTGCACAGGAGAATGGAGAGTGAGTGCCTTTGGAAACTACAGAGGATGTTCATCTGTGCCCAGGATCGGGGAGTGATTATAAACCAAGACCTTTTCCAATTCACGGAGAAAAAACCCAACTCAAAAGACTAAGCAGAAAACAAAATATACTGAGACTCACATGATAGCATGGTCCAGGAAGAGGTGAGCCTTGGGCGGGAGGCAAAGACGCGGGCCCGGCTTTGAGGACCTCCTCCTCTCTCTGCATTTCATGGCCCTATCATGCTCAACTCACAGCTGGAACCGGGAGCTCAAACATTGTCAGAATTCCGTCTCGCCTCTGTGGTATGCCAATTCATGGCAGCCCCAAAGCCCAGCAACAATCCCTCAACCGCCTTGCAAAGAAGCAACCTCCGCAAAAGCGGAACGTTCGCGGGGAAAGTTGAGGACACTGATTGGCCCACTCTGGCCCAATGACCGCAGTCAGAAGGAGGGCAGTTTTTTGATTGGCCAGGTCTTGCTTGTGGAGGTTAGTCCTAAGGAAGGCCTGGGATTGGATTTCTTGTTTCGAAATGGGAGGGGGCGGGTGTCACCTTCCACAGCAAGAGATGATGGTAGCCAACAGTGACTATTTCAATAAGAACTGCTGGTGTCGGCTTCCCATGCCAGCTAACAGGGGGCGTTCTTAACTATAGGCTGCATGGCTGTGTTGGGGGCCAGGAGTAGAATTCTGTAGGCTATTTCTTCTAACCTGTCTGTAAGGCTCAGTGAACTGGTAGGGATTTGGAAGAATACATGGTCGAAGATGCCCCAACGTTGTGAGCAAACAAATTAAATCTATGACACAGCGATACTGGACTTCTTACAATCAGCATATTACGTGATTTAGGACAATAAAACCTTCTCTTGAAAAGAATCCCTATGCCGACTCTATAGTTTGAGAAATATGATAACCTAGGGAATTTGGTGCCCAAATTAGTTAATTGGCCCTTCTGTAACTGCTACAGTTCTTAATGTGGCATCCCCTGCCACCTATGACTGGAGCAGCACTAAGCAAATCCAGGATTTGAACAGGCCTGCTGGGCCCCTCTTCCTTCCTGCAGACTCTGGCAGGTTTAGCATGTCCTTTAGGTTCCATGACAGGGCTCTTTTTCCCATGGTGTGACCCTTCAGCAGGCTTATGGATAACTGCTCACCCATTCCTTGGAGGCAGTGTTTTGGGTGGCAGTGCTGGGTCTATGCTCAGGTGTCTAGGAGATTCCCCTCTGCCGTCCCCCAGCCATGAACAAGGCTGAGCATCATTTCATAGGTCTATGCAGGTTTGGAAGCTCCACCCTGTTGAGGGAAGGGGAGGGAAGTTGGGAACCCTATAATAATGGAATTCCTTAACTGCAGTATCTCCTGACCTTGGAAAAGAAAAGAGCTGCCTTTCAGATAATAGATTGAGTTCTTTTAAGTGGTTGGTTTTTCGGCTCTGATGTGGACAGAGCGCCACCAATTTATATGGAGAATGAGCTTATTGATTTACTAGACTTCATCTACTCTTAATTGACACACAATTCTTGTAGGTTGGATATTTTCCCAGTTTTCAAGAGATTACAAACAGTAAGTGATGTATGCGAAGAAATGGGTATTCACCCTTGGAAGGAAAAATGGCATTAATTCAATAAGTATTTTTATAACAAATACTTATTATTGAATTCCCATATTGTGCTAGGTGTTAGGGGTACAAGAGTAAGCAAGGAAAAGTTCTGCCCTCATGGAACTTACAGGCATTCGACACATGACGACTCAAACTATGACAGCTGTGAGAAAGGCTACACAAGAGAAACAGGTGCTATGAGGGCTTGTGGCTGGAGGGCCAACCCTAACTTGTTAGGATCACGGAAGGCCTCTGGAAGAAAATCAAGCTGAGGTATGAAATAAACACACAGGTCAGTAAGTCGGGGAGGGGGTGTGAGAAGCTCGGAACTCGGGACCCTGCAAGAAGCTGGTATAGCCGGGCAGAGAAGGCAGTATGGTGTGAGATGACCCAGGGAGAGGCAGGTGGAATCAGATTAGGCAAAGTCTCTTGGGTTGTATTAAGGATTCTCAACCTAAACCCAGAGAGCTTGGAGTAGGGGAAGTGACACAGATTTACACCTTTATAAGACCACTCTGCTTAGCACGTGGAGAATGGGTTAAAGGGACACAGAAGAGGACACAGATGGAAGAGAAAAGAGGCTTTTATTGGAGCCAAGGGGAGAGCAGTGACAACTGTACCCTGGGAATGGGCAGAAGGTAAACTCAAGGGCTAAAGGTGGATCAGATGTGTCAGCTTAAGGGCAGCTGGGAGCAAAGATTATCCCAGATTTCTGGCATAAGAAATTCAACATTGGTGACATCTATTAAAGAGAGGAACCCTGTAAGAATTTGGAGGGATTGTGAATTTCATGTTAGATATGTTGACTGAAAAGTGCTTGTGAAATATCCAGCTGGAGGTGCAGAGGTGGTTGGATGGGTGGGGCTAGAACTATAAATTTAGTATTGTATCAATGTATTTGGAATAGAGATGGAAATTAAAGCCAGGAGCTTGGATGAGATCACTTCGGGAGAAACTGTGGTATTAGACAAGGGCCTAGTGCTGAGCACAGAAGAAACTGATCATGAAAAACTGGTGAGACGCAGAAGTGTGGGAGCAGGCTCCAGCTTGGCCTCCAGTGACCCCACCTCTTGGTTTTCATATCCTTGGGGCTCCTCCCATGTGGAGGCGGCTAGTCAGGGCAGCCCATAGATTGTGGAAATGACAGCGCACGACCACGCTGGTGGCTACAATCTTCTGAGACCTGAATCTTTAGAGACCTAAACTGGTGCCTCTGGTTCAAACAGAAAGAGTTCTGGTTCAAACAGTAAGGTTTCTAAGAAGCTAGAGGGCATTTGTCCCTCAACAGTCTCAGCAGAAACCCATAGTATAGAATATATCTCAGAGAAATATGTGGGTGGGGCCTTTGCTTAATAGTGACTGCAGTGAGATTCCTAGGAGACATAAAGTGTTCACAATAATCAGGACTGAAAGGGATACACTACAAAAGGGAAAGGGGCCTTTCAGTTCAGTTCAGTCACTCAGTTGTATCCGACTCTTTGAGACCCCATGGACTGCAGCACGCCAGGTTTCCTGTCTGTCATCAACTCCTGGAGCTTGCTCAAACTCAGGTCCATTGAGTTGGTGATGCCATCCAATCATATCCTCTATTGTCCCCTTCTCCTCCTGCCTTCAATCTTTCCCAGCATCAGGGTCTTTTTCAAGGAGCCAGTTCTTCGCTTGGACCCCCTCAAATTCTACCAAGGGGAAGCAGGCTGAGAAAATATGTAGCTGTAAATATAGGCTACCTTTCATGGAAGAGGAAGGATGAGTCAGATGGTGGAGGTCAGCCTCCAAGATGGGACCCCCAACACTCCTCCTGCGTTATTCGTACTGAATACCACGTGGAAAATGACTGACTTGTATAAAGCGTACATAGTGTGGAGTGCGCTGTGTGACGTCTGAGGACAAGTCATGAAAGACACTGCAGCTTCCACTTTGCTTTCTTGAATCGCCTGCTCTGAGGGGGAAGCCAGCCGCCCTGTCATGAGGATGCCACACAGCGAGTCCTACGGAGATGCTCACATGCTGAGGAACTGAGTTCTCCTGCCCACAGTAACATGGATGATCCTGGAAGTGGATCCTCTGGCTTCAGTCAAGCTTTCTGATGACTGCAGCGCTAGCAGAAACCCTAAACCAGAGCTTACCCAGGTAGGCCACACCCAGATACCTGGCCCACAGCAACTGAGAAGTAATATTTGTTATTTTAGGATGATATGTCTTGGGGGGTAATTTGTTATGTAACAATAAAAACTAGGAGAAAGGCCAAAAGAGTGTGAGTTCATGAAAAGTAAATGGATTATGTTTCAAGGAGATATTGGACAAGTATGTCAAATGTTGTGAAAATATCAAATGTCTCATATTTAGATGACAATGAAGCCCATTTATCAATTTCATTTAGATACCTTCATTGTAGAAAACATAAACAAGAAAAATCCACTGTGCTCAGTATAGTTGGTATAAGAAAACTTAGAACTATCTGCCATTCTTTTGAAGGACTTCATTAAAAATGTTCTGAAAGTCTGTGAGGCCTCTCAGTGACAACAAATAAAATAAAAATGCTTTGCTGCACTTACCTGGCCTCTCAGTCACCTTCCTGCATGGACACACCATGTCACTGCTGGACTGCAACTCTGTAAAGGGCAGAGGTACCTGTCCTTCAGGACCTGGAGTGTTAGATATGCTGCACATATGCAGACAAGTTGAAAAGTCAAAGTATTAGTCACGTAGTCATGTCTGACTCATTGTGACCCCAGGGACTGTAGCCTGCCAGGCTCCTCTGTCCATGGAATTCTCCAGGCAAGAATACTGAAGTCGGTTGCCATCCCCTTCTTTAGGGGATCTTCCCGACCCAGGGATCAAACCCAGGTCTCCCACATTGCAGGCAGATTCTTTACCATCTGAGCCACCAGGGAAGCCTTGGTCAGACAAGTTAACTCAGACTAAGTTAACTTCATGAAATGCAAAATAAAAGACTCATATTTCACTAAAAACAATCCCACCACCATCTTAATGTTGCAATTTATATATTATATATTAAATTATATATTAAAAGTACTCACTACATCTTACTTTTTGCTCAGAACAAACCCTGTGAGGTGGGTAAGTGGGTTAATGTGCCAGATACTCAGTCACTCAGTCGTGTCTGTTTGCAACCCCATGGACTGTAGCCTGCCAGGCTCCTCTGTCCATGGGATTCTCCAGGCAAGAATACTGGAGTGAGTTGCTATTTCCTACTCCAAGGGATCTTCCCGACCCAGGGATTGAACCTGTGTCTCTTGTGTCCCCTGTATTGGCAGGCAGATTCTTTACCATTGTGCCACTTGAAAAGCCCAAAGGTGGGTTAATAGAAAGGGCAAATACATTCCTATTTCCCAAGGCAGGCAACTGAAGCCCTACAGAGGCTGCAGTTACTTGGTTAAAAGACCATACAAGATATTCATGGTGGCAGATCCTCTGGTATCAAGCTGAGCACTTTTGGGCCTCTTCATCCAGCACCCTCCTCCTACAAATACTCTCAGACCAAATCTAACATGACTTTCCACAGCCATCTGTCCTTACAGCCTAGGAATGCTGTCCTTTCTGTAGCTGGAATCAGAGAATGGGTGAAGACTGTCTTCTCTGCACTTCGGTTCCCATGTGACAGTACAACTTGAATGTCTGCCACAGCAATCCCCGTGGGAGCCCGGACAATGCCACCATTGTTCAGAACATTCTTCACTGGAAGAGGCCTTCAGAGAACGGAAATTCTCCCCAGAAGAAAACCAGTCTATTAGTTGAGAGTTATGTTTTATTTTTTAATTGCAAATGGTATCATTAGCTTGAATATTCTCATCAATCATCAGATTTTTAGCTGTTTCCCAGATTTCAATCTCTCCTTGGAGACCACAACTTTATCAACACTGAATATATTTAAGCACACTTGTTACAGACTCTGAGGGCACATCACAAAGGTATTCCAGAAAGGTCAGTAGCAACAGCACCCTCTGAACAGAATACCCTGAGGAAGAAAACCCTCATAAGGAATGTGTAATAATAATATTAATAAAAATAATGGCTTGTAAGTGTGGTGAGTGGCACTTTATATACCTGGTCCAATTTAACCCTCTAAAGAATCCTGGGAGGTAAGATAAAGGTCTATTCATTTCAATATCAAACATTACCATGTGGTCACACAGGTATAATACCTTTATGTCATGAAGGGCAAAAACTCATTCCTAGAACATACACTGTGACTAGCAACCGCCTCCCCTGCAAAAGTGACCATCTCCTCAGAGGCTTGGGCTGCGGGGAAGTAGCTCAACTTGTTGTTTTTCACACAAGTGCAAGCCTGTTAGCATTTTGCCATTCCCATATCAGTGTTTCAACCTCTGTGAAGTCAATGCAAAACGTATGGAATGAAGATAAGTACATTTTTCGCTTCTGAGAAATTCAAGTAAGACATTTCCCATCTGAGGGAGTTTAGCTCTATGGGTTTTGGAATGACGTCTACTGTCCATGTCTGAAGGAGGAAGACCCAAGGATCCGAATCTCAAACTTATCCTGGTTTCTGTTTTCTCCCTTCAGGATCTGTGCAAGGAGGTAGGAAATGAAGACTTAATCCAAGAATCAATTTTTTTTTTTTTTTGGCTGTGCTGTGTAGCACATGGGATCTTAATTCTACAACCAGAGATCGAACCCATACCTCCTGCGCTGAAAACTCAGAGTCTTAACCACTGGACAGCCAGGGCGAAGTCCCCCAAGAATCTATTCTTAAGTAGCGACTTGAAGATCCAAAGGTTGACATCAGGTATCTATTCTCTATTTTTAAAACGTGTGTTTCATGAAAACCACCTCAGTATATATAACAACTTCAGTGGTGTACTGTACCACCTCAGTACAGCTCCTCCTTCACATCGACAGGATCACGGAAGGCAGCAGCCACACGAGAACCACTGTAACCACGAGTAAGATCACCAGCCCATCCCAAACAAGACACTTGGAGTCACAACTCCCAGGACGTCTGCCGTGACCATGGGCTTTAAACCACTCGACTGCCTCCTGGAGGTCAAATGGCTGAGCCTCATACCCCAGCTCCTTCCTGGCTTTCTCCAGGCTAAAGTAATGTGTGACGCCAGTTTTGTAAACTTCGGTGCGGGTGAGGAAGGGCTGGAAGTTGTAGAGTCGCCCCAAGATGAAGTGGGTCATCTCTGTCAGGAAAGCGAAGCAATAGATGAGGGTCAGGGGCAGGCGGGTGGACGGGAACTTGTAGCCCAGGCCCTCAACCAGAGGCCGGAAGAACTCAAAGTTGTTCACAGGCCTGCCGTCTGAGATGAAGTAGGGCTGCCCAGCAGCAATGTGGCCCTTGTTGGCTTTCAGGGCCTCTGAGGCCAGGATGTGAGCCTGCACCAAGTTGTCCACGTGGACAAATTCCACCAGACTCTTGGGGTCTCCATACACAAACCTGAACAGGCCCTTCTCTATGTAGCTCACTATCCTGGGGAGGTGCCTCTGTTCTCCAGGCCCGTAGATGCCAGCTGGCCTCAGGGCACAGGTGCTCAAGACCCCACTACCCCTCTCCAGGGCTGTACCATTGGCTGACAGCACCTTCTTCTCAGCGATAGATTTGGTCCGAGAGTAGTGATCAGGATGGAGGTGAAGGGGCAGGTAAGGCAGAGATTCGTCTCCATTTCTGATGACCTGCCCTCCGAAGATGACGTTGAAAGTGCTCGTGTACACTAACCTCGGCACCCCTCTCCTCCTGCATGCCTGGAGGATGTTGTCTGTGCCCCCCACGTTGATTTCTTCAATCAGGCTTCGATTCAGTTGCTCGCGCCCTGACATACCATAAGATGCGATATGGAACACACAAGCCACGTCGACACCCTGGAAGGCGTTCTCTATGTCAGAGAGACAGCGGATATCTCCTAGTATAAACCAGATGCCTTCTGGAATGGTCTGGGCAGGGCGGCTGATGTCAAACAGAATCACATGGACTCCCAGAAGGTTCAGAGCACAGCCAAGGCTGCAAGAAGAAAGAGTAAAAGTTAGATCAAATCACTATTAAGCTATGCCTTGGAAAAGTACGGCTCAGGCAGTGAAGGGTCTGCCTGCAGTGTGGGAGACCTGGGTTTGATCCCTGGGTTGGGAAGATCCCCTGGAGAAGGAAATGGCAACCCACTCCAGTACTCTTGCCTGGAAAATTCCATAGACTGAGGAGCCTGGTAGGCTACAGTCCATGGGTTCACAAAGAGTCGGACATGACTGAGCGACTTCACTTTCTCTCTTTCTTTGGAAAAGTATATAATTTTCCCAGTCTTCTTGGCTTATCCTGTGAGTTCCTCACTTTACACATTCATTGGTACAAGTTTTACTTATGCAAATATTAAAAAACGAGCATCTTCACATTTATTTAAATTACAGTGAGAGAGGCTTTATCTTCAAAGATGGTGGTGTCCACATATTACATTCCCCCAGCCCCCTGTTCCAGGCATGCATGCATGCTAGGTCACTTCAGTCGTGCCTGACTCTTTGTGACCCCATGGAATGTAGCCCACCAGGCTCCTCGGTCCATGAGATTCTCCAGGCAAGAATACTGGAGTGGGTTGCCATGCCCTCCTCCAAGGAATCTTCCTGACCCAGGGGTCGAACCTGCATCTCCTGCAGCTCCCTGTATTGCAGGCGGATTCTTTACCACTGAGCCACCAGAAAACCCCTCCTCCCCCCATTCTAGCACTCACCATCTATTCTTCAGAATATTTATGAATGATAATGTAACTGTGAAAGAATAGCCATTATTTTAAATTGTTTGTGATATGATTATCTCCCAACCCCGATTCAATGGCTTTATAAAGAATTTTTCTTCAAGTGGAATGTATCTATAGTTCTCAATTTCCTAATCTGAGCAGTGGGCAGCATGGTTCATTCCTGGTCTACACTGTACCAACGAGTAAGAGTCTACACTGCATTAATGTAGGTTGAAAGCTATACTTTTCCCAGAAACTACCAGTAAAATACTTGCATGGACATATTTTACAGATGCACTGACCGGAAACCAAAATAGCCACCTCCTCCTGTAATGAGGACTGTTTCCTTCGGAGATTTGTGGGAATCCATATGTGGCAGTCAAAGATAACTGGACCTATGAAGAAAGTAGGATGCACCACTGTTACTAACCCAACTGCAGAAGCGATGGTCCCCTACTTGGGGTTAATAGACACGAAAAGGCAGTGTGCTCCAGCAGAAAGAAAAGCTAAGACCTGGGTTCCCGTCATGGCTTTGGGACATTAGCTGACTCCTGCCCACCCACCTCGTCACTTCTTGGGCTGCACAACATTTCTGCCCGTGTGTCAGCAGGAACAGTACTAATCTGCTCTGACTGCCTGGCAAGGTCAGTGTGAAGATTAAATAAGATAATGTAGCTGGGAGAGCTTTGAAAAACCACAAAGCACTCTCCAAATAGAAAGCATTATTCTTAATCCGTGGAAAACACTAGAGGCTTTTTGAAAAGAAGTTGTTCGAATTTGGCACAGAGGGTCATTTTCCGCATCCCCCCACCCCCTCTGAAAAATCAAGGACAGAACTCTGAAGCAAATTTCCAACATCTTTTGTTTAAGACAGCACACTGCAGCATAGTTTAATACGGCTTTTATGTAAAAAAAAAAAAGTAGAAAAAGAAGGGAAGGACAAAAAGGTCCTTTATGTAGCAAACCATATTCACCCACCCAGGAAATCTTCTAAGTACTGTGTGTGCTCAATGCCTTTGGGAACCTTGCTTCCCCCTCCCTCCGCATCTATGCTAAAATTATATTCTAATTATTATTTTCTCAAGGCTCCAAGACACCTTTCTTTCAAAAACAAGACAAAACAAGCAAAAAGTGGGCCACTCAACTCTTTCCGCTTAAGAAGAAATGGAACAGGAAGCTCGCAGGTCCTCAAATGCATTTAAACACACACACACACACACGCACACACACACACCTTCTCTCATTCAGTCAAGTAAGTGGAGACAACTGAGAAGCGTGGTTAGTTAGGGAGACTGCAAGCAACCAAAGGTGCTACCATTTGGACAGGTTCATCCGAGCTGTTGCTGCATTAAACATCAGAGCTAAAAATAAGCTCGCAGGATTCTGGAGACCGAATGGGAACATGTATAAAAACTGCCTGATGTAGTGTAGGTGCTCCATGGATATCACTTCTTGAATTTCTTTTCTTTGAGTTCCACAGTCTAAGGATTCAATTTTTCTCTTACATTCCCACACATCATGATAAGGTCTCTCAGAAGTACAGGATTACACAAAGCTTGTCAGATTCTTCTGGATAACTCTACTAAGAAGCTTTGATCACCAGCAAAGCTAATCAGATCATTCGTGCAGAAATCAGTTGGTGTAACAGCTGAAGACAAGATTCAGCAAGTGACTGTCTCCGTGGCTTGAGGGTAAGAAAATTAGGAAAACTGATCAAAATGATGTGAAGGATGGCTGGAGTCCCAAGGTCTGACTAAGCAGTTGCCATTGTTGTGCTTACAGGAAAATCCATCACGAATGAATGCCCCGGCATCCTCTTAATATGCGACTTTATGTTTCTATTATTTTCTGAGTGCAGGACGCTCCCATTCGGATTTGGACTAGCCAGCCATAAAACTTGCTGCGGTCCATTCTGTCACTTAACATGATCACATGACTTTGTTATCACTGATGCTGCTTCCAGACACAGAAGGGTGTCAGTCAGTGACACTTCAGCCCAGACTTCTTACTGTCACCACCATGACCTGGTGGCAACCTCCTTCTCTGACTTCCTCTCACTCTTTTGTTGGGACTCTACTCCGCGCTCCAGCCCCCTGAACTTCTCCCTTCTCTTGATAATGCCAAGCTCATCTGTGCTAAGGCCTACGCGCACTCCTTGCTTCACCTCTGTGTGAACCGCTGCCAAGCCAGATGCCTGCCAGGCTGCGTCTTTCTCAATATTTAGGTCTGCTCAAGTGCTCGATGCATAGGGTAGTTTCTGAAGAGCTCTCCCTTATCTGAACACTGCTTTGTTTTCTTCATGGCATATTACCTAAATGTATTTGTTTCCTTTCTGACTACTGATCTCCTTCCAGCAGAATCTGGGTGCCATGAGAACCGAAACCTTCAGACTTTCTCACTGGCATGTCCCCACCAGACAACCTCGGATGCAGAGGATGCCCATCAAGTATCTGCAGAATTCATGGATGATTTGGAACATGGTGAAATACACCCAATTTAGTAAAATGATGATGGGCACAAATTATGCAGGGCCCGGCCGTGTCCAAGAGTCGTCGCTGTGTATGCCAATCAGTGCTGCCATTTTCATTTAACTTAGCTCCTAAAAAGGAAAGTTCTGGCATGAAAATGACATAAAGCAAAATGTGACAGAATTCCTGCATTCCGGAGCGTATGCTAGAGGAGACAGGCTTCTGCAAATTAAAGTAGAAGGCAAAATGGAGAAACCAAGATTCCTTCAGGGGAGCCTGCACTCTATTCTGCAGACAACAGTCTTTGCAGGTGTCCACGACGGCGGGCTCACTTCAGTCCTTGTCAAAGATTAAGCTTTACCTGGAGGAGGGAGAGACTGCAGGTTGGCAGGAGTCTAGGTGAGGGGTGATGAAGGGGCAGGGCCAGCGTGCTCAGTTGAGATCACCGTGAGGCAGGGGCAGCAGGAGAAGTCTAAGGACGGTGACGCCCTTAAGCAAAACCGCACTTACAGGTTTTAGAACTGTTCTATTTGGTTACAGGGTTTTCATTAAGAGGATGCCAGAGGGGGGAAAAAAAGGTTAAGATATTTTTCTATCTCCACAAGAATTCCCCGATAAGGAAATCAGAAAAAGGACAAGGCTTCAAAGAGCCCAGCTAAGAATTTTCCAACAGAAATTCTTCGCAGGGACTTCCCTGGTGGTTTAGTGGTTCAGACTCCGTGCTCCCACTGCGGATGGCTCGGGTTCGACCCCTGATCAGGGAACTAGATCCCACATGCCGCAACTAAGAGTTTGCATGCTACAACTAAAGACCCTGCAGTGAAAGTAAGTGAATAAATAAATATTTTTTAGGAAAGGAAAAAGAAAAAAGAAATTCTTCCAAATCTCTTCTTGTCCTTTTTTAAAAAAATTTTTATTTTATATTGGAGTATAGCCAGTTAACAACACTGTGATGGTTTCAAGTGCACAGCAAAGTCACTCAGCCATCCACAGACACGTACGTGTTCTTCTCCAAACTCCCCTCCCATCCAGGCTGCCACATAACATTGAACAGAGTTCTCTGTGCTATACGGTAGGTCCTTGTTGGTTATCCATTTCAAATACAGCAGTGTGTATCAATGTCCTTTGTTTTTAAAATTGCACATTCCCATCTAGTCATAAGACTGCAGGCCAGTCCTGGCTCAAGTGCACACTAATCACACCAGGAATGTACAAATTCAAACTATTAATGCTTCCGAGTACCTGTCAGGCCTATTCACGCTATTCCTCATTACCTTCCAGCTAATTCCAGAATTATCTGGGGCAAGAACCTGTGTAATTGACTTGAACTGGAGGGTCAGAGGAGTGGTGACGAGTAAGGAAAGATTAATAAGTTAGCAAGACAAATGGCAATGAGAGAAGCCTATCCACCCGGCTGGTGAAACCTTCATAGATGACCAGCCATTAGTGCTGCCACCCAGAAGCCACCTCCTCCTTTTCCAGCTGCCTGCATCGGTGAGCACAGAAAAATCGCAGCAAACACATTTCGCAGGAAACCAAAAGAAATTCCCATGAACACTAAGCCATAAAGGAGAAAAGAGGGTCTGCGTGGTTTTCCTTCAAACAGCTGCCTGAGTTTTTATATTTCTTTACTAGTTTCCATCTGATTCTTTCCAGGGCTGGGCACTCAGACCACTGTTTATAATCTCAATTGCTTTAAGGCTCTTCCAAAATGTGGCTTTGTTCAGTAATTGCTTCCTTCTGGGTTGGGGGGGAGGGTCACATTTAATCTGAGTAGTCATTTTAGCTGATACAGGTTATGGTTAAGTACACGATCCAAAAAAAAAACCAGGAATCTTAATTATAAACAAGAAAAAATGAAATTTAAAGTTAGCCTGACCCCTTGATAATACTAAGAACGAGGGTAATAAGGTTGACATCTCACAGGAAAGTCATGAGAAGAAACTCATAAAAATGACTAGGAGTACTTCAGATTTACAAAGACCTAATTAAATGCGAAGGATCAGTAATAAGAACCTCAGCTTATGCACACAGTTCCTTCATCCCCAGGGTTCAAGAGCATGATGCTACTGACCCTCTGGTATTAAAATGCAACATACAAATCTAGGCACTACTGGAGTATGGCGAGCAGAACTGAAGACAGCTTTCATAAAGATAAAAATTTACTGTATTTACTTTAAAGGAAGATAAAAATATATCCAGGTAGTTTAACCCTATGATGGCGTGTTTTAAATTACTGCCAGGTACTGAATGGAGGCAAAATTAACTGTGTTCTTACTGTACTGAGACCAGGAAAGCGTATTGAGGCTAGAAGGTTTAGAAACGGTGCTGCTCAAATTCCATACATGATCTGAAAGTTATCTGTGTTTAATACAAAGCAGTCAGAGCCATAATGATGAACAAGTAGTTACAGACAATAAGGAGAGTCACCCTGATACAGGTAAAAGGGAAGTGAGGTGTAAAACCTAAAAGGCCAAACACATCTGCGAAGAAAATTAACCGCACAGCATTAAGGGGAAAGTTGACACAATCATGCCAAACAGGGGTATTTGTGCAGTTTTGAGTTTTACTGGCAGTGGCAGGGAAGTTAATTCTATCCCTGATCTTCTTGTCCAGCTACCCACTCAAACTCCTTTTGCCTAGATATTTGTTGCACAAAAGATCCTTGCAGTCTTGCAGTTATTCCTGATACTTATGATATAAGTTAATCACAAAGTTTTATAATCGGTATTTTCCAACTGCTTCCCAAACTATCCATATTAACTCCATGCAAACCTAAGCCATTTCTCTAAGAATGTCAGCAGGAATGAGGAATATTTGACAGATCCTAGACCTGGTCCATTATATGTATTACTGTGGGCAGGAATCCCTTAGAAGAAATGGAGTAGCCATCATGGTCAACAAAAGAGTCCGAAATGCAGTACTTGGATGCAATCTCAAAAACGACAGAATGATCTCTGTTTGTTTCCAAGGCAAACCATTCAATATCACAGTAATCCAAGTCTATGCCCCAACCAGTAACGCTGAAGAAGCTGAAGTTGAATGGTTCTATGAAGACCTACAAGACCTTTTAGAACTAACACCCACAAAAGATGTTCTTTTCATTATAGGGTACTGGAATGCAAAAGTAGGAAGTCAAGAAACACCTGGAGTAACAGGCAAATATGGCCTTGGAATACAGAATGAAGCAGGGCAAAGGCTAATAGAGTTTTGCCAAGAGAACTCACTGGTCATAGCAAACACCCTCTTCCAACAACACAAGAGAAGACTCTACACATAGACATCACCAGATGGTCAACACCAAAATCAGACTGATCATATTCTTTGCAGCCAAAGATGGAGAAGCTCTATACAGTCAGCAAAAACAAGACTGGGAGCTGACTGTGGTTCAGATCATGAACTCCTTATTGCCAAATTCAGACTTAAATTGAAGAAAGTAGGGAAAACCACTAGACCATTCAGGTATGACCTAAATCAAATCCCTTATGATTATACAGTGGAAGTGAGAAATAGATTTAAGGACCTAGATCTGATAGATAGAGTACCTGATGAACTATGGACGGAGGTTCATGACATTGTACAGGAGACAGGGATCAAGACCATCCCCACGGAAAAGAAATGCAAAAAAGGAAAAATGGCTGTCTGGGGAGGCCTTACAAATAGCTGTGAAAAGAAGAGAAGCGAAAAGCAAAGGAGAAAAGGAAAGATATAAGCATCTGAATGCAAAGTTCCAAAAAATAGCAAGAAGAGATAAGAAAGCCTTCCTCAGAAACCAATGCAAAGAAATAGAGGAAAACAACAGAATGGGAAAGACTAGAGATCTCTTCAAGAAAATTAGATACCAAGGGAACATTTCATGCAAAGATGGGCTTGATAAAGGACAACAATGGTATGGACCTAACAGAAGCAGAAGATATTAAGAAGAGGTGGCAGGAATACACAAACGAACTGTATAAAAAAGACCTTCATGACCAAGATAATCACGATGGTGTGATCACTCACCTAGAGCCAGACATGTGACTTGTGAAGTCAACTGGGCCTTAGAAAGCATCACTATGAACAAAGCTAGTGGAGGTGATGGAATTCCAGTTGAGCTACTTCAAATCCTGAAAGATGATGCTGTGAAAGTGCTGCACTCAATATGCCAGCAAATTTGAAAAACTCAGCAGTGGCCACAGGACTGGAAAAGGTTAGTTTTCATTCCAATCCCAAAGAAAGGCAATGCCAAAGAATGCTCAAACTACCGCACAATTGCACTCATCTCACACGCTAGCAAAGTAATGCTCAAAATTCTCCAAGCCAGGCTTCAGCAATACGTGAACCGTGAACTTCCAGATGTTCAAGCTGGTTTTAGAAAAGGCAGAGGAACCAGAGATCAAATTGCCAACATCCACTGGATTATCAAAAAAGCAAGAGAGTTCCAGAAAAACATCTATTTCTGCTTTATTGACTATGCCAAAGCCTTTGACTGTGGATCACAATAAACTGTGGAAAATTCTGAAAGAGATGGGAATACCAGACCACCTGACCTGCCTCTTGAGAAACCTATATGCAGGTCAGGAAGCAACAGTTAGAACTGGACATGGAACAACAGACTGGTTCCAAATAGGAAAAGGAGTACATCAAGTCTGTATATTGATACCCTGCTTATTTAACTTCTGTGCAGAGTACATCATGAGAAATGCTGGACTGAAAGAAGCACAAGCTGGAATCAAGATTGCCGGGAGAAATATCAATAAACTCAGATATGCAGATATGCAGATGACACCACCCTTATGGCAGAAAGTGAAGAGGAACTAAAAAGCCTCTTGAGGAAAGTGAAAGAGGAGAGTGAAAAAGTTGGCTTAAAGCTCAACATTCAGAAAATGAAGATCATGGCATCTGGTCCCATCACTTCATGGGAAATAGATGGGGAAACAGTGTCAGACTTTATTTTTTGGGGCTCCAAAATCACTGCAGATGGTGATTGCAGCCATGAAATTAAAAGATGCTTACTCCTTGGAAGGAAAGTTATGACCAACCTAGACAGCATATTGAAAAGCAGAGACATTACTTTGCCAACGAAGGTCCGTCTAGTCAAGGCTATGGTTTTTCCAGTGGTCATGTATGGATGTGAGAGTTGGACTGTGAAGAAAACTGAGTGCCAAAGAATTGATACTTTTGAACTGTTGTGTTGGAGAAGACTCTTTCGAGTCCCTTGGACTGCAAGGAGATCCAACCAGTCCATTCTCAAGGAGATCAGTCCTGGGTGTTCTTTGGAAAGAATGATGCTAAAGCTGAAACTCCAGTACTGTGGCCACCTCACGTGAAGAGTTGACTCATTGAAAAGACTCTGATGCTGGGAGGGATTGCGGGCAGGAGAAGGGGACGACAGAGGATGAGATGGCTGGATGGCGTCACCGACTCGATGGACGTGAGTTTGAATGAACTCCGGGAGTTGGTGATGGACAGGGAGGCCTGGTGTGCTGCAATTCCTGGGGTTGCAGAGTCAGACACGACTGAGCGACTGAACTGAACTGGACAGCAGGGGGCTGTATCTACTGGCACCCAGATGCATCTGATTCTACAGCCTACACGTCACCCACATCAAGCACTCAGGGCTGTGCAGAGTCCCTGACCTGAAGCAGCCAAGTCTATGGTGACCTGAGTCCCATGGGGGCTTTCACAGCTAACACATTCTGCAATGTCAAATGGGCCCTTCCAATTTCCAGAAGGGCAGGCAGGAGGTGCCCCGTCCCCTCCCAAGAGGCAAGAGGTAGTGGGGAGGCAGGGTTAAGCTTTTTAGGTTATAAATCAGAAAATCTGAGTCCTAGACTTGGTTCTCCCATCAGTTCCCTGTGTGACCCTGGGAAAGTCACTGAACCTCTCGGATCCTGTTTCCTTCTTGCTAAAAGGAAAATAGCAACTATGTCGGCATTTAGTATTATGGGCAAGGGGCTTAAGGTTTACCACGGAAGCCTCAGAACAGTCTTCTGAGGTAATTATTATCCTCAGCTTTTCTGATATGAGAAAAAGACTCAGAGGTCAAGAATCTTGCCTATATATATCTCTCTCTCCAAAGTAAAGGAAATCACTATCTCCAAAAGGTATCTGCACCCCCATATTCACTGCAGCATTATTCAAATTGCTGAGTCATGGAAACAACCTAAGTGCCCATTAAAGGATGAATGGATAAGGAAAATGTGATGTATACACACACAAACACACACACAGTGGAATACTATTCAGCCACTCAAAAAGGGAAGGAAATCCTACCATTAGTGACAGTACCAATTGACCTTGAGGGCATTATGCTAAGTGAAATAAGTCACAGACAAATACTGGGGTGATCCCGATTACACGGAGACTCTAAAAGAGCTGATCTCATAGAAACAAAGAGTAGGACGGCGGTTGCCAGGGGGTGGGGGATGCGGGAAATGAGGAGATGCTGGTCAAAGGGTATAAGCTTCTGGTTACAAGACATAATTGAGTTCTGGGGATCAAATGCACAGCATGGGGGCCATATGTAATATTACCGTATTACAGGCTTGAAAGCTGCTGGGCGAGTAGATCTTTTTTCCCCCTCCCCACTTTGGGACCC
Organism: Bos grunniens; assembly: GCF_055505025.1. NCBI lineage: Eukaryota > Metazoa > Chordata > Mammalia > Artiodactyla > Bovidae > Bos > Bos grunniens. Next base: position 8,696,974 of record NC_141182.1, read on the forward strand.
CGCAGCTCCCAAGGCCGAACCGCCCAGGGTGAGCCAGGCCCCGCCTTGCTGGCCCAGACGCCAACTCCATGCAGATCTGATCTCAAGACCTCCACCTGGATGCCGCCATCTTCCCGCGTGCCAGGCGAGAGTAGATCTTTCAAGTGTTGACCACACACAAAGAAAACTATCATAATTCTGTGAGGTGATAGAGATGTTAACTGACCTCACTGTGCTTATCATTTCACAATATATATGCGTATCAGGTCACCAAGTTGTGCATCTTAAAATCACACAACGCCGCACGTCATTTTTACCCTAGTCAAGTTGAAAGGAAAAGCATCTAAAACAAACAAAAAACTGGCCCACAAATTATGCAGGTGACAGAGGCTGAGTTGGAGCAAGGACTTGAAGACAGATCAGAGTAGGAGGACCCAGCTGGGTTGGGAACAACGCAGTGTCATTCGCTTACCACCTTCATAGTTTCCGTCACACCTGCTATCTCTGATACTTTGTTGCTGCTTAGTTGCTAAATGGTGTGTGGCTCTTTGCGACCCCATGGACTGTAGCCCGCCAGGCTCCTCTGTCCATGGTATTTTCCAGACAAGATTACTGGTGTGGGTTGCCATTTCCTACTCTGGGGGCTCTTTCTGGCCCAGGGATCGAACTCGTGTCTTTTGCATTAGCAGGCAGATTCTTTACCACTGAGCCACCAGAGCAGCCCTATCTCTGGTACTAGTACTTACTGTTTTATTTAAAACTCCTTATCTTTTAGCAATAAATACCTTCATTTTAAATGGGAACCTTACACGGCCACTTAAATGGAAAACCAGAATCATCTGTCATCAAGACAAAGTAATCTTTCCCCCACAAAGTGCGATTATAATAAAAAAAAATGTAAATGGAGTTTAGCTTGACACAGATGCCTGTTGAAAGTTCTGAGCTTGGGGCCTGCCATCTTTTTCAAAAAGAAGACGAAAACCAGAAGCTAGCCGGTGCTTGAGACCTTCGGAACGATCCTAGAAAGAGACGCTGAGCCCCGCTGCTTGGAATCCGAGGGGAAGTGGGGTGAACTCAGGTCGGCCATCACTCACGACCGCGCCCCGTACCAGCGGCCACGGGGCTCGTCCCACCTGGGCCGCCACGACAAGCAGGTAGCGGCCGACAAGGTCGTCCTCCGCAGGACCCCGACGCGCGTGCAAGCCCAGGCGTCCCCGCCAGGGTCACACAGGGAATTGATGGGAGAACCAAGTCTAGGACTCAGTCTAGGACCCGCGCCTGGGTCCCGGCGGAGGGGCGACCCTCCCTACCCGGGGCCACTCACAGAGACAGAAGACCACAGCGACGCCGGGATTGCGCGAGGTGGGGCGACTCAGGCCCCTCCCTCTCCCCACCGCCACCCCCGCTCTGCGCCTGAGCCGTCGGACCAGCCTCCTGGAGCCACTTCCGGCCTCTCTAGGATGCTCGGAGGTCTCGGCATCTCTATGGTATGCAGGTTTCTCCCACCATCACCTGTGCGACGGTGTGGCGTTCACTTCACGCATCTTCCCGAAGTGCCTAAACCGTGTGTTCCAGCTTCGCGGGAGCCCTTTCAGGGCATATCGGTTATGAAAAGTGAAGTGGTGAAAGTGAAGTCGCTCAGTTGTGTCCGACTCTTTGCGACCCCATGGACTGTAGCCTATCAGGCTCCTCCGTCCATGGGATTTTCCAGGCAAGAGTGCTGGAGTGGATTGCCACTTCCTTCTCCAGGGGATCTTCCCAACCCAGGAATCGAACGCGGGTCTCCCGCATTGCAGGCAGACGCTTTACCGTCTGAGCCGTCGTCGGCTATAACCACCTCCAATTTAGACTTCCGTTTCCGTCTTTGTGTACCTTCAACGTTGAGCAGGACTTCCCTGTAGCTCAAACGGTAAAGAATCTGCCTGCGATGCAGGAGACTGGGATTCGATCCCTGGGTTGTGAAGTTCCTATGGAGCAGGGAATGGGAATCCACTCCAATGGTCTTGCCTGGAGAATTCCATGGACAGAGAAGCCTGGCAGGCTACAGTCTGTGGGATGGCAAAGAGTCGGACACGACTGAGTGACTAACGCACACACAATGTTGAGCATAGGCAGTGCTTGATAAATAGGAGGTGCTTAGCTCATTTATTGCTTCGATGGATGAATGGATGTGTGGGTGTCTGGATGGATAGATGGATGGGTGAACGGGTAGATGGGTGGGTGATGGATGGATGAGGCTCTCTATGCTCCTGAGTATTCACTTGCCATGTATCTTTTCAAATCTGTCTCTGAGTTTCCATATTTATGTATATTTTCCTGTGTCCCCAGTTTCCCCTATTTTTACAGTTCCACTTCTGATCAATGAGCGAGCAATGATGCGAAGACTAACCTTTGTTGCTGGCATATTGAGGGCAGCATTTTAACAGTATCATCGTTTAGGATTTGAAACAGCTCAACTGGAATTCCATCATTTCCACTAGCTTTGTTCCTAGTGATGCTTCCTAAGGCCCACTTGACTTTGCACTTGAAGCACAAGCTGGAATCAAGATTGCTGGAAGAAGTATCAAAAACCTCAGATATGCAGATGACACCACCCTTATGGCACAAAGTGAAGAGAAACTGAAGAGCCTCTTGAAAGTGAAAGAGGAGAGTGAAAAAGTTGGCTTGAAACTCAACATTCAACAAACTAAGATCATGGCATCCAGTCCCATCACTTCATGGCAAATAGATGGGGAAACAATGGAAATAGTGACAGACTTTATTTTCTTGGGCTCCAAAGTCACTGCAGTGGTGACTGCAGCCATGAAATTAGAAGAATTTCTCCTTAGGAAAAAAGTTATGACCAACCTAAACAGCACGTTAAAGAGCAGAGACATTACTTTGCTGACAAAGGTCTGTCTAGTCAAAGCTATGATTTTTCCAGTAGTCATGTATGGATGTGAGAGTTGAACTGTAAAGAAAGTTGAGCATCGAAGAGTTAATGCTTTTGAACTGTGGTGTTGGAGAAGACTCTTGAGAGCCCCTTGGACTATAAGGAGATCCAACCAGTCAATCCTAAAGGAAATCAGTCCTGAGTGTTCACTGGAAGGACTGATGCTGAAGCTGAAACTCCAATATTTTGGCCACCTGATGCAAAGAACTGATTCCTTGGAAAGGACCCTGATGCTGGAAAAGATTGAAGGCTGGAAGAGAAGGGGACGACAGAGGATGAGATGGTTGGATGGCATCACTGACTCAATGGACATAAGTTTGAGCAAGCTCCTGGAGTTGGTGATGGACAGGGAGGTCTTTCATGCTGCAGTCCATGGGGTTACAAAGAGTCAGACACAACTGAGTGACTGAACTGAATTGAACCTTTGTTGCTGAAGTAACCAAAGACTTTAAAGCCATATAGAAAGGAATGTTGACATCCTTATTCAAAGGTGTCCTGGGGAGGCCCATCTTTTTCTCCTCATCACAAGTTTGGTTCCATGGAAACCTGCAGGCTCTGTGTACAAACACACACACACACACACACACACACACACACACACACACACACACGACTTGACCCCTGGCTGGAGAAGACTTCATTTTGATGGCTCAAAGGATAGGAGTTTTGACTTCATACACTGCTGTTGCCACATGCAGACTCCAATAAGCTCATATGACGTAAGTCATTTACTGCTAAATTTTCACTGAGAACACAGAGTCACAAAGAAAACCTCAAGCCCAGGGATATAAACATTAATGAAAGCCATAGGAAGAAAGCCGAGTCCCCAGTGTTGGCCTCTTGAATCGTTCCTCTCTGATCCTATCTGTCTTGTCCTCAAGTGTGATCCAGCCATAAGTCTTAGGAGACTGAGATATGGTTGTAGCAAGTAGTCTTAAGACACAGCTTTTCTCTGCCTTCCTAGCATGCATAAAGATTAGAGGAGGAGAAGAGGAAGGCTAGTGAGGTGACTGGCAATATGTTCTTGGGACCAGTAGCCAAGGAAGAAAATATCCCTCTGAGGATGCAGTATGTATGACGGACATCCTTTGGGGAAATTCATCTCTAAGAGATGCCCAGGTTTACTGCCTGTTGATAACCCATAAGAAGAAATGTGGCAAATTTAAATGTTAATATCATCGTGCCACCAAGGACTCTTTTAAAATCTAAGCACTTATGTTTTAAGGGAAAATCATAAACTTTACAATTGCTTCCTTAGTTTCTACCCACTGCAATTTAGTGAGTTGATTTTATAAAGGTCTGAACAAGAATTTTAAGATAAAAATGACCAGGAAAAAAATTGACCTCAGTATTAATTTACATGTCAATCCTTTTTGAACAATTTTTTCCCCTAATAATATATCCAGAGAGTGGATACATTTCAGAAAAACCAGTTTACAGTTATCATTCTTCACAGATGTCCAACAATTTATACTATTAGCTCATCAGATTCACAGAAATTGTATCCATTAAGATTCTTTCAAGTAGTAGAGAATTTTGGTGTTGTTGTTTAGTAACTAAGTCGTGTCCGACTCTTTTGTGATCCCATGGACTGTAGCCCGCCAGGTTCCTCTGTCCTTGGTATTCCACAGGTAAGAATACTGGAGCGGGTTGCCATTTCCTTCTCCAGGGAATCTTCCTGACCCAGGGATCGAATCCGCGTCTCCGGCATCTCCTGCATTGGCAGGCGAATCTTTACCACTGAGCCACCAGGGAGGCGCAGTAGAGAATAGCTCTAGCAAATATAAGTGAAAAAAATGTCAACTTTTAGAATCTCAAAAAGAGTTCAATAATTTATGCATGTATGATAAGAAGTGCTAGCTTCTATAATAGATAAATCCTGATATCTCAGTGGTTTAATGCAATAAAAGTTTCTTTTTCATTCTCATCATAGTTCAGTTAGTCTGCAGGGGAGAGTGGCTCTCCTGCACACAATCACCAGGGCCCCAGCCTTCTTTCATTGGTTATGTTTTTTCATTTGTATTCAACATGTGTCCGCCAAGGTCACTGTAGAAAGGGAAGCAAGACCTTGGCTTTCCCTAGCACCCCTGTTTAAAGTAGGTCCCCTGCAACCCTTGAAATTCTCCAATCATTTCAAAGCACTTAGCTTATCTGAAATTATCTTGTACAGTACTATCATGAATGCTCTGTGAGGCCAGAGACCTGCTTTATCGAACTAGTATATCTCTACTGCTTGTTAGAGTATCTGGCATAGAGAGAATTTGAAAAGAACTGCTGAATGAATGAGCAAGTGAGTGAATGTCCCAACTCTGGTTGTCTGTTCAAAACCAGATTTGTGGATGCGACCTTCTTTTGACCCTGGTTGGGTCAGAAATCACCTCTAATGTAGTAGAGGTGGCAAGGGGGTATAAGCTATGGGGATACAGCTATGGCAAGTGGGTTAAGAGCAACTATTAATAGCCTATCACTAAAATCCAGGGCAGTTTCTAGAAGAGGAAAATCACTGTGAGCCTGGAAGTTACCCTCTACCTTGCTACCCCAAGGTGTGAAGGCAGCCACATCAACATCACTGGGAGCTTATTCAAAATGCAGATCTTGGATTCCACTCCAAACACAAGAATCTGCAAAGGTCTTGTGAAATTTGGAAGTCCCCAGGGAATTCCTATGACCAATAAAGACTGAGAGACGCTGCCCTAAAAGGTTTTTATCACTACGACTCTCCGATGTGGGTAAGAGATTCCTAACAGTAGTCTCTTGCTACACCTGGAACCCAGGTAAGATTTAGTGACTTACCCAAGGTCACAGAACTAGTAATTGGCAGAGCTGGGGTTAAAAGGCAAGGCTTCAGGCTCCAAATCCCACTCCACTCCATGCTTATCCCACCATGCTGCTCTATCTCCTGGATAAACCTATTTCCTTCCACTAATGAGAAAGATTCAAAAGGGAGAAATAAATGGGAAAAAAATAGAGTTACATTTAAATGCTGGTTAATGGTTTCAAGAATTGATTTGTTTTAGAAAAGGAAACAGGCATTTATTGCTTACAGTGCATTCAATACACCGTTTTCCCCATTACATATTAAAGAATTCTCCAAGTAACAAAAGGGATATTTATGTTTCATTTACTCAGCAATTAGGCATCTTAACATTCTTTTATAAGCATTTGTAGCACTTATTCAGAATTACCAATATCCTATCTGGGTCAATGGTTTTTCTTTTCCCTTCTTGGATTAAGTTGTTTACATAGCACTGATTAAAACTACATGTTATTTTGAGTATCTTGGCCAAGGGCTTTCTGCTCAGGGCTCAAGCATTTGAAGCTTTCTTATTAGAACACAAAAGACCCCCAGAGATAGTGAAGCTTGCCTTCGCCACTTTTGTTCTTTACTGTTTCCAAAGATTGAAGAATGTAGATACCAACCATGTTAATCAGCTTGCAAATCATAGAAATCTATCCTAGCATGGGTAAATCAAAGGAATAAATGATTGGCTGCTGTAGCTTGAAGCTCAGAAGTTGGATCTAGCTTCAGAGTCTTAAACATCATCAGAGTTCCATCTCCCCGTCTCTCAGCTCCCCTTGCTCCCGTTTGACCAGTTCTCTTCCTGTGGCTTATTTAACTTACATGCAGAGTACATCATGCAAAATGCCAGGCTGGATGAGTCACAAGTTAGAATCAAGATTGCCAGGAGAAATATCAGCAACCTCATATAGGCAGATGATACCACCCTTATGGCAAATTGAAGAGGAACTAAAGAGCCTCTTGATGAAAGTGAAAGAGGAGAGTGAGAAAGCTGGCTTAAAACTCAACGTTTAAAAATTAAGATCATGGCATCTGATCCCATCACTTCATGGCAAATAGAAGGGGAAAAAGTGGAAGTGGTGACAGATGTTCTTTTCTTGGGCTCCAAAATCACTGTGGACAATGATGGCAACCATGAAATTAAAAGACACTTGCTCCTTGGAAGGAAAACTATGACAAACCTAGACAGTGTGTTAAAAAGCAGAGACATCACTTTGCTGACAAAGGTCTGGATAGTCAAAGCTATGGTTTTTCCAGTAGTCATGTACGGATGTGAGAGTTGGACCATAAAGAAGGCTGAGCACCACAGAATTGATCCTTTTGAACTGTGGTGTTGGAGAAGACTCTTGAGAGCCCCTTGGACTATAGGGGGATCAAACCAGTCAACCCTAAAGGAAATCAGTCCTGAATATTCATTGGAAGGACTGATGCTGAAGGTGAAGCTCTAATATTTTGGTCACTTGATGTGAAGAACTGAGTCATTGAAAAAGACCCCGATGCTGGGAAAGATTGAAGGAAGGAGGAGAAGAGGATAATAGAAGATGAGATGGTTGGATGGTATCACCGAATTGATGGACATGAGTTTGAGCAAGCTCTGGGAGTTGGTGATGGACAGGGAAGCCTCGTGTGCTGCAGTCAATGGGGTTGCAAAGAGTCAGATGTGACTTAACGACTGAACAACAATAAGAACTATGAATGAGACGCCAAACCTGTGCAAACCAGCATTGTCGACTTGCTCCTTAGGGCCACAGAAAAAGGATCATTATGGCAATACGAACTCGGAAAGACAGATGCATCTTCCCTCCCCTCCAGAAGGATAGGCTCTAATAGTTGCAGCTCATGGGTCCTGGAGCGTGTGGGCTTCAGTAGTTATGGAGCTTGGGCTCAGTTGTTCCTGGTGTGTGGAATCTTCCTGGACTAGGAATGAAACCTGTGTCCCCTACTTTGGGAGGCAGATTCTTATCTATTACACTACCAGAGAAGTCCTAGACCTGCTTCTTTTGAATTCCCTTTAGGAAATAAAGCACAAACCCCATCAATATTTCCTTATTCTATGTGGGGAGTCCTCTTAGGAGCGGGTGACATACCTCAGAATAGACTTTGCTAGGAATTCCGGTGATTGGATTGTGGGAGAAACACCATGTTCTAGCTTGAGTTTCTGCAGAAGCAGATCTTGAGGCAAGGATTCAAGTGCAAGTCATTCGTTTGGAAAGTGATCCCAGGAACTACCAGTAGGCATTTTGAGGGGTGTGGTGGTGATAAAATATAGTAACAGTTGCATACTTCTGTGAATACTGAAAACCACTGATTTATGTACTTTAAATGGGTGAGTTGTATAATCTGTGAATTATATCTCAATAAAACTGTTACTCAACTACAATAAATGCCATTTCGTCATTTCAACATGGAGTGAAAGAGGACCAGATGTCCTTTCACCCTGGACATGCCCACAAAAATGTGCCATGGGTGGCAAAATCAATACAGGTTTAGGAGCCACTGCCTTAGAAAAATAAAAATGATTCTCTTTCTCCACCATCTCTATAGTTTTTCCCGGGGGCACTCCTCTCCCTGCCCTCTTTCTCAGGGCAAAGAAAAAAGTACAAACCTGGAGGGAAAGAGGTTTGAATAATAAGTGGTTTTCAATTAGCTGCATTGAAAACTGAGAGTTGACTTGTATTAATTTTCATGATCAAATTACTTCATTTTGTCTCTCTTCTAACTGCGAGGGTAATTTTATGCCAGGATTATTTCAGTCATTCTAATTATGCTTGCATCAATATTTAGTGGGTGTTTACCTAACCCACAGCACACCCAAATGTTCTCTTCCCTCAGAGACCGTGGTAGCACGATGTAATATGAATAGGTGGTGCACAGGACCGAGATTAAGTTCCTTTTATTTCTCCATCTTTGTTTGTAAGGAACATTCAGGTGGCGTTTCTTGAAAAGCAACGTATATGCTATTCAGATGCATCTATAAAACCAAAGGCAAGTGTTGTGAATGCTGTGAGTTCATTACATGATATTAAATGCAATTCTCACAAAGATGTTTCATTAAAGGTTCAGTTATATAAGACAAATCAAAATTTACCATTTGTTTAGATTTTTCTTTTTGTAAAGAAGCTTCGCATTCTTGTTGTCATGCATTTGAATTACTCTGTCACAGACAGAATTGCTTACCCTAAAATTTTCATACAGAATCCCTTCTCCTTAACACTCTGTATTTATGTTCTTCTCTGTCTTCTCACTCCCCTTCATCCTTTCCTCTCCATTTTCTTTCTTCAGAAACTGCATTTTCTTCCCACCTCCTAACTGAGTTAAAACCTAAGACTGAATCTTGTCTTTTTTTTCTTTCATGCCTACATCCTTCACTTAAAAGAACACTTCATTTCTCTTGGTTTCAGTTCTGAACCCTGAGCTGACGTTTCCCAAATATACATGAACAGGCACTGGGATGTATTTATGGGAATGGTCCATTTATCTTAACCTGATATCCAGAAGTGAATCCCTCATCTCCAGCAACACCTGACATTGGCCGGACCATTTCCATACTTCGTTTTTCCCCCTTCATTTTCATTTAACTTTAATTTTGCCTTGCAAAGTCTCTTGGCCTCATTCTCTCTTTCCATTTCTTCTATGTTCACTGTTTTCCTGATGGCTTCCTAACCAGAGGAACACTCCAGCGGGTCAGCAAGCTAACCTTGGTGGTCTGCAAGATCTGATCATCTCCATTCTGAAGCTGCCTGCCTTCTTCCTTCCTTCACTCCCAGGATCCAAAGACACCTGACCCCTGCATCACTCCCCTAAGTCCTGTGAAACGAGACGAAGCTGAGAGAGAGCCTTCCGTAAGAGAGAAGGACATGAAATGGAGCAATACAGGGGAGGATGTTGGAGACCAAAGGCACGATGTGGACCACAGGGTGTTGAGAATCTGGAAGATTCAGAGAATATACCAGGAGAAAGGCTTCCTGCCTATCCCTGAGATCGCCCTGTGGAATGACCTGCCATTCATTCTTTCAGAAGCATCTTATTTAACTAAGTGTTCTCAGAATTGGGTAAATCAAAAGAGTGTTCATTTCAACACAAATGCAATCTTGTGAACACAGTCTTATCATGTGTCTTAACTATCTCTTAAAACAACTCTGTAAGTGAAGATTTACCTCATTTAACTTATGGAAAATATTCAACGTATCACAAGCATTCCACATGATGAAATCAATCAGGCAGATCAAAGTATTTGAATTCTTTCTGAGTTATATGCCCCAAATTACATTTAATGATCATCTGTTAGGGAAAAAATGAGTTTGTATTTCAGTTTGAATAAACATAACAACATTCTCATGACAACTGTTTAATTTTTGGTAGAGAGAAAGAGTAGACAGATTGTAGCCCTTATTGTTGCCGTGAGTTTGTTACTTAGGCTTTCATGAGAAAATTTGCAGCATATTGAGGGGGAGGGAGGTGGGAGCAGGGTCACTGAGCAGGAGACTTTGAAGAAGGAACTATAGAAGGAGAGTGAAATAAGCAAATGGACAAGAGTATTCCTGGCAGAGGGAAGAGCCAAAGTGAGGCTTCAAGGCAAGGTCCAGCCTGTGTGTTTGAGGAGTTGACAAGGGGGCCCTTGTGACTAGAATGGAATGAATAAGGGAACAGAAGTCAGAGATCAAAAACAACAAGAGCAGGGTAATCTAGCCTGGAGCCATCTAGAGATTCTGGTTTTTACCCAAGTTTTCAGCAGATGAGTGATGTGATAGCACTAAGGTTATGAAAGGGTTTCTGCAGTGCTTGGTTGAGAACAGACTATAGGGAGACAAGGTTGGGACCAGACATCCAGGAAGGAGGTGATGGTCACTTGGACCAGATGAGTAGAAGCATAGTTGTCAGGTAGTGGGTAAATTTTAAAGGCATATCCCACAAGATTGTTGATGGATGGGCAGTGGGTTGAGTCAGGAAGCATCACTACGAACAAAGCTAATGGAGATGATGGAATTCCAGTTGAGCTCTTTCAACTCCTAAAAGAAGATGCTGTGAAAGTGCTTCACTCAACATGCCAGCAAATTTGGAAAACTCAGTAGTGACCACAGGACTGGAAAAGGTCAGTTTTCGTTCCAATCCCAAAGAAGGCAATGCCAAAGAATGCTCAAACTACCACACAATTGCACTCATCTCACACGCTAGTAAAGTAATGCTTAAAATTCTCCAAGCCAGGCTTCAGCAATATGTGAACCATGAACTTCCAGATGTTCAAGCTGGATTTAGAAAAGGAAGAGGAACCAGAGATCAAATTGCCAACATCCGCTGGACCATTGAAAAAGCAAGAGAGTTCCAGAAAAACATCTATTTATGCTTTATTGACTATGCCAAAGCCTTTGACTGTGTGGATCACAACAGACTGTGGAAAATTCTTGAAGATTTGGGAATACCAGACTACGTTACCTGCCTCTTGAGAAACCTGTATGCAGGCCAAGAAGCAACAGTTAGAACTGGACATGGAACAACAGACTGGTTCCAAATCAGGAAAGGAGTATGTCAAGGCTGAATATTGTCACTCTGCTTATTTAACTTATATGCAGAGTACATCATAAAAAATGCTGGGCTGGATGAAGCACAAGCTGGAATCAAGATTTCAGGGAGAAATACCCATAACCTCAGATATGGAAATGACACCACCCTTATGGCAGAAAGTGAAGAAGAACTAAAGAGCCTCTTGATGAAAGTAGAAGAGGAGAGTGAAAAAGTGGCTTAAAATAACATTCAGAAATCTAAGATCATGGCATCTGGTCCCATCACTTCATGGGAAATAGATGGAGAAACAGTGGAAACAGTGTCAGACTTTATTTTGGGGGGCTCCAAAATCACTGCAGATGGTGATTGCAGCCATGAAATTAAAAGACGCTTGCTCCTTGGAAGAAAAGTTATGACCAACCTAGACAGCATATTGAAAAGCAGAGACATTACTTTGCCAACAAAAGTCCATCTAGTCAAAACCATGGTTTTCCCAGTAGTCATGTATGGATGTGAGAGTTGAACTATAAGGAAAGCTGAGCGCTGAAGAATTGATGCTTTTGAACTATGGTGTTGGAGAAGACTCTTGAGAGTCCCTTGGACTGCAGGAAGATCCAACCAGTCAATCCTAAAGGAAATCAGTCCTGAGTATTCATTGGAAGGACTGATGCTGAAGCTGAAACTCCAATACTTTGTCCACCTGATGCAAAGAACTGACTCATTGGAAAAGACCCTGATGCTGTGAAAGATCGAAGGCTGGAGGAGAAGGGGACGACAGATGATGAGATGGTTGGATGGCATCACTGACTCAATGGACATGAGTTTGAGCAAACTCCGGGAGTCGGTGATGGACAGGGAAGCCTGGCATGCTGCAGTCCATGGGGTCGCAAAGAGTCGGACACAACTGAGCGACTGAACTGACTGAGTCAGAGATCAGAGTGAAGGGAAGTTCAGTGCTGTGCCACTGGAAGGGTGGCCTTGCCCTCACTGAGATGGGGAAGGATGTGGTTAAGCAAGTTTGGGACATGTAAATTGGGGCATTAGAGTGAGCTGTGAGCAGAGAGTTCTGCAGGATGGAAGGAGGAGGAGTGCGAGTCCATGGGACAGGAAGGGAAGGAGGAAGAGGAGGGGGTTACACAGAGTGCGAGAAGCTCAAAGGAGCATCCATGAGGTCGGTGACACTCACTGAGGTGATGGTGGGAGGACGCCTAGGCCCCTGTTAGTAGGAACAGTTCCCTCTACCGTTGCACACACTTAGGTGATTGTGTTAGTTTCCTGGGTCTTCCATAATAAATGACCAGAAACTAGGTGGCTGTGTTGTTGTTGTTCAGTCACTCAGTCATGTGTGACCCTTTGTGACCCCATGAATTGCAGCACGCCAGGCTTTCCCATCCTTCACTATCTCCCAGAGTTTGCTCAAATTCATGTCCATTGAGTTGATGATGCCGTCCAACCTTCTTTATGGTCCAACTCTCACATCCACACATGACTACCTGAAAAACCACAGCTTTGACTGTTTGGCAAAGTGATGTCTCTGCTTTTTAGTACACTGTCTAGGTTGGTCATAGCTTTTCTTCCAAGGAGCAACCATCTTTTAATTTCGTGGCTGAAGTCACTGTCCACAGTGTTTTGGGAGCCCAACAAAATAAAGTCTGTCACTGTTTCTATTTTCCCCCCGTCTATTTGCTATGAAGTGATGGGATCAGAAGCCATGATCTTAGTTTTTTTAACACTGAGTTTTAAGCCAGCTTTTTCACTCTCTATTGCTTCAGTTGGTGGCTTAAACAAGAGACATTTGTTCTCTTACAGTTCAGAAGACTAGAAGCCCTAATTCAAGGTATGGGCAGAGCTGTGCTCCCTCTGAAGGCTCTAGGGGAGGAACTTCGTTGTCTCTCCCAGCTTCTGGTGGCTCCAGGTATTCCCTGGCTGTGGCACCATAACTCCAGTTTCTGCCTCCATCTTCCCAGGGTATTCAACCCATCTCCCTCGGTCTCTGTTCTGTGTCTTACACAGATGCCTGTCATGGGAATTAGGGGTTGTCTTAATCCCAAATGATCTTATCTAGAGATCCTTATGTTAATTACATATGCAAAGACCCCCTCCCCTCCAATAATGTCACCTTCACGGGTTCGTGGATTTAGGACCTGAACATATGCTAACGATTCACTCCACTACAGCGGTAGAATTTTTCCTCCATCCTGTCCATCTCTCCTACCTGAACTCCAAAGCCACTGAAGGTAGAAGGAAGTTCAATACAGTTGACTTTACTGCTTTCAGTTTTGTTTTGCAAATAGAAAAGAGAGGTTGGGTTTCACATTGAATTCAAAATGATAGAGAGAAGCAATGACTTAGAAGAAGCAGAAGGAACAGTGAGAAGATAGGTCCTTAGGATCTTGGAGAAATCTTGGTGAGGCTTTGACTTCCCCAGGCTGTGGGACTGGGAATTTGAGACAGTCTTATCTGGATCCCAAAGTTTAAGAAGTTCCAACTGATATCTGGATGATAAGGGCATGAAATATGATCACATTATATATTTTACTTTGTGATCTGCTCTCTGTGCTCAAAAATATTGCAAACCTTTCCTCAAGACATTAAATATTCTCCAACAACACAATTTTAATGGCTGTATAGCAGTCCATCAAATGAAAGTGCCGTAATTTATATAACATATCCTTTATGGTAAGCCATTTAGAATGTTTCTGCATTTAACACATGATAAATAACACTGAAATGAACAACTTTCTCGGTAAATTATTGTGCACCTCTTTGATTATTTTCAAATGGTCTCATTTTAAATAACCATGAACACTTCGCGATAACAATTTCTGCTCATTGTTTTCTTTATGAACTAAAACTTTTCCTTCAGGCAAAAAAAAAGGAAAAGAAGTTCCTGGAACATCTGGCTTATGGTATAATTTACTTTTGGCATTCAGCTGTGCTCTCAAATTTTGAAATGTCTTCCTTCTAACAGATTCATCAGAGATTTAATCTCCCTTCTGGAGATACAGATGTCAGCATGTCTCCTGTGAACCTTCAGCCTGGGAGCCATGACCGTAGGAAAGAGCCCACACCAAGTGGTGCATTGGTTGCCTGTGGCTCCTATTTTTCAATTTGTAAATTCCAAGAAGGGACAGGAAGTGAAAAAAATCTATTGCAAGAGTTTTTGCTGAAGTCAAAAAGATTTTTGTATAATGGCTGCCATAAAAGTCTCTAATATGCCAGGTCATTTACACATAGATTATAACCAATATGAGGTACAAATTATTATCCCACTATTGATGAGCACCACCGTTCGAAGGCATCAGATTCTTCAGAGTCTCTTGGATTGCAAGGAGATCCAACCAGTCAATCCTAAAGGAAATCAACTGTGAATATTCACTGGAAAGACTGATGCTAAAGCTGAAACTCCAATACTTTGGCCACCTGATGTGAAGAGCCAACTCATTGGAAAAGACCCTGATGCTGGGAAAGACTGAAGGTGGGAGGAGAAGGGGATGACAGAGGAGGAGATGGTCGGATGGCATCACCAACTCAATGGACATGAGTTTGAGCAAACTCCGGGAGTTGGTGATGGACAGGGAGGCCTGGTGTGCTGAAGTCCATGGGGTCGCAAAGAGTCGGACAGGACTGAGCAAATGAACAATTGGTGAGCAGCCTGTGGCTCAGACAAGACAGGGCAGTTCATGCAATCCAGGAAGTAACAGAGCTGGATTTATACGCAAGGTTTGTCTTACTCAGATCCACCATGTGGTATGTTAGCGGGACTGTCACATTTTTGAATTTTGAACGCTGGTAAAATTTCAGATCAAAATCTGGGGAGACATGTTGGTTTGCCAACTTTTAATTTTGCCAAGGAAATCAAAACAGAAACAGGGGCTTCTCTGGTGGTCCAGTGGCTAAGACTCCATGCTCCCAGGGCAGGGGGCCCAGGTTCAATCCCTGGTCAGAGAACTAGATCCCGCATACAGCAACTAAGAGTTTGTATGCTGCAACTAAGACCCAGCACAGCCAAAAATACAAAAGCTTTTTTAAAAGAAAGGAAATTAAATATATTAAAAAAAAAAAAACAACCAAACTGTGATATCCTATCACCACTGTTTCATACACAAATAGATATTTTAATGACAAAAAGAGAGGAAGGGTATACTCTCCACTGATAATCCTTTAAATGAAATATTCAGTCTTAAGAAAGTTCAGTACATTGTCCTTGCTGATGATCATCATCTCGTCATGGATCAGCGAAAAGCAGTTGCTATCTCTAGACCATGCTCAAGAGTTACTTCGAGAGGCCTGTTGCATCGCTGCTTGATGGGGGTGTTTCTTTGGCCTGGCTGACCAACACCGAAGGGGATGCATGGCCTCTCTTCTGCTGTGGGAGAGTGAAAGTGAAAATGACTTCGCTCAGTCGTGTCCGACTCTTTTTGACCCCATGGACTGTAGCCTACCACCCTCCTCTGTCCATGGGATTTTCCAAGCAAGAGGACTAGCGTGGGTTGCCGTTTCCTTCTCCAGAGGATCTTCCTGACCCAGGAATTGAACTCAGGTCTCCCACATTGTAGGCAGATGCTTTACCGTCTGAGCCACCAGGGAAGTCTGCTTGTGGGAAGGAGCTGGGAAAACATTCAGCCTGGTGAGACTGGGGCATTCATGTCATTATCCCCTCTATTCAGGGTAGAATTCTCACACTCCAGTTCTTTCTAAGAGCGAGGAAGGGAAGTGGAGGCAGGAGATGGAGACTAATATCAAGACATTTAAGGGTAGATTAAGAAGAGAGAGGAGAATTTGGAAACAGAAAAATTTTGGAGTTGATTCCTTAATGTATTCATCAGAAGTGGAGCTATGTAGATGGAGAACCCTTGTCAGTCTCCAAGTAGATAAATCCAAATGTATTTATGGATCTTTCAAGATGGATCTTTCAAGCTGTCTCTTTACTAATATTATTGTTCTGATATACAATGTATGGGAGGAAAGGACAATGGATTCATGAATACACCTTATTCCTTTACTCACACTGAGTCCCTCAAGGACAATGAGAGGTCTGTATTTCCAATTATTGGTGCTGAATGGATACTTAGTAAATAATCGATGAACCACGAAATAGACAAACACCAATTATTACATCAACCTGTTAGTATTTGACTTTAGTACCTCACTCCACCCCATACACCCTCATTGCTTCACTCTTCAATTTGCAGTCATACGTGGTTTCTAAAGGCAAAGTTGGCTGTAGTCTCCATGGATAGAAATGTCATCAAAAAGGTAAAGAAAATGAAGGTCAGGATGATCTTCTTACTCAGGAATAAGGTTGAGATTCCTGAAGTCAACCATTGAAGTTAGCCATTGTTGAATGAGCACTTTGGACCTGACATTGTATGAAACACTTAACCTGTACATGACATTGTACAGGAGGTGGTGACCAAAACCATCTCAGAGAAAAGGAAATGCAGGAAGGTAAAACGATTGTCTAAGGAGGCTTTACACATAGCTGAGAAAAGAAGAGAAGCAAAAGGCGAAGAAGAAAGGGGAAGATATACCCAACTGAATGCAGAGTTCCAGAGAATAGCAAGGAGAGATAAGAAAGCCTTCTTAAAGCACTGAGCTCACACAATCCCCCTAAGAACACAACGAAGGAGATATTATTAATATTATCTCCAGTGTACAGTCTGCAGAGCTCAAGGAGATGCTTAGCAGCTGGGCTTGAGAGTTGTAATGGAACAAGGATGGAACTCACACCAGCTCTCCCCACACACAAAGCAGGCACACATACATACACTTACACACACACAGAGACATGCTCACCCCCACACGTACACATATACACTCCCACAGATACCCACACACCCATACACACACACAGAGTCATATATATTCACACCTACATACATACACACATATGCACATACACATATATACACCCATACACACACACACACACAGCAAGAACCCTGGTCATATACCAAATTCTGACGCTCACTGTATGTGTGTGTGTGCGTGTGTGTGTGTGCTCAGTTGTTCAGTCATGTCTGACTCTTTGCGACCCCGTGGACTATGTAGCCCACCAGGCTCCTCTGTTCATGGAACTTTCCAGGCAAGAATACTGGAGTGGATTGCCATTTCCTCCTCCAGGGGATCTTCCCTAGGAGATCTTCCCTATCCAGGGATCAAACCCAGGTCTCTTGCATTTCCTGCAGTAGCAGGCAGATTCTTTACCAACTGTACCACCTGGGAAGCCCCCCTTATCTGTATGATTCTAGCAAAAAATGTTATCCACTCCTCGGGTTCCTCACAGCAAGTTTAGATTAAATTAATGATCATTTGGTCACAGGTCCAGGAGCCCTCGGGTCCTGCCTTGGGGCTGCTTCAGGGGTGATAGAAAAGCCCAGCAGGAAGGTTGCCCGTGCCTCACCTGGGCTTCAACCAGGACAGCTAAACTTGCATTCGTTTCACTGGTTGCTGTTCCACTCAATTATTTTATTAGCACAAAAGTACCGGAAGCAAGCAGAGTCGAGTACTGGGGAGAGGACCAGCCTGAGAAAATGCTGCAGACCAGGGAGAAGGCAATGGCACCCCACTCCAGTACTCTTGCCTGGAAAATCACATGGATGGAGGAGCCTGGTAGGCTGCAGTCCGTGGGGTCGCTAAGAGCCGGACACGACTCAGCGACTTCACTTTCCACTTTCCACTTTCATGCTTGGAGAAGGAAATGGCAACCCACTCCAGTGTTCTTGCCTGGAGAATCCCATGGACGGAGAAGCCTGGTAGGCTGCAGTCCATGGGGTCGCACAGAGTCGGACACGACTGAAGCGACGCAGCAGCAGCAGCAGTAGCAGGCAGGGCCAAGGGCTTACACAGAGTAGGGGTGGAAGCCGCTGATGCTCTGTGGGCCTTGCGCCGCCTCCTAGTGGCCGCCTCCCACTCTGCAGCGTACAGCGGAGATCTGTCCTCGGAGGGAGCCTTGCCTTCCTGGTGCTACAGGCCACTGTGGGCCAGGGTGTTGAACAGTGCAGCCTGTCCCGACTCACCTTTCTGCTGACCACAATCGGGGCCGTCTTCCCGTCATGTGAAGGGGAGGCTCCGAGCTCCCATGCAGTAGCCTGAAGGGAATCTCTGGGGTCCAAGGGAACCCAATTGCCTATAGGAGCCAGACCTCCCTGAACCTACTGGTGGCAAGAAATGCTTTATGAGAAATGGAACTCCTCCCAAATCCTCAGGGATAATGTTGAGTTCTGATGACGCATTAGGACTCCAGCCTTAAGAGAGAGAAAGAAGGTCTCAGAGGCCAGACTTGGAAATATCCGAGTTATATATCTGTGTGAACATAAAGCCCAAATTACCATCAAGTAGCAGAGGAATATTGAAATCTTTTTCTAACTGAGATTACAAACCTACTTGGCAGGAGGAGAACTACCTCGTGATCTGCTTAAACTTACTTACGTAACTTAGAGGGGAAGTGTGTATCTGGCCTTTCCATTTTTTGATGCTTGTTGTTTATTGCCCCTTGCTGTGGTCAGTACTAAGAGTCAAGAAGGGGATGGGCCCCCGAACAAGAACAGAGATAAATACATTGGGATTGTGACTTCCCTGGTGGTCCAGTGGTTAAGGATCCACCTTCCAATGCAGGGGACGAGGTTCAATCCCTGGTTGAGGAACTAAGATCCCATATGCTGTGGAGCAAGTAAACCCACGGTCCTCAACTAGAAAATCCCAAGTGCCACAACTACTGAGCCTGGAAACTGCAATGAAGACCCGGTGCAGCCAAAATTTTTAACAATTGGGATGCTGTTTCCTACCCACAGAACCCATAACTTATTCCCTACGTCTCTTAAGCGTGAAATTCTATTGTCTCAAGAGCAAGACCTTTCCCATTCTTACACTTCACCTTTTGGTTCCCAAGTGGCAATTCACCACTGCCAGTTGGTGACAACTTTTTCATTTTTTTTTGGGGGGGTGACACCTGAAAGAGGAGGACAAGATAGAAAGTTTCTTAAAAAGTTAAAATCGATCAGTATGAGACCACATTTTATTCTGAGACTATGCCCATCTTTTCAGGGTTAAAATATCTTTTCTCGTGTAGACTGTTGGTAGTTGATTTCCTAATGCATTTTCACTTGGCAAAACTAACTATTGGTGACTCCATGGGTATCTCTTGCATCTTAAAAAATAGTTTACTGGTCTATGAAGCAAAAAATTTGGAAACTATCGATTTAGGCAATTTTATGATTAAGTTGCAGTCCAATTATTTAGTTATAGTTCCAGGAAAATTATCAGCCAGAATCACAGTGAAGATTTTCTAAGAAAGTTACATAGCAGCCTAGAGACTAAAAATATAAAGTGCTACTAAACCTAAAGATAGGAAGCCTTCCTCTACGAAGCTAAGACCCAGATTTGGGTTTTACCTGCAAGCAAGCTTGATGCAGTGGGCATGTTGTTGCTGTTGTTCAATCGTTAAGTCGTGCCTGACTCTTTCCGACCCCATGGACTGTCCATGGGACTCTCCAGGCAAGAATACTGGAGTGGGTAGCCATTCCCTCCTCCAGGGGATCTTCCCGACTGAAGGATTAAACCTGTGTCTCCTGCACCGCAAGCGGCTTCTTTACCATCTGAGCCACCAGATCACTTACGTGTGAATATAAAATATGACACACATGAACCTATCTATGAAACAGAAAGCCACCAGATCACTTACGTGTGAATATAAAATATGACACACATGAACCTATCTATGAAACAAAAACAATCTCATAGACATAGCGAACAGACTTGTGGTTGCCAAGGCGGAGGGGTGAAGGAAGGATGGAGTGGGAAGCCAAGGTTTGCAGATGGAAGCTGTTCTAGATAGATTGGATAAACAACAGGGTCCTCCTGTATAGCACAGAGAACTATATTCAATATTCCATGATAAACCATAATAGAAAATAATATAAAAAGAATATATATGTATAACTGAATCACTGTGCTGTATAGCAGAAATTAATACAACACTGTAAATCAACTATAGTTCAATTAAAAAATAATGATCTGACTTATATACATCATGAAATGATCATCACAGTAAGTTTAGTGGATATCCATCATCTTGTATAGATCAAAATTAAAGAAATAGAAAAAAAATTTTTTTATGTGTGATGAAAACTCTTAGGACTTACTCCCTTAACAATCTTCACATATAACGTACTGCTGCTGCTGCTGCTGCTAAGTCGCTTCAGTTGTGTCTGACTCTGTGCGACCCCATAGACGGCAGCCCACCAGACTCCCCTGTCCCTGGGATTCTCCAGGCAAGAACACGGAGTGGGTTGCCATTGCCTTCTCCAGTGCATGAAAGTGAAAGTGAAGTTGCTCAGTCGTGTCCGACTCTTCGCGACCCCATGGACTGTAGCCTACCAGGCTTCTCCGCCCATGAGATTTTCCAGGCAAGAGTACTGGAGTGGGTTGCCATTGCCTTCTCCTAGTACTAATTTATCTTATAACTGAGAGTTTTTACCTTTTGACTGCCTTCCTTCAGCTTGTCCTTCCCAGCCCCACCCATTTCTTGTAACCACAAATCTGATCTCTTCTTCTATAAGTTTCTTTGTCTTTCAAGCAGAATTGACCCACAACGTTATGTTAGCTCCTGTTACAAAACTTCTTGATTTGGTATTTCTATACATTTCAAAAGGATCACCACCATAAGTCTAGTTACAATATGTCATCACACAAAGAATCACATAGTTATTGACTCAAACTGTACCTTTCATACCTGTGACTCATTTATTTTGCAACTAAAAGTTTGCACTTAATCTCCCCCACCTATTTCTTTCCTCCCCTCCCACACCTCCCCTCTGGCAAATGCCTATTTTTTCTGTATGTCTGTGACTCTGTCTGTTTTGTTAGGTGTATTCATTTGTTTGGGTCTTTATTTATTTATTTTTACATTCCACATATAAGTGAAATCATACAGTATCTGTCTTTCTCTGATGTTTCAGTGAGCATAGTACTACCTAGGTCCATCCATGTTGATGCAAATAGGAAGGTTTTGTTCTTTTTTTTATAGCCGAGTCGTATTCCATTGCGTTTATGTGTGTTTGCATTTGTGTGTGGGTGTGTGTATATATGTGAGCTTATGTATATCATCTTCTTTATCCACTAATTTATGGGCACTTGCATTGATTCCATATCTTGCTGCTGCTGCTGCTGCTGCTGCGTCGCTTCAGTTGTGTCCGACTCTGTGCGACCGCATAGATTTGGCGATTGTAAATAATTATGCAATGAACATTGCTGTCTATGTGTATGCTCAGTCACTCAGTCTTGTCCAACTCTTTGTGATCCTATGGGCTGCAGTCTGCCAGCCTCCTCTGTTCATGGGATTTTCCTGGGAAGAATCCTGGAGTAGGCTGCCATTTCCTTCTCCAAAGGATCTTCCTGACCCAAGGATCAAACCTGCATCTCCTGGGTCTCCTGCATTGCAGGCAGATTCTTTACCACTGAGCCACTGGGGAAGCTATGTATATATATTTATAACTGTTAAATCTTCTTCTTGGATCGATCCCTTAATTGTTATGCAATGGCTTTTTTTTTTGGTCTCTTGTTGTAGTTTTGTTTTAGAGTTATTTTGTCTGATATAAATATTGCTACTCCAGCTTTCTTTTCATTTCCATTTACATGAAATACCTTTTTCCATTCCCTCATTTTCAGTTTGTATGTGTCTTTGGATTTGAAGTGAGTCTCTTACAGGCAGCACATATCTGGCTCTTGTTTTTGTATCCGTTCAGCCATTCTATGTCTTTTAATTGAAGTATTTAGTTCATTTACATTTAAAATAATTGTTGATAGGTATGTACTTATTGCCATTTTGTTGTTTCAGGGTTGTTTTTGTAGTTCTTTTTTGTTCCTTTCTTCTTCAGTTCTCTTCCCTTGTTACTTGATGACTATTTTTAGTATTATATTTGGAGTCCTTTCTTTTCTCTGTGTGCGTATGTATCATAAAATTTTGGTTTGTGGTTATTGTGAGGTATGTATGTATGTGTATATATAGGTATGCAAACACACATATGTGTATATATATATATTTTTTTTTTAAGTTGCTGATCTCCTAAGTTTAAATACATTTCAACAACCTTGCCTTTTTACCACTTCCCCCACATGTTTACTGTTTCTGACATAGTATATCACATCTTTTTGTTTTGTGTATTAATTAATTACTCTGAGAAATGCTTCAGAGTTCTGAAAGCCCTGCACTCCTAGTTTTTGTTTTTTCTAAAAAGGGAAAGAAAATGCCTTCTGAAAACCACAGACCAGAGCAGGGAATTAGATCCTCATCATGGGTCTTATTAAAAAATGGTTTGGGCAATCTTAGAGGAGGAATCCACAGTTCCCAGGAATTAACATGGTTGACCAGTAAATAAATATGTCAGATTAAAAGTACTCTGCTGATTGGTGGAATGAATAAACATGTTGACTTTGGATTTCAGCAAAGGATTTGACAAGGTCACTTTTGATATCACTGTTGGCAAGATAAAGACATGTCAGATGATTAATATCAACCTGAGAAAATGATTTCCAGTGGCACATCTCTCATAGCTATGTTGTAATTAGCTATTTAATGGTCTGTTTCCCTGACTAGACTTTAAACTCTATGAGAGCGTGAATGAAGTGATTTCCCCCCCACCCACCACTGTTGTATTCCCAGTACTTAGAACAGCATCCAGCACACAGTATGAACTCTATAAATATGTGATGAATGAATTAATGTTTTATTAAATGTCTTACTTTAACACTTAGATAAAGCTATAGAAGATACATGTAGACATGTTCCCCATGACATGTTGCTGGGAGGCTAGCACAGTGGACCTGTTTTTAACAGGATTTCTACTTTTATATAAATAACATATCATACAAGGACAGGGAGAGGTGAGTCTTATCAGATGGTATAAAAAGAGAATGAGGAACTTTGCTTTCAGTAACAGCAGACAAGGTAATTAGGATCAGCACTTTTGCTGAGAACTTATCCAATAGACCTAGATAAAACAGAAAACGTATCTCCCCAAAGGCATTAAAAAATGCTGAAAGAAAACAACTGCCAACAAGAAACTCTATACCCAGTGAAAATATTCTTCAAAAAATGAAGACATTTTTAGAAAAACAAAAATTGAGAGATTTCCTCACTGGCCCCCACACTAAAGGAAATACCAAAGAAAAAATACCAAAGAAAAATTAAGCGTGAAGATAGGAGAAAGAATGAGAAATCACAAAAGGTAACACATTTGTGGGAAAATTAGCTGAACATTTGACTTATAAGACAAATATAGTAGTATCATAGGTGATTTGACATATCTAGGTAATTAAAATTAATGACAACATTAGCATTCAAGTCAGGAAGGGTGGAATGGTGTTACGGTGCTCAAACGTCCTTCATTGTGTAGATAGGGATCCAAAATACCAAGTCATGTTGACTTTGATAAGTGTCATAAGCACATATTAAAAGAATCATAAAAAGTGTGTAACCGCCGAGGACTTTGGTCCGGTGGCTAAGGCTTCATGCTCCCAACGCAGGAGGCATGAGTTCAGTCTCTGGTCAGTGAACTAGACCCCACATGCCACAACTAAGGCTTGCATGCTGCCTCGAGTTGTATGATGCAACTAAGACCTGGTGTGGCCAAAGAAAGAAATCTAGTTTTTGAAAGTATGTAACTGTGAATGTAATGGGGCAGGGGAGGGTGGAAGATGGGCTGAAAAATAATTAATTCAAAAGAGGTCAAAAAGTAGAAGAAAAGTAATATAGAATAGAAGGGACCAGTAGAAAGTGAACAGTAAAATACTGGGTTTAAACTAACTATATCAACACTCACATTTAACAAAATGAATTAAACTGTTTGGTTAAGAGACAAAGATCATTATGGAGTTCTGTACTCCCACCCATTCTTCCCTGTATCTTCCATTACCGTGGGGTGTCTGTTACAGCTAATGAGCCAATACTGATACATTATTATTGACTAAAGTCTATACTTTTTACCTGATGTCCTTATCCTTTTTCTGTTCCAGGACCCCATCCGAGATCCCGCGTTACACTTACTTGTCATGTCTCCTTAGGCTCCTCTAGGCTGTGACTGTTCCTTAGCAGTTTCTTGTTTTTGATGACTTTGATGGCTTTGAAGAGTGTTGGCCAGGTATTTTGCAGAATGTTCGGCAAGGATGAGTGTGCCCTTTTCATTACGTGACTTATCCCCGGTCAGTTGATCTCAATCACCTGGCTGAGATGGAGTTCATTCACGTTTCTCCGTGGCAGGTTCCTGTCTCAGTTTCCAGGCTGTGCATTGTGGAAGGGAGTCACTACGTGCAGCCCACACCTCATGGTGTGAGTTCTGTTCCACCTCCTTGAGTGGACATGACTGAAGCGACTTAGCAGCAGCAGCAATCATTTATCTGTATCAGCATGGACTCATGGATATTTACTTACATTTATAATTTGGACACCAAAATAATTTTAAAATGACAAAAAGCTGCAAAAATTGGAATTTTACTTGATAGCAAACACAATGGGAGTAAGCCATAGTACACTACTGTCAAAAGAGCAAATGAGTCTTTGGACATATAACTAAAGATATCACTTCAGGGACAGGGGAGGTGATCATCTTGCTCTATTCTGTGCTGTTTGCACTGTACTAAAAATATGGTGACCTCTTCTGGGCCTAACCTTTCAGAGGAGAAGTAAGTACTTAAGTTCCATTCTAGGAAAGGCCAGGCTGCTAAGGATCCTTGAAACCCTATACAATAAATTTAGATCTGATCTATTTGAAATGAATGATTTCAACATTTTCACCCCAACATAGTTCAGTGGCAGAAAAAAAGACTCCATCCAGCACCACCATCAGCTTGTCTTCCCACCCCCCCAAAATGTGAACTAGAGAACAGATATATAATGTTTGCACAATTACAGCTCAACACTTAAAATGTTAGTTATCATCCAAAACCTTGAAACAGGACAACCCTTGTGCTACTCCAAGACCACCCTGATGTCCATGGGATGACCCATTATGACGGCATCGCCATCTCCATATCTTGACATTTGGGTCATAGTGACATCAACACAAGGTCATTCTCTACTGGATAAATTACGTTGTCATCATGCCGTTACATTATTATAACAACATTTCTTCAGTTATTGAAGAAATAACAACATGATTTTTTTAAATGTTTGAACTCTTGAAGTTATGGCTGCTTCAGGCACTAAGTACCAGACAGATTATATTCTACTATACATAAGGGGCAATTGAGAGAACTGAGGACCATCCACTTGGAGACATTACTGCTGCTGCTGTGTCGCTTCAGTCGTGTCCGATTCTGTGGGACCCCATAGACGGCAGCCCACCAGGCTCCCGCGTCCCTGAGATTTCCAGGCAAGAACACTGGAGTGGGTTGCCATTTCCTTCTCCAGTGCATGAAAATGAAAAGTGAAAGTGAAGTCGCTCAGTTGTGTCCGACTCTTCGCGACCCCATGGACTGCAGCCTACCAGGCCCCTCGGTCCATGGGATTTTCCAGGCAAGAGTACTGGAGTGGGGTGCCATTGCCTTCTCCAGGAGACATTACAGTAGTCTTCAAATATCTGAATGAAATAGGGACTACTAAGTTGGCTTGTGTGATACTAAGTGAAAAAGGACCGACAAGTGACATGATACAATTCAGTCTAGAGGAGATCTTTCTAATGCTCTGAATGTTCTGAACTGGAGAGGCAGCTACAGAGGCTTTTGGTGCCTGTTATGAGAAGCATAGTGGCAGTAGACAAGATGACCACTTGGTGGGGATGTTACAGAGAGAATCCATGTTTTACTCCTTCAAATTTCCCTTTTAAACTCAAGAGCCATCGATTCTAAGAAAATATACATTCCAGATTCTCAGCATTGCCCCCCTTCCCTGGGTTGAGAAATGGGATAAGATATCTTGTCTTCAGAGTGTTAGTCCCTCAGTTGTGTCCAACTCTTTGTGACTGCATGGACTGTAGCCCGCCAGATTCCTCTGTCCATGGGATTTTCCAGGCAAGGATACTGGAATGGGTTGCCATCTTCCCAACTCAGGGATCGAACCCAGGTATTCCGCATTGCAGGCAGATTCTTTACTGTCTGGGCCAGAAGGCACCTTCAAAAAGGGACCTCCGCTGGCAGAAGGAAGCAACACATTGGCTCATTGACACCATTAACAGGAATAACTTGATCCAATTGGCACCATCCCCCTGGAAAGCTAAGCACAAGTTTGCCGGAAATGGGACATTGGTCAAGCGAAAATGGTCTCGAGGAAAGCTCTGGGATAGAATAATGGGGATGAACAGGAGACCCAGTTCAGCTCAGTCAGATGGAAGAAGTCCTCATTCAGAGGTAGAGCAGCCCCTCAGATGGACTAGGGCCCTGGAATCCTCAATCTGAATGAGGACATCCAAAGATCAGGTGGGATTGAACTAGTTTTCAACTGGGAATTCTGCAGTCCCATGTCTGTTCTCCCAATGGTAAAAACCTTCCGTTTCCACCACCATCTACCCTGCTTCAGAGGAGGGGACTGAGTCTCAGGAAGGGCAGGTAATTGCCCAATGCCTCACAGCTAGTAAGTTGGCAGAGTCACGGTTCAAACTCAGTCCTGTGAGTCTTTAAAGCTCGCGTTTTCTTTGAAATAATGCCATTTGCAGCAACATGGATGTTACTAGAGATTATCGTACTAATTGAAGTAAGTCGGAAGGAGAAAGACAAATATCATAGGATACTACTTATATGTGAATCTGAAATACGACACTAATGAACCCATCTATGAAACAGGAAACAGACTTACGGACAAGGAGAGCAGACCTGTGGTGGCCAAGAGGGAGAGTGTTAGGGGAGGGATGCAGTGGGATGGTGGAGTTAGCCAGTATAAGGGTGTCCCTGGTGGCTCAGATGGCAAGGAATCTGCCTGCAATGCAGGAGACGTGGGTTTGATCCCTGGTTCGGGAAGATCCCCTGGAGTCGGGAATGGCTACGCACGCCATATTCTTGCCTGGAGCATTCCATGGACAGAGGAGCCTGGTGGGCTACAGTCCATGGAGTTGCAAAGAGTCAGATACCACTGAGCAACTCACATTTTCACTTTCACTTTCTATGATCTATAGGATGGATAAACCACAAGGTCCTACTGTAGAGCACAGAGGACTATATTCTATAACCTATGATAAGCCATAATGGAAAATAAAATTAAAATAAGAATGTGTATAGGACTTCCCTGGTGGTCCAGTGGTTAAGACTCTGCCTGCCAGTGCCGGGGACACGGGTTGGGTCCCTGGTCTAGGATGATCCCACGTGGCACATAGCAACTAAGCCTGCCTGCCGCAACCACTGAGCTGATGCACGTACAGCCCATGCTCTGCAGCAAGAGAGGCCGCTGCAATGAGAAGCCTGTGCACCACAGCGAAGAGGAGCCTCCACTTCCGCAGCTAGAGAAAGCCCTCGCCCAGCCACGAAGACCCAACACAGCCAAAATGATAATAATAATAAACAATTAAAAATAATATAAAAAAGTATGTGTCTATATGTGTAACTGGATCACTTTGCTGTGTAGCAGAAAGTAACACAACATTGTACATCAACATTCAACAAAAATAAAAAAATAAATCTTGTATTCTTAATATAGCATACCCCCTTCCCTCACATCACAGCATCTTTTGCTTTCTCCTTGGGGGCCCCAGCATCGAGCAGCTTGGAAGCTACGTGGGCAGCCACCAGAGAAGATTTGCTCTGTCTCTGGTGGGTGTGCACTGTCAGAAAACCCGCATGGGGGTCAGGTCCCAGCCCCATGGGCCAGAAAAAGTGCAGAGGGCCCTGGCCAAGAGCCGCATCCTCACCTAGAATCCGTCTGACATCAGAGTTAGCTTGACTGAATCCTCCTGGCTGAGGAGGCCACAAGGACCATGAGGTACCCGCTCTGGGGATGGCTTTGTGGACAGCTGACAGGAAGAAATGGGGTGTGTGGAGTGAGGGTGATCTCGGGGCTCACCAAGCAAGATTTCACATCCTTATCCCTCAGCTCCCTGACCTGAAGCCGACAACTTCTGATGTCCTTGTGGCTGGGAGAGCAGACAAGAAGGGCCATTGCCCCAAGTGAGACCCCCATAAGGGCTTTGTTGTCACCCCCTCACGGTTCCACAGCACAATAAGTTTCACACCCAGTCTTCCCTTTTTTGTTTTAAGATTTTTTGATGTAGACCATTTTTTTAAAAAGTCTCTATTGGATTTGTTACAATAGTGCTTCTGTTTTATATTTTGGTTTTTTGGCCGCGAGGCACATGGGATCTTACCTCCCTGACCAAGGATCGAACCTGCATCTGCTGCATTGGAAGATGACGATCCAGAAGGTGATTAACCACTGGACCACCAGGGAAGTCCAAGAACTATCCCTCCTTGGGTCTTGAGATAGCACCAAGCCCAGGTGGCTTGGCCTTATCTCCCTTTACAGCTGAGCTGGCTGAGCCCAGTGGTTCATCTCAGGCTCATCTGAGGCCAGAAAATAGCTTCGCCGACTCCTATCCAAAGCTCTACCTACCTGATGGGCTGCTACGTACACTTCCTCCAAAGTCTTGCCTCCGCCCCATCATTCATCACTGGAGTCCTCTCACCTGACCTTGGGCTTCCCTGATGGCTCAGTGGTAGAGAATCCACCAGCCAACGCAGGAGACGTGGCTTCAATCCCTGGGTTGGGAAGATCCCCTGGAGGAGGAAATGCCAACCCATTCCAGTACTCTTGCCCGGAGAATCCCATGCACAGAGGAGCCTGGCTGGCTACAGTCCATGGGGTCACAGAAGAGTCGGACACGACTTAGCAACTGAACAGCAATAACACAATCCCCCATCTCCTCCCCACCCTCAGCACGTGCTAACTGCAGCCAGGGTTTGTGAGAAATCCACACGCCACTAGGTGCTCTGTTTTCCTCCTCTGGTTCTTTCTCTCCTGTTGAAAAAATGCAAATTACCAGCACTGATGAGGCTCCTTCTGTGCCAGGCAGGATGTGCTTAGCACTTCACCTTAGTGTTTTTATGATTTTACAGCTGAGGAGATGAGGGTTTAGGGAAAAAGAATCACCCACCCAAGACAACCTAGCTATTAAGCTGCAGAGCTGAGATTGGATTTGAATAGAGCCAATCCGACCTCAGACTGAGGACTTTTCTTGTTTCTCCAGAGATGCCAACAGCTTGATCAGAATTCTTGGTCCCTCCCAGACAGGTGCCCAGAGCAGGCGAGGCTGTAAACCCAAGTAGGGTGGTGACCTCTTGGGGCTGTCAGCATTAATGCCCCCGAGTGCTGCCTTTTGAGAAAATTGAGTCATGGTTGTGGGTCTTGACCCACTATTCTTAAGTAGCTAATCCTCTTCCAGCCTCAATTTTCCACACTGTAAAATGTGCATAGTAACATCCACCTTGAACTATTTCATGCTTCAGATGAGGCTAAAATAGAGAAGAGCTAGTACATAATATACGAATTGTCTTTAATTTTTTTCTCCTAGCACAGTAGAGTGGTTAGAGCATAAAACTCTGAAATAAGACTGCTCGTTTCCACTTCTGTGTGATCTTGGGCAAATCGCTTAAGCTCTGTGTGCCTCAGTGTCCTCACCCATAAAATCACTACAGTAATAGAAGTTATTTCATGGAGATACTGTGTTCAGAGAGACTGTGCATATTGACTGTCGAGCGCTAGTGCCTGGAGCAGAGTTTGGCAGAAAATAGGGTCTCAGCTGAACATGGCTCCTGGCACAAATAGGTATCTATCGGCCATTACTCATATTTTTATTATAGCGTTATCTCTCCCTGGCTTGGCTTTCCTCCGGTGAGACCAGAGCACTTCTCATTTGCTGAGACTCTCTTCCTCTACTTCTGTGTTCTCTTTTCCATCCAACCCTTCAGCCTGGCTCCAGTGGGAGATGGCAGGAAT
The DNA here is from genome assembly GCF_055505025.1 of Bos grunniens. Taxonomy (NCBI): domain Eukaryota; kingdom Metazoa; phylum Chordata; class Mammalia; order Artiodactyla; family Bovidae; genus Bos; species Bos grunniens. The sequence continues at coordinate 8,727,103 of NC_141182.1, forward strand.
GCTGCAGATGTGGATGAAATCAGTGATCTGTTTCCCTTCCAGAGTGGTTGCTTGGATTTACATACACACACACACACACACACACACACACACACACACACACACCCCTGGGTCAGAAAAGAACCTTGACCCACACACCACAGGCACTGAAAGATCTCCTCCAAGCTAGAGGTTTCGTCATTTACTGTTAATACAGTTTGAATTCTGTCAATTATTACCTAACTAGTTATCTCTCCAGAGGTGATTAAAAAAAAAATGATGTGTGTGTTTGTTGTGGGTGAGTACACATCTGTGTCATGTGTGCAGTGGGCGTGGGGGGTTGTAATCAAATAGTCAGTGCTCTAGTATTTATATTAAACTGCAGATTGATTTAAATTACCCACCAGGAAATATGTGGCTTATATGAGTATGCTTAATTCATACTCATTCAAAGTGAGCTGGGGCTGTTTTCTCCCCCTCCCTTCTTGCTTCCCCGTCCATATAACCCAGGCTGCCTCCAGACTGCCTTTGCCCACTTGACTCACTGGCCGTAAGCACGGAAAGGTGCAGAGTCACCAAGAATGGGCACTTTCTTCTCTGAGCCTGGGTGGCTCTTCCTGACTGTCACCGCAGTGCTGGGAGGAACAATTCTTTGTAAACTCAAGACTAGCCCAGGGCAGGTGGGGAGAAAGGTGGTCTGCCTGGCGGGCCTCTGGGGAGGCGCTTGCCTGATCAGCCTGTCCCTCTTCTGGGGCTTGGTCCTCTTCTCCCTGTCGTATTTCGTCATGTATACTTACTTTTCTGGCCAAGAGTTGTTACCTGTGGACCAAAAGGCGGTGCTGATAACAGGTAAGTGGACAGCCCTGCTCAGGGCCGGAACTGGCCCTTGCTTTGCCTTAGCAGGACTTTTTTTCAGATTAGGTTTAAAAAGAAAATATTTGGCATGGAGTAAATGCAAGCACATCCCCAGTGTCTTTCACTACAGCGATTTGATCTGCTTTCTTTAGAAGGTGCCTTTGATGAGGATGGTGGTACGAGGGACTTGGAAGGGAACATCTATCTAAGTCATGATTTTGTTAATTTCCCAGGATATGTACAAATAAGGCAAGGCGGTTCATTTCATCATAGCCAGGAAAGCCCTATAGGTTTTGTTTTTTTTTTTTTAAAGCTAAAACCAAATTTCGTTCTGAGATTAATGTTTAGCTGTGTTTTAGACTTGGCTTCTTATTCCTGAGATGCACAAAAAAGCTCTCAAATTGAGGTTATCCTTGTACTTTGCTTCATTATTTAAATATCAAAGAGACTCACCCGGGCTGGAAAACGTCGCGGTTTTCCCCAACTGCTGTCAGGAACCTTGTGTCTCATCCGAACCTTTGCCTTCAGATCTCTCTTGGGACTGCTAATGTTTCTTAATTGGATCAATTTGGCAAGGTGTCCAGAAGGCGGCTGGCTGCCTGTTGGCCGAGGTGCTAGCTGTTTTTCCTTTTCCTGTGTTGCTTTTCCCCCTGCTGCAAGTGTGAGTCCAAACTAAATTCCTAGGTGCTGTAAAACTGGTTTGTTTGGTTGTGAAGTTTGAGCTTGGATAGGACTTTAATTAGGGTTACCTAGTGTTATCCTCACCCAGAAAGTCCAGCCACGGTGAGGACAGCAGCTGCAGAACCATTTGCTGGGAGGGAGGTCATTACCCTACTCTCCACCCCTAGGCTGTGACCCACGGGAGTGAAGTGAAGGCAAACAGGCAGTATGAACGGAACCAAATCAGGCGATTTCCCAAGTCACCGAGAAAGGGACTAGAAAGCGACTTGTCTATCTTGCTCTTGACTTTTAACTCATTCATGAAATTCTCTCTTAAAATGAGATGCAAGTAGGCACTTGTTGGAGTTCTGAAGTGCTGCAGAAAACAAGCTTCTGCAGTGAAAAAGAAAAATCACCAAAACAGTTCAAAGGTAGAAAATTCAGTTGATCCATGGGATGTTTATCTACGCTAATGTCTGGTGTTACCTGGAGTCACGCATCTGGAGGACTTGGCTGGGTTTTCCACTGTTTCACTCAAATGTTATAGGGCTGGCTGGGTAAAAAGCTGTAAGAACAGTATAAATTTTTCTGTTCAGTCTGTAGTAGCAAGTCCCCACAGTCTTCAGAGTAATTCCAGTTCCAATTTATTTTTTGTACTTTTCCACTTGCATGAAAGAAGACAGAACAATGAAGCATGTTAGAAAAAAATAATCATGATGCTGTTGTTGACACTAATGGCCATGATTTCTCGGAGGTCCAAATATTCCTGGGAAATGGATTTCAAGAAGCAGCACTTCTAAGACTAATAGATAAGAATACTAAAGCTTAGGATAAACAGAGGCAAACTTCAAGGTAACCGAGAAAGCAGGAATTGTCTCTTGCTTGTTTGTCTTGTCAGTGTTCTTTATCCTATGCTTTTGAAGACAGAGGCATGCAGAAACGTACCAAATACACACCCAGCTCAGCTCACATCAGCCATTGAAATGTACTGACTTGTGTTCAGTGGCACGGAAAATGACTGATTCAATTAGGCAACTCAAACCCAGTGACTAATCCCTCAATGAAATGCTTAGCAATTAGGAGGTTTAGGCTTAAGAAAGGAAGGACATACCTTAAGGCTGACTGAATTGAGCCTTTCAAGTCACTTTCAGGAGGAATGCCATAGACTGCATACAATTCTAGAGAAGCTCTCAAGATCTTTGTACTAAATAGGAAAATTTTAAATGAATTTAGTTAGTTAGACTCTTGTTGTTGCTCAGTTGCCCAGTCATGTCTAATTCTTAACAACTCCATGGATTGCAGCACACCAGGCCTCCCTGTCCCTCACCATCTCCCAAAGTTTGCCCAAGTTCATGTCCATTGCATCAGCGATGCCATCCAGCCATCTCATCCTCAGATGGCCTTTTCTCTTTCTTTCCTCAATCTTTCCCAGCATCAGGAACTTTTCCGATGAGTCAGTTGTTTGCATCAGATGGCCAAAATACTGGAGTTTCATCTTCAGTATCAGTCCTTCCAATGAGTATTCCAGGTTGATTTCCCTGAAGATTGATGGGTTTGATCTCCTTGCTGTCCAGCAGATTCTCAGGAGTCTTCTCCAGAACGGTAGTTCAAAGGCATCGATTCTTTGGTGCTGTGCCTTCTTTATGGTCCAGCTGTCACAGCCATACCCACTGGGAAGACCATAGCTTTGACTATGTGAATGAACCTTTGTCCGCAGAGTAATGTCTCTGCTTTTCAACATACTGTCTAGATTTGTCATAGCTTTCCTGCCAAGAGGTAAATGTCTTCTGATTCCATGGCTGCAGTCACCATCCACAGTTATTTTAGAGTCCAAGAAGAGGAAATCTGTCACTACTTTCAACTTTTCCCCCTGATGTGTCATGAAGTAATGGGGCCGGATGCCATGATCTTAGGGTTTTTAATGTTTAGTTTTAAGCTAGCTCTTTCACTCTCCTCCTTCATACTGATTAAGAGGCTCTTTAGTTCCTCTTCAGTTCAGTTCAGTCGCTCAGTCATGTCCAACTCTTTGCGATTCCATGAATCACAGCACGCCAGGCCTCCCTGTTCATCACCAACTCCCGGAGTTCACTCAAACTCACGTCCATCCAGTTGGGGAGGCCATCCAGCCATCTCATCCTCTGTCGTCCCCTTTTCCTCCTGCCCCCAATCCCTCCAAGCATCAGAGTCTTTTCCAATGAGTCAACTCTTCGCATGAGGAAGCCAAACTACTGGAGCTTCAGCTTTAGCATCATTCCCTCCAAAGAACACCCAGGGCTGATCTTCAGAATGGACTGGTTGGATCTCCTTGCAGTCCAAGGGACTCTCAGGAGTCTTCTTCAACACCACAGTTCAAAAGCGTCAATTCTTCAGCGCCCATCTTTCTTCACAGTCCAACTCTCACATCCATACATGACTGGAAAAACCATAGCCTTGACAAGATGGACCTTTGTTGGCAAAGTAATGTCTAGGCTTTTCAATATGCTGTCTAGGTTGGTCATAACTTTCCTTCCAAGGAGCAAGCGTCTTTTAATTTGATGGCTGCAGTCACCATCCGCAGTGATTTTGGAGCCCAAAAAAATAAAGACTGACAATGTTTCCACTGTTTCCCCATCTATTTCCCATGAAGTGATGGGACCAGATGTCATGATCTCAGTTTTCTGAATGTTGAGCTTTAAGCCAACTTTTTCACTCTCTTCTTTCACTTTCATCAAGAGGCTTTTTAGTTCCTCTTCACTTTCTGCCATAAGGGTGGTGTCATCTGCATATCTGAGGTTATTGGTATTTCCCAGCAATCTTGATTCCAGCTGGTGCTTCTTCCAGCCCAGCATTTCTCATGATGTACTCTGCATATAGGTTAAATAAGCAGTGTGACAATATACAGCCTTGATGTACTCCTTTTCCTATTTGGAACCAGTCTGTTGTTCCATGTCCAGTTCTAACTGTTGCTTCCTGACCTGCATATAGGTTTCTCAAAAGGCAGGTCAGGTGGTCTGGTATTCCCATCTCTTTCAGAATTTTCCACAGTTTATTGTGATCCACACAGTCAAAGGCTTTGGCATAGTCAATAAAGCAGAAATAGATGTTTTTCTGGAACTCTCTTGCTTTTTTGATGATCCAGTGGACGTTGGCAATTTGATCTCTGGTTCCTCTGCCTTTTCTAAAACCAGCTTGAACATCTGGACATTCCTGGTTCAAGTATTCTTGAAGCCTAGCTTGGAGAATTTTGAACGTTACTTTGCCAGTGTGTGAGATGAGTGCAATTGTGCAGTAGTTTGAGCATTCTTTGGCATTGCCTTTCTTTGGGATTGGAATAAAAACTGACCTTTTCCAGTCCTGTGGCCACTGCTGAGTTTTCCAAATTTGCTGGCATATTGAGTGCAACATTTTCACAGCATCATCTTTCAGGATTTGAAATAGCTCAACTGGAATTCCATCACCTCCACTAGCTTTGTTCATAGTGATGCTTCCTAAGGCCCACTTGACTTCACATTCCAGGATGTCTGGCTCTAAGTGAGTGATCACACTATCTGGGTATTGAAGATCTGGATTGTGAAGATCTTTTTGGTATAGTTCTGTGTATTCTTGCCACCTCTTCTTAATATCTTCTGTTTCTGTTAGGTCCCTACCATTTCTGTCCTTTATTGAGCCTATCTTTGCATGAAATGTTCCCTTGGTATCTCTAATTTTCTTGAGGAGATATCTAGTCTTTCCCATCCTATTGTTTTCCTCTATTTCTTTGCACTGATCACTGAGGAAGGCTTTCTTATCTCTTCTTGCTATTCTTTGGAACTCTGCATTCAGATGCTTATATCTTTCCTTTTCTCCTTTGCTTTTCACTTCTCTTCTTTTCACAGCCATTTGTAAGGCCTCCTCAGACAGGCATTTTTCTTTTTTGCATTTCTGTTTTGGGGGATGGTCTTGTTCCCTGTCTCCTGTACAATGTCACGAACCTCTGTCCATAGTTCATCAGGCACTCTATCTATCAGATCTAGGCCCTTATATCTATTTCTCACTTCCATTGTATAATCATAAGGGATTTGATTTAGGTCATACCTGAATGGTCTAGTGGTTTTCCCTACTTTCTTCAATTTAAGTCTGAATTTGGCAATAAGGAGTTCATGATCTGAGCCACAGTCAGCTCCCAGTCTTGTTTTTGCTGACCGTATAGAGCTTCTCCATCTTTGGCTGCAAAGAATATAATCAATCTGATTTCGGTGTTGACCATCTGGTGATGTCCATGTGTAGAGTCTTCTCTTGTATTGTTGGAAGAGGGTGTTTGCTATGACCAGTGCGTTCTCTTGGCAGAACTCTATTAGCCTTTGCCCTGCTTCATTCTTCACTGCAAGGCCAAATTTGCCTGTTACTCCAGGTGTTTCTTGACTTCCTACTTTTGCATTCCAGTCCCCTATAATGAAAAGGACATCTTTTTTGGATGTTAGTTCTAAAAGGTATTGTAGGTCTTGATAGAGCCATTCAACTTCAGCTTCTTCACCATTACTGGTTGGGGCATAGACTTGGATTACTGTGATATTGAATGGTTTGCCTTGGAGATGAACAGAGATAATTCTGTCATTTTTGAGACTGCATCCAAGTACTGCATTTCAGACTCTTTTGTTGACCATGATGGCCACTCCATTTCTTCTGAGGGATTCCTGCCCACAGTAGTAGATATAATGGTCATTTGAGTTAAATTTACCCATTCCAGTCCATTTTAGTTCACTGATTCCTAAAATGTCAACATTCACTCTTATCATCTCCTGTTTGATCACTTCCAATTTGCCTTGATTCATGGACCTAACATTCCAGGTTCTTATGCAATATTGCTCTTTACAGCATCGGATCTTGCTTCCATCACCAGTCACATCCACAACTGGGTGTTGTTTTTGTTTTGGCTCCATCTGTTAATTCTTTCTGGAGTTATTTCTCCACCGATCTCTAGTAGATATTGGGCACTTACCAATCTGGGGAGTTCATCTTTCGGTGTCCTATCTTTTTGCCTTTTCATACTCTTCATGGGGTTCTCAAGGCAAGAATACTGAAGTGGTTTGCCATTCCCTTCTCCAGTGGGCCATATTTTGTCAGAACTCTCCACCATGACCCGTCCATCTTGGGTGGCCCTACATGCATGGCTCATAGTTTCATTGAGTTAGACAAGGCTGTGGTCCATGTGATCAGATTGGTTAGTTTTCTGTGATGGTGGTTTTCAGTCTATCTGCCCTCTGATGGCAAAGGATAAGAGGCTTATGAAAGCTTCCTGATGGGATAGACTGACTGAGGGGGACACTGGGTCTTGTTCTGATGGGCTGGGCCATGCCCAGTAAATCTTTAATCTAATTTTCTGTTGATGGGTGGAGCTGTGTTCCCTCCCTGATATTTACCTGGGGCTCAGCAATCATTTTACCCTTGTGGGCCTTACCTGGGGCTTCCCTTGTGGCTCAGACAGTAAAGCATCTGCCTACAATGCAGGAGACCTGGGTTCGATCCCTGGGTCGATCCGGAAGCTCCCCTGGGGAAGGAAATGGCAACCCATTCCAGTATTCTTGCCTGGAAAATCCCATGGACAGAGGAGCCTGGTAGGCTACAGTCCATGGGGTCGCAAAGAGTTGGACACGACTGAGCGACTTCACTTCACTTCAGCAATCCATAGGAAAAGGAATAGTCAAGGCTGTATATTGTCACCCTGCTTATTTAACTTATATGCAGAGTACATCATGAGAAACGCTGGGCTGGAAGAAGCACAAGCTGGAATCAAGATTGCTGGGAAATATCAATAACCTCAGATATGCAGATGACACCACCCTTATGGCAGAAAGTGAAGAGGAACTCAAAAGCCTCTGGATGAAAGTGAAAGAGGAGAGTGAAAAAGTTGGCTTAAAGCTCAACATTCAGAAAACTAAGATCATGGCATCTGGTCCCATCACTTCATGGGAAATAGATGGGGAAACAGTGGAAACAGTGTCAGACTTATTTTTTTGGGCTCCAAAATCACTGCAGATGGTGATTGCAGCCATGAAATTAAAAGACGCTTGCTCCTTGGAAGGAAAGTTATGACCAACCTAGATAGCATATTCAAAAGCAGAGACATTACTTTGCCAACAAAGGTCCGTCTTGTCGAGGCTATGGTTTTTCCTGTGGTCATGTACGGATGTGAGAGTTGGACTGTGAAGAAAGCTGAGCGCTGAAGAATTGATGCTTTTGAACTGTGGTGTTGGAGAAGACTCTTGCGAGTCCCTTGGACTGCAAGGAGATCCAACCAGTCCATTCTAAAGGAGATCAGTCCTGGGTGTTCTTGGGAAGGACTGATGCTAAAGATGAAACTCCAATACTTGGGCCACCTGATGTGAAGAGTTGACTCTTTGGAAAAGACTGATGCTGGGAGGGATTAGGGGCAGGAGGAGAAGGGGATGACAGAAGATGAGATGGCTGGATGGCATCACCCGACTTGATGGACATGAGTTTGAGTGAACTCCGGGAGTTGGTGATGGACAGGGAGGCCTGGCATGCTGCAACTCATGGGATGGCAAAGAGTCAGACACGACTGAGTGACTGAACTGAACTGAACAGCGATCAATGCAAAGAAATAGAGGAAAACAACAGAATGGGAAAGACTAGCGATCTCTTCAAGAAAATTAGAGATACCAAGGGACCATTTCATGCAAAGATGGGCTGGATAAAGGACAACAATGGTATGGACCTAACAGAAGCAGAAGATATTAAGAAGAGATGGCAAGAATGCACAGAAGAACTGTACGAAAAAAATCTTCAAGACCCAGATAATCACGATGGTATGATCACTCACCTAGAGCCAGACATCCTGGAATGTGAAGTCAAGTGGGCCTTAGAAAGTATCTCTACAAACAAAGCTAGTGGAGGTGATGGAATTCCAGTTGAGCTATTTCAAATCCTGAAAGATGATGCTGTGAAGGTGCTGCACTCAATATGCCAGCAAATTTGGAAAACTCAGCAGTGGCCACAGGACTGGAAAAAGTTAGTTTTCATTCCAATCCCAAGGAAAGGCAATGCCAAAGAATGCTCAAACTACTGCACAATTGCACTCATTTCACATGCTAGTAAAGTAATGCTCAAAATTCTCCAAGCCAGGCTTCAGCAATACAAGAACCATGAACCTCCAGATGTTCAAGCTGGTTTTAGAAAAGGCAAAGGAACCAGAGATCAAATTGCCAATATCCACTGGATCATCAAAAAAGCAAGAGAGTTCCAGAAAAACATCTATTTCTGTTTTATTGACTATGCCAAAGCCTTTGACTGTGTGGATCACAATAAACTGTGGAAAATTCTGAAAGAGATGGGAATACCAGACCACCTGACCTGCCTCTTGAGAAATCTATATGCAAGTCAGGAAGCGACAGTTAGAACTGGACATGGAACAACAGACTGGTTCCAAATAGGAAAAGGAGTACGTCAGGACTGTATATTGTCACCCTGCTTGTTTAACTTATATGCAGAGTACATCATGAGAAATGCTGGGCTGGAAGAAGCACCAGCTAGAATCAAGATTGCCGGGAGAAATATCAATGACCTCAGATATGCAGATGACACCACCCTTATGACAGAAAGTGAAGAGGAACTAAAAAGTCTCTTGATGAAAGTGAAAGAGGAGAGTGAAAAAGTTAGCTTAAAGCTCAACATTCAGAAAACTAAGATCATGGTATCTGGTCCCAGCACTTCATGACAAATAGATGGGGAAACAGTGGAAACAGTGTCAGACTTTATTTTGGGGGGCTCCAAAATCACTGCAGATGGTGGTTGCAGCCATGAAATTAAAAGACGCTTGCTCCTTGGAAGGAAAGTTATGACCAACCTAGATAGCATATTCAAAAGCAGAGACATTACTTTGCCAACAAAGGTCCATCTAGTAGGTTTAGGTTTTACCAGTGGTCATGTATGGATGTGGGAGTTGGACTATAAAGAAAGCTGAGCACTGAAGAATTGATGCTTTTGAACTGTGGTGTTGGAGAAGACTCTTGTGAGTCCCTTTGACTGCAAGGAGATCCAACCAGTCCATCCTAAAGGAGACCAGTTGTGGGTGTTCATTGGAAGGACTGATGCTGAGGCTGAAACTCCAATACTTTGCCCACCTCATGCAAAGAGTTGGCTCATTGGAAAAGAGCTTGATGCTGGGAGGGATTGGAGGCAGAAGAAGGGGACAACAGAGGATGAGATAGTTGGATGGCATCACTGACTTGATGCACATGAGTTCGGGTGAACTCCGGGAGTTGCTGATGGACAGGGAGGCCTGGCGTGCTGCAATTCATGGGGTCGCAAAGAGTTGGACACAACTGAGCAACTGAACTGAACCGAACTGAAACTTTGGTGGAGGTAATGAAGATAATGGTGACCTCCCTCAAAAGATCCCAGGCATGCACTGTTATACTAAGTGCCCCCAATGTTGCAGGAAGCCACTGCCGATCCACGCCTCCACCAGAGACTCCTGGACACCCACAGGCAAGTCTCCCGTGGGGTCACTGTTCCTTTCTCCTTAGTCCTGCTGCACAGGTTTCTGTTGTGCCCTCCCAGAATCACAGTCTTGTGTGAGTTCTGGCAGCTGTATAGTGGGGTTAATGGAAACCTCTTCCAAGAGGAGTTATGCCATACCCACACCTAGAGCTCCTGTCCCTCCGGCAGACCACTGCTGACCCATACCTCCACAGGAGATGCTCAAACACAGTTCTGTCTCAGTCTCTGGTGTCCCTGGGTCCTGGTGCACACAAGATTTGTTTGAGCCCTCTGAGCATCTCTGGCGGGCATGGGGTTTGATTCTAAATGCGAATTCGCCCCTCCTACCGTCTTGCTAGGGCTTCTCCTTTGCCTTTGGATGTGGGATATCTCCTCACAGCCACTCCAGCTCCTACCATCTTACTGAGGTTTTTCTGACCTTGGACGTGGGGTATCTGCACATGGCTGCTCCAGCACAGCGCAGCCGCTACTCGCATTTAGGACTTCTTCTAAATGTGCTTTCTGCCAGTAGAGTGGTATCATCTTCATAAAGGAAGTTGTTGATGTTTGTCCCACGGATGTTGATTCCAGCTTGTAACTCATCCAGCCCGGCATTTCTCCTGATGTGCTCAGCACATAGATTAAACAAACAGGGTGACAGCAGATAGCCCTGTCGCATTCCTTTCTGTCTTGAACCAATCAGTTGTTCCATACAGGGTTCTAACTGTTGCTTCTTGACCCACATACAGGTTTCTCAGGAGACAGGTAAGATGGTCTGGTATTCCCATCTCTTTAAGAGTTTCCACAGTTTATTATGATCCACACAGTCGAAGGCTTTGGCATAGTTGATGAAAGAGAGGTAGATGTTTTTCTGGAATTCCCTAGCTTTCTCTATGATCCAGCGAATGTTGGCAATTTGGCCTCTGGTTCCTTTTCCCTTTCTAAACCCAGCTTGGACATCTCGAAGTTCTTGGTTTGCATAATGCTGAAGCCTAGTATGCAAGAATTTAAGTGTGACCTTATTTCATGGGAGATGAATGCAATTGTCCGATGGTTAGAACATTCTTTAAGTTCTCCCCTTCTTAGGAATTGGGATGAAAATTGACCTTTTCCAGTCCTGTGGCCACTCCTGGGTCTTTCAGATTTGTAGACATATTGACTGCAACACCTTGATGGCATCATCCTTTAGGGTTTTGAATTTGAATTTCAGTTTCACTGGAATTCTGTCACATCCACTAGCTTTATTAACAGCAGTGCTTCCTAAGGTCCTCTTGACTTCACTCTCCAGAATGTCTGGCTGTGGGTGACTGAGTGCACCATCATAGTAATCCAGTTCATAACTCCTTAAAGAATCATGACTTGGAACAGCTTTTGCTTCAGGTTGGCTTCTACTGTCAATCAGTACACATTTTAGGGTTGGGGGGGGTACATAAAGAAATGTGGCAGTGTACCTCAAAACCATAAATGTTATTCTTTTACCTGATAATTCAAGATTTGGACATTTCTCTTAAAGAAATAATCTGAAATGTGAGAAAAAGGGAAGATGCAAACCAAACCAGTACATTTACAAAGTTATTTAAAATTGTGAACTATCAAAAGCCATCAAAATGGTGACAACATTGTAAAATTAGAAAGAAAGCAACAAATGTCATTAAAATGAAGAAAAAAACAAAATGGTGACAAATGATTGGTATAGTCTCCGGATGTAAAAAGAGATTTTGAAAAACTCCTGTAAAATGACCTGACAACTGTCTAGAACATGGAAACTGAACTAAGGGAAAGCACCCAGGGGATCCTGGTGTTTGGCTAAGACTATATCCATGTCACACGAACATGAAAAGCACTAGAAGGAAATAGTATGTGAATGGTTGGATCAGAGTACTTAGATTTGTTTTTCCCTCAGAATTTGTCTAATGTAGTTATATTACTTATGTAACCGTGGACTTTAAAAATATTCATAATCTAAAAGTTGAGAATCATGTTTTATTTGGTGGAAATTTTTAGGGCCTCAAGCCAAGCCTCTCAAGCTTTTACTTTAGACAGCATCTCAAGTAACCCTGAGAAAATCGCTCAGAGGAGGTGAGGAGAGGGGCCAAGGTTATCCAGAACTTTTGAAACAAAGGGCAGGTAGTTCAGACTACCTGAAGGTAGTTGTTATTGTTAACAGAAGGTTATTGTTAAATAAAGAAGATCAAATATTCTAAGTTAAGGAATTTGGGGCTTTTCTCTGTATGGGAAGATGAGGGCTCACTAAGATCATTCCTTTCATATGCGCCTCGGCTTCCTGGGTCCCGTGTTTTCACATCCTGAGCTTCCTTTCCTCAGGGCTCACTGCAGGGAGTGGCTGCAGTCTGATGGCTGCTAGGTGGCAGATATTCTTTTCCTTCCTGAGTGCCCTTGGGGTTCACCACCTTACTTTGAAGGGTTGCAATCCTTGATGACTGTGATATTCTTGTTTACGGATATAGCAGGAAATATTCCATTTCTCATAACAAAACCATTTAACAAAGAGATCATATTCCCTTGTTGCTGAATTGGGGCTTGGCCCACTACAGTGGACCAAGTGTCTACTTAATTATGGACCCAGGTGTAAGACAATAACAAGTTCAAAAATTCTTTTTCCTTGAATCCCTTATTTCACTTTGTTAAAATAAAGGGCTTTTGTCTCCAAGACATATAATTATAGCACTTAGGGCATTCAAACCTACGTTTGTCTTCAAGGCCCAAAGGCTTATGGCAGTCAGTCAATTTTCTTAAATGGCTGTGAGATTACTGAAGAGCCCAGCCACCCTGCAACAGCGTGTCAAGCACCATGGAGGCAAAAGAGGGTTGAAGTCTGACAGGCTTGGGTTGGAACCTTGCGTGCACACTGCCTCAGGGTAGATTCTCCAGGGGCAGGGACTGAGGCGATTTGTGTGAAAGGAATTTATTGGAAAGGTTTATAGGTTAAGGGTGATAGGTCGTGGAGGAGGGAAGATGAACAGGGAAGGGGAGGAGGCCAAGCCCCGATTCAGCAACAAGGGAAGTGCGTTTGGCTCCAGTATTAGCTCAGTAGCCCGGGGCAGATCAGGAGGTCCGGGTGTCACAGGCGAGAGCTGTCTGCCTTGCGGGCCAGGGGATACCCTCATACCTGTCAATCATTAGTCAAGGGCTGTCACCCCCACCCCCTTTGGCAAGAGGAGGAGAGGCTGAAACTCCAGCTGGCTCTCCCTGCTGTGTTTGTGCTTAGTCGATCAGTCGTGTCTGCGACCCCATGGACTGGAGCCCGCCAGGCTCCTCTGTCCATGGGGATTCTCCAGGCAAGAATACTGGTGTGGGTTGCCATGCCCTCCTCCAAGGGGATCTTCCCAACCCAGGGACTAAACCCAGGTTTCCTGCATTGCAGGTGGATTCTTTACTGTCTGAGCCACCAGGGAAGCCCTCTGGCTTTCCGTGGCCACTGCCTAAAAGGACTCCAGCATTCTGGGCAGCCGGTGGACAAGGTCACAGGTTCTGCTTGCTGGGAGTGAAGTGCGCTATGGATGAGAGCCCCTCCAGATGGTCAAGGCACATATACACCTCCGTGTGCAAAATAGAGAGCTGGGGGGAAGCTGCTGTGTACCACGGGGGGCTCAGCTCAGCACTTTGTGATGACCTAGAGGAGTGGGAAGGGGCTTCCCGGGGTGGGGGTGCTCAAATGGTGAAGACTCTGCCTGTAGTGTGGGAGACCTGGGTATGATCCCTGGGTTGGGAAGGCCCCCTGGAGGAACGAAATAGAGGGGTGGGATTGGGGTGAAGTGGAAGAGAGGCCAAAGAGGGAGGGGATACCTGTGTGTGCTGTGTGCTAAGTGCTTCAGTCGTGTCCGACCCTTTGAGACCCCTATGGACTGTAGCCCGCCAGGCTCCTCTGTCCATGGAATTCTCCAGGCAAGAATACTGGAGTGGGTGGCCACGCCCTTCTCCAAGGGATCTTCCCCATTCAGGGACTGAACGCATGTCTCCTGCATTGGCAGGCGGGTTCTTTACCATTAACGCCACCTGGGAAGCCCTGGATATATGTATGCATAAAGATCCCCTGGGGGAGGGAATGGCAACCCACTCCAGTGTTCTTGCCTGGAGAATCCCATGGACAGAGGAGCCTGGAGGGCTACAGTCCACGAGGTCAAAAAGAGTGGTACATGACCAAAGTGACTTAGCATGCGCACGTAGTTAATTTATGTCATTGTACAGCAGAAATTAACACAATACTGTAAAGCAAGTATACTCCAATTAAAACAATTTTTTAAAATGGTCAAGGATCTGGGGCAGCCTGATATCTGCTAGATACCTCTTACTAGCAGTGTGATCTTTCAAAGTACTGTTTTCTCCTCTGTAAACTGGAAATGATACATACACACACACACACACTCACACTCACAGTTATAGATGGAGCTAGTGGATGAGAAAGAGGAGGGGGAAGGGAGGGAGAGAGGCGATTTTGTCTGCTGATGTGGCGACGGGTGAGGTTAGGTAGGATAAAAAGAGAACTAAAAGGAAAAACAATGGCCAACAAAGAAATGGAGGGTGCCTCCAGAAGGATTCCCAGAGTGGCATGAAGCCCAGGGTTGGGTGTGGGAGGGAGCTCATTAGGATCTGAAAAAGTTACTTTCTACAAGGACGATAAGGTCTTCCAGGCAACTGGTTAATCAGCCATGACACACACAGCCAGCACTTATTAAAACTTGTTGAGTTGGATATTTTTTTTTAATTTCATAATTTTTAATTGGAATTTTCAAAAGTAGGTACAGTGGAAGAGAGATCAGGGAAGGGGAGAAGAATATGTTTAATGTGGAAGTCTTTATCTTATGCCCCAAACAGAGTCCTAGGTGGATGGTCACCCCTTTCTAGGACTTACTAAACAGCCCAATTTGTGTTCTAAAATGGAATACTGTTGGCCTCAGCTTGGGATTTAGCTTCCTTAAAAATTTTTTTCTGGTGGCTGTGGTGGGGAGGGTGGGGGGCATATAACACGTGGCTTGTGGGGGATCTTACCTCCCTGTCCAGGAATTCAACCTGCATCCTCAGAAGTGAAGGTCAGGAGTCCTAACTACTGGACCACCAGGGAATTCTCTGGTCTCCTTTAAACTTAACATTCGGTTCAGTTCAGTTCAGTCACTCCGTTGTGTCCGACTGTTTGCAACCTCATGAACTGCAGCACACCAACCTCCCTGTCCATCACCAACTCCCGGAGTTCACTCAAACTCACGTCCACTGAGTCAGTGATGCCATCCAGCCATCTCATCCTCCCCTTCTCCTCCTGCTCCCAATCCCTCCCAGCACCAGGGTCTTTTCCAATGAGTCAACTCTTCACATGAGGTGGCCAAAGTACTGGAGTTTCAGCTTCAGCATCATTCCTTCCAAAGAACACCCAGGACTGATTACCTTTAGGATGGACTGGTTGGATCTCCTGGCAGTCCAAGGGACTCTCAAGAGTCTTCTCCAACACCACAGTTCAAAAGCATCAATTTTTCGGCGCTCAGCTTTCTTCACAGTCCAACTCTCACATCCATACATGACCACTGGAAAAACCATAACCTTGACTAGATGGACCTTTGTTGGCAAAGTAATGTCTCTGCTTTTGAATATGCTATCTAGGTTGGTCATAACTTTCCTTCCAAGGAGTAAGCGTCTTTTAATTTCATGGCTGCAATCACCATCTGCAGTGATTTTGGGGCCCAAAAAAATAAAGTCTGACACTGTTTCCACTGTTTCTCCATCTATTTTCCATGAAGTGATGGGCCCAGATGCTGTGATCTTAGTTTTCTGAATGTTGAGCTTTAAGCCAACTTTTTCACTCTCCTCTTTCACTTTCATCAAGAGAATTTTTAGTTCCTCTTCACTTTCTGCCATAAGGGTGGTGTCATCTGCATATCTGAGGTCATTGAATTTCTCCCGGCAATCTTGATTCCAGCTTGTGCTTCTTCCAGCCCAGCGTTTTTCATGATGTACTCTGCATAATTTAAATAAGCAGGGTGACAATATACAGCCCTGACGTACTCCTTTTCCTATTTGGAACCAGTCTGTTGTTCCATGTCCAGTTCTAACTGTTGCTTCCTGACCTGCATATAGGTTTCTCAAGAGGCAGGTCAGGTGGTCTGGTATTCCCATCTCTTTCAGAATTTTCCACAGTTTATTGTGATCCACACAGTCAAAGGCTTTGGCATAGTCAATAAGGCAGAAATAGATGGTTTTTTGGAACTCTCTTGCTTTTTTGATGATCCAGCGGATGTTGGCAATCTGATCTCTGGTTCTTCTGCCTTTACTAAAACCAGCTGGAACATCTGGAAGTTCACGGTTCATGTATTGCTGAAGCCTGGCTTGGAGAATTTTGAGCATTACTTTACTAGCATGTGAGATGAGTGCAATTGTGTGGTAGTTTGAGCATTTTTTGGCATTGCCTTTCTTTGGGATTGGAATGAAAACTGATCTTTTCCAGTCCTGTGGCCACTGCTGAGTTTTCCAAATTTGCTGGCATATTGAGTACAGCACTTTCACAGCATCATCTTTCAGGATTTGAAATAGCTCAACTGGAATTCCGTCACCTCCACTAGCTGTGTTCGTAGTGATGCTTTCTAAGGCCCACCTGACTTCACATTCCAGGATGTCTGGCTCTAGGTCAGTGATCACACCATCGTGATTATCTGGGTTGTGAAGATCTTTTTTGTACAGTTCTTCTGTGTATTCTTGCCACTTCTTAATATCTTCTGCTTCTGTTAGGTCCATACCATTTCTGTCCTTTATCGAGCCCATTTTTGCGTGAAAGATGGTATCCCTTGGTATCTCTAATTTCCTTGAACAGATCTCTAGTCTTTCCCATTCTGTTTTTTTCCTCTATTTCTTTGCATTGATCACAGAGGAAGGCTTTCTTATCTCTTCTTGCTATTTTTTGGAACTTTGCATTCAGATGCTTATATCTTTCCTTTTCTCCTTTGCTTTTCACTTCTCTTCTTTTCACAGCTATTTGTAAGGCCTCCTCAGACAGCCACTTTGCTTTTTTGCATTTCTTTTCCATGGGGATGGTCTTGCTCCCTGTCTCCTGTACAATGTCAGGAACCTCCGTCCATAGTTCATCAGGCACTCTATCAGATCTAGGCCCTTAAATCTATTTCTCACTTCCACTGTATAATCATAAGGGATTTGATTTAGGTCATACCTGAATGGGCTAGTGGTTTTCCCTACTTTCTTCAATTTAAGTCTGAATTTGGCAATAAGGAGTTCATGATCTGAGCCACAGTCAGCTCCTGGTCTTGTTTTTGCTGACTGTATAGAGCTTCTCCATCTTTGCCTGCAAAGAATATGATCAATCTGATTTTGGTGTTGACCATCTGGTGATGTCCATGTGTAGAGTCTTCTCTTGTGTTGTTGGAAGAGGGTGTTTGCTACGACCAGTGCGTTCTCTTGGCAAAACGCTATTAGTCTTTGCCCTGCTTCATTCTGTACTCCAAGGCCAAATTTGCCTGTTACTCCAGGTGTTTCTTGACTTCCTACTTTTGCATTCCAGTCCCCTATAATGAAAAGGACATCTTTTGGGGGTGTTATTTCCAAAAGGTCTTGTAGGTCTTCATAGAACCGTTCAACCTCAGCTTCTTCAGTGTTACTGGTTGGGGCATGGACTTGGATTACTGTGATATTGAATGGTTTGCCTTGGAAACAGAGATCATTCTGTCGTTTTTGAGATTGCATCCAAGTACTGCATTTTGGACTCTTTTGTTGACCATGATTGCTACTCCATGTCTTTAATGTTAGTCTGCTGAAATGGATAAACATTGATAGTGGGTGGTGGTGGTTTAATCGCTACATCTGACTCTTGAGACCTCATGGACTGTAGCACACCAGGCTCTTCTGCTTGTGGGATTTCCCAGGCAAGAGTAACATGGGAACGTACATTACCTTATATAAAATAGAGAGCCAATAGGAATTTGCTGTATGTCTCAAGAAACTTAAACAGGGGCTCTGTATCAACCTAGAAGGTTAGGATGGGGAGGGAGATGGGAGGGAGGTTCAAAAGGGGGGTGGATATATGTATACCTATGGCTGATTCATATTGAGGTTTGACAGAAACAACAAAATTCTGTAAAGCAATTATCCTTCAATTAAAAAAAAGAATACTGGATGAGTTGCCATTTCCTTTTCTAGGCTGACAGTGGACTAGGGACTAAAGGAAATAACATCTCTGCACTCAGAGCTCTACATACTCTTTATATTTGATTCCCACAGCCTTAGTAACTAACATCTTATGAATGAGGAAATTATGTGTCCAAAGTCCTTGGAATATTAAGCAACATCAGTTCAGTTCAGTTCAGTCACTGAGTCGTGTCCAACTCTTTGTGACCCCATGGACTGCAGCACGCCAGGCCTCCCTGTCCATCACCAATTCCTGGAGTTTACTCAAACTCATGTGCATTGAGTCAGTGATGCCATCCAACCATCTCATCGTCTGTCATCCCCTTCTCCCACCTTCAATCTTTCCCAGCATCAGGGTCTTTTCAAATGAGTCAGTTGTTCACATCAGGTGGCCAAAGTATTGGAGTTTCAGCTTCAGCATCAGTCCTTCCAATGAATATTCAGGACTGACTTCCTTTAGGATGGACTGGTTGGATCTCCTGGCAGTCCAAGGGACTCTCAAGAGTCTTCTCCAACACCACAGTTCAAAAGCATCAATTCTTTGGTGCTCAGCTTTCTTTATAGTTCAATTCTCACATCCATACATGACTACTGGAAAAACTATAGCTTTGACTAGATGGACTTTTGTTTGCAAAGTAATATCTCTGCTTTTTTATATGCTGTCTAGGTTGGTCATAACTTTTCTTCTAAGAAGTAAGCATCTTATGAGACTAAACCCAGCTCAGCCCCATCTGCCACCCAAAGCCTTGCTCTTTAACAGCTGTCATTTTCAGTGCCATAGCTACAGTTACCGGTCAGCTATAAATGTTTCCAGAATATAAAATGTGTCCATTCATCGGCAAGTAAGTGTTGAACATCTTTTATGGGCACAAGACCCTGCTTGACATGAAACATGGTAATTGACTGGATGTAGGATATGCTCATGAGAGAAGATAAAATGAAAGGTACCACAGATGGGAATAAGGATGCCTGAAAAGGGTGATAATGGAGAGATGCCATATGGTGAATCTGACTTCAGGTTTGAGTTTGAGGGCAGTGAGGGGGCCGTTGGAAATTCAGACCTAGATCTTGATTAGGTTTGGAGAAGGAGGATGGAGAAAGAGAAACACAAGCAACATAGCGCGGTTAGTGCTTCAAGGGAAGAGGTCATTGGTATATATTGTAAGAAATCAATACAGTCCTCAGTGAGTCTATAATTTAGCCAGTCTATCAGATTGTTTTTAATGAACACATAACCTCTTTGATCATTCATTTTAAGCTTAACCTTAGCCCTCTAACAAAGAAGGCAATGGCACCCCACTTCAGTACTCTTGCCTGGAAAATACATGGGCGGAGGAGCCTGGTAGACCGCAGTCCACGGGGTCGCTGAGAGTCGGACATGACTGAGCGACTTCACTTTCACTTTTTACTTTCGTGCATTGGAGAAGGAAATGGCAACCCACTCCAGTGTTCTTGCCTGGAGAATCCCAGGGACGGTGGAGCCTGGTGGGCTGCTGTCTATGGGGTCGCACAGAGGCGGATATGGCTGAAGCGACTTAGCAGGAGCAGCAGCAGTAGCCCTCTACAGAGAGACATAAAAAAGGTATTGCTAAAACTTGGGTAATTTTGTAAAATTTGAATGGGGACTTTATTAGGCATTCTAGATGGCGTGTTGAGGTTGGCGGATATACTCATGGAATGAAGTTCCCCCAAATGTGTTGTAAGCTGATGGCAGAGACCAGATCTCTTTTATGACCAAGTGCCTTCTCTGTCTCTGAGCACATTAGACCCATCTCAGTGTTCATGAGTGAGAGAGCCATTAGTGAATGAACCAAGCTGGTGAAATGTCCTCCCCTTGTTGTGGTCATTGGTTGGACACAATGGGTTTGTCCCCATAGACTCACTTGCTTAAGGACTTATCTCTGCTGGTTCTTTTTGCTGAGGTCACCCGTGTAGAAAGGTCAGAGTGACATGGCCTGCGGCGGGCCCATTGTTCTGTAATGTCATTCTTGGCTTGCTCTGGACAAGGCTTTGTGATGACTTGGTTCGAAGCCTGCTCCTGGTCACCTGGGATGCAGCATGAACAGAACACCCTCTGGTTCATACCCCAGCTGCTGAAGCTGCTCTCCCAAGTGTTACTGGTACCCTCCTTGTCCCCTGAGCATGACTTCCATGCCAGCACTGCCGACTGTTTTCCTTCTTGACACGGCCTCCTTTGCCTTCCAGAACACTACATGTCCATGCTTCTCCCCTACTGCTCTGTCCTCTGACTCCTCCCTTTCCTTCCTCTTACCCCCTCCCACTTAGGTGGCCTTTGTCCTTAGCCCTCTTCAGAAGGATTCCTGGTCCAAACAAGTTCATCTCAAAAAAGCCATTGAAGTGCTCGCTTCAGTAGCACATATACTAAAATTGGAATGACACAGATTGGCTTGGCCCTGGGGCAAGGATAACACACAAAAATACATGAAGTGTTCCATACTTTTCATGTAGTGGTATGGCAAAAACTAGCACAACAATGTAAAGCAATTACACTCCTATTAAAAAAAATTTTTTTTAAAAATCCATCCAAGATTATCCTTGCTTACTGCCTTGAAGACATAGCTGCCTTGTCCATTTGTTTTTCAGTCTGTGAACCTTGATTACCCCATGCATTTTGGTGTCCCCTGTTTATGCTCCTAACGATGAACCCTTTCCAGATACTGTTCTTTTGCATCATCCCCTACCCTCCAGTGCTGGAACCTCAGAGTTGGTGATTAGATGAGATCATAGGATGTCAACAAATACGTGTTAGGACACAGTGTGGGCAGAGGTTCTGAATCAAGGTCAGGGACATCAGGTTAATGGGTAGATGGTTCAGATTGTTCTGTCGCACTGAACAAAATGGAGGAAAACGGACACCTGGGGGTAACACAAGTCAGTGAATCCAGGTGCCAATGAAGATAAGACAGGGCTAGACAAGCAGGAAGCAGGAAGGAGTCTGGGGCAGACATGGAGTGGAATGGAGGAACATGTCTGGCTTGGATGATCCAGGGACGCTTGCATCCATTCGACCCACCATTGTCACAGAGGGGCGTCTCCTCTTCAACATAGAATTTACCATGCACAGCATGTGCTCCCCGACCCCCACTTCCACTCCCTTGCCCACTGGTATGCTTTATGAGTTCCTTCCTCTGTGCTCAGATTTTCCATCTCCCATGGATTTCATGCCATAAACAGGACATTGAAAAGATACATGTCCGCTGAAAAACAATTCTAAAATGCAAAAACAGAAGCTGCTAGGGACCTGTGTGGAATGCTCTTTGTGTGCAGAGGACTCAAGGCTCAGGGACTGCACTGGATGGATCTTAATTTGAAACAGTCAGCGCCCAGCATGGTCTTAGGTTGAGTGAAACCCCAATTTCGTCTTTATGGGTCAAAGGCTTAGATAGGGCAATTGAAACACTGGGAAAGGATCTGGGTTTCATTGAATCCTGTTTTGAAAAAATAATTTTATCTAATTGTATTTTTGGCTGTGCTGGATCTCCGTTGCCCCATGGGCTATTATCTAGCTGCAACAAGCAGGGGCTACTCTTGTTGCAGTGCGTGGGGTTCTCACTCTAGTGGCTTCTCTTGTTACAGACACGGACTCTGGGGCGTGTGGGCTTCAATAGTTGCAGCATGTGGGTTTCAGTAGTTGTGGCTCCTGGGCTCTAGAGCACAGGCTCAGTGGTTGCGGTGCACAGACCGCAGCATGTGGGATCTTCCTGGACCAGGGATTGAATGTGTGTCTCCTGCATTTCCAGGCGGATTCTTTGCCACTGAGCCACCAGGGAAGCCCTGAGTCCTATTTTCTATAAACACTTACATTTACTGAGGTCCTGTAGCCTAGAAAGTCAAACCAAACCTAGGCATCATTAAGAAGAAGAACAGAAACAAAACCAAAACTCTGTTCCTCTTTTGAAACAACACAGGTACATCTAAGTGCAGGTCTGGTCACTGTCATTCAGGGTGAATAGTAGCGTGTAGTGGTTAAGACCACATACATAGAACAATGACTGATGCATGTACTAACTCCTGCCTTGCCACTTATTAGTTTTTTGACCTAGGGCAAATTAATCTACCTGCCAGAATCTCAGTTTCTTTATCTGTTAAATGGAGATAATCATATACTGATCTCTCTGGGACTGCTGCCAGGATGAAATGAGATAATACACATAAAGGGCCATCTGTAGGTGGTAACTGTACTTCTATCCAATGCTAGTCATTGCATATATAATTTTTATAATGAGCCAAAATACGCCTCCTTGGAACATCCATCAGTGCACTTAGTTCTGCCTTTGGAAGTCACATAATCTGATTAAACCACTCTTTTGCATGGTAGCCCTTGAAAAATGTGAAGACTGTGTCATATCATAGCCAAATCTGCTTTGAACTAAATCTTCTGATTCATTTTACCTTTCCCTACCATGGCCTGGTTTCCAGAACTCTCACCATTCTATTAAGTTTCCTCTGGACGCTTTCCAATTACTTGACATTCCTTTGAAATGTTGACTCAGATTTAACATCATGTGCCATCTTGGTATTAGCAATACAAACCAACCTGGAATTAATGAAATAAAATTAAATCAGTATACACGCAAAGTTCTTCCTTGGATGCTGTTGTTTTGTTTGGTGGGGTCAATTCATAAGTCCCTTTCTAATATTCCCAGCTGAGTTCTGAACTCATAGAGATAGGCAAGTGGAAATCAAGATGTCAGTTTTATTACTGATATAAGTCTTGAAGAAGGTATCTTAGTTGTGTAGTAATAATGGTGCATTGGAAAAGACCCTGATGCTGGGAAAGACTGAGGGAAGGAGAAGAAGGGGGTGACAGAGGATGAGATGGTTGGATGGCATTATCAACTCAATGGACATGAGTTTGAGCAAACTCGAGGAGATAGTGAAGGACAGGGAAGCCTAGAGTGCTGTAGTTCATGGGGTCACAAAGAGTGGGACACGACTTAGTGACTGAACGACAACAAATGGTGCATTCAGTCAAGGCAGGGTTGAGAAGACTCAAGCCTTGCCCCTGAGGTAGGGCTTGGGTTGGACAGCTAGGCTAATAGCCCAATAGCACAGGGGTTTTTCAGGCTGGGAGATGCTGAGAAAGAGAGAAGCGCTTCCAGGTGATACTCTGGCCTCTTGGTTTTTCTCCTCTGCTTCTCAGTCCTGATCATTTTCTTTGAACTGTCCTTTTGGTTCTTCTGCTAGAGAGAGAAGAGACCTTGCACCCATTGAAACAGCCTCCAAAGTTCTTTCTGTCAAAATCACCAACCAGATGCTTTGCTCCACCTCCCAAGGAGAAGGAAGGAGTGGGAGACAGAACAGGGCTAGTGTCACACTAATAGATATCCCTCTATACTGAAGGAAGCACGTGCAGTGCAGAAGAAGGGTTCCCAACCTCATATTAGGCTCAGAAAACCAGCTCTCTGGATGGAGAGTGCTGTATCCAAACTGTGGCTTGTATGATAGAGGTCCAGGCAGGTGTGACTACAGACTCAAACAGGGTCCATGGTGGGCTGTTTTCCCACAACCTGTCCCCCACACCCATTCCATCACACACACACAAACATATATACAAAGATGTACTCTTCAGATGCACAATATCTAAAAGAAGGTATTAGACTACTCACTAGCTCTGGGCCCTTGAACAAGCTGCTTCACCTGTCTGAGGTTAATTATCTTTATGTAGAATGAGGGAGCCATAATGGTGTGTCTTCACAGTTCATGTTTGCAATTACCACTCATCAACTGCCTCCTGAGCACACTTGACATACAATGGGGAGCGAAGACAGACAGGGTCTCTGCCCTCATGAAGCTTAGTTCCAGTGGAGAAGAACACAGCACAAACCAATAAAGAGATAAGATAATCGCAGCCCAGCAAGGATTTGGTGGCATGAAGAGTGACCCTTCCTTCACTGCTGAGGACCACTCTGTACCGGAGGCTATCTTTGTGTTAGGAACTGTGACAGGCACTGTGATTAGCATTTTCCTAATTTAATTTTCACAAATACCTTATAAATAATTTTTAAACATATGAAAAGCTTTAAATATA
Organism: Bos grunniens; assembly: GCF_055505025.1. Taxonomy (NCBI): domain Eukaryota; kingdom Metazoa; phylum Chordata; class Mammalia; order Artiodactyla; family Bovidae; genus Bos; species Bos grunniens. Next base: position 8,751,248 of record NC_141182.1, read on the forward strand.
TAAAAGTAGGGTGAATATATGCAACAAGCCCAATACCCATGTTCTAAAATCATAATCGAGACATTGATAGATAATGCCTATTATTAATCCCACTCAAAGATGTAGAAATTGAGGCTTTCAAGAGATTATACAATTAACATCATATAACGTAAAAGAAGTAAGTGGCAGTGCTGGAATTTAAATGCAATGTTCTCTCTCTTTGGCTTCCAAGGTGGCTCAGACGGTAAAGAATCTGCCCATAGGGAAGGAGACACTGGATCGATTCCTGGTTTGGAAAGATTCCCTGGAGAAGGGCATGGTAACCCACTCCAGTATTCTTACCTGGAGAAGTCCATGGACAGAGGAGCCTGGTGGGCTACAGTCCATGGGGTCACAAAAGAGTCAGACATTATGACTGACCAAGCACGTGCGTGCACACACACACATTATATTGAATAAACTTATAGTGTTGTGAGGGGACCAATAAGAAGGAAGATGTTACAAGACAACATAACATGTGAGAATTCAGAGAAGTGAAAAGAAATAAGAGGAAATAAGACCACTTAGGAGGCCAAGGCAGTGGCCAGGAGTTTGGAGAGCAAGCAGCTGATTGGAGGGGCACAATGATGGGAGAACCAGAGCACTTTCCAGCTCATTGGGTCTAGCTGATAAAGAGGAGAGACCCGCTACACATTAGACTTCTCCTACTATAACCCTCATCAAAGCTCTCTGCACTTTCTTTTGATCATCTGTCTTGCCAGATGGACTGCGAGTTCCATGAGGGCAGACAGTCTGTAAAGCACGGTGCCCACAACAGGTTCAAGGAGTGACTTCATGAACAAGAATGAATGTAGACAATTCATTCTGAAGCTCCAAGAATGATTCTTCCTACTAAAAGAAACAACAGATTTTGAGAAGCTGAGGGAAAGAGCTGACTTTGAAGAAAAGATAGAGCCTTTTCTTTAGGACACTTTCAATTTGCGGTGTCAAGGTTGTATTCAGGTAGAGTGTCCAGATGGATTGCAAAAGCAAGTTAAGCTAGTATTCCACAAAGGTAGGTTAAATAAAGCTTGGAAAGCTAAAACAATGCCTGAGCAATGAGTGTAGAGATTAGGACAAGGAACTGGGAACTTGGAGGAACAGTGGAGGCTACCCAAATCTATAGGATAGGAGGCAGAAGGTAGACCTGAAGGGTGCAGGGTACCAAGGAAGAAGAAAGCTCCAAGGAGGAGAGTTTTAAATAACATCAAACATGGAGGACAGATTGAATGAGATGACAGGATACCTCTGGATTCTATGCTTTGGGGAAACTGATGAGAATGATTTCAGGAAAGGGTATGAAGGAGACGGTTGGGCAACTTTGAAGTTTTGAGAACAAGGGTGGGACAAGGAAGAAGCAAGATGGGAGATCAGGCCTAGGGAATAGTAAGATCAAACAAAGAAATCTGGGTGATGGGAAAATTGTGGGGAGCACTCTTGGAGGCTCAGGAAGACATTGACAGTTCCGAAAGGTTGTGGTAACTGATGAAGTGGGAGGCTGTTGCCGGAGGATGAACAAGAAGTAGAAGCAGTCACTGTCTCAGCTTTCATTCAGTTTACTATTTCAATTTACTTATGTGGTGAATCTTTAGCGGTTTGTGGTCCAATTATGCTTACAGGGTACTTACGAGAATACAATGATATAAGGCATGCCCAGTGCTCAGTACTGTACCCGGCTGCCTAGTACAGAGTCGGTGAATGCTACTGCAGGAAACTAGGAAGACAGAAGACTATTGATCAGTCAGAGAAAGCCTCATGTTGGAAGGAATACCAGCTATTTTTCTGGGCTGGAACAGGTGGTCTCCACATTGGACTCTTATCTCTCCATTCCTGCCGAGATAAATTGAATCTCTCTTGTTTATGCTTCTGTCATCACATTTATCTACCTTGCTGAGTGTTTGTTTAATGTCCTCTTCCTTCTAGAACAATATCTCTTGACTGGGAAAATTTTGCTTCCCAGGAGAAGTTTTAGCAATGACTGAAGATATTTTGGGTAGTCACAACTTGAGGGACGGGAACAAGCTACTGGCATCTAATAGGTAGAAGCCAGGGAAGCTGCCGAACATCATACAACGCACAGGATGGTCCCCACAACAAAGAATTACTTGATGTCAAATGTCAATAGTGCTGAGATTGAGACACCCTGTCCTAAGGTGTGAGATCCATATTGAAAGTGAGAGTGTTTGTTGCTCAGTCGTGTCCAACTCTTTGCAACCCCATGGACCATATATAGTCTGTCAGGCTCTCCTGTCCATGGAATTCTCCAGGCAAAAATACTGTGCTGAGTAGCCATTTCCTTCTCCAGGGGATCTTCCCAATCCAGGAATCAAGCCTGGGTCTCTATCAGGGGCCGTATCACTCTCATTGATCATGGTATCCCCAAGTGCCAGGTACAGAGCAAGTCAACGATGGGTGTCCGATAATAATAAAAGGGAATAAAAGGAAATGGATAAAGAAGATGGGAGATACACACACACACACACACACACACACACACATGTGTACATATGATGGAATATTCAGTTCAGTTCAGTTCAGTCGCTCAGTTGTGTCCAACTCTTTGTGACCTCATGAATCACAGCACACCAGGCCTCCCTGTCCATCACCAACTCCTGGAGTTTACTCAAACTTATGTCCATTGAGTCAGTGATGCCATCCAGCCATCTCATCCTCTGTCGTCCCCTTCTCCTCTTGCCCCCAATCCCTCCCAGCATCAGAGTCTTTTCCAATGAGTCAACTCTTCTCATAAGGTGGCCAAAGTATTGGAGTTTCAGCTTCAGCATCAGTTTTTCCAATGAATATCCAGGTCTGATCTCCTTTAGAATGGATTGGTTGGATCTCCTTGAAGCCCAAGGGACTCTCAAGAGTCTTTTCCAACACCACAGTTCAAAAGCATCAATTCTTCGGCGCTCAGCTTTCTTCATAGTCCAACTCTCACATCCATACGTGACCACTGGAAAAACCATAGCCTTGACTAGATGGACCTTTGTTGGCAAAGTAATGTCTCTGCTTTTTAATATGCTATCTAGGTTGGTCATAACTTTCCTTCCAAGGTGCAAGCATCTTTTAATTTCATGGCTGCAATCACCAGAATATTACTCAACCATAAAGAAAGAATGAAATCTTGCCATCTGTGACAACAGGGATGGAGGGTATCAGGAGGGTATCATAACACCAGAGGGTATCATGAAGTGAAATAAGTCAGACAGAGAAAGACAAACAGCTTATGATTTCACTTATATGTGGCATCTAAAATGCAAGACAAATAAATAAACATGATAAAACAGATATAGGATTATAGATACAGAGAACAAACAGGTGGTAGGCATGGAGAGAAATAGATGAGGGATATTAAAGAGATAAAAAGTTCCAGTCATGGGTACAAAATGTACCTGTGTGGGGAGTGTTGTCAATAACTATGTCGTATCTTTCTATGTTGACATATTATAACCAGACTTATTATGATGATCATTTTGAAATGCATAAAATACCAAATGGCTATGATGCATAGCAGGAAATAACACAGTCTTATAGATCACTCATGCTTCAAAAACAAACTCATAGAAAAAGAGGCCAAATTGGTGGTTACCAGAGATGAGGGTGGGGGAATGGGGAAATGGGTGAAGGCAGTCAAAAGGTAGGGAAAAAAAGGAAATAGAGGATTGAACTAGAGCTTGAAGAATAGGCCTGGTCTCAATGTATTTTTCTCTGCTTTGAGTACACGGTGGCAGAGGATGCTGGGAGTTGTTTGGAAAAAGGAGGTCGGAAAGAAGACTGTAAATATTCTCTCCCCAATGGGATGGAAGAGATGAAGCAGCCCTCGGGCTTCAGCAGGAGACTGACATTGCTGTAAACAAGAGAGTCTCAGAACAAAGGGTCTGGAACTGAAGATGGCACGAGAACATCCCAGATGTTGACTGTTCTTTGTTTTGACAGATGGAACTCAGCCGACCACCGAAGCAGCAGCAGAGGCAGGATTTTAAATAGACACAAAACAGAGAGTTCTTTTGGTAACACACAGAGGTGAGGCTTCTCAGCCAGCTGTGGGCTGCCATGAACACAGAGAAGGTCCCCTGCTTGGGGGCAGATCCGCAAGCACAGTTGCAAGGCCTCTTATGAGTAACTCCTCTTTCCAACACCTTACCTACCCATGTCCACTGGGTGTCTCAGACCTGCCGTGTCTGAAGGCAAGCTCTTGATCTGGGACCCCTCCCACCTAGCCCTGGCTCAGTCTTCCCCATCTGGAGGTCCACATGACCCAGCACCCTGGAGACCAGAATCCCTGTTTCTCCTCCTCTTCCTCCCCAGATCCAGTTCATCGTCAGTGCTGTAGCTGTCACTGATACCCCCATTTCTCTCGTGTACCACCCCTGGGCTTAGTCAAGGCTATCATCTCTTCTTGGGCAGTTCTATCCCAGTCTCTGGGATTCTACTCTTCCCTCACTGCCACTCCTCTGCAGAGTAGCCAGAGCGCCCCTCTCCAGTTTAAGACCCTTTAAAGGCTTTCCATGGCAAAGAATAAAAAGCCAAACTTCTGCCCAAGACCAGGGCCCTGTACAATCTGGTCCCTCTCATTCGTAACTTTCTCCCCTATTCCTTAGCTTGAGACACAAAGCTTTTCCTGACGTTGTAGCCTTTGCACATGCTTTCCCTTTCATCTGGAATGCTTGGGGCAGGCAAATAGGGCTAGTATCTTCTTCATCTTCATGTTGTTGTTCAGTCGCTAATTTATGTCTGACTCCTAGTGACCCTATGGACTGCAGCACGCCAGGATCCTCTATCCTTTACCATCTCCCAATTTGCTCAAATGCATGTCTGTTAAGTTGGTGATGCTATCTAACCACCTCATCCTCCACCGCCCTCTTCTCCTTTTGCCTTCAATCTTTTCTATCATCAGGATCTTTTCCAGTGAGTTGGCTCTTTGCATCAGTTGGCCAAAGTATGAGAACTTCAGCATCAGTCCTTCCAGTGAATACTCAGGGTTGATTTCCTTTAGGATTGATTGGTTTGATCTCCTTGCAGTCCAAGGGACCCTCCAGAGTCTTCTCCAGCACCACAGTTCAAAAGCATCAGTTTTTTGATGCTCAGCATTCTTCATGATCCAGTTCTTACCTCTGCATATGACTACTGGAAAAACCATAGCTTTGACTACTTTGTCAGCAAAGGTCACCTTCATATCTTTGTCTAAATCAGGGTTGCTCAGTCTTGTGCCATTAACACTCTGGGCCAGAAAATTCTTTGTTTTGGGGGCTGTCCTGCGCATTGTAGGATGTTTAGAAGCATTCATGGCCTCTACTCATTAGATGCTAATAGCACCCTACTGCCATTTCTTTGGAGAAGGCAATGGCACCCCACTCCAGTACTTTTGCCTGGAAAATCCCATGGACGAAGGAGCCTGGTGTGCTGCAGTCCACAGGGTCGCGAAGAGTCAGACACGACTGAGTGACTTCACTTTCACTTTTCACTTTCATGCATTGGAGAAGGAAATGGCAACCCACTCCAGTGTTCTTGCCTGGAGAATCCCAGGGACGGGGGAGCCTGGAGGGCTGCTGTCTATGGGGTCGCACAGAGTTGGACACGACTGAAGTGACTTAGCAGCAGCAGCAGCAGCAGCCATTTCTTATTGTGATCACCAAAATTGTCTTCAGACAATGTCCCGTGGGAACAAAATCACTGACCAGTTGAAACACTAGTGACTTAAATATTACCTCATTGAGTGAGCGTTCCCTAGTGTTGGGACTTTAAGTCTCCAGCTGTTATTCTCAATCTCCATATCTTACTTTGATATAGTACTTTTCTCACATAGAAATTAAATACGCATTTATTTATCTGTTAAGTATCTGCGCTCCCCTCTCCCCACTGGATTACCTTGACTATCTCACTCAGTTCTGCTTTACTCGTATCTAACACAGCTGCTGGGACACAGTAACTACTCAATAAACATGCATTGAAAAAGTGCATGCATGAATGAATGCATGAATGTTTAAATTCACGAATAAGCCAGGACTGCTGGACATGTGAGTGGGAGGTGACCTGGCACAGCAGAAAGAACATGAACTTTGGAGCCAGCAAATTCTGGCCTCCCACCTCTGGGTGATTAACACCGCAGAGCCTTAATTTATCTACAAAATTGGCAGACTGTCCTTGAGTGTTGGGTCAGCTCTCCCAGATCCCAGGCGTACCTTCCCTTGCCCTTGGCAGCTGGAGTAGGTCTCTATCAGAGCTTACCATTACCGAGGACAGGAATCAACACTGCACCCTCAAGGCCTTATTTGGTGCCAAGCATATCAACAATGATCTGTGTGCAGTGTGACCACAAATCGTATTGTGTCCACGTTTTAACGACAGCGCTGTGGCCAGTCTGCTGAGATGATTGCCATGGGGCTGGTCCCTGGGAGGAAAATGGCCAATGCCAAGTGCCCCCTTTGGTGGGTCATGGGCCTGGGAAGGTTGTGCCCCTCTCTATTGTGCACTCACACTCAGGTGGGCTTCCCAGCTTAATGCAGAGATCTGGAAAGCTAGGCCTGGGCCTTCCTGTTTCTCTGCTCCTCCTTCTCCAGGCTTTGTGAATAATGAAGTTGATGATATTTTCTGACTGCGTCTTAGACCCAGTGGGCTGAGTGTGGGCAGTAATGTCCTCCTCCTCCTCATTCACCAGAAAAGGGAAGGTCTAAGTCTTCAAGATGGTTCTAGCAAGCAGTCTTTGTGAGGAGAGCTGTCAGTGAGTTTCTGCTTGTTCATAGCATGAGCTCCCTCAGGAGGCAACACTTTGAGGTCTCCCAACGGCTTAAAAATCCCAACCAGGAGGCAAGCCCTAGGGGTATGAATTTCCCTTGAACTGGCTCATCCCAGTCCCATCAGGCCAGCAAGTGGCAAAGCAGGGATCTGAATTTAGGACTTGTCTAGTTCCCTGTTTTCATGCTCAAAATCCACATCCCAGGGGGCAAATACCCTTTTCCCCAACCCCAGCAGGGTTGGACTGTCATGCGGTGCCATGTGGTGGGGAAGGGGTAGCCCCCTCTGTGGTGTCCTGGAGCTGCTATGACAAGGAACCGTATTCTGGGTGGCTTAAAACATCAGAATAATTGGTATTTTTATTTTTATTGGAGTACAGTTGATTTACAAGGCTGTGTTAGTTTCAGGGATACAACAAAGTGATTCAGTTATATACATATACATATATGCTTTTTAAAGATTCTTTTCTCATATAGCTTATCTCAGAATATTGAGTAGAGTTCCTTATGCTATACAGTAGATCCTTGTTTGTTATCTTACACATAATAGTGTGTGTGTGTGTGTGTGTGTGTGTGTGTGTGTGTGTTCATCACAGGCTCCTGATTTATCCCTTCCCCTCCTTCTATTTTGAATTTGTGTTATGGCTCTGATGCCAGAACTCCACAATAAAGGCGTGAGTAGGGCCTCACTCGTTTTGGAGCCTCTAGAGAATGAGGCCTCTTCCAGCGGTCCCAAGTGATACTTGGCTTGTGGCAGCGTAACTCTAATCTCTGCCTGCATCTTCACATGACAGTCTTCCACCTGTGTGTCTAAATTTTCCTTTTCTAATAAGGACACCAGTCATATTGGAATACGTGCCCTCCCTACTGCATAGGGCTTCCCTGGTGGCTCAGAGGGTAAAGCGTCTGCCTGCAATGCAGGAGACCTGGGTTCGATCCCTGGGTCGGGAAGATCCCCTGGAGAAGGAAATGGCAACCCACTCCATTATTCTTGCCTGGGAAATCCCATGGACAGAGGAGCCTGGTAGGCTACAGTCTAGGTAGCCTGGTAGGCAAAGAGTCAGATACGACTGAACGACTTCACTTTCTTCTTTCTTTTCTGCTGCGTATGACCTCACCTTAACTAATTTCACCTGCAACAAGTCCGTTCCCAAATAAAGGTCACATTTTGAGGTCCTAGAGGTTGGAATTTTCATATATCTTTTCGGGAGACACGATGCAACTCATAAGATTCCCTCAAACCAAAGCAATGTCCTATCAGAGGAAGTGGGGATGGATGTTTGAGCAGATGTGCTAGCCATGGACAAATCCACATGGACCCACCCTTCTCCATGCATCTTCCCCACTCTGCTTTCTATCCCAAGACTGACCTCCATCAGCAGAGAGCAAAGGTCAGAGGTTGTAGGAAGAGAGAAGCATGAAATCAGCTTATTCCTCCTGATGCCTTTTCAGCAGGGTCACTGATGTTGTTTAGGTCCAACTCTTTGCAACCCCATAGACAGTAGCCCACCAGGCATCTCTGTCCATGGAATTCTCCAGGCAAGAATATTGCAGAAACCAGTACTCAAGAAACCAAGCACCACACTCAGAGAGTTGCAGAACTCAGGCTTATTACGCTGGCGGGCCCAGAGGAGTTAACACTCTAAACTCTGAGCCCTGAACAAAGGGATTACAGTTTTTGTACATGGACAGGCATGATTAAGCAGGTTTGTAGGGGCTTGGCGATTGCAAAGAGCAGGACAAGGGTGAATGAGATAAGCTCCAGCTCCTTGTATTGTCAGTCCCCACTTTCTGAGACTATGTGTGACCTACATGATCCAGACTTTGCAAGGAGCAAGCTGAGTTACAGAGGCAGAAGGAGCAGGAAGTTATGTAAAATTTTAACTTTTCCTCTTCATTCCTCCGTTTGATGCTTCTATCACTCATTGTAGAAAGCATCATCTCATGTTTTGGTAGGACATTCAGAGCTCCCCATTGTTTAGGGGGCTATATTGAGCTATTACCATTGGTAACTTTATGGATTCGATCTGAGAGGTTATGAATTGGGTAATAGCATCAAGAAAACAAGGGCCAAACAAGAGGGGTGCAAAGAACATGAAGAGAGGACTGCTTAAAGGCAGAAGCCATGATGCCCAGCTCCAGACACTGTTCCAATTACCCCAGGAATTTGCTAGTTCCTCTCTCCTTTTCATGATTCGTTCCCTTAGCTGTTGGGCCATGTCCCTGACTATTCCTGATTGGTTTACATAAAAGCAGCATTTTTCATTCAAGAAGAGGCAGAGTCCTCCCTTTTTAGCTGTCAGTAGGTCTAGCCCCCTCCTATTCAGTAAAATCATCTCAGCCAGGGTTGACAATGAAAATCCATTGATATTTTGATAGCTGGATCCTCAAGCTTCCACTGTGCATTGAGCAGCCAGCTGCCAGAGTGTGGCTGGAGCAAGGCTGAAGAATCCTCAAGCTTCTGCTGTGTGCTGTCTAGTCAGCTTCCAGAGTGACTAGAGCAGGGCTCAGCGTCCTTCCTGGGTGAGGGCCTTTGTCTTTGGAACTGGACATTCAGGAGGTTTTTGGGGTCCCAAACTGCTTTCCAGGTGTCCTCATCACAGGAAGCTGCTGCCTTCTTGACTCTGGTGTGGTGGATCCAAGAGATGACACCTGTGACTTTAACAGCAGTACGGGTTGCCAGGACGAGCTTGTGAGGGCCTGTCCAAACTGGCTGAAGCGGTTCATGTTTTCAGTCTTTAACCCATATCTCATCTCCTGGCTGATAGGGGTGAACCCAGTTGTTCAAAGGAATGGGTGTTCTTTCTAAAGTTTCTTAGGCAATATGGCAGAAGACTTTTCCCAGGGCCTGGAGGTATTGGGACATCTGCAGTTCAGCTAGTTGTTGGTGGTCTCCCTTGAGCTTTTCTATCACTGGGGGTGGTCTCACGTATAAGATCTCAAAGGGAAAATAGCCTCAGGACCTCGGGGTGCATTTACGGAGGGAGAGGAGAGTCCACAGAATGATAAGGCAGCTTGTTTCAGCATCGTCTGGGTGTTGCCCGGGGGATGTTTTTGTTGTACTACTACTTGGAGAAGGAAATTTAACAAGAAAGGTAAAGATATTTGGCCCAAAGATTAATAGAAGCAGGAAAGCTGCTAGGTGGCTAGCCAGGAGAACCAGGTCCAGATATTGATTTGTGACATTAGTGTTTCTCTAGGTACAAGAAGATACACGGATTTGGACTCACAAAAATCTTTACCTGAAAACATCTGACTATCTGAAGGCCTGTTTTTCCGGGTTTTTCCCAGAGCACAGAGTGCCTTATTTTTTGTCTCCACCCTGAACTCCTTTCAAGAAGGCGTTGAAGATCAGCATCTTTCAGTGGTCATGATTTAATCTTTGTAGAGGCAGCTGGCAAGGGCCAACTTTCAGTCAGCAGGGCCCCTTCATAGCCACATATTTGACCATGTTTTGGGGGCATTTCATGGTCATTGTGTCCCACGGTGCTGGGAAGGCTCACTCCCAGGTCTAACAAAGATTCCATTGACAGGCCACTCCATGTGTTGTCACTAGGCCAGGCCTTGTAAGTAGCAAAAGTCTCTGGACCATACCTGTCTTACCAGCCCCTTGGTCCAGGAAAATATTTCCTCATCGCTTCTCCCCGTATCTAGAGTTACATTATTACAATTATTGATCTCATATGGAATTGCATATCAGCATTTTACCACAGGCTCAGTCACACATTTGGTTATGTAAGCAATAATCTTCTGAAACAAGCTACATAGAAAATAATATAGCTAGCTGTTATTAGTAAGGTCACCAGCAAGAATTTAAGTCAAGAACTTTCATTGGGTATAGCCTGGTATACCCCAGGTCATCTGACTCAGTTAAATGATTATAGCCAAGTGTTAATCTCCTGGTTGTACATCATGGAGCATCTGACCTTTATCCAAAGATTGGTTACTGAGAGAAGCTTTAAAAACAATCTTAGAGGGTCCTTTTTAACAACAATTAAAACTTTTAGCAATATAACATAACAAGAAATTATCTCAGAAGTGAGTCTTAGTAGGCACAGGCCTTAATTAACAAAACTAGAACTTAATAATCAGTGAAACATAATTTTTTTCTTTTTGGAGAACTCATTGTGAGGGCATTAATGCTGTAGCCAGGTAAGGCTTTAACCCATCAAATAAAAATGAGGTCCGTCAGGGAGCTGGGGAAAGCCAAGCAGCTTGGCTCTTTGATTTTCAGCTGTTGTTTATCCATTTTTAATTTCCTGATTTAGGAGCAGACTATTGCCATGTTTTAAGGACATCAGGATAGCAAAAGTCTTACTGTGAGGGGTTATTTTTTTTTGTAGAAGCAGAATGAGCTTTGTCTACATGCATCATACTCTTAAATAATGTTTATTTACTTTACCAAAAAGATTTTAAAAACAAATATAAATCACTTAAAGACAAAGAAATTCATAATCTGTTATCAAAAGCTGCATTCTAAGAAAACTTTGTTCTCTAGACAGAGAGAAAACCAAATTTTAGTTCAGTACCAGCTTACTGTTTATAACAAAGTTTGTTTATCTGTTTAATCTTAGAAAATCTTTTCCATAAATCTTGAAGAGCTAGCAGTATTCTTCTAAAGGCATGAGAGTAAAACCATAGAAGGCATGTTTAAAATCTGATTCTATTGCAATTAACAAAGAAACCTGATCATTGTTGTGATATGTAACACTTTAATATGATAACTAGAATTATAATTGACCATATTTCATCAGGGAATATCAGATCTATATGAATTTAACATAATTTTAGGGTATCTATATTAGTAACATCAACCATACAGTATAACCTGAAAAGATTTATCACCCCTTCAACAGCACTTCTCATGTCATTTAACAGGTCTAATGAACCCAGGTAGCTTAATAGGTCTTTGGGATGTCTTAGGGGCCCTCTGAAGCACCCCAAAGTTAGCTAGAAGTCAAGTTATTTAGGAAGTTTTGTCAATAAATGTCAAAAGGGTTTATAACACTCAGTCAGGTAGGATCATATAATTTACTGTGAAATAATAGTTATTCACTTAGCCAAAGTTAACAGAAGATTTCAAAGGTAAATATAGAACAGATCAATTAAGGGGTAAAGAAACTTAAATCTATAATTAAAAGCAGTTCAACACCTGAAGAAAGCATGTCCTCTTAACAGAGAGAAAGGCCAAATTTAAGTTTTTGCACCAACTTACTTTAAACTCATTTACATAAACTTAATTAAATGTATTTTAATCTTGACTAGTCATTCCTAACCACGCACAAACTTTTTTTTCAGGGTCACTTTCCACAAAACTTCTAATCACTTTTTGTAACAGCCACATGTAAGTCAGACCTACTTTCTTTTCCCTTTATAAAATGTAATTTTATTTTTTCTATCTCCTTTATTAAAAACACACATCCTACTTCCTTATTAGATTATGAAACATTCAGTTCAGTTCAGTCACTCAGTCTCACTCTTTGGGACCCCATGAATTGCAGAACGCCAGGCCTCCCTGTCCATCACCAACTCCTGGAGTTCACCCAAACTCATGTGCATCAAGTCGGTGATGCCATCCAGCCATTTCATCCTCTCTGTCGTCCCCTTCTCCTCCTGCCCCCAATCCCTCCCAGCATCTGAGTCTTTTCCAATGAGTCAATTCTTTGCATGAGCTGGACAAAGTACTGGAGTTTCAGCCTCAGCATCAGTCCTTCCAATGAACACCCAGGACTGGTCTCTTTAGGGTGGACTGGTTGGATCTCCTTGCAGTCCAAGGGACTCTGAAGAGTCTTCTCCAGCACCACGGTTCAAAAGCATCAATTCTTCGGTGGTCAGCTTTCTTCACAGTCCAACTCTCACATCCATACATGACCACCGGAAAAACCATAGTATTGATTAGATGGACCTTTGTTGGCAAAGTAACATCACTGCTTTTGAATATGCTATCTAGGTTGGTCATAACTTTCCTTCCAAGGAGTAAGCATCTTTTAATTTCCTGGCTGCAACCACCATCTGCAGTGATTTTGGAGCCCCCCAAAATAAAGTGTGACACTGTTTCCACTGTTTCCCCATCTATTTCCCATGAAGTGATGGGACCGGATGCCATGATCTTTGTTTTGTGAATGTTGAGCTTTAAGCCAACTTTTTCATTCTCCTCTTTCACTTTCCTCAAGAGGCTTTTTAGTTCCTCTTCACATTCTGCCATAAGGGTGGTGTCATCTGCATATCTGAGGTTATTGATATTTCTCCTGGAAATCTTCATTCCAGCTGGTGCTTCTTCCAGCCCAGCGTTTCTCATGATGTACTCTGCATATAGGTTAAATAAGCAGGGTGACAATATACAGCCCTGACGTACTCCTTTTCCTATTTGGAACCAGTCTGTTGTTCCATGTCCAGTTCTAACTGTTGCTTCCTGACCTGCATATAGGTTTCTCAAGAGGCAGGTCAGGTGGTCTGGTATTCCCATTTCTTTCAGAATTTTCCACAGTTTATTGTGATCCACACAGTCAAAGGCTTTGGCATAATCAATAAAGCAGATAGATGTTTTTATGGAGCTCTCTTGCTTTTTCAATGATCCAGTGGATGTTGGCAATTTGATCTCTGGTTCCTATGCCTTTTCTAAAACCAGCTTGAACATCTATCTGGATGTTCACAGTTCACATATTGCTGAAGACTGGCTTGGAGAATTTTGAGCATTACTTTACTAGGGTGTGAGATGAGTGCAATTGTGCGGTAGTTTGAGCATTCTTTGGCATTGCCTTTCTTTGGGATTGGAATAAAAACTGACCTTTTCCAGTCCTGTGGCCACTGCTGAGTTTTCCAAATTTGCTGGCATATTGAGTGCATCTCTTTTCACAGCATCATCTTTCAGGATTTGAAAGAGCTCAACTGGAATTCCATCACCTCCACTAGCTTTGTTCGTAGTGATGCTTTCTAAGGCCCACTTGACTTCACATTCCAGGATGTCTGGCTCTATGTGAGTGATCACACCATCATGATTATCTGGGTCGTGAAGATCTTTTTTGTACAATTCTTCTGTGTATTCTTGCCACCTCTTCTTAATATCTTCTGCTTCTGTTAGGTCCATACCATTTCTGTCCTTTATTGAGCCCGTCTTTGCATGAAAGATGGTATCCCTTGTTATCTGTAATTTTCTTGAAGAGATCTCCAGTCTGGTATTTAATATTGAATATTTCCCAGTTTACGTGAATTTGAAATTTATTTAGGTTAAGTTTTTTTTTTTTTAATTTAGAATTGTTTGATTTGTAAGTGCTTGCTTTTCTTTAGGCCAATTAAATTAGAACTCATTTACAACTTTAACAGTATTATTGGAAGAAAACAAAAGACATACACTGAGGCATACATAAATCCAGACAGACAGACTGACAGAGATCTTACAGTTTTCTGTTTGAGGTTTAAAACGTCTCTTTGATCCTCCTTTTTTTTCTTTGCTTGAAGTTCTAATTTGCCAAAGGCTGAGGTCTCAGGCAAAGTTGGTTGTGTATTTCAAGGACATGGAAAGGGTTAATTGCAATTTTTCTCTTGGGCAGGCCTTTTAACCAGCTAGTTGTTTTTAACTGTATTTTCAAAAAGAATTGGTTTTGCAGTTTCCAAAATGAAAAATTTCTCTCACTTCATTCAATCAGCAATCACGTGCTCACAATCATTCAGAGGTTATCACAACGCCTCCCTTCTCCCTAGTCCCCAGGTTTCTGTAACTGTTGCTCCCTTCCTGGGAGCCCCAAGGAGAGGTTATCAGTCTTCTACCTGTTGGGGTAGGACCTGACTGGGGACTGGCCCTGGGGCCTTACCTGATCTTGTGGCCATTCCTGGTGAGTTGGTCCGCCCCTCCAATGAGTCCAGTCTGGGCTCGGCCATCCAGAGAATCGGAACACGGGTCTGAAAGAAAACCCAGAATACTATCAGGTGGCGCACCTCCGTGTTTGTCTCAGGGTTCCTTTGCTCCAGCCTGGCTAAGCCACCAGTCCGGCTGCTCAGCAGGCCAGCATGAGTGGAATCTCACTGGGGCTTCCAGAAATGTTGCAGAAGCCAGTACTCTAGAAACCAAGCACCACACTCGGAGAGTTGGAGAACTCAGGTTTTTCACGCTAGTGGCCCCAGAGGAGTAACACTCTAAGCTCTGAGCCCCGAACAAAGGGGTTATAGAGTTTTTATACACAGAAAGGCATGATTAAGCATGTTTGTAGGGACTTAGCTATTGCAACCACTCCAGTACTCTTGCCTGGAAAATCCCATGGACGGAGGAGCCTGGTGGGCTGCAGTCCCTGGGGTCGCTAAAGAGTCAGACATGACTGACTGACTTCACTTTCACTTTTCACTTTCATGCATTGGAGAAGGAAATGGCAACCCATTCCAGTGTTCTTGCCTGGAGAATCCCAGGGACGGGGGAGCCTGGTGGGCTGCTGTCTATGAAGTTGCACAGAGTCGAATAGACTGAAGCGACTTAGCAGCAGCAGCTATTGCAAAGAGCAGGACAAGAGTGAGTGAGATAAGCTCCAGTTACTAGTATTATGAGTCCCCACTTTCTGAGACTACGTGACCTACATGATCCAGACTTTGCAAGGAGCAAGCTGAGTTACAGAGGCAGAAGGAGCAGGAGGTTATGTAAAATTTTAACTTTTCCTCTTCAAGAACACTGGAGTGGATTGCCATTTCCTTCTCAAGGGGATCTTCCTGACCCAGGGATCAAACCTGCGCCTCCTGCATTCTTTACTGCTGAGCTACCAGGGAACTAGGGGTTGCCTAACTCCCTGATGGAATGTCACAGTTTACTCTCTTTGGATTTCAGCAACTGATCCCTTCCTTTGCCCCTTAGGCCTAGAATAGGGATCCTGACTTTTATATGCCCGGGGGTATTTCACTGCCTTTTGACTCTTCTCACGTCCATTACTGGCTTTCCTTCCAATCGCCCAATTTGCCATCTCTTTACCCAAGATATCCTGCCTTACAGAGCAGCAAATACAACAGATGTCCACTATACTTCTAAGAAATGTTCATTCTACAATTATTATTTGATTAAACACACAATTTACTAAATGACATCTCTTGGTCATGACTGCTGGGTCTCCATGTTTTTTTGTCCAACAATAACTTCATTTAATAATAACTCAGCAACAAGGTGCTTTCTAGAAATTTTTCCTAGCACAGGACTTGTCTGCACTGCAGGTGCAGAAACACAGGGAGCCCACAGAGCCCATGCAGATCAGGGAGTCATGACTTGAACCACAGAGAAAAGAAGCCAAGTCATAAAGCACGAAGAGCAGTGGAGATCTGGAAGAGGCATGCATTCCAAACAGGCTAAGATTACCATAGCCCTTGTGCGGAGTCCACAGAGGAGATGAGGGTTTATGGAAATCATCACCATCTTCCATCCTCCTGAATTAAAAACAATGACAGGAACCGCAAACCAAGACAACAAATATCAGCATAGCCAAACAATGATATATTTATCAGGAATGGGTAAAGTCCATACTGCTAGCCGTGGACTTGGAGTTTCCCACCAGACTTTAAGTGCCTTCAGGGCAGGGACTGGATTGATCTCTACCCCCAGCGTCCAGGCCTGTGTGAAGCAGAGAGAAGCTGAGAGAACTCATGAGTGGACTCTTTGGCTGGGGCTAGCTTCTAAAGGTGTTGTTAATCAGCTCCGAGACTGGGTATAGAGAAAACTCCACTTTGTGTGCCGTTGTCCCCTGGGGATAAGCTTCATCTCTGGCTGCAGCTGGGGAGCCAACACAAAGATGGACATGGAGAGTTGCCCATGGGCGGGGCGTCCCCTTGGCACTAAGCAAGGAAGTTCTAGTGTAGAAAGTATAACCACAGATAGAGGTTCACGGTTGAATTTAATCAAGCAGATAACTGAAGGGACTCAGACATCAGGGACGGTCACCCTGCCCCATTAGGTCAAGACATCGTGTGCTTAAGTCCCTATGTGATCCCTTGTAGTAGGTCCATTCATGGCCTCCAGAGTGTTTGCAAATCCTCAAGTTCATCTTTCTCCAAGTGAAGGTGCAGTATTGTTCTCCACCCTGCTTTCCACCAAAACATGTAAGAGTCCTGTCTCCTTAATCACTCACTCTCAAACCCACACCCTTCCATACACAAATCGTAGTAAGCTTTCCAGAAAATTCAGGTGTCTTTTGTCATAGCAGAATGGTAGATATTAGATTGCCCTATTCTATTCTTGTTTATATCTTACTTTTTATTGAGCTATAAATTCACATACCGTATAATTCACCCTTTCAAGTGTACAAGTGGATTTTAGTATACTCATAAGGCCATCCAACTGTCACTACTATCTAATCTCCAATTTTCAATAACCCCCAAAAGAAAGCTGGAACCACTAGTAGACTGTTCTCTTCTGAAAATGTTGCTTAGTCATTTCTGCCAGCTCGACTTCTCGACCTCCTGACATGTTGCTTTCCATCACCTCCACCTCTGTCTCTTTGGGGAGTTACTCCTCCTTTCCACTAGTGTTTTTAGGTAGAAGGGAATAGTACAAGGCAGTGCTGTCCAATGGAAATAACATGCAAGCCACATAAGTACTTTGTGGTAGCTCATTGGTAAAGAATCTGCCTAACAATGCAGGAGACACAGGAGATGGGGGTTTGATCCCTGGGTCGGGAAGATCTCTTGGAGGAGGAAATGGCAACCCACTCCTGCCTGGGAAAGAAAATCCCATAGACAGAGGAGCCTCGCAGGCTATATAGGGTCCATGGGGTTGCAAAGAGCTGGACACGACAGAGTATTCACACATGCATACTACATAAGTAATTTAGACTTTTTTAGTAGTCACATTTAAAAAGAAATGAAAAATAAACAGGTAAAATGAATGTTAATCATGTATTTAATTGAACATAGTATATTAAAAATGTTATCACTTCAATATGTAATCTGTGTAAAAGTTATTAATGAGGTACTTTTCCCTGTACCACATTTTTGGTGATTTGTTTGTATGTTACTTCCTTGAAGAAGCCTGCTCCCTTAAGCCTGGCCCCTCCTTTCTGCCTCAGTTACTCATCGCACAGCACTCATTTAGACCCTCTGTAACACTTACCACAGTGCATCATTTTTTTTCTTATATCATGCAGGTAATGTCTATATCCCACACAGGACTGTGAACTTTGTGAGGATGGTGGTATAGTCTGAATTATATTCTCCCTGAATTCATATGTTGAAACCCTAGTTCCCCTGCCCCCCACACTGTGATGGTGTTTGGAGATGGAGGCTTTGGGGGGTGACTAGGTTTAGACGAGTTCATGAGGGTGGGACCCTCATGATGGGATTGGTATCTTTATAGGAAGAGGTTGCCAGGTGGTCTAGTGGCTAATATTCTGCACTCCCAATGCAGGGGCCTGGGTTCAATCCCTGGCCAAGGAACTAGGTCTTGCATGCTGCAGCAAAGATGGAGACTCTGTGTGCCATGGCTAAGACCCAGTGGAGCCAAATAAATAAGTAAATATTAAAAAAAAATAAGAAGAGATGCCAGAGAACTCTCTTTCTCTCTCTGTCATGTGAGGAAACAGTGAAGAGGTCTGCAGTGGACTTCCTTGCAGAGGGCCAGGGAGATCGCTTTCACCAGAAGCTGCTCATGTTTGCACCCTGGTCTCTGATTTCTGCCCTCCAGAACCGTGGGAGAATGGATTTCTGTGGTTGAAAGACCATCCAGTCTATGCTATTTTGTTATGGCAGCCCGAGCTGACTAATACAGGTGGGGTTCACGTTTTCTTTTGCACTTAAAGATTTGTTTTTATTTCCTTTATTCCCAGTTGTTTCAAATCAATATTCTTCTTGGACATTATGGTTCCATGCCTTTCTTGGTGCTCATACAAGTGTATATACCTTCCTAGTATCTCACGGGCTCTTTCACAATAAAGTTATCACACTATACTTCCTCACAGGCAAATTAGCAATGCATTTTGGATATTTCTGTATGAATACTGATCTGTCTTTTCCTTTCCTTTCTTTTTTAAAATTAATAATTTTTATTGGAGCATAGTTGCTTTACGATATTTTGTTAGTTTCTACTGTACAGCAAAGTGAACCAGCTCCACGCATGCATATATCCCCTCTTTTTGGATTTCCTTCCCATTTAGGTCACCATAGAGCACTGAGTAGAATTCCCTGAACTATACAGTAAGTTCTCTATTTTATACACAGTATCAATAGTTCACATGTGTCAGTCAGACAAGGATCACATTGATCTTCCTCACCAGTATATCCCAAGTACCTAAGCATAGTGCCTGGCACATAGTATGATCTCAGTAAAAACTCGGCAAATGAATGACTAAATAGATATTGATGTCAAAAATCATTAAGGTGTAGCAATAGCTTCGGTAGCTTAGGCAAGTCACTTGGAATAGTGTCCCCTGGGAACTTTTCTTTCTGGGAATTGTCACCGAAATGGGAGATGATCCCCCTGGAAGTGGCCCACACAACACAAATGAGTTTTACTCATAGTGTTGTTCAGGCAACAAATGCTGAAACTTGATTCTTTTGTCTGTGAAATGGGGATAAATGGATTGACCCCAAGAGCCATGTGTTCATTCAACAAATACAGAGCCCCCAGGGTATGCCAGGCACTGTCCTAGGGGCTAGAGATTCAACAGGTCACATAGCAAAGTTCTTGCCTTCTCTCAATTTGCATTTTATTGGGGGAGACAAATATTTAAAAATTAACATACCAATATGTCATACAATGTCAGGTAGTGGTAGGAACAATGAAGAAAGTTACCAAGATATCCTAGTTTAAGGGGTGTCGTACAGTGTCTCAAATTGGTAGCCTTTTAAATGGCTTTATAAATGGTAGCCTTTTATATCACTCATTATTCAAGGTATGATTTACTACACAGTATCTAAAGTGACCCTTTCAAAATTGAAGTCAGTTCATGTCTTTCCTTTGTTTAAAGCTTTGTAATGCCATTTCATCACACTTAGAGTAAAAGCCAAAGTCATCGCCATGGTTTAAAGCAAGGTTTTGGTGGTCCAGTGGCCAAGAGTCTGTGCTTCCAATGCAGGGGGCCCAGGTTTGATCCCGGTCGGAGAACTAGATCACATATGCTGCAACGAAGAATTCGTATGCCACAGTGAAGACCAGGCACAGGCAAATAAATAAATAAAGCAGGGCTTCTCTACCTGGGCACCTTGATGCTGGGCTTGGGTACTTCCCTGATGTGTCACCCTGTACACTGTAGGATATTAAAGAGCATCCTTAGACCCTGGCGTCCAATGAGATACCAGTAACACCACACAACCATGACAACAAAAAATGTCTCCAGATATTGTTAGATGTCCCCTGGAGTGGAGGCCAAATCACCCCAGTTGAGAGCCGTTGGCTTAATGGCCCCACGTGAACTGGCCTTGAACCACTGCTCTGATTCACCTCCTGTTGCTCCCTTCCTCACTCATTCCCCTGTGGTCACAATGGCCTCCTTGTTCTTCCTCTAACAGTTATGTCCCCAAGAGCCTTTGTACCGACTCTTCTCTGTGCCTGTAGTTTTCCCTGGGAAGACTGTTCACCTGCTCCTGCTCAGAGGTGCCTTCCCTGACCTCCATATAGAACCCGGGGTCCTCCTCTCTGGTCACAGCACTTGTTGGCTCTTAATACCATATGCATTTGTTCGTGTGCTTGTTGAATGTATCCCATCTCCACCTATAACATACGGCCCACGGGACTGGGACTTGGATGGCTTTGTGTACTGCTGTACCCTCATGGAGAGTGCATAGCACACAGTTGTCATTGTTGTTTAGTTGTTAAGTTGTGTCTGACTCCTTGTGACCCCACTGACAGTAGCCCACCAGGTTCCTCTGTCCATGGGATTTCCCAGGCAAAAATACTGGAGTGGGTTGCCATTGCCTTCTCTGGGGGACCTTCCTGACCCAGGGGTCGAACCCGAGTCTCCTGCATTGCAGGGAGGTTCTTTGCCACTGAGCCACCAGGGAGGCCTGACAGCACCCTGTAGGCGCTTAATAAATATTCTCAAAGAGATGGGAGAATCTCTTTGAGAAATCTGTATGCAGGTCAAGAAGCAACAGGTAGAACTGGACATGGAACAACAGATTGGTTCCAAATTGGGAAAGGAGTACATCAAGGCTGTATACTATCACTCTGTTTATTTAACTTATATGCAGAGTACCTCATGCAAAATGTCAGGCTGGATGAAACACAAGCAATTAAGACTGCTGGAGAAATATCAATAATCTCAGATATGCAGATGACACCACCATTATGGCAGAAAGTGAAGAAGAGCTAAAGAGTCTCTTGATGAAAGAGGAGAGTGAAAACGTTGGCTTAAAACTCAACATTCAGAAAATTAAGATCATGGTATCTGGTTCCATCACTTCATGGCAACTAGATGGGGAAACAATGGAAACAGTGAGAGACTTTATTTTGGGGGGCTCCAAAATCACTACAGATGGTGATTAGAGCCATGAAATTAAAAGACATTTGCTCCTTGGAAGAAAAGCTATGACCAACCTAGACAGCACATTGAAAAGCAGAGACATTACTTTACCAAAAAAGGTCTGTCTAGTCAAATCTATGGTTTTTCCAGTAGTCATGTATGGATGTGAGAGTTGGACTGTAAAGAAAGCTGAGCACCAAAGAATTGATGCTTTTGAACTGTGGTGTTGGAGAAAACTCTTGTGAGTCCCTTGGACTGCAAGGAGATTCAATTAGCCCATCCTAAAGGAAATCAGTCCTGAATATTCATTGGAAGGACTGATGCTGAAGTTGAAGCACCCAAACTTTGGCCACTTGATGTGAAGAATGGACTCGTTGGAAAAGACCCTGATGCTGGGAAAGATGGAATGCAGGAGGAGAAGGGGATGACCGAGGATGGTTGGATGGCATCACCGACTCAATGGACATGAGTTTGAGTAAATTGCGGGAGTTGGTGATGGACAGAGAAGTCCGGCGTGCTGTAGTCCATGGTGTCACAAAGAGTCAGACATGACTGAGTGACTGAACGGAACTGAACAAATAGCTGTTAAAAAAAATAGCTATTGAAAGAATGAACAAATGCATGCATATTAGAAGGATAGGCAGGAACACACAGGATAGGAAAAGCAGGACATGTGTGGGATGTTGAAGAATACAAAGTAGAGCCTGATCTTGGGCTTGGCTGGATGTGAACAAATTAAACAGATTACTGAAACCCAAGCAGGATACTTCATCCATCACTTATCAGACAAGAGGAGCCAGAGGAGGTTTGTAAGTCAGTGAGAAATATGATGGTAAGGATGCAGTAGAAATCAGAAACCTGACTCCAACTAGAAAACAGTGGGGTGAAAGCCTGGATCCAACTAGAAAATAACACAATGCTTTGTGTGTGAGTGGGGACGGCAAATACCTTCCTCTCTTGTGCTGTCTCTGGCTGGTTAGGAACGTGTGGTGAGGGAGTGGGTCCTGCGGGAGAGTGTGCTTTGATTGAATGAGGTCCATGGTGGCATCAGAGTGGGGTGGTGGCAGGGACATCAAGGGTTCTGCACCTCTGTTGGGAGGTGTAAGTCAAGTGCAGAGAAAAAGAGAGCGAACTGGGCAGTCAGGCAAGAAAAGGAAATTTATTAGAGGGAAAAGAGGGTGACTGGCTCTTAAGGAGAACCAGAATTCTCCCTTTCTGATGGAGTCCTTCTTATACACCACCTAGGGAAAATTCTCTGAAGGGATGGTCACGTAGCCGGAGGTCTGGAATCTGGTGGTCTTGCAGCTTTGAGAAGACAGGCACCAGTGAGATAACAGGATGCCATTTGGGCAATTGGGTCGGCCTCACAGATTGCTGTGATTTATTCTTTGTTTGCGAGGTTGACATAACGAGCCATCTTATCAATGAGACCCCATGCAGGCCCTATCAGGAGGAACTAGGTCATTGGCAGTGATGGCTAACGAAAGAGAAAGAGAAATTCTGTAGGTCACAGATCTCTTGGGTTTCCAGTATTTGAGTCCAGTTTGGCAGGTAGCATCTTGCACCATTAGATGTTAGAAGCAACCTAGTGAGTTTTTGGCCATGTGTTGGCAAGAAGGACATCCTGTCAGTCAGGAGGCACCTTTGCTGTGAAAGAAACTAACGGAAACATTGTTAAGACAGCCCGTGGTAGATGAAATGATAGATAAAGATAGGGAGGAGGAAGTGAGCCACCCCAGTACAATGGGGCGATTTAGTGATATCTCCAGGTAGTTTCCCCTTCTTTGTGTAACGTTAATCTTAAGTAAATTTACTTTTAAAATAGTAGTCTGCTATTTTTTTTTAATGGAGTTGCTTAACGTGTTTTTACAAGTGTTACCTTGTTTGTAGCCTTTCTTATGAAATAAGTGGTTGGAACCTCTTTTTAAAGAATTCCACTAACCCAGAGGGAGGGTATGGGGAGGGAGGAGGGAGGAGGGTTCAGGATGGGGAACACAGGTATACCTGTGGCGGATTCATTTCGATGTTTGGCAAAACTAATACAATATTGTAAAGTTTAAAAAGAAAATAAAATTAAAAAAAAAATTCCACTAACCAAACCACATGAAAACAAATGAGGATGAACAAAAGAATCCAGCCTCCAAAAGGAATAACGGATGGCTCCATTTACTTAAAGTGAAAATCAAGTATACCTGATCTGCTGTTAGATGCCAGAATAATGGTGGCTTCTGGGGTGGGGATCACTGGAGGAAGGCCCCAGGGGGATTTCTGGTGAGCTAGTGAAGCTCTGCGTCTGGATGTGGGTGCTGGCTGCACGAGTGGATTCACTCTGTGAAAATTCATCAACATATAAAAAGTCAAAAAATAAGGAAGTTTCCCTGTAATGTACATAACAGACTGGTAGTCTCAAAACTTATTGCCTTGAGTAACTCCATCAGATGAAAGATACACTAGTCATTGGTCAACAAAGATTGGCTATGGATCGTAGCCAATGATGAGTAGGGAAAAAAAACCCTGTGCTTTAGAATCTAATGATTTTCATTGCGCCTCTGCTCTTGTTAGTTTAGTGATAGTGGGAACTTTATATTCTTTGAAGCTTGGTTTAAAGAAACTTTATATTCTTTCACCTATAAAATCAGAATAAAAAATATACTTTGACAGGAGCCAACTGAAAGAGCTCAAAATAATTTAAGCTGGAATAATTTGAGCACTAAGATAAAGTACTGGATTATAACCCAAAGTATAAAATTAATATTCCTGAGTCCATAAAGATAAAAATAAATTAATAAATGAGGGAAAAGAGACAAATCTCCCATGTACAAGAGTTCCAAATAATTTATGTAGGTATTAATACATAGAGGCTTCCTTCCGAAGAGTATAGTATGGAAGAGGGGGTGGATAAAGAGTAACTTCATAGCGGACAAATTTCCCCACTTTACTTCATCCAGGTGATCAAAGGCGATGTCAACATTCATGTCTTGTTGCTTGTTTGTCCTCTTAATACAATGTGATGAAAATGGCCCTGTATCTGTGATCTCCTTTCCCAAGCTCATAACCCCAGTCAGAACATAAGAAAAACATCAGACAAATTTCACCAGAGGGGCATCCTAAAATACAGTTGACTGTGCGTGTGTGCAATATACTTGTGTGCTCAGTCGTGTTCCACTCTCTGTGACCCCATGGACTGTAGCGACCCAGTCCCCTGTGTCCAGGGGATTTTCCAGGCAAGAATACTGGAGTGGGTTGCCATTTCCTTCTCCAAGGGATCTTCCCAACCCGGGGTTCAAACCAGTGTCTCCTGGTGTGGCAGGCAGATTCTTTATCACTGATCCACCTGGGAAGCCCTGTATACTTTAAAACCATCAAAGACAGCAAAAGCAAGAAAAAGTCTGAGAAGAAGCCTAAGGAGATATAATGACTAAGTATAATAAGGGATCCTAGATGGGACCCTGGGATAGAAAAATGACCTTAAGTAAAAAAGTAAGGAAATCTGGTCTGAACATTTGTTAATAATAATGTATCAATATTGGTTCATTAATTTCAGAAAATGTAGCATACTAATGTAAGATGTTAATAATAGTGGAAACTGTAGGCAAAGAGAACTCTATACTCTCTTCGCAATTTTTATATCTAAAACTTTAAAAAATTAAAATCTATTTTTTAAAAAAGACCCACTTTGAGACCTCGGGCATGATATAAGGTAACATATATAAACATAAGGCTCTCAGACTGTTGGGACTTAGACCCAGCACTGTTTTGGGCACAGAGGTGTCTGTGTGTGCGTGTTACTCACTCAGTCCTGTCCTACTCTTTGAGACCCCGTGGACTATAGCCCATCAGGCTCCTCCATCTGTGGGATTCTCCAGGCAAGAACACTGGAGTGGGTTGCTATTCCTTTCTCCAGGGGATCTTCCTGACCCACGGATTGAACCTGGGTCTTCTGCATTGCAGGTGGATTCTTTACTGTCTGAGCCACCAGGGAAGCCTAACAGCACTGTTTTAGGCACAGAGGCTAGAACAATGAACTGGGTTAACCCAATAGATTCCCTGTCCTGGTGGAGGTAACTAGTTCTTTTTCTTTCCTGCCTGTTTTCTTCTCCAATGGGATGTCCCCTAAAGGAGGGACTTTGAGTTCTCCTTGGACAGAAGCTACGGCCTGTAGTTCCCAGAGATTTTCTGTTGAAAACATTCCTTACTCTCCGTTTTACTTATTTACCTAAAGTGTGTCTTCCCCTAGACCAGGGTTTCCCAGCACTATTGCCATTGAGGGCCAGATCATTCTTTGTGGTGGGGGCTGTCCTGAATGCTGTGGGATGTTGAGAAGCGTCCCTGGTTTCTGCGTGTTGTTGGTGTTCAGTTGTGAAGTTGTGTCTGGCTCTGTTTTACCCCATGAATCTTGTCTAGATCCTTAACTCACCTCTTTTTAATGGCTTCTGTGCTTGACTGAGGATTTCTGAAATTCTGGCCTTCTCAGCTGACTGAACATCATCCCCGTCAGTACTGTTTCATGTCCAGTGTTTCTTAACTGACATACCCATAAAAGACATAATATGAAATTTTGGACAATTACAGCATCATTTTCCGTGGCTTTTGAGGATATATACCCCTAACTTTGGGCTTCCCTGATGGCTCAGGGGTAAAGAATCTACCTGCCAATGCAGGAGACATGGGTTTGATCCCTGGGTCAGGAAGATCCTTTGGAGGAGGAAATGGCCACCCACTCCAGTATTTTTGCCTGGGAAACTTCATGGAGGGAGAAGCCTGGTGGGCCACAGTCCATGGGGTCACAAAAGACTCAGACCTGACTGAGTGACTAAGCAACAACGAAAACAATCCCTAACTTAACAATCTGTTGAGAGGCTGAGCTGAATTGGCATTTTTTGTCATGAGATGCTGGAAAGGAGATAGAGATAGATATCAGTCTTAGGAGGACAGGCATGGGCACTGACTGGAGATGAGCATTGGGAGAGAAGGTGTTGGTCCTGAGTAACTAGGAGAACAAGAAATTCCAGAAGGTAAAACAGTTGGGGGCAATTGGTGATGAATTCTGGTTCAACTTGAAATTGCAGCAGATAGAGTTCAGAAGAGGCATCAGGACTAGGCTGTGGTCTGGAAATCCAGCCACTTGCTCAAACCCAGCAGAGCTACCTTGATTGGCTGCTTATTTTGCAAGGCTAGGAGTTGCTTCCTTATACACCACTGAGAACAAACCCACTGCATTTTTCCATCCAGGAAATCAGCCGTAAGTCATTTTCCCTGCCGGATGGATGATGGCAGTCCATCCTGTGTGAAGGGAACTGACATCACTGATGGAGGCCCCTCTTAGGCAGAGAGCTTTCATCCGTGGTGCCCCCATCCCCACCACTGCAAAGCACTCAAGGAGACAATAAATGAATCATAGCAATAATAGAACATGAAAGAAGCAAATCTAGGTCTGAGAGCCAGCTCGTTTTCCTGGTTTTGTTTTCAGTTCATGAGAACCTTTTATTATCCCTATGTTTTTAAAAAACTCATTTATTTTTCATTGAAGGTATTGTGTTGGTTTCTGCCAAACATCAACATGAATCAGCCATAGGTATTCCTATGTCCCCTCCATCTTGAACCTCCCTCCCATCTCCTTCCCCATCCCACCCCTCTAGAATGTTACAGAGCCTGGGTTTGAGTTCCCTGAGTCATACAGTGAATTCCCATTGGCTATCTATTTTACATATGGTAATGTACATTTCCAGGTTCCTCTGAGAGCCAGCTCTTGCACATCCCAGCTGTGTAGCCTTGAACGAGTAATCTCTTGGCATCTCAGTTACCCATCTTAACATAGGTATATCAATAGTACTGAAGAGATATTCATAAAGGTTTTCACATTCCAGGAAAAATTCATTTTCATTAAAAATTTGACATGAGAGCTTCCCTGGTGGCTCAGTGGTGAAGACTCCGCTTGCCAACACAAGAGACATGGGTTCAATCCCTGGCCCGGGAAGATCCCACCTGCTGCAGAGCAATCAAGCCCTTCAGCTGCAACCACTGAAGCCTGCACGTCTAGAGCCTGTGTTTAGCAACAAGAGAAGCCACCACAATGAGACGCCCTGTGTACCACAACTAGAGAATCATCCCTACCCACCCAAATTAGAGAAAATCCTTCACAGCAATGAGGGCCCAGCACAGCCAAAACATAAAACTTAAAATTATTTTTAAAAATTGACATGAAAGATCTAGCTAAGCTCTGTGATGACCTAGAAAGAGAGATGGAGGGTGGGTGGGAGGAGGCACAAGAGGGAGAAGATAAATAAATATATATATATTAAAAACATCAATTCTTCGATGCTCAGCTTTCTTTACAGTCCAACTCTCACATCCATACATGACTACTGGGAAAACCATAGCTTTGACTAGATGGACTTTTGTTGGTAAAGTAATGTCTCTGCTTTTTAATATGCTGTCTTAGTTGGTCATCACTTTCCTTCCAAGGAGTAAGCGTCTTTTAATTTCATGGCTGCAGTCACCATCTGCAGTGATTTTAGAGCCCAGAAAAATAAATAATTTGAGCACTAAGATAAAGTATTGGATTATAACCCAAAGTATAAAATTAATATTCCTGAGTCCATAAAGATAAAAATAAATTAATAAATGAGGGAAAAGAGACAAATCTCCCATGTACAAGAGTTCCAAATAATTTATGTAGGTATTAATACATAGAGGCTTCCTTCCGAAGAGTATAGTATGGAAGAGGGGGTGGACAAAGAGTAACTTCATAGCGGACAAATTTCCCCACTTTACTTCATCCAGGTGATCAAAGGCAACGTCAACATTCATGTCTTGTTGCTTGTTTGTCCTCTTAATACAATGTGATGAAAATGGCCCTGTATCTGTGATCTCCTTTCCCAAGCTCATAACCCCAGTCAGAACATAAGAAAAACATCAGACAAATTTCACCAGAGGGGCATCCTAAAATACAGTTGACTGTGCGTGTGTGCAATATACTTGTGTGCTCAGTCGTGTTCCACTCTCTGTGACCCCATGGACTGTAGCGACCCAGTCCCCTGTGTCCAGGGGATTTTCCAGGCAAGAATACTGGAGTGGGTTGCCACTTCCTTCTCCAAGGGAGACTTGGGTTCCATCCCTGAGTCGGGAGGATCCCCTAGAGAAGGGCATGGCAACCCACTGCAATATTCTTGTCTGGAGAATCCAGTGGACAAAGGAGCCTGGTGGGCTACAGTCCATGGGGTTGCAAAGAGTTGGACATGACGGAGCTACTAACACAGACTTTGTACAGCAGATACCAATACAACACTGTAAAGTAGTTATCCTCCAATTAAGCAAAAAAGCTCTAGCTAATTCCCAGGGGTTCACCACCCAACATCACTATCTTTTAAGAGTGCCAAAGTCAACACAGGTAGTGTCAGTGGTATAACTGTCAAGTGTTTTCTCTTCCTGGATTAGAAGCTGAGCCTTGTAGGGCTCTCAGGGAATTATTAGGTACCTTACAGTTTTATTATGTGTCTACCATTTTATTGCACCTTAATCTATTTTATAGGGACCAGGCAGGGTCAACATGAGGGTGGCAATCTGGTGGAGTGCTTAAATTTCAAACAAGGGTGGGGAAAGTCTTTTCCTCCCTAGTTTTCCACGGTTTTACAGATAAATAACTCTAGACCCAGATGACCTTTGTAAGTGGGACAAAGTGTGGCAGGTATGTTGGGTTCAAAAGGCTGCAGAGGTGGGGCGGGTCACAGTGGTGAAGGCAGTGGGCGATAGAGGTGCGCATGTGCAATAGGAAGTGGGAACCCTGGACCTGAGAGCGTGGGGGGAGGGGAGTCGGGGGACGGGAGAGGGCGGTGGGGACGGGGGACAGGGAGTGGCAAGGGGCAGCTTTGGGATCCTCAGCTTCAGCACACGAGTTCCTCGTAGGAACGCAGGCCCACAGTTGGCCTATATTCTGGTTGATCAAGAGAAACCACCGATCTGGGTTTTCAGGTGGCATTCTTGGATTTTAGCCTTTGCTTAAATTTTTAAGAAATACACTGTATGGGCCAAGCAAAACACATATTCAGATAGTGTCCTCTTATTTGATACACACAGGTCCTCCATTTGTGTTTGTCTATTCCACTCAGTTCAGTTCAGTCGCTCAGTCGTGTCCGACTCTTTGCGACCCCATGAACTGCAGGCACGCCAGGCCTCTGTCCATCACCAACTCCCAGAGTCTACCCAAACCCATGTCCATGGAGTCGGTGATGCCATCCAACCATCTCATCCTGTGTCATCCCCTTCTCCTCCTGCCCTCAATCTTTCCCAGCATCAGGGTCTTCTCAAATGAGTCAGCTCTTCCCATTATGTGGCCAAAGTATCGGAGTTTCAGCTTCAACATCAGTCCTTCCAATGAAGAGAAGTGAAAGTCCACTATGAGAATGGGCCCTGGCACCTCTGAAGAGGCCCACCCCCTGAGAAACTCTGTTTTAAGCTGCTGTTGTTCAAAGATATTGACAAAGGGGAGACTTCGAGGAGCTTTAGGGAAGGAGAGTCTAGGAGAGATGAGACCGCTGGCAGAAAGCACAGTACTTGGCCAATTCATTATTGTGGTTAGAATGTCTGTGATGATCTTCTGAGATAAGAACTCAAAATCCTTTGGTTCTAGGAACCAGAAGTAGCCAATGAAAGGAGTAGCATGGGTTTAAAACAAACAGAAACGCAGTTGCTATTTATTTAACACCTGGGTAGCAACTGCCATGTGGCAGGCTCTGTTGCAATTACTCTGGTATATAAAATCATTTAATCTTTCGGACAATCTTATGAGGCAGGTCCTAGTATCATCTCACTTTATAGATAAGGAAACTGAGGCACAGAGAGGTAAATTGACTGGCCAAAGTCACACAGCTTGAAAGTAGCAGAGCCAGGATTTGGACCCAGGGATCCTGGCTCCAAAATCCGGGCTCCAATCATGTTTTTCTTTGCTGCATTTTCATGGGGAGAATTTTATCTAGTAGTGAAAAATGATGACTTTTGGTTTTGCAGACTGTGGAAATAGCTAAAACTGGTTTCAGTTCAGTCACTCAGTCGTGTCCGACTCTTTGTGACCCCATGAATCGCAGCACGCCAGTCCTCCCTGTCCGTCACCAACTCCCGGAGTTCACCCAAACCCATGTCCATCGAGTTAGTGATGCCATCCAACCATCTCATCCTCTGTTGTCCCCTTCTCCTCCTGCCTTCAATCTTTCCCAGCATCGGGGGCTTTTCACATGGGTCAGCTCTTCACATCAGGTGGCCAAAGTATTGGCGTTTCAGCTTCAACATCAGTCCCTCCAATGAACACCCAGGACTGATCTCCTTTAGAATGGACTGGTTGGGTCTCCTTGCAGTCCAAGGGACTTTCAAGAGTCTTCTCTAGCACCACAATTTAAAAGCATCAATTCTTCGGCGCTCAGCTTCCTTTATAGTCCAACTCTCACATCCATACATGACCACTGGAAAAACCATAAGCCTTGACTAGACGGACCTTTGTTGGTAAAGTAATGTCTCTGCTTTTTAATATGCTGTCTTGGTTGGTCATCACTTTCCTTCCAAGGAGTAAGTGTCTTTTAATTTCATGGCTGCAGTCACCATCTGCAGTGATTTTAGAGCCCAGAAAAATAAAGTCAGCCACTGTTTCCCCATCTATTTGCCATGAAGTGATGGGACCGGATGCCATGATCTTAGTTTTCTGAATGTTGAACTTTAAGCCAAGTTTTTCATTCTCCTCTTTCACTTTCATCAAGAGGCTCTTTAGTTCTTCTTTGCTTTTTGCCATAAGGGTGGTGTCATCTGTATATCTATAATACTAATTTAAAAATTAGTTGTCAAATCACATGTGTACTATAATTATAGTTATTAAAGAACAGTGTATAGGAAAAAAAGACTAGAAGAAAAAGCAAGAAAGTTATAAAACTTATGCTAGATTGGTGGTGTTATGGGTAACTTCTTTTGTTTATCCTGATGTTGCTCTTAAAGTTTTATTACTTATATGATGTTTTAATACTGTCTAGAAAAAATTGGTAGCTCAGGGGTAAAGAATCTACCTGCCAATGCAGATGTGGGTTTGACTCCTGAGAGGAGATACCCTGCAGAAGGAAATGGTAACCCACTTCTGTATTCTTGCCGTGGACAAAGGAGCCCGGCAGGAGCCTCCCAGTCCACGGGGTTGCAAAGAGCCGGACACAACTGAGTGACTAAACAATAACAACAACAACAAAGAAATCATTTACAGTGTTGCAAATTCTTCCTTCTTCATCCTTTTCTGAATGCAGCTTCCGAGGAACCAGCTTGTGTCCAAGAGCACATGCTGTTAGTCTTGACAGGCGTGTTTCATTCAGGGGACCTAGCCTTAAAGAACTCCAGAACTTGAGTTATTCACAACTTGCCGACGACTTGACCCAACAAATGATGAGCTATGTTTCTATTCACCAGCTCCATACGGCAATAGCATAAATCCACTTACAGTTAGCCCACCAGCTCAGAAACTATCATTCTTAACTCTTCTGAGTTAAAGTGATTCACATTTCCGTTTTTCACACAAATTGAGAGACTTTATTAATATTTTAGAATAAATCATAATTTCACGTTCACTCCAGTTTTGCAAAAATGAGACTCTAGTACTTGTTGCTTGCTCCAAGCTGATGATTTTCCAGGCCACTAGAGACAGAATGATCTCAAAGGGCATAGCTTAAAACCACCCCCAGCAATTCCTACACCCTCTCTTGGGGTAGGCATCCAACTCCACAGGTGTTTGTTAGGACTTAGAGGCTAGGAACCCTCGATACTAGTGACATAAGACTCTCTGCGTTTTTAAGGCATTAAGGCCAGTGGC
This sequence comes from Bos grunniens, assembly GCF_055505025.1. Classification (NCBI taxonomy): domain Eukaryota; kingdom Metazoa; phylum Chordata; class Mammalia; order Artiodactyla; family Bovidae; genus Bos; species Bos grunniens. Next base: position 8,783,254 of record NC_141182.1, read on the forward strand.
CTCTTAAATGCCCATTTAGCCAACACATGCTTTTTTGTGTGTAATTTTTTGGCTGTGCTGTGTAGCATGTCGGATCTTAGTTCCGCCACCAGGGATTGAAGTCTCTCTCCCTGGATTGGAAGTGGACAGTCTTAACCACTGGACTGCTGGAGAAGTCCCCAACACACGCCTTTTATTGATCAGCTACTATATGCTAGGCCCTGTGCTCTGGAAGAATAGAATATTTTATATTCCAGATGTTTATTTATCAACCCCTGCCTGGGTTTCAACCTACCTCTGCCATGTCCAGCTAAATGACTTAACCCTTCTGTGTTTCAGTTTCCTCCTCCGTAGAGTGATGATAGTAAAATGACTTATCTCCCAGGGTGGGTGGAGTTAATATGTGTGAAGCTGGATGGGTCTTGGTAAGCATTCGAGTCACACTAGGTTTGATAATTTTCAGAGGCTGGTGGTTTAGTTGCTCGGTTGGCTGCAACTCTTTATGACCCCATGGACTGTAGCCCACCAGGCTCCTCTGTCATGTGATTTTCCAGGCAAGAATACTGGAGCAGGTTGCCATTTCCTTCTCCAGGGGATCATCCTGACCCAGGGATTGAACCTGAGTCTCCTGCATTGCAGGCGAATTCTTTACCAACTGAGCTACTGATGGGTAGGTTATGAAACATTTTGCCTTTCCACAAAGTGCTAGTTGCTCAGTTGTGTCTGACTCTTTGTGTCTAAGCTCATGGACTGTAACTTACCAGGTTCCTCTGTCCATGGAATTCTTCAGGCAAGAATACTGGAGTGGGTTGCCATTCCCTTCTCCAGGGGATCTTCCTAACCCAGGGATTAAACCTGGGTCTCCTGTATTGCAGGCAGATTATTTATCAGGGAGCCACGAGGGAAAGTAGCTTTCACAAAGGCCCCTGCCTTGTCTTTGGGTTTCTGGAGTGCACAAGGGTTACTCTATCTTGACAGGGAGTGGCTCTCCAGCCACCTACATTCTCAAGGCCCTCTAGCCCCTGCCTGGCCCTAAGACACCAGGGTTAGCATAGCCTGATCGTTCACACAGCAGATCAGAAATGATGTCTGGGTTAGAGCCACAATACTGGTAACAGTCACGTATGATATGCTGGGCTTTGTGCAGAACATTCTCTGTCTTGTTGACTTCCAAGATCAGCCTAGGAGGGAGGAACCGTTATAACCCCACTTCCCAGATGAATAAGTGGAGGCTCTGTACTACTTTATGTAATGTTACCCAAGGCTCAGACATGGCAGAGGCAGAATCAAGCAGGCAGAGTCTTAACCAAGATGTTTAGCTATCAGTAGAGGTGAACTTCCTATCTACCAAGATCATGCATGTAAACACCTGAAATTCAGGAAGAATGTCATGTACCTAGTATTATTTTTTTTTAAAGATCTATTATAGTAATTCCAGGCATTGTTAAGCACATCACAAATCATAACTGATGTAGGCACCGTTATCAAGTCCATTTTAGAGATGAGGAAGCTGAGGCACAGAGAGGTTAAACAACTCAAGCAGGGTTGCAGAGGTGGGGGGCCAAGTTCACAACCAAGCCCAATTTACCTTGATTCGTGGACCTAACATTCTAGGTTCCTAGGCAGTATTACTCTTGCCTGGAAAATCTCATGGATGGAGGAGCCTGGTGGGCTGCAGTCCATGGGGTCGCTAAGAGTCGGGCACGACTAGGCGACTTTACTTTCACTTTTCACTTTCATGCATTGGAGAAGGAAATGGCAACCCACTCCAGTATTCTTGCCTGGAGAATCCCAGGGACAGAGGAGCCTAGTGGGCTGCCGCCTATGGGGTCACACAGAGTTGGACACGACTGAAGTGACTTAGCAGCAGCAGCAGGCAGTATTATTCTTTATACCATTGGACTTTACTTTCACCACCAGTTCAGTTCAGTTCAGTCACTCAGTCATGTCTGAGTCTTTGTGATCCCATGGACTGCAGCACACCAGGCCTCCCTGCCAACTCCCAGAGTTTGCTCAAACTCATGTCCATTGAGTGGGTGATGCCATCCAACCATCTCATCCTCTGTCATCTCCTTCTCCTCCTTCCTTCAATCTTTCTCAGCATCAGGGTCTTTTCCAATGACTCAGTTCTTTGCATCACGTGGCCAAAGTATTGGCGTTTCAGCTTCAGCATCAGTCCTTCCAATGAATATTCAGGACTGATTTGCTTAAGGATTGACTGGTTGGATCTCCTTGCAGTCAAGGGACTCTCAAGAGTCTTCTCCAACACCACAGTTCAAAAGCGTCAATTCTCTGGTGCTCATCTTTCTTTATAATCCAGCTCTCACACCCATACATGATGACTGGAAAAACCATAGCTTTGACTACACGGACCTTTGTCAGCAAAGTAATGTTTCTGCTTTTCAATGTGCTATCTAGGGTTGGTGTAACTTTTCTTCCAAGGACCAAGTGTCTTTTGATTTCAAGGTTGCAGTCACCATCTGCAGTGATTTTGGAGCTCCCCCAAATAAACTCTCTCATTGTTTCTATTGTTTCCCCATCTATTTACCATGAAGTGATGGGACTGGATGCCATGACCATAGTTTTCTGAAAGTTGAGTTTTGAGTCCACTTTTTCACTCTCCTCTTTCACTTTCATCAAGAGGCTCTTTAGTTCACCACCAGATACACCACAACTGAGCATCATTTCCGCTTTGGCCCAGCCTCTTCATTCCTTCTGGGGCTATTAGTACTGGCCCTCCACTCTTCCCCAGTAGCATATCAGACACCTTGGGTGTGCTTATCTTCCAGTGTCTTATCTGTTTGCCTTTTCATACTGTTCATGGGGTTCTTGCAGTAAGAGTACTAGGGTGGTTTGCCATTTCCTCCTCCAGCGGACCACGTTTTGTCAGAACTCTTCATTATGACCCGTCCAACTTGGGTGGCCTTGCATGGCGTGGCCATAGCTTCACTGAGTTATGCAAGCCTCTTCACCATAACAAGACTGTGATCCATGAAGGGGTTTTAAAAATTAACTAATTAACCTTGGCTGCATCAGGTCTTAGTTGAGGCATGTGGGAGGTTCACTGTGTCATAGAGGATCTTTAGCTGCAGTGCACAGATTCTCTAGTTGTGGCCCAAGGGCTTTGTGGTCCTGCAATATGTGGGATCTTAGTTCCCTGAGCAGGGATTGAACCTGCAACCCTTGCATTGCAAGATGTATTCTTAACCACTGGATCACTAGGGAAGTCCCTCCGGGGAGGTGTTGTTAGCTTTAAAGTCAGATATCTTTTCTAATCACTTGCATATTGATCCTTGAGTTGATTGTCAGTGTGCTCTCTGATTTCCTGAACTTTCTGATTTTTAGGGGCATGCCTGACTGTAGCCCCCAGATGCTGACAAGGCAGTTCTTTCAGGGTTTACAGGACAGACCACCTGGCACAGCCAATGTGAATATGATCTCTTATCTTTAGAGCTGTAGAGACTTAGTAATTGTTACACATTTATTCTGGTATGGCTCAAAGGGTGAGTTTATGTCCACGATGTCTTCATCTTAAAATTTCAGATATCTCTATTTTGTACTTGTGGGTATAAACCAAATTTCTACAGCCCATAATACACTCCAAGTGGGTGGGGTAGACTCGCATCTCAAATTCTGAGATTTTGCCCCCATCCCCACGCTCTGCTGATGCCCAGCCCTGCGTTGCAGGAAGTGGGGGCCCCACCGCCTAACGTCAGGGGCTGGAAGTGAACCGTTGTTGGGGCACAGGGTGTGGACGAAGACCACAGTTGGGAGAGCGTGTCTCAGCTGAGCACTTTGGATTAGTCTCCTTAATTTCCAACATGGAAGAAACTTACATCAATACTCTGAATCCTGAAAAGCTGTTATGATGCCCTTATGATAAAAACCACCAGATCAGAGCCTGCAGGTTTCCTTATCAGTTTATCAAGTGCAGAAAGAATCATCTTGATGTCGCAAACTGACGACTTGTCCCTTCAATGCTCGCTGTCAGGTTCCTTGGGCTGAAATCAGTCATCACATCTCAAGCTGTGATGACAACAGCTGTATTGAGCAGGGTGTAGTCAACCAAAGCAGGAACCTTGGGCAAGAGACTGGCTGAGAGCACAAGGCAGTGCCCTCCTTGCCTAAGACTGGGATAAAGGTTTGTGGGGACAGACCAGCACCCCGTTTGTCTGGGGCACGGCCAACTTCTGTGGCATTGCAAGCAACATTGGAGAAGGCAATGGCACCCCACTCCAGTACTCTTGCCTGGAAAATCCCATGGATGGAGTCTGGTAGGCTGCAGTCCATGGGGTCTCTAAGAGTCGAACACAACTGAGTGACTTCACTTTCACTTTTCACTTTCATGCATTGGAGAAGGAAATGGCAACCCACTCCAGTGTTCTTGCCTGGAGAATCCCGGGGACTGCGGAGCCTGGTGGGCTACCGTCTATGGGGTCGCACAGAGTCCAACATGACTGAAGTGACTTAGCAGTAGCAGCAGCAGCAGCAGCAGCAAGCAACATAGGAACAGAAGAGTAACCTGGCTTCAGGCATGCACGTTCCCAAGTCTCTGCCATATGTTCTGCCATGGAAAAACAATGGAACAATAGTAACAATATTCACAGTAACAATAGTTAATCAATTGTCAGACCCTGGAAGACTCTTGCTTCTTTCTGCTACAGTAGGTTCTTCACTTTTTTCTCCTAAGCTAATTATAGAAGGATAAACTGTGACTTTCACACTGACAAGTACTTCTCCCTGCCACTCTGAGTCCTTACTCATTTGATGCAAGAAAGAAGCCTCGTGCTCAGAAGAACTGTTTCAAATAAACCATCATTGTAGATAGCTTGATAATTTGGTTAAGTGCCTGCATCCCAAGATCAGAATTCATATCCCGTTCCACATTAATGAAACAGAATTATCTAAATTTACCTTAAGTTCAGTTCATTTCAGTCACTCAGTCGTGTCTGACTCTTTGCGACCCCATGGACTGCAGCATGCCAGGCCTCCCTGTCCATCACCAACTTCCAGAGCTTGCTCACACTCACGTCCATTGAGTTGGTGATGCCTTCCAACTGTCTTATCCTCTGTCATCCCCTTCTCCTCCTGCCTTCAGTCTTTCCCAGCATCAGGGTCTTTTCCAGTTCTTCACATCAGATGGCCAAAGTATTGGAGTTTCAGCATCAGTCCTTCCAATGAATATTCAGGACTTAATTCCTTTAGGATAGACTGCTTGGATCTCCTTGCAGTCCAAGGGACTCTCAAGAATCTTCTCCAACACCACAATTCAAAAGCATCAATTCTTCAGGGCTCAGCTTTCTTTATAGTCCACCTTTCACACCCATACAAGACTAGTGGAAAAACCATAGCTTTGACTAGATGGACTTTTGTTGGCAAAGTAATGTCTCTGCTTTTTAATGTGCTGTCTAACTTGGTCATAGCTTTTCCTCCAAGGAGCAAACATCTTTTAATTTCATGGCTGCAGTCATCATCTGCAGCGATTTTGGAGCCCCCCAAAATAAAGTCTCTCACTATTTCCATTGTTTCCCCATCTAGTTGCCATGAAGTGATGGGACCAGATGTCATGAACTTAGTTTTTTGAATGTTGAGTTTTAAGCCAACTTTTTCACTCCTTTTTCACTTTCATCAAGAGGTTCTTTAGTTCTTGTTCACTTTCTGCCATAAGGGTGGTATCATCTGCATATCTGAGGTTATTGATATTTATCTGGGCAATCTTGATTCCAGCTTGTGCTTCATCCAGCCCAGTGTTTCTCATGATGTATGTATTCTATGCATGTAAATTAAATAAGCAGGGTGACAATGTACAGCCTTGATGTACTCCTTTCCCTATTTGGAACCAATCCATTGTTCCATGTCCAGTTCTAACTGTTGCTTCTTGACCTGCATACAGATTTCTCAGGAGGCAGGTCAGATGGTCTGGTATTCCCATCTTTTAAAGAATTTTCCACAGTTTGTTGTGATCCACACAAAGACTTTGGTGTAGTCAATAAAGCAGAAGTAGATGGTTTTCTGGAACTCTCTTGCTTTTTCTATGATCCAACAGATGTTGGAAATTTGATCTTTGGTTCCTCTGCCTTTTCAAAATCCAGCTTGAACATCTGGAAGTTCACAGTTCACGTATTGCTGAAGCCTGGCTTGGAGAATTTTGAGCAAGCATTACTTTACTAGCATGTGAGATGAGTGCAATTGTGCGGTAGTTTGAGCATTCTTTGGCATTGCCTTTCTTTGGGATTGGAATGAAAACTGACCTTTTCCAGTCCTGTGGCTACTGCTGAGTTTTCCAAATTTGCTGGCATGTTGAGTGCAATGCTTTCACAGCATCATCTTTCAGGATTTGAAAGAGCTCAACTGGAATTCCATCACCTCCACTAGCTTTGTTTGTAGTGATGCTGCACTACAAAGTAAGGCCCACTTAACTTCACATTCCAGGATGTCTGGCTCTAGGTGAGTGATCACACCATTGTGATTACCTGGGTAGTGAAGATCTTTTTTGTATAGTTCTGTATATTCTTGCCACCTCTTCTTAATATCTTCTGCTTATGTTAGGTCCATACCATTTCTGTCCTTTATTGTGCCCATCTTTGCATGAAGTGTCCCCTTGGCATCTCTAATTTTTCTGAAAAAATCTCTAGTCTTTCCCATTCTATTATTTTTCTCTATTTCTTTGCATTGATCACTGAGGAAAGCTTTCCTATCTCTCCTTGCTATTCTTTGGAACTCTGCATTCAAATGGGTATATCTTTCCTTTTCTTCTTTGCTTTTAGCTTCTCTTCTTTTCTCAGCTGTCTGTAAGGCCTCCACAGACAACCATTTTGTCTTTTTGCATTTCTTTTTCTTGGGGATAGTCTTGATCACTGCCTCCTGTACAATGTCATGACCCTCTGTCCATAGTTCTTCGGGCATTCTGTCTATCAGATCTAATCCCTTGAATCTATTTCTCACTTCCACTGTGTAATTGTAAGGGATGTGATTTAGATCATACCTGAATGGTCTAGTGGTTTTCCCTACTTTCTTCAATTTAAGTCTGAAGTTTGCAATAAGGAATTCATGATCTGATCCAGTCAGCTCCCGGTCTTATTTTTGCTGACTGTATAGAGCATCTCCATCTTTGGCTGCAAAGAATATAATCAATTTGATTTTGATTTTGACCATCTGGTGATGTCCATCTGTAGAGTCTTCTCTTGTGTTGTTGGAAGAGGGTGTTTGATATTACCAGTGGATTCTCTTGACAAAATTGTGTTAGCCTTTGACCTGCTTCGTTTTGTACTCCAAGGCCAAATTTGCCCATTACTCCAGGTGTTTCCTGACTTCCTACTTTTGCATTCCAGTACCCTATAATGAAAAGGACATCTTTTTTTGATGACTATAACTCAGATGACCATTATATCTATTACTGTGGGCAAGAACCCCTTAGAAGAAATGGAGTAGCCATTGTAGTCAACAGAAGAGTCCGAAATGCAGTACTTGGATGCAATCTCAAAAATGACAGAATGATCTCTGTTGGTTTCCAAGGCAAACCATTCAATATCATGGTAATCTAAGTCTATGCCCCAACCAGTAATGCTGAAGAAGCTGAAGTTCAACAGTTCTATCAAGACCTACAACACCTTCTAGAACTAATACCCAAAAAGTTACCTTAAAGGATCCAACTAAAGCAAGCAAGCAATTTGGATTGGAAAAAGTAACTGTGTATTTGTGTTCTCTGAAGCACACGGGCCAAATTCCTTCTAGCATTTACAGGAATGGACCGTTTCTGATTAGTGAAAAAAAAAAATTCTGAGATTAGACATATGTTTTGCATATGACCTTATCCTCTGGTTTCACAAAGCAATGCCCTTAGGGATTTCTATCTGGTTTCTGTTGCAGGCGTCTTCCCAGGGTTCAGTGGTTTGGGAGAAGGCCATGGCTAGGGGCAAGCTTTCAAGGAGGTGAGAAGGGCAGGTGGCTAGGAGTCTTCATCTTTCATAATTCATAAGGAATTGGACCCTGTAGGTAGCCCCTTCTATTGTCCTCGGTCCACTTTGAAGCAGGACCTGACATTTTGTTATAGCTTTAAAAAGAAAAACCAACTCCAACTTGTTAGTTTGTAATGAAAATTTTACTGAAGACTGTATGGAAGTTATTACAGCAAACACTACACGTAGAGATGAGTGAAAAAGCTTCTGTCAGATGTCTTTTTCTCTGCTACATTCTTTGACCACCTGGACCCCTTCCCTTCATCAGCATTTCTCCTTCCATTTATGTCCCCACCTCAAATTCTTCCTCATCTCCTTTTTTTTAATAAAGAGAAATTTGTCTGTTGTGGCTTCTCTGCCCATTTTCCACTTAGCAAAGGAGAAAACTTCCTCAAGACTCACTCTCTACACAGAACATGGACCATCATAAACAGCATGCAGTGAGTTTTTCTTCAATAATTTCTCCTGCCATTTTAGTCTGAGCCCATTTTGTATTGCTTTGGCCCCTTGCAGGTTGTGATTCTGGGTTTGGCCATGGTTTGGCCAAGTATCTGGACGAGCTGGGCTTCACTGTATTTGCCGGAGTTCTGGATGAACAGGGGTCTGGAGCAGAGGAATTACGAAGAACCTGCTCCAAGAATCTCTCTGTGCTCCAGCTGAACATCACCAACACGCAGGAGATAAAAGCGGCCTACAGCAAAGTGAAGGAGAAGCTGCAGAACAAAGGTACTGCCTTCAGCTACCTGTGCCCTCGACTGCCCTCCATCCTCCTTGCAAATGACCAGCACTGGTTCTAGCCTCTAATTACCACTTCCCTCTAGTCTCAGATGGCATCTGGAGACACCTGCACTGAGCCCCTGCCCCTTGCTGGGACCTCTTGCAGATATGAAGACATTGGGAAGGAGTCAGGCATGGTCCTTCCTCAGAACTTACAGAATTCTCCATCTCATTCCCTCCAACCTCTGCTCAGTCACTCTCCTGTTACTTGCTGCCCCTCCACATGTCTTTCCTCTTACTGATACTAACATGTATTAGACTTGAAGTAGCTTCATAATGGAGAAGGCAATGGCAACCCACTCCAGTGTTCTTGCCTGGAGAATCCCAGGGACTGGGGAGCCTGGTGGGCTGCCATCTCTGGGGTTGCACAGAGTCGGACACGACTGAAGCGACTTAGCAGTAGCAGCAGCAGCTTCATAATGGCTGTCTTTCTTAGCCCCTGCCTTTCTCTTCCTCTCCCTTCATAGCCAGGCTCTTTGGAACCCTGCTGCCCAGTTTTCACTTCTTGACACATCTCCCTAAATGGTCTAGCCATGGGGATCAGTCTGTATTATCTTGAACACCAAGCTCTTAACTTCTCTGCAGTGTTTGAATGTGTTGATTACCCTCCCCTCCTTGGGCTTTGGGGGTCTCCAGCCACATCTTGCCCTCTAAGTTCTCTGATCATTCTTTCTGCTTCTCTTATATGAACCTCCTTCCTCTACCCACCATACCAGTCCCCTAAGTGTGAGTGTTACTGAGGGCTCTGTCCCCAGACCCCACTCCAAGTTTCCTGGGCTATCCTGTTTCCCTTCCTACACCAGGAATTTTCACCTGGGAAGTGTCTTAAAATACCTATGTGTGAACCCAGGATGGGCTATGCAATTTAGGGGATGCAGTGCAAAATTGCAACTTTATGTGGGGCCCCTTGTTTACAAAATGTTTACAATGTTAAGGTAATGCCAGTGGAAAATTAAACCAAGCTTGAGATCTTTCTGAAGCACAGGTCACACATCTGTGATTCCCACACAGCCTGGGGACTTTTCCCTAGCAGATTAAATCGGTATCTACAGACAGTAACTCAGCAGATCTTCGCAGCGAGGCTGGTACTGGTGCTCTCCTTTTGCTGGGAAGGTCCACTATAAAGAAGATCCCATTTGGGGGTCCCAGTATTAGCATATTTTAAAGCTCCTCCAGCAATGCTAATATTCTGCCAGAGCTGAGAAACACTGCCATTTAATCCAGTAATTTCTGAATCTGTGTTAACAACATAGCCCTCTTTTCAACATCAGGACCTATAGGCATATACAACTGGTTACCAGATATCCCGCCTCAATTTGTCAAAAACGGACCTCATTATTTTTTCCTCTGCTTCTAGTCTGCAAATCAGTTTCCCCTCCTGCATCCGACGACGGAGGCGCTGGCTCAGACACCGGCTGCGCTTAGTTGCTCAGTCATGTCTGACTCTGTGACCCCATGGACTGTAGCCGGCCAGTCTCCTCTGTCTAGGGGGATTCTCCAGGCAAGAATACTGGAGTGGGTTGCCATGCCCTCCTCCAGGGGATCTTCCCAATCCAGGGATCAAACCCAGGTATCCTGCAGGCGAATTCTTTACTGTCTGAGCCACCAGGGAAGCCCAGGCACTGCCACCTAATCAGTCATTCAAGCCAAACAAGCTGGGTTCACTTAGGCCTGCAGCTTACCCTTGATTTCTGCATCCTGTCGGTCCTGAGTCCTGTCAATTCTATGTCCTAGATCTTTATCATCCCGCTCCTTCCTATTATCCCTGGGGAGCTATGGTTTAACTGGGACCCTCATCTCCCACCTGAGCTCTGTTTGTAATCGGATTTCCTTCCCCATTGCTTTCCAGATGGAGAGTGGTCTTTACAATGTGCACATCTTAGAGTATCATCCATCTCCTTTGATAAACTGAGCCTCCATGTCTTGGGCTCCTCCTATGAGCCAGGCGTATGCTTTGTCTCACTGAACAGTTCTGTGGTCCTCCATTCACCATCAAACACCTTCACAGGGATTCTAAGACCTTTCAGGAGAATAGCCCTTGCCAAAACCTTCATCTGCAATATCTGCTGTTCCACTAAGTAAATGATGAATGGTTTCCAGAATAGAATGTTCTAGTTCATGACTTTGTACCTTCAGCTTCCTCTTACCCAAACTTCCCTCTTGCCTCCACTTCATTTCTCTAGACTTTTGCCTTTGTCCAACCACACACTCTACAGGAGATCTAGCTCAAATGTAACAGTAATCCAGGCTACATCATTCACTTCCTCTTCTGGAAATTCACTCTTTACCCCTTGCATACACCCTCATTACTGCATTATTATACAAATATGTCCATCTCCCACTCCTCACCACAGGGTTTCTTAAGAACCAAAACTATGTTTCCATCAGGATTCTTTCAGATACAAGTGACATAACCAATTCAAAACTGCTAAAGCATAGTTCAGTTCAGATGTTAAGAAAGATTCATAGTTCAGTTCAGTCACTCAGTCCTTTCTGACTCCCTGTGACCCCATGAACCGCAGCATGCCAGGCCTCCCTGTCCATCACCAACTCTCAGAGTTTGCCAAACTCATGTCCATTGAGTCAGTGATGCCATCCAACCATCTCATCCTCTGTCGTCCCCTTTTCCTCCTGCCTTCAATCTTTCCCAACATCAGGATCTTTTCAAATGAGTCAGCTCTTTGCGTAAAGGGAATGCATTGTGCTTACATAACTAAAAAGACCCGTTGGTTTCAGGCATGTCTGGATCCAGGCACTCAAGCAATGTCATCAGGATCCAGCCTCTCTTAATTAGCTTCGCTTTCTCCTGTTATGGCTTCACTTGGGGGTTTTCCATGAAGGCCTCAAGGACTTCCTCCTTATGTCCTCTTCACAGCTGATCTACCCAGAAAAAAGAAACGAATATAGTTGTTTTCTAGAAAGGTAATTTTCCTGGCCTTGTCTTTTGCTGTCCCTTTTATTGACTTGATGGTGTCTTGTTAGGAGATATTCAATATACACCATCTAGAGAGGCCCAGCGGGACAGTATTGGCCACAATGAATGATAAAGTAGTACTTCTTGAAATGCTAATAACAGTGCCAGTGTCCTGGGATGAAAGGATCCAATCAGTACGCTTTCCAAGGTGTGAGCATTTGGAAAACACTTTACATGCTGTTTGGGGGCCTGCATTCTGGAGAACAGTCCTTACTGAGGCAGAGTTACCAATATACCAATTCAACACCAATACAGAATTTCCTGTTCTCGCGGTCTCTCTCGACTTCAGCCTCTCAAGTCAAACAGAAAGTGGAGCGGTAGAACAGGTTCATTTAAAATCACAAAGAAGGATGTTTGCTAAAGAACCCTCCGGGCCACGTGGATAAACCAGAAAACCTCAGCTCCTGTAAGAGGGCCAGCAACTGTGCGGTGTCCCTACATAGCAGATTTTAAAATTAGCATGAACATATTGTTCATTATTGCCTGTGTGTTCATTATTGCCTGGTGTCTGTGTACTCAATCGTGTCTGACCCTTTGTAAGCCCTATGGACTATCGCCTGGCAGATTCCTTTGTGTGTGGGATTCTCCAGGTGGGAATACTGCAGTGGGTTGCTGCACCCTGCTCCAGGTGAATCTTTCTGACCCAGGGATTGAACCTGTGTCTCCTGTGTCTCTTGCATTGCAGGTGGATTCTTTTAACGTGAGCCATAGGGAATCCCTTTGTTCGTTATTAATATTAATTAAAAAAAAACTATTATGAAGCCCTACGGGTATAATAGGTTTATTGGCCAGATTAGAATTCTATGGCAGGAGTTGGCAAGATGTGGCCCTGCCTTTTTTTTTTTAACTATTTTATTTTGAAAAATAGTAGATTCACTCTTTGCCGAGCCTCCCCCAGTGTTAATATCTTGCATAACTGTAGTACAATATCAAAACCAGGAAATTGGCCCTGGTGTAATCCCCAGAGTTCATTCAGATTTCATCAGCTATACATGCAAGTGCATGTGTGTGTGTGTGTGTGCGCTTGCTTGCAATTTCATAATGTGTAGTTTTGTGCAATATCATCCCACTCAAAATACAGAACTGTTTCATCACCACCAGACCCATCACGTTACCTCTGAAGAGCCATATTCTCATCCTTAACCTGCTCTCTATCTCTTTCAGTTCAGTTCAGTTCAGTCGCTCAGTCGTGTCCGACTCTTTGCAACCCCATGAATTGCAGCACGCCAGGCCTCCCTGTCCATCACCAACTCCCGGAGTTCACCCAGACTCATGTCTATCTCTTTAACTTTGCCATTTAAAGAGTATTTTATAAAGATATATAGATTATTATATAAATCTGCCACCTGTTTTTGCATATCCTGTGAGCTCAGGATGGTGTTTATAAGAAATCAGAATAAGATTTTTTTGGACACACGAAAGTTATATGGGATACAAATGTCAATGTCCCTATTGTTTTATTGGAACGTAGCCACTCCTGTTCATTTACAGATTGTCTGTGGCTGCTCACACTGTAATGGCAGAGTTCAGTGAGTAGGACTTGAATGTTAAAGCTTTTACTATCCAGCCTTTTACAGGATATGTTTGGCGGTCCATGTCATAGGGCATTCTCAAGCTGCCACCTGTATGTTTGACTGGTCAAAGGTATGCATCAGGCTGAGGCAATTAAAACCATCACTTGGAGGGATTAGCTGAAGGCATCCTCTCCTATCACCAGCCTCCTAATAGCTGTAGAGCCCTTACTGCATGCCAGGCATCCTCTCACTTACCGCTCCCAGTTATTACTGCCTGTAAATGTCAGACCACCAACTCAGCTGTGCAAGAAATGTAACTTGATTTTCTATAAGTCAACTCAATTTCTATCTTGAGCCATGTGGCAAAAACCATGTCAGTCGTTTGGAGCTTTCTCTCATTTCCCCAGGGTGGCATCCTAAATTCCTAGGGACGGGCCATTACATCTTTGATGGCCAGTGCTTCGTGCTGGACTCTGCTGAGACTCTGTCCAGTCCTCATGCAGGTTGGCTGCTACTTGCCTCTTTGAAGTTAGGGCTGGTGTCGACTGCCGTTTCTGTGCCTCTCCGAGCATGGAGGCTCATTCTGCTCCTCTATATCCCAGGGGTTCTCACATGTGGGCGTGCATCTCACACTTGGGCACGTCATGTCACAATGCTGAGCTTCAACAGTAATTTCTGATCGTCAGTGTCTGAGCCAGCAGGTCTGAGATGGGGCTCCAGTATTTGCATGTCTAACAAGTTCCCAATTACTGCTGCTGGTCTGGACCACACCTTGAGAACCATTGGTCTGAACCCTGCAGTGGCTCAGGGAACTCAGAGAATCTGCTTCAGGTCTATCTAGCTGAACATGCCCCAGATCCTGTCGCCTCTGTTCCTCCTAGGTGACTCACTTGTGCTCCACACCCTCCTCCCCACAAAGCACGTGGAGCTTCTGTATTACCACTCTTCTGCCATTTAGGGCAATGACTCCGAAGCTTGGTTGTACACTGGAATCATCTATGTAGGGAATTTAAAAAATGGCTAATGCCGAGATCCTCTTTCTTTACTACCCCACAGCTGCTGCTCTAATTGGCTGCGGTATGGCCTGGGTGTCAGGGTTTTAAAAAGCTCCCCAGATGATTTTAATGTGCAGTCAAGGCTGAAAAATCACCAGTTGTGGACAGTGGTTCTCCAAGTGAGGTCCAGGCCTGTAGTGTCAGCATCACCTGGGAACTTGCTAGAGATGCACATTGTCAGGCCTCACACCCCAGACATCCCCAATCAGTTTCTCTGGAGCTGGATCCTAGGCACCTGTGAGTGAACAAGCTCTCCTTGTGATTCCGGTCAGTCAGGGGATCAGGCTGGCTGGGGAAGGGAGCAGAGCTCAAGGACTCTGCAGTCTTCTTAGCTCTTGGCATTTCTGCTCTAGTTTTCCTGTTTCCTTGTACTAGGGGAACTTTTCCAGTCAAAGGGAAGACAGAATCTTATTTTGTTGCACTGCATGTAAGACACGTTGTCTTAAATCTGCATGTCCTAGAGACATCATTCTGTCTCCACATACTCCTTTGAGGGAGAAACACGAGGCAGATTTGGAATAAACTTTGAGGCAAAAGAATATACCTCCATAAAACCATTTCTTAATCTTTCAAAAGTATTCAAGGAGAGTAAGGTTTTTTCCTTTTCAAGACTTTTTTTTTTTTTTTTAAATGTGGGCCATATTTAAACTCTTAATTGAATTTGATACAGTATTGCTTCTGTTTTATGTTTTGGCTTGGGCCATGAGGCATGTGGGATCTTAGTTCCCTAAGAAAGGATTGAACCCACACCCACCTTGCATTGGAAGGTGAGGTCTCAACCACTGGGCCTCCAGGGAAGTCCCAAGACAAAGGTGTGAGAGTTGAAGTGATCTCTTGCCCAGATCTCAAGTCTCAAATGGGTCCTTTTGACTTAGGAGCTTGAAGGATTAAAAATCATCCCACTCTCTTGGTATTGCCCGATCTCAGAGTTGTTCCTTTCTGTCCTCAGGACTGTGGGCTGTGATCAACAACGCCGGAGTCCTTGGCTTACCAACCGATGGGGAACTCATTCCCATGACCGAATACAAACGATGCATGGCCGTGAACTTCTTCGGGGCTGTGGAAGTCACGAAGGTGTTTCTGCCTCTTCTTAGAAAATCCAAGGGGAGGCTGGTGAATATCAGCAGCATGGCAGGTGAGCTTGCCTTTCCCCCACAAGGTTGTGGGTGCCAGTCCTGCAAGATGCAGCTCGTAGCATTCTTTGTGGGCTGAACAAGAAAACAAGACTCTCATGGAGGGCTGGGTGAAGATTAGTCAAATCCTGTGTTTGCCCATTATTGGGGATTTAGGGTTCTCACATATCCTCACAGCATGACTGCTAATGCACAAGCTTCCTAGATTTGGCCAGGAATCCCTGCATACAGTTCACATCAGCGTGACAGAGGACCTGTGTTTTCCAGCCTCCCAGCGTCTGCACCCTCTGTCCTTCCTTGGACAATGAGTAGGCACATGTCTTCACTCTTTTGGCACTGTCAGTGATCCGTATCTCTGTTGGCTAACAACTGGCATTTTCCATAACATTATTCTCACTGTTTTGCAATCTCAAGATAGTTGGGACAGGGTGTGACATTTGATGGCTCATCTCTCTCCATTTCAAAGGGCAGATAGCTAACAAGTCAAGGGTTTAACATCTCCCTTCCATAAAAAAATGCTCATGCAGGTGATGTCAAATTCTTTCTCCTAGAATAGATATTTCCAAACTGGGGTTCTTGATACCAAAACCAGACAAAGACAACACAAAAAAAGAAAACTACAGGCCAATATCACTTATGAACATAGATGCAAAAATCTTAAACAAAATTTTAGCAAACAGATTTCAGCAACACATCAAAAAGCTCATTCCCCATGATCAAGTTGGGTTTATCCCAGGGATGCAAAGATTCCTCAATATATGCAAATCAATCAATGTGATACACCATATTAACAAATTGAAAGATAAAAACCATGTGATAATCTCAATAGATGCAGAAAAAGACTTTGACAAAATTCAGCACCGATTTGTGATTAAAATTCTTCAAAACATGGGCATAGTAGGAACCTACCTCAGCATAGTAAAGGCCATATATGATAAACCTACAAACTGGGGTTCCTCAGAACCTTAGTAGGCTTTGAGTGGTGTCCAGGGGGTTGTTGGGGGAAGTCACTGTGTGGGTAAGTGGGAAGCCTAGAGGATGGGCTCTAAACTCCAGGATCCTGTCTTTGCGTAGAGGAATGCCAATCTTCACTGTTGGCTCAGTTGGCTCTGAGTAAGATTTTTTTTTTTAAATAAAAGTCCATCTATTTGTTCATCTGATTTGGGTTTCTTTACGTTTCAAGGGGGAAGGTTTTTTTTTTTTTTTGTATTTTTTAGACAATTAATATTGTCCCTGATATTTTCTTCCCTGGCTCTAACTTAGCAACTTCCTTGAATTTTACAGCTATTTGAGTGTGTTGCTAACATTGCTACTTTCCCTGGTGGCTCAGACAGTAAAGAATCTGCCTGCAATGCGGGAGACCCAGGCACAATCCCTGGGTCAGGAAGATCCCCAGGAGAAGGGAATGGCAACCCGCTCCAGTATTCTTGCCTGGAGAATTCCATGGACAGAGGAGCCTGGCAGGCTACAGTCCATGGGGTCGCAGAGTTGGACATGACTGAGTAACTAACACTTTCAACATTAACACTGCTGGTTGCAAGGAAGGAAGGAAAGAAGGAAGGAAAAGAGGGAGGGAGGAGGGGAAAGGATGGAGAGAGAGAGGTCTAAGTTGGTTAAGAGCAATGAGTGTTGTATTTTAACTTTTATGAGAACCCCAAAATATTTCCAATTTTTTTGCTAAAGCAAACCAATCCTGAGAAAACACATTGGCAGTACTTCACCCTTATCTTTCTTCTGAATTTAGCCTTTACATTTTTGACCTCTGCAAAAACTTCAATTTTCTCAGTCTGGTACTTCTAGAAGTCTCACATGCTCCTTTGCCTCATTCATTCAACAAGTATTTACTGAAATGACCTATCATTGCCTTTTGCCTGACACAGTGACAAGGAAGTTTTTCTCTTCCTCTGTTCTCAACTTTGAGCTGCTCATTCGTTCATAAGATTTTATTTTACATTTCACTAATATGCACACTATCTGTTATGGGCCCAGTGTCTGGCAGGAAGTAAAAGCTCAATTAATAAATGGAAAAATGCAAGGGTGCAAAGGAATGGAAAAATGGATGAATGAATAGACAAGTGATGAATTTATACTATGAGGATGTCCATTCATACATCTTCAACTTGGCCTCTAAAACTTTTCTAAGCCTTAAAAAAAAAAAAAAAAATGGCCATGCCACATGGCATGTAGGGTCTTAGTTCCCTGGCCAGAGATCAAACCTGCACACCCTGCATTGGAAGCACAGAGTCATAACCTCTAGACCACCAGGGAAGTCCTTAAGCCAAGACTTTGAACTGACTTGTCAAATGTTTGGGTTTCCCTGGTGGCTCAGGCAGTAAATAATATGTCTGCAATGCAGGAGACCCTGGTTTGACTCTTGGATTGGAAAGATCCCCTGGAGAAGGGAATAGCAACCCACTCCAGTATTCTTGCCTGGAGAATTCCATGGGACAGAGGAGACTGGTGGGATAAAGTCCTTGGGGTTGCAAAGAGTCAGACATGACTGAGCAGCTAACAATTTCACTTATCACATGTTTCCATTAGAGGAAAATTTTTGAGTATTAAATCACACATCTCACTCCTATTCTCACCACTAGACATGCAAAACCTTTACACCTAGCCTTAATTATTTCCATTCCATTATTTTACCATCATCATCAAGTCAACATGTTTGAAGCTAAACTTGCTACTAGCAACTCAAAAGTTTGCTCTCTTAACTTCTTTCTGTTCATCTCCTGGTCTTCGGGTTTCAGAGCTTTGAGCTTTCTTTGGTTTGTTTATCCCTGTGCCTTTCTCTCCTTTGCTCTTAGCCAGTCACTCACCGGAGCCTCTCACTCCATCCACCAGGAAGCGTGGAGTCTTCCTTCATCACACCCAGCTCCAAATCCTTATGTTTCAGGGAAAATCCAGCATTGGGTTCATTTACAGGACTCAGAAGTCACCCAGGGTATTTTATAAAGTTGTTAGAACAATAGCACGAAATCAGGGCAGACAGGAAGCATATGTCCTTGACAGCGCAGGCGTTTGTAAGAAGACAGGAGCCAAAGATCTTAAACCATACATACAGTTTACCTTATCGATGAGGAGCAGAGGAATTCAGCAGAATTCCTTGCACTTTGCTGATGAGTGTTTTGCAGAACAATGGAAAAGATTTTAAGCAAGGAGAAAAGAAGCTAGACTGTAACACGAGAATCAGAAAAGTCACGGGGTGTGTAAAAGACACTATACAGCCTACTACTAACCCACAGAAATTAACATCCAAGATGATGACAGCTTGACGATGAGTCTCTTGGCAAAGCTAATGCAATAGTAATTTTGGAAAATGTACTTATATGGAAGTACATGCTGGTCTTTTTCTCATTTTGAAGATGGAGGTATGAAGAGAGAGAGAGAGAGCCAGTCACTAATAAGTGTTCTCCAAAGTTCTCCCGGGAGCTCCTGGCTGCCCTGACCCTTCAGGTTGTCTTGAGCTTGGCACCTTGGCCACCCTCTGCATGACAAGAATATCATGTAGATTTATCATGGAAGTTTGCATCAGCCAGGAGGAGCTAAGCTGGAACTGATAACTCTGTTCCATTTATTCAAAGCTGCATAGCAAGTAACCCCAAAGACAGTGTCTCACGATACTGTGAATAGACAACTGGTCTGGTAGAGAATAATGATCTCTCAAATATATCCATGCCATGATTCCCTGAACCTGAATTATGTGACCTTACCTGGCAAAAGGGACTTTGTAGGTATGATTGAGTTAAGGATCTGAAAGGCAGAGATCATCCTGAGTTATCTAGGTGGGTCTGATGTGGTTACAAGAATCCTTATAAGAGGGAGGCAAGAGGGTCAGAGTCAAAGAGTGGTTGGAAGATGGATAGTTGTGACCAATAGAACTGATGTTAAAGTACTTAGAGTGGTGCGTGGCATATAGTAGACATCTAACAGATGTTAATAATTATTAGGAAGCATCCATTAGGCATTATGGAGAAGGAAATGGCAACCTACTCCAGCATTCTTGCCTGGAAAATGCCATGGACAGAGGAACTTGGCAGGCTGTAGTCCATGGGGTCAGAGTCAGACATGACTTAGCAATTAAACAAACATCTATTGGGTTTTAGACATTTTGGGGATGCCATCAGATATATGATCCCAACAACCCCGCAAAGTATTAGTATCCTCCTTTTGCAGTTGTGAAAATCAAGTTTCATAACAGTTATATAACCAGCCCTGCAGCTAGAACTGGAATTGAACTTTGGCCCCATGTTCTGATGCACCAAGTCACTGCCTCTCCCACTGATTCAGGTGGGATCTTGTGTTAACATCATGTCAGAGACTTTTCCCAAAGGATCACCTCTACCATGTTCCTCTGCCTATTAATCTGCAAGCTTTAGCCTCGCCCCCATATCCAGGTGTAAAGACAGTCAGTAGACAGGAAGTTCCAGGATTGGGGCAGGGCAGAAACATTGCTTCTTTAAAGACTTCTCCAGGAGATGCACACAAGAGTCGATTGCATTACGAATACACCCTTCCCTCCTACATCTCCTCCTCTCCAAAGAAAGCAACAAGAAACAGAAAGAACAAGTGAGGCAGCATGTAGCTATATAGATAGAATCAGGTTTCAAAAAGGAGAGAAAGCCAGGAAGCTGAGTGGGGATAAACTGCATAGGTTTTGATCCTGTCTTTCCTGCTGACAGTGGAGTGACCCAGGACAAAGTCCTGAATCTGAGCTGCAGCTCGTGCATTTTACAAAGGGGATAAAAATGATTGTTCCTTCTTAGGGCCATGGTGAGATGGAATGAAATGACATGGATTTAAGCATCAGCCTTGAACCTGGCGTGTAGTAGAGTAAGAGACTCAAAGGCCGTCCACCATGAAGAGGCTGGCTCTGTGTGCCCCTGTGGCTTTTCATCTTGCCCACTGCTGGCATCAGCACGCCTGACTGTGACACTACCTGGCATTTCATTCTGCCGCTTCCTATCACACACGATAGCTCCTGGGCGGATAAGCCCAGTAGGTCACGACTTCCAGATTTGACCACAACCTACCCGGGAGGACATTTACCCCTGCCCTGTAAGTAAGTTCGTTTCTCATCCCTCCCACAGAATAGGATAGCTCTTTAACCTAAATCTTGGCAAGGCAGTTTGATAAATATTTAACCAAGGATTGAAGGAAGGGAGAGATGACTGATTGATGGGACAAAGGGCAGGTGAAAAATCTTTATGATTGAGAGGCCTGAAAGTCTTTTCTGGCCAGCTGTCCTCTTAAGAAATTGCAAAGCAAATACCTGTGTTATGTTGCAAGCTGTACTTGAGTGAGAACAGCTAAAAGCAAACCTTATCAAAACGACTCAGGCCTCAGGGATTTTGAGCTGGTTGTGCTCTGAACTGTGCTCTTGTATTACTAGCTGGGTGATCTGAGGGCAGGCCACCCCACTTGTCTATGGGTCCCTTTCATCTCCTGTCATGACAGGGTGGCACAGCACCTGAGTCGAAGGCAGCATTTCCAGCCTCCACATTATTGATAATGTGGGGAGGCTAATTCTTTCTGTGGGGGGCTGTCTGATGCACCGCAGGATGTTTAGCAACATGTGTTCTTGGTTCACTAGATGTAAGTAGTACCCACCCACAGCGCTGAGAAACCCTCAGATATTACCACGTGGCCACTGGGGGTGGGGGTGGGGTGCAGAAGCACCCCCAGTTGAGAACTTCTGGTCTCAACCATAGAGCTAAATGCACTGTGGGTTCTGAGCACTTAGCACAGTTGCAGAAGGCACTCTAGTAACAGGGATCTCTCTACTGAGAGATAGTGATGATTGCCCAAGTCGACTAAAAAGATGCACACCTTGAGAGGTGCGAGTTGAGCTTTATTGCCGGCAAAATGAGGACTGCAGCCCGGAAGGCAGCAGCTCGGATAGTTCTTAGAGACTGCTCCAAAAGAGGTAGTAGGGGAAGGCCAATATATAAGATTTTGGTGAAGGGGGGAGTTCAATACCGTTAAGCATTCATTTACAAAAAGGTTTCTGCTAGTCGAGAGGATCTGATGTCACCATGAAGGGATTTATTGCTTTTCTAGATATGAGGAGATGCAAAGGTTGAGGTTATAAAATCTGTTCCTAAAACATCTATCTAAAGACCCATGCCATCAGGGGCACAGAGTGCCTTACTCCACCCTGAACTCCCTCAGCGGGTGTTAAAGGTCAACGGTTGCAACAGTGCAGGGTTCAGTCTCCATTGAGGCAGATGGTGAATGCCCTTGTTCTTCAGTCGTTCGCAGCGATCTTGGCAAGTGCCGATTTGTAGTTGACACCCATCACATCAAGCTGTTTAAAAACGTGTGAAAAACTTTGCACCAGGGTCCTTGGCCTCACAGAGAGTCTTACAAGTCTACAAATTACAGGCAGATCCAACCTTGAGTTCAGTTTGACTTAGTCCATGTGGTGGTTTGGTCACTAAGTCATGTCCAACTCTTGTGACCCTAGGGACTGTAACCCGCCAAGCAACTCTGTCCATGGGGCTTCCCAGGCGAGGATACTGAAGTGGGTTGCCATTTCCTTCTCCAGCAGATCTTCCAACCCAGGAATTGAACCCCATGTCTCCTGTCCTGCAGGCAGATTCTTTACTGACTGAGCCACCAGGGAAGCCCTAGTCGGTAGAAATTGACTATGGGATCATGCCTGGATTTTTTTTTTCCCCCCTTGTTGAACTAGCTGCCTTAAGGGAACCATCTGGCAAATCATTCAGCCAGTCTCAGTTGCTCAGTAATGTGAGAAGAAGCCAAAGATGAGATCTACTTCCTCAAAACTAGCCAGAGCAAGCACAGGACAATGGGGGAGAGGGGAGAGCAAGATGGAGTGAACATCTTCGTGCTGAGTTTAATTAGATACTTACATACTTCAAGTCATTCATTTCTAACATCTACAGGATGCACAGACTAATTCCTTTTAGATCAAGAACGCTCTAGCCCAGAATCATCCATCTACAGGATGCAGAGACTAATTCCTTTTGGATCAAGAACACTCTAGCCCAGAATCATCCAGCTGGTAAGCAGTGGAGTCAGGGTTGGTACCCAGGTCTGTTTTTTGACTCCAAATTCTGTGTTCCTCTCACTCTTCCAGACTACCAAACAAGGATACCAGGCAAAAATGGGGGGCAAAATAACCCCCAAAACAAACAGAAAAACCACAGACCCTAACTCCAGTGTGTTTAAGCAATGATGAGGAAGTGTCAGCAGTTTACGGCTGTCGCCTACGTCAGTGCTTCTCAAACGCTGTGTACGGTGATCGCCTAGTTGGTGTTGTTCAGTCGCTCAGTCGTGTCTGGCTCTCTGTGACCCCATGGACTGCAGCACGCCAGGCTCCCCTCTCCTTCACTATTTCCGCGAGTTTGCTCAAACTCATGTCCATTGAGTCGGTGATGCCATCCAACCATCTCATCCTCTGTTGCCCTCTTCTCCTTTTGCTTTTAATTTTTCTCAGCATCAGGGTCTTTCCCAATGAGTCTGCTCTTTGCATCGGGCGGCCCTGTTAAAATGAAGGATTTGACCGAATTGGTCTGAGAGGGCCTAAGAGTCTGTATTTCGTAACTAGTTCCTAAGTGAATGCTACTGGTCCCTGGACAATTTTTTTAAACTTTGGATGCATTAATATCAGCAAGAGGGCTACTTAAAAACAATGACAGGAAGCCAAAACTTAAATGAGGTAATATTTCATACCCACTAGGGTGATGTCATGAAAAATCAGAAAACAACACTTGATCTGCCAGGATATGGAGGAAGTGGAATGCTCCTGAATTGCTGGTGGGAATGTAACATGGTACACCCTCTGTGGAAAACATTTGGCAGTTCCTCAATAAATTAAATTGGAGAAGGAAATGGCAACCCATTCCAGTGTTCTTACCTGGAGAATCCCAGAGACTGGGGAGCCTGGTGGGCTGCCGTCTATGGGGTCGTACAGTCGTGCTTCACACAACTGAAGCAACTTAGCAGCAGCAGCAATAAATGAAACATAGAGTTACAGTATGACTCAGCAATTTTACTCCTAAGTGCATACTTGAGAGAACAGAAAACAGGTGTTCAAACAAAAACTTGTACACAGGTCTTCATAGCATCATTATTTACAATAGCTAGAGATGGAAACAATCCAAATGTCCATCAACTGATGAACTGATGAACGTAACGTGGTCTGTCCACACAGTGGAATATTATTAATCCACAAAAAGGAGCAAAGTGCTGATCCACTGAAGGGTGAACCTTGAGAAGATCGTGCTAAGTGACAGAGGCCAGCCGCAAAAGGCCACATCTTGGGACAGTCCTATTCATGTGGAATGTCCAACACAGGCAGTCCCATAGAGACAGAAAGCAGGTTAGTGGTTCTCAGGGCCTGGAGGGAAAAGGTGTGAGAGGTGACTTCTTAATGGTCATGGGGTGTCCTTTTGGGGCATTGAAAATACAGAACCAAATAGTGCTGTTGGTTGTGCAATATTGTAAACATACTAAAAGCCACTGCATTGTACACCTTAAAAGGGTTAGATGGTGAATTTTACATTTTGTGTGTTTTATCACAGTAAGAAAAAAATCCTGCTCTCACCCCCAGAATTTCTGATTCAGTGGGTCTGGAGTGGGACCCGAGGGCTTGTACTTCTAATAGACTCCCAGCTGCTGCCGCTGCTTCTCAATCACACTTTGAACAAGGTCTTAGATATTTCTTTGTTACTGAACAGTTTGTTAAATCCCCAGGGACTGGGGAGATGCTATTAATCTCAAATTTCTGTTATCCATACCTAAATGAGGTAAGCAAACCTACCTCTCCTGGGTTGGTCTGTGTTCTTTTTTTTTTTTTTTTCCTTTTGGCTGCACTTCGTAGCATGCAGAACTTCCCCAACGAGGGGATCAAACCCTTGTCCCCTGCAGTGGAAGCATGCGATCTTAACCATGGGACCACCATGGAAGCCCTGGTCTGTGTTCTTGAGTTGGAAAGGTGCAATATAGTAATGAACTTTGTTCCTTTTTTGGGGCAGGGTGATGGAGGTGGGGATTCTTAGATCCCTGACCAGGGATTTAACCCTGGCCCTCAGCAGAGAAGCCCTAACCCCTGGACTGCCAGGGAATTCCCTGGACTTTGTTACTTGAAATGACTCACTTGACTTTGGAGGAAGCAGAAACCAGCTAGGAACCCTCACTGCTTTCTCCCAAGACAAGGTCATGAGAGTACTGTCTTGGGAAGATATTAGAGAATGAGAAAGCTGCTGTGGATATGGGACCCTGGTACCCCTATAAATGTGTCCTGCGCCTGGTCCCAAATCGCAGAGAAGAGTTTCCCAGACACCAACAAGCAATGCTCGGATACCAGCAGGGTGCCTACAATGCAACTCAATTCTGACGCTTTCTACCTGGATAGAGCATCAGGTCCCGCTGGTTGAGGGCTCAGTCCTATAGGACTGTCCCCCCAACCACCCGCCCATCCCCACTTTGGATTCAATTCTAACATCTATCTGCAAGATGCAGAGACTAATTCCTTTTAGATTAAGCACATTGTAGTCCAGGATCATCCAGCTGGTAAGCAATGGAATGAGGGTTGGTACCTAGGTCTTTTACTCTAAATTCTCACTCTTCCAGACTACCAAACAAGGACATATCAGGCAAACACGGGGGCAAACAAACAGTGGATGCTGGTCACAAGCCCAGGTTATCGTCTGTGCTTCTGATCGATGGGCTGTAGAAGAGAGGTACCAACTACTCTGTTGCTGGGATTGATTAATTTGCTAGAGCAGCTCAACTCACTGGATTACTGGTTTATTACAAAGGATATTAAAGGATATAGATCAAGAGCCAGATGAAGAGCTACACAGGGCAAGGCATGGGGAAAGGGTGAGATGTTTCCATGCTCTCTGAAAGCCAATCTCTGTGCGGTCACTGACCTGGAAGCTCTCCCAACGCCCTCCTTTGGGGCTTTCGTGAGGCTTCGTTAGAGCATGTGATTGACTACATCATTAGCCGTTGATGATTGATCTCAATCTCCCCTCTCCCCTCACTGGAGATGGAGGTGGGGGTAAAACTGAAAGTTCCAACCCTCTAATCACAAGGTTGAATCCAGTGGCAACCAGCCCCATCCTTAGGAGAGGGTTTTGTTGGTTGCCTCATTAACGTGACAAAAGTCTCCTTTAACCTTTGCAGCTCCTGTCCCTTAGGGCAGGGGTTCCCAACATCCAGCCCTGAGACTAGTACCTCCTGTCAGATTAGTGGCAGGGTTAGATCAGAAATAAAGTGCATAATAAATGTATGTGCTTGAATCATCCTGAAATCATCCCCACCCCCCACCTCCTGTCTGTGGAAAAATCGTCTTTCGTGATATCAGTCCCTGGTGCCAAAAAGGCCGGGGACCGCTGCCTTAGGAAACTCCCGGGGCTTTAGAAGCCCAGTGCCAGAAACAACGACCATGACCAAATACATATTTATCATAAATCAAAATATCACACCCTACCTATACAGCTTCGGGCTGAAAAGTTGCAGGTATTCCGCCCTGTGTTACAGGACATCCACTTGGAAAGCCGTGTGTTAGCTTTTGGTCAGGAAAAAGATGGTCTGGTAGGTATGGGTCCTTGTGCGTATGAGGAGCCTTTGAGGCCCTGTGCTTCCTCAGAGGACCCTAAGAGCACTTGACTGCTAGAACTGAAAGGTTACTAACCTGTTGCTTGTCCAGCACCAAATGAGTCAGGCAAAGACTAGGACTGAGCCCCACCTTAGGGGATGGTGGGGGGTGGGTCGGGGGAAGGCCTCACAGTTCTGTAAACTGTAGGATTGTAACTTCAAGGTTCCCTCTACACCATGAAGTCCAAGACAAGGAACCCTAGACTGATGACAAATGTGAATGCTGAGTTTGTTCTTGCCAGACAACAGAGTCACTGAGTAGTTCCCCGAGGCAGAAAGACTGGGTAGGGGAGACTGGTAGATTTAGAAGGGGGTGGGATGCTGCATTCATGGTGGCTCCACCAAGGGGAGATAGATGGTTTGCAGTTGTGAAGGATGGAAAGAGTCCCTGGGGCTTCCCTGCTGGCTCAGTGGTAGAGATTCCGCCTGCCGATGCAGGAGATGAGGGTTTGATCCCTGGGTTGGGAAGATCCCCTGAAGGAGGAAGGGGCAACCCACTCCAGTATTCTTGCCTGGGAGATCCCATAGACAGAGGAGCCTGGTGGGCTAAGGTCCATGGGGTTGCAAAACGTTAGACATGACTTAGCAACTAAGCAACCACCGCAGCAGCAAAATAGTCCATAGGTTTGTATGCAGATGGTTAAAACAAGTCCCATTGTTGCCTGGGTGTTCCATTAAGTTGCTTAATAACAGGTCACCCCATATTCTGGGCAGTTTACCAGCGCTGGCTACTTAGAATTGACTTACAGGAACCCCAGCATTCAATTTTAATATCTCCTGAGCAAGTATCCCTCTAAGGGCAAAGTTTTGCTTTTGCATTAGCCTAATCTGTGATGGAGGTGCGTGTGGGATGGAGTGACTGACAAGTACACTGTCACTTTAAATTCGCTTGCAGCCTCAGCAGAAATGTTTCACACTCTGGTGTGCTTAGGGGGCTCATCTTTTATGTTTCAGATTAGCCAGACCTTGATTTGGGGGCCTCCTATTTTTTGTTATTTAGTCGCTAAGTCATGTCTAACTCTTTTGCAACCCCATGGATTGTAGCCTGCCAGGCTCCTCTGTCCGTGGGATTCTCCAGGCAAGAATACTGCAGCGGGTTGCATTTCCTTCTCCAGGAGATCTTCCCAACCCAGGGATCGAACCCACATCTCCTACATTGGCAGGTGGATTCTTTACCAATGAGCCACCAGGGAAATCCAGGGGCGTCCCATGACAAGCTTAAAAAAAAAAAAAAAACCTAAATTTTTAGTTTTATTTACCAAGATGTTAAGAGACCCTATGATCTTGGTACATCCAAAGACCTGCATGGCAGCTAGGCAATTCTCTAGCCCTAAAATGTCTTAAAGAGAGTATGCCTTTAAACATTTTTTATTTGGAAATAAGTATAGATTCTCAGGAAGCTGCAAGGAAATGTACAGGGAAGTCCTGTTGGCCCTTCACTCAGTCTTCCCTAAAGATAACATTTTGTGTAATTATAGTGTGACATCAAAACCATCAGTACCATGCACAGAGCTTATTCAGACCTCACCAGTTTTATCTGCATCCATTTATGTGTGTGTGTGTGTAATTCTGTGCAGTTTCATCATATGCATAGCTTTCTAAAACCACCAACACAATCAAAATACAGAATGTTTCAGCAAAAGGATCCCCTGAGCTATCCCTTTCAGGACCACATCCACACCCTCACCCCAACTTCTGGTGACCACGAATCTATTCTCCATCTGTATAATTTTATTTCAAGAATGTAATATAAATGGAATCATACAGAATGCAACCTTCTGAGATATGCTTTCAGTCAACATAATTTAAGGGAAATATATTTTGACCAAGGCACATACAGCACAAGATCCATCAAAACCAAACATATAAACAAGAAACACTTTCTTTCGGCATAGCCTTAGATTTAATTTCAGACTCTTGAAACACAACATACCTTACCCCTGCCCTCCCCCTGCCCCAGCCACGTCTCTGAGACTTAGATCAAAGATAAGACAGCAATGCCAGGTCACTATCCAACTTCTGAGTCACAACTTCTACAACCAAAACATAAACCTCAGTTTTCCCAGGTCCCAGGCTGGATTAACATTTACACGTCCAGAAGGCAGAGACACATGGAAAACACTCAGAGACGTTCTTGAGAAGCGTTTAACAACCAGATCTGACCGCTGGAATCACCCGGGGGAGCTTTTAAACAACCCAGTGCCTGGGCAAGTAACAGGAAGGTCTATTAGGAGCCTGTTCTGTACCACTCACTCAGCTTTCACAACCATCCTGTAACACACGTATTATCCTTACTCTTAATTTATAGATCAGAAGGTGCATCAACATGACCTGGTTTTCCTAACTTTAACTGGCTTTGAACACAGGTGCAGTTGGCTCCAGAAGCCAGCCCTTAACTGCTGCCCTCTGTTAACCTGCCTTCCAGCTGGCCATGCACACCTCATCTCTAAAAACCGTGAAGAAATGACAAGGCTAACTGTCCAAACTGGGTTGAAAGTTTGAACAAGTTGCTTTTGCTTCTTTGCTTTTGCCCTTCTCACGGGTCAAAGGAAGGAACTGGATTTTGAACTCTTAATCACTTCAATAAGAAGCAGCTTAAATACGTGACAAGCAGGAATCAGAGTTTAACATTTGATGCCAGATTCTATATTGAAATTGCATTAGTTAAGCTTCAGGACTCTTTCTTTTAAGTGACAGGGCCAAACCTCAAAGGAACTTAAAGAAGGAAGTGGGAGTTTACGAGCTCACTGACAGTTGCAAACAAGCTTCAGGGTGATCATAACTCTTCCCCCAGCTCCATCTCCGTTTCAGTCCACAACCCTCCACCTCTAGCTTTCTGAACTTGCTTGTCACCACTTTCTTTTGCTTACCTTCTGTGAGGTGGTGACCAAAACGGCCCCGGGAGTTCTGACGTTTCACCATTATCACATGTAGATATCCAGGAATAAATGATAAAGCTATTTCCCTTCCACAATCTATATCAGGACTCTGCTCAGTTGAAGTCACATGCACAGCCCCAGCCCAGTCTCCATGGCCAGGGGATGCAAGATCATGATTGGCCAGTCGACCTCTCTTAATGATGACAGTACCCCTGACTTTGCAGCCTTCCTGCAAAGACAGAGGGGTAAGGGAGAGTGTTTCCCAAAAGGAAGTTATGTGAGCCAGACCAAAGATTTATTTAAAAAAAAAATTTTTTTTTGGCTGCACTGCCTCGCCTGTGAGATCTTAGGTTCCCCACCAGGGGTCAAACCTGAACCCTCTGCATTGGACACGTGGGGTCTTAACAGCTGGATCATCAGGGAAATCCTAGACCAGAGCTTTAATAATCATGTAAGAAGAATAATGCTAATTGATATTAGCTCTTCTAGGTATCTCTTCAATGCCTGTGTTCCCTGCCCCCCAGTTTTACTGGGCTGCAATTTTCTTCCCAGGAGCAAGCATCTTTTCATTTCATGGCTGCAGTCACTGTCCACAGTAATTGGGTTCCCTGTTCTCCAAACTCTCTCTGCAGCATTTATTACTTAGAGTCTTTTTGATGATAGCCATTCTGACGGGTCATACCCTCTTACAGAGATGTTTCACAGTTCCCTGTGGTGTCTGTTACTCCTTGTGGCAACGTGTTAAGCCCAAGTACAAGTACAGTAATGGAGTGAACAGTGCCCATTCTGCCCCTCCTTCCCCCAACATATGTCCACCCAGGACCTCAGAATGTAGGTCGGCCAAACCGGAAGGTCAGAGGTTGGGCAGATGCTCTTTATTACCTGAGCTTAATTGCTGGGAGAGACTGAGCCTTACACTTGGTTTGTCATTGGACCAGCTGTGATGGAACAGCCGTGGAAAGCAGAAGCAAAGGAAGCCAGACAGCAGTGTGACCAGGAACACATGCTCACCTGGATACCGGGGGCCCTTGTCTTCCTTTGTCTGCCTTAGTCATTGCTGATTCCAGCTCCTGGCATGAAGTAGGTGCCATCTAAAAACTTAGTGGATGAACAAATAAAAACCTCAGACCCGATTTTTTTTTTTTCCTCTTGTTGTTCCCTAGGAGGGGTTCCAATGCAGAAGATGGCAGCCTATGGCTCATCCAAGGCAGCTCTGATCATGTTTTCATCAATCCTGCGACAAGAGCTGTCCAAATGGGGAGTTAAAGTCTCTGTCATCCAGCCCGGAGGCTTCAAAACAAGTAGGTGTCTGAGCCCAAGAGCCCCAAAGTGTTCATTCTGGAAGAGATTCTGACAGAGGTTCTGTTCTGACAGAGGTTCTGTTCTGACAGAGGTCAAATCAAACCCGTCAGCGGTGGACAAAAATGGGGTTGGGATGGGCGGGCCTTTCTTAAGCGTGTATGTGTGCTCAGTCGCTTCAGTCGTGTCCGACTCTTTGCGACCCTGGGGACTGCAGCCCGCTAGGCCCCTCTGTCCATGGGATTCCGCAGGCAAGCATACTGGAGTGGGTTGCCATGCCCTCCTCTGAAAATCTTCCTGACCCAGGGATCGAACCCCCATCTCTTACTTCTCCTGCATTGGCAGGTGGGTTCTTTACCACTAGCGCCACCTGGGAAGCCCCTCTTTCAAGCACTGATGACCAAGTGCCCAGCTTTGCAATGTATAGTTGTTCCCCTGCCTCCTCACACCAACGAATTATATTGATGTCATGTATTTTTTCAAACACCACCTCGTCCCCTCTGGAGGATATGGATATGATCTGCCTCCTTCTACCCCGGGAGGAGATGGCTGTCCTTTCTTCTCCACTTGCTGAATTTCTGGACTCTAGGGAGAGGCAAATGACCCCCCATGGCTCAGTCCTTAGTTCTGGGCCATCAAACATTTAATTGCTGATTTAAGCAAAGATATAAAAGAGCATGTCTAATAAAAAACCACACACTGGGAGAGGGAGGCCTAACATGCTAAAGAACAAACCCTAGAGGTTTGAATATTAACTCAAACGCACCAGATGTAAATCAAAAAGAAAAGCAGAACTTTGTCTTGAGGTATGTGGCAGCCAGGAGTCTCGCAGAGCTGTCCAGGAGGAGCCAGGAGATGGTGAAAGGGTTCATCTGGGATGGAAACCTGGGGAAACACACGTGGCCCATCCGGGTTGAGAGGTGGGACCAGAACTCTAGGAATGGAGGGGAGGTGAAGTCTGGGGAGGGGTTTTCAGCTTGGGGACTCTCTGGGTGGGGAGAAGAGTTGAGGGGAGTTGGAGAAGGAGGGTGGGTCGGAGACGATGCCAAATGTGACAGCCTGAGAGACAGAGCGAGGAAAGCTGCCTGACAGCTAATGGAAAAGGGGAGAATGATGAACTGGCAGGGGCATTGAGGGCTTGGTGTCACAGCCCACGTAAACTTCTAACACAGATGTAGGATGCAGTATGGACCAGACAGCAGCCCTGCAATTAAGTGATTGTTTCAAGGACCCAGTGAAATTGTCATTGCTAGCATTTGGGGGCAGCTGCTCTTATCAGGCACTAGCCATTTTCCATACATTCCTTCTTGATGCTGTTGATCTTATTTTTTAAATTGAGAAATATATCGCATATACACAGTTTAGTAGATTGATAGAAACTCACGCACTTAACATCCAGATCAAAAAAACAAAACATTTCCAGCTCCCAGAAGCCCCCATATGGTCCTCTCCGCTTTTGGCTCTCTCCTCCTTGCAACATTTAACCTCCTGTACTTTCTCTAACAATTGTTTATTTGCTGTTCTTGACAGTGTTCCATGCATGCATGCATCCTCAAACAATAGTTTGCCTTTATTAGTTTTTGAGCTTTGAAGGGAATCAACATGTATGTAATCTTTTGTGTCTGTTTTTTTCCTCAAAATATTATGTTTTCACAATTCTTCTGTGCTGTGCATAGCTGTAGTTCATCCATTTTTGTTGCTGTGTCATATTCTGTGAATATGCCACAAATTTTTCTACCATCAATGGGATATTTGGGTTGCTTTAGACTTCCCTGGTGGCTCAGATGGTAAAGAATCTGGCTGTAATGCAGGAGATCTGAGTTCGATCCCTGGGTTGAAAAGATCCCCTGGAGAAGGGAATGTCTGCCCACTCCAGTATTCTGGACTGGACAATTCCATGGACAGAGTAGCCTGGCAGACTACAGTTCATGGGGTTGCAAAGAGTCAGACACGACTTTTTCTTCTTTCTTTCTTTCTTCTTTGGACAATTGTGAACAATTCTGTGGAGCTCCTGGCACATGTACTGTGGTGTATGTGTGTGTGTGTGTGTGTGTGTGTGTGTGTGATTTTTCCTATGACACATACCCAGGAATGGGATGACTGGGTCATAGATTTTCATTGTCTTTAACTTTACTGGATAATTGTAAATTGTTCCCTTAATTATCATTCCAATTTTACTCCCATCCTGTCTGTATATGTCTGAATTTACATCACAGCCTTGAGGGGTAGGTTTATTTGACATCATTCACCAGGCGAGGACACCGCTATAGGGTGGGTAGCAGATATTCCAGCATGGACGTCTATGACACCACAGTGGTGGGGATTAAAACTCAGATCTCTTGGTCTAGTGCCTGGTCCTTTTATATCATAAACTAAGCTGCTCTCAATTTAAAGCTGACATTTGGGGACTTCCCTGGTGGCCCAGTGGGCTTTCCTGATAGCTCAGAGTCCACCTGCAATGCAGGAGACTCTGGTTTCATTTCTGGGTCAGGAAGATCCGTTCAAGAAGGGATAGGCTACCCACTCCAGTATTACTGGGCTTCCCTCATGGCTCAGCTTGTAAAGAATCCATCTGCAATGTGGGAGATCTGGGTTCAGTTCCTGGGTTGGGAAAATCCTCTGTAGAGGGAAAGGCTACCAACTCCAGTATTCTGGCCTGGAGAATTCCATGGACTCTATAGTCCATGGAGTCTCAAAGAGTTGGACACGACTGAGCAACTTTCCCTTCACTTCACACTGGCAGTCCAGTGATTGGGACTCCATGCTTCCACTGAGGGGGATGGGGTTCAATCTCTGATCACAAGGAAGATCCCACCGCACATGCCACACAGTGGGGCCAAAAACAATAAGTAAAATGAAAAATAAAGCTGATATTTGCTGGGCTCTCTAAAGGCAAGAGGCCAGATGGTAGAGGGCTGAGGACTTATGTTTGACATTTGAATTGGGAGATGAGAAAAGGAATCTTTAGGGACACAGAATTTCTGAAGACATTCAAGGAGACATCAGATTTTTGGGGTCCCTTGCAATAAAAATAGCTAGAACATTTTGCACTCCAAGCACATTTTAAGATTTTATGTGATCCCCTGGAAAAGGAAATGACAACCCACTCCAGTATTCTTGCCTGGGAGATCCCATGGATGGAAGAGCCTGGTGGGCTACAGTCCACGGGGGTCACAAAGATGTGACATGACTGAGCGACTGAGCATACACGAGGCAGGCATCACAATAGTCCCATTTCATAGGTAGAAAACTGAGGCTCAGAGGAGTTAAGGGATTTCTCAAGCCACAGAGCTGAGATGAGCTAGTGTTTGGATTTGGAACCAGGTCATCTTAACTGTTCTATTGTGCATGGCCTCAAAATGGCAGGGGATGGACAACAGTATGTCAGAAGAGGACGATGAAGTTTGATCAAAGGCTGGTGGCTTTGTCATCAATAAACATAGCTTTGGGGATTGTGGGTAGGGCAGGTGCAAGAGTGATTAGAATGTCCATGAGATGTTCAGTGAGGGAGGAAGTGGAGAGGAAAAGAAACCCCCTAGTCTGTGAGAGCAGACTAGGGAAGAAGCAGCTGGAGGAACCATAGTTCATGCAAACATGTTTTCCAAGTCAAAGAAGCCCCCAGAGTGGTAACTGTCAGGGTAATCATTTCTTTAAGTATGGGTGTCAGGGTGTCATGCCTTCATGAAAAGAAATGAGCGATGGAAACCCCATTTGGGCTTCCTCACTGTTCTGATATCCAGGAGTCACCCAGGCTGGCAAACAAGATTCACCCCCACAGCAATCCCTGTGCAATCACACACTTTGCAGGAGGGAGTGTGGGTCGCTACAACCTTTCTGGAAAGTAATCTGGCAGTAGCTATTAAAATTCAAAATATACCTGTTTTTTGACTGGATCGTCACCCTTTGGGGACAGTAGCCTAAAGAAGTAAAGGGTGAAAAACAAAAGGATATATCGTGCAAGGTTGTTGAAGGCAGCACTGCCTGAAATGGGGAAATCTAGGAACGACTGGCTCGTCCTTTGATTGAGAAGTGGTGACTAAAAACTGCTCGGTGGGAAATTCTGCAGCTCTGGTTTAAACCTCGAGCCATTGACCAGGAGGCAGGTCTGTGATTTATTACTA
The DNA here is from genome assembly GCF_055505025.1 of Bos grunniens. NCBI lineage: Eukaryota > Metazoa > Chordata > Mammalia > Artiodactyla > Bovidae > Bos > Bos grunniens. The sequence goes on from NC_141182.1 coordinate 8,817,575, forward strand.
AGCAAGCAAACCAAAAACAAAACCTGCAAACAAACAAAAAATACATACCATATGTGTTTTCATTTAGTATGATCCTTTCTGTGTTTTGTTTGTGAAAACACAAATGAAATGAAATTAAGCTGAAGTCAAACATACATGTATATGTTTATGAAGTAGGAGGGACTGTAAAATGACACAAAACTGTGAGTGACCTCAGAGGAGAGTAATTTTTTAAAAATATGCATCTCCTTATTATTCATTATTTATACAATAAGCAGACATTGCTACTATATTTTAAAGTAAAATATAGATATTATTGGGCTTTCCTGGTAGCTAAGCTGGTAAAGAACCCGTCTGCAATGCAGAAGACCCAGGTTTGATTCCTGGGTCAGGAAGGGGTAGGTTACCCACCCCAGTATTCTTGGGCTTCCCTGGTGGTTCAGATGGTAAAGAGTCGGCCTGTAATGAGGGAGACATGGGTTCGATCCTGGGTTGGGAAGGATCATGCCCTGGAGGAGGGCATGACAACCCACTCTAGTATTCTTGCCTGGAGAATTCCATGGACAGAGGAGCTTGGTGGGCTATTCCCCATGGGGTCACAAAGAGCTGGACATGACTGAGCTGCTAAGCACAGCACAGCACATAGATATTGTTAAATTTTCTATAATCAGCAAGAATTTACTTCTATATTAAATTATGGTTATATATTTAATCATTATGTGTTAAATTTTAATGTGTTGTTTAAAATGAAAGTTATATTTATTAAATAGATAAAATCATGTTCAAGATTTTTTATTTTTTAACTTTTTTTTATTTTTTGGCTGCAAGGCTTTTGGGACCTTCCCTGACCAAGGATTTAACCTGGGCAATGGCAGTAGAAACCCGGAATTCCAACCACTAGGCTACCAGGGAATTCCCAATGTCATATATTTAACTTTATACGCAGGCATTACTGCTATATTTTTAAAAGTGGACTGAGGGGCCTGGCAGGCCGCAGTCCATAGGGTTGCAAAGAGTCGGACACAACTGAGGTGACTTGGCACATGGACATAGATAATATATACATTATATTTTATATTGTATTTAATAGTCATGAAAAGATATGTACTAGAATGTTTATGGCAACACTATTTGTAAGAGCCTCAAATTGAAAACAACCCCAGGGGCCATCATAGTATAACAGATCAATAATTTACGGCATGTTTACAGAATGGAAAGCTATTGACTACGCAATACATGTACCTGTGCGTGCATGTGTCTAAAGTCAGGCAAAACTCTATTCTGTTTATTGGAACAGTTGCTCCTGGGAAAGGAGCCTTGGCTGGTTTTTCCTTTTCTTGGTCTGGCTGCTGGTTACATGAGCTGTTCAGTTTGTGGAAACCTAGTCTTCTGTGCCCTGTTCTGCATGCCTGTTTAAAAGAATAGAATTGCCATTATAAAGCACATACTTTAGGATTTCCCTTTAAGACTTCACCTTCCAATGCAGGGGCTGTGGGTTCAATCCCTGGTTGGGGAGCTAAGATTCCACATGCCTCTCTGACCAAAAAAAAAAAAAAAAAAACAACCAGAACATCAACAACAGAAACAATACTGTATCAAATTCAGTAGAGACTTTAAAAATGACTCACATCCAAAAATCTTTAAAAAATAAAAAAGCAAAGCACTTACTTTAAAAGGCATTTGGGAATGTCCTTCCTGACAGAAGCCAATTTACAAGAGCCCTTTTCCCAGTTAGGGGTAGGACATGCCTGTTCTGGCCTTCCCAGCATCTGAGCCGCTCTCTTTTTTTTTTTTCTTGTATCTCAGACATCTCAGGCACGAGTCAAATGTGGGAGAAGCTGGAGAGGACTGTCCTGGACAACCTTTCCCCTGAAGTGCAAGAGGACTACGGCCAGGACTATATCCTTAGCGAACGTAGTTTTCTCAACTTAATGAAAACCTCCACTGATCCAGACATCTCCCCAGTGCTCCTGGACGTTCGGCACGCCATCTCTGCTCAGAGCCCCTTTGCATTTTATGCGCCGGGGAAATTGTCTTATCCGTGGCTCTGTTTTGCTTCCGTCAGCCCTACTGGCATATTTGATTATCTTAGCAGAAAAATACATACCTACAGTAAGAAGATGCCCAGAGTGTTAAGCACATCTAACTGGGAGAATGAGGCTATGTAGGCTATGTAGGCAACTCAGTGGGAAATGTTAAGCGTCTTGGAATAAAAAGAAATCTCAAGCTTCTCATTAAAGTTGCGGTTTCCTACCTTGCAGCCCCTGTGAATTCTGTTGGTTGAATAGGGAGACAGGAGGGAAGGGGGCAGGGCACAACTTTTAAAAGCATGATAGTGGCATTGAGCATATGACAAAAAAAAAAACAAAAAACAAAAAACTGGTTAGAACCAACTAGACCCATGTTGCTGGAAGATTCAACTTCCAGTGGATCGAGCCTCATCAGACGCTCATCACAATGTGTTACCTAAATGCCACACTCACAGGTGCCAGGACAGTTCTGAAGCTGACCATAAAAGGCCAGAAAGCGGGCAGTGCTCCAGTTCCTGAAAATCCTTACCCCTTCCCCGGAACAGTTGGAGTGACCCTCGCACTCACCTGTTAGCTTATCAAATCACCCAGCCCATAAAAACGGACTGCCCCGTATTTCAGGGCTGCTCTCCAAGCCTTTTGAGATGGCCCACACTCGGTCTGTGGAGTGTATATCTTTCTCAATAAATCTACTTTTTACCTATCACTCTTCTGCAATGAGACATAAAGCACCTGAACTTCATTAAGTCCTAAGACCAGGTGGGTGATTTCAATTAAAATACAGTGGGTTTGAGGGGCTTCCTTGATGGTCCAGTGGTTGGGAATCCACCTGCCATTGCAGAGGACATAGGTTTTGATCCCTGGTCCAGAAAGATCCCATGTGCTGAAATGCCACAGGGCAACTAAACCCATGAGCCACAACTACTGAAGCCTGTGCTCACTAGAGCCTGTGCTCTGCAACAAGAGAAGCCACTGCAATGAGAACCCCATGTCCAGCAATGAAGACCCAAGGCAGCCGAAAATAAATACAAATTTGAAAAAAAAAAAAAAAAAAAAGGACAATGGGTTTGAGTCCTAATCTGAGTTGCATAGTTTCAATAGGACTTACTGGAGGGGAGACATGATCACCATGGAGAGCATCAGTTGGGTGTTTACTTTGCCCTGGATAGATATCAGACATTCTCTCATCTAGTTCTCATTAGAGAATGGAGGTAGGTATCTTCACCCCAGTTTAATAGGCAAGGGAATTAAGTATCAGAGAGGTTAAATTCCTCAATCACTGTCACACAGCTAGCAAAAGGCAGAGCTAGAATTGAAATCCAGGTTGGACTCCACTGCCTGCCAGGAGAGGGAAAGAGAAAGAGAGACGAAGAAAGAAAACAGAGCAGGATGGGAGAAGAGGAGGAAGAAATGGCAAGGACCACAGTGAAAGTGAGTCTTTCTCACTGCGCACTGATGTCTCGCTGCAACTTCTGCATCCAAGGTATTGGATTCATTGTCTATAACCAGTGCTCCATGTCCTTCTTCTTCCTTCCTCTACCCAAGGAGCCCTGGGGATAATGGGATGAGGCCTCCCATCTCAAGCACAGGCCCTGAGGTCTTTTGGCTGGATTGGTGTCCATGGTAACCATCCCTGTGGCCTCCATATGAGCATGCAGGATGAAAAAGCCAGGATCGTTACTTGCAGAAGTCCAGCTGAAGGGAGCAACGTGAGATACTAAGGAAGGTGTAGCCAAGTTCACTTGGTAGAGGTGCAAGGGGAGGAGCTGGTGAACAGAGGGGGCATGAAAGTAACTAGAAAGAAAACCAGCTTGACACGAGGGAAGTAGAGATCCAGACCTCTTGCTCATCGCAAACCTCCCTTTGTCTCATTTTCTTTCTAGACTGTGCAGGTTCTTTTTCTATTTTTCAACCCCATGGAGATTTAGGGCCATCTTTTGGGTTTGCGAAAGAGATGGACACGACTTAGCAACAAAAAACAACAGAGGGAAAGAAACCACAGCACAGTCTTTTTGGTTGGAGAAAGACTGACCGCCTTTCACCACCACTCTGGCCATGACCCCTTGGGTTTGGGTGGAAGTGGGGGGTCTGGAAACATCACTGAGGCTCATGGAGAGAGGAAGAGAACTCTAGGATGAAAACCCAGGGCGTCCATAGGGTGGTTTGGGGGAATATTGTAGCAGGGGCCACTTGAGCTAGGGGCTTATGTGAGGATAAGAAATCCAACCAAAAAGCTGGTGAAGATGAGACACCACCACTTCCCTGGTGCTTTGAAAACACACCAGCTCCTATGGACCCGGACTCTGAGGATTAGGGCAAGCAAAAGAGAAAGCGATGGTAGGGGAAGGGATCTGGAATTCTACCTCACAGTCACCTGGAGACCCTGTTTTAAACCAGAAGAGGCTAAGTTACCTGTAAGTATTAATAAGCATTAAAATAATTTTCAGGAGCTTCCCTGGAGATCTAATGGTGAGGACTTTGCCTTCCAGTGCAGCGGTGTGGGTTCAGTTCCTGGTTGGGGAGTTAGGTTCCCATGTGCCTCATGGTCAAGAAACCAGAACATAAACAACAAAAACAATACTGTAACAAATTCAATGAAAACTTCTAAATGGTACAGATTAAAACAACTCTAAAAACATATAAGTTAGATATATCTCAATTTTAGAACAATACCTACAGGTTCTCAGAAAATAAGAGAGACAAGTACTACATACAAAACACCATGTCTAGACCATGTCTGCACAGTAATTAATGTTCCTGGTTTACTACAATTAAACAGTAAGAGCTAATGGCAGAGGGAAGCCCCAATATTGGAGTATTTGTCATATTCTTAGGGGAAGGCATAATGAACAGGTATTTCAACAACAGGACTCTTGGCAAAAAGTATTTTATATTCCCCAGTCCTGCTTTCTGTTCAAGGGCAGAATACAAGGTACATTTAATACCTGGGCACACAGCATCACATGCAAATTGCACGCAAGCCCATACCCATGCCCCATTTACCTCTTCACTCTCTGTATTTTCCCAATACTGGCAGAGGGAAGCGGGCCATCCTCACAACCCAGGATAAGAGGGAGGAATCAGAAAAAAGCATGTGGCGAAAATATGATTTCTTTTATTACATAGGGAGCTGATAAAGGTCTACAAATAAACTTTACTACATTATTGAATGGAACATTAAATTTCATGAGTTTCATTATACTGGTGATAAATCTGTGTTTTGGGATGCCATTCTGGATGATGTAATTCTGAGGAAGAGTAATTCCATGCAAATGGCTCTGATGAGGTGTTGGTACCTCCTGCCCAGTAAAAGTCCCCAGTCCAACTCACACATAAACGTCCACTCAGGGACCCAGGACCCCTGAACACTTGGTCAAGAGAAGTTCCAAACAATATTTCTCTGTTGATTTATCTTATAAGCCAATATTTCTCCTGGGATCTCAAGTGTAGGGTGTTCATGGCAGGGCCAGGTGGGTGTTTCAGAGACTCAGCTTAATATCCAGATCAGAATTCCACAGCAAGAAACAAGAAGCAAAAGGAAAGGAAGTTGGGAATCAATGTAAAGGTTGAATATATGTTTGTAGTCTGAAGTTGCTTATTCTTTTGCCTGCCTAGCATTTCTTTGGTGGAGGATTTTAGTGAGATGGTCATTCAAGGGACTTCACACCCCTATCATAGGGGTGGGCATGTGAACCAGGCTGGCCAATCAATTTATACTCTTGGATCCAGTGATTGGTTCAGAGGTGGACATATGACCAAAGAAGAACCAGTCATGACTCCTGATTGTGGGAGGATTGCTAATGGGCACTGGGAGAAAAATGTTATCCTTTCTCACTGCAATGTCCATGTTAAACTGCAGCTTCTAGACCCCACAGAGGAGAATCTGGTAGAGAATAAAGTTAGGATAGAGGAAAATGTACCAGAATGATGAAGAAAAATCAAAGAGTGATGACATAGTTTGAGTTCCTTGATCTGGCTATACCTGCATATCTACTGTTTGGACTGATTTCCAAATTGTGTGAGCTGATACGTTTTCTTCAATCTATTTTGAGTTGGGTTTCTATCTTTTGCAACAGAATTAGTTCCTGACAAATATACACTGTAGGAGGAATTCAGTGAAGAATGAAGAGTAAAATAATGCTTGATGGAGAAAATAGACAATGTCACAATATCGTAGGAGAGGAAGAAAGGGATGAAACTAAAGAAAAAAAAAGGTTAGGGTAGGTGATATTATGGTTTAGTGGCCCTCTTCCATAGAAAGGCAATTATTTCTGTTAAAATTTATTTTGGGATTTTATCCTCAAAGTCTGTGGGGGCTTCCTGGTAGCTCAGCAGTAAAGAAACCACCTGCAATGCGGGAGATGCAGGAGACTCGGGTTCAATCCCTGGGTCAGGAAGACCCCCCTGGAGGAGGAAATAGCAAACCACTCCTGTATTATTGCCTGGAAAACTCGGTGAACAGAGGAACCTGGTGGGCTATGGTCCATGTGATCACAAAGAGTCAGACATAGCTGAGCAACAGAAAACACACATATGCCCCAAAATCTGTGAGCGTGGTCCCTCAGGGAAAAGGTGATGCAAAATTCTTTCTGGGCCCCATGGTGGGGATCAAAGATTTCATCTGATCACTGGCAATTCTAGACTATTGAAATCACACTTGGCTAGAAGAACAGTGGTAGGTACACTGTGTCTGGTGTGGTAGGACACCCTGTCCTGGATCATCACATAACCTGTTTATCATATTGCAAAATATGGAGATGACTAAAGTGAAAATCCCAGCTTACCATGGGAAGCAGGAAGATCAACAAAGAAACTCAAAACTTTTGTCCTCAGTTATTTGTTCTTCTCAAGTTCTTTCATCTACATGAGAGTGTTCTGGCCTCTGGTAATTGCCCTAGGAATTCTACCACAGAGATAATTTTGTTTAGTTCTGCTTTCTGTTCTTCTTCCTGTTTTGATAATAGGTAATAATTCACTGCTGGATAGCATGTAACCTCTTTCTTTGACTTGTCCTGTACTCTCTCCCCTTACTGGCCGAGATGAAGTAATTCCATATAGAGAAGGTCCTAACTGAAAACGCTATTCTTTAGACTGGGTATGACTTTTTGGAAAGACTTAAATGTTTATGCAAGACATTTTCATTGATGAACACAAAATTTACACTTTCATCTTGAATATTTATAGCATTCAAGTATACTGGGACTGGAAAAATCATAGAAGGGCTATTAATATTAATATATATCATAGACATTGCAATGACTGGAATTTTTTGGCAGGGGTTTGGCGTGGGGGGCGTTGTGCTTTTCAGCATCCACTTATCTTATTTGGAAGTTATTCCCCAGGTGTGAGATCTTGGTAGAAAGCAATGCTTTTCCTCCACTTATAGAAGCCAGAGGTCTAAAGCCTGTCTCTTCCAGAATCTTAGCTTCAAGGACTTGGGCATCACGAACAGACATATGGCCTTCCAAGGATCTGGGGTGTCGATTGAGGGATATAAAGAGTGATGGTGGTGGTCTCCTACAAATGACAGTTGTTGTGTTTCCTGTCTCTTAACCTTTTGGAGGCATTTGGTCCCATCAATTCTGTTTTTTCCAATCTATTCTTCCAGGCTTGCCTTGATTAAGTGATCAACTCCTGTTTTGTTCAAAGAGGTCAGAACTCAGTTTCTGGGACTTCCTTGGTGGTCCAGTGGTTAAGACTCCATGCTTCCACTACAGAGAGGTGGGTTCAATTCCTGATTGGGGAACTAAGATCCCACATGCTGTGCAGCACAGCCAAAAGTTTAAAAACAAAGCAAAGCAACTCTGTTTCTGTTACTTGCAACCATGAGTATTTTAATTATCTCCTCCTCCTCCTTATCATCATCACAGTGTTTTCAAAGTCTCGATCCCAAAACACAGCCCTGTGTCTTTGTGGGTCTCAAGAAGGATGCTCCCTCTATAAAGAGGGATGGAGTGTATATTTCTTCTTGTGTAGCATCCCAATAGGCCTCTCCTCCTCTCCTGCTCCATCTAGGACTCTGGTCTTTACATTTCAAAGTCAAAGGATGACCCTCTCCTCCTCCTTCACTTGGATTTGTTTTTGTTTTGTGTTTTGAATTCTGGCTAATATTGCTCCAAACATGTCACATTCTTGGTGGCAGAGCAGCAAGGTGGTATAGTGTGGGTATTTTGGAGTTATTTTTACAGAGTGTTAATGCATCCCCTCCAATTCATATGTTGAAAACCTACACCACCGTGTGGTGGTATTAGGAGATGGAGCCTTTGGGAGGTAATTAGGTCATGAGGGTGTAGCCCTCATGACGGGATTAGTGCCCTTAGAAGAAAGGAGAGAGCTTGCTTTTCTCTCTCCCTGCTCTGAAGATAAAAGATGATGTCCATCTGCACACCAGGAAGTGGGTCTTGTGCAGACACCAGATCTGTTGGCATATTAATCTTGGACTTGCCACACTCCAGAACTGTGAGAAATAAATGGTCTGTTGTTGAAGCTGTTTTGTGTATGGTGATTTGTTATAATAGTCAGAACTAAGATGCACAGACTTGGGTTCAAATCTTGGGTCTGTTGTTCAGCAGCTGGGTGACCTTAAGCAAGCTGATGAACTCCTCTGCATCTCTGGGATCTTCTTTTTCTTAAGATGCAAGGAGTAATGCTAATCTCATACAATGACTGTGACAGTAGGGTCATAACGCAAAGGGGTTTAGCCAGTGCCTAGCACTTAAGAAGGGACCCCAAACATAGGATAATGGTGGCTGACTTTCTCTTCTTTGTATCTGAGCACAATGGCTGTGGAGATGAGGTTCCCTTGGTGTGTCCCTTCTAGGTTGAGGTTGGACGGTGGGATGACTGGTGGTTGGCTAATACTTCTTCCTCTCACAGGAGTACAAGGTAGTCTGTCATAGATAAACAGTGAAGTTCACATTTCCTACTCTTGCTGGTAAGAATTTCTACTTTTTTTTTTTTTTAAGCTAACAATCATTTCTGTCTTCCTATGTGCCAGGAATTCTGCTGAGCAATTTAATCAACTAAGTCAATCCTTACAATAACACTATGACGCACATACTTTATTAACATCTCCATTTTTAGGTGGGAAATCGGTCTTAGAAAGTTAATCTGCTCAAAATCATACAGCTAGTGTGTAGTAAAACTAAGGCTTTTGGTTTTTTTTTTAAATTGTGGTAAAATATACATAACATACGAATTAACCATTTTAACCACTTTTAAGTACACAATTCAGTGGCGTATAAAGGATCATGGCATCCGGTCCCACCACTTCATGGGAAATAGATGGGGAAACAGTGGAAACAGTGTCAGACTTTATTTTTCTGGGCTTCAAAATCACTACAGATGGTGACTGCAGCCATGAAATTAAGATGCTTACTCCTTGGATGGAAAGTTATGACCAACCTAGATAGCATATTCAAAAGCAGAGACATTACTTTGCCAACAAAGGTTCGTCTAGTCAAGGCTATGGTTTTTCCTGTGGTCATGTATGGATGTGAGAGTTGGACTGTGAAGAAGGCTGAGCACCGAAGAATTGATGCTTTTGAACTGTGGTGTTGGAGAAGACTCTTGAGAGTCCCTTGGACTGCAAGGAGATCCAACCAGTCCATTCTGAAGGAGATCAGCCCTGGGATTTCTTTGGAAGGAATGATGCTAAAGCTGAAACTCCAGTACTTTGGCCACCTCATGTGAAGAGTTGACTCATTGGAAAAGACTCTGATGCTGGGAGGGATTGGGGGCAGGAGGAGAAGGGGACGACAGAGGATGAGATGGCTGGATGGCATCACTGACTCGATGGACGTGAGTCTGAGTGAACTCCAGGAGTTGGTGATGGACAGGGAGGCCTGGTGTGCTGCGATTCATGGGGTCGCAAAGAGTTGGACACGACTGAGCGACTGATCTGATCTGATCTGACACTGTGTGACTATCACCACTATTCATTCCCAGAACTTTTTCACTATCCCAAGAGTTGAGCTTTTTAAGTTGAATTTGTGCAGTGTCTATTTTTTTCCTTTTTTTTGGTCTGTGTCACTTGGCATGTGGAACTTTAAGTTTCCTGACCACGGATGGAACCCACACCCCCTGCACTGGAAGCATGGGGTCTTAACCCTAATACCACCAGGAACATCTTCAACTTCTAATTTGTGAATGGAGCCTATTGTGAAGCAGTTAGAGTATAAATTCTTTGAGCGTTCAAACCTCAGGTATGCCTTTGATGAGCTGTGAGGTCTTGGGGGAAGTTACTTGGTTTTTTTGTGCCTCAGTACCTTCCTCTGTAAATGGAGAGCATGATAATTAATGGTGCCTGTCTTATAGAGTGGTTATCATATTAAGTGATATTAAATACTTAGAGTTCCCCTGTAGATATTAGGCACACAATAAGCATTAGTTGTTATTACTCCCTAGTGCTAATTATAGGGTGCTGTGGTCCTGATGGAAGGAAAGCTGGCACATCAGAGCATTAGGAAAGATGCTGTGATGTGGACAGGGCTTTGGACCACATGGATTTTATTCAAGTTCACTTCTTTGAGCTGGGCTTGAGGTGATACATCACTTCCTTGAATCAAGTTGATGGATTCCAGGACCGTCTGGGTGGTCCAGTGGTTAAGATTCTGTGCTTCCAATGCACGAGGTGTGGGTTTGATCTCTGGTCAGGGAAAAAAGATACCACATACTGTGTGATGAGGCTAGATGAAGACAAAAAAACAAAAAACAAAAAGAGCAGGGTGGGGAAGGGGTTGATGGGGTTTCATTACATCTTCAAAATCTCCTCTAATGTTGAAAGGCAACATGATCTCTCTCATAACTAGGTAACTGGGTGGCCCAAGCAGGCAACTGCTAACACATATGTGCGTCTGTCTCCAGAGATGGGTACCTGGCAGATGGAGAGCTTAAGGTGAGTTGCAGGATGGAAGCTGTGCAGGCAGCATCCTCAAAGTCTTCTCTTCCTCTGGACCCCAGGCCAGAAACAAAGAGCTCATAACTCCCATGCTGCCTCCTGCCTCCTTCCATACTGTCAAGGAATAATTTTAGAAAATATTAAAATCTCAAACAAATGCACAGCAAGCATGTACCAAAGTTTTATTTAACTCATTAATGAGAGAACCAGCAGGATGGCAGAGCTGGCTTCAGAGAGGATATGAGAACTGATATGTAAAAATACAGTGCTCTTAAAATAATAGAAGGATGCTAGAATTTAGTTGCTAAGTAAGATATAAAACTGTAAGACTGGTTAATATATATAAGAACAATATATCCATACTGTTTGGGTCTATATTCTCTGCTAGTCAGAAATCATTTGCATCTCTACCACATAAAAATAATTTGTACTCTCTAAGTTTTTTCCAAGTTACTATCAACCCTTGCAGAGCTGGGTCTCCGGTCAATATATAAATTCACATTTCCTTGGAGAGTCAGGTGGTATTTTGAGGGCTTTTAGACAATGCCGTAGCCTGATAATAAAAAGACTTTTGACTTATTTCCAAGTTTTGGGTGATTCTTTTGTAAGAATAACCATGGAAGGGATCGATGAGCGATTAGAAATCCTTCCCCACCAAGCCTTAGATAAGGTCTCAGGTGCTGTTCCAGCAGTGTGCTTCTTGTGGCTACGACCAGTTGATGGAAACTGGTACAAGGGAGAAAGTGATTTGTCATCCAGCCCTTGATGACAACGGTGGCTTGATTTATAACTTCCGAACAGCTTCGCCCACAGCTGGCAGAGGCTATTCCAATGACTCAGTCAGAGCTCTGGCTTAGCCGCAAGGAAAGACCTAAAGAAGCATCATCTCTCATTGAGAGAAGGCGAGAGGCCAAAGGAAGTGGGTGGTCAAAGATGATTTTTTTCCATCCTAGATGAATGTTCCCTTATCCTTCCTAAAGTCAGTATTTCATAGACAAGCTACATGGCTTCAGAGCCATTTATCTCATGTGGATGGTATGTTTTGATTTTTCCTAGTGTAAAAAGTTGTGTGTCAACTCTGAATATCCACTGGAAGACTGATGCTGAAGCTCCAGTAATTTGGCCACCTGATGCAAAGAGCCATCTCATTGGAAAAGACCCTGATGCTGGGAAAGATTGAGGGCAGGAGGAGAAGGGGGTGACAGAAGATGAGATGGTTGGATGGCATCTCTGACTCAATGGACTTGAATTTGAGCAAACTCCAGGAGATAGTGAAGGACAGGGAAGGACAGGGTCCCTGCAGACCACGGGGTTACAAAGAATGGGACATGACTTAGCCACTGAATAACAACAAATGTAGAGAGCTGAGTGTTAATGGGTGAGGAGCTTGGAAGGAGATGGGAGATTTGTTCTTAGTTGCACTGGGTGCTGCTAGTGACCTTACAGAGTTTATAGTTCATCCATTCAGTAAATGGACCTGTTATAATCATGAGAAATGGGAAGATCATGCCTTCAAGAAGAGGCAATCATCCTTCATTCATTCCAAGGCATACTCTGGCACCCACTATGAACCAAGCTTTATTGAAGTCCATTGGAACTCAGGAAGTCTCTTCCCTAGAAAGACCATGAGATGCTACCATATAACAAGTCTCCTTTGTGAGCTACACCAAGCCCTGTGTGCCTCTGCCAGTAAAGGCAAGGCTATCTGCAGTCAGAGGGAAGACTTAAGTAGTGTGTCAGTGTCCTTTGTCGAAATATTATTTCTTATAGTTACTCAGTGTTTAAATTGTCAACAAAATCTCCCACTTGTAGATTACCCCTAACATTTATATTTCTACCCCAAACTGTGGAGAAGGCAGTTCATTAATGTTTCAAATAAGGTAAGAGAACGCTAATTCACTGTTATCATAGGACTGTCATTTCTGTCCTGAGTGAAATGATGAGAAGGGACAGGAAACCTTCTCTCTTGGGACAGCTGTGAATGGTCAGTTGAAGAAAAGTACAAGGAGGCAGGGGCTGGGAACTGAGCGGATGATATCCAGCCTCGTGAGTTTTATGCAGTAAAGGCAAAGTGAAAGATGGGACCCCTCTCTGTGTCTCTGGTGTTCTGTGACCTCTGCCTCAGTGTTCATTAAGGGTGAAGTTCCTGGACTTCCCTGGTGGTCCAGTGGTTAAGAATCTACCTCCCAGTGTAGGCGACACAGGTTCGATCCCTGGTGTAGGAAGATTCCCACATGCCGAGGGGCAGTTAAGCCCAGGCACTACATCTACTGAGCCCCTATGTCCTACAGACCATGCTCTGCAACAAGAGAAGCCACTCCAATGAGAAGCCTGTGCATGGCAACTGGAGAGTAGCCCCTGCTCACCACAACCAGAGAAAAGCCTGCGCACAACACTGAAGACCCAGGGCAGCCAAAATATAAATAAGAAAAAAAGGGTGAAATTCCTACTTTATTGAGAGATGGGAGACAACCCTACTTTGGTAGACCATGAAGCAACCGCACTGGGTGAGAAGCTATGGGAGGGAGATCAATTCAGATCAGTCACTCAGTCGTGTCCAACTCTTTGCGACCCCATGAATCGCAGCACGCCAGGCCTCCCTGTCCATCACCAACTCCCGGAGTTCACTCAGACTCACGTCCATCGAGTCAGTGATGCCATCCAGCCATCTCATCCTCTGTTGTCCCCTTCTCCTCCTGCCCCCAATCTCTCCCAGCATCAGAGTCTTTTCCAATGAGTCAACTCTTCGCATGAGGTGGCCAAAGTACTGGAGTTTCAGCTTTAGCATCATTCCTTCCAAAGAAATCCCAGGGCTGATCTTCAGAATGGACTGGTTGGATCTCCTTGCAGTCCAAGGGACTCTCAAGAGTCTTCTCCAATACCACAGTTCAAAAGCATCAATTCTTCGGTGCTCAGCCTTCTTCACAGTCCAACTCTCACATCCATACATGACCACAGGAAAAACCATAGCTTTGACTAGACGAACCTTTGTTGGCAAAGTAATGTCTCTGCTTTTGAATATGCTATCTAGGTTGGTCATAACTTTCCTTCCAAGGAGTAAGCGTCTTTTAATTTCATGGCTGCAATCACCATCTGTAGTGATTTTGGAGCCCAGAAAAATAAAGTCTGACACTGTTTCCACTGTTTCCCCATCTATTTCCCATGAAGTGGTGGGACTGGATGCCATGATCTTCGTTTTCTGAATGTTGAGCTTTAGGCCAACTTTTTCACTCTCCACTTTCACTTTCATCAAGAGGCTTTTTAGTTCCTCTTCACTTTCTGCCATAAGGGTGGTGTCATCTGCATATCTGAGGTTATGGATATTTCTCCCGGCAATCTTGATTCCAACTTGTGTTTCTCCCAGTCCAGCATTTCTCATGATGTACTCTGCATATAAGTTAAATACACAGGGTGACAATATACAGCCTTGATGAACTCCTTTCCCTATTTGGAACCAGTCTGTTGTTCCATGTCCAGTTCTAACTGTTGCTTCCTGACCTGCATACAAATTTCTCAAGAGGCAGATCAGGTGGTCTGGTATTCCCTCCTCTTTCAGAATTTTCCACAGTTTATTGTGATCCACACAGTCAAAGGCTTTGGCATAGTCAATAAAGCAGAAATAGATGTTTTTCTGGAACTCTCTTGCTTTTTCCATGATCCAGTGGATGTTGGCAATTTGATCTCTGGTTTCTCTGCCTTTTCTAAAACCAGCTTCAACGTCAGGAAGTTCACGGTTCACATATTGCTGAAGCCTGGCTTGGAGAATTTTGAGCATTACTTTAGCGTAGGTCTAAAGCAAAGAAGACAGCCCCTGCCCAACCAGAACTCACTGTGCAGGAGACAGGAGTATACCAGCACTAACCACAGCCTGTGGAGGGTCAATGTCCACAAGGGCATTGAGACTATAGAGTGTCAATGAGAGAAACATCATAAGATTGAAGGGAAGAAGATCAATTATACCACGCAAATACTAATCCAAGTGTTGCTGCTGCTGCTAAGTCACTTCATTCGTGCCCGACTCTGTGTGACCCCATAGATGGCAGCCCACCAGGCTCCCTGGTCCCTGGGATTCTCCAGGCAAGAACACTGGAGTGGGTTGCCGTTTCTTTCTCCAATGCATGAAAGTGAAAAGTGAAAGTGAAGTCGCTCAGTCGTGTCCGACCCTCAGCGACCCAATGGACTGCAGCCTACCAGGCTCCTCTGTCCATGGGATTTTCCAGGCAGGAGTACTGGAGTGGGGTGCCATTGCCTTCTCCCAATCCAAGTGTTAGGTAGTTAGAACAGGAAACAGGAGTCCAAAATGGCGGTGGCTAGAAGACAAGGAAGGGAAAAGCCGGTGAAAATAGAACAAAGGAAGGTCAAAGGAAGTTCTGAGGACCTGAGTGAGGACCTCCGGTAGAACAAATAGCACCCCTGGCTAGCCCAATTTACACAGGGCAGGCCCAGGGAGAGGAAAAAAACATATAAAAAGAGGAGCCAAAGTACACTCTCTCTCGCTCCCTTCCCCACGTGCTGGCACGCTCCCCCACTCTCTTCTCTTCGCATCTTTGGGTTGGCATGCCCTCACGCTTTGAGGATGGATTCTCTTGCTATTTTCTAAATAGAACTGTAACACCGATTTGTCTAAGAGCTATGACACGGTCTGTCCAAGACCTGAGAGCTGCGACACGCTGAGGGCTTTAATGTCCGTCGCTCCAAATCTTTGCTGTGATGAGACAGAACCGAGGAGCATACACTCGCCCGACACAAGGAAAGTTGGCATGGCTGAATCAGTTTGATCTGGGTACAGGCTAGGTGGCCAAGGCCCAAGAAGTGAGAGCCTCTCTGGCCAAAGTGAGTGGATGGATGGAAATTGTCAGGCAGGGGCTTTGGCTGATTTTAGATAACAGATAACAGGCCTCACTGAAAACTGGCATGTGCCTTTATGCGGCTTCTTTCATATCTTCTCAGAAAAGCCCTGTAAATCAGGGCCCTGAATGGCTGCAGGCCTTCTGCATCCAGTCATAGCCAGTTACCTGGCTAGTGTCTCACCCAGGCTAGGCTTCAGGGTGCGTGCTAGTTCCTAGAGTGCCTTTTGCAAATTAGTACACAATTTTACTAATTGTCCACTAGACAGATACAGTTCAAGGATGTGTCAACTACAAATTGGCACTTACCAAGAGCTTTGCCAACGACTGAACAACACAGGCATTTGCCACCTGCCATGGAGATTGAGCTCCATCTGCTCTAGTGTTGACCTTCAATACCGGCTGAGGGGGTTCAGGCTGGAGTGAGGCACTCTGTGCTCCAGGGAATCTGGTGGGACAGGTCTTCAGATAGTTGGATGTTTTTAGGAACAGATTTTATGATCTCAACCCTTGCATCTCCTCCGGTCTAGAGAAGCACTAAATCCCTTCATGGTGACATCAGATCCTCATGACTAACAAAAATCTTTTTGAAAAATGAGTGCTTCATGGTCCTGAACTCCCCCTTCACCAAAACCTTATCTATTGACCTTCCCCCACTGCCGCTTTGGAGTGGTCTCTCAGAGCTATCTGAGATGCTGCCTCCCAGGCTGCAGTCCTCATTTTGCCCCAAATGAAACTTAACTCTCAAGTTGTACATCTTTTTTAGCTGACAGACGCATGGCTTGGTAAGGGGAGTGAAGGCTGGATTTCAGGCCCCTCTTACTGCCTCAGCAGGGTGTGTTGTGAAATGTACAACCTGTGCAACTGTGCATGTCAGCCTTGCTGAGCTTTATGATCTCCAAGGACAGTTTCTATCAACCTTTAAAAGGCACCCTGGGAGGACAGAATTAGCATCACATCCAAGGGGATGAGCAAGTAGCATTTAGAGAAGAAAAGGTAGGAATCCAGCTTCAATTCCACTTTCCTGGTGAAGTCTTCTGTTCCAGGGCCATCAGAAATGATTTTGGATTCTCAATAGCAAATCATTAGGTACTGAAAAACCAGAGACTGACAGGATGCCCAGAAGGCAGGGAAAGTGTGAGGTTTCAAAGTCCAAATTAACCACTGGGAGTGGTGATCACCGTTTATCTTGTAATCCCCAACATCTTGGAGGAGGAGGCCTGGAAAGCATTTCCAGTAGAAGATGAAGACATTGGGATGGGAAGACAAGATAATGAGTAGAGCAGAGGCTGGATCTGGTGGGAGGGAATGGGATAAACATACAGAGGAAGGGGCTGAACAAAAAAAGAAGATAGAGGAACCAGGAGGTATGAAGGTGGGTTGTAGAGCAGAGGGATAAGGGATTTTGGCTGGATAATGATAGGGCCCACACGGGGTCTCATTGATAAGATGGCTTGTTATGTTGACCTCACAAACAAAGAATAAATCACAGTGATCTTTGAGGCCGACCAAACTGCCCAAATGGCATCCTGTTATCTCACTGGTGCCTGTCTTTTCAAAGCTGCAAGACTACCAGATTCCAGACCTCCAGCTACGTGACCATCCCTTCAGAGATTTTTTCATTGGTGGGGTGTAAGAAGGACTCCGTCAGAAAGGGAGAACTCTGGTTCTCCTTAAGAGCCAGTCACCCTCTCTTTTCCCTCTAATAAATTTCCTTTTCTTGCCTGACTGCCCAACTCACTCTCTTTTTCTCTGCACTCGCCTGACAGATAATGTTTTATCTTCTTCAGGCTGAAGTCAGTACAATCCAAGATGCTGAAGGTGCTGAAGGTCTAGAGTGGTTATGGAGGACCTCTCTGAGGAGGTGATATTTAGGCTAAGAGCAAAGGTTGAGAGGAATTCGTAATCATTTCTACTAGAGCTTTAAAAAATTAAGTATTGGACTTTCCTGGTGGTACAGTGGATAAGAATCTGCCTGCCAATGCAGGGGACACGGATGGGTTAGATCCTTGGTCTAGGAAGCTTCCACATGCTGCAGAGCAACTAATCCTGTGAGTCACAACTGCTAAACCTACGTGCCGGAGTCCGCGAGCCACAACTACTGAGCCCACGTGCTGCAGCTCCTGAAGGCCGGGCCCCTAGACCCGAGCTCTGCAGCAAGAGAAGCCATGGCAGTGAGAAGCCCGTGCACCGCAACTAGAGCGCAGCTCCCCACTTGCCAGGACTAGAGAAAGCCTGCTCACAGCAATGAAGACACAGAGCAACCAAACATAAATCAATTACAAAAAATTATTACTTCATGTACAAGAAACACACATACACACACATGCACATTAAGCATGTGGCTCAATGAGTTTTGAGAGTTGAATAGAACTGTGTATCCCATGCTGGTGGGAGTAGAGATCAGGTTCACTTTTCTCCATATAGTCATCCAGTTGTTCCAGAACCATTTGCTGAACAGACTTTATCTTCCCTGCTGAATGGCTATCATACTTTGTAAAACATTTACTGATCGTATAGATTTCTGGATTCTTCTATTTCTGTATTCTACTCTATCTCATTGACCTATTTGTCTACTTTATGCCAATACCATATGGTTTTTATTTCTTTTAGCTCTTTTTTTTTTCTTTTATTTTTGGCCTCCCTTTAAAACCTTTACCATATTCTATTTCAGTTCCTTTGGTGGTTACTCAAAAATTTCACATGTACACTTAAGGTTATATTTTAAAAACTATTATATACCTGGGGCTTCCTAGATGGTGCTAGTGGTAAAGAACCCGACTGCCAATGCAGGAGATGTAAGAGACAGGGGTTCTATCCCTGGGTTGGGAAGATCCCCTGGAGGAGGGTATGGCAACCCGCTCCAGTATTCTTTCTGGAAAATCCCACGGACAGAGGAGCCTGGTGGGATACAGTCCATAGGGTTGCAAAGAATCGGCCATGACTGAAGCGAATTAGCATGCAGCACGCAGTATCTACATAAATTTGTATTTCTATTCTCCTCTTGAATAAGATGAGGACAATTGAAATTTCCTCAAAATGTTCCTTTCCCATCTTTGTTAATTTTTTTCCCTGGTATTATTTCTTAAACCAAATAGACTACTTACAATCAATGCACATTTAAAATTCCTAAATAATTACACAACTTACAATCAATTAATATTTAGAGTCTCTAGTCAATTTTTGCTGATTTCTGTCCTTACTAATTCTTCTTACATGACACAATCTTTGTCTTTATTTTTCTAGTTTCATTCTTTAATAATTTTTTCAAGGAGGGTCTGTGAAAAATAATAGCTCTTGATTTCTGGGTTTGTGAAAGTGAATTTCAATCCAGAATTCTATGCTCAAATGAGCTATTGTCACGAGTGATTCCATTCTATTTCTTTTCTTTTTCTTTTTTTTTTTTTTAGCCACACGATATGTGGATTTTTAGTTCCCTGGCAAGGGATTGAACCCATGCTCCCTGAATTGGAAATGCAGAGTTTTAACCACTGGACCATCATGGAAGCCCCACGAGTAATTCCATTTCTAAGCATGAGTTCAAGGTCAAAATTCCAGAGTATTTATTTTACATAGAGCCTCACATGAGTCACCCAGTGTTTTGTGGTTTTTTTTAAGATAATTTTTTAGAAGTTTTAAGTTCACAGCAAAGTTGAATGGAGAGTACAAAGATCTGTCATATACTCACTGTCCCCACACATGCATAAGCTCCCCCACTGTCCATGTCCCCCACTACAGTGGTACATTTGTTATAACTGATGAACCTACATTAAGCCACCATAATCACCCAAAGTACAAAATTTACCGAGGCTTCTCTCTTGATGTCCTATGCTCTGTAGGTTTGGATAAATGTATAATGGCATGTAGCCACCATTGTCATATCATACAGATAATTTCTCAGCCCTAAAAACCCTCTGTACTCTGCCTATTCATCCATTCTTCCTCCCTACCTTTAACAACCACTGATCTTTTTCCTGTCTCCATAGTTTTGCCTTTTCCAGAAAGTCATATAGTTGCAATCATACAGTATGTAGCCTTTTCAGATTGGCTTCTTTCACAAAGTAATATACATCTAAGTTTCCTCATGTCTTTTCATGGCTGGATAGCTCATTTTTCCTTAGCAATGAATAATATTCCATTGTCTGGTGTGCCAGTTTATTTATCCCTGCACCTACTTGAAGGACATGTTGGTTACTTCCAAGTTTGGTGGGTGAATTATGAATAAAGCTGCTGTAAACATCCGTGTGCAGGTTTTGGGTGGACATATTTCCGACTCCCTTGGATAAATACCAAGGACGATGATTGCTGGATCAGATAGTAAGAACGTGTTTTAGTTTTGTAAGAAACTGCCAACTGTCTTCCAAAGTGGTTGTCCCATTTCGCATTCCCAGGCCACACGGTTTCGACTTCTCCTTGTTACTCGGGCTAAATTCCCCTGGTGGCCATGGGAACACTGTCTTTTGTTTTTAGGTTTGGCTCTGTGTTTTTAAACTTAGGGCATAGTCTGCATCTGTTTAGTCCTCCATTTTGAGCAGACTTGTTTACATTCTGGAAAAGCATTACCCAGCAGAGGACAAAGCAAGTGCACAAACCCTACCGGGGTGAGAAGTGTGGCGAGAAGGCCATCTGATTGACCGTATCATCATAAGAGAGTTAGATAGTAAGGTGAGATTGCAAAGGCAGTTCCAAGTCACACAGGGCCAGGGTAAGGAGTTTTGAATTTATTCTCAGTGTGATAGAGAACCACAGAAACATTTTAAGCTGAGAAAGTGACATGATCGGTTTCTAGATTTAAAAAGTAATTTGGCACTTATTGCTGGCTTTCTCATTCTCTTTACTTATCCAGCTTCTAAGCGCTCCTGATTTTACTTTCATATACATATGTCTGTTTCCACAGCCTCCAAAGCATTTACATTTTGAGAATGCCTTCCTAAATACAAATAAAACTTTCCAACATTAGTCTGCAAAAAAGAAGAAATCATGTTAAAGCATTGGATTAACCCTGGGTTATACATTGCATGACTCAAAGGAAGCAAAATGTAATTTGCATTAGATTTAGCCAAATCTTGGCACATTAAAATATATCAAGTAATTATTTAATAGATGAAGTGCAAGAAACAGAGTGAGATAGAGTAGGGAGAGTATAGATTAGAAGAGACTTGAAAGAAATATCAATGAGTGGCTATGTAGAGCACTTATTTGGATCTTGATTTAAACAAACTATAAAAAAGCATTTGCTAGATAGTTGAGAAATTTAATACTAATTTGATATTTTATGATATTAAGAAATTGTTACTTTATGTGTGATAGTTGTTTCAAAAGACCTTATCTTTTAGATGTATATGCTAAAATATTTCATATTTTAGCGATTTCATAGAGGAAATGGTATGACATTTAGTATTTTGTTCAAAATTATATAGAGTGGGGTAGTGGATGAAAGTACAAATATAACAGAATGGTTGTAGGTAGAAAGCTGAAGCTGGAAAATGGAAAATTTTCCATAAATGGAAAATATATGATACTATTCTGTCTACTTTTATATAGATTTGAAATTCCACAATAAAAATCTTTGAAAGAAACTGAAATTTGCCATTTTTAAACATTCAATAAGAAATATGAATGTAATCAATACGAACTTTCCAGATAAAAATATCTGTGATCCTTCTGCTTTCCAATCATTCTTTTCTTGACTTTATGTATTATTTATCATCTATTTATCTATCTATCATTTATCTGTTTGCTTGCCAATCTATCCTTACTTTGTCAATAACAATTGTTCTAGTATCTGACTCAGAGTTGCTGTCTTAATTTGGATTGCCCCAGAAGGAGACCCTAATGAGGGTTCAGGTGCAAGCAGTTAATTTTGGAAGTGCAGGAAATATACAAACAACATGGATAAATCCCAAAACATTAGGATGAGCAAAAGAACCTAGGTACAAAAAAATATATACTATAAGATTCCTTTTTAATAAAATGTTAGAACAGGCAAAACTAACATAATATGGCAGAAACATATCAGTGGTTGCCTAAGACAGGAGGTCAGGAACTGGCCACAGGAAGGCAGGAGGGACTTTCTAGGGTGGATGGAAACAGTCTACATCTTCATTGCGGTGATGGTTTTGTCAAAAGTGAATACTTGTGTCAAAAGTCATCAAACCATAGACTTAAAATGGGTGGATCTTATCACATGTACCTTATATTCCAATGCTGACTTAAAAAATAAATCCCGGAGCCAAGATGGCGGAGGAGTAGGACGGGGAGAACACTTTCTCCCCCCACAAATTCATCAAAAGAGCATTTAAACGTCGAGTAAATTCCACAAAACAACTTCTGAATGCCGGCAGAGGACATCAGGCACCCAGAAAAGCAACCCAACTCTTCGAAAGGAGCGCGACTGAACAAGTGAGCCTAAAAAAAAAAAAAAAAAGTGTCCTCCACCGTCCCCTTTGTGTCAGGGCGGAAACCAGATACTGAAGAGACCAGCAAACAGAAGAAGTTATAACAGAGGGAAACGCCTTGGAAGCTACAGAGAGAAGAAATACAGCTCTACCCACCAGAACACTGACACAAGCTTCCCTAACCAGGAAACCTTGACAAGCCACCTGTACAAACCCACACACAGCGAGGAAATGCCACAATAAAGAGAACTCCACAAACTGCCAGAATACAGAAAGGACACCCCAAACTCAGCAATTTAAACAAGATGAAGAGACAGAGGAATACCCAGCAGATAAAGGAACAGGATAAATGTCCACCAAACCAAACAAAAGAGGAAGAGATAGGGAATCTACCTGATAAAGAATTCCGAATAATGATAGTGAAATTGATCCAAAATCTTGAAATTAAAATGGAATCACAGATAAATAGCCTGGAGACAAGGATTGAGAAGATGCAAGAAAGGTTTAACAAGGACCTAGAAGAAATAAAAAAGAGTCAATATATAATGAATAATGCAATAAATGAAATTAAAAACACTCTGGAGGCAACAAATAGTAGAATAACAGAGGCAGAAGATAGGATTAGTGAATTAGAAGATAGAATGGTAGAAATAAATGAATCAGAGAAGATAAAAGAAAAACGAATTAAAAGAAATGAGGACAATCTCAGAGACCTCCAGGACAATATTAAACGCTACAACATTCGAATCATAGGGGTTCCAGAAGAAGAAGACAAAAAGAAAGACCATGAGAAAATACTTGAGGAGATAATAGTGGAAAACTTCCCTAAAATGGGGAAGGAAATAATCACCCAAGTACAAGAAACCCAGAGAGTCCCAAACAGGATAAACCTAAGGAGAAACACCCCAAGACACATATTAATCAAATTAACAAAGATCAAACACAAAGAACAAATATTAAAAGCAGCAGGGGAAAAACAACAAATAACACACAAGGGAATTCCCATAAGGATAACAGCTGATCTTTCAATAGAAACACTTCAAGCCAGGAGGGAATGGCAAGACATACTTAAAATGATGAAAGAAAATAACCTACAGCCCAGATTATTGTACCCAGCAAGGATCTCATTCAAGTATGAAGGAGAAATCAAAAGCTTTTCAGACAAGCAAAAGCTGAGAGAATTCTGCACCACCAAACCAGCTCTCCAACAAATACTAAAGGATATTCTCTAGACAGGAAACACAAAAATGGTGTATAAACTCGAACCCAAAACAATAAAGTAAATGGCAACGGGATCATACTTATCAGTAATTACCTTAAATGTAAATGGGTTGAATGCCCCAACCAAAAGACAAAGACTGGCTGAATGGATACAAAAACAAGACCCCTACATATGTTGTCTACAAGAGACCCACCTCAAAACAGGGGACACATACAGACTGAAAGTGAAGGGCTGGAAAAAGATTTTCCATGCAAATAGGGACCAAAAGAAAGCAGGAGTAGCAATACTCATATCAGATAAAATAGACTTTAAAACAAAGGCTGTGAAAAGGGACAAAGAAGGTCACTACATAATGATCAAAGGATCAATCCAAGAAGAAGATATAACAATTATAAATATATATGCACCCAACACGGGAGCACTGCAGTATGTAAGACAAATGCTAACAAGTATGAAAGGAGAAATTAACAATAACACAATAATAGTGGGAGACTTTAATACCCCACTCACACCTATGGATAGATCAACTGAACAGAAAATTAACAAGGAAACACAAACTTTAAATGATACAATAGACCAGTTAGACCTAATTGATATCTATAGGACATTTCATCCCAAAACAATGAATTTCACCTTTTTCTCAAGCGCACATGGAACCTTCTCCAGGGTAGATCACATCCTGGGCCATAAAGCTAGCCTTGGTAAATTAAAAAAAATAGAAATCATTCCAAGCATCTTTTCTGACCACAATGCAGTATGATTAGATCTCAATTACAGGAGAAAAACTATTAAAAATTCCAACATATGGAGGCTGAGCAACACGCTGCTGGATAACCAACAAGTCACAGAAGAAATCAAAAAAGAAATCAAAATTTGCATAGAAACGAACGAAAATGAAAACACAACAACCCAAAACCTGTGGGACATGGTAAAAGCAGTCCTAAGGGGAAAGTTCATAGCGATACAGGCACACCTCAAGAAACAAGAAAAAAGTCAAATAAATAACCTAACTCTACACCTAAAGCAACTAGAAAAGGAAGAAATGAAGAACCCCAGGGTTAGTAGAAGGAAAGAAATCTTAAAAATTAGAGCAGAAATAAATGCAAAAGAAACAAAAGAGACCATAGCAAAAATCAACAAAACCAAAAGCTGGTTCTTTGAAAGGATAAATAAAATTGACAAATCATTAGCCAGACTCATCAAGAAACAAAGGGAGAAAAATCAAATCAATAAAATTAGAAATGAAAATGGAGAGATCACAACAGACAACACAAAAATACAAAGGATCATAAGAGACTACTATCAACAATTATATGCCAATAAAATGGACAACGTGGAAGAAATGGACAAATTCTTAGAAAAGTACAACTTTCCAAAACTGGACCAGGAAGAAATAGAAAATCTTAACAGACCCATCACAAGCACGGAAATTGAAACTGTAATTAAAAATCTTCCAGCAAACAAAAGCCCAGGTCCAGATGGCTTCACAGCTGAATTCTACCAAAAATTTAGAGAAGAGCTAACACCTATCCTGCTCAAACTCTTCCAGAAAATTGCAGAGGAAGGTAAACTTCCAAACTCATTCTATGAGGCCACCATCACCCTAATACCAAAACCTGACAAAGATCCCACAAAAAAAGAAAACTACAGGCCAATATCACTGATGAACATAGATGCAAAAATCCTTAACAAAATTCTAGCAATCAGAATCCAACAACACATTAAAAAGATCATACACCATGACCAAGTGGGCTTTATCCCAGGGATGCAAGGATTCTTCAATATCCGCAAATCAATCAATGTAATACACATTAACAAATTGAAAAATAAAAACCATATGATTATCTCAATAGATGCAGAGAAAGCCTTTGACAAAATTCAACATCCATTTATGATAAAAACTCTCCAGAAAGCAGGAATAGAAGGAACATACCTCAACATAATAAAAGCTATATATGACAAACCCACAGCAAACATTATCCTCAATGGTGAAAAATTGAAAGCATTCCCTCTAAAGTCAGGAACAAGACAAGGGTGCCCACTTTCACCATTACTATTCAACATAGTTTTGGAAGTTTTGGCCACAGCAATCAGAGCAGAAAAAGAAATAAAAGGAATCCAAATTGGAAAAGAAGAAGTAAAACTCCCACTATTTGCAGATGACATGATTCTCTACATAGAAAACCCTAAAGACTCCACCAGAAAATTACTAGAACTAATCAATGACTATAGTAAAGTTGCAGGATATAAAATCAACACACAGAAGTGCCTTGCATTCCTATACACTAATGAGAAAACAGAAAGAGAAATTAAGGTAACAATTCCATTCACCATTGCAATGGAAAGAATAAAATACTTAGGAATATATCTACCTAAAGAAACTAAAGACCTATATATAGAAAACTATAAAACACTGGTGAAAGAAATCAAAGAGGACACTAATAGATGGAGAAATATACCATGTTCATGGATTGGAAGAATCAATATAGGGAAAATGAGTATACTACCCAAAGCAATTTATAGATTCAATGCAATCCCTATCAAGCTACCAACGGTATTCTTCACAGAGCTAGAACAAATAATTTCACAATTTGTATGGAAATACAAAAAACCTCGAATAGCCAAAGCGATCTTGAGAAAGAAGAATGGAACTGGAGGAATCAACTTACCTGACTTCAGGCTCTACTACAAAGCCACAGTTATCAAGACAGTATGGTACTGGCACAAAGACAGAAATATAGATCAATGGAACAAAATAGAAAGCCCAGAGATAAATCCACACACATATGGACACCTTATCTTTGACAAAGGAGGCAAGAATATACAATGGATTAAAGACAATCTCTTTAACAAGTGGTGCTGGGAAATCTGGTCAACCACTTGTAAAAGAATGAAACTAGAACACTTGCTAACACCATACACAAAAATAAACTCAAAATGGATTAAAGATCTCAACGTAAGACCAGAAACTATAAAACTCCTAGAGGAGAACATAGTCAAAACACTCTCTGACATACATCACAGCAGGATCCTCTATGACCCACCTCCCAGAATACTGGAAATAAAAGCAAAAATGAACAAATGGGACCTAATTAACCTTAAAAGCTTCTGCACATCAAAGGAAACTATTAGCAAGGTGAAAAGACAGCCTTCAGAATGGGAGAAAATAATAGCAAATGAAGCAACTGACAAACAACTAATCTCAAAAATATACAAGCAACTCCTACAGCTCAACTCCAGAAAAATAAATGACCCAATCAAAAAATGGGCCAAAGAACTAAATAGACATTTCTCTAAAGAAGACATACAGATGGCTAACAAACACATGAAAAGATGCTCAACATCACTCATTATCAGAGAAATGCAAATCAAAACCACTATGAGGTACCATTTCACACCAGTCAGAATGGCTGCGATCCAAAAGTCTACAAATAATAAATGCTGGAGAGGGTGTGGAGAAAAGGGAACCCTCTTACACTGTTGGTGGGAATGCAAACTAGTACAGCCACTATGGAGAACAGTGTGGAGATTCCTTAAAAAACTGGAAATAGAACTGGCTTATGATCCAGCAATCCCACTGCTGGGCATACACAGTGCGGAAACCAGAAGGGAAAGAGACATGTGTACCCCAATGTTCATCACAGCACTGTTTATAATAGCCAGGACATGGAAGCAACCTAGATGTCCATCAGCAGATGAATGGATAAGAAAGCAGTGGTACATATACATAATGGAGTATTACTCAGCCATTAAAAAGAATACATTTGAATCAGTTCTAATGAGGTGGATGAAACTGGAGCCTATTATACAGAGTGAAGTAAGCCAGAAGGAAAAACACCAATACAGTATACTAACACATATATATGGAATTTAGAAAATGGTAACAATAACCTGGTGTATGAGACAGCAAAAGAGACACTGATGTATAGAACAGTCTTATGGACTCTGCGGGAGAGGGAGAGGGTGGGAAGATTTGGGAGAATGGCATTGAAACATGTAAAATATCATGTATGAAACGAGTTGCCAGTCCAGGTTCGATGCACGATACTGGATGCTTGGGGCTAGTGCACTGGGACGACCCAGAGGGATGGTATGGGGAGGGAGGAGGGAGGAGGGTTCAGGATGGGGAACACATGTATACCTGTGGCGGATTCATTTTGATATTTGGCAAAACTAATACAATTATGTAAAGTTTAAAAATAAAATAAAATTAAAAAAAAAATATCCCTTTACCAGTAGACAGAGTGTCAAAATAAAAGGGATGTATAAAATGACTCAACCTTTGAAAAGAATTACCTTTAAAACCTTCAGCTTGAAGCCAGTTTCTTCCTTGGCCCCTTTTTTCAGGGAAGCTCAGTGTAAAAAGAGCTTTCAGGACTTCCTCCCCACCTTCATTTTCTTCTTAAGGAGGAAAGTATTCTCCATCAAGGAGATGAAGAGTGAGTTTATAGTCAATTTTTTATATTCAGAGTTGATTTAATATGAGTTAGAATTTTTGGAACAAGACAGTACTACTAATTCTAACACTTTAAAGTATTAAAACCCATAAGCCTCCAACATGCATAATTCACATTCATGAGACAGCTTTTCTTAGCTTCATAATTATTACTTCCTCCTACCTTTGGTATCATTGGCATCTATTTCATGTATGTCTTGGTTTTTTGTAATCTCTTCATCTGGGCGAAGTAAGCTCCAGGAGACCTCAGGCATTTCTTAGTTTTGCTCTTCTGCTCCTAGGTATAAACACTTGGAAACATATCATTTCTGATTTGAAAACTCCCGACTGCCAATCCAGGGGGCTGGAGGGTGTGTTGAAACCCTCTGCCGCCACCCAGCTGTCTCTGCCTCAACATGAGGACAGCCGGTTTCAGCCTCACTTTCTTTTATGCCAGCTAGCCTTCTGACCCAGTGGTTTCCCATTTGACTCCTGCTGGAGGCTCTGGGGCTTCTGCCACTATTGTTACAGAGGATAGGAATCACTCAGAATTGTACATTTGGTCCTATGGATTATAATGTCTAAAAATCCAGACAACAACTTTCCCAGAATCAAGGGCATAGGTGCCATAATCTGTTGAACAGTGTTATGACTGAAATCAGCTACAGTGTTACCACCATTCTGTGTAAGCAGCATCCTGTGTAATAACTGGCTAGCCAGCAACCTAACATTCTGGGATTATTTGCTTCCCTTGAAACTTCTCTCCAGAAATATCTGCACTGTAGTTTATCCCACAGAGCTGATTTCTCCTGGGTAATTCAGAGAAACATGTTTTTTTCCCCCTTCCAAACCTTGTTATCCAATGTACTGGTATAGGGGTACCCACAGGGATTAAAAAAAAATGGATTCCCAACACTTCTAACTGTTGGTGGGAATGTAAACTGGTATAATCACTAAGGAGAACAGTATGGAGATCCCTTAAAAAACTAAAAATAGAGTTACCATAGGATCCCACAATTCTACTTCTGAGCATATATCCAGAAAAGACAAAAACTCTAACTTGAAAAGATAAATGCACCCCAATGCATGTATGGTAGCACTGTTTACAATAGCCAAGACATAGGAGCAACCTAAATGTCCATCAACAGATGAATAGATAAAAAAGATGGTACCAACACACAGTGGAATACTACTCAGTCATAAAAAAGAATGAATTAATGTCATGTGCAGCAACACGGATGAACCTAGAGATTATCATCCCAAGTGAAGTCAGGCAAAGACAAATATCATATGATATCACTTACAGGTGGAATCTAAAAAAAGGGATGTAAATGAACTTAGTTGCTGCTCAGTCGCTTCAGTCATGTCCGACTTTACGCGACCCCATAGATGGCAGCCCACCAGGCTCCTCTGTCCCTGGGATTCTCCGGGCAAGAACACTGGAGTGGGTTGCCATTTCCTCCTCCAATGCATGAAAGTGAAAAGCCAAAGTGAAGTCGCTCAGTCGTGTCCGACTCCTAGCGACCCCATGGACTGTAGCCTACCAGGCTCCTCCATCCATGGGATTTTCCAGGCAAGAGTACTGGAGTCGGGTGCCATTGCCTTCTCCAACAAAAGGGAAAGGGTATAGGGAAGGATAAATTAGGAGTTTGGAATTAACAGATACACATTACTGTATATAAAATAGATAACAAGAATCTACTGTATGGCACAGGGAACTATATGCTATATCTTATGATAACCTATAATAGAAAAGAATATAAAAAAGAACATATATAAAATATATATGTGAATCACTTTGCTGTACACTTGAAACTAATAAAACATGGTAAGTCAACCACATTTCAAATAAAAAGATTCCTAAACTCACTTGTAGCCAGGAAATGTAGACGAAAGAAATAAGATGCCATACCTCATATACATACGATTGGCAAATGTTTCAAAGTCGATATCTGTTACGCATGGCTGCATAACAAACGACTCCCCTTAAGATTCTTAGAATCTCTCTTACATAACAAAGAAGATCTAGGAGTTTAGTTCAGTTCAGTTCAGTCGCTCAGTCGTGTCTGACTCTTTGCGACTCTATGAATCGCAGCATGCCAGGCCTCCCTGTCCATCACCAACTCCCGGAATTCACTCAAACTCACGTCCATCGAGTCGGTGAGGCCATCCAGCCATCTCATCCTCTGTCATCCCCTTTTCCTCCTGCCCCTAATCCCTCCCAGCATCAGAGTCTTTTCCAATGAGTCAACTCCTCGTGTGAGTTTTTCAGCTTTAGCATCATTCTTTCCAAAGAACACCCAGGGCTGATCTCCTTTAGAATGGACTGGTTGGATCTCCTTGCAGTCCAAGGGACTCTCAAGAGTCTTCTCCAACACCACAGTCCAAAAGCATCAATTCTTCGGCCTTCAAATCTGACATCTCAAAATCAGAAAATGATCGTATAGCTGCATCCTTGAATTTGATGATTTACTTCAATATTTATTCTAAGACCAAATTTTATTGAAAACTCTCCAGATTTAATCTTTGCATTTTCTTACTTTGAGGGCCTTTTGCTTGGCTAGAAAGATTACTCTGGGCTCTCACATTTTCTGTAAATTCTTCTACAAAACTAAACAGTTCCTTCTGTAGCTCATCTATCTGGCTTCTTAAAACGACATTGTACACCCGTGGCAGATTCATGTCAATGTATGGCAAAACCAATACAATATTGTAAAGTAATTAGCCTCCAATAAATTAATTAATTAAGAAAAAAACACATTGACCTGTTTTATCATAGGCATCAAGAAGAAGCCATCTGTCACCTTTAACTTTTTACCTGGGAATGTCCCCAACCAGATGTTACCAGATGTAGTGCGCCCTGTAGTTAATACTGGGAAGAACCTTGCATCTTCTGCTTGACAGAGACAGTAGAATCTGGCACCAGGATTAAATCAGAAAGGAGAAGTACATCCTAAACTAAGATTTTCATAATTCTAATCTCCTGGAGAAAACTCGGAAATTCTCCATTACTGTTGAGCACTGAACACCTGAAGACTTTGAGTTTGTGAATATATGCCTGCAGATAGATTTATCTTGCAAAACAGTAAAGTATGCAGAATCTTCGAGGAACCAATATTTACTAAACAAATTTCACAGGAGTCATTAAAAACATTATGTGCAGTTAGGTAAATAGAAAAACAGTTTTTTAAAGCCTACTATCTTTTAATTACCTACTTTTTTTTTTTTTTTTTAAACAAAGGACTGCTTGAGGAACTTGGCTTGGAACCAGACAAAGAAGAGTAAGGCATAGGTGACTGCCCTGGTGGTCCAGTGGTTAAGACTCCGCCTTCCAATGCAGGGGGTGCAGGTTCTATCTCTGGTCAGGGTGCTGAGATCCCACAGGCCTCAAGGCCAAAAAACCAGATTGTGAAACAGAAACAATGTTGTAATAAATTCAATAAAGACTTTAAAAGTGAGGCATAACCCCTGCTTTCAAATTAGGTACTATTTCATAGAAGATAACTTAAACAAATATGTGATGACATACAGTTACATTCCAAGTAATCACTCAATTGCTTTTCCAATTGTTTTTATTACCATAGAGAGTCACATGTGAAATCTTTCTTAATACAGGACTACTGATGTTGAGAATATCCTATTTAAAAAATAAATCATTTGTGTTGAAAACAGATTTTTAGTGTGAATTTAATGGAATGTGAAGTCAAGTGGGCCTTAGGAAGCATCACTATGAACAAAGCTAGTGGAGGTGATGGAATTCCCATTGAGCTATTTCAAATCCTAAAAGATGATGTTGTAAAAGTGCTGCACTTAATATGCCAGCAAATTTGGAAAACTCAGCAGTGGCCACGGGACTGGAGAAGGTCAGTTTTCATTCTACTCCCAAAGAAAGGCAATGCCAAAGAATTCTCAAACTACTGCACAATTGTACTCATCTCACATGCTAGTAAAGTAATGCTCAAAATTCTCCAAGCCAGGATTCAGCAATACATGAACTGCGAACTTCTAGATGTTCAAGCTGGTTTTAGAAAAGGCAGAGGAACCAGAGATCAAATTGCCAACATCTGCTAGATCATCGAAAAAACAGAGTTCTAGAAAAACATCTACTTCTGCTTTATTGACTATGCCAAAGCATTTGACTGTGTCGGTCACAATAAACTGTGTAAAATTCTTCAAGCAATGGGAATAGCAGGCCACCTGACCTGCCTCTTGAGAAATCTGTATGCAGGTCAGGAAGCAACAGTTAGAATTGGACATGGAACAACAGACTGGTTCCAAAGGAGAAGGAGTACATCAAGGCTGTATATTGTCACTCTGCTTATTTAACTTATATGCAGAGTACATCATGAGAAATGCTGGGCTGGAGAAAGCACAAACTGGAATTAAGATTGCTGGGAGAAATATCAATAACCTCAGATATGCAGATGACACCACCCTGATGGCAGAAAGAGAAGAACTAAAGAGCCGCTTGATGAAAGTGAAAGAGGAGAGTGAAAAAGTTGGCTTAAAGCTCAACATTCAGAAAACTAAGATTATGGCATCCCATCCCATCACTTCATGTCAAATAGATGGAGAAACAGTGGAAACAGTGTCAAACTTTATTTTTTGGGGCTCCAAAATCACTGCAGATGGTGACTGCAGCCATGAAATTAAAAGACGCTTACTCCTTGGAAGGAAAGTTATGACTAACCTAGACAGCATATTAAAAAGCAGAGACATTACTTTGCCGACAAAGGTCTGTCTAGTCAAGGCTAAGGTTTTTCCAGTAGTTATGTATAGATGTGAGAGTTGGACTATAAAGAAAGCTGAGCACTGAAGAATTGATGCTTTTGAACTGTGGTGTTGGAGAAGACTCTTGAGAGTCCATTGGACTGCAAGGAGATCCAACCAGTCCATCCTAAAGGAAATCAGTCCTGAGTGTTTATTGGAAGGACTTACATTGAAGCTGAAACTCCAATACTTTGGCCACCTGATGTGAAGAGCTGACTCATTTGAAAACACCCTGATGCTGGGAAAGACTGAAGGCTGGAGGAGAAGGGGACGACAGAGGATGAGATGGTTGGATGGCATCAACAACTCAATGGACACGAGTCTGAGTAAACTCTGGGAGTTGGTGATGGACAGGGAGGCTTGGTGTGCTGCAGTCCATGGGGTTGCAAAGAGTTGGACACGACTGAGCGACTGAATTGAACTGAATGCATACCATCTGGAAAAATAAATTCAGGAAAAAAAGAAATATTAAAAAAAATAAGGTAGTACATTGTACTTCTGAATGATTCTGTTTGGAAAAAATCAGGGTCTTGGGAAGCTATGCTACTTTATGCCTATTTCCTAATTCTGTTCTTTTGCTTTTGCCTGTAGTGACATGAGAGGAAAAGTGTGGGCTTTGAGGTTAGTAGATCCGGGTTCAAATCCTGGTTCTATCACTTACAAGCTGTGTGACATCAGGCGAGTCAGTGAATGTCTCTGTGTCTCAGCTTCTTCTTGGATAAAATGGAGTTGGTAAACTACGTCTCCAGCCCACAAGGCAGTGCCTGGCTGAGTGTCAGAACTCAACATTTATTAAACAGACAAACAGTGGAGTAATCTCAGAAATATTCCTGGCACACAGCTGACATGTAATGACAAATCTCCTCTGCACGGTTATTGCTGTGGTATCGGAGAAACTGTTTCTTCTTTGAGTTATTTTCTCCAGATGACATCTGGGCCCTCCGTTACCAGCACCCTTCTTGGTCTCTGATGATCCAGGGTGGGCTTGTGCTTCATACTCCTGGCTTAGTTCTGGTGTTCTGTTACCATGGACTCCAGTATCGGTCCACAGCTTGAAGAGCTCGCTTAGTGTTCTTCTCCAGTTTTGAGCTGTTGCCATTCCAATGAGGTCAAATGAGAAGCTGAGGTGGGAGCGGCAGAGTGTCAGGTTCGAGGATAGGATCTGTTTGACAGGGCTGTCTTATGTGGTTAAGTGACACAGGGACAATGATCAGAGCAGAGGTTGGAGAAGGGGAAGTGGGTGTGAGAACCTAGGTGAATGGTAGACGAGCGAGAGAAGTCACGGGGAGTCATCCTCTGCCAGCATTTGTCAAATTGCCATCTGCATTACCTGGATGGTCTTGCTTGATCCTGTTGCAATTTTGCAACAACATACGGTTACTCCTGATACTGCTGGGCAGACAGGGTTTTCTCCCATCCAGACAGTACTGATGAAAGAGGAAGTTTAGCAAGGGATACTATCCAGATTAAATACGCCTGAGAACACTGTGACTTTGTAGGGTGCTTCCAGGGATTCCTACTTTACAATGAATGTCTGAAACCCAGTGTGTCTTTTATCCCGGGGCAAGTGAAAACATAGGGCCATATGGAAAACAAGCTAACTATGTTGGAAAGAAACTCCAGGATATGAAATTGAGCTGCTGGTTTAGAAAGTAGCATCCTGTCTGTGCATACAGTTTCTTTGTCCAAACACAGCTAAACAGGGCACATTTATGGGTTAATGACTTTCACAACGACTAAAGTTAACGTTAGAATTTACCGTGTAGTGGGAAGCTTATATAGCTGTGTAAGAACTTACAGAGCCACCAAATAATTTTAGTAAACTGCTTATGGAAGGATATGCCTATACGGAGAGGGGAGGTCAGACCACAGACTCTCTTTAAGAAGCTGCCAACACACCTTGGACTCAAATGATAAGGTACCTGTGTGTTCTCTGAAGCCAGGATTGGGAAAATGAGAGTGTTTTGGCAGGCAAGTGGAGAAACTGATTTTTCTTTATAAAAGACATATTAAACAGTGGGGTTCTCTGGGGATTTTCTTGGAATTACTATTAGAGCTATATCTTCTCTTCCTCTCCAAATATAGCTCACTTTGATAAAGTTCGTCAACCAACTTCAATGTTAGTGAATGGATGGTTGTATACCTGTGAGTGGAATGATGATATCTTTTAAATCGAATTTTATATCCATTAGCCAGTGGTATTCAGTTTTCCTCCCCAAGATCTGGAATGGTGAAAGGTTTTAATTGCTTGATTTGGTGGCTTTGTCTTTGCAGCATTAACTTAAGTGTCTGCCTTCAACACAGACAGCTCCCTTAACGGCTGGAGCCACAAACATCCTTGATCCCATTGGGGGCATTCTGTTTTTAAATTGGGTGCATGTTTCCTCAGAGACATGATGAAATGGTTGTATTTTACGGTACAATTAGAAATAAACTTGGGCATTGAGAGACTGAATACACAAATGGACAGTAGGCAGGCCACATATAAAAACAGAACTTTGATTCATAACCTGCAGTAACCTGCCCAAGAAATCAAACCTTCATCTATAATAAACAACTTAGGAAGCCAGCCTGCTAAATGTCAGACTTGGCAGGAAGTCAGTATCTCCAGTGAGCTAAAAAAAAACTTCATAATAGTCAGCCCCAAATAGTCAGAACTTGATTAATAATTGACAATTATCTTACCTAATTTTTGTCCCCACTTCCAATTTGGGACCAGCTAGAGAAAATAACAGGTTTCCCTGGTGGCTTGGGGGTAAAGAATCTGCCTGTAATGTAGGAGACATGGGTTTGATCCCTGGGTCGGGAGGAGCCCCTGGAGACGGAAATGGCAACCCACTCCAGTATTCTTGCCTAGAGAATCCCATGGACAAAGGAGCCTGGTGGGCTACAGTCTATGGGGTCACAAGAGTCAGATATGCCTTAGCTACTAAACCACCCCCACCAGAGAAGATGAAATATGTGACCCTAACCAGTGACTTACAATATACTGCTTCTAGTTGGCTGCCTAGGGCTTTTCAAGGCTTTGACAGCCGCCAATCAAGGCATCCTCAACCCTTCCCTTCTTCCCCACTGTAAAGCTCTCCCACTATCTACCTCCCTTTGAGTCTCTGCCACAGCACATGTGATGGTGGCTGACTCCCTTGCTATATAACAAGTTCAGAGTAAAGTCTTTTTCTCATTTGATTGGTTGTTAATTCCATAGCATGCGTGCGTGCTAAGTTGCTTCAGTCGTGTCCAACTCTTTGCGACACTATGAATTGTAGCCTGCCATCTTGCAGGCTTCTCTAAGGATACTGGAGTGGGTTGCCATGCCCTTCTTCAGGGGACCTTCGTGACCCAGGGATCAGATCCTTGTCTTTGGCGTCTACCTGCATTGGCAGGCGGGTTCTTTACTACTAGCGCCACTTAGCAGTGTGGCTTAAATACATTCTGTAGACCAACTGGTTCCCAAATTATCCAACTATCATTCATTCATCCATTCATTTAAGAAATATTTATCACAACCTTTAATATGAGCCATATTCCTTGCTAGGGGCAGAGGCAAATGAAAAAAGATGAGTCTCTGCCTTACAGGACATTAATTCGCTTGACAACTAAGGAGATGAACATGAACGACTCCGCAACCAGGTTGATGGGTGTTACTGTGCTGGGCAGTGTTCTTCAGAAAGTGTTATGCCAACTGCCGCTTCCATGATATAACTTCCAGGAAGTGTAAAGGGTTGAATGTTTTTAACAGCCGTAAACTTGAGGGGCATGAAGCTAAGTGGAGGAAGCCAGATTATAGAAAGACCAAACTTGCATGATTTCACTTACAGAATCTAAAAGAGCCAAACTCCTAGAAATGGAATGTGGAACGATAGTTGTCAGGGGCTGGAGGGAGGTGGAAATGGGGAGGTGTTGGTTCAGGTGTAGTTTCAGCTAGGCAAGACAAATTCTCTCTGGACATCTAGTGAATAGGGTTAATAATCCTGTTGTGTACTTGAAATATACTAATAGGGTAGATCTTCAGTGTTCCCACCAAGAAAGAGAGGAGGGGAGGAGGGGAAGGGGCAAGGGAAGCGGGGAAGTGTAGCTGTGTGAAGTCATGGATATGTTGACTGTGGTGATCATATACCAATGTATACATGTATCAAAATGTATACCTTAAAGGCATATAATTCATATTTGCCAATTATGCCTCAATAAAGAAGGGGAGAAAAGGGGGAAAAAAAAGGATTTCAAGCTCTACCAAGCCCACGGTTTCACAGATATTACTGCTTTATCTGTATCTGTCAAAATCTAGTCAGGAGATAAGTCACCCTTCTTTTAACAGGGGAAATTCAATATAAATAACTGTTAATGGGGTATTAAAAAGCCAAAAAGGCACAGAGAAACTACTAAAGGTTATCATGCAGGAAACTGCCACTCTTAGGGAAGAGGCTGTAATCGTTCAATTTTAAAAGCTTGGAGGCCCCTGGAGAGCTGAAATACAAGATCCTCTGACAAGTAGCTGCTCAGTTAAAACCAGCGTCTCTGAGCTGTGAGTGGGGGCTCCTGTGGGCCAGGGTACCAGACAGACATAAGAGGGCATCAAGTGTTACTGACAACTGTGACTGGAACGCCAGCCTCTGTTGGGGTGAAGAGGTATTGGGGGATGGGTGCGGTGGGCAAAGGAATAGGAAGCAAAGAGACAGAAAGAACTGAGCCCCTCCTCCTCCGGTAGCTTTGCTGTCTCCTTTGGGCTTCATCGGCAGATTCTAGTAAGGAGGCAGCTGGCAAAAAAGAAATGGGATTTGCAGAGGGCTTCCCTGATAGCTCAGTTGATAAAGAATTTGCAATGCAGGAGACCCCAGTTCGATTCTTGGGTTGGGAAGATCCCCTGGAGAAGGGATAGGCTACCCACTCCAGTATTCTCAGGCTTCCCTTGTGGCTCAGCTAGTAAAAAATCTGCCTACAGTGTGGGAGACCTGGGTTCGATCCCTGGGTTGGGAAGATCCCTTGGAGAAGGGAAAGGCTACCCACTCCAGTATTCTGGCCTGAATTCCATGGACTGTGTAGTCCATGGGGTTGCAGAGTCAGATACGACTGAGCGACTTTCATTTCACTTCTTCACTTAGCCCAGCATCAAAGCTGAATATAGAGCATTTGAATCTGAGAAACAATAGGTTAGAATCTGCTACAATCCGTTGCGTGGGCCATTCAGCATTCACGTACACACATGCTTCTAAACGTGATTAAACTTCCCAGAACACTCCATTTCTCCCAAATGAATTGCAAACATCCTTTGTACAAAAGATGTTCTCACTCTCTTCTCCAAAATCTCAGTGGACATTGTATCTGTTTCTGGGAAACAGTCACACTATTCATCTTATCTCCTGTCAGTTATACCCAGACTTCGGTGAGACTCATCTGAATATTGTTATCTCAAGGCTAAATAGCAAAGTTAACCCTCTTTAAAAAAATGGACACAATACTATGAGGAAGGAGAAATTAGCACACATACACACCAAGAAAGAAAATGTGTGAAACTGCTTGGTAACTTGTTTTTGTAATTGGTTGCAAGTTAATCGACTTCATTTTTCCCCCTACACACTCCGTATTTCCTCTTTCCTCAGCCAGTATCTCAACTGCTCAGGGTTGACACCTGCTAGAGCGACCCAAGACTACAGAGTCTAAAGGGTTGAAATCTTTTTCACCTCTGAGGTTGCACTTTTCCACAATTATCCTTCAATTACAAATAAATTTAAGTTTTAAAAAGTGAAAAAAAAAAAACCTTATCACTGGACATGGAAGTGCTAAAAAACCACGCCCTAGAGGAAGCGCCCTAGAGGAAGCTCTGCGTCTGACGTCCTTCTGCATCACCTATCGTGTAGTAACAACACAAACGTCCCTTTGTTCCCAAGATCACAAGCACCAGCCGGGAGAGTTAACGTTTCTTTGCCTGCTGGTTTAGTGGTAAAATGATCAGATTGTTTCCATTTCTGTCTTCTTGGGACCACTGTTGTCTTCCCTAGTGGAAACAAACCTTCCTTGGGAACCCAGAGCTCCAAGCAAGAGATCAAAATTGAGGGGCAGGAAGCAAAATGTCTGCTTACTGGGTGTAGCAGTGAGAGGAGCTGTTCCCTTTGCCTCCACTGATTCCAGACGGTATGTTCTGACCATGGGGAGAGCAGAAGACCCATCTGAGTGCTCAGTGACTCAAAGCATCAGTTACATTTTGTAGGATAAGAGTGTCGTATCCCACCTAGGGCCCAGTGCGTCGCGCCTTCAGTAGACCACTGCACTGTCCTATTACGGTGCAGAGTATCATGAGGGTGGATGAGATGTTCCATAGATTCAGGGACTGTGGTGCCGGCCAAGCGCCGTGGGAGACTTCCAGCTCATGCCTCAGGATGTAGAGAGCAGGAAGGTGCGCCTTTCTCACCTTCACGATGAATTCAAACCCAAATTAACTTCAAAGTCACAACTTTTTTGTAACTCACCAGAGAACTGCGGTCACAGAGCAGTCTGAATCTAGGGAGACTCTGAGAGAGAGGAGGAAAGCACCTCTTTCAATTGCTAGAACATAATTAGATGAAATCAGTATTTCTCAGATGTCCTAGGTAAACATCTCCAGACGGACAGACACACATACACATTTAATTCCATGGGCCTCTCATTTACTATCTAGAATAAGGTTCAGATTAAGAGATGGTGTCCCTGGTTCGATCCCTGGGTGGGGAAGATCCCCTGGAGAAGAGAAAGGCTACCCACTCCAGTATTCTGGCCTGGAGAATTCTGTGGATAGTCCATGGAGTCACAAAGAGTTGGATACGACTGAGTGACTTGCACTTTCGAGAGGCAGTGTGGTTGGTGGTAAATTTTACTGGGTTGAACTATCAAAAATTGATCACTGTTTTTGGCCCATAAAAGTTTCAATTTAATATATCACCATATTCTAAGTTAATGGCTATTGGACATTACCAATTGGACAAAAGTTCCAATACTGAATTAGACTAAAATTATTTGATAAGACAAAAAAGTATATGAAAACAGGTATTTATTATAGAACCATGTCTAAAAATTAAGTAAAGGCTTAAACAACAAGAAAAAACATAATTCCACACATTGACATTGACTTTGTAGCATGAAAATACTTAGCCCAAAGAGGCAAGTTTGTTCTTGATGAATTAACATATAATAAATTCTCATGACATGATTCCAAAATATACATATGAACTGACTTGACATGTTTATAAACATAAGGGCAATTTAAACACTGGTATTAGTTCTCACGAGTTCAATTTCAGGTCAGTGACTGGAGAGTTATATTAAAAAAAAAAATCTGAGATAAAATATTCTTTAGGAAGCTACCACATACCTACGTACATTTGAAGATCAAGGGTTTAAAGTCCACTCTTGATGAACACCGTTAAGCAAAGGATGTATAACATCCATCACATGTTTGTTCCAAAAACAGCATGTTTCCAAAAGTATACATTTCTTTACAAATAAACATTACGCCATTAATAACTACAGAGGAACCTACAGAGTTGAGTTCCAAAATATGCTCTCATCCCTGAGCTATATGTTAAGGCCTACACTTTAATCTTGGGGCTTTAAGAACATCTTCTTTGCTTTAACTGGTTTTATGTCTCCATTTTCATCTTCTTCGTAAATGGCACGGTCTCTTTTCTTGGCAAACTTTTTCCCAATTGTCCCCACCAAGGTCTCATATCTGTTAAGATGATAAAACGGAACAAGTTTAGTTTCAAATAAAAAAGGAATCAAAACTTGTCAAGACTATCAAATCAAATACACAACAAAGAATAAGAAAAACCAAAACGATGATTAAAAGAAATAATCTGATTTAAAATTCATGAATTTCTCTGTGAACAATTTTTTTTTTTTTTGGTTTTGCATTATCCTAATAAATTAAGATGTATATTTTAAAATATGTATTAGAAGCAGCACTAGAAATTAGCCCTCAGCTGCCAGCCTGTGACAGGTATGAATCCACCCCAGGTCATGTTAGAAAAAGCAGGAAGTCCCCTTTCTGCTGGGGTTACTCCCTTCAAAGGCAGGGCAGACCCAT
Source organism: Bos grunniens (assembly GCF_055505025.1). Taxonomy (NCBI): domain Eukaryota; kingdom Metazoa; phylum Chordata; class Mammalia; order Artiodactyla; family Bovidae; genus Bos; species Bos grunniens. The sequence continues at coordinate 8,858,211 of NC_141182.1, forward strand.
CACTGGCGGAAGGAGTGTAAGCGTGAGTCAGTGAATGCTGGGCTCAGATTATAAACCTGGTCTAAGGTAACACTTACCTTCTAGCCATTTCTTCATCTGACACATCGAGCTCCACTGTTTGCTCTTCAACTTCTTCTGCTTTGTTCTTAGTGTTCATCTGAAGCATTAATTTCTGAAAAAAACACAACGGTGGTGACTAGCAGAGTCAGAAAAAGCTTGTTAAAAGAACTAGTGCCAGACACATTTGAAGGTAGAGACACAGAATCCACAGAATCTACAGGACTAGCCAAAACTTACTAAGGGAGTCTCTAAAATTTAACCAACTTTACTCCACAATATGTTGATATAAGCCAGCTCTGAATTAAAAAAATAGTAAGACAAAGCCTCACTAGATTAGACTTACTGTTAATGAGTTTAACCTGTAATTTAGATCAGAAATGTACTAGTTACTTCTGTCTAAAGCAGGCACACTGCGAACACACTGTAGTGAGTGGGGAAAGGAGGAGTAAACTTCATGCATCCTCTGAACTTCCCACTTTTGAGCCAAATGTGAGAAACACTACAGTCTGGAGTAATTTTAAACGCAGCTTGGGTGGTAGCTGGGGAACGAGAGCAGCGAAGTGCTGGAAGGCCAGCACTGGTGTAACGGTGGGGGGCCTCCTCACCCCTAAACATGCGGGTGGATAACACACTGATGTCCACATGATGTCTGCATGCCATGCATCTTTCCTTGGCTTCTTTTTCTCACATTAATGTTTTCTTGATAGGTATCCACCGACAGACTTAAAAACAATATCCTCTTTACCAGAAAGGTGGGACCAGGAAAGGAAAGCAGAAATCACTTTTGACTAGCTTTTCCAAAGTTTAAAGGACTGAAGATGAAGCAGTCTCAGTACAAGCTCTGTGGGGGCACAGCCTTTGGTTCCCTGCTGCACTTCCAGTGCCTCCACAGGGCTGACGCACCACGGGTACACAGTAACTATTTACGGAATAAACCCCACGGTAGGCATCCCCAGAAACACACAGATACTATGAAACGTGTCCTAAGTACATCCTGCTTGTAATAAAGTCAGTGCCCAAGTTGGTATCATTCTTTTTATAGCCAGGTACACTGAACTTTTCTCACAATTTACGACAGCTCAGACCTGCATGACCAACAGTTCAAAACCTTTTCCCAGAGAGAATATATTAAGTGTTATAGAGTGCTGGTAATTAAAGTCACTTTCTAATAACATCCCATATCAAATCTGGAGGGTCAGATCAACACTATTTCCCACTGCATCACTTTGGAGTCCTTGCACCCAATACCCTAGTCTCTGGGCATCAATCGCTCATCATCTTTGCTATCTTTTTTAATCTTTTACCCCATTGCTCTCATTCTCTTCCTAATCTAAAGCTTTCAGCAGGCCAGAACAGGAGATATATTAAAAACAAACACTTCTAGTGTTGATTTTGTGTAAAGTCGATTTTACCACCTTAATTAGCACACCCACTCAAAAAAAGGAGACAAAGGAAAATCAACCTGCAGTCTTTATAAATAAACACTGGTGTTTAGTTTGGCTAACTGTGGTTGCTCCAGGCGTCCTTTGAGAACCAGTTTTCAACCAGGGATGATTCTGCTCACCGAGGAGCCCCTGGCAATGTCTACATAATGTCTGGACACAGTTCAGGTTGTCACAGCCGGAGTGTATATGTGTGTGTCTAGTGGGTAGGGGGCAGAAGTCAGGGATATTGCTCAACATCCCACAGTGCACAGGAAAGCCCCCACCACAAAGGCAATTCTAGCCCCAGTGTCAACAGTCCCAGGGCTAAGAAACCACAGCTTCATGAGATAGTTACCAAACAAAAGCTTTGTATCACAAACCTCCATGTGGTTGGCTAACTACTGATAGGAGAGCTTTCAGTATCTGAGCCAGAGTTCTAATAATTATTTGTTAAATGGACAAATCTGTGCTTCTCTACAAACCCGAGGCAGGAAGATTAAAATAAACAGCTCAGTTACAAGGTGAATACTTCCTTTGAAGACAAACTTTCTAAAGAATCATTTACAAATCTATTTATAAGCTTGGATTAAAAGCTGTCCATTAAAAAGTTAAATTATTCAATTTTTAAGTTACCCTTTTTCCATTAGAGAAGACAGATTTATAGATGCCAGAAAATAATTTTTCATAATGGCAGCAAATGAATAAAATCCTGACATTCCTGTAGAAGACCCGAGCTAAAATCCTAACACTTACAGTGGCACTGTCAGGGACTGTATACTGCTAAATTAAATCATCTACTCAATTCTAACATAAAACTAGACTGCAATGCCTGCGATTTCTTTAAATAGCTATGGCAATATTTCAGGACTTGTTATTTTCTATATAATGAGGCGAAATGGTATCTGTTGTGAAAAAACCTAAACCCAATCATTAGCAGAAAGAATTTAATTGGAAAAATTTTAAATCTGAAGCAATTATATTTAATACCTCAACCTCAGGATTAAATCCTCTGAATGACATTCTTCCATAGAGAAGATCTTCACACAACAAGAAACTCTGCTCTTCTATAATGAAACTCCTAAATGAGAAAATAAACCTGTATTAACAGCATGTCTACTTGTAGCAAAGCACAGCAAATAAAAGTCAAGATTTCAAATGAAAAATAGATCTTATGGTTCTCAGTGGAATCAAGGAAAAATACACTAAGCTTTCTAACCTAAGGTTAGAGATAAAAACAGATTGCTTTGGTCAACAAAAGCACTGTGAGGCAAGAACACAGAGCACCTGAATTTTCCAAACGTAAACTGAAGTTTCCTTGATGTTTATGCTCCCCACCCAAGTTTTTTATTAAATTTGCAAAAATCAGTGTCATAGGTAGCTTTAAGTGAGTGTCTAAGTTGGAGCTCTCAGCTATAAATAACGACGACTGATGTTGGATGACTTAAGCAGAGAAGTAATTTACTCTAAGGACACAGGGTATCTTACAGACACTGGGAGAGCCGGATGAGTGGGACTGGAAAATGAGCAGAAATAAGAGTGGCTAGGTGGCTGACCTCACACCAAAATCATCCAAGTAAAAATGGCGCTGCTACTGAGAGGGTTCAACACTGGACACCACAGAGGGCATCCAGATGCAGGTGTGGATGTTTCAGTGTCCGAAGGGATTCTCCCACGAGTCACCAGTGCATAACCCCCGTCCCAAGTGAGCACATCTGACGACAGCACATGTTCTCCTGAACATTTTGTTCAGCATTCTCATAAACTTGAGATTCCCTTTCAACTGGCCAGTCTGGTTTCTTGTAGAGTGCAGGTGATAAAACATCACGAACGTCTCAAGTAAATCACCTCCCTCAGGAAAGCACCATACATATGCATTTAAGTCTTCACTTAAGTCAAAAGATGGACCCAAATGCCAGCAAAGGATTTGCAGAAGGACCACTGGCCCCTCAGAGGGCTTTCTCATGCATTTCTATTGACTCAATAACATTAGTGTGAAAAGGTGGTTTGTTATCAACAAGCATAGTTTCAATGATGAGGGACACTCATGGAGCTAGCAAATAAGGGAAATATTCCAAAATATAGCTGAAAACATTCTGTATTTTAATTTTCCTGCTTTCATTAATCAGAATCTATGACTTTAGAGCTAAAACATATCCAGGAAATTATCAATTTTGTCAATTATTGCAGATGAGAAACTACTGCTCAGGAAAAAAAAGACACACCTGCCTAGGGCCACGAATAACGAGCACTGCAAAACAGGGCAAAAACTCACTGCTGGGGAGCTAGTCTCTGTGGGTCTCCTTCATTTCCACATGCCTGTGAGTGAGGCCCTAGATGTGCTTTCGTTCTTTTCAAGGATACACGCACAGTGCAAAGCTTTGAAAGGCTGAGCGGCTGTCTCCCTTCTCCTGTTGGAGCAATACACAGACTTGCTTTAAGGCTCAAAATAAGGATACTGCCTCCCCTGGGGCCAAAGGCAAGTCTGTCTGCAGTTCAGTATCAAAGACTCGGGGCTCCTAAGCTCAGGACTTCTCTGTTCTGATGTTAACCTACTGCGGGTACCATGTCATGCTCCCTGGGATAAGAGGAAATGATGCCAACGTGATGCTCAAGCTGCTTGCTGTGCTGTGAGTAATGAAAGTCCTGTCTCTGACTCAGAGCTCTCCTGCCTTCCACCAGTATCCGTGAAACTGTAGCAGGCTGACTTGTTAGTTTGCAAGTAGGGTCAATCTCAGACCTCACAGTTCTCGAAGTTCACCAGGCCACAATACATAAGCACAAGAAGCACAGTAGCCAAAAATACTTTTTAAACATCATCCTGTGGCAGGCGAGTCATTGAACTGGCTGTACTCACATCCTCTAAACCACAGCACATCCTTTGGAGAAAAACAACATGGCAACAACAGAGCAAAATCTCTCATCTGGTAACTTCCACTTCTATACTAAGTATCAGGTTCCCTGGTAACACTCTGAGACAGAGCTCTGCACAGAAGTTTCACTGGGGAGTGCTGGCTGGAAGACACCCCTCTACGGAAGTGAGGGCTGCAAGACTGGGCTGAGGGAGAAGCTGACTTGCAGCGTGGCTATACCAAGACCTCAGCCCCTACAGGGAGCTCCAGACTTAGGAAGCTCTGCAGCTGTTTCAAGCTGAGGCAAAGCAAGCAGGTCTTAATCCACCTACATAGCCTGGTGACTGGCTAAGGGAGGCATGCACTCTGAATAGTCCTAATGGTCATCACTGAGCTATAGTCCAATATAGCTGAATAGCAACCTCTAGACTCCCAGAGCACATACACAACGAAATCTCCAGTTTCAGGGAGATTGGTAACCCTTTGGAATAATTCAGATGGTACTACCAAGTAAAGGTTCACAAACACAAATGAGCAGAAAGAGTGGTTGAATTTCCTAATACTTAAATATAAGGAATCACATATACTGCTAACACTTTGTGCTTTATGCCTAGCACTGTGGTCACCGCTTCACATGTATTACCTCATTTACTTCTCATCACACCCAATATACCAATGACAAGAGACAGGTTGAATAACTTGTCTAAGATCACAAGTAAGCAAGTGGCAGAGGTGGGCATCAAACCCAGGTCTGTCTGTCTCCAGAGTCCATGCACTAAATTAGCCAATCCATCCCACTGTCTGGGGTGTTAAAGCACACACACCTCAGGGCCATGTCATCCATTTGCCCTTCCAGGTCTACTTCTCACCCCCCATAGCCCTCACCATCAGTGCCTTGGGAAGCTGCTCTGAATGTAACACATGGAACAGCTTCCTTCCATAGGCTTACCTGGGCTGGCTGTGCCCTCAGATAAAGATGGCGACTCTTGCAACATGCTCCCTCCACACAGCCCGTCTTCAGATTCAGTAACCACTCCATCCCCTTGACCCTCCAGGCCTGGGGGAAATTATTTCTACTACACAAACCACTGAGGTGCTGCACTGTCCACAGCTGCTTCCCTACCTCTGCCCACACTTTGGTGGTCTCTGTTATACGCTCCTCAAATTACCCAACTTGACAGCTTCATCTCTTCCAGCTCATGTCCCAAACTGATCTTCATTTCTAAACATAAACATGACACTGAATGATGGCAAAAGGTTATTATTAATATTTACTGCTATGATCTGAAAGTTCATGTCCCCCCACAAATTCATATATTGAAATCCTAACCCCCAAAGATGAGGATATTAGGAGGTGAGGCCTTGGGAAGGTGCTTAAGTCATGAGTGTGGGACCCTCAGGAATGGGTTTAGGGCCTTAGGAAAGACCCACAGAGATCCTCAGCCACTTCTACCAGGTGAGGATACAGCAAGAAGGTGCTGGCTCTGAGCCAGGAAGAGGACCACCATCAAAACATGACCAGGCTGATATCCTGATCTTGGACTTCCAGCTTCCAGAGCTGTGACAAATACATTTACGTTGTTTATAAGCTACACAGTCTGTGGTATTTTGTTACAGAACCTGAACAGACTATGTCACATACCTCCCTAGGAAAGGAATCTAAAGGTCATTTTCCTGGGACTAATACGCTATGTTGGGGGGAAAAAAAAAGAATACTGAAAACAAGATACAAACGGTCTTGCTTTTCATTAAAAATAAGTAACAAAACATCTGGAATACTCTTGAGCAAGTTTAGCCAAGGCATAAAATTAAATTATACCTCCCTACCAGTAACAGTCCCTTTCCTACCAACCCCTGCTCCCAAATCCATACCACCTTCAGCATCATCTGCTCCTTCCTCACTGACATCTTGCCTCCTCTGAGAAGCAAGAGAAAAGCAAGTTGAGAAGTAAGCAGAAAAAACAAAGTACTTTCCTTCCATCCCTCCTGGTGGGACGTACTTTCTATCTTTAGAGAAGGACGTTCAAATTCCCAAGAAAGATCTAGAGAAGATCAGCCAAGTAAACAATGGACAACAACTGTGTTAGAAACAAAAAAATAAATTATAAGGTATGGAAAGGGAAAACATAAGTGTGTCTGAAGACAATAAGCAGCATCTCTAGTGAGAAACCTATACGCAGGTCAGGAAGCAACAGTTAGAACTGGACATGGAACAACAGACTGGTTCCAAATAGGAAAAGAAGTATGTCAAGGCTATATATTGTCACCCTGCTTATTTAACTTATATGCAGAGTACATCATGAGAAACGCTGTGCTGGAAGAAGCACAAGCTGGAATAACCTCAGATAAGCAGATGACATCACTCTTATGGCAGAAAGTGAAGGGGAACTTAAAAGCCTCTTGATGAAGGTGAAAGAGGAGAGTGAAAAGGTTGGCTAAAAGCTCAACATTCAGAAAACGAAGATCATGGCATCTGGGCCCATCACTTCATGGGAAATAGATGGTGAAACAGTGGAAACATTGTCAGACTTTATTTTTTGGGGCTCCAAAATCACTGCAGATGGTGACTGCAGCCATGAAATTAAAAGATGCTTACTCCTTGGAAGAAAAGTTATGACCAACCTAGATAGCATATTCAAAAGCAGAGACATTACTTTGCCAACAAAGGTCCATCTAGTCAAGGCTATGGTTTTTCCAGTGGTCATGTATGGATGTGAGAATTGGACTATAAAGAAAGCTGAGTGCCGAAGAATTGATGCTTTTGAACTGTGGTGTTGGAGAAGACTCTTGAGAGTTCCTTGGACTGCAGGAGATCCAACCAGTCCATTCTGAAGGAAATCAGCCCTGGGATTTCTTTGGAAGGAATGATGCTAAAGCTGAAACTCCAGTACTTTGGCCACCTCATTCGAAGAGCTGACTCATTGGAAAAGACTCTGATGCTGGGAGGGATTAGGGGCAGGAGAAAGGGACAACAGAAGATGAGATGGCTGGATGGCATCACCGACTCGATGGACGTGAGTTTGAGTGAAATCTGGGAGTTGGTGATGGACAGGGAAGCCTGGCATGCTGTGATTCATGGGGTCGCAAAAAGTAGGATACGACTGAGCCTGAACTGAACTGAACTAGTCATTTGATAAAACTTAAGTAAAACTACTATACCACAGAGGCTATCAAGGTAAGAAAAGAATCAAGGAGGAATGATAAACAGCTTTCAGAAACATTTAGAAAAGTTAACTAATGATGTGAATCATCACTCCTTCATTAAAAATTTATCATGCATCAACCAAGCTTAGAGGTGGAAGAGAAATGATCTAGTGTGTTATCCTGTTTCAGTAATAACTATCTGGTGACCCTCAGCAATTTACCCTCCCTTAAGCTTCAGTTTCCTCAACCATAAAATGGGTGGAATGATGTTAGCCAGCTCTCAAGTTTGCTGTGAGGATTAAATAATTAAGAGACATAAAGTGCTTTGCCCAGTTCCTAGTATATACACTAAAGACTCAATACATGTTAGCTAAGATGACTGGTATTATCAGTAAAAATTAAAAAGAAAACAAATAAAACACTCTTGACTTTACAAAGCTCAATCTATGGAGAACTCTGTTACTGAAACAAAACTGGAGAGACGTGAAGTACACATATAATCTTCAGAACTTAATACAATAGACAGCACATTGCAGATTTTCTTAGAAGGTCCCCAGCTATCACCAGAGACATATGGCTTAGATTCCTTTATTCTAAATAAGGAATGTAAAAAAAGAACCATGTTATAAATGATGGCAAGCATCAATAAAAACATATAAATGCAAGTAGAACTCTTATAGACTTAATGATTAAAAAAAAATATTTGCAGGGCTAACTCAAGAAACTGAACAGGTATCAGTTCATGGGTTTTATGTCACTGGAATGATAAATCGTATTTACAGGCATGTGAACGTCCAACGTATCATAAAAAACCTACTCTTTCTCTTTCAGCTCAGGCAAATCCAAGTACCAGTGCTCTTCACTAATGATTTTCTTTTCTTCCTCTTCTAGTTGTTTCTTGGTTTCCGAGTCCAGTCCCCTTTGCATGAACTGTCAAAACATAACAAAATCAGAGTCAGCAACTATTTTCCCCAACAACCTCATTTCTCTGGGAATCCCATCTCAAGGGTGGGGATGGGGTGACCAAGCAGCTTAGCTGACCAAGACAAGAGGACTTCCAGTACACTAGAAAATAAACAGTTTAGTTCAGTCACTCAGTTGTGTCCGACTCTTTGCGACCCCATGAACTGCAGCACGCCAGGCCTCCCTGTCCATCAGCATCTCCCGGAGTTCACTCAAACTCACGTCCATCGAGTCGGTGATGCCATCCAGCCATCTTATCCTCTGTCGTCCCCTTTTCCTCCTGCCCCCAATCCCTCCCAGCATCAGTCTTTACAGTACTAAATCCTCAACCCTCTCATTCTTGCTCTATATTTAGCTCTGGCTGAACAGCTACACTAGATAAGGAAACCTAAAGCAGCTGCTCCCTTGCTTCTCATAGGATACCCCACTTTATCTGTATACTCTGTCTCCCGCTGTTCTGCCAGAAGGCTTTTTGTTGGCAATGGCCAAACTTGCCAGAGAAGCTGGGTAATTGTTTCTGTCTCTTTTGCTTCAAGTGTCCAGTTGAGTTTTCCCAAACCACCCAAGCAGGGGTAGATAACTTTTAAGTTAACTTCTTCCTTCACAATTACAGAGTCAGATTGTTGGTCTGAGCCCTAAGCAGCCAGCATACCTTCATTTGACTTATTCCAAGACTAAAACAACTGCTAAAATCTTCCCAATGCCTGCTTTGCCAATATACTTCCCTGAAATTTATATGATTACACACCATAAGGAAAGAACCCCCTCTGTTTACTGAAGATCCAAATTTTGCTAATATGTATCAAAGAAGTACTTCAAAAATGATTAATTACACTACTACTCACCCTCCGCCCTCACTCACCCTATCCATCCCAGGTTATACTCCAGCTCAACTCCACTCAGGTCTTGCACATGCCATTTACTCTCCAATGTTTCAAAACATTATTTATGCCCTGCTTCCCTTCACTGCAAATTGCATTATTCTGTAAACAAGACATTTAGCAGTTTGCATCTAGATAGTGGTGTTCAGTGACAAGCCGTACAGAGTGGTACTGATAAGTACGAGCATGGGCTTCAAAGCCAGACTGCCTGAGTTTAAGCCCTGTCTACACTTATGTATAAACTGTGTAACTTTGGGCAAGTTACCTACTTCTTGTTTAAGGTGCCTTGGCTGTGAGAGAGGGACAATAACCGTACCCACCTCAATCGGTTATTATGTGGCTTTCCCGCCTTGTAATATGCAAACCACTCAGTGTCTAGCACATAGAGCTAGAAATGTTCGCTAATACTGTTACTTAAGTTTTAAGGCTTACATGTTTCTCCTGTATTAATTCCTGTTTTCATTTTATCTACCCTTGTCCGCACACCTCATCTGAAAATCAATTTTGTTTGAAGTTGGTGACATAACTTCACTTTCACCTCAACTGTTAAAATTCTGTTCCCACCACCACTGAAATCCTTCACCCAGATCATCAGTCCTAGCTGGTCGTTATGACTGCAGTTTTGTCGGGTCTTTCTGTCAGCAATGTATTCTCCACAGGACAGTGAAAGTAACGGTGAAAACTTAAGCACAGCTCGTGATACTCGCCCCGGTGCTCAATCGCTTCCCAATGCTCACAAGATAAAGAAAAAAAATTCCTAATCTGCCCTAAAATTCCTTCCTTGCATGCTGTGATTATTGGCTTCTTTTCCAGGCCCATTTCTTGCTACTTGCCTTCCAGACAGACTGAATGACCTTTAGTTCTCTGAAATTACGGATTTGGGGAGGAGGGTTGCCTCACCAACTTCTGAACTCGCTTCTCCCCCAGTCTGTGACGCTCTGTCCCCCACCCTCCCACCTACCCTTCAGTGTCTACTAGATGCCACTACCCGCAAAAGCCCAAGTAAGTTCCAGGGGCTTCCGGAGCTTCTAGCACCACTGCGCTGAGTACACTATATTTTAAGTGCCTGCTTACGCGTCTGTCTCTCCTATCCGACCGCCGGTTTTAAGAAAGAATCCGCCGAAATTTATAATCCAGTTCCCGGTGCCTACAACAGAGCAGGCGCTGCTCAGTGAATGAATGAAGGCGACAGCTGTAGGTCCTCTGGGGCTTCTCTAATGCCCTCGTACGCCCGCCGCCTAGGCTCCAGCCAGGTCGGAAAGACTGGGTATCCCCACCGCCCAACCCGCCTCCCTCGCGTCCCCGCACCTTCATGCGCAGCAAGTTCTTGGACAACTTAGTTTTGCGCTCGGCCGCCATACTGACTCCCACCGGGCGCCGCGGTCTGCAACTGGACCCACCGCGCATGCGCGTTTCTGCGTGTGCGTCGGCGCCGTCATACGTAGCGTGCGTCCTCCCGCCCCCGTCGGCTTCGCCCCTGTTTCTCGCGCTTCGAGGTGGCCCGCGCTTTTTGCTTGTCGCCTCGGGGAGCATTTGACTCAGGAGGTGCTTTCTTCGCGCAGAAGCCCAGGGTAAACACGGCTGTCAAAGCAGGAGTGAGAGCAACTTGACGCCGAGAGAGAGGGAGAACCCAAAGCGGCTGCTGCCTCAGGAGGCCGTAGTCCTGGGCGCCGTCGGCCTTCCCTGAGGGCTTCGATTGGTCCCCTCAGGGCTGAGCACCGGCCTCGTGCCACTCGCTTTACAGACCCCGTCTGGCCGCGCGTCGCAGACCCAGTTGCCTTGGTGAGAACTTTGAGACAGTGACCACACCAACCATTCCCCCTCAGTGTTTCTAACGTGGCTGGCGGGTTTTCTGTGGCACTCCATATGTGTAATAAGTTCATTTTCCTGAGAACCCCATGGAGCCATCATTATCCTCTTGTTGCAGTTGAATAAACTGAGGTACAGGGAGGTTCCAGAACCAGCCCAAAGCCAGGGTGAGGGAGGTGGGGGTAAACCCAGGCAGTCTGGCTGCCGAATGGCCTTTACAGTGTCAAATCCACCTGTTGACTGGAGTGTGCGTCTTTAAACCTAAGTGGCCAGTTAAATAGGAAGAATAGGGAGAGGTGTATGTCAAATACACGAGCATGAGAACATGACCTTATTTTCATAGGAGGAGTTAAAATAACTTTGCCAAGATGATAGTTTTAATGCTGCGCATTACCATCTAAAGACAGTTTTCATGCCATTCATAGCTGCCACACTTTGAAAAACACCCATCCTGATAGCTCTTCCGCTGATAGCGTGCAGTGTATAATGAATTCTTGTGCTAAGTACCGCATGTCTTCTATTTTTTATTATTAAAAAATTTTTTTTTATTTTTAATTTAATTTTATATTTTATTTTTTTCCCCTGGGAGTGTGTATTACTTTAGTTCATCCTCATAAGAACTCTGAAGAAGGTATTGTGGTCCTCATATCGTTTGGGAACCTGAGGCCCAGAGATTAAGGGACTTACCAGAGTTTACACAGCTAGTAAGTGTTAGAGCTAAGATTGATCACAGAGCTGACACTTGAATAAAACAGTCATTCCCTGGCAGATTTTCTCAGAGGAGGAAAAAAAAAGTCATTTTAATATGGTAAGCGGGTATAGATACTTACTCATTCGTGTCTATGTGTGAGACACTGGGTTCATCTCTGAGCTACACTGATGCATGAAATCACATGACCTGCCTTTCTTGGAGCTGACTATCTGGTGAGAGCCATGGCAGAAAGAAAAGAATGATGTGTTAGAGGGACTTTTAGGGTGACATTAGATAAGCTGATCTGGGATTGCTCTTGTCAGATGATAGTGCCTATGCTTGGAAGCTGAAAAAAAAAATTGTTGTATGAAAGATTGGAGTAGAGTGTACCAAAGGGAGGAAATAGCAACTGTGAAAGTCCTGTAATGAGAATAAGATGAGTTGTCATAGAGTTTACCAAGTGGGAACAGTAGAGGTAATCACATGTTATGGGCGGAATTGTGTCCCTCCAAATTTCATCAGAATTTTGTTTCAGAATGTGGCTGTATGACTTAGAGAACGAACTTTGGGTTGCCAGGGGGAAGGATAAGAGGAAGGGATAGGGGGTTTGGGATGACATGTACACAGTGCTGCATTTAGAATGGGTAACCAGCAAAGAGCTACTGTACAGCACATGCAACTCTGCTCAGTGTTATGTGGCAGCCTGGTTGGGAGGGGAGTTTGGGGGAGAATGGATATATGTATATGTATAGTTGAGTCCCTTCACTGTTCACCTGAAACTATCCCAATGTTGTTAATTGGCTCTACTCAATATAAAATAAAAGGTTAAAAGAAGGTGGCTGCGTTTGGAAACAGGACCTTTAAGGAGGTGATTAAAATGAGGCCCTTAGGGTCGTGGCAATCTAATCTGACTGGTGTTCTGATAAGAAGAAATTTGAATACACAGGAAGATACCAGGATTGCGCAGGTACAGAGGAAAGACACAGCAAGAAGGTGGCCATTTAAAAAGTGAAGTCGCTGAGTCCTGTCCGACTCTGTGACCCCACGGACTGTAGCCTACCAGGCTCCTCCCTCCATGGGATTCTCCAGGCAAGAGTACAGGAGTGGGTTGCCATTTCCTTCTCCAGGGGATCTTCCTGACCCAGGGATCGAACCCAGGTCTCCTGCATTCCTCTGAGCCACCAGGGAAGCCCAGAAGAGGTCTCAGGAAAAACGAAACCTTCATCTCGAACTTCTAGCCTTCAGAACTGTGAGAAAATAAAGTTTTGTGGCTTAAGCCACCTGGTCATACTATTTTGTTATGACACCAAATTAGTTCTTGATTACAATTATAATAAGAGCCCTACGTGAAAAATATTGGACTCAAGAGAGGATATAGAAAAGGCATCTAAACAATTCTGGCCTGGAAAAGGAAGTTCTCTTAAATGTGTGACATTTGAGATCTGAAAGGGGGAGGAGTTAGCCTGAGGAAAAGGCTTCTAGTCATTTAGTTTTGTGCTACCATAATTCCCATACATCCACAGAAAACTTATCTTGCAAAACTGAAACGCTACTCATTGAACAAAAACTCCTCATTCCCTCTCCCAGCAAACTATACTACTTTCTGCCTCTATGAATTTGACTTCTGTTCAGGATTTTGAAAGAGGTTCTGTGAGAGCCAAGGTGAAGAAGTGATCCATTCTGCCATCTGCATCCAGGCATCCAGGAAATAGCTGACTATGAACACTATCTTGAAAGATAGGCACATATCTTGTCAGACTTAAGAGGGAAACAATTCCTGAAGAAATAAGAGCATATGCACACCAGCTAAGGAAGCTAGAAGCTCTATACTTCCCCTCTGGACCTCTGTTGTTACCAATATACTTGGACACTGGATTCTGATTCCTTTTCCCAAAACATTGGCTTCATCATGGTCACTCTCCTACTCCACAGTTTACAGTGAATATTGTTGTCTGAGGGATAAAGGTCAAATTTCTCAACCTTCAAAATTATGCATTTTTATTTGACATAGAAAATACTTATAATTAAAACAAATCCCCAAAGCCTCTACCTATCAAAATGTAATGAATGAAAAGTGGTTTAAGAGTAATAATGTAATTTTAACTTTGAATTAAACTTGCAGACAGGGAAGATAACTCCTTGATGTCTCTCTGCTGTTGAATTATAGAATACAGAGGATAGGTTTCACACTCAATAATGTGTTAACCTGTTTTAGTTACACAGCCAAAGAAACATCATTTGGGGGGAAGAGATATTTTCATAGGTTTTCACACAATTCTGAATCCTTTCATAATGGAATTGGTTGGATGAGTGAAAACCTCCAATTACTTCCAGTAACTAGACCCATTAAGAAAAGGTTCCCTGAGTCTCTTCACTCTTGGAGCAGATCATTTCTAAGGCTATGCAGCCCAGTACAGTAAACCTATGATTAATATGTTGCTACTGAGCACTTGAAATGTGGCTAATGTGACTGCAAAATGGAATATTTGTTTAAATTTAAAAACTATAGCAGTGTAAAATATTTTCCTGTTTTACACATTTTATTATTTTGGCAGGACTGTATTTCACTTTAGCCTGTCTATGTTGAGATGTGCTGTAAGTGTAAAATACATACTACATTTCAAAGACTTGGAAGGAACAAGAGTAAAATATTTATATTTTTCATATTGATTAAATGTTGAAATAAGAGTTTGGATGTATTGGTCTAAATAAAACCTAGCATTAAAATTAATTTCATCAGTTTCTTTTTTTTTAATGAATCTGCTAGGAAATTTAAAATTATATATATAATTTCTTTTACTATTGTATTTCTTTTCTCTTTTATGCTCTCTCTTTCTCTCCCTTTCACTCCCCTTCTTTCTTTTTTCTTTCTTTCAGTTAGCTTTTGTTCTTTTTGTTTTTTGCAAGTACCAGAAATTGATCATGGCTTATTAAATAAAATGGGGATTTATTAGAAGGACATTTCTAGTAGTTTATAACAAGGCTGGAGAAAAGGACAAGTTGAAAGAAACCAGGGCAACGCAGGTATCTAGGAAGTGGGAATTAGTGTCACTGTAGGAATAAAGAGAATCAGATGATTGCTGTTAGGATTTTCAATTTTTCATAGTCAAGGAGAGAATCTCATTGAGTCTTAGCTAAGAGAGGGCAAGATCTGATTTATAGTCCCTTTAGGACTATACACAATGGGGGAGGGAAATTTTTTAAAGAGAAATTGGGTGTATAACCTAAAGAAAAGATAATCATTGTAATAGCCCAAACAGCAAAGCCAAGGTTAAGTATCTATTTGAGGCAGGAAGGAAGAGAGTTCCCTTGATACAGCCATGGAGGACAAAGAGCATCAGTTAGGAAACTGACACACAACATCAGATCTATTATTTCTCACAAAATGTTTTCCCTCTTGCTGCCAAATCTTACTACCTTTATGTGAGTAACAATCATAGACTCCTATTTTTTCTGCCTTTTTCATTCTTCAACAAATATTTTTAAATATATCTTATGTTCTTGGCCCTTTGATAGGTGGTAGGGAAACTACCTCTTCCTAATGGTATGTCGTAGACAAGGATATAGGTCTTAAATGCTGGCATTGAGATAAGACTTATTGCAGGAAACCTAATCTGGATTTCAGGAGTTTGGAGAGTCTTCCTTGGGAAAGTAACACCTAAGCTGAGACCTCAAGATAAATTAAGCGTATGCCAGAGAAAAAAAGGGAAAGGGGCAGGAGGAATGAAGGAGATACTTAATTCAGATGGAAATTTTTTTCAGTGATGGCAATTGTGTAAGTGACAAGTGTGGAGAGGCATGCTAGGGCCAGATCTCAAAGGCCATGTGTTAAGTCAGTAGGATTTTGAAAGTTCCTGTGAAGCTATTAAACTGTTTTACCAGGACAATGGCATCATTTCAGAATTGCACAATAGAATTGTGTTCATCTTAAGAGCACTCTGAAAGTAGAAAAAGTGACAGTTGCTCAGTTGTGTCTGACTCTTTGCGACCCATGAACTGTAGCCCACCAGGCTCCTCTGTCTGTAGAATTCTCCAGGCAAGAATAGAGGAATGGGTAGCCATTCCCTTCTCCAGGGAATCTTCCCCATCCAGGGATTGAACCCTGGTCTCCTGTATTGCATGCAGATTCTTTACTTTCTGAGATATCAGGGAAGCCACTTTGACTGACCACCAAAAACTATTAGAAGTAATAGATCAATTCAGTAGAGTTGTAGGATACAAAATTAATATGCAGAAACTTGTTGCATTTTTATATGCTAATAAACTATGAGAAAGAAATGCAGGAAATAGTCCCATTTACAATTGCATCAAGAAGAAAATTACCTAGGAATAAATTAAACCAAAGAATTGAAAGATCTGTACTTTTGAAAACTATAAGACAAAGACAAAAGAATTTGAAAACACAAACAAATGAAATGAGATATGATGCTCATGGACTGGAAGAATCAATATCCTTAAAATGTCTATACTACGCAAAGCAATCTACAGATTCAATGCAGTTCCTTTCAAAATTTGCATAGCTTTTTTCACAGAACTAGAACACAATGCTAACATTTGTATTGAACCACAGATGGCCCCAAATAGCCAAAGCAATTTTGAAAAAGAAAAAGCTGAAAGTATCACACTCTTAGACTTGAAACTATAGCATGCTACAAAGTTCTAGTAATCAAAATTATGGTACTGGCACAAAAGTGTACACATAGAATGATAGGGTAGAATAGTACAGAAATAAACCCATGCTCTTATGGTCAATTGATCTATGACAAAGGAGGCTAAAGTATATAATCAGGGAAAGATAGTCTCTTCAATAAATGGTGTTGGGAAAATAGGGCAGCTATCTGAGAAGGAATGAAACTGGATCACTTCTTATACCATATATAAAATAAACTCAAAATGGAATAAAGTCTTAAAAGTAAGGCCTGAAACTGTTAAGCTCCTAGAAGAAAACTAGGCAGTAACTTTTTGACACCAGTCTCAGCAGTCCTCTCAGGCAAGGGAAACAGAAGCAAATAAACAAATGGGACTGTATCAAAGTAAAAAACTTGAACAGTGAAGGAAATCACCAACAGATCAGAAAGATAATCATGGAATGGGAGAAGATAGTTGCAAATGATATATCTGACAAGCAGTCAATGTCCAAAATAAATATACACTACAGTATCAAAAACCTAAACAACTCCATTAAAAAATCAGAGGACCTGAGTAGACATTTTTCCGGAGAAGACAAATATATGGTCAAAAAGCACATGAAAATGTGCTCAACATCACTATGGGGGGGATGCAAATCAAAACCACAATGGGATACCTCATACTTGTCAGACTGGCTGTTTTCTAAAAGACAAGAAACAAGTGGTGGTGAGGATGTGGGGGAAAGAGAACCCTCGTGCACTGTTGGTGGGAGTGTAACTTGGTTCAGCCACTGTGGAAAACTGTTGGTGCTGCTGCTGCTGCTGCTAAGTCACTTCAGTCGTGTCTGACTCTGTGCGACCCCATAGACGGCAGCCCACCAGGCTCCCCTGTCCCTGGGATTCTCCAGGCAAGAACACTGGAGTGGGTTGCCATTTCCTTCTCCAGTGCATGAAAGTGAAAAGTGAAAGTGAAGTCTCTCAGTCGTGTCCGACTCTTAGCGACCCCATGGACTGCAGCCTACCAGGCTCCTCCGTCCATGGGATTTTCCAGGCTGTTGAGGGTCCTCAAAAAAAGCTAAAAATAGAACTGCTGTATATGATCCAGCAATTCCACTAGTAGGTATTTACCTGGAGAAAATACAGACTTGAAAAGATATTTGTATCCCTATGATCATTTGTATCCCTATGTTCATAAGCCATGCAGATGTAATGTGCATATAGGGAATATTGTAAATAATATTGTAACAACTTTATATGGTAATAGATGGTAACTGGTTTTATTTTGATTATTTCATAATGAACAAAAATACTGAATCATTATGTTGTACACTTGAAACTAATAGTTTATTTATCTATTTTAATTATAATTCAATGGAAAGTGTTTAGAGACTGACTTTTAACTGAAAGTGGAGTAGGGAAATGGAGGAAGAAAAAAAACAAGAGAGGGAGAAAGTCTAACCCTTAAGTAATCTCAAATGTTCTTTTAGATTACTCTTCCTGGGAACTCCCTGGTGGTCCAGGGGTTAGGAATTCTGCCTTCCAATGTGAGGGATGTGTGTTCGATCCCTCATCTTGGAACTAAGATCTCATCTGTCCCTGGCATAAAGCCCCTGCATGACTCAACTAGAGAAAGCCTGCATGCAGTGAAGACTCAGTGCAGCCAGAAAAAGAAAAAAAGATAATCTTCCTAATTTCTTTTAATTTCCTGTTTTAACTAGTTTATCCTATCATCTGTTAGATAAAATCCAAACTGATTACAAGGCTTTCTACACCTACCCTCTAGCCTTATCTCCTCCCTTTTTGGCCCTGTCTTGTACCTGACATGACTGAGCGACTGAACTGAACTGAACTGTATGCCTCAACTTCATTTCCTCTAGCCAGACTGATCTCCTTGCTATGCCTCCAAACATTTCATATTCACCTTACATGTAAATATTCATACTGCCTTCTATTTCTGGAATGATGCCTGGAATAATGTTTTCTCTTTTTTCAACTTTTCAAATCCTGCCTATCTCTCAAAACCCAATTCAAATTTCGTCTTCCTCTTACATCAACCACAAAATGATGACTTTCTTTTTTTTCTTCTTTTATTGCTGATAGGGCTGTTTTACAGTTTCAGTATTTAATTACACACTGCTTTTTATTGTCACCTAACATGATTGCAGGTTCAGTTCAGTTCAGTCACTCACTCATGTCCGACTCTTTGTGACCCCATGAACCACAGCCGGAGAAGGCAATGGCACCCCACTCCAGTACTCTTGCCTGGAAAATCCCACGGACGGAGGAGCCTGGTAGGCTGCAGTCCCCTTTCACTTTTCACTTCATGCATTGGAGAAGGAAATGGCAACCCACTCCAGTGTTCTTGACTGGAGAATCCCAGGGATGGTGGAGCCTGGTGGGCTGCCATCTATGGGGTCGCACAGAGTCGGACACGAGTGAAGCGACTTAGCAGAACCACAGCCTCCCTGTCCATCACCAACTCCCAGAGTCTACCCAAACCCATGTTCATGGAGTTGGTGATGCCATCCAACCATCTCATCCTCTGTCGTCCCCTTCTCCTCCCGCCTTCAATCTTTCTCAGCATCAGGGTCTTTTCAAATGAGTCAGCTCTTCGCATCAGGTGGCCAAAGTATTGGAGTTTCAGCTTCAACACCAGTCCTTCCGATGAACACCCAGGACTGATCTCCCTTAGGCTGGATTGGTTGGATCTCCTTGCAGTCCAATGGACTCTCAAGAGTCTTCTCCAACACCACAGTTCAAAAGCATCAATTCTTCGGCTCTCAGCTTTCTTTATAGTCCAACTCTCACATCCATACATGACCACAGGAAAAACCATAGCCTTGACTAGATGGACCTTTGTTGACAAAGTAATGTCTCTGCTTTTTAATATGCTATCTAGGTTGGTCATAACTTTCCTTCCAAGGAGTAAGCGTCTTTTAATTTCATGGCTGCGATCACCATCTGCAGTGATTTTGGAGCCCAGAAAAATAAAGTCAGCCATTGTTTCCACTGTTTCCCCATCTTATTTGCCATGAAGTGATGGGACTGGATGCCATGATCTTAGTTTTCTGAATGATTGCAGGTACCAGAGGGCAATTCTGAGCTTTATAGTTGCCTGAATCTTTCACAGCTTCAAACAATTCTTAGTATACTTAATAAATACTTACTCAAATCAGTAAGTGAAAAACTGTTTTGTTTTTTTTTTAAATGGGTGAGATAGCATGTTTGAAAATTACACACGTTCTTTATTTTTTTATTTTATTTTTTTTCACACGTTCTTTAATAACTAACTGATAAGCCCCAGAACACCTAACCAATTCTATCTAGCAAAATTGACATTAAAATTTTTGTTTTACAAAAGAAAAAAAAAAAGAGAAATGAAAGGCCAGGGATATGGTAATGAAACCACCTTATTTTCCTGAATTAATTCTATTCAAAATATTCTGTTCAGTTAAAAGATAATGATATCTTTGGACTTTCTGTGGAAGTTTCTAAAGAAGCCAGTTGCTATGGGGATTGAGAAGACAAAATATATAAAAATATGATCAAATTTATGCATGTGAAGCTACCATGTCTAAACCTGGAAGACATTTATTTGATGGAGAGGTTTCACAGAGGGAAAAAGAATGTGGGAATGAATTGTTGGGGGAACATGTTATGGTGGTAGAAGTCAAGACACAGTTAAGATGGGTGTTTATTTTCTTCACGGGAAAATTGTGTGTTTACTAATAATAAGGAAGAACAAAAGAAAAGTTAAAACAGATGGCTGGAGAGACTAAATGGTTTTCTCTTTACCTATGACAAGTTCTTACTCATGAAAAAAATTATAGAAGTCAAAGCCAGTAGTTGAAAAGGAGGCTGCTGGGACTTTGAACCAAGCCAAATCAGTGGCTTTCACTGTTTTATATCCCTCTGTCGCTCTTAAGAATATGAGTCCCACACTGCAAAAATAAAAAGCCCATTGTTTTTCTTACAAAGAAAGTTATGTTTGTAGCTATTGTTATTTTATTTACTATCTGTAGTAAGTTTTACAGACATTAAAATGCATTTTTGCCTTTTGGAGAAATGTTTCCTGTTACAACTTTACAAAAGAAACAATTCCCACCCCCGCCTCCCACCCACTTTCCTAGATGATTTCTACCTGTTTGCTCTGAGTATGCCTGAAAAAGTGATGGCAAATGCATTCAGCCTTGTACACTCACCAGATGGTGTAGGTTGATGGAGAGTAAAATTTTCATTCTGAGTCTTTCTCTGGTATTCTTGCCATAGTTGGAAATTCCTGGCCTAGAGGACGTGGACAAGCCAGGGCAGGGTTTTTCATGACAGAAGTGAACTATTAAAGAAATGAAGGTATTCTTTTTTCAGTTCCTGAAAAGAGAATCAGCAATGATGTTTTGTGATAAAGAGGAAAATAATTGAATTAGGTATTAGATTCCTCTGATTAAAAACTATCTAGTTTTCAAATTAGTGTTATAAAAGTAATACATTTTATTGTAACCAATACAAAAATATACAAATGCTCTAAGTAGAGAAATGAAAACCTTACCTGCTTCGTTCCCCGAACTCCCACTCCTCACAGGCAACTTCTGTGAAATCCTTTGGCTTTGAAAGTTCGAAATAGAAACATACTCTCTAAATAAACTTTATGTCTGTTAAATAGTTTTAACTTTAAGAAAGATATCTGTTTCTGATAGTAAGAAGGCATTGCAAAGTGGTATAATCTCTTTTTTCTTTGGCGGCTGTGCCTGTGAGTGTTTGTTTTGTTCTGTTTTTCTGTATCATGAGAAGGTTTGGCCATGACTTACTACCACCATTGGGTGGCAGCCTAAATTGCAACCTCTTAAGAAATCATCCTCATTGGGTTCTGTGAAATTCATCTGAGAAATTAAAACTTTGCACAGATGTTTTTAAAGGAAGAGTTGAATAAAATTTTCCTCTTATTCTGAGAGAGAAGAGAATGCAGCTGAGCAAAGGAAATAACTAATGACCAGATACCTGGGAGAAAATCTTCTCTTCCAATAAGTCATTTGCTCCTGCACCATCTACTCTCAACAGTTTAAGAGCTACTGAACCCTCTTAACCCTGTGAGGATCAAATGAGATAACACGTGAAAACACCTTACCAAATGTACAAAACTGTGCAGATGTGAAAGATGATTATCATTATAGTGTGGATGCGGGTTGCTTTCATAGCCAGTTTTATTGGCGTGATTGCTTTTTAAATGAAGTCATCTGTGTGAATTAAACAGAATTCACAGATCTGCAAAAACTATTGCACATATTTATTTTATTTGAAGTCACTTAAACCCAGATCTAAGTAAAACCTCATCATACTTCTGGGATGGCAGGAATTAAATCTAAATATTTGTGTAGTACTCTCCTGTCCCAAACATTGTGCAAAAATTCAGGTTCTTGAGTGAGTGAAAGTTGCTCAGTCACGTCTGACTCTTTGCGACCCATGGACTGTAAATTCTCCAGGCCAGAAGGGGATCTTCCCAACCCAGGTCTCCCACATTGCAGTTGGATTCTTTACCAGCTGAACCACAAGGTAAGCCCAAGAATTCTGGAGAGTGTAGCCTATCCCTTCTCTAGGGGATCTTCCCCAACCAGGGATGGGCTTCCCTGATAGCTCAGTTGGTAAAGAATCTGCCTGCCATGCAGGAGACTCCGGTTCAGGTTCTTAACTGGTGCCAAATCATAGCGAAGATCATAGCTCTTGAAATTGATCATTGGACCTCACTGGAGATGCCATGGTCCAGCTAGCTAGGTCCACTAGACTCTGTTTTACCACTGTAGTCCATGCTTGGTGTTAGGAATCTTTGAAAGGACCAGGGGGCCAAGCATTCAATCTTTCTGGGTGCACCACACAGACACCCTCTTGTCCTGCCATGCTCTATGTCTCACTAGACCTTCTGAATCCTTCTGACCTCTTTCCAATACTGAGAAAACTTTTCCTTTTACCTTTTGCTGCCTTAGAAGGTACTCTGGCTATCCCATCTGGCGTCAGGCCTCATGGATGTACGGCTTCAGTGAGTGTAGAGTCTCCAAGAGTCAGGAAGAACTGTAGAATCCATGCAGCTTGTGTTCTGTGGACTTTAAGACATTAAGGGGTTGTCTGTCTTCTTGAAACTATTGAGGTGTATGTAGAGAAAAATACAAACCAAAGATTCAAAAAGTATTCTACTCCAGTGACATACCAAGGTCTCCTCTTGGCTTCAGGGCAGGCAGAGCTTTGGTGAGTACACCAGAAAGATAAAAACATTGTGTCTTTTTATCTGGATGAGTAGAGCACACAGCATTATCTTCTTCATTTTTTCTTTTTCTTGCCATACATAGACTAAAGAACTGTTTTTCTATTTTCATCCAGCTGCTCCAGTTTCAATATAAGTTTCAATATAAAAACACTTTGTCTGTCATTAACTCTAAAAAGCAATAATTATAATAGTTTATAATTTACACTTGTCGATAAATACTCCCATAACACTAGTGAATATTGCTTCTCTGGGCTGGTTATTGTATTTGGATTTTTATAGCAACATTCAGACTATGAGGAAGCTAAGTTTGTTTGTGTTGCTTAGGGGATGAGTGTTGGGAACCATTGGTTTTGTTGATTAAATTACCTAATCAGAAATTAATTACTGTAAGTTAAATTCATAGCTGTTTGGAATTTAGCAGCTAAATTTTAAGGATCGAAAAATGTTAAATTTTTTAATATGGAAAATTTCAAAAATATTTAAAAATACAGAGAAGAGAGTAGTCTAATTAAGACTCATACAGGGACTTCCCTGGTGATCCAGTAGGTGAAAGTCCACCTTGCAATTCAGAGGATGCAGGTTTGATCCTTTGTTGGTAAACTAAGATCTCACATGTCCTGAAAAATAAAAACACTCATATACTCACCAACCAGCTTAATTATTTATTCATAGCCAATCTTGTATTATTTTTGTCCCCTCATTTTCCTTCTCTCTATCCCTCTTCCAGTTATTTTGAAGCCAATCTTAGGTATGATATAATTTATTGGTAAACATTTCAGTGAAAGTGAAAGTCACTCAGTCGTGTCTGACTCTGTGACCCCATGGGTCCGTGGAATTCTCCAGGCTAGAATACTGGAGTGGGTAGCCTTTCCCTTCTCCAGGGGATCTTCCCAACCCAGGGATCAAACCAGGGTCTCCTGCATTGCAGGCGAATTCTTTACCAACTGGGCTATCAGGGAAGCCCAAATATTTCAGTTCAGTTCAGTTCAGTTCAGTTCAGTCGCTCAGTTGTGTCCGACTCTTTGCGACCCCATGAATTGCAGCACGCCAGGCCTCCCTGTCCATCACCAACTCCCGGAGTTCACCCACACTCACATCCATTGAGTCAGTGATGCCATCCAGCCATCTCATCCTCTGTCGTCCCCTTCTCCTCCTGCCCCCAATCCCTCCCAGCATCAGAGTCTTTTCCAATGAGTCAACTCTTCTCATGAGGTGGCCAAAGTACTGGAGTTTCAGCTTTAGCATCATTCCTTCCAAAGAAATCCCAGGGCTGATCTCCTTCAGGATGGACTGGTTGGATCTCCTTGCAGTCCAAGGGACTCTCAAGAGTCTTCTCCAACACCACAGTTCAAAAGCATCAATTCTTCGGCGCTCAGCCGTCTTCACAGTCCAACTCTCACATCCGTACATGACCACAGGAAAAACCATAGCCTTGACTAGACGGACCTTTGTTGGCAAAGTAATGTCTCTGCTTTTTAATATGCTATCTAGGTTGGTCATAACTTTTCTTCCAAGGAGTAAGTGTCTTTTAATTTCATGGCTGCAGTCACCATCTGCAGTGATTTTGGGGCCCAAAAAAATTAAGTCTGACACTGTCTCCAGTGTTTCCTCATCTCTTTCCCATGAAGTGATGGGAGCGGATGCCATGATCTTCGTTTTCTGAATGTTCAGTAGATGTCTCTAAATGGTAAAGGACTTAAAAATCAATGTAATTACAAAGCTATCATTGCTCTTAAAAGTTAAACATGATGAAAGAATGCTGCCTCTTTATTTTCATCATTTATTTTTTCTACTTATTTAAAATTTAATATTAAACTTATGTCAACAGCATAAATCTTCATATAGTAACATATACTGAAGGATATCTTGGACATGTTGTTAAGTGAAAGAGCAAATAATAGAGTAATTTTTATAACATGACTCAATTTCTACTTTAAAGGATTATAAATAACCACATCTATTTTTGTTTAAACATGTAAAAGCATAGACACATATATAATACATCAAACCAAGAATAGTTGTTACCTTTAAAGTGAGATAATCACAGTTGGTATTAGAGATAGGTATAGGACTCTTACTTTTAACCTATTTTTTAGTATTTTTTATTTATAAAATATATGTGTATTACTTTTGGAATTAAGTTTTCAAAAAAGAATTCATGAAAGGAATAACTTAAATTATATCAGTATGAGAAATGAGAGACATTTTTAGATCAGGCTATCCTGTCCATATAGTGTCCCTCAGTTGAATAATCCTTACTCCTGGGTTAATAAGAGTAGCAGTTAGCACATATAGAGGTTGGCTAGGTGCAGACACTTTGACAATTTCTTTCAATCAGATTATTTGTTTCTTACCATAACCCTTTGAAGTGGGTATTCCCATTTCACTTATGAAGAAATATGATCTAGAGCAGTTAAATAACTTGCCAGAGTTTGGAAGAGGCTGACCAGGCTTGGAAATTAGGTGCTGGGACTCCCCTGCCCATGCACTTCACTGATGGTCCCACTTCCCTTGGATCTGAAGGTCTCACAGTTAGAGAATGAGTTTTATTATTTCAATTCATACTTGTTTGACTCTTTTGTTGCTTAGTGTCTATGTTAGCTTTAATTACTTTGTTTTGCAATATTTTACCTTATTTTATTTTACTATAAACTTAATAGCTCAGGCAAAACCAAGTAGTAATTCCTCTCATTTCCCCCCATAGTCTGTAGAATCTGGCTTGGAGGCCTAAAGGGAGAAACAACCTCAAAAGAACATCATGCTTTTCTAATATGAGAAACTTTTAAATGACAGGCAGAAGGTTCGTGTCAAGAGCGGCTTTAAGTGCAGTTATCCAGCCACCTAACTTTTCTTTCTTGCTGAAAATTCTTATAAAACTCTTCTTAATTTATCTGTTCCATAAATGTAGGACAGCAGAATTACAAGTATATGGGAATAGAAGTGCCCAGCACTTTTATTTGGGATTCATTTTACATTATATATGTAAACATGCTAAAACTATCTTTTTAAGAAAGTTGTTATAGATTAGTCCTTGCATACTGTAGCAGATTTATTTTTCACAACTTGACATTGGCATTCACAATGCTTTGGGCTTTCTCAGGGTAAATTGTTGTTGTTGTTCAGGAATAACAAATTAACTTATTATTTAACATAAAAAATGCAGTAGGAAAGCAAAATAGCCTATATAACAAAATACCTACAAACCCACATAGTAGGATACAAAAATTATTTCTGTATTCTGTATATTGTTATATCCTTTACCTACTGGGGATAATTGAGATATTACTGAGTATCCAAAAGAAGGTGAAGGTGAAGTCGCTCAGTCATGTCCAACTCTTTGCAACCCCGTGGACTGTAGCCTACCAGGCTTCTCCGTCCATGGGATTCTCCAGGCAAGAATACTGGAGTGGGTTACCATTTCCTTCTCCAAGGGATCTTCCTGACCCAGGGACTGAACCCAGGTCTCCCGCATTGGAGGCAGATGCTCTAACCTCTGAGCCACCAGGGAAGCCCTTTCTCCAAAAGAAAACTGTCTCTAAACAAGGAAAACTGATGCTTACAAAAATTTGCTGAAATTATTCAATTAACTTTTTAAAAAGATGAGTGTTTTGAAATTTTTGAAATCCTTTGTACTCCTTTTCTCTGTTCATCCCGTCAGGGAGCAACAGGAGTTCTATAGATTTTAAGAAAATGCCCCTGTCAGTTTTCCAGAACTTAGACCCCATTTACACATAGTGAAAAAGTACAGCATGTACTTCACACACTGAAAGAAGATACTGTCTAATCCTGGTTGTGTTACTGAAATAAAATTTGAGACTTTAATCATTTAGATTTAAAATTTTGCTCTTCAGATAAGCTGAATGGTCACTCTAGCGGGTAGTTCACAGTGCTTGGAGAAATAATTTAATATTAATTCTTCTGCAAATGTATAGCTCTACTCTGTGTCTCTGTCTGGATACTCCAAAGAGGTTATTTTGAGGAATCTTACAAGTACTTGTAATTATGTTTGTTGAGATGTTTTAAAATAATTCAATTCTAATTCCTTTGAAAGTGAAAGTTAGGAGGTCCAGACAGAAGGGGGCTTATTGCTCTGAAGGGTGAAGAGTTTTCCACTGCCTAATGTCAGAAAATGTTGTACATGCTTTGGAAACTTTTAGATAATTTAGAGGCCATATTGTAGAAAACCCAGTTGTGTAACCTTTCCTCTAGGTAGGTCTCACACCCAGCATCTGAGGAAATTCATGAATTTAGGTCTGATAAGCTGCAACTGTGTTTCTCCAAGGAGATGTATTTTTCCTGTGACTTATATGCCATGATTGGCTTTTTGGTTACTTCTTCCTCTGTATTATCTTCCAATTGTTACTAGAAAGTAAGTATCCAGACATGGGTGTTTGGTTTTGTGATAAATGCAACTTTAATATAAAGAGTTTGACAGATGATGATTCTGTAAGGTTACAGTTTTCGTGATATTTTAAGTGTTAGAGCTAGAAATTTTCTTAAAGATCTCCACCCAACTCTTTATTTAACTCATTAGGAAACGGTGGTTCCAACAAAGTTAAGCAACCAGTGGCAGTTCTGGGACTAGAGAGGTCATACTGAACTATGGTAAGTGTTTTGCCTCTGAAGTTCTGCAGCCTGCCCCTGCTACTTACTAGTTTTGTGGCCTTGTGCCAGCTGGGTCATCTCTCTGTGCCTCACTTTCCACACCTGAAAAAGGGATAGCCATGGTACATAGTTTGTTGGGGTATTATGAAGATTAAATAAATGAATGTGAGTTAAATGCTTAGTGCAGTGCCTGGCACATAGTGAGTACTAAAGACATGCTGTTAGAATTCATGTTTCTTCCCTCACAGTGGATTGCTTTATGGTTGTGCCACATTGTCGCTCCTGACATCACTTAAATATATTTGATATGGCATTAAAAATATTTCATCACTGTTATTTCTCATTAGAATTGATA
This sequence comes from Bos grunniens, assembly GCF_055505025.1. Taxonomy (NCBI): domain Eukaryota; kingdom Metazoa; phylum Chordata; class Mammalia; order Artiodactyla; family Bovidae; genus Bos; species Bos grunniens. The sequence goes on from NC_141182.1 coordinate 8,885,873, forward strand.
AAATATTTTAAAAAGAGCATATTTAACAAGTATATAGCTATTTTTTCCATGTGTGAGATGGCCATGTAATAAATGAATGGAAAGGAAAAAATTAAATGATGTATGTCTGAGTATATTCAGATAGTGCTTTATATAATAAATTACTTTTTAATGCAGCCACAATTCCTAATTTACATCAAGAATTGTCCACTTCAGTGGCTCATTAGATAAATTGAGCCCAACTAACCAACACAAGCTTATTACAAATGCACATCTGGAATGTGAAACTATTACAGGAAACTCATTGGAAGAGAAATTTCCCGTAAAGGGAATCCTTGATTTTTCAATAAAAGAGGAAATATCTTTTCTGGGTTCATATAGATAATATGGATTTAGCCATGATTTGTTCTTCAATTATAATTACTGCCTTTTAAACAGAGATTCATGTCTTTGCAAGTTTCTGTGAAGATACACCTCTGCAGCAACAATGGCTAATCTTAGATCTATGACACTGTCAGTGAAACCATTCGTGTCAGCTTCATGCATTGAGCCATGTGAGGTGAGTTAAGGTCTGTTTCTATTCTTATTAGATGTATGTAGCAGATACTTCAGGCTGCCTACTCCACTAACCTAAAATACATCTCCTTGGAGGAAAACGGTTTCTTGCTATTAGAATCCTATTTTTCCCTCAGATATTAGGCTTTAGGGGAAGTTGGAGTAACCCTCAACCTTACGGGGAGGTAAATCTTGACTAGTCGAAACCAGACATTCTAATTCTCATTATTGCCCTTCCAGTAGTTGATTTAGACATGGGTTTGTGACATAGTTTTGACCAATGAGAGTTGAGAGGAGTCTTTGGGAAGGAGGGTGCTTCTGGATAAAATTTATGCATAGAAGGAAACATTTCTGTCTCTTAATGTTGCCATCTTTATATAGTGCCTGGAATTGCAGAAACTGTCTTAGGACTTTGAGGAGGACCAGCCTCAGGGGACAAGCCAGCATGCTTTCATTGGCAGAGGAGACAGATAGAAAGGCCAGGTTCCTGCTTGACATTGAGTTACCCAGTGAACTCATCCTGGAGCTACTATACCTGTGGACCTCTTGTTTTGTAATATAATAAAAGGCATTGTTGAAACCAATTTTACTCAGCCTTTTACTATTTTCAATGGAAGCATGCTAATTGATACAATGTAAAATCATGTAATTATAATTCTGGTTTCTGTATATTCTTTGCTCGTAGCTGCCAGAATGAGCTGAGGTCTGAAAATTGCTCAGCAGGATCAGGCATAGCAGGGGCCTCTCCTCTTGTGGTTTCGCTTGCCAATGACCTCTGTCTTGATAACTGTTAAGTATTTAAACTTGTACTAACCAGTTACATGTCTTTATGCCTGGAGTTAATGTTTTAGTTATGATCATGTAAATATTAAATTATAAAATTATTAATCCTCATAGGGCCCATTTTGCTGCAATTTCATTTCCTTTTGGGTAGCCCATCATTTGGGGGCCAACCTGAATAGGGGATTACTTTTGTCAGTGTAAGGAATGCTCTAGATCTTTTGTTCCATTAGCATAGCAATCTCTTTTGAATTGACATAGTGTTTTCCTACCAAAAATGCTTAATTTGGGTGTCTTAAAATTAACTTTCCTCCTTTTTTAAAAGTCATGAGCACAGAATCATGCAATAGCAGCTGTACATTGATAAGACTGAACATATGTGAGAAAAGATTCATGTTGTGATAAGTGAAACAAAAAATTAACTTACATATATTTCAATATGTTTAATTTTTCTTTTGGATGATTACTAGACATAGGCATTAATTGATTCATGTAAATTACCAGGGTTACAATTTATAGGAGACTTATAAAATAAATACATTTGGTTAATTGGAGAATGACCAAGTCTACAGGGAGATCTTACCACCTTTAAGAAATTCTCCTCAGTTAATTTCACTACTGAATAAGACACTGCATTTTGGCTACTGTCTCTTCACACACTCTTACTGTGTAGAGTTACTGACAGAGTAGTATGCTCCTTCTATACTAGTAAAGGGGGAGTCACTTTTCATATGGCTTCATCAAGAGATTTGTTATGTTACCAGACCATGAATGTAGATGATAGAGGGTCTCAGTAAAGGGTGACAGTGTCCTGTTAGGTTTTTCATCAGTCATCTCGGCAAAGCCAACTGTGAGTGAGCTGCATAGATGGGCCTGTTCAGAAAGACCGGTAGGAAAGTGCCCAGGTGGGGCCTGGACCCTTGGCATGGCTTCTTTTCTTGGTGTTAAATAGACTAATAGAGGATGATCAGTGTTCTTAATTAAAGAACAAAACCTCCATCCCCTTTTCTGGTAGACAGGCTGCTGTATATTTAGAATAAGGAAGACAAAGAGAAACATTTGCATACAGCTTAAGAAATACCTGCTTAAAGCCTGTTAATTGAGAACACCTGCTTGCTAGTACATTTTAGTAGGTACGTCTGTAGGGAGAGACTGGGCTGCTGTTGCTGCTGCTAAGTCGCTTCAGTCGTGTCCGACTCCGTGCAACCCCATAGACGGCCCTCCACCAGGCTCCTCTGTCCATGGGATTCTCCAGGCAAGAACACTGAAGTGGGTTGTCATTTCCTCCTCCAATGCATGAAAGTGAAAAGTCAAAGTGAAGTCGCTCAGTTGTGTCTGACTCTTAGCGACCCCATGGACTGCAGCCTACCAGGCTCCTCCGTCGATGGGATTTTCCAGGCAAGAGTACTGGAGTGGGGTGCCATTGCCTTCTCCAAGAGAGACTGGGAAGAAATTGTTTTTTCCTGTTGCATGCAAGGCAAAATGAAGATGTAAAGGATGTCACTGTGGGTTTTTAATTTTTGTCCATAGACAATTCAAAACCTTTTTTAGGACTCTGTCTACTTTCTGGGAAACCTTCCTCCAGTTCAGCCCCTAAAGAAACCAGCCTTGGATAATTAAAATTCTTTCACTTTTAAGTAGAATTCAGGAAGTAATATGAGTAATATTGAGATATTATTTGGTGTATCATTTGATTGGGAGTGAAAAGCATGTGAGTCTCAATCTTCTGGCCTCCTGAAATTTCCTCCCCATCTTGCTATAAAGAATTAAAGTGCAGTTTTTGCTGGAGATGAGAGGCATCTCAAATTTGGGAGAATATTGGGACAGGCCCTAAAAATTGTCTTTAATGGCGTCTATGAGGCCCCAGCCTCATGTTGAGCTCCTTTGGGGAGTAAGAATGTGAATATTTGTTGGGGTCAAGGGGTTTGGGTAGCTGTTGTGCTGGACTCCATAAACTTGACTGCTTTTCAAGAATCTTACACAAAGTGAAATAAGTCTTTTTGAAAATCTTAGTACGTCTCATTTGTATTAAGGAGTGCCAAGAAAACTCGTGTGTGTGTGTGTGTGTGTGTGTGTGTGTGTGTGTGTGTAAGAAAAATCACGGGACAGAGCAGTGATTACTTGTATAGCCCCTACATCCTCTGGGGGAAACTCCTTCAAGTGCTGAAAGCTTTCAAGTCCTGTGTTTCATTTCAGTGGTGTGGTTGAGTCACTAAGTTGTGTCTGACTCTTGTGACCCCCATGGACTGTAGCCCACCAGGCTCCTGTGTCCATGGGATTTTCCAGGCAAGAATACTGGAGTGGGTTGCCATTTCCTTCTCCAGGGGATCTTCCTAACCCAGGAATCAAACCCGGTTCTCCTGCAGGCAGACTCCTGCATTGCAGATGGATTCTTTACAGCCTGAGCCAGTAAGGGAGGTGAAATCCCAAGGCTTTATGGGTCACATAAAGCCCTAAATAATTACATAACAGATTATATTCATTTTCACATTTCAGAGTATTTTTATGTATTTTGCAAATTTTTTGTCTGGTTTCTACCCTGTAATGTAGTCCCCCTTTATCAGCAGATCATCTGTATTCTAATTCTTTTGTATTCTTGCATGTGACACACTCTGCAAACTGCGGGGATTCAGTAAATCCTGATAACTTGCAAGTTTTAACTAGTAGATAAGATAGTCCTCTGAGGCTTCCCTTGTAGCTCAGTTGGTAAAGAGTCTGCCTGCGATGCAGGAGACCTGGGTTTGATTCCTGGGTTGGGAAGATCTCCTGGAGAAGGAAATGGCAACCCACTCTAATATTCTTGCCTGGAGAATCCCATGGACAGAGGAGCCTGGAGGGCTATAGTCCATGGGGTCGCAAGAGTCGGACACGACTTAGCGACTACACCACCACCACCAAGATAGTCCTCGAAAGGTTACAAAAAAAACTTTGGCAATTAGCAGCAGGAGCAGTCTTAAGCTCTTTTCTTAAAGAATACATTTAGGAAGAATGTGTAAACATTTCAGTTGTCTTGGTAGCATTCTTCCTATGATTTCCACTTCTTTAAGTAACAGACATAATTTTAGCAGTTTAGGTATTGTTGGGAGAAGGCAGTGGCACCCACTCCAGTACTCTTGCCTGGAAAATCCCATGGACGGAGGAGCCTGGTAGGCTGCAGTCCATGAGTTCGCGGAGAGTCAGACATGACTGAGCGACTTCACTTTCACTTTTCACTTTCATGCATTGGAGAAGGAAATGGCAACCCACTCCAGTGTTCTTGCCTGGAGAATTCCAGGGACGGGGGAGCCTGGTGGGCTGCCGTCTCTGGGGTCGCACAGAGTCGGATGCGACTGAAGCGACTTAGCAGCAGCAGCAGCAGCAGCTATTGTTGTCATCTAATTTATTAAACACATAATTGCCCATATTAAACACATACTGTCAGGTATATCCCTGTCAACTATACCATATTTCCTGTTTTGTTTTTTTTTAGGATGTTTTCATTGTTAGTTCAAATGCCAGTTTTCCTGCGCAGTCAAGGTAGATGTCAAGTACAGGAGGGAGGCCAGGCCTTCGGCATATCAAGACTTCTTTGCCCTGGGCTCATTTAACCCACTGCCTTCTATCACTAGAGTGTGCACCTGACCAACGATTAGCATTTAATGGCAACAGTGAAGCCTATAGTCTCCGAGAGGTGCAGGTATCTGAGGCTGCTGCTGAAGGAAGAAGCAAACACAGCAAAATAGATACATCTGCCTTGGTTCATAAAGATCACAGACGGAAATACTTTTTACCCCCTGTGGACATGCTGGGATTTTAGAGCTGATGCTATTAATCAATCTGTCCTAAAACAGAAATAGTTGCAGGTATGTAATATACAGTATCTATGGGATAGAAAACAAACCTTTAACTAAGCCTGTTTTTTTTTTTAAAGTTGGAAAATGTTGCCAGCCTGTTTTTGATGTAATTGAAAATGTTTAGAAGCTTTCCTAAAGAGTTGATTAATATATCAAAATCAAAAAAGGCAATTTTGAGTCTAATTTTGCTTGTTTATTGTGTAATACAGGATTCTTGGCTTTGAAATTCTGCCATGCAGGGTGAAAAATGACTGTCAGTGGGAAACAAAGTAGTCTATTGAAAAGAACATTGTGTCTAATAGGAAATGGCTGATACCAGCTCAGTGAATGCTATCTGGTATTAAAAGATAGTATTGTAATTCCAAGATAGAGAGTCCAGATTTGGCCAAGGGTTGGGGTGGGACTTCTTTTGCCCCACCTACATCTGGAGCAAGAATCCCAAGGTGGAGAGTTGGTTGGGAGGCTCTTTGGTCCAGGCTGGAGGAACCAGGATAGTTTGCAACTTTGATTAGCTGCACAGAATAGAGCATTCCCACAAAGGCAGAAGTGATGCCATGAGGGAAGTGTTGGTATTGCAGGAAGGGCGACCCCTTCCAGGGTCTGAGAGCATGCTCTTGTCTAACACTCGGAAATGAATTGTCTGAGGAGACACACGTGCTGATAAAGCAAGAGACTTTATTGGGAAAGGGAGCCTGGGCAGACAGCAGGAGGGTAAGGGAACCCAGGAGAACTGCTCTGCTACGTGGCTCACAGTCTTGGGTTTTATGGTGATGGGATTAGTTTCTGGGTTGTCTCTGGCCAATCATTCTGACTCAGGGTCCTTCCTGGTGGTATACGCCTTGCTAAGCCAACATGGATTCCATTGAGGAGGCTTCTGGGAGTATGGTAGGACATGTGACATCTCCTTTTGATTTTTCCCGAATTCTTCTGGTTGGGGGTAGCTTGTTAGTTCTGGGTTCCTTACCAGGACTTCCTGCTATAAAATAACTTACACTGCTGAATATTATGTTGCCTGGGTGAGTGGTTTCAGTCAGTGTTTCCCCTAACACTGGCATAGCTTCTATAGGAGGGCCTGGAGTTTTACTATATTCTAAGAAACTTTTCTGAGAGCTTCTTGATTTTCTAAGTACAAATGAACTGAAGTAGTTACTTATATTTTTGTTCTCAGTTTTTGGAAGAAGAGGCCACAGTTCAAGAAAACTTGCTGTACTAAGAAAAAAGCAAGTGAATGCCAACCAAGAGTTTCTGCCTATCTGATTGAAAAATGAGTACTCTAGGAGTTTTTCCAGTAGTGATGTATGGATGTGAGAGTTGGACTATAAAGAAAGCTGAGCACTGAAGAATTGATGCTTTTGAACTGTGGTGTTGGAGAAGACTCTTGAGAGTCCATTGGACTGCAAAGAGATTCAACCAGTCCATCCTAAAGGAAATCAGTCCTGAATATTCATTGGGAGGATTGATGCTGAAGCTGAAACTCCAATATTTTGGCTACCTGATGCAAAGAACTGACTCATTTGAAAAAACCCTGATGCTGGGAAAAATTGAAGGCGGGAGGAGAAGGGGGTGACAGAGCTTGAGATGGTTGGATGGCATCACTGACTTAATGGACATGAGTTTGAGTTAGCTCCAGAAGTTGGTGATGGACAGGAAGCCTGGTGTGCTGCAGTCCATGGGGTTGCAAAGAGTCGGACACGGCTGAGCAACTGAACTGAACTGAACTCCAGGAGAGGAAAATTCCTGCCCTAGAGTGGTTCTACAAATTCCTTTCCCTAGGAAAGTCCTCATTTCAGATATTTTCCCCATTGTTTCAATCATTGATATATCCTAGAAACTCAATATTTTGGTAGCCAATAGCACTATATCTGCAGGACTGTCTTTGAAAGTCCTCATTTCAAATATTTTTCCCATTGTTTCAATCATTGATATCTCCTAGAGACTCACTATTTTGGTAGCCAATAGCACTATATCTGCAGGACTGTCTTTGAAACACAATCTTCTTAGGACCACAGGTCTTGGTTTGGGGTTAAGAAAATAATGTCACTCTATGCAGAAGGAGGTGAATGAATGGTAATACAGAAAGCCAACTATATTTCATACCTCACTGAGTAGATACTAAAGTATCTGGGCCAGGTTGTCAGATGGCCTCTGCTTGAATATCTCCCCTGACAGAGTGGCAGTTCATAGCTCAGAAGGCATCTCATTATTAGTAAACTTCTTTGTATCTTTAGTCAAACCTGGTTCATCAGATCAACAGAGAAGGTCCTCCTGTTTATTGTGATGGTCCTTTTCAGATAGGCAAATTGTTATTTTATCCCCACAAGTCTCTTTTCTCCCAGGCTTCATCAAGCCCTTTGATCTGTCCATTCATAACAAGATTTTCACTATTCTAGCGGCCTTAATACCCTACTTTGACTGTGGCTTTCCTAGTCTAACTTCTGCAGAATAGAACTGGGTCCCTCTTGCTTTAAAAAGTCTCAAATAATACAGTTTAATACCATTGTAGTTCATTCGACGGCCACATCTTAATGTTGGTTTGCCTTGCGCTTGTGGTCAATTGGTGCCTCTTGGTCTGCTTCAGATAAACGAGCGCCCCCTATCCCTTCCTCCCAGCGCCCTGTGCATGTGTGCTGGGTTCGTAAAATTGGCACAGGGGACTTCACCTTTGCATGTTTTTTGAATTCTGACCTGCCATTCAAATATGTCAAACTCTTGTAAAATCTTGAGTTTTTTCATCTAATACCAGCTTTCCTGTCAGCTACAAGTTTAGGTAGTTTTTTCCCCATGGTTTCATAAGTATTATCATATTATTGTAAAAAAGCATGTGCTTTGCACTGAGACAATCTGGGTTTTTAATCCCAGCTTCCTGTACCTGCTGTCTCATGTTGGCATGTTGAATTTCCCAAGCCCAGTTTTCTCATATTAAAATGAAGATGATAATAAATTCTACCTCTTAGGTTTATTGTGAGCATTTACAATAATATAAGTACCTATTGTTGAGTAGGCGATGGTTTTGGTATTAATAATAATAAATTATTTGTGACCGGACTTGGAACCAATTCTCTTATTTTCTCTCTCCTCATCTGAGTCAAATTTAATATTTTGGATAGGGCTAAGAACAGAGCCATATAACTTCTAGAGACCATTCTGTAGCCTGACATCCATTAATTAATCAAATATTATTGAGAAATGAATATTTATTGAGGATGGCTGTGTTTTAGTACTATTCTAGTGATTGGGGTTATAGTGGTTAAAAAAAAAAAAAAAAGGCAGTGAAATCCTTGCCCTCATGGAGCTGTCATTCAAAAGTGCAGGGCTACCATAAAACATTAGGACCTCATTCACATAGAATTTGTTGACTCTGCAAGAGGAGAAGATAGACATATGTACATAAATACATACATACACACATAGAGACACCTCATATGTATGTAAAATACAGTGTCAGTGTATATAATACAATGTCAGGTAATAGTAAGAGCTGTAATGTATAATGTATCTGACTTTGCAACCCCATGGACTAGACAGTCCATGGAATTCTCCAGGCCAGAATACTGGAGTGAGTAGCCTTTACCTTCTCCAGGAGATCTTCCTAACCCAGGGGCCGAACCCAGGTCTCCCATATTACAGGTGGATTCTTCACCAGCTGAGCCACAAAGAAAGCCCAATGTATAATGTGACATCAACTAATTGCAAGAACTATGCAGAAAAATAAAGCAAGGTACTCAGAGTACAATAGGGGAAAACAGTATCTTACATGATTGGGGAAAATCTGTATACATCATGGAATACACCTTTTTTCTCATGTTGAAAGATTGGAATGCTATTTTTCTAGCTCCATTGCCCTGATGCCTTTTCTTGTCTCTGTGATCCCTTAAAGATTACTGACAGTGACTCTTAGATTACATCTGCGAAGTCTCTCCATACTCTGGGATGTAATTTGTTTAGGCCTACAGACTTGAACTCATTTAAAACAGCAAGATGGTCTCTTGCTATCACCTTACTTATCTCATACTTCAATTCCTTCTAAACTACATTTATTCAACCCTCCTGAGTTTAAAGATCATTCTCCTTGATAAAGAAAGATGGAAATACAACAGAAGTTGAGATATATGACTTTCTCTTTGCTGTTGGTTAATGTTGTATCATGTGCCCCAAGCAGTAAGTGTGTTTCTTCGGTTCATCCTTTTTACTTTGATTATAGCTGATAAGGGTGTGTGTGTGTTTCTGAGTTTGTGGATGGAAGGTTTGAGCATATTTCACTACAGCGCAGTGAGGGCCTAACTCCTGTCATGTTCTTCCAGTTCAGTACTCCTGTCCGCATTTTCCCTTGTTTTAGCGTCAGTTATGAGTGAAGGCTCTGGAACTACACAGTGTGTTAGTTGCTCACTTGTATCCAGCTCTTTGTGACCCCCATGGACTGTCCTGTCCTTGGAATTCTCCAGGCAAGAATACTGCAGTGGGTTGCCATTTCCTTCTCCAGGGGATCCTCCCAAATCACAGATCAAACCTGAGTCTCCCACATTGCAGGCAGAACTACATAGTTCAAGGGCAAATCCTGGCTGTTCTATTTCCTATAGCAGTGAGACCATGGGCAGGTTAGTTAACTTCTTTGAACCTGATTTGCCTCATCTGTACAATGGAGATAATAATGCTTGCCTCCTAGGACTTGAGAGTCAATGATTTAATACACATAGAGTGCTTAGGATTCTGTTTGGTGCATAGTAAGTGCTTATCACAGCCAGCACCACTATCATCATTTCTAATGCATTCCTATCATCTTTCAAATGTATTTTAAAGAGACTGACCTCATCAGAGAGGTTTCTGGTCAGCCACAGTTTGTCTTGTGGTTAGGGGCCCTTCAATCCGATTTTTGTATCTAGTGTTTCTGTGTATCCAGTACCAAACAGTTAGAATTGATGTAAATAATGATTCAAAGACCATGAATCATCAAAGAAAGATTAAATTATGCTTAGTGTGCTCATGGCAGCAGCAAAATAAATGGATGAATTCTTTATAAAGTCTGTCATTTGAATCTGGCTTGAAATTTTTTAAAAAGAATTTCTTCCTAATCAGGGAATCCAAGTAAACCAGTATACTCACTTCCAAGCTTTCTGACTTAATTTAAATGCTAAAGGAAAGCTTGTCTTGATCCCAGATGAAGCTAAACAAATCCACAATACCTCATCAGTCAGTTCAGTTCAGTTCAGTCGCTCAGTCATGTCCGGCTCTTTGTGACCCCATGAATCGCAGCACGCCAGGCCTCCCTGTCCATCACCAACTCCTGGAGTCTAGTCAAACTCATGCCCATTGAGTCGGTGATGCCATCCAGCCATCTCATCCTCTGTTGTCCCCTTCTCCTCCTGCCCCCAATCCCTCCCAGCATCAGGGTCTTTTCCAGTGAGTCAGCTTTTCTCTTGAGGTGGCCAAAGTATTGGAGTTTCAGCTTTAGCATCAGTCCTTCCAATGAACACCCAGGACTGATCTCCTTTAGGATGGACTGGTTGGACCTCCTTGCAGTCCAAGGGACTCTCAAGAGTCTTCTCCAAACCACTGTTCAAAAGCATCAATTTTTTGGTGCTCAGCTTTCTTCACAATCCAACTCTCACATCCATACATGACCACTGGAAAAACTTTAGCTTGACTAGATGGACCTTGGTGGCAAAGTAATGTCTCTGCTTTTGAATATGCTATCTAGGTTGGTCATAACTTTCCTTCCAAGGAGTAAGCGTCTTTTAATTTCATGGCTGCAATCACCATCTGTGGTGATTTTGGAGCCCCCCAAAATAAAGTCTGACACTGTTTCCACTGTTTCCCCATCTATTTCCCATTAAATGATGGGACCACATGCCATGAGCTTAGTTTTGTGAATGTTGAGCTTTAAGCCAACTTTTTCATTTTCCTCTTTCACTTTCATCAAGAGGCTTTTTAGTTCCTCTTCACTTTCTGCCATAAGGGTGGTGTCATCTGCATATCTGAGGTTATTGGTATTTCTCCCGGCAATCTTGATTCCAGCTTGTGCTTCTTCCAGCCCAGCGTTTCTCATGATGTACTCTGCATATAAGTTAAATAAGCAGGGTGCAATATACAGCCTTGATGTACTCCTTTTCCTATTTGGAACCAGTCTGTTGTTCCATGTCCAGTTCTAACTGTTGCTTCCTGACCTGCATCTAGGTTTCTCAAGAGGCAGGTCAGGTGGTCTGGTATTCCCATCTCTTTTAGGATTTTCCACAGTTTATTGTGATCCACACAGTCAAAGGCTTTGGCATAGTCAATAAAGCAAAAGTAAATGTTTTTCTGGAAATCTCTTGCTTTTTCGATAATCCAGCAAATGTTGGCAATTTGATCTCTGGTTCCTCTGCCTTTCCTAAAACCAGCTTGAACATCTGGAAGTTCATGATTTATGTATTGCTGAAGGCTGGCTTGGAGAATTTTGAGCATTACTTTACTAGCATGTGATATGAGTGCAATTGTGTGGTAGTTTGAGAATTCTTTGGGATTGCCTTTCTTTGGGATTGGAATGAAAACTGACACTTTCCAGTCCTGTGGCCACTGCTGAGTTTTCCAAATTTGCTGGCATATTGAGTGCAGCACTTTCACAGCATCATCTTTCAGGATTTGAAATAGTTCAACTGGAATTCCATCACCTCTACTAGCTTTGTTCATAGTGATGCTTTCTAAGGCCCACTTGACTTCACATTCCAGGATGTCTGGCTCCAGGTGAGTGATCACACCATCGTGATTATCTGGGTTGTGAAGATCTTTTTTGTACAGTTCTTTTGTGTATTCTTGCCGCCTCTTCTTAATATCTTCTGCTTCTGTTAGGTCCATACCATTTCTGTCCTTTATCGAACCCATCTTTGCATGAAATGTTCCCTTGGTATCTCTAATTTTCTTGAAGAGATCTCTAGTCTTTCCCATTCTGTTGTTTTCCCTATTTCTTTGCATTGATCACTGAGGAAGGCTTTCTTATCTCTCCTTGATATTCTTTGGAACTCTGCATTCAAATGGAAATATCTTTCCTTTTCTCCTTTGCTTTTCACTTCTCTTCTTTTCACAGCTATTTGTAAGGCCTCCTCAGACAGCCACTTTGCTTTTTTGCATTTCTTTTCCGTGGGGATGGTCTTGATCACTGTCTCCTGTACAGTGTCACGAACCTCTGTCCATAGTTCATCAGGCACACTGTCTGTCAGATCTAGTCCCTTAAATCTATTTCTCACTTCCACTGTATAATCATAAGGGATTTGATTTAGGTCATACCTGAATGGGCTAGTGGTTTTCCCTACTTTCTTCAATTTAAGTCTGAATTTGGCAATAAGGAGTTCATGATCTGAGCCACAGTCAGCTCCTGGTCTTGTTTTTGCTGACTGTATAGAGCTTCTCCATCTTTGGCTGCAAAGAATATAATCAGTCTGATTTCGATGCTGACCATCTGGTGATGTCCATGTGTAGAGTCTTCTCTTGTGTTGTTGGAAGAGGGTGTTTGCTATGACCAGTGCATTCTCTTGGCAAAACTCTATTAGTCTTTGCCCTGCTTCATTCCGTACTCCAAGGCCATTTTTGCCTGTTACTCTAGGTGTTTCTTGACTTTCTACTTTTGCATTCCAGTCCCCTATAATGAAAAGGACATCTTTTTTGGGTGTTAGTTCTAAAAGGTCTTGTAGGTCTTCATAGAACCATTCAACTTCAGCTTCTTCAGCATTACTGGTTGGAGCATAGGCTTGGATTACTGTGATATTGAATGGTTTGCCTTGGAAATGAACAGAGATCATTCTGTCATTTTTGAGATTGCATCCAAGTACTGCATTTCAGACTCTTTTGTTGACCATGATGGCTACTCCATTTCTTCTAAGGGATTCCTGCCCACAGGAGTATATATAATGGTCATCTGAGTTAAATTCACCCATTCCAGTCCATTTTAGTTCGCTGATTCCTAGAATGTCGACATTCACTCTTGCCATCTCCTGTTTGACCACTTCCAATTTGCCTTGATTCATGGACCTGACATTCCAGGTTCCTATGCAATATTGCTCTTTACAGCATCAGACCTTGCTTCTATCACAAGTCACATCCACAACTGGGTATTGTTTTTGCTTTGGCTCCATCCCTTCATTCTTTCTGAAGTTATTTCTCCACTGATCTCCAGGAGCATATTGGGCACCTACTGACCTGGGGAGTTCCTCTTTCAGCATCTTATCATTTTGCCTTTTCATACTGTTCATGGGGTTCTCAAGGCAAGAATACTGAAGTGGTTTGCCATTCCCTTCTCCAGTGGACCACATTCTGTCAGACCTCTCCACCATGACCCTCCCGTCTTGGGTGGCCCCACATGGCATGGTTTAGTTTCATTGAGTTAGACAGGCTGTGGTCTGTGTGATCAGATTGGCTAGTTTAATGTGATTAAGCTTTCAGTGTGTCTGCCCTCTGATGCCCTCTTGCAACACCTACCATCTTACTTGGGTTTCTGTTACCTTGGACAAGGGGTAGCCTCACGTGAAGGGTAGCCTCATGGCCGCCCCTCCTGACCTTGAATGTGGAGTAGCTCCTCTGACCCTCCCCGTGCAGCCGCTGCTCCTTGGATGAGTCCTCAAATATGGTTTCATAACAATATGAAAAGGTAAACTCGCAGTCACTCACTCATCCTGAGCTATCAGATCTTTGGACCATAAATAGGGACTTTGGTGGATGCTTTGACAGATTTGAGTGGTTGCCCTAAGGAGAGACTCTCCATTCCCCTGCCTTTGTGTTTTTGTGGCAGATTTCCTTTGTCATAACAATCATCACATTCTTCGCATTTTCTGATAGGAGAAAGAACTAAAGCTACTTAACTTACATCTTTCTTGGCGGTCTCAATTCTACAGGATACTGACACATGTTGCAAACTTACAGAAGCAGCCCCTGCGGGTAGGGTTCTAGAGGGTTGCACAGTGGTGTATTGATGCCTGTGATCGGTGGATAAATTTGCCTAATTGAGAAGTAATATTAGCAAGTCCATTTGTACCCAAACATCAAGCCAAATTCTCAAATCAGTTTTTATCGGTAATAATGATAATGATAATGCATCAGGGTCAAACAGACAAACAAATAAGCCTAGAAGCCTGTGATGAAAAAGGAGCTATTGATAGCACCTAGCCAGAGAGGAAAGCTAGACTGAGCTGATTGGAAAATAATGATAATGCTGGTATTTTGATCTCTATTTGTCTGTCTTCCTTGTCTTGTTTCCTACTACATTCTTAGAACTTGATATTATTTATTGATCTGCTCATACCTCCAATGATGCACACAATAAGAGTGAAGCAAGCAATATTCTTTCCTTCCTTCCTTCAAATGTAGCCAAGATATGAACCAAGATTGTCTTTAAGTAGCTTGTGCAAAAATAACTGGAATTGACTATTTCCTGGGAAGTTAAATTTGCCCAGTCTTGTCCGACTCTTTGCGACCCCATGGACTATACAGTCCATGGAATTCTCCAGGCCAGAATACTGGAGTGGGTAGCCTTTCCCTTCTCCAGGGGATCTTCCCAATCCAGGGATTGAACCCAGGTCTTCTGCATTGCAGGCAGATTCTTTACCAGCTGAGCGACAAAGGAAGACAAAGAATACTGGAGTGGGCAGCCTGTCCCTTGTCCAGCGGATCTTCCTGACCCAGGAATTGAACTGGGGGTCTCCTGCATTGCAGGTGGATTCTTTACCAACTGAGCTATCAGGGAAGCCCCAATTCCCTGGGAAAACCTGCCCTTATTTCTGCCTTTCATCAGGGTCAAACAGACAAACAAATAAGCCTAGAAGCCTGTGATGAAAAAGGAGCTATTGATAGCACCTAGCCAGAGAGGAAAGCTAGACTGAGCTGATTGGAAAATGACTTTCAGAGCAGCTGTGGTGGGAGGCTGTTTTTTTTTTTTTTTAGAAGAGGAGGTAGTGGAGTGTCACTGTCCAGGGGACAAGGGACACTTTGAGTAGCATGAAGGGCATAGGTCATGTTTAGATGCACAAAAACTCACATTGGAGGTTTCTTAAAATCGTTGTCCATATAAAAATCCATGCAGTGCCTAGATGCATCTTTAGGTCTCTCCTTAACTAGTGCACATACAAGCTTCATCCTTGCTGAGTTAGAGAGAGTTAAAGAGTAGACCAGAGAGTGGAAATAAAGCAAAAGGTGGCCTAGGTATACAGGAAATTGGATAGATATGACTGAAGAACTAAGAAATAGGACCAGGTTTAAAAGCTAGTTAATGAGCACAATTCAAACAGATTGACCAGAGGAGAAAACCCTGGAAGTGCTATACAGGCCCTTCCAGGAGTGGAAGGAGATGAAGAGAGGAGAAGTTAGAGTTCTGAAGGTGAAGAACCAAGGAGAACCACAAATTATTTCCACTTCAATTCTAGGAAAGCCCAGAGAGAGTGAATGGAATTTGAATGGAAGATTGATTTTCCTAGAGGCCAGATATCAGAGTTGAATTTAAATCCAGAATTCATGAACTATTTATTGTTCAATTGCTATATGCCCATCACTGTGCTGAGAACTGGTGAAAAAAAAAGGTGAACCAGCACGCCCTAATTCTTGTTGTCATGGGGCTTAGAATTTAGGCGGTGAGTCGTAGAGCCAATTAAGATGTTGCAAGTGCTATACAGTACAGGGTACCATGGCAACACAGAGGCTGTACCTGATCTCATAGCTGGGAGATAGGTCAGGAAAATCTTTCTGGAGAAAGATATATATGAGCTGAGACCTGAAAGGCAAGTCAGAGTTAGGTGATCAAGGAAGACAGAGTGAGTAGGAGGTGGTAAGGCCAAGGCCAAGGCCTAGGGGATGGGTGAGAAAGAGCTTCAGAGTTAGGCACTCAGAAAGCTGCAAGTGGTTCAACATCATGCTGCAGGTACTTCTTTGTAGGTAGTCACTTTTCCTGAGGTTTGAGTCTGCAGAAAAAATAAAAATGGGCCTTGGCAAGGTCACCAGGTGGAGAATGTTCTTTGGTGTCTCTCTGTTGGGATGCATCAGATAGAGCAATAAAAAGTGGCATTGATGGGGGCTCCGGGAGAGTGGAGTAGGTGTTTTGAGATTCTCTGGATGCTGAGCCAATGGGCAGAGGGACAGCATGCCACTAAGTCCAGAAGAAAAGAATAATACTGCATAGGAAATTGAAATTTGTGCATGGCCAGGAAAAAAAGACGATTTAGTTTTATATGTTACATTTTAATAATAGTCATTTGTAACTGCATAATGAAATTTGCGAACAAAAGTTCATTTCCAGAAGAATAATCTCTAACTGATATGCAATGCCTCAGTAGGATTTGGCCAGGTTTTAATTTTAGTTTGAAAAAATAATGTAAGATACTAGGCTGTGAGATAAAAGGAAATCTCTGTACTTTCATCTCTCCATGATGGAAATAATAACTACTTTATTTCAAAACAAGTTTCCAATTAATTTCTGTGAAATATCATTATCCCCTTTTCCCAGATACTGTAGCTCATTTTGAAACTTAATTTTGATAATATATAAACATTTCTGAAACTTACTCTACAGGAATGACAGTTATATTTGGAGTTAGGAATGCAGTTGAGCTGTAACTGTATTTTTGGTTCTGCTCTAAATAATAGTAAAAATAACAAAAGAGAATTAGTCTAAGTATAATCTTGTATCATGGCTATTCATGACCTGGCATGGAATATCTTTACCCTAGAGTATAGATCAAGGCCACATCCTCCAAGATTGTTCAATAGATTTTTTTCCCTTTAAGATTAGTTATGTTTCACTTGAAGTTAGTTATATATTGTCTTTTCCCTATTTAAAGAGTTGATATTATTTAAATAACTAATGTACTCATTCAGTAAACACAATTGAGTGCTAACTGTGTATTAGACCCTGGGCCAGATACTGGGATTTGTGTGGTGAACCAGGCAGCTGTGACCTTTCTTTTGAGATGCTTACAGGTTAGAGATACTTGAGGGACACTTACTGGGGGGAGATTCCTCCACCCAAGTTTCCCCCTAGATCTATAGAAATAAAGACCACATATTTTAATTAGTATTATAAGTCAGAACCTGACTATTATCCTGAATCATTCAAGGTGGATAAACTGAGGCACAGATTCAGTACAGTTCAGTCGCTCAGTTGTGTCCGACTCTTTGCAACCCCATGGACTTTAGCACGCCAGGCTTCCCTGTCCATCCCCACCTCCTGGAACTTACTCAAACTCATGTCCATCGCGTCAGTGATGCCTCAGGCTCAAATGATTTGTAATAAAGTGGTGACTTTGGTTGAGAAGTTTGGTCCCCTGATGAGTTCCTCACTCCCTAGGCCCTATTAGTTCGCTTTTCTACAATTGCAGGGTATTGTTTGCTGTTTTTCTTCCCTCAAAAGAGAAAGGCAGACTGGTAATGCTATTTTTCAGATGAAGAAAACAAGGTACAGGGAGTTTACCCAAGGCCACTTATCACTTTTATGGAGGAGCCAGAATCACAACTCCTACCCTTAGAGTTTCCAGGCTGTTGCCTAGCTACCAAACCTCCCTGCCTCTTCCACTGCACAGCAGCTGAGCAGGCACTTAATAATCATAATTGATGGTGCTGGCTAACAGGGAGAGCTCAGAGTGACTCCAGGAGTTTGTTTTCACATACCAGTGAATTTTATTCTTCCTGTGGTCAGTAACCTCTACCCGTTTGTTTTAGATGGCATCCCTTAGTCCACAATGTAGCTTTCTTACCTGCATTGATGATTTCTGTTTTCTCTTTCTCAACTATTCTTTCTGGGGGAATTCAGTTGCTGTCTACAGGTATTACATATTAAAAAAAAAAAAGCAAAAACAAAACAATGTCTGCTCTAGGGCTTCCCAGAGAAGTCTCATTAGCAATTAAGTGAAAGTTAGATACATTCTGCTAGAATGTAACACTTCTGCTTCTTAAAATATTAGCTGCATTAATTAATCGATTACTTATGTTAAAAATATTTGAGCACCTATTTGTTCCAGATACTAGTGGGAATGTACTGTGTGCTCAGTCGTGTCTGACTCTTTGTGACCCCATGAACTGAAGCCCACCAGGCTCCTCTGTCCATAGGATTCTCCAGGCAAGAATACTGGAGTGGGTTGCCATTTCCTTCTCCAACTAGTGGAAATAGAAAGATACATTTGTTTATGGTTTCTGTTGCGATTTATTGAGTTCACCTGGCACATGCCAAGTACTGTTCTAATGCTAGAAATTCTATAGTTTTCCTCAGGTTATTGAGGAAATATATGACTCCTGGGGGAGTCAGACAGTTTTGAATGATCACACAAGTAGATAATTGCAACTTTCACATGTGCCTCAAAGGAGAAGCACAGGGAGCTGTGAGTGCCCATTACCATGGTTTTGACAGTCAGGGAAGGCTTCCCAGAGAAAGCGATGTTAGACTTGAGTCCCGATGAGTAAGTCGAGGGCACTGGACAAAGAGGGAAGGAGAGAGTATTCCAGGTGCAGGGAACAACATGTTCAAGGGCCCTTTGGTGGGTGGGAACATGTGGAGTCCAGGGGCTGTAATACTTGTATGGTTTGAATGAAGTCAGAGAGTGAGAGGGGGCTGGAAGAGGAAGGCAGAAGCTGGGCCATGCATAGTATCAGACACCTTTACTGCACCACTTCATGCCTCAGTCTGATTCCAGCCAGGGCCATGAGGGACAGTGCCATACAGTTCCCACTGATCCTGTGCTGACCTCATTCTAAGTATGCCTGGGCCTTTTCTGGTCCCCATGTCTGAGGCTCTTGCAGGCGACCACTGGCAGTCACATGTGAGCAACTTGGAAGTGTCAATGAGTTAGCACCATAGGGCAACTCTCAACCATTGGCAGGTGAAAGTCTATGGGTAAATGCTCCCCTCTCTGTCTCTTGTGGACAGTTCTGAAATACATTCCCCACAGTCCTCAGAAGTTCCTCAAGGAATTGATCACAGTTGCTCATGGCAGTGGTCAACTTGCTCATTAATTTCCTCCTTCTCTGTTTCACTCACTTTCCAATACCCGTAATTCAGGCTTCTTGGGGTCACTCCCCAAATGATGTTTTGTCTTTGTCTTAAAAGCCATGGAAAATGATTGAGTGTTTTGAACAGAATGGTGAAATTAGCACTTTAGCACTTAAAAGAGATCATTTTGGCTGCAGTGTGGAAAATGGATTGGAGGGTAGAGCAGTTAGTGCTTTGTAGTAGTACAGGCAAAAATAGTTAGAATGGGAACAGTAAAGATAGAAAGATATAGACAGATTTGAGAAATATTTAGGACCTATAATTGACAGGATGTGGTGACAGATTGGATATGGCAGGTAAGGGAGGAGACACTGGAAATGACTGCTTAGTGTTTGACTTTTAAATCCATGTGGATTTAGCATGCATGTGTGCTAAGTTGCTTCAGTTGTGTCTGACTCTGTTGCTTCAGTTGTGTCTGACCCCACAGATTGCAATCTGATAGACTCCTCTGTTCATGGGATTCTCCAGGCAAAAATACTGGAGTGGGTTGCCATGCCCTCCCCTAGGGGATCTTCCTGACCCAGGGATTGAACCCAGGTCTTCTGCATTGCAGGCAGATTCTTTACCATCTGGGCCACCAGGGAAGCCCATGGATGCTGCTGCTGCTCACTGAATTGGGGCAGTCTGGAAGGTCAGGTGTACCGGAGGAAGTATCCATTTCTGTGTGGTTCTCCTGATAGAAAACCCAATACGAACTTGCTTAACCAGAAAGATAATTAGTTGACTTATATAAATTAAAAAATAGGGTAAACTGGCCTTAAGAATGGCTTGTCAGGGGACCAGTGGGATAAGAATCTGTCTCTTGGGTACCTTTGACAACTTCAGGAAGCAAGATGATCACATACTCAAACCATCAAATAGAAAGAGGAATTTTCTCTCTAGAAGCCCCAGCTAAGATATCACTATGACTCATTACGTCCACCAAAGTGCTCATTACCATGGAAAAGTTCCTGACTTTTGTCTTGAACTTGTGTTTGAAGCATTCAGTAGATGATGGATGTGTGAGTTTAGTCTCAGAGGAGAGTTCTGGGCTGGGTATACCTTGGGAGTAATCTGCACCAAAGTACTCATTGAGACTAAGGGAATAGACAGTCAACTAGAGGGAGGAATATACAATGAGAAGGGAAGAGGATCGAGGAGCAAGTACTGAAGGATGGCAACACTGAGTTGGAATTCCTCTAGGTAAAGGAAAATTAATCTGAAAATAGAAAAAGAAATAGCCAGAGAGGTAGTAAGAAATCCTGGACTTGTTTAATAAATAGTAACAGGCAGCAGCAACAGGTAACAACAGTAGCTGCTTTTTTTGGAGTTCGTAGTCCGGAAATGAGACATAAGTTCAAAACTGAAGGTAATGTAGAGAATTTCACCACAAGTTATGTGTTGTATTGGAGGTATGAACCCCCCAGCACATCGAATGGGAGCACGAAGAAGAGATGGGTGAATTGTTCTTGGGGGAGAAAGGGATCATATGATAAGCCTTGAAAGAAGAGAAAGATGCAGCCAGTTGGAGAAGGGAAAAGTCCCAGGTCCAATTTGAATGGAATCAGAACTAAGAGAGGGTAACTGAAACTATAAGCACTTTAGGAAACAGGCAAGGACTGAGTAGGGTTATGTTGGTGAAGGGAGAAAAGCTGGAGGCATCAATAGGTTGTGTTTGTGGATGGTTATTTATCTGAGGGTTTAACTGTATCACTCCATCCCTGGAGTGATCACTCCAACATTTGAAAAGCAGCTTGACTGACGTTTATCCTGGATTGGCTGGTTGGTCAACATATGATCTCTGTGTGTGTGTGTTTATACATGCATGTGTGTGTTTTCCATTAGAAAGACTCCAACTTAAAAGGTTTTACCATGCTAATAATGACTTATTGCTTACTGTTACTTCCAAAGTGAGGGCAAGAAGAACTGTGGTCATGTTTCAACAAAGGTGATTTAAATTAGACATTAGAGAGTGGTTTTTTTTCTTATTTATTTACTTTTAAAAATTAATCCATTTTAATTGGAGACTAATTCCTTTATAATATTGTGGTGGTTTTTTGCCATATATCAACATGAATCAGCCATGGGTGTCCCCCATCCTGAACCGCTTTCCTACCTCCCTCCCCACCCCATCCCTCTGGGTTGTCCCAGAGCACTGGCTTTCAGTGCCCTGCTCCTTGCATCAAACTTGCACTGGTCATCTGTTTTACATATGGTTATACTCATGTTTCAATGCTATTCTCTCAAATCATCCCACCCTCACCTTCACATAGTACAAAAGTCTGTTCTTTACATCTGTGTCTCTTTTGCTGTCCTGCATATAGGGTCATCGTTACCGTCTTTCTAAATTCCATATATATGCATTAATATACTATTGGTATTTCTCTTTCTGACTTAAGGAAGTGTTTTCTTATCAGTGACATTTATTTTACTTGTCTGCATCAGTCTTCCAATTTATAGGCTCAGTCAGACAATGGATAACAGTCAAAGAAAGGAAGACTGTACAACTAACAAGCAAACGGAAAACAGAAATAACTAAAATCTGTAAAGTTTATTGGGGATGAGGAAGTTACATCAGGAGCAATCACCTCAACTCTTCCAATTACCTAGGGACATGTTTCTAGAGGAGTACGATTTAGGGATCTGGGCTTTAGGATAGGGCACAGTTTCCGGGCATTCCTGGTAGAGGATAACAGTGATAGGCAGATAAACATAGCCCCTAAAAATGTCTGCATCCCAATTCCTAGAACCTGTGAATATATTATGTTGCATGGCATGGAAGATTTTAGGTTGTAGATAAAATTAAGATCATTAATCGGCTGACTTTAACATAGGGAAATTATTCTAGATTATCCTGGTAGGCCCCATTGTAAACCATAGGGTACTTTAGAGTGGAAGAAGACAGGAGAGGGAGTCAGAGAAAGATTTGAAGAGGCCATGCTGCTGGTTTTGAAGATGGAGGTAAGACGTGAAGCAAGGAATGCAGTCACTTTCTAGAAGCTGGGAAAGTCAAGGCAGCAAATTCTCTTCTAGAGCCTCCAGAAAGGAAGGGTCAGCTCTGCTGACACCTTGGTCATAGCTCAGTAGAGTCCTTTTGGACTTCTGACCTGAGGATTGTAAGATAAAAAATTTGTGTTGTTTTAAGCCACTAAGTTTGTGGTAATATGTTTCTGTGGTAATCAGCCACAGAAAATGAAACATTGGCTGAGGTGGTCTAATGAATGGTAGTCATAGAGTCGGTTTTCTTCTGGCATAGACAGAAGGTGGAAGGCCTTAGACTCAAGATGTTGTTATTAACCTCTTTTGTTAATTTTTAAAACTTTAAATTTTGTATTAATTTCAGACTTTTTAGAAAAGTTACAAAAATAGTACAAAAGAATTCACATAGGTCTCCTAAAGGTTAACATTTCAACACATTGCTTTATCTGCATAATAAATATTCTAATATCTGTGTATACATATAATATATTATATATATAATATTATATATAATATTATAATTTTAATAATATAATATTAAAATATATATAATATATAATATTAATTAGTATATATTATATGTTATATATAATTATAAATAATTATAAATTTATACATTATATTTATATATAAATTTATAAATTATAAATATAAATAATATATAATTACATGTATTATATTATATAATAATAAATTATTATATATATTATTATACATTATAATATTTAATAATATATATTATATTATAATATATAATATATATTGTATGATATAATGTATATAATATATAATATATGTATCATATATATAATATATGACATATAATAAATATAATATATAATATAATATATATTATATATCTTATATAACATATATTATATATTATATAATATATATTATTATATAATATATAATATATTATGTATAATTATGTAATATAATAATATATGTAATAATCATTATTATATAATATATAATGTATAATGATATATTATTATAATGATATATTATAAATATTTATAATTTATAAATTATATTATTGCTATATTATATAATGTAATTATATAATATAATAATTATAATAATTATTGTAATATATAATAATAATAATTATTATTATATACAATATAATGTATATATAAGTATATAATATTATATAATATAAAATTTTATATTATATAATACTATATTATAATTTATATATCATATATTATATATGTAATATATAACATATTATATATTATATCATATAATAAATATTATAATTATAAAAAAATTACATTTATTTTATTATATATAATATAATATAATTGTTATATATATAATTTATTAAGTATTATTATTATTTATAATTATAATTATAAATAAATTATAAAATAAATATTATATTATAAAAATTATAATATATGTTATATATTACATATGTAATATATGATATATAAATTATAATATAGTATTATATAATATAAAATTATATTATTATATTATATAATATTATATACTTATATATAATATGATTATATTATTATATTATATAATATTATATACTTATATATAATATGATTATATTATTATATACTTATTCTCAAACAATTCAAGAATAAAATAATACATACTTACATATATAAGTTGAGAATAAGTTGATGATATAATGCCCTTATTCCCCAAATACTTCATTGTGTGATCCCTAAAATAGCACAACCATATATAGAAGACAAAATCAGTAAGTTAAAATGACACAACACTGTTAGCCAACCTGAAAACCTGTTTAAATGTTGCCAATCACCACATTAATGTCCTTAACAGCAAAGAGCATATTTTTCTCTGTTCTGGGACCTAACCTAGGACCACATACTGCATTTGTCTCCTTTAACCTGGAGCAGTAATTCAGCCAGAGAGTACAGGCCAGTCCTTTTGTAGAATGTCCTTCAGTTTGGTTTTGTGTAATGCTTTTGAAATGATTAAGAGTCAGAGGATGCATTTTGGACAGGAATACAAGAAATGGTACTGTGTCCTTCTCTGTGTATCATATCAGGAGGTACTTGGTTAAGATGTTTGCCATATTACTTCACTGTAAAATTACCATTCTGTTTATATTTAGTAAGTGTCTTGTGGAGAGATATTTTGAGACAATATATGTATCTTGTTTCTCATAACAATTTCACTCATTAATTTTAGCATTTATGAATCTTGCATGAAATAAGTAACTGGAGGTTGCCATTTAGTGATTTTCTAATTATTTAAAATTCAAATTTATGTTTCTAAGAAGTAAGGATTTTAAAGACATAACCTTAATACCTTCAGAACCCCAAATGAACAATAATTCTTTAATTCTCCTGATTATATTATAAATTAAAAATATTTTGTTTTGAGATAATTTTAGATTTATAGAAGAATTTCAAAAGCAGTGTAGAAGGTTACTGTATACCAATGACTTTGTGTTAAATATATAGATCATATTGGAAAGAATTGACATCTTAACAATACTGAACCTTCCAATCCATGAATGTGACTGTCTGGTTCTTCTTTGGTTTCTTTCTTCAGTGTTTTATAAATTTCAGCATATATATTTTATATATATATATATTTATATAAATTTCACCATATATATTTTATAAATTTCGCCATATGTATTTTATAAATTTCACAAGCCACATTCTTGCACACATATGAAACTAAATTTCATTTTTGGTATACTGTTAAAGTGGTATTTAAAAAAAATAATTCTTCACCAAAAATTGACTTTATATCCAGTAAACTTGCCAAACTCACATACTAGTTCTAAGACATATTTTTGGTATATGTTTTGGAATTTTCTATGTAGACAATCATGTCATGTGTGAATGGAGACCATTTTCTTTCTTCCTCTCCAATCTGTACACCTTTGACTTCCTTTTCTTGTTTTCTTGTATTGGCTAGAACGTACCCAGCAGGGTGCATCCAGTAGGATGTAGGATAGAAATGGTGAGAGAGGACATTCCTGGCTTGCTCTTAATGGGGACATTCAGGTTTTTACCATGAGACGTGTTTTTCCTTTTTTCTGTTAGCGTTGTGAATTACACTGATTGATTTTCAAATCAACACTCCCGGGATAAACTTGATTGTGAGATATTTATTATTCTTTTTATATACTGCTCAATCTGATTTGCTAATGGTACGTCGACTATTTTAGCTGAGCTCTTCTTAGAAGTGTCCGTTTAGTGGCATCTACCCTAGATAAGTGTGTGGTCACATCTCTTCTCTCCCTATAGGTATCTACTTGTATTTTGGATCTGTTGGTTTTCCTGAGACCTCAGTTCTCTAAGAGGTTTGAAAAAAAGTCATGAATTTGCAGTTGCATGACCTTTTTTCTCTGTTGTTGCTGCTGTAAGGGTGAGAGGAGTGCTCAGTCCAGCTCTCTAAATTCCTAATTGGAAACTGGAAGCTCCACAACTTTTTTCCCACAATTGTTTATTTTAGTCCAAATCCAAATAAAATTTATACAACATAATGTTTATATATCTCTTAAGTCCTTTTTGATCTGTATTTTCTTCCCCCCTTTCTCTCTTTTTTCTTTCCCTTGCTACTTTTTTTCTGTTATGTCATCAAAGACACTGGGCCTGTCTATCTTACAGAGCTTCCTCCAGTCTTAATTTTGCTGATTGCATCTCTGAGATGTGGTTTAGTATGGTGCTCTGTCTCCTATAAACTGGTAGTTATATCTTGAGGTTTTATCAGAATCAGGTTTATTTTTCTTTAATAATTCATAATCTAGGTATTTGTATGTCATGTTATTAGCTATTAATATTCAATGCCTAGCTCTGTTAATTCATTAGGGCCTTTTAAAAGCCTTTCTCCTACTGTAATAAACATTATAATAAAAATGTGCAATGAAAATTCTATAATGAAGTTGAAGAGAATGAGGCTTAGAGAGGTTAAGTGACTTTCCTAAGGCAATACAACCAGCGAGTAAAACATGAAGCCAGGCCTGGAGCCAGCGTCTAATAAATGCAAGTCCTATATGCTTTTTATACCATATTGCTTCTGCAGAGTTTGCATTATTAAGTAATGGGAAGATCAGTGTTTCATCCCTAGGCACATGAGACGTATTTATCTCTTTTAGGAAGACTGAATTCTCTTGCTTAGAGGCATAGGACCATACCAAATGATTATTCAAAAAAAAAAATTTCCCCTCAAGTTCTGGGTTATATTCATTTTTATGGATATGATTAAATTTTTTTATGTTAATTCTAGTGTTTGAAATGATATCTAGATTCAACTCAGAATGCTGAGCAAATTTCTGCTTGCACCTCCAGTGCTACAGAAAAGAAGAGAATAAAACAAACAGATTTAGATTAAGTACTATAAAGCAGTGTGTTTCTTTTGTCTACTACAGTCAAGGCTTGCTACTGAAATTTTTCTTCAGCTTGGAGAAGAGAGAGAGAGGGAGAGAAGAAGGGAGAAAATAAAGAGGGAGAATGTTGCAGTTGGTTTTAATCTATCACCTAAATCTTTCATGGGTTTGTTTCTCAAGTGATAGAGTGTCTCCTTTGCGGGAGTTGGGGGGGTGGTAAGAAATTCCATGAATTATTGGTTAGAGTTTTGTGGAAACAGCTGAAGAAAAAGACATTTTTAACACTATAAAAATAAATGAACTGTGTTAAAATCAACCAAGGACAGATATCTATCCTGACCTGAGCATTCACTTTTCATCACAAGTGGATGTACTTAGATACCCAGCCTATATCATCTGATGCATGACTGATGGTCCTAAGCTTATTTTTAAGAAAAGGGCATGACTGTCCCACCCTGCAAGTGTTTCCTGAAATCTCTACAATTTATTAAGTCAATAATAATAAAGATTATTCTTGAAATAATTTTAATCTATTTCAAATCCAATTTATGAAATAAGGAGGGAGGAACTTGGCTTTAGCTTTTAACCATAGGGTTCTGGGAATCCCTGAATAGAGGAAGTGCTCTACCTCCCATATTACCTTCCATGCAGACTTAGAAACTTAGGTATGAATGGACTTTTTTGGCCTGGATAGAACTTTTTCTCTGGACTGGGTCCAATGGAGTTACTGGAATCCTATTGGATGCAGGAGAAAATGGATCAGAAATCCAAAGAACCAATCCAACTTTGAAAACAGTGTATGTCAAAGATGCAGCTCGAGAACCAGGGTGAACAGATGTAAAGTGGGGATTATTGTGTTGGCTAAAAAGTTTGTTTGGGTTTTTCTGTAAGATATTATGGAAAAATCCCAATGAACTTTTTGGTCAGCCTAATACATTTGGATTCCTAGAATCCTTAGAATATTAAAAGTGTTGTGGAATTGTAGTGATATTCTGGTCCAGCTCATTTTGGGGAAAGTGACTCAAGCAAAGTTCCCAAATTGCCACTGGCTAAGTAGGTGCTGGAATTTTGTTCTCTTAAGTTATTTCTTAAATGTCTTTTCCCCTGACATCTGAATTCAGAAGACCTTGGCATGAGTCTGGCTGTAATGTTAACTGCAACTGTGATCTTGGGTAAATCACTGATTGTCACTGAAACTCCTTTCCTCCACCTGAAAAATGTGAGTATTAATACCTTTTAGGATGTAGTGGATTAAATGGGATAATATGCTTAGAAGCCCCTTGTGAACTATAAAATGCATAGAGAAGTTATTAGAGCTGAGGGATCAAACTAAGTCTGGTTAGATCCACTGACATTCCCTAGGAAATTTCATGATGGACCTAGACTTGCCTTCTTCCTGAAAACCTTGGGTATGAATCGAAGCCTGCTAATATCTCATGCAATGAGCTGTGGTGAGGTCGTCAGTTGCCACCTTAGTAGGGTCATCCAGAAGGGCCCATTTATACTCTGAAAGGAACCTGATTCCTGAGAGCAGCCCCTACATCTTCCTTCTGCTGTGAAAAAAAATTTAATAGATTTCACTAATGTCTATAGGAGTGTTCACCAGGGATCTTTGTTAAGAGTAATCTTGACATTTAGAAATCTTCTCATTACGGATAATGGGATGATGAGGTGAAAAATGATCTTGGCTACTTGTGATTCTGAAAAGCCTTCAGACTGAATAATGTATGGTGAATTAGACATAATGGCAGAAAAGAAATAACTCATTTACTTCAAGGTCCACTTAGTTATTTAATCACTTTTACTGTCATATAAATACATACTGCCAGGCAAAGTGGTGAAAAGTTAGTAATAGCAAAAAAATGCAACTGTATAATGACAGCCTAGCAAATGCTTTAAAAAGAGAACTTAATTCTGGACTTCTTATGGCATGTACACTATAGGGGAGCAGTGACTGGAATCCCTCACTTTGTCTCTGCATTATTATATATCATGGAACAGAGAAGTATAAAATTGGCCAGTTAGATCTGAATCCTATTTGGACTTAAATGAGATCGTTAGAGTGAAAATACTTTGGGAGAATACTAGTAGAATATAGGGTTATTGTTACTTTAAATTTTTAGGTAATTTAGGCCAGAGAATGGAATGGACACTATTAGCCACATAAGCTGAAACAGAAAAACCTGTCCTGGAGTTATGACAGGCATTAAAATGCCCCATGTGGTGTCTGGGTGTCACCAGAAATAGTTAGCAAAAAGCATAATTGCTGAATTGTGTTACAGATACCAAGTGAGCAGGAACTCGGTCATGAAGGGAGTTCTTGAGAAGTGGAATAATTAGAGGGAGCTATACAAAGACCTTGAAGAATGGGAAAAGTTTAGGTGTGGAAACCTGAAAGGTGAATTCCAGTCTGGTTTGTGTTTTAAGAAAGTTTTCAAGGATAAGCTGGAAACATATGGCTCTAAAAGTTGGACTGATCCTCGTGTTGTGGTCTTGCCCTTCTTCAGGGCCTCCAGAGATTTTTCAACAAGGAATCAATTTGGGGATCTTCCTCAAAGATGAGCACAGGGGTTGTCTTGACACAGAAAATGCCAACAGTGGTTAATGAAACTTTTGTCCCCTCTCAGGTTCATTAAATTGTAAAGCAAGTTTTCTCTCCTTTAAGAGAACTGTGTCAGTTGCTATCATCCTCTGGGCTTAGCTCTGCTTCTTATCAAGAGCTATGACAGAAAATGTAGTTGTTGGAGTAGTTCTTTCCAGTAGAAACATAATGCAAGCCATGTACACAAGCCACATAGGCAATTTAAGATTTCTTCGTAGCCACATTTAAAAAGTAAAATAAATCTGATGAGATTATTTTAATATATAAATATATTTAATCCAATATATGTACTAAATATAAAATTATTGATGAGCTATTCTACATTCTTCTTTTCATACCTGGTCTTCAAAATCTGGTGTGTATTTTACTTTTTAGAGCACATTTCATTTTGGACTAGCCACGTTTTAGGCTCTCAGCAACCATGTGGCTAGGTGGCTACAGTGTTGGACATCACGAAATAGTCTTTATCCGTTGTGGAGAGTGGTACTGACTGAGTTTAATTCTGTATTTGAGGATGAATTTCCAGAGTGTCTGGGGTGGGGCGGGGGCATCTGTCCATATCTGATGATCCATCCAAAATCAACTCCATATGATCAGAAAAGTTTAAAATATTTATCAGAAGAATTTGTATGAATGATGGTTTACATAGTTTTGAGGAGGAAGAAAATCAAAGGAAAATGTTGGTAGATTTACCATTATAACATAGAAAACTTTTAGAATAATGAAAAATTCAAAATTATCATTGAAAAAGGGCACCCAACAGATTAGGGGAGATATTTGCACTTATTCTGAGACAGGTTTTAATGAATACTATTGTAGTAAATATCTATCCTGTATAAAACTTATTCAAATGTAAGAAATAAAATTAATACCTCATTTGATTAATGAAATAGTTAACAATTTGTAGAAGAAAGCCAATAGGTGTTTAAGAAAGTTTAATATGTGTATTTCTTACAAAAAAGAAAATTAACCATCATTTAAATCAGGCAAATTCTTATACTTATTTTTGAACCAAAAACAGTAATGTCCAATGCTGACAAGATTCTAAGAATACACTGGTAAAATCATTTTGAGATGCAATATGACTAGGACTAGAATCTTAAAACTGCTCCTATCTTCTTATCTGCAATTCCATTCTTGGGTATATATTCTAAGGAAGTAATACATCTGAAGAAAATAAAGGGTGCCTTTGAAAATGTTCATTTCTACTTGTCTGTAATAGTGAAAAATTAGAGGGTGGTTAAACAAATGATACTAGGTCACCTAAATGTACAATTATATAGCCATTAAAGTAGTAATTATGAAGATTGCATGGGAAAATGTTTAAGCCATATTATATGGAAAAGAAGAATGCAAAATTGTGAATACATTTTGATTATAAAAATATGAAACCCTATGTGTGGACAAAGACCAGAAGGGAGTATAAAAAGATAAAGATACCTGTGTAAAGGTGGAGGGATTATGATTTGGTATATATTTTTTACAAATTCTAAGAGATTGGATCAAGATAGGAAAGGAGCATATGCACTCATTTCACGTGCTAGCTAGATTATGCTCAAAATCCTTCAAGCTCGGCTTCAGCAGTATGTGAACTAAGAACTTCCAGTTGTATAAGCTGGATTTAGGAAAGGCAGAGGAACCAGAGATCAAATTGCCAACATCTGCTGCTGCTGCTGCTGCTAAGTCGCTTCAGTCGTGTCCGACTCTGTGCGACCCCATAGATGGCAGCCCACCAGGCTTCCCGTCCCTGGGATTCTCCAGGCAAGAACACTGGAGTGGGTTGCCATTTCCTTCTCCAATGCATGAAAGTGAAAAGTGAAAGTGAAGTTGCTCAGTCGTGTCCGACTCTTAGCGACCCCATGGACTGCAGCCTACCAGGCTCCTCCGTCCATGGGATTTTCTAGGCAAAAGTACTGGAGTGGGGTGCCATTGCCTTCTCCGACCAACATCTGCTAGATCATAGAAAAAGCAAGAGATTCCAAAAAACATTTGCTTCACTGACTATGCTAAAGCCTTTGACTTTATGGATCACAACAAACTGTGAAAATTTCTTAAAGAGATGGGAATATCAGACCACCTTACCTGCCTCCTGAGAAACTTGTATGCAGGACAAGAAGCAACAGTTAGAACCAGACATGGAACAATGGACTGGTTTAAAATTGGGAAAGGAGTACATCAAGGTTGTATATTGTCACCCTGCTTTTTTAACTTATATACAGAATACATCATGCTAAATGTCAGGCTGGATTAATCAAAAGCTAGAATCAAGATTGCTGGGAGAAATATCAACAATCTCAGATATGCAGATAATACCACTTTAATGGCAGAAGAGAAGAGGAACTAAAGAGCCTCTTGATGAAGGTGAAAGAGGAGAGTGGAAAAACTGGCTAAAACTCAGCATTCAAAAAACTACATTAAAATTAAAGACACATGCTCCTTGGAAGAAAAACTATGACAAATCTAGACAGTGTATGAAAAAGCAGAGACATCACTTTGCCTACAAAGGTCATATAGTTAAAGCTATGGTTTTTCCAGGAGTCATGCATAGATGTGAGAGTTGGACCATAAAGAAGGTTGAGCACCAAAGAATTAATGCTTTCAAACTGTGGTGTTGGAGAAGACTCTTGAAAGTCCCTTGGACTGCAAGGAGATCAAACCAGTCAATTCTAAAGGAGATCAACTCTGAATATTCACTGGAGGGACCAATGGTGAAGCTGCAGCTCCAATACTTTGGCCACCTGATGCAAAGAGCTCATTGGAAAAGACCCTAATGCTAGGAAAGACCCTAATGCTAGGGCAGGAGGAGAAGGGGGTGACAGGAGATAAGGTGGTTGATGGCATCACTGATGCAGCCGACATGAGTTTGAGCAAACTCCGGGAGACACTAAAGGACAGGGAAGCGTCATGTGCTGCAGTTCACGGGGTCGCAAAGAATCAGACACGACTTAGAGACTGAACAACACTAGTAATTTTCTAAGTGTGGGTATTAATTTACAAATAGATAAATCAGATTCTTTACCATCTGAGCCACCAGGGAAGCCCCAAATAGAAGAATAAAACAGGGCAAAGTTCAGAAACAGTCTTAGGTAAGTGTGGGAATTCAGTTTATTATGAAGCATTCAATCTATAGAAAACTAACAGACCATTTAGTAAATGATGTTGTGATCACAGGCTCCTCATTCAGAAAAAAATCTAAACAGACATCTAGATTATATCATATTTTATTATACACAAAAATCAATCTCAAGAGTGTTAACAAACGAGGTGCAAAATCACCACTACCACCAACCATGTAAGCAAACAAAGCTATAAAAGCTACCATAATTAAAAAAAAACTAATATGAGTAAAAAATTTATTTAAAAATGGTTTTTAAAATAATTGAGTAAAAAAGATATATTAAATTATTTTTAAAAATTAAAAAATAATAAAATTATTTAAAAATAATTTTAGACTTACATAAAAGTGCAAAGATAGTTCAGACAGTTTTTGTACACCCTTCTCCCAGATGACCCTAATGCACACATCTCACATAACCAAAAAGTTTTGATCACCTCAAATGAAAAAATAGGCCTATCAAAGACAAATTTATGAAAATTATGCTGAAATTCAGACTTTGTTGAGAGGACAGACTGATATAAAGAATTTTCAACATATAGAATGGGAATTTTATTAATATCCAATAATGAGCTCCAAATATAAATAGGAAACACCTCAATAAAAATGTGCAGGAAAAATTAGGCAATTCACAGAAGAATAAAAACATAATATATAAAACATTCAAAAACATACACAGAACTCTTAAAATTCAATGATACAAAGCAGCCTAAATGAAAATGGGCTAAAGACTTTAATAAACCCTTCACCAAAGAGGACACACAGGTGGCAAATAGGCATATGAAAAGAAGATCCATTTCATGTACCATCAGGGAACCGCAAATTAAAACAATAGTGTGATACCATTGTACACCCCTTGGAATGGCTGCAGTCCAGAACATTGGCACTAAATGCTGGTGAGGATGTGGGGCAGTAGGAATTCTCATACGTTGCTGGTGGGAATGCAAAATGGTATTTTAGAAGACAATGTGGTGGTTTCCTACAAAGCTAAACACCCTAACCATGCAATCCACCAGCTGAGTTCTTTGATATTTACTCAGAGGAGTTGAAAACTATGTCTACACGGAAATTGCCACAGGCCTGTTTATTTCAATTTTATAATTGCCAAAACTTGAAGGCAGCCAAGATACTCTTTGGTAGGTAAATGGGTAAATAAACTGTGGACATCAGGAGAATGGAATACTACTCAGAACTAAAAAGAGGTGCGCTATCAGGCTATGAAAAGACACGGAGGAAATTTAGATGCATATTACTGAGTGAAAGAGGTCAATCTGAAAAGGCTACATGCTGTGTGATGTCATCCTCATGATATTCCCGAAAAGGCAAAGCTATGTAGACAGTGAAAAGATCAGTGGTTGTGGGGTAGAAGGTGAGGAAGAGCAATGAACAGGTGAACACAGAGGATTTAAAAGGCAGTAAAAAACCTCTGCATGGCACTATATTGGTGGATACCTATCGTTATACATTTGTCCAAACCCATAGAATGTGCAACACCAAAATTGAGTCTTAAGGTACACGGTGGATTTTGGGGTGATTATAATGTGTCAATGTAGATTCATCTTTGGTAAAAAAAATGTACCATTCTAGTGAGTGATGTTGATAATGAGGAGGCTCATGTGTGCAGGGCAGGGAGTATATGGGAAATCTGTGTACCTCTCTCTAAATTTTGAGTACTTTTTAACAGCAGTTTTAGGTTTAGTAAACTCTTTAAAAAAGGGGGATAGAGCCATGTGTTCAGACATGGGATGATATGATCTCTAGGATGTGTTGCTAAAGTGAAGAAAGCAAGTCAGAGGATGAATAGTAGAATCTAATCCCCTTTGTGTTAAGAAAGTGTTCATATATGTAAGTCAGTTCATGCAAAAATGATATGAAGGGTGCCCATCAAGGAATAGGGGAAGGAAGCATTTATGTTTCAAATTATGTAATTTTGGATGTTTGAATCTTTCACAACATGAGTATATCCCCATTGTATTTATGTAATGCAAATTGAAATGAGAGAAGAAATGACGGGGATTTTATTTTCTTTTTATCTATTTACTTTATGAATGTAAAACAGTTCTTTTCTATTGATAGTATGTACTTAGTCGCTCAGGCGTGTCTGACTCTTTGCAACCCCATAGACTGTAGCCCTGGAGAGGGCAATGGCACCCCACTTCAGTACTCTTGCCTGGAAAATCCCATGCGCGGAGGAGCCTGGTATGCTGCAGTCCACGGGGTTGCGGAGAGTCAGACACGACTGAGTGACTTCACTTTCACTTTGCAGTTTCATGCATTGGAGAAGGAAATGGCAACCCACTCCAGTGTTCTTGCCTGGAGAATCCCAGGGATGGGGGAGCCTGGTGGGCTGCTGTCTATGGGGTTGCACAGAGTCGGACACAACTGAAGCGACTTAGCAGCAGCAGCAGACTGTAGCCCACCAGGCTCCTCTGTCCATGGGGATTCTCCAGGCAAGAATACTAGAGTGGGTTGCCATGCTCTTCTCCAGGGGATCTTCCCAACCCAGGGATCAAACCCAGGTCCCCTGCATTGTGGGCAGATTCTTTACTCTCTGAGCCACCAGGGAAGCCCATTGACAGTATGGGGATTTAGAAAGAGTGAGGATATTTGAGTATATTCCTCCACAAAGGGCGTCTCTCAATACTGACTTACATTTCTAAATAGGCCAGCTTAGCTTTTGGGAGCACAACTCTCCATATCAGTCTCTTGTATCTCTTAGGGATTTCCTAACTGGCTCCCCAGCCCTGACCTAGAGCTAAGGGGGCATTCAGTTTCCAGGCACAGGCTAGCAGTTGGCAGTGTTTGCTCAAAGGCAGGTTGACGTTCTAATCAGAGTGCTTTGCCTGTAGCACTGGCATTTCAGAAACACTGACAACCCAGGAGGAAGCGACAGATAAGCAGCATATCACTGGCCAGAGTAGGCCTTCCTATTTCTCAGATTAAATTGAAACATATGCCCAATTGTGAATTTTAAACAGTGTCATCAGGATGTTTGACAGCTCATTTAGGAATATAATATGGTTCTATTGAGGAGGCAAAAGCTACAATCCAAATCTCAACATTTCCCTTCATCTATCACTGAATGAGAATGGTATGTATATAGCTTTCATATACCTGGTATTGGTGTGTATGTACACACGTGTACCTGTGTGTGTGCTGCATGCACACATTCACATAAGTACATGCATGTGTGAGTGTGTGTGATAGCCCCAGTCTAAAATATTTCATGTTGTTTTCCTTAGTATCAATGAAAATATTCCCCAAAGACAAAATTCTGATATTGAAATCATATTCCCAAGGGATTGGGGAACAGAGTGGGTATGTGTGCAGGAGATAGCACGAATAGAAAATTCTGGTTGTGGCTATGCTGTTTAGTGATTTAGGATAACTGTGTATCATCCATCCATCTGTTTAAGAAGTATATTTTGTTAAAAAAAAAAAGCCTGTAGAGTAATGTAAGAAAAAGTACTGTAGAGTATTGAATGTAGAAAACAACTTCAGTTCAGTTCAGTTGTTCAGTTGTGTCCGACTCTTTGCGACCCCATGGACTGCAGCATGCCAGCCCTCCCTGTCCATCACGAACTCCCAGAGTTTACTCAGACTCATGTCCATTGAGTGGGTGATGCCATCCAACCATCTCATCCTCTGTTGTCCCCTTCTCCTCCCACCTTCAATCTTTCCCAGCATCATGGCCTTTTCTAATGAGTCAGTTCTTTGCATTGGGTGGCCAAAATATTGGAGTTTCAGCTTCAGCATCAGTCCTTCCAATGATATTCAGGACTGATTTCCTTTAGGATGGACTGGCTTTATCTCCTTGAAGTCCAAGGGACTCTCAAGATACTTCTTCAACACCACAGTTCAAAAGCATCAATTCTTCAGCGCTCAACTTTCTTTATAGTCCAACTCTCACATCCATACATGACTACTGGAAAAACCATAGCTTTGACTAGACAGACCTTTGTTGGCAAAGTAATGCCTTTGCTTTTTAATATACTGTCTAGGTTGGTCATAACTTTCCTTCCAAGGAGTAAGTGTCTTTTAATTTCATGGCTGCAGTCACCATCTGCAGTGATTTTGGGGCCGAAGAAAATAAAGTGTCTCACTGTTTCTGTTGTTTCCCCATCTATTTGCCATGGAGTGATGGGACCAGAGGCCATGATCTTAGTTTTCTGAATGTTGAGCTTTAAGCCAACTTTTTCACTCTCCTCTTTCACTTTCATCAAGAGGCTCTTTAGTTCTTCTTTGCTTTCTGCCATAAGGGTGGTGTCATCTGCATATCTGAGGTTATTGATATTTTTCCCAGCAATCTTGATTCCAGCTTGTGCTTCTTCCAGCCCAGCGTTTCTCATGATGTACTCTGCATGTAAGTTAAATAAGCAGGGTGACACTATACAGCCTTGACATACTCCTTTCCCGATTTGAAACCAGTCTGTTGTTGCATGTCCAGTTCTAGCTGTTGCTTCTTGACCTGCATACAGATTTCTCAGGAGGTAGGTCAGGTGGTCTGGTATTCCCATCTCTTGAATTTTCCACAGTTTGTTGTGATCCACAAGGTCAGAGGCTTTGGCATAGTCAATAAAGCTGAAGTAGATGTTTTTCTGAAACTCTCTTGCAACTTAAGTATTAATTTTTCATGGAACTATTTTTGAAAATGGTTCCATTCTGAGAATCTTTTAAATCTTAAAACAATTTTTAAATAATTGATGTATGTATGGCCATAATTTTGTGTTCTTGAAAGAAATAGCTTGGATGTCAGGATGTTGCCAGTTTCTACATCCTGTGCAAAATGTACGAGGCTGAGGCAACTGTCAGAGAAGTAGTGTGTGTGTGTGTGTGTGTGTGTGTGTGTGTGTGTGGTGCATGTGTGAGGGGTGGGTATGTGGAGTGAGGGTAAGAAAGGCCAGAATTAGACCAAGAGCCAAAGTGGGAGCCTTTTTCCTTCTCTCCTTCCCTTTCTTCTTTCCTCCTCTCCCCCTTTTTTCCTTTTATGTCTTCTCCTGACTACTCCTAACTTCTCCCTCGCCTCTCCCCTTTTATTCTGTCTCCCTTTTTCACACTTGCTGTTCTTTTCTCTACCTCACACTTCTTTTGTAAGTACAATTATGAAATGTTTAAAAGTTTTTTTTAAAAATTGCACTTTTATAAAGCATCTGTAGCAGAAGACAGACTCATATGAATTGCTACAGTGCTTCAAATCCCAGCTGTTCTAGCAGTATATCCCAAGGAACTTTGATAGGGAACATTCTTGAAGAATTAATAAGTTATATTAAGGGCAATCACTGTGAAGAATAAAAGCAAATAACTTTTTAAAAAGAAAAAAATACTTCTAATTAAAAAATCATGTTCTTATTGGAAATACCTTCACTTACTTGAATACAAAGAAATCAAAACATTATAAGAAAATGTAGACTCAATAAAATCTCATATTCCCTGTTTTAAGTTTACCTTTTTCCTCAAGCAGTACCTGATTTCAGTTGTGACATTAAATTCTCAAAGTTTGCTTGTGTATTATTAGCAGATATTTGTGATTTTGTTGCTGGTTTAAAACAATAAAAAAATTCAGTGTATACAGATTTGAATTGATAACTAGAATGGCCTATTGCCTAAGGCTCAATAATCGGATGCCAAACCAGAACATCACAAGAATGTCCAAACTAATCAAACAGAGTTTTCCTTGTATCTTAGCATTTGCTGCTGCTGTCTCCAGAAAAGATCATGCCCTAGAGGGTTGTGTGGGTTGTCCAGGAGAGAGAAAAAAAGTGGGTTCAAATTTATTAAATTTTCTGATCTTCAGTTTCTTCTGTGAAATGGGCATAGTAGTAGTAATATTTACTTAACAGTTAGTATGAAGTTGATACATAGTTTGAAGAATGTAAATATTCCTGAATCAACTTAAAGATTTATAGATATTATGAATACTTCCTAGATATCCATACTATTATCAATACAAACTAAGAGAAATGAGGTATGTAAAAAAACGCTGTCTAAATATTACTTATTATTCAGTGCTCAGAAGGGACAGAGGTCATGATTTTTAAAAAATACATTTTTTAAAAATGTATATATTCATTTCTGATGGCACGGGGTCTTCGTTGCTTCGAGGGGTCTTTCTCTAGTTGCAGTGAGTTGAGACTCCTCTTCATTGCTGTGTGCGGGCTTCTCACTGCGGTGGCCTCTGTTGCTGTGGAGCATGGGATCTAGTCATGTGAGCTCGATGGTTGCAGCTTGCAGGCTGTAGAGCTCTGGCTCAATAGCTGTGGCACAGAAGTTTCTCCCTTGTGTGTGGCATCTTCCCGGACCAGGGATCAAACCTGTGTCCCCTGCATTGGTATGGGATTGGATAGAGTCTCTGTCTTGAAGTAGAAGACCAGCTAATGAAGTCAACAACATAAAAAGTGCTTTCAATAGCAGATAGCTATAGATAACACATAGCGCTCAATTGTCTCTGTGTGGTTTACATTTTGGTAAGTTAATGTCTAATGAATACAAAACTCTGGTTGCTGATTATATGTGTTACAGAATGGAATGCAAAGCTGTTGCTAAGTTATATTAAGCCACATACAAAAGATGCAAAATCTATAGTGAAAAAAGGTGGCTACTAATGAATCCATTCTTTAGTCCACAAATATTAAAAAGCACCTAACTGTATACCGTGCACTGGAGACACTGGGTAAACAAAACATGCAGACTGTTTACTCTCCTGGAGTAGACGCTCTGGTACAGTGTAGATGACCCTACAGAAAGGAGTGACCAGGAAAATACCATCAGATGGTGAGACAGTGCCAACGATTCTCAGAGTGGTCCCAGCTGAACAGTGTTGTTGTCACCTGGCAGTTTGTTAGAAATGCAAATTCTCAGAACTCTCAGATCCACCCCAGACCTACTGAATCAGAAACGCTGGAGGGCTGGGCCTGGAGTTTGTGTTTTAATAAGTTCTCTGTGTGGTTCGGATGTTTGCTCCAGGTTGAGAACACTGGCACCATGCACAGAAGTGGCCTTGCCTAATGTAGTTGAGAGTACTCAGGTATTTCAGTGGGGTTGGGTGCTGGGGAAGACCTCTCTGAGGAGCTGATGTTTAAGTCAAAATCTGAATGTCAAGAAAACTCATCCATGGCTCCAGATAGAACAGAGACCCTGTGTTGGGAATAAACATGGCATATTGCAGGAGCAAAAAAGGTTGGTATGGCTGGAATACACAGTGACCATATGGTGGTCAATGGGTAGAATAGTTCAAGTTATGGTCAGAGGTGTTTGTGGTGAGGGCTCAGCCGGTGGTGAAGGGGGCTTCCCAAAGTTAATGGACGTACGAATCACCTGGGAATTCTGTTAATGTGCAGATTCTGAATCAGTAGATCTGGGGGTGGGATTGAAATTCTGCATTTTAGCAACTCCTTGGCAATGATGTGGGTGCTAGTCCATTGACCATGCTTGCAAGTGGGAAGCAAGAGGGTAAGATTTTGCAGTTATGAAATGCAATCTAATCCCAAACCTCTATGAGTGTGGTTTGGGTTTATTTGTTTAAAATTCTGTGATTCCTTCAAAACACAGCTGTGTCATCCTCTCCAACCCAGGTCCTTTGCTTTTTGGATTCCTGGGCTGACCAGTGGAACCTTCTCATTATTGCTGCCTTTTATTTAGGGTTTCTTTGCTCAACTCCTGCTCAGTGGCTTTTGGAATGTCTAATCTTCATCTCTCCAAGTCATAGCTTCTCCTTAGTGATCCAGTTGTAAGAAGTTGAGGTTTGTTCATCCATCATGTCCCTCTGGAGTCCCAAGACCTTGAGATCAGCTGAGGGACATTTCCTGCTTGGGCCAGGGCTATGAACCTTCAGATGATGCCTGGCCCCCAAAATACAATCCATCCAAATTATTTTGGACCCACTGTAGGAGTCTCTTACGCATCCTAACCTCCTCATACATTCCTGCCGGGTTCAGGGTTCTGCCTGTGCATCCTGTGACATCTGACAGTGCTGCGCCCCTGAGTTTTGGTGTCGTGGGGGTTGTCCTCCCTTCCTGCTCTCTGGCCTTTCCCATTGGCAATCACAGGAGAACTTTCTTCTGGGGAGTTAGCTTTTGCTCCTTATTTCTCTGCTGCCCTCTGCTGGGTACCAGGAGCCAGAGCCCTTCACTTGGCTTGACTATGGAGCTCTTGCTCTGAGTATTGAACTCCTATCAAGATGCTCCACCCTTCCCACATTCCTTCCTTCCTTTTCCTATTCAGCAAGAATGTATTGAGGATATTCTATGTGCTAGAAATTGCATAAGGCCCTGGGGTACGTAGGTGAACAAACTTAGTCCCTATCCAGAGGGAAGACAGAATGTAAGCAACAATTAGAAGACAGTTTGAGGAGGGCCAGATGAGAGACAGGCGGAAGAGGGATGAAACTGAAGAGAAACATCAGCATTGCTGGCAAAGGCAGGGAAGCCTCCACCGGGATTTCAGTTTTTGAGTTAGATTTTAAAAGATGGTCAAGAATGGGCAGGCTGCTGGGGTCTTAGGTTTACAGACTAGGAGGGATGGAGAAATTACATTCTGGTTCACTGAAGAATGAGCCATCCAGAGTGTTGGAGGACAATGTCATAGATCATTTAAATTCATATCATATTCGCCTTGAGGCTTAAACACTGGGGTCTTTTTATAGTCCTGATGCCTTATATTTAAGCATACAAATACCCAACAAAAAATAAGCACCAGAGTTTTTCTGTTTAAAAAAGACAAAAAAAAAAAAAAAAAGGAGAGAGAAAACTTTATGAAGAAAAAAAGAAATAAGGGTCTGATAATCTCTGTATTTTTTTTTAACCTGTGAGAGAGGTTATATACTGTGCCTCTCCTAAAGTTGAGGAGTTTGATATTTTCATTCTTATATTATTTGGGATTTCTGTGCTACATACCAAATAATAACAGTAAATACATTATCCCCAGAAAGATGTTTTGTTTTTTTGCTGGTGAAAAAATTAGCTCACTAACACTTCACCCCCAATTATTCTGTTCTTGCACTGGAGTGCTACTCATCAAGATAACTGACAGCTTCAATTGCTATTTGTAAAAAGTTGACACCCATGCTGGGCATCCTGCCTGCAGAACGGCATAGGCTGAGGAGGAATGGTAAGTTAACTAGCCTCACCCACCTTCCCCCGCTCTCCCAGTGCCCCCAGCCCGAGGTGCAGTAAACAGCATCTGGCTTAGTAATACAAATGAAGAGACACTGGATCTCCAAGGAAGATGACGTTACTACATCCTTACCTGGTTAAAAAATGAGAATGTAGACTTCTTATCAGTGAAAGGAGTACATGTCTCAACATGGGGCATGGCCCTGGCATTATCTCTTTTTATGTTACTGGTTCCTCTCACAGGATCTGGCCTGTGGTGGATGCTTTCAAAATGTTAGTATAACTGAGTTAAATTATTGTCCTTCAGACAGAAGCACCACCTTTATGTCTTCCTAGTTGGTAGAGCGCCTAGAAGCGTGGTTGCTTATTTTCGTGTTACATGGTACATGCACAGGCTTATCACAGGAACTGTGGAGGGGCCCTGTTTCTTGCCACTGACTCATTGGGTTCCCTTTTCTGAAGCCTCAGGCTGCCCTGGATTCTCATATGATTCAGAAAATACTAACAGCCTGTGCCAGTCCTTCCTAAGGATTCATCTCTTTACTGAAATAATTCATTGGTAACAGAGATGTGACATCAAAGATGAGACAGATACAAGGAGATATCATGACATACCATAGATAAAAGTCTTTCGCTTGGAAAGTGAAAAAAATGCGGCAAAAATTGAAGGGAAGAGTCTTATAGAAGCTCTATGCCCCAGCTAGAAGTGTGAAGTAAGTGGGTCTGAGATTGAACTTACCACTCAAAGAGCCTCTTAAATTTCTACAAGCATAGAATATGAGACTAGAGAGCCTTTAGGAATCACATATTCAAAGTCTGTGATTTTTTATTAATGGTGTATTTATATTTGTCCCGTCACTACTAACAGATATATTGATCTGCAATGGTTTAAAGAGAATAGAGTTTTATTTTTCTTACACAAAGCCTGATAGTGTTGACTTGGTGGCTCAAAAGTGTCGGGATCCATCATCACTGCAGTTTCCCTGGCCTTTCTCTGTTGCACATTGTCTCATAATCATGAGCAAGAAGGCTGCCGCAGCTCTAGCCCTCATGCCCATAATCAAGGCAGGAAGGGGTGGGGGGTGGGGAGAATGGTTTTAGGCACATCTGGAGAGCAGAAATTTTCCAGAAGTTCTCCAGGTGGCTTCCTCGTACATCTCTTTAGCCAGGCACCTCTAGACGTAGGGGAGTAGATAAAGTGGGGTCTGGATATAATGCTGCCATGGGAAACATTGAGGGGCTGTTAGCAAGAAAGAGGTGGAGTTGGACAGTGCAGCCAGCGACAGTGTTTTTCACAGACGACGAAGCATTCCAGGACCTGGACTGGTGGACAAAATATTCTTAACCATCAATGTTCATCCCAATGCAAACGAGTTAATGCTAGGTTTTAATGCCAGTTATTATGCCCAGTGCCCTGACAGAATGTAAAACAGGGGTGAGTTACCTGGTTTTGACTACTTTGGGCACCTACAAGTGGCTCCGGCAGTCGTATGTGGTCATCCTAGTGAGATTTATCTGCATTATGGACGATAATATGGATTTTTTTTTTTTTTGCATATTGCGATTCCAACACCTAACAGGATTGAGCTATACAGTGGTACTTGGTGTTTGTCCTGAGGCTTCCAAGAATCCCCCAGATTTATGAAAAGCACTGGTGAGCAACAAACTAACGTCAGAGGCAGGTACTGGCTCGCTTACTACCTAAATGACTAATTCCCCACATACCAGCTCACAGTGGGGGTGATTCAAATCAGTGCCTTAGCAAAATTACAAATTGCTGCATGTCATAGTCCTCCAGGATCTCTCTCACATTGTCAAAGCCATGACTGTTAAATTTGCAAGTGGAAAAATGCCTACTGTGCATTTTTCAAAATGCTTTCATATCGGCAGTGAAGTATCAGAGCATAATGACAATAAGCCTTTTCAATATTTATTTAATAAAATATTGAAATGACATTTTTACTATTTTAGTTTAAGACATGAGGCCACTGTCCTCATCTACCCATCTTCCTCAGATATTGTTCCTCATCTACCCATCGTCTCCAGATAGATGACCAGATCAAAACCTGAGCTTCCTTTATCTTCCAGGCTTGAATCTTTCCAGGTAGGATTGTTGGGAACCAAAGTCCTGATTAAAACTCATGATCCAAGCCTAACTGGGTTCAGGTCTTAATAGAAGGGATGGTGGTCTGGAGATAAAAGAGAATCAGAATAAGTGAGGTAATCTAACTCTAAAAAAAGATAGAAGGTTAACATCACAGAGAGTTCTGGGAATTGGCCCTAACCCTAAACTTTCCTCCTTTCTCTCTTCACTATCCTATTATCCCTCTTAGACTTCCCTCTTTTTTTTTTTTTAAACCCTCTTTCTCACAGATTGAATTCTGGGAAAAGGAGCATGCTAAGGTGTCTGGGTACATACGTATATCCATACCTACCCATACTCACATTCGCACCATACTTGCACCGATACCTGTACCTATGCTTGTGTGTTCAGTTGCTCAGTCATGTCTGACTCTTTGTGACCCTATGGACTGTAGCCCGCTGGGCTCCTCTGTCCATGGGATTCTCCAGGCAAGAATATTGGAATGGGTTGCCATTTCCTCCTCCAGGGGATTGTCCTGACCCAGGGATTGAACTCGCGTCTCCTGCATCCGTCCCCTCCATTGGCAGGTGGATTCTTTACCACTGAGCCATCTGGGAAGCCCTACCTGGACCTATACTTGTACCTAAACCTATACCTATAACTTGTACCTATCATCTATTGGTATTTGGTCATGAAAATTACCAATATATTTTTACTTACAAAAATGGCAGGGTATATCTAAATATTGCAGACTTGTATTGCAATCACAGATTTTGTCTAACGTGAGATATGCAACAACTCTATAAGAGTGAAAGTCCATGCATTAATTTACGGATTCCCCTGAGTTTGCACATCATGTTCTCTCTTGAAAACTTGTGGCAAGTCATATATATAAAACTCAAACAAAATTTCCTATGTGTTCTGTTACCAGAGAACTGAAAAATATGCTGACATCCCTAATCACACTTTGCATTTTAGGCATCATCCTTGGTGACTCATATATTTCATACATGTTCTTTCCCTTCAGAAGGTTGACCAGCTTGAAGCCAATGAGCATCTGATTGAGGCTAATGACTTATCACTTTCCACAGGCCTAATGATTTCTATCTTTGCCTCAATTGCATTGAGTTAATGAGACCTCTGCTTCTTATC
Source organism: Bos grunniens (assembly GCF_055505025.1). Classification (NCBI taxonomy): domain Eukaryota; kingdom Metazoa; phylum Chordata; class Mammalia; order Artiodactyla; family Bovidae; genus Bos; species Bos grunniens. Next base: position 8,930,363 of record NC_141182.1, read on the forward strand.
ACGGATATCAGCACTTTCATTTTTCCTTTCTCCACTCATTTTTGTAACCTAGTAAGGGAAAATGTAATGAAATATTCATATAATTACACAAACATTGCTTTACCTTCAAAAATGGGGATGCATCTGGCCAAAAGTCCTACTGTGAAATAGCCAACCCTGTACAGATACAAAAAACCTCTTATTTAGGGAGTTAAATCAATAAGCTATCAATGTATGAACTGCGTGGAAGCTGAATACATGGAAATGAAACATAGCCTTATCACAGTTTTTAAAGTTGGTCATTAGTCATACACTGAATGTCAAAAGCTGGAACCAGGAGCCAGTACTCCTAACTCCAGATAATTAATAATAATTAGTTCATTCAACAAATATTTATTCAACATCTATTCTTATATGCAAGATAGGCTGGTAGGGAAAAAAAATCACCCTTTCTTTTATGAAATAGCATGGAAAATGATTTTGCTCTGTAAGGAGAGTCACAGGTTGAATTGTTGGAAGTAGGCATCGAGGTAGAATTTAGTGTGCAGGATGTTTATTAGAAATTAAGGTCTGTTCAAGGGAGGTGGAAGAAGCAGGATTGGGCAGGGGGGAAAGGTGAATTGGGCTATTGGCTAGGCACAAATTTCCCTGACTCCATGGGGAGTTCTGAGCATATATTTTCCGTCAGAGTTGACCCTCATTGGGCTGGACTGGCTGCGCCTTTTCTCTGAAGCCCTGTCAGTCACTGAGTGTGGACTACCCCAGGAAGAATGTTCCCTTGGGCAAGGTGGCTGACTGCGGCTGAGGCATACCTTTATGGAGATGATAGCTGGGGCAACAAGTCATCCCTTTAAGGAGGAATCTGGTAATGCATCTCTGTAGGATAAAAATCTTAGCAAACTAGGGATGGGGGGAAATTTCTCAACTTGATAAAGAATGTTTATGAAAACCTAACTCATACTTGGGAAATGGCAACCCACCCCAGCGTTCTTGCCTGGAAAATTCCATGGACAGAGGAGCCTGGCAGGGGCTCTGTGGGGTCACAGAGCCTGATATGACTGAGCACACACACACTCATAGTTAAGTATGTCCACGTCATACTTAATAGTGAGAAATAATGCTTTCCCTCTGAGTTTGAGAATAAGGCAAGAATGTCCTTTCTCATATTAGTCAAGGATTCCTAGAGAAACAGAACTAGTAGGATATGTATAAATCTAAAAGGAGATTTTCTGTGAGGACTAGGTTCATGTAATTATGGAGACCGAAAAGTCCCACAGTCTGCTCTCTCTAGCTGGAGACCCAGAAAAGCTGATGGTGTAATTTAACCTGAGAACTAGGGGAACATATGGTATAAATCCCAGTCTGAGGGCCAGAAGAGATGAGATGAAATGTCCTAGCTCTACCAGTGAGGCAGGGAAAAAGGTGAAATCTTCTTTCCTTTGCCTTTTGTCCTGTTCAGGCCCTTGATTAGATGATGTCTGACCACATTGGGAAGGGAAATCTACTGAGTCCACCGATTCAGATACTGATCTTATCTGGAAACACCTTTCATAAACACAATCAGAAATAATATTTAATCTGGGCACCCTGTGGCCAATCAAGTTAACACAAAAAATTAGCAATCATATTCACCATATCTAGTCAGCATTTTATGAAAGTCCTTGACAGTGCAATAAGAAAAGAAAAGGAAACAAAATATATACAGAATGGGAAGAAAAAAAATAAAACTATCTTTGTTTTCAGATAATATGATTGTCTATCTAGCCCACCAGGCTCCTCTGTCCATGGGATTCTCCAGGCAAGAATACTGGAGTGGGTTGCCATTCCCTTCTCCAGGGGAATCTTCCCAACCCAGGGATTGAATCCGGGTCTCCTGTATTGCAGGCAGATTCTTTACTGTCTGAGCCACCAGGGAAGCCAGACACCCTGGTAATAAAGGGTACCCATGGTACCCTTTATAATATGGGTAATACCTGGTACCCATATTATGGGCTTCCCAAGTGGTGCTAGTGGCAAAGACCCGCCAATGCAGGAGACAGAAGAGATGCGGGTTTGATCTCAGGGTCAGGAAGATCCACTGGAGGAGGGCATGGCAACCCAATCCAGTATTTTTGCCTGGAGAATCCCACAGACAGAGGAGTCTGGAGGGTTACGGTCCATGGGGTTGCAAAGAGTCAGACATGACTGAAGCTACCTTAGCATGCATGCACCCATATTATGGTTTCTAATACATTCTGCAATCCAATAAACTTCTTGGATTCTAAGCCTGGGGCAGGAAAAAAGTGGGGCAGGAAATATACCATGTAAACCCAAAAGCATCTTCTAGAGCCACAGAGTAAGACAGTGCTAAAGAAACAAAACCCCCACAGTGATGGGATATATCATAGGAAGTCAACTGAAAGAGCTTCCAATGGCCAAAGCTGAAACAATTTAATTTAAAAAAAAAACAGTATTAGATTGCAACTTAAGGTATAAAATCAATATCCATGCATCCATACAGGTGCAAATAAATGCTTGAATAAATAGATGAATGATAGTGGTGGAGTAGGGGGAGAATACACAAATATCCTATGCAAAGAAATAAAAACAATTTATGTAGATAATGTGCCTTCAAGTTGGTGGAGTATAATTATTGATTCTCATAGTGTGGGGCTTTGCATTATGACTTCTTCCCAAGAGTAAACTATGGAAAAGATGGGGTGGGGTGGCTGACAGACTCAATCCTGGTCAGATGGTTAAAGTAACTATCAACAGTAACAATCAACAATAATGACTGAGTTCTGTGTACTCTTGATATGATGTGATGACAATGACATTTTACCTTTGGGTTCTTTTTTCCCAAAACCCATAACCCTTGTCTACTCATGGGGAAAACATCAGGCAAATTGCAACTGTGGGGCCCTCTACAAAACACCTTACTAGTATTCCTCAAAACTGTCAAAGTCATAAAAAAACAAGGAAATTCTGAGAAACTGTCAGTCATGAGGAGCCTAAAGAGACATGGTGATTAAATGTGACACGGTATCCTGAATGGGATGCTGGCACAGTATTAGAACGTTAGGCAAAAACGAAGGTAATCTGAATAAAGTATGGGCTTTAGCTAATAATAATGCATGGATATTGGTTCATTAGTTGTGATAAATGTACCATACTAAAGGAAGATGTTAATAATAGGGGAAACTGTGAGGTTTAGGGAGACTTTATACTGTCTTTGCAATTTTTCTATAAATCTAAAACTGTTCCAAAAATAAAATTTGTTATCAATTTAAAAATACATTGCAGCCATTGTGCCAGGCACTGGGATAACTTAGACATGGCCCTTCCTTCAAAGAGGTGAAATTTGTGCGTCCACAAATGTGTGAATATACAGTCTAGTGTTCAAGATGAAACAGAGGCACAGGTACAGGCACAGGGCTTTGGAAACCTGGGGTTTTAGATTAGTTGTCTGAAGATGTCTATTCGACATCCTATGAAAAAGACATTGTTTTACCTAAAAATTTCTGTAAATACCCGTTCAGAGGTGGTGGTTGTCCTCTTGCTTCCTGGTCTGGGCTTCTGTTGCTGTTGAGCTCATGCCCTTTCATCTCTCACTACCGTCTTCTCTGCTTATAACCAGGCTGTGGGACTCAGACTGTTTCCCTTTTTTTTACCCACCCACATGTGTTGTCAGACTTTATTAAAGATTGAAGATACAGGGATATTGACATGTTTTAAATGCAAAACAATTAAACGTGTTTATTTGACCCCTGTTCTTATACCTCCCGTGGCCACACTCCACGGGAACTTCTCATTGGTGCCCTCGATCCGCAGGCTCGTTCCCTGCCGCGTTTGGTCCTCTCTGTTGATCTCTTGGATATCTCCAGTATTCTGGATTGTTTCTTCTGCAGCGAAGCTTACCTCTTTGTTTCCCGTTCTCTGTATAAGGAAGGTTTGGGATCTCACTTTCTCCACCCCAAAATAGAGCATCAAAGTATGAGTTTTAATAAAGATGGGTTCTTCTAAAAAGCAAACCGGTACAATAGAATAGACTAAAATCATAGGCGCCAGTTGTTAAAATAGTAGTTTCTTTATATTGCTATACCAGGTCAGAAAACAAATTTGAGTATTTCAAATAAGAAAGGAGGGTTATTAAGCAGGTATAGGAGAATATTGTCTTGCAATAAATTGGGGTGGTGGTAGCTGGACACTGGGGAGAGGGGATCAGGAGTCCCTTTCTGTCTTCCCTCTGTCTCTTTGTAAGGAAGTACCTGCTTCATTCTTCTTTCCTTGTAGTTCATGGACAGCTCATCTGCTTTCATTTGTTCCTTTGTAATATCCTAAAACGACCACCTGGTACCTGATGCTGTCTCATGTTTCAGTTTAGCTCTTCATTGATATTTGCCTCAGTTCTATCAAAGCTTTGCCCATGTTCCATCAATCAGTGTTTATCTGGCAGAGAGAGTCACTTTGCCGTGGCCATGACCAAGGTGCCTAGAAATGTTAGTTGTTACCATTGTTTTGGGGTTATTATTTATTTTATCATTCAGAGCAACTTTCCTCAGCCAACCTCAGCTGTAACCTACAGCCATCACGTGAGAGTCTACAGTTTTGTATATTCTGTTTCCTTTTATACGGACTCCTCCTTCATCCTGAAATGATTAAGACAGAGCCATGTTTCCTCTACCTAAGTTGGAAGGAGAGTCAGGGATTGTGCTAATTATGACTCTCTTTGTTGCAAGTTATAAAAACCTAAATTCAACTAGCTTAAGCAAAGGAGTGAATGGAAAGTGGAGTGTTTCTCAAGATCAAAGGAAGAACTAAAGGATTCAGAGCACCTTGGCAACAAGATTTATGTATGTCTCCTCATTTCTCATCTCTTTCCCTTTGTTTGGCTTTTCTCTAGGCAGGTCCTGCTTACAGCTATAGATTCCCATCCTGCTTGTTCAGCCACCCCACTAACAAGAGAGAGCCTGTTTTAATGTAATGTGGAATCAGTGCCAGAGAAGAGCTCTGGGCAGCCCACCTGGGGTCACACACTTTCTCCTTGGGTCACTGATGTAGGAATTATGATTGGCTGGTCTAGGACCTTTGCCGTCTCTTAGGGAAGTTGTTTAGGAGACTGTGACTGATAGCGTGTGAATGACAGGAGCTGGATATAGGGCAGACAACTCAACTTGTATTCACTGCCAAAAGAATGTTTCTTTTTCATGCTGGAATAGTGAGTGTAGGTAGATTTCTGGAAAGACACTGGGGATAGAGAGTGAGGTTGGGGGATCATGTAGGTAGCATCCCTCTCTTCTTAGTACCTCTTAGCCTGTGCCCTGTTCTCAGGAGGAGAGTGCAGCTCACCCAGGCGTGTTGGATTATATGATTTGGAGAGCACGAGGTCTGGATGAAGTGGCCTGGTGATACCTTCAGGGCTCATTGGAGACTCTCACTGGGTTATGGGGCCTCAGCTGGACCTGGAACCTCAGCAGGGATGCATGTGGCATCTTCTCTGTGCTTCCACCTTTACCCTCTAACTTCTCCATTTAATAGATTTTATTAACAGGGCAGCAATGGAGAAGCAGACATAGAGAATAGACCTATGGACATGGGGAGAGGGGAGGAGAGGGTGAGATGTATGGAAAGAGTAACGTGGAAACTTGCATTACCGTGTGTGAAATAGATGGCCAACAGGAATTTGCTGTATGGTTCAGGAAGATTAAACAGGACTCTGTGTCAACCTGGAGGGGTGGGATGGGGAGGGAGATGGGAAGGGGGTTTAGGAGGGAGGGGATATATGTATACCTATGGCTGATTCATGTTGAGGTTTGACAGAAAACAACAAAATTCTGTAAAGCAATTATCCTTCAATAAAAAATAAATAAAAAAATAAACTTCTCAGTCTGAATATGTCTGGAGTCACACAGCTGATCATGATTAGTAGTACTCTCACCCTGGACTTCCACAAGTCTGATAGAAGAGTTTGAAAAAGCCTTTATTTCTCCCTTGCCTGAGAGGTTGGAGGCCCTGCATCCTGAGGGCCATTCCTAGTTCCAAACAATAAAGTGGTTAAACTGTAGCATGTGGGTCTTTTTTAAAATTAATGATTGCAGTGGATTATAAAAAGGCATGGAAGTGCTTGCATCCATTCAAAAGCACCAGTACAATAAGAGGCCAAAGAAAACCTTCTGAGAGTACACTGAAAAGTAAAAGTAACATAAAGAGTGTTAATAGTTTTTGTCATGGCAAGTCCTGGCAGGGGTTCTGGGGTGATGCCATTTTATTTTCAGTTCAGTCTAGTAGAGTCAAGTCAGAGTTCAGCTGGGGTCTCTTCTTAGGCTCAGGAGAAAGTTACAAAGAACTCATTCAGTAAATATTTGTGGAGTGCTTTCTATGTGCAAGACAGGGGTCAGGGCACTCCAGGCTTCATGTTTCTGCCCTCAGAGAGCTAACAGTGTAAGCAATGAAAATTCACACACAACTTCTGCACAAGACTAAATATGAATAGAACCCTGAAGGAGGTAAAAGCCGCTGACTTGGCTTGGAGGAGAGGGCCGTTTTCTTTGACCAGGTAAGGACAAGGGCTTGGTGGAGGAGCAGGTAGTAGAAAGGGGGAAGGATAATTACCTTGTCACTAGTGCATTATCTGCAACCTCCTTGGAGTTCAGAGGGAGACACAAAGTAGTATCAGGAGCCTGGTTTGCAAAACCTTAGAATACTTGCATGGTTTCATATTTTCTAAGCAGACAATGAAACATCTCAAGATTGGCTTAAAACATATTTTAAAGAGCTATATATACATTAAAATATCCTTCTCCTTATTGTGGTATTTCATAATACTCTCCAAATCTACACTTTGCTCTGCTGTCAGCATAAGTCCCGTTGACTCAGTAAGTGGGAGGAATGGTATAATGGGTGAACCTGCCAGAAAAATATGTGTCTCCAGTTAGGAGAGAGTAACTGGAGGTCTCCTCCAGTAATCTTAGCTTCTTGTGCCATACAGACCCCCTACTCATGAGCACTAAAGAGTTTCCAGAGAGAGCCAGGCTAGAGTTGCCAGATAAAATATAGGGCACCCAGTTAAATTTGAATTTCAGACAAACAAATAATGAATAATTCCCTAGTTTAAGTATGTCCTGGCAACCTCCTAGGCTCACTTGTCATCTTGGCCATAAATGGATAGTCTGGTTTCTCCCCCATATCTAGCTTTATTGGATCAAGTTATTAACAATGCTACGTGTCTGGAAAAACCAGTCCCACCCCACCCTAGTCTCTATTCTAGTTCCACACAGAATAACAGAAGGAGGATTTAAAGAAGAGCAGAGGATTTAGAGAAGAGCAGAGATACTCCCCCATATCTATCCTGGCTGAGGATAGATATGCATATTGAATACTGAGAAGTCAATCTGGGAAGTGTTAAGGTCTGATGGCCTTCTTAAATGCCATCCCAGGTTTAGACCTTGGTCAGCTTCCTATCCTGGTCCCCTGCACCACCCTTAGAATTCAAAGAATCACCACCCAGAGAGAGTAGAATGATGGAGTGGAACTCACGCTGGAGGCATAGCTCATGGGAGAGGAAATCCAGGGAGAGTGAGTAAAGAGGTCGAAAGATGAGTTAAATGAGGAAAGATACAAGGAAGTGAGTTTTCTCAGCTCATTGTGAGTGGCTGTCCCTAAGGGGAGTACTCTGAAAGTACAGAATTATGGTACCATTGAAGGAGTCGGGGCCGTGTTGACAAAAACAACCCTTTTTGAACTTTAATTTCCACACAAACTATCTGGGGATCTTGTTAAAGTAGAGTCTCTGGATTCAGCAGGTCTTGGGTGGGTCCTGAGATTCTGCATTTCTGACAAGCTCCCAGGTGATACTGATGCTGCTAGGACATGGTCCACATTTTGAGTAATGCTGAAAAGAAATTACATGTACACTTGTTAAAGATGGGAAGGATAACTTTATTCAAGACTATTGCAGAAGGGGAGAGAGACTGAACTTAGCGTTGAATCCAGCAGGGCAGCTGGGGATTTATATCCTACAGGCAGGGTGAGGGATAGGATGGAAAGTTACTAAGAGGAATTGGTTAGGTATCAAGGGTGGGTGAGGAACTTGATTGGGTATCAGGGGGGATTCTTGCTCAACTGGCTTAGCAGAATTCCTGCTAAAATCAGGCCTTTTGCTTAACAATAGATTGTCAAATTGTGAACAGTCTCCCCTCCCTGCCACTAGGATCATGCATTGCTGATGGGTTATGAACACTGAGGCAAAATTCAATATTGCAGTATCTTTCCAAAGAAAGGAGCCTGGTGCATATAGTGATTTGCCCATTCAGCAACAGGTAGGTCAGTTCTAGATCATCTCATCTCAGGGGGTTAGCATTTCCTTGAGGCCACGGAGGACAGGGATTCTTTTTTAATCTCTTTCATAACTTTCCCTATAACCTTTCTTTTCATCTTTTTCTAGTGGACAAACAGCACCTTGAAACCCTCTTCTGATTCCCCTGGTAAATCCTGCAGACTGTCTTGGGAGGAGAAACTTCTAACTACAGGGACAATGTGGGAAAGAATCAGTTTGGGATTTTAAAAAAATTCTTGAAACAGGGAATGAGAAGTCTTGAAGAGAGTGCAGAGCTGAGGAGAGTCATCTCCTCAGGATCTGGGGTCATCTTCCTCCAGTGCTGCCTCACCCTCTTCCATCCCAGGCTACTGATGGTCACCCCAAAGGCCTCTGGGATCCTTTCTTTTTGTGTACTGCCCGACATTTGTTTCTTTCTCTTATTTAAAACTTCATCGTTGCTTCATTTGATTTTAAAAATGGAAGCCAATGATTTCCTCTTTTTGTGAGGCAGAAGGAGACATAGAAAGAAAAGACCCCAAGATTTGGAGCCAGAAAACTAGGATCCTCCTTCCACCAATTCTTTCCCGGAAGATGTGCATGTGGGCAATGGTAAAAAGTAAGAGCGATCTCTTCCACAGGACCTCTCCAAAGACCTTGAGCAATTCATTGACTGCCTTTGGCTCTAGCTTCCTTATACAAAAAATGAGGGTAGAAGTCATTCTTCTCTGTCCACATGAAAGATGTGGCTGGGAAAGTGTTGCATGCAGGATAAACTGCAAATCATACGTTGGTTATTATTATTAATGTTGTTTTTATTTCTGCCACTATAAGGAGAAAACACATATTTTAACAAGTTTTTTTTTTTTTTCTTCTTCTTCTTCAAATGAGTAGGAGAAAGACATGGTAAAAATACAGAGTATGAAAATTAAACAGTGAAAACTATCTCATTCCTACCTTTAGTCCCTTCTCAGAATAGTAGCTACTTTTAACCATGTTCTTATGTTTTCTTCCAAAAATATTCTCAGCATATATAAGCATGTGTGTATGTATATATTTATATAGGTAAGTTTTTGTGTAGATATTTTTCGACACATGGTAACCACCTTCTCCATCTTTCTTTCTGCTTACTTTATAGTTCGTGACTATTCCATATCATCCTGTTAGACTTTTGTCATTCTCTTTCACATCTGCATAGTGTTCTAGAGTCCATCGTCTCGTACTAACTGAAAGGATGGACACTTAGTTTATTTCCAGTGACTGGCTGTTTCAAGTTTTGCTGCAGTGGCCATCCTGTGCATTTGTGCGAGTAGGTCTATATCAGAAGTCTTAGAGGCGTGATGTCTATGTCCAAGTGTACAGGCTCTTTATATTTTAATAGAAATTGTCAAATTGCCCTCTGGAGAAATGTTCACAATTTACATTTTCAGTAATACAGTTTTTCTGCACACCTCCATCAATACTGCAAATTGATCTTTATTAATTTGAATTTATAATGCTATCTCATTGTGAGTTTAGGTTTGTATTGCTGTAATTTTGAATGAACTTGAGCATCTATCTCTTTATATGCTTAAAAGCCATTTACCTTTGGACAGCTTGCTTATGCTCTTTTTCCATTTGAAAAAGCACCTATTAAGAGGGCTGGCCCAGATTGGCCAGGCTTTGCAGCGTTACTTTCCCCAAGGACTAGTTGGGACTCCCTTTTCCCCACCCCACCCTCCATCCATTTCTGTTTTTGGTGTCTGGATGCAGCTCTGGCAGTCACAAAAGCCCTAGGCCATGTATCTGCAACAGTGCACCCATCCATTTGCCACGATAAGTGAAAGCTGATAGCACAGTTCTGTGTTTATTTATGACTTTCCTTCCAGCTATGAGAAGTTTTTTATTCCTCTTCCCTCAATCGCTGGGAGCTGCTGTGAAGCAAGTGTCTTCTCAATTTTATAGTAGAGCAAATGGAGATGTGAAGACATGTAATTGGCTGTCTGAGCACCTAGTGAGAAGACTGTTGTGTCTGTGGGTGTAAGATGTTAGCTGTGTGACTGGCAGGAGCATTGTGCTAGGAGGTTACAGATATGTGTGTTCTGCTTCCAGTTCTAGCATGGAGTCGCTGAGAGAGACCGGGCAGGAGACATTGCCTCTCTCAGGGTCAGTTTTGTCATCCACCGGCCCTCAGTGCACAATGAAATTCTGAACCTGCAGAGGGAGCAGGGAAGGAAAGAGGATTGAGTAGCAAGAGCCAGTAGAGCAAATCTGAGAGTTTCAGCTGTGCGGATGGGGAGCTCCAGAGTAGAGACGGCCCGTTAGAGGAGCACCTTGGACAGGGACTGTTGGGCGGTGTTGCCCCCGTCGCATCCAGCCCTTGGCTGGGACCCACCCAGCCTGAACCCTGGGGTGCGTGCTGAGGTTGTGCAGCTGAAGGCTTTTGGCTGCCTGGACTCCTCGTGACTGACCCTCCCTAGAAAGGAGCTCTGGTGGTACACCTCCATGGCGACAACAACTAGTTTGTTTGGGTAGTTTTTTTTTTTTTAGCATTCAGGGATTATTCTGGACCCCTCTGAAAGCACTGTAAGTCTGGAGACATAGTTACTCCAGGATGAAGCATTGTAATACTCCTTTGTTTCTACTATGTCTTCATTTATAAAATTGTTAAAATTATATGTTGGAGGCAATCTGCTCTTCTTTGTTGTGGAAAACTTAAAAATATGGTTTTTTTTTTTTTTCCTATTGTGTATATAAGTTGTACGATTTGGTACTTACCTGGACACAGGAGAGCAGCCAAGTACCAAAACAATGAGAAAAGCTCATATTCCTAGGTGTTTATGGGAAGAGGGGCATAGTAAGCCCAGATGCCACAAGAGGAATTAGGCACGTGGAATTTTCAGTGGCAACCCTTCTTCTTGAGTTTTCCTAGCACCCCAGAGCTCCACACAGCTGACGTTTTTGGTGCCCTGTTTATCATGCCCACTTCTGATTTCAGCCACAGCTATGGAGGACAGTTCTGTGGAAGCTCAGATTCCCCTGGCACCATCCTGCCTGAAGTGCAGAGGCACAGAGTTCCTTTCTGTGTTCTGCCCTCACAAACTTCCTGGGCTGCCAGAGTCTGCTTGGTTCCTGCAAAGCCACCCTGGGAGTGTCAAGGAGTTGATGTACCTGAGGTCAGTCTCAACCAGCAGTGGGTGGAAGCCTTGTCCTTTAAGGGGTAGTTCTGGGAGGCATCCTGCACTTGTTTCTATTTAACCCTAAGCTCCTTGAACCGGGAGGTGTTTGGTATATGTTTGCAGAGTCAGCTGGATATTGGTCCCCATCCTGCTGCCTGGCCACATGGTGTCTCCAGCTTGCAGTCTGATTCTCACCTTGCTCCTGAACCTATATTGTCCTAAGCTCCTGGTGAACAGACAAGTGCTTCTGGACTCAGAGTCTCTCGCTGCCTTCTGCAACCAATTTCCAACTAAAGTCCTGACTCTGACTTGAGATGAGGCTCTCTTGACATAAGAGAGCCCCATCTGCTGACAATAAGGAGCAGGGTTGTGGGGCGATTAAATGGGATGGTGTATGCACAGCGTCCAGCAGAGGACCTGGCTCATGCAAGTGCACAGTAAATAGAAATTAGTATCACTGAGCACTCTATTCTTTATTATATGCAACTACATATTGTATACACATATGTATGTACATACACAGCATATAAAGATTGTTTTATATGTGTATAAAACAATGCTTTTACTCCTTATAGTCTTTTTGCATCAAAAAATCATTCAAGGTATATGACATTGAAAGTCACTTACATAAAATAATCATTGAGATGAAAACAAAATATCCTGAGTAACATTTTTGAGATTAGGGGATTGTAAAATCATCATTCTAGGCTGGGGATAGCATCGTATTTAGCTTTGAGCCAAAAAGGGAAAAAAGGCAAGAACCATCTCTGTTATCTCTTTCTCTCATATTTCAGGGAACAAAAGGAGAAAGAAAGAAGAAAGAATGACAGCTTGGTGTCTGAGTAGTGAGTCATCGTGGGTGACCTGATCCTTCTCTCAGTGTTTGCTGAAGAGAATGGGGTGAGAGCAAGTGAGAAGGGATTGCAGAGGGGACGTTTGCTTCTCTGTTTTATACTTTTGGGACAGGAGAAAGTACAATGGAATAAGAGAAATAATCACTTTTTGGGCCAGAGTGTAACTGTTCCCTTTGCAGCTCTCGTAGTTCTTAGAAGACAAAAGATGCTTTCCTGTGTGGTGGAGTTACGAGGCTGATAAAACTGATGCATGCGTGAGCAGACGATGCTGTGTTGGCTAAGGCCTCCGATCTAATGCGGGTTTCTCTGTCTAACTGGCTGTATTACTGTCCTTGGTCACTAATATCGATGCTTAGTTTAGGCATCCATCTGCTCAGTGCATTTTCCTGTGAATTGTGGCTTAGGTTTGAAGCTGTGTCTGGTGCAATCAAATTGAGCCATTTGTATCAGTGAGGATATCAGAATACTTACCTCTCTTCTCCCCACCCAATAATTATCACTTAAAGCACTCCTTGGGACCCCTCCTCACTGTTGTGGACTGAATTTTGTTTCTCCAAATAAATATGTTGAAGCTCCAACTGCCCCCCTGCCCCCCGCTCTGCCCGGCAGTGTAAAGGTAATTAAGGTTGAGTGAGGTCATAAGGGTGTGCCCCTAGTCTGATAGAATTAGTGTCCTTACAGAAGCAGGCAGCAGAGTGTGTGTTCTGTCTCTGACATGCTCTCCCTACCTCTGTCTCCGTCTCTCCACCATGTGAGGACACAGCCAGAAGACAGCTGTCTGCAAGCCAGCAAGGCAGCTCTCACCAAATCAGCTGGCACCTTGATCTTGGGCTTCCAAGCTTCTAGGACCATGGGAAATAAATCTATGTTGTCAAAGACATCTAGTATGTGGTATTTTGTTAATAGTAGAGTAGACTAATTAGTACAGTAGACTGAGACCGAGTAGACTAATACTCATCCATCCCAGGGACTAGGAGAATAACACCATCACTGCTCCCAACTCTAAATCACCAGTGAGATCTCAGGCTTACTTGCTTTGCTTCTATGGTGATCATCTTTGACCAGCTTCATCCAGTTGGAGCCACAGCTCCTCTCTATTATGTGAGGGCCGCACTTAGAAAAGGATCAACCCATTGCTAGCATAAGGGAGTGAGTGGGTGAAGGGAGGCCTGTGGAGGCAGGCCCCTCTCCTTCATGGGCATTATTTGGTCTGCTTAGAGGGTATAAGGCTGGGCCCTTGAGTCCCAACTCCATAACAGTAGCTCAGTGGAAGGTGTTAATTGAATTGAGTTCAAATTATGAATATGACATCAACCCTGAAGCAAAAGAGAAGCATCCAAAAGAAATCACTATAGTATCAATGGCAGCCATTTAATGAGCATTAACCATGAGCCTGACATGACCAGGGGCTTCATACAGTACTTCCAACAACCATGAAAAATTAGTAGATTAATGCTGACTTAGAGAATAAAGTTCAACAGGGATAAATGTGAAAATTTGCATTTTGGTTTATACATCAGTTGTATAAGTAAAGCTGGGGATGGACAAGCTGAAGAGCAAGTTTCTGTTAAAAATAACTTTAAAACATTATTGACTTAACTGCTCACTAAGTCAAACCAGCCATGCAATGTGTCTGGCTCTTTTAGAAATAAATGTATTCTCAAGCTATATTAATGGAAATTCAGTTTGGAGCAAGAGGTATAATAGTCCGTTGAATTCTGTGCTGGCTTTTTTATAATATTTTATGCAGTTTTGGGCTCTAAGATTTAAGAGGGATGTTTTTAACTGGAACTATTTTCAGAGAGGAATCCAGAGAGTGGAGGCCCAGGCATCCATACTGCCTAAGGGCTCGCTAAAGAAACTGGGACAACATCTGGCCCAGACAAGACTAGATTCAGTGGGACGGGGGCATGACCTGCTAACGTTTGGAAGGTTATAACTGAAGGTCTACCAGGGCTAGCCTCTATACAGTTCACTAATATGTATCTTTAGCACTCAGAGGATACCTTGAACATCAATATAAATTTGATGCTAAGTGACTGAAGGACTGAATCACCTAATGGATATTCTGGTTGATGCCTTTTGTTACAAGGAATAGGGGCTCTTACATCGCATTTACATTGTTCAAGTACGCGGGCTTCATTGTAAAGATACATAATCAGTTCAGTTCAGTCGCTCAGTTATGTCCGACTCTACGACCCCATGGACTGCAGCACTCCAGGCTTCCCTGTCCATTGCCAACTCCCGGAGCTTGCTCAAATTCACGCCCATCAAGTCGGTGATGCCATCCAGCCATTTCATTCTCTGTCGCCCCCTTCTCCTCCTGCCTTCAATCTTTCCCAGCATCAGGGTCTTTTCCAATGAATCAGTTCTTCATATCAGGTGGCCAAAGTATTGGAGTTTCAGCTTCAGCATCAGTCCTTCCAATGACTATTCAGGACTGATTTCCTGAAATACAGGAAAGTGCTGTCCAATAGAACTTCCATTGATGATATGAATGCTCTTCATCAGTGCACTTCCAAGGGGAAGCTGTTCAGCCACACGTGACTCTTGAAATGTGGTTAGGGAAACTAAAATTTTCATTTTTATTCATTTGAATTTAAATCTTAATAGCTAATGGCCACTGTATGAACAGAGCAGATGTATATTTTTAAGGACAGGATGTGTGGGATTTGGGGTATCTCTAAGTGATGGCTCCTCTTAGACTTACATTCTTCACTTTGCCTCTCATCTCTATTTCTCTGTGTTATTCTCTCCTCTCTATTGAGAGTTTATATGCCTCATAACCTGATCTTGCCCTTGACTGCCTTGAATGTTCCTCTTCACATCATAAATGTTCTTTGTGCCCTATCCACCACCGACTGGCATTGCCTTCTGTATGTCTCATTTCCAATTCCTGAAACAGAGGGAACGAATATGACTTGTCCAGCTCATCTTCACAGAGTATCTGGGTCAGGTGTTCCAGCCTTATTGCATCAGTCAGGTTAGAAACAGGGCCCTGTGGTGTGAACACAGCCCCGTAGGCAGTAGGACTGAGGGTGGTGAGCAGATCCCCCTAGAAAGGCTGTGTGTGTTGTGGGGGAGCTGTGGACAGAGCAAGCAGCAATCAGCATTGCTAGTCGGGGCAGAGCTTTTACAAGTCTGTAGAGGACAGTGGAGTTTACAAGGAGGCAGACTGTAACTCATTCGTTCACTTCATTTAGTCACTATTTTATTGAGTGTCCATCATTGGCCAGACTGAGTGTTAGACCCTGGGGATACCATGATGAGTAGAACAGATGTGACTCCTTTATTACTGTGTTATTCAGGATGCTTGGAGAAATAGAACCAATAGGCTAGATAGATAGATAGATCTATAGATAGAGGAAGAGACATTATAGGAATTGACTCACATGGTTACAGAGGCTGAGAAGACCTACAGTCTGCTTTCTGTAAACTGGAGAACCAAGGAAGCTGGTGGTATAATTCAGTCTGAGACTGAAGGCCTGAGAATCAGGAGGCCGACGGTGTAATTCACGATGTGAATCTGAAAGCCAGTGAACCAGGAGACAGATGTCGCAGGGCAGGAGAAGATCTATCTTCCGGTTCAAGCAGAGAGAGTAAATTTGCCCTTCCTCTGTCTTTTTGTTCTATGGGAGCCCTCAATGGATTGTACACCCACACTGGATAGGAATGTTTGCTTTACTCAGTTCAGCAGTTCATATACTAATCTCTTCCCAAAGAACCTTCAGAGAAACACCCAGAAATAATATTTTACCAGCTATGTGGGCATCTCTTAGCCCAGTCAAGCTGACACACAAAATTAACCATCACAAATACCTAGCTCATGGATTAGTGAGAAAAGCAGAAGATGAAGCAGGTGATAACAATAAAGCATGTCGGATGTCCCTGTAGTGGAGTGGAGGTATCTGGTGAACATAAAGCCAGAGATCCTGTCAGTTTGGAGGATCTAGGGAAGGCTTCTAGAAGAAATGGCGCGTTTGGTGGGTAATAAGGAAGAGGAGAAAGAGGGCCTAGAAGGGAGAGAATTCACATTTATAAAAACTGAAAGGAGTTCTTTGAGGCCATATTATATAATATATTGTGAGACTGTGGTTCCCTGACCTGTAATTTAGTGAACATTGCAATCTACTGCACATTCTTGAAGATTCCCCGTGCATATGAGGCTCTGAGAGACTCTGAGAAGTCCTTGGTAAAAAACCCCTTAATTCCATTTTGTTAAACATTTCCAAAACGTATTTAACCATGAAACCGTTTTTTGTCTAAACCCATGGTCCGTGGTACACGTGCTGAGAAACCACGGACATCTCAGTTGTGTCCAGGAGAAAGAGACTGTATTCAAGACAGATCTTGCAGCCCAATCAATCTGTTCTAGACCTGAAAATAAATGTCTTTCTGCCTGAAAGGTTCTTGGCACACCCAGAGCCAGATTCACTAGGTCGTGCAGGTGGCAAAGCCCTTGGTGTCCACTTGGAGCTCTCCTCTGGGGGTTCACACACACTGAGAAGGGACTTCGTTTTTTTCTACCACTGTTTGTTTAGTGCCCAGAGATATAGGAACTCAGTTTCCCTTTCCAGGTGTCCAGGTATCTGGAAATTCCCTTCTTCACCAAGTCTTTCATGGCTTTCCCTGCAGAAGCACTTTCCCTTCAGGGAACTATGAAGGCTCTCAACTGGCCTGGCCATTCTCTTGGTCCTCAGATTATGCTCCTCATCTTTTCATATGGGTGCATCTTGTCTCCTCAACTAGGCATTGGGTTCTGGAGGCATTTGGCATTTGGCTTCTGTCTTTGACCAGGTAGTAATCATGTGCAGGCAGCGTAGCTACTCTGGGCCTCTGATTTTTCATTTGTAAAACAGAAATTAAATTACCTGTTGTATATCCTGGAAGTTCAACATTTTGCTAAATGTTCTAGAGCATTTAAAACAGTGCTGCCACAGAATAAGCTCACCCACCTTTGAAAAAGAAGACAGGAACACTAGTCGTCCTGGATTTGAGTTTCCTTCTACAGGACATGAGGGTATTAGGGTCCTTGTAAGAAGAGAAAGAGACCAGAGGTTGTCCACTCACACCCACTCTCTGCTTGCAGGCACCAAAGAAGGCCACATGCAGACATAACTGGGAAGAGGGCCCTTACTAAGTACCAATCATGCTGACCCTCTAATCTTGGACTTCCAGCCTCTAGAACTGTGAAAAATAAATGCCTTTTTAAAGCCACTTGGTCTATGGTATTTTTATTATAGCACCCCAAACCAACTGATACCTCACCCATCTCTCACCCCCATTGCCTGAAACAGTGAACACAGGCTTGAAACCCATGGAAATTATTTATGAATAATTTTCAGGGCTTGTCACCCTTTGATAAAGAAGGGAGATGCATGATTCAGGTGGCCAGCTCAGTGGGTGGTGATGACTTTGTGGACAAAGAAATGGAGGGCTTAGTTGAAGGCCAGGAGAAGCTTTGAGGAAGGGGGCCTGAGGGGAGCTAAGAGGTTTGTTTCTCAGAAGGTGTTTGTGAAAGATTTAGAAATTTTAAAGGGCAAGTTTGACTCTGTCATCTTGCTCTTACTCTGCTAATGGCGTGATGCCTGCTTGAAGGAGATGCTGGAACTTGGCAGAAGGTCACAGGTGACAAAATCCCCACCTTGCAGGGGCTTGGGGTCTAGTGTGGAAGGCAACAAAGTCACAGAGCAGTTGCAAAACCACACGGAAAAGGCAAATATAGGAGTGTGTACCGGGTTGGGAGTAGTGCCAACAGGGAGCACCTGAAGGGCAGGTCAGGTTGTTAGTTTCCTTAGGGCTGCGTAACCATCTGCCACAAACTGTGGGCTTAAAACAGCAGAGTCCGTTGTCTCTCAATCCTGGAGTCCAGATATCTGAAATAGAGATGGTAGCAAGATTATGCTGTCTCTGAAAATTCTAGGGGAGAATCTTTCCACACCTCTTGCAGCTTCTAGTATCTCCAGGTGTTCTGTGGCTTGTGGCTACATCACTCCCGTCTCTGCCTCAGTCATCATATGACCCTTTCCTCCTACTTCCTGTGTCTACCCTCTGTGTCTCCTATAAGGGCACTTGTCCCTGGATTTAGGGCCCACCCAGATAATCCAGGATGCTGTCATCTCGAGATCTTTAACTTACTTACACCTGTAAGACCCTTTTTCAAGGGTCAGGTCACATTCATAGGTTCTGGGGGTTATGATGTGATCATATCTGTTGAGGGGGGCTACCATTCAACTTATTATATCAGGGAAGCCTCCCTGGTTGCCATAAAACAGTAAAGTTAAAAATACTGAAGGAGTTAGGTAGGTGAAAGGGCAGAGAAATTGTTCCAGAAAGATACCATGGTGGGGGGGGGGGTGGCGATGTCAGCATGTGCCAAGGTCCTGTTGGAAGGGACTCCACAGTCATGGTGTACTCTCGAGTGTAGTGAGTGAGTGTGTGTGTGTGTGTGTGTGTGTGTAGTACAGTGTAGAATGAGGAGAATGGGGCAGTTTGGGGCTAGAGAAGTAGGCAAGGCTCAAATTCCAGGGCATCTGGGAAGACATGAATGACAAGGAGAGAATAAAGAAATTACTAAACCATTTTAAACAGGGAGGTGATGTGAACTGACTGGCCTTTTAGAAAGATCACTCTGGGTACCCTATGGAGAGTGGGATGCAGCCAGGCTGGTGGGAGAGAAACTAGTTAATGAAACTTCTGCTCAGTAAAGGTGCACTGACTTGAGTCTGTCTTCTCCTTACTTTGCTTTTTCTGCATTGCTTGTGATTTTTGGCTCTTCGATGCAATTTAACACTACTAAGCCGCTCTGTTTACTTGTAATGCTCGTCACTAATGGGAAACAAGATGCTGGCCTCACAGGGGAAACTGGCCCTGCTCAGTTGACAAAGTCCCCTGCATTGATGATGAAAGATTGTAAATGAATCGAGCAGGTTGATGGTGTCAGTTCCAATTTGTTGAGCCACTGAATCATGTTGTCAACAATTAGCATCTGCAGAATATGAACGCACATACATCACCCTTTCAGTAAAAGACTGAGAAACTCTGGCAGTTGCTCTGGATGTGACACAGACCTTATCACTGCTTTGTCATCGTTGCCAAAATTAAAGTTTGAGCAATTTAAAAATATTCATTGAGCCCCTTCTATGTGTCAGGCACTGTGCAAGATGCCCAGGCTTTTAGCATGGGACTGATACATATCACCCACAAATCCCACAGCAGAAAGAGGGAGGGCTTCATAAGCCCTCTGTGTATCAGCTCCATGCTGTGGTGCCTGACTCTTTGACGTGAGGTGGTCTCATTCAGTGGTGGGAACACAGTTGAGTACAGAGCTCCCTTCCGACTGATGCTGTAGGTGTCCTTGCTGTTGCTCTACCTTCTCATCCCCCTCTTACTGTTCACTCCATTCGAGGGGGTTAGCCCCTTCCTCCAACCCAAGGGGTCTCTTACAGAGTAGAAGTGCCTTTCTCAAGGTCTGCTCATTTATTTGTTCATTCGACAAAAACATATCATTTGTTGACGGCTTACAGCGTTCTATGCCAGCTGGAGGTGGGGGTGTCATTATACAAGTTAGACATTGGTTCTGCCTTTAAGATGCTTACGTGGTCTATGGAGGGGTGGTGATAAGGCAGGGTGACACTTCACTGGCAAGAGGCACTGCTGTCACTTGGAAGGTGCTGGAGTGGCTGTAGCAGTGTTCGGAAAAGCAAGGCTGGAGGAGAAAATGTTGACGCTGAGCTTTGACGGGTTGGGAGGGTTTGACTAGGTGGGGGAAAGTGGCATTCACTCCAGTCTGATTCCTGTTCTGGAGTCAGACTTCTGCGTTCAGACCTCAGCCCCAACCTATGCTCAGTGTGAGATCTTGAGCAAAGGCCCTCTCTCACCTGGCTAAGTCCCAGTTTCCTCATCTATGAGATGCGCTATGAATAGCTCTGCCCGCCTGGTGATGCTGTGGAGATTCAGCCATCTGCATATAATGCTCTGGGCACAGTGCCCAGCACAGAGTAAGCACTCAATCAAAACCAGCTGCTGTTGCCATTAGCCAGTCCTTGTGAGAGTGGGGCCTTTCCTGACATTGTTTGCTTTGAAAAGCACCTGTGATCATATATTTGAGAGAGTAGCATTGAAACATATACATTACCATATGTAAAACACTCAGCGGGAACTTGCTGAATGAGGCAGGGAGCTCAAACCCGGTGCTCTGTGACAACCTAGAGGGGCGGGATGGGGTGGGAGGTGGAAGGGAGGTTCAAGAAGGAGGGAACACACTTATATCTAAGGCTGATTCATGTTGCTGTATGGCAGAAGCCAACACAACATTATAAAGCAGTTATCTTCCAGTTAAAAATAAGTAAATTAAAAAAAAAAGACTGGAGTGGAGGGCTTGGTTGATCATTTCACTAAGTTGTAGACTTGTTTTGTTGCAAGAAGGGGCAAAAGGTGAGCCAGTTTCCTGTTCAAAGCCCTGTTAAAGGTTTTCTATTCTTTCCTGGCTCTGGGGCTGGGTTTT
Organism: Bos grunniens; assembly: GCF_055505025.1. NCBI lineage: Eukaryota > Metazoa > Chordata > Mammalia > Artiodactyla > Bovidae > Bos > Bos grunniens. The sequence continues at coordinate 8,951,153 of NC_141182.1, forward strand.
CTACCTGTTACTATGATAACATGGCCTGGAATATCTCTAGCTGAGTGGTCCAGAACCCATGGGAACTGTCAAAACTGGGATTGGAACATAAATATGAAATGACAGGCAGCTTCATGTGCCATTATTAAACTTCACAGCTAGAATATTTAAAAGCAAATTATCATGTAAAAATATTCGTATGTTAAACTGGAAATGAAAATGACTTATTTATCTGCTTAGATCAAATCGTTGGAAGCCAGTTAGGGTGTATTTTTCTCCCTGCCAAATGCTTTGATGTGTTCCTTTAACCAAACAGTTCAGATATGAATATTAGTTAAGATGCATCAGCCACAGTGGGGTTGTCAGCCTCCTAAGGATCGTATCCTTTCAAATGGATGAATGAATAGAGAAATAAAATAGGAGTTGGAGGCTTTCATGTTTCTGGCATTCAACCAAGAGAATAGGTCAGCTGGAGGTGGTTGAGAAATGGACTTATTATGGGAACAGAGGCGTTCCCCTTTTTGTGTCCTAGTCTTTAGGAGCACATGCGGGTGTTGCCGGGGCCCGGGACTCACCCTGACGACCACCAGATGTCACCACTGAGTCACAGACACACAGCCGGAGGGGCTGAGAATCCTTCCCGGGAGGACTCTCAGAACAACTTTACATGGCCAAACGGCTCACTCCTTACTTTAAATATCTGCTAACCTCAGGAGCCCAGGTCAAGCTTAATTGAAATCAGGAGAGTACTTTAGAGCATGGAAGAAAATTAGAGCAGTGGGGGAAAAAAATGCGGTATTTGCTCTTTCCGTATTCTCCTTGTTGTTCAATCACTTCTGCATGCCTGGTCTCCCCACAATTCCCAGCCCAGAATTAGGCAATAAATGCACTGAACTGGTTAGACTTGCAAAGTCATTGAATGTCAGAGTAGGAAGGGGTCCTTGAGGTCATCTAGCACATTGCCTCAGCTCACGTGTGGGCCACCAAGCAGAGAATGAATTGCCCAAGGTCACAGGTAACTCTAGGCCAGAAATCTCTCCTAGGGCTACTATAGATAAGTATGAGACAGTGGTTCTCAAAGTATGGTTCCTGGACCAGCGTCATTACTTTCACCTGGAAATTTGTTAGAAAAGCTAATTCTTGAGTTCCACCCCAGCCCTATTGAATCAGAAAGGCTGGGTTGGGACTCGGCAATGTGTTTTTTAACTACTCCTGCAGATTCTGATCTGACTGAAGTGTAAGATCTACTGTTAACTGGAGTAGGAGGGCATTAGTTCTTACCTCTGTGTGCTATAAGCATCTCTCTAGCCTCTGGCCTCGGATGAGTGCAGCCAATTCTCAGCTTCTCGCTGGAGCTTGACCTCATTCACACGTTCCCTGGGAAGAGTATCTCCCAAGTAGACATATCTGTGCTGGGTTGGATAAAAAGACACTTGTGCTCTATACTCCACTTCTCCATGCTCCAACTCCCATCCACTGGGCGCAGCTCACTTAGCGTGCTTCCTAATGGCTCTACTGCAGCCAAAGACAGCTTGAGGCTCAGTCTCCTTTTTTCCCCCCTCTACTCCCATGTCCTCATTAAATTTATTTCCCTTTGCCTCTCAGTATTCTTTCTCCATCACAGGAGAGAGAACTTAGTGTTATTGAACACCTCTTAAGTGCCTGATCCTTCTACATATTCTTGGAGTTCTCACGACAAACTCTGGAGAAGAGAGTTTGCCCAGCATCACATTTTTTATGGGCAAGAAATGCCCAAGGTCACTAGTGAGGGAGTGTGTACACAGGGACGGTTTCAAGGGCCTTGCTTCCAGTAAATGAAGCTTTATTTCTCTCCCAGGCTCTCTTTGCACTTTAAATGGGGCTCTAAGCCCTAAGAGGGAGCCAAGTAAAAATTCTAGATTCCTTTGCTTGGATCTGAGGACAAGGATTTCTAGAGGGTAGGAGATGAAAGAAGTGAGACCCTATGATTCCCCACAAGGTGCCCTCCCACACAAGAGAGCCCATGTTCTGTGCCTGGAAAGTGGTTAGATCCGGGTTGGATCTGGAAAGAAATATTCTTTAGCTTAAGCCTTCACTTCATGTGGTCATTTTCTAGGTGTTTAGGACTGCTTGCTCCTCTTTCGCTTGTGTCCTTTCATGGCTTACCCTCAGGTTAGATTAATGTCAGATGAAGTTAGATTGGCTTCTTTGCCATTTCTAGCATTTGTCTCTCTTTCCCTTGTTTGTATGTAGGGAAAAAATATGTATTTGTCTGATTTTGCTACTGTCATTCTTGGGAAAAGTCTGATCCAAACAATGATTTGATGTGCACAAGGAAAATACTGCTTAACCCTGTTCTTGTCTTTTCAAGGTCTACTTTTTATTTTTTCACAGTAAGTGATACAGGGGGATTACAATGAACTCATGAAGTTAAAGGAAAGCAGACACCAATGACTTCTAGCATCTTTCATCATTAGCTTTTCCTTCCTAGCAGACACAGCCTTAAAGTTTTAGAACATTTATGTTATTTCATTTTTAGGATTTCCTCCTTCTTTCTGGGGTATTTCTTTGTAACATAAGATTTAATTCAGCTTTTACATTTTTGAGTGAGAATTTATTTCCCTTTATGTTTAGGCATCTGCTTATCAGTTTAGTTTATTCTGCTGAGAGGACTGAGTGTTCATAAGGACACTGTTCTCCTTGCCTTTTTCTCATTAGTTATTCTTAAAGTGTGGGTTTTGGAGTTAGGCCCGCCTGTGCTCACATCTTAGCTTTGCTTCTTACTGGATTGTATTGGAGAAGGCAATGACAACCCACTCCAGTACTCTTGCCTGGAAAATCCCATGGACAGAGGAGCCTGGTAGGCTGCAGTCCATGAGGTTGCTAAGAGTCGGACATGACTGAGTGACTTCCCTTTCACTTTTCACTTTCATGCATTGGAGAAGGAAATGGCAACCCACTCCAGTGTTCTTGCCTGGAGAATCCCAGGGACGGGGGAGCCTGGTGGGCTTCTGTCTCTGGGGTCGCACAGAGTTGGACACGACTGAAGCGACTTAGAAGGCAGGGATTGTATGAACTTGGATGAGTAGCTTCACCTTTCTGTATCTCATTGAAAGTGACCCAGGTTTAGAAACATAGTTGCAGACTGCCGGGCCATCAGATTCTGGTGATGCCTCAGCTCTGTAGGGCATTGTTGTGGCTGACTTAGGAGGATGGGTTCAGATCCTCCCCAGGAAGCTGGCATGTGAGGGGCTAGTTTCCTTGGGGTGTGTCAGAAGTGATGGGAACTGAGTGCAGAAACTCTGCCTCCCACAGGGTGAGACTCTTCTTGGGTCCAGACATTTCCTTCTTTTCTCTCTTAAGCATGGGTCCTATTAAGTCCCCACCACCATCCCCTTCCACCCATGTTCTCCCAGCAGCTACTTGGACTTGGGCCACCAATGGGCAGAGAAGGCAGCTGGTTAGACTTGAGACACATCATGTTTAGTGTTCAGTTCCGTTCAGTCACTCAGTTGTGTCCAACTGTTTGTGACCCTATGGACTGCAGCATGCCAGGCCTCCCTGTCCATCACCAACTTCCAGAGCTTGCTCAAACTCATGTCCATTGAGTGGGTGATGCCATCCAATCATCTCATCCTCTGTCACCCCCTTCTCCACCCACCTTCAATCTTTCCCAGCATCAGGGTCTTTTCAAATGAGTCAGTTATTGGCATCAGGTGGCCAAAGTATTGGCGTTTCAGTTTCAGCATCAGTCCTTCCAATGACTATTCAGGACTGATTTCCTTTAGGATTGACTGGTTTGATCTTCTTGCAGTTCAAGGGACTCTCAAGGGTCTTCTTCAACACCACAGTTCAAAAGCATCAATTCTTTGGCACTCTGCTTTCTTTATAGTCCAACTCTCACATCCATACATGACTATTGGAAAAACCATAGCTTTGACTAGATGGACCTTTGTTGGCAAAGTAATGTCTCTGTTTTGTAATATTCTGTCCAGGTTGATCATAGCTTTTCTTCCAAGGAGCAAGCATCTTTTAATTTCATGGCTGCAGTCACCATCTGCAGTGAATTTGGAGCCCCCCAAAATTTTCTCACTGTCTCCATTGTTTCCCCATCTATTTGCCATGAAGTAATGGGACTGGATGCCATGATCTTAGTTTTCTGAATGTTGAGTTTTAAGCCAACTTTTTCACTCTCCTCTTTCACTTTCATCAAGAGGCTCTTTAGTTCTTCTTCACTTTCTGCCATAAGGATGGTATCATCTGCATATCTGGGGTTATTGATATTTCTCTCAGCAATCTTAATTCCAGCTTGTGCTTCATCCAGCCTGGCATTTCGCATGATGTACTCTGTATATAAGTTAAATAAGCAGGGTCATATACAGCCTTGATGTACTTCTTTCCTGATTTGGAACCAGTCTGTTATTCCATGTCCAGTTGTAACTGTTGCTTCTTGACCTGCATACAGATTTCTCAGGAGGCAGGTAAGGTGGTCTGGTATTCTCACATCTTCAAGAATTTTCCACAGTTTGTTGTGATCCACACAAAGACTTTGGCGTAGTCAATAAAGGAGAAGTAGATATTTTTTCCAGAACTCTCTTGCTTTTTTGATAATCCAATGGATGTTGGCAATTTGATCTCTGGTTCCTCTGCCTTTTCTAAATCCAGCTTGAACATCTGGAATTTCACAGTTCACGTACTGTTGAAGCCTGGCTTGGAGAATTTTGAGCATTACTTTGCTAGCATGTGAGATGAGTGCAATTGTGCGGTAGTTGGAACAGTCTCTAGCATTGCCTTTCTTTGGGATTGGAATGCAAACTGACCTTTTCCAGTCCTGTGGTCACTGCTGAGTTTTCCAAATTTGCTGGCATATTGAGTGCAGTACTTTAACTTCATCTTTTAGGATTTGAAATAGCTCAGCTGGAATTCCATCACCTCCACTAGCTTTGTTCATAGTGATGTGAATGAAATCTAATTTGAGGGATTAGATCTGATAGACAGAGTACCTGAAGAACTGTGGACAGTGTTTCTTGGCATTGTATAGGAGGCATTGATCAAGGCCATCTCCAAGAAAAAGAAATGTACAAAGGCAAAATGGTTGTCTGAGGAGGCCTTACAAATAGCTGAGAAAAGAGAAGTGAAAGGCAAAGGAGAAAAGGAAAGATATACCCATTTGAACGGAGAGTTCCAAAGAGTATCAAGGAGAGATAAGAAATCCTTCCTCAGTGATCAATGTGACGAAATAGAGGAAAACAACAGAATGGGAAAGACTAGAGATCTCTTCAAGAAAATTAGAGATACTAAGGGAACATTTCATGCAAAGATGGGCACAATAAAGGACAGAAATGGTATGGATCTAAGAGAAGCAGAAGATATTAAGAAGAGGTAGCAAGAATACACAGAAGAACTGTACAAAAAAGATCTTCATGACCCCGATAACCATGATGGTGTGATCACTCACCTAGAGCCAGACATCCTGGAGTGTGAAGTCAAATGGGCCTTAGGAAACATCACTACAAACAAAGCTAGTGAAGGTGATGTTTTGTGTAGTGCTCAGTAAAAGTGCTTGCTGTTTCAATTGCCTTCAAATGGAAATCTGACAAAATCAACCTAAAAACATGTAAAGAATATAATGTATTCCAATATCCTTTCAGTTAAAAAATAGTGTCAGCTAAAAACACCATGAGGGGTGTTGCTATTTTTTTCACCAGCCTGTGCATTTGAATGGAGGTAGGCACCTATTTGCCTCATTATTTCCTGGTCTGAATGTAGTAGTAGGTGCTTAATAAATATCAACTGAATGACTGATTAATTGTAAGACTCGGATTCTGGACCCAGCTTATGTAAAGATCTTGAGCAAGTCACCCATTTCTCTGAGTTTCCTTTGTTAGTTCAGTTCAGTTCAGTTCAGTCTAGTCTCTCAGTCATGTCTGACTCTTTGCAACCCCAAGGACTGCAGCATACCAGGCTTCCCTGTCCATCACCAATGCCTGGAGCTTGCTCAAACTCATTTCCATCAAGTTGGTGATGCCATCCAACCATCTGTCTTCCCCTTCCCCTCCCACCTTCAGTCTTTCCCAGAGTCTTTTCCAATGAGTCAGCCCTTCACATCAGGTGGCCACAGTATTGGAGATTCATCTTCAGCATCAGTCCTTGCAGTGAATATTCAGGATTGATTTCCTTTAGGATGGACTGGTTTGATCTCCTTGCAGTCCAAGGGACTCTCAAGAGTCTTCTCCAACACCACAGTTCAAAAGTATTAATTCTTCGGCGGTCAGCTTTCTTTATAGTCCAACTCTCACATCCGTACACAACTACTGGAAAAACCATAGCTTTGACTAGATGGACCTTTGTTGGCAAAGTAATGTCTCTGGTTTTTAATATGCTTTCTAGGTTGGTCATAGCCTTTCTTCCAAGGAGCAAGCATCTTTTAATTTCATGGCTGTAGTCAACATCTGCAGTGATTTTTGGTGCCCCCCAAAATAAAGTCTGTCACTGTTTCCATTGTTTCCTTTGCAGAAGGTTCATCCCTGAGTTTTAGGTTAGACTCTCCAGACACAGGCCCCTGACGTGTGGGTTTGGGTTCCAGTGATGTATTAAGGAAGTGCACCTACATTGGGAGGGAAGAGGGGAGCAGTGGAGGAAGTTGAGGAAGAGGAGCCAGAGTGTGATCACAGCAAAGTCCTGCAGAGGGAAGGACAGGCCAGCCTGATCCTGCGGGAATTCTGGGGAATGGGCTAAGCCTCCTGACAGTCCCCATCTGTGGCAGGGGCTCTGGACTTTTCATACTCCTGTACTTCAGTCACTGGATAAGGACTGACTGGGGAGGAAAGGGGGAATGTAAATTTCCAGACACTTCCAGGTCTCCACCCAGTTGGGCAGTGTTCTCCAGTGGCCTGAGGGAAGTTCTCCGAAACAGAGCTGGAAAATACGTGTGTAAATGTGTAACTGATTCATTTGCTGTACAGCAGAAATTAACACAACATTGTAAATCAACTCTACTCCAATAAATATTACTTTAAAAAGAGAGTAGAAAGATGGGGCTACATCTTACCTTATACACTTCTAGTATATTGGTATCAGATGAGAAAATATGTAAAAATGCTTGAAAACCATAATGTTCCTTTTCCCAAGCAAATGGTGGCTTTTATATTCAATAAATAGTTTTAAAAAAAGTCTCATGCATCTAGAAATCCAGAAAAAGAAGGTTCATTTTAATTGCACATTCTGGTTCATAGAGTTGCCTTTAGATAAGATTTCATGTCCTTTGAAAACTGGTAATCCAATACCAGTTTTCAAAAAATTGTAATTTAAATTAATGCTACAACTATAGGCAAGGCAATTTAATCTCTGTTTGATGCTTCAGAAGGCATTTCCCAATCTTGTAAGGCCTCAGGGTTGTGATTATCATTGGATAGTAGACATGCACAACTGCAGTTAACAGTCTGGGCCAGGGGCGTGGGGAAAATGGTTTATCCTCTCTGTTTTGTTATGGCTGAGGTGCTGGCTCTTGCTGTATTTACAACTGGCTAAACACTGGAGTGCTGACAATTTTTGGGGCCCAAAGCTTTTTGATTTTCCTTTAATTATTTGGCTGAGTCGGGCCAAGATGTGGACTCTTACCTGACCTAATTAGATGATCTCAACTGTAAAGACATAAACTCGAGGGAGCAGCCAAGATGGCAGAGGAGTAGGACGGGGAGAACACTTTCTCCCCCATAAATTCATCAAAAGAGCATTTAAACGTCGAGTAAATTCCACAAAACAACTTCTGAATGCCGGCAGAGGACATCAGGCACCCAGAAAAGCAACCCAACTCTTCGAAAGGAGGTAGGAAAAAATATAAAAGCCAAAAAAAGAGACAAAAGAGGGAGGGACGGAGTTCCATCCCGGGAAGGGAGTCTTAAAAAGAGAGAAGTTTCCAAACACCAGGAAACCTTCTCACTGCCGAATCTGTGCCGAGCTTTGGAAGCACAGAGGGCAACACAACAGGGAGAAAAAATAAATAAACAATTAAAACTCGCAGATTGCGAGCCCTATGGTAACTCCCCCAGCGGAGAAGCAGCGCAGATGCCTGCATCCGCCATTAGCAAGAGGGGGCTGAGCAGGGAGGCGCGGCGCAGGCTGCATCACTTAGAGTAAGGATCTGGCCTGAATACCCCGAGCGCTATCTGAGTGAAATAATCTGGGCTAGCAAACCAGACTGTGGGATATCTACCATGCGAAAAGCCAGCCCTAACCTAAGACACCGCCAGGCCCGCGCATGGAACAAAGGACTGAACAGAGATAGCCGGCTGCAGACCTTCCCCCTCCGGTGACAGGCAGCCAGAGCTGGAAGGGGGCAATCGCAGCCCCAGAGAGACATTATCTATAAAACTGTAAGCAGGCTTCTTTGCTATCTAAAACTTATTGGGGGTCTGGACGGTCAACATCTGCCTGAGAAGGTGCGCCGGTTTTACACCCAGATAACTGAGTGGCGGGGAGGCAATAAGTCGCAGCATTGGCGCTCGCCAAACACCTCATCACCTGAGCTGCTCAGACCTGGGAAGAGCACAAAACGCAGGCCCAACTGAGTCTGCACCTCTGAGGACTACCCGAGTGCCTGAACCTGAGCGGCTTGGACCTGGGAGGTGCATGCAGCCCAGGGCCGGCCTTGGATTGTTCCCGGCGGAACAACCTAGAGCCCGAGCAGTGTGGGCAGGGAGGCTACACGCGCCGTGAGCGGGGGCAGACCCAGTGTGGCTGAGGCACTGCGCGCGCACGCCAGTGTTATTTGTTTGCAGCATCCCTCCCTCCCTCCCCACAGCGCGACTGAACAAGTGAGCCTAAAAAAAAAAAAAAGTTTTCCCCACCGTCCCCTTTGTGTCAGGGCGGAAACCAGACACTGAAGAGACCAGCTAACAGAAGAAGTTATAACAGAGGGAAACGCCTTGGAAGCTACAGGCAATAGATTAAACCCTGTGGTTACTACAGACTACATAGGAAGGGGCCTATAGATCTTGAGAAATATAAGTCGGACCAAGGAACTAGCCAAAAATGAACTGAACCCACAATACTCACAACAATACCAAAGAAAGTCCTAGATATATTTTTACTATTTTTACGATCATTCTTTCTTTTTATTTTTTTTTGAAATTTTAAGTCCTCTATTGTTCCTTTAATTTTCACTTTTATAACCTATTACTTTGCAAAAAAAAAAAGACCCTATTTTTTTCTTCTTCAGCAAACTTCATATATATATATTTTACAATTTTTTGACCTTGTTTTTTTTTTTTTTTTTCCTTCTTTTCTTTAACATTGTATTTTGAAATTCCAAACTCTACTCTAGATTTTTAATTTTAGCTTTTTGGTATATGTTATCAATTTTGTACCTATAGTTTTTTTTATAATTTCTGTGACTTTTTTTTTTTCTCTGTTTGTTTCTCTTCTTCTTTTATATAACATTGTATATCTGAAATTCCAAACTCTACTATAGATTTTTAATTTATGCTTTTTGGTATTTGATATCAATTTTGTACCTGTATTTTCTTTATAATTTTTGCGACATTGTTTGTTTTTGTTTGTTTGTTTGTTTTCTCTCTTTATTTTTCTACTTCTTTTTTTTTAAACATTTTATTTTTGAAATCCCAAACTCTACTCTAGATTTTTAACTTTTGCTTTTTGGTATTAGTTAATCAATTTTGTACCTGTATTTTCTTTATAATTTTCGCGACCTTGTTTGTTTTTGTTTGTTCGTTTTTTCTTTCTTTCTTTTCCTTCTTCTTTTCTTTAACATTGTATTTTTGAAATTAGATTTCTAATTTTTGCTTTTATGTATTTGTTACCAATTTTGTACCTTTAAGAACCCAATCTTTAGGACCCATTTTTCACTAGGGAGCGAGATTACTGGCTTGACTGCTCTCTCTCCCTTTGGACTCTCCTTTTTCTCCACCAGGTCGCCTGTGTCTCCTCCCTAACCCCTCTCTACTCCACCCAACTCTGTGAATTTCCGTGTGTTCCAGACGGTGGAGAACACTCAGGGAACTGATTACTGGCTGGATCTGTCTCCCTCCTTTTCATTCCCCCCTTTTATCCTTCTGGCCACCTCTGTCTCCTTCCTCCTTCTTCTCTTCTCTGTATAACTCCGTGAACATCTCTGAGTGGTCCAGTTGTGGAGTGCACATAAGGAAGTGACTACTGGCTAGCCCACTCTCTCCATTATTGATTCCACGTCATCTCATTTGGGTCACCTCTAACTCCCTCCTCCCTCTTCTCTTCTCCATGTAATGCTGTGAACCTCTCTGAGTGACCCTCACAGTAGAGAAACTTTTCATCTTTAACGTAGATGTTTTATTAATGGTGCTGTATAGAAGGAGAAGTTTTGAAACTACTGTAAAAATAAGACCGATAACTGGAAGCAGGAGGCTTAAGTCCAAACCCTGACTCCAGGGAACTCCTGACTCCAAGGAATATTAATTGACAGGAGTTCATCAAATGCCTCCAAACCGACACTGAAACCAAGCACCACACAAGGGCCAACAAGTTCCAGGGCAAGACATACCAAGCAAATTCTCCAGCAACACAGGAACACAGCCCTGAGCTTCAAGATACAGGCTGCCCAAAGTCACCCCAAAACCATAGACATCTCATAACTCATTACTGGACATTTCATTGCACTCCAGAGAGAAGAAATACAGCTCCACCCACCAGAACACCGACACAAGCTTCCCTAACCAGGAAACCTTGACAAGCCACCTGTAGAAACCCACACACAGCGAGGAAACGCCACAATAAAGAGAACTCCACAAACTGCCAGAATACAGAAAGGACACCCCAAACTCAGCAATTTAAACAAGATGAAGAGACAGAGGAATACCCAGCAGATAAAGGAACAGGATAAATGCCCACCAAACCAAACAAAAGAGGAAGAGATAGGGAATCTACCTGATAAAGAATTCCAAATAATGATAGTGAAATTGATCCAAAATCTTGAAATTAAAATGGAATCACAGATAAATAGCCTGGAGACAAGGATTGAGAAGATGCAAGAAAGGTTTAACAAGGACCTAGAAGAAATAAAAAAGAGTCAATATATAATGAATAATGCAATAAATGAAATTAAAAACACTCTAGAGGCAACAAATAGTAGAATAACAGAGGCAGAAGATAGGATTAGTGAATTAGAAGATAGAATGGTAGAAATAAATGAATCAGAGAGGATAAAAGAAAAACGAATTAAAAGAAATGAGGACAATCTCAGAGACCTCCAGGACAATATTAAACGCTACAACATTCGAATCATAGGGGTTCCAGAAGAAGAAGACAAAAAGAAAGACCAAGAGAAAATATTTGAGATAATAGTTGAAAACTTCCCTAAAATGGGGAAGGAAATAATCACCCAAGTACAAGAAACCCAGAGAGTCCCAAACAGGATAAACCCAAGGCGAAACACCCCAAGACACATATTAATCAAATTAACAAAGATCAAACACAAAGAACAAATATTAAAAACAGCAAGGGAAAAACAACAAATAACACACAAGGGAATTCCCATAAGGATAACAGCTGATCTTTCAATAGAAACACTTCAAGCCAGGAGGGAATGGCAAGACATACTTAAAATGATGAAAGAAAATAACCTACAGCCCAGATTATTGTACCCAGCAAGGATCTCATTCAAGTATTAAGGAGAAATCAAAAGCTTTTCAGACAAGCAAAAGCTGAGAGAATTCTGCACCACCAAACCAGCTCTCCAACAAATACTAAAGGATATTCTCTAGACAGGAAACACAATAACGGTGTATAAATTCAAACCCAAAACAATAAAGTAAATGGCAACGGGATCATACTTATCAGTAATTACCTTAAACGTAAATGGCTTGAATGCCCCAACCAAAAGACAAAGACTGGCTGAATGGATACAAAAACAAGACCCCTACATATGTTGTCTACAAGAGACCCACCTCAAAACAGGGGACACATACAGACTGAAAGTGAAGGGCTGGAAAAAGATTTTCCATGAAAATAGGGACCAAAAGAAAGCAGGAGTAGCAATACTCATATCAGATAAAATAGACTTTAAAACAAAGGCTGTGAAAAGAGACAAAGAAGGTCACTACATAATGATCAAAGGATCAATCCAAGAAGAAGATATAACAATTATAAATATATATGCATCCAACACGGGAGCACTGCAGTATGTAAGACAAATGCTAACAAGTATGAAAGGAGAAATTAACAATAACACAATAATAGTGGGAGACTTTAATACCCCACTCACACCTATGGATAGATCAACTAAACAGAAAATTAACAAGGAAACACAAACTTTTAACGATACAATAGACCAGTTAGACCTAATTGATATCTATAGGACATTTCATCCCAAAACAATGAATTTCACCTTTTTCTCAAGCGCACATGGAACCTTCTCCAGGATAGATCACATCTTGGGCCATAAAGCTAGCCTTGGTAAATTCAAAAAAATAGAAATCATTCCAAGCATCTTTTCTGACCACAATGCAGTAAGATTAGATCTCAATTACAGGAGAAAAACTATTAAAAATTCCAACATATGGAGGCTGAACAACATGCTGCTGAATAACCAACAAATCACAGAAGAAATCAAAAAAGAAATCAAAATTTGCATAGAAACGAATGAAAATGAAAACACAACAACCCAAAACATGTGGGACACTGTAAAAGCAGTCCTAAGGGGAAAGTTCATAGCAATACAGGCACACCTCAAGAAACAAGAAAAAAGTCAAATAAATAACCTAACTCTACACCTAAAGCAACTAGAAAAGGAAGAAATGAAGAACCCCAGGGTTAGTAGAAGGAAAGAAATCTTAAAAATTAGGGCAGAAATAAATGCAAAAGAAACAAAAGAGACCATAGCAAAAATCAACAAAACCAAAAGCTGGTTCTTTGAAAGGATAAATAAAATTGACAAACCATTAGCCAGACTCATCAAGAAACAAAGGGAGAAAAATCAAATCAATAAAATTAGAAACGAAAATGGAGAGATCACAACAGACAACACAGAAATACAAAGGATCATAAGAGACTACTATCAACAACTATATGCCAATAAAATGGACAACGTGGAAGAAATGGACAAATTCTTAGAAAAGTACAACTTTCCAAAACTCGACCAGGAAGAAATAGAAAATCTTAACAGACCCATCACAAGCATGGAAATTGAAACTGTAATCAAAAATCTTCCAGCAAACAAAAGCCCAGGTCCAGACGGCTTCACAGCTGAATTCTACCAAAAATTTAGAGAAGAGCTAACACCTATCCTGCTCAAACTCTTCCAGAAAATTGCAGAGGAAGGTAAACTGCCAAACTCATTCTATGAGGCCACCATCACCCTAATACCAAAACCTGACAAAGATCCCACAAAAAAAGAAAACTACAGACCAATATCACTAATGAACATAGATGCAAAAATCCTTAACAAAATTCTAGCAATCAGAATCCAACAACACATTAAAAAGATCGTACACCATGACCAAGTGGGCTTTATCCCAGGGATGCAAGGATTCTTCAATATCCACAAATCAATCAATGTAATACACCACATTAACAAATTGAAAAATAAAAACCATATGATTATCTCAATAGATGCAGAGAAAGCCTTTGACAAAATTCAACATCCATTTATGATAAAACCCTCCAGAAAGCAGGAATAGAAGGAACATACCTCAACATAATAAAAGCTATATATGACAAACCCACAGCAAACATTATCCTCAATGGTGAAAAATTGAAAGCATTTCCTCTAAAGTCAGGAACAAGACAAGGGTGCCCACTTTCACCATTACTATTCAACATAGTTTTGGAAGTTTTGGCCACAGCAATCAGAGCAGAAAAAGAAATAAAAGGAATCCAAATTGGAAAAGAAGAAGTAAAACTCTCACTATTTGCAGATGACATGATCCTCTACATAGAAAACCCTAAAGACTCCACCAGAAAATTACTAGAAATAATCAATGATTATAGTAAAGTTGCAGGATATTAAAATCAACACACAGAAATCCCTTGCATTCCTATACACTAATAATGAGAAAACAGAAAGAGAAATTAAGGAAACAATTCCATTCACCATTGCAATGGAAAGAATAAAATACTTAGGAATATATCTACCTAAAGAAACTAAAGACCTATATATAGAAAACTATAAAACACTGGTGAAAGAAATCAAAGAGGACACTAATAGATGGAGAAATATACCATGTTCATGGATTGGAAGAATCAATATAGGGAAAATGAGTATACTACCCAAAGCAATTTATAGATTCAATGCAATCCCTATCAAGCTACCAACGGTATTCTTCACAGAGCTAGAACAAATAATTTCACAATTTGTATGGAAATACAAAAAACCTCGAATAGCCAAAGCTATCTTGAGAAAGAAGAATGGAACTGGAGGAATCAACCTACCTGACTTCAGGCTCTACTACAAAGCCACAGTCATCAAGACAGTATGGTACTGGCACAAAGACAGAAATATAGATTAATGGAAAAAAATAGAAAGCCCAGAGATAAATCCATGCACATATGGACACCTTATCTTTGACAAAGGAGGCAAGAATATACAATGGATTAAAGACAATCTCTTTAACAAGTGGTGCTGGGAAATCTGGTCAACCACTTGTAAAAGAATGAAACTAGAACACTTTCTAACACCATACACAAAAATAAACTCAAAATGGATTAAAGATCTAAACATAAGACCAGAAACTATAAAACTCCTAGAGGAGAACATAGGCAAAACACTCTCCGACATACATCACAGCAGGGTCCTCTATGACCCACCTCCCAGAATATTGGAAAGAAAAGCAAAAATAAACAAATGGGACCTAATTAACCTTAAAAGCTTCTGCACATCAAAGGAAACTATTAGCAAGGTGAAAAGGCAGCCTTCAGAATGGGAGAAAATAATAGCAAATGAAGCAACTGACAAACAACTAATCTCAAAAATATATAAGTAACTCCTACAGCTCAACTCCAGAAAAATAAATGACCCAATCAAAAAATGGGCCAAAGAACTAAGTAGACATTTCTCCAAAGAAGACATACAGATGGCTAACAAACACATGAAAAGATGCTCAACATCACTCATTATCAGAGAAATGCAAATCAAAACCACTATGAGGTACCATTTCACACCAGTCAGAATGGCTGCGATCCAAAAGTCTACAAATAATAAATGCTGGAGAGGGTGTGGAGAAAAGGGAACCCTCTTACACTGTTGATGGGAATGCAAACTAGTACAGCCACTATGGAGAACAGTGTGGAGATTCCTTAAAAAACTGGAAATAGAACTGGCTTATGATCCAGCAATCCCACTGCTGGGCATACACACTGAGGAAACCAGAAGGGAAAGAGACACGTGTACCCCAATGTTCATCGCAGCACTGTTTATAATAGCCAGGACATGGAAGCAACTGAGATGTCCATCAGCAGATGAATGGATAAGAAAGCTGTGGTATATATACACAATGGAGTATTACTCAGCCATTAAAAAGAATACATTTGAATCAGTTCTAATGAGGTGGATGAAACTGGAGCCTATTATACAGAGTGAAGTAAGCCAGAAGGAAAAACACCAATACAGTATACTAACGCATATATATGGAATTTAGAAAGAGGGTAACAATAACCCTGTGTACGAGACAGCAAAAGAGACACTGATGTATAGAACAGTCTTATGGACTCTGTGGGAGAGGGAGAGGGTGGGAAGATTTGGGAGAATGGCATTGAAACATGTAAAATATCATATAAGAAATGAGTTGCCAGTCCAGGTTCGATGCACGATACTGGATGCTTGGGGCTAGTGCACTGGGAAGACCCAAAGGGATGGTATGGGGAGGGAGGAAGGAGGAGGGTTCAGGATGGGGAACACACGTATACCTGTGGCGGATTCATTTTGATATTTGGCAAAACTAATACAATTATGTAAAGTTTAAAAATAAAATAAAATTAAAATATATATACATATTACTAAGTGAAAATGGAAAAAAAAGTAAAGACATAAACTCTGTGATATGGGTAAATAGAATTTGCCTTAGCAGATTCTGTATCCCCAAAAGAGCCTCAGAGTAGCTGTGCTCTGACACACACATTGCCTCTTACATCACACAGTGGTTATATTTTAATTATTATTATAGTTGTTATTTTACATCATGTAGAGGACAATACATTTCCCCTGGACGAGGGTGGCCAAGGTGAGGTTTACCTTAGTGAACTCATCTGTGAACTTACCCATTGTCACCTTTTGCCATAGTAGTTCAAAATACCATCCACCTCCTGTCATCATCTATTTTGAAATCATGTAATTAATGAATTTTTGAGATTCTGCTGCATCTCCTGTATTGCAACATATATATATATATATATATATATATATATATATGGATGCAAGAAAAACATAAGACCCTCAAATCTGGGAAAAATATTAAGAGGAAAAGAGATGAAATCTTATCCAGAAGCCTTTAGGAATGGCAAGCAGAGAAGGAAAAAGAAGAGGAAAGACCCTGTTGTGGGCCCATTTATGTTTCATGAAGACCAGGGACATTCCTGCAGAATATGCTAAGATTTCTTGAGCCTGTGTAGTCACTCTGTGTTTGTTGTTTTCATTTTTCCCCTCTCCTTTCCTTGTCATTGAGTGGCTGGGAGTAAACCCAATGCACTCACTGAATTATACAAGAGACATTTGTTATATACTTTCTGTGAGTCAGGTACTGTGCTGGACTGAGCCTGTGATGATAACGCAGACCTGGTCCCATCTTCTAGGACCTAAGGACTAAGATTTGAGATGAATATTCAGCACCCAATGACAACAAGCCTTGCTTATCAGAGGGAAAAGCCAAGAGCCATGAGGACACAGAGAAGGGGAGCAGAATGGAGGACACTGAGGGATGACTCTCTTAAACAGCATCCCTAGTGAGCACAGAGCCCAACCTGGTGAAGCAGGGAAAAATTGGGAGGAATAGCAGAGCCAGTTGACTCTTAAAACCACCAGGAAATTTCCCATGGAGAGAAACCCAGGTCTGGCTGTTCCCTGGAAGAGAGCCAAAGCATTCCCTGAAGAAAGCGCTGATGGGATCTTGTTCCTTTTTGGTGAACGATTGAATATGGACAATGATAAATGTTCATAAATGATAAAGAGAAATGAAGAATGATAATAACTAGACCACATATGAAAATAGAACCCTACCTATAATCTCTGCAGCAGTTGGCCCCAAACAGCCAGGATTTAACCAATGACTTCTGGCTTCCTTACTTCCCCCCCCCGATTTTATCCTGTTTCCAACTTAGGACCAAATGGAGAAAGTTACATCTGCTCCCCTAACCCAATGGGTAGGCTGTCCTGCTTCATTAGCCCACCTACAGCTTCCCCAGGCCAGCCGCTTCCCATCAGAGTAAGTGACGATGGTTGACTCCCCTGTTATAGGAAGCCCTGCTTGGTTTTTGTTTATTTCCACAGTTTTTGGTAAAGGGTACATACATCAAACCACGAACACCAGTGCTAATACCCTCTAGCCTCTCAGTAAGTGTTCTTTCTTGATGGAGCACTTCCTGTACTGCCGACAACATGCTTGGAGAGCACTCTCTTCTCTTCTAAGGGACCAACCACCCTGGCTGAAGGTGGAATGAACCTTTATAAAATCTGCTACCCTCATGCTGGGGAAAAATGTCTGCAGCGCTGAGAGGCCCGAGAGTTTGATGCAGTGGCAGGTGAGCTGCAGTGTCAGGGGCAGGCCCATGCTCCAGTCTGAAGCACAACTCAAAGATGCCTCCAAAAGCTGGGCTGAGAAGACCAAGGAGGGGTGAAGGATGCCTTTCAAAGGTAAAAATCTTGTTTCAAGTCAACAGTGTTCACTTCCAAGAATGTTTCACGATAACAAAGTTCTTGATAAGCTGTGTGCAAATCACACTTCTTTAAACGGGTCCTACTTCCCCTATGATTTACACTTTCATTTAAGTGCTGATTTATCATCATTTCTTCCCCTAGCAACCATTCTTATGACTTGCCTCTTAGTTTTAGCCTCCCTGGCAGATAATTAATGAGTTCTTAATACATCTTATGGGCACCAGAGGGAACACACTATTCAAAGATACCTTTCAAGGGATTTTTTTAGTGAGGGGGAGGTAAAGTGAAGAATTCCTTTGTCAAGCCAAAAAAAAAAAAAAAAAAAAACCACATGCAAAAAAAAAAAAAAAAAATCGCATGTATTTGGCAAACATTGCCCTTTTGAACTTGTGGACTGTTCAAAGGCAGGCCAAGAAGTTTGCTTGAATTAAACGTCCAGTCTAGAGGTTCAGCTACCCAGTAGTCCCTGAAAATATTTGGTGTGGGGAAGTAGGTTTTATCAAAATTTTTTTATTAATTAATTGATATTCTTCTTTTGCTCACGTATTCAACAAATAGTTATTGAATACTTATAATGTGCTAGGCCCCCTGCTAGCTCTGGGGGTGTCACGGTGAGCAAGACACGTATGGCCATTGTGCTTGTGGTGCTTCTTGTAGCCTGTTGTGGGAGACAGATACAGCACATAATTTTGTAGGTGATTAGTTCACTACACTTTTGACAAATGCTACCAAGGGACTGGGCTTCCGTGGTGGCTCAGATGGTAATGAATCCGCCTGCCAATGTAGGAGACCTGGGTTCAACTCCTGGGTCAGGACAATCCCTTGGAGAAGGGCATGGTTACCCACTCCAGTATTCTTGCCGGGAGAATTCCATGAACAGAGGAGCCTGGCAGGCCACAATTCATAGGGTCACAAAGAGTCAGACACCACTGAGTGACTAACATTTTCACTCTCACACTTTCACCAAGGGGCCAAGAAGGGACTAATGAGACCTGAACTGATCTGGGAGATGGAAAGTGGCCTAATAGTCAAGCTGAATTTCACGGATGAGTTAAGATTAAAGTTCAACATTAAAAAAACGAAGATCAAGGTATCTAGTCCCATCACTTCATGGCAAATAGATGTGGAAAAAGCAGAAACAGTGACAGATTTCATTATCTTGGGTTCTAAAATTACTGAGGAAGATGACTTCAGCCATGAAATTAAATGATGCTCTTGGAAGAAAAGCTATGACAAACCTAAAGAGTGTATTAAAAAGCAGAAACATTACTTTGCTGAGAAAGGTCCATATAGTCAAAGCTATGGTTTTTCCAGTAGTCATGTATGGATGTGAGAGTTGGACCATAAGCTGAACACAGAAGAATTGATGCTTTTGAACTGTGGTATTGGATAAGACTGTTGAGAGTCCCTTGGATAGCAAGAAGATCAAACCAGTTAATCCTGAAGGATATCAACCTTGAGTATTCATTGAAAAGACTGATGCTATGAGTATTGCTACTCCTGCTTTCTTTTGGTCCCTATTTGCATGGAAAATCTTTTTCCAGCCCTTCACTTTCAGTCTGTATGTGTCCCCTGTTTTGAGGTGGGTCTCTTGTAGACAACATATGTAGGGGTCTTGTTTTTGTATCCATTCAGCCAGTCTTTGTCTTTTGGTTGGGGCATTCAACCCATTTACGTTTAAGGTAATTACTGATAAGTATGATCCCGTTGCCATTTACTTTATTGTTTTGGGTTCGAATTTATACACCGTTTTTGTGTTTCCTGTCAGATAAAATAGACTTTAAAACAAAGGCTGTGAAAAGAGACAAAGATGGTCAGTACATAATGATCAAAGGATCAATCCAAAAAGAAGATATAACAATTATAAATATATATGCACCCAACATGGGAGCACCTCAATATGTAAGACAAATGCTAACAAGTATGAAAGGAGAAATTAACAATAACACAATAATAGTGGGAGACTTTAATACCCCACTCACACCTATGGATAGATCAACTAAACAGAAAATTAACAAGGAAACACAAACTTTAAATGATACAATAGACCAGTTAGACCTAATTGATATCTATAGGACATTTCATCCCAAAACAATGAATTTCACCTTTTTCTCAAGTGCACATGGAACCTTCTCCAGGATAGATCACATCTTGGGCCATAAAGCTAGCCTTGGTAAATTCAAAAAAATAGAAATCATTCCAAGCATCTTTTCTGACCACAATGCAGTAAGATTAGATCTCAATTACAGGAGAAAAACTATTAAAAATTCCAACATATGGAGGCTGAACAACACGCTGCTGAATAACCAACAAATCACAGATGAAATCAAAAAAGAAATCAAAAATTGCATAGAAACGAATGAAAATGAAAACACAACAACCCAAAACATGTGGGACACTGTAAAAGCAATCCTAAGGGGAAAGTTCATAGCAATACAGGCATACCTCAAGAAACAAGAAAAAAGTCAAATAAATAACCTAACTCTACACCTAAAGCAAGTAGAAAAGGAAGAAATGAAGAACCCCAGGGTTAGTAGAAGGAAAGAAATCTTAAAAATTAGGGCAGAAATAAATGCAAAAGAAACAAAAGAGACCGTAGCAAAAATCAACAAAACCAAAAGCTGGTTCTTTGAAAGGATAAATAAAATTGACAAACCATTAGCCAGACTCATCAAGAAACAAAGGGAGAAAAATCAAATCAATAAAATTAAAATGAAAATGGAGAGATCACAACAGACAACACAGAAATACAAAGGATCATAAGAGACTACTATCAACAACTATATGCCAATAAAATGGACAACGTGGAAGAAATGGACAAATTCTTAGAAAAGTACAACTTTCCAAAACTCGACCAGGAAGAAATAGAAAATCTTAACAGACCCATCACAAGCACGGAAATTGAAACTGTAATCAAAAATCTTCCAGCAAACAAAAGCCCAGGTCCAGACGGCTTCACAGCTGAATTCTACCAAAAATTTAGAGAAGAGCTAACACCTATCCTGCTCAAACTCTTCCAGAAAATTGCAGAGGAAGGTAAACTGCCAAACTCATTCTATGAGGCCACCATCACCCTAATACCAAAACCTGACAAAGATCCCACAAAAAAAGAAAACTACAGACCAATATCACTAATGAACATAGATGCAAAAATCCTTAACAAAATTCTAGCAATCAGAATCCAACAACACATTAAAAAGATCGTACACCATGACCAAGTGGGCTTTATCCCAGGGATGCAAGGATTCTTCAATATCCACAAATCAATCAATGTAATACACCACATTAACAAATTGAAAAATAAAAACCATATGATTATCTCAATAGATGCAGAGAAAGCCTTTGACAAAATTCAACATCCATTTATGATAAAACCCTCCAGAAAGCAGGAATAGAAGGAACATACCTCAACATAATAAAAGCTATATATGACAAACCCACAGCAAACATTATCCTCAATGGTGAAAAATTGAAAGCATTTCCTCTAAAGTCAGGAACAAGACAAGGGTGCCCACTTTCACCATTACTATTCAACATAGTTTTGGAAGTTTTGGCCACAGCAATCAGAGCAGAAAAAGAAATAAAAGGAATCCAAATTGGAAAAGAAGAAGTAAAACTCTCACTATTTGCAGATGACATGATCCTCTACATAGAAAACCCTAAAGACTCCACCAGAAAATTACTAGAAATAATCAATGATTATAGTAAAGTTGCAGGATATTAAAATCAACACACAGAAATCCCTTGCATTCCTATACACTAATAATGAGAAAACAGAAAGAGAAATTAAGGAAACAATTCCATTCACCATTGCAATGGAAAGAATAAAATACTTAGGAATATATCTACCTAAAGAAACTAAAGACCTATATATAGAAAACTATAAAACACTGGTGAAAGAAATCAAAGAGGACACTAATAGATGGAGAAATATACCATGTTCATGGATTGGAAGAATCAATATAGGGAAAATGAGTATACTACCCAAAGCAATTTATAGATTCAATGCAATCCCTATCAAGCTACCAACGGTATTCTTCACAGAGCTAGAACAAATAATTTCACAATTTGTATGGAAATACAAAAAACCTCGAATAGCCAAAGCTATCTTGAGAAAGAAGAATGGAACTGGAGGAATCAACCTACCTGACTTCAGGCTCTACTACAAAGCCACAGTCATCAAGACAGTATGGTACTGGCACAAAGACAGAAATATAGATTAATGGAAAAAAATAGAAAGCCCAGAGATAAATCCATGCACATATGGACACCTTATCTTTGACAAAGGAGGCAAGAATATACAATGGATTAAAGACAATCTCTTTAACAAGTGGTGCTGGGAAATCTGGTCAACCACTTGTAAAAGAATGAAACTAGAACACTTTCTAACACCATACACAAAAATAAACTCAAAATGGATTAAAGATCTAAACATAAGACCAGAAACTATAAAACTCCTAGAGGAGAACATAGGCAAAACACTCTCCGACATACATCACAGCAGGGTCCTCTATGACCCACCTCCCAGAATATTGGAAAGAAAAGCAAAAATAAACAAATGGGACCTAATTAACCTTAAAAGCTTCTGCACGACAAAGGAAACTATTAGCAAGGTGAAAAGACAGCCTTCAGAATGGGAGAAAATAATAGCAAATGAAGCAACTGACAAACAACTAATCTCAAAAATATACAAGCAACTCCTACAGCTCAACTCCAGAAAAATAAATGACCCAATCAAAAAATGGGCCAAAGAACTAAGTAGACATTTCTCCAAAGAAGACATACAGATGGCTAACAAACACATGAAAAGATGCTCAACACCACTCATTATCAGAGAAATGCAAATCAAAACCACTATAAGGTACCATTTCACACCAGTCAGAATGGCTGCGATCCGAAAGTCTACAAATAATAAATGCTGGTGAGGGTGTGGAGATAAGGGAACCCTCTTACACTGTTGGTGGGAATGCAAACTAGTACAGCCACTATGGAGAACAGTGTGGAGATTCCTTAAAAAACTGGAAATAGAACTGGCTTATGATCCAGCAATCCCACTGCTGGGCACACACACTGAGGAAACCAGAAGGGAAAGAGACACGTGTACCCCAATGTTCATCGCAGCACTGTTTATAATAGCCAGGACATGGAAGCAACCGAGATGTCCATCAGCAGATGAATGGATAAGAAAGCTATGGTACATATACACAATGGAGTATTACTCAGCCATTAAAAAGAATACATTTGAATCAGTTCTAATGAGGTGGATGAAGCTGGAGCCTATTATACAGAGTGAAGTAAGCCAGAAGGAAAAACACCAATACAGTATACTAACGCATATATATGGAATTTAGAAAGAGGGTAACAATAACCCTGTGTACGAGACAGCAAAAGAGACACTGATGTATAGAATAGTCTTATGGACTTTATGGGAGAGGGAGAGGGTGGGAAGATTTGGGAGAATGGCATTGAAACATGTAAAATATCATGTATGAAATGAGATGCCAGTCCAGGTTCGATGCACGATACTGGATGCTTGGGGCTAGTGCACTGGGACGACCCAGAGGGAGGGTATGGGGAGGGAGGAGGGAGGAGGGTTCAGAATGGGGAACACATGTATACCTGTGGTGGATTCATTTTGATATTTGGCAAAACTAATACAATTATGTAAAGTTTAAAAATAAAATAAAATTAAAAACAAAAAACAAAAAACCTACCTTATGATCCAGCAATCCCACTGCTGGGCATACACACTGAGGAAAACAGAAGGGAAAGAGACACGTGTACCCCAATGTTCATCGCAGCACTGTTTATAATAGCCAGGACATGGAAGCAACCGAGATGTCCATCAGCAGATGAATGGATAAGAAAGCTGTGGTACATATACACAATGGAGTATTACTCAGCCATTAAAAAGAATACATTTGAATCAGTTCTAATGAGGTGGATGAAACTGGAGCCTATTATACAGAGTGAAGTAAGCCAGAAAGAAAAACACCAATACAGTATACTAACGCATATATATGGAATTTAGAAAGATGGTAACAATAACCCTGTGTATGAGACAACAAAAGAGACACTGATGTATAGAACAGTCTTATGGACTCTGTGGGAGAGGGAGAGGGTGGGAAGATTTGGGAGAATGGCATTGAAACATGTATAATATCATGTATGAAATGAGTTGCCAGTCCAGGTTCGATGCACGATACTGGATGCTTGGGGCTGGTGCACTGGGACAACCTAGAGGGATGGTATGGGGAGGGAGGAGGGTTCAGGATGGGGAACACATGTATACCTGTGGCAGATTCATTCCAATATTTGGCAAAACTAACACAATATTGTAAAGTTAAAAAAAAAAAAAGACTGATGCTGAAGATGAAGCTCCAATACTTTGGCCACCTGATGCGAAAAGCGAACTCATTGGGAAAGACCCTGATTCTGGGAAAGACTGAAGGCAGGAGGAGAAGGGGGCAGCAGAGGATGAGATGGTTGGTTGGCATCACTGACTCAATGGACATGAGTCTGAGCACACTCCGGGAGATAGTGAAGGACAGGGAAGCTTGGAGTGCTGCAGTCCATGGGTTGCAAAGAGTCGGACACGACTTAGTGACTGAACAACAATAACAAAGGTTACCCCAGGCCCTGAGGAGTGAGTGCCAAGCCCCTTTGAGGCACTGGGAGCAGGACTCTGGGAAAAGCAGAGTGAAGAATTCAGAGAATGGGAGAAGAGAAGCCTGTGAGATAAATTTGGGCACCATGATGACAGTTCTTGTGGACTAAGTGTTTTGAGTTGTATCCTTAGAGCAATGAATACATTATTGACCATCCCAGGCAGGGAAGTGACATGCTTGGATATACCTTTTAGAGAGAGAAATCTGTCTGCATTGTGGGGAATGAATTAGAGGTGTTAAGGAAGGGATCAAGAAGACATATTAGAAACCCATAGCCTTTGTCTAGGATGAAAGAGATGATGTTCAGTGGTGGTTTTTGCAAGCACAGCCTGTAGGGGCACTGGGTAATGAGCATTAGGATTTGACTCAGCTCACATCACAGAAGAGAAAAGAGAGATCAGTGGTCCAAGAAGAGTGAGAGGACTGGCTGCTCCCAGGAACAGGGGCCCTCTCCTGAGGGCAGCAACTTCAGTGGTCAAGGAGGGCCCCCAGAGCTGTGTAGGTTAGGTCTGTGGAACTAG
Organism: Bos grunniens; assembly: GCF_055505025.1. Classification (NCBI taxonomy): domain Eukaryota; kingdom Metazoa; phylum Chordata; class Mammalia; order Artiodactyla; family Bovidae; genus Bos; species Bos grunniens. The sequence goes on from NC_141182.1 coordinate 8,976,157, forward strand.
GAAGCACAATGACTTGGAGTTTGTTCATGAAGCTTGAGTTAAGCTCTAAGGCTGTGGCTGCATTTTTTTAAAAAAGAAAAAGAATAAAGAGTTACCTAAAGATGCCTGCTGGCCATACCCCAGGCTAGCTGAGTCATAATTTTTGTAGTAGGGGGTGGAGGGAGTTGATATATTTTTAAAAGTTTCCCTGGTGACTGTAAGGCACCATTTCTTGGGGCTTTGTGAACTTGGAGGGATGGAGGTTGTCTTGGTTGCTGGATACTGGGGGATTCAGAGCAGGCAGGTGCAGTATTTGGGGGCTCAGGGATGGGGAAGGAAGCTTATGTAGGGCCAGGCTGGGATCTGATAGTTTTTCAGAAGGCCAGAACTGACACTTCCCTGTGCCAGACACACAGCTGCAGAGCCGCCACTAGACCTGCTCCTTGGAGAAGAGGACTGTGACCATGCCTTGGCATGGGTGCCCGGCAGCCTTCCTCTGTGCCAGGGACTTTGTTTAGGGAAGGCCTCTGCTGTCAGCTCCTCTCATCAATTTCTTCCAGCCTGTGATTCTGTTGCCTAATGGGATCCAGTAAACAATCCGGGGTCAGTTGTGGAGTCTGGAGTCCACAGGATTCCTGGGACTGAGATGTTGCAGCTCCCAGTGCTGCTGGGTTTCTTGGCAGCTTCTCGCTGGGGAGGGCATCATTAGCATCTTGAGGGTCCTTTCCATAGGCAAGTAGAGAGCTACTGAGTGGCTCAAGGAGGAAGTGAGGTAAGAAATGCCTGCTGGTCCAAGAAATGTCCTCTGAGCTCAACTGTGGGCCTGAGTCTGGGGATAATGTGTGAGGCTGACAGAGGCAGGGCATGCCTGGGGGTGTGGAGGGCAGCAGAGGGGTGCGGGGCAGACTTGGACAGCATTTGCGGTGAGATTCTCTTTGCTTTTGTGCTGAACTGACTGATCTTTGTGATTGCTGCAACAGTGGGAAGGGGAGTTGACAGTCCCAAGGTGGCTTGGGACTCTGCTTTGCTGCAGAGACTGATTCAGACCCAGAATCACCTGAACAGAGGTTTACAAGTAGCCTGGAGACTGAAGAATCTCACACTCTTCCTTCCTCCACCCCTGGTGAGTCTTTTGAACTCTGGGGTTCAATAGATTAGTTCAATAGACTATCCTTATTCATTATCAAATATTCAAATATTTATTGAACACCTACTGTGTACCCAGCACTATTCTCCATCTTAGGGTTCATCAGTGAACAAGCAGACAAGAATCTTCTCTCATGGGAAACGGACACTAGTCACAAACCAATCAAGCAAACCAGTGTAACTCCTGTAATAGATAGAACAGGACAATGGGACAGTGTGAATGGGACAGGGGCAGTGTCGTCCTGAAGATAAGAAGGAGCTAGTCCTGGGAAAACCTGAAGGAAACACATTCCAGGTGGAGGGAGCAGACGTGGGCTTGGAGCATTTGGGAAACAGAGAGTGCACAGGCATGTCCGGGGGTGAAATGAGCTGGGGGAGTGAGCATGCAATGACTACAGTGGAAAGGCATGTCCGACTCTTAGTGACGCCATGGACTGCAGCCCACCAGGCTTCTCCGTCCATGGGATTTTCCAGGCAAGAGTACTGGAGTGGGGTGCCATTGCCTTCTCCGACTTTCCTTCTAGTCTGGCCTACTCTTTCCCACAGACCTGGTCTCAACCCAGGCTATGGGCCTCATTGCCAGCTCCCTTGGGATGGCTGATTTTATGCATTGACTTGGCCAGGCAATAGTACCCACTTATTCAATTAAGCACTAGTCTAGATGTTGTTGTAAAGGTGCTTTGTACATATGCTGAACATCTGCAATCAGTTTGACTTTTAAAAAAGAGAGATTATCCTCAATAGTCTTGGGTGGACCTCGTTCAATCAGTTGAAAGGCCTTAGGAGCCAAAGTAAAGTCTCCCAGAGGAAGGAGAAATCCCACCTGCAACATTAGCTCCTGCTCAAGAGTATGCAGTCTCAGTTTCCCTACAGGTTTCAGACTTTCCAGCCTGAAAGACACATGTACACATTGGTTCGGTTCCCTACTAGAACCCTGACAATCCACTCCTTCTGTCCCAGGCACTCCTGCCACCACCACTGACCTTGCAGCCGGCTCCCAAATGGACAAAATCCAAACTGCTCCTCCAATTCATGGCAAGACCAACCAGCCCCTAGTCACAAGGTCAATTGATCGGGTTGACTGTCCTGCTAATATTATCAACACCAAAAACAAATAACATTTTACTGAGCTACTACTCTGGGCCAGAGGCCATGCCAAGCACTTTTTATGCATTGTCTCATTTAATCCTCATAGCATCATACCTAATAGGAACTATTATTATTCCTGTTTCTCCAAGGAAGGGATTAACACTCAAATGCTTTATGCAGCCTAAATTCATCCAGCTCCTAAGAGGCAGAGCCAAAATTTATACCTGCTCCAACAATATCCTAATCCAAGCTTCAGTGATTACTTGCTTAGGCTACAATGTCTGTGCCCTGCTCCCAGACTTGCCCTAAATCTGTTTTTAACACAGCAGTTGCAGCAGGCTGAATGGTAGCCTCCCAAAACCTATCCAGAACCCGTGAATGGGACCTTGTGCTTTAGTTGCTCAATTCTGTCTGATTCTTTGTGACCCCATGAACTATAGCCAGCAAGGCTCCTCTGTCCACAGGGATTCTCCAGGCAAGAATACTGGAGTGGGTTGCCATGCCTTCCTCCAGGGGATCTTCCTGACCCAGGAATCAAACTGGGGTCTCCTGCATTGCAGGTGGATTTTTACCAGCTGAGCTACCAGGGAAGCCCAGCTTCCTGGAATAAGGAATGTGACCTTATTTGGGAAAAAAGGTGTCTGCAGATGTAATCAAGGACCTTGAGATGAAACCAACCTTGATTAGAGTGGACCCTAAATCCAATGACAAGTGTGCTAAAGAAGAGAATGGAAAAAAGATACACAAGTAAAACCATAAGAAGTTGGAGGTGGAGATTGGAGTATGCAGCTGCAAGCCAAGGAATGCCAAAGACTTCAGCAACCACCAGAAACTAGTGAGGTATGGAACACTCTCTCTTCGAGCCTCTGGAAAGAACCAACCTTGCTAACACTTTGACTTTGGACTTCTGACCTGCAGCACTGTGAGAGAATGAGCTGCTGTCGCTTTAAGCTACCAATCAATGTGTGGCTTGAACGTTATTGTTATAGCAACTCTAGGAAACTAATACAGTCGTTAGAGTGATCCTTTAGAAACATAAATCAGGTCATGTCGTTTTCCTATGCAAAACCTTCCAGTGGCTTCATATTACACTCAAGTATAACTCAGATCCTTTCCTCCCTGACTGGACAGGAATGCTCTGATGGCAGGGGCTCTTTTGTTCATTGCTACATCCTCAGTACAAAATCCGGAGAAGGTGATGGCACCCCACTCCAGTACTCTTGCCTGGAAAATCCCACAGGCGGAGGAGCCTGGTGGGCTGCCGTCTATGGGGTCGCACAGAGTCGGACACGACTGAGCAACTTAGCAGCAGCAGCAGCAGAAGTACAACACATGAGTCGAGAGCCCAGGGCAGAGCCTTGGTGGGCCTGGGTGGTTCAGAAAGAACTAGAACTCTCTGTTAGTGGTTAGAAGCCCAGGGGATAGACCACACTGGCCGACGGATGCAAGCAGGCATCCTGTAACCTCAGAATTCAAACTCATCATTCATAATTCCAAAAGCCAGGTTAATATGGGTATGGCTTCCTATTGTCTGGGGATGGAAAGTCTAATCTTGATTAATGTCTTACCTTAGAAATTGGTATAAAGTGACTCTCATAAAGGTTAAATGGAAGAATGTTGACAAGTAACCTTGTATTTATATGTAGAGCTCTCTGAAAAAGCCAGATATCGATAAGGCATATAAAAAGAAGAAAAATTACAAAGGATTAAAAGCAAATGCTTATCCTCTAACTCAAAAAGAATGTCCCTGAACTTAAAGAATCATGCTGGCTGCTAGGTGTTGGGTACCTTCTATGCCTCAGGGACTCTGCTAAGCATTTTGCTTACATTTTCTCATTTAATATTCACAACAACCCTCTGAGGTGGATATGATGATGTTTTCCATTTAGAGAAAGGGAGATTGAAGTTCTGAAAGGGTAAGAAACTTCCCCAAGGTCATGCAGTTACTACGTGACAGATCTGGGACTCATGATGGTCTAACTCTAGAGCCTGTGCTCCTAACTGTCTTACTTCATCTAAGACATAGAGAACTGAAGCTTGAGAAACAATTGAAAAGTGCTTTCATTTCCATTTGGGGAAAGAAATGGATGAACAAGGCAAGGACTGCTTGGGGGAGATTTTAACTTACGAGAGAGAAAGTAGAACTGCTCAATTGCTATTCGAATTTTGACTTATCTACTAAGGAGAATGATTTTGCCACAAGAGAAAAGTAGAATAAAGAGGAGGGAGTCAGGGCTCAGTGTGGATGTGAAGGCAGGAAGCCAGCACAGCTCATAAACATGAGCTCAGGTCTCCAGGCTTAGATAAAATTCACCTTGTGGGCCTGTTAGAACTTTCAAGCATAAAATCTATGGTGCTGGTTGCTGCTTGGGACAAGAGATGCAACCTTTGAACTTCTCCCTTCTCCTTTGCCTGGTATCTGTTTCTCCTCAAGATATTTTCAGACTCAGATGGGAAGATTTTTTTTCCCCCCTTCTCCACATCTATTCCTTGAGAGACTTTTGGCATAAGAAGAGTATGTCACACATGAAGGTATATACCACATATGTGGCAAATTTCTTAATGAGTTAAGTGTTAAAATGTTCTCTTCCCCTTCTCTTCGGCCTTACATTGGAGCACTGCCACTAAGAAGAATGGTGTGTAGCAAAGATAATTCCATATAGCAAACAACAAAAAATAACCTATTGTTCATGTGTCTCAAGTGAGTTGGGAACAGACTGGGTGGCGCTACTGGTCTTGCCGAGACTTGCTCATGTGCCTGGAGTCCAGTGAGGAGGTTGCCTGGTGTGATCTCTCTCAGGTCTGCCCCACTGGCCCCTTAGGCTTGCGTGCTGTCCGGGAGTGCTCTCATGGTGGAGGCAGAGGCGCAGGAACACAGTGGAGACACGAGGCCCGAGGGCCTGTCCTCGGAGCTAGTTCTGTTGGGCAAAACAAGCCATAACTGAGGCCCAGACTGAAGAGGTGGGAAGACAGAGTTGGTTTTTTTAATAAGAGGAACTGGAAGGTCACATGGCCATGAATGATGTTAATCTCCCTCAAGTATCTGGTTTGGGCCAGGCATTGCTTTGGGAGTATGAGTGTAAATAGTCATGTCCCTGCCCTTGGGTTTTCTAATTCATTAAGGCCAGTACCTATCAATACTGGACTATTCCCTGGGCGGGAATGTGAAGCTTTGGCTAATGCATGAGTTTATAGCGAGTTCTTTATTCATGCGGGACACGTCTTTTTTTTTTTTTTTTTTTACTGTGTGCTGCCTATTTATATCCCCATGGTTGACTGTAGCAAATGGTTCTCTAAAGTGGAGAGATTTGTTCCAGTAAACATTCCTACTCAGCAATTGCACCATCATCTCATTATTTTTCTTAAAATTGCCCAAGAAGAAGGAGAAGTTCTTTGGTGTGTATAAGTGGGCTGCGGGAGTTGAAGGTCAGACAGGGAGAATACTAGGAATATGCAGGCAAAGTTAGTAACTGACATCTCCTTCTGCCCAAAGATGGGCTTGGTGAATCACATCATTGATTCTCCTGTGTTATGTTTCCTTGATTGAAATACAAAGTCAGCAGTCTTCAGCCTAGCTCAACAAAAATAGCAGCCTCACTTCAAGGCTTCCCAGATGGCTCAGTGGTAAAGAATCTGCCTGCCAGTGCAGGAGATACAGGAGACATGGGTTCAATCCCTGGGTCAGAAAGATCTCCTGGAGGAGGTATTCTTGCCTGCTACAGTCCAATGGGTCACAGAATCCGTCACAACTGAGTGACTGAGCACACACACACTCCTTATGAGGTTATGGGAAAGGAAGTTAGGATTTCTCAGAGCCACAGAGCTTTCACCAAGAACTTGTCATATTGAACCAACTCTTATTCCTTTTATGATCACATTATTGTACTGTCATAACAGCCTGGAGGCAGGATGTTCGTAATGCCCAGCAAGGCAGCTGGTAAAATATTTTATAAAACTTGCATAGTCAACAGGATGAAACATGACTTGGATAAGTTAACAAGTTGATTTATAACTGAATGTTTACATATGAAGATCTTATACTAATGTCAATTTTTGGAGGGTAGGGTGGAAATTTCTCCATCAGAACATTGCAGGACATTTCTTGTTTGTAATATGGCTGGGATACAGTTGTAGTGGGCAAACCTGTCAAATTTCCAAATGATTCAAAGCCAGAAGGAAGAAGTTTGTGTAATGGATGGTGGAATCAGGATTCTACATCATGTGACAGACCAAGAGGATGGGCTGAAACTAAAGGATGAATTCGAATAGGAATAAATCCACAGCCAAGAAGGGACCTTGAAGAGTAATTTGCAGAGGTATGGGATAGCAGAGCCCCAGCTTAACAGCACACAGTCAATTAGAGCCAAGCCTGTGACATGGTGGATAAAAAGCTCTCTTCCTAAACTGAATTAATAGAAGTGGAGTGTTAAGATCAAGGGAGATTATAGTTCCCCCTGTCTCCTGAATTTATCAGACCACAAACATTCAATAAAACATTTATTAAGTAGCTCTCTGTATCAAAGTCTTAGGCAGTTTACTTCTTAAATAAATTGATGTGAGTTACGAGGATTTCCTACATCCCAGTGCTGAACAAAAGGTATCTGAAAACTCCTACTTACAGCTGGGTTACAAGTGCCAGGACTTGGTGTATGGCCTGAGTGCTCATTTATAGCCTGTGGGGTCAACTTGCCTTTTGCTCGTTCACCATTTCTTAACTCAAACCTCTTATTGCAAGTAAATGGACTTGTTTACTTTGATTTTCTTCTTTTATTAATCAGCATCCCTTTAATGGTTCATATGATAGCATCAGGGCTCTGTGTTCATTCCTGTTCATCCTTTTGATGTTGGTATCATTCTCTCTTACTGCAGAGAGCTTCTTCTATATTTCAGTGGAAATGGCCAGAAGGGCTTAAGATTATATTATCCTTAAGGCCCATACTCTTAAAGCAAGAGACAGACATTCTACTGGTGCTTATATATCAGAGAAACTCTGCTTGGACCGACATGTCATATAGTCACTCAAACTGGCCACTTCTGAGTAATGGTGTTCACACCTGTCGTGGCTGTAAGGGTGTTTGTGTGTGTATGTTGTATGGGGAGGGGGGTGTGTGTGAATAGCAGGTTTGGCCCCATGTAAAAACCACACGAAATTTTCCACAGGGACGAGCATAGGTTTTATTCCAAGAGAAATGAGCATAGTATGCTAGGGAGACAAATATATCTATAAACTTTTCTCCTAAAGAAATCATTAGAATACGGGTAAGAGGAAGAGGAAGAAAGATGGCTCAGGGGACCCATTTATTTTTAAATGTGTTCACCAGTTCCTGAATTATAAGAGAAAGTTAAAGTATTAGTCGCTCAGTCCTATTCGACTCTTTGCGACTCCATGGACTGTAGCCCACCAGGCTCCTCTGTCCATGGAATTCTCCAGACAAGAATACTGGAGTGGGTTGCCATGCCCTCCTCCAGGGGATCTTGCCAACCCAGGGTACAAACCCAGGTCTCCTGCATTGCAGGCAGACCAGGGATGAGCCACCAGGGATGGCTGCAATTCCTTCTGATCAGACATTATGTTAAGACTGTAGCAGGCTGAGATTTGCTGCTTTTTTTCCCACTTAAAATTGGGGTTTGTACTTCCTACCTCCCTTCTTCTGTTGTTTGGATGTATGAAGGAACATCCTGGAAAAGCCTGAAGTCCTCAGGTGAAAAAATATTAACAAGGAACACACTGATGATGTCCTGGTAATTTTCAAGGAAGTCCTGGATCTCTTTTGCAGATGGTCCAGAGAGAAGTGGGAAAAGACACACTGATTTTCAGCTCAGTTCCATTTCTGTCTCTGCTTGTTGTGGCTGATCATTTTGAAGACTCCCACAGAGCAGGGAAATGGGGACTTTCAGCCTCACTTCTCCTGGTCTGATAGAGTAGCTGCAGGACATGTGGTGGGGTCACGTGCTCCCTGCAAACGGACAGGGAACACGGATTTCTGGCTCTAGAGGATCTGATGCTCAGACTAACTTGCACTCCAGGATCCCCGAGGCCCGTCCACACCATCACATCCTCCGCCTCTTGATTACTTGGGCTGGCAGGGAAACGCCTGCGCGGGCACCCAACAACGTCGTTAATCTTGATGTCACCTGCTTTGGCTGTGGACTTCACTCTAGGGCTTGAGAGTCATTTTGCAGAAAATATTCAATCCTAATGATGTTTATGGTGACCGATATTAGAATGGGTGAGTTCTGTGAATGCTGTCAAGCCGGCTGGCCTGTGATTGGAAGTCATTTGGTATCAGAAAACTGGCCTTCAGTGGAAAGGTCACCACAGATTATACACAAAATAGGTGAGCCGTGGGATGTTTGGAGTGATTATTGGTACTCAAGTTTAGAACCACAGAGGCCATCCTTTTGCTTATTTTTCCTTCTTCCTTGGAAGCTGTATGTTATTTGCCTTTCCATTTATCTGAGAAATTGAAAGTGGAAATTCGCTGCTATTTATCTACTGTACATTCTAAGTACCTGTCATGTTTCATTGTCCCCAACCCTGCAGAAAAATGTATACATCAGGTTTTTAAATATGTTTTTACCTTAATAGAATTTTATATGTAGAGATATAATATTAAAAGATTCATATAACTGCATAAAATATATTCAGTGGATATATTAATATATATACATTTATATTTCATATGAAAATATATTTCATGTGTGCAATATCTATTTAAAATATATGGAATACATTTTATCTTCTTGTAACCCTGTGAGATATGATTATCTTCATTTTTAATAGATGAAGAAACAGAAGAAATTAGCTAGCTTTCACAAGATCACAGAGTCAGCTGCACATAATAGACACCAACCTTGATTCATTTCAGCAGAAAATAAATTTATCAAAATGGTATTGTGTCTGGGAGGGCTGGAATACAGGACTAGAGGCCACAGTCAGGAATAACTGCCAAAGATCGTACTCCTGCTGCCTCAGGTTCAAACCCCGAGGTGTTTCCTGCTCACAGACAGCTGAGAGAGAGAGACTGGGGACTTCATCATCGCAGCCCGTGGAATACAATGAAGTTGATGCTACCGTCTTTCTTAGAATGGCTGCCTCAGGCTCTGCTTCTTTGGTAGACCTGCTTCCATTTTCAAGTTTGGGCATGTGAGTCTGATGGGAGGCTTTTGCTTTGAAAGGGATATGTACATTTATAAATGGAAGAAAAAATGTGTTTCAAACACTAATTCTGAAACTTGGGGAAAGTTCAACATTATAATGTAGTGAATTGTTAGTCACTGTAGTTTAATCAAGAACAACAACGAAATGGGCAAATAATGTTGGTTTGGAGGAACTATGAGAGTTTTACACTTGTGACAAAGGGGAAGATCACAGAATGTCCTTGCTGAAAACATATCTACAAAGCAACCATGTAAATGTTTTAATATTTTTCAACACAGGTGGTGCATGAACATTGAAAAATAGAATAAATATTACAAATAAGCCTCAAGTTACCTTGACCATCACCAGCAATTTCTAGAGAATTCTTCCATATGAGAAGCCTCTTATTAGATTCTTTTAAACCTATTTGTATGTATTCTCACCCATAGACTTGTATCCAAGAAAATGGGTAGTTTTATTTACTGTGTGTGTGTTTCCTTTAGCACCTAATCTTAGAGAGTTTTCTGTGTTGGGACATACAGATTTCCCTCACTAGTTTGTGTACTTCATAGTATTTCATTATATGAGTACATTAGTCAGCTTGCTCCGACAATCCCCTCTTGGTACACATCTAGGACATTTGCAGTTTTTAGCTTTTGCTAACACTGTTCCAAAGAGCCTCCTTGAACATGTCTCTTTGTGGACTCTTTCTCCACAGAGGCTATGAGCAGTGGAATTGCTAAGTCACTGGGGATGCACATTTAAACTTAATAGGCACTGGGAGATTGTCCTTGTAAGCACCTGTACCAAATTATGCTCTCACTTGCAATTTAAAAATAACCATTTCCCCACATCAATGACATTAGCGAACTTCTTAATTTTTGCCCATGTGAAGTGTTTTGTTTTGTTTTTAATTTGCCTACATGAAGTCTTTGAACTCTGGTGATGAGGAACATCTTTTTGTGTATTTGTTGGCTATTTGCATTTTCTCTTTTGTGTATGCTCTTTTCCTACTCTTCCTCATCAATATCTTCTTGCACTTCGTCTCTAGACTCCTGAGGATATTTCCTGCCTCCTGAGAAATCTGTATGCAAGTCAAGAAGCAACAGTTACAACTGGACATGGAACAACAGACTGGTTCCAGATTGGGAAAGGAGTATGTCAAGGCTGTATATTGTCACCCTGCTTATTTAACTTATATGCAGAATACATCATGCGAAATGCCAGGCTGGATGAAGCACAAGCTGGAATCAAGATTGCTGGGAGAAATATCAATAACCTCAGATATGCAGATGACATCACCCTTATGGCAGAAAGCGAAGAAGAACTAAAGAGCCTCGTGATGAAAGTGAAAGAGGAGAGTGAAAAAGCTGGCTTAAAACTCAACATTAAGAAAACTAAGATCATGGCATCCAGTCCCATCACTTCATGGGAAATAGATGGGGAAACAGTGACAAACTTTCCTCCTAAAATAAAGTCTGTCACTGTTTCCACTGTTTCCATTTGCTCCTTGGAAGAAAAGCTATGACCAACCTAGACAGCATATTAAAAAGCAGAGACAACACTTTACCAACAGAAGTCTAGTCAAAGCTACAGTTTTTCCAGTAGTCATGTATGGATGTGAGAGCTAGACTATAAAGAACTGAGTGCCAAAGAACTGATGCTTTTGAACTGTGGTGTTGGAGAAGACTCTTGAGAGTCCTTTGGACTGCAAGGAGCTCAAACCAGTCAGTCCTAAAGGAAATCAGTCCTGAATATTCATCGGAAGGATTGATGCTGAAGCAGAAACTCCAATATTTTGGCCACTTGATGCGAAGAACTGATTAATTGGAAAACACCCTGATGCTGGGAAAGATTGAAGGTGGGAAGAGAAGGGGACGACAGAGGATGAGATGGTTGGATGGCATCACTGACTCAATGGACATAAGTTTGAGCAAGTTCTGGGAGTTGGTGATGGACAGGGATGCCTGGCGTGCTGCATTCCATGGGGTCGCAAAGAGCTGGACACGACTGAGTGACTGAACTGAACTGAGGATATTTCATATAAATGGAATCATAGTATATAGCCTTTGTGCTTGACTTATTTTACTCAGGATAATGTTTTTGAGGTTCATCCATATGGTATATGCATCAGTACTTCATGACTTTTTATGGCTGAATGATATTCCATTGTATAGACGTTCCAAGTTTTGTTTATCCACTCATTATTGATGCCTGTTTGGGCTATTTCCACCTTTTGGTTATTGTGAATAGTGCTGCTGTAAACATTTGTGCCTGAATATCTGAGTATTTGTTTTTCAGTTCTTTTGTGTAGGAGTAGAATTGCTAGTTCATATGGCAATTTTATGTTTAATTTTTTGAGACTATGCTGAGCTGTGTCTATTTTCTTCCTTAACCTTCTCACCACCTCAGTGAGGAAGAGCTATAATTACCTCTTAACAGATATGAAGTTAGAGATAAGAAGAATGAGAGGCCCAGAGAAGTTAAGTGGTTTTCCCAAGGCATGCTGCGTGCTAAGTCACTTTAGTTGTGTCTGACTCTTTGTGACCCTATGGACTGCAGCTCCTCAGTCCATGGGATTCTCCAGGCAAGAGAATCCAAGAAGACTGGAGTGGGTTGCCATGCCCTCCTTCAGGGGGTCTTCCTGACTGAGGGATGGAATTCTCGCATCTTACATCTTCTGCATTGGCAGGCAGGTTCTTTAACACTAGTGCCTCCTGGGAAGCCCTTTCCTAAGGTTACATAGCTACTCAGTGGTAAAGTAGGGATTTAAACCCAGGCAGGCTGGTTCTAAAATCTGAGCCCTTAACTGCTATGCTACCCTCTCCTACAGTGCCTAAGGAGGAGGATGTCAAGATATGAGTTAGTTTGCTTCTTCAGAGGATTATTAATTGAAAGAAAAATCCTCTTACTACAGGAATGCTACCTAAGGGCAGAGCTACAAAGCCACCTACCATCTATTAAACTTTTTAACATCAAAGGGAAAGTGAACACAATCTCTGTGGGCACTTTTCTGCTCACCTGTGCAGGTGGCTCACCTGTGTCCCCTGGAGGAGTGGGAATACTTATTCTCCCAGCCTCTCCCCCTTTCTGTCATCCCTTCAGTCTCTAACAGCTTCTAAGTGCTTTGCCCCTGGGGGACTGGTGATTTCAGTTATAGTGGAACTCTCAAGCCTCGTATCTCAATGGGAAGTTGCACAGACATTTGCGTCTTCATTTCATGCCTGTCTTTCCTAACACTGGTCATAGAGAGCCCAGAATAAGTGATGTTCATAAGGATTAATACCCATTGACTGTGGAAATGTGAAATTGATTCCAGATAGCCTTTGAAATAAGACTCCAGGGTGACTGAGTAGTAGGGCGAGAGCAAAGTCTCCACTGGGTCACAACTGAGATCTGGTAACTGCAGAAAAGTGAAATGGATCCTAAGAGACACACCATTGTTAGAAAGTGCCAGCATCACTGTGGGGCAGACAGGCAGCAAAATCTTTGCTGTATCTGCTACCCCAGGGAGGACTGAAGAGCCTAGCTGTATCCCACAGTGCTCCCATCTTCTAAAGTGGCATCTTTCTTCTGTCTACTAGAAGGGGTGGAATGCCCCCGTCACCTGAGTGTGTTAATAAATAGCTGGCTGCCTACCAAGGTGTGTGCTATTGAAGCAAAAAATTGCATTTTCCAATTTTTAAACAAGTTTTCAAACTCTCTTGGCAAGTTGAAATCTGTTGCCTATTTCATATAAATAAAAACTTCTGGAACGTACCTTGATTTATTTTTCTGTGTGTGTCTTGTAGTCAGCCATTAAGCTGAGCGTCTTCCATTTGCTCCGCTAGCCCCATCAGTGGGTTCTCTTGCCCTCTGGTTTCTCACTGGGTTTGGTCAATGGGAGGCACTAGCAGGAGATTGGAGGGAAGGATGAAATGGAGTTGAATACATTTGAGTTTGTGATTCACTTCCTGGTGGGACACAGGTCAGTGGTGGTTGTGTTTTTCTGTGGTGGGGCATCGCTCCTGTCAGGTGGTCCTCTCCCAAAGCTACAGGTTTTTTTATTTTGACTTTCGGTAATTCTCCCTCCATTTGTCCCTTCAGTGAGAGGGTAGTATCTACTTCCTACTATTGTAGGAAGAGCTTTGTGACCTGTGGGTTTTCCTCAGCTTGCCACTTCTTTATATACCACCCCTCCTTCAGCAAGCCATCTGTTTCTGGCCATGATTCTGACTAGGACAGCCACTCAATACCTCTGGTCCCTATGACAGCTCTCAGACATTGACAGGTAGGGGCAAGACTGCCAAGGCTGGAACAGGATACAGATCAACTATCAAACTGTGACCCTATCATCTTGTGCCTGATGAGACTGGGCCAGAGAACGGGAGATCTGAGGGCTGAGGGATTTGGTCAGGAGATGGGGATCGCAGAGGAATCTGGAAAAGTTACCTAAGAGAGACATCCAGAATAGAGGGCAGAAAATTAATGCCGCAACTCAAGGGGCAGTTGGTGAGATGATTTGTGGATTTCAGCTATATACACACACACTTTCATACACGCCTTTATTGTTCGAGTAGATTTTCCCTTTCCTTAGTATACATTGAGAAGAGTCACTTTTCATGTGCATCTAAGATCTCCCCAGCCCTTCACCCCAGGATCTGAGCTCCTTGCAGGTTCTTGGAGTAACCCAAGCCTTTTCTTACTCCTGTCCATTCAGTGCAAATGGTCCACTTTGACAACTTTTTCATCATGATAATTCATAGTCCTTCTTTAAGGCTTAGTCAACCATGATAATTTTTAGTCTTTAAGGTCAACTGAGAGGCCCAGGAAGCCCTGGTCTGATGGAGGTGACTTCTGGGCACCCACAGCATCATACTAGTCTTCCTTCCCATCCCCCCACCGCCAGAGCATTGGACAAATCTGTCCAGTAGGATTTCGGTCCCACTTATTAGCAAGTTGTAGTTTAGAGATCTTAGTTAAAGAGAAAGAAGGTTAAAATTCCTAATATTTTGGGGATTTTGGAGGCAGTGGGATAAAAAAGTCTGTATCTGTACTTTGAGACTGGGAAAAGAGCTCCCAGAAGTTCTGAAAAATTCTGTTTTACAAGGTGAAGACATATACCTCTAAACATGAAATCAAACTCCTTATACATTAAATAAAATGGAACACATCAACAGTGGTTCAAGGGAAAGCAAAATCCCCCAGGAGAGAAGGCAAAGAAACAACTCCTGGGGTAAGAGGGCATTTTCTTCATGATTCACTAAGCTTTTCACCCTCAGGAGGGCCCAGATAAATGTGTATGAAGAAAACTATGTATCTATTTGTCATGGTGTGTGGGGGAGGTCCTGAAGACCACCCCCGGGTTTGGTGATTTGCTAGGAGGATTCCTAGACTCAGCATATAGCTATACTGACGGTTATGATTTATTACAGCAAAAGGATACGAAGCAAAATCAGCACAAGGGAGAAGTGCTTAGGGCAAAGATCAGAGGAAACGCGCTACAAGCTTCCAAGAGTCCTCTCCCAGTGGAGAACGTCACGCAGGATGTGCTTACTTCCCCCAGCAATGTGTTACCACAACACTTGAGACGTGTCCACCAGGGAAGTTCATTAGAGACTCAATGCCTAGGGTTTCTACTGGGGTCACCCTCTGTCTGGCACATGGCTACATTCCAGACTCCCAGGAGGAAAGCAGGTGTTCACCACAAAAAAGTCCCACTGTTTTAAGAGTCTAGGCATAGTGAGTCCTCTTCTCAGTTCTGGGAATGGTGGAAACCCCCCTCAAATCCAAATTTCCAGATGCCATCCAAGGGCCAATCTTTAAGCAGCCTTTCTAAGAACAGCAGTCCTCAATACTGCTTCATTTGCTCCTTTTCTCACATGGTGTCACACTGGTTCCCCCTGGTTCATGGGGGCAGCTCTATAATTCACCAGCAAGTAGAATCCCTTTTCCTTAGATTCCGTGAGGAACTGGGGCTTCCTAAAATGTCAGCTCAGATTTTTTTTTGCAGATACCTTACCACTGATTTCCAAGCCACTGTGGCACTGCTAACAGTTGGCTTCAATTAAATTGTTACCCACACCCCCTTCTTTGCATCCCAGCCTGAAGGGCTTAAGTTCAAATTCCCAAAAGCCATCCCTGCTGCATGTAAGACATATCTCAGAGCCTTGCCAGGAGTTAAATCCTATGTCACAAGAGGGCTCCCATGAAATAAACTCTTTTATACAAAAAACTTTATCTTCTGCCCTCATTGACCAAGCACCCAGGGATTCATTTCCAGTCATGGTCTCCTGGTTCTTGCCCAGCCGTGTAAACCAGTCCTGTGGCTACTATGGCATGCATCCCTCTCTCCCTAACAAGCCCAACACTTGCTCATTAGGTTAGGCTGAGAGTTAACACTTGCTGTTGGTCTGGTAGTCAGCAGTGCAGGTGGGAACATTGTGTCCTTAGGCACCTGGCGTATTTGTGGCATTGCTATTCTTCAAGCAGAAAATGCGGCCTGTCTTCCAACAAGAAAAGGAGGACACTTTAACAGGCCCAGACAGTTCAGGGGGCTCTTCGGGTCGAAAGTAATCAAGTACATCTTCCCAGATATCCCCAACCCCAGTTCTCAGAGTCCCACTCATTCCATCAAGGCCCTGACTTGAGTGTAGGACATGTGCCTAGTCTGAAAATTCAGCCTTCTCTCAAGTTCTGCCACTCTTAGAGATAAGTCCTGTGTCTGTTCTCCAGCTCTGGTTTCAAGCTGAAGAATATTAGGGTTCCTTTAACTACTGCCAAGGAGGCTTTCTAACACAATGCAATTTGCTCTAAATTGTTGAAAGATTGCCCTGAGGCTGTCATTTTTTTTCCTCTCCGATGTGTTCGTGGTATTCAGCAACAGCCAACTCAATTTTGCAGTCCAGATAATTACTCTATCTTTCACTCCTTCTTGACACCAGAGACGTTGCAGAAGCCAGCGCATCCCCTTCCACCTCCAGCCTGTCCCGGTTATCCACAGGTCAAAGTCTTAGTAATTGCACTGTGCCAGTGTGCTAGGGATGGATGGGGCTCCATCTCCCCTCAATGATGGAGGCCTCTTTGCCAGGCAGCCAAGTCGTGATTCAACTCTAGATCCTTTCCTTTGAATCTCATTCTTAGGTCTGCTTCTCAAACTCTCTTAGGTTAGTGTGGGGGTGGGGGAGCAAAATAATGGCCCTAAAGATGTTCATATTTTAATTACTGGAGCTAGTATCTTACCTGACACGGCACAGCAGACTTTGCAGATGTGGTTAAAGGAAGGATCTTGACATGGGGAAACTAGCCTGGATTATCCAGTGGGGTTCAATATACTTATAAGCATCATTGTAAGAGGGGAGAGGGAGGGGTCATAGTCAGAGAACCTGAAGTGACAATGGAAGAAAAGCTTGCAGTGAATGTGGACCATGACTAAGAAGTGCAGGTAACTTCTAGGTACTGGGAAAAGTGAGGAATGGATTATCCCCAAGAATCTCCCGAAGGAGCATAGTCCAGCCAACACTTTGATTGAGCCCAGTGAGACCTAGGTCAGATTTCTGACCTCCAGAATGATAATATATTTGCAATGTTTGAGTTGCTAGATATGTGGTAATTTGTTACAGCAGTGATAAGAAGCTAATATATTTGGGTTCCCTAGAAGCAGAGCCTGAGACAGGGATTTGGGTACCCATGATTTATTGAGAGAATGCTCTCAGGAGACTCCTGTAAGAGAGTAAGGGAGACAAGATGAAAGGGAATTGCTAATCAGGGCTGTGGCCCTGATTAAAATCTAGCCTTGGCCTAATTCATGGAGGGTGGTTGTGCTCTGGATATAGACCACATTGAGGAGTTATTCTCTCTTGAGGCAAGGAGGCTGCCCTTTGATTCCAGTTTTAGCCAGTCATTGGTGGCTCCTGGGTTGATGGCTGTCATGAGGCTTGGGAACAGCGTGTATCCTCCTAGATGACATGAGTCCTGTAAGCAGAACCATTCTCTGACAAGGGAGGCACCTGTGACCTGTTAGCAGCTAATACTCACAGAGCGCGGATGGGTGCACAGTCCCAGTAAAGGTGATCCTTGAACAGAGCAGAACTTGTATACCACAAGGAAACCACCTGACATGCCAGGCCAGAGGAATACAAAATATGTAAGCAAGTGTGGGTTTTTTAGCCTGATTGCTTTGGCCTCCAAATGCAGACTCAATTTGGTTTGCAAAAACACAGCTAGGTGGATTTATCTTCCTAATGACCAGTTACTCAGTGGTTTTACAGAATTCAGCTGCTTTACTGAATTCTTTCGGCTTCTGTTTTAGTTTGTTTAGGCAACCTTGGCTTGCAGTTGACATCAGGCCCCCGGCAAGATCACATTTGAGTGAGAAGTCCTTTGGACTCACTGATGTGACTGGTGATTTTTGGCTGTTTTGGGATTTCCAGTGGGGGGCAATTCTGGTCCTGGAATACTGATCATTGGTCTGTCCCCTTACTTGATCAACACAGGAAGTGGGATACCGGTAGACAATCTCCAGTGGAGATAGGTTTTCAGCCTTAATTATTTTACCCCATAATGGCACGATGAACACATCCAAACGAATGGAAAATGGGATTCTTCACTGAGCCGCATCGTGCCCCAGATCCGTAATTTGATACAAAAGCTTCACACAAATTGAAATTAAAATGCATTTTAGATGCTTCCTCCCATCAAAGCAGTTTGCACCAGCAGGCTTCTCTCTTTCATGAGTTTGCTATAGAAATAGGGGAACCAGGCAGCTTTGCTCTTGGCGGCTGTGGAAGTAACACAATCTCCCTGCTTGTCAACTGCAGGCAAGAAAATGGAATAAAATGAAAACCAATTGGAGGTCTAATTATCCTTTTTAAAATGACTTCATCCTGTAGAGTGGCCCACTGAATACATAAAAGGCACCTTTCTTTTCATTTCTTTTGTTTCCCTCGGGTGTTTGGGGCCACAGTAACAGAGGCAGTCACACGGGGATACAGGAGATGCACTCAGTGTTTGAGTCCAATTTACTTGCTTAACAGCATTTATAGCGGGTGTGGCTATCTGTCAAGCATTGTCTCAAACACTCCTCAGACAGAACACATTTATTTTTCGTAAAGACTCTACAAAGGACATCTCTTACCTTCTGAGATGGACTGTATTCTGCCTACGGAATGTATGAAAGTGAAAGTTGCTCAGTCCTGTCTGACTCTTTGTGACCCCATGGACTATACAGACCATGCAATTCTCCAGACTAGAATACCGAAGTGGGCAGCCTTTCCCTTCTCCAGGGGATCTTCCCAACCCAGGGATGGAACCCAGGTCTCCTGCATTGCAGGCGGATTCTTTACCAACTGAGCTATCAGGGAAGTCCATAGTTCAGATCAGTTCAGTCTCTCAGTCATGTCAGACGCTTTGCGACCCCGTGGACTGCAGCATGCCAGGCTTCCCTGTCCAACATCAACTCCTGGAGCTTGCTCAAACTCATGTCCATCGGGTCAGTGATGCCATCCAACCATTTCATCCTCTGTCGTCCCCTTCCCCTCCTGCCTTCAATCTTTCCCAGCATCAGGGTCTTTTCCAAGGAGTCAATTATTCACATCAGGTGGCCAAAGTTTTGGAGTTTCAGCTTCAGCATCAATCCTTGCAATGATAATATTCAGGACTGACTATATTTAGGATTGACTGGTTTGATCTCCTTGCTGTTCAAGGGACTCTCAAGAGTCTTCTCCAACACCACAGTTCAAAAGCATCAATTCTTCAGCTCTCAGCTTTCTTTATAGTCCAACTCTCACATCCATACATGACTACTGGAAAAACCATAGCTTTGACTAGATGGACTTTCATTGGCAAAGTAATGTCTCTGCTTTGTAATATGCTGTCTAGTTGGTCAAGCTTTTCTTCCAAGGAGGAAGCATCTTTTAATTTCATGGCTGCAGTCACCATCTGCAGTGAATTTGGAGCCCTCCAAAATAGTCTCTCACTGTTTCTATTGTTTCCCCATCTATTTGCCATGAAGTGATGGGACCAGATACCAGAATCTTAGTTTTCTGAATGCTGTTTTAAGCCAACTTTTTCACTCTCCTCTTTTACTTTCATCAAAAGGCTCTTTAGTTCTTCTTCAGTTTCTGCCATAAGGGTGGTATCATCTGCGTATCTGAGGTTATTGATATTTCTCCCAGCAATCTTGATTCCAGCTTGTGCTTCATCCAGCCTGGCATTTTGCAAAATGTACTCTGCATATAACTTAAATAAGCAGGGTGACAATATACAGCCTTGATGTACTCCTTTCCTGATTTAGAACCAGTCTGTTGTTCCATGTCCAGTTGTAACTGTTGCTTCTTGACCTGCATACAGATTTCTCGGGAGGCAGGTCATTTGGTCTGGTATTCCCATCTCTTTCAGAATTTTCCACAGTTTGTTGTGATCCACACAGTCAAAGGCTTTGGCATAGTCAATAAGGCAGAAGTGGATGTTTTTCTGGAACTCTTTTGCTTTTTCAATGATCCAACAGATGTTGGCAATTTGATCTGTGATTCCTCTGCCTTTTCTAAATCCCGTTTGAACATCTGGAAGTTCATGGTTCACATACTGTTGAAGCCTGGTTTTGAGAATTTTGAGCATTACTTTGCTAGCGTGTGAGATGAGTGCAATTGTATGATAGTTTGAACATTCTTTGGCATAGCCTTTCTTTGGGATTGGAATGAAAACTGACCTTTTCCAGTCCTGTGGTCACTACTGAGTTTTCCAAATTTGTTGGCATATTGAGTGCAGCACTTTCACAGCATCATCTCTTAGAATTTGAAATAGCCCGGTTGGAATTCCATCACCTCCACTAGATTTGTTCATCATGATGCTTCCTAAGGCCCACTTGACTTCGCATTCCAGGATGTCTGGCCTTAGGTAAGTGAGCACATAACTCATCTTCTTCT
Organism: Bos grunniens; assembly: GCF_055505025.1. Lineage (NCBI taxonomy): Eukaryota > Metazoa > Chordata > Mammalia > Artiodactyla > Bovidae > Bos > Bos grunniens. The sequence goes on from NC_141182.1 coordinate 8,996,416, forward strand.
GTGAGAACTCCATAGTATATCCTTCACTAAGTCTGCTTCTACTTAAAAGAAACCCAAATTCCATGAAGTAAGTAGTTGATTGTTGCTATGTTAGGGACACTAAGGAATAGAGAGGTGAAGTGACTTGCCCAAAGTCACACAGCTAATAAGAAGCACTAGAGCTGGAATTTTAACTTGGGTCGAAGTTCAGTAGTCATGTATAGATGTGAGAGTTGGACCATAAAGAAGACTGAGTACTAAAGAATTGGTGCTTTCGAACTGTGGTGTTGGAGAAGACTCTTGAGGGTAATTTGGTTTGGAAGGAGATCAAACCAGTCCATCCTAAAGGAAATCAGTCTTGAATATTCATTGGAAGGACTGATGCTGAAGCTGAAACTCCAATACTTTGGTCACCTGATGCAAAGAACTGACTCCTTGGAAAAGACCCTGATGCTGGGAAAAACTGAAGGCAGGAGGGGAAGGGGACGACAGAAGATGAGATGGTTGGATGGCATCATCGACTCAATGGATGTGAGTTTGAGCAAGCTCTGGGTGTTGGTGATAGACAGGGAAGCCTGGTTGGTGTGTGGCAGTCCATGGGGTCACAAAAAGTCAGACATGACTGAGCAACTGAATTGAACTGAACTGACAAAGGAGACTCAGAGAATTGTGTGACTTGCACAAGATCTTAACATAAGCTGAGTCCAGAATCTGAGTCTTACAATTAATCAGTCATTCAATTGATATTTATTATGCACCACTATACTCAGACCAGGAAATAGTGAGGCAGATAGGTGCCTACATCCATTCAAATGCACAGGCTATTGAAATAAATAGCGAGACCCATCACGGTGTTTTTAGCTTTCAGTACTTTTTGACTGAAAAGATTTTGGAATACATGATATTCTTTACATGTTTTTAGGTTGGTTTTGTCAGATTTCCATTTGAAGGCAATCGAAAGAGCAAGCACTTTTACTGAGCACCACACTAAACATGAGGTGTCTCAGGTCTAACATGTTGCTTTCCCTTCCCATTGGTGGCCCAAGTCCAGGTAGCTGCTGGGAGAACATGGGTGGAAGGGGATGGTGGTGGGGACTTAATGGGACCCATGCTTAAGAAAGAAAAGAAGGAAATGCCTGGACCCAGGAAGAGTCTCACCCTGCGGGAGGCAGAGTTCCTGCACTCAGTTCCCATCACTTCTGACACACCAAAGGGAAACTAGCCCCTCACATGCCGGCTTCCTGAGGAAGATCTGAGCCGATGCAATGGAAAAGACCCTGATGCTGGGAAAGATTGAAGGCAAGAGGAGAAAGGGGATGACAGAGGATGAGATGGCTGGATGGCATCGCTGACTCAATGGATATGAGTTTGGGCAGTCTCTGGGAGATGGTGTCAGTGCTAGAGTTCATGGGGTCGCAGAGTTGGATACGACTTAGTGACTAGACAAGAGCAAAGTTCAGGACCTTAATACACTATGATCTTCACTGTTGTGATGAATCTGGGTCGAGTTTGGCTTCCACAAAGATAACAAAAGTCTCTCACCTCTCCAGGCTTCAGCCCTAAACCAGGTGGCCTCCTACCGTCCTACCAGGGGGTCAGGAGTGCAGGAGTGTGTGTCCACGGCACATTCCGATGATCATCCTCAAACACGAAGCTTCCTGTATTATTCACAAAAGGGTTGTACTATGCATACTGTTTTGTTCTAGAGTCTTTCTCTGATTATGACACTTTGGCACACTGTCCTACCAGTGGGCAGAGGTACCTCATTTTTGCTTACATTGGCCTCATATTTACCATGTACATTATCCATAATTTAACCAGTGCACTACTCCCAGACATTAGGTTTTCCAGGTTTTCTGTCATCAAGAGTAGCAATGTAATGAATATGTTTATATAGCCAAGTGTGTTTTTGTGAGTGTATTCCCAGGGCAGGTTCCTAGCTGTGGGATTGCTGGATCAAAGGGCATATACATTTTTAATTGTGATAGTTCTTGCTTCATTGTTCTCCAGACAGGTTGTTCCAACTCATATTGTCCCCAGAAGCAGATTGAGAGTACCTGTTTCTTTTCTCTCTTGATAGTACTGTGTATCGGAAAACCAAAAAATTGACCATGTGATACGTGAAAAATATCTTATTGTTGTTTCAGTTATGAGAACAGTTATGCATCTCTTTATTGTTTTTTGGCTAGTTTTATTTTAACTATCTACTTAAATCCTTTGCCCACCTTTTTTTTCTAATTAAGTTCTTTATCTTTTTCTTCCTGGTTTGTGGGTACCTCCTTCATTTTTTAAAGTCTTGGAGAGCTCTAGATCTTTGCTTTATAGCAGGTCTTATACTCTGGCCTGGTAAGACTTTTATTGAATTAACTTTCCTCCTTCCTTTTCTTTGCTTTTCTCCTCTTTAATCTTTATTTCCAAGTACAGTGCTGTGCACCCTGTGGACACAATAAACATGTGCTGATTGACTGTTTTATTTATCTGATTTTTATGGCTTCTTCCCTCTGAAGAGCTCCACAGACTTTATAGTCATTACCTCAATAATGCTCAAAGCACTCTAGTGTGGCAGCTGTAATTACTGTCAGGGTTTTTGAGACAGTGAGACAAAGGAACCGAGATTCTCCAGAATAATTTTTAGAGAGCCTCAGGAGGGGATCTGGGGAGAGATCAGCCCCTTCCCAAGCTCTGGACCAGGAGAGTGTATCAAAGAGTTCTACAGAATGACTGTAGGTTGATGGGTGGGTGATCCCTGGGTCTACAAAGATTTCTCCAAGCCCCACTCTTTAGTCTGAGAGAGAAGTAAAAATATTAGTTATGTATGCCTGGTCCAAATCCTAGTTCCTCTTCTCAACAGTTGCGTGATGATGGGAAGTAACAGTCACTAACGTTTTTTGGGCTCTTATTATATGTCAGACCACATACTGAACGTTCTTTCATGCACTGCTTCACTTGACTGCCAGAAGGTTAAATGACTTGACTGGCCTGCAGTGGCATGGAGCTAACTGTTGGTGTCTGTGGGCTGGGTGGTGGCCCTGGAAAGATATGTCCTTTCCCCTAGAACCTGTGAATGTGACCTTATTTGGAAAAAGAGTCTGCAGAAGTAATTAGGTTAAGGGTTGTGAGACAAAATCAACCTGGAATATCTGAATGAGCTCTAAGTCCAATCACAAGTGTCTTTATAAAGAGATACACGGAGGGGAGACAGACACAGAAGAGCAGAAGGCCACACAAAGACAGAGGAGGAGATGGGAGCGATGCAGCCACATGTACCGGAAGACCTGGAGCCTCTAGAAGCTGGAAGAGAAAAGCAAGGATCCTCTCCTAGAGCCTTCAGGGGAAGCAGGGAAGGGCCCTGCTGACACCTGGATTTTGGACTTCCGGCCTCCAGAACAGTGAGAGGACAAGTTTCTATTGTTTTAAGCGCTCCAGTTTGTAGCAGCTTGTTGTGGCATCCCCAGGAAACTCACGCCACTTTGACACGGGAACCACGTTTGGGGAGCTTCCAAGTCTACACCCTCAGCTCTGATGCTGGCCCGTCAGCAGGTGGCTGCCCCTCTCTGTTTCCTCACCTACAATCGAGTATAGCAATTGTGCCTACACCAGAGCACTGCTGTGAAGATGAGATGGGACAGTGTATGGCTGGTGCAGAACAGTGTTCACTAGATATTGACTCCTGTTGCTCCTAGTATTGTGGTTGTTTTCACTGAGTTTCACTGAGGTACAGCTACTTCTGTGCAGACCTCACTTAGGTACAGGGTCAGTGCCCACAGCCAATGCAGGTCCCACAGGGAGGGTACTTTGGGAATTTTAGGCTATATAAGTCATCATTCTTGGTACTTGGTAATTGAGTAAGTACCTTTGAGACACAAGTCATTGTCCCAGTGTTTTTGTTTGGTGATTACTTATGATTAGATATTTTCATTTCTTTCTGTGTTTTCCTTTGTTTTATTTTTAATACTAATAATACTTACATTTATTGTTAACTTATCATTTTCTGCTTATTGTTAACTTAGAGCAAACCATACCTTTAAGTCTCCAAGAACCCCCGCAGGTTTGGTGACTCACAGGGAGGACTTGTAGGACTCAGGGTATAGTTAGATTCATGGCTGAGACGTGCAGTAAAAGGATACAAAGCAAAATCAGCAAAGGAAAGATGCTCATGGGGCAAAATCTGGAGGAAAACAGGTGCAGGCTTCCAAGATTCCTCTCCTAGTGGAGTCACATAGGATGTACTTAAAACCCCCAATGATGAGTTATAACAAAATTGTGAAGTGTGATCTACTGTTGACTATTGTTAGAAACCCTGTGTCCGGGGTTTTACTAGGGGTTGCTCACACAGGCACCTTCTGCCTAGCGGGTACCAAAATTCCAAACTACCAGAAGAAAAGCAGTTGTTCAACATAAACCATATTGTTTGTACAAAATTGAGGTATAGTAGGCACCTTTATTAGTTTTGGAATAGTGGGAATGCTCTTAAAACCCAAGTTCCCAGATACTAGCCAAGGGCCAAACCTGTAAGCCAACCTTTCTAAGAATGGCAGTCTAAAGCGTGCTAAGTTGGAACTTAAGGTTGGAGTCTGCCTTCCAATGAAGGGGACACAGGTCTGATCCCTGGTCAGGGAACTCAGATCCTGCAACTAAGCCTGTATGCTGCAGCTACCGAGCCTGCACACTCTATTCTAGAGCCCGTGCTCTGCAACTAGAGAAAGCCCGCACACTGCCTCAAAGAGAGCCCATGCGATGCAATGAAGACCCAGCACAGCCAAAATAAAAAAAGAAAAAGAGATAAGGCCTGCTATGTTGACTCTTCTTTTCAGAGCAAGCAATAAAATGTATTCATTTCTAGGCATTATTTAATTACTGCAAGAACCTTACAGCATGGATAGTATTATTCTTCATAATTTAGGGATGAAGAAACTGAGATTTAGGGGTTTTAAGAAACCTACCCCAAATCATCTCTGGTAGATCAGAGCACAGAAATGGTTGTAATAAGTATGCAACAAGGGAGGAGAGAAGGAATTGTTTAAAATGGCTCTAACAGGGAGCACGTATGAATTACGCTGTAGCAATCCTCATATCTCAGTGACTTATAACAACTCATTTTATCTTCCAGTCAAGCTCCATGTCTATTGCAGGTCGGCTGGGGTGCTGCCCTGTGCCATCCTTGCTCTGGGACTCAGCTAATGGAGTCACTGCTGCTCGTCACTGGGGCAGGAGGAAAGCACAAGTGCACATTGCACTTTGCCTCTTAAAGCTTCCACCCGGCAGTGTGATGTGCGTCATTTCCATTGGCCAGTGCAAGTCGCATGACCTCACCCAGCTTCCGGGGAATGGGAAAGTGTTATCCTACTGGGCCTATTCATTGAACAGCCACCAGTGACTACACAGCCGCCAAACAGCATGAACTTCTGGTTACTTAGCCTTCCTTTGAACCCTCTGGTGAGCCACCATGCCCTCTCCTGAATCTGGTCCCATGGCCTAGAGGGCGTGCCTGGAGCCTAGGGGCAATGTCATGTGTCTGCTTTCTTTGCCCGTAGACTACAGACTCCCAGGCTAGAATTTACAACGATTAGTATCTTTGGGGCCGCTCCTTCACTAAGCCTCTGGTTCGCCCCTTTTCCTTTGCCAGCAAGCCAAAGTCACATGAAAACTGAAGCTGAGGAGAAACCTCTTAGCTTGATCAAGCTCTTTGAATCCCTGGCAAGTGTCGCCTAGACATCTGAAACCCTGGGTTCCTTAAAAAAGAATTCCAGGGGTATATTTATTAGCAAGCATGAATTTTGACAGATTTTCATGTTCCTCTCTCTTGGCAGGGTGTGCAGGGATCTCCTGCCAGTTTCTGACAGCCTCGTCGCTAGGTGTTAAGTGAAAAACATCATCAGCTCCATCTATTGATAGGTTTAAGTGACAGTGTATGTTGCCAATCTCAGCCAAGAATCACTGCTGACAATTTTTCTCTCCATCACCGTGCCTGGGTGGGAACCTCCCTCCACCCAACTTCCTTGGGAGCTTGAAACGCTGTTAACTGTATTAAGGCTGCATATGTCTGCATGGCTGCAAGCAGTAGGTTAGTGGAGGAATTAAGCAGGGCATATGGCTTCCGGCGGGCTGCCTGGATCGTGCCAGTGTCGCCCAGCTCTGTGCCAAGTGGAGCTGTTGAAGCTGCTGTGCCTGGTGCTCCTGAAAGGAGAGGTTTCAGCCAAATTTGTTGATTCGTGCACTCTGAGGCTGCCAGGGTTCTCTGCCTGCTTGGCAAGGCTTGTCTCTCTCATGGACAGACCTCACTCTTGCGCTCTTGCGCTGCCCTGGGGACAGTGGTCTCTGCACGTCCTCCAGTTCTCAGCCTGTAGGTCTGTTGGGTGCCCCCTTCTCCTTTCAACTCTAGTCCCACCTACTCCCTCCAGTCCTTCTCTATAAGAAAGTCAGAATGATCTTTTCAGAATGCAAAACTGATCGTGGCCAAAATAATTAAACAAACAAATGGCAACCCGCCGCCCCCGACAAAACCTCAAAAACACTCCAGTGAAACAAAAAGCTTCATTAGATTCTCATTGATGTTAGAATAAAAAACCCAAATTCCTAGCACTGCCCAAATGGTCCTGTGTGGCCACTGCCCGCCTTTCCTGCCTCATCCACAAGAGCTCCCTCTTGCTCTCCAGGCTCGAACCACATCAGCTTCTTTAGGTTCCACAGCAGCCGTGTCTGTCTCCTTCATGGGACTTGGCACCTGCCCTTTCTTCACCCCCTGTCTCTCTTTCCCTGTTTAGTAGCCCCCAACCTTGGCTGCACGTTAGAATTGTCTGGGTGCAGGACAAAAGATCCTAAAGGAATTAGTGCTTGGATCTACCACCAAAGATGTTGATTTCATTGGTCTGTAGAGGGCCTGGTAATCAGCATTTTAAGAGCTCCACAAGTAATTCTAATATGCCTCTAGGGGTGAAACCCTGACCTGGTTAATTCCTGTGCAGTCTTCAGACCTCAGCCCTATGATCTGTTCTTCATGGAAGCCTTCTTGATAGTTCTGATTAGGTCAGAATATTCCTATTACATTCTTGAAGAGCCACTCACCCTACCCTTCAAGAGTCTGGATTTTACACTTAATTATGGGATAATTGGGTTAACATCTCTCTTCCTTAGAGTTTAAGCCTCATGTAGGCCATGATTATGTATCATTTGTTTTTCACCATTGTAAATTCGGTGCTAGCACCTAACAGGAGGTCAGTAAATAATGGTAAAATGAATGAATGGATTTTTTTGGTGATCTGCATGTTTATGTTTAAAAACAGAAAATTTTTATGTACTCTGGTTTGAGACCCATCACAGCCTCTTCCAGGGCTCAGATTCTGTGATGGTGATTTCTCATTTTGTTCATATAGGACAACAAAAGATGCAATGGAAAAAAAAATGGTTCTGGGAATATCTTTTTAATAGCATTTAATTTCTGGGATTCTATATATTCAGCTATGTTGTTTTCATTGTAAATTTCCTCAAATCCTTTGTGGAAAGAGCCAAGCTATATAAATCAATATGAGTAAATAAAATTAAGCTCTACTGTTTCCCTAAGTCATCAGACAATAGAAACCTCAATAACACAGCTGCCTTCATGACTAGTAAAATTCTAACCCAGCTTTGACCAGGAGGCATTTCCAGCCCAGGCAAGATGGCACTGCAGGGCTGGAGTGTTCTTAAGTACCAGGGGGTCAAGCCATGTAAAGTGAATTACTTCTCCACTTTGTATTCTCTTCCTGGAAGATTCAGATGTGAGCTTGTCCTAATGGACAAAGCCCTTACTCTAAAGTTGGCAGACCTGAGCTTGTGTTCTGTCACCAGTTTCTACAAGTTGGCTACCTTTTCTGAGCTTGTCTCCACATCATGGAAATGGTTGAAAAAGACCCTTTTGGGATTTGTAAGAACTTGGAGCAGTAAATACAAAAGGCCCTGTCTTGTACTTGGCATGTAGTTGGGACTTGTACAATGGATATTACTCTTCCTCTTCCTTTTACTATTATTTAAAAGTTATGATCATCATAATTCTAATTATCTTTATTCCTTCTTCCCACTGGAGTGACTCAAATAATTGAATCCCTGCTACCGATGCTCTTGGAGCCTGATAGCAGCACAATGACAAATTAACACCTGCATTAGCTCCCAGAGTTAATAGTCCATCTCCTTGAAATGTCCCTCAAGGAACTTTCAACAATACATTGCCTATAAGATATATAATCTGTATTTTAAACCATAGATTTGGAAAAATACCTCTAAAGCAGGCTACAAAAAGGCACATTCCTCTCTGGTAGCACGGCCTCCCAGGGTCCACGGTAAGCCCAGATGCACTCCTGTACCCTTGAAGCAGGACATCACTGAAGGCTTCAGGATGGGTGGTCTTATAAAATCTATCCCAAGCTCATTCCCCTGGCTGAGAACACAGGTCAGAACAACTGATGAGGGGCTGTTCTCTCTTAAAATGAGAAACATTTTGGCCCAATCTCTGAAAATCGTTTAATGGCAGTTGTAGTATTAGTCACCATAGCCTGTTCCATAGGGCCCTGGATTTTAAACTCAAATGCCCAGCCCTTTTCTCTTTTCATTAAGAGTAAATGTCACAGGGGGCTGGGGAGGTTTCTTGGAGATGGCACTGAGTTACAGAAGGTGGGCACTTCCCAAATGTGATGATTCTCTTTCTTCAATGATGTCCTGAGACTGAAGTTTCCTCACTAAATGACAGAGATCTTAAAATTAACCCTATGAATTTGTCAGCAAGTGTCCAGCAGGGTTTATCACAAGTGAACTATATTTTTTCAATTTTCCCCATGTTTCAGAGCGCCTGTCTGTGTTAGGTGGGTGCAGAGATGAACATTCACAGCTCTCACCTTCAGGGCTCACAGATGGGTACAAAATTTCAGCACCATGTGGTAAGTGCTGTGGTGTGTGTACCTATATGGTGATTGGTGGTAGTCAGAACAACTCAGATTAAGCTTCACAGTAGTGTCGTGTGTTGATGGAAAGCTTAGGGTCAGTTGGGTTTGAACCCTAGCTCTGCCACTCATAAGCTGTGTTACCCTGGGCAAGTTGTCTTACCTCTCTGAGCCTGCATTTTCATATCTGGGAAATGAGGATAATGATAATACTTATAAGGGGGTGAGAATGAACGAGGTAATATATGTAAAGTGCTTAAAACAGCACCTGGCATATAGTGAACACTGGATAAAATTAAAAAGCACCTTGAATAGGGCCAAGCTCATAGTAGGTCCTAAAATAGTTATTGAATGGGTGAATGAATAAACACCAACAATACTATAGCAATATAAAGAGATATGTTTAATTTACTGACAACAGAGTATTGGGAAAAATTGTTGGGTAAATGTCAAACCTGTGTTGAACTTGAAAGGGAAATTCATTCATTCGTTTATTTACCGATTTAAAAGCTACACAGCAAACCCCTCCCATGTGCTGTGCACCAAGGATAGAGTCATGATAGACAAGGCCTCGAGCTTTTGAGGTTCTGTCTTAGCTACTGATTGAACAAGAGCTGTGTGCCAAGCCCCGCTAGGTGCTCTCCATATGAAAGCATGGTATATGTGGGCTGGGGGAGGCAGCCCAGGCAGGGTGAAGGCGGGAGTGTATTCATTTCCCAGGGCCACCACAACAAACCACCACATGTTTTGTGACTTAAAACAATAGAAATGTTTTCTCTTACAGTTCTGGAGGCCGGAAGTCCAAACCAGGCCATGTTTCCTCCTGAGACTCTAGGTGACATTTCTCCTTCTAGCTAGCTAGATTTTCCTTGGTTTGTAGAGGGCAGAGTATCTGTTGGGTTGCCCGGGGCTCCTGGGGAATCTCATCAATTCACAGGCAAGCAGTCACAGAGTGCCCTGCACTCAGAGGGGCTCTCTACTGTGTTAGTGCTCTGCTATAGTTGTCCTGAAGCTCTAGGGAATTTTCTCTCTGAACTCGTGTCCTGCACATGAAGTCTGTGGGACAATGAAACATGCATGTGAACAGAGCAGACACCCAATGTGTGTGTGTCCAGTGATCCTTGCCACCCGGTTTGCGTATCACATTTTCACTGCTCTGAGAGCGCAGAATTCCAAGGGGCCCACCATATACATGGGGGTTCAGGGATTCTCAGAGCAAATTCTAGGTAAGTACATTACATGTACTGCTGAGAAAGTGAGGGAGTTGACAGCACTGGGAGGCCCGCTCTCCATGCACACAAGAACTGCCTTTGAACACATAAAGAGTGTTGTGACTTTCTAAGAAACATGTGTGATCAAGGGGCCCTGGCACACTCATATCACTTTCCTGTATTAGGCAGCCACGTAGGGTGAAGATGATGACAGAGAAGGAAAGGGAGGAGTAGTGCACGGTTAGCTGCTCGGTCGTGTCCGACTCTGTGCGACCCCATGGACTGTAGCCCACCAGGCTCCTCCATCCATGGAATTCTCCAGGCAAGAGTACTGGAGTGGGTTGCCATTTCCTTCTCCAGGGGATCTTCCTGACCCAGGGATCGAACCCGGGTCTCCCGCATTGCGGGCAGATTCTTTACCATCTGACCCACCAGGGAAGCCCTGGTAGAGAAGGGAAGGGAAGGACTGGGCAACCCAGAGTTCCTTTTCCTCTCAGTCCTCTGTACTCATCAGTAAGCCAGAGCTAGAGAGTGTTGGTGGAAAGTGCACATGTCAAGAAGTGGGGTAAGCTGAGTTCGTTTGGTGCAGCATTTCCACTGTTATGGTAAGAATTACATTCATAATTCATGTGGGATACGAATTACACAATTTTTGTGATTCCACATGTGAGTAAAATGCTCCTATATTTGCATTTTAAACTGGTACCGCACAACACAAAGATGAAAGTTCACGCTAATATTTTAAAATTTTAATTTTTCTTTACTAAGAACGATGTTAAACAGTATGTAAAAAGCATTGTGACAAGTTGAGAGAAAGAAAGGCTGTGGAAGAAAGAAAAGCCTTAATTTTCATGCCATTAGCAGCACAGTTTCCTGCTTTGGGAGCAAGGAGCTCCGCATTTCATTTCATTTTGCACTGGGTCCTGCAAATTGTGTGGCTGGGCCCACAGAGGAGACTGTGGGCGGAACCCCGCGCTTCCCTCAATCCGTCGCCTCCGGAGCCCTCGCCCCGCTAGGTGCTGGCCCTGTTCTCGTCTCCAGCTTCACTTTCACGGCGAACAGCCCTTGCTTCGTGTTTTTCCCCGACTCAGGTCACAGTTTTTCTGATATTTTTTTTTAAAGAACATTCTTGCTCTTCTCTCACATCTTTCCCCTCTCCTCCCCCTGCCGTTTTTCCAACACTCCAGGGGGGTTCAGGGGAGCAAAGAGGCCCGTTTGGAACTGTCTGCGCTGGCCGGCCCGGGACACCAGAGGCGGGGCGCTGCCGTGCCCTGCAGGACGGGTCTACTGCTAGTTCGCGCGGAAGTGGCCAAAACAGCTCTCAGTCTCAGGTACCTCTCTGTTTGTGAGGCAGTGCCGGGTGCCGCCTGGCTGGCAGACTCAGCCTTGCCTTCTGAGAAGAGGACTGTTTCCTTAGCCAAGCCCGCTGGCGAGAATGCCATGCTCGGCCCACCCCAGTGCTGGATGAGAACCTATTTCTGTAACTATCATTCCTGACTCTGCCGGAGAGGCTCTTCCCTCCCCAGCTCTTCACAGGCAGAAATCCTAGCCTGATTAAGAAATTGTGAAGAGTAGGTTGCTCTTTTTTGACTGCCCGTGACAGGAAGGCAGCCCGGTATAGAAAGCGCCTGTGGAAAAGAGCTTTCTCAGACCAGGGCTTGTTTCTCTTCTGTTCTGCTTGATGTGGGAAGGCATCACACACCTGACTGCCTCCCCGTCCTTCACCCGATAGAGACGTGTGAAGACTGGAAACGCTGCTTAGGACTTGGTGAAACTGGCATTTTCTGGGCTTTTGTTCACCTTCCCATTGATGGCTGGTTTGGGTCCTCTCCAAATGCTGGGCTGGCTGGGGACCAAGCACTCAACACTGTTGCATTGGCAAGCGTGGCTTTTGCTAACTAAATAGCACGAGGAGGGAAGGCTAATATTTGTGGAACATAATTTCAGTCCAACTGCAGGGCCTTCGTAAGTGCGGCATAAATGTTGAATCGATGAATGCCTGACGATCTTACCCTACCGCAGATTCTGCGCCAGGCCCCGTATGGTTTGCTCATTTAATTCTCATCAAGCAGACATCTGATATGGGGATTATGACCCCCCGTTTTATGGTATGAAACCAAGGCTTACTGAGAAAAGGCAATTAATTCAAAATCATATAATAACAGAAAGCAGAGTTAAAATCTCCCTCCCGGTCTTTTTCCTCCTAAAGCGTGATTTCTTTCTGTGCTACACTGTCAAATCTCAAATGACAAACCATCTTTCCTTTCCCGTTTCCCCCTCCCCTCTCCCTCTGTTCTTTCTTCCTGGCTTCCTGCCTGCCCTCACCCCTCTTTCTTTCGTACCTCCATCTCCCTTCAACACACACTTTTCCAAAAAAGAAGTTCAAGTAACTGATTGATTTCTCATTTTAGAATTTAAAGACCTTCAGGAACTAAGTCTTGGTAAGACTGATCCTTGGCTTCAAAGTCTCTGTAACGTATTCAGACTGATTTCCTCAGTGTTTCCTTAACAGAATATGTGCATTCCTGCTCCTGTCTCCTTCTCCCATCATCCCCTTTCCGAGCCCTCACCGCGCTCAGCCATTCTAGCCGACGGTGATCTACCATTCCTGTCACAAACGGCAGCAAAAATTTATAGAACATGTACTTGGTGCCAGTTACTGCTATAAGCATGTCACCCACATTTACTTAAAGTAGCCTCAGTCCAGTGAAGTGGGTGCAGAATTGTTGTGCATGTAGTGCTGAAAGAGGAAACGGAAGTCTGGGGTGTTGGAGGTGGGTGAGTTCCTTGCCCAAAGCACAAAGGCAGTGATGTAGTTGTATTACTTCCTAAAGATCACGTCATTCATTGCTGCATTTTTTGAAACAGTGCTTTGGGATAATCAACTGTTTCATATAAATACCTTCTGAAGAAGATGATCTCTGGTTTGAAGAATTACATCTTGCAATTCTTTATGTGTTTCCCAGAGTTAAAAGTTTACTTGCTGAACAGTGAGGGGTACATCCAGAAATACACATGCCTTATCAAGCTACCAGAAACTACCTTTTGGACACTTAGATAACAAATGAGAAGTTTTTGGAACATAGGAGTGTAGAGTTAGAAGAGAGGTTTTGAAAAAAGTAGTCCAGGTATGTTAGTTAAGGTAAAGCAAGCTTCCGTAACACAGGGCTTTGAATTATAGAGTGCCAGAGATGCACTTGTGTGTGCTCAGTTGCTCAGTCGTGTCCGACTCTGCGACCCATGGACTGTAGCCCACCAAGCTCCTCTGTCCATGGGATTCTCCAGGCCAGAATACTGGAGCTGGTTGCCATGCCTTCCTCCAGGGGATCTTCCCAACCCAGGGATCTAAACCAGGTCTCCTGCATTACGGGTGGATTCTTTACTGTCTGAGCCATTAGAGAAGCCCAAAAGGTGCAGTTAGTTAGTATTATTTCTTGCTATTATCGATGAGCCTTCCTGGCTGGCTTCTGGCTTTCCTGCAAGAGGTGACTTGGGCTCCATGCTTCTTTTATCTTGCAACTCCATTACCTTCCATGTGAGGACTTTAAGGTCATGGCATTTGTCTGCATCAATCCACAGGAGGGGAGAAAGGAGCTTGGAAGCTCCCACTTGGGCAGTGTGGGCAAGCCAGCCATGGATGTCATGCCCATCATTCCCATACCCCTTCCATCAGCTGGGACTCTGTCACATGGCACCCTCTCTCAAAGAAGGGGGAAATGTAGATGTGTGCCCATCAAGCAGAGAGAGTGGGGTAGGTGCTCTTTGAGCACCTATTTCTGTGACAGGGATGGTTAATACATGTGTTCGGCCAACTCTGAAGGGTTGGGAATGGCTGTCTGGAGTGAGTTGTGGAGGGGGATTTTGAGACTTAGTCCACACTTTGAAGGAAAGAATATGAAGGACCACTCTTTTTGTGCTCTAGGGATTGAGGGTGGGGACCGTGGTAATACATATGTCACTACTTGCTGTCCCTGATTCTAGTTGGAGTTCTTCATTTTACCTTTGTTAATTTATTCATCATACCTGTATGGGACAACTGCCAGGGGATGGAGACACAGAAATGGATAAGTCACAGGCTCTACCTGCAGTGGGTCAGTTGGTTCAGGAGAGGGAGTTTATGACGGAGTGTGGTCCCTTCAGCCAAGGGTCAAGACAGAGAACTGTGGAAATGCACGGAAATGAGCCATAGCGGAGCAGACAGGTCGGGAGTCAGTGACTGGCTGCAGGTCACACTGCGACTGTGCAGCAGGTGCAGGGCAGGAATGCGGAGAGCCCTCGTTTAGAACGTGGGAGCTGCCGGCCAGAACTGGTGGGGGCGACGCTCACAAAGCTCCCTGCAGTGTCTGTCATAGTCGGTGCTGAACACACATGTGCTGCTCTTCCTGTGCTTGTTCTCAAGATTCCTTCCATCTACATCCAGCAAATGTGAACTCTTCATCAAGAGTGTGCCTGGTGCTTTATTTACTTACTCAACAAACATTTATCGAGTAGAGCTTACTGTGTGCCAGGCACTATTCTGAGAACTGGGAGGAAGTCAGTGAACAAAACAGGCACAAATCCCACCTTTGCTGAACTTACGCTCTGGCAGGGGGTGCAGATCGTAATCATACGTGAGTCAGAGAATCCAGGAGCAAGTGATGAGTACAATGAAAAATGGCTCCTAGTAAGAAGGACTTCCGTGTTTAGGAAGGGGGAATGATGGCAGTTAAAGTTTGAAAAGGGGTAGTCATCAGGCTTCACTTCAAAGTGACTCTTGAGCCAAGCCCCGTAGATGTGTAAGATGCAGTTATGTCCTCAGAAACTCCCAAGTTGGGTAGGACTTATCCCCATTTTGCAGATGATAGTGAAGTGAAGCTGATGGAGGTAAAGCAGCCTGGTCAAGCTCCCCTGAGGACTAGGATTCAAATCAGGCATCTTGACCCGAAGACCCGTGAGGCAGAGAAGGAAGCAAGTGGGAGGGGATGTGAGTGCATGCTTGGAAGCCTGGTCTGGAGGGCCGGGCTGGATCAGGCAGCCAATTCTGATGGTGTCTTTCTCCTGTGCTGTCCTTAATCACAGTCTCTTCCTGCTTGGTTTCTTTACTTTTGCATGCCACCTCTCTAGATGTAATGAATAACATTTGGAGCTGCAAACCAGAGAGCATTTAGTGGTCATGAAGGCTTGATAAAATGTGTACATGGTTTTAAACATTCCATTGTAATGCATGGTAAGGCTCAGTTAAAAATGAGAGCACGCAGAAGCCTGCTGGATTTGATTGATGACTCGCCATCAATATTGATGGCCATAAGCACATTGGGAAGTTGGGATGTTGTATTTCTGCTGTGTCCTGCTAGCATTCAAGTCTGTAGGGATGATATATTGTGTAAAAGCCCGGGTATCACACTGCTGTAACACTGACATTAAGTAATGATAATGGGGCTCAGACTTAGTTTGAAATAAAATCAGTTTTGAGTGAAACATGGGCTCGTAGAGCCTGAGCTGGGGGACTGTTGCCCACATTGTTTGCTCCGGGGCCATCCATGACCGTGATGCTGCACTAGCTGCCCCTGCATTGGAGGCTGCTTGGAGGCAGGAGAACTGGGGAAGTCACAGCCCTCACCAGCAGCCTTAGTTTTAAGCCTGGCCAATACTGTAAGGCAGACGAGGTATTCATACTACAGGGGTTCCAGTTTAGAACTTAGAACTGGGAGAAACTCAGTGTTGGTTTTGGTTCCTACCTTGTTGCTTGGGAAGGCAGCATTATACAGTAGAAAGAGCTTGAACTTCAGGGTCAGACCCTGAATCAAATCCCAGAACTGCTGTTGACCACCTGGTAACCTGGGGGAAGTCATTTGATCTTTCTGTGCCTTAGCTTCCTCACCTGCAAGAGGAAGATAACCAACCTACCTTATAAGGTTGTAACACACATTAAGTGAGAAGTGTCCTTGGCACATGATTGACTGAGGAAAGGTGGTCCCTTTCTCTTCTGTTTACTTTGCCCCCAGTTAGGGATCTGAGGGATTTGTCCTTGACCTTCTGGCCTGCAGTCCTGGCTTTGTCCTTAACTGGGTTTTTCCTAGGAAGGTAACCTGCCTTGCTTGGTCCGGAACGCAAACTCAGACCATGTGCGGGCCCCTTGCTTGCTGACATCAGCAACGTGTGGTTCTGCTTTCTCTACCTGTGGGGTTGATGGTCTCCCTTCTGGCATCTCTTCTGCCCATCTGCTCAGACACCCTCCTATGTATTGATGGGAATTTTTCAGCTACCAGAAACAAAAGCCCTAACTCAGCTTGTTTAAATGGAAGAGAGGATTTCTTATCTCCTATAATTAGAAGTCCTAAAGTGGGTGGAAAACCCCAGGTTTTCTGACAATCTTTTCACAATGGCTTATCTTTCAGTCTTTTTTTTTCCATGGTAGCAATGTGATCTGAGTACCACATTCAAATATGAGTGTCCAGCAGAAGACAGGGCTTTCTTTCCTTCCTTCTTCCTTGCTTTCTTCTTTCTTTTCCCTCACTGCCCTCTCTCTCTCCTTCCTTCTTAGGGAAAAGAAAACCTTTCCTGATACTCCCCTGGACCTCCCATCAAGTCTCACTGGCTGGCACTATGTCTCAGTCTAGCCAATCACTGGCAGATGAAATGGAGCAGTGTAATTGGTTTAGACCATGCATAATCTGCTTCCTGGGAGGAGAACTGGGGTCCACCTCCTTTGAGGCACATGGCTATGTAAGGAGGGAATAGCTACCTGAGCGAAACTGGAACTTTTTCAGGAATTGTGAATGGTTGTTGGGTAGGCAGCCGATAGTGTCTGCCTCATGCAACTCTTGGCATATGCTTGGACTTCCTGCTATGCATTGGAAGTTCTGTCTAATCTCAAATTCATAGACAGAGAGCATAGTGCTCACTGAGCATGCTAACTTGAGTTGACTGGTAGTGAGTACTTGGAATAAGATAGTGAGGATTCTGGCCATATCTGGACTCAGCAGGAATGACAGCCATGATTGATTAACAATGTCTGCCAGAGATGTGTGTGTCTGTCAGAGTGGGGCCCTAATAAGAAAATTTTTTTTCTTAAAAAAAATTTTTTTAATGCTCTAAGCTTTGTCTTCCTAAACAGTTTCACTCCCCAAGGACCGCTTGTTATCCTAGTTTTTAGAAACCATGTTTACATATTTCACAGGCAGATGTGTTGCAGAAATTTAATTGGTCATTTATGAATAGGCTCCTTGTCTCTGACTTGTCAGCCTCCCTCATAGCCTCTGAGAAAGGACCACAAGTCTCTGGCTTCCTCTTGGTTGAGTTCAGGCATTATTCACTTCCCCCCAAATCCGGGGAAGCTGCCTTCTACCGTTCATGGTTCATGCCATCAATAAGAGGCTGGTGGTCCAGAGGCGGAGGATGTGACTGGAACAGCTCAGAGTTTTCATTCAACTTCAGAAGAGGCATCTAGAGCCCATCTTTCCTGCCCAGAGTCTTCTTTCCCAGTAAAAACAAAAATTTCCATGCACTTGTAATTCTGCAATTTTGGGTCTGCCAAGGGAGCAGTGTTTTAATTTTAAAATCTTAGCAAATTATCAAGAGGGTGGCTTTCTTCTGGGTATCAGCATCATCTCTGTAACAGCCTTTTTTTCCCCTCCTCCCTGCTTATCTTTGGAGACTAGCCGAGCCCAGCTGCTTCGTAGATGCGATCTCTCCAGGCATACTAATAATGGGGATTTTTTTTTTTCCCCAGAGCAAGTTTTCATTATTTTGGGTTTTTGTCTGTTTGTCACATGTCCAACTAATTTCTCTTTGTTTTTGAAACAAAGGGTGGTTCTAAGAAAATGAAATTGCAGCAATACATTTTATGCTGTTTCCGAATTCTTCCTCCCTCCTCCCTTTCTGTCCTTACAGTAAATGCAAAGTAGGTTTTTTTCAGGTTATGTTTGACAAATCTCTGGACACAGTCAGATAATTTTGCATTTCTAGACTCAGCGAACCACATGACAAAAGTTAATTAAACTGGCTAGGATAGGAGTATCTGCTGGTAGATCAGGAAAACTGTCACATTTCTCAGAATAATCATGACTAACTGAGACACCTCAATGCTCTCGGTGTTGTTTAATAAACATACCATTTGGTACTTAGAGGTACCCATAAGCCACCATTTTCTTAAATTGTCATAAAAGGAATTAAATTATTCTATATACTCAGAAACTCATTACTATTTCTTTCTCCCCTCAAACCTCAGTCTGAAAAATCCCCTGTGTCCCTTAGTCCATCTATTTATGGTGGTACTGTCTCACTATCTAAAGAGAGTGGTTATGCTGTACTCACCACTGTGCTTTGGAATGGGCCCAGGCATTGTCATTTTACAGGTCTCCAGATGGTTCTACCACGCAACCAGATGGAGAACCCCCTAATACAAGAGTCTCTGCTATATAGCAGTCAGGATAGCTATGTTCTGCTACAGCAAGAGTCGCTTAGGTCTCACTGACCCACAACAAACTTCTAGACACTGTCACTGGTCCATAGTTGGTTGGCTGGATGCTCTGCTCCACCTTTCCTGCCTCTAACACCCACGCTGTTGGGCTTACTGTCTGGACCATCATCTGTGGCTACAGCTTGGAAAACAAACATAACAGATCAAATCTAGGCTCTCAAAGCTTTCTTCTGGATGTGGAACAATTCACTTCCATCCGTACGATTAGCCCAAGCCAATGCCATTAGCTGCACTTAGTAGGAATATGGAGACCCTCAGCTGACACACACCACGGCTCAGCCCAAGGTCTGAAGGTTTCCATCCTGGAACACCAGGTCAAGGCCAGATGGCGAGGCATTATTAGGCTGCCCTCCAGCCCAACATGTGATCTAGGGGGTGATTTGTGACACAAAGCTCAGGACGACTTCCCTGTAGCTCAAACAGTAAAGAATCTGCCTGTGATGCAGGAGACCAGGGTTCGACCCCTGCTTTGGGAAGTCCCTATGGAGAAGGGAATGGTAATCCACTCCAGTACTCTTGCCTGGAGAATTCCATGGACAGAGAAGCCTGGCGGGCTGTAGTCCGTGGGATTGCAAAGAGTCGGACACAACTGAGCGACTAACACACACACACACACAAACTAACACACACACTCAGGCAGCGACCCTTTAGGACAGCCCAGTTATGATGGTGACACTTCATCACTAGGTAAGGAGACATTTACCTGAGTCAAGGCATCAGGGAACTAAGTCCTTATGAGAGCCTGGAATGGAGCTGAATGATGCCTTCATTCACAAAGTACACAGCAATGGCCGTGGAAAAAGTCGGAAGATGAAAGAGGTGCAGAAAGGGTGTGTGCTGGTAAAATGTTTGACTGTAGAAGTCTAGAGATGCCTTTAATACTCCTTGATTCCCCTAATTCCAGGAGCTGAATGGGTTAAAAATGGCCAGATTTTACATTCTCTCCTGAGTGGGCACATGTAACAATCTGAATCTTGTAAGAATAAGAGATTAATTAGCTCTTTTGGACCCGGAACCCAGAAGAGAATGCAGCTTAGTTGCACAGGAACTCAGTGGCAGCACTGGAAGAGGGTGTGGGCGGCCCACCGCAAAGCTACTGGCAGGAGAAAGAGACGGAAGGGTGAAGAGATACTTTCCCATCTTTTCTGAGGACAGCGGGAAAGGCTACTTCAGACAGTTTTGTTATTTTTCTACAGATACTTAAGGGAAAATGGGCTCAACCTGTAGCAGAAGGAATGCTGGTTGACAGAATCATGTCCTAGTTAAGCGTATGGCCCTGGAGCCAGGTACCTGAGCTTCAGTCCTGGCTTTGCCGTGGCTAGTACATTAACCCTGGGCAAATCACTTAACTTCCTTGTGCCAGTCTGTAAAATTGGGATAATGATAGCACCTACTTCATTTTTCGTGAAAGTTAAATGAACTCACACATGTAACATAGTTAGGAAAGTATCTGGCACATAGCTAGCATTTATTAAATGCTCTGTATTTAAATACTGCTATTAATATTATTATTGTTATTATTCTAATAACTTCTCTAAAGTTAGCATGATTAAAGAGTATAGTGAAGGAATGGGGGGAATTCCACTATTTTTATCTATAGACTTTAAGAATTAGACCAGCACTTATCTTGGTTAAATATACTATTCATTCATTATATTTGGATGGAGGTTTTTAGCCTATTTGAACTTTAGAAGTCCCCCACCCTCCACCACCACACCATCAATCACTTAAGAAAGAAAAAAGTACTAAACCCAAAGGCAGCAATGAAATTACCTGGTGGTTAGGGAAAAAAAAAATCTCAGACAAGCTTTTCTAGCATTCCACATCAAACCCTAGCTGACTTCCTTGACGGGTATGCCCATGATAGATAGAGGTACAGAAAGAAAAGAAAAAAAGAAAGAAAGTCTCTCAGTCATGTCTGACTCTTTGTGACCCCATGGGTATAGTCCATGGAATTCTCTAGGCCAGAATACTGGCGTGGGTAGCCTTTCCCTTCTGCAGGGGATCTTCCCAGCCCAGGGATTGAACCCAGGTCTCCCGCGCTGCAGACGGATTCTTTACCAGCTGAGCCACCAGGGAAGCACAGAGGTACAGAGGTTAAGTCAAAAAGATTTGAGATCTGAAACTGAACCTTGGAACAAGCTCTCTGTGCATCTGCATTTTGACAGCCCCGCTGTCCCCGGGGAAGATGTGTGTCCAGGAAGCAGCAGCAGTTCCACTGTGTTTATTTTCAGAACCTGGGGCTGGACGGTGTTTGTAAATAAGAGAGGAAGGGCTCAGGGTCACATGGTGGAGGAGATGTGCATGATGAGGTGGTTAGCCTGGAGAGGTGGCTGTCCTTTCTCAGACCTACTGTGTTCAGTTCAGGAATACTCTAGTAACTGTCCTCCCTGTGAGTGTGCAGCTCCTCGCATGTATCCAGCACACCCGCTGTGATAAGGGGTCCCAGTCTTGGCAAGTTTGAGCCAACTGCTTGATAGGGGAGATGTCGTAATTTTGGCCCAGACAAGCAGAGAAGCCTCAACATATGAGAAACAATAATTGTATATAAAGTAAACCCATTCTAATACTTGAACGGGACTCTGAAAATCTTCATGTTATGAAAACTTTTTACAAAAAGCAAGTCTAAGCTTGCTGATGGAAAATGCCAATTTGTGGAGGCACCTTGTCCCAGATGAGGCCCGTCCATCCTTGTTAGCTCTGATTGGGGCAGTGCCGAAAACTGTGGTGAGCATGCACAGATGATGCACAGTCCAAGCCCTGTGGCTTGTGGACAATGGACATCATGATGGTGCACAACTGCCAAGCACTTGCTCCCTATCAGGCGTGTATTTTAGATATATTAATTCATTGGACACTCACCTTAGGTAAATACTGTTAGTGTTCCCATTTTCCCAGATAAGACAAGGAGGCACAGAAAGTTCTAGGCCACTTGCCCATGTTCTTAAACCAGAAAGTGGTGGAGGATGCATTCAGCACGTCTGAATTGAACATACAGACTCTTCACCATGATGTGACCTAAGTGATGCTGTGAATGAATACGGACAGATGCTGAAATGAGTAATAAGGGTCACGTGGGCAGTTGCAGTCAAGGCCTTGGTCATGAGGAGCCGAAATCCCAACTAGGACAGGGGAGGGAGATGGATTATAAGGAAAGAAGTGAATCTCACGCAGGTCTAAGACAGGAAGTACAGTTGGGCCATGGGGCGGCTGGAATGGTCTTTCTCTTTTAGTCCATCTCAGACCATAGACTGGAGCTCATGGAGCTAATTTCTACTTCTGTCACTGTGTCTGCTCTGTGCACGCCAGGTCTCCCAACTTCTTCATGTCTGTCTGTGGCTTTCAGTGGAATTCACTGCAGCCTAGATTCTACTCCTTTAATCCCCAGAGTCTCTCCAATCTGAAAGCTGGCTGTTTCTTAAGAGGGAGACCCTCCTTGGTTCAACCCAGACAGTAGACTGGCTTCCCTGGTCAGATGGCCATCGTGGCAGTTAGAGGTAGTGAGGGGGAAGTCTGAGGTCAGAAGATCCTGAACTTTGTCTTCTTTTACTTTCAAAGACCCTTAAACCAGTGTGATGACGCCTGTACAACCTTTCTCAGAATAATGTTTTTAAATGCATAAAATAGATGTTGGATTACAAAAGACGCCGATTCTATTAAATTACAATTATCAGAATATTGGGGGCTTCCCTGGTGGCCCAATGGCTAAGATGCCATGCTCTCAAAGCAGGGGGCCCAAGTTTGATCCCTGGTCAGGGAACTAGATCCCACATGCTTCAACTAAGAGTTCACACGCTGCAACTAAAGATCCTGCGTGCCGCAACAAAGACTGAAGATCCCACGTGCTGTAACTAAGACAAATATTAGATAAAAAGAATACTCAATAAAATGAAATTTGCCATTTTTTTTAAACACATCAATGTGATAAATCAAGTCTCAGAACAACTGTAATTTTGAACTGGTGAAAGGTAAAAGGTATTTTGAAGTTCCTGCAAAACATGTGTGATATAAAAATATCTGTAACTTGTATTGGTAACAACATCACAGACACTGTTAATATAACTATGTTCTGCTGCTTACATTCGTCATTGAAGGAAATGCTAAATTTCACTTAAAAGATCCTGAAAACAAAGATGGGGAACTTTTTTCCTTTTTAGGTGCATGGACCACTGAATTCTATTCACAGATTCCCTTCCTTACTCTGCTGTAGTATTTCTCAAAGTATTGGGCTAGCAGTATCAGAATAAATGAATGGTGGCAGGAGGGGAGGGGGGGCAGAAATGAAGATTCCTTTTTGGAAAGTGCAAATTTTAAAAAACTAGAACAGCAAACCCATTTTTGTTCTCGCCTGAAGTGTATCTTACACATACTGAATTTTGAGAGCCACTGATGTAAAGTAGATAATTTAAAACCTCTCAGCATCATCCTCTTTAACCATAAAATGGGGTTGGGGTATGCGCCAACTGAGTCATGTAAAAGTACAATATATTTTGAATGCAAACATAGCTTTTGAAATGTTTAGAAATAACCTAGTGATGCTGGATGTGGGCAATCTCAAAAGCTTTCTAAAGATGCCATTTGGTTCATTTAAGAGAGCTTCAGAGTGTCTCTGCAGTGGTTGAATTATGTCATCCTGAAGAGCAAATGCTTTTCTGACAGAATCCCAGTGTCTGCTGCCCACTGCAGTGAGAACTTTGGTCATTTTCTTGTCTGACCGGATTCCTAAGCATCCATACAGGTGTCGTACAGGGTGAAAGGGACACAGGAGGACACAGTTCTAGTCCTGGCACATCAGAAGAGGCTGAGTGTTATCACTAATCTGTGGGATGCAGGGCTTTGCAGCTTGTAACTAGAGGCAGAGTGTAGGTTAAGAGCAACCAGACTCTGGGTAGACAGAATGAGCTCAGAGCTGTTGGCTTGAAGACACCGGAAGTCTGCAGAGGTAATTAATGACAAGAAGGGGAGAGAGGAGTAGTGAGGTAAAGCAGGAGTCAAGAGCAGGGATGGCTGATGCACCCATAACAGGGGAAGAACCTTAAGCTTATTGTAAAAGGACGGTGTTTTTCCTACTCCCATGGCGTTAGGTCTGGGAATGCTGTGGGATTTCCTGCTTGGGACTCAAGCTACTTCAGTGATGTCCAGGATGTGGGACCACTCTTCTGGGCAGATTTCACACCTGACAAGGAGCGGGGCATCTTGGGAGCAGTAGAGGATTAGTGGGAAGGCAGATTGTCCACTGTCGGTTTTCCTCTGTTTGCCGGCAGCAGCATAACACAGTGGCTGACAGCACGGGCTCCGGGTCGGCACTGGAATTCCAGCTTTGCTACATATCAGGTGGCTCGTCTGCAATAGGTACCAGTCCTTCTGTGCTCCATGTGCGCAGCTAGCACCAGTATGGCTTCAAATTACTATAGTTGTGGCTGTTTATGGAAGAAAGGTGCAGAGCTTATTAGGGCCCAGCAAGTCAGAAAGACTTAATCTTACATCATCATAGAGTTCAAAAGTGGCAATATAGTATGATGGCTCTGTAAACTGCCATCTGCTTCTCATAAGTCTCTTAAAACAAAGTTTGGAAAAATACTCAGTACTTCAGATATAATAACTAGCAAAAGTATCTCCCTTAACTACTTTTTGCCCAGAGTGATTAAGGACAGAAAAATAGGAATTCTTACTGATTTATTATCTGATGAACTGCTAATAAACTCCTGTTAGAAGCTCTTTAGACATTGCACAGTCATCTTGGTCTTCTGATTATATATATATATTTATATATGCATATTTTCAAGTAAAGAAATATTTAACAGATGTAAACTATTCACTATTTGGCAGCAAATGTTGTTAAAGTACTATCTCGTAGCGTATCACTTTCAAGTTAAAATGTCAGAAACAAACCTCAATATTTATAATTATTTTAAGGAAAGTTATATAATGACACTTTAAGGCATAAATTCTTTTGGCTTAGCATTCTTAAAAGAATGATAATAGCAAAAGTGATGCAAAATCTTCAGCATGATTATGATGAAGCTATATTTTACAAAAACATGGTGTAATATGCCAGTAATCCCATTCAGCATCCTGGATTATTAGGTCCATTCAGAAGGGACTGATAATTTATACAGTCAAACTTTAAAATTTATGGATAAAGACAATCCAATGTTGCCACTGAAAAGTATATCTCTTAACATATACAACTTTCAGGCCATAGTTTTGAGGTCTGAAGTATCAAGTTGCTTTGATGAATTAGTTGGTTGGCACTTATGAACACATTTATTACCTAGCCATCTTTAAAATAGGTTTTCAGAGTACCACTGAAACTTTTGGAGTACTTCACAGACCCTTTATTTTGGTGTTCAAGTGCCCTGTGGTTCTGGTATTGATATTTCCTGAAGACATTGATTGATTTTATCCAGAAGTTCTTTTACTGCACTTGCTATTTCCTTGACTGTCTGCAGAAACCTCACTCTGTCGTTGGTCTCATCTGGGATCTTACCAAGAATTTGTTTAAGTGCGTGTGCCTTTTCATTTAGGTCTTGGAATTCTGACTCTGGTTGTTTAATCATATACTCTTCTACATCATCAACTGTCATTTGAAGAAGGGACTCTGTGAAGTTGACTCTACACGTTTTTGTCCCTAAAATTTTCATAATGATGTCTTGTATGAGTCATGGATTTTCTTTTTTCAGCCTTGATGAAAGCTACTCTCAGTGTCTGAGCTCAGACAGATTTACTCGTTCTATCTCATTAAACACAGGATACATGACTGCATAGAGGGTCATAGAAACCACAGAAGTGGTCTCAGCTTCATCTCTTTCATTGTCATCCTCATTGAAAAGCCAACTCCTTAGGGAGACCACATTATGAAACTGCAACTGAATCATAAATCTCTGTCAACATTTGGCTCTTCCTTCTACAGTTCTCCTCGGCTACTGAGGCACTGACTTCACTTCCCACCTTTGGAGCCGTCTTCCTACCGCATTTTTGTTTGATCATCTCTCAGTGGACATTTGGGTTGTTTCCGTGTCTTGGCTATTGTAAACAGTGCTGCTATGAACATAGGAGTGCATGCGTCTTCTCCAGATATTTGCCCGGGAGAGGGATTGCTGGATCACATGGTAGTTCTAGTTTTAGTTTCTTAAGGAACCTCCGTACTGTTCTCTATAGTGGCCGTACCAATTTACATTCTCCAACAGTATAGGAGGGGTCCCCCTTTCCCCACACCTTCTCCAGCATTTATTATTTCAGACTTTCTGATGATGGCCATTCTGACTGGTGTGAGGTAGTACCTCATTGTAGTTTTGATTTGCATTTCTCTGATAATGTACGACCTTGAGCATCTTTTCATGTGCTTTTTGGCCATCTGTAGGTCCGTCTAGTCCAGAATATGTTTTTCCTGTGGTCATGTATGGATGTGAGAGTTGGACTGTGAAGAAGGCTGAGCGCCCAAGAATTGATGCTTTTGAACTGTGGTGTTGGAGAAGACTCTTGAGAATCCCTTGGACTGCAAGGAGATCCAACCAGTCCATTCTAAAGGAGATCAGCCCTGGGTGTTCTTTGGAAAGAATGATGCTAAAGCTGAAACTCCAGTACTTTGGCCACCTCATGCGAAGAGTTGACTCATTGGAAAAGACTCTGATGCTGGGAGGGATTGGGGGCAGGAGGAGAAGAGGACGACAGAGGATGAGATGGCTGGATGGCATCACTGACTTGATGGGTGTGAGTCTGAGTGAACTCCGGGAGTTGGTGATGGACAGGGAGGCCTGGTGTGCTGCAATTCATGGGGTCGCAAAGAGTTGGACACGACTGAGTGACTTAACTGAACTGAGTTCTTATTTGGAGAAATGTCTATTTAGATCTTCTGTCCATTTTTTGATGGGTGACTATAAGATGCTTAAAGCAGAAATCATAACCTTGTGTTGCAAGGTCTATATTCATAGATGGAAGAAAAAGATATGTGAATATCGCACAAAGTATGAGGAAGGATAAATGGAATTGTGCTGTTGTGGGAGAACTTCATTGCTAATTAAGAACTTAATATTATTTTAGGCTGGACTGTGATAAATTAAATGTACATATTGTGAACTCCAGAGCGGTTCTGTTCAATACAGCAGTCACTGGCCACATGGGGCTACTAAGCTCTTGAAATGTGTCTAATACAACTGAGGAGATGAATTTGTCATTTAATTACTTAAATTTAACTGAAAAACTGAAGTGGTGTACGCATTCTTCTATGAGGCACCATTTTATTGTTTTTACAGAACTATCTTTCACTTTAACAGTTGTGATATGCTACAGGTGTGAAAATTCAGATCAGATTTCAAAGATAGTCTGAATGTAATTTTAGAATCTAAAATATCATATTACACATTAAAGTGATAATATTTAGGTTATGTTAGGTTAATATATTATTAAGTTAATTTAACTGCTTTTAAAAAAGTTTGGTAATGCATGAACTAAAAATTGAGATATTCTGTAAATGTTACATGTGTGGCTCACATTGTATTTCTAATAGGCAGTGTTACTCTAGAGAAGTTACTAAGGAAAATAATACAAAGTGATATAGTTCAAAAGTCAAAGGAGAGAAAATGCAATACTAAAAAGTACTCCATTTACTCAAATAATAATGGAGAAAAGAAGGAACAAAAGAACAGATGAAACATTGGGTTGGCCAAAAAAAGTTGGCCAAAAAGTTCATTTAGGTTTTTCTATAAATAACATTTTATGGGAAAATCCCAGTGAACTTTTTGGCCAACACAGTAGATGGAGTAAATGGAATAAATGGCAAGGGAATAAAAAGTGGTGGACCTAAACATATGCTAACCAACAACTACATTAAAGAAATAGAACAGTACTTTACAAGGCAGAGTCGTCAGGTTAGATAAAAAGTAGGACCTAACTATATGCCATTCCTGAGAGAAACAGTTTAAATATAAAGACATAGATTGGAGGTAAAAGAGTGGAAGAAAATACATAAGGTTAACAGTTGGTTTAAGAAAGAGGATGCAGCTATGTAAATATTATACAAAGTAGATGTCAGGTCAGAGGAGTATTACCAAAAGTAAAGTGGATATTTCATATTAATTAAATTGTCAGTTTGCTGGGAAGACTTAACCATCATATGTGTTCATGTACCTGTTAAAAGAGCTTAATATTTGAAGCAAAAAATGACATAACTAAAGTGATAAATGGAAAAAATCCAGACTCACACTGGGATATTTTATTACTGTTCTCTCAGTCATTGTTAGAGAAACAGAATAAATTAACTTCACAAACGTGGTAATAGAAGTGACATGGAATGAAGAGGGATGGAATTTGCAAATTGGGATATTCTCAGATGTCTCCAGCCAGTGTCCTTAAACGTTCATGTTGTTTCAAGCCAGCAAGTTTGTGGTAATTTGTTAGAGGGGCAAAAGGGAAACTAATATGGTAACCAAGTAGAGAAACATGTTAAATAGGGAGAATAAGCTTGTAAGCTTTCTGGCAAGAGCAAGATGGGTTTTTCTAAGACACAGTGAAACAAAGTGGAGGGATAAAATGAACAGAACCGAGACTAGAAATGAAGTAGGAGCCAGATCACACAGGGCCTGGAAGGTACACTCAAGAGGTTGATTTTTATCTCTAAGACATTAGGGAGCAAGAGAAGGATTTGAACAGGGGACAAGAAGGTTTTAGTGTTGAAGAAATCACCGCTGGACTCTCTTCCTTGCTTTTAGGAAAGAAGAAAGAATTTGGTTGCCTAGATAACAGCTCTTAGTTTTCATACCTTTTAATTCTCATTTACTCTAAGTATTCTTCCCTTTCTATCCTAAAAAGGAGTTGAGTTCTAAGACAAAGCTTCAAGGCTGCAGGCAGATCATTTCTTCTGGGACTTCTGGGGTGGCTGTTGGAATTATGGCAAGAGTAGGGAGCTTACCTGAGCTGGGCTGTGGCCCAGAACAGGCTGGAAAGAGGAAATGGACTTGAAAGCACTTGTCTCGGTCTAATCGAGACCGGTGATGCCTTGGGGCCAGCTGCTGATGGAGGACAAGGAGGCAGAGAAGCAAGTCTTCATTCCCCAGGCCTGGAGGCTGGCAATATATCTCTGGTGCTCAGATTCCTTTTCAGGGCCAAGGTCATTAATAGAAAAAGCACTTCAGATATTCCTGTTCTGCAAGGATTACAATTTTCTCCCTAGCGAATTTCTAAATCTCTTTAATGATTAAAGCAGACAGTCATCAAACCACTCAGTAGGGGAGAAAATAAAGATAGCCTTCAGCGTTAGGTAAAGGAACAAAAATACACCTGAGTAGGAGGCCTATCAAGGTCATAGGAGATTTTTCTCTTCTACCTTTAGCAGTGGCTGTTGACTGGCAGAGACAGGACTGAAGGAGATGGGAGGGCTTCTGTTACTGGGACTGTTCTCTTGAAAGGAGATAAATTAAAAAAAAAAAAAAGAACAAACAGGGCTGTCATGGGGATGGTGGTCCATGCCTTTGCACAAACATGTCTATGTAAAAAGTTATCCAGACCAGCATTGAATAAACATTCGTGTGCTAGGTGCACTCTACATAGCTATAGCTCATGAGATATGATTACTGTTTACTTTTATTGTAATGGACATAGATTGATTCGGCTCATTCAGTGTCACTTTCTCATTTCTGCTGGTAATAACACACTGTTTTTTCTCAGGGAGCCACCCCTTCCCTGCTCTCAATGTGTGTGGTTTGGGTGGTTAGCCTCACCAGCTCTAGACCTTATTGTAGGTCTGAAATGGAAGCCCATTAGAATACACTGTCACTCCAGCTTAGAGATTTGTTCAAGGATTGGTAAATGACTTGAGGTATTCCAAATAGGATGATCCTGAAACAATTGGAAAAGAAGCTTGCTTCTTCTTCTGGAGTTACTGAAAGGGTAGATGTGAGTTTGGAGCAGCTGGTGGCCATCTTGCCCCAATAAGGAGAGAGCCTGGTGGAGAACAGAACCAAGGTCCGAGAAAAATGAACCAAGAAGATCCAGATTTTTAGATGAATTCAGATAGCACCTGGATCTAGTTGTGGTACACGAAGATCGTATATGTTTCAATAGTACATGCACGGAGAAATTCCAGATGTATAAGCTGGATTTAGAAAAGATGGAGGAAGGAGAGAACAAATTGCTGACATCTGTTGGATCATCAAAAAATCCAAAGAACTCCAGTCAATCATCTACTTCTGCCTCACTGGCTACACTAAAGGCTTTTATGTGTGTGCATCACAACAAACTGGAAAATTCTTAAAGAGATGGGAATACCAGGTCACCTTACCTGCCTTCTCAGAAACCTCTAGGCAGGTCAAGAAGCAACAGTTAGAACTGGACATGGAATAAGGGACTGGTTCAAGATCGAGAAAGGAGTACGTCACGGCTGTATACTGTCACCCTGCTTATTTAACTCATATGCAGAGTACATCATGTGAAATGTAGGGCTGGTGAATCACAAGCTAGAATGAGGATTGTGTGCTTAGTCGCTCAGGTGTGTCTGACTCTTTGCAACCCGTGGTCTGGGGCCCACCAGGCTTTCTGTCCATGGGGATTCTTCAGGCAAGGATACTGGAGTGGATTGCCATGCCCTCCTTCAGCGGATCTTCCCAACCCAGAGATTGAACCCAGGTCTCCTGCATTGCGGGCGGATTCTTTATGCTCTGAGCCACCAGGGAATGAAGATTGCTGGGAGAAATATCAATAGCCTCCAATAGGCAGATGATACTACTCTAATGGCAGAAAGCAAAGAGGAACTAAAGAGACTCTTGATGAGGGTGAAAGAGGAGAGCAAAAAGCTGGCTTAAAGCTCAACATTCAGAAAACGAAGATCATGGCATCTGGTCCCATCACTTCATGGCAAATAGATGGGGAAACAGTGGCATATTTTGTTTTCTTAGGCTCCAAATTTACTTCAGACATTGACTGCAACCATGAAATTAAAAGACACTTGGTCCTTGGAAGTAAAACTATGACAAGCCTAGATAGTGTGTTAAAAAGCAGAGATATCACTTTGCTGACAAAGATCCATGTAGTCAAAGCTATGGTTTTTCTAGTAGTCATGTACATATGTGAGAGTTGGATGATAAAGAAGGCTGAGTGCTGAAGAATTGATGCTTTTGAATTGTGGTGCTGGAGAGTCCCTTGGACTGCAAGATCAAACTAGTCACTCCTAAAGGAAATCAACCCTGAATATTCATTGGAAAGACTGATGCTGAAGCTGAAGCTCCAATACTTTGGCTACCTGATGTGAAGAGCTGACTCACTGGGAAAAACCCTGATGCTGGGAAAGATTGAGGGCAGCATGAGAAGGGAGCAAAGAAGATGAGATGGTTGGATGGCATCACCGACTCAATGGACATGAGTTTACGCAAACTCTGGGAGATAGTGAAGGACAGAGAAGCCTGGCGTGCTGCAGTCTATGGGTTGCAAAGAATTGGGCACGACTTAATGACTGAACAACAGCAAATGTTGCAGCCTATACTAAACACTTTTGTCTTTAGATAAATAATGGAATGTCATGATTGAAAGGAATCCTAGGACTGTCTAGCTCAGGGTTTCTTACCCAGGATCATTTCACCTTCCATAGTGCCTATATATTTCAGAGAAGTTTTAGACTCTAGGTTTTATGTAAAATCTTGAGAACTGGATTTTTTTTTTCCTGGCAAGAGGTTCTATAACTCTTACTTGATCCTCAAATGATTTGTGTCCCTAGATCCTCTTTTTATACCACACAGACTCTTTCCTGCTGTCATTGGAAGATCAGATTCTTTGTTTCTCCACTGAATGAGCTTGGGGGGTATTGACTTGCTATATGGAACTGAGTGTATGGTTCTCACGAAGTTTTTACAAATTTCTCTGTGGTGGGTGGCTGCTTTGGGCTTTGTCCCTATACTGGCTACCATCTCAACTTTTTTAAGCCTCAGTTTCTTTCCATTAAAAAGAGAGGCTTGAAGCAGCTGCCCTGCCTGCTTTGTAGGGTGGTCATGGGTTTCCCTGGTGGCTCAGCTGGTAAAGAACCTGCCTGTCAATGCAGGAGATACAAGAGATGTGGGCTTGATCCTGGGTCAGGAAGATCCCCTGGAGAAGGAAATGGCAACCCACTCCAGCCTGGGAAATTCCATGGACAGAGAAGCCTGGTGGACCTCAGAGGTCTATGGGGTTGCAAAAAATCAGATATGACCGAGTGCGCATACACACACATACACACACAAAAGGGGATGAGCTAAGGGCAGGGCAGTGAAAATTCTCTTGGGCTTTCACAGGTCTTCTGGCCCTACCTCTATTTGCTCTCTTCCTTGCAAGGTATTTGCTGCTTTGAGGCCAGTGCAGGAGTCTGGGGTATCTGCTTGCTTTTCATATTCCCAGCAGCATCTATGACATCCAGACTGGCTTATATATACAAGAACTCATTCATTAAGTTGCTGTTGGAAGTTCTTAAACATGTAAAGAAAATACTCTGAATGTCATTTTCAGAGCAGATGACCAAAATAGATGATATCTAATACAGAGAAAGATCTTCTCCTAGCGGATGGATTTTATTTCCCCTAACACAAGGCTACGGGGAAGGCAATGGCACCCCACTCCAGTACTCTTGCCTGGAAAATCCCATGGACGGAGGAGCCTGGTGGGCTGCAGTCCATGGGGTCGTGAAGGTCGGACATGACTGAGCGACTTCACTTTCACTTTTCACTTTCATGCATTGGAGAAGGAAATGGCAACCCATTCCAGTGTTCTTGCCTGGAGAATCCCAGGGATGGGGGAGCCTGGTGGGCTGCCGTCTATGGGGTCACACAGAGTCGGACACGCCTGAAGTGACTTAGCAGCAGCAGCAGCAACACAAGGCTAAGGCCTTCAGAATGAGTCTGTTCATTAAAGCATCTACTCACTCACTCCCTTGAATGAATATTGAGGAGCACTGTGCCGAGGGAAAAGGGGTGGTGTGAGTGACAGGCCAGATTCATATCCTCAAAGTGTTCACATACCAGTGACGGGACAGAGGCCCCCAAACACATGAGTTCCATCCAACGTGTGGGTGATTAGATGGGTATCAGAAAAGTCTGGTTGAAGACTAAACAGGAAAGTGACTAAGTTCTAGGTTGGTATCTGGGGAGGCTTCAGAGAGGGTGACATTTGATCTAGATTTTGAAGGATGAGGAAGATTTTTCCAGGCAGAAGAGGCAGGAAAGTCCAGCCAGGATGTTGTAGCCACATGTTCTGGGAAACAAATTCACTAAGAAGGACAATGCAGATAGTGGAGTGCAGTTTATACACAGGCGGCCCAAGGCAGAGTCTCCTCTTAGCCAAGGACCCTGACCAGTTTTTGTGACCTTGTATACCCTAAGTGTACAAGGTCACAAAATGTTCAAGCTGGTTTTAGAAAAGGCAGAGGAACCAGAGATCAAATTGCCAACATCCGCTGGATCATAGAAAAAGCAAGAGAGTTCCAGAAAAACATCTATTTCTGCTTTATTGACTATGCCAAAGCCTTTGACTGTGTGGATCACAATAAACTGTGGAAAATTCTGAAAGAGATGGGAATACCAGACCACCTGACCTGCCTCTTGAGAAATTTGTATGCAGGTCAGGAAGCAACAGTTAGAACTGGACATGGAACAACAGACTGCTTCCAAATAGGAAGAGGAGTACATCAAGGCTGTATATTGTCACCCTGTTTATTTAACTTATATGCAGAGTACATCATGAGAAATGCTGGACTGGAAGAAACACAAGCTGAAATCAAGATTGCCGGGAGAAATATCGATAACCTCAGATATGCAGATGACACCACCCTTATGGCAGAAAGTGAAGAAGAACTCAAAAGCCTCTTGATGAAAGTGAAAGTGGAGAGTGGAAAAGTTGGCTTAAAGCTCAACATTCAGAAAACAAAGATCATGGCATCCAGTCCCACCACTTCATGGGAAATAGATGGGGAAACAGTGGAAACAGTGTCAGACTTTATTTTTCTGGGCTCCAAAATCACTACAGATGGTGACTGCAGCCATGAAATTAAAAGATGCTTACTCCTTGGAAGGAAAGTTATAACCAACCTAGACAGCATATTGAAAAGCAGAGACATTACTTTGCCAACAAAGGTCCGTCTAGTCAAGGCTATGGTTTTTCCTGTGGTCATGTATGGATGTGAGAGTTGGACTGTGAAGAAGGCTGAGTGCCGAAGAATTGATGCTTTTGAACTGTGGTGTTGGAGAAGACTCTTGAGAGTCCCTTGGACTGCAAGGAGATCCAACCAGTCCGTTCTGAAGGAGATCAGCTCTGGGATTTCTTTGGAAGGAATGATGCTAAAGCTGAAACTCCAGTACTTTGGCCACCTCATGCGAAGAGTTGACTTATTGGAAAAGACTCTGATGCTGGGAGGGATTGGGGGCAGGAGGAGAAGGGGATGACAGAGGATGAGATGGCTGGATGGCATCACTGACTCGATGGACATGAGTCTGAGTGAGCTCCGGGAGTTGGTGATGGACAGGGAGGCCTGGCGTGCTGCGATTCATGGGGTCGCAAAGAGTCGGACACGACTGAGCGACTGATCTGATCTGATCTGATACCCTAAGTGTACGTGCCCAAACCCACCTCCCCAAATCCCCTGAAACTAATCTGAAAAAAGGAAAAGAAAGATACAATCAAAGTTAACCCGTGATTCATATGCCTTAAGTCTAGGTAGTTAACAGGGGACAATTATCAGTAGGCCTGTGGTCATACTCCAATAAGCATAATAGAATTTATGATTCTATTTGGTTACACAGATAATTAGGGTATTCTTTTAGGCGATGGAGAGCCCTGGGGCTCTTCCATCCAGGGGGTCTGGTTTTCCAGTTGGTATGTCATTTCCGTAGATACTGGGCATAGAGCTCAAAGTCCACCATCCGGCCCAAGGTGGAGTCCTGCTTTCAAGATGGAGCCTGTTCTGTCTGTTTCCTCCCTCAAGGAAAGAAGAGGCTTACCTGTGGCCCGCGGTGTGGAGAAGGAAGCAGAGCCTTGTGCGCATGCCTGCTGTGCAGTCGGGGTAGACAAAGGTGTAGCTGGGAGATGCCTGGGCTCTGGTGACCAAAGGCTGTGATATGCCCCCTCAGGAATGGCTCCTGTGTTCTGCAGGCCCATGGCAGTTTTTTTTTTTTTTTTCTTTTTTTCCCATGATGTGTTTTAGGGAAAGAAAAGAGGAAATATTGTTTGTAGAAGTAAAAAAGAATGAATGAAGGAATCCTACACGTCCTAAAGCAGTTAATGTCAAATTGGGCTGCACACTGCAATCTCTAGGAGGCCTCTGCAAAGAGCCCCGTGTTTGCTCCCTCTCCATGCTGACTGCTCGATTCTCAGTTTCCGGGGGTGGGGCCCAGGTATCTCGATTACGATGAGCAGCTCAGGTGAGAACCGCTGCTTTAGGGCCCCTTGGATGCACCTGAGTGTGTTGGATACAGGTGACAGCGAGAGGGTAATAGGCAGGAAGGCGAGGGTCCCCAAGCAGAGGAGATGGACTGCAAGTGTCAGACGTTTCTCTCTCTCTTAAGCCGCAGGAGGAAACAAACTGCAAGTGTCAGACTTTTTTTTTCCTTCTCTGCACAAAATTAAAAGGAGGTTTCTTTTAAACTTCTATGCTGCCAGGACGACACCTGGTTCCACCAGAACTTAACTTTTCTCAAGCCTTGAGCTATTTTTTACATTTAAAGTCACTCAGTCATGTCTGACTCTTTATGACCCCATGGACTATATATACAGTCCATGGAATTCTCCAGGCCAGATTACTGGAGTGGGTAGCCTTTTCCTTCCACTCCAGTGGAACTGTTCTCAAGCCTTGAGCTAACCAATGTGCTTTTCTTATGGAAATATTTTTCTCAAGCTATGTTAATAAACTATGTATTTACCTTAGAATCTGCCTTCCTTCAAGCCGGTTCCATCTAACACTCAGAACCATAATGGCTCAACAAACCAGTATTGGTTTTATTCAATTCTCTTAAGCTATGTGAATGAAACTATGTATTTGTTTGTAAATCTGCCTTTCTTCAAGATTCATGCCAATTGTTTTATGGCCCAGGATGGCTCACCGTGTGCCAACGCCATCGCAAAATGCATGTTGTGGGTGAGGGGCCTCATGAAACTCTCTCAGTTTTGAGGCATTTCCTTTCTCTAATTAGCAGCTTGCTAATAGATATATAACTTCTTGCTCTAAACTAGCAAGGGAGCACTCTTTCTGCCCCCTTTTGATGTCTATGTCAGAAGCTTTCTCTATCTCTTTTACAATTTAATAAAACTTTTATTACACAAAAGCTCTGTGCAATCAAGCCTCGTCACTGGCCCTGGATCGAATTCCTCTCCTCCGAGGCAAGAATCCCCGCGTCGTTCAAGCTTCATAGCGTCAACCTTTTCGACAGGGCACCATGGGCCAGGGAGATTCTTATTAAATGGACCTGCAATTTTTTAAATAAGCTTTTAATTTTAGAATAGTTTAAGGTTTACAAAAAGTTTGCAAAGATAGTACAGAGATTTCCCATATACCCCACACCCAGTTTTTCCTATTAATAATGTTTTACATCTGTCACAATTAATGAACCAGTAATTATACATTCTTATTCAGGTCCACACTTTATTCAGATTAACTTAGTAAATTTAGTTCGTGTCCTTTTTCTATCCCAGGGTCCCATCCAGTTACCACAGTACATTTAATCATCATCTCTCCTTGGTTGCCACAGTTTCTCAGACCTCACTTGGGTTTTGATGACCTTTACAGTTATTACGGGACTTCCCTGGTGGCTCAGATGGTAAAGCGTCTGTCTACAATGCGGAAGACCTGGGTTTGATCCCTGGGTCGGGAAGATTCCCTGGAGAAGGAAATGGCAACCCACTCCAGTACTCTTGCCTAGAAAATCCTATGGACGGAGGAGCCTGGTGCAGGAGGAGCCTGGTGCAGGCTACTGTCCACGGGGTCGCAGAGAGTCGGACATGACTGAGTGACTTCACTTTCACTTTCACAGTTATTACGAGCTTTGGTGAGGTATTTTGTAGAATGTCCCATAATTGAGATCTTTCCAATGTCTTTCTCAGGGCTGTATTGAGATTATTGGGGTTTTAGGGGAAAATCACAGAGGTAAGGTGCTATTTTCATCACATTGTATCAGAGCGCAGAAAATCAACATGACTTATTGTTGATGTTGACCTTCATCACATGGCTGAGGTTGTGCCTGTCAGATTTCTCCGGGCACTTCCCCACCCCTCTTTTTCATTCTGTGCTCTTTAGAAGGAAGTCACTAAGCACGGCCCACACTTAGAGAGTGGGCACTGTGCCCCACCTCCTTGTGGGCAGGATATCTGCAGAAACTATTTGAAACTCTTCTTTATGAGAG
This sequence comes from Bos grunniens, assembly GCF_055505025.1. Lineage (NCBI taxonomy): Eukaryota > Metazoa > Chordata > Mammalia > Artiodactyla > Bovidae > Bos > Bos grunniens. The sequence goes on from NC_141182.1 coordinate 9,033,323, forward strand.
GTTTGTGTATTCTACCTTACTGATTGATTGCTTGACTAACATATGGCTCTTTATATTTCACTTTTGGGTTATATCCAGTATCACTTTATTTTCTTGCTCAAAGCATTTCAGCTTTGGCCATTGGGAATGGTTCAATTGATTCTGTGTCTCTTTGACATACTTCCATCATTGTGTTTTTGTTTTTTTTAGTACTTCCTCACTTTTTGGCACTATGAGAAACTCAAGGCTTGTCTGTGTATTTCTGCTCATGGTCTGGAACCAGCTATTTCTCCAAGAGGTCGATTTGTTGTGTTAGAGAATGGGACTAGGAACCAGCATCTGAGTAGTAGGTGTGTTTGTTGCTTCTGGAGTCTTCTTGCTAACAATGGACCTGTATTTTATAAAACTTAATGTTTAACTTAACCATATTGAGGTATACTTTACAAACAATACATTTTAAGTGAACATTTTGATGGATTTGGACAAATTTATAATCGATTATGGCCACTACCTCAACCAAGGTTGAGAACCTCCCCACATTCTTGTGCCACTTCCCACTTACTTTTCACTTCCTCTTCCCCTACCCCACGCATCTACTAATACTCTGTCACTATAGGCTCAATTGCCTTTTCTAGAAGTGAAGTGAAGTCGCTCAGTCATGTCCAACTCTTTGTGACCCCGTGGACTGTAGCCCACCAGGCTCCTCTGTCCATGGGATTCTCCAGGAAAGAATACTGGAGTGGGTTGCCATTTCCTTCTCCGGGGATCTTCCCAACCCAGTGATTGAACTCAGGTCTCCTGCATTGCAAGCAGACGCTTTAACCTCTGAGCCACCAGGGAAGCACCTGGAAGTCTTTTCTAGAGTTTGACACAAATGGAAATGCACAGTATACCCTTCTGTTCCTGGCTTCTTTGGCTTACCATAATGTTATCGAGATTCATACATGTTGTGTTTATCAGTATGGCATCTTTTTCACTACTGAATAATATTCCACTGTATGAATATTGCACATTTAGTCTATCCATTCACCTGTTAATGGACATTCGTGGTGTTTACAGTTTGTAACTACTATAAATAAATATAAATACATTTCAAATAGCATTCCTAATGATTCTGATGCTGATGGTCTGAGGAGCCCCACTGAAAGCAGTTTTAATGTGATTTTGGAGGAGAGCACCTTCTGGCATGTCTTTTCTTATCACTTGTGTTTAGGCTAGCTTGGTTTCTTCCTTAAATTCTGATCAGGCATTGAGGAGATATGGCTTTTGTCTTCTGTCGACTCCGTGGTGGTTTAGTGATTTCAGCAAACCCCTCCCTGGGTCTGAGGCTTTCTAATCCAAGATGTTTCTCAGCCTTTGAAACTGCTCATATGTCCTCCAAGTTTCCTGGGCTTTCTCTGTGCCTGAGTCTATGCCTCTAAATTCTCCGAGCAGCTTGAGAATTTCCTTTGTATTTTTTCTTTCTTTTTTCTCTCTCCTCTCCTCTGTGACAGAAATCATGTCAAACTAAAGTTATGTTTTCCTTTTTCTAAATCAGTGGGCATCTAATTCCCTTTCATGGCTCATACTTTATTACTGGGCTCAGTGGAAAAATAAACCACATTTACTTTTTAATGTTAAAAGAACAAAAACTCACAAGAGCAACAGAATACAATTGAATTATCATCTTATTCATCACCCATCTTATTTTCTCATTTAGCTTCTCCCCCAAATCCCATACCATTTCTATACACTAATATTGTATCAGCTACGATAAGATATAACCCCTAAGTTTCAAAGTTTATCTATCACCTGTGTCAAACTGCAGTGCAGGTATTCTGATTAAACAAATTTCTCCCAATTTCAGGATCTTAGCTTTTCCTGTTTTGCAAATCTCCTGTCTTCAATGGGTGACTCTTAAGTTTGTCATGGGTGGCGAAGCCTCTTCACTCAAGGCTACCAGAAAGAGAGAAAAGCATGGAGAGCATCTTATGCAGAAAGTTTTTTTCGGGCCAGGCTTGGACGTGGCTTCCATCACCTCTGCCCATGTTCTGTGGGCTAGACTTTGTTCGGTCCACCCATAAGTGCAAGGAAAGCTCTGGGCCCAAGAGGGAAAGAAAACACTGTTCACAGTCATGGTGGGACTTTTACTGTTTTTCTCTTAGCCTTAAGGCTTCCACTGAGCACTGTGCAACAGAGGGTGGGGGAGCTGAGCATTTCCTTGTGCCTTTTTTAAGCCCTTGGGATGAGCTTTTTGCCTCTGGGTTCCTTGGGGTGAAAACTATGTTTAAAAAATCATTTCAACGTAAGCTTCAAGGGAGTAAAAATCTTGTCTCCTTTATTCTCCATTGCATCCCTAATACATCGAATAGTTCCTGGCATTGCATGAGGGCTCAATAAATATTTATTGAGTGGATTTTTATGAAATGAATTTGTAAGTTCAAGTTTTGTTTTGGCTGGGTGCTCTCGGAGTGTGTGCAGGCTACCAGTAGGTGGCAGTGTGGTTTGAAGTGTGCATTTGGGAGCTCTCGAGGCCGTCTCGGGTGGAAGCGGAGTGACTGCAGTAGAGTAGCAATTTGGGGTGTTTACCATGTGCCAAAGCCACACAAAGAACTGAGGCCACACAAGGACTGGTTATCGACCCAGTTAATCCTCCCGCAACCCTATAAAGTTGGATGGATTACTCTCTTGACTTGGCAGACGGGGACACTGATTCATGGAGCAGTTAAGTTACCAAAGGCCACACAGCTAGGAAGGGGGTCAGGATTTGAATCCAGGCAGCTGACTTGGAGCTCACACTCTTAGCTGTTATGCCACAATGCCTAGAAGTAATTTCTGAGGTCTCAGGGGGATGACTCACCCTGGGGAGGAGCTGGTCACTGTGCAGGTCAAAAGAACCCTCTTGGGCATCAAAGGCCAAGCAAGGCGACAGGGAACACAGCAGAGCTGGGGGCCCCCACCACAGTCAGGCCGTTCTTACAGGGGAGCGGTGAGACAGCAGAGGCTGGATGGAGAGCAGAGCCTTCAGGTGGGGCTGGCACCAGCTGCTGCCAGGAGTGCAGTGAATACCAGGCAGGGGCAGATGTAGAGATGTGGGTGTGGGGAAGGCCACAAAGGACCAGTGGTGGGAACACGCTGGAAATTCTGAAGAGGGGGTTCCAACCCTGTGAAAGGGCTGGCTCATGCTTTCTGAATGCCATCTGGAGAACTCTGGGCTTTTGTGGAGGCCCGCGGGTGGCCCCTGAGGTTGATGGGGAGTGAAGATGGGGGAAACCTGAGCCCTCCTCTCACATCAGCTGGTGCATTGCTACCCTGGCCTCTTCTGTGGGGTTGTTGGATCCCGTGTAGGCGGTTGTTTGTTTTAAAGTCTCTAATTTGGAAACTGTTCTGCCAAATAGCTTGTCGAGTCCTTCTTTTGACATCTGAAGTGGACATGGTATTGGAAGCCCTGCTGACATAAAGATGAAGTGTCTGCCATGGGCCAGTCGCAGAGTCAACTGCGATAATGTAGGATGAAGCCTTTGAACCTGCTCTTTCCACTCTCACTGCCACGTCCCGTGCCACCCTCCGGTGCTGGCCCAGCCAGGGGTAATCTTTGCAGCAGCTCAGAAACCCTCTGGTTTGGACTGTGTCGTGTCTCCATCCAGGCCTGGGCCCCACACCAGCCCGACTTGAGAGCACGCCGGGCTCATTGTCTAGAAGAAATGGCCCGAGCATCAGCCTGCTGAGAGCGAGGCGGAAAAGGAGGAATAGTAACATTGATTTATTTGGGACAGGAAGAGCCACGGAGTGGGGAAGCAGGGAGAGAGGGATCGTAAAGCTGGCTCGGTTCTGCGACCTGCTGGGGCAGAGACCATCACAGCCAAGGCAGATGAGGTGGACACGGGAGAGCTGTCCATTCCTCCCAATCTCTGAACAATAAAGCTAGAAGTCAAGGATGAAATAGGTGGGTTGGGAGCCCCCAGGACCCCGGCTAACGGCAAGCCTTCTGAAAGGCTGCCTGCGTTTGTGTTGATGCGCTCGCTACAGCCGTTCTGTAGGAGCTGATAGCAAAGGCTTGGATGGCAGACTTGTTCTTTCACGTTAGCCCTGCCACTGGGTTGTCAGCTCAGCTGCTGCCAAGAGACCCACTTCACCTTCCTCTCCTGTGGGGCTCCTGGGCCCGCAAGGGGTGGAACTTGCGAGTGTGTGACTCCAGGCTGGCATCTGCTCTGGGATCAGGGTCTACTTAGGACAACTCAGGCCAAGTGGGTGAGGTTTGAGAGGTCAAATCAAGGATTTCCCTCATAACCAGGTTTATTTGGGGCCTCAGGGACTCCATAGCCCATTCCATAGACACCAGTTCTGCAGATTGCTGCAAATCAGAGTGGGGTGAAGCACTTTTATTTATTTATTCCTTATTTAATGGTTGGGGAGGTTTTTTTTTATTTTTATTGTACAAATTGAAGCATCTCCCCAGGTGGTGCTTCCTCTGAGGCTGAAGGACAAGCAGGTATTGTGTGAGCTTGTGTTTCCCTGACAGTCAGGAGCTCATAGGCCTGTGGGTGGCAGAAAAGCAGCACCCACTTGGAAGAGTCTGAAATATTTTCCACTGAAAACCTTGTGCCTGTGTTTGAGCCACGTTCAGTGACCTGGCTGAAGAGCTGACACCCACACGTGGGCTGCTTTTCTCCCATGGACTGGAGTCCTGGGAGCAACATGACTAAATTATCTGGGTGTGGGAACTTGTAGGGAGAACAGGATCATAGATCTAGCCTTGGTTCTAGATTACCATTGTGTGCTAGGGCACACTTGTTTCCCCTCTTCTTAGAACCTGGGGAGTCCTAGTCATCCTTCCCTGGTGTTTACTGATCATTTTCTCCCTTGCTTGCTGTCGAGGGAAACACTTGCCACCTAAGGATGGTGGTGAAGAGCCACCAGAACACCTGGATTACTAGCCCAGCTTTAGCCTGTGAGCTGTATACCCCTGGACATGTTCCTTCACGGTGTCAGACCTCAGTTTCCCTGACTGTCAGGAGTGAATGGTAATGGCACTTCACTGGATGTTTTTCATTTGTCCCTCCAGATTCATTATTCACCCTTCTCCATCCTTCCATGGGCTAAGGAAGTTGATTTATATGGGCTGTATCAATGAGCTTACATGTCCTATGGGGTCCCAATGAGTTTGTCCGGTGGGATCTGACAGAAGGAAATTGGATAAAGGCAAGAGTGAGGTTGGGGAATTTATCCCCCTCGCTCCCTCCTTTGTGAGTCACTGTGGTTGATTGTATCCCCTCTCCTAGCTTCAGTGGCCTTCTTCCAGTGCTGCGCACCCATCCGTGCCCTTGCAAGTGTTTTCAGACCCAGGGGAGTCGTGGCTCCCTGCTGTTTCTAGCTCTGTAGCACCACACCAGTACCTGCTGGTTCCTGGAACACTGCTATACCTCTGTAAGTGACCCTTGATCAAGCTTTCCTCATTTGCCACCTTTGAATGTGCTGACTTTGTCCTGCCAGAATCTTACAGAAACCTCTTGCAAAGATACCATTTCATGGAGAGTTTATGCATATAAAGAGCTTAGAGCAGTGCCCGGCGTGGAGGGTGGACTTGTTACGCCTTAGGCGCTGTAGGACTGTTGATTCTTTTCATATTGTTACTGTGTCTCAGAGTAACAGGAGCACGTTGGATGACTTAGGTGCACGGTTTCATGACCTTTTGGCTGTTCTGTCGTGTTTCTGACAGTTACACATTCTTTTCTCTCTGAAGTTTGGATTGATGGATGGGTCAGCCTGTGCTCCTCCTGAACCCACCAGACTCCTTATCACACCATGCTTGACTCTAGACTCTACGTGGTTCTGTTGAGCCCTGTGTCATGGCTTACCCTACTCCTGAAGTCCAGAGAGGTGGGGAGCATAACCTGTTAGCAGTAACGTTTGTTTAGTCACACAAGACTGAAGCGTGTGTTGTGCAGCCATCACTGTGATCTAGTTTTAGAACATTTTTAATCACCCAGAGAGGTCCTTCTTCCCAGTTTGCAGTTACTCCCAATTTCCCCCACTCCATAGCCCCTGACAATCACTGACCAATTTTCTGTAACTATAGATACTATGTTCTGGACTTTCATGTCAGTGAAAAATATAGCATGTGGCCTTTTGTGTCTGCTGTCTTTTACTTAGCATAATGTTTTCACAGTTCATCCACTGTGTGCCATTCTTATTAGCATGCCATTCCTTTTTATTATTGAATAATATTACATGGTATGGATATATACTGCATTTTATGCATCCATCTCCTGTTGAACATTTGGGTTGTTTCCATTTTTTGGTTATTATGAATAATACTACTACAAACATTGGCATATATCACATATGTTATTTATTTCTTGATGATCTGACTTGTCTCATTAGAATTTAAGCTCCGTGAGTGCAAAGTTTGTCATGTATCATACACATACTAAGTATATACATATATAATTAGTATAAATATATATGACATACATGGGCTTTATACATATATATACGGGCTTCCCAGATGGCTCTGGTAAAGAATCTGCCACAGGAGATGCGGGTTCAATCCATGGATTCGGAAGAAGGAAAGAAGGAAACGGCAACCCATTCTAGTATTTTTGCCTGGGAAATCCCATGGACAGAGGATCACAAAAGAGTTGGACACAACTTAGCAACTAGACAATACAACAAATGACATGAGTAAACGACTAATTGTGTTTGGCATTTGGTAGGTGCTTAATGAATGGTTTTTGTTTTAATGAAAAGATTAAGAAATAGTGAAAATAGAAATGAATCAGCATGGAAATCCAGAGTGGTAGAGAATACGTCTCAGGGGCATCCGAGAGGTGCCTCCTCAGCCTCACTCAAGGGTCAGGGCCAGGGAATCTGCATCTTAGCAAGCTTTCCAGTAGATTCGGAGCACCTTGACATTGGAACAGCCTGTACGCAGGTGGTGAAGTGAGGTAAATTTGTCCCTGCCCAAAAAGCTCTTACAACTTTGTTTATGAGTGCAATGGAGTTGCCTTCCTCCCCCAGTAATGATCCCACGTGAGGCATCTCTGTCTGGGTCAAGTTGAGGTTGAAGAATTTTCCGAGAGGAACTTGGATTCTCTTCCTTTGCCCTGTGTAGCATCTCTCACAATTCATCCGCGAGGCACAGGTTTTCTTTTGTTATAGGGGTTGCTGAAGGACTGAAGAGGCAAATAAAGCAGCTTGCAGTCGACTCAGCCAAAGGAGAGCCCAGGGCCATGGACGGGCCCATGGGGAGCCATAGAGCCTCGGGAGGGTAAGCAGCAGGCAGGGTGTGTGCGGACCAGCAGTCTAGCTGAGCAGGAGGGGCCATCAGGAGCCCGCAGAGGTACATTTCAACGTCCAGACAGGCTCATAATGCTCCCTTGCTTTGTATTGAACCAGGTACACTGCTGGCTTGCTTTTCAACTGTGCAGAGATGTACATGACTATCTTTTCTGGGAGAAGCTGCTCCCGGTTTTTAGAGGAAAGCTTCGCTCTTTACTTTGATCCGACTTCTAAAAGAATAAGGCATATTATTTTTTATAGCAAAGGAGACTTCTAAGAAGTTTGAATATTTAAATTTGAAGTCTCCCCTCAGCATGTGAAAGCAATATTAGTGTCAGTTAGGTGTAACGGATGAATAGTTAATGTTACAAGAGACAGAAAATCTGAAAAAGATCCATATCCAAATGAAAATATATGTTTGAGCTAAACTACTGCCTTTTTGCTACTTATTTTTTATTTGATAACAAGCATTAACAACATATGGGCACCAAGAGGCTCTGTGGGATAGATATAGCATGCGGCTACCTGAAAATGCATGTAAATTCAGCATCGGACTTAGCCCTTTTCTCTCCTTCGTGATTCTGAATGAGGAAGACGGGTGTGTTATACAATGTAGAGTGTGTATTATAAAAAGTAGAATAGATGCCAGTTTCTTCCTTATAGCCTACATTGTCTACCCACCTCTATTAGAACTTATATCACATTGTAATGATTCAATTACTTAAAATCTATATATTATTTATTGGATACTCTGTCAGGCACTATGTTAAGCCCTTCATCTAAAATACTTTGACCTCAACACAGTCCTGTGAGGTGGGAACTATCACTGGTCCTGTTTTACAGACAAAGCAACTGAGGCTCAGAGAGAGGATGTCACTTGTCAAGGTCATGCATTTAACATGTGTCAGAACTTTGACTTGGGCCACCTGTGCCTGACTCCAAAGCTGACTCTCTTAACTACTCCTTTGATTCCACCAGTTCTCAAACTGTGGTCCATAGAACCCTGGGGGATTCCCTGAGACCCTTTCAGAGGGGGTTCATGAAGTCAAAACTTTTTTCATAATAATAAATTCATCATTTGTCTTTTGTTGGTATTTATACTGGTGGAGTAAAAGGAATGATGACAGAAACTTAAGGCATCTTAGTACAAATCAAAGCAATGTTACCAAAAAGTGAAAGTGAAAGTCACTCAGTTGTGTCTGACTCTTTGTGACCTCATGGACTGTGTCCATGGAATTCTCCAGGCCATAATATTGGAGTGGGTAGCCTTTCCCTTCTCTGAAGGGATCTTCACAACCTAGGGATCGAACCCAGGTCTCCCACATTGCAGGCGGATTCTTTACCAGCTGAGCCACAAGGGAAGTCCAAGAATACTGGAGTGGGTAGCCTATCCCTTCTCCAGAGGATCTTTTCATCCCAGGAATTGAACTGGGGTCTCCTGCATTGCAGGTGGATTCTAAACTGTACCACAAATCATTGAATTCTTCCCTGCCATATACAGTAAAAAATATTATTTAATATTTGTTATTGTATATAATTAAGGGGTGCTATATAGCTCACTCATTGAATATTTTCCAAATGAACAATGCATGACATAATAAAATCATGTCTGGGAAAAGATCCATGCAAAGTTTATTGTGCTTTTTAGAGGAATTAAGAAATATTTAAAAAGAATTTTCTGTGTTTTAATTTCTAAAATGGCAAATATTGATAGGTATAATCCTTACAAACAAAAATTCTTCAGGGTCCTCAATGTTTTTTAATACTGGAAAGGAGATAAAATATTTGAGTGGCACTGCTACAGGTAGCATGGCACCCCACTCCAGTGCTCTTGCCTGGAAAATCCCATGGACGGAGGAGCAGTCCATGGGGTCGCTGAGGGTCAGACACGACTGAGCGACTTCACTTTCACTTTTCACTTTCGTGCATTGGAGAAGGAAATGGCAACCCACTCCATTGTTCTTGCCTGGAGAATCCCAGGGACGGAGGAGCCTGGTGGGCTGCCATCTCTGGGGTCACACAGAGTTGGACATGACTGAAGTGACTTAGCAGCAACAGCAGCTACAGGTAGCTAGGAGAATGAGAGGTTCTTGAGCAGGAGAGTTATACTGATCATGTCTCAGTTATTGATCAAGTAACTCAATTCTGTGCTCTTTTTTCATCATGGAAAGTGTCTCTGAAAATCACCATTGACAGTCACTGACTTATGTTAAGCCAGTGAACCAGGTTAGATGAATCCAGTTAGGCTGACAGACGTGAAGTCCTGGGTTTGTGAAAACTGTCCTATTGCCAGCCCTTGGAAACCAGTGGTCTCTATGTAGACTGCATTATGTGGTTGCCCAAGATCTGCAGGGCCTGAGTATCAGGTCCTCAGAAAGCTTAGCTTCAGTCAGACAAACTGTCATCCCCACGAGGACTTCATTCTCTGGGCATGTGCAGTCCATATCCAGCAAGCGAAGGTTTATAATCAAATGTATAGACTTCCCTGGTGACTCAGATGGTAAAGAATCAGCCTGCAATGCAAGAGACCCAGGTTTGATCACTGGGTTGGGAAGATTCCCTGAAGAAGGGAGTGGCTACCCACTCTAGTATTCTAGCCTGGAGAATTCCATGGACAGAGGAGCCTAGGGGGCTATAGTCCATGGGATTGCAAAAAGTCAGATATGACTGAGTGACTAACACTTTCACTTCTTTTTTATTTTTCATAGTTTCAGACCAGAAAGGTTAATTATGAGCAAGCCAACATCATGGAAGGGAAAGGTCCATGCAAGACAAGTGCTCTGGTGAAATAGGAAAAGAACATTACCCCACTGAACTCCTGGTTAATATCTGAAAAATTTGAGGGGTTGTGCTTGCCTCAAACAATCTTGAAGAGATCAAGAAAATTAGATTACCAAGGGAACATTTCAAGCAAAGATGGGCACAATAAAGGACAGAAATGGTATGGACCTAACAAAAGCAGACATTAAGAAGAGGTGGCAAAAATACACAGAAAGTGAAAAAGTGAAAGTGATGTCTTTCAGTCGTGTCTGACTCTTTGCGATCCCATGGACTGTAGTCTACCAGGCTTCTCTGTCCATGGGATTTTCCAGGCAAGTGTACTGGAGTGGGTTGCCATTTCCTTCTCCAGGGGATCTTCCTGACCCAGGGATCGAACCCAGGTCTCCTGCATTGCAGACAGACGCTTTACCCTCTGAACCACCAGGGAAGCCCACAGAAGAACTATACAAAAAAGATCTCCATGACCCAGATAACCACGATGGTGTGATCCCTCACCTAGAGCCAGACATCCTGGAATGCCAAGTCAAGTGGGCCTTAGGAAGCATCAAGGTGAACAAAGCTAGTGGAGGTGATGGAATTCCAGTTGAGCTATTTCAAACCCTAAAAGATGATTGATGCTGTGAAAGTGCTGCATTCAATATGTCAGCAAATTTGGAAAACTCAACAGTGGCTACAGAACTGGAAAAGGTCAGTTTTCATTCCAATCCCAAAGCAAGGCAATGCCAAAGACTGTTCCAACTACTGCACAATTACACTCATCTCACACACTAGCAAAGTAATGCTCAAAATTCTCCAAACCAGGCTTCAACAATACATGAACCATGAACTTCCAGATGTTCAACCTGGATTTAGGAAAGACAGAGGAACCAGATATCAAATTGCCAATATCTGCTGGATCATCGCAAAAGCAAGAGAATTCCAGAAAAACACCTACTTCTGCTTTATTGACTATGCCAAAGCTTTTGACTGTGTGGATCACACCAAATTGTGGAAAATTCTTCAAGAGATGGGAATACCAGACCACCTGACCTGCCTCCTGAGAAATCTGTATGCAGGTCAAGAAGCAACAGTTAGAACTGGACATGGAACAACAGACTGGTTCCAAATAGGAAAAGGAGTATGTCAAGGCTGTAAATTGTCACCCTGCTTATTTAACTTATATGCAGAGTACATCATGTGAAATGCTAGGCTGGATGAAACACAAGCTGGAATCAAGTTTGCCTGGAGAAATAGCTATAACCTCAGATACACAGATAACACCACCCTTATGGCAGAAAGCAAAGAACTAAAGAGCCTCTTGATGAAAGTGAAAGAAGAGAGTGAAAGAGTTGGCTTAAAACTCAATATTCAGAAAACTAAGATCATGACATCTGGTCCCATCACTTCATGGCAAATAGATAGGGAAACAACAGAAACAGTGTCAGACTTTATTTTTTGGGCTCCAAAATCACTGCAGATGGTGATTGCAACCATGAAATGAAAAGATGCTTGCTCCTTGGAAGAAAAGCTATGACCAACCTAGACAGCATATTAAAAAGCAGAGACATTACTTTGACAACAAAGATCCGTCTAGTCAAAGCTGTGGTTTTTCCAGTAGTCATGTATGGATGTGAGAGTTGGACTGTAAAGAAAGCTGAGCACCGAAGAATTGATGTTTTTAAACTGTGGTGTTGGAGAAGACTCTTGAGAGTCTCTTGGACTGCAAGGAGATCCAAACAGTCCATCCTAAAGGAAATCAGTCCTGAATATTCATTGGAAGGACTGATGCTGAAGCTCCAGTACTTTGGCCACCTGATGCAAAGGACTGACTCATTTGAGAAGACCCTGATGCTGGGAAAGATTGAAGGCAGGAGGAGAAGGGTACAGCAGAGGATAAGATGGTTGGATGGCATCACTAATTTGATGGACATAAGTTTGAGTAAGCTCCTGGCGTTGGTGATGGACAGGTAAGCCTGGCATGCTGCAGTCCATGGGGTCACAAAGAATCGGACATGACTGAGCAACTGAACTGAACTGAACTGTACTTGCCTAGAGTGACATATATCTAAAGCTTTCATTATTAAGTGCTTATTTTCTACCTGATATTGTGCTAAGCTGTGTTCACATATTATTTCTTTTAACCTCAATAATCCTGTCAGGTATTATTACTATCTCTATTTTAAAGATGCGGAAACTAAGAACCAGACAGATAGGTGGCTGAGACAGGCTTTGACTTTAGTGTTGGTTCCAGAGCCTCTAGTTCTTAACTCTTTTGTTGCACTTCTCACTTTAAATGAAATGAGAAAGTCAACTGGCTCGATGGCAGATGGAAAACATTGTAAATACAAAAGAGGTTAGGAAAGAGGCATAGAGGCAGAAATGCAGGCACCGTAAAAGGGCCTGGATGTGAAGTGCATGGGGGTAGGAAGCAGCTGAGTTTGTTGTTGCTGGTGGTGTGCATGTGTGTTGAGTGCCTTGCACTGTACAGGGAGACGCTGACCTGAGGCCAAGTCCTGCTACTCGGCTCCTCTTCAAGACGGAAAACAGATGAAATCAGTGTGCTGGTTTTCATGTAACCAAAAGTTTGGAGGCCCGGCAATGGGCTGAAAGACCCAGGCACAATGTTGAGAAAGGAGTTGGACAGCACATTGAAAGTGAAAGTGTGAAAGTGTTAGTCGCTCATTCGGGTCCGACTCTTTGCCACCCCACGGACTGTAACCCGCCAGGCTCCTCTGTGCTTGAGATTTTCCAGGCAATAATAATGGAGTGGGTAGCCATGCCCTTCTCCAGGGGATCTTCCAGACTCAGGGATTGAACCCGAGTCTCCTGCATTGCAGGCAGATTCTTTCATTGTAGCCTGGGAAATATCGATCAAAGATCGTGGGCTGTAGTGGAAGTGGAAGGGGACTTGAATAACTAGCTCTACCGACCTGAGTCAGCATTGCTTTCTGCCCCAGGGTCTGCATGCCTAAAATGGAGATGGTGGGCTTTCCTGGTGGTTCAGTGGTAAAGAATGTGCCTGCAAAGCAGGGGGAATGGGTTCTATCCTGGTCTGGGAACTAAAATCCCACATGCCGCAGGATAACTAAGCTTGTGCGCTGCAACTAGGGAATCCAGCTCAGTCTAGAGTCTGTGTTCTGCAACAAGGGAAGCCACTGCAATGAGAAGCCCGCACACCGCAACTCGAGAAAGCCCATGTGCAGCAACAAAGACTCCATGCAGCCAAAAAGAATTAAAACTAAATAAATAAAAATGGAGATGGCAGTACCACTTGGAAGGACCACTATGAGAGGTAAAGGAGGTGATGTATAGGGACTCACATTGTGTAGTGATCAGAACACACCATGTACTCAAATCCTTCTTTTCTCCCTTCCCTACATGGTGCCAGGTGGTGCCTTTGTCTCCACCATCCCTACTCTCTCTAGATATTTTTTCTAGTTTTTAAAAGACATCGTATACAGAATGTTTAGAGTATCATTTGGAGACCAGATTGACTAGGATTTTTCTTTTTTTTTTTTCTTAGCTTCACAAATCTGATGAGGGTCTGGTGGAGTATACATCTGGGAAGACGCCCCAAACTTGGCCCTGGAGGCTCCTCCCGGGAAGGCCAGATCTCAGCTGCATGTGCCTTCTGGAGTCCCAGCCCCAGGCTGGAGAGGGGCTGGTTTCCCAAACTTGGGCTGTGGAGGCATCACCTGGGTACAGATGAGCTTACGGGACAGCCGGGTCCTTGCGGCTGAGACTGGGGCGCGGCCTGCTTGTTGGGTTCACTCCTTTGTGCTGGGCTTTGCTGGTCAGCCGGCAGCGCTGGGTCTTGCTGTTACGCGTGGTGCTCAGAGCCTTTGTAGTGGACTCCTGGGCCCGGCAGGGATGTTTCCTCATGTGCAACACACACAGCTGCTACCTCCTTACTAGCAGCACAGTTTGGGGCAAGACACTTGACTCTCCTTGCCTTATTTACCTCAAATGTGAAGCAATAGAGCAATAGTGTCTACTGGTAGGGCTGCCGTGGGGATTAAACGGCATGAAAGGTACAGGGGGTAGACCACAGAGCGTGACACACTGCACAAGCTCAATAATTACTCCTTATCGTTAGTGTGGCTGTTATTTGCTTTGATGAGTGTTCCTCTAGGCACTAAGTGCCATGCCACTGAGTCTCCACAACAGTTGGGTGGGACAGGCACCATGATGCCCACTTCAGAGACAAGAAAACTGGGCGTAGGAAACAGGGAATCGTGGTGCAGACGCAGAGCTTTAGAGCTTTCTCTTTTCTCTGTCCACCACGCCACACTGTGAGCTTCCTATTTGGTTTTAACCAGTGCTGTTTATTAGTTAACAATTGGCAGTGTACTGAGTGACTTGAGACTCAGAGTCAGACTGCGTTTTATTTTCCCATTAATAACTCACTTCGCAACACTGACGACCCAGCAAGATCTTGTATGTGAAAGGACTACAGAACTTGGAAGCACTCTACAAAATATTTGTTTTTTTATTTATGTAGGCCCCTATCGTGTTCCAGAAAAGGGATTTGAAGTAGCCTATTAGTTGTCATTAGACTGATGATGATTAATGATTATAATAACAAGACAGGCATAATTGGTGCCAATTGTGCCTTTTGAAATGGCCTCCATGGAGGCCAGGCGGTGGGGAGGGAGAAGGCAGCCTCTGCCTCAGGGAGCTGAAAAGATGGGACTAATTGGTTAAAAGCAGCTTTGCTAATTGCTTTGGCAAGGGCCTGAGAGAAAGCTTTGGTATGATTATACATGAACGGGGTCCCTCAAAGCCCTGTGATTCTGGGCTATATCTGTTCCTCAAAACACAAACAGAAAAGAGAACAGATGTTCAGCCACTTGACAGAAATTTAATAAGACACTTGGAAAAATTACCATGTTCACTTTGCCCCGCCTGACCTCTTGGTAGGAAGCTGGAGGAAGGCCTGTTTCTGAGGCTGATATGAGTGGATCTAAAAAGGAGCACGTGCTAGAGTATTCCACCTATCTGAGATCCTGCTGTGTTCTGAGCCCCCACCTCTCACCAAAGGGTTCTCCGAAGAGGTTGATTATGACCAGTATATATGCTTTAAATTCTGGTTGAGAGTAAGTGGGCTGAGATTGAATTACCAAACTAATCTATCTGGGGAGTGAAGGAATAATGTGAAACCAGATCAAAGCTCAAAATGGTAAATAAATCTCCATGGTGTGAGCTGGAACACTCAGGAGGGAGAGAAGCCCAAATATAAGATTTTTCTGGGGAAAAAAAAAAAAATCCCCTCCCTCCCTTGTGAACAGTTCAGAGACTGGCAGCTAGAGTGTATCGGGGGCTCTGCTCCAGCCAGGGGGAGGCCTGGGAAGGCTAGAGTGTATCGGGGGCTCTGCTCCAGCCAGGGGGAGACCTGGGAAGGCTTGTCAGTGGCTACCAGTAGCTGTAGGGGGGTCAGAGAGTGGCCACGTGGGTTCAAAACTGACTCAACAGTTCACTGGTTGTATGCTCATTCAAGTCACATAACCGGTCTGAGCCTCAGTTTCCTCTCTTATACCTCATGGGGTTACTGTGAGTATTAAATGACACAAAGCACATGTATTCTTTTCCCGCATGTGTGTGTGCTAAGTTGCTTCAGTTTTGTCTGCATAAGGCATAGCATGCTTAAGGGTTAATAAGGGTGGGCTAGGATGCAGCGGTATTGATATTAAACATGTAAGCATAGCATATTCCCATCTTTGCGACCCTGTAAACTATAGCCTTCCAGGTTCCTCTGCCCGTGGGATTCTCCAGGCAAGAGTACTGGAGTGGTTGCCATGCCCTCCTCCAGGGGATCTTCCTGACCCAGGGATTGAACCCACGTCTCTTATGTCTTCTGCATTGGCGGCGGGTTCTTTACCACTAGCGCCACCTGGGAGGCTCGTGTTCATTTTCTAGGGATGCTGTAACAAATCATAATACATTCGGTGGCTTAAAACAACAGAAATTTGTTCACGCACAGTTTTACAGGCCAGAAGTCAAGATGTTGGCAGGGCTTGGCTTGCTCCTGAGGTTCTAGGGGGAATCCTTACTTACCTTTTCCTAGCTTCTGGTGGCTCCCTGCAAACCTTAGTGTGTTCCCTGGCTTGTGGCTGCATCTCTCTAATACACAATTATTTGTTAACTGTATGCATTTGTATAAGGCATAGCATGCTTAAGGGTTAATAAGGATGGGCTAGGATGCAGGGGTATTGATATTAAATATATTCAGTTCAGTTCAGTTGCTCAGTCGTGTCCAACTCTTTGCAACCCCATGAACCACAGCACACCAGGCCTCCCTGTCCATCACCAACTCCCGGAGTCCACCCAAACTCATGTCCATTGAATTGGTGATACCATCCAACCATCCCATCCTCTGTAGTCCCCTCCTCCTCTTGCTCTCAATCTTTCCCAGCATCAGGGTCTTTTCAGATGAGTCAGGTCTTTGCATCAGGTGGCCAAAGTGTTGGAGTTTCAGCTTCAACATCAGTCCTTCCAGTGAACACCCAGGACTGATCTCCTTGCAGTCCAAGGGACTCTCAAGAGTCTTCTCCAACACCACAGTTCAAAAGTATCAATTCTTTGGTGCTCAGCTTTCTTTAAAGTCCAACTCTCACATCCATTAAATATCTTAGCATAGCGTGAATTCACAGCTACAAAACTTTTAGATCACGGATATTGGGAGTTTACGTTTGTTCATGCCAGGGTTTCCTTCTTAGTCATCTTCCCCAGTATTGAGCCCAGAAGAAAGTGAACTGGCATTGGACTCAGAGAGCCCCAGAAGTGTAAACACTGAGTCTGCTTGAACTTCCAGGAGCTCCTGTTTCCTTTTCTGTAAAATGGAGCTGATAATTGATTTCTCCCTTCCTCAAAGGGCTTCTGTGGATGTGGAGAGAATAAGGGGAACAGCTATGGACCCCAAGGTGTAGGGACAGAAATTAGAGAAGGTCTTGGATCAAGTACCAAATGAACCAATGAGTGACACCAAATTCAACCAGGCAAGGACATGGGCAGAGTCCACAAGGAATCCAAGATGAAAGTGGTCAGGGGAACTTAAATGTTCCTTCCAATGCACAGGATGGTGACCAGTGGTTCACAGGGCTCTGGGCTAATTCATTCATGAGGGTCAGGTGCTGTTCCAAGTGTGGGAAATTTATAGTGGAGAGTTGAAAGCACAGCCTTTACTATCCTGGGGCTTATAGTTGAGAGGGAGAGGCAGATGTTCTTTAAAACTGGAGATATAAAAACTGTGTTAGTGGCTGGAAAAGAATCTCATGGGGAGTAGTTATGAGAGACCAGGTATCATGGAGGCTCTGAGCTGATCTGGAGGAGGGGAAGTTAAGAAAGGGTTGTCCTAAAGAAAGGGACGTTTGAATTGAGAGGTAGGAGAGGACAAGGAATTTTTGGCCTGATATGAGATGGAGTGGAGTGGAGGGAGGTGGGGAGGAACACATGGGTTGAGAGTGAAGCTTGCGCCAGAATCTTTGAGCCCTGCTGTTCCTACATGTCTGTGGGGGTTTCCTTCTCTCCAGCCCTGCTGAAGATGGCCAAGCTGTCTGCTCCAGGTCTCAGATTTGACAGCAGAGGGTCACAGGCGTGTGTAGCTTGGGCCACATGTGTTTTGATTTTGGAGGTGGGGGAAGAGTTGTCACCAGTTAAATCTGAGAAATTCACATACAGTTTTGGAATCCTAACTTCTCCTGCAAAATCAGGAACTATGGCAATACTGGCCTTCGTCTCTTCAAGATGACCCCCAAGGGAAGATGTGTAGCAGTTTTCAGATGCAAAATACAGAGACTCCACAGGCCCCGTCTTTCTGTATACTTCCTGCCTGGTGAGACCTCTGATCTCTGTCGTACCAGGAATGGTCAAATAAGAGAGAACAGACCTCCTTGGTTCTTTGGAGAAGATTGTTTCAAATTAAAACTTGGATACCCAGTTAGGAAGACTTTTTATATTCCTCCTCCAGGAAGGACATATCCTCTCTCCATGGAAGGATTCTGGGTGCCCTGTAAGAGGCTTTCTTGTATTTTTCTTTTTTTCTCCTTTCCATATTTAAAAAAGTAGCAATGAAACTTTTTGAGCAAAGACTATCTTATGTAAAAATGCAGCCTAAGTCACAGACCAAAGTGAGTTTGCTCAGACTGAATCTGGAACATTGGTTGCTTTACTTTTTCCTGTTCTCCTCCCCAAGGTAGCTCAGGGGCACCCCTAAGGAAACCTGGGAGTCCTCAGAATAAAGTTGAGAACTAACTCACACCTAAAACGTTGAGGGAGAGGCTCTGCCATTTGGAGAAAAAGTGTATAGAGCTAAGTATATAGCCTGAAATTGGCCAATGTGCCTACTGCATGTCATTCAATTTCAGGCGGACCCCCAAGTTCAGAGGTGAGGAAACAGCAGTGCCTTCAAGACACTAGGTTTGCCTTGGTAACTAGATTTCTCCCCTCCTGTTCCCCATCCCTGTCCTCTGGCATAGACAGTGACAGCTCAGGTAGCAGCCAGCGAGGATTAGTCACTCCCGCAAGTGTGCGAGGTCCGATCGTCCTTGTGACTTGGAAGAGACCTGGAGCTGACCTCTACTCAGGAGGTGTGACTTCCTGTGGCATGCAGCGTGGAAAAGCAGTTGCTGCCCCGCAGAAGCTTTAGAGTGGAGGCCAGCTCTCCTTAACCTGGTAGGTGCAGGTACACAGAACTCCGGGAATGCCCAGAAGATTCCCAGCCACCAGAAGGAGGTTTCTGAGCTTCTTCAGCCTAGCCTCGCAGCTGTACTGTCACATTATTATAGATGCTTGTCACTGAAGCATCACTGTCTGCAGCCTTGACGTGCACCGTTTCAGATTCATTTTTCAGAATTGCTCTGAAAGCCCAGGGCCCGTCCCACCCATTATTGGGACTCCTCTGTGACAGGTGTTGGGAGTGATGGAGGTGGTAGGGAACGCCCCATGCTCTGCTGATTCATGGGAGACACATTTGAAAAGATGTAAGCTGGCTGGGGCAAAGCCTCCATAGAGGTTTGCAGGCAGTTTCTTCCCTCTCAGAGGAAGGCATCCTGCTTCTATAGGGCTGCATGACCCCTTCCTGGAAAAACAGAACTTGCACACACCCCTGAGGGCTGAACTCTTCAGAACTGAGGGTGTCACCTGTCCAAACTGTATGCTCTTAGGCTGAAGAGGAAAAGTTAAAATTTTACATAATCTCCTTCTCCTTCTGCCTCTGTAACTCAGCTTACCCCTTGCAAAGTCTAGATCACATAGGTCACGTAGTCTCAGAAAGTGGGGACTTGCAATACTAGGAACTGGAGTTTATCTCGCTCACCCTTGTCCTGCTCTTTGCAGTCACCCAGCCCTGGCAAGCCTGCTTCATCATGCCTGTCCAGGCCAGGCATCCCCCTCCCCATCTTTACTGCTGTTCCCACGCGTGCAAAACCCTTAGTTTACACCAGCCTATTAACAGCTAGTGTTGCCCAGTACAATCTGTCTGTAAGAACTCTGTAATCCCTTTGTTCGGGGCTCAGGGCTTGGAGTGTTAACTCCTCTGGGCCCACTGGCATAATAAACCTGAGTTCTCCGACTCTGAGTGTGGTGCTTGGTTTCTCGAGTATTGGTTTCTGCAACAAGGCAAGCTTCTAAGACTCTGTAGGTTTCCATTTCCTCATCCCCATAAAGAACTAATAATATCCATCTCCCAACCTCATCCGTATAATAGAAATCATATTACCTACCTTGCAATCTCATCTGGTTAGTAGAAATTATAATACCCACCTCTCAATATCAGTTGTAGAATAGAAATAATAATGCCCCTCTTGCAGTTCTGTTGTGAGAATTAGAAATAACATACCTAAAATGCCGAGCAGTGCCTTTAGTACATTTAATACCTAACGGGAACAGGAATTCTTAGCTTTATAGAGGTCTGAGCTAATTCACTTGCTCAACCTCCAGGTATGTTTAAAAAGATAAAGATATCCCCAAATTGTTACAAGAATTGTGCATTTTAAATGTTTACTTTGGATGGATGAATGCTTCTAACAAACATACAAGAATAGAAGGACTATGTGGATAGTCTCATTTAAGGGTGACCTCAAAAGTCTAAGTCCATGCCCTTGAAGAGATGGGGTCCGGGTCAAATGCTCCACCCTACCAACCGTGCCCATTATGGGCTCTAAGTAGGCCCTTAATAAATGGTGGTCATTATAGCATGATATAATAGTACCAGACATGTCCCTTGAAGTTATAAACAGTGTTTCCTCTCCCAACTCCATCTGCCTGTAAATTGGCTGAGTTTTCTCAGCATTAAAACACTTCGTGAACTCCAAGCTATGCTAGGGGAAACTGGGATGAAGCTGGCTTCAGCTGTTGGTGCTGCCGAGAGTTACTGTGGCCTGAGTGGTCCCACTTTCGTGGCTTGGTTGACCCACAGGCCCGATTTAGTTTGTACTCTGGAGGACGTGATGATTTAGGGTAAGGCAAACCCTGCTAGTTACAAAATGCCCCAGGCTGAATGGGGTCAGACTGGAATCCTTTCAGACTGGATTTCATTTAGCAGGCCTCCAGGTGACAGTCCTATCAAAACAGCTTTCAAAACAAAAACAACAAAAAATGTAAAAGCCAGCTTTCTCCTCACCTAGACCAGTAATCCCATACTTTGGCCATGGGTACATGACTTACCACTCCAGTATTCTTGCCTGGAGAATCCCCATGGACAGAGGAGCCTGTTGGGCTATAGTCCAGGGGGTCGCAAAGGGTCACACACAACTGAGTGACTAAGCACAGCACAGCACATGGTTTACTAGGAAGAAGGGATTTATCCTTCTAGGATTCTGCTGAGATGAATTTTCCAGGTCTTCAGATGTTAACCCTAGGTAAAAGTCGGTGCCTTATTACAGACCTACGAGAGCATAAAAGCCCCTACTTCTTATGTAGTGATAGGAAACTCTTCTCGCTTGGCTGAGGAAGACATGCGTTCCAGAGATGAGTGGGATACTTTGACTTGCAAGTTCTCAGAACTACAAAGTTTGATTATCAACCCACATCAACCAAATCCCTGATCATACTTGTGAACTAAAAGTAGGAAGCACTCAATAATTGAATGCCCATGAGAACTGCAGTCATGGGGTATTTTAAAATGGGGACCTTCTGTGAAAGTCCAGGACCCTTGACCATAACATATAGAAATGAGTGTTCAGAGTCTGTCTCTTTCAGATCTGGGCCTCCAGCAAAGATCATGCTTTTTAGGAGTTAATTTTGGGACCACTCATTACTTTGAAATCACTCCTTGGACATGTTGAGAATTTGCTGTTTTCATCAGAGGGAACTTACTGCAAAGTTAATTTGAGATTATATTTAGTGATATGCTTTATCATTGTTGTAGTGAGAGGTAATTAGGAATAAAATGGGAAACAATTCCCATAAAAGATTGTGATTAGCATTGATTATGCATACAATCCAAGTTTTTCTACTCCCACCTTGTTGCGTCTTCCTTCTCACTAATTAGCATTAATTTTGCCTCCCCACATGCTCTGAAACACAGATCCTGGTTCTGACTCCATTCTCAGGCTCCCTTTACTCGTCCCTCTCTTCTCTGGATTGAGGATTAATAAAGCACTGTTTTTGGGGCCCATCTGGCCAGACTGCCTCCTTGATTTTCCACTGTGGAATCCTTGAATTTCTCCTTTCTGTCCCTCACCTGCACTTCATCTAGGTGGAGCAAAGGAGGCTGCTTAGGGGAGGCAGCTAGTGACCCCAGAGTTGCTTAGAGGTGACAGGTATCCTGAGGCCAAGATTTCGGGAGGGGAGGCTAGGCTAGGGGAAGAAGAGCTAGAGTTATCTGCTGGGGTTGTCTGCAGGCGATACTGGGAGTGCTGTCTCTTCACCAGTCACCCAGGGTCCAGGCCAGTTAGGGGGAGTATCAGCTAAGAGGTCAAAAGAATGGTCTTGCCTTCCTTTGTCTGCTGAGAAATGGAGTATTTCCTGCCTATTAGTAAACAAGGATTTCACCGTTGTCAGGGATTCCAGCCCTCCAAATGTGAATTCCTGAGCCCTAAGGGCACTCAGGAAGGAGACGAATGCCTTCGGAACCTGACAGCCACTCTCTAATGTGAACACTGAGGAACTCGGGATGTGAAAAACGCAGGACCCCTGGCCCCAGACAGCTGAGATGCTTATGAAAGAAATGATTTCAGTGAGCCCTGACTCTTGCGTCTTCCCACACATAGAAAAGTGCTAAATTCCTACACTTGGGATATCTTTTCTTTAATTAACAATAATCTTTTGATGTTCAGACTACCTGCCCTTTGTCGCAGCAAAACTTCTACATAACCTGGCTCCTCCCCTCGCCTCCTTGGAGCAGTTCTCTCAAGGTTACTTGAGATGCCATCGCCCGGGCTTGAAGTCGTAATAATTCCCACCGAATAAAACAGAACTCTCAACTTTTAGGTTGTGACCATTTTTTAAGTCAACACTGCAAACCTCCCCACTTCTTATTTCTGACAGACTGGAATTCCTAACTAGAGACAGAATGAAATCATTGCATACTACGGGAAGTGGGGCTTAAACAGGAAAGAATGAGATCGTCCACATACTGATGAGAAGAGTGTCAGCTCCCAGGGTAATTGGCACATCAGATTTTTGTGCTTTTGGGTCAAGGTAGGGGCAATGACACCCCACTCCAGTACTCTTGCCTGGAAAATCCCATGGACGGAGGGGCCTGGTGGGCTGCAGTCCATGGAGTCTCTAGGAGTTGGACACAACTGAGCGACTTCCCTTTCACTTTTCACTTTCATGCATTGGAGAAGGAAATGGCAACCCACTCCAGTGTTCTTGCCTGGAGAATCCTGGGGACGGGGGAGACTGGTGGGCTGCTGTCTATGGGGTCTCACAGAGTCAGACACGACTGAAGCGACTTAGCAGCAGCGGCAGCAGCAGCAGGGGCTAGAGAGCATAGGAACACTGAGTGACTGGGGGTGGTGGGGGAGGACGGAAGAATGCTGAGTGGAGAAGCGACCCAGAGGGGAGAGGCCTGGAAGTGATGAAGACAGAACTCCAGCCTGTGGAACTGATCCTGAGAGAACCCTGCTGCACTGTGGTTTCCTTGTCCAGCTTGACCACTGGGGAACTATAGCTGAGACCAGGTCCCTGGGCTCTGGTGAGGCTCTCCAAGGCTACAGTGTTTTTCTGGGAATTTCAAGTCAGATCCGCTCTGGGCCCTTCCTCTTGACATGTGTAGTGAAAAGGTTTGGTTGGGGTGAGGCGGGAAGAGACATGATTTCCTCCATCACAGAGGTTAAAAGCTACCTTCACGGAAACACTGCTCTGCTCTACACCTTAAATCTGTCTTCCACTTGAGCTCTGAAGATGCGAATGAGATCATACCATGCCCAGCTAAAAACCTTCCAAAGGTTTTCCAATGCTAAGAAAATCAAGCTTCCAAATTTCGAAGCCCGATGTGAACTGGCTCTTGCATCTCTTTAGACGTCATCTCCTACCCCTCGCTTTATTCTTCCCTTCATCTGTCCTTCCTTCCTTCCATGCGTCCTTCTATCCATCCATCCATCCACCCACTCTGACTCACGGTTGCTTTCTTACTATTCCTTAGGTGCGTTTTGGTCATTCCTTCTCTGCACTTGCTATTCCTTCTGCCCAGAATAATCTTTCCCTCAATACCCGTGTGGCTTATTTGCTTCCTTTATTTGGGTCTCTGTTTTAATGTCATTTCTCCAAGAGAAATTTTCTTCACCATCCAGGCTTGTGACTGGAAGGGGGATGGCAGAGGCTTAAGTGTGGTCTTCTGTTCCCTGATCTGAGTGCTTGTAGCATTTTTGTGTTCGCATGTTAGTATCCAGTCAGCCATAACCTCTGGCTTGTGTACTTCTCTGTGTGCCTGTTACACTTCAACAGAAACTTGAAAATAAATACCCACATTCCCGTCTCACCCTGCTCCTCACTTTGTTTTATTTTTCTTCGTGGCAATTATCACGACCTGACATTGTCTATATCCTTATTTGCATCCTCTGTCATCCTCACGCCAGGTGTAAATTTAATGAGACCAAGGATTTGGTCTGGTTTCCTGTCTTATACCTATTGCGTAGTGCAGTGCCTGGCATGTCGGGGTAAAGAGATCATTGTTGAACGAACATTTGAGTGAATGGTTGGATACTTTAAGCCATTAGAAGGCGTACACAAACTGAGGAAGGGATAGCTAATTCATCTGGTGCTTTAAGTTGTAAAGGTCTCAGACAGGACTCAGCTTCCACTAGATTTCCACTTTCCTCTTGGAAACTTCTGCTCTCCTGACTCTCCATGACTCAGAGCTTCATTTCCTTCCTCCAGTTGCTTCTCAACACGCTGCCCTCAGACAGGAACCTCATCACCAAAGACCCAGTTTAGAGCATCCATGTGGTACAGAGTCAGTTGCCAAACAACAAAGCGTCTTAGAAAAGAGTTGGGTCAGAAAGTCATTCCCCCGAGCTCTTCATCTGCAGTGAGCGCAGTGGTAAGAACACCAAATTTGAGAGACCTGGGTGTGAATCTTATCTCTACCTTGTTTTAACCATATAATCTTAGGCAATTTACTCAGCCAGCTAAGCCTCAGTTCCTCATCCTGCTAACGATGCCACCTGGGGTTTTTCTGAGGATTAGGTGAGGTGTTGTGCATCAAGCCCTTGGCACAGCTCCTGACGTTCCAGCCTTGTTAAGAATGCTTGACATTCTTAAGCACGTAGCTCCAACAGCGTTTGCTGTTGACATCCGTACCCCTCCTATGACATTACACGCTGCATTTCTTTCTGCTCACACCTTTAGATCTCACCACTGAGCCCCCGACCACGACTCTGTCTTCACATGAAGTATGATATTTTAAGACATGAACGTTTGATTTATTTTCTGGTGTCTTAAACAAGACAGTGTGTGTGAGGAGGCTTGGAAAGCCATAAAGTGCTTTATAGATGTACTTGTGTGCTCAGTGACTCCTGTTTGCTCCTTAGCCTCTTTTGGAGTCAGCATGAAAGAGCAGGACTCCTGTGGACCTTGGCTGGAGAGACAATGAGCGATCACCGAACTTTCTGAAGGCTCAGTTTCCTCATTCGGGGAATGGGGATAATAACAGGGTCCCCTTTCAGATTGATTCTGAGTGTCCATGAGGTAGTAGGTATAAAATCACTTTCAAGAAATAGTGCAGAAGTGTAAATGTTCCCTGCTTCGTCTGTCCCCATGCCCTTCTTTCCCATCTCATGTGTGGTTTTGTTAAATCTTAGAAGAGCCTTTTATTTGTCTTCTCCCAACTTTCTCCAAGTTATTTTTTTTTACTAGCCATAGATTATTAAAAACAATTTTTCTTTTTTTTTTGCCTCTCCTACGGGCCTATTTATCAACCTTTATCCTGAGGACCACAGAAGGGGCCCAGTGGGATGGACAATTCCCTGCAGAGATTCCACACTGAGACATGAGCCTCACTGCAGATACATTCTCCTGGTATTTGACTGTATCCTGATTCCCTTCAACTGTAGTTTTTCCACATATTACACTGGGTCATTATAATCATAGCACCTGATTGATTTTAAACCATGTGTCTTCCATTTCTCAGAGAACAGCCAGTAAGCGCCGGTTGACTGATGGCCCAGTTAGAAAAATTCATGTGTCTGGAGGGCAAGAGGAAAAGAATATACTGTGTTTGGTTTTTATATCTTTAGTTGTCTAGAGAAATGATTTTTTTTTTTTTTTTTACTCCTTCAAATATCTTGCTGGAATTGACTCTCTTCATTTATAGTCAGTAGACCTCTGCAAACTTTGTGATCAAACGGTGGTTTGATCACAGACTGGCAGGATGAGAGCAGCAACCGGAAGCTTGTTAGAAATGCAGAACCTTAGGTCCCAGTCCAGGGCTCCTGAATCAGGAATCAGAGCTTGCTTCACCACCTCCACCCCATGATTGCTGTGCTCTGGAAAGACAGAGGAGCGCTGTTTTTACAGCACTGTGATCCTGGCTGGACCGGCAGGATCTGGGCCCATTTTCAGCCTGGTAAGGCAGTAGGGAGCTCTGGGCTCTGGGGTGACATGTGGCTGAGAAATGGCACAGCACTTTAGAAGACCACCCACTGAGGGGTCAGACAGGCTTCCGGATCTGTGGACCCTCCGGCTGTTTGCCTGGTGCCAGATGTCTTCGGCCTGACCTCATTTTTCCCTTGTCTGTAGGACTGTGGTCCCGCTGGGTACCAATCACTGTAGCTGCAATCATTGTTATCTTTTCTGATGCCCCCAAAGCCTCCTTAAGAGCTTACCGACTGATTTAGTTAGAGAAATCCAAGTATTGAGAAAGGAAGCTCAAATGAGTTTGTTTTTGTCTTGCTTATCTGTCTAGAGAAAGCATCCTTGCTCTTTCAAACGTCTGATAAATGGACTTGATTATCCTCTTCAAGCAAACACGTGGTGGAGCGGTGGGAGTTGTGGTTTGTTGGAAATTCTATGGGCCGCCAGCAAATCCTTCTCTTTGCTGTTTTCTTTTCCATCCTGGTCACAGAAAGTTTTCTGAGACACAAAGCCCTGATGTAGGTTTCTGTACTCTGCACCCCACAAAGAGCCGGAGTGTCTGAGAAGGGGGTTGCCATGCCTGGGGTCGAGGTCCAGCAGAGCTACCCTTTGGTGTCAGTTCAATACTAACAGTGTTGTTGGTTAGTCAAGCTGACTTTTCCTATTCATTTAACAATTTGCTTATTCAGCAGATAGATATTAAACTCACAACATAGTGGTTCCCAGCATGTGTTCTGCGGCCATATTTCCTGGGTTTGCATCCTGGCTTGCCACTTAGCAGCTGTGAGGCCTCCAATGAGTTTTTTTTTAAACCTTCCTGTACCTTTTCCTCACTGATAAAATTGAGATAAAGAAAGATCCATCTCCGGGGTTGTTGTGAGGATTAAATGGGTTATTATTTCCATATGTTAACTGAGAGTCATCCCTAGCATCTGGTGGGCACAGTTTAAGTTTGCTGCTGTGTTAATACTGTAGGTTAAACACATCGCTAGGCAACAAACGTAGGGGCGAGGAATGCGGCAGGATCTAGCTGGTAAGGACCCGCCTTTACAGAGTGCGCGTTCCCTGGGGAGATGGGCAGTATACCACTTCTCAGCAGATTGACACTGAGTTTCCCCAGGGAGAGACACGCAGGGTGCAGTAAGACTGGGATTCCAGTGGACCTGGCCCACTTGGGGCGTGTCTTGGAAGGTGTCCCCAGGAAGGTGACATTTGTGTTGGGCTCCCAGTGTGGCAGAAATACAGACAGCTGGGGGTGGGTGGGGCGTGGGGCAGGGGAAGGCACAGAACTGAGAAGCTGGGTAGGGCCTGAGATAGAAATTCTTCTGTAGGGATTCCCAACCTTTAGTGAACTTCAGAATTTCTCAGAGATGCTGCTTAAAGATGTAGATTCCTGGACCACCCCCAGGAATTCTGATCCAGGTGATCTCAAATGGAACCTTCACTTTAGTAAGAATTTTGGGATGGTTAGCATAGTGGAGTCATAGAAGATAGTGTCGACAGCACAGCTGCTGCTGCTGCTAAGTCACTTCAAAAGCTAGACCTTGTTAAAGATGCATGTTTTTGTATTAATCTTGAGAGAATTGGGGAACCATTCAGGAGTTTTTTATGGTATAGTTGTAGTAAAATTTACATACTGTTGTATTCACGTTTTTAAGTTCTGTGGTTTTTAACAGAATACACAGTTATATGACCACCAATCTATCACAATCACTATGTAGAATATTTCTTTCACCCCCAAAAGTTCTCTCGTGCCCTTTTTTCAGTCAAGCCCTTCTTCCTGTCCCAGCACTGGCAACCAGTGGTCTGTTTTCCCTCATAGACTCTGTCCTTTTCTGATTGCTGTTGAAGTGGAATCACACAGTACGCAGCCCTTTGAGTCTGACTCCTTTCACTTAGTAAGATGCTTTTGTGATCAACCCATGTTATTCCATGTGCCCATAGTTTATTCCTTTTTATTTATGAATAATATTAAATTGAACAGTTTGCTTATCCATTCAACATTTGATGGATATTCAACTTATTTCCAGTTTTTGAAGACTGTGAATAAATCTGATGTAAATATTCTCATATAGTTATTTGTGTAGACATGTGTTTTTATTTCTCTTATATAAATACCTAACAAAGAAATTGTTACAGAAGGCAATGGCACCCCACTCCAGCACTCTTGCCTGGAAAATCCCATGGATGGAGGAGCCTGGTGGGCTGCAGTCCACGGGGTCGTGAAGAGTCGGACACGACTGAGCGACTTCACTTTCACTTTTCACTTTCATGCATTGGAGAAGGAAATGGCAACCCACTCCAGTGTTCTTGCCTGGAGAATCCCAGGGACGGCGGAGCCTGGTGGGCTGCCATCTCTGGGGTCGCACAGAGTCGGACACGACTGAAGTGACTTAGCAGCAGCATGCGAAGTGCGTGTTTAAATTTTAAGAAACTGCGAAACTGTCTTCCAAACTGAGCGCACCACTTCGTGCTCCCAGCAGCAGTGAATGAGAGACGCTGTTGGTCCATATGTTTACCAGCACTCGGTATCATCAGATTTTTTGGAAACTTTAGTCATTTATTATGGTTTGAATTTGCAGCTTCCTGATTGCTAATGAAGTTGAGCATCTTATCTCGTGTTTACTTACCATACATTCATGGCTTTTCTTCAGTAAAATGTCCATTCATATATTTGACCATTAAAACAAAATTGGAGTTTTTGTTTTATTCCTATTGAGTTTTGAGAGCTCTTAATGTAGTCTAGCTGTAAGTACTTTATCAGCAATGTGTTGTGCAAATATTTCCTACTATGCTATGACTTGTCTTTTGATTTTCCTAATAGTGTCTTTCAGACAGCAGAAGTTTTAAATTTTATGAATTTTGATATATCAGTTTTTGTTTTATAGTTCATAGTTTTGTGTTTTATCTAAGCAATATTTGTCTCACTCATGATTGTGAAAAATTTTTCTTATAAGTTTTATGGTTTTAAGTTTTAAATTTAGGTCAATGATCCATTTACATTTACTCTGTGACCTAGTCCTGAAATGTGATATAGGTCAAGATTTTTACTACCGTACCTTTATTTAAAAAGCTGATTGACCACATATACTTAAGCTTATTTGGGGAATTCTATTTTACTAATCCAAATGGCCATACTTTATCATTATCACACTGCAGGGATTGGCAAACTATGCCAATCTGGCCAAATTTATGCTTCTGCAGTTTTTATAAATAAAATTTTATTAGAACCCAGTCATACCCATTTATTTATGTATCATCTGTGGTTGAGTTTTTGTTCTGGCTCTGTTCATCATCTGTGTAATCGCAGTCAGTTTATATAATTTCCACGGATCTGTTTTCCCATCTGTAAAATGTAAACATTCTTTGCCTATACTTTGCCCTGCCCTTCTAACAGAATTTTTGTGATGATGTATATAGAATATATGAAATGTATCTAAATGATACTATGAAATGTGTCTATATGATATTATGAAATCATGAAGGACTATAGCTATAAATGGCTTTAAAATCTAGGGATTGCTATTCTGATGATAACAGGTTATAAGGTTGATGGGGAGACATTCTCAGCTCAGAGAAAGGCAGCGCCCTGAGGGCTGACGGGTTGAGAGAGGAGCCTGGTGGCTTTCAATAGCCTTTTTTTAAAATCACAGTCTTGTATTTTCCCTCTCCTTGCTTGACACCCACATGGCTTCCCTTTCTTCTCAGGGTAGCTCTCACCTCTTTTTCTGTCTTCACCCTCTGTGCTTCAGCCATTTGAGCTTCTTCCCTCAAATGTGCTAAACGCTCCCTCCCGTCTCTCAGACTGGGCATATGCTGTTGCTTCTGCCTGAAATCTGCTTCCCCAGCCCTGCATATCATTAAATCCCACTTGCCTTTCTGATCTCAGCGCCACCAGAAAATCTTCCCTATTCCCTCATATCTAAGTCAGCCATCCTTTTATGAATTCCTATACAACCTGTGCAAACACATTTTGTTTAATATCATCCTTACATTGTACTGTTAATTGCTATTTGCCTCTAAAACATAAAGTCGTGTATAAATTATAAAATATTTCAATATAAAAAATCCATTACACTACTCCGTGTGAGTGTGTGTTTCTTCTTTGTCATGCCCTGCATGCTAATGTCTCTCAGTCGATGACAGCTGTGGACTCAGCTGACTCTCCTCTACACCTTGATCAATAAATGTCATTGTATACCTTGGGAATGTTCTCCCTTCGTGAGTACCTACAGCATGATCTTGAAGTAAGTGTGTTTGGCAATATGTGTTGTTTCCTCTGCAAGAGTCTTTCTCCCTGCTCTCTATGCTTTGTGTCCTAGAGAACAGTTCTGACTCCAGTAACTGGGGATGGATATGCGGGTGTTGATACTGGACCTGCCCCAGAGAATCCAAGGAAGAGTATCACATTGGAGGCTGGCACACACTTTTGACAATGACTGGAGTTCATGGTAGAGCAAAAGTAAGGCATAGAACAGCAGATATTGTGGGCAGGTTGGCCTCTAACATCATGACATTGCTGTAAAAGTCTGAGGGATTGTCTGACAATAGCTTAAGACCAGCCACTGAAAGAAATTATGGATGGGTGGCAAGTTATGATGTAGGGGATTTGAAGACTGCTTGCAATGTACAAATACAGGCCACAAGTCCAAATAAACTCAATACAGTTTTTTAAAAAAAAATTAATTCATTTTTGGTTGTGCTGGTTCTTTGTTGCTATGCACGGGCCTTCTCTAGTTGCAGTGAGCGGGGTGCACTCTTTGTTGTGGTGCACAGACTTCTCATTTTGGTGGCTTCTCTTGCTGTAGAGCACAGGCTCTAGACACGTGGCCTTCCATAGTTGTGGCAGGCGGGCTAGTAGCTGTGGCTCATAGGCCCCAGCGTGAGTGGGCTTCCGTAGTTGGGGTGCATGGGCTTAGTTGCTCTGTGGCACGTGAAATCTTCCCAGACCAGGCACTGAACCCATATCCTCTGCATTGGCAGGTGGATTCCTATCCACTGTACCACCAGGAAAGTCCTCCATATGGTTTTGATGTAGCTACCACTCTCATTCCAGGAATGTTCTCCCATGCTGAATGGATACAATTGTGTGTCTGTAATGGCATCAAGTGCACTACAAATAACTGTTTCTTACAAATAATGCTTCTCTTTCCCTCTGGCTGGCTTATAAACTCTGTGAGGGCAGATCTCTTGTCTGTCTTACTCATCACTGGAGTGAATGGTGTGGTCTACCGTCCATTTCCCCCTCAGGAATTAGGTATTCATTCCCTGGCTGCTGGATGTGTTGCCTGCTGATGATTCACAGCTGAGTTCTTCCTAGGGCCATGCCCTGCTCTTAGGGAATTGCTTTGTCCAAGATTGTGTCCCCTCCCTGTGACCAGACAGCTTTCAATGAGTCGTAGATGGTGGTGTGTATGTGGATTGTCCCCAATTGCCTCAATTTGGGACAACTCTGAAGGGCCCATCAGTCCCACATTGGTTGACCGAGATCATTCTGCAGCTGCATCGCAGTTGAAATTCTAATTTGACTTCTCCTGTTTCCACATGGGGGTTGTTTCTCTAGTAAGCTTCCTGCACACAATTCTGCATCTTAAATTCTGTTTCCCAGGAAATCAAAGATATCCCCCAGTGCTTGACCCCTTTCCAGCCTTTTCGTGGTCTGAATGGCCTCCATGTTACAGATGATAAAATGGAGGTTCAGTGCACTTCTGTGACTTGCCCAAGGCCACCTACATACTATGTGCTGAGCTAGGAAAATACTTATTTCAAAGTGTTGATGGTTTAAATGAGAATGAAAAGTAACTATGAAGAGTAGGTCCTTGCTAAATGTTAGTGTTCTTTTTCTAAAGGGTTGGAAGTATCCTTGAAGAGTTGGAGGAGGAGGGAAGGAAGTTTATAGAGACGCTTGTATAGTTTGCACTTACCTGTGATGAAACATGACACAGGGCCACTTCTACATCCTTGTTCCGGGTCAGAGATTAAGCCTTTTCATCTGTGCTCATGTGGTTTGTTTCTCTGTCAATAGCCTACTTGCTTAGAAAGAACCTTCTCTTTTAGTCATATTTGATGTAAGGAAACATTAGCCTATAAATTAACTATTCCCTAAAGACTCCTATTTCCATGTACCAGAATACTTCTTCTTTTTTTTTTTTCCTGTTGGAAAACATTTTGACCACACACTGAGCTGATTATCAGTGTAATTGTGCTGTAATCACATCTGAGCAAATCAACTCTGACTGTCCGCATACTCACAGAGAAAAGACTGAAATCTGTCAAATCAGAAAACAGGAACAGGTGACCTCATTCACAAAGAGGGATGCTCCTTCTACCACACAGCTCTTTCTGTGGATAAATAGAGTATATGTACAGGTCGAGAAGCATTCACCTAACACACACAGAGAAGGTCTGCAAATTGATAGCAAATGGCTAGCTATTTCCCTCGGAGATTTTTGGAGTAGGTGGTTTATGAGATACTTCTTTTTTTGCCATTTGGGATACAAAGATGAAAAAGGTACTAGGCTGATAAAGAATTAAAGGCAAAACCTTATTAGTCTCTCGGTCTTAAACTTTTAAACTCAAGAGATCTGAGTTTGGATACTAGCCTGCTGTGTGATCCTGGAAAATCTTTTGAATAGCTCAAGTCAGATTAGGTTATGCTGCAGCAACAAGCCCCTCGAAATTCCATGAGTTTACAATCACTCATTAAAAGTCCGCTGCTAACCTAAGGCCTCTTCATGTCAATTCTTTTCTAAATGATGACTCAGGGTCCAGGTGGTTCCACCTGGTTCCTCCATCCTCTCCACAAGTGGCCACGGCAATCTTTATACCAGGGTATGGGAGAACTGAGAGCAAAGACACATTCTTCTAAGCTTTGACGCTGAAAGACCACATTTCTTTGGCTACAACACAAAGACCAGAACTAATTGCATGTCTTTGTCCACTGCAAGGAGGTCGGGAAATGTTGGGGAACACAGAGATACTGGGGGAACAGTAAACATTTCTGCCATAACTGGCTTTCAGTTTCTACGTTTCCGAACGAATTCACCTGTTTGTTAAATGATGCATGCGTCGAAGAGCTAGTGCATACCTTTTATGTTCAGTCATTGTGCTGAGCCCTTGGCAGGTAAGAGGTGCGCAAGATGCACACCTTCCCTGCCTTCACAGAGCTTCTGTTATTTGGGTGTCAGAATTGCAAGCAACCAATGGCAGGAAGTGCTGTGATGCTGCACAGAAGAAATCAAGGGTACAGCAGCAGTTCATGGTTCCAAGTACAGGTCTGGGTTAAGGACAGCTTCTCCTGGAGAGAGCGTTATCTTAGCTGAAATCGGAAGGATGATGAGATATTAACCAGGAAGGGGAACATTCAAAACAGAGATTGCCACTAGAAGGCCTGAGAAATGAAAGAATATCTCCTCCTCCTCCACAAGGGGGCTGGGAAATTTCCTTGGGATATATTTAGAGTATTTCGCAAACAAAGTACTCTACATGCTTGTAGGGGTTACTGCTCACTGCTCTGTGCAGAAATTCGAGTAGAATACCTGTTCTTAGACAGAATCAACTTTATGGACACAGAAACAATGGAAGTCAGGAGTTGAACGCAGGCAATCCAACTCAAGAGTCTAAGTGTTTAACCATGAAGCAACACTGATTATTCACAAAGCAAGTTGGAATGCAAGTATAAAATATATTTTTATAGGGATAACCATAACTTGACCCAGCTTATACTTTCATATAAGAATAAATGATATACAGCTTTGACAGTTTATTTTTAGTAGCAGATTGTTATGTTCTGATTAATTATGAATTATGTTAAAGCAATGTGCACTTAAAACTGGGCACTGCAGTTAAATCTACAAGACTGGGCTAGACAACTGGCCTACTGTCCGCAGCCAATCCAGAGAGAGAAGAATATTTTCTGTAGGCTTAGTAGATCATGTCTCTGAAGGTCCAGAAATCATCCCTATTTCTATCAGATTCAGCCAAGCACCTGCCAACTCAAAGATGAGACAAGTGCCCCCTCCCTGATCCTCACTCACTTGACTTCCAGAGAAGTAGAGCCAAAGGATGAAAGAGGCAAGGACTGGGGAGGGATGGGCATAGAAATAAGTCTGTTGTGCCAAGGAGAAATTGGTTCCTTTTGCAAAACCCTGGCACGTCAATTTTCTACTCATCTGAACTAATTTTGCCTCCATTGTTATGTGGGGACTAAAATATTCATTTCATGAAGAAATTGTCAAACTTTAGTGCTTTGAAATAATTGATGCATTTCATCAGCTCACAAAGTTGAGAGAATGACTCGACAGAGGTCTGCCATGAGGCAGTCTCAGCAGAGAATTCTTTCATAACAGTCACGTGAAGATCCTCCTTGGGAGATGCTGGTAAACGGCTCAGCAATAGGGAGAAATTGGGGACAGCACACTCGCAGAACCAGACAGGGAACAAAGGGCTTTCTCAGCCAGGA
Organism: Bos grunniens; assembly: GCF_055505025.1. Classification (NCBI taxonomy): domain Eukaryota; kingdom Metazoa; phylum Chordata; class Mammalia; order Artiodactyla; family Bovidae; genus Bos; species Bos grunniens. The sequence continues at coordinate 9,067,800 of NC_141182.1, forward strand.
AACGCACTCACTGGGGACTTATTGGTCCCAGCCTCTGCTTCTGATTGGAAATGCAATCACTTGGCTGTGTGTAGCTGTGTCCAGGAAGGGGCCATTGGCGGTGATGCTCGACTAACTAGAAACCTCTTCTGCAATCAAATTAAACACAGCCACAGCTTCCTTGTGATTCATGCTGGTTATCACAGAGACATTTTATTGCAGAAATGCTTTTTAAACATTAATTATGCTGCACATAATACAGCCCAGATAAAATATGGGTGGATTATGACTTGTCTGTGGCTTTGGTATGCTCTTAATCCCTGCCAAGGGCTTAGAGGGAGAAAGTGGGTTGGACCTTTTGTTTTGGATTTTCATTCCTGGGGAATTCTGAGCCTGCACTCCAAAATGTTAGTCACTCGGTCATGTCCAACCCTTTGCAACTCCATGGACAGTAGCCTACCAGTCTCCTCTGTCTATGGAACTCTTCAGGCAAGAATACTGGAGTGGGTAGCCAATCCCTTCTCCAGGGGCTCTTCCCAATCCAGGGATCGAACCTGGGTCTCCCACATTGCAGGCAGATTCTTTACCATCTGAGTCACCAGGGAAGAAGGTTTGGGTTTTGATTGCTCACTCTGAATTAGCCTCATTCTTCCCCTACACTTCCATATCAATCAGAGGGGCCACAAAGACCACAGATTGCCTGGGAAGGTCCTGATATTAACTTGGGGTTATTGCTGTTCAGTCTCTGAATAGAGTCCAACTCTTTGTGACCCCATTGACTTCAGCCCACCAGGCTTCCCTTCCTTCACTGCCTCCTGGAGTTTGCTAAAACTCATGTCCATTGATTTGGTGATTCCACACAACCCTTTCATCCTTTGTTGCCCCCTTTCCCTCTTGCCCTCAATCTTTCTCAGTATCAGGGTGTTTTCCAATGAGTCTGCTCTTTACATCAGGTAGCCAAGGTTTTAGAGCTTCAGCATCAGTCCTTTCAGTGAATATTCAGGGTTGATTTCCTTTAGGATTGACTTGTTTGATCTCCTGGCTGTCCAAGGGACTCTCAAGAGTCTTCTCTAGAACCACAGTTTGAAAACATCAATTCTTCAGTGCTCAGTCTTCTTTATGGTCCAACTCTGACTTGGGGACTCACCCTTTAATGACTTTCAGCCTATGCCAGGCATAGCCATTCTTTGTTCCCTTTAATGTTGACACCAGTGTGTTCTGATTGGTGGCTGCCTGTGCTTCACCATTTGTTAAATATTGTTAAAAGCACCCCTGGAGATAGGCATTGTCCTCATTTTTAATATACAGAAGACTACGCTCAGAAAATATGTGACTTGGCCAATATTTCGTCTCGTTGTGTAAGCAGTAGAGTTGGACTCCAGGCTATTTCTTTTTGCCTTTGTGATCTTTCTTCAGTGGTTTTAAAACTAGTATCTAATAGTTATTAAAACTATTATCTAATAGTAGAAATCTTTCATTAGAGGCAAAAAATGAATGCAAATAGTGCTGCCCTGCATGGAGGAGGGAGTCACACTCAGCCCGTTCCCATCATTTGCTGTGGTCTGGAACCTCTCCTTGTAAAGGTGATTGTCCTGTTACTGTACCAACCAGCCCCTAGAGGACCTTGCGGCAAATCTCTAGCTGATTCATTATTTGTGGAGCTATCCTCTGTTCCAGGACTTTTATAAGTGCTGGGGAAGCAGCTGTGGCCCAAGTTGTCAGCAGACCCTGCTGTCTGGGAGCTTGTCTTCTCCCTGAATGAATGGAGGAAAAACCCAAAGTGAGAAACGTATACTCTACATTAGAGAACATAAATACTATGAACTAAAGCAAAACAGGACTGGAAGATAAGAGCCCTGTGGCAGAGGCAGTAGCACAATGTTTAGGAAAGACCTCATTGGAAAGATGATATCTGGAGTGAAGGGGGTAGGCCATGTAGCTATCTGGGGAAGGACCATTTCTGGACATGAGAAGAACAAGTGGAGTGGCTGGTGCATTGGAGAGAACACCTGGAGTGTTTGAGGAAGTAGGCCACGGGGCTGAATACCAGGGATGTGGAAGCAAGGTCACATGGGCCAGAGTGAAGGAGCCATTGGGCCATTAAGGTTTGCATGAGATATGAAGCTACTGGAGGGTTAGGAATTAGAAGGAGATACATTGTGACTGAGGAGAGTGAAAAAGTTGGCTTAAAGCTCAACATTCAGAAAATGAGATCATGGCATCTGGTCCCATCACTTCATGGGAAATAGATGGGGAAACAGTGGAAACAGTGTCAGACTTTATTTTTCTGGGCTCCAAAATCACTGTAGATGGTGACTGCAGCCATGAAATTAAAAGATGCTTACTCCTTGGAAGAAAAGTTATGACCAACCTAGATAGCATATTCAAAAGCAGAGACATTACTTTGCCAACAAAGGTCCATCTAGTCAAGGCTATGGTTTTTCCAGTGGTCATGTATGGATGTGAGAGTTGGACTGTGAAGAAAGCTGAGTGCCGAAGAATTGATGCTTTTGAACTGTGGTGTTGGAGAAGACTCTTGAGAGTCCCTTGGACTGCAAGGAGATCCAACCAGTCCATTCTGAAGGAGATCAGCCCTGGGATTTCTTTGGAAGGAATGATGCTAAAGCTGAAACTCCAGTACTTTGGCCACCTCATGCGAAGAGTTGACTCATTGGAAAAGACTTTGATGCTGGGAGGGATTGGGGGCAGGAGGAAAAGGGGATGACAGAGGATGAGATGGCTGGATGGCATCACCGACTCAATGGACGTGAGTCTGGGTGAACTCCGGGAGTTGGTGATGGACAGGGAGGCCTGGCGTGCTGCGATTCATGGGGTCGCAAAGAGTCGGACACGACTGAGTGACTGAACTGAACTGAATTGAACATTGTGACTGAAATCTTCACAGGGCTGATATCTGTGTAGAGAACAGGCTGAAGGTACTGTAGAAAAAGCCCTGGCATAAATCAGGTTTGCTTTGAGAATGCTGTCTTGGGGTCAATAGCCCCGTGTATTGGATTCCTTTTGTTTCAGTGTCCCCATCATCTGTGGTGTCCAATTTGAAAATGAGTATGAGGTTGAAGGGGAAAATGAGAGCATGTGCGTATGTGTGCACTCACGAATGTGTATGAGAATGATTGAGTATACGAACATGCGTCTGAGTATGTGAGTACATATCAGTATGAGTGTGGGAGTGTCTGAGTGTGTGTATGTGTGTATGAGTGTGTGAGTGCCTGTGAGTGTGTATGTGAAAATGAGTGGGTGTTTAGGGGAAAATGAGAGTGTAGATTCCTTGTCTAGATCTGGACCAGATCTTGTGGCAGAGACACCTTGGAAAAGTGCTCTAAACTGGTAGAGTGAGGTCAGTGGAGGGGCTGGGAGACACAGAAAAGATTGAGGCAGCTCAGTCCAAGCTCCAGTTGCCAATTCCTCTCCCCAACAGTATCCATTTTAAGATCAATTAGCTGACTCACCAGGGTAAGGGTGTCATTCTCTCCTGGTCTCCCTTGACACCATGTCCAACAGTGAACTTCCTGTTTCTCACCATCTTGAACTGTGATGGGCTATTCCCATTGCCTGGCTAACTTATTGAGGGTTTTGATCACATCCGACTCATTGTGGTAACTCCAGGGCACAGCCAGTGCCTGAGACTTGGAAGGAACTCAGCATTTACAAAATGGATATATGTCTTTCTTCTCTTTATGTGCATTCCTATCAAAAGCATGTTTGTATAGAAACCATGCCCGAAAGCTTGACTGTACACACTGAATAGATTTTTCTTCAAAGCTTTCTCAATGATCAATCACTAACCAGTTGGTTACATCAGTTTGCCTGGTCAGTCTAATTTGATTGTAAATTTAGATGGTGGAAGGAGACTGCTTTGTGATCCGTAATTGGTCCCTTTTAATAGCAACATCGGATCCGAGCTGAGTGGCAATGAAATAGTGATGGGTCATTGTTTAGGCCTGGCCTGAGCCTTTGATGATAGTGTCTGATCAATGGGGAGACTGTCTAATGCTCAAGACAGACTAAATACTATGGGAGAACTGGATAAATGTCCCTAAAGAGGGAGTACCAATGAGGGCACTTACTATAGATTTGGGAGAAGATACATGATGACCTCAGGGAGTCCTGGTGGCAGTTGGAGTCTCAGTCATCTCGGGCTGTGACTCCAGCAAATTCTCACTGCCCCTTCCAGAGTAGCTTCTTGGGTTCTCGCGGGGATCGTCTGGGCTGTGGATTTCTGTAATGTCTGTGCACTGCCTTGGGAGCTGTTTGGAAGAAGGATGCTGTACGCACATGACACAGCAGAGGATGGTCCCCATGTGACTCACAAAGGAGTCTGAAGCACCAGAGGAATTGGATTAATACGATTCAAGGCAGGAGAGAAATTGGGTCACATGCCATCCCAGGAAGTGGGAAATCGTGCTATATGTGGCTCAGGAGGAGGAGAGGGGCGCCCCTGCTGTGAAAGAAACAGGGCAGTCTGGACAGTCCACATAGGGAGGTGGTCGCCATGTCTGCAGGCCAGGGGCCATCCTGGGGTGAGGGGGAGTGCAGTGGAGTGGGAGGGTGGGTACTGGGGTCAGAAGACTCATGTTCCTGCTTGCTATCTTTATGAGCTGGGCACCTTAGGATGTGACTGCATCTGGAAATGGGGCCTTTAAAGAGATAATTAAGGTAAGAAGAGGTCGTATGTGTGAATCCTCATCCAGTCTGACTGGTGTCCTTATGAGAAAGGAGATTGAGACCCAAACATCCTGAGACATCCAAATGGTCTCTGTAAGTGACACGTGTTGTACAGATAGGTGATTGCCATGATTTATAGTTTTCCTTAGGGTTGCACCACTGTATTCATCACTCATTCCATAAATATTATTGAGTGCTTAAGACCCTGATGCTGGGAAAGATTGAAGGTGGGAGAAGGGGATGAAAGGGGATGAGAGAGGATGAGATGTTTGGATGGCATCACTGACGTGATGGACATGAGTCTGAGTAAGCTCTGGGCGTTGCTGATGGACAGGGATGCCTGGCCTGCTGCAGTCCATGGGGTCGCAAAGAGTCGAACACGACTGAGTGACTGAAATCAACTCATAATGTGCCTGAGACCATTCTTGGGGCTGGGGTTAAGCTGCAGAAAATAAATACAAAAATCCCTCTGCCTTCCAGGAACTTTGCATTCCAGGGGATACTGGGTGGGGGGCAGGAGTGTGGGAGAGTAAGAAACAGTACACAGATATCAAGTGAAATATATAGTATGCAAGAAAAGACCAAATGCAGTGGAGAGAATAAAAGCAGGGAAAGGAAGAGGGAATGCTGGGGTGTGAATGGGGAGTTGTCAAGAATTTTTAAATAGTGTGCTTGCAGAGAAGGGGAAATTTGAGCAAAGACAGGTGGTAAACAATGGAGCAAGCCAGGTAAACATCTGAGAGCAGAGTGTCTGCAAAGAGAAAATAGCAAGTGCCAAGGCCCTGAGTCCTGAATTGAGAGTTTCAGGTACTTGAAACCCACAGTGCTCTGAATTAGGTGGTCGGAGCATGTTGGGCATTTCAGGGACTGTGTGATAAATATGTTTCTTTATCACGTGTGTTAACCCATATGGTTGTTCTCAAGGATGGTGCTGATGGACTGAGCACCTGTGATTGGGAGGTCGGCTTGGGGAGACTGTCTTCTTGTTTGTTGGGGAGAGGACTCAAGGCAGGGTAGAACTAGTTCAGAAGGTCTGCAGAGGTCAGTGAGCCTCTTCTCTTGAGCCTGAAACTCCTACAATCAAGCAGCTAATAGCATTTCTCGGGGATGAGAAGCAGAAAGAGCAGAGGGCCCAGGTGACCTGGGAGCTTATAACAAGGACAGGATTTCATTTTAAAAGAAGGGGATACCCTTCTTTAAAATGAGCCTATATTAGTTTGTAATTTCAGTGAGAGAATCCTATTATAACTAGGTTCTCACAAGGAAATTGCAGTTTTATGTATATGGAATTATAAATCACAGACAAATAGAAAGTAAAAGAAAAGTCACCCCCTAGATGCCGGCCCAAGTAGGTGTTTAATAAATGTTAGATGGTGGAGAGTGTAATTAATTGTGTTGAGTAGGAACTATAACCATGAAAGGAGGAATAAACTGCTACCATGCTGGTATACTTCTCTAGCTATTATCCTCTCTCTATTCCATTAAAAAAATTCTTTTTATAATCTGATTTTTAATCTTAATAATAAAACAAGCGCTTTTTGTTATTGTATAACTTTCCATAAATAGTGCATCATTACATTTAATTGAGTGAACGTATTTTAATTTATTGACACGCTTGTCCAATATTTGCATACTATGATTATACCCCCTATTATAAATAAGACTGTATTGAACATCTTTATGCATGTTGTTTTCTTTTTCTTTTTCATTTCCTCTTCCAACATTCTTAGAATTATTTTCCTAGAATCAATTTCCAGAGGCAGAATAGAATTACTTCAGTAAAGGGCACAATTTCTTCAAGCCTGTCAAAATCAATATGAATCATCTTTATTTTACTCTCTATTGGATCAGTTATTTCACCCAGTTTTGGTTCCTCTGTAAATTGGAAAGGCTTTCTTTCTGTATCTTTATCCAAGATGATACTAAACATGTTGAGTGGTATAGGTTCAAAGATATGATTTACTCCAGTTTGAAAGTTCTTTATGCTTGAAATTTCCACTTCTATAAATCACAGTACACTATCTTCCCTCATGCTAATTTAGAATTTTGTCCAATTATCTTGCTTAAAGAATGTTGCCTGAGAACAGCCATTGATGTCTAAGTGTGCGGTATATGCTTTCCTAGTAGTGAGCGTTTCCAAGCTTGATGTATTTAAAGTGAGATTTAAAAAAGCATTTAGCGCTGGTATCAGATTTATTTAGTTTTAATTGTTTTATGTGAGTTGAATTGGTATGAGTAGATTTGTGATGTTCTTTGCAAAATTCCTTTTTTAGCAGGGCACATTTCACAAAATAATCTCGAAATGACTAGACACCCTTATCTTTTTAAATGGTTTTTAACTCCTATTAGCTATAATGGGATTTCCACAAATAAATTGCCACATTTTGTTGGAAGATACCAGAACCCTAGCTAACCCTCCCCCAGCGTGGGGGGATTTCAGTTCATGCTTACACACATACCATTTTTTCTTCCCTCAATGGAGCGTGATTTAAAAACTCTGTAAAAGAGCAGGACCATATTTAGTGGACAATGATGTGATTCTGGCTTGAAGGCTGACAATGTGCTTCCATCAGTGCCTTTGGCTGACCGAGAAAAACAATTCTTTAAGAGCTCCCAATAAATGACATAAATAAACCAGCGAGGAGCCAGGGGCCTGCTCAGACTCGGCTGAATTATATGTCCCTGTGACAATCTGTTGTTTGAGGACGATGACAAACATTTTAGACCATCCAGAGAAACCACTGGGGGAACTTTTGTTTCTCTCTAATAGCCCCTGAAGCCTTTATAGCTAATAGCGCGTATAATGAGTCCAGTTTTCTAGCCCCTGAGAGGACAAACTGGGTTGCTTTAGTGTAGGCAGGGAGGCCTCTGAAGTTTTGCCCAACAGTGATGGAATCATGGAAAGGAAGTACAAACCTTTACAGCTGGGGATGCTGGGGAGAGAGAGCGCGAAGGTGAGGGACGTGGACCAGGGTGCAAAGTGAGGGCCTCGACTCTGGAGCCCAGGTAAGGAAAGGTGTGAGGTTTATTCAGAGCATCGCAGCCAGGGATACTAACTCGGTCGGAAGAGGGAGTGTGCTGAGGCTTGGAGGACACCGATGGCACACTGGCACCACCATCTTCTGTGATGTGAGGAGTCCTCCGGGTGATTCTGGTGCATGTTTATGGCTGAGAACCACAGGGGCAGAGTTTGAATCAGAGGAAAGGCACAGCGAGTGAGGCTGGGGTGGGGCTTGTGGAAACGCATAGTGTAATGGGCTCATCTTACCTGCCTCAGAGGCAAGGAGGAGGCTTGCATCCCCTTGTTGCATGTGGGCCTCCATTGCTCTGGCTGAGGGTAATTGGAGCCCACAGCTGACGAGGACTGGGAGTATCAGAGGCTACAAGAAGCAGGGGAGGAGATGCCAGCATCCAGGCATGCACTTGGGGATATTCAGGCGGCACTTCCTTCTCCAGAGCCAGGGCTGAGTTCTGCTCACCACACTGTCTGCCTCTCTCATGAGTCCTGCTGGGTCCGTGTGGGGAATGAAGCTGAGAATTCCTTAAAGGTTCTGTGTCCACCCATGCTCAGATGATAGTCCTGCCACATAGCTAGTATCTTCCTCACTGTCAGTACAGATGATCCACAGCAGACCATGGAGTTATTCGACACACAGTTTTCAGATAAGATCAGGGCTGTTCAGGGTGGTTTGGCTGTAGACTCAACACACAGTTTTCAAAGATCTAGTTTATTCCCATGAACAAAAGCAAGCAGAGACTTCTTTTATGAGAGGGCAGCAATGATACACTCACAGTGATTTGGTAGAAATACATGAGAGGCAGGAATGTATGTGTGTATATATATATATTTATACATATATGTATATATATATATATAGTACCCTGGGCCCTCTATTCATGTGGATTATTTTGCTGCTTAGAAAGACTTGTAACTGAACTGGCTTAAAACAGGCACAACTTCACATTTCCATCACATGTAAGAATCCTCGAATGCCTCTTTTCTTGTATGATTCTGATGGCTAATTTTATGTCAATTTTTTTTAATGTGTCAATTTGACTAAGCTAAGGGATGCCCAGATGGCTAGTAAGACATTATTTCTGGCTGTGCCTGTGAGGATGTTTCTAGAAGAGATTAGTGTTTGAGTTGGTAAATGGAATAAAGAAGACCACTCTCACAAATGCAGGTGGGCATCATCTAGTATGTTGAGGGTCTCTGTACTTGAGCTGAGACATTCATTTTCTCCTGCCCTAGGAGATGGGTACTCCTGGTTCTTGGGCATTTGGACTCAGACTGGATCTTACACCATCACCACCTCATTATCAGGCATCTGAACTCTGATGAACTGTATCACTGGCTTTCTTGGTTCTCCAGCTTGCAGATGGCAGATCATGGGACTCCTTGGCCCCTACACCTAAGAGTGCCAATTCCTACAATTAGTCTCTTCCTACATCTATTTATGTGTCTATGTATATCTTAGTGGTTCTTTTTCTCTGGGGAATTTTGGCTAATACAATGATGGATATGTTGGAAATAATAACACTTGAGAAGTGGTTGGTGGCGTTGAAACCCCACGTTATAAATATATAGTCTAAAGTGACCACTTGAGAAAGAATTCCTGGGGTTCCTGCGATCACTGAATATGTTCAAGGGGCTTATCCTTCTGCCTCCAGTTAGAAACACACCTCCTTCTTTGACTAGAGAAGGTGGAAATATGGTGTTTTGGCTTGAACTAAAATGTTACTAAAATTTTGTTCAGTTTGTGTGTAAACAGATATTTTCTAAATCTTTGTGGTTTGATAGAACATTACTTTCTATAGCTCACCTTGGCATGATGTACAGAACTTGTATATTTTTTATGGGAACTAGACATTCCCTGGTAGATCAGTTGGTAAAGAATCTGCCTGCAACGCAGGAAATCCTGGTTCGATTCCTGGGTCAGGAAGATCTGCTGGGGAAGGGATAGGTTACCCACTCCAGTATTCTTGGGCTTCCCTGGTAGCTCAGATGGTAGAGATTCCACCTACAATGCAGGAGACCTGGGTTTGATCCCTGGGTTGGGAAGATCTCCTGGAGAAGGGAAAGGCTACCCACTCCAGTATTCTGGCCTGGAGAATTCCATGGACAGAGGAGCCTGGCAGGCTATAATCCATGGGGTCTCAAAGAGTCAGACATGACTGAGTGACTTTAAACCAAAACTAGACATTTTAAGACAGTTTCCACGGGCAATTAATTTTCTTGCGTATGGGAGATGCCAGTGGAGACATATCCACTTGTTTACAGCAAGGAACTCCAGCCTTCAGAGACAGCTGAAATTATTTTAAAATTTTCTATTATGAAGATGTTTAAGCATAGATAGAAGTTGACAAAATAGTACAGTGCAACTCCATGTGGTCATTACCCAGATTCAACAGTTCTCAGCAGCTGTGTTGTATTTTTTTCCCCACCTATTTCTCTGTATCTCTTTCACCCTGACAAATTTATTTTGAAGCAAATCTCAGTCAACATTTAATTTCTTCTACATACAAATCAGTATGCTTGTCTAAGAAAAGAACTCTTTTTTAAAAAGCACTATCACAATACCATTTTCACATGTAAAAAATGAAAATATCTTATTACCATCAAGTATCCAATCAGTGTTCAGTTCCCTGATAGGAACATACATGGTGGTTTTTTATATTATTATTATTGACTTGTTTGAATCAGGATCTAAACAAGATCATTGTTTATGCTTGAATAGAATAGTCTGAGAAGGTGACTTTAAATCATTCCTCATACTTGCCAAGTTTTATCTTTCCTTTGGGCTCAGAAGGCCCATATAAATGTGAAGGGGCTGAAGTCATCATGTTACACCTCCACAACCCAGATTGGCCCAGAAAGCACGTCATCTACCAAACAAGGATATGAGCACAGGTTGCCAGGATTCCAGCTTTGGTCTGAGCTGTGTTATCCTAAAATCTGGACATGCTTTAAGCACTGGTAGGGAAAGATCACCATGGAGTCTACTTGATGAGAAGCTGAGGATTCATTTGGGAAAAGACTTAGATAAAAGAGTTAGAAGATAAAAGAGTTTCTCCTAAGAATGGGTCACAAGGTAGGGCTGACCATCACCTGGTCCAATGCCAGTAGACAATCATTTATCTCCTGGAAGCACGCAGTGTAACCCCATTCACATTCTGAAAGTGTGCCATGCGATGGCTCTGGGTTTGAAGGCTGGTGTGGAGGACAGTGCCTTCTGTTGTTGCTGTTCAGTCACCAAGTCATGTCTGACTATTTGCAACTCCATGGACTGCAGCACCCAGGCTCCTCTGTCCTCCTCTATCACCTGGAGTTTGCTCAAATTCATGTCCATTGAGTCAATGAAGCCATCCATCCATCTTATCCTCTGTCACCCGCTGCCCTCAATCTTTCCCAGCATCAAAGTCTTTTCCTAAGAGTCAGCTCTTCGAATCAGGTGGCCAAAGTATTGGAGCTTCAGCTTCAGCATCAGTCCTTCCAATGAATATTCAGGGTTGATTTCTTTTAGGATTGATTGACTTCATTTTCTTGCTGTTCAAGATACTCACAAGAGTTCTCCAGCACCGCAGTTTGAAAGTGTCAATTCTTTGGGGCTCAGCCTTTTTTATGGTTCAACTCTCACATTTGTACATGACTATTGGAAAAACCATAGGTTTGACTATACGGGCCTTTGTCAGCAAAGTGATTTCTCAGCTTTTTAATGTGCTGTCTAGGTTTGTCATAGCTTTCCTTCCAAGGAGCAAGTGTCTTTTAATTTCAGGGCTTCAGTCATCATCTGCAGTGGGTTTGGAGCCCAAGAAAATAAAATCTGTCACTGCTTCCACTTTTTCCCCTTCTACTTGCCACGAAGTGATGGGACCAGATTCCATGATCTTAGTTTTTTGAATGTTGAGTTTTATTTCAGCTTTTTCACTCTCTTGTTTCACCCTCATCAAGAGGCTCTTTAGTTCCTCTGTGCTTTTTGCCATTAGAGAGGTATCATCCACATATCTGAGTTTGCTACTCGGATCATTTTCTTGCTCAAGATTAGGGGCTCATTAAAAAATCTGCCTGGAACTTTGAGAATTCAAGTTGCCAGCACTGGGGAACCAAACCAAAGTAGCTGATAAGTTTGATTAAGGACCGTGGTCTATGAATGGAGTATCAGATTGGAGAGATACACCCTCATGCTTTGGGATACAGTTTTTGGCACCTCTGTTCCCTTAAAGGAAGATAAGGGAGAGCTCATCCATCCAGTCATCCATCTGACCATCTTTCCATTCATCCCTCCATCTATCCATTTCCTCCATCCATCCACCCCCTGTATCCATCCATTTCTGTTGTCTCTACTGGTCTTTGACTCTTCTCTTTCAGCAGACAGTTTCTTTCCACATGTCTGGGGACAACGTCTGTTGGCAGCCCCAGGTTATTCATACCAACATAAAGGGAATTTCTCTCTTCCACCATCTGCATGTCAATTCCAGGGAGGAAACCCTATTGGCCTTTGTTGAATCACATGCCCTAAGTCACTGTGTTCAGAAAAACAAGATACTCCAATAGGTAAGCTTCTATCAGATGTTCACCCCTGTAACTAGAGTAGAAGGAGAAAAGAGAGGAATATATGGGATAAGAAAACTAAGAAACCACAGTAGCTATCTCACCCAATCCTGCACTCTCCCCAGCCCCACAACTGACTTGAATAGAATTCCAAGGTAGTCTCCAAGGTTGATGATGAGACAGAATGAACAGGGATTATTGCCACTTTTCAAGTTTTGAATTTTATTGTTAAGCTTGTTTAATTTTATTTAGTGTTGGTATCTCCCACCATATTGATTTATTTATTGGGTCTATCTCTAGCAAAGAGGAAGCAGGAGGCAGAGAAAGTACTGCAACTGGTGCAAAAATAGTAATATCCGTATTCAGCCAGGGCCAGCCCCCTTTTCTTCATTCTTTGCTCCACAAGCCCTCCCTACATTAAACAGTATCCCTTTCCTCCTCACCTCTTCGCATTTGGCTCTGTAGGACCTGCACTAGTGTGATGTCGAGACAGAGCGGAGTGAGGAGGTGGAGGGGGAAGGGGAGGAGGGCTGGGTGTGGAGGACAGGCAGGGAAATCGGAAGAGGAGAAGGCAGACTTCTGGGTCTCCTGTGTGGATGCGTACATATGCACATACATCCAGACACAAGTGCATGCACACGAATTAGCTAATCAATGCTGTATTGAAAAAAAATTCTGAAACTGAGGGTAGTTTTGTGACCATTAATATGATTCTGAACATCATCCCTTGTTCCCGGAAACTTACAAGGTGGGAAAAAAAGATGTACATTTCTTACATTTTCTCCTGAGAAACTTTAGAAACAAAACAGACCATTCACAACTTCAAAACAGTCTTTCTAAATATAAACAAACCCAATTGTTAAATAATAGCCACTATATTGGTTTATTTTAAATGCAGTCATAAACTTATATGTGGTATGTTTATGTTTATTTTATGGAACAAGTATAATTTCTGTAAGTTTTTAAATGTTCAGAGGAGTTTATGGTAGATCTTTTCTTTTATTACATCCTTGTTATAACTGTAACTGTACTGATGCTCATCATTGTTCAGGAACATTTTACCCATATACGAAATTGTTTCTAAGAGAAAAGGAATGTTTTCATGCAATGATCTGCTTGAAAGTAACTTACAAGAGTATTCTGTAGAAAACAGTTGGGAACTTCCAGTACTTTTCTTTAGAGTGTATTATAAACACGGTCAAAAAGTCTGGGCATGAGTTAGAAACAACTGAATATTAAAAATGCAAATAGCACAGCTGAACTCAAGGGAAATGCTTCATAGGCAGACAAATGTACCATCAGAAACACTGTAGTGGTGTTATGAAATTTTAATTCATGATCAAAACATCTTCTCCCAGGTCCCAATACTTCTTTCCAATATATCTTTCAAATTACTGTGGGAGCTGGTGGATACTTTTTAAATATCTCTCAGATTGCAAGAAGATGAACATTTGGCCCAAATACTTGAAAATTCTTACTCTGTCTAAGCTTCGGGATTCAGTAGGAAGAGTTACATCAGCAGAGTGCAGGCCTGCCTCTTATATCTTACATCTTCCAGCAACTAGAATGTGTTTCAGGCACGCATTCTGGAGTTATGTTTAACAATCCCAAGACATCATCTCTATTCAGCCTCACAGCCTCTGGTGTAGACAAAGAGAATATTAAATAACCAAGAGGATCTGCTGTGAAATCCTGCCACACCCAGTAAAGCCCAGCATTAGGGTGACTGCTTTTTTTTCATACTATATTTGCATTTGTCTTAGAAGTAATATGCTTTAAATGCTTAAAATGAGCATTACTAGGTGATTAAGGTCAGGTGCAACCTTGAGTACTGATGGAATATTACAGGAAGCTGTGGTTTAACTCTGTGAAAAATAAATTCCTTTGGTCTTGTGCTGAAACAATTTATTCATGTGTGACTAAGCTTGCAAGACTTCAGGTAAATCATCCACATTATAGTGGTTGGAAAGAGGGTAGGGATTAGGGGAAAGTAAATGTTTTGTGGTTAGCAAAGGGCCTGAGGTATTTGCTGTGACTAGAGGTCAATTCCTGGTTATATTAGTTTTCTATGGCCACACACCAAATGACCACAATTTTAGGAGCTTAACAATACCCATTTATTAGCTCACAGTTCTGTAGGTCAAAAATCCAGTGCAGCATGACCGGGTTCTCTGCTTACTGTCTCATGGGACTGAAACCAAGGTGTTGGCTGGACTGGTTCACATCTGGAGTTTCTAGGAATGAACCTGCTTCCAATCTCATTCTTGTTTTTTTTTTTTTTTTTGCCAAATTTGATTCCCAGTGGTTGTAGCCTGAGGTTCCCATTTCTTTGCAGTGCTCTGGGCCACTCCCAGGCTGCTCACATTCCTTGCCACCTTGGCCCCACCATCTTCAAGTCAGCTGCTGCTGCTGCTAAGTCGCTTCAGTCATGTCCGACTCTGTGCAACCCCATAGACGGCAGCCCACCAGGCTCCTCTGTCCCTGGGATTCTCCAGACAAGAATACTGGAGTGGGTTGCTATTTCCTTCTCCAATGCATGAAAGTGAAAAGTGAAAGTGAAGTCACTCAGTCGTGCCCGACTCTTAGCGACCCCATGGACTGGAGCCTACCAGGCTCCTCCATCCATAGGATTTTCCAGGCAAGAGTACTGGAGTGGGGTGCCATTGCCTTCTATGTCAAATTCTTCTTGTGCTTTGAAGCTCTGACTTCCTCTGTTGCTGACCTCTAGACCCAAATTTGAAGGACTACTGTAATTAGGTCAGGCCCACCCAGATAATAGACCCATCTTATGGTTAACTGATTTTAGACATAATTACGTCTGTAAACTCTCTTTATAATAACCTAATCATGAGAGTGATATCTCATCATACTCATAGTTTCAGGAATTATACAGGGCTTGTATACCAGGGATGAGAAACCCAGGGGCATCTTAGACTTCTGCCTACCACCATGGTGTCAATATCCTTGTTCTGCAGCAATAGGCCATGCTTTTAGAAGAACATGAGCTTCTGGTGAGGCTGTCAGATGGAAGGAAGAGAACTCCAGAATGATGCTTAGAGGCTGATTACCTAGAGACACATGTGTCATCTACCATGCTTGCTTACTAATGTAATAGGCAGTTCATCATGTCCTTCTTAAGACTTCGAAGAATAACATGAACTATCTAGGAACCTTATGAAGTGAAAATATAAACTTAGTTAGAGATGCAGTAAAGAGCCTGGCTTCCTCTTCTGTCACTTCTGGGAATCCATGAAAACTGGGGAAAGATGTCCTCTCCAGCTGGGTGGTTCCAACTGGTCAGTGGGCATCAGACCCAGGTCAGCCCCGCTTGACCTTCGCCTGGGCACCTTGTACACAGTTACGCTCAGCATCTGTGTACAGACTATGTATCCAAGCCAAGTGGACCAGTCCAGTGTGTTTGGGCAGTAGACCCAGCAATTTGTACCCTCTCATAGAAGAGAGAAACGTATTCACTGCCAATTCACACAGCTAAGGGCGTAGAGCAAAGTTTCTTGCAACAGCACCATTCACATGTATTTGGAGCCAGATAATTCTTTGTAGTGGGGGCTATCCTGTGAATTGTAAGATATCAACAGTACACCTGGCCTCAGTAATGTACCCCCTAAATTCTGACAACCAAAGACGTTCCCCGACATGGCCAGATGTCCCACCAGGGAAAAAATGTCACTCTTGGTTGAGGACTACTGCCACAGATGTATAATGCTATGATATAGACTGAGTGAAGAATTTAGCAAAACCATACAATATAGAGGCTTCCTATCTTTTATGACTGTGAGATGGCATAAATACTGGGGAAACCCAAAAGCATTTATGTAATATTGCAAGGTGGAATGTACATGTAGGGGAGAAAGGGAAAGAGTAAAAGAGGGGAAAAGGAGGGTGGGGGGCAGAGAGGAAGAGAGAGATCTCTGTGCTGAAGTCCTGATCCAGTGGAACCTGAACGCTGAAGTCAGTACTATCCCTGGGCTTTTAAATTACATGCTGCAAGACATTTCTTTTTATCTTAAGCCAATTTCTCTCATTACCTTGGATTTCTGTGACTCACAAGCTAAAGTCCTAAGTGACATAAGGGGGCATTGCACAGAGAGAATAAAAGGACTAACGACTCTGCCACACCAGGGCCTGGTCAGGTCGTTTATGTATGAGAAGGATGAGACTGGGGAGACTGGCTGGGATCAGATGGCCAAAGGGCCTTGTATGCCAGCCTGAGAGGTTGGAACTTTGTTCTCTACCTGTCGCAGATGGTCGGTAGACTAAAGCTATTCAGCACTCCTGCAACTCTGAGCCTGGCTTTTGTAGCCAGAAGTGTTTTGGGAAGCACCCACATTCTCATTGTCTTAGATGTCTCACTTCCATTATACTAAAGCAATGGAACTGATACCAGGAGTGAAAGTCCGTAAACATCAAGAAGAATGTAGATCCGTGACACATAAGGCTGATTTATAAAGAAAAACTTGCCAAGAAAACTTGATTGCTTTTATTGATAGAATGGCTAAATTAGAAGATGAAAGGATCACAGAAATCATAGGTCTTATTTCAGTAATGCAGCTGATATATCACAAAATTTTGCTTGACAAATTAATTCAAATTGGGTTGGCAGAGGAGCCATTGGCACAGATTGAGAGCTGGATGAAGACTCATAAAGCCAAGGTAATGACAAACAGCCATGGGTAGAGCTACTGCAAGCTGCCCAATGTGCTACTAAAGGGGTGATATGGCTCTGGCTTCACTGCGTCTCTTAATTCCTTATTGAGAACAAGAGACCAATAACTGTGGGGCAGTCGGCCTTGGATGCCCGATCACTTAGTGGATGGGCTGGGGAGGTCACCAGGGATTGAAGAGGGATGTGGAGGAGAAACTGGATAGTCTGGGCATCCTCCAGTTGAAGCTTCCTGGGCTTATCAGCAAGCTGAGGTCACAGTCACGCTGTGAGACAAGCTGGGAATCCTCGTTTGAGTGGTCAGTGAATGGAACAAGCTTATAATGGTGATTATTTTTGCTGCATCTGGGGGGATGTGTATCCTGATATAAAAGCACAAATCCAAATGCTTATAATAGGGCCAGGTGGAGAGATGACAGAGAGTGAAATTGAAGAGTGCATGACCCACATGGCAATGAATATAAATGGAGTATGTCCACCAGCATGATCTTCCAACCACGATGTTGAATAAAAGTAGCTAGACCCAACAGAAGACATTCTGTAAGAATTCATGTTCATAGAGGTCTCCAAACTACATAGCTTAAGAGATACATACCGCCATGGTAAAAACATACTGAAAAGCAAGTCTGTGATTATCACAAAGGTCAGCATTGTGGTGACCCCAGAGGGAAGTAGAGGCTATTATTGGAAGGACATGTGGTCTTCTGGGGGTGCTGTCCATGTTCTACTTCTTGCCCTGGGACTTGGTTACATAGATGTTGGCTTTACAATTACTTTCTTTCTTTCTTTCTTTTTTTTTTTTCATTTTCTGAATGTTGAGTTTTTTTTTAAATTTTATTTTATTTTAAAACTTTACATAATTGTATTATTTTTGCCAAATATCAAAATGAATCCGCCACAGGTATACATGTGTTCCCCATCCTGAACCCTCCTCCCTCCTCCCTCCCCATACCATCCCTCTGGATGTTACTTTCTTTCTTTCTTTTTTTTAACTGGAGAATAATTGCTTTACAACACTATGTTGATTTCTGCCATACAACATGTGAGTCAGTCATGATATGTATATATATCCCCTCCCTTTTGGGCCTCCTTCCCACCCCCCACCCCCTCCTGCCCCCTCGAGCACCAGGCTGGGCTCCCTGTGTTACATACCAGCTTCCCACTAGCTACTGGGCTTCTCTTGTGGCTCAGCTGGTAAAGAATCTGCCTGCAGTGTGGGAGACCTGGTTCAATCCCTGAATTGGGAAGATCCCCTGGAGAAGAGAAAGGCTACCCACTCCTGTATTCTGGCCTGGGGAATTCCGTGGACTGTATAGTCTACGAGATCGCAAAGAATCGGACATGACTGAGCGACTTTCGCTTTCACTAGCGATCTGTTTCACACATGGTAGTGTATATATGTCAGTGCCACTTCTTCAGTTTGTCCCAGCGTCTCCTGCTGCTTCTATGTGCACAAGTGCGTTCTCTGTCTGTGACTCCACTCCTTCCCTGCAAACAGGCTCATCAGTATACAATTAATCTTTAAACTGTTCATGTATTTTCTGCACTCTTCTGAATATATGACATATGTCACAATGAAGAAAGGAAAGAAAAAATGTTTCAGGAACTCTGCAAAGGGAGCAGCCACCAGTTAGTCCCAGTTGATGGTTGCCATTTGGGACCAATGTTGTGAGAGCAAGCTTTTCAAAGAAGTAAGATACATGGATTTATTTATTTTTTAAATGTTAAACAAGCTTGTAACTAATTCAGGAATTATTGAGACTTTATGCAAACCAACAACATGAGCCAAGTTAAAGTAGGTATAAAGGTGAGATTGAGCTCATGACTGCCAGTTTGTGACTTCTGCACCAATCCAATGGATGGAGAGAAGTAAAATATTTGCACCTAGCTACAGTTAGCAGTGTGTTTTTTCACTGCTTTTTATTTGGGAAAACTGATAACTGCCAATGAGTTAATGGGTCCCTACTAGCAGTGCCCAAACATTTCCATCTTTATTCTTACAACTAATCCATTTTAGCTGATACTCAAGGATAGTGGAACCTGGTGAGCTGCTGTCTATGGGGTTGCACAGAGTTGGACACGACTGAAGTGACTTAGCAGCAGCAGCAGAAAGTTTAAGAAAATTTCCCAGTATTATACAGCTAGTAAGTGGGAGAGCTGCAGTTTGAATCTACGCCAACTTAACTGCACAGCCTGCGCCACCCACTGATTTTGCAGCTTCTGTGAGTAGCCAGGAGCCTTGTGTCTCTTTTCAGATGCTCTGCCCCAACAGACATTATTAATCGATCAGTGCTCTTTCCTGCTGAGCTGAGATCTGTCTTCCAGCATGTTTCACCTCCACATTCCAGGAGCCCACTCATAATCAATCGGAGTTGGCGACTTAGATGAAATGTGTTTATACTCCTTATGGCACGTTAAACTACTCCTCTGGTGGTTCAGGGTCAGGATGGACGGTTTCTGAAGGGTATTGCTAGAAGTGAGTATCGTCAGCTACAACCTGGTTCTTTTATGATAAATAACTGGTCAATCTAGCCTGGATTATTTTTGCTGTTGGTGTTAATCTTATTGCATCTACCTGCTCCAGAACTAGAATGCTGGTTGGGTGATCTCTAGAGCTTGGCATGTGCTCAGTGTAGAGAAATCACCTTGAAGCTGCTGCTCCTTTTACTGTATTGTTGGAGCACATTATCAAGGGTGACTACTTGGGGTCTTAAATGATCTTTAGTAAAAAGGGAAGCCCAATGATGTGCATGACATCAGGAGGTTAGTGCAGAAAAGAGAAAGGCAATGATGATACATAATAACCCCCATCTGTTTCTGGCATCATGATTAGAGCAGGGCCCAACCAGAGGGATCACACCAGGAAACTGCCGACCATTAGATATGATGGAGCCTGAGGGAGCATGCATACCAAAATCTCCCTCATTTCACAAGTAAAGACAAGGAATGGGAAGTGATTTATCCAAGGAGCAAGGATGCTTCATCACACCCCAATGACTCTCACCAAAGTAACACAGTGTATTAGTTGAGAGAATAAGCCTTGGGTTTATATTCCGACTCAGCTTTGTTCTAGCCGAGTGACCTTGGGCAAATTTCTTAACCTCTCATCTCCAACATGCAGGTAATGGCAGGTAATAGTTTTATAGAATTGCAGGGATTATAGGAGAAAATGCAGGTAATAGTGTGTATGTCTGATGCTTGACATGAAGCAAGGACTCAGAATTTAAATATGTTTTAATACACACTCATATATACATACAGTTATACATTTATATAAAATCCTCATATCTATGGAAAGTTAAATGCTGTAAGACCTATATTTCTAAGGGTGTCAATAGTTAAAATTGACTCTTCTTTTATGAGGTTGGATTTATATGGCCATTTCAGTTCTGGTATGTGATCTTAGAAGGACAGCACAGTATGTTTTATAAAGAAATATTGCCTAAGTGTCGCCATGAAAGCTAACACATCCCAGTAGACCCCTTGGCCCTGTGCTGGCACCATTTTCAAAGATGTAATGCTTCTTAGTACCAGAAAGGTGAATGTAAGTGACAGTTTTCTGCTTTGGGTATCTCTTAATAGTTGAAAGAGTTGTTTGAAATCAGGTCTTTAAAAAGAGAAAATATTTATTGAGAAAAAAGTGGAGAGAAAACATTTATTGAGGAAAAAGTAGATCCAATTCATAGAGGTAAGTGAACTATATCCTGATGATTTTCTGGGGTCCTTCTTAGGCAGCCGTACCCTTGGAGGTACTGCTCACTGGTTGAGGTGACTGCGTCTGGGTTGATTAGGGCTGGGGTTGTGGGTACTTACCTATGGAGTGGAGTTGGGTATCCAGGGGTGGACCCAAGACCCAGACCCAGAACAGTCTGTCTGAGTGAAGGCCCAGCAGAGGGAAGAATATCAAGCAGAGGGAAGAGGTTTTGGGAAGAGATGGGGACACCAGGGCAAGTGCAGACTGGAGAGGTTCCCAGGCTTTCTGGTGGTTGTTGCTCATCCTTCCCAGGAGGAAAGTATGTGAGTGTGGCATTGTGGGTGGCAGGTTCAGGGAGAAACGCCTGCTGTTAAGAATTCTGAACCAGTTCAGGCAACAAAGATAGATGGATAGATAGTATTTAGATAGATAATAGATAAGTAATGGATAACAGATTCTGTAATCAATAAGTCAAATTAACTGGCTAAAATAGATGTGGGGATTGAATCTGTCTGCAGTGCAGGAGACCTGGGTTCAATCCCTGGGTCTGGAAGATCTGGAGAAGGAAATGGCAACCCACTCCACTATTCTTGCCTGGAGAATTCCATGGGCAGTACAGTCCATGGGGTAGCAAAGAGTTGGACACGAATGAGCTAGACTAACACTAGACCACTACTAATCAATAAGTGACTGATACATAATAGGTAAGTGATCATAGATAATAGCTAAACAGATAGTTAGTAGATTGATGGATGGTGTATTAGTTTTCTATTGGTACTGATCTCAGGTGACAGATGCCATCTATGAGAAGGAGAAATGCAAGGTGAAATACATCAGAAGGACACACATCTAGACTTTGAGGGTCTGGAAAAACTTCACAGAAAAAGCAACATCTAATCTGAAACCCCAAGAAATGTGTAGGGATTAGTCATATAAAGGAAGTGGCTGCCTTGAACACCAAACACCTCATCAACTCTAATTCAGTTGCACTGGTTATTTCTGTTCCTAATTGCTACTGCACAGATCTGTGCATATGCTGCACATTTAGGATGTGTTGGTACTTTCAAATGCAAATGTGTTCTGCAAAAATGTCTTCTGCTTGTACAGAAAAAGTTCTTTGTAAAAGTTCTCAGCAAAAGTTCTTTCTGCCTTTGGAGTGGTGTGGGCTTTGTAGCTTTTAATTTGAATTTAATCTTTCACCTTGGGTAGGGAGAAGTGTTTTTCAGTGTAGATGCGACCAAGATGATTCCTCTTCATTGCTAAGATAATCCTGTGCTCTGTTATTGCTGTGTTCCCTGAGTACAGAAGCTGCTGTTAAAGCTCTACTCAGGAAAAAATGCTAAAGCAGCAGAGGTTTTTGTTTAATTCTCTGCTTCCTAATTGTGGAGTCACAGTGCGGGGGAAACAGCTGAAGGAACTAGGCAAATAAGAAATGGGGACTCAAGCTCTTGCCCCTGTCACAGTGTGGGGGAAACAGCTGAAGGAACTAGGCAAATAAGAAATGGGGACTCAAGCTCTTGCCCCTTTTCTCTCCTATCCTGCAAACTCTATTTTCTAATTACTTCCTACCTGCCCATGGCTTCCCACTCAGAAGGTGGGTCCTGGGAAAGGAGCTGGGATGATTGGAAACCTTCTTTTCCTCCAAATGCTGTGTGATCTAGGTTCTTGCAATTAGCAGTTTAGGAGAGCTTTGATAAATCACTCACTTCTTTGCACTTCCAAGTCCTAATTCTAAACTCATTGGAAAGAGTTTAAATAATACTAAAGAAGTGGAATGTGGCTCTAGTTAAGAGTATTAATTTTTTAATTCAGTTCAGTTCAGTTGCTCAGTCGTGTCCGACTCTTTGCGACCCCATGGACTGCAGCATGCTAGCCTCCCTGTCCATCACCAACTCTTGAAGTTTCCTCAGACTCATGTCCATTGAGTTGGTGATGCCATCCAACCATCTCATCCTCTGTTATCCCCTTCTCCTCCACCTTCAATCTTTCCTAGCATCAGGGTCTTCTCAAATGAGTCAGTTCTTCACACCAGGTGGCCAAAGTATTGGAGTTTCAGCTTCAGCATCAGTCCTTCCAATGAATATTCAGGACTGATTTCCTTTAGGATGGACTGGTTGGATCTCCTTGTGGTCCAAGGGACTCTCAAAAGTCTTCTCCAACACCACAGTTCAAAAGCATCGATTCTTTGGCACTCAGCTTTCTTTATTCTATTTCAAACCCTAAAAGATGATGTGTGAAAGTGCTGCACTCAATATGCCAGTAAATTTGGAAAACTCAACAGTGGCCACAGAACTGGAAAAGGTGAGCTTTCATTACAATTCCAAAGAAAGGCAATGCCAAAGAATTCTCAAACTACCGCACAATTGTACTCATCTCACATGCTAGTAAAATAATGCTCAAAATTCTCCAAGCCAGGCTCTAACAGTATGTGAACCGTGAACTTCCAGATGTTCAAGCTGGTTTTCAAAAAAGCAGAGGAACCAGAGATCAAATTGCCAACATCTGTTGGATCATCGCAAAAGCAAGAGAGTTCCAGAAAAACATCTATTTCTGCTTATTGACTATGCCAAAGCCTTTGACTGTGTGGATCACAACAAACTGTGGAAAATTCTGAAAGAGATGAGAATGCCACATCACCTGACCTGCCTCTTGAGAAATCTGTATGCAGGTCAGGAAGCAACAGTTAGAACTGGACATGGAACAACAGACTGCTTCCAAATAGGGAAAAGAGTACATCAAGGCTGTTTAGTCACTCTGCTTATTTAACTTATATGCAGAGTACATCATGAGAAATGCTGGGCTGGATGAAACACAAGCTGGAATCAAGATTGCCGGGAGAAATATCAATAACCTCAGATATGTAGATGACACCACCTTTATGGCAGAAAGCGAAGAAGAACTAAAGAACCTCTTGATGAAAGTAAAAGAGGAGAGTGAAAAAGTTGGTTTAAAACTTAACATTCAGAAAACTAAGATCATAGCATGTGATCCCCTCACTTCATGGCAAATAGATGGGGAAACAGTGGCAGACTTTATTTTGGGGGGCTTCAATATCACTGCAGATGGTGACTGCAGCCATGAAATTAAAAGACGCTTGCTCCATGGAAGAAAAGTTATGGCCAACCTAGACAGCATATTAAAAAGCAGATATTACTTTGCCAACGAAGGTCCATCTAGTCAAAGCTATGGTTTTTCCAGTAGTCATGTATGAATGTGAGAGTTGGACTACAGAGAAAGCTGCGTGCTCAATTTTATAATTAGTTAATTGACTTTTGGCTGCACTGGGCCTCTAGTTGCGGTGAGTGGGGCTACTCTCTCGTTGCGGTGCACTGGCTTCTCACTGTTGTAGCTTCTTTTGGTGCCCATCATTGGCCCTAGAGCGTGTGGGCTCAGTAATTATGGCCTGTGGGCTTAGATGCTTCATGGCACATGGAGTCTTCCTGGACCAGGGATCAGACCTGCATCCCCTGCATTGGCAGGTGGGTTCTTAACCACTGGACAACCCAGGGAAGTCCCAACAGTATTAGTTTTTAGAGTTAGCATTTGAGTCACAGCTTTGCTCCTTAGTGATTGTATAACCAGAGGCGTATTATTTATCCTCTGTGAATGTCAATTTTCTCATCTGTAGAATGGAAAACACTGTTATAGCTTCTAGGACGCAATGAAAGAATGTACACAAGTTTATTTGCTGAGTGCCTCCTAAAAGCCTTACATTTTTAATCATTGTCAAATTGTCTACATGATTCTGATTCCTTAATATAACCCCTTGCTCTAAGGAACCCCCTCCCTGCCATCATGATCTTGCTTTATTGACTGTGAAAAAATGGTGAGAAGTGGACAAATGTAAAATGTGGATGTGTTAAGAGGACTTGATGACAAACAAACATAAGAATGTATTCTAGAGGTTTGATTTCTGATATTGTTAATCCCAGTTAAAAATTAAAGTTGGATATGGATGCAGTATTCATTTAATTTTGACAATGAATTTTAAAATGGGGAAAAGACATACTTTCAAATTTTGTGACCGAATTTAGACCATCAAAATTCTGTCTGTGTGTATTTGTAAAAAAATATATTCATAGACAGATAAGCCTTATTCCAACATCTGCATAAATATGAGTTGATGTTGAACAATAAAAAGCTTTTCCAGAGAGTTAACATTTGTTTATTAGATAATAGGGCTTGCTCTCATCCTTCATTTTATCTCTGAGTTTAGTTGATTGACACCTCATTATTAGTAATCTGTTCTCACTGATCAGTCATTCTCACCACACAGAATCTGAACCCTTTGGATGGTACTTCTCTCTCTCTCTTTTTTAAATCTCTTTGTGTGTTTTTATTGATAATGACATATTGATAATTTTATAAAGGAGACATATGTCTATAGAAAATGATTGCAGATGTTGGTAGTAATGAAAAAGATGGCAGTTTTTTTTGTTGTTTTTGAGAGAAAGGCAAGATGCAGAGAAAGTTTAGTTTTTAGGAAGCCACAGCTCAAGCATATTGATAAACTGAAGAAGTGTCTGTAAAGAGATTAAATATAGACTGGAAGTATAATGAATGGAGGAGTGGAAGAGAGAATGAACTCAGATGGTGGCATTAGTTCACCATCTGAACTCAGATGGTGGCATTAGTTCACCATCTGAACTCAGATGGTGGCATTAGCCTTGCTGAAAATAAGAGGCCTCTTTCTTTGAAGCAAAAGTAAAGTAAGAACAGTGTATACATGGAAGAAGAGGAAATTAGGGAATGAGCCTCCATTCTTTGGTGAATTAGAGTGAGGTCGTCTCCTAGAGGAGTTTGGGAGTGACTGGCCAAGGACTGGAAAAGTTTGTTAGTCACTGGAAATGAACAATTGGAAAACTAGAGATGATTAACAGAGTCTTACTGAAACAAGAGGGAAGGGAGCAGGGCACAGCCTTTTAAAAGATGACATAGCCCAAGGACACAAATTAAACTGGTTAGAACCAACTAGGTCCAAGATAGTGAAAGAGAGAATTGTGAGGATATATCCAAATATTTGAAGGGTTGCCAAGAATGTATGGGGTGAGAAGAACTGCCTATTCTGTGTGCTACGGAAACACAGAGCTAAGACCAGGAGGTAGAATTTATAGGAAGCAAGATCTTGACACAAATAAGAAAGAAATGAATGCCTTTGGAGGGAATGAATTCTGTGATTCTGAAGATACTCAAGCAGAGAACAGGTAGGCAACGGCCATGATTAATAGAGATGGTTCAGGCATTGAAAGGCAAGTGGCCGCTGATGAGCTTTAAGACACCTTACGACTCTGTGAGGCTGTGAATCATTGTGTGTCGTCGCACGATGTCACTTTCAGAAATTATTGCATAGATTGTCATGCTGCCTGAACCGTTGTCAATGTGCATTTATTTTATTTTAAGGGATGGGAGGACCCCAATGAAAGTACAAGTCTATTTCTTTTAAAGTAACTAGTCTTCTATTTTCTTGTGATTAAGACATTTATTTAAAGCCAGGCTTGCTAGTAAAAAGGCATATAATCACTGGTTCTCTTCAGCCCCTGTCATGACAGATTAGCATTAATAATTTAGAGAACAGCAGCATTAAAAGTAATTACAAACTGTCAGAAAGATACAAGAAATATGACATAGCTCATAGCTTCTTTTCAGACCTCAAATATTATTTGAGGTGAAAAATAATTACATTTTCCTGTTCATTTCCTAATACAAATAACTTAGGAAATCTCATAATTCTTGAAATTTGCAATTAATTCATTGAAAGACTGATGTCACTTTGGAAAAAAAAAAATAAAGGCCTCTCTGGCCGCAAATTTCCACTGTGGAATCATTCTTGAGGCATATTCCCAATTGCCTTGTCATTGCTCGTTTCAAATGCATTAACATAGCAACATGAATAAATCAACTAGCATTTAAAAATATAAATCATCTAAACCTCCTTTAATTGTGTACACGTTTAGCTCTTTCTCCTTTGTCTGTCTAAATCCTACAGCCTCTTGGTTTAGATACATCTCCCTACAAATTTACCTAAGATATAAGAATCTGCTAAAATTCATCCCTATGAACTTTTGTCCAGCTCAAGTCTACTTTGTTCTGTCTGTCCATTCAGTGCTGCTCTCATACGAAAAATGAGAAATGTGTCACTATTTCATACTTTAATAAAATTTACAAGGCATCTTCCTCTTTCTGCAGTCCCTTCTTTGATCACATGTCCTCTGCCCTGGGAAGAATTAAGAACAAAAATGGACACTCACTTCTGTCCTTATCCTCTATTATTCTAGATAAAGGAGGAGAAAAAACATTCCCTCCCCCCCTATTGTGAAGTACCATTCACTAAAACCTAGGCAGTGATTCACTGTATTTAAAATTTACCTTATTTAAAATTTATGCAATCGAAGAGATGTATTAAACATGTATCTTGTGGTAGTCATGTCATCTTATATTTGCTGTTTGGTAAAAACAAAAAATTCTTAGTAAGATAGTTGTTCAGATTTCAGTAGAATAACTTGACCTCAGGAACAGATTGTATGTGGCAGCAAATCTAAGCAGATTGGAATGGGGGTGTGGGGTTGATGTCCACGCTCTTTGTGCCCTGACTGCGCCTGGCATATTGCAGTACACAGGATGCTGGGTGGAGGTCTAGCACGTCGCTTGAAAAACAAGGAGGGGAAAGGAGAAAAGGAAGAAGAATGTTATTGCATTTTAATATTTGTTGTTGCTAAAATGTCACCATTTTATATGACACATTTTTTAGATAGGTCATATGGGTTAGTCTGCATGCTATCATGTGAAGTACTGGTTTATATTTGTGTCAAATGATTAGAATCTTAATTGGATCAACAATGTTCTGAAAGAGAGCTAATTAGACTCAACAGTATTTGCCATAGCATGCACATAAACTCCACTAACCTTTCTTTCATTCTCTCTTTGGTTCCTCTATAATAGCCCGTCATCTTTGAGAAAGTTACTTTTCATATAAAATGGTTTATAATGTCATGGATGCATTAGACTATTTGAGTGAGTGAGTGAAGTCATTCAGTCGTGTCCGACTCCTTGTGACCCCATGGACTGTAGCCTACCAGGTTCCTCCGTCCGTGGGATTTTCCAGGCAAAAACACTGGAGTGGGTTGCCATTTCCTTCTCCAGGAGATCTTCCCGACCCAGGGATTGAACCCAGGTCTCCCACATTGTAGGCAGATGCTTTACCATCTGAGCCACCAGGGAAGTATTTATACTGCAGGGCTTCTTCCCAGGTGGTGCTAGTGTAAAGAACCCACCTGCCAGTGCAGGAGTCACTGGTTCCATCCCTGGGTTGGGAACCCCATAGACGGCAGCCCACCAGGCTCCTGCGTCCATGGGATTCTCCAGGCAAGAGTACTGGAGTGGGTTGCCATTGCCTTCTCCAATGCATTAAAGTGAAAAGTGAAAGTGAAGTCGCTCAGTCATGTCTGACTCTTAGCGACCCCACAGACTGCACCCTACCAGGCTCCTGCGTCCATGGGATTCTCCAGGCAAAAGTACTGGAGTGGGGTGCCATTGCCTTCTCCAACCCCCTGGAGAAGGTCATGGCAACCCGCTCCAGTATTCTTGCCTGGAGAATCCCATGGAAAGAGGAGCCTGGCGGGTTACAGTCCATAGAGTCTCAAAAAGTTGGACACAACTGAAGCGACTGAGCACTCATGCATTTATTCTGCTTGTTATCAAAAAGTTTATATTACCATAGATACATATATTGTGGGACAAACTCATGTTACTGTCTCTAAACAGCTAATATAACACAGCTCCTCCGAGGAAAGCCTTTAAAAATATTCCTTAATTTTGTGTATTATACAAGTTGTTCATACCTACAATAGCACAATTAGGATAAAGAAAACCTAAGGTGCTCGCAAAGAAGAAAATCAAAATTCACTATCCAGTGATAGTAGCTATTATTAAGTTCATGCTTGTGCTTCCATATTTTTTCATACATTCATCTTTTAGAACAATAAATCATACTGTGTCTGCTGTTTGAGACCAGCTTTGTTCTTTCAACAGTATAAAATGGCTGTCTTCCTTTACTGACAAATACATAGCATTATCACAATTTCTAATGACTGCAGAGTATTCATTGTGTGACTTGATTTTAAGCCCTTTTTTATTTAAGCAAGCTCTGTCACCGAAAATTCAGATAATTTCTGCTTTGTTGCCAGGAATGGACTCTGTGATGGATATCCTTGTGGTTGTCTTGTCCTGCATTCTCAAGGAGAGACTCCAAGTGTCCTCCAGGACTTTGAGGAAGTAGCCGCCCTCCCAATCAGAGACAGGGCAAACCCAGGTCTCAGTGTTACGTGGGCATGGTCTGACCAGGGGAAAAATGAGCCAAAAAGATGAAGCTGTGGGCAAAGGAGAGTCTCAGCACATTTTGCCCTTTGACTCAGCATCTTTGTAACCCCTCTGTTAATTCTGCCTTAGGAGTGGAGGCAGTCTACACGAAACTTTTCCGAAAGAAAGTCATGCATTTCCTTAGCTATAGTTATTGGGAATTAGCCTTGTTAAAGAAAATCAACAATGACAGCACCACAAAACAACTCTATCTATCTATCTGATAGATTGATCAGTCTATCTTTCTCGGTGATATTTGGCAGCAAAGCCAGAGGATTCTGACTTTCTGTTTTTTTCCTGGTGTAGAGTTTTATTTTTTCAGTTTTATTGAGATATTTTAAGACAAATGAAATTGTAAGATACTTAAAGTGTCACATTGTAATTATTTGATCCTTGCGTATGGTTTCAATGTCATGCTAGAGTACTGATTAACAAGCCCACCTAAGGGTTATTTGGGATTTTTTTTTTAGGGCAGGGATTGGTAAACTTTTTCTTTAAAGAGCCAAATAATAAATAATTTAGATTCTTCAGATTGTATGGTCTCTGTCAGTTTTTAACCCTGCTGTTGTAGCTTAAAAGAAGCCATGGACAATAGATAAATGAATGTATGTGACTCTATTCCAATAAAACTTTATTTACAAAAACATGGGGCAGACTCGATTTGGCCTGTGGGCCTTAATTTGCTGATTTCTGCTGTAGGGGTATGTAACTTTGACTATTTACTAATCATTGGCAAGTTACAAATTGCTTTTGTCTGATAGAGATGCAAATGATTTATGTGCAGTAGAAAAATAACCCCGGTGGCAATGCGTTTATTGCCTAATTCAGCAATCTTCATCCAGCATATAGAAAGGTCCTATATGTATTGATTTCTGTATCCAGTTTTGTCACCCTGTTGGTTTGTTCATTGATAAGCTAAATAAAACTTTGACATGTACTCACTGTTTACATAAGATTTATGTTTTTAACTTTGGAAAATTATACCCTGACAGCCTGTACTCCACAGGCAAGACAACCCCTAAAAAGAGGATGTTGTGAGAAGCATGACCTTCAGAGGTCAAATCAGACTTGCATCTGCTGCCTTATATAAGTAAGCAAATACGTCTAGTTTTCTGTCTGTCTCTCCCTTGCTGTGACCAGATTACTTTCTGTCCCCTAGCATCACTGTTTGACCCCAAGATGCTCCACTTTTCAAGGACAGAACATCTTCATCAGAAGAGCGATATTCTTGTTTCTAAACACTTGTGACAGTTCTGCTAAGTACATACTGTGGCCAGTGGAATGGTTCCATTAGCAACTCACTTAGGAAGAATAACACATTTAGCTAGATTATTAAAAAAGAAAAAAAAAAAGAGTCTTCACACTTTTTTTCTCTTACAATTTCATCCTGAAAACAGAACCAAGCCAGTCAACCCTCTCAAGGTTTTGCAGAGAGCCTGGTTTTTGCAGAGACCCTTCAAGGTTCTCACTGAAGTATGTAGTGCCTTAGGGCTTCACTTTAGCCTCCAGTGACCAGATATCGCTGTTCAGCATCCTCTCCTGGTTCAGACCTTTGCTGTGTTTTTCTATTTTTTTTCAAAAGCTGCCATGTAGGTGTGTATACAGAGTTTGATTTTCCATCTTTCCCTGCATCATCTCACTTGTCCCCCCAGCCCTCCTAGGAGGCTGGTGTACTACCGTTGTTCATTGAAGAGGAATCTGGAAACTCAAGGAAGGCTAGGCACTTGCTTAGGTCTAGTTAGTGGCAGAGATAGAATTTTAACCTATTTCTGTCTACCCCCAGACTCAAGCTTTTCATCTGTCCTGTACTGCATCTCCAACTGCCCACTCCTAGATCTCCTGTTGGGGCCTATCTTTAGATCAGAACTAGTTTCATTTCTGTGCTTTTATGACCATGGTAGAAAGGATTATACTAGTCCTGTTTTTTCTTTCTTTTTAAAATTAAGAATTTGTTTTTTAAAGAGTTTTAGGTTCCCAGCAAAACTGAGGGGAAAGGCCAAAGATTTCCCATATACTCCCTGCCCTCACACATGCATAGGCTCCCCCATTAACAGTGGTACTTTTGTTATAATTGATAAACCTATATTAACATGTCCTAATTACACCATCCCAGGAATGGGAGGCTCGTGGGCTGCTGTCTATGGGGTCGTACAGAGTCAGACATGACTGACGTGACTTAGCAGCAGCAGCAATCATGCAATCATGGTTTACATAAAGCTCACTCTTGGTGCTGTACATTCTGTGCGTTTGGGCAAATGTGCAATGAAATGTATCCATCCATCATGATGGTATCACACAGAGCAGGTTTACTGCCCTAAAAATCCTCTGTGCTCTGCTTATTCATCCCGCCCTCTCTAACCTCTGGCAACCACTGATCTTTTTAATTGTCTCCAACTTGTTAACTTAATCAGGTTTGTTTTTTCTAAAATGTCATGTAGTTGGAATCGTACTGTATGCAGTTTTTCAGGTTGGTGTCTAAATAAGTATTTAAAGTTTCTCCATATCTTTTCATGGCTTAATAGCTCATTTCTTTCTAGTGCTGAACAATATTTCATTGCTGGATGTACCACAGTTTATTTATCTATTCACCTACTAGAGACATTTTACTTGCCTCCAAGCTTTGGGAATTAGTGAATTATGAATAAGCATCTTACTTATAAATATCCATGTACAGGCTTTTGTGTAGACATAAGTTTTTGACTCCTTTGGGTAAGTAGCAAGGATGCAACTGCTAGATCGTGTAGAATGTTTAGTTTTGTAAGAAAACTGCCAAATCGTCTCCTTATTAGATTAAATAAAACTTCCAGAGCAATGTTGCAAACTGATGAGAGAGGTCATCTTGCCTTGTATCTTATTTTAGTAGGAAAGCTTCAAATTTCTCATCATTAAATATGTTGTTAGCTATAGAATTTTTGTCATTATTCTTTATCATGTTGAGGAAGTTTCCCTCTATTCCTAGTTTGCTGCAAGTTTTTATCACGAATAGATGTTGGGTTTTTTTCAAATGCTTTTTCTTCACATATTGATATGATTATGTGATTTTTATTTTTTTAATCTGTTGATGTGATGAATTACGTTAATTGATTTTCAGATGATGAACTAGCCTTGCATACCTGGGATAAATCTCACTTGCTCATGATGTCTTTTTCTACATTGTTAGATTTGGTTTACTAATGTTCCTTTGAGGACTTTTGTATTTATGTTCATGAGAGATATTGGTTTCTCTTTTCTTGTAATTTCTTTGACTGGTTTTGGTAATAGAGTGATGCTGGCTCTGTAGGATGAGTTAGGATGTATGTATGTGTATATATATATATGTACATTTGTATGATTATTTGTTGAGAAGTCTGTTCTTTCTCAACTGAATCACATTTGAATACTTGTAAAAGATTAATTGTCTATACATGTGCAGGTCTATTTCTGGGTTCTCTTTCAATGATCTCTTTGTCTACTTGCTCACCGATCGCAAACTGCCTCGATTATTGTCTACAGGTTGTCTTACAGTCAGGTAGTGTTAAGCCCTCCAATATTTTTTCTTCTCATTCACAACTCTCTTGGTTATTCTAGGTCTTTTGAATTTCTGAATGAATTTTAGAACCAGAAAAAAGTCTGCTTGGATTTTCATTATGAATAGGTTGAATCTACAAATCACTTTGAGAAGATTTTGCATCTTTACAGTTTGCATCTTTACATACGGAGTCTTTTGATTCACAAGTGTGTATATTTCTCCATTTACTTATGGATATTTCTCAGCATTGCTTTGTAGTTTTCAGTGTACATGTCCTGCATATCTCTTGTCAGATTTTCCCTGTGTATTTCATAATTTTCGATGCTATTGAAAATAGTATTGTTTTAAAATTTTAAGTTCTGAGTACTTGCCTTCTTGATGGTATGTATGAATACAATTTTTAAGTATATTGATCTTGAATGTTGCATTATTGTAACTTTTACAGTAGTTCCAGTGATGTTTGGGGGGAGTTACAGGGGATTTTGAAAAACATTTTAAAATTATTTAATTATGTTTAAATAGATGATCATGTTCCTTGCTGATTAAAGTAGCTTTGTTTAATCCTGAATGTCTTTATTTTTTCTGCCTTAGTTCACTGGTTGGAACTTTAGGACAATCTTTAATAGAAATAACAAAAAATGAAATTTTTGCTTATTTCTGAACTTAGAGGTAAAATATTTAGTCTTTCACCATTAAGAATTATGATAGCTATATTATTTTTGTAGATGTTCTTTATCTGGTTGAGGAGTTCTATTCTTAGTTTGCCTAGAGGTTTTATTTCCTCTTTTTTAAAAAAAAATCAGAAATGGATGTTGAATTTTTTAAATGCTTTTTCTGCACCAGTTGTAATGATTATATTTTTTCCTTTAAAATATTCTAATTATCATAAATTACTTTGATTTTCAAATGTTAAGCCAGACTTCCTTTCCTGGGACAATCCTCACCTGGTCATGATGTATTATCCTTTTTATACATTATTGGATTCAATTTGATCACATTTCAGTAAGATTGTTTTCATCTATATTCATGAGACACACTGGGCTGTGGTTTCCTGTTTTTGCATATCTTTCTTTTTTTTTAAACCAGAGTAATGGGCCTCATAGAATTAGTTGAGGAGTATTCACTTCTCTTCAACTTTCTGAAA
Organism: Bos grunniens; assembly: GCF_055505025.1. NCBI lineage: Eukaryota > Metazoa > Chordata > Mammalia > Artiodactyla > Bovidae > Bos > Bos grunniens. The sequence continues at coordinate 9,101,399 of NC_141182.1, forward strand.
GCGTTTTTCTGGAATTGGTATTATTACTTCCTTAAATATTTGGTAGGAATTTCCCGTGAAGCTACCAGAACCTGGAGTATGCTTTGTGTGGGAGTTTCTTTTTTTTTTTAACAACAATTTCATTTGATACGGTGCTATTCAAGTAGCCTAAGTTTCACAGGCTCAGTTCGGTTCAGCTCAGTCGTGTCTGACTCTGCGACCCCGCGGACAGCAGCACTCCAGGCCTCCCTGTGTAAACTTTGAAATTTTGTGTCCTTGAGTCATTTATCTGTCTTATCTAAGTTGTCAAATAGATCGGCATAAAATTGTTACAATATTGCTTATTATCCTTTGAGTGTATGTAGAATCAGTCATATCACCTGTCTTATTTCTAATATTGGAAATACGTGTCTTCTCTCTTTTGTTTCTGATTAGCAGATAAAGGTTTGCAACGTTAGATATTGAGCTTGTAAAGGAACCAAGTTTTTGCTTTATTGTTTTTCAGTGTTTTTTTCCTTCTGATTCACTGATTTCCATGCTGATGTTTATTTCCTTTCTTATGCTTATCTTAGGTTTTATTTTCTCCTCTTTTTCTTCTAGTGGAAGCTGAAGTTATTGATTTGAGACCTTTTTAATTTTCTAATATAAGCAAACCATAAATTTTCCTTACAATCTGTTTGCATCCAACAAATTTTGAATAAATTGTGTTTTCATTTTCATTGAATTCAGAAGACTCTTTGGATTTCTTTGACTCATGGGTTGTTTAGAAGTGTGTTATTTACTTTCCAAATATTTGGAAGATTATCTCGAACTATTAGTTTGTAATTTTAATCATATTTGGTCAGAGAACATACTTTGTATGACTTAAATCCTTATACATATGTTGAGTCTTGTTTTATAACATATAATATGGTATGTTTTAGTATATATTCTATGTGAGCTTGAAAAGAACGTATTCTGTTGTTGAGTGTTGTAGTAACGTCAATTAAGTTAAATTTGTTGATAGTATTATTCAGGTCTTCTATCTTCTTAATAATTTTCTGATTGCATGGCTCACCAACTATTGAGAGAATATTGTTGAAATCTGACAAAAGTACCAATTTTTCTGTTTCCTGTTGCGGTTCTATCAGTTTTAGATTTATGTATTTTGAAGCTTTGTGTTTAGGTGTAAATACTTAGAATTATTATATCCTCTTGAACTGACCTCTATATTACTATTAAGTGTCAATGTTTAATAGTAGATTTTCCTCTGAAATCTAACATTGTCTGTTATTAATATAGCTTCCTCACCTTTATTTTGATTAATATTAGCATGGTATATATAGCTTCATCTTCTTACCTTTAATCTTATCTTTATATTTAAAATTATTTTCTTATAGGCAGATATAATTGGGTATTACTTTTCTTTCCAAGTTGACAATTTTTGATTTTTAGTTAGGAAATTTAGGCTATTACATTTAATTTGATTATTGGTATGTGGGCAACATCCTGCTATACTGTCTCATTCAAAGTTTCTTTTCCTCTTTTCTACCTTCTCTTGGATTGGGTATTTTTTTTTAATTCCATTTATTCTTGGGCTGTACTGTGTCTTCACTTCTCCATGCAGGCTTTCTCTAGTTGGGGTAAGCAGGGGCTACTCTAATTGCAGTGCGAAGGCTTCTCACTGTGGTGGCTTCTCTTGCCGTGGAGCACGGGCTCTTGGGTGCACGGGCCCTAGGAGCTGTGGCACAGGGTCTCAACAGTTGTGGCTCCTGGGCTCTGGAGCACACAGGCTTAGGTGCCCTGCAGCATGTGGAATCTTGCCAGACCGGAGATCAGACCTGTGTCCCCTGCATTGGCAGGTGGAGTCTTAACCGCTGGACCACCAGAGAAGTCTTAGACAGAACGTTGTTTATGATTTCATTTTTTTCCTTTGTTGATTTGTTAGTTACAGCTCTTCATTGTGTTATTTTAGTGGTGGCTTTAGGGTTTATAATTTTTTAAGTTTATAATCTTATATACATATGCTTATAACTCTTGAAAATTCTTAAAGAGAGGGGAATACCAGACCACCTGACCTGCCTCTTGAGAAATCTGTATGCAGGTCAGGAAGCAACAGTTAGAACTGGACATGGAACAACCGACTGGTTCCAAATAGGGAAAGGAGTACGTCAAGGCTGTATATTGTCACCCTGTTTATTTAACTTATATGCAGAGTACATCATGAGAAACGCTGAACTGGAAGAAACACAAGCTGGAATCAAGATTGCTGGGAGAAATATCAATAATCTCAGATATGCAGATGACACCACCCTTATGGCAGAAAGCGAAGAACTAAAGCTGTGCTTGATGAAAGTGAAAGAGGAGAGTGAAAAAGTTGGCTTAAAGCTCAACATTCAGAAAACTAAGATCATGGCATCTGGTCCCATCACTTCATGGGAAATAGATGGGGAAACAGTGGAAACAGTGACAGACTTTATTTTGGGGGGCTCCAAATTCACGGCAGATGGTGACTGCAGCCATGAAATTAAAAGACGCTTACTCCTTGGAAGAAGATTTATGACCAACCTAGACAGAATATTCAGAGAAGGCAATGGCACCCCTCTCCAGTACTCTTGCCTGGAGAATCCCATGGGCGGAGGAGCCTGGTAGGCTGCAGTCCATGGGGTTGCTAAGAGTTGGACACGACTGAGCGACTTCACTTTCACTTTTCACTTTCATGCATTGGAGAAGGAAATGGCAACCCACTCCAGTGTTCTTGCCTGGAGAATCCCAGGGACAGGGGAGCCTGGTGGGCTGCCGTCTATGGGGTCGCACAGAGTCGGACACGACTGAAGTAACTTAGCAGCAGCAGACAGAATATTAAAAAGCAGAGACGTTACTTTGCCAACAAATGTCCATCTAGTCAAGGCTATGATTTTTCCAGTAGTCATGTATGGATGTGAGAGTTGGACTATAAAGAAAGCTGAGAGCTGAAGAATTGATGCTTTTGAACTGTGGTGTTGGAGAAGACTCTTGAGAGTCCCTTGGACTGCAAGGAGGTCCAACCAGTCCATCCTAAAGGAAATCAGTCCTGAATATTCATTGGAAGGACTGATGCTGAAGCTGAAACTTCAATACTTTGGTCACCTGATGTGAAGAACTGACTCATTTGAGAAGACCCTGATTCTGGGAAAGATCGAAGGCGGAGGAGAAGGGGACGACAGAGGATGAGATGGTTGGATGGCATCACTGACTCAATGGACATGAGTTTGATTAAACTCTGTGATTTGGTGATGGACAGGGAGGCCTGGCATGCTGCAGTCCATGGGGTCGCAAAGAGTTGGACACGGCTGAGCAACTGAACTGAACTTGGTTAAAGGATCTTTAATATTTCCAGTGTTACAGATTTGTTGTTTATAAATTATTTTAGATTTTGTACATCTGAAAAAAGTGTTTATTTGGCCTTTGTTTTTGAAAGATACTGTTGCTGAGTAAAGAATTCTAGGTAAATGTTCTTCAGAGTTTTTCTAGAACATAGTAAATTTCTAGGAAAGATTTTTATCCATTTGGGTCTTGTTTTTAAACTTTGCTAGATGGAGCCATAGCAGCCTTTAGTCTAGGATTAATTTTTTCATACTACTCAAGCAAGACCCTTGTTAGTAATGTAACCAATGCCCCATGAATTACAAGACTTTTCATTCAGGCTATTGGGAGGAGCCATTAATATTGAGTGCTGTTCTAATCCTTTTGGGTGTTTCTCTCCCTACACTTAGAGAAGCTTCCTCACACATATGTTGATTAGTTCTCTGGGTGGACCCTGTGCAGCCTTCTTGAGTTCTCTGTGCATCCTTCTCTCTGGCTCTGGGCTCTGAGAATAAGCCTGAGCTGTCAGGCTCATTAGAACTATGCACTATCACTGCTAACCTTTCCTGATAAAACACACCTTGGCCCACTTAGCACGAGGTGCTGTCATCCGAGACTGTCTCCAGTAGAGCCTGCATCAGCTCTGGGCACTGGGAGGCCTCTGGGGGCCAGCTCCCTTCTTTCTCTTTCTCTATTGATATCATGGGCAGTCTAGACTCTGTTCCTTCCCGCCCTCCATTCACTGTAGTCTAGTTCTCCTACTTGTTAACTTTAGGACGGGCTCAGCTTGGAATCTCTGCACGTCTCTTTTATCACAACTGTTATCTCCTATTGAATCCTGGTGAAATCATATAGAAGGGGCCCTGGTTCTGTCCTTGGGATGCTAGGCCACCTGAGCCCATTGGCTCCCTGGCTTGCAAGCTCTGCCTCACTTACCTTCTCTACTAATTCTTCTATTGGCCTCCTACCCCACATGCATCATACATATTATCATCAGTTATGTGTCATAGACAGTCTTGCCCTCTTTAGTAATTCCTGGAGAGATGAGGTCACTTTGGTGTTGAACAGGGTCATGAAACCAAACTCCCCACCTACCTGCGGTCCTGTCTTTTCTATAATCATCAGTCCACCAGTGGTGGGGGTGGGGAAAGCCTTCCAAAGCAGGCAGATTTTTAAAAATTCATTTATTTTGTCATTGAAGGGTAATTGCTTTACAGACTTTTGTTGTTTTCTGTCAAACCTCAACATGAATCAGCCATAGATACATGAAAGCAGGCAGATTTAAAGCAGTGCATTGATTACTCACGCTTAAGCACTTTTCCTCCTGGTTCCCCCTCCCTCCCTCCCGTCATTCAACTCCCCTTCCTGCCCATCACTGTCTCTGGCGGCCACTCACAGTGGTCTCTTCTTTGTTCCTCTGTCTCTAGTCGGCCAACAATATGCCTTTGTTCCCTTATCTTGTCTTGTTCAGAAATGGTATCTATGCGGAGGCCTAATTTGTTTCATCACCTCCTTTACCTCCCCAGGACCTTCTTTCCACTGCTTTCTTGCCAAGGTTAACTCGAGTCCCCTCTCTCAAGAATTGGCTCCTTATCTGTGTAGCAGGGATGCATTTTATTCCTCAACACCATGGGGCAAGAAATGTCATATTCTTTTTAGCTATCCAAATCATGTTTCATCTGTAATAGCAGGAAATTCAATCTCTGTCCTTACCTGAACTTCTTCGACTTCTAACGTTATACCCTATAGGGTCATACAAAGGCTCAAAATGTCCCTGTAGGGCAGAGTTTTCAGGGAAAGGTCCATTTGTCTCTGGTCTACACAGGTTACCACTTCCAGGCTTATTGCTCCAGCCCTGATGTTACTTGAAGGCACAATTCTTGGCTTCTGTGCCAAGTTTGAGTGGTTCTCACTGTGGTTCTCAGGGCTAAAGCTCTAACTGTTCGGTTACCACCCTAGCCACTGACGACTACGAGACAGGGACCAGCTTTTGTGAAAAGCCCTGAAGGATTTTGTCCTTGTCATCTGGCCAGATAAATATTCGCCTGTCCTCAATTCAAGTTACTTGTAAAGGTCCAAACAACTTTTCTTCTCTTGGTACAGTATAAAGCATCATAACATCCCTCAGAGAAGCAAAGCTTTGGAAAAAAAAAAAAAAGTCAGGAAGGACATTATCTTCTCTACTGGAAAGCCTGTTTTTGTCTCTGACCCACAAAAACACACTCAAGACAGTGTTATACATAGACACAGTTACCTTTCTGAGCTTGCAAAGAGAAACCTAACTTGCAGTAGGGAGAATGAAACATATTTATATTTTAATACCCTGGTTTCTGCCACTTATTAGCTGTGTGACCTTGGGCAGGTCATATTTCTGTCATCTGTAAAGACTTCTGCCTTCTGACTTCTTAGGGTTGTTTTTAAGGGTTAAATGAATTAATAGAGGTAAAAATGCTTAGAACAGTGCTATAAAGTGTTAGCTATTTTTATTATCAGCTAATTATGCTGTTTGTGACCTTTTCCTTGTGCTGTTCATTTTATATAGTGCTACTGCATCTTAGGTGGAGTTACCAGAGTCAGCACTTAAGGTGAGCACCGTGCATGGCCAAAATCACCTCCAAATTCCACTGGAGACTAACCATCTTATTTCTTCATAAGTCTGATCCAGACAGTTTCCCTGCCAGCATTAAATCTGATTGCGTTGTCTTGGGTTGATCTCTGGATAAAGGTGTTACTTACAGATTTATACCTCTCCTTACATAGCCAATTCGGAGCAGATATTTTTTCAGTGAAAAACTGCAAAATCATCCACACTGCTTGATTTTTTTTTCCTCTCTGTGAAAACTGTTGAAATTCATATAATTTAAGTGTGAATAAGCTTTAACTCCAAGATTACCTGGAGTCCATCCCATCATAAGCATAGCCGGATAAGAAACTGAAGTCCTTTTCTATTTCAGGAGGCTTTAATGATGCCACTGGCCAGAGTGGGCAAAGAATGAAAAGTTTGAAGAATCCCCTTTTGCTCCTCTCATATTGCTCACAAAGGAGATCATCTTGCTGTTCAGTGAGAATTTGATAGCAACCAAAGAACTTCATTGAAGTCTCATCTTTCCCTTGTCACAGTCCTTGGTGAAATCTATGAGTATTTTACACTGGGCAGATGGAGGAGCCTGGTGGGCTGCGGTCCATGGGGTCGCTAAGAGTCGGACACAACTGAGCGACTTCATTTTCACGTTTCACTTTCATCATTGGAGAAGGAAATGGCAGCCCACTCCAGTGTTCTTGCCTGGAGAATCCCAGGGACGGGGGAGCCTGGTGGGCTGCTGTCTATGGGGCCACACAGAGTCAGACACGACTGAAGTGACTTAGCAGGAGCATGGGGTGTTCATCTCTGGTAGAGAGTATACAAGCATTATTTAACTGTAGTCATTGTTATTCATCTCAAGAGAGACTCCATTTCTAAAGAAACGATGGAGGCAGGTATTAACCACAAGTACTTGAATTGGGGAAAAACAAAAACTGAGAAAACAATACGGTGGGCCATGTACCCAGAGATTTTTCTCTCTTTTTTTTTAAACTGTCCTTGTCACTAATCAACTGTGTGGCCTCAGATGAGTCCCGTCCCCTCTCAGAGGTTCAGTTTTCTCATCTGAAAGATGAGGGGGTTACACAGTCTGCCCAGTTTTACTGTCCTATATCTGTGATTCCACTTAATCAGTGTGAACTCTTCCTTGAAAACTTCCTATTGTAAAAATGACTTGAGGAATGGGTCAGAGAATTTTAACTGTTTCTTAGGAATAGTCACCTGGTGTAGCAGGTTTGTAATTTCAGTTTCCTTTGGAAACCCACTCCTGTTCTAACTTCTATTCATCCTCCTGGGAATGAATTCACCAGGACTATAAAGAAAGCTAAGTGGCGAAGAATTGATGCTTTTGAACTGTGGTGTTGGAGAAGACTCTTGAGAGTCCCTTGGACTGCAGGAGATCCAACCAGTCCATCCTAAAGGAAATCAGTCCTGAATATTCATTGGAAGGACTGATGCTGAAACTCCAATACTTTGGTCACCTGATGTGAAGAACTGACTCATTTGAAAAGACCCTGATGCTGGGAAAGATTGAAGGCGGGAGGAGAAGGGGACGACAGAAGATGAGGTGGTTGGATGGCATCACTGACTCAAGGGACATGAACTGAAGCTCCAAGGGTCATTCCATTCCCCTTGCCACAGTGATTGATTCCAGCATAGGCATGTGACCCCTATGGTCCAGTCAGAGACACTCAAGGACTTTTGATGAAACTAGTTTGAAAAAAGATACTTTCTTCTCTCTGGCATTGGTAAACAGGGAAGCCTAGAGTTGGTTACTTTGGCCACCTGATGCAAAGAACTGACTCCTTGGAAAAGACCCTGATGCTGGGAAAGATTGAAGGCAGGAGGAGAAGGGGATGACAGAGGATGAGATGGTTGGATGGCATCACCGACTCGAGGGACATGAGTTGGAACAAGCTCCGGGACTTGGTGATGGACAGGGAAGACTGGCATGCTGCAGTCCATGGGATCGCAAAGAGTTGGACACGACTGAGCAACTGAACTGAACTGAGAGTTGGTGATGGACACTTTCGATGGGAAAAGGAGAGAGCATGCAGGAAGATGAGGTTGACAGAGGCATACATAAATACAGAGACAGAACCACACAGAAATAGGGAGGTAGTGTCCTGCTGGCACGCTGAGTCCCTTGATCCTGGCCTTTACGCCTAGCCTTCACAGATAGAAGAGGCACTAGATACTCCTTTTGTTTCAATTGTATTAATTCAGGATTCTGTTGTTTGCAACTGTATGGTGCTTGACCAACACGTTCAAGTCTTCCTTTGCAATGTTGCACAGGAGAATTTGCTTGCCTCCAGATGGCTTGATCTGAGGCTTGGGAGTGAGAGAAGGAGGCATGACATCTGATAGCAGAGGTTGTGTGAAGAGGGAAAGAACCTATGATGTGCCAAGTACTATGCTGTGCTTTTCATGTTTTTGTTTTTTTTCATTTCATACCACAACCCTAGGAGGAGAGTGCTGTTTTTATTATCCCTGTTTTTCAGAGGAGAAATCTGGGGAACAGATGGATTAAGGACTTACCTGAGGTCACACAACAGAGGTGGCAAAGCTGAGGGTTAAAACCAGATGCTTAGTCTCTGGAGCTTGAGCTCTTAACTGTTGAACTAAAATTTTCTGGGTGATTTTTCTTTCCTAATTCTCTTCTGACTTACCACATAGCTGAGGTGGAGTCACAGTTTGAGTCTAGGTTGTCTGGACACCAGTGCATGGGTAAGTAAGCTGTAGGGGAAGAGTAGATGGAGGAGATCTCTAAGTGGGTGGATAATATGGAATAAGAGCATGGAATACAGTCACTCCCCATGCTCCACTCCCATACCCAGGTAGTTATATTTTAATATTCTAAAATTTAAGAAGGAAGAAATTATCCAAAGAAATTAATTTTTTTAAATAGAAACTTTTTTTTGCAACTTTGACAAAATTGTGATCCATATACACAGTTTTAAACTGTTAAATAATTTAGCAATAAATTTTGAGATAAGAATATATTGCATATAGCCACATCAACATTTTATGAAGCACATTGCAATTTATTAGTTATCAGTACAATGTGTTTCAGTATATCTGTTTGTGATAGTCAAATATATCATTTTAATATTTTCTTTCACATGCAATATGCATGAGCTCATACGATATTGAAGCTGCCTCTAAGAATTTCTATTACCTCTCTTTTCCTCTTCTTTTTCTTTTTTTTCTTCTCTGGCTCACTTACCGTGTGTTTATTTTTATACACTGTCTCCCATTTGACTATAAAAGAAAGATCCATGAAGGGAGGGCCGTGCATTGCCTGTGAGCTCTATGTCTTCATGGTGCCTGGCACATAGTAGGTGCTTGGTAAAGTCTATTAAGTGAATATATTATATAATAATTCAGTTTATCTCAAATTATAAAAAATACCAAATAATGTGTGAATAAGTAATTTTTAAGCCAAGCTTATTAATTGAAGTTAATATCCATCCTGACACTTGAATAATTCATAAATATATAGCTTTATGGATTATCCCAAATTAAATACACTGATGTAAACACCACTCAGATTAAAAAAAAAAATGACCCATTGTTAGCTTCTCAGCAGCCTCTCTACATATCTTCTCCAGATAACCATTACTCTGACTTCTACTACATAGATCAATTTAGTCTGCTTTTGAAACTAATATAATTGAAATCATATAGTATATTCTTTCATGTCTAGATTTTTTTTTTTACTCGATATCAGTTTTGGGAAATTTATTTATTAGTTCAATGCAGTAGTAATTCATTTCATTTCATTGTTGTATAGAATTATATTGTAACAGATTTACAATACATCATAATTTACTTAATTTTTCTCCTATTGACAAACTTTGGGTTGTTTCCAGTTTTTTTCTCTATTGTGAGTAATACCACTATAGACATTTTTGTACATTTTTGGGGTACACATGGGTATTTATTTCTGCTGGGCTTATACCTAAAATTAAAATTTTGTAGTCACTGGACATGCATATTTTCAGTTTTGGTAGATTTTGCCAAACAGTTTTCAAAGTAGCTGTATCAATTCACATTGTCAATGCCCTGCAACAAAAGACCATCAGGAATACACCTGTAGTCAGATAAAATTAGGTTCACTGGTTTGTTGCAACAAGGAGAATGCAACCTTGGGGGCTGTGGAGTGTCTCAGGAAAAAGGTGTTATGAAGACTGTCTGTAAGATTTGGAATTCTGTTAGGTGATTTGTGGAGGGTTCAAGGAAGCTGGGCTTTACTGTTCACTGGATGCTGTCAGGCAGTAGAGTTAATTCTGTAGTTGGGATTCTCAACCATTTTAATCCAGAAGACCAGAAGGATGGAATGAGGTTAAACTGGAATTTGTAAAGAAGCAAGAGTTCCCTCATATTAGCTGGTATATTAGATTTCTAGTTCTGCTATCATCAAGTATCACAGACTGGATGGTTTAAAGCAAAAAGACTTCATTTTCTCATGGTTTTGGAGGGGAAAAGTCCAAAATCAAGGAATGACGCCCCTCTTGACTCCAATCTCTGCCTCCGTCGTCACACGGGATGCTCCCAGTGTGTCCGTCTCTGTCTCCAGTCCATTTCTTTTAAGAAGCCAGTCCTATTGGAGTAGGATTCATACCAATGACCTTTTCTTAACTTGATCACACTTGCCAAGACCCTGTTTCCAAATGAGGTCATATTCACAGGTACCAAGGAGTAGGATTTTACTGTATTCAACCTCTAACAGCCTAGATATGGGTGTTCGGTCATTTTGTGACTTCAACAGTATTCCTAATTCTGTCTGTGTTCTGATATGACTATAGAGTGGTCTTGTTTTTGTGTGGTATGACAGGAGACCATGTTCAACAGGAGGATGCTATGGGCTGGCTTCCCGCTGTCAGGCGTGGCTTTTCTCCATCTCAGCAGCCTCATAACATTTTATATTGTCAATCTTTTGAATTAATTTCAGTGACTATGATTGGTGTGCATTGTCCTTTTATAGTTTCAACTTGCATTTCCTTGATGACAATGAGACAGCACTTTTCCATATGTTTATGAACTACTTTAGATAACCTCTTTTGTGAAGTGTTTATTCAAGTCTACTGCTCATTTCCTTTTCAGGCTGTTCCTATATATTCTGGAAATGGGTTTTATTATTATTATTTTTTAAATAGCCTGGTTAGTAAGATAGATGATCAAAGAGTAGTAAAAATGATATGTGGTTATAAAATAATGAGCCTTATTTTCTAATATGATGCATAAAGTAGTCCTAAAGGAAATTAAAAAAAAATTCTGGAGAGTTTTAAGCAATGACAGGATGTTGGGAATAACTGAGTTGCCTCTCAATCACCTGCAAGTTTATATAAAATCTGGTCTTATTATTAAATGAATGTGTTAGATATAATAATGATGGCTATCTTTTTTTATCCCCTATCTGATAGATCAGGTAATATGCTAAATACTTGATACGTGTCAGCTGATTTAACATCACAACATCTCAATGTCCCCATTTTGCAGATACGGAAATGGATGCTGAGAAGATTAACTAACTTTTCCAAGATGACACAAGAGAAATTTAGGAGCTCTGTGTCAGGAACTTGCACCTACCTGCTATGCCGTCCTGCCTGTCTTTATGCACTTGAGAGCTCTTCAGTGAGGAAATAGGAGCTTGCTGTTTTAGTTAACATAGCTGTGAACTATACATCTAAGTGTGTAAAAATGCCACTAGTTTCTTATGCTCACATATCTGTGGAGCAGGAATCTGGAACAGGCTCGGCAGAATGGTTCTTCTCTTCTCCATGATATCTGGGGCCTTATTAAGGAAGGCCTTAAAACTGGGGGTGATTTGACAACTGGAGTCATCTGAAGGCTCACTCAAGCAGGTATCTTGGGATTGATGCTGGCTGTAGGCATATGTACACACACACACACACACACACACACACACACACACTGGTCACACACACACACACAGGTCTCTGCCCTGGCTCCTGGCACAGAGTTCCAAGAACCCTTGCAATTTCCAAAGGGATAAGACCTTGGACCTACATCTTTTGTTCTAATGATTGGTCTTTTACATTGGCTCCTGACACAGAGCTCCTAAATTTCTTGAAATTTCCTGGGTTATAGAAGTGTTTTTTGTTCTAATGAGGTGATGCTTGGTAGGTTCCTGGATGGGGTTTGTCATCAGAAAGATCAAACCATGGTTAGAAGCTTGAAAATTTTAGCCCTATCCTATATCCTCTAGAAAGGAGAAGTGCTGGAAATTAGTGACTTAGTGATCAATCGTGCCTATATGCCAAAACTTCCTAAAAATCCTAAAGGTATTGGGGTTCAAGGAGGTGCTCAGTTGCTGAACACATGGAGGTGCTGGAAAGTGGAAGCCCTGTGCCCCTTCTCACATACCTTGCCCTATTGTCTCTTTCTTCTGGATGTTCATCTGTTTCCATTATCATGTCCTTTTGCAATAAGCCAGTAAATCCCAAGTTGTATGAGCTATTCTAGGAAATCCTGGAACCCACGGAGGGGGTCATGGGAACCTTGTCTATAGCCAGTAAGTCAGAAGTACAGACGATAAACTGGAACTTGTGATCAGAACCTGGAGTGTGCGTGCGCAAGGGACCTGAAGCAACTGAACCCTGTGGGACTGAGGCCTTACATCTGTGGAGTCTGATACTAGTTCCAGGCAGACGGTATCAGAATTGAACTGAATTGTAGAATACCTGCTGCTGCTGCTGCTGCTAAGTCACTTCAGTCGTGTCTGACTCTGTGCGACCCCACAGACGGCAGCACACCAGGCTTCCCCATCCCTGGGATTCTCCAGGCAAGAACACTGGAGTGGGTTGCCATTTCCTTCTCCAATGCATGAAAGTGAAAAGTGAAAGTGAAGTCCCTCAGTAGGGTCCAACCCTCAGCGACCCCATGGACTGCAGCCTTCCAGGTTCCTTTGTTCATGGGATTTTCCAGGCAAGAGTACTGGAGTGGGGTGCCATTGCCTTCTCTGTGTAGGATACCTAGCTGATATCATAGAGAATTTCTTGATAGGGAAGAACCCCCACACATTTGGTGACCTGAAGTGTCAGAGGTGACGTATTCTTTGTGAGTAAGTAAAGGAAAAATGACAATTTTTTCCTGCACAGTTTGGATCACATACCATTTTTTCCACCACAGTCGCAGGCCCACCCAGGTTCAAAGTAAGAAGATGTAGTCTCTGTCACCCAATGGGAGGGAGGCCAGAGTCACTTAGCAAAGGGTACATGTGAGTTGGCTGTACTGTGATGGCCATGTTAGGAAATCACAGTCTGCCACAAATCCTAAATCCATCACATACTGTCTATGTGGTTCTGGAAATTCCTTAAGCCTGTCTTAGTTTTATAAGCTGTAAAACAGAGAAAAGAAGCCCCTACTTCTTGATGTTATAAATAGGTGAATGTGGTAAATAATACAATATCACTGACCTATACATGTTTAAGAAGATGGAGAGCTTCAAATCTGTGGATTCCAGAGTTGATGTTTATAAAAAACCAGTTAGAAGATTTTATGAGCCTGGTAAATCTTTACTAGCCAAGAGCCTGGTAAATAGGGTAACAAGATTACATTCTGAGATTTAAGTCCTAAAAACAATGGAAAGTGAAGATGGCTTCTAGGCTACAAGACATCTCAGCAATCTGGTTGAATGAATAAACATATCTCATGAACAGTATATTACTCAAAAGGGATTTGAATCTGTTCATAAAAGCAGTAGAAAGGAAAAGAAAATCTTGGAGGCAATTTTTAGCAGTGGCCATACAGGGGAAAGTGGTATTGCCAACCAACTTGGAGAATTTTGGTTCGTCCGCAAGAGCATCCCTGGTAGTTGAAGAAAGTGAAGTCAGTTGACTTTGGTCTGTTGTCAAGGTGCACTGCCTGGATCAGGGTATCTCTTGTGCTGCTCCTACACATCCAGTGCCTTTTGATTCCATTAAACTTTAAAATGAAATTGATTTGGCCCCTTTGTAAGTTGGCCTCTACAAAGAGGCTGGATTAATTGGGAGAACTTTTAAAAGTTCCCATGCCAGTCATTTATCATTTTTCATTAATAAGTTGACATTCTAGTTTTATAACAAGTCTCATGAGCTTTAGTAATGCAATTCCACATTTGAAGAAGGAATGATCTTTCTGTACTAGAAAAGTCAGTTCTGTGAGCCTCTAAGACTGAGCAGTCAGCTCTTAGAAGCCAGTAAATTCACCAAGGAAGTGAATTTCACTTCATGAGGCCTTTTGAGAAGTGGACTTCTGGCCTAATTCTTAGTGGTGGGCCTACATCTGCACTTGGGAGTCTGTGGCTGTGCTTCTTGATGTCTCCTCCATGTGGAATGCCTGATTTCCAGCAGCAGTTCCACCAGACTCCCCTGCTGTGAGCTCATGCTCATTTAAGTGCTTCGGGTCTTAGTCTTAGGCATCATCAGGCATGTCACACTTTTTGTAGATGTGCCTTAGGGAAGTTGTGAAATGCTTAGGTCTTACCTCAGCTACTTCTCACAACCCAGTGACCCCTCAACTATTTTCAGTTTGTCCCTTGACAACATATTCAGATTTCTAATTTCCTTATCAGATGCAAGGCCACAGTGAAAAAAAAAAAGTCATTTGTTACTTACAGTAAACTTACTTACAGTCTAAACTAGACACTGTGATTAAATAGCCATTTTTAATTAGCCATGTCCACAGTAAATGTAGGGCTTCCCAGGTGGCTCAGTGGGTAAAGAATCTCCCTGCAAGGCAAGAGATGCAGGCAGATGTGAGTTCGAGTCCCAGGTTGGGAAGATCCTCTGGAGAAGGGCATGGCAATTCACTCCAGTATTCTTGCCTGGAGAATCCTATGGACAGAGAATCTGGCGGGTTACAGTCCATGAGGTCTCACAGAGCCGGACGCAACTGAAGTGACTTAGCATGCGAGTGTGCTATTTATCCTCTTACATCTATGGGAAACATGGCTCCTGATTCTATTCCTTTCATTTTCTCTTGAAATCAACTCCATGCTGGGGCTTTTTTCTTTCTTCACAGCTGGGAATGTTAGGTTTTGTTTCACTTCTTGCCATCTGTTTATTTCTGCCTGGAAAGCTGTGGTCAAGACACTTTGCTGCATGGCCAAGATAGGGAAAAGGGACAGAGATAATCAAATACTGTCATATTTGGGTGATAAGATCCCAACAATGCATTCAATACACTACACATGGGAGGAAAAGGCCTTGTTCAATCAGCTCAATAGGGGAGCTGAGCATCCAAAGATATATAACTACCATTTGGACTTAACACTTGATTTCATTAAAATGTTGTTCAGTAAGAAGACTGACACTGCTGCCATATGTAAACACACAGTTTTAAAGGCAGACGTAGGGAGAGTTAAATTTTGCTTCATGGTCTACCTAGAAAACAAAGAGTTAAGTGGTGTATCATTTAGAATACATTCAGTTGCAAGTAACAAAATGCCTTAAATAATGAAGGTATTTAATATATCACATAACAAGCAGCTCAGTGAGGTCTGAGTGGGATTCAGTGTCTCTAAGTTTATTTTTGGCCTTTACTTTATGACAGGGAAAATGGTTGACAGTTTTTCAAGCATCAAGCCCTCCATTCCAAGCAGAAAGTCAGGGAACAAAAAGACTCTCTCCCTGAAGCTCTCTCAGCAAAGAGAACCTTCTCAGCAGACTTCTCCTCATGTTTCATTGGACAGAACTTGGTCATATGCCTACACTTAGCTAATTGCTGGCAAAGAGAGAAGGAATTACCATGGTGGTTTAGACCAACCTGAGGCTGAGATGACCTGATACCATCCACGAGATGAGGAGATTTCTGCTCTCTACCTCATTCATATAGGATTTACTTAGCCAGCTGGGCAGAAATAAAGGTATTTTTTATAGGTATTTTTTGATTAATTATATAAAAGAATTCTTCAAAAATTATAAATGTGTAGGGATAAATTTCAAAGAATTTCTTCAAGGTGAGAGCTGTGGGGAGGAGAGAGTGGGTGGGTTGGATGCTGGGATGTGCAGGTGTCCAAGGAAAAGTGCAGTGTTTACTGACCTTCTCTAGGAACTCCCCGTCATGTTTCTTCCAGTTAGCCTGCATCTGGGGATAACATACAGGGAAATATCCGCCTCCATCGGCCACACAGCATAACTGTCACTTGTCACAGATGACCACCTCTTGCCGGCCCAAGTCCTCCAGACTCAAAGCCCTCAGTAAGGTCACTGTCTGTTGTTCCTTGATAGCAAGGCCTGGCCCACCAGAACACCTCAGGACTCCATCCAGAGTGGCATCCCACGCGCAAATGGGATGCCCACGGAGTGCAAGGCTGATGCCGTTTCTAGTTAAACTGGAGCATCAAGTGGTCAGTGGGATTTGGCAGAAAGGAGGAGCAATCACATTTTCTGTAAGGACGTGAAAAAGTGGTTACTAGATAAGCTGGAGACAAGAGCAAAATTACCTAAGTATGAAGAGACTCTCCCTCGAGTGGCTGGAAACAACAGCCCTCCCAGATGGGCTCAGGTGACTCTCGAGGCAGAGTGATGTTAGCAGCGAAGGGCGAGGACAAGGAGGGAGGCGCAGGCAACTCAAGAAAGGTTTGATCCGGTTCTCTGCTGTGTGGAAGTGCTTGGCAACACCTTTACAATGAAGATGGTGTGTAAAAATTCATGGTGGTTCTTTCTCTGAGCCTGGAGCTATTTCTAAAAGAGCTAAATAAAAATGTAGCAATTAATTGAGGCACACCGTATGTAAAACTAGTGCAAAGCCAGATGGAGGGAATGTGTCTCTGCATTGTGTACCAAACACGGACCTTGTACTGTGAACACTGTACATTCATGATTTCATTTAATTTGTACAGTCGTTGTCTGAAGCAGGTGCTTTTATTATCTCCATTTGACAGATCGAGAGGATTGTAGCTCAAAAGGCTTAACTAGTAAGTGGAAAGGGCAGGACATAGACCCAAGCTGTCTGAATCCAAAATCTGCATTCTTAACCTCTGCTCGGTACTGTCAGCTGAAATTAAAAAACAGTGGAGGGAAAAAAAGAAGTTAGAACTCTGTATAAACTGAATTCTAGGGTGTGTGTGCTTCTTGGGAGTGAGATGATGTTGTGGATTTAGGAATATGTATACAGACTCCTGCCACTGTAAGGGACAGATTTCCCGGCCTAAATTGGCTCACACAAAAAATGGAATGCACCAACTCCTGTGATGGGTTGAAGAATGGCACCCACCATCGTCCATATCCTAACCCCCAGAGCCCAAGAGTATGTTACCTTAAATGGCAGTAAAGGCTTTGTAATTTAGATTAAATTACGGTTCTTGCAATAAGAAGATTATCTGGATGGGCCAATGTAATCACAAGGGTCTGTATGAAGATCTGAGTGCAGAAGTGTGTGTAGGACGGAGGAAACAGGGTGGAGTGACGTGAGGAAGGGGCTGGAACAGGCAGGGAGATGGAATCTCCCCTGAGGCTTCTGTAAGTGGCGCAGCCCTGCCTACACCTTGGTTTCAGACCTCTGGCCTCCCCAGAACAGTAAGAGAATAAATGTGCGTTGTTTTGTCAGCAAGTGTGTAGTGATGTGATACAGTTGCTAAGTTGCTTCAGTCGTGTCCGACTCTGTGCAACCCCAGAAACAGCAGCCCAGCAGGCTCCCCTGTCCCTGGGATTCTCCAGGCAAGAACACTGGAGTGGGTTGCCATTTCCTTCTCCAACGCATGAAAGTGAAAAGTGAAAGTTAAGTCGCTCAGTCGTGTCTGACTCTTAGCATGGACTGCAGCCCACCAGGCTCCTCCGTCCATGGGATTTTCCAGGCAAGAGTACTGGAGTCGGGTGCCATTGCCTTCTCCGATTTGATACAGCAGCCATGGCAAACTCATACAACGCCTGTACCTAACGGGTCCAGGGCAGCATCTACTTCAGGCGTGGTTGGTTCCAGGTGCCCTGATGAACTGGCCATGAAGCCGTCCCTCTTCATTTTCTAGCTGTTTTCCTCTGTGATGGTCTTCCTCAGAGGCAGACTTTCCCTGAGCAGGGAACCATCCGTAGCTGCAGGCTTACATTTCACTGCTTTAGCAACTCTGGCAGAGCAAAGGGCATCCTTTCCAAATAGTATCAGCAAGGGCTGGCCATCACAGGCCTGGTTTGTACCAGAATCTGTTGCCATGGTTCTAACTGGCCAGTCAGAACCTGCTTTCCTTGGGGAAGCACCTTCCGCCTCGCAAGTCCCTGAAGTTAGAGTGGGGCTGGTGTTCCCAGGGAGGAAAGGACCCCTGGCTTGTTGGGCAGGAGAAGGAAGTGGTCTTTGGATACATGTAAGGGACAGCACGCCCTTGCCCCCGGCTCCTGCACGGCTGGTGAGAAGGCGTCTTGCAGAGCCGACTTGACGTCTAAGACAAGCTCTGTCTGCCCTGTGGTCCCTGCACACTCCTGGAAACCCTGACAGAGAGCTTTTTTCTCTGAAATGACCCTCAGATTGGGGCTGAGATTGGGCAATGCTTGCCTTCTGGGTGGCCACTCATTTTTATCTCTAAAAATGAGTGAGTCCAGTGTGACAAAACTGTGTTATATTTTTGAAAGTTGCTGAGAGAGTAGATCTTAAGACTTTCTATCACAAGAAAAAAAAATTGTAACTATGAGGTGATGGATGTTAACTCAGCTCATTGAGGTGATAATTTCACAGCACACACGTTTATCAAATCATTATGCTGTATGCCCAAAACTAATACAATATTATATGTCAAATATATCTCAATAAAATAGGGAAAAAATGAGTGAGGAGATAGATGATATCGCTGGCACCGTGGCAGGTAAGCTCTGAAGTCGTGGTGCCTTCAGGGTCTCGTTCAGACTGTTTTTTTTCTCTGCATGGCTCACAGAGAGAACCTCAGACGTGTTTCCTTTATTCTCGTGCCTGTCAGTGTGCCTCTCTTTTGGTACTTATGGGACAGAATGGACATTTTAGCCCTCAGTTCGAATAAGGTGATTTTTCCTGATCATTAAAAAAGATAAGGCAGATTATATCATCTTTTGTTCCGGGCCAGGGCTATCTTAGGGCTTTCTATCCCTCTCAGAGTCAGGGCCGCGTCCTAACAAGCCACACTTGGTCTCACACCCTGGGGCCCTCTGCTAACTCTCTGGCTTCTCACCTGCTACCCTCACCCTCGCACAACCCCCACAACCACCCCGACCTCCTCACTTACTGCTTTTATTGTCTGTCTGCCCCGTCTCCCACTATTAGGCAAAGCTCAAGGGGTCAGGGATATTTTTTTATTTCTTCCTGTTGTGCTTACTGCTGTATCCTCAGCATCTAAAGGAATATCTGCGTGTAGTAGGGACTCAGTAGCAGTTGAATTGAGTTAATGCATCAACTCACGCATATGTATGCATTCATTTCTCCAACATTTGCTGAGTGTGTACACAGTGACAGCTAGTGAACTTGGAGCTACACTCAGCAAGACAAGCTCAACAGGGTGTCTGCCCCTAACAGCTTATACCCTAATGAGGAGAGAGTGGCATGTAAACCAACAATAGCAATCGAATGTGACAATTACTAAGAGGTGGTGTAAACCTGTGGTGCTGAGGGAGCTCTGGGAAGGGGGCACGGATGAGGTCTGAGAGTCCTTCCTGCTTTTGTACAGCTCATTCCACCTGGGGACCCAACACATAATTGCTGTTTCATTGTTTATTTCCTGTTGGGACCGTCTCTAGGTGTACACACGACTGTTCTGAGCAAATGTATTTCTAAAGCCATTAGGTTTCTCTGCTCCCATTGTTGAGGTCTAACTCCTGGGTTGCTTAGTTCCCAAATACTGGTGTTTGCTGGTGGAAAATTGCCATTTCCTCCCTGTGATGAGAAGAGATGGAAGATCAGAGCACCTTGGTACCTCTCGTTACCAAGTAAAACATGCAGGGAGCTGGGCCAGGCCCTTCCGATCGCTGTGTGCCCCCTACGGGCTCCTGCCGGATGGCAGGGAAGCCAGCACAGCCCTGTACCTGGACCTGGCCGTTGTTTTCCTGATGCAGGCGCTCCCCAAGGCTGTCGGGACGGCCACTTCCCATTGTTCAAGCCTCAGTAGACGTGCCACCTCCTTGGAGAGGAGTACCCTAACTAAAATTGTCATGTCCCCACATCAGACCTAACAATCCTTTTCTTCATTCACTTTAGTCTACAGTGTGAACACATCCTGCTTCGGATCTGTCTTCCTCGTTATAAGATAAGTTCTGTATGGACAGGAGCCATTTCTGTCTTCTTTGCTGTTGTGTCCCCAATATACATATATATGTATATAGAGGCTCCTATGGTATTTATTAGATAAACAGCTGATAGAGGAGCACCTGAGCTACAGAATCATGGAATATTGGTATTTATAAGATTAGAAGGAGCTGTGCTTTTAAAAAAAAATTTTTTTTATAAAATTAAAAGGTTTTTAATTCCCTAAAAAAGTGGAAATAAGACTGCCATATGACCCAGCAATCCCACTGCTGGGCATACACATGGAGGAAACCAGAATTGAAAGAGACACGTGTACCCCAATATTCATTGCAGCACTGTTTATAATAGCCAGGACACGGGAGCAATGTAGATGCCCATCAGCAGATGAATGGATAAGAAAGCTGTGGTACATATACACAGTGGAGTATTACTCAGCCATTAAAAAGAATACATTTGAATCAGTTCTAATGAGGTGGATGAAACTGGAGCCTATTATACACAGTGAAGTAAGCCAGAAAGAAAAATACCAATACAGTATACTAACACATATATATGGAATTTAGAAAGATGGTAACCTTGGCCCTATATGCGAGACAGCAAAAGAGATACAGATGTCTAGAACAGTCTTTTGGACTCTGTGGGAGAAGGCGAGGGTGGGATGATCTGAGAGAATAGCACTGAAACATGTGTATTACCATATGTGAAACAGATCGCCAGTCCAGGTTTGATGCATGAGACAGGGCGCTCCGGGCTGGTGCACTGGGATGACCCTGAGGGGTGGGATGGAGAGGGAGGTGGGAGGAGGATTCAGGATGGAGAACACCTGTACACTCATGGCCGATTCATGTCAATGTATGGCAAAAACAACTACAATATTGTAAAGTAATTAGCCTCCAACTAAAATAAATTAATTAATTAAAAAAAAAATTAAAAGGTGAGACCCAGGAAAGGAGGCAGTTCCACCAAAGCCACCCTGGAAGAATTCACACCATTGTCCCACCCCAGGCTGTCACACCATCTGCTGCCCTTGTTGGGAGCTATAATCTCATAGGTCCCTATTGAGATGAGTTGTATACAAAGTTCATCTGTTGGGAGCCAGTGGGAACCACAGCTCCCTGGCTGGTTCTGGCAGAGGCGCCCAGTGGTGCCCTCTAGGGGCAGCTGTGTTGCATGCACTCAGCTCGTCCACACTCCTTGCAGTTTCTTAGGCACAGAGCTTATGAGCCTCCGCCTTCCACATTTACCTCCTTCTAAAGGCTTATTACCATTGGAGAAGGAAATGGCAACCCACTCCAGTGTTCTTGCCTGGAGAATCCTAGGGACGGCGGGCACTGGTGGGCTTCTGTCTATTGGGTCGCACAGAGTCAGACACGACTGAAGCTACTTAGCAGCAGCAGCAACAGAGGCTTATTACAGATTCCCCTTGGGACCATGCTTGATAAACACCAACTATTAATTCCAAGAATGACCTTAAACAGTGTTTGATAGGCCTGTTAGAGCCCAAAGCTTATTTTGAATGTTAAATAATCACTTTAGCCTTATGGTTCCAGTGCACTCAAGAATTGCCACCTCTTCTTATGTATACTGTTTTCAAGTGCTGATCAAATATTTAACCCTGTATTATTAAATTTACTTTCTTTATTGAGGTATAACCTTCATAAAATAAATTGCATATGTTTAAAATGAAGAGCACAAGTGATTTTTTTTTGGCATATGTATGTACCATTATATGTATATTAAGAAATGGACATTTCCACCACCCCAGAGGGCTGGCTTCCTTGTGCTCTCTCACAGATGAGAATCCCTAAATGGAACCACCATTTTGACTTTCATAATCTCATAGACTGGTTTTTCCTGTTCTTGCACTTTATATAAATATCATCATGAAATCATCACTCAGTGCTTTTTTGGTATCTGGATATTTTTAGTCCATGTTTTGGCTATGATATTCAGTACTTTATTAATTTTCATTGCTGTGCACTCTTACATAGTATGAACACATTATAATTTATTCATTCTACATTTAGCGCATTTAGCTTGTTTCCAGTTTTTGTCAATTGTGAACAATATCACTCAGAAAATTTTCATGTATTTTTGTGGAGTAATCATTTATTTTGGCTGTGTGCATGTCCAGGAGTGGGACTGCTAACACATTTTTGCTTTAATAAGTAGGACCAAGCATTTCCCCCAAGTGGTCGTATCCGTCTACACTTCCGTCCACAGTGAATGAGAGTTCCAGTTCCTTCACAACTTCACCAGCTCTTGACACTGTCGGTCCTTTTAAATGGAGCCATCCTGGGTTGTGATCGCACTTTGCATTTCCCTCACGACAGATGGTTTTGACACATTTTCTTATGTTTATTTAACTCTACATTCTGAACAAGTATATACTTTCCAGAGTATGCATTCTCTCAAGGTTTCAGTTCAGCTCAGTTTAGTCACTCAGTCCTGTCCGACTCTTTGTGACCCCATGAATCACAGCACGCCAGGCCTCCCTGTCCATCACCAACTCCCGGAGTTCACTCAAACTCACATCCATCGAGTCAGTGATGCCTTCCAGCCATCTCATCCCCTCCTCCTGCCCCCAATCCCTCCCAGCATCAGAGTCTTTTCCAATGAGTCAACTCTTCGCATGAGATGGCCAAAATGTTGGGGTTTCAGCTTTAGCATCAGTCCTTCCAATGAACACCCAGGATTAATTTCCTTTAGGATGGACTGATTGGATGTCCTTGCAGTTCAAGGGACTCTCAAGAGTCTTCTCCGACACCACAGTTCAAAAGCATCAATTCTTAGGTGCTCAAGTTTACAACTGACTTTAAACTCACTGTCCTTTTTCATGAACCTTTCCCTGTGTTTCCCTATGAAATGAAGGAACATGTAAGAATGCAGACTGGAAAACGTGACTCTCTCCTTACTCTCTGTGCACAAGAGGTCACAATGTCCTACTGCCTCTATTTCAGAAAGGTCTCCTGAATGTTTGCTTCCCTTCATTCTCATTGTGATTGTTCCAGTTCAGGTTTTATCATTTTTTTTTTTTGTCCCTGTCGGCAGAATCGACTGCTTAGCTATTTTATTATAGTTGCCAAAGGTGCTTAATTGAAAGTTACAGGCTTTTATTTCATAAACATATTTTGCTTTTCTACACAGTCATAGATTTGAGATTTATAGTAATGTATCTGGGAATTGACTGGTTTGACAGCTGCCATCTTGGCTAGAGAAACATTCTCTTGCACTTGGAAATGCCATGGTTTCCAGGCCAATATTTAGGTTTGAGTCTCCCCAGAGCCAGCTGTGGAGGAAAAAGACTGGTGAGAGCTATGAATCACAGGGGAACCAGGTCAAGCAGTGTGGGTGGGTTCCAGCAGACCACCTTCGTTAAAAGAAACTTGAGTCCTCCTGCAGGTGCTAATGCTATCTTCTCAAGTGAAGAAGACCTTCTCAGGTGGAGATGACCTTCATTGTCTAACAAAGGGGATGGGTCTCTTTGGAGCCAGCAGTCTCAAGGAAGGTACAGCAGAAATAATTACCGTTCCCTCCATACAGGTTCCAGGAGGGGATCACAACAGTCAACAAGCAACAGTGAGAGCTCCCGAACTCCACAGCACAGTCTTTTAGCACCCTGGGTTCTTACCTGGCTTCATGAAGGATGCAGAGATTGCATCCTCTTTAATTCAGACCTTCAGGACCACGCCCCTGGTGTGCTGCTAAGGATTAAATGCAGAAGCTAAGATTTGCTGAGCAATAGCAATGTCTTAAGCATTGGGCTGAGCATTTTATTGGCACAAGCTTATTGAAAAGTCACAATATTCCCTCATATTATGAGGGAATTATTTTTATGATGCCCATTTTGCTGATGAGGTTTCTGAGAACCAGAGAGGTTAAGTGAAAAGTCCTAGGTTAGTGCTTCTCCGTGCATCCTGGTGGCTCAGATGGTAAAGAATCTGCCGGTGATGCAGGAGACCTGGGTTCAATCCCTGGGTCGGGGAGAGCCCTGGAGTAGGGAATGGCAACCCACCCTAGTATTCTCGCCTGGAGAATTTCATGGACAGAGGAGCCTGCCGGGCTATAGCCCATGGGGTCGCAAAGAGTCAGACATGACTGAGGGACTGATACTTTCAGTTCTCAGACTTAAGTGAGTTTATAAATCATCTGGGTTGAAGTACAGATTCGGATCTTGCAGGTCTGGGTAGGGACTGGGACTCTGCATTTCTAACAAGATCTTGGGTGATGCTGCTTCTGCTGGTCCGGGCACTGAACCAAGAGCTGGCAGTGGGGGAGCTGAGACTCTCAGGCAGCAGGAGTCTCTGGGGCTTCCTGTCTTCATTGCTGTGCTGTATTGTTTCCTCTTGCTGCTGCTGCTGCAGCAGTCGTGTCCGACTCTGTGTGACCCCACAGACGGCAGCCCACCAGGCTCCCCCACCCCTGGGATTCTCCAGGCACGAATACTGGAGTCGGTTGCCATTTCCTGCTCCAGTGCATGAAAGTGAAAAGTGAAAGAGAAGTCGCTCAGTCGTGTCTGACTCTTAGTGATCCCATGGACTACAGCCCACCAGGCTCCTCCACCCACCGGATTTTCCAGGCAAGACTTACTGCTCTGACAGCCTCCATTATCTCACTCATTCTTAAGCCTAAGATGGACATATGCCCTTGCTTCCCAACAGCTAGACCCATGCATGTTCCCCCTTTTAGTTCCCCTGTCTCCCTAACCTACGTTCTATCCTGCTTACCGCTTGCCCTTGCTCTTTCCCACTCATTCACAGGCTTGTCCTGTCAAGGACTTCCTGGCCTTCTCTTCCTTGGAGAAGATGCTCTCTGAAATAGCTCCCCCTGTGTTTGCAACCTGCCCCCTTTCTCCTCCTACCCTCGTCTCAGCTTCTTCAGAGCATGTATCAGCACCAGATAGAATATTTCATGTACATACAGTTTATTGTCTTTCTCCCTCACTAAAATATAAGAACTCTCTCAATTATGTTCATTATTTTGTCTTTAGCATCTTGATCAGTGTCTGCAGTATAGTAAAGCTCAATAAATATTTGTGAGATAAATGAGATTATGAAGGAAGGAATGGAAACATGATTTGACTTCTTAATTATAATAACAACTGAACCATCTAACATTTTCTGAACATATATAACGCCAAAAAACATGCCAAGTACTTTAGCCAGTTGATCTCATTTGATTCCCATAAGAACTCTTAGAGCTGTTACTGTTATTCCTAGTTTTCAGATAAGGAAACAGGAGGCTAAGAGAGATACACTAATATGCCCAAGGTCATACGGCTATTCAATGACAGAATTAGGTTTTTCAACTAAATCTAAGTCAATGTGCTGGGCATGTGACCTCACCACTGTTTCTACAACAACAGGTCGTGTTAACTGTCTTGGAGGATCAACTGGATGGAGACATTCAGCTTGGAAAGTGGCACTCCGGGCTGGAATCACAAATGTTTAAACAAGCTAGGGAAAAAAAAAAAAATCAGATGACTGACTTGGTAAATTAATCCTTATTTTCTCCACTTTTAATTTTCATCTTATAAGCCTCATCTTGGTCGGGAAAAATGATTCCACTCGATGTTTGCTTTTAATTTTACAAAAATGACCTCTGCTGTGTGGGAGGATATATTTTGACATCACGAATGTGCATGTTTAACCCCGGTTCTGGGGGGTCGTGCTACTTCTTTGAGCAGGTGTGTAATCTCAGAGTGGAAGGAGAGGATGGGAGCCAGGATTACATTTTGTACCTGGTGCCCTCAGCAATTTCTGATGCATTGTAAACAGTTGGATAGGAATAACCTCTTTCTAATGTTGGAAGCAGGTTAGTGGGTTTATTTAATCACCGACAAAAGGGCATATTTTCCAGGTGGAAATGAGAGCAGAGAAGGGTGTGTGAGCAGCTAGATGGAAGAGGCACAGGCCTGAGGCTTTGAGCTTTTACATGGTCCGATGGTAATCCCGAGAGTCCTGCGTTAGAGGGGAGGGCAGTGTCCCCTCCCTCTCTGGTGACCAGCAATGGCCTCTTGCAAATAAATCTGTGTTCTTGGGGCAGCCTGGTCAGCCCCGGGCCCTGCAGAGTTCTGCCAGTATTACCACATGCCCCAAGAGACTGGGGATCACCAAGGCTTTTCAAAGTATTGTTTTAATTTTTTATTTTTCTTCAAAGGCAAAAAATTCAGGTTAAGGTCTGTCGAGGCTCATGTAAGAAGCTCCGAGAAATGCAGTATACAAGCCCCGAGGATCACATGGTCATGTTCTGGGAGGCCTTTTGCATTTGAGTTGTGTGGGAAATAGAAGCTGACTCCAACCCAATATGCCGTCTTTGAGAACGGGTAGAAGTTCTAACCAATGAATGGTGTTTATAATACAAGTAATAATGAAAATGACGGCAGCATTAACAACATGGAAAATGCCTTGAGGTCTCTGCCTTCAGTTATCCCCGAACTCCATTAGGTGGCGGGCCCTGGAGCCCTACACCCCAGGGTGTGGGGAGACCAGAAGTGCTCAAGGGTTAGCAACAGGCAGGCTGTTAAAACCCCTGGTCCTGAAGGGGCAAGAAGAGGAAATGGTTGCTGGCCCCTAGTCATCCTGATGAGAGGGTCTCCTCCAGTGAGGCTGTGGCTTCTGTGTAGACACGCAGATTGCCCCCGCTGATCCTGCAGGGAGGGCGCCCCGGGCCCATCCTCCCCCCTTCCTCTGCTCTCATGCTGGGGCTCCCCCAACCACACCGGAGCAGAAGTCCGAGTCAAGGAAGAACTCTGATGCTGTCTTCACAGGGCATGGGTCAGGCAGACAGGGGCTGGGTGTGAATCAGCAGGGCCCACCCGAAGAGAGCCAGCAGGCTGAGGGTGAAGGGCCAGAGTGGGCTCCTCACCAGAATCAGCCTGGTTGAATCTCTCTTCTAGGAATTCAGAGCTAGGACTGAGGATCAGTTTGGAATGATTTTTTTTTTTTTTGAAGTTTGATAACAAAGTGCAAGTCACTCAGTCATATTCAACTCTTTGCAACCCCATGGACTGTATAGTCCATGGAATTCTCTAGGCCAGGGTACTGGAGTGGGTAACCTATCCTTCTCCAGTGGACCTTCCTGACCCAGGAATCGAACTGGGGTCTCCAGCATTGCAGGGGATTCTTTACTAACTGAGCTATGAGGGAAGCCCTTTGGAATGAGCTTGGGTGACTGGAAATTATTTTGACTGTACAATATCCAGGAGCCCTATTGGGTGGTCACAGTCCACTGTGAGGACAGTAAAACAGAGAGAGCCAGGGCTCAGAGAGGGAAGGAGGACGGAGGGGCACAGAAAGAAGTACAACCAGGAGACGGAGGACAGGCATCCCCGGGTCCCGCCTGTGGAATCTTTCTGAAGAAAGTCCATGCCCCCTGCCCTTGAGTTCTCCCAAACATCCCTCCTCCTTTCAATGGCCCTCCCCTGCTTTTTGCTAAAGTAGCTTCAGTGGAATCTGAATTTCCTAATCTATATAAATAACCACCATCCTGGAACATTTATTGTAAGTCAGGAAATGGGCTAAGTTCTTTACACGCATTATTCAATGTCAAATAATCCTATATGATGCTCCTTTTCCAGAAGTGCAAACTGAACTGTAGGGACATTAAATAGCTCACCCAAGGCTACACAGTCACAGAAAAGCTGACCCAGGATGCCATCCCAGGTCTACACTACTGTAAATCCCAGACACCTGACTCCTTCTCTCTCACCAAACGAGAGGAGTCTTCACTGACCTTCAAGTTGGCTTTGGGGTATCAGTGGGACATCAGTGCAGGGCGGTACTTGATCTTGTAGCCTGTCTGTCCCTCAGCCCTTCAGGCCTTCCCTCACCCTCTCATACTCTGAGCCCTTGAGCTGTGGCTGGTTGCTACTTGTTTGCTTCACCCGCAGACCCATTCTCTGCCCTCTTTCATTCTGTACCCGGTCTGACCTCTCTGGTCTGACCTCTGCAGACTTCCTCTGGTTTCCACTGGGGCTCAGCCACTAGGGGGACAGAAGCAGGGGTCAGTGAGCAAGAGGAGCGAGAGCAGGGCGTTTCTTCCCCCACGGCCTCCGTGCTCAGATTCCCAAAGGGCTCTTGAAGCATGTTTCCTCCCTGTGCCCTTTCAGTCCTAGAAGTCAGAAGGGCTTTCTGCGGATGCTGATCTTGGACACCTGGTCACCCCTTACTGGGTGATGGGTTTGCTGGCCCATCCTCATCTGGAAACAGGCCCTTCCTTAAGTTCTTTTTTAAGCCCAAGTGTGTCTTCTGTTTCCTGCAGGGACCCTGTCCTATAAACTGTGTTTCTTTCTGTCTTTGTGGATGTCCAGTTATATCTTCAGGACACCTGGTCTAAAACCCGGAAGTCCAGGCCCTTAAGGTCACTTCACTGGGCATGTTGGCCTCACGGTTGCAAACCCATTGAAAGCTTCACTTTTGGCTCATGACATCCAGGCCTGAGTCCAGGGTCCCAAACACCCAGAGGTGCCATCAGTGATTCTGGCTCAGGACAAGCAGGGAGGGGCCTCCTTTTCAGAGTGCTCCTTAATATGCATACGACAGCTATCAGGACATCTCGAGAAACCTGGTGACAACTCCCTGGGCAGCTCTGTCATTACAGTAATAATCTGAATCAATAGTGTAGTAAAGCTGCCATACGTTTATTTCACCCGAGAGATTAAGTGAACAATTATCTAAAGCATTCTGCAGGAAAAAGCCAAATGCTCCAAATGCACAGGGAGATTTGCATGCTGGTCCTGAACCAAATGCTTTTCCTTTAATACATTTATTTTTTTGCAGTTTTATCATCAGACCCTGAATTCCCACATTCAGAAAGAATCAGCTTGTTAATTTGCTGCATTTTATCCTCCAGCCAGGAGTCTCACTGTGTGTATGTGTGTGTGTGTTTCTTAAATGTCCCGGGATGCACAAGGCCAGTCTCACCACCACATACATAGCAGAAGCTCACTGAGTGCCTGTGGACAGTAGCCACAATGGTTACTATTAAAAATAATTACTTGGCAAGACTTCTGAGCACAATGGGTTTCTCCCAGTGATAAGGCTTCACTTCTTTCTGCATTCCTTTTTCAGCATATTGAACCACTAGCACCACTCCAGTATTCTTGCCTGGAGAATCCCAGGGATGGGGGAGCCTGGTGGGCTGCTGTCTATGGGGTCGCACAGAGTGGGACACGACTGAAGCGACTTAGCAGCAGCAGCAGCAGCACCACCTCAACATGTCTGAAATGTCCATTGCAATGGTTTTATCTTCACATCGGTCTGAGGGATATGCAGCTGGGAGCATCTCAGACGTTGGAGGCAGCATTCACTTCCAGAGGCTAGATTTTCCTCTCTCTTCAGAATATCCAGATGGTTTTCTAATGTTCATTCAATAGTTTGAACTTGGCCATAATTATAGTCTTATTATCCTTACCAGCTTTACTTATCTCATTATCTCCTCCCTCTTGTGTTAGAGGTCAGTGGAACATCCCTTTTATTAGCCACTTAATCCTTCTATCTAGTAGTTCAACTCCGATTGATCCACTTAAGGTCCTTCTCTGTAGTTAACTTTGCTGACATTTGCGATTCCTCCCCTTGAGTCCTTTCATTGGGCACAAGCAGCCCAGTCCTCTAGATCAGAAGTTCATTATCATTAATTTTATTAGAAGGAAGTAGAATTACATCTTTGTTCAGTGAACACTGCTTTATTTTTATGCTCCCGCCATACATGTTCTGCATTTGGCTCCTCTATCTTTGCCTAATTTTTTTTTTTTTTTTGGTACTCTTTCCAAAACATTTTAGCAACTGGAAGGGCTAAGACTGACATCTACAAATGTCCAGTTTCATAGGAAAGGACATGATCTCATGTGCAGGCATAGATAGATTGGTAGAGGCTTATTAAAATGTGTGTGTGTGTGTGTGTGTGGAGAGAGAGAGATGACACAGGTGTGTACTGTGAATAGCCCATTTATTGATTCATTCAATAAATATTTATTGGGCATCTCTCTAGTATTCACTGATACAGGCACTAAATCATCCAAAACCATCATTTTCTGTTACTTCTAACCCAGTACATCCTTTCCCAGGAGGCTATGCTCACAATTTGTTTTTGTTTTTAACTTCTACCCTGATGATAAATTTGTGGCCTATATACCATTGTAGGACAAATCCCATAATTTTTGTTTTATCTATTTTACAACTTATAAAGATGCTTTTGTAGCATTTTGATAGTTCTCTCATATTTCTAACAACCACTATAGAAAATTCCCTACCTGGAAATGCCAGGGGTGGGGTGGATAGGACAAATACTACTGCCCTAAGCAAAATTTAAGGCTCAAGGGTTGTAGCTGGCATCTGTGTAGCATACCCTGGTGGTCATTGTGGAGAGCACTGAGAGAATTTAAGAGATTATGATCTCTGTGGACGCACAATGAAATATTCTGGAGTTAGGGTCAGATCCTGTCCTACCCCACTCCAGTACTCTTGCCTGGCAAATCCCATGGACAGAGGAGTCTGGTGGGCTGCAGTTCATGGGGTTGCTAAGAGTCGGACACGACTGAGCGACTTCACTTTCACTTTTCACTTTCATGCATTGGAGAAGGAAATGGCAACCCACTCCAGTGTTCTTGCCTGGAGAATCCCAGGGACGGGGGAGCCTGGTGGGCTGCCGTCTATTGGGTTGCACAGAGTCAGACACGACTGAAGCGACTTAGCAGACTTAGCAGCACTGTCCTACTAAAAGATATTCACAAGAGATACCCCATCACCTTCGTCAAGCCCCAGTCTACCCCACCAGGAGGGTTGGGAAAAGTGAGATTGCAGTTTCTTCTGGGCAAACTAGTCCTCCCAGCTCCCTCCTCTGAGTAGATAATAGGGTTGGTAGGGAGAATAGATTCCCGAATTATGCCAATAAAGGTGCCTGCCCAGCGGCAGCGTCAATATGTATCAGAGATGTTCAGCTGCGTTAGCTTCCAGAGGCCAGGTCACTTTGGGACCTCATTTGTTCTTGGGTGTTGGCCTCTAGCATGCATCAGAATCCTCTGGAAGGTTTGCTAAAACGCAGGCTGCCCAGCCTCAGATGCACACTCCTGTCCAGTGGAATCAGAAACTGAGAGTTTGCGTTCCTAACAAATTCCCAGGTCACGCAGGTGCTGCTGGGCCTTGGACCTCACTTTGAGATCTGGACATCTTTTCCCTGTCCTCCTCTTAAATGTTTCTTTGGTGGTTTAAAGGGTTAATTTCCTTGTGAGTTGGGGATCTAACCAGAAGCATATGCCTTTGGTGGGGGTGGGGATTTTTTTAACTATAATTATGTGAAATACGAGAAAATTATACTGAACCACTGTGCCAACTCCTATATTTAACAATGTTAGCAGTGTGCCTTATCCATAACAATAGCTATTTCTTATCTAGGTGATTTACATGGCATAACTTATTTACTTCTGAAAACTGTGTTAGTCGCTCAGTCGTGTCCGACTCTTTGCGACCCCATGGACTGTAACCTGCCAGGCTCCTCTGTCCATGGGATTCTCCAGGCAAGAATACGGGAGTGGGTTGCCATTTCCTTCTCCAGAGGATCTTCCCAAGCCAGGGATCAAACCTGGGTCTCCCACACTGAAGGCAGATTCTTTACTGTCTGAGCCACAAGGGAAGCCCATGTTTCCATGTTACTCTCTCCATGTATTGAGCACCTACTGTGTGCTAAGTACTTTCCCAGGCACTGGATGAAGCAGTGAGTGAACAAGACAGACAAAAATCCTTGCCCTTCCGAGTGCTTACATTCCTACACCCTCTAGTACTCTCTTCCTTGCTGTTTTTCAGATTTTTCCAAACTCTGTGCTTGGCAGTCTAACTTCCAGCCTGTTATCCTCCTCCATTCAGCCCTGGTTCTCTTATTCTGTACTTCATTTCTCCAGAAAGACATTGATTGAGGGTGTAAATTCTCTGAGCGCAAGGGCAGGCGTGAGCCTCAGACATTGCGTAAACCTGAGGTTTTCTATTTTATAGAACAAAGTTGTCTTGAAGCAAAGCTGTAGGTGGAAGTCTAAGCTATTAAAGCAGATAAGAGGGGACACTGTTTTGGTACAAGTGAGGCAGGAGATCTGGGAACCCCTTACCCTGGCCTGCCCATCATTTTCTGAGGCAATTCCCGGGGCTTCTGGCACAGCACCCTTGGGTGCAGCAGAGCAGTGTAAGAACCACTCTGCACAAGTTGCCTGCTCACTTTGGGTTGGGGCTCTGCTTGTTGAAATGCCAATGGGAGGGGAAAAACTGGCAGCTCCTGCTCGCTCTACCCCCTGGCCCGGGTCACGGTTTCCCAAGGTCGTTGTCCGAGCCTACATTTAGGTATTTGTTTTTCCTTCCTGCTGACCGGCTTGCCGGACTGCTCGTTTTGTCGTTGTGTTCTTTTGCTGCTGTTGTTGTTGTACTTGTCTGGACTTATTTTCTTTGAAGAAAAAGGGCTTAACCCACACATTATGAGAAATTGGCTCTGACATGTATTTCTATTCCTTTCCGAATGAAGTTTCTCTATACATTTTCTCAAAGTGTCATTAAACTCTAATAGGCTTTTCCCTATAACTCCCCCACTCCTGAGCCTGACTTAACCAAGCATTTTCTGGAAGCAAGGTGACTCTTATTTAAGGATTCTGAATGTATTCCAGTTCTTGGCAGTCTTAAGCACACAGCTGAATGCATGCTAAGTCTAGCATGGATAATTGCACCAGCTGTGACCTTTTAGAAACATGTATTTGGACTAAAGTGGTGTTTAGTCACTTTTGATTGACTTAGGTTTTACTTGGTTTATGTTTGGTAAACTTCGAATATTTGCTTCCACTTAAGCTGGTTAAACTCTGAAAGATGAGTACCACGTGTGGCCTCCTGTGTGGAAGAGCCTTTCTGTGCTGTCTGTGACACAGCAGGCTGTGTGTGCTTCTACACACACCTGCACACACATGTGTGTCCATGTGATCAGAGGCAGGCGGATCGCAGGTGACGCTGGGAGTAACGTAGCCTGACACGGCCGTGCATGGCACATGAAGTCGGGAAGGGCACGGGCTGTCGGGAGACAGACACAAGCTCTTACCGCTTTAAAGACAGTTTCCTTGCAGCTGCCGGAGGGGCAGGAGAGAGCGCTTGGAAATGAGCAGCTCTCCCATTTGTGCTCACCAGTCCAGCATGACCTTGGACGGGCCTCTGAGTCTCTAAGCCTCAGTGTTTCCATCTTCAAAATGGGGATGGTGTGACCCCCTCCCTCCCCTGCCCGTGCTGTTGAACAATTAGGGGCTCTGCTTATGAACTGCCGGTGGCACAGTCAGAAAGCAGTAATGGTAGGGTACATCCGTATTTGAGTTTCTCGCCATCGGCTCGTTCTTCTGCAGACTCTGACTTGGGTACTCTTCTTCTGCTACACCCCCTCCCCCAGGCTTGGTCACTTGGTGTAGCAGAAGCTGCCAGAATCCTGCCCACATTGCCTTGCCCTTTCCGTCTCAGTGGAAGCCCTTCTGAACTCCAGACTGCCAGAACCTACTCCACCAGACCGGCAGTCTTGGAGAGTTAGTATCCTTTCCACCCCCGACCCTGGAGACAGTCCAGCCCCGATGACCGATGAGAATTCCTGCGTACACCCCAGCTCCCTGGTCCCTCGGGTGGGTTGACGCTGAGATGCGTGTTCTATGATGAACGCCAGAGTTCCCCAGTGGGAGCAGCTTCAGTCGCCCACAGTGGTCGCCGACTTGACAATATTCCTTTTATTGCTTCGTGAGCGTCTTCACAACGTGGCAGCTGGCATGTGGACAGTCCAAGAGAGCAAGGCGGAGCAGCAATGTCTTTCCTGACCTCTAGCTGTAGAACTGCTGTAGGAAATGGCCAACAATTAGGTGGCTGAAAGTAACACAGATTTATTCCATTATAGCTCTGCGGGTTGGAAGTCTAACATCACTTTCACTGGGTGAAAGGCTAGGTGTCCGCAGGGCCACGTTCTCTCCAGACGCTGGAGGGGAGACTCTGTCCCCTTGACCTTTCTAGTTTCTAGACGTCGTCCTCATTCCTTGGCTCCTGGCCTTATCAAATCAGCTTCTTCTTCTTCAGCAGTGAAATCGTCTCTATCCTCCTTTTATAAGGACCTGATAACTACTTAGGGCCCTCCCAGACAATCCAGGAATATCTTCCTATCTTGAGATCCTTAACCACAGCTGTAAAGTCCTGTTTGTCATTTAAGGTAACGTTCACAGGTCCTAGGGATTAGGATGCGGGCATTATCCAGCTGA
Organism: Bos grunniens; assembly: GCF_055505025.1. NCBI lineage: Eukaryota > Metazoa > Chordata > Mammalia > Artiodactyla > Bovidae > Bos > Bos grunniens. The sequence continues at coordinate 9,135,736 of NC_141182.1, forward strand.
CTGCAACCTATCTTTAGAGGCCACACACTGTCCTGTCCTCCACATTAATTAAAGATTGGTTGCCAGGTAGGGCTCACATCCACAGGAGAGGAATTAGGCCCTCTCTTTGAAAGGAGCACTGTAGACATGTTTTAAAACCTCCAAATAGAGAAACCCTAACTAAGACATACATCCTCCAGTTTCTTGCACTCTCTCTGTCCTGAGTTCAGTTGCTCAGAGACTGTGGTCTTGCACTGACCAGCCTGCTTTTTCCCTGGGTTCACTGAGTCCCACCCCAACCCTGGGACACTCAGTGCGTTTGATTCTCAGCTGCCCTTCCTGTGACAGAGTGCTCATGAGGACACCAAAGTAAAAATAACATATGTAATCTTAAACTCCAACTGTCTGTTGCCTCTTTTGCTTTAGAGGGGGTCATAATTCATATGGTTGAAATATAAAGTTCTGTGCAGAGATTAGAGGCAGCAGAAGGTAAAAGGGCTGGGATTTTGCATTACCTGCCACTATTTACCTCTTTGCGTTAATCAGTTATTTATTGAGGGGGGCTTCCTAGGTGGTTCAGTGGTAAAAATCTGCTTGCCAAGGCAGGGCCTCAGGTTCAGTCCCTGGCTGAGGAAGATCCCCTGGAGAAGGAAATGGAACCCACTCCAGTCTTCTTGCCCAGGAAATCCCATAGACAGAGGAGCCTGGCGGGCTACAGCCCTGGGGTTGCACAGATTCCGACACGACTGAGGGACCAAACGGCAGCAGCGTCTACTGAGAGTGTACGAGGTGCCCGTTTCTGGGGCATCGGGGACTGAGCAATGACCTTGTGGGCAGAGGGCCTCCCTCCAGGGGCTTCCAGGACCGTGTGGCCTCAGACAGGGACAAAACGACCCCTCAGATGTGTTGTGATCACAAGGGCCCCCTTCTTCTCTCCCTTTCCTCCTTTTCCCTCTTCTTTTAAAAGTGTCGGAACTTTCAAAGTGGCTGGAAAAGGGTCCACCAGAATGCCCCTTGGTTCCCCTGGTGGCTCAGAGGGAAAAGCGTCTGTCCGCAATGTGGGAGACCTGGGTTCGATCCCTGGAGAAGGCAATGGCAACCTACTCCATTATTCTTGCCTGCAGGATCCCATGGATGGAGCAACCTGGCAGACTACAGTCCACGGGGTCACAGAGCAGACACGACTGAGTGGCTTCACTTTTCTTTCTAGAATGCCTTTCACTGTTAGCACTGTCAGGCCAATGCTGTTTCAAAAAGGCCCCCACAGCCCCAACTCCTGAATAACAGAGAGACTCAGAAGCTTGCAGTAGGCGAGGTGTGAGGCAACCATGCGACAGAGTACACTGGGAAGTTCCATTTAGAGCCACCTGACTTCCTGTGGTCTCAGAACCGAATTCCAGGGGTTCCAAGAGAACCGTGGCTTTGAGCCACTGACTTCAGCTTTGTCAGATGCCTCAGATTATGGAAGAAGCAAGTCTGTCCCCCGGGATCCGGCTCTCAGCCTTGATGAGGATTCTCAGTCATCTATTCCTGGTGGCAAGGGTCACCCGCGATAAACCTTTGTGGCATCTGCCACCGGCCTGTGCTCGCCTCTGCTTAGCTTTGATCTTGGCTCAGGTGTTTTATGCTAGTCCTGTTTGCTTTTTTTTTTTTTTTTTGGTAATAGCTTTATTGAGATAATTCACATACCATATGGTTTACCAGTTTTAAATGTGCAATTTAATGTTTTTCATATATTTATATAATTGTACAACCATCCCCACAATTTTAGACATTTTCATCACCCCCTAAAGGAACTTCTTACTTTTAGCTGTTACCCCCTAATGCTTTCATCGCTCCATCCAGTGCTAGGGAGCAACTCACCTACTTTCTGTCTCTATAGATTTGCCTATCTGGATATTTTGCATAAGTAGAATTATACAATGTTATGGACTTCTTTCACTAAGTAGAGTGTTCTCCAGGTTCATCCATGTAATAGCGTGTGTCAGTACTTCGTTTCTTTTTCTGGATGAATAATATTCCATTTTATGGATACATCAGGTTGTATTTATCCATCTGACATTTGAACTGTGGTGTTGGAGAAGACTCTTGAAAGTCCCTTGACTGCAAGGAGATCAAACCAGTCAATCCTAAAGGAAATCAGTCCTGAATATTCATTGGAAGTACTGATGCTGAAGCTGACACTCCAATAATTTGGCCACTTGATGCGAAGGACTGAGTCATTTGAAAAGACCCTGACGCTGGGAAAGATTGAAGCTGGGAGGAGAAGGGTCAACAGAGAATGAGATGGTTGGATAACATCACCGACTCAATGGACATGAGTTTGAGTAAACTCTGGAGTTGGTGGTGGACAGGGAGGCCTGGTGTGCTGCGGTTCATGGGGTCGCAAAGAGTCGGACACGATTGAGCGACTGAACTGAATTTATCCATCCATTGGTTGATGGACATTTAGACATTTCTACCTTTTGGTTATTATGAATAATGCTGCCGTGAATATTCAAGGTTTTGTGTGGATGTATGTTTTCATTTCTCCTGAGAGTATACCAGGAGTAGAATCTCTGAGTCACATGGTGACTCTGTGATGTCTTTCTGAGGAACTGGCAGAGTGTTTTCCAAAGTGGCTGCCCCATTTTACCATCCCATCAACAAAGTGGGAAAGTTCCAGTTTCTCCACATCCTTGTCAACACTTATTGTCTGTCTTTTTGGTTATAGCCATCGCAGCGAATGCAGATTGGCATCTCAATGTGGTGTGATTGGAGTTCAGCATCTTTTGAGGTTTGATTTTCCATGGGGCCAATCCTTTGGCATCATCTCTCCATATCTTGCCAGGTGCCTTGCTCATGATAAATTCTCATGCACCACATGGGTTAGATGAAGGGGGTGGTTTTCCAGATCTGATGTTCCCAGTCGTGGTCTGTCTCATCTCATCCGCCTCTCAAATAAGACTTCACTTTCTATCCGTGATCGCCTTTTACCATCTACACATCACCCTAACCTTTGGTTTTATATTTCTGCCCATGGGTGGCCACTTCTTACCTGACATCCAAGTGAGCGCACATTGCTCAGAAAAGAGTCTACTTCAAACGTCCAGAATGCACCGCAAATACCCAGTCACGTGGCTCATGTTAGCTCCTCCAGCCCAGTGCCTGATGCACAAGTGTTACTGAGAAAACCTTCTGCCTCTGTCTCCTGGCCTTGTGTGTGAGTTTCTCATGGCCACTGTTACAAACAACCACAAACGTGGTGGCTTGAAACAACACAGCTTATTACGTTAGTGTTGTGTGGGCCAGGAGCCACATACCGGTCCCACTGGGCTAAAATCAAGGTATCAGCAGGCAGCATTCATTTTGGAGGCTCCAGGGGAGAGAGAATCCATTTCCTTGCTTTTTTTTACCTTCTGGAAGACACTCCTGTTCCTTGACTCATAACCCCTTCCTCCATCTTCCAAACCACCCTCACACGTCTTCAGACCTTGCTTCGGTAGTCACGTCCCCTCTGACTCTACTCCCATTTTCAAGGACCCTTGTGATTTCATTGGGCTGCCTGGACAATCCAGATTACTCTCATTATTGTAAAATCAGCTATTTGATTAGCCATTTTAATTCCATCTGCAACATAATTCTGTTTTGCCATGAAATGTAACGTGGTTCCGAGGCTTTGGATGCGGGCCTCTTTGCAGTCATTATTCTTTCTCGCCTCCCTTCTCTCTCCCTTTCCTCCTGCCTGCTGCCACCACATTTTAATAGGGGAAGGACTCTAGCAGACTGTCACTTTACCAAGCGAGCTGGCAGGTCAGTGGCAGTTCTGGGGTCGTTACTGAAATGCCAAAGGCAGTAAAAGCTGTCTGTCAAAACCGGCCTTGGAACTTGTAGGTCTTTCAGAGTATATTTTAAAATGGAACTTTAACTTCACAGGGTTCATTTTTTTCAAGAATATTACGAATTTGCAAATTTTAGAATGCAATTCTTTCATCCTTTAATAAGAACCATTCAAAAGGCAAGTTATTCAGGCATTGTACACAAAGAGGATAAATTGCTGGTGGTGCCATTGCATCTTGGCTCTGGGAAGAAAACTGGGAGGGAGGAGCCCATGGGAGAGTCCTTCCATCCTGTGACCTTCACTCCAGCCTGTGAAAGGCGGCTGATGGGGTGATGGTTAGGGAAAGGGCATCAAGGCCATTAATTGGCTTAAACCTTGAGAAAGATAAACTAGGAGGGTGAATGGGGGAAGGAAAGGAAAGTAGTGGAGTCACAAAGCAATCCACAGTTTCTTTTTAAATTTTTCTATGATTACATTTGTAAGAAAACAGATGAAAACAATCTTATTCATTCAACAAATCTTTACTTGAGATGTACAGTTTGCAGAGAGACATGTTATGCTGTGCAAGAAGATCATAAGGCAAAGAAACAAAAGACAATCCCTTTGCTTTCATTAATACTGACATAATCACACCCTAGGCACTGCATGTTGGAGAGGACCTACTGATGTTGCCTGTGGTGGCCGGTTCTCATTTCCTGGGTGTCTCACACCCAACTTCTCTCAAGACCGTGTCCTATTTGTGGTAATTATTAACCTGCCTCCTACTGTGGAAGCTACAGCAGGTGAATCTCTGGAAGCAGACACATACCCAAGGCTGGCCAGTCAGGACTGAACGGGGTCAGCTATATGGGTAGACTTCACTGATGGTAGTTTCAAAATGAAGCTAGTAGCATGGTGGTAGTATCCTTGTCAGGCTGGTTAGCTAAAAGATGCTGCCTCCTGGACCTTAAAACTGACTTGGTTCATGTTCATTTTCCAGTTGGGTCCTTCACCTTCCCATCCATTGTGTGAACCCCAATTTCCTCCTCTAAATTGCTTCTCTGCTGAATATATCAAAACTAGTTTCTGTTGCTTGCCATTTAGAACCCTGGTAGATAACACTCTTTATCAGCTAGGACAAAATAAACTTAGTGGCTCCTAATTGTAGACACACAGGAAGTCTGGACATTAGGGCTTATGGACCAGCATTTACCTATGCCAGGAAGGGTCTTGCATTGGATCTTTGCATATCTTGCTCCTCTTGGACATTCAGGACATTGTTAAATGCTGCCATCTGAGAGATGACTTCCACAACCAGCCTGTCCAAGTCAGCCACCTTGTTCCTCTCTTACCAAGGACTTTGCAACCCTGGTTATGCATTGCTGCTGCTAAGTCGCTTCAGTCATGTCTGACTATATGTGACCCCATAGACGGCAGCCCACCAGGCTCCCCTGTCCCTGGGATTCTCCAGGCAAGAACACTGGAGTGGGTTGCCATTTCCTTCTCCAATGCATGAAAGTGAAAAGTGAAAGGGAAGTCGCTCAGTCATGTCTGACTTTTAGAGACCCCATGGACTGCAGAGCACCAGGCTCCTCCATCCATGGGATTTTCCAGGCAAGAGTATTGGAGTTGGGTGCCATCATTGGGGGCTTTAAAAATACTAAGGCCTGGGTCTGACCCATGATGGGTTCTGGCTTAATTGGTCTGGAGATCAGCCTGGGCATGTGGACTTAAAAAATCACTCCCAGGTGATTCTAATATGTAGTTGAGGCAAAGATCTCTGATCTATCACCCTACCCTATTTTAATACCCTCTAATACCTACATTTTCTTCTTTTCTGATTTGAATACTAGCTGTTTTCCTGCACCTGAGTGTAACCTCAGTGAGAACAAGAGCTTTATATTGTTCATATGGTTGTAGTGAATAATACAGCAACCCTTGAATGAATGAACAGTGCAAACCTTTCTTTCCTTTTTTCCAGCTGCCTGCCTTTCATGATGCACATATTTGCTCCTGATGGTGCCTGTCTCCACCTTCCCATCCACCCTCCTTCCCTCCCAATTTCCTTCTCTGTCTCAGCCTGGCATCTGTCCCTGCTATTGCACCACGTGGACCTAGAGCCTTGGACACTGACACTTGAAATTTCATCTTGGGAGGGCTTTCAGGTGAGGTTGGGCAGGCTGAAAAGGCTTGGCTTTTCAGATTCTTCCATGGAGAATTGATAAAACAACTCTCTGAAGATGCAGGAGCTAAGAATGGTTTCTTCTTCTCGTCTAAGTATTGGGGTTAATTGGGTGGGCACAGGTCAATGACCTGGATTTAAATTCTGACCCAAGCTGTGTGCCTTTCAGCAAGTTACCTCACCTCTCTGTGCCTCATTTTATTCATGGGTGAAATGAGGCAATAATAATGAAACTCTTCTTGCAAGGCTGCTGTATGAAATGGGTTAACTTTTTATAGCCTAATTTAAGGGTTGTGCATTGTGCTAAAAGAGCTACCAGCCCTGAAGTTAAGAAGGAATATAGGAATATAAGAGAGGGACAGGCAACATGGTTGCCTGCAGCTCCTGGGAACTAGGCATGGTGTTGAATGTTTCATAGGGTGGTGGTGGTGGTGTGGTGTGGTCCTTAAGTCGTGTCCATCTCTTGCGACCCCATGGACTGTAGCCCACCAGGATCTTCTAACCGTGGGATTCTCCAGGCAAGAATGCTGGAGTGGGTTGCCATTTCCTTCTCCCGGGGATCTTTCCTGACTCAGGAATTGAACCCAGGTCTCCTTCATTGCCGGTGTAATCTTTATCGACTGAGCTACCAGGGAAGTTTCATAGGGATCCTCGTATTAAATCATCAAAACCAGGTAAGCGAGGCACTGTGATTACCTCCAATTCTGTAAACATATGAGCTGGGATCCAAACCCCAGCAAGTCTTCCTGACGTCAGAGCCGCAGGTGAGATACTGCTGCTACAGCCTGAGCCACAAGGCATTCATCTCAGTAAATGCATTTCCTGGAGGAAAGACGTGAGAAGCTGGGATGAAAGAGTGGGCAGATTTCCTGGAGGAGGCACTGTGAGTGGGAACTTCAGGGAAGCGGGGAGGCTAGAGAGAAGATAGCAAACATTGACAACGGGGCCCACGCAGGCAGAGGGGTGGTGAATCAGAGCAGGAGGCTTTACAGACACAGCATTTTACCGTGGTGGGGCTGAGAAACGGTAAATATGCTGAGGGCCTGCTCTGGGCCAGGCAGTTGCTGCGGGTAAAACAGTGAGCACCCCTTCATTTCAGTCCTCACCAACCCCTCACCTCCTACTGACTGCTGTTGCTTGGGCCGCAGAAAGTCCCCTGCAGACCTCTGCCAGTGTCTGTGTGCTCACCTGACTGAGCCCCTCCTTTCACATCAGAAACCCAGCTGGGGGGCCAGGAAAATGCTCCAAGAGGAAAATCACAAGCTGTAGGCAGACCCAGGCTGGTTTCCCTCTCAAGCCCCCCTCAGACCCATTATTAGATGATGAAACGACCACAGGGAGCCCACGTCTCTAAATGCTGCCCAGTTTCCTCAGAAATGGGCCTGGCCACCCAGGATTGCATAGGTGGGAATACAGATCAGAAAATGATTTTTTCGCTTGCCTGGAGGAAGCATCCCACAGTGTAGTTCTCCCAAGAGAAAGTTCTTGCTTTGTGCCCTGAGTGCTTTCTTTTTGCAAACTACGTGCTTTCCTTCATTTTTGCTGTCACTCCCCTGAGTCACCCACTTGCATGGATTTTTCTAATAACCTCGCTGAAAGAACCTTCCCCACCTTCCAGCAGCCAGAATGTTTCCAAAGTGAGATTTCAGCCATGGAATCTTTGTCTCCACTCTGGCAAATGCTTCCCAAGACTCCTAGAAGGAGCTAGGCAGTCAGCACTTTCACCTTCAGGGCCTCAGGGTTGGCCAGTGCCTCCCAGTGTGGCCTGATTTACACCTCCCTTGGCTACTGGGAAGTGCTTCCTTTTCCCTCGCTCAGCCCTTCATCAACGCCTCAGATCCTCAGTCGGATCTCAGCTCAGTTTACAGATCCTCTGTATGTAGGCTCCCCTTTAATTCAGCCCAGCTCTGGTTTTCCCTTATTGTTGTGGTTCTTTCATTACCTCTGTCTCCCCTGTGAGTCCACGGAGAGCAGGGAGCTCTTGTCTCATTTTTCCTCGTTCCTAACGAAAACTTTTAGACTTCTAGCTATTTCCCAGTATTTATTCATCCTCTCTATTCTGAATTCTCTCAGAGCAGCAATATGCTCAGCTGAAAGACCACATTTCTCAGCTTCTCTTGCAGAAAAATGAGGCTAGTTCTGGACATTAAGTATTGTCTAGAACACAGGAGAAAGCTATCTTATGGAATATCACTCCACTGCTGCTGCTGCTGCTGCTAAGTCGCTTCAGTCGTGTCCGACTCTGTGCGACCCCATAGACGGCGGCCCACCAGGCTCCCCTGTCCCTGGGATTCTCCAGGCAAGAACACTGGAGTGGGTTGCCATTTCCTTCTCCAATGCATGAAAGGGAAAAGTGAAAGTGAAGTCGCTCAGTCGTGTCTGACTCTTCGCAACCCCATGGTCTGCAGCCTACCAGGCTCCTCCGCCCATGGGATTTTCCAGGCAAGAGTACTGGAGTGGGGTGCCATTGCCTTCTCCAATCCACTAAGAGAAGGCATTTCTGACCTCTGCATGCTTGGTATGTGGGCATGATGGCTGGAGCTTGAGCAACCATCATGAGACCATGAGGTCAAGCTGTAGACTGATGGAGGAGCAAGATGAAAGGAGGCCGATGATGGACTGTAACTAGGTTTTAGGTGGCGACCACTGTAGTATATACAGATATTGAACCACAATGCTGTACACGTTAGATTTATCCCCATACCAGTTCTGAATTGCTTGACTTCAGGTTTTTTTCCCTTAAATAATTATTTTTGTTGATTCTTTCCCTTCCAAAATTTATTCAAATTACAACTATTTGAAGTGGTGAGGTCACAGCTAGAGAACTAGTCATTCTGTAGTAAAATCCATTTATAAATCTCATCATAAACATTTTTTCTCTTTTATATTATGTATTTTCCTTTTTAAAGGATTATGCAATAGACAGCTAAACTGATTACTTCCTTGCCCAGTCCCAATTTGGGAAGAAATATTTCTGTATTGAAAATCCTGTACCCCATAGGAAAAGAAATTCTCACAACCTGACCACTGCCACTTAACTTTCTCTTGAAAGCTTCTTCCTTCAAATATCTCCTCTCCTATGCTTTAGTTGTCATGTACACACTTAGTTCTTTTTTTTTATTGGTCTAAATCTCAGCACACTTAGTTCTTACTTTCTTTTCCCAGAAAGTTTTAGCTACTACAACTTTGTGAACAGGTCTACAGAAATGAAACAAAGAATGAACACAAGAACCGCAACAAAATATGAAAACAAAATACACTCTCAAAAATCACAAACCAGCTAGAAACTATCCTGGCAGTGTTTACAAAGGAATTGCTATCTATGTAGAAAATTCTCAGATAATGAAAATGTGAGTAGAATATACACTGGTATAAATAAATTCATTTCTCTACAGAGTCTATACAGGTAAACTCACGCCTGACATTGGAGGACAGCTTATGTGTTGCTGTTTACATGGTTTATTTTCTCAAGGACATTCTGTCATGATTCCCAGCTAGTAACTGTTCAGTCGTTTCACCACCTGTGAATTGTAATAGTAGCAACTCAGTGGTACAGGAAATGTTTACTTATAAGTATACATGTATAAGGTATAAAGAACAAGGAAATGTTTAGTTACACTTAAAGTAACACAAATATTGAACTACTGACTCACTTTGTGTGCCAAGTGATATAAAAATAAAATGACAAATGCAAGATGGACTCTTAAGCATGAAGGGAATGTTAAGCTATGTTAGGGATCCTTTCATTTTCACATCTATGAATACGGCATTACATTACCAAACGATTTAGTAAGAAAGTGAAAACAAAACACACACTAGCCAGGTGAAGTCTTTCATTAGACTTTGGAGAAAGCCTGCTTTGTGCAGCTGGCAAAGAGAATCACACAAAGCTGGAAGCAGAGGCTGCCAGCCAGAGAAATCAATATGGAAGACGGAGAAAAGTTTGATATGTTTCCTACAAAGGAACAAAACCCACAGTACATATCTAGGTGGAACTTAGCATAAATCTCCTGTTTTCTCTTGCACCCTAATACTTCACCTAGGAAGATCACATCAGTACTATGTACCAGGTCCAGTGTGTGTGAGAAGAGGAGGCTAGGAATGGAGGCTGAGGAAGACAAAGGAAGATCATCTGCACGTTTGGCTCTCTTCCCGAACAGCAGCTCATGTATACCTGCACAGTTTAAAGTGATGGTGTCATTGTTTCTAGCCCACTGCAAATTTGCCTACAGTGAAAATCAACCTGCAGCAAATCGCTGGGGCTGTCTTCTTTCTTTCTTCCCCCAAGGGGTATTTTCAATCTAATTAAACACATAATGGACTGCCCACTATGCGTGTTGGTTAGTTACTTAATTGTATCTGACTCTTTTGCCACCCCATGGACTGTAGCCTGCCAGGCTCCCCTGTTGATGGGATTTTCCAGGCAAAAATATTGAAGTGGGTTGGCATTTCCTTCTCCAGGGGATCTTCCTGACCCAGGGACTGAACCCACGTCTCCTGTGTTGGCAGCCACAGTCTTTACCACTGAGCCACCTGGGAAGCTCCTACTATATGTGTAGCAATGTCCAGATACATAGTATCTCAATCTAAATATTCCTCTTGAGTTTCTTTCTCACTCCCTCACTTTCTTTCATTCTGTCCTTCGTACCTACATCCCTAAGCATCTAGGGGGATAGATCTTGAGGTGAGCCAAACCAGGCATATCCCCAGTGATCAACCAGGATGGCCACTGAACCTGCGTCTCTTACATCTCCTGCATTGGCAGTGGGTCCTTTACCACTAGTACCACCTGAGAAGCGCAGTGGGTGCCACAGGAATACTTAAGTAGCCGCTGAAAGAAAGAAAGGGGAAGAGAATGAGAAAGAAAAGTTTGAACAATCTACAAAGGATTCCTAAGTAAGCACTTGTTACAAATATGCTATAAACCTAGAGATAGAAGGGAGTGGGGTGGTTTAATGGAGACATACAAATCCTCAACAGGTTAGAGTGGCAGAACTCAACATTCTTCTGGGTTTGCACAGATATTTGAAAATAGTTTCTTCATACTAAAGCTTTTGGAGATTCTCCTAACTCCCTAACGTGACAGTATACTGCTTAAAATGAATAGTGCCGAGACATGATAGTAGGTCCTCCTTATTTGAAGACATCGTATTTGTGAATCTGCCTCCTTGCTGAAGTTTATTTGTAATCTCCAATCAGTACTGTGGCACTTCCTGGTTATTTGCATACACCAGCAAACTGGTGGAAAACGTAAGTTGTCCTACACGTTTCCAGCTGAGGCTGAACAGGGAACTTCTGTCTTTTTGTTTCAGCTCTCATACTGCAAATAGTGCTGTCTTTTTGCTATCTATTTAGTGCCCTGTTTTTCATATTTTTATATGATTTTTGTTGGTGATTTGGCTATTTAAAATGGCCCCCAAGAGCTGACATAGTGTCTAGCTTTCCTAAATGCAAGAAGGCTGTGATGTGCCTTATGTAGAAAATATGAACTTCCTTCCAGTATGAGTTACAGTGAAGTTGGTCATGCACTGAATCCTAATGGATCAATAATATATATTAAACAAAGTGTCACTGAATAGAAACACACACAAAACAAGATTATGAAGTAATTGATCGACTAAAACGCTATGACCAGAAGCTTGCAGGAACCTAGCTCTCTATTTCCTCTAGGAGCAATGGCTCAGCATTTACTTATATAGTATTCATGGCGATTTTATAAAGCATAAGTGCCATGGATAATGAGAAGAGACTTGATTCCTAAGAAGAATTAAAGAAATTCATTTCAGATTTTTGCTTCAAATCTGTGTTTTGTGCTGTTGCATTTCATATTAGCCACGAGATATGCTTTCTCCAGAGAAGGCACCGCTGGAATTGACTTTAGGGTGATGGGTGCCATTCTGCAGCCCAACTCTAGACACAGCAAGTCAGCCCAAGACAGAGGGCAAGTATCGACTCATACATGAGACTTGGGATTGCTCATTTCTCACTTGCTGGGTTATCTGTGAGATCTGGGAACCTGAGACAAAGTAAGGCTTTCCCAAGGGAGCCTGGAAAACACATGGACAGTTTTTTTTTTCTTTTTAAAGAAAACATTCATTAAATGTCAACCTTATTCTCAACTTTGTAGTTTACTTTATGGTAATGTATTGAAAGAAGAAGGGACAGTGCTGCATTACAAATGTCCTGCTTCCATGATTTTTTGTGTGTGTCAATATATGAGGAGGATTCACATTAAGCATAATCAGCTGTACACCAAGTCTTCTACCAATCAGAGCATTTCCAGATAATAAGCACCAAATCCAAGGAACATGGATGGTCTTTGTTCTCCATGAAGCATCCAAAGGATCTCAATGAGAACAGAGCTGGATCAGAGAACAAAGACTTCATTTGGGGATGGCAAATACATTCCATCCTGGGGTCAGCTCTCATTGAACGGTAGTGATTCCTGGGGAAAGTGTCTTGAGAAGGAATCTGAGGCCAAATCCAGGCTCAGTGGTGCATCATGACACGGCTGATCAGTGATGTCTGCTGGATGAGGATGGATGTGGCAGATGTGCTTGGTTGCCATCCGTAAGTTAAGGCCACAGATCTGCAGCAGAAGAATCTCTCTGTCACCCGTTCTTAATAGGATCAAGTCTGGTTTGGTTTCTCCCAGTGCTGTGCTTAGCTAAGTTGCCTCATACAGAGTAAAATCTCAATAAACAGATGCTAAACGTAGGGCTTACCTGGTGGCTCAATGGTAAAGAATCTGCCTGCAATGCAGGAGATGCTAGTTTGAACCCTGGGTTGGGAAGATCCCCTGGAGAAGGAAATGGCAACCCACTCCAGTATTCTCACCTGGGAAATCCCATGGACAGAGGAGCCTGGTTGGCTACAGTTCATAGGAATGCAAAGAGTTGGACACGACTTAGTGACTAAACAACAACAAACAGGTTTGTGTTTATAAGGCGGTGAGTGTGTGGGTGAGCGGGAAGGAAGGGCGGCAAGTTTTTCAGACCCCTGAAGTAGAGTAGAGCAGCTGTTTGAGGCCACAACATCTTCCATTTGAAATCTTGCCCCCATAGGCGGCAGCCTCCCTTGCTTTCACTTAAGGCCATTTAAAGACGAAAATTATTGTAGCAAAACAGCACCACCCTTGAAGAACAGGCTGAGCTGCTGGAGGCCACAGAAGCTCAGCAGGACCCAAGGTTGGGAATAGATTTTCTGAGATTTGTGTGTGTGTGTTTAAAACTACAGCTGCCCATGGGGTATTGCATAGAAAGAGTCAGCACATAAAGCCTCTGTGATTGATTTGTGTCTCTTTCAGGGTCTTGTTTATCAGCGTAACTGGCTTGTTTCTTAGAGGGTACATTAAGCGTGGATAGCCTGTCCACCCCTCCCTAGGCACCCTACAGGGCAGAGCATCGCAAAGGCAGCTTTTCCTCATGATCTGCTCAGGAGCCGCACAGAAGGAACACGTGTCTGAACATCATAGGAACAGGCTCCATGGGGTGTCTGTGGAGCTTAGTGGGATCCAAGGGCCAGCTGGCGGAGGGAGGCCCTTTTCTCTCCACTTTTCAAATGGAATACAAGCGGTGGTTTCCAGTATGGCACACAAGGTGATCCATAGACTTTTGTTTTAAATTACTTAAAATATTTTTTTGTATTTTTAATATTTTGTATATGTTTTAAAATATGCATGGTACATTACCCTAGTGGTAAACTCAATATATATATAAATATTACAGTACCACGTGATGATTCTGGCTAGCTGATTGTGCAAATGTGGAACTATGGATCTGGAGGGCAGACTATGAGACTTCATAGTCTCATATATATGTATATGTACTCAATATACATGTATACATTCAAACAAACAACCTTTGAACATTATCCGTAAATAAGAGCCAAAGTCTCGCAACATAATAAAATGTGTCCAGGGTACAAAATACAAAGTCTCAGCAAAGAAATAAAATGCTTCAGAGAAATTTTAAAAAGGAGAAGTTATAAAGAAGAACCAAATGGACATTCCAGACCTGAAATATATGTAATTAAACTTTAAAAAACAAAACCAAAACAAACAAACAAAAAACCCTCAATGGATAGGCTCAGTAGTAGAATGGAGGTAAGGTTTCTACATGTCATGTAGAAGGTTTCTACAAGGCATGTGAACTGGTAAGCCGTCAATGCCAACAGGCTGTGATAAGCTGTGTAGTAATTCGTGTATAATGTACTACTTAGAGCAACTACTAAGGAATCTGTACAAAGCAACACACTCAAAAACACTATGATAAGTGAAAGGGAAAGTTGCTCAGTCGTGTCTGACTCTTTGCGACCCCATGGACTATATAGTCCATCGAATTCTCCAGGTCAGAATACTGGAGTAGCTAGCCTATCCCTTCACCAGGGGATCTTCCCAACCCAGGGATCAAACCCAGGTCTCCGGAATTGCAGGCAGATTCTTTATCCACTGAGCTATGAGGGAAGCCCAGAGTGAAATTGTAAAAAATGTTCAGATAATCCAGATGAAGGCAGGAAAAAGGAAATGTAAAACAGAGAAACCAAACAGAAACACACACACACACTTAAATTGTAACATGATTTGAATGTTTTAAATGCATCAGTTAAAATACAGAGATTGATAGTGGAAAAAAAAATGATACAACTACATGACTAATATCTTTGTGCAAATGTAACATTATAGGTAGAAAAAGTAAAGAATAAAAGTAAAAGAATGGTAGAATGATACATCAGTAATCAAAAGCAAGCAGAGCAGGAGTGGCTATGTTAACATCAGATAAAAGAGACTCCAGAGCAAAGAAAATGATCAGGGGCAAAGAGAGGCCTTACATAATGATAAGAGGGTTGTCCACCAAGAAGACACAGGAGTCCTGAATGGGTATGTACCTAACAACAGAACTGCAAAGCATGCCAAAAAAAGAAACCAAAACAAAACTATAGAATAGAGCTGAAAGGCAAAATAGAAAATCCACAATGTAGGTGAAGACATCAACCTCTCTCTCTTCAACAACTAACAGAACAATTAAAAATTACCCAGGGTACAGAAGAACTCAGCACCAGCAATCAATGGCATCTGATCAACATGGAACACTCCCCTCAAAAGCAGAGTACACCAGCTTTTCAAGTATCCAAGGGTCATCTACCAAGAGAGACCATATCCTGGGCCATAAAACAAACCTCAAGAGGTTTAAAAGGATTGACATCATACAGAGGGTATCCTCTGATCACAAAGAATCAAACTAGAAATCAATTACAGAAAGATAATGGGATGATCTCTAAACACATGGAAACAAAACAATGCAGCTCTAAATAATCCGTGAGTCTAAGAAGTCTCAATGGAAATAAAAATGTATGTTGAACTCAATGAAAATAAGTAAATAAAGCAGGATAAAAATTTCATGTAAAATTACTGTGTAAAATACAGAGAAATGACTAAACAGTATTTGCCTCTCAAAACAAAACAAAACGAAAGAAAAAACACCGGCAGGGGATGATAGAGAAAAGGCTCAGTGTGCTACCGCCCAGGTCACATCCCTCTTTTCTGGGCACTCAGAATACTCTGCCTCCCAGCTCTCTTTCCTGGTGGTATCAGTCCTGTTTGCAGCAGGAAACAAAAGATACATTCAAATTAGTACCATCCAAGGAAGTTTAATTGAAGAGCTATTTATAAAGGTGTGGGTGGGGTTTAGGGACACCGCAAGGGAGGTTACAGTGCCTGGTCACAAAGGACAATAGAACTGCCACTAATCTGAGGCCAGAGGGCCAAGTCTAAGCACCATTAAACAGCCTGGAGACAACGAGGGGTGTGCAGAGAGAGAGCCGCCAAGAAAGAGCTGTGACCTTTTATCAAGTGACGCAGGGGGAGAATGGCTCCCAGGTGGCACAGTGGTAAAGAACCCGCCTGCCAATACAGGAGATGCAAGAGACACCAATTCAATCCGTGGGTCGGGAAGATCCCCCAGAGTAGGAAATGGCAACCTACTCCTGTATTCTTACCTGGAAAATTCCATGGAAAGAGGAGCTTGGTAGTGGGGTAGCAGAAGAGTTGGACATGACTGGGCACGCAGACGTACACACACGTGCACGCACGCGCGCGCGCGCGCACACACACACACACGCGGGCCGAAGCTGGAAAAGGAAACCTCCCCCTCCTCCCTTGGGTGATCTCCTGCCTGAATCCCTTTTGGCCAAAGTCAACTGGAAGCCAGAGGCAAGAGGGTCCCTGTGGTCTGCAATCCATAGAAATTAACCTACCAGGGCAGAAAGCAAAGTGGAGAAAGGGCAGATCAAGGATTTGGAGGAGAGGGGCACAGCTGGAGGCAAACGGGAAGCTAGCTAGGTAGCAAAGAGACCCAACCACTAACTGACTACAATGTGAGTGAGAAATAAAACTTCATTATATCAAGCCAGTGAGATTTGGAGTTGTTTGTTAAAGCAGCTATACATCCAATGAAAGTGTAGGCTTCACATTCCATGTTGAGTCACTTATTAACCACATAGTGTAGCATTCAGGAGTAATTAAAAAGTGATTCCAATATTTGCTTGTGTCTCTTGAAAAACACCAATGGGGATATAATTCATAATTTTAGTAACTCCTCTTAAAGCCCATTTTATCACCAATACAATCCTCTTTTGCCCACATGTTGTTATCTATCAACCCTGGAAAACTTCCCCCAACTTTCAGTCTGTGCAGGATTTGTTCTTACTCATCCCATCCCTTTTTCATGTAGGTCACTCTGTTGTCTTAGCGTCTGTCTCTGTTGTCTCTCTTCTCTCTCTGTTGGGTACAACAGAGGGCCCTTTAGCCCCTTTAGTCCCTTTCTTATCATGGAAGATCCCTGAATCTGATTATCTAATACAGAGGGATGTGTAGGACATAAATAAAATTAAGGTAGGGAAATAGGAGGAATCCAAAGATATAGTGAAAACACAGGGCATGTACTTATGGAAGGCTGGCTGCCCTTCGAATGGGTCTGTGAGACCGAGTTGACTGGTGGTGTTTATTCGGGAGCATGGTTTGGACCAGCACCTATGGGAGGCAGAGGAAGGAAGTGAATGGGCAGAGGGAATGCTGAATGTGACACAGGAGATTGGGAGCCCACACAGCCCATCAGATCTGTCCCACTTTGGGCCAGAATGGCTTGGCCTTTATCCCCCTGCCTCCGTCTGATGTTGATGTGTGACTTTGGGTGAGGCAGTTCCTGAGAGGGCTGACAGCTCAAGGCTGCTCGCTGACAGCTCCCCCAGCAGCTGGAACAGTAAATCCTGCCTTGCAGGGAGACCTGGGCATCTGGTCTCCTGTCCATCACCATGCGGAGGGTCTGGACTGCAGCCCTGGCTCTGAGCTGCCTGCAGCTTCTGCGGTCACCACCACTCCGTAGAGTTTGCTGTCATTCCTGTGGTCATCACCACTCTGTAGAGGTTGCTGTCATTCCTTGCATGTTCTTCATTCCTCCCGTGCAATGCTTGAGGCTCTCACACCGGGCTACCTGTGCCACTTTGCAGGAGAGCCACATCAAAATCCTCTTCTTCCAAGAGGCCTTGAGGTCTGACCCTCCGTGTGAGAGCTGCAGCCCGAGAAGGGTCTCCCTGTGCTCTCTCACTTGCAGGGTTGTAGAGAGCATGTTGCTGGTCTTGCCTAATTGATTGATGTCTCGTTATTATTAAAGAATGGGGTAATGACCATCGTCATTGCAAGGGCTTATTTACAACTCCATCCCTTCTGTTTGTTAGCCTCAGATGGCATGCTGGAGCTCTGGATAACTTGCTGGCCCTCTGAGCTGATTCTTCTCCCTGATTGTGTACTATTAGGGCCTAGACAGCAAGGGCTTATTCATTTCTTCTTCACCAATGAGCTTGATTTTTTGTTCTTTCAATGGCTTAGACCTGCCTTTTGTAAACTTGGGAATAGATCCCAGGGGAATAAATGCTATGGGGCCATAGGGCATGTCTCTGCTTTGGTTTGAAACCCAGCTCAGATATGAACTGACTGTATGAACTTGGGCAAGTCTCTTAATCCCTATACACCTTGGTTTCCTCTCCTGTACAATATGGATAATGGTACCTGCCAAATACAGTTGTTGTGAGGAGAAAACCTCGTATCATGTGCTTAGCTCCGTACCTGACTCCCGAGCAGTGTCTGTTGTGTGGTTGTCAGTATCGCTAGCTTCATTTCTTCCTATGAGAAAAGTGAAGCTGAGATTGCAATTCGTGATTCTGATTGGCTGCTGGCCGCTTCTCCACACGGATTTCTTCACAAAATTTCTTTTGGCATCTTCCTTCCACCCTACCCCTAGTCGTGATGACGCAGTAAAACTCTGCAGCCACCCCAGTTCCAGCACTGACTGCAGCGCCCAGTGAGCTCTCTGAGTCCTTAGCGCAGCCACCAACACTGATTGGCTCTGGCCCTTCTGAGTCCCCCAAATAACTGATCTTGGAGGGGGACTACCCAGACTCAGGTGAAAGGTATGAAATTGTTCACAGGAATAGTTTTTAGAAAGTTGTAAATATTTAATGAACAACTCTCTCCATGTCTTCAGCTTTGATTCTTATCACCAAATTCCTTAAACAGTAGGCTCCAACTATTGCTTTTCCCTGAACATTCCGTGTTCAGAACCTCTGAGCATATGTGGAGGCTGTTTTCTTCTGTCTGAAAAACCCTTCTCTCCCTTCCCTTGTCTTCATTTGGCTGATTTCTACCGTCTACCCTGTAGTCCAGGTTTCCCCTTGGTTAATGTCCTCCTGAAGATTGCCAGGTCTTCAGATTTCTATGGAAAAGAGTCATATCTCAGTGCTCCAGTTTGTCTCTTTATTCTCAGTCCTCCTGCTTTGTCAACATTTTCTTTAACTGCCAAACATCACAACTTAACAGACAGTGAGATAACAGAGAGTGGTTATCAAAGACTCATGGTCATGAAGAGGGAAGGCTGTACTGTTTATCTTTGATTGAAGGTTCTATAGTAGAGGCCTCCATGCTCCTTGGTTTTTTGTATCAGCTCTGTATGTATGAACACGAATTCTGTCCATCCAAGCATCCATCCGTTCAACAATAAAATGTTCATTGAGTAGCACAAACTTGAATCAGACAAAAGGCGAATCCCTGCCTTTTATGAGCTCACAGACCAATACAGGAGAGAAGTATGCATACAAAGATTAAAAAGTGAATCAAAATTCAGTCACTATCATGTGATCAAGGTGTTATGGAGAAAACAAAATTGCTTTTTGATGGGGATACTAGGGAAAGTAGTATTTGGTAGGTAACATCATACCTTAGCTTGACCTGGAAGGAAAGATGGAATTTCAACAGGTAAGAGTGGAGATGAATATTTCCAGGAACAGGAAGGAGCTGGAGCAGTGACACCAGTTATACTGTTGGGACATTTCACACATCCACGTATAGCTTGAAGGAGGTAGTGGGAAGTGGGACTAGATAGCTGGTTATCACAGTGAGGGATAAGCTAGATGAGAAATGTCGACTGCATTTGGTAGGAGCCATGGAATCACAGAAAGTTACTGAGGTCGGAGTGACATCAGCAGAGCTGTGCTTTTGGCAGACTTATTTGGCAATGTTGTGCAGAATTTACTTCAGGGATCAAAAGTGGATTAGAGACTCAGTTAGAGAGTGAGATGTCTGGCTGGACCAAGCTGTGGGCAGTGGGCTACGTAGGAGAGAAGGGTATGAGAGTGTTCAAGAAGCCAGATGCATTCAGCTCGGATGCAGAATTGAAGGAGATTTCAAACGCAGTAAACAGGGAGGTGATGAGATCCTGACAGAACGGCCAGTTTTGGAGGAAGATGTTGAATTTCACTTGAGAGAAAGGAATTAGAGGCATCAGCAAGAGCATCTAGATGGAGGCGTCTAGCTGCAGAGGGAATTGTGTGGCTAAAGCACAAGGGCGTTGGATTATCTGCATTAAGAACTTCAAGGGAAGAACAGCAGACAGAAAGCCGATGGGTCTGTTCTTCAGTGTGTAGACTTGTTTTATCTTACGAGGGACCCATTAGCCAACTAACAGCTTTCCTGGACCGAAGACAAAGGGAAACCAACTGCCTAGACGGGGTGATTGGGACACCAGAAACATCCCGTGCGGAGCAGTTTCCCTCCACCATGAGGCTGGAACCCAGACACAGCGTATCTGCTTTACGAGTCACGGGTTACTTCTTCCGGCCACCCCATCAGTGTATCCAGATGACAGCATCTTTCCTGTCCACCCTGCCCTGCCCCGCCACCTGCACCCCCAGGATAGACGGTGAGGAACCAGAGTGTGATTTAAAATCCCGTCTCTTCCTGGAGTCCCAGAGGGAAACAAACACACCAGAGTTGTGTGACACCTGAGAAGGCAGGAACGCCAGTTGAAAGTGAGACCGGGTCTTGAGGTGATTCTTGAGGAATCACAGATCATTCCCTTTTCTCTGGAGACTGGCTGAGACCAATGTCCCCGAGTCCTTGGGAGTTTACAGTTTTGTATTAAATTTAAGTGTTTCCTTTTGATGAAGTATTTTATGGTGGTATTATAAATTACTCTAAGGAAACTTTTTAGTCAGCAAGAATTTATGACAATGATAAATTTGGGCAATGTCTTTTTAAGTGTCTCTGTGAATGAATACTTTCGAAATTTCCCCAGGTTCCAGTCAATGATAGAGGCTATTGGTGATTATTTTTGTACCTTCCACGTCTCAAGTGACTTCTTTTATTAAGATTCCCAAGAAAAAGACTTATGATTTACCCTGATGACATATTAACAGCGAGTCATATCAAATACATTTTTCTTTCTCATGTACCAGAAAGTATTTTCTTGCCGTTAGCCTTTGGGGTACAATGAATTACAAAAAGTTCTCTGGTGTTTTTCTTCAACATTGAACATTTCTTAGCTTTGTAAGTTATCAAAATAGAGGGTCTGGAGAGAAAAAGAAACAGAAATGAGTGTAGGATAGTGTCTTACCGGCCAGACTTAAAAGGAGATAAAAGTCATCCTGTGGCTTTCATTTATTAAATGATGGAATTGGATCAATATCATGGTGAATCCCAATAATGGATAAGAAGAACCACCCCTCCCCCACATTGCACTCAGCCAAAATCAGATGGATCAGTGGCCACACTGAAATATTGCCAGTATAAAAGAGAGCTCATATTTTGCACTAAAAATAATTTTCGGGGTAGTTTTATTTGTAACAGAAACAAAATTATTTGAATTTCACAGTGTTCTTTATTGTTTATCTCTTAGGCTTTATTTCTTAGATGTGTTTACAGCAGAAAAAGCAATCAAATCACTGGCCACTTCAGATTTTCCCAAGAGTAGATGAGTCATTTATGACTCATTAGAGGAGGGAAGCATCTTTCATCTATTGGGAAAAAAAGCCCTTTCTTCTTTCAGATAATAAAACTGTCTTCGTCCTCCGTATGCAAGCCCTCACATTTGAATTCAGAGGTCTTAAGAGCAAGTTAAAATCAAACAACATGTCCTTTGCGTATTTCACAAGTACCATCTCCATACAACTAGTTAACGATTTTCAGGTCTCTGTCAGATATCATTTTGACCTTGAAATTTTAATTTGGGTCCTTATAAATAGAAGCTAAAACTGCATGAAGACAAAGGGAGAAATAGCGAAACAATAGGACTTATATATGTAGATTGTGGCTCCAGGGGAGTATTTCTCTTCTTTTTTGGGGGGGGAAAGGGTGTAGTGTAGAAATGCAGAAATGTGTAGTGCACTTTCACGTCTCTTGACATGCCCAACACTGGACTATTGATCTCTGTAGAAGGAACTGTCTGGATTTGTGCAAAGAAAAGAAGTTCTGGCACAAGTTCTTGACATAAAATTGTTGCTCTACTGATATCAGCTCATCAAAGTAATTTTGAATGGTTTGGAGTTTAAATTGTAATTCTGTACTGAAAATAATATATACATGAATGAATAGATGAGGGAATACATGAGCCATTCTTCTGGGACATCGGGGGACCCCAGACACTGCCTTGGTAGCTTTTCCAAGCAAACTGGTGGATGCTGTTGAATCTGCAAAGTCTCTGTGGTTGGCTAGACATTCTAGAACTCATTTGAATGAACTAGAACTGGCGTGAAGGCTATAGAGCTCATCTTGTTTAGCACTCTGTTCAATGGCCATTGATTGCCCATCTATTTATCCTTCATTTATTAGTTCTGCTCACTCAGGAGCTTTGGCACTGAGTTGTTTCTCCTCCAAGATGCTCACTGAATAAGGTCTTGTATTGTAGATACACTAAGGGTTCCCTGACCATTTACTGTCCAGCTGGTACTTCCCCAGTAAGTGGAGACACTTCCTCGCCACCCATAATATATGTGCCATCTCATCCACTTCAGACCAGTGATGAGTTGGTGTGTGTACAGTGTGGACTGGGTCCTCAGTAACAATGGCAGGTCCTCCTAACAATGGCTAGATGGGCACTGATGTGAAGTGGTGGGTCTGGTGCAAAAGCCAAATGCAAATCCAAGGCAAAGGTGGACTTGGGAAACACAACAGATGATGGAGCGCAATCCAATTCCAGGCTTAGGGTCTCAAATCAGAGCATGGAAGAAGCGTCGCATAGCAACTAAACGACCTTTGATCATCCATTGACCTGCTCGTAAAGTTATGCATATATCACCTCTCTTGAGCACACTGGGGACCAACCTGATATGTCTCAACAAGCTGCCCATGGCCGGTGTTCCTCCAGGGTCTCTCTCCTACTACTCCCTGTCTACCCCATCCCTGCCTGCCTGTATTTTCCTCCCTCATCCTTGGTCAAGTGTGTATGTTTCAATCTATGTAAGTTGACTCTATGATGCTAGACCCTGGCAACTGGAGTATAAAGTCCAGAAATACTTGGAAAAGTGTAAGAAACAGTTCATGAGCAGTAGACCTGCAAAACAGGGTTAGGAAGATGTACTGAGTGCTTGACTTGATGTGGCAGAACCAAGTGGGATGGCGGCGCCCTCACCCACAGCCCCGCACTGACTGAGCAGCAAGGGTGTGGGGAGAACAGGGGCTGGAGGCAGCGTGCAGGGCCTGCGCACCCTCCCCCGGGACCTCTCTCCCTTGTCTCTGGAGTTGTACACTATTTGCAGGCTTTCATGACTTGCCTTGTTATAAAAGGGAGTCTTGCAAAGGTTTACTATAATTTAAGATTACTATAATTTAAGATTCTCATTTAAAACTCTCCATGACACACTCAAATTGAGTCACTGATTTAAAAACAAAAAGCACTTCTAAGACATACCATCCGAGAATGCCAATAATTTGCTATGTAGATATTTTGAAGTTAAATTATAGCATGATTCAGTAATAATAAAAATAGCATAAATGTTAGGAATGGATAAAAAGATAAATCTACTGTTCCAATGTAGCTCTTTTTATTAACACATAGTCCCCTCCCTTCCTTCCTGCCCAGATTTGTTCTGTATCTACTCTTCCTGGGTACTTTTTTAGGCCCTGGAGATACAGCATCACAAAATAAAGATTTCTGCCCCCCTGGAGCTTACAGATATTAAGCAACAGACATAAAAATAAGTAAATTACATAGTATATTAGGAGCTTTACATTTTATTGGACAAACAGAAAAAAATCAACCAGGATAACATGATGTGAGATTGCCTGGGAGGAAGGGGCAGGTAATGGCCTTAAGGAAAATGATCAGGGCCTGTGAGCCAAGCCTTCAAAGTGGGAGAGGGAGGTCACCGCGTGAATGTATGGCGGAAGAGCAGAGAGAACCACAGCCACTTAAGTCATGAGGTAGGAGCTTGCCTGGAAAGTTGAAGAATGGCAAAGAGACCTGTATAGCTGGAGCAAAATCAGTAAGGAGGGAGAGGTGGACATAGAAAATAAGGTCAGAAAGATGAGATGGGAGAACTTGGGAGGGAGCATGTCTTAAAGAGATTTGCTGATCCATTGCCTGAAAATGGTCTGGAAGAGAATATCTACGCATTTATCAAATTTCTTCTAATGAACGTGCTAATGAATCATTAGCTTTATTGTTTGCTGCTTTAAAGAGCACATGCTTCATCCATTTACCTTTGTAGAATCTGGTAACCTGAATGTGTCTGGGATCATGAGGATCTTCTCTGTCTAATTTATTGTATAAACTGCAAATGTAAATCATACAGTTCTCACATGCAATTTCAGTTGAGAGGGTAATGGCAGTGTTGCTGTAATTGAGACATTCCAACTTGGGGGGGGGGTGGTGCCTGCCGAACCACTGAATCGGAATGCCATTTCAGTTTTTTAAAGATGTTTTTCGTTTTAAAAATAATTTCCAGAGTGTCATTTTTGTAATTTTAATTTCAATTTATAGCCTAAACATTGCAGTGAGCTTTGGGTGATATTTCAGCTTGCTTTGGGTCTTTGTCTGCTAATGTTTCTATTATTACATTCGTAGTGAAGCAGCACATTAAAAAAAGAACAAAAACTTCTGATATAAGCATTTTCTAATTATGCCCTATTAACGGAGCACCAAACACTCCAGGGAAACTTCTTGTCGTTGTTTCAGGCAGTGATGTTATGGTGGTAGTTTTACATCTTTTCTACTTTTTTCCATGGCAAGAACAGGATATGAGTCTGTGGACGCTGACTGTGAAGTGCTAGAAATGGAGTGGGTCTTAAAGATGACCTAGCGCACACCTTATATTTTTCAGATGACCCTGGTAAGGTAGCTTGATGAAGAATCCGTACTTACGTCGTGTTTTCCTGAGCTTATGAAAATATGGATTATTATTGTGCCCTACTCTAGTCCGCGTCTGGCCATGTAAAGTAAGTGGTATCTAGGTTAATGAAATTCTTGTGGGGTTTTATTATCAATTCATTCTTTTCTGTTGGAAGAATAGTTCTTTAGGTTGATGAAACACATGAAGCTTGAAAAAGGCAACAGAGATAGGGTTTAAGGTGTCTTTTCTCTCCCCATGGTTAGGACACTGGACAAATGATGACGGCAAAGATTTTCTCAAAGAGGAGACGCTCAGCTTGGTTTTCGTAAAGCTGAGGGAGTCGCTGTGTCTCGCTGTGCGTGCGTTGTCATTCTGTAGAGATTGACCGATCTTCCCTGCTAGGGAACTGCAGACTTAAAATTCACCACTCACAGGGAGAGTCACACCTCTCCATAAGAGGCGGTAATGACTGTAATAAAACAAGGTGCAGCTCAGAGAACAGAAGAGAATCACCGCTGGCAATGGGGGTGTGAACGTGATCCAATTAATGGTCACACCAACGGGCTCAGGCAGCCGTGAGTAACAGAGCACACCCATCGTCGCAGTCCCCAAGCCAGGTGCGGGTTCTGGTGCTCTGCGCGCTCTAGGTGTTCCTGGACAGGATGCTGGACTTCTGTTTCCTCGTCTGTGAGGTGAGAATTGCAGCGTGCACCTCCCCAGGGGCAGAGTGAGAGAGAAGAGCTCAGTGTGACAGCCGGTGCCATCGACAGGGCCTGCTGTGGAAAGGGCTTCCTAAGCCTGACATCCCTAAGCCCCTGATGAAGGGCGCAGTGAGCTCAGTGTGGGAGCTGAGAACCCTCCTCAGGCACTGACACGTCTGTGGAGATGAAGGGGTTAAAGAACTGCTCTTTCAGACTTTTTTTTCTTTTTTTTTTTAGAAATATTGAGTTTTACCAGCCATAGATCTGGGAGTGTAGCGCTGGGGGCAGCTAAAATGGCAATTCCTGATAAATTCAGGGTATGGTGTCTCCAGGTGAGCCTGGCCCCATTGTCCATACTGCCCTGTTGATTAGCCAATGAGGCAGCGTTCAAAGTGCCCCACGCTTTTCTTTTCTCTTTTTTTCCTTCCCTCCCTCCCCCTTCCCCTTCCCCCTCCCTTCTCTTTCCTTCCCCTTCTTTCCCCCCTTTGTGGACTGGGTTAGCAGCTCAGGAGAGCAAGCATTTGGGTTTCTCCATCATTGCGGCCTCTTGCTGACTTCTGCCCCTGACTTCTGGTTGTGGCCCAGTACCAATGTCTTAAGGAGTCTGGTTACCTGTATGCTTTTTCATTCAGGGAAAGAAGCATTGCTGTCATGAGACACTGGTATAATGGGTGCTATCGTGAGCCACCCAGAACCCGCCTTGAGTACTGCGGGAAGCGCTGCAGATACTCAGTCCTCAAACAGCCTCAAACAGCCCTCTCACCTGAAAAGCAGCACTTTGCCCAGGGCCGCCCACATCCAGTGACTGATTACTGGAGGAGCTTTAAAGGCCTGGCCTCTCACACCATCTCGGGACAACTCTGAAGAGCCTTCCTGGCTTCACAGCTCCCCACAGGACCATCTCAGGCCTTTGTGGAGCATCTCAGCTCAGCTTCCTCCTGTGCCCAACCCTGTTTCCATGTCCCTTGCATTGTGGCAATTCCATAAGCCCTACCTAAGAAACCTACTGTGTGCTCCTCTCCACCTCAGACACTGCTTTCCGGAGACCCTGACTATGATAGTGACCACATGTGTTAAAGGTGTGTGCATATGGACATGCATCAAGAATGCTTTCAGTGCCCACTTTGTCAGTACCTCTTGAGAATGACACGCCCTTTCGTATCCCACCCTGCCGTTTATTCTCTTCACTCTGCAGTTTCTCATCATTTTCCACTCTTGGTTGCATTTATGGGCCATTGAATTTTATTTAAAATTTAATGCATTTATTTCTGCTGTACAGCAAGATGATTGGGACATATATGTATATTCTTTTCCATATGGCTTATCATAATTAAATGTTGAATATAGTTGAGTAGAGGATATTGAGTATAGTTCCCTGTGCTATGCAGTAGGACCTTGTTTATCCATCCTATATGTAGTAGTTTGCATCTGTCTTTAGTTTTCTAAGGAACCTCCATACAGTTTTTCCATGGTGGCTGTCCCTCCAACAGCGTAGGGAGGTTCCCTTTTCTCCACACCCTCTCCAGCATTTGTTATTTGAGGACTTTTAAAAAATGGCCTTTCTGAAAGAATCCGCCTTCAATGCGGGAGACCTGGGTTTGATCCCTTGGGTGGGAAGATCCCCTGGAGAAGGGACAGGCTACCCACTCCAGTACTCTGGCCTGGAGAATTCCATGTACACAGTCCATGGGGTCGCAAAGAGTCAGACAGGAGTGAGCGACTTTCACTTTTTCTGACCAGCATGAGGGGATACTTCATTGTAGCTCTGATTTGCATTTCTCCAATAATTAGCAATGATGAGCATCCTTTCACGTGCCCATTTGGCCACCGAATTTTAAATTCTATCACTTTTTTTTTTTCCTGGGAGTGGTCCGTGTGTCTAAGCGCAGAGGTGGAGGGTGAGGGAGTGGGGCCAGTGACCAGACCAGGCATTTCAAAAGTTCGGATCAGAACTTTGCAGTTCATAGGAATAGTTTCAAAGATTTAAAATTTTTCTTCCAATTTTCATCTTTAACCCCTCTTCAATTGTACATTAAATTTCTCGTGATAAGCTGTTCACTTTCAAGTATTCAAGAGCTGACCGAGTCAGAAGTGAATTTTATTTTTGAAGAATGATCTGAATTCATGTTCATTTATTGGTTGTATTTTGCTTTGGATGGTGGAGTTACAGGTCATTTTCTGGTTTTCACTGTTTCTGTCTGCCCCCCTCAATTTCTAAATAAAAGGCACGTATTACTTTAGTAAATGGAAAAAAAAAAAGTTCAATTAAGAAAACTCCCTCACTACATCCTGCGGATGTCCCTGGCAGCTGTGGTAAGAAAACCCTAAATGCTTTTGACCTCTGTGAAACGAGCACCCTGTTTGAACCTGGAGATAAAACTTGAGGGGTTTTTGGTCAAGACAGAAAGAATTGTTAGAGGATAGGGGCATATCTCATGCCTCAGCTCGTTATCTCAGAAAATGGACTTTTTTTCAGTGCAAATTACAGAAAAGAAGATGTGAGCCTCACAGGCAGGGTTGGGAAATTTCATCTCCCTTTTTACAGATGTTCATTAACATAACAAAACATTAGTGAATGTTTAGCCTGTACTCTTGTCTGTTCTAAGCAGAGACTGAATAAAAATATGTCAGAAGTAAGTCAACTAGACTAGGAAGGCATTTTCATCCGGGAAAAAAAAATGATGTAAAATATGTGGTCACCAAAGAAGGGCCACCGTGTTTTATTTCGTAATTATGAAAATTTGTCTCTTTTGACAAGTAAAATGAATTTAGGCACTCAGGCATGGGAAGAAAGTTGAATTGTCTGAAAATTAAATCAAAGTAAAAATGAAAAATATAAATGGGTGTTTCATATTCACTGACATGGGAGTCATCCTTTAGATCTGACATTTTGAAGCAATCCCTGAGAAACCTGATAGCTCATACCTCTGAGTAAATTATGGTCCTGAGCAGTGTGGAAATAATTGAGAATGTTTGTTGTTTTTAAATAAATGCAATAAATCTGGAATGGCGTCAGTGGTCTAGAGTATACGGAGCACCATTTTATACCCGGGGATGTGTGATGCGCTGACATCTGCATCCCAGAGAGACACTTGTGTGCAGACGCAATGGGCGTGGCAGGACCTGGGTGCTCACATATGCACTTTATAAAGACAGCTGCATGGTGTTGGCCAAAGGGAGCGACGCCCAACAGACCGGTCACATCTGGCTCCACCGTGACACAGAGGCGTGGTTTGGGCCAAGTCATTTCCCTTTACAACAGGAGAATGAGGATAAGACTGTGCTTTCTAGGGGTGCTAGGAAGATTGGTAAGCATTCATTCAATTGTTGCCATCATGGCAAGTGTGAAAACACTTCAACCATAGTGCCCAGCCTTGATTTGTGAGTAGGACCTCGGTGAACGGGAGTCAAAACTCCACCTGAGGACTTCTCGTCATGTGTGCTTTACTGCATGAGCTTTGTGTGTATACATGTGTGTGTGCTTTGCGTGTGTGTTTCTGTGCATGTGTGTAATGTGTGTGTGTGTGTATATGCATACACTTTGTGTGGGTGTACTTTGCATGTACACGTTTGCACACACATCTGTGTGTGTGCACGGATGGTGACTACACCCGTGAAATCAAAAGATGCTTGCTCCTTGGAAAGAAAGCCATGAGAAACCTGGACCATGTATTAAAAAAGCAGAGACATCACTTTGCCGAAAAGGTCCATATAATCAAAGCTATGGTTCTTTCAGTAGTCATGTACGGATGTGAGAGTTGGACCGTAAAGAAGGCTAAGGCTGAAGAACTGATGCTTTCAAATTGTGGTGCAGGAGAAGACTCTTGAGAGTCCCTTGGACCACAAGGAGATCAAACCA
This sequence comes from Bos grunniens, assembly GCF_055505025.1. Taxonomy (NCBI): domain Eukaryota; kingdom Metazoa; phylum Chordata; class Mammalia; order Artiodactyla; family Bovidae; genus Bos; species Bos grunniens. The sequence goes on from NC_141182.1 coordinate 9,164,910, forward strand.
GTCAGTCCTAAAGGAAATCAGTCCTGAATATACATTAGTACGACTGATGCTGAAGCTGAAGCTCCAGTCATTGGCCACTTGATGTGAAGAGCAGTGGAAAAGACCCTGATGTTGGGAAAGATGGAAGGCAAAAGGAGAAGGGGGTGGCAGAGGATGAGATGGTTAGACAGCATCGTCTAACTTAATGGACATGAATCTGAGCAAACTCTGAGATAGTGAAGGACAGGGAAGCCCGACATGCTGCAGTCTATGGGGTAAACAGAGTCAGACACGACTTAGCAACAGAACAACAACAATAACGACGATGTGCATGGATGTGCATGGAGGTCATTTGTGTCTGGGTGTGCTCTTGTGTGCACTCTGTGTGTGCATTGTGTGTGTGTGTGTGCACTTTGAGCTTCTTTCAGCGATGAGGTGCCTTCTGGGACTAGTAGGGAACCATTCTTTGTGCCTCGTGGGCCTGCAGCCTGACTGAGGAGTAAGTGTGGGTACTTTTAAGCTGTAACCCAGTCAAGTTTTGGGTAACCTACATCATTTAAAAATGGATGAGTCTAAAAAAAATAGTGTCTTGTGGATGACTCATGAGGTTGGGAGCACTTTTAATTAGTTCCATAGTCAAGACAAAACTCTTTGATCAAACTTGAGTAGAGGGGTTCATGATAAGAAGTTGAGAGTGTGAGAGTAATACGAGACAACTGACTGTAAGCCCTTTACATCTCTGTCTGTATCTGGTCCCTCCTTCCTTTCCCTTCCCCCTGGGAAAATGTGGTCTCTTGGCTTTGACATCTGTGCCAACCATCCAGCTGATCTGATTTTGCACTTTGAGCTGGTTCTTTCTGCTTCTTTTTACACACAGGTGCCCAAATGGCCACTCCACTTGGCCTTCTTGGACACCATTCTTTCCTATTCTCATCCTTGTTTTCTTCCTTCCCAGCAGTTTCATTCTTCACACCCACCTCATCGATCTGCGTGATTGTTCATCTTCCCCGCTGGACCCAGGCGTCTTAAGAATAGGTGCTATAACTGTCTGGTTTATTCAACATCAGAGCCTCCCACAGTGTCTGGAACACAGGAGTTGCTAAATAAGTATCTGCTATGTGAATCCATGGATGACCGCAGCCTCAGACTTACATCGTACCTGATTTTTGTGACCATCTCTTGTTTTTACCCAAGTAAAAACATCCTAGTGACTTTTTCTAGCCAGTCTCTCCATTTTCTCTGGTTCCAAGCTAATCAGCATATTTTATCCTCTAACCACACACACACACACACACACACACACACAAACCAAAAAACCAAAAGACAAATGGTTGAGTTTGCCCAAGCTGATCCAATAAGACTTAATCCTAACTTCTACGGAACTATTAGATAAACGGTGGCTAAGCTGTCTGGTATCTATTTTGCTGTGCAAGAAGGGAGTCAACATATAGGAAAGCATATGCAAAAGGTAGAGAGGAACAAAGTCCTGAAGAAACTGTTTTAGTCCCTGGATCCAGCCTTACCTAAAGCAGTTTGCGTCTGTACTTCTGAGTTGGGAGAGGCAAAACATTCTTCCTTCATCTCCCTCAGCTTTTCCTTTTCAGTAAGCCCAGAAGATTTGGGGTCCTTATTCTAAACCTCAAGATTTCCCGTCTTGAATTCACTCGATGGAAAGGCCAGCATTCCCTGTAGCAGGCAGCTGAGAACAAAATTCCCTTAGGATGAACTTTGGTCCAGCCCAGATCTCTTAGAGTCTTGAGGGCACCTTCTCTGCCAAGTGCCTACTACAAAGAACTGGTGGGGTAAGGTTGATTTTGTTCAAATAGTATTACCAAGGAAGTTGTAAGAAATGAGTTTGAGGCAGGCTTATGGCACCCCACTCCACTGTTCTTGCCTGGAAAATCCATGGACGGAGGAGCCTGGTGGGCCGCAGCCCATGGGGTCACAGAGTCAGACACGACGGAACGGCTTTACTTATGTTACTTTCAGCCCAAGAACCTCAAATGCAAATGTCTTCCAGGAGTGAGTTAACTCAGGCTGACTCAGTTGGTCGTGATACACGCCAATTTTTCTTGAGGTATCCACTCTGGTCCTGGCAGTGTGTTTCGAGGGTCATGTGGCCTGTTCCATGCTCATCAGGAAGATGCAGAAGTTTCTTTCAGGAGATTTGGGATCAAGGAACAGAAAGGGCAGCAGAAACAACAGGCTCTTCAGGGATAATCGACAGCATTTAAGACAACATTTATGAAGCTGTGTGGAAGCCTGACCTGGAAGTGCAGGAAGGAGTGGGAAAGTCTGTGGATACATAAAAGGTTTTGGTTGAGCTTTCCAGGGAGTTCCTGGGAGCACCCCTGAGCCTTCCTGGGTGGGGAGGCAGGAAACAGAACTTTCCTCTAACTTCTTGCAGGATAAAAATGGAGGTTCTGTGTATTCACACAGCAAAATACTAGGGTATTTTCCCTTAAGTCCTGTTCCCCACCCCCTTGGTGTTTCCAAGTCTTCTGTGCATTTGATGGTGTGCCCTGTGTAGCTGGTTGCTTGGGCTCCATACGTGGAACTCAGCAGACAGAGCTCAGCAGAGCTAACACCCTACTGAGGTTCCAGTTTTCCCCTTCCCAATGTCACTGATGGAGAAGAGAAGTCTCCCAGTGGCACGTAGCTGAGAACTGGACCTCCCTGGGGTGGGGCCAAGCCCAAAGGTCTGAGGACCATCATCAGAGAGGGTCCAACAGAGAACACTGTTGGGAGGTGGGGGATGGGGAGAGGTCCCTGGCTGGTCCAGGTTTTGACGGACACAGTCATTGGCTTCGGCCTGAGATAAAGGACTCCTGTTGCCAAGGGAAACTGAGGCCTTTTGGAGGAGTACAGGACTGGCTGGAAGGACCTCAGCCGTCCAGGGGCCAAGGGGAGGGGAGGATCAAGCTGTGACAATGGCAGCCCGGATGAAAGCCCAGCCCGTCTCTGTCTATCCCCACTCGTGGTGCAGTGGAGGGCATGTTCCCTAATGTCTTTTTGACTTGATTTTCTTCTCAGTAATGTAGGGGTGAGAACACTTGCCTGGCAGACCTGCTGTAATTACTAGATGAGAAAAAGCATGTAAAGTGTCGTATGGGGTTCCTGGCAGATGTGATGGGCTTGGTCAAGGCTGCTGCTCCTCTGATTTCTCTCCCTATTTGTTTTGCATCGAACGTTTCTACCTGGACCAGTAGTGCCCAGGAAGACCATCTTTCTCAGCACTAATTTCCAAGCGCTAATGGCAGGTGCCCTGTGTATATTTGAGTTCCTTCCTTTATGGGCTCAGTGAATTTCTATTGAACATGTGCTCTGAGCTTTGATCTACATTAGGCACAGTTGATACATCATGGACAAAGCAGAAGCTGTCCCTACTCTCATGCTTTATGCATTTAGCCAGTACCAGGAGCTGTCCCCCTACTCATCGCCACCTTGGGCTATACCCTCTTTCCCCTCCAAGGCCCAGTATGACATAGGTATTATTATCCCTGCTTTACAGAAAGACAGCTGTGACTTAGGTGGATGTGAGCTCCTGGGTAGACGAAGGTATAAAACAGAATGGACTCCAGGGTCAGAGACGACTTCAAGACTCCTGCTAATGAATGGAATCTGGGCTAGGGGCTCTCCTGTGGGCCAGAGCAGGCTTGACCTTCCCTGGTTGAGGGGAGGAGGTAGGTATGCCTCAGTGAAGAGGCCGACGTCTATTTTCCAATTCTAGGGTGTGTGTGTGTGTGTATGTGTATGTATGTGTTTGTGTGTAAGAGAGACAGAGGGAAATAGACAGAGGCTGTAGACTTTGTACCCTAATTGCAGCTTCATAACTGTGACTTTAGATAATTGTCTTACGGCTCCCTAAGCCTCAGTTTCACCGTCTGAAAAATGGAGATTATGGTTTGACTGCTGTCAGAGCTGAACGCAGCGGGGCCTGTGACATGCTTAACCCAGGGCCTGGCACAGGGCACGTGGGGCCCAAGTCCTCCCCTGCCCAGGCCACCAGGAGTGGGTGGTGTGATGCCCATCTCGCAGCAGGGGAAACGGAGGCTTGGAGGGCTCTGATATTTACTGCTCTTCTGGGGGTCTTGCAGCAGCTGGTGGCGGGGGGGTGGGAACCAGAACCCAGAGCCTTTCTATCTGACTCCAAAGCCCTCTCTTTGATGGATTATTATTGGTTTTTCTTCACTTTTAATAACACTGGCTTCTCTGTGTACACTGTGGCCCAAGAGTCTGCAAGTTGGGGAGTCCGTGGCAACATTCTGGGCTGCTCCTGGGCACTGTTGCTCTTTGCTGGGGGGCAGGTCTTTCAGACTAATGGTAAATTCCCCTTCCCCACTAGGACCCTGGTCCCGAGGAGCAGCATTGTCATACACACAGTGACACTTTTGTTTTATAAATGCATGTTTTAAAATTAAACTGACAAAATCTGCATGTGGTTTAAAAAAAAGGCAGAACAAAATGGTCCAAAGTCGAAAGGATTGTCTCTTCAAGTTCAGATTCTTAGGCTCCTCTTCCAGGGGAAACGATGGTTGTGACAGTTTCTTATTTTTAAAATTTTCAAATTTTCTCCCCGTTTGTAAGTATTTGTATGTTTGTGTATGCGTGTGTGCGTCTGTATCTACATATCCTTCATTAATGCCAGTGGGTGCTTACTCTATGTACACACACACACACACACACACACATACTACATCCTCTTGTGCCTCTCAGTAACTTAGAAAATATTTTGTATCATCTCTGTTAGGTCTGCTGCTGCTAAGTCACTTCAGTCGTGTCCGACTCTGTGCGACCCCATAGACAGCAGCTCACCAGGCTGCCCCGTCCCTGGGATTCTCCAGGCAAGAACACTGGAGTGAGTTGCCATTTCCTTCTCCAATGCATAAAAGTGAAAAGATAAAGTGAAATCGCTCAGTCGTGTCCGACTCTTAGCGACCCCATGGACTGCAGCCCACCTGGCTCCTCCATCCATGGGATTTTCCAAGCAATAGTACTGGAGTGGGGTGCCATTGCCTTCTCCACCGTTAGGTCTAGCTTATTCTTTTTTATCTCATTAGGTGAACTAGGTCTAGGCTAACTGGATTTCTTCTAAGGCCAGTAGTATAAGTCTTGCATTTGAGACCAGGAGCTGGCAAATTTATTTCTGAAAGGGCCAAATAGTAATTGTTTTAGGCTTTGTGGGTCATATGGCCTCTCTCAGAACTACACAACTCTGCGCTTGTTGTACAAAAGTAGCCAGAGACAACATGTAAATGAATGAGTCTGTCTATATTTGAGCACATCTTTATTTATAAAAAGTCAGTGTGCCGTGTCTGTCCTGTGGCCTGTAGTTTTCAAAACCTGATTCTACATCTTGCATGAGTGGTTGTCTGGAGAAAGGATCAACACCTCAATTTGCAGGAGAAAGGATCAACACCTCAATTTGCAGTTTCCAAATGGCCTAATTCTTACATATCTAAAAACCTCAGGTATAGGCATTAAGATGTGTAAAGTAACCGAAGAAATGGATAAATACTCATTTATGCAAGTGTTTGGGCGTTCGAGATATTAGACCTTAGGATCATGTCACCTGGAGAGTGAATGAGACTGAAAGTTCTAAAATTTTCCCATGTATGTATACAACTTATGCTCTTAATTGTTAATATATCTCCTTATCCTAATACCCTAATACACATTAACTGATCAAATGTGCCCTGCTCTGGCCACCTTCATGGCATGTACATGGCTAAAACCATCAATAGTTCTGCTGCTCCTGGGGTTAAACAAAACTGCCTGGGGCCCCTCTCAAGAAGGAAGTCAGGTCCTGAGGGAGGCGCTCCTGAGCAGCTTAAGGGACGTGAGCACAGTTGGCCAAAGCCTGAACAAGGGCTGTTGGTGTTCTTGGCTGAGGGCGCAGCAGGCGTGGAGGGAGATTGGAGGATTCAGAGGAGGCAGGAGGCAGAGGCAGGCTCTGAGCAGAGGCGGCAACTGGGGCAGGAGTCAAGGGGGTGGTCCTGGGGTCCCCAGGGGAAACCTTGGAAGGAAACTTTGAGACAGGAACATATGATTTTAATTAAAAGTGCTGGTTCATTCGTCTGCTTTCGTCCCTGTGCCTCCAACAGTCCCTAGGACATAGTAGGGCTCGGTTCACGTTTGTTGGATGAATAAATAGGATGAGTGAATTGAGGTAATGAATACCGCTCAAATGACTTTTTACAGTCAATGTGACAGCTATCTATTTGCATATCAAATCATGTAACAGTGCCTGGCACATAAATGCATGAAGTGTGGTGGTTATTAATGTCACCAGCTATTGTCACAGTGAATTTCAAATACAAGTGCAAATAATGATGATAGCAACAAATGTTTGTTGCATTATACTATGCAAGTTCTGCTTTTAAATACTTTAAATGACTTCTTTCATTTAATTTGTGCAATAAATCAAACTACACACTGTCATTGTTCCATTTTACCGATGAGAAAACTGAGTTACAGAAAGATTAAACTAATGTATGTCAAACTAATAGCTAGATACGAAGTAAAAGCGTGCCTCAGGTGTTTGTTGGAGCAATGGTTCTCTAACTCCAGTGAGCATCAGACTCCCCTGGAGGGCACATTAAAACAGATTGCTGGGCGCCACCCGCCAGTGTGAGGAAAGGCCCAGGAAGTTCCATTTCTAACACATTCCCTTTTGAAGGCCAGAGGCCCTACTTGATAACTGCTAGTTTAGAGAATTTTGTGACTACCATTCCAGTGAAGGCCGATTTGGTTAATGTTGGCTATTCTTGGACCCCCAAAGAACCTTATCATCCTTTAGTGATGATGCCCCATCCTTTTCTCTCACCTCCCCTATGTTTCTCATCTCAAGGGCTCCTGCCAGTTCGGCCAGCGTGGTCACAAACTGAACCCCAGGAGAAAGACACAGAGTTGCTTCAGAAGTGATGTGCTGAGTTCAAGGTCCAGGCTCCAGAAGTGATGCCCACAGTTTTTCTATGAGCGGGTGGAGTGTGTTTGGTCTCTGCCTGAAACACAAACACAACTCTTCTCTGATTTTAGTGTCTTACCCCTCACAAGTGCTAAATTACCCCATAAACAAAATACATCTGGTGTTTGACTTATGGAAAATATTTCTCTCCGGTTGAAAAGAAGTGTGTGGACAGTCTGACTCCATTAATTTCCACTGGAGTGACTCGGAACCATCTGCTCAGGCTCTGCTGCAAGGGGAGGGGTGAGGGCTGGCCACTTGGCGGGCGGCCTGGGGAGCGCAGCCTGGGCTCCACGGGTCTCTGGGTAGGGGTCTTTGTCACTGGTGTCTCCGACAGGTTGGGGAAGGTGTCCTGACATTGCTTTGTTTACTCTGGAGTTTTCTGAGACCCGCTGGACACACGGAGCGCTCTGTCCTGGTGGAGACAGCCTGGACCCAAGTGCCTTCCTCTCCCTGATTGGGGGTCTGCTGGGTGGGCTGCTGTGGCCAGGATCCCTGTGATAGCTGTGTGGTCCAGTACAATGGACACTTCCTGGTCTCTCAAAGCAGCTCTTCTAGTACGGTTCTGGGCCCTCCCTTCAAGGCTTGCAGGAAGTGAGCGGGACTCCCTCAGGGACCCAGCTGTCTGCAGAGAGCAAGATCTTGGGGAAGGTGCAATAAGCTTTGCCACTGGGGCCCCTAGGAGCAGCTAGGCTCTGAAGTGGCACAGACTTGGGTTCAAACCTGGCTTATTCTTGCTGTGATCACACGTCCTTTGCCAAACTGTTGTGAATCTCCCCGACCTCTGTTTCATCTTTAAAATGAAGATTTTTTTTTTTTTTACAATCAAAGTGACAGTTATCCAGTTGCTTATCAAGTCTCTTGAAGAGTGCCTGGCACATAGAAGGTGCTGGAATGACAATGGCTATTGTTATTATTATCAGTTATGAATTCTACATGCTGCACAGTGACCGCCCCTCCCCCACCTCCAGTGTGCACATCTCCCTTGCGTGAGGGCAGGACCAGTGAATATATTAGGTGATGACTTTGAGTTAACCCAGAATGAGATTCTCTAGGTCAGCCTGACATAAGTGGTGAGTCTTTAAATGGGACTGAACCCTTTCTAAACCCAGAGAACTGGAAATGTGAGAGGATCCGTGGAGGCGGCCACGTGGCCCAGGTCTGGGAGCAGCCTAAGAGTGGTTCACAGTTACAGTCAGCAAGGCAGTGGGGGCCTCAGCCCCACGCCCACAGGGAAGTGAATTCTGCTTGTGACCTGAGGCAGCTTGGCAGCCATCTTTTCCCAGTCAAGCCACCAGAGGAGAACACAGCTTAGCGGACGTCTTGATTTCAGTTTCCTGAGACCCTGAGTAGAGGACACAGTCAAACTCTTCTCAACTTACAACCTGTGGAAACTGTGAGATAAGAAATGTGCATTGTTTTTAGCCACTAAATTTGCAATAATAAAAGTAGCAATAGAAAATTGGTACAGAGAAAATAACATCTACCTCAGAGAAATATTATGGGAAATAAATGTGCTGATTTGCAGAGAGCATACAAGACAGCTGGATAGAAGTTCCCTGGTGTGGCTGCCCTGGGTTTCAGGCTGTCTCCCCAGCCAAGTGGTAGAGCCCTTCATCCCTCATCGGAAGCACGTTCTTGCCCTAAACTCTGAGCCTGTGAGCTGGGGTCTTGCTGACCTGACCATCTTCTTCCTGGGGGTGGCTTATATCTTGCCATGACTGGGTCTTGATGCCCACCACTGCCCATGTGAGGTCTAAATATCGACCACTTGTCTGGATCACTATTTTTTTGCTCCACATTTTTGCTGAAAGCATTTTCATTCTTACAAGGCTGGCTCATCCTGCGGGTTTCTGCTCAAATGTCACCACCTCTGAGAAGGTGACACTTAGATGACAACTTAGATACGCTCTTCTCCCTCGCCAGTCTCAGGGTCCCTGTTTGTCTCCTTCACGGCACTTTCACAGTCTGTAACTAAGCTTCTCTTAAGTTGTTTGGTTTAATGCACTTTTCCCCAGTAGTTTCTCAGGCCCACGAGACCAGATGCCATGCTGGTTTTACTTACTGCTGATCCCAGTGCCAGCTTGGTGCAAAGCATGAGCAGGGGCTCACTCCACATGTGTGTGCAGTGCCTAGGTATGCCCGTGTGGCTGTGTGAGGGCACCACCATACTCAGCCCATGCTGACCCCCAGCTCTTCTCTGATAGCCTGAGATTTCTGTCCTCACCGCTCCGGGCATACCAGCTGATTCCGAGAAAACTTCCAGTGGGATTGCCCCAGATTCAGGCAGCTGGCACTCCTCATCCTCATTGCAGAGAAGATTCTTGACCCCCATTGTCCTCCAAGCCACTCCCTTCTCTCTGTAGCTGAGTCCTATTCCCCAGGCTTCTACTGTGCCTATCCCCAGATACCATGTTTCAGCCTAAATAGAATGAGATGCTTATGTACATTTCAAGAATATATGAGTGTAGAGTCAATCCTGGGGTCTCTGTGTGATGAAGAACAAATACAGGGTTTGCTGACATACAGACAAGCTATTCAGATCCAAGCTCTGCCAGTGACTAGCTTTCTGACTTCAGCAGTAAGTCATTTCCTTGGGCCTCAGTTTCGTCATCTGAAAAATGGGATAATTACATCCACATGAAAGGGTGGCTGTGAAGGGGATATGAAATGTGTACAAAGCAAACGTAATTACTGTTCTCCCCAACTTCCCCTTTCCAGCTCTAAAAGTGGAAGAGAGAATGGGGGTCAAGAATCTTCTCTGCAATGAGGATGAGGAGCCAGCTGCCTGGATTTGGGTGCAATCCCACTGGAAGTTTTCTCAGAATCAGCTGGTGTGCCCAGAGCAGTAAGGACAGAAATCTCAGGCTATCAGGGAAGGGCTGAGGGTCAGCATGGGCTGGGTGTGATGGTACCCTCACACAGCCTCTTACTCTATAGCAAAGAAGACCACACTCAGTGTAGTGTGAGTGACGGATGAAGAAAGAGAACTGTTGGTAGGACCAGGCTGTGAACACCCTGGTCAATATCCTGGCAGTCCTGGCCAGTGGGACAGGTCTGGTCCACACTTCTTTGCATTTCCTCAGGCAGGATTCCTTCCTGTGGAGCAGGTTATCACCAATGGGACCATTTCTGTATTCATCCAAAGCTCCTGATTAGAGGCTCATGAATATTCAAATACTTGTCTTCCCTTATTTGCCTGACTATTAGCATTCTGTCTCTAGGCTTATTTTGCGGTTTTTCTCTATTGCACATTTGTTCAGTGATTCACGCTTCATCGTCTGATGTGACCAATTTTGAGATGATCCCAGCTATTCCCGGTTCTCCAAAAGGCTGGGTCTTCTCTCTGCCCTGGCTGCCAGCTTTCCCTTGCTCTTTCTGATTCCAAAGATGAGTGGGTGGTGGAACAGCCTGCAGAGTGCCACTCTGGGAACTTGCTTCTGCATTTTGTAAATTCTTATTAATAATAATAATTCAGCACATATGTCTATCACCTCAAATTTTGCAAAAAGATTTTATATCATCCTGTTAACATTCTTGCTTTCTGCAAATGCAAAAAGCTGACATTCTTTTCTGAATGGGGCCGTGTCTCTTTTCCTTCTGAATATTTAACAATAAGATTTGAACAAAACAGAATCTGTTCTAAAGCCCAGCTGTAAAATGATTTCTCACAATGGCACGACGTAGAGGGGAATTTGTCCTTCTCCTTCCCTCTGCTGCTGGAGCTTTGTGTGAAGTGTGTCCAGCTTTGTAGGAGATGCAGAGCATTGTTGGTTCCTCTTGTTGCTGCAACACATCATCACAGACTTGGTCACTGAGGAAAGCACGGATTTCTTCTCTTACAGCTCTGGAAGTGAGAAGTCTAAAATGGGTCAGAGGGACTGTGTTCCTTTTCTTCTGGAGGAAACTTCTTTTCCTTGTCTTCTCAGCTTCCAAAGGCAACTTGCATTCCTCGGCTCAGGGCCCCTTTCTCCATCTTCAGAGCCAGCACTGCAACGTCCTCACATCTCCCCCAACCTCAGTTTCTCTAACCTCATTTCCTTCTCTGAATTTGACCCTCATGCCTCTTTCCTAAAAGGACTTTGTGATGACTTTGGACTTTGTGATGACTTTGGGCCCACTTGGATGATCTCCTCATATCAAAATCCTTAATTTAGTAACACCTGGAGAACTCCCTTTGCCATGTAAGATAACGTGATCACAGGAGGTTAGGACCTGAATATCTTTGGGTCGCTGTTGTTCCTGCCACACCATCTTTCTGGTGTGATAAGAAAACTCAGATTGCTTGGGACTGTTGCCTGCTTGCTTGCATCTAGGGTACAGATCCTCTGGCTCCTCTTCTTCCTCTCTGCAGGGTGGACTCCTAACAGCTGCCATGAGTTTCTAAGCTGCAGGACCACAATGTTTCCAATGATTATATGGAAGGCTTGAAGGGCTTGACAACAAATATCCAACTGCCTAACCAGATCTATGTATGCCCAAAGCATCTTTCTTAAATGCAATACCCAGTTTTACCCCCACAATCACCTCTGAAACACGTTCAATTACAGCTGAAGTACAGAGAAGTTAAATAATGTGCTGCCTGTTTCTTGTGTAATACATTTCAAATTCAGACCTGATTTTGTGACTTGGTACCTGTTATTTCACCTCTCCACCTGTAAGTACCCATTTCGCAATTGTGAGCATTAAATGAGGTAAGGTTTGTACAGTGCTTTTTATAGGTTCTGGATCAATGCATGTTGACTGTTTTGTAATAATTATCATTACCATCAGGATTATCATCATTTCTGAGAAATGCATTTTCTGTGCTTGCTGAGAACATTTTTGAAGTTGCTGGTATTATTGCTCCTGGGGCATGCACAGAGGTGATTCTCCAAGATTTGTGGGACCCTGGAAGGTCCACATTGATTGGTATGTCCTGTGCAACATAAACAGGGCCAAGTGCCTTGGGCACACTATCGCATCTGATCCCCAGTGGGTAAATACAACTATTGCTCCACTTTACACACAAAGGAGACAAGGCTGGCGGAGTGAAGCGGCTTGTCTATCATATTACTGATGTTAACTGGTGGAATCACAACCCCTGGATGGGCCAGAGCCTGGGCACCTAATCCTAGACCCTCTGTGCCTTGCTGAGTCAGTCCTGGGTAGACATCATAGGCTGTGCTGTCCTCATCCGTCTCTGATGGTTAACACGCCCTGCAGCCTAGAGGCCTGAAAGAGCCTGGGCAGGCTGAGAGCCCGTCGATTAGAGCTCATTGGGATGCCAGTGTCTCAGGCAGAAATCGGCTCTTCTGACTCAGTCCCCATCTCACTGGGCTCCTGTCTGATGGAGCAATGGGCCCCCTGGGGCACTTCTTCATTCTGACTCAGTCCCCGTCTCACTGGGCTCCTGTCTGATGGAGCAATGGGCCCCCTGGGGCACTTCTTCATGCCTGCCCAGAGCTATTTTCTTATATACGTCCTTCTCGACCACCATAAAAGTCAACATTTACATCAAGACCGATATTAATGCCAAAGCATAGACAGCAACTGGGGGAGTTTTCTTTAGAACAGAAAATGTCCAATTTCAGAGATCTTGCTCGAGTGCAAATAAGTGTTGACTTCAGTCCTTCTGGGAGCTGCTGCCATGCATACCAACAGGGTCCCAGAGTTGCACCGAGACATCCAGGCTTCTTACAGAGTGTTTGTCAACAGGAGGATCTACGTGGTGCTGGTGGAGTTCTTGAATAATGTATAAAATCCACACGTTAAGGTTGATTAAAATCCTTAGTGCGTTATCCAACTAGAGCAAAAGGCTCTTGAGTCTCTGATTGTTGAAAATCATTGATCTTCAAGGACTTTTGTTCTCATGCTGTGCTCTAAGACAGTGAATTCCAGGACCATTCTATCCATGAGGAGACCAGCATGAAAAAAGGAACACATGAAGACATCTCCATGTCAAGTCATACAGGATGGGAATATTGCATCATATATTTGATCCTCAGTGAGACAGCAAGGAAGGAAAAAATTCAGAATTTGTCTCTTTTGCTACTTATTCCCAGACAGAAAACTAAAAGGAAGGAAGGCATGAGAATCCAGTCACGAGGGTGTCAAGAACAATGTTCGGTGCTTTGTCACCTGCCATGTGTTTGATTATGTCATCAGGACACTAAGGAAGCTGTGACCTCTGATCTGACTTGTGGCGAACAGACCTATGAACCTGGGTTTTCTTAAACAAGCTTGAAGGTATGAAGCGGGTCTGCTCAGGAAACCACTCACAAGAAGGCCCTGATGAAAGCAGACACCATGATATCCAGACTCTGGAGAGAAAACTTGGTCTCGCCCAGGATGCTATGTCGGTCCTACGCCTGTACCTTCATTATTTTTCAGAAGCTTATTGGTTTTGCAGGTCATAGATGGAGACAAATGTTGCCCCGGGATGTTTCATACTCCGATAACTGGTGTTCTTATAAAAAGGGGAAATTTGAATACAGAGCTATTGTCCATAGGGAGAATGCCATGCAGAGATATATGGAGATGTTGGAGTTAACACTCCTGTAAACCACCAAGTGTCAAATATTGCTAAGAAACCACCAGAAGCTAGGAGAGAGACCTGAAACAGATCCTTCCTCATAGTCCTCAGAAGAAACCAAATCTGCTAACACCTTGGTCTTGGACTTCTGGCCTCCAGAACTTATGAGACAATATATTTCTGCTGTTGAAGCCCCTCAGTTTGTGGTACTTTGTTTCAGCAGCCCTAGAAAAGTTTGGTATGTGAATTACGCATTACTTTGTTCATGTGAAATTTGGTAAGTCCGTTATGTAAAGCCGACCAAAGCCCTGAGTGAAGAAGAGTTTGACAACCTGGAGACTTACTTGCCCAGTTCCCTTCTCCCCAGAGTAGCTCTGGAGAAGCTAGAAGTCTCTAGAATACAGTTTAAAAAAATCACTGACTCCTCTAAGAATAGAGAAAGATGCTGAGATAACTCGGCAGCAACAGCTGAATAGTGGAGCTGCAGCAGCTTCCGGAAACACTGTGTGGAGAATTCAAAGGCTTTGCTCAGGCTTTCCAGGTGGCTCAGTGGTAAAGAATCCACCTGCCAAGGCAAGAGATGCCAGTTAGATTCCTGAGTCAGGAAGATCCCCCGGAGAAGGAAATGGTAACCCACTCCAGTGTTCTTGCCTGGGAAATTCCATGGACAAAGAAGCCTGGTGGTCTGCAGTCCATGGGATCACGAAGAGTTGGACACGACTGAGTGACTGAGCATGCACACAAGAGGAAAGTATGCAGGGATTGATTATTGATGTCTGTCCCAGGCATAGTAGTTGGGAGGGAAGTATTAGGTCACAGCAATTTTCCTCCCTGGAGCAGTCCAGCAAACACATTCAGCAAAGAATAGTTTAGAGAGATGAAGTGTCTGGCTCGAAGCCACACACCATCTCTAGAATCAGATGAATTGGTTGATGTTTCAAGTCTGGTTCCTGTATGTGCGATATTTATTCTCTGTAGATTCATATAGAGTCACTGCAGAGAACATGTTTCCTTCAGGGAAGACCAGGTTACCAAGGTCTTTGGGCCGGGGGTGAGGTTTGCGCCTAGCTTCATTCTTCTGACACTGCTGATTGTACTGCTAGAATGTCTTTTGCTCCTGTGTCTCTGAAATGAGCCTTTTCTGTTGTTCAGGCTACTCCTTCTGGCCAGTGGTTCCTAATCAGGGGTAATTTGATACCCAGGGGACATTTATGTCCCAGGCAGTAATTGGGCACATTTTTGGTAGTCTGGTAGTTGCAGCTGGGAGTGAGGACGCTAGGGCATCTAGAGATGAGGTCAGGGATACTGCTAAACATCCTACAGCGCAAAGGACAGTCCCCACAGCAAAGACTGATGTGGCCTTAAATATTGCTTGACAATGTCAAGTAACTGCTTTAGAGTTACCCTCCCTGCTCGCCATTCTTCTGAAAGCTTCCTGGGAGTTGCCTTAATTTTTTCTTTCTCCTTCTCTGCAAGCCCCACTTCCTAGAACTACCTTTCTGATCACTTTTCTGTGGAAGTTCCCATCCCATATTGGCCTGGAGCAGGGGAAGGTACGCTGGGAGCAGCGAAGAGTGCAGTGGTTGGCCAGGGTCTTGACCATATTTCTCTGGAGAGCATCACTAAGCCCGGAGCCTTGAAGCAAGAGGTTCTGGGGAAACAGACCCTGAGGGCACTAAGGACAAGCTGCTCTCCCAAAAGCTGTCCTGCGGATTTGACCTCTCTCCTTCTGTGGAGTCACTGCCCTAGTGACAGTTTGCATCCACCCCTGAGGGCTGGGTTTAGTTTCTCCCGCTGGGCAGGATGCTGGAAGGACACTGTCAAAAGTGGGACTCAGGTAACAGAGGGGGAATTTAGTTATCCCTCCTGACTCTATTCCACAGGGTTTTCTGTTTCTATTTCTAGAGAAGAAAAATTTGCTTTTTATAATATCACAGGATTTTAGAAACCAGGTTTCCTCAAAGATCCGGTTATGGACTGTGAGAGGACAGAATCTGATGGTATTTGAAATGATCTGTTTACATGTCCATTGTCTGTTTCCCTTACTGGCCAGGAATTCCTTGAAGTCAAGGGCTGCATGTTGCCTGCTCTGTGTCTTCCTGTCTCTAGCATTATGCTGTGTGCAGGAAGCACTAAGCCATGTTTACTGAATTGATAAATGAAGGCATTGATTAGATGGGAGTTGAAACCCAAGCTCTGCTTCTGTGTGTGTGTTGTCACAAAAACAGTGCCTGGAACATAGTAGGTATTCAGTAAGTACTCATTGAATTAAATGTTGGGTACTGCTGCCTCAGTCTCTGTGCTGAGCATTTTAATGCGTAGTAATTTGCTTAAGTCACATCACAACCAACAAGAAGCAGCTATCTTTCCATTTTATAAGTGGGGATGTTAGGGGCAGAGAGGTTTAGTACCTTGATCAAAGTCACACAGCTGAGGAATGTCAGAGCTAAGACTTGAGTCTGAAGCATAAATCTAAGCTGAGTGTGCTACAGCCTCACTTTGGATGTAAAGACCTTTGGGGCCTCTATTGTCTTTCACTGGACTGTAGGGAGCTTCTGCCTGAGAGATGGGCCTGGTGAAATCAGTGTTTGGGAAGAAGCATCAGGTAGGGGTACAGGGAGCAGAGGCAGACACAGGAGCTATTGCAGTAGCATGGGGGACCCATCCAGACCAGAAGAAAAGGAAGACGACGAGAGGGGTGGGCAGCCTGCAGGAAAGAGAGGTCGTATGGATTTACAGGGGCCTGGGGGCTAGGGACTGAAGAAAATGAAAGTATTGGGGGGAAAAACAGCAAGTTTAGGAGACGTGGGTGTAGGGACAGCAAAATGTCAAATTTATTCTGGATCATGTTGAATTCAAGGCTACTGAGGATCATCTAGAAGGAGACACAAAAAAGGAAATAAGCCACTTGCAGTATCATGTGGTAGAAACCCATCACAAATAACTTAGAGTTAGAGGAGCGTGCATTGGCTCTCATAAAAGGATTCGGTGCTACCTTCAGGCGTGATAGGATCCCGGGCTCAGTAAAGATGCCAGGGCTCGAATCCTCTCCATCTCCTGAGCAGACGGATTTCACAGCAACCAGAAACCCCAAACTTACATCTTAGCAGCTTAGCAACTTGCGGGTGGGCGTGGGAGAAGCAGAGAGAATGATCTGGCGGCTTCCGGACTCCCAGGCTTCTGGCAGTCAGTATCCCTCCCTGGGGTAGGGGAGGTGGGGTTCTCTGTGCCAACAGCCTTTCCAGAATCACTGAGAGGACAGGTTAGCGCTGCATTGTCCATCGGGTTGGTGTGTGTCGCTCATTCCGCCAGATGCACATCCTAGAAGGGGGTCTTTCAGAAGGCAGGATCAGAGGGGACGGTAGGCGCTTATGACTCTCTTTAAAAAAACACCCCCTGGCTGCTTCTTAAATTCTTCTTGACTTTCCTCTGGGTCTCTAGGTCAAGGGTGTTGCTTGGGAGTAATGACTGTGCTTAAGAAGAGGCACTTAGGCCATTAGCACAGGTAACTGAGAGTCAGGGTAGGAAAAGGCAGCAGCCCCTTGACAGTTTTATTGCTTGTTTTGTTCACAGTTACCTGCAATATGGCAGAGCTGCAGATGGATAGAAATATGCTTCAGTATAACACATTTACAGCAGGGGGAGAAACGCCCCCCAAAACACAACTGCTCAATGCCAAAAGCAGTCTTTGCATTTCCTAATCTGTGTTGCTTTCTGAAAACAAAGAGACAGATGATTGTTGCAGTAATGGACAATTTAGCTGTGATCAGACCCTCAAATGGTCCTTTAAACAGTTGGTCATAAGTATAAAATCAGAGTATTATGATTCACAGAAGAGGAAGATGAAAGCAGACCCTGACGACAGAGCCTGAGATGAAGCTTAGAGCTAGGATTCGAAGCTGGAGATGCAGGTCTTCAAAGCAAAATGAGGGATGGTCTGGGCTGGGCTGACCCTAAATTTCTGAAGACATGTGACAGACATGCAGATTCCCCTGGCCCCCCTTCAGGATGGACTTGTGGCCCCAGATGTGTGGTCAGCAGATGGTCTTCAGTTATCAGCCTCCTTCATGGATGGCCTCAGCTTGAAGACCCACAATGAGTCATTGTGGGGTACGTGGCAGGCTGAGGAATAGCCCCATAAGATATCCACATTCAGAACCTGTGAATCTGTTGCCTGAGATGGCAAAAATGACCTGGCAAATGTGATGACATTAAGGGCCTTAGGTAGGGAGATTATCCTTGATTATCTGGTAAACTCTAAAGGTAACCCCAACGGGCCTTGTAGGAGGAAGGCAGGAGGGTCAGAGTCTAAGAAGGAATGTGACGATGGGAGCACAGAGACAGAAATGTAGTGATGGGGGCAGAGGCAGAAGTGATATGTTTTGAAGATGGAAGAAGGACCATAAGCCAAGGAGTGCAGGTGGCCTCTAGAAGCTGGAAAAGATAAGGAAACAGATTCTCCTCTAGGGCCTCTGGAAGGAACACAGCTGTGCCAACATCTTGATCTTAAGCCTCTAAGACCCATCTCAGACTTCCCACCTCCAGAACCATCCAAAGACGAATTTGTGTTGTTTTAAGCCACTGAGTTTGTGGTTCTTTTTTACTTCAGCCATTGGAAACTCATACAGGACCTAAAGACATGGCTGTCCTAGCCCAAGACAGGGCAATGTCACAGGCAGGCCATCCTAGCTCCAGGTCACCCTATGCGGGGGAGACAGAGCTAAGACTGGTCCTTCTTCAGAACCTAGCTCCCCCTCCTCCTGCTTTTGCTTTCTCCCCACTCGCTTCCACACGGCTTGATCCCAAGGACACTCCAGTACACACGCTGACCTTCAGTCACTCTCTTTGAGTCACGGGGAGCCTGTGCTGTGTTCACAGGTAGTGTTCCATACTGATCCAGAACTCGAGCATTAGGTCACCTTGTCCTGGCCTCCCAATGTGGTAACCTTGGTGTGTTACCTTTGTTCTTCAGGACTCAGTCTCTTTGACTGAAAAGTGAAGATGAAAAACTCCTGCCCAGAAGCTTGCTGTGGCGATTGACCGAGACCACATTGGCTCCATGTGGTGCAGAGCCTGCCTTGCTGTAAGTTCTCAACAGTATTCTTGATGCAACTGATGATGGTGAAATTGACACTGATGGATGTCACCGATGGTGAGAAAGGTGGTGAGGGTGAAGACAGTGACTTAAGAACCCCAGGGCCTTATGGCCAGGTCTGTGGTTTATAGACGGCATTCAGTAGAAAGTTCATATGTTACTTAGTTCTTAGTGCCCAGAATGGTCAGGGAGCAACTTACAGAGGAAAGACGTTTTTCAGGCTGATTTCTCATTAGCCCTACTTGCCATGTCTGATTGTACAGAGAGATTGCTGGGTTCTGGGTTGGATTCTGAAGTCTGTGGGAATCCAGATATACCCTGAACATCAGCTGGGCGTTGGCCCACCTAAGGAGCTGTTTCTAGGGGTCATTCCGGCCTTAATATCGGACTTAGCTTTGCTGTTCTAAGGCCTGGGCTCTGGGACTGTCTGTCCAAGGAGACAGATGACCTGTCTTGGTGGGGGGAGGGGGGCGCGGCAGGCAATAGATCTTGTCCCATCTTCTCCGGGAGGGCCCAAAACCTTCATCTGAGGCTGGAAACAAGTGAGGACCATGTAAAGAGAGAAGGTAGGAGATGACTAAGAGTTAAAGTACCTTTTTTTTTTTGACATGAAAAGAAACATAAACTATATTCGTGGATTACAACTATAAATCCTCTCGCCCCACCCAAAAGTTAGCTCCTTAAAGAACATAAAAAAATGACTCTCCTGCTTTTTGTTCCTCACCTTGGATGGTCTGCCTGGAAGGTATAATTTGCAGGCAAGCTACCAAGGATGCTCTGAACAAGAGCTGCCACAAAAGTGCCAGAGGACCCATGCTTGGACCTAACTCATAGTCTGCAAGTCCTCAGCATGGAGCTGACCAAACAGTTCCAACTAAATTAAACTCCATCCCGTTCTCCTGGGCTGGGCCTGTGGGTGCAAAGCCCCAGCTGTCAGCCCGGCTTCGTGGCTGAAGATAAATCACTGCAGCAAATGGACTATAATGAAAACACTGACAGATCCTTCAAAGTAATGGCGCTCGAGGGTTTCCCTTTCGTTACATTCTGTGTATTATGCAATTACTGCCTTGAAAATAGCCTTTTCTTCATTCTGAGAGTCGAGGCCTGGTTTCCAGAAGAGGGGCCGTGGGAGTCGAAAGAGGCCTTCGTGCTTGGGACCGTAGGCGTGTTGGATGCAGCCTGGGTCATTGTTGACAATTGCAGCAATTTTCTATTTCATGGAGGCTGGAATTGGCCATGTCTAATCACTAGAATCACTGCACTGAAGACCGGACAGGGCAAATAGGTCAGACTTCCCTCCCATCTGCAGTTGAGGTATTCACACCCAAGAAATGGATTTTATGTTGCCTTCCTGTTCTGTAAGAAGGGGTGTAACTGAACAAAGAACAATTTCTCAAGAGTGCCTACTGAGGTGGCCGTGGCCAGGGCCATGGTGGGATTGGGGCATGTACAGTTACCAGCAGAGAAAGGGCCCAGGTACAGCAGATCCTGGGTCAAGTTACAGAGTTAGGTCTTATAAGGACAGGTCCATTGAGAAGTACCTGGCCCATTGCCCTCTCTGGCCTGCCTCTGGCCTTCCTAAGTACTCCAGCCTCGGGAAGCATCTAAATCAGTATGAAGGCTTCCTGTTGGAAAGAAGTGAAAAGGTGCCCCTGAGGAAGTACTACTGTACTGGTAATCTTTTAAAAGACAACTCCCCCTCAATCTGAGTGAAGTTAAAAAGGGAAGTGTATTGGATAATGTGCAAGTAAAATCCATTCGAGTAAGGTATGTTTGGATACAGAAGTCCAGCTGTATCCTAGGGTGTCCCCTTCCTGCCCATTTGTGCTGGCTTCATGCCTGCACAGAAGCCCTGGGGAATTCCAGGCTGACAGGCTCTCAATTCCAGGACCAATGGGTAAAAGAAGATGACGTATCCCCAATAGTTCTAACACGTTTCAAAACTGAGACCCAGTGAACTGATGGGTTCACGGATATCACACTGAACCAATCACTGTGGCTAGGGGGATGCCAGGGACTGACTGGCCAGGCTTGGCCTGTCCCTGAGCCAAGGCTGGGCCATACCTCCTTCTGGAATAAATGGAGGAGTCAGCTCACTTTGGGACATAGATGGGGTTTGGAAGGGCGGTTTGCTCAGAAAATAGAGTACAGTTACTCAAAGAACTGGGGATTGGATATCAAGTGGACAGAGGCAACATTGTTCCCTATGCATGACGCCCGTCTGTAGGAGGAGCTGGATAAGTATTTGGGTGGCTTTCTCTTTGAGCAAAGTCACCCTCAGTATTCAACATAATCTTGGCACTTTGCAGATTTCCTAGACCCACTCTCCTTTGCTTAGTCAGCACTTTGACCATGCTGATGAGCATGGGGTATGGGTTTCTAATGGCTGCCAAGGGGCTTGAAGGTGAGAACTGGAAAGGCAGGGAAGTTAGCACCCTACAAGCGGAAACTTGATGAGTGGGGAATGAGAGACATTTGGAAGCAAACGTGCAGATGCAGTCCTGCTCCTTTTCCTTCCCTTCATAAAACCTTTCTAGAAGACTCTTGAGTTCCTCGTGAACACATCTGCTAAGAGACCCGTGCATTAGATTTCTATTGCTGCTGTAGCAAATTACCACAAACGTGGTGGCTTAAAGCAATATAAATGTATTCCCTTACAGATCTGGAGGTCGTAAATATAAAATGAGTTGGCAAGGCTGCATTCCTTCTGGAGGCTCTGGGGAGAATTCATTTCCTGGCTTTCTCAGTTTCTGGAGGCCACCTGCATCCCTGGCTCAAGGCCCCACACTGCCCCTCTCTCTGCTTCTGTTGAGACACCCTGGCCTCTCTTTTATAAGGACTCTTGTGATTCCACTGGGCCCACATAGATAATCCACGACGTGCTCCCCTTCGCATGATCACTAACTTAGTCACACTTATAAAATTGCTTTTGCTTTGTTAGACAGCATTTTCACAAGTCTGGGGGCTAGGATGTGGACGTCTTTGGGGTCCATTATTCAGCCAACCACAGTCCGTGATGGCTCTGGGAGACTCACTGTGTAGCTCTGGCCAGTGTAGGCCTGCATTGCCTCCTATTCCTTTTTTTCCCTCCTCTGCTTCAGTTCCCTTTTCTTCCTCACACTTGACCCCTGGGCTTGCACATCTCAAAGGATCTTACCCTTTGATCTATGCACCAGGCTCTGTTTTCGGAAGGACCAGGGTGAAGGAAGCTTCAGTGGACTCATTGGTCCCTGCATGTCCTTCTCTGGCAGCCTGTCCCCCTGTGCATGACAACTTGTGCATTTACACGTCTGGACATGGAGCCACATGCAGAAAGAAGTTGTGAATTTCTCATTTGTGTCCTCCACTTAGGGAGGAAATCCGGTAGGTGCTCCATGGATCCTTGAATGAGTGAATGATGAATTGGCTTTTTACCTGTCCTGGAATTCTTGGTTTAAAACTTACTTACTCTGAAATGTTTCTATTATACTTCCCTACCAATGCTTGGAATGTTTATACACAGTTCATGCTTCAGTGAGTTTTAATTGTGCAGATTTGTGCTCAAGGGCAGAATCAAGAAAGAATTAGGTGAATAAATATTTTTAAAGATCTAGGATAAGATCCTAGCTATATGACCTTGGACTAGTCACCTTATCTCTTTGTACCTCAATTTCGTTGTCTGTGAAATGGTACTAACAATTAAACTTATCCCGTAGAATTGATAAATTGATTAAATTTGTGCTGATGATATATAGAAAGTATTCAAGGCAATATAACTCTAGTTTCCAAAATATCTGATTTCAAGCAATTCTTATACATTCATAGAAGCTAAATTTTATAAAGATTTTCTTTATGGGTATCCATTTCTTCAGTGATACTTTCCAAATAGACTGCTTGACAGGCCCCTTAGTTGACTGACTTCATCCACAGTCGTTTCCATTAATCCACCTTCTAGCTGAGGCAGCTATGTGCCAGTGTTTGGAACAACTTGATATGAGCCAAAACCTGTATGGTAGGACTTTCTAGAGAGCGTTTCCATTCTTTATTGAAAGAGGTTGGAAAGGACAGCAGCCTTTGCCTTTCTCTTTTCTTCCCGTGTCTTGTAGAGACAAGGTCTGGAGGTCCTTCAGCCATTTTTCAACATGAAGCAATGAGCTTGAGGAAAAAGAATAAGAGAAGCTCAGAGAATCCTGACCTTGACTGATAGTGACCCTTGAACCAACATTGGCAGCCTTCTGCCTCCAGACTTCTAATTTGTCCCTTCTCAAGGATGATACCAGAGATGTGGAGAAAGAGATAGGAAATGTAAAAGTAGCCAAAATAATAAAAAAGGAAAAAAAAAATAGTGACAGAGATCAGTATCTCTCTTAGGATTTTAAAAAATCACAGAAAGGAAAGGAGCATACAACCAAAGCCAGCGCATCCCGTTCCCTCCAGTGGACAGAGCAGCTCGAAAGCAGAGATGTGCACCCGTGCTGTGTCGTTTGTACCTGGCATCCTGCCTGGCGTAGTAGGTGTTTGTTGAACAAACAAAGGAATCTTTCTTTTCACCTCTTTTAACTTTGGCCAAATCTATCTGGCTCATCAGAGCAGTCGTGATGACGGTTGTTTGGTGGCTTTCCAAAGACGGTACTATTTAAGATAGAGCACACAGCCGTAGGGGGCCAGGCAGCTGGATAACTGAACCTGGCTGCCCAGACCTGTGTTCACAAAACTCACACATTTCACCTGAATCTTAAAGAGGAAGGGGTTTCTAAGCACTTGCTCCAATTTGTGATTCTCCTTGGAGAATTTCGAATGAGGAGTCAAATATAAGGTTGTTAGGAGAAACTCGTTCATTAAAGTTCTGGCCTCTATCCCCAGGATCGTATGACCAAATGGGAGACATGTCAGCAATTTTCAGGATCCTACCTGGCTTCCAACTTGGATACCAGGAGCGGCTGCCAGCATCTCACCTGCACCACAGACCGCTTCCAAACTGTGGCTTCCCGAAAGGCAGCGACAGGGTCCTGTGGGCCTTGGGACATCTCATTCCACAGCACAGACTCAGTATCTCATTCATAACTGGGGTGCATAGCCAGTCTGTTGAGCAAGGATCAATCCTTAGACATTTATCTTCATGGTCTCTCATGGGCGAGATGCAAAGGCAAGAGAACATGTTCCTGAGTAATTTATTCTGTTCCCTGGCATTGATGAAAGGGATAGAAATAAATCAGTGTTTCTACTCAACTCATCTGAAGGACAAGCCAAAATCACAACATTAAAAATTAACATCTAAAACAGATTGTACATTACTAGGGATGAGTTCAGACCCAAAGTAGAATAATTGGCCAAATGAATCTACAAAATGTTGACTATGACAAATTCACTCTCATTTCCAGTGGTTAAGAAATAAAAGAAGACAGATTCTCTTCATTTCAGGCAAGGAAGATTTGAAGGAACAGCTCAGTAAAAACATGAGTTAAAGGAGGCACTAGGAAAAAGGCTAAGGCCCGAGATGTGGGGCTTTCTAGAGCACCGAATTCATCACTGTGCACAATCCACCAGGTCCTGTGCAATTCATGTCACAAATTACCAGGTTGTTCCTATTTTTGGAGCCACCCAAATTCTAGGTTGGAAAGTTAAATCACCTGTTAAAAGTTCTGATGATCTAAACAACTCATTCAGTGCCCATAATATACGTCTATTGATACCATCCATAGATATGAGGTTTGTATACTCATTCATCCACCGATGTGTCCAGCCAGCATTTATGGGGCACCAGCCTTTGCTGGGCCCTTGCCGGGGCAGAAGATACAATGATGGATTAGACAGAAACTTTGGTTTCAAAGAAATTAGTCCAGCGCCTGGCTTTAGAGCAGGATTTTCAATCTTTCCACACTATTAACTGTTTGGGCTAGACACTCCTTTTTTGTCAGGGCTGTTGTGTGCATTATAAGACACTTAGCAGTGTGCCTACCCTCTACCCACTAGATTCTGTGGCCGTTGCCCTTCTAGTCATGATTACCAAAAAATTTCTGCAGACCTTAACAAATATCCCCTGACCAGGGAGGGCAAAATTGCCCCCTGTTGAGAAGCTTTGCTTTAGAGTCAGAAACATAGCTTTTGTTCCTGCCTTGATCTCTTACTAGTTGTTTATTTAACAAATTGTTATTTAACTTTTCCTTATGCCCAGCACTTAACAGTTTCTGGCACAGAGTAGGTATGTGGCAAATGTTTATAGGTTAAATGGATGAATGAGTGAATGAATGAATGTCTGTAAGACCAACCTATTCCTAAGGAGCTGACAGGCTGTTAGGAGGATCTTGAGTCTTGCTATACACAAAGCCGAGCAAGCAATATATTCAATCAAAAATATGCCTCAGCTAAGCAAGGAAAAAAGCTGCTTATATGATGTTTAGTTGTGTAGGCCTGACAGATAATTGAGCGACTGGATTTTTCAGTTTCAACAGATTGGTTTGCCATTCTGTAGCCACAATAACAGAGCAAAGTAACAATCATGTCTATGTTTAATTTTCTGGAGGGTGTTGCATCTCTAAGGCTCACAGTCTGGCCAATTAAATGTGGCCGATTGGCACTCCCACACAAGTTTGGGGGCATTTAAAATAGCTCTCTGCAAAAGAAACAAAAAAGCCAAGCTGCAGAGAAAGTTTTAACTCTCTCAAGATTTCATATTTCAAAAGCAGGCTTGTGATGGTAAAATTGCTCTGGGTGACAGTGAATAGATAAGCCGTCCATTTTGAGCGTCCTGGTGTCAATCCAAGTGTCAGCTTTGTGGCTGGTGTCTGTGTCTCTTGGTGGAGTTGGATAGTTTTTTATATTTAAGGAAATCATCAAGCTTCCATTCATCACGGGGGAGGGGGGCGGTGGGGGCTGAGGTTATTGGGCTTTTGACCATGACGCCAACTGTTCAGAGGAAGTCATGATTGTCACTCACCAAGCTTTCTTAACTGCTTAGGCTTAAATGAGAGGTAGCTGATAGAAATGAAGAAAGACTCCCCTACCTTTTTTTTTCTCTTAAGTCTTCCAGACACAATTCATATAGGTTCATGTGGAGGAGACTATTTTTGTTACCTATTGCCACAGTAATGCTAAGTAACAGCCATAAAGTATCATAGTTGTTTAGTCGGTAAGTCATGTCCCACTCTTTTGTGACCCCATGGACTGTAGCCTGCCTGGCTCCTCTGTCCATGGGATTTCCCATGCGAGAGTGGATTGCCATTTCCTGTTTCAGGAGCTCTTCCCAACCTAGGAATCCAATCCATGTCTCCTGGATTGCAGGCAATTCTTTGTCTCTGATCCACCAGAGAATCCCAAATTATCATTGACATATGGCAATAGCATTTGTTTAGCCTAGAAATCTGAAGAGTTTAGCTGATCTCAGCGGGACTCAGCTGGGATGGGGCTGGGTTGGGGTGTTAGGGGTCCTGTGTATCTGGGGTCAAGTTCAGGTTGGCTAATAGGCTCTGATAACCCTGTCTGGCCATGCTCACCTTCTGGAGGTGGAATGGTTGTTGGCTGATTTAGGATGATCTTGGCCAGCTTAACTGGGATGACTTTCTCTGTCCAGGGGCTAGCTGGGAAATGTGCCTGTGGCAGTGACAAAGATATAAGAGCTTGCACTGTGTTTTCTAGCATTTCATTAGCCAAAGCTCATCACATGACTGAGGCCAGAATTAAAAAATCAGGCCAAAGACACTGCCTACCGTAAGTGGGCCCTGTAAAGTTACATGACCAAAGTGTGGGTATCAAAAGGTGTGACTAATTCAAATTGACTAATACATCAACACACTGCAGAGGCTAAACCCCAGAAAGTGCTGGGGCTTGACTTGATTGTCAAGCTAAATCTGAACAAGAAAGAGCCTTACAGAAATGTTCAGAGAAAGATAAAGAGGGAAGAGGTCCACAACTTGGGGAATGGCTCAACCACTGGGTTCCTACTTGGGTTCCTTATACTAATATCTAGTTAGGGAGAGCGTCGTAACACTGGAAAGGGTAGCACAGGTATGAGTAGGGGACAGTCTGGGTGGGGAGGCAACCAGCTCCCTAGAGAGTCCATATTTGTAGTCCCAAAGGCTTTCCACCCCAGACTATTGAAGGACTTGACCATAGAACTGCTGACAGTGATTGTGAAGCATCACGGTAAAATGATAGAGGCTTCCAAGAAAGGTAGGTTGGTTTTCAGTGGTTGACATTTGAAAGGGATATCTCCCTAATACATCTTAATTCACAAATGTTCTGGAGTATTATATTCTCTCACCCCATCAAATGCCTTTAGAATAACTAAAAATGCTGAATATATTCAACTAAAAATGAATAGCAGTGGTTTTATAAACCTAGGTCTAAGGCCATTTCTGGGCTTCCCTGGTGGTTTAGCTGGTAAAGACTCCACCTGCAATGCAGGAGACCCTGCTTTGATTCCTGGGCTGGGAAGTTCTCCCAGAGAAGGGATAGGCTACCCACTCCAGTATCCTTGGGCTTTCCAGGTGGCTCAGATGGTAAAGAATCTGCCTGCAATGTGGGACACCTGGGTTCGATCCCTGGGTTGGGAAGGTCCCCTGGAGGAGAGCATGGCAACCCACTCCAGTATTCTGGCCTGGAGAATCCTATGGACAGAGGAGCCTGGTGGGCTGCAGTCCAAGGGGTCACAAATAGTTGGACATGACTGAGCGTACTAAGCACAGTACAAGGTCATTTCTAAATTATTTAAAATAAATTCCTCTCAAATTATGAATATACCTAGTGTCACATACCTCTTACTTTGTCCTCTCACAATAGTGTTACGGATTCACCACAGTAATAAACAAATTTATTTGCTTATTTGTGCCAGGTATTGTGCTAAGCTATTTACATGCATGGTCTCATTTTGTCCTCACAGCAATCTCAAGTCACCGGCACCACCATTGCTATTTTATAAATGGGAAAATGGGAGCTCAGAAAAATCAAAGCTCATACCCAAGTCTGCCTGATGACTTCCCATGCTCTTAATCCCCTCACATTGGCTGCCTCTCGAAAAAGGTGAGTTGTAACATGGTGAAATAGAAGTGGGATTCCAAGTTAAAAAAAAAAAAAATCAGCAGTTCAAATAGAAGATCGGGAAACCCTGGCTTGCTAGCAATTGATGTGCATAAATACCTTAGAGCTTTTGTTGACCACAAGTTCAACAGGAGTTAACAGAATGAGGCTGCCGCCAAGAGCACAGAAGGAAGCCTCGATACTTTTGTAGGAGCTGTGTGGTTCTGGCCACAGACTGTGCCATTTAGGGAATCTGATTTCATTTACTAGTGATTGTTAGATGGATTGAGTAACTGCATCTGTGGCTTTTAAGGTGGCACATTTTAAGAAGGTCACTGACAGTTTGGAGTGTGTCTACTGAGGGAGAATTAGGAGGGTTGAGAGTTTCATGAAACCATGATATGTGGGAAAGAATTTAGAAGTGGAAGGTGGGTGATCTTCTACCCAGAAGACTTAGAGGTTATATGGATAACTTTCTTCAGCTCCTTGAAGGGATTCCTTGTGCAGGATGACACAGTCTCGTTTACTACTGATCCAGAAGTCATGGGTCAGAGTTATATGGTCTGTTGGGCCAGTGGTTGCAATCTGGGTTATGAATTGCTTTGAGATGTGGTGAGTTCTGTGACCCTGGAGGAATATGGGCAGAGGAGACTTAGAGAGGGCTGCGGCCCTGAGGAGGTCCTTTTCCCTATGTTGTCTTCCAAAAATGATGATTTCATTACTTATGACTGGAGTATTTACTGCGGTTTTCTGTGTGCTCAGCCATTATGATATAATATAGTTGAGAAAGGGGTAGTCCTGCTCACGCAATAATGCACAGAAGTAGTATTTTAAAGGGAGAATGTTCACTGCTTACTCCTGTTAGAAACTCTGTTAGTGTAACACCCCTGGTTTCTCTCTGGCCCTCTGCTCATCCCACACTTTTGAAGGGTGAGAGAGAAGAGACTTACCTGCTGTACAACTTAAGAATAATAAACTTGGCATTCTGGGCTCAGAACCACCACCTGCCCTTCTGTATTGGGAGTCTACAGAAAGCAAGATTCCTCCATTCTTTCCTAGCGATAAACACCCTTTTCATGTCCTCATGTTGGGAGACTGAGTTCAGTGCTGCCATTACCATGTGAATAAGTCTTAAAATTTGAGGTTTAGGATTAAGGATATGGTTTGCTTTTACCTTCAGTGGCATCTTCTAATTTAGGCTTGTTTGGGAATAGAAGGGCTATGGTAGCTTCCATCTGCCACTCTCTTGTCTCATGTCTCAATTTTTTTAATTTTTTTGGAACTCAAGGAAAGAAGAGTAATTGGATGTTTATTCTCTGGGAGCCTCAAGTCTTACTCACACTATCTACTCTTGAGCATGCCAGCTATATGTCTGTAATTACCATCCCCAGTTTATAGATGAGAAAGCTGAGGCTTGATCAGATCAGGAAGTGAGAAAGCCAATTTTAGCTCATGCCTGTTTGAACTCAAAATCAAGGCTCTCTGTTGGTGTTCAGTGAAGAGAAAGGTTTTGAGCTAGAGTGAATGTTGACAGTCACAGAAGGGAATGACTTTCGGGGACACTGAGGGAGTGAGGATTATTCTGGGCCTTAGATGGGCAGAGTGATTAATGGAGGAAGAGAAAGGAGTGTGGACGTTCCAAGGATGTAAGAAAGAAGCTCTAGTCCCTCTCAAGAGGCGCAGCTGCAGGAATAATGCCATTAACGGCACTATCAGCTTCATCTTCACCATTGTCTTCACTGTAAAAACCACCATTTATTTACTAAAGATTGCTTTACTTACATCTGTTATCTCATATAGTTTTAACTGCTTTACTGAGTTATAATTGACATTCAGTAAACTGCACATATGAACAATTTGATAAATTTTGACATATGAATATGCCCATTAAACCATTATCACAAATAGGGAGCATATTGATCACTCCCAATAAGTTTCCTTTGGCCCCTTTCTAATCCTTCCCTGAGTCTCTTGTCCCCTGACCCCTAGTTCTGTCTCCACACAACCATCCATATGCTTTCTGTCACTAAATCTGACTTTTCTAGTGTGTGCTGAGTCACTTGAGTTGGGTCCGACTCTTTGCAGCCCCATGGACTGGAGCCCGCTAGTCTCCTCTGTCCATAGGATTTCCCAGGCAAGAATACTGGAGTGGGTTGCCATTTCCTTCTCCAGTTGTGATGTATATCAAGTGTTTATTCCTTTCTGTTGCTGAGTAGTATTCCATTATATGAATATAGCACAATTGGTTTATCCATTCACATGTTGGTGGCTATTTGGACTGCTTCTATCATTTGACTATTGCATGAAGCTGTTTTGAACATTGGTGTACAAGTCCTCATGTGCACGAATGCTTACATTCCATAGCCCACGTTCAATCCTTACCACAAACGAATGGCATAGTACTATTGCAGTCCTAAATTTATAGATGAGGGAGCTGGAGTCTGCCAAGATCAACTACACTGCCTGAGGCCAGTGGCTAGTTTGAGGCCAGATCTGTCTGACAACCCCTTGCTCAAAGTTCCCATGCAATTCTGCATCCCCATGCTGAGCAGAATGCCTTCACTGGGAGAAATAAAGATGTTTATTTTTTTTCCGCTATGAGAATATATTTCTCGGCCTATCGCTACTCCCTGTCATGGTTATCCAGATTGGCTGCTGCACCCAGACTCTCAGAGGGCAAGATGAGCATTCCTGCTGAGTTTTTTAGTTTACCCATCAACAAGAGATAAGAAAATGCTACGAGGGGCCAGGGCATTTTCCTGCCAAGAATATGAGATTATATCTTCATTTACAGAGTACCTTTGGGACCCTGAAAATGAGAGTTAAAAAAAGAAAAGCAGATAGAAGAGACAGAGTGGCAAACATCCTTGGGTGTATTCACAATCCAAGAGCTGAGAATCTTGTGGGTAGAATTAATCCATAAAGAGAGCTCAGCTGCAGAATCAGTCAAAAGTTTAGGAGGTTCCGTGGCTGGGGATCTCCTGGCGTTCCAGGCAAGCCCTTTGAGGAGGCCCTGCCCACATTTCTCTACATGAATCTGGTCTGGGCCTTTGTCCTGTGTCCTTTCCTCATTCTGATTCTCCAACTGATTGCTTCATTCACGTGCTTAGCAGTTACTCTGCAAGGCGGCAGTGTGAGAGAGAAGGGTCGATGCCATTCCCACACAGAGGGACTTACAGGTTGGGAGGGGAAGATCTGGGCTTCTCTGGTAGCTCAGAGTTAAGAATCTACCTGCAGTGCAGGAGATGCAGGAAACTTGGGTTCGATCCCTGGGTTGGAAAGATCCCCTGGAGGAGTTCATGGCAACCCACTCCAGTATTCTTGCCTGAAGAATCCCATAGAGAGAGGAGCCTGATGGGCTACAGTCCACAGGGTCACAAAGAGGCGGAGCTGACTTAAATGACTGAGCACACACGCTTACAGGGAACGATTTACAGGAAGCAGACACTTTGCAAGGCAGCGTAAAAACTGTTCCTGACACAGGAGGACCTGAAGTACACTATGGAAACACTAAGCAGAGAGAAACTGAAAGAACCAGGGAAGGTGTCCCAGAGGAGGTGTCATTTAATTATTTAATGTTTTTCTCTGGTTTATGCATTTTGAAATGCACATGCTTCTTATAATAAGTGATACAACCACTGGTGTGCTGAAAAATGTTTGAAAATTAGATTTCTGGAAAAAATCATTATGTATATTACACAAAACAAGCATGCATACATTGCTGTTGTTCAGTCGCTCAGCTGACTGAACTATGTGACTGAACAACTATGTGACCCCATGGACTGCAGCACACCAGGCTTTCCTGTGCTTCACTATCTCCTGGAGATATAATATCATGTTATATTATGCATACTTACCTGTATCTCGTACTCTACAATAGCTCAAACCTCAATAATTGTTCTAAATCTCATTTTTTATTTATTTGGCTGCATAGTATAATATTTAATGGTATGATTTTACTGTAAAGTGAATGTGAATGTCGCTCAGTCGTGTCCAACTCTTGTGACCCCATGGACTATACCGTCCATGAAGTTCTCTGTGCCAGAATACTGGAATGGGTAGCCTATTCCTTCTCCAGGGGAATCTTCCAAACCCAGGAATTGAACTGGGGTCTCCTGCATTGTGGGAAGATTCTTTGCCAACTGAGCTTACTATAATTTAATATATTGCTACTGATGAACACTTACTGTTTTCAGTATTTTTATCCTCTTTGAGGAATGCTATAATAAATGTCCTTGAACATAAATCTTTAGATACTGAAGCTTTTATTTTTATAAAATAATAGGAGGTATGGTATTTCTGGGTTGAAAGGTATGTGTATTTTAAATATTAATAGATATATCCGTATGACTTTTAGAAATACTTCACATCTGCATCAGTAATAACTGAGAGAATTTTTCCATCAACCCCACCAGTGATAAGTCTTAACTCTCCTTTTAATTTTTGCCTGGGGCAGGGATATAGAGAAATAACTCATTGGTATTTTAATTTGCCATTCTCTGACTACCAGTGAGTTTGAATATCTTTTCATATGTTTATTGGCAACTTGGCTTTGCTCTTCTCTGAATTGCCCATTCATATCCTTTGTTTATCTTTTCTGTGGAATTGTTTCTCTTTGTCAATTTGTAAGAGCTCATTATATAACATAGATATTAACCAGTTATTTGTCATTTGAATTGCAAATATTTTTCCAAGTCTTTGGTTTCTCTGTTAACTTTTAATTTGTTACTTTTAGCTGCTTTTAGATAGTTTGCTGTTTATAGTTATACAGTATATAGTTTGTAGTTAATGGTTTACATAGAATAAACATAAATGTTTTGTTTTCCCTTTAAAACATAGGGTTTCCCGTTTGGGTATGAAGGTCTTCCACATTTACACTATGAACAGATATACATTTTCATGTGTGTATGTGTGTGTGTGTTTTGTAAAACATTTATATCTAGACCTTTGAAGAATCTATGTAGGTCTGTTTTTGCTGGTATGAGGTAATAGTCCAACTCCACATTCTTCTAATTCAGCAGCCATTTGTGCATGGCCATTTGCTAAATAAGTCATTCTTCTTTCATTGACTGGAGATATGGCTTTTGCCATATTTTAAAATCTTATATTTACTGGGATCTATTTTTGGATCCTCTGTTCTTTTCCACTGATTAACTTTTCTATTCTTATGCTAATATATATTGATTTTTTAGAGTAATTGATTTTTTAGAGTATTTTGGTGTCTGGTGAGGCAAATTCCTCTTTAGTTTGATATACGTACATATAAATTTTAGTGTTCTCAAGCATTTTTTTCATCTATATGAACTGAAGCTTAGTTTATTTTCAAGGAAAAGGAAAGAAATGTGCTATTCATGTGTTAATAGGAACATCATTAAATTTTATATATTTATATGTATAATTTTGACACTTTTATGATATTAGATTTCCCTAATGAAGAATCTAGTTTCTCTTTCCATTTGTTCAGAACCTTTTTTATGTTATCCAATAAGATTTTATAGTTTTACTCATATAAGTCCTATGGATCCCTTGTTAATAATCTTGTTAATTATTTCCTCTCTTATAAATTTTTTTTACTATTTCCATTTTTAGGTCCTTATTGCTAGCATATAGAGAATCTATTTTCCCCTCAAATTCTTCTTAAACTCTTGAATCTTATTAAATACTCTTGCAATTATAGAATTTTTAAAAATAGCTTATGTAGGCATTATAGATATAAAATCAAATCATCAGCCAAGGAAAGAGTTTTACCACTTCTTTCCTAGCTTTTGGCCCATTATTTAGTATTCTTATCTTATTGCATTGGTTAGAACCACTTAGACCATGCTGACCAATTTATTAGTGATGGTGGGCTTTTCTATCCACTGTCTAATTTTATGGAAAATTTTTCTTATTTTAAAATTTGTTAGTAACTTTTGTAAAAATGTATTTATCATATTTGAATGTTTCCTTTTGATTCTTATTTTAGAGTATATATTACAAATGGCTGCAGGAGTTTATCAGATGTCTTTTCAGCCTATGTTGTCACAGAGTTTTCTCCTTTATTGTTGATGTAATGACCTGTGGGAACAGATTTCCTTTTACTACAAATTGAATCTCTAAGGATGAAGAGGAGTCCCCATGGAGACAATAAAAGCATATTAGACCTAGGGGAAAAAGTGTTAATTAAGGGAAAACAAGAAAGTTATGGTTAAAGCTATTCATAAAAGAAAGCTCTCCAGGATCTGAAAGGCAAGTGATCTGCCATGCAAAGTGGGAAAATAAGGACATTCAGGCTGGGAAGGTCGAAGTTCCTGGGATCCAAGATGGCTATTGGACTTGTGGCCATGGGGGTGTCTTCTGCTGGAGGCGGGATAGGATGTTGTATGTCCAGTGACTGGATAAAAGCTCATGAATAATGGAGAAGCAGGAAATAATCCAATGATGAGTCTGAACAAAATATCCAGATTTCTAGTTAGAAAAAATACAAGCCCATGGGGAGAAAAAGTGGACAATTCTTTGGGCACCAAGGATGGAAAAATGTACCTACTGCTTAATGTTAGAAAGATAGGAGCATTAGAAATGAGATGTAATTAGAGGAAAGACTGAAGTTGTTTCTTATAGATGAACCTTTTTTGTGGTTTATTTTTTTGAGGGGGGACATGCAACGCAGTATATGGGATCTTAATTCCCCAACCAGGGATCCAACCCATGACCTTGCAGTGGAAGCACAGAGTCCTCGCCACTGTACCACGAGGGATTCACAGAATCTTTTAAAGGGTGTGATTTTTATGGGCAGATACTACATTTTAACTATTTTCAGGGCTCAGCACCCAGAAAGTGCTGAGTAGGTGCTTGATGGAGGCAGGTGAGCCCAACTTGGGCAGTAGGAAGAAGAAGATGAACTAGAAAGAGAAAACCACTGATCACCAAACATTAGAGCTTGAAGAAATTTTGAAAATGCATTCACTCATTTATTTATTACAAAGAAGGCAGAAGGAGAGTCAAGGAGAAGGGCTGAGTAGACAAGTTTCCACGCAACTGAGACCTTCCAGCTGAAGTTGAAAGCGGGGAGGGAGGGTGAGCAAAGGCCTAAAACGAGAGACCGGGTCCTGTCCAGGGGTCTGCAGGAAGTAGGGTGTGGCTTCGGGGGGCAGGGGGAAGGAGGAAGAGAGTGCAGTGAGAGGCCCGGGGGTGTCCAGGGGTCTGCAGGAAGTAGGGTGTGGCTGCGGAGGGCAGGGGGAAGGAGGCAGAGAGTGCAGTGAGAGGCCCGGGGCTGTCTTCAGAGGCCTTGGGTGCGGGTGTTTGGCTTTATTCTGAGTGAGGCGACAGCCACTGAGGTTTTTGAGCTGAGGGGTGATGACGCTGGCATCATGATGCTGCATCTCTGGTTTTCTCATCAGGATGAAGGTGTTTGGGGACCAGGGTCAAGAACAGACATCACTGCAAACATCTAACTTCCACTTTCCTCCATTCTTTAAATGCACTTGAGCTCCATCTTCTAGGATTCTCAGGAGCTCGAGAGAGAGAGAGCGAGCAAGTTCACAAATAAAAATGGATACAGATTCAGGGTGCAGTGGTGGGGGCTGCCCCCTCCCCTCCCGGCATGTATTCCCCTCCGGCTCCCAGCGCCTGCACACCTGGGGCAGGTTGATAATGCTCTTGATTATCTTTGTTCTCCCAGCCTCCTCTGAATTTTGTAGAGCTTTCTATTTGCATACATTCCCTGAGCTTTTTATGATTATCTCCCCAAGTTTATAGTTTGCCCCATTATTTAAATGAGCGTGAGGTAGATGCAAAACTGCCAGCTGGATGCACACGCTGCTTCAGTGCTTGAGGAAGGCGGCGTGGGAGCAAGTGGAGCCCTGCGCCTGCCGTCTGCCATCCAGGTCCATGTAGGGACCCGTGTCCCTGCATAGCTCCTGCTGCCCCCGTATGAGCCCCGCCGTCCCGTGTCTTCAAGTTCATGGGTGCATGGGGACTTTAACAGGAAGGTTAAACAAGACCACAACTGTCCACATGACCTCTGACTCAGCTAATTTTTACCTGTACTGATTTTTTCCCCCCATTGGCTTGAAAAGATTCAGTGAAATATCTGGGTTTCATTCTCCTCTCTCAATTCCAAATTTGGCCTGCTAAGAGTTGTTTGTTGTTTAAACACAAGCAGTTAACGCATTCATCAAATGCCTGGGGTGGTCCTGGGTACTTTGTTGCTGTGTTCAGTCCTCGCAACAACGCTAGGGGTAGGAATTATTGTCTTATGTACCAGAAAAAAAGAAAATCAGGTGCAAGGAGGCAAAGAGAATTGCCGTGGCCAAGATTTACAAAGTAGGAAGAGGAGAAGGTAGGGTTCAGAATCTGGTCCAGCCTCTTCTTATACTTGGGGTCTATTCTGTATTCCTCTTTTTGGGGTGTGGGTAGAGGAGGCTGAAGACTCTTGAGAGTCTCTTGGACAGCA
The DNA here is from genome assembly GCF_055505025.1 of Bos grunniens. Classification (NCBI taxonomy): domain Eukaryota; kingdom Metazoa; phylum Chordata; class Mammalia; order Artiodactyla; family Bovidae; genus Bos; species Bos grunniens. Next base: position 9,200,893 of record NC_141182.1, read on the forward strand.
AGGAGATCAAACCAGTCAATCCTGAAGGAAATCAGTCCTTCATATTCATTGGAAGGACTGATGCTGACGCTGAAGCTGCAATACTTTGGCCATCTGATGTGAAGAGCTGACTCATTGAAAAAGACCCTGATGCTGGAAAGATTGAAGGCAGGAGAGGAAGGGGACGACAGAGGATGAGGTTAGATGGCATCACTGCCTAACCGGGAAAGGTCCGGGAGTTGGTGATGGACAGGGAAGCCTGGTGTGCTGCAGTCCATGGGGCTGCAAAGAGACAGACACGACTGAGTGACTGAACTGAACAGAGGAGGCTGGGCCCTGACCTTGCCAACTTGGTAGCAAGGACAGTGAGGAGGCCAGAGGACAGAGGGGCTTGCCACTTGTCCAACATTGCCGTCTCTGCCTTGAAAACCATGTGGGTAGCAGCTCTGTAAAGCTTCTGCAGACAGGCAAAGACAGTGTTACACTGAACGACAGAATCAGGATCACGAAGATCCCGGTGGACTAGAAGGAGCAGTTGGATCTAGTGCAGTGATATCTAATCAATTTAGTAAATGTAAGATTTGGCCCTGGGGTGAAAATAACCGGCAAAATATAGGTGCAAGTAAATCCTGGTCTAGCTGGATGGATATCCAAGAAAAATTTACTGAACACCTATTCTTTGCCTGACATTAGGGTTACAACAATAAATAAGGCACAATCCTTATCTCAGGACCCTGATATTCTTGTGGGCTGAGAGAAGCAAAACCAAGTCAATAAAATAGTAAGTCAGCAGTGTCGATGCATGCTGGGATCCAATGGGGACAGAATATCCGGTGACGTGAGGGTGACAAAGAGAAGTGGAGCATGTAGTTAGTCTTGGGGACTTTGTCATGAAGTGCCTGTTAGTGGCTTCTAAACCTAGGTCTTCAGAAGGGGGTCTAGCATGCTCAGAAGTTTGCCTGATAGTCAGGGAGGGAGTGTTCATTCTTTCATGTAATACATACTTATCATGTACTACAGCAGGTGTTCTCCTAAGTACTTGGGATAGATACTCTCTCAGGGAACATGGGCAGGAAGAGCTCTCTGGGGACCTGATAGGGGAGCAGAGACCTGAACAAAGACATGGAACAAACGTGCAAATACAGGGAGAATGGTGTCTTGGCAGCAAGTGCAAAGGCCCCGGGGCGTGAAATGAGTTAGGAACGTCCTAGGTCCAGGACCAAGTCCTTGTCCCTGAAGTGAAGTGAGCCAGACAAAGAAAGCTGGGGGATGAGTCTGGGGAGCAGACTTGGTGGATCCTGTGAGTCCAGTGGACATGGGAAGAAGTTTGGGTTTTTCCATGAGAGAGGGGAAGGGCAGCATCATGGTCCCTTGCAGCTATAAAAGATGCACTCTGCTGCCATGCGGTGCAGAGGCTCTAGGGGCGAGGACATTGGCTGTAAGGAGGGAGTGGAGGGGGCTTGGATGAGGCCGTGGATTAATAGCAGCTGTCCTAAAGTCCCACCCCATGCCTCTCATGGCCCAGGCGAGGCCTCACTGGCACACAAGCTGCTGAATCGGGCTTCCTGAGGTCGCTGGGGTTAAATGCCACTTCAAGAGCAACGCGTCTTGGTCAAGGGAGATTTCAGGCTCTTGGCCATAGTGACGTGTTATCTCAGCCCTGATAGTGCTGATTATTTATAGCATCGCTTGCCTCACATGTAGTTTTGCAATTAGCCATACTCAAAACATGCTTCTCTCCTGATGTTCAATTCTGCTTGTTTTCAGCCTAGCTGCCCATCCCTTCTGTTCTCACACTGGTATCATAGGGCTCCCTACCCCCTGAGCTCAGAATGAAGATGTCTGCTGACGGATTCCTAATCAATACTTGTGTGCGTCCAGGAGTCCCCAGAGGGCGTTCCACACAGGCCCACATGCAGTCTCACTCCTCTCTGCCCAGAGCTGGCCGGCCTTGCAATATCCTTGCTTCATACTGAAGTCCTGTTTTCTTCTGCTGGAAAACAGAGCTCTACCCTGGAAGCTATCTCTGTCCCATGGCGGAGGGCCAGGATTTCCTGTTTTTTGCACAGCTCCCTAATGTCCAACAGCCCTCTTGTATACCAGTTCTAAGAAATGATGCCTGGGTTTCAGAGGCCTGCCCTGCCTTCATGTCCAGTTTCCACTTAGCTTCATCTGAAACCTCCCAGCTCAGAATTTGTCTTTGGAGTCTCATTTGGAGTTGAACTCAGGCTATTCAGTATTGTTGATCATGTTTTTATAGGTTCCTAACTAGACTACAAACACCTGGAGGACAGGATCTGTGTCTTATCCATCTTAGTATTCCCCAGAGAGTTTAGCGCGGTAACTTATCTATGCTGGGTGTTCCGTGAATGTTGCTGATTGACTGCCTGCTATGCCAGCCCCAGGAGGTGAAGGGCTTCTGGGAGAGTCTCTGCAGGGACCAAGTATTTGTCTCTCAGCCTATTCAATTGTAACAATAGATCAAAGCAAGACTTCAATTATCCTTCACTTTCATTCCCAAACTCTCTGCTTTGTTCATTCTATTGAAAAGGCCTGGTGACAGAGAGCAAGACTCTGAGAGAGACAGAATGCTTCCAGAGCCTTAAGAAAGCAGTGTAGCAGGAAGGACATATTTCAATGTAGTTATTTTCCACCAAGGCTAATATTGTGCTCCAATACTTCAGGGTCTAGTGAGCTCATCAACAATGTTTGCCTTTAATTTTACCATTTGTACCCAGTCATATGTTACTTGTTATGTTTCTGTCTAGCTCCATTTTATCAAAGGCATCTTAGGGCTTTCATTGTCTCTGAGAAGTTGCTGTAAGATGGACGAGCATGGATATCCATCACGTTTAAGTATCTCCTTCATCACTCTTCCATCGTCTGTTAAAGGACAAATTGTTCACATGCTCGTTAAAAACTGGAACTTTTGTGATTGAATGGAGGAAGGAAATTGCATATTGGATTGGGGTGAGGGGAACTCTCTGCCTGATTTCCCCCTGGGAGGGCCCTTGGCCTTTACCTGAAAGGTGGGGAGGCCTCTTGCTTGCAGGAGAGAAAAGCCTGCATTCTCTCAGAAAGGAATCCATACAGCTTCCTGAGAGATCCTCAACTCTAAGATGTGTCTTAGAATCATCAGGGGATAGATGCTGGCCTCCCACCTGCTCTGGTCAATTAAATAAAAATCTCTTCTTTGGGGCTTGAAAACTGGCACTGATACGGTTTTAAAAACCCTCCATGTGGGTCTGATGTGCAGCCAGAGGGGTAAGCGACTGACCTAGACCTGTGGTTCTGGGGCACTTCCATCCCCATTGGACACTTGGCAACGTCTGGAGTATCTTTGACTGACATTTTGATTGCTGGCAACTGCTGCTGGCATCTAGTGAGTTGAGACCAGCGATGCTACTAAAGGTTCTGTAATGCACGGGGCAGCCCCCACAGTTAGCAGCAATCCAGTGCAGATTGTCAACAGTGCTGAGGCTGACAACCCTTCCCTCGAGTGTTAGAAAAGCAAACCCACGCACATACACGCAGTTATTTGAGTATAGAAATGGTTGCAGTTATAATACATTGGGGTTCTGTTTGTAAATACATTGGGGTTCCCAAAGCAGTTCTATACACTTCACTGGATGTGATCTTCACTTTGACCCTATAAAGGAAATAGCAACATCTTGATGTTATAGTCAGGAAGCTGGGGCTGAGGACAGTGAATGACGTCCCCAAGACCACACCGCCTTCAATCCCTCAGTTATGACTGTTCCCCAGCTGAAAGCCAAAGGTGTGCACAGGCATCTTCCCTGCCCCGTGCCCTTCGCAAGGCAAACACTGTAGCTAATCCATCCTCGTTCCCACTGAGCCCAAGTGCAGCCTCAGAACGCTTCTCGACACTGCACTCCAGGCAGTCCCAACTGATCAGGGTCAGCGCGGGAGAGGAAGCTTGTCTGTCACGTAGCTCCTCTAACCCAAGCACGGTACCTCTCCCTGAATTAGGCTGATTTGTTGAAAGAGACACAAAGGCGAGCACTTGAGAGCAGGAGGGTCTTTGAACGTCTGCAGGTGTTCAGACAATCTGTTTGGAAATTGCAGTGTTAGCAGCAGACGCTTCTGCCTGAGCCCATGAGGAAGCGACTGTCTCCCTAACCCTTGTATTTCTTTATAACTTTATTAGCGTGTTTCACTCTCACCATATGCTGCTATTTGATACACAAAGGAAGCACACGCAGTTGTATTTGTCATTTGGTATAAACGAAATATTTTGCCTTCTTCTTGAGCTTGCTAGGATCTCCCTTTCAAGACTTAAACGTGATCTAATCAGGAGAACATGTCGAACTATATGATTCATGAAGTGGGCAGGGCAGGAGTCGGTGTGCACTCGATTTGCAGAGTGAAGAAGCTGGAAGGCCCTGCCTGCATCCTGGGTAGGGTGAATTGTGGCATGGACGATGAAATGCCTAAGGCCGGTAGGTGAGCATGTGGGGGGAGCAGACAGAGGGAGAAAAGCAAGCAGTTAGAGACCAACTGCTCCATCTCCCAGGCAGGCAGGTGATGGAGAAGATGCAGGCAGCCCAGGGGATCGTTTAGCCCCATCCTTTGGAGACAGGAGAGCAAAACAGGGCACTGAGCAGCTGCTCCCTGGGGCGTGTGCCACCAGCTTCAGAAAGTTGTATGAGTCTCTTCAGAATCCACAGAGCTCCTGGCCTCTTGTCCGTCTGTGCCATCTGCGGTTTTTCATGGCCTCAGTCTCCAGCATCAAACATGAGCTCATCTTATAATTCAGGTGAGGAGACGGGTTTCCCCTGACCGGCCTCCCTTTGTGTCTTTGGCTCCAACCGAGGGGCTGCCAAGTACTCTCGGGCGTGCAGCCTCACCAGCACTCTGCGGCTCTGTGCTTCCGTCACACTGGGGAGCAGGAGGGCTCAGGGCCCCTCTCCTGGTGGGTATGCGGCTTCTGTGCCTTCACCAGGAACCTGGCAACAGACTTGCCCTGAGTGATGCCTGCTGCCGCCCTGGGGCTCTGGGGCCCACCCTGCTGTCCCTTGGAATCACTTGGGGAGCCAGACTCGGTAGAAGTTTCTCTCTTGCTCTGTTGCACTAGAGTCTCCTAAGGGCACGGACTTTTCTCTGTTTGGCTTATAACTCCAGCCTCAGATTCTCTATCAGTGTCTGCTGTTGTTCAGTGGCTAAGTTGTGTCTGACTCTTTGCGACCCCATGGACTGCAGCGCACCAGGCTTCCCTGTCCTTCGCCACCTCCTAGAGTTGGCTCAAGTTCATGTCCATTGAGTTGGTGATGCTATCTAACCATCTCATCCTCTGCTGCCCTCTTCTCCTTCTGACTTCAATTTTTCCCAGCATCAGGGTCTTTTCAATGAGTGGTCTCTTCACATCAGGTGGTCAAAGTATTAGAACTTCAGCTTCAGCATCAGTCCTTCCAATGAATATTCAGGGTTATTTCCTTTAGGATTGAGTGATTTGATCTTGTAGTCCAAGTTACTCTCAAGAGTCTTCTCTAGCACCACACTTCAAAAGCATCAATTCCTCAGCACTCAGCCTTCTTTACGGTCCAACTCTCACATCCATACATGATTACTGGAAAAACCGTATCTTTGACTACATGGACCTTTGTCAGCAAAGTGATGTCTCTGCTTTTTAATGTGCTGTCAATATTTGTCATAGCTTTCCTTCCAGGGAACAAGTATCTTTTAACTTCATGGCTGCAGTCCCTGTCCGCACTGATTTGATCAGTGCCTGACACTTCATGAATGAATTTCACCTACTACGTGTCAGACTTTGCTATGGCCTTTCAAAGACATCGTCTCCTCTCATGGTTCTGTAAGTCTCTCTATGGAGTGACTGTTCTCATTTATATGGATGAGAAGACTGAGGCTGAGATAATTGATCTGCAGAACTTTATACAGCTGCCAAGTGACAGAGCTGAAGCTTGTACTAAGTCAAGCTCACAGCAGAACCCAATCTCTTTTGATTCTGGTGCTTCTGCTCCTAAGAGGACTGGATGAGGGAGTGTTAATGAGTTTGTGCACCTTCCTCCATTATGGTAGACCAATCATTTTAGCAACCTAAGTAGTTAAGAAAAATGCAAAAATCCTCATGATTTGGTATTCTTGAAAATAGCATTTCTAAGACAGTGGAACAGGTATCCTTTGGGTATTGCATTACATATCTAAAATATAGGGTTTTAAGCAATAAAGAATGTGGGACTCACCACCTTTTGAGACCCTCTCCCAGGGGATCACGACTTCATAGTAATATAACAAAGGTCTTCAGCAGTCCTGAATTAAAGAACTCTCTGCTTAATGCCGGATTTGCAAAATCTGTTTATCTTCAGAACTTCTCCTTTTTTTTCCCAAAGACAACCTATCAGTAGTTCTCAACACACTGGTGGCCCATTTATGACAATATCATGATCTGGAGACAGCCTGGCATGTGCTAGTATGTCGGGCTAGTGAAAATAGAAAGCTAACAAAATGCGAGCATGCTCATGTTGGCAAGCAGATGCTCCAATGACAAATGTGACCTTGATTGATAAGTTGGAATTGATTCAACAGTCTTAAAAACAGGGCTAAAAAAGCCTTAGAGACTGAACTAATATAGAATTTTCACTGAAGACATGCAGATTGTTGAGAATCCTAGATCATTTCAAGCTAGGTAATATTAGCCTCCATTTCACAGAAAGAATCATTTGTTCCACAGTGATTTACTGAGTGTTATCAGGTGCCAGCCTCTGCTGGGCACTGGGAAGACAAGATTACATGAGATAGGCCTGGTACTGGTCACCACAGGATTGGCAGGTTTGAGTCTTTTCCCTTAGGTAGTTCTCAGGAGTGGTGAGAAAAGAGCTGCTTTCATGACTCTATTCATATCCAATTCACAGCTCTGCCTTTTCTTCAACCAGCCCTGATTTTTTATGCATTCATTTATTTGTCCGAGAAATCTTCGTTGAGCAGCTACTGTATAGAAGGCACAGATACAGCAGTGAATGGTAGACATCAAAGCCCCCTATCCCACCGCAGGAAGGTTTTTCCTAGTGGAGCTTATATTTGGATTATTCTATATTTACTTTACAGGTTGTCATCACCCTGAGATCACACTTGGCACCTCCTTAAATGGAAACCCAGGGCCTTCTTACTTGTTTAGGGTCTTAGATCTCCTACTGATCCAAACCTTCCTGGTGTGACATCCTGTTATGTCCTCAAGACCCACTGATCCCCATTACTTTACTTGCTCTCTATTTCCCGGTCCTTCAGGCTTAACTGTACTTTCCTACTCTTGTCTGATTCATTTCTACAGCCCTCAAATCCCTATGGCTAGGCACTGAGCTCCAGACATTGTACAGGACAGTCTTAGTTCTTGTATTAGTCAGGGCCCTCGAGAGAAACAGAGCCATTAGGATATGTATGGACTTCCATGAAAAGATCTGTGATGAGGGATTGATTCATGCAATTATAGAGGCAGAGAAGTCCCACAATCTGCCATTTGTAAGCTGAATTTCCAGGAAAGCTAGTGGTATAGTTCTGGTTCAAACCCAAAGGCCCAAGAGCCAGGAGAGCCTATGTCCAATGGCAGATGATGATGAATGTGTGGACTCAAGAAGGGCAAATACATTTGTCCTTCCTCTGACTTTTTGTTCTGGTCAGGCCCTCAATTGATTGGATGATTCCCCCTGCATTGGTGAAGGCAGATTTTCTCTTAGTCTGCAGATTCAAATGCTAACCTCTTCTGGAAACACCCTCACAGACACACCCAGGAATAATGTTTTATCAGCAACTTAGTTCAGTAGAGGGGACACATAAATTGAACCATCTCAGTTCTCAAGAGGCACAGAGCGTGGTGAGGGTGAGAGACCCATGAATGATCCGATGGATGGGCGATGGAAGTGAGCGGGCACAGAGGCAGCCTGGGCTTCCGAGAGGAGGCCACAGTGAACCTGAAGGCTGGGGAGGATGTGCTGTGGAAGGACAGGGGGCAGCTTGGGAGGGAAGAGGAAGAGCTTGCAGGCTGAAGGAGCAGGAAGCGTAGACGCTGGAAGAGGAGGCCGGGCATGATCAGGGCTTCACTACTTTCAGTCTTTCTATGATGTGCTGGCTGCTACCTTCTGCCCAGCACTGAGCTGAGCTCAACTTAAGGATGGAAAAAAAAAAAAGAGTGACTATCAAAGACTATGTTCCTCCTAGTCAAATGAAGGAGACAGGCCGGACCTAGACTTTGTGATGAGTGGTGTGAAACACACAACTGTTACTTGGTGGAGGAAGAAAGCAGTCAACTGGGGGCCTGCTTAGGGCAGAGGGGATCTTAGAGCTGAGGCCCAAAGGCTGAGAAGGAGCTGACGGGGAGAGCAGGTGGACAGGTGATTCAGAGGGAACAGCAAGTGGGAGGGTGTTGAGTGGGGAGGGGCTGAGGATGCTGATTAAGGCGCTGGAAAAGTGAGAGCATGGGGGCCAAGAGGAGGGGCAGGCAGGGACAGTTATGCTGCTGTGTGTTTTGGCCTCTGGGAGGAGCGTGGACACGGTCATGAAGGAGGTGGAGGGATGCTGGAGGGAGGCAATCATATTTGCAGCTTCAAAGGATAGTAATAATAATAGTAGCATGGCGTGCTCTGGGCTTAGCTGTGTGCTCAGTCGCTCAGGCACATCCAAGCCTTTGTGATCCCGGGGACTGTAACCCTCCAGGCGCCTCTGTCCACAGAATTTTCAAGGCATGAATACTGGAGTGGATTGCTGCCAAAGATCCAGGGGATCTTCCCAACACAGGGATCAAACCTGCATCTCTTGCTTTGGTAGACGGATTCCCACCTGGAAGTTGATATTGAAGAATTGCTAATGACTGTTTGGGTGTGATGATGGTGAGGTGGTTAAACAAAAAGCCCTTATTAGTTAGAAGTTCATACAGAACTATCTGCAGGTGAAATGATGTGGACTTTGCTTTAACATATTCTAGCAAAATAAGTAGGGGAAGAGATAAAATAAGGTTGGAAAAATGATAATTGTCAAAGTTGGGTAAAGGTATATAATGAGTTCATAAACCTGTTCTTATGTTTCAGGTGTTTGAAATTTCCTTAATAAAGTTATTTTAAGTTGAAAAATAATCATATGTGGTATGTACTCAGTAACTGGACAGTTGTTGATAACACTTTTTATTGAGCATGTACTGCATGGCAGTTTTTGAATTAATGACTCTACATTAGCTCAGGGATCTCCACGATTTTTAAATTGTACACCCCACCAACAAAAATGATGTGAAGCATATATCACCAATATAATTACAGTTTATTAGTTACTTATACACTGTCAGATGGTGCTTTTTGAGTACCTTATAAAACATATACAAAATAAGAAATTCTGAATGAATGAAACTAACTTTGAATAAATAATATCTGATGTCTTGCTAATTGTGGTAGCCATGTTCTATTACTAGTTAAAATCTCTAAGCACAAGTTAAGCACAGAGAAAAAAGTTGTCGTTAATAGTAATTGTTGTAAATCCATATTACAAACCATTTTATGATAATTTCCTTTGAATGGGTGAGGGGCAGTGTTCTGTCCTCTCAGATTAAAGTATTATTTTCTTTACACGTCATGGTGCAGCCCAAGAGGAAACCTTAGCAAGATAGAAGGAAGGTGAGTTCTGTCATGTTTTGGGTGCTCACTTATACTTACCTTCTTAGCATATTTTAAAATAGATTCTTAGCAGGATATTTTTTTAAAGTCACACATCCACTTTATAAGTCTGCTTAAAAACTGGTTATTACAATCCCTAAATCCATTTACCTGAGCATACATAAATTGCTGCAGCAGGCAATTTGCTCAAAGCAAATGAATAGGTGTGGGTGTGTGAGCAGCTAATCTGTATTGTAAAAGAAAGAAAAGAGCTGACACACAGATCAAATATGGGTGTCAAGTGTCTATACATACATTAAATATACATAAAGTTTCATTTCCTTTTTCATTTTGAAGTGAGTTAAATAAGCTAGAGATCAAAACTCTGATATTCTTCCTGCATCCCACCCGAGAGTGTGCACACTCCGCTTTGGAGACCTCTGCACTCGTGAGGGCCTCAGCACAACCCCGTAAGGCAGACGTTATTATCCTCCACTTGGCAGGTGAGGGGGCAGCCCAGCAGGTCAAGTGGTTTGCCTGATGGACCTAGCTGTTTAGAAGCAGAGCAGGATTGTAACCCAGGGATGCCGGACTCAAAGTTCCTTACTTCCTATTAACAGTGCCAGCTGCTGGCCTTAGTGTTGACCAGGGGCCAGGCAGTGAGGTGGGCACCATAATCCTGGTGTTATTGAGGACAGAGGGTCAGCAGAGTAACTTCCTATGATCAGGTCAGTCTGTGTGACTCTAGAGTCTACCGATCTGCTTATGAATCCTAGTTCACCACCATGCAGCTCGGGCAAATGACTTTTTCTCCCCAGGTCTCGGTTCCTCACCTTAAAATGGACCAGTAGACCCCACCCGCCTCCCCACAGAGTTTTTGAAAGGCCTGGATGAGATAGTGGATGCAAATGTGAATGCTGCCTTTAATTTGTGTTGTTCTATGTACTTGGGGTGATGGATAGAGTCGACTTAAATGAAAAAGAGCCAGAATCAAATATCAATATATTGGAATGACTGAGTGAATGATTGAACGAGCTGCCCCCGTGGTTCCCACATCTCTTTAAACACAATACGACTGGAATCTGGTCTTGTTTTACCCTCAGTAGATCTGCCCAGGGCCTCCTTTTCTGTTGGGCAGGGGCATGGTGATTTCGCTTGCCATGTTTGAATCTCATCCAACCTGATTTGCAGAGGCTGGAGCCCAAACTTTCTCCTCCTGCCACCAGGAATAAAAATCAGGCTCCTCTATTCTTGGTCCTGAGTCAAAAAACCCAGAAACAAAAAGGCCAGCATGGACATTGTTTCCAAATTTATGTGACAAGATCACAAATAATGTCTTGCATTCCAAGAGCAGAGACAGGCCTGGAATTTCTGTAAAAGTTTCCCAACTCACAACATATTTTAATGCCGTATTTGAGCTCTGCAGCAGAATTGCTATCTCTAGACACCAGAGCATAGCAGTAAAAAAAAAAGAAAGAAAGAAAAATTGATCTACTTTTAATATCCAAGTACGCTGCAAAATAAAAAGGGGAAACATTTTCAGGTGGCTCATATGAAGGAAGGGTCAACTGTCCAGCTAACCCGAGGTAACAGCAATGCCTAAGGTGGAACTAAGAGAAGGCTATCATTTATTGAATGTTCATGGCATGCCTCACATTGTGTGAAAAGTTTCCATCTATTATCTCATTGAAATCCTTATAACAGCCTTCAGTTCAGTTCAGTCGCTCAGTCGTGTCTGACTCTTTGCGACCCCATGAATCGCAGCATGCCAGGCCTCCCTGTCCATCACCAACTCCCGGAGTTCACTCAGACTCGTGTCCATCGAGTCAGTGATGCCATCCAGCCATCTCATCCTCTGTTGTCCCCTTCTCCTCCTGCCCCCAATCCCTCCCAGCATCAGAGTCTTTTCCAATGAGTCAACTCTTCACATGAGGTGGCCAAAGTACTGGAGTTTCAGCTTTAGCATCATTCCTTCCAAAGAAATCCCAGGGCTGATCTCCTTTAGAATGGACTGGTTGGATCTCCTTGTAGTCCAAGGGACTCTCAAGAGTCTTCTCCAACACCACAGTTCAATAACGGCCTTAAGAGGTTGTTATTGGCATCACCCAGAATCCTAAAAGAAAACAGATCATCAAATTAAGATCATTTGAAGAGGGTTTATTTGAAAGGGGTCAATTTACAAAGATGTGGCAAGGTACAAAGGAGCGTCAAAAGGAAGTGTGGTCAGACCTGTTAACCATCCTTAGGTCAAAGAAATGAACACAGGCAGCAGTTGCCGGATTTCAGAAGGAGAAAAGCCTGCTTTGAGTCGAGTCAGGGCCCGTGGGGAGGCCCACAGCCAACACAAGGCAGCTGCTTTGAGTTGGAGCAAAGGGAATGACTAGCCGGACTTCATACTCCTCTCCTGATTCCTGCTAGGGCTCCCTATTGGCCAGAAGCCAGAGGGGCAGAGAACCTGTTGGTATAGCCCAGGGTTTCTCCAACCTCTGCACTATTGATATTTGGGGTTGGATAATTCTTTGTTGTGAGGAAATACTCCTGCACACTCAGGGTGTTTATTAGCATCCCTGGCCCCTACCCTCTAGATGTTAATAGCAATTTCCTCAGCTGTGACACTCCACAATGTCTCCGTATCTCCAGGCATCCCTTGAGGGGACAAAATTGTCCCAGGTGAGAACCACTGGTCTAGTCCAGATAGGTCAGTCTCCTGTATAGGTTGGTGCAGATTTATAGAGAGTGGATCTGAAGAAAATAGCCGAGAGAATTTTCGTTAGCCTTAATTCATGGCCAAGGAAGCTGTGGCTCGAGCAAATTAACCTTCTGAAGCACGCACAGATTGTGAGAGCAGAAGCCAGTCTGCAAACCTAGGTCTGTTTGATCTCAATGCTGCAACTTAAAAATCACCCAGGGGTCAAACCCACATCTCCTGCATTGGCAGGCGGGTTCTTTACCACTGAGCCGCCTAGGAAGCCCATAGACATCCGAGCCACACCAACGATTGTAAAACTGCAACTGTGATAACTGGTATACGGAGAGATGCAGGGGTTATAAAAGTATAGTGTGGTGGGTTTCACCTTGGTTAGGGAGGTGAGAGAAAGCAGCTCCAGGGTTCAAGGGTCACACCATCCCCCCAGTCTTGTTATTATCTAGCTCTCAGCATACTCTTTCCTGCTCTGCCTTTCCTCAGTGTTCTCTCTGCCTTCCACCCCCTTACTGCTGTCAAGATAAGATAAAGTCTTAGGAATCAAGAAACCCACACTTGCTAAAAAGTGGGAGATTGCAAGCAAAAGTTGTTATAGTGAGGAATATAAGTGTGAACTAACAATTTTAAAATAACATAGGTCTGCCATTGCTAAAAATTGCTCATCAGTGGCAGTAACTGATACACCTTTGCCCAGCACCAAGAGATTAAGTGACCTCTCCAAGGTTACACAGCTCCTGGGTGGGGGACTCCACATTTGAATCCAGGTCATTTGGCCCCCGGGTCTGTGCCTTTATCACAAAACATGCCATTTCCCATAGAAGTAAATATTTTTATATTCTTTGATCAAATATTTGTCTGCATATGAGACAGAAATCTGTACTTGCTTCTATTAGTGCAATTAAGAAAGAATAAACTAGACAAGCATGCACAAGTCAAGTAATTCCAAAAATAACAAAGTATATTATGTTCAAAGTGTAGGCAAGACAAATCAGCACTGATGGCCATGCATAATGGCCAGATAGAAAGAGGGTTCAAGTCAGTGTTCCAAAATGATTAATTAGCCCAATGTCCTTGAGAGTTGTGCTAAGTACGCAGACTGAATTGCTCATCTCCTAGGAGACGAAACCTCTACAAAGCTGTAGAAATTACAATAAAATAGAAACAGAAATTTGTGCCTTTTTAATAATGCTAACAGACAAGATCAGTAAATTGAAGTGACAGCCTAAGAGGCAAAGAGGTGTGTTGTGTTGTTGTTTAGTTACTAAGTTCATGTCCAACTCTTATGTGACCACATGGACTGTAGCCCACCAGGCTCCTCTGTTCATGGGATTTCCAGGCAAGAATACTGGAGTGGGTTGCTATTTCCTTCTCCTGGGGATCTTCCTGACCCAGGGACCAAACTCATGTCTCCTGCATGGGCAGTTGAGTTCTTTACTGCTGAGCCAGCAGGGAAGCCCAGCAAAGAACGCTAGCCAAACGCTAGCCAAACGCTAGCCAAACATGACATTCAGCATACACAGTTTGTGAGGTTATCCCTAAATTGCCAAAAAGTAAAGTCCCCGTGAAAGGGTGAGTCCAGAAAGTTCTATCTAGAGGATATAGGGAATGGGCTTTGTTTAATCTTATGACCAGGCTTGCATTGCTTTAGGTGATCTTTAACTTCAAGTGGCCTGAGAAGTTCTCCTTTTACTTTGGGTGATTTTGCCTTTGCTCAGTCGTGTCTGACTCTTTGCGACCCCATGGACTGTAGCCTACCAGGCTCCTGTGTCCGTGGGATTTTCCAGGCAATAGTACTGGAGTGGATTGCCATTTACTTTGGGTACAGCATAATGAATACAACCATGAAAGTTGTCAAAATGTTACAATTAAAACCCTAGAAGAAATGAAAACTGTACAGAAATAACCTGAGAATGTTACACATACAAGGACATGGAATGCTTGGTGTTGCTGTTTTAAAATAGGCTTTAGTACATTTGTACGCATTCTATGTCTGTGTATTTCACCTGCTCTTGGAGGTGTCTGGTGTTCCCAAGACTCACACATAGTGCAGGTAGCAGGTCCTGCTCGCATCTCACCCCTGTGCCCTCAGAGCCCGTTTTCAGGCCCTCCAGCCCCCTCTTTGTCACTGGGCTGCCCACAGGCTTCCAGAACCCACACTCATGTGTGCACAGGGTAGACTGCAAGTGCCTTGGGATCAACCATGCCTGGCACTACCCTGTGGCAGCCCCTACCCAGTGACTGACAGGTGTGGGAGCATAGACACCTCAGTTCCCTCACCCATGGCCGCGATTATTTCCAGGCATGGCTTTCCATCATTTCCCAGAGCTTCCTCACGTGGTGAGATTCAGTCACTAGCTGTAGTAGCTGGCTTGACAACATATCCGTTCTGGCTGACTCTCCTTACCCAGACTGAGTCTGCAGTTCTCCCCACCCCTGGGGCCCTACAGCCCCCAAACACACTGTGCACCCTTGAACCCTAATCAGGGAGTGTTTCTGCAGAAAACCCAACTAAGACTATGCTTGTCGTTGTAGTTTAATTTCTTTGCTGGAGGTTAGTAAAAATTTGTAAGCAACATTTGCATTACCAAAAGAGTTGTTCTGAAAAACTTACCTAGGATCTAACGGATGATTTTAGTAAATGGAACATCAAAGCAAAACACAGTATTTGTGGTTGTTTATAACCAGGCCCCAAAATCCTTCAAACATTAAACAATATATCAACATATCTGATAGTAAAACTTGTAATCCACTTTGTAGAAACAACTCAAATGTTATGGTTTCATGGAATTATCTAGAGTGCGTTAGTTGTTTCAATTTCTCTGCTCTCATACATTCAGTTCGTATTTCTGAAACGGCATATACCATGCTGTATTGTAATTGATCTGTTCACATAGAATGTATCTCCAAAATTATGATCAGAGCTCCTTAAAGGGAAAGACTGAATCTCATTTCCTTTGTCATCCTTGTACTCTGATCTGGCCTTGCCATGATGTTGGCTGCAATATTTAGTTGTTGAAAAAACAAATAACTGGATGAATGAATAAGTGAATGAATAAAGGGACATCTTCTTTGTCTAATAGTTTATATTACATGTCTTTAAGGACTGAGACTATTTTGTTTATCATCAAAATCCCTCCAGCACTATATATGGGGCCTAGAAAGCCACAGGGACTTTATTGCTGAAAACTGCAGAAGTGAGTGAATGAATAACAAGTGAAGTCGCTGGCCAGCCCCCAGTCATTTTTGAGCGATTACAGCCAAACCCAGTTTTCTCCTTTCATTGTGTTGATAGACTGTAGCTTAGTTTTGTTATTTATGATGTTTTGTTAATCAAAGAACAGTATACTTTTAGGCATTAACTTACATCACATTAATTTGGACTGGTTGTTTTGGTGTCTCAGCCTAATTTAAAATTGTGACTTTGTCATCCATCACGTTGAATATTTCTCCTAGCTTTGTATCACTCATAAATGTAGTCAGCCTATTCTCACATGATCAACTTAGAAACTCTTTGCCAGTTCAGTCCATGGCACATTAGGGTTACAGTCATTTGACCATCTAGGCCAGGGGTTGGCAAACTATAGCCAAGGGCCAGATCCGGCCAGTGGCTTGTTTTTGTAAATAAAGTTTTATTGGAACACAGGCACTCTTATGTGTTTACATAGTGTCTATGGCTGTCTATTTTTCTCACATTGCAATGGCAAAATTGAGTAGTTCCAACACAGACAATATGGGCAGCAAAGTTTGACATACATACTGTCTGCATATTTACAGAAAAAGTTTATTGATCTTTGGTCTAGGTGATAAATCCACATGAAAACACATTTCCCTGTCTTATGCATAAAGTCTAAAGGGGAACTTTTTGCGTACTCTGTTGAAATCAAAATACATTGCACTTTGCCTACAAGCAAGCAAGCAAGCAAGCAATCGCTCAGTCGCGTCCGACTCTTTCCGATCCCATGGATTGTAGTCTACCAGGCTTCTCTGTCCATGGGATTTTCCAGGCAAGAGTACTGGCTGCTGCTGCTGCTGCTGCTGCTAAGTCGCTTCCGTCGTGTCCGACTCTGTGTGACCCCATAAACGGCAGCTCACCAGGCTCTGCCATTCCTGGGATTCTCCAGGCAAGAACACTGGAGTGGGTTGCCATTTCCTTCTCTAATGCATGAAAGTGAAAAGTGAAAGTGAAGTCGCTCAGTCGTGTCCAACTCTCTGCGACCCCATGGACTGCAGCCTACCAGGCTCCTCCGTCCATGGGATTTTCCAGGTAAGAGTACTGGAGTTGGGTGCCATTGCCTTCTCCAGGGGATCTTCTTGACCCAGGGATCGAACCCAGGTCTCCCACATTGCAGGCAGATGCTTTACCCTCTGAGCCACCCGCACTTTGCCTACAGCTTTCCTTTATTGTCACAGCAACATTGTCAAGTAAGGCAATGCACTTATGTAGTACCAATACCTCCTAGTGAGCCAACATGATTTCTAGCGATCACCACATTAGGAAGTAAAACACTCACTGAACGTGTATTGGATCACTGTTTTCGGAATTCTATCCCTGGGCTCGTGAGTCTGGGGCTAACCATCCTTTGCTAGAAAAATGGAGTGTGAATTCCTTTCCCTCTCTGGCTTCTTCTCTTTATACATTCCCACAAACGAAGCCTCTGTGATGTTAGATCAAGGTAACAACTGGTTTTATCTCAATGAACTATATTTTCTTCATCTGCAAGACGTTATTTTTCAGCATTAACATGAGGATCAAACGAGAAAATAAAACTCACTGGAACTGCCTACATCTATTAAGTATTTTTTGCCAGTCTCTTTCCTGGGTGTTTTTTACATGCATCGTCTCATCTCATCTCCATAAAACACAGTAAACATTGTCCCCATTTTACAAACGAGACAGAGGGTTAAGGAACTTCATTCATTCATTCAATACATATTTATGAAGCCCTACAATGAGCCAGGTACTGTTCGAGAGAGTTGGGATTTATCTTTGGACAAAGTCAGCGAACAGCTTAACCCTAGTGTATGTGGTGGGTTGGGATGCACAGTAAACGATACACTGTTAGTAATAACAAGCTCATTGAGTATGGTCAGAGAGAACAAGTCCTGTGGAAAAGGAAAGGGGAAGACAGGAAAAGCGAGATGAAAGTCTTGGAGCTGGGAGTACTAGGGAGAGGATTTAGAGTAGTCAGGGTAGCCTCACTGAGAAGGTGATGATGTAACCCAAGACTTGAAGCAAAAAGAAATGTTAGCTGTATCTGGAAGAAGACCTATCAAAGGCCACTTCGTTAAAGACGCAAAGAGGATTCCAACAGGGCTACATCAGACTCCAGAAGGCAAACTTGTAACAACCAAGGTCCATGAATGCTAGTTCCCTTCTTAGTGCCCCCCCCCACCCCCCCGCCGGCAATGTGCTGTGCACCCCTGGCCTTTTTTCTTTGGCTATTGCTTGCATTAAATTTGGCCTTTTTCTTTCCCCAAAGCTTTGCATTCCTCTAGGTCAATAGGATGTCACATCTCTGTCTCTCTGGTCACATGCTCTGCCTTTGGTTACTGAGCCTCTCAAAGCACGATGCCTTCAGAGAGCTAGTGTTGCCTTGCTGACTTCACCCCTTTTCCTTCTCACTGGAGCAATTTGGGATTTCATCTTTACAATCCTTTTTAGAACCTTCCATCCATTTTAAGTCATGTAACTGCTAAGCCTACAAAACCCCACACCCGTGTTTTCTCTGTATATATGGACAGCTATACTTTTTATCTTTCTTGTAGCTATTGCTGTTGTTCGCTCAAGTAGCCAGAGTCACTTTCTGTCACTTACAACCATAGAACTCTGATATATCAAGTTAAAAAAAAAAAAAAATCTGCTACAAAGAATCCAGAGTTTGTACCTGTCAGCGTACAAACTTTTCTCTTTCTGGATGGCCAAGAATTCAGGAAAACAGAGTTACTTTCCTGTGGCCTTCTGCCACCTCCTCATCACTCACTCCTCTTTCTTCCTTAACCCAGGCTAAGCCCTCAGTCACAGGTCACCTCATTGCTTCATCAACACTGAAAGAATGAAACCGCCCCCAGTGTAGCAACTCACCAGGCCCTCTATTTTTAGCCAGATTCCAGCAGATGTCTGGATAAGTACAAGTCTCCCTTAATTACTATAACTTGTCTGGGTGCCATTTTTGAGCTCTGCAAAATAGGAATTGAAAATAGAACCCACCTCATAGAGTTGTTGTGAAAATCAAATGCAGAAAGTACACACAGAAATAGCACGGAGCCTTGCCTGGGCCAGAGACTTAGCTCATCAGGGAAAGAGTACTGGCACAGGACAGGCCTGCTTGGCAGCCTTGCGCCAGGACTTACCAGCGTTGTGGTTCTCGGCGATAGCTCACACTCCTTGGGCAGCAGTACCTTGTGCTACAAAGCTGGAGTGATACTATCAATTTCCCGATCAAGTGAGATAATAAAAGTTATGAAAACGTGTAAAATTATATGTGTAAAAATTCTGAAATAATATCTAAGTATTAAATGAGATTAAGTGTATACAACATATATAGTAATGTGTATGAAAATGCTGGAATAATAATATCAATTTAAAGGTTGAATGAGATAAGCTGTATGAAGTAAAAATTCTGTTTAACTAGATCAATTTGAGTATTAAAGGATACATGTGTAAAATTAACATTAATCAGATCAATAACATTTTAAATGAGATTGGTAACTAAGAAGGGCTGAGTATAATATCAGGTACTTGGTAGATACTTGAAAAATGATAGGTACCAAAGTTACCATTTTTAAAAACATCATTAGCATCCTCCTCAGTTTAGGCTGCACTACTCTCAGGGTCATCCTTTCCTATAAAATCTTCTCACTGAGTTAGTGTTTAGTAGTAACAATTCTGATCATACATCATTGTCCCTTAGGCATGTATTTACCATTTTGCAAATTGTGTTTTCTTTCGCGATCTCATGAACTCTCATTTGAAAGTGGCTCTGAACACAAATTGGCAGTCAGATTGGGATTTTAGAGGTGTTATCTCGATCAATATTTTCATACCAGTAGGCTGAATATGATCTCTTTAGGAATTCCAAAGTTCTCAAAGGGAATAATTTGCTCCAAAGAACTAGGTCACATAGAAAGAGAAGGGGAATGGAAGCCCCACACATCCAGAAGCTTTATAGGAAGACAAAAACTTCCTGTATGAGAAGATAAGACTGGTCATAGAGACTGGAAAAGATTATTTGATCTCGGATTAAATGAAATAAAAATTATATATAAATGACACCGTGAGTATCCTGGAGGCTGAAGGGAGCCACCCAGAGGGGAGCAGTTTGCTGAGACAGCAGTTACTCATCTCCCTGGGTCATGATTGGGCTGAGGGTCTCCTCCCATCATCGCTCCAG
Source organism: Bos grunniens (assembly GCF_055505025.1). NCBI lineage: Eukaryota > Metazoa > Chordata > Mammalia > Artiodactyla > Bovidae > Bos > Bos grunniens. Next base: position 9,220,578 of record NC_141182.1, read on the forward strand.
GTCTTCTCTGCGTCCCTCCTGCCCAGTGCCCTCAGAGGCCCGTGTGCATGGACACTGTCGGCAGGGCTCCTTGGTCCTGTGGACCCTGGTTGGCCGTGGAAAGCCCTAAGAGGGAACAAAGGGTGCAGGGGCCTCAGTCTGCTTGCGTCTCTTGACCAGCAGTCACATGTCTTGTCGGGGTTACCTTTTCTCCCTGACTCTCTCCTTCTGGGCCAGGAGTTTTTGAAAGGGAGTTAGACCCCAAGCTCTGTGAGGCCAGAAATGACTTGTGTCTTCTTTGTGTGTGTTCCATTATACCCTAACACCATGGCTAGCCCCAAAGAGACATTCACTTAGTATACTTTGATTGCATGCATGCATTGGAGATGCCTCACTAAATTGCATTCTGAGAAAAACCACCATCTAAACCTGCCTTGTAAACTAGCTGTTAAAAGAAGCCGCACACTCTCTGAGCAGTGGTTCTTAGAAATGAAGGCTCTTAATATTCCCATCCGCAAGCTGTGAAACTGCATCATATTAGTGTTTTCCGCTGGATGCTGCTTGGGGTCCCAGATGTTTGAGTCTTTTATTTTACAGCATTTGCTTTTCTGTGAGATTCCAATTAATTGAATTGGGAAAAGTTGTTAAGCCCCATGACAGAGGAACTATCTTTCTAACAAAACCCACATGCTGTAAAGTCTAAGATTCCTCTGTCTCCTGTTTTCTTAGATTCATAAGGATGAATAGAACAGTGTGACTGATTTCCTGTTACGTTTGGCTGAGTAGCTAGAATTCTGCTGTCATACCTAGATAGACCAGAGCACCATTTGGGGAAACCCTCTTAGGCGGTGCAGCTTTCTAGAGCATCAGGGAGTAGAATGGGAATCCCAGGATGTCTGCTGCTACATTCAAGGTTATTTCTTCCTGGAAGCTGAAAATTCATTTTTCTCTCTGTTACTTTCTCTGTTCAAAAGCATCAATCAAGGTTGCTTGCAACAGCAAACGCTCAATTCAACAGTCCTTATATATCTTCTCCCCCGACTCCCATGCCTCTTAAACACCAGAGATACTGTATCAGGTGGCTCATCCCTTCCTCCTATAGTCCATTTCAGTTTATCTCACATAACAGTCTTTGCAACTGCACTGTGCCCACACATCAGAGACGAGCTCTGATGGCGGCAATCTCTGATGCCCACCAGCCAGTGATTCAACATTGGACTCTCATTTTACCCCGGGACCACTCTTGTTTGTCAGATGCCTTAGGTTTGGTTTCCCTGGAGATTGGTTCAGATCAGGGACTGATTCAGGGACATGCATTTTACTGAGGGACTGCTAAACCACGAGGGAGTAAGGGTAGCAGAAGAGGGAAGGGAAGAAAGATGAGTGGGCAAGTGGCCTCTCGTCTTGGCATAACCCATGGGGGCCTCTGCGGTATAAAGTGTCCCAGGAAGTTGTCCTCTGAATTGAGGTAACAGGATGGGGCTTTTGTCCACGTGTGTCAGCCAGTCATTGACCGTGGGATGCCCGTGGAGAATGGTGTGCCCTTTCTGGCCCTCCAGGGGCTGTTTTTCTGGACAGGGGGAGCAGCTGCGAGCAGCTAGCAGCCAAAGCTCACAGCAGCTGGGGAATGGAGGCACTCGATGTGGACGCTTCACTCTCGAGGAGCTGGAGTGTGACTCCCCGCTCCTTGGGTGTGGGCTGCACGTGGCGATCTCCTTCCAGAGACTGCAGTGTGTGGTGGTGGGGGCGGCGGCACTGGGTAACTTTACAGCGGAGAAGCCTGACAAGCCTGACTCAGCCAGGGGATCAAGGTGAACGACAACAGTGATAAATCATCATGTACCCTGGGCATGAGGAGATGGAAATGACACTCCCTCTGTGATCTTCCTTCCCAAACGCATAACCCCCATGCAATCATGAGAAAAACATTAGACAAATCCCAACTGAGGGACGATCTGCAAAACACCTTACTCCTCAAAACTGTCAAGGTCATTGAAAACAAGGAGTGTCTGAAAAACTGCCACAGCTCAGAGGAGTCTTAAGTAGACATGACGACTAGATGTATTGTGAGATCTTGGATGGGATCTTGGAGTTGAAAAGGGAAATTAGCTAAAAAAACTAAACAAATATGAATATAGTATGGACTTTACTTCGTAAGTATGTATCAATATTGATTCAGTGATTTTGACAAATGTATTGTACTAGTGAAAGATGTTAATAACAGGTGTTCACTGAAAACAGACTGCTAAATATTTCCCCAAGCAAGGTGTGTTTTTTTTGGTGTGGGGAGGGATCAGCAGAGAATTGCTCTTCAGAGTCTGCAACCATAGAGAGCCACGTGCAAACTCTCATACCACAACGGAAGGAGAACACTTGTAGAGGGGAAAAGGAAGTTAGCAGGGCTATGAAAGTAAAAATTGCTCAGTCAGGTCCAACTCTTTGTGACCCCATGGACTGTAGCCCACCAGGCTCCTCTGTCCATGGAACTGTCCAGGCCAGAATACTGGAGTGGGTAGCCGTTCCCTTCTGCAGGGGATCTTCTCAACCCAGGGATTGAATCGAGGTCTCCTGCATTGCAGGAAGCTTCTCTGTCAGCTGAGCTACCAAGGAAATAAACAAAGAATCCATGCCTTTTCATTGGTTGAGTCCTTGCCAGGTAAGAAGAGGAGTCTTTCTTCTTCCTGTTGAACTCTGCTATAGTCACAGGGCATGAGAGCTTTTCCTTCTGGTTTCTCAACTCTACTTAGTTAAGGTTTCTGTTTATTTTTTATGTAGTCTAAATTGGATATGGGGTATATGGGAACCCCACATATGGGAAGTACAGTATATTGTACTATCTGAAAATTTTCTGTAAATAAAAATCTACTCTAAAGTAAAAAGGTTATTGTAAGAAAAAAGAAAAAAAAAAAAGTGCTCCCTGGGGTAATTGGTATGAGAGGGTACAGCAGGGAAACAGCTACCTGAGGGATAGATTTCAGTCTCAGCCTGATCTGAGGTGTGCAGGAGTTCTAGAGGAGAATCACACAGCAGAGTTTGTCCTGCGTGGAGTCGAGGTTGCTGGACTCTGACACTCCTGCAGATGCCCAGGCATCGTAAAGTCTCAGCACTCTGGCTTTCTCAGTTCGTTTGAGTCCAGTGGCTCCAGAAGTCCATGATGGTCTTCTGAAGGGCATGGGATGAAAGAGAGAAAAGCATGTCAAAGTGAGGAGGTCGACACACTGAATCAGTTAAGGGAATCCAAGGAGATTCAGGCAGCACCTTCTCACTGTGCTGTATTCTCAGAGATGGAGAGAAGAGCTAACTGTCTATGGTTACAGTGCTATCAGGTAGCATAACCAGGATTCAGGCCTGGGCTGTCTGGCCCCACGATTTCCCTCCAACTCTACACCATAGTAGACTATTCTGCAGGCTTTGGAACTCTTAGCAAGCCATGAAATTGGCAATATATTTCACCTTTTATTGTATTCTCCAGGGGCAGGGAGATAGCAGCTGACACCCGCATGATGTCCTGGACATCCCTGTTCAGGAGAACTGAGATGTTCCTGCATAGCAATCTATGAGTGACTCACATATCTGCAAGGAAAGACATTCTGCAAAACTTACTAAAAATGCAGCTTTTTAGCAAAAGATGAGGTGGGTCTAAGCTAATGGTGTCCAACTGGCCACTGACTCTTGAAGCAGAGAAAAAGCAGAGAACTGGTGGGATTTAGCAGTCATCACAGTTAGGAATTACTATTAGCAAAGGGGATTAATGTTGGATAAGCTGTGGCCATAAATGTCTATTTTCCACATTACCCTCAATATCAAAGGTCCATATCTGTCCCATTAAACAACTGCCAAATGACAGCTCCAGGGACATGGAGCTGCCAGAAGAATCATTGCTAATGCAGGTTTTATAATCTCCATTTATTTAACATAATTGGCTTAAAACTGTTTCTGAAGGAAAGAAGCAAGATGATATTTGGTATGGGAAAGTTTTCTTTAGAAGCAAACTGTAGGATAACAGAATGGAGATTACTATTGCTAATTATTTGCTGTTTTGAAGCTGGCTCACAATTACTATAAAAATAATTCCTCACTCCACCAGAGTTAGGCACAGAAATCATTGCTGGAGTTAATGGAATTTATTATCTCTGATTCCTCACCTCTGTGAATCCTGCTTCTGCTACTACTGCTGCAAGAAAGAATGCTGAGTGCCCTCCATAACTATTTATTAGTCAGCTTAGGCAACACGTTGCTGCTGTAATGTCAACCTTGAAATACCTGAGACTTAAGACAATGATAGTGGCAAAGCACCCTCCTGCCAGTGCAGGAGATGTAAGAAACTTGGGTTCAAATCCTGGGACAGGAAGATCCCTTCGAGTAGGAAATGGCAACCCGCTGCAGTATTCTTGCCTGGAGAATCCCGTGGACAGAGGAGTCTGGCGGACACTCTCCCATACCAACCCCTGGCAACTGCTGAACTTTTTACTGTCTCCTTAGTTTTGCTTTTGCCAGAACATCATGTAGTTGTAATCATACAATGTGTAGCCTTTTCAGATTGACTTCTTCCACCTAGTAATATGTCTTTACATTTTCTCCATATCTTTCCATGACTCTATTGTGTTTTAAAAACAATAAGGAAGTATGAGATAGAGGCTGGTAAAATAAGGCTGACTCATAATTCCTGTGGCTACTTAAATTTGTATAAATTAAAAAATCATTTTTTTCCATTACACTAGCCACATTTCTAGTGTTACTGGGCTAATGACTATAATATGGACAGTATAGAATGGAACATTTCCATTAATATAGACTTTCCCAGAGTATTCTAAAATGTCCCAGAATATTCCAGTATATTCTAGAACAAGTGACTGTGAATCTAACAAGTTTCCAAGGGGTTCACCCAGGGCCTCTGACTTATGCTTTCTTTGGTGAAAATCAGTCTAATGTGCTGCAGGAATTTGAGGCTGTGTGAGGCAGAGATCTATCCTTCCATGTAAGATTTACGTGAAACAATGGATTTCATGGCTACAAAAAGTTTGAAAACCACCACAGTCATATAAAGAGGCTTAGGAAGAGAGATGCCTGACTTCAGATCCTTGTCTTTTCATTTATGTGCTGTGAAGTCACAGAGAAGCTAACTGATCCTCAGAGCCATAGATTTACCCTCTCCAAAGACTGTGATGAAAGCATCCGCCTCTTAATGTTGTTTTGAAGGCGACAGCAGTCAGTATGCAAATAGGCTGTCACAGGACCTAATGCTTTTAAGTAGGGCTCAAGAGATGATAGATATCTTCATAGTTATCACTTCAGTTCTACAGCCTTCATAAATAATTTAAAAGAAAGGTAATTGTGGGTGACATGAAATGAGAGGAAACACAGAACTTGACACAATCAGGATTTAGAAGGATGTTTAAAAGGTTGAAATTGTGGGCTTAGTTTACAAGAGGAAATCTAGTAGGGATGAACATAACCTTTCACCTTGAAATCCAGGAATACAAGTATGTACATAAGAATATCAATAAAACTGGAGATGTCATGGTCTAATGGCAGCATGTCAGACGATCGTAGCTTTTCCTTTGTCCAACCCTATAACAGGGCTGTGTTCAGAAATGTGGGTCTTACACATATATGCCTTGGCAAGCCACGCATGGGTGCTCTTTAGGTCTTGCTGTTTTAGGAGAGGCCAAGATAAACTGGAGTAGTTTGCTTCTTTCAATAAACATTCATTGAGCATATCCTGTAGTCCAGGTACTCAGGCTACAACAGCAAACACAAAGAGATTGTCCATTGATTTCTTAGAGCTCACAGGCCAGGGCAGGGGAGAGAGATTAAGTCACCAGCCAAAACAAACGTAAAATTAAAACGGTGGTACATGCCAGGAAGCAGAGGTCTGTGATGTTCAAGGAATCTTTACTGGGAGAACTTCTATTCAGGGAGATCAGTTCAAGTTTCCATGGGAATTGAAGATAAAGCTAACACCTGGGAAGGATAAGCTAAGGACTGGGAAAAAGAGAGGAGTGGGCCAGGAGAAAGGTTCACGGCCAAAGGACTGGGTGAGAAGGAATGAGGGGCACTGAGCTCTTGTTGGGCAGGACAGAGAGCACGGCGGGGAAACTGGCCAGACGGTGGAGGATCATGGAGGCTGTGCTAGGATTTAGATTTTTATTCCAGAAGCAACTGGAAGTCCTTGAAGGGTTTTAGATAAGGAAACAGCCCGGTCATATTGGCTCTTTGAAAAGATTACTCTGGCTGCAGTGTAGAGAATAGATTAGAAGTGGGAGAAAAGTGAATTTCAACATTTGGTTTTCAACAGTTATTCTCTTGCTATCAGTAAGGAAAAGAACCTGCTTCATTCTACCTCAAAAGCTTAAAACATGATCATTAAAGAGAAAAGTTCTGAAATAAAATCTTATTTTATTGTTTTGTTTTGCATTTTTCATTGGAGACATTGAATAATTTTTGTTTATTTGGACACTTGCTTTTCTTTTATCGTTTTTTTGTGACTTGAAATTTTAAAAATTTGATTTTAGCGTTTTTATTAGATTTTCAAGCATCCTAAAAATATCAAGGCATTATCAGTTTCTTTTATTTTTGAAACTTATTGAAATATAATTTATATATACGCAAACACACACACATGATTTCTGGGGGTTTTAAAGTAATTTTTCCTTTATTTTTTTACTTTTAAAAGTTAAGAAAACTTTAATTTTTGGAGGAAAAATACATGTTTTTTAAAATCTCTTTGATGCCTGGATACTTTGAGAAAAATCAGCTAATTTTACACTTAAAAAAAATACCGTTAAAGGTGTCTTAGGTATACATTTAACTCTTTATTCCATTTGGGACTTACTTAATGGACTAGAACTCCTAGAAAAAATTAAAAAGTAACTTTGGATAGTATGTACTCTTACCTAATTTTTGATTTTAGGAGGAATGTTGCTAGTGTTTCACTATTCAATATAATGCTGCTCAATTTAACCTAATTTTCATTTCACATTAAGTCAATTTTATTTTATTCCAAATAAGATACAATTTTGCTTTTAATTATGATTAGTTATGTTTTATTGATTGATTTTTAAATTTACCTTTAAAATTTACCTATAAATATGATGCATTGTGTTATAGATTTCCTATGTTTGGTTGTGGTAAATTTTTCTTCTGATTTATTCATGCACTCATATAATAAATACTCATTAAATGCTTCCTGCATGCCCAGCACTCCTTTTGGGGGTAAGGGCTCAGCAGTGGACAGATAAGGACCCTGTTGCCATGGGGGTCCCTGTCTGGGAAATAATAAACATATATAAAGCTAAACGTGGAGAAAAGCACAACATAGTGAGCAACTAGTGGGCAAAGGGGAGGGTCTATTTCGATCATCAGAGAGGGCGTCTCCATTTCGGTTACCAAGTGATGTGATGGTGAGAACCCTGTAGGAACAGTCCCAGCCTCCTGTCCATCTGGGCGTTTCTCAGCTGTCAAAGGCACACATCTGGTTCAGTTTCTGCATCGTCCTTCCTGCTCCTCTCTACCTCCAGTGAGGACCTAGGTTCTGCCATCTGGTATCTAGGAGCCTCAGAAGAGAGCTGTCCATGTGCTACCTTTCCCATCCTCTCCACTTGTCTGTCCCTGTGGCTTCTGGCCTAGCACGGCAGAAATCCATGGTCTGCCCATTTCTTTTTTATTTTTAAGTCTTTATCAAATTTGTTACAATATTGCTTCTGCTTCATGTTTTGGTTTGTTGGCCAGGAGGCATGTGGGATCGTAGTTCCCCAATCAGGGATGGAACCCACACACCCTTGTTTTGGAAGGTGAAGTTTCAACCACTAGACGACCCGGGAAGTCCCTGCCTATTTCTTAAGAAACATAATTTCTAGCAACATGTTTTTCTCCACCCCGCCATGCCCATTATCCTTTTTTGTTCACTTTTTCATCTATTCATTTAGTCATTCTTTTATTCATTTGTTCTACACATTATTTTGTTAGTGTCCTCTTTTTCACTAGGTATGATATTGTTGCAATACTGTTAGCACTTCCTTAGAAGGTTAGGGGTGTCTTGTCAACAGACTGGGCTCACACCCTTAGCTAACCCACTTGGATGTTGACTTTTCCCTCTCTGGTCAGATCTCAGTGCTATGTACTCTCTGATCATATTCATGCTCAGCGGTTACTCTTTAGTGCAGGCCTACTGGAGCGAGAGAAGGACCTTTCTCACACCATGGTCTCTCAGACGATGTGCACAGTTCTTCATTGTATATGGTGGGTTTGGGAGACTACATTTCTAGTAACAGGGTATTTTCTTAGGTTGCCAAGCATTTTAGAATCAAAACTGATTCTCATCACAGCACATGTCAATGTTATTGTCTTAGAATGATTACAGATAAAAAGGAGCCATTGATGGGGAGAGAAGGAATCTTCTACAGTCTTAGTTCTGGGTATCTGAGAAGGATATTCCTGGCCATTGCCTTCTATTTCTTTCTTGGGCATTGTAAAAATAAAGAGTGTAAAATGAAATTTAATGGAGTAAGGGTCTGATATGTTACCTGCATTCTTTGGGGGCATTTATGTTGCTATGAGGGGCTTTTTCATTGGCTCAGTGGGTAAAGAATCTGCTTGCAATGCAGGAGATGCAGCTTTGATCCCTGGGTCAGGAAGATTCCCTGGAGTAGAAAATAACAACCCACTCCAGTATTCTTGCCAGAAAAATCCCATGGACAGAGGAACCTGGGGGGTTCTCAAAGAGTTGGGTATGACTGAACGACTATGCACACACGCACGTATGCTGCTATGAATTAAAAGGGTTGGATTTATGGTGTATTCCAAAAATGGGCTTTTCCTTCAATCCCCATCGTCAATGCAGTTAAAGAAAATTCCTCTTGGATTTTTGTCATGTTTTTTTTCTGCAAGGGCCAGCCGCTATCTGTTATAAGTATCTTCAAGTGTATTTTAAAACAATTTGGAGAGAGGCAGGCATAGAAGGAATGGCTGTTCTGTCTCTATGTTCACCGGAAACGTCCCTAAGAAAGGTTTTCTAACAGAATTCTGAAGATGGAATATGCTGTCATTATGAGAATGTATTTCCAGTCTACAGAGGTGTTCAGACTCGAGCTGGGTCATCATATGACTGTGATACTGAATTGGTGATTCCATATGTCTTGAGTCAGGAAAATAAATGGGTTTTACCTTGTAGATCCGGTCTGATGGATTGTTACTGGCCATCTGGGCTCAATTGGAAGAGTGTCGTGATCCATTAACAAGGTCTGTCCTGGGCATGGGGGGTGGGGAGGGAAGAGACACACATGCTATGTATTTGTCAGCCTTAGACAAGGAATTGAATTAGAAAACCTGTGATGCACTTCAAACACAGAATTTCAAGAAGAACAGCTTTGGTATCCCTATTAGATTAGTTTACGGGAACTTTATGAGCAATATTAACCAATGCAGTACTTCTAGAAGGATCCAAAAATAAAGTGTCATAGAGTTCCAAAGTGGACTGTGTAAGAGATGATAAGATTCTGAGTGGCGCTGGTGTTATGAGGTTATGATGTGTGGACTTCGGCATCTGAAGTTGGCTCAGATCCCTGCTCTGTCACTCACAAGTTGATTCACTTGGCCTCCCTGAGCCTCAGTTTTTTTGTCTGTTCAGTGGAGATGACAACAGGACTTATCCACATAGAGGTGAAGGTAATTAAACAAGATAATGCATGTAAAGCATTTAGCACCGTGAAGCTGGACTGCAGTAATCCCTCTATTTAACATGGGTGTTAGTGTGTGCATGTATGTGTGTGTGTGTTTCTGTTTCAGATCTTAAAAAACTTGAAGTTCCATGAAGGAGTCAGTTTTGTTCTGCTCTTTAGAATCTTGTTAATCCATGAGTCTGAGAACAGGAGACTCTAAAGGTGATAGCTATAACCCTGTGACCTTCCCCTGCCCAAATGCCACACTCAAGATTCTTCTAAACCTACTGTTTCTTCACATGTGCTCTGCACTTCTGAATGTATTAATAGTGCCCTCTGCTGCCCACAGTGCGACAACTTAATGGGAGCTCCTGGGGCAGACGGGGTGGGAGGTGGGTCTGGGTATCTGGCTCCTCCGTCTTTCCTTCTCATCCTCATACATGTTTTCCTCCCAGTTCACACCTCCATTTTCTCGCCTGCAATTCCAGCTAAGCTCTGAGTCATCAATTTCAACCTTTAATTCAAGTTTGTGCCTGGACCTGAACCAAGCCATAGATAGATACCCATAAAGGTTGTGCAGATGAGAATATATGGTTCTCTTGCTTTTGACCCCCAGGCAGGCCGAGACTGGTTCCAGGGTAGCAGAAGCCAAGTCTATTTTCCTGTGTTATAACGCGAGACTGAAGTCATGCCCAGAGCTGGCTGAGTGATCCTTTGAGTCGGAGCCGTGTGCACTGTGGCTCGCCATGTTTATCGACCGATTTCACTCTTAGTTCTCTTTGCACAGCCAGATGACGTCATAATTCCACAGGAAGGTGCTCCAAACCTGCGCACTTTGTCTTTCGTGGTGGTGTGCAGAAATTACAATGGAAGCGAGAGTAAGGACGTCTGACAAATTTAGGCTCCATTTGAACACTACCTCACTTAGACCTTTTAGTGTAATTATAATAACTCCTCTCATGGGAATGAAATGTGACAATGTTGATGATACAATAATCAGTACCCAGAAAATCCTGTCCATTATGCCTTGTAGATACAGGTTAGACACAGGGAGATCATGGAGAAGCGTGAGGCAATGAATGGCTTTCTGCAGTGGCGTGTGTGCCTTGAGCGGTGAGGCAAGAGGCAGAGGTGGGTTTGCCCTGCATCAGTCACACTCTCTCTCCCCTCCCCTCGGGGCCAGTGTCAGTCAGGCGGGTGCTCAGGATGGTGCAGCCTGGGTCTCCTGGGTGGAAAATGTCATTCACTTCTCCCGCATCAGAAGTCCATCCCCAACTCATGATTCCAAATGCTGGAGCTAACCGTCCAAGTTAAAGAGAAATGCAAAGTCTACAAACACTGCATATAATTTTCACACCCCAAAAGTTCTGTTTGCCTCCACATGGCTCCACAGTATATCACAGCACAGCAGTTGTGAACACAAGCTTTGGCTGACCCCAGCCATGCCACTCACCAGCTCTGTAACTTCGGACAGGCTGCTTGTTGATTTCCTTATTCCCATGCAGGAATACCTAAACTCACCCCGATAAAGCTTTTGTGAGAATCAAAGTCAGTAGTACATGCAGGCAGTTTTGCACAGTGCCTGACACAATTAATGTTAGTTGCTAGTTCAGTGATAGTGTCATGCTGCAAAAGCTGGCCCACCCTTTCGAAAAAGGAACCAAGTGATGGTCCCGAGGAAGTGGTGGTGCTGAGTTCCTCCCCTTTCTTGCTGCCCCACAAACAGGTGGCTCACTGGGTATTTCACCTGGATATTTCTCATTAGTCTGCAAGGGTGTACAGATCTAAAACCATTAGGTAAGCATCCGATCTGTAGTCCCCAGACATGGAGATTTTATAGATCTGTATCCTCCCTGCTTTGGAGGATGGTTTTAAAGACTAAATACAATGCTGTGTGTGAGCACATACACATATATGCAACTCCAGGAAACTTAAATTGGCTCATCAACGTCTTATGCCAAGTAAGGACATTCAAAAACAAATATACACCACTATCTACTCTCACCACCATTTCATAGAGGAGATTAAAATTATACACAATGTTGTGGATTTTTCTTTTCTCTTTAACTTGCAGGATTAGTTTCAGTGTTTGGGTTGCATGCTCCTGGGGCTCCAGGATGCTCAGTTATGATTTGTTAGAAGTCAACTAGCATTTTCAACCCAAGGGACATAGGCTGTTGTATCCAGGGCCCCACCGCTAACCCATACTCATCTCAAGGGTTGTACAGACTATGGCTGGAACACCGAACAAGATCATCTTTTATATTAAATAAATTTAGCTCTGTGGCAAAACTTAAGACGCTGTTCATTTTTATAGAGCATGTGGAAATTTGATCTCCACCCAGTTCTTGGGAAATGTTGGCACAGAGGGCAGGAAGTTCCTCAACTTGGCACACAGCTCAGGGCTCCACAGTGAGCTCCTCTGAGAGGGTGGAACAGGAGGATGGAGAGAGACCGTCAGTGCTGCTCCTTAAGGTCACCGCAGGCAGGCAGGCGTGCTTTCCAGAATGGCTGGAGGATCAGGGAGCGCGAGGGGTGGGACAGAGGTGCCTGGATTGAAGCCAAGCAATTCAAAGTGATTTGCAGAGATTACTGAGGCTTATGTGTCCTTCACTGTGGTGGATAAGCAAATGGTATGCTATCCCCAGAGACCAGCACCAATTAGTCATCTCGGTCCCTGAGGACATCCCAGGCTTGCCAAGGTCTGGTCTGAAGTAGAAAGGACATAATCAACTTCTGGAAGGAGGTTATCTCTGGGAGGGAATGCAGGTGAGAAGCACAGCTGTGTTTAAGTCTTAATAGAATGAGAGAGAGAGAGAGAGAGAGAGAGAGAGAGGTACCTTCCCCCATCCAGACAAGAAGGTATCAGTTTGACATTAATGTGACAGCAGCGGTTAGAGAGATGGGGGGCAACCCGCTAGCCTAAAGGGGTGGGCTTCCAGTCATCCTTAGAGCATAACAGTCATTCCATGTGGAGACCTAGAGGAAATGAGAGAGAGGCCCTCAAGCCACTAACTGCTTGTGTGCCTATCACAAAGTGATGGCAGGCAGTGGAGCCAGACAGACATGGTTTGGATCCTGGCTGTACCACTTCTGAGCCATGGAGGCTGGGACAGATGACTCACCCTCTTTCAGTAGCATAACCACCGGCCACATGTAGGTATTGAGTCCTTGAAAGATGGCTGGTGTGACCTAAGGTGTGCTGCAAGTGTAAAGTCCCTCCTGAATGACACTTACTATTTTTTTAAAATAATGACTGTAAACTGTTTGATTAATTATTTTTATATTGGTTACATGTTGACATGTTGAAATGAGACTATTTTGGATATTGTGTTAGATAAAAATTTATTAATTTTACTTGTTACCTTTTGCCTTCTTTTAAAAAAATACGGCCACTAGGAAATTTAGTTATGTCTGTGGCTTCCATGTAAAATTTGAGGCATCCGTTGCTTTATTACACAGTTTCAATCCACATAATTAGGAGCAGAAGAAGAGAATGGGGAGAGAGCGCAGCTCCACAGAGAGTCCCACTGTGTGCCCGACGCTGTACCCTGACCTTAAGCCTCTCAGCCACCCTTCGCAGTAGCTACTATATTTGTTTCACCAATTTACAGATGAGGCTCCCAGAGAAGAAATGATTTGCTCAGGCAACCAACAGTTAATACATGCTGGGTGATTGGAGCCCAGGTATTTGGACTCAACATTCCAAGGTCTCTCTATTAATTATCGCCTTTGCTGCCGTCAGGGGTGGTCAACAGTGTCTATCTTGCAGACCTCCATTTTAGGGACTAAGTGAAATATTGTGGGTGAACTCTTCGGAAGAGCAGCAGGACATGATAGCTGCTATTGATACTAGTGTTAAAATAATAATACAAAAGAGGAGGAGGGGGCTGAGGGAGGAGAGAGGAAGGGGGAAGGGTCAGGCCAGCACCGCGAGGGGCCAGGCGCTCCCCGGGTACTTTCCACACAGTGTGTAATTTAACACTCACGGCAAGTCTGGCCCATGTCCCGCCCTTTCCTTCTTTCATTTTTGCTGGTATGAATGTAAGCAAAATCTGTGAGGCACTTGAGTGCTCAGTCCCACTTCACGGACCTTTCCCGTGTTCTGATGTGGGGTAGGAAGCTTAAGATGGTAAAGGGGGGTGCTGGCGGGGACCGGCAGGCAGTGAGCGCCCAGGAACTGAGAGGGAGGACGGGCTTGGGGTTTTATAAGAGAAGAGTGGATGCTCTATTTTTAGCATCTGATTCACCCAGAGAAATCTGGCGCCCTGTCCCCAGCACTCAGGAACTGTGAATACGAAGGAAGGAATGACCAGTTGTTGAAGACGTCAGTGAGGGCGGGGGAAGGAAGCAGAAAGAACGGCCATGGAGTCTCACTAACAAGGATCGCAATTCTGAACCAGCCAGATGCCAGTGGGAACGGAAGAGTGGCGTTTTCCCTTAAGGAATACTAGAAACGTATTTCATGTGACTGGCCTTGCCCCAAAAGAAGAGGAAAGAAAGTGTACTTTAATTGGACTAAATAAAGAATCAAGTCTAACTGGGTTGGAAGGCAACTGCCTTGAAGTGAGAAAGATGTGAAGGGTAGCGTGTGTTTACCGGGGGTTTGGAAACTTCTGGTAACAGAATCTATTCCCAGCCTCGTCCCTGGTCAAGGGGCACGGGGCACAAAGTCAGTAGGTCAGCCGTCCCCGCTGTTCCTGCTGCTTTGTCAAGCCCAAGCACGTGGCCTCTTGTTGTCCAGACAGACTTTCGCCCACTTTCCAAAGGCAGTGAGTGGATGGCAAGGGTCAGCCTTTGTCAGACTCCATGCCAGGTCCAGCTGTGGCTGCACAGTTGCTACGTGTTAACCTCCTTGAAGCCTCACTCTAATCCTCTGAAGTATTTCTTTTTATCCTTCATTTTACAGGTAAGATTGAATTATTCTGCCAGGCCATTTAATTAAAAGTTCGTAGAGCCAGGATTCTAAACTAGGTCAATCTGACTCCCAGAGCAGCTGATTCTGCTACATCATGCAGCCTTTTCTTTGAACCCCATTGTCAGGACCCGAGATTTCTGTACGTGCACTCGTTCCACGAAGGAGGTCTCAGTGCTGTGACCTCTTGGAGGAAAGGGCTGGTTCACTTTACCCGCCATGCAGAGGTAATGCTAGAGAGTCAGGGTGGAAGGGGGAGTGTGGAATTTCTCTTTTCATGTGACTTGTTTTTGTTTAGAGGTGAGACTAAGAGATAAGAGAGTGAGAGAGAGAGAAAAAGAAAGAAGAAAAAAAGAAAGCTCTGAAAAAAGAATTACAAGGTACTCAATGTATTTTGTAAAATGAAGTTAGATCATTGTTAATAAATTCATACTATACATCATGATCCCTCACACATATATAGATCTATACACATCCATGTGCATAAATACATACACGTGTGTGTGTGT
Source organism: Bos grunniens (assembly GCF_055505025.1). NCBI lineage: Eukaryota > Metazoa > Chordata > Mammalia > Artiodactyla > Bovidae > Bos > Bos grunniens. The sequence goes on from NC_141182.1 coordinate 9,235,640, forward strand.
AAATGGCTAGCTAGCTAGATACTTGTTTGGGTTACTAAATTATTTTAGTGTCTACTATTTTTTATAATACCTATTTGTTTATGGCCTTTAAAAAATCCAGAAATTGCCCTTCAATATATAAAATAGTTAATTGACATGATTATTTGAATTGTTCAAGGAGCATCAAAAATTGAAACGATTCCCCAAATGTGAAACCCTCACTTGTTCCAAGCCACCTCTTCTTCCCAGAGGCAACTGCTGCTATCAGCTTACTATGATTTTTGTAGCCTTTTTTTCCCTTTTTTATTTTGTTTTTGTTTTTTAATTTTTACAACCTCTTGTTGGTTTCTACTGTAAGGCAAAGTGAATCAGCTATATGTAGACACATATCTGCTCCCTCTTGAGCCTCCTTCCCTTCCCCGCTAGGTCATCGCAGAGCACAGACCAGCATTTTTGTGTATAGGAACATAAAAAAATATATGTTTTTTTTCTTGTATCAAAAATAGAATCCTATATTATATATTATCCTGCAACCTCTGCCTTTACACAATGTATCTTTTTTACTCGGTGTCTGTGTACCACCCCAGAACACAAAGGAACCAGAATTCGTTTAACCATCCTCCACTGATAGACATTTAGGTGGTTTCTTGTTTTTCACTATTATGAGGGTAATTCTTTAGTCTTTTATTCTAGGGAATGCTTGATGTTTTACAGTCAACATATGGCTAAGTAAATATTTAAAGTTTTATGTTGACATTTTGCTGTCAAGTTCAGAACTTGTATTATGCAATTCACCTCTTGAATTATGTAATATGTGTTATCACTTTCTAAGTTTTAATTTACAAGGCGACAGCTATAGATGTTGATTGTCTTTTTCAGATAATCTTCCGTTTCTGTAGCTAAGAGCCAGTAAACAATACTGACACCTGCCTTGGATATATGAAAGGATGTATACACGGGACAACATAGAAAAGCGGAGATTCGAGGGTTCTAATCCCACCTTCTTCCTCCCTGTGGAAGAACCAGGTGGTTATCAAGTGAAAGCTCAGATGGACTCATGAGCAAGGCTAATGCCAAACCTTTCAAATTCAGGGTCTTTGATTAACTGTGCTGGAGAACACAGCTTGGACCTAAGGTCAAAGTGAGGGTTTTGGCAGATAACTCCTAAATCTAGAATTTGGACCTATCTGAAGTAAAGCTGGGTTTTCATTTCTAATTAATTACCAGCCAGCCAAGCATGTCCTGTTGTCCACTGACCCATCATTTGTGGGGGAATAGACTTATGCTGTCTGCTTATCTATCCTTATCCTTGGTAAGTAAGGAGCCAGAGGATGTCAAACCTTTCCCATCTCCACAGAAAAGTCATCTCTGACCTTCCCATAAGAATAAGTAAATGAGGAGGTGCAAAGGGGGCCAGAAGAACTCCAGTCCCACTCTTTACTGGAGAATGGGATAGAAGTGCACTCATGGAAACATGCAAGGAGGTGAACTGGGTCTCTGCCCACATAGCACATGATCTTGCCTGTTAGCAATCCTCCTTAAGATTATAGATTTTCCCAAAAATAGTGATATTAATTTTTGTTTATAACAGTCATAAACAAAAATTTCATAGCTTTGAATAGTGTCCCCCTACCCCCAAATAAGTTGGGCTTCCCTAATGGCTCAGTGGGTTAAGAATCCACCTGCAGTGCAAGAGACACAGGAGATGTGGGTTTGATCCCTGGGTGGGGCAGATCCCCTGGAGGAGGGCATGGAAACCCACTCCAGTATTCTTGCCTGGGAAACCCCATGGACAGAGGAGTCTGGCAGGCTACAGCCCATGGAGTTGCAAAGAGGCAAAGACCACTGAGCGACTAAGTGTCTGTGCACACCACCCGCCCCCCAACCCCACATAGGACCATACTGTAATATCTGCTCCCTGTGAATGGCATCTCATTTGGAAAAAAGAAAGTCCTTGAAGATATAGTTAAGTTCAAGATCCTGAGAGATGATCCTGGATTAGCAAGATGGGTCCTAATCTAATGACAAGTGTCATGAGAGACAGAAGATACAGAGGAGAAGCCCACGTGAAGTTGGAAGCAGAGACTAGGATGTTGCCATGAGCTAAGCAACACTAGGAGTCTCGAAGCTGGAAGAGGTGAGAAAGAATTCTTCCCCAGAGCCTTCAGAGGGAATATGGCCTTGCTGACACCTTGATTTCAGACTCTGGCCTCCAGAACTGTGACGGGATAAATCCCTATTGTTTTGGGCCTCCAGTTGGTGGTCGTTTGTTACAGAAGCTCTCAGAAATGAGTACATTTACCATGGGTAGCCTATCCCTTCTCCAGCAGATCTTCCCCACCCAGGAATTGAACTAGGGTCTCCTGCATTGCAGGCAGATTCTTTTCCAACTGAGATATGAGGGAAGCCCCAAGGATGAAATAAGGACGTGGTATTCTAGTCCAAGGCAGCTCATCTAGATAAGGCTGGCTTCCTTTACTCTAAACTCGCTCCCTTCCTATCACCATTTAGAGCAGAAGTTGTTTTCCCCTTACTCACGACGCATTTATTAATATAACTCGCTGTTCCACCTAGACTGTTTCACCCGAGCTTATTCACAGCTCCTGCCGGCTGATGGCCTGCTCTGGCAGGTGCCGGGAAGCAGGCGGGCTCTTGTAAGCAGTGCTTGCCTCAGCTCTCTTCTGCTTACCAGCTCTTCTAGGTGGATCTGACTTTTCTGCATTGGTGTTTTGGTTGTCCATTAGTTGTTTTGATTGTCCATTACTCTAACTCCCAGCTCCAACTCTTCAATCAGCTTGATTAAAGCAATGTGAGAAGAAACCAGGGCTGTCTACTTTTGCCAATCACCTGAGTACTCCAAGACAGGCTTTGTCTATTCAGAAGGGATTTTACCTGGGAAACTTTTATAAGTCAACTGATTCAATTCTCAGTTCCCCACATTGGCCCTTCTGTCACTGCACCACATAACTTTACCAAGGCCAAGGTTCTTTAGCATCTCTACCTTCTTTGTTCCTTTGTTACCAACTGGTGCTTTAAAAAAGGAATCAAATCCTTCACTTGCTTGGTGGGATGTATACTGAACAACAAATTGAACAAAGCAGAACAGCTTGGGAACAGCTTGTCCAATGTTTAGCTCATTGAATTTGCACCAGGCCACTGGTGATCATAACAGTACTAGGGGAGATATCAGGCAGAGAGAATCCTTTAGGGTATATCTTCCCAACCAGCGAGGATTCTCAGAGTGGCTGGTAGTGCCAGCTTCATGATTGTGCCCCCCAGTATAGTTACTGGGGCTGGGGATCATGAATTTGGATCGTGAATTTTGGGTTTGAGTGTGGCCTTAGGGTGGAAAACCTGAAAACCAGCCTAGTAAGAGCAATAGATCCAGGAGGCAAAACAGGGGAGATAATAAGGGAAGACTCCTCAGGGGGAACCGCCAGGGGTTCCTCAGCTCATGAAGACTGAGAAAGGCTTGAATCCCCCTTGCATGTAGCCCTTTGTGTGCCGCGGGTAGGGAGACTACCACAGGAACCGCAGCCGTGAACACACGTGCTTATGATCATCAGAGACGACTTTGCCTAATGGCGTGTCTACTGGACTCGGAATACCAGAGTGTGCCTGTGTTAGTTTCCTGGGGTCCATAACAAAGTGCCACAGGCTGGGTGGCTTAAACAACAGAAATTTATTTTCTCACAGCTCTATAGGCTGGAAGTCCAAGATCAGGATATCATCAGGGTTGGTGTCTTCTGAGATTTCTCTCTTTGGCTTGGTGATGGCTGTTTTCTCCCTGTTTCTTCACGTGTTTGTCTGTGTTCCAATCTCCTTTGCTTGCAAGGACACTGGTCATATCAGATGAGAGACCACTCACATAGTCTCCTATCCTCTTTACCTCTTTAAAGACCTATCTGCAAATACAGCTGTGCTCTGAGGTACTGGGAGTTCGGACCCCCACGTGCAAATCTGGGGAGGGGACACAGCTCAACCCACTGTCCTTCCCTCCTAGGCCCTCCTCAACACCAGTCTGCCATTCAGCTCCACTGGGCTCTCTTAGCAACCAACCTTGGGTCTTTTCCCTTATGATCTTCCCCATTGAGAGTTGAGGTTCACTAGCTCCTGGGAAGTCAGTGCCCTGCTGAATATTAAAATACAGGCTCCAAGCTCTTGAAATAAAAAAGTGAGCTGTGAACCAAGACTCTGCTCTTCCCTCAAGAAGGCATTTGGCATTTCCTTCCCTTTGTGGCTACACCACGCCATATCCAGGGCCCTGAGGTTAACTAGGGCAATTATTAGTAAATGGTTCGAGCGTGGTTGCCTCAAGGTTCTGATAGATAGGTCAAAGGAATATGAATGCAAATGCATTTTTTAAAGCACACTGCAGCTATTGTTGGGTATAATCGAAAGTCATTAAGCATATTAGCTGCTGATTTTATAATTAAGTGTTAACACTTTCTGGATGCAAACCTAAGTAACAGGAGATATTGGCCATTTGCAAAACATGTTTAAACAAAAAAGATTCAGAGACAAGAAGTGCCTCTCATCTTAATTATTTTTTTTTGCATCATAAAAACCTCATGAACAATGCTTTTGCAAAGCATAATGGATGTGGAGCAGCTGTAGAAAACATCTCACTTCCTTTGTTTGGAAACATCGTTTTACATTTGGAAAGGAAAATTCTGTCCAGCTGATTTTATTCCAAAGAGAGGGCGATTCTCTGCTGTCTGAGACACATCTACCCATGTCTATCAAGCATTGGTAAAAACTTTAGAGGGAATGCTTTGAAATTGTGCTTGCTTTCCCTCAATGCTGCTTCTTCAAGGTCTCCAGGCGGCTACTGAGTCTGCAGGGGAAGGCGAACTGTTGAACTTACATCCTGTCCTTGAATGCCAAGGAGCAGACTTTCTTGCTTTTGAAAGTGGAGGAAGAACTTCTTGTCCTCTTCTTTTTGGAGCCATTCACAAGCCATCGGCATCATTCCAGACTTGGTTTTCCGCATGGATAAAATGAAATTACTGATCACATCACATTAGGAACAAAACTGCACGGGCACTTCAGCTGACCATGCTTGGGGAAGCAGCACACCTCACCTTTCCACGTTCTTAGCTGTGACTCTATAGCCACTGAACTCTGTGTCCAGGGTACTCAGCAGTGTCCAACATAACTATGGATCCTCTGGGTTCACAACATTCCCTATCTCTATGAGTTGACCCCCTTCAGGGGACAAGCCGTCTGTGTACTTTTCTATCAGTTAGCCATTGCCATGTAACAAACCATCCCCAAATGTAGTGGCTTAAACCACAACTATATGCTCCTTCTCATGAGCCATTGGTGACTGGGTGGCTCTGCTAATCTGGATCAGGTGTGGTTGATTGGGACTGGGCTTGCTAAAACATCTGTGGTCAGTTAGCAGGTCTACTTGAGGCTACTTAGTCTAGGATGATCTTTCTTTTAAATTTTATTTATTTTTGATGGCACTGGGTCTTCATTGCTACGGGGTGGGATTTTTCTAGTTGCAGGGCCCGAGTTTCTCATTGCAGTGGCTTATCTTACTGCAGATCACAGGCTCCAGGACACATGTGTTCAGTATTTGTGGCTCACAGGCTTAGTTGCCCTGCAGCTTGTGGGATTTAGTTCCTGGACCAGGGATCAAACTCACGTCCTCTGCACTGGCAGTTAGACTCTTAACCACTGGAGCACCAGGGAAGTCCAGTCTAGGTTGGTCTTTGCTGGGATAAATTAGTATTTTCTTTGAGGGTCTCTCCTCATCCAGGTGAGCCTGGGCATGTTCTAAGGCTTATAAGTATGGCAGATAGAATAATGGCCTCCAGAGACGACCAGGTCCTAATCCTTGGAATTTGGGACTATGTTATCTTTACATGGCAAAGGAAATTTTGCATATGCAATTAAGCCAAGAATCTTGGGATGGGGAGTTTATTCTGGGTCATCAGGGTGGGCCCCTGGAATTACTAGAGTCCTTATAAAAAAGAGGCAGGAGGGTCAGATACAGAGAAGGAGATAGGATGACAGAGCAGAGACTGAGGTCATGCAGGGTCATGAGCTGAGGAATGGAGGCAGCTTCTAGAAGTTAGAAAAGGCAAGGAATATTTCAGGTATGACCTAAATCAAATCCCTTATTATTATACAGTGGAGGTGACAAATAGATTCAAGGGACTAGATCTGATAGAGCACCTGAAGAACTATGGATGGAGGTTTGTGACGTTGTACAGGAGGTGGTCACCAAAGCCATCCCAAAGAAAGAGAAATTCAAGAAGGCAAAGTGTTTATCTGAGAAGGCTTTACAAATATCAAGGAAAGAAGATAAGCAAAAGGCAAGGGAGAAAGGGAAAGATATACCCAACTGAATGTAGGGTTACAGAGAATAGCAAGGAGAGATAAGAAAGTCTTCTTAAGTGAACAATGCAAAGAAATGGAGGAAAACAATATACTGGAAAAGAATAAAGGTATAGTCAAGAAAATTGGAGGTATCAAGCAAACATTTCATGCAAGGATGTGCATGATAAAGGACAGAAATGGTAAGGACCTACCAGAAACAGAAGAGGTTGAGAAGAGGTGGCAAGAATACACAGACGAACTGTACAAAAAAGGTCTTAATGACCTGGATAATCATGATGGTGTGGTCACTCACCTAGAGCCAGACATCCTGGAGTGTGAAGTCAAGTGGGCCTTAGGAAGCATTACTACGAACAAAGCTAGTGGAGGTGATGGAATTCCAGCTGAGCTATTTAAAATCCTAAGATATGATGCTCTTCAAGTGCTGCACTCAATATGCCAGCAAATTTGGAAAACTCAGCAGTGGCTACAGGACTGGAAAAGGTCAGTTTTCATTCCAATCCCAAAGAAAGGCAATGCCAAAGCATAGTCAAACTACCATACGATTGTGCTCATTTCACATGCTAATAAGGTTATGTTCAAAATGCTTTAAGCTAGGCTTCAGCAGTATGTGAACTGATATGTACAAGCTGGGTTTAGAAAGAGCAGAGGAAATAAAGATTAAATTGCCAGGCGAAAGCAAGGGAATTCCAGAAAAATATCTACTTCTGCTTCATTGACTACACTAAAGCCTTTGACTGTATATCACAACAAACTGTGGAAAATTCTTAAAGAGATAGGAGTACCAGACCACTTTACCTGTCTCCTGAGAAACCTGTATACAGGTCAAGAAGCAACAGTTAGAATCAGACATGGGACAGCTGAGGGTTTCAAACTGAGAAAGGAGTACAACAGGGCTGTATATTGTCACCTTGCTTATTTAACTTACATGCAGATTGCTTCGTGCAAAATGCCAGGCTAAATGAATCACAAGCTGGAATTAAGATTGCCAGGAGAAATAGCAACAGCCTTAGATATGCAGATGATGCCATTCTAATGAAAGAAAGTGGAAAGGAACTAAAGTGCCTCTTGAAGGTGAAAAAAGAGAGTGAAAAAGCTGGCTTAAAACTCAACATTCAAAAAACTAAGATCAAGGCATTTGGTCCCGTTACTTCATGGTAAATAGAAGGGGAAAAAGTAGAAACAGTGACAAATTGTTTCTTGGGCTCCAAAATCACTGCAGACGGTGACTGCAGTCATGCAATTAAAAGACACTTGCTCTTCGGAAGGAAACTTATGACAAACGTAGACAGTGTGTTAAGACAGAGATATCGCTTTGCTGGCTTCTGGGCTTCCCTGGTGGCTCAGATGGTAAAGAATCCACCTGTAATGCAGGAAACCTGGGTTTGATCCCCAGGTTAGAAAGTTCCTCCAGAGAAGGGAATTGCTGCCCACTTCAGTTTTCTTGCCTGGAGAGTGCATGGAGGAGCCTGGCAGTCTATATAGTACATGGGGTTGCAATGAGTCGGACACATCTGAGTGACTAATGCTAACATAGTTTTTCCAGTAGTCATGTACAGATGTAAGAATTGGGCCATAAAGAAGGCTGAGCACCGAAGAATTGATGCTTTCAAATTGTGGTGCTAGAGAAGACTCTTGAGAGTTCCTTGGACTGCAAGGAGATCAAACCAGTCAGTCCATCCTAAAGGAAATCAACCCTGAATATTTATAGGAAGGACTGATGCTGAAGCTGAAGCTCCAATACTTTGGCCACCTCATGCGAAGAGCCAACTCATTGGAAGAGACCCTGACACTGGGAAAGATTGAAGGCGAAAGGAGAAGGGGGAAGCTGAGGATGAGATGGTTAGATAGCATCACCGACTCCGTGGACAAGAATTTGAGCAAACTCCAGGAGATAGTGAAGGACAGAGGAGCCTGGTCTGCTGTAGTCCATGGGTTGCAGGGAGTCGAATACGACTTAGTGACTGAATGACAACAAAAGATCCTCTCCTAAAGTCTCTAGAAAGGAACAAAATCTGCTGGCAGCTTGATTTTAGCCCAGAAGACCCATTTCAAACCTCTGACCTCAGATAAGATAATAAGTTTGTGTCACTTTAAGTCACTAAGTTTGTGCTAATATTTTACAACAGGAAGTCACTGGAGCATTTTGAAGAGAATTGTGATGTGAATGAAGTTCCTTACATTTAAGAAAAAAAAAAAAACATCAATTATGTGGAAGATGGAATGAGGAAGTAGAAGCATTTGCAGGAGTCCAGAGAAGGGATTATGGAGCTTGGTCTAAGGTGATGACAGTGGAGAGGAGTGGTGGAGTGTTCATGTGTTTTTAAAATAGACTCTAGGACTCGGTGTGTAAGAAATTGGTTGAAGGGGATGAGGGAGACAGAGGAGCCTGAATGACTCTCAGATTCTCAACTTAAGTCGCTGAAAAGATGAAAATGTTATTTATTGGTTATGGTTAAAGGAAAATCAGTTTTGGAGGTTTGGTGTCTCTATGTGGAGGGAGGGAGTGGATTGAGAATTCCTTTTTGGAAATATTATGCTTCAAGTGTCTGTAAGACATTAAAGTAGAGGTGTCAAGTAGCAGTTGTTTTTTTAATGAATTTGAAACTCGGGAGTAGTCTGGGCTAGAGGTCTAAATGGAATAGTTGTCAGTATAAAGATGATGCTTGAAGCCATGGGGACAGATGAGATTAAGAAGATCACAGGCTGGGGAGGGGAAGAGGCAGCGTTGCATGCAGAACCCCCTAATGTTAGCTCTACTCTCTCTTATTTGGAACTTAGGCAGGAAAAGAACTCTGCTGGAATGTCGGGTGGGAATACACAACTAAGGAGATTTCTTAGTTGCCCATTGCCCTCCACAATGCATAACATGACTGGACCCAAACACGTTATTTCCTAGCACTTATTCATAATGGAAAGAGGTGATGCTTTCTTAATAAATAAATAAAACCACATATTTAAGAAAAGACTGCCATCATAGCATGTGTACTGTGATACCCCTTGGCTGCGTATACCCATGAAAGTGCTTTAATATGGGTTCATCGGATAAATAATGATTATAAGAAAAGGGTAAATACTTGGGGGAAGCAGAAGGAAGTGTACTATGTGGAGGGCAGCGTGGCTTCCCAGATTGATTCATTTGCTCTTGTTGACTATTTCTGCGCTATAAATCTCAGTTGAAGAGTCTAGCTGTATCCAAAATGAGAGCCCAGAAACCCCAAACAAGAATACAATAGCTCACCAGGGAAGGCATTAACCAACCTAAATGCTGCTTTCCTTCCCCGAAGAAATCTCCTCCATCTGTGCCAGAGTCGTTATCTCTGCCTTCTTCGGTAAAGAGGAAATTTGTACTATCAAAAACAGGATTTGTGTGTCCAACCTGACTTCAAAGATATTAAATGATAAACTTTCCAAATAAAGAATAGAATGAACTCAAAGCTCCCCCCTCTGCTTGCTGGGTAAATGAAGATGGAGCCTCAAGCAAAACTTTCTGTGGGAAGGAAAGCAGGTTGCTTGATATCCTACCCCTAGACAGGCTCCGACAAGAGCTCTGTTTCAAAGACCTTGTCCTACATTAGGGCCTCTGACTAACTCATGATAATTGTAAATTATTCCAGACTACTCATGCTGCTAATATTCTTGCTGGATGAAGAATCTATCAATTAGATATTGCCACCTATCTATCAATATCTATCAATTAGATATTATGAGACCATAATAAGGCATCCCCAAACTCAATGGCATTTTACAATGTGTTTATTTATGCCATATATCTGTGGGGCAGCTGATGTTGGCTCAGGTGGCTCTCTTCCACATATTTCACTCTTGAGCTCAGAATAAAGGGGTAACAGTTTTCTGGGGAGAGGTCTTGTGTTGTAAAGCTTGGAAACTCTCAGAAGGGTGAACATAAGGATGTCATGTCTCTTAAGGCCTACGTTCAGAAGTGATATTCACATTTCATTGGCCTGAGCAAGTCATGTGACCAAATCCAGTATTGGGAGGGCAGGGAAGTGTACTCCTCCCAAGAAGTTTAGGGAAAGGGAGTGATCATTTACCAAATGATAAGATAATCAAATAGAGAAGAATACTAATATTTCTATTTTTTAGATGGGAAAAACTGAAATACTGTGAGATCAATGCCATGTCTCTGAAATAGCTCTCAGTTAAAACTTAGAGGAATCATTTTGTACTGATTACCAAAATGGTTATTCTATCAGCCTGTTTTTGCATCTTCATGTACTTAGTCACCAGATAAAGTTATTTCCTAGAAGGGACCAGACTTTCCTACTATTCATGGAATGCCTGGATGGCACTGCCCACACAGTGACCTGGTCAGGTAGTTGAAAATTGGTCAGAATGACCCTCATAATCAACCCAATATGATTTGAATGATGGCGTTGGAGGATGGAGGGGACGAAAAGTGCCCACCCGACTGAGAAGGCGTTCTGAGACTAAAAAACGAGGCAGGCAGCTCCATGTAACCAATGGGTCTGTTTACTGTAGGGTAACTTACTCACAGGGTTGGGATCTGTGACCTAGAAGCATTCACAGCTGCACTCTGCACTGCCAAGGGGCCACTGGGACAATTTTATAGTTAACCTAGGGCATGCGGATAGGTGTTCAGAAATAGGATGTATGCTCCTAAGTAAAGACTTGTGAATGGGTAATTAGTCTTCTGGGTGCTGGGAATATGTAAGGGAGGGTTTTCATCATTGTTTGGGGATGAACAGAGCATGGAGATTACTTGGTCCTAAGGATTAAACAATATCTATTATGCACAAAGCCCTTGACAACAGAGAAGTGATTCACTGCACAGTACAGTTCTGGGTGGGGTCAGCAAAAGGATAGGAGAAACTGTAAGTGCCCAAGGCATCATCCGTTATACTAATTGTCATACAAATGGCTTATAATCGGATTGCATGGCATAGTTTTGAATATTTTCTCTTTCCAAAATCAGTGAGCTATTAGTTAAAATCCCTGTTCCTGGGAGATCAAATCATGACCATATTATGGCTTGAAGTTATCCCAATATGGTAAACATAATTAATCACTTGAATGTCAATTAAAATTTTCCCAACTGTCAAGATAACTATGAGTCCAGTAGTAGTGTAGCCTTAAAGCCAGTATGGTTTGGTCAGCTTGCCCAAAATGACGGGGGCATATGTAACCTCCGGGCCTCAACAGTGATTTGAGGATTTTTTGTGCCTACGAGGATTTTTCAAAGCCTAGTCTTAGACACTAAATCCCTCTTCTAACTTCATCCCTAAGAAAAACTGAGGTCAGCGTCTCCTAGCTCTCTGAAATCATGTGTTTGTTGGCTGTGCTACTCTTTCAGGAAAGGACATGCCCCACATTATTTTTCCTGCCATGTGTTTGGACTTGCCAAAGGCAGGCTTAAAAGGGAAGGAGGAACTGGTGGTCGCATGACTGTGAGGAATTCCAGAGTACAGGAGTTCAACAGTGCCTTTCCATCCAGAATCCCCCCAGAGCCCTGAGGACAAAGCTCCGAGAATGAGGCTGGCTTCTTAGAAGAGGCATTAATTGAAGTTCCCTTTGTTCATCGAATGTGTTCAGCAAAACTCATTTCCTTTTCCTACTGAGCTGACAAGTATTTCCCAGCCTTCCTTGCAGGTCGATGGAATCACGTGACTGAGTTGCAGCCAATGGGCTAGGAGTGCCCTGCACCACTCCCAGGCCTGCTTGGTGCAAACCTCCCTCGTCCATTCCCCACACTCTCTTTTCACCAGCTGCCTGTCCTCACGAAGGGCGACGTTGGGGCCTCAAGTTAAAGATGGCAGACATGCCCTTCAGCCAGAAACACCTTCTGTGGCAGGGTACACAGCAAAAGATAAACTTCCATTTTGTTAAGCCACAGGTATTTGGGAGTTTAGAAGTTAGTGTTGCACTAATTAATACGGTTAATTTTTTTTTTTTTTAGACTCATAGTAAAGTCACTCCCTTTCCTTGGTCTCCAAGGCCTTGCTTGGACACAGTGGGCCATGTGACGATTCAAAGGCATCTTGCTCATCTCTGAGGGCCTAGTGGGTGTCCCTGTCATTGAACCTCTCATTCTGTCCATGATGAGGCTGATGACAACTAAAATTTTTTGAAGGCTTACTATATACTGGGCATTTTATGGACTTTATCGCATTTAACCTCACAAATCCACTGATGTTTATCCTATCCATTTTTACTGTTGAGAATATCTGGGCTCAGGGTAGATGAGTAATGTGCCCAAGATTGCACAGCTAGGAAAGTGGGGAGGTCAGGAATGGAGCCCAGGATGGGGACTCTAAAACGCATGTCCCTAAGAGCTGTGCTGAGTTCCCAGCCAGGCAGATCATTAGCCCTGCTGGCAGCCCTTTCTCCACGCAGCCTCAGACTCCCACTTCTCACAGCCATCCTGGAAACCAGTGGCTTCTTTCTCAACTCTCCTGAGTGACTAAGCTTTCCATAGGTCCATCCCTGGCTCTCCTGAGAACCGAGCAGAAGGACGCTTCCTGTGCTCCCTACTGCAACACCATTCATCTTCCAGCCGCCTCTTTTTGGAAGCAGGTATCCCTGAGCCAGCCCTTTCATTAAAACACCTCTGCCTTGCCCTTTTGCTCACCCACCCTGGGAGGCCGCGTCCACAGGAGACTCTCCTATTCGCCCTAATGACGGAGAGACTGATTACCCATCGCCCTGCTTTCCAGATTGCTGAAGCCAGTAGCGGCGGGAAAACCACCATCAAGGCTACCACATGCGAGCATGGACTTACGGAACAATGATGAATGGGCTTAAAGAGGCTGGCGAGTACTCTCGCAGCATAATAAGGTGCTGGCTAGCAGGCTCTCTCCAAGAAGGGCATAGACACTCCCTTGCTGGAATCAGGGCTCCTTTTTCTCTTTCTGGAGGAGGTCTGAGCTCCTGTCACTGTCATTCAACCTTGGTGTCAGTGTCCGGGAAACAGTCAAAGGCAGCTGAGAGAACTGGGAGGCCCTGGGAGGTGACTTAGGGTGGGACAGCCATGAGCATGGAGCAGGGCTCCTGACCAGCTGAACCCAGACTCCTCGGCATGTCCAAGGTGGCCGTGATCTGAGCCCAGAGCTGAGCCTATAGTTGTAATCAAGGCAGTGTGTGGAGTAGTGGTCAGCAGTCTGTTGGCCTTGCTTGGAATGTTTACTTCATCACTTCCTTGTTGGGAGACCATCAGTTCAGTTCAGTCGCCCAGTCCTGCCCGACTCTTCGCGACCCCATGAATCGCAGCACGCCAGGCCTCCCTGTCCATCACCAACTCCGGGAGTTCACTCAGACTCACGTCCATCGAGTCAGCGATGCCATAGTTAATTCTTAACAACTGCAATAGTCACTTTTCTTATGTGTGTAGTGGAGGTTGTAGAAATAATACTGCTCCAAAAGGGGAGGACCTATGCAATAGGCAGAGAAAGCGCTTACAAGAGTTTCAGCTTTTATGAACTTTACTTCTTAAACTTAGCTTGTTTGGTTGAAAATAATTTTCAAGAAAACACTGGGGCCCTGGAGGAAAATTATGGAGGAATCCATTTGTGTTCTTGCAGTCATACTCTTATGCCATGACCAACCTAGACAGCATATTCAAAAGCAGAGGCATGACTTTGCCAACAAAGGTCCATCTAGTCAAGGCTATGGTTTTTCCAGTAGTCATGTGTGGATGTGAGAGTTGGATCATACAGAAAGCTGAGCGCAGAAGAATTGATGCTTTTGAACTGTGGTGTTGGAGAAGACTCTTGAGAGTCCCTTGGACTGCAAGGAGATCCAATGAGTGAATCCTAAAGATATAAACACTGAATATTGATTGGAAGGACTGATGCTGAAGCTGAAGCTCCAGTAGTTGGCCACCTGATGTGAAGAAATGACTCATTTGAAAAGACCCTGATGCTGGGAAAGATTGAGGGCAGGAAGAGAAGAGGATGACAGAGGATGAGATGGTTGGATGGCATCACTGAGTCGATGGACATGAGTTTGAGTAAACCCCAGGAGTTGCTGATGGACAGGGAGGCCTGGTGTGCTGTGGTCCATGGGGTCACAAAGAGTCGGACATGACTGAGTGACTGAACTGACTGAGTCATACCTTTGGGTTGGGGTTCTGAGGCAGAGGTGGGAATAACCCTTTAAGTGCCACCCACCCCCGAGTTCTCCCTGCTGGTGACAGTCTGTCCGGAGTTGAGGGGTGAAGTGAAGTGGGTGCATCCTTCCCAGTGAACGAGCATCAGCTTTCCCTTCACCTTCAGTCGCCTGTGTTGTTCTGCTTCCGTTTGGAGGTGGCACCTTATTGCCAGGGTGCAGATGAGACAGAGATATTGAGGGGGGGTGGAGGCTGACTGCCGAGGCAGAGGAGAGACTACCACCATGGCTTAGATCCTGAGAAGGTGAAGGAGAGCAGAGTCTTCAGGGAAACCAGAGAGGCTGACTTTTGCTCTGGGGAAGGCTCTTTCATTGCAAGAGCCCTTAGAAAGCCCTGCTGAGGTCCCATGGCAAGTTTGTCATTTAAAAAGTTTGGTGTGTCACTCAGTTGTGTCCGACTCTCTACAACCCCATGGACTGTGGCCAGGCTCCTCTGTCCATGGGATTCTCCAGGCAAGAACACTGGAGTGGGTTGCCAAAAAGTTTGGTACAGGATGCCTTTTCTGGGGGATGCCCTGGGGTCTGAGGACCCAGTGATCCAGCAGGCAAGTCTCTGCCACCTCCCTGCCTTCTCTTCCTGCAAGAGAAGGCAGACCAGGCCTGTTTTCAACTGCTGACCCCCAGTTGTCTTCCCTCTGCAACTGTTGGCATTGTAGGGGTGGGGAAGGACAAAGCCACTTCCAGTTTTTCCTGAGAAACCAAGAATTTAGGGTAATTTTCTCCGCTGCTCCTTCTGGCCGCCTCCCCTTGCCTCTCCCCTCTTTGTCCGTAGTCTCTGGGGGGTATATGGAAACGCCTGGCTACCCCCTCTCAGGCCCCTTCTGTGACAGGGTCTGTCAGTTTCTGCTCCCTAAACCTTCCCAGGCTCCAATAATCTCCTGTGTCTTTCCCATAAGCTCTTTTGAATTCACTCACTCATGAAACATTGAGGAGAAGAGCTGCGTTGTTATGCCAAAGCCAGCTTCTCCCATGAGCCATTGTCACACAAATAAAATAGATGTTTGCCTTTGTTCCTTGTGCTCCACTTTTTTACACTCCCAGGCACAGGCTTTTAACAGAGTTTATTAGAAATGGAAAAGAAAGCCTCTAAAGGCAGCAAGGGCGCCTGATCATTCTTCTGATTCTAGCTCCTGCCCTTCCTTCGTGCCTGTGTCTTCGATAATGAATGTCACAGGGGGAGACAGAGAGATGAATGGGGACTGATAAGTGCAAACCGTTATTGCCTTCAGCTCTGGGACCCCCAGCATCCTAGCTCCACGCTGCGACAGCAGAAAGCACTTTCCTGCTGTCCTCCCGTGTCCTCCACCCGGACCCATAGGAGGACTTTTCCGTAATGGTGCAAATGAGAGAACGTGCTGAGAGTCCCAGTACTCTGGTTACTGGTTCTGGCTTTGCCACCAGCATTTGGGACAACGGTGCTGTGTGACAAAGCTTTCTGGGCTTCCATTTCCTTCTGTGTAGTGAACCTGTAAACTTGTTCCAGCTTCGGGAGGTTGCATAACTATATATGTTAAGATAGTCTTCCTTGGGTTAAGGAAGAATATAGGCCCCTCCCGGCACCCAGAGTGCCTGCCACGGGTTGCTTTCCTATGGGACTCCAGAGGCCAAGGCTGAGATAACTTGGTGGGATGGTATTAGCTGTGCAAGCCCTTGGTAAAGCGTACAGTGCTATGTCTGAGTGTGGTTTTGCCATTGTTGTTTCTCTTGAGTCTGCTGGGCTCTAGTGGGCCCATTGTAGGGTGCTGAGAGGGAAAAGATGAAGGAAGGTATGAGGGTTGTGTAGGCCTGGTGGAAGGCTATTGATGGAGGCATCTAAGGTGGGGTGAAACCCGGACAGTGTGGAAGGGAAGACTGAGGGAAGTGGTAGGTGGTAAGAAAACAGGTCAGTTAGTGCACTGGAGACAGTGCTTGTCTTAGTCCATTCAGGCTGTGGTAACAACATGCTACAGACTAAGAGGTCTACTGAAAATAGAAACTAATTTCTCACTGCCCTGGGAGCTAGAAGTCCAAGATCAGGGCCCAGCATGGCTAAGTGTATCTCCTCTTGGTCACAGTGTCGTGTCCTCACATGGTGGAAGGGGTGAGGGATTTCTTTTATAAGAACGTGAGTCTCATTTCTGAGGGCTCCATTCAAAGCTTCCACCTCCTAATACCATTACCTTGGGCTTTAAGATTTAATATGTGGATTTTAGTGGGGGAGGTACAAAACATTCTGACCTTAGCAGGGACTGTGAAATGCTTGGCATCTTTGTTATGCTTTCAGTTTGGATTTCACCCCAGGTCCCTCATTTCTGAACCTACGTTGAGTTGTCAGAGTCCCTCCTGTTATGCTATTAGTTCAGTTCAGTTCAGTCGCTCAGTCATGTCTGATTTTTTGTGACCCCATGAACTGCAGCATGGCAGGCCTCCCTGTCCATCACCAGCTCCTGGAGTTTACCTAAATCCATCACCATTGTATGGTGATGCCATACAACCATTTCATCCTCTGCCATCCCCTTCTCATCCCGCCTTTTCAAATGAGTCTTTCCCAGCATCAGGGTCTTTTCAAATGAGTCAGCTCTTCGCATCAGGTGGCCAAGGTATTGGAGTTTCAGCTTAAAAATCAGTCCTTTCAATGAACACCCAGGACTAATCTCCTTTAGGATGGACTAGTTGGATCTCCTTGCAGTCCAAGGGACTCTCAACAGTCTTCTCCAACACCACAATTCAAAAGCATCAATTCTTAAGTGCTCAGCTTTTTTTATAGTCCAACTCTTACATCCATACATGACTACTGGAAAAACCATAGCCTTGACTAGATGGACCTTTGTTGACAAAGTAATGTCTCTGCTTTTTAATATGCTGTCTAGGTTGGTCATAACTTTCCTTCCAAGCAGTAAGCGTTTTTTAATTTCATGGCTGCAGTCACCATCTGCAGTGATTTTGGAGCCCAGAAAAATAAAGTCTGACACTGTTTCCACTGTTTCCCCATCTATTTGCCATGAAATGATGGGACCGGATGCCATGATCTTAGTTTTCTGAATGTTGAGCTGTAAGCCAACTTTTTCACTCTCTTCTTTCACTTTCATCAACAGGCTCTTTAGTTCTTCGCTTTCTGCCATAAAGGTGGTGTTATCTGCATATCTGAGGTTATTGACATTTCTCCCAGCAATCTTGATTCTAGCTGGTGCTTCCTCCAGCCCAGAGTTTCTCATGATGTACTCTTAGAATTAAGCTCAAATTTCAGTCATCAGTAAGAATATCACCTCATTGAACAAACATACTCCACATCTATTAATATAACCCAGAATTATAATGATCACATTTTGGTCTGTTTTTGTCAATCAAGTTTTCCTTCAGACTATCTGAACTGATTGTCCCGTCTTTTCTCTCATAAGATGGTGCCAATGGAGATCTCACTGATTCTCTATTTCATATTTAAGAGACAAGCTTTGCCCTGATAAATAAAGCCATTTTAGATAATTTAAGGTATTGGCTGGAGCCACACAGATAAATCCTTGAATGGATATTTAGGGGCTTAAAATGATATTGATGAAGGGCTGGCCAGAAGAGAAAGAGGAGGGAAGAATCAGAGGTAAATGTGGGATCCAGCCTCCTTGAGTGGTCCTGGGCTCCAGGTGTTCACACTTTCATATAATCTCCTCCCACGATGACTCAGAGGGCCAGTCAAGTATGGCAGTGGTTACAGTGTGTGACTTCGGAGGCTCTGTCATGAAAGGCACTACCACTTCCTCCCTGGTCCCTTGGCTCTCTCACTCTGGGGAAAGTCAGTCACTATGACATGAGGAAACTCATGTGAAGAAGAACAGGGGTCTCCTGCCAAAAGCAAGCACCAGTTTGCCAGCCATATGAGGGATCCACTTTGAAAGAAGGTTCTAAATCCCAGTATAATCCTGATTAAGCAGTGGAAGTGACAAATAGATTCAAGGGATTAGATCTGATAGAGTGGTTGAAGAAGTATGGACGGAGGTTCGTGACATTGTACAAGAGGCAGTGATCAAGACCATACCCAAGAAAAAGAAATGCAAAAAAGGCAAAATGGTTGTCTGAGGAGGTCTTATAAAGAGCTGAGAAAAGAAGAAAAGCTAAAGGCAAAGGAGAAAAGGAAAGGAGAAAAAGAAAGATATACCCATTTGAATGCAGAGTTCCAAAGAATAACACGGAGAGATGAGAAAGCCTTACTCAGTGATCAGTGCAAAGAAATAAAGGAAAACAATAGAATGTGGAAGACTAGAGATCTCTTCAAGAAAATTAGGGATTCCAAGGGAACATTTCATGCAACGATGGGCTCAATAAAGGACAGATAAAGATGGGCACAAAAAAGGACACAAACAGTATGGACCTAACAGAAGCAGAAGATACTAAGAAGAGATGGCAAGAATACACAGAAGAACTATACAATAAAGATCTTCATGACCCAGTGTGATCACTCACCTAGAGCCAGACATCCTGGAATGCGAAGTCAAGTGGGCCTTAGGAAGCATCACTAGGAACAAAGCTAGTGGAGGTGATGGAATTCCAGTTGAACTATTTCAAATCCTAAAAGATGATGCTGTGAAAGTGCTGCCCTCAATATGTCAGCAAATTTGGAAAACTCAGCAGTGGCCACAGGACTGGAAAAGGTCAGTTTTCATTCCAATCCCTAAGAAAGGCAATGCCAAAGAATGTTCAAACTACTACACTCATCTCACACGCTAGCAAAGTAATGCTCAAAATTCTCTGAGCCAGGCTTCAACAGTATGTGAACCGTGAATTTCCACATGTCCAAACTGGATTTAGAAAAAGCAGAGGAACCAGAGATCAAATTGTCAACATCCATTGGATCATAGAAAAAGCAAGAGAGTTCCAGAAAAACATCTACTTCTGCTTTATTGACTACGGCAAAACCTTTGAGTGTGCGGATCACAACAAACTGTGGAAAATTCTTAAAGAGATGGCAATATCAGACTACCTAACCTGCCTCCTGAGAAATCTATATGCAGGTTAAGAACCAACAGTTAGAACTGGACATGGAACAACAGACTGGTTCCAAATCGGTAAAAGAATACGTCAAGGCTGTCTGTAGTCACCCTGTTTATTTAACTTATATGCAGAGTACATCATGTGAAATGCCGAGCTGGATGAAGCACAAGCTAGAATCAAGATTGCAGAGAGAAATATCAATAACCTCAGATATGCAGATAACACCACCCTTATGGCAGGAAGCAAAAAGGAACTAAAGAGCCTCTTGAAAGTGAAAGAGGAGAGTGCAAAAGTTGGCTTAAAGCTCAACATTCAGAAAACTAAGATCATGGCATTTGGTCCCATGACTTCATGGCAAATAGATGGGTAAACAATGGAAACAGTGAGAGACTTTATTTTTTTGAGCTCCAAAATCACTGCAGATGGTGACTGCAGCCATGAAATTAAAAGACACTTGCTCCTTGGAAGAAAAGCTATGATCTACATAGACAGCATATTAGAAAGCATTACTTTGCCAAAAAGGTCCATCTAGTCAAAACTATGGTTTTTCCAGTAGTCATGTATGAATTGTGAGAGTTGGACTATAAAGAAAGCTGAGAGCCGAAGAATTGATGCTTTTGAACTGCGGTGTTGGAGAAGACTCTTGAGAGTCCCTTGGACTGCAAGGAGATCCAACCAGTCAATCCTAAGGGAAATCAGTCCTGAATATTCATTGGAAGGACTACTGCTGAAGGTGAAATTCCAATACTCTGGCCACCTGATATGAAGAACTGACTCCTTGGAAAAGACCCTGCTGCTGGGGAAGATTGATGCTGGGGAGGAGAAGGGGACGACAGAGGATGAGATGGTTGGATGGCATCACTGACTCAATGGACATGAATTCGAGTAAGCTCCAGGAGTTGGTGATAGACAGGGAAGCCTGGCGTGCTGCAGTCCATGGGGTCACAAAGAGTCAAATATGACTGAGCGACTGAACTGGACTAACTACTGAAGAATCCCAGTCAAGCCTTCAGATTACTGTAGTCCTGGTCTGTTTCTTGGCCCTAACAGAAATCCCCAAGTCAGAATTATCCAGCTAAGTTGCTCCTGAATTTCTAACCAATAGGAACTCTGAGTGATAATAAATGTTTAGTCTTATTTTAAGCCACTGAATTCTGGGGCAACAGTAGTTAACTAATACAGTGGTATGAACTTGGTGCCAGGGAGAGCTGCCAGTTGAAACTAGAAAAGCCAATTTTTGCTTTTAATATATAGAGTAAAAGCGGGGTCGGGGGGGAAGATTGATTTTTTTTTTTTTTAAAGAAAAATTTGTAGTTTATTTAAATCATGTTGCGGGAAGGAAAAGAGGAAAGTGCTCACCATTCAGAGGCCTTGGAATTCTGTATCCCAGATCCTTCACTTCGTCAAGTTTCAGGCTTAAGAAAGTCCATGAACACAACCAAAGGCCCCTGTGGATGTTGCCCTGTGGTCATCAGGAGAGGAGGGGTCTTGTGACATTGTGGGGAAAAGATGAAGTCTTGTGATTCTCAGCAGAGGAGAGGAAGGTGGCCCTTGCCATAAGTTAGCAAACTTCAAAAAGGCTTTTTGAAAAGCATACAGATGGCATGTCTTTGAAAGAAGTCACTATATTTGTCCAGTAGAACATGCAGGGTCTCTAAATGGGCTGTAGCATTTTTCCAAGAGAGTAAGACTTTGAAGATCTATAAAGGGGTCATGGTGGGGATCAAGCAGAGTAAAACACTCTAGCTCTCTTGTTAGTTGAGATTTTTCAATTTCAGAATATGTGACATGAAGTTCAGTTGACTGCGGATTGTCACCGCAGTCATTTGAGCATGAGACCACAAATAAAAGCCAGACCATAAGGATCAGGAGCTGGGCAGAGCTGGGGTAGCCAGGGTCAGGGCCAGGTCTGGGGGCCAAGTGAGAGGGACTTTACAGTTGTTACAGACGTGGCTGCTGCTCAGATATATTTAGAGGGACTTAAGCCTCTATGACTGGCATAAGCAGTTCCATATTCTGTCTAGAACTCTCCAATTTCTTTTCTAAAACTGGGGGGGAAAGGATGCTGCTGGTGCTTCCTTACTCCCAGGGTATGTAAGAAATGCATTGACTAGGCTAGGATGAGGCCACAGATGCAGGGCCATGAAGGAGTCTGGCCCTTGCCGTGAGAGACCCACCCCATACAGGAAGCCTAGGGTGTGGTTTTCACGTCCTTCAGAGAAGCCAGTTTTCTTCCCTCCCAGTTTATGTGCCTTGCCATCCAGACGGTATGTGAAGACTGGATGGAGGGCACTCGTCAAAGCTGATGACACTTAGAATTACTGTTATTTTCAAGACATTAAATCATGTCACCTTTTCCATAAGATGGGCTCTGGATAGTATTTTTTTCTGATTTAAAATAAAATGCAGCCAATTGAGGAAATAACATTAGAGAATTTTAAAAAGACAGTAATGTCTTCATCTGGGTGCTTAAAAATGTGGGTCATTTTATATCTCCTCTGGGTAAATGGCCACAAGAGAGGTATGGCCTAGTTAAGACTGATTTGGCTATAAAAGCCAAAATCCCACTTGAAATAAAATAAGCAAACCAAAGCAAAAGCAAACCCAAAAAATGAAAGAGAAAAAGAAAAGAAAGAGAAATTTACTGGACTTCCTGGTTCATTGATTTGACTTAGCTCCATCTTCCACTTTCGTGGTTCATATTCTCAAGAGAGAGAATTGAATTGGCAGGAGTGGCTTGGGATCCTTCCCAGGTAGTCAGGTAGAATTTTGGAGGGGGCCTACCCTTGTGGGTGGGGTAAGGTCATTATCAGACAGGCAGGCCATAGATTGGATGGACACTCCAGAATCTCCCTGCAAACTTCCCGCCTGGTGGGGGGCACTGGTTAGTTCATAAATGCACACCTGGAGGGGCTGTAAAGTGCGGTAAAGAAATACAAGGCTGCCTATAAAGTTGCCAGCTGAACAAAAAAAAGAGAGAGAAAAGGAAGGAGGAAGCTGGTGGAAAGAGAAAAGAGGAGGGGAGAGAGAATTAATTATGCAATAATGGTTATACAAAAAATATTTTTTTATTTATCTGATATGTATATTTAATTAAGCATCCTGTATTTTATCCAGCAATGCTACCCAAGGGTAATCCTTTTCTACTGGAGCTGTCATGAAGAAGGACTTGGGAGAATTTAAACTGAGCCTCAAAATAAAGTTTCCACACCCTGGGGCTGCTTGTGTCCATGTCCTCTTTGTTTTCTGTGCTCTGTTTTTATTTTCAAGAAAAGCAATCTACTGTAATGAAAAAGCAGAGAGCCTGGCTTTGTGATCTGGATCCGTCACTTAGGAACTGAAGGACGCTGGGCAAACCATGTGGTTTCCAGGCGCCTCCGTTTTCTCATCTAGAAACCAGGGAGAGCGTGCCTGTTTCAGAAGACAGCTTGGGAAGAAGTTTAGGCAGGTAGGATTAGCTAGGGGGATACCATCCACGTGGGGAGGGTATGGCAACCCACTCCAGTATTCTTGTCTGGAGAATCCACCTGGGCAGAGGAGCCTGGCAGGCTACAGTCCATAGGGTCACAAAGAGTCAGATACCACTGAAGCGACTTGGCACAGGACAGCACATACCATCCATCTCGCAGGTGCTCAGCTGCTATGCTCTTTCTCTTTCCATCCTCATGGGATGCATGGAAATACCAGTATCTATTACTATTCATTGAATTGCTTTAATCATTTATATGCCAGGTACAGGGTTGTGGGTTGTATAAGCATTGCCTCAGATAATTCAAGCAATGGTTGAATGAGAGAGCTACTATTTTCATTCTCAGTTTACTGATAATGAAACTGGCGCTCAGGTTGGTGCAAGAGGATGGACCAGAACTTCTAAAAGTCAGAACTTAGCTGTAAATCCAGGCCCATGGGTCTCCAGAGTGCATATTCTCTGCTTCCACTCAAATAATTTTGCTGTGCTCATAAAGCACACACCCCCTGGCATGGCATGTGTCGTGTCTGCAGTGTTGCATCTACTCACCGTCCAACCTCTCCTTTCAGTAATGTTCGTTGTGAGCTCACGCTGGCACAGGCTTCCTTTCTGGACACTGAGGATGCACTGATGATCAAGTCGAAGGCCTCCTTCATAGAGTTTCCATCCAGACTAGGGAACAGATAATAAACCCGTGGACAGACACAAGTAAGACACGGCATCGCACTGTGCTATGTGATATGAAGAAGACCAGGAATGAGAAGTGTAACCCGGGGTTAGGGAGTGGGAGAGAGAAATTGTGCGTGTTTATTTTTATTTGAAGATAATTGCTTTCCTGTGTTGCATTGGTTTCTACCAAACGTCAACCCGAGTCAGCCATAGGTTTACCCACGTCCCCTCACACTTGAACATCCCTCCCACCTCCCTCCCCATGCCACCCCTCTAGGTTGTTACTGAGCCCCACTTTGAGTTCCCTGAGTTGATCATAGATAAGAGTGTTTATGGAAGGTTTCTCTGAGGAGGTGAGCTGTGAGCCCAGATCTATAGAAAGCAAGAGGAGAAACGGGCAGAGGATGTGGCAAAGGTAAGTGCAGAGACAAGAGCAAGCTGGGGTGACTGTGCCGGAGCCCAGCGAGGAAGCTGGAGTGAAGCAGAGTGTGTGAAGGAGGGAGGCAGCGGGTGAGGTCAGGCCCTAGCCAGGAATTGGGGATTTTCTCCTCGGTGATGGAAGATGATCATTTGCTGGGGGGCTGTTGAGCCTGTGACCCGCGGCGCCCACCGCAGCTTCAGGAGAAAGGCCCCTGGCGCCGAGCAGCGGCTGCGTTGGCAGAAGGAAACCAATCATGCCACTTATCGCCCTGGTTGGAAAAGTAATTGCAGATACATGCGTAAAGGGCAGGGCAATCTTTTCTGCCAATTATGTGCCCTGCTATTAGGTGATTAGGAGCTGGTAAAGTCCCGGTGGGTGTGAGGGATTAGCAGCACAATTCTCTCTCCCGTCACCTCGGCATTTCGGCTTCTCTCCAGGGCGCCTTCTTCCCTCCCCAGGTGCCGGTCTCAGCTTGACCAGGTGCCTCTCCCAAATTATGTCCCCCCAGACACACTTGTCCTTTTCTATAAAAGGAAAAAAGCCCTGCCAGGGACTCCTATCAAACTGCAGTTGAAAAACAAAGTTAGGTCTGCCCGGCCAGGAGGTTGCAAACTTGTATTTACAGCAATATTTGGGAAGACTATTTGGTTCCAGGTGTTTCCAAAGTTGTTCACGGCCCAGACGGTGCTGGTCCTTGCTGCTCTTTTCACGCACATGCTGCCTTTCTTGTTTTATTTGGCTTTCATGCCTGTGTACATCTGCCCATTTCTTTGGGCCTTACTGATCCACCTGTCCCTTCATTTTTCAAGGCACTATTTAATTAAGCATGTATTTGCTGCCCAGCACAGCTATGCTCTTTGAAATAATAGCAAAGTCTAGTGGCTAAGAGCTTCAGGGTCCTGAATAGTCCTGAATTCAAATCCCAGCTCAGCTCCTTTGGGAATGCAGTAACCACATGGACCTGGAAGCCTGGGAGGAAGAAAGAAAGAGGGGCAGAGGAAAGGAAGAATGGAGCAGACACAGGGGAAGGGGACTCCCAAAAGTGTACCTTGAGAACCATGGCAAGAATACTGAAGTGGTTTGCCATTCCCTTCTCCAGGGGACTCCTTTTGTCAGAACTCTCCACCATGACCTGTCTGTCTTGGGTGGCCCTACATGACATGGCTCATAGTTTCATTGAGTTAGACAAGGCTGTGGTCCATGTGATCAGTTTGGTTAGTTTTCTATAATTGTGGTTTCCATTCTGTCTGTCCTCTGGTGGATAAGGATAAGAGGCTTGTGGAAGCTCCCTAATGGGAAGGACTGCCTGTGAGGGAACCGGGGTCTTGTTCTGATGGGCCGTGTTCAATAGATCTTTAATCCAATTTTCTGTTGATGGGTAGGGCTATGTTCCCTCCCTGTTGTTTGGCCTGAGGCCAACCTATGGTAGGGGTAATGACAACCTCCTTCAGAAGGGCTTATGCTAGTGCTGTTGTATTCGGTGTCAACCCACGCCTCCGCCGGAGACTGCTGGACACCCACAGCAAGCCTGGGTCAGTCTCCTGGGGGGTCACTGCTCCTTTCTCCTGGGTCCTGGTGCACACAAGGTTTTATTTGTGCCCTCCAAGAGTCTGTTTCCCAGTCCTGGGGAAGTTCTGTAATCAAGTCCCACTGGCCTCCAAGGTCAAATTCCCTGGGGGTTCTCAGGCCCTTTGCTGGATCCCCAGGTTGGGAAATCTGTTGTGGGCCCTAGATCTTTCATAACAGTGAAACTTTCATAACAGTGTGAGAACTTCTTTGGTATAATTGTTCTCCAGTTTGTGGGTTGTCTGCTCGGTGGCGCTATGGTGGGGCTAGTCTAACCCATTGTCTAACCTTCTCCAAGAGGGCTTATGCCACATGCTGGGCCTCCTAGGTCTGCTGCAGCCAAAGTCCCTGTCCTTGCGCCAGGCCACTGCTGACCCATGCCACCTAAGGAGATGCTCGAACGCACAAAGGCAGGTCTGGCTCAGTCTCTGTGGGGTCTCTGGGTCCTGGTGTGCACAAGGTTTTGTTTGAGCCCTCTGAGCATCTCTGGCAGGTAGGGGGTTTTGATTCTAAATGTGGTTTCACCCCTCCTACCATCTTGTTGGGGCTTCTCCTTTGACCTTGGACGTGGAGTATCTTTTTTTGGTGGGATCCAACATTCTCCTATAGATGGTTGTTCGCCAATGAGTTCTCACAGGAGAAGATGAGCACACATCCTTTTACTCTGCCATCTTGGGTATGCAGGTCAGAAGCAACAGTTAGAACCGGACATGGAACAACAGACTGGTTCCACCTTAGGAAAGGAGTACAATAAGGCTGTATATCGTCACCCTGCTTATTTAACTTATGCAGAGTACATCATGAGAAATGCCGGACTGGATGAAGCACAAGCTGGAATCAAGACTGCTGGGAGAAATCAATAACCTCAGACATGCAGATGACACCAACCTTATGGCAAAAAGTCAAGAGGAACTAAAGAGTCTCTTGATGAAAGTGAAAGAGGAGAGTGAAAAAGCTGGCTTAAAACTCAACATTCAAAAAACTAAGAAAATGGCATGTGGTCCCATCACTTCCTGGCAAATAGATGGGGAAACAATGGAAACGGTGACAGACTTTATTTTCTTGGGCTCCAAAATCACTGCAGATGGTACCTGCAGTCATGAAATTAAAAGACACTTGCTCCTCAGAAGAAAAGCTATAGCCAACCTAGACAGCGTGTTAAAAAACAGAGACATTGCTTTGCCAACAAAAGTCCATCTAGTCAAAGCTATGGTTTTTCCAGTAGTCATGTGTGGATGTGAGAGTTGGACCACAAAGAAAGCTGAGCACTGAAGAATTAAAGCTCTTGAACTGTGACTGGAGAGACTCTTGACAAAGAGTCAATCCTAATGGAAATCAATCCTGAATATACATTGGAAGGACTGATGCTAAAGCTGAAACTCCAATACTTTGGCCACTTGATGCAAAGAGCTGACTCATTGGTAAAAACTCTGATGCTGGGAAAGATTGAAGGCAAAAGGAGAGGAAGGCAACAGAGGATGAGATGGTTGGATGGCATTACCAACTTGATGGACATGAGTTTGAGTAAGCTCTGGGAGTTGGTGGTGGACAGGGACGCCTGTTGTGTTGCAGTCCATGGGGTCACAAAGAGTCGGACATGACTGAGTGACTGAACTGAACTGAAATGTGTACCTAAAGCAGTCCAGATGAGCTATCCTGTACTGAGGCTGTTGCACACCTCGGCTGGCTTAAGGGAGTAACTTAAACCAGACAGCTAGAGGTCAAGTGCTGGCTCTGCCCCTTGTTAGCTGCAGGACCCTGGGTAAGTGAAGCCTCTAACTCTCTGTGACTCACAGTTTCACCTCTAACAAGATCCAAATAATAGGATTTACCTCCTAGGATGGCTGGAAGGATTCACTGAGTACATGCATGCAAAATGCTTAGATGACACCCAGCACAGAGTAATTATGAAATATACATTGTTATGGAATTCTAAGTCTCTTCTCTTGTGCTTACTCCTCCTTTCCTGCCTGTGTTTCACCAGAGTACAGGTCAGTATTTATTTTATCTCACATTTTTTATGTTGTTTATTGGCTTCCCCCACCATCCGCGTCACTAGAATTCAATTTCCTTATCTGGGACTGTCATCTGTTTTGTTCATGACTGTATTCTATTTCCTGGAACAGTGTTTGGCCTGGGAAAGGGACACAATCAATTCTTTTTAATGGTTGAGAGAATGAATGGATAAATGAAAGAATTAAAGTCTTATTATCCTGTGGACCCTAATTGTATTCTTGATTAGTTCTTAGTAATAATGGGCTACCCACCTAATCTTTCAAAAATTGTGAGCATAGCAGTGGTGTTTTACGATAGTAATGGTGATATTAACTTTCTGAGGATTAAGGAGTATTATATCTGCAAGATACCGAGGGTATGTGCCTGCTAGTGACATTATTATTGCTTTGTATGGTGTACTTTCTCCTCCAGGACACCCGGGTACCCCCAAGGTTTCTGACCGTAAGGAACCTATGATTGATGTAACCGAGAGATAGGGCTGATCCAACCAGAACTGTGCAGTCTGGTTCTCTGGTTCTTTCCATCTTGAGGGCAAGATGTGGCCCTCACCATGTGGCCAGGCCCTGGAGCTAGAGCTCTTTGGTGGCGGCTCTCTGGAGTCAGTGAGAGCTTTACCATCTCCTGGCCGGTTACCACTGCTCAGTACACCTCATCTTAGATACCACAGAAGGGGCTGAGACTGAGACATTTAAAACTTCAGTGGTTGTCGTTGTCCAGTGCCTAAGTCCTGTCCAGCTCTTTGCGACCCCATGGACGGCAGCACGCCAGGCTTCCCTGTCCTCCACTATCTTCCAGAGTTTGCTCTCAAGTTCATGTCCATTGAGTTGGTGATGCCATCCAACTGTCTCATCCTCTGCTTCCCTTTTCCCCTTTTGCCTTCAATTTTTCCCAATATCAGGGTTTTTTCCCAGCGAGTCAGCTCTTTGCATCAGGTAGCCAAAGTATTGGAGCTTCAGTGGACAGTCCCTTAAACTGTACAGGTGCCCAGTTCCAAAACCTTGATGACCACTGTCTTCTCCTTCTCAAACTGCTGGGTGGTTGTGTGAGGCCCTTAAGTTCAGGCTGGTTTCATAGAACACGGGGATTGAAGGGATGGTCTGTGGAACAGCTAGCCCAACCCACTCATGAAAGAGGTCCTTGGAAGGAAAGTTATGACCAACCTAGATAGCATATTCAAAAGCAGAGACATTACTTTGCCAACAAAGGTCTGTCTAGTCAAGGCTATGGTTTTTCCTGTGGTCATGTATGGATGTGAGAGTTGGACCGTGAAGAAGGCTGAGCGCTGAAGAATTGATGCTTTTGAACTGTGGTGTTGGAGAAGACTCTTGAGAGTCCCTTGGACTGCAAGGAGATCCAACCAGTCCATTGTGAAGGAGATCAGCCCTGGGATTTCTTTGGAAGGAATGATGCTAAAGCTGAAACTCCAGTACTTTGGCCACCTCATGCGAAGAGTTGACTCATTGGAAAAGACTGATGCTAGGAGGGATTGGGGGCAGGAGGAGAAGGGGACGACAGAAGATGAGATGGCTGGATGGCATCACTGACTCGATGGACGTGAGTCTGAGTAAACTCCGGGAGTTGGTGATGGATAGGGAGGCCTGGTGTGCTTCGATTCATGGGGTCGCAAAGAGTCGGACACGACTGAGTGACGGAACTGAACTGAGGAGTTTTGCATGAGTAAAGTCCATTGTATAGCAAACTGTGAAGTAGAAACTCTCAGCAGCCCCTTTTGCTTAAGAGACATCCAAGATTTGTGAGGAGTTGGCATTTCTGCAAGGTGAGAGGCAGGGTCTGTCTCTTAATTAACATACAAAGAGAAACGGTTGACGAGCTGGTTAAGAGACGGTGTTCTGTAATTGAGGGGTCCAGATTCAAGCTCTTCGTCCACTACTTGTATGCCTTAGTTTACTCATTTGGACTAAGTAAGTGGAGGTAGAAATAGAACCAGCCTCTTAAATTATCATAAGTATTAAATAATCTGACACATAAAGAGTGCTTAAGGATTAGTCGCTCAGTCGTGTCTGACTTTTTGTGACCCCATGGACTGTAGCCCGCCAGGCTCCTCTGTCCATGGGATTCTCCAGGCAAAAATACTGGAGTAGGTTGCCATTTCCTCCTCCGGGGGACCTTCCCAACTGTACATAAAAGAGACTTCATTAATGTGCATTAGAGGATACCCCAGGTTAACTATCATAGAAAACTGTCTCTTGAGCCTTTAAATTCTATACCAATTCTACACCTCTAGTTGGCCGACTGTTTCTTTATTTAGGTTTTAAGGTGAATGACCTGGGGCTATTTGTTTCCATCAACCTGACTGCGAATCTAAAGGCACAGTTGAAATGTCTATTTTTCTTGCCATCCTCAGAAGAGATTGCTGCGGATCTACTCTACGATTCTCATTCTTTTCAGCTTACAATACAAATAGCTTATTATTTTTTGCAACCTATGTCTTATAATAAAGCAGTGCTGAAAAATTAAATAGAAGAATGTTCAGTTGCCATATAGGCTATGAAAATGATTTGCTGGTGGTGATTTTTAAGCTTGATTCTAAATAGATTTATGAAGAATGGCACTTGGAAGACGTGGTTCAAATTTTGCTATTTAAAGAGTGCTTAGACCAGTGAACTATCACTATTATCAATGAAAGTTAGCTACTAATTAATTATAGTTATAAGAAATAATTAAATAAAAATAAAAGGTATTTCAAATACATAAAATAAGTAATAATAAAATAGTAAAATTTTAAATAAAACAATTCTCGATTAATGCTACTTTTCTTTAATTATTCCCACCACGCAGCTTAGAACTTGGCAGATGGCAAGAGCTCAATTGGTGATGAGTTAAGTTAGCTTGCCTAGAAAGTGACAGAATGGAACTTAAACCTTGCGTATCTGACGCCAAAGGCTGTGCTTATTAACAAGCAAGAAAACTGAGGCTTGGAGAGAACTGACGTATTCCCTGCTGAGGCACAGGTAGGCCGTGGAGACTGGCGTAGGATTCAGATGCGTGGACTCCCTGTTCAGTGCTTTCCCTTCTATCCACCCATCCCCACCCTCCGGCACAGGTTTGTCTGTCATCGGTCACCAGTAAGAGGGGATAATCATATTTCGTAAAGAGCCACTTAAGATATTCAAGTGTTTAACAACAAGAACAACAACAACAACAAAAAAACAAAACATGAGTGTGAAGTACTCGGAAGAGTGCTTGGCACTTAACAAAGATCCCAGCTCCTAAGAATATCAAATGTGCATGTATCAATATATAGATATTCTTTTGAAGTGTGTTGGCACTGGGCTTTTTGAGGATGTAGGTGTGAATCAGACTTGGTTCCTTACCTTAAGAAGCTGGTAGTCCAGTGAGGGACCCCAGTAAATTAATTATGACATGGTCTAAGTACAATGAACTCAGCCTGGGTAGATCTGAGGCGACTTCCTGGAGGAAGCGGCATTTGAGAGGATTGGTCCTTAACGATGAGCTATGACCCAGCACGTGGACCTAGGCCAGCACAAGAGAAATCCAAGGAAGCAACACATGCAGAGGCCCTGTGGGATGCAGTAGCCTTGCAGGAGGTGCGGTAGAACGTTCTGTATGGCTGGTGCCTGAGTCATGCTGGGGAGATAAAGCAGAGCAGCCTGGTGGAATTGTTATGTATGACGCTGAATGCCAAGTTAGGGCTTTGGAACTGAAGGCAGTGGGGAGTCACCGAAGGTTTTATGTGTATACCAGGAACAGATACAGGAACAAAAGCCAAGAACAAAGCTGCTGTCATTCACTGCTAAGTAAAATAATGCCTAGTTCATACTAGATGCTTGATGCTGCTGCTGCTGCTGCTGCTAAGTCGCTTCAGTCGTGTCCGACTCTGTGCGACCCCATAGACGGCAGCCCACTAGGCTCCTCTGTCCCTGGGATTCTCCAGGCAAGAACACTGGAGTGGGTTGCCATTTCCTTCTCCAATGCATGAAAGTGAAAAGTGAAAGTGAAGTTGCTCAGTCGTATCTGACTCTTAGCGACCCTATGGACTGGAGCCTATCAGGCTCCTCCGTCCATGGGACTCTCCAGGCAAGAGTACTGGAGTGGGGTGCCATTGCCTTCTCCGAGATGCTTGATACTCATGCTTTAATTGGAAGTCAGATGGGGAGTTGGAAGAGTCTCGCAATCTAGGGATCAATTACTTACCTTGATTCCAGAAAAATAATCCTATTTTATTTTCCTTTTTTACTATATCTTGCATTATCAAAATAACTGCCAAATGAGTGAGTGAACAAAGAAATGAATAAATAGTTGTCCTATTCTACTTTCCACATAAAGAGAGGCATGATTCACGGGCATAGAAGGCCTGTTAGCTGGGACCAATTAAGTTAGGGAAGTCCTAAAATAAATAACCCTTTGGCCCCCAGGGAATAATAACTGGATCATGAGCATCTTCTGGGAATTTGTGAAGACTTGCCTCTTCCCCCTTCAGGCTCCATGAGAAGCAATGAGAATTCTTTGTCTTCTCTTTTGACATTCTGTGGTCTTCAGAGTTTCCGGGGGACAACGAGTGAATCAGTAGATTCATTACGTGCACAGGAACCTGGCACTTTGAAAGGCTTTAGATGAATTCCTGACCTGCGAAGTAAGAGAAAATAGCGTGAAAATACTCTCCCACGTCATCCTCAAGTGTCCCGTCAGCCTCAGAGTTTTCTTCTCTTCACCCTTGGGAAAACCGGTTCCTGAGTTCACCTAGCGGGGCACCTTGTTCTTTGCAAAGAGGATAGACAGTAGTTTAATTGGTTCACTCCCAGGGCCCCTGGATCCTTGACCTCATGGTTTACACAACATAAGACTGAGGTGTGCGCACCTAATCCTGACCACATTTTTGCACAGTGCTTCTCCAGCAGCGTTCTGCAGTCTTCAGCCATTGGACTCTGCGTGGTACTCCTAAGAGATTAATGCATCTGGAGATCCATTGGTCCATCTGTTCTCATTGGCCATAGATCATGTGCTCATTCATTTCTTTAAAAGAAAGAAAGAAAGAAGATTATTGAGTGCCTGCCTGTCATGGACCAGGCCTAGTTCTAGGTCCTGGAGTACCATGATCCATAAACAGATATTTAGTTATCATCATGAAACTCATACTGTAGTGAGGGAAACAAACATAGAAAGGAGTGGACAATAAAATGAAATAATGACAAAGGATGGGAATAAATAAGGAAATGAACTGATGAGGGATGGCTTCTCCTCTGAGGAGGTGATGCATAAACAGATTGTAGGAGGATGAACAACCTGGAAGTAGAGGAAAGAACATTCCAGAAAGAGAGACTAGAATGTGCGAAGGCTCAGGTGTAGGGAAAAGCTTGGCCTGCCTGATGACTGAGGGACGAGCAGGGTGCAGTGAGCAAGGGGACAGTGCAAACAGGATGAATTTGGAGACGGAGACAGAGGAGAGCTTTGCAAGTCCTTAGGGGCTGTGACCAATTTCCCTTTTCTGTCATGTGCTAGGAGAGAATTTTGTAATTCAAGACATACTCACTTTTGAATTTTATGCAATAGAAACAGTAGACAAAACGTCCATGTGGAGTTTGGGGACTGAACGGGGACACACAGTGGGCCAACAGTTTGAGAGCCGCTGCTCTGGGCGATGGCTGCTGATACTAGAGGTGCATTGTTTGGTAGTTTGCTGCAATAATTTTGAGAATGAAAACAACAGATGTGCAGGCTGAGCAGGCCCTCTCCTGCGCACGTGCACTGTTCTATCGATGCAGCCCACTCGCGTGTACTCAGTGTCTACTCAGAGCCAGACGGTGTGTGGCCAAGGGAGGTTCACGGGAGAAAAAGACAGATGTCATCCCTGACATCATGGAAATCGCACGCTGGCCATTTGAACTCCATAAAAGCTCAGCTTAAGAAACAAAAAAGAGTGTTGGATTTGCCTTTTCTGGTTCTCATTTGATTAACTTCCGGCAGCTGTCACACATTCAGAATCATTAAAATATAGTTCTCTGTGCTTAACTTGCTTCCACAGATTAACTTTCCTCAGCTCATTATGGTGGCCTTGACCTCGGTCTATTCATAAAAGACCACAAAAACCATTAACCGGGTGGGTTGCTCTTTCTAGGAGCAGCACAATTTTATCTACTAGAGGCATTGGCAGATTTGGATTGCATTGTAAATAAATTTATCCACTACAAACACTCAGGGATCTGCCTTTCATTGTAAATAAAATTTCACAAGTAATTGTTAAGTGATGGCCTCACAATTATACTGGCACAAGAAAACCAGCCAGAGACAGATTCAGTGGCTTTGCAGTAAATATTCAAATAGGAGCCTAGGGTTTTGCAAAGAAACAGCCGACATGGATTAGGCAGGTTGACAGAGAGGACTATTTGGTGAGTTGAGAAATCATGAAGGGCTTGGAATTATAAACACGAAACATCGGTCATACTGTGTAAATGTTTATGCTCTTAAATTTAAGTATTCACCTCTTAGCCCAGGGGTCCTCAACCTCTAGGATCTAATGCCTGATGATCCGAGGTGGAGCTGATGTAATAATTATAGAAAATAAAGTGCAAAATAAATGTAATGCACTTGAATCATTCCAAAAGCATCCTCTCCCTCCTAGTTCATGGAAAAATTGTCTTCCAGGAAACCAGTCCCTGGTGCCTAAAAGCTTGGGGGCCACAGATTTAGCCCATTTCCTGAGCTGCACATAGTCTCAAGAAGAGGGTTCCTTTATGTATCAGTCAGCTGTTGCTGGATAACAAACACACACACACTATGGCATGCAGTAGTAAGCGTTAATTCCTTTGGATCCATAGGTTGGTTGGGATTTGGCTAATCTAAGCTAGACTCTGCTTCTCACTGAAGATCTGTGGATGGGTGGGGGTGGCTGAGCG
Organism: Bos grunniens; assembly: GCF_055505025.1. Taxonomy (NCBI): domain Eukaryota; kingdom Metazoa; phylum Chordata; class Mammalia; order Artiodactyla; family Bovidae; genus Bos; species Bos grunniens. The sequence goes on from NC_141182.1 coordinate 9,270,090, forward strand.
TCGTCTGTTTCTTGTTCTCCTTGAACCAGTTGGATAGCCAGGGTATGCTCTTTTCATGGGGATGGCACAGGTGTACGTGAGCAAGCAGAAACACATGAGAGCCCTTAAGATCTAGACTCAGATCTGCACACTGCCACCATCACCTTGTTCTGTTAGCCGAAGCAAGCCATATGGTCAAGCCCAAAGTCAGCAGTGAGGGAGTTAACGCCACCATTAATGAGGCATGGATTAGATGCAGGGAAGGGCAAAGAATTGGAGCTCAAAGGAATCGCCTGTAATATAATAAGTATGTTTCATTCATCTATCATTGTCTACGTTTCTTTTAGGTGCCAGACACTGCCAGGCAGCAGGAGAGATGGTCATGTAATATTCCTGCATCCCTCACTGGTTAAAAAAATTTAAGAAAGAGAATTCTGGCTCTTTTATATGGTTTTTATAATAGTTTTCTAAGAAGTCTCGCTCCCTTAGTTATGGCCTCAATGCAATCCATCCTCCACTGTGGCCAAAACGAACTTCTTAAAACGTAGATGAGATGTTGAACTGTCCCTTTAAGCAGTTTGGGTGATTTCCCTTCACCAGTAGGATACAGTGCAACCTCCAGATGTTGACATTTAAGCTGATCCTAACCTGAACCCCCAAACTGACCACACTTGCCTTCTGCCATCCCTTTGGTCATCAGCCTCTCCCTCCAAGTATCCCCTCTTCCTTATCCCTGCTTGGGACCACAGGCAGGTGGTGGGTGGGGGCCAGGGTCCATGGTATCACTGGAAGGCATCTTGCTGAATGCACACTAAGCATTATCTGTCAGTTATAAATAATGCCCCCACTGGCCAGCTCCCACCCCACACAAACACGGCCATTTGCGATTTTGCCTAGAAGAGATGGTGAAGAAGAAACTTCAAATTAAGTTAGAGGGAGGTGTTGAATTGGAGCTGCCTTATGCTATTATTTAGTTTCTCATCAACAGGTACAAAAAGGACAGCTTTTGCCACGTAGAGACTATACTGGTTTCATTGTTCAGTGGAAACCAACCACAGAGGAGCCCTTGGCTCTCCTTAAAGACCTCCCGAGCCCCCAGAGTTCTGGCTACGTTGCCTCTCTCAGCACCTCCTGCAGCACATTGTAATAGAATGATGTCTTTCTCTCTGTGAGTCATATTTTCTGAAGCACACAAACCATGCTTTTTCATTTCTTCCCTGTTGCCTAGCTCAGTGGCTAATATGCAGTAGGCACTTTATGTGATTTCTTGAATGAATGAATGAATCTATGTGAGTGAGTGCTGGAGAATTCTCTAGAGGAGTGATTCTCCAACTATGCATATGAAAAGCTTGTAAAACAGAGATTTCTGGACTCTACCCCACCTTTTTTTTTTTTTTTTTTTAATTAGTACATCTGGAGTGAGGCCTGAGAATTTTCATTTCTAACGAGTTCTTAGGTGATGCTGATGCTCCCAGTCTAGGGGCCACAATTTGAAAACTGCAGCTTTACCATACTGATGCTGAGATGATTCTCTGTAGAAATAACCCCAGTCACTAATTTTGGGTAAGGGAGACACCTAGAGGGGGGTTTTAACAGCTTCTAGTTCACAGGATGAAACTGGCAGCTGAATGTCCAATTTCTCTGTTGATACCAAGCCCCCTTTAGGAATGGAGTCCTAAAGACAAGTCAGTTGAACTGAGATCGCCTAAAAGTCACTTCCTGTTTTATCTCTTGTGCTAACGTGGAAGTCATGATAGTACTAAGTGCATTCAGAGGACACGGTAATAGTGCCATACCTCAAAAGCCAAAGGAGTATTTTCTGTCAAATTCTTAGATGTCTAGGCTCTTCATACATACACTGAGGAAATTCAGAAAGCTGTCTCACCCCAGGTGTCCTTCACTGAAGATCCCCAGGCACCTAGCTGTCCACCCTAGTCTCTGTGGAACATTCCTTTCTTCATCTAATCCTACTGTAGACCATCATAAGAGGAACTTGCCTTGTCATAGGCTGAATTAGGTGGCTAAGTGACAGTGAAGATTGTCAAAGTCATAGGATGCTTTCTGTGTGGGAGGACTGAACTGTACATCAGAAAGTATGTCTGGTAGGACAGTGCATGTAGGGGAGGTTCATATCAACAGCACTATCCTCAGTACAGAAGCTAGGTAATGCACCTTCTCAACAAAAATCATTTGAGCACCTACTATGTGCCAGACTCTGTTCTGGAAGCTGAGCACACAGCAGCAAAAGACAGACACAGGACTTATATTCCAGAGGGATACACAGATGAAAAAAAGCAAATGTGATAATTGGTTAGCTATTGCTGTGTAATAAACCATCCCCTGATTTAGAGCGATTATTTCTTTTTAGTTCATATAACTGTAGGCCAGCTGATCTGGAGGGGCTCTGCTACACTTGCTCAAGCATCTCTGGCTCCATGGGGGTGTTCTCTTCTCTTACGACCAGTGAGCTTGCCCATGAATGTGCCTTCGAAGGCATTGGCAGAGGCCCCGGCAAGCAGCAGCTGAAATGTACAGGGTCTCTTGGGGCTTTGACTTATAGATGGCCCTCCATCACTTCTGCCACATTCCATTGGTCACATCATGTTCATGTGGCCAAACCTGAAGTCAAGGGGTAAAGGTTATCAGGGCAGTTGGAGTGAGTAATTAAGACAATAGTGCATGTGTCCGTCTACAGTCTAAGGTCAAGTAACATAAAGGAAGAAACAGCAGGTTCACGGCTCGCGAGCAGTCGGGTGTGCTTTTGGGTGGCCAGGTGTGGTGGAGGGCGTGTTGTCATCACTCTGGTATTTTTAGCAGGCCATCCCATTGGGAGGCGGATAGCATCAACATCACGCTGTGTCACAAGGCTGTTCAGGATGGGCTTCTCTTCCCGCTGTCCGAGTATATCCCAGTGACCAAGGGCTCCTGGCACACCAAATTAGGTCTATTTGGTTTATCAGTGTCTATGCAAATGCCTCATCACAGCAGCATATTCAAAGATACCACAGTTTGAACAAGTTATCTCTGCTGGACGATACACCAGTTGCCTCCTTTCTGTATACACATACACAAGGACCTGTACACAAAAGACACAAGCACTACACCTACCCATATGGCCACCTCCACACACACAGGAAGGACGTCTTTGTTGTGTCAGTCAACGAGATGAAACAGTCTCAACCCCTAGCATCTCAGGAGACAGATGCTGACTGTTGGATGATTCCATCAGCTCCAAAGCCAGAATGAGGTGCCCAGAAAAGGAGTGTGAGCTTGGAATGTGTCTGAATAATGCAGACCAAGCTTCTGGGGAGCCCACAGCTGCAAAAATTGTCAGGGGTTGGTGGGGGCTGGGGTGGGATGCGATAGAGTCAGGGTAGGAAGTGGTGGTTTTCAGCTCCGGTATTTACTTGCCAGCATCAATCTATCAGTTAAAAGACTCATTAGGGAGCTGAAGGGAAAACAAGACAAAACAAACAAACAAAACTGGATTTCTTCAGATGCCTCTAATCATTGGAGTGAAATGATTTTTCTTCTATGTTTGTTGAACAAAACTTGGTATCTTTTGTTTTTTAGCAAAATGCACATTCTCTGAGAGTAGAAGGGAGTAGGGGATAGAGGGGGGAAGTGACATCAATTTTTCTATCAGTCCTTGGAGTGTTATGTTATTATTCCCATTTTATTGATGAAGAAACTGAGGTTCAGGGAGTAAAGGCAGCTTGCCCAGTATAAATAAAGTCTGGAGATTCCAATCCAGGTTTCATTTTGTGGACCGATCTTTTTGGCTTCCTAGCCGCTGTGAGTTTCTAGAGGTGAGCCTCAAGGCCTGAAAAGACTCTTGAAGTTAACTCTCCTCAGCCCCCATAATCCGCCCTGTGGGGACTGAGACAGAAGGGAGTGGAGACTGGCCCGTGGGGTACACTCAACTGAAATCAAATGGGGTTGGCTGGAGCCACTCTGCCTTCCAGTAGAACCGCTCAGGACAAAAGCCCAGGACTCTGGGTGAACGCTGGCACAGGTCCTGGCCTGTGACAGGACGAGCAGGCCTTCAGCCAGGTGAATCTACATCTGTTCTCACTGGTCTCATCAGGCGCATGAGGTCAGCAGCAGCCTGGGAATCATGACCTCGGGTTGCCTGTTACGGGTCACACCTTAGTTTTATGTAGACGTGACAAAGTTGAGGACAGACTGGAACATGGTCCTTGGCCAAACCAAGCTCTCTGACAGATTATTCCCCTCCTTGGGGAACAGCTGACAATTGGCCCACTGGAGGCACCATGGCGCAGCCCTCTGACTCTCTTAGGCTCATCACGAAAAAGCTGCTCTAGCCTCAGAGCTCTCCTGGGGTTGGCTGAGGCCTCTGCTGCAACTGCAGTCATCCACCTCGCCCTCTGTCAGTCTTGCTTCCCTCCTTCTTGCAGTGGTGGTAAGAACATTCCCCCGTAAGCCGCCTGCACAAATATTCATCTCAGTCCCTATTCCAGGGAAACCAACCTGCCTCACACTGGTGATTAAGTGCTCCAGCCTTGAAGTGACACCTGTCACTTTTGCTCCCAGCTCATTGGCTAGACTAGTCACACAGCCCCATGTAAGCACAAGGGGGCCGGCAAGTGCCACCCTGCAAAAAAGGGGGAAAGCTGGAGCTGTTTGGTGAGGAGCAGTAAGAGAGATGGGGTGGGAAGACCACAGAAAGGGCCAGCAGAACAAGAAAATCAGCAGTGCTGCTTTGTACCTTGGACACACCCTCCCCTTAGTGTGCTTCCCTGCCCAAGTGGCTGCGTGTGGAAAAGTGGCTGCAACATCATCCTTCTGCCCTCTTTATCCCTTGTCATGGTTGATCATCTCCCAAGCTGCCCTCTTCTCTGTCTCTGTGTCTGCTGAATCCATGGGCTCAACCTAGGAGCCTTCCCTGGAATGGATAAAAATTAGGGTACTCTAGGATGCTTTGATCTGAAGTCTGTCTCACTTCAGAGTACTCCATTTTACTCCTATTGGTGGGTAACCTGGGGAGGCATCTCCACACATGTGGGTGCCCAGCTGGGACAATCAGATCAGCTGTCCAAGGCTGACTGCGCTTCTCAGAGACTCGGAGGTGGGTGCCTAAAGAGAGCAGTGGAAAGCTGAAGAGATTGGAAGCAGCAGCAGCCACCACCTTTCTTGGGCTTTTCTGGGGGGTATTTGACCAACATTGCCATCTCTTGGACCAGCGTTGGCCAATGCAGCTGGGTGGTCAGATGGCACTGCGTCTTGATCAGTGACCTTGGGACCACGTGAGATGACCTTGCGACTGAACTGCTGACAATGAAGAAATTTTTAAAAGGGCATCAGTTTACACTTATTGAGTGGTTATTTTGTCACTTAATCCTTAACAAACTTATGAGTTCAGTACAATTTATGTTTCATTTAACCAGTGGACAAACAGAGGCACATAGAGTGGGAAAATCCAGTGGCAGAGCTGGAGGTCAAACTTTGAAAATGTCACTCCAGATTTTTCACCCCACCCCACCCTCTGCTACTTCTTGATTAAGTCTAGACATCTATTTAATGCCCTTATGACTGTCTCCATGTTTCAGGGCCTGTGTCAGACTTGGGGAATACAGCCCAGCCCGCTAGATCTCAGCATGGTCCATTGCTCAGCATGCTGCTATATTAGATGTCACAGGCAATGGCACCCACTCCAGCACTCTTGCCTGGAAAATCCCATGGACAGAGGAGCCTGGTGCGCTGCAGTCCATGGGGTCGCTAAGAGTCAGATACGACTGAGCGATTTCACTTTCACTTTTCACTTTCATGCATTGGAGAAGGAAATGGCAACCCACTCCAGTGTTCTTGCCTGGAGAATCCCAGGGACCGGGGAGCCTGGTGGGCTGCCATCTATGGGGTCGCACAGAGTCGGACATGACTGAAGCAACTCAGCAGCAGCAGCATACATTTAGTCCAATTTTTAGAGTCAGGGAAATTCTGTCAGAAGGTATTTGTTTACTTACACATAAAAGAACTAGTAGTCTTATATGTAGTCTACATATTTCCCTTGTTGCTTTGGCCACTGGGGATCTCAGATCCAAACAGGAGGAAATACATTAGAGTTTGGGTTTAGTATTTCGGTTTTTCTGAGTTTTTCCTCCTGACCCAGATTTTTTTTGGTTGCATAAATTCTATCAGAAAACTATCCTTTATAAAAAAACTTGAAATTTTTTTTAGAAGGAGGCTGTATGGAAATGACAAAGCAAGGACTTTAATACACATTCTTAAACTCCTACTGTGAAAGTTAGACTGGAAGATCTCTCTTCCCCTCATTCCCAAAGCACCCCACTTATAAAATCTCTTGAGCAGTGGCTACTACTGTTCCAAATCCCTGGAGATAGCTAGAAGCTTCTAAAAGAACACATCCAGATAGAGAAAAAAAAAGTTTCCTCAAATCATGGCCTCAACTTTGGTGCCAGATGCACAATTGTGGAGCAGGCGGCCAGTCAGGCTCTCACCTGAGCAGTTAATAAAATATATTGCCCCTTGATGGATTTTTTTTTTCTGCAAGCTAGAATTGATCTGTCGTCTTGGTGATTTGTGAGATGGCAGGGAAACACCAAACACCATCATAACTTGGGCCACGTTGAAAAAAGAAAATAAGAAAGAAAAAGAAAAAAAAATCCACCACCAAGTCTTTCCAGGCGTAGAAAGGACTGGAACTGCTGGGGTCATTTTATTTGATTTATTGGAAATAAAGTGGATCTTATTAACATTTTAATAAAGAGAATCTCTTGCACTGGGCTGCAAGTGGCCGCCTTTCCCCGGTGCAATTCCATTCTTTGGAAAAGTGGCATCAGCTGGCGTTGCCCAGCGTGATTTGTGGGGCTGGGCCCCAACAGTCCAAAAAAGCGAACTGGCTGCCTCCTGCGAGGGGCTCGCGCCAGGCGAGGTGCTCGCCCCGTATCTGCCATGCAAAACGAGGGAGCTTTATGAAGGAATCCGTCTTGTAAAGCCATTGGTCCTGGTCATCAGCCTCTACCCAATGCTTTCGTGATGCTGCCGCTGATCTATTTGGGAAGTTGGCTGGCTGGCGAGGCAGAGCCTCTCCTCAAAGCCTGGCTCCCACGGAAAATATGCTCAGTGCAGCCGCGTGCATGAATGAAAACGCCGCCGGGCGCTTCTAGTCGGGCAAAATGCAGCCGGCAACTCCGCTCGTCCTGTGCGTTCTCCTGTCCCAGGTAGGGAAGAGGGGACTGCTGGGCGCGCCCCGAGCCCCTTTTCTGCATTCCGATTGCCTGGCGCGGGCTGGGCGAGGGGGCTTTCATAGGGTTGGGGGACTCCGGGTGCGGCGGCGAAGACAGCTCGGGTGCTCAAAAGGGAGGTCATTCTCAGCCCCTGAAATCCTAGGGCGGTGGGGTGGGGGGCGGTGGTGGTGGGCTGGCGGTCTCCCACTCTGGCTTGCGTGTGTGTGTGTGCGTGTGTGTGTGTGTGTGTGTGTACGTTCAGGAGAGGTGGAGAGAGCTCCGAGTCCTTTTTTTTCGCAAGCAGGGGCGACATTCTCGCCTGCATCAAGTGGGGTAACTTTGATTCGCCTCCTCAGTAGGCTCATGCATTGGCGAGACTCAGTTGGAGGCGACTCCAAGGAGTCATGGTTTCCCCCAACCCAGCGCCGATCGCGGAAGCGCAGCTCTGGTCCGGACTGCGGGCTGCCGGGCTGGAGAGGCCGACCTGGTATCGCCGACTTCCCGGGCCGCCCGGGTGCCCTCGCTCCGCCGGGCGGCGCGCAGGAAGCCGCCTCGGGCCAGCCGAACGCCGCAGCCCGGCTGCCGCTGTCGCTCAAAGGCGCCAGCCGCGCCCGCATCGGGGTCCATTCCCTTCCTGACCTCGGGCCCATAAGGGCCGAGCTCATCCTTTCGCCCGGGCGCAGGCCCCAGCAAAGCCCCCTCTCTCCTGCTCCCGCTTTGTCTAGCCCCCTGGAACTACCGCCCCGAGCCTCGACTGCCGCTTTTGCGGTGTTCGAGGGCGGCGCGGAGCGCGGAGAAAAGTTCAAGCCTTGCCCACCAGGCTGCAGCTGCCTGTTAACCCTCCGAGCGCTGAGGCGCCAGGGAAGGGCAGGCGACCCGGGAGAGGGGGGCGATGGAGACTTGGTCCTCTTGCAACCATCTCCCAGATCTCAGGAAGTTTGTGTGCAGGAAAGGAGGCCAGGCTGGAGGTGCTGGTGGCGGCAGGCTCAGCCCGGCTCTGGGGCCCGTTTTCTGACAGCACGGTGACCCAGTCCCCCTGGCCTTCCTGGCAGCCTACGGGACATGGCATGTGCTGGCAGCCTACAAGTGGGTGGATGAGATGGGGGCAGGGCCAGGCAGAGAGGAGGGAAGGAGACAGGGAGTGCCCTGGGGTGTTGGGAATGGGTGTCGAGTTCCTGGCCAGGACTGCTGGATGCCAGGGCAAGAGGCACTCGCATGTGTGAGGGTGTGAGTGGGGTGGGGGGTAGGGAGGGTGAGGCCGCTGGAGTCCCAGGCAGGGGCTGGCTGGACTGCAGAGATGCAGTGGAGCCTTCTGACGGGAGACCAGGGAGACATCCACTTTAGGAAATGGGTCAGTGTCCCAGGAAGCGGTAACCATGGTGATGACTCTGTGTGGGGCAGGTGAGGTTGGATGATGGTGCCTGGGGACAGAGTAGGGTGCCTGGCTGGTGAGTCCACTCCCAGCTCATGACTTCCTTCTTCCCTGGATCCACAGCCCTCTACAGTCATACTCTTCCCTACTAGGGTTTTGGGCTGATTCTCTTGAGGTCCCTGTAGCTTTAAGTCCTGCCACAAACCCTGTGCCTGTCTGTGAGCCAGTTTTCTACACTTTCTGGACTCTTCGCTATCTCTGAGGAGGCGTGTGTATATGTGTACGTGTGTGTGTGTGTGTGTGCACGTGTGCGTGTATCCTAATTTAGTAGGGTGGTTCGGAGCATGTCTCTGATTCAGACAGATCCCCTCTGCCGTGTGCTGGTGCTACCACCTGGGCAGCTTGCTTAGCCTCTCTGAACTTCCAGATTCTCCGTGGTGGAGTAATTCTGTCACCTTCCTAGGATTGCTAGGCAGATTGGATTGCATTCAACAGGATGCCCTTGGTAATGCGTTTAGCACCAGGCCTAGCACTCTGGGAGCTTTCCGTGTCTGGGAGCCCTTACCACCACCTGACCTAGGACTTTACAGCCCTCTTCTCCGTGGACATGTTTGACCTCAGTTTGGATTCCAGGGTTCTGTCTTCCTCTGAGCAAATCAGACCACATGACAGCACCCAGCAATTCCTGTGCTCTAGGGAATGATGCCTTTTGCAAAGCAACTGGTGTGTCTCTTCTCCCAGGACCTGCCTGGCACAGGTGGCTTTTGAAGGCTGTTGGTTCTCTCAGTTTCTTTAGGATGGAGGAGCAGAGGTTTTACCTCGAATTCAATTGCCTTCCCTGAGATGCTTATTTCTCTCTTACACTGTTATTCATAATCGGAGCAAATGTCCACCTTAGGACAGTAACCGATATCCTGGTAGCAATAGTACCTTGCAAGGAAATCATTGTGGTGCAAATCAGTTAACCAGCAAGAAGTTCAAGTGCAAAGCTCTGTGTGGCATAGTGAAAGGTGGGGAGAGTCTGGGAGGCTTTGAGCCTACAAGCAAAAACAAAACTTTTCCCAGGCAGAGAGAAAACATAAGAAAGGGGAAAAACAATGTCATAAAGCAAATTAGTCACTTGGCCTTAGTGGTGTTCAGGCAAGTATGTGTGTGTTTTTCTACCACCGTTGAAATACACTGGGTCTGGTTTTGGAAGCCATCAATCTCTGTAAGTTTATTGGCTAGGTTGCTGTTTTAGGCATTTTGGAAGAGGGAAGAGGAATTCAAAGCAACAATGGCTGGAAGCTGGCAAAGCAGAGAAGCAGTCACCTCTCTTCTCCCCTGGGGCATTTTGGGAAAGGCAGTCCCAGAAGCAGCCTCTGGAATTTGGCTATGGTAAATAATGAATGCAAAACAAATCAAGAGAGGCGTGAGCTAGAAATTCCACTGCAAAATGTGATTCCTCCACTCCCAGCCCAATTTGGGTGTCACATCTAGCCAAAAGCCCCAACAATGAGTGAGTAATCTCCCAAGAATTAGGACTGTAGGGAGTGATCCAGGTTTGGAGAGCAGTCACTTGGGAAGTGACTAAAACTGTTCCATGGCATTCTGAGATGTTGGTTTAAGATGGGGAGGTTTTTCTTGGAGTCAGAATGTTGATTTTCAGGGTGTTAAATGAGAATCAGTATCTTCTTATGCCCCTGCAACTCATATATTGTATTTTAAGGGCAGAGTTTACTTGCAGAGCCCTTTCATTGGGGAGGAAGGATTGTGAGCATTGCAGAGAGATCGCTTGCTCTGAGATGGGTTCAACATGTGACAGCCTGTAAGATTCCAAAAGCGCTGGGGAAACAGATATAAGTGGTGAAAGGAATTGCAAAGTGGTAGCGTTCATGTGTCTGAACAATTTTTTTTTTTTAGCAAGTCCCCAAAGAGATTTAATAAACTGCAAGGCTGAATATGTGATCTGGAATTTATGTAATGCCACAGTCTACATTAGAAGCCCCAACAGTCATCTTAGCTAATATCTCCCTCTCTGCCTCCCTCCCTTCTCTCCTTTTCTATCTTTAGCTCGTGGGTTTTCCATTAAATAAAATCTTTTTTTTCCCCCCTAGAAATATCCTCTCTGTGTTAACAGCAGAATTGCCCAACAAACCAACTCACCCAGTAACTGCATTATCTAAAAGTACCAGTATTGGGGTATGAATGTTGAGTCTCGGTCTGAAGTTCACTGTTGAGGTAAAAGTACAGCTGGTTTCTTGAGAATATATTTCTTTCCCTCCTTCCATAAGACAGTTGCTTGGGGAGTCTAGTTAATTTCTGTATAGTAGAAGCTAAAGAAGAGGATGAACTAGGGATTCAATTCACATCTGAATGACAACAGCCAACAGTCGTTCATATTTCTGCGTTTGTGTGTGGGCTCATCTCTGTGTGTTTTGATCTTGTTTTAATACCTGTTGAAAAATTTCTCCAGAAGAGGGCTCCATCCACAGCATTACAAAATTCTAAATCTACCTCTCATATTTTGAGGAATTTCAGCGTAAAAGCTCCATCAAAACCAAAAAGTGTTCTCCTTATTTTCAGTTCTTTTCTACAAGCTCCCCCAGTGAGAAGTCCTGTCATTTTGCACAAATTATCTTTCCCTCCTTTTTTCCCTATTGTTGTTATTCTGTTCTATTTTACTCTTCAACTATCTATCCCCTCTGAGTATTAGAGCAGGGAACGTTTTGAAGACCCTGGTAGACAATGCAATGTGAAATGTGAGGAAGTTCTGAAATTTCCTGGCGTTTGACTTTGGTTGAACCTGGTTTTATTCTTTAGGCAACCAGACACACAGCAGGCACAGTTCTGCCTGTGAAAGGAGGTAATCTTCCCCATCAGGTCACTACCCAGAAAAGTGAATCATTAGCCAGGTCCACTCACCCTGCAACACCAGTTGAAAAGCAGAGGGAAATATCGGCCTGTCATCCAATTACAATAATCAGTTGAGCAGAATCAATCAGATGACCACTGGTTTTTGCATTGTTTCTACTTAGCTGTCAGCAAGGTACCCACACGCCTGGGAGACTCTGACCCTCCTGAAGGATGCTGCCAATACAATTCACCACCCCTTGTCGCCTGTGTAGCCTCTGGGGACCTCAGGCCTGGCTCCGCATATCTGCACAGACTGTACAAATGATGACTGGCTGGACTGTAGGAGCCCTGGACCTTCACCAGATATGAAGTAGTGGGTTTATTCTAGGGTTAGGGTGGAAAGTGCTTTCTTTCTCTACTGAGAGAAACAGCTAAGGGCAGGCTAGGGAGAAGAAATGACATTTCAAACTTGCAATGCAGACTGAGCCAAGGCTCATGGAGACGAATGGGTCACCTTTTGGCTTAGCGGGTTGAACCTTCGAGATATCTGCTTGGTGGGACTGAACGCCATTCATCCCAATTCTGTAACTCTTGTTTCCAGGGGGAAGTTGCAGAGTAGAAGCCACAGGCCAAATGTAGCTCATGGATGTATCCTGTTTGGCCCAAATGTTTTGAAAATAGGATATTGTATATTTAAAAAACAACAACATGTTTCCTGCATTTCTTAAAATGTCAGAAGGTCAGGCAGCCCAAGAACTACATTCCCACATGGCCACAGTTCCCTGGAGCTGAGTCACTGCTGTCCCCTTAGGACCTGCCTCTGTACTTGGCCACAGTCCCCGCCACTCCCCACCACCCACCCATCCCACTGTGCTCATCTATTTCACCTCCTTGCTCTGGTAGGCCTTTGCATCAGGAACTTCTGGTTTTGCAAATCTGGGGGCTTGATCAGATTGATGTTGCCTATTTTTCAATGATAAGGCTATTTGAAAAGGAAGGGCCCCTTTTCGATCACTCTGTTTGAACCACCTGGATGTGAACTTTGAAAGAACAAGACCAAGGGGCATTCCTCCCTGAGAACGTTACTACCACCAAAAGTGGTTAGGTGACTAGGGCCACCCAGAGCATCGCAACACCCAGGTCACTGTTTCACGTGGAGTCGTTACCCCCAGAGAAGTGGCACACTGCAGGTCTGAGTCAACCTGGGTGCTGGTGCATCGTTAACAATGTTATGCGTCAGCAGCCAAGGGGCTCTGGGACCCCTGGAGAGAACGTAGGCCCCAGTGCACTGCACAGAGGATCACATCGAGGGCATCCCTGCCCTGGAGGCACAGTGGCTCCCTGGGCGTTGCCATTCCAGCAGCCCTGCTCACCCACAGTAAGCACGTTGTCAGATCCGCACGTTGTCAGATTATCTCGGCACCCTACGGTCCTTAGTCCTGCAGGGGACTCCGGGAGCATGGAGCTAACACTCAGAGCGTTTATAACCTCAGGGTAACGGCTCCGTAGCTCTGTTGTCTAGAGTGCTTTTATACGCGGGGCATTGTCACCTCTAGTGCCAACTGCAGTTTGCGTGGTGTTTTTATAACTGTTTTTAGCAGTTAACACCCACCACAGTCTTCATGCAGTGCTAATGCTACAATTAATGTTCTCTGGCTCCATAAATACTAGACTAATCTGTCCACTCATCCCACACCAGCAGGTGAGCCTCAGATAAGTATTGTTTTCAGTCGTTGCAGACCCCAAAGATCAGGGTAAATATAACTACATACATATACCAAAAAAAAAAAAAGGCGGGGGGGGGTAGGGATTGTTTTCCTCCTGTCAGTTGCCAGCAGAACTCAAATTCCTGAAAATTAGCCTTAGCATTAGGCGCGTTTTAACATGTCACGTCTCATTTCAAAGGACCCCAGCGAGTGTCACCCCGTCTGCTACAGAAGTACAAAGCCCCTGTGTCTCCCAGCGGAGCGGGGCCCGGCTGGGGTGGAGGGAGCAGCTGCCGAGCTGAGCACAGCCCTGCACATGCCTGGGCAGGGCCAGGAAGTGAGCTCAGCCTCTGGGGGAGCCTGGGGACCCCACAAGGAGTGCGGCAGCTTCCACTCCTGCCTAACACGGCCTCCAGGCCAAAGTCTCCTTCCCGGGAGAAAAGCAGGCAGGGACCTGCTTTTCCATGTGCCGGGGGAGATGGTGCCTGTGAATGCCTGAAGCTGGAGCTGCTGAGATAATCGCCCTGTCGATTGATGTAGGGTCTGCGGAGAGTTGCAGGACCCCGTCCTCGGAACCCACGTCTGACTTAGGCCACACAGGCACGGCCTCCAACTGCTGTAGGCTGCCGGGCATCTGGGATCATCTAACTCGGGGGCTGCACACTACCAGCCTCTCGGCTGATTCCTGCCTGCAGCCTGTTTTTATAAATAGTTTCATTGGAAAGTAGCCAAGCCCATTCATTTATATAATTGTCTGTGGCTGGGCTTGTGCTGTAACAACAGAGTTGTTATACCATATGGCCCACAAAGACTAAAATATTTACTATTTGGCCCTTTGCAGAAGAAGTTTGCTGACTCCTGCTCTGGCTCAAAATTACAGCCAGAGAGTCCGCAGGGAAGGAGACATTAAAGGTCTATATGAAGACTCATCCCTCCTAAGCCCCAAGCACTCGAGCAACTTGACCTCAGGGACGTTCACCTGGGGCCAGATGGATTCAGTAAACACCTGTGATATTCAAGCAGGTCCTACTGTGTGCTCAAGGAACACCTGTTAGTAAGGCTGATTCGGTGTCTGCTCTCTTGGGCCTCAGAATCCCAAGATATTCCCTGGCAGGGATCATTAATAAATGATTCAAAACAGAGACAACTGCTAAAGGGAAGGACACACAGTTGTCAGATCCTGCCAGTCTATATGTTTCGCTTGACGGTGCCTCGTCTCTCCCCTCTACTAAAATACAGCATGTGTTGTCATCTGATTGAATCACTGTTGGCTTCCCAGGGCCTAGAACAGAGCCTGGCATATAGTACGGCCTCAGTAAACATGGATGAATGTATGAATATGAGAAAGGCATCAGACTAGGTGAAGAGTCTGGGGGGCTTCCCTGATAGCCTGCTGCTTGGTCCAGAGTCTGGAGGAGCGGCGAGGCTTATGGACACAGGAAAGCCAGGGTGTGGGTGGTGGAGGAACTCCATGCAGGAGACACTACAGCCCAGAGAGTGGCCTGGGGAGCAGCTGGGGGTGCCAGGCCCACCGGGGCCTTGTCAGCCATCTCAAGGATTTAGGTGTTTGTCCTGGAGCAATGGGGAAGTCATTGAAAGCAACGTGGTGGAGGGTCCAGCATGACAAGGCCAGATTTCTATTTTGAAAAAGCAATTTGGCTACAGTGTAGCTGGAGGATGGAACTGGATATGAATCGGAGGAGAAGCCAGTCTAGGCCTGAGATCATGGGAAGAACCCAGGGACTCTGTCACTCTAGACCCAGGGAGTGACAGTGCAGATGGGAGCAGTAGACACAACCTTCTCAGAGCATCCAAGAGACAGTTACGGGAGAATTTGCCAGGGCTTGGCATCTGGGTTTGAGATGGCAGGACAAGGGCTAGGGAGGGGTTAAAGATGCAAGCTTGAGTTCTCACTCCTCCAGTGGGCAGAGAGTTGGAACCATTTGCCCCACACAAGGACCCCAGGTGTTTGACGTCATAAACGGGGTCTGAGGGCCATCTCCATGGAGATGTGAGCCAGGCTGTAGCACTGCTCCTTAGGCGAGGCATCCAGGCCCTGGTGACGCTAATGCCTGCAGACCAGTCCGTGCTTGCAGCACGGATGGGCACTGCGGGGCCTGGAAGTGCCCTTGCCTAGAGTGACTGATGCGTAGCCTCTATAATTAACCAATCTCTGAGGCTTTTCATGCAAAAGATATTTGAGAGAAACATTGCCAAGCCCTTTAATCGTTTCTTGAACATTCAATCAGCAGCACTAGAAATATTTCCTACATGAAGCAAATAATGATCTACTACGTTCAGCAATCACTTTGCGAATGCTAACAGACCTTCATTTCAGCATAGGATATAGCCTCGGCGATGCTTACATTTCTTGGTGTAGCAGCAGAATCTTTAGCTGGGTGCTGGGCAGTGGTGTCCTGGTAAAAGTATAACAACTGCTGTCTCAAAAAAAAAAAAAAGCAGCACGGGTATGTTATCCTCAGAAGGTGAGCGATGCACAGTCGTCCACGTGCTAAGTTATTTACGGAAGCATTTGGGGAGTTCATAGGTAAACAAGATGGACAAGAAGCCTGTTCTTGTGGGTCTTCTGGTCTTCTGAGGGCCGCCAATAAGAAACAAGAAATAAATAGCTGAAATAATACGAATTTGGTAATTACTACAACCGGAAACAATGGGAGTTAAAATGGCATTGAAGGAGCGAACTACCCTCTCTCCTTTCCCTCCGTCCTTCCTCCTTCCCTCTCTCTTCCTCAAATATTTTCTTCTCTCCCCATAATTTTTCATTTCTGGCAAGTGCCAAGAATCCCGCTAATTTGGGGATCCAGAGACGAGTACTACTACACAGCCCTGGCCCTCAGTAGGGGAAGTTCTGGAGGTGAATCAGGGCCTCTGGTCCCCTGGGACCCAGAGGAGCTGGGGTGTTAGTTTAGGAGCATCAGGGAGATTTCTGAAGCTTTGAGAATCGAATCTGAATTCTGACCCAGCCTTTTTCGTGCTGTGCGACCTCTGATCAATTACCCTTTTTCTCCTCTTCTTCTGTTTCCTCCTGTGTCTAGACAAGAATGGAGAATACCAATACCTGCCTAGCAGGGTGCTGGTGAGCATTAAATAAACGTATGCTCATGGCTTCATCCCATAATTGCTAATGCTGGGAGCTTAGGAACGCTGGTTGCTTTAACACATGGTGCTGCAAGGCACTTTATGGTTTGAAGGTACTGGAGGGCCTTGGTCTTGAGTCTCTAACTTACAGGGGAAAAATACATGTGTAATTAAAACTGTACAGACATTGAAAAATAAAAAATTAAGTTTGCTCCCCAGAGAAGGATTTGCCAGTTCTCATACTGTGGCTCCCCAAGGATCATTCTCCTGGGGATTTTATGCCTCATAAAATCATTTGATCTGGTGGGATCATATCTTCTAGATGTTTCTTCCCAGTAGCTGTTCCCAGGAGGCTTTATCAGGACAGTGTGTATGTGGATATGCTTGTCAACACCATGAGCATATTATTGAAAATAAATAAAAATAACTGTAATAACCTTCTGTATAATTTACTGCTAAGTACTGGTTACATACATTACCTCAAATTCTTATTGCAACCCTTAGGAGCAAGTAGTCTTGTCTTCATTTTATATATGATGAAAAGAAGCTCAGAGTGGTTGGGACATCTGCCTAAGGCTACATAGGCACTAAGAACTGGGACCAGGGTTTGAACCCATGTTTTTCTGATTTCTGTGCATGTCCATTTTCCTCTGTATTTCCCTACTGTTCAAAAACTTGCTCCCTTGTCCCCTCAAATGATGTAAGAATTCTCTTCTTTCATCCTTTTGTTCTCTGACTCTACTGGAGTCAAAACGGCTGCCTGCAGCGACCTCATTTTTGAATTCCCGGTCTCTAAAAGGAGGCCTGGGACCCAGACCTCCTCTCTGGATTACCAGTTACAACCTTCAGAACTGGTTTAGCTCAGGGTTATCGGTATTCTTTATTGCTGAGTCCTTGCTTTTGACCAGGAACAACAACTCACCCACACCTTACGCTTCCCCCGACAAGAACAGCCATCCCAGTGAGGATTGCCACACAGATGCCAGGACCCAGCCTAGGTGTGGCTTCTCTGCAGGCTAATTCCAATATGCGGGTTAATTCTCTGGCAGTTTCCTGCCTGCCCCGAGCCTGAGGCTGGACGGCACCCCTCTCTGGGAGTACCGAGGGCTTGACTGTCCAGCCAGTGCCTCCTGAGTGCCACTGTCTGCAGCAGTGTTTTCTCAGTCTATAGGCAAATGAGAAATACGCAGCCTGGAGCCATATCCAGACACTCGGATCTATAGAGTTGCCATTGGACTGAATCTAAACTGAAGTTTGTGCCTAGCTCAGTCGCTCAGTCATGTCTGACTCTGCGACCCCATGGACTGTAGCCCACCAGGCTCTTCTATCTATGGGATTTTCCAGGCAAGAATACTGGAGTGGGTTGGCGTTTCCTCCTCCAGGGGATCTTCCTGACCCAGGAATGTATCTCCTACATTGGCAGGCAGATTCTTCATCACTGAGCTACCTGGGAATCCAAACTGAAGTTTAGTTGCATTTTATCAGATGAGTTTTCTTTTTCCTCCTAATTCAGTATAAGGGCCTTTAGTTAGGGTAGCCACTAATTCACTGAGCATCTGTTGAGTACCTGTTATGTGGCTGGCACCGTTTCATGTCCTGGAGATAGAGTAGGGGGCGTTCACAGAGCCCCTGTGCCAGATACACACACTCCCTCTCTGTCCCAGCCCTCACCACCTGCACAATGGTCTTACCTTTCTGCCTCTCAGGATGTTTATATCTGCCCCAGTCTAGACAGTTCACACTTGACTGAGTCATTCATTTAACAATATTTACTGATCAGCAACTGTATCTTAAGCATGGTGCTTGACACTGGGTAAGCAGCAGTGATTAAGAAAGACAAGATTGCCTGCCCTCATGGAGTCTATGTTCTTGTGAGGGAGAAAAAGAATGAAAAACAAATCTAAGTAAATATGATAATTTTGGAAAATGATAGTGCTGTGAAAAAAAAAAAAACAAAACAAAAAAACGGGCTAGGCAGTTGTTCTGAGCTCACCCACTACTCTCTCTTGGGATGGAAAGTTCATTATTCTGATGCTATGACCTTTCTACTTTTTCGGGTTAAAACGCCCTATGATTTGTGAAATGAAGTTGGTTAATACACAGAGGGCATTTTTGTCCTTAGTGGTAAGGTGCTGTTGGTAAACCTTTGTCCAGTCTCTATTTTTTGCTTTTCTTGAAATTTTGCTTTTGGGAGTCCAAAACTATGGCAACCAATGATTTAAACCACAGGCAGGTAATCTCTTTCTATAAAGGACTATCGAGTAAATATATGGTCTCTCTTGCAACTACTCAACACTATCAATGCAGCATAAAAGCAGCAACAGGCAATATGTAAACTGATGGTCAGGCCTGTGTTCCAATAAAACTTTATTTACAAAAACGGGCAGAGCTGGGTTTGGCCCTCAGGCTGTAGGTTTTTGACCCCTCATCTAGTCTAAACCATTAGCTATCTCACCAGTTGGTCAAACTGGAACAGAGCAGAGCCCAGAGATAGAGACCAGACCTTTTTCTTTGTTCTCTCGTCTCCATGAGAAATGTAGTACTTCTTTAGGGCCACATATCTCTGTTGATTCTCCTCGACTTAGATCAAGGTAAAGATACTGGGAGTCAACTATGGAAAGCAATTCTTAGACCAGCTCTAAAATACACAGTATTTAAGCTTTTATAGTAATTATCTTGACTCTAATTCTTAAGGCTTTCTTATCACCCAAAGGTATATTGGTGCTAGACCCTGTATCTTGGATCGAGTTGCCCCAAATAGTCATGGAGACACAGGCTTCGATGCAGGGAGCTGATGTGAGAGATAATTCCAGTTCATGGAAGTCAGAACTGTGAAGCAAGAAAGAAGGGAAGCCAATTTAAAAACGCGTATCTTTGAGCTGGTTGTTGTCCTGGGCAACTGAGGCTCACTGCTGCTGGGGGCCCTTGGAAGAGTGGTGTAAAACTCACTTTAGAGTGGTCCCTCTGCAGGATAGGAGGCTGGGCACCTATGTCTGTGCTTCATCGGTCAGGGGTGGCCCCTGGTGCCAAAACTCCTGTCTTCCCTGCTGAGCCTTTGTGACCCTGGGGGCAACCATGATTTTGGAAAAATTCTTGAGCAGAAAAATGAAGAGGCATGGCAAGTGCTTGGATGGGCAGTGTATGCCCTGGGTAGAACATGAGTTCATAAGGGATTCCAGTTGCCACCATTGGTGTGAGCTACAGAAAACTTCCTCGGTAGAGGTAATGATAAAGGAAACAGTTGTGGTGGTTGTTTTGATCAACCCTCCAAATTCAGTTTAGCACCCACCTGCAAATATGCTCTTTCCCACTAGATGGTACCAGTATGCCAAAGCCCTGGAATGCTCCCTTAGGACTTCGTTTTTGGTGTGTAATATTTTCCCATTACTTTTGAATAATTAAGGAATAGGCGAGTTGAGATTGGAGGAACAGACTATGGGTGTTTGGGCGACAGAAGGTGGAAGAAAATTCTAGGTTTTCTAAATTATTACCCTCCTTCATTCATTCACCAGCAGATCTTACTGACTCTTCAAAGCACTCAGATGTCTTCTGGGCACTGGGAATACGGACGTGAACAGTGTGCACACAGTCCCTGCCCCAGTGAGCTTCCATACTAGTTGGGGGAGAGACAGAAAGAGAGGAACAGGCAGACACATGGTGTCTGCCAGGCGGTGATGAGCGCTCTGGAGAATGACAAGGCTGGCAAAGGGTGGGGCAGGAGAAAGCACTGCCCTTCTCGTGTCTGCCTGTCCTGTCTGCTGGTAGGTGAGAGATCATTTCCACCTGGTTCCTAAACCCAGTTCTGCCACTCACCAACCCCTTACGAGTATGTTTATGTGGTTTATTTTCACAATGATTCTGTGGACTTGTGGAGGGCAGAAGCGGTGCTTTGCAAATTGGCATTGACCAGCTGGAACCTACTGCAGCCTAACACCCGACTCCGCCTGGTACTTGTTGGCTGATTTCGTTTATCTGGAATCACTGTGAATTATTGTTGTCGGCACACAATAGAGTCACATTTTACCCAAGGGTTAGATTACACAGTCAAGGTTTAAGGCAAACACAGAGTCTTCATTAACCTTGAGATCTCTTAAGTTGCCCATTAAATTGCAATGTATTTGGTTTTGTGTATGCAACCCTTACTGTAATCAATATGTAACAACATATAAATGCATGCAGGGATGTATAGTGAGTAATAAAGGATATATGCACGATATAATTTTACAGAATTTAATTGCAGTATTTAAATTGTTCTTTTTCCTTCTCTTTTCGGTGAAAGACCTGGATCTCTGGGAGTTAAATATGCATGTCATAAGACTTTGCGTTCATTTAAACTGGTTTCCCCATCATATAGTCCCCACCAGGCTGTGCACTGGGGGAGGGCAAGAGCTCCATCTTTTGTGCTCTGTTCATCTTTGGACGCCCACCACCAGTCACACGCTGTGGGGCAGAGGAACAGCAGACTAGTAATATTCGTAGTCATGGCAGTAATGGAGGTTGACATCTCAATAGTGCTTAATGCGAGCTGAGCCCTGTTGTGAGTACTTTAGATGTATTGGTTAGCACAGTCAATCCTCCAGTGACTCTGTGGTATATCTAGTATGATTTTAATTCCATTCTACAGATGGAGAAATTCCAGGGGAACTTGATAAAGGTCACACAGCTTTTTAGCTCTGAGGCTGAGATTCAGACTTGGGCAGTCCTCGACACAAAATGCTACGTGTTGTATGACTCTATGAAATGGAAAGAGCTGCCCAGAATATGCAAATCCATATAAACTGAAAGTAGGTGAGCGGTTGTCTAGGGTCCGGGGGAGGATCCTAATGCCATTATGGGACAGTGCCTGGCGGGACACCCTGTAGGTTAAGAGCTCAGGCCTCGGGGGAAAGTGGAATTACAGTTTGAATCCCAGCTCTGCCCCTGCAGGGCCGTGTGGCCATGGACAAGGTTGCTTAACCCTTCTGTGCTTCAGCTGCCAGGTCTTTGAAATGAAGGCCATGATATCTATCTGTTATGACTGGGATGAGGATTCAAGACAACACTGTAAAATCCTGGTCTAGCAAACCATGAGACCTTGGAAAATGGAAGTTGGTTCTTTGAAGAGGTTAATGGACAGGTGTTAGCATGGATATTAACCATTTGCCTGTAAGTGTCACAGTCTCAGCCCGAGTTCTTCCAGAAGCAGGTTCCGAGAGGAGAATTTGAACGCAGTTAATTTCATGTGGGAGACGAGCCAGGGAAAGCCATAGCATGGTGGGGAAGCAAAGCCAGGAAGGGAGGCAGTTACGTGAAGCGCCTGTTGCTCAGACAGCTGCTCCTGCGGGTACACGGGGCCTTTGGGAGCTATCCCACCGGAGGGGTACGGGGGCCCCAGTTTCTGTGCCGCAAGTCTAGGTGGGCATTGTTCTGGAAGTGCCCCAGGTGGCATCGAGTTTGAGCACTAGTGGGCTGCCGGCTCCGCTAGTGCACTCTTGTTCCAGAGAAAGCCCTGGGGAAAGAGCTAGGTTCTTGCAGTGGAAGTTGGGTCCATTAGTGAACAGCCAGAAGGGATGTGGCCTCGTCAGTGGGATGACGTCAGCACGTGCTGCCAGCAGTGTCACAAGGCACAGAAACAGTAAAGGCCAGTAATCTGCGTCTGAGTCAGTAATCCACATCTGAGACGTTAAGGAGGTTAAAGAGCCACATACCACAGAAAGAGATGTGCAGAAGTACTTCTCAGCAAATATGTGTCAGCACAAATTGGAAATAATGACAATTGCCAGCATTCATTGAGTATTTGCCATGTGCCTGGCTCTCCTAAGTGCTTGACAAATAAACCAAATTTCTAGCAGATGGAAACTGGTTAAGTGACTCAATGGAATATTACACAGGCATTAAAGGGGAAAGTTATGAAGACAGCAATGACGTGAAAAAAATCACATAAGCGAGAAATGAATACTGAATAGAATGTGTGTGGAGTAGGAATCTTACTACGCAAAAAGTCTCTGTATATTGGAAAAGAGGTGTGGAGTCTGAAAGGATATTTTTCAAAATGCTGACTGTAGCTTTGTTCATGTGATGGGTTTCTGAGTGATTCCCCCCACCTTCAGCTTATAAATCTTTATTGATGTGTGTATATTACATTTATAATGAAAAACATAATAACCTTGAAAAGTGAAAGAAGGAAAAAATGGAATAAATAGATACCAGAGAATCAGTGGAGATTTTAAAGATGGGAGAAACATAGTAAAAAATAATATTTCAGAAAAATTAATGTGGGGGCGATGTGAAAGATGGATTGGGTCCAGAAAAACCCAAGGCGAGTCCAGCTTGTGAGCTAATGAAGGTCAAAAGAAGTGTGGAAGAGAAAGGACCAGATTTAGAGGCTTGCTGGTGAATGGACTGGTGGGGAAGAAAGAGAAAGCATGCCAGAAATGATCTCAGGACTTAAAGGCTGATTGGGAGAAAGTTAGCAATGAGACAATTAATATGTGTTGAGTACCTCTTTGAGCCAGGTTTCCTTATATCTGCTGTCTTATTTAAACCTAACAACAATCCTGTATACTATGTTTTTAATATTTCTGTTTTATAGGTGAGGTAATAGATGGTGAGAAAACTAAATGACTTGTCCAAGTTTACAGAGAATCTGAGCTCAGATAATTGTTAAATGAACTGGACAGATGGACAGATAGATGAATGGATGATGGAGGAATGATTGGTAACCATGAGAGGGGGAAGAAACACAGACTATTACAATGTCAAAGTAGGAAAGAGGGAATTTCAAGGAGGAACTTGCAGTCCTCTTAGAAGGTAAAGAGAGAAGGGCTGGGGAAAGTACTAGATTCTTCAGGAAGAAGGAATGGCCACTGGTTTTCCTTGAGAAGGCCACTGCAGTCACGAAACAGCTTAGCTGCATTGGTCGGCGGGGGCGGGACACTGTAGGGGGGGAACCTGTGAAATGACTGGTCAGACCATGTACAAACAAAGACAGGCACAAGTCTAAGGAACAGATGAAACGTTAGAAAGGAGGAGGGATGTCAGAGAGCAAAGGGAAGGAGCAGGGAAGTGAAGGAGAAATAGAAAAAGGAAAAGCACTTACTGGTTAAGAAGGAGGGCACCAGGCTGCCCGGGCCTGACTCTCTGCTCCCACTGCCTTTTTACCCTGAGCAAATCCTATTCAGAACTCTTTGTCCCCGTTTCTTCATTTGTTAAATGGGGGAGAATAGTGATAGCTCCATCCCAGAGGCTTCTTAGGGGCTTCCCGGGTGGCGGTGGTGGTGAAGAATCTGCCTGCCAGTGCAGGTAGACACAGAGATGAGGGTTTGATTCCTTGGTTTGGTAAGATCCCTTAGAGAAGGGGATGGCAACCCGCTCCAGTATTCTTGCCTAGAAAATTCAACACAACGCCTGGTACACTGTATATTCAAACTGGGCAGAGATCATGGTGTTTCTGTTTTTTTCTGGCCCCAACTCATGGCATGTGGGATCTTAGTTCTCCGACAAGGGATTGAACCTGTGCTCTCTGCAGTTGATGTGCGGAGTCTTAATCATTGGGCCACTAGGGAAGTTCAGGGATCTTGTGTCTTAATCATCACAATAAATGCTACTACTTGGGAAACAGTCCCAAGCTATAGATCGAGAAACTGAAGCTCACTGAATGTGCCTTAAGAACATACGCCTGGAGGCCTAACAGCACGCTGCTGGGGACAGCAAGTGGTCAGCTCTCCCATCCTTCAGGAGAAAACAGATTTTGTGTAACACCCTATGCATAGCTTTATTAGATGGAGATTAACCATCTGCAATTTGCAGGAAATGAGATGCATTAGGTTTCACTTTTTTTTTTTTCTTTTTGACCAAAGAGTTAATAAACAGAGGCTGCTCATTAAAGCAAAGTTCGGAGGAGTTTGGAAGGCACTGCAGAATAGCTGAGGGAGCCAAGTAATGAAGCACTTGGAAGATTCAGAGGGGGTAGATGAAGATCCATCAGACCCCAGCAAGCATTGTGAACTCAGTGCCCTTTCTCCATTCTGGAAAGTTTTATGCTCTTATAATTGATGCTTGGAGAAGTCTGCGCTCTGCCGACTCGGCATGAGGAATCCTAAAAGCCTTATTAACCCAGCCACTTAGCCTTCCTGAGTATAACCCCTACCCTGGCTATTTCGGTTCAGGATTATCTGAGCCCCCAAATGTTCTGCCGGTGGGATGAAGTTCAACTCAGTGCCGCTCTCTGGTCCCTGTCCTTCCAAATCTCCCTGCCTCTCTAGGGCTGGCTGCTGGCAAGCCTGCTCGCTCCTGCCCTTGGCGATCCGGGAACTTGCCAAGGAAGCATTCCCTCCGAGGCTGAGCCGCCAGAGAAATTGCACACCCGGGATTGATTTTGCATGGTGTAGAAATCAGTCTGCACACCAGGCAATGGAGGCACTGTCCCAGCCTCCAGCCTGCAGGAGAACCAGTTCAGGCTGGTTGGAGGCCCAGGGGGGCAGGGTGGCAAGCAGCTTACTTCCGAAAGTTAAAAAAGTAAACAGATCAACAGGTGAAATTGAGGCGTGTGTTTTGCCAGGCTGGAATGAGCTTTCTCTCTGTGTTAAGGGGACTTATCTGGTGCTGCAGGTCTCTACCTGGTGCATGGTTTTTTTTGGGGGGTGGGGGCAGAGTCAGAGAGAGTACCCCTCATTAGACACATCCCCTGCTGCCAGGTGGGGCCCCAGGGAGATGTGGTTAGCTTGATGAAGTCTCTCCAAGGGCAGAACTTAAATTTGCTTCTGTGGTGAGGTTAAGAACCATCATCATCATCTGTGCTCTAACAATTATTATTTAATTAAATGACACCCTAGTGATTACTTCAGTTAAAAACTAACATTTATGGAACATCATCTCTGTGTCAGGCACTCCAGCTAAGTATTTACATATGGAATGTCTGGTTCAAGTCTCCGAATGACGGAGTTACTGATTCCTCCCACCTTGTAGATGAGGAGTTCACCATCTGTGGGGCTTACTCACACAGTGTCTTCCTTCATCTCTGCTCCACCCTCAGGAGCCTGCAGGTGAGGTCTACCATAAGGGGCCTGAGCCCCAGAGACCTTTCTTCTTCAGCAACTGATTGGCAGAATCAGGACTCGAATCTGGTTCTCCTGACTCTTTATTGTTGCAGCTGTGTTGGGAGGGAGAGGTGGTGTTTGTTCCCTAAATTCCTTTTCTCAAGCCCAGAGAAAAGAGTTTGCTGTGCATTGTTTCAGTTCTCAATCAGGAGGGGATGGCTTTCCCACTTTACAGATGAGAAGACAGGCTCAGAGAGGGGAAACCTTTGGAAGAAAGCCATTCTGGAGCCACGGGGAGTAGAGCTGGGCCCGGTAGCTTCCCGTTCTTCCCACCCTGCGGGTTTGCCCTGCTGTCCGCAGCCTCTCCTTGCAGTGCCTCCGACAGCAGAAACCACAGCAGGTGATTCCCCAGCAGGTTCAGTGGCAGAGAGATTCTGGCCTTGGACCTTTGGACTTAGGATGGGTCAATGGTGTTGACAATTGAATAGGCTGCTGTCAATGTGATCCTGGGCTGGAGGGAGATCGGACATGACTGAGACTTTTGGCAGGACTAGCTCTGTCCAATCAGAACAAATTTGGGGGACATGACTGAGCGACTGAACTGAACTTTCATCTTTCTGGAGGCTGTAAGTTCCGATTTGCACTTTGAAAGCAACAGCTTGCGAGGCCAACCTTTTGTTGCTGCCTTCCTCTGCCGTCATCAAAGCACAATTCTCAGGACTTGCTAACATTACAGCATTTTCTACGGAGACCATTGTCCCGAACCAGCCTCAGGTTCTGGGGAGGCGGGGGTACCTTGTAGAGTTGGATCTCCATTTCCCTGGGGTCTTGTGCTTTGGAAAAGCATTATTTGTTTGCCATTCCTGACTGTCACTGGTGACACCTCCAGGCTCTGAAAGGTTACAGGAAAATAACAGGCTTCTGGCAGTTTCCAGCAGATTTCCTTTCTCACCTGGGCCAGGACTGTGCCTGTGCTGCTCACTCGTGACAGGATGAGGAGAGCTTGGTTAAATAAGCATCGGCTGCTCTTTATTCAGCTACCTTTCTGATTAATGGCATCAGAAAGCCATTCATCTGGTGCGAAGATAGACAGGTGGTTGCCGTCACTACACTGTGGGCTTTTGAAGCTTGCTCTGTGATGTGATTACAGAACATACTTAGCTTGTGCTCCAGGGGGTAAGGTTGACCTTTGATCCTACTCCTCATTTAAAAATCACAGATCTTGGAAAATGAACCAATCTAGGAAGATGCTGGAAGCTGCCGAGGTTGACTGTCAAACCAATTTAACTAGCCTGCTCTTCCTAGAATTCTGGTTTTTCTGATTAAAACAGATGACCTTTAAGCCTTTTTTTTTTCTCTGACAATCTCTAGAGGACATCTGGTCTTTCATGAGTTTCGATGGGAACCCAGAATTGTGCCACTGCTGTGGCTTCCAAATAAGGAGTGTGCACAAAGCATCGATCGGAAGAAATCTGAGACTATTATCCAAACTGACAGTGCGTGTTCTTTACCTTTCTCTCTCATGCATTCATTTAATTCATTCACTCATTCCTTTGGTCAGCATTTATAGAGAACTTATCATATGCCAGTTCTGTGATAGGAATAGTAATAAGGAGGTAACAGAATTATAGTCCCTAACCGCAGGATCTTATGATTCACAAGTTGAAACAGACTAAACAGTCAACATTGTCAAGATAGGATGAGAGGACTTGGGACCATTTATCCACCTGGAAAACCATTCAGTTTTGCTAAGTATCACCAGACAGTTTTCCAACGTGGTTGTAAAGAAGGCAGGAGGGGGTTTCTGAGAACCTGATGGTATTTTATTTTTTGACCCCAGTTGCATGACGCCTTGTGGAAAATACTGAACTTACATACTGAGGCTTTGCACACTCCCTGTGCAAAGTAGTACCATGCATGTGTGTGCACGCTCAGTCGCTGAGTCGAGTCTTACTCTTTGCAACCCCATGGACTGTAGCCTGCCAGGCTCCCCTGTCCACGGGATTCTTCAGGCAGGATTACTGAAGTGGGTTGCCATTTCCTCCTCCAGGGGATCTTCCTGACCCAGGGATTGAACCCATGTCTCCTGAATTGCAGGCAGATTCTTTATCACTGAGCCACCCAGGAAGCCCCAAGTAGTACCATGGTAGAATTTAAGTTAAAAAAAAATAAAGAAATAAATGATTATCAGCTTCAGGCCCTTTGGGAGCACAGAGCAGTGGCTGTCCTTTACCTGGGGGAGGATAGTGAGGAGATTGAAGAAGGCTCTCTAGGGTAGATGACGGATATTCAAACTGGGCCAGGAGGAATCAGCAAGAAATAGGTAGTCAGAAAACGAGGTGGGATGTGCTTGCCCAAAGCCCTCAGTCAGAAGGAAGGCATGGAGGGGAGGCAGCTGGCAGTCAGGGCTTGGGAGGGCTGCGAGTTGCTTGATGTAAGGCTGGAGCCCAGTGAGCGGGGCTGTAGTAAGTGAGGTCAGCAGGGGGAGATTCCAGACTGTTTCACAGATGCAGTGTCCCCAAAACAGCAGGAGCCGTGAGAGATTTGTAAGCAGCAGAGTGACAATGTCAAGCACTGCCTCTCTAACACTCAGCATGCTTGTTCCTGCATGGGGTTGTGAATGGGAGATGTTTAGGTGTCTTTTGCAATAGTCCCAAAGAAGAAGGCTGAAGGCCCCATTTAAGGCACCGAGAGAGGAGAGGAGCAGACAGATCAAAGATCGGGAGGTATCATACAATCCTCCTGAAACTTGTTGGTCAACTGCAAGGTGGTGGGGGGTAGTTGTTAGGGGAAGAGATGGGAAGAAATCAAGTTTCTCTTCCAACCCAGCCTCTGGTGAGAACCCCTCAGAGAGAAACACTTGGGCCTTAGCGGCGGTTTCTCTTATTACATAAAATCACAAAGATCCTCTTTAGCCATTCCAGAAACATCTGCGTATGCCCATGATATGTCAAGACAGTCGGGGAGGTTCTGAGGATATGATAGAAGGCACCAACTCTTGCCCTCCAGGAGCCACCTGTATAGTGTGGGGAGGCTGCAGGTCCTATTCTCTCTGCCTCAAACTTTAGAAGGTGTGTTTGAGTTTACATGGCGGTGTCAGTGTCTTCTTTGATTCAAGGTCAGTTTCCCAGCCCTGCAGTGGCACTGATATCGCATCCCCAAATCCCTGGCAGAAGGGATCATTCCTAGAAGCAGCTGTGAGCCAAGCATATAACATTGCATAAATGTTTGAAAACTTCTCCTACTTCTTAGAATGCAATTCTGACAGTGCTGAAGGCTGCCAATTAAATGAAGATTTAGATAAAGGCTGTGTGGGAGAGGGAACACAATATTCTTAAACCTAATAATTGTTTCCTTCTGTCTTTTTGAAGCTCTCAAGTAATCCTGATTGACTGGCTCTCTGCTTTGGGCATTCCCATTTACTGGACAATTTAATAACATTTAAAATGTTTGACAACCTTTATTTGGGGGCAAACATCCCCAGGGGAGCAGGCTGTGGGTAAGGATGTGAATGCTGTACAGTTGAAAAGAGGAACCAGGATTTAAATAGTTTTTTCTTTTTTTTTTCGTATGCAGAACATGTCCCCTGCATGCTGGATGGCAGGGGGCACAGAGAGGGTCAGAACAGGCTCTAAGATTATAACATGAACCATGGGGAACATGTAAGGGCTGCCATGTGCTAAGGGCTCTCCTTGTAGTACCGCATCTGTTCTGACAGCACTGCGTGGGCCCTAAGAGTGTGCCCTTTGCACAGGTGAAGTAGCTAAGGCCATGACTATGCAGCTAATACGCCTTGGGGCTGCTGGTTTTCCACCTGGTGCTCCTTCTCTTGGCTCTGGAGTACATGATGTGCTGCAGGAAGTGGAGAAAGAATTCAGAAGGAAGTGCAAGACAATTTTCCTCTCTTTCCCACTGTCTCTGGGGATTCATCTGTTCACATATTCATTCACTCATTCATTGACCACATTTGTTGATTGCCCGGCCTGTGCCAGGTATGGTTCTAAGTACCAAAAAAGCAGCAGTGGACATAACCAAGTCCCCGCCTCTACAGGGCTTTGGTTTTAGTGGGAGACGCAAACCAAAGAAAGTCCATTAGTCATAAGTGCTCTGCAAAACCAAGGCACTGTCAGGGATAAAGTAATGAGGATGCTCTTTTCCATAGTGGTGGAGGGTTGCAGGGAGGGAAAGGGGCTCCCCTCGAGAGGGCACGTTTCTACTGAGACCTGCCTGTCGTGGAGGAGAGAGCTGTGTGGGTCTGTGGGAGCCAGCATATGCTAGGCAGAGCAGAGAACAAGTGTAAAATCCCCAAAGAAGGAACATGCCTGGTGTGCTCCAGAAATAGCGAGGTGACAACCGGTGGCTGGACTGAGAAAGGGAGATGAGATCAGGAGACAGATTGGGCCATGGGGAGAGTTTGGATGGTATTCTGAGAGTGATGGGAAACCATTGGTGGAGGGAGGGCAAAGCTGTGACATCATCTGTTACTATGTGTGTAGAGGAAGCTGAAAGCAATTTCAGCTCAGTTCAGTCACTCAGTCGTGTCCGACTCTTTGTGACCCCAAGAATCGAAGCATGCCAGGCCTCCCTGTCCATCACCAACTCCCGGAGTTCACCCAGACTCACGTCCATCGAGTCAGTGATGCCATCCAGCCATCTCATCCTCTGTCGTCCTCTTCTCCTGCCCCCAATCCCTCCCAGCATCAGAGTCTTTTCCAATGAGTCAACTCTTCGTATGAGGTGGCCAAAGCAATTTAGAAGTCTGAAAAAACTCACCTCCTCCTTGTTTTCTGGTTTTGTTATTGTTGTTCAGTCGCTAAGTCCTGTCTGACTCTTAGCGACTCCATGGACTGCAGCACGCCAGGCTTCACTGTCCTTCACTATCTCCTGGAGTTTGCTCATATTACATCCATCCAGTTGGTGATACTATCTAACTGTCTCATCCTCTGCCACCCTCTTCTCCTCTTGCCTTCAATCTTTCCCAGCATCAAGACCTTTTCCAATGAGTTTGTTCTTCACATCAGGTGGCCAAAGTCTTGTTACACATTTTAATTTTACATGTGTAAACTTTCTTTCTGAATTCCTTCTCCAATTTTAATTAAGTCCTTCTGACAACCCGTGAAATAGACATTGCTATTATTAGTATTCCTCACTTTACAGTGGGGAAACTAAGGCTCAGAGCAGGCACGGTCACCCGTATAGGAAGCAGTGGAAACAGGATGCCTTAGGGTTAACAGCCCACTACTCAAGTGCTGTAAGTTCCAGCTAG
Organism: Bos grunniens; assembly: GCF_055505025.1. Taxonomy (NCBI): domain Eukaryota; kingdom Metazoa; phylum Chordata; class Mammalia; order Artiodactyla; family Bovidae; genus Bos; species Bos grunniens. Next base: position 9,300,572 of record NC_141182.1, read on the forward strand.
CATTTAGTGGGCACCTGAAATGTGGCAGGTTCTGTATAAGGTTCTGGGATGCCTAGACAGCCGCTTTAGACCCTGGCTTGTCTCCAGGAGAGGCAGAATTAAGCAGAGAGGTAATGTGCAGAACAGCAAGTGTTGGGCTGGTAGGGTGCTCCGATTTTAATTTGGGAGTACAGAGAAAGAGCGTCTTGGCCCCATAGGGGTCGGGAAGCCAAAGGTGATGTCTGAGCTGGGAGTGGGTACCTCTTTGGAGATGATCAAACAAAGCTGGGGATACAAGGCTGGGGAGGCGGATTCCAAGCAGAGAGGTTCAAAGGCACAGGGTAGAGAATGAATGGCAGCTGGCCTAGCACAGCCGAGAGAGGTAGGGGTGCATCTGGTCACATTTGGGCAGGAGGCTGGATGGAGACAGGTTTACACTTACCTACATCTGTTTTTTTAGTTTTTAAATAGACTTTATTTTTATTTATTATTAAAGTATAGTTGATTTACACTGATGTATTTCTTTTTGGTATACAGCAAAGTGATTCAGTTATATATATATATATACATTCTTTTTCATATTCTTTTCCATTATACATTATCACAGGATATTGAATATAGTCCCCTGTGCTATACATTGGAGAAGGCAATGGCACCCCACTCCAGTACTCTTGCCTGGAAAATCCCATGGACAGAGGAGCCTGGTGGGCTGCAGACCATGGGGTCGAAAAGAGTCGGACAGGACTGAGCGACTTCACTTTCACTTTTCCCTTTCATGCATTGGAGAAGGAAATGGCAACCCACTCCAGTGTTCTTGCCTGGAGAATCCCAGGGACGGGGTAGCCTGGTGGGCCGCCGTCTATGGGGTCACACAGAGTCGGACACAACTGAAGTGACTTAGCAGCAGCAGTTCTATACATTAGGACCTTGTTGTTCATTTGTTTTATATATATATAGTAGTATATATCTGTTAATCTTAAACTCCTAATTTATCTCTTCCCCACTCCCTTTCCCTTTTGGTAACTGTAAGTTTGTTTTCTATGTAAATAAAGTTTATTTTAAAGAGCAGTTTTAGATTCACAGCAAAATTGAGTGGAAGGTAGACAGGCTTTGCATGTATTCCTTGCCTCCATGTTCGCACAGCCTCCCCCACTACTCAATTCCCACTGCAGATCGATGCATTTATTATCATTAACGGACCCAAGTAGATACATCATTATCACTCAAAGTCCACAGTTTACTTCAGGTTCACTCTTGGTATTGTACATTATACAGGTTTGACAAATATATAATCATATATGTCTGTTATTTTAGTATCCTATGGAATGTTTCACTTCCCTAAAAATCCTCTGTGCTTTGCCTTTTTATCCCGCCTTCCTTCCTATCCCTGACAACCACTGATCCTGTAACCATCTCCACAGTTTTCCCTTTTCTAGAATGTCATATAATTAGAGTCATGCATTTACAGATTGACTTCTTTCACTTGGTAAATGTTAAGTTTATGCTATGTCTTTTCATGGCTTAATAGCTCATTTCTTTTTATTGTTGAATAATACTCCATTGTCTAGGTGTACTACAACTTACTTACCCATTCACCTACTAAAGGACATTTTGCTTGCCTCCAAATTTTGGCAATTATGAATAAAGCTATTATGTGTGTGTGGGGGAAGGGGTTTGCATGGGCATAAGTTTTCCAGTTCTTTAAGGAAATAGCATGGAGTGCCATTGCTGGATCATATGGTTTGTTTAATTTTGTAAGAAATTGCCACATTGTCTTCCAAAGTGGCAATGAGAGTTCCTGTTACTCCCTATCTTCATCAGCACTTGATGTTGTTAGTGGTTTGAATGTTACCCCTTCTAATAGATGTGCAGTGGTATTTCAATGTTGTTTTAGTTTGCATTTTCCTAATGACATAAAATGTTGAGTATCTCTTCCTGTGCTTATTTGCCATCTGTATATCTTCTTTTGTGAATTGTTATTAATATCTTTGGCCCATTTCTTAATTGGGTTGTTTAATTTCTTATTATCGAATTTTAGAAAGGTATTTGCGTATTTTTGATAATAGTCCTTTATCAAATATCTTTTGTAAATATATTTTCTCCCAGTCTGCTGATTACTTTCTCATTCTTTTGACAGTATCTTTTGCAGAACAGAAGTAATGTTAATGAAGCCTAGCTTATCAACTCTTTCTTTCTTGGAGTATACCTTTGGTGTTATGTCTAAGTTAACTTCCATACCCAAGGCCATCTGCATTTTCTCCTATGTTATCTTCTAGAAGTTTTATAGTTTTGTGTTTTTCATTTTTTTAAGTCTCTGATCCATTTTGAATTAGTTTTTGTGAAGAATGTAGGATATGTGTCTAGATTTGATATTTCGTGTGTAGGTATCCAGTTGTTCCAGCTGGATAGTCTTTGATGAAAAGACTGTCCTTGCTCCATTGCTTTCTTTTGTGTTTATTGATATGATCATGTGGTTTAGTTTCTCAGCCTGTTTGTATGAATGGGTTACATTCATTGACTTTTGCATATTAATCCAACTTGTGTACCTGCGATAAATCCTATCTTGGTTGCTTTTTAATACACTTACTTCTTTCTCACCTGTCTCAAGAGAGAGTATAGCTCAGTGATTAAGAGTGGAGGTAGGCTGCCTAAGTTTAAATTAGACCTCTATTGCATATTAGGTGATTGAACTCAGGCAAGTTATCTAACCTCTCTGTGTCTCAGTTTCTACATTTATCAAGTAATAATAACTGATCCCAAAGGGTGATTGTGAGGATTACACTATACATAAACAGTTTAGGACTCCACCCAGCACATGGTGGGTGAAATGATGGTTTGCCGTGATATCTGTCTTCATTTGAATGGATGCTCAGTGTGTTTGTTTCTCTTTGTATTCACAATGACTAGTATCAAACGGATGCGTAACAAAAGAAAGTTCTATGGAAAAAATGTATACTTTCCCTTTAGTGTGTGTGTGTGTATATGGTGAGGATTCTGTAATTCTATTTTGATTATATCCTTCATATTCAGACAAATTAGTTCCAAGGAAGGGTCTCCAGGGAGTGAGTTTTCTTAGACTGCTCTGATCATAGCTCCCAAAGCATTCTCTATTGCCTTGTGTTGCATCTGACCTCCTCCTGGCCATCATCTCTTGTTAGTTAATAGCAGCTGCAAATGGGAGCTTGCCACTGAGGTGTAATAAGTAATATTTCAGTTCAGTTCACTCACTAAGTCATGTCTGACTTTTTGTGACCCCACAGACTGCAGCATGCCAGGCTTCCCTGTCCATCACCAACTCCCAGAATTTACTCAAACTCATGTCCATTGAGTTGGTAATGCCATCGAACCATCTCATCCTCTGTCGTCCCCTTCTCCTCCTGGCTTCAATCTTTCCCAGCATCAGGTTCTTTTCAAATAAGTTAGTTCTTCACATCAGGAGGCCAAAGTATTGGAGTTTCAGCATCAGTCCTTCTGATCAATATTCAGGACTGATTTCCTTTTGGATGGAGTGGTTGGATCTCCTTGCAGTCCAAGGGACTCTCAAGAGTCTTCTCCAACACCACAGTTCAAAAGCATCAATTCTTCGGCACTCAGCTTTCTTTATAGTCCAACTCTCACATTCATACATGACTACTGGAAAACTTTAGCTTTGACTAGATGGACCTTTGTTGTCAAAGTAATGTCTCTGCTTTTTAATATGCTGTCTAGTTTGGTCATAGCTTTTCTTCCAAGGGGCAAGCGTCTTTTAATTTCATGGCTGCCGTCACCATCTGCAGTGATTTTGGAGCCCCCCAAAATAAAGTCTGTCACTGTTTCCATTGTTTCCCTGTCTATTTGCCATGAAGTGATGGGACCAGATGCCATGATCTTAGTTTTCTGAATGTTGAATTTTAAGCCAACTTTTTCCCTCTCCTCTTTCACTTTCATCAAGAGGCTAGTTCTTCGCTTTCTGCCGTAAGGGTGGTGTAATCTGCATATGTGAGGTTATTGATATTTCTGCCATCAATCTTGATTCCAGCTTGTGTTTCATCCAGCCCAACATTTCTCATGATGTACTCTGCATATAAGTTAAATAAGCAGGGTGACAATATACAGCCTTGACGTACTCCTTTCCCTATTTGATAATAAGTAATATTACCCCCGTTTTATAAAAAATGATGCCAGAAGAAAAAACCATACATAGCTGGTAATGGTTCCTAAGGGTTGATAAAACTTCTTCAAATGTTTCCCATCACTTTTTTTCAGCATCTAGATGCTGTAACTTCTGCATGTGACCCTGGTCCTAGTACTCCTTTCTTACTTTTTATAGCACTCAAATCAGAATGTTCACTATCAACCTTGTAGAAATTACCCCAAAGGTAGAAACATGTAAATTATAAACAAGTATAAATAAACATTAGTCATAACAATGGAAAGATGGCCTTGGCATTGACAGGAGGGTGGCAGAAGCAAGGCTATAGAAGAGCAGTGCACAGGCAGAGTTTGTGTGTTATCTGTGTGTATTTTTGCAAAATTATTAAAAACGGCATCATGTTGTACACTCCCAAGTGGAAGTTGGTACAAAAAAGCAATGTAGAAGCAAGTTACATGAAAGGAAAGTGTGTATACTAACTGTGTAAACATATAAAAACCATTTGCATGAATGCAAACTTCTCTATGGGAATTTTCTTTCAAAAAAAATATTCCCAAAGAAATAAAACACCCTGCTCTGAAGAGCATCATAGACCAGGTAGTATGTGAGGCACTGGGAATATAACAGTGAGTAAAATGGACTTGCAGACTCATGAAAATGGCATGACAAAAGCCTGCAAAAATCTGAATGTGTGACATTAGGGCAGGGTTAGCACTGTCATCATGTGGGGCATGGTGATTTTTATGGTACAGCCTGTTCTGTGCGTTGTCTCAAAACATCCCTGGCCTTGACCCACTTTATGCCAGTTGGACCTCCCAACCTGTGGCAACCGGAAGTGTCTCCAGATGTAGTTAAGTGTCTTCCAGTTGGGGAGGGGGGCAAGCAAATTTGCTCCCCACTGAGAACCATTGCTTTAGGAGAATACATGAGAAGTTATGAAACAATTATTCAATTAAAAAAAACTGTAACTGGGAGGCTTATATAGCAGCATTTGGAAAAGTTACATTAAGTTTGAAAAGCAGAAAGTAAGACTGCATTTATCTGACAGATTGCAACCAGCTTGACTGAGGTTCTGGGTTCAGAGGAAGCCACTGAGAAAAGGGAGGAGAGCAAAGTGGAGTCCTAGAAGTCCTAGGAGCCAGGGAACCTCAATGGATTGACTGTACTGGCTTATCTAGAATGAGGAGGCCAAAGAGAAACAGGAGTCCAGCAGACACAAGTACAACAGTCAATGCAGGGACATGGAAACTGGGTGTCAAAGTGAGTAAAGTCAAGGCAGATGGACATGGTCTATCAGGGGTGATATTTTAAATATTTAACAATCAAATATGGCACAAGAAGAACCATCAATAGTAATGATCATCTGCTGAAAATACCCAGTGTGGACTTTACCATGCCTGCAAAGGCCGGGGGAAATCCACAAAGTAGAAACAGTTGGCCAGAGTAAGTCAATCCAGCCGTGGTCCCAAGGGACACAGGGATTGCTCTTAGAGCAAAACCTGGCAAAACAGAAGTGGTCAGAGGCCGGGGAGAAGCAGAAGAAATAAGAGGGCCTAGGGCCCAGAAGAAAATGTGCTAGAGGGTTGAGTTATATTTAATCCCATTGCTGCATACCTGGAACCAAAATCACCAGAGCAGTTTCAGACATAAATTATGTATGCCCATGAACAAAGACAGAAAGGGAGCACAGTAAAATGAAAACAGTTTGATTTGTAGGGCTTTCAGCATCGCAGGTGATTTTTTTTCCTTCCTTTATTTAGAGGTCTGTTGATGCTGCTACAATTTTGTTCCAGCTATAAAAGAAAAATATATGTGAATGTTAACAAAGATGAGAAGAGCCTTTGGAAAGATGTAACTGGTCAGAATTTAATATTCATTAGGTTAAAAAATTATTTTAAGTTCACTGATGAAGTCATAAAAACAAACTGAACACCCACCATCTTCTTCCTTCCCAGGAACACGACAGTGGTCCCTTCACAGCAGCCCTGGAGGCAGGCGCTGAGTGTGTGATGATGGCCCAGGGGTCAGTGTGGGGTTTCATGCTGGAGGGACACATCTGTCTGTTTCCTTTGCCTCTCTTCTCACTCCAACATCAGCTCATTGTTCATGCTGACCCAGTGAGGTTGGCATCAAGGGCTCCCTCCCCATGTTGTAGTGAGAGATAGTCCTGAGAACACACACTTCATCCACTGCAACAGATTAGCTCTGGTCACAGCCTAATTACATGAGCTGCAGCCAAACACCTTATTTATGCTTTTCTGGGGATGGGTAGGAAGAGATAGGAATGGGTAATTGAGGAACATTAAGAAACAAACTAAAATGTTGCTTGGTGTGCTTTAGTATGAGCACTATTAATGATGCCATATTGTAAACACCGAGTGAAGAAGTTGCTGCCAGCTCATTCATGCCAGGCAGCCAGAAGACCCTTCTTCCCAAGTGGGAGATTAGCGCCGGTGCCTCCTTGGTGAAAGCCTAGCTATCAGCAGTAGCACCTTGTAGAAGGTCCAGCCTGTTTGGTTGCTTCAGGGCAACTGTGCACCTCCGTACTGGAGGCTAATGCCCATAGAGGCTCTGTGCCTCAAGGCTCGTTAGCAGCAAATATATGGACACATCTGCCTTTTATTCCATCAAATGAATGCAGTTTATAGGAAACTGGCTTTTTATTAATATAGAACACAAAGTATTGGGGGAAACCTCAATTAGGGAATAATGAACTCAGATATTCACACACACACACAGAAATGTGCATCCCATCAGAATATCTAATGGAGATAATTTAGGAAAAACTAATGTATGCCCTTCAATTAGGGGACTCATTAAATCTGCACTGTCCAGTAGAGTAGCTGCTAGCCACATGTGACTATTTTTAAATTCGAATTAATCAAATTACAGAAAGTGAAAAATGAATGATTCAGTCCCTCTGCCTCATGAGGCACATTTCAGGTACTCAACAGCCTTGTGTGACCAGTGGCTGCCAGGTTATACAGTCTAGATACAGGATATCATCACAGAAACCTGCTGGATAGTGCTGGGTTAGATAAATGATGGTGTGTCCTGGTAATTGATCACTCTGCCTATTCTCAGAAGAATGAGGTTGATACAGACATTCTGATGTGAAAAGGCCTGTGTTGTGCATTGCATATAAACAAATTACAAAATGTTATATTAATTTTAACTAAAAAAAGGTATTAAGCACACACATACTTTTTTGTGTTAGTGTAGGAAAAAGTATAAGGATACTCACTAAACTGTAAGTAGTAATTGTCTTGAGATGGAAAGCATAGAGCTTTGCTTTTTATTTTTACCACTGATATATTATCTGAATATATTTCAATGAGAATACATTACTTTTGTACTTAAAAAGAGATTAATTTGAGGATAACCTGTGAAGACAATGTAAAAACATGAATAGAGAGATTTATCTCCTTGGGATGTTAGTTGGTAATAGCCTGGTTAATGAGGCCACGTGAGTGGGGTCGACCAGATGGCTTGTTAGGTAGGGGCATCATGGAAGAAGAAAGGGGCTGATCCAGTGCAAATCCTTCCCTGCTGTTCTTGAGACACACCTCCAGGCATGCGCTCCTTGTCTCAAACGTTCTGTTCTGGGAGGGAGACAAATGCACTTTATAATCAATTCTGAGGACCTTTTACTATTAATCTTTGGGTGAGTCGATAGAAGCCTCTGCTCTGGGATGAGACAGAAGTACACTGGGCTTAAATGTCAGATAGCACCTGGGAAGCATATTCAACCACAGACACAAGCTGGTTAAGCAGGGCTTTTCTGCTGTTTAGGAGAGGAACAAAAAGAAATCTTCCAGGCTGGTGTAAAAGTACTAAAATTGTGTGTGTGTGTGCATGTGTGGGTGGGTGTGAGGTGCCCTTATTCTTCCTGTTCTAGGAAATGTACTTCTCTGCCAGCTTGTGTACTTTGTGAATAAAGCATGGGCTTGGAGAGGAAATACTCTCTGCTTTCTTTGAGAAATTCTCTTCTGTGATCTAGCATCATAGATTTTCTCCTGTGGATTATGCGTCACTTGAACTCTTCTGGATGCTCTTCTGCTCCTGTAACTGTGGGTCACTGGACAGAGTCCCTTGACCGTTGAAATTCAGTCTCCTTGTGGAGAAGATAGAGTCTCACTAGCTCGTACCTCATGGGGTGGTTGCTCAAAGTGGAAGGGAGAAGTAAGGGAGTACTCGGCACTTGGTAAATGCTACCAAGTGTTAGCATGCATTGACATCAGTATTACCTTTCGCTAAGCGACCTGCAAAGCAATTTGTGACACCTGTGCTTCTTGTGGAGGCGTGTCTTCTCCCCAGATGAAAGGAATGTCCTTGGAGGACGTGTGTGTCCTGCTGCATGGCTTTTTCTTGCTTCGGGTCCCTGACAGTGATCTGTATAAGCTAGTTGGCACACTCATGCCGAGTGCCTGGTGCCTGAGACTGAGAGCTCAGTGCTGCCCTGTGGAAAGTGCCAGCCAGTGAGCCCTGCACAGCCCTGGGGTCCTGTCGACACACTAGGTGGGTAAGAAGTCAGCCATAACTGTGCTGCTTCACTTTCTGAGGGAGAAGGCTGGAAGTGCTTCCATTGTGTTGGTAGGGAGAAGGGCCTGCCCTTTTTCTTACATGTTTCCTTAAGGCAGCCTCACTCTCTATGTGTGATTTTACTTTTTTTAAATTTTCTCAAAGAGAAAAAAATGTTAATTTCTATTAACCATACTTACAATTTCTTCTTTATTTAGTTCGTGAAAATGAAATTTACTTTGGGCTAGTGACAGATTTTTATGTGAAATAATATAATGTATTTTTCAAGTAAGTATGGTACAGAAACTAGGCTAAAGTACTTTATTCACATATATGCATATACATGTGTAGTTGTGTATGTATATATGTATATATATGTCTGCATTATAGTATATGTATTTATGTATATACGTATTCACACTCCCATTCATACGTGCAGATTTGATCTTTATTATCTGAGGGTTCTGTACTTGTGAATTCGCCTACTCACTAAAAGGCTTTGTGACACCCAAACCATTTTCGTCGTCATTTGCAGACACACAGAGCTGAGTCGTCTGGCATGCATGTCCCTAGTGTCAACAAGGTGACACTCTGCCTTCTTACTGCAGCTCGCATACTGCGAGCAAATGTTCTTATTTGGTATTTAGTGCCTTTTTTTGTTGTTGCACTTTCGTGCTTTTGGTTGGCAGTTTTGCTGTTTAAAATGGCCCACAAGTGTTGTACTGAAGCGCTGTCTAGTATCCCCAAGCACAGAAGGCTGTGATGTACCTCAGGGAGAAAGCGTTAGATGAGTTTCATTCAGACGAGAGTTACTGTACTGTCGGCCATAGCTCAATGGTAATGATTCAACAATATATGTTAGGTAAGTTGTCTTTAAACAGAAACACCTACAACAAGGTTATATGTTGATTGGCTGATGGAAATGATGTGACCAGAGACTTCTAGGAGGAACCGAAGCCTGTATTTCCAGCGGGAGTGTTGGCTCATTATTCGCCAATGCACTGTTCACAGTGTATATAAAACACATCTACCGTATCTATTGTGGGTTTGAATCTCCTTGAAGTCTCCCAGAGCCCATATGAGAGGGAATAGACTATGGTGCTTAAGATCCTGAACTCTGGCTAGTGTCACAATGTACCTTTCTGCCTTCAGCCACTGAACACCTGTTTTTTTTGCCAGAGAAAACTGCTGGGGAAACTGCTCAGGGAAGTTGGGGTCTGTTTGCCTTCAGCTGTCTTTCTAAGTGCCTGCCATCAGCTGTATGCTTGGAGAAGGGATGACATCATTTGTTGCAAAACCTTTTTGGGTATTTTAAATAATAGAGCCACTTTAGTAAGGCAGCCAAGCTCCTCTTCAAAGGTAAGGTCTCTGGATCACAGCAGAGAGTCGAGAAGGAAGCCCTAGGGCAGGAGATGGGAGGCTCCTAGGCCAGACGGAAGCTGGGCGCTGTCACACTGCCTGCCCTGACGTTGGCCAGAGCCACGCAGCTGCTGGAGCAGGCACAAGCCGGGCCCGGGGGCTCCGCACTGTGTGTACCTGAGTCTAGACAGCCTTGAAATCGCAGGCACCATCACCCCCAGTCCACGCCCCACAGCTCACTGCCGCTCACCGCGTTCCTGGGCTTCTCAGTGCCTCTGCCCTGCCGCAGCAGGCGTTTCACGACTGTGTTGTTAGGGAGCCTTTTCAGTCTTTTATGCTCTACTTTCAAAGCTGTCTTGAAATGAGATAAGTTAAAGCCTAATACAGTTTTTTCAGAAACACCTGTATTTGTCTGGCTGACCTAATATGAACACAGGTTCTCGTCTCTACTTGAATGTTACTCCACCTATTGCTACACCATTACTAGGGCCGCACTCTGAGCCTACAGAGCTCATTTGTACGCCTGATACCCTGAATACAAAGTCGATCCTATAGGATGGCTCACGCCTGGCAGGGGAGACAGGGCCCGGCTACCCAGGGAGTTTGTGAAGAGTCTAAAGAGGCAGCACACCAACCATGGGCTTGTTGCTTCCCTGTTCAACTACTCCCCTGAATCTCAGCATCTAAGATGTGGTTCCCTGTGTCCCACGAGCCCTGATCACAGGGTGAGCGTTGCTGTCCAGATGGGAAAGCAGAGTTGACAAGAACTGCCAACCCCAGAGGGGTGTCAGACCCACTGATAATTAAAGGGCTCCTAGGACACATTGGAGAAGGCAATGGCACCCCACTCCAGTACTCTTGCCTGGAAAATCCCATGAACAGAGGAGCCTGGTAGGCTGCAGTCCATGGGGTCGAAAAGAGTCGGACACGACTGAGCGACTTCACTTTCACTTTTCACTTTCATGCATTGGAGAAGGAAATGGCAACCCACTCCAGTGTTCTTGCCTGGAGAATCCCAGGGACGGGGGAGCCTGGTGGGCTGCCGTCTATGGGGTCGCACAGAGTCAGACACGACTGAAGTGACTTAGCAGTAGCAGCAGTAGGACACATTGCCAAGTCTGATATTGGTTCTAGTGGACCTGCCTTCATTCTGAAAAGGACAAAAGAAATTGACAGTGAAGCGCAGGGGACAGGGGACACAGTTCTTCCCCTTAAGGCTACAACCCAGGACCAGCCCTGCATTAGTGCTTTTGCCTTAAGCGGAGTCTGGACCGTGTGCCTCAGCACCCCTTAGAATGGTTTGTATGACAAATGAAGAGACCCGGGGGGCTCTGCCTCTGGCCTACAGATTCAGAATTCCTCAGGATGGGGCTCAGGCATCTGCATCCTGACGGACTTCCTGTGTGATTTTGCTGTGCAGGGAAGTTTGGGAACTACCGCCCTGAGCATCAGCAGCAGTGCAGCCCCACAGTGAGCTCTTAGCCGCGGTCCAGCACACGGCCTTGGAGGGAACGGGGAAGGCCACGGAGTGGCTGGGCCAAAGGGCACGGGAGCCCTCGCTTTGTGGTCGGACCCGTGCCTCTCTGGACTGTTAGCAAGCTCCAGAATTCCCTGACACGAGTTTCCCCTTGGAAAGTGGAGGTGGGGACAGTGCCTGTTATGATGCTAGAGATTTGGAAGTTTAAATGAGAGGTGTCCGTGGTGTGCCCAGCACAGTGGCGCCCTGACTGTGTGTGTCCATTGCTCTCATTACCACCCCCATCAAAGGGGCTGCACCAGCTGGACACATAGGCTGTGGATGGGCCTCATCACCGAACCTAAGACTCACTTTTAGGGCTTTCTGAGGCTCCAGCATAAGCACTGTTTCCTAAGTGGTAGGAAACCCACCGCTGACCACTGGGCACCTCTCAGGAGCAATTCCTGTTCAGAACCTTTGGGGCATGGTTAGACAGGGAGACAGCGTGTTGGATAAAACTGAGTCTCAGATCCAAGGCTGGGTCCCTCAGATGCCCCCTGTAGGGCAGTCAGAACCTGTCCTGGCCTTTCCAGTCCAATGGAGCATATTGCCCTATCACAGCTCCTGAGAAAGGGACACATGTACACTATATCTTATCCACATTAATAAAATTACAGAGAAAATAGTGGGCCTTTTAGGACCTACCCATTGAACATTTTAAGTGACACATTCTAGTACTCGTGTAATTGTAATTCTGATAACATTACTTGTGATACTATCTTCAGTCCTCAGAATTAATTTGACTGGAAAAATTCCAGAAGGACTTAAATGTTTCTCATTAAAAGCATCATAGATAACTTATTCAACTTTGTAGCTAATTGTAATATTGCCCAATATAATGCCACCAAATTAAGATGCCGTTTCTTCTTTTGTAATTAGTAGGCAAACCTTTTCCATACGAGTATGCCATCTAGAATCTAGAGCAATTAAGCATATATAATTGGATGGAACCATTTGCTCTCCCATCATCACTCTCTCTAGTGAGATGTATCCCAGCCCACTTGATAGTCTTGCAAAGACAAATGTCCTGAACTCTAGTTAGGGAGTTGACAAATGGGTCTCTATAAGCAGCTTAAGTGTTAAATATTTCTCCTGGCCTCTTTGGCAGAGATGTGTTTTGTTTTCTCAGCATGGAAAATTTCTTGCAGTTTGTACATCTTTACTTTAAAAAATAAGAGAAGTCATTACACGCCCTTATTCTTGACCTGTGTTCAGGAGCAAATACCAATGGGAAAACAGCTCCTGCTGCGTAATTGCTGCTTGTAGCAGAGTTTGAGGTCTGGCCTGGGTTTCTTGAGTCACTGAGTATATGGGCTTCCGGCTGCCCTGCCTACTCACTGTGCCTGGGAATTTATTGGAGAGATTTAATAAAGCAAAAGCCGTATTTACCAGCTACCACCAAAGTATTTGATCTCATGTTGAATTGCAAATTCTCCCCTAATCAGAACACTTGAAAGTCATCTGGAGGGGTCAGGAAATAACCTGAAGGTTTCATAGGAGAGAGAGAACAAGAGCACTGTGGCCTGGTGTTACAAGGAGACGAAGTGGAGCTATTTCTTTACTCTTCCTTCTCTACCCTTTCCCCCAGTGGATTCTCCGGGCACATACGAGCGTGAAATGAGGAAAAAAGTCACTTGAAACGAAATCAAAAGCAACAGTGACTCTGGAAGCAATGACAAGTTCACACGTGCAAGGAAGCCTGAGGTCGAAGGTTGTGTAACCGTATTCAGCCCAGGTCTGCTGTACCTGGTGCCGCAGGACAGAGGCACACAGGCCTGGCAGGTAGAAAGAAGAGTGGGCTATGACTAGGGGATGAGCTCTCAACGGATTCTCAGAATGGGCCGAACTTTTGTAGTGTGCAGGGTATATAGATGGGCACATAATCTAGGGTAGTTGGGTAGGAAACTTAAAGACACATCCCTGGATTGCCCTTTAATCAATCATCTCCTTCAGTAGTCATTTTTCATCACCAGGCAATTCAGTAAAAGTTAGAATTGAGCATAATGTTGCATATCATTTCAGAACATCTGGTCCTAATATGTAGTAACAGCTGTTTAGTACCTGAGATATAAACAAAACACTTCTCCCATGACTGTTACTGTTTATTCTCCTGGAGGCACAGTATTGCTGAGGCAGGTCTGCTTCCCAGGGTCTCTTCTCACAGATAACAGTGACAGTAACAATATCAATAACATGATGATGGTTATCATGTGTTGTTTCACTGTGTGCCGGACACTGTGCTAAGCACATTTCATATATGATTTCATTAAATCCTCGCCTCAGCCTCTTGTGAGTGTTAGGATGAAGTTAAAAGAGGTCATAAAGCCAGAGCTTGATTCTGCTCAAAGTCGAACCCAAGTCTGTCCAATGCCAAAGCTAACTCTCTGTTACCATTGCAACAAATTTCCTCTAAGTAAAGTAAATAAGAAAAGAACACAACTATATAAGTCATGAACCACAAGGAGCAGAAGGGGAACACGGAAGGACTTTTTATGGTCTCGTTTCAGAATGGGCTTCCCTTGTGGCACAGCTGGTAGAGAACCTGCCTGCAATGTGGGAGACCTGGGTTTGATCCCTGGGTTGGGAAGATCCCCTGGAGAAGGGAAAGGCTACCCACTCCAGTATTCTGGCCACTATACAGCCCATGGGGTCGCAGAGAGTTGGACACAACTTTCACTTTCTTCTCTTTTCGGAACTCAAGGTTCGGTTTTTTTTTTTGCTACCGTATTGTATTGTATACACTGTCGCAAGGTTCGTTTTTGCTACCGTATTGTATTGTATACACTGTCACCAGGTGGAGGTATTGTTCCTTGGTCACATGAGCCAATCAATAAGCTCTGTTTTTTCCCCTAATATTCAAAATGGTAACTTCCTGAGCAAAACCATATTTATGAGACTTCCTGTACAAATATTCAATCAAAAGTTTTACAATCAACTTTTAAAGAAAAGAATATCTCTATACCCAATATCAAAACACATAAAACTTTAAAACAAACTTCATAAAAATAGTTTTAAGATCGATAGGTGTTTTTTTTTTTTTATCACTAACCTTTCACTGTTACTCAAATACCATAATCTACCCATAATCTTCTATCCAGACTCTGATAAAAATGCTAATCTTTATGATCCAACTGAAATCTAAATACACAAGCTTCTCTAGAACTCAATTTCTTAGATCCATATCCTGGTGTCTAAAGATATTAGTTTTTACCTTCAGAGTTTCCTTAGGGCTTCTTTTCCATTCACGACCTATTGCTTTTATACAAGAGGAGATATGTATACTACTCCTATATAAGCAGGGGGGCTTCCCTGGTGGCTCAGATGGTAAAGAACCTGCCTGCAATGCAGGAGACCTGGGTTTGATATCTGGGTTGGGAAGATTCCCTGGAGAAGGGCATGGCAACCTACTCCAGGATTCTGGCCTAGAGAATTCCATGGACAGAGGAGCCTGGTGGGCTACAGTCCACAGGGTTGCAAAGAGTCAGACATGACTGAGCGACTAACACTTCTTTCACTTATATAAGCAGATGTGTCCAAAAGTGAGCGAAATTATGTACCTGAGAAGGCCCCCTTCCTCTAAGCGTCCTTTACATTGTGTGTCCCTGAAAAAGCAGGAATTTCTCCAGATACCTTCCTGCTTCCACCCTTGCCTTGCCTGCCCCTAACACCTATTTTGGAAAGAATGTCCTCACTTCTGAGATGCTCTCTCCCTTGTTTTTCAGTGCTTAAGTTAAGAACTAAGACTTCGAAGTGGGCAGATCTGTGTTCAAATTCTGACTCTGTAACTTTCTAATTGTGTGAATTTGGGTAAATCACTTAATTTCTTAAGTTTCAACTTTCTTATCTGCAAAACAGCCATAAAATAGGACTAATAACAGTGCTCTTGTGGGTAAGAATCACCTGAGATAATGTGTGTGATCAATTTAGCAGAGTACCATGCTCATCATTAACCCTCAATAAATGGTAGCTAATATTATTGTGCAGTGGACTCATTTGTCTATTTCTCCATTCTGATTTTTCTCTAAGCTCTAATTTATAGACTGTCACCTTAACACCTTAACTTAGTACCTCAGTATGCGATGATTACTCTGCAAGATCAGTTTTAGTCCCCCCTAACCACTGATACCATTGTCCTGAAATCACCCAGAGTCGGAAAGCCCAATGCCATTCTTGACTCCTTTGATTCTCAGTTGGCCCCCGATCCCTTTGCCCATGTTGTCCCACTCACTTTCCTACCCACACCCCTGGGTAATCAGCCACTGACTCCCACTGTTTCCTCTTTTATCTGCCTTAGGGGGCGTCTCTTATAAGCCTCAGTTCCATCCTCCCCCGAACAGTCCTATTGAATTACTGCTTTCCTGCTTTCTGTAATCATTTTTGGGACTCTCTTGGTAGGTGAGGGTTTCACATCTCGCTTAGGAAAGAAAGCATTTTTACTTCTGTGTCCTCCCTCAGTGCCCAGTGAAGCACCTGGTCCTGAGCTCAGGGTAGGAATTTGGTAGATGTAGGTGGTTGATTGGAGAAGGCAATGGCACCCCACTCCAATACTCTTGCCTGGAAAATCCCATGAACAGAGGAGCCTGGTAGGCTGCAGTCCATAGGGTCCCGAAGAGTCAGACATTACTGAGCAACTTCACTTTCACTTTTCACTTTCATGCATTGGAGAAGGAAATGGCAACCCACTCCAGTGTTCTTGCCTGGAGAATCCCAGGGACGGGGGAGCCTGGTGGACTGCTGTCTATGGGGTCGCACAGAGTTGGACACAACTGAAGCGACTTAGCAGCAGCAGTAGCAGCAGCAGGTGGTTGATTAACTTCCTCTTCCTGTTGTTTCTCCCCACAGCTTTTGTTGTTTCTTCTGTCCGGTATTCAGCGAGGCATTCATTCACTCAAACACTCGCTGGACTCCGTACCAGGGCACTCGGGCCCAGCAGTGATGTCACACGGTGCTAGTTGCCCCTGTGTAGAGTCTCCCAGACCAGGGCTCAAGCAGCCGTGCCCTGCACTGGCAGGTGGATTCGGAACCACTGCACCACCAGGGGAGCCTGGGAATTCAAATTTCCAGGGCAGCAGGTATTTGCTGAGCTCTGTAACCCAGGCGCTTCCCTGGGTACTGGGGCTTTCAGCGGTAAACAAGATAGACATGGCTCTGGTGGAACTCACAACCCAGCAGAGACGATAATGTTAGGTAAATAATTCCAGGAGCCATGTGGGTTACAAAGGGGAGAAGGAGGGAGCACAATGGAAAGGTTTTTATTCTGAATTGGGAAATGATCCTTGAAGAAATGGTATCAAACATGAAGCTGAAAACCAAGTATAAGAGAGCTCTAAGCATAGTGTATGCCGGGGCAGGGAGAAGAGGATTCACATGAGAGTGGATTGAAGGAGGCTTCACAGAGATAGTGCCGCTGGCGTGAGCTCCTGGCGTCTGCACAGAAGTTCGTGATCCAGTGTGGGAGCATCAGTAAAAGAGGCAGCTGGATGGGCAGCAACTCCAAATCCTCTCAAACGGAGAGAACTTCTAAGTTCTACCTGCATCCGGCCACGTTCTCTGACATGCATCTCTGCTATGTGGGTCAGCTTGGTGTGCTGAAAGAGTCAACAGAACAAAAGATGTCTTTTGCCTTCAAACCTCCAAAGGCACACCCCAGGGCTCAAGGAGGAAGAGCAGAGCTGCTTCTGTTGGTTCTTCTGTTTGTGCTTTTCTTCCCCGTTAAGAACATCCTTTTGAAATTTCAGCCCTAAAATCCTCCTGATCGGAATGGCAAACAGGCTTTCACTTGTAACAGGGGGGAAATTAACAGGAGATCCAACTCCAGTTTGAAAAACCTTGGCCCTTTCAGTGACACTGTGGCCATCTTGTATCTGTTTTGGAAAGTTACCCTCTCCATTGGCAGGACTGACAGTTTAAATCTCACCCCTTTCTAAATTGTCTTTCTAAAAATCTCTTTCTTTAGCTCAGACTAGAGATTGCACTTCAACTTATGCCATTGGCTCACTTGGTTTTCGTCTCTTATTTAAGGGATTTGAGATGCACTGGAGGTCTTAACAAATGAAGGGCGTGAAAAGTATCAGCAGTTCTCCAGACAGTTAGGACAACCTCCTTCTCCCTCTGTCTCCACTTTGTCAAAATTGAAATTCTTAGCGGCAACAGGGCTAAGTACCCAGACTTGAAAATATCTTGATTCTTATATTCCTAAATCTGCTCCAGAGAAATTCTTGGATCAGACACATAAAACCAGAGGAGAACTCTCACCAGGGATTGCATAGACGGTGAATATTTAAATTTGCAAAACATTATTGAGAAATATGAGACATGTCAGCTATCTCCTAAGCTAACGTTTTTTCAAAGTGAATTATTTTGTGGATGTTCAAATGGGGGCATACTGGAATGAAAAAAAAAAAAAGACAGGAGGAACCGAATTATTTATAATTATGATATGTATGTGTTGGTGGGACGGGGGCTGCCTTCTGAGACATAAATGGATGACAAAGAATAAGTTATCTCTTTAAAGATAGAACATGGCAATAATCACATAGTTTCTGGCTTCAAAAAGTCATAATCTATTAATTTGATGGATATCCAAAAGCCATAATCTGTCAATCAGGTGTCAGATTAAAGTGTCTCAGAGCTTTGAAGCATGACATTTAGAATACTGCTGGATACCTTTATTTTTATCCTGATAGTAATAGGGAGAAAGGACTCAAATGTTCTCTGCATAGTTAGGAAATGAATATCATTTTAGCTGTCTTAACAATTTTGCACCTTAAAAGTGGTATTTGATCAGTACACTGTATTGAAAAAGTCCAAAAGTCATACCACAGTAAATTAGAAGGAGATAATTTTATTCTAAGATTTTGCTGACATACCCATTGTGTCGTAGCTTTCCTGTTTTAAATTAGAACAGAACCTGGGATGATTTCTTCGGAAATTCCTATGGCCCATCTATTATTTCTACATACTATGTAGACATGCCCTTGAAACTTACTAATGGGCACCGGGGAAAAATGGTTTAGCCTATCAGTGAAATGTCAAACTGATGGAAGGAAGAAATGAAAGATGTCACACACATAGGAAAATAGAGCTTTTCCAGAACCCAGTAGGCTTCCTAGGACAACTGGATGGGAACCTCCCCCTCCTCCTCTAAATAGGAAGAGAAGACTTAACCCTGTAGCCCCTTGATGTTACAGCACATATTTCAAAGCTGAATAGAGTTTTGCCTCATTTGCCTCATTACAATTCTGATAAGTTTAAGATGCTCTTCTAGATACTTCCAAAATTTTATGCAAAATTATTTCTGATGCAGAGGTCACCAAACCCACCGGATTCCCCTTCCTGCTCCCGACAGGCGTGGTCAAGGAACCTTCTGTGTTCCCTCCTGCCTTTCCGCCTGAGGCCCAGCTAAAGTTCACATTGAAGAGGGAATTATTCTGCAAATCTGATTTCACCTTTGTGTTCTCTGTCACACAAACAGCTTGTTTAAAAAGCAGAGAGTTGGAGGGCATCAGGGTTCAGAAGTCACAAGAAAGGTGTATTGCTCTTCTTTCAAAGAGCTCTTTGGAGCCTAGACCTTGTCCTTGGGAGACCAGAATAGCAAGCTAGGAGCAGTGGGCTGGCTCATTTCTCCCTCCTCAGGAACCAGCTTCCCAGGGGATTTGCCCAAACTCACTCACCATCCTACTGTTGAAAGGACAGAGAAGGAAGGAGGGAGGGAGGTAAGATTTATTAACACCAATCTGTGTCCCATAGCATTCTAGGTGCTTTGTATATGAACATTTATTTTATATTCATAATGATCTCATCCACGTCCATGGTTTCAATGTTACCTACCTGACCACTAATGACTCATATTTGCCCTTTGGCTTAGTCATCACTGAGCCCTAGGGCTTATACCCAACAGCCAGGTGGACATCCTTCTTTCATGTCTCAGAGGCACCTGGACTTGACCTTCCCCAGCCAATATGTAATGTTCTCTTCCAAAGCCTGCTGCTTTCTGCGGCTCCCTACCTTAACCCACGGCACCATCACCCATCCATTTCCCCTCATTTCCAAACTTAAATCCTCCTAAATGTGTTGTGTCAGAGAAGGCAATGGCACCCCACTCCAGTACTCTTGCCTGGAAAATCCCATGGACGGAGGAGCCTGGTAGGCTGCAGTCCATGGGGTCGCTAGAGTCGGACACGACTGAGCGACTTCACTTTCACTTTTCACTTTCATGCATTGGAGAGGAAAATGGCAACCCACTCCAGTGTTCTTGCCTGGAGAATCCCAGGGACGGGGAAGCCTGGTGGGCTGCCGTCTATGGGGTCACACAGAGTTGGACACGACTGAAGCGACTTAACAGCAGCAGCAGCAAATGTGTTGGGAATCTATCCACTCCTCTCCTTCTTTCATACCAGCACTCTGTTCTGAGTTACCATCATGTTTTTGCTTTGAATACCGATATGCCTCCCAGCTGGTCTCCACATAGCCACTTTTCCCTTCCTCCAGTTGCTCTTTTCTCCTCAGCCAGAGCCATCCTTTGAAAGCTTTGATATAATGCATCTGATCATGCCACTCCTATGCTTAAAATCCTTCAGTGGTTTCTCAGTGCTTTGAGGATTAAATAAAACACAAACCTTCCTCATCAGCTACAAGGCCAGGCAAACTGCTCTGATCTCCTCTCACCACTCTGCACTGTAAACTCCAGCCGTACCAGTGTTGGCTCATTTGCTGAGATCTTCATGGACCAAGGCCTTTACACACACTTCCTTCTCTATCAAGAATCTACCTGCAATCCACCCCAGAGCCTTCACCTAATTCAGACTCATTCATCCTTCTATCTCATCTCTATCATCAGGCTGGGCTTTTCTTCTCTTCGTCTCTCTCGTGATGCCACGTGCATCTGCCCCATAGGCCAGGTTATAAACATCACTTCTACTTATTGATGGTGAATAGGTGATTACGGTTTACCTCTCCTGACTCAATGCGATATACAAGGGCAAGGAATTTCTTTTTAACTCATCGTTGCATCCCCACTGCTGGGCTAAGTGCTTGGCTTGTAGGTAATTAATTAATAATGACTGAATTAATGGATGCATGGGTGAGGTACGTGGAATTAGACCCTTTTAACAGATTAGGAAGCTAGGGCTCACTCTAAGTGAGAACTTAGAAGTATCAGGGGCAGGGTTCAGTCCCCAGGTCACAAAGTGTAAGACACTTTAATACATACAGTAGCGATGACAGATTTTTTGTTGTTGTTGAAAGACCCTCCGATCACGCTACACTAATTTCAGTTTGCACTCTACCCTTTTATTTTTTCTGGGCACATAGGATATTTTGAGGGTAGGAACCAGACACTCTTTTTTTTTTTTTTTTTTTACTGTCTTGATGTTTTCTGGATGTCCTGCTTAAGCCTTTCTTCAAGTGTCCAATCAAACTAATCCAGTGAACTTGGCTGCTGACCTTGCTCTCACAAATTTGCCATCTCAGAATGATTGATGTCTGCTTGGTCCCTGTTGGAAAAATGGCTGCAGATATGATCCAGGAAATCTATAGTCACAAATCTAGTGTAATTTTAACAAGTCGTGGTCAGAATACTAAGAAGCACCGCATGGAAGTCTTGCATGAAAATTACTCATCTTCTGTCATCTTTGCCCTTTACGTTGGCCTCCCCAAGTCCCTGCATGGGGCAGCCAGAGCCAGACACTTTTCTTTCCTGTAAGAGTGTTGTAACCAAACTTGTATTAGACGGAGGGGTTGGATGGGTGGATAGATCACAGGTCTAGGACCAGAGAGAAAGTGGAATAAACCTAAAGATTATTTATATTAATTCTGGTTTAAAATGAAATTAAAAAAAAAATGTGATGCATTGTATGTAGAAAAGGTTGTTGTTGTTGTTGGTTTTTTTTGGTCTTTGAAAGCTCAATTTTCACTTACACAATTGATTGCCCCAGTTATAGTACTCTTTGCAAGGTGTGAGAATTTCCCACTTACCTACTTTTAATCTAGAATGTTCACTCCCTCAGGGCAAGGACTAGGTTATGTTTACCCACTTATCCCTAGAGACTTACATAATCCTGGCTGTTTCTAGGTACTCAGACATTTTTCCTGAACAAAACCCAGGCTTTTCACAATGACAGTGAAGCATGTTGGAAACATGAGTGACTGGTTAGGAGGGTGAATCTCTGTTTGTTTTTCTACTGAGAAACGTTTGAATCTCTAGTGAGGTCAAGGGTACGGGTCTACTCCTGTGCAGCAGGCAGCCCGTCAGCCTGTGGGGAGAGCAGAGTTGAGGGATGTAGCAGCCCGTGCAGTCCTCGCCTTCATGATCTGGGCCTCTCTGAGAGGAGATGTCTCTGCTCGCAAGGAGAGCCTATTATTCACAACAAATATTTACACAACAAAGCGATTCTTCCATCATCCCCGACTTAGCCTGCTCTTACCCCGAAAGTAAAGCCCGATGTGATTGATTTTGTGATTCCAGGAAAAGGGCTGGGGGGTGGGGAGAGTGAGACCAAAAGAGGGGCCACATGTTCAAAGAGCAGACGCAGATCGGCCACCAATACGGGCCCCTGAGACGCACCTCCCAAGGCCCTCCGAGAGGAGCCGCAGAAAATACCTGCAAAACGTCTGTCTCTGGGGAACAGTTCCCATCCCTCTATGGTCAAGGCTTGCCCGTGAGACGTCTACTCTCTCATTCCTGTGCAAGTGGGAGGGACTCGACAGGTTCCCTTGGGCATTCCATCCCACGGTGTCTGAGAAACCCTAGGACAGAAGGCAGGAATGGGTGGGCTGTGTCCCTGGGGTGCTGTCTGATGGCACCTGTGGGAAGCTGGTTGTCATAGCCATGGTAGGGAAGCGTGTGGAGCAGGGTGAGAGGAATGCCCAGAACAGCCTACTGGTTTAGATGTGGGCTTCAAAGGTCATTAATGAAGATCCACGTTCTACTAGAATGGGCTTACAAGCTAGGAAGGTTAAGGCCAGTCAGAGGCCAAAAGGGAGACACGGGGGCAGACAATAGTCCAATGGATAAGGAGGCTGAACCCGCTGTGGGCTCTGGCACCAGACACTTTCGGTTTTGAATTCTGCCATCTCTCATCGTGAACTTTTGAGAACATTATTGAATCTGTCTTGGTTACAGGTTCATCATCCAAGAAATGGGGATATTAAGGGCAATCTCATGCTATTTAAGTTTTGGATCTTTAGCAAGGAAAATATATTCACATGTTACCTGTGTAACTGGAGATCCTACCACGCTGGAAAAGATTTAAGAAATGGATCTGGAACAGATTTGCAACAGATTTTTAAGAAGGAACTATGCCTCACAGGACTGATAGGACTGTCAAATGAAGGATGCTTAGAAGGCGGTTATCCCAGAATAAGCCTCCAGCACATGGTGGTCTTCCTGCCAGGGATGAGAAACAGGGAGGGAAGGAAGGCCACCACCACACAGCACAAGGAGGCCCTTGTTAAAATGGGGGAGCCCAGGGCCCGTGGGAGCTTGCCTGTCCTCACATCCCTACTCCCTTAACTGTGGAAAAGAATTGGTGCTGGCATGCCTCCAGCTCTAGTCATCACTGGCTCAACATCTGGGAAGAATCTGGGCCAGCAGCGAGGACTTCTAGGGTCCTTTAGGAGAAGCTGATAGAGACCAGGAGAGGGAATTGCAGCCAGGACTAATGGGGCTTAACACAACAGCTCACGTTTCTGGAGAACTTGTG
Source organism: Bos grunniens (assembly GCF_055505025.1). Taxonomy (NCBI): domain Eukaryota; kingdom Metazoa; phylum Chordata; class Mammalia; order Artiodactyla; family Bovidae; genus Bos; species Bos grunniens. Next base: position 9,323,781 of record NC_141182.1, read on the forward strand.
GTGTGTGGTCCTGCTCAGAGAAATTGCTGTCTAGTAGCCACAGATGGTCTAGGGGCCATAATTCACATTTTTTATATATAATGAATCTGAGATGAAGTCATTTGCCCCAGGTCAAGGTGCTGCAAAGTGTGGAGCTGAGAAACAAACCCAGGAAATGTGATTCCAGAACCCACATTACCTAATTGTACTATTGCACTGCCTTTGAACAATCGCTGTCTGGTTCACCTCTGGTCTGGGAGGTGGAGATAACACTCAGGGGTACAGAGCATTGCTCGGTTCTAAAGTTGCAAATAGACACTATGAAATGTGCTTCAGTAATTGAGTGAACTATTCGTGTTACTCTGTCTTTGGTTATTATTACATTAGGATCCCAGCAGGAAAGAGGCACATGCAAACTGGAAGTTTGAAGAAAATTGAATGGACTGTTTACAAAGATGTGAGAACATTTGGGGAAAACTTTTGAGGGACAGTGTAGGGCTTGAGAGTTTTCAGCACCAGGAAGCTGTTACTTCCTATGACCCTGGAAGTCTAAGGAGAGAGAGGGCACAGAAGAGCCGGGCGAGAGAAGCCTGGGGGAGAGGACTGACGGGAGCCCACCATGGTCAGGTTGTCAGGAGGAAAAAAGGTCCATCTCTTGCTCCTGTGTGATGTCCTGCCAGTAACTTCCATCAGCCACATCTCACAGGAAGCCAGAGGAGAGAGCTAGAGGAAAAGGCAGCCCATAAAGGCCAGCATCTTGGCACGCAAGTAAGGACAGAGATGAATGGGGTCTGGTCTGGTCTACCATGGCAAGTGGAGGCCACCCAGCACTGAGGTCGACCTGCAGACATGTCCTTGAGAAACCAGAACAACAAGAGGGAGTATCGTCCTTACAATGGACATTTGTTCAACCAGAAAAAAGAATGAAGCGCTGATCCATGCTCCAGCAGGGAAGAGCCTTGACAACATCATGCTTAATGAAAGAAGCCAGACATGGAAGCCCACCTGCAGTAAGATTGCACTTGCATGAGGGCTCCAGAACTGGCAAATCCAGAGGGACAGAAAGTAGACTGGTGGTTGCCAGGGTTCGGAGGGGGGTGGGATAGAGAGTGACTGCTAACAGGTGCTGGTTTCCTGGTGGACGACAAAAGTGTTCCGGACTAGATTTTGGTGGTGGTGGCATAACCGTCAATGCTGTGAGTTTACTAAGTCATTCATAGTAAATTTCATGTTATGTGTATTTTTCCACAGTTAAAGAAACACATAAATCCATTGATGAGAGGGAACCTCCTTCTCCCAATGCTCATGTTTGTGTCTTATACACCATCTAAATGGGGCACCAGAACGCCCCTGACGTGTTCTCACTAGAAAGGTGGTAGAGAAGGCAGCAGATGCTCTTGGGGCCTCACGTGTACACCTCACCTTTATGCAGCCCAGCCTCCCACAGTTCGTGCCCACCCAGTGTCCCCTCACAGCAGCGCTAGGAGCCCAGCCAAGCACTGACAGTGGTCAGTAAACACCAGCCGCTTTGCCGGGGCAGGGCTGGGGCCGGGGGTAGAACGCCCCTCACGTGCCTCCAAGGCCCAGCAGGCTTGAGATCCAGTCTCCTGTGTGACTGCCTGACAGCAACAGCCCTTTACTCTTCCTTTGCCTCTGTCTCCCTTCCCCCTCACCTACTGGTTCTGCCTGCACCCCCCAAATCAGCTACAGCACTAAGCCCTGGGGTGAGGATTTATAACAACTATAAAGTAACAGTAGATAGCATGAATTCTGTTCTTAAGATATGGATAAGGACAGAGTAGCTCGGCTTCATATTGCCCCTCCTGTTCCCCATGATAAGGCTGTCTCATGTATCAGGGAAAGTAAGTATCACTGATCCATGGATGTTAGTGTCAACAGACACCCCGTCCCTCTGCTGACCCACCCCCGCCCCAGCTCAGAGGGTAAAGGGTCTGCCTGCAATGCAGGAGACCTGGGTTTAATCCCTGGGTCAGGAAGATCCCCTGGAGAAGGAAATGGCAACCCACTCCAGTATTCTTGCCTGGGAAATCCCATGGACAGAGGAGCCTGGCGGGCTACAGTCCATGGGGTGGCAAAGAGTCAGACACAACTGAGCAACTAACAGCACAACAAGGGAGAGAGTGAACAGTGCAGAGTCCCTGAGATATGCCCTCAGGCCCCGCCCTGAGATATGCTGATTCACTAAGCCTAGGTGTAGGGCCTAGCTCTGGTTTTATCAAGCTCTTTGGGTTATTCTTGGGCTTCCCTTGTGGCTCAGCTGATAAAGAATCCACCTGCAATGTGGGAGATCAACCTGGATTTGATCCCTGGGTTGGGGAGGTCTCCTGGAGAAGAAAAAGGCTACCCACTCCAGCATTCTTGCCTGGAGAATTTCATGGACTATAGTTCATGGGGTTGCAAAGAGTCAGGCATGACTGAGGACTTTCACTTTCACTTGGGTTATTCTTATGCAGAATAGGGACTATCTCCAAGGAGGAACACTGGGAGTTGTCCCTGAGAACTGAGGGCGGCCACTGAATGCAGGCGTCTCTGAGCACACCCCATGACACCTTTACTTTCTCTTAAACAGATGGAATCCACATCCAAGTATGGAAGTTAATTCCAGTATTTAATAATCATTAAGTAAAGAGAGAATGAAGTATCTACACCAGGTAATTACATAAAACATGCTTCCAGCAATATTTGCCCCCTTGGAAATTCAAATAGGAAGTCTCCAAGGAGCAAGGTTGTATTCTTGGAGGTGGACACAGAGTAATTGAGCTTAGCTAATGGAGATAATTAATTGGGAAATGGATGTGCTCACTTCTAAGAAAAATATTGGAAGGATCTCCCAGAAGGCCTAACCCTCTGCTCTTGCTATTTTTGGAAGTCAGTGACACTTAGAGATGGGCGTTTCCTCTGAGCCATGGTCTGGCCACGTTCCAGAATCCAGATGGCAGAGGGCAAACAGCCCCTGCCCGCAGCTCAGCTCAAGCCTAAGAGTGTCTGGGCTCTACCTGCAGGAAACAGTGCCCATCTCCACCAAGGACATCAGCTCTCCGCTTACTAGCGCTCTGAACTTAGCCTTGTTATTTGACTTTGACCTCCATGTGGCTTAGTGTTCTCATCTTAAAACCGGGATTTATTATGTTATGTAATAATTATAACATAAGCAACATTCTGAAAAAAAAACCCAAGTTACAAATGAGAAGGTATGACCCTCGTGTGGTCTCGCTAAACTCTCTGTCTCTCTGCTTTGGCTGTTATTTTCCCACATCTGGGTCACCTCTGACCCTTTCTGCCCACATTTGATCTGCATGAGCCTAGCATTCTGGCCTGATCTTTCTAGTTTGTCTTCTTGCCACAGTACCCTTTCTGCCCCATTATGGTTCTAAACCCTAGTCCAGTATGCCTGGCTTTCTGGACCTACTCTTGGTGTCACAAAGTGGCAGTGCCTTAAATCTCCCAGCCTACTCCTACGTTCTCGCCACCTCAGTGACAGGGAATGACAACCTTATCACAGTGGTGAGAGATTGCATTGACGCCCTCTGGCTGCCTCTTCCATAATCGCATCACACAAGGATGGGCTAAGATAAGGTGTTGAGTCCGTATACGTTGTTGGCACAGAAGGACCAGCTGCTCTCAAGGGGCAGGGGAGTAAGGGTTCCAGCCATAGAGGTCACAGGCAAAATGTGTGGGCAATCCTGAATTGAATAATCTCACTGGCAAAATTACAGTTGTCTTGCTCACAAGGCTTCCCACACCATCCAGCTCAATCAATGATTGTGGAATGAGAGAGAAGCTAAGACTCAAGCCAAGGAAGCAGAGACTTGACATAGATGATGTTTTTTTCTTTCTGTTGGTGGCAGAGACTGCATTACATATTTCTGAAATATGATGCAGGAAGACTTTTGTTTCCCATGCTGATGACAAATGTGTGCTCTTTATGCTTTATAGAATGAATAGAATCGTAGCACATTTGTCTTCGACTTTTACACCCCTCTCTCTTTTACTAGGTCTACTCTAGGAAGTTTAGTCGGAAATGTCTTTCTTCCTGTCTACCCTTCCCCAAGGACTTTATATTGGAGCAATCAAAACCAACAATGAAGAATTAATGTAGAGCTGAGATCAATATGGGAAGACTGAGGAGAGTCTCAGGAGTGTGAGGGACTTGAGCCCATCAGGGGAAAGTGGTTCAATAATGGGTGACATGCTCAGGTTCTGATGCCTACAGATGTCTCTTGATGTCAGGGATCAGAAGACAGGCTGACAGAGCACAGGTCCAGGACTCAGAATAATAAAGTGGTCATGAGAGTGAGCCATCTGATATAAGTGTTTCTGCTTCTTATCTCATTAGGACCAGCTATGAATGTCATACAATGAAGTCAAGATCTGGATCTACCTCATTAAAGGAGGAAAGTGAAAGTCACCCAGTCACATCTGACTCTTTGTGGCCCCATGGACTGTATAGTCCATGGAATTCTCTAGGCCAGAATACTGGAGTGGGTAGCCTTTCCCTACTCCAGGGGATCTTCCCAACCCAGGGATCGAATCCAGGTCTTCCGCACTGAAGGCAGATTCTTTACCAGCTGAGCCACAAGGGAAGCCCAAGAATACTGGAGTGGGTTGCCATGCCCATCTCCAGGTAATCTTCACAACCCAGGGATCGAACCTGGGTCTCCTGCATTGCAGGCAGACTCTTTACTGTCTGAGCCACCAGAGAAACTCAGTTACTGTTAGTTGTTGACAAAGATGTATTTGTACATATAAACGTGTACATTTGCATGCCTGTGAAGTTTGATCAATTCCAGAATGTCCCCTGTGCCTAGGTGCCATTCCAGAGGTCTTTATATTAAACCTTACTTTTGTATGTAAACAATCTTTATGATGAGTGATTTTCAGTTACACATGTTATGAATGCCTCCAACTTACATATCATGTAACCTGTGGGAGTTAAGTCCTAACAAACAAGCCAGATGTCTTTGCACAGAGAGCTGAGTGTTAAGGTAGAAAAAGTTTATTTCTACATTTTGCCTAGTGAATCAGAGTAAACATTTGCTTCCTAACTGCAAGTGGAAATGATAATAACCCTTAGAATTACCCTTCCACAGCCTTCTTAGAAATTCACGTAATGCATAATCATCTAAATCATCAACATTGATGGTTACTATTTGCGGAGAACATGTGTGTAGTATATATGGGGCTTGAAGACAGTGACTATGTAGTTCAAACCAGTACACTCTTGAGAGCAAGAGGGGCTGCTATTAATAATTATACTGGGGCGACTGGACTAAACTAGGACTTTCCTGGGCAGACTGGAACATTTAGTCATCTTATTGGGGTAAGATTTTTCCCTCCTAGTCCTCCAGAGGACATTAACAGGAACAGATTCTTCAGGAATGACACGTTTACAAATGTGAGGATCTTAGCACATATTTGGCTGCTAGCTTCACTTATGCCACTGGTTACTGGTGTGGGCAGAGGTTATGGGAGAGAAGGACCAAGGAACGCAGGTTTCCAGTCTCTGTTTTTCCCAGAGGCAGCAGTGTGATGTATGGATCAGAGAATTGTCTTGGAATCAACCAGTAAATCAGCCATTTACTTGCTGAAGAACCCTGGGTAAATTATTTAACCACTCTGAGCATCAGTTTTTCAAATGCAAAAAAATGAAAACATTGATTTCCTCAAATGACTATCATGATGATTCCATGCGATGACTCGTGAAAAAGATTCCAGGAGCTGGATTCCTTATACTGAAAACACAGAGTGTCACTTACTATACAGGGAAAATAGCATGACAAGATCAGTGATAATTGAGAGTTTATTTCAGTAATTTCATCAAATACTGGCAATGTCCATGACCACAACATACACTATGTGAAATAACTCATAAAAGAAAATTTCTTGGTCAAGTTACACGAAGAGATTTCCTCACTGTATCTCTCAGAGAGAAACCACTGGGGGAGTCTCTGTTTTTCATCCAAAGGTTAGAAATGGGAGCTCACCATTAGTAAGCTCTTGCTTAATTGAACAAAGACATTGAGGATGAGGAAGACCACTGCGTCTCTCTCTTCACAGCTGTAGGGGCCTGCCTCAAACATTGTACAAAGCGGGAGACAGAGGAGGAGAGCTGGCTTTTACATGTTACACAGGTGTCAGGACAGCAGGTCAGCGGTTTAGGTGGGCAGGCAAGCCAGGTGCCCTTCTAGGGTAGATGAGATGTCTGGGAGAGGTTAGCACCCACACACTGCATAATTCAAAGGGTTCAAAGGAGAAGGCAGAGTTTGGCACAAAGAGTAGCTAAATCCTTAGCCTGCGGGGCACTGTGCAGTGGGCTTTTGCTATTCTTTATTCCAAATTCATAATAAGGTGTAACGATATCATCAGGAAGTCTACGGTCCATGCAGGGTAAAGAGATAATTTGCAATATGGTTGCTTGCCATTCTGATCTCAGTCCATCCAAAGTGTGGATCCTACAGTGGTGGCCCAGCAGGGGCCTCTGTTCAAACTGGCCATCTTTGGGGTGGGAACAGAGCCAGGGTGGACAGTCATGAGCACTAAGTGATAGCCACCCTGGCAGGCATCCTCTGGACACAAACGTGCTTGGAATGGGGTTGGTAGAATGATTTCACCTTTTCGTTGCAACACTGCAGTGTTGCCAACAGGTATTCAAGGCCTTGGTGACTGCAGACATACACAGCGGCCATGGTCAGTCCAGAAATGAGATCGGTGTGTGTGGCTTTGCGTTTACATGAAGTTTGTAACTGGGACTTCTGCCTAGGATCTCTAAAATGCATAACCACGGCCAGTTTTTGGCTCTTGCTTCATGTGGACAAGCCAGGGGTCCTCTTGCCTGGCACTGGTACAGCCTGTCAGTAACCACTGCCTCCAGGCTGGGTCCTGGATGCCCTGCCTGGCGCCGTGCGTTCTGCCTCACAAGACTAAGCACCTAAACACAGAACAGTCCTTAGTGAAGGCAAGCCATGTAACTTAGGTCCACTCTTGTACCTCTCTGAGCCTGAGCCTTCTTACCTTAAGAAGGGGCCATGCTCACAGCGCTGTTTGTATACTGAATCAAATAATGACCTTTGGAAGCCTAGCGCTGGTCACTGTTATTATTCAAGACTCTGAATTCCATCAAAGCAGAGTCTGTGTTTACTCGGTTGTATTTCCTGAGCTTGGCATCTGGTGGAGACTCACAAATATTTATTGCATACAACAGCAACTATGATAACATAGTTTAAAGACTAATAATCAAAGCATCATTCATTGGGTGCCATGTCTTGTAAACCATTCTGAGATGTTTCTGTGAGTGTCTGTAAAAGAAAGTAAGGATCCAAGAGTGAGGCAAGTGAGTATTCCCCAGTTACTAGCTTTTCTATATATTTGCCGTATTTAGTAATTTAAAAGTATCCAGGGAAAGAATGTAAGAAGACTGGAGACGCCTGGGGTGATGGTCTGATGACCAGACAGACGGACAACTGAAGGAAAAGAAACCAGGGTGACCATGTGGTCAACTGTGTCTTCAAAAAGGGAGGCCGACACCTGGGCCAAGATGGGAGGGAGTGCAGACTGAGCCTGAGCCAGGCCCCCGACCATGGCCAGTGCCTGAGAACACAGAGCTGGACTCTGCCGGAACGAAGGCGCCTAGATTTTACTTTCCAGGATCAGACGCTTCAGTTTAAGAACCGGGTCAGCTGTCTTCCACACCTGCTATGTTCGTATTTGTGAAAACAACGGGCATGTTCTAGCAGGCTTATTGTACTTATTCAGGTTTATCCCTCTAACTTTCCTGCATCCAAACATTTTTTTTTTCCAAAGTAAAACCAGTGTGTCAAACTGTTCAACTGATATTGCCTGGTAGATTTGAGAAAATATCTGAATTACAGATGGGCCCACGCAGGTTCCAGTGAGAATGGATTTTTCAGCAGGTGTGAATCACTGTTATTAAACATTTGTTCCAAGGATAAATTGTCGGTAAGCTACCCCATCCATCCACTCTTCTGCAAAGCTGATTTTTATTAGTTTAGTCCATCTTGATGATCATCCTTACTATTATCAGTTTAATATCTTTTTGCTTGTTTTTGTTTACAAAGCCCCTCGTAGAGGGCAGCTTGTGGCAAATGACCCAGCCTTGTTGCCTCTATTTAAGACAACCCTAAAAGGCCACCCAGCTTTGAGCTTTCTGTAGGTTCTATAAAGGCTTCAGGGGCCATCTCATTGTGGGTTTGCTTGCTCCTTTGCCCATCCCTGCCTTCCTTACGTCCTAATGAGAAATCTCCAGGGAACGGTTCCCAAAATCCTGCTGGAGGCAACTGTGTGTCTCAGAGCTGGTATCTGAGATGAAGAGGCCCAGCAGGATCGACTCTCTGAAGCCCTGACACCCTGGCCAAGTTTCAGTGAAGTGTTGGGGAGAACCCATCTGCACTCAGAAGAAAGCACAGATCTGAAAATGCAATGGCAGAATAGGGCCTGGGACTTCAGGGCCCAGAAAGTAGGTCAGAGCAGTCAGAGTTAGTGATCAACAGGCAAAGTGTCAAGACAGGTAAGAGAGGCCTGCATGAGGCAGTCCCTACAAGGAAGGAGTGGGCTTTGTGTAGAGTGCGATGTAAGCCCTCAGGGTTTGACTAGGTTTGACTAAGGATGTGAAAACACCTGTTTGGTTTTTCCAGTGGTCAGGTATGGATGTGAGAGTTGGACTATAAAGAAATCTGAGCACTGAAGAATTGATGCCTTTGAACTGTGGTGCTGGAGAAGACTCTTGAGAGTCCCCTGGACTGCAAGGAGATCCAACCAGTCCATCCTAAAGGAAATCAGTCCTGAATATTCATTGGAAGGGCTGATGCTAAAGCTGAAACTCCAATACTTTGGCCACCTGATGCGAAGAACTGACTCATTGGAAAAGAGCCTGATGCTGGGCAAGATTGAAGGTGGGAGGAGAAGGGGACGACAGAGGATAAGATGGTTGGATGGCATCACTGACTCGATGGTCATGAGTTTGAGTAAACTCTGGGAGCTGGTGACGGACAGAGATGCCTGGCATGCTATAGTCCATGGGGTCACAAAGAATCGGACACGACTGAGTGACTGAACTGAAACTGAAAGGTTCCCCTTGACCATGGGGAAAGTGGATCATGGGAATGTGGTTGGCTAAATAATGACCTCCAAATGTATCCAGGTCCTAATCCCCAGGAACCCATAAATGTTACTGGTAAATATAACAAAGAAAGACTTTCCAGATGTAATGAAGATGAGAATCTTAAAGTGGGGAGATGATCCTGGATTGTCCGGCTGCCCAACATCATCACAGGTTCCCTGTAAGAAGGAGCAGGAGGTCAGTGTTAGAGAAGGAGATGTGACAACTGAAGCAGAGTCTGGAGTTATATGGTCACAAGCCACGGGATATGGGCAGTTTTTAGAAGCTGGAATAGGCAAGGAATTTATTTCCCCAGTGGAGACTCCAGAAGGAACCAGCCTTGCCAATCCCTTGATCTTGGCTCTGAAAGACTCATTTTGGACTTCGGACAGCCAGAACTGTGGGAGAATGAATTTGAGTTGCTTTGAGTTTGCAGTGATTTGCTATAGCAGCATGGGAAAAGAGTACAAGGGGTCAAATGTGGAGGCAGGCGGCTAGTCCAGGAGGGCACAATGACGGAGGGTGGGAGCGGGTAGCACAGATCCTTTTTTTTTTTGGATGCCATCAGGAGGTAGAATGGAGGCACTGATGTGATTAAAGATGACTGAGCTGAGCTCACGTGTGAGCCCCACCATCTCCCCAGTACGGCAGGAAACCCTCAAAGGCTTAGATTTCTCCTTTGCAAAATAGAGATAGCGCTTACCTCAAGGTGTTGTTATGAGTCTTAAATTAGGTAAATTGCATCAACAATTTACAGCAGACATGACATTCCTTTGTCCTCTTATCACCTCATCTCAGAACACTGATGACATGGCAGTGTGGTCCCTAGCAACCAGAGGAGGGATGGAGCAGGATCCCCTGCAGATGGAATCCAAATTCCTAGTGCCCTTGAAGCCACGCGCATGGCAGAACTGGGCAGTTCTCAGTAGCTGGGAAGCAGTCTGCCTAGGCTTTATATTTAGTGTACATGGTAGGCAGCTGCTAAGGTGGCCTCAGTGGTCCCATCCCGTGGTATTCAGAGCCTTGTGTGTAATTTCTCCTTGAGGAACGTGCTTCTGGGTAATAGAACACCTCCACCTCTAGGGAACTCACTTCTGTGATAGGATTACAAGAAGTTCTGACTTCTATCTTGCTAGCACACTCTTTCCTTTACTGCCTTTGATAAAGCAATGCTGTTGTGGGGTAGGGGGTGGGGGAGGGGCTTCCCAGGTGGCACAGTGGTAAAGAATCTGCCTGCCAATGCAGGAGATACAGGAGACATGGGTTCGATCCCTGGGTCAGGAAGATCCCCTGGAGGAGGTCATGGCAGCCCACTCCAGTATTCTTGCCTGGAGAATCCCACGGACAGAGGAGCCTGGTGAGCTACAGTCCATTGGATTGCGAAGAGTTGGACATGACTGAGTGATTAGCACATGTTGGGGAGGCCCACATGGTAATGGAGCTCAGGTTGGCCTTCTTCCAACAGTCAACTACGAACCGGGAATCTCAGTTCAGCAGCCCAGAAAGAACTGAATCTACCTGCAGTCACGTCATGAACTTTCAAATGAGACCCCAGATCTGGTGTGTCCCTTGATTGAGGCTTCAGGAGAGACTCTGAAGCAGAAGAACCAGCTATTACCTACCTGGTATATAATACATGTGCATTGTTTTAAGCCTCTAAGTTTGTGGTAATTTGTTACACAGCAGGAGATGACTAATAAACACATGAAAATCTAGGTTTGGGTATTATCTGGGGACCTACTGGCAGAATCCTTGTACATGATTATGCAAGTGTATAGGAATTCCAGTCCATCCCTTTGCTGAGAGCAACATCCTTTGTCTCAGGACAAGCACTGTCTGTCCCAGATAAGCGCAGATGAGCTCTGAACATGTAGGCATCCACCCCCAACATCCATCTTCTAGTCCTGAGTTCTCCACAAGAATCTCCAAGTAGACAACTCTATAAACACAGCAGTGAGCAGGCCCACGTCAAAAAAGATCTGTGCTATCAATAATTCATTAATGATGCTGCTTTGCACCCTGCCATGTGGTGAAGTATAATTACATTCCAATATTTATTTGAGTTACTGCCACTGGAGGCATATTTCATGGAGGGGCAGGAGTAGGAAAAGACATTTGTTTTGTGCTATTGATCCAAAGTCATAAAGCTTCCAGTAAAATTCCAGTGAATTTGTTCATTCTGTCATCCCTGGATAATCTTATTCCTTTCCTGGTTCAGACTCCTCATTCATGATTCCATGGGACACACCAAGGTACAGTGACGACCTGGATTAAAATGCTGTCATTTATTTATCAAGTATGTGGCCCTGAGCAAGTAATTAAAAAAATAAACAAAACTCCAACTCTCAGCTTCCACATCTGGTTAAAAATAAAGGTAAAAATAACTCATATATATATATATATATAATCATAAAAATTCAGTGCCTGGCACTTAGTAGGTGCTCAAAATGCTTCCCTCCGGTTAATTTATTCACAAGCCCAAAGAGCTATTTATGTAGAAAAGTTTACATGACAACTACCAGTTACGGCTACTTTTATAGAAGATGTCTCAGACTTCCAACTTACAATAAAAAATAGTGTTTGGCTCCAAGCAAATGAGATCAAACAAAGTTATTTGAGCAACTTATAATAAAATGTGACAGGCAGACTTTGGTATTTCACCACCCCGAGTTTTTTAATAGACTGCTCACTATCATTGCAATATACAGCACTTTTTCCTATGTCCGTGTGATAGACAATATTCATATTCATATTCTCATGTTCTTCTTGGGTAATTGCTTTTTAGCTGAATCAATAGCTTGTAGGCATGAGAAGGAGCCTGTTTTATCTCAAATTTATTTATATTATGATTTTATTAAGGCTATTAAGCTGAAGCTCCCCTGTCCTCTTTGCCAGACCCTAAACCATCTCCCCAAACCCCTTAACAGTTAGTACTTTCATGAATTTTCCCACTGCCATGCCTCACATTCTCCAAATATTTTCCTTCTCTGGTAGAGTTCCAAATTTAAATAAGGGTCTGATGAATGAGTGAACCTCTAGTATGATTCACTCACTCAGTCGTTAAAAAAATGTTTTTTGAGGGTTTATAGAGGGCAGGAAGCAGGAAGGAGGATGCCATTACCCCTGTGTACACAGCGGCTACAGCTGTTTGCTGTACAGGAAGGATGAGTTCCTATAAAGGACAGGTCTTGGGTATTCTTAGTGAGCGTAATAGATGCTGATAACTGACTAACCACGAAGGGAGCATTCTCTGATGAAGTGACTCAAACTAAGATTTGAAAGGGACATACATGGGTACACGTACGTGTGGAAGAGGCACCGGAGACTGGAGGCGGTGGAGGAGTTAAGTCTTCCAAGGTAGAGCAGACAGCATGTGCAGAGTCCTAGTGGCAGAAGGGGATGTGAGGTGTTTTTGAAATTGGAAGCAGCTCAGTGGACAGGAGCCTTAAGGAGGCCCCAGACCCTTTTGGGGGTCTCTGAACTTCGTTGCATGTTCCAAATGCCTGGGGAAATGGGGAAGACACAAAATGTAAGCAGGGAAGTGACTCTATGGGAAAAGGATTCACATTTTACAGAGAGCTCTCTGCCTGGAGGTAGGGAATAGACTGGAGATGACCAGGTTGGATGTGGGCTGTGGCTGTTGCAATATGCAGGTAAGATGTGATGAAGGCTTGACCTAGCATGGCTGCAGTGTGGAGCAATGCAGAAGGCATTTTGAATTCCTCAGGAGGTAAAATCCACATGATACAGTGGTGAATTCAAAAAGCGCAGGAGAAATGAGCATTCAGGATAACTTACCGATTTCTGGCTTGACTTGTTGGATAGGTGGTGGTGTCTGCTGCTCAGCAGTTAGAAGCACAGGAAGCAAGCCAGATTTGGGAGAGGGCTGGGAGATTCCCAAGCTGAAGCACATGCTTTAGCTTCCCAGAATGATCGAACTTTAGGAAACAAAGGCTGGGCTGGTTCGACCCATGCTGAGTGAGTACCAGTCTTGTTAGGTTCATTTTGCTGTGTCCTCCCAGAGACTCCCCTCCTCCCACCCCCCAGTTAAAGAGCAAGCGTTTCCTCACCAGTCTGTACCAAACCAGCCATGTCATCGGCTACAGATTATCCAGACAGCCGGTGCCTTGGTCTTGCTGAGGTCTTTGATACACTCTTTCTCCTCCTTCGCTGCTGGATGCATTAGAGCTGTATCTTCCTTCTATTTGTTCATCATAAAAATTCTGCCCCTTCCTAAATGTGTGTTGGCAGTGTTCCCTTTCCTGTAGCCTGTATGATATCCCAACATCCTCAGTGCTTTTTGGAATGACCATTCAGTGTTTCAGCATCCTCTGAACTAATAAATTCAGGCAGACAGGCGTTGTCTCATAAGCCAGATCAGATTGAGAGGTAGTGACTGCCCGGTATGTGTGTGGAAGAAGATGGTGGAGCCGTATCTAGGCTTCACAGGAAATGGTTCTGGCATCAGTTGGTGATATGGCATGGGCTCAAGAGGGGACGATGGTGTCATATGAGCCATTCATTTCTATCCCTCCTTTAGTCTTTCTCATTGTTAGCACATCTCTTTAATCTGTCTATAGATTGGATGTATACTGTATCCCAAAGTTGTCCCCAGCATGTTGTTCTTCGGATAGTTCTGTATTCCTTAAAATACAGTCTTAATTACTGATGGCAAGTATCGGTTTCTCTGTGTCTAATCCTTGGCTCCTACTCAGCATTTGGGTGCCCAGAGGGGTTTTAATAAATTATCTTTAACTCCACTTCGCATCATTCCCTCTCCCTTCAACCTGTCTTTATATCTCTACCACTCATGACAGGGTTATTGTACAGTTCCAGGGCTAAAGAGGAGAAATTTCATCTTTTGTCCCTCACTTGGCTCTTGTATGTCCTGCTGCCAAAGCAGTTAGAGTCCAGAAAGAGGAAATCTGACTGTGTTGTTGGGTCAGGTGTCCTTTCTTCGGGGCTAGCCAAGCCTCATAATACTCATTTTGGGGATAGGAAGCTGTTTTGATGACTTATGGTCAAAACCTCTGTCTGAATTCTTACAAGAAGCCTGACTGTTAGGTCATTGATTGATTCTTCATAGAGTTGGAACGGCAAGAGATCTTGACATGAGGGCACAGCGCTCTGCACCGCTGACAGAACTGAGCTGGATAGCTTCTGGATGTACGAGAGAGCACATTTAATTTTTAACAGATTATACGCAAAATACCGAGTGACATTAAACACAGGCTTAAGTCAACCATCACCCATTCAAAGCAGTCTTGCAGATAAATGTCCCAAATCCACAAGCCTGCCAAATACATTCTTTATCTATACACATTTGTCAATTCTTTCCACAACATTGGTCCTTTCTGTGCTTCTCCGGGGGTTGCTGTTTTCTCTCTCAAACCTGAAATACAGGTGACATCAACTCTCTGTGAAGCAGATGGGATTGACAAAGGAAAACCCCTGGATTTGTGACTATTAATCTTTTGGTGATCACAGACCCTTCTGAAACTCTGAAGAAATCTTTGGATTACTCCCCAGTTGGAAAAGAAATGAGGTAAACATTTATAAACAGATTCTGCACAGTCTATTGTGTTGCATTTTAGATTGATTCTATTCACTTTCACATCATAGAGTATAAAAAGCAATCTTTACTAAAAACAAGTGCCACTCACTCTAGATTTTTCAGATATAGAAAACAAGGACTACTTTAAAAAAAATTCAGAAAAAAGACAAACTAAGCAAGTTAAACAAAAAGTAAATCTTGCTGCTGCTGCTGCTGCTGCTAAGTCGCTTCAGTCGTGTCCAACTCTGTGCAACCCCATAAACAACAGCCCACCAGGCCGCCCCATCCCTGGGATTCTCCAGGCAAGAACACTGGAGTGGGTTGCCATTTCCTTCTCCAATGTATGAAAGTGAAAAGTGAAAGTGAAGTCGCTCAGTCTTATCCAACTCTTCGCGACCCCATGGACTGAAGCCTACCAGGCTCCTCCGTTCATAGGATTTTCCAGGCAAGAGTACTGGAAGGGGGTGCCATTGCCTTCTCCAAAACCTTACTTATGTTCAGAAGTTAAAAATAGTGAGAACACTCTTGCTTTGCAAAGATAAAGAAATTTTGATTGCCACAGAGTCTTTGATATGGCAACATGGAGGTCATCTTTCAAATCCAGTTTCCACACCTTTTTTGGTTTTGATGGCCAAAAAAAAAGGTGTAAAAACAGACTTCATTCAGGCCATAGCAACAAAGTCAGAACTCTCTTAGCTCACTTCACCAGAGAAATGCACAAGGAAAGTGGGCTACAAGACTGCTCCCGTTCATGCCTGGTGGTTTCTTTGTTCTCAAGTCAGTTAGGTTGGCTGAGCTTCCAGGAAGGACCCTAGCAGGAAGAGAGTGGTCTGCCCACCCTCCCAAGCGCACGCGCTGCCCAGGAGGAGGGGAAGTCGTCTCATCTTGTGAACCCCCTCTCAGGCTGAGATGCGGCCGATTTCACGGATGCCGTGGGTGATGCAGTTGCTCTCCAGGTCTCAGTTTCAGATTCTGCTTCATTAGCCTGATTGCTTTGGATGAATTTCTCACCTCTGCTTTCCAAAGAGGCTTCTCTGCTAGGAATCTGTTAGAAATTATATTTAAGGGACCATGTTTAAACCAAGCCTCCATAGTGATCATGGTAGTTTCTTAACTCAAAATGTAATCAGTATATATATTTTGCATCTTTACACTTAATCCATGAATATAGCTTTTAATGGCTTTCCTTTTCCTATCCCAACCCTAAAAAATGTCATAGAACAAACACAACAGAAGATCTTCTCTTTTGTCTATGACAAGTGTCATTTGGCTGTGGGACGAGGAAGGTCCCATTGAGTGTTCATGAGCAGGAAACGACACAGTTTGTGCAGCCTCTTGTAAGTGGTACTAATTCAGCGCCTCAACAGCTTTCTGAAAAAAGGGAAATAAACTGAATCAGCTAATTTGTTGGTTGGGCACTTATATACAAGTCATCAAACAGAAAGCTTTGCTCAGTTCTTCTAAATTGATGAAGATTGACTTACTCTAGAAGTTGTCTTAATTTAGAGATATGGCTTATGGAAGACTTTTGTACGGTTATCCAAAGTATACTTTATAAATTTTAGTTCCTCCACATGCTTAAAAGTGTGTAGCATCAAAGATACATATGGCTAGATAATTTGGGACACCTAGGTTAAATGAAATTTAATATTTTTTTTTCTTTTTTCTTCTTAAAGCTTTCAGTATGTGAATATGTATCCTCAATAGTCTAGAAAGGGTTTTTGGAGTGTGCAGTAGTTTCTAAATCTTCTTGACCATGGAACCCTTTTGTTCCCCAAACATCTGATGAGATAATATTGTGTAAGAAAAACTTTGAAAATCGTTACCACAAGTGAAATGTCACCAACAGTCCGAGGCAGGGGAGCATCCTGGAAGAACACTCCCCAGTGAGCTAGTGTGTAAATGGGTGATAATTTGTTTGTTCAAACAGCCAAATCAAACCTCAAATATCTTCAAAGGAAGATATTATCATAAAAAATCAGACCAGTAATTATGTAATATATATATATATATATGTATGTATGTATGTATATATCCCTAGAAGCTAAGATTGGGAGTTAAGCTTAATTATTTCCCAGATTCGGAGACATGAAGCCCTGTCCTAGAATTCTGAAAGCTGCTAGAGAAAGCAGCTGTTAGAACATCCTGTTGTGGGTCTGACTCTCCTCTTTGGCCGCATGCACAATTTCACTGATGGCATTGCTGACAGAATACATTTTAATTGTTTTCTGGTATGAGTCCAAATATACCAGCCTTGTTTTCTCTGTATTCAGTGATCATTCACAATGATTACTATTCAGAACACTAATCGGGTATCTTCAGCTGCAGAGAAAGGTGATGTGGTTTGCTCCTTTTGATGGTGGTTCATCTTTTTATTTTTACCCTTCACTGAGCACCCATACTGGACATCTCTAGCCTGCTGTCCTGTGAGCGGCTTCAGCGCCACGTGGCTAAAAGTGAACCCATTATCTTTACCAGGAGTCACTTCCTCTTCCTGTTTTTTTCTCACTCCAGCTAATAGTATTAACATTCCTTCAGCCTCCTAAGTTAGAAAGTTCTGAGTAATTTTTTAAAAATGTCTTCCTCTTCCTTCCATCTATTAGTTGCTAGATCCTGTTGACTCTACCTCCGGAATATTTTTCAAACTCATATCTCCTTTTTATTTTCATGGTCATTGCCCCAGTTCAAGGTCCTGTTTTCTTAGACAGACCACATGGTCCTTTTGCCATTATCTTTTCCCCCATCCACTCTAAAAAGTCCCATGTGCCCCTTCCCAGACTGTCATCACACATGTCCCTGGTCTCAGACAATCGCTGATTGGCTTTCTGTCACTATGGATTAGATTCATTTTTCCAGAACTTTGTTTATGTAGAATCATTCAGTACTTTATGTCTGACTGTATTTAGCATAATGTTTTTAAGATTCATCTATATTGTTGCATGTATAAGCAGTTTATTCCTTTTTGTTATTGAACACTATTTTTATGAATATACCACATTTTGTTTATCCATTCATGTGTTGGTGGACATTTGGATTGTTTTCAGTTTTTGGCTTTCATGGTTAAAGCTGCTGTGAACATTCGTGACTGAGCTTTTGTGTGGGCATAATTTAGTGTGGTAAACTAATTAGGGCTTTTGGTTGCAAAGGACAGAAATCTACCTCAAGCTACCTCAAGAGGGAAAGAAAGGAGGTTTATTGGGTTCCACAGTTGGGAAACCTACAGCTGACTTAATTTCCATCCTGGCAGTTCATTAAAAACTGTCATTAGGAAAGTGTCTCATTTGCTTTCTCAGTGCTTTCTTCTTTGTCAGCTCCAATCTGACAGTCTCTCTCACCATGGTGATGGGGTGGTGCCCAGCAGCACATTCAGATGTACAGTCCAGCTCCTCAGCAGCTCCAACAGAAAGAAGACTTCTCTTATGCTAACATACTCAATTCACTTCTTTGCCGGAATTCTCTCTCATTAGGTCAGCTCTCATCATTCAACCAGTTGCCACAAACAAGGGAATGGGATGCTCTTATTGACCAGGCCTTAGTCTCATATCCTCTTCTGAAGCATGGATGATGGATTGTCAGCTTTACCCAGTCATGTGGGCTTCAGTTGCCTGGGCATGAGTGACTCCATGAAACTAGAGCATTCCTATCAGGAGCCTGGAAACAGACGAGTGGCTGGCAAACCGTTCAGCTAACGACCATTGTTCATGGCACTCAAGGTGTTCTGTCATGCCATTCCATCAGCCTGGTCGTCTGTTCCTGAATGCTAAGCACTGGATCTTCTGGGTCACTGTGAATGCTGCAGTCTTCTTCTTGCCCTTGTCCATGCAGCACTCTCTGTGGCCGTGGCGAGCTCACTCACTCTAGAAGCCCAATTCAAATGTCTTGCATCTTAGAAAGCCTTCCTAAACTTGCCCTGCCTGGGTTAGTCTCTGGGCATATTATCAGTATTCGCTTATGGTTTTTACCACAATGAATCTAATCATGAAATTTCCTGCGATCCCAGCCTCCCCTCCTGGACATGACAGCATGACAGCGGGTCACTGTCCTGCTCATCTCAGCACTCCCCAGGGCCCACGCGCAGTGCCTTTTACACAGTGTGAGCTCCATAAATACTTATTGATTGATTCAGGACTTGCTATCCATTAAGAGAAGTTAATGGAGGTTTTCTGATTCCCAGCAGATGACCAATTTTGGAATGTTGTATCAGTCAAATTTCTAAGAATCAATAAGTCTTCATTTGGATTTTTCTTTCTTTCACTTAAAGAATATTTTAAAATAATTGCATTTTCCCCTCCAATTTTAACCATGTATAAGCACTGCAGAAAATTTACAAATATTAAAGTATAAAGATGATAACAAGCTTCTTCCTCTCTTAGTGCCATCATGTGTGTTATTTGTCTCTACCTCAGGCCCCTTTCCTGCCTGGTTTTTTATGAATCACATCTTAGCAAGAACTTCAGTTTTACACTGAGACTTTCTCTTACTTCTCAGTGTTCTTTACACCAGTTATTCTGATTTAAAAAAAAAAAAAGTATCCTCTATGTTGATTTGTGTGTTTCTGTCTCTCTGGACTGTAATGTAAGCCCTGTGTGGATAAAGACCTCATGTAGTTTGGTCACAGTGTATCTCCACTCCTAGAATCGTGTGGTTTGCACATAATGTTTATGGCATCAATTAATGAATGCTGTTATACATGCAGAGGTAACCATTACTTACATTTTCTTGTTTCCTTCCACTCACATAAACACTTACACACTCATATATATATGCTTATGTGTTATATATGCACGCATATGTCTACATACATACGACACTAAATACACACGCATGCATAGACTATCGTAAAGAATATGTAATATAATTCAAGACCGCTAAATACACACGCACGCATAGGCTATCGTAAAGAATATGTAATATAATTCAAGACCGCTAAACTTCCTTTGAGTGCCCCACTCACGTGCACTCCTCACTCATTATCTCTTCTGGCAGCTTCTCACTGCAGACCCGAGATGAGCCCTCACTGTGGCTGCAGGGGCACCCTCAGCCCACATGCAGGGCAGGCCGAAGTGCTGGGGGACTCAGAGCCCAGGAGCAGCCCTCGACCAGGGGTAAATAGGACCAGGGGATAACTACCCCAGCTCCCTCACCCCTCGGGAGGCACTTCTCTGGGGAGGGTTCCACACTGTTTCTGAGTCCCCTGTAGGATCAGTACCCACACCGGGAGTGAGACTGATCATGCCATATCCTATCCTGATGTCGCCTCTGATCTCCAAATCCCTGTTTCCTGCTAAAGAAGCCACTTGCACATGGCAGCTCAGTCTGAGGGTTTGTTACCTGAGACAAGGAAAAAAATCATAAAAATCATTGTGTAAAGAGTAAGAAAATGGCCTTTGCTTTGCTCTGCTGAAACCCCAGCTCGAAGATTTTGCTTTCTGCCTACCCCTTCCTCTCTGTGCTTGGATGCAGGTGGTGGACATCAGCAGTGTTTACAGGGGGTGTTTACAGCAGTCCATATTTTGGGGGGGACATCAGTTGGAGAGAGCCCCATTAGTGTGACCCTGGCTCAGAATGCAATCTTGTCCAGCACCAAGAGCTTCACAGATTCCTGAGGCATCCATTTTATAGCTGCCTCTGTATTCAGCTTTGCTTTTATCTTTTCCAATTTCTGTTTTCAAGGCATTCTGTTTTCCCCCTTTCTCCTTCATCCCTAGCCCCTCCTTTACAACAGCATCAAATAAAAAACCCATCACACTGCTGCAGCTGAAAAAAAAAAAAAAAGCCTTTGGAGAAGGCGGGTGTTGTGGCTTCAGTGTTCCTAAACCCTAAAACTGCGAGTTACAAATAAAGGGGCAGGGTGGGGGGTCTCTTAGCCCTGTGGAAGCAGCCCTCAGGCCACAGCAGGCCCTGGGGACACCATACCTCTACAGACTGGGGCATCTGTCTTGCTGAGTTCAAGTTTGAATCATCGATGTTACTGGATGGAATATTAAGGCTGTGTCCGTCGGGACTGCTCTGGCTCTCCTGCCTGTTAACTCTGGCACAGCATTGTTTTATCTAAGCGTTACTTCAGCGTTTTGTGTAGCACTCATTCATCCTGTCATTCACTCATGCCACGCTGCTAGTGACTAAGTGCTGGGGCTACAGAGATATCCAAGGCCCATTCTTTATACCCAAAGATCTCAAAATCTAATTAAGAGAGAGAGAGAAGAGACTCAGTAACGCCAGGGCCTTGTGGTTAGTGCTGTCCCAGGGCAAGTGCTGAGTGGAACTGTTCAGGAGCAATCACTGCAGAGTCAGCCACACCTGGGTTCCTTGTCTCAGCCTGAGGGATCAAGGAAAGACTCTCAGATGAGGAAGCCAGGACTCAGCTGTCAAGAGCCAAGACTCTGGATTACATAGCACTGGCTCTGTAGTAGGCTTTGTGCTGAGTTGACTGAATTTACTTAATGTCCTTGAGGCCTCAGTTTCCTGATCTGCTAAATGTCTAGAATAATATCTGTATCATAGATTGTGCAGTGTAAATGAGATAGCGTCTGAACTGTCCTAGCAGTATTCATAGCATAAATAGCAACTTAATCCATTATTAACTTTCAACAGTTAAAAAAAAGCACAGGATGGTATCCAATTCAATGGATGAGTTTGGGCAAACTCTGGGAGATTGTGAAGGACAGGGAAGCCTGGCGTGCTGCAGTCCATGGGGTCACAAAGAGTCAGATGTGACTGAGTGACTGAGCAACAAGAAGCATGGGATATTGGAAAATACCCAGTGAAGACCAGGGAGAAGGATGGCAATGTGCTGGATGAGGTGTTGCCTTGCAGGATCTTAAGGAGGGTGAATGACAGTTTATTTCTGGCTGGACAGGCAAATGAAAGGCTTCCTCTTTCTTTTCTGGTGGGCCTCAGTGAGACCCATCATATACCTGTGCTAAAACCTGCAATTTATCAAAAATAAAGCCAGAGATAGTAACAATCTTGCCTGCCACAAAAGTGGGAGGATCCACGTAAACAGGTTCTTCTGGGCCATTATTTCCTGATGAGCTTGACAGATACGTTTTAGCTCGAGAGAGCAGGGAGCAACTGCACTGCTGGGGGCCCCATTGAACAGGCGAGATGTCCCGTATATTTTTACTAAGATTTTATTTTCTCTCTCCTTCTCTCCAGCAAGGGGATGTTCAGAAATGTAACAATTAGAATTCAGTATGCTAATACGATGTCTCATTAGCAGAGCCATACAATCGCCTCTAGTGGTACATGTGCGAAGCCATGCAGGTTTCTGGAAATTAGCTCGGCTTCCTGGCGTCCCCATCTGAATCAGACGAGTCAGGCTCATTTCAGCAGCGGAAGTTTCACTGGGCTGGGGATCCCAAAACTCATTCAAAAAATTAATAAATTTTCCTCCCCTTTAATTTTTTTTAAAATTTTATTTCGTGGGGACTTATTTCATGACATATGTCGGCTTCTTCCTTGCAAATATGTCATTCAGACTTGGTCTTCTGGTTTTCAAATTTTAAACTTAAGAAAAAAAATCGATTATGGTCTAAGAGGATTAAGAGCTGTGTTTATGTTGGCCTTACATAATTCTGGAGAGAAGAAGTACTTGTGCTTTTTATTTTGTTTATGATTCTGCAAGCTATCACCCTTTCTGTCCCAAGTGGATTCTGATTTCATTAGGAAAGTGTAGATGGCTTTCAACAGATTTTGGTCATCTCGTGTATTATTTAATGGGTTCAGTGGCTGCAACCTTAAATACAGATCAGGTATCAAGTTCATACTCATGTTACCCTCCCTCTCTCCTTCCCTCTCTTTCTGCCATCCTTCCTTTATCCTCCCCTCTCCTTCTCCTTCCTTCCCTCTCTCCCTCCCTCCTTCTTCTACAAACATTTATTCAGCCCTATTAAGCACCAGGCACCATTTGAGGCACTGGAGATACACGGATGAGCAAGGCAGATGTAGTTCCTAATACATGATAGGAGAATGGGTAATTATTTAAAGAAATAAACAGTCCACAAGGTAGAAACAACCCCAGTAAGCGTTCTGAAGGAGTAGAGACACACACAGGGAGTGTCTTTGGAGGGAGTTGTATGGTCTTGGAAGACTAAGAAGAAGCCAGCCAGTGAGCCCTGGAGCAGAGAGCCTGTGACTGACCAGGAAGGTGAAGAGATGGAGCTGGGGGGCAGGGAGGGGGCGGCAGATGGTGCAACGTGGTGGCAGGGATTTGCAATTCAGAAGAGTGTTTGGAAGAATAGGGGTTATTTTAATTTTTGAATGTTTTCAGTGAGTTAGGTACATGTGCTGACTACGTTTTCCAAATCAAATCTTTTTTTTCCCCCTAGCTATTTAATTTCACCCTTCACTCCTAAGTTAAAAATTTGCATTTGATTCTACATTTAGTGAGTTGTCTTTTATTAAAAGGAAAAAAAAAAAATACTTATCTCAGGGAGTGTTGCAGAAACCTCTGATTGGAGGCCCGAAGTGTGTGTCATCCCCTGGAAAGCGGGAAAACAGCTTTTGTCACAGGTAGTTGCTTTGCTTCCTAAAGCGTAAACTCAGAGGTACAATTTAGTCAAGTAGTTGATTTAGTTGTATCCAGCTTAACTAATTAACACCAATTCCATGCTCGATTTTTTTTTTTTTTTTTCATTAGCTGAACAAAAGCCATCTCTAATGAGGTATGTATACAGGGCCAGCTGACGGTTTTTTGTGGAGATGGCAGATAAGGAGTTCTATAAACATTAACAAAGTTCTAAAAACATTTGTAGGAAATAGATAGGAACAGACATGGTAGTCAACATTTTGAACAACTGGCACAATACAATCACCGACAGTGGTGTATGGTGCCTCCAAGCTGTTCGGGGGCAAGGAGTAAATGAACACAGGGAAACGACAAGAGCACATTCACTTCTCCCCAAGAGTCCCCAAGAGTCTTTTCTCCTTCCAGCATCAACTCAAAAGTAAAAAGTCCAAGCTTTTATTTAAATATCATAGAAATCAGATATGGGTGAGACTCAAGGTATCACTCACCTGAGGCAAATTCCTCTCCAGGTTGGAACCTGTGAAATCCCACCAACTGTATGTTTTCAAAATACAGTGGTGGCGAAAGGCATAGGATAGACATTCCTGTTCCAAAAGGGAGAGAAAGGAAAGCAGGAAGACATGAATGAGGGGTCCAAGGGTCCCAGAAAGATCAAAGTTCAACAGGGAAAATTGCTTTAAACCCTAAGACTTGAATTGATCCTCTTTGGTTAAGGCTCTGCTCTCCAGGTGTCCTTGAGCTGACGTCCTGCCTTCCAGACGTCCTGGGGTGGAGGTCCTGCCCCCAAGGCTCTGGACAACCCCAGCCCAGTGTGGCCACAAGGCAAGGATGGTCATTTTGCTATGCATTGCTGAGAGAGAAGAGATAGAAACCATGGGCAGACAGATTTCAGGTCAGTGAAGAAAGGCATAATAGATAGAACTGTGCAAGAAAACAGAAGTTCTCTTTAACCAAAGGGGCTCCCAATAAGACTGTGAGGTTGGATAACTCCTAAAGGGGTATCTCTAAGTCAGCACTGTCTTCTGAGCTTGGCGATGTATGGGTTAGGATAGACTGAGAAAGACTTAAAGAATTATCAATCCATAGGTTAATACGAGAGATATACTTTATACATATTTATACTAAACATATATGTATTTGATAGAGACATAGAAATGTTATACCATAATATTATTTATATATTAATATACAGATATAAAGATTTGGATATATGCTTTTCAGTACTAAAGAATCCCATTTTAATTATTCATGAAAGAACAGTTTAATTTAGTGTATCTTATAAGCTGACACCTGCTTTCCATCTACATCCAACATTACAAAAACAAAGCTGGTGCATAAACGAGGTCAAGGAAGAAGCTAGTCATCTGACCTTCCTGTCCAGCTTCAGTGTTCCGATGTCATGTTATGCTGCAGCTGAAGGTCTGGGTGCGTCATCTGCACTGCATCATATCTAAACACCTCCTGGCATTCTCCACTTCCCTCTCCAGGTCTCCTAATAGGAATCTACATGAAAGGGTACCAAGGAGGTGACTGCACTCTGGAGTTTCTAATTATGACCAGGAAGGGCACACAATTTATAAAGAGATTTTCGGGGTTTATCACGGATTTTATTTTATCTTGGCCTTTGGACAGCCTCTGATCATCTCATTCCATGAGGGTAAAATTTTAGAATCCCTAAAGATCTTGTAGGACCCTATTCCTGTAGTTTTTAAATGTGTTCCACAGAGGTCTAGTGTTGAGAAGGGGATTCAAGCTCTTAAACAGGGAGGGTGTGAGGGGATAGAAGAAAGCAGGTGGGACCCTGGCCTTGGGAGCAAACATCAACTAGTGTAATTATGCTTTAATCTCTTTTAGGCACTAGGGTTCAAGAGGAGATTCTGCTTGATAAAAAAGTAGGGCTTTTCTATAAAGAAAAAAAGCGTTTAGAATTCCGATGGAGACCTGCCTTCTCATTGTACAGACAAGGAAATGGAGGCTCAAAGCTATCAAGGGTGTTCTCCTTGGGTCACCCACGTCACCCAGGGTAAGGCCCGGACTAGGAGCCGGTACTGTGTGTGGTCTACTAGTAGACCAAGTCTAGACTAGGGCTCTTCCCACTGTTTGTTGCTATTGATGACACAGGGAAGGCTGGTCTCAAGTTTGGGCCTTGGGAACCCCCCACGGTGATAGTGACGATAGATAATGCTTAACGAGTTCCTGCTTTGTGGTCAGTGCCTCAGAGACATTAGCTTACTTGGTCCACACAGCAGTGCTCTGAGTTAGGATCTCTTATGAATCCCATTTTACAGGTGAGGAAATGATGTTCACAGATATGTAATCCCTGGCTGACATTACACAGCTTCTAGGCAGTAGAGGTTGGATTTGAACCCCGGTGGCCTCAGTCAGGAATCTCAGCATTAACCATTCTGCTCTCTTGCCTTCCTCCTCTCCACACTGCTCCCAGAGGATAGAGGAGAACAGATACTACCAGATTATTTTATCTGACTTTACTATACCCTTTTAAACAAACATAACAGTATCCAGCAACCTTTCCTTTATTGAATGTTCTTCTACAGTGTCATGCCATTAGGTAGTATGACCTTGATGAAGATATAACCTTTCCTGTATCAAAATGGTCAATCTTCATTAATTTTTACTCATTAGTTAAAGGCTGGTATAATTTGGAGAAAGTCTAAATTATAGAATGCATTGTATTTTATTACTTTTAAACATGTGCCTTAACAAAATTATACACGAGTACTCCCTTCTGGGACTCACTTCAGTGATTTGTTATTACCATTGATACTACTTATATGTAAATGAAAGGAAAGCTTAATATGAGCACCTGGCTTGTTCTTTTCCATCCTAACTTATCCTGCCTGGTAACCTATGTAAATGGCCTTATTATCTCTCGCCAGGCCAGCTATGATGGACTCCATTCATTGCCTTGAGCTTTGCCCATCACGTTTTTTCTATGTAATTTTCTCAATG
The DNA here is from genome assembly GCF_055505025.1 of Bos grunniens. NCBI lineage: Eukaryota > Metazoa > Chordata > Mammalia > Artiodactyla > Bovidae > Bos > Bos grunniens. The sequence continues at coordinate 9,349,950 of NC_141182.1, forward strand.
ACTGCTGTTAAAGTTCAGCCTTAAAGCATACCATGAGCAGTGATCCACACCTCCACCTGCATCAATGTTTAATTCCTCCTCCACCCTTTACCGTCCTGCCCGCCCTCCCACCCCAGCCCTAGCTACATGGCTGACCCCATGGTCTCTCAGATTCTTGGCTGCTTCCCTATCTTTGCTTGCGGTCCCTCCCATGAGCACCATCTATTCCCAGTCTGCTCACCTCCTGGAAGTCTTCCTGGGTTCTGTGAATGAAAAATGTTGCCTGCCATATCAGTAAACAAAGGACGTATCAGCCATCAAGCCACCACTGTGTGTGTGTGTGTGTGTGTGTGTGTGTGTGTGCTCAGTCATGTCCAACTCTCTGAGACCCCGTGGACTGTAGGCCTCCAGGCTCCTCTGTCCAGGCAAGAATACTGGAGTGGGTTGCCATTTCCTCCTCCAGGGCATCTTCCTGACCAGGGATTGAATTGGAGTCTCTTGCATCTCCTCCACTGGCAGATGAGTTCTTTATCACTGTATCACCTAGGAAGCCATATCAAGCCTCCACAACTGTTCCCAATGGTGAGCCTGAGGGAATGCAGGATGAGAACAAGCAGAATGCCCCCCATCAAGGGTGGTGCCTTGCAGCCACCCCAAAAGGCACACCCTGAGGGGAAGCATGATGGGAAGTAATAGGATGCTGGCCCTAGATAGCTAAGGTGAATATCAAAGGAATGATTTCAGTGAGTCCACACTCTTGCTACCCATACATAGAAAAGCGCTGAATTCATTAATATTTTCTGTTTTTTTTTTTTTTTAATTAACAGTAATCTTTTAATGCTCTGACTCCCTGGTCTTTGTTGTAAAACACCTGTGTATCCTGGCTCTTCCCTTACGAATTCCTAGCCATTCCTCAAGGTGATCTCAGAGGCTGCCTCCTGGGCTTGAAGTCCTCAGAAAGTCCACCAAATAAAACATAATTCTCAACTTTTAGGTTGTCGTTTTTTCCCAGTCAATAGTTCCAGGTGTCAACCATCATCAGTTTGTCTTGTGAAATTTCCTAGGGCTTTGCCCCTCCCAGGGGGCTACCTTCAGCTTATTGCCTCTGCTATACTCTGTCTCCATGTGGGCAGCCATCTTTATAATCCTACCACCTGGTTACTTATTTAATGCTTACTGAGTACTTCTGGGGAGGGGTGTGTGTGTGTGTATGTGTGTGTGTGTGTGTGTGTGTAGTGGAAGTAAAGGGTGGTTGGCAAGAAGAAGGAGTCAGGGGAGAGAATAGCAAGTCTAAAGGATTTCCTCTCATTTGGGGATTCCTGTATCACCCACATTAGAATTCCTTAGGATTCTGAATAATCATGGATTCTCTGGCCTGGCCAAGGCTGATCAAAGCAGGGTTCCTGGGTGGGGGAGGGGAGCAAGGATTTGCATTTTAAACATGCTCTACAGATAATCTGTACACATTAGTGGCTAAGAAGCTCTGCCCTCTGTGCCGAGATGCACATCGAGCCTGGTTTGAAGAATGTGCATTAGTCCTTGTGACAGAAGGAGAGCAAGAGAGCTTCTGAGTTCTGTACAGTCTGTGGCGTGGATTCATTTAGAGAGAGACACACTCCATAGACAGAATGGGCTCTCAAAGGTGAGAGCGGCCCCGGGAGAGACACAGTTGGCAGACAGAGTGTGGGCCATGTCAGAAGGCGAGAGACCCCAGGGTGTGGGGGGTGGTTGGTTTTCACGGGCTGAGTAATTTCATAGGCTAATGAGTGGGAGGATTATCCCAACTCTTTCCGGGAAGGGGCAGAGGTTTCTAGATATCGGGCCACTGCCAGCTTTTCGGCCCTTTATGGTTGGCCTTAGAACTGTCATGGCACCTGTGGCTGTGTCAGTCAGCTGATGCATTATCATGAGTGTACAACAGTCCCCTGGAAGGCGATTCTCATGCCATCTTAGTCCCACTCAGTTCTAACCAGTCTTTGTCACGTCCTTTGAGGCTATTTCATTTTCCTTAAAAGTTGTGCCCTGCCCCCTTCCCTCCTGTTTCAATAGGGCTTTTTCGAGAATTAAATGGAACCGTGTATCGATATTGCTGGTTTGAGGGCCGAGAGCCAAGTAGGTGCTCAGTAAATATTCTTGTGATGATTGTTAGTGTCATTAGTATTCAAATCATGCCCTTATTTTTTTAAATCTTTTTTTGCACAGTTACAACCTTCTTCCTCATCTCTGTGTCCAGACTCAGAGCCCAGGGTTCGGGGAGGACCAGGTGGTCCTTGGCGCTCAATGTCCTATTGAACAAAGAAAGACTGGCCACAGTATAGTCAGGAGGTAGACCCAGAGGGCAGCAGGTTATGACTCTTCTGAGTGAGGGGGCACCTCTCCTGCCCCTGGCCAAGCTCAGCTCATCATCCTGAGGGGACCTTCTTTCCAGCATCTTCCTATCTGGATGACAGAACCCCACCCCTGCCAACTGTCCCTCCCAACTCCTGACCCTGGATGGGGAATTGAAGAAGGCCTGAGTCCTGGAGTCTGTCATCATGCAAGGAACCCTTGCAAGTTCTCCACTTGTGGTGATGAACCAAAAAATCCTGCCTTCATCACTCGCTTAGCTGGAGACAGTTTGTAGTGGGTGGTATCTGGGCTCATTAAAATGAACCTGGAATATCCATAACTTGTATTACCCAGCAACAACCAACCCCTCAAAAATCTGTGCAGGCAACTTATGATTTTGAAAACTACTAGTAACTCCCTCTTCAATACCCACTCTCCCTGCCAAATGGTTGAGATTCCAGGCCAACTGGGTGTCTGCTTATTTACATAATTAATCTAGTATGACGTCTTTATATGTCCCTCCTCAGCTTTCTCTTTTCTGGATAAATAAGCCCCAAATCCTCCATCCATAAGCCCTAATTTTACAACCTTTTAATCATTTTTGTGACTCCCTCCTGAATCTTCTTTGGGCCCCATTTAAGCCTTATCTCAATTTAACAGACATGCTACACAGGCAATTAGTAGAGAGGAATCCATTAGAACCTGGCACCGTCTTAGCCCCAATTTGGACCTGAGTCTCTCTCCTTTTCTTTGCAAGGGTCACATGGAGGATTCTCATCACCTTCTTCTTGACAAACAGACTCTGGATGGGCTGTCAGTTTTGCTTTGCCACAAGATGTTCTTCCAAGGTTTGGAAGAACCAGTTCTCATAAAGGCAGGAGCCAAAGGACATGCCTGAACCCAGGAGGGAATTCTTTCCCAAATGGGTTTCATGCGTGTGATTTCAGTGCATGGACACAGCAGGGGTTGGCTGGAGAGAAAGATGGTCAGCAAGGTTGAACCCCAAGCCTCTGGGGCACTTAAGGAAGCCAGGCCCTGTCTGACAGTTTGCGCAGATTCTGCCAGGCAGGCCTGCTGCTCTGTGTCCTGTGATCTTATCTGACCTTTTCTGGATGGCCATTTCCTTATCTGACTTTAGGCTGAGCCAAAAAACTGAGCTACTCACAGGCTGGGGAGAGGCTGACTCTTGAGTTTTCAGCATCATGTAGCAGCCAGTACACGGCTTAGCTGTCACCAAACATTCCGTAAAAGGCCTCCGGTAGAATCAGGACACGGCCAAGGGAGAAGGGACGCTTCTGGGGTTCTTAGGTTGGGAATTTTCTAACTAGGGATGTTCTGAGAGTAGAAGAGAAGAAAGGGGGTGGGGCTGCCTGAGATGGTAAGCTGTCACTTTACAAAGACAGACCCCCGTCATCGCCACTTCGTGCTGCACATCTGTGTCCTCTCGTGGTCCTAATCTCTTCTGGGCTGCATTTCCGCCTTCCTCAGCGTGGTCTGATATTTCCCAGGGCCTTTTTTGACAGGGTGCAAACAGCAGGGATGTATATCTGAGCAAGCTTGAGCAAATATAGACGTTCCTGTTTTGCTGCCATGTCAACAATCTCAAGGTGAAGCCCCCATCAGTCCAGCAGTTAATTTGGTGAGGGAGCTCATTGTTGTGTGCAAAAATCAAATAGAATCCTTTGGGGCTTTTCTTAGGCAGCATCACATGTAGCTCTGGTCTGAGATCAATAAAGCAGAACCTGCTCTTCATTACACGTTAATAATGTGCAAGCAGAAGCCAGAGCGGGGAGCCAGCCTCTCAGTCTCCCCACAGAAAGACCGCCTGACTTTGCTGTAAGAAGTGTGCTGATTATGGCCATGCGACTCGTTTGTGCCCGCAATTGCCCTTCAGCCTGTGAGTTTCAGAACTGGAGTGCCTTCTGCATTGTGAAGAGCTACTCATAGCACTCATGACATCTTTAGAAAAGCCATATCCTGGGCTTAAAGTGCTCCAGAAAGATCATTAGCCGGACATTAGCCGAGCAAGTTAATAACAATTAATAATCGAGAGACTGTGGGCTGTGGTACCGCCGGAGTGAACCTAGGGAGGGTTCTCAGTTCCCCACTGCCTGAAGCCAGACCTTTTGGTGACCTTGGAGCTAGACATGGCAGGAAGGGTTTGGGATTCCGTATAAGCATGCTGGGGCTGCTGGAACAAAGTACCACAAACTTGGTGGCTTAAATCAACAGAAATTCATTTTACTCTCACGGTTCTGGTGGCAACGGCGTCTGAAATCAACGTACACGTTTCCCCTGCTATCCGAAAGTAGAGTGTTTCTGGGAAGCCGTTCCTGAAGTGAAATGGCATACAGCAAAGAAGGAATGACCTTAGGGCACCTCTTGCACAAAAATGCACGAGATAAACTGAGATCAAGCACAGTTCAAAGCTACGGCTGCTCATGCTGAGAAACTGAGTGCAGTTCTCTGGGGAGGAGCTTGGCGGTACCAGTTTTGCTCTTGGGGTGTGCTGCCTTTATAACCCCTCGCCACAAAATAAAGGCTGAATGCAATTTTCAATTTTCCTGCTTTTTCGTGAAAGTGAAAATCCTCTTCAAATTTCTTTACGTTGGAGCAAACAGGTGTTAATGTAGGTTTTTCACGAAAGAGAAGTGGTGTGAAGCAAACTTTTGAAAAGAGGGGGATTCCTATATCGCAAGGACATGATCCTGAAGACTGTAGAGAACCTGTCCATGCTTCTCTCCTAGCTTCCTGTGTTGCCAGCAGTTCACGGCATTCTTTTGCTTGTAGGCACATCCCTCCAGTCTCTGCTCCGCCACCACAAAAGCCCTGGTATGTCCACATTGGGTGCATAAGACCAGTGTCTGTTTAAATCGTTTGGTGCCCTTGATGTAACAGGTCATAAATATTTTGAATATCGTTCATGCCAAGGTCAGTATCTCTTTCACCAGGTGACTGTGAAGAGTAAAATCAGATATTTCGTAGGAAAGCTGTCTGCAACGTGTGAAGTCCTGTGTGAAGGCTTTTGCTGTTTTGTTGCTGGGGAGGTTTCAGTTTGATTCTGATAAGATGGAAAGATTCAAGCCGTGACACTTGCTCTTAGAGGTCTCCATGACTGCCATCAGCCTATAATGTAGTTTTGGCTGAGGCTTTCTGGAATGGACAGTATGGAGACATCTGTACTGTTATTGAAGGCTTAAAGGTTGGAAATTAAAAGTTTGCATTTTCCTTGGAGTCAGGCAGTCCTGCTTCAAGCTCTGGCTCTGTCTACCACTGACTCCTGAATGGCCTTGGGTGTGTCCCGGAGACTCTGTTTCCTCATCTATGAAATGGGGTAGTGACACCGAGGTCACAGGTTACCTGAGGAGTGAATGCAGTGGTAAGACACAGAGTAGGGTCCAGGCCTGGATTTGCCAAGTGAAGCTCTCTGTTCCTCAGTGATAAATGAGAGTCCTATCTCCGAAGGCTGAGGTAGAAACTCTGTAGGCAAAGCCTATGTATGCAAAGCCATTATTTCAATGCTAGAGTGTCTATGGCCTCAATAAATATGATCTGTTAATAATATGAGTAATAGAAGTTCCATGAGGGCAAGACGCTGGCCTGGCCCATTCCAACTGGGTCTCTTATGCCTGAAGCAAGGGCTGGTGAGTTGTTATTCCTCAATAATATACACCAGACAAATGAATGAATAAATGAATGAGATTTCCTGGAGGTAGGATCAAGAACCTGAATTTTTGAGATCTTTACCCGTAAGCTTCCCAGGCGGTACAGTAGTAAAGAATCCGCCTGCCAATGTGGGAGACCCAGGTTCGACCCCTGGATTGGGAAGATCCCCTGGAGAAGGGAATGGCAACTCACTCCAGTATTCTTGCCTGGAAAATCCCGTGGACAAGGGGCCCTGGAGGGTTACAGTCCATGGGGTCACAAAGAGTCGGACACGACAGCGACTAACACTTCACTTCATGCATTGCTCTGGGATGCAGCCATGATTGAGAACTACTGGCACAAACATTCGTTTTATAGATAATGAAATTGCAGCCATGAATGCTAGGTAACTCGCCCCAAGAGCACTTGGTTAATTTCTTCAGCAAACAGTCATTCCTTCCTTTTATTTAACAAACATTCACTGAGTACTTACAACATTGTTGGTGATATTTAAACCCCAGGTTCTACCAAAAAGAATAAGAGAGCACCCCAGCCCTTGATGAACTTGTGGTCTGGTAGAAGCTTCAGATCTATAAACAAAGGACTGTATTACCACAGGCCATAATTTCATATTTACACACATGGTGAGCTGGAGGAATGCAGATGAGGAAGCATCAGTCCTACGAGGTGGTCAGTGGAGACCAGCTGGGAAAGTCATCTATACATAGGGTGACTGGGGCACAGAGAGGCTGGGAGACTCCCAGGCAGCTAAGAGGGAAGAATAGAAGGCACGGGATGGAGCATGGCACATGGAAGGTCATGGAAATAGTGATTCATCCAGAGAGGCTAGAGCAGAGGGCCAACACCTCTGAGGTTGCTCATGTAGGCTGGGAGAAGGACACTCCAAGGGACAGTCCCAGCAAGGTCAAAGGCCAGGAGTCAACAAATAGATTGAGAGGTTTGAAGAACTGAAAGGGAAATCATGTGCATGATGGAGAGAGTGGCCAGAGAGTGGCCAGAAATGCAGTTTGATGGATAGACAGGGGCTAGATCCTTCTGGTCTTTGAGTGCTGTGGTAAAAAGGTTCAAATTTACTCTGATTCAATGGAAACAGTTGGTTAACTGTAAGCGGGGGACATTCAATGAGCTAAGCTTTAGCATCACTCCTGTGACTATGATGGAGCAGAGAGAACAAGTTTGCAGCGGGGAGAGTCACCCAGAGGCTGTGAATGTAGTTCAGGTGGGAGGTGACAGGCTAAAGTAAGCTGATGACCCTGGAGATGGAAGGACACCCATGCATCACAATGTGCTTTCATAAAATGTATGGGCGTGCCGTGTGTTCAGGGTCTGTAGCCCCGCCCTCTTCTACCACCACATCCTCAGAGGGACCACACTGTAACGGCTCACCAGGAGGCAGGATCACTGAGTCAAGGAGACTTCCTGGTGTGGATGGAAACCCAACAGAGCAATTATTCAGTTCAGTTGAGTCTCTCAGCCGTGTCCGACTCTTTGCGACCCCATGAATTGCTGCATGCCAGGCCTCCCTGTCCGTCACCAACTCCCGGAGTTCACTCAAACTCATGTCCATTGAGTCGGTGATGCTATCCAGCCATTTCATCCTCTGTCATCCCCTTCTCCTCCTGCCCCCAATCCCTCCCAGCATCAGGGTCTTTTTCAATGAGTGAATTCTTCTCATGAGGTGACCAAAGTATTGGAATTTCAGCTTTAGCGTCAGTCCTTCCAATGAACACCCAGGACTGATCGCCTTTAGAATGGACTGGTTGGATCTCCTTGCAGTCCAAGAGACTCTCAAGAGTCTTCTCCAACACCACAGAGCAGTTATAGAAGAAACATATTCCAAATGTGGTTGCCGTTTGATTCTAAAGGAGTTTAAAGACTTTTTTTGTTAGAATCCTGTCGATTTTAAAGGATTAAGACCTAACTCAAAATATGAGATGTATGGTTCACTTAACTGAAAAAGTCCGGGAAATTGAGCTTCAGGAGCAACTGAATTTGGGGCTTGACTATTATCAAATTGAATTCATTTCTCTCTGTCTATTGACACTGTTTTCTTCTCTAGTGACTTCAATCTTAGGCAGGCTCTTCTCATGAGGTACCAAATGGTGCTGGCAGGCCCAGATTTGTAGCCTCATGGTTTCACAACTCCATGGAAAGAGAGTTGTTGTTTTCCAACCATCCTTGCCCAGGACTGGTCATGACTGACCCAGCTTGAGTCCTGTGAACATCCCCAATCCAGGCACAGTGCCAGGTAGACTGCTGAGATTGAGCAGGCCAAGGTCACATTACCAGCTCTGGAGCTGGAAATAGGGTCACCCTTAATTTTATAGCTTAAATGTGGAGAGTGAGGTGGTTTCCCAAAGGCATACTTGGTGCTGCTGCATGAAGCTGAGAGATTGTGGGTAGACCAGAAGGACATATGTCTGCGATCAGCCCCTGCAGTCAAGCGCAGGGCTCTGCTCAGCCCTCCTGCGAAGGTGTCAGAGATGAATAATTCAGTCCCTGCCCTCCAGATGCTTGTGGGTACCAGGGATGCAGATGCATACAGAAGCCTCTTTAATGTGAGCCTGCCTGCGGTGAGTGTCCTGATTTGGTAGCTTCTCTAGTACCATAAAGCTCCAATTGCTTATTCAAAGGGCACCTGGGGCTTGGCACACGTTTCTTCACATTTTTTGTTTTAAAGTCAATAAACTGTTTCTGGCACCTTGGCTGGAAGTTAAACTTGGGTTTTTCTTTCCCCTGATTGAGGAGCTGAGATGTCCAAAGTCGACTCTCAGTAGTAGCATTGGGTTGTTAGTGTCAGTTGCTAAGTCGTGTCTGACTCTTTTGCAACCCCATGGACTGCCAGGCTCTTCTGTCCTTGGAATTTTCCAGGCAAGAATACTGGAGAAGGTAGCCATTCCCTTCTCTCGGGGATCTTTCAGACCCAGGGATTGAACCCGGGACTCCTGCATTGCAGGCAGTTGTTTTGTTGTTTTTTTTTTTCCATCTGAGCTACCAGGGAAAAACTGGGTTAGTCTGACCCAAGATCTGGGAGTCATGGCTGCAGCAGCCACCAGTTCCATTGTCAGTGTAGAACAGGTGACCTGGGACCAGGACCACTGGGGCTGTCAGAGGAGGGGCTCCGTGTGAGAAGTTGCCCACAGAAAGCACTGGGGCATCCCGAGTTCCATCCAGGTAGTGACTGCAGTGAGGTGTGTGTGTGTAGGGAGATGTTTGGCTCCTCCATATCACTGTTATCATCCGATGTGGACTACCATTTCTTTGCTTCTAATAGATATTCACTTTCCATTTAACACATATTTCTAATATTTTGCCATTTAACACATATTTTGTAAACTCTGTGGTGGATTGGCTAGTTATTCAGCAAATCACTTTCTTCTTTTTCCAGGGCACCCAGCTAGGTTACCTTTTCCAGTCTCCCTTAGGCTGGATTCTGCCCAGTGGACTGCAGGCTTATGTAAAGGGAAGCCTTACTTCTGTAGAACCTCCTGCGTAGGCCTCCATGAATATTCGTCTTTTGTCCTGTCCACCAGCTGGAGGCAGAGAGTCTCCGTGGGCACAGCAGAGCCGCAAGATGGAAGGAGGCTGCTTTGAAGACAGGGAGTCCTCAAACCCCCTCGCCCACTCCAAATAAAAGGAGCCATATAGATTGTGGTGGGAGTGATAGATGAATCTTCATGGTATTAATTGTCAAAATTTTGGGAGTTTATTTCTGTCTTGCTTTAGTAACTAGAGTTTAGCCTACCTTGACTAATCAATGAGTTATAAAATACGACTGTATGCTAGGGATTAGTATTAAGCAAAGTAGGTACAGCTCTTACCTTGATGAGGTTTTCAGTCTTACCTGGAATTTTATCTGTTCTCACCTCCTCCCTCATTCTTGTAGGCATTCACAAATAATGCTAGAAACAATAATCTTGAAGTAGCTTTGGTGAATATCCAGCAGAGTCATCCACTGGATCAGGTCTTGGAAATGAACACCTTGCTTATCTGTGGGTCACAGCCTGATCCTGCAGCTTGAGAGATTTTTCAGTTGTGCAGATGAAAGACCTTTTATTATATGCAAAATCTGTATTTTTTTCCCTTCTCTCTCACTTTCTCTTTCTAAACCAGCTTTTCTGTTGGCTAGAATTTTATCCACCCAGTCATCCTTCCATCCATCCATCCATCTATCCATACACCCATCCAATCTTTCTACATAGTTTTTATTGATAATGTTTTTCTTTTCAAATGCTCATTTGCCACGGGGTTCTAAGATACTGACATGCATAGTCCTTTTTAACTCAAATGACAATCCTACATTATGGTAAGTGCCATAATTATCACTTAATACATGAGGAAACTGATGTCCCAAGACACTTATCTAAAGCTATAGTAAGTGGGGAGGCGGGTTATGCTAGAGCCTGGTTTCTTAGTCACTGCGCCATTCCCCATCCCACCATTTATCAGGATGCTGCCAAGTGTTGTGTTTGATGAAGGGCTCATACAGGGTAACTGACTTGAAGAAGTTCATCCTGTGTGTGTGTGCGTGTGTGCGCATGCACGCATGTGTTTTTGCATGAAGATGGAATTGTTGGAGAAGACTGCCACGTAAATAGTTAATACAGTTGGAAAGGTGGTGAGAAAAATAGCTAAGAAAAGCAAGGAGCCCTGCAAGAGACTGGAAGGCACCCTGCTAATCCAAGGTGATGAGAAACACAGGGCTCTAGCCTACAAAGGGGGAGCTGTCAGAGGGAAGCAGGGACTGAAAGTGTGCATTCTAGAGTCAGACTGTTTGACCTCATGTCTTCAGACTTTCAGCTGGGGACGTCTTAGGACAGGTTACCACATGTCTGTGACTCAGTTTCCCCATCTATAAAATTGAGATAATATAGGTCATACTGAAAGGGTAATGTTAAGGATTAAATGATATAAGGTTGTAAGAGTTCACTGAGGAAATATACTTTGAAGGGGACCTCACATACGATAAATTCTTGATAAACATCAGCTTTGATCATGATGATAATGGTTGTGCTAATTTGGAATTAGAGGCAATTGAACAAATGTTCCTTCCTTTTCCTTCTTCATAAATAGTACTTGTGTGTGTTTACCTCGGTCTGTGGTGTTGTTTCTCAAGTTCTGAATTGTCCCAGCTCTGCCACCACCTGGCTTTGCATGTAACCTGTCTTGACCACTTTTTCTCTCTAGAAGAAGTGTGGAGTTGTATGCTCTGGAGCTAGAACTGCCTGGAATCACACTTAGCTGTGTGCCCTTTTGCAAGTAATTCAGCTTCTCAGAGCCTCGGGTTTTTTCATCTGCAAAATGGGACTGAAAATAGTAACCATCTCACCAGGGAGTTTTAAAGAATGGTGAAGTGACCCACAAAGGCTATTAGCCTAGTTCCTGGCACACAGTAATCTCTTAATGAATGCTAGCCATTCTCACTTTAAAATTAAGAGGTCCCTTCAACTTTACTCTGTGGGTATCCCTTATGCGCTTTACCTCTATTTCACTTCGGATAATTGTGTTCAGTGCCCTGCAGTGCATTCCTGATTTCTAAACTAATTTCGGCACAATCTCCATTCTGGTTGGTTCTCTGAGAAATGCTCCTCTGTAATGCATATGATAGCAGGACTCACTCATTACCAGGTTATTTTAGGCAAGAGTGATTTTTAACTCATTACCCGGATAATTATTGCAGTTATCTAGTTGCCTTTCTGTGCCCAGACTTAATAAGCTCTGAGGATGGGTGGCAGTGCTTTTCTTGACTGAGATAAGAGAATTATTGAGACTCTCGGGGAAAAGTGTGAGAACTTAGAGGCACAGAGAGTGGCTGCATCAGTCAAATGGCCAGATGTGAGACGGGCTCAGCTCTGCTGGGAACCTGGGTGGGATTTCCTTAATCGTGGGATATTTTCAGTGTGCCTGAGATGTTAATTTTGCTTATCGGAAAGATGTCCAGAAGTGGTGAATGCATGGGCCCACACACAGGTGCTTAGTAACTTACGTGTGCATGCTCAGTTGTGTCCGGCTCTTTGTGACCCCATGGACTGTAGCCCTCCAGACTCCTCTGTCCATGGAATTTTCTAGGCAAGAATACTGGAACAGGTTTCCATTTCCTACTCCAGGGATCTTCCCGACCCTGGGATCGAACCCTTGTCTCCTGCCTTGGCAGGCTGGTTCTTTACTGCAGAGCCATCTGGGAACCTCTTAGTAAGTTACACACATGTAGAAAGTGAGACATAGCTAATTCAGTCTTGCGTCCCTCAACACCTAGGGGTCAGGTAGACTGGTTGGCTACATTTTATAGTGGCTAAGAGCAGGCATCAGCAGATTTTTCTGTGAATACTTTAGTTTTTGTGGGCTGTTTCAGCTACTCATTTCTGCTGCTTCAGTGTGAAAGCAGCAAAAGGCAATATATAAATGAACAGATATGCTGTGTTCCAATAAAACTTTATTTGTTAACACTGAAACTTGAATTGCATATAATTTTCATGGGCTGCAAACTATTACTTTTCTTTAAAAAAAAAAAAAAAAACAGTTTCAAATGTAAAAACCATTCTTTCCTTGCAAGCCTTACGAAACCAGGTGGTGGACTGAATCTCACCTATAAGCTGTAGCTTGCTGACCCCTGGATTATAGTCTGCATCATGTAACACCCACTCCTTCCATTATTTGCTGTCTGACTTTGGGCACGTTCCTAACTGCTCTGTGTCTCAATTTCCACATCTGCAAAATAGGAATAACAGTAATAGCACCCTGTACATTAGAGGGAAGATTAAGAGTTAGCAGAGGTGAAATGCTTAAAATGGTGCCTGGTACATAGCACAACCCTGAGAAATATTAACTGTTGATGTAATCATTTCACATTTATCATCTCACCAACTTCTTCCAACCACACGGTGGGGGAGGTAGTATTAACATCCCCATTTCCCAGATGAAAAGACTGAGGCATGAGGATGCAAAGTCATTTGTTCAAGGCCAGGGATAGAACAAGACTTATTTACAGTGGGGACCTATTTTTGACTAACAAGGGAGAAATCTTCAGTTGCTATAAAACTACTACTGTTTTCTTTGTTATGATGCTCCAAGGCTCTCTTCCCCCCGACCTCTTTATCCTTCAGCATTTGTCTATAGCTCTCAGAAACTGGCCTTTGGCAAGGGGACGAGGGTGGTGGAGAGTGGTGACGAAACACGCAGGTGATCACAAAGGAGTGATAAATCAAATGACAGCAGCAGAGCAGTGGTCACTACTTTAAAACATTTTCTTCCCATTGTTCTCTTTTTTGGGCACACTGTGGAGTTTACATTTGGGACATCCCCGACAGGTGTGCCAATTGTTAGGGGTTACGGTTGCACGATGCACATTTATCCTCTCCATTACATGATTCTTTCCTCCCTAATGCACCAAATGAGAAGATTGGCTGATTTTCATTTTCCCTAAAAAGTAAAATTTCAGCTTAAATCATAGTCTGTGATGCACTTAGCGGTGACATCAGCTCCTACCTGGAAGCCGTTCTTCCTCATTCCCTCTCTCTCTGAGAATAATCAGGTCTATTTTGATTTAGAGGTGCATTAGCTCTACTTAGAGCTAAAGATCAACTTTGACTCTGTGGAAGTTACCTAAAATCTAAATGGTAACAATCCATCCCAGTTAGAGCTTGATGTATTCATTCCTTTCCCTCCTTGCTCAGATAATTTATGAAAGGGTAAGAGATCCGAGAAAGTGTCAGAGTGGATTCCAGAGGGATTTAAATTACTGGGACAAAAATCACATGTGATTGGTAGCTGATATGTTCGGCCTGTTCCCCTGTGGTCAGTTTCTAAGGTCTTCCTCTCAGAAGACAGATGACCTCAACCTACAGAAATCTGCTCACCACATTCCTTCACAATAGACTCTGCCCATCTTTGCAAGCTACATCTGCAGCACTTGGGCAGACCTGTCCATTCTGTGTCATGAACCCCCTCATGCATGGAGAGACCCCTGTCCCTCTGCAGGGTCAAACTCCCCCGAAGGGGAGAAAAGTTAGAATCTTCTCCACATATCCCAGCTCCACAACTCATTAATCAAGTCCTTGGAGCAAGTTGCTTAATTCTTTACTGTCTCTGTTCCTCTGTAAAATTGGAAGGCAATGTTAATACCATCCCTCAGGGGCTTATAAGAATTAATATTTGTAAACTACCTAAAATGGTGTTTGACACATAGGAGTCACTCCAAAAATGTTTACTAGGATTAAAAATATTAGGTGATAAGAGCTGGGAGAGATTAAGTTACTTGCCAGCTATAAACTTTCAATGGCATCCCATTTCTCGTGAGATAAACCCTAATCTCCTTAATCTGGCTTACAAGACCTTACTTAGTTCACCCACTTGGCCTTATTCCACCCACCCATCTCTGTCCCCCAGCTACACAGTCTATCTTTCGGTTGGTTTAGGGCACTGATGTGCTGGAGCCAGCTCATACCAGCCTGAGAATCAACTGAGATTTTTCAGGAATTTTGCAAGTTGGTTATTAAATATATCTATCGTTAAAATTAAATTATGTAAACTTAAAATTGACTAAGTTATGTTAAAAACAAGAGCAATAAATGTGGAAAACATCACTTTCTAATTATTTGTATCACATTTTACTGTTATCTATGCTTTTGAGGTTATTTAGTTCTGCTGTAGCCATCTGATGAAATCTATATAAGGACGTGTTACCATTTCACATCTATTCCCTGCCTTTCATTCCATGACACCATATGATGTCGGCTTAAAGTCAGCCATACTGGGTGTAGGTACACCACAAGAATAGACAAACACTACAGCTTATTGTTTGCTGATGATCTAGAACAGCAGTCGGCAAAGTTTTTTTCTGTAAAGGGCTAGATCATAAATATCTTAGGTTTTGTGGGCAATAAGCCCTCTGTTACAGTTACTCAACTCTGCAGCCATAAAAAGCAGTCACAGAGAATACATAAACTAATGAGCATGACTATGTTTCAATAAAACTTTATTTACCAAGACAGCAAGTTTGTGGTTTGCTGACTTCTAATCCAGACTTACAAAATATGGAAAAAATGTTCATATTGCCAATTGACTTTTAAAAATGTGTTGCATCTGGTAGCTATTGTATTTTGTATATCCCCCCAAAACCAGAAGATATATTCTTTCAACACTTGAAAAGTGTTGTATGACTCAGCAAGGAAGCTGCTCACATCATTGACAGATGACTGAAGTTCTGACTTCTTCGTTGTTTCCCCTTCATCTTGCTTCAGTTCAGTTCAGTTGCTCAGTCGTGTCCAACTCTTTGTGACCCCATGGACTGCAGCACGCCAGGCCTCCCTGTCCATCACCAACTCCTGGAGTTTACTCAAACTCATGTCCATTGAGTCGGTGATGCCATCCAACCATCTCATCCTCTGTTGTCCCCTTCTCCTCCCACCTTCAATCTTTCCCAGCATCAGGGTGTTTTCAAATGAGTCAGCTCTTCGCATCAGGTGGCCAAAGTATTGCAGCTTCAGCTTCAGCATCAGTCCTTCCAATGAATATTCAGGACTTATTTTCTTTAGGATGGACTGGTTGGATCTCCTTGCAGTCCAAGGGACTCTCAGGAGTCTTCTCCAATACCACAGTTCAAAAGCATCAATTCATCTTGCTTAGCTTAGCTTAAATGAAAAAAATCAATCAACACTGATATGGAAACTACACTTGTTCATCAATGGTGACCATAAGTTGGGTACAGATATAAAAATTTGGCAAAAGTCAACAAAAGCATTCTATGAGACTCAACTGACTATGTGTGGAATTTACAATAGAGATATTGTGTGTTTTATGATTGTTAATTATGTGTTACTTATCTCAGATCTAAGTAACATTTATAGCAAACTTATATATGCATGTATACATACATATGGGTTTTTATAGAGGGCCAGCTATCTTTTCTCAGTTAACTTTCATGAGCACTGCTCCAAGGGTGCAGGTTCTTTCAGCCTCTGGGCCTTTGTTGGGTCCTTTCACATGAAGCAGCTTTTCCTTCATCACTTAGCCTATTTAACTCGTACTCATACTTTGGTTTGCAGCTTAAATGTTAACTTCTTCAAGAAAGAGTTCCCTGATTTCCCCAAGACTAACTGAGCTCACCACATTATGCTCATCTTTCCTTGCAATGCTTGCCTTCATTATAGTTGCATGGTAACTTTTGTGGTGGCTTATTATCTCCTTTCACCAAAGGAATGCAGGTGTCTCCAGGCAGGTATGGCCCATCGTGTATTTGGAGCCTGACACAAGTAGAGCCTACTTTCTACTTTTTCTAGAAAGTAGTGGACCCTCAATATATTTGTAGCTGAGCTGAATTTTCATTTAAAATAAAATGAGCTCTGTATTTAAGAGTTTCAGCATCAACTCCCTCCCACTCAAGTTAGGTATAAATGCAGCAAGTTAAGCAATAAGTTGCCAAACGCTCTGCTGCAACATGCTTGAAATTCAGTTTTGAGGCCCCAGTCAGTGCTGAAATCAATGCCCACTTTCTCCAGGTATAGTAATTATTTCTCATATTGTTATTGACTATCTCTTTAAATACCAGCCAGGACAAATCTATTTCTCAAGCTGTTATAAATGATTTGAAGCAGGAAGATGAATGGAATGGAACGAGGGTTGTTTAAAAGATTTCTCCCCCTTCAGCACTGGTCAAGAAACGAATGGTTAGTGGCCACCAACCCATCCCAGGCGAAAGCTAGGATCATTTTCCAACCCATTCACTAGTGACCTCAATCATCTAAGTGCTGGTTTCAAAACCCTTATTTTTATCCTGATCGACAGCACATATTCCCAGACACACTGGGAATCTGTCGCTTACTTTGGGTCTCTGGTTTCTTGAAGACCTGTGTCAGGTGTCTGAGGAGCTAGGAGTCTGGAAACCTATTATGGAGGAAAAGTCTCGTTGGGAGCCTGGGGGGAACTCTCACATGGAATTTAGATTCAAATTTCAGGGCCCCAGCAAGAGTGATGGAGGTGAGGCTCTTGTAAGCATGAGACTCTATGTTGAGTGTGTCTCATTATCACGATCATATAATATGTACACTGTGATATGTCCGTCTTACAACGGAGAAAAAGGAGGCATAGTGAGGTCATATATATGCAGAAAGTCACACAGCTAGTAGGTAACTGAACTGGGGTTTAAAACTCAGGAGGTCTCACTAAGGGGCTTGTGCTTTTAATCACCTCTCTCTACTGGGATAGAAAAGGTCAAAGGAACCTTACAGGATATGAAGAGAACAAACACACACACAAATACACAAAATGAAAACTGGAGTAAATGTTGAATTACCTGAACGTTCATTCATTTATTCAATTATTTAACAGACAGTTATTTAGCAGCTGTTTTGTGATAATCACTCTGTTAAGTGCCTCAAAGCAGACAAAATCTCAGCCTTAATTAAGCTTACTTCTTAGGAGGGAAAGACGGAGGAAGCAATAAGTAAAATTAGCATTCCAGATACCAGTGAGTGCCATGAAGAAAGTAAGGCAAGGAGGAGAGATGAGCAATGTTGGGAGCTGAAATCGCAAAGGTGTGGTCCGAGAGGGAAACATTTGAATAAGGACCCGGAGGAGGTGAGGGAGCCAGCCATGTTACTAACGAGGTCAGAGGTCAGCAACCACAGCCTCCAGGCCAAAGGCGGCCGTCACCTCTTTTCATAAACAAAGCCTATTGGAATAAAGACGGGCCCATTCATTTATGCATTGTCTGTGGCTGTTTTTGTACTAAAATGGCAGAGTTCAGTAGTTGCAACAGAGATTTTTGTGGCCTAGAAAGACTGATGTATTTGTAATTTGGCCTTTACAGAAAATTATCTACCTCTGGTCAAGAGGAGGGTGTTCCAGGCAGGGGGAGCAAGCAGCAAATGAGTGTCTCATGATATGAAGGTGCCTGATGTGCTTGAAGAGGCTGGTGTGGCTGGAGCTGTGTGATCCTGGGGTGAGTGGGAGGAGATGAAGTTAGGGTGGACGCAGGACATACCCTGTGGAGTCTCCTGGGCCATTGTAAGGCCTCTGGAGACAGTGGGAGGAGAGAGCGGGTTCTCTGTAGAGGAGAGTCACACTTGGAGGCATCAGGATGATTCGGACTGTTTGTGATCCATGAGCTGTCACAGGCTGGGGAAGCAAAACTGAGGTGGAGTTTAACATGCAGGATGTTTCTGACTCCTTGGGATCAACTCCTGTGGAAAGGAGGGGCAGGAGGCAGGAGTGGGCAAAGAGAGGAGTTGTCATGATGCAGCCCAATGACGGCTTTAGCCTTTCACGTAGCCACTCAGTATATTAACTTCAATCCTGTCACTTTCAGAATTGTCTCCATTTAGTCTGAGATGTCCAGGACTATATTTTCCAGTGTTGATCATTCGTTGAAAGGAGGTCTTTGAATGGCAGTGGCAATGACCCAGAAGGAGTGTGAACACCCCCTGAATGGCTGACAGCTGAGGAATGTTTGCTCACTGTGCTCCCAGGAGCTGGGGCAATGGGTCCTCCACTGAAGGAGGATGTGATGGTATGTTGTTGCGCCCACCACACAGAGGCCTGGGGAGCAAAAGATAAAGCCAGATGAGTAAGCAGGCTACTCAAAAATCTAACTGAGAGATGAAGATGGTTTGAGCCAGGTGAACAGCTGGCAAATGCTAAATATCCCTAATGTTAGAGCCTTCATGTATTCTTCATGTCCTAAGGTCATCTCAGAGGAGCACAATAAAGGGGAGTAAGCAAAACGTTTGGTGACAAGTCATAAAGTCTCCAAATCCATTGATTGTTTGTGGATGGTCTTTGGTTCAGTTTAACCTGGAATCATCTTTTTCCAAGGTGTGTCGACAAAATGCGACATAATCACCAATGCTTCACTGACCTCCATCAGAATAGAACCTGTCGTGGCAGACAGGGCGTGTAAGTATTCATCACATGGCCCAGTCTGTCCCAGCAGTGACTGTACTATTCCTTGACTATCCAGCAAGAGTGTTGTACTGCTAACCTTGGCATGAAGCAGTGCAGTTACTTATGCATCTTCATGGCATGGGGTATCGCCTTAGATTTGAGATTCTGCTACGGCTACATGAGTGGGCAAAATCAAGAAGTTGTATTCCATAATTTATCTTCAATCTGACAAAGAACACTGTCTGTAATAGGAGGAATGGGCTTGTAGATTTTAGCACATTTATTACAGCATGATGTGTTTTGACATGGTGTCTATGAGCCATGTGGGCTGAAATGGAAGGTATAAATGGATTCCAATTTCATTATCCCACTGTGATCTGAGGGAAGCTGATACCAAAATGTTGCCACCCAATAAAGCACTTAATCAAATTCCCTCCCTGGCTGAACAGCATGGTTCTGCCAAAGGGAGCTATCTGCTGGGTAAACTGTTCAGCGAGTTGCATTTTTAATGCAAGTGCCCAGTCAGCCAATGGTGTCTGCCAGGCTTTGCTTACAGTGTACATGGCTGGCTATTTACACGAGATTAACAACACGAGAAAGAAACAGATTCAGTGCTCCCTAGCCCGATTTAGAGGCTTCTCTGCTCATTGAATTCAGCCACGCTGGTCAGACTACCCCTGGAAAAGACTGTAGAAGTAAAGAGAGCCAGTGAGAGTTATTCATGAAAAACCTGAAATGCTTAGGAATTTAATTCCCTTGGGTGTCTAAACTAGGCCACAAGCCCCATTGTGATTTTGCTTAGGGGCTGATAAAAACCTTGAAAGCACTCGTTGACTCGTTTTTCTCTCTTTAGACTGAAAGACAGATGGAGGAACACCCAGGGTGTAATGGGCGCACAGAGGCAGGTGATTAACTCCACCTTGGAGATTAGAGAAAAGTTTCCTGGAAGAAACAGTGCCTGAGTTTAGACCAGAAAGACAAATGAAGATAGGGAAGAACCTCTTAAAGGTTGGGACTGTGTCAGTCAATGATTCTGTAGAAGTTTGCTGAGAGTCTATCGTGCCTCAAGCACTATGGTAGGCTCCATACACCCGTGAACAAGTTATAGTTCTTTTTCCATTGAGCTAATGGTTTAAATTAACAGACTATTGCAACACACTGTTCCATGTGCAGAAGACCAGGTCTTGTTCTGCAATATATCTGGTGTGTGGTATGTAGTAAGAACCCACTAATCCTTTGCTGAGTTTAAGTTCATTGTGTCATAATATTTCTCTCTATCTCCCCACTTGCTCATTGACTTCATTTCAAATCTTGTTTCCTTGATCCTCTACCAATATTGTCATTTTTCTCAAAATTTCCATCACTCCTTTTTTAGAAAAATTAGGCTACATAGTCACTATCTCCACCTCCTTATGACACATGCACTCTCTTGCCCCTTTATTCTTTCAAGGAATTTGGTATGATCACTCCCCATGTCGCTTTAAGGAAAGGGCTCTCTGGATGGTCATCCCAGACCTCCATGCTGCTGACCCAGTGGCCTCTTTGAGTTTTCTTCCTCCTCACCGTCTTCACTGTGTTGTGATTACTGGCCACGCTTCCCTTGCTTCTCGGATATAGCATAATATTGGCTCTTTTTCCTCCTCTCTGAATATTCTTTCTCTGCCTCCCTTCATTCCTTTACTTCTTCCCAACAACTCAGTGACTTAAAAAATCTAACTTTTTATACCTTCTCCATTAGCATTTTTCTTTCAGGTATCCTATCATAATTTCATTTAAGAGCTAATGCCTAATCCCTGTATACATTCCTGAACACTCTAGAACAGTTTCACCTGCGTGCTGGGTATTTGGATATCCTGAAGGTGTACAAACTCATCATGTCAGGAACCAAACTATTTCTGACTTACTAACTTGGTTTAACACTAGGGACACTCGCTTAGTCACCCAGGCTGAAGACCAAGGGTTAAGGTGGCACTTTCTCCTCCTCCTCTGCTGCCCTCCAGACTGCTTCAGTGGCCGCATCCTGTCCATTCATCCGTCTCTTTATCTCTATTGCCGCATTTCCATGCCATTTCTTTTTAACTCCCCTCATTGGTGATACCACAGGGTCTGTGTCATCTCCCACTGGATAAAAGAAATCTAACCACAGAAATATGTTCCTTATTGTGGAAGTTAGGGGTTTGGATTCTTGAGCTCTGCCCCAGACACAGAGATTTAACCCTGCAGAGTCTGCTCTGGGTTTTACAAACAGCACTTTCTCAACACTTAATTCTCCTTCTCTTCCTCCATGACCTTTAAGTTTGTTTGTTTGTTGTTTGTTTTTACTATACTCCTTTTTCTATTTTTAAACAGCTTTACTGAAGTATAGTTGATATACTTAATTTTATGAGTTTGGGCATAGGCGTATACCCATGAAACTATCACCATGAGCAAGGTAATGAACATTCATCACCTCCAAAAGTTTCCTTATGGCCCCCTTTTTTGAGGGTGAGAGCACAGCACAAAATCCAGCCTAAGTTTTTAAGGGCACAATGTAATAAGCTTCAATTGTTTCACTAATTTTAAAGAGATGACCACGTAAGTTTACAAAGGTATGAAATGATTTGAGCCTACTTAGACTCCCTGTTGGAGTGATGAAAAGATTTAACTTATTTATTTTAAAAAATATTAGAAGAGGAAGTGCTACTTTAAGATAATGGAAGGCACAGGTATTTATCTCTGATTATTTAAAATAATTTAAATCTTGGTTCATCCATATTTTAAAGAGCACCTTGCCTTTGCAAAAGAACAGGAAAATGTGGTGACACATTGAATGGTGACATTCAAACTTTTGTCAGCGTTTTCAAATTATCAACAAGTTAAAAAAAAAAAACAGTTGGTTCTGAATTGTGAGCTAAATATATGCCACCTGTAATATTTGCCTAAATAGTGTATGTTCAGAATGGAATATTGTTTAATCTCTTTTAACTTGCAAAAAACCTTTCTTTTTTCTGAAAAGACACTTAAACTTTTGGTGTTGGCTACATATGAAAATATGTCAAACACCCAGATTCGACATCTCTAGATATTCAAAACTAATTATTCCTTAATTTGCATGTGAAAGCAAATTACAATCTAATAGACCATTTCCCTAGCAAACCTTTCTTTAGCTTAATGAGCAGAATGAGGAAGCCTATTACGACCTGATTAAAAAGTCTCCATGTGATGCAATGGGTTACTGCTTACATATAACATGATCAGAAGGGAGACAACAAGGATATGAGTGCTCTTATTGACAACAGGGAGCTGAGCTCATGCCTGTCCATTTAGTATTTTATTTTAATTCATGTCAGCCCAGAAGGATCAATAGCTAATTGGTGTCTTATGTATTACATGTGGGTACTTTAATTCTGGATGGAAATTCATCAGCAACTTCCAGTTGATGAGATGACCATTCAGAATTGGAAGGACTAGGCAATGGCAACCCACTCCAGTACTCTTGCCTGGAAAATCCCGTGGGCGGAGGAGCCTGGTGGGCTGCAGTCCATGAGGTCGCTGGGAGCTGGACACGACTGAGCAACTTCACTTTCACTTTTCACTTTCATGCATTGGAGAAGGAAATGGCAACCCACTCCAGTGTTCTTGCCTGGAGAATCCCAGGAACGGGGGAGCCTGGTGGGCTGCCGTCTATGGGGTCGCACAGAGTCGGACACGACTGAAGCAACTTAGCAGCAGCAGCAGGCTACATTTAATCATTACAAATGTCCAATTGTATTATCCCACTTTCCAGATAATGCATGGAGTGTTAACCCAACCCAAATTCTGTTGTTGTTCAGTCACTAAGTCATGTCCGACTCTTTGCAAGCCCATGGACTGCAGCATGCCAGGCTTCTCAGTTGGCCAGAGTGGAATATGGCCAGTGTATCATTTAGCTGTTGCCATATAATGCTGTATAACAAACCATGCTAACACTCAGTGATTTACTTAGTGTAGGTCAGTCTGGGGATTGGCTGCTCTAGGCTGGGCTCAGCTGGGCTGGCTCCAGCGTTCGAGTTTCATTCAGGTCTGCTCCATGTGTGTTCTGGGAACACTGGGCTGCCTGGGGCATAGATTTTCCTGGTGGAGATCGAAAGATCGCAAACTGACATGTAGAAACACAGGATACTTCTTGAAATCTAGGCGGAAATGGTCACTTCTACCCCCTGGCCAAAGCAAGTCATTTGGGAAAAGTAATGCATTCTGTCACAGCTACTGTGCATTGGGATTTTTTAAAAAAGGAATGGTTGTTCAAAACGGGTTACCTCTTCCTCATGTGCCTATATTTTTAAAGTAAATATGTTGCTCTTCATTGAATGGATCAAGCTAAAATTAACTCACAATTGCCCTTTACCTTTCTCATTCTCTAAATGATTCTCATTCTCTAGATGATTCCATATCTTCCTTTCCATCCACTTTCTAAAATACAAAACTTACCATGTCCATTTTCTGCTCAGAAAAAAGCATTATTGAGTCCCTGTTTTCCACCGATAGAGCTCAAATCCTTGGCTGGCTTCAAAATATCCTTCACAATATATTGACTGTCTCCTCTATCAGGCTCTGTCGGATACTCTCTTTTCTTTCTCCCATCTCTGTGAATTCTTATTCATTTGTCAGAGCCCAGCTGAAACTTTACAACTTCTGTGTACCCTTCACTCATTCCCTGGAGAGTTTTCTGCCTCCTTATCTGTAGTTTCCTAGCATGTTAAACATATGTCAACATGGCACTTACGATAATACATTGGAAGTGGTCACTCACATGTCTATTTTTCTACTAGCCTGTGAAATCCTTGAAGATAGGGTCCATGTCGTCTTAATTTTCTATCCTTAGCACTTCTCTCTATGCCTGTAACGTGGTAGATTTCAGATAAGATGGTTTGATTGATTTGAAGGAGATTTTTTTTTAATTACTTTTTTTAAGAAATAAAAATGGCCATAGCACAAGTAGATATGTTCAGTCTTACTAATAATTAGATGAACTACAAAAGAACAAACCAAAGTTGCAGAAGATGCCATTTTTATTTTTCAAATTGGTGGTTATGTTTTTAAAAGCTAAAACATAGTTTGTAAGGATATGGCTATCTGGAATTGCTTATGAGAGTTTTTTTTTTAATTTTATTTTATTTAACTTTACAATATTGTATTGGTTTTGCCATATATCAACATGAATCTGCCACAGGTATACATGTGTTCCCCATCCTGAACCCTCCTCCCTCCTCCCTCCCCATACCATTCCTCTGGGTCGTCCCAGTGCTCCAGCCCCAAGCATCCAGTATCATGCATCGAACCTGGACTGGCGACTTGTTTCATATATGATATTATACATATTTCAATGCCATTCTCACAAATCATCCCACCCTCTCCCTCTCCCACAGAGTCCAAAAGACTGTTCTATACATCAGTGTCTCTTTTGCTGTCTCATATACAGGGTTATTGTTACCATCTTTCTAAATTCCACATATATGCGTTAGTATACTGTATTGGTGTTTTTCTTTCTGGCTTACTTCACTCTGTATAACAGGCTCCAGTTTCATCCACCTCATTAGAACTGATTCAAATGTATTCTTTTTAATAGCTGAGTAATACTCCATTGTGTATATGTATCAAAGCTTTCTTATCCATTCATCTGCTGATGGACATCTAGGTTGCTTCCATGACCTGGCTATTATAAACAGTGCTGCGATGAACATTGGGGTACACGTGTCTCTTTCAATTCTGGTTTCCTCAGTGTGTATGCCCAGCAGTTTTTTAGAGATTTTTATTATGTTTCAAAATACTTAACAATATTCATATGTGTTGACTCAAAATAGATGTCAAATAATGTATCAAATGGAAATAGAGATGTGAAAAAATTTTATATAGAGTCATTGATTGTGGCATCATTTATAATAGGGAAAGATAGAATATTCTAAATTTATAATAATATGAGATGGAGTAGGTAAATCACAGTGTACATAAGACACTGGCCTAGAAAATCTGCAGTTATTAAGAGAGAGAGTTAATAAAATGGGATAAATGTTTACTACAGATTTTCCAATAGATAAATTAGGTTGTAAAATAGCATACAGAATACATTATATGATGCCAACTTTGTTAAATATAATGGGTTATTGATATTTGCATCCTATCTGAACAGAAAAGTGAACTTGAAGGAAATATAGCTAAATATTAACTGGTTACATCTAGGTGTCATAATCACAAGGTGATCTTGATTTATTTTTGTGCTTTTGTCCAAGTTTCCAAATTTTCCGTAAAGAGCATACATAACATTTATGGTAAGTGAAAAGATCTAAAAAGATTTTTCTTAACATATAATTATGATACAGTAACTTGTACTGTTAAGTGGGCTTGTGAGAACTGCAAATTATTGATTATACATAACACTTTATTTTATATGTGAGTTGTGCTACTTTTGAGCCTTTACTTTTGTTTATTTTTAGAATAGCTTTCATTTTTCTTCTGTAATTAACTAAGAACTGAAATGAATTTTCTGAATAGAATAGTTCTTAATATAAATGCAAAATCTTGTTTTCTCTAATGTAATTGTACCTGAGTGAAAGTAACTGCAACAAGGACTATAAAGGAAGACAAAGTAGGAATATGATGTATAATTTCCCTTTGCATAATTGTAACTCTGAAGAACGCATGCTCTCGGCAGAAAGGTAATTTAAATTGTATCACAACAAATGCCATATTTTAAAATAGAAACTATCCATCATGCACTGAGTAAAGCTGGTAGCGACGTGTAAGTCTCAAGGATATACTGAAAATTCCTCCGTGAGGAATTTTCCTCCATTAAAATTCCTCCATTAAAAATAAATTGGTTGGTTTAATTCTAGCACACGCTGAAATAAAGTCTAAGTGACATAATATAATTTTTAAGTGCATAAAATTACTAATTGTGCATTTAGGGGGGGAAAATGATATAAGATAACAAGAAACATTGCAAGTTTTTTATTATAGAAATATTGAGACCTTTACCATGTAAATAGAACAATATAATAAACTCCATGTATCCATCATGGGCACTATTCTTTTTTTGGCACAATCTCTCTTTGGAGCATAATTTTTAAAATCTGAAACAATACTGAGTACCTACTTTTTGGCTTCATCTTATGGGAAAAACTAGTTTTGAACAAAAGTGAACATTTTAGTGGTTGTAGACTGCAGATTTTCCTTCCTTATGTTGGGGTTATGTCCTGATAAACCCATCATAAATCGAGAATATCATAAGTTGGTAACACATTTAATTCACCTAACCTACCTAACATCATGGCTTTCCAGTTGGCTCAGTGATAAAGAATCTGCCTGCCAAGCAGGAGACACAGGTTCGATCCTGGGTTGGGAAGATCCCCTGGAGAAGGAAATGACAATCTGCTCCAGTGTTCTTGCCTGGGAAAACCCATGGACAAAGGAGAATGGCGGGCTACTGTCCACAGAGTCGCAAGGAGTCGGACACAACTTAGCAAGTAAACAACAGCAACCTAACATCATAGCTTAGCCCAGCCCACCTTAATGTGCTTAGAACACTTACATAGAATACTTCAAAAATATATTGACTATCCAAACGGTGTAAACTAGATTTTTTATAGAACACTTTGAAATTGTTATTTTGATTGATTGCTTTGTTTTCCAGGCACCTATTTTAAGACAGGTGCCGTCTTAGAATGAGATGAGATGGTGAATGAGATGGCTAAGGAAACCCACCTTTAAAGCACAAAGTTTTCTCCAGCTCTTTCCTACTGGAGAGAGAAGAGAAGCCTTTCGCTGAGGAAGTTTTGAGTCTAGCTTCCTTTCCCGTGCTTGTGCAGGCCCTTTCTCCACCCAGCTCAGCTAGCAGAGTTAGGACGGTGCCTTCTCCCAGACTGTCTCAAGAATCACCCGTCATTTCCTCAAGAAGAGGAGCAAATACAAGGTTGAAACAATCCCCCAGGGCAAAGCAAAAGAATGACTGTGACATGAGCAATTATAGTAAACACTGAAAAATGGTGTCTATCTGGGCTCTAATGTTCTCCCCCTTGTAGTAATTTTTCACAGGTTCAACTTCCTGCGGTCCAGAGGGAATGAGCCCACATGTGCCTTATCTGTGGGCAGCAGGAGCTTGAGCAGCAGATAGCTTCCCCTGGTTCCTAGTGATTTTTTGGAACTCGGGAGGGAATTTTGTAAACCCAGTTGGTCTGGTTACTCTATCTATGCATCACCCCTATCTCTTTTCAGACATAAATCTCCAGGCTGGCTTCAGGTTACCAGGTCCTTTCTTCCCTCAACTGCCCAGCCAGCCCCTTACCCTTCAAGCTCCAAGGAAGAACTATAGCAGGGTTAGAAACACACACACAGCAGAGTCGAGACAGAGATCTCCTTTTCCCACAACTGCTGGATTAATAAGTTGTAGCAGTGATGCTTTGACTGCTTACCGTGTGCTTTGCCCTGCTGTGACTGTTCTATGCACATTATCTCATATACGCCTCACCACCTAATTCATGGACTAGGTGCATTTTATCTTTGAGGTGTAGATGAGGAAACTGGGACAGATAATTTTGATTACTTGCAACAGGTGCAGAGCCTCTAAAATGGCAGGTTGGCAGTGATGCTCACTTGAGTCGCTCTAGCCTCAGAACTTGTGTCCACCAACAGGGCCGCCTCTCCCAAGACACAAAAAATAGCCATGGAGCTCACAGGCAGCATCCATGGAGTCATTCTTTTCTGGTGCAGAAAGAGTGGTGAATTTTGAAATGCTCTATTTGTGGCAAAAATGCAGTCCAGTGGCAAAGCTACAAACAGTGAGAGCCCAAATTCAAACTTGGATTCTCTAACTTTAGAGTCCACACCTTAAACCACCACACTTTAAAAGCTTGGTAAAGCAAAAGGGTGTGGTTTTCTCAGGAAGTCATGTGGATGAGATGATGCCCTTCCAAAGACAGCAGCTTTGATTCATAAGGGTTTGGATAGAAAGTCAAGCTTTTGTGGCTTTTCCTGCCTTAACAGATTATTAAATAAAGATAAGATGTATAGCTCTGGACTGATTTTGATTTTTTGAAGTGATTTTTCTCTATTAATATAGTCCCATAAAGTCAATAATAAAGACATTACTAAAAGTCAGAAAAAGAAAATAGAAGCTAAGACCATCTATAATCCTACCATTTTGACAAAACTATATTTTTGTGCATTTCTCTGCTTGGTCTTTCCTTCAAATCTGAATGAATACTTTGCTGGGTAAAGTATTCCTAGTTGCAGGCTTCCCCCCAACCCCACCCACCCACCCCGCCCCCCGCCCCGACCCCGCGGCCTTTCATCACTTTGACTAAGTTGTGCCAATACTCTCTGGCCTGAAAAGTTCCTGCTGAAAAGTTAACTGAACAAATTATTGGAGTTCCCTTGTAGGTAACTAGTTCTTTTCTCTTGCTGCTTTAAATAGTTTCTCTTTGTCTTTAATTTTTGCTGTATTAATTATAATTTGTCTTGGTGTGGCTTTCAGCATCATAGCTGGGTTTGTGCTAAAGCCCTTGATGCTTCTCCCTGGTGTGACGCACAAGTACCAAGAGAAAACACTGGATCCCCAAACCCCGAAGGAAATTAGTCTCATTACTGCGCTAAATTCGTGTTCCCATCCAGAAGAAGGCTTCAGCTGCAATTGCACATGGCAGCTAATTTACTAAACAGAGTGTGTTTTGCTTGGTATCAGCTTTTATTCTGACTTCTGGAACAAGATGATCACCTGTGGCCTTAATTGCATGTGCAACGTGACAGTCAAAATGGGCTTTGAGTAATCTCTTGGCAGTGTCATCAGCAGAGAGGAAATTCTTCCCTGAGTTGAACTTTGATTCCATGTGACAGATCCCAGAGAGTTTCTTCTTCTTCTTCTTTTTTTTTTTTTTGGACGGTGACCTCAATATGAGTCAGCGATGTGATGCGTCTATAAAAAGAGAAGAGAGAGGGGGAGAGTGAGAGAGGGAAGTGGGGAGAGATACTACTCAAAACTCAATAGTGGCATATCATGTGAAAGTGAGGCATGTTGGTCGCTGTGCTTGTTGGAATCCACCTACAGAACTGGGGCATATCTATTATAGAAACCTAAGTGTAAGAGATGATTCTCTATACAGGGACGAAACAGTAGGACACCTGCGTACTAGACTTCAATTACTTTTGTGTTTGCCGAGCACCTTCTCCTTTCTGCCACTGACGATTTTAAGCAATTCTACTTGAACTTTCAAATATGTGCCTCTGTTGTTCCAACAGGTATCTATAGCAACTCAGCCAAGCAGATCTCTAATCGCCTGGGCTAGGTGATTGATCTAATGATGCATGTTTGACCCACACAGGGCAACTGAGAGCACTTTGGGGGAAGTAATTTGAAAGTTGCTGAGTATCAGCCATTTACACTCCTCTGAAATAATTAGTTCCAGAGGCTAAGTGAGCCTGAAACCGTGGGTTTCAACTTTCCTCCATATGGATGTAGTGAGTTGAATTTAAAAGCCCAACAGAGACAAGAAATGGAGAATGAAAGAGAGAGAGATGTGAAAAGGGAGTCAAGAGAGAGACCTGATGGAGTTATTTAAGTTCCTGGATCCAGGTGTACCAAAAGTTCACGCCTGAGACTTCCCAGTTACATGCACCAATACATTCTCTATTTGTTTAAACAAAGTCAAGTTCACTTTACCTTTAGAGAGGCTTAACTTATGGAGCCTGCAAATCCCATGTGTGAGGAGTTGTTTAAAGACAAAGGCAACCTTTACTGAGAAAACAATGAGGCTTGATGGTGACGGGGTGGAGCAGGAAGACTCACTTCAAGTGTGTCCAGATTTACAGTGTGGAAGAAGGTGTTCTCATGTTCTTGTCATTCTGGGGGCAGCACTAGGAACAGTCGTGTAAATGGCTGAGCAAGGGTGGCAGAGGTGGTAAGGCAGACACACAGATGTTAGCCTGGTGGAGCCCAGGCACCCACTCTAATTCTGCCCCTTTCAAACCTTGCTCAAATCAGTCAACTCTGCAGACTCTGTTTCCTCATTTATGCAATGATTATGATACTCTCTGCCCCACTTCTCTCTCTGTGTCAAGTGGAAATGGCATATATTTATTGAGTACCTACTTTGTGTCGGTGCTATAATAGGCATTAAGGACCCAGGGCTGAACAAGGAAGACAAAGTCTGTGTCTTCATAGGGCTTCGAGTCTGTAGTTGGTGGTAGTGAAATGGATTATTAATGAACGCCGCAATCAACGTGTGAATGTAGAATTAGCACTGTGATGGGGGTGAAGGAGAAGTGTGGAGGCTGTGATAGCCTGTGGAGGGGCAGCTGACCAGTCAGGGGACACAGAAAAGGAGTTCAGGCCTGAGCTGGTGCCTGAAAAGTCCAGACGAGTTTAAGGAGTCAGGGAAATGTTCTTGGCAAAGGGACCAACATGTGGTGAAATGAAGGGATTAAAAAAGAAAAGAAAGCCAGAGTGGGCTGGGTTGGAGTTCCCGGAGGGAGCTTGGTGTAAATCAGGTTGGAGGGGTAGGTGTGGAACAGATCTATACAGCTTGCTGGAGGCCAAACAAGGGAGTGTTTTGGTCCAGTTAAAGGGAAATGGAGAGCCAAGGAGAGATTAACTAAGGATAGGCATATTTGCAACATTCCTGTGGCTGGTGGAGTATGGGTTGAAGGGGGACTAAAATGGATGTGATACACATTATTCAAGAACTATTTATAAAATTACACTGAAAGAGCACGAATGCTCTACCAATGGGTCAACAGCACCATGGTGATGATGATGAATTATTGTTGCTGTTGTTTAGTTGCTAAGTCATGTCTGACTTCTTTACAACCCCGTGGACTGTAGCCCGCCAGGTTCCTCTGTCCATGGAATTCTCCAGGCAAGAATACTGGAGTGGGTTGCCATTTCTTACTCCAGGGCATCTTCCCAACCCAGAGATTGAACTCGAGTCTCCTGCATTGGCAGGCAAGTCCTTTACCACTGAGCCACCAGGGAAACCCTGATAAATAGCTACCTTTAAACTGAGAACTTTGTGTATAATAACATCTACTCCTCAAAACAATGCTCAGAGGTACAACTTGTTTTTAAGACTGTTCCATAGATTCAAAAACTCAGCGTTAGTTTGCAACTTGCTTAAAGTCATGTATGAAGTGGAAGAACTGAGATGAGAGCCTGAGTTTATGCAATTATTGTAAGTAGGTGTCTCTATACCTGAGATCTCATTGCATTGTATCCATACCCTCCTTAACCTTCTAAAACTTAATATATTTTAATGATTTGCAGAGTGGACTAGACCACACCTTGACAAGAGCATTTGTTTCTTCCATCCTTCGCTCCCACCATTGCTTCCTTTCCTTCTCTTCTCTATCCTTCCCTTCTTTCCCCCTTTCTTTCCTCCCTTTGATTTTCACTATCACCTAAGATATACCAAATGCATCAGAGGTGCTCAGTGGTATATTTCCCAATGGCTGACTGAGAGAATTAATGTACGCTGAGGCAAGGGCTCCCTGTGTCTCGAAACATGGAGCTCAAGGTCAGCAGGTTTCTGTTTAGGCATTCTAGGGAGAGTACCTGGATTCACTCAAAGATCAGATTAAGAATCCTCAAGGATCTTTTATAACAAAGAGCAAACTGACTCTCATCCGAAATACCTGTGTGTGCTTTCTGGAGGACAGAGGCTCAGCTGAGTGAATGGAGGTCACCCCCAAGACAGAGCTACTCTTGGTGGGGGTGCAGGGAGCAGAAAACAGAGATCAGAAAGCAGTTGGTTGTGGAGCAAGGGGAGTGCCTGTGGCCAGAAACAAGAATACCGTAAGCAGAATAAGGAAACAAGCCAGGTACTGATCTAAATGAGTTGAAGTTTCCTGAACCTTCAGGAAGGATGTTTAGTCCTTAAGAGAGCGGGGCCTGAGTGTGTGTCTCAACCAGCCTCTGTCTTTATCAGGTGGATCAATGCTCATTCTCTGTTTTTCCGGGAGCTTATGAGTTATTTCTCTTGTGGGCCTGCATGAGAGGCCTTCCTCCACTTGCTCCCCCTCCTCAGGTCTGAGTGTTGCTAGACTATCTCTCTGGCACACGAATAAGAAGAGTCCAAGGGCTCCCCTGAAAGCTGAGCTCAGTGCTGCTTACAGTCCTCTTTCAGATGGAGGCTTTCAGATGGAGGAAAAAGCCTCAAAAATCATGACTTCTGTTTTCTTGATAAGGAAAATGGGACAATGTCTGAAAGAATGCTCGCAACTGATCAGGGTTGAACAGAACAGCAAGGAGAAATTCCCTAAGTCCACTTGGAGCTTGTTAGCATTGAGAATTGCAAAAGATTGGCTTAAGCTGATTCCTTTTCCCAAAAGCATAGGGAGATTTGATTTCCACTTTTCTGTTATGGTTGCTGCTGCTGCTGCTGCTGCTGCTAAGTCGCATCAGTCGTGTCCGACTCTGTGCGACCCCATAGACGTACATCCTTTTGGCAAATACTTACCAAGAATTTTAATGTCAAGATTGGTCACTTAAAACAAGGGTCTTCAAATATTTTCATTTAAACACGTAAGAGAGCGTTAAAGTCACTCAGTGGTGTCTGACTCTTTGTGACCCCATGGACTATCCAGTCCATGGAATTCTCCAGGCCAGAATACTGGAGTGGGTAGTTCTTCGCTTCTCCAGGGGATCTTCCCAACCCAGGGATTGAACCCAGGTCTCCCACACCGCAGGTGGATTCTTTACCAGCTGAGCCATCAGGGCAGCCCATAAGCTTCAAACTATAACACTGATAGAATGGGAGACAGTCATCAGCGATTTGCAAAACTGTGGTTCTGGTCCTCTTGCCAGCCAGCTCAACTTCTCCCATCCTCCTTCTTTCTGAGCATCTCTCCTGCCCACTGCTTAACTGTATGTTATCCTGAGCACGTGTTGTTACGTACAAAGCCAGGTGTGTACCAACTAGTGTCCCCATGACAGACAAGAGAAAGAAAAGTTCATGGTCAGGGATGGCTCTGTGGGCCTGTGACTTGTGCGGCTGCTTAGTGTCCTCTGCTCCGAAGGAGACTCTGTGTTTGGAGGTTAATTTCACCATCTTGAAATTCTTTTGTTTAAAATTTATTTAGGTTTAATTGAAGGATAATTGCTATACAATATTGTGGCCTTTTTTTTTTTCTTTTTACCAAACATCCGTATGAATCAGTGGTAGGTATACATACCTACATGTCCTCTCCTTCTTGACCCTCCCTCCCACCTCCCACCCCATCCCACCCCTCTAAGAGGTTGTCACATGGCCCAAGTTTGAGTTCCTTGGGTCGTACAGTAAAGTCCCTCTGGCTATCTATTTTATGTATTCACCATCTTGAAATTCTTAATAGATTTTTTTGTGTGTGTCTCTATGTTTTGTAAATGAAATCTGATGGGACACCAGAGCACGGTCTGGGGCTTGGAGCCTCGTTTCTCTGGCCGCCCCGCTTCCTGTAGCTTCCTCGTCCATCTCCCCGAGCTGGGTTCTTGGCTGCCTGCTCGCTGACCCTGCCCAGGTCCCGCTGCACTGCACGGCCGCCGGCAAGCTCCAGGGCAAGTGTGTCTGTCAGCTGTGTGTCTTCTTGCAGAAGCGAAAGGCAGAGCTCCAGGTGCTTGGGAGGGCTTATACTCGCCCCATGAATATCTTTGCCTGGGGGAGCGTGACATTAAATAGCAAAGAAAAAACACTATGACAGGTTCAGAGAGAGATGGTGGAAAAAAAGGAAAAGAAAATGTTTGCCTGTTTTTTGAGCAAGACACCCCACATTTTTGTTTTACACCTGAAGTCCTACAAGAGTTATATGATCATCCCTACTCACAGCCTTTTGTTTATCATGTTGAGGGTGGGTGAGTAGGTGAGAAATGTGGGTCTACCCACATGTGAGTATAGAAAATCATTCTTCTGTCTCAAGGGCCAAAAACCTGGACCCTGTAGGCCAGCACTGCTCTCCACTGGCATAGCTTGTTGGTTGTATCTGTCTCCTAGAAACATACTGGCTAAAACACCCTCAAATAATGACCACGTCTAAACAGCTATTCCTCTAAAAACTCTGCTGCCAGATTTGGTGAAAACAAGATGATGACTGAAATTAACAGGATGTTCCCCAGAACAGCAGCATGGGAAACAAGTTGTTATTTACAGTATAAACTAACAAGGCAGGCCATGACAATCGATACTTGCCCCTCCTCTCTGCCAAATCTCTTCTCATTATGTAGATAGGATGGCCCGAGGTGTGAGAACAATGAATAGAATAATAGCTGGAAATGTAATGAAGCTAATAGTGGATTTCTCCGGACTGTCAACTTCTGTTCAAAGATCCTGGCAGTGAAGAACAGAGAGCAGTATGTAGAAAGGAAGGCTTTCTTCCTGCTTTGGTGTGCTCCTTCTTGCAGGCTCCTTTTCCTCTCTCACCCCCACCACAGCCCATGTGTCTAGAACAATCTCCTGTGCAATCCCTCACTTCCTAAACAACTTGGCCCAGAATCTTATTTTGAATAGATTTTTGCACCTTTCATGATTGGTTGATGCAAGTCTAAACTGATGGAAGCCCTAACTCTAAAACAAGTAATGTGACTCTTCCTTTTGAAAATGTCCAATTCTCAGTCATTGATCACTTGTTTGAAAATAGCAAACACCTACTCAAACAAGCCTAAGAAAAACAGGGAATTATTGAGAGGACACAAGTTCAGGAAGTTCAGCCGGACCTTCCAAAGGACCAGAACTACAAGGCAGACTATTGGGTCCTGGAGACCCCAGAGTCCTGATTGGCAGCATGTGCCTGTTTCTGTGGCAACTACCTCCAGCGTGGCTGATTTCAAGCTACCAACATGACATCACTTAATGCGAAGTAGAGAAGAGATGCATAGTTACACCCCATTTTAGTATTTCTATCATAGCCAGGTCTCCCACATTGCAGGCGGATTCTTTACCAGCGGAGGCACCAGGGAAGCACAAGAATACTGGAGTGAGTAGCCTATCCCTTCTCCAGCAGATATTCCTGGCCCATGAATCAAACCAGGGTCTCCTGCATTGCTGGTGGATTCTTTACCAGCTGAGCTACCAGGGAATCCCTTAGATAAAATAGAACAGCAGTTCGTTGTTGCTCAGTTGCCAAGTCATGGCCAAGTCACGTCTGACTCTCTGTAACCCCATGGACTGCAGCATGCCAGGCCTCCCTGTCCCTCACCATCTCCTGGAGTTTGCCCAAGTTCATGTCCATTGCATCAGTGATGCCATCCAACCATTTCATCCTCTGTTACACTCCGTTCCTTCTGCCTTCAGTCTTTCCCAGCATCAGGATCTTTTCCAATGAGTCGGCTCTTCACATCAGGTGGCCAAAGTATTGGAGCTTCAGCATCAGTCCTTCCAGTGAATATTCAGGGTTGATTTCCTTTAGGATGTACTGGTTTGATCTCCTTGCTGTCCAGGGGACTCTCCAGCACCACAAGAGTCTTTTCCAGCACCACAGTTTGAAAGCATCAATTCTTCAGTGCTTTGTTTTCTTTATGATCCAACTCTCACATCGTACATGACTACTGGAAAGACCATAGCTTTGACTATACAGGCCTTTGTCCACAAAATGAAGTATAGACATAAGTAATCATAAGAGCAGAGATAATAATAAAATATAGTAAAGTAATTAAGAAATGATATATTTTGTGTATTTATTAGCTTTGCTTTCAAGATAATTTGTTTAACCATAGCGCAAATAATTAAATTTTTAATAACATCTATGGTTAATATCTGGGTTCACAAAAGTCCTAAAAATTTAATAGTCAACTCTTGGTAACAGTACATTTTGGCTCCCACATATCATTGTTTCCTTATGGGGCTTGGAGAGCAGCCTTTGTGAGAAGAAGACACAATGCGGAATGGGCTGAGTGTGTTGAAGGAAATGACTAGAAGGAGCAAATGGTCTGTCTCTAAAGTTCAGTCTCTTCCCAGATATTTTATTTTGGCATAATTCAGAGTCAGTATATAACTCTATGTGAAAAAAAAAAAACAAAACTGGAATCTGTTTTTGTCTTTGTTTTTCTCTGACCCCTCTGAACATCTCTTGTCTGGTTCTTCTTCCTATCCCCTAACTGGAGGCTCTATACTCTGTCTTTGAACATCATTTATCCTCTCTGTGTTGAAAGCACTGAAGTCTAAGAAACTGGTGTCACTCCTCTGCTGAGCTTCAGGCCTATATATTTAAATTAACTATTTCCTAGACGCCGCCACATGGATGTCCTACCATCACCGTGAACTCAAGGCATCTAAAACAACTGTGTGTCTCCCTCTAAAAACATCCTTCCTAAGCAAGTGACCATGTTCTATAATGTGAGGCACAGCCTCTGAGTCTAGTGCCAACTTGTATCCCTAATTTGACTTTGTTACTTTGGGCAAGCCATTGATCTTTCCTGATCTCAGTTTTACAATCAGATGAATGGGATTGACTTTGAGTAATGGTCTGTATGTCATACTCCAAGAGACCTTGATTTTGTGGGTCTGCCTCAGAAGTGATCCAAGCAACAAGAAAAGAAAGACTCTAGTGGAGTCCCATGCACCCCACCCTCCCTTCAGCCAGGAACACTCCTCTTTCATTCTTTTTATAAGTTAAAGTTCCATGAACTATTTCTTCTATGAAGCAGTTATCCAGGAACCTTTATGAATCACCAAACTGGATGATCCGTTAGGTCTCTTACAGGTCTAAGCATTCCATGATTCTTCAGTTAGTGCTATGTTTCTGTTGGCTTCAGAACTACTGGAATGACAGCTCAAGACTGCAGAACTGCCCTCTGCAGTTCATTGCATAGGGTTAAGGGTGGGAAACTCCCCAACTTTGTATGTCGTCTATAGTCACTCTAAGGCCTGACATTTGATTCTCCTTCAGGGTTCTACAAAACCCTTTTATGTCTATTTCTGTCCCAGGTCCTAAAATATAAATTTTAACATGCTATGCTTTTCCTTGCCTCTCATTTCCAAATACAAATGGACCCTCATTGATAATCATCACTGAATAATGAACAGATGATGGCTGAATGAGTGACTGAATGCATACTACCAAGGAAAATTACTGTTTCGAATTCATTTCCGGGCCTGAACTTTAGGAGAGTCAATATTTGTTGCATATTAAATAAGCCAGTTGTTGAATCAACCTTTCTAACCAGCTTCCCATTTTCTGAAAAAGAGGTAAGTTCCTTGTGAGAATTGTATGAGGTTCCTAAGAATTGCCATGAAAAGCTCATTTTGCTTTCTCTAATGCTAAGTATTATCAGGCAGAGACAAGGCTTTGGCACAAAGGTAGACAGTCAGCCATTCTCTCTCTATTCAGGGCTGTTGGATCAATATTTGTTATCATTTGATTTATTTATTCATTTATTTAAGTTTCTAAGCAGCTCTACCTTTTGTTGTGATGATGATACGGCAAAATGCAAAACAGCTTCTGACAAACCTTTGCTGTCTAGACTCTCGATAATGATCTCTAAAAGCCAACTCATTTCATTTGCATCCTTTTATTAATAATACACCCCCCAAACCTCTACTAGTGCTTGTCACAGT
The DNA here is from genome assembly GCF_055505025.1 of Bos grunniens. Classification (NCBI taxonomy): domain Eukaryota; kingdom Metazoa; phylum Chordata; class Mammalia; order Artiodactyla; family Bovidae; genus Bos; species Bos grunniens. The sequence continues at coordinate 9,387,329 of NC_141182.1, forward strand.
CAGTGGGTACTTCATGAGCCAAGAGAGCATAGGAGGGTATTTTTGGTTCATTATTGGGTTTCTGTAATTGAAATGACATTTTGTGAGAGCACTCCTGTATTTTAAGGGGAAACTCAAACCAATGCAGTAGTTTCCAAGTCCTCATTACTATAACATGAAAAAGAAATTTGTTAGAAGTGTGTGTGTGTGTGTGTATACACATACGCTCACACACTTACACAGGCATGCACATACGTTGGCATGGATAGGCCTAATAAAAAGTAGCCAGTGTTCTGTTTGTTCCAAATACAGTTGGTCCTATTGGGACTCAATAGACAATTAACCACGGTCTGCAGCCCTCCTCCAACCTTCCCCCTTTCTCTGATGCTTGAGGCTTACCCACAGGCCTCCAAGGATGTGGCCTGTGCATTCAGCCCCAGATGAAGGCTCATGGGGGCAGAGCATTTACAAGCCTTCTCTTCTGACCCTCTAGTTAGATGGCGGTGATTGCATGGAGAGAAAACCAGGGAATAACAAAGGAAACTGCTTAAGCAAGTTGTGTTCGGGAAGATTAGAGAAGGGAGTGCACAGAAGGATTAATTTGAAGTCTCTGAGGAAGTAATTGTGTTCAAATAATAGTTTTTCTTGTAGCCACATTTTCTCAGGTTGGTCATTTCTGATGGAGCCTCCAATTTTCTAAAATCTTTTAAAACTTAGATTCTGGCTTTCTTCCTTCACTTTTCCTTATTTCTATTTCCTCATTCAGGTGCAGCATTCATTTATTCATTCATTCATGTATTCACTCAACTGAAGTTTACTGATGGTTAAGATGAATAAAACCCCTGATTTCCAAGATGTGAAGACAAAACCAAACCAAACTGCAAACCAAAGCAATTTGGGGAATTTGCTTTGGAAATTGGCTTGCAAATGGAAATCCATTGTGGCATGGCTGACCTTTAGGTGGTAGGGGCATCGCATGGCCTTATTGGATGTTTAGTCATTTGTTCAGATTAAATGCCTTGTTAAATATTTTGCATGCCAAAATTGTGGTAAGAGTTATGGTAGGGACATAAGTACAGTGAAGAAAACATGGAGCTAGTTGTTAAAATTACAGTAGGTCTCAGAGACAAGCAGGAAGACTTTACAGTTGGGTAGCTTCTGCTTGGGCAGAAACCAAGTCTCAGAGCCTTCAAAGTGGGGGAAGTTGCATGAGTACAGGCTGAAGGTAGTACAGCAAGTGGTATTTTCGAATTTAACCAGGTCCAGGAACTTAGTTTGAAATGTTCAGTGTTTAACCTCTATCAAGGAAAGGTTTTGATGAGGCGGCTTGTAAAAGTTGCATACTTTTCATATGTTACTAGGGCAGCTTGGCCAAGAACCTAGATGTGGATGTATTGTCTGCCAGTTAGACATAGCCAAAAAAAAAATTAGGGAAAGAGGAGAGGGCACCATGTTCCCAAATGGACAAGTGAAAACTGATATCCTCCTGATAGGAAGAGAACTGATGTTTCATGGTAATCTCTAGTAATAACATTAATAGCCACCATTGTTGATCGCTTACCACAAACAGAGCACCCTGTGAAGTCCCCCCATGCTCTGCCTCCCTTAACCTGCCTGGAAACAGAGATGATTAAGCTGTGTTTTAGCAGTTCCTTGCCCCAGTCACTTAGCCTCCTCTGGCCTCAGTTTCCCCTTCTGCAAATGGAGATCACAGGAGACTATGGGGAACATTAAATGAGACAGTGCTTGTTATGTGCTTAGTATGGTGTCAAGCAGTGAGTAGATAGGTCAGTGAATATTAAAGTATTGGCTAGTATTAGCACGCCTCTCCTCCTCTTACAGATAAGGAAACAGGCTCAAGAAGACCATTCTAGATATGACCGATAGCTGAGGGAAAACTCCCAGAAAATCACGCTCTTGTGAGTACATATTAGAACAGAGAATCATCTGGTGCTCAGAGTGATGGCCAAAACAACTCTTACCTTTATGTGACCATCACCTTGCCATTACTACATGATTTCATTTGATTCTCATAAGCTTCATGGGAGCAGAGATTTTGGTATTTTCTACTGCTGTGTATCCCCTGTAGTAGTCGCTAGCGCATTCTCCATTTGAGGACTGACCTTCAATTTTCCTTCTTTTCATGGCAAACTTCTTTGCATCCATCAGCAATCACTAAGCATCAACACTCTCCTCTCCACCAGCTTTGCCAACTCTGTGGGACTCAGTGATTTTGTCTTCATTTCCCATACAAACTCCTAGTTCATATAGTGGCAAAATCATTTTCATGATGTATTGTCATAGTTTTACTTCCCTGTCTATAGCCCCGCTTGCTCAGACTTCTTTAAAATTTAGACCACTTTTTACCTCTTTCCGTGCCCCTGACTCCTTGCTTAGGGTTGACTCACAGTAGGCTTTTGCAGATACTTGAATAAATAACCGTAACTACCTGCATTTGTATCTGAAAAGTTTTCTTGATATTTGAAATTCTCACCAAAACTCCCAAACACAAAGACCTTCACCATTCACCCGAAGGTTTTCGAAGAATGTTTACCTGTGTAGCTCTCACATGCCTGGAAGGAAGCCTTGGAGCAAAAGCAAGACTGTAGCTCTGAAAGAATTATGTCAACATTTAATTGCAAGAGATAGTTAACACTGCCAAGAGGGTTTCCAGAACAACTTAGCTTTTGGTTTAAAGTTCAGTTTCTGAGTAATTGATCAGGTAGAAGCAATTCGACTATTATAGCTTGAATATGCAGGCCTTAGTAATGCTTTAGCATCTTAACATGTCCCTGTCAATCCATCTTGGGACTGGAAATCTCTCTGGCAGGTGTGTGAATTCCAAGACAATGGCTTTAACTTTGAGGATGTTTGGAGATGGTCCACGTCTTTGTTGATGATCCTCCAGTCTGACAAAGTCAAGAAAGACTGGACCTATGATCAGAGCAATGGTCTAGTTGGTCTAGATTTGAGGAATGTTTTTCTTGTACCAAATGAGTGAAGACCTGAGCAAAGACCTTGGGAGTTGATGAATACTTTCCTGGCAAATGTTTTTATTTTTTGTTTTAATTGAAGTAGAGTTGATTTCTGCTGTATAGCAAACTGACTCATTTGTACACATTTATACATTCTTTACATCTTTTTTATGTTCATTTCTATTATGATTTATCCCATGACATTGAGTATATTTTTATGCTATACAGTAGGACCTTCTGGTTTATCCATTCTGGATGTAATAGTTTACATCAACTAACCCCAAACTCTCAATCCATTCCTCATCCACTCCCCTGACCCTTTGGCAACCGTAAGTCTGTTTTCTAGGTATATGAGTCTGTTTCTGGTTTTTTGCAGTAGGTTCATTTGTCCCATATTTTAGATTCCATATATAAGTGATATCATATAGTATCTGTCTTTCTCTTTCTGACTTACTTTACTTAGTATGATAATCTCCAGTTGTATTCATGTTGCTGCAAATGGCACTCTTTCATTCTTGTTAATGGCTGAATAGTATCCCATTGTCTGTGTGTGTGTGTATGTGTGCGAATGTGTGTGTATATATACTCTTTGCAACCCCAGGCTTCTCTGTCCATGGGATTTCCCAGCAAGAATACTGTAGTGGGCTGTCATTTTCTTCTCCAGGGGATCTTCCTGACCCAGGGATTAAACCTGCATCTCTTGCATTGCAGGTAAATTCTTTACCACTGAGCCACCAGGGAATGCAGATATATATTTATATACTAAGCAGGTGAAGGGAAGGAGGGCAGCCCAACCTTGGCCATAAGACTCTTTGGTATGATGGGATTGGCAGTTAGCTTTGGTCCTCTGCTCAGTCAGCTCTCTAAAGGGGAACTGTTGCATTCTTATCATCTGCTGGGAGGTGGAAAGACACATTGCATTTGGGAGGTAAGCACATCACAATCATTTGGTATTTTGTTAGTTACATCCAGCAGAAGATTCACCATTGTTTCTTTTATGACTTTGTAACAATATGAACTAAGTAAAAAATATTTTTATTAATATTTCAGTATCATTAAACTGCTATTTGATGATTCCTGCTTGGGACTCTATTTACAAAAATATGTCAGGTTTTATTTACAGTATTTATTATTTTATTGTATGCTAAGAACCATACTAAAGGAGAACACGCATTATTTCCATGTAACTCTCATAGCAACCCTATGGGATGAATACTCCTATTCAGGTCTCTGATGAGGCACAGAGAGGTCTGGGTGTCTAGCCAAGGTCTGGTGTTCGGAACCAGCACTGTCTGAACTCAGCTTTCATATTCTTCCCACCTAAGTGTCTGCTCCTTGGTAAATTATTTGAGGTCTGTTGCTTTCATAACATGACGCTGCCATATAAATATACTGGATAAGCTCAAATGTAACAGTGAACTAGGAGTTAGTAGGATGTAGGCATGATTAAACACCATGCAGAGGAATCAAAGATCAAATTGCCAACATTCGTTGGATCATAGAAAAAGCAAGAGAATTTCAGAAAAACATCTACCTCTGCTTAACTGACTATGCCAAAGCCTTTGACTGTGTGGATCACAACAAACTGTGGAAAATTCTTAAAGAGATGGGAATACCAGACCACCTGACCTGCCTCTTGAGAAATCTGTATGTAGGTCAAGAACCAGCAGTTAGAAATGGACATGGACCAACAGACTGGTTCCATATTGGGAAAGAAGTACGTCAAGGGTGTGTATTGTCACCCTGCTTATTTAACTTGTATGCAGAGTACATCATGAGAAACGCTGGGCTGGATGAAGCACAAGGTGGAATCAAGATTTCTCAAGGGAGAAATATCAATAACCTCAGATATGCAGATGACACCACCCTTATGGCAGAAAGCGAAGAAGAACTAAACAGCCTCTTGATGAAAGTGAAAGAGAGTGAAAAAAAGTTGGCTTAAAACTCAACATTCAAAAAGCGAAGATTATGGCATCCTGTTCCATCACTTCACGGCAAATAGATAGGGAAACAATGGAAACAGTGAAATACTTTATTTTGGGGGGCTCCAAAATCTCTGCAGATGGTGACTATGGCCATGAAATTAAAAGATGCTTGCACCTTGGAAGAAAATCTATGACCAACCTAGACAGCATATTAAAAAGGAGAGACATTACTTTGCAGACAAAGGTCCATTTAGTCAAAGCTATGGTTTTTCCAGTGGTCATGTTTGGATGTGAGAGTTGGACCATATAGAAAGCTGAGCACCAAAGAATTGATGCTTTTGAACTGTGGGTTTGAAGACTCTTGAGAATCTCTTGGACTGCAAGGAGATCAAACCATCAATCCTAAAGGAAATCAGTTCTGAGTATTCATTGGAAGGACTGGTGCTGAAGCTGAAGCTCCAATACTTTGGCTATCTGATGCAAAAAACTGATTCTTAGGAAAGGCCCTGATGCTGGGAAAGATTGAAGGCAGGAGAAGAAGGGGACAACAGAGGATGAGATGGTTGGATGGCATCACCAACTCAATGGACATTAGTTTGAGCAAGCTCTGGGAGTCGGTGATGGAGAGGGAAGCCTGGCGGGCTGCAGTCCACAGGGTCGCACAGAATCGGACACAAGTGAGCGACTGAACTGACTGACTAACTGAAATGCCATGCAAACTTCCAAAACATACTTTATTCATTTTTCTTCATATCTCAACAGCTTCCATTTGTTTAAGTTAGTGTTTTCCAAGTTGCATTGTCATGAACAGAATGTGACGTATTTTTGAAGGGGAAAGATGAGAATGGCTCCAAGCTGTGAAATTTGGAGTGATGCCTATAAGTTTTTCCTCCTACTTATCTGATTATATATATTTATTTACATAAACACTGATATATAAACCCTAGCAGGAAAAAATAAAAATACAAAAATTTTTGATAACAAGAAACATGGCTTTTGTTTACACTGAGTTCTCACAGGTCAGATATGCATTGAGGGCACAGAAGCTAAGAGACAGAGAAAAATGACAATCTGAGCACTTGAAAGGCTCGTTGAATTTTTGTACAGGGTGTGTCAAGGGGAGTTGCAAAGTGAAACCACAAGTCAGTGGCAAGAAGGGAAGCAGCTGGCAGTGGGACTCATCATGGGGTGGTGTTTCCCTTCTGTCCCCCTGCTGACCTGCACCTCAGACTTCACCCTGTCTCTCTGTCTTTTCCCCAAGACAAAATGAGAGAATTGAATGCAGTGATCACTAAGCTTCTCTCTCCGCTCCAGAGATATTCTGATTCTCAAGATTTCTAAGAGTTCTGTGCCACTAGAATTGATTACCTTTTCATTGTTAGTGACTTCATAAAAGGAAAATTATTCAAGCTTGTATTTTTTGGCACAAAATTTACCCATGACTTTTCTAAAATATTATCTCTTAATGCACACAGTTCTCAAGCACTGAAGCTAACTGGAACTACCACAGAGTATTAATAGAAAATATATATGAGAGGATGCTATTTAATAAACCCCTAAGTCCATAATTCTAATAATGCAAATCAACTTTAATTTCCCACTAATTAGAAGCCAGACTCTCAGCTTTACCTCTTTTATCTGCAGCTCCTCCTGTCTCGGGCTGCTCAGTGATGGCCATGCTCCTGGCCGGGTCATTTCTTCCATGTCAACCATAAAGTCTCCTGGCCAAACAGTAGTAGGCCGAACTTGAGGGAGGGATTCCCTGGAAAGCCGTGAACAAAGACTTGGGGACTAAAAGCAAAGACCATTTATGTTGCAAAAGGAAGAGAGTTCAGTTGTCTTTCTGTCTGTTTGCATATATCTCACTAATCAGCAGGCTGTCACTCTTGGAGAGGCCCTGAGTGGCTTGGGTGGGCATTCTCTTCATTATCCAGCCATTGTCATGGTGTGATTAAAGCAGAGGAAAAACGTTTATCTCCAGCACTCTCCTGGAGGTACATGGACTGCTCTAAAATTGAAAGAACAAAGCAGGACGTTCCTGGTACAACTGTGTAGAAAATAACCAGCAGCACCTTGGCATTTGTAGATTGTATTTCAGAGCGTGGACATGGGGTTCCAGCAGCACGGGTCTCCTTGCTGGTCCTGGGCTACACCTCAGGGCCTTTGCACATGCAAGTCTCCCCGCTTGGGATGCACCCCACCCGACAGCCTCATGCCTTGTTACTACTTTTAATTAGTTTTTGCTCGAATGTCACTTTTTCACAGAAGTTATTCTTTCTGTTTCTGGTCACTCTTTTCCTCTGACCATGCTTTATCTATACAGTGTTTATCATGTCATGACGTAGTAAGTATTTTAAAGTTGTTTATTTTCCATTCCCTCTGCTGGAATGCATGCTGCACAAGTGCAGGCCGTTTGCCTGTTTCAGACCCCATTTTGACCCCAGATCTAGGAGAGCAATAATGAGCACTCAGTAACTGTCAAATGAATTTTGAAACTATGCGAAGACACACATGAAGATCTGAGTGACTTTTCAACAATTTAAGTCAAAAGACAGTCTTTACCTTATAGTTTGCACATGTTTGGCATTTGATAAATATTTATTGAAACAAATGAACATGTGACTGGAATAAATATATAAATTTAATAGATATAGTTTTCAATAGGTACATAAATGTGCCCGTGTGTTTTATTTTATTTTATTTTTTATTTATTTTTTAAATTTTATTTTATTTTTAAACTTTACAATATTGTATTAGTTTTGCCAAATATCAAAATGAATCCGCCACAGGTATACCTGTGTTCCCCATCCTGAACCCTCCTCCCTCCTCCCTCCCCTACCCTCCCTCTGGGTCGTCCCAGTGCACCAGCCCCAAGCATCCAGTATTGTGCATCGAACCTGGACTGGCGGCTCGTTTCATACATGATATTATACATGTTTCACTGCTATTCTCCCAAATCTCCCCACCCTCTCCCTCTCCCACAGAGTCCATAAGACTGATCTATACATCGGTGTCTCTTTTGCTGTCTTGTACACAGGGTTATTGTTACCATCTTTCTAAATTCCATATATATGCGTTAGTGTACTGTATTGGTGTTTTTCCTTCTGGCTTACTTCACTCTGTATAATAGGTTCCAGTTTCATCCATCTCATTAGAACTGATTCAAATGTATTCTTTTTAATGGCTGAGTAATACTCCATTGTGTATATGTACCACAGCTTTCTTATCCATTCATCTGCTGATGGACATCTAGGTTGCTTTCATGTCCTGGCTATTATAAACAGTGCTGCGATGAACATTGGGGTACACATGTCTCTTTCCCTTCTGGTTTCCTCAGTGTATATGCCCAGCAGTGGGATTGCTGGATCATAAGGCAGTTCTATTTCCAGTTTTTTAAGGAATCTCCACACTGTTCTCCATAGTGGCTGTACTAGCTTGCATTCCCACCAACAGTGTAAGAGAGTTCCCTTTTCTCCACACCCTCTCCAGCATTTATTGCTTGTAGACTTATGGATCACAGCCATTCTGACTGGCATGAAATGGTACCTCATAGTGGTTTTGATTTGTATTTCTCTGATAATGAGTGATGTTGAGCATCCTTTCATGTGTTTGTTAGCCATCTGTATGTCTTCTTTGGAGAAATGTCTATTTAGTTCTTTGGCCCATTTTTTGATTGGGTCATTTATTTTTCTGGAGTTGAGCTGTAGGAGTTGCTTGTATATTTTTGAGATTAGTTGTTTGTTGCTTCATTTGCTATTATTTTCTCCCATTTTGAAGGCTGCCTTTTCACCTTGCTAATAGTTTCCTTTGTTGTGCAGAAGCTTTTAAGTTTAATTAGGTCCCATTTGTTTATTTTTGCTTTTATTTCCAATATTCTGGGAGGCGGGTCATAGAGGATCCTGCTGTGATGTATGTCGGAGAGTGTTTTGCCTATGTTCTCCTCTAGGAGTTTTATAGTTTCTGGTCTTACGTTGAGATCTTTAATCCATTTTGAGTTTATTTTTGTGTATGGTGTTAGAAAGTGTTCTAGTTTCATTCTTTTACAAGTGGTTGACCAGTTTTCCCAGCACCACTTGTTAAAGAGATTGTCTTTAATCTATTGTATATTCTTGCCTCCTTTGTCAAAGATAAGGTGTCCATATGTGCGTGGATTTATCTCTGGGCTTTCTATTTTGTTCCATTGATCAATATTTCTGTCTTTGTGCCAGTACCATACTGTCTTGATAACTGTGGCTTTGTAATAGAGCCTGAAGTCAGGTAGGTTGATTCCTCCAGTTCCATTCTTCTTTCTCAAGATAGCTTTGGCTATTCGAGGTTTTTTGTATTTACATACAAATTGTGAAATTATTTGTTCTAGCTCTGTGAAGAATACCATTGTTAGCTTGATAGGGATTGCATTGAATCTATAAATTGCTTTGCGTAGTATACTCATTTTCACTACATTGATTCTTCCAATCCATGAACATGGCATATTTCTCCATCTATTAGTGTCCTCTTTGATTTCTTTCACCAGTGTTTTATAGTTTTCTATATATAGGTCTTTAGTTTCTTTAGGTAGATATATTCCTAAGTATTTTATTCTTTCCGTTGCAATGGTGAATGGAATTGTTTCCTTAATTTCTCTTTCAGTTTTCTCATTATTAGTGTATAGGAATGCAAGGGATTTCTGTGTGTTGATTTTATATCCTGCAACTTTACTATAATCATTGATTAGTTCTAGTACTTTTCTGGTGGAGTCTTTAGGGTTTTCTATGTAGAGGATCATGTCATCTGCAAACAGTGAGAGTTTTACTTCTTCTTTTCCAATTTGGATTCCTTTTATTTCTTTTTCTGCTCTAATTGCTGTGGCCAAAACTTCCAAAACTATGTTGAATAGTAATGGTGAAAGTGGGCACCCTTGTCTTGTTCCTACAGGCCAATATCACTGATGAACATAGATACAAAAATCCTTAACAAAATTCTAGCAATCAGAATCCAACAACACATTAAAAAGATCATACACCATGACCAAGTGGGCTTTATACCAGGGATGCAAGGATTCTTCAATATCCGTAAATCAATCAATGTTATACACCACATTAACAAATTGAAAAATAAAAACCATATGATTATCTCAATAGATGCAGAGAAAGCCTTTGACAAAATTCAACATCCATTTACGATAAGAACTCTCCAGAAAGCAGGAATAGAAGGAACATACCTCAACATAATAAAAGCTATATATGACAAACCCACAGCAAACATTATCCTCAATGGTGAAAAATTGAAAGCATTTCCTCTAATGCCCGTGTGTTTTAAAAGGAAAGCTAGAGTGGCAAGACCAAGACCATGGTTTTGGGAACCCAATAGTTGACAGAATGTTCAGTTTCTAGATGTCCTAATTTAGAGCCCTATGACAATGCAAAAGATGCAATTGTGTGTTACCTGTTGCTTTATCTTTAAATGAGGGAGAACTGTTCAAGCAATAACAATAATATAAATAATATGTACTTTGCAACTTCTAGTGAGGATTAGGTGAGATAATGCTTGAAAAGTGATAATCTGGGTCTGGGATCTGGGTAATATAACATTTCCAGGTATTGCACATATGAAAACAAAAGAATCAAATGTTTGGAAAGAGGGAATGCAAACAGCCCTCCTCTATCTCTGACCTGCTGGAGAAGGTTCTACTTCTGTCTGTCTAGGTTTTTCCCCTTCCCTGCCCCCCATGACAAAACTGGGAGGAAATGTGGAAGGGAAGAGCTCGAGTCTACATCTAGAAATGGAACTTTAAAATGTGAGGGTGCTGGACAAGTAGATGTGAGAGTGCAGAGGGAATTTTGAAGTCCAATTTGCCTCCTTTGTGGGGCTAAATACTATAAACTGCAATTTGCATCCATTTATTTCTCATTATATCCGAGGCTATAACATGAGACCAGGAACATAGTAGATGCTCAATAAATAGGTGTTGGATAATGAATGAGGATATGAATCATTATGGAACTAGTTTTGGTTGTGTATCTCTTTATCTTCTGAGGCTGAATCACACTCACAGTCACTTCACTCATTCTTAGTTAATTCATCTATTTCTTCATGGAACCCCCTTATCTTTACATGGTTTATGGATGCCCCAGGCAGACTGAATATCATTTTTCCTTTCACTGTTTAAAGAGACTAGTGTTTGGGCATTTTGAGTTGCAGAATTTCATAATTCTTTCAGTTACACATCTCTTGAGACCCCGATTACTGAGACTATAAGCTCCTCTAGAACCATAAGAGTTTCTGTGCAAAGATATTGCCATTATGCATCTTGTGAAACGCTCCCCGCCTCCATCTTCAGCTCAACTCAACAAGTTTCCATTGAGTGCCCAGCGCTAAAAGTCTTAGATGGAAATTGATTCCCTACTCCTTTTATTTTAACTGTCAAAATCATAGACTACATTGTTTCTGACTGAAAACCCACTAACAGCTCCCTGCCAATCATCCCGTTGCTCCTTCCCAGTGCAGGCACTGCCTGGTACCATTATCAATGGGGCATCTATATTGTGAATGGTATTTATTACAAGAAAATCATGTGGCATAAAGAGAATAATTGCCTTCATAAGCATGTATTTTTTTACACTATGAGCTTCCCAATGGGAAGTCATACTGGGGAAAGCATAATTGCTAATTCCAGTGTTACACATAACTCTGAGGAGTGTTTCATGGTCCAACTCTCCGAGTGTCATTTCTTCCTGTGGAGCAGGAAGGAAATAAGCTTCCACTGAGGAATCTACACAGGGCCAGACCCTGTGAGTTCCCAGACATGTGTTTTGCCTTATAATAACTTGAGAAGTACATGGAATCATCCTCATTATGAAAAAGAACCAATTTCACCAGGCTTAAATAACTTCTCATAAAATCACCTCCTTATAATTATGTGAAATCAGGATGTAAGATGAAATTTCCTAGGGAATACACAATGACTCTTTATCCTATACTACTGTTTCTTTGGCCAAATTTAAGAAATGAAGTGTCCCCAAGAGCCACCTACCCCCAAATATTTTCCTCATCACTCCACTTCCCTATTTCAAAGTCCACCATTAAAATCATTCTTCTAAGGCTGGAGTCTTCTTAGGCTTCTGCTAAAATGGGGAATGTCTAGTGCAACCTCTTTTTTTTCATGCTTGTGTGTGTGTGTTTTATTTATTTTTAATTGAAAGATAGTTGCTTTACACTGTTGTGTTGGTTTCTGCCGTACATCAGCATGAGTCAGCCACAGGCATACATATGTCCCCTCCCTCTTGAACCTCTCTCCTACCTCCCACCCCTCCCGCCCCTCCTGGTTGTCACAGAGCAGCGGTTTCAGCTCCCTGAGTCATGCGCAAACCGCCACCGTCTGTCTGCTTCACGTGGATAGCGCGCGTGCGTCCCTGCCGCGCTCTCCACTCGTCCCACCCTCTCCACTTGTCCCACCCTCTCCTCCCCCGCTGTGTCCACAAGTCTGTTCACCATGTCTGCGTCTCCGCTGCTTCCTGCAGCCTCTTTTTAAGTCAAGGAAAATTTATAGAATTTAGGTCGAAATGCACTCAGAATAATTTACAAAACTCCTATATACAAAGCTGGTATATTTAACACCAGGTTCCGATCATTTCTGAAGCATTGAAACTCCCCCTTTAGCTCTGGGGAGGTCTGAGATCTGACAGACTAGGGAAACACTGCCTTTCCCAGGATAACTGAATGTGGTCGCAAAGATCCAAGGTGCTACACAGATCCTGCATTTGGTGGACTGGAGTTCACACTGGGTGCCGTTCACGTCCCCAGTATACGCTTGCCTAAGCCCAGGTTCAGACCTCAGCTCCACAACCTTCTGCCTGATTAGCTTTGGTAGTTAATCTACAGAAGTTAATCTACAGATAAATCAGTTAATCTACAGAAGTTTAGTTTCCTCATGAAAAATCGGGGATATTTCTATCTCTCTCTTAGTGTTACAGGATTAAACAAGATGGTTCTTCAAAGCACTTAGCCTAATACTGGACACAGAAAGAGTAGTCAATATGTGGCAATAATAATGGTAGCCATGGTTGTTGCTGTCTTTACTATTATTATTATCCAATACATATTATCCATTATTCAATAAGCTCCAATAGATCTGATTAAATGCCCTCTCCCCACCAATTGCTTTCTTCAGCATTCCTCAGTGCAAAACGTGAGATGTGCTTTGATGATAAAACAGAATGTTTACCTTATCTTCAAGACTCGTTTGTACCCAACATACAATTGTTTAAAAATTGCATTTTATTATAAAAATCTTCAAACCTAGTGAAAAGTTGAAGTTTGCAGTTGGCACGTGTGCACTCACCATCTAGATTCTGCCTTTAACATTTTATCCCCCGCATTTCTGCTGTCTCTCTCCCTCCATGCATCCCTCTATCCATCCATTATCTACAGATAATGAATTTCAAAGTGAATTGTAGACATTAATATACCTTCCTCCTAAATACTTTGGCATGCATATTGTTAACTAGTATTTGTGTATACTTTTTTCTCTTTTGATGTAAAATTTACCCATGGTGAAATTTATAAACCTTACATGTATATTCTCTGAGTTTAACATATGCACGCATCTTTGGAACCTAAACCCTTGTCAAGATGTAGAAGAGTCTCATTATCCCAGACAGTTCCCTCAAGCCTCTACCTAGCCAATTCTGACTCTCCCCCAGCAACCTCAAAACAACCACTGCTCTGATTATTGGGTACCATGGATTAGGTTTTTTCTGTTCTAGAATTTGGCATAAGTGGAATCATGCAGCATGCACTCTTAATGCCAGGCTTCCTTCACTCAACATGTTTTTAACGTTAACCCACATTGCACTAATGCTCCCTCTGAGAGTACAAACAACATTTTTTGAGTTGCTGCCAGCAAAAATCTTTCTCATTTTATCTTGCTCCATGTTAGACTTAAATTCCTATGCCATGCACACTTGTCTCACGGTCCCTGGCCCTCGCTTTCCGAGCTCAGGGCCTTTGCTCGCGGTCTTCCTCCCTGTGAGGCCCTGGCCTCTGCCACCCCTTTCCAGCATTCTCTCCAGGGCTCATCTCCAGCCCCAGCACCCCCCTGACTCCTCTGAGGACTACCACAAGTTTCTCCCTGAGCTCTGGACAGAACTCCCAGCTCACTGATGGGTGTTGCTGCTGGTGATGTGGTCCTGCTTGTTGACTAGGAGGGAATAGGGGATGGAGAAAGGAGGTGAGCATCCCAAGGAGGGGCACTCTTTACTTAGAAGAGCCAAATTAAGCAAGATAAGAGTGTTACCTGCAAGACCCCAAAGAGGAAAGGAGTGAGGAGAGAGAGAGAAGAAGAGCTGAGAGGATCAGCTCTGAGTGATGGATGTGAGTTGGGTTGAGGCTGATGGTTCAGAAGGGAGAGAGGGAAGCTGTAAGGACTAACTGCTCTCATATGTAAGTCGTCTAAGTACGAAATAACTGGACTGATTTTCCACATGGCTGGTGGAAGTGCTTCTCCTTGCTACACAGTCATGCAACATACATCTCATTTTCTCAAATAAACTGCAAGGAAGTCTCTTACTATTGACTGGGACAAAGTTTCATAAGGTGTTTATTTTGTTCCCTGTGGTGACCTGCACACAGGAGCCACAGTAGATACCCACTGATTGCAAATGACACCTCTCCCCTGACTATTGGTTGTAGCAATTAGTTTTATTGATATTTGGGGGGCTGATTTTAATGTGTATTTGACTGAATTGACCATCTCAGCCACTAGGCTTTGCAGCAGCTATGTCCACCAACTCTACCAAGAAAATGGGAACTGGAGACTTTTCCCATTTTATTACCATTTTACTACCATACCATGGTGACATCTCACCACGAATGTTCATGATATAAGGTCAATTTTTGTCTTAAAAATATGGTCTAGTATCAACCTCTGTTCCTGTTGCTCTAAAATTAAAACAGAACACTTTGTACCCAAAGTTTTGTCCCTCGGACTTCAAGCCTAGTGCTTACATCTGTTTATAAGCCAGCAATAACTCCCCTGGGCCTCCCTGGTGGCTCAGATGGTAAAGAATCTGCCTGCCAATGTAGGTTATGTGGGTTTGATACTTGGGTCGGGAAGATGCCCTGGAGAAGGAGGTGGCAACCCACTCCAGTATTCTTGCCTGTGGAATCCCATGGATAGAGGAAATTGGTGGGCTACAGTCCATGGGGTCACAAAAGAGTCAGACACGACTGAACCAATAAACCACCACCATCAGCAATATCTCCACTGGAGGAGGGAAAGGGTCCAACAGCCACTGGACATCAGTCTCTTACCTCTCCATGTTTCTTACTTCCCTAACCCGGTAGACGTCCACAATTAAGACAGATTCTTATTCAGTCTAACAAGAAGATCAGAAGCAATTCAGGGTCAGCAGACTCACTTTTATGCCTTTAATATTTTGTATTTTGCCAATATTTCAAGGTACTTTGAAGGTCCCCTGCTTTCTCATGAGGGCTGGGCACGAATGTTCAGGAGCGATCATTGTAATGATATCTCTCTGATTAAAAAGATAGCTAGTGAAATCGAGATAGAACATCAAATTCAGAAACATCATTAGCAGGATTCTATTTTGGCTGGGTCTAATCTTCTGCGGGGTCACCATGTTGCCTTCAATGAGTCTGACCATTTTATATCATTTAGATTGAAACAGACCCATCATGTCACAGGCAAATGCCTTTATCATATTTAATTAGCCCAACACCACCATGTAATAATCTCCCTGGTAATTATCCCTTGCCAGCACTTGAAAGCATGAAGGAACAAATAAATCCTCCCAGCTGCAGGTATATGTAAGCTGTAACTTGGTGTCATGGCAGAAGAATATTGACAAGTTACTGTGCAATACTAATTATACTAAGAAAATGTAAATGGCTTCATCAAAAAAAGAAAGAGCCAGATGGAAGGTTTTATATACTGTATCCTCATATGTTAGGAAATGGGGTATTAAAAAGGCATCCCGCCCTCTGGATCAGAGAAGAAGGAGGAATAAAGATACCTGTGTCTTTACGGATGCCAGACTGAACCTCCAACTGGGGAAACTGTTTGGAAGGAGGTAACATTCAGAAGGACATTAGTGGCTGTTGGTATTTAGGTCTCATGATGCTACCCAGGACATAGGTGAAGGAATATTACTTAGGCTGATGCTGCCTTTTTCTTGGAACTGACCTGTTCCACGGGGCCCTGGGCTTTTCCTTCATGCTGGCAAATAATAAATTATTCACAAAAAGACACGTACCCACCATGTGGTGAATCAGTGGGCCTGCATTGAGCTGGTTTTTCTAATGCATCAGCAAGAACAGACTTACCTGAACGCATTGCAGTTAAAAAACAAAATTCAGTTGGAAACAATAGACTTAAATCTGCAACAGCACATGGCAGAAAGGAAATTTGATTTCAAAGGTGAGATTTGGCAAGCCTGTGAATGCATTCTGCAAACTGCACAAGGAATTGGATTTTTAATAAGCGTAGAGTTAGTTCTGAGTTCTCTTCTTCATGAATTGCATACCATCTCACCCAGCTGCTGTCTCCAGCTAATGTCACCAGAGCTGAAGTGACAGCCGAAGTGTAACTGTGGCTTGGGAATCATTTGCGTCTGATTCTCTGGCTAGGTTGGGCTGCTACCTGCCATAACACATGGCTGTTATTAGCCTTATTAGAAAACAAATTTGGAAACTATTAACCGAGAAGGGTGTTTGAATAGTAATGTTCTCCCTTACTTTCCACTCCTTATTACTTCATCTGTGTGTGTGTGTCTGTGTGTATGTAGTGCTATTGTTACTCAACCAGTCAATCAAAATGCTGTTTATTATAAAAGTAATTCTCCTTAATTAGAGAATATTTGAGACATAAAAAAGGAAGAGAAAGAAAAGCACTCAAGGGTTGCAGCCCAAACATGATCATTAGTAACAATTTACTGTAGTTATTTAGAGCCTTTTTCCTTTATGCATGCATTTTAAATTGGTTTAGTTTTTATATGGTTAGACTCATCATGAATCATATATTCAATATTCTGCTTAAAAATCATCATAAGTTTAGCCTATATAATTAAATTAGCTATAATTATGCTTTGAGCTGTATTACCATTCCATACATAGATATCATTTTATAATTTTTACAGTCAGTTCTCAATGGCTACATAATATTCCTCTGTTTAGATATATCATATTTTGGTTAAGTATTTCCTTATTGTAGCATTCTTGAACTCAGTATTCTCAGTGTTTTTTTTTTTTCTTTGTAAAAAAAATTTTCTTTGTAAAAAATTTAAGCTGTGATTTTGGTATAAATTAAAATTTGTTTGCTTCATTTCATAATTCTTTTCACATTGTTTCACAGTTTTTTTATAAACATATTTTTCCTCAGTTCAGAAGCAAAGTTTTATTCTTTAATCAAACAATGAGAAAGTGCATGCTTCCTTGACAGGCCGGAAGGCCGTCCGGGGGCTTTACGGGGTCATCAGTCAGTGGGGAAGGGGCGGAGTTCTCACAGAGCGGAGCAGCTGTGGTGCTCAGGCTCCAGGTCTTAGATCCGGGCCCAGCATCCCTGCACGTGGCTCGCTGCCACCATCTTGAACTGAGTGTCGGGCGAAGCTTCTGCACTCGGTCCTCCGACCTGAGGTGTCAGCCCAGCTGTTTCGTACTTGGAAGTCTGGTCAGAGGCACTGGGTGTAAGATCTCTGTAAGTGGTCCCAGTGAGCAAGTGAAACTAGACAGGACCTAATGAAGCTCTGGTTCTTGATGTCTCATCGCAGAAAAAAATTCAGTGACAGACCAGGTGATAAGTAAGAAGTGGATCTATTTAGAGAGAAACTTAACTCCACAGACAGTGTGGGCCATCTCAGAAGGCCAGTGCTGCCTTGAGAGAAACACACTCCAGAGAGTGTGGGCTGTTGTAGTTGAGAGTGTCCTATGAACATAATTTTCAATGGTCATATATTTTTTAAAGGCAGAAAGCAGCCTTTCCATCAGGCGGAAAATTAATCAGCCCTGACAGAGAAGCAGAGCTGAGCATGGCGGCCTGTAATTAAGGGATGCATGCCCTTCGGATTATCTCGTTAGTTTATCAAGAAAACATTTATTATAATTAATTCTCAGACAAGTTCTACCACTTCAAACCTACCCAACAAGGACTCTGAATCTGTCCACTCCGGGCAAAGCAAGACCTTCCGCTGGGTCCCCTGGATTTGGGCTGACTTTGCGCCTCCAAACAACCTTAGCATGATGTCTTATCTTAAGCAACCGCCTTATGCAGTCAGTGGGCTGAGTCTGACCACTTTGGGCATGGACTTGCTGCACCCCTGGTGGGATACCCAGCCACCCCTTGGAAACTCTGGCAGGAGAGGATGATGTTCACCCGAGTGCAGCTGGATGTGCTGGAAGCACTGTTTGCTAAGACCCGATACCCACACATCTTCACGTGGGAGGAGGTGGCACTGAAAATCAACTTGCCTGAGTCCAGGGTACAGGCATGGTTTAAGAATCAAAGAGCGAAGTGCCGCCAACAGGGGCAGCAACAGCAGAATGGAGGTCAAAACAAAGTGAGACCTGCCAAAAAGAAGACATCTCCTGCCTGGGAAGTGATTTCAGAGGGTGGAACAAGTGGCCAGATCACTCCCCCTTCTAGCACCTCAGTCCCAGTCATTTCCAGCAGCAGTGCTCCTCCATCTGTCTGGAGCCCAGCCATCCCCCCATTGTCAGATCCCCCGTCCACCTCCTCTCCCTGCATGCAGAGGTCCTACCCCATGACCTATACTGAGGCTTCAGGTCATAGTCAAGGATATGCTGGCTCAGTTTCCTACTTTGGGGGGCATGGACTGTGGATCTTATTTGAGCCCTGTGCATCACCAGCTTCCTGGACCAGGGACCGCACTCTGTCCCATGGGTACCAATGCAGTCACCAGCCATCTCAATCAGTCCCCAGCTTCTGTTTTCACCCAGGGATGTGGAGCTTTAAGCTTGGGTTTTAACTCAACCACTGATTGTTTGGATTATAAGGACCAAACTGCCTCCTGGAAACTTAACTTCAATGCTGACTGCTTAGATTATAAAGATCAGACATCTTCGTGGAAATTCCAGGTTTTGTGAAGACCTGTGATCTTCACAAAAATCATCTTTTTGTGGGTGATTTTTAAATATACTGTGCTGGACATTCCAGTTTTAGCCAGGCATTGGTTAAAAGAGGTAGATGGTATGATGCTCAGACTCATCTTCTGATCAATGTCCTTGAAGGCATAGAAGGAAAATGGAAGGCCTTAGTGAGGGCCTACCGACCAGCTACCAAAATAGACAAATCAGCCTACTTAATACTTAAGGTCCTGTCATAGTTCTAGGTCATTGGTTTTCCTGATTCACAAGGTGATCGAAAGCAGTCTAGCCATGTGCAACCAAATACCACCAAAAAGAAACAAGCATAACTAAATTGTGAGGGGAAGGAGGGAAGGACATAGCCTTCTTAAGCAGAGGTGTTCCAATGTTTTAGCTAATCCATGGCTGAATCTTAGGAATGGACAGTGTCTCAAGCTCATTCACGTTTCATGACCAACTGGTAGTTGGCACTGAAAAGCTTTTCAGGGCCGTGTGAACTGTGCGACTGACTGTCCTAGTTGCATTACTTTATTTAAAAACTAATGTTAATAAGGAGACAATATGTAGTTTAAGAGACAGTCAGTGTGTGTCTCATAGAAATGGTACATCTGTGGTTTTTAGTCTGTGCTAGACTTCAAAACTGGGATCTCCTGTTATTGTGTGCAACCTTGAACTCCACCTCTGCAGGGTTTCTTCTGTGATTAAATAGGTTATAATTATAAGTAAATTCAGAGCAACTGAGTACTTATCTAAAAAGATTACCTTTGGCTGGAGGTGAGCTACACTGAAACTTTACAACAAAATGTCTCTGGACAAGGAGAATGAGAGAAGAGAAACGAAAGGACACTAATTCATCATGTAATTTACTGTTGGTAAGCCCAGCAGTAAAGAGACATTGGTCAATTGCTCTGACCCTGATGAATTTATAAACTGAGATCATCATTGTTTATGCTTGCAGATGTTAACTGGAAAAGTTATATATGCATAAACCTTTCTTCCTGGCTTGGCAGATATGTATAATTATATTAAAATGGTTCTAGCACACACACACACACAAAAGCCTCATAACAACTCCTTGGTGTTTAACTCCTTTAGCTACTCGTTTGTGTCCAGCTACTGAGATGAAGGTGCTTTCTAACTTTTTAGAATATTAAATGATAGTTTCATTAGTTAATCAAAATGCATTATGTACCAATTATATACAAAGCACTAGGCTAAACTGGTTATATGTGTGCTTAAAGCTTTTTCAAGTTTAGGAAGCTTTACTTAGGATGTCTAAGATAGGTGCCATTGAATCAAGTGGGGTGTGTGCTTTTAAGGTTGTGGGTAGATGTTGCCTGATGGCTTTGGTGAAGCTCTGTTATTAATCTGTTTTACCACCAGCACTTCATGAGTGCTTGTTTCACCACTTCTGGGCAATAAATGTTATTTTCCCCCATGAGAAGAAGGTAGAGACCGTGGCACAAGGATCTTTACTGGATAATGAACAAAATGTTGGTCCTATCCCTTTGCACGGTCCTCGTTACTTGTTATCCTCCATTGAGCCCTGACTGCCCTGGTTTTGGGTAAGATGGAGCTCAGAAACAAGGCATGCTTGGATTTTAAGGTCACAGAGCTGGTCAACTGGGACCATAGCTTTTCCAGAAGACTCGTTCCCTCTGCAGAGGGAAAGATAAATGGAGGTCCATTTCAAGAAAGAACAGCCGAAGAGCTTAAACTCTGATTCCAAAGGGTGGTGAAAGCTCAGCAGGACTTCACACAGTCCTCCTAGCTGAGAGGACTCAGTCATCAACTATTCCAAGTGAAGCTCTGACCTGGAAGGCAGGACAGACACTGTCTTTAGTAACAATAGGAACCACAGCAGCATTTATGGAAGACATATCATGAGCCAGACTCGGTGCTAATCCTCCTGGATGACTCATCTTTTTTCACTCTCCCCATAACCCTAGTCATAGGGACTTTGTTGTTGCTGTTCAGTCACTAAGTCATGTCCGACTCTTTGTGATCCCTGGACTGCAGTGCACCAGGCTCCTCTCTCCTCCACTGTTTTCCAGAGTTTGCTCAGATTCATGTCCATTCAGCTGGTGATGCTATCCAACCATCTCATCCTCTGCTTCCCCCTTCTCCTTTTGCCTTTAGTCTTTGCCAGCATCAGGGTCTTTTCCAACGGATTGGCTCTTCACATCAAGTGGCCATATTGTTAGAACTTCATCTTTGGCATCAGTCCTTCCGATGAATATTTGGGGTTGATTTCCTTTAGACTTGACTGGTTTTATCTCCTTGTAGTCCCAGGGACTCTCAAGAGTCTTCTCCAGCACCATTATCTAATAAGGCAGGGACTTATTAGGCCCCTTTTATAGATGAAGAAATATAAACTCATAGAGCTTAAATAACTTTCCTAGTCATACAGTTTGTAACAGAATCAGGACCTGAACTCAGAGCTTTAGAAGGCACGTCCTTGAAACTGTCAGTTTGGTTCCTCTGAAGCTGACTGCGGATGAGATGTTATGTTAAAGTGACCTGTTAGAAAGATTCCTAGGCAACACGGATAGGGAGGTGGGGAAGTAAAACTGGGAAAGGGGAGGGTGAGCAAGGGTGTGGTGTCAGGCTAAGTCCTAGAGAGGTAAATTTGGCCTAATCCCCCAGGGAAACTGGAGAGTTGTGGGTGGCACTTCCATGTTGGCCCATTACGGGGGAGGGGTCTCGAGTGTTTATACTTCTGAACCAACCAGTCCAACCAGTTCTGGAGGCTTCTAGGATGAGAGACAAGCAGGAACGTAAATGCCCAGACACTTCCTGTCCTCCCTGATTACAGGCAAAACATATCCTGGCAGCCAGGATGCAGCCTTTGTAAAAGAGAAACACAGAGGCCCATGGTGTGCAGGCACTGGCTTGAAACTAACTGTTCATGAGTGTTGGATGTTAAATTGTTAGGAATTTTGCAAGCTAGTTAACCTCACATTGATAGCTTGAAATCAGCCACGGTGGGAGTAGTTACACCATGGAAATTGGCTTACATTACAAATTAGGGTTCTCCCATCCCCAGAGGTGGTTGTTAAATATTTACCGGCATACCACCGCAGGTGCTGGCTATTAGGAATGAATGCACGCTGGGACTGGTGTGCAGTAAAGTGGCAAAGAGGTCTGAGGGGATGTGGATGGAGCACTGATACTATCTGCCGCCTTCCTAATCTATAGCAAGCTCCTCCCCAACCCTCCTGCAGTCACACACACACACACACACACACACACACCCCTCCTCCAGTCACACACACACGCACACACACGGCAAGGCAGGGGGCCCTGAGAGGAAGGGAACTGGTGAGAAGGAGGGTGACCAGCTGGATTTCAGGGCAGAGTCACATCTCTGAAACTGGACAGGGCTGGGGTAGGAGGAATCACAGACAAACCTAGGAAGAAGCTAGATAACAGCTAACGGAACGAGTGAGCATTTTATGGTGCCGGACACTGAGTTAAATGCTTCATGCTGGTGACTCTTCATGGGAGCCCTAAGAGGGAGAATTTACCATCATCTTCACCATCTCGTTTTTACAGATGATGAAACTGAGATTTAGAGAGGTAACTTGTCCAGCATCATAGGGAAAGAATTGAGCTTTGAATACATTAAGTCAGATTTCAAAGGCAAATCTTTTTTAAGGCCAGAATACTTTCCTGGGAAGTCAACCCATGAGCCAGTGAGATGGGGGTATAAGGTGGTAAAAGGTTCATCAGGATGCCCCAGTATTAATACCCTAATCTTACACAGTCTGATTGTCAGAAAAGGAAATGTAGAAGGAACACCAAAGCCAGAAGTAGTGGTTGGGTCTTGGTGTGGAAAGGATGGTACCCATCTCCCCTCAAGTGATAGAGTTCCAGATACACTGTCTTCCTCTCTCTGAATCAGCTCAAGGCTGGGACCCATCACACAGGATGCAGAGGCTGAGAGAGGCTGAAAAACCTGGGATATGGGCTGAGCCAGTGGACACATTTTCAATCAGGCTTGTCTGAATTCTCTTGTGGCAGCAAAGATAAATGTCCCTCTTATTCTCTGTGGTTTTCTCTGCCACTCTGTGAACGTCCCTCGTCTCCTTCCTCTGGTTTGCCCATCCCTGGATTGATGCAGTGGTCAGCAGCAAGGAAGCGCAGCAGGGTCTTGGAAGTTGCCACTCTAGCTTCATCACTGCCGAGCTCTGCGCCTCGTGCTTTGGTGCCCCAGGGATCCTTTGACACTCTTTGACACGAGTGGTTTTGTAGGGGGAAGAAGTGGAGGTACTTGTCTCTGGGACACAGTGGAGGCATCTGAAAATTTCCTCTGAATATTAGCTCATTCCAGTTTTCTGTTCGGGGTTTTTTATCTTGGGCCTTATTCCGTAACAGTCTAAAGCTGCCGTTCAAGTGTCATTGTTCTCCAGTACTTTTGCACTTTCTTCTCACTTACAAACATAAAGCAACTTCACTGAAGCAAATTGAACATAAAACCTTTCTTATTTTGCCGGTTACATTTTTTTCATTTTTTTAAATTTAATTTAATTTTATTTTATTTTTTAACTTTACAATATTGTATTGGTTTTGCCATATATCAACATGAATCTGCCACAGGTATACACGTGTTTCCCATCCTGAACCCTCCTCCCTCCTCCCTCCCCGTACCATCCCTCTGGGTCATCCCAGTGCACCAGCCCCAAGCATCCAGTATCATGCATCAAACCTGGACTGGCTACTCATTTCATATATGATATTATACATGTTTCAATGCCATTTTCTTAATTCATCCAAGAATATTGTTTTCCTTTACATCTAATTATTCAATGGAGCTTCCTTTTAAAAAAAAAAGTCTGTCTACCACTAAGTCAAGAATGTAGGTCTGGGGCCATACTGCCTGGGTTTGAGACCCAGATCTTCCATTTACTGTGTACAACTTTAGATCTGTTCCTTACTTTCTATATGTGTTGGTTTGTCCATCTGTAAATTGCAGCTACTTAACAGTACTTTTCTCACAGGTTATTGGGAGAGAGAAGTGGGTGCATATGCACAGAGCCCTTAAAAATATGTCTGGCCCAGAGTAAGTGCTGTGTATTGTCAGCTACAACCATGTATTCTTCAAGTTTTAATCTTGACCTTCAAGAAAGAATTCTTTTATTCAAGAAGCATTTATTCAGCACTTAGCATATGCTTGTTTTTTTGCTATGCTTTTCCTTATCTATTTTGTCTACTACAACTTAATTCTCACCACTGCACGTGTTAAAGTCATTATTGTTCTTGTCTTCTGGGGTCTGAACCCTGGAAGCTCCATGTGCCA
The DNA here is from genome assembly GCF_055505025.1 of Bos grunniens. NCBI lineage: Eukaryota > Metazoa > Chordata > Mammalia > Artiodactyla > Bovidae > Bos > Bos grunniens. Next base: position 9,411,604 of record NC_141182.1, read on the forward strand.
GGTGTGCTGCCCAGGATTGGTGAGGCTGTGCTGTAACCACAGACGAGCACAGGTCTCAGAATTTGTTCACAACACAGGTTTAGTTCTCTCTCTTGAGAAACCAAGTCAGGGAGCACTCCCCCGTGAGGGGGCTACGTGAGCGAGGCTGCCCTCTCTAATTGCCCCTCCAGGACTAATTGTGCTCCTACAATTGCTACCGCTCAGAAAGAGCATTGGGAAAGTCTCCTCGGAAATGCTGTGACCTGGAAAGGAAAGGGGCCACTTCTGCCTACAGCCCACATGCAAGAGCACCTCGAGGTCTCTGCCCAGTGGTCTTAGGAATCGTAACCCTCCTACGTGCCTGGAAGGAGAACAGGGCAGGGTGCAGTGGGCGATGGAAGTCTTCACCACCCACATGTGATTTTGAGCGCAATGCTTAGCCGTTCTAAGCCTCAGTTTCCTTATTCGTGAAATGGGAATGGAAATTGTACCTACTACTACTACGTATAGTTGTGATACCGAGTGAATGAGATATGAGAATGTAAAGCTTTTAGGACAGTACCTGGCACACAGGAAACAGCCATTTTGTGGTCACTAGTATCATTCTCTGCAGGAGAATAAACAGTGCTTCGTAAATCAGGGGTTTCCATAGCCACCGCTTTGGATTCAATCATGAGTGAACTTGAGTTTCAGCTCTGTCACTTACTGTCTGTATGAGCCTGGGAAGTATTTTGCTTTCTCTTACCTTCACTTTCCTCATCTACAAAATGGAGTGGACTCATACCCTTCTCATAGGCTGTGTCAAGGGTAAGATCACTAACATGTATTGATTATTCAGTAAGATGAGCCAAGTGTTTAAAATCTGGTGCATCAGCTGAAGAAACTGAGCCACAGAGAGGTTAAGTAAGATGCTTGACGGTCTCTAGTATATTGGTGAACATTGGAGCTAGGATTGAAAACCAGGTGGTTTGGCTTCTCAGCCAATGACGTTAACTCATACACCTCACAGCCTCCCGGAGACCCCACTAAGAAAGCTCCCAGCACAGGGCCAGATACACTGCTGATCCCCTCAGCATCAGTGCATTCCTTCTTTGCTTGAATGCATGCTGAAGAAAATATCCTTTAGCTTGTTCCTGGACTAGATTCCTTTTGAGACATATACTGTTGGCTGTTTTCTGTGAATGGATGGAGGTATGAAAAGAGGAATAGGAAAGGGTAGTATTTATGCCATGTGCCTTTGCAAGAGTCTCAAAACCTGTATACAAAAGAGCCTAGCACAGAGTTGGTGCTCACTGAGCAGGAGCCCTTGATTATTTTTAATAAGCGGTCATGCTTATGGGGGGTCTCAGGAAAGTGGGACACGCAAAAGGACCGGATGGACAAAGTGGCAGATTTACTAATACACAAGCAGCCTGCAGGCAGGAGGCTTCTCACGTAAGAGTCTATTCGGTTTTGGAAGCACTGGCTTCAACTGAATGAGGAGGTTAAATCCATACTCTGTGTTCTAGTTCCATTGTACCTTGATGGGATGACTATGAAGTTGGCTTTCTTACCAGAGTAAACACCGGTAATTAAAGGTATAATAAGACATGGGGGAACTGTCTTGGGAAAGAACTGGTGAGGAAACTTCATTCTGCCCTTTCTCTACCAGGGAAGAGGTAGGGGGTTCCACTTCCTGCTTTAGTGCAGATAGAGAACTAAGTGTCCTAGCACTTTGCACACAACTAAAGCCCTGGAAATTTTGGTTAAACCCTGAGACTCAGTTACCAAGCTCAAAGTCAGTTTCTGCTATGTGCCAGATACTGTGCTTTTCACAGACATCCACTTTACCTTTCTCAGAAAACTGATGAAACCAAGGTTCTTATACCTACTATACAGATGAGGAAGTTGAAGATCAGCCTAGCGAGACCTGATGTCAGTCCAAATGTTGTAGAACGGACAATCAAAAAGATGTAACATTGCGGATATGTAGTATCAAGATGGTTCCAAGGCCTTTATGTTCCGTAACTCCACAGCATGTTCTTTGTGAATGGTATCCCCTAGAGCTGGGCAATTTGAGGAGCCCTGTGTGGGCATGAGCTGAAACATTAAGTAGATGCAACAGGCCTTGTCTTTCCTGACAGTTTTGTACTCTGGTCCATAACATCTCTATGTTGCTTGTCTAATGCTATGTAACAAATTACTCTAAGACTGAGTAGCTTAAAATTGCAAAATTTATTATCTCAAAGCTTCTGTATGCCAGAAATCAGATGAGGAAACTGAGGTACAGAGAAGTTGCCCAACATCACATAGCTGGTTGGTGCTTAGGTTGGTGCTCTGGCTACATACAGGCTGCAGTCATCTCCAGGTTCTACTGGGCATGGGTTCACTTCCAAGCTTACTTATGAGGCTGGTGGCAGGATCCTGTCCTTGAGGCTGCTAGGACCTTACCTCCTTGTTGGCTCTTGGCTGGGGGAAGCCTTCGGTTCCTTGCCATATGGACTTCTCTGTAGATCAGTTCGCAATATGGCATCATGCTTTTCCAGAATGAACAAGAGAGAAGAAACAAAGATCCAAAAGGTCAACAAGACAGAAATCATAGGCTTTAGCAACGTAATCACAGAGGAGGCATCCCACCCCCATTGCTGTATTCTATTAATAAGAAGCAAGTCACTAAGTCCATTCCATACTTAACAGGAGGGGTTACCCAAGAGCATGCATGCAGGATGGCAGGGATCTCTGAAAGTTAGGTACAGCCTACCACACCATCTGTGATTACCTGAATGCAAAATAATGCTTCAAATTACTTATGCTGAGTAAAATTGTCTTTCCAGATAGACTTGCTTGTCTTGAGAAGTCAGGCGCCCCCTTGTACCCGCCTACATACTCTTCATAGCATAAAGCATCCCATTCTGCAAAGCCCAGGATAGCCATCAAGCTTTACTGGTCTAGACATATTAAGTCTCTTTTGATAACTTTCTATCCAGCTGCTTTGATCCATGATGCTAAAGCCAGGAGAGCTGCTAAGTTCTGAGTGATGCAGCATTGCCATGTAGCTGCCATGTCCTTTCTACAAAGTACGTGCTGGCCTTTGAAGTAGTCTCCCTGGAGTGGAAGACTTTCTGCTTTCTCATGATGCAGATTTTGCCTCAGACCCCATTGCAGCTCCTCTTTGGGAATGGCCTTTGGAATCCCACCAAAACAAAACAAAAATCTGCCTCCTTTCTTTAAGATGTGATCACCAGGAAGTATTTATTACCTATGGCTGGCTGGGAGGCATCCCCTTCCTTATTTATTATTCCATTTTCTTCCTAGAACTAAGAGTTTTGATCTCAGCCCTAACCAGAGCCCTAGTATAACAGCTTTATGCTTTGGGCACATAGGCGATAGGAACTGGTATTTAATCATTTCCAAATTTAAGACATGGCAAAGACTACCACCCCCTTCCTGTCTTTCAATAGGGGATTTAAAATGTTAGATTGACTGTCTCGGGGACTGACATCCTAGATTGTCAATCCTGGGATAGTTTTAAATAAAAGTGTATGTATGCGAAAAGAGAATGATCAGGAATCCACCCTGAGGATTGCTGGGTATGTTCATAAATCTCAGATGGAAATATTGAGATCCCAGAGAGTGAGGAAAGGTGCTGGGCTTTGTAGCAGAAATGAAAGAAAGCCTTGAAGTGTAAAGATTGGGGAGGGAGGAGGATAAAGCTTGAGGAATCAGCCTATTAGAAGTTACTTTTTAAAAGTAACTTAAAAAAGCACAAGTCTACGCCATGTGCTAAGTTTCATTATAAGCACTTGAAACATTTAACTCCTAGGAGGAAAGTGTAAGTTGCCCCATTTTACAGATGAGGAAACTGAGGGACAGAGAAATTGAGCACTTGCCCAGTGTCACACAGCTGGTAGGAAGCAGTCCATCTTAAGAACCTATGTCTCTACCATTGCACTTTGCTGCTTCCCAGAACCATCCATCCAGAACAAAGCAGAGGCTGCTCCAGGAATTCCTGTGCAGAGCTGAGGGGTCCCTGTGAAATCAGGCTGCTTGCACAGCAGGGCTTATTCTCTGGGGTTCTGGAGAAATGATTGCTTACCTGAGGCAAAAGTAATTTAAAGTAGGTTGTGCAGAAGAGAGGGTTTGGGAGTGGATGTAGAAGGATGGTCAGTGGTTCCAAAGAGCAGGGCTGTAGGAGGCAGAAAGGAAAGCCAGAAAAAATGGGAAATGAGGATTTAAACTCACCTAGGAATTTCCCCTTAACCAATCAGCTCTACTTTGGGAACTTCCCCGGGTACTACCCTCTCCCACTGGAACCAGATAGCTGGAGTTGTTTAGACTGGGGAATGCAGTGACCCAGGGTGTCTGTGTGAATGTGTGCTTACTCTCACATTTTTGTGTAGTAGATGGTGGCAGGAGGATACTGGGGGGAGGTTAAGTGCAGACAAGGGAAAGGAGGAGGGTCATGTCTTGTCGCACACACATATCTTTGACAGCAAATCGATCTGTCCCCCAAAGAGCCAGGCACATCTGTACATGTGTATTATGTCAGTGGCACCTTTCCGAGACAGGTGCACTTCCGGGGACACAGTCTCTGCCCTTGTGCCAAGAGCAGATTTCTTTTGCCCAGGATTTCAGGTGTATAGGTGATTGATATAAACAAACTGAAAACTTGGTTTAAATCAAGCAATGAGTTTTGCAACACATCTAATGACACAGTCTCTTGTTCCCTTTTCATTTGTAGCAACTGGGGGGAGAGGAAGGCTACTGCTGCTGCTGCTAAGTCGCTTCAGTCGTGTCTGACTATATGTGACCCCATAGATGGCAGCCCACCAGGCTCCCCTGTCCCTGGGATTCTCCAGGCAAGAACACTGGAGTGGGTTGCCATTTCCTTCTCCAATGCATGAAAGTGAAAAGTGAAAGGGAAGTCTCTCAGTCGTGTCCGATTCTTAGTTACCCCATGGACTGGAGCCTACCAGGCTCCTCCATCCATGGGATTTTCCAGGCAAGAGTACTGGAGTGGGGTGCCATTGCCTTCTCCGAGGGAAAGGCTAGTACTATACATTTAAGAGGAAAACCATGGGCATATTTACAGACCCAAGTGCTTACAACAGAATTGGTTTATTAGAAAGTGCTGTCTTCACGTCCCCTGCAAAAATTCAAGGAAGGACCTGGGGATTCAAGGAGGTGGAGGAGCCCTCTCTCATTGCCAGTCCTTCCTGTGCTGTCTGATAAAGGGTGTAGCCAGCAGGCTAGAAGCAACTGCAGGGGAGCAAGGGATATAAATATTCAGTCATGACAGTCCCTAAAGGATAAATGACAGCAGCCTGTGCAACGTGCCTTCTGCTCATTTTGAACTGACTCTTCTCTTCCACACCCGAGCTGACATATTAGTAAATTGATGCCAGGTGATGCTGACATTTTGTAATTATCACTATCTATAATTTTCATCTTATTCCATTGAATATTTTGATCATTTAAAATAGAGTAGCATACCTAATAGTGGTCATTAGTTTAGCTCAAGGGAAAATTCATGGTTTAATAAACTCACTCTAGAAATAACTTACCAAAATTACAATTGGCATGATTACCTTCCTATTTTTTCGTAAAAAAATAAAGCAGACTAATTTTATCCAAGCTGACAGCTTTTCTCTTTCAAACTGGCTCATTGTTCTATTGTTTTCTTAGAGGAAGGAAGGACATCCATAACACAGTAGTAGTAATAAAAAACGCAATAACCGAACACACGAAAACAAGGGTTATGTTTCATCTTACCTTTGGCAGGAGCTGAACACTGTACATTCTCTTATTTTCTGACTCACCATGGACTGGAGCGAGGAGAGCCCTGTGGCTTTGAAACAAGGTCACGTTTGGGGGAGTCGGAGTCAGAACTCTGGCCTGCTTGTCTGAAGGGGCCGCTTTGTGAGGATAGACTGGGCAGGCGGCGGTTCTGGGCTTGACTCCCTTTCTTCCCTCAGTGCCGTTTTTGTTTTAAAGGTATCTTCTGCAGCCCACCTCTAGGTTCTTTTTAGGTATCATTTCTGAATGATAAAAGGGCCAGTTTTAACATGTAGGCAATTATTTTTTAAAAGGTGATGGGTCAGTTTTGACTGTGGCCGGGCAGTGCTGTTGGGCGGCCACAGGGGAGCTTTTCGCCAGTTGGCCGACAGGTGGAAAATTGGAGTATTCCCCGTATTCCTTCAACTCTGGGGAACACAGTCCCCAAGGGGCCTGCCTGTTGTTTCACTTGCTGGCAGTTTGGGGCTTGTGAGTTTATTTAAGGGATTAATGGTTGGAGATTATCTTAGTGGAAGTAAGCAAGGTTAATATACATATTGGCGCCCTGATGGTTGAGGTCATTCTTCATTTATTCATCTAGCTACCCACTCACCCTCACTCATCAAGCATCTGGTCATCCTGTATTCACCTACCTATCCATCCACCCATCGATTAATCCATCCATTTATCCATCCATCCATCCATGCACCAACTCATTTACCCACCTGTTTACCTATAAATCCATTTATCCATTCATGCTTTCATTCATGCTTTCAACGCTCAACTACCCTCCCATCCATAAAGATACTCTTATCCATCCATCCAGCCAGCCACCCATCCTTAAAAAATAATTTAGCAAACATTTATCAAACCTCTAGGCTTTGGTAAAAGAGACACTTAAGTCACAGTTCTGTTCTTAAGGGGCTTATCATATCATACAAGAGTCATAAGCAAAAATTACATAGTAGAATGCTGAGCTCTACTATAGGGAACTGTGCCATGTGGCTGTAGGAATTCTCCAAGAAGGACTGGCTTGCTTTGAATGATCCAAAAATGATGTGCATTTGCAAAGCATAATGTTGCACATGGTAAATATGGGAGTTACTACTGGGTGGGAAAAATGACAACAGGAAATTAGGCAGTGGATGAATGTCCAGGCCCTAAGTTCTCTCTGCATATTGGTTTGCTGTTCAGTAGAACCCCTCATATGCAGGTAGGGACCCTGCCAGGAAGCAGAAAGTATTGGGGTATTGGGGTATTAATGCACCAGGCAGGTGAAGGAAACGGAAGCAAGGCCTCAGAAAGCCAAACAAAGGAACTAGGATTCAGGATGGGCATCTGGTTCTGAATGAAGGGAAACAGAAAAGAATAAACTAATGGAGGGATGAAGAGATACACAAATGAACTACATATATATGTGGATAAATACATCTTAGGTTACAGACCAAATTGCAAACTCATATTCAATCAACATAGACACTGAATATAACTTTGCCTGATGACATCTTTGACCAAAACCAAGCCAATAACAACAACATCAGCTCCATCACAATGCACAGGCAGCAGCCGGCCTTCTCTCTGCTTTGCTCTTGCTGTTGGTGAGCCTGCGGGAATCCTCACAGGCACAAACTGCCTTTCAGCTCCAACTGCCTGGCACTCAGCTCTGCAAAGAGGCCTGGGCGAGGCCTTTATGACTTTCCCAGAGGCCTCTGGTCTCTATTGAAACACAGCAGCTGTTACCAGGGGCAACTCCACTTCCCAAACAAGAACATAGGCTGTGTGGAGCTTTTCCAGGTGCTGTGGGCCCAGCATTGCCAAAAATGCCCGAGACTCACACAGTCTCCTCCCCACCATGAAGCTTAAATAGATTGGAAGCAAAAGCTTGTTGACAACAGGTGTGGCTCAATGTGAGAAAATGTTCCATTTCGTTATTGCAGGGTTGGCACCAAGGGGCATTTCCTGGGGAAGAAATAGGCTTCCAGGAGCATGAGAGATCCATACCCAGAGCAGAAAAGAGCTCACTTCCTCCCTTTCAGGGCCGAAGACCCCACCACTAGATGAGCAGGTGCTCCTCATATGTACAGAGGTTTCCATAGCCAAAGGAAGGCTGGGCAGGGAGGTGTGGGCTTCCCGGCCAGGAAACTCCAACCAACTGACTGACTAGGCTCTTTGTGCTGGTGGGGAAGTGGCTGCATTTTCATTAACTCAGCTAGATTAACTTGCTCGGCAGAATCTGACAAAGCTTGAGACAGAGATTGGGCTCTGAGGGCACAGAGAGGCAACCTCTAGGAGGTGGGGGTCCAGCCGTGAGACTACTTGACAGAAACCCCAAGGACATTAGAGAACTTTGATTCATTTGAAAAATCTGGCTAGTGATTCCTTCTATCCCTGACCTGTCGTAGGGGCAAAAATAAATTCTGCACTGAGCTAAATAGAATTGGTTGCTACGTGATATTCTAATTTCAGTGAGAAAACTGTTCAATTTTCTACTTCTTTGAGATGTCCTCGCCTTCTGATTGTAAGGGGTCATCCATACTAGGGTTTTATATGCAAATTACTAGAGCAACAAGTAAGGATAGAGAGAAACCTAAGAGGCAATGGCAGCTCTCTTATAAGAAACACTAGTAATCAGAGTATTCTTAGTTATTAAGGATTAAGTCCATGGAGGGAAAGAGTTAAATGGATTTAGAAAATTTTTGTTAAATACAGATTTTTTTTCATAATATTATACTTTGTCATAAATTCAATTTGCTTTTTCCTTCTATCTCCTCGGGCTCCACATATACGTTCCCATGGAGCTGTGAGTGTGTATGTGAGGAAGGTAACCATTTTTCACTCATTTCCAAGACCTAGAATCCTATGTATTCGGATCCTAATGTATTAGGGTGGGCAAGGATGGTGCAGGATCAGATTGACCTTGCAAGTTCAGTGGTTTAACAGTACAGACTTCATTTCCTACTCACGCAGCAGTTCTGGGCCAGCTGTTGAGGTCTGAGGGTCTCTTCCATGAGGTCGTTCAGGAACCCAGGCCAATAGGCGGCTCAGCCATTTTCCATGTATCAACATCCCAGTCCACCAGAGTGAGGGACTGTCACAGCTGCTCACAGGGAGGTTTTTATGACCTGCAGCTCAAAGTGGCACACAGCCGCCCCTCATGGTCACATGACCACCTACCTGCAAGGGAGGTTGGGAAATGTAGTCCCGCTGAAAGAAAGGAGCGCTGATTAGGGTGGACAGCTTACGGTCTCCTCCACACACAGCTTTCATCATTGTTGTTTGATCCGCTCACTTACTGGAGGCTTGCTGGGAACACTGCGTTGTGACAGGAGCTGAGGATATAGGGAAGGAAGAAAAAAGTGCTGATGACTAACTGTAAAAGTCATTAATGACAATTTTGATAAGGGCTACACGGGAAAGCTACAGGGCAGCATGACAGCTGGTAACTATCTCTAGGTGAAGGGGAAAGAGGAAGATTTCTGAGAAGTCACCTTTGTGCTGCAGACCGGAAGACAGACAGACAGCCAGGCTACAGCATGAGGAAGAGCATTTTCAGAAGAGGAACAGCAAGTGAAGAGCTCTGAGGCAGAAAAGAAGTTAGAACATTTTAGACCCCTCCCAGAGGGCAGTGGGGGCTTATGAACATTGAATAAGCCATAGATAAGTTTGAATGAAGCAGGAAATATGGGTGGGGATGAGACTGTAGAGGCCTTCATGGGCTGAGTCAGAGAATAAGGGCTTCTTTTTAAGAGCAACGGGGAGCCACTTGTTGGTTTAAGAAAACCTTTGGTATGATTAACTATGGTTTTAAAAAATTTGTTCTGTTTAATGGAGCCAGAGTAAGGAGGCTATTGCAGTCTTTCAGGAGAGTGATGGGGTACTTGGTTTAGGGGGCTGGCAGGGGAGACAGAGAGAAGTGGAATGGGTTGGAGAAGTATGTAGGAAGGAGAAGAGATGGGACTCATGTCTATAACAAGTCAGGAGGCAGCCCTGAGGTCCTAGGTAGGCAGGCTCAGGTTGGCACTTGGGTCATTTGATAGTGAGACAGTTTAGCCATAACCAGTCTATCCTTTCTCTCTCTAGTTTTACCAGTTTCTTGACTTCAGATCTATTTAATAAAAGTCAGCTCTTTAAAATGGATATTTGGTGGAGCTCAAATTCCTCCTCACTCTGCACTTCTGTGGACTTTGATTAGTATTCATGGTAGAGTGGTACACCTGATGTCCTCAGCAGGCAGTTCCAACACCAGTGGGGAGAGGTACAAGATAAATCACTCCAAGTAAATGACTAATTAATCATGCTCTTGATTTTAATAACATATACTGTCTGGCTCAAGATTCAGCTGTCTATAATCTTGCATTCTATTCTAAAATTTTGGTAATCAGTAGAGCCACCCATGGATTCCTAATTGATAATGGCTCTTTCCTTCTTTTAAAACAGTTCAGAATCAAGGCATATTCTCATGACTGTATGAAGAGGAATGAAGGGAGAGTGTGTGTGTGTGTGTGTGTGTGTTTATCTCAAAAAAAAAAATCCTAGATATTTCAGGATAATCTGTGAGACAAATTTGACACTCTCACATTGAAAATGTGTAAACTCATTCTGAAAACATCTGTGGCAGAGGGCTTGCTTGCTATGTATCTGTGCTCCTTCAAATCAGAAAACTGTTATTTTCAAGGGTGGACAAGTATGGTGAATCCTTAGCAGTAAAACATGCCTCACTGGTGCGTGGCCTCCAAAACATGTACATCCATAGTGCTAGGCACCATTTGAAGATTCAAAATTTCAAGTGAGTCATGGCTCCACTTATTTAGAAGAGAGTGCTCCATAAAATATCCCACTCCAGTACTCTTCCCTGGAAAATCCCATGGATGGAGGAGCCTGGTAGGCTGCAGTCCATGGGGTCGCTAAGAGTCAGACACGACTGAGCGACTTCCCTTTCACTTTTCACTTTCATGCATTGGAGAAGGAAATGGCAACCCACTCCAGTGTTCTTGCCTGGAGTATCCCAGGGACGGGGGAGCCTGGTGGGCTTCTGTCTATGGGGTTGCACAGAATCAGACACGACTGAAGCGACTTAGCAGCAGCAGCAGCTCCATAAAATAAAATACAATTCACTTGCAAAGAGTTTATCTCACTTGGCAAAATGAACCCATGGTCTTATTACTAAAGATAGTTCTCCACTGAGCTGGTCTCAGGCTGGGCAAGGTAAGTATCTGGGCCAGGTAAATATTTGAGCAAGGTAAATACCCAGAATTCTTCTGGAAAAAGAGTCCCAAACTTTTAAAATGACTTCGTTGCCCTACTCATTTGTATAGGTGGACATGGCCAATTTACTGGTATCAATATGTACACTGCAAAAAACAAAACTAAAAAGGATATCAGAGCATATACCTTGGCAGGAGGGGCAGGGAGGGGAGTGGGTAAACAGAAAACATGTCCCATTTGACTCATTACATTATTTGAAGGAAATTGCCATTGGGAAGGTGTGATGGGGTGGGGCTGATATCTGATGATGCTAGAAAAAAATACACTGACTGTGTGCAAAGACTTTAATCATATATATATATCTGTGCTATGAGCTTTATCCTGTGAACCAACCAAAAATGTTTTCAGTTCAGTTCAGTCATTCAGTCATGTCCAACTCTTTCCGACCCCATGGACTGCAGCACACCAGGCTTCCGGGAGCTTGCTCAAACTCATGTCCATCAAATCGGTGATGCCATCCAATCGTCTCATCCTCTGTTGTCCCCTTCTCCTCCTGCCTTCAATCTTGCCCAGCATCAGGGTCTTTTCCAATGAGTCAATTCTTAGCATCAAGTGGCCAAAGTATTGGCATTTCAGCTTCAACATCAGTCCTTCCAATCAATATTCAAGACTGATTTCCTTTAGGATTGACTGGTCCCTTGCAGTCCAAGGGACTCTCAAGTGTCTTCTCCAACACCACAGTTCAAAAACATCAATTCTTCAGTGCTAAGCTTTTTTCATAGTCCAACTCTCACATCCATACATGACTACTGGAAAAACTGTAGCTTTGATCAGACAGGCCTTTGTTGGCAAAGTAATGTCTCTGCTTTTTAATATGCTGTCTAGGTTGGTCATAGCTTTTCTTCCAAGGAGCAAGTGTCTTTTAATTTCATGGCTGCAGTCACCATCTGCAGTGATTTTGGAGCCCAAAAAAATAAAGTCTGTCATTGTTTCCATTGTTTCCCCATCTATTTGCCATGAAGTGATGGGACTGGATGCCATGATCTTAGTTTTCTGAATGCTGAGTTTTAAGCCAACTTTTTCACTCTCCTCTTTAAGTTTCATCAAGAGGCTCTTTAGTTCTCCGCTTTCTGCCATAAGGGTGGTGTCATCTGTGTACCTGAGGTTACTGATATTTCTCCCAGCAATCTTGATTCCAGCTTGTGCTTCATCCAGCCTGGCATTTCACATGTACTCTTCATATAAGTTAAATAATCAGGATGACAATATACAACTTTGACGTCCTCCTTTCCCGATTTAGGTGCTACTTATTGAGCAGTTACTATATGTTAGACATATGCATCACCTCACTCAATCCTCAATAATAACCTTAGAAGTAGGAACTATTACATAAATTGGTTAGAGAGATCTGTAGCCCAGAGAGGTTAAGAGGTTTCTACAGGGTTTCATACCCAGTAGGGGAAGCAGGGCCGAATCCTGAGTCAGGCTCCAAGAAGATGACTAGGTCATCATGCCCTTGATTCTAATAACATACATCACCTGGCTTGAGATTGTCTGTCCCCAGTGTTACAGTCTATTCTAGAAATGTGATAAAGCCGCCGATGGATCCTCAACTGATAACAGTTTCTTATCTTTTAGAAAAGTTAGGAGTCAAAGTCTATTCCAGTGACTGTATGGAGGCAACTGGAGGGAGGAGGCGTGTGTGTGTGTGTGTGTGTGTGTGTGTGTGTGTGTGTTAATCTCAAAAGCCATTATTGATGCTTCAGGATAACCTGAAAATTTAAATCTGAAAATCCAAAGCCTGACGTGTAATCCCAGTGTTTAACCTAGGTCACAATAAATAGGAGAATGGGGTAATCTTATTCCCTGAAGCGTTCTGCTGCTACATACAATTCACGAGATATAAAATCTTCTCCAAGATGTACCCCGTTTGAATAATAAGTCAGTGCTCTCTGGAAACTGTACCAGACCAAATACAACCTGGCATATAAAGAGGGAGAAACGCGTGTTCAGGAGATGAGGAAGCTGCATCTAGGAGCCGAGTGTCTCTTTTAGAAAGGGGAGAGGAGAGAGGTGTGTGCTCTGCACACGTCTTCCAGACTTTGTCCCCAAACCCTGCAGCCGCGGCTTGGCCTGAACCAGTCCTCTCCAAGCAGCAGGGCAAGCGCATTGCTGCCCTTTACATCTGCCCACACTTCCAGCAGGCACCTGAGAAACAGCCAAGCCCTCCCAGTGTGAGTCCGAGTGACCCTCGTAAGGAGGACTCTGTTCCCCTCACCAGGTACCACAGCCTCTGCACACACCTGGCCCTCTTGAGCATCACTCTAAGAACCTTCCTCCTCACGTTCACAATCATTCTCTTTAACTCCCAGCTTAGGGAATCAGAATGAATTAGTTCTTTGTGTTATTAACCAGAGGAGCACTTACATTTTCTGACATCTCTAATCTTGGAGCTCAGGGAATAGCACAGAGAATTTGCATGAAATTACCCCTCATTCTATCTATAGGCTTAGCTGCCAGCATTTGCAAATTTGGCAGAAGCCAGCAGATCTCACAGTTAATGTCTTCCTTTCCTGCCAGGCTCTTCAGAACGGGGTACATTAGAGGGCCACGTGACAAAGAGCAGGATGGATCCTGGGATGTGGAGCCCAGGTGATGCTATTTGCATCCAATTAAAGAAGTAAGAATCGGTGGCATTACTCACATACACGGCTCTTAATGCCTTGTGGCTCATTAAGCCTTTGGATCAGCTTTCCTGGAGGATATTGACGAGGATACGGGCAGGGCTAGGGCACAGACAGAGGTGCGCTTCCAGGTCAAATCCCCCTCCAGGATGTCAATTGTGTGTTTCCTTTTAGGAATTGCCTCTGGGTTATAAAGGAGGTTTCTTTTGTGGCTTCCATCTTTTCTCTTAACCTCCATAGAGCTAAGGAGCTCAGGTTGCATTCAGGCTGAGCTCCACATTCAGCCAGCTCCCTCTCGTCTTGGGGATTTTACACCCCACCCCACCCTCAGGGTGTCTGGAGGCGGGTGGTGCTGGGAGGCAAGTATTGGTCTTTCAGCTTCTGTGTGGTTGGGTTGTTCACAGGAATTAGAGAGGTCACAAAATGCCTCTCTGGTTAATTACACAAAGAGCTCATTCAGTCTGATTCCTTGATGTGGGAGTTAATGACCCCAATTGTGAACTCAGGAGGGATGGTCTTCTTGGGGTGAAGCTGGAGGATGGAGAGGCTGTTGCACCTTGTGAGGAGATAGAACTCAGCTTTAAGGATCGCCCTGCAGTGTATCAAGGAGGCATCCTGAGAATGGATGGTCTAGGCTTGGTGAGGGTAGCTTTGACAGGACACTTCACCTCCCCAGTGCTCAGTGTTTTGTTTTTTAATTTATAACGAGGAAGCTAAGCAAGAGAAATTGTTCCAAAGGGCATTCTGAGTGGCACAAAGATGGGGGCAACCAGAAGTTCCAGTGGGCAGGACACCCACCCTGATCTACCATAGCTGTCCACTCTTTGTTTTAATCAAGAGAGTGTCAAATAAAATTTTATTAGAAAAATCGAGTTTTGTTGAGCAAAGTCTACCAGGCTAATTCTTCCCATTCTAAGTCTTAGGCCCTCTCCAGGCCAGTCGTCAGATTCTGAGAGCCTCCATACCTCAGGTCCCCATCAGGCTTCGCGTCTGACCAGTCTGCCCAGACAGCGTGGTCCTGTCTGTGGATAAGCACGGTGAGCCTGCTCCTGGCGGGACTCAGGGTGATGAGGCAACAGATAGGAGTTTCCCAGTCTCGGCAACCAGTGCCTCAGAACAGCGTCTACTTCTGCTTAAGGGAATTATTCCTCCTTTAGCTACTGCTCATTGCACCATGAAGGGTTGCTTCTTCATCAAATCATTTCAGAAGTTCTAGATGGGTGCTGACTTACTGACAGTGGAGTTTAAAATTATATTTCCCACGTACCCACACACACATACACACCTTAGAAAATACTTTGGGAGAATACAGCATGTCTAATTATGCTGAATACTTTAGATGAGCATTTCTCAAACAGGACTTCTTGACATGTCAATAGGCTCACAAAAAGATTGTTTGATCAAGTAAGTGAGGGCAAAGCACAGACTGTTCTTTGTGGCAGACAGGGTGGCCCCCACAATTTCTGTCCCTAATGTTCCCAGCCAGCAAAAGTCCATTTTTTGAGTGTAGGGAAGGAGCTGTGACTTGGTTCTAGCCAACAGAATATTGAAAGGAGATGGGGTGTCATTTCTGTAATAACATTTAGCAGACTGGGGAGACCCTCCGTGCTGGCTTTAAAGGAGTAAACTGCCATGTTGGAAGAGAGCCTGTGAAGAGGGAAAGGGCCTGTGGGCAGCCCCCAGGTGCCAAGAACAGCTCCCAGCCAGTGGCCGGCAAGAACACAGAGACTTGGTTCTACCACCTGAGGAGATAAATTCTGCCTGCACCCTGAGTGGTGGTGGTGGTGGGGGGTGTCTGAAAGTGAGTCCCTCCCTAGGTGAGCATCTGATAGGCCTGTAGCCCCAGCTGATGACTGGATGGCACCCTGGTGAGACCTTGAAGCAGAGACCCCTCTGAGGTGTGACTAGACTCCTGAGCCCGGAAGCTACAAGATAATGAATGTGTGTGCTTAAGCGGCTAAGTCTGTGATAATCTGTTACACAGCCGTAGAAAACCAGTACAGTGTCCTCGGATGTTTACGAATAACATTTGCAAAATAAAACATTTAAGAGGTAATGGAAAAAAGAAATATATTGAACTATTTAACATGCCTTTCCCATATCATTAAGAACTGTCTCCTCTTTTTCCTTCCCACAAAATACATCGGAACTCCTTACAGAGATCTGGTATATTATAGAACAAAGTTTAGGAGAGCAATTCTTAAACATTTTCATCTCAAGACCCCTTTATGCTTATAAAAAGAATTGACTATAAACCTTTTGTTTATGAGGACTTTATCTATTGATAATAACCATATTTGAAATTAAAACTGAGAAAGTTTTATGTACTAATTTATTTTAAAATAATGACAAGCCCATCACATGCTAGTATAGATAACGTATTTTGTTTGTGTGAAAAAAAAAAATGTATATATGCCCAAACAAAACAAAGCAAAAAAGTATTAAAGAGAGCAGCATTGTTTTGCATTTTTGCAAGTCTCTTTATTGAATGCCTCGGTAGGAGTCAGCTATGTTCTCATATCTGTTTCAGTTCAGTTTGTTGTGATACGTTGTTTGGTTGAAGAAAGTAAAGAAAATCCTGCCTCACACAGATTTAGTTGAAAAAGGTAGGAGTATTTTAATTGTCATTTTAGAGAACTGAGGGTATTCTTTGATGCTCAAGAAGAACTAGTTTCCTTAAAGGCTATTTCTAATGTGGAATCTGAAAACCTAATGTGGAATCTGAACTTTTCATAAACTGTACATTTGTGAGAGAAAAAGTGTAAAAACAGCAAATAATATATTAGAACTGTTATAACAACAGTTCCCACCTTATATCACAACTGAAAGTATTTTTAGGGACCCCTGGGGATCCTCAGACCACACTTTGACAACCATTGATTTAGGAAATACTCTGATAGCTCAGTTGGTAAAGAATCCGCTTGCAATGCAGGAGACCCTGGTTCGACTCCTGGGTCAGGAAGATCCCCTGGAGAAGGGATAGGCTACCCAGTATTTCTGGGCTTCCCCGATGGCTACAGCTGGTAAAGAATCTGCCTGCAATGAGGGAGACCTGGGTTCGATTCCTGGGTTGGGAAGATCTCCTAGAGAAGGGAACAGCTACCCACTCCAGTATTCTGGCCTGGAGAATTCCATGGACTGTATAATCCAGGGGGTTGCAAAGAGTCAGACAGGACCGAGAGACTTTCACTTTCACTCCAGTAACGAAATAAGGGGCCTAGACTCATCTTAACTGATTCATCAATTACATATTGATTACCTTTTATACAAGATACTGAAACAAGTACTAGAAAGATAGAGAGAAAAATAATGTGTGGGTGCCTTTTCAATGAATGGGAGCAGAGAAAACTAATCAAAGAACTATAGGTTAACAAAAAGCAAAAAGTAACAAATGCTCCATAACTAAAGGTCGGGGGGAGGGAGAGAGAAGAGAGTGCAGATGATTTATTTTGGTAAGTGGTCAATGTCAAGAGGTGTTTCAGATGTGAGATTTCAGGAAATGACTGGTGGTTGGTTAGTTCTGAATAGTCAGGGTTTGGAGAGCTGTGATGAGAAGCAAGAGATCAGGAAACTCAGATGGACCAGTCTATGAAAGGCCTTGAATGCCATGTGAGGAGTTGGTTCTTTATTCTGTAAGGACCTCATGTGAATCGGTGAAGAGAGTTAACTGGGGACAACGTGAGGATGGTGGTATGTGATTGGAATTGCCAAGGTGCAGCAAGCCCACGTGCTAGAGGCTGAATCTTCAAGGCTTGGGGGCTGCAGAGAGGACGGCAGCAGAGGAGGAGAACAGTCAATGGAGAGTTGAGAACACTCTTCCCCCTCATCGGATGACCTAATAATTCCCTACCAGGGAAGTAATCATCTTCTCAAAGGGAAAAGGAGAAATTTCACATGAGGAGGCTTTGATTAATACAAGGAAAGAGTCAATCTAGTTTGATAATAGGCAGTACCTTGCAAGAGCCACATAGCGGGAGTGAGAACAGAGAGGAGAGAGAAATGAAAGTGAATAGATTTTTGGACCCCTTAAGTGGCACCAAACCGTGGTAGCAAGTGTCCACTGTAATTGCAGCCCTTTAAAGGGGATCCAGCCCTTCCCAAGAATCCAATCAGAGCCCTATTCTGAACAGTGGCCGTGTGCTTTGTGCGAGTTCTCTCATTAACCCCTCACAATAACCCCTCGAGAAGGCAGTGCTATAGGTCCAGTTTGCAGCCAGGGAAACTAAGCAGAGAGAAGCTAACAAGAAGCAGAGTCGGGATTTGAACTCAAGGCTGCCTGATTCCAGCCCAGTTTCTTAAAATCTCCTTCAGACCACTGCCTAAGCCTTCAGTATCCGCCATCTACCTCCACTGCCCGCCTACTTGTGTTGTTTGGCCTCCTGCTCTTGACCTTTGTTTCCCTTTGACACTCAGCACCTGCTCTAGCTTGAAGGACCTCCTTGCTCTGAGGTCTTGTTTCGACCTTTTTCTCAGTTTTAGTTTTCTTTACACGAGCCATTCAGCTCCGAGCTTTCCTCAGTCCCTTGACTTCTTATACTCACCACCTGAGATGAGAGACGATCCCGCCACCTTCCTTCCTGGAGCCGCAGGACGCCGATGGGCAGGCTGGCCTGTGTGCCCTTTGCAACATGGAAACCATCCCTTACTCACCCAACCATCACTCATTTATTCAACACCTATTCTCACATGCTTGGGAAATACAAAGTAAAAAGATACTAGACTACCAAATTATATTTTCAGAATCCAATAAAGTCGTAGATCTACTACCCAGAAAAGTGTGTGCGTGTGTGCATGTGCTCATTTGTCCAAGTTCCGTTTATAAGCACATCTGGAAGTTTCTGCACTCGCTACGGACCATTCATAAATTCTCTCAAGCCCTTGACTCCAGGATTAAGAGCCCTAACGCTCTCACTAGGCTGTGACACCACTGAGACAAACCCTGTGCCTTTTACTCCACTGTACCGAGTAGCAGGCACCCAGGCCGATACTTGCAGACCTTCAGTCAGCGTGAGTTGAACTGAACTGGTTGTGTGACCCCATTGTAAGGAGTCCTTTATTTGCTTCTTATGCTCCTCCTATCTTTTCATACCCAAGAGAAGAAATGTATACCTCTACTAGTCCAATAACCATTCATTTTGAAATCATCACCCAATGCCTGACTAAACACGGGCCGTGTGACATCATTCCAGACTATAAAGCACCAAGTGCTAATTGATTTGTAAGGAAGTCCACGTGTAGTGCATGGCTCACTCCCAAGGGCTCCCAAGGGCTCCCAAGGGAGGAACGACAGCAGTGGACATTCATGTCAGGAAATCATTCTTGTTTGCCCGTGAGGGACAGGGTGCAGTTCTGGCCAGGAAGCCGTCTTGACTTTGGATCTGAAGCTGCCCCTGATGGAGTTATTCACAGATGGCTAAGTTAAATGCAGCCTTCATAGCACTAAGGCATTTTAGCAGCAGCTAAGCAAGTGGCCCATGAAATGGAGGCGCCAGAAGCCTCTGGAAGCATTGCCAATGCATCACCCAGTGAAGCCGTTGTGTCTCTTCTTGGTAATGAGCGTTTCCAAGGGCAATGTGGGGGATTTCCATCAACCTGTGAGAAGGCAGGGTGTGTGGGCATTGTGGCTCACAATGGGGAGTACAAACAGGCAATAAAAAGCAGGGGAAAAACTGGGGCCAGAAGCCAAGAAGACACACTCTGTGGAAAAGAGGGGGAGAAGAAAGAAGCCCCACCCCTCCTGTCCAAATGAAAAAGCATTTAATTGAATGTTCTTCATAGAGGTGAAAAAGTACCCTGTGGAGTTCCCAGTGTTTCATTATCCAATTGAATTTGGTACCTCAGGTTTCAAAGACCATTCTCCTGAATGATTATTCTTATTTCCATGTCAGTCTGCCCTGTGCGCAGTGAACCCCTACTGGGCCGCATCATTTAAAAGTCAAAACCCTGAAAAGTATTTTTATGCCCAATATAGTAACAGAGCCGAGTCTGGCATCACTCATTTTATTCTCCACAGCCTCCTTCCTCTTGTCTCTCATGTAGATTTCTGTGCTGCGGAGGATGCTTAGAATCAACAGGGCTGCTCCCCAAACCCTTTCTTAATTCAGTGAATGGCCTCAGAGGGAAAGAGATTAGAAGGCTTAGAGACGGCGGCGTCACAGGGCACCCATTTAAGCAGAAGATGGGCCTCTCAGAGTGGTTCCGCTTGAAGCTTTAAAAAAAAAAAAAAAATAGGGACAGCCTGGGGCAGTGCTGAGCGTTAGTCAGTCTATCAGGAGACACCAGGCCTTCCCCGAGTTGAAATAGCCCAGATAAAACTGTCTGCAAAAGCTCCTTTAGTGAGGGGAGCCTTTATGGGGAGAATCTGGGGAGGGAACCAGGGTCTAGACCCTCCAAGCAGCTCACCAGTTCCCTGAAATAATCCTCTTCATTGTTCTTGAGAACAAAGTTGATCAGGCTGAAACCACTTAAACATCAAAGAGATTATTTTTTTTTCTCCCTGGAGACAGAAATCTAGGGGTGGGGTAAAGAATCATTTCAAATATTTCCCTTCAGAGACACGGGCAGGCTGATACACAACATAAAATAATTGTTTGGAAGTTTCCCATCTGACCCGTGTAGCACCCAGCACACTCTGTTAATTTAGAAAAATATTTGATGATACTGAACCCAGACCCGTTTTCTCAAACAGAGGCTTAATTTCTCTTGGACTGAAATGAATAGTTATGTTGTCATACCTTAGCCAAACACCCTATAAATATAATACCCGTTCAGCTTTAATATTTCAAAAGCTATAGTTTTCATTTCAAGCTGTTATGATATTTTTATCTCTGAAGTTGTAGAATAATTTAAACCAATTTTTCCTACTTTACTTCCTTCGAGGTTGATTCTTCTGCCTGAATTCCTCCATCACAGAACATGTAAACTCCCTCTTACCTTCCGCACTGGCAGAAAAGCAATTTGTTTCCAAGATGCAGGACTGAAAAAATGGCTGCAAAATAGTCTAGGAAAGCTGTTATGCTGATTCCACCCAGCGCTCGGCATTCTCTGCCTCATTCTCCGGGTAAACCAGCACTGGTCTCAGATCTGAGGAAATAACACTCTTTCTGCATTTCCTTAGCAGTCTCTCCCGGTGTCTCCTGTCTCCAACAGGACTTTGCCAACCCCTTTGCCAGCATGGCATAGCCAGCTGGGTGGGGAGGAGGCCTCTTGTCTGTAGTTAGCCACCCCAGGTCTCTGCCCGGCAGTTTTAGCTTCTGACCTGCCTGCCCTAGTTCATAGGCAATTGTCCCCGTGGACTGGACATTAAGGGAATGTGCCAACACCAGCCTCAGTGGGTCTCCTCGTCTGGTTAACCTGGAGGCTGTGTTCTTCATCTCAGCAACCTACGCTGAGGAGAGAGAGAGCGGTGAGAAACTGAATAGGCCGCTTAGGTGACGAGTTAGAGTCAGTCTGGGCCTCGAGGGATCAGGGGACCTCAAGGTGGCGTCCCCACCTAGTAACAGCGACTACCATTTTTTGAGGCTACTTGCACAGGATACTCACCTGCATCGTTTTACCAAATGCTTGCACCAACCCTATAGTACGTGAATCATGTTCTGTCATCCCCGTTTTACTGATGAGGTTTAGGCAGCTTGAACACCTCACCCAGTGTCGTAGAATGGTACATAACGGAACAGAGCTCTGCACCCAAGCAGGTTATCTGTAAGCCCTTTACCCTTAACCACCATGCTACCGACCCTTCCTCACCAGTGTCCACCTCCGGGTTGCTGATCCCCACTCCAAATGCCCACCAAGAGAAAAACAACAGCTATGGTCACGAACTGACCCCTCTTGGCCAGGTTCCAGCGTGGCAACCCACTCCAGTGTTCTTGCTTGGAGAATCCCAGTGACGGGGGAGCCTGGTGGGCTGCTGTCCATGGGGTCGCACAGAGTCGAACACGACTGAAGCGACTTATAGCAGCAGCAGCAGCAGCAGCGTGGATCCCAGTCTCCATCTCTTATAGATTTCAAGGGCATCCAGACAGATAGTGTCCCTGTTCACTTAACATAGTGAACAGAATTTGTCACCATTCATTTATATGGGTTGATTTTTTTCATTCCACAAGCCTTGATTGTGTCTGTTCCTCAAAAATATTTCTGGGCCCTGGGGTACAACTCAGTGAGCAACATAGACTCGCCTATTGCCCTCTTGCATCCTACAGCCTTTTGACTGCTTCCTCTGGGTCAGGTTCCTTACATACATTGATTATGTCTGGCAGAGATTATTATTTAATCCCTGACAGGCATTTTACAAACAGGAAACAAGAGTTCTGCAAGGTGGAATGACTGGCCCGAAGTAATAGAGCACATAAGCAGCAAAGGCAGGTGAGCTCAGCTCTCTGACTAGAGAGACTCCTAGTCTCTGCCATGTGGATTTGTAGAGTGAGTGCTTGGGTTCCTGGAGGTACCAAGGCTTACTTAGAACCCTTTCTCCAGTTGCTGCCCATCTCTTCATTTTAGAAGCACCTTAGATACCTCCCCAGGGCACAAATCTAAATAACCCAATGCCATTTGTTATTTTATTGAACAACCAGATACTGAGTCCCTACTGTGGGCCAGGCAGCCCTCTAGGAAAGTGATTTAACAGGGAAAGACAGACATGGTCCCCACTGTCACGGAGTTTACATACATATATTCTAAAGATGCATTTTTTTTCCATGTGTATTCTTCTGAGGAATTATCATTTCAGTACATACTTTTGACTGTTAGTATAAATTTGTGATTTTTGGCTTATAGGAATTCCACCCTTGAGGCCAGGGATGACATTAATATACTTACCTGGTTCAATCAGGATGGACAGTGGCCCTAGTGACCACAGAGTGTTCCTGGAGCTTCCTGGCTGTGACAAATATTAACTCTTTAATGGCTGAATTATCAGGAGGTCCTGCAGAATCCCTGAGAAAGCCTGGTGCATTAGGGCAGGGGAACACAGGGTTTTGGAGCAGCTGCTTTTCCCGAGAGGCACAAAAATACTGCCATGTTTCTACAGTGGCTGTGTCTGTGCATACTGACTGAACGGCAGCCCTGCTCATATCACAGAGGGGAGTTTGCCCTTTCCAACTGGACTGAATGCCCATCAAGAGCAGGGATCCTGACATCTTTTGCTTCCTCCAAATGAGCCTGGCACAGTGTTCATTGATCTGATTGCTCCATGACCGTGTGTTTGGCAGAAGTAACTTCTCATTGTCGCACAATTTGACCTCAAAGTTGAGCTGTCCAGATGAGATAAGGTTCCAGTTTTTGTATTGTAATAGTTCTTAATAGTTATTCTTATAAATTTCTCTTCCACTATGGGAAAGAAGGATGACTTTTCAGTTGCTTTTACATCAGGTTTGCCATTTACAGTGTGTTACAAGTGTGGTTTGGTAGAACCCAGCTTTTGCAGCCTCATACAGTCCACAGCTCAATTGTGCTCATTTGCAAGTCCAAGAGACAGTTGAAGAACAAGTTTGGAGCAGGACAGCAGTGGCCACAGAAGGGACATTACCTCCATATGTGGCCAGCCCAGAGCCCTCGATCAAAGGTAGCCGATAGGGGACACTTGCTTTCCCAGCAGCCCCCCACCCATTTCAGGAGCAGGCATCACTAATCCCTGACTGCACTTGAACTCCTCAATACCTCGGAAGATTTTTCATCACATCACGTAGGTGGATCTGAACTAGCTGTAGACATAAAACCTATCACCATTCCACATGCAGGCTGACTTTCTACTAGAAAACAGAGACCTCCACTACACCACGCAAAGAGATGCTGGAAATTATTTACATTTTTAGGAAAAAAAATTAGATTCAAGTTCATGTAGTAAAAATTTAATTTTTAAAATGTATCTGCCATTTGGGTGAGCATCCAGTGAATGATGGTAAGATTTTCAAGAGCTCCCGTGGTGCTGTGTGTGTGTGTGTGTGTGTGTGTGTTACCCTGTGGTAGGATTCTTAAATCTGATGTTTAAAAAAATAGAAAGAGATCACAGCCTTCTGAGAAGTGTGTCCTTCTGGCTGGTTTGTGCATGCTTTATTAAGAGCAAAGCTCAGGTGCATGCAGTGGGCATCATCATCGGTCCAGATTTAAGATATCAATGAGCCTTGGCAAAGTAATCAGACACTTTCTCCCTCAGGTAGCTCTGAGCTGAAAAAGCTTTCTCTGATGACTAAGGAAGGAGGAAAATCAAATGCAGACTCAATGTCTTGATCTGGAACCATGAAAGAAAAGAGGCTGGCATTTATTGACTATCCACTGGATGCCAGGTTATTCTTATAGCACCACTTCATTGAATGTGAATAACAACCCCATGGAGTGGTATTATCATCCCCATTTTACAAATCTGGAAAACAAGAGCATCAAAGCATTTGAGTAGGAGTCACACAACCAGTAAGCTAATATTGGAACTCAGGTCTGCCTGATTTCAAAGCTCTTTCCACAGTACCTAAAATATTCATGCACCAGATGAAAGCATCTTTTTTTTTTTTCCCCTGGACTGTTTCTTAAATTTGTAGCTCTGCTTTCAATACAGTGTTTCTTGAAATGTGATGATGTGATTATATTTCTGGCTATTACTCCCCAGCCATCATTTCAAAGGGAACTGACGTGCGAGGCTGAAGGGATAATGGTGGGGTGAGCCATAAATGCAGGTCAACCTTTCTAATGTGGGCTGGGTAATGTCTGAATTACTCAGCACTGTTTTTAGAAGTCGCTTCCCCACTCCAGGACAGCGGTTATAAGCACAGATGTCCACAGGGGCCAGGCAGTTCCTGTAAACAAGTGCTGTAGACTGGCCTGTGGCAGGAGGTCAGTGGCGGGGCTAAGGGCTGGGCTGCGCTGGGAAGCACACCTCAGCTAGAGTGGGGGTCTTTACTCCATTAGGATGACTGCCAGGTTTGGCAAGGAGACCATGATCAGCTCCAGCACGGCCATTGGAAGAAAGCTTAATGAAGGGGCTATTTACAACGGTGTGGGCAGAGAACTACATCCCCCAAAGTCACTCTCCTTCCTCCCTCTCATCTCCTACTAGCTCTCCCCATTTGAGATTTGGAGGAAGAACAGAAGACACAGCCTGGGGAGTCAGAAAAATGTCCAAGATCAGCCAGTCTTAGGGCCACATATATATTAACTTACACTTTGAGTGTTTATAGATGTGGCTGTGTTTTACTTTCTTTCCCTTCTTAACTATGGTTTACTGTTGGAGAAAAGCTGGCCATTAGGCAAGGAACCACGATGACTGAACCTGTTTTCTTTTGGGTGACTGGTTATCAGACTTCCTTCCGGGTTATTTTTAAATCTGATGTGTGTAAAACAGATAAAAACAGATGAATAAGGAAACCAGCTGACTGAGTGCTTAAAACATATATATGGCTGAACCCCTTCGCTGCTCACCTGAATCTATCACAATATTGCTAATAGGCTATACCTCAATACAAAATAAAAAGTTAAAAAAATAAAAACAGCTCTATTTACTGGTCACTTGTAGAGACTGGAGTCTTCCCTTCTGTATGTCTGAGGGATGTATAGCTCTCAAGGTCTGTCAGCGTTTTGGTGACTCGCGCCTGTTGCATTGCTGTGGCTGTGGACTGCTGGAAGGGTGTGCGTATCACTCAGTAGTTTTTGTTATTGTTTATTTTTTGTTTGTTTTTGCATTCCTCACATCTGTGTTTTTGAGAGCATCAGGTACGATTTCCATGGAGACATGCTCAGGAAGTGTTTCCCTCTCTCATTTATGCTCTTCTCCCTCTTCCTCCTCAGGAGCAGCAGCGTAGCTACGCATTTGCCACATGCCTGGCGCCCTGCTAAGTGCTTAAGTGGATCTTCCTATTTAACATCGACAGTAACCCTTGGAGGGGAGCGCAGTTCCGAGTCTCATTTTGCAGATGAAGAAACTGAGGCCCAGAGAGCTGAAGTAATTTGCCCAAGGAAGCTGAGTGATTTAGGGCTTGGCAGAGGTGGGATTCCAATCCAGGCAGTCTGCCCCCAGAGTTCCCCCTTAAACCACTAAACCTCACACCTCTTATAATTGTTCAAACCCAGCAATTCCACTCAGAGAACAGTAGATAAACACGGAGCTAAAAGGCAAGTCAATAATTTCCCCTCCCTTGCATTGCAGTTCTTCTCAGTGTCTTAAAGAGCACTGGGTGAATAAAGCTAGATGGTAGTCAAAGGAAGTCTAATACATGGGTTTGTTGTTGTTGTATGATTCAGTTGCTTATACATAATTCATTTGTAAATTGATACTAAATGAAAGTTGGTCTTGAAATATTGTATACAGCCCAAATTAGGAGCTTGGCACCAAATCCCCTCTTGGACCACAAATCATTTACTCTTGCCAAATTAGAGTCCAGAGTAATTTACCATAAGATGGGCTTTTAACCCTAATATCTAGACATACTCAGCAGTTTGCTATGAAAGCTCATTAGCTGCTAGAAACAACTCTCCTTAAGGGAATGCTGTCAGGGTAAACACATCACTTTAGCTTTTTTCCCCCTACATTACTAATCCCACCTTGTAATAAAGGAAAAATAGATGGAAAACTCTTGTTTAGTATTAATTCATTTGGACCCATTTATTTCCATCAGTGCTTCTGAGAGAGTCAGTTCAGTTCATTTTCCCATGCTCAGTCTCTGGTGTACTATCGGATTTTTTTATTTCCATAATTAATAGAGACATTTTTCAAATAGAAAAAACTGTTTTTGTGCTTTTTGGGGAAAAAAAAAACATGGTGACTACTGAATATGTTTTTCCAAATGGAGTGTCAACCTTTCATTTCCATCATATGTCTCTATTTCTTCATGCTATGGATTTTGACTTTATGGCAGCTCACTACCAGGCTTGTAGCTGTCAGATCTGGACAATTTACTAGCTCCTAAAAGGAACAGTGAAACTGCTGCATTATCGTGATGCGCTGTTGCAGGCAAAGAGCATCTATTTTCTAAGCAGATGTTTACTGAGGACCTTCTTACTGCACACAAAATTCCATCTTGTTTTAGTGGGTATGGTTGGTGTCACTGTGATAAAAAAGGTGGGCAGACTCTGGTTGATCATTAAATATTTGTGCATATTTGTCTGTCTTGTCAATAAGGTGAAGTTTGCTTGTCTAAACCTTGATTTTCATTTATTTGTTTATTTGGGGTTAATTAAATTTGAGAGCATGCCAAAAATCCTTCACCATTGCTCAATAAATATTTTAGGCAACTTTATTGGAAGCCCTTCATTATTGAGTGAGTAAATGGAGTCTCACTCAGTGGACTCAGGTTCTTCTAAAACTCTGTGATTTTCTTGTATCAAGACCTAGTTAAATGGATTTCTCAGCCAACTTGAGATAAAATGGTAGCTATTCACTTCTAAAACTCTTCACTTCACCCTTCCTTCAGTGAAGAGATCCCAAAATGATCCTTGAAACAAATCAGAGTTCTTAACTTGAGACCCACAGAACAGATACTAAGGGATGGACTTTAGGAGGCCCAACAGCATTTAAGTGAATGCAAAATGTTGTGCATGTATACATGTTTCAAAAGATGTTATCACATTAGCAAAAGGACTCATGACTCAGAAAAGTTAAGAACCACTGACTGATCTCAGACAATTCTCCTAAATAATGGGGTCTGGCCAGTGATACATTATGTGAGGAATATTTATCATATATTTGCTTACTGCTTTTCCTTGGTCATGCCATTCAACAACTGTACACCTCATTAAATAAAAGAAAAAAGAACAGGATTTACCTAAAGCTCAAAGGAATACTGATCCTGTGCTAATTAAAGTTTGTTCTGGGATTTGGGAGTCTCAGATGAGAAACCCAGAGTCATGTTGAGTTTGGTTATTTTACTCATTTGCAGTCAGTATTTAATTATTTAAATCGAGAATGTGGATTTTCAAGTATCTTGTTCTCTTTTTCCTCCTCTTAACTTTATTAGGAACATTTTGCACCACTAAACAGGGGTGAAAAATGGAATAGGAAGACCTGAAATTCAAAAGCAGCATAAAGTTACAGGTTTGTGACCCTTACTGAGCAAAAATTAAGATCTGTGCTTAAATTTTTTATACTTTCTTTCTAAGGAGTTCTTGTTTCTAGTTCTTCAGAAACTAGAATATGTTGGGTCTTTTGTAAGAAACAGCAAGTGTCCAATACTGATTTCCTAAACTCTCAGACTCCCCGTCACATACAGGTTTCCTCCTGAATTTTTCCCCCAACCCACCTCCCAACATACTTTTAGCCTGTTTCCAATTAACCTGCTCACCATTCATGCGTGATTGTCCTCTTTGGGGCCCGTCTTATCTGGCTTGATGCTCCTCAAGAGATCTCTACTAGCTCTTATAGGTTCAAAAGTTTTGGGGGAAAGCCCTGTCTGATTTACCCTATCACCAGGAATTTCTAGCCTAGTGCAAGCACTCAGGAGCCTCTCTGGATTCCTGTGAAGCCAGAAAATGGCAGATTCAAGTCCTTGATCACAGATATGAAATCATGATGGACAGTCAGGGTCAAGAATGATGAGGTTACTACTTTTGAATATTGAGTCAACAGTACTTGATTGTTGAGTCCAAGGTGTTGATTCAAGGCAAAAAGAGGAGCTGGCATGACATTCTGAGATCAGTAACCAAGGACAGTGCAAAGATTAACTGGACGAAACTGCATAGGCACTTGGAAATGCTGGTTTAGGCTTTTTAATACATATGCAGGATATATAATGATTCCAAGTAATTTTATTATTTTTTTAATCCAGAATTGTTTAACAATTTTTGAAATGTTGACTCTGTAGAGGTGCAGATTGGGGCAAGGGAGAGGGCAATTTTAAAAGTTTGTTATTTACATTCATAACAACCCCTAGTGTCTTGGGTTTTGTTTCCACAAAGCAGATCCCGACAAAAGGATTTAGTGCAAATAATTTATTTGTGAAATGACAGGAAATTCTAGTAAAGGATCAAGGAGTGGCACAGGAAATAAAAGGAAGGCGATGAGCTGTGTGCAGATGGACATGTAACCGTTATGGGTGGCTGGGGCTAAGTCCCACTGAGGACCTCTGGGAGTCTGTGTAGAGGCATCCCAGAGCTATGCCACCCACCTGGCAAGGAAGCTGAGGAATCTGTCTATCTATTTCCTCTCATTGGTTGAGGGATGCCTCCAGTATACACCGCTTCCTCAGTTTCCCCATAAGAAAAATGATGGATTTGTTATATACCGTATAGAGTCACCATGCAAACTGTGTGGACACCATATATGTAAAACACCCAGCCCAGGACAGAGCTCATAGATGCTCCATATTTGGTTGGATCCTCCCTGCTCCTGCTCTCCAGGGTATAAAATAAGTGCTAAAGCTGTATAAGTTACACAGTCCCCCAGATTAGGTACCTAATAGAGATTAAAAAAAAACCAAAACTATGAATTGATGACCGATCAGCACAGTTTATGATTGAAACACCATATCTTAAACGATATGTTAAGAAATTCAGAAAAAATATATAAGGTTATCAAAGAATGTGCACCAGTTCCTCAAATTTGTTTTTTCTCCACCTTACTTGAACCCATATTTTCACTTCTGTTTTAAACAAAATTTCTTGTGATTGTTTACTTAGAATATGTCCAAGTTTGGTACTCTCACCTTATCCACTTTTCCTTATCCAGAGGCTTAAAGGAAAACCATCAACATAAAGCACAGTACATCATTAAGATTCCCAAAACTTTATTTTATTTTTTAATCACAGAAGAGTGTGGACTTGTTTTCTACTTTTACTGTGTCTGTCTTTTGGGGGAACCTCTACCTTCACTCAGCCACCACTCCCATGATTTTTTCCTTTGTTAGGACCAAGACAAGATTGCCCTTGAGCAGGAGATTGGTTGTGCAAAAGCGGCCATGCAAAAAAAGAGAGGCAATTAGATTATAAAGTTGATTGTCGACCCTTCAGACCAAAGTAGCTGTAAATCTGTGTGCTTTCTGGCCTTTCTGCTCACTTGATGATTAAATAGGACAGCTGTCCAAATCCAATCCTTGGCTTGTCTTAGGTATGCAGAGCGGCATGGCTGGTTCAAGCTGTCTGTGGAGAAAGAGATGTAGGAGGCCCAGACCTAGCAAAATGTCAGAAGACTGTGTTTAGGTGGGATATCAAAATGCTAGGGATGCCTGCACGAGCTGAGCCCAGGGCTGGGGGCTAATAGTTGGCGACTGCAGTGAGAGATGCCCAAACATGAGTGTGACAAGTGGAGCGTCACTCTGTGAATTAGAGTCAAAGTCAACAAAGACTTTGTAAAAACAAGATTTGGGGGCTGAGCGAGAGACTCTGATTTGGGACTTTTCAGCTAGGCTGATTTCTAATGGTGCTGTTGTTGGAGAAAGCCCTGGGCGTGTCTAAGTTCTGTCTCAAAGGCATGGCTTTGCACTGTGAGGTGAGGGTGGTTTGCTGTGAACATCACATAGAAATGAAGATGTCTGTAGAAGGTACTAATCTCCTGTTTACAGACTCTGGGGTGCAAATAAGCAACCATCTTTTTCTTTGAAAACTTTTCATACACTTGTATTTTGATCACCTTCTACCAGTTGGTAGAAACTTAAGCTAAGTCCATTCATTGTCTCCATAATTCCCCAGGTGGGAATTCCCTTTCCTGAGGGAATTAATGATGGGAAGTGAGGTAATGACCAGAGAAAATTTGGGGGAAGATCTCATTAAATGCTTTCAGCCTGCTTGATTGCAGTGTTGTTTTCTTGAGTAGAACTGAGTCCCAGGCAGGGAAATCTGGAGAGTTTGTTTGCTTATTTGTCTTAGAACTCATGTGGAACAAAGATGAGTGGAATTTGCAGTGTTTCTCCAGTGGGAAATTTTCAGTCCACAGATTCAAAAGGCTTTCATTCTGACACAGTAAAGAAGGGCAAGGTATACCCAAGGAACATAGCATATAGGTAATAAGTTTGAAAAGAACAAAACCTTCTAGAATATTCCAGTGGGGCCTGATGTGGGAGTAATCATCAGGAGGGTGAAAACCAAGACAACTAGAAAAAGGAGAGGAAGTAGCTGTCTTGGAGACAATAAGACTGATAGTTTTCAGTCCAAATGATAAGCAACTTCTAGTTTCTAAATATATACTCCTGCATTTGAGACCATGCTTTATATATATATATGTGTGTGTGTGTGTGTGTGTATGCTTTATATATATATATATACATACATACATATATATATATGTATATATATATATATATGAAACAAAAGACTTAAGTTGCTTTTACTGACAACGGACATGACCAGAATTATCCATATAGCCAGTATTCCAAATGCCATGTAAAAATGCAGTGACTGACCAGATTGCTAAGTAATCTGTTATAATTGCTTCTATTGTTTAATCCTTTTGAACAAATGGGCTTTTTTTTTTTTTTTGCCCAAAAGACAAAGACGAGTTGAGATTTTCTGCTTGTTTTACGGGGAAAAGAAAATAGAGTATTTGTTGTTTGAAGATGGAAGATCGTTCACTTTAGAGTTTTGGGCAGCATGGCTGATAGGGAGAGGTCTGGTATCTGGGAAGGGCAGAGTGAGAAAAGAGGAGGATTCCGAGGGCAAGAGCAGGGGTCAAGGGCCAAGGAGTCCCAGCTGGAGTGGATGTATGGGAGGTAAAACACTCAGCTGCAAAGAAGAAAATCACCTAGGTAAAAATGACATCCTGCCTTGATTCTGGAGCTAAGGGTCCCTGGAAGACAGAGATCCCTCCTTGTGGGTTGAAGGATGACTCTTAGGCTAAAGGCTTTATGTTTTGCTAGAAGAGAAAGGGTACTCTGTGTTTCTTATGAAAGGTAAAAAGAAAGTTAAACTCAAGATCTTTACCCCTCCAAAGCAATAATGAAGTATGTTGTATGTATGTATGAAAGTATGTTGTATGTATGTATGAAAAATATTGGATGTGCAATTAGATCCAGAGCAATGATTCTTTGGGATTTTAACAGATTCTATTTAGGCTCTCCTGGGCTTAAGACATCATTCTCAACTCTATCTCGGGTTATTTTCAAATTGTGTTTTCTTTTTCCTTAAAATGATCAAAGGGAATTGCTTACTATCCAGGGTCACCTTAACTGGAGACAGACTATTCCTCAATGGCACTATCTCTTGAATGCATATCTTACTGGGCTCTAGGTGAGGGACAATTTGGGGAGGCAAGAACACAGTGTAGCCCCAAATCCAAGGGTCTCACCCTGGTTTCCCGCTGGCTAACTCTATGACCTTGGACAGCTCTCTGACTTTTTGCATCCATTTCCTCATTTGCAAAATGAAACCTCTTTCTCTCTGTTTTTTCTAATTTTTTAGAACTGTTGAATTATTACATGCATGAAATGATTTACTTTCTTCCTCTTTGAAATAATGGAGCTCATTTTCTAGGATCTCTATCTCCCTATATTTCTGTTAAGCAAGATCTAACAGCCTTTGATATCTCTCTGTCTACTTTCTAGGGAATTACAGATATAATAACATTTGATTTTGTGGAGACACTTAGTCAAAAACTGTCACTGAATGGCTTATGCTTCCCCACAATGCTATCAGAGCTGAATCCTTATAGCAGACAAGCCAAAGATGAAATAAGACGGATTGACAGCAAAGGGAGGTAGGAAGATCTTGTGGGCACAAACCAAATAGGCAGTGTGTAGGAGCATGAGGAAAGCCACCAGGAGGAAGCTTCTTTCTCCTTCCTTGAGCATATTCAAGTATTTAGTTCTTTATAGAGTGATTTTGGAATGGTGATAGAGGAAAAGCTTCTGGTGTTTGGTGAGCACCTACTGAGTGCCAGGCACAGGTTGGGCCCAGACATTTGTCCCTACTTCACAGATGAGAATCTGGAGGCAGAGAATTCACACAGTACGTGAATGGCACAACTGAGATTTTAGGCCAGAGAGCAAATAAAACATTCAGTTTAGTTCAGTCACTTAGTCGTGTCCGACTCTTTGTGACCCCATGAATTGCAGCATGCGAGGCCTCCCTGTCCATCACCAACTCCTGGAGTTCACTCAAACCCACGTCCATCAAGTCGGTGATACCATCCAGCCATCTCATGCTCTGTCGTCTCCTTCTCCTCCTGCCCCCAATCCCTCCCAGCATCAGAGTCTTTTCCAATGAGTCAACTCTTCACATGAGGTGGTCAAAGTACTGGAGTTTCAGCTTCAGCATCATTCCTTCCAAAGAACACCCGGGGCTGATCTCCTTTAGAACGGACTGGATCTCCTTGCAGTCCAAGGGACTCTCAAGAGTCTTCTCCAACACCACAGTTCAAAAGCATCAATTCTTCGGCGCTCAGCCTTCTTCACAGTCCAACTCTCACATCCATACATGACCACAGGAAAAACCATAGCCTTGACTAGACGAACCTTTGTTGGCAAAGTAATGTCTCTGCTTTTCAATATGCTGTCTAGGTTGCTCATAACTTTCCTTCCAAGAAGTAAGGGTCTTTTAATTTCATGGCTGCAGTCACCATCTGCTGTGATTTTGGAGCCCCCAAAAATAAAGTCTGACACTGTTTCCCCATCTATTTCCCGTGAAGTGATGGGATCAGATGCCATGATCTTCGTTTTAATCATAAATAAGGCTTCCACTGTACCCTGAATCAGCCCCCTCTCCTTATTCTAAGATGTTGATAGCATTACCATTTTACTCTGCAGCATACTTCAGACACCTTCCCGTGTTAATATGTTTAAGGTAAATTCTACCTTCCCATGGAAATACCCGTTTATCTTAACTACTATATCATATCCATGGTCTACCACAAATTACTTCATTTAATTTTTTCCCTATTGATTTTCACTATTAAAAAATGATCCTATAACGGATTCAAGGATTCAAGGGCACCTGTTCCCATGTGCGCGTGTTAAAGTGTTTTTCTAGGTAGATGTGAAAACATGTATACATATATACATATATGTACGCATGTATGTATATGTGTAGTATACGTATATAGCGTATTTCTGTGTATGTAATACATATATGTATCTTTAAGATCCCGACAGATTCCCTTTCCAAAGGGGTTGTGCCAGATTACTTGCCACTGCCCCCTGTAGCATTGCATGGATGTATCTGTTTCCTCCTACCTTCACCAGTACTTGATATTATCAAAGTTTAAACATTTGCCAAAGCCTTAGTACATGATTTCTTTCAAGTACATTTCTCTGTTCATGAGTGAGTTTGAGCACCTCTTGAGTTATTTTCCTCTGGAGAGGGTTCCTAGTAAATGGAGGGAGCGCAGTTGAGCCCAGCCCTGCGCTGGCAGAGAGCTGGTGAGCTTCTCTGTGAAGAGGGTGCGGTGGGATCACTTGACTTGGGTATCCTGGAGTGGAGGGGGCGGTAAGATCACACTCTCATTAGGGATTCGCCTGGTCGTCATAAGGGAGGCTGAGCAGATCCGTGAAGCTCTTAAGTGATGACACTCAAATCTGTCAGAGTACTAACCCTGAAATCAGGTCTGAATTTACAGCCATAATATCTATCTTTGGATTTGGTTTTATGTTTTTACTCTGATTTATGTGTGTGCCTTCCTTAGTATCCCATATCTCAAGCAACATAAATGTATTAAAGTAATGGAATTTAGCAAATATGTTACGGTTACCATCTTTGTTCCCAAGAGGGAATTTGGAAATCTGACAAATATTATAGCTTTCATTTTCAAGACCCATTTTCTGAGCAGTTTCACTAACAAGTCTCCTGATTTACCAGGCCATTAACAAAAATAATTCCTTCTGGACAGAAGTGAAAGAAGTGGATTAGCACAATTTACGGCTTTCTCAAGATACATGTTAAGGCGCCTGCTAAGAAAAAAAGGGACAGGTTTTTGATTAACTGATACATAGACTTGCTTTTAAGACACCTCAGTTCATTCTCCATAAGCTCATCCATTAAGGACAGCATTCCTCAAGGAGGAAGCCTGCCACGGCCCCGTGTCTCAGCACCGTCTCATGTTTGCCAACAGTGATTAGGAATTACTTAGTTGCTGACAGCTCTTTGTCATTGATTGAAAGGGAAAACCTTTTCTACTCCAAGCTGAAGACATTAGGACCTAGTTTTTCCCTCTTTAAATGAAGCATTTTCCAAAGACTGTGTACACAACAGCATACAGTTCGACAAAAGAATAACCTTCATTAAACAGAGGTATAGAAGACTGAGGGCCCAGACAACACCTCACTAGGCAAAACCTGTTCCTTTTCTTTGCTGAAGTCTTGGAGGAAACAAATGTCTGCCAAACAGGGGAAGTAATGAGGGGATTCTCTCAGTCAGGAAGAGCACAGCTGCAGGGAAACTTTGGAAAGTTTCCTCTAATCTTCGGGAACTTTAATTATGTCCTCAATGATCCTTCATCAGAGGATCTCAAAGTTTTTGAAGGACCCCTCAGGAAGTTCCACTGTGGCCTACTGAGAGACAGAGTGCCTTTCTGTGTGTAAATACCATGGCCATCCAAGCTGTGGCATTGGCCTGAAACGGATTCCCAGCTCCCACGGTGGGTCCCAGGGGCAACAGAGAAGATTCCCAAGTAACCGGTGGTGGTGGTAGGAGATGGGAGTGTCCGGGAGAGATGCACAGACTGACGTTTATGAATCCACCCTCCAGTTAGTTGTGGGCCACGGGTGGGAAGAACATGAAGCAGGAGAGGGGAGATGCGACGGACGTGACCTTGTTCGGCCTTGCAGGTCAGTTGAAGGCTTTGGGCTTTATCCTAAGAGCAGAGGGAAGCTACTAACAGGATTCAGCGTGCATGTCCGTCTGCTAGGTACAGGTATATGGATATGGGGTGGCCGTCTTTAGTAGATTTCTCTTTGCAACTGTTACTCTGAGAGTCACAAGTGTCCTTAACTTTTTCGTGTCATTGGATCCTTCTGTCAGTCTAGAGAAACATCTCAAAATGTTGTATTTAGCTGCATAAATGCAAATACTTAGAATTATGGTAGAATCTGCTTATGTCATATGTATACTATATTAACTTGATACATTTTTCAAAATATTTTTAAAAAGTATTAGTGGTAGAGTAGTATCTATGCAGCAGCGTGCCAGAGTTGCACATCTCTTTCCAGCTCCGTGTTCAGTGATTTCACGCTGGTAGCTTGAATGTAGCCATGGTGGGAGTATTTACATCACGAAAATTGGCAAACATTAGATAATCAGAACCCCTGCACCAAGAGCCAGTTGTGAAAACACTTGGCACTGCATATACATTATATAATGGGCTCCCCAGGTGGTGCAGTGGTAAAGAATCCGCCTGCCAGTGCGGGAGACGTGGGTTTGATCCCTGGGTCGGGAAGATCCCCTGGAGAAGGGAATGCCTCCCCACTCCGTATTCTTGCCTGGAAAATTCCATGGCAAGAGGAGCCTGGTGGGCTACAGTCCATGGGGTCGTGAAGAGCTGCACACAACTGAGCAGAGCACAGCACACCCAGCAGGCACACATTACGTAATACACATAGGTATGTATTAAACCTGTGATCAGATCCTGTTATTTAACACATTAATAAAGAAGTGTATATATAAACTTTATTAATGCCTTAAATAACAGGATTTAACCACAGGTTTAATAACTACCATAATTTTGAAGTAGCGATGAGTATAAATTATATTTCAGAATATCACAGCAACTGTAACGTGATATAATATTTCTTTCTATAATTAATGACAAAGTCAGAGTTACAGCTAATACTACTGTGATTTGTTGCCTACATCCATAATTAAAGGAAATGCTAAATTTCAGTTCGATATTAATGCAAATAAAGATGCATTTTGCCATCTAAAGAACCCCTGAACTACAGTGTCCAGAGAACAAGATAAAGGAGGAGCCAGGAGACCAGCCAGGGGGCTGTCGCATTATCCCAGTGAGTAGCCATGGTGTCTGTTCTCAACAGGAGGAGGAGGCAGAGAAATGTATATGGAATTAGAGATGGCTAATGGGAAACGTCTACAAAAACTAGGACTGTGTTGATATAGAAGTATGGGAGGTGTCAAGAGTGACTCCTAGGGTTTTGGCTTATAATGATGGATTTACTGAGGATGGGATGTCAGAAAGGGTCCATGGATTTGGACTAAAGCCAAACTCAGAGGCACGATGACCCTGAGTTTGGTTTGGGACGTGTTGAGTCTGAGATCCCTCTCAAGTATCCCCATGAAATCACTAAGTAGACAGTGCGGCTAAGTGTCTGGGACTGAGGTGTGCATAGGTTCTACTCTCAGTCTTGCGGGGACACCAGAATAGCGAGAACTTGTTCCTTGGTAGCGAAGCAAGCTACATAGAAACGTGCCAGCCTTCAGTAACTTTTCACACTGCATCTCCTACCTTATCCTCTCTTAAAAGTCATGTTGCAAACACATTGCCTTTCGGAGCTGGTGCAATGGCCCCACTTCGATAGAATTCTACTCAAAGAGAGGAGCTACCTTCCTAGTTCCTGCAGAGTTACCTTGCTGGACTGAATCCACAGGAGAGGCCAGGGCAGTAGATAAATATTAGGAAGTCAGTAGGATATTTATAATAATTGGAGCATCCTATTTGAAACTGCCCTGAGATAATTGAGTGAGTAGAGTGGCAAGGACTGAATGAGAAGAGTGGCGATCAGTAACCTTAAGGATATCCAAGTTCAGTGGCTAGCAGAAGCAGACAAACCATTGAATGAGGCTAAGGAGGATCTGCTACAGAGATGGGGGAAAGCCCAGTGAGGTGGTGGAGAAGATAAGAGGAGATGGTGCCTCAATAGGAAGCCAGGAGACAACTAAACAGAAGGTTGAAAAAGAAGACTGAAAGCTCTTTGTTGGATCTAGTGATAACAGAGGGTGTTCATGGTCTGGGATCTGTGTGATGGAATACAGAGATGAAAGTAATTTGAGAGGAGGGGAAATAATCACTTTTTATAGCAGAGAGTTGAATGAATGAACAGATGATTGAATGAATGATGCAACTATCTTTAATGATACTTATGTATTGCCCCTTGTCTTAAAGAGGAGTCCTTCAGTGGCTCTAGAAGGCAGAGTAATTGCACTTGTGGAAGGCCGACTGAAGCAGGCCCCTGGAGAGGATGTAGGTCCCTTTGTCTTAGAAGCACCTGCTGTTGGCTTGGGCCATTGAGTTCTGAAGGGCTTCATACACCTGTGGACGTGTAGGTGAATATGTGCTGAGGTGAGCTGGAAACTGAGCTGCTTTGCTAATGTTTCCTGAGTGAGTTTTGAAATTGGGGTTGGGAGGGGCATTGTTTGGGCAGGAAAGATTGGATTTAAGGGCTCTGGGTGGTTGAAAAATAAGGGCACCATCCTTGGAGGGGGCTTCCCTGGTGGCTCAGATGGTAAAGCACCTGCATGCAATGCGGGAGACCCGGGTTCGATTCCTGGGTCAGGAAGATCCCCTGGAGAAGGAAATGGCAAGCCACTCCAGTACTCTTGCCGGGAGAATTCCATGGACAGAGGAGCATGGTAGGCTACAGCCCATGGGGTCACAGTTGGACACAACTGAGTGACTTCCCCTTTATCCTTAGGGGAGGGATCCATGGTGAGGATGGGTTTAGGGCTTCAGAGCCACATGTTCCTTCCTCTTTCTGGGATCAGAGCTAAAATATCTCTGGTTTTCCAATCCTTGCTTTTGACCCCTGCATCCAGCTGGAGTTGCAAGCCTCTCCAGACTCAGATACTAAAACTTATTGACTGATGTGGACTCTTCTACGCATCAAAGGGCTCAGTAATGGTGTTAGCTGGCGGGCTCTTTTTAAGTGCAGAAAGTGCTTCTCTGTAGACAGCATGCTGAGATACCTGGAGTTAAGATAAAAGGCTTCAAAGAGGCAGCAGTCTCCTGGAGGCTGCCTGTGGCCAGTAACCTTGCTGCTTTGGCCACACTGACCCCAGACAGCCAGGGCCAACCTTTACGTGTCTCTTTCCATCGCCACGGGTACTGTGAGCCCCAGATTTCTAAGTCTTCACTACTGAAACCAACTGAAACAAACTTTCCGAAGTTAGACCGCCCAGTGCTGCTCCCGCCTGTAACCTCTGCCACCTGTGTCATTTTGGAAAAGAGATCTTGAAGTTCAGTCTGTCTTGGTTTCAGATATCAGCTCTTCTCTAATTGACTGAGGGACCTTAAACAAGTCTCTTGTCCTCTCTAGGAGTCAATTTATCATCTATGCAATAGGGATAACCTTGCCTTTCTTGTAGGACCACTGTAGAGACCCATCCATTCAACACATACCTGAGCGCCTGTATAAATACTGATTAACTGCACAAAGCAAGCATGACCCCCACCCTCAATAAGCCTCAGTGAAAGTGTGCATATGCCGAAGTGCCAGGCCCAGGGAGCACGTGTAAGAAGCATCTCATTCACTTCTTTTCTTGTCCCTTATGCTCCAGGCTTAGCTGAAAATGCCTCTTTGTGCACAGTGGAGTACTTGGAGGCATCGCACAATTAGCAGACGTTCTGCAGGGTGTAAGGGTAGCAACGCAGTAAGAACTTGGGAGTGGAGTAGAGTTAGGGTCAAAGACCCTACTGAGGACAGAGCGTTAGCCTCCTTGTCACAGCTCCTCCTGTTACTGGCCACGGGAGCAGGGACAGTATACTTGCCTCTTGCTCTGTGCCTCAGTCTCCACACCTGCCCAATGGACACAATAATGGCATGTACTTCTGAGGGCTGTTCCCAGGACTAGACGGGCTAGTACGTATTAAGTGCTTAGAACAATGCCTGGAACTTGGAAAGTGCTTGATAAATGTTAGGCATTATTTCCATTTTCAGAAACAAGCCGCTCCCATCAAAGCCTGCCAATCTCAAATAGAAATCGGGTGGGAATAGTGATTGGTTGAAATTCTGCACCAGGCTCCCCCTGCCCGCTCTGCACCTTTCAAATGCTATCCCGTTCGTTCATAGTCTCTCTCCTTTTCCAATCCTGGCTCTCATATGTGGATCTCCCACTGTGAAAAGCAGTGTCCCTAATGGTAGAATATCATTTTCTGGTTCTATTTGTTGATCACCATTATACTGTGGGGTCTCAACAGCTTTAATTACAATAATTTGAGGTTTCTTCAAAGCATTATATTTCAGAGTTCATGGATGCTTTTAATTTAATTATGTGCAGTTTAACACCACAGATGACTGTTGGGAAAAGGGAAAATGCTGCTCTTTCTGAACGCAAGACACGTGTTTAGGGCTGATAAAATACATTACTGTGTTTTGTTTCAGAATAAAAAGGAGCATATTACAAAGTATGTGACAGTAAGTCGATGCTGGGATGCTTGGTCTTGGGCGTTGTGGACAGAAGCAAGCTTGATTCTGGGTAAGGGAGGGAGCCTTGTGTATGTGAGCATTCACAGGAGGTTATTGTAGAGAGATACAGAGAAGATAGAAGGTGAGGTCCAAAAGTTAGAGGAAGATTGTGTTTAGACATTTTTGTCATCATCACCATCATCACCATCACCACTCCTCCTACTGAATACCTGCTGACACTCGGCAGGAAACACATCATAGTCCTTGAACTCCAGAAACTCAAAGTCTGCAAAGGAGACAATTAAAGATCATCATCATCCATGCTACCAGAGGAGTGAATACAGATTTTCAGGGAGTTTTGTGGTGGGAGGGAAACTCAACAGGACAGCGGATAAGGGAGACCTCCTGGAAGATGAGACGTCTAAGCTTTAACAGACTTGTGAGGTTGATAGAAATCAGCCAACTGAAATGATGAGAGTAAAGCTAAGTTTTGCTGCTAAAAGAATCCTGAAATTCCCTTCTGCAGCTTGTCTTGCCTCTCCTTTCACTTCTCTCTACACTCCACCAGCTCTACAATGGGGACCCGTTCCTTTTCCTGACGACACCTCTGAACTTGGAGGTTTCCTCTCATCACTTATGATCTTGCCCTGCTTCCAGCAGCATCCAGGTACACCCCCTCCTGCCCTCGCTATGTTGACAAACAGCTCTTTTCAGCTCCATTGTCATCACTTTCTTTATGAATACTGTGCGTTAGTTGCTCAGTCGTGTCTGACTCTGTGTGACTCCGTGAACTATAGCCCACCAGGATCCTCTGTCCAAGGGATTTCCCAGGCAAGAATCCTGGAGTGGGTTGCCATTCCCTTCTCTAGGGCATTTCCCCAACCCAGGGATCGAAGCCAGGTCTCCTGCATTGCAGTCAGATTCTTTACCATCTGATATATTTCTACAATATCCATTAGTCCATTGCATATAGCCCAGGGAAATCTACATGCTGGGCTTCACTGCCTCTACGGAGAAGGAATGATGACTGTTAACAGTGAAAAAATATTCATACATACAGAGTTATATATAAGTGCCAGCACACACATACATGAATTCTCACATATAGTTACATATAATACATGTGTGCAAATATACATGAAGACACACACATGCACATCTATGTTTATATGTATGCATGTATATACACATACATGAATATGCACACACCTTAGTTAAATACAAATGCATACATAGACACAAGCACACATGCATGCAATATATACATTTATATATAAATACACGATATTCACATATTTGAAGAGAGATGGACGTATGTGTTTATATATGAATGCTTGTAAACAAAAGGCATGTACAGAGTGACATGTGAGTATATGTATTATGGGCATGTGGATATTTCAGAAAATGCAATTCTGCCAGCAGCTTTCATCCAGTCTCCCTCTTTGTGTACCCCACAACTGTGCTATGCATGTAGCTTAGAGGAGGAATCTGAGGCTTCAGAAGTTTAATTTTCTTGGCCACATTCAAGCAGCTGATAAGTTACGAAACAGGCATCCAAACAAAGGACTGGAAGACAGGAAAGCCCATCCAGTCCAGAACTTAAATAACATTAATAGGAAGAGGGCAACAGCAAGAAAAAAAAAGGTGAACTATGTATCTGGTCCTTGAGCTACTCTTAGAAAATACACATGGAGAAATGATTAGGGCATAATGTGGGATAATGTCCATAAAAAAAGAAACAAAAAACTGTATGGGAGCATAAAAGAGAGAATGGCATGTGAATTGACTCTTGAAGGATGAGAAGTTTGCCAGAAAGCGGCGGGGGCGGGGGGGGGGTGGCGGGCGGGGCGGTGTGAGCTAGAGATTTTGCATTGCACTTAAAGTTGATAGTGTTACTGCAACAGGATAGTCACTGCTGTCCCTTAGGCCGTGCTTCAGGTGTCCTCAGCACTTCTGCCCAAAGGGGCCATTTTACCCCTCTGGCAGTGGTGACATCTCAGACCTGGCTGACAGGCATCTTTCAGCCGCACGCAAGTGGTCTAGGGCAAGTCTCTAAAGAGTCTCTCTGCAACTGCATCTGCATATTCATACATTTGCACGCAGAAAACAGGTCTGCTGTTACGGGTGTCATAAGTTTGAACAAGAAGCAAAACATGGTGAAGATGGAATGAGTTAACGCTTTTATACAGCATTTCCAGTGGCAGAACCTGCTCCCCTCTGAGCACTGTTTTGAGGATCAGTAATCACAAACCGCTGCTTTGCTGGGAGGTGCTGTTGAAGACTGTGTGGGTATTCTTTCAGTAAAACCATCGAGCGTGTGTGATTTCTTCTATTTATTCGACACTGAGAAAGACAAGGTTGAGTTTTACGAGAGGAAGAAAGGCATATTCTACACACAAACTGGATAGGTTTCATTGTTTAGGGTATTATTATTGCCCTCAAATTAATCTCCTGATTGCTAGATGAGTAATCCCATAATTACAAAGACAATCAATCAATTGATCTAAATTAATTGGATAATGTATTTTATCCTCCTGAGCATCAAGGTAGATTTCAGATAACTTTCCAGAAAAAGGAAGCATTGAAGCCACCAGCCAGCAATAGCAGTGCAGATTCAAGTCTCAAATTCTGGTTCCTCAGTCAATATATTTTAGGAATTAATATATGAGGAGCAATGTACTAAGGACTCATGAAGTCATATCTCTTTCACTTTGCAAAAACCTCCCAAACTCCCCGCATCCCCTGTTACTCCTTTCTGTCTGTCGCAGAGAACATGCTAGAGCTGTTCTCATCTGAGAAGGAGACTTCCCTAACTCTTCAGCTGATCTTCTGTTTTCCTGACTAGTCACCTTATGTTGGAAGGATTGCTCTGGAGACTGGGGAAGAGAGGGTCTGTGCATTCATGGTGGCCGTGTATCCAGCGGGGAGGCACCACTGAGCGAGGGCCAGGCAGCACTGGAGTGGGTAAAAGGCATTTCCTGACTTCCCTTTTTCTCTTCCTCCCTCCGTCAGTGTTTCTTGAGTGCATTTGATGGACTAAGCACTCTTGAGGCCCTTGGAATACGTCTCTGAACAAAAGGGTCAAAGATCTCTATGCTTGTAGCCCTGACATTCTAGCAGGAGAGACAAATACTACGAATGATAAGAAAGTAAATTACACAGTATTTTTGAAAGTGACAAGTCCCATGGGAATGACCTAAGTAGAGCAGAGTGAGGGGGTTGGGGTGCCAGAGTAGCATGCAGAGCAGCTTGCTGGTGTTAAAAATGGTCTGAGAGATCATCAGAGTCATAGCAGCAGAGGTAAAGGAGGGCGCGCCGCAGAGACAGGCCGGGAGTCCCCCAGCTCCACTCGGTACTCGAGAGAGAACCGTGTCTGCTGGCGAGGGACAAGGGGAGGATTAAATCAGATGCTCTTGGGAATACCATTGGTTTATGCTTCCTCATTAAAACGACAGGAGCTGCACCACCTCAAAGGATTTGAAATAGCCTACAGTGTGTGTAAAGCAGCAAGCACAGGGCCTGGTGCGTGCTGGGTGTTCAGCTCATACACAAACCTGTAATCAAAAAACACAATGAAGAGGGCAGATGCTGCACAGTGCTTGAGGCACTGTTCTAAATGTGTCATGGATATTAGCACATTTAACCCTCACAGCCCTGTGAGGCAGGAACTACTTTACACCCATTTTACAGCTCATGAAACTGAGGCACAGTCTTACTAGTTCATGCTAGAGGCAGGATTTGAACCCAGGTATCCTGCTTCTGGAACC
Organism: Bos grunniens; assembly: GCF_055505025.1. NCBI lineage: Eukaryota > Metazoa > Chordata > Mammalia > Artiodactyla > Bovidae > Bos > Bos grunniens. The sequence goes on from NC_141182.1 coordinate 9,455,188, forward strand.
ACACTGCAGTTATTCCCAGGGTCATCCATTCAATGGATACTTGTTGATCGTCTACTGTACGACAGGTCTGTGATAGGAACTGAGGATATGAACAAGATAGACAGGGTCCTTTTGCAAAGACATGTGAGTAAATGTGAGACTTGCCTTTTCTCTACCTGAGTGATTTGGGTCTGAAGAGACATTCTTTAAAAAGGATGATGCCCCAGATTTTCTGCGTGTGACCCTGAGTGTAAGTATTCCACCCTTTAATGGACCGTGAGCACCGATGTTGGCTACAGCTATATAGTAGGTTATCCTTACTCATGTGAAGAAGCCTGCCCCCTTCCTTGTGCAATCTTTCCCAGTAAGTCCCTGGGTCCTGCCTCTACCGATGACTTGTGACTTTCAGACCATGATCTCCTCATTAGATAAAGTCATCAATTACAGCAGAAACAATCATTATCGGCAAGCTGGCAACTGGCTGCTGTCAGGGAGAAATGGGCTCCCATGGAAGGTTGCAAACTGATGACTATTTAATCCTTGAACTCCGACAGCAACAGTGTGAGTTGAAGGTCTGTAATGCGTTCATAGTTCTCATCTGACATTTTCCTCACATCATTATTTGTCTGGTTTTACTTTCAAATTCCCCATAGGATCATTGACATGAAATTCTGAGGGGAAATTTGAAACATTAATGACTATTTAAAGCAAATGAGTAAGTGTCCTTTCCAAGAGGAAATTACCTTTATGGTGCTGGCATAAGGCTATTTTTAAAATTTATACTAATGAGGAGGCAACGCAAGGCAGATGACTGAATTTCCCAGGCTTGGAGTTGGTCCGTGTGAATCTGGCCTGGGGAGGGCTCTCTGTGGCCTTGCAAGCAGGTTCTCGGTGCAAGCCCACCACCACCCCACCCCACAACATTTCTCCTTTCCATCACTGTTTATCGAGAGCCCTGATGAGTGGTGGGTGCAGGGCTGGCGCTGGACTCAGAGCACAGAGGACAGTCATGGAGCTTGCTGTCTGGGAAGGAAGGAAGAGTTTCACCTAACAGTACTACTCCCAGAACAGAAATAAACCGAGAACATAAAGTTAAAGTCGCTCAGTCGTGTGCTATTCTTTGTGACCCCAAGGACTATATAGTCCATGGAATTCTCTAGGCCAGAATACTAGGGCGGTCCGGGGGGTAGCCTTTCCCTTCTTCAGGGGATCTTCCCAACCCAAGGATTGAACCCAGGTCTCCCACATTGCAGGCAGATTCTTTACCAGCTGAGCTACAGGAAAGCCCAAGAGTGCTGGAGTGGGGAGCCTATCCCTTCTCCAGCGGATCTTCTTGACCCAGGAATTGCACCAAGGTCTCCTGAATTGCAGGCAGATTCTTTACCAACTGAACTATCAGGGAAGCCCATGAGAACAGAAATAAATGCCCTAAAAGTGAGAGAACAATATTCTGTGGCCTTGAATAACAGAGGACTTTGATCCTGTTTGGGGTTGTGGTTCCCATTTCAGGAGAAGGGAAAAACCAGTGTTCCAGTGAGTGTATGTTCCCTTCAGACCATCTGTGTCCCCCTCATCCTAGACTTCACAGCTCCTATGACATGAGAATCACACTTCCCACTGAGTTGGCTCCCACTCACAGAAAACAAGGGCTTTCTTTGGTGAAATCTGTAGTGAGCATGTACTGTGTACCAGGCACTGGTCCAGGGACTTTACATGTATTAGCCCATTTGATGTTCTAGAGACATTATCCTTGCCATATTAGAAAAAGTGACACTGACAGTCATCAAAAGAGAACCCAGGTTATTCATTACTGCAATATTTGAAAATAAGAAAACAAAATTTGAAGCATCCTGAGCGTTTATCAAAAGGGCACTGGTTAAATAAACAATGGGGCTCCTGCAAAGGAGTGCTATGCAGCTCTGAAAAGGAGTGAGGGCTATGGCTACGGAATATTTTGGAACAACCTCCAAATGCACTCTTTACGGGAAAAAAGTAAGATGGAGAAAAGTGTGCTACTGTCCATAGAGGGAAATAGAACCAGATTTATATGCAAATTTACTTTTTTTTTTTTTAGAAAAGATAGAAGAAACTAATATTTTTTTAGAAAAATCTACTGTTCCAGTTTTCTATTATTGTTGTTTAGTTGCTAAGTGATGTCTGATTTTTTGCAATCCCATGGACTGTAGCTTGCTGGGCTCCTCTGTCCATAGGATTCTTCAGATAAGAATAGTGGAGTGGGCTGCCATTTCCTTCTCCAGGGGATCTTCCCGACCCAGGGGTTAAACCTGTGTCTCCTCTATTGGCTGTCTCAGCTGCATGGGTCTCCTTCAGGCTTGCAGTGAGCAGTTGAGGCTGGGATCATCTGGATCATTTAGAAGCTTGCCTACTCACACCATCCTAGTCAGGAGTGGGAGTCTCCATCAGCTGGGGGTGGGTGGGGCTGGAAGAGCTTGGGCTCCCTGGGGGGCATCTCTCTTTCTGTCTGTGGTCTCTCTGGCCTGGAGGCTTCTGGATAACTGGTCTGATATGTTCACTCAGGGCCCCAGAGGTATCTTTCCTGAGAGTGAAGCAGGTCAAGCTGGATTACCTTTTATGGTTAGTCTCAGAAGTCACACAGCATCACTGTTTCCACATTGCACCTTCTGAGATAGTTCCTGAGTCCACCTAGGTTCAAGTGACGTGAGGGGAGAGCAGCCTTCACTTCTTAGAGAGGACGCGGAAAGGTCTGGAAGAGCACGGACAACTAAAATACTGCTGTGGCAGTATTCTGGAAAATACAATCTAGACAGTTCCCTAAAGTGAGAAGTATGAAACAAGGGAACAGGGGGAAAATATGGGCTTTTAAAAGTAAACCTTGCTTCATAAATTAGAAAATGAAACTAGATAACAAGGCCATTATAAAATTCAAAAGTCGGAGAAACAGCTGAACCTAAATGTGTACTCAGGTAATGGCCCTGACCCCTAGAGCGGAATTGTCCCTGGTGACTTTAAAACACAGTAATCTGACTCCATTCATCAGCAGGTACACTTTAAAGGAGATTTTAATAAAACCAAAAAGGAAAATCTCAACTCTTTTCAGCTGGAAGTAGCTTGGTATTGTTATTGCTATTGTTGTGTGCACCAAGAAATTAAAAAAAAAAAAAAAAGAGTAATAATTATGTCAGTTTTCAGAAAAGCTAGGATTTTAAGATGTGGGAGGAAGAAAATATACAGATGTAAGATCAATGAGGTTAATTAAAATACATTAGAGCCCAGAATTGGAAGTAGCATTATCAATATAAATTCATTATACATTTGATCTTAAAAATACACATATTCTCTTTTAATAAGGCCTGGAAATACTGACCAACCCAGTAGCAATGAGTTTCCTTAGCAAATAGACTATAATCTCTAATTACCATTTCCCAGCAAATGCAGCCAAGCTTCCTTGGGAAGTGGTTAATTTCATGTCTGAAGCAGGAAATGTACCAGACGAACCTGTAAAATCTTGTCATATCGAAGAATAAGGAAGTTATCCGATGCTATTGGGGTCATGCCATTTAGAGACACCAACATGAACAGGAGGCCACAGATGAGACAATTTGAGCATCAAAACAGGATGAGTCATTTCAATGGGTTGAAACACATCAAATATGTTGAAATTCACAAGTACATAACGAAAGGGGAAACTCAAAAGGACTTATTGGTCACCTTTCAAAGATGACAGAATCCAGTTATTATTTCAGAAACTGGTAAATGAAGGGAAATAAGTGAATACTTACCCTGTTAAAGGGAGTTTCTTTTTACAACTAATAAAAGAAGAAATGACAGAACAGCACAAATTCTCAACCCTAGCTTAAAGTGCGGCTCTGGGCAATTGCCGTCATTGGTTGCTAATGTCATAAAAAAGGGAGACCAGTTGACATTTGATTTAAATCTATGCCACCACCTATGAAGTGGTCTGGTGCCAAAACTATCAAACCTGAATCTGATCAAGCCTCCAGGACAGAACCAGCTACTCAGGAGACACAGTGGTCAGTGCACGTGCTCAGTGGCGCCACCGGAGTAAAAGCAGACGAACTTCACTGAAAGCAAGCCCGATTATGAATGGGTGCTCTCTCTGCGAATTAGGAAGCGTGTAAGAGATGCAGCAATTAACCATACTTTTTTGTTTCAATTTGAATCCTATTTAAAAAAAAACAAGCTATTAAAAATTGTAAGATAGTTAGAAAAATTTGAACACAGACTGGATATTTAGTGACATTTAGAGATTCTCATTATTTTTGTCTATGTGCAGTAATGTATCATGCTTATGTGAGAGAAAAGGGGCTTCTATCTTTCACAGACACTTTATAAATATTTACAAATGAGTAGTATGATATCTGGAACTTTCTTTAAGACCACCTGGGGAAGTGGAAGACTGTTCATTTGAACCAAGGGAAGCTGTGAGATCCGGTGATGGGTATGGAGAAGTTCATTATGTGATTCATTCCACTTTGCTGCCTCTTTGAAATTTTCAGTATGAAAACATAGGAAAAAAAATAAAAAAGGACTTTGATTTCAAAAGGCTCTCATCTATGATTTTCATCAGTAAACATCAGAAAATGGTCAGACAGCATGGGTGGGTCTTCCCTTACCAGCTAGAGAAGTGAAGGCACCATTCATGGGTGAAGGCCAGTCTTCATCCACCATCCATGACCCTGTTTTCACAACTGGGGCTCCTCAGGAAGATGTCAGGAGTTTCCTTTGTGTTGTGCCATCTTTAAATAATGCCTCACTTTCTGGGGACAAAACAATTTGTATATGTTCTTGGTGCTTCAGAAACAAAATTATAAAAAACCTTCTCCTTAGCTAAAAAGTGTTTTTCATCCAATTTTGGATTTGGTGACTAGTGAGGACTAAAATCACCTCATCCAATTTCTCCTAGATCTACACAATTTTAACAAATATTTTCAAGATGCATTGTCTGCTAAGGGAGAGGCGATTTTGATTCTGAATTACTTTGCTATAAATAGCCACACGGGAGTCAGATGAAGACCTGAGAGCAGAGGGTTACTTTTGCATGAAATCAGACTGTTTGAGAACCGCAGTGTCTCCTATGTGGCAGGAGGGTTAAATCATCCAAGTTAAACTTCTGATTTTAGTGATGAATGGGGACAAGGATATAAAATGGTCCTGTGGCTTTTATTTTCTACATACAATCTCGAATTCATTTGCAACCTAGAAGCATTGATAAAATTTTAGACATATTAGTAATTTTAAATTGTTCAGTGCTGCACATGATCAGACCTTATTTCATTTTTAAAATAGGTGATTCTACTATATGTGTGTGTCTGTGTGTATATATATACATGTGTGTATATATATACACACAGACACACACATATATAAAGTCCTCCAGAAAAGTTAAATTACCTGTCTTGTCTCAGCAATAGAATCCCAGTAACTTCCAGATTGAAGCATTTATAGGGAAAAACAAAAAACGTGAAGTGCCCCAGTAATTTTATTGCTTTATACAATGAAAAGCGCTTGTAAATTACTGAATGCGGCAATTTGTTCCATAAGCTTTTTTTGATTTGTAAGTAACTGGGTGGATTTGCTAGCGAAACACTTTGGCAGGTACCACAGATCATTTAAGGATCAAGCATATACACCTAGATATGATTGAAATGTGGCATTAGCAGATATTGACCATGGGGAAGTTAGGTGAGTTTTCAAGTTTCAATAGCTGGAGATGCTGAGGACTGTAGCTGGCTCCCAGGGGACCAGGAAAGGTCCTAAGAATGCAAAATTGGGCTAATTAAGAAAGATGCCACATGGCTGGCTTTGGGACGATTCATCAAGCCCCTGGCATGTTCTGCTTACCCTCTGCCTGTTAATAAAGTCAGGGTTATTTCTGTCTGTAGACACACTTGGCTCATATCTTACCCAGGCAACAACACAGCCTCATCCTTACTCTGCTGGTGATAATTTTAAAAATAATAATAATAATGCTAACTTAGTACCACATGCTTGTTGGGCTTTTAGGAGGGCACACAGAGCCTCTGTTTATCACTGTCTGGGCAGATAGTGCTTTCATCATCTCGTGAACTTCTTTCTGTTAGGGTGTCTTCCTCTTTACTGTTTTGGATAAGAATTTATGGTTTTGCCACAAGAGGGTTTTGATTACTGGTTCCAGAGACAGCTTCAGTCTTCAGGGATACAAAGGGGTCCATCAAGGGTCTGCTAACCAGTGAGCAAGGGAGTTGGGGGCAGGAGTTTGACCAGTGAGCCCTAGAAGATGATTGGGAAGAAGCCACAAGATGCCTTCCTGATGTAAGCCAAGTTCTGTGCTGTAAGTGAGGGTGGTTAGAGAAGTGGGTCCTCCTTTCTTAGAAGGTACTGCAGACTCAAGGTAATTGGGAGACAGAGCTTGGCTAGCCTTCTCTTTGCAGTATCTGAACGCTGGTCTTTGGCTTCACAAAGCAGCCCCCACTGTAGGGAAACTGAGGCAAGACTTGGCATCTCCGGGGAGGGTCAGGTCTAAAAACTGCTTTAAAAAGAGCCTCAGTACTGATGCCCTCCTTACTCTGCAGGAATAGGACAGATATCGGTTGGGTTATTTGAACAGATCAATAACAGTTATGGGGGGAAATAATTGTGAGAATTTATGGTGCAGGGATGGTCGAGTGCAATGTGAGTGTGGCATGGAGCCAGAGCCTCCTGTTTGTTGATGATCACATGTGTCTCCCTGATGGAGATAGGAGACTCAACCTTAAGAGGTGAGAGAAGAGGGAAGAGACCAACCATCCCAATTTGTCCAAGACTAGCGCTGCCCACTCCTAGTGCTGAAATTCCTGCCTCCTGGGAACCTTTCTGTCCTGGGCAGAGACAGCTGGCCATCCTGTCTTGAGAGGCTAGAGGGTGCATTTCCAGATAAGTTTACAGTCTGGTAGTTTAGCTCGGCTGCATGAGCTGAGAAAAACTTCCACCAGGAGAAGACTTTCAGTACTATCCCAACTGTTTCTGGAGCTGCTTCTAGGAAGATGGTTCAGGAGTTTGAGAGAAAGCTTGGTCCCCAACATCTGCTCCCTCCATGGTAATTCCTTCTTGTATCTGATCCATGGATGAGGCTTTTACATAATGCTTCATGGATCAGACAGTTCCACAGTGAACACAAAGTTGGAATTTTTAAGCTAGCGTGATAGGCTTTAGAAAAAGATGGGGACAAGGGATTTATGGATATGTGACAACATATTGTCCATAAGTAAGGAGAAGGCAATGGCACCCCACTCCAGTACTTTTGCCTGGAAGATCCCATGGACGGAGAAGCCTGGTAGGCTGCAGTCCATGGGGTCGCTGAGAGTTGGACATGACTGAGCGACTTCACTTTCACTTTTTACTTTCATGCATTGGAGAAGGAAATGGCAACCCACTCCAGTGTTCTTGCCTGGAGAATCCCAGGGACCGGGAAGCCTGGTGGGCTGCCATCTATGGGGTCGCACAGAGTCGGACACTATTGAAGTGACTTAGCAGCAGCAGCAGCAAGGATGGTGCATGGAAAGCCATGAGCAAGGGTGGGGAGAATCCAGCCAGGTCATTCGGGGGCTTGGTCATATACATGTATGTGTGGACTGGAGAGAACCTGAGAAAGCATGCCAGTGAGGAACCAGTCTTTTGACTGAATTTCCTTTTTATTCCCTGCCCTGAAGTTCTTCTCTGTGAAGATCTAGAAGAAGAACACCACCTGACTGGGGCAATGGATATGGAAACACGCATTTAGGGAGCCCTACCTGCCTCCCTGTTAAACCCTTTGTGCATTCTTGGGTTCAGAACACCTTCCAAGCAGGAGAGGCCAGAATTTCATGTGTCTTCATCTTCCTGCTTTTACTGCTACCCAAGAGGAAATAATTTGATTTGGTGCTGCAGGGGGTAAGGCAGGAAAATGCAGTAGGAAGCCAGAGAAAATCAGCAAGAAAATTACCAAAAGGGGGGAAAAATTCAACTGACTTCGTATTTCCTACAACAGGAGCTAATGAAATGCTGTTCCTTCTTACACAGCTGTATTCGGTTTGTTCTACATTGTTTGGTATGTAAAAGGATTTGGCTTTGTGTTACAGAACTAATTGCTTACTAGATATTACATGGATATCAAAATACTTTATAAATATTAATTAATCTCCACCTAATTCCCTGGCAAGCACAAATAACCAGTGGAATACTTATTGAGTGTGTAAGCAATAATCTGACTTGTTTTCTCTGCAGAACCTTTCTCATCATCTCCATGTCTCAGAGTTCTTCATCTCCTTGGAGGGTCGTATCCTATGCCACTTCCATAATAGTCACTAGGAAAGTGATAATAAAGATGGTGTTAAGAGTAACCAGCGTTATGCTGTGGAGTAATCATCTCATGCTAAGTCACTTCAGTCGTGTCCGACTCTGTGCAACCCCATAGACGGCAGCCCACCAGGCTCCGCCCTCCCTGGGATTCTCCAGGCAAGAACACTGGAGTGGGTTTCCATTTCCTTCTCCAATGCATGAAAGTGAAAAGTGAAAGGGAAGTCGCTCAGTCGTGTCCAACTCTCAGCGACCCCATGGAACTGCAGCCTTCCAGGCTCCTCCGTCCATGGGAGTTTCCAGGCAAGAGTACTGGAGTGGGGTGCCATTGCCTTCTCCGAAGATATCATAGGTATCTATGAGATATCTATCTCATAGATATCTCATTTAATCCCCACAACAACCTTATAAGAAAAATGTTACTATCATATTTTGTTTTTCCAAAAGAGAAAACAAAGTTTCTGAGAACTGGTTGGTGGCAGGACTGGGATTTGTACCCTACTCTGCACATAAAGCTGATTAGAGCCACTGTACAGCAGCGTTTTAGAGTCTCACTATGGAAACACACTTGGCCTTGTACCCACTGACTCTTCCGTTCATTCATTCACTCCAAAGTCTCTGTCTGAACTCTAGCTTCATGAGAGACACCACACTAGCTTTTGTTATGCACACAGCATGCTGAGTGTGAAACAGTGATCCTGGAAGTCAGCATCTGTTTTTCCTCGCTAACCCTTGGAGTCCCCAAGAGCAGCGAACAGTGTTGTTTGCATCAGGCACGGTGCCTGGCACAGTGAATGTTCTAGCGCAAGTGGGGAGTGACACAGCAGAAGGGAAGAAGAGGAACTAGTTCCATTTGCTTGTAAGTTGGTGAGGGTTGGGAGTACTAAGAAGATGAGATACACACACACACACACACACACACATATATAAATGTATAGCTGTGTATTTCTTCTGTGTCCTGGCAGAGTCTTTCTAGCTTGATGCTCCATGAAGGCAGAGGCTGTATCTATTTCTCTTGGCATCACACATCTACTACATAGCATAGCATCTGGCATGTAGTATTAGTCGCTCAGTCATGTCCGACTCTTTGCTGACCCCATGGACTGTATGTAGCCCTCCAGGCTCCTCTGTCCATGGAATTCTCCAGGCAGGAATACTGGAGTGTGCTGCCATTCTCTCCTCCAGGGGGATCTTCCTGACCCAGGGATCAAACCTGGGTCTCCTGCATTGCAGGGGGATATTTACCATCTGAGCCACCAGGGAAGCCCCATCTGGCACATAAATATTTGCTACTTAGTCTGTGAATCATTCCATGCATGGAGGAGGGCCAGTTACAATGATAGTAAGTGCATGTTATAATGGCCAAAGAAATATTCCCTGTCCCAAGCATGATCTGGCTTTTTTCAGGAATGCACAGACTTTTTATGTGGCAAGATGTGGGTGGACCGGTGAAGGAAAAATACCAATATATTGCCCCGTTTATATACTGCATAAAAAATGGACATGTGTTATATATAATGGGCCTGGCATACAGAAGATGCTTAACAACTCTTCCTTGGGGGTGAAACTGAGCCACATCTTGTGACCCAGTTCCCCGTTTGCTCTCCTTTACTGTCCAGAGCCCAGCTTCTCAGAGTGTGGTCCAGGCACTAGCAGCATTAGCATCATCGGGGGCGGGGGGCTTGTCAGAAATGCAGGTTCTCAGACTCCAACCCAGACCTAATCAGAATCCGCATCTTCACAAAACCCTCGGTCATCTGCACTCAGAACATTTGTGATCTGCCTTAGTCTAGGGGTTTTTCTGCGGTCAGTCAGTGATTGTGATCTGCAAATTGGCCGTATTTCAGGAATCTCAGGTGAACTCACACGTGTATCTTGAGCTAGGTTAACATCAAGTTTCTCTTCCTTGAGCCAGAATTCTATGTTCTCAGCTTGGTTGGTTATCTAAGATGCTTCTATTTGACAATTATGTATGTCTTTGATTTTTTTTTTTTTTTAAGTGGCAGGGTAGGAAGGCCCTGGGAAATGAAGTAATTATTGCTTAATAACTTCAGTTTCCTTGGAAGACCCAAATTTTTCTAAGGATGAGAAGCATCAGAAGGAAACGACCCAAACAGCAACACAAAGGTTTCTGATGATGAAAGGCCTGAGGAGCCCAGCTGTGGGTCATGCCACCCCAAGGAAACCACTCACAGAATAAATACAAGAGAAAATAACAGTCACATTCCGGTCATTTCACTTATAAAACAAAAGGCACAAGCAAAAACACATTCTCAGATACAAATATTTCTGTTGATCCATATGCTTCTGTGGGGCTTCCATTGTGAAGGCACCCTTCTTAATGATTAATTGAATTTCTCACCTTTTGTTCAAATGCCTTGGCCCCTTGGTTTTTAAATGACGTCTAAGGGCAAAAGAGACCCAGGACTTTGCCGATGACTTTTCACGATGCAATGACACAGTAACACCCATGCGCCTAGGTTCCTTCTGTTAATGGTGAAATTATATCAAGTGTGACCTTTTAAAGGAATGAAACCCATTATCACATGGAATGTGGTAGCTATAAAAGATCAACACTTGGAAGCCAAAGCAAAATCCCACATACTATAAATTAATTAGAATAGAAGTTACACAAAACGTAGACCTTCGGTGTGACCCCTCTCTTATAATTACCTCTTCTTTAAAAGTGGAATAGAATCTTTTATGTATGAAGATGTTACTGTTGACCTTAAATGCATTAAGAGTCAAGGAGACATTCTTTGCATATTGGAAATAAGATTTGATTGAGTGTTTGCAAGTGGCCTAGTGAAATCTCATTAAACCACTGTTTATTTTAATTCCTTATAAATGGCAGAATATTAGCCATTAATTATGAACATGAAACCAGTTAGAAAATAAGTTTTGCAATGTCTAGGTTGCATTTCAACCCTAATTAATGCATGGTCTTTCTGACAGTTTTTAAGTGTTTTACAGCAAATAGACACTTACAACTTAGGTGTAACTTTCCATCCATCTCCTCTGCCTCCTCTTCCTTCTCATCCTCATTTTCCTCCTTGCCCCCCCTTTTTTTTGTTATATCAACATAGTTATGAAAATTCAGATGAAATTAGAAAATGCAATCTACTAAACATATCTGTCTATAGACTGGGTAAAGACTGCTGTCACTATAGACTGTTATAATTAGATTTCTATATCATGTGCAAGATTCACAGTGAGAGATATGAATCTAATACTCTTTCAACTACTACCACCACAAAGAAACAAACCAAAAAACAATATGAAATAATTTTCATAACATTGCCATGTTACAATAAGCTCACACATCTAGATCAGCCATCACTAAACAATAACTGTATCTCCCAAAACACAAATGGATAGAAAGAAAATGAATTTCTTGATCATCTGCTGGATGGGAATACACATTTGATTGCTCCAAGGGAGATGGGCAGATTTTTGATTCACATGACAACTCCAATTATTTGGCAGAAAATGCTAGGAAACTGTGTTGGGAAGAATTCTGATGTTGGATCGAGCCAACATCATAGAAATGGAGCAATGGGTTAGCCTTGTCTACTATTGGGTTGGCCAAAAAGTTCATTTGAGTTTTCAAGTAACATCTAAAAGTTGATGTTATTCAACCCAATACATAAGTGATCAATAAAGATGACATGTCTGCTACGAAATTCCCATTCTGGAATTAGACTTTCTTATTCTTAAAATGAGTATGTCGTGGTATCACTTGATGATAGCAGGCAGAGGGGCAACTGATGTGAGAAGCCAAGTGACATTACACAGATCCATCTTCCAGGATATATTTTCTTGGACTCCAAAATCGCTGTGGACAGTGACTACAGCCTTGAAATTAAAAGATGCTTTTCCCTTGGAAGGAAAGCTATGACAAACCTAGATAGTATATTAAAAAGCAGAGACATCACTTTGCCGACAAAGGTCCATATAGCCAAAACTATAGTTTTCCCTGTAGTTTTGTATGGATGTGAGTTGGACCACAAAGAAGAGCTGATGCTTTTGAACTGCGGTGCTGGAGAAGACACTTGAGAGTCCCCTGGACTCTTGGAGATCAAACCAGTCAATCCTAAAAGAAATCACCTGAATATTCATCGGTAAGACTGAAGCTGAAACTGAAGCACCAATTGGCCACCTGATATGAAGAGTTGACTCTTTGGAAAAGACCCTGATGCTGGGAAAGATTGAAGGCAAAAGGAGAAAGGTGTGCAGAGGATAAGATGGCTTGAGAACATCATTGACTCAAAGGACTTGAATTTGAGCAAACTCTGGGGGAAAGTAGAAGACAGAGAAGCCTGGCATGCTGCAGTCCATGGGGTCACAAAGAGTCAGACACGACTTAGAGACTGAACAACAACAACATCTCCCAGGAGCCTGCTCTAATTTGTACAGCAACCAACATCTCTGACTTTACAGGAATTTCTGATTTCAGATGTTAATAACGTGAATTATTAGGTAGCACCTCCTTCCCAAGCACCAACCACACTGATGTGCCCATTCTTTACTGACCCCACAAAATAGTTAACCTGCCCTATCATGCATGTACCTGGAAAAGAAAATGCCCCAGTAGAAGCTGTATAGATAATAAACCGTGGCATGAAGATTTATATCGATCAAGGTCTGCTTGACTTCGGGCTTCCCTGGTGGTTCAGCAGTAAAGAATCTGCCTGCAGTGCAGGAGACCCAGGTTCAATCCCTGGCTCAGGAAGATCCCCTGGAGTAGGAAATAGCAACCCACTCCAGTATTCTTGCCTGGAGAATTCCATGGACAGAGGAGCCTGTCGGGCTACAGTCCATGGGTTCAGCAAAGAGTTGGATAGGACTGAGCAACTAACACTTTCATTGCTTGACTTCAAAATCTATCCTTAATCCAAAAACCCAACAGCCTCTTATTGTATCCTTGAGGAAAACAAGCTCCAGATGTATCCCTTAGACCTTCTTTCTCTCAACCACACAAGAGCCTTGTGTTGCCCTTGCAATCAATGCAGATGGAAAGTCCCTTCTTTCCTTCTCTGTTCTTGTGTGTCCAGGGGTGAGCCTAATGCCAACTCCGAAACTTATTGGGATCTGCCATCCATCCACTCCAATCGCGTACTCTCAGGGTTGTGTGAGCCGTAGCAAGGAAGCCTCAGCTGTAAGCAGGCTGACAGTACAGGGGCTGCTTAGGAGAGAAAATGGGCTATGAGGACGCGCAGGGGCTTCTCACTGCTGATGCCATTATAATGTGAAAAGATCCTACATGGGAGCCTAGAGCAGATGAATAGCAATGCTATTGGTACGTTGTATTTAACAAAATACCTTTCTGAAAAGTATTACTTTCCTGGTGGGTGGGGAATTGTCTCTGAACCCAATCAGGATTAGTCACTGGTCCGTGACTATCTCATTTTTAATAAATAATAATTTTCTCAATTCAGTGCTAGCCAGCTCATCTGCTTTCAGAAGATAGGATACAACTGCTTTGTGTTCCCTATATTAATAACCTGCAGCACCAGAAGATTAACTCTTGATGCACTGAAAGCAATTTTTGCTACCAGACATTTGGAGGTCTTTCTTCCCCCACCCCCCACCCCCCACCAGGCAGGCTGCTTGCATCTTTCAAATGAATTTAAAGGTCAGTGCTTCCTGCATGAAAAGCAGGGGCCTGCACTAGATGGCTGAGCTATGTAATCCTTGTCATTTATGCTGAAAGAGAAGCAAGAGAGAGATTTTAAAATCACCTGGAGGGCCCAGTCACTTATGCATTCCTTTTGTTTGTCCATTTTTAGATGACCAAACTCAGTATTCAGATTGTCTGACATGACCATGTAACCATAAGATAAACCCTCCCCCCAAAAAATGAGAAAAGGAGACAATAAAAAGGGGCCTTCCTTGGTGACGCCTGGAGATTAAGAAAATGAGCTTTGCAGCTCCACATGCCTTAGTGCAAGTCCCATCTTGCCTCTTCAGGTCGACTTTGGATCTCAGGTCTCCATGCACCTGCCATGCCTCTGCTGGCACAGTTGGCTCCACACAAGCGGACTGCTGGGTCCACGGTGCTGTGTGTAGGATGTTTTGAGGAACATTATACTCTAGCACAGAGGTCTGCAAATGGGATCTATAGGCCAAATCCAGTCTGATACCTGTTTGCTTATTAGTTCAAGTTAAGAATTATTTTTGTATTCTACACAGTTCCATTTTAAATGCTTAAGCATCACACCTACATGATGGCCTCCATTTTGCATCTTGGTTTACAAAGCCTAAATATTTACTGCCTGACCTTTCAAGAAAAAGTTAGCAGAGCCCCTGCTCTGGAGCAGTGCAATAGAAATCTAATCTAAGCCACATCAGTTCAGTTCAATTCAGTCGCTCAGTCGTGTCCGACTCCTTGCGACCCTGTGAATCGCAGCACGCTAGGCCTCCTTGTCCATCACCAACTTCCAGAGTTCACTGAAACTCATGTCCATCGAGTCGGTGATGCCATCCAGCCATCTCATCCTCTGTCGTCCTTCTCCTCCTGCCCCCAATCCCTCCCAGCATCAGAGTCTTTTCCAACGAGTCAACTCTTCGCATGAGGTGGCCAAAGTACTGGAGTTTCAGCTTCAGCATCAATCCTTCCAATGAACACCCAGGACTGATCTCCTTTAGAATGGACTGGTTGGATCTCCTTGCAGTCCAAGGGACTCTCAAGAGTCTTCTCCAACACCACAGTTCAAAAGCATCAATTCTTCAGTGCTCAGCCTTCTTCACAGTCCAACTCTCACATCCATACATGACCACAGGAAAAACTATAGCCTTGACTAGATGGACCTTTGTTGGCAAAGTAATGTCTCTGCTTTTCAATATGCTATCTAAGTTGGTCATAACTTTCCTTCCAAGGAATAAGCATCTTTTAATTTCATGGCTGCAGTCACCATCTGCAGTGATTTTGGAGCCCAGAAAAATAAAGTCTGACACTGTTTCCACTGTTTCCCCATCTATTTCCCATGAAGTGATGGGACCAGGTGCCATGATCTTCGTTTTCTGAATGTTGAGCTTTAAGCCAACTTTTTCACTCTCCTCTTTCACTTTCATCAGGAGGCTTTTTAGTTCCTCTTCACTTTCTGCCATAAGGGTGGTATCATCTGCATATCTGAGGTTATTGGTATTTCTCCCGGCAATCTTGATTCCAGCTTGTGCTTCTTTCAGCCCAGTGTTTCTCATGATGTACTCTGCATATAAGTTCACATAGATAATTTAAAATTTTCTGGTAGCCACATTAAAAGGAGTAAAAAGAAAGAGATAACGTTCATTATGATTTATTTTCTTTAACCTGATATATCTAAAGTATGGCATTTCTACATGTAAGCAATACAAAGACTGAAAATGAAGTATTTTGCCCTCTGTTTTCACACCAAGTCTTTGAAATCCAGTGGGCATTCTTCCCTCACAGCATGGCTTATAGGCACATGTGGCTTCTGTATCAGGTCAGTTTATGCTCCTTCCAACATTCACAGAAAAAGTGTAGTATAGATTTCTGCCACTGCTCACTTTTCAAAGCCACATGGTGCTTGGATTTAAAACCCACAGCTGCCCCCACCTTTGGATTCAGGGGCTACCTTGTAAGCTTCAAATGTGGTCCTCACCGAGCCAGTTTCCTGGGGAAAGTCAACTTATCTGCAATAATCCTTGATGAGAGAAAACGTTCCTCTTTCTGCCCTTATTCTTGCTCTATCATTTTTTAATCCATTTCCAGTTAGTTGACCCACAGGAATATAACCTAGGATACGGCACTGTGATCTTAGACTGTGAGGACCCACTTTGTCATGGCAGTGCTGACCAGTGGCCTCATCACTCTTGGTCTCTAGCTGGAAACTTCCCCAGGCTCGAAGGTCTCAGCTCACACACAGGAGGAGGCTGGGACTGTCTTGCTGTGATGATCAATCTATATGCATGCTTGCCTCCAGCAAACCAAGGACATTTAATTCTTGCCCAGTGTTTCATCAGCTCGATCAGTCTATGACAATAAAATGAATATATGTCTTGGTCACACCAGGACGTCTCTCCAGCAAACACCCCGGGAGATCACGCTACGAGCCCCAGAGCCTCTGTACAGCAGAGACCCATTTACTCAGGCTCTGTTCATCAGAATTCACCACGATTCCCTCCCAGCATGTGTTCCTGCATCTTAGTAAAATGTTCTTCCTCTGTGGCTTCCCAAGGCTTTGAGTGTGGAGTGAGCCTTGTGTATAGAAGGGGCTTCCTTTGCATTTAGTGAATGAATGAATGAGTGAACAACAACTTGAGTGGGCTTCGGAAGCCCCCTGGAGGGCTTGTGTGAACGCCGATTGCTGTGTCCCATCCCTCCCTCCCCGCTGCCCTGCAGTTTCTCACTCAGCGGGTCTGAGGTGGGGCCTGAGAATCTGCATTTATAACTCCCAGGTAATAGGGAAACTGCTTGAGCAGACACCACGCTTCGGGTACCACTGATGTCAACTTTATCATGGCTTCACTTCCTTTTGATTCTGACTGTTACCTACTTCCATCTCACTCTTTCTGCCTTTGATTGAAATTCCCTGCCTGCAAACCTTTCCAAACAAGTTATCCAGTTCAGAGTTTCTCCCAACTTAAATCTTTCATATTTAATAGAACCATATTCTCTTTCATGTTCACTTTTATTTAAATCAATTTACTATTTGGTACAAATATACCAAGAAAGGACATTATCTGTCATTACCATAAACAGAAAATCAGCATTGCTTACTATAAATAGGGGGCCAACATTAAAGACACAATAATCAAAACATTTTTTAAACTGTTCATCTCAGTATACTGCTTGAAATTATCTCACATACCACAGTAAGTATATGTAACCCACTTTGAGAAATATTGATGACAAAGGAAGTCAGGCCTAAAGAGGTTTGTTTGTTTGTTTGTTTGTTTGTTTTTTGAAAAGAATACAAATAAGTTCCAGAGTAATGGAAATAATAGCATCTCAGCATTTCCTGCTGCTGACTTTGAACAGCAGACATCAGAATCCATTTTGAGACCACTGATACCAAATGTCTATGTTCTACAGGGCCTCAGACTTGCCGTAGTAGGAACCTATTGGACTGGCATTTCTGTGTGATAAGAGGGCTGAATTCAACTCAACCAATAAAGTCATCCTAATTTGCATTTTCATAACCCACCCTTCCATTCCCCAAGTGTGACTTTCATTTTTAGGACAGAGTTATTCAGTCAATGGATTTGCAGTCCCTTTAAAGGGATATTTATCACCCTTGAAGAATCTTATTGCCAAATCTTAATAGTCTTTCTTATAACAAAGGCTCAAAATCACTATCAAGATTAAGAGGTGGAGCTTGAATGAGCTTCGCTGGAGCATCTCATGATAAAATAGATTAAAGTCTTAAAATGGACAACCCGTTGTGGTAAAGTCAAACAAATGTGCAAAAAATCTATGTTTTCTGCAGGCTGTGTGTATACTGTGGGTGACCCCAGAGGGCAAATGATACAATTGCGAGTTAAACCACTTGGATTCTCCATCAGGCTCCGCTGGGTGACCTTGAGGGAGGTACAGAAATTCTCCGAATCTTAATTAACTCCATTTGTAAAATGGTGCCAGTAATAACGGGGAAGAATTGCCAGCCTCAGAGACTTGGGGCAAAGGTTACATGGGGAAGTTTATGTAAAGTGCTTCCTCTGGGTTCTGGCTCAGAGAAAATGAATGAAATACTGCTATTTGTGTGAGGGTCCCTAAGACCACCTCCAATGTCAGTGACCCCCCAGGGGGATTCACAGGACTCAAGATATAGTCATACACATCAGTTCAGTTCAGTCTCTCAGTCGTGTCCGACTCTTGGCGACCCCATGGACTGCAGCACGCCAGGCCTCCCTGTCCATCACCAACTCTCAGAGCTTGCTCAAACTCATGTCCATTGAGTCGGTGATGTCATCCAACCATTTCATCCTCTGTCGTCCCCTTCTCCTCCTGCCTCATACACATGACTAGGACTTATTCCAGGGAAAAGATCAGAACAAAGTCACAAAAGGAAAAAATGCCTGGGGAGAAGTCAGCAAAACCAAGCATAGGAGTCCTCCTCCAGTGGAGTCGTGAGAAGAGCGTTCCTCCCACAAGGAAGTATGAGGGTACAAGTGACATCTTCCAGCCAGGGAGACTCACGAGAGACTGGTGCCCTGAGTTAGTACTGGGTGCTGGTCCCCTGGGATCCTTCAGCCTGACATGTAGCCAAACTCCAGGCACCCAGAAGGATGTGGTTTAGCATAAACTACACTGATTGTGCAAATAGCTTTGGCACAGTGAGGCACTCTAATCACTTAAGATGGTGGAAACTCCCCTGAAATCCAAATTCCCAGATGCCAGCTGAGGGCCAGTCTGGCAAGCAGGGCCATTCCAAAGCTACATGCTCAGATCTGCCAAGTTAACTGTTCAGCAACATAGCCTATAGGAGTGGTGTTAGTTGCTCAGAAGTGTCCAACTCTTTGCAACCCCAAGGACTGTAGCCCACCAGGCTCCTCTGTCCATGGGATTCTCCAGGCAAGACTACTAGAGTGGATTGCCATTCCCTTCTCCAGAGTATCTTCCTGACCCAGGGATCAAACCCGGGTCTTCTGCATTGCAGGCAGATTCTTTACCCTCTGAGCTACAGGAAAGTCCTAGCCCATAAGACCTCACCTAACTCTCTGGCTTTCTCCACTGGGCTGCCTTCTAGACGCCTTGGCCTCCCTTCCAGCTGCCCTGGCCTTCTTACCATCACAGATTTTTCCTTTTTTTTTTTTTTTTTTAGTTTTTATTATTATAGGAACTTTCAAATATCCCTGTGCCAAGCCTTCCCTTTGTGCTTCCTGCTGCCTCCATGTCAAATGATCTTCCCCCAGCTCCGTGAGACAGAATCCTTATTATTCTCATCAGAGATGCTTTCCCAATCGTCCCCTACTGTCCTTCAGCCCACCCCCTCGTTCAGCTTTCATTTCTCGATAGGATTTATCACTCCGAAATGATCCTCTGTTTATTTCTCAGTCGTTCATTAGTATCTCCTATGCTAGAGTTACGTTCCACGAAGGCAGAAAACACTTTCCATCCTGTATACTTTCTTTCTCCAGTGTCTAGTAGAGGACTGGCAAGTAGGAAGTGATCAATTAACATTTGTCACCCAGATACTGAGAATTATTGTGAAATAGTTCATCATTCTTGTCCCAAAGAATAATCTAAACCCCTACATCTTATTTACTAATTTACAGTATTTTCTTTGGATTTTGAAAAAAAGGTTTTTTTTTTTTTTTTTTTTTATAAGATATTGAACTTAGCAGAAAATTCACCCAACTAATATTGTGAAAAGGCTGAGTGCCTCTGAGCTTTTCAAATTCCATCTTTCCACAATTAAATCTTCTCTGCAGAAGCCTAATTAAAAAAAAAAAAAAAAAGACTGGTTCATGGGCGGCTGCTTAAGAAGTTCAAGGCTTTGTTGACACTCAGAGTAATTGTGGGGTGCCTCTGTTTCCAGCTTTTTGGCCTGGCTCTCTCCGTAGTTCTCCGGTTTTGTGATGACTATTGCAGGTGGGGAGTGTGATGAGCCCCTTCCGGCCCACTGCTTACCCTTCCACGCCTTGCCTTCTGCCCAGTTCCCCTGCCCTCCCGTTTCCAAGGCATTCGCCCGGGGGTCTGCAGACGTTAGGCTTTGGGAGACATCGGGTCCCTGTCACCGCCACTCAGCTCTGCCACTGTAGTGTGGAAGCACCCGTGACAGTAAGGATGAGCCTGTCTGTGTTCAAATGCAGCTTTACTGGCAAAACCAGGGAGCAGGAGCAGGCCGGGCTGGGCCTGTCACTCCTGCTTTGACAATCAGTGCTTTGGCCGTGCGGGGACTGGGGCAGGCGCTCAGAAGGAGAGAGGAGAGGATGCTTCTGTGGCCTGCAGTGTCCCTCCGCTGGGGTCACAGTAGAGCCGCCTCGTGCGGCTCTCTTTCCTGGGTCTGGAGGCCGGCTCCTCCCCTAGACCTGCAGGCTTAGATGAGATAAATGTGCCCCGCGCTTACTGGGTTGCTTCTCTGTGCCCTGTGTTCCTTCTACCCAACCCTGCCCATCCTTCTGCTAGTTCCTATAGCTTTCTCTCCTCAAATGGCTCAGTTTGAGTTTGATGTCAGTTTGCTTCTGGGTCTAGGCTACCTGGGACTGAGGCGTTTCCTGGGATACAGGATATTTGGGGCTAAATCCCAAACAGTCCCAGGGAGACCAGGGCCGTAGCTGAGACCCAGGTCTCTCTCCTCCCTAGCCCGTTCCCACTGCCTTAGTTCTGGCCCTCAGCTCTCCCGTGTGGGTGCTGGCCTTGCTGGCTCTTTAATAGATCAATTGTTCAGATGGGGCCTGTGATTGTGCACCTCTCTGCTCAAGCTTATTTGCCCTTCAAATAAAGTCTGTACCTGATGTCTGACTGTCTAGACAGACTCGAGCGTAGTCTCCCAGCCTAATCTAGAGGCGCTTCATGTGATCACATTTTATACTATATAAAATTTTTTGAAGAAGATCACCTCTCCTCCAGATTTTTCTTCTGGGGAGATATACTATTTTTCCATTAGAAGACTCAGACGTACTTTGAAAGAGCAGTAGGATTAGCAGAAACTTTGACTATTGCATTAATCTAGCTTGAGTTGAAAATATCCCAAGGGCTGGCTCATGAAATTTCAGGCAATTGAACTTCTGGACTCAAATAGACATGAGAAAAAATGTATATACTGTCCTTTTAAAACTATTTCAGCTCAGAGTTTTTTTTTTTTTTTTTTCTTCTCAGTTTAAAACCAAATGAATGTTTGTTTGTTGGAAAGAAGAGGCTGGTTCATTCACATCTAAATTTAATGCAGTAATAATAATGAGGGGATTTGTGATTTCAGTTCAGTTCAGTTCATTCGCTCAGTCGTGTCCGACTCTCTGTGACCCCATGGACTGCAGCACGCCAGGCTTCCCTGTCCATCACCAACTCCCAGAGCTTGCTCAAACTCATGTCCATTGAGTCAATGATGCCACCCAACCATCTCGTCCTCTGTCATCCCCTTCTCCTCCTGCCTTCAATCTTTCCCAGCATCAGTGTCTTGTCCAGTGAGTCAGTTCTTTGCATCGGGTACCAAAGTATTGGGGTTTCAGCTTCAGCATCAGTCCTTCCAAAGAATATTCAGGACTGATTTCCTTTAGGATGGACTTAGTGCATTTGTGACTTAGTGCATTTGTATCTAGATGTGCTTTTTTTGTTTGTTTTTAATGAGAAGCAGGTTGAGTCTTCCTGCTTGTTACAGAGATCAGAGAGGAGGGGGATCATTTGATATTGCAAGAAGCAGAGGGAAGGAATATCTTCAGTTTTTGAAGACCACCAGTAAGCCACTTTTATTCCTCTAAAATGTCTGTGCCTTTGAACAAGCCTGCTAAGAGGAAGGGCCTGGCACTCTGAGAAACACGAACTTGAGTAATGGGCCAGGCTGACTCAGCTCTCCAGAATACAGGGGACAGTAAATATGGAAGAAGTTCTGAGGGGAGAATACTTGAGATTCTTTTATGGTGGTTGTAGTTTCATTGAAACACAGATGAGTTCTCTGCAATGCATTCAAGGAGACCCCTCTTAGGAATATTAGTGGATAAAGAATGAAAACTTAGGTGCTTGGGGAGGCCAGAAAGGTAATGGAAAAGAATGAAGAGCCCTGGGCATAAGAAAAATCTATATAAGACACAAATGCAAACCAAAATTCACTTTCAAATTTAATTTAGGAAAACTAAGAGCACAACTGGGATAATAAAAGACAGATGTTATTTGTTGTGGGGACAGATAAAGAGAGGCACGGATGGTGATAATTTGGAGATGAAGTTCTGCCCCTCAGGGTCTTGATCATGTGTGGAGTGTTGTTCTGTTTGACTCCAATCCCAGTGCTGTCTCAATCCCAGGTATTTAGTGAAAATCCTTGTGATTTCCGTGTGAACTAAAGGCCATCTAACAGATTTAGTGGCCATATGGAGCCTGCTGGCCATCATAATTTCCACCCTCTCTGCTCAAGCCTGTTTGTCCTTGGAACAGAGTCTGTAGCTGATGTTTGAGTATCTCGGGAGACACTAGTGTGGCTGCCTCCTCTGCGTTCTGAACATTAGTATGATACTACAGACAAACTTTCAAGGTCAAATTGATTATTCTCCAGCTTAGCAAAGCAGGAGCTCCCTAATTATGTCAGAAGGCAGGATTATCTCTGATCATTTGAGCTAGGACTCTGGATAAAACATCAAAAGCAATATTTAAATAACACACAGTCACGAATCAAGGATTCATTGCATTTTCTCTTACTGTAAAAGCAAATTAGGGTGGGCCATTTTGCTCCATTAGTGAGGGTGTTCCAGGACATTTTAATTCATGTGTAATGTAACCCCATCCTGGATTATGAAATGTCGTCCTGGGAAGGAGGGAAGCTCTCCTAGGTGTCACGGCGGTTCATACTCATACAGGCCCTGCAGAAGTCCAGGCAAGTTCTTGGCCCAAATGCTCCAGGATTAGGAGCTGGCACACCCAGGACTGGGTAGGAGCCGCTCGGCTCAGAGGAGCCAACTGTACGTGTGTGTCTTCCCAACTCTGCGTCTAGTGACTTCACACTGGTTGCTTGAAACTAGCCATAATGGGAGTATTTATACCATGGAAACTCGCAAGTGTGACAAATGAAGGCATTTCTTTCTTGGAGAACTGGTTGTTCGACACTCGTCAGATTTTTCCTGGGTGTTCCTTGTAGCTGGAAGGTCTCCCTCTATTTTTTTTCTCCCTTGAAACCTGAGACCACATTGTGTTCCCCTTGGAGATAATATTACTATCTTGCTTGCTACTCTGGAAATATAAAGCAGAAAATGTTACTTCTTAAAATAGTTTCTGGTTTCTATCTTCTCAAGAATTGTTGTCTTTAAAAATAAAGTTGTTTTCAAAGACTTTAGGAGTTTTTAATCATCAAGAATTTGTTCATGTCTCCATCTCGAGACGTTTGAGTCCGTCTGAGTAATTTGTAGCAGCGCTGAAGAGGCTTGTCCTCCCCGCTGACCATCTTCTGTTTCAAAGTGAAGGGCACACAGGTAAAACTGTCTAGGACAGTGGTTTCTCTGGGGACCTTATTCCTACCCTCCAACATTGAGTTTTGTCCTTTTTTTTTTTTTTTTTTTTCTTTTGAGTTTTTCAACTAGATTACGTGCTCCATTCTTACACTTTTAATTGTGTTTTACAAGTACGTATTCACATACCAACCACTCCTATTGTGCTCCATGTTCCTAAACAGGAGGGGGCTTGTCTTACTAATTGTTGCCTATCTTGGCCACCAATACATAATAGGCACTCAATAAATGCTACTTACATCAAAGCATGAATTTCAGAGTATGGTTAATTGGCATGTAAATACAGTCTTTGTAACTCCTTCTAATCCAAGCAAGGAAAATTTGGAGAACTTTGTCCTTTAGCATGTACATTAATTCGGCAGTTAGATTTTAAAGAAAGATGCATATGACACTTTTTTTTGCTGAGGGCGGGTAGGAGGTGCTCTCCTTAACACAATCATTCCCTTGACTTTAACACCAATTTTTGCTAGGTCTACTTCTCTCCTTCTGAAACTTTTCAAAGCAAGAAACTTTAGCAGTGAAAAACAATTTAACAAGATAGACATTTAGTTCAATAGAAGAATTTTCCTGGTGTGAAAAAATAAATTACAAAAAGGACTTTGCCTCTGAAATATAATTAATAAAAACCTTCCGGTATGATGACAAATCTGACATCTTGTCTAATATCTGGCAGAGAAGAAAGTGTCGAGAGCTGCACGGTTAGAATAAAATGTTCCACTTCACAGCACGGCCAGGCAGGATCTAATCATTATTTCTGAGCAAGAAAAGGTCATAGTTGGTTGTTAAACTGACACAACAGGCCTGGATATGTAACTATGGACCATCAGTGGGCTCTCCACTCAGGTTTTCCTGATTTCACAGGTAAATATTTTCAGGAATGTGGGTGATTGTGGAATGACACCCAAAATGGGTATTTTTGCTTTAAAAAAACAAACAAACAAACAAACTTCAAGTTTAATTGATAAAATTATAAGCTATTTAAAGAGTACACATGGTGATTTGACACATGTATACATTGGGAAGGATTCCCCTCATCTAGTCAGTTAATATATCCACCATCTCAACAATTTATCCCTTCCTTTTGTGTGTGTGTCTGTGTGTGAAGACATCTGAGTTCCACCCTCACAGTAGACCTACACCACTACCATCAAGCAAAGTCACCTCCGACCTTATTCATCTTGTGTCTGAAAGTTGGTATCCTTTTGCCAGTCTCTCTGTTTTCCCCACATTCAAGCCTCTCTCAACTACTTTCTGACTCTCTGATTCTATGGGTTTGATTCCGTTTTTTTTTTTTTTTTTTAAGTGTCCACATGTATGTGGCGTGTGTGTGTGTTTGTGTGTGTTAGCCACTCGGTCGTGTCCAATTCTTTGCTACCCCATGGACTATAGCCCACCAGGCTCCTCTGTCCATGGAATTCTCCAGACAAGAATACTGGAGTGGGTTGCCATTATGCTAAGTAAGCTAAGCCAGACAGAGAAAGACATGCTGCATGGTGTATGTGATATACCTTGTGTAGTATGTTTTTCTGCCTGACTTATTTTCACTTAGCATAATGCCCTCACTGAAGCCCTAGGGCTTCCCAGGTGGCACTGGTGGTAAAGAACCCAGCTGCCAACGCGGGAGACATAAGAGATTCGGGTTCAATCCCTGGGTCAGGAAGGTCCCTTGGAGAAGGAAATGGCAACCCAATCCAGTGTTCTTGCTTGGAGAATCCCATGGACAGAGGAGCCTGGCAGGTTACAAAGAGTCGGACACAACTGAAGCGACTTAGCATAGAAATGCCCTCAAGTTCCATCCATGTTGTCAAAAATGGCAGGATTTCTTTCTTTGTTTCTCATAACAGAATAATAGCCATGAGTAAATTATAAATATTTATATAACGGTATTAAATATGCAACTTTCCTTCCGTTATATAAGTTATTCGTGGGTGGTAGGAGGCTGAAAATGGTTCCCTGGTTCCCAGGTTCTACTTCTCAGAACATGTGACCATTACCTGGATTTCTCAGGCGAGCCTGATGTAATCACAACTGTCCTTATAAAAGGTATGTGGGAGGAGTTGGAAACAGAAGGCAATATGCTGATGGAAAAAGAGAGAGGCAGAAAGAGATGAGATGATGCTACGCTCCCAGCTCTGAAGGTGGAGGGAGAGGCCGTGAGCTAAAGGATATGCACGGCCCATGCGAGCTAGAGGCAGAAAGGACACAGGATCCTGCTGAAGGGACGCAGCCTGTGGACCCGTGTTAGATTTCTGATGCCCAGAACTGAACAATAACAGAATATGTTTAAGCCCCGAAGATAGCTTCCCCATGGTGGCTCAGCGGTAAACACTCTGCCTGCCATTGCAGGAGATGTGGGTTTGATCCCTGGGTCAGGAACATCCCCTGGAGAAGGGAATGACAATCCACTCCAGTATTCTTGCCTGGGAAATCCCGTGGGGAGAGAAGCCTGATGGTCTACAGTCTGTGGGGTCCCTAGAGTTGGACAGGACTTAGTGACTAAACCACAAGGCACTAAGATGGTAGTAATTTGTTACAGCAGCAATATGGGCCTTGTCTTATTTTGGGCTCGCCTGAGAGCCTAAGACAAAGGACTAGGTACAGGTAGCTTCCTTCGGCAGGATGCAGGCGTGAGTGGCAGGGGAGGGATGCAGGGAAGGAGAGAGAGCCAGTGTATCGAGGATCATTGATGTCACTGCTGCGGACCGTGAGGTCTCAGCCCACCGGCCCCTCTGGGTGGCACACAAATGCCTCTCAGAGGACTAGGTCTGGAATGAGGTAGGTTGGGGCACTTAACCAGCTGCGCTTTCCAGCATCGAGACCAACACTGGAGGTTGTCCTGGGAACCTTCCCTCCTGTGACTTTCCCAGCTCCGCTTGATCTCACTGTAACCTGTAGCAGAGCAGCAAGCCCCCGGGCAGAATTTGAAAAGGTTGTGGGTACTCTGCAGGGCAAGGCCTTGCTCTTGGGAACTGTAGTGACTGGGATCGGAGGCTGGCCACGGTGATGGATTCAGGTCCTGATCTATTGAGCTGTCTCCTCGAATCCCAGACCTCTTCCTTTAGAAAGCCTCCTTTGTTATCTCCATGGAATTAGGGTTTTTTGTGTAGCCCAAAAAAGTGTTTCAGTCCTGGCAATGGCAGATATTTCATATTTGCTCCACTGAATTTCCTAGGGCTGTTAAGGCTCACCTGAGATTATCTCACACTAAGAGTCCTTTATCAACTTAGGGGCTGCAGGTCTTAATTGATGTTTGGCTGCACTAATTTTATTACCAAAATTTCATAGACAGACACATATACCATCGATTCTAGGGCAGGTACAGCCTCTAGTTTCTACTAAGAGCCAACAAACCAAGTCTTCCTAATTTTGCATTAAGTAACATTTTTACAAAACACTATTTTTTGTTTTAAAAATTTCCAACTGTCTAATTGATTAATCCTGGAATCTTAAGAGTGAAAAAGTAATTCCATTCAGACAAAAACTGTGACTTTATTGAGTGAATTCTTTCTGGCTCTGTTTTAGCCAGACTCAAGGACACATACCTGGTGAATTCAGTCCTATTTTAGGTGGCAAAATACTTTCAAATAATCTTGAAAACAATACAGAGCTTGTTATCCCTGGGAAATTGCTCCCTGTCTCTTCAACTGGCATGCCCTAGTGCATTTACCAAATCCCTGCATGGAACACTCTCTCTTATACTTTGCACTTGAAAACTGTCAATCTTCTTTCCAATATGGCCTTATTTGTGACATGGTCCCGTTTCCTATTCTCATCTAAAGAGCATGTTTTTCCTTATTCTGTATTTTCATAGTACTTAATACATATTCCTTTATATTAATACAAATAATAACAATAGGTGGCACGTTGCACCTGTTATGTGGAGTAGGAAATGGCAAACCACTTCAATATTCTTACCTGGAAAATTCCTTGGACAGAGGAGCCTGGCAAACTACAGTCCAAGGGGCTGCAAAGAGTCGGACATGACTGAGCACAGCACAGCACAGCACCTATTATAATCCTGTCCCTCTCTTCAACCTTTTGATTTATGTTAACTCATCAAACCCTCTAGTGACTGTATGCATGGGTGGTGGTATACTCATTTAGAGAAAACAGAGAGGCTGTTCAAGGTTAAGTAACTTGCCAGAAGTCAGAGAAATGGTCACATAGGCAGAATTCAGGCTCAGATTAGTTTTGGCTTGTTGTCCCACGTTTTTCCAGATATACACAGCTTCCCTTTTAATAATTTGAGGAAAAGATACTGAGTAGCATTTAATTAGAAATGAGGTCTAGAATGCTAGTTTCAAATTGTATATGAGGCAACAGCAGGACTTGCCAAACTGGAAGCATTCTCCCCTTTTATCTTCCCAAGAATCTCAAAATCATTGCTCAGCATCTTACATTAATGGCCAAGAAGGTGGCAGGTGTTCTGGGTCTGGAGGCTGTAAAGCAGCAGGAATATTTCAAGGAGGTCAGACTCAGGGAGGATGTAGATAGCATGAACTGACACTCACAGTGAACACATCACTATATGCATGTGAGTGTGCACATGTGTGTGTGTGTGTGTGTGTGAGTGTGTGTGTGTGTCTTTGAAGCACTTCTTTTCTCTGTGCTATTCCTGTAGGCAGTGTGCCTTTATAAACCTTTCCAGGACTCAGGGTTTTTGGTCCCTGGCAGGATAAAGAATCAGTCAAATACATTGCTGTAACACTTTTATACCCTGCAAGTCAGAGATAGTAGCCTTTCTTCCCCGCCAATCTAAGCCCCTCCAAACTGATTCCAGTAGAGCGACTTTGACAAGAGTAAACCAGAGGTGTTTTGTGGCGAGGATAAAGTAACTGTCCATCTACCCTAATAGCAAAAAGCAAGCGCGTCAGTGAAAGGAAAACAACAAGGGGCCAGGAGACACTAGCGGGTTCACTTGGAAAATAGCATTTAGAAGCTGACTTAAGAGAGGATGAGATCTGAGGTTGTTCACAGCCTGATGAGATAATTATTTGTGGCAGTATGTTTCTCTCCTTTTATTTATGGCCACTTTTGAATACAGTTGTGTTAAGCTTTTCTTCAGTTCTGCTGTTTCTCCCTGGCCTCTGGGACAGTCCATGATGCTATGGCAGAGAAAACCCTCTGCCCTGCGCCCCCAAGTCTAGTGTGTCATCAGCCAAGTGTTGCTGTAACAAACAACCCGGAATCTTGGAGACCACACTTGCATGTGGGGTCTCCTTGCTGGGCAGCTGTCCCAGGTGCTCGTCCTCTACACAGTGACGGATTCCTGGGTCCTTCCTGCTGGATGATTCCGCCACCCTGGGAGTCCTTCCTTCCTGTTGTCCCAGGTGGGTAAGAGAGGGCATCTCAGGGGCCAGGACTAGTGGCGAAAATCCTTCCACCCTCTTTTTGTGGTCAGTGCTTCGTCACGTGACCAAAAGCACTGCAGTAGTGCCAGGAGCACATAGCTGTGGGTACCATGATGAAAAATAACTGGAGAGTCATAACAAGGAGAGTTCTTTGCTTGGAAAGTGTATTTCCTGAGTCTAGAGTGGGGGTTGCAAACTCCAACGCCTAGAGGGCCAGACAAAGGTGTGAGTTCGGAGCAGAGGCAGAGGGAGTGCTGCAGGCAAGGGCCGCTCAGAGCGAAGCGCTCGATATAACATGATAATTTAGCTTCTATGACAGACCGCTCTGGCTGAACTAACCACATCTGCTGGCCCGATCCATCCCATCTGCTGCCAGTTGGCAACCTGCAGTCTAGGGCAGAAAAAAAAAAAATCATTTTTCTGAAAGCAAAGTCTAAAGTTGGCTATGCTCTTGAATCAGCACCTGTCAGGACAAACATAAACTCTTTCTTTTTGAAAGAGAAGGCTCTGAACAGCAGCACAGAAATGGAAGCTAAAAAGAGAGGCAGGCATCGAGAGTGTGCTGTCAGAATTCGCTATCCACCTGTAAGCTTAAGGCAGTGGCTCTTGCCATAAAGGACAGGGCCCCGAGCTGTCATTTTCAAGGATGGTCAGTTCAGTTCAGTTCAGTCGCTCAGTCGTGTCCGACTCTTTGTGACCCCATGAACTGCAGCACGCTAGGCCTCCCTGTCCATCACCAACTCCCAGAGTCTACCCAAACCCATGTCTTTTGAGTCAGTGATGCCATCCAGCCATCTCATCCTCTATTGTCCCCTTCTCCTCCTGCCCCCAATCCCTCCCACCATCAGGGTCTTTTCCAATGAGTCAAGGATGCTTGATGTCCTGCAAAAGCAGCACAGCTCAGCCCACAACGGGCCCTGTGTTCTTGCTGGGCAGCTGACCCCGAGTGCACATTCCCTCCTGCTCTTCTATCTGAGTCAGGTCCCTGCTGTTTCCCTCTGATATTTCCAAGCACAGTCTATCCATTGAACAATTTTACAGCAGCAGTGAAGTAGTATTTTGATGATATTTGTCAGTGTCTCATCCTGGGGAATATCGGTGAATCATATGTCTTGGTCTAAACATGATGTAGAAAAATGATAATAATAATAATGATAGAAAGCATTTATTGAGCAACTACTATGTGCCCAGTACCATGGAAGTCTCTTTATAATAATTGACTCACTTAATCTTCATAATAGCCTGTAAGATACTGTCCTCCTTTTCTGTCTGAGGAAACTGAGACACACAGGGTTACAACTGGTAACTGGCTTCTGGTAAACTGGAATTGTACAGAACCAGTGTGGTTCTGCCCTGTGTTTGTAGTCTGTCTGAGCATAAATCTGCTTTCATTAGCAGGCTAATAGTAATTTTCACATAATAGAAATCCTTTGGTTATCATAAAATGTGATCATTGCTGAGCTTTCAAAGGTGTGTCGGTTGCCTGTTGTATTTGAGGTGCCAGCTAATGCATAAATGAACAGAGGAGCCATATAGGAAGACCATTACTGCCCGGACATCACAAATACATTTGGAATGTTGCTCATAGCATGTGTTCTGGAAATGTTAAAGTGCGTATGGGGAAAAACATGTCCAGATAGCCTATTTAAAATAGTGACACCTGATGATATTGGAGAAGGGGCTGCCTACTTACGGAGAACTGTCCAAGTTGGTGTTGTTCAGTCGCTCTGTTGTGTCTGACTCTTTGTGACCCTATGGACTGCAGCACACCAGGCCTACCTGTCCATCACCATCTCACAGAGATTGCTCAAATTATGTCCCTTGAGTCAGTGATGCCATCTAACCATCTCATCCTCTGCTGTCCCCTTCTCCTCCTGCCTCCATCTTTCCCAGCATCAGGGTCCTTTCTAACGAGTCAGATCTTCACATCAGGTGGCCAAAGTATTGGAGCTTCCGCATCAGTTCTTCCAATGAATATTCAGGATTGATTCCCTTTAGTATTGACTGGTTTGAACTCCTTGTAGTCCAAGGGATTCTCTAGAGTCTTCTCCAGCGCCACAGTTCAAAAGCATTAATTCTTCAGCACTCAGCCTTCTTTATGGTCCAACTCTCACAGCCGTGCATGACTATTGGAAAAACCATAGCTTTGACTATACAGACCTTTGTTGGCAAAGTAATATCTCTGCTTTTTAATGTCTGAGTGCTCATCTTAAACCACTGAGGGATATTCCACCACCAAACTCAATGCTATTGAAATTGAAGACATGTAAGTTGACAGCCAAATACTATTTACAGCCAAATCTGCTAAAAATTCAAGTGAAGTGAAGTGAAGTGAAAGTCTCTCAGTCGTGTCCAACTCTTTGTGACCTCATGGACTATACAATCCATGGAATTCTCCAGGCCAGAACACTGGAGTGGGTAGCCTTTCCCTCAAGGGGCAATAGCAGTAGCTACCACATTCTAACACTACTGCCCAGTCAGACGTTCAACTTTTGCAGAGCATTAAATTAGTCTGGATTCTTTTGAAAATGTGGTCTTGTCATTTCAGAGATCTGTTACATGAAACCCAGAGAGGCATAAAGGAATTCACGTGAAAGCAAAGTATGTGTTAGTTAAAAAGATTCCTCTGGCTCCTTTATATTTACCCAGCTAATTCAGACCCATCTTTGAGATCAAAGCAAAAATGTTCCTTCTGTGGGTTTGCTTTCTTTAATTCCTCTAAATGATGTTAGACTCCCTGGCTCCCAGCTTGTCCATGCTCCCGAAGAGACCCGTGATTTCCTTTCACATTAGATTTTAATTTTAGTTAATCAATTAATTAATGATTTGTTAATGCCTCTCACCTTTTGTAGTCTATAATAACAGCACTCTTGACTGCCTATCCTATGCTGCTGCTGCTGCTAAGTCGCTTCAGTCGTGTCCGACTCTGTGCGACCCCACGGACTGCAGCCCACCAGGCTCCCATCCCTGGGATTCTCCAGGCAGGAGCACTGGCGTGGGTGCCGTCGCCTCCTCCGGCTTATCCTATGCAGCACTGTTCTAATTGCTTTATATGCATCATTCATTCCATTGGACCCACAAGGCCATTGTCATCGCACATCTTATTTTTTCATGTTTACCTACATGAGAAAACTGAGGCCAGAGTCATGGGAAAAATGCCAAGTCGCACAGTCAGTAAAGGGCAAAGCCAAGAATGAACCAAGTCAAATGACTCTGGAGTTCATGCTTTTAACAACTGTGTTACGGGGCTTCTCTCTAAGCTCCAGGACAACACCTAGCCAAGTGCTCACTGAATCCCAGGAGTTTAACAATTGTTTGGGAGCAAGTGAATGGATGGACACAAGGAGGAGGAAGTGAGTGAATTATTTGGTTCTAACCCTGCTAAGTCACTCTTGCCCAGGAGAGTGCTGTGTGTTCATATTACCAAGCACTTAACCTGAAGCTTGACTGCTGGATGGAGTGATCCAAGAATCTGCAAAAACAAAACTGAGCCTCTGAGAGTTCTCGCACCACTCCCACCCTCCCTGAGGGCCTGCAGTTGGAAAGGGCTTATTTTCCCTTTGTGGTTCCAGAGGAATCCTGAATAGAATCTGCCAAGAAGCCAGGACAGAGACTGAGCCACAGACAGACAAACACCAGGAATGCCACTCACCTGCACTTTCAGTCGGTCCTGGATGCTTAGCTCAGCATCTCTGGAGAAATGTCATCTACCTTAGCTTCTCTGGGATGACTGGTTTCCTGGTCTGAGATTTGAGGGAAGAATTAGCTGATTAAAAGGTTAATATATAATTGTAGGCACACAGTGCCTGGGGAAGACCCTCGACCATTTGATGTTTAACTGAATTAACGTTCGCCAGTTATAGATTTTCTGCTTGTAAAATTGCCAATGAATGATTCTGAGTCCTGAATCTGCATTTTCTGTGTGTACCACTTGGGATGTCAGTGTTACAATTGTCTCAGAAGCAACCTACCCAGACCCTGCTCTCAAGGCAACAGAAAGATTTACACACAGAAGTGCTCAGATATGGGACTACAACATCCTTCCCCCTTTGATTTTTAGAAGGGTGATGTCGGTCAGGGTGGTCACTCTCCCATTTCAATTCCTCTGGTGTTTCTCAGGCCAGCCACACTGTGAACCCTGGGAGATTGATTCTTGCTCTCGTTCATTGGGTTCAGTGCATTTCAGAGAGCTGATATTTAGAGAGAGGCCCTGGTTCTACAGCTTCCAACCTTTCGCATACTCCTTTGAGTTCGCTGGTGGGGACAATAATGAGTTTTCAACAGCCTGTATACAGTGGTTAAGAGTTTCCATCGTGGTATCAAAGTTTAGTTTCCCAAGAAGCAGACACTGAGTCAAAGACTTGAGTGCAAGCAGTCTTATTTGGAGGGTGACGTCAGAAAAATAGCAACAAGGGATGAGAAAATGAGCCAAGGAGAAGACATCTGATGTATGATGAGCTATCAAGCCAGATACCACCATGGACAATTGGCGCTCAGGCAGAACAGTTGCCTCTCAACTCTCTCACCTGAGGGTGAACACGCAGCAGTTCTCATGGTTGTGGTGATGGTTTGGGGATGTGAGTTTCTAAACACTGCCTGCTGGCACCAGACTCAGATAAAGCAGCATCCCACAGGTTTCAGAGAAATATTCCAGACAAAGGCTTGCCTGAAGGATGGGAGCAGAGCTCTGTCAAAATCAGAGTGCACTTAAACCTGGATTCAGATCCTGGCTCCACCCATCCTAGCTGTGTGATTTGAAGTAACTGTTAACCTCTAGAATGTTGGGGGGCTTCCCTGGTGGCTCAGATGGTAAAGAACCCGCCTGCAGAGCAGGAGTTCAGTTCAGTTCAGTCGCTCAGTTATGTCCGACTCTTTGCGACCCCATGAATCACAGCACGCCAGGCCTCCCTGTCCATCACCAACTCCCGGAGTTCACCCAGACTCACGTCCATTGAGTCAGTGATGCATCCAGCCATCTCATCCTCTTTCGTCCCCTTCTCCTCCTGCCCCCAATCCCTCCCAGCATCAGAGTCTTTTCCAATGAGTCAACTCTTCGCATCAGGTGGCCAAAGTAACCCAGGTTCAATCCCTGGATTGGGTAGATCCCCTAGAGAGGAGCATGGCTACCTACTTGCATTCTTGCCTGGAGAATTCCATGGACAGAGGAGCCTGGTGTGCTACAGTCCACGGGGTTGCAGAGTCGGACATGACTAAGCACACACAGAATGTTGGGCCCCTTGTCGGTTAAGTGTGTTTTATTACATGCTAAGTACATCACAGTGCTGCTGTGGAGACGAGTTGTCACTTAACTTTTGTGTTTCAAATCATATAACCTGAATTTTTGACTTCTGCGTGAAATGCCCTAAGAATTTGCAAAGACAAAGCTGAGACTTCAGAAGCAATGATAACATTTTAGTTGCCTAGTAGTGAAACTAACTAAAGCAAAAAGAAAGGGGTGAAATTAATTTTAATAGTGACTCTATTTAGTCCAATCTGTAAAATAGCATATTAGCATGTAATCTATATACAAGTCATTAATTATACATTTTACTTTATTTTTGTTTTCTGCATTTAGTCTTCGAAATTCCACCTGTACTTTCTGCTGACACTTTCAGCACGGCTACGTTCCAGGTGCTCAGAATCCATGGGTGGCTCGTGGCCACCAAGTTGCACTGGGAAGTTCGAGGGCCCTTGAGTTCTTGTTAGAAGTAACTTCCAGTGGAATAGTTCTGCTTTCCTCCTCTTCATCGGTGACAAGGATCCTTTGCATCTATGAAAGTGAAGTTGGTTTTCGCTCAGGCATCATATGAAATTGACAGTTTCTGTAATGAAATTTCACACATGGAAAACCATGGTGAGATTCTAAGCAGGTGTAAAAATCTGACGAAGTTATTTCTTTAACTGCAACTTAATGGAAACTGCAGCAGCTGTTCCCATTTGCGTGTTTTCCAAGTCTCATTGCCAAAATGAATGGTTGGCAGCCATAGGAGAAGTATCAACTTACCTCTTCATTTGAGAAATGAAATTAAAACCTCAGCTCATTTCTAAAAGTCACAGATTTGGTAAAAAGTTAGCAGGGCAAACATATAAGCTGCGTTAAAATATTGATGGCTTTGGTTTTCTCAGGTGCTGCTGCTAACATCTGCAGAAGATTTGGACTGCACTCCTGGATTTCAGCAGAAAGTGTTCCATATCGATCAGCCAGCTGAATTCATTGAGGACCAGGCGATTTTAAACTGTAAGCGACATCACTTGATGGTGATTTTGGTCTATTCACTGATGTTTAAGAATGTCCCTCAGTATACAGTATTCCCTAAGCTAAGAGTTTTCTGATCATTTTTATTATGTCACTGTTTGACCCAGGGTGGAAAGTCTTGAATTAGGGCTTTGTCAGCTTAGAGGTGAATCGAGTGGTGTGTGTCTCTTTGTCACATTTGATCACCAGTGAGCATTTCCTGACTGCTCCCAGGAAAGGGGACCACTAGCCCCCACCATGAGTATTGACCTATGCGAAGGAAATGAAACGGAATGCCCCGTTTTCTTTGGGAAGATCCTGAGAACAGACCATTGCCTTCCTGTGGATTGCTGTTCTACCTGGATTTCTCATACGTAGCACTGGATAAAAATAACATCCAGAGCAGAAGGTTAGCTTCTAGGAGTTTTTAGGCATAGGAATTTAAACTCTTAAGACTAATAAGATGGTTTTCTGAAAGATTCAAAACCTCTACTGGCTATTTTGTGGATTAAGCTCAAATCCCCCCAAATTACAATTGATTTCCTTAAAATATGCTACCCTCAGATCTGTGGTTATAATATCTTCCTCTTTTTAATGCCGACATTATATTGTTTTATCTTTATGAGGGCATGGAGTGCATTGCCAGATGCAAAACAAGCATGGTTTTGTTTTAGCACAATGAATTTAAAATTGATGGTAGACAAATAACCATTTAATTGCAGGCTCTTGAGCACCATTCTATAACATTTGGGAGTGAAGGATATAAAAACGGTGGTTTAGTTTGGTCAGATGCTCTGTGACCCTTTAGGGAAGATAACTGTACACTTGCCCTGTGGCCCCAGGTTTGCCTTCCAGGCTGACTGTGTTCCTTCACTCCTGCGCTGTGTGGCGAGCGTGTTTAAACGAAAGGGACAGAACGTTCAGCCGGCTCAACTGGACTGTTCTGTGAGGCTGGAACACGTTTTAAGGGTTGAAAGGAACACGGTAATGAAGATGCAGTGTTGAGGATCAAGGGAGCCCTGCACGGTGAAGCCCATGTGTGTCTTGATGCAATTACGCCAGTGAAATCATTTTAGTAATTAGGGTCTATAATGACGAGGTGCAGGACCGGCACAGTGAGTGAATTCCAACATGTGGTTTCATTGTTAATCTGATCCCTGATGTACTCCTGGGTCGGGCCATCAGGAACTCTCCTTTGTCTTTTGATTCTTCTATTTATCAGAATCAATATATTTTAAATGGAACTTGGCTTCGGAGAACCATTTTTTCTGGCTCTCCTCTCCTCTCATCTGCTTCATCTCCCTCTCTTCTCTCTCTCTCCTTTCTCTTTTTTTTCCAAGTGATCATCCCAAATGGCATCTATATTAACATGTGTGGAAATGTGAAGCCACCCTAAGTATGGGAATTAATAGAGTTGGTATGCAAAGCAGGCCCATAAATGTGATTGCTTCTGTAATCTTCACGACACCAAACAGCTTTTAATTTACCTCTGAGAAGCTGGAAACAATCATACTTTGGGGGATCTTTTTAATTTAAACTAGACCATCCTGTACATTCCAATATTACAGTTTTGTGTGTGTCTGTGTAGGTTTTTTTATTTTTTTTAATCCTCTAGGTAATTTAGTGGGTTATGGTTGTTGATTCTATGTAAGCTAGTAAAAGTGAAACGGAACTGGGTTGATTATCAATGACAGCACATTCAGTAAAAGTCGGTGATTTGAGGATATTTAAAAATTTATATGTGATTTTGTAAGTGAATTGTTGGATCAGCAAAATTTGACCAGCCCCCTCCCCTGTCAATGAAACTGTGGGCCTATATGTATTACTAGGGGAGAAAATGGACAAACAGATGTGGGCTGCTACTTTTCAGTCTATCTCAAAACAGCGAGCATAGGTTGTCATAGATACTGTGAATAAAGTTAATTGTGCCTAAATAAAGAAGAAAGTTTCCACGGAGCTGAAAATGCCTACTGACTACTGTTCGGGAAAATCTGGATTTCCAGAAGTAATAACAATGTATTTTTCTCTGTTCAACATGCAGGAGGAAATAAAAAGTCCAAAACTTTGAACAGACCTTTTCCCCAAGCAACCAACATTTTACATCTCCCTGCTTCCCTTCTGATTCTTAGTTCCTTCATGCATTTCTCTGTGGTCCAACGAAGACCTTTTCTCTCTCTGAAAAATGTGATTAGCCAAAAAGCCAGTGAGTGGTGCATTCTCTCAGAATGAAGACCATATGGTCACAAGGCTAACATCTGGAGGAAAACTGGGAAGAATCAAACAGAATCAGTGGTTTAAGCATACTTAGATGTGTGAGGTCACTGCCAAGATCCTGGAAATGGTTAGGGATCATTCAGTAACGTGTAAATATAAGCTGATGATCTAGGTAAAAATAGAGGTTACAAGAAACCAGGTTAGTAACATGACCTTGAACTCCTCCTATGACACTGACACTTTCAATTTTTCTTTTTGTCTCTGTAATATTTTACAAGAGCTTTGGCTTCCAATCATCATGAACTTTTCTCTTGCAGGAAGTGTAAAATACAACATAATCAATCAATTGATGTCCACACATTTCACCACTCTATAAACTTGCCTGAAAGTGTTGTGTCTTTGCCTGGCAGTCATAGAATATCTGCTCACACCCCAGACTTAGATTCAACCAATTCTGTGTTCAGCGTTCAGCACCTTCCAGTAAATGTTTATTCTGTCCACGACTTCCTGCTGTCTATGTTCAGACAGTAATATTTCCTTTTATCTTTTTTCATCTTTCTTCTCAATTCTCAAAGACTTATCTTTTTCTGTTTTAACTGTTACTAATGGTCACCTCCTCTCCTTTTATTTCCATAATATTTTATTCACTGCTCACTCCGATACCTCTTTCCTTCAGTTGTTCTAAAGCCTTTTATTTTCCTCACATCCAAATAACTCTTTATTCTGCTCTCCTTTCCAGTAACTAGACTTGCTTTCGTCTTTAAAGGGCCATTTTTCAACAAGCTTCTAGGATCAAAACGTGGCATCCCACTATTTCTTCTAATGTAACCAAGGGAGCTTTATCACTGTATCTTTCACAGTGTGATGCAAAGCCCCCAACTTAGCAGCACTTGGCTTCATCTAGGCTTGAAAGGTGAGCTGGGAAGATGTGGTGATTCTCATTTTCTGTGAGAAGTACAAGAAGAAAGGGGAAGACAGTTTAAAAGGCAGAAACTCAGAAAGGAGACATCCGCTCATGATCTTTGGACTCAGGGAGGGCTCTGTCTGAGGTCTGCAGGTTGCAGGCGGTCCTTAGAGGCCTCCAAGACCCAGAATTATCTTAAACTGGTTGATGAGGTTGTTTCTCCTGCAATGTGAAAATCATGCGATTCTGGTAGCCACTATCTTGGTACCACGAGATTTGGGTAGTAACCCCGGTTACAGTCTCCCAGGCTCCAGAAGAAGAGTTGGCCTGGAAAACTGACCAGCCAACCAGCTGATGTGGACCAAGACCAAGTGATAAGGCCCTGACTATCTTGTGTCCTGAAAAAATTACAGAACGAAACACTCTGTCCTGCTCTAATCAGCTCAGACAGACCTTCCTGGCACCAGGGAGGGATCTGTTTGCTAGGGGAACCATAGCTGGCCTCTCTCTGGGTAACTCTCCTTTATGGAGCTGCCTTCCACGCAGGAACTCGAGGACGCAAGCTGCTTCCTACTTGGTCCTGCCATATTTGGCCAAGTCATCAAGCTGGCAGAGAGGGGGACAAGGAGAAGGGTGGAGAAGGCACCACGGATGTTTAGCCACTGGAGCTCAAAAGGGACATGTATTGTTTCTGTTCACACTCTTGGCCAGACCTAATCACAGAGCCAAGCTAACTGCAAGAGAGGCTGGACAGCACAGAGGAACTCAGTGCAGGCGTGAACTCACCATCTCTACACAGATCCTAACACAGCCAAGTGACCCCAACCAAAAAGAGACTCCTGAAAGAGACGAAAGGAGACCACAAAGGAGGCCGCTGTTTCTGACTAACTCGGGTCAACATGGGGATGAGACAAAGACGGTCATTCAAACAGGACAGGAGGTCATGGCCCTGGGACTACCTCCTGCTTTTCTCGTCTGCTTCCCGCTGAGCAGAACAGCTTCTTCACTGCCCCCTCTTAGAAACA
This sequence comes from Bos grunniens, assembly GCF_055505025.1. Classification (NCBI taxonomy): domain Eukaryota; kingdom Metazoa; phylum Chordata; class Mammalia; order Artiodactyla; family Bovidae; genus Bos; species Bos grunniens. The sequence continues at coordinate 9,494,311 of NC_141182.1, forward strand.
CCCAGGCAGGGCCCTTCTGATAGTTCTAGTAAGGATGGGCCCTGATTGCATTCTTCTGATGATTATAGTACTGAGTCTAAGGTCATACAGTTTAAAACTCACGTCAAGTAGAATTCAAACAAATGACATAGTCCCATGTTAGCTGCATGACAATGAGTGAGTGATCCAAATCCTGCAAGTCTGAATTATTTCATCCAAGAAGGATAACCACAGTCTTTAACTCGAGTTGATGCAATGATTGATGGAAAGATGCTTAGAACATAGTTGTGAGTAAATGGAAGCTGGTAGTATTATTACTATTATTCTTGCCATTGCTGTTATTATTATTGTTGTTGTTAGCATTATTATTATACATAGATCTTAGATAGGTTTGGTATCCTTATAATGGCCATCTAAACCCGAATTTAGCAGACAAATCATGGCCATTAAAATCTGAAGAGATTACAAAAGAATCTGAAGCAATGATTCTAGGATTTGAATTTCATGGACCAGTAGAATTTTTTAAAAATCTTGGATTGATAAGAGTGTATTTTACAACATTTTTCTTAGTCTGAATATGAAAAAAAAGAAGAAGACAAAGCAGGCTAATGAGTGAGATAAAGTGAGAATACCTCCGTTAACTTTGCCCAGATTTTTAAAATGTCATTTTTATCAAAAAACAAACAAAAGAGGAGTTAGGACCAATTACAGAAGAGAAGTCAGTCTTTTGAGTAAATTTGTATTGTAAAAAATGTGCCAAATATTTTTGTTTACCTCATTCTGTGGGAAACCACTGATTTAAGGTATTAGAGAACTTCCACAAAATGTAACAAGTGTGCCCACATTAGGGGCAGATGTTGGGAAATTTAAAAGGCTCCCCTAGAGTTGACCAGTGCAGCATCTATGACTTTCATAGGTGATATTTACTGCATGTTTTCTAAGTGTGGAGTGCCACCCGGAACCTCAGAACAGATCTTAAGGGAAAAATACACTCGTGTGCCCATTTTACAGGTGAGGATACTGAGGCTGGGCTAGGCGAGGCCATTTATCCATGGTTGTATTGTTGCTTGTAATTGGTGGCATTAAATTTTGAATCCAGGGTTCCTGTGCTCTGGCTCTTATCCAGAGTTCCATGGTTTTGTGGTCTTGTAGCTTTTGCTGATGTTGGCAATGACCCATCAGGGAAATTTGCTGCTTAATTTTCCCATCTATTTTTGTCAATCTGGATGAAATAGAAAATTTCTACTGCATTATGTTTTTTCTGTTCATAGACAAGTTCATTCTTCCTCTGTAATATGGAAAAAAGTATCTACTGCTAAGTCACTTCAGTCGTGTCCGACTCTGTGCGACCCCATAGATGGCAGCCCACCAGGCTCCCCCGTCCCTGGGATTCTCCAGGCAAGAACACTGGAGTGGATTGCCATTTCCATCTCCGATGCAGGAAAGTGAAAAGTGAAAGTGAAGTCGCTCAATCATGTCCGACTTTTTGCGACCCCATGGACTGTAGCCTACCAGGCTCCTCCATCCATGGGATTTTCCAGGCAAGAGTGCTGGAGTGGGGTGCCATTGCTTTCTCCCTGCAAAAGTATCTATTTTGCTTATTTTGAATGGGCCCAGTGCCGGATTGCCCATGACCCTATACTCCTGGCTTTTGGCCTTTCTCCTGTGCTCCTTTCACCAAAATGTTTCTTGGTCATGCCACCTTGACACTGACCTTGGTTGGTAGCCAGGTCACCCACGGAATCCATGGTGTCCCATTAATCATATTTGTACTTAACACACATGAGTCATGCCTTTTGAGGGTGTTTTTAATTGACTATAAATCACACAGGGAACTTGAAAAATGAAGGCAATTAATGAAAAAGCAATGTGAGAGGTGTTTTGCATCCTAACGCAGGAAATAACATCGCCAATGAATTAAATGTCAAAACAAAGGCCCTTTTGACCCTGCTAAAAAGGTTTCATTTGAGTGGTAGTAGATGGATGAACTTTCCAACCTTGCAGGTGGAGGAATTCTTGTTTCTTGAGTTCAAGCTGACTTGGGATTTTTGTCTGTGTATATCCTCTATCCTTGAGAACTTCGTAAGTTCTTTGGGCTTTCAGTTTTAGTGATTTAAAAAATGGAAAAGAAACCAATGATAATTTCCTTTCCATTTTCTGATTGTCCTCTGCGCTACTACCTTGCATGTTCTTTCAGGTTGGGAGACTGATTAACTGATTAGTGAAATTATTTAACATGACCTGTACCACAGTCTACATAGATCTGAATAGGTTGCAGTTACAAGTGGTATATTTGTTTTAAACTGTCATGATATACCAAGGAAAATTATTCTGGTGTCACTTAATTCACTCCATCATCATGAAGGTGATTATATTTTGGGTCTGAATGTGGACTCCTGTTTACACTCATGACTTTTTACTATATGTAAACAGAATCCTATAGAAAGGATTTTTTAATAAAAAGGATTTAAAAATAAAAATATTTTTACAGGTTTGCTCCCCACCCACCACCACCAACATAACTGTGACAGTCGACTAATCAGTTAATTAATATTTATTATGATCCTCATAAATGCATTATATTAACTGCCTCATTTCATAAATGTAAAGTGATATAAAAGAATTGCAGACTGAAAAGAACACATATACACACCAGAGGGGGATATGGTAAAATGCTTAGAGATCCTCCATGAGACTAGGGTCCTAAGTTGTACTTTGCAGATTGGGAAACATACGAGGTAACAGGCTAAGAGGGCCTTAGGAGAAGAGGAATGTGGATATGGGCAGAGCTCTCTTGGCATAAACTTTCTTATCAGCGGAATGAAAGGAATAAATAGACCAGAGGAATCACATTGTCAGCTCATGGACTAAATTTGTCCCACAGATATGTCCTGCTTGTCCTGTTTGGCAGCTCAGTGTAGGAGTCTGAAGTGTTTAATGAAAGGAATTTGTTGTCAACATTGAGAATTTCATTTTTAAAAATTCATAACTTCTGGGAAGTACTGGGCCTCCAGAATATACACCCCAGAGGCAAATGAATCACAGTGGTAGCAGCCTCAGTAGGTTGTTCTGAGGATTAAATGCTCAGGTCTGTAAAGGCCTCTGAAAACTCTGCTGGAAGTAGGATAGCAATAACAGTAGCTGAGGCCTTCCTGGTGGTTCTCCAGTCTCCACTGTCTTCCTGTCACTAATCAGCTTCCTCCTTTATTCCACCTGCCCCTTGTAGGTATCTACATTTACCTCCACGAAGTCACCCTTGTTCCTGAGACAGGTGTGCGGGTCAAATGATATGCTCCAAAGACCAAACGCACGTGTTGTTTGTATCACACCATTGCTGTCACTGACAGTAGCTCTTACTGGTGGTTAGGGAAGCAGAGGACACTCCTGAGAGATGCAAGGGCAGGGAACGGCTGGCATTGACTGAGACTTTGAAATCTGCCTTCAGTGTTTCGAATCATCAATACAGGGACTAGGTGAAAAGGGGAGCCATGTGATCAGTGTGGCTGGCTTTCTGGAAGTTCAGAATAGGTCACGGATAAGAGAGAACTGCTGGGGAGGCTCAGGCTTACAAGGAGCCATTTCAGAAGATCTGAGATGGGATGGATGGGAGGTATGTGGAAGGAGAGCTGGTCGGTGGAGAAGGCAGGATGATTAAGATGTAGCAAAGTATGAAACAAGGGTGAGAGCACATCTAGAAGACAAGTTTTCTAAAAGAGTGCAGAATCCCTGAGTCTGTTCCAGCTCAAACTCTAACTGGTATGACCCTTTTCCTCTCTGGACCCCTGTTTCCCCATTTGTATAATGAGCATCTATTAGGGTTATTCTGATTGAATTCTAAAGTTGATTGGATTCGACTCCAACTAGCTTTAGGAAAACGACAAAATAATCAACTCACATAATTGAACATCTCAAGGTCTGGTCTGGCTTCAGGAACACCTGGGTCTAGATGCTGTAATGATATCATCAATATCACCATTCTTCAGCTCTGCTTTATATAGTGTTGGTACCCCTCAGTGTCAGAGGGGTTTCCTCCAGGATGGCCACCAGAAGTTCCAGTCATTCATTCTTCTAGCTTAACAACCCAGAGCATCTCTTTTTCCAAGTGTCCCAGGAAACACTCCATGGCGTACTCTCTGGGTCCAGCTTGGGTCACATGTCTATCCCTAAACCAATCAAGGCATCCAGGAAGATTTTGGCTGGCAAAAGCAGGAGAGTTCACTGTGAGGGTGTTCTTTTTGTCATCGTTCATTCGCCCAGCCGTGCCCGACTCTTTGTGACCCCATGGACTGCAGCATGCCAGGCCTCCCTGTCCCTCACCATCTCCTGGAGTTTGCCCAAGTTCATGTTCATTTTGTTGGTGATACTGTCCAGCAATCTCATTCTCTGACGCCCTCTTTTCTTTCTGCCCTCAGTCTTTCCCAGCATCAGAACTTTTCCAATGAGGTCATCTGTTCACATCAGATGGCCAAAATAATGGAGCTTAAGCTTTAGCATCACTCCTTCCAGTGAATATTCAGGGTTAATCTCCCTTAAGATTGACTGGTTGACCTCCTTACTGTCCAAGGGACTTTCAGGAGTCTTCTCCAGCACCACAGTTCAAAAGCATCAATTCTTTGGCATTCTTTCTGCCTTTTTTATGGTCCAGTTCTCACAACTGTATGTGACCACTGGGAAGACCATAGCCTTAAGTATATGGACTTTTGTCAACAGAGTATTGTCTCTACTTTTCAGCAGTGTCTAGGTTTGTTACAGCTTTCCTGTGAAGAAGCGATTGTCTTCAGATTTCATGGCTGCAGTCACAGTCTGCAGTGATTTTGGAGCCCAAGAAGAGGAAATCTGTCACTACTTCCACATTTTCCCCTTCTATTTGCTATGTAGTAAAGGGACCAGATGCCATGATCTTAGTTTTTTAATATTTAATCTTAAGCTGGCCCTTTCACTCTCTTCCTTCACCCTCATCAAGAGGTTCTTTAGTTCTTCTTTACTTTCTGCCATTAGAATGCTATCATCCGCATTTCTGAGGTTGTTGATTTTTCTCCTGCCTATCTTGATTCCAGCTTTGGGCTTCCCAGGTGGCTCATTAGGTTAAAAAATCCACCTGCAATATAGGAGACGTAGGAGACACCAGTTTAATTCCTGAGTCAGGAAGATCCCCTAGAGGAGGGCATGGCAACCCCCTCCAGTATTCTTGCCTGGAGAATATCATGGACAGAGGGGCTACAGTCCATAGGGTAGCAAAGAGTTGGACATGATTATCTATTTCTGCTTTATTGACTATGCCAAAGCCTTTGGCTGTGTGCATCACAGTAAACTGTGGAAAATTCTGAAAGAGATGGGAATACCAGAACACCTGATCTGCCTCTTGAGAAATTTGTATGCAGGTCAGAAAGCAACAGTTAGAACTGGACATGGAACAACAGACTGGTTCCAAATAGGAAAAGGAGTTCGTCAAGGCTGTATATTGTCACCCTGCTTATTTAACTTATATGCAGAGTACATCATGAGAAACGCTGGACTGGAAGAAACACAAGCTGGAATCAAGATTGCCAGGAGAAATATCAATAACCTCAGATATACAGATGACACCACCCTTATGGCAGAAAGTGAAGAGGAACTCAAAAGCCTCTTGATGAAAGTGAAAGTGGAGAGTGAAAAAGTTGGCTTAAAGCTCAACATTCAGAAAATGAAGATCATGGCATCCGGTCCCACCACTTCATGGGAAATAGATGGGGAAACAGTGGAAACAGTGTCAGACTTTATTTTTCTGGGCTCCAAAATCACTACAGATGGTGACTGCAGCCATGAAATTAAAATACACTTACTCCTTGGAAGGAAAGTTATGATCAACCTAGACAGCATATTCAAAAGCAGAGACATTACTTTGCCAACAAAGGTTTGTCTAGTCAAGGCTATGGTTTTTCCTGTGGTCATGTATGGATGTGAGAGTTGGACTGTGAAGAAGGCTGAGCACCGAGAATTGATGCTTTTGAACTGTGGTGTTGGAGAAGACTCTTGAGAGTCCCTTGGACTGCAAGGAGAACCAACCAGTCCATTCTGAAGGAGATCAGCCCTGGGATTTCTTTGGAAGGAATGATGCTAAAGCTGAAACTCCAGTACTTTGGCCACCTTGTGTGAAGAGTTGACTCATTGGAAAAGACTCTGATGCTGGGAGGGATTGGGGGCAAGAGGAGAAGGGGACGACAGAGGATGAGATGGCTGGATGGCATCACTGACTCGATGGACGTGAGTCTGAGTGAACTCCGGGAGTTGGTGATGGACAGGGAGGCCTGGCGTGCTGTGATTCATGGGGTCGCAAAGAGTCGGACACGACTGAGCAACTGATCTGATCTGAAGTGACTGGGGGTGTTCTACTCTATTGCTAAGGTCCCTTTCAAGACTGACATTCTATGACTGCAGGCTATGCTTCCTGCATGAGAATTTTTAGAACCTAGCACACGCGCACATTGGAAATGTCTCTTAGGGGGCAGGGATGAGGACAGTTATCATGCCAGGTTTCTCACTGGTGATGCTGGTGAGCAGATTGCTTAATTAAGACTGTCAAATTCTAAGTACTGCCATATGGCCTCACTCTTCAACCTGTTGAGTGTCTTCATTCACATGGTTCTGGAGCTGGTATAAATCTCTTTTATTTCTGTTTTTCTTCAAGGGGTTAAGAATATAGGAACACGCAGGTGTTACAGGAACATCTCCTAATTTAAGGTGTTAGAACCACATGAATTGAGCTGCTTAATGAGTACGACATCAAAACATAAATTGGACAAGATTAAGCATGTCTTTAAATAGTGTGAGAAGGCAGAAGATCTTATTATCCTATAATAGGTCAAATCCACACATATTCTAAAAATTGTGATGCCTTCTGTCTGTCCTTTTAATCTTAATTTTCATGGAAATTTTTGTTGGCTTGAAAGCAAAAGGGCAAGAGGTGGAAACACTTGCCAGTCAGAATATCCCCGGGCACTTTTTGTATTTGACCGAATTTGCATTCTCTTTTTGGAGGCAGAAATAGGGGATAGGATAGGAAATGACATACATGCAGTCCCATTTGTTTGGCCAATTATTTAAGAATTATAGTGTGGTCACATCCCTTATGCCAGACCCTCTACTAGGTACAAGGGGTAGAACTTTGAACCAGAATTTTAGAAAAGATGCCTTTTATATTAGAGCTTTCATTTTTATGGAATGAGAGAGACAGCCGTGATAGAAATGAACATCTAAGAAGACAGAAAAATTACACATAAAATGCTGACGATAAATACTATGAAGGAAATAAGACGAGGTTGTGTGATAGAGATTTCTGGATGGATGTGATACAATAGGTGGCTAAAGAAGTTCTCTCTGAGAAGCTGAGACCTAAACCAGCAGAAGGAACCAATCAGGTAGACACTGCATTCGTAAACCTTTAGGCAGAAGGATCAGGTAATGTAAAAGCCCTAAGATGAGAACAGGTTTTTAGTTTGAGAACAGGTTTTTAGTTTGAGATACTCTGATCTAGGAAAGGACTTTCCTGATAGCTCAGTTGGTAAAGAATCCACCTGCATTGCAAGAGATCCTGGTTAGATTCCTGGCTCAGGAAAATCTGCTGGGGAAAGGACAGGCTACCCACTCCAGTATTCTTGGGCTTCCCTTGTGGCTCAGCTGGTAAAGAATCCATCTGCAATGCGGGAGACCTGGGTTGAAAGCGGCTATCACTTTATCCATTTCATCAAATCAACCGCCCTATAAGATAGGATTCTAAATCCCATTTTAGCAATGAAGGCATGAAGGTTGATTTAAAGATCCAATATCTCAAAAGAAGTGTCATCAGTGGAAAAGGAGCTCTGACTTTCTGACCCTGCCTGTTCTCTCCACGTGGAAAGCTGTATCAACTTTCCTCTCACAGAAGTGCTCCAGTCCTTTCTGTGGAGAACAGACTGGGGCACCCGTGACCTCGTGGGGCTCTTGGCATGGGCTCCTGAGTCAGTTGACTTGTGTCCATCGCTTGCCACGTGGTGGTGTATCCAGTCACTCAAGCTCTCGGCTCCTCACTTTTCCCATCTGTAGAATGCAAGTACTGCTTCGAGGATTGATGACTCAAGATAACATGTTAGGAGAGTGCCTGTCACTTGGACACTCTATATAAATGTTGTGTGTGTGTGTGTGTGTGTGTGTGTGTGTGTGTGTAGTCTCTTAGTCATGTCCGACTCTTTGCAACTATGGACTATAGCCCACCAAGCTACTATGTCCATGGGATTTTTCAGGCAAGAATACTGAAGTGAGTTGCCATTTCCTACTCCAGAGGATCTTCCTGACCCAGAGATGGAACCTGCATCTCCTGTGTCTCCTGCCTTGCAGGCATATTCTTTATCTGCAGCCATCTGGGTTGATTTTATCACTTGAAAAAATAAAGCAAAGGAGGGGAGTTCTGCATAATGATGCTGTTGGAATGGGCAGTGCCAGTGTTTACTGAAGGCAGCCCAGGGGACTTGCAACCCTCACCGTAACGCCTCTGAAATAGGACATGTGTTCTCCCTACTTCCTCTAAGTCTCCACACCGCCACCTCCCAATGCACCCACCCTCTGCTTCCTCATGTTTGAATCTCTTTGGGTTACAGATTAAAAGGATGTTCCCTGAAAAGTATTTGAGAAGTGATTCTTCCAAACCTTAGATCCAGATGTGTTTTGGAATTTAGAAAAAGCTAGTAAAGTCTCAGATCAGATCAGTCGCTCAGTCCTGTCTGACTCTTTGTGACCCCATGAATCACAGCACGCCAGGCCTCCCTGTCCATCACCAACTCCCAGAGTTCACTGAGACTCACGTCCATCAAGTCAGTGATGCCATCCAGCCATCTCATCCTCTGTCGTCCCCTTCTCCTCCTGCCCCCAATCCCTCCCAGCATCAGAGTCTTTTCCAATGAGTCAACTCTTCACATGAGGTGGCCAAAGGACTGGAGTTTCAGCTTTAGCATCATTCCTTCCAAAGAAATCCCAGGGCTGATCTCCTTCAGAATGGACTGGTTGGATCTCCCTGCAGTCCAAGGGACTCTCAAGAGTCTTCTCCAACACCACAGTTCAAAAGCATCAATTCTTCGGTGCTCAGCCTTCTTCACAGTCCAACTCTCACATCCATACATGACCACAGGAAAAACCATAGCCTTGACTAGACAAACCTTTGTTGGCAAAGTAATGTCTCTGCTTTTCAATATGCTATCTAGGTTGGTCATAACTTTCCTTCCAAGGAGTAAGCGTCTTTTAATTTCATGGCTGCAGTCACCATCTGCAGTGATTTTGGAGCCCAGAAAAATAAAGTCTGACACTGTTTCCACTGTTTCCCCATCTATTTCCCATGAAGTGGTGGGACCGGATGCCATGATCTTCATTTTCTGAATGTTGAGCTTTAAGCCAACTTTTTCACTCTCCACTTTCACTTTCATCAAGAGGTTTTTGAGTTCCTTTTCACTTTCTGCCATAAGGGTGGTATTATCTGTATATCTGAGGTTATTGATATTTCTCCTGGCAATCTTGATTCCAGCTTGTGTTTCTTCCAGTCCAGCGTTTCTCATGATGTACTCTGCATATAAGTTAAATAAGCAGGGTGACAATATACAGCCTTGACGAACTCCTTTTCCTATTTGGAACCAGTCTGTTGTTCCATGTCCAGTTCTAACTGTTGCTTCCTGACCTGCATACACATTTCTCAAGAGGCAGATCAGGTGTTCTGGTATTCCCATCTCTTTCAGAATTTTCCACAGTTTACTGTGATGCACACAGCCAAAGGCTTTGGCATAGTCAATAAAGCAGAAATAGATGTTTTTCTGGAACTCTCTTGCTTTTTCCATGATCCAGCGGATGTTGGCAATCCAGCGGATCTCTGGTTCCTCTGCCTTTTCTAAAACCAGCTTGAACATCAGGAAGTTCTTCGTTCACATATTGCTGAAGCCTGGCTTGGAGAATTTTGAGCATTACTTTACTAGTGTGTGAGATGAGTGCAATTGTGCAGTAGTTTGAGCATTCTTTGACATTGCCTTTCTTTGGGATTAGAATGAAAACTGACCTTTTCCAGTCCTCTGGCCACTGCTGAGTTTTCCAAATTTGCTGGCATATTGAGTGCAGCACTTTCACAGCATCATATTTCAGGATTTGGAATAGCTCAACTGGAATTCCATCACCTCCACTAGCTTTGTTCGTGGTGATGCTTTCTAAGGCCCACTTGACTTCACATTCCAGGATGTCTGGCTCTAGGTGAGTGATCACACCATCGTGATTATCTGGGTCGTGAAGATCTTTTTGTACAGTTCTTCTGTGTATTCTTGCCATCTCTTCTTAATATCTTCTGCTTCTGTTAGGTCCATACCATTTCTGTCCTTTATCGTGCTCATCTTTGCATGAAATGTTCCTTTGGTATCTCTGATTTTCTTGAAGAGATCCCTAGTCTTTCCCATTCTGTTGTTTTCCTCTATTTCTTTGCATTGATCGCTGAAGAAGGCTTTCTTACCTCTTCTTGCTATTCTTTGGAACTCTGCATTCAGATGCTTATATCTTTCCTTTTCTCCTTTGCTTTTCACTTCTCTTCTTTTCACAGCTATTTGTAAGGCCTCCCCAGACAGCCATTTTGCTTTTTTGCATTTCTTTTCTATGGGAATGGTCTTGATCCCTGTCTCCTGTACAATGTCACGAACCTCATTCCATAGTTCATCAGGCACTCTATCAGATCTAGGCCCTTAAATCTATTTCTCACTTCCACTGTATAATCATAAGGGATTTGATTTAGGTCATACCTGAATGGTCTAGTGGTTTTCCCTACTTTCTTCAATTTAAGTCTGAATTTGGCAATAAGGAGTTCATGGTCTGAGCCACAGTCAGCTCCTGGTCTTGTTTTTGCTGACTGTATAGAGCTTCTCCATCTTTGGCTGCAACGAATATAATCAATCTGATTTCGGTGTTGACCATCTGGTGATGTCCATGTATAGAGTCTTCTCTTGTGTTGTTGGAAGAGGGTGTTTGTTATGACCAGTGCATTTTCTTGGCAAAACTCTATCAGTCTTTGCCCTGCTTCATTCTGTATTCCAAGGCCAAATTTGCCTGTTACTCCACGTGTTTCTTGACTTCCTACTTTTGCATTCCAGTCCCCTATAATGAAAAGGACATCTTTTTTAGGTGTTAGTTCTAAAAGGTCTTGTAGGTCTTCATAGAACCGTTCAACTTCAGCTTCTTCAGCGTTACTGGTTGGGGCGTAGACTTGGATTACTGTGATATTGAATGGTTTGCCTTGGAAACGAACAGAGATCATTCTGTCGTTTTTGAGATTGCATCCAAGTACTGCATTTCGGACTCTTTTGTTGACCATGTATATGCTGTATATTACCCACTCCACCAGGGGGTTCTGGGGCAGCCCCCATAATAAGACAGATACATCTGCAGTAGCACATACGGATATCTACCCTAAGCAGGATAACTGAGGACGGCAAATATCACCATGTCTGTTCAGGTTGGGTTTTGCTACCTAATGAGTTACAATGGACACTTTTTACATGCAGAGCATCTTGGATTTCTGAGTTGCAGGCTGCCCTCCTCAGGAGAACATTTTCCTGAACATTTGTAGACCTCAGCTCCGCTGAAACATTCAGCTGGCCTTCCATACCCCAGCTGCTTCTGGGGCAGCAGAGTGTGCTGGGCCAACAGCCACCAGGTCCCGGCCACCTCCACACAAGCCCGCTCCTCCTTGCGAGCAACTTGGTAAATGACGTCTTGGCAGGACACCCCTGAAAAGTGTCCAGCTGCTGCACCAGCTTATTTCATCCCCATCTGAAGCCCCAACAGTTGTCAGCCATCCAGCTTCCTCTTAACTGCGCCAGTCAGCTGATTGCAGAGACCTCCCAGAGGATCTATTTTTAGCTAAAACTGGTCTTAATTTTCATACGTATACATTAAATTCCGTGGGGGCAGGGGGGATTCCAAATGAGGAAACATTGATTCTGAATAACATGAAAGAAATAATTAGTGCTTGAAAAACAGTTCAAAATATGAGTCAAAACCTCCAAGGAATATGGTTAGCACTGCATTTTTCAGTGGAAGGAAGTTTGTCAAATTAGAAACAGAAAGAGAGAGGGTGAGTGGGGATAAATCAAGCTAGGAAGGGAATTCAGCATCAAATTCCAGGCGCTGAAGAAGGAGACTGAAATTAGGGGGCAGCCAGGATTGTCAGGTAGATGCCCATGGGGATGTGGCCCAGGCGTCATTCCCACGGTCTGGAGAGGCGTCGAGGGAGGGCGTGGGCTGGTGATCCCTGGTGGCCTGCAGTGGCTTGAAATAAGATTTTGGTTCCCCAGCCACAGCTTGAAGGCAGGCTGCAGTCATGAGACCACTGGAGCACTGGACCACCAGGGCCTGTGACAAGGTCCTGGCCTATCAGCCGTGTAGAAATGAACTTCCACAAGGGGACGGAAAGTAGTGAAAAAAGTAAAGTGCTTACTAGAAGGAAAGAGTGCCTGGCATAGACTCACTTGGGTGGGCTCAGAGAGAGAGTCGTGCGCTCATGTAGTCTGCATCACTGATATGGGGGATTCCCACTGGGCTTCTTCTGATCAGTCATCTTGCTTTGGCCTGGCTTTGAGTCCATATTGGGTTTAACTCAGAGCCCTCCCCAGTGTCCATGTGCATCTCTGAGCCAAGATGGATTCTAGTGAAGAGGCCTATGGGTAGGTTGACATCACCTACTATGATGTCGTGAAGGTGAAAGTGAAAGTTAGCTGCTCACTTGTGTCTGACTCTACAAGTCCATGGACTGTAGCCTACCAGGCTCCTCTGTCCATGGGATTCTCCAGGCAAGGATACAGAAGTGGGTTGCCATTTCCTTCTCCAGGGGATCTTCCCAACCCAGGGATCCAACCTGGGTCTCCTGCACTGCAGGCAGATTCTTTACTGTCCAAGCCAGCAGGGAAACCCTGGTGGTGCCCCCTCCCTTTTTGACCCTTGAGGAGCCATTCTGCGCCTATGTGATCAGGAAGGTCTACTTGACTTTGAGAATGAGAAATAAGCAGTTCCTTTATCTCTTACCTCTTCCGTTTTCTCTTATCCTCCCTAAACTGTTGTGTCTCACCCACCTCCCCTCCTTTTTTTCTTTTTTGAGAAACTTGCAGTAGCTTCAGCACACAAAAGTTAGCCACCTTTCCATCTCACCTGGGGGCTGGAAAAATCTGAGCCTGCGCAACTCCAGCCTTGCCTTTCTTCTTGAAAAGTATTTTCTTTTTTATTCTTTTCCTCTTATTCTTATTTTATTCCTTTTCTTTCTGCTGAGCTGATAGGAAATAAGACAGTGAAATGCTTGGAAACATAGGCACTTGTAAACTACAAAGCTCTGAAAAGGCAGTGAACTTTCTGAGTAGAGCCAAACTTTCTGAGACTCAACACCTTCCAGCCTTGTCTCTGTCCAGCAGCAGCCCCCTGTCTTCTCACCCAGGCTAAACAGGACTTAAGGTGGGTGGGAACCTCTCCAGGAAATCCTGAGTTAGCTCTACCTAAGGCTTACATTTACAGTGCAGAAAGCCCTTTTCCCTCTTGGTAAAGCCAGGCTTTCAAGACTTTTGTTTCACTGAAGTCTTTAGGCTGAATATCAAATCTTCCGCTCTCTTTGCATTCCTGATTCAACACCCTAATCTTCCCAAGGGCAACAGATGCCTCTGGCAAAGAGCAGGGAGGTCAAGTAGGAAAATCTGAAAGGAAGAGCAAGCAGGAGCATTTCCATAAAATGGACCCTGGTACTACAGGCGCAAACCCAGGCTGACAGGAAGGCAGGAAGCCGCTCATAAGCACCCAAGAGTTGAGAGCTGAGAGCATGATTCTGGAATCTCTCCTGGTGCGTTGGGCTTCGGACAGCTACCCTACTTGGTCACAGTGTTGTCTGGGACAACAGCATTGGTGGAGGGATCAGTGCTGCCCGCGGGTGGGGAGGTGGAGATAGGGGCAGCCTGTAGGGAATCTACAAACCTCTAAGAGGCTGTTGGCGAATTGAACACAAAAAGCCAAATATTTTTGTCTTTACCACTCCGAAGCACTAGGATTCTGTCCTCAGCATTTATGCTCATATAGGCATCACTTCAGTATGTGAGACTGAGACATTTAAAAGCAGGTCAGATCTGAATTTACTGAGCTTTTTAAAAAAATAAATAAAAGCAGCAAACTCTCTTTGAAATGTTATGTGGGCTGCTAACTTCTTTGACACAAAGGTCTCTATTGTGCGTGCGTGCTAAGTCACTTCAGACATTTCCAGCTCTTTGAGACCCCAAGGACTGTAGCCTGCCAAGCTCCTCTGTCCATGGAATTCTCTAGGCAAGAATATTGCACTGAGCTGCCATTTCCTCCTTCAAGGGATCTTTCCAACCCAAGGGTCAAACCCGTGCCTCTTATGTCTCCTGCATTGACTGGTGTGTTCTTTACCACTAGCACAACCTGGGAATTTTCTCAAGTTCCCCCATTTGCTGACACAGCCCCCTCCCACCCTGTAACCATGACACCAGCTACATCCTTGCTCTAGACTTCCAGGACACTCCTCCTCCCCATAGTCAGCTCCCACCATCTCTATATCTTTCCAGGGAGAGGGTCAAGCATTGCTTGGGGCTCAGCAGACCTGGCACAAGCTTGTTGCCATCCCAGCTCTGGTCCTCATAGTATCTGCGGCAGGCAGACACCCAGGCTCTGGGGTCTGAATGCTTGGTTTTAAATGCCCGCTCTAACCCTTACTAAAGGTGATCTGGGGGAAGTTATTTAACTTCTCTGAGCTTTCATTTCTTCCAAAAGCCAAGCATACAACGAGGTGCTAAAGATAAATTTGAGGCTGACACATAGACAGTGCTTAGTGAAGGGTAGTGATTTATAGCAATTAATGTAATTTGGTTATGGGCTCCCAAAACTCACTTTGAGCTCCATGAGTAAATGATATATGCTGATAATACATATAGAGTTTGTTCAGCCTCTTCCTGTCACTACAAATATTTTTCACTTTGCAATGGGAGTCACTTGACTATTCATTGCAATACCCTCCTTCTCTTCCAGCCACAAGATCACCCTCAAACAGACTCTCGGCACCAGGCCTGGTACCTGGCTGAGGGGTCTGAGTGTTTTTAGTTTATTATTAAAATGTTTGCCATTACATTTGCATAGTACCCTGCTGGGTTGATTGCTTCATATATCGACAGTACTAAAGTGGATACTGAATGTTGTGCCTGCCAAGGGCCTTCATCTAGCTCTGCCTGAGCATATATAAAAGTGATTTGAATGGGAGCGTTTGCTCTATTATTTTGGTGATGGATTTAGGGAAATGGAAAGCAGCAAATTGCTTTGTTTTTGGATCTTTGCCAGGCCCATCCTGGTTATGGATAACACTTGCTTGGTTGATTGAAGAAGGCCAGCTGCTGCTCTAATAGCCTGAATCAATGGCCAACGGTGCCCATTAGCAAGCATGTCATGTTTGCTATAGTGAAAAGCATCTTATAATTATGAATTAATAACTTTTCTATTATATATCAATATGATGCTATACTTTACAACTTGACCAGCCCTTCCATACTAATATTGAAATTAAGGTCAACTCCAGTTTTATGATATCCTTCAGATTTACACGCAACTCCTGGCTTTAGCTGAGGGAGTTCACACTCAAAACCTCAGTTTCCACATCTGTATAACAGGCTGAATAATTCCCATGTCCTGGGGCTGTGAAAATTCAATGAGAGAAAGACTACAAGAGCATTTTTTTAGGGCCTTTAAGCCCTCAGATGTCCAGTGCCTCTTTGAGGAAGATTTTCCTTTGTTTGTGTTGACTCTTTCAAATGGAATGTTTCCAACATCAATCTCAAGTGTTCTGTTGTTTTTCTTTACTGTGTAAAATGCGTTTGGAAGAGACACATGGCCACGGTTGATTCAATGACTGGGCTTACCCAAGACTTATGTGAAAGCAATTGAGTCTGTTGAGACGTCAGCCAAGGCAGTTCCATGGAGGACCAACCATTAATGGCTGTCCCCAAAGGCTGGGGAAAGAAATTCTTCAGTCCTGAAGAGGAGTCTGAGAGGGGTGTTACAACACTCCTTTCAGCTTAGGAAGAAAATAAAGCCACTGAGATAGCATCTCAGCAGCTTCTCACTGCTGCCCTTGGAGACAGACACCCACATTTCTAGTGCTGTTTGCTGGCATGTGGGTGGGAAGCGGGGAGAAGGCTGTCTGGCTGCTCACCTGTGGAATGCCGCTGATCACCTGGCTGGTGCCCCCACATATCCCCTGCTCTTCCCAGCTCCCACCACAGGGGCACTGCCCTGCAGCCACCCCCACCTTCTCTGACAGCATTTGCTCTTTAAAAAAACTGTAATTCCGTCAAATTTTTATCTTTCTGGAACTTATCTTTCAAGTTTCCTAATATTAACTTTCATATGTGATTATTTGTGTGTGTATGTTCTTAGGAATCTCTGTTTGTATTAATTTAGGTCTAAGTGAGTTTTCAGCTCAGTCTACCATTATAGATAAAGTAGTATAAAGTGCATGCATTTTAGTGTATAAAAATGCAAATTTTTAAAGCAGAAGATGAAAATTTTGAGGTTTATATTTAAATGAAATAAGGATAGAATTTTCTAAAGGAATACAGTAAATAGAATACTGAGGTCGTAAAAATAATTTTCTTGATCCATTCATCTAAATTCTTAAATAAAGGCGGAATTAATCAGGGACTTGGAAATGGAAGTTAATTCTGGCTCTGGTGGAGTCTGTTGCTCTAACGTGTTAGGTTAGTTCAGACGATGTACGCACCGGGAAAAGGAGAGGCTGGATGCTTTGGGAAATGTTTACAAGATCTGCCCCTGCTCACACGCTCTTCCCCTTGCTTCTGGTATCACATATAAAACCTGAGCTTTCCATGATGAGCAATTGCTGAAGCCGAGAAAGACTTCTCAAAGGAGAAAAGAAATCTTATTTAGTCAATGACCCACTCCAGTGTTCTTGCCTGGAGAATCCCGGGGACGGGGGAGCCTGGTGGGCTGCCGTCTATGGGGTTGCACAGCGTCGGACACGACTGAAGCGACTTAGCAGCAGCGGTGGTGACTGAGTTGCAAAGTCACCTACAAACCTTTCATGCACTTCCACAGTTTGCTGCTGTTGTTGAGTCGCTTCAGTCATGTCTAGCTTTTTGCAACTCTATGGACTATAGCCCACCAGGCTCCTTTGCCCGTGGTATTTCCCAGGCAAGAATATTGGAGTGGGTTGCCATTTCCTTCTCCAGGGCATCTTCTTGACCCAGGGATAGAACCCATGTCTCCTGCACTGGCTGGCGGGGTCTTTACCACTGAGCCACCAGGGAAGCCCCACTTCCAGAGTTTGCTTTGCTTTATTACCACATTTGATGGTGTGTTCTATAGATCCCATTTATATTTAAGACTTTTGGAATTAAATAGATATATATATATAAGTTTTTATGTGCAAGTATGTCACCTGGAACACAATTTATAATAGGAAAAATTCAGAAACAATTCATGAAAAGTTATACAAATTCTGATACATGTGTATGATCAAGTATCATGTAGTCATGAAAACCATATTTCTGAAAACTAAAGACATGGGAAAATACTATGATTGAATGTTAAGTAGAAAAGGAATGCGATATAATACATTAATGAAACCAACTGGATTTTAAATACTTTTAAATAGCCTACTAGGATACTCCCCTGGCAATTCTTCAACATTAATATTAGGCTGATTTTGAAGACATTTCTTAAATTTTTCATATTTTTTGTAGCCTACCTAGTGCGTGAATTTCATCCCATAATTATTTTCTTAACAAAATGTTTAGTTTTGAAAGTAAAAGAAACAGAGGGTATTTCCCACACAGAAATCCACATCGTGGGGTTTGCTCATTACCCTCCATGTCCTTGAGTCTGCCTCACCGCTGGTGCCCCCTGCTGCGTGGAGCCCTCAGGGAGGGAACATGGCCAGCGTGGCAAGCTGAGTCCATCCCTGCGGGCTCTGCCACGTCCTAGCCATGGCGCAACCACAGGCATGTTCCCTCACTTCTCAGTCTTGGTTTTCCAGTCTGTGAAATGGGTGCATTAACCGTACCTGTTTCCTTCTCATCAGGTCAAGATTAAATGAAATAAAGCCCTGATGCCTTGAGCACAGCAAGGAGCACACCTTAAACTTCAATAAATGTTTGTTAATATCTCCACGAGCAGTGTTATGAACTTTACTAGTCATCGTTTGATGTGTTTTGAAAGCAAGAAAAAATAACCAGAAAGCATTTTTAGCCTCTGTTCCACTCTATCCCTAATCCAATCCAGAACTAGCTGAGGCACAGAATGGTGCAGAGGTATCGTTTACCTACAGACAGAGTCACACATCTGTAGATCCCCCCTCCCCTTTTTTCTTCTGATGCTGCAAGGGTGTTGGCACTAAGATGTGCTCTCCTCACAGCTGACTCGGGAGAAGTTGGTGGAGGGGTGGTGTTTGTTGTGCTCCATTTTAAGAAGCTGCTGCTGCTACTGCTAAGTCGCATTAGTCATGTCCGACTCTGTGCGACCCCGTAGACGGAAGCCCACCGGGCTCCTCTGTCCCTGGGATTCTCCAGGCAAGAATACTGGAGTGGGTTGCCATTTCCTTCTCCAATTTTAATTAGAGCATTCCACAAAAGAAAATAGCTATAAAACATAAACAAGACAGTATTTTCTTAGCTGGGTTTCCATATTAAATCTTATTATTATGTAACTTCTGCTTTATCATAATAGTGATGGACATCTTTGAAAACTGGGTTCTGGAATGTCTTCCCAGTCTGCATAACTTTCTAGACAGACATTCTGGATGGATGTTTTCTTTCCTCACAGAAATAACAACACGCACATGGAAAAGGTATGGAAGGGTATCCCTGGTGGTCCAGTGGAACTTCTAAAAATAAACAGCAGAAATTTCTAGAGCATATTAGTTATGACTCGATTTGCACTTCTGTTTTCATAAATTATTACCATGTCAATATTTTTGTAGCACTCATGTGCCATGTAATAAGTGTTCATCTTTACTAGTAGAATATTACACGGGGTAGGCAATATCCAACTGCTATGGCATGAGTCCTCCCAGCCTCCTAGGAGGTGGATATAATACAATCCCCCAGACGTGGAGGTGGAGACTAGACACGAAGACTCACTTCCTAAGGTCACGTGGATCAAATCCACGCCCTCTGGCTCCAAAGTCTCCACCTCTGCCTCCACCTCGGGCCAGCAGTGTGCGGTGGTCACCTCTGCGGGGAGAGCTTCAGGATCACAGGTGTTAACTGTGCTGAGAGAATAGTGAAGGAAATAAGGGTGATTCTCACTCTTGGGTTTTGCTGGTGGCTCAGTCAGTAAAGAATCTGCCCACAATGCAGGAGACTCCCTCAATACAGGAGGCCCAGGTTCTATCTTTGAGTTGGGAAGATCCCTGCAGAAGGAAAGGGCAACCCACAGTACTCTTCCTGGGAAATCCCATGGACAGAGAAGCTTGGTGGGCTGCAGTCCATGGGATCGCAAAGAATCAGACACGACTTATCGACTAAACCATCACCACCACCCGCACAGAGCACTAGAATGCTTTGGCCCCGACAGGTCCTTGGCAGGAAGTGGGACTCTGCTGTAGGGCTCTGTTCCTCCCAGCTTTTCTTTGGCTTCCTTTCTCTTTCTTTCTTTTTCCTCCCTCTGCCCTCCCTGACTCCCTCTTCTTTCCTTTTCCTTTTCCATCCCTCCCCTGCCTCCTTCCTTTCCCCCTTCCTTCCTTTAAAACAACAACAACAACAAAACAAATGTAATGGGCATGCAAAATCTCGTTTTTAATCTTAAAAATGTTATTTCTATTCTTAGTAGGATTTTGATCCAGCCATTTTGTCTTCTGTTCACTCTCTCTGGTGTGCATAATTCCTGCTCTCCTTCTTGGGATATTGTGAGGGAAAAATAATATTTTTGATTTTTTAAAATGGAACTGTTTAAATGAAGGAAGCAGGTATAAGCCTGCCACTTTAATACAAGGATCCAATAAATCCTAGACGTTGCCTCTAATGTTTAGAGGTCTGAAGAGATCTGTCCTATGAGAGTTCGCTAATTTCAATTATCTGGATTTTATTATCACCTTCTATGGGTTGGAGAGACAGGATTTTATAGAATGTCATCACCTGAGGCAATGACAAAGGGGTTTCACCCCATTAAATCCAGGAAGCATAGGAGAAGAGATAAGAAATGAGAGGGCTTAAAAGTCATGCCAGTTTCATTGTAGAAAATATGACTTACTAAGCAACTGTGTGAAATAAAAGCAGGGAATGTCCACTCGTGATCCATGCCATTGTATGTAAGCTGATTTCTTTGATATTGCATATTAAGTATTATCATCATCATCATCACCATAAACTGCAGTTGTGTTTAGCAGCTGGAGAAAGAGCCAGTAGATAAAGTTCTCAGACTTGAGTGTATGTCAGAATCACTCAGTGAGAGAAGGGGTCTTGTGCAAAATGCAGGTTGCCAGGCCCCGTGCCTAGTGGCTCAGATAGATTATGATTGGGATGGAGCCCGGGGATGTGCATTCTGCCAGGCATCTCAGGTGATCCCGACGCAGGTGGTAGGAGGACCAGTTTGAGAAACACTGATACCCAGCCTCTGCTTTTCAGCTGTCAGTCTAGACACTGCATCTTCCCATCACCTTGGCACAATATTTAGTCTAAATTTCAGTTCCTTATCTGTATGAGGAGAGTATATAAAGCCATACTTTACTCATAAAGCTTCTGAGAGGATTAAGTAAGAGCATGCTGGCATTAGGCAGCCTCTGCTCTTGACAGTGTTGTCTGTAGAGACCAAAGGTGAGGCGTCCATCCTGCTGGCCTTCTTGGTCCTTGCTCCGTGCCTGAAGCACCAGGCTTAATGGACACTGCTTGTTGCTAGTGAGCTCACTGCTGACGCCCAATTGCCTGGGTCCAAATCTTGACTCTTTGATTTGCTTGTGACCTTGGTTTTCCCTGGTGGCTGGTGGCTTAGACAGTAAAGAATCTGCCTGCAATGCAGAAGACCCAGGTTCGATCCTTGGGTCAAGAAGATCCTCTAGAGAAGGGAATGGCTACCCACTCCAGTATTCTTGCCTGGAGAATCCCATGGACAGAAGATTCTGGCAGGCTACAGTCCATGGGTTTGCAAAGAGTTGGACACGACTGAGCAACACTTTCTGGGCAAATTATTTAACCTCCCAGTGCCTCAGTTTCCTCATATATAAAATAGGCCTAATTATAATATGCACTTCATGGTGGTTTTTTTTTTTTTTGCGGGGGGTGGGGGGGGAGTATATTTTAAAATTACTCTAAAACTTTAAGACCAGTATGTGGCTAATAGTAAAGTGTCACTTAAGAGTTACATATATAAACAAAACCTTGTTGATTCAATCCATGCATGCCCTCATGCTAAGCTTGTTTGCTTTTCCCTCTTTTCAACATAATGCAGATATATTCTTCTAGCTGACAGACTTTTAAAGTGGATACCACTTTTAAGAGCCTTCGCTCCTGGGGGAAGGAAATCTGCAGGCATTAGATGGGTTTGGCAGCCAGCAGAGGCATGCTGTTGAGACGGGGAGGCTCCCTGGGGCGGGGTGTCAAGAGAGCGAGCTGGATTCAGCTCTAGTGACTCGGAGAGCTGACAGGTAACAAAATGAGGCTCCCTCAGTTGTCTATGCAGCAGACAAAGCAAGGTATTTAGTTAATAGCAGCAACCCGGTGCCTATAATTTTTCAGGTCCTTGGAGGCATATTGCGTGGCCCAGGGTGAGCCAAGGGACGGAGGAGGGAAGTCAGAGGGAATCTATTCTCATGTCCCTCGTTGTAGTGTTTGACTCACCTAAAGTTAACACTAATAGAACTTTGCTCAGAAATGTCATCGCTGAAATAAATGCATTAAATTTAAACTCTTGCTGCCCTGATGCATCTGCTATGCAATTGAACTAGAAACAGCTCAGAGTGTCTCCAAGTTTTTCTCAGCCAACGAGACTTAGGCCACTTGGTTTCCTCTGATTGTTCAGCCTTGTCCAATTTTGGGATGCAAGTCTTTTGAATACTTCAGTGGCCATGCTATTTTTTCTCCAATCATAAACTCACAATATAAAGTCTAAGCTGTGAAAAAAAAAATATCCAAATTCCTTCACATCCTTATTCTCTAGCCAACTATGGCTTTAAACTGAAGCTCTATCTGTGAGGGAGAAAATCCCATTTGCACATTTTCTTTTGGTTGGCTGGACGTGCCCACAGATTCTCAGGTGGCATTCAGGAATCCACCTCATGTTTTGGCTGTATGTTGGAAATTTTCTTCTGGGACTGTACACAGCAAGTAGAAGAGAAACATTGTTCAACTCTTGCTCAACCTAGAACTCAATACTGTTTTGCAAGAGATGAATACAAAGACCATAATAGTTTAAGCACTATTTTGTGCTTTACATTGTAATTTATTTTAATATAAAATATATTTCTATAGTCTGATTACAGAGGTAATACATTGTAGAAAAATTGACTATTCCTGGAAAAGCATAAAGAAGGAAATAAAACCATAAAAGAATCACTAAGAAAGAGCTAGTTTTATGTTTTTTCTTTCCTGCCTATTTATCTATCTTTCCACTTATCCATCTGTCCACCCTTCTATCTGTCCCTCTATCCATCTCCCCTCCCATCCGTCCATTCATCCATCCTTCCTTATACCCATCCGTCTTTCCTATACCAATCCATCCATTCATCAATCCACACTTCTGCCCATTCATCCAGCTGTTCACCCACCCTTATATTTATGTATCTATCCATCCTCCTATGCATCCCTTTGGACTTCCATCCATCCCTGGGAGAAATAATAGTACCCAAAGAATATAGAATAGTGGTTAAGAGTACAGCATTTCAGTGACTTGCTTTGTGCATTCATATCCTGGCTGTACCCTGCACTTTCTATGTAACCTTGGACAAGTTTTTATGGCTTCTATTCCTCCTTTATAAAATGACATTAATAATAGTGTCTACCTCATACAATTGTGTCAGATTTTAATGACATAATCCATATAAGATGGTTGGCAAAGTGCCTGGCATAAAGGAAGCTCTCAATAAATATTGGCTATCCTTATCATTATTATTACTCTTCTTTATTTAATAGAGTTGCCAAGATCTGATAAGAAAACATGTGATACTAAATACAGTGTCTAGATATTACAACTATAAATGCAGTAATAAATATATACATGCATATTTTGTTTATGTAACTGATATCCATCTGTTTCATAAACTCATTTTAAGTGCTATTTTAATGGCTGAAAATATTCTATGGTATAAGTATTTGTAACCAAACTGTGAAAGTTTTCATTTAGACGATATCAAATTTCTGTTGTTATTAGTAATGCTGTGATGAACATCCCTATTTCCTTAGATTAAATTCCTAGAAGTGGAATTGCTGGTTATATGTTGCACATATTTGAAAACTTACCACTTTGCCAGCAAAAAGTCTGTACCACTTTCCATTTCCATATGGATGTGATGACCTGATTTTCTACACTCTTGCCAGCCTATGTGTCTCTGCAAACATTTGCCAGTCCAGTAGGCAAAACAGGATCCCATTGCTATTTTATTACTTGTTTTTACTTTTATTTAATTACCAGCAAAGTTGACCGCGGCATTACTTTGCCATATGTTTTTTGACCATGTTTGTTTCTATTTCTTAAAACTGTCAACTTAATATTTGTGCATTTTCCCATGGGGGTATGTGTTCTTTTTGTAATGATTCTGCCAGAGTTTAAATTTTTGACTTTCTAACAGGAAGGTTTCAGAGCTTACTCTTTTCCAGTTGATGGACATTGATCACGGTCTGTCTGCAGCGTCTAAACCTTTCCCCAGTGTTTGTTATGATTTCCTAAACTTTACTGTGTCCTTTCAACCAGGATGTATTCAGCCAAGGGCCATTGGACGTGAACCCATCTCTAAGTGCCCAGAGGCTTCTCACCCCCACACCTTTTCCTGGGTGTCCTTTCGTCTCTGTGATGTTCTTCTGGTTCCTCTAAGTTTCAAGTTCATTCTGTTCCCTGAAGAAAATAGTAGGTAATAATAGTGGGCGACTGCTCCTCCTACTGTGCCTTTTATGTGTCTGTTTTTGGTTGTCTTCTCCTCTTTTGTCCTTCCTTTTAAACCTGTGCTTGTTAGACAGGCCTCTGAACAATGACATCTGTGTAGATTTCTCACTCCAGACGCCTCCCTCAAAATATGGTGAAGAACCTACCAAAAGACTTCCCTTTAATATGTGGAGAAACCACTTTAGACTTGTGCTCAAAGATTGATCTTCTCTAATGGTCTGACACAGAAGTCGGCAAGCTTTTCTCTAAAGGGCCAGATCGTCCGTGTATGGGCTTTAATGGCCACGCCACATGTGTTGCAGCTACTCCGCTCTGCCCGGTTATAGCACAATAGCTGCAGTAGACACTAAGGCAAGGACACACGTGGCTGAGTTCCAATAAAATTTTACTTAGGAAAACAGGCAGAGGTCCAGGTTGGTCCATGGGCATAGTTTGCTGGCTCCTGGTCCAAGTAAGAGAAAAGAATTGTAAAGGAAATGGCACGGGAGGAGAATACATTTTAGCTCATTGCTATTGACACGAATGAGCCTTCAACACTCCATGGCTGTGGGGTGATTAGGTGGGTGATTCCCTGGAGGACGACCTTTCCTTTCTGCGTCCCAGACAGTCCCATTGTGAGCAGGCCCTGGGCAGAAAACACCTGGGGAGATGACAATGTGACAAGAACGGTCCAAGGGCCTTAATCCAGCAGGGGACGCCAGCCACCCACAGCATCCTCAAGTCACTGATGACTTAAAACCACAGTAAGTCCCTATCCTGGGGGGCAAACTCTGGGAAGTAGTGAAGGTTCTGGCCTCTGAATTGCATTTCTGAACCTCAGCAGTTTCCCTCTAACACATCATTATTCCAGGGAAGTATGATTTTAGCTGAAAGGGCAGTAAGTCAGATATTTGGCTTGCTGATCTTGGTGGGGTTTGTTTGTTTTTGTCTCTTTGGTTAACCACCTAAGGCGTTCTTTTTCTGAGACCCAAATTTCAAAAAGCACCTAAAGACCTTTTGGAAAACGACCCCTGTGCTGTGCAGGGCCTGCCTGTCTGTATTCTTCATGGCCTTGTCATTGGAAGGTTAATCAGACTGGCGCCTACAGTATCTCATTACAGGCTGCCCTTTTCATAGACAGCTTCATGAAAACTAGAAGTTAAAAGACAAAAACTTTTGATCTGGCCGAGGCAGGGACTATAGGGAAGACTCTGGACTGGGGTCCAGGGGACCCAGGTGACTTCCATCAGATCCTTCTCTGAATATTTCTATTTCCTTCTCAGTCAAATGGGGGGATTGGACTAGAAACGGAATGGCTAATAATTGGCAGGCACATAGCTCTGTCCTCATTGCCTCTGACAGGCTGCTCCATCACTGCCTTCTCCCTGGTTACCTGGAGAGAAGGGCTTCTCTATGCAGGCTGCTCTCCAGACCGTTCCCACCCAGCCTGGGTGGTCCCTACGGCCCTGCCTACCGTGAAAGTTCTGTGGTTCCTACCACACGTGAGTCTCAAACACGTTCCTGCCTAAATGCTTTGGTGAGCAGCAGCACTGAAACACTGTGCATTTAACTACCCCGAAGTGTAAAGACCTTTGAAATGTAAACTTAGCCAAATAAATAAACCATTGCAATTTGCCTCTGTCTTCTAGGTTCAGTAGTTGTCCATTTTCTGTCCTGTGGTCTGTTACAAAGCGTTTGTCTCAAGAAAGCTGAGGGGGGCGGGCAGGGACTAGCTTTCCATTCACCAAGTCTGTTACTGTGCCATCGGCAAGGGTGCTGTAAGATCCTGTGCCTTTAATACATTTCCTGAGCTTTAATAGATTTTCTGAGCTAACCATTTGCCTTATTTACCCCCTTGGGGTCTGATCGTTATTGTGGTTGACCATTTGGATAAGCTACTTGTATGAAATATTGTCATGTGAATGAGAGTCACTTTTTAGGTGGTGATTCTCCTTAATTTTCTGCTCAATCACCGAAAATAATTCCCACAGAAAATATTATTTTCTTTTGTTTGAAAAAATTCCCTCTGATACTTAAATGTCATCATGTTTCTAATCCTGAATAATTCTGGATTGATTTATACATGAAATTAACCGCAGCACTCTCCGTTAGGGAAACTTGTGCTTCTCTCTCCCTCCCATTCAGGTTTCCTGGTTTCAGAAATGAATGAGGGTGACTCACTTTCCGTGGAGTGGAGTGAAAAATGCAGCTGGGAAACCAGGATGAAGTTGGGGCACACTGGCACGCATTCTGTCTATCGCATACAGGCACTGGAGGTGTAAATTTGGAAACTCATTAACAGCCAAGACAAAGAGGAAAATGTTTCTAGGTCTTTGGTTCACAGTATCCATAGGATAAAACTGTTGCTGAAATGATGCTTCTATACCTTAATCTTTAGAATTAAGACCTCACCTACATTTCTGCTGTGTGTTCTATCATAAGACGTACACTGATAGAGATGCTTCTGTCTATATTTAAATATTGCTCTAGACAAAAAATAATCTGGTGTGTCTGTTTAAAAAGTAGTTCAATTTTAAAGTCTTTTTCTTCCAAATTAAAATACACAAATCAAGGGCCAGACTGATTTAAAGCTTTCTAGTGGGAGACTTCACAGAGAGGCACATTCAAGAGAGGGAAGACTCCTCATGGGAACGTGGCCTGGGCTGCAGAGCTCCATAGGAAATTTATTTAAAATGTAAATGCATCTGGATACTGCCTCCCAGTTCTTTGTTTTTTGTGTATTTGACCCTCCACAGATTCAATGATACATCACATTAAACTGGCTCCAAAATACAAGCCGTTAGCATCTCAGTACATTTCCAGTAAGTCTCCCAGTCTTTGTGATTCTGGAGATACTGACCACTGGATGCTGGTTTCAGGCACAGAGGGTCAGTTTTCAGAATCTTAATATAGACAGACAGGAAGAGATCATAGTGAATGTGGATAATTAATGACCTGAGCCTGGTTCCAGAGAGATGCTCGGGCAGAAGACCTGGCCAAGAGTCCTCCAGAGATCTGATTGTCCGGGGTGGGCCTTGCACAGATGGAAGACGCGGACCCCTCAGTGCCGAGTGTGAGCTTGGTCCCGCCAGCACTTTTAGTCTTGGCCTCCTTGCAGGCCCAGGGCTCAATGACCATCTTAAACCTGTTTCGTAATTGTGCCTTTGTTTAGTTCAGTCGCTTGGTCCCGCCAGCACTTTTAGTCTTGGCCTCCTTGCAGGCCCAGGGCTCAATGACCATCTTAAACCTGTTTCGTAATTGTGCCTTTGTTTAGTTCAGTTGCTCAGTCGTGTCCAACTCTTTGCGATCCCATGGACTGTAGCACGCCAGGCCTCCCTGTCCATCACCAACTTAGAGTTGGAAATAAATAACTGAGGAGGGCTCTCTGAGTCAGCTCCACTAGTACCTCATTGGAATCTGAGGTCTCAGCTGTGGGTCATCAACAGGTGGACCTGTTCTTTGCAAAGAGTGAAATAAATGGCATTCTGGAAGTGGGGTTTGCAGGGTGTGCTGGCATTGGCTGCCCTCCTGAGTCTTCGTGGAAACTTCAGACGTGGCTGGGTCAAGCTTCTTATCTCCACTTGGAGGGCAGGCACCTGGAGCCCAGGAAGTTTACGTGATTATGTTGACTCCTAGAGGAGAGCTTCTCAGAGCCCGTTCGTATTGTTACCACTCGGTTTTCGTGTCTCAGGACTCACTCCATGCTGCCCCCAGAGCACGGCATCCAGCGCGGCTCTCACCCATGATGGATCCCTCCCCGTCAGAGGCTCTGAGTGAGTTCCATGCTGGAATTCATGTGGAAAACCTGTGCCTCTCTCATGGGGTTCTCAATTTCCCAGATGTCAAAGAGGGCCCCCAAGAAAGATGCAGGTGTTTTTGAACCCAGAATTCCCCATTTTAAAAAAAACAACTCACACTGCCATTAGAAGGTAGAGAAATAAGGAACACACTTTGGAAAATTCTGTCCTAGAGCCATGGGCACCTCTACAAGGCTAAGGTTCAGGGACTGTTCTGTAGCCATCTTAGGTTCCCCTGCATTCAGTGCTGTAAGAATTCAACACACTGGTGAAAATACTAAATTTCATCAGCCATATGCCTTGGATGGTCGAGAAGATCCCCTGTATCAAGTAGACAGCTCCATTGTCCCTCTACTGCTCATGCACTTATCACTTGTTATCATTCGGGGATCAGAAAACAACATTCTAGGAGGACCAGGAGTGACCATGTTATAGAGAATTACGTGCTGTGACTGTGAAGACCACTGACCATGGCTGAACAGGTCATGGGTTACCCTTGTTCTTGCAGTACTGGCCGACAGAACTGGCCACACTTTACATTCCCTTTCGTAACTGTGTTAGTCACTCAGTTGTATCCAACTCTTTGTGACCCCATGGACTGTAGCCCACTGGGCTCCTCTGTCTGTGGAATTCTCCAGGCAAGAATAATGGAATGAGTAACCATTCCTTTCTTCAGGGGATCATCCCAATCTGGGGATTAAACCCAGGTCTCCTGCATTGCAGGTGGATTCTTTACCATCTGAGCCAGCAAGGAAGCTCTTAGTTTCCCATGTAATCAAGCAAAATAGCATTCCACTCAAAATTGAGTGACTTAGAAATACTATGGGTTAGCAAGAATGTATGTATATATGCATGTATGAATGCTTCTTAAAGCTAGCTTATCATTCATCTTTATTATACCTATGAGGAAAGGAAAGCTCTGAGAGCACTTCTGTTGCTCAGTAAAGTTTTGACTCCTTGTTCATAACTATCAGCTCAGAGCTCTGTGACCTTGGACAAGTTACTTAACCTTTCAGTGCTTCAGCTTCCTTGTGTGTAAAATGATGGTATTTCCTGCTAAGATTGTCATGAAGATTAAATGTATTAACATCATATGACGTTTAGAACAGTAGCAAGTACAGACAGCACTCAATAAGAATTAGCTGTTATTATATACGTATATCCCCTGGAGGAGGTCATGGCAACCCACTCCAGTATTCTTGCCTGGAGAATCCCCATGAACAGAGGAATCTGGTGGGCTACAGTCCTCGGGGTCACAAAGAGTTGGACATGACTGAGCAACTAAGCACGCATACATATATATGTAAAATTTTCTCATTTGTATGCAACTTTAAGGCATGCACGCCCATGCACCCTGGTCTCACTCAGCTTATTCAGTAAGGTTTGTTCTGGGTGACATTTGACTGTTTCCAAAAATCAAATCCACTTTCCATGGGCAAAGATTTTCCTTCATAAAGCTTACTCAAAAGGGGTGAGTTGTCTCCTCTGAATACAGTTCTTATGGAGGACACTAAAGATACTTTTGGCAAATAAGTCTGGCTAGTTAAGTGAGTCGCTAGATGTCTACTTTAAAGGGAAAAGCAGTCATTTCAGTGTACAAATGATTGCCTCATTACTTTATTACATACCAGAAGGGAGTTTGGGGTGGAATATCTAAGAAGTATAACAGAACCACTGCAAGTTGTTCTGTCATTTAGCATTTAATTAAAAATAACTAGGAAAACAGCTAATTGAAATACTCAGTACAACTATTTTTTTTTTTTTTTTTTTTTGTGACAGACTATGTTGACTGAGTTTTCCAAATTACTAAAAGCATTCAGGCAGTTCAGGGAATTTGAGTCTAGTAACCCTTCAGCTCCTTTTATTTAGAATGTTGGCATTTTACACTAGTGTCAAATATGATAATTATTTTTCACAGATATTGAGTTTAATAAAGTAATTGCTAAAACACATCTCCACATTTGGCTCTCCAAGACCAAGTCTGTAAAATTTTTGAGCTCCAGACAGTAACTTAATACTGAATATTTGCCTGTCAATGGTCTAAGAGATGTGTCCTCATTGAGAAGGGAAAGAATGGAAACCAGACGGCGAAGTCATTGCAATTCTAATCGAGGACAACTGTGATCCCTGAGTTCCGTGTAAATTAGTCATCACAGATTGAAAACAAACAACCGAGTAGACCCAAACACATAAACCTCACCATCACTTGAGCCGATTAGATATTCAGAGGGAAATCTCACTTTTTAATATGTTATAGAATCACACGAATGCATATGTGTTGGCATCAGCAGTTTTGACAGATGCAGCTTAAAATAGGAGAAATGCAAAAATAGATACAGCAATTTTAATGTGGCCTAAGCAATGGCAAGAAATATTTACCACATGATGAACCTTCACTCCAATATAACTGATTGCAAAGTAAACAAAGATGGAATGTGCACTGAATTAAGTAATGATTTTCTAATAATTATTAAGTACAAAGTGATTAATTTATGGTTACTTTTGATATGATATTATGATAACATAAATTTTTTTGTGGGTAATTGATATGGACTGAATGTTTGTGACCCTCCAACACTCAAATGTGGAAGCCCCAATCTCCAACATGATTGTGTTTGGATGTGGGGCCTTGGGAGAAAATTGGGTCATGAAGGTGCCCCCCCGTGGTGGGATTAGTGCCCTTCCAAGAAGAGACAGAGAAAACGAGGACAGAGCTGGAAGGCGGGTGCGGGTCTGACCCTGAGTAAGGGAGAGAAGGAAGGAAGAAAGCCTGAGTGGAAGTACAGCAATGCTGCTGGGGGGCCCTTGAGTCCAAACTTCCCACCCGAGGACTGGTGGGCCCCCAGGAGTGCCACTGCTCGATGTCCTTGTTGTGGGCAGTAAACACTGAGGAGCAGCATGTGGAAGCATGGCCATGGTAAGAAATGTGGTGATGGATTTCAGTGCATAACAGCTAGAGCTGTTGATTGAACTATTCCCTTTGGTTATGCCTCTGAGGGATACATCTTCATGGCCATCACAGAGGTGCGTACAAAATGTTAGTTCCACGAATGAAGATGGGACAAAGGAAGAGAGGCATTTCCCCTCATGCTACGTTTATACCTGCCTCTTCCTCAAAGCTTTCAGTCTTTTGGCTTTGCTATCTACCTTTCTGTTGAGCATCTGTTACATACAAGCCATTCACCTGCAATGCCTCACTTGGTTCTCATGGCAACACTAGGCACCATTATTATCCATTCTCATTTTATAGGTGGGGAGAATGAGACTCCAAATAGGTTAAGTAACTTGCCCATCTTAGAAGCTGCGACACGGCAAAGATCTGTTTCATAAAGTTAACACTTAAAGTCTAGACCCTTAGCTATTAATGCTGTACATTATTAATGTAGAGGGGATACAGGTGTCAAGAGATGCACTGCCCTGCAGAGGATGGTCCCTAAAATACCAAGGAGCAGGAGTGTAGACATGAATCCCAGGCTTGGGCCAGGGTAACCATGATGTTCATTCATGAATTTGCATCATTCTTTCATTCACTCACTCATGCTTGGCCATTCATTAACTTGTTCATTCATTCAGTAAATGTTTGTCAAAGGCCTTTGCATGCCAGTCCATGGACTAAGTTTTAGTCTGTCTGTCTTTGAGGCACTCACTGTCTGCACCATCCAGCTCAGTAAGCTCCATAGGGCTGTTAAGCACCCGGTATGCTCTAGCCTAAAATGAGTTGTGGTGTGAGTATAAAATACATATGGGTTTCAAAGAGTGTGGAAGAAGTGGCTTACAAAAAATCTCATGGACAATTTTTAAAAATGCTGATTACATGTGATCATTTGGGGCTATCAGTTCAGTTCAGTTCAGTCGTGTCTGACTCTTCGCAACCCCATGAATCGCAGCACACCAGGCCTCCCTGTCCATCACCAACTCCCAGAATTCACTCAGACTCACATCCATCGAGTCAGCGATGCCATCCAGCCATCTCATCCTGTCATCCCCTTCTCCTCCTGCCCCCAATCCCTCCCAGCATCAGAGTCTTTTCCAATGAGTCAACTCTTCGCATAAGGTGGCCAAAGGACTGGAGTTTCAGCTTCAGCATCATTCCTTCCAAAGAAATCCCAGGGCTGATCTCCTTTAGAATGGACTGGTTGGATCTCCTTGCAGTCCAAGGGACTCTCAAGAGTCTTCTCCAACACCACAGTTCAAAAGCATCAATTCTTCGGTGTTCAGCTTTCTTCACAGTCCAACTCTCACATCCATACATGACCACTGGAAAAACCATAGCCTTGACTAGACGGACCTTTGTTGGCAAAGTAATGTCTCTGCTTTTCAATATGCTATCTAGGTTGGTCATAACTTTCCATTAAATAAAATATATTATTAAAATTAATCCCACCTGTTTCTTTTTATTAATACATTTTAACCATAGCTATTAGGCAGTGAAAAATGCATACTTGGCCATGTTATGAGTCTCTTGGACCCTGCTGGTCAGTTGAACAGTAAAGACAAATGCTTTAATAGCACAGAGGGCTATGGGAGACCAGAGCAAGAAGCAAATGACCGCGGAGATGTCTGCAGAGAAGGGACATTTGAACTGTCCTGGATGAGGGGGCTGCATTTGGCATTCCGGGTGGATGGTGCCATAGAGACTAAAGTGTGGGGAACTGAAGATGAACACTGCATCCAGCAATTTGGAGCTGAGATCCTAGACAGGACTCTTGTCTCAAGTTGGGTTCCCTGGGAAATAGACTCTGAACTGGAAGCTAGCATGTTTACTAAACTGCTTGTTCATTAACAAGTGCCCTTGGCTTCAGCCAGAATTAGGATGTGCGCCACCTGGGGAAGGTGCGAAACCGTGGGTGAGACGAGTCTCTGCAATCGAGGAGATTCGTGATGGGACTCATATAAGAGTGTCCCTAGAGAGCACAGTGTCAGGACCTCCCTCACAAGGCAAGCTGGTGGCCCTCACTGTGCACCCTTCAGTCATCTACAGAAATAGAGGGGCAGGGTGCTAATGTAGAGATCCCTTCCTGACTCCACGCTCTGTGCCCAGGGTCTCACATTAACTGAGTGGGTGGGAGAAGAATCAGGTCTCTGTGATGTCAGGTGGGTGCTTGGCAGTTTGTATAAATTAAAGCCAATGCAGTGGTGAA
The DNA here is from genome assembly GCF_055505025.1 of Bos grunniens. Lineage (NCBI taxonomy): Eukaryota > Metazoa > Chordata > Mammalia > Artiodactyla > Bovidae > Bos > Bos grunniens. The sequence continues at coordinate 9,527,324 of NC_141182.1, forward strand.
TTTGTATGTGTAATGCATTTACCCACAGCCCCTAGAGTACACTAGAAGACAATTTCTTGGTGTTTAAAAGATTATCCTTTTAATAATTCATTGATCTTAACAACACAATACATCAATGGTTTACACCAAAGCCATGTTTTATCTGCAATGCACTTCTAAATTGAAAGGTACCATAAAATAGCACTTAACTTTCAGAATCCATATGTTACCTAAAGCTTAGTTTCATATTTGTTTGATGATAACGAATATCCTGTCTATTTTATTATCTAGTACAAGCTCTAATTTAGGGGCTCAGGAATAAATGAGGCAATGCCTGCAGGTGGGTGGCATGTGTGTGTGTGTCCTGGAGTGTGTTTGCGGGTTTGATCTTGTAGTTTATCGTCAGCATGTGTACATCAAATGATAGTCACGAAGTGAAACACATATGCATTCCCATCTCAACTGACCCATCTGGTGTGAATCCATTTAAAAGGAAACCATTCCTCTGCTCACAACACTCATGACACCACATGTGTGGGTCTCTGCACCAAGCAGTTTCCAACTTCTGGACATCAACTGGGTGTCCTACAACTTTATTAAACTCATACACTAACTACCTGAAGCAGACCCCACAGGTTAGGAGCTCAGTCCCACAAGATTGCCCCCACCTCGGATGCCCATCAGAAGTAGTGGATCCCCAGGTGACCCATACTTCTCTCTGACTTGGCTACAAATCAAGAAATTCCACAATCCACTAACCAGATTTGATAATTTGCTACCATGGGAGTCAGGGAAATACTTTATTTTTACTGGTTTATTATAAAGGATGTTATAAAGGATACAGATGAACAGTCAGACGAGGTGGTACAGAGTGTGAGGTTGTGAAGAGTCCCGAGCACAGAAGCTCTGTTCCCATGGAGTTGGCATGCACCATCCTCCTGGTAGATGAAGATGTGCACCAACCCAGACGTTCTCCACATCCCTTATTCAGGGACCTTTATGAAGGTCACACCATATAGGCATGACCAATTTCTAGATCCGCCCCCTTGCCAGAGGATGGAGGGGTGGGGCTGGACTTCCTAATCTTCTAATTATGACTCGATCTTTCTGACCCAATCCCATCCAGAAGTTACCGAGAAGCCCACCAAGAGTCACCTCATTAGAATGAAAGATGCTCCTCTTACCCAGGAAATTCCAAAGAATTTAGGAGCTCCCTGTGAGACCCTCCTTGTCACCTTCATCACTCAGGAAATTATAAGGGTTCTAGAGCTCTGGATCAGGAGCCAGAGGCAGAGACCAAGTACATATTTATCAGTATGTCACAACATTCCTTTTACTTTGGTACCATTCCTTTGGTAGAGCATGGACCTACCAAAGCAGGCTGAACTGTTAATGTTTTCAGCATAAGTAGAGTTGAGAAGGAGCCAGATTTCTCTTTTCGTTTACTCGCCCTTACTGGTCCCACTATTTTCTGGCACACGGTATTCTGGATAAGGAGTGTGTGCAAGTGACTGTAAGTGCCGAAGGTCACCAGAGTTCCCCATTGCCTGGGAGGGAAGGTCAGAACCTGTAACATGGTCCACGTGATCGGCCCCTCCCCAACTCTCCCTTCTCATTTTCATCTCCCCTCTGGCCCAGAAACAGAGCCCTGCCTCCGCTTCCCCCAACATGTCACGTTCTTTCCCACCACCAGTACCTTTGCACCTGTCCTTCCCTCTGCCGAGAGTACTTTATCCTGAGTCCCTTTGAGATCGTGGATTTCTATCCATTCCTCTGTTTAAATGCCAGCACCACCAGAAAAAAAACAAAAAAACTTCAGTCAGTTCTGAAGTTTACCCAGCCCCAGAGTGCCACTGTTACTCATTGCATTCACCACTTTCACCAATATCTTTGTTCCCAATGGATGGGAAAAACCAGGAGGGCAGACCCAGGCAGACCCAAAGCATGGCTGGATACTCACTGTGAAGAGAATGTGAGTAAGTGACTGACCGTAAGAGGAAATGATATGCCAAAGACAGGACAAGCAGAATAAACTGTGGAGCTGAGTTTTACTTGGATATTGATGATCTGTACTGCAAGAGCGTCAGCGAGTTGATGAAGCCACAAGGCAGTTTGCCCTGGTTCAAGGAGTATACAGGTGATGATATAGAGAAGACAGATGGGGAGTGAATTCTATCAAAAAGCTTGGCTGTCTAGGGAAGGTAAGAGATAGGGAAATAACTTCAGAGGTGGGTAGAATTGAAAAGAGGATTTTTTTTTTCTTTTTAGTTTTCTAGAATAAATAAGACTTAAACATGTTTGTAAGCTGCCAGGAAGTAGCCAGTGGAGAGAAAGTGATTGAAGATGGGAGAGAAAGGAAGGGTAATTGATGGAGCAACGTCCCCAAGGAGACGTGAGGGATGAAATCAAGAGTGCGGGTCAAGAGGTGAGGCTGGGAGAGGCCAGCGCTGAGGCAGGTGATATTTCTGTGCAGGCTTTCGGCTTTTGTGCAGAAGAGTGAGGAAGGCATCAATCACCTCCTCTGTGGCTGGGTAAATGCCAGGAAATTCTACGGCAGAAACTTCCCCAAGCAGCAGGCTCAGAATTAATTGTGAGGATTAAGCATAAACCAAAAGGAGCAGGGAAGTCTTAAACACTAAATCCCAGGAATGGGGCCTTTTCGGATTAAGGAAATGCTTCTGAGAATGGTCCGGCAGCCAGAATGCGGAGGGAGACCTCTAGGTACTTGGCAACCACACGAATGCCCCTTGTAAGATTGCTTCACATGGTCAAGGTGTATGTTGATTTTTTTTTTTTTTTTTGCTGTGATTATACCTTCAGAACAAGAACACAATCTTGGAGAATTAAACACAAAACACAATTTTGGAGAATTAAAATGTCTGCATGGGAAAAAAAGGCATTTTTTGACCTTTTGTTGACATTGTCTTATTCTTGTCTCAGTTTGTTTGCAAGCGAAGCAAGGACCCCAAGTTAGAAATCTCCTTGCAGTAAGTTAGAAATCTCCTTGCAGTTGTTCAAATATGATTTAACTGAATAACAAAATCTTGGTGGAACATGGAGGATTTGCCCAATGTGGAGTGTGTGTGTGTGTCTGTATATGTGTGTAAATGAATAAATGACATTCTTGGGTGAATGTCATTTATTCGTGTCCTCCTGCCAGGGAGCAGGGGTGAGAACATGCTGACCCTGTGTTTTACCCAGCATGATGACAGTGGGCCAAGCCAGCAGTGTAAAACAAAATATAAGTATTTGGTGAACAAATGAGTGCGTGAGTGAACAGAGGAATGTATGGATCAAAGAATGAATGAATCTACCTGTCAATCTCTAGGCTCTAGAATTATTTCCTCCCCAAGGAGCACACCGTTTGGGGCATAGTGCCTAAATATCTTTCGTCAATTACAAACGTATAATAGTTATGCAGCCAGCACATATTTATTGGATTAAAGGAATCAGTGTCTGATAAACACTTAAGACAGAACTTGGCATATGCTAGGTGCAATGTGAGTGTTAAATAGATAAGTTGGACATCAACTACCAAGCCCTGGGCCAACTGCCAGGCTGTAACTCAGAGTAAAACAGACAGAGCTCCTGCCCTCAGGCAGCTTAGAATCCAAGTGGATAGCTTCACTGAACTTGCAGGACATCACTTCCCATCACTTCCATCTGCACAGCAGTTTTCCTGACCTAACTTTCACATCCTTGACCTCTGATCCCCCTGGACAATCTGAGAGGTATTAGCAACCTCATTTTCAAATCTCAGAGATTTGAGCTAAATTTCTGAGTGACTTGCCCAAGGTCACAGCTGTTCGATGGTAGAGCTAAGAAACATTCATCTGTCTGATTCTGAAGTATGGACCATTTTCTTCACACTGAATTGCCTCTCATTTGCCCACTTTCGAGTAAGAAAGAGCTAGAAGGCTTATGCTGATGGGTTTGAGGTGATTAGCGAAAGTTCGAAACTGCCATTTTTCATGAAGTCTGTAGACTGTATCTATCCACATGTCCTCACCTCCTATATAGTGTAATGCCATTCTTCACGTTCTGAGGGTGTTCCCCTTCTAAGTTAAAAATTATCAGACCTACAGGGAAGAAGGGTTCCCTGGGGATTTGCTTTATAAAATAAACAGAAATCAATTTTGACTTGTTTTCTAATCATGATAAATGAAGCCAGGTTAGAGGAAAAAAAGTCCTAGCATTAGTCGAGGATCATTTTGCCAGGATGCATTGGTCTTTGACAAGCAATTAAGAAGCCCTCTGATTGTGGCTGGCACTGCCACGGCTCAGCACCTTCTTGATTAATTCTGATTTTCATTCTTTCCTTGGGATTTATTTACTCATTTCACCTGGAATGTGTTTAGCTTCTTAACCCACCCCTCCCCACTTTCCTCATGTGTTTCTTTGCTTGGCTTCTTCCAACTTTACCTCCCCATAAATCAGTGCCATATTCATTCATGTTGGCAAAATATTAATACCTCAGCATCTTGGCATTTGTCCTTGCTTCCTTCTATCCTTCCTTCCTCCCTTTTTTATCTAAGCCCACCTCAGTTGACCTTCTTTATTTCCATCTCGATAATTCTTTTAAAATGCAGAGGATGTTTGGCTTGGGCTGCTTGGTAGGGAGGGGTTTCATCCAATGTGAGCAAGCTACCAATGGTGGGTTTTGAAATACCTATTGGTGAGAAGTCTGGACAAAATTGAAGGGTCTTGGAGAAGCTACAAGAGATATCAATATTATACCATGAACATCACCATCTTCATCCTCACGACCTTACTGTTAACTGTGCATTCTTGCTCTAGTCCAGGCATTGAGCCTGCCTCTTTCATAGGTTCTTTCTTTTAATCCTTGCAACTACCCTACAAAGACGGTAACGGTGGCCTTGATTTACAGACAAAGCAACGGGGACTCAGGGAATTTAAATCCCATGAGCAGTATGTGGTGATACCAGCCCTCAAGCCTCTGTCCCTGAATTATTAATAGGATAACCCACAGCAGGCACTAATTCACACATGGCAGGGACAACAGCAACGCAGACCGGACACTTCCAACGCAGATCATGTGACCCAGCACCTTGCAGGACTCAGTTTGCATGGCCACCCTATTGCATCACGAGTCTCGAAGGGCTGAGATCTACTCTCGACGGTCCCTCTCAGCCTACCCCATATGGGGACAGGAGTGACTCGGTGGGTGTTTGGCCCTCTGAAGGGTCTTTGGGTACCCTGGCGGTCCCCAGTGGACTGTCCCTTGTGTAAAGTGGGAGCACTGCTTCATGGTCAATGGGCTTGTGTCTTCAGACACTCCTCCCACTCCATTCCCTCCTGATCCAGAGCCTCCTAGTTATTCACCAGCCATTCCTTTCCTCTCACCCTGGGGACTTGAGCCCTTTCCTTTTCCTTTTGATGATTTTTTTTTTTTTAACTTAGCCCTGGCGGCCTCTGGAAAATGTTTCTCACAGTCTAGTTGCCCTGGGAACATTTTACTTGGAGCCCAGACTCTACCATGGTTCTCTCTCTTCAAGGGGCAAGAGGTACAGGGAAAGGGAATGGGCACTGATAGAGTACCACGTGTATCAGGCGCCTGGGGTGATCCTTAGAGCACCTTCACCTTAAAGAGCTAGGTTTGTTATCCAAGTTTCATGAACAAGAACACTGAAGTATGGAGAGCTTGCGTAGATGAAAAAAAGACCCTCTAGGTAGGAAGTGGTGAATCAGAATGAGGACCAGCATCTGGGTTCTCTCCACTCCAAATCCTGGTCTCTCTCTCCCTTCTCCTATCTACTACTCCCTGGAAGTCATAGAACCCTGTGATTTTCTTCTAAACTACTTTTTCTATTAAAATTATAACTTGTCGTTAAAATATTTAAGCACGCAAATTAACTGGTGCTAATCATGATGTTTCAAAAAGTGACAGGCAATTTAGAGTGAGATTTAAAAAATAAAATCTAAATATAACTTGGCATCTTTTGTAATAAATACAAACCTTTGTCAATCATGACTTTATCTAACCCTGATATGCCTCACTTCTAAACAGTACAGAGCATTCTGACTCATCCACCGTTTTGCCAGGCTCAGAAGTGTGTAAGAAGTTTACATAAGTTCTGGTACTTCCCAACATTTTGGCATCCAAAGCAGTTGCAAGTAGCTTTCTGTTGAGTTTCTAATCTCTTTGAAGAGAGATTGAAATGATGACTTTCAACAAAGATTGGGAGAAGATGTCAAGTTTTCTCCTAGACACCCTCGTTAATACACATCTTGAATCCTTTGTCCTTTTCCACTTTGTAGTAAATTAAGACAGAGAAAAATGATCTCCCGATAGGATGAGTGGTCTCTGGGAAGAAGCGAGTGATACATGGATGAGCAATCATGCATCACAGTCTTTGTTCTGTGGTCGGGTGTCACCCATGCCTCCACACTGGCAACTAGTGGTCAGCACTTGCCAGAGCTGGCCTTCTGCTCCCGACCAGCTCGGTCACTGGACTAGCTGGGCATTACTCCTGGGCTATGATTTCCCGTGAGGGGGGTGCTCCACCCAAAGTAGACAAACTTTAAGTTTCCTCCGTGGCTCCAACATTCTATAGGCTCCGACTCTTAATTACTGCACTTTGCTTCCTCCCTGGAAATTTCTTACTGCGTCTGTGAAAGGAATGGCAGTGTCTCTCCAGGGGAAGTGGGAGGAGGCCAGGGAGCACTGGGAGGGAGCACAGTGAGCCTCTGCTGCGCTGCTGGTCGTTTCCCAGAACCACCTGGTGTGATGAAAAGAGAGGAAGAGGCTGAGACTCACTGTGCTGGGGACCATCTCTCCACCAGCGAATTTTTTAGGTGATGATCTTGGGGCCTAGAGAAGTGAAGTGACTCACCCAGGGTCACTAAGCAATTCATAATATACCTAACCCTTAAGAGCAAAATGAGTCTTATTTTTATCTGACAGTTATTTCTAAGAAAGAGAAGTGGAAGGTGCTCAGTCGTATCCAACTCTGTGGCCCCATGGACTGTAGAGTCCATGGGATTCTCCAGGTCAGAATACTGGAGTGGGTAGCTGTTCCCTTCTCCAGGGCATCTTCCCAACCCAGGGATCAAACCCAGTCTCCTGCATTGCAGGCAAATTCTTTACCAACTGAGCCACAAGGGAAGCCCAAGAAAGAGAAAATCTACCATAAAAACAGAACTTCAAGTTTTACAAAATGGATCCACTCTGTGTATAAGAATTCTTACAGAAAGTTAGGGAAAAAATCACTTGTAAACGAAAATTAGAACTTCCTGAACAGAAGTGTTCATACAGTGACTAAGTGAAGGTTATCAGAGAGCCTGTGTCCCCTTAGACCAGTGCTAGCCAACACACAGTGTAAGCCACATAAATAAGTTTAAATTTCCTAGTAGCCAATCAAAAAAGTAAAAGAAATCAATTTTAATGATATACTTTTACTCAATATATCTAAAAAATTATTTCAACATATACTCAATGTAGTTAATTCCTGAGACATTTGACTTTTTGGTAATATGTCTTTGAAATCCAGTGCGCATTTATTTTATACTTTAAGTACATGTCGATTTGGATAAGCCACGTTCCAAGTGCTTCATAACTACATGTAGTTAATGGCTACCATGTTGCAGTGTGGCTCTTTCTCTCCATACTTCTCTTTTCCCAGTCCCTATCAAAACTTATGCTACTGGAGATCAGTGGAGAAATAACTCCAGAAAGAATGAAGGGATGGAGCCAAAGCAAAAACAACACCCAGTTGTGAATGGGACTGGTCATGGAAGCAGGGTTTGATGCTGTAAAGAGCAATATTGCATAGGAATCTGGAATGTTAGGTCTATGAATCAAGGCAAATTGGAAGTGGTCAAACAGGAGATGACAGGAGTGAACACTGACATTCTAGCAATCAGTGAACTAAAATGGACTGGAATGATGAATTTAACTCAGATGACCATTATATCTACTACTGTGGGCAGGAATCCCTTAGAAGAAATGAAGTAGCCATCATGTCAAGAAAAGAGTCCAAAATGCAGTACTTGGGGGCAATCTCAAAAATGACAGAATGATCTCTGTTCGTTTCCAAGGCAAACCATTCAATATCATGGTAATCCAAGTCTATGCCCCAACCAGTAATGCTGAAGAAGCTGAAGTTGAACAGTTCTATGAAGACCTACAAGACCTTCTAGAGCTAACACCCCAAAAAAGATGTCCTTTTCATTATAGGGGACTGGAATGCAAAAGTATGAAGTCAAGAAACACCTGCAGTAACAGGCAAAATTGGCCTTGGAACATGGAATGAAGCAGGACATAGGCTAATAGAGTTCTGCCAAGAGAACACACTGGTCATAGCAAACACTCTCTTCCAACAACACAAGAGAAGACTCTACACATGGACATCACCAGATAGTCGATACTGAAATCAAATTGATTATATTCTTTGCAGCCAAAGATGGAGAAGCTCTATACAGTCAGCCAAAACAAGACCAGGAGCTGGCTGTGGCTCAGACCATGAACTCCTTATTGCCAAATTCAGACTTAAATTGAAGAAAGTGGAGAAAACCACTAGACCATTCAGGTATGATGTAAATCAAAGCCCTATACAGTGGAAGTGAGAAATAGATTTAAGAGACTAGATCTGATAGACAGAGTGCCTGATGAACAATGGATGGAGGTTCGTGACATTGTACAGGAGACAGGAATCAAGACCATCCCCAAGAAAAAGAAATGCAAAAAAGCAAAATGGCTATCTGAGGAGGTCTTACAAATAGCTGTGAAGAGAAGGGAAGCCAAAAGCAAAGGAGAAAAGGAAACATATAAGCATCTGAATGCAGAGTTCAAAAGAATAGCAAGGAGAACTAAGAAAGCCTTCCTCAGCGATCAATGCAAAGAAATAGAGGAAAACAATATAACGGAAAAGACTAGAGATCTCTTCAAGAAAATTAGAGACACCAAGGGAACATTTCACGCAAAGACAGGCACAATAAAGGACAGAAATGGTAGGGACCTAACAGAAGCAGAAGATATTAAGAAGAGGTGGCAAGAATACACAGAAGAACTATACAAAAAGATTTGCACTACCCAGATAATCATGATAGTGTGATCACTCACCTAGAGCCAGACATCCTGGAATGTGAAGTCAAGTGGGCCTTAGGAAGCATCACTATGAACAAAGCTAGTGGAGATGATGGAATTCCAGTTGAGCTATTTCAAATCCTGAAAGATGACACTGTGAAAGCGCTGCACTCAATATACCAGCAAATTTGGAAAACTCAGCAGTGGCCACAGGACTGGAAAAGGTCAGTTTTCATCCAAATCCCAAAGATAGGCAATGCCAAAGAATGCTCAAACTACCGCACAATTGCACTCATCTCACATGCTAATAAAGTAATGCTCAAAATTCTCCAAGCCAGGCTTCAGCAATACATGAACTTTGAACTTCCACATGTTCAAGCTGGTTTTAGAAAAGGCAGAGGAACCAGAGATCAAATTGCCAACATCTGCTGGATCATCGAAAAAGCAAGAGAGTTCCAGAAAAACATCTATTTCTGCTTTATTGACTATGCCAAAGCCTTTGACTGTGTGGATCACAATAAACTGTGGAAAATTCTGAAAGAGATGGGAATACCAGACCACCTGACCTGCCTCTTGAGAAACCTGTATACAGGTCAGGAAGCAACAGTTAGAACTGGACATGGAACAACAGATTGGTTCCAAATAGGAAAAGGAGTATGTCAAGGCTATATATTGTCACCCTGCTTATTTAACTTATATGCAGAGTACATCATGAGAAACGCTGGGCTGAAGGAAGCACAAGCTGGAATCAAGATTGCCGGGAGAAATATCAATAACCTCAGATATGCAGATGATACCACCCTTATGGCAGAAAATGAAGGAGAACTAAAGAGCATCTTGATGAAAGTGAAAGATGAGAGTGAATAAGTGGGCTTTATTAAAGCTCAATGTTCAGAAAACTAAGATCATGGCATCCAGTCCCGTCACCTCATGGCAAATAGATGGAGAAACAGTGGAAACAGAGGCTGACTTTATTTTTCTGGGCTCAAAAATCACTGCAAATGGTGATTGCAGCCATGAAATTAAAAGACGCTTACTTCTTGGAAGGAAAGTTATGACCAACCTAGACAGCATATCCTTCAGAATGGGAAAAAATAATAGCAAATGAAGCAACTGACAAACAACTAATCTCAAAAATATACAAGCAACTCCTACAGCTCAACTCCAGAAAAATAAATGACCCAATCAAAAAATGGGCCAAAGAACTAAATAGACATTTCTCCAAAGAAGACATACAGATGGCTAACAAACACATGAAAGGATGCTCAACATCACTCATTATCAGAGAAATGCAAATCAAAACCACTATGAGGTACCATTTCACGCCAGTCAGAATGGCTGTGATCCAAAAGTCTACAAGCAATAAATGCTGGAGAGGGTGTGGAGAAAAGGGAACCCTCTTACACTGTTGGGAATGCAAACTAGTACAGCCACTATGGAGAACAGTGTGGAGATTCCTTAAAAAACTGGAAATAGAACTGCCTTATGATCCAGCAATCCCACTGCTGGGCATACACACTGAGGAAACCAGACGGGAAAGAGACACGTGTACCCCAATGTTCATCGCAGCACTGTTTATAATAGCCAGGACATGGAAGCAACCTAGATGCCCATCAGCAGATGAATGGATAAGAAAGCTGTGGTACATATACACAATGGAGTATTACTCAGCCATTAAAAAGAATACATTTGAATCAGTTCTAATGAGGTGGATGAAACTGGAGCCTATTACACAGAGTGAAGTAAGCCAGAAGGAAAAACACCAATACAGTATACTAACGCATATATATGGAATTTAGAAAGATGGTAACAATAACCCTGTGTACGAGACAGCAAAAGAGACACTGATGTATAGATCAGTCTTGTGGACTCTGTGGGAGAGGGAGAGGGTGGGGAGATTTGGGAGAATGGCATTGAAACATGTATAATATCATGTATGAAACGAGTCACCAGTCCAGGTTCGATGCACGATACTGGATGCTTGGGGCTGGTGCACTGGGACGACCCAGAGGGAGGGTATGGGGAGGGAGGAGGGAGGAGGGTTCAGGATGGGGAACACAGGTATACCTGTGGTGGATTCATTTCGATATTTGACAAAATTAATACAATATTGTAAAGTTTAAAAATAAAATAAAATTTAAAAAAAAAAAAAAGCAGAAACATTACCAACAAAAATCTGTCTAGTCAAGGCTATGGTTTTTCCAGTGGCCATGTATGAATGTGAAAGTTGGACTATAAAGAAAGCTGAGTGCCAAAGAATTTATGTTTTTGAACTGTGGTGTTGAAGACTCTTGAGAGTCCCTTGGACTGCAAGGAGATCCAATCAGTCCATCCTAAAGGAGATCAGCCCTGGGTGTTCATTGGAAGGACTCATGTTGAAGCTTAAACTCCAATACTTTGGCCACCTGATGCGAAGAGCTGACTCATTTGAAAAGACCCTGATGCTGGGAAAGATTGAGGGCAGGAGGAGAAGGAGAAGGAGGGCAGGAGAAGAGGATGAGATGGTTGGATGGCATCACCAGACATGGGTTTGGGTAGACTCCGGGAGTTGGTGACGGACAGGGAGGCCTGGTGTGCTGCATTTCATGGGGTCGAAAAGAGTTGGACACGACTGAGTGACTGAACTGAACTGAATCAAAACTTATCTTTCAAAGAATATTTAAATAGAATGTACACTGATTTTTAATAAAATACATACATGTATATTTATGTAAACATATATATGTATATACATATGTGTGTGTGTGTGCTAAGTCACTTCAGTTGTGTCTGATTCTTTTCTACCTTATGGACTGTAGTCCGCCAGTCTCCTCTGTCCATGAGATTCTCCAGGCAATAACACTGGAGTGGGTCCCCATGCCCTCCTCCTGGGGATCTTCCCGATCCAGGGATGCAAACTGCATCTCCTGGGGCTTCTGCATTGCAGGTCGATTCTTTACCTCTGAGCCACAGGGGAAGCCCATCTATGTGTGTGTATATATATGTAAATATATATTTATGCTTATATACGTACAGAGAGAGAGAGAACTATTCCAAGGCAGCGCAGAAAGAGGATTTCATAGTGTAGTTTCTTAAGCCAGATGGAGAAGTTCCTGAAGTAGCATTTCTCCATTTCAGGCTTCCAGATTTTCAGAAGCTCTTTATTAAGAGCCTTATAGCTTAAGAGTCTCCCCACTAACCTCGTAGATTAGCAGACCTCCGAGGCAGCAACTTAGAACAGGATGGGCCCTTAGTCTAACTCCAGTTTTTGTCACTGTATCCAAATTTTGGCCGTTCGTTCAGGAAGGCCCACAAAAGCAAGAACAAACTAGTTGGCATTGCCACATTTGACCCTTGCCATGGTCTAGAAACTTGGGGATCTTAAAAGGATATTTCCTAGCTGAGAAAGAGGAATATGATAAACTCAGGCTTCTCATAGCAAAGGTTTAAATGAGGGCACACACCTGGAGAAGGCAATGGCACCCCACTCCAGTACTTTTGCCTAGAAAATCCCATGGGCGGAGGAGCCTAGTGGGCTGCAGTCCATGGGGTTGCTAGAGTCGGACACGACTGAGCGACTTCACTTTCACTTTTCACTTTCATGCATTGGAGAAGGAAATGGCAACCCACTCCAGTGTTCTTGCCTGGAGAATCCCAGGGACAGGGGAGCCTGGTGGGCTGCCGTCTATGGGGTCGCACAGAGTCGGACACGACTGAAGCGACTTAGCAGCATCTGAAAATGCCTTGTACCTGGAGCTGCAGTGGAAAAAAACAAAAAAAACTACCACAAGCTTAAAACAACAGAGGTTCATTTTCTCACAGTTCTGGAGACTACAACTCTGAAATCATTGAATTTATACCCTTCCCTAATCAAGTACGACCTTGTCTTAACATAATTACAGCTGCAAAGATCTTATTTCCAAATATGGTTTTCCCTTTTTTCTGAATATGTGATAGTTGCAGCCATATGGAATATAGCCTTTTCAAACTGGTTTCTTTCACTGAGAAATACATGTTTAAGATTTTCCCCACCTATTTTCATGGCCTGATAGCTCATTTCTTTTTCATCACTGCATAACATTCCATTTTATGAGTATTCCAAGCTGCTTTTCACCGATTCTAAGCTACAAAATGACTGTCTCTAACTTTGAAAGCCAAGTCTAGAGTAACATTAGCAGATCCTTCCTGGGCACAGCCTCTTGTGCAGGAAGCTGGGAATTCAGCTCCACACCATCTTCCATGCCCTGCCCTTGTCTCTGAAATACCCCATACTTCTGCTCCAAGGACCTTCTAGAAAGCTGTGTAATTTGCTTAATTGAAAACAGCATATTACTTGGGGGAAATAAGGTATGTGTTGGATTTATTTTGCTCATGATTCTATCAGAAGAGACCTGAAGAAAGAATAATTAGGGATGGGAAGAGGACAGGTCAGGTTTGAAATGAGGAAGGAAAAAGAAAATACTGGAAGCTTGACATTCCCCAGGATATTACCCTATGGGAGCCAAGGGTGATGAGGGAGAGAACCTGTGAAAAGAAGTGTCTTCTCATGGAATTAAAATTCCAGAATGTTCCAGAAAGTGCCAGATGCAGGACCAAGTAGGGCCAGCTAGTGGTGAAAACCACTCCCATATATGGACAGGGTTGCAGGTCATGGACGTCAAAAGTGCTCTCAGTGAATTTCCTACAATGAACACGCACCCAGGTTGGCACCAGGGGTCATCCACCAACAGGCATGGCAACAGAAAAATGCCTTTATAGAACATATTAAAAAATTCAGAGACTATATATAAATTCATTTTATTTTAAAATTCAGAAAAACATAAACTCCCTTTTCTTCCCTGTGACCATATTCCTCTCTTAGAGGTAACCACCGTAATTAGTTTGATGGATATCCTTCCAGAGGTTTCTCTGGGCATTTATACGCATAAATATATATGTCCACTGATACATAGATGTTTATGATATGGGTGAGCCATATATAACAGAGATAATACTATGTACAGTTTTCTTCAATTTGGCTTTTAATTTTTCAAGTCCTTTGTTGCATAATACTATTTTCTATGGACATATAATATTTATAAATCATATACAAAAAAGGAATAGATACTTCTTCCCAGTTTTTGCCATTAAACATGGTAGATGTATTAATGTTTACCAATATCTAGCACTTTTCTACTTCCTGGTCATAAGAGGTTATACTTCCCTACATTCTTGATGTCAGCCATCACCATGTCACTTGATCTTACCACGGAAATGTCTGCGGAAGTGGCATGTGTCACTTCCAGACTGAAGTATATAATTGTTGGTGCTCAATTCTCCAGTCTCCCTCTTGCACCCCATAAGAGGCTGCTGTCTTGGTCATCTAGGTCCCTGGGTGTTTTTGATCATCAGAATCCAGCTGCTGCCCTGCACAGGGCAAGGAGCTTAAGCAAGGAATAAATCCTTCTTGTTCTAAGTCATGGAGACTCTCACAGTCTTTAGTATCACTGTGTAACCTGTCCTATTCTGGCTGACATTCACTGCCAAGAGCAGCCTTGTGCTTCTTTCCAGAGCATCTCTCCAGGAGTGAATGTCTGTTACAAAGTCAAAATATTAAATTGCTTTTAAAGTTTATACTTTTACATCCAGTCCCTACCTTTTGTCCCTTGGCTCCTCTACATCTCTTGATTTTAAACTCCTTTCTATTATTTATTCATGGTTTATTAGATAAATGCCTTCCCCAGACAATCTAGGAGCTCCCTGGAGTCTGCCGGTTGTTTTGCCCAAGCCTCCAGTGTTAGTGATTGTTTCATTAAACTCTAATCTCAAGGCTAATCCCTGCTGGAAAATGTGTTCTGTCCTATAAGAAGGCTCCCAGACTCTGAATCTCAAACCACGAACCACGCTGTGCGGGTGTTTTGCGGTGCTTATTGGTGGTCACATGACAGTGTTATTTTTCTCTGAACATTTCTAGTATGATTCACACACTATAAAATGATTACCTTTTGGTTTGGGAGATACTAAGTTAGAAAACGGGAGTTCTAAAGCTCTGTATTCTCCTTCAGAGCACAGCGAGGTGTCCATTCCTACCCAGGGGGCCAACGATGCTGCCAGCTTCCCAGTTGATGAGTTTATTCAGCTCTGATGGGGGCAGCTGTTGTTTAGTCGCGGAGCTGTGTCTGACTCTTTGTGACCCCATGGACTGCAGCACACCCGGCTTTCCTGTCCATTACCAACTCTCAGAGCTTGCTCAAACTCATGTCCATTGAGTCGGTGATGCCACCTAACCATCTCAACCTCTGTCGTCCCCTTCTCCTCCTTCCCTCGATCTTTCCCAGCACCGGGGTCTTTTCCAATGAGTTGACTCTTCGCATCAGGTGGCCAAAGTACTGTAGCTTCAGCATCAGTCCATCCAATGAATATTCAGGGTGGATTTCCTTAGAATTGACTGGTTTAAGCTCCTTGTCCAGCTGGGACAGCAAATAGAATGGGGGTTTCTTTGAAGCTGGTGAGCTGCGTGCAGAACTTAGCAGCAGGGCAGGGCTGAACTTAGCAGCAGCTGAAGTTGATGTAAGCTCAGAGCTCAGCCCAGCTGCAGGACAAAGCCTGCCTAGTAACTTCTGGACTCTAATCCCCAGGGTGGAGGGACCTGAGATCCCATGTTAATGGGAAGTATAAGAAAGCCAAGAGCCAAAACAGAACTTTGAGAGCTCTAGAACTGAATCACACAGTTTCCCTGAGCAATGCAATTCTTTGTGACTTTCATTCATTCACACATCTCATCAAGGTGTGAGGTGTAATGTAGTTTGTGTGAAAAACTCCTGCCAGAAGAGGAAAACCAGGAGTCTATGTTAGCTTCAAGAAAAGAGTTGTCAGTTCAGCTGAGTATGACCCCTGCATTTGTCACATCCTTCTCATCTTGCCTTTCCCCTCCCCACAAAACTGCAATGGCTCCTTGATGTTCATGACATCACCCCTTTAGGACAGAGTGACCTGGAGAGGGCTCTGCAGAGGCTGAAATCTGAACCTTGATGATGCCTCCTGCTTACTGTACAGCCCTGAATAAATCCTTCCTCGTCTGACTGTGTCTCCATCTGTAACATGGGGATAGTGACAGTGCCCACCTCACAAGGTGTTGGTCAGGATTAGATGCCCTGACCCCGAAACAGATGATGCAGGGTTCTGAGGTTTCGCGGGGAGCAGTACTCAGGCGCCGTGACGCAGACGGTGCCCAGTAGACATGGCATTCATCTTCCTTCTATGACCATTCACTCACCGCCAAACTTCAACTGCAGGGCATGGATCACCCTCAGACCCAGGCCCCAGGCTTCTGGCCTGGAATCTCACTTCTGCCACCGAGTTCCCTAGAGGCCCCATCAAATGTTTGATCCGCACCCACCAGCTGATGTCCCAGAGCCTTCAGTGTCCAGTACTCTGGCCTTGTCCAGCCGCCTGGGCTTCCAAACACCCCGGTGAACCCGAGGTGCTCGTCATTCACTCTTTGACCATGTCCAGTCCTGCCTTCTCTGCACAGGCCTCAGAGACCCCCGCTGCCACTGCTCTAATCTGACAGCTGCTCCTGCACTCTCCTGAGCCCTCCCATCACCATGGTTACCAGCGGGGAGAGCAGCTTTTCTTCCTTCCTCTTCTCCTCCAAATCTCCAACCTCTCCCTCCTCCGTCTCATTGTCTGTGCCCCTCCTTTGAGACTCACCCAAGCTCTTCCTCTTTCTGCTAATGTAGCACTTTTCACATGTCTGTCTTATTTTCTTGCCAATTTAATAAACTCATCAAGGATGGGGGGTTGCCATAACTGAAGCCCTCAGTCACAACGTGAGGGAACTAAGTTCGAGCCTACCTAAATTAAAATTTCCTACACAACTCTAAAGTCTTTATGGGTCTCAACGACACAAGTGAAGTTCAGACAACCAGGAAATTAATGCATGAGTGAATGCAAACAGGCTGACATTTTCTCAGTTAACTAGGGTCTTCCGATCTAGCATAAAACCCTCCGCTAGGTCAGAGCAGTTCTTAAAGTAGTTGAGTGATTAATATGAAAGATAGGGAGTACATAAAATAGTTTGATTAAAATACTCCTAGATGGATATACTTCACTGACGCCCAGAAGAAAGAGAGCAAGTATAATCTGTATCTTCAATTTCTGCATCTGAGGACAACAGAGCCCCTAAACTGAGACTCTTTCAATGTTTGTCATCTCAGCATTGTAAAATGTTTGATCCCCATTCCAAATGCAGGAATGTGGGGGTGGGGCTGGGGAAGCCCATTATCTGAGTTGATGAATGAGGTTCTCTGAGTAAATGTGTGTTTAATACAAAATAAATAAATAAAAATGCAGTAGAAATGGAACTCAGACTTAAAAATGGAATTTAAGCTAAAACATATTTACTGATACAAAGTGAATTATAGTTTAGCTTTTTTCCCCCTGCAAAGGACAGAAAGTAGGGAGAGGCAGACAGTAGGGAGATGCTCTGGGAGGCTACTGCTGTTGGCTCTTCAGAAATATGCAGACCTTCAGCAGATGCACCTGATCTTAGCCAAAAGGCCGAGAAGCGATGGATGGCATCACCGACTCGATGGACATGAGTTTGAGAAAGCTCCGGGAGTTGGTGATGGACAGGGAAGCCTGGTGTGCTGCAGTCCATGGGGTTGCAGAGAGTCTGACACGACTGAGCAGCTGAACTGAACTGACCTCAGAAGGTGCAGAGGATCTTCTAGCCACACCATGTGCCCTGACCCACTGTACATGGAACCTTCTCTTTCCCTGCACTGTGTCCCCACCTTCCACCCAGGGCTGTAACAGAGGGAACAAGGTGGGAATCTAGGTCTTCTCCATCAGAGCCAGCTGTGAATAAAGCCTAGGAGGCAGTCATGGGGAAACAGTCCTAAAAGTGACAGTCCTGCCCCAGCCGGGAGTTCAGGTAAATTAAAGTAGGAGATACTGAGGTTGACAGATATGCTAGTGTGACGGATGAGGGCTGGACGAGGAGGAAGGGCCACTGAGGAGTGTCTCCCTTTGGCATCGCACGAGCAGACCCTTCAGGGGTTCTGGACACCTACTTTATTGGGGAAACAAAGGAGACACAGGTGGAGAAATAGGGGGTCGACACAGGGAAGGGAAGGTCACTAGCAGGGAAGCTTGGCTCGTTAAGACAGGAACCAATGTGGGTGTGTGGTGGGGGATTGTGCCAATGGAGCTTAGTCCTTGAGGGGAACGCTGAGAAGGGCACAAAGCTTGCTCAGAGTTATCCCACCCGAGGGGCAAGGGAGCCCTGGGGTATTTATACCCCTCTTTCTCTCAGGCATTGTGTGAAAGCTGGTGGAGCACAGTTAGCCAAAGCCCTCTGGTAACGAAGGGTGATGCGGCATTGAAAGAGCAACGGTTAAACTAAACAGGCTCTTCTCCTGCAGTCTTATCAGACAGTCCAGCAATCACAGGATCTGATTAAAATCAAATCCTTGGATTTACCCAAAGGAGTTGAAAACTCCTGTCCACACAGGAACCTGCACAAGGATGTTTATAGCAGCTTTATTCATGATTGTCAAATTTTAGAAGCAACCAAGATGCCCTTGGTGAGTAGATAAATAATGCAGATGAGTAGATAAATACTGTGTGGTAAGTTGGTGATGGGGGCTTCCCTGGTGGCTCAGGGGTAAAGAATCTGCCTGTAATGCAGGAACCTCAGGAGACACGGGTTCGATCCCTGGGTTGGGAAGATCCCTTGGAGGAGGGCATGGCAACCCATTCCAGTATTCTTGCCTGAAGGATCCCACGGACAGAGGAGCCTAGAGGGCTATAGTCCATAGGGTCTCAAAGAGTCAGACGCGACTGAAGCGACTTGGCACACACACATGCAAGTTGGTGAGTAGATAAATAATGTGTGGCCCATTCAGACAATGGAATACTATTCAGCACAAAAAAGAAATGAATTATCAAGCCATGAAAAGACATGGAGGAAACTTAAATGCATAGTGCTATGTGAAAGAAGCCAATTTTAAAAGGCTACATGTAATGTGTCATTCCAACAAAATGGCATTCTGGAAGAGGCAAAGCTTTGGAGACAGTGAAGAGAACAGTGGATGCCAGGGGTTTAGAGGGGAGAGAATGTTGAGTATTGCAGAGCAGAGAGGATTTTTAGGGCAGTGAAACTACTCTATAAGATACTATATTGGTGAATATACATCATTATTGTTGTTGCTGTTGGTAAATCATGTCCGACATTTTTTGCGACTCATGGACTGTAGCCTGCCAGGCTTTGCTGTCCATGGGATTTCCTAGGCAAGAATACTGGAGTGGATTGCCGTTTCCTTATACATTTGTCCAAACCCATAGAATGTACAATACCAAGAGTGAACCCTGATGGAAAACTGTGGACTTTGGGTGGTGAGGTGTCAGGGTAGGTTCATCAGTTGTACAAACAAACCCCTCTAGTAGGGGAAGTTGGTAATAGGGAGAGCTATTCCTGTGTTGGTGCAGGAGGCACATGGGAAATCTCTGTGCCTCCCTCTTAATCATACTATGAGCCTACAATTACTCTAAAAAAACTGTCAGTGAAAAAGAAAAAGAGCAGTGACAGTGGTCGGACAAGGACAGGCATGGAATGCTGAGAAAAGAAGCTTTGAGAGATGAAGAGAGAACTCTAGCCAGTACCTCCTTGCTACCAGGGACTTGGCAGGCTTTTGCCAGAAGCTCGATTAGATTCTGGAGCAAGCTTCTCCTAGGCACAATGTGTACCACCCCCTGCAGTCCACCACCAGGGCCCGCTTATCGCAAATAATAACGCATGGTGTATGTCGAGTACTAACTGTGTGCCCCCTATAATATGGTAAGGATCAGTCATTCAAAGCAGATTATCCATTGTTGCAAAACTAGTAAGTAGGGAAATTGGTCATTTGTTTTTTTCAACTCAGCCACCTGCAGGTGTCTTAGCCGTGACACCTACCAAGAATTTTCTCTCTAAAATAACCCAGGCGCCTACCAGTAATTAGCAAGGCTGATTTTATCAACAAATGAAACTAGCTCCAAAAAGTAGCAGAGCAAAGAAGCTGAAGTTGTGACGGTTTTTAAAGGCATGTTATCCTTTCTTGAAGATTGGTCAGAACTGGTGCAGGCACAGTTGCGTTCTGGTTCTCAGTGTGTGGGGCGGGGAGAGGGCACAGCTGTCCTGGAATCCACAACTCATGAGAGATCTGAGAATGTGGAAGTTACACGCTTCATTTAGGCATCCGTGTTCTCCATTACAAAATGGTCCCTGAGTTCATTAATCAGACTCTCCAAATTTGTTTAACTCATTATTTATAACATCATTAAATCCAGTGACACTAAAAGGTGTCACTGTGAGCATCAGGCAAGTGCAATTTTAATCCTCAGAAAACGTGTCCATGTTTCTTTCCTTCCCTCCCCCACCCTCATCAGGGAGGATGGATGGAGGCAAATGCTAGATTTGCAGGATGTGCAACGGTCTAAACTTTCACTGAATCCTAATCAACTTAATATCCTGTTGCCTTTTTGAAATTGGATGATGAAATGTAACCCCGAGACAGCTTAAACAGAACTCAGGCCCGGGTGCTTTCCGCAAAATGGCCTAATTTGGTAGTTACAGCACAAGTGTTGTATGTGCCGCGATCAAATCCCGTGTTTTCAATTGTCCTTTTTATGGTCAATTAAGGCAGTCTTAGGATATAGATTTAATACCGGAGCAGCCTAATGTAACAGACTAAAGCGTGCCCTCCAATTATGGGGAGAATGTCTTTTTGTGACAGTGGTTCTCCCGGTAAGTTTTACAGGCTTCTATTTTTGAACTTGACTCCAAGGGCCAAAGCAGCACAGTTTGAAAATGGTTTTGTAAACCGTAACGAGGGCGTCTTTCTTTAGCAGCTTCCTGCCTGAAGACGGCAGAGTGCTTTACAAACTTATCAAAGTGATATACAGGGATCGTTTGTTCTCTGCTGAAATACAGAGGCCTAGGGGGAAAGGCAGTCACTGATGAAAAATCTCAGAGTGCCCGTGTGGACAGCAGGCATGGGGAGCGTGGAGCATCTAAAGCACACTCCTCAACTGGAGGGGCTGGCCAGATAGGCGGAGGGGCTGTGCTCTGGGGTGCCACATTGCTTCGGGGAAGGGTGCCTGGTGAGCTCCTTGTAAAGCTGCCTCTTCCCTTGGATCATCCCTTATGTCTGCGGCACTTTGAGGTGCCTCCTGACACACACACTCTAAAAAAATGGGCACGTTTCACTGCTCTTGATTTCTTAGCACAGGAGATCATCAGAGGGGCTCTGATACATCACAGCTTCTCGATGCCAATTAACTATCCTGAAGACCTGTCTGAATCATAGCATGAAGGAAAAGCAGTCTGGGCCTTAAAGGACTCTAAGAAATGTTCAAAGCATTTCTGAGCAGAAGTCTTTTGGGCTCTGTTTTAATTAATAGTTTAAAATAATTCATATTTAATATATCAAATGTTTCTGTGGAGCTGATGATGTTTAAATGCCTCCAGACAGTGGTTCCTTTTCATCCTATTGATTTTACATAGAGTCCAAAGGTCAGTTCCACAGAGGGAGCATTTATTTGTCACTTTCCATGTACATCACCACATTCAGGATGCAGTAGAGGATGCAGAAGTGAATTAATTCGCGGGCTCTGAGAGGCTCCGGAGTTGTAGGTAAGAGATCCATGTGTAAAAGATTCAGAAGCAAGCAGAGCTGTGGTTAATGCCATGATAGATGCGCACGCACAGAGCCCAGCAGCATCCTCAGTGTATCAGCATCTTTACGTCTGTTGAGTTGTTTAATTGTCATACATCTTACGTTTGGTTATGAATTAATAAAGTAGAAGATCTGAAGAATTTCCCCCACTAGGAGATGCTTATAGAGTATGTAGAATTTATACTTCTGCATTTTCATGTGACACATTTGGGTCTTCCTAAAACAAAATTAAATTTACCACAGTTCACGTTAATGTGTAGCAGATGGAAATATGTGGAACTATTCAAAGACAAAAGGATGGGAAAATTCCCATATCCACACTCACACAGCTGCTCATTGTAAAAGTGATCACTGATGCTGCCAAGTCGATTCAGTCGTGTCCGACTCTGTGCGACCCCATAGACGGAAGCCCACCAGGCTCCCCCATCCCTGGGATTCTCCAGGCAAGAACACTGGAGTGGGTTGCCATTTCCTTCTCCAATGCATGAAAGTGAAAAGTGAAAGGGAAGTCGCTCAGTCATGTCCGACTCTTAGCGACCCCATAGACTGCAGCCCACCAGGCTCCTCCATCCATGGGATTTTCCAGGCAAGAGTACTGGAGTGGGGTGCCATTGCCTTCTCCGATAAATATAAAGAGGCAGGTAAAAGCATCAGCCTTTGTCTCTAAACTGATATGATCTTAAATGGTCACTCATGGGGAGTGGGCTCGGTGAGGAAGGAAGGCTGAACGTCTGCTCTCATCAGAGGGTAAATGAAGACAGATGCTCACACATGGGAGGAAGGAAGTGGACATCTTAACTCCCAGGAGGGGCCAGTAGACGCTGTGTTGTCCGTGGGGCAATGGAAACCTGGGACGTTGCTGGTCTCATGTGGGAGTGTCTAAGAGAAGGGTGCACAGAGCTAAGGCAGGCAGGTGCCCTGGTTTGCGGAAAGAATATATCAAGTCAAATTCAGAGAAAATGTAGACGTTTTTAAAAGCCAGATACACTAACACAGAGCACAGTAACAAAAGAAATATTCTTAAAAGGGAAATCCTGGTTATGTCACTGAAGAAACAGGAAAAATGAGTGAGGAAAGAGAAAGACAGAGGCGAAAATATATCCAAAGAGGCATATTGTGGCAAAATGTGGATGTTTCTAGTAAATTCAATTTAAAAGAGCGTATAGAAGATATATGGGTTTCCAAGGTGCCATAAGTGGTCAAGAATCTGCCTCCCAGTGTCGGAGACACAATAGATGCGGGTTCAACCCCTGGGTCAGTAAGATCCCCTAGAGCAGGAAATGGCAACCCACTCCAGCATTTTTGCTGGAAAATCCCATGGACAGAGGAGCCTGGCGGGCTACAGTCCAGGGGGTCACAGAGAGTCGGACACGACTGAGTGACCAAGCACACACATATTGAAGACACCGAGGTGTCTGTGAGGGTCATGACCCATAACATTTGTACTGGTGCTGAAAGCTTCCCAATCACAACAAGTTTCAAAATAAGCCAAGAATAGTGTGAAGAAGTTTGTCAAGGTGACTGTGGACTGACCTGCTGTTGGGCAGATGGTGCCCTGCTGAAGGATGGCAGGGTATAAGCAGAACCACACAGGCTCATTTACCTCTGTTTTTTATGGTCAAAGAAAATAATCATCGCCCTGTAAAAGGGTCGAAAAATACAAATAGGAGAAAATTGGAGTCCAAGATAGTTGAAAAGATGATAAGAGTATATCCTATTGATTTAAGCACATTCACATCTATAAGACTAGATGAATCATTTCTCGCAGAAGATAGCGAGAAAATAGTGGTTTACAATCTCAGCAATAGTTTCTGTAATTTTTGAGACATTGAGGAGAATAAAGGTGTGAGTAAGTAGGAAATGGGCATGGTGAACACTTTTAAAAGGTAAAGAAGTCCTGGAAATTAAAGGCCAATGAAGCTGAGCTGACAGAGAAGGCGATGGCACCCCACTCCAGTACTCTTGCCTGGAAAATCCCATGGACGGAGGAGCCT
Source organism: Bos grunniens (assembly GCF_055505025.1). Classification (NCBI taxonomy): domain Eukaryota; kingdom Metazoa; phylum Chordata; class Mammalia; order Artiodactyla; family Bovidae; genus Bos; species Bos grunniens. The sequence continues at coordinate 9,551,023 of NC_141182.1, forward strand.
GGTGGGCCGCAGCCCATGGGGTTGCTAAGAGTCGGACACAACTGAGCGACTTCACTTTCACTTCTCACTTTTATGCATTGGAGAAGGAAAGGGCAGCCCACTCCAGTGTCCTTGCCTGGAGAATCCCAGGGACGAGGGAGCCTGGTGGGCTACCGTCTATGGGGTCGCACAGAGTCGGACACGACTGAAGCGACTTAGGAGCAGCAGCAGCAGCAGCAAGCTGAACTGAAACCCTCATAAAATTCAGACCAGATCTATCCATTCGTCAGCATTCATCCATCTGCCCAACCCTCTACCATGAATTTCTCTTCATTCAACAAATATTAATAGAATACCTGGTGTGTGCTAGGCACTGGAGATATACTGTTATGCTGTAAAATGAAACATAGATAGTCCTGGTTCTACTAGGACTTAGATTCAAATGGGAGACTTAACGGAAGTATGATTTGCGGATTCTAAGAGCATGATGGCAAGGCTAATATCGAAATCACAGGAGGGAGTCTGCCACAACCCCCAAAGTAGTCAGGATTTTTCCCCTTGCAAATGCCAGAAGCTCAGTTAATATTGGCTGAAGCAAAAGGGTATTCCATGGCTGATGTATGTGAGAAGTCCGTGAACAGTCCTGGCTTCAGGCTGGGTACATAAGCTCAGACAACACCTGTCACCAGGACTTTATCTTCATCTCTTTGCTTGACTTTCTTCTACATTAGCTCCATTCTCCCCATATTTTTTAACAGTCATGAGAGCTTCCTGTAGCTCCAGGCTCAAGTTCTATCTTCACAGCAACTCCAGTGGAGAGAGGCTATATATTTCCCCATAGCTCAAACAAGAGTCTAGAATAAAATTTGCTTTTACTAGCATGGTTCATGCATTGTCTCGTGGCCTCCATCAATCAGCTATGTGATTAAAGTAGACCGAATAAACTGGCAGTCCTGACCCGGGCCAAGATCAAACCTTCCCTCCTGCACCAGGAATAGAGTCATCCTGTCTGTTCACATGGACTGAGAGTCTGGGCTGGGGGCTGGGGGCTGGGGGCGATTCCCCACGGGGGAAGAGGGGTCCTGGGCAGGCAAGGTTGAGTCTCTGGGGCACTGCCCCTGTGGGCCGTACTGGTTGGTCAGAAACCTCAGGGAGCATCAGGACCCATTTTCTAGCTTATACATTTCTTTTTATCTCTTTATTTCTCCCCACCCTCCTTCCTGCATTTGCACTGGCTAAAACCTCCAATGGAATATTGAATAAAAGTGGTGCAAGTAGACATCACTGCCCTGTACCTGATCTCAGGGAGAAAGCATTCAGTCTATTAAGCCTTCATTTCCTTCCATATGATCTCAGATGCAGCTTTCTTTGCATATGTTCTCTACCCATGCTGAGGAAGTTGTTGCTTGCTATCTCAAGTGTTTTGAGAGTTTTTTTCATGAACGTTGAATTTTACCAAATGCCTTTTCCACATCTATTGTTTAATTTGGTGATTTGTATCTTCTCCCTCTTCTTGGTCAGTGTAACTAAAAAAATTGTCAGTCTTGATCTTTTCAGAGAACCAGCTATTAGTTTCATTGATTTTCTCTATAGCTTTCTACCTCATACTTTGAAGAGGCCACTGGCAAACTAGATTTTATCTGGTTGAACAACTATGTCATATAAGGAACTGGGAAAGCCAAGGAAGGTGCATGAAAATAGAATACAAATCTCTAAAGAACTGCATTAGAGAAGGAGAGATAGGAATATTCTCTTCCCCTCCAGAACGTAGAACTCAGATCAGTGTATGCATTAAAGAGGAGCAAATGTGAGCAGTTTTGCCCCCTATTTTAGAACCCAGGCTCCAAAACCATACAGTTCAGTTCAGTCACTCAGTCATGTGCGACTCTTTGCGACCCCATGGACTGCAGCACACCAGGCTTCCCTGTCCATCCAACTCCCAGAGCTTGCTCAAACTAATGTCTGTCGAGTCATTGATGCCCTCCAACTATCTCATCCTCTGAAGGGGATAGGATGAGAATCATACAGATTTGGATCAAAACCATGGCCTTACCTTCTGCTGCGCATGTGTATGCTAAGTCGCTTCAGTTGTGCCTGACTCTTTGCCACCTGTATGTATTAATTAGATAACGCATGCTGTTACATCCAGACCTCCAAAACTCAGGAGTTTAGCAAGTAGAAGCTCATTTCTTGCTCTCAAGAGAACTGCCCATGAGGATTTTATGATCCAGGTCTGCTCATGGTGAACTCGACTCCAGCACACATTCCACTGACAGGCCTGAGAGAGGCTGTGGGGTTAGTCCAGCCACAGCCCTCAAGGATAAGAAAACCTCTTTGGTGAATCACTTCCTGTATAGCTTGAGGTTTATCTTTTTGAGCTTCTATTTTCTTATGTGTGAAAAGAGGACAGTAATGTCTGTCTTATGAGTATCCCCTACACTCTCCAGTATCTGGCACAGGTGGGAGTTTAGTGAACACTTGTTGCATGAATGAGTGAATCAGTGAATCAATGAAGTGAGTATAAGGACCAGTGTATGCAGTGCACTTGCAACCCTATTTGGCTTAAAGAAAGGCTTCAGTACATGAGAATAGCTATCGTTGCTCTTGTTCTTGAGGTTTTATAAAGAAATAAAGCCAGGCAAGAAGGTTTCCAGCTCTAGTTTGAAGAGTGAAGCCTCTCTCTCTGTAAGGTTTCGGACAAAGGCCAACTCTTAGTCTTGTCGTAGGGTTAGGGTTCTGGCCTGCCCTCAAATGTCCTTTGAGCTCATAGACGCTCAAGTGGGGCATCAGACAAACCACATGTTCACTTGCTACCTTCTGACCTGGAGTAAGTCCTTTTACTTTCCTGAGACTCCCTGTCTTCAGTTTTGAAAACCTGCAAAGCAGCCCAGCAGTGACAGTTCATTGAGATAAATCATATGAAACTGTGGAACACAGCCTGTGGCATGGAGAGGGCAGGAGCTTGGTAAATGTTTGTTTTCTTTCCTTCTACTTTGCTGTTTTCTTGCTGCCTGTTCTATGGTATACGCAATAGTCTTTATTAGTTGCATTTGAAATGATTATTTGTTGTAGTAAAAGATAATGAGAAAATACCTGGGTTGGAGATGGAGATTGTAGATCTGGAGTTTCTCACCCTTTCCCTCTGCAGATGATCGTGGGATAACATAATTTAGGTTCCAAAAACAGTGTATCCTGTTCCTTGGATTCAGGTTTGCATGTATCTAGCAACTGGCTTCTCAGAATTTCCAAGAACTGCTAATCGGCAAATGAATCATGAATCAGTTTCTTATATTCAACCAAAGTTGATGGAAGAAAACCCATTCAATGAGGTATTTCCCAGAGAACTAGTTATATACAATTTTTCTGTAAGAAGATGATAATGCAAATCGAGAAACTCAAGTTTAGCAAAACAGAAAATAGGGATTAAGGACTCACTTTTTAGGTGGTTGCTTCTCACCAATCCCCTCTTCTGAACTGATAAAAGTCAAAATTATTTAAAAACAAAAACAAGTTTAGGATTAGGATAAGATCCATCTGGTAATCTAACGGTTTCAGTATAAAAAGTTCAGAACAGAATGTTTTCTCCGGTTGTTGTGGTTTGACTTTTTCTCAGCTGCTGGGCATCTGTGATGTTCACTTTGTTAGCTGGAGCCATTGCATCCCATCCTGTGTGTCAGGTGGGTCCTGAGGTTATTCCAGCACCCTAAGAAAAGCCACCATCTACCTACTTTTAGAGCTTTTAAGATAAACTCGAGAGCACGAGGAAAGCAGGTGAGTTACCGTTATCAATATGGAATGTGAGGTTTCCTGTACAATAGCACCACCTCGTCTAAGTCACCGTGGCTGGCACTTCTCAGCATGCATAATGATATAATAAATAACGTGTGTACCGAGTGAAGGCTTTGAGTAATGGAACCAGCTAACATTTTGAACTTTATTAAGGACGAACTGTCTCGGATGTTCTTAGGGCTGTTATTACCCCCTCATTAAAGCTGGTAATTCTTGTTTTTAAAGCACTTTGGAGACATTCATTGATACATGCTTGGGGGGAAAAATATATATATATATATAGACATCCCTTTTTCCTTTAAAAAAAGTTCCCATGAGACTTAAGAACCATGTAAGAATAATACTCTGATTACTCAAGTGGGTGGTTTTGCAGTCTCTATTTCTCATTCCTTAACCATCTTAAGAGATCTGAGCTTTCTTCACCATGCAGTGCAGACCGTGCTGTAAGATTCCTCTTTTTGGGAAGAGGAAGGGCAGGATCAGCAGAGAGCCTGGCCCTCTGGGTGGCTGCCCCTGTCAGCTCTCAGCAACGCCCAGCAGCTCCTGAGCTAGTTATCAAAGAGGGACGTGACAGAAAGTTGGAGCAATATCCCAGAGCAATTCTGGCCACCCAGAGCATCAACAGCCAGTGCTTAAAGGGTGGGCGCAGGGGGAGTTGCTCCACTGTTCCTAAAAATAATTGCCAGGTAAGAGTGTAGACTCAGTGTTGCTGGATCTACCCATTTATCAGAAAAGCTGGAAATCAGTTTTTAGTATCTATGCAAGGAAGGAAGAAGTTGGAGGAAGGCCACGTCAGCCGTTTAGCAGGAAGGCTAACACTTGCCCTGGAAACGCTGAACAGACTTCTGCTTAAATCTCATTGGCTGGAACAGGTCGGGGATCACCCTAGCTACACAGGAAGCTGGGAGAGTATTACCTACTCAGCCGCTGTGGTAGAAGCAGTCAGGGAGAAGGAAGTTAGGAATGGGTGTTGGAACAGCTAACCTGAACTGCCTGCCAGCATGTAGACACTATATTTAAATATTGACTCTGTATTAAAGGAAACAAAACACGTCAGAGTGCCAGATCTGTCCCACAGAGCTAAAGTTTATATCCTCTGCTTAAGACAAACCAATGTCTGTCCTTAGTATCTCTCCACCTGTCACTTCAGTAACACTCTCTTCCTGATTCAGTGTCTCTCAGCCTCCTACCACCAAGGGCTTGTCTTACTTTTTATTTTTTTTCTGTTTTCTCCATGGAATCCATCTGTTGGAACATTCTGTCTACAAAGTCCTTTTGTTAGGTAATAATGAGTTTTCCCATTTTAAAAAATTCAACAAAGACTTACAGATCTGCCAACCAGAGCCCCTGATCGACAAAGGATAACCAGCAGGAGAGTTGGTATAATTCCAGACTACAGTTAAAAAAAAGTAAAACGACATTGTAATTAGCATTAAAGCTTTATTTGCATAAGTGGATAAATTCCACTAGGACAGGGGTTGCTAACTTTCTGTGAATGGTCACATAAATAAATACTTTAGACTTCAGGCCATATGGTCTACAGTATGACTGTTCAACTCTATGGTATTATAGCACAAGATAATACATAAATGAATGAGTGTGGCCATGTGCCCATAAAACTTTATTTACAAAGAAAGGCTGTTGAGTCAGATTTGGCCAGCAGACTGGAGTTTGCTAATCCCTACACAAAGCCTTTAAAAGTATTAAAACATTTCCACACCTGGTTCCTACTTCCCTGAAACTTTAGAGGACCTGACTGAGGACACAGACTTGGATAATAAGCCTCACTCTGACCCACTCTCAGCCTTTCTGTTACCAAGTCCAAGCTTGTACTGCTCATTGCAATGACATGTCAATAAAATTAGAGGTGAATTGTTGGCCCAAGAAAGAGAAAGCTAGCAGATGGAGTGTCCTAAAGAACCATCTTCTCTGAGTTGGAACTCTGGCTTCTTTCATACTAGAAGTGGAAGAGGTGAGAATCTGGTTCTGCTCAGACTCCAGAGAGGATGTGTTCTTTCTTCCTTTCTGCAGCCATTCACAGGTGAGCCTGGTCCAGGGGTTTCCTGTGAACTGAACAAAGGTATATTAGCTTAATGTTCGTTATGTTGGAGACAGGGTTCCCACATGTGGTCCATTATGTATAACTTAAATCTATAGACACCATCCCTTTAGTGATTAACTTGTAGCAAAAGCAATGGAATCCAGAGGTTAAAGTAAAAGAATCAGATTCAACATAGAGTCAGATGTGCCCTTCCCTATTACCTCCCAACTTTGCTAAATTTCCTTCCTGCACTTTGAATCCCCAAAACATCTTTAGAAATACTGTCTTCACTTTCTCCCTTATGTTATAAAGCTCTTCTGTGGCTTTGGGCTTGATTCTGTCTCTGGAAGTCTGCACTGGGTAACTAGAGGGTGGGGGCAAAATCTCTTAACTCTTTAGGCACACAGACTTCAGAGGTTAACAAGCATGGCAGAAATTCTAACTCTGCTGCTTTCCATCTTTGTCTCTGTAGTCAGTTTACTCGACCTCCCTGAGCAATCTGAGGCATGGACAGGAAGAGTCCACCTAGACCAGAGATCTTTTCAGCTATGTTGGTGACGAGCTGTCCATTAGTGACCAGTCCATTAGTGACTAAGATAAGAGGCTCTACTTTGATTTGTTTTTCTTTCACTGTCGGCTTATAATTGTATAGCAAACCACTATAAACCCAGTGGCTTAAAGAAGCATCAATCATTTATTTTCCTCATGAATTTGCAGTTTGGGAGAGCTTGGTGGTAACTATTTTAAACACAGTTTGAACACACTTCAAACCTGCATTGTTCAAGGGTCAACTAGTTTTCCTTTAAATAAATGTGATCATACCATTAGTATGATCATACTCTGTCATTTTTTTTTCATTCAATAATATTATGCAGTCTCTGTATATGAGGGGGGGGTCTACTAAGGCTTTTTGATGACTACACATTATTTCTTATCACTGTACATTTATTTATTTAACCATTCAGCTACTGATGGACCTCCAGGTTGCATCTGTTTTTTTTTAATTCTTATTTAAGCATTGCAAAAATGGCATATCTTCATACAGAGCCACTGAATGTAGGATTGAATTCTAGAAGTGGTATGGTTGGGTTAAAGGTAGACCCAGTTAAAAGTTTGGCAGAGAGACTCTCTTCTCCCTCCTCCAGTTCCCTACCCTCCCAACCGTCAGCACCGGCTGCCAGGCAGCGGAAAGTAAAAAAAATAAAAAATAAAAAATAAAAGTTTGGCAGATACTACCAAGTCGCCTTCCCAAATGCCGTACCAATTTATATTGCTAACAAGAACATGTGAAAGTGTCCTTTTCCCCACACCCTCATCAGCTCTGGATGCTATCAACTTTATTCAATATTTTCCCATCTTTTGGGGAACATGAACTATTTCACTGTTGTTTTTATTTGCATTTCTCTTGAGAATTAGTGTCGTCTTCCCACAAAAATAAGAATTATTCAAGATGAGAGTTTTACAGGTTTTCTGAAAACCCCTCAAGTACCAGTAAATCACAGATTGGAATGGTTGAATTTCTTCATTGTTTTTAAATCCTGAAGCAATGAAGGATTTATAGAGAGATTACACTTTTTATTATATCTGGTATTTAATGAGAAATCACAGATTAGACATTGGGATAAACCCTGTGTTTATGAGATTAACTGAAACAACTTATCCTCTTCTGACTGTGTGTCCACTCTTCCTGCATTGATCAGGGCTCTGTGTTTCTGACACTAGAGTGGGAAGAACTGTCACACCAGATCACTCCCATGTGAACGCCACCCATACAGCGAGCATCAAGTTCAGTGTTTGCAAGGCACTTTCGCTCTTGCAGATTTCTGATTTCTAGTTGTTTGAGTGGCATTCGTTATCCATTTTGGGAAACATTATATGTACTTTTAAAATGATCAGATTACCTTCAAGAAAGGTATATGTTATCATTTGAATCAGATTGACACTCTGTGTTTTAACTGTTTGCTGAATTGCAACCTACATATAGAAAAGTGTAGAAGTCACAAATCTATAGCTTGATGAATTTTTGTGTTCAGTTCACAAAATGAACACTCGCCCATGTAACTAGCACCCAGTTGGAGAGCAGCTTGACCAGCCCCTAGAGGCCCCCTGTGCCCTCTCTGTCACTGTTCACAAGGGCAGCAGTCTTCTGACTTTTAATAGCAGGAATCCGTTTGCCTGTTTTGTGCTTTATGTAAATGGAATCAGACAGCGTGTTCTCTTTTGTGTCTGGCTGGCGCCCTGTCTTTTAAATACTGTAATAGATCAATAGCTAACACTCAACATACACTCACAACACACCAGGTACTTTTCTAAGCACTTTATGTGCATTATATTAAACACAGGTATGTTAAATATGGATCACATTTGGGCGATTTACATTTTTCTTTGATGTAACTCTAGTCTGTACAAGAATGTCGAAGAGAGATATTTCCTTTTCACATGTCCAATTTATATATATTCTTTTTTATAAATAATTTATTAATATCAGAAAACTCTTCAGAGCCATAATCTAACAAAGAGTTCCGCACCAGCTCTCTTTGCAGTAAGTTTGTAATTGTCATTTAATAAACGTGTTAAAATGTTTTTAGGATTTTGAGCAATTATGCCCCTAAATATATCATTTTAAACTGAGCACTTAAAATTAATGCTGTGAAGCTTTGGAGGTGCCTAAATAAACCAGTGTCCAAATTCCCCCTAGGTAGGAAAGGCAGTGAGAATTAAACCTCTTCCTCCGTCTATCTCCTTTTTGGGAAATGATGACCTATCCGAGAGGACATAAATCACTCCTGTTCCCAAGTTAGATTAAAATTCTGAGGCTTCAAACTTGCTTTTACCTGCAGGCTCTACTATTAGACCTCTGGCTTTATCATTTCTGGGCTTCCCTTGTGGCTCAGCTGGTGAAGAATCCGCCTGCAATGTGGGAGACCTGGCTTGATCCCTGGGTTGATCCCTGGGTTGGGAAGATCCTCTGGAGAAGGGAATGGTTACCCACTCCAGTATTCTGCCCTGGAGAATTCCATAGACTGTACAGTCCATGGGGTCGCAAAGAACCGGACCTGACTGATCAGCTTTCACTTTCACTTATCATTTCTCCACAGGATAACGTGGTACACAGCAGCTTTTGCTGGTACTCACAAAGCTATTCAGTTACTATTTTGAAGAAGCTGAATGGGCCACTGAAGCTAATTCCAAACAAAAAGGCACCTTCTTCTCTAATAATCTGGGAGATAATCCTAAAGAGATTGTTATGATTAGGTAATTGTACATGTGACTCAGCCCAAGAAACTGGCTTTCAACCTCACTTATACTTAGGTTGCACTCACCTCCTTAGCTAAAAGGTGTAGCTAATCTGTTATCTGACTACCTCTCGTAGCATTTTCTCATTATGTAATTGAAGGTAACTAGAAAATAATATCAATTACTATTTTGCAATCATGTCTGCTAATAAACAGGAAAAAATAAGATTACATCTACTAGTAAATACAGAGAATTCTCTTTTCCAGTGCTAAACACACACATCTGCTCTGGGACAGATTTGAACCTGCACAAGGCTTAGCAAAATAGTTCAGCCATTCTACCCTTGATACTCTGAGCATAAACAGAAGTATGGTAGCTCTGTAAGCAGTGGGGAAGCAAGAAAGGGACCTTCAGGGTTTCTTTGCTGTGGAAATTAAGACAGCCATGGAATGGGGAGCCCTTTTCCACCTACTCTGTATCTTGCGCAGAGCCTGGCCATGAGTGGATGCTCAGAAAACACCTACAGAATAAAAAAAGGGCCATGATCGAGCCCCCTGATAGATTCCATGCTGCTGCTGCTGCTAAGTTGCTTCAGTCGTGTCTGACTTTGTGTGACCCCATAGACGGCAGCCTACCAGGCTCCCCCGTCTCTGGGATTCTCCAGGCAAGAACACTGGAGTGGGTTGCCATCTCCTTCTCCAATGTGTGAAAGTGAAGTCGCTCAGTCGTGTCCGACTCTTCGTGACCCCATGGACTGCAGCCTACCAGGCTCCGTCCATGGGATTTTCCAGGCAAGAGTACTGGAGTGGGGTGCCATTGCCTTCTCCGATAATTTCTAAAGAAATAAAAAAAGTATTTTTCATGAGTAAAGTGTGTTTAGCTATGTCTAGCTAATCTATAGGGCATTCCTGGTGGCTCAGCTGGTAAAGAATCTGCCTGCAATGCCGGAGACCTGGGTTTGATCCTTGAGTTGGGAAGATCTCCTGGAAAAGGGAATGGCTACACATGTCAGTGTTCTGGCCTGGAGAATTGCCCGGACTGTATCGTCCATGGGGTCACAAGGAGTCAGACACAACTGAGCAACTTTCACTTCACTTCACTTCTATAAGGGAAAATCGTAACTTTTTCTATGAACCTCTCCATTAAGATAGAGGATGACACAGTTTTTAAAGAATTAAAAACTTTAAAACTCCACTTGGGATGGAGCTTCCCAAAACATTACTTATGGGCAGGGCAGAGATTTTCATCCAAATGCTGGTCAAGTGGTAAATGCTGATCAATACATAAATTTCTTTATTTTTGGTTGTGCTGAGTCTCCGTTGCTGCACACGGGCTTTCTCTAGTTGCAGCCGGCGGGCTTCTCGTTGCGGTGGCTTCTCTTGTTGCAGAGCACAGGCTCTAGGCACACGGCTTGCACTAGTGCAGCTTCAGTCGTTGTGGTTCCCGGGCCCTAGAGCATGCAGGCTTCAGGAGTTGAGGTGCACAGGCTCAGAAGCTATGACTCACGGGCTCTAGAGCATGGGAGTTCTCTAGGAGACTAGAGAAGTTGCAGAGCACAGGCTAACTTGCTCTGCAGCATGTGGGTCAAACCCATGTCTCTTGCACTGGCAGGCCGTTTCCCATCTACTGTACCTCCAGGGAAGTCCTGACACTTGATAACAGATTCAGGAATCAAAAATAATTTGGTAGGCTGAAATGGTGGGCTAAGCCATTAGCAATTAACGTACTGGGTCCACACAATGGACCATACTAGTTAAATATGTGAGAACCATGACTCAGAAGACGCATAAATCAAGGCAAGAGTTAGCGTTTAATTGTCATATCCATGTGTTGTATGATCAACTTTTTTTTCTCCTGTCTTTTTTATGAAACACTTTTGAATGAAGAGGGTGTGCAAACCTTTAGGATGGCTGAGTCAAACGACTCTGGGGCCTGTTTTCAGCTGTACGATAAATAGCTCACAACTATTCATGTAAAGTTCCTTTGGTCTCAAGACCTCTTTGCTGTTTGGATAAATGCTGCTCCCCAACGTGTTTTCCTAGCACTGTGTGGTTAAAGCAGAAACTTAAAGGGGGCTAAATGGGAAAAATAATTCCGAAAACTCTGGTTCTCAGGCCAGTAGTTCTCAAATTTGACTGTACTTCAGTAACACCTGTATGCGTCATCAAAACATTAAGTCTCACCTTCGGAGTTTTGACTCATAAGGTTGGAAATGAGGTCCAGTAATTTACACACATACTGAGTTTTAAATTAATGGGGTTGCTGTTCCAGGACCTTACTTTGAGAACCGCATCTATAGGCCATAAAGTTCCTATGAAGAAGTTCCTGTCCTAAGAACAAAAGTCTGCAAACAAATCAATTTGGACTTGCACTCTGAGATTAGATATAATCAGCTCTACTTATGGGTATTACCCACAAAAGGGGTCATACCGGTGTGGATTGAGGGCAAGGATAGATGTGTGGGGAGGGGACGGGGGTCGATTGATTTACTCCTTGGAGATGCCCCTTCATCAGGGTCTCTATGCCATGACTTTAACACAGCATCTCCAAAATGATGCCATGGGGTGGCATTCAGACCTCGTGTACCATTAAACAATGGCAACCACAGAGTTCTCGATTCTGTTTTGTTAAGAAAATAAAAATAATAACGGCTATTAAACTAAACCCATAAATGCCTGTTCCCTGCTGATAGGGTGGCCACACTCATTATATTGCTTCCCAGTTTTGTTTTGTTTTGTTTCTTTCTGGAGCAGCTATAATGCAAGCCATGACTCATGCAGTGTTCTAGCCTCAGAGATATCAAGACCCATTTACATAAATGTTCACAATCATATTTCCAAAGCTCTTTCCTACTTTCCCTTTTTTGCTGTTTTACTCTTCACTGGTGGGCAGGTTAGGCAGTCTTTAATTGAGGCTATTTTCACACACACACACCACACACAAAATCTAGCTGAATTACAAATTCCATGAGAGAAGGGTTGGCATCTCTTTCCTCAGAGAGCTATTGCTAACCCTAATATGGTACCTGGCACAAAGTAGAGACATATAATTTGTGATGGAATAAATGTGTATATCTTTGCAAGCCAGTGATCATGGAAGTTACCTGTTGATCCTTTATGTGCTATCTGTGAATGTGCAGGAACTTTGTTTTTTCTGTCAACCAAATGCAGTTGATCTTGAATAAAACCTTAATAACATCTACTTGTTCCTTTCTAAAGCTATATTGTATCAAAGACAGCATTTTGATGGCTTATGGGTTTAATGTTGTTTATTCATTGATCATGCTGCTGCTGCTAAGTCGCTTCAGTCATGTCCGACTCTGTGCGACCCCATAGACGGCAGCCCACTAGGCTCCTCTATCCCTGGGATTCTCCAGGCAAGAACACTGGAGTGGATTGCCATGTCCTTCTCCAATGCATGAAAGTGAAAAGTGAAAGTGAAGTCACTCAGTCGTTTCCAACTCCTAGCGACCCCATGGACTGCAGCCCACCAGACTCCTCCGTCCATGGGATTTTCCAGGCAAGAGTACTGGAGTGGGGTGCCATCTGCCTTCTCCAGAGCTCATTGATCATAATCCCTATCAATAGAGGAGCCTGGTAGGCCGCAGTCCAAGGGGTCGCAAAGAGTTGGACACGACTGAGCGACTTCACTTTCACTTTTCACTTTCATGCATTGAAGAAGGAAATGGCAACCCACTCCAGTGTTCTTGCCTGGGGAATCCCAGGGATGGGGGAGCCTAGTGGGCTGCTGTCTATGGGGTCGCACAGAGTCGGACATGACTGAAGTGACTTAGCAGCAGCAGCAGCAGCAGCATTATTTGTAAAGATTTTGGTTTTTAAATAGTTTTTTACAGTACAATTGCAATAAAGGTAAATGTTTTTTTTTTTTTTTAAAACAAACTATAATATGGAAGAACAATAATGGAATATAATTACTAAAATTTAGTACCAAATTTGCTTTGAGTTTCCACATAACCATGGAAAAAATGGAAATGTGTTGGCTTAAATAGTGCTCATTGTTTGATTTTTTTTTTTTTTTTTTTTTTTTAGGAAGCATACCAATTAATGAGAAGAGAAAAAGTTTCCCTCTCATTATTTATTTTTGGTAGGAATGTATTGTAAGAGCTTTTACCGAAAAGGACTATGAGTATGCAAAGAATAGCTTTTTCCAACAACTGCTTTGCCAGAGGTGTAAAAATATTCTTTGCCTGGTTGCTTTGTATATCTTACCTCAGTAAAGACATGAAATGGAATCATGATAAGGTGAGTGCTTTCCCACAGAGAACTAAGCTTCTTGGTGATCAGACTTGATTTCAGAATAGAACTCAGTGAACTGAGAGGATTAAATGATCAATGTTTCTTTTAAATTAGCCCTCTCAAATATCAATGGTCTTTGCCAGCCTTAAAGGAGATAATGAGGTAATTTCCATATTGAGCGTTTCACAGAGGGAAGTATGGGAAATCTGTGGATGACTCAAAGTCAGCATCAGATGGCCCACATCAGTGTTGGTCTTCTGTGAGGACATGGCTGCCCAAAGCCTCATCCAGAGGGAACACCTGAGATGACATGAGTCTGTGTGTACCGTAATTGGCGTCCTCACAAAGAGACAAAGATGTGAATGCCCGTACTTTCTTATGTAGGGACAGAGGGCTCCAGAAAGGGACAGGACACAGGAGAAAGGAAAGAGTCCATGTAGCGTAGAATATTAAGCCACCCTATTAAGTGGTAGGTCACTAAAGTAGATCCCATAGGAAAATTCTGGAAATAGCATAGAAGATATGCCTTGGAATTATTCCACCTGAGGAAAGAGGAAAAGGGACTTTGATAAAACAATTCCCTTTGGTTGAGTGTATTTACTCCCCACTGGAAGTTGTCTGGAGCCCAGTAAAATGGGATGGGGCCTGTGGGATTTGGGCAAGACACTGGCAGCTTTCCCTTCGGTAAAATGGTTTTAGAAAGTGGTGGTCAAGGTATTAAGTAGCCCCACGGACTGCCTGTTCTCTATCAGATGCATCATAGCAATTTGCCTCTATCAATTCTCTTACCTCAAGTAGAAAATCCTACCATGGTTTCTGAGTATATTTAATACCTCTCCACTCTTGCTAATATCCTTTTTTACAGAAGATGAAGTAAACCTCAAGATTATTATTTTGCAATACCGTTATGCAGTTAAGAATGCCCTAACGTTGTTTTGTTTCCACTGGAATTTATCTTTAAGGGTACCTTCTATTTATGTCCCCCTATCTTTAAGGGTGCCTTCAATGTGGTAAACCATACTGTTTTCTACAGTAATGATGTGCTTTCATTTTGAATGTAATGCACTTAAGTAAAAAATAAAAGTGTGCAGAAAAAAATGAGAACATTAAAAATACATCATGCAAGGTGTTACTATATATTTGACAACTGGCCCTCTGAAAAAAGAATACACATGAGAAACACTGGACTGGAAGAAACACAAACTGGAATCAAGATTGCCGGGAGAAATATCAATAACCTCAGATATGCAGATGACACCACCCTTATGGCAGAAAGTGAAGAGGAACTCAAAAGCCTCTTGATGAAAGTGAAAGTGGAGAGTGAAAAAGTTGGCTTAAAGCTCAACATTCAGAAAACGAAGATCATGGCATCCGGTCCCACCACTTCATGGGAAATAGATGGGGAAACAGTGGAAACAGTGTCAGACTTTATTTTTCTGGTCTCCAAAATCACTGCAGATGGTGACTGCAGCCATGAAATTAAAAGACGCTTACTCCTTGGAAGGAAAGTTATGACCAACCTAGATAGCATACTCAAAAGCAGAGACATTACTTTGCCAACAAAGGTTCGTCTAGTCAAGGCTGTGGTTTTTCCAGTGGTCATGTATGGATGTGAGAGTTGGACTATGAAGAAGGCTGAGCACCGAAGAATTGATGCTTTTGAACTGTGGTGTTGGAGAAGACTCTTGAGAGTCCCTTGGACTGCAAGGAGATCCAACCAGCCCATTCTGAAGGAGATCAGCCCTGGGATTTCTTTGGAAGGAATGATGCTAAAGCTGAAACTCCAGTCCTTTGGCCACCTCATGAGAAGAGTTGACTCATTGGAAAAGACTCTGATGCTGGGAGGGATTGGGGGCAAGAGGAGAAGGGGACGAAAGAGGATGAGATGGCTGGATGGCATCACTGACTCTCTGGACGTGAGTCTGAGTGAACTCTGGGAGTTGGTGATGGACAGGGGGGCCTGGCGTGCTGTGATTCATGGGGTCGCAAAGAGTCGGACACGACTGAGCAACTGATCTGATCTGAATTTGAAGTTTTTGCCTATTTTCTTGGTATAAATACTCCCACCATGACTCAAGTCAAAACTGGGTACCAACATGACATCACTGAATGTGGATTTGGGAAAAATTGTGTATCGTTGGTTCTCCTAAGCTGGGATAAGCCATCTCCAGGATGCCTCTGGGTGCCACCAAAAGAGAAAGATGAACAGCCTCCTAAAGGTCATGTTGTTGTTGTTATTTAGTCGCTCAGTCGTGTCTGACTCTTTGTGACCCCATGGACTGTAGCCTGCCAGGCTCCCCTGCCATAGGATTAAGAATAGCATTAACATAGGATTAACATAGGATCCCCAATCCTGTTATAGGATTCTCCAGGTAAGAATACTGGAGTGGGTTGCCATTTCCTTCTCCAGGGCTCTTCCCAACCCAGGGATCAAACTTGTGTCTCCTGCATTGGCAGGTGGATTCTTTGCCACAGAACCACCCACAGAGCTAAATGAATATTCAGGTGAGATCCTTGAGTATATACTTTCAAGTACAGAGTTGAGGACTTTAACCTATAAATGGGTAGAAATTTCTACCATATGAATGGGTAGAAATTAAATGTCACTCTCCTCCACACCCATGGTTATTTGTGATTTCCTCCAGAAAGGGTGTTTTTAAGAAGTGCTTTCTTCCCACTGGTTTCCACTAGCTGCATTGGTTAGCCCCAAGTCTCTAAATCTCTGAGTTTTTTAAACTCATTTCTCAAATTCTTTTTATTTTTGCTATTATTGAATTTATAAGCTCTTGGCTTGTGTGGGTATATTCCATTCCACTATAGGTTAGGACTTGCCTGGTGGCTCAGACAGTCAAGAGTCTGCTTGCAATTCAGGAGACCCGGGTTTGATCCCTGGGTCAGGAAGATCTCCTGGAGAAGGAAATAGCAACCCACTTCAGTATTCTTGCCTGGGAAATCCCATGGATAGAGGAGCCTGGCGGGCTATAAGTCCATGAGGTGGCAAAGAGTTGAATACAACTTAGCGATTAAACAATAGGTCAGATTCTAAACCTAATCTGGAAATGAAGTCCTCAGTAAAAACCCTGATTCAGTCACTGTCATATTTTGCCTTGAGCAAATTACCCCTTTGCTGAATCTGTTTTTTAGACCTGTAAAGTAGAGATGCTCAAATTAACAATGAACTCATGGGGTAATTATAAGACTAGAATGAGCTAGAGAGCATCATTTTACTGGCTCAGAGGTAAAGCTGGGTACAAACTTTAGCAGTTGTAACTGTGACTGTTATTATTATCAACATTTTACTCTGTGGGTCCATCTGGATTTTGCAGTCCCCTGGTCCATAGTTTCTTTTTTAATTCCAGGTTTGACTAAGGTGTATTTGGCTGGATTCTTCTTACTTGTCTCAGCTTAGCTGGCTCCCACTTCACACATCTTTCAAGATGTTTGTGGAAAACTAATCAGCATCTACATTTGTTTTCTAATTCTCTTTTGCTCCCACATACCATGGCCACTTGATTAGCAATCAGCACTGTGCTGGCAGTCACATACAGGCCCCGTTCCCCCTAATCAGGGATGTAGGAAGCAAATGCTGGTGTTAAAAGGGAACCCTTTTTTGAGCTCCTGTCCCATGACTCCTAATTGTTGTATTTCTCAAACTCAACCCAGCTGCAAGCTTTATTAGGGAAACATTTATTCAGATAACAGGCCTCGTGTATGAAAGAGGAATAATTATTTTGCAAATGAATTTGAATCGCTGTATGCTATAGTGCAACTCATCTCCCAAATGGAGAAGATGCACATTTGGACTGAAATGTTGCTTTGTAGATGGACAATGCAGCAGGCATATGACTGGGAGCTTCTGGTAAATGATAGAAAAATGAACATATGAAAAGACATCATCAAAATAAGAGGTAAAAAAGTGATCGAAACTCTGAAAACTGATCAAGGTGAACAAAATGCCTAAACTTCATTCCTGAACATGTTCATTCACTCATTCATTCATTCATTTTCCATGCAATATTTTTGAGCTCCTATTATATACCTAAGGGCTTCCTTGGTGGCTCAGACGGTAAAGCATCTGCCTGCAATGCGGGACACCAAGGTTTGATCCCTGGGTTAGGAAGATCCCCTGGAGAAGGAAATGGCAATCCACTCCAGTATTCTTGCCTGGGAAATCCCATGGATGGAGGAACCTGGTAGGCTACAGTCCATGTGGTCGCAAAGAGTTGGACATGACTGAGCGAGTTCACTTTCACTTTCATTATATACCTTGCTCTCAAGAAGCTTCATGGAAGAGAACCAAGCACCTGGGCTCTAACACCCTATAAAATGTAAATAATATTGGTTCAAACCTCCATTCCATGCCTTGTGAATGCTCTGTGATATCTAAGAAATTTGAGGCATTCCATGGAGTCCCATCACTTCATGGCAAATAGATAGGGAAACAGTGGAAACAGTAGCTGACTTTATTTTTCTGGGCTCCAAAATCACTACAGAGGGTTATTGCAGCCATGAAATTAAAATATGCTTACTCCTTGGAAGGAAAGTTATGACCAACCTAGACAGCATATTAAAAAGCAGAGACATTACTTTGCCAATAAAGGTCCATCTAGCCAAGGCTATGGTTTTTCCAGTAGTCACATATGGATGTGAGAGTTGGACTATAAAGAAAGCTGAGCTCCAAAGATTTGATGCTTTTGAACTGTGGTGTTGAAGAAGACTCTTGAGAGTCCCTTGGACTGCAAGGAGATCCAGCCAGTCCATCCTAAAGGAGATCAGGCCCGGGTGTTCATTGGAAGGACTGATGCTGAAGCTGAAACTCCAATACTTTGTCTACCTGATGTGAAGAGCTGACTCATTGGAAAAGATCCTGATGCTGGGAGAGATTGAGGGGAGGAGGAGAAGGGGATGACAGAGGATGAGATGGTCGGATGGCATCACTGACTCAATGGACATGCGTTTGGGTGGACTCCAGGACTTGGTGATGGACAGGGAAGCCTGGCACATCATGGCCAGGGGGGTCGCAAAGAGTCAGACACGACAGAGCGACTGAACTGAACTGAACTGATGGAGCTCACACACCAGTAGACACCTCTAGCTCCAAGATCATGCTTCTGTTTAGCCTCATTATCATTTCATATTCTATAATCCACACATAGCAAATAACCTCCCATTTTTACTTTTGCAAAATTGTACATAAAGCCATGTATAGGTTGCATACTTTATTGAATTCTAGAAAGTTGTATTCAAAGATTATATTGATTCCCCATATAAAATTAAACCTGATTATTCTTAAATGTCCTTCAGGTGCCAGATTCATTTTCTTTGCCTGAATAAACCCAGTTCTCCTTTTTTCACATCTCACCATTGTTTTTTTCCCATCTCTCTTCCCACCTTTCCTTCCTTTAATTTTCCACCTAGTATGTTGTGTCTCTTATATGGTATGAGTCTATTTTCTGCTCCAGCTCCTTCGCTGAGTCCCAGTCTCAACTGCTTATATCCAAACTGGTGCTGCCCAGTTTCATTTAAAAGGGACTTCCCTTGATAGTAATTTAAGGGGTTCTTTTTATGTTATGAATTTAAGTCTTTGTCATATGTATTGTGAGCTTCCCTTAGTCTATGAGTTGTCTTTTTCTTTCTTATTGGTGTCTTCTGGTAAATGTTCTATATTTTAATGCAGAATATTAATTTATTTCTCTTGCTACTTTTTGTAACTCAGTTAAGAAAATTTTACATGCCCCAAGGTTATGAACATTCTCAACTATGTCTTTTAAAATCTTGATTTCTTTAGCTTTCATGATTAATTTTTATCTCAAATTAACTTTATGTATAGTGTGAGGTAGGGATCAAGATTTATTTTTTTCCCTAGTTCCTCTAAAATCATTCATTAAGAAGTCCATCCTTTTCCTTCACTGAACTACAGTGAAATCTTTATCATAAACTGAAGAATCTCATATGTGTGGTCTATTACTGTACTGTCCACCACCCCCCCCCCCCGAGCCTTGGCTTTTATATCCATTCTTATGCTGATATAGGGGGTTTCCCTCATAGCTCAGTTGGTAAAGAATCTGCCTACAATTCTGGAAACCCCGGTTTGATTCCTGGGTTGGGAATATCTCCTGGAGAAGGGATAGGCTACCCACTCCAGTATTCTTGGGCTTCCCTTACGGTTCAGCTGGTAAAGAATCCACCTGCAATGTGGGAAATCTAGGTTCAATTTCTGGGTTGGGAAGATCCCCTGGAGAAGGGAAAGGCTACCCACTCCAGTATTCTGGCCTGGAGAGTTCCATGGACTGCATAGTCCATGGGGTCGCAAAGAGTTGCACACGACTGAGCAACTTTCACTTCACTATGCTAATACAAGAAATTCAGTTTTTAATCATTTTTCCTTTGACATAGGCATTTAGAATACCCTGTGATAAATGATTTTATAGTAGAAATACAGGCTATAATACATGCCAGAAGACCTAACCTAGAGGGGTCAAGAATAACTTTGTTAGTGGTTATGTCATTTAGGTTGTGAAACATTTCACAGATTTGCATGCCCACTCAGCAGTTTTCTCATTTTTTGATGGTCACACTGATTTGGTTGATATAAACCATGATGTATATGCACTGGCCTGCAATAATAATGTCAATAAAACAAGGAAGATACCCAAGTAGAGGAAGAATAATTTCATTGTAAAGATGTGAAACTGAAGCTCAAAGAAAATACGTGATTTGCTCAAGGTCAGAGAGTTGCGCGGTACGGTGTCTGGTTTAAGACTCAGATTTTCAAGTAGATCCAGTCTCTTCTGATGATATTGCATTGCCTCTGATTACAGATGCCCAAGGTCACTGAGCTGCAGAGTGGTGATCCCTAGATTTGCCCTCAGTTCTGTTTAACTCTATCCAGTATTCTTGATTGCCTCCCTGAAATAGCTCAATTATTTGTATGCCTACAAAAGTTATGAGCTAATTGAGTCTCATTTTAAGATAATAACTCTGCTCTAACACTATCAATATGTGTCCAAAAAATCTTAGGATGCATGACTAATTACCCTTTTGAATTATATATGTTTAATTATACATTTGACTTGATAGTTTAGCATTTAGAATTATTGTCATTTCTCACTTACTGATCTTCCAGTCTAACTATCTTTGTTGCAGACTCCTTTATCATGCATAGAAGAGAAATACAGACATGCTTTCTTCTTTCTGTTATGTTTATATATATGTTATATATATATATATATATATATTGCTTTTAGTGGCAATTGCCTTAGTGTCATGAGTAGATGTAGCACAGAACAGTTAGCACACAACAGATTAGTTTTCATAATGTACCCTTTGCAGGATAGATATCCTAAAATATAGTTTTGTTGAAATGATTGAAATGTCTGTGAAAGACTTTGTCTTTTAGTGTATAAGACTAAGTATCCATTACTGAAAGTTTATATGACTCAAATGGAAAAATAATTCATGACAAGAATATGTAATTGCTAGCGTAAGACTCTGAGAATTGTTTTGGGGTGAAACAGGCAGTCGCTTCCTTCTATTTGAGGCTCTGAGGACTTGGCTATTATCAGATAATGTATATTTGACTCAGTATTTATGGATAAAACCACCAACTTCTATCAAGTTGATCAAATATTTATTGAGCACTTATTATGTCCAAGACCACTTTGGGGAACAAAGAAATGTAAGTCTACCCTTGTGCTTAAGAGTATATCAAATTGAGATGCAGTTTAGACTGCTGCAATCAATTACACAGATGTCTCTAAATTCAGTATCTGATGCTTAGTGTAAACAAGACAAAACGTGCTCATAATGAATCAAGTTTCCTTTGTCAAGTGATTTTGCTTCCCACATCACTGAGGTAACCTCCCATTTTCTTCCATCCTCTGCAATTATCAGCTTCAGCTGATTCCACAATCTACTGAGAAAGAGGGTGCAGGCAGCGTTGTCAGTCTGCATCTTATTCAGGTCTTGCTTCCACTGCTGTGAAGGCACTTAAATAGCCCTTTATCAACTTGGACCCCATGAGATTGAGTATTTAATTTCTCTTGATCTCTAGACTTAGGAAATAACCCAATTCATTACTTAGCCATTATTTAATTCATTACTGTCATTAGAGATCAGGAGAAGCATCTTACCAGGGCCGAGAAATATAAGGCAAAGCTCACCTCTCTTTGTGCAGTGCAATGAACAGACCGTGGAAGGACCCTGATTTAGAGTCCCATTTATGCGATTTGGTTTCATTACATTCTCCAGTCCTAGATTTCTGCTGGATGACTCACAGAGGCATGGCCTAACCCGATAGAAGGAGGATGGCTGCCTGATACATTCACCCATATTTGGGTCCTCAGTGAGCTACGCAGACTCTATGAGATTGCCGATCTCGGAACAGAGCAGAAGAAATGGACACAAAGGTGTATCAGTTGATAAACCGCAAGAGAGCTGCTTTCTCTGGACTGGGGAAGGCACGGAGCACTCTCTTCTAGGGGACATTTGGCCATGTCTGCAGGTAATTCCTGTTTTCCCCTGGAGGGGGAGTACCCTACCGGCACCTAGTGGGCTGAAGCCACGCGTGCTGCTGACATCCTGCAGCGCACGCCGAGCCCCGTCCTTCCGCAAGCAATTGTCCAGCTCGCAGTGTCCTTAACACCGCTGTGGAGGAGTCCAGGGCATCTGCCCAGTCCTGTCCCGTTATGAAACTTTCCCTATTTTGTTGTATGCCCCTGTGGACTTGTTTGTTTTTAAGTGATTCATGACTTACAGATGGATGGACTTACAGCCCTATCTGTTTATCTGTCTTTATGTCTGTAACTATCTATCCATTCCCTACTTCATTTCACAAAGTATTATGTGCAGTTCATACAAACCACACTCAATGAAGTACTTAAAAATATATCTTCACAAGAGAGAAATTCTGAAAATACAGAGCGGCAAATATTAAGTCAGCAGTATCAGCTTGAACAGAATATATGACACCGGTAACCTAATAATTGGGACTTTTAAAGTTGCTTTAGTTTTCTGTGAGCTTTTTTGTAGTGAAAAAAATAAAATCAATAATTATATGTTGTTTTTGTTATCCATGAGGAGAAAATAGATTAATCAGGGGAAAGAAAGTGGTGCAAAGACATTTCTTATTTGGAACTTAACATGGATCAGGGATAGCAAATATTTTTCTGAAAAGGGCAAGATAGCAAATATTTTTGATTTTGGGGGCCATAAGGTCTCAGTTCAATTCAGTTGCTCAGTCTTGTCTGACTCTTTGCGACCCCATGGACTGAAGCACGCCAGGCCTCCCTGTCCATCACCAACTCCCAGAGTTTACTCAAACTCATGTCCATTGAGTCGGTGATGCCAATCCAACCATCTCATCCCCTTCTCCTCCTACCTTCAATCTTTCTCAGCATCAGGGTCTTTTCAAATGAATCACCTCTTTACATCAGGTGGCCAAAATATTGGAGTTTCAGCTTCAACATCAATCCTTCCAATGAACATTTAGGACTGATTTCCTTTAGGATGGACTGGTTGGATCTCCTTGCAGTCCAAGGGACCCTCAAGAGTCTTCTCCAACACCACAGCTCAAAAGCATCAATTCTTCAGTGCTCAGCTTTCTTTATAGTCCAACTCTCATATCCATACATCACTACTGGGAAAACCATAGCTTTGACTAGATGGGCCTTTGTTGGTCTCTACTCCAATCATTTAATGGTGCCATTGTGGCCCCTAAATGTCCATAGATGATATGTAAACAAATGGTTATGACTATGTTTTAATAAAACTTTATTTATAAAAACAAAAGCTATGGGTCAGGCTTAACCCTCAAGCTATAGTTTGTAGACCCTCAGTGCAGATCTCAGCAACAACTGTAGATCAAATGAGAAAGAGGTTTTAAGATGATGTTCCCTAGACTACTGGGTGAAAACTGAAAGCATCACCCTATGGGATACTAAGCAAGACTTTCTGTACCATTGACTGGCAATTTCTGTAAAGATAAAGGAGCAATAATAACAACAAAAAAACTCTTCAGGCTTCTTTCTGATATCTATCTATCTATATATATATAGATAGATATATAGATATATATATTAATATATAGATATATATATTTATATATATATGACTAAAATTGTTGTATTCCCACATATAAAACTAATCAATCTTGGTTCAGTAACAAAATAAAATCAATCAATGTATCTGATTTATATTTCAGTAATATAAAATACATATTCCTAGAAATTCACTGAGTAAAAATGATTTGTATATAGAATCACTAGAGTGAAGTTCAAAGTGTTTTAAGCAGAATCTACATTTAGACTGCATAAATATGTATACATATGTATATTTATTACAAAGGATATTATAGCAGATTAAACACAATTGAATTATTGCTAATAAGACTAGGCCAAAGTCTTTACAAGTATATCCATGGGGTCATAAAGAGTCAGACACGACTGAGCAGCTAAGCACAGCACAGCACATACATTAAAATATATCAGTTGTTCTAAGAGAGTTCACAGCTCTCTCTCTTCCATGTTCCTAATTTTGATTACTATCAGTGGTAGCTGGCTGATATCAGCAATACCAGAACTTGAATTTTAACTTGATATTTACCCATATAGGAGGAGAAGGAAATGGCAACCCACTCCAGTGTTCTTGCCTGGAGAATCCCACGGAGAGAGGAGACTGGCAGGCTGCAGTCCATGGGGTCGCAGAGTCGGGCACGACTGAGCGACTAAGAAGCACCCATGTAGGATCTAGAGAGTTGGCGGGCATTACTACCACTGTGTGGATATCACATCTGTCAGTCTGCATTTTGTTTTTCCCCAGCTCTCTTTTCCTCCTGCCGTCTATGTCTATTCACTCTACTGATCTGACTGCTTCTACCTCCCACTCACAGAAGGGCTATCAAGAATACTTGCAGAGTTGGTATTTTTGGAAATAAGGGAAGCATTGGACCATGAAATCAGATATTATCCATGCTGGTATCTTTCTTTTAGATTCAAGTATAGCTGATTTGCAATATTGTGTTAGTTTCTGGTATACAGCAAAGTGATTCAGTTATATATACATGGATACATACTCTTTTCCATCCTGGTGTATTATAGGATCTTGAATATAGATGTCTGTGCTATCCAGTAGGACCTTGTTGTTTATCTGTTTTATGTTTTGTAGTTAGTATCTGCTAATCCCAAACACTTACCCCTTTGCCCTTAGGTAAACATACGCTTGCCTTCTATGTCTGTGAGTCTATTTCTGGTTCCTAAATAAGTTCTTGTGTGTCATGGTTTGCTGCTGCTGCTGCTGCTAAGTCACTTCAGTCATGTCCGAGATCCCACATATAAGTGATCATATGGTATTTGTCTTTCTCTTTCTGACTTCGCTTAGTATGATAACCTCTGTGTTCGTCTATGTTGCTGCAAGTGGCATTATCTTATTCTTTTCTATGGCTGAGCAATATTCTATTGTGTATATATGCACCGCATCTTTATCCATTCATCTGTCAAGGGACATTTAGGCTGTTTCTATGACTTGGCAACGTCAAATCTATGCTGTGTCTTGACTAAAGTAGTTATCTTATGGTGTCTTATAGTTTTCCCATTTTTCTATTATGTGTACATCTGTATAAATTAATAAGAATGATACAAACCTAGGTACATTTTTATAGGGATATATTATGAAAGAACCCATTGTTCAAGGGGGAAACATCAAATAAAAATTTTCTTTAGATATAAAATATCAAAAACTATAACTAGTCTATATATGTTTTGTTCAGATATTGAACTTGTGGGTTGGTGGTTGTGTGAACTTTTGTAATGTATAAAAAGTTATTTTGGCAGTACTTTTCCAGACTTACAGAGTTCCTCTTCCGTATTTCCAATGAGTATCAATTCCTCAAACGGAATTTTATTGCAAACTGCTGGAAATACTATTTAAAATGGAAAGGCTGACAAGAACGGGTATCACGTGGCAGTAATGAATTCATCATGGGACTCCTTGGAAGTGTATGACATTTTAAGTGCCTCATCATTCTGAATTCATTTGGCATTTATTGTAATAGAAATGACCATATTGAATTCATTTGGCATTCATATGGACTTCACATGTATTTATGGAGATATAACATGGTAATTTAACATTTACTGTACTAAGCATTATTTAATGGACATTGAAAGACATTGTCATACAATGCTTAATAAAGCCAGTACCTCTAAAGTTAATCTTCTGTCAAAACAAAGAAATGAAAAATCATTTTTATTCCCCAAGTACATGAGTAAATTATTTGGATAAGCCAAAATTATGTATTTATTCCGCCAAATCTGCTTTCTAAAATTTTAAGCCAGAAGGTTGACTCTAGGACCAAGACAATAAAACAGATGTTCAGTTTAGACTTCTTTATATTCTAAAATTGTCTGCAAATACATTAATTTCAGTCTAAAAATATTAAGGAAGATTTTCTTGGAACATCAGCAGTAAATTTAACACATGGCATGCCTTCAGTAGATTTATCTTTTTCTCTCCTATAAAGTTCAATGTGCTCCTTTTAACATAGTCCTGAAAAATAAATTTCTTTTTTATCCTTGCAGAAGAGCTATTTTTAAACCAAACAAATCATTGTTTGGGAACAATCAAAAGATAAGAGGCGCGAGGATCTTTACTGGAAAGTGAAGGAAGAGTTCTCCATCAACTATGATGGCAATCTCTTCTTCTAAAAACAGAGTTTCATGACACAGTGTAAGAGGAAGTTTGCTCTCAGCCACTTTTGAAGGTGCTGCTTAGGATGGCCTAGCCTTCCTTGAGTTTTTTCAGGTGCCCTGTTTACTCCACTCTAAAGCGGAACCTTTACTGAAAATTTAACAGATGACAGCAAATAACCAGTTCTCCTGGCTTGAATTAAGCCAGTGCTCAACTATGATTATAGAACATTGCTTATTTTAACATTAATTAACTGAAAATATATTAACAAGGCCTGAAGAGATTAAAAAGTCACTTATTTTTATGTATGTTCTCTCTAGACTTTTTTTTTAAGTAATTAATATCACTTTCTGATGACCATAAGAGACTTGGCTAATGTGAATATCTTCCAACTCTACTTTGTGGCAGAGTCTACAAATTGCTGTCAAATCACCCCAAATAATCCTGCTCTGTGACCTAGGGTAGGATTTTGAGAGCAGGGGGCTACAGGGTTCCTAGTGCTGCCATAACAGAGTACCACAAATTGAGTTAGTTAAAGCAATAGAAATTTGTCATCTCACGGTCCTAAAGGCTAGAAATTCAAAACCAAGGTGCTGGCAGGGCCTTGCTCCGTTAGGTCCTCCAGGGGAGGCTCTTTCCTCCCTCCTCCAGGCTCTGGTAGCCCCAGGTATTCCTTGGCTTGTAGCTTAATCAGTCCCGTCCCTGCCTCTGTCTTCACATGGTCTTCTCCCTGGGTGTCTGTGTCTTCACACGGCATTTCTCTCTTCTTATAAGAAAATCATATCAATGCATATATATATATGGGATTTAGAAAGATGGTAACGATGATTCTATATACGAGACAGCAAAAGAGACACGGGTGTAAAGAACAGACTTTTGGACTCTGTGGGAGAAGGCAAGGGTGGGATGATCTGAGAGAATAGCATTGAAACATGTATATTACCATATGTGAAACAGATCACCAGGGCAGGTTTGATGCATGAGACAGGGTGCTCAGGGCGGGTGCACTGGGATGACCCTGAGGGGTGGGATGTGGAGGGCGGTGGGAGGGGGGTTCAGGATGGAGAACACATGTACACCCATGGCTGATTCGTGTCAATGTATGGCAAAACACACTACAATATTGTAAAGTAATTAGCCTCCAATTAAAATAAATTAATTAATTTTTTAAAAAAGAAAAAAAAAAAAGAACATCAGTCAAATTGGATTGTTGTTTAGTCACTATGTCATGCCCAACTCTTTTGTGACCCCATGGACTGTAGACCACCAGGCTTCTCTGTTCATAGGATTTCACAGGCAAGAATACTGAGGTGGGCTGCCATTTCCTCTTCCAGGGGATCCTCCCAGACCAGGAACTGAACCCACATCTCCTGCATTGGGAGGCGGATTCTTTACTGCTACACCACCAGGGAAGCCCCAAATTGGATTAGAGTCCACCCAAAAGACATCTTAACTTTATCTCATTTTCAAAGACCCTATTTCCAAATAAGGTCACTTTTACAGGTAGCAAGCTTTAGGGCTTTAGCATGCCTTTTTGAAGCATACAGTTCTTTAAGGGTTTCTTTGTTTTCTGCCATTTGTGCTAGAAATAGAGAAATAATGCTTCTTTACAGCACATCATTTTTTTCATCCTTCACACATGCCCAAGAAAGATCGTTTTGTAGTCCTCTCCTCTTTGGTCTAAGCGAATCTCCTTGGTCTCTGTGATCTAGTGTCTTTGTGTTAACTGTGAGTTCCTTTGCCTTCCAAATTCAATTTTGCTTTCATTGTTTGATAGGAGCCACAATCCTTATACAAACAGTTGGAGACTTTATTTAAAATCAGACTCAATCTTCACCATGGTTGACTTGGAGTATTGGTTAAGTATGTCTTAGAAGAAGGCAACAGGAATTCACTGTAATGTTTGCACATAAGGAAAATGAAGAAGAGTATTGTTGGTGTATGTATGCATTTGCGAGGCCTGCTATTCCAAGGGGCCACAACTGGATGGCATAAGTGACAGGTATTTATTATCAAACAGTTCTGGAAACTAGAAGTCTGAGATTGATGTGAGATAGAGCTGGTCCTTCTAAGATCTGTGAGGGAGAGTCTGTTCCGTTTCTGCCTCTCAGCTTCTTGTGGTTGGCTGGCACTCTTCAGGATTCCTCGGTACACAAAGCGGTACTGCCCGACTTCGCCTTCACCGACACGTGTTGGCGTTCTAGCTTGAGTGTCTGCATCTGAGCTCAAGTCTTTCCTTTCTCTACAGCCTCCAGTCATACTCGACCAGGCCCAGCTTAATGACCTCATTTAACTTGATCACTTCTATAAAGAGCTTGTCTCCAGATAGGTCATATTCTGCGGTTCTGAGCATTAGGTCTCCAACGAATCTGGGTGGGGGAACGCCATTCAGCCTGTGCCAGTGGGCAGGTATGTGCACGGAGGAGGAGGGACGGACGCACGTTCAGGAGGCAGACAGGTCTGGATACGGGAACTTGTAAACCTTCCGGAATTTTTACAGCTGACAGACTTCAGTTGAATATTACCCACTGCCATGTTTCTATGCCCTGAATTTCAAATCCCTGAGGAGAATTTTATTGATTCAGTTTGGCTCAGGTAACTTTCCTTGGGTCAGTCACCTGTGGCCAGGGGATGAGGGTATAGGATAGAATAGCCACATTTTGGGGATTGTGTGTATGTGCATGTGTGTGTGTGTGTGCGTGCACGCATGTATGTGTGTGTGTGTGTAGGGGTCTTATCTCAAAGTGAGTGGAATCATTGTGAGACTGTGTACTGGTAAAAAGGCATCTCCCTGCTATGCTTCCCTGAGATGCCTTACAAGTGTCTGCAGAGAAGAGGCTGTGCTCCTGAAGGAGGGATGGCTCTTCATTGATCATCTTAACTGACCTCCCATAGTTTCTTTTGTCTTGTTCTAGAGGGGTAGACCTGAGCAGTGAGTACTGACGTTCAGCCATATTTCACCATGAAAGTGCTGGGCACCCTGACAGGCAGCAACAAAAGTGGCCACACATCAGATTCTGAAACTAGAGCCTGGACAGGCTCAGCCTGTGGCAGTCAGTCCCCTGTATCAGGATGCCCAGCTCCCCACGGGCAGCATCCACAGCACTCTCACAGGCTTCCCAGGTAGTTGCAGGCCTGGCTTGAGTGGAGAGAAGTCCAGAGAGCTCGCAGAAGGGATCCATTCATCACAGACTGGTACTCTGTCTGGCTTCCATGACTGTCTCCCCAGTGGGGAGCTGGTGAATATTCAAGGACAGCAAGAGCATAAATCCTCTGGCTAGCAGAGCTATCATAGGCCCATAGGGCCTGGGGGTCTCAGCGTGTCTTCCTAAGTGTTCCATTTCCTTTCCGGGAGCCACAGAGGTGCCACAAAGAGATGAGGCCAATAAACCACTGCATCTGTTTGTCTGTCATTTTTCTTTAGTGCAAGTTTTACAAGACTCCATCCCAACAGGGTCACAATCTCAACATGTCACTTTGCTGTGCGCTTCACTGGAACATTGTGTTGTGCCAGAGCTGAATTAAATGTACAATTATGGCATATTTTCTTGAAAGGAGTTTTGACAATGATAAATGCGTAGACATTTTTTTTCACAGACAACCTGATTCTATGCTCATCAAGTTGCTCAGGATTCTCTCTGAAGAATCTGTCTCTTGTAAACAGTGAATTCTGGTTACTGGCTGTGGATATATGGGCTCGGGTTCAAACACCACTTCTACCAATTTTGCACCGTGTCAGCTTGGGAAGCTTTCTTAATCCTGCTCGCCTACTTAGTTTTCTCATGTGTAAAAGGATGAGTTTAAATTACTTCCCTAATGGTACTGTTGTGTTAAATGAGACAACGCTTGGAAAGTAATTAGCACCATGCCTGGCAAATAGTAAGCTCTCAACGAGTGCTGGCTAGTGTTCATGCAGGTAATTTGTCCTCTTAACTGCAGTGATGGTTCTCACATGAATTCCGATCCCAGGCATATGGGGAAAGGTACTTTTTGTTATTCACAAAGCAGGGGGTGAACAGGATTTTTCTACAGACCCTTGAATCTAACAATAGTAGCTAATGTCTATTTATAATGTGCTAGACTGTGTAATAAGTTTTGTGTGTGTGGATAATATTAT
Organism: Bos grunniens; assembly: GCF_055505025.1. Taxonomy (NCBI): domain Eukaryota; kingdom Metazoa; phylum Chordata; class Mammalia; order Artiodactyla; family Bovidae; genus Bos; species Bos grunniens. The sequence goes on from NC_141182.1 coordinate 9,581,126, forward strand.
TTCATTCTCATACAAACCCTACTAATTTCGTGTTACTTATCTATCTCATGTATTGGAAATCTTGAGCAGCCAGATATATAGCCCACTGGCACCTCCAAAGCACCTCTCTGCCTGGGCCACAAGATACTGACCTGAGTGGACCTTATCAGCCTGGCTGCCTTGCCCCCAGTTTCTGGTTGGGTTCTCTGGGTGTATCAGTGAGGGTCCTGGCAGAGAATGGATGACACAATCAAACTAGTTCACTTGAAAAGAATGCGATAAAGTGACTATTGATTGACAAGGGTAGTGAGCAGTGTCTATGGAAATTGCAAGGAACGCTTCCTGGGCCTAGCGGTAGTGGGCATCACACTACCACCACAGGGCTTATAGGGTGAAATACTAGAGCCGTTACCAGAATTGGAGTCGCAGAGAGACGCATGTGAAAAGGGCTATCTGTGACAGGACTGCGGTCCTCAGGCGAGGGATGCACACAGTCTTCATGACCTTTAGGAAGAAAACCTCCCCTTCCATCTCTGGGGCTCCTCATTTGCTGAACCCAGTTGGAAGCCTGCGGACGAGGCTTGCAGGCGAGCTACTGAAGGACGGAGCAGGGTGAAGAAGTGAGGGAATTCAGCCCATCCACCTGTGAACACAACAACAGCCAGTGATACTTGCTTTAAGCCATGGAGGATTATTCCTTTGCTCTACTGTTCTAAACTGCTCATTTCCTCCTGTCTCTCTCTTCTATTATTTTTCCTCATAAACTGTGATCTCTAAATATTGTAGTGGGAAACTTTAAATGGCTTGGCATCTTAGAGTAATCCCACCATTCTTAGATTTGAGGATATTTCATTGTGAAAAGGTCAAGATAACACAAAAATACATTACTAAAATTCCATTTATCCTTTATTTTCTCATAATATAAAAAAAGGTTACTGCCAAATATGGCCATAAAGATTTTATTGCTGCAATTTTTACAACAAAAACAAGCATATCTCTTAATGAATTTTGCTTTATTACATTAATAATTGCCCACATGGGATCCCTGGGTCTTAGGAGACCATAATGGTAGCAATAGAGGTCTGCAAGCTATTTTAAATATTTCAGAGAAATCTAATATAATCATTCTTTTAGAAGTGATAAGGCTTCACAGACTAACAAAAACATCAAGATTCAGTGCTTCTACTGAAATGATGTTAGCTCTATGAGGTGACCCTGGTAATTTTATGCTGATCAGAAGCTCTGATTGGCAGTTATATGTGTCTTTGATTAATAAAACATGGGAGATCAAATGAATTATTACTTAATCTGTGCAGTTTGTAGATAAAGTCTTTGAAAATCCAGAGTCAGTTGAGGGAAAATAATTAACTGGATGCTCAGTAGTGAAATAATAAGCACAATACTGACTTGGTGTTCCTCGTGTGTGTAGGGAGGCCAAAGCAGGCTTCTAGACGGGGCAAAACCTGCTTAAAATTTCAAGATAATTATTTGTTTTTGGTAATAATAACATTAATCATAATAGTGATGATGGCTAACAGTTCTTACATGGTCAGACACAGTGCTGAAATGCTCAATGTATATCTTACTTAATCTACTCAATAGTCCAAAAAGAAGACATTTCCAATATGCCTTTTCTTTAAATTTTTACTGGAGTATAATTACTTTACAATGTTGTGTTAGTTTCTACTGTAGAGAAACAAAGTTGTTTTTTTTTTTTTTTTTTTCTTTTTGGGCAATGCTGCATGTGGGATCTTAGTTTCCCAACCAGGAATCAAACTCACTCCTCCTACAGGGGAGGCATGGAGTCTTAACCACTGGATCACCAGGAAGTCCTTGATTATCTCTTGTCTTAAGTTGAATTTCCTCAGAAGCAGACTCCAAGATGAGGATTTGTATGCAGGTTTTCCACTGGGAGGTGATGCCAGGAAGCACTGGTAGGGAATGGAGTGAGCTGAGCAGGAGGGAAAGCAGTACAAGGTACGTTAATGCACAGGTCTGTTTCTGCGGGAGCTGGGCTCAGCAGTCCTCAGTAGGTCTAGGAGACGTGGAGAGCGCCACCATTTATACAGTCACATAGTGGCACTGCAGGATCAGCGAGGAAGAGGGGGCACTGGTCCGCCAGATTCTGTTCGTAACTGGTTGAAAGCCACTTCCAGAGGCGCTGACTCTCAAGCACCTCTATTTGCCCTCCTGCGGGGCCAAGAACGCTCCTATGGCTGGACAAAGGCCTCGGTTTTAGAGACACAGATGCTGGCACAAAGAAACCTTTGGTGATGCCAGAGGACGAGGGCAGGTGCAAACATCTCCTGCATTCCTGTCCTGCAGACAAGAAAGCCAAGACTTCATGAGTCGAAATACCTTGTCCAAAGTCACAGACCGCTTGTGATGAAGTGCCCTTCCATGGATTTTTATTACTACCCATGACTAAAGCCTACCAATACACAGTAGCCTACTAAATGAGTTCTTACTCTTAGAGTTTAATTTTTTTTACAACAGCTTTATTGAGATATGATTCAATAACATACATTTCACTCATTTAAAGTCTACAATTCCGTGGTTTTTGGTGTATTCACAGAGTTGTGCAACTGTGACAACAATTGATTTTAGAACTCTTTAATCAGCCCCGGAGAAACCCTATGTCCATTAATAATCGTGCTTCATTTCCTGTATCTTACCCTCAGCAGCTGGGAACCGATAACCTACTTTCTGTCTCAGTGGATTTGCTTTTTCTGGGTGTTTCATATAAATGAAATCATACATTATATTATCATTTTGCCTGGCTTCTTTCACTTAGCATAGTGTTTTAAACATTCATCCCTATGTAACATATACTAGTACTTCATTCCTTTTTATTGCCAAATAATTCTCTGTTGCATGGATATATCATGTTGTCTTTATGCACTCATCAATTGATGGGCATTTGAGTTGTTTCCGCTTTGGCTATTGTGCATAATGTTGCTATGAAAATTTGGTTTTAGGTTTTCTTTATAGACACGCGTCTTCATTTCTTCTGGGTATCTCCCTAGGAGTGGAATTGTTAGATTATATGGCAACTCTGTTTTAAACCTTTAATGGGCTGTTAGGCTCTTCTCTAAGGTGGGCTCAGGGTTTATTGATGACTAGACTGCTGTTCAACTGAGTACAGTCTGACTCACATTGTTTGGCAAAGGAGAAAAACTCCCACTATGCACTTGCACAGATAGATTTCAATTTCTAAAGCATCAAGAGGATGTTATCAGTGCGCTGTCAACTGTTAAGTTGATCTTGGTTCTCCGTGCCTGTACTTCTTGCTTTCTGCTGATAAATGATTAACACTCTAGGTTCACCATTATTTGTTTAGTTTATGATTATGGGTTGTCTGGTTAACCCTACTGGGTGTAGTAATGCATGTTTTCATCAAGAGTATTTTTGGCCTGCAGTTTCTAAGTAGCTAGAATTTAAGGCATATTCAAGTGGCAGTTCATTAAACATGCATTTGTTTTTATTTGGCATCTGCTGTGAGTCAGACAATGGCAGCCCACTCTGGTACTCTCACCTGGAAAATTCCATGGGCAGAGGAGCCTGGTGGGCTGCAGTCCATGGGGTCGCTAGGAGTCGGACATGGCTGAGCGACTTCACTTTCACTTTTCACTTTCATGCATTGGAGAAGGAAATGGCAACCCGCTCCAGTGTTCTTGCCTGAAGAATCCCAGGGACGGTGGAGCCTGGTGGGCTGCCGTCTATGGGGTCGCACAGAGTTGGACACGACTGAAGTGACTTAGCAGCAGCAGCAGCAGGGAGTCAGACACTGTGTTTGGTACTGGGAATATAGTTGGGAGTGGGGGCAAAACTGACACAACTGTTAGAAAGAAATACACTTTGAGAGGAAGTGTACCAGAAGATGCACTTCTGAGTCACTGTTGGGGACCTCTTCCCCAAGTGGCTATTGCATCTCTATAATTCACTCTGAATCTAAGGCTGGCTTTGCTCAAAAATGCTACATCATCAGTTAATGCTGTTATATGGCTAAATATAAGCCACACAATTGAGAAATGGAAAACCTCTTCCGCACAAGGGGCTTGCAATTTAAATAGAGAGAAGGCTTTCCAAAGTGGCTTCCACCTAGAGTAGTCAAGCAAATAATACCTATTAATGCCTACAAGAGCAGTGATGGTTGAAAGGGTTTTGTCTTTGCTCTCATGGTCTTCTGAGGATGATTTAACTAGGAAAAGAAAACGTTTGGTTGTTCCTATGGCTATAAAAATGTTAACTCAAGGTTCTACATAAGCAAGTCTATACACTCACTGTTGTCGTGAATTTATTGTTAACTCTCTGGTGGACGCCGCCTCTTGGATGTCCCACTACCATATCATACTCTCAAAGTACAAAATTCAACTCTCAGCCCACCCATAGCCCCACCCTCTGCCCAGCCCCAAGTCTGCTTTTGATCCTGTGCATACTTTCTATTTTAGCTATTAAGGATGGTTCACCCTGCATGGTTCAAACCACAAATTTGGGCATGACTCTTGTTCCTCCACTAGCTTCCTTCACCTGATTACCAGTCAGTCATCAAGTCTTAATTAGGTTTCCCACTTATCTCCCACACGGATCTATACTTCTCTCCTTTCCCATACATGCCCTATGCCAAGGCCATCGTCATCTCTCGCTTCTTCACTCTTCTCCCAAACTCTAGAGTCTACTCTGCAATCTTTGCTCCAATGGGCAACCAATGGGTCATTCTAGAGCTCACAAGTATCTTCTTATTTCCCTTTAGCTCTCTTCTGTGGCTAACCATTGCCCTCATGTTCAAGTCCATGTTCTTTAACTTGGGGGAGCACAACTTTCACGGCCTGGTACCTGATGACCTGTCAAGTTTGACCACCCTTGCTGGATGCTCTAAGTTGAGCAGAGCCAAACCAAACCTCTTGCTGCTGCTGCTGCTGCTGCTAAGTCGCTTCAGTCGTTTCCGACTCTGTGCGACTCCATGGACTGCAGCCCACCAGGCTTCTCTGTCCATGGGATTCTCCAGGCAAGAACACTGGAGTGGGGTGCCATTGCCTTCTCCAATGCATGAACGTGGAAAGTGAAAGTGAAGTCGTTCAGTCGTGTCTGACTCTTATCGACCCCATGGACTGCAGCCTACCAGGCTCCTCCATCCATGGGATTTTCCAGGCTGTTGCTGGACTGGAGTGGGGTGCCATTGCCTTCTCCCAACCAAACCTCTTACCATCCCTTAATGTGCTAGATTCTTTTGCGTTGGAGACTTTGCTTAAGCTGAACTTTTGAAATTACTTTTTCAACAACATTTGGCTCAGTAGATTTCCATTCTCTCCATATATTAGTAGTGATGTGGATTCAGATGTCATCACAAAGTTCCCAAATGGCAGTGGCTTCAGTAAGATATATTCCTATCTCAAATGATAATCCAGACATACATAGTTCCAGATTGATGTGGTGTCCCAACTCTGTCACTTAGAGATCTGGTGGAGACAGGGATGTAGAGAAGAGAATCTATCTGAGAGATTTGTGCAAGGCCAAATCTCTTTCTCTCTCTCTCTCTTTTTTTTTTTTTTTTGCTGCTCTGTGTGTCTGGTGGGATCCTGCAGGTTGATCCTAGCTCCCCAACCAGGGATTGAATCATACCCACTACAGTAACAGTGCCAAGCCCTAACCACTGGACCGCTAGGAAATTCCCAAGGCCTGACACCTCTAATTTTCCGGCATCCACGGAATGTTGCTTCTGTCGCCATGGTCCCAGGTGGCTCACCATCACCTCTCATCCAAGTTAGTGGGAAGGAGGGACAGGGAGGAGGTGTTCCCATAAAGTATGCAATTGAGAAGTTGTATCCACCCCTTGGCTCATATCTCATCAGCCAGCAACTGGCCACACAGTAATATCTAGCTGCAAGGAAGATCAGTGAATAAAGTGTCGGTCTTTCTTTGAGGGGCAAATCATTCCTGGCACATTCTTTCATGCAAAACTAATCTAGAGAAATAAGTATATTTTTGCTTCAGTCATGTGCAGTCTTGGCAGAGTTAAGGGCACAGGAGTCACGCCCCTTTTGGACAAATGAACACATTTACAAACCAGTGGTGTCAGATACTGGAACTTCAAGGTGGCCCAAGGCCACCAGGGGGTTGGCAGTAGCGCCCACACTTACAAATGATAGCAACTGAACACAGAGATGTGAGGTACTTGCCCAAGAACATATACAACGTGTATGCACCACCTGTTACCTTTTGGTGAACAGATGATACGGACAATGTATCAGAGTGGCTAAGAACATGAGCTTCAGACTTGGAAACGTCTGGCTGCATCACTTACTGGCACTGTCATATTTATAAAGTTCCTTAACTTTCCTGAGCTTCATTTCCTCAGGAGGATGTTATGCACATTAAGTGAGAGAATAACATGGACCGTGCCAAGGCAAACACCTCGCCAGTGATAAGCACTTGATAAATGGTGGCTGGCATTAGTTACCACAGTGAGCATTTCCTACACTTTTGTCAGTATTGTTATCAATAATTGCCTCTGTTGGAGAAATGGCAGCCAGGGCATGGGTTCTCATAGCTTTGTGTATGTCCATTCCTTCCGAAGCAGACAAAAGAAAATCTGTAACAGAATCCTCTTCACTTTCCCCTTCATCTATCTGGCCCAAGATGTCTATGTTTGTCTAAGGGGTGGCAAATCGGATTGAGAGGCCGCTGCTCTGTCCCAGCCTTAGTAAATTTACAGATCAGTAACTAAGTACTCAGACTATAGAGGGAGACTTGCCTCAGCTGGAACTCCAGTTTAAATGCTGTCTGGCCTTGGAAAAGGTCCTTGACTTCATCATTCTCTGCTTCTAAAAGTGAGGATAATATGAGCACATACCTTAGAGCGATGGTGGAGGAATCACTGCGATCATTCACACACAAGTGTTCAAAACAGTATCGGGCATATTGTCCATGCTCGGTAGATGTACGTGGACTCTGAATTCCCCCGTAAAGCCTGGCTTTCAGTGGAGGCAGTAGGGATGAAAGGAGAATGCAGAGAAGAGAAACTTAGAAGGCAGAAACGCAACGCCTGGGGTTAGTCTAGTGTCTAGGGAAAGTTAGAGAGATCCAGCAAATATATCATGAGAAAATCAATTTTTTGCTGGAATGCTTCACCAACCCAGAAAGTGCAGAGGAGGAGCTGTATGAAGGGAACAGAATGAGCCTGTGACGTTAGATGTGCTGGATTTCAAATGGTCGAAGGATTCACACATGGAAATAGCAGACAGGCATTGCATAGTTGAGCCCCCAGCTTTGCAGAAAAGGCTAAGCACAAAATGCCTACTTAGGAGACATTCTAAAGTCACTCAAAAGTGAGCAGCACAGATCCAAGGCTCAGCTGTCCTCAGGGATCAGCAGTGGTCAGGTGAAAGGTAGAAATGAGTGATGGTTAACTCGGGGCCAACAAGTCAGGGCAAGCCCTACTGAAGGGCTTCAGGTGATGTTATCTGGACGAATGAACACATTTTAGGAGTATTCAGCCTCAGGGCTGAATGTGACTTTTCATCCAAGCAGATATTGAAGTCCTTGAAATGAATGAAATCTACCCCAGGAACTGCCTAGTGTGAAAAGAGAAGATTAAAGATCAAATTGAAATGTGCTTAGACTTCTCTGGTGTCACTGAAATCTACATTGTACGGTCTTTTGGCAAGAAACGAGGCTCTCGCAGCAGTGTTCATGGTCTGACAGCTGTAACCAATACCTCACATTTTCCTTTGGATATAAATAATTATCTTTCACAGCAATGGTATATACAAAGCCAGGAAATTCCCCCTGTTATTTGGAAAGCCTCTGCTTCAGAAGTCGTGTTTATCTTCCTATATCTTTCCTACATTTCAAACTCATGTTTTGCTTCAAGAGAAGACAGAGACAAGAAAGCATTGGTGGCGGCTTTATTACAGGGCATTTATTTCAGTCAACTCTGGATCACATTTTTTGGGAGCAGAGGGTATTTTGCCCCTCCTTTTGCCTCTGTAACAAAATACCACAAACTCAGTCACTTAAAATAACCTAGATTTATTCTTTTATGGTTCTGGAGGTCAGAAGTCCAAAAGGATCTCCTAGACTAAAACCAAGGTGTCTGCAGGGTTGTATTTCTTTCTGGAGGCTCTAGCAGAGTATCTGTTTCCTTTTGTTTTCCAGCTTCTAGAGGCGTGTGGCCCTTTTCTCCATCCTCAAGGCCAGCAAAGCCACATCTCTCTGACCACTGTCTCTGCAGTTCTCCCCTCCCCTGGCCCGACTTTCTCTTCTGCATTCCCCTCATTTCGAAGGAGCTTGTGATTACACTGGGTTCACTGGACAGTCTACCGCATTCTCCTTATTTTAAGGTCAGGCTGATTAGCCACATTAATCCCACCTGCAAAATCCCTTTGCAGTGCAAGTTTACACATTCCTTTGTGTTGCTGAGTTGCCTACCATGGTTCAGATGTACCATCTTCTGCTTGACAAAGGACGTCTGGATTGTGTTCATCTTCTAGCAATTTTGAGTAGGGCAGCTATGGACATTTGTGTACAAGTTTTTGTTCAAATAGAAGTTTTTGTTCTCTGAGACAGATGCCCCAAAGTGCAATGGCTGGGTTATGCGGAAATAGCGTGCTCTGTTTTATAAAAACCTCCAAACTGTTTCAGAGTGGCTGACCATTTCGCATTCTATGGAGAATTTTGAGTGGTTGTTGTAATCCTACGTGTAATGTAAAACCATTACCTGGTGGATGGGTCAAGCACGTCTGCAGGTGGGGCAGAGGCAGGAAGTCAGCGGGGGTCTAGGTGAGGCCCAAGGTGTAGCACAGGTTGGGCGAGGTGAAGGTGGTGAGAAGCAGTCCTGAGAGAGGCATGCCCGGACGCTCGTTGAGAGTCACTGCAGAATTGCTTAGGGAAAGAGAGAGGAAGAGGATCCCAGGAGGGTTCCAGCACTTTGGGCTCGAGCAGGTTGGTGAACAGTTTTCCTATTTGTCTTACAGGATGGACTTGGGCAGAAGTGAATGTGGGGAGGGGGTGAAGGGGTGAAGTTCATCATGTTGAACCTGATGTGTCTGTCAGAGTTCTGAGTGGAAACTCGTTGAGTGGTTGGTTAGAAATAGGAGTCTGGAGTCTGGGGAAGGGTTGGGAGGCTGGAGCTACAGGGGAAAAGGATGATGTATCTGAACACGCCCAACACAAAGCTTGGCATTGCTCACTGACAAGAACTGTCCGCTTGATGTGATGTCAAAGAATTGTTTTCACCTTCTGCACTTCACAAGGAAAATATACACTAGCTTTCATTTCAATAATAAGTACTGTCGCTACGAGAAAGTGAAAATCAGAAACAAAGAGTGATGGGCACCAGTGTTTTCACTTGGTTGATTTCTGCTCTCTCCTAGGGAACTCCTTTGTGTGAGCACATCTCAGAGAAGGTTTCTTCTTTCATTTGTCTGTAGCGAGGTTGCAGTAGGTTTTCTCTTTATTTAAAATGACAGTTGTTAATGCAAACAAGTCCATGGTGACTCAGAATTATAGGAGGAACTCTATACAAATCGTTTTTGGTACAAGTGTTTCTATACTGTGTTGTGAATTTCCGGGGTAAGAAAGAACAGAAAACATACAGACAACTGCCTTGCTGCAGGAGCGTTGGATTCTTAGGTTCTGGGGTTGTCTTGGTGAGCACCCTCTGAGATGCAACTGGGAGACCAGAGCAGATGTCTGCTTCTATTGATGGGTACCTTGTGATGTGCAATTTCACCTCCACTTCCCCCAAGACACCCAACTCACCTTCAACCTTCCCAACAAGGGAGCTGAGGCCCAGAGATGAGACATGACTTCCCATAATCAGTGTGAGGGAGCAGCCCAGCCAGGCCTCCTGATTAACATGAGCCCTGGTTCTTTCCCCCATGCTCACCGCAGGGTGCTCCTTGGAAAACAAGCAGCTGTTAACCCATAGTTCTGGGGAAATGGAGAATAGAAAGTTGTGGTCTTTTCTGTTTCTTTAGGTTGCTTTCCAATAGCTAAATCCTCTAGATATGTAATGTATTATATTCAGGCCTTAAATGATAAAGAGTTGAAACTAGCCCCCTGCAATTAACATACTGGGATGGACTCCCTGGCTTCATTGGTGATTCAGTCTTTTGTCTGTGAGAACTGCCCAAGGAACTAAAAACTGCACTGGTACCTGGGCCTCATCCTGGACCAACTAAGTCAGAACCTCTGGAATCACCCCCCTTTCTTGAGAATAAATCCACGGTTAAAATAATAGAGATGCCATGGTTGGCCAGAAAGTGTTCTCCCAAAAGATACTCCCCTGCCAAGTCCCAGGAACTAAGGGATATTAGTTTATTTGGAAATAAGTATGTTGACAGATGTGATTAGGTTAAGGTTATTGAGATAATCCTGGGTTGTCCATGTGGACCCTAAATCCAACTCCAGTGTCCTTCCAAGAGACACAGAGGAAGACAAAGACACAGGGAAGGAGAGATGTGACCGGGAGAGAAGAGGAGCAGCCACAGGCCCAGGACCACCGAGAACCACTAGGAGCTGGAAGAGGCAGGAAGAATTCTCTAGGGTCCCTGGGGAGAACTAACCCCGCCGACACCTTGACTTTGAACTTCCGCCTCTAGAACTGTGAGAAAATACATCGCTGTTGCCTTTTGGCCACAGAATTTGTGGTCATTTATTACAACAACAATAGGAATCTAATAAAGACCTATATTAATTTGCAAATATGCAAAGGAAATTAGGAGAGATGGGATACATGAAAAAGGGGTGGAATCCAAGTAATTTCTGAGGGAGGAGAAAGACCAGTGGTTATCTAGAAGATGAACTAGAAGCTGATCAGCATGTGGGTATTAATAAAACTCTAAACACATGGGCAATGTGATGGGAGTTCTGAAGACCAAATAACACTTCTGGGAATGATCCATCTGCACTTCATTTCTGAACATGGGTTATTTCATTTAAAGTCTTTTAAAAGAATCTCAAGGTGTTAGTATGTATAGCAGTACTGAGCCTGGTTTCCTGTGATAAATAAACAAACTTCACATTTTTAGTAATTTATTTACTAATGGTCACTAATGACCTGGGATCCAGGACAAATATCTTTAAACAGATCAGGGAAATGATACATAAGGGAAAAAGTAATTCACAAAGTGCAAACAGAGTTTTCTGGTTAAGACATAAAGCTTCCTTGATCTTGATCTTTATAGGAACTGTGTATTAATACAGTGAGGCAGCTGTGGTAGAGAAATAACTGGAAAGAAAGTACAAAATCAGCAAAAGACAAAGAGAAAAGAAGGAAGGATGGGAGGAAGCTAGTTAGCTTCATGTGAAATGTAAACAGCCTCTCAGAATGCCGGGTATGAGTGCACGTGTTAAAGCCTCTGAGTCCAGCTAAGCTTCTGTCCCTCTGGTCACACAGGCCTGTGACGTTCATCTCTGCGTCTTTCCTAGTCTCTCTCCCCCTGTAGGGCTGGAGAGCTCTGTCTTGCTGACCCCAGAGCCCAGCACTGTACCCGACAAGCCTCTTGATCACTCGGTTCACATCCTGCTCTGGTCAATTCAGATGCTTTGGTTAATTCAGATGGCTCTCACCTTCATTTAATTACTGATATAGAGTCCCATGTTCTCTGCACATACCCTCTCTACCGCTTCCCCCAGAACAACCAGCATCAGGGTTTAAAATGCCCTATTGAGCTGGTCAGTCCCACCCCCTCCACCCCCAAGCCCATGACCTCTTCTGCTTGAAATGGTTCAACTGCTTCATTTTGCCACAAAGAGCCAGTCCCTGCCAGGGCCCCCCTTCCCTGCAGACGTCAGCTCTGTGCTCCTGGGGTGTCCACGCACCTCCTCTTGTCCCTCTGTTCCCTCGGTCAGCTCTGCAGTGAGCTTCTGTCTCAGCCTCTCTACCCAGCCCCTGCCGCTCCTCTGCCTTCACCCCTTTCCTGTCTCAGAACTCACCTCTAACTACACGTTAGGTATCTCTATTCTGCCTGATGTTCTCTCATACTCCGTCTTCCCTCGTGTTTATAATTACAACTTTAATTATATGATAAATTCTATGACAATTGATGAAAGTGAAAGTGGAGAGTGAAAAGGTTGGCTTAAAGCTCAACATTCAGAAAATGAAGATCATGGCATCCGGTCCCATCACTTCATGGGAAATAGATGGGGAAACAGTGAAAACAGTGGCAGACTTTATTTTTCTGGGCTCCAAAATCACTAGAGATGGTGACTGCAGCCATGAAATTAAAAGACACTTACTCCTTGGAAGGAAAGTTATGACCAACCTAGATAGCATATTCAAAAGCAGAGACAATTACTTGCCAACAAAGGTTTGTCTAGTCAAGGCTATGGTTTTTCCTGTGGTTATGTATGGATGTGAGAGTTGGACTATGAAGAAGGCTGAGCACCGAAGAATTGATGCTTTTAAACTGTGGTGTTGAAGAAGACTCTTGAGAGTCCCTTGGACTGCAAGGAGATCCAACCAGTCCATTCTGAAGGAGATCAGCCCTGGGATTTCTTTGGAAGGAATGATGCTAAAGCTGAAACTCCAGTCCTTTGGCCACCTCATGTGAAGAGTTGACTCATTGGAAAAGACTCTGATGCTGGGAGGGATTGGGGGCAGGAGGAGAAGGGGACGACAGAGGATGAGATGGCTGGATGGCATCACTGACTCGATGGACAGGAGTCTGAGTGAACTCCGGGAGTTGGTGATGGACAGGGAGGCCTGGCATGCTGCGATTCATGGGGTCGCAAAGAGTCGGACACGACTGAGCAACTGACCTGATCTGATCTGATCTGATGACAATTGATTTAAACCCCAGCTGCCGTATTGGAATGTAAGCTCCATGGGGACAGAGCCTGTAACTGATTTGCATTTGCCCACCCAGTCCTCAACACCTAGAACCATCCCTGGGGCATGGTAAGTGGTCTGTAAAGAAGCTGAATGCTCTGTGCATGTTGGCGAAATGCCCAAAGTACCCATTTCCCCTTGAAGTGAGGAACCCGAGGGGGCAGGCTTCCCCCGCCTTGCTTTGGAAGCCCTTGTAGTTCTGCTCCTGCGGGAGAGCCACGTGGAGGTACAGAGAAGGCCTGCCTGTTCTCACAGTTGGACCTGGCGGTGTGACGTCCTTTGTAGGGGTCCCCGCCTCCCTTGTTCACACAGGGAATAGCCTGTGCCCAGTGGAGCTGTGGGCTTTTGAGACCTCCTGAGTCACTTTGTGTGCACAGCGCTCTGTCCCTCAATTTGTACGATGTAATCCTCAAAACGCTGGAAAGGAGACACATGCCAGAGAGAAATGGAGATGGCTGAGATCTAATAAATCCATAGTGGGCCCACTCTGTGCCTGTGAAACAACCTGGATGGTAGCACACCGGGAGAAAAGACACACAGATGCATGCAATTTTCTTTAAGTCCTTTATAAAGGATTTTATTCTGTAACACAGCTAAATTTATGAAATGGCTTTATCTTGAAAGATCCCCAAGGGCTTACTAAGCTGAAATAATATCAAGTTTTCGGCAATCTCAAAACACCACCAATGCACACTTGTGATAAGGGATGGGGGCTCTGTGACAGCAGGTAGCCATTTTTACAGAAGATAGTGGTTCAGCCCATTAAACCTTTGGGGAGAAGTAAAGAGTCGGGGAGAGGAGATAATTGCCCACATTGGGGGAACAGTCATGTGGGTTTTCTGTATCAGTAAGTGTGATGACTCTTTTCCATTTTCTATGGGAACCTGAGTGAGTGGCTCCTGTCAGCATCACTTTTCTTGCTTGGAGTAGGAGGTGGGTATCAACTCACAGCTGTTGCTGCTGCTGCTGCTAAGTCACTTCAGTCATGTCCAACTCTGTGCGACCCCATAGATGGCAGCCCACCAGGCTCCCCTGTCCCTGGGATTCTCCAGGCAAGAATACTGGAGTGGGTTGCCATTTCCTTCTCCAATGCATGAGAGTGAAAAGTGAAAGTGAAATCTTGCAGTCGTGCACTTCTTCCCAAAGAGAGGAAATGTATGTAAAGCTTCCAGGGGTTAATGGAGGTCAGGGGCAGCCCGTGTAATATAAAGCCGAGCATTTAAAGAAGTAAAACATAACCACCTACAGCTTATCCAATAGTTAAACTACTTCCTTTCCAACGTTTGCCTAATCCAGTGCTGCCCTGTTCCCTGTACTAGAGTTTCCTTTGTTACTCTCTTGGTTTGAACATGGTGGCACCAACTCTCAGTGCATTAAAGCAGAGGGGTGTTTTTTTGTGGGGAAGGGGTGTGTAACTGGCACAAAAGGAAAGTCCTTCTTGATCATCTTCCAAGAATATCACCTTACTAGGATGGAAGAAAGGAAAATGGACCCGGCAGGTGATGTGACTTCAGCCACACCACGTGCTGTCAAAGAACAATGTCCAACAATTAAAACCAAATAAGATGTACCCCCTTCTCTTTGAGCATGTTGAAACGATCCTCCTCTGACCCAGAGGAAGACTTCCTCGTGTCCCCTCCTTTGCAGTTTCTCCCAGCCCATTCCTACTCCCAGTCAGACCACCCCTTTTGTTTATACTCTGCTCCTTCTTCCCTCCCCATACCTTCTCTCAAAGTTCTAGGAACTGGGTTAGCAAAATGCTCTGCTTAGCTGAAGGGAACAAGAGCCACACTGGAAAAGATAAGGGTGCTGAGCTTTTAGTTTGACTATATTATTATTCATTCATTTTTCTATGGAGTCGTATTTTAAAGACAAAGTTGGAACTTACAGCATGGTCCTCTAATGAAGCCGAGCGCATAGGTAAAGCCCCAAACGTGCAAGACACATAAAAGCCCTGTCAACCAATCAGGCAACAAGTTGATGGAGCGTCTCCGCCAACCCCCTGAGGTACCTGGTGAGCTGGCTCAGGAGCTGTCCAGCACGGTGTAAAGAGCTTTACACACAGTGACTAAATATCATCCTTACCTCAGCCTGAGAAGTAGGTATTAGTCTTCCTGTTTTATTCACGAGAAAATCAAGGCTTACATAGTCTAAATAACTGGCTCAAGGTCACACGGCTAATCAAAATGAGCTCAAACATTCCAATCCAGATTGGTCTGACTCAGAGCCTTTGTCTTGGAAGTCTGCCTTCCAAAACATGTAAAGTTTTATTTTTAACTTTTTATTTTGAAATGAATTCAGACCAACAGAAAAACTGCAAAAAGAGTACAGATAATCCCATCAGACCCTCAACCCAAATTTCCCAAACTTTAACATCTTATCGAATCTGCTTAGTTATTACTTCTTCCCTCCAACCATTTGAGACTGCGTTGCAGACCCAGTGCCCCTCTACCTTTAATCTACAGAGTGGTATTTCCTAGAAACAAAGATCTTCTTCTTTGCTGTCACAGGACCATGGAATGATTATCAAATTAGGAAATTAACACTGTTGAAAGAATATTATCTAATCCGCAAACCTGATTCAATTTCAGCCAATTATGGTACTAATGTTCTTCATAGCATAAGGAAAAATAATTACTCTGATCCTGAATTCAACTCAGGGTCTCACCCTGTGTTTAGACCTCATATCTTTGGCCTCCTTTAATCTGGGAAACCTCCTCTACCTCGTTCTCTCTTATATGATCTTGATATACTTTAGAACTGCAATCTGGGTTTGCGTGACGCTCCCTATGATTACTCCAGGTTATGCACTCATGGAAAGAACACCACAGAAGCATCACAGAATCCTAATGCATCCTATGGGAAGCACTTAGTATATCTGCCTGTGTCATTCCTGTGATGTTAGCATTGCTCTCTTATTTAGGGTGGTATCTGCCACGTTTCTCCTTTGTAAACTTAGTATTTTTCCTTTTTACATAATCTTATAAGGAGATACTGCCAGTCTCACAAATACCCTGTTTCTTTCCCTATTTTCATCCACTAGTTCTAGCTTTCATTAATGATCATTTCCCAGCGCTATTATTAAAGTCACAGTTGCCAAGAGGTGATTTTCCATTTGCACGATTTCTTCTGCATTTGTTAGTTAGCATTCTGTTTTAAGGAAGAATTTTCCCTTCTTCCCCATTTGTTAACTTACTTTCATTTTTAAAAGTAGTATCAGCATGGGCTTATGGAGTCTTATTTTATTCTGTGGGATTACAACGTATTACTATCATCATCTCTTCTCATGCTGCAATAGTCTACAGTTTGGTCAGCAGGAGATCAAATATACCGGTTTTATACCCAAGGATACTAACATTTCAACTCTTTCTGCTGTGCTTAAAGTCTGCCACTTCCCTGTCTTGAATCCTTTATGTAGGGAATTTCTTATTTTCCGAAAAGTCCTCAGACCCAGTGATGCAGTAACTATCTGTTTTGGCTAATTCTTGAAATAAAAATTTTTAAAAAGCTGGTGGTAGAGGTGAAGGGAGTTAAGTGGTATTTCTCCCCAGAGCCCACATTCATGGCCCTGCCAGCTGCTTGGAGGCCCAAGGGAGGTAAACTGCAGTCTTTCCTGCACGCTTTCTGCTTTCTCTCTTCTCTATCCTTTTGAACATGTTCTATGCTCTGCCTGGATTAATTTGAACTCCTTACGTTAACCCAGAAATGGACCGAGACTTCAAGACCCATATCTTCCTCTGTGAAGCCATCTCCACTCCCTAGCCAAAACTGATTATTCTCTGCTTGGCAGCTCGATGAACCTTTGGTATAGACTTTTATTATAGAATCGGTCACATGGCATTGCAGGTATTTACTTGGCCATTTTGTTCCCCTCAATAGGCTATGAGCTTTTCATGAATAGGTTCTTACACATACCTGTATCGAGCAATAGTGAATATTTTTAATGGCTTAGAATGCATTAGAATCTACTTCCAGATTATTAATATAAACCAGAGGTCAGCAAACTCTTTTCATCGAAGGACCAGGTAGGCATTGTGGACGACAGAATGTCTCCGCTCTGCCACTGTGTGGAGAAAGCCCCCACCACACAGTGGGGCTGTGTTGCAATAAAATTGTATTTGCATAAACAGGAATCGGGCTGGACTTTGCCCTAGGGCCACAGTTTGTTGGCTCTTAGTCTCTCCCTGCTCAGGAGCTTCTCAATGTTTGAATCCTCTTCCCTTAGAGATCCCTAATTTTCACAGGCTAACGCCTGCATATCCTGAAGGACCCAAACCCTACCTGTCTGGGGAGAGGGGGGTGCTGCCTGATCCTTGTAATAGATGAAGTTCCAATGCTGTATTTTCCATCGCTCTGTTGCTGGTTCCTTACCCCAGCACTCTTCACTGTTAACTGACGTCTGCCTTTCACACTTCAGTGAAATTATCACAAGAGCAGGTCACTCACTCCCTGTGCCCACAGTCCATCACAGGGCTCACTCCGCTCTGGAGCTCTGTAAACGTAGATCGCGTGAAGGAGTAACGTAGGGCTGTCACACAGAGTAGCTGCACATTCTCTAGCAGACACTGCCAGCGCCCCGCCGGTATCCCTGCTTCTTACCCCTCCCCGGCTTCAGGCCTAACTGACTTGCCAGGGAACACACAGCCCTGGGAGCAGCCCTCAATCACAGTCCAGAGGAGCTAGTGTATAAATACCCCAGCTCCCTCACCCATCAGATGACATAACCCTGGGCTCCAGGATTCCCCAGCAAGAGATGTGCTTCTTGTTTCCCCACCTACAATTGACAGATAAACCTTTGGCGGCTACATTGCCTACCTTATCTCATTTCCTATTCCTATGGGTACTCCCTTTACTTCCCAAATAAACTGCATACACTTGTTTCATGATCAGCTTCTGGAGGAGACAAACATAATCTTCATAACAACCCTGTGGGGTGTGTATCATCACTTGCATTTTAAAAACTAAGGAGTATAGGCCATTCAGTCCATGCATGAAAGAGTCAGAACCTAAATCCCAGACCCCTGACTCCAGACCCTGAACATCATCCGCTTGACCTTGTTACTCCCGACGGGTATTCAACCAGTGTGCATCGAACGGCTGACTGACTGATTATAGCTGTGACATAAACTCACCTCCCCAGATTCAAGCCTGAATTCAAATGGTTTCTTCTTAGTCATAATACAGAACAAAATAGATTGTCCTAGTTAGATAAGAATGAAATCTGAAAAGCACAAACATTTAAGTCAGCTGGATTATTTCCCCCTAAGCATCTTGTGCCCTTGGGTGCTACCTCTTCCAGATCCTATTTGAACAGGGAGTATCTGCTGAATCCCAGTCTTGCAGCGATTGATTTAATATGACCATTAGCTTTGTTTGCAGTGATTGCTCTGCTCTGCTGAGGATTACTTGAGAATGAAGTCTCTGTAGGTGTTTAAGGCATTAACCCTCGAGTCCAGAAAGTCTCATACTTGCAGACCCGGCTGTAAGCTGATTTGTACTTTACAGCACCTTGCGTAGACGGATTTCAGAACAGAAAAAGGTCTATCTAGGGGAGGGGCAGCAGGAGGCGAACTTGAATCCCAAAGCCAAAACTCAGAGGGCACTGATTAAGTACAGGTTAAAAGAGTGTGAGAAACAGACCAATACAAAGGAGGAAGACAGTCCCTGAGCAGGCTACATCATAGAGAGCTGTTATTGAGAAATGTATTGGCAGGAAAATCCTGAGTGTGAGAGCTGTGTTTGGGTGAGAAACAGGGAATGGTTGAGAAGTAAGACAGGGGAAGTGTTTATTCCATTTCTGCAGAGGTGCTTGCATTTCTGAATTCCATTTCTGCAATTGCATTACCCAGCATCTAGTGTACAAGCTCATTAGCAGCATTACGTGCTGGGCTGGCTTAGTCTCTGGAGCCACGGCACCTGGGGAAGATATTTCTCCTGTGTGTACCTCACTCCCCTCACATGCAAAGTGGAATAAAATGGCCCTTTCCCCATGGAGTTGATGGTGGTGGGGGGAGCAGGAGAAAATGACTGACTGTGAATTGCCAAGGACAGTTCCCATCACATGGAAAGCATTCAGCTCACGTCTGCCATTTTTACTACTGGGGGGGTGCTATTGTCCCAGAAATAGCCATCAGGATTGGCACACTCCATGCATCATGCCATTTTGGGTGTGTCCATTGAAGTGGTTACCAAGGCAGACTGCTACCTTATCCCCCAAACCACTAAGAAAGAGCTTATCAAAGTCTTTGCTGAAATTGAGATAAAAGATCTACTACAAGTCTGTCTTTTGCCATTTAATGTCCATGAAGGAAACCAGGTCACTCAGGCACAACTCGACTGTAATGAACCCTTGCAGGCTTCTAAAGTTCACCCCTTTATTTTAAGTGTTCAAACCGTCGCTTTAATGATCAGCTCTGGAGTCTTGACCCTGAACAATGTCAGTCTCATTATAGAATCGCAGAATCCACCACCACTTTTGAAATATTTGGAGATGCTTTTCCGAGCCCTGTCTCAGTGCGCTCCTGTTCTTCTGCGTGGAATTATTTAGAGCCGCTAGGTGCAGCCTTCCACACCTTTGACTCACAGACGGTGTCTTTTCGCTTCTGTTAGCTCTGCGTTTTCATTCTGATGCTCGTTCTTCTTGGCACCTTGTCTTGAGTTGGAGGTGAAGCAGATGCTGAGGAAGTCTGCATTCTCTTTACCATCCTTCTCTTTTGCTCACCTGAAGAAACGGGCTTTACGATTCAACTTTCTGCTCTAAACTTAGCTTTAAAGCCCATTTGGGTGTCCTTAGAAGTTTTTCTACGTGTCAGCTCATATGAGACACCCCACTCCAGAAGTCTTGTTTTTTCACTTTTCAACTTAACAAAACACGTAATAGGTACCCACTGTGAGGCAGGCGTTATGTTACACTTCAGAGACACGAAGGAAAACCAGATGCAGTCCCTGTTTCCAAGAGGCTCAGGGTGAAAGGAGAGACGCAAAAAGACAAATGCAAGGCAGCATGCAAGAACTCCACTAAAGTGGGGCACCGCAGAGCTGGGCACCTCCACCTGGGGGCTGGAGGAGGCAGGGTGGCTTCATGGAGAAAGCGGTGTTTGAGCATATGTTTTACTTTAGTCTCCTTTATTCCTTTTATTCACCCACCTCACTCCATTCCCTTCTCTAGTCCTACTGGCAGCCACTGACAATGTGTACAAATGTCTTTTTTTGCTTGGATCGTACTCAGGCAAAATACATATTGCCATTTTACGTCTGTGGATTTAGTTTTAAATTGATGTAAATGACCCTGTGTTACTTACCATACCTTATTTTATTGCTTAACTTCCTTCATTAAACATTCTTTGTGTGAACATCTAGGCTGTTCCTGTAATCTCTGTCTATTCCCATGGGTTGCTCATCCTTCACGCTTCACTTTTCCACTGTCTCCATGTGGCACATCCATTGTGGTTCCAATACCCACTCACTCTGCAGTCACACATTTTACGACTCATCTGTGGATCAGTGTGAAAAGTTCCTTGAATCATATATATGCAAGAATATGGTTACTGGGCCATAGGTACAGCAGGCAGAATAACAGCTCCAAAGATGTCTACTTTCTAATTCCCAGAATGGGTGAATGTGTTGCCTGACAGGGCAAAAGGAGCTCTGCAGATGTGATTAAGAATCTTAAGCGACGGGGAGATGAGCTTAGATTTTCCAGGTGGGTCCAGAGTCATCACAGACGTTCTTATGAGAGAAGGAAGAGGCAGAAGAGCCAGAGATTTGAAGACACCACACTGCTGGCTCTGAAGATGGAAGAAGGGGCCATTAGTCAAGGGATCAAGGGATCAATGAATCAGGTGGCCTCTGGAAGTCAGAAAAGGCAAGAAGGTGTAGTGAAAGTGAAAGTTGCTCAGCTGTGTCCGACTCTTTGCAAGCCCATGGACTGTATAGTCCATGGAATTCTCCAGGCCAGAATACTGGAGTGGGTAGCCTTTCCCTTCTCCAGGGGATCTTCCCAACCAAGGAATTGAACCCAAGTCTCCCCGCTAGAACCTCCAGAAGAAACACGGCCCTGTGAACGCCTTGATTTTACCCTTGTGAGACCTCTGCTAGACTTCCAGCCTCTAGAGGTGTACAGTGACACATTGCTGTTGCTTTAAGCCACAGAGTTTGTGGTAATTTATTACAGCAGCAGGAGGACCTGCAGACCTGAGGTAAGACTAGACTTGTTTTGAGATGCTGCTGGATTACTCTCCCAGATGGCTGCCCCAGCCTACACCCCCTTTTGCTGTTCAGGAGGTGACCTGTCTGATTTCTGTTAGCCTCATGGATATAAAGCACAGATGAGTATTAAGGAGAGCTGGAGCTGCCCAGAGTGACATCGGTAGAGGGGATGGGGTGGCCTCAAGCCCCTGGCTGCTGTGGCTGGATTGGCTGGTCTGGGGGCAGTGGCAGGGGGCAAGGGTGCTGTTTATGTCATCAGGCACTCAAGGTAGGGTGCTCAGGGGCCTCCATGGAAAAGTGGAGACAATACCCGTATCCCACCTGAGGACACAGGGCTCAGGGCCTCCCTGGAAAAGAGCCTCAAACAGTGAGGAGGGAGGAGGGGGTCAGAACCAGGCCTGGGCAGCATTCCCAGGTCCACAGCTGCTGGGTGACTTCGGGCGACTGCCTAAGCCTCTCCGATCCTTGTTTTTTGTTCTCTGTGTGACAGGGATAGTGATACTGTCTGCTCACAGACTGCTGTGCTGTGAGGGCTCTATGAGGTCACGATGCAAAGTCCTCACGGAGCAAATGGTAAACAGCGAGCACCCAATAAATAACAAGAGCAACATTCTCATTGCACAGTTATTAAGTTAAAATAGTTTCCTATCTTTCTTAAATCAGCCCTTCCCAATTTACGGTATCGTTGCAGACCTTGCTCTCCCTCTTGGAGAGTAATATATTGAGATAAATTTTCACATGTTTACATATAAATAATTTTATCAATTAATTTCAAGTTAACCTCCCCTTCCTCAATTTCTCCCTTCACACACACACACACACCCATCTCTGAAAAGCAGAGATCTCCTTTTAGGGTTGTTCATGGCAAAATGCAATTAGGCACACCATATTTTTCTGATCTCTCTCCTCCCTCCGTTTTCAGCACTAAATAATGCAGGAGAGGAGAGTATATCGGGTTTGTAAAAACGGCAGAAAACAGGGCTGTAAAGATTCTGTGTTGGGAAGAGATGAAAGTGCCTGGTCAGAGGCCAATAACAAAGTGAAAGAGAAACGCAAAGGCATTGATGAGGGAGGAAAGGAAGGCATTTTTCAAGATAAGATTTGAGGAGAGTTGAAAAGTGGATGACTCGGGAGACAGTCAAAGAGTCTTCATTAAGCAAGAGCTCTGGATGAGGCAGACCAGCGGGGACCGGCTTTTGAAGGGCCTGGGCTCTGAAGAAGGTAGCAAGCAGGAGCTCCACTTACTCACCGTCCTCTGAAGCCTTCTCTCACTTGCCCGCATGCAGGCAGTTTCTTCTTCCTTGGGGTCCCTGACTGTGTCTTCTTCCCTCCATTAATGAGTGTGGATTACCTTCCACAGTAATTTGGAGTCGTACGTCTCTTTCCTTCACTTTAACTACACTTCAGACATTTCTCCAGTCATTCTCCTCATGGATTGAAACAATAATTATTAGCCTATTACCCTGTCCCTGTGCCAAGTGCTTGACTGCATTGTAGAGAATGCATCGCACGCGGACCACTAAGGCTTATGGAACAACTGCAGCAACCCAGGAAGGGGGAGATTGAGACCTGTTCATAGAGCTGCGAGTGGTAGACGATGCAGGTGGGACCCCCCCTCGCTCAGGCACTTCGGCTCCCGTAGGGACTTTGAGGCTGTGTTGTCACCAAAACTGAGAATGGTGCAGGGCACAGAGGGTAGACTCAGCAAGTGTTTGGTTTGTGAACAAATTCTAGCACCTGCAGTGCAGCTGGCTAGTCATGCAGCACCAAGACTCAGGATTTCCTTCCCTCAGGCCTGACCATGAGTGGGTGGGCAAGGTGGCCAGGGTGAGGCCAGTGGCCTGCTCTAAGAAGAGGGTGTGAACCTCTTGGCCCATCCGTCTGTCTTGGCCACGTCTATTCTGGGCAGTCTGATCCCCCCCACCCGCCATGAGGCAGTGACAAGAAGGGAGAGAAAAATATATCTTTCCTCCTAAAGGGTCTTTTAACAAATAAATAACCGACTGGAAGACATTTGAAGAAGTTCAAATGTTCCTGAAGATATCTGCATCAATCAGGTTAATCCATTTGCGTACTTGAGTTCCATTTTGGATTGTGTGACCCTGCCCTCCCTTGGATGACTAAGTAGAGTTTCAGCCATGTGTCCAGTTTCCTTCAGGGGCTGCAGGATGGAACCTGGCTGAGAAAGGGGAGCCCCCTGACCAGGGAGGCACAGAGAGGGCCAGGCTATAAGCTGGTGTGTGGGGCGACCCAACAGACATGGAGACTTTTAGTTCAGAGACACAGCCACCCTCAGTGTCCCAGCTACGAGGGAGCAGAGGAATGAAAACCCGCATTTCTTCCCTCTCGTCCCTCTCCGATATGTTTTGCCCATTGGTCAGAGGACCAGCGAGCAGGCTGACTGAGTCCACAAAGACCATTCCTCACGAGGGAGATGGGAGGAGGAGGTCAGGCTGAGGCGGTGATTTGAAGTGCTGGACATGAGATGGGCACATTGAAGGCAGCTCAGTAAAATATGGATTATATACTTCTGATGACTGGGCACTGTATGTTAGAATGAGTATAAATGTTGCTTGAGGGCTCATTCTGTAAAAACTCTGTGCTGAACGCTTCAGTAAAAAAAATTCCGTCTTAATCCTCCCCAACAAGCTAGGGGGTGGTTTCTATGTTCTGGAATAGAAGTAGCTGAGACTTTGGTTTCAGTATCTTGCCCAGGCAAAGCCCTAGAGCTCTCAGACTTCATGAACTGTATCCATGAAACTTCTCGTCTTTTCTGGTCCTCATGTTTCATGTTCATGACTCCTAATAGTCAAGAAACGTTTGTTTGTTTGTTTCATGGCCAGGCATTCATGAGCACTAAAAGGGAACAACTGTTTGCATTGAAGTCTCTGTCATGGAGTTCCTGTCGGCAGCTCCTCTCCTTAATCCAGTGTATTGAAACCCTCCTGGGGCTTTCTGGTTAGTGATTCAGGACAACACATGACTGCTGAGTTGTTTTGTTTTTTTTTCCTTCCCCCAAATTCTGTCATTTCAGCACAAAGGAAGGCTGGGAGCCTGGGAAGCACCATCATCAGAGGCTCGGCCTCCTGTGATTGGCTGACTTACACACCGTATCGGCTGAGGGCAGTTTTCAAAAGGGACTCCATTTCAACGGAGTCATTTTCCATTGATCTGGTTACTGACTTTCACTTGGTCACTTCAAAATAATTCAAAAGGAGGAAACTAATAATATACTTCCATTTTGCTTCTCACCAGCATATCGCAAAAGTAAATTAATCCTCAGTGCTTGTGAATAAAGTTTGTGCCCTGATAAATTTGTTCTCCGAAGCACGCTTTATTCCTCTTTCCTCAGTTCCCCAGCTCATGTACCATAATTCCAGTTCTAAATCTCCACTCTTGAGGCAATCCTCCCACACCCCATCTCTGGAGGGTGAGGTGGTAAATCCAGTGAGGTCCAGATGAACGTTCTCATCCTCCTCTCCACCCTCTGTGCGTGCCTTCCTCCTCTCCTCTCAGAGGAAGGACCATCTCTTTTTGCTAAGACTTAACCTTAAGTCTTAAGGCCATCTGTTCTGTATTTCCCTTTCTCTCCATCCCCTTCAAGTATTTTCCTTTCTTCTTTTTTGTCAAAAAGGAAAAAAAAAATTACACAACTGTTTAGAGAAACCACTATTCCACTACTACTGTCTTTCTGCTGCAAGAATCTGTCTTTACACAGTTTCTTTGGACAACCATCTGGATTTCTATGGTTTCAACTGTGAATTCTACAAGGAAGATTTTCCTTTTTTAATGTCAGCTCAGTCCAGTATTTACTCAGGTCTTTTGCCCCATAAACAACAAACCACATAATTTTTTTCTTTCCCTTTTTTTTTTTTTTTGCTTGATTCCACTTTCTGAATTTTTGGGGAAACTCTCATTTCTTGATATATCTCCCCACATACAGTGCTCACGGCCAGCCTTTGCTGCACCACTGCACCTACCTTCCTGACTCTTCTTCCCAATTACAGTAAGTCTCTCAAAGGCTACACTACGGGCTCCCTAGTCTAGACCATTGCACAGCCCATGCTTCATCTTCTAATAATAGTTTCTTCTTTTCTTACCCCAGTCTCAAAACTGGTCCTCCCATAGCTTCTGTAGCTTAACGCACAGTCCCTCCTCCTCCCTTACTGTCTGAGGGCTGTTTCTTGCTATTCTTCCATTCTGAAAAAGGAAGTACAGTGCTGTTTTAGGGACAGGAACTATGAAGCCTTATTTCCTTGATTCAACTTTCAGTGTTTGCACTTGTTAGCTAACTTTTAGTCCTGGCATCTTCACCTGTAAAATGGGGATAATGATACCCACTCTGTAGAGTTACACATGAGAATTGATTTAAAACATTTATAAAGGTCCCCAGAAAATTAGAATTTATGCCGTTAATATCTACAGTTCTCTTTCAAGATTCTGACATCAGAACTGTATTAATTTCCTGTTGTGTAAGCTTGTGTAACAAATTAACACAAGCTAAATGGATTAAAATAACAACAAAAGATACTTAGTTCTGGAGATCAGAAGTCCTAGAAAGGTTTCACAGGGCAAAAATCAAGGTGTTATCCAGTTCCTTCTAGAGGCTGTAGAGGAACATCAATTTTCTTGCCTTTCCCAACTTTTAGAGCTACCTTCATTCCTTGACACACGACTCTCCCTTCCATCTTTAAAACCAACAGCATCTTTAAATCTTCCCTTGTCTTTGGTCCCGTCTTTCACTGGGACATTCAGTATTACATGGGACCTACACAGATAATCCATTAATCCATGATAATCTTCCCATTTCAAGGTCAAGTGGTTAGCAACCTCAATTCCGTCTGTATCCCTAATTTCTTTTGTCATATGACTCACCACTGTCATAGGTTTCAGGGATTAGAATACACCCTGTTTGGGAAGGCCACCATTCTGCTACTGCTATCTTTCCATCTCAAGAATCCGTCTTTATGCAGTTTCTTTGGGACAACCATCTGCATTTCTATGGTTGCAACTCTGAATTCCACAAAGAAGATTTTCCTTTTTGATTTCAGCTCAGCCCCAGTCTTTATTCAGGTCTTTTGCCCCAGCATATTTCAGGATGCCTTCTCCTGGCTGCATCCCACACAGTCAACTCTGCATATTCCCATAACCAGTGCAACTCCTAGTGATGCTCTTTCTATAAATGGCCCAGACTTCTCAATATTTATTGAAGAATGAGGAATCTTTCTGTCCACTTTGAGTTGAAATAAGTAAAAAAATGTTTGGTGGATACCTCCATCAGCTGAGCAGGAGAGATATTCCTTTAAACAGTGACGGTTAACATTTGCTAAGTGTGGCAACCATGAGAATATGTATCCCAGACCTCTAACCACAGGAGCGTAACTGGCCAACATTTTCAGCTGCCGAGCTCTTAAGCCCATGGCCATGTTTGGGCTGAGGTTGTACTTCTTATTAGTTCTCACAAATGACTCAGCAAGGCAGGGGTGCTAAGGCAGACCAGTTCCTGGGAGTCTTAGAACTCATCTGACAGCTGGCCTTCGCTCTGGGACTCCCCTAGGACCTCCTTTAGTTGCAGGGCACCTCCTTAGACTCTAGGACCCCTCTACTAACCTTTCATCCCTCTCTCCGTCACTCCAAGTCAGACCTGCCACTTAGTCTGATGGCTTTCCCGGGTGCTCCCAGCTTCCTATGCATGTTCTTACCGGGTGTTTCCCTGATAAAACCATTGGTCTTGAACCCCACCTTGCATCTGCTTTTCATGGGTCTGGGCTAACATGCCCTGTTCTGAGCTAGGGGGTCAAAGGGCCAAGACCTGATGGTGAAGTTCAGCTCCTTGGATTCCTTGGATTCCAGGCAGACACAGAGAATTTGCAACAGCCAGTAAGGGAGTATTCAAACAATGCAAGCTCCCTGGCACCAGGAGGAGAAAGTGGGAGGAAAATGAGATGTTTTAGGAACAACAGAGGAATCCATGAGACAGGACTCCTGTGAGCTGATGTCATGCTTGACATAAGTTGGCAGTTAGTTGACTAGAGATTTTGGAGCCATTCAGCAGGAGCATGTGCATGAGAGAGGGGCTCTGCATACCCTGAACAATGGGGACAAATCCATGCCTCACTTCAGAGCATGTCTCTCTGAATGAATCTACCCTTGTCTACTCTGTGCACCATCCCCCTACCCCGTCCCTCTAGGAACTAACTGTGATGGGGAATGGATCTGATCACTCAGCTTCCAAACAGAGGAACAGTTGGTGAAAGTAGACCTGGGTTCATGTAAAGAGGGCTTTTGCTGTACACACCTCATAGCTTTGAGTCACATCTGCCAGAGACACGGGCTTCCAGCCATGGGTGGGAAGCTGGACTGGGCAGCCCGTAAGACTTTCCATACCAGAGATCTGAGTGATTCAGCAATCATGAGAGTGCCCTATTCCAGTAGATTCCAAATGTGGTGGATTATCTGAATCACCAGGGAAACCATTAAAAAACACTGCAATGTTCTAAATCAGGATCTCAGGGGAAGGGGAGTAAGAAACTGGTTTAAACTATAACAGATTCATTTCCCTTGCAATCCTATTGGCCAGCGTAGTCTGGACACCACACCTCTGTGTTCAGCAACAACACCCCAGATTTTAGATACAGTTCACCGGAGTCTTCACATTGGAAATACTCTATGCTATCAGAAGTTTGTTTGTTTGCTTTAATGTGCTCAAGAACATATAGATCAGAATCTAATAGAAATGTGTTTACATTCTGGCTCTGCCACTTATCTCCTGAGTGAGCTTGAGTAAGATATTCAACTTCCCAGAACCTCATGACTTTTTGCTTTGTTTTGTTTTAGCTATAAAATAAAGATGGTATTTAATAGCACCTATTCCCTAGATTTATTGAAGTGATTCAATGGGCTAACACTATGATATATGATATTGAATATGATAGCTAACACTCATATTCAACTTGCTGTGTGCCAGTCACTGTTTCAAGCACTTTGTTAGTTCATGTATTCCTAACAACTCTCTGAATGAGGTGCAACTCGGATTCCCATTTTACAGATGAAAAAGCTGAGGTTAAATAACTTGCTAAAGGTTGCACAGCTAGTAAGAGGTAGAGCTGTAATTTAAACCGGGAAATTTATTGAGAATATTTTTGTGAGGACTCTGCTATAACACACATGTGTAAGCACCTTGCTCAGAGCTTAGAACATATATCTGCTTAATAACTATTAGCTAAAGTTATAATCACTGCTTTTACCCTGGGGCTTAGAGTGCAGTTGTCACAACTCTCCAGCATCTACAGTGTTCCCAATAGTTAACTTGTGCCTCCAGAACATCTGTATCTTTATTTCCCCTCCTCCTCTACATGCTCAGCCCTGTCGGGGTGATAGAAAGGCAGCATGCACAGACGTGTTGACTTACTGAGACCAGGAACGTCACATTCCAAATCTATTTCTGTTGAATAAGGTCAGCAACTCATATTATTTGCTCTGTTTTTCCTAAGTGTTGGAGAGGAGTCCTTACAGAAGTAAAATGTAATAAGCCCTTTGATCCCAGTGTTGCTTGACTTCTGTAGGACACACTGGTGTCCAGGGAACTCTAGCATCTAGGATCTTTCAGAGCTTTGGAGAACCTTTTTTGGAATATAAAGGAGGGGAAGTTGAAATCCATCTCTATTACAGCAAAGAGAAGTTAGAGGATGATTCATCCTATTCTGCAGGGAAGGCAGAACTCAGAGATCTTGAAATAATCAAGACTTGGTAGTTTTGGAGGAAAAAATAAAGTGCCATCAATTTTATAATCAGAAGGCTCCAACGAAGATGCTAAACGGTGTTTGGATGACACTGGATTCATTAGATGTTTCCCCAGCTTTCCTCTTCATTTCCCTTCCAGAAGAAATCTCACACAGGCCCTCCAGAGGTAAGTGTACAGATTTTGTAGAGTCAGCTCTGGGGTTAAAAATGCTTTGTCACGTCCTGTGTGTGAGATCTTGGGCAAGACCCTTAGCATCTCTGAACTTCTGTCTCCTTTCTGAAGTGTGGACTTTACTCTCAAACATATTATGGAGTTGCTGTAGGACAAATGCAACAATGTATCAATACAAGTAGAGCCCGGGTTAGAGTCCAGCCACACGCTCTGTAGATGTTCGTGATGTTCTCTTGATGATGTGTTTTTCTGTTGGCACATCTGAGCCTCTACGACACTGGGGGACCAGAGTGAATCCCAGAACTGACTTCCGTGGTGTTTGATGGCAAGCCTTTGCCATTTGATTCAAGGACAAGAGTGCTTTGTTGGAAACACCCACTCTCGCTTTCATTTTCTAATAGCTACCGTTTCCATCATAAATATATGAAGTCCATGGTCACAAAATCCCTTTATAGACTCTTTAGCCCAGCAGATCTCTCAGATTTTCAGTGCCCTCAGGGTCAAAAATACCTCAAAACGTTAGTGCTTTATCACAGCAAGCGTTTATTTCTTGCTCACGCATCTGAGGGTCATCTGGAATGTGGTTGACCTAAACTGCTGGGTTTAGTGCTAGACTGTGGTGGGGGGAAGACTCGGTTCTGTTCCCTGTGTCTCTCATTCTTCTGGTTAAAGTAGAAATGCAAGAGGCAAGCCCAGCCTTGGGACTGTATCTCAAGCCGTGCTTGCATCATAGCCAATTGCTCTTATTGGTCATAAGGTCACAAGGCTAAGTTCAGCTGTAAGACTTTGGGCCGTATGTCTTTCTACCATACCTGGAGCTCCAAATCCCCTAGTTCTTTTACATTTTAATTAATTAGTGCTTTCCATTTGTGTAGGGCAGACTAGGGGGTTTGGGTGCCTTAAGTCTATCAGAACATCACACAGACCACGTAAGGTAATATTAGACCCCATCTTAGCTTGACAGAATTAGGACTTAGTAACTGGCTTTTCATGAACCAACAGCACCCAGCCAAGTGTCTGGTATAAAAATGGCCATCCAGTAAATGTCTTTTGAAAGAACCAACAAATGAGTCAGCCAGAAGCACTCCAGTCATCCTGCCTTCTTCCCAGATGCTGCCTCCCTTGCTCCCTCCACAGTGGCCATCACCACCCTCGTGATTCAGCTTCTCAGTCTTTATTCACTCATGGCTTCTTTTTCCCTTTGTCTTTTCTCCCTTAAACTCTCCCAACAGTAGGATTCTATTGAATTAATTAGCCATCTTTCAATCTGTTGGACAGAGATCTTAGGGCCTGCTGCCTCGTTTTGGCACAAATTAGCCAACATTTAAGGGGGCTTCTTTTTTACATAGCTCTTCACTGTTTCAATCACAAAGAATGGTAAAGAACGAGCAGGGGATTCCGTGGCTGCATTTCTCAGCCGGGGTCTGCGGGATTCCACCGTCACACCGAGACAGACTTGAGGACTTTGTGTCACTTTGCCGCATCCCTCTTTGGGATGATGTCTACTCCTGTGACTTGAAACGATAAGCTCTCTCCAGAGCAAAGAGGTCTTCCTCCCTCTGAAGTGTTCGTCACAATCTGATGAGCCAATAGCCCTTCATCTCATCGTTTCCTGCCACTTGCTGCCAGCAGGGCGTCTCAACCAGCAGAGCGTTCCTGCCCAAACATGGCACTGCCCCACCCACTAAAGCAGAGCTATTTTTTGGTTTTTGTTTTTAATATCTTGTAGTGACAACCCTATTCCTTAAATCACTGAAGACTGATGGGAACCCAAGGCAGCTGGGCCAAAACTGTAGCAATAAAATTGCTGTGTGTGTGTTAGTGTGTGTTTTCTTTCAAATGTAAGGAACTATTTCTAGAGAAAGAAACAGGTTAGAGTCCTCCAAAGTAAGGAGAGTAGAAGGAATGGTGTTTTTCCCTGCAAGTCACTGGAGAACGGGAGATAGGGCTGGTGACCCTGACGTCAGGTAGAGAAGCTGGAGGCTGGATCTACAGAGCTAGAAGAACATGGAAGCTTCTAGCAAAGCTGGAAATGTTCAGAAAGAGAGCAGATAATCAAGAGCAAATTCAAGATTAAAATTGGATACTTGCTCAGTACATTTCTGGGTTGCACAAGACAGGATATGCTCGGAGGTGAGAGGCGAAGACAGGAATGACCTCAGATAAGACTGTTACTGGGTGGACGATCAGCTCCTTGAGGCCTCCGCTGTCTCATTCCTCTTTTTATCTCTAGTGCTGCAGGCTCTGGGCAGTAGCACCTAAGCCAGCCTTGTGATCTTAGATAACAAACTGACTGATGAATGAATTAAATAGTGAAGCAGCTAAGTTATTTTGAAATTGAAATCTAGGATGAGCTTCACAATTACCCAGAAAACAGAGCTTTTAAAAAGGAATGAAATTGGGTCATGTTTAGAGATGTGGATGGACCTAGAATCTGTGATACAGAGTGAAGTAAGTCAGAAAGAGAAAAACAAATACCATATATTAACACGTGTATGTGGGATCTAGAAAAATGGTGCAGAGAAACCTATTTGCAGTGCAGGAATAGAGAAGGAGATGGAGAGAATGGATCTGTGGACATGGGTTGGGGGTAACGCTGGGATGCGTTGGGAGATTGAGATTGACATATGTATGCTACCATGGGTAAAACAGATAGCTAATAGGAACCTGCTGCATAGCACAGGGGTGCAGCTCAGTGCTCTATGGTGACCTAGAGGGCTGGGACTGGGGGGCTGGGAGGGAAGACCAAGAGGGAGCTGTTATATATGTACATATGTGTCAGTAATGCCTAACACGGCTCCCAACAGGGATGAAGGACATATGGCTGATTCACTTTGTTGTACAGCAGAAGCCAACACAACCTTGTAAAGCAACTATACCCCCATTTAGAAAAATTCCAGGTAGATGAGAGAGAGGGAGAAAGAGAATGAAGAATGAATGGGTGAGGGAGCGAATGAATATTCAACCTATACCTGAAACTTAGCAGTGTAAGGAGTTGAAAAAAGAAAAGGCCTCAAGAAAGGCTAGGCTCCATCAGTCAGTAATGTCACAGACTTCTTTTTCTATTACACAGAGTATTCCGCAGCATTCATGTTATGATCAGAATACTGTGTCCTTTTTGTACTTAAACTAGCTCTCCTAGCTTAACCCATCTACTTAGAATTGATTCACTTTTATCCCCCTCCTGGCCAGTTTTCTCTCTAACCAAGCATTGTGATTTACATTTAGAATTTAGTTTAAAGCCCTAGTGTCTGAATGGAACTGCCCTTGTTAAAATCCCTGGGATCCAATTATATAAATTCTCTCCAGGCCCTAGGGGTTCTCTATCCAACAACTGTTGAGCAAATTTCTCTTCTTCACACCCCACCCCCATCACATCTTCCTTGACCAGCTCTTCTCAAGGGCCTTTTCCTGTCTCCAAGGATTTGAAGCCCAGCTCCTTTCTTGTCAGCCTGTGATCTCATTTCAGCCCATCCAGGGGAATATCCTTACTGCCCTCTTCCCCAGTGAATGTACACGGGATCACATCATAATTTTTTCTTCCTCTGTATCCACATTCCTCCCCTCATACACAATTTCTCTTTCTCTCCTTCCCAGCTCCAATCCCTTGTGGCTGGAAGTTAAGAAGCCAACTGCCAGTCACTGTCAAATGCAATCCAAACTTCACCTTTGGAATGGACAACATTTTGTTCTATAGAAAAGCAAGGGTTCCAGAAAAGACTTATAGACTTCATTTCCAGGAAGACGCATATTCCTTGTGCTTCCCTTGGAATGAGTCAGCAGTGAGGAAGCAGGAATATGTTTCTGTGGTTCTCACTCCTTTCTGCCCATCACAGGATAGGATTCACCTGGGTTCCTCCTGCACTTTTTCAGGATTTCAAGTCACTTGCATGATATTAACAATAACAAAGGAAGCCAAGAAGTTCTCATGCCTTTTTAAAACTGAGACTCTTACAGATTTCGGCCCCAAGGCCAATACATCTGTTGGCTAAAATAAAAGATAACCTTTACTTCATTTGCGAGCACCCGTCAGTGGTCCTGCTTTGAGAACAATTCTGAAGCCATGTTGATCTCATTGGGAAAGAGGTCAGTAATGGCGCCTCCCACAGATAGGGCTGGAGGAAGCGGTGGGGCATTTCTGCCATGTCCATGCCATCCTCGGCTTGGGCTTGATACAGTCCAGAAGTGGGTGTGCCTGGTCTCTCATCTGGGGGAATCACCCCACCTTGCACCCTGGGCTTCTGAAGGTCTCCAGGGTGGTAACTGGCACACCATATCAAAACGTCTCTTTAATGTCTTCATCAGAGATTTAAACATAAGTCATAAATTTCTTTTTTTTCCAAGGGTGGGAGTTTAATTGTACTGGGAAGCTCCATTGCATTCTACCATTGTTCCTTCCCTCCCAGTTTCCCATTTTCTAAGCAAACTTTTTCACACAAATAGCAACATATTCATCAGTGGCTCACTATAGTCACCAGCCATCTGAAACACTGACCACACACTCTTGTTAGCTATTACGTGGGTCATATTTAGCATAATTTGGGTTTTTACTACTGAGAGGCATTTAAGGCAAAAGTCACATATTTTCAAAAATCTGTGTTTTAATATACTTTCCTCTCCATGCACCCCTTGTTAGGGGAAGAAGCAGTTTTGCTCTTGGTCGGTCAACATGATATTGGTTCATCTTCAATTCAAATTTCATCTCCTTACTTCAGGTACCACCTCCTGCAAGACTATGCTCCAGTCTGGCTTTTGTCTCTTTCCTGCTCCTCTCAAGTCTGTTTTTACACTTACAAAACTCCTAGTCCACTCCAGTCTCTCTTCCCATGGCCACCTCCAGGGCATAATTTATAAACATTCTTTCTGTGGTATGCAGGTGGCTGAAATGAGCTATCAAGGGACACAGCATCATCTGGGAGTGGGGGCTGAGGGGGATGGATGTGGAACATGGCACACAGCTACTCAAAGGACTGCTGATTCCAGCCATGACGTAACTGTCCATCAGTGGGGAGAATTAGACGCTTGAACACAGCCAGCCTCAGCCTTGACCCGGTAGAGGAAGAGGGAAGGAGAAATTTTAAATTTTAATTC
This sequence comes from Bos grunniens, assembly GCF_055505025.1. NCBI lineage: Eukaryota > Metazoa > Chordata > Mammalia > Artiodactyla > Bovidae > Bos > Bos grunniens. Next base: position 9,615,154 of record NC_141182.1, read on the forward strand.
TGCCAATTTAACAAACCCACTTTATATCATTATCTAGGATGTAAGTGGAGGGCTGTACAAATTTACTGGAGATTTTTAGCTTACCAAAAATGAATATAGTGTACGAGCTATACAAAAATATCAGAAAGGGATGAGGAAGCCAATTGTAGCTGAAGCATTTCATATAATAAAAGTACATTTTCATGAAAAGGGGCAGGAAAGGGGCCCTGGAGGATGGAAGAGAAACTCCAGTGGTGGGCTTCCTTAAGGTCATAATTTCTACAGTAGGAACTGATAAACTTCAGAATGTTATCAGGCAGGTGTTCATGCGACACAGAAGTATGTTCTTGTGTAGACTTTGTCACAAACTAGATGTGGATACATCACTTGTAGGTGGATACATCTCCTGTTTAAATTTCAGTGTCTTTGTGAAATGAGGAGCGTGGCTTGAAATTAGTAGTTTTCAAGCTTTATTGTACATGAGGATCACCTGGGATGCTTATTTGGAAAATATACTTTTTTTTAAAGACTCCATTCACTGGAGATTGTGGTACATGCAATTAGAGCTAAGTACCCATATGTGGGAAGAAAATCTTCAGGTTTGACTGTCATATAAGTGGGACTTTTTTCTGTACTTGGAGAGGTCTGTCACAGAACTAGTTGAGGGGTTAGAGGCGGGATGGAAGGTGGACCCTTAGAGATAGTGTAACGTTCTAAGAGGCCACAGTTCCCAGTATTCCAGAACTATAGCCCCTGTGTTGTAAAGTTCTACCTGAATGGTTGCATAATCAATAGTTCGGTCTGATTTAGCTAACCTACAAATACCTTTTTTAAAGCAACTGCTTAATTCAGTGTGAGGTGCAGAGGGGGTTATGTATAGGGGGAAAAAAAGTTGTGCTGCACTGCAGGTCCTGTTGTATAGGAGATGAACATTTACTTTGAAATAAAATAATAAGTAATTAATCCCATAATAAAAGTAAACAATAATGGGCAGGAATTCAGAAGACAGAAAATTTGTTCAGCCTTGGGTAACAACCAAATTATTAGTAGAAGTGAGGACGCTAGTCAGGCATGACCTTGTACAACGAAGAACTTGGACTCTGCGATTTAATGGCCTCTGGCTGACACCACTTTGTGTGTGCATCTTCCCCAAGAGTGGCAGAGTCTAGTGGCCTGAAGAGGGGTCTTCTTTGAACAGAACTTAGCATGGGCTGGGCCCACTTTTTCTTCTTTTTTCAAGTCTTCCCTGGCCCTGTTTTCTAATTCACACACTGGGTCTTAGCTAAGTTAATATAGTTGACTCAATAACTGTCTACAGCCTAGTCTTGGGATCTCTTTCCTGCTATTCACCTTGTAGGAGGACTCTTCTTTGTGGGCTAATTTTACATCTTATTCTCCAAGGGCAGTTTGTACCACGCACCCCCCCCCCCACCCAACCCTGCCAAGTGCCTTGGGAATCTCTTACCAGAGCGCACTGGCAGTGCTTAAATCACCGTTTTTCAGATCAGGAGAGCATTTTACATCTTACAAATACTTACACTCATTACCCTGTCGCTACTGATTTAAATTGTTGCAGGTCTCAGTCAATGCTGGCTTTTGACTCGGCTGAAAAAAACAAAAAACAAAAAAATAGAGGGCCAAGGAGAGAGAGGCATGTAACTGACTCTGTGCACATTCTAGAAATTGATCTTAGACTTCCTTGCCATCCTTGTTGTCAAGCCAAAACCCATCATCATTGCGAAGCAGTGTTTTGGGTGAAGTCTAAGGACTTTTCCCACAAGAACTAATTTTAGATTAATAGAAAACAATTGCAGCTGAATCATCTTCAAAGGTATGTTGTGTTAGACCGTGGCTCATAGTTCAGAGGAAGCTACTTCTCAGCTCAGATTTAGTTGAGCGTTTCTTCTCACATGGGGGAAACGTCGGTATCGTTGTACTGTGAAACACAGAAAACAGGGCCTGGAAACAAAGACCAGCAGAACAGCCATCAACAGGCTCTAACAAGCCAGTTTTCCTGAAATGTCCGTAGGCAGGGTTCTGGTCAGAGGAGATCGCCTCAAGGGCAGCACTCGCTTAGCCCAGAGAGGGGCTGGCGAAGGATAAAGCCTGTCACCCCTCCCTCCAAGAAACCCTGAAGCCCTGGTTCTTTTTCTGACATGATATTCCTTTTCTGGAGCGGAAGTGCCTTCTGCAGAGCCAGCCCATTCCCTCCGGTGCGGGTCTCGGGGGAAGTGCAGCATCTGGCTCTGGCCTCCGTCTAATTACCCATCTGTTTGCGGGGAGGGAAAGGATGCTCGAGTCCCATCCCTTCCCCAGCATCTCCGGGTGCTGATGCATGAAGACCACAGCAGCTGCACCTCGGAGTCCACCCTGTGGGCATCACACTAGCTGACTTAGCTGTTCTGTTCAGTTCTTGGTCAGGGCAGCCCGACTATCGAGACCACAGCTCTGACTCCCCCACGTGGCTCCGTACACAGTGTGTGCATTTGACTGACGCAGGTTCCTTCTTGCTCACTGAGTCAGTGCCCTGAGCTTCACTGGGGTGCCTGAGGCCCCCCTCACTTAGGGATGCTCAGATACCTCCTGTCCAGCTGTTTCTGTCAGCACCCGCAGAGGGGCCCTGCACTGTGCAGTCTTTAAATCCTCTTCCCAGCTTTTACTGAACTAATGATGCCTTTGTGTATTTCCCCTCACTCTGGAAGCCATGTTTGGAAAGAGCTTATATGCCAAACAAATTGCATTTAATAAATAAGCATTCATTCATTTTTCTACTTTTTGAAGATTAATCGAGGTCTGTGTCAGGGTCAAAAACTCTTGTTAATCTTTGACAAATGGAAGGACCAATCTAAATTCGATTCAAGCCCCAAACAAACATCTTTTAGCTAATTCAGATGACCTGGTTATGGAAGAGTTTGTAGTTTAGTTCAGTGTTTTGATATATTGAACCATTTCAGACCACCATTAGCATCTAAACCAAGTGGTTAATAGAATACTTCAGAAGTAGAAACACATGAGTTTAGGTTCCACTTGGCTACAGCTTCCTTGCATGACCTTGGACAAGTTTCTGAACTGAATGTATCTCAGTTTCTTCATGGGTAAAATTGGGATAATTATACTACTGATTCAATAGAATTATCATGAAGATCAAATCACATCATGTTCACAGAGTACTCTAGAGAGGTGTGAGACAAGAAATCAGTAAATGTTAGCTGCTCCTAAGTTTATTTTCATAATTTTTATCAACACCATCAATTATTATCAAAAAACCAAGATGTCTGAGGATGGAGATCCCAGATCAGGAACCCCTCTCTCTGTTCTTGGGCAAATACTTGTCCAACTCAACGCTAGCTGGAACTCCTAGAGATTCCCACTGTATCTATGCTCCCTTTTCCAGTGAAAAAGTGAAACTTGCTCAGTTGTGTCTGAGGCTTTGCAACGCCATGGACTATATAGTCCATGGAATTCTCCAGGCCAGAATAGTGGAGTGGGTATCCTTTTCCTTCTCCAAGGATCTTCCCAACCCAATGACCAAACCCAGGTCTCCCACATTGCAGGTGGATTCTTTACCAGCTGAGCCATAAGGGAAGCCCCCCTATTCCAAGAGTAGTAGCAATTTTAGCCAGGGACATGATCACCCAGCTAACGACTAACTTTTCCAGTCACCTTTGCCAGGTATGGCTATACATCCAGGTGATGGCCACTGAGACATGAACACACATGTATGCATTTCAGGTAATGCCCTTAGAAGGAAAGAAACATGTTCTTCCTCCCTCTTTTCCCCCTGCTCTCCAGCCGGAAGGCAGAACTAGTAGTAAGTTATCTTCAGTTAAGCCAGCAAGGGCACATGCTGGAGATTGCAAGGGGTAACAAGATGGACCCCCAACACCCATCAGGCCACTATTCCAATTCTGGACCACCAGCCCAGACTGTGATACGAGGGAGAAAGTCACTTCTTTGTTGCTTTAAACCACTGAATCTTCTGGTCTCCTATTACAATACAACAGTGTGCCCTAAAAACACACCTGTTTTCAAAAAATAGAAGTGCTACTTACCCCCCTATTATACAACTCGCTGAAGTACAAAGTCACATCCGCCTATTATGGCTTCCTTCTGATTGGCTGCAACCAGATGAAAACAGGGATCATGCTGCACCCATTGAGAAGAAAGACTACCCGGCCCCCCTGTAGGCTTCTGGGGAATCAATATATTTTAATTATGAGAAAACACACCGTGTTTACATTTCCCACAGTGGCAAGAGGAAGGTCAAATCACAATCCTCACAGCCTTTATCAAAACCATGTACCGCTGTATTTGGCAAGTGGGATTCAAAACTGGATGAACCTGAAGAGTTTTCATCTCCCTGTTTCCTCCCTTGTTTGTTTATGTGGTTGTAGCTTACAGGATTAAAAAACTTACAGAGCAAAGCATAGCAAAGGAAAATGGAACCTTTGGGCTGATGAAATACCTCTTCGATTTTAGGAGAAAAAGGCAATTAGTGATTTGAGGTTTTCCAGGTGGGGCAGTGACTAGGAGGTTACCATATTCCTTTCCTATCATATATCTAAAAATATCTGAGGAATAATCAGACCTGTAGGAAAACACACATGCAATACAAAGCAACCCCCTTCCCCTTCCCAGTGACTCATCCGTTTCCTGAACTGGAACGGCACTGAGCTTTACGAGTATGGAAACGCCAGTTCTGAGAACAGTGTGTGTTGCTTTGTGCGAAAACGTTAGGCAGCCTTACAAAAACCAGTCTAGGACAGAGTGTCCCTGCCCTATTGCCCTGCCTGACTGGTCTCCCTGTTCGTTAGAGTCATCTGATTCCTTAGCAGACACTCGCTGGCTTTTCTGTGGAGGCAGATCGTACGCTGGAATCAACAATAATACGAATGACAGCAACAATTAAAACAACCTCGCTTAACTTTTATGCCTTATAAGGAGGCATTGGTAGCCTCATGATGGATGTTCAGTTCAGTTCAGTTCAGGCAGCTACAACTGACAGCATGATATTTACTTAAGGTGACTCAGAGAATCCCAATAAATGATTACAATGGTGACGTCAGTGGTGACAGTGGCGATGATGATGGTGGTGGTGCTGGCCACGACAGTGCTGTTGGGGGTAACGACGGGGACACCTCCCTGTAGGTGTGGTACTGGCTAACCACTTACTTACAGGCAAATGAGGAAAGGTAAAGTGCTTACTGCAGTGCTTTTTACACATTCAGTAATTGTCAGCTTTGGGGCCATGACTAAGACGAGGCAAATGAGGTATTTTTATAGGGCACAACATTTAGGAAGGGGTGCCAAGAAACTCAGTTATCAAAACAAATAATACTTACTGCAATATTTTATAACAAAAATTAATACAAAAAATGGTAAACAAGATATCAACATTTTAAATAAAGTTCAGACACTTGAACAACTTGCCCACTCATCTCACCCAGTCCTGTCCCAGTCTCTCATTTAATGTTAATCTCAATAAATCCTCACAGCAAGCCTGAGCCCAAGTGTTATCTCTGTTTTACAGATGATGATATTGAGGTTTGGCCGCTTTGTTTGCAATTAACATGGTTCATATGCAGAAGAATTGGGATTTAAGCTCTAATCTACCGAACCACCTGTGGCGCAGTGGTAAAGAATCTGCCTGCAAGACAGGAGACCTGGGTTTGATCCCTGGGTCAGGAAGATCCCCTGGAGAAGGAAATGGCAACGTAATCCAGTATTCTTGCCTGGGAGATCCCATGGACAGAGGAGCCTGGTGGGCTCCAGTCCACGAGATCACTAAGAGTTGGACACAACTTAGGGACGAAACAACAACTACCCAACACAGAAGTTCAGGTTTTTCCCGTTATTCTACCTGGCATCTAAAAATAAATTTCTGCATATCATTAAAATAGTCACTGTAATTTTCTAGATCACTTTTAAAAGATGAAGTATAGATAAAGACTATTAGCCACAACTCTTTTCAGGACAATGGTGTCAGTTAGGGTGTCACTGATACTTAGAGAACCGGAAGGATGTGCATTTATTAAATATCCACTCATCTAAATAATCCAAATAATCTAAATAAGTTAGAAATTCTACTTGGAAGGCATCTGTGTTCCATATCACAGATGGGGAAACAGTCTCAGGATGGGATGTCATGAACCATCGTCAACCCACGGTAAAGCCAGCTCATCTTTCAGGCTGATATAATCCTGTCCTTTCTACTGCTTCAGAATTGTCTACATTTGTCCCCAGAGCCCAGTGCTTTTTATATTTCAACATAGCAGTCTTCTTTGGAGAAACCCATTTTGCTTGTATCATGAAATGTTTTCCCTAGAATTATTTTAATAGCATTAATGTACTGATTTTAATGGCAACTTATGTCTCACGTGATTTTAAAATTGGCATAGATTAGTTGAAGATATTTGGGAAAATAGTGAAAAAAGAATTAAAAAAAAAAGTATTTCTATCATTCAGAAATAGGCAGAGATGTAATTTATTGCTGTTCCTTCCTAATTTTTGTTTTGTTTTTGTTTAGAGTGATTTTTTTTCTTAAACAACCTATCTTCTTGGTGATAATAGAAACTGATGATAGAAGAGTAAATAATATCTCTGGACTAGACTTTTTTGCCAGGGGTATACCCTTGACTCCATCTACTCTTAACCTGTGCTTGGACATTGTTCAATCAAATATCTGCTACCACTTTCAATTTCCCCATCTAGACCCTTTTATTGGGCTGTTATCCTCTCCTATAAGTTAAGAGAAGTTTCCCATATCCTGTGCAAAGTAATTTTTAGCAAAGTTGGCTTAAAGCTCAACATTCAGAAAACTAAGATCATGGCATCCGGTCCCATCACTTCATGGGAAATAGATGGAGAAACAGAGGAAACAGTGTCAGACTTTACTTTTCTGGGCTCCAAAATCACTGCAGGTGGTGATTGCAGCCATGAAATTAAAAGACGCTTCCTCCTTGGAAGGAAAGTTAGGAGCAACCTAGACAGCATATTCAAAAGCAGAGACATTTCCAGTAGTCATGTATGGATGTGAGAGTTGGACTGTGAAGAAGGCTGAGCGCTGAAGAATTGATGCTTTTGAACTGTGGTGTTGGAGAAGACTCTTGAGAGTCCCTTGGACTGCAAGGAGATCCAACCAGTCCATTCTGAAGGAGATCAGCCCTGGGATTTCTTTGGAAGGAATGATGCTAAAGCTGAAACTCCAGTACTTTGGCCACCTCATGCTTAGAGTTGACTCATTGGAAAAGACTCTGATGCTGGGAGGGATTGGGGGCAGGAGGAGAAGGGGACGACAGAGGATGAGATGGCTGGATGGCATCACTGACTCGATGGACGTGAGTCTGAGTGAACTCCGGGAGTTGGTGATGGACAGGGAGGCCTGACGTGCTGCAGTCCATGGGGTCACAAAGAGTCGGACATGACTGAGTGACTGAACTGAACTGAACTGAACTGATAATTGAATAGAAAGTATTCCATATCTGCAGAATAATACACATAAACACAAAAATGAAATGTAATTTTAGGAATTTTACAGAGTCCCTTAAATCCTATTCCTTCACCCCCTGACTTTAGGGTGGAGCCCAAGATTAGAAGTTCTGATATGTAGTTTTCCCTTGATCCTTTTTTCCTGAAGGCATTTCCCCTTCTCGTGTCTAACTTTCTCCAGTACTTTTCTTGATAAAGATTTTGCTCTGTGCTTCTAGAAATTGTCTTATTCACACTATTTACTTTTATCTTTTTGTACACTGATAACTCTTCTCTTCATTTTCCCAAAAAACATATCTTCAGACGCCAAAATACACACCCTTTCAGATTCCATCCAACAGGCAGTTTACTACTGCATCTGATGCTTGAAGAGCGTCACTATGGTGAAAATATCTCTTTTCTTGGTTTCCATTATGTTATATTCTTTTGACTCGCCCCCCTTATCTAACTGTATGCTTTCTAACTCCATTTTTAATCCACTTTTCTCTCTTTCTGCTTCCTCATTGTGAATATCCCCCAGTGTTACTTGTGTTTGGTTATTTTCTCCCTTGTCAGTCCCAAAACTCCTATGACTCAACTTTTGGTACCTGTACCTACAGAGGTGATCTGAAGAATGTTTAGCAAAATGCATGCAGCTATCTCCAAGTAATAAGATTTAGAACAGTACCAATTTTTCTTACTCTTTTCTTTTTGACATTTTAAGCAAGAAACAAATACCATATATAGACATACAATACACGTTTATGTATATACACATATCCTCACATCAAAATGAATTCCTGATGGTACCAAGGTAAGTGTTCAAGGAAACTGTAAAACAATGAAAGAAATCCATCAGAGGTGAATTTTTTATAATCCTGTGGTTAAGCAAACCTTAAACATGTCACCCAAAAGTCAAAACTATAAGCTGAAAAATTGATATAGTTGACTACATAAAATTTTAATGTTTCTGTACAGTGAAGAAAAACTCTATAACTAAGTAAGAAGGCAAATGACATATTGAAAAATATATATTTGTGCCACATATCTCAAAGGACAAGCATCTTCCCCCACAGTGTGTACTCCAGCACATACTCTAACCTTTATGTGGCTTTCTTTCCTCATCAATAAAATGAGGCTTGTGATGCTGCCTCTTAGGTTCTTCTAAGAAGTAGATGGGATAAAACAGTATTTATCAGTGGTTCTAAACTGGGGAGGGGGTATTTTTGTTCCCCACAGGGGAATATGGCGATGTCTGATGACATTTTGACTGTCATAACTGGGGGTTACTGCTGGTGACTTGTGGGTAGAGGTCAGAGATGATAAACATCGTATGATGCACAAGAGCAACATCCACTGGGGACAGAGAGTCACCAGCCCAAAATGTCAATAGTGTTTGTGGTAGAAAAACTCCAGTCTATATGGAGGAGGGCTTCACCGGTGGCTCAGTGGTAAAGAATCCGTGTCCAATTCGGGAGACACAGGAGAAGCTGGTTCAATCCCTGGGTCAGGAAGATCCCCTGAAGGAGGAAATGGCAACTCACCCAGTATCCTTCAGGGAAAATTCCATGGACAGAGGAGCCTGGCAGGCTACAGTCCGTGGGGTTGCAAAGAGTCAGACATGCTGCTGCTGCTAAGTCGCTTCAGTCATGTCCGACTCTGTGTGACCCCATAGATGGCAGCCCACCAGGCTCCCCGGTCCCTGGGATTCTCCAGGCAAGCACACTGGAGTGGGTTGCCATTTCCTTCTCCAATGTGTGAAAGTGAAAAGTGAAAGTGAAGTCGCTCAGTCGTGTCCAACTCTTAGTGACCCCATGGACTGCAGCCTACCAGGCTCCTCCGTCCATGGGATTTTCCAGGCAAGAGTACTGGAGTGGGGTACCATTGCCTTCTCCGAGTCAGACATGACTTAGCAACTACACAACAATATGGAGGGCACTGCAGAGTGGCCGTCACAGAGTAAGTGCTTAGTGGACGTCACCGTCAGGCATCTCTTCCTATCAGCACATCTGAGTGCATGTTCCCGCCTGGGCACATTCACTCCCCACTGTTCTCTCTCAAGGACAAAACATAACTTGAGGTACATCTTACTCATTCTGTGCCCATTGTCTTTTTCTCTGTTTCCTCAGCACTTTTCATTTCCAGCCTTCCCTTAAGAAACTCCATGAATTTTTCTACCATCCAGATGAATCATGTCTTCCTTTCAAAATTGGAGAACTTCCTTTGTGAATTCTGGTACATTTCAAAACACTTTCTGTCGCAGTATATTTGATCAACAGTGCTGTGTTAGTTTCCGGTATACACCAAAGTGATTCAGTTATCCATACACAAGTGTCTATTCTTTTTCAAAATGTTTGTCCCATTTAGGCTATTATTGAGCAGAGTTCCCTGTGCTCTACAGTAGGTCCTTGTTGGTTGTTTATTTTAAATATAGCTGTGTATACGTGTCAATCTAACCTTCTGCTTTTAACCTGATTATGTAAAATTGTTGTCCTGATCCTGTAGAAAGATCGTATGTCCCTTACAAGGAAAGATGGATTTATATTCATTCTTCAAACCCCCACAGTGCCTACTCAGCATAGAAACCTTCACAAAGCAGGCAAGCAACTTATGTTTGTCCATGTGAACCATTTTAGCGATTCTGTTTTTTTATCCTTCTTACAATTGAGGATGTATTTATAGCTGTCTGTTTGGACCACTTAGCACAAGTTAATCGTGCGCCGGTTTAAATTCCTATAACCCATTCAGGTGAGTTTATTGTCCATGTGAGTGAGGATATTCAGTATGTGCAAGCAAATAGTGACCAACCCTGCTAATGGATATTTTTCATCTCTTCCTGCTCCATTGATCCAATATTCAAACCGTCACTGCTTACATGAAGCTGGGCTGCCAGACCGTGGCCCGGGCCTCAGCCACAGAGCTGCCACTTTCGTTTTAATTTAAGAACAGGAGAAATTGACTGGGAGGTATTTATGCAAATCAGGAGGGTTCCGAGGGATTATCTGGCAACTGCGTTAATGGATGTGTCGTTCTTAGAAGTGAATCTCACCTTTTGCTTTTCCTGTCAGAAGCGGGGGGGTCTGTGTGGCCCTTTATGCCTGTGGATGACTGAGGATGCTTGCTGTACTTCATACATGCTGGTGAACCCAAGTCCTGTGCAGTCAGGGGGATCACTCAGGCCACAGTTGGGATCACCTTTGATTGTGGGGTCATGGGAAGGCATCCCAAGTGGCAGAATACAGTTGACCGTGCTATCCACGGGTTCCACATCCAACCACAGATCAAAAATATTCAGAAAGAAAAAATCCAGAACATTTCAAAAAGCACAACAAATTTGCTGCATATTAGCAAATACTTACATATTACTTACATTGTATTTACAACTGTTTAGTATTTAAAACTAAATAATACAACTATTTGCCTATTATTTACATTGTATTAGGTATTCTAAGTCATCTAGAGATGGTTTAAAGTATACAGGAGGATGTATACAGACACTACACCATTTTATACAAGATCTGAATATTCCTGGGCTTTGATTTCTGTGGGGGCAGGGGTCCTGGAACCAGTCCCCTGTACATACTTCAGACACCAAGAGATGACTGTATTCTGCCTTTGCTCTCTCACTGAATTCCTCTCAGGACAGCTGTCCATTTCAGACACCTGAAGCTGTGCTTCTTCAGGTGAGAAAAGTAATCTCCTTAAGTGCCAACCATGCCCCAAGCACTGTTGGCCTTTATTCAACAAATATGAACCCGGCTCCTCATTGCGCCTCTCTTATCGGTACTGAAGATATAAAAGTGTATGTACCCACCAATAGTGCAAGATGGTTCCCTTTTCTCCACACCCTCTCCAACATCTATTGTTTGTAGAATTTTTTTTTTTTTTTGGATGATGGCCATTCTGAGTGATGTGAGGTAATACCTCATTGTAGTTTTGATTTGCATTTCTCTAATAATGAGCGATATTGAGCATCTTTTCATGTGTTTATTAGCCATCTGTATGTCTTCCTTGGAGAAAAGTCTTCTACCCACTTTTGGATTGAGTTGTCTGATATATATGGAATCTAGAAAGATGGTGCCAATGAACCTATTTACAGGGCAGCAATAGATACGCAGACATAGAAAACAGACTTGTGGACACAGAAGGCGAAGGAAAGGGTGGGATGAAGTGAGAACATAGCATGAAAACATATACATTACCATGTGTACAACATAACCAGTGAGAATTTGCTATATGACGCATATATGCTATATGACTGGTACTCCATGATGACCTAGAAGGGTGGGATGGAGTGGGAGGTGGGAAGCAAGTTCAAGAGGTTGCAAGAAGTTTGCAAGAAGGTTGCAAGAGTATGCAAGTCCATGCATACCTATGGCTGATTCATGTTAATGTATGGCAAAAACCAAAACAATATTTTAAAGTAATTATCCTCCGATTAAAAATAAATAAATTTTTAAAAGCGTACATAGTCTGTTGTTTGGTGGCCCCAAAGAATATGGCCACATATATCATAGCACCCAGAACCTAGAATGTGATCTAATTTGGATAAAGGACCTTTGCAGTTGTAACTGAGTTAAGGATCTTGAAACGAGATGGTCCTGGGTTATCTAACTGGGTGCCCTTATGAGAGACACACAAAGAAGTGGCACAGAGAGGAGGGGAAGCTCATGTGAGGATGGAGGAGGGGATGAGGGCCATGCATCCTCAAGCCAAACAGCATGGGGAGCCACCAGGAGCTAGAACAAGCAAGGAGTGGAATCCATCCCAGAACCTTCAGATGGAGTGGGACGCTGTTAATTCCTTGGTTGACTTTGAAGCCTCCAGAATATGAGAGAATATCTATATTTCTGTTGTTGTAAGCAACAAAGTTTGTAGTAGTTTATTAGAGCAGACCTAGAAAACTGACATAGTGAACTAAAAAGGCCAGAATCCCCGCCCTTGTGATGTGTCGCTTCATCTGGGTGCAGACAGACAATAGAACAGTGGAATGTAATGGATGCTGGATTGTGACCAGCGTGGCAGAGAATAACCAAGAAGCCCAAGGGGCAGGGATTAGGGGAAGAGCTGTGGTCATGAATTAAGTGATTAGCAGGCAAGGCCTTGCCAAGAAGGGGACATTCATGCAGGACTGAGAGGAGGTGAAGGGACGCATCGAGTAGGTGTCCTCAGGAAGAGCCCTGTAGACGAGGGAAACACAGGGACAAAGGCCCTGAGACTGGAGGTGCCTGGTGTATTGAAGGAATTATAGGGAAGCAAGGGAGAGAGAACCAGATCACACAGAGCTCTTACAATTGTGTGCCTGTTTACTCAGCACACATTTATGGAGCATGTACTTGATGTATTATTTCATTCTGTTCTTACAAAAGCCTGGAGAGGTAGGTATAAAATTCCTACTTCATAGATGGAAGCACTGATGCTCTGCTCAGGATTACTCGGCTCTTTTCTGGCAGCAATGGACTAGAAATCCAAATTCAAAGCCCTTCCCCCAACATGGAAGTGATTTAGATGAACACCTGTTACCTCACTTACAATTCTCCTAAGTGTTTGGTTCCATATAACTGACTTGATAAGTAAGCCCAGCTTCCCCTAAGGCTAATGCAAATATGCTTTAAATGGAAAATTGCTGTCAGGAGGTGAGAGGGGTCTGTCACTTTGGCAAAGGTCAAGGGCTGTGGGTTGCTATCTCTCATGATGTCTTTAGAATCTTGCAGTAACTTTGTGGCAGTACCACTGGACGGATACTTTATCTCTTTAAATGGATTAAGTGGTTTTTCTTTTCATTTAATATCTCAAAAGCCAGATTCATAAACAGGGACAAAATAAGAAGTGCTGTCTAGGGAAAATAAATAAATGTAAAATCAGGATAGTCACATATGATCACAGATGCAGCCGCAATCTGAAAAAGAAAACAGAGAAGGTACCTTATTTCTTATGCAAACAGTTGTAACCAAGTTGCAAACCGCTCAGACTTGATCACATTGGCCTCTTATGTTGATTACTCTAGTCCTGTTTTGGGGTGTTACAGGAAGAAACTAGGGAAAGACAGGTGAAGGAACCAAAGGCAAGCTCTACCTACTGCTCCAACACAGTAGTAGAGCACAGAGGGGATTCCCAAGCCTCATGGAAAACTCCTACTCTTGCATTCAAAGGAACCTCTGAATGTTTGATGGAAGTAGTTAAAGATCTGTGAACAGTGCTCAAGTGGCACACTGCATCTCCTAAATAATTCTGCATAAGCAGGAACTTACATATTTATGATGCGTATCTGCCACTTCTTTTATATTTTCATTTGGTTTGTTTTTGAGGAAATTCCAAGTGAGTTTGCTTGATGTAAATACTGTACTTCATCACATTAATAAGAGAAGAGGTAGAAAAATCAAGACAATTGAATGAGTCAGCCTAAACTAGATGCTCAATAAATGCTCTCTGGAAAAAAGAAATGACCTCCATTGATGAGAGGGAAATTTGGATTTAGTGAGGATGTATTCATGGGCTAATTAATGCAACAGTGGAATACTGAGTCTAGAAACAGAAACATACTCAGGTGAGCTGGACCTGATTCCTGAACCAGGGATATTGGCTTTCTCTTGCAGCTATTATGGTAGATGGCAGGGACGCAGATGGGGAAGGAGAAAGAGAGGGCCAGGGAAAGCAGCAAATGGCTCTTCAGGCTCAAGAGGATGTGTATTGGCCAGTCAGAATGGCCTTCATCACAAAGTCTACAAATAATAAATGCTGGAGAGGGTGTGGAGAAAAGGGAACCTTCCTACACCATTTATGGGAATGTAAATTGATGAAGTCATTATGGAAAATAGTATGGAGGTTCCTTGGAAAACTAAAAATAGTGTTGCCATATAATCCACCAATCTTCCTCCTGGGCATGTATCCAGAAAAGACAAAAAGTCTTATTTGAAAAAATATATAACCCAGTGGTCATAGCCAAGACATGGAAGCAACCTAAATGTCAATCAGTAGATGAATGGATAAAGAAGATGTGGCATATATATAAATATAAATATATATATATAAAACATATAATTGAATATTAGTTGGCCATAAAAGAGAATGAAATAATGCCATTTGCAGCAACATAGATGGGCACAAAGATTATCATACTAAGTGAGTAAGTCTGAGAAAGACAAATACCATATGATATAACTTACCTGTGGAATCTAAAATATGGTACAAATGAATTTACTTACAAAACAAAAACATACTCACAGGCATAAAAAGTAAACTTATGGTTACCAAAGGAGAAGGAGAGGAGGGATATATTAAGAGTATAGGATGATCAGGTGCACACTACTACATACAAAATAGATAAACCATAAGGACCTACTTACTATATGGCACAAGGAACTGCATTCAATATCTTCTAACAACCTATAATGGAAAAGCATTGGAAAAGAAGACCATACTGTGTTGGCCAGAAAGTTCATTTGGGTTTTCTGATAACATTGCATGGCAAAACCCAAACGAACCCTTTGGCCAACCCAACAGATATATACATATGTATGTATGACCAAATCACTTTGCTGTTACATACCTGAAATTACCACAATATTGTAATTCAGCTATACTTCAACAAAAAGGAAGAAAAGGATGTGTGTTGGGAAGAACTCTGAATTAACAACACTCATATCAGTTCAAACCTGGGCACCCACATTAATCAAGGAATTGGCTAATAGCTATAATAAAGATGCTCCAGCCTTATCCACCCTTCAGAAAGGACAACAGGGAGGAAAAGGAGAAGAAAAACATCTTTTTTTTATAAAGGATATCAGTTACAAGTTGTCTTCTCACTTCACTTTATTCTCCAAGGACAAGGGCTGAGTCACATGACTACACTCAGCTGCAAAGAACTATGGGAAGTGTAGTTTCTAGCCAAGTAGCTATGTGCCAAAGTAAAACCCTGCTACTGCTACTGCTAAGTCGCTTCAGTCGTGTCCAACTCGGTGCGACCCCATAGACGGCAGCCCACCAGGCTCCGCTGTCCCTGGGATTCTCCAGGCAAGAACAGTGGAGTGGGTTGTCATTTCCTTCTCCAATGCATGAAAGTGAAAAGTGAAAGTGAAGTCGCTCAGTCGTGTCCAACTCTCAGCGACCCC
Organism: Bos grunniens; assembly: GCF_055505025.1. Taxonomy (NCBI): domain Eukaryota; kingdom Metazoa; phylum Chordata; class Mammalia; order Artiodactyla; family Bovidae; genus Bos; species Bos grunniens. Next base: position 9,630,711 of record NC_141182.1, read on the forward strand.
ATGGACTGCAGCCCACCAGGCCCCTCGGTCCATGGGATTTTCCAGGCAAGAGTACTGGCGTGGGGTGCCATTGCCTTCTCCGAAGTAAAACCCAGAGAATAGCAATAAGATTCCATTACTACAGGAAGACACACAGTTTCTGGCAAAGCCAAGTGAATGAAATAATGCCATTTGCAGCAACGTGAATGGACCTAGAGATGATCATACTAAGCAAAGCATGTCAGACAGAGAAAGGCTCCACCTTCACTTCACAGTACTTGGCTTTGCTGTCTCTACTTGAAAATTAGGTCAGAAGAAGGGAGATGTTCTCTGCTTAAGCCTGTAAACTCTAGGGCCTAGCCCCTTCTCACTCTTTGTCCCTCTTCAGATCTCATTTCTTTCCAGTTCCTTACATTCTGCTACACATAGATACACAAAAGCAGTTCTAAAACCTTAGCTGCAAGCTAGAGAACCACCCCCCACCCCCCACCGCATAGCTCAGTGCCTCTCACAAACTGAGCTGGCCACTCCGACCAACAGCCTCAGGCCTGCACCCCTCAGAATTCCCGGTAGGGCACTGAACAATGTTTTCCCATGTGAAGGACAAAGACAAAGGAAGATCTCCAATTACGTATGTGTTCACCTCCTCTTCCGCCCAGATACACAGGACTTGTCTCACAGCGTAGTTTGTTTCAGCAGCAATATTGAATTCTCATCACAGCTTATGCTCACATTCTCACCAGGGGCATCTTAATTGGTTCTCTATCTCAGACAGGAGGGCTTGGCTTCTGTGGATTTTGCTTTGTTTTGATTTGACTTGATTCTCTTTAAAATATTTGCAGTGGATTCAGCATCTTTAAAATAATGCCTGCCAGGGCATTTACAAGGCCTGACAAAAAATTATAGCAAGTTGCAGGGTCAGTCTCATCCATAGTGGTTCAAAATGAATAGCAGACACTGAAAATTTTGGATTAAAATATGACCTCCACTATATTATTCAGAACACCCTCTCACTAGCATTTGGTGTTTGTTTGTTTGTTGTTCTTTTGAATGAGACAAAAGCCCTTAATTTTCAATTCACAGTATGATGTGAAATCATTTTGAAATGTACCCAGTCCAGGACCAGCATTGCGTTTTATGTGCTTGAGGTCAGTAGCTTAAGATGGCTGGTATTTTACACGCACAGTGCTGAACTCAAGTATCATTTAACGCGACGCTCTACAGTAACTGTCATCTTCTGGATGCTAAGTGGGAGTACTTCCAAGTCTGAACCACATCTTTAATTAAAAAGAGACTCAATGTAATAGTTAATAACCATAAAGGAATTTGTTGTCGTGTTAGGTGTATGTTTTAGACCCAAGTAATAATTTTTCATTAATACAGAAAGAGAAAAAAAATGTGATCTGAGATGCCTTCTCCCTGATGCATACGAAAACAAAATTCAGACACATCTCATAAACAGTTTTGACTGACATGACTTACTTTTCCCCAAGGCAGCTCCTTTGTGGAAAATGCCAAAGCCTGTCTTTCTGAGCAAATCAAAGGCTAGGCCTGGGAAAGATGGGGGAGGGGAGGCTCGGGGAAGGCTGGCCTAGCTCTCCACTGCTTGGTGAGGCTTTGACGACACCACTTGCTGCCACGTGGTCTGCTCAGTCTTTGTTAACAGACCGAAACCAAACGAGGGTTATTCACTTCTGTAGTCCCTGGTTTGCTTCTGATAGTGTCTAATCAAGAAACTAAGTGAAGTGAGGCATGACTCCAGAGTTTGAGGGGAGTCAGGAGCCATTACTGGTGTTTAAAAAGTGGGTCTTTTCAAAATGATGGCAATTTTATTTTCAGAAACTGGTTTTACCCCAGTATGACGTTTGAGTGAGTTGGAGTAGAATTAACTACAGTTCCTAAGAGTTAGTCAAAACAGAAGGATCTGATTGTGCATTAAAATGCTGCACCTGTTCCGCTTTCTCCAGATTTGAGTGACTTAGATTCCAGTGATAGCCAATACTGTTTACTGACCCATTACACTAGCCACCACAGAGACTGATCTGTGAAATCTCTCCTACTTAATCTTAGACTCACTCTAGTCCCACGAGTTACATGTACCAACGTGCAACCCATTTCACAGATGAGAAAACTACAGTTCAACAGTGTGGCATAGCTTGTCTGTGATTCTATGACTTGTCAGGTTCTGAGCTCTGATTCTTTAAACTATATTGCTGCCCTGAGAAACTTTCCGAAGAGCAAAAAACAACAACAACAACAACAAAAAAGAAATCTGGTGATGAAATGTCTTAAAATTATTATGCATCTAACTTTTTCTTTTTTCCATATCCATACATGGCCAAAAAATGACAAGAGAAGGTCATCTTACGTTTGTCCTTTTCTCCAGTTGGTTACCTGCCTATTTACTTTGCACTTTTAATCATCATTAAATAATTGGTAGATGATAATAGCTAAGTAAAGGAATAAAAATGAAGGAAATTAATCAATTCATTGACTGATTCACCATGTATTGATCCATCATGTGCCAGGCACTGTTACCAGCTCTTAAGATGCCCTGAGTTTGCATTCTTGAGAAAGAGGAAGACAGTAAGCCGTGTAAGTAATGAAAATGTATGATGAGTAATTTTGATAATGGAAAGTGCTAAGGACAAAAAAGCAAAGAAATGTCGAGGCGGGAAGTATTGAAATGTGGAATGGGAAAGCCCTGTGACAAAGGTGGCATTTGAGTAGACACCTAGAAGAAGTTAGGAACTGAAGGAAGGAGCTGTGGCTGCGCAGGGGGAGAGCACTTCAGGTGGAGGGCGCAACAGACGCGGAGGCCCTGAGGCATGAGCAGCCTGGGGGCCTGAGAAAGAGCGGGAGGCCAGTGAGGCTGGAGTGGCCGAGGGCAAGGAGAGGGCATGAGGCATGGCGTGAACTAAATGATGCAGGGCGTTTATGTTAGAGTAGGAGCTTCGTTTTGACTCTAAATTTTGAGTAGAAGGGTGACATAAACATAAAACTGTATCTGGACCTTTCTTTGCTATGTTGAGACCATTGGGGGTGGAAGTGAATGGAGGGGAGACTGGGGGGACCAGTGCAGGATCTACTGCAATCGCCCAGGCAGGAAGAGGACTCCCCCGTTCCTTTCTTTCAACTTCATAGATTTGTTTTCATATCTATCTCATTCAGAACGATGAGTCACTGAATGACAGTTAATTAGGCCCTTTGATATTAGCATCCATTATATTGCATTTTCTGAGAGAGACCTATCTCCTTTGGGAGACAGTGTTGCAGAAAAACAACCCTCTCAATTTAAGCAGAGTGGATCAATAAGAGCTGTTTTTCATTTGCTTAGATTTTGATGTTTATTAAAAAAGAAGGGCTGTGTACCAACTGTAGTTAAGTCTGTTATTTTAATAAAATTACACATGCAAGTATTTTAGGCGCCTTCCTGTGTAACAGATGCTTCACATTTTCATTTCTCAAGATAATTCTAGACAATAAACATCATTATTCCCATTTTACAGATCAGCATATTGAGTGTCAGGGATTCTGTACAAAATCTTGTGCAGCTGGGGAGGTAGGACTCTTCACATCTGTGCATTCCGGCTCCCAAGCCAATATTTTCTCTATGTATTTAATGGATACTTGTATTTTTTAATTAAGTATCCAGGAGTGCATATTTAATATTGGCTAATGTGTTTCTAATCGAATCACTGAGTCATGTAGCTGTTCAGTCATCTGGAAGATGATCTTTGCCGAGGGTTGTCAGTCTTGAGTATCAACCAGACTCTTCTGAAGGCTGTGTTCACATGTAGATCACTGGGCTCTGTCCCCCGAGCCTCTGATTTAGGCTTAGATGGAGACCAGGAACTGCATTTCTAACAAGCTCCTCAATGGTGCCGATGCTGCTGATCCTAGGACCATACTCCGAGAATCCCTAGTCTATGCCAATCCTATCATTTCTGCAATGAACAAATTTTGTCAGAAAACTCCCCCTTCTGCCTGAATTGACTCTGCAAGAATTGAACTACGGAGATATATAACTAACTCTCAGAAGTGGAAATTTAGAGTTTGGTTTGTTGGCGTCTTTGCTTATTTTAATTCAAGAGTAGAAACCACAGGATGTCTTTGTTCTCACATTTTCTCCTAATTTATTATCTCCTTTTGAAAATTTAATCAAGAGGAGCTGCCCCCTCACACATGTTCCATTTCTGCTGCCCTCCCCGCCACCCCGCGTTTTTCACTTTGAAATTTGTTCTGTGCTTTGTAGTTGCTCAGAATATTTTCAAAAACATCATCATGTGGATGGATCTGCTACAAACATGGCTGATGAAGGCTCTAGATAGCTGCCCAGACCCCTACTGAATCAAAGAGTTGCTTTTCTTTTCTTTTAAAAGTTGGACACGACTGAGTAACTGAGCACACACACATATCATGACTTTTGCCTTACATATAAATGACATTACCCTTATTTGTTGAATATTCATTCTTAAAGTACAATCACTTGATTTTTGCCGTAAAAATGTATCTGAAATGAAAACATTCTATAATTACTACAAATGGAAAGCCATTAAAACTTGCTATTAAATACAAGTACCTGTGCAAATATATATAATAGAAAAAATAAAAAAAAAATAAAGGAATTAGAGATAATTTGTGCATTTGAGACTAGACACGTCCTTTGGTGAAATCTATCAGTCCATTTTTTGATGTTGGTCACCGGTAGTGGTGCCTGCTTGTAGTCAGTTGTAAAAAACAACTATTTGGTTCGGTTCATCCTTCAAGGTGAAGCTCAAAGCCATTTCTTCCATGAAGCCTTCTATGGCTCAGGCTCAAACAAGACCTCTTGTTCTCTTCTCCTTCCCAGAGAATTTGTTCCCACCTCTCCTTTGTTCCTAGTTATGCAGGATTGTCACCTGATTTTAAATGGCTGACTGACTCACTGACTATCTCATTATCCTTAAAGACACGGTCTTAACTTTCTTCTGTTTTATGCATATGGGACACATAGAATCCTTGAGACTAGTTTGCTGAGCAGGTGAGAGACAGCAGAGGCAAGCTGGAAGAGGTGTGAGCTTTGCAGTTGGGCAGATTGGTTCGGAGTGCGAGTGCTTCTACACCTGTTACCCAGGCACAGCTTCACAGATCTGCCTGTCACACAGCTTCCATTTGGACTCAGTTTCTTTATTTGTAAAGTGGGGAGATAATACTAATATGACTCACAGATGTGAAAAATTAATAAGATATTGAGATAATGCATGCAAAGTCCTGACTCACAGAAAGAGTTGAATAAATATTAGATGTAAATGCAGTATTCACAGACCCACTCCAACCTCTGGAGGGTTAGTTAAATGGGAATTGAGTTCCTAACTTCAATACAGTGTGAAAATCCAGAGCCACCTCCCTAACTTATACCTGTTCCTGGAGGCTTGTGTCTTCATAGCCTGTCTTGCCTCTGGGTCCTATGCTTTAAAGGCTGCCTCGTTCTTGACCAAACCAAGCAAACAATAAAACATGGCCCCTGAAACAGTGTGCACAAGAAGCCCACACCATACACATCATTTATGAAGAGGTTGCATTTTACTGATGAATTGAGGATCAGGGAAGTCATTCTTGATCTTCTGCCACACCTCCAGCTTTCTGCTTCCTTCCCACCCCCACAATTCTGCTCCTCACATTCTCTCACTTGATTTCCTGTTTTCTCCCAACAAACCTTTATTTATTTAGGCAGAGCTCTTTAGCAACCACTGTGTTTTCCTCACCCAAACCCAGTGGGAGGCTCAATAGAACCCAGGGTCTTGCCCTTGCCCATCTTCCTCAGAGGGCTTTGGGTTGAGCTCAGCAGCTGTTTTATTCATTACGGCTATTAGGAATGTTTTCGAGGTTGTTACTGGTGAAAGAGTGAGCAACAACTCTACCTCATTTTCCCTTCATTCCTCATGCACTCTTGTTAATTATCACCAGATTTCACTTTTATACCCATTCCCTAGCCTAGAAACTGTGTCCTCCTTACTCAGTAAATGAACAAAAATTCCTATCCATGATACCCAGGCTTAAAAGGCATTAAGAACTCAGGAAACCATCCAATTCAAATTTATAAAATTATAGAAGAAATACGCAATATCGCTCAAATGTGGCACTTCTCTGAGTTCGTGGGGTATTTGCTGCTGCTGCTAAGTCGCTTCAGTCGTGTCCGACTCTGTGCAACCCCAGAGACGGCAGCCCACCAGGCTTCCCCGTCCCTGGGATTCTCCAGGCAAGAACACTGGAGTGGGTTGCCATTTATTTAACTACTTAAAATACACAGTAACTATCCCTTTGCTTCACTTCACTATAGTTACTAACTTTGTGGAGATGTTAAAGCAACTTGAGGGATTTTTGATTTCTTTCTTTTGTCTCTCTATTCAAATGAACAGTGATTTGCTTCTTGCTAATGAGCCAAGCCCTCATCAGAGAAAATAAAATCCCTATTTCCTTACCACCTTTGGACTGGATAATTCCCATTTCATTTTCCAGGAAGCTAAATCTTCAGATGGCTTCACTTACAGAGTGAAGAAAATCAGACATCTTAGTCATTTTGGGGATAATAATGATAGACTGTCTACAAGGAAAGAAACAAAAGTTAATGACAAATTACATGGGAAAATGACAGATCGCTTTATGTGTGTGAAACAGACCTTGAAGACAAACAGTTTTGTGTGTGAGCTTGAGCAAAAGCATGATTCTCAGCTAATTTCTTGGCTCTAAATTAAATTATTGCTTTAGAGACATAAAAAATATAGATACACACAATTCCCTTCTGCTCTTCTGGGTATATTCATGTTCTCTATGAGTGCTTGTCCATATATTTAATGACTGCAAATAATGGATTTTAAAACTTTATTTAAAAAGTTAAACCCCTCAGGATTCTATTTTGGATGGAAAATATCTCCCAGCAGATCTTTATTTTTGAAAATTAAAAGTAACACACAGGCATTGAGATAACATTTAGTTGAGTGTGAGTCATTTTCCTCACTCTGCTGATTGTCGTTATGGCTAATCACGCGACTGAAGAGCACAAAATCCATTGCGGAGGGTTTGCTTGCCTTAGCACTCAGGTGGCTTAGAGTAGATCTCTTGAAACATGGGGGGAGAAAAATGTGACCTTGGCCTACAGCAGGGGTCAGCAAACTTTTTCAGCAAAGAGCCAGAGAGTAAATATTTTAGGCTTGTGAGCCAGATAGTCTCTGCTGCAACTATTCAATCCTACAATTGTAGAACAAAAGCAGACATGGACAACATGTAAGCAAATAGTAGAGTTGTGTTCCAATAAAACTTTATTTATAAAAGGAGTTGGCTGGAATTGGCCTTCCGGCCATAGGTTCTGATTCCTGGTTTAGAGGGACATGCGGCTGTAAGATGACCTATAAGCTCTTTGCTTCTCTCTGCTGATTTTAGAGATTTATGTCAGTATATCAGTATGAATTCATCTCATGGATTCAACATCTCAGTAGGGCATGCTCTAGAAAGTCTGCAGTACACCTTTCTTTATACAGCTGCGCCAACCCCCCCAACAAAACAAACAAACAAACAAACAAACCAAGGCAACGAGGCCCATCTGCTGGTGTCATCATGGCATTTCCCTTTCACAGATTCTATACACACCCCAAACCCCGGTTCACAAAGTGGGATTAAGCGTTTCACTAAGAGCCCCAAGGCTCCCTCTATCCATCAGCAGAGGAGATGAACAGGAGAACAGAAATAACATCAAAAGCTCCAGTCCACCTTTCAAAGTTGGGTGCCAGCATGGCATCTGATATAGGAACCATCTGACAGGTCATCCATCGAAGACTGACTCATTTGGAAAAAATTGACTGAGTGCCTACCATTTTTCAGGTTCTGTGCTAGTATGTACTACTACTACTGCTAAGTCGCTTCAGTCGTGTCCGACTCTGTGCCACCCCATAGACAGCCCACCAGGCTCCCCCGTCCCTGGGATTCTCCAGGCAAGAACACAGGAGTGGGTTGCCATTTCCTTCTCCAACGCACGAAAGTGAAAAGGGAAAGTGAAGTCGCTCAGTCGTGTCCGACTCTCAGCGACCCCATGGACTGCAGCCTTCCAGGCTCCTCCATCCATGGGATTTTCCAGGCAGGAGTACTGGAGTGGGGTGCCATCGCCTTCTCCACTAGAATGCACTAGAGACACAAAAGTTACTAGGTTGATACAGCCCTTGAAAAGTGAAGATTTTATTCTGGTTGGGGAGCGTGATATGAGAGGAAACCAGGAAGAAGGGGGCTGAACTGAGTTTTCTCTTTGAAAGTGAGACTCTGGTAAGCAGCTGTGTAGTAGAAGGAAGAAACTTCGGCTGCATCCTTGAAACATGTATTCACACTACAAAACGCATGTGCCTAGTCTCTCTGGGGCAGTGAAGGTAGAATGGCAAGCAAGACATAGTTGCCTCAAAAAGCTCACAGTCTAGTAGAGAGAAAAAGAAACAAGAGATGGTAATTTGAGTTATTAAGTATTGGTGCACACCCAGAAATTCACAGGAAAGGAAATTAAAATGGCCAGTACTATGAGACCAAGCCTAACATCACTATTCATCAGAAAAATGCAAATTAACACTATACTTTTTTGCAGCTCACAAATTGGCAAAAAATATCATATTATCCACTGTTAGTGTGAGGAAAGAGAACTCTATTACACGTTGGATTAGAGTCCAAGGCCATAAAATCTTTCCGGTGGATGATTTGTCAACGTCTAACTAAATTTTAAACGGGCATTTCATTTGAATCAGCAGTTTCTAAGATGGGTCTCAACTGTAGAAAAAAAAATGCTTGCACATATACACAAAAAGTCAGGCCTAAAGGTGTTTATTACCAACCGGTTAGTAATTATGAAACAGAAAATATCCGTGTCCAGCAACAGGAGACTGCTTTAATGATAGTGTATTCATACTAAGCAGTGTTATCTAGTCATGAAAAAGAATGAAGTACTTCTATATGGGCTGACATAAAAAGTTTGTCATAGATGTATGAGCGGAACTGCTGTAGCATATCTGTGTGTGTATAGCTTGTTAATCTGGTAGAATATACATCAATTTGTGTGGCTGATGGGGCAATAAGGGATGGAAGGCGGGTAAATGGGTGCATTTCCCTTTCACGCCAGTGAAATTAAAAATGTTGTCTTGTATTTGGAAATGGCCATTAAAATACTGTGTGCTGGAGGATGGGTGCACAGTAAGCTCAACCTTGATTCTCGAAGGGGCTGCAGTTCAGTAACCTATAGAATAACCGAGTCTACCCGCCTGGAGTTCCTTGCTTATTCTGAACACTTCTTCAAAGTGGAAAGAAGTCATTCCTTTCTGTCTGGTATTTTCCTAGGATATGTCAAGTCCTATTCGTAAGTGATCGTATCAGAAAATCAACATAATCCAAAGGTCCTCTCTTCACAGTGTTTGCAGTAAGTTTCCAGCATCTTAGCATTTAAGTGTTTTCAGATTACATCCTTTTAAACATCTGTGATTCATTATCGTAAATATCACAGTTGTGTGGGACCAGATGCTTCAGCTTGCAGCACATATACATAAAGAAAAAGCACAAGCAATAAATCTCGGGACCTGAGACTTGCCGTGGGTAGGTGCAAAAAGAACACTTCCAGACACACAGGGCCTTCTGTAATCACAGTACTATACTCAAGATCCCCTATAAGAATCCTTCAATTGCAAAAGTTGCCACTTTTGATGGAAAGCTGTGATTTATGTTTGGCTTTTGCACTTCCCCTGATAATTCAGGTAGGGTGGAAAGCCTTCAGCTGTGATAGCTTTCACTTCTTAAGGAAATGAATGTGGGCCATTGTTGTCAAGAGAAGAAATCACAGGAAAACGGGGTACCTTTAACAAGTGATGAGATATTCTTGGCAGGCCGCCTCCTGCGTTCCCATGAGGCTAAAGCTAGAGACAATGCCATATGGCATCAGGGATGCAATAAAAGTCTCTTGGCAACTGGAGGATGAATAGGCATGACCTAGAGGGCTGATCATTTCCTTGCTTATATCAGAAACCCATATATGTATGCAATAATTAATTGTGCTTCATGTATTGTAAGCCAGATCACTTTATTTTAATTTCCTGATAAGGTCTTGTCAACTAGACAGAACCAATTTGTAATCACAGCTGGTGAGCATCTCACCCACTGCAATTAGGGAGGAGGTGAGTGAATTAATTGGTTACAACCACAGAGAGTCCACTAATATTTCTGACTGCCAACTTTTACCAGGGTTAGTGCAGAGCATAGCCAGAGAGATGGAGCTCCTTACGAAGCTCCCAGGTTAGGTTACCAAAGCCTAGGTCAGGAGAAAATTGGGAAGGGGACAAGTCAGTGTTTGGCACTGTGTTACAGTTTGATTGGTATCCCTTCTGGTTATTAAGTCACCAACCTCTCAATATCTCAGGCGTACCTTTTGGGAAGGGCACTCATTCTTGCCTCAGGCAACAAACACTTGAGCCTCCAAACACTGCTCTGCAGGTAGCACAAGGACATCTCTGCATGGAAACACTCTAGATGTGCACAGGGAATGCAGGATGGGGTGTTCAAAATGCCTCAGGACTCTTCATACACAGGATGCCCATCCACACACTGGCTGCAGACCAGCTACGAGTCTTAATGAAAATCAAACCATTCTGAAGATCATGGACCAAATTTCCATGCTATTTTTTCCCCTCCTCCACGTTGTCTTATCGCCTGTAATCTGGGGATTTGTGATGAATCTGTAGAATAGCAGAGCACTGGTCTGCAGAAAGTTCAAATCTCCAAAGTTCCTTGATAAAAGTTATAGACAGATCAATGGTAGCAAATTCCACACATATTTTCTTTCATCCTTTAAAGAAACCATGCTAATAAAAGCACTTGAAAACTTTTAGATGTTTTGGGGCTGCATAAAGATCTGGCTGGGTCCCCTTCATGTATTTTCCTAAACCTTTTTCAGAGTTCAAGTATTCCCTGAGCTTTGATCTACAGGGTCTTCTGGCTTCTGCTATATGGGTTTTCCTGCTGATGGATTTAATCATTGGCTTCAACATTCTGCTCATCTCTACCACTGACACCTCTTTCACCTCTAGGCAGACCAACTTCCTGTTAATCCATGGGCTCCTAAACTACAGAATAGACTTCTAACATTTACTTTGAATTTCACCATCCTGGAATGATCTTGCCTCTTCCCTCAAGACCTGAGACAGGACTCTAGAACAGATGTAAACAGCAGAGCTCCAGCTTTGCTACTCAATGCTGTGTGACTCACAGAAGTTTTCTTAATCTCTCTGAGTCTTAGTTTTCTCATCCATGAAACACTACCTTCATGGGACTGTTAGAGAACTGAAAGAAATACGTATTAAGTATCTAGCTGTAAATGGTAACTGTTAGAGAAGGAAATGGCAACCCACTCCAGTGTTCTTGCCTGGAGAATCCTAGGGACGGGAGAGCCTGGTGGGCTGCCATCTGTGGGGTCACAAAGAGTCGGACACGACTGAGGTGACTTAGCAGTAGCAGTAGCAGAGAAGGTAGACATCAACCATGAAAAATCAGCATTATGGGTTTGTAGAATGTCTTCAGGATCTAGGGAAATGTGTTGGTGATTCCCAATGCACACTGATAGTGAATCAAAACTCTAATCCTTGATGCCACAGCCATTTATGTTCACTGAACTAGTGTGAACTAGAGGGAATGATGACATTCACGTGGCATTCTCAACTAGGTCATAAACCAAAGTCTGACATTTTACTAATTCTTGATACCCAGTCAGTTTGTCCATTTTTGTGCATCCAGTGGATTGGAAGGCTAATCCAATAAAGATTGATTTGTTATATTTTATGTGAAATATTCCTCTCTTTAATTACTAGCGTTTAGAGAATTTTTCAAACACAGTAGTCAAAGGACGCAGAGCAGTGCAGTGAAAAGCCTGGAGTGTGGTGGAACTAGGTTTGAACTCAGTTTGAACTCTATCACTAACCTTTGCACCATAGGCAACTCAACCTCTCCAAGTGGCCTGCATTTTGCCTTCTGTAAAACAGTTGAAATATCACATGAGGACTGGGGCGGGGAGCGCTGCTGATTGAATATCTATTATGTTCCCAGTACTCTGTTAAAGACTTGGTGGTTAGTTTCTCCTCTCCTAGAACCTCCCCGCTTCCTCTTCCAGGTTGTTTGTTTCTTTGTTTATATTATTTACATCTATTTGTTTACTCTTGGCTGTGCTGGTTCTTGGTTGCTGCATGGGCTTTTCTCTGGTCGAGGCAAGCAGGGGCTACTCTCTACTTGCAGTTCATTGCGGTGGCTTCTCTTATTGCGGAGCAGGAACTCTAGGGCACGCAGGCGTCAGTAGTTGCGGCGCATGGGCGTAGTAGTTGTGGCTCCCGGGCTCGAGAGCATAGCCTCAGGAGTTGTGGCACACAAGCTTGGTTGCTCCACAGCAAGTGGGATCTTCCCAGGTCAGGGATCAAACCTGTTTCCTGCATTGGCAGGCAGATTCTCTACCACTGAGCCACCAGGGGAGTCCCTCTTCCAGGTGTGAACACTTATAGATCAGTGTTTCAGTTCAGTTCAGTCCAGCCACTCAGCCGGGTCCGACTCTTTGTGACCCCGTGAACCGCAGCACGCCAGGCCTCCCTGTCCATCACCAACTCCTGGAGTCCACCCAAACCCATGTGCATCGAATCAATGATGCCATCCAACCATCTCATCCTCTGTTGTCCCCTTCTCTTCCTGCCCTCAATCTTTCCCAGCATCAGGGTCTTTTCCAATGAGTCAGCTCTTCATATCAGGTGGCCAAAGTATTGAGTTTCAGCTTCAACATCAGTCCTTCCAATGAACACCCAGGGCTGATCTCCTTTAGGATGGACTGGTTGGATCTCCTTGCAGTCCAAGGGACTCTCAAGAGTCTTCTCCAACACCACAGTTCAAAAGTATCAAATCTTTGGCACTCAGCTTTCTTTATAGTCCAACTCTCACATCTATACATGACCACTGGAAAAACCATAGCCTTGACTAGATAGATCTTTGTTGGCAAAGTAATGTCTCTGCTTTTTAATATGCTGTCTAGGTTTGGTCATAACTTTCCTTCCAAGGAGTAAGCATCTTTTAATTTCATGGCTGCAATCGCCATCGGCAGTGATTTTGGAGCCCAGAAAAATAAAGTCAGCCACTGTTTCCACTGTTTCCCCATCTATTTGCCATGAAGTGATGGGACTGGATGCCATGATCTTTGTTTTCTGAATGTTGAGCTTTAAGCCAATTTTTTCACTCTCCGATTTCACTTTCATCAAGCGGCTCTTTAGTTCTTCTTCACTTTCTGCCATAAGGGTGGTATCATCTGTATATCTGAGGTTATTGATATTTCTCCCAGCAATCTTGATTCCAGCTTGTGCTTCCTCCAGTCCAGCGTTTCTCATGATGTACTCTGCATATAAGTTAAATAAGCAGGGTGACAATATACAGCCTTGATGTACTCCTTTTCCTATTTGGAACCAGTCTGTTGTTCCATGTCCAGTTCTAACTGTTGCTTCCTGACCTGCATATAGGTTCCTCAAGAGGCAGGTCAGGTGGTCTGGAATGCCCATCTCTTTCAGAATTTTCCAGTTTATTTACTGAGTGCTATTTCAGCTTATAGATTATGCACTCTTTATAGACTATATTTTAAAATCTAGTCAGGATTTTAAATCAGAAACTCATTCAATACACATTTCCTGAAGACTCTTATTTTGTCTGTTTATTCATCTTGGACATTTTAATTTATTTCTAAGATCGGGTTATCACTGCCACTCTCCCATCTGCCTTCATCTCCAGTCATCCCCTCATCCCTTCTAAAACCCAAGTGCTTCTTTGGGAACCCAGAAAGAGAATAGCTGATCATCCTGCTTCAGTTCTAAAGAAGAGAGTGAGTCAAAACTGAAGGACCTTTAGGTCTATGATGCTTAGTTCTGCTAACTTGATGGTAGCCATTATTACAATTAGATCTTCAGACTTTCATAGCCAATTAAAAAATTGGGCGACAAGATTTGCATACTTCTACTATTTAGTTTATAGATTAAGATAATATTTACCTTTAAAAGTTAAAATTCATCCCTTCAAATGCTCCTAATGTGTTAGCTGTATTCTTTAATTTTGTTGGGACTTACAGCCAAAACATTGTCTGGAAAAACACATCCAATTGATAATAAAATATAGAAAAAATATACAGAAACTCACTTTCTAAGCAATTTTAAGAGAGTACAGCTCTTCAATAAGGTGATATATACTTGTTGATAACCCCTCACCTTGGGTGTTTCTGGTAATTATAAACTTGTTCATTGGTTGACTTTTTCTTACTGTAAGAAATAATGTATTATATGAAGAGATGATCTGCTTGCTTCTGAGATCTACCCTGTGGTGGTATTTGGCCTTTTGACACAATGGAGAAATGGGACACCTGTCCTTCAAAAGGGCAGCCCTCCAAATGATACTGTGGTCCAACCTTCTGGACTCTGAATATCTGGAAGACAGATAATCCACCTTATTTGTCTTAATGTTGGTATTTATCCCTTTCTACCTACTGTATTTCATACCATAAGTGATCAAATGATACTTTTAATGGGTTAATGGATGAATATATAGTGATTTAGAATAATAGACTTTCCCAGCTGTAAGAGACAGTATCCAATGCTAGAATCTCTTCCAAAACATTCCTGCTCAACAGTCATTTAAGTGCTACTTGAAAGTATCCAATGATCAGCAAATTATTTCACTCAGAAATAACTAGACCTTCCAAATGGTACCCTGAATTTCTTCCGGCTTTTCTAGTATTTGGACAATAACACGATCATCAAGACCTTCCAAATGGTACCCTGAATTTCTTCCAGCTTTTCTAGTATTTGGACAATAACAAGATCATCAAGACCTTCCAAATGGTACCCTGAATTTCTTCCGGCTTTTCCAGTATTTGGACAATAACAAGATCATGCAAGTATTAATATTTGCACTGCAGCAATGTATAGCTCCCACCTGCACCACTGTAGGATCCCAACACACCTTCCTTCCTTAGCTTTTATTCTACTCAGTTCTAGAAGACCCCAGAGCAATGTGTGTGGTCCACCTCCTTAACGGTTCCTTCCTCCACATGTATGCCATCTCATGGAGTGTAGGGGTGCTTGGGAATCACAGGACTGCCAGAGCATCACACACAATCAGGATCTGAATCTCAGTATAGGCCTAGTCAAGACATTCTGCCTCTTGTCTCCAGACAGCTCCAACAGCAAGACCAAATACAAGTTACAGTGGAGCAAATCTCTTTTCTCATTCACTTACGCTATAGACACTCAGAAAGGGAGACATCTGTGCACATAATTACTAGATAAATCAAAAATGAAGGACTAAGTAAGAACCAAGGACTACTAATATGAAAACAGTAATCTAAGACTTGGTCATTCACAAAGTTGCTGAATCAGTGATTTCTGTTTCGCTGAGTGGGTGGTTTTCACATTGACTTACTCAAATCTTTAGGTGAATTTGGGCCATCCTCAGTTTTGTTTGAGGAATTTAAAATTGCTTTGTTGCCAAGTGGCAGTTCTCTTATTTATTCATTCAACAAACAGATTGAGTATCTACTGTGTCAGGCACTGTGCCATATAAATTCCAATCTGAAATACAAATTCATAGTGATTATAACCACCACAGGATTGAAAATGCATAACTTTTTATTTTTTTTAGAAAACAACTTGCTGTGTTTTAAAAAAAATCAGTAGCAAGAGGAAAATGTAAGACCCTGGCAGAAAAGACTATCCAGAGCTAGCAGCTCAATTTTTAATGGTTGGCACAGGAAATCCCCTGAAAGCAGATGTGGGCTCTGTAAACCCCTTAAGGGTTTACATGATAAAAAATAGGCTTTTGCTGAATATCACTTGATGGAGTCATTCATTATGATGTCTTTGGCTGACATGACAGAACCGAAACTCTATTTTATCAAACCTGGGATTGACACATGAGATGTATAAGACCATTTTATGTGCATTCTGCACCTATCAAATCTACAAAGCCTCTGGAGGTGAAATCCACTGCTGGGATAATCAGTCATGGTTAGGAACATGCCCAGAACCTTGCAGAAGCTCTCTGGATGTCGATGCTGACTCCAGGCCAAACATGAAACACAGGATATGGTTCCGAGCATTCAGGAACCAAGAGGGTAGACAGAATGAAGGCTGGAGGATGTATTATCAGTCAAGGATCTGTCCCTGTGTGGGTGGCACTGAGCATATGTTAATGAAACCTTGATTGACTAGAAGCTTTGAGTAACGAGGGTGTTGGGAGAAACCAAAGGAATTGTTTTCTGTTTCTCTCACTTGAGAATCCATAGAGTCTCTGGACTAAAGTCCTTTGAGTTCTTTCCAAGGAAGTTGGAACCCAGTGGGATACTGAAGATGCAAAAAGCAATTAAGTGATGTGCAGTATCCTGGGGAGAGTCCATCTGATGTTTCTGAACTAAGTGCGATTTCATCTGTTAGAAAGGCATGGTTTTCCACGCCCTAGCAAAGACGCCGCAAATCAACCACTATGCAGGCCCTTCATGCAAAATGGAGCAATTGAATTGTTTGACTAATTGAGCTATGCGTATGTGGATAGATGGTACAGTCTTAAGAGAGAGTAAGCAATGTACAATCTACTTTTTTTTTTTTTTTTAACCAGCATACTGCTGAAATAAAGCCATGCTCTTCTGTGGGCAAGCATAGGTTGCTAGAAGTAGATCCAGGCACTTCTGACTCTGGGAGGAACACAGCCCCCAAGATGACTGACCCCACACTACTACTGGTCATCACACACCCTCACACACGTGTACAAGCAGAGTCTGGCCACCAACTCTGAGAGGCCTGAAACTTATATGTAGACCAGTTTGCAAGTCTCTACAAAATGTGAATAATGTATCTAGGACCATTTACCCATGTCAGATGTGAGTGCATGGATCACTGACTCACCCCAGAACACTTACAAGAATAGCACAAATTCCATATTGAGTTTGTACCTATCTACATGAGTAGGACTGCTCTATATTTTACAGTAAGTTTAAATCTATCTACATTTTTATATTTTCCTGGGATCATGATACAGCTTAATTTGCTTCCTCACACATTTCTAGATGGTAAGAAATCTATGCCTTTTCCATCCCGGAGAACCACATTCAAAAGAAAGAAATAGAAAAACATAAAATCAGGGTCAGGAGGATTAAGCCCCTTAATTCACACGTGCCACGCTTCCCATTTCAGTTGCGGTTTTGTCTCCCAGCTAAAGTTTGTCTCTTCGTGACATTTGCATTAAGCCCAGAGGACATTTTGAGTGGAAACATGCTGAAAGCGTAATTGAAACGCTGAGTGGTGCCATTCATCTAATTTGCATTTTTCCCCCAGGTGGGGAGTTTTCACTTCCCCCTTTCTTCTCCTGGGGTGTTCACAGAGTATCACAAAGAATGATGTTGCACAATTGATTCCAATAAATCCGCATGTACAGTGTATTATATGTATAATTTTTTTCCCTGGTAGCTATTTTAAATGCCATAGTGATAAACTATGTAAGGAAGTTCTTTGTAGGTGCAGAATAGTACGGATAGCTCCTTTTTCCCCTCACATAGAGGTTTTCAATATTTGTTCACAAGTTTAATTGTTTATTATCATTTTTCCTTTCAATTATCCTCATGGTGTTATTCTGAGCTTAGGAGGTTGTCTATATAGAAACATCTATTTTTTACAAAACAGACATAAACCATTCCATTTCATCCTTAATATGTTCCTTGAACTCTGCACCCTGAAGCATGCACTGGTTTGGTCTCTGAGAATCACTGACGTCTTGATTGTGTCAACAAGGTTCATAATGTAAGACAATGATGCAGGGCTGGTGCTATCAATTGTGCCCTTTAATAGGAAATTTAAGGTGAAATTGCAGTCAATGGGGAAATGGGGTCTGTTTCCTTCAGGAGGAAGAAGAAACAAAGAGTGTGGTGCCCTATGTTTCTCTTGATTAAGTATTAAATTGCGATTGTTGGTTTGGTCTAGATTGTCCCTTCTCTGAGGTTTGTGTCCTTCTCAAGACCTCATTATTTATGTTATATATATTCTTATGTTATATATATTATACTATTTTATATAATATATTACATTATTATTGTTAGGTAGTGAGAACAGGAAACAGGAGTCCAAAATGGCAGCCCGTGAAAATAGAACAAAGGAAGGTAAGGACCTGAGTGAGGACCTCAGGTAGAACAAACAGCATCCTGGCCAGCCTAATTTACATAGGGCAGGCCCAGGGGAGGAACAAAGCATACAAAAAAAGGAGACAAACGGCCGGGGGTCTCTCTCCTGTGCACGCGGTATATTCACTCTTTCTCTCTCTCTTTCTCTTCTTTTCATGTCTTTGGGTTGTCATGCCCTCACTCTTGAGGGGAGAAGGCAATGGCACCCCACTCCAGTACTCTTGCCTGGAAAATCCCATGGGCGGAGGAGCCTGGTGGGCTGCAGTCCATGGGGTCGCTAAGAGTCAGATATAACTGAGCGACTTCACTTTCTCTCTTCACTTTCATGCCCTGGAG
Source organism: Bos grunniens (assembly GCF_055505025.1). Taxonomy (NCBI): domain Eukaryota; kingdom Metazoa; phylum Chordata; class Mammalia; order Artiodactyla; family Bovidae; genus Bos; species Bos grunniens. Next base: position 9,649,255 of record NC_141182.1, read on the forward strand.
AAGGAAATGGCAACCCACTCCAGTGTTCTTGCCTGGAGAATCCCAGGGATGGGGGAGCCTGGTGGGCTGCCGTCTCTGGGGTCGCACAGGGTCGGACACGACTAAAGTGACTTAGCAGAAGCAGCACCTCTTGAGGATGTATTTTCATGTTATTTTATAAATAAAACTGAGCTGTAACACAGAGCTGTAACACTGGTCTATCCAAGAGCTGTAACACGGTCTGTCTGAGAGCTGTGACACACCAAGGGCTTTCATGTCTGTGACTTCAAATTTTTTTTTTTTTTTAACTTTCTTAAGAACTTTATTCAGCAAAGAACACCCCAAATGATCTAAACAGCTCTACAAGTTCTCTATGGCTCTGTGTGTATACATATATTGATATAGATACTATACCAGCAATATAGCAATATTTCCTGAGTTACCTTTCTCCTTGTCTACTTGTATTTTAACCAAAGTTTACAGGGAAATAGCTGGAGCACTGTTACAAAAATCTTGTCTCCAATAACACATTAGCAGTTGAGGCTGGGAGGCAGTATTCTCTTCTCACTTTCTGAGGCTTTTAATATAATTATGCTGTGACTTCAAATTTTTATTGAGACGAGACAGAACCGAGGAGAATACACTCATCTGACATTATAATATATATAATATATTTTATATGGGTTATATATATTATATTATTATTTTATAAATATTATTTCAAATATCAGAAGCCCTCCTAGAATATATAAGATAATCATATTGGGTTCATTTAGGATTTTCCATAAAATATTACAGAAAAAACATGAACAAACTTTTCAGCCAACCCCATATAATTATATCAGAGCCTTCCTAGATTACAAACCTGAGTATGGTGGACCTAAGCATGTATTTGTTTAAATGAGAGAAGAATTTAGCCCAAGCCAGCAGTTCTGGAGCATGGAACACATGTCATTAGTACATACAAGGACTGATGTATGTTTTTACTTGCCTCCTTAAATTTAATATTTTTAGAAAAATATGTTTGGCAGATTCATCATGTACTATAAAGATTATCTTTAAATAATTGTATAAATAAAAATGTGAGTCGATTAAAAGAAAAATATTAAGGGACTAGCAGACCAGGTATGAAAGCATGGCTAGATTGTGAATCTGGAAGCTGAGTGATTGAAGGAAAGAACACATTCGCTTAGGCAGATGACCTAGACTAACTGGCCTTAACCTCATTCAGACTCTCTAAGTCTCAGCTTCCTTAACCTCATTCAGACTCTCTAAGTCTCAGCTTCCAGAGGGAAAAAAAAGTATTCACCCCAGATAGATAATGTGAGGATTCATTGCGATCACGAATGTAAACATTTCAGCAGAGTGTCGTTCTTTTAGGAAAAAAGAATACCTTAGACAACTTTGTGGAGTCTGCTGTGGGCAGACACTGTAATTTCACTCCTTTGAAGTTGTTTTCCCTTCATGATCTCTCATGTGAGATAGGTAGAGCTTTGCCAAGAAAAGTGGGAGGATTCAAAAATGGGCAAGGTTGGATCAGAATCATCTGTCTCATTGCTTTAGCCTCAGCAGAAATATCTGTAGTAACCATCTCCATGGTAACCGCATGGGCTAGAGCACCAGTACCTGACTGGACAGAGGCAGAAGGACCCAGGAGGCAGTCAGAAAAGCAGCTAGAAGAAGGAAGCTGTGTAGAAAAGGAAACAGAACTCCTTCAATGCCCAGAATTACAGGAAAATTGATGATAGTAATTCTTATTCATGGAGCATCGTAATAGAGCACTGCCACCTGCTGAAACCCCTAGCACTCTCATGGACGTTGCTGCCCGCCATAACCCCCAACACTTTACCAGAAAACAGTTACCACAAGACCATTAAACAGTCACTCAGCCATTGGTCGGTGCAGCAGTGGACTCCTCCCCGTGAATAACTGTGCACAGCGGCCATTAGTAGGACATTCATCCAACAGTCCTCAGACTGGTGGTCCTCAGATGGAGAGCGAGGTCAGAGGCAGAACTGGCCTGGCCTGGGTGAGTTGGGGGCTCAGAACAAGTTGGGGACTGTGTCCTGTGGGCCTCCAGAGTCCTCACCAGGGCCGCCCACTGGCCAGGTCCTTGAGGTGGTGGTGACCCTCTCCCCGATCCCCACCTCAGTGATTTAATGGCAGCAGCCTCCAGGACTGGCCCCCACTGGGTGGCCTGAGGAGCTTGAGGCCAGCTGGGTCCTGGGCACCTGGCTCCCTCAGCAATGGTGGCTTGCGGGTCTGGGGACCTGGCCCTGAGGGAGCCACCAGTTCAGGGAGCTTCTTCAGCCAGGCCTGGGCGCTGGCAGGAAGACCCAGATGGGTGCTGGGCAAACACTGTGGGGCAGGGTAACCAGTGCCTGCAGGGACCCCCTCTTCTCAGCCAGGCCTGGACCTCCGAGAGTGAAAGTTGTGCTGAGGGACCTAGCCCGTACTTATCAGAACAGAGAATAGCATTTGTTTGGTGGGAGTTTAGAGGAATGTTGTTACCTGACCGTGACCTGACGGTTCAAGAACAAAGGATCTGACACCAAGAAGTTTGCAACAACCATCCATGCCCCTTCCTCACCTTTCCTATAAAAGGGCTTTGCAGAGAGCTTTTGGGCAGTTTGGGGTTTTTAAGGAAGGCATGATCCACCTGTCTCCTTGCAGGGCCCTGCAGGAAACCTTTCTCTGTTCTACACTGATATTTTGGTATTGTTTGGCCTCACAATACCAAGGCCAATACCAAGGAAGGTATTGTCAGGCACAAAAATTTGTGTTTCGGTAATAGCACCAGGGTCTGTCTGAATTGCTTTAAGTGTTATTATCTTGTTTAATGCTTATCAGAAGAATTGTAGTACCTATGAGGGGAGGTACTATTATTTGTTCTGTTACAGAGTCCAAGTTCAGTCTACTTACCACATGACAGCTCAGTAAGTCTACAGACACACTGTTCTGGCAAAAAATACGACTTTATTCAAAAAGCCTGCAGACAGACAATGACAGACTAATGTCTCAGAATAAAACCATCTTGTCTGGGTCTGGGTGCCAGGTTCTTCTATAGAATGGGGGGTTGGGGGACTGAGAAAGCAAACTAAAAAGGCATGTACCTTGCATATACCTCCTGGAATGGCGAGCCTGGGGAGGGGATGTGCTAATTTCTTACTTCCTATAGCCATCCGCAGATAGACAAGATCCTGCAAAAAGCATTTTGGTTTAACATTCAGGCAGAGGGGCAGTGTTCCCCATGGCAGGCCATTATGTATGGACAGTATCCTTTTAGTGAAGGAAAGCAACAAGAAGCAAAGGTTAAAGTAAAAGAAATGGAGCCATAATTGGCTTTCCCTGTAACAGTTCCACTTTATAGATGAAGACATTGAGGTTCAAGGGACAAGTCATTTGCCCACGATCTCAGGGCCACTACAAATGAACCAGGATTGGAAAGGGGCTTAGACGCCTACTCTTAAAACTGCCCCTTCACAAGACACAGGAATAAGAGTTACTGGCATGCTAGGTCCCCAACCCTGTCTCTGTGCCAGGAATCGCTGGGAAATGTGGAAACCTGGCATCTTGACAAGCAGTCCATTGTCCAGGGTCCTAGTGCTTGACCCTGGCTGCATTAGATTCATCTGGGAAATCTTAAAGAGATACCAGTGCCTGGACCCCAGTCCTGCTCTGCCATAACCTCGGTTGGGAGTTGGGGCAGGTAGTGCTTTTTTTTTTTTTTTTAATTCTCTAGAAAACCCCACTCCAGTACTCTTGCCTGGAAAATCCCATGGACGGAGGAGCAACTTCACTTTCACTTTTCACTTTCATGCATTGGAGAAGGCAATGGCACCCCACTCCAGTGTTCTTGCCTGGAGAATCCCAGGGACGGGGGAGCCTGGTGGGCTGCCGTCTATGGGGTTGCACAGAGTCAGACACGACTGAAGCGACTTAGCAGCAGCAGCAGCAGCAGATTATTCCCATAGCCTTGAAAAATGCCCCCAGTCTAAAGCACTCATTCCTGGACTGGTAAAAGATGTCTAAAATATACAAGACCCAATCATGCAACCCTAGTTACCTGATACCACAAGTTGGGAAGAGAGCGAGGATATATCGAGGGCCTATGATATGCCGGGTCCTAAATGCAGGTCTGTCTCTCAGGATGTCTTCACCTGGTGCCTCTGATGACCTGGAGGGGTTGGTTAGAGGCCTGAGGGGGTCAGGATGGGGCAGCAGCTCCTTTCCCACTCGTTAACCCATTTCTGGGAAATGGATATGCTGGGAGCTTGAAATGTAGATCCAGACTGATCAGCCTGAGAACAGGTGTCTGCCTTTTCTGAGTGTGTGGTCTTGAGCATGTCAGTCAGTCTCTGCAAGGCTCAGTCTTGCCTCCCATGCTATGGAAATGATGTGTGTAGACTGTGCATTCTCAGTGGGGCTCTATGTCACCAAAGGGGTGACACAGGTTCTTGGGAGAAAGACAAGCAATTGTACTTTGTGTGTGTGTGTAGAGTACAGATATACATGCGGTAAATAAACAGATATACAACAGCTCTATGACCCTGACAATGCATGAGAGTGGTGATGATTAGGCAACAATACCTAAAAACACTTCTGTTGTTGGGGGAGATAACAAAAATAAACCTGGGAAATGCTGCCGTAACTTAGAGTGGTTGTGAGACTGGAAGGAGAGACTGAATGTATAGTCCTTATAATAGAGCCCGCCACTCAGATGCCATCAATAAATGCTGTCATAACTGTCCTTTGTCAAAACTTCATTCAACACTCACACACAGATCCCAACCATACTTAGCAGCTATGCAAAGCTTTATAGGGATTCTGAGGGAAGAAAAGCCGCCACCCCTGACTTCACCAAAGAGCTAAGTGAAAGTTGAACAAAGTAGGCTAAATGCTGTCATGAATGGTTGTTCATAGAGCCTGGGGAAGTAAGGGGAGGCCGTGGCTGAGTCCTTCATTTCCTACCTGTCTCCACTGCTGGGCTCAACCTAGATGAGAAGTGACAAGGGACCCTCCGTCTCAGTTCCCAGCCTTGTCTGCAGTATCTTCTGCTCCCAGTGTGGAAGCAGGGAAGAGGTTCTCTTTGGGCATTAAAAGGCTTAGCACCTGCCTGGGACAGGGGAGGTGATTAAGGAACTCTTCACTGAGTGGAGTCCTTCGCATAGTCAAAGCCATGAGGCCACAAGAGGGTGCAGTGGGTGAGGCTCAGCACTCGTGGATCTGGGGTGCAGAGTGGTAAGTCATATTTAAGGGCCAAAGACAGCTCCAGCATTAAACTTCCCAGCCTACTCACACTTCTTCTGTTTCTGTTCATTTGTTTTGTTTTTGCCAGTGACCTTCAGTGACTGCAAGGGAAATGACAAGCTGCACTATGAGGTCTCAAGCCCATACTTCAGGGTAAACACCGACGGCAGCTTAGTCGCCCTGAGGAACATAACTGCAGTGGGCAAGACTCTATTCGTCCACGCCCGGACTCCCCATGCAGAAGACATGGCGGAACTCGTGATTGTTGGAGGGAAAGACATCCAGGGCTCCTTGCAGGTAATGTAGCCACTTAGGATAAGTTGGTCCAAGAAGGAACACTGAGACTTGTGTGTCTTGTGTGGAAAATGGGTCTTTGGCTTATTATTGGTCAAGAGTCTTTTCGTTGTTTGCAAATGATAGAAACCTAAGTCAAAAAGAAAAATAAAAAACAACAAAAAACAGCGTGGCTAGGGGAACTGATTGGGTCATGTGACAGAGACCTCAGGGATAGCTTTGCCTGCTAGCATGGCTGTGCATCCATGCCCAAATGATGACTTTTGCTTTGGTCCTTCTCCGTTTGTGATTCCACTTTTCTTCCACTGACTTCGCTTGTAGACAGTCACAGCCCTTCCTGCTTCCTGGTGTGGTCTCAGCAGCTTCACGTCATCTTCCCAGTCTGAAGTCATCTCAAAGAGCATCCCTTCCTTTACTGCCACCCCAAGCTTGAAATCAAGTCTCACTGGCTCTCCTCAGAGCACGCTCCCATCCCTGATTCAGTTTCTGTGACAATTGGATCCTGACGCTCTAGTTGGCTAAGCCTGAGGCACATGCCTTGTCCTGAAATCAGGATGAGTTCAGCCCCACCTAAAATACAAAGGCTGAGAGTGAAAGAGTTTGTTACTCAAATAAGGATGCTGTCATCTGAGAAAGGGAAATGGAGGTTGTGCAGGTGAGAACCACAGTCGCACACTAGAGTTGTATGTGAGGCAACCGTGGCGTATGGTGCTGCTCCTTTGCCATGCTCTGGTGTCCACTCCCTTCTACATGCACCTGGATGAAGATCTCTGCCCCCACACATGTGACTTTAGGAATGCCACAAACTGCTCTTCAGGCTTCCTGATTGTGTCATCCAGGGACACTTGGTTACTATGGATTTACTTACTTCTTCACCAGGAGCCCAGAGACTCTGTGGCTTTCTCAATTACAGAAAGGGAAGACGCACAGCAAGACCCTGGCAGAATAATTACAATAATAATGGTGTGTCCCCAGCTTGGTGCGACTGGACTAGCCTTTTCTCCTACCTGCTGCTGGCCTGCTCTTACCCACTTTATCAAAGCCTGTGATTCCCACTGCTTTTCTCCATCTGTCACACTCCCCGTAACCCTGCTTCATCTGTTAATTTTGTTCACTGGTGGAGTGAACACCAGTCCCACGGCTGGGGAGCAGAGACAGTACAAATGGCATCGTGAGTGCCGCTCTCCTGCCAACGCTGTCTGTGTGATCTTGAAAGAGTCACGTAACTTCCTTACCTGCAGATAAGAGGGGTTAAACCGTCTGCAACAGCAAGTAAGTGGCATGTGTGCTGCCCTACTCCACAATGATATACGTTGCAGACATTGCTAATCACCCTGCTTGACCTGAGTATCACTCTCAAGACAGTGCTTCTGAAAGCTACTATCCATTGATCACTTAGAGATGTTTCTAGGGCTGGAGTATATTTGCTGTCCCTGGACTGGAAAAACTGCATAATTCCTCTTCGTATCTGTGAATCTGTGAGTTAAGCGTAGGTAGAAAGCTAAACGTGAATCCACAGCATGCCACTGATGTTCTCAAAACAAAACAGGATCTTGGTGAACACATACCAGCGTGGAAACCCACTGGCACCACAAAAGAGAGTTTATCTCTCACTTAACCACGGTCATTTTCACAGCAGCTCACTAACTCATGATATAAATGACTTCCGCATGCCTAGCAACACAGCTGCCAGGATGTGCAGTACAAAATGCTTCTTGGGAACAAGTAAATGGTACAGAGATTCACAGAAGGGGGTTTTGCATGTGGGATAGAATGAAGTTAGATGAACATTGTTCATTGTGATTGAGAGTTCATCTCTAAATCTAGAAAAAGACAGTGTCATATTTAGCTCCAAGCAGAGCAGACAGGATTTGAGACATTTCCTAGGACAAAACTTCACCTTGCTGGGCTTGGAGTCCTGGGATTATTACCAAGAGACTCAGCCGTGAAGAGCTGGTCACTTGAGTCCCAGAAAGATCCCCTCTAGAAGCCCAGCTCCTTGGAGCCCTGGCCATCTCCTATTTGTCTCTGTCTGAACACACTGTCCACAAAGCTTGGTTGCTATTGTTTGCTTCTTGTAAAATACGGGGGAGGCTGCTGTGCCATTCAGTTTGCCAACTCCAGCAGAATAGGCATTTATCTCCCACCTTCAGTAATTTTATGAAATTTGAAAATCAGCCTTGTGAAGTTGCCCAGATATATCCATAATATAAAGGTTCAAAAAAAAAAAAAAAAGAAAAACGTAAGAGATAAGGCTAGGAAAATAAAATAGCTAGCCATAGAATCTTTCTAAGGAAAGCACAGTCCTTAATAAATACCCAGTTAGTATTTTTGAAGCCCTACTGTGTGTGGTGCAGCAGGCCAGCTAGAGAAGGAAAGCAATGAGTTCAGGAGTCAGCCCAGCTCCTGCCTGGGGAGAGAAAGGGACCGTGTGTGTTAATTAAGTACCAACAGGGAGGTGATGGTGATGGCTGCTCTGTGCCTTTAGAGAAGGGGGAGGAGGGCTGTGAGGCCAGCCAGTGCTTGCTTGGTGCTCACTGCATGCTGGCTGCTGCCCTCATGGGCCACAGATGCTGATTCATCTAATCCCCCCACCACCTTGGAGGCCCATGCTACTGGCCTCATTTTACAGGCTGGGGTAACTGAGGCACGAAGAGATGAGTGAGAACTTGTACTGCTTAGCGGGACTCTCATGAGTATGTGCGTCTCAGGGTCTGCTTTAATGTGCTATTTCTAACCCTCCCAACTGCCCTGTGAGGCTGCTAATGGTACCCCCTTCCCACAGACGTGAGAACTTGGCCAATATCCCCTTGCTTGCAGTTGGCAGAAACAAGATTGAGACTCTGGCCTCTCCACCCATTCTCCTTCTGCCACTTTGCTCGCCAGCAAACTGTGCCATCTGGGTGGTTTCCCATGGGTCCAAAGACGAGGGCATGAATTAGAGCAGTATAGTAGCAATGGGGGGAAGACAACCGATGGAAGATGTGGTTTGAAGGAAAACAGAGCCAAGAGCCAGCATCCCAGGGAGTCTAGTTGTCTAGCCTAGGAGGATGGAGCTGGATTGCACCAGTCAGGGGAGGAATGCTTGGGAAAGGTGAATAGACCAGCTTGGATGTGTTGAGTTGGCAGCTCCTGGGTACATTTGGATAGGGGCAGGGTTGGATCTTCAGGTAAACACCTGGGGGGGAAATAGCATAGTAGTAGGGCTTTGACTTTGGTATCAAACTTAAGTGGGTTCAAATTTCTGCTCCATCACTTATGTTTACATGACTTTGGGCAAGCCACTCACTTCCCTGAACTTAAACATTCTCATCTGTGAAGCAGGGATAAATAAGAATAGTGTCAATCGCAGGAGCGCTGCCTTGGGCACAGCATCAGAGAGCAGGTGACATGTCCCATCAGTGGCATTATTTTAGAACCTCTTGAGAAAGGATAAGGAATTGTGGACAAAACGTCCTTGCTGAGGCCATGACACAGCAATCAGATAGGGGTGGAAGGAGAAAGTGAGGCCAAAGAGGGAAACAAGGGCATTGGGGCACCCAGCACAACCGAGATAGGAGAGACGTCACAGTGGCTGGCTTCACATCACTGTGTCAGGGAAGGACGGATTCTCTAAGACAAACGCAGCCCCACTGAAGCCCAATTCAGCTGCAGTAACTGGAGCCCAACGATTCCTTAATAAAAGAATGTAAGAATGTGCATCTCTCATCTTACCTGCTTCCTGTGATCCTGTTTCACAGGAAAGCCTATAGCCCAATCTGTGAAGTCTGATTGTTAATTGTGGTTTAGTTATAGATGTTCAAGCTATTGCTACATTGTTAAGGGATTGCCCAGAAGCTGGTGCCTGTCTGACCTGTCTAAGATCATCTTAGATCTGTGTGGGTGGAGGAGCAGTTTCATTTTGACAGCCAAGGGGGACGGTTAAGGAGGGGGCTGAGATAACCATATGTGCACAAAGGTGTTTCCTAGCCCATGGAATGTGACCATGAACTTGACTCACAAGAGTACATCTGGATGGAACTGTACCTTGTCCAGACAAAATCTGCTGTTGCTTGCTGCCTAGCAGTGGTGAACATGAAGACAGCAGAGTGTTTCCTTTCATTTACTCACTTATTAAAAGTTCGTTATTTTTACCTTGAACATACAGCTCCAAAGGTTTCCATGGAAAAACTTGTGTTTCATTCTTTTGCATCTTGGATGGAGTTGTCTTTACAGGCCGTGTAAATGGGACTCATCAACCTCATTTACACGTTGCAAGTCTGGGAGAAAAATGCCACTTATTTATTTATGTATTTCTAATTTAAGAGTTTGTAGCTTCCGGAACTGTAGATTATGGCACTGAATTCTGACATCAATTAAAAACTCAATAAAGTCAGGCTGGGAAACTTCACAGAGCTTGTAGGAATTTATTTTGAATTAAGTTCGGGAGCTAAAGAGACTGTACCTACCAACTTCATCTTAAAAAGTGAGTTTCATGCTCTAAGCATCTGTAGAATTTAGATTCCTGTGACCCAGACAGCTGGGTCTCATGAGCAAAGCAGGAAGCATGCTCGTAACAGATGGTGAGTTGTGGGGGCCACAGACTACAGGCTTGAATCAGGCTTCCCTGCCCCCAGCCTGGAGTATCAGTGCAAATCTAATCAGATTACTCTTCTGCTTAATGGGTCTTACTTCCCCTCAGGGTATCGGGCCTATGGGATGAATTCTGAAGTCTTTATATATGTGTGAAAAATGTCCTTCACAGTCTAGCTTGATCTCTACAGCCTTCCTGCAGGTCAGATTCCTTCTCGTTTTTAAGTGGCTTGATCTGCTGAAATGTTACTTCCTCTAAGGCGCTCCCTGGTACCAAAGGAAGGTCTCCTCTGCTAGTCTCATTTCTAGCACCTGTTCCCTTCCTTCCTGGCCGTCTTCCTTCTTTAAGTATTTCAAGTCTGGCTCTCTGAGAAGACTGCAAGCTCGCTGAAGGCAGGAGTATAGTCTGTTTCCCTTCTGCCTCCCTGCCCACGCCCCCACTCCCTTCTTTCCTTGCTCCCTTCCTGGAGCGTCCACTGATCTGTCCTCAGCACCCAGCACAGTGTGGGCAGTAGTTGGTGTTCAGTAAATACCCTCTGAATAAACATATGAGTAGATTGAATCCCTCCCTTCATACCATTCCCTGCGTTGAAATCGGCCCTCACCTCCCAATACCAGATCACGTGTGGTTTCTTGAGCTGGCCGAGTTCTTCCTCCAGATCACGCTGGCCACTCCTCTGTCTAGGTTATGGCCTGCTAGCCATGGCCCCGGCTGCTCCATGGCCAGTACCAATCAGCAGGACTAACTCTTCTGAAATTTCTGAACCTGCCGAGATTTCCCTTCTTCAGGGACACCTCTCCATCCCCCCAGCTAATAAAGTGACTTTTCCTCCATGCCCTTCAGAGAGCCCTGCCTGCCTCTCCCCCATCATAGCATTAAACTCTAGCCGTTTCATTTTTCTGTGTTTGTTTTCACATCACTCCCGAGCTCCTGAACTCAGGGCCCTGGCTTCCACATGGGGAGGCTGGGAACCCTGCCCTAGAGCTGGAAGCCTTGTCATGGTTCCCAGTGCCAGGCTTGCATCTCTGCTCCAGGTCCCTCAGCTGTAGAATGGGCTTATAATAGTATCAACTTCATAGAACTGTCGTGAGGATTAAATGAGTAAGTATATGCAAAGTATTTAGAACAATGCCAGGCACAAAGTAAGTGCCATGAAAAAACCTGTCATTCCTCCTCATCATATCATCAGAGTCAGACTGTAATGCATGCACAATGAATGAGCCAAGCAAAATCAGAAAACCCATTCCTTCCCCCGTTCCAGCGTGAGCAAATGCTATCACTTCTACAACCTGGAGAATTCAAGATGATAAATGAACTTAAATCTTCACCACTCCCACTCCTCAGCTGCCCACTTTATGTGAAACGCTGACTAAACTTTCAAGAGAGGATTCTTTATTCCTGTGGGTTCACTTAACAAACATCAAAAGACTTGGCAGTATGTAGAAGTTAATTAAACAATTTAGACTTCTTAACTGGAAGTCAATGCTTGGTATCTTCAGTAAAGGAAAACTGGTCTCTTAAGTTGCTTAAATTAAATGCAGAAAAAAAAAATTATTTCCCCCTTTTTGTGGTCATTTAAAAAACCCATTTTAAAAATAAGATAAACAGAAAGTTATGACAGAAATTGAAAAGGCAAAATTCAAGGCTTGTTTACCATGTTTAATCATTACCACTATAAACATGCAATTTAAAAGACACAAGTTTGGCTCCTAACCCAGTTCCAAGAATTATGATGGAAATAGTTCCAAAAAAAAAAAAGTAAAATTAAGGGAGCAATTAGAGGAAGGAACAACTTGGGAGAAAGAGTTGTTTTTATATTTAGTGTTTAAAATGACAAATTATGTCATCAACTGATCATAAGCCAGTATTAATATTGCTTTTAGTTATGTATCTTGACCCTCAGGGGGATACACCTTTTAAACCCACTGCTTTGCAGAATCTTAGGGTTCCATTTGAAAAGTACCTCTTAGAATGGTGAGTCCAGAGGCTCAGAAGCAGTGGCTGAGTGCCTGTCTGCTCTGCCTATGCATGTGCTCTGCGACATTTAGCTGAATTGTTGTGGATGATACTGATGGGGACCTGGAATGACTCCAAATTGGGATTTAATCACACACATATTACTTACCAGACATATGACACTGAAAAGTCGCCTAGCTCCTTTGGGTTTTGGTTTTCTCATTCATACAGTGACACCTTGTAGATGCTTAATGGGGTATGTGAAAGTATAGAAATATATATTGTACCTAACCCAGTGCTGGCAGAGGATTCTTAATCACAAATTGTTTATTCTTAACTGAAGTACCCAGTGAGTTGCTGTCACTGATTCATATTTTTTCCATTTTCCTAATCTCACACTTTCTAAACAAATATATTTTGCACCTTTGTTACTTCTCTTCTCTATTTTGGCTGTGATACCATGTAACCTCTAAAGTACCTGTCACACTGCATCCATGCAACTTGACTTCATTAGTTTAAAGCATCTCTGACAATAAGAGTGACTAACTTATGGTAAAAGTACTAGTCTTATCTCCAGGTATTATCACACTGACATATTATCACACTGACTGGGAAGGGCTTGGAGTCTGTTGAGTTGGACAATGGTATCGATCTTGCTCCCATAAAGTATGTTTTATAACCACCATGGTGAAGAACCAATCTGTGCATTTACTCTGGCCATAAAGAAATGAGGAGTTAGAGCTGTAGATACTTAATATGCTCTGATTTAACAAGTGTGATAACTTCAAAAACCTGCAAAGTACCCCTGTTCAAGGCAACGCCTCCCCAGCTACTATTAAGGAAAATTAGTATCCATTTAACTGTCACCCAAATTGGGGAAAATATATAGCTCAAAAATTATGGTGCAGATCCAAGAATTGGGCCTAGAATAGGGTATTAGGCTGTTACATTTTGACACACGACTAAATTGTTATGTTTATGATTCTTAGCTCCAGGACACTATTCAAATATAGATAAAAGACATCCTTCGATTCATTAATTTAAGTAGATAACAGATTGCTTTGTGGATCAGAATCTAAGAAAACTATATTCTGAAGATTAATTTTAATTGAAATGCTTGGGGAGAAATAACTGATCCCATAGAAAGTCTAGATAACAAAAAGTAGCTTCATTGGCTTGTGAAGACTCAAGATTTTATGTTGCACAGCAGTGTGGTCCAATGGAATGCACACACATACACATGCCAAATATATATATTAGGTTAAATTTCACAAATGTAGCTATAGATAGTCTCTGTATAGATATACCTCTATATATCTGTATCTGTATATGTATACAGATACTCTCCATAGCGACAGTATATCTTTATTTTTCTTTCTACGTATATATACACACATGTAGATATATCTCTATCTCTCTACGTATAACATATACACATATATATGTATACATATAGGCAGAGATAGATACTCTCCATATCTATAGATATACCTTTGAAGTGTGTGTATACACGTATTATATATATATAAATTTATTGTAACCTATATAAAACCCATTACATATTACAATTTATCTAAGGTATTTCAATAAGTAATGGCTTGAATATTATTAATAATTTTTTTACATTCTTTTTACACTGAATCTTTGAAATGCAATATGTATTTTACAATCATAGCACATCTCAATGTAGATTAGCTGGGTTTTAAGTGCTATCAGTGAGACAGGGCTGCCATGGAATTCTGCTGAAATATTTATATATTTTGAAAGAGAAATGGAAGGGGACACTCCCTGGGGGCCTACCACATGTCAGGACATTGTCTTAGATGTTCTCACAAGTGCCTCTTCTTCTGATCTTCAGAGCCAGCCTGTGCCATTGATGATCTGGTTCCTTCTTTGCAGATACAGAAGTAGCCCAGGCTCAGAGATGCTGATTAATTTAGTCAATGTCCTTATCTGTCAGCAAGTAGCAAAACTGGGAATTGGGTCTGGGCCTTCTGATTCTACATAGCCCCTGCTAATTTAGTAATGCTGACATTTGCAACAGAACTAGTGCATTTCTGTTCTACTGTAAAGACTATGAAATGACATAGGAAAATTAAAACATGGCTAGAAAATAAAAAATGAATGTACAACTGATCAAAAACTCCTCCAATCCCCCATCCTCCGAACATCCCTCACATTCCCACCAGTCCCCATGCCTTGAGGGGGCCCTTCAAGCATGTGGACCTCTCTCCTCCCCAAGACCCCTTCTGGGGTACAGTCCCATCCCACCTCCACTTTCCTTCCCTCCCTCCTTCTCTCTCATGTCCTACCTGATCGTACAGGGGTTCCTCCCATCCTCTTAGGTGTCCAAGGATCCCACCAGCACCCAGTAGGTGCCCTAGTTGTAAGAGAGATGCTAACCCCATGCCTTCCTACTCTGCCATCTTGACTGCCAACCACCTCCCTGCTCCCAGCACAAGCTTTCTAAGTATAAATGTCTCTTAGACCCTGAGTTCCTTTGTTTCAAACTTATCTCATTGATTTTTATGGTCCTAGAGTCAAGGGAGAATGTCTTAGATTTATACTTTTTAAATTATAATTTAAAACTTAATTTCCATATATGTTATATAGATTTGATCCTCACATCAAGGACTTGAGGCAATGGTGTTATTCTTGTTTTATGAGTCAGGAAACAAAGTCAAGATGTCATCCTCAGGTGGTAAAGCAATTCAGGAGGCACCTCAGCTTCAAATTCACAGTGATTCCCTAGGTCCAGTGTTCTACCCACAGCTAGCGTTCCAACAGTTGCTTGGGGCTTTGCAAGTAAAAGAAATGTAGAATCATCAGAAAGAAATTTTCTAGTCTCTCAGATATTAGCCTCCTATCTTTTATTATTACCATAAACGAACTAAAAGTGAATTCTAAGTGTAAATATTGGGGTGTTAATCTCTTGTTTAAACTCCCCTCTTGTCTGGCACATGGAGATACCTAATCACCATGGTCTTTGCCAATTGGCATGGCTGCTCTTACTGGAGATGAAATGATGTTGGCAAATTTCAAACTGATTGGAAATTTTAAAAGTCATGTAAAACTAACTGAGTATCCCAAGGAAATTTTTGGTAGTTGGAGCCCTGTGTTGTCATGACACTTTAAAAAAACTTTCCTTATGAATAAAACTTTTGGAAATAAAACTGCATGAAAATAGCACAAGATTTTCAAATGTAAATGTCTCATAGGCTCCTCTGTAGAAGTCTGGTTCTCAATTCTGATTGAGAAAAACAAACATTTTCAATGATAGGAGGACACAGTCATTGATATAGACCGTGGATTGTCTCCTTTTAGTTCTTTGGTCTGAATACTTAAAAAACTCAGTATCAAAGGAACATTGAAGGATGTATTACTTATTCAGTCTCCCTCAACCAAGCACATGGGTTAGTTAAATTACATGGTCTTCATCCAAACTTTTAAGGGAGAATCCTGAGCACCTGAAAAAAACAAAACAAAGAAGAGCATTATGCCCTAGCCAACCATATCCTCTCTCCGCCCATGTCGGTTTCTGTGGGCTGGGATTGATCTGTGGTAGGTGCCCGGGTGGCAACTCCTCTGGGCCACACTTCGATGCTGTTTGATCCTCAAACTCAATTGCTTGTTCAGACGAAGCCAAGTCTAGTCTCAAGCTATCATGCAGATAAATAGGAAGCACTTTGAACCTGTGGCCAGGGCCCAACCCCTCAGGGCTTATTTTGTCTTGTTTCTATTCCTGTTAACAGAAGTAGAGACCCTCTAGTTCATGCCCCCTGGGGGTGCTACATAAAAATAATAACAGTGATAATAATACATAACAACAACAGGAGTGCCTACCTTCTAGTTGGGTTCACAACAAGGGCAGATATGTTTATTTGCTGAATTGCTTCTTTCTCATGAGGCAAGAAATAGCAACAATCAAAAAGCAAATACTGTGTGTATGTGGTCATCAAAGTAATTTTTTTTACAGGGAATAGATTTGGGTAACACTTGCTCTTCTTTCTCTATCATGCAAAGAAAGATAAAATATCAAAAGAGTACTTTAAATAATACCCCATATACAGTTTCAGAATTTGATTTATCAGTAGACTTACACACGGGCAGAGAAATTTCAAACATCCTCCTGGATTAGAAGCAACCTTCAGGGACCTGAGCATGTTGCTCTAACTCCATTGACCCCAGTGCTTTCCCTCCACCTTCTCCCAGTTCAGAAGGGGAGGTTATAGAGTCTTCCTCACTGTTCCTTATCTCTTCCACCCATAAGAGAGAACTGAACCTGAGGTTCAAGAGGGGGCTTCTCCTTCCCTTGTTCTCTACATGGTGTCTCCTGCCTTCCAGCCATTTATGGAAATAAAATGGTTCCTGCAATTTCCTCTTTGTGTGACAAATTCTTTTGACAAAAGGTGTGCATTGTCAACCAACCCCTTCATCATATCAAGCAAATTGGGCTTCTGTTGACAACAACTTTTTACAGCTCCTTTCCTTTGAAGTTAAAAAGCTATAAACAATGGTAGTTTTCCAAGAGACCCAAAGAATGGTTTGAATAACTATAACTAGGCTTTTCCCAGAGACTGCCCATATCCATCATCATTCTCATTCCAAATGCCCCTGTATGCTACTTTTTTTTTTTTTTTTTAGCCTCTGCCATGAGATTTAAGACAGCAAATCAGGATGCATTATCTTTTTCCTCTCATTGTCCATTCTCACAAACCCCAGTTAATGCAGATAATTGAGGCTTGACTGCTGTTTTTTTGTCTCTTATTCAATTTGGACCATGTTAGAAAAGCCTACCCCTTAAGAGCATGACCATCAGTCTTATTTGCCTGATTTTGCTGTGATTTCCTCTTTCATTCAGGTCTTTGGATAATAAGTTTTTCTACATAGGAAAAAAAAGAAAAGAAAAAAACACCCAGAAACTGAATTGAAGAAAAATAAATGCAAAAAACCCTGGAAAGTCCCCTTATATATATATATATTTCAAATTCTACATAAATCTTACAATTTGAGCATTGGTTTACTAGGTAAAGTAAAATTATATGCTTCCATAAGGGTAGGGACTGTGACTGAATTGTTCATTGCTATGAATCTAACACATAATATAATACCAGGCACTGAATAAATACTTACTGAATGACTAAACAAATGCCAGAGATGGAGTGAATATTAATGTTAATAATGCTGATCATAGCCAACATTTATTTAGCTCAAATTCTGTGCCAGGCACCTCTCTAAGCGTATTTCTTACGTTAAGTCATTTAATCATTACAGCAACCTATGAAATAGGTACTATTATCTTCATTTTACAGATGAATAGAGTAAGACATGGAAAGATATGTGACTTGCCCATGGTTATACAACCGGGATATTTCAGAGCCGTGCTTTGTGCTCAGACTGTTCAAAAAGCATTTATCAAAACATTTTATCCTTTTTTGTCAAGATAGAGAAATATGAGCTGAATATTATCACTGGATATTAGTAGATTCAGATTGAATAGCTGCATCTAAAAGGCCTGAAAAATAATCTGTGTCAGCCTAAAAAACGGCTTCTGCATGCAGTCAATGGCCCCAACTGACTGCGTTCATCCCAGTGATGGAGATACAGATATAAAGACATGGTTTTTAATTTGTAACTTTCACAGCTCGGGGGTCCTAACTGGATGATAGACTCGAGATTCAAAAGGGACTCAAGTACCTACAAGGATGTACTAAAATTAATTCGGCAATTAATTAGCCCCATCTATAGGCCAAAAACATTCTGGATAACAGGATGGCATGATGTGAAAAGACTGGTTGATGAGACATTCATGATCGTAGGACTGCAGCAGCTTTATTGTACAGGTCCCTGCCTTTATTGCTACTCTGTGATTTTTCATACTTAATTTATTGCTCATGACTTGAGCACCACTCCAAGACTTCCATTTGCCTTAAGCATTAGGCCCAACCCCACTGCCAGCTATTTTCTGCAGCTGGCCCTTCATTTCTTCCTGCTGTGATGTTTATGCCATCCAGCCTGAGATTTTGTGATTCCCTATTCCACCTCTGCGCACCTCCAATCTTTCCCTCCCCTCTCCGAAGAACTACAACTCTTCCCTCTCTTTCTGGCCCTTCACTTGTGCCCTTGAACCTGCTCCTTTCAGTTTCTGTCTTATCACGTGCTTCCCTGTTTTACACCTTCAGTTGTTCACTCCTCTCCGAATCCTCCCCTCTGCCTTCAAACATGCTCACATCTCCCCAGGTTGAAACAGATTTCCACAGGGCAACTTCATCCCTCATCACTGCCCTTCTCTTCACCAGTCTCCCTGGAAACAGAGTCTTCATGCACCATCTCTATTCCATCACAGACTCACATATTAATACTCCAGGATGG
Organism: Bos grunniens; assembly: GCF_055505025.1. Classification (NCBI taxonomy): domain Eukaryota; kingdom Metazoa; phylum Chordata; class Mammalia; order Artiodactyla; family Bovidae; genus Bos; species Bos grunniens. Next base: position 9,667,679 of record NC_141182.1, read on the forward strand.
GCTCCTGCCCTCAACATTTTGCTGAAATTTACTCTCACTTGAAGATCATGGAAAGAAAAAAGCTGGTTGCCTGAAACTTTTTCTTAGTCCTAAGCCCTCAGCCCTTCAGAATTCTCTGAAGCATTTGGCAACTTATTTTAATTTTTATTTTATTGAGGTGAAACTCTTATAAAATTAACCAATTTAGCTTGAACATATCAGTGACATTTAATATATTCAGGATGTTATACGACCACTACCTCTGGTTCCAAGATATTACCTGCTGCCCCCTGCAAAAAAACAGAAAAAAAGCCTCCATACTTGGCAAGCATTTGACTCCCCTAGTCCATGGAAAAAACTGGTCTGCATTCTGTTTCTGAGAATTTACTCATTCAGGGTATTTCATATAAATATAATCATATAAAATGTGGTCTTTTCTGACTGGCTTCTTCCCCTTAGCATAGTTCCTTCAAGGTTCATTCATGCAGTAGCATGTATGATCACAGTATTTCTTTTTAGGACTGACTAAAAGTGCTCTGTTTAGATACACCACCATTTGCTTGTTTATCCGCCAATGGCCATTTAGGCTGTTTCCACATTTTGACTATTGTGAGAAGTGCTGCTACAAACAGGCAGGCATGTGCATTTCAGGACTAGTTTTCAGTCCTTTTGAGTTTATACCTGGAAGTAGGAATAGGATTAGGAGAAGGCGATGGCACCCCACTCGAGTACTCTTGCCTGGAAAATCCCATGGATGGAGGAGCCTGGTAGGCTGCAGTCCATGGGGTTGTGAAGAGTCAGACATGACTGAGCGACTTCACTTTCACTTTCCACTTTCATACATTGGAGAAGGAAATGGCAACCCACTCCAGTGTTCTTGCCTGGAGAATTCCATGGACGGGGGAGCCTGGTGGGCTGCCGTCTATGGGGTCGCACAGAGTCGGACACGACTGAAGTGACTTAGCAGGAATAGAATTGCTAGGTCATATGGTAATTCTATGTTTAACTTTTTGAGGAACCAGCAAAATGTTTTCCAAGGCAGCTGAACCACTTTACATTCCCAACAGAGCACTTGACAGTTTTGGAATGCTGTCTCATCTGCCTTCCAAGACATTTTACTATCCATGGTACCCCACTCTCTCTATATACGTGTATATACATACATATATATAAAAAGGTGAGTGAAAGTCACTCAGTCATGGCTGACTCTTTGCAACCCCATGGGCTGTAGCCCACCAGGCTCCTCTGCCCGTGGAATTCTCCAGGCAAGAATACTGGAGTGGGTGGCTGTTCTCCAGGAGATCTTCCTAACCCAAGGATTGAACCCAGGCCTCCCATGTTGCAGGCAGATTCTTTACCATCTGAGTCACCAGGGAATCCCTTATATATGGCAACCTCTTATATTTTTTTCTCCTCTAATTTCTCTTCCTGCTCTTTGTTGGAGGTGTTCTTCAGATTTCTGTCTTGACTATCCTCTGGTTTCTACCAGCCTCAATAATCTCATCCAACCTGGTGACTTTAAATATCCCCTCTTTAGGGTGTCTCTAAAGGCATAGCTCCATTTCTGACCTTGGAGTCCTCATGTCTGCTGCCTACAGGACATGTCCATTTCTACATCTTGCCCATCAAGGTTATTGTGTGTATGCAAATAGTTACTCCTGTGCCAGGAGAATCCCAGGGACGGGGGAGCCTGGTGGGCTGCCATCTATGGGGTTGCATAGAGGCTGACACGACTGAAACGACTTAGCAGCAGCAGTGAACCTCTAAACCTCATCTTCTTGGGTTCTTTGTCTTAAAATGGCATCCTTGTCTCATCAGGCATCCAAGCCTTAGATTTGTCTTTGATGCCTCATCACCTGAGAAGTCAGTGGCACTTCTCATTCTTTCTCTCTCTCATGAGGTTTTTACCTGTACGCCCTTCTCCGTTATAATAGCTACAGCTAGCTAAGGTATCATATCCTCTTGCCTGGCCTGTGATAGGGCTTTGTGAAGAGCATCTCTCTTAAGTCCAACTTCTCCTCTTCCTATGTGATCCAGTCTGCGTGTTTATTACATCTGAATTGTTCTTTCCAAAGAACACGCATGCACACATGCTCAGTTGCCTCAGTCATGCCCGGCTCTTTGCAACCCTATGGACTGCAGCTGGGGTCATATCAAGCCCTATTCAGAGGCCGCTGGGGATTTCTCTTGCTCCACCAGGAGCAACATTCAAATTGACTCCAAACTGGCTTTATCGTTTTCACCCTTCACTGCTCCTCAATGTGATTCCCCCACCAAAGTAAGCTCTTCTCCTCTGCATTCACTTAGAATGACATGGTCTCTTCTACATCTGTCTCTCAGAATGGTGTAAATGGGTTGCAATAGGCTTACAGGAATGAAGACCAGATTAGAAGTTGTTATGTTAGCAGAAATATTGCTTTATTTTTTTAGTGATGTGTATGTTAGCCAAATAAATGCTAATGCCAACAAGTCAATCAGTTGCTCTGAATTTTTTTTTTTGAGATTTATAAGTAATCAATGGTGAAAATAATGCTGCAGTATTAATAATGGAACAGTACTTGCAAGTTGTATAAATCACATAATTTGCAATGATTGGGTGCCAAGAGCTCTGTAATCTGGATCTCATTAAGATGCTGAGGATCCTTTACAGATGTGTTAGGCACCACGTCCCGGGAGCATTCTCAGGGAATCTCTGGTTATTGACCACAGCAACCAGATACGAGCTTTATTCCACTGATCATCGAACATAGCTCTAGGTGGGATTTACAGTACCTATCATGTTACTTATTATCTCATTAAGAATGAAGTATTCAAGTTCCTGAGAGAAGCTAAGATCCAAAATTGGAGTGTTTCTCCTGAGGGAGATAGCTCTCTTTCCTAGGACTTCACCCTGATTTATCTTCACCATGGCTTCTTTGGTCAACCATTTAATTTTTTTGTTTTGTTTTGTTTTGGTTAACTTTCTCCCTGTTGATGCTAATGTACTCAGGTCATGTGGAATGAGGAAAATTCAGATACAGTAAGAGAGGAAAAATGGTTAGATAAATTAGAAGCATGAATAATTTATGGAGAAATAATTCAAGCAGCTAACTATATTGTGCAATCTATGCTCACTTCATGAATGATCCATATGTCAAGTCCATATGAGTTAATGTTTATTTCTAGAAACCTTTACCAAAATGAGCAAGATGTAGTAAATGCCTCATTATCCTTTCAGAGTGCCTAATGATACATTATTTTCTGTTATAAAACCTCAAGGTTTCTGAATACATTGTTATAAATCCAAACTGTCAACATTTCTTTGGCAAGAAAGAGAACAGCATCCAGTCGAAATGAGATGTAAGATTACCAATTCAGGTTCATATATTTTCATCTCTCCCTGAATTCTGCCACACATGGAAAAAAGCTACAATCCATATTTTTAAATAAAATATGCTATGAAGACCCATAAAATATTTAAGGGCACTTAGAAATTTGTAAGTAACTTAGAAATTTTACTTAGAGGACATAGAAAAGCAAAAATGGAAATTTCAGAAATAATACTTTAGATAAGAACAATGAAAAAGACAGACCATCGGTAATTATTAATAAAGTAGACATTTTATAAGATAGTATTTGGCAACATAAATAGGTTGTATATGTTAGACCAAAATTTAAAGAGATCCTGGTTTTTCTTTCTGTATAAAACAACCTGAGGTTGTAGCTTAGACTGTAAAGAATCTGCCTGCAATGCAGGAGACCCAGGTTCAATCCCTGGATCAAGGAGATCCCCTGGAGAAGGAAATGGCAACCCACTCCAATATTCTTGCCTGGAGAATTCCATGGACAGAGGAGCCTGGCGGGCTACAGTCTATGGGGTCGCAAAGAGTCAGACATGACTGAGCAGTTAACACTAAAGACAGGGCTACTGGGAAAGGCCAAAGAGTGAGTCCTTTAATAGCTAAGCCATGACAGTCAAATTTCCTGGGTTTGAATCTCAGCTCTGGAATTCATCAACTGTGTGATTTGTAACAAACTCTTTATTTATCATTTTAAAACTTAAAAAAAAAATCTGTGAAATGGGAATAAAATGGTACCTCCTGGGGTTAATATGAGAGTTGAATGAGAAGATACATGTGAAGTTCTTAGAACAGTGCCTAACACACAAGTAAACACTAAATACTATTATCTAGCAAAGAGAGAAAGACCATGTCCTACCTAATACGGTGCATACAGTAAATGCACAGGTTCTGGGGCTCTGGCTTTAACTGTAACTTAGTTACGAGCTAAATAGGATCATAAACCTAATATAGGGATTCAGTATGTATCACAAGGACCCAGTTTTCCATTCTCTGGTTTTTTTGGCTTTCCATGTGTCCTCATTTTTACCTCTGTTCTTGTATATCAGAAGACACTCATATTAGGATAATGCAAACAGGATATATTCACAATGAGATGATTTACCAAGGTAAGGTGAAATATAGAATAACATGAAGACTGGGGATATAAATTGATAAATACTCCAATTAAAAGTAAATATTGTCACACTGGATTTTGAACAACAGCTATATATATTGCTTAAATCAGATATACCTTAAATGTAAGGATGCAAAATGATGAAAAGTGAACAAATTTAAATAAACATATCATATAAATGTTTCCCAAAACAAGTTGGTGTAGCTATGCTATTATCAGAGGAATATAGATGCTAAAGAAGTGTTACACAGATAAAAATAGTTATTTCAGAATTATAAAACCATAAAACTGGTAGATATAACAATCCTAGATCGGGATACATTCAATAACAAATGAAAAATAAAACTAAGATATAAAGCAGAACTAATAGAAGTAGAAAAACCCATAATCATAGCTAGAAATTTTAACCTGCCTGTCAGTAGCTGTAAAACAACCTAAATAGAAATAAGGTTAATGGAAATTTCAATAGAATATGTAGAACACTGTATCTAAACTCTCAAAATACACACTCTTTCCAAGTACACATGGAATAGTTACCAATCTATTATACACTGGTCATAAGGTACATCTAAAATTTTTCAAAAGATAAAAATCATGTAGAATATGTGGTCTGACCCTTGTAGATTTAAAACAGAAATCAATAATAAAAAGAAAACCAGAAGATTCCCACATGTTTGAAAACTAAGCAATATACTTTGAAATAGTCTGTGGGTGAAATAAGAAATAATAGTAGGAGGTGGATAACATTTTGAATGGAATATTTTTAAAATATAACAAAACTTATGGGATGCATATCAAGTAAAGGAAAAATTTTTATCTGAATTCATGACAAGAAAGCCTGAAAATAAATTATATAAATCAAAGAAGAATGACAAATTGCACCCTAGGAAAATAGAGGGAAAGAAATAATAAAGATTAAAATAGAAGTTAGTAACATAGAAAGTAGATATAAGTAGGAAAAAATGCAATAAAGTCACAAATTGGTTCTTTGATAAATTCATAATTGATAAGCCCCTAGTGTGCTGTGCTGTGCTTAGTCACTCAATCATGTCTCATTCTTTGCGACCCCATGGACTGTTGTCTGCCAGATTCCTCTGTCCATGGGGATTCTCCAGGCAAGAATACTGGAGTAGATTGCCATGCCCTCCTCCAGGGAATATTCCCAACACAGGGATCAAACTCAGATCTCCTGCATTGCAGGTGGATTCTTTACCAGCTGAGCTACCAGGGAAGCCCAAGCCCTTAGTAAGGATAACCAAGAAAAAAAAGGCACAATTACCAATCAAATGAATGTAAAAGATATCACTGCTGCTGCTGCTGCTAAGTCACTTCAGTCGTGTCCGACTCTGTACGACCCCATAGACGGCAGCCACCAGGTTCCCCTGTCCCTGGGATTCTCCAGGCAAGAACACTGGAATGGGTTGCCATTTCCTTCTCCAATGCATGGAAGTGAAAAGTGAAAGTGAAGTCGCTCAGTCGTATTCGACTCTTAGCGACCCCATGGACTGCAGCCTACCAGGCTCCTCCATCCATGGGATTTTCCAGGCAAAATACTGGAGTGGGGTGCCATTGCCTTCTCCAGAGATATCACTAGGGATCCTCCTAATATTAAAAAAAAAAAAAACCCACACACAGGAAAAGGGCATTTTGAATACATTTCTGAAAATCAATTTGAAAATTAAAATTGACATATTTTCTCAAAAAATTAACACAAACTTACCAAAACATATACAAGAAGAAATAGAAAATCTGAATAGTCTAATACCTATTATTTAAAAACTCTATAGCCACAGGACTGCAAAAGGTCAGTTTTCATTTCAATCCCAAAGAACGGCAATGCCAAAGAATGTTCAAACTATCATACAGGTGCGCTTGATTTGCAGGCTAGCAAGGTTATGCTCAAAATCCTTCAAGCTAGGCTTTCAGCAATATGCGAATCAAGAACTCTGAAATGTACAATCTGAATTTAGAAAAGGCAGAAGAACCAGAGATCAAATTGCCAACATCATAGTAAAAGCAAGGAAATTCTAGGAAAACATCTGCTTCTGTTTCATTGACTACACTAAAGCCTTTGATTATGTGGATCACAACAAACTATGGAAAATTCTTAAAGATAAGGGAATACCAGACCACGTAACTTGTCTCCTGCTCAAGAAGGAACAGTTAGAATCAGATATGAAATAACTGACTGGTTCAAGATTGGGAAAAGAGTATGACAAGGCTGTTTATTGTCACCCTGATTATTTAACTTATATGCAGAGTACATCATGTGAAATATTGAACTAAAAGAAGCACAAGCTGGAATCAAGATTGCCAGGGGAAATATCAATGACCTCAGATATGCAGATGATACCACTCTAATAGCAGAGAACAAAAAGAAACTAAAGAGCATCTTGATGAAAGTGAAAGAGGAAAGTGAAAAAGCTGGCTTAAAGATCAACATGACATAAACTAAGATCATGGCAGCCAGCCCCATCACTTCATGGCAAATAGAAGGAGAAAAAGTAGAAGCAGTGACAGATTTTATTTTCCTGGACTCCAAAATCACTGTGGACTATGATTTCACTCATGAAATTAAAAGACACTTGCTCCTTGGAGGAAAAGCTATGACAAACCTAGATTGATTGTTAGTTGCCCAGTCATGTCCAATTCTTTGTCACCCCATGGACAGTAGCTAGCCAGGCTCCTCTGTCCACGGGATTTTCCAGGCAAGAATACTGGATTGGGTTGCCATGTCCTTCTCCAGGGGATCTTCCCAACCCAAGTATCGAACCTGGGACTCCTGCATTGCAGGCAGGCCACCATCTGGGCCACCAGGAATCCCATGACAAACCTAGACATCATATTAAAAAGCAGAGACATCACTTTGCCAACAAAGGTCCATATAGTCAAAGCTGTGGTCCATATAGTCAAAGCTCTGATGAGGGTGAAGGAAGAGAATGAAAGAGCCGGCTTAAAACTGAATATTAAAGAAAACTAAGATCATGGCTTCTGGCCCTATTACTTCATGGCAAATAGAAGGGGAAGAGGTGGAAGTAGTGACAGATCTCCTCTTCTTGGGCTCTAAAATCACTGTGGATGGTGACTGCAGCTGTGAAATCAGAAGATGTTTGCTTCATGGCAGGAAAGCTATGACAAACCTAGCCAGTGCGTTGAAAGCAGAGACGTTACTCTGCTGACAAAGGTCCGTATAGTCAAGGCTATGATCTTCCCAGTGATCATGTATGGTTATGAGAGCTGGACCATAAAGAAGGTGAAGGGCTGAAGAACTGATGCCTTCGAACTGTGGTGCTGGAGAAGGCTCCTGAGGTCCCTTGGACACCAAAGAGATCAAACCAGTCAATCTTAAAGGAAATCAACCCTGAATACTCATTGGAAAGACTGATGCTGAAGTTGAAACTCCAGCATTTTGGTCATCTGATGTGAACAGCTGACTCACTGGAAAAGTCCCTGTTGCTGGGAAAGATTGAGGGCAGAAGGATGAAGGATGGATGATTGAGCAACAACAACACGGTTTTCCGGTAGTCATGTACAGATGTGAGTGTTGGACCATAAAGAAGGCTGAGCACCAAAGAACTGATGCTTTTGAATTGTGGTACTGATAGATTCTTGAGAATCCCTTCTACTACAAGGAGATCAAGTTGGTCAATCCCAAAGGAAATCAACCCTGAATATTCAATGGAAGGACTGATGCTGCACCTGAAGCTCTAGTACTTTGGCCACCTGACAAAGTGCCGACTCACTGGAAAAGACCCTGATGCTGGGAAAGATTGAGGACAAAAGGAGAAGGGGGTGGCAGAGGACGAGATGGTGAGATGGTATCACTGACTCAGTGGACATGAGTTTGAGTAAACTGCGAGGTAGTGAAGGACAGGGAAGCCTGGTGGGCTGCAGTCCATAGGGTTTCAAAGAGTTGGACACAACTTAATGACTAAATAACAACAACAAATATCCCACAAAAACTCCAGACCAGGTGACTTTGTGGTGAAATTTACCAAACATGAAAGGAAGAAACTAAACAAATTTTAAAAATCATCCATAAAATAGAAAATGTGAAACCTTTGAGGAAATGAAAAGAAACAGAGTGGGAAAGATGTTTATAAGTATCTGTTATAGGTCATTTATCCAAGATGTATTAACAATTTCTACAAAATAATAACAAACCAATTAAAACTAGGTAATGAATTTTAACAAGCCCTTTACAAAAGAAGATATCCAAATGACCACTAAACATATGAAAAGGATTTTTTTTTAAGTCATTAGAGATCAGGGAAACAGAAAGTAAAGCTGTAAGATTATACAGAGATATTATTACATACACATTCCAAATGGTTTAGACAAAACCAAGTGTTGACAAGGATGTGCAGCAACTGGAACCTTCACACTGACAACTGAACATCAATGACCTCAAAATTCCATGTTTGGATTATACCTGGAAGAACTGTGTATGTATGTACACCAAAAGAGGTTTGCAAGAATGTTCAGAACACTGTTCAGAATAGCCTAAAAAACTTGAAACATCCCAAAAGTCCATAAAGATACAGATGGGTACATTTTAATATATACATAAAATGGATATTATGTAGCAATAATGAATACTGTCATGCTTAAGAACCTAAAAGATGTAATGTCACATGAAGGAAGCTAGATATGAACTTCATTTACCTTCAAGCCCAGGTAAATGAGGCTCAGCAGCGGGCAGAGCTGTCAGATGGTGGTAGAAATCAGAACTGCGGTTACCTTGGGATGTGTGACGACCGCAGAAGGCGTGGGGCATGTTCTTACAGTGGTGATACATTACAGTGTGTCGGTGTTGCACATTCTGATCTTTGTGGAGGTTACGCAGGAGTATTCGCTGCATACACACACAAATCCATGACGCTGTACATTTATACTTTGTGGTTTAGTATATGAATGATAACTATCATGCTTTAACTAAAAAGTTGAAAGTAAGTAAATTGGCAGTTGGATGACTCTTCCCTTTGGTGAATTAGCGAGTACTTCTTATTGTCACTCCAGGTGTAAAAGGAATGCATACACAGCACTGAAGCTGTAACCTGAATCCTTAGTCCAACAGAGAACCAGGTCCCAGCCTCCCATTAGACAATTCCTTCTGGCCTGTGCCATCTTGAATCTTCTTGAGGTCCAGCAGTGTGAAGTTTAAATGCATTGAGATGAAATCATCTCCTATGCTACAAGTGGGAGAGGAAAAGAAAGTATTCCTATTTAACTCTGAAATATTTATTGTCTTAAACATTAACTTGTCAGTAAGCAACATTTTTTAGCTCCTAATACAAATTTAGTTTCTTGTTCTTTGTCAATTAAATGCTGTATCAGGTTTAGGATGTGACTTTAGCCCCTCTCCTTCTTCAGAGCTCTCTGGAGAATTCTTTTTTTTTTTTTTTTCATTTTTACTATTTGCTGAAGAAAAACTAGGTTTCACTTCACTCATCCAGTAAAAAGACCTGGATAGCAGGGCCTCTATGTTTGATTTGAGTGGGCTTTCTCTTATGCCACTGGCCAAATTCTTCTAGAAAAATATTTGTCCTTCCCTGCTGGTTTGCAGTTTTTGTGTTCCAACATGTGAGTGTCAAATAATGGGTTTCTCTTTTTTCCCAAAACACAGGTTCTTATGACCTCACAGATTACAGGGGCACCTTTTATTCTGACAGATGCTGTTGTCACACTTCCCGCCATGGTGCTGAGGGATGGCACAGACAGAGGGTTCCAACTGCCAGAAGGATGGGGCTAGCCCTCAGGAGCCAGTCTTCTCTGCCCAGCTCCCTGGACAGAGTGGGAAAAAGAGCATAATGACGTGTCCACGATGATGATGTCTTTCTGTATGTCTTCCAGAAATGGAATCAGACATGCAAGCAAGAACAAAAGACGTCTTACACATATAGCTCATCAGTAACTAGAAGGCTTTTGAAGTCAGTATCTAGAATGGTCCTAGAAACAATATGCAGTCAAGGAAAAAGAGTCACTGCTGACACACACTGCCCTCAGAGAGACTGCCTGGTGATGAGAGTGACTGTCTTGCAGGATTCTGGCAAGGCTCTGGATCAGTCTGTGCTTTGCTCTGCTTCCTCCACACCCTGCTGCCAGCCTGCACTGGTGCCTCTTGCTGTGTGCTAATCCATTCTCATTCAAAGGTGGATGTCCTGATCAGTCTGCATCGGCTTCAGTCGGGGTTCCCTAGAAAGTCTGAGACAAGGACCTGGGTGCAGGAAGCGTAACTGGGAGGTAGTCCAAGGGGGCAGAAGTGATGAAGGGGTAGAAGGAGACGGAGTGGGGGAAAAAGATGATCAGATGTAAACTGTGGAGGTCTCTTCTGTGGGCCACAGGATTAATCCCTTCAGTTAAACAGGACCTGTGAGAGCCCTGCAGAAGCCCTCCCAGAATCATCCACCTGAAGGATGGAAATGCTGGAGGCTTTGTCCACAGGCTGCACACTCCACATGGATCGAGAGTTGCCCCAGGGTGATGCCTCATGTTGAGAACAAGTTCCGCCACGTGTCAGAGCAGGTCTTGGGCAGGAGGACTTGCAGTCACATGAACTTGGGGTAGGGCCAGTCTGCCCCCCGTCCCAGGGTAACCCGGGCCCACAGAGAACCTCAGCACAGCTGCCGCTGAAATCCGAGTGGCGGCGAGGATGTGACGAGTCACAGGGGCGGGGCCCGCCACAGCCTCAGGGAGCTCCAGCTCTTCAAAGATGTCTCATGCAGCGTGGACACAGGCTGTTTAGCCAGTGATGTGGTTTGAGTCAGGCTGTTCCATGACAAGTCAGTCAGAGGACAGCCAGGCTTGGAGGACTGACCTTCAGGATCCATGACACATGCATCTTCAGTGGGCAGACTTGGAGACAGAAGCATCATCCTTCATGAAATGAGCAAATATTCAGTTAACCGAGACCTCCTTGTTTCACCATATTCCTGAATACTGTACTTTGGTTCTTCAAAATCCAGAGGTCCCTAGTAGACAACTGAGGCTCCACACCAGGGTGGGAGAGGGGCCACACTGGGCGTGGGGGTGTGGAGCGGGGCAGGGGGGACTTAAACCATATTATGTGAATTCCCGGAATCATGGCTTATATGACTCTTTTTCTCCAAAACGGTTTCCCTGTGCCAACCCTGGAATATAGTGGAATGAGTACCTGGCAGAAGCAGATGAGTGAGAAATGTCTTTACCAGGAAATGTCTCTTACACACCCATCACTAGTGTGCTCCGGAAGGACTCTCTCATGTGCTAAGGTACCAAAGTCAAAGGATCCAGGGTACCCACTGCAGACTCATCACTAAATGGCTTTAACCCTCATGAGTTCACAATGCATTTTCCACCACAGCTAAATGAAACCAAGGACCTCTGGTTATAACATTATTTAAAAACTATATAATAGTATTTATAAATATATAAAGGAAAAGAGCAAAAAAAAGAAGCCCTATCTTACCTCCCAAATATGACAATTGTGAGTAACCTCTGCCCATCAGAACTGCAAGGTAACTGGACTTTGGGTCTGCCAATGTGTGTGTTAAAGTTAGTGCTAATGTTGGCACCAAGGTGTCAAATAGGCCAGGATTTGATGATCTGAGAAAAGGGCCCTCTAGGGAGGTGGTGGGCACTGGGATTGGAGACTGGAAGCCAAGGTAGTGAGTGAGTCTGGGCAGAGGGGCATTTAGCAGCAGGGGGAAACTGAGCAGGAGACATGTTAGCAAAATAAATGGCATCACAGTGGCTGAGACTTCAGGACCAGGAGGAGTTGCAGGGCCGCTCTTGGACTCTGGTTCTGGGCTTTGCTTCTGGAAACACAGAGCCTGGTCTAGGAATAGTGATGTCACAGTCTTTCTCTTTTTCAACATCTGATTAAACATCATCTGCTCAGAGAAGCCTTCCCTATCACCTTACTTAAACTGGGCATACCCTGTTAATTTTCAATCACAGTGCAATGTGTGTGTGTGTGTATGTGTGCGTGCGTGCACGCGCACGCATGCACGCATGTGTGTTCCGTTCACCGCATTTGTCACAATCTATAATATTGCTCTGGGTCCATCTCCCATTGGTTCCTTGATGTGTCCTTAACACAGAGTTCAGTGCCTGGCACATCGTCAGTGCCGCATAAAGAGGTATTGAATTAATAAGTGCGTTTCTAACTGAATAGCTGTTAGACCATAAACATCCAGTGATGTTTACGATGTCTGGTGGCTGGGTTCCAAGGATCCATGGGAAGAGTGACAAGGCAGGAGGTTCAGTTTTCTTGCAAGTGCAGTAGGAAGCAGGGGAGTGACCATCAGACTAACTATAAGACGACCATGCTGGCTGCTGCATGACAGGTGGGTTAGAGCCATCACGTGAGTGGGAGGGAAGTATTTCAATTATTATCATGCTGTGACACACTACCCTGAACTCGGGGACTTGAAACAACAGCCATTCTATTTGGTCATGTTTCTGCAGGTTAGGAATTCAGACAGGGTTCAGCGGCTTATCGGGTGGACCTTTCCCTGAGCTGTTGTCAGCTGCTGACTTGCTTAGTCTGAAGATCCAAGAAAGATTCACTCAAATGTCTGGCACCCTGGTGCTGCTTCGTGTGGCCTCTTGTCAATGCTGCCTTGGGCTTCCTCAGAGCTAATCAGGGGTCTGATGTGGTCATTGACTTCCAGAGGGATCAATCTAAGCAAGTGAAAGTCAAGCTATGTCTTTGTTAAGGCCCAGCCCAGGAGGTTACACATGGTCACTTCTACTGTGCTCTATTGGTCAAAGTAGCCCAAAGCCACCTTGAATTCAAGGGAAGTAGAAAGACTCCACCTCTTAATGGCAAGACTGATGAAACATTAACAGTCATTTTTGATTCATCCTAAGGAAAAGCTAGTTAGAAGTTGTTATAGTCAACCCAGCCTAGAGATGTAGTGATGGAGATGGGGATAAATGGACTGACTTAAAATATTACTGGAGGAAATCATGGCAGGGTTGTGTGGGGCTGTGCCTTTTCTCTCTGTCGGTTTCCTACTACAGCTATCAAACATCACAAACGGAGTGGCTTAAAGCAACATAAATTTATTCTCTTGTAATTTTGGGGGTGACTGAATTTTATAAGGCTCAAATAATGTATCGGCGGAGCTGGTTCCCCCCTGGCTTCTAGAGAATGCCCCTTCCTTCATCTTCAAAGTCAATTTTGTAGCATTTTTTTTTTTTTGGAGAGAGGCCTGCGAACCATGAGATAAACTGGGGAGAGGTGAGTTCAGGGGACAGAATCAAGATTTGAACAGGCTAAGTTTGAGAAACTTGTGAGATGTCCAGGTGGAAATATCTGGGAATGTCAGATGAATGCGTAACATTGCCTTCTCAGCTGGAAATACACTTTGGTTGTATTGAGGATTGTTGCCTGAGGATTGTTGAGGTCATTTAGGAGGAAACTTCATGGCAGCAGCATCCGGTGAAAATATAATGGGAGGTTTTATGCATTTAAATTTTCTGGTAGTCACACCAAAAAAGTAAGAAGAAACAGATACAGTTAATTTTAGTAACATCTCCTTAAACCTAGTGTATCACATACCTATCACTCCACCATTCAATCAGTATTTTAAAATGAGCTATTTTATACTACATTTTCTGTGCTAAGTTTTAGAAATCTAGTGTGTTACAGCACACTTCAGTTGAGACTGGCTGCATTCCCGTCGCTTGACAGCCACGGATGGCTCTTGGCTATGTCCTGGACAGCAGGGCTTTAGAGAAGAGATCTCAGAGGTTAGCCAGGGGGGATCCCAACGTTAGAGGCTGGGTACAGAGGAAGCTTGACGGTAGAACAGCCAGGAGAGAGTGGTGTTGGAGAGGTAAGGAAAGCCTGGAGAAGGGGTGGTAGTCAGCTTTGGAGGATGCTAGAACAAAGACAGGGCAGATGAGCCAGGGGAGTTAACACAGAATTGTTGCTAATTAGGAGAAATAGAGAATAAAGATTGATTGTGGTGCTTGTCCTTTGGATGCACTGCTGTCTCCCACACTCTCTTCCTGCTCCCTCTGGGTAGCAGAGGGAAGGGTCAGGAGCAAATACAGCTGGGGAGACTTCCATCTGCAAAACCTCAGCTAAACTCTACCGCACCACTGTGCAGCAACTAGCAAATGGCTCTGGGATCTAAAAATAAGAATGCAGACTATCTTCAGGCAGGAAGAGCAGTAGTCTGGACGTGGTCCAGGTATAAAACAATCATCTTAACTCCTGTATATTAGTGTAAAGCTTGCCTTCTGAAAAATGTCTTAAGTATAAGAGCTGTAAAATAAAATACTCACGGATTATATTGTGGTGCAATATCTAGAAATCATAAGACAGTAACAGCTTAAAGGTCCTTCTAAAACTAGGTGTGAAATTTGAATTTGGCACGTGTAGGTAACTTCTGAAGCACTGTGGCTTTTTCTCAGCTACATGGCCATGCTGTGTTTTCCTTACCAAGCGGCTAAGCTGTCAGGTCATCAAGGGCTGCGGAGCTTCTCTAGAGAGATGAAAATCTATCAGTGTTAAAACTGAGAAATTCCTAAGCAAGCTACCCTGGTTTTCCTGAGGCAGAGGAGGTTCCCAAGCTTGCAGATTTGTAGAGCTAAAACCAGGAAAGTCCTGGGCAAATGGGGATAAATTGCTCACCCAGCCAGCCAAGGACCTCCTGATATTGTCAGTCCAAAGAGAAGAACCACCTCTTATGGCTGATGCTTACAAAAGGGATTATAAAACTCGAATATGCCAATTTATTAATTTGCAAAGAGGAATGAGAGTGACAAGGACCGGAACGTTCAAAGTCCGTGTGATCAGCGTTTTCTCTTCCTATATGAAGCCAATCTATTCATTTAAAAAGGGGAATAACTATCACAGGCACTGAGATATACAAAGCACAGATGATCAGCAAATTCTCTCCCTGCGTGGAGCTGATCTGCTAATCTACAAAGAGAAATTATTGTCAAAGAGACTGGATACTCAAAGTCCACATGGTCAGCACTTTTCAGCTTCTCCCTCGCCCTTTGTGGAAAGCTGGATCGTGATCAGAAGACGGCTTCATGAGCATGAAGTGTGGTCAGAGTGGATGTCCAAAGAGATGGGGCTGAGATAGCCTGCTGACTTCCCTCCACCAGTATGGCCGGACTACCTTTGCCATCCAAATGTCAGCCCTTCGCCTCAGCAACGCTTCCTGCCTCCAGAACGGGCACTGCCAGCGTGGCATCATGTTGCCCAGGCTTCCATCGGTGGGCAGCCTCTTTAGGCCCAGCTCATTCCTCAGATGTGCTTCTCCCTTCAAACAGATGGCTGAGTTTCACATCCCTGAAGTCATTTTCTCCTAGTTTTGCCTATCTTTGTTCTTACTGATTACTTATTGATTTATAGATTCCCTTCCAAAGGACAGCCTTCATTCCCTTGCTACTAAATCTTAGGGCAACAGAAGGCAACTCACTGTATCTCTCAGTCATCTTGATTGGTTGATAGGCTGTGTGGGGCAGTGGTGGGGAACACAGACTTACAAGTCAGAAAAGCCTACTGTCTGCTTCTCTGCTACCGCTGAGAGCCTGAGCAAGTCACATTGCCCTGGGAACTTCACTTTCCCCATCTGTAAAATAGGAACCTTCCAAATTTGGTTTTGTCAAGGATTAAATGACTGAAAACACATGAAGGGACTCCCCTAGTATTTGAGATAAAATCAGTGCTTAATAAACAAGAACAAATAACCATACAAAGGACTATCATTTTCTATTAAAATTTTCAAGTATCAATGTTTTTCAGCCCAGACTAACTAATTAATGATCCAAGGGCCTGATTGAATGTTTAGCTTTAGAGATAAAATGCATATCCTGCTATATTGTTAGTGCTATTGAGTTGTTATAATCAATGGAAAAATATGTCAGGAAAATGTTGGAATAGGACAGGAAGAAGAAACAGGTGTTAGTGAAAGAGATAAGTCAGAGCAGTAACGTGTCTCGGTTCCCCTCCTTCCTCTCTGGCCTACCCTTCTCAGCCTGCTTGGCTTGCTCCTTCTCCTCTCCCCCTCTCAGTATTGGAGTGTCTTGGGCCTCACATGTTCTCCTTCCTCTGTTCTACCACTTACACAAGCCAAAATCTTGAAGGAAGCCCTAACACAAGTGTTCTCAGCCTGCGCCTGGAAGCTGTCAATCATGTTCTAGGGCTACCAGAGCGTGATCAGCCCATCATCTCGTTGAATCTCAATCTTCCCAGCTACTTTATTAGTTGGGGCAACACTGGTGTTCTGCAGAAGACACAACTGGGGCTTAGCAAAATGACAACCTCAGCAGAAGTGGAAGTGATCAGTGAGGGACAGGTGCCATGGTCAGGTCTTCTGGGCTGAATCAGCAGATGCCAGGTTACAATGGAATGAAGAAGAAGAAGATGATGATGATGATGATTTTATACATTTTTTAAATGCCAGACATTGTCCTAATCATTTTATAGGCATTTTCTCACTTAGCCTCTACCACTCCTTAACACATTGTCTCAATGTTGTTCATCCTCACTTTATAGATAGAAGTACTGATGCTTGTAGATGAAAACTGATACAATGTCACATAACTGTTAAGTGCGACATCTCAGGCCTCTGTAACTTCAGAGATCAGTCTCACAGGAATATATTACACTCTCAGTCATGCAATAGTACTCAGAATCTGGCAAAGGCAGGTCAAATTAGACAAAACTGTGAGGAGACAGGATTCTCTCATGCACTGCTCAAGGGAAGCTCAAGAATACTGGAGTGGGTAGCCTATCCCATCTCCAGCAGATCTTCCCAACCCAGGAATCGAACCGGGGTCTCTTGCATTGCAGGAGGATTCTTTACCAACTGTTTTTTGTTGTAGAGCCTCTTTATTTAAAGACAAAGGTTTGGTCTTCTGCACCAGCTACCTCACATGCTCATGACCGGTCCATGAGCCTGTGTCATCCCTAGCAGAGACTGGCCCCCATCATCGTCATCATTAATGCTCTTGTTTCTGAGTATGTTTCTGAATAGTTCTGTGAGAGGAATTAAGCTGGCAGTTGGGATGGGGGAGTGGGGATTAGAATATTTTACATCCCTGCAGTTGCACCATTTGATTCGAAAACTGCAAGAGCGTTGAGGGCATGGTCTCTGTCCAGCTTGATCACCACTTTTTTCAGCCTTTTCCATCCCTACTCCCTTGTTCTTAAATTTCTGCCCAGTATTGAAAAATTTTGAAGACAATATGTTTTTTTGCATCATGACACATGATCGCCACCCACTGGTTAGAATATTTTCACTGCAGAGATTTATAAGGTTGCAACCCCATGGACTGCAGCACACCAGGCTTCCCTGTTCATCACCAACTCCCAGAGCTTGCTCAAATTCATGTCCATCGAGTCGGTGATGCCATCCAACCATCTCATCCTCTGTCGTCCCCTTCTCCTCCTGCCTTCACTCTTTCCCAGCATCAGGGTCTTTTCCAAGAAGTCAGTTCTTCACATTAGGGGCCAGAGTATTAGAGCTTCAGCTTTAGCATCAGTCCTTCCAACGAACACCCAGGACTGAAATCAGTGCATGTATATCGTTGTGTCCAATTCCTTGCGACCCCATGGACTGTAGCCCACTGGGCTCCTCTGTCCATGTGATTCTCCAAGCAAGAATAATGGCTGCTGCTGCTGCTGCTAAGTTGCGTCAGTCGTGTCCGACTCTGTGCGACCCCATAGATGGCAGCCCACCAGGCTCCCCTGTCCCTGGGATTCTCCAGGCAAGAACACTGGAGTGGGTTGCCATTTCCTTCTCCAATGCATGAAAGGGAAAAGTGAAAGTGAAGTCGCTCAGTTGTGTCCAACTCTTAGCGACCCCATGGACTGCAGCCCACCAGGCTCCTCCGTCCATGGGATTCTCCAGGCAAGAGTACTAGAGTGGGTTGCTATTTCCTTCTCCAAGGGATCTTCCCAACCCAGGGATCAAACCTGAGTCTCCGGTGTCTCATGCATTGCAGGCAGATTCTTTACCACTTGAGCCACTGGGGAAGCTTTGGGGTTTGGGGTTTGGTGTGGTGTGGGATTGGGGGCAAAAGTTGTTCACTTCTCATGCTCTTCAGTTCAGTGTTCAGGTATCCAAGAATAAGGGGCAGTAACTGTTTCAATTTAAGGTAGATTCTCAGAACTCGCAACACATGTTTTTAAATCCAGTACAAACAAACTGATTTTGTAATCTTGCATCCTGAATTATTTGTGTCAGTGTGCATCTTCCATTAGAGAGGTGATCAGGAGTCTCACTTTCATTCAGAGAAGGCAGCTTGTGTTTAGGGTTCCTGCACAGGCCACAATTCATACAGTGGTTCTCTAACAGAACTATGAAGCTGAAGGTGCATTTCAGATTTCTGATTCACAAATACCATTTGTAAATGCGATCACATCATTTCAGCAACACCATCATTTTCTTTTTAAGAGACACCTAAAGAGATAGCACCTAGTACACTTCAGGGATTGTTTTATGTACTTTACAAGTATTAGCACATTTAATTTATATAGCAGCTCTCTAAGGTAGAGACCATTAATTAACATCCTTATCTTGAAGATGAGAAAATAAGTCATGAAGAGACTAGGTTGCCATCGAAGTTCACCTATCTGGAAAATGTGGAGCCAGGATGATTTAAACCTGGGAAGTCTGGCAGCAGAACCTTAGCCATAGGCTGTGCTCAGAAACACTAGCACTGCTTCCTCCAGCCTCACCGTCGTGGGGCCATCCTCATCCTTATCAGCTCACCCCAACGTTCACTCTGACCTCCACTCCGGTGATAACCCTGGTCATCATGGATAGGGCCCGAGACCTCAACTTGTATGAACTGGGTTCTGTCCCTCATAGGAGCAAGCAGTTATCTTTTAGAAGAAAAGAGAGCTTTTGAAATAAATATTGATTCCTACCTTCTCTCTAGAGATACAGGTAAAGTGGGTGGTCGTTGTGGTTGCTGGGGACCAGATAAGGAAATCAAAGTCAAGGAAGGAGGGAAAAATTGGACCAATAACACTTGAAACATTCCCCAGATCTTTGAGGACAATTTTACTTTTCTCCCAAGAAACACAATGCTTCTCTAGATGGGGGAAAAAAAAATTAACCTTAAATATCCTATGAGCTTCTCTGGAATCCTCTTGCTTCTTGGTATTCTTACTAAGAAATTCTGCTCTCGCAGCAATAAATTTTAGCTTTCTTAGCTTCTGGAAAACTGTAAAATTATTAACTATTCCTTAAAAATGTAATATTAGAAATGTATATGATCTCTGTCCCTATAACTAAATATTTTGACATGAACTACTATAAATTTGATTCTGACAGTTTGAGGGTATTGGATATAATGAGCTTTGGGGTCCCTTATAGCCATAAGCAACAATGGATCCATGAATTTGGATCAAATAATAACAAAAACATTGAAATATCCTTTTCCTTTGTTCTTAAAGAATAATTAACATCTATTGATTTTATTTCACAACCTACACGGAAATGAATGTTTCACTGTTTTATGATCTGTAGTTTCCATTCTTTTTAATAGCCTTGGTACAGTATTTTTTTTTAAGTTATCTTGGTCATAAAAGCTGTTTTAGAAGCAGAAGTTGTTTTAGGAAGACAAACATGACCTATATAGTCAACTTTGCCAATAAACAAATAAATGGCCTTGGTAGCAACTTGGTTCAGGAGGGAAAAAAGTTGATGGAATCAGATGATGAGGAAACACCCAAGTGAGTGATCTTCAATTACTTTGGAGGAATGACTGAACTATTGGTGTTTTCCTGTGGGAGGCTGTAGATCAAGAACTGTGGAAAAGCCTTGCAAATTCAAATCAAAAGACCTAGTTCAGCAGAGGAGTTGCCTTAGGTAACAGAATGTTAGTCAGGTTGGGTTAAGTTATGCTGCAGTAATAAACCACCCTCCAAAAATTAATGGTTTAAGCAAAAAAGCTTAATTACTGCTCATGCTCCATAACCAGTGTTGGTTAGAGAGGTGCTCTGCTCCATGTAAGCATGCCCATGATGTCATGACAGCACCATCTTAACAAGATACCAGTAAGTTGTCCATGCCAAAGGAAGAGAACATTCGTGATTCTGCGTTCACAACCAAATGATTGTCTTGGAAGTAACAGACCCCCCTTATTGGTGCAATCCACTGACTACAATAATGACATAGCCCCTTCCCACTGCCAAGGGGACAAGAGAGTGTGATTCTCACCAGGTCAGGAGAGAGAGGCCTGAGGACACTGAGCATTAGACACTGCAGTATAGCCAGGGTGGACTGAGTGCTTGGTCTGAGCCAGGCAAGAGGCAAAGTTTGCTGCAAGCAGCATGCAACTCCGTCCTCACAAAACTCCATGAGATGTGTTCTTTCATCGTCCCTTTCCTTGGCCAAGGAGACTAGGAATCAAGAAGGCTAACTTGCCGAAAGATTACGTATTAAGTGGTAAAGCCAGGTTATAGACCTGTGCCACCCTGCTCTTCTCTGAGAGGCCCCTAAGCCTTGGCCAGAGTGCCGGACCATTTGCTCTCTGACACGGAGGAGGAAGTTCACTGTCCTCTCTAACGTGTTAACGGACACACGTCAGTGAGGGAGGGAGACGCATTCTCTTCGGGGAGCTGAAGGCCCTCTCCGCATGCTGCTGGGAAACTAATAATTCATGAAATCAACTATCAAGTTCAAGCATGTTGTAATGAGAAGTCATTGTTGCACGTCATAAACACAGAAAGGCATTTTTAATGTGAGTATGTGAGAGAAATGTAACCATGTTAAATGCTTGAACAGAGATTAAAAAAATACATATCATACATATGTGCATCTACCCAATTTGAGAGCATAGGTGTGCATGAGAGAATTCTGAAATAATTTATAGATGTATTCATTTTACATATCTAAATTATATCATGTATAAATTAGATTGTAAATCAAATGCATAGTTTATTCTGTCCATCTGTAATCTATATGCTCCACTATCCATCCATCTGAACCAATTTTCAATAGAAATATAGTTTATGCCACATATGCAATTTTAATTTTTTGATTCAGCATTTAAAGAAGGGAAAGGAAACATGTAAAATCAATTGAACAACATGGTTTATTAAACCTGGTACGTGCAGGTATGATCATTTGAACATGTAATCAATATAAAAATTATTAATATGTCCCTTTTTGTATATAGTTTTTGGAATCCTCCATGTGTTTTCCTGGAGAAGGAAATGGCAGCCCACTCTAATAGTCCTGCCTGGGAAATCCCAAGGACAGAGGAGCCTGGCGGGCTAGAGTGCCCGGGGGTCACAAGGGTTGAACATGATCTAGTGACTAAACCACCAGCATGCCCGTGTATTTCACATGTAGAGCACGCCTCTATTAGATACTGAGCACTCACCGGGAACACTTGATCAGTACTCACAGTTCATAAAATTAGCAGTTGAAAAACTAGACTCAGAAGTCTGAGGTGTTCCAAAGACACTGAAAAGGTTTCCAATAACTGGATTAATCCATTGACAATGACTGGATCATAGAGGTGCTTATGTGTAAGACTAGCAATGCTCCCTGTGTCTGACATGTGCTTCTTAATGTGACCTTGTCCTGTGGACTGAAAACACAGCTCGTTCTCCACGGAGGACCCAAACTCATATGGAATCCCCCCTTCTCTGGAAAATCAATAGAAACGCCTTCCAACGGGGAGGAATTTCCTGTCAGAAGCCAGGTGGTGTTTGTGTTCAAGGGTCAGTGGAAGCACAGGTGAAAGTGAAAGTTGCTCAGTCATGTCTGATTCTTTGCAACCCTATGGGCTATATAGTCCATGGAATTCTCCAGGCCAGAATGCTGGAGTGAGTAGCCTTTCTTTTCTCCAGGGGATCTTCCCAACCCAGAGATCGAACCCAGGTCTCCCAAATTGCAGGTGGATTCTTAACCAGCTCAGCCACAAGGGAAGGTCAAGAATACTGGAGTGGGTAGCCCATCCCTTATCCAGTGGATCTTCCCAACCCAGGAATCGAACCAGGGTTTCCTGCATTGCAGGCAGATTCTTTACCACCTGTGCTATCAGGGAAGCCCGTGGAACCACGGACTCAAAATCAAAACACCTGAATTCTAAATGAATCTTCTTTTACAAGTCGTATGATCTTGGGCAACGCAACATAAGTGTTCTGGGTCCTGTTTGGAAAATGAAGACTTTTGTTTCCTCAAAACAGATCCGAGGGCCAGCAGCATCACCACCACTGTTAGAGAGGCAGCATCCCAGGCTTCCTTTGCTGAATGGAAATCTGCATTTTCAAGAGATCCTCCAGGTTGGACATAAATTGGGGAAACACTGCCTTAGAGGATTTCTAGCATTTCCCTGGGTTCTAAAATTCTGCTTATATACCTAAGAGGGAATTGCAGGTATTTTAAGATGGTGTGGCCTTTCAGAGAGTAGTTTGACATGCTAAGATCTGAAAGAAACCCATTTCAAACAACCACTGTACTAAGATGTCCTGCGTCAGGTGCTGAACTGGTCACAATACTCACAGCAGCTCATCAATCCCTCATCCTAGTAATAGGACCCGTGAGGTGCTATTGCTATCCCCACTTTACAGACAAGGAATCACAAAAGAAGTTGAATGACTCAGTTAGGCTTGCACAGCTAGTAATTTTGAAGCTGAGATCTGAATACAAGTTGGCTGGTTGTGGAGCTTACACTAAAACCGCTATGCTGGTCAGGATAGAGCCTGTGCTGGGACCAAGAATATTCAGTGCCAACAGCTGGGTTCTTGGGTGTGTGTGTGTGTGTCTGTGTGCCTGGGTGTGCTCTTGCAAGCATACACATCTGTGTGTGTGATCTTTTCAATTACTGTATTATGTTACCTCCCTTTTGTATTAGACAGAGCACTGAAACTTTGATTTCCTCTGTGTATTTAATTAGGAACCACTATTTAATAACCCTGTGACAAAAGTTAAGCAGGCAGTCACCCACATGGTGATGAGAGTTCTTAACATCTCCCTCCCTAAAATCCCTCTGGTAACGCACCAACTAGACTTAAAGAAGCCATTTCCAGAGCCCCTAATGAAGATCCTATTTACATAAGGAGAATATATTGATCTTGGAGAAGCAGAGAAAAAACTGCTGCCTGCCTGGTTGCAGAAGAGTCCTGTATCAGTTACCCTAGAATTGCACCTCTCCACAGCAATTGTAAATACAATAACATAGTTAATATAACATATATTAGTGCAATGCTCTATATGCACAATACTGTAACATGTATATACTTATGTATACATATACAGCTGTTATATATGTATGAAACCTGTGAAATGAAAATGTAGGTACTATATTTATTGGAAGAAATCTGCATATAAGTGAACCTATGCAATTCAAACCCATGTTGTTCCAAGGTCAGCCGTACTTACAACATAGAGTATGATGTAACAGCTGCACATCACGGAATGATTGCTCTGTGAAGGAGTCTGAGGAACTGCCCTTCAGTCCTCATCTCCCTTAATCTTCATTAGATACTGTTATAAAGGATAAGGAAATAAATGCCAGAAGCTTAAGTGAATTGCTAAGTCAATGTTCAATGATATTAATATTCAATTATAAGTCAATATTCATATCTAGATCTGCTGATTCCAGACATTAAAAGCACGTCTGTGAAACACTGAACTAGACAAAGAACAGAGCAGAGATTGTTGCCCTCCCTGGGTGTCCCCAGTCCATCCTGGACTTCACCCCTCAGCATGGCAGCCTCCCCTCTCCAGAGCCTGCCTCTGCCCCTCTCTTGACAGCTTGCTGAGTCAGGAAAGCCAAGGAGAAGGGTAGACCTCTGAACTGACTCTCTGGTGTCCTTGTTCTCAGTGTGGACAGTTATGGGGCACGTTCTCCACTGTCTCTCTGAGGGTCCCAGGGGGACTGAGTTATGTGTCCCTTTAATGCAGCCTTCATTTGCTTGTCTCCCTGCTCTGCCTCACCTCCACACTTCCTACTTTTGACTCCTGGCATCACTTTTCAAAAGGTAGACTTTCACCCAAGTCCTTCCTGAGGGTCTGCTCTGGGGGTGCCCCAAAGACAGAGATTGAGTGGCCCTGTGAAGGTTTGTGATAACGGCAAGACCAAGGTTTACTACCTGAGATCGCCCTCTTTGCATTAAAGTTACATTTCATCGGAAGTGCTTGAACTGGGCCTTTCCTTCCCAGCCACTTTCACCTGTCTCAGCCTTGGGGTGGATGGCAACATTCTTGAGATAGAATGGCCCAGGCAGAGTTTGGTATGCAAACTCTGGATGCAAAGAGAACCAGATTGTGGCTTCTGATCACTGCATAAGTTATGTGCCTTGTCATGTGGCTGCATTCTCAGATGACCTTTGATGTTCTCTGCTGGGGGGTTTCGGCACTATATCTGTAGAATTATAACAGGAGTCCCTGCAAGGAAATGCTATATATGGGATTTCCTGAGTTTTCCGGTAGAGACTATCGATCTTGATCGGGAAGGCTTCCTCTTCTCTGTGATCAGATGTCCCTGCGCTTCTGGCACAGGTTGTAGATTTGTGAATTAGCTCTGCAGATGGAAGGTATTTTTTAGAAGTCATACCAGCTAGAGCTCTTTGATATTAAACATATTCATAGGCAGAATTGCTGAAAAAATTCTCTCAACACATTTGTGGAACTAGACTGTGCCACTACCTTTAAAGTGGCAGAATCAGCTTTGTGACCAAACCATGAAAGAGAAGGAAAAAATGGTCTAAATGTGTTAAGGAAGTATGCAAAATGGCTGAAAGCTGATACACAGCAGAGCCAGGACCAAGGTCTGCTGATTCCAGACATCCCGCCTAACGAACAGAAAACTGGAAGGAAAACACGAAAAAGGGCTGCGAGGAGACCAAGTGGCCCATATGGGCATCAAACTCAACGTGATGGCATGACCAGGCTTTTTTCCTCTGGCACAAAGGGCTTTTGAGCATCATTTGATAATATTCCAAAAAGAAAATAATAGAGCCAAGTTTCCCAAATGTTCCATATAAAAACAGGAAACTACCAAAGCATTTATCCTGTCTTCTAAGTTTTATCTGGATCAGAGCCCACCTCCATGCCTTGCTCGTCTGGAGCTTATCATGGGAGAAGGGATGATTAGACCTGCAAGTCTCATGTCTCCTTGGCTAGGTGCAGGTCCGTTCTCAGCACTAGAGGAGCCTGCCCTTCCATTTTATAAAATAGTTTTGGAACTTTTTTCCAAAATTTTATTATGGATATATATATATAAAGCCACTCCAGTACTCTTGCCTGGAAAATCCCATGGGTGGAGGAGCCTGGTGGGCTGCAGTCCATGGGGTCGCTGAGGGTCGGACACGACTGAGCGACTTCACTTTCACTTTTCACTTTCATGCATTGGAGAAGGAAATGGCAACCCACTCCAGTGTTCTTGCCTGGAGAATCCCAGGGACGGGGGAGCCTGGTGGGCTGCCGTCTATGGGGTCGCACAGAGTCGGACACGACTGAAGCGACTTAGCAGCAGCAGACATATATATGTAAAGTAACACATATATCAATCCATCCTGTTATATTTTAATCAATCCATCTCATTTTCTTTTCATTTCAAAGTGACAAATATGTAATTCACTACCCCCTAAGTACTTCCACATGCATATTGTTAATTAGAGTTCAACATTTGTTTATGGTTCTTATTTTCCTTTTGAAGTAAATTTCTTATACTATGATATACTATGACATCCACAAATTTTATATATAACATTTGCATTCAGATAAATGCAACCCCAACCTCCATCAAGATAGAAACCATCTCCATCACCCCAGAAAGTTCCCTCTGGCCCTTCTAGTCACTACCTGCCCCCACCCCACAATCTACCCCCTACTCCAGAGGCTACCACTGTGCTGATTTTTCCCATCATAGATTACTTGTGTTGCTCTTAGAATTCAGTGTAAATGAAATCACACAGTATATATGTATTTTTTATGTGACTTCTGTCACTCAGCGAAAGGT
The DNA here is from genome assembly GCF_055505025.1 of Bos grunniens. Taxonomy (NCBI): domain Eukaryota; kingdom Metazoa; phylum Chordata; class Mammalia; order Artiodactyla; family Bovidae; genus Bos; species Bos grunniens. The sequence continues at coordinate 9,694,052 of NC_141182.1, forward strand.
TTTAGAGCTTCACCCATGTTGCTGCATGTATCCATAGTCCATTCTTCTTTGTTACTGAGCAGTATTTCATCACCTAGATTTAGCACATTTTTTTAGTCCACTCTCCTAATGGATGGGTGCCTAGGTTGATTTCAGCTCTTGGCAGCCATGGATAAACCACCATAAACAATCACTCACATACAAATCAGTATATGGACATATGTTTTCAGTTATCTTGAGTAAATACCTAGGAATAAAATTGTTGTGTCCTTGGGTAGATTCATACCGGGTATTATAAGTAACGGTCAGTCTTTCTCCAAAGTGGTGGTTCCACTCCCCACTATGCATGAGAGTGGCAGTTACTGCACATTTTTACAAGCATTTGGTGTTGCTGATCTTCTTAATGTTAGTGATTTTTGTGCATATGTAGTGGCATCTCATTGCAGATTTATGTTACCCTAATGACCGTACTTGTTGGTCATTCATACATCTTCCTTTGTGAAGTATCTTTTCCCATATTTTGCCCCTTTTTTGCGTTTTTATCATTGGTTTATAGGAGTTCTTTACATACCCTGGGAACCAGTCCCGAGTCAGATATATGTTTTGCAAGTATTTTATCCCAGTCTGCGGATTGACTATTCATTTTTTAATGATGTTTTTCGATGGGCAGAAATTCCTAATGTTAGTCTAATTTTAATGTCTGTCTTTTTGAGTATAGTTTTCTGTGGCTAGTCTAAAAAATCTATTACCTACATCCATAGTAGAGAAGATATTTTTCTCTTTTCTTCCAAAATCTGTACAGCTTTAATTTTTACATTTAGGTTCATGACTCTTTTAGAGTTCATTTTAATGAATAAAACGAGGTCATGTGGGTGGATTTCTGGCTGCTGAGAAGGTTTTCTCTTCATCTTGGGTCATCAGCAGTTTGACTGTGATGGGCCTTCATGTAGTTCTCTTTGTATTTATCCTTCTTTGGATATGAAGCTGTAATTTTATTGTATCACCATATCTGAGAAATCTCCAGCCACTGTTTCTTCAAACATTTTTTCCTCAGCCTCTGGGATTTGTCCCACAGGTCCCTAAAAGGATCTGTCTGTGCCTTTTCTTTCTTGCTATTTTTTTCATGATTGAATAATTGTTATTGATTTGTCTTCAGGTCGACTGACTTTCTTTCATCTTCATTTTGCTGTTAAGACTAACCAGTGAATATTTTACTTTGTTTATTTTTCAGTCCTAGAATTCCCATTTGGTTTATTTTTATTTCTCTACTAACATTTCCTATCATTTCATCATACTTTTTTGGATACATAATCATAATTATAATAGCTGCTTTCTAACCATTGGTTCCTAATTCCAAAATCTTGGTGGCCCTTGGAGTTGGTCTCCGTCGATTGCAGTTTCTTGTGAAAATGGGTCATATTTCTCTGCTGTCTTCTTTTTAGTGCCAATCAAAAACTGGATTGTACACTGAGCATTGTAAAAGATGTTATGTAGAAATTCTGGATTTTGTTCTGTTCCCCACAAGAGCATTTTGTTTGCTTGCTAGTCTGTTCTGTTTTGGTTTTAGCTCAGTTAAATGCAAGCTTGCATACTCTGTATCTATCTGCCCTACGGAGAGTGGGAGCTCAGATACTTGGTGCCTGGAGACTGCTCACCATGCATGGCTCAGGGGCCACATCAGCAGAGTTTGCGGCAGAGTTCATACACAGAAGTTGGGGGTCTCTATCTTCGAGTCTCTCTTCTCTGGGTTCTCCCCATTTTCTGTCCAGTGGCCACTATCGTCCTGAACCCTTTGTGGTGTCCTGTAAGCCACTGACACTGAGCTGTCCGTGAGACTTTTACCTGTCCACCTGACGTTGAATGGTCCTACCTGCAGACTGAGGGCCATGAAAATGGGAAACTCACCCTGTACCATTGTCTTCTTCCAAGTCTTCACTCCCTTCCAGGTTCTTCCTGCTTTAGTTCACTGTCCAGTTCTTCCAGGTAGTTATACTATGTGTGTCAAGAGTTTCTAGCTGTTATCTACACGAGGGTTGATCAGATACACTGCTCAGCTCCTCCTGAAGTGGCGTCCTCTGTGCTATGGTTTTCCGTGGCTTCAGGGCATCCCACTGTAAGGACACATCACCATTTATTGACCTTATGTTGACGGTTATTTGAATTATTTTCCTTACTTACTATTAGGATAACTTTCCTCTGACATAAAATCAACCTTACTCTGACATATACCAGATTTGAAACTGAAGCCAGGGACAAGTTCTCTGAGCTAAAGTTGTCCCATCTGTAAAACGGGATGGTAATAATTATACCAACCATAAATGTGCTTTAATGAGGTTGAAATGAGAGTGATATTCTCTCATTATGCAAGTAGTAATGCAAGTAGTAATATAATGGAACAATATATTTAATGGAATATAACAGAACAGTATACTTCAAACACCTAACACAACCCTGGCACATCTCTTTTTGCTGGCCTTGTTGTCTTTATCCTTGTTATTCAACTTTTGCTCTCAGTCATACTTATATAAATGAAAGAGCCGAGAGCTCATCGTATGTAAGCAAATGTGCTTCTTCCCTTCTTATAAGTAAAAGTCTCATGAGGCCTTTATTATGTCTGTCAGGCTGCTTTTGAGAATATGATTTTAGAGGCTGCATAATAGTCTATTAAAAATGCCATTCTTTATTTGGATGACCCATAGTTTCTGAAAAAATTCAAAGTTACATATGCATGTTATATAAATTCCCCTAGGTAAAAGTCCTGCAAAACCACCTTATTTCTAATTGTAGCCTAGTATTGACACTTACAGAATAATGTCAACCAGCTAAAGTTAAGTAGCAAATTTCAGAAGCTAGGATGCTTATTTAAAAGTACTTTCATATTTAGACTAATAAAAATGACATATCTGCCTCATCCCTTTTTAAGGAAATTGAAGTGCTTCATCAACTTTATTTCATTAAGATCCCACGGCAATCCTGTGGCCTGGGTGAAGGTCAAGGAGGCTCTGCCTTTTGCAGATGGAGTATCAAGTGTCATGATGATAAAGTGCTCTCTCTAGGATCACCCATGGTGGGAAAGAGCCCTTTATCTCATTCCTCAGATTTCTCTACTCTCTGAGCCGGTTTAGGGCAGCCACAGGTCTCAGACTGGAGTGAAAGCCAGCTGTCCCAAGTAACTGAGGCTAGAAATCCAAACCCAGAAAAGAGTGAGTGTCTGTGTGTGAAAAGCATGGAGGGAAAATTTGGGCTTCCCAGATGGCGCTAGTGGTAAAGAACCTTCTCCCCGTTGCAGGAGACATAAGAGACACAAGTTCAATCCCTGGATGGGGAAGATCCCCTGGAGAAGGAAATTCTTCAGTGTTCTTGCCTGGAGAATCCCATGGACAGAGGAGCCTGGCAAGCTACGGCCCATAGGGTTGCAAAGAGTTAAACATAGGTGAAGTGACTTAGCACACATGTGTGTGAAAAGTGTGGAGGAAAAATTGTGTTGCCGCCCTCCCCATGCTCATGTCAGACATTTACTGAATGAGTGAATAAACGGGGAAAGGGATTTCAGCCACGTTTCATCCCCCTACATCCAAGTACTCAACTAAACACTTTGCATACACTATGACTGTCCAATGCAATTGTCATGATAAATCTGTGAGCTATATCCTATTATTAGCCCCTTTAAAGACGCAAAAACTAAGATTCAGATAGTAACCAGCCTCAATGTCCTCAGCTAATACATACTTGCAAAGAATCTGGCACTATTAAAATCAAAGAAGTCTGCTGTGTCTAGCACAGTCTTGAGCAGTGAAAAGCCTGTCTCTCAAAATACAGAAGCAGCTTTATTCTGACCCATAAGGAAGATTATTAAGGGAAGTCTGGCAGAAAGTGGGTTGTTTTGCAGTCCCTATTAGTAAAGAAGACTCTCCAAGTCTATAGAGAGTCTTTTAACTTTAAGGAAGTAGATTCAAAACAATCTGATTATTTTAGCTGGTATCTATTGAGCACTTAAAGAAGGTGATGGCACCCCACTCCAGTACTCTTGCCTGGAAAATCCCATGGACAGAGGAGCCTGGTGGGCTGCAGTCCATGGGGTCACTAAGAGTTGGACACGACTGAGTGACTTCACTTTCACTTTCATGCATTGGAGAAGGAAATGGCACCCCACTCCAGTGTTCTTGCCTGGAGAATCCCAGGGATGGGGGAGCCTGGTGGGCTGCCGTCTATGGGGTCGCACAGAGTCGGACATGACTGAAGCGACTTAGCAGCAGCAGCAGCAGCACTGAGCACTTACTATGTACCAACCACAATGGCAGACCCAGTATCTGTTTCATAATGAAACAGATGTGTGAGCCTAATAGTAGCCCATCAGGCTCCTCTGTCCCTGGGATTCTTTAGGCAAGAATACTGCAGTGGGCTGCCATTCACTACTCCAGGGGATCTTCACAACCCAGGGATCGAACCCAGGTATCCTTCACTGCAGGCAGAGTCTTTACTGTCTGAGTCACCAGGGAAGCACCTTAATAGTACAAGAGTGAAGACAGGCACTGAAGAGGGGATTACAGCTGTGCTAACGGGAGTTACAGGGTGCTTGGGATACATATCAGGGACCCCCACCTAGACCAAGGATCCTGATTCTAGAGGTTAAAGACAAGGGCATGAATAAGCTTTTAAAGACAGAGAGTACTATCTAATCCTGGAGATGAAATTTTTCCAAATACAGAAAGATCTTACTAAGCTGGAGTGATGGACTGAAGCCATGAAAATGAAGCTTCAGTTCTAGAATTATGTTATACAAGCAAGAATAGGGAGATCTGGCACGAGAACAGCTTACATAGGAAAGACCAGAAAATGTTCCTCCACTATAGGGTCAATATTAATTAGCAAAGCATTTGATGCTGCTGTTTTAACTGCAATAATGAATTCATACATTCATTTTACAAGACATGCAAAGGGAAAAAAAATATGTTTTATATCTATTCCCAGATGGTATGTTTTGAATGGTGTCTTCTTTTTCCTCAGACTTTTTTTTGGTAACATGGTTTATTTTTTTGTGGGAAAATAAGTAATAAGTTTGGGAGCAATTAACTTGATCCTTAATAAGAATGATTCAAAACCACAATAGAAGCTGATATGCTTTCATGCTCTCTAAATCTCTTCACTAAATATATAGTAATTGGATATTTATAAGAGCTCATACTCTCCCATAACTATAAAGGGGAAGTGATAATGGATTGGTGTGGATACAGAGTTTTAAATACAGTATCTTACTTGATTCTCAAAATACCCTTGAGGGGAACTCCCGACGGGTGTGTGTATTCACTGTATGTCCTGCCTGTGTGAATAAAGCATTAGGATAATTTACATAACTTCACACTGAGCAGGATAAACAAGGCTGTGATGAAGTTAGTCAGGATACTAAGGATAGGAAAGCTAGAAGGAAGGCGTGTGCACTCAGTGTTCACCTGTGTGGTCCTGCACACCCTCTGGAGGAGGGAAACGGTCACTGTCCCCAGACTGCGGATGTGAAAATTGATATTTGGAAAAGTTCCTGACACGCCCAGAGTCATAGAACCTCTGAGCAACAGATCCCCGAACACATCAGCTCCACTGAAATTCTGTCTCTCTCTCTCCTACTCTATGCCAACTTCCAATAATATGAAAAATGAAATTTGTATTGGAAAAGATGCCAAGTCAAAGAGAAACTCAATTAGAGCTATGGTTGGAAACTTCTTTTTCACATGCACCTCCAGCTATGAACTGAGGAGACTTCCAATCTCTCAGTGCTTAGAACTTTTTAAATCTTAGCAGCTCAGTGGTTGTTTAACATGCCTTATATTAATCATCTGATCAGAAGCTAAATATAACAAAGGCCATCAGACTATTATAACACCCTTCTGCCTATCTCAAGTTATGTTTTATTAAGTTGAGTTGTCAATTTTAAATCAAGAAAGATGGCTCCAGGTAAGTCTCACCATCTCATCAATAATACTTTACCAACTGTGGCTCTTTGGAGACCTGAAATTTACAGTGAGTTTAGCACGCTGCTGCAGACCTGTCATAATTTTCTTTTTTATGCTTTGTTGCTGCACTGACTTCTAGAAGAGGCTGTCCTAAAAGCCTAATGTGACCCAAATCAGTTTTCAAATGTAAATTCAGGTGCCAGAGGTAGCATTTTTCACACCCAACAAATTGTCTCTGATTTTGAACTAATGATCACATAAACAAAAGATTGGAGCCAATTGATTGTATTATCAGCTGGTGGCAATTTATGTGACTGGGGCAGATTTAGCAAGGCTAGCCAGGGAGAGGGGCTTCCCTGATGGCTCGGCAGTAAAGAATCCACTTGCCAATGCGGGAGATGTGGGTTCCCTGGGTCGGGAAGATCCCCTGGAGAAGGAAATAGCAACCCACTCCAGGATTCTTGCCTAGGAAGTCCTAAGGACAGAGAAGCCTGGCAGCCTACAGTCCATGCAGTTGAATACAACTCAGCAACTAAACAGCAACGACAAGCCAGAGAGAGAATTCGTGCCTTTCAAAGTTTTGTTTTGACGTGGACTGTCAGGAGTTTTTGTTTGTTTCTCCCTGCACTTTTCGCTTTCATGTTTACTCGGTTTCCCTTTGGAGTTGAGGTGCTCTGTGTAGGAATGACCATGCACACCCTATTTTTAGAGCATATTGGTCTAGGAGAAGTCATGACTCACCTTCAGAAAACATTGTGCTTTCAGCCTCCAAGCTGGTGGGAAAACGTATTCATTCGGTCTATAAATGTTGAACAGGTATCACTTAGGGATGCATTCGGCTGCAGGATGCATAACTACAGTGGAAATGACAATGGGTTGGCTTGATTCTCCAAATACCCACCAACAAGCCTGATTAAGAATTGCTTATATTAAGTAGGGGTTATATTTCTTGTTTAACATGAAGTCCCAGGATAGATGGTTGCTGGGGCTGATTCAGCTGCTCAACAATGCCATGAGAAAATCAGTTTATTCCTCTGGTTTATCCCACCATCCTTAATTTGCTGATTTTAACCCTTATACTTGTTCCCACATGGTTGCATGATGACTGATGCATTATTCACCCATCCTGAGAAGGGTGAGCCAGCCATATTTGGGCCAGCTTGGATTTATTTTCTTACTTGCAGGACTTCTTCTCTCAGAGCCTCCATACACACTGAGGCCCTTAATGTGGGATAGTTACTATATTCAGCATTTTGACAGAGTAAATACAGAACTTTTATTTTTTTCATTGGAATACCTATTAATTCAGAAATATTCTGAGTGTCACTGTGAATGCTGCATTGTTCCCAGCTCATACCCTTTATTGGGAGAATTAAACACATTTGTCTGAAATCAGCACAGGTTCCTACAACTAAAGCAGGTGTCCAACTTCTCTGAGTGAGTGAAAGTCACTCAGCTTTATCTGACTCTTTGCGACACTGTTGATTGTAGCCCATCAGGCTCCTCTATCCATGGAATTTTCCAGGCAAGAATACTGGAGTGCTTTGCCATTCCCTTCTCCAGGGGATCTTCCCAACCCAAGGGTTGAACCCAGGTCTCCTGCATTGCAGGCAGATTCTTTACCATCTGAGCCACCAGGGAAGCTCAAGATAGGTGTCCAACTGTTCTAATTGAGAACAAACCAAGGCACCAGGGCCTCTGACCCCTGATGGATGGATGGTGGCCCAAGACCAAATGATGAATAAAATATCAAACTCAGATGGCAAGGCACTGATCTCTTTAAAGTTACATCAGGTTCAAGGTAAAAGTAAGAGAGGTTTTCTTAGAGGTAGCCTTGAGACTGCAAGACAGTCTGCTGCTGCTGCTGCTAAGTCGCTTCAGTCGTGTCCAACTCTGTGCGACCCCATAGACAGCAGCCCACCAGGCTCCCCCATCCCTGGGATTCTCCAGGCAAGAACACTGGAGTGGGGTGCCATTTCCTTCTCCAAGGCGTGAAAGTGAAAAGTGAAAGTGAAGTCACTCAGTCGTGTCCGACTCTTAGCGACCCCACGGACTGCAGCCTACCAGGCTCCTCCGCCCATGGGATTTTCCAGGCAAGAGTACTGGAGTGGGGTGCCATTGCCTTCTCCCACAAGACAGTCTAGTTTCCCTTAAAACACTCAGTAATTCCTTGAGCCTAGACAGTACAGAGTGTTAGTGACTGAGACCCACAGAGTTCAAATTCCAGCTCTGACTTTTATAAAGTATACGATCCTGGGCCACATACTCTGAGCCTTGGCTTCCCAGTCTATAAAATGGGGATCATTCCTGCCTGCTGGAGGTATAGTGAAGACCCCAGGAGATAATGATTATAAAGAGCCATTTGCAGCCTAGATCTGATCTGAGCTGAATCTCTATCTTTTAAAGTCTAAAATTAGATTTTCCATTCCTATATTTTATATAATTTTAACTTCTGATTTTCAAACCGGGACATTTTGACACTGCTGTTTTGCTTTGGCATTTGGACCTTGCTTTAAACTCAGGTGTATGTCTTTGCTTTACTTGTGTTCTTTATTCCAAGAAATAGATACAGACCACCAGTCTTGAATGCAATTAATATATTGCAGCTAGAGATGATACACACAAAATAAAACAAGCAGTGGCTAAAACTGCAAACAGTAAAATTTTTTGTGGAAGAAAAATTGGCTGAAGGATCAAATATTGCTGGGATCATGGAAAACCACAAAAAAATGTCCTGTGAAAAATTAGACTTGGTCAAAGAATGAGAACAAAATTAAGTGACAGTGGCCAGAACTGCACAGAGGAAATTTTATTATTTACTAGAAATCATGTAAGAATCAAAACTCCTTATCAGAAATATAGAACTGCAAAATCGGGTGTGTTAGAATAAAGCCACAAAACAGAACTCACAAATCAAAAGTTTCTGTTTGAAAATTTTATTTTGGCAAAAAGCAGTCAATGAATCAAATGTTTGGCATAAAATTTATACCCAGCATAATTAATCCTGATGAAAATAATTTTATCAATAAAATTGAATTATTTTAGAATTTTAAATTGCTTGACTATGCTGTGTAGAAAACTGAACAGTGACTTAATTTGGCTTAATAGAGTTTTCTTGAGAAATGTTACCGGATAAAAATTGTTAATTCAATTCTGATTCATTTTATCTGCTTTGAAATATATATTAAAAACTAGCAAGGTTAAAATAATGAGATTAAAACACTCTACACTCAATATAACTTTAAAGCTTAACATGATACCCACAGTGTAACAAATCCCTATTATTATTTATTAATGTTCTTGCTAATTTATGGAACTTTTAAATCTAAGAACATTTTCTTTAAACACTCAAGTCCACTTACTGTTGAACACAAAATAGGTCCTAATTTAAAATGGCTGTACACAGAGGGATGCTTAGCAGGATGGTTCCATGGTGTTAGTAACGAGAAGTCGGGGAAGAAGAGCTGTGGCTATTACCTTTACTCAGCACTCGCTACGGAACGGGCTCCAGGCTTGGCAGGACTTCCCTAGGGATGGCTCCCAGCTCATGCACACACTTGGTATCACAGGAGTATTTAGGAAGAGTCTGCTCTTCTGACTTCGCCTTAATTCAAATGCGCACTCCCCTTTTGGCTCACGACAGCAAGACTCTTCAAAATTCCTACGTCTTTAGCATGTGTTGACATGTGGTGGGTTTGATTCTGACTTGTTATTTTTCTTGTGCTGAAGGTACCTTGCCGAGTTTCATGGTTTTTGTTTCCCTGCTGCCTGTTATGCGTATAACTCACAGAGCTATGACTTTAAATGTCAGGACTGTCACTGTAACAATAGAGCAAAAAGCAGCCTGTTGACTTGCTTTAGACATAATTTGCAATACTTTTTTTTTTAACATTTTCTGTTTCCAGATGACACTTGCCCAAAGAACCACATGATAATCCCAGAGTCTTAGTGAGATATGTCTGACCTGGATCCGATAACCTGCAGTTCTGAAAGCCATTACTGATACAGTCTTGTATAAACTGATTTCCCTTTCTGAGTCTGGGCCTCTGTCTTGTTTTTTTTAATTGAAGTTTATTTGATTTACAAGACTGTGTTAATTTCTGCTGTACAGCAGAGTGACTCAGTTATACACATATATGTATTCTTTTTCATATTCTTTTCATTATGCTTTATCACAAGATATTGAAAGTGGTTCTGTGTGCTATACAGTAAGACCTTTGTGCATATTCACCCTGTATATAATACTTTGCCTCTGCTAATCCCAAACTCCCAGTCCTTCTCTCCCCCACCCCCTCGGCAATCTCAGGTCTATTCTGTATATCTGTGAGTCTGTTCTTGTTTCATAGTTATGTTGATTTGTGTTGTAGTTTAGATTCCACATATAAGTAATACTATATGGTATCTGTCTTTTGCTTTCTGACTTCCTTCACTGAGCATGATAATCTCTAAGTCCGTCCATGTTGCTGCAAACGGCATTATTTCATTATTTTAATGACTAAGTAATAGTCCACTGTATAAACGTACCACATCTTCTTTATCCATTCATCTGTTGATGGACATTTAGATTTTTCCATGTCTTGGCTGTTGTAAATAATGCCGCTATGACCATGTGGGGTGTGTGTATCTTTTCAAATTAAAGTTTTGTCTGGGTGTATGCCCAGGAGTGGGATTGCTGGATCATATGGCAACTCTGTTTTTATTTTTCGGGGTATCTCCCATGTTGTTTTCCTTGGCGGCTATCCCAATTTACATTTCCACTAATGGTAAGGGAGGGCTTCCTTTTCTCCATGGCCTCTCCAGCATTTTTAAACAATGACCCTTCTGACTAGTATGAGGTAGTACTCTGTTGTTGTTTTGATTTGCATTTCTCTAATAACTAGAAATGATGAGCCTCTTTTCATGTGCCTGCTTTGAGTTTCTGTCTGACAAAGTAAAGAGGCATTATGGTGAGAGCAAAGTTTTAAATGCCCTATGTAACAAAGCTTCTCTAAAGAAGTTTGGTCTTTTGCACGGTTCAACATGTTTAAAACTCTCTATATATTCCCATCTGGTATCTTAAGTTTTAACGATTAGAAAATACTTCAAGCAAATAAGTAAACTCTATGCCAAGTTTCTTGCTAGCATTTAAAAACTGGTGAGTAATGATTACTAACATACACAGAAGTTTAGGACACAGGTTAACAAACTTACAGCCCACATGCTGAATGTGACCCACTACCTGATTTTATCAATAAATAAAATTCAAAGTTTCATTGCAATGCAGCCACGCCCATCCATCGATTTATTGCCTATGACTGCTTGGTGCCAGGGCAGAGGTGAGTACTTGTAGCAGAAACGTTATGGCCTGGAGGAAGTCCCCGGCAGTCCAGTGGTTAGGACTCTGACTCTGCACTCCCGCTCCCAAGGGCCTGAGCTCAGTCTCTGGTTGGAGGACAAAGATACCACAAGTCATGTGGCATGGCCAAAAATAAACAAGTACTAAAAAATAAAAATTAAATAACAGAAACAGTATGGCCCACAAAGCCTGAAATAACTGTCTGGTTGCTTACAAAATTTTCTGACCCTTGGGTTAGAGTTTTACAAATGACTTTCCATCTCTATAGATTTAAGTCTAAATACACATTTGGTTACACACCCCAGCAGTGTGTGAGGTGGGCATCACCCCCATGGTATAGTCATGTGAACCAAGACACATAGCCTGTAAATGGCAACGCCCGCTATCACCACATCCTGTATCATCTGGTTATGAGCTCACAGCTTTTCAGTCCTTCGTCAATTTTAGTTTATAAAAACGGTTCCCATTGTATAATGAATACCAATGACTATGCTGTTTAATCATCACTCAAGTGTCGCCTGTGTGGCAGGCACTGTTCTACCCACTAGGCATGCAGTGGCTACTTCCTGCCACCATATAGCTTATGTTCTAGGCTACTGTGCGTATATACACCTCAGGATTCCCTGGGGTCCTAATCACACTCACCTAATCCATGACCTCAGCTCCCCAAGTGCGACCATTTACGGTGACACTCCATGACCTTGGATCCCCAAGTGTAACCACATCTGGCTGCTGCTATAGTGAACCACATGGATTAATTCCCTACCCCCTATCCCGAAGTAGGAGAAGAAATTTATAGTCCAGTGGGAAATTGCCTTGAAGGCACATTCTTGATTTCTAGGATGTGATACAGACTGACGGTATCATGAAATGCAGGATCATGTCTTCTTTGCACATATTTCTATCTTACATGATTTTGCTCTAAGGGCTACAAATAGGAGGTGAGATCTGTATAAACAGACAAGAGCCAAAAGTTTGCAGGAATTGTGTAGATAAGTATATCTCAGACTTTGATGTGCATACAGATTTTGATGGCGGGGGGGGCGGTCCTGTGAAAATTGAGGTTCTGATTCCATGTCTCTGGGGTGGGGCATTGGGTTCTGACAAGCTTCTAGGCAGTGCTCTGAGGTCTGTGCTTTGAGTAGCAAGATACCAGTGAACAGTCCAGTTTCCTCCAAAGTCTCTCAAATTTGGTGCTAGAAGTATGAAAGGGAAGGGGCTGGGTTATCGAATTTAAAGACCAGCATTTGAGCAGGCAAGCCCCAGCATGAATGAAAACCAAGATCATGGGAGCTAGACCCTCTGGTGGAAATGCTGAGACTTTCTACTTTCTTTGCTCAAGTTCAAGTGAGGAAAAAAAGCAGCATTTTCAGTGCAGTCTCTTCACTCTCAATAATTCCGTCAGACTGACTCGCAAGTCTTCCCACCCTGTCTGCTCAGACTGCACAAGCTGGTGATTAAAACTTAGAACAATAATTAGACCCTTTATTTTCAAAGCAGATTTGGTTTCCAGACCAGACTTCAACATTCATTACAATACAGACTAATAAAAACAAATCTGGGAACATATGGGTTTTTTTTTAAGTTTGTGTGCTGTGAAATCTATAACAGCATTAAAACCATTTTGGAAAAAAAAAATTCATGATCCTCTAGAAAAACATTCAGTGAACATTCCCTTCTGTTTCTCATCCAAATATATTGCACATATATGCATATAGTGTAGACACAAGTTTGTGCTGTAATTTTTCCACTTATTTTATGATGAACATTTTCTATATTGCTCCATGATCTCCTTATTTTTAAAGGCTACACAGTATTTCTTCAAGTTGACAAGCCAATATGTTTGTAAACATTGAACTGTTCTCCTCTGTGAAATATTTCAGTGGCCTCCTCCCTTCCTCCTGCCCTTCCTTCCTCTCCTTTCTCCGTCTTCCATCTTTGCCTCTTCCTCTCTCCCTACTCCCTCCTTCACCATCTTCTACTATCAGAAAAACAATGTTCTGTGAACATTTGATAACTCTTTACCTTATGTTGAATTGTTTCTTCATAGCACATTATCAACCAGCAGTTAGAAGGATCATTGCTTCCCCTTCAGTATAGTCTGAGAAGCCCAGTGTCCAAATCAACATGGTGTTGCCATTCTCTATGAAAATCTCAAAGGGTGAACACCCTAAATACATTTCACATCCACCAGGCAAAATGGGCAGGTCTGACCTGAATTCCAGTCCCTTATACCTGCATTCACTCCTGGGCTATTAGAATGAGTCTCCACTGGAAATTTAGTCAGCTCAAACCAGATCACCATGCTTATTGCATAAGTAATGTCTATTCCCGCCTCTCTCTAAAGGTACAATTTAGATATAAATGCCTAGATACGTGAGGTTATCCTGAAGATCAAATCTGTAAGACTATTTGCTTATTGAGGGACATAGTTTTTTCTCTTTGGTTCACTACTGTACCCCCACCACCTAGAACAGTACATGGAATGTGGTAGGTGCTGAATAGATATTTGTTTTATGAATCATTGAAAAATAAGATCATAAACAATGTAGAAAAGTGAAAGATACCTTCAGTCCAAAGAGTTCTTAAGCTTTTGGACAATAAAAGCATCCTTCACATCTATAGGGTAACAAATAGAATTTTACAAATAATTCTGATAGGTCCAAAGAATCTGGAAGTTTTCCCATGGATCTCAGGCAATGTCGGCATTAAGAATGCTTAGTCTAAAAGAACCTCTAGGTTCTAATTCATTTGACATTATCCTACAAAGTAGAACTTTGAAATAGTAGTAATCCATACCTGATGGCTCATTCAGTCTTCATTATAGTCTGTCAAGATAGGTATTGGTATTCCCATTTAACAGAAGAAAAGGCTGGATTCAGAAAGATTCGGAAGACTTACTCAAAGGGACACAGTAAATGCAGAGCACTGTCTGAGACCCCAGGGAAGCGGGGACTAGAACTGGGGTCCTAAGTTTAAGGCCAGCCTAGTTTCAGTTAAGTGCCTCCATTGCCCCTGCATTGATCTGCACAACCTTTGTCTTCTTAGCATTTGATTGATGGTTATCATTAGTGCAGATAATTTGGGCTCCTTTGTAATGATCAAGACGTTTATGCAAGGGAGTCTCAGATGATTAGCACAAGGCAGGTGTTAATGCCATTCTCAGCTTCATCTGGAAATTTCTAACTAGAGTTCATTAACTTGTCAGCCCTAGTTCCTTTTTAGCCCCATACTGATATAATAAAATAGTGCTGATCGATAGAAACCTTAAACAGGCTTCATCTGTCTTCTTTTGTTACTATTTTTTCTCTTTCTTCATCTTTTATTACAACTTTCTTTTTTCCTGCCACTTTAAAACTGTTGTGATTCTCATTAGCTGTCTCTTCTGTTTTATTGGAAATCCAGGTCCATCTAGCTTCTCTCAGCCACACCTACGATTGCCCTGAAGAGGGGGAAGCTAACCTTATGTAGGCTCGCTGAGCAGATCTGGACTCTGCTGTGAGATTGTTAATCCAGCAAATGAATTTTTCTTAAGTATAACATGGCTTAATATTTTTGTGGAGGAAGATCTGAACATTTTGCAGGCCTGCTTCAACTTATGAAATAAATGATCATAGTGTTTTTGCCCAAGCTTTGTACAGAAGCCAAATAATTCTCTGAGTTGATAGGGGAAACCTTTGTGGTTACCATCTGCTGATGGAATGTGAGAGTGAGAATTGTTATAAAAGTTCCTTGTTTTTCTCTTCATTCTTAATATTGCTCACTTAGTTATATTAGGAATTTGGGGGCTCATTCAACCTCTATCTACAAAAGAAACACTCACACCTTGCCTCTTTCAGGTGAGGTGAACTCCATGTTCTATTTCCCCATCATTCCCTACTCAGCTTCTGTCTCCTCCAGCACTTATTACATCATAGGAGTAATCGACTCTTTGACATGACTTTCTCCAACTGGGCACATTTGGATTTGTTCTGAGGAAACGCTATGGTTAATTTCATATACTGATTTTACTAACAATATGGGGATCAGTCCAACTAACATGAATTATCACAGGAGTCCACAGCTGTCTCTGAGAACAACCCAGAAACCAAACAGGAAACTAAATGTCATCCCAGAGAGAAGGCTCACTCAGGGAACTGCAGACTTCAACAGTGTCCCTATTCTTGGAGAAGCTCTCCAACAGCTCTGGTAACACAAACCTCCTCTGTGTACCATAGCTAAAGGACTGACCACAGAAATGAAAGTGCAATTACAGAAAAATTATCCCCAGCCATGACCACATTTCATGATCACTTTACTGCCATCACGACTCATGATTTCAATTTTCAGGACTGAGAATCTCTGCTGAAGCCCAATTTAAATCCATAATATGCGAGTCTGTGCTTTACCGTCATGTGTCAGCGTGGAGTCAGTCAATTTGGGTTTAATTCCCTTAGACTGACCACAGTTATGTGCTGGGAGGGAACCAACAAGGTCGCATATGTAAACGATACTGTGCTAATCAAGTGTGATATTTTCTCTTTAACTTCTAATCAGCCACAAGACTAGATTCAAGTCTACTGTCAGTTTGAACTTGAAAGTGATGATTTTTACACCAGAGTTCTTAATATCTAAGTTTTAGTTTAAAGGAACAAGTGCCTATGCCTTTGAAAGTCAGAGCCGTGCTGAAGTGTTTTCCAATTCTCATGAAACAAAATCCTCTAAACGCCTTTGTAAATTAAAAAAAAAATGTAATTTTCTCTTTTGAATAATGTCAAGATTGAGTGTACTTCTGGAGAAATACTGATATAAATTCAAATCAATACATCCTCACTTGTCACCAATTCTCTGTGTGCTTTGGACTAGTTGCTTAAGTTTTCTGAGCCTTCCTGACCCATGGATTGAACCTGGGTCTCCTGCATTGCAGGTGGATTCTTTACCATCTGAGTCACCAGAGAAGCCCTTTCTGAGACTCAGTTTTGCTCGATGAAAGCTTATAGTGCCATATAGATGGGAGATTCAGTTGCCTTTGTGTTTTTTTTTTTTCCTAATTTTATTTTATTTTTAAACTTTACATAATTGTATTAGTTTTGCCAAATATCAAAATGAATCCGCCACAGGTATACATGTGTTCCCCATCCCAAACCCTCCTCCCTCCTCCCTCCCCATACCATCCCCCTGGGCCATCCCAGTGCACCAGCCCCAAGCATCCAGCATCGTGCATCGAACCTGGACTGGCTACTCGTTTCCCACACGATATTTTACATGTTTCATTGCCATTCTCCCAAATCTTCCCACCCTCTCCCTCTCCCACAGAGTCCATAAGACTGTTCTATACATCAGTGTCTCTTTTGCTGTCTCGTACACCGGGTTATTGTTACCATCTTTCTAAATTCCATATATATGCGTTAGTATACTGTATTTATGTTTTTCCTTCTGGCTTACTTCACTCTGTATAATAGGCTCCAGTTTCATCCACCTCATTAGAACTGATTCAAATGTATTCTTTTTAATGGCTGAGTAATACTCCATTGTGTATATGTACCACTGCTTTCTTATCCATTCATCTGCTGATGGACATCTAGGTTGCTTCCATGTCTTGGCTATTATAAACAGTGCTGCGATGAACATTGGGGTACACGTGTCTCTTTCCCTTCTGGTTTCCTCAGTGTGTATGCCCAGCAGTGGGGTTGCTGGATCATAAGGCAGTTCTATTTCCAGTTTTTTAAGGAATCTCCACATTGTTCTCCATAGTGGCTGTACTAGTTTGCATTCCCACCAACAGTGTAAGAGGGTTCCCTTTTCTCCACACCCTCTCCAGCATTTATTATTTGTAGACTTTTGGATCGCAGCCATTCTGACTGGTGTGAAATGGTACCTCATTGTGGTTTTGATTTGCATTTCTCTGATAATGAGTGATGTTGAGCATCTTTTCATGTGTTTGTTAGCCATCTGTATGTCTTCTTTGGAGAAATGTCTATTTAGTTCTTTGGCCCATTTTTTGATTGGGTCATTTATTTTTCTGGAGTTGAGCTGTAGGAGTTGCTTGTATATTTTTGAGATTAGTTGTTTGTCGGTTGCTTCATTTGCTATTATTTTCTCCCATTCTGAAGGCTGTCTTTTCACCTTGCTAATAGTTTCCTTTGATGTGCAGAAGCTTTTAAGGTTAATTAGAAACTAAAGACCTATATATAGAAAACTATAAAACACTGGTGAAAGAAATCAAAGAGGACACTAATAGATGGAGAAATATACCATGTTCATGGATTGGAAGAATCAATATAGTGAAAATGAGTATACTACCCAAAGCAATTTATAGATTCAACGCAATCCCTATCAAGCTACCAACAGTATTCTTCACAGAGCTAGAACAAATAATTTCACAATTTGTATGGAAATACAAAAAACCTCGAATAGCCAAAGCAATCTTGAGAAAGAAGAATGGAACTGGAGGAATCAACCTACCTGACTTCAGGCTCTACTACAAAGCCACAGTTATCAAGACAGTATGGTACTGGCACAAAGACAGAAATATTGATCAATGGAATAAAATAGAAAGCCCAGAGATAAATCCACGCACATATGGACACCTTATCTTTGACAAAGGAGGCAAGAATATACAATGGATTAAAAACAATCTCTTTAACAAGTGGTGCTGGGAAATCTGGTCAACCACTTGTAAAAGAATGAAACTGGACCACTTTCTAACACCATACACAAAAATAAACTCAAAATGGATTAAAGATCTAAACGTAAGACCAGAAACTATAAAACTCCTAGAGGAGAACATAGGCAAAACACTCTCCGACATACATCACAGCAGGATCCTCTATGACCCACCTCCCAGAATATTGGAAATAAAATCAGTTGCCTTTGTTTTTATCTTTAAAACAAAGCATTTAGTCTAACAGATACGAAACATTGCTGCACATATGGACACACAGCCCAAGAGCCATTGTTGTTGTTTAGTCGCTCAGTCGTGTCCAATTATTTGTGACCCATGGACTGTAGCCCACCAGGCTCCTCTGTCCAAGGGATTTCCCAGGCAAGAACGCTGGAGTGGGTTGCCATTTCCTTCTCCAGGGGATCTTCCTGACTCAGGAATCAAACCCACATCTCTGTTATAGTTGATGTAATAAGAAGGTACGAATCTTGGCAATCCAATAATCTGAAATTTCTTTTAAGATATTACAACATTAGTCTTTTTTTCCAAATTTGGCCCTTTTTATACTTCAAGAAGACTGAATAGAGTCCAACATTATGGCATTACTGTGATTGCTCATCTTTAAAAAAAAAAAAAAGTGAATTAGACTTTGCAAGATGAAAAGTCTAAGAATTAATATAGACATGCATGATTAAAGCCTGTAAAATAATTAAAGTCATGTCACTGTTGCCTCAGAGGTACTGTAGCAGGTTCTAGGAGTCATCTTACCGGTACAGCCAAAACCCTGCAAATTACTAGGGGCAATCTGACTGCCTGGGTGACAACTTCTCCCTCCCTTTCTTCCTCAATTCACTCGATGGAATGATCAAGGAAGGCTTTTGGGAGGAGGTAGCATCCTTGGAATTTAAGTAGGAAGGACATTTCAGGAAAGATGGATGCTGTGGAGTAATATACGAAAGCAGGAAGGCATTACACCTGTTAGGTGAACACGATGCAATAGCATTTGATCTAAAGTTAGTGATTTCATTAGAGAAAGAAAATTAGAAAAGTTGTCTGAGCTCTGATTTTAGAGGGCCTTGAATGCCAGGCTAAGAGAGTAGCCTGTAACCAGACTGTAACCAAAGAAGAGTCTTGACTTCATCCGTTCATTTCTTCTTATGGCACATATCCACTTAGAGGTTTTTGGAATTGTCCAGATGAGAAATGTCACCAGTCCCAAGGATCTAGCACATATAGGAGAAAGCATTGACTCGACCACAAGTTTCATGCAGGTTTTGCTGTAAGATGTTGTCAGGGCACAGGTTTGATCTCTGGTGAAGGAACTAAGATCTTGCATGCCATGCAACACAGCAAAGGAAACAAAAAAGTAATATTGGGGACCCAACTGAAGAGCACGGCCTCAAGCAACATTCTTTCTTTGGTTATTTCAGTGATTGCATTGGGACTTAGAGTATATATCTTCAGCTTACCACAGTTTACCTTCAAATGATGCTGTGGCACTTCACACAGCCCATAACAACCTTGAAAACAATGTATTGATACTTCCACACCCATTTTTCTTTATCATGTGTTATAAATAAACCCTACAATACATGGTTATTTTTCTTTAACCAAAATAAAGCTTAGTTTGTTTTTCAAGACCTTTTTCAATTACTTCTTCATTACCTTGTATAAAAAATAGAGTAAAAGATGGATACTATTATAATATTGATCTCTTGTGCTTTTTGTTTGTATTGATCCATATTTCCATCTGATATCTTTTTCCTTCCACCTGAAAGACTGTTTCACTTTTCTTTAATGGCATTCTTCTGTTGATGTTGAATTCTTTCACCTTTTCTCTATAAAAAGACGTCTTTATTTCACTTTTAATTTTGGGAGATATTTCCGCCAGGTTTGGAATTCCAGGTTGATATTTTTTCCTTGAGTACTTGAAAGATTTGCTCCGTGGTCTTCTTAGTGTTGGTTCTGACAAGACATGCACTGCCATCCTTATCTTTCTCCTCTCTATGTGTGATATGTCCTTCCCCCACACCCCATGCGCAGCTCCTCTTAAGATTTTATTTTTGTTACTACTTTGAAGCATTTTGATTATGATAAAAATTCTGAGGCGTGAATCATGAGAGCTCTGAAACAGATAAGATGTGAGCACTGGGAAAAGAGGTAAAAATAAATGTGAACCTACAGTTTAACTGAAACTGGTAGTTGCTTCTTTGAGTTCAGAACTAACTATTTTTACAGGTAAAGGAGAAATATCACTATAGAATGTACCCTCAAGGACCCTAAAAGAAAAGTAATAGCCAACACTTGAAGAACACTATATATATATATTTGTGTGGGTTTGTACACACACATAACAACCCTATGAGGTAGATATTATTACAATATCCATTTTATACTTGAAACTGTTGCTCAGAATAGTTGAATAGTTTTAGCACATCGCTAGTAAGTGGCAGAGCTGGGATTTGAACACAGACCTTCAAACTAGCAGTTATGCCTTTAACCACTGTTCTAAACTGTCTCTTACAGTAAATGGCAGGCAGATATAGCAGACAAGGTATTGACAGATTCAAAGGGCAACTTTGTTATAAATATTCCACATTAAAGGGTGGGGAGGGGGGAGATGCTACTTCCTGGACCTAGAAGATGCTCCTTTCAGAGCAGTGATCTTTTGTCTGATCTTCCAGCCTCTGGCTTAGATGTTGAAGTTCCTTCGAATATAGAATGCCCATAGTTTTAGAGAATACTCATTGTTGCTTCCCAGTGTGTCCAACACCAGACAGAAACTTCTGCAGGTCAAAGGGAAGGAGTTCACAAGCATGTTTAAATTCATGCATCAGCCCATTTTTATGGCATGAGAGAGAAAGGAAATAACACCAAAATGCTGGTTGTAATCTCTCTGGCCTATCTGTTGTACTGATAATGACAGTCATCATTTAGTGAGAACCTTCTAGAAGCTAAGTGCTTTATTTCTATTACCTCTAATCCTTAGAGTAAGGACCCATACTGCTATTATTCCAAACCTTATGTTTCTTTGAACTTTGACCTAGTCTGTGCAAATTACTTAACCTCCCTGTACCTCTGTTTTCTCATCTACATCATGCGGTTAACAATCAGTTCCGTTCAGTTCAGTTGCTCAGTTGTGTCCAACTCTTTGCAACCCCATGGACTGCAGCACGCCAGGCCTCCCTGTCCATCACCAGCTCCCAGAGTTCACTCAGACTCATGTCCATTGAGTCAGTGATGCCATCCAACCATCTCATCCTTTGTCGTCCCCTTCTCCTCCTGCCTTCAATCTTTCCCAGCATCAGGGTCTTTTCCAATGAGTCAGTTCTTCGCATCAGGTGGCCAGAGTATTGGAGTTTCAGCTTTAGCATCAGTCCTTCCAATGAATATTCAGGACTGATTTCCTTTAGGATGGACTGGTTGGGTCTCTTAGCTGTCCAAGGGACTCTCAAGAGTCTTCTCCAACACCACAGTTCAAAGGCATTAATCCTTCAGCAATCAGCTTTCTTTATAGTCCAACCCTCACATCCATACATGACTACTGGAAAAACCATAGCTTTGACTAGACAGACCTTTGTTGGCGAAGTAGTGTCTCTGCTTTTTAATATGCTGTCTAGATTGGTCATAACTTTTCTTCCAAAGGAGCAAGTGTCTTTTAATTTCATGGCTGCAGTCACCATCTGCAGTGATTTTGCAGCCCCAAAATATAAAGTCTCTCACTGTTTTCACTGTTTCCCCATCTATTTGCCACGAGGTGATGGCATATCTATAAAGTGCTTAGGATAATGCCCGATAGCTGCCAAACATTCAGTAAGTATAAGATGTTAGTGTTATCCTGTTGTTTCTTCTACATGGGAGCCCGCGCTTTGTCCCTCCAAACCTTAAATGAAGCAAAAGTGAAAGTTGCTCAGTTGTGTCCGACTCTTTGCGACCCCATGGACTATACAGTCCATGGAATTCCCCAGGCCAGAATACTGGAGTGGGTAGCCTTTCCCTTCTCCAGGGGATCTTCCCAACCCAGGGATCAAACCCAGGTCTCCTGCATTGCAGGTGAATTCTTTACCAGCTGAGCCACAAGGAAGCCCAAGAATACTGGAATGGGTAGCCTAGCCCTTCTCCAGTGGATCTTCCTGACCCAGGAATCAAACTGGGGTCTTCTGCATTGCAGGTGGATTCTTTACCCACTGAGCTATCAGGGAAGCCTCCAAACCTTAACTGTCCTGTAAAATCAAGTTAGCATCCAACCTGCCGCTGAGATTCCTTTACTCAGGCTCAGTCTCTGTTTCTGCTAACAGTCCACACAGCCAAGCATCTCAGTTGATTGTGTTCCTCCACATAGGCTCATTTTGCCTCCTCAACTAGATTAACTCCTTACTCACTGAATTCATATGGCACTTGAGCACTAACCAGATGCCAAGGACTGTTCTGGTTTACCACAGTCGGAACAGTAAGTAAAGGTGAAAAAGCAAATCTCTGCTTCATGGATCTTACATACTAGTATGGGGAGGGAGAGGGTACAGATAAAAACAACATAAATAAGTAAAATATGTGGATTCTTAGATGGTAACAGTGAGGTGGTTATACATAAAGCAGAGAAGAGAGAGGAAGTGTGGGAGGATACCATGCAATCTTCACTTGGAGGCAGAGAAGGTGTGGCTGAGGAAGACTACAAGCCATGGAGATTCAGAGGCAGAGCTCTCCTGGACGAGGTGCAGTGGGTGCAAGGGCCCACGGAGGGATTGTCTGTGGTCACAGAACATCATGGAGTCAGTGCAGCAGACTGGAGTCAGTGCAGCAGACTGGAGTCCGCACAGGGTAGAGCTGTAGGATACAAGGCTGGAGCGTGAAGGAGATGGGACAGGCTGGGTAGGGCCTCACAGGCCACTGTAATGGACTTGCCCTTCACTTTGATGTGATGTGAGAGCGACTGATGTCCTGAGTGAAGGGATCCCTCAGTCAGGAGCCACGTCTTATAAATGATAAACCAATATTGGAGCAGAGTTTGAAGCTGACAAAGCATCCCCGCAGCCTTCACAGGAACCCTGTGTGGGCAGGATTACCCCACCCATGTCACTCCTTTGTGAGAAACAAATTCTGAATGTATATTGAAGATGAAGCTCACATATCAGATAAAGGATAAATGTAATACGTGTAAGTTTAAGTAGAAGAGATCCTGAACACAATCCTTTCAGTAGTTAAATATTTAGCATGAAAAGATAGCACACACAGAAGTCCAGAAGTGGGGATAATAGTCCATTCTCAAAGTAAAGTGGTCTGGGTTCAAATCCTGGCCCCTCCACTCACTGAAAGTAACTTTTCTGGGCTCCAGTTTCCTGATCTGCAGCATGGGCATGTCTGGGTACCTTCAGAGGCTGTGTGAGCATCAAAAAAATGCTTTGTAAGACCCAGTGTCTAACCTGTAATAAGTGCTCAAAAAATGTTCTCTCTCCTCTTCCAGAACTCACTGATTTTCAAAGATATTTTTCTATCGGTAAAATGCGTGAAGAATTCAATGTAGAGAAGTATTTGAAAACAAACAAAATCTCTCCCTTCCTGTGGGGCACATTTTGCAGAATATCTGGGCTGCTAACACACTTCTCTTGGTCCCGTAATAGATTTCCTGGGCTCCATTATCAAATAGCTGCTGTATCTGTCAATGCTGACTTTGAAAAAAGAGCCTGGTCCTTCAGTCTTTTAAGGAAGAATGAGTATTACATGGTAACTGAATATTTATAACACGTCCTCCTCTTTTTAAAGCGGTTGTTGTTTTACCATCTCAACATCAAACCACTG
Source organism: Bos grunniens (assembly GCF_055505025.1). Lineage (NCBI taxonomy): Eukaryota > Metazoa > Chordata > Mammalia > Artiodactyla > Bovidae > Bos > Bos grunniens. The sequence goes on from NC_141182.1 coordinate 9,717,753, forward strand.
GGCCCAGAGAAACCTCAGATGTTGGAGAATATCAAATACTGTCTCTTTTTGCTTTTTGCTGGTAGATCTGACACACCTTTGAACCTTCAAAGGCCGCAGTAATCAATGATGTGAGGAGACGCGCAACATCGCGTGCATCATTGCGAAGACGAATTTATTAATGTAAACGGCGTAGAGTGGAATAGCGGTCAGGGCTGAATTAAAATGTGAGAATCAGTAACCCAACAAAAACCAGAGAACAAAGGAAGGAGAGAGACAGGGAACAGGCTGATGAAAGACACTTTGCTGATTCGGGACTTCACTGAAGAGCGCTAGATAAAAGGGAGATTGTTGCTTAAGTTGGCTAATATAACCCTGGCGTCTTAATTAAAATGTCTTTAACAAAAGAGGGAGAGGACTAGTACTGAAAGTTTGGGGGAGGCCTCAATGAAAGAAAATAAATTTACCTAGGGGAAGAGAAGAGGATGATTTAGGTTAAATTTTGAGAACTTTCTAAGCAAAATAATCTTGAATTTCAGCCATAAAGGATATTTAAAAATTGGTTGGACAACAGAGACAATTGTCATTGTGGCCAGGGCAGGAAGCAGCTTTCTAATTTTAGAGTTCGCTACCATAACATCAAGAAGTTAAGGACCGAAAACAAAGAAAATGGATAAAAACAGGAGGAACCAGCGTCTCAAAAATCAACTCAATGCAGAGAGTGAGTCCTAGATTTAGGTGTGTGCTTCTCCCGTTTCTTAAGGATGGCCTTCTGTGTCCTTCCTGCTTGCTGTATCTGAGAAGGAACGTGCTGTTCCTAAGAGGAGGGTTGATTTCACCCCTGCTGTCGGGAAGTTTGCTTCGGGGCCGTCTTTCTGAAACTATGAGGTGTTGTTTCAGGGGCTCCAAAGAGCTGCAGTACCATCGTCCTTTATGTCTCAATGCAGAAGAGAATTCAGTGAGAGTCAGAGTGATAGATGAGAAGTGATTTAATAGGATGCTTACGAGGCTTACGAGTGGGAGGGTAACAGATACTGTGCCCCAAGAACTTACTGGGCTGCAGTTCTAGAATCAAGAAAAAAGTGGAGAGGGGGAGAACTGCTTTGTCCTTCTTGAATAAAGGTCACGTTTCCACCATCAGCTCCGCCTCCAGGTTGGGCAGGAGAGTTTTCTTGTCCCTACATGGTCAAGCTGGGTCCACAGATTACTCCTTTCTATATGCAGAGAGCACGTCCTGGGATTATTAGCTCACTGGAGAGGGTGTGGGTCTCATGCCAGCATTGTTTTATGGTTTTGGAACATGTCCTGTGCTTCTGTTGCCTGCTTTTGTTGCTAAGCAAGCCTGCTTTCTTGAGTAATCATTAACTTACAGGGGTCTCTCATAGTTTTTCTACTTACAATCCCCTAGTGGGATTAACTATTTAATCACCTACTTTTTCCCTTTATTCTGTCCCTGTCATTTTTTCCGGATCACCATAAAATTTTGCCTGAGAAGCTGTTTTAAAAAAGCAAAGAAGCACTTAGTTTTATACCTGATAAAGCCATACAGCGTTCTCCTCTGTGTCCATCCTAGAACAACCCAGTGACATCCGTCATCATCCAGTCTCTCCTTGAGCTGGGCATCTGCGAGGTCAAGCCTCATTGCAGGGTGGCTGTGCCAGCCATAGCCAGTGCTGGCTTCTGCCAGCTAATGAGGCAATGCAGCTATCGGAGGGGGGTTGGCAGGGAGAGCAGATGTCCATTTCAATCTAATAGTTAAATGCATCAGGTGTTAAGTAAAAACTCAAGAGATTTCTCTGAGGTTGCCTTAAGGAGTGGAAAACCCAAAATCTCCTTTGGAAAAAGAAGAAAAAAGATGGGCTTGCCATCTGCTATTTGATGGCACTCATTACACAAACAGATAGTGATTAAATAACCTTTATTAAAGCTTAAAAATTGAAGCATGCATGTGTGTTCAAGTGTGACCTGGCAGAAGAAAGCCAGAGTTAATAGAAGCAATCCAGGAACCACTGTGGACCCTGAACTGGAGAATGACACGCAGAGTGTACAACAGTCATCTGTTATGGGGTGTGTGTGTGTGTGTGTGTGTGTGTGTGTGTGTTCTCCCATAGGTAGACAAGACTAGAGGTGAGTGAAGGAAGAATAGCCAGGTTAGAGGGACACAGGACAGAAAAGGCATAAAGTCACGAGAGAGGGTGGCACATTTGGGCAAAAGCAGCGTGGTTGGAGCTATAGGAGTTGCAGCCAAAGAGGTGTGTTGGAACCTTGTGGGGATGCCCAGCCTTGTCAGGATCACATCTGTTTCCAGTGGTGACTAGCGGTTGGCAACAAGACAGAGGTCCTTTAAAGTGTTCATAAATTTTGACCTCAGTTCAGTTCAGTTCAGTCACTCAGTCGTGTCCGACTCTTTGCGACCCCATGAATCGCAGCACGCCAGGCTTCCCTGTCCATCACCAACTCCCGGAGTTCACTCAAACTCATGTCCATCGAGTCAGTGATGCCATGCAGCCATCTCATCCTCTGTTGTCCCCTTCTCCTCCTGCCCCCAATCCCTCCCAGCATCAGAGTCTTTTCCAATGAGTCAACTCTTTGCATGAACTGGCCAAAGTACTGGAGTTTCAGCTTCAGCATCATTCCTTCCAAAGAACACCCAAGACTGATCTCCTTTAGGATGGACTGGTTGGATCTCCTTGCAGTCCAAGGGACTCTCAAGAGTCTTCTCCAACACCACAGTTCAAAACCATCAATTCTTCGGCACTCAACTTTCTTCACAGTCCAACTCTCACATCCATACATGACTACTGGAAAAACCATAGCCTTGACTAGACGGACCTTTGTTGGCAAAGTAATGTCTCTGCTTTTAACTATGCTATCTAGGTTGGTCATAACTCTCCTTCCAAGGAGTAAGTGTCTTTTAATTTCATGGCTGCAATCACCATCTGCAGTGATTTTGGAGCCAAAAAATGAAACTAAGCCATGCCCTGTGGGGCCACCCAAACAAGCAGGTTATGGTGGAGAGGTCTGACAGAATGTGGCCCACTGGAGAAGGGAATGGCAAACCACTTCAGTATTCTTGTCTTGAGAACCCCATGAACAGTATGAAAAGGCAAAATGATAGGATACTGAAAGAGGAACTCCTCAGGTCGGTAGGTGCCCAATATGCTACTGGAGATCAGTGGAGAAATAACTCCAGAAAGAATGAATGGATGGAGCCAAAGCAAAAACAATACCCAGCTGTGGATGTGACTGGTGATAGAAGCAAGGTCCAATGCTATAAAGAGCAATATTGCATAGGAACCCGGAATGTTAGGTCCATGAATCAAGGCAAATTGGAAGTGGTCAAACAGGAGATGGCAAGAGTGAACGTCAACATTCTAGGAATCAGCGAACTAAAATGGACTGGAATGGGTGAATTTAACTCAGATGACCATTATATCTACTACTGTGGGCAGGAATCCCTTAGAAGAAATTTTGACCTAGTACTCCCAATTTTGCTAGTACATTCAAAGGAATCCTTTTTAGAGAAAAACAAACAAGTAAGCAAAGGAAACTTTACATACAGTGATATTTTATTTGCATTTTAATAAGAGAGTTGGAAGAACCTAAATGTATGGGCACATCAGTCACCAGGGGAATGGTTAAATACGGGCTGATGCATTCACATGATGTACTGTGCAGCCATCAAATGCTGTTCATAGAATTTGCAACATGGGAGGGAAGAAAGCTTGTTATTTATCATTTGGTTCAAAAAACAAGATACAAAATTGTCCAGACCAATTTCAACTTGAACAAGAAGTATATTAAAATTAGGAAGGAAGTATTCATTTACTCACAAGCCTGTATCAGACAAACAGAAATACTGTTCTGCATAGTATATATTCAGAATAGTATTTCTGTTTGTCTAATACAGGCTTATGAGTAAATGAATTATTTTTTTCTGATTATAAATAGAAAAGCTTCATTGTAGAAACTTTGAAATATATACATATATATTAGAAATACTAGTTCTCAAATTCTTACCTCAGTGTCTGCTTCCAGGGAGCCCAGACTGAGTGTTGAGGTCCTGGTTGCTGTGAATCTACTATCCAGTGGGCTCCTGTATAAGAGGGAAGGGTGGGTCATGAAGAACCTGCAGGTGGGCTGCAGTAGAGCAGGTGAAAGGTGATGATCAAGGTTCAGGGAAGGTGGTGCCTGAGAAGGAAGAGATAGTGTCCAGGGAAAATCCCCCTGGTGGAATCTGTAGGAGTCGGCAACCACTCGGGGGTGCAGTATGATGGAAACAAGTAAACCATCCATAGGACTAAGCCTCTAGCCCTTCAACAGCTGAGAAGAGGGAGACGGGAAGCCTTGTGGGTTTGGGCAGGAGTGGGTGGAAGGCCAGGACTCAATTTGGCTTGAGACACGTTGAGTCTGAGGTACCCGCAGGATAGTCACATAGCATCAGCTGTGAAACTTCCACCCAAAAAGCACACGACAAACACCTGATGTGTATGCACTGAACTGAAAGCCCTGTTTTTCCACGTGTGGGTTTTCTACCAGGCACTTTCTCTGAAGGCCAGTCACACGTTTATGAGTTCATGCTGACCGGAATGCCTGGGATCTGGGCTACGTGCTCATGCATCTAGAGTACATACTCAGACGCATACAGCTGTTGAGGCTGGACTATGTATGTGTATTACAAAAACAAGCCCATCTGTAACATTCTGCAAGATGCCTCCAGGTGTTCAGAAGTAGCTCTTTACCATGAATATTTTGTCAATGCCAGAGCAGATAGAGGAAAATTGTATCCATTATAATCCCATTACCGTCACACGTGGTTGAATGGACCTCTGACTAAAGAATCTAAATATGTTTAAAACATTTTTCACCTCCAGTGAAACCAGCAAGTCCTGATTTGTGTTGTTTCTGCTTCTGCTAGATTCATGAAATATTTTGGAAGCAATTTCGTCTTGGAAGCATGATTTGGCAAATTTTCATCCCAAGCATTTTCTTTTGTTTATTATTATTATTTTAACTAGTGGTTCTATCATGGGGAAATTGGTGTTTTAGAGTAAGTGATAGAATATGTCTGTGGGGGGAGTTGTTTTACTTGTGTTTTATTTCAAAGTTCAACTTTTCAAAGAATAACTAGCAGAAAGGAAAGTTTTATTTTTAAAAATGTGTTCTGTAGGGGTGACCCCTCAGCTCTGACAGAGCAAGGTCTAGGGCAAGATCAGATCCCAGAAGTTTGCTTAAAACCACTCAGGGTCTTCTCCTGGCCCTCAGGATTCAGAGCAGTCCTGTGTGGGTGGAAGAGGTCTTGCCTCTCCGCTCGTTCCAGCCTTTTCTTAAGCAGCACTCTCCCTGCCCCCGCCCTTCTGGTCCCTGGCCACGTTCTGCCTCTGTGCCCTTTCATCTGCTGTCCCCCTGGCCTGGAACTCTCTCTCTTCCTTGTTTCCCTGAAGGTTCGAACCCCACTTGGCCTTCAGGTCTCAGCTCAACTCATTTCCTCTAGAAAGCGATAGTCTTATACTAGGTGGTCCTAAGGGTGAATGTTCTAAAAAGATTCCATAGATTCACTTAATGCACAAAACACTGAACCCCATAGGATGAAAGAATCCAACCAGAGTGTGGCCATTGTCTTGCTGTAGAGACTGTGTCTCTCTGGTGGAGGAGGTCAGTGTGGCATCATAGACATGGTATGCACAGACTTATCAGACACTACTGTGCAGCAAATACCCTGAACCAGGCACTATGCCGAGCCCACTCCCCAGATTAGCCCAATTCTTACAGTTGCTGCTAAGTCGCTTCAGTCGTGTCCGACTCTGTGTGACCCCAGAGATAGCAGCCCACCAGGCTCCCCCGTCCCTGGTATTCTCCAGGCAAGAACACTGGAGTGGGTTGCCATTTCCTTCTCCAATGCATGAAAGTGAAAAGTGAAAGTGAAGTTGCTCAGTCGTGTCCAACCCTTAGCATGGACTGTAGCCTACCAGGCTCCTCTGTCCATGGGATTTTCCAGGCAAGAGTACTAGAGTGGGGTGCCATTGCCTTCTCCAATTCTTACAATAGCCGTATATTAATTTAATAATTCGTTTATTTAATAAATACTTTAAAAGGACTTTTTGGACTCCTCCCATAATGCCCGGCCTTGTGCTGGGAACCAGGTGACACAGCAGCAAATGAAAAAGCTGTGTTGCCTGACCTCATGGAGCTGTTGGTCTGTGCAGAAGCAGATGGTGATGAACCCTGAATGGATGTGTAATCAATCAGAACGCTGAAAGGTGTGCTCTGGATATAGAAGGCAGGCCGCCAGGAACCCCTGCAGCAGAAGAGACTGAAGAAGGCTAGAAGGGGTGCTCGAGCTGAGAGTAGATGGCTGGATGAAAGGGAAGGGCCATCCAGGCAGAAGACAGGAGAGGTGATGAGGTTCAGCACCAGGGAAAAGCCCTGAAGTAGGCCTTTGCACCCGAGGATGCTGAGGCAGCTCTCGTGGCAGAAGCAGAGCCAGGAGGACACCGAGGGCACCTAAAGCTGCAGGCATCATTGGGAGCCGAACCTGCGGGCCCTCCCGGTCTCGGTAATGTTGGTGCCTTCATCCTTTCACAAAGGGAAGCAAACAGTCGCATCAATGAGATGAAGGAGAACGTTCTAAAAGATCTGTTGGCTGCTGGACAGAGAACTGGAGTCACCACTCTAATTGCAAATTCCTCTGGTAAAACCTTCTTTTTCTCTATTGATTGTTTTGACCAAAGCCTTTTCTTTTCTACCCTAAGAATACTTAACAAAAATGACTGTCACATGCATTCCCCTCCCCAACAGGGGTTGAACTTATTTTTTATTATTTTTCTCTGTCCTTTTTAAAAATTATTATTTTATTTTTAATTAATTTATTTAATTGGAGGCTAAATACTTTATGCTATTGTAGTGGTTTTTGCCATACATTGACATGAATCAGCCATGGGTGTACATGCGTTCCCCATCCTGAACCCCCCTCACACCGCCCTCCCCATCCCATCCCTCAGGGTCACCCCAGCACACCAGCCCTGAGCACTCTGTCTCATGCATAGAACCTGGACTGGCAATCTATTTCACATATGGTAATGTACATGTCACATGCATTTTTCTTGGAGCTTCCCTGGTGTCTCAGCTGGTAAAGAATCTGCCTGCAATGCAGGAGACCCCAGATCGACTCCTGGGTTGGGAAGATCCCCTGGAGAAGGGAACAGCTACTCACTCCAGTATTCTGGCCTGGAGAATTCCATAGACAGAGGAGCATGTTTATTGGAAACTTATTACTTCCTTGGTGCTAATCATTCAGTTGCTCTGCCATGGACCTTCACATTGTGAGGTTTCTTATTTGGGGATCAGTTCAGTTCAGTTCAGTTGCTCAGTCGTGTCCAACTCTTTGCGACCCCATGAATTGCAGCATGCCAGGCCTCCCTGTCCATCACCAACTCCTAGAGTTCACTCAAACTCACATCCATCGAGTTGGTGATGCCATCCAGCCATCTCCTGTCGTCCCCTTCTCCTCCTGCCCTCAATCCCTCCCAGCATCAGTCTTTTCCAATGAGTCAACTCTTCACATGAGGTGGCCAAAGTATTGGAGTTTCAGCTTTAGCATCAGTCCTTCCAATGAACACCCAGGACTGATCTCCTTTAGAATGGACTGGTTGGATCTCCTTGCAGTCCAAGGGACTCTCAAGAGTCTTCTCCAACACCACAGTTCAAAACCATCAATTCTTCGGCCCTCAGCCTTATTCACAGTCCAACTTTCACATCCATACATGACTACTGGAAAAACCATAGCCTTGACTAGACGGACCTTTGTTGGCAAAGTAATGTCTCTGCTTTTGAATATGCTATCTAGGTTGGTCATAACTTCACTTCCAAGGAGTAAGCATCTTTTAATTTCATGGCTGCAATCAGCATCTGCAGTGATTTGGGAGCCCAGAAAAATAAAGTCTGACACTGTGTCCACTGTTTCCCTATCTATTTCCTGTGAAGTGATGGGACCAGATGCCATGATCTTAGTTTTCTGAATGTTAAGCTTTAAGCCAACTTTTTCACTCTCCTCTTTCACTTTCATCAAGAGGCTCTTTAGTTCCTCTTCACTTTCTGCCATAAGGGTGGTGTCATCTGCATATCTGAGGTTATTGATATTTCTCCCAGCAATCTTGATTCCAGCTTGTGCTTCTTCCAGCCCAGCGTCTCTCATGGTGTACTCTGCATATAAGTCCCTGAAAGTGACACTATTGGAGAAATTGTTTCTGATATCACTGGTGGTCACTTCTAGAAAAGCAGGTCTGCATCCATTTCTCCCAGCTGTACACCAGCAGGCCTTGACAAGCAGGTATGGTGGCATAATTTCCAATAGCAGGTTGGCTTCACTCCACCCTAGGAACCCACCAGCCATCACCTCCCCATCCCACCCCAGCTTTAAAATTAGCTCCATAACACACACTTCCAAACTAATGGACAATTTCTACGTCACCACATTTTATTGTCAGCATAACTGTCCTGTAAACCTGCAACAGATGACTCAGCTCAGCTGATATTTGGCCTCCAGAATATCAGGGAAAGAGCTGGAAACAACACAAACTTAGTGTGTTAGCCCTCCAGCCTCCTAAATTTCCTGCTGAAAGTTTGGTATTTGTGGTCTGTCCTTCCTTTAAGTAGGCAAGCTTCAGCGCCAGGAGGTAATAAAGCAAACTTTAAATTTCACCCCAGGTACAGAAAGCTGGCTGAATCCTGCGTTTGATTGCATATGCAATGCGAACCCTCCTTTCAGCACAATGAGATCAGCCACCAGAATGGAATAAATTGGAGATTGATTTCTGCTGCCCCATTCATTTGCAGAAATTTGCAGACAATTAAACTGTCCCCCTGCAGACAGGTAGAGCGTGTTCCTTTTAGCCTGATGCTGATGAGATTTGCTGCCCATCCTCTGCAAAGGCTAGGGTTGTGATTCTCCAGTTCTGATTGAGTAAAGAACTCTCTCCAGGCACAGCCTGGACCGGGCAGGCCCTGGGGTCAGAGAGGCCTGGGTTCCCATCTCTCACTCAAGCCCTCAGAGACTTTAGAGTCTCTTGTGTCTTTGAATGTCAGGAAAATAGGCATGGTGGTTCTGCCTGCAAGCTGTTGAAGAGATTGAATGAGGTAATGTCACAGTGTGCCAAGGACAGTGCTGTGCATGGCAGCTATTCACTCAGTGGTGGTGTTTCCTTTGGCAGACTCACGGGTCTGCCAAGATGCCAAGCATATCTTAGGATTAGAAAGATAAGAAAGAAACAGGCTATGGCCTTCAGACTTGTGTCCAGAACCCAAGCATCAAACTCTTCAAAACAATCGTTCTCAGGACCCTTCAACTGTTATAGCCATGCGTTCTGGGAAACAAACTCACTCAGAAGGACAATGCAGATAGTGGAGTGCAATTTATTACACTGGCGGGCCCAAGGCAGAGTCTCCTCTTAGCCAAGGACCCCGACCAGCATTTGTGAAAATCTTTGATACCCCATGTATACGTATCTGAACCCACCACCCCAATTTCCTTGAGACTTACATAAAACAAAGGAAGGGTAAATACAATCACAATAACCCCATTATTCAAGTGTTACCAAGTGTTAGGTGTTCAAACAGTTAATAATCAATAAGCCTGCGGTTACACTCTGAGAGATACAGAAAGAATTTATGACCTGTCCAGAGGCAGGGGTGATTAGAGTATGTTTTCTCTTAGGCGATGAGTAGCCTGGGTGTGATCTTCAAGATTCCCCTGTCCAGAGGGGGTCCTATCCTTCTATTGTAGTTTCCATAGGCACTAAGCAGAGTCCAGAGTCCATCGGAGAGGTGGCCGAGCATGATCAGCATGAACAGGCCTAAGACGGGGTCCAGGCCCTACGAATTCCTTCTTCACAACCAGACACGGAATTCAGACCCAAAGCATGAAACCAGTCAAGGCTTCTCGCTGCCCCGGAAGCACATCCTACCTTCTCTTCAGGATCAACAGAACTGTCCACCCTCGGGTGGTGCTGACACACACACGAGTCTGCTGGTGCTACCCCTCCTCCACCCCTGCTTCAGCCAGAGCACTGCTTCCAGCTTCTGCAATGCTTTGCCCTGTTAAAATAGCTTCTCCTAGCACATAATTTTGCCCCAAATTTACCAAGTAGGAGAGAGAACAAAGCCAGTGGCTTGTGGCTTCTTTACAAAGTTGTTGCTATTTTCCCCTCTCATTTATAACCTAAATGCTGAGACAGGAACTGGGAGGGTAGAGGGAGGGGGTGGGGACATACGTCTTTTCTGGCCACTGTCTGTGCCTCGGGATGCTGGCCCATGAAGGCCCTCTGACACATAGCAAGACAGGTCCAAGCTGCTGTCTGGCCTGGGTTTAGTGTGAAGAAAGCAGGGCCATGTCTCTCAAACAACACCACTTTCTTGGAATGGCTCATGGAAGACTTTTCAGCCTTCAGCTGGGTGTGTGGGAGGGAGCAATGACAGCCAAAACACGGAGCGCAGTGCCCGCGGTTCAGTGCCAGTCTGTCCCTTCACGTCTGGAGCACCAGCCCAGTTAGTCTCTGCTCTGGACAGCTTGGCTTGACGGGGTCCTGGGTGGGTTCCCTGGGGACAAGCCTTGTGACTCAGATCTGCGTGGAGAAGCTTCACTGCGGAGGCGTGTCTGCATCCACACAGAGATGAGGGCAGCGGCAGGGCAGTGGGAGGAGCGGAACCGAGGAGTGAGGACGCAGTTACAGGGAGGCTCAGCCAGCCTGGGGCCGGCGGGAGTCGAGATGCTTGTGGGTGTGCTCGCACCGGAGGCCAGGGAATGGGTTCTACATATGACTTACCAAAACGGCGTCCCTTCCTGCCGCACGATCTTCACATCAGTTAGAAATGGAATTGTAAAGTTTAAAAATAAAATAAAATTAAAAAAAAAAAAGAAATGGAAATGGAGTCCGTGAAAACACACCGTGATTCCCTTGTATGAAATGTCCTGAGAAGCAAACGTATACAGACAGAAAGTAGATTCACTGGTTGCCAGCAGCTGGGACGCAGAACAGGGGAGTGAGTGAGCATACGGGAGAAGGCTGATGGAAGTGTTCTAAAATTAGTTTGTGATGATTGCACAACTTTGTAAACTTCCTGATAATTATTGCATTGCACCCTTATGATGGGTGACTGTAAACGTATGTAAATTGTACTCGGATAATATTAATATATTAAACATATTGTGGGGAGGAAGGAGGCAGAGGGGTTCCAGCCAGGTAGAGTTGAACCTGACTCTCCTTTCCCCAAATTAAAGCTCAGATTTGCATTTTAGGGGGAATTTCATTATGCTGTGAAGACGTTCGAAAAAGAAAGAAATTCAACAAACAAACATTTCTTTACTTTATCCCTTAAAACCTGTTTCTCACATAGAAGCCAGCATGAAATATGTGTGTGTCTATTTTAATTGTAAGTGGGCTCATGTCATTCTCCAGCTTAAATCCTTCCCACATAAACAAATAAAAACACCTTCGCATGACTCATGTTTCGTGCAGAGTTAAAACCTCAGTCCGCTCAATTGTCTGCATAGCTGGCCATCCAGGATCCGGATTCCCTTTACCAGCTCCTTGGCCTGTCTCCTCTGCTCCCCCAGGCCATGGGCTGCCTCCCTGCAGCTCACAAGTGCCAGCATCTGTTCCTGCTACTGGCAGTCCCTGTGCCCACATAGCATCTTCCTTCCTTCATCCTGCAAGGCCACCTTCCCAGTGGCCCCTTCCCCACTAGACCGTCAGCTCCATGCCTCTGTACACTCAGCCCTTTCTGCCTGTCTGTCCTCCTGGACTGTGCTCACTGTCTGTCTCCTCCCTCCAGAATGAGAGGGCACGAGGGCAAAGAACTTCTCTCTCTCCTGCACTGCACTATCCCAGATGCCGAGAATTACTCCTACAAGGGAAGCAAGGGATCCATAGAGAGTTTTTGAGGAAATGAATGAATATAAATCTACTCTTCCTCCCCTTGTTAATTCTTCAACCTTCTTCCCTTGGCCTCCACCTTCCCCTCTGTTCCCTGGCCCCTCCCCTGTCCATCACAGTTGTGGGGACCTCCCCTTTATTTCCAAGGTGCTCTTTGGGACTGTGTGATGTGATGCTCCCAGGTAGCATGAAACTTGCTTTTAATGCACTGCCAGTTTCTCCCGAGATGGAGAAGTAGGGAGGGAAGCAAATGAGACTGTAAACCCTACCTAATGCCCTACGACAGAGAGACACAGGCCTGGATCAGCCCATGGGAGACAAAGGATGTTTATGTCAGGGTGACAATCCCCTGTAATAGAAGGTAACATGAGGGAGCCTCCCCGAGGACACAGCTCTGCCCCTTTGACTTACACAAGATTGGACGAGGCTGCTGTAGGCCTCCAGCCATTCCAGGCTCAAAGACCGGACGGATCGTTGGTCACTGACTGCAGGGTTATAGGGAGGGTCCCATGGGAGGCACATGGCTAGTCTCTCACTTTCCTTTGTATGCCCCGTGTGTGTGTGTGTGTGTGTGTGTGTGTGTATGACACTGTCTGATGGATTCTGAATGTGTGTGAACATGTGCATGAGTGTTTGTGTTTGGGGAAAGCGAACTTTGATGTCAGTGTGCGTGTGCCTGGTGGTCTGGAAATCTGGAAGTGGCTGCATGTCTGCAAGTGTCTCTTTAAGGTCTGGCACAAGGCCACACGCAGCTGACTTACTCACACCTAAAAGGTGCTGAGCGCCTCTCTCCACCTCCTCACCTCCACAGTCCAGCATGAATAAGACCATCCTTCACATTGTGTTGTTCTTTAGAGAGTGCAGACCACCTCCGAGTGCCGTTTCTCATTTCATCCTGATAACCAAGAACACAGGCGCATTATACTCGTTTACAGATGAGAAACCCCCCTTAACCCCCCTGAGGCTGATTTCGCTCCTGACGCGCTCACTTCCCTCCTCCCTCGGGCATGCGCCTCCCCCTGGGGTCACCTCCGTCCTGTGTCTTCATGCGCCCAGCGCTGTGGCTGCCTTCCTCTCAGTCCAGCACACTTCCTGGTCTTCCCTTGTACTGGCCAACTTCTTCCCATTTCTTTCCTTTCCATCCATACCAAAATCCTTGCTTCCTCTGACACTGGACCCAGTTTAACACTGTTAAAAGTTGCTCCTCCTAAAGTCATCAGTTACCTGCTCATCCTCAAACCCAGCAGCCCTCTTACAGTATTCAGCCTGTTGGAGGGGAGGTCTGCATTGTGTAACACGGCCTTGCACTCCCTCTTTTTCCAACTAGCCTTTCTGTGGCCTTTGCTGGCCTTTTAGAGACCCGCTGGATGATCGAGTGCCTCCCTTTTCCCTCTCCACATGATCTGGAGAGTGTCAGCTTCTCCTTCACATCTAACCACTCTCGTTCGTGAGCGACTGTGGCATTTCTCGTCCTCATTCATCCTTCCCTCCTGAATGCAACTGTTGATGTTTATACAGCCTCTAGGAATCTATGTTGGGTACCCTCAAAGTCAACAAGTCACCAGTACCCAGCATCTGTGCCCAGAGCTGCCTTTTCCCCCTTTATCCTCTATCTTGTGTTGGCTGACATAAAAAACGAGGCACAGCCCAAAAGTGGAGAGGTATGCTTTGTATGGTGGATATTCTTAGGACTTCAAGCCCAGGAGACAGCATCTCATGTAAAGGCTGAGAAAACTGTTCGGAGGGAAGCCAGGATATAGAGGAGTTTTTGCAACAGCACCAGATAGCTAGAACAAAAGGTTGCTGTTAATAAAAGAAAACTAGACATCTCGAGTTGAGGAATTTAGTGCTTTTCTATGTATGAGAACATGCATAGAAGTGGGCTTACTGAAATCATCCCTTTGAAATGCGCCTCAGCCACTGGGGGCCCGTGTCCTGCGTTTTCTCACCCTGAGTTTTACTCATGCTGTGCATCCAAGTGACTGCGATATGCTGGCTAGATCCTTTGTTTCCTGATATAGCAGGCAGTGTTTTGCTCTTCACTTGGCAATGGCAGCACCAGAAGACAGGGAGTTACAACAGCCTCTTCTTTACCCTAGTGTTCTCTTCTTTCCCACGCCTCTGTCTCTTCTTCCATAAGCATCTCTTGAATTAGTCACATACTTTTAAACTTCACTGCTTCTATCTTGTCTTTCCTTGAGGTTATGGTCACATCGTGGTGCATTCAAAGGCTTCATACAATGGATTGACAAATACAAACACACACAAGTCTAGATATGCCCGTGGTATCTTGCTGCTGCTGCTGCTGCTAAGTTGCTTCAGTCGTGTCCGACTCTGTGTGACCCCATAGACAGCAGCCCACCAGGCTCCCCGTCCCTGGGATTCTCCAGGCAAGAGCACTGGAGTGGGTTGCCATTTCCTTCTCCAATGCATGAAAGTGAAAAGTCAAAGTGAAGTCACTCAGTCTTGTCCAACTCTTAGCAACCTCATAGACTGCAGCCTACCAGGCTCCTCCGTCCATGGGATTTTCCAGGCAAGAGTACTGGAGTGGGGTGCCATTGCCTTCTCCGATGGTATCTGGATTGTCAGTCAAATCAGATGCTATGGCTCCTCCATGGTCCCAGTCACAGAGAATCACTTGGCTTCAGAGCACACAGACAAAATCTCATTAGCACAGACCTGACCAAGGGTGAACATTTGTTGACAAACACATAGTTAATAGATATATGCATAAATCACAAACAATGACAGATAGATAAATGCATAAATCAGAAAGACAGAGGTGAAACCACAGTCGTGGACCAGTTTTGTTTTGTTGTTGCAGTCCCTGCCATTGTAAGGCAAATAAGTTAAGAGTTGGAAGAAAAAGGATGCTCTGCGTACCACGGTGGGCTCAGAAAGTCCAGCGCACATGGACGCTTCTCTATAATCAGTGGGTCACTCCCCCATCCCTCCCTTCCAGAAGCTGTTTCCTAACCTGAGACTCAGAGCCTCCTGCTTCTCTTCAAAGGCACTTTAGGCCCAGGGGTCCACACCATTATTACTACCAAGCTTCAAGGATGTGAGAGTTGAGGAAATGGACTGGCAGCTGTGGGCTTCAGTAGCTGGTGGGCTGGGAGGACACCAGAGGTAGGAATGGGGACTTAGGAACTGGACCACTCTGGTCACCCAGCGGGACAAAAGTACCACCCATTCACAGGCTCACAAACACAAATGAGTTCTTTATGGTAAACAAGGGAAGGTTTGTTGCTGACAGTGAGTATGCTTTTCATTACTTTAGATACATTTTCACATATTGTCATAATGGAAACTTACTTTTGCTCTATTATAGAGCAGAATCACTAATCCCCTACATTTGCATGAGACTTTAAATCTTTTCCAACTGCTTTCCTAGGCTTTCTTTCATATGAACCTCAAGATTTTTTATTGTAAATAAGAGTCACATATTGCACATATTTTGCATTATTTTACATGTTTCCTGTTCTTTGCCTATTCCCTAATAAGCCAACAGAATCTTTATAGGTGTTATATATCAATGTTTTATGAATATAATCCGGTTTGTTGTTCCTTGTCTTCTCAGTGTCCCGTTCTCTTTCTTCTCTGCTGTTTTCTGCATGATTGGATTGGATTATTTAGTTAGTTAGTTGGTGTGTCAGTTAGGTTTTTGTTGTTTTAACCCTTCTGAGTCTTTTTGCTGTCTTTTATGTACGCATGTTCCAGTTTTCTGTCTTTGCTTGTATATTGAGTCTTTGATCATCTTAGAAATCAAGCAGTCTTTTATTTGGACTTATTCACTGAGGTTTTGAATATCATTCTTCTATGTTCAGTATAGCTTATATAAATTAGAGGGCAACCAATTCGGTATTCTATATTTTCCTACACATGTTACTTACATATTCTATCTGCTGGCTAGGTGAATTGGAGCAATTTATATAACCTCTTGGAACTTGACATTCCTCATTGGTTAGGGAGGACTAAGAGTTACTTGAGAAGTTTATTACAAATATCAGCAAAGTCACATGTAAAGTGCTAGCACACGTTCCAACACATATTTAACAGACTGTTGTTATGAGAGTGGTTTGTGGTTGTGATTGTGGAAGCAATCAAATGACGATCACAGTGGTTAGCACATGTCTTCACAACTGCCTAACGGTGACCACCTAGGAGTGTCTCCTGCCGATGGACCCAAATTTAACCCTGTCCTGAAAGTGAGCATTCAGGCGGTTTGCCATTTTTGCTCTTTATAAACGTCTCACTAAACATCTTCCTGCTTTCAGTTTGTTATTTTTCCTCTTTTGAATTTAGCATTTGGATGTATTCCTAGGAGTGAAATCAGAGAGTAGATAGAGTGTATAGAGTATAACGTGAGGGGATATGTACATTTGTAAGGTTCTTGATAAATAAATACTGCCTGATTACTTTCTGTAAGAATAACATCAGTTTATACTCCAAACAAAATCAAGAGAAAGACTTTATAGAAGCTTTCATAGCTTTTGCTGGTCTTGTTTCCTATTTGACTTTTCTTATATAGAGTTTCCTTTAAAACGATTACACATGTGTGTGTGTATACTTATGTGTATATATATCACTGTCATATGATATATACATGTAGATGCACACACATTTTATGGAGCATGGGTCAGTGATGATATTTAAATATCATTTGCCACACGATTTTCATAGAAACTACTATACGAAGTTTGAGGTGCTTACTTTTGGTACTAACTCAGATGCTTACTTTTAGTTATAGCCCTATAACACCCATCTAGCCTTTTCTTATCTCTCTTTCAATAAGAGGAAGCTTTACACCCACCTAAGTTTCCAGCTCAAATTTTATAACATCATTGGTCTCAATGTTTATTTTTATGTTTTCCTATTTTTTATGAGAAGCCACACGAGTAGTGTATTTAAAATAATGACACAGGTTCCTTTTTTGCAGCCGTTTATTTAATTTAAAAGGTGAGTTACAGATAGGCCAGAAATCCTCACAGTATTGTTCCAGTGATTGAAATTCGGGACATACTGTGTGGGGCGTGAGTTCCAGAAGTAGACCCACTAATAAAAACAAATGGCCTTTGAAAGAACATTGACTAAGATTCTCCATAATGCCAGACATAGTTTGGATGTTGAGATCGTTCTTCCTTCCTTTTCAATTGTGAATGCGAGGACCACACAGTTCGCCGTGAGAAGAGTCACTTTCGTATCCAGCAAAAGTTCGGTGGGTTAGTGACCAAGCAAGTAATCTCCTCACTTGGCAGGTTAAGAAAGGGAATACACAGCACTGCTGCTGCTGCTGCTAAGTCGCTTCAGTCGTGTCCAACTCTGTGCGACCCCATAGACGGCAGCCCACCAGGCTTCCCGTCCCTGGGATTCTCCAGGCAAGAACACTGGAGTGGGTTGCCATTTCCTTCTCCAATGCATGAAAGTGAAAAGTGAAAGTGAAGTCGCTAAGTCGTGTCCGACTCTTCGTGACCCCATGGACTGCAGCCTACCAGGCTCCTCTGTCCATGGGATTCTCCAGGGAAGAGTTCTGGAGTGGGGTGCCATTGCCTTCTCCACACAGCACTGAAGTATATATAAATCAAGACTGACATTGTGAATAGAATGATTCAGAAGATGGGATTAAATAGCTTAATGATAGTTATTGTGAATCACAATGTCAGCTTTAGTATAATTCTAATGATGTACTTGCTAACTCTAATGAGGTTTGATAGAATAAAATTAACAATGTCCAAACAGCTGTATGCTTTCACAACAAAGGAGCCATATCTCAGAGCAGACTGATACATCTTCTCTGTGGGGGATTTTAGTCAATTGATTTGTTTTTTCTCTTTTAGGATATATTTAAATTTGCAAGAACTTCTCCTGTCCCAAGACAAAAGAGGTCCATTGTGGTATCTCCCATTTTAATTCCAGAGAATCAGAGACAACCTTTCCCAAGAGATGTTGGCAAGGTAAGTCAGACAAAGACAAATGCCAAAGCATGTTTTTATTATGAGATGAGCATACACGAGGCAAACTGACTCTGGCTTAACAACCAGGAGGAATTGGCCTCAGTTCCTCTATAGTCAGAGGCCAAAGGGTTTTGCCAAGAAAAGAATGTCAAAAGGTCATGAAAAAGGGATTTTTTTTTAAAAAGTAACACCTTTGAATGTCATGATTTGAAGATCAACATGGTAGATAAAGATGCAATAGTTGTGACATGAGGGTGTCATTGGTTAAGAAATAGACTCACTGCTTTTGTGTACAATGTCCAGGCCATGAGCCAGATAAGTCCCCTTAGTATAGCAGTATGATGATATGTGTCATTTTATTTGGATCCTAGTTTTCAAATGTGTAGGTCCAGGAACACCCTTGGGGCAACTCTCTAAAAACAAAATCACATCAAAGCAATTAAACCACACTAACCAGATCTAGCAAGCACCACTGAATGAATCAGAGCACCCACTTTTCCATGAAGAAATATTTACTGCTAAATAGGCAGAAATACTGATGTTGCCTGGTCAACACACCCTCTCCCCTCAGGAAAACCGACACGGAGAATCGAATTTTAACCAGTTCATATTTTTCAGGGACCTTGGAATTGGAACAGTGGTGGTTAGTCGAGTGGATGATCTGAGTGGCTGGTGCTATTGGATTGTTTATCTATTTGTTGAAAAAAAGTGATATGGAGGTGGGAAAGAAGGAGGTGTATCTGAGAAGATATGTCTGGTTGGCTGCAATGTAGTAAGCAAGGAGACGAGTCATACATGTTGAAGTCAGAGAAGCTGGCCTGGCACGTGGGCCTTGGAGATTATGCTCACGAGTAGGGTTTTCATTGTGCCTGCAGCTGGAAACCACTGGAAGCTCTCCTAGATATGCGTGCATCTGTATGTTTGATCCCTCTGGCTGCCTTGTACGGAATGACCTGTGGGAGCAGGATGTAGGGAGGAGTGGACACAAAGAAACGTAGGGAGGAGTGGACACAAAGAAACAGCCAAGAAGAAGGTTTTATAGTGACCTACGCAAGAAGTTGGGGTGACTTGAATTATTAGAAATCTATTTCTATTGTAAACTAGAAGCATGAATAATTCAATATCCTGATAATAACCATGCTTATGATTTGAACTATCACTGTGCCAAATATTTCTTTAAGCAAAATCTTGCCAGGTTTCCAGGATATGATGCAAAGGGAAGCAGAGCCGTTGCAAGCGGAGAGTGATAGGGCTGGTGAGCGCTGACCCTTTGGGCAGCACAAGCTTCTGTGGTGGCCTTTGTGAGATTTCCCTGAAGCCAAGGGGCCAGAGTCCTCAAATCTTCAAGTTTCTGCCCCCAGAAAGTTTGAGACACAAGTTTCACCTTCGTTCTGTAGGTTTTCTTCATGTACACTTAGTATTTTCAGCCCGTGCTGTGGCGGGATGGGAGAGCAGGCACGTCGAGCGAGCAGCCAGGTGCTGCTGGTGCTTCTGGGCCGTAGCTCTTGAAGGCTAAACCAGTCCTGCTTCAAGAGCTGTGGACCGCAACTCAGCATCACCTGGCCACTTGCTCAACGTGCATTTTCTCCATCCCGCCACAGCACCATGGAACCGGAAACTCTTGGGATGGAGCCAGAAACCTGTTTTTTTTCTTGCCTTCCAAGTGATTCAGTTATGCACACTCAGGTTTATAGAGGTCCAGTCTAAAACCCTTTCTCCTCCTCTGCCTACCACTATACTGTAATACTTTCAGTAGTGGGATTTCAGTTAGTTTATTATAGCATTAAGTAGTTTACAAGGTGAATTTTCACATCTCAGTTGTCTGAAAACGTGGTTGTTCTGGCACAATTATTACTAACACCACCTATCCCCTTAAACCTGTCCAGCTTTAGACAATAAATTTTTTGTGGCCATCCTAAAGCTTCAACCCCATACATTAATCCTTCTGAGTATATTTAGGGAGTTTTCACAAGACCCTTTCTTTGAGATCAATAAGTATGTAGCTAAGGACATTCTTCTGCATGGTTTCTTACTTATTACAGCCTCAAAACACTATTTGTTTTTCTAGCCACAGACGTCTCTCCTCAGCCCCTATGTTTCTGCCCACGTGGGCTTTCAACCTGGATTCTCTACAAACAACAGCTTTTCCAAGTGCCGTAGTCTAGGAACACCGTAATGGTGTGAAAGCCTCCCAAACCTCCAGATGGCTTTTACACAATAACTGCACTGCCTTGCAAAAATTATGTGTTTGTCCACGCTTCTTAGGCCTTTGAAAGAACGTATTTTTCTCTGTGTCTGCTTGTTTTTATTCATTCCTCTTAGTCTTTTCTTTGTATCTTGTATCATATCCTAATCAGTTCCACCAACAGCTGATGAGCAAGGCTCTGTCGAACTGTGGGAGGGTGTGGGAGTCTTCACAAATACTGGGCAGGCTGGGAGAAGGGGAAGGAGACGGGAGAGGCTAGGCTCTGGCCTCCACACATCACCGCTCCCATCTACCCAAACTCTGCAAGTCAGGCAGCTCTAACTTTATAAATACAATATATCAGATTTTAGTGTAGAATGCCATATGAAGAAGAGATTCTGTGGGCATAAAGTATAAAGACAGTTGTCTTACTCTGGGTTCCCTCAGACAAGAATTCAAATGCAAGTCTTTTCTGTACCAGTAATACTGGTAATAACCTCCCAGGTGGCTCAACGGTAAGAGAATCCACCTGCCAAGCAGGAAACATGGGTTTGATCCCTGGATTGGGAAGATCCCCTGGAGAAATACATGGCGACCCACACTGGTATTCTTGCCTGGGAAATCCCATGGACAGAGGACCTGGCAGGCTACCATCCTTGGGGTTGCAGAAGTTGGACGCGACTTAGCGACTAAACAGCAACAACGGCAGCAATACAGATAAGGGAGTGCAGGAGTGAAGCGGGTGAGGGAAGGCGGGCGATTGAGAGCAGCCCATGGAGAGGCCTGTTTGCCTCTATGGTGGACTGGACTGTAGTCCCATGGAGAAAGGCTAGGAAACCATGTCAAGCACACTCTCAGGGTCATCCTGGCTGTGAGGGAGGCAGCTGGGTATTTATATACCAACCCTATCAGTCTGGTTGAGGGCTGCTCCCAGAGATGTAAATCCCTCAGCACCTCCGCTGTGCCCTGTGCCCTGCGCCAATGGGCTTCTGAAACCTGGAGGAGAGCCTTTAGGCATCGCAGCAGCTGGAAGTCCGCTGGCGTGCACTGAAGAGGTGGGGTCCAAGGTGCCGTCCAAGGGACGAGGACTGGGCACTGATGAATTCTGCTCCATCACTGAACTTGCCGTAAACGCTTCTGCTTTGCAGGCTAGGTTTTCTCTGTCTTTGTCTCGTCCCCTGATTCCAGCTCATTTCTCAACTAACTTTCTTATGCCCCATGCCTCTGAAGCCACTGCACTTGCCCCTCTCCACTAATGAGTACTTGCTACATACCAGGAGTTAAAACCTCTAAAATTCAACCCAATTCATATCAACAGGTCTATATTCCACATCTGCTATTTACAAGGCACTGTGCACAAGGCTGCTAATGTAATGGCAAATGAAACAGAGTCCTTGATCTCACAGGATTAGAGATGAGTAGAAAAAAGTCATCACAAATTCTTTGTCACAGTAGAGTGTAATCACTTTTCATCTATTGTGTTGAATTTTCATTAAAAAAAAAAAAAACATGAGGGTCATCCTCCAAGGTGCCAAACGAGGCTCTGAATATGCTGTGACCTGTCTGAGATTCAGTCACTTCAGTCGCTCAGTCGTGTCCGACTCTGTGCGACCCCATGGACTGCAGCATGTCAGGCTTCCCTGTCCATCACCAACTCCTGGAGCTTGCTCATTTGGCACCCTGAAGGATGACCTGTCCACAGTCACACACTTAATGGCAGAGGCAGGCTCTGTGCCAGCTCTTGGACATTTCACAGTCTATGCTCTTAACCAGTGAGCTCACGGCTACTCAGTGCAATCATATCCTTGCTGAGAATTACTTTCTTTAAAATATCATTAAAACTAACCTTAATTCCTTGAAATGTACCAGAAAATGAGATGATTAGAGGGCTGGGTCAATAGATAGATATACGACAAAGCAAGTAGAGGGAAATGTTAACGGTGGACTCCAAGCGAGGAGCACAGTTGATCACTGCGAACGTCTTTCAACTTTCTATGTGTTTGGAAATGTCATACTATAGTGTTGGGAAACATTAAGTTTAACTAAATATAAATTATTACAAAAGGAACAAGAGCTGGCATATTGACACAAAAGTACTGGTCTTACAATTCAAGAGAATGAATGGAGACCAAAGAGATGTCTCTCTGCTTTCTTTTTTGTCATATTTTAATCACGGTCTGAATTTCTTTAAAGAAATTTTCTTTAAAAAATTTCTTTAAAGGGTAATAATGAAAGTAAGGTGCTGCAGCAAATTAGCCCCCTGTGGCAGATTTTTCACAGCTGGAGGCTGGGCCATGTAGCATTGTATTTACAGAAAGGGTATGCAGGCAGCTGTAAGTATTAGGCAAAGTTTTGAAATATGCACGTTTTTATCTACCTGCCAAATCATTAATTAGTTGATAATTTAGCTAAATTATTAAAATGTGGGGGCTTATTTTCCATCATAACTCCCAATGTTTGTGGGAAAACAAGGGTGAAAATCCTGGTTGTGAATATACTTTCTCAAGCCTGTGAGTCCCTTCCCATTTTTGAAGTCTAGACAGCAAGGGGAATCTGAGAGTATATGTCCTGGAGAGAAATATGTAGTTCCCAACATATGCTTTTTTTCCCTCCCCCTTTATTGTGTGACTGTTTCAAAATTTGGGCCATAAATAAGTTCTCAGTTTTACCAATTTTCCCTGATAAATATTTGATTGCGTCTCTAGAGATTTTTGAGTTCTTGGGCCCGATTGATTGAGAGCAGGGGACTTTAAATCTGCGAGGCAGCAAGGAGTTCTTTGGGAGACGTATTTTATTCTGCTTTATATTAAGTTTGAAAGACAAGTCATTTATGAAATGCTTATTAGAGATTCTACTTTCATCACAAACCCTTTTCATCAAAACCAATGAAAGTACATTTTACTGAAAATCCTTTTTTTATATCCCCTATAAATTGGTAGAATGGGCCTTTAGAAGGACATCTTTAACCCATGATGGAAGAAATATGTAATGGGACCATGTGCTCTTCGTAAAGGGAATCAACATAGATCATTAGACCAAATGATGAAAACCACTCAACCAGGACCCTGCTTTGATTGTGTCATGAATGTTTAAGTCACACATGAGGACAATTTACAGCAGCTCCTAAATATTTCTCATAGTTCTGGATGTGTGGTTGGTTAGCAGTCCCCCCACATCCAGGTACTCTCTTATGCCCACCTGTGCAAAAAGGTGCCAAGGAGTCTTACAGTCTTGGAATTGAATTTGTTTCACTCAATTTAATAGTCTTTGCAGCACTTTGAGAACTCATGGGTGTCAAGTTGCATCCCTAGCAGTTGGACCAGAATGCTGATAATTAGACCTGTCTTCATTGAGCCCTGCTCCAGCTCATCTTCTTACTAACATGTAGATTTAGGATGTTTTGCTCCATCCCATGGCCTGATTTGTTTTATATAATCACCACCCGCCTTTTAAAATCCATCATTTCACATCTTTTATTCAAGTCTAACTAATATCTCATCTTAGAAATTTACATCTGTTTAATTTCCCCATTTTAAAACAAGTAGCAGTTTTATTCAGTAACTAAAAGTTTTTATTGATTTTTGTATCAGTTCAATTCAGTCGCTCAGTTGTGTCCAACTCTTTGCGACCCCATGGACTGCAGCACACCAGGCTTCCCTGTCCATCAACTCCCAAAGATTACTCAAACTCGTGTCCATCAATTTGGTGATGCCATCCAACCATCTCATCCTCTGTTGTCCCCTTCCCCTCCCACCTTCAATCTTTCCCAGCATCAGGGTCTTTTCAAATGAGTCAGTTCTTCACATTAGGTGGCCAAAGTATTGAAGTTTCAGTTTCATCATCAGTCCTTTCAATGAATATTCAAGACTGATTTCCTTTAGGATTGACTGGTTGGATCTCCTTGCAGTCCAAGGGACTCTCAAGAGTCTTCTCCAACACCACAGTTCAAAGGCATTAATCCTTCGGCAGTCAGCTTTCTTTATAGTCCAACTCTCACATCCATACATGACTACAGGAAAAACCATAGCTTTAACTAGACGGACCTTTGTTGGCAAAGTAATATCTCTGCTTTTTAATATGCTTTCTTAGGTTGGTCATAGCTTTTCTTCCAAGGAGCAAGCATCTTTTAATTTCATGGCTGCAGTCACCATCTGCAGTGATTTTGGAGTCCAAAAAAATAAAGTCTGTCACTGTTTCCATTGTTTCCCCATCTATTCCCATGAAGTGATGGGACCAGATGCCACGATCTTAGTTTTCTGAATGTTGAGTTTTAAGCCAACTTTTTCACTCTCCTCTTTCACTTTCATCAAGAGTCTTTAGTTTTTCTTCACTTTCTGCCATAAGGGTGGTGTCATCTGCATATCTAAAGTTATTGATGTTTCTCCCGGCAATCTTGATTCCAGCTTGGCTTCATCCAGCCTGGCATTTTGTATGATATACTCTGCATGTAAGTTAAATACGCTGGGTACAATATACAGCCTTGACATACTCCTTTCCCGATTTGGAACCAGTCTGTTGTTCCATGTCCAATTCTAACTGTTGCTTCTTGACCTGTTTACAGATTTCTCAGGAGGCAGATTTCTCAGAGATGGTAATCCCATCTCTTTAAGAATTTTCCATATTTTGGTGTGGTCCACACACTCAAAGGCTTTGGTGTAGTCAATAAAGCAGACATTTTTCTGGAACTCTCTTGCTTTTTCTATGATCCAGCAGATGTTGGCAATTTGATCTCTGGTTCCTCTGCCTTTTCTAAATCCATTTTGAATATCTGGAAGTTCATGGTTCATGTACTGTTGAAGCCTGGCTTGGCGAATTTTGAGCATTACTTTGCCAGGATATGAGATGAGTGCAATTTTGTGGTAGTTTGAGCATTCCTTGGCATTTTCTTGCTTTGGGATTGGAATGAAAACACCTTTTCCAGTCCTGTGGCCACTGCTGAGTTTTCCAAATTTGCTGGCATATTGAGGGCAGCACTTTCACAGCATTATCTTTTAGGATTTGAAATAGCTCAACTGGAATTCCATCACCTCTGCTAGCTTTGTTGTATAGGAGAGAAATTTTAATATTGGTGATATGTTTTAATTATAATTTAAGTGATCATAGCTGGTTTCTTGTTAGAAAGGAGTTAACAGAGCATTATATAGCCAGTCTGTATGTTTCCAACAAATTTTAATTTTCCACAGTGGCAGAGAAGCCAGCAGATAAATTGCTTGGCAGTCAACCATTATGTCAGGTCATATAAGCATCCTTTAATATTGGCAATGCCCAAAGCCTCAGTGCTGAAAATTTCTTGGTGAGATGAGCTGCAGAAGTGATTTCTATATTCAGCGACCCCAGTTGTACATACCTCTTTCCAATTTCCAGGACTGAACTCTTCTCACTTCCTGGGACACACCTTCTTCATCCTCACTCTGCATGGCCACCCCATTTACACTCTAAGGCAGCACATCGAGTGGAACACTTTCTCCATTGCAGAACGTCCTACGTCTACTCTGGCAGCGTGACAGCATCTAACTGCAGGTGTTGAGCACTTGCAATGGGGCTGCTGCTGCAATTGATGAACTTTTATACTTCATTAAATTTTAACATATTTATTTATCTATATATCCACTTACTAATTTATTTTTGGCTGTACCATAAGGCATGCGGGATCTTAGCTCCCTCATGATGGATCAGACCTGTGCCCCCTGTATGGGGAGCACAGAGTCTTAACGGCCTTCCAGGGAAGTTCCAAAATATAATTAATTTTATTTTGAACTTAAAAACTACTACTTGATCCAATTATTGCAACAACTTCTCATGTGAATGCAACTTTTCAACTGTAATTCCTTTTTTTTTTTTTTAATAAAGTATAGCAGGAGACACAAGAGACATGGATTTGATCCCTGGGTCAGAAGATCCCCTGGAGTAGGAAATGGCAACCCACTCCAGTATTCTTGCCTGGAAAATTCCATGGAGAGAGGAGCCTGGTAGTCTCCAGTTCATAGTGTTGCAAAGAGTCAGACTGACTGAGCACGCACGTACAGATACACACAAAATTGATTTATTAAAACAATACAGTGTTAGTTTCACTGCAGTACTCTTGCCTGGAAAATCTCATGGACAGAGGAGCCTGGTAGGCTGCAGTCCATGGGGTGCTAAGGGTCGGACACGACTGAGCGACTTCACTTTCACTTTTCACTTCCATACATTGGAAAAGGAAATGGCAACCCATTCCAGTGTTCTTGCCTGGAGAATCCCAGGGACGGGGGAGCCTGGCGGGCTGCCGTCTATGGGGTCGCACAGAGTCGGACACGACTGAAGCGACTTAGCAGCAGCAGTGTTAGTTTCAGGGGTATACCAAAGTGATTCAGTTACATGTACATATTTTTTCAGATTATTTTCCATTATAGGTGATTATAAGATACTGAATCTATCTTGTAAATTTTAATCTAGATACAGATAAAGTATTTTGTTGAAAATATGTCTAAATTGAAATATAAGTATAGAACGTTAAAACAGTACACACACACACGAAAGAGTGGAAAGTATCTCATTAATAATCCTTATATAGATGTCATATTGCAATAAAATTATTTTGGATATATTAGTATAATTAAAATTAACCTCAAATGTTTTTTTTCTTTATTGTTTTAATGTGTCTACCAGAAAATTTTAACTTATTTATATGGTTCATGTTATATTTCTGTTGGGCAATGCTGGGCTAAAGCCTATTTTTGATACAGTCTCCTCCATGAAAGTTTGTCTTTGATCTCCTTTACACATTTGTTTATACCTCTTAGATGACACAACACATTTTGGGCAGCAGTGTAATTGCTTTTGTATTTTTTTTATCTTCACATTAACTGTAATTTACCAAGAATAGTGAGTGATCTATTAACACCTAGTAGGGACTCAAATATTCTTTGACTTGAATTCAAGCCAGGTCTATGGCTGGTTGACTAAGGTATTCACTGGTTACTAATTTAAGTGATCATAGCTGGTTTGTTGTTAGAAAGGACTTAACAGAGCATTATATGATCAGTCTGTATGTTTCCAACAAATTTTAATTTTCCACAGTGGCAGAGAGGCTACCAGATAAATTGCTTGGCAGTCAACCATTATGTCTGGTCATATAAGCATCCTTAGCAGATTGTGATAGATTTGATGCTGATTGATTTTGTGTGAGTGTGTGTGTGTGTGTTTGTGTGTGTGTGTGTGTAGAAAGAGAAAGAGAAAGAGTAAAAGGGAGTAGGAGAGAGAAAGAGGGGGAAAGAGTGAGCAAAGATAGTGCCTGTATTTCTGCATCTGCTTATATATGCAATGATATTTTAAATCTACTCAAATAAAAAACTCAAAACTTCTGATCACAACTGAACAGAGTTAATTCTAATTTATTTTGACTAAGTCTAATAAAAGCTTATATTCACTATTAACAAGTGTTGCCCTCTTTCTGCAAAGTTTAATTAATGGTAAAACATAATTGAGTTGTTTTGGTTCTTCGCCAAATACATATATATGCAAAAATCCCCTCCATGATATACATCCAGCAAATAAAGGCATCTTAGTCTGTAGAGGAAGCAATATTTTTAGCCCTGAGTTTATCACCCTTTCAGTTCTCAATGTGAAAGGGTCCCAGGGCTTTATTGTTATGCACATTTGGCCTCAGACTGAATTTATATTTAATTATTTGTGAACATTAAAGGATCTGGCATTTCAGCTTAAATTATCACCCTAGAGGTAGGAGAGTTGAGGAATTTTCAAATTCAACTAGAAATCTTTAACATCATTTGAGTGTCAGGATCTAAGCCAAGCATGACTATCCTTGTTGTCCAGGGCAGGCCTTATAACAACCATTTCTCGGATGGGGAAATTGAAATTGAGAGCAATTAAGTTACTTGCTCAAGGTAACACAGGTAAAAGAGCGACAGTTCTGGAATAGGACTCGTAAATGATTTCTGCACAGTGACATAAGTGAATGTTTCATTTTCATGGGTCTTTGCATTTGTATATATGCTCACATGCAGAAACCACGCATATTCTCAGAAACCAATATTATGTCCCCATTGTGCCACTGAAGAAATGGAGGCCGAGCACTGTGCAAGACAGTCTACCTGTGGTACAGACTGAGTCGTTGTGTAAGTTGAGCTCCTGCAGCATTGCCGTCTGCCGTGCACTAGAGCTCCAGATGAATTTCAAAGTAGCACATGGAATAGGGGGAGGAGGAGGCCTTTGGAGGCAGAGGGCACATACGAGCCAGGGGTCAGCCAAAGATTAGAAGCATTGCTCCCCTTTCCCCATTATCCTGCAGAGAGTGATGCCAGGACTGGTCAGACAGCTGAGCACATCAGAGAGGTTTGCCAGGAGATGTGCTCTGCTCCTATAGCTCTCCCTTCTTAGTTGGCCAGTGGACAGGTAATCAGACTTCCGGGGGTATCTGGCAGCCTGAGTGCAGGTACCCAGATTATAGAAGTCATCTAAGATTCCAGATTCCCACACCTGATGCCTGGGGCAGAGGTATACTGGTAAACTGGCTCTTGGGGCGCTGCTGCTGCTGCTAAGTCACTTCAGTCGTGTCCGACTCTGTGCGACCCCATAGACGGCAGCCCACCAGGCTCCCCCGTCCCTGGGATTCTCCAGGCAAGGAGTGGGTTGCCGTTTCCTTCTCCAAAGCATGAAAGTGAAAAGTGAAAGTGAAGTCGCTCAGTCGTGTCCGACTCTCAGCGACCCCATGGACTGCAGCCCACAAAGCTCCTCCATCCATGGGAGTTTCCAGGCAAGAGTACTGGAGTGGGGTGCTGGCTCTTGGGGTGAGGGAGCACTAACTTCTATGACTTGTATGTAGTGTTTGCTACTTTCTCTGGTGTAAATACCCCCGCAGTGGCCAATGGCAAGCTGCCAACTTGCAAAATTATTGCATATTTGACATTTAACACTTGGCTTTCATGAAGCAGTAAGAGCTGGCTCCAGCATAGCAGTGACCTTGGGGCCCATAGAATGTGACCTTGGATGGGGTCAGGGTGCCTGGCCCCTGGGAAGTAGTGCTGGTGTGGAACCTCCAGTTGGGGAAGTGGTGTGCCCATTCACCGCAGGCTTTAGCTTGTTTCTTGTCCAGAGTGGGCACCAGGGGTCATTTTTGGACAGCTCTGCTCCTTTCAGGGCATGAAATAATTTGTGCAAGGTCCCACAGCCAGTGAAAAGTGGTCTCAGACCTTGAATCTATGCTCTTTGAGCTCCTCCATGCTTCTCCTTTGCACAAAAATTCCAAATCAGTTTCCCAAAGCTGACAAATCCTGTGACAGTTGTGCCAGTTCTACCTGGAAAAGGAGAAAGGCAGAGATAAAATTCTCTGTGAAGTGCAGAGAAATGAGGCTAACCTCACAGACATTTATTTGATCTGCGTGTTTGCACACTGAGTCGAAGCCAGAGGTCATGTCTTAGTAGACCACGTGTTGACAAGCAGAAAACAACTCCCTTCTCTGTAAGGAAAGTTACTTTCTCACTTCAGACTACACGTTTTTTTTTTGGTCAGTATCTCTGCTGACAACCCCATTCAAAGGGATCCGAGAGGAACAAAGTGGAAGCAGGAAGGGCCAACTTTGGTGTAATTAAGAGATTATCACTGCTCGTTTTTCTCAGCCCCAAGACCACAGCGGACTCAGTCAATAAGGGCTGTATAGGAGCAGGCCCAGGGCACCATGGGGAACGGATTGGCGCTTTCATGATCAGCCCTCCAGTCCCAGCTGGGACGAAGATAGAGGCAGAAATGTATGGAGACAGAAAGAGGCCAACAGATAGATTTCTGAACATGGTGGGGGATGAATGTAAAACCCACATCTATTTCCTTTTCTATCTTGAAACTAACACTCATTCCAAATTGAGTTATGGGAGAGAGACTTCACTGTGGGGCTGGATCCCTGGGAACAGTGCCTTTCCGGCAGGCATCTGGGTTTGTCCTGCCTGTGTAGGCAGTAGTGGGGAGATGGTGGACATGAGACTCTTCACTGCAAGGTGATTTCCATCTGTGAGTCTTTCATTTGAGACACTAGCATTTCCTGTTGTCTTGGGTGATTTTGATCATGACATGAAGAAAAGCCTCAGTTTAGGCCTCTTGGGCAGGCAAATATTCATCCTGTGCTGAACAACTGGGCCTCACTCATTCATTCACTCAGAAATGTCTATCGAGCAAGTATGTGTTCAGCATTGCACTGGCTGCTGCCCGTATATTCCCCCTCAAAGAACATCCATCCCAGAGGAAGTACAGACCGATGACCAGGCAGATAAGCACCATGATAGAGAACCATGGGAGTGAGGAGACAATGAGGAGATCAGATTTGCCAAGAGGATTCCTGACTGATGTGTACCAGTAGGCAAGGAGATGGAAGGAGAGAGAATCTTCCAGGCAGTGGCAAAAGCATGATCCAATGTCTGAAGGCAAGAGAGAGGGTAGTATGTCAAGAGAGCCTAGAGTAACTGAATATGGCTGTGTGACAAGGACAACACCTCAGATGTAAAATTAGAGAGATAATTAATGGCTGGAAATCAAGGAACTATAAAAACTCCAGGGAATCTGCACCTTCTTCTACAGTGACAGAAGTATAGACAGGGGAATGGAATGGTGTGACCAGATTTGTGTTTTAGGAAGATTAGTCTGGTTTCAGTGGGTCATACCTGAGGGCTGAGAAAACCAGGAGCAAGAGAGACCCAGATGGAAGCTGTGACAAGAGCCGGGTGGGCAATGATTGCTACCTGAGCAGGGGACAGCAGGTGGACTGGAGAGAAGTCTCAGGCTCAGCAGTGCCTATGGGGAGACGAGGTGGCATTGGCGGGAAGCTGTGTGGCAGGGATGAAGGAAGCAGAGGAAAATCCTTCTGAGCCGGGAGCATTATGCCTCCGGAGGGTGCTGAGGAAAGCCACCTGGGTGTTGGGTGTATCTGTGGGTCAGGAGACCTTTTGTGAAACTGAAGGGACTATTTTCTCCCGCCTTGACAAAGTTTCCTGTTTACTGAAGCAGCTGTGCTCTCCTTCGAAACAAGAGACCATGCATCCCAGAGGAAGCTCTGCATGCTATATAGGCAGAGGGGGCCATGCAGACCGGATGGAGGAGCTCTCTTTCAGGGACTGGGTTGGTTTTGCACCAGCAACAGGCTTGAGGGAACAAACTCTCAGAAGTCTCTTGCTGTGTCTTTCCCAGTTTGAACACAAACCCTGCCGGATCCATGCCTAGGGATTTTCGTTTAGTCCTTCTTTGCTGTGGATTTAAAATCTTTTATTTATCTATTTTTTTCCTGGCGGCTCAGAAATGCATAACAGCTGTATTCACTGTTGGCCTTCTAGCCTCAAATTCATTCCAAATACAAATTTTCTTAGTAATTTCTTCTTTGAATGCTGATGTTTGTGCGTTAGTATACATAATTCACAGGCTTCGTGTTGTTCAATTTTTGGCTGATTTATTTGACAACTTGAAATTCCTCACAAGTGGTGCTTTTATTTTGTTATTTGCATCTGGAAATCATTCCTAAAATCCCATAGAATAAATTTGTCTTTTCTTTTTTTAGGGACTTTTTCCCCCTTATTATAAGAATAATAGATGTTCATTATAAAAACTTTAAAGAAAAAGCATGTATTTAATAACACAAAAGTCTCCCTAGTTTCCCCCACTTGAGATAACAGTTCTTGACATCCCAGGACTGTGCTTCTTATCCTTTGAAGTACACACGGATTTGTGAAAATGCACATTCCTGAGCCTCATCTTCAGAGATCTGGAGTTGCCGAGTCTGGAATGGAGCCTAAGAGTTGCCATCCTAGCCAGCACCTTGGTTCTGCTGACGCCCCCAGGTCTGGGGCCCACACTGCAAGACGCTCTGTCCTAAACGTGCACTAACCACCCACACGTGACCCTCTGGCACTTGCCAGTGTCTCAGAAACATCTGGCATATCCCCAGATGCCTTTCTTCAGCATCATATGGAAAGGCTGTGTGGCATGACATGCTGCTGGAATGGCCATGCTTGAGTTTCAGGGCTTCTTAACATGGGCACTACAGACCCAAAGGGGTTCACAAAGAGATCGACTGCACTTGTAATCCAGTGTATCTTTTTTTTTCTTTTGACACTTGAAGTATTTTTCTGAGTAGGATGCCACAAGGTTTACCAACTGCCAGAGGAGTCTGACAAAAATAGTTAAAAACCTCTTCTGCTCTCCCCAGTGAATGGCGTTTAGTTGTTTCCCTCTACTAGCTCCCAGCTGTAAATTATACTGCCCTGAGCATCACCATTTATAAACCTTTACATGAATATGTATGTACGTAAGCATCTATATGTGTACATACGTGTATACATGTATTATATGTGACAACAATGGTTACCCTGTATGAAACTTCAGCCTCCACACAAAGTCAAAACTGATCTAGCAGCACATTTCAGGAAAGCAAGCTGACTTTCTCCAGCCCCGGATAGGCTTAAATGCACTGTGTCCCTGTTCTGGTGGTTTTTTGTCCATTTCCACTTCAGCTCTGCTTCCATCTGGTGCCACCAGCTTCCCCTCTCCACCCGTCTCATACTCTCTAGGTCTAGACCATCTCTGTTCTCAGCGCTGTGCAGCTGCCATCCGGGGAAATACACCCTCAACCCTGTTGAGGGGTAAACAATGCAGCTCATTGGATATATGCACTCCATGCATTCTTGGAAATGTGAAAGAACAAGGCCTGCAGCCTTCTAGTTCCGTGTGTGTTTCCTCCAACATTAAAAAGAGCCTCATTTCTGTTGTTTTCTTCCCACCTGAGAAGGGCACTGGTTCAGTCCTGTGTGTACTCCATCACTAATTCTCCCAACAGCCATGCCAAGAAGGTGTTTTCATGGTCATTATAGAGGAGGAAAAGCGTCACTGGTACATTTCTCTGAAGCAGTAGAGTGGTAAAGCTGAGATTTTTCGAAATTTTCTCTTGAAGATGCAATAGTGAAAAACCACAACCATCCAGGAGCTCAGTGATTCTTTTTACAGACTGAATACACCCATGAGGTCAGCACTCAGATCATCCCTCTCCCCAGAGCCCGCTCCATGTCACCTTCCAGCACTAACTCCACATCCCCCGAGTGTCATCAACCCTGACCTCTATCACCATGTTAGTTTGGCCATTCTGGACATAACATAAAGGGGATCATGCAACACACACCTTGTATTTGGCTCCTTAAAATGTGTTGCTCAGCGTTAAGTTGGTGCGATCTGTCTGTAGTGTTTGGCACACATGTAGGATCATGTTACAGTGGTTCCATCTCTGAATACACCACATTCTGTCCTTCCTGGTTTTAAGAACAATTGAGATCATTTCAGTTTTTGCCCATTATTAGTAGTATTGAAGTAACATTCTGGAGAGTATCTTTGAGTGAACATACTAATATATACGCATTTCTGTTGGGTATATACCTAGCCATTGAATTAATGGCTCACTTTTAGTAGATTCTGCCGAACAGTTGCCTCAGTGGATTGTATAGAAGGTGAAAATTAAGTCCATTATTCTGACTCCACAATAGGTTATGCAAGCAGGGTGGATGGTATAGTTTTTTGTTTGTTTTTTTTTTTGTAAAGAAAATATATCCATTTAGTTTCCCACTCAGGAGTGACGACTGTCAGTACCAGCCAGGGTAAGGGCCTGTCCTTTGGCTCACACTGGAACGTGCCTTCACAGTCACGTACTCGTGGAGTTTCCGGTTCTCCACCCATATTTGGTCCTCAGGACACTGGTCCACGTCCAGGATTCTGGTGTCCATTCAAAGGAAGCAGACTCTGATGAGCTTCCTCTCTCCCACCCCCAAGACCCTGAGAATGAGGCAGTCGTTTATTCCTGAAAAGGTGGTGATTGTCATCATGGCTTTCCAAACTGAATTCTGTTAAGCTCTGCAAGACTGAGGGGTATGGATGGATCATATGCTCCCTATGTTCAATGGCTTCCTTCTGCTGTGTATTTTTCTGTGTGCTTTTTATACTTTTCTTATCTCCTTCTCCACTTCAAGACTCTCTCAGCTGCCACTCATCCTTGCTGTCCCTCTCTCTGCTTTTAACAAGATTAGCTAGTCCTTGGAATGTGCTGCTTTGAAACTGCTGTGGGCTGGGAAGCTAGGATCCAGGCATGGCCCAATCCTGTGACTCAGAAAAATGGAGTGAGACAGACCTGCGTTTGGTTTCTGTTCTGTTGGTGACCAGCTGCTTGACTCTTAGTCACTTAAACCCTCTGAGTTCTGTTTCTTCTTATATGAGACAAGGCTGGTAACACCTTCCATCCATTTTGGGGAAGGATAAAATGAAATCACCTACTTGATCATGGTGAGCATATGGCAAGTGCTTGGCCAACAAGCCCCTCCTTTTTTTTTGTCTCCCTTCCTGGCCAAAATCAGCCTACAGAGGTTCTGAGTGTGAAGATTTCTTCCATGAGGAAGTGAGCTAGGCTTTTACTTATTTGGATATTGATGGTGTCTTTTTTTTTTTTTCCTGTAGTTCATATCCTTTTAAAGACTCAAAATTACCACATAAGTGAACATAATTTAATCAACATGATACTTTATTTATAAATGATGCTGACTTGATTAGGCATTGTCCTGGCAGAATATAAGAAAAATTAAGGCAGCAGTCTAACCTATCCATCTGCCATTTTCTATGTTCTAGTTGAGGTGATAGGAACATATGATGAGCAATAAATTCAGACGTAGGCACCATGAGCTCTCCACCCAGAACATCACAGGCACATCATGATGTTCTGACTGAATAAATATCTATTCCCTGCAGTTGTTACATCGCATCACTTATACTATGCCTGGATCCTAGCAAAGGAAAAGTAAAAGGCAAAAAGAGAGACACCCAGACCATCTATTTGTCTATTTTTCCATGAAAAATTGCACAAGATACCTGCTGTCAGAATGAGTTCACTTCCCACAAGCAGAAGGCTCCATCCATTCAGGTGTCTGTTTCAAGAGCAGCATCCTCTTTTGCAAAATGTTGGTAGAAATGGCCTTCTCCCCCAGTAACAGCAGCTAGGGAGCTTGCTCCCCCTGTGCTGTGCAGGGTAGGTAGTGGACATGGAGGAGCCCCCACAGTGCCTGGAGAACAGTGGCAGGAACATGATTCCGTTCTATTCTGACTTCACAACGTTTGCAACCCAGGTGGCCTGGTCACAAACGGAGTGGCCACAGATGGTTCTCCCTGAGTGAGTGAGTGAATGTCACTCAGTCATATCCAACTCTGCAACCCCATGGACTATAGAGCCCATGGAATTCTCCAGGACAGAATACTGGAGTGGGCAGCCTTTCCTTTCTCCAGGGGATCTTTCCAACCCAGGAATGAACTGGGGTCTCCTTCACTGCGGCTGGATTCTTTACCAACTGAACTATCAGGGAAGCTGATATGAGCACGGGGACATTATATTCAATTTTTGGTCTCTATCTGTATGTTGCTCATCTGATTTATGTATTTGTCCACGTGAAGGGAGACACAGCACCAAGCAGCAGGATTCATTACAGTGAGAGGCTGTGTGTCCCGGTGCCACGAGCTGCCATGCTGCCTTGTTCCCTAACAAGCTCAGAGCAGGGTTGACACCAACCCCATGTGGGCTACCAGTCGCTGGCCTCAGCAGCAGTAGCATTTGGTTTGATATTTACTATTTGAAACCCAACACTTATGACTCTGCCAAGCTTAATGAAAAGAAGACAGTCACTATCAGAGAGGGTACGCAATTTTGAAGACCAGAGCTTTGGAAAGTCACAGTGCTGGGAGCATTCCTGGTATGTCATGGATGATGTTGTCATTATAGGCAGCAACAATGCAGTCATTATTTCTGAGCTGGCTTAATTGTTCAACAGACACCAAGAGCCATGTCAATGCAGTTCAGCAAACATCCTGTTGCCTTGCCACTTTACCCTTGTTTTATTTATTTTTTCCCTGAAGAAATGACTACAGATTGAAAGAATTATTCCAGATCTCTGATTCACTTTAGACATCATGCGTTCCCTCCCTTATTCATTTATTCATTCATTCAATATTTATCGAGTACTTATTACACTTGGATCTTCCCTGGTGGCTCAGACGGTAAAGCATCTGCCTACAGTGCCTACCACGTGGGAGAACCGACACTAGATCTGAGCCACAGGCAGACTTGTGCTCTGCCCTCAGGCTGTCACTGACATTTCACTGCAGAAGGCCCCACTATTGGACAGAGTGATCAGAGAAGGTTCCTCAAAGGATGTGAAATTGAAACTGAGACTCAAAGGATGAAAATAGTCATACCTGCTGCCAATAAAAGGCTGTTCCAGGTGGAGGGACAGAATCCACTGCGGCCCGGATGGTTGTGTAAAACAGTGTAATAGGAAATTCAGCCATTGCGTCCTATGCAATGCAGGGGGTTGTTTATCTCACGGAGCAAAAAGCTTAAATGGAGGCAAAGACTTTACCCTTCCAGCTATGTCAGAGCCAGCGAGTCTGCAGTTCTTTCAGTCTTTCCCTCCTGGTCACAAAATGGCTGCAGAAACTTAGCGTATCCATCACACCAAGGTCAAGTCAGGAGTGAGGAGAAGGTTATGAGACAACCATTTGTGTCACTTTTTTTTTTTAATAATGGGGGTAGGGAAAGTAAATGTTTTTCCAGGAACTTCCAGTAGATATCTGCTTATATTTCATTGACCAGAATGGTATTTCATGGGCATCTCAAGTTGCAGGGGTAACTGGAAAAGCAAGACTTAGCTGGGAATACAAAATTGGGGTCATAAAGAACAAAGGAGGACATGAATATTTTTTTAAGTGTCATATTCAAACTATAAAAAACAAGACCTGTAACCCTGAAGTCCAGAGGTGGAGAGATGGAATGTTTCAGCCGTGGTAGGAGTCACTACCTGCAGTCAATCACATGGTAAAATTTGTTCATTCTATCCTCTAAACACTCTTCCCACGCCTCCCTCCACATTCTCTCTAAAGGTTCCAGTTTAAGGGTTGATCTTGCCTTCCAGAGACTGGTGGTAGTTTTCTAACTTGGCTGCTTTGCCTCTATTTCCTGCCTGCTCCAATCTGGTTGCTGTCAGTGGCCTTTTAAAAGTAAATCTATTAGGTTAACTATGGACTTTGGATGACAATGATGTGCCAGAGTGGTTTCATGAGCAGTAACACATGTTCCACTTCAACAGGGGTGTTTGTAATGGAAGGGGCTGCACATGTCTAGGAGGATGAGGGTGAATATATGGAAAATCTCTCTACATTTGCTGAATTTTGCTGTGATGAACCTAAAATTGCTCTAAAAAATAAAACCAATAAAAATATGTAAAACTCCTTACAGTTCATTAGGGCTCCCTGGTACAAAAGTTCTGAGCATCTCCATGTGAACTAAAGTCATTTTTGATCTGGTCCCTTGTAGCTTTCCTAAGTGATCAATGCAAAGAAATAGAGGAAAATAATAGAATGGGAAAGACTAGAGATCTCTTCAAGAAAATTAGAGATATCAAGGGAATATTTAATGCAAAGATAGACACAATAAAGGACTGAAATAGTACGGACCTAACAGAAGCAGAAGATATTAAGAAGAGTTGGCAAGAATACACAGAAGAACCAATCAAAAAAGATCTTCATGACCCAGAAAACCATGATGGTGTGATCACTGACCTAGAGCCAGACATCCTAGAATGTGAAGTCAAATGGGCCTTAGGAAGCATCACTACAAACAAAGCTAGTGGAGGTGATGGAATTCCAGTTGAGCTATTTCAAATCCTAAAGGATGATGCTGTGAAAGTGCTGCACTCAATATGCCAGCAAAGTTGGAAAACTCAGCAGTGGCCACAGGGCTGGAAAAGGTCAGTTTTCATTTCAGTCCGAAGAAGGGCAATGCCAAAGAATGTTCAAACTACTACACAATTGCACTGATCTCAGACCCTAGCAAAGTAATGCTCAAAATTCTCCAAGCTAGGCTTCAGCAGCATGTGAACTGAGAACTTCCAGATGTTCAAGATGGATTTTAAAAAGCCAGAGGAACCAGAGATCAGATTGCTAACATCCATTGGATCATAGAAAAAGCAAGATAATTCAAGAAAAACATCTACTTCTGCTTCATTGACTATGCTAAAGCCTTTGAGTGTGTGGATCACAACAAACTGTGGAAAATTCTTCAAGAGACGGGAATACCAAACCACCTTACCTGCCTTCTGAGAAATCTGTAAGCAGGTCAAGAAGCAACAGTTAGATCCAGACATGGAACAACAAACTAGTTCCAATTGGGAAAGGAGTACGTCAAGGCTATATATTGTCACCCTGCTTATTTAACTTCTATGCAGAGTACATCATGCGAAATACCAGGCTGGATGAAGCACAAGCTGGAATCAAGATTGCCAGGAGAAATATCAATAACCTCACATATGCAGATGACACCACCCTTATGGCAGAAAGTGAAGAGGAACTGAAGTGCCTCTGAAAGGAAGGGGAAAAAGCTGGTTTAAAACTCAGCATTCAAAAAACAAAGATCATGACATCTGGCCCCATCACTTCATGGCAAATAGATGGGGAAACAATGGAAACAGTGACAGACTTTGCTTTCTTGGACTCCAAAATCATGGCAGGTGGTGACTGCAGCCGTGAAATTAAAATATGCTTGCTCCTTGGAAGAAAAGCTATGACAAACCTATACAGCATATTAAAAGTAGAGATGTTACTTTGGCAACAAAGTCTATCTAGTCAAAGTTATGGTTTTTCCAGTAGTCATGTATGGATATGAGAGTTGGACTATAAAGAAAGTTGAGCGCTGAAGAATTGATGCTTTTGAACTGTGGTATTGGAGAAGACTCTTGAGAGTCCCTTGGACAGCAAGGAGATCCAACCAATCGATCCTAGAGGAAATCAGTCATGAATATTTATTGGAATGACTGATGCTGACGCTGAAGCTCCAATTCTTTGGCCACCTGATGCAAAAACCTGACTCATTGGAAAAGACCCTGATGCTGGGCAAGATTGAAGGCAGGAAGATGATAGAAAGATGGCAGGAGGAGAAGGGACAACAGAGGATGAGATGGTTGGATGGCATCACTAACTCAACGGACATGAGTTTGAGCAAGCTTTGGGAGTTGATGATGGAGAGGGAGGCCTGGCATGCTGCAGTCCATGGGGCCACAAAGGGTCGGACAAGACTGAGCGACTAAACTGAACTGAACTTGTACCTCGGCCTCATTCCCTATCACTTCCTTCTTCCACAACTTGTCACAGCCTTCATATGCCGTGTTCTAGAAATACTCAGCATGAATATTTCCCCCTCTATCAAGTACTTTTCTTCTGGTAAATTCCAGTTGGGGCAAGTGCCCTCTCCTCTGAGCTTTACTTGACTTGCTCATGGAGAGGGAGCTTCCTTCTTGGAAAGTACACATCCCACTAGGGGGCATCTATCTGTTTACCTGGTGTCTTCTTCCCACTGGCATCTGAAGTTGTAAGGAGCTGACACCTCGCCTTACTCACCTTGGTTCTATGGCTCTAGGCCCAACACCTGCACACCAACCTGAGCCATAGCTGTGGCCCAGTGAATGGATAGGGAGGTCAGGAGCCAGTAGGCTTTGGTTGTTCTTTGCGGCTTTACTCTTTCAGGGACCAGAGAGATGACTGTAGGCACAAGGTCTGAGAGAACACAGTCAGCAGTATGTGGACTCAGCGTCCTTTGTGATGGTCTAGGAGAGCTAGGAGAGCAGCAGGAGCAGGGGATAAAATCATGGACTGTGCAGTAGGATAACATGGGTTCAGTTCCCACCCCTGCTGTTTGCAGCCAGATGACTCTGGTCAGCATATGTGATGACTCTGTCCCTCAGTATCCACACCCACACAATGGACATGATAGCAGTACCTACCTATTAGTATTTCCCTGAGGACTAAATAAGACAGTCATTGAGCATATACTGCCATTTGGTAAATTCTCAAACCTTATTAGCTATTGTTGTAAAGTGTTACTACTATTGTGATACAGTTAATATCTTCAGATTTCAAGACTTATGGTGGGCAGTGTTAGTGTCATTTTTGAAGACCCTGAGATAGATTTATCCTTATATCATTAATATTTATCCTCAAAGACATTATTTTGCTTATTCAAAAATATTTACTTATTTTTAAAGGCCATGTTCAGGTCCTCTTAATACAATAAGAAGTTCTATTCCAGTTCTAACAATAATGCCCTAAAGAAAATCTTATTATCCTCATTGCCTTAAATTAAGGTAATTGAAAACCACTGTTGAAAAGTGAACCCCAAATGTATCAGAAACTTAATTCAATTATAAATAACAGGAATTGACTGTACTTGAATGTGCATGAAGTATAGAATCATTGTTGAACATTTAAGAAGTATGTCCTTATCTTGTTACTATGGCTACAGGTTACTCCAAGATACAGTGGTTCTATGGTAACAATGGAATTACATTATTTCCTGTCCACATTGAAATATTCAGCAACTAATTTCCTGTAGCTTCATAATAAATCATGTTAATGAAGGTAGAAACCAAGGTGCTAAGATCGCCTCCATGCCTAGGGTCATTCCCTTAAACAAAGCAGAAAAGACACATTTATACTCATTTGACCAGGAAGTACAAAGAAGCCCTTAAGAGGTGGCAATGACATCTCATGGGGAGGTGCTAACTTCAACTCACGTGTTCAGTATTCCTTATTCATTGGGTCCATGAAGGGATCACCACTGTGAGAAAATCTGTTTTATATAGGCAAACACTGAGAAACAATATGGTAGAATTCAATTCAGTTTTACTAAAACTCAAAATATATACCAGTCTCCTGTTTACTGCCTCCAGTGGGCTGACACTGAGGACGAAGTTTAAGCCCTTTAGTGATCCTGCAGCCTGTCAGTCTCAGCTGGGCACCCTAATTCCTGCCATCTTGATTCCCAGCATTCCCACCCCATCCTATCTGCCGGTGATGCCAGAGTCCCGTATGTCCCTCCACCTGGGATGCTGCTGCACACCTGCACGCACATTCTCTCCACCTGAGTATCTGCATCCCCCTTCTCTACTTGGCCTTACTGAAGACCCAAATGGAGGGCGGTGAAAAGCCTTGGTACCCTGTAAATCTTATCTTCCAGTCTTGTTCTCCCTTAAATCC
This sequence comes from Bos grunniens, assembly GCF_055505025.1. Lineage (NCBI taxonomy): Eukaryota > Metazoa > Chordata > Mammalia > Artiodactyla > Bovidae > Bos > Bos grunniens. The sequence continues at coordinate 9,758,883 of NC_141182.1, forward strand.
CCTGCGCACCCAGCAGCCAGATGGAGCTCTCCATACCACATGTCTAATCCAATCACTCCCCTCCCTAAAGCATTCCAGTGGCTCCCTGCTGCCCACCGGAGAAAGACCAAACTCTTAATGTGGCTTCTAGCCCTCCTTCTCTAATCTCCCCTGCCTCTATCTCTTTCTCTCTTGACACCCGTTTCTTTCTCTTCCCATCTCTTTCACTGCTTCCCTCTTCTCCCTTCCACTAATTTCTTTACTTTTGTCTTTTACCCCACTCTTTCTCCTTTTCCCCTTTTTGTTTTCCTCTTCATATTTTTGTCCCCTTTCTGTTGCCCCCTCATCTTCTCTTTCTAACTCTCTCCCCACCTTTCTCCCTTCCCTCTCTCATAATTTTGGTTCTCAGAATGTGTCTCTTCATGCCTCACATTCTGGGTCTCTGCCTATGCTGCTTCCCACGTCTGGAAAACCCTTCACTTCTCCAGCGACATCATTGTCACCTTCAGCTCCAGATTTGCTCACACACTGACTCACACCTACGGCAGTGACTCACACCTGCCTATGTCTTGTCGATGCAGCTCTCAGCTTTGAAATTACTTCCTCCAGGAAACTGTCACTGAACCTCCTGGTCCCGTTCAGACACCTCACCTTACAGAGCTATTTCTGTCTTACGGAACAGCTTTTAGGAACCAGGAGGAAGTTTCCCATCTTGTAAGAAGTCTTCAAGGTAGGACAGATGCTTGATGAGGGTTAGGCTTAGGCTAGATTTTAATCTCCCCTTTCCAACTGCCTTGTGGCATGAACAACCTGTACAACTGGCCCTGCCCCTTAACCATCTCCATTTAGTCCTTCTCCCCCATCATAGCACTTAGCATATTGTGTATTTGTCTCTATTACCTGCTTCTAATCCCCACTAGATTATAAGCCCTATCTGTTATTTACATTCCATGTGTATTTCTAGTGCCCAGCCCTTGGCCTGATGTGAATTTGATGCTAAATATATACTTGCCTCTGAAGAAACAAATGAATTAACAAACAAACAAATAAGCCTCTTATTTAATGGTGCTTAGCAGAAGAATTGATGCTTTTGAAGTGTGGTGTTGGAGAAGACTCTTGAGAGTCCCTTGGGCTGCAAGGAGATCCAACCAGTCCATTCTAAAGGAGATCAGTCCTGGGTGTTCTTTGGAAGGAATAATGCTAAAGCTGAAACTCCAGTACTTTGGCCACCTCATGCAAAGAGTTGACTCATTGGAAAAGACTCTGATCCTGGGAGGGATTGGGGGCAGGAGGAGAAGGAGATGACAGAGGATGAGATGGCTGGATGGCATCACCGACTCGATGGATGTGAGTCTGGGTGAACTCCGGGAGTTGGTGATGGACAGGGAGGCCTGGCATGCTGTGATTCATGGGGTCGCAAAGAGTTGGACATGACTGAGCTACTGAACTGAACTGAACTGAACTGAATGAATGCACAAACTTCTTCTTATAAAAATTTTTACCAAGTTTACCAGGAACTAACATTATTTAAGTCCTAGAGTACTTTTCATGCAACTCTGCTGTTGAAACATCACTTTTGAACTGAAAAGATTCCCTTGCTGTGTTACCTCTTATAGCAAACTGTACATTTTCCAACATCAGTGATCGTATCTTATTCATCTTTATGCTTGGTCTAGTGACAAGCACATAGTATGAGTACAAAGATTGTAATAAAGCAAAATCAATCCTCTTCCTATACCGTTCAACTTTACTATTCTTAGTGACTCAGGAACTTATCAAACCCTGCTTTATCCCAGATGCTTAAAAAGATGGAAAAAGAATAGAGTATTCTTGTAGGAAATTCACAGCCCCTTCAGGGAGACAGACACATAATTGAATAATAGTGATACACTATAATCTATGACTGAGGTCATCCACAGAGCCGCTGCATTAGAATTACCTGGGAAGCTCCATCAGAGCTTTCCGCACTGGCCCCCACCCACCCACCCAGTGAATTAAAGTCTCTGAAATAGTCCCTCATACACCTTCTTGTTATTCTTGTCCAAGCTACTCAGTTACTGTTCCTTCCAACAGTGCACACACTCCTGTAAAGTGCATCACTGAGGTGATGACCATCATTGCCTAAACCTGGAAACTGATTCTTCTAACCCAGCACATGTAAAATGAATTGGGATTTGAAGAAGAAATTCCAAGGAGTGTTTTCTAAGAGGTGTTGATATGTTGCAAGGATACAGCCACTTTTTTTCCGGTATATGTTTAGAAAAATTTAAAAGAAAATAAAAAGCCCAAGCTACTTAGTCTGGTAGAAATAAAATCACTAAGAAGATTTTTGCAAAACAAAAAGAGAAGATCTGTGGTACAGTCTAGAGCAGTCAACTTTTGGAAACCCTTTCCTTCCTAAGGAAAAGGAGACAAAAAAAGAGCTCCAGCCCCTTTTGAAATGTGCATGAGGAATATCACTTTTGATTAAACTGTTATGAGGAACATACTCAGAACTGTGGGAAATTCTTGCCACGTCTTTCTAAAATTGCTGTTTGATGTTTTATATGCCAACAGTGACTTTGTGAATTAATGTTCTTTTGGAAACCACCTAAATGACCCACAATAAGGAAGTCATTAAATAAATTACAGGGTGGTTATGATGGACTATTATGCAGTTATTAAGAGTCATGCTTCCAAAGAATTTTTTAAGTAGATAGGAAAATGCACAAAAATATTATTGAAGAAAAATACAGGTTACAAAACCAGCATTATAGCATTGTTCCAATTTTATTAAAAAATTTTGTGTATACACCAAAACGTTGATAGTAGGATTTCAAATGCACTGGTACGTAAAGGTGATTCCTTTTAAATTTTCTACTTTAACTATTTCTATACTTACTCAAATTCTCTGTAATTACCATGCATTACTTTTAGGGTAGCCATTTAATGGACTGTCCAATCCAGGACATTCTTGAAAGTGAAAGAGGGATCCCTGGTAATAACGTCACCAGGACCACAGCAGGAAATGGGACTATTTTGGATGAACATGATATGCGGTTGTTATGGTTGACTGGTACTGCTGCTAAGTCACTTCAGCGTGTCCAACTCTGTGTGACCCCATAGACGGCAGCCCACCAGGCTCCCCCGTCCCTGGGATTCTCCAGGCAAGAACACTAGAGTGGGTTGCCATTTCCTTCTCCAATGCAGGAAAGTGAAAAGTGAAAGTGAAGTTGCTCAGTGGTATCCGACTCGTAGCGACCCCATGGACTGCATCCTACCAGGCTCCTCTGTCCATGGGATTTTCCAGGCAGGAGTACTGGAGTGGGGTGCCATTGCCTTCTCCAGTTATGGTTGAACTGTCCTTCAAAATTCATACATTAGAGTTCAAATTCTTAGTACCTCAGAATGTGACCTTATTTAGAAATAATTTCATTGCAATTACAAATAATTAGGATGAGGTCACACTGGATTGGCCTTCCCTCATAGCTCAGTCGGTAAAGAATCTGCCTGAAGTGCAGGAGACCCAGGTTCGTTTCCTGGGTTGGGAAGATCCTCTGAAGAAGAAAATGGCAACCCACTCCAGTATTCTCGCCTGGAGAATCTCATGGACAGAGGAGCCTAGCAGGCTACAATCTATGGGATCATAAGAGTCAGATACGACTTAGCAACTAAACCATCACCACCACCACCACCACCACCACCACCACACTGGATTGGGGCTTCCCCGATGGCTCACTGGTAAAGAATCTGCCTGAAATGCAGGAGATGCAGGAGACACAGATTTGATCCCTGGATCGGGAAGACGCCCTGGAGGAGGAAATGGCAACCCACTCTAGTATTCTTGCCTGGGAAATCCTATGGGCACAGGATCCTGGCAGGCTACAGTCCGTGGGGGTCACAAAGAGTCAGACATGACTAAGCATACAGCATGCAGGCAAAAAAGTCATACTGGATTAGGGTTTGTCTCTAATGCATTATAACTGATTTCCTCATAAAAAGTAGGAATTTGGACACAGGCATACATATAAGGTGAAGAGTATGTGAACGCAGAGGCAGAGACTGAGCCAAGGGAAGCCAGAGATTGCTTGGAAATCATCAAAAGTTAGTGGACAGGCATGAAACAAAGACTCTCTCAGGGCCTCAGAAGGAAGCAACCCTGCCATCACCTTGACCTTCAGAACTATGGGACAGGAAAATTCTGTTAGTTACACTGCCTACAATGTGGTACTTTTTAATGGTAGCCCTAGAACATCAATAGGATGAGCATTGTTTTATATTAGTAACTGTTTTATATTATATGAGTAACTGTTTTATATTAGGAAAACAGGAAAAATTCCAGGGTGGGTAGAGTAGAAGGAAGTTCTACATAAAAATAATAATAAAAAAAGCTTGTTCATGTAACTGTCACTGTGAAAAACTGTATTATTATTAAAAATTATTTTCTCCTTTCCTTTCCTGGCCTGTCCCTAGGAAGCCCTGCCCTAGTAGAGTCAGGCTTGAATGGGTGACTTGCTTCAGCTGATGAAATGTGAGTGGGAATCACCCATGCCATGTAGAAGTAGGAACTTCAAAGGCCATGCCACGATTTTGCCATCTCTGCCCCTTGCCATGAGACTAGCAGGTCCTAGAGAGGAGCTGCTTCCTTTTCCTGGATCCTGAAATGAAAAAGATGTAGCGTAGGGTTGAAACTGATCTGGAATGGATCTTTGACATGAGATAGGAATGAACCTTAGCTAATATAATTCACTAAAATTATGGGGTCATTTGTTACCACAGTAGAATTTAGCCTAAGCTGACTAAGAAAACACTGACTGAGCATCTATCAGCTACCATGCAGACAATGAAATAATAAATTATACACAGATCTTGCCAGCCAGGAGCTAATGTTAAACTGTGTATCATTTACCTTTAAAGTATGAAGGTTTTTGGCCCCACGTGTGTTCTGTATATTTTTGGTAACACCTGCAAGTAAATGCTAAATCATGCTATTTTATTTGGTTTTTCTATTGAAAAAAAAAAAGGTCTCTAAATGCTCTCATATTCCAGGTGGTTCTTGGAATCTTGAACTACACATACACATGTAAAGTTTGCCAATTAAAATTTTATGACTTAGGGAAAGAAACTCCTGTGAAAAATAAACCTAAGTTAATTATTCAGTTATTTAATTCTTATTTGGGAAAGAAATGTTCATATACTATAGTAAAAGGATTGAGACCCGTTTTGTAGAAATAGTCAAGTTTATTTCATTTACCTTTCAAGAATATTGGTTCCAAGGAGCTAGCTTTGAAAGTAACCAAATAAGCAACATAAGGCAAGTGACCTCTCACTGAGAAATGTTTGAAAGCAGCAGATTGGACAAGGAAAGGATAGAGGGGAGACTCATTTCAAATAGAGGTCCAGGTAGAGGCAGAGGGTCATTTCCTAAAGTCAGCGTCATAAAGCAAAAATTACATGGTGTCAAAATTATCCTTGAAAATCCCTTACATGGCATTTAAAATGCCAAGACCCAAGCCTTTAGAAGTTCAAAAGCCCAGAATTAATATCTTTTGTTTGTCTGGGGCAGTGAAGGCCAAGGTCTAATTTGGAAGGGGCAAAGAGCGATTCCCATTTTTCTCAGTTCCTCTTGCGGTCTTCTGTTCTTTCTCTAGATAACTCTCCTGAAAGGGCCTCTCTCCTGCCTCTTGCCCTCAGTAGTGCCCAGAGCTGAAGTCAAATAAGGTACTTGTTCACATCAAGCAGCTACAGTCTTTACTGGAGTTTTAAATATTAAAGGAAATGTATTGGGGGCCCATCGTGTACCCTGCCCTGGGTTAGATACTGAGGAGGTAAAGAAACAAAGAAAGAAAGAAAGAAAAAGACGAGAGCTTGATGGAGTGGGGAGAACTGACATGCAAACAGAAAATGTGAATACAGACCCATCCAATTCAGGTCAGTTAAAAGAGGTCAAATTAAAATTTCATCAGACAGGGTCAAATAGGCAAAGAAGACTTTATTTCAGACCACTGCAGTAGAGGAGGGGGTTTCCAGGTGGCACGCTGGTAGACAATCCACCTGCATTGGAGACGCAGGAGATATGGGTTCCACCCATGGAAGATTGGGAAGACCCCCTGGAGGAGGATATGACAACCCACTCCAGTATTCTCGCCTTAGAAATTCCATGGATAGAGGCGCCTGGCAGGCTACAGTCCATAGGGTCACAAAGAGTTGGACATGGCTGAGCGACTGAGCATGCACACACGCTCACACACAGTAGAGGAGAGAGATGGAACTCAACTCAGCTGAAACCAAAGGTGGGAGGGATTTTAAGCACCAGGATGAGCTAGTGGAAACATACTGGCAGGTTGGTCAGTGACTGGGCCACCTCTCTGCTAATTGGCACTCACAGGAGTTGGGCTCCTTCCCTCCCACTGAGACAGAGAGATAGGGGGGCAGTCTCCTTTGATGATTACATTTGGAAGGAATGGTTTAAAGGTTTTTGAGAAAGATAAAACTAGCAGTAAAACTAGCAGAAGCTGGGAGAGGATTTCCATTTCAAAAGGCCGAAAAAGAATAAAAATTTTAAGTTTTCTGAAGTAAACGAGTCACAAAGAGTTGGACAGGACTTAGCAACTGAACAACAAAGTAAATTTCATAAGAAAAAAGGGTTCGAGGCACATAGTCAGGAAGAAACCTCTGAGGGAGAACAAGAAGGCCATCTTTATTGGACATAAGCATGAGGTCCTATAAACAGTAGTTCTCAAAACTTGCCTGCGCTTTAGAAGCATCTCAGCTTTTCCAAATCTCAAAGTCCAAAACTCATCTGGGACACACCCCAGTACCAACTGCGTGTGAATCTGTGGAGTGGACTCCGGTATCAGTGTTTGAAGCTGACCAGACGAGTCACTGTGCAGCCACAGTTGAGACCAGGGACTTACAGGTATGATGTGAATGTGAAGGGCAGGTCAGAATTAGCCAAGGAAGAAGAGCATTCCAGACTATGATAACTCTATTAGGAAAGATCCTTCAATCAAAAGTGGTTTTGTTTGTGTCTTGAAGACAGTGTTGGTGTAACTTAAAGAATTACAAAGCCCCTGGGGTTGAATCAAAACAGTCAGGATACACCAGCTTGCCTCAGCATGCCAAGACCTTTGCATCTCTGTTTGTTTAGGGTCACTGGTTCTTTAAAAGCACAAGTACTAATGAGTTCTGACTGATTATGACTCATTCCACAGTCCCGATATGCATCCTAACCAGTACAATGGAAGCACCTTCCTTTCTCCGGTCTAACCTGGCACTGTGCACCATCTATGGCACTCTAAAATATACACCGCTCTACAAAAGTGACATGGCCTCTACAGTAAAAGCGTTTCCTTTAGGGGAGTGGTTGCCTAGGCGCCCACGCTGATCAAGGGTGCTCTTTTAAGTTGAAGAAAATTGATTTTGTTGTGGTTGTTGCACAAAGGTTGATGTTTTCAAAGACTCCAGATAAAAGGCGCCACAGGCAGCTAACAAGCTCCTAATGGGACTAGATCAAGTTTTACTCACCTGCTTCTAGGGCTTGACTTTGGTGTCTTGGTGACAAGAAAGCAAGCTAAGATAGCATTCCTTTTCATTGCCTCCCTCCATAAATCCTATGCTGCTTTACGCCTTATTCATTTGGCACAGATGTTTCTGTGGCCATCACATGTTTATACTAATTCAGAGGCTTGCCATCAAGCTGGTAGACATCGCTCTCAATGGGGAGGCAGCAGAACCTCTGCCTCGGATACCGCAGGTGAAAATAAGGGCTGCTTTCTTCTCCACGGTGACTTTCAAAGGAGCGATTTTCTAAAATTTAAACAAAGGTGTCATAATTCATAAGATGGCTTTATCCTTTTCTTTTTCTTGCCATCTTGTCCAAATCAAGGACGGTGGGTGCCAGGACTCGAATGACGTCAGGCACTGTGGTTCCTTCAAAATGCTACTCTCAATCAGTTTGCTTATTATCTAATCCTGATTCCATGGATTGTCACGGAATTGACTTTTTAGAATAATTTGAGCCTTTTTTTTTATTGCTTTTTAATAGCTAATTGCCACGGAGTCCATCTCATTAACAGTGTTGTGATTCATATCAACCGTTGAGATGATTACAGATAACAGACCAATGTTATCAGTTGGGTGTTCTCCTATAATGATCACCAGCCCCGTAATGAACCACGTGTGGATTCACTGGGCAGGGTGTGGGCGGCCTTGAGATATTAAGGATGCTACAATTTGGTATCATTTCCCATTTTGGATGAGTCAGAGAGATTTTGGAAGCATCTTCACGCTAACCCAATTTACATTATAGTTACATTTTAATTGCATTTTAAAGTCTAAATGCAGTTGATTGTGAAAACTGTGTCACATCATTTAAGGGAACTAGAGTTGTCTTTTTATGGAAATGCTAAAGGACCCCTCAGGATAATACCACATTACCCAAGCAGTGAAAGAGAGAAAGCCTGCCTCAACACCCTCTCAGATTTTTAAAGGAAAGGTCACCTGCCGCCCCCAACCAACACATGGAGTTGACTCCTCTGGGGCATCCTGCAGCTTGATCTTCTCATTCTTCCATTGAATCAAACAGCTATAGGGTGGATTCTCTGTTCCAGGCCCGGAGTTAGTTAAATTCTGGGAATATGATAAAGAAAGCAGAACTCCTTTTCTTGTTCTGGGAGCCCACAGTCTCTTAGGGGAACAAACAGGGAAGCGGCAGTTCCAGCCTCCATCCGTCTCCTCTTACGTTAGAGAAACACTTCTCCTCCTTGTTATTCTTTGTTTTGGCTTCTTCAGCAAGGCGTTTGTCTGCTGCCCCAGCAACCTCCTAAATGTTGCCTCTTCTCCTCCTCCTTTCGAATGCCTTTTGCCCCGGGATATTGACTGTGAGGCTTGTGTGGTTTCTTCTCAAGCACCTTCTGTCTTCACTTTGTTCACTCCTCCTGGATAACACCATTTACTCTCAGGGCCTACATTACTACATATATATCAATAATTCAGGAATCTGAATTTCAACCTTCACCTCTCAGTTGAGCTCCAAGTCTGTTTTCACTCCGAATCCCTGGATGGTCAGATACATGAACTCAACATGGTCCAATTTGGACTCTTAGTTTTCCCTTCCATGTCTGGTAGTCTATCTGTTTTCTCTGTCATGGTAAAATCTCCCATTTGCCCAATGTAGAGACTGAAAATAATCTGGCTTTTAAAAATACCCCAGAAAAAAATAGACCATTCATCAGTTTGCTGATTCTATATCTCCAAGCAACACTGAATTCCTGTGACTCTAGTTGAGTTAAATTTATTCCTAGCTTATTAAAATACAGCCAATGAAAACCAAAGAGATTATTACAAAGGCTGCATTCTGGTGAAGTTGCTGAATTGATGACTTTATTTTAGTCAAATCACATTTTGATATTTCAAAAATAATTTCTAAACAAATAATGGATATCATGAGGCCTGTATTGTGGGGTTTATGATTTTGTAATGATGGGCTAAGGTCTGTATGAGAAAGATAGGCTGATTACAGAATAAAACTGGTCAAAATGTAGACATTGATGTCTGAATCTCTCCCGTGAATTTTTGAGCACATGTTAAAATAGACACATAAAAAAGGATTTTTAGTGACTATAGTCACTAAAAGGGATGAAACTTTAATTTCTTGCTTGAACATTTACGGTATTGATTTGACCAGTTCATTAACAGCATGGACTTTCAAGCACATAAAATCCCATGAAGTTGAGATAGATAGGTTTGAAGGGTCTTCTATAAAGCATGATAGCACAGGACTTTAGATATACCATAATTTAAAATATGAATTTTGTAGAAAGCTACATTTTTAAAAAAAATTTGATCAGTGTGTTTTTTTTTTCAAGCAGTAGCAACTAGGATTGTGGTTGTCATAGGGACAGATCTATGACAATGGAGGTGAAGGATGATGGCTTTGATTTATCAGAATGACAATTCTTCATCTTTGTGCACATCAGCAAATGCAATTGACCCACCACATGTGGACTTAGATCAAAGGTCACCTTTAGCATGTGGTCCATGACACTTACGTGGTCTTTCAAAAGGCCAGACCCACAGTAATCACCACCATTGATAATTCTGTAAACCTAGCTAACTGCCTTTGATGATGTGACTTATGATATGGAAGAGGAAAAAAAGGAGATGTGATCGTTTATAAATATCAATTTTCATAAATCTCTGATCTGTTGGCATTAACTGATGAGCTCAGAGATGCTTGTAAACCTCCCTCTCTGAACAACAACTGCAACCATGGCAACCTGCATTTTAAAGGATGTTGAAGATGTTTTTTAAACATAAGGTGAGAAAAGCAGTTTCTACACAAATGTTTGCCTGGGACCTCATGTCTAATTCTGCCGGTACACTTGTTTTTCCTTTACTGGGACTTGATGCAATGCTAGAAGTTTTCCTTTTGGAGAAAATATTTGACAATCCAGGGCAGTCACAAATCTTGAGATCACTGCATTGCTGTGGGAGTGAGGCTTGCCTTTGGGCCAGTACTCAGTGTCAGCATGCCTAGCATTCTTATATATTATACATGAAAAGGATTGGTGACTCTGCCTGAAAGCTTTTGAATTTTTGATGTCATTTGTTCCATGTGATTTTTAAAGGCTCTATTGGGCTGCTATATAGTCTAGAATAAATTAAGAAAGACCTCAGATTTCTAGAGCCATGTGCTAATATCTCCATAAAGTGCTGCATTTCAGTAGAAGATAAAGAACAATAATCATGCAGTGTTAGGTATTTGAACAGTGAACTTCAACACTGAAGAAATCCTCAAATGAGTAAATAAGGTGTTCTTAATAGTCAACTTTTATTTTTTAAATAATTATAATTCTATTTGAACTGGGTATAGGGAGAGGGCATTTTAAGAGGCAGATTATATAATAAAAAATTTCTATTAACTACTTGGAGCTAGAAGCAGATTTAGTTCAAACAGATACTAAATAGGCAAACTGAGCATTATGGGGTTTTCATTCTGTTTGCCACTTATTCATACCTCTTATCTTGGCAAATCACCAGTATTTCTCTCCCCACCTTGACTCTGCATGAGTTTGCATATTTATAGAGTTAAAAGGGCCACACACCATGGTTCCATTTCTTATCCACGTTCTTTATTTCTTACCCATCCATCTCTGTCACTCTCACAACACAGCTCTCCCCAACTAATTACATTAATCAACAACAACAAACACCAGCTCTAAAATTCTGCCCAAGATAGGAGTTTCAAAAAGCTGAGATATTATGTCAAATAACCCATTGTGGTTGTTAGAGGACATTGCAACTCAAAATGAGGTAGCAATCGAACCAGAGAACAAATTGATCTTTATTAATATGACTCTCCTCTACTTAGGAATCCATGTTTTCCTATCAATACCAATTTCTCTCTCCACTTTCCTGGCTCTAATTTAGAAGTAAAGCCAGCTAACCCTTTTGTTCAGGGATTAGGTCTGTTTTACAAGAAACTAAAGGACAATAGAACCAGCACTGATTAAATATGAACTATATTTCAGATATAACATTGCATATATTCCTAATACTTCCTTACCCATCATATAATCAAATCCCACACTCCATTATAAAAAGTGCCCCGAGTCCCATCTGACATGTGAGGTCCAGCCACTGAAGGTTTTCATCCCCAGTGTCGTCATCATGATCATTTTTGTTGTCACTCTCATTGTCATAATCATCATGATGCTTTTTATATTTGCATGATATCCCTGCATCCTTCCAACAAAATGCCAGGCCGTTTTATCGTACATATTTTACAGATGAGTAAAATTAAGTGCAGGGCTACCGAGTGGTTTGCTCAAGAATACGCAGCAAGTAAATGACAGAGCTGGAAGTTGGATCTGGCTTTCTCAGGTACTAAACCTCAGATCATTTACCCAATATCAGGGGTTGGACAGGGGTGTCCAGTGGGAGCAAAGAGGAGACCGTAAAGAGCTGCTTAAGGACTTGGGCTGGAGGTATTGAGGGATCCCTAGAGAAGAGGTCCTGCAGACTAAAGGGAAAATGTCCAAGTCTAGCAAATGATCACAACAGCAAATGGGGACCTCTCAATTTACCTAAGATATCCAGAGTACAACCTTAAAACCGATCCCCCATGACAGACACCCTTTCCAGAACTCCAGGGTTCTGCTGGCAAACATTGGAGACAATGCTGCTTGACCCTCTCCTTCTTGAAGATTCAAAATTCACAGCAGTTGCTGGATATTCTAAGACCTGTTAAATGAAGAGACTAGTTTGTGTGCTTACCTCTTCACTTCTAATTTGCTTTTGGCTACAGCATCCTTTTTATTATTCAAAATCTATCACCCTTTTCTAGAAGCAACTTTGGACCAGCCATCAGGGAAGCCTTTGAGGAAGATCTGAAGACTCCAAAGCAGGGAGCCAGGGTCTGTGCTGAGACAGTTTGTTGTGGAGGATGCAGTGAGCACAGGCAGACTAGACTCTTATCACAAGACCCTGAGCTGGTGGTTATCTTAGAGAAGGCTCAGGCAGTGAGTGCTGGTGGCATAGGCATAGATGAAAGATGGACGCGGAGCTTGTTTTCAGGATAGCTTAGGTATAAGCATTAGGTGCCACGTTGACCTTAAACTAGACATTATAGACTTGGGATTGAGGAGAAAAATGGTCTTTAGGTCCTCCTGGAGGGACTGCAGAGAAAAGTTAACCACAAAGGGGACTTTGCAAAGAGCCTCCAGTGAGACCTCTCTACAGGATGCAGAAGACAGGACAGGAAGCTGAAATAAGAGTGATGGGTCAGGAGAGAGGTCCACACAGAATCCCAAGGCATAAGCTCAAGGTTTCACTTTTTGAATGTGGACAAATGAAGTTATGGGGGAAATGAGGACTGTGCACTGTTTGTGGAAAGATCAAATCCTCCTCAGTTAGGAGGCATCTTGCCATAGCAGAGGGCAGCAGTGCTGACCATTTGCAGCTGGTGACCAAATCTTAAGCTATACTGGGGCGGGGAGAGAAAATGTGTGTTTAACAGACTAATTCTCAACAGTTGTTCCCTGGCATTAAGAGTGTGAGTTCTTCCTACTGTAAGTGAATAACCAAGTGCTGCCCCGATACAGCAAGGAGTGAAAGAGCCAACCTGAGGGTTTTATGTAAATGTCTAAAGCAGTGTTTAAGCAAGAGGAAGAAGGGTCTGAAGCGGAAATGGGTTTTGAGGACCTGTCAGCCTTGACTGGAAGAGTAATTGGGCTAAGATGAGAGCAGGCTAAAACCAAGCACATCTCCAGAGCCATCCGAGTCAGCAGATAATTAACCTCTTGATTCTTCCCTCCCCTCCTTCCAAGATCAGATTTTTATTATCTCAGAAACATTTAAACGTCAAGAAATTGTGAGGAACACAGGCTTTGTGTGCCAGCTTCCACTGACGTGCCATTTGCTTAATTTATGTGGTTGGGCAAGCAGTTCAGAGAGCTGCAGGCTGTGAGCTCACCCAGCCTCATTTCCATATTTAACGCATTCAGGTGCAGTTATGAGGGTGCATCCCATGTTTATAACCAACTTTGTGTCTTGAAGTTCACATTCAACTTTGCATTGATAAAATACCATTTTCCAATTCAGATTTTTGAAAAATGTCCATTGGGTACCAAATAGCACTTGCCGGAGGAAGTGTTTTCGGGCTTACTATGAAGCAGAGCAAACACATATTACTGCCACTCATGAAACATATTCACAAGGTTGCAAATCCCTCAACTATTCGAAAAAAAATCAGAGTAGTTGCCTCTTGCACCCCATAATTATCTCCCTAAGATTTTACGAATGAAGCAATTGGCTTCTGGCATTTGAAAACTCCTCTATTTGCTGCACTTTTATTTCTAGAAGTGGGAATCAACATAAAAATAAATGCACTATGTAAGGAAACATGGCAGCTTTTTCCTAGTGTTTTAATAATCTCATTAAGGTTTATGAATATTTTAACTTAGTAATCGGCAAACAGATTTAGAACAGTACTTTCCAGCTGTGTACCTAGGCTTTGATTGGGTAGTAGATTCTTGTCCATAGGTACAATTGGTAGTAGTGAAAGGAAACAAACAAAAAAGGCGTTAAGATTTGGAGAAACCTGGGTGCAAACATTGGTTTTATTACTGAGCTGGATGCCTGTGCATGTTTTGCTTCATCCTTCTGAGTTACAATTTATCATGCTCCTTCTCCTCTCCCGAAGTCTCTTTCCAGACTCTTTTAGGCCAACTTCATTTTTTACTGCCTTTTCCTAATTACAATGTTTTCAAAATTTGTCTCCCTCCCTCTGATTCCCACTGTCAAATAGTTCAGTTGGGTATTCAGCACCATCTAATGGATGGTGCCACCCAAAAAGTAAAATAAAATAGAACAGAATAGAATAAACTAAAATGCTGTGAACGACTATATTATTCTTTCCAGCAGAGAGTCTCCAAATGTTTTTACTCTTCCGTAGCACATTGCTAAGATAACAGTAGCCATTTCATAAATATTTATAAAATGACAGAATAAACGTTAGCATCCCATAGATGTTGACTCCAGTATTTTATTTTTAAGTAAATTTATTCTGATTGTAAAAGCAATGCATACTGATTGCTGAATGAAGGAGTAGAAGAATGACTGAACAAAGAGAAAAAGAAAATTAGCTAGGAGTTTTACCAGAAAGAGTCTTTGATGACATTTTAGTGTTTTTGTGTCTATTTTTCTATCTGTATGAGTAATTAATATATACACATACCCATACATTCTCACACACACACACACACACACACACACATATATATATATGTATATCAGATCAGATCAGTCACTCAGTCGTGTCCGATTCTTTGCGACCCCATGAATCGAAGCACCCCAGGCCTCCCTGTCCATCACCAACTCCCGGAGTTCACTCAGACTCAAGTCCATCGAGTCAGTGATGCCATCCAGCCATCTCATCCTCTGTCATCCCCTTCTCCTCTTGCCCCCAATCCCTCCCAGCATCAGAGTCTTTTCCAATGAGTCAATTCTTTGCATGAGGTGGCCAAAGTACTGGAGTGTCAGCTTTAGCATCATTCCTTCCAAAGAAATCCCAGGGCTGATCTTCAGAATGGACTGGTTGGATCTCCTTGCAGTCCAAGGGACTCTCAAGAGTCTTCTCCAACACCACAGTTCAAAAGCATCAATTCTTTGGCTCTCAGCCTTCTTCACAGTCCAACTCTCACATCCACACACATACACTAATGTGGGTATGGGCTTCCCTGGTGGCTCAGACAGTAAAGCATCTGCCTGCAATGCAGGAGACTGGGGTATGATCCCTGGGTCAGGGAGATCCCCTGGAGAAGGCAATGGCAACCCACTCCAATACTCTTGCCTGGGAAATCCCATGGATAGAGGAGTCTGGTAGGCTACAGTCCATGGGGTCCCAAAGAGTCAGACACAACTGAGTGACTTCACTTTTACTTTCACACATTTACATATATGTGTGTATGTAGGATCAAATTAAATATATCCAGGTTGTATTATATGATTAAAATGTCACTGTATTTTGTGGGAATGTTCTTTCCATTGTGTTCTTAAATGTTCTTTTCACTGTGATATTTAACGTCTGTGTAAGAAAATATTTTACAGACTATCGATTTATTTAAGCTTCTCACTAGTGTGTGTTATTTAATTTTTTTTACCATATATTTATTTTTTAAAATAATTCTGTGATGATAGCTTAGGTGCATGCATAGGTATTCATTGTTATCTAGTTCCTTAGCATTGATCCTTAGAAGCTGAAGTTGTATTGGAAAAAAATATATTCCTTTAACAATTAATACATAATTACCAGGGCTTCCCTGGTGGCTCAAAGGGTAAAGCGTCTGCTTGCAATGTGGGAGACCTGGGTTCGATCCCTGGGTCGGGAAGATCCCCTGGAGAAGGAAATGGAAACCCACTCCAGTATTCTTGCCTGGAAAATCCCATGGACAGAGGAGCCTGGTGCAGGTTACAGGCCATGGGGTCACAAAGAATCAGACACGACTGAGTGACTTTACTTTCTTTCACTTTCACTTTCACATACTTATCAAAATGCTTTGCAAAAATATAGCACAGAGCTTTATTCCCACCTACAGTACATGAAAGTCCCTGTTTACCTATTCCTTGCTAGCATTAAGAACTAAGGTTTGCTTAAATCTGTCACTCTGATAAGTGAAATGATAAAATAGGGTTATTATTTTCTGCCATTTAAAAATCCTAGTGAGTTTTTCTCTCTTTCTCTCACTTTCCTCCATGGCTTGTGAAGTAGCTCCTTCTTGAGTCCCATTCGCTTTTTTATAAATAACTTCCTTATTGATTTATCAGGGCTCATTACTTATTGTGGATATTAATCTCTTGCCAGCCATACATTTGTTGCAACTATTTTTGCCAGCTTGTTAGTTGAATTAATTTTGCTTGATGTTTTGAGACACTGATTTTTTTTAAATCTTTAGTCAGATACAATATCATTTTCCTTTATGACATTTTCCCTTGTTTTTATAATTAACATCCTTGACCATTCCAAGATTTCAGTCATGCTAATACATATGTTTTTCTAAATTTTTGTGGCTTCATGTTCACATTTGAGTCTTCAGTTGATCTAGAATGTATTTTAATGTATGTATTATTGTAAAGGCCCATTTTGAGTTTTTATCTCTCAAGTTCATTTTCCTTACAACTGTTTTTTTCTTTTTTTAATATTCACTCCTTTTCTGGTATAATATAGTTTTTGTGTGATGTTAAATTGTAAGATATCAGAGTTTGTTCTCCTCTCATCTATTAAATTTTGCAATAATTCCAAACAAAATTCATATATTAAAGTCCTATACCCCCCATGCATACCTCAGAATGTAACCTTATTTGGAGATAGAGTCTTTATAGAGGTAACCAGGTTAAAATGAGGTCATTACAGTGGGCCCTAATCCAGTAAGATGGGTGCCCTTATAAAGGGAAGCAATTTGGACAGAGACAGACACACTCACACAGGGAGAATGCCAGCTGACTATAAAAGTGGAGATCAGGGTGATATGTCTGCACTCCAAGGAAGGCCAAAGATTGCCTGCAAACCACCTGAAGCCAGGTCAAAGACTTGGCACAGATTCATCTTCTCAGCCCAGAGAAGGAACCAACCCTACAAACACCTTGACTTTTCAGTTCTGGCTCCAGAACTGTAAGACAATACGCTCTTGTTGTTTAAGCCATCTAGTTCCTGGTGCTTTGCTATGGTGGTCCTGGGAACCTAATACAGTAGCTAATAAAAGGCGGAGAAGGCTAAGTAGCTCCCCATGGCAGGGCACAGTTTCTTTAGACAGTTTGATTCACTGAACCTTCTGCTGTACCAGAAATTCTCATTTCATCAGCCACAGTAAGCACAGTGAGTTCAAGGCCAGCTGGTCTAACGGTGAAGGAGATTCATTCCATGCTGGACCACCCCAACGCTCTCCCTACCTTCCTTGGATTTACCTTCCACATGACCTAGATTGCATCTACTGGTTCCCCTGGACCTCTCTGAGAGGCTGGTAAAGTGAGCAGCATTTCCAGAGTGTGGTTAACTACAGAGAACTTTTTGCCACTGGAGCTCTCTTGGGACTGGTATTTCATGAGAGAGTTGCCAGATCAAATATAAGACTCAGTTACATTGGAATTTCAGATAAACAGTGACTAACATTTTAGTATGAGTGTGTCCCAAATATTTCACACAGACATCTTATGTTTTTATTTGCTAAATCCAGCAACTTCCTTAAAAGATGCTTTGAAAAATACATGACCCACAGCCAAAACTTCATGACTCTGCCTATCTTCTAGTGACATCTGTCTTCAGTTCAGTTCGGTTCAGTTCAGTCGCTCAGTCGTGTCCGACTCTTTGCGACCCCATGAATCGCAGCACGCCAGGCCTCCCTGTCCATCACCAACTCCCGGAGTTCACTCAGACTTTAGGAAGTAAGCAAAGAACATTTGCCCCAAACTAAGGCCCTGCCCTATTCCCTTCCCAACATCCACCTCATTAAGCTGCATCCCTCCATCAGTTGGAGTTAAGATTACAAGCTGCTCCTTATCTTCTCTGACTAGGACATGCTATCACAGACCCTGGGAACAGGCACATCCTTGATTATTTCAGTGACCATCACCCCAGAACATAGAGGTATGTCCAGAAAAATCACAACACTCTCCCAGTCACCCCAAAAAAGTGGATTTATGGGGACAGATTCCCATAAGCCCAAAACCTGACGCACTGAGGTTGGTTGGTTTGTATGAAATCTCTCCTACAGCATCTCTCTGCTACATTTCCATTCCAGGGGAGTTGGAGGCTTATTGAGGTTAGGAGGAAATGGGTTTCTGAAAAAGATCAGGTCAGCTCAGTGTCTGTCAAATTACTGGAGCATGTCTTGAATCCTGAATCCTATCATCCATCTTACTTCATCCAACTCTTCTTATTAATGCAGCATCTAATGATATTGCTCATAAGTCACATCTTCTTACTTGGCATTATCTTTTTACAAAAAAAGATTCAGTTGTCTTTCCAGTGTGTTTCAGTTATCTTGACCAATACTTCAGAATACCTTAAATTGTTATGGGTTAAAGCAGAGTTGAAACAAGTGACCGCTCATGTCATTCAGAACCTCTCCAACCAGATGAACTTTGCCCTTCCTGACCAAGACAGGGGCTCTTCATGCTAGTGTATATGAGCTCAATTCACCTTCCAACCCTGCTCAGTCCTTCAAGGTACCCACTAGCCACATGTGGCTTCTTAAATTTATACTTAATTAAAATTAAAACTTTACTTACCCAGCCACACTAGCCATATTTCAAGTATTCAAGATCCACATGTAGCTCATGGCTACCGTATTAGATCCAGTAAAGACTAATTCCAGTAAAGAACATCACAGGAAGTTCTAGTGGGCAGGCCTATTCCAGAGTCTCCTTTTACTTTTGAAGTTACCAAAGAATAATGCATGTGACTTTGGGCCATGAATATCTGTTCTGTTTAGTTTGTACAGAAGAAATCAGTATAGATGTTTCTGAATCAGAGAAAATTTAGATTGTTTTATACCTTATATATATAAAATAACATCACAGCTAGCTTAACCCACACTGTAACCCACTGGTGAAGGCAGAATTTCAGAAACACTATGAATTTGATTCCATTTCTTTTTCTAATGAGCCAGCATGGAGATAGGGCAAGGCAAGGGTTGAATGAAAAGAACAGAAGAGTCAGGAGAGGGTGTGTGGGGTGGAGGGGCACCACTGACCAGCTAAGAGATCTTAATTTGCACTGGATAACCACTAAGTGACTGAACAAACCCCTATCTTGTTGATCATTAGCTTTGAGAATAGCTTTGAACAGGTAGACTTCTTCACTAAGAAAGTATAAGGATGAAGGCAAGTAAAAGAAAAAAACATATATATATATATTACATATACTTCTTTGCCAGCCAGATGGATCACCAACACACCAAATGCATTAGAGTTCTACAACTTCATTTATGCACATGTATGTTTTATATTCACAAAACTGTGATCATATACTCATACTGTTTTGTAACGTAATTTCTCAATGAATATCCTTCAATACCTTTCCTCTTGACTTGGAAAGTCAAAGTGTTGGTCATTGAGTTGTGTCTGACTCTTTGCGGCCCCATGGACTGTAGCCCGTCAGGCTCCTCTGTCCATGGGATTTTCCAGGCAAGAATACTGAAGTGTGTTGCCATTCCCTTCTCCAGGAAGGGAGACCCTTCTCCTGGGTCTCCTGACCCAGGAATCGAACCTGGGCCTCCTGCATTGCAGGCAGGTTCTTTACCACCTGAGCCACCAGAGAAGCAATGCAGGAGACCCAGGTTTGATCCCTGGATTGGGAAGATCCCCTGGAGAGGGGAATGGCTACCCACTCCAGTATTCTTGCCTGGAGGATTCCACGAACAGAGGAGCCTGGAGGGCTACAGTCCACAGGGTGGCAAAGAACTGGACATGACTGATTGACTAACACACACACACAAACACAGACATCTGATGGGTTTACAGGTTTTCCATAATTATAAATACCATTCCACTTAACATCCTCAACTTCATGTTCATAAATTCCTTGAAGGGGAATTACTTGCATAAGAAGAGGTCCAAGCGTGGAACATATCATAGTTGTCCTTCCACAGTTACTGGATTCCTGATTAGTAGTTCTGTTGTCCGTGGGAGTCTGAGTGTAGCAAGACCTTGGCTCCCTTCTTCTCCAAACAGTTTCAACTAGAAATAATCTTAGGTCCCAAGATCAGGAGGAAATCACCCTGAGCATGACTATTAAAGGATTCCTTACTCCTAGATGCTACCTCAAGATCTAAGGTAGCGCCGTCTGCTAGAACTTTTTGTGCTGATGGAAATGTTCCATTACTGCACATCCAGTGTAGCAACCACCAGCTGCAGCTGGTTGTTGAGCACTAGAAATATGGCTGATGTGACCAAAGAACTGGATTTTTAATCTTACTTGATTTTAATAACCATGTGTGTCTGCTACCATTTTGGACAGAGCAGTTCTAAAGGTATATTTTTAAGCCTTAAATATAGTCTTTACCACTTTCTTTAAAAGAAAATGGCAATTGGTAATATTGCCCGTAACTTCATGACATGCACAGTTGCTTGCTTCAAATTGCCTTTGTCGTTCAGTGGCTAAGTCATGTCTGACTCTTTGCAACTCCGTGGACTATGACACGCCAGGCTTCCCTGACCTTCACTATCTCCTGGAGTTTGCTCAAACTCATGTCCAGTGAGTTGGTGATGCCATCCTATCATCTCGTCCTGTCGTTCCCTTCTCTTCCTGCCTTCAATCTTTCCCAGCATCAGAGTCTTTTCCAATGAGTTGTCTCTTCACATCAAGTGGCCAAAGTATTGGAGCTTCAACTTCAGCATCAGTCCTTCCTATGACTATTCAGGGTCAATTTTCTTTAGGATTAACCTGTTTAATCTTGCTGTCCAAGGGCTCTCAAGAGTTTTCTTCAGCACCACATTTCAGAAGCATCAATTCTTTGGTCCTCAGCTTTCTTATGGTCCAATTCTCACATCCATACACGACTACTGGAAAAATCATAACTCTGACTATATGGATCTTTGTTGGCAAAGTGATGTCTCGTCTCTGCTTTTTAATATGCTATCTAGGTTGGTCATAGCGTTTCTTCCAAGGAGCAAGCATCTTTTAATTTCATAGCTGCAATCATGGTCTGCAGTGATTTTAGAACCCAAGAAAATAAAATCTGCCAATGTTTCCACTTTTCACCCTTCTATTTGCTATGAAGTGATATGTCCAGATGCCATGATCTTAGTTTTTTGAATGCTGAGTTTTAAGCCAGCTTTTTCACTCTCCTCTTTCACACTCATCCAGAGGCTCTTCTGTTCCTCTTTGCTTTATGCCATCAGATTGGTGTCATCTGGACATCTGAGATTGTTGATATTTCTCCTGGTAAGCTAGCCCAGCATTTTACATGATGTACTCTGCCTAGTAGTAAAATAAGCAGGGTGATAATACACAGCCTTAATGTACTCCTTTCCCAGTTTGGAACCAGTTCATTGTTCCATGTCCAGTTCTAACTGTTGCTTCTTGACCTGCCTACAGGTTTCTCAGGAGACAAGTAAGGTGATCTGGTATTCCCATCTCTTTAAGAATTTTACACAGTTTTTTGTATCCACAGAGTCAAAAGCTTTGGTGTAGTCAATGAAACAGAAGTAGATGTTTTTCTGGAATTCCTTTGCTTTTTCTGTGATTCAGCAGATGTTGGCAGTTTGATCTCTGGTACCTCTGCCTTTTCTATATCCAGCTTGTATATCTGGAATTTCCAAATTAAACTGCCTTTACTTCCTCCATAATTCCTCAGGGTCAGAGACTAATCACCTAATCAACAATTACACCTTGACCACCCCCACCCAAGCTTACTGCATCACAAAGGAGGCCCTGACTGAATGAATAAGTCTAAGACAGTCACCTTCCTCCAAGTTTAACTCGGCTGACAGACTATGGCACATCCCCAAGCCAAGCCCTCATCCTAAGTATGGAGGTTTTGTTGATTGGGGATTGTGATGGCAATAGTTCCTATCCATTAATGTTGTCAGAAAGATTAAATGTAAGGAGAGAATTTAGTATGGTACCGGGTACATAGCAAGTCTCCAGTGAGGGACGACCATAACTATTACCTCCGACTTGTTGTAAGGTTCCCTCAAAGATACAGGATTAATTGTCAGAACCTATGCCTTGTACCCAAAATCTCTTTCAAGGATATTTAAATGCATGATAAAGAATTTGTATTAGGATTCTTGGCTTGAGAGCAAAGAGATGTACAATTAAATTGGGTTCCCCTGGTTGGATGCTTATCACAATGATAATTCTTTATACGGTTATTATCTGTCTTAGATCTACCTTTCCCAGCACGCTATAAAAACAAAGGAGAAAGATTGTATTAATCTTGTTCACTGCTGCATTCACTGTGCCAAACACAGAGTAAGCATTTAATAAATCGTGAATGATAGATTGAAGCTAAGTGGGCAGAAGGCAGTAATGACGGGTCTATAAGAAACCTAGGGGAGAAGTGAAAATTAGCACAGGAGTCCTGAAATCTAGTCAATAGCTTACTTTTGGCCCAATGAAAAGTCATGGTCTCAGCTTCTCTACTCTGTAAAGAGAAAACTAGTTTCTAAACTCAGCACTGTTGACATTTGGGGCTGGATAATTCTTTGCTGTGGGTTGCTGTCCTGCTTGACCCACTAATTGCCAGAAGCACCCTCCCCCCACTTGCAACAACCAAAAATATCTCCAGACATTGTGAAATGCCCTAGGAGTGAGGCTGGGGGTGGGGAGGGGTGAGGAAAGGGGTGGAGGCAAGATAACCCCCAGCTGAGAACCACTGGTTTAAATCATCTCTGAGGTTCCCTCCAGCATTGACAGTCTAAGGTTCTCCTGGGGACAATATATTTCTGAGCTTTTGAATTTTCTGGCATTTCATAGATCATTACAGAATTATAAGAATATTTCCAGCTACTCATGCAGATCACTGTGGCCTGATTATCAATTTAATATTTGGATCACTGGGCCATTAAAATGCTGATTTGAAATTCAATTTTCTATTTTTAAAAATGATCGCTTTGTGAAATTATAACTGTTATGAGGTTGATTTTATTTAAATGGATTGTATAATTTTGCCCACTCTGTGTTCATGGATAATGCTTTACACTTGAATGTCAGAAGATCTGCTAATGACCCTACCAACTCTAGCTCATGGCTATAGAATCCGTACAGGCACTGACAGGTTGTCTTTACGTTGTTCATCTTCCACTGCTTTCCCCTGAATAAGACCTTTAACTAGTGCTCATTAAGACAAGCAAATATCCTGCATGCTTAGTTTACCCCCCTTTAACTTATTAAAGTTGTTTCTGGAAGCCACAAACAGACATGCATCTATTTTCATGAACAGTATGTTCATGTATTTTAGTGTTCAGAGAAAATATGCCTTGACCCAATAAGGAGGTATATTTTTGCAGGAATATTTGTTGCATAGAACCTGTGAACATGAAGCCTCAATAAGCGTGCCGTTATTTTAATGATTATGGAGTTGGAACCTCACATCAGAGCTAGTGTGATGGTGACCCGGCAGGAAGTTTAAGCCTCTTCATTGGAAAACCACCTTAATAAAGGGGTCAGGGTGTCCAAGAAACTGAGATTGACCTTTGAAATTTGTAGGTCCCACCGATGTGAAATCAGTATTTCCCACAAGATAGAAGTACTTATTATGTCCCTGACAATGTCTCAAGCACTACCTTCTTCCATCTCATTAACTCTCCCAACACTGTTAGACAAGTACTATCACTCCCACCATCTGACTAACAAGAAAAGAGACTCACTGGCAGTTTTGAGTAACTCACCTAAAATAACGGACCTGGGATGTCCCTGAGCCCGAGTATGATTTGAATTCTCTATATTTCTGGAATCCACATAATTCTCCAAAATGCTCCTATATTGCATTTAGATTTAGTCAGTCAGTCAGTCAGTTCAGTCACCCAGTTGTGTCCGACTCTTTTCGACCCCCTGGACTACAGCATACCATGCTTCCCTGTCCATCACCAACACCAAGAGCTTGCTCAAGCTCATGCCCATCGAGTCGGTGATATCATCCAACTATCTAATCCTCTGTCATCCCTTTCTCCCCCCACCTTCGATCTTTCCCAGCACCAGGGTCTTTTCAAATGAGTCAGTTCTTCGCATCAGGTGGCCAAAGTATTGGAGTTTCAGCTTCATCATCAGTCCTTCCAATGAATATTCATGACTGACTTCCCTTATGATTGATGGGCTGGATCTCCTTGCAGTCCATGGGACTCTCAAGAGTTCCTTCCAACACCATAGCTCAAAAGCATCAATTCTTCGGCACTCAGCTTTCTTTATAGTCCAACTCTCAAATCCATACATGACTATTGGAAAAACCATAGCTTTGACTAGATGGACCTTTGTCGGCAAAGTAATGTCTCTGCTTTTTAATATGCTGTCTAGGTTAGTTATAGCTTTTCTTCTAAGGAGCAAACATCTTTTAATTTCATGGCTGCAGTCACTATCCGCCGTGATTTTGGAGCCCCCCAAAATAAAGTTTCTCACTGTTTCCATTATTTCCCCATCTATTTGCCATGAAGTGATTGGACTGGATGCCATGATCTTAGTTTTCTGAATGTTGAGTTTTAAGCCAACTTTTTCACTCTCCTCTTTCATTTTCATCAAGAGGCTCTTTAGTTCTTTGCTTTCTGCCATCAGGGTGGTGTCATCTGCATATCCGAGGTTATTGATATTTCTCCTGGCAATCTTGATTGCAGCTTGTGCTTTATCCAGCCCAGCATTTCATATGATATACTCTGCATTTAAGTTAAATAAACAGGGTGACAATATACAGCCTTGATGTACTCCTTTCCCAATTTGGAACCAGTCTGTTGTTCCATGTCCAGTTCTAACTGTTGCTTCTTGACCTGCATACAGATTTCTCAGGAGGCAGGTAAGGTGGTCTGGGATTCCCAACACTTTAAGAATTTTCCACAGTTTGCTGTGATCCACACAGTCAAAGGCTTTGGAGTAATCAATAAAGCAGAAGTAAATGTTTCTCTGGAACTCTCTTGCTTTTTTGCTGATCCAGCAGATGTTGGCAATTTGATCTCTGGTTCCTCTGCCTTTTCTAAATCCAGCTTAAACATCTGAAAGTTCATGGTTCACATACTGCTGAAGCTTGGCTTGGATAATTTTGAGCATTACTTTGCTAGGGTCTGAGAAGAGTGCAATTGTGTGGTAGTTTGAACATTCTTTGATGTGGTCTTTCTTTGGGATTGGAATGAAAACAGATCTTTTCCAGTCCTGTGGCCACTGCTGAGTTTTCCAAATTTGCTGGCATATTGAGTGCAGCACTTTCACAGCATCATCTTTTGGAGTTTGTAGTGATGCTTCCTAAAGCCCACTTGATTTTGCATTCCAGGATGTCTGGCTCTAGGTGAGTGATCACACCATTGTAATTATCTGGGTCATGAAGATCCTATCCAGACATTGGATAAAATGAAAATTACTATTCCCACTTAACAGAAGCACCCTTAGCATCAAAATAAAGTTGATTCAACCTATTAATATCAAAACAAGTTAAGTTTTTTAATACAAAAATGCTGATAAAAATAGGACATGATTGGAAAGTAACTTTTAATGATTTCATTAGGCACAAGATTTTAATCCATAGATTAATTGGAGTTTAGTATCTGTAGCTTTGATACTGTGATTTGCCTCCCTTAAAAGGAAGCCTTGGTTTATTTAGTGGGAAAATATAACTTTGCCAAAACACAGTGACTCTGGTGAATGGAGATTATGTATTTTTAACTTTCATTAGGTTCATGGTAGCTTAGAACTAAGCTTTTTATGTATGAAAGCACTGTCTTCATCACACAGCACTAAATCAGTGAACATTTTTAAACAGAATTGGGACGGTCTTCAGGTGAGCTTATTTTTGCTGGTGTCATCCTTGGGAAAAATCAGTTAAATGGAAAAATCAGTTAATGCAAATGGAAAATCAGTAAAGCAAATGTTAAAATCAGATCATCTGTGTATTCCCTACTATGTCTTTTTCCTCATGAAAATGAGGTTGGGGAAAAAATGATTCACTAGAAACATTTTTAATAAAGAATATCATATTCTGTTTTCTTAAAAAAAAAAGAGTTTCAAGGAAAGAAACCAATGTAAATGTCCCAGAACATCAGATCCTTATTCCAGAGCACAGTTAGGGGCTAGCCACATGGATGCCAAAAGCATCAGCAGATCTGCAGAGAAGTGTCCCATTCGTGACTGTTTCACAGCTACGGTAGTTACAGTCGGAAAGGAGTCGCCTGGTAGGAGTGTATGCACTGTGCATACTACATAAAACCCACAGGGCCCTAGCGCTGCAGATTACCCGACCATTGGCCAGATCCCTAAATCTGCGCCCCATTTTTCGTATGCACAGTGGTTAGACAATGCATGCCAACCTTAATTCCACAAAAATGGTCACTCCAGTTAATGGGTTCTGTAAAACAAACAAAGGCTGCTTAATCCATGTTACCATGGTCATTTGTTGGTTTATTTTAATCCGCAATTTACAACAAAATGGGATTCTTTTTTTTCTCCTGTCAGAGAAAATTCTATTAAAAGCGGACTTCTTCTCTAAAATGAAGCCATTACAGCAGATTTAAATTCATGTGTTTTGGTGATTTAATAAACATCCTATTTGGGGACATTAGTGGTTTAAAGAAATAAATCACAAACATTTCGTTTCGCACAAGCATTGAGTATTTCAAATCCATTTTCTCAGCACAATGATGTGTTTAAATGAATTGTTCTGTCGACTGAATTTTGATCACACTACTGGATATTTGAGATAAAAATGTGTGAACGGATGTCAGGAGTCATCGCGTCTAGGCCTGGCTCTGCCGTCAACAAGAAGTGAGACCTCAGGCAAGACATTTAGTATTTGGGTACTTAGTTTTTCTTAGTCACAGTGGGTGTTCAAGTGCAGCGTGACCTGAATTGATGAAAGGAATTGTTTTGCAGCTTGAGTGCTGCCCCACCCCCAGCCCCACATTCAGATTCAGTAGGTTCACTGTGGGTCCAGAGACCCTGACAGGAAGCCCTGGGTGATTCTTGCTTGGGTGCCCAGGGACCTACATGACGGAACCCCGTTGTGGATAATGCCAGAAGCCCCATCCCGCTCGAAGCCTCTCTGACCACCTTTTGGATGGCAGTACTTGGCATGTATGCTTTTTTTCTTCAGTAGAGCAAAAACATCCTACAGTTATGTCACCATCAAAATAAACTTTAGCGGAATCTTGCATCTGGCTGGTTCTGTGAGCCCACACTGGGAGAAATCAAGGAAGGCTGGGTCTAGCTTATTGTTGAAAACAGGGAGGGAAAATATGAGGGCAACCAGGAGCCAGTGAGGTTTGTGGAACAGAAGCTCTTAACCTGGTGTGTCTGACCCTTGATCCATGGATGGATCTGAACAGCTGAAATCATGGGCCCTGGGTGTGTGTGTGTGTTTATCTCGGGAGAGAAGGATCACAATATGCACAGATTTCCCAAGGAGATATTGACCACAGAATGGTTAGAACTGTCCATCGTGACTGTGTGATGGCTTGGGCCACAGCCTTCAGGCATAGACACTCTGAATTCGGGGCCATCTGTTCTGGTCATTAGCTTGAAAAGAGCTGAATCTCTCTGCAGGCACAGGTCACCAACTTCACAGTGCCGTTTGTGGCTCTGCATGAGAACATGCAAAAAGTATATGGTACCTGGTACTTAGAAATGTCTCAATAAATATTAGCTATATCCTAATTAATATTTTATGGAGGCCCATAAACGGAGAAAAAGCTATTTATGTGTGATGCATCGAGAAAGGAAGTGATGACTAACTAATTTCCTCCCCACCTCCTGCCAGTCATGCCTTACGTCACTTTATAATCTCTTTCTCCTGACCTGGAGCTTTCACTAAAGAATAACAAATAAAGCTTGCTTTATCCTCATGCCTCTGGATACCGAAGCCATAAACTCTGTATTGTCGAGGTTGCAGGAGAGACTGAAAATATCGCCAGTTTGAGGCCTCTAGGTCTTCTCTCTGCCATGGGTTTGCTGCGCTCTGCTGGGAAAATAACTCATCTTTTGAACCCCTCTGGGATGCTTCTGTTTACTTTATGATCTCTGCATGAAAGGTACAGAAGAGCGAGACTGCTGCTCCTCTCCACGCTTTGTCAAAGTCTGCGGACACCTGAAAGCCTGCGTTAGTCCTGCCCACTGTGACCAGGAGGGTTTCATTTGAGAATTTATACTATAGACACTAATTGAGACAGCTAACATTTGTACAGCTCTTTGAGGTTCGTAAAGTACTTTTCTAATGTTGTCCCATTTAATCCTCACATAGAACTAAAAAAAAAAGTTAATGGCACTAATGGGAAGAAGCAGGAACCGATTTCAGAGTGTTAAATACACAAAATTATAAAATAAAATGAGACTGACTTCCTCTAGTCTCAAGGAAAAACTTGCCTCTGCGATCTTTCTTCATGTATGTTAAGGTATTTGCCTTCTCACGTTTCTGAGTGCGCTACTTTGAGCTTGCCCTCCTGTCTCAGTGTCTCAACGTAACTGGCCAGTTCCATCCCGATTCAAGACAAAAAAATATCTTTCACCTGGAGAGTCCACTTGGTTAAAATTAGCTTGGATTTTTTAGATAATGTTCCCATTTTTATTACAAACACATCTTTTATCTTAATTGAGCAGGAAGAAACATCTAAAGAAACTTCTATTCTTATTTGTATTCAACCTTAAAAAAGGAAAAGAGACACAGTGAAGATTTTCAATCGTTTAAGTGGGAAGTGCTTTATATTAGATAAACACAAAAGGTTTTAAGTATCGCTGATACCTCGTCAAACACAGCAGCTTTTGGCTATTGTCTGAAGAGCGCTCATCTGCTAAGTTGCAGACCTGTGACCTCTAGATAAAGTTTCAAAATGCAGGAAATATTTATCTTCTTGCTATGACCTTCCATGCACAAGACATGAGCCATGGATTTGTTTCCTAGGGAACTAGTGACTGAGGAAGATCTATAATTAAATCTGTGAGTTATATGCTACACATGGGAATTGGGTACACATCAAGTCCTTTAGAAAAATCCAGTAATATTACTACAGCTTCAGCTGGAAGAATTAAAGTCAGCTTTTCTCAGGATGTTTGTAGCAGCATCATTTAGAATCTAAATACTAGAAAGCTCTGTGTTTCTTTCCAATGTCATGTGTATTCAGGCTGGCCCCCATGTCCCTCCCCCATAGAACAGCAACGGTCACTGCTGTCCAAGAGGGCACCTCTTGTGGAATGGCTAGGGCACGTCAGAAACCAGCGTCTGATCTTAGAGCATCCCGGTGTTGAAGCTGGAAGGGATCTAAGTCAGTGGTTGTCAGAAGTCTTCTGAGCTTCAACATTTGTTCTTCAAATGAAATCCCATCCAAAAATCCAGTAGAGGAAGCAGATACAGGATTAGTTTTGTCTGGAAGTAAGGGAAGAAGGGTGGAGGAAAAGACCGATTCTTTTAGGCCTTTTAGCTGCTTCACCCCACCCCACCCCACCACCTGGAAGTCAGGGAAGATGTACATCTGATTTTGAGCATCAGCCATCCAAGCCAAGTCTATAATTAGAAATATTTGCAGTCTCATTGGTCAGGCATCTTACAACTTCTGGAGTTAAACACTCAGGAAAAAAAAAGTGTAAAAGGTCAGCAACATGAGTAGTTGTTTCCAAACCTGGCTTGAATATCTTTGCACATTGAATTTCTCTATGTGGAGGCTCGTGAGAGCCAAGCTTTGACTGTAGTGCTTTTTTTTTTTTTTTTTCTCATCTGTTATATCCAATAATAGGCCTTTTACTTTAACTCTTAAAAAATAAAACTGTTGACTCCTTTTTTCAGTGGGATTGTGGTCCGTATATCACCCCACAACCAAAAGAAGAATCTTACAAAAGTGAAGACGGGACTGTGGGAGAGGAGATATTTATAGATGTCAAGGGTTGAGTGTAAATATAAAGACACACTGGAGTGGACATTGATGATCACATACCTGCTCTGTGGTATACATTTATTAACTCATTTAGTATCTGTGGTCGAAGCACTTTATATATATTTTATGTATTTAGATATGTACATACATCTAAGCTGTATTGTGAGTTGTATATATGGTTGCTTTTCCATTGCTAAGGTGTGTCTGACCTTTTGTGACCCCATGGACAGCAGCATGCCAGGCTTCCCTGAATTTCACTATCGCCCAGAATTTGCTTAAACTCTTGTCTATTGAGTCAGTGATGCCATCCAACCATCTCACTGTCTATCACCTCCTTCTCTTCCTCCTCCCCTCAATATTTCCCAGCATCAGAGTCTTTTTCAATGAATCTGCCCTTTGCATCAGGTGAGCAGAGTATTGGAGCTTCAGCTTCACCATCATTTCTTCCAATGAATATTCAGGATTGATTTCCTTTAAGATTGACCAGTTTGATCTCCTTGCAGTCCAAGGGATTCTCAAGAGCCTTCTCCAGCACCACAATTCAAAAGCATCAATTCTTCAGCACTTAGCCTTCTTTATGGTCCAACTCTCACATCTGTACATGACTGGAGAAGGGGATGGCAAACCACTTCAGTATTCTTGCCTTAAGAGTCCCATGAACCATATGAAAAGGCAAAGGGTCATATATATAATACCTATCAATATGTACATCTATAGTCAGGGCTATGGTTTTTCCAGTGGTCATGTATGGATGTGAGAGTTGGGCTGTGAAAAAAGCTGAGCACCGAAGAATTGATGCTTTTGAACTGTGGTGTTGGAGAAGACTCTTCAGAGTACAAGGAGATCCAACCAGTCCATTCTAAAGGAGATCAGTCCTGGGTGTTCATTGGAAGGACTAATGTTAAAGCTGAAACTCCAATGCTTTGGCCATCTCATGTGAAGAATTGACTCATTAGAAAAGACCCTGATGCTGGGAGGGATTGGGGGCAGGAGGAGAAGGGGACGACAGAGGATGAGATGGCTGGATGGCATCACCGACTTGATGGACATGAGTTTGAGCGACCTCTGGGAGTTGGTGATGGACAGGGAGGCCTGGTGTGCTGTGATTCATGGAGTTGCAAAGAGTTGGACTCAACTGAGCGACTGAACTGAATTGAACTGTGGCTTCCAAACAACCTCATGAGGTAGGTAGTATTATTGTCCCCATTTTACAGATAAGACACTGAGGCACAGAATCCTAAAGATTCTCCAGCTAGTGGTGGCAGAGCTGAGGTCTGTATTCAAGCAACTGGCTCCTGAATTTATAGCACACTCTTTTCTGTGCTACATTGACTCCTTTTTCTTGGAGTACAAGTTGTGTGACCTTGGGCAAATCACTAAGTCTCCATCAAATTCCTTTCTGGGAAAGTGAAATAAAAATAATAGCTCAGAAGCTCACTCTCAGAATAAAGGGAGCAAATGGAAAGCACCTAACCCATCGCCAAACATAGCAAATTCTCAATAAATTGCTGTGTTGCTGTAGAAATCATCAACCATGTGCCAAAGTAGATCTTCTAAAAAATTCCAGGTAACTTAAAATGATAGAGTTTAGGACCAGCTTATGAAATCTGATGCTCAACACAATATTTTCTCTGAGAATTTAAAATTCTACAGGTTGTTTAATTTCTCTCAATGGTAAATTATGATTTTTCATATTTAGACAATATCACTTCATCTGAGAAATATTCCTGAATACAATGCACTCCAACCGATATCCTGTAGATGTTTAGTTAAATCTATTTCTACCACTTCATGGTGGCTCAGACCATAAAGAATCTGCCCTCAATGCAGGAGACCCAGTTTCAGTCCCTGGGTCTGGAAGATCCCCTGGAGAAGGGAATGGCAACCCACTCCAGTATCCTTGCCTGGAGAATTCCATGGACAGAGAAGTCTGGTGGGCTATAGTCCATGGGGTCGCAAAAAGTCGGACACAACTGAGAGACTGATACTAATACTATTTCTACCACTTACATGTTGACCCAGCCTATTTCTGGAATGTTTTATAGGTTATCATAACAAGAACAGGAATAATCAATAAAATAAACAGGCACAGTTGTTTGCTTTCGTCACTAGGAACAAGATCATAAATGGCAACAGCTCAGAACGGCCAATTTCTCATTTCTTCCCATCACTGATTCATGCACTTGACATTTTCCACTAATTTGCTGGCATCTTCCATTCATGTGTGCCCTGAGAATCTCTACCTCTCATCCATGGAAAGTGTCTGGAAAACAATTATGGCTTCCCTTTTGTTCCTGTACTTTCTTGTGGAAGAAAAGAAATTATACCTTAGAGCAGATTTTTTAAAAAATAAAATAGTATTTGGTCATGAAATTACTGCTTTTAAAATGTTATTGTATTCTGAAAGGCATCCTAGTTGTTGGACTTCCGCAGACAGCCTTGTGATCTACCCCTGGCAGTTCGGGTTCTCTTGTTTTGTTGTTGTTGTTGTTTGGTTTTTGCTTATTTGTTGAATACCATTTAGAAGAGTATTAAGGAAAAACAAAAAGACCCATGGTACATTCAGAGAAGAACAATCAAGTTGGGAAAATATAAATCGTATGCATTGCTCTTATGATCACATGTATGTCAGTGTCATAAGCACATGTATGCCGTGTACATAAGCATACTGTTGCAGGCATATTCCTAAGGTAAATGGGTGAAACACGCCTCCAGGTTTAATTGGCACATCTGCTGTGAGCCCCACATCTTGTTCACTGTTCTCCTGGGTGCTCACTGTGGATTCAGACTCATCAGAGGCTCAAATGCACCCCCTCAACATCAAGATAGACTCTGCCAACCCCAAGGTGTCCATCACTGATTCACCTTTTGCCTTCACAGCTGCCTCTGAATATCGGTAGCTGGACAAGCACAATTAGGTGGATATTTTAATAAAGCAGAAAGTCTAAATTGCCCCCCATAAGGCCTTCAAGTTTTCACCTTGGGAAAGTTCTGTGTTATGGTGCCTTATCTCCAAGAGGCTCCACTGACATCTAAATACCTTTCCTGGCAGGGTTAACACCAGTGATTCTGGATCTGATAGCACATTAGAACCATCCAGATTGCAGAAACATCCTGGCACCACAGCCATGGTGCAGCCCTAGCAGCCCACCGGTACAGAAGATCATAGTATATGGTCAGGCTTGAGAACCACCGGCTTCAGGATTAGGAAAGTTACATTTCTGAGTGGGAAAGTTGTATTAGATGAGTTCCTCACAACCTGGGAAAATCAAAAGCTTGACTTGAAAGCGCAGGACATGAGGATGAGTTTTGATGGGGAGCATGGGCTAGAGAGCGAGGTATTGCCCATCAAGGCACACAGATGTCCCCAAGGAAGGAGAA
The DNA here is from genome assembly GCF_055505025.1 of Bos grunniens. Lineage (NCBI taxonomy): Eukaryota > Metazoa > Chordata > Mammalia > Artiodactyla > Bovidae > Bos > Bos grunniens. The sequence goes on from NC_141182.1 coordinate 9,792,279, forward strand.
GACAGATGGTGATATTAAACTGACATTGTAACCTGCTGTTTTCATAAGCATAACTTATTCTCTGATGGATGGAGAATAGGCTGTGGAAAGAGGGAAATGAGATAGACAAGGGGGTAGCACTTGTAATTACTCAGAACATACGGGGCTCAAGCCAGGGCCATGATGGTGGGAGGGGAGAAGGGTGGTTGTGAGGTGTGATCAGATCCTGGGAATGTGTGGACAGTGTTCTGGAATGATAATGGCAGCTCTGCCTGCCCAGCCATATACCTCTGTGAAGTTTCCTACCTTCTTCCCTGGTCCTCCTGGTGGTTTTGCAGAGAAGCTGGCATCAGCTCAGAGAGATGCCATTACTTGCTTAAAGCCCTGTGTCCAGCTTTGACCAAGCATCTGGCTCTCACTGCTGTCCTTTTTCTACTCTAACAGGCTATTTCTGTTCCAAAGTCTGCAGAAAATTTAAGACTTTCGGAATTTCTTATTGCATCGGTATGAATATTATTAAATTTCCCGTAAACTTGAATTTTCTCTGTTTAAAAAGACCATAGATCTTTCTTTTTAGAAATTGAGGTGATTAAGATTAATGACCAACCATAAAATTTTATAAGCAATTATTACAGTTTACTGTGCTTCCTTCAGCTGCTTGACACTCTACCTTTCCTTCCCTTGTTTGTCAAAGTGGGTTTGCACATCACTGACCAAGACCTTGGAATGGGGAGAGTGTACAGCCAGGTCATTGGTGAACCCATCTTTTTAACTTCCGCTATAATGATGGTCTGTCAGTGATAGAAGTTTATTAGCATTTACTCACCTTGCATTAGTAATACAGCACGGTATGTTTTCCATTTTCACTAGCAGTGTTTGATAGAATCATTAGAAAGGAAGTAAATTCTCTGGTTCAACAAAATAAATGCAGCTTTTGCTTTGTGACAGGTAATATAAAAGCTTTCTTTTGTCTCTGTGTGTGTGTGGGAGGGGCTCTCATCCTGATTGAGAGCCTTAGGATTCTGTAGACCCCTGCCTCCCATGTCCTCCCAGCACACCAGACACTCAGCCCATCCCTCCAGCTCCTCATGAAGAGTCATCCTTCCAAGCAGGATTGCTCTCTGCCCAGCTTCTCTGAGATTCCCCAAAGTCCCATCTCAAGTTTTTAGCCCTCCTCTACAGCCTAGCTCCTCATTCCACTTAAGACCTCAGGTTCTTACTTTTTCTAATTGCCCCAATTTTAGCAAACTGAAGGAAAAGCAGCTGGAAGGGAATTCTATTAGTCAGGACTTGGAGATTGTATGTGATAGGAGCACATTCACGTTGCTGAAGTAAAAGGGCACTTATTGATTCCCACAACCAGGAAATCCCAGGGTGCCTCTGGCTCTAAAACAGCTGAATCCTAGATCCAAAAAATTGCTCTTTCTGCTCCTCCTTTGCACGTTGGCCTCATTCTCGCCTTCTGTACATGGACTTTCTCCAAACAGCACAAATAGCTTCCCTCGATCCAACCAGTCCATTCTGAAGGAGATCAGCCCTGGGATTTCTTTGTAAGGAATGATGCTAAAGCTGAAACTCCAGTACTTTGGCCACCTCATGCGAAGAGTTGACTCATTGGAAAAGACCTGATGCTGGGAGGGATTGGGGGCAGGAGGAGAAGGGGACAACAGAGGATGAGATGGCTGGATGGCATCACTGACTTGATGGACGTGAGTCTGAGTGAACTCTGGGAGTTGGTGATGGACAGGGAGGCCTGGCGTGCTGCGATTCATGGGGTCACAAAGAGTCAGACATGACTGAGCAGCTGGACTGAACTGAACTGAAGATCACTCAAAGGCAAGAAGGCCCCCCCATAAGCTGTAGCAGAAAATCCCAAGGGAAAATGTCATTTGGTCCAAGTTTGGGCAAATACCCAGTACTGAAGCTTTGTGCACACCAGGATGCAGAGACCCCACGGAGACTGAGCCAGACCTGTGTTTGAGTCTCCTGTGGAGGTACAAGTCAGCAGTGGCCTGCTGCAGGGGCAGGGGCTTGCACTGAAGAATTGTTGCTTTTGAACTGTGGTGTTAGAGAAGACTCTTGAGAGTCCTTGGACTGCAAGGAGATCCAACCAGTCCTTCCTAAAGGAAATCAGTCCTGAATATTCATTAGAAAGACTCATGTTGAAGCTGAAACTCCAATACTTTGGCCACCTGATGTGAAGAGCTGACTCATTTGAAAAGATCCTGATGCTGGGAAAGATTGAAGGCAGGAGGAGAAGGGGATGACAGAGGGTGAGATGGTTGGATGGCATCACCAACTGAACGGACATGAGTTTGAGCAAGCTTCAGGAGTTGGTGATGGACAGGGAAGCCTGGAGTGCTGCAAGTCCATGGATCGCAAAAAGTCGGACACAACTGAGTGACTGAACTGAACTGAACCTGGGTCACACAGACTGTGGCATAAACCCTCTTGGAGGAGGTTGCTATTAACCCCACCATAGAGCCACCAAGCAGGTAACCCAAAAACTGCAGAACATTATACCAAAGAAATTCTCGCACTGTTAAAAAAATGTTCTAGGACCCGCAACAGATTTTCCACCCTAGGGATCTGGCAAAGGGATTGAAAACCCCCAGAGAATTTGACTTTGGAGGCCAGTGGGGACTGGGGAAACAGACTCGTGGAGGGCACAAACAAAACCTTGCACATAGCAGGGCCCAGGAGAAAGGAGCAGTGACCCCACAAGAGACTGATGCAGACTTGCCTGTGAGTGTCCAGGAGTCTCTGGCAGAGGCACAGATCGAGGTGGCCTGCTGCAGGGTTGGGGACACTGAGTGTGGCAGTCTGTGCACGGGGCCTTTTGCAGAAGGTCACCATTATCTTCATTACTTCCAACATAGTTTGGTCCCAGGACAAACAACAGGGAGGGAACACAGCCCCGCCCATCAACAGAAAATTGGATTAAAGATTTACTGAGCATGGCCCCACCCATCAAAACAAGACCCAGTTTCCCCCACCAGTCTCTCCCATCAGGAAGCTTCCATAAGCCTCTTATCTATCAGAGGGCAGACAGAATGAAAACCACAATCACAGAAAACTAATCAAACTGAGCACATGGACCACAGCCTTGTCTAACTCAATGAAATTATGAGCCATGCCCTGTAGGGCCACCCAAGACAGATGGGTCATGGTGGAGAGTTCTGACAAAATCTGATCCACTGGAGAAGGGAACAGCAGACCACTTCTGTATTCTTGCCTTGAAAACCCCATGAAGAATGTGAAAAGGCAAAAAGATAGGACACTGAAAGATGAACTCCCCTGGTCAGTAGGTGGCCAGTATTCCACTGGAGAAGAGTGCAGAAATAACTCCAAAAAGAATGAATAGACAGAGCCAAAGTGAAAACAGTAGCCAGCTATGGATGTGACTGGTGATGGAAGTAAAGTCCAATTCTGTAAAGAGCAATATTGCATAGGAACCTGGAATGTTAGGTCCATGAATCAAGGCAAGTTAGAAGTGGTCACACAGGAGATAGAGTGAACATCAACATTTTAGCAATCAATGAACTGAAATGGACTGGAATGGGTGAATTTAATTTAGATGACCATTATATCTACAACCGTGGGCATGAATCCCATTTTGTCTAAGAAATGGAGTAGCCCTCAGAGTCAACAAAAGAGTCCAAAATGCAGTACTTGGGTGCAATCTCAAAAATAACAGAATGATCTCTGTTCGTTTCTAAGGCAAACCATTTAATATCACAGTAATCTAGTCTATGCCCCAACCAGTAATGCTGAAGAAACTGAAGTTGAATGGTTCTATGAAGACCTACAAGACCTTCTAGAACTAACACCCAAAAAAGATGTCCTTTTCATCATAGGGGACTGGAATGTAAAAGTAAGCAGTCAAGAGATACCTGGAGTAACAGGCAAATATGGCCTTGGAGTACAAAATTAAGCAGGGCAAAAGCTAACAGAGTTTTGCCAAGAGAACGCACTGGTCATAGCAAACATCCTCTTCCAACAACACAAGAGAAGACTCTACGCATGGGCATCACCAAATGGTCAATACTGAAATCAGATTGATTATATTCTTTGCAGCCAAAGATGGAGAAGCTCTAACAGTCAGCAAAAACAAGACTAGGAGCTGACTGTGGCTCAGATCATGAACTCCTTATTGAAAAATTCAGACTTATATTGAAGCAAGTATGGAAAACCACTAGACCATTCAGGTTTGACCTAAATCAAATCCCTTATGATTATACAGTGGAAGTGACAAATAGATTCAAAGGATTAGATCTGATAGACAGGGTGCCTGAAGAACTATGGATGGAGGTTTGTGACATTGTACAGGAGGCAGTGATTAAGACCATCCCCAAGAGAAAGAAATGCAAAAAAGCAAAATGGCTGTCCGAGGAGGCCTTACAAATAGCTGTGAAAAAGATAGAAGTGAAAGACAAAGGAGAAAACGAAAGATATACCCATTTGAATGCAGAGTTCAAAGAACAGCAAGGAGAGATAAGAAAGCCTTCCTCACTGATCAATGCAAAGAAATAGAGGAAAACAATAGAATGGGAAAGACTAGAGATCTCTTCAAGAAAATTAGACATATCAAGGCAATATTTCATGCAAAGATGGGCACATAAAGACCTAACAGAAGCAGAAGATATTAAGAAGAGGTGGCAAGAATACACAGAAGACTATACCAAAAAGAGCTTCATGACCCAGATAACCATGATGGTGTGATCACTCATCCAGAGCCAGACATCCTGGAAAGTGAAGTCAAGTGGGCCTTAGGAAACATCACTACGTACAAAGCTAGTGGAGGTGATGGAATTCCAGCTGAGCTATTTCAAATCCTTAAAGATGATGCTGTGAAAGTGCTGCACTCAATGTGCCAGCAAATTTAGAAGACTCAGCAGTGGACACAGGGCTGGAAATGTCAGTTTTCACTCCAGTTCCAAAGAAGGGCAATGCCAAAGAATGTTCAAACTAATGCACAGTTTTACTCATCTCACATCCTAGCAAAGTAATGCTCAAAATTCTTCAAGCCAGGCTTCAAGAGTACGTGAACCATGAACTTCCAGATGTTCAAAGCTGGATTTAGGAAAGGCAGAGGTACCAGAGATCAAATTGCCAACATCCATCCAATCATAGAAAAAGCAAAAGAATTTCAGAAAAGCATCCACTTCTGCTTTATTGATTACACCAAAGCCTTTGACTGTATAAATCACAACAAACTGTGGAAAATTCTTCAAGAGATGGGAATACCAGACCACCTGACCTGTCTCCTGAGAAATCTATATGCAGGTCAAGAAGCAACAGTTAGAACCAGACATGGAACAACAGACTGGTTCCAAATTGGGAAAGGAGTACGTCAAGGCTGTATATTGTCACCCTGCTTATTTAACTTATATGCAGAGTACATCATTCACAATGCCGGGATGGATGAAGCACAAGCTGGAATCAAGATTGCTGGGAGAAATATCAGTTATCTTGATATGCAGATGACACCACCCTTATGGCAGAAACCGAAGAAGAACTAAAGAGCCTCTTGATGAAAGTGAAAGAGGAGAGTGAAAAATCTGGCTTAAAACTCAACATTTAGAAAACTAAGATTAGCCATCCAGTCCCATCACTTCATGGCAAATAGATGGGGAAATAATGGAAACAATGACAGACTTTATTTATTTTTTTTTACACCAAAATCACTGCAGATGGTGACTGCAGCCATGAAATTAGGCACCATTTTTGGAAAAAAAGCTATGACCAACCTAAATAGCACGTTAAAAAACAGAGACATTACTTTGCTGACAAAGGCCCATCTAGTCAAAGCTATGGTTTTTCCAGCAATCATGTATGGATGTGAGAGTTGGCCTATAAAGAAAGCTGAATGCTGAAGAATTGATGCCTTTGAACTTTGATGTTGGAAAAGACTCTTGAGAGTCCCTTGGACTGCAAGGAGATCCAACCAGTCAATCCTAAAGGAATCAGTCCTGAATATTCATGGGAACTACTGATGCTGAAGCTGAAACTCCAATACTGTGGCCACCTGTTGCCAAGAACGGACTCATTGGAAAAAACCTGATGCTGGGAAAGATTGAAGATGGGAGGAGAAGGGGATGACAGAGAATGAGATAGTTGGATGGAATCACCGTCTAGATGGAAATAAGTTTGAGGAAGCTTCGGGAGTTGGTGATGGACAGGGAAGCCTGATGTGCTTCAGTCCGTGGGGTCGCAAAGAGTCAGACACAACTGAGCGACTGAACTGAACCGAAGCCATCTCTCCATGGTCAGAGAAATACTAAGGCCAGAGAAACAGGTGTGATTTGGCCAGAAGCGCATCCCATGCAAGTGGAGGCCTGCAGCACTGGCTCTTTGTCATGAGCCAGGTGGGAGGGTTGATCACAGAAGAAGCCTCTTCTAGCTAAAGAAATCTACTGCTCCCCTCGATATATTTGCACCAAAGTCATGATGCATGTACATCTCTAGTGTTTCACTTGAAGGGAACACAGCGTTGGGGGACAGACCCCAACATTCCTTTTCAATTCAAATTCAAATTAGCCAATGTGTTTTGAGTACACCCCATATGTCCCCACACAGTGCTAAATAGGTTCATTCAGACGATAAAGTGATGGATAGTGCATTGACGCTGCCTCAAGGGGGCTGTCACTGGGAGAGGGCTCTCCTTAGATTATAGGGATTTGATCCACCCACGTGCCTCCCTTTGATGCTAACTAAGACAAAGGAGGAAATAGCCTCAAGTGTTAATACTCTGTCTCTTGAGTTATTTTTCCAAGGCAATAAAATTTGAAGATTGCAATTAGTTAACCATTATGAAGACAAATCTTCAAATATTTCTCTCACTGTGGTGACATTTAAAACGCTTCCTGCTCTACCAAACAGTCAATTGGAATTTTTTCCCCCATCTTCTCATAATGGCTAATTGCTGAGCAATTGATTGGATCCCCTTTTGTTACCACATAATTACTAAGCTTGCTGAAACAACTGCCCTGACCATTTCTCAGTCTTCTCATTTTGGTGACCTCAAGGGTAGGTTTGGGGTAGGACTATCCTTATTTGGTTAATCTCGTTGCAGATTATTGATCTGATTGGTTAATATAGTGATTCAGAGCAAAAATTCAGTGGGTAGAAAGGCTTAAGTGAACCTCAGAGAAATTTTCTTAACCTAAGCCTTAGTTTTTTTGGCCTTAGTAAGATGGAGATAACGACTCTAGTTGATAAAGTTTGGGGGAGGGTCATATGAGGTAGCACATTTTAAGTATTAGCCCTGCTGGGACATAAGGTGAAAAGTGAAGTCTCTCAGTCGTGCCCGACTCTTTGCGACCCCATGGACTGCAGCCCGCCAGGCTCCCCCATCCATGGGATTTTCCAGGCAAGAGTACCAGAGTGTGTTGCCATTTCCTTCTCTAGGGGATCTCCAACCCAGGGATTGAACCCGGGTCTCCCTCATTGCAAGCAGACGCTTTACTGTCTGAGCCACCAGGGAAGCTGCTGGGACATAAGCATGTAATAGATCATAGGTGTTTCATCTAGGCTACTGCTGATAGGAACTTGGTCAAAATTCTTAACTGTCTTGAGCCTCAGTTTCCTGTTCTATAAAATTGGGATAAATTTCCCATTCTGTAAAATATGGGTAATAAAACCACTGACCTCGTGGAGTTTATTTGATGAAGGAAAGAGAAAAGTATATAGGATTAAAGTGATAGTCAAAAGCAACAGTAAAGCCACCTAAAGCCTTGAGCCCGACACCAACCAGCACACCGCCTTGGTCACTATTATGCTGTGGTCAGCACCTGGCCCAGCACGTGCCAGGTGACAACCCTCCCTTGTGCTCCTGAGCCCTTGGAAACACTTTGTAAACGCAGGGCTGGGCTGCTTCTGTGCCCACAGTGTTCCTCCCCTACACGCCCCCAGTACCCGATGGGGAACTACTCAGAACCAGTTACATGCCCGGGGCCGGTTAGTGGGCTCAACTCCAAGGAGAATGGGAGGAAAACAGGGAATGTGGGGTGTTCCTCCTCAAGCTGTTTGGAGTTGTGGCTTTTGGAAGAATTGCTCAAAATGATCCCAGTGTCTTTTTGGCATCTCTGGCTATCGTCACAGGACAAAATCTTGCATATGATGCTTTGTGTGATTTCCAACGCTCTCTCCAGACAAAGAGCACAGCGCCGCCCATTAAGGCAGATCACATGCACTCACCAGGTGACCTAGGTGGCTAGCTATGTGCCCTCTGACACGTACAGAACACATCTCAGAGAAGCTATTTCCCCCGAACCAAATCCAAAGAAGAATGCAGGAGAGGCCCTGGCAGGACCCGAGTGTCCCTGGTTAATCGCAGGGAAGGGACCACATTTGGCTGCTCCCGATTGCCACATTTCGCAGCGAGCTTGAAATGCCTTCCTCAGTGGATATTTGCTGTGCCACCTGAGCCCTCCCAAGGCAGTAAATTCCAAGAGACTGATGGAATTTCCGTTTCTGGGTGGCACCAAATGTGTACACCGTGCACTGTTGCCCTGACAGGTGCCCAGTGAGTGGACAAGGAGAGACGTGCCTCAGTCACAGAGGAAGCCGTGCATCTGAAAGATGAAGGTCTGATTTTCTGTGCAGAGTTTAAATGGTGCATGTGTCCTCACAAAGAACACAGCAACCACTTCTCTTAAAGAGAGAACAGAGCTGTGTCCTTGGGCTTTGTGGAAGGAGATTTGGCCAAAACAGTGGTATCCATGGGGGTGTATGTGTCGGAGGGCACATAGCTAGCCACCTGGATCACCTAGTGAGTGCACGTGCTCTGCCCTGACGGGTGGCACTGTGAACTGGAGCATCCTCAGCCCTCAGCCAGCAGGCAGCTGTGGGAGCTGTGCTTGAGGAAGGGCAGCAGCATAGATGACAGCTACCCTGCTCGGCCATGTTGAGCCACTCTAGGTGCCAGCTCTTTTCCTGCATTATCTCATTCTTATCTTTGGAGCAAATCCCACAGGTGGGGATTATCCCCAATTTACAATGGGGGAGAGCTGTGGCTTAGAAAGATTTTGCAGCATGTTCTCTGACATGCACACAGTTAAGTGGCTGAGCAAGGGCTTGAACCCCAGCCTCTGCAGGCTGGTTGTGTACCCTGATCCCAGGACAGGGACGGTTTGTATGTCCCTCTTCTCTGCTGGGGGTGGGGTACTGTTCTTTGAGAGAAGACTCTGGTTCTCTGCAGGATGGATGGTAGGAAATTTATCTCCCCAGTGGGAGCCAGCAAGTCTCCCTGAGACCCTTTCCTACAACCTCTAAATCCGTTCATTTGTGCTAGAGTGATATTCAAAAGCAGAGAGCTTGAGGGTGCCCGTGTCACTTCGCTGATGTATTATTGTTCTAGCTGCTCTTCTAACTCAAACCACTGGCTTCTTTTCTGTCTCTCTCCACATCTTCACCAAGGAGTGGTAGGAAAAGAACTCAACCTGGCATCAGACCAGCCTCACTTTGTTTGACAGCTTTTCTTGGAAAATTCACTCCAGCTTTTTAGTTCCACTGTGTCCTCTATGAAATGGGACTAACAATGCCTCTTTAGAATATGAAAATTCATGCATAAGATAAGCCCCCGCTAAGGTGCGTGTCCCAAAGCAGGCACTTTACTAATACCAAGTTCTCCGCTCCTTGCCCCTCCCCCCACAATGGAGAGGGAGCACTGACTGTTTCCATTAGAAAGTGCCTTTCACACAAGAGGTTTTTTCCGTGCATTTCCGGTATTTATGGTTTGAGGGATTCTCCACCTTACAATCCTCAAGAACCTCTGATCCCAACATTTGCATGTATGAAGACAGGTTTTTCACAGTGCTATGTTGGTGCGGCCCATGGTTGGCCTTAGGCTTTCTTCTGCTGCAGCCATGTAGGACACAGGGATTTAAGTGCACCCTGACGTGGCCCCAGGGGTCACCCCTGTTCTAAGTCCTCAGAAGGAAAACTTGGGCTTTTAAGACTGACGATGCAAGGCTGATCATGCTTGCTGTTAGCAATGCAGGTCCAACAGTTTTAAAAGCAAAGCGACTGCATGAAAAGAAAGCATGTTGTTTTTCTATCGCTCCGTGGAACCTCTGCTTCCATTAGAGAAAAGGGAGAAAACCCGATTAGAAACATAAATGGAACTGTGTCAGCCCTCCCAAGTTGTCATTGATTACTTTGCTGGGCTGGTATTTCTCACCTCCCATTCAGAGCCATCTCCGATAACAGCCATTTTCACAGCCAAAACAATAAGGAGATAAATGAGGCTGGTCCATTTGTCCCTGTCTCTTTTCATGGGTAAAAAGAAAATGACTTAACTAAATCTATCTTCTTCAGGATGAAAAGAGACTTTAAAAACATTTTAGTAACAAATCATTGTCCTAAAGTAGGTGAAACAGGAATTGATTTGCCTTACCTGCCTTCTCCGGATGGTTGGGAGGATTACCTGAGACCAGGTGTGTTTGGCACCACACTGAAGAGTTGAGCCAGGTAGCATTACAATCAGCATCCTTTGGCAGGGATGACTGTCATTCACCATTCCCACAGTGTCCCTTTTCTTCATTGATGGACATCTTTCCTACCGTGACATTCAAACTCATAACAAAATGAAATTTTAAAGCTAATGGTAATGTTTTCACATATAGGGAAACGTATGTGAGACAAGAGCCAAACAGAAGTAACTGTAAGAGTGTTCTTCCTCTTTGTTTGAGTAAGGCCACTTCTGGGAATCTAACCTAAGGAAATACTCCAAAATGCAGAGAATTTCTTCTTTTGCAAGATAATTCTTGGTAGCTTCGTTCACAGTAATCATAATTGAAAAGAATCAAATGCCCCTTATTACCGAAATGGTTGTTAAATGCGGACGCATAAAAAGGAGTTATAATAAGAGGGAAAATGCTCATGATATCATATGTTAAAAATATAAAGATCTGTTCATGCTTTAATGCAATTCTTATTTTTAAAGAATCCCAGCACGCTTTTCTCTAGGCATATAAACAAGCTCATTCTAAAATTGATGTGGAGAGGCACAGGCGGCTTTTAGAGATTGTTTAGGAGAACTAAACAATCTTGAAAAAGACAAGTAAAGTGGGAGGAATCACTCTTTTACTCAATCACCCCGATGTTAAGACTGTGTAGCCACAGTAATCAAGACAAGATGGTAAAGCAGGGAAAAAGACACAAGATTGGTGGAACAGAATAGAGAACCAGGAAAGAGAATCACACAGATATGGCTGACTGATTCTTAATAGAGATGCAGAAGCAGCTCCGTGGAGGAGAGGTAGCTCCTTCAGCACAGGTGCTGAGGCCATTGGACATCTGTAGGCAGAAGATGAATTTCAGTTTAAGCCTCATTCCTAACACAAAAGTAACCTCAGAAGAGCTTATGGATGTAAATGTAAAATGTAAGGCTTTAAATCTTCAAGAAAAAAATGGGAGGAAACCTTGTGGATTGAAGGGCAGGCAAAAAATTCTTAGACTTGACACAAAGGACAAGATTCCTAAAAGTAAAATTTGCAAACAGAACCTTTCAGTTTCAGTTCAGTCGCTCAGTCGTGTCCGACTCCTTGCAACCCCATGGACTGCAAAACACCAGGCCTCCCTGTCCATCACCAACTCCCGGAGTTCACTCAAACTCATGTCTATTAAGTCAGTGATGCCATCCAACTATCTCATCCTCTGTCGTCCCCTTCTCCTCCCACCTTCAGTCTTTCCTGGCATCAGGGTCTTTTCCAGTGAGTCAGTTCTTCCCATCAGATGGCCAAAGTATTGGAGTTTCACTTCAGCATCAATCCTTCCAACGAATATTCAGGACTGATTTCCTTTAGGAAGGACTGGTTGGATCTCCTTGCAGTCCAAGGGACTCTCAACAGTCTTCTCTAATACCACAGTTCAAAAGCATCAATTCTTCGGCAATCAGCTTTCTTTATGGTTCAACTCTCACATCCATACATGACTACTGGAAAAACCATAGCTTTGACTAGACAGACCTTTGTTGGTAAAGTAATGTCTCTGCTTTTTCATATGCTGTCTAGGTTGGCTTTTCTTCCAAGGATCAAGCATCTTTTTAATTTCATCTACAGTGATTTTGGAGCCCCCCACCCCAAATAAAGTCTGTCACTGTTTCCATTATTTCCCCATCTATTTGCCATGAAGTGCTTGGACCAGATGCCATGATCTTACTTTTCTGAATGTGTAGTTTTAAGTCAACTTTTTCACTCTCCTCTTTCACTTTCATCAAGAGGCTCTTTGGTTCATCACATAAGGGTGGTGTCATCTGCATATCTGACGTTATTAATATTTCTTCCAGCACTCTTGATTCCAGCTTGTGCTTCATCCAGCCTGGAATTTCACATGATGTACTCTGCATATAAGTTAAATAAGCAGGGTGACAATATACAGCCTTGATGTACTCCTTTTCCTATTTGGAACCAGTCTGTTGTTCCATGTCCAGTTCTAACTGTTGCTTCTTGACCTGCATACAGATTCCTCAGGAGGCAGGTCAGGTGGTCTGGTATTCCCATCTCTTGAAGAATTTTCCACAGTTTGTTATGATTTATACAGTCACAGGTATAGTCTTCTATATTCTTGCCACCTCTTCTTAATATCTTCTGCTTCTGTTAGGTCCATACCATTCTATTGTTTTCCTCTGTTTCTTTGCACTGATCACTGGGGATGGCTTTCTTATCTCTCCTTGCTATTCTTTGAAACTCTGCATTCAAATGGGTATATCTTTCATTTTTTCCTTTGCCTTTCACTTCTCTTCTTTTCATAGCTGTAAGGCCTCCTCAGACAACCATTTTGCCTTTTTGCATTTCTTTTTCTTGGGGATGGTTTTGATCACTGCCTCCTATACAATGTTCACAAACCTCCATCCATAGTTCTTCAGGCACTCTGTCTATAAGTTCTAATCCCTTGAATCTATTTATCACTTCTACTGTATAATCATAAGGGATTTGATTTAGGTCAAACCTGAATGGTCTAGTGGTTTTCCATACTTTCTTCAACTTAAGGCTGAAATTTTCAATAAGGAGTTCATGATCTGAGCCACAGTCAGCTCCTGGTCTTGTTTTTGCTAACTGTATAGAGCTTCTCCATCTTTGGCTGCAAAGAATATAATCTGATTTCAGTATTGACCACCTGGTGATGTCCATGTGTAAAGTCTTCTCTTGTATATTTGGAAGAGGATGTTTGCTATGACCAGTGCAGTCTCTTGGCAAAACTCTGTTAGCCTTTGCTCTGCTTCATTTTGTACTCCAAGGCCATATTTGCCCATTACTCCAGGTATTTCTTTACTTCCATTTGCATTCCAGTCCTCTATAATGAAAAGGACATCTTTTTTGGGTGTTAGTTCTTGAAGGTCTTGTAGGTCTTCATAGAACCATTCAGCTTCATAGAACTTCAGCTTCTACAGCATTACTGGTCAGGGCATAGACTTGGATTACTGTGATATTGAATGGATTGCTTTGATAATGAACAGAGATCATTCTGTCATTTTTGAGATTGCATCCAAGTACTGCATTTTGGACTCTTTTGTTGACTATGATGGCTACTCCATTTCTTCTAAAGGATTCTTTCCCACAGTTGTAGATATAATGGTCATCTGAATTAAATTCACCCATTTCAGTCCATTTTAGTTTGCTGATTCCTAAAATGCCGATGTTCACTCTTACCATCTCCTGTTTGACCACTTCCAACTTGCCTTGATTCATGGACCTAACATTCCAGGTTCCTATGCAATATTGCTCTTTACAGCATTGGACTTTACTTCCATCACCAGTCACATCCACAACTGGGCATTGTTTTGCTTTGGCTCCATCTTTTCATTCTTTCTGGAGTTATTTCTCTACTCTTCTCCAGTAGCATATTGGCCACCTACTGACCTGGGGAGTTCCTCTTTCAGTATCCTATCTTTTTGCCTTTTCATATTGTTCACGGGGCTCTCAAGGCAAGAATACTGAACTGGTTTGCCATTCCCTTCTCCAGTGGACCACATTTTGTCAGAACCCTCCACCATATCCCTTCTGTCTTGGGTGGCCCTACATGGCATGGCTCATGGATTCATTGAGTTAGACAAGGCTGTGAACATGGTTAGTTTTGGTTAGTTTTATGTGATTGCAGTTATCAAAATATTAAACTTCTGGCCTATGAAAAGTTCTTTGAAAAGGATGAAAAGACACACTATAAAAGAAAATAGCTACAAATTGCATATCTTACAAAGGATTAGCATCTAGAACATACAAAGAACTTTCAAAATTCAACAGCAAAGTCCCAATCAACCTAATTAGAAAATGGGCAAAAAGCGTTAACAGACATTCTACCAGAGAGGATATACAGATGGCAAATAAGCACAGGGAAGGACATTCTACCTCATTATCCATGAGGGAAATACAAATTAAAGCCATGATAAGCTGTCAGTACACATCTTCTAGAATGGATTAAAAAAAAATTAGTAACTACAACAATTGCTGGTGAGGATGCAAGAAACCGGATCATTCAGACGTGGCTGGTGGGGATGTGAAGTAGTGCAGCCACTCTGGAAACCAGCTTGACAGTTTGCTGTAAGACATGCAGTGACCGTAAGACACAATGGTTGCACTCCTGGATGGTTATCCCAGAGAAATGAATGCTCAGGTTCCTGTGAAAACATGTCTATATATGTTTATAGCACCTGATAGTAGCTTTGTTCATAATTGCCAAAAACTGCAAGCAACCCAGACGTCCTTCAACAGGTGAATGGTTAAACTATGGTCTCTACACTGATCCACGGAACCCTGCTCAGCAATAAAATTAATGAATTACTGATACACAACAACTGGAAGCATCTCCAGAGAATCATGCTGAGTATGATATTTCCTAAATGACAGAATTATGCAAACTGAGAACAGGTTAGTGGTTGTAGGATCTCTGGATATGGGGGAGAAGTGATATATGGGAGAGAGGTGAGCATGTTTATAAACAGCAACTTGATCCCCAGGTGATGGAGCTGTTCTGTAGCTTAATGGTGGTGACAGATACATGTGCCTACACGTGTGACAAAAGTGACACAGAACTAAATGAACACACAGACACACAAATAAAACGGAGCCCTGATAAGATCACTGAGTTGCGTCAGTGTCAGTATCCTGATTGTGCGATTGTATGATAGTTTTATGAAATGGTACCTTTGGGGGGAAAGGGGTAAAGAGTATTTCTTGCAACTGCATGTGAATCTATAATTATCCCAAAATTTTAAAAAAAATCAGTAAAATATATTTATGCAATTGTGTGCATTTAAAAGACTAATTTATAATGGTAAAATGTTTGTAAGTACTAAGAGGGATATCATCATCAAATATCTCTTTTTCCTTGGCCTTGGTTTTTACCTTTTACCTTGGCTTTTCTTTCCAACTTTTTCTTAGTGTACATGTATTCGTTTTATAAAGAGGAATAAAACAAACCTGATTTTTCTTTTAAAAAAAGTTCATTTGCTAATACAGCAATTTACAGTAGTGTTTAGTGTGTTCTGAAACAAGCTCCTTATTTCTTCTTCTCTTTGACCCTGAGTATAAAGATAGGCGAGGCACACATACATACACTATGTGTACGAGCCACACACTCAGACACCAAATCTTGACACGCTCAAGAGCAAATAGGTTGGGGCTCAGTGTCCAAAGCTTCACATGGACAATTTGCAGCTACAGATGAAATGAACTGTCGTTAGCTTTGATGGGCATCTGACGTAAGGGGAAGCAGCTATGAAGTTGGATGCCTCGCTGCAGATTCTATTCATGATTCACAGCCCAAGTCTAGTGTAGTCAAGAGGTATGTCTCGATGGATAATGAAAGAGTAAAGACTTAGACGAAGAAAATAATGAGAAAGGAACTATTTAGCAACACATTTTACCCTTTCCACCTACTGTGTGGTCTCCATCCTTTGGTGCAGATATAATTTGAAAAGCCCAGAGCGTATGATTGGTAGTAATGGAATAAATGCATAGTGTGTGAATAGGGCTCAGGAGCCTATAAAAGATTCAACTCCTGCTTCCCCTTAGGAGAGGTATCCAACCAGTATTAATATTTTAGAAATACTAGAAGGTAGAAGAGGAGTCATTATTCATCACTAGCACCTCCATGGTACTAAAATTAAATAATGGATTTTTTTTTTAAGACAGAATCGCTAGAGTTGTGGAACTATAAAAAATATTTCTCTTTTGGGGATGTTGCATTTTTTGCTTTTATCTTTTCTTCTCCTCTTGAGAACATTTTGATTTACTTTTGTGATAAGCTTGTACCAACTAAGGAACTTGGAAGGCGGGACAAGCTAGGATAGGAGGGAGGTGGGTTAAGGCAGCTGACAAATGAGCCTGAGTAAATTTGTTTGGCTTCAAGTCAGAAAGCCCCAGGACTGTGCGGGCATTCATTTTCCATCTTGTAGCATGTGCATCTGCACATATGGGCTGGGGCCCTGGGCCCTGTAACAGGGAGAACCCACTGTGCCACGCAGTGTGGGGGTCTGAGCCGGCTGGTCTGTTGAACAGGAGCCCCACAAAGAAGGCCCAGCCAGCCCCGTCATGATCCAGCCCCGGCCTCGGAACAACCAGCCTCGCTCCTTGTGGAGGCATCTGGCTGAGCCATGGGGAACCCAGCAGCCAGGAGTTGGCGTCAGACCCACACCTGGAGTTCTGGTTTGGCTAAGCTGGTCTCAGAAGTGTCCCCGTCCCACCCTGTCGCCACGCCAGCTGTGTAATCCAGTTGGACAGATGACTTCACCTTACTAAGTCTCTCTTTCCCCATCTATAAAATAGAAATAATAATTAACTTCCTGGCAGAATGCACATAAAGCTCTAGTGTGGTACCTGGCATTTTAAGATCTCAAATGAAGGCAGCTATTACCTAGGAAACCAACTCAAAGGTTTTTAAAAATGCATGTAATTATTAAAATTAGTAATTTATAATTATTAAAAGTCATCCTGATACTGACATGGTGTTGTGGCTAGATGTGTTCAGAAGAGAATCATTGGCATTGATTGAATGCCTGGTGTGTGCCAGCCACTGTACTCTACTCACCAGAACCTCAGGGGCGTGGGTCTCTTGTCCTCAGTTATCTAGGAGGGAAAAGATGGGTGAAAAGATTTGCTTAAGGTCAAAACCCAAGGACATGTTAGAGCCATCAAACCACAGAGGGGAAATGATACATACCATGCAGCACCTAGAGAAATGGAGGCATGGGGAGTGAAACAGAATCCTTGCCCACCTGATGGAGAGAGAGTGGCTGTTGTTGTTCAGTCGCTAAGTCACGTATGACTCTTTGCAACCCTATGGACTGCAGCAAACCAGGCTCCTCTGTCCTCCACTCTCTCCCACAGTTTGCTCAAATTCACGTCCATTGAGTTGGTGATGCTATCTAACCGTCTCATCCTCTATTGTCCCCTTCTCGTCCTGCCCTCAATCTTTCCCAGCATCAGGGTCTTTTCAAATAAGTTGGCTCTTCACATCAGATGGCCAAAGTATTGGGGTATCAGCTTCAACATCAGTCCTTCCAATGAATATTCAGGGTTGATTGCCTTTATGATTGACTGATTTGATCTCCTTGTTGTCCAAGGGACTCTCAAGAGTCTTCTTCAGCACAATTCAAAAGCACTAATTCTTCAGTGCTCAACCTTCTTTGTGGTCCAACTCTCACATCCATACATGACTACTGGAAAAACCATAGTTTTGACTATATGGACCTTTGTCAGTAAAGTGATATCTCTGTTTTTTAATACACTGTCTAGAGAGTAGCTGAGCTCAGTTTAAACAGAGATCCCTGGACAGCACCTCATCTCTTGCCTACCTCACAGAGTGCTGATCCACACATGCTCAGAGCTGCTCTGGGTTCAAACTCAAGGAATCGCAGCAGCTGTAAGAAAGCACCTCAGAGTCTATCTGATATTGGTCACCCTCTACCTTATCCACCAGATGAGGTGTGAGCTTGAACGCACCAATGGCAGCCTTCTCCATCACCAGGCTGCCCATGCCATCAGCTTAAGCTCTTTAAACTCTGGACATGTTCCTTCTTTTGAGCTGAAATCTGTCTGTTCTGTATCTCGACTCTTTCAAAAACAACAGAATGAAGCCAATCTCTTTTTCTGCAGGTATTTAGATGATACCCCAAACTGTGCTTCCCACCCCCATCTTCCTACATTCTAGTCACTTAAGGGGCTCCACCTTGTTCATCTTCTAGAGAACAGACCACCTGGCTTCTCTCTCAAAAATGTACTTCCTCGCGGGTCCCTTCCTCACATGTATCCCTCAGATGGACACTCTACAGCATCATCTGCTTAGGGGTCATCACCCACAGGGAAGTTACTGGGGAGTTATGTTGACCCATGGCTGTTTAGAGGATTTGTTATCATGACTTGAGAGGAGCCTGAAGCCCACTCTCACAACCCCACCAAGATTTTTCCATTGCTTGTGATCTTCTACAATGCTTTGCCAGAGTCTTCAATGACTCAGCTTGTATGGTTCTCTCTTGTTGGACTTCCTTTGGAAAATCCATACTTTATGCAGTTGGAAGCTCCATAAGAAGAAAGATGTTTACCTAAGTTGATCTCATCACATCCATGGGCCTGTGTTTAGAGAGCACACTGCTCTATTTTTAAATTCGGATGTCTCATTGGGATGATTTAATTAGGAGATGACTTTATTTGGAGGATACCAGAGCACCCCTCAGAACCCAAGCCCAGGAGCAAAGACGGTCCTTGACCAGAAACTGATAAGCCATTTTGAAACCAGAGTAGCTGTGCAACTTCACTGATTTATGATCTTTTAGAATTTTATTTTTTCTCTGACCAATTCTCTCTCATTCATCTTCCCTTTACATAACTTCTTTATTTATTACTAAGTAATTAAGTGTCTATTATTCACCATGCACTGTTCACAACAACAAACAGAAACCCCGGATACCATGGAGCATATATTTTAATGGTAAAGAAATATAACAAACAGATAACTATGTCAGGTGATGATTCTGTGAAGAAAACCAAAATGGTTATAGAGGATGATGTTGGGAGGAGCCACTGTTTTTCTTTCTTTTTTAATAAGGTGGTCACGGAAGTCTTCTCTGAAGAGATGAATGTAATTAAAGAATTGAGAGACAATGATGGAATGAGTCATACAAGTTCCATTTGGTAGGGTCCTGGTGAATTACAGCCATTCACCAGCCACCACTGGGAAAGGGGACTGTGATAGTTCCGTCTGCCAGTGTAATTTGGAGACCAAGGCTGAGGCATCAGATTAAGTCATGCTGAAGTGGGTTGTTCACCAGATGCAGGGTGGTAACACATACCATGCTTGAGCCTGAACTGGCTTCACATACACAAAATTATTCACTACTCTCTTTTTTAATTTCCCAAGTGGATTGTTTTCTTTGTCAAGGTCTGCACTTCTGGCCCAATTGGGTCTCCCTAAAACATAGACTCAGCTTTCAAGCTGACAAGACATTAAGGGTCCACAGCCCTCAGCCAACTGACTCCATCTCTTCCTGTCCCAACCCCAGGATCAAGAAAGAGATGATGTGTTTGTCCAGGCTCTGCTTTTGTACAGGAGCCTGTGGGTTAGAAGAGGCAAGCCCAGGGCTGAAATGGGTAATTTCAAGCCTGGCAATTTGGGGAAATGGCAGCAGAGGAGATGTGTACAGACACAGTGACACTTGAGGCTGAAGACAAAGGCAGGGAACAGGCTATAAACAGTCTTGAATGCATTTCTGGGGGAGCCTGAATTTTTCCTGAAAGTAATGGTGTGTGTGGGGATGGCCTTGAAAGATTTTAGTCAGGTGTGATCCTATTGTGGGCAAGAGTAGCTGCTTCAGAGAATGGGACACTTGAAAGCTCGGTTTGCACAGGTTCTTCTAACTGAAGCTCATGCAAAGCCGAATAGAATGTCAGGCTTTCAGTTGAAAATGATTGAAATTGTATATTTATGTTTGACACTGCTTGTGTTTCCAAGCATCAGATTTAACATTAAAATTTTCCCTGAATTATAAGAATAATAAGAATAAGCGTTGAAATCCTCAGTGAAAGGGCAGCCAACACATGTTTCCAGGGAGAAATTGTTCAATTGTTCCTGTTTATTACTTCCAAATGGGACTAGCTCCAGGTTCATAATGCTGATTTTGTTACATTGCTTTCTCTGAACTGTGGTTCAGATGAGTGCATAAATATTTGGTTTAATATTTCTTTGGGAACCATAAAAATCTAAGCTGATGGAAGGGAGAGGAGCAGAGCAGTGGCCGGGAAGGAAAGTTCGGCAAGTTAGTAAGAGATTACGAGTGTGTATTTCAAGAGTACCCAAGGGCATGATTAATGTATTATCCTTTTAGATGGCAGAATGCATGCAAACCCCCCAAATTGCACCATTACTATGACAAAACTCTGAGCATGTTCCTGCCAGGAATTTGATGTACAGAGGGAACAGGTGACCCCATGGGTAAGTATAAATCTGGGAATTGAGACTTAGAAGCCCTTAATCTTGGCTCTGCCTTTGACAGAGACCTGAGATGAATATCTGTGCTCCTAGTCTTCAGGGGTGGGTATGTCAGCAGGAGTCCAGACCAGGAGCACTTTCGGCAGTGCCAGGTTCGGATGCTCCTGTGCCCGCGCACACCACCCAGCACTCTGACCAGTCGGCCATGTGTGGAGTCGGGGTTAAAGCCACAGACTCTAGATACTTGGGTTCAAATGCAAGGCCATTATCTCGCTGACTTTGGCGAGGTCTGTGTGATTCAGTTTCTTTCTCTGTAAAGTGGGGATTACCACCACTACCTATCCCACAGAGTTGTTGTAAGGATTAAATGATTAATGTGTGTAAGTTACTTAGACCAGTGTGTGGTGGAGTGTTAGCGATCAATAAACAGTTGCCTGTCATAGTCACCATCATTACCACCATTTAATAATCATAAAATGAACAATTGCCTTACAGTCTTGAACATGTTTATGTACTTAAGCCTGTCATATCTCTCAGACCCTTATCCACCATAACCCTTGTAGAATAAGCATGGTTTCCCCCATTTGGCAGAGGAAGGGCAGGAGGCTGAGAGACCACGCGACTCCCTGTATGTCCACATGGTTAGTGAGCTCCGAGCTGCAAACCCGATTGTCCTAAGCACTCTGTGCTTTAGTCAGGGTAAGTTAGGCTATGAAGTGGTAATACGCCTTGCGCAGCCGTTAGCACTGCTGTTGCTGCAAGCACCATTACCTCTCAGCCCATTACCAGCCAATGGTTACCTCAAGAGGATTAATGGTCGCTCAGCCATTGGTCGGTGCTGCAATAGGCTCCTCCCCCAAGCCAGCAATTGTTAGTGAGCGACCGTTAGTGGAACATTCAGTCAAAGGTTATCAGAGTGGTGGTCCTCAGACAAAGAGTGAGGTGAGAGGCGGATCCCAGCCTCGCGCAGCGGGTGAGTTGGGGGCCCAGGGAACAGACCGGGGGCTGTGTCCCGCAGGAGTTCAGAGCCCTCACCAAGGCTGCCCGATGACCGGGTCCAAGCCTTGAGGTGGCGATGACCCTCTCCCCCATTCCCGCCTCAGTGACCTAATGGCAGCGGCCATCTCTGGGACCAGCCCCCACTGGGTGGTGTGAGGAGCCTGAGGCCAATTGCGTCCTGGGCACCTGGCTCCTCAGCAATGGTGGCTCGGCAGGTCTGGGGACCTGGCCCTGAGGGAGCTGCCAGCTGAGATCTGCCTCTTCAGCCAGGCCTGGGCGCTGGCAGGAAGACCCAGACTGGGTGCCGGGCATATGATTTGGGGCAGGGTAACCAGTGCCTTCAGGGACCCCCTCTTCTCAGCCAGGCCTAGACCTTGGAGGGTGAAAGTTGTGCTGAGGGACCCGGCCTGTACTTATCAGAACAGAGAATAGCATTTGTTCTGGTGGGAGTTTAGAGGACTGTTGTTACCTGACCATGATTCTCATCGTTGTATGGCAGAAACCAACACAACATTGTAAAGCAATTTTCCACTAACTAAAAAATAAATTTAAAAAAGAAAAAACAAAAGATCTGACACCAACATGTTTGCAACAAATAACCATGCCCCACCCTCACCTTTGCTATAAAAGGGCTTTGCTGACAGTTTTCAGGCAGTTTGGGGTTTTTAAGGTATGAGCCACCTGTTTCCCTGCAGAGTCCTGCAGTAAACATTTCTCTGTTCCAGACTCTGACATTTTGGTATTGTTTGGCCTCTACTGTGAATTGGGCACATGCACTGGTGTTTTGGTAACTTTCACTCTCACTTCATTGGCTAAAGCAAGTCCTGTGGCCACAATCGCCTTTAGTTGACTGCGAAAGTATAGTCCTACTATGTGCCCAGAAGAGGAGCAGATTATTTAGGAACAGCCTTGGTGACTACTCCCCACTACTATAAATCTGATTCGTAAATAAAGAGACAGCAGGTATAGAAAATCTAGATTTCTCAACAGAGGTTCCAGGACCATCTTGATTTTGGAGGAAAGGCAGTGTGGGACATCTTGATTTTTGGTAGAACCACAGGAGGCAAAGTCAAGGGGCCCAATGAGCAGGGGGTGAAACTCATAGTCTGCACTAAGAAACCAGAAATTCAGAAAGGGACATATAAGGATCCCAGTTATTCTCTTGGACAATAAAGAGACGTGGAAGTGTGATACCGATAGGTAGTGAATGGACTTTGGGCCCAGACAAGGCACAGTGACCCAGTGACCCAAAGATGACTTCTGCTTTCTCTGATCTGCTGTGGCTTCTTTTAGCAAATCTCCCATATTGCATAATGTGGGCTTCATAGATTATTGAACTATGACCCTTAAACACTCTGGAACTCATGAATGGTCAATAAATATTGTGAATAGAAGGAAAGAAGGTAGGGAGATAATAAAGGAAATTGTAATCAATAAGGAAGCATCTTATTAAAAGTCATGGAAATACTCCAATAAAAATTAATTAAAAAAAAAATCACGGCAGAGAAACAGACCATCAAGGTGAGTGAGTGGTGCTATCAGTTTGGAATATATTAACAAATATAAACCGAGTTCCCACAGTGAGAGCACATTGTGCCAATTATGCATGTAAATATGTATATTTAAATATACATATAATATTGGTCCTCTTGTGGCTGAATTATTTCACTTAACATAATGTCTTCAAGTTTTATCCATATGGTAGCATGTGTTAGAATTCTCCTCATTTTTGAGTTTGAGTAATGATATTCCATTTTATGGATGTTCCACATTTTATTCATCCATTTGTCCATTGGTGAACACGTGGTTTCCTTCCACTTTTTGGCTACCATGAATAATGCTGCAGAATATTCATTCTTTCTATGCATCAGCGGATCGTTTAGCAAAGATGACATTGTACTTGGCTGTGAAAAAATTTTTTAAAAATCTTCAAGAGTAGAAGTTTCATAAACCACATTATTCTCTGGTAAGGTGGAAGTAAAAATTTTAAATGTGGGAAATACTTGTAAATTAAGAAATATTCTCCTTAAAAATTTTTCTATGGACTATAGACAGTAACCAAAAGATTGTAACTATCAGAAAATAAAGCTCACCTACCCCCTTCTCCAGTTAACACTGAATTCTGTGGAACTCAGTGGATTAAGCTGAGTTCAGGCCTAATCTTAAATCCTTTCTTAAAAAAGAAGGGTATCAAAGCTGCTGCAGTGACAGTGTTGATAAATGGTCAGGGTAGTGGGTTCAGATTTCCCCTCATGCTGTGTTACTGGGGTTTGTTTTTCCTTCCTGAGTGTTCCATCCTGCCCATACCTTTAACCCCCTCCATGGGAGGGCATAAGCCATTTGAATTTGGTGGTGAGCACAGCCTGCTGGTACAAGAACCTCTGGTCTGTGCTGCGGGTCTCTGCTTCTCATCCTACCTCGGTGGATTGCCAGAGCGTGGGTTCTGTGATTCTCCACCAGGGATTTTGGAACTCTTGGCATTGGGTTTGCCTTAGTTCCCCTTGTTGATTTATGACCTAATGGTTGAAACTCATTGAGCAGCGTGAGAGTGAAAGAAGGGCATGGATCTAACAGCTGCCTGGATTGCTGAATGGCTAAGTATCTTCAAGTTCAAAGGCATGTCAAGGACTAAACCACAGTAGAGAATTAATTGCTGCTTACAAATCACCTTAGAGAACCAACCTACTGGACAAAACAAATGTCTTCTAATAACTATAGGTAAAGGCCATACATGAGTTTTTTTCCTACTTAATATGGAGCAGAAAACATCTTCTAAATTAGTATATATCCCAAGCTCCAGTGATTAGTCTTACATGTTTAAAAAAAGTTGTTTTGTTTTGGGGTTAATTTTTTACTGTATAGCAAGTAATATAGGTTCATCTTATGAAGTCAAAAGTATCCTAAAGTGAAGGAAAAAAAAAAATTACCCTATTAACTCTATCTCCCAAAGACCTATACTGTTCACATGTGATTCATTTCCCTTTGAAAATTTGTGGGTGAGGGGTCTGATTATTTTCTAGTTTTTTATCCTTTTGACCATATTGCTTATATATGTAGAGTCTTCTATCCTTTGAAAATAAGTATCTCCTGATTTTCTACATACATAGGATTAGAGCATCCATTTAGCTGGCTGTGACAGTGAAGAAGCGCTGGGGTATCTGTGTTGGAGCCACTTCACACCATGAGCAGTGTTTGCTCAGAGGGTCTTCACACAAGGTTGGCCCTTTGCAGGTTATTAGGATGGGGAAGTGTCCTCGGTCCCTTAATGATTCCTGGGCGTTACCACTGCCTGAGGGCTTGGAAAAAGAGAAATGAGAAGATACTGATATTACATAGACAAAGTGACCACATTTTCACACATACAAAAAAGTTAGTACAATAGATTTTAATTTATGAGTTTATGAAGCATTTTATGATCATATAAAACATGCAAACAAAGTTGTAATTTTTTTCAAAGCTTTAGTCAAGTGTCTTCTATGTTCCAAACCCAGGAAATATTAAAAGAATAAGAAATAAATAGCCCAAGGGACAATTACCACCCCCAACCCAGGGGCCATCTACTCTCTGTGCCTTAATGGACCCCAGTGGCGAGCAGGGCTGGGACCAGAAGATGAGGCTGCCTCCTTGGAGTGGGGCAGAGGGTCAGGAGAAGCTCCAGTGAGCGGGCTGAGTCCAGGAAGACCAGGAGGGACTCCAGCAGACAGGGTGAAAGATAGGAGTCCGACCAACCCAGGTCCAGAGAAAGTGGGCAAAATTCAGAAAGCTTGTGGCTCACAGTTGGTGGTGGCAAGAGAGAGAACTGAAGAAGCAGGTGGAGGCCCATCAAGGAGGGCCCTGAGCTAATTAACCTGGGAGCAATGGGGAACCAGCGAAAGTCTTAATCTGGAAACTGCTTTGGCCATATTTGTGTTTGCATTTTGCAATGACCATTCTGGTTGCAATTAGGACAGGAAGGGAAAAGAGAAAATCAGAAACATAGAGGCCTGTTAGGAGACTACCATAATATTCATTTACTTAAAGCAAATATTTAGTGAAAGCTTACTGTGTACCATGCACCATTCTTGGCCCTAACAAAACAGTCAAAAACCTTAGTGAGGATCTGAGTTAAATTACAGGTACTGGAGATGGGCAGGGGGGCAGGGCTAGAAGGTCTTAAAAAGAATATATAGAACTTGGTGACTATGGCATTTTGATATATCAAATATGTTTTCCATAGTGGGGGGAACTGATGTCAGCATAATTAAGGAAAAGTCTGAACCCGTAGGGAGGCAAACACACTGACTAAAAGTAATAGGGTTCCAGGTTAGATTTTGGGGTCAGAAAAATGACAGAAGGAGAAAAATTGGTGTGGTGAAATCTGAATACATAAAATCTGGAGGTTGGTTAGTTAAGAGTCGCATGTCAATGTTAATTTCTCAGTTGTGACCAAGTTCCATGGTTATGAAAGATGTGAATATTAGGAGAAATTGATGAAAAGTATGTGGGAGCTCTATGGTATCTAGGCAGTGTTTCTATAAATGGAAAGTTATTCTTCCCCCCAAAGTCTGTGTCTGTCTATCTATGAAGTACAAAATATATTTATATCATACAAATGTAATAATACATATAAAGTATTGCATATTTTGTATAACCTCCAACCACACTGAATATAAAAATTATAAAATACTATACAAAATGATACTGTTCATGGGGTTCTCAACATTCAGAAAACTAAGATCATGGCATTCGGTCCCATCACTTCATGGCAAATAGATGGGGAAACAGTGAAAACAGTCACAGACTTTATTTTTCTGGGCTCCAAAATCACTGCAGATGGTGACTGCAGCCATGAAATTAAAAGACATTTCCTCTTTGGAAGAAAAGTTATGACCAACCTAAATGGCATATTGAAAAGCAGAGACATTACTTGGCCAACAAAGGTCCATCTAGTCAAGGCTATTATTTTTCCCGTGGTCATGTATGGATATGAGAGTTGGACTATAAAGAAAGCTAAGCGCCAAAGAATTGATGCTTTTGAACTGTGGTGTTGGAGAAGACTCTTGAGAGTCCGTTGGACAGCTAGGAGATCCAACCAGTCCATCCTAAAGGAAATCAGTCCTGAATATTCATTGGGAGGACTGATGCTGAAGTGAAACTCCAATACTTTGGCCACCTGATGGGAAGAACTGACTCATTGGAAAAGACCCTGATGCCAGGAAAGACTGAAGGTGGGAGGAGAAGGGAATGACAAAGGGTGAGATGCCTGGATGGCATCACCGACTCAATGGATGTGAATTTGAATAAACTCCGGGAGTTGGTGACGGACAGGGAGGCCTGGCGGGCTGCAGTCCACGGGGTCGCAAAGGGATGCAACTGAGCGACTGAACTGAACTGATACAAAATGATCCTCTCAATGTAAAAATATTCAAAATTGCTATATAGTCTATGAGTACATAAATGTGTATATACATTCACAGAGTATCTTTAAAACACATACGACTTGGTATCATTGGCCCCTTGCAGCAGAGAATGGATGTGGGAATGTGCTTCCTAGGGGGCTCTGGCTTTGTAATGTGCCACGCTCTGTAGGAAGTAGGCAATGAGGATGCCCTTTGAAACTCACAGCAAGCAGCACTGGCTGCTCCAAGCCCCTGCATTTCCTGCCCCTCGCAGGGTGCAGAGGACTCTGGTCCGGCCTGAGCCATGCCCCCTACTCCCAGTACAGCTGGCATGCCAGCAATCCCTGCTGCTGCCAGGGAAGTGGCTTTGCCCAGGTATGCAGCAGGACATGTGTGCTATTTACACACGCTTCTCAGAGAGTTGGCACCCAGGGTCCAAGTTCTTTCTCATCACTAGCTATTTTTTTCATTCCAACTCAGAGAATAAGGGGAAAAAAGAAATCCCACTGTGAAAAGAAGTGTTGAATTACAGAGAATAATAGGAAATACCAGCTAATTGTGAAGCCCTCCTATGTGGTATAATGGGTGTTAACAGCTGCTGCAGGAGCAGAGACTCATGGCAGGATTGTTCTGGGCAGGAATGCACTGGATTTCTTACATTCCATCACTTTAAACACCAGGAAAAGGACCACAGCCTTAGGGACCACAGCCCTGCGTAGCACTTGGACAAATCTTAGGAGTTTACCTAGTATAATAAAGGTCGTCTGGAAACCCACCTGACTTGCTTTGGTGTGTGGCTGAGGTCTCCTTTGTGGCCACTGCATATCTCCTATCTCTCTAGCTCAGGCTGGAGTGGGCCAGGGTCTCTCTGAAGCCCCAGCTGGGGACTAAGAAGCCGGAGAGCTGGTGGGTGGTTCCTAAATCTAAATTGAGCCCAGACTCCCATCTTTTCCCTGGAGAATGACACCCACTTCCATGCTTTATTCTCCATGGTTTCTCCAAGCCTTGGAGTGCCTTTGAAACTCATGGAAGTGTGGAACTTAGAGAAATGCCAACTTTGCTCTACTGGCATTCTAGAAAACAGGTTTTTAAGAGTTCCTAATAGTGTTTTGTGTTTAAAATAAGTCTGGAAGGGAGATAGCAAAGAGATCCAGCGTTTTTTTCCAACAGAAGTCTTTGGAGAGGACCAGTTCATGTATAGGGTAGCAAAAGGAAGAGGTTTTAATCCATATTTGGGCCAAAGTGGTAAGAGGGGGAAGGGAACGACGGCAAATATGTAAGAGATAAAGAAACGGAATTGGCCCATTCCCACAGTAAATCTTCCTCCAGAACACTTCTCTCCTGCAACCAGAGACTTGTGTGAGTTTTGTGTTTGAAAAGGAAATGTGCTCCCTTAGAAAGGGATTTTTTGAGTATTGTAGCTAAGTGGTGTTTACGCCTGGAGGTGTCAGTCTTACCTATTAACAGCAGCATCATTTCTTGTCGTTGTTCAGTCCCTTAGTCGTCTCCAACTCTTTGCAACCCCGTGGACTGTAGCCTGTCAGGCTCCTCCATCAACAGGATTTTCCAGGCAAGGATACTGGAGTGGGTTGCCGTCTCCTACTCCAGAGGATCTCCCCAGATCAGGGATCGAACCCATGTCTCATCTTAATACTCTCATTATTAACTCTGGTTTATTGAGCCCCTTCTATGTGCCAGGGGTGTATTTTGCACATGCTATCTCATCCAACCCTGGGAAATAAGTGGCATTATCCTCATTTTACAGATAAGGAAATCAAGAGCCAAAGAGGCAAAGGATGACGTTCAAGGCCACAGGCTGATCATTGGCCGAGCCAGGATGGGGACATATGTTTGTCTAATCACTGAGCTCCTCATTAAACAGATATTGGCCTTGGTTCCACTGTATGCCAGGAACTTTGCCAGGCACTGGGATCCAGTGGCGAGCCCGATATGCTGAGGCTGTTGACCTCGTGGAGCTTCCAAGCAGTGGGGATAATGTCATTTGGATTAAATCTAGTCAAGCAGTGACAGTGAAAATTCTTTTCATCAGAAGATATCGCATACCTTATTTTTAGTCTTGCTTTGGATGATATTTTCTGTTAATTTAAAAAATGCAAACAGAGGTAATTGATGTTTAATCAGAACACTCAGTGTATTTTAATAAAGAATATCTTAAATCAGGGGGAAAAAAAAAAGAAAAACCTGTACTGCCATATGGACTGTGCTCCTACTCCACCAGTCCTGGCAGAGGAGCCTTAGCACAAGGCTCATGCTGCCTTAGGCTCCACTGCCACCTGGTGGCAGCCATCAGAATTGCAGGCATGGTGGTCCCGGAAACGCACCCCCCGCCCCCACCACCACAGCTCTTCCTCATTCCACTAGAACTCACGTTTCTGGTTCAGCCACCCAAACCCTCCAAGCTCAGTTGACCACAGCCCAATAGGTACCTGTTTAGTTGTAAACTGATGACAGCCAGATCAGTATTAGCTTTCTTTTATCTGTATGTTCTGAATGTCTATTATGTTTGTGGCCTTTAAAATGTTATAATCAAATTTGTTTGCAGATATCAATGGAAAATGGATATTACATATACATGAATACTTGGTAGAACTTTAGAACTAACCTATGCAAATAATGGTTTTCTCTTTAGTTGGATACTTTCAGATGACATCAAAACAAAGCAACATAGTTTGGCTCCTAATATACCTCTCAACCTCACCTCTTCTCAAGCCATTCTGAATTTTCTAAGCTCTCTCACCTGCCTGTTGCCTGTCTATGTTGCTCTGTCTGCCTGGAATTGCCTTCCTGTATCTTTACCTTTTCAATTTATTCTTTAAATGTCTAATCAAGGCTGACTACCAATAGGGAATTCCCTTGAAGTAAATCCAGACACAGCGATGTTGCAGAGCTGTGCCTCTAGAGACATGGAAGATGGTTTCTGAATACCCTCCTTGTTTCTTTAATAACTGTGACTGTGGCAAACTTGCTTAATCTCTCTGAGTCTCATTGATTTCATTCATTAAGTATGAATAATAATGTTCCCTGCCCCCAGCATTGTTGTCAGAGCTTTTTTAAAAATGCATGTAAAATGCCTTCTCAGCACCCTGCCTGGTATTGAATACCTGGTAGAAGCAAGGGTGTAGGCGGTGCTGCTGGTGACTGGACCCATGTAAACACCTAGAATCCTGATTGATGCCTGCCTAGTATAGCACTGTCCAGTGTTCTCCATTGCTTATTTGGTCTTACTTGTAGGAAAAAGTCTGCTTCCTAGGAATTAAAGATAATATAAATGTCCAACCTTGAAGTTCATGAAGTTACTTGCCTCCCAGATCCATCACTAAATGTCACCCCAGGGCTGGTATGCTCTCCCAGCTGAAAACTGCAGATTTTCATGTTAGGATGAAAGGTGTTAAGCCGATGAGCCTAGTTTTGGTGATGCTGCTGTAGTCAAGTTCATCCAGCGCCTCTGCATTGGCCCCTGTGACTGGTGGACTGGTCACTGCGGTGTGTGAGCACTGTGCTTTCTCCGTGTTTTCCAGCCAGAATCGTAAATGTCGCTCTGTTTCTCTGACCAGGTAGTCGATAGTGACAGACCGGAAGGGTCCAAGTTCCGGCTCACTGGAAAGGGAGTGGATCAAGAGCCTAAAGGAATTTTCAGAATCAATGAGAACACGGGTAGTGTCTCTGTGACACGGAACTTGGACAGAGAAACCATCGCTACCTATCAAGTGAGTACCCCTGGTGCCCACCCTCCACACGGAGACGTGTCTTTCACAGACTGCTTTCCTCCCACTGAGCTCATTATTTCTGTGCTTCATCAACCCGGGGCTGCATGGCTTTAAGTGTGTCTCTGTGGGAGCCGAGTGGCATTGAACCCTGACAAGCAGCAATGAGGGCCCCTGTCTCATCAGCAGAGCCCTCCGGGTTTGCGTAAAACTTTGGGCATGAAAAACCAAGAAGGGGCCCCTGGGGGATCTCAGAGGAGGTCAGAAACTCTACGTTAATGTTGGTTTTCCAGAAACCAGCTTGATAATGAAGCGCTGTAAAAAGAATAAACCCTTGGACCTGCTCATTCTACTTAGATAAACCCATCCTAAGGAAATAGGGAGGAATTCAGTCAGCTTTTTGTACAATGATGTTATAGCAGGACAAAAACCTTAAAATGGAAACAGTTGCTAAATATTCAGCAATATATAATGGTTAAACTATGGCACAATTTTGCAAGGAAGCTTTCTACAACCGTTTAAAATATTTTTGAAGAAGTTCTAGTTACATGGGAGATTTTCAAGATACTGAATGAAACAGACACACCAGCACATATGGTGTCCTCATTACAGACGGAGTGTTTACACGTATCGCGATGGGTACGTGTTTGTGAAGAAGCATGATAGAGGAAAACCAAAGTCTTAGTGGCTGTATTTGGTGTTACTGATATTTTCTGGTTTTTTCTTTGTGATTTTTCTACAATGCACTTGCTTTGCTTTTATATGGAAAAACAAAAGCCTATTTGTAAAAGATAGTTTCAGAAGTTGACACCCATTCAAGATTCAGAGAGCAAAGTAGCTGCATGAAGATATTGGGAGAGCATCAAATCTTACGTAGGCTATGGGTCCCTCCTATCCCCTCTCTGCCACACCCCCAAGAATCCCATTCTCACAGCTGTGTTAAGGACCAAGCCTCTGGGGGTAGTAGCTCCATTTTTTGAGGAATGAGACAGAATTCCAAGCCATTTTCAGGGAAGGCTCCAGCAGGATGCAGTGCACTGAGCTGGAAGCAGGTACTTGGGAGCAAGGCCCAGCCACCAGTGTCTGCTTTCCAGGCCGTTGCCCATCACACGTGCATCTCCCTGCATTAGATTCGGGGAAGGTGGAGGGGCCAGTTTCTGGGCCTGGACTTGGCATTCATCTTCATCAAAACACCATGTAAGAGCATCCCAATTCCACCTCAACAACATGACCTCCTCTTCCCTCCTTTCCTAAGGACAGAGGGTGGAGGGACATTACACTGGACAGTCAAGTGCTCTGGCTGGGGAATTGATCCCCTGGGTGTAGCCTCCTCTGTTACAGCAAGATACTGACCTTGGGAAGACCATGTAGGTGTCAGTACTCAGGTTCTTGTCCATAAAATGCAGATAGCACTTGCCTACCTACCAACAGGAGTGCTGTGGTTTTCCAGTGAGGATCGCACTTGAGGCATCGAAATGCTGGACAAATATAGGGCAGTTGGGGGCGTGGGGGAGGCCCATCCAGCCTCATGCTGAGCAGTGTGGTCCAGGGTCCCCAGTCCTGGGAGGACCTCCCTCTCAGAAGTATCACCAAAAGGCAGATGCCATGAGCATCTGCAGGGCGTACCATCTGTCAGAGGACACCAAAGGGTGACTGGTGCATCTTCAGTGTACACCCTTGGGGAATCTGGTTGTTGTAGAAATTGAATGTTGGCACCCTCTGAAATTCCCAGGTCCAGCCAGACTTGCCGGTGACCACAGGTGACCTGGCAGCTGTCAGTGTCCAGCCGCTGCAGGACAAGCCAGCGGCAGACTGTTGGTAAATCCCTTCTTCTTCCCCCTGCCTATCGTGGGAATATCTATTACTTTTCAGACACAAGGAACTCAAGACATGATACATTTCATAGTTTCATAGCACAGTGATACAGAGCTCTGGGGTCAGCAAATTGCCATTCAGGTCTCAGCACTGCTGTTGACTGTGCTGCTTTTATCTTGGGCGACCCATTCACCCTCTCTAGGATCTTGTGATTCTCTTCCACAAAGTGGGGATAGTACCAGGATGTCTAAGGATTGTATGAAATGGAAGACAATTATCTTTACAAATTCTTAGCACGATGCCCAGCACCTAGCAAGCACTCGGTAAATTAAAGCTGCTCTTACTCATTTTCTTCCTATAAGATGATTTAATTTTTCTGTTAAGTTCCACAAGTTTTTAACATCAGTTTCCTGCCTTCAACTGTGAGAAGGTTGACATAGACAACAGACTTGTGGGTTTTCCCTTCTATCCTCACAGGAATCAAACATCATAGCATTTTCTGCCCCTCTTTTAAGTATTAAAGAGAGATTCCTGGAGGAAGCTGAGCTCTAGAATTTCCTAGGAGATGGAAGGGGTACAAGACAAAGAATAAAGGGGCAGAAGTCTTCTTGGGAGAGTTCTGTAGCCTGGAAATAGGACCAGCATGAATCAGAGAAACTGGAAAAAGCTGGTTGCCAGGAGTAAGAATTGGTAAATGAGAGGCTGAACGATCCCCTTTTAAAGTGACCCCTTAGGAGCTAGTAAGAGCTGAGTGAGAGTGTAGGTGCATGCTTGGCTGACTGATCCTGGCTGTTGTTTCTGGGATCCAAAATTGGTTTCAAAAAAGTCAACATTCCACATTCCTAGAGAGATTTCTGGGTTTCCATAAACAAGGGCCCACCTCAGTGTGAGTATTCTCCTTAGATGGCAGTGACCTTGATCACCAGGGACAGTGAGGGAAAGATACCTTAGGGCAGTCACCACGGGGAAAACTCGAACACCAACATTCAAGGACTAATCGGGAGTGATGAGAAGGTGGCCTTTGGTCAGTCAAGTGGCTTGGTTTTGATGTTGTCAAGGGTCCCAGTCAGAGACTTCTTTAAGGAGAATTTTTGATTCATGAGGCGTCTCTTTCCTCTGGCTTCCACAAGCTGAGCGCAGGGCTGTCGGGTATGGCTGTGCAGGGTCTCACTGCACAAGGGGGAGGGGGATGGCTGAAGGATGAGAAAGGCCTGACTCAGCCCCCTGCTTATTCTCCAAAAGCCACACTGCGTTCAGAGCTGCATCCACAGGGAGACGACAGCCCTTTTCTAATGCTCATAGGGTATCCAGAGGAGGGTTGAATGAAAATCCCACCTTTCTTTTTTTTTCAATTAGCTCATTTTTAGTTCTATCTAAATGATGAAAGTGAAGACGCTCAGTCATGTTTGGTTCTGTGTGACCCCATGGACTGTAGCCCACCAGGCTCCTCCATCCATGGGATTTCCCAGGCAAGAATACTGGAATGGATTGCCATTTCCTTCTCCAGGGGATCTTCCCAACCCAGGGATCAAACCCAGGTCTCCTGCATTGCAGACAGACGCTTTACCATCTGAGCCACCAGGGAATCCTTTATCTAAATGATAATAGTGATTAATATCAGTGGCTCTGGAATCAGAAAAGTGTTCAAGCCTCGGCACCGCTACTTAGTGAGCTGTGTGCTCTTGGGCAACCCACTTACCTTCTCTGATCTTGTGATTCTCATCCATAAAATGGGGATAGTTACTAGTACTTTCAATGATTATAAAAGATAAAGTTACTAGTTTTTGTTAACTAATAATTGCAGACAGCTAGTAAAATAAAGTCTGGTCTGTGGCACAGAGATTCTCATATTTTTCCTTAAAGTGAGGTCAGGTAGCCTATAACAGTTAAAAACATAGTTTTGCATGTAGCCATGTTGGCTGAATTAAAGCACAGTTTTTACAACTAGCTATGGGAGCTTGAGCAGGCAATCTGCCTCAATTTTCTCATCTGTGAAATGGGAACAATAATAATAATGATCTCATAGGATGAAGGGGCTGAAGGAGTTAATGCATGTCAAGCATTTGAAGGAGTACCAGGAACATAGTAAGCATGGTCTCAGCATATGTGAGAATTAGTCATGGGGAAAGCACAGGAGGTGAATGAAAGCTCCATGGTCTCTGGAGTTGTGAGTTGTGGCCCAGACTTCTCATCTCAACTGTGAACTTCTCTTAGATAATCTTGACTTTATTTGTAATTTCATAATGTACTCCACGGCATGTGATCTAATTCATTGAGTCATTCATTCTACATGTATTTCACTGAAGACCAGCAGGGGAGGAATGGAATGGGAAACCAGACACACCGGGTTCCCTGCCCTCACGTGGCTCTCACTTTAATGCCTAGGCTTTGTTTGTGTATAGGTGATATTTCCGGGAGCTGTGCCACGTTCATTGTGTGGCTTGGTTTACTCCTGTTCAGGACCGTGTGTGCTAGTGGCGAACAGTGGTCTGGGCTTGAGCCTCCCTTCACCAGTCTCGCAATGGCCCAGTTTCTAATGCCCGGTTCCCCCCAGTGCCATTCGCTCTTCAATCCAGACTTTGTCCTGTTTTCTTCCTGTCTTCCTGTCTCTTCCTGTCTCTCCTATTTCTGGATTTTATGAGAACTGGGTTCCTCTCTTCTTAACACACTTCGGGCACAACAGTGTTGCAAATCTGGTTCATTTCAAGCAGCTATTGAGAAATGATTTACTGTCTTACTAGTGCAGTTGGATCCATCACGTCCCTGGTGGTTATTGCAGTTGGTCGCAAACCTGCTTCTTCAAAGAGCAGAATCCGAGGTCTCCAATTCCCGTGTTTTACTTTCCCCTCCTGCAAGTTTAAAAAGCAGAGAGCATGTGGGTGACTGGATTGCCATTACAATTGCTTCAGTGTTGTTGTTGTCATTCATTTTAAAGGTAAATGCTGTTTACTTGCAAGATGCTAACACGTCCCAACAAGAAAGCATCATTAACTAAACCTTGGAGATCTGCACAATGAGAAATAATCTGGGATAAATTTGTCCTTGGGTCCCTGGATGTGTATGATCACTGAAGCTGTTTATTGAACTCTACACAGCTGATATTGTGCTAAACAACTCATATACATTCTCTTACTTAATCCATTTCACACGAGAGACTTCAAAAGTAGGTGTTAACACCATTTTACAGATAAGCAAATAACTGTTAAGTAACTTTTTTTGCGGTCTCCCAACTGGTGTGTACAGAATCTGGGAACCCTGTCTGTTTCTCTCCACCTCCAAAGCCCTGCATTTTCATTTATAAGAATCACTTCTTTCTCTTTTACCTGCAACTAGACTCTGGTGTCTAGTCTGCAAATTCCTAGGCCTCTTTCCCAGGAACTCCAAGTATTTAAAGGGAACTTGACTTGCTGAATGATCTACTTCTTCTTAAATACTTTTAATATTTTTTCCCAAGGCCCACTGCCTCCTGCCCACTCTCCCTGCTGCAGCCCCTGTAGGGCTTTCTATGCTTCTGACCCGAAGTGGCACCTGGCAAAATAATTTAGCTCTTGCAGGTATTGGAAGCTGACATATTAATGCAAAGCCTCCTGAAATATTACTCATTATTATGCATTTTGCCAGTGTTTGAGTGATTTGTGAACTCTTCATTGGAATAAAGTACTGTAAATGATTCATGAATGACCAAGTTTATGAAATTCTATAAAAATATTAGCAGGTGGTAATGATTCCTCACACTGTGACTATAATCTGCTGGCTGCAAATTTGTCAATATAGGAGGACAGGAGTGGAGTGGGAGACGGAGTCTATTAGGCAGGTGGGGGGTTGGGGTGGCCCAGCAGTGGGTGAAAGGGAAAGAGGAGGCAGGCCTGTGTAGTGGGCCGGTGTCATGGCCAGGAGACCTCGCCTGCTCTGTTGTCCACTATGGGAGATCCAGCAAGGGCTGGGGTGTCAGAGTTGAACGGGAGAAGAGGGGAGCATGTGGAGAGAGGGAAAGAACTGACATTTCCTGAGCACCTATTAAGTCCCCAAGAACTCTCTAGAGTTGCACACACACAAACCTGAAACTGGTTTATTATCTTGTCCTTACTAATGTGTTCGCTGAGGGCCAAAGTGGTTCTCAAGATATATTATTGTTTAATGTAGATGTTAACATTTATTAAACATTTACAATGTACCAAGGCTCTGTGCTAAATACCTGAGTGATGATCTCATTTGATCTCTTTAAAGGTGAGCTTAACACAGTTGTCATTCTCAACTACAGAACTGGTAACAGGAACCATCTGTGTTCTTGGCCTCAGAAACTGAGCAGGATTTTATTGTGTCCTTCTGAAAATTTGTTCACATTTTCTGGGATATAACGTGCTGTTGTTTGAGCCAATTTCTTGGTTAAGTTTTGGTTTCATAATTAGGAGTATTACTGTGAAATTGGAAAATACCAGAGAGACAAAGGGTATTCTTGCTCCTGTGTTTCCCTTCATTCATGACTCCACCCCAATTCTAATCCACATGACAGTTTATCAGAAAATACATTAAGATGAAAAATGCGGCTGTCATGTGGAAATAGTGTATCACATCATTAGCGATGGTAAGACGATGGGGAGATGAAGATTTACCCAGATTAGGGAGTTACTGAGGTGGTTAGCCTCCGTATAACAATGTCCATGTTGTACACGGGTAATGCACACTTTACCGTGGTAG
Source organism: Bos grunniens (assembly GCF_055505025.1). Lineage (NCBI taxonomy): Eukaryota > Metazoa > Chordata > Mammalia > Artiodactyla > Bovidae > Bos > Bos grunniens. The sequence goes on from NC_141182.1 coordinate 9,829,300, forward strand.
ACTTTTGCTGCCCTGGATAATATTTGTACTTGGAATGCTGCCCCAACCCTCAACTGTGGGGACAAGCTACTTCTTTCTTCATCCTCTAGTCTGGTCTTCCCCTTGGCTGACTTTTCTAGGTAGGATTCTTGATAGTAGTCAACAAAATCCCCTCCGACTAATATACAAAACAAGGGATTTATTTAAGAGTATAGGTAGCTTGGGGCTTCCCAGGTGGCTCAGTGGTAAAGAACCTGCCTGCCAAGCAGGAGACGTGGGTTCAGTCCCTGGGTTGGGAAGATTCCCTGGAGAAGGAAATGGCAACCCACTCCAGTATTCTTGCCTAGGATATCCCATGTACAGAGGAGCCTAGCAGGCTTCAACTCCATAGGGTCACAAAAGAGTTGGACATGAACTAGCGACTAAACAACAGCAGGTAGCTTATAGAACTGCCAAAAAGACCCAACAACCGGTTTACATGTAAAATACCAGAAACTGGTGCTACAGGAAATACCCAGCATTTCTGATACAGCTCTGGTGTAAGGGTTCTCAGTCTTAGTACTGTTGACGTCTAGGGCTGGATGATGCTTTGTTGTGGGGACTGTGCATCACAGGGCGTTTAGAAACACACCTGGCCTCTTACTAATAGATGACAATAGTATCCCCCCATTCCAGTCTTGACAATCAAAAATGTCTCCAGATACTGCCAGTCATCCCACAGGGGCAAAATTGCCCCCAGCCAATAACCACTGACTGTTCTAAAGGAGCCATCGTTGCTGCCACCTCTCCTATCACCATGCTCCTGTGATGCTCAGAGCTGGGTGGTAGAGACTCTGCCTTGGCAGCCCTGAAATCCTGGGTGACTCTGATCCCATGCTTTCTGGAACCTCAGATCCCGAAAGCAGAGCCACTGCCTGTGTCTTTCCTTCCCTCACTGAATCTCATGCTAGGATGTGCGTAGAGACGAGCCTGTCATCTGAAGCACTCCAGCTGAGCTAGCCAGGGGCCTGGGTGGGAGCTGCCACCTATGGGGTCAGCCATGCCACCAGTACAATTCATTGCAGGTGAGAGGCCGCCAGTGACAGTCACACCTCGCTGAGGGCCAGTGACCAGTATTTCCTTGGAGAGCTGGCTTCACGCCTGTGCTCTTAACTCATCTGCATACTTCGGTCCTATCCATCAGTAAGACACGTGGCCTGCAAAAGAGTCCTAATTGGGAGGAGACAGAGAACTTGAGTTGAAAGCTCAGGCTTTGCAATCAGACCTACTGAGGTTATACTCTGCTATCAGAGGAACCGTATGAAATTGTCATTTTTATAGTTGAAAGAAGGGTGAATATCAGCCATTTCATGGTTTGTCCTGATACTACTGTATCACCTTTGGCAAGTTGTTTTCTTCTCAACTGTTTCTCATCTTTAGACTGAGGGTGAGATTGCAGGATCATCTAGTGGTGTCGTAGGTGGTGAGCGGGGTGTGTACCCACAGTGCTCTGTACAGTCTCTTACTGGGTGTTCCGGAATTGGGAGCCATCGCTTCACGTATCATTTTGTAGCTGGGGCTCCCAACAGGGGAAATAGAGGAGAAAGCAGACCTTCACCTATTGAACATCGGGCGAGCAGTCCAATGGTTGCATGTCAGTAGCACCGTGTGTTGCTCCGGAGAAGCGAATCATCCAAATGGGTGGTTTTCAAAGCATGGCTCCCGGACCAGGAGCATCATCTGGGAACCTGGTAGAAGTGCAAATTCTCAGGCTCCTGCTCAGACCTGACAGGTCCTGCGGGTGCTTCTGATGCTGGCAGGTGTCTGAGAAGCCCAGGTCTAAATAGGCCAAGTATTAACCTCAGGGAAGACGGCTTGTTAATTTGCCTCAGTGAAGGTGGCCTTTGAGCCAATCCCCTTGCAGTGCTGCTGGGGTCATGGGTTTGTGCCTGAAAGGTGCTTATTTCTCCAGGTGCCCTCGTAGGCCATGTGAAAGCCCTCTCAATCCAGCCCACGTGCTTCGAAATTGCCTTTGTTTTTATTTCCTTAACGGCTTTGGCACCCCACTCCAGTACTCTTGCCTGGAAAATCCCATGGGCGGAGGAGCCTGGTAGGATGCAGTCCATGGGGTCGCAAAAAATCAGACATGACTGAGCAACTTGACTCACTTTTCACTTTCATGCATTGGAGAAGGAAATGGCAACCCACTCTAGTGTTCTTGCCTGGAGAATCCCAGGGACTGGGGAGCCTGGTGGGCTGCCGTCTCTGGGATTGCACAGAGTCAGACACGACTGAAGTGACTTAGCAGCAGCAATGGCTTTTGAGAGTGGACAAATTTGTCCCAGGCTTCTTCTCTCTCTCTTCTCTCAACTTTGGATGGCTGTTAAACATAATACCATGTTACCGAGCCTTTGCTTATTTCTCCAAAACCAACCTTTTAGGCCAGAGATGAAAGTGTCTTTAGAAGATTTTAGCCAGTACAGGCAAAGATATTCCCTGACAGGACGAAGCTGGGCCTGGGCTCAGCAGAATCAGCTTCTCTGGACACTAGATCTGTAACCTTGAGTAAGTTTTTTGTGGTTCTCAGACTTTGCTCCACTTAAAAAAATCACCTGTAGAGCTTTTAAAATACCCTGCTGCCCAAGCTGCACTACAAACCAATTAAATCCGAATGCGTTGGAGTGGGACCAAACATCAGTCCGTTTATCAAACTCTCCAGGTGTTTCCTCTGTGAAGCCAAGTTTGAGAACCACGGAGTTGAAACAACTCATTGACACCCCAGTTTATTCATCACTAGGGTTGGGGTTAATGACACAGTAGGCAAGATTCAAAAATCTGATCTCTCTCAACCAACTGCTTCACTCTAAATGAATATCTGAAATGAATGCCTTTCTCATGTCTCTCTTGACACAAGTACTTAAAAAATTAAAATGTAGAAAAACACAATTTGATAAATAAATAAACAGATTGTCTTCTGACTCCCTTTAGAAAAAAATAATTCAGGATTTGCTTGCAGCGTCTCCCCAAGCCAGTACCTCCGAGCGTCTCCGTTCGACTCTTTTCCAATTGGTTCTTCACGTTTCCAAGCACCTCATTTTGCGACCTGGCCTTATCTGCCAGGCGCACCTGGTGAAACTGAGGCATGAAGAGGTTACCCGACGTCCCACAGCAGCCACATACCTGGATTAGACCACCGAGTCGCTCCTGACTGATTACTGACTTGGTCCACTAAGCAAAGCCGCTTCCTCACTCGAGGCTACAGAAACGTATTTTCTAAACTTCATTAGCACAAACTCCCCAGAAGAGGTTCAGCTTCAATCGTGGCAAGCGAGAGAGCCCCACATTCCTTCCTCAACTTTCTCATCCCCCGGCACCTAGCCCACACAGCGTGGACCCACCGAACGTTCACAGGATGAATAAATGTCTGAGGATCAATTTTTATTTTTTTCTTTCTTGTTTATGTGTTTGTTTTAGTTATCTAGCTACAACCACATCTGTTTCCTTATAGCTGTTTTTCAAATGAGTTGGGGGCTTTTTCTCCCCAAGATGCTGAAGAACCACAAAATATCAGGACTGCAAGATCTTTTAGAGCCATTTTATCTAACCTGCTAAATTTACAAGAGCAAGCTCAATAATTAACCAATGGTTTTGACTCTCAGTACTGAAAAAAAAAAAAGGTCTGCTGCTGTTTTGCTATCCCTCCAAAGCAGGCATGGAGGCTGCCCCAACCCCTGGGACTAGATTCTGCAAACACAGATAAGACACCCATTCTAGCTTCTACTACCCAATCTTCATGTATTTTCAACATCAGTAAGCATACTGGGTTTTTTCCCCATTTTGTAAAAATGAGCAGGGTGGTGGGGGAGAAGGGAGGAGGTGCTTGTCATGGGCAGGGACTAAGAGGAGGAAGGAGCAAAGGAGATGATGAAAACAGTTCGGCCTCCTCTTCTGGCTCCTTAAAGTGGGCTTGACACTTTGGGGTTAAAGGGCAGAAAATGATGGAAATTATTTTTTTATGAGATACTATGCAAAGTTGAAGGTGAAGACCAGAGGCTAATTAAATCAATGACAGAAGACTGGGTGAGATTCCAGGTTCAAGCACTTCAGCTGTGAGGCCAACCGACAAAGGATGACACGGTTCTAAAGCAAGCCGTCCCTCAGCATCCCAGAGCACCAGGCCTGAGCTGATGGGATGGGGAGGGAGGTGCGAGGGGAGTTCAGGATGGGGAACAGATGTACACCCATGGCTGATTCATGTCAGTGTATGGCAAAACCACTACAATATTGTAAAGTAGTTAGTCTCCAATTAAATAAACTAAAAAAAATTAATAAAGCAAGCCATCCCCTGCCCAGAGACTCCCATAGCAGCTTGGCACGGAAGAGCTGGTGATTAAGGGGGTGGGTCACCGTGATGAGGCTCCCATGGTGGCCCAGATGAGGGAAGAAGAAGCTAACACTGACCAGGAGGCACTTACAAAGTCAGCTTTGGTTTTCCCGAGAAATCCCTGGAGTGCTGTTGTAAGGGGCTCAGTTCCTCTTGAGGAGGTGAGGACCCAGAATCCTGTGACAGGGATAAGTGCACAGGCGACCCGTGTCCTCACTGGGGCTGGGGAGCTGCCACCCGGGTTGTCCACCTCCATTCTGGCCAGCCCCCCAGCTTAAAGTCTAATTGAAATAGACTGTAGCAATTAGAGATTTGAAATGGAGTGACTCTCTGAGAAAAACCCCAGGATGAAAAGGAGAACATGAAGAAGCCTGATCTTCTGCCAGCTGTGCCTTCTCTTCCAGCAAGAGCAGTGTAGGAAAATGGACACATTTATGGAGAGGCGACCTGGACTGCCAAGAGGATGTGCACACACCAAGGCCAGCTCGCATCCAGCAGCCCCGTCAAGCATGATTCAGATCAAACACAATATTGATTTAATCAGCAGACATCCATGCTTAACTCATGCCAGCCTCAGGGTCCTGGGGAAAGAGCAGCAAATTACCACCAAGTTTCTGTTTCATGGAACTCTGTCAATACATAGACATGAGTGTGTATGTAACACAGCAGGTGATTATATGTGTTGGGAATAAAAATGGAGCAGATTAAAGATGCAGAGAGTGATGAAAGCAGCCACATGACCCAAGCAGGACTCACCCAGTTGACATTTTGGGGAAGTCTGGTGGAAGGTCTGAAGGCAGAAATGCTGTCCTTCCCTCTCAGGTGTCCTTGGCATCAGGAGCTCTCATCCAGGTGATTGTGCCATCCAGGGGACTTCTGGCAATGCCTGGAGACATTTTTGGTCATCCCAGCTTAGTGCTACTGGCATCTAGTGGGTCAAGGTGAGAGATATTGCTAAACATCCTACAAGGCACAGGACACACGCTACATGTCCTGCTCTGCAGGTACCAGCATGGAGCCGGCCTCTTAGAGGGTCTGGTTTGTTCACTCAGATGTTTGTCAGTTTTGAATAGGTCACAACAGGGTAGGATACATCCCTGTCCTTGAGAAGTTCTTGGTCTAGCTGGGGATGATCAGTAATAAGACATCTACCATGGCACAGGGGCAGGGCCAGGAACAACCTTCTATGGTATTGTGATCAAAGCAAGTGCTGAAGAATGAGGAGGAGTCAGCCAGGTGACAGGAGAGGGGCAGGGCAGGAGATTGTTTCAGGAAGGGGCACAAAAGAGCTTGAGACAGCTCTGGATATGAGGGAGAGTGAGACTCTTGGGGGAAACAGGAAATGAACTTGACTAGCAAGGAGGGGAGGACCAAGTGCCAAGGAATGAGCTTAGACGGAATACCCCTCGGTGACAGATAGATGTTACAAGATTTCAGGCTGAAGAGTGATATAATCAGATCTGGATTTTGCACAGACTGCTCTATTTGCCAGCAGAGGACAGTGAGAGGCAGGGAGTCCTGTCTCTGGTTCTCTGAAGTCAGAGTGACACATACCAGATTAATGGCATCCCCCTCCCACCCCACTGGAAGACCTGGGCTTTGAATCCACATTCATAGTAAAGATATCAATATACCTTTGGGTGAAAAAAGTAGCAAGAATTGGGAGACCCAATCCCACTAGGCCTTGCAGATTAGGAGCTTGGGTTTTATTCTAAGGACACCTAGGAGGACTTTAAGCAAGGGAGTTACACCCAATTTGTATTCCAGGAAGATAAGATTTATTCAAGAAAATCAAATTGCCATGAAGTAGAAATTAATTTTAAAATGCGTTCATTTGTTGAGAACCCACTATCTAGCAGGCACTGGGGGAGAGAGATAAAAGATTAACTCTGCCTTCTAGACATAGGAAGCCAGAAATCTCCCTTTATTCTAAATCTACACACGGAGGGTGGAGAGTGCTTTACGTGTTTGCCTGGTCCTTCCCATTTAGTTTGGCTCAATCTCCAGACTAAGAGAACATTCCCTGTATTTTAACATTCCATACTTTTAGTTCTTCTTTGTGAGTTAATCAGCAGGATATATCAAAATTATTTATTAAACATAGTTGGCTGGAGCTGTTAGCTGTTGATTTGTTTGATTGGCATCTGTTTTAAGATCTTTATTATGAAGAAGGCTTATCTTGTTATTGCAGTAAGGCATTAGGTGCCCCAAGATCATTTCCATATTACTTTTCTTTCTTTGGAAGGTACAGATATTTGCATAATGGGCTCCTTTAAGCAAAGTCTGTCTTTTTGGTTCTATGTTGGAAAGATGACATGCTTTCTAAAGGGACTTGACTGTGCTCTGTCACTTGGAGGCGCTCATTCCCTGCCTGCAGCTGGGGCCAAATGCAGGGACCCTACATCTGGACCCTTGGTCCAGAAGTGGGGTAAAGTGCAAGACAGGTGAGAAGGCATCCTCATTAAATGATGGCTTAGACCATATGCTAGATTGAGGATGTTTGAGTATAAGAAGTCGGGAGGAGAACCCTGTGCTCTTTTAAAGTTGATCATACCCTCCTGGCTTGGGGTACACATTGAGTTGGTGGCTAACACCTGGGGGGCCCTCAGGCAAAGGTAGTAGACACAAGGCTAAGGTCTTCATCAGCTGGTCATAAAGGCTCAGAAACCCAGGGAACTGGCATTTTACAACTGGGAGTGCATTTTCTATTCCTTTTGAGCTTTTGATGCAGAACCTAATCATGAACCTACATCGTCTTAGTTCCTGTTTAGTGTTTCTTACTTTCTGTTGTGTGAAGCTCAGCTAATTACCAGATGTATTGAGTTTCTGCTGGTCACCATTAAAGATTTGCTGACCCCTGAACAAGAAGAGCCCTCATGGTCCTTGGAATAGTCAGCTCCATAGTCCTTTGACATCCCTAGAAGATGAAACACGGTCAGTCCCAAAAGGGAGCTTATACATTTCCCTTTGCAAAAGATTTCAAACCACAGGTTGACCCTGTGGGGATGCTGCCAGGCCCAGAGGTGAACTCCACTGGGATGGGCTCCCCAGAGGCATTTTCATGGAGATGCAGTGATCCCCACTATCAGATCAAGGGCAGGGGCTGCCTGAACATACATGCACTCTGCTTCTTGAGTAAATTCAGTAGTGGTTGGAAAAGGCTTTGCACGGATGTCCCATACAGAATACAGCATATCCTTGCTTCCCTTTCCTAGCAAGTTTCCCTTCAGAGCATTGCAGCACTTGGGGAGCAGGAGGCAGCCCCAAGCTGCCCTGCGCTGGGGCTACACCTGAGGCCAACCCCTACTCCCTCTAATAGAATCACCACCACCACCGAGATAATGATAAGAATATTGCTTTCTGGGTTTTGCTCTGCCCTCACTAACCCTGGCATTGACTCAATGCATTAAGTAACCTTCCTCGGTTTCCTGTTTCTGCCATAACATATGATCACAAGTTTGGTGGCTTAAAACAACACCGATCTGTTACTGTAGTTCTCAAGGTCAGAAGTCAAATGGGAGACTCCCTGGGCTAACTAAAATCAAGGTGTCAGCAGGAAAGGCTGGCTCCTTCTGGAGGCTAGAGGGAGAATCACTTTCTTTGCCTTTTTCAGCTTTGAGAGACTATGGCCTTGCTTAGCCTGTGGCCTCTTCCTCCATCCTCACAGCTGGCAAGGGTGAATTGAGTCCTGCACATACCATTCTCTCTTTCCCACCCCTCTTCCAACTTGTAAGGACCCTATGACAACATTGAATCTATCTGGATGATCTGGAAGATCTTATTTTAAATTCAGCTGATTGACAGTAGAGGCACAGAGCAGGTTAGTGATTGAGCCAATGTTATAGCTGGTAAGTGATAGATGATCTTACCTTGGCCCCAGCTACAGTCACTCTGGGGCTTCCCAGGTGGCCCAGTGGGTAAAGAATATGCCTGCAGCACAGGAGACATGGGTTTGATCCCTGGGTTGGGAAGATCCCCTGGAGGAGGGCATGGCAACCCACCTCCAGTATTCTTGCGTGGAGAATCCCATGGACAGAGGAGCCTGATGAACTACAGTCCAAGAGTTGGACACAACTGAAGTGACTTAGCATGCACAGTCACTCTAGAGCCTGAGGACAGAGGGTATAGCCAGCAGTGTGAACCAACCCCTGTTTGGTTGGCTGTAAACAGTGTGACAACTAGAGGGAGAGGTAACTCGGTCAACCCTTGGTGACACCCATGTGATTCCCTTTCTTAACATCAGAAGCAGCTTGTCGTTTCTCTGATATGTTTTCCTACCAGAATATAAATGTCCAAGCCTATTTCTCACTTTGCTCGTTTCTCTTCTTGAAGTGTCATCTTGGTGTTTTGTGATGATCATTTTCTTCAGAACAAGTGAGAATCAAGGAATGGTTAGACACTTGCTTCTTGTTTGTGTTTGGAGCAGTCTCGGGCTCCGAGCTGCCTTGAATCTGTCACTGAGCTCGAGGTGCTGCTCTGACGCCTCGCATCCATGGGCAAAGCAGGGGCACCGGGTGGAGTGTAGATGCCTCAGCCTAAGGAGGCAGGACCCAGCACACCTGGTCCCAACTCTAAACTAGTTTTCGCCTCACAGGCGAGCACCCTAGTGCTGGACCCACTCAGCTCTCAGTCCAGGTTCCTGCCCCTGTGCAACTCACACAAAAGAGCAACAGTCAGTCTTGACCTCCTAAAAGAATCCTAAAGGATGATGCTGTGAAAGTGCTGCACTCAATATGCCAGCAAATTTGGAAAGCTCAGCAGTGGCCACAGGACTGGAAAAAGTCAGTTTTCATTCCAATCCCAAAGAAAGTCAATGCCAAAGAATGCTCAAACTACCACACAATTGCACTCATCTCACACGCTAGTAAAGTAATGCTCAAAATTCTCCAAGCCAGGCTTCAGCAATATGTGAACCGTGAACTTCCAGATGTTCAAGCTGGTTTTAGAAAAGGCAGAGGAACCAGAGATCAAATTGCCAACATCCGCTGGATCATCATAAAAGCAAGAGAGTTCCAGAAAAATATTTACCTCTGCTTTATTGACTATGCCAAAGCCTTTGACTGTGTGGACCACAATAAACTGTGGAAAATTCTTCAAGAGATGGGAATACCAGACCACCTGACCTGCCTCTTGAGAAATCTGTATGCAGATCAGGAAGCAACAGTTAGAACTGGACATGGAACAACAGACTGGTTCCAAATAGGAAAAGGAGTACATCAAGGCTATATATTGTCACCCTCCTTATTTAACTTATATGCAGAGTACATCATGAGAAATGCTGGGCTGGTGGAAGCACAAGCTGGAATCAAGATTCCTGGGAGAAATATCAATAACCTCAGATATGCAGATGACACTACCCTTACAGCAGAAAGCAAAGAAGAACTAAAGGGCTTCTTGATGAAAGTAAAAGAGGAGAGTGAAAAAGTTGGCTTAAAGCTCAACATTCAGAAAACTAAGATCATGGCATCTAGTCCCATCACTTCATGGAAAATAGATGGGGAAATAGTGATAGACTTTTTTTTTTTTGCTCCAAAATCATTGCAAATGATGACTGTAGCCATGAAATTAAAAGACACTTGTTCCTTGGAAGAAAAGTTATGACCAACCTAGACAGCATATTAAAAAGCAGAGATATTACTTTGCAAACAAACTTCCATCTAGTCAAAGCTATGGTTTTTCCAGTAGTCATGTATGGATGTGAGTTGGACTATAAAGAAAGCTGAGCCCTGGAGAATTGATGCTTTTGAACCATGGTGTTGAAGAAGACTCTTGAGAGTCCCTTGGACTGCAAAGAGATCCAACCAGTCCCTCTTAAAGGAAATCAGTCCTGAGTGTTCATTGGAAGGACTGATGCTGAAGCTGAAGCTCCAATACTTTGGCAACCTAACGCAAAGAATCGACTCATTGGAAAAGACCCTGATGCTGAGAAAGATTGAAGGCAGAAGGAGAAGGGGATGACAGAAGATGAGATGGTTGGATGGCATCACCAACTCGATGGACATGAGTTTGAGTAAGCTCCAAGAGTTGGTGATGGACAGGGAGGCCTGGCATGCTGTAGTCCATGGGGTCGCAAAGAGTTAGACATGACTGGGCGGCTGAACTGAACTGAACTGAACTGACTATGCTCAGCTCAGATGAAGTCCTTTTTTTGGATGATCTCTTCTCCCCTAGCATGATAGGGATTTGAGAATGAAGAAGCACATGTGTAGCTCTCTCAGGAACCTTGAAGGAAGAGACTGTTTTCATTTGGAGAAGCTAAATCTTAAGGAAGTATCAGGAAGCAAGTAACACAGCTGGTAGGTGAGAGAGTCAGATGACAAATCCATGTCTTTTCTATCCAGAGTCCCGGCGCCACCCACTGGCTCTTCCACACAACATGGAGCTTGCTTACTGTAAACCAGTGGTTTTCAATCAGGAATCATGGTGTCCCCAAGGACAGTTGGCCATGTTGGGAGACATTTTTGGTTAACGACTGGGAGGGAGGGTGCTACTGACACCTCATAGGTAGAGACTAGGAATGCTACTGAACACCCTCCAATGCACAGGGCAGCCCCCACCGCAAGGGATGATCAAGCCCCAAATGTCCTAAGTATCACTGCTGACAAACTCTGGTGTAAAATGAGAATAGTCAAACTGACCCTGTAGGGTTGCTGTGAGCTTTGAAAGTGGTGATGTATTTGCTGCAGCATGGTAAACCTTCCATCTAAAAGTCCTGTCCCACCAACCAGATGTCCTTCTAGCTGGAATGTTGGCAGGCTAGGGCTCCACCCATCCAGAGACCCTGCTTAATTCTGAGAAGCATGCCATAACAGGGTTGTAGAAGAACTCACCCAAGGCTCATTTTTCATTCTGCATGGGGTTTTAATTTTTTTTCTCATTTCGGAAGAAAAATTCCATTTCCTTACTCCTGAGGGAAAACTAATTCCTGCAAAGGCCATTTGTCTTTGGTACCTTAAGATCTAGATAATTTACTGCAAGTTTATTTTTATTGAAAATTATGTAGATATTATTCTGAAACACAATTTCCAGCTATATGGCACTTTTAAACAGATTATATTTTAAGTGCTAATACATACACTGAGGATATATGCTGGAATGTGCATTTCTTAAAGATACCTTTATTTTTTATGACTCTCTGCCTTTGAGATCCTCAAACTTGTATGCTATGAAGTGCTGAAGGACTAAGATATTTTCAAATGAAAATTGTCTTATAAGTTATGAGTTGTTACCATTTGACTGCAGTTCAAACTCATGACACTTTATATAGCCTATATGATTAATTCAGAAATAATTTGCATTTAAATGCATTTAAGATGTTTAACTTGTAATTTCCTATTTTAAGACTGGCAGAAGCACTCCAGTCTCTAAATTATGTGGACAACCTCCCACTGCCATTGCATAGACCTGAGAAGGATTTGAATATTAATAGAGAATAGCTTTTTCAAACTGTTTGTGAAAAACAGAACTGAGAGATGGCCCCACATACATATACACACACAGACACTCACAAAAGGGAGTTCTGTGCTCCCTGGGGAACAATTGGGAAGCACTGAAAAACTGTAATTGCTTCTTTGAAATTCACGGTGCGCCTTTGACACAACACAGACATTTTGAAGGCCCAGAGATGAGAACCTGTTTAAGCCAGCATATTCCACACCTTTAAAAACTAAATCTTGCAACAATAATCTCCTAGAAGAAATTTTAACCATTATAGAAATCACATTCTGGTTAATGTTTAGTGAGGGAAAAATGTGAGTAATGAGGACTGAACAAAATGGTCAGGGTTGGAGGCTGCATGCCTTCCTGAGATGCTATGTGCTCTGCCATTCTGGAAAAACCATTCCGTAGTAGACAGTCTGACATCAACATTCTTCAGTAATGTAGTGGAAACCAGGCTCCACCCCCTTCCTGTTGTTTTAGTTAATCAAGAGGTAAGGGAGTCTGTGAACTGATAGATGGACAAACACATGGTGGTCATCCACTCTATGGGATATTACTGAGCCACAGAAGTGGACTGCAGTACTGATACATGGTATAATGTGCATGAACCCCAGAAACAAGATGCTGAGTGAAAGAAACCAGACACAAAAGTTTACATTTTTGCATGTCCACATTGACAGGAAATGGCTAGAATAGGTAAATCATAGAGACATAAAGCAAATGACTGGACACAGCTCATGAATACTGGGGTTTCCTTTTGGGATGATGAAAATGTTTTGAAACTAGATAGTAACGGTGGTTGCACAACATTATGAATGCACTAAATGCCATTGAATTGATCACTTTAAAGCGATTGCTTGTATAGTCTGTGAATTTGACCTGAATCTTTTAATAATGAGAAATAATAGGGGGACAGGAAAGCCTGTGAAAGTGAGAGGACAGGGAAGCTCAGGTGTGATACCAGAAGGGAGAGGGCAGAGCAGAAGAAAATGGGGAAAATCAAGGGGGTGGGGATGTCCTGCACACTCTGCAAGGCAGCATGGGCACCTTGTCAACATCTGACAATAATATGCAGGAATTACAGCCCAAGGAAATAGATGATGAGTACAAAGGAGTGGCCACTGAGAGAAAGAAGGCAGCTTCTGCCCAGCTCAGCAGAGAGCTGATCTACAGCGGGGTGATGTTTCAATCACTGGAGCCTGGTGATCCACACTTACCTTTGCTTCCAAGGTGGAAGTAAGTGACCATGAAACTAAGCTGGATCTTCAGGGCCCTTCCTCTAGCCTGGCCCCTTCTGGATCCCTGTTCCCAATGTTGTTTTGTGACTGCTTGCTCTTCTGCTTAGAGGACACTCCCTGCCCCGACCGATTGCATAATCTTCAGCTTCTTCACCACCTGAATCAGCCTCTGTGACCATAGCCTAGTGGAGCCATCCCATTTCTGTTTGAACATGGTCAACCGTCACATTCACTACTGCCTACTGAAAGTCAAGCATCGTATATATCGGAGAAGGACTAGGCCAGTGTGGGCCATTAGAACTTTCTGTAGCAAGGGGAGTGATCTCTATTATGCTTCCCAGTACTGGAGCCACATAGATGGTAGTCTGATACAGTGGCTATGGAATGCTGGAACTATGGCCAGTGCAACTATGAAACTGAATTTTTTTTTACTTCTTTTTTAATGAGTTTTAATTTAAATAGCCACTTGGCTGATGGTTATGGTATTGGAAAGTGCAGGTATAGGAAGAAGTATGAGTGAAAATGTTATCTTTAGCATCACACAGACCTGTGTTTGAATATTAGTTTTACCTCTCACTAGCTATATACTTTGGGGCAAGTTGTTTAATCTGTAAGCTTTGGTTTCCTCGTCAATAAAAAGATAGAGATGGGACGACCTACTTGCAAGAAGTGTTGTTGAGATGAAATGAGATATTGTCCATTAAGTGCGCAGAACTGGGCATCTAACAAGTGCTTAAATAAACATTATTTGTGCCTTTTGATATTGGTTTACTTTTGATATTGTACCTTTTGATATTGGTTTGATATTGGTTTGATACTGGTTTGATACTACTTTACACAGCAGTACTTTGAATAAATGAGATTTAGAGAGGTGAAGCATCACTACAAACAAAGCTAGTGGAGGTGATGGAATTCCAGTTGAGCTATTTCAAATCCTGAAAGATGATGCTGTGAAAGTGATGCACTCAATATGCCAGCAAATCTGGAAAACTCAGCAGTGGCCACAGGACTGGAAAAGGTCAGTTTTCATTCCAATCCCAAAGAAAGGCAATGCCAAAGAATGCTCAAACTACCACACAATTGCACTCATCTCACATGCTAGTAAAGTAATGCTCAAAATTCTCCAAGCCAGGCTTCAGCAATATGTGAACCGTGAACTTCCTGATGTTCAGGCTGGTTTTAGAAAAGACAGAAGAACCAGAGATCAAATTGCCAACATCCACTGGATCATGGAAAAAGCAAGAGAGTTCCAGAAAAACATCTATTTCTGCTTTATTGACTATGCCAAAGCCTTTGACTGTGTGGATCACAATAAACTGTGGAAAATTCTTCAAGAGATGGGAATACCAGGCCACCTGATTTGCCTCTTGAGAAATTTGTATGCAGGTCAGGAAGCAACAGTTAGAACTGGACATGGAACAACAGACTGGTTCCAAATAGGAAAAGGAGTTAGTCAAGGCTGTATATTGTCACCCTGCTTATTTAACTTATATGCAGAGTACATCATGAGAAACGCTGGACTGGAAGAAGCACAAGCTGGAATCAAGATTGCCAGGAGAAATATCAATAACCTCAGATATGCAAATGACACCACCCTTATGGCAGAAAATGAAGAGGAACTAAAAAGCCTCTTGATGAAAGTGAAAGTGGAGAGTTAAAAATTTGGCTTAAAGCTCAGCATTCAGAAAACGAAGATCATGGCATCTGGTCCCATCACTTCATGGGAAAAAGATGGGGAAACAGTGGAAACAGTGTCAGACTTTATTTTTGGGGGCTCTAAAATCACTGCAGATGGTGATTGCAGCCATGAAATTAAAAGACGCTTGCTCCTTGGAAGGAAAGTTATGACCAACCTAGATAGCATATTGAAAAGCAGAGACATTACTTTGCCAACAAAGGTCCGTCTAGTCAAGGCTATGGTTTTTCCTGTGGTCATGTATGGATGTGAGAGTTGGACTATGAAGAAGGCTGAGCGCCAAAGAATTGATGCTTTTGAACTGTGGTGTTGGAGAAGACTCTTGAGAGTCCCTTGGACTGCAAGGAGATCCAACCAGTCCATTCTGAAGGAGATCAGCCCTGGGATTTCTTTGGAAGGAATGATGTTAAAGCTGAAACTCCAGTACTTTGGCCACCTAATGCGAAGAGTTGACTCATTGGAAAAGACTTTGATGCTGGGAGGGATTGGGGGCAGGAGGAGAAGGGGACGACAGAGGATGAGATGGCTGGATGGCATCACTGACTCGATGGACGTGAGTCTGGGTGAACTCCGGGAGCTGGTGATGGACAGGGAGGCCTGGCGTGCTGCGATTCATGGGGTCGCAAAGAGTGGGACATGACTGAGCGACTGAACTGAACTGAGAGAGGTGAAATGACTATGCTCAGTGTCATATAGCCAGAAGACAGAGAAGTGGGAATTTAGGTCCACATGTTCTAAAATCAAAGTCCATTGGCTTATTTTTGCCCTGTACTTCCCTCCCTTGGAGGCCTGGTTCCCAAGTTCATCTACACTGGAGAATGAGATGGGGACTGAGGGAAGGATCTTTCTTTTCCCTATAAGCTGCTCCATTAAGTATGAGCTGCTCTGCTTTTTGTTGACAGCAGATCTGTGGGAGGGACTGAAGTCCTAGGGAAAACACGTAAATGTGTGAGTGGGTGTCTATCTCCACAGTGGTCTTTATTCCTTGGCCATGTTGGCTCTAGCCAGGTTCCAGGAATAGCAAGAGAGACCCCAGTCTCTGTCATCTCAGCCACCTGAAGCTTCCGTTAAGTCAAACTTTCCAGACAAACTGTCGAAACTATTTATTCAGCCAGTCTTGGTTCTTGTTTAAGACCTTGAACATCCCCTTTTGAATGCTTTTTCGTCATTGTATGTAAATTGCCTCTAAGTCCTAGAAAGCAAGGTCTGGCACAGAGGCAAACAGTCTCCTTTCATCCCAACTTTAGTTGTAAAGAACACCTGCATCCCGCTGTCCACACCTCAGAGCTTGCTGTAGGTTTGGAGTGAATTACATTCAGATCTCAAAGATGAATCGGCCACTGCAAAATGCCCTACATGTGCTCTTGTTCTCATCTTGTTTGAATTCTCAGGAAAGCTTAAGGAGCTAAAGAATCAGTGCTGGTTTAGGGTCTAAGGCTTCACTTCCCACTCTAAATACAGTAACTGTCTTGTCACACTGGCTCTTTAACAGCCCTGCCCATGTCATTCTTAAGAGAAACAGAGTGAGGTTTCATTAACAGGAGAGATCAGTGGTGGTTCAGTTATAAGTTATCACTGCAGAGGGAGAGCAGCAGGGTTAGCTCCTCAAGTTGGAAATAAAAAAGATGAATGTGAAGAGGAAATGAAATTAGTGCTTCACCACCCGGATGCTCTACCACAGATGCTCAAGAAGAGAGAGGAGAGCTCTTTCTAAACACAGACTGTATACCAAAGGCAATTACTATTTTTTAACCTACAAAAGATCCACTTGCCATGTTAAGATTCACAGACCTCTCTCCAATACCATGACCCCAGCATGGTCTTATTTTATGATTCGTAAAGCTGGGGGCTTTATGCTGGCTCTCACAGCAGCTGCATGGAACTATAAACCTTCTCCAAAGATTATGGGGTTCCCAGCTTGTCAAGAAGACAGAACCATCTAGAAATTTCTAAAACCAGTTTGAACTTTTAAAAATGCTTTTGTGAAAGCACAGAAGAAGCCCTTTGTGCTTGTCATTAGCCTATTTATTTGAAGATCCATTTCTTTCTTTTCTCTTGCAAGCTACATTTCAAAGTCTTCCTTGCAAAAAAAAAAAAAAAAAGACAGAACCGTGTGGCATCATTCCAGTCTCTCTGCTTCCTGTGACTGATTTGCTTATTCTGAAGTGTACTTGACTTTTCCACCTACCACACACATTCACTCATTCACACACTCGTTAATTCAGCAGGTGATTACTCAGCTGCTACTACCTGTCAGATCCTGTTCAAGGCACTAAGCAATGACCCAAGTCCCTGCTCTCAGGGAACTTACCACAGCAGAGATACAAGGGGTGAGAAATGCCCCTGAATGAAATTAAACAGTGTGAGGAGCATAGGGACGCAGGGCATGAGCAATCTCCTATTCACATGAGATGGTCCTGGCTGGCCTTTGTAAAGAGGAGTCATTTCAGCAGAGACCTGATGCAGGAGAAGGATGTGAGCAGTGCAGATACCTGCAGGAAAAGAGAGCTGCACAGATTAGCAGTTGCCAGGTTGGGGGTGGAGAGTGTTACAGAAATACAGGGTCCTACAGTCTAGGAAGGAGCTCAGGGGAAAGCTTATGCAAAGATTTTTAGCAACTCTGCCTTTTCTGGCTGCAAACATTTCCCCCCACCCCCGGGGCCTGGGGGAAAATAGTCATAATAGCAAGTGCAAAGGCCCTGGGATGGAAGTGAGCTTTTTAAGTTTGAGGAAGATATGGGAGGGGGTAGATCATGCATGGACTGTAGATTCTGGGTAAGATGGGAAGCACTGAAGATTTTGAGCACAGGCAGGATGCAATCTAACACACCCTTCTCCAGGAATCCTGACAGGGCCACAGCAATAGGCTGTAGGAGAAACAGACCTATTCAGAAGGCTATAGCAGTAAGCCAGGTGAAAGAGGGTGGAGCTCGGATTAAGGTGGCCCAGGAGGAGGTGATAGGGAGTTGGATATGACAAGTCTTGAAGAGAGAGACAACAGAATTCACTACTGAATTAAAAGTAGAATGTAAAAGAAAGAAGTATTGACTGTAATTAGGAGACTTTGGTCTTGAGCCAAAACGGAGGCCAGGTTATCATCTACTGAGGTGGGGATGGCTGAAAAGAACAGGGGACCAGAATAATCTCATGCCGTATGCAGATGCCACTAGAAAAATAAGTTGGTCATCTTCGAGTGCTAAAGGAGTTTTTCCAAGATTTTCTGAGTTACAACCAGTGTAAATCCAAACCAAGGTTTTCTAAATCAGATGTGCTTGGAGCAGGTAAATGGCCCAGTCAGGATGGACTGGACTTATAGGGTGGTGAGGAGACCTAGGGAGAGCAAGCCCGTAACCGTGGTCACTAGACCCTGTGGTTTCAGGGACTTAGGGCAGCACCAGAGGATCCCCATGGAATAGGCAGAAGTCTCTGCCCCAGGAACAGCAACGACACTTGGGAGAACTCCCAGAGAGTCCCTGTGTTAGGAGATTGCCTTCTTGGGGATGTCCGCTCGAGCTGTCATTAACAAAATACCACAGACTGGGGACTTAATACCAGAGTTCTGGAGGCCAGAACCCAAGGTTGAAGAACTGGCAGCTTGGAGTCTGCCTGCTGGGGCCTCTCTCCTTGTCTTGCAGAGAGTTGTCTTCCCTGTGTGTTCAGACAGCCTTTTCTGTATTCGTGCGGTTAGGACATCTCTCCCTTTCCTTGTAAGGACCAGACGGACTGGATTAGAGCCCACCACTTTATTCGTTTCACCTTAACTACTTCCTGTAAAGTCCCTATCTAGGTCTCAAAATACATTCATATCAGGGGTTCAGACGTCCACATGTAAATCAGAGACACAATTTGGTCCATGACAGAGACCTCTGTTGATGAAGATTTTGAGGCTGCCTCCATATCAACAGGAAAGAGAACCACAGTCATTGACATGAAGGTCAGTATGAGGCCATCAAACTTACATTCAGTTCTCTTATGAGATCTGGGCCTCAGTGAAAGTCATTTGAAATCAGCAAACTAGCAAACAAACATTTTCTCCAACTGGCTTAGACGTAGACTTTTGGAAGTGTAGCATCACCATTTCAAGCATGTTCTTCATTAACTACAAAGCTTTCTCCCATGTGGGTTTACCAGCTTTATAACAAAAAGATTTCATGGGGCCCTGACTCACGTCTGTAGAAATGAGAGCCTGAAGTCTGCCCTTGTCTTCTGAAATTAAAAACGTAGGCAAGCGTCAAACTTTCTACTTTGTAAAAGCATATTGACCACTCTTTTTTTCTGCATCCGTTAGTTTTTATTGCTGAGTTTTCTATCTGTATCTTCATCTATACCTCTGTCTTTACTGATAGTGATTTTTTTTTAGATTTGTGAGCTCCAAAAGAGCTAAGACAGCATGCTGTAAATGGGCTTCTCTGTGTTGGCACAGCACTTTGTAAATAGAGACCCAATAATTCATTCAAGCAATATCTACTGAGCAGTTGCCATGGGTGGGGGCGGTGGGGGCAGTATGTAGGGCATGTGGCTAATACTCAAGGGTGCAGCAGAGAGGGCATCTGTGTTCTCACAATTGTTTTAAGGATGTTAGAGTAGCAATATTAAGGACTACTGTTTACAGACCCCATCTCATCTGCCAGAACTGTGTTCCACTGTTTACATATATTCTCTTAATTAACCTATATTATTAAGCAGTTGTTTCCTGAATGTCTTCCTCAGAATGCTGTCTGGCAAAATGTTGACGAATGCTGTATGCATCAGGCATCCCAGGACCGCCCTTGCTTTTGGTAATTCCCTAGAAGGACTCACAGACTCAGCATGTAGTTATGCTTAAGGCTAAGATTTACCACAGTGAAAGGATTCCAGGCAAAATTAGCACAGGGAACATGTGCCCAGTGTGGAGTGGGAAGGAAACCAGGCCCAAGCTCCAAGCTTCCTTTCCTAATGGAGTCACACAGGACATACTCAGCTCTCCCACAATGACTTGTGACAACACATGTGAAGTGTCCACCAGGAAAGCTCATCAGAGACTCAGTGCCTAAGGTCACATAGGTATCCTGTCTGGTATGAAGCGAAACTCTGGACTTCCAGAAAGAAAGATGTTCAGCATAAACCACATATTTCTGTGCACACAGGCCATACACAGTTAACCACCATCATCAGTTAGGGAACAGTAGAGACTCTCCCAAAATCCAAGTTCCCAGATGCCAACCAAGGACTGACCTTGGATGCAGGCCTTTCTAGGGACAGCAGTCTCTGCTGGGTCAGCTCTTTCCTGCACACTGTGCCATAGATAGAAGGATACATACATACGTATCCAAAGCAAGTTGACCACAGTTAAGCTGATTTCTTTACGTCTAGATTCCAGTAGTCCAGACTTACTTGACTAGAGGTCACTCCCATCATGTTTCAGCAGAGCATCTTGGAAGACTTCTGCTTTGTAGGAAATGACCTCAAGAAGTTTGGGTGGAAAGATGACATTGGTCTCATTGAAGTCAAATACAGCAAAAAAAAAAAAAAGAGTAATTTAAAAATGTATGATTTATATTTTACTTTGCTTTTCAGCACTGACAGATAATTGTTAAGTAACTTCTCAGATGGTGCTCAGAGGTACCTACCGAGAAGAGTGCTAAAACTGAGCTAGCCACCTTGGGCTATAAAATCTAAGAAATCCATTTAGATTCAGGATTCTTAGTTGTGGTCTTTACAAACTAATCAAGGGGTCATCTGTTAACTAAATAATTAGCTTGTTTTATTTGAAGTTAAAATTGTTTGGGCTTCCACGGTGGCTCAGTGGTAAACAATCCACCTGCCAGTGCGTGTGTTTGATCCCTGGCCTGAGAGGATCCCACATGCCGTGGAGAAACTAAGCCTGTGTGCCACAACTATTGATCCTGTGCCCTAGAGCCCCCGGGAACCACAACTCATGAGCCCATGAGCCACAGATACTGCAGCCTGAATGCTCTAGAGCCCATGCTCTACAACTAGAAAAGCCACGGCAATGAGAAGCCTGTGCACTGCGGCTAGAGAGTAGCCCCTACTCACCACAACTAGAGAAAAAAAGCCCAGGTAGCAGGGACGAATCCAGCACAGCCAAAAAAAAAAAAAAAGAAAGAAATTCAGAATTGTTTCTGCATCTGAAGGACTTTAACCAGGGTTAGATCCTCAGCTCTGAAATATAAACATAGTTTTCAGCATGTTGAAAACCTAATCTAATTCTGGTTTCTTCTCTCACTAGTAAGTTTTTTGCTTAAAACCTGAGTTAGTTTTTATTTATTGTTACAATCAAGATTTTAGAATAGCCTTTTATTCAGTTAAATATTGGGACTAGAAGTTAATCATTCTCCAGAGGCATTAACTTTGGGAATTATTGATAAGACAGGAACCCAATTTCCACTAACATTTCCAAGAGAGATCTTCAGGAAATTTGTGTGTGAAATCTTGAAGAAGTAAGTAGGCTTTGTCCCTTGTCCAAGTGGTGTACAGTTATGTTCTTCCTTGACTTCTGCTTCCATTGGCCCTTGCAGATATCAGATTCCTAACCTCACCTGCATCCGGACCTCGTGTTGTCTGATTCCTTGTGACTCCCCTCGGTGATGCCCTGGAACCTCTCAGTCCCACCCCTGGTTTGGGGTGGGCTGCTTCTTCATCTCTATGCTTCATCCATCTCCACTCGTTTCTCTTTTTTCTGGAATGTACACTTTTAGAAGTGATCACTAATTCCTCTTGGTTTGATCTATGAAATATTTCCTCCTTGGTCCATCCATAGCATTATTTTCTCAGTTCTAATTTTCACTTTTACCTGACCAGGTGAGCTTCTCCCCTTTGGCTTTGAGGCACTTGTCTCTTCTCTGCTCTGGTGTTGCCACCAGAGGCTCACCACTGGATCTGGCCGCTCCCTTATTTGAACCATTAGCACTTCTCTGTTGACTTCAGGATGAGTTCCAGTGGGACACACACCCTTTGCCATCTGTCTCCTTCTTCAGCTCTCCTTCTGGATACTGCTTCTGCTCTACCATGCTGAGCTACTCGTCATTGCCTCGCTGCATCTCGCTGCCTCAGTGCCTTTGCACATCAATACCTACCGGGTTGATGGATGGCCACAACATTCTGGGTGATGACGGGATGAACCAGGAAGGACATCTGATTTGATTAGGTGGGTGGGGAAGGTGAAAATGGGTGTAGGAATATTTGTGCTGGGTCATCAGCTCTAAAAAAAGGGATCCTGTGGATTTAGGATTAGAGATCATTTGATCTATGTCATCCCAAGGAGAGAAGAACCAATTCACAGATTTAATTTTATGGAAAAGAGAGATAGGGTCTGGCAGTTCATTTAAGTCCACTGAAAGATGGGAGCGGGGGACAGAACCTGTGGCAGTGTGTTCTGTACCAGATATGATTTACTTGGGTAGAATAAGCTTCCAGATGAGGATCTCTGTGGCTGAGTTGTAAAGAGCTGGAAATGTTAAATGATTTGATGAGGGCTCAGCTTTGCATGTGCTTTGG
Source organism: Bos grunniens (assembly GCF_055505025.1). NCBI lineage: Eukaryota > Metazoa > Chordata > Mammalia > Artiodactyla > Bovidae > Bos > Bos grunniens. Next base: position 9,851,513 of record NC_141182.1, read on the forward strand.
TATGGCACATACCCTGCTCTTGTGTCAGAAGCTAGTGACCCCCCCTACCTCTTGGCTTCAGTCTGGACATTTTGAGAATGGAATCCAGGCTATAATCATTTTTATTAAAAAAAAAAAAAATGACCATTGCAGCATACTGCCTGTAAAACATTTGTTACACATGTACATCATTCAGATTTGTATATCACGCCTCACCAGCACCCTGCATGAGTGCACCCCACCTCTAAATACTTGCCTTATTGTTTCAATTCTGAATGCTTTCAACAGGCAAAACGAACTGCTTCAATGTCAAATCCAGAAATCGAGGCTAAATGCACCCCCTAAATATGAGCTAGTGAGTCACGGCAAATAATAAAAGAGGCTTACAAAGGACAGATGTTTCTCAAAGAGAGCTGCTGCTCTTTAAATGTCACATGGATTAGGGTCCTTCATTCTGCTCTCCACAGCTCTGTGTATAAGCGCAGGGGACACCAGGCTGCTGAGGAGCGGGGAGAATCTGGATGAATCTGGAGGGGAAGGCAGATGTTTTCTAATTTCCATGGGACCCTCCTAATCAAGAGGTGCTCATGAGATTGGGGGAGGGATTGAGCCCTGTGAGGACCCACTGGCTTTGTTCCACTCATAGGCCCAGATTTGCTCCCATCAGCAGGGACAAGGGGAGGGAAAGCTGCAAGGAGGGGACTGGAAAATCAGGAAGGAAGAGAACAGTGTGTGTGTTTGTGTGTGGGTGAGGAGGAGAGAAAACAGGGAGAAATGAAAATCCTAAGCTGAGACTGTGTCCTTCAGGAGTGGGTGTGTGTTTGTACAGTCTCAGCCTTTCCTAAGTCCTCAGGAGCTTATGGGAGACCTGGATCTGCAGCACCAAGTGACCAGCAGGAAGTACTGTCATAGGCAGGTATAATATGGCATTATTTAATGCCATTTTTATGGCATTAAAAATGGATTCACAAGGTTAATAGCTTAAGATGAAAAATAAGACTAAGGAATCATCAGCCAGTGGTAGGTCAAGAGAATCTGAAAGTCTTTTCACCTTGGTGCTGAGACATCAACATACCCCATTCCCTTTTCTGTCTTTCAGAACTTTTCCCAAAAAGCACCCATGAGCTTCTTTCCTTCTCATCTTAAACAGAGTCTAAAATGAAGTGAAGTGAAGTGAAATCACTCAGTAGTGTCTGAGTCTTTGTGACCCTATGGACTGTAGCCTACCACAATCCTCCATCCACGGGATCTTCCAGGCAAGAGTACTGGAGTGGGTTGCCATTTCCTTCTCCAGGGGATCTTCCTGACCCAGGAATCAAACCTGGGTCTCCCACACTATAGGCAGACGCTCTACCATCTGAGCCACCAGGGAAGTCCAAACAGAGTATACGAAAATAGTAAATGCTTAGCTCAGTTCAGTTCAGTTCAGTCGCTCAGTCATGTCCAACTCTTTGCGACCCCATGAACTGTAATACACCAGGCCTCCATGTCCATCACCAACTCCCGGAGTCCACCCAAACCCATGTCTATTGTGTCAGTGATGCCATCCAACCATCTCATCCTCTGTCGTCCCCTTCTCCTCCTGCCCTCAATCTTTCCCAGCATCAGGGTCTTTTCAAATGAGTCAGCTCTCCACATCAGGTGGCCAAAGTATTGGAGTTTCAGCTTCAACATCAGTCCCTCCAATGAACACCCAGGACTGATCTCCTTTAGGAAGGACTGGTTAATAGTCTTCTTCAACATCACAATTCAAAAGCATCAATTCTTCTGTATTAAGCTTTCTTTATAGTCCAACTCTTGCATCCATACATGACTACTGGAAAAACTATAGCCTTGACTAGACGGACCGTTGTTGGCAAAGTAATGTCTCTACTCTTTAATATGCCATCTAGGTTGATCATATCACTTTTCACTTTCATGCATTGGAGAAGGAATGACAACCCACTCCAGTGTTCTTGCCTGGAGAATCCCAGGGATGGCGGAGCCTGGTGGGCTGCCTTCTATGGGGTCACACAGAGTTGGACACGACTGAAGTGACAGCAGCAGCAGGTTGGTCATAACTTTCCTTCCAAGGAGCAAGCGTCTTTTAATTTCATCGCTGCAATCACCATCTGCAGTGATTTTGGAGCTCAGAAAAATAAAGTAAGCCACTGTTTCCACTGTTACCCCAACTATTTTCCATGAAGTGATGGGACCAGATGCCATGATCTTAGTTTTCTGAATGTTGAGCTTTAAGCCAACTTTTTCACTCTCTTCTTCCACTTTCATCAAGAGGCTCTTTAGTTCTTCTTCACTTTCTGCCGTAAGGGTGGTGTCATCTGCATATTTGAGGTTATTGATATTTCTCCCAGGAATCTTGATTCCAGCTTGTGCTTCCTCCAGCCCAGTGTTTCTCATGAGGTACTCTGCATATAAGTTAAATAAGCAGGGTGATAATATACAGCCTTGATGTACTCCTTTTCCTGTTTGAAACCAGTCTGTTGTTCCATGTCCAGTTCTAAGTGTTGCTTCCTGACCTGCATACAAATTTCTCAAGAGGCAGATCAGGTGGTCTGGTATTCCCATCTCTTTCAGAATTTCCCACAGTTTATTGTGATCCACACAGTCAAAGGCTTTGGCATAGTCAATAAAGCAGAAATAGATGTTTTTCTGGAACTCGCTTGCTTTTTTGATGATCCAGCCAGCGGATGTTGGCAATTTGATCTCTGGTTCCTCTGCCTTTTCTAAAACCAGCTTGAACATCTGGAAGTTCACGGTTCACATATTTCTGAAGCCTGGCTTGGAGAATTTTGAGCATTACTTTACTAGTGTGTAAGATGAGTGCAATTGTGTGGTAGTTTGAGCATTCTTTGGCATTGCCTTTCTTTGGGATTGGAATGAAAACTGACTCTTTCAAGTCCTGTGGCCACTGCTGAGTTTTCCAAATTTGCTGGCATGTTGAGTGCAGCACTTTCACAGCATCATCTTTTAGAATTTGAAATAGCTCAACTGGAATTCCATCGCCTCCACTAGCTTTGTTTGTAGTGATGCTTCCTAAGGCCCACCTGACTTCACATTCCAGGATGTCTGGCTCTAGGTTGAGTGGGAGTGATCACACGTTCCTGATATCTGGGTCGTGAAGATCTTTTTGGTACAATTCTTCTGTGTATTCTTGCCACCTCTTCTTAATATCTTCTCCTTCTGTTAGGTCTATACCATTTCTGTCCTTTATTGAGTCCATCTTTGAATGAAATGTTCCCTTTGTATCTCTAATTTTCTTGAAGAGATCTCTAGTCTTTCCCATTCTATTATTTTCCTCTATTTCTTTGCATTGATCACTGAGGAAGGCTTTCTTATCTCTCCTTGCTATTCTCTGGAACTCTGCATTCAAATGTGTATATCTTTCCTTTTCCCCTTTGCTTTTCGCTTCTCTTCTTTTCACAGCTATTTGTAAGGCCTCCTCACACAGCCATTTTGCTCTTTTGCATTTCTTTTTCTTGGGGATGGTCTTGCTCCTTGTCTTCTGTACAATATCATGAACCTCTGACAAAATGTGGTCCACTGGAGAAGGGAATGGCAAACCACTTCAATATTCTTGCCTCGAGAATCCCATGAACAGTATGAAAAAGCAAAAAGATAGGACACTGATAGATGAACTCCCTAGGTCAGTAGGTGCCCAATATGCTACTAGAGTGGAGAAATAACTCCAGAAGGAATGAAGGGATGGAGCCAAAGCAAAAACAACACCCAGTTGTGGACAGGACTGGTGATAGAAGCAAAATTTGATGCTGTAAAGAGCAATATTGCATAGGAACCTGGAATGTTAGGTCCACGAATCAAGGCAAATTGGAAGTGGTCAAACAGGAAATGCAAGATTGAACATCAACATTCTAGGAATCAGCAAACTAAGATGGACTGGAATGGGTGAATGTAACTCAGATGACCATTATATCTACTACTGTGGGCAGGAATCCCTTAGAAGAAATGGAGTAGCCATCATGGTCAACAAAAGAGCCTGAAATGCAGTACTTGGATGCAATCTCAAAAACGACAGAATGATCTCTGTTCGTTTCCAAGGCAAACCATTCAATATCACGGTAATCCAAGTCTATGCCCCGACCAGTAATGTTGAAGAAGCTGAAGTTGAATGGTTCTATGAAGACCTATAAGACCTGCTAGAACTAACACCCCAAAAAGATGTCCTTTTCATTATTGTGGACTGGAATGCAAAAGTAGGAAGTCAAGAAACACCTGGAGTAACAAGCAAATTTGGCCTTGGAATACAGAATGAAGCAGGGCAAAAGCTAACAGAGTTTTGCCAAGAGAACACACTGGTCATAGCAAACACCCTCTTCCAACAACACAGGAGAAGACTCTACACATGGACATCACCAGATGGTCAACACTGAAATCAGACTGATTATATCCTTTGCAGCCAAAGCTGGAGAAGCTCTATACAGTCAGCAAAAACAAGACCAGGAGCAGACTGGCTCAAATCATGAACTCCTTATTGCCAAATTCAGACTGAAATCGAAGAAAGTGGGGAAAACCACTAGGCCATGCAGGTATGACCTAAATCAAATCCCTTATGACTATGCAGTGGAAGTGAGAAATAGATTTAAGGGACTAGATCTGATGGACAGAGTGCCTGATGAACTATGGATGGAGGTTCGTGACATTGTACAGGAGACAGGGAGCAAGACCATCCCCAAGAAAAAGAAATGCAAAAAAACAAAATGCTTAGCTAACAACCTCCAAAAACAGCACTGTTATTGACCAACCAAGTAGTTCTTTCTTTGCAGTAGAGACAAGAGAGACCAAATAACTCAAGTTACCTGAGACCACTCGTAGCAAACCCTTTAGCTAAATGACTGTGCCCATGGGGTGTTAGAGGATAGTATTTGTGAGTTATCACTGCCTTTAACATATAATGCTTTTGATCTAAGGTAGGCTTCCCATAACTATAAATCTGAAGAAATATTAGAAGGCAAGTCAACTGTCTCTGTGGTCTTAGCAGAAAGGCCAGACCTCTAAGATCTAGATGGATGGTCTGAAAGATAGAGACCCTGTGTACCCACCTTGGTGACCACTGCTGCAGGCTTGGTTTCATCCAAGGAGGAGGCTCTGACATCCTCTGACATCCAAGGAGGAGGCTCTGACATCCAAGGAGTGTCTGTGACACTGACTGGCTGGAACACCAGAGCTGGGTCTGCCTGGAGGGAGAGACACACAAAGAAAGGCACCCGACTTGGCTAAACTGAGCTCTATAAGCATTTGACCTGCAGACCAGTGGGCACACCTCTTTTTAATTCCCAGGAAGACCTGCCAAGTTTGGGTGTGCCTGTGTGGACTGATCCATGGGTAGGAGGGGAGGTTAAGTCCCGACATTATCCCAGGTTTTACAATCCCCCCACTTTACATCTTTCCACTTCTGTGCCTCCCCACCCCTAGTATATTTGTTATAGGATATGAGTGGCATTTGTAAAATTTGAAGAGAAAGTTTTAATTTCTCTTGATGTGTTTGCTATATCTTTAGGCAAGTATTTATTAGGACACTATGGTTAATATAATCATGGCCATAACTTTCTAATGAATGCAAATAGGGAAATAAGATTTTATTAAGCAAGGATGATCATTTTGAAGCCATTATAAAGTTGTGTTTATGGAAAACATTTTAGGAGTACACCTGTTCTTAAGAGCAAATCTTATCCTCCTTTCTGGTTCTGGGGACTCTTTGGGACTTAGGCTGAGCCATGTCAGGTGTGACAAGCAGTTGTGTGGCATAGCTGAGTGTGGATATTGGCATCTCAGCCGTGCTGGAAGCAGAGCACAGGGACTAAGACTCACCCTGGGGTGAGGGTGGTTCCCCACCCGGGACAGTTGGCAACACCTGGAGACATTTCTGCTCATTACAGATGAGAGGGGAGTGCTGCGGGCATCTTAGGTACAGGGGTTCTCTTCACCATCCCACAGTACACAGCACAAAGCCTGGCCACACTCAGTGCTCTGAGTGTCAGCTATACTGTTACTATTATTCTTTCCATCTAGAATTGCCATTTCTCTGTGTGTGCACCACTGCCTGTGCACACATGCAGGTACATCTGCTCCTAGATCCACATATTTAAGGACCAGGGGCACTCTACTCTCTAACATACACATAGACACACACACACACACACTCACACACACACACACACACACTCACAGACACACTTTCACACACACAGAGTCCATGTAGATGCCATGAAACTGAACTCTCCCAAACCTCTGGCTTCCCAGGCAGTTCAAGTGGTAAAGATCCTGCCTGCCAGTTCAGGAGACGAGGAGACATGGGTTTGATCCCTGGGTTGGGAAGATCCCCTGGAAAAGGAAATGGCAACCACTCCAGTATTCTTGTCTAGAGAATCCCATGGAGAGAGGAGGCTGGCAGGCTACAGTCCATGGGATCACAAAGAGTCAGATACGACTGAGCACACACACATACACACTCAAACCTCTGTGGCAATAACATTCTGCTCAGAAGCCATCTGTAGATGAAACCCACCGAAGCCGAGAGGGAGAATGTCTCGGATCTGATCAGATTCCTAAGACAAGGAGGGGACACCCCAGTGTTTCCCTGGCTCAAAGATGGAGGTGGGAGAGGTCAGCTCTGAGTGTGGGGTTGTTAGTTGTGCGACCTGGTGCAAGTTGTGTCACTGCTTTGAGGCTAACAACCCCCCCATCTGTGGGTGCAACCACAGCTACAGCTCGTGGCTGTAGCATGAGGTGTGGGTAAGTTTGTAGCTCACCACCTGGTCATTACTTGAAATGGAATTGATGGTCTGTGGTCCAGGACCCTCTCGGAAGACTCCTGATCTGAGACTATGGAGTCCCTTTGATAAAAGTGCCCTGCATTCTCTGTCACCATCAGTCATTTACTATTTCTCCTTTCCACTTTGGCTAACTAGACACGGTGTCAAATCTGTGGTTCAAGCACAATAACTACATCTGCAGATGGCCTGCTGTATCCATCTCTTCCCTCTTTTTTCGCTGACTTTTCTTTTCTTCTATTTGTAATTCCACATTATTGTGCTTAGTTTTGTAAGCTACCTCAAATTCAGTGTGGGTACACATGAGATATAAAAAATCTTTGGAAAAAAAAAAAACAAAAAGCACCAAAAACCCAAGCCTTAAGTCTGTTCAGTAATTCTTGAGGTTTTTGCTTAGCTTTTTTGTGCTTCTTCCAATTTGAGACCCACAATAAAAGTGACTGGCCCAGCTTCTCTTATTGGCTGACTGTAACTTTAAAAAGAACGGATTCCTATACCAAGTCTAATTAGGATCAATTAAATTCCTTGTAAAAATTTCTCTAGTAGGGGGAAATGCTGGGTGAGATGCTAAAATTCTTCTGTCCAAAAGCAGGAGGCCAGCTCTTTCCTGTGTTTTTGCAGCTGATCAAAGCATTCCTTGTGCCATCATAGCTTCTTGCCCAAGGTGTCTGTGACAGATGGCTCGTGAAGCAGCAGGCATGCACAAAAGCTCTTGCTATTATTTTTAATAAAAAATACTGACTATAGAGGAAATTGATTATAGGAAAAATTGAGCATTAAGTTGTTGAACCTGTGCCAAGTTGGGGCACATTAAGACTTGCTCAGCGTGGGCTGCGTGGCTGTGACTGGGCTTTGCAATTAAAAAAGAGAAGTGAAGATGCAACTCCAAAGGTCAGGCCTCCCTTCCTTTCCCCAGCTCTAAACCAGGGTCAGTTGCAAGGTGCCTATTTTGATTCACATTAGAAAATTAGGGTTGCATGTAGAAAATGGCTTTCCTGTGGATAAAGACATTTCTGCCTCTTACATGTTGGAAAATATCTTCATGAGCATATTCAGGGTTTGGCACTGACTCCACATGACAGCGTCCCTGCCATCATGCCCAGCAAAGACTGGCACGTGCATCCTGCCCCCGCTTGGCTCCTCCTGCAAGGGCTGTGCTGGCCCAGATGTCCAAGCCTCATTTAACCCCTGAGAGTCCCCTTCTTGGCATTTAGACTCGTTGCTTCCCTGACCCAATAGCAGAATGGATTCAGCAATCTGGAACAACTGTAGTTGTGATATTTGTAATATTTGTCAGAGAATGGTGCCGTGGTGTGGACAAGACTGGTTTCAAAGCCCAACTCTGCTTCTGCCAGACTGAGCAAGCCTTGTAGCTTTTCTGTCTCTTTATCTGTGAAATGAGGATATCAGTTCCTAATTCATAAGGTTTTTCTGAAGATTACAGGTGGCAATGCTGGTAAAACACTTTATGGTGAAACCAACTATATACTAAGCACTTAGTAAGTGTCAGGAAGAAGTTCACTGTCTGGTGATGAGTCTGATGATGGTCAAACCTGGAAGAACTTGATCTTGACCCAGCCTTAAAGGGCTGTTGATGACTAACCAGGTGTATGTCAATTGGCTCAGTATAACTGAAAATTTTAAAACCTTTACGTATTTTTCAAAAGTTGATGCTACAAGATGATCAGAGACCAATGGTGCTTTCATTTTAAATATTGCCACCCACCCGGAACCATTCCAGGCCACAGAAGATTCAAGATAATCTTTCAAAGCATTAAAAATATCCTAGGCACCTGCAATGAACCTGCCCACAAGCAGCTCCCAGTCCTTCCTCAGCCCCTCAGGGGTCTGCAGCCTGGCCTTGCCCTTGGGGAGCTGTGATGGACTCTGATGTAGTTCACACTCCCTAACTTCCCCTCTCCTACAAATATTTATTGCTGACCTGTTATATCTCTCTCAGGGCCTGTATGTTCTGTCCTGTGTATGTCCCCTTTATGAGGAACAGTAGGCAAAAGGATTCCCCTTGGAGTGTATTATCTGGTGAGGAAGCAGACATTGAAAAAGAAACAGTAAGTGATGAGGTTTTTGAAGGAAAATTATGGGGCATCATTGGAACACAGAATGGAGGTCTTAACCAAGTCTGGGGATGGAAGAAGGCTTCTCTGAAGAAGCGATGCTCAGTCCTTCTTGCCTGAGTGTGAGCTAGCGTGAGCCACACAAGGAAGGGGTTCATCGTGGACAAAGGGACAGAATATGTGAAGGCTCAAAGGAGGGAAAGTGATCAATTCAAAGAAACCCAGTACAGCTGCAGCTTAGGTAGAATCCATTGACAAAGGTTCAATTTGTTGTCTCCATAAGCCCCAGTTCTCTGATGTTGGGTCCTTGACATGAGAAGTTTATAAAAGGAAACCTGTCAGGGGAAGGTACCTCTGTGAATCTGTTAGTAAGGTGAGCCCCAGTGGATGGGCCAAATGCAAGCAACACTGATTATTATTTATTAAGATTTATTATTGCATACTCATGATGAAACGTGTGAGGTGATAGATTAAACCAAGCACCTTTATAACCAAGCACAAATTGGTGGTTGTTTGGGGGCTGTTTTTGATGTAAGCTGTGAGTTGTACCAATAATGTTCATTAAGATGACCGAAGGCATTGATTTAGCTGAAAAGCATAGCTCTACACAGGCATTAGCCAAAGTCTGGCTATTAACAGAAAAAGTCTACTGCTAATATTTTCAGCTGAAGGAGCCAAAAAAGGAGTAGCATACTTGAAATTGCAACACCCTATTGAGAATGGTCTGCTTTAATAGTTCTGGTTCCTGATTATTAAGATGAACCTTCTTAATGTACCCAATAAAAATCAGACTCAAAGATACCTAGCCAGCTTTAGTGGCTGCACGAGGAGGAATATGCCAGTGAAGCCTTAATGCTGAAAATACCCTGTCTGCTGCTGATCACGACGAGAGAAAGGCGCCCTATGAAAGCTTGGGTGCGGTGTCTGTCTGCTGCGTGGCTTTCTGGAGTTGCATGGGAACAACTGGCACATCTTAGATGTGACCAACCCATAGTGCCAGGGACAATGAACAGAGCCAGGGTGCAAACATATTAAAGCAAGAAGGGAATCTGCCATTCAGAGACATTAATTTAACATGACACCAACAGGGGTGTTTATATGTGCTCGTTGTGGTGTCAGACATCCTGCTCTAATTGAGTTAATGAAAAGTTAATGGCACAGAGCACATGACGATGCTGTAAATGACAGGCACGTGACCAGTCCCCACACCCTCTCGTTGCACTAGATCTTTCGCCCACCGTCACGTTCCACTTCTGAGAGACTCATTCCACATCAGTGCCTCTCTTGCTCCCTTTGAAGAGGGGGAGTGCTGTTCCATTTGATACATAAACAAAGGGAACTGGCAAAGATAAAAGGAAGCTTGTGTGCTATGTCATAGCATCACCATAATCACCAGCCACGGACTTAAGCATCTCAGTGGGAACGGGAACAAGTGCACCCCTCCTAACGGCTGTGGTGGGACAGGGAGAAGGGTGCCTGCCTGAGGCGGAGGGGAGGTGACAGAATGCAGCCCTGGCTGAGAGGATGAGGTCTGAGGTGGGTTGGTGCAGATCTTACGAGGTGGGAAAGCCTCTCTGAGCGTCATTTTCTCATTAGTGGAATGGAGATAAGAGGATTCAGTATTCACATTAGTGGCTGCTTCTCCTGATGAAATAGACTGTCTCTCTGGAGCACTTGACACTGTGTTGGGCACACAGTGAGTCTTCAGTAAAGGTTAGATGGTGCTGATTGGTCTTCTATACACGAGGAAAACAAAATGGCACCGTTTTACTATGCCTCCTGCCCTTGTTTGGGCAGCCAAGGGTGTTCTGTGGGTTAGTTTTTAAATGTTGGGTTGCTTTATTGATATTTGTTATGGATGCCTCTGAAAAGGGATGTGCAACATACACACAGGTAGTCCAGGTGGAGAAGCACTTTAGAATCACTCATGTGAACAGGGCAACACCAAAGAGCACAAGCCTCAGCCTGGAATCCTAAGAAACTCACCAGTTGGCTTGAAACTGAGCTCCAGGCCTGCTAACAGCTGACTCAGCCCTCACGCTTCCTGTGCTGTGAACCAGAGAACTCTGCCAAAGAAAGAGACAGACTTCTTCAGGGGCCTAAATTCCAAGGAGAATCTGTGATGGGTCATCATGGAACCCAGTGAGCATAATTTTTGAGTAATTTTTTTTTTTTTTTAGCAATTAAAAGATAGAGAAATGAAACAATTCTTATATGGCTCTTTCATGGGACCACTCTTGGTGAAGGTCAAATATGGTGACTTTTACACTTTTTTGATTGAAACCCACAGTAAAAAAAAAGAAAGAAAAAGGATTTTTTATCACAATCTAGTACTCTCAATACACACAGACACGAACATACACAGATACCACAGACACATGACCAAGTTTTAAAGGAACACTGACTCTTTACTACAGATGATGCTTGCCTTCCGGTTTCCGTTCTACTTTCTTATCTGAAGTGCTGGCAGTGACCTATAAATTGATTTCATAATCTGAAAATGAGTTGTGACATCCAGTTTTAAAAACACCGATCCAAGGTTTTAGGTAAGAACGTATTTCTGAAAGTGTAGGGACAGGGATGAATGGGGCTAGGTATCTGGGGTTTTGGAAAGAATAAAATTTTTATTAGTGTTCATTTCTTCTCTGTCTCCTCCCCAGCATGGCGTGGGATCTTCCTGGCCCAGAATCCCACTAAAGGGAGCCTGTGGGGCACTGTCTGGACACATTTTTGGTTGTCACAACTGGTTTGGGAGCTCTACTGGCATCTGTTGGGTAGGGGCCAGAGATGCTGCTGAGTATTCTACAATGCACGCAGGACAGCCCCCCACCCCACAACAAAGAAGTTATCTGGTCCAAAATGTCACTAGTGCTGAGCTGAGAAACCTGCAGTGAACCTGAAAGACAGTTGTGTTTTGCTCTTTTCTTCATTTTGTGGAGAGGACAGAAAGTTAGGTGACAGTCACTAATCAGATTTGTCCTGTCCTATGCTGGAGCCACTCCAACCTACCTGGTTTTAATTTAACAGTAACATGTGGAAAGGCTCTATGTCTGAGGTTACCTGGTACAGCTGTCTTCTCACTGGCCCAGTGAGAAGTTACTGAGTGATTAATAGCCATGGAGTTTCCTGAAACATCCAGGTGGAAGACACAATGGCTTCTTGTCTTTTAATATCCAGTTGTATAAACTGAACATAGCAGGGGAACAGGAGGTGCCCCTGGAGACCTGAGCATGAGGTTTAGTCTCATGCGACCTTCTCTTAGTATAATTTCTCCAGACCACATGGTGGCTAATGGGCTCCATCTCTCGGGTTTATCCACGGGGAAGAGGACATTAAGTCTGCACAGTTGTGCTGTAATCAGAGGTGCAGGGAGATAGAACTGGAAGAAACTTTCCCCACGCTGTCTCCCCTGAAATGCTTGTCAATAAGAGTAGACTTGGGCAGGCATTTTGTTTGAAAAGAGAAAATTTCACTTCCTTTCAAATGCCGTATGGTTCAGGTGAATAGCCCAGTGTTTTTCCTTTTTTTTTTTTTTTTTCCTTGTAGCATTTTTATTTGGAGAAGGCAATGGCACCCCACTCCAGTACTCTTGCCTGGAGAATCCCATGGACGGAGGAGCCTGGTAGGCTGCAGTCCATGGGGTCGCTGAGGGTCGGATACGACTGAGCGACTTCACTTTCACTTTTCACTTTCCTGCATTGGAGAAAGAAATGGCAACCCACTCCAGTGTTCTTGCCTGGAGAATCCCAGGGACAGGGGAGTCTGGTAGGCTGCCATCTATGGGGTCACACAGAGTTGGACACGACTGAAGTGACTTAGCAGCAGCAGCAGCAACAGCATTTTTATTTCAGTGGAGGAGGCAAGGTTTACATATTTGGTGGTCAGGTCTCTTTAGTGTCTTTTAATATAGAAGAGTATTCTCTGCCCCACACTTGGCCTTTTTGTCTGATTACTTTTTGTAAGAATCAAAGCCAGTTTTAGCACTGGATATAGTATTCTGGATGTACCTGATTGCTTCCTCAAGATCAGATTCGTGGTAAAACATGCTGGTAAGAATACTAGCTTGATGATTACTGCATTACATCAGGGGGCTCATAGGATGAGGTTGCTGTGCTGTTTATGACACTGAAATTGGATGATGATGTAGCTCACAAGATAGAAGGCACTGCCCTCCACGCCCCACCCACCCAAGCATGGTGTCCAGGCAGCCGCCCTAGGTGGCTTAACCTTTCTGAAGAGTAGACTCTCACCCATTAGGGAATCCTCAGGCCCTCCTTGGTGAAGAGCCCAGTGTTTTTCTAATTATGCTGTGAGCCATTGAGAAGTGGGAACATGTTTTGCACATTAAAAGACTTGGATTTTCTTGAAGACCCTGGGGAATGTTCTCACCGAAGTGCCCCATCTTCACCTCAGGAAGAACTATCTGAGTTAAAAAAGAAATCTGAAGCAGGAAAAAAAAAGTATAAAGAAAAATGATAAAGAATTTCAAAAAAATTCATAACTTTCAAGTGAAAGAGTTTCCTAAAAAATTCATGAGATGGGCTGAATAAAGAAACTGGGATAACTTGAAACAAGAACATCAACAGTTTTTTTTTTTTTCCCCAGATATTTCTGAACTATTTGGGGTAGTTTCTGACGGTTGGTATTTTCTATTTTCTCCATTCGTTTTTGTGTTACTTACTTGGACAAGCAAATGATGAGGTTTTTGCCAATTAGTCTAAATTCATTAGACCTGATGTTATTATATTTCAAACCAACCAGTTAAGCTGATAGTATGTTGTTTGTCCTAAGAATATCTAAGTGACTGATAGGAAATGAGGATGAATTCTTTTACACTTGATATTCCTGGATTTTGGTATATTGCCTGGTATTCAATAACATTTTGTGAAATAAATGAGTACACTATAGAAATAGATATAAATAAGGAAGGAAGGAAAAGATGGATGAGTTGAATCTGATGAGAAAGGAGCAGGTGTCATGATTCCTAAAGAGATTTGTGTTCATTCCTATGGATTCAATGATATGGGAAATAATTACAGAAATCAACTCTCTCTACTTTACATACAACATTCTCTTGCTTGAGGTGGTTCTCCAGTTTCTTCCCAAACATTTGGACCATTCCTAGTGATTGACGAGAATGTAACAGTAACCTTTCATTTTCAGAAAATCAGGCTGTAAGTAACTGCCTTGTGTATACATACTCAGTCTTGTCTGACTCTTTGTGACCCCATGGGCGATATAGCCTACCAAGCTTTTCTGTGAAATTTTCCAGGCAAGAATACTGGAGTGAGTAGTCATTTCCTCCTCCAGTTCAACCCAGGGATCAAACCTGCATCTTCTGTGCCTCCTGCATTGGAGGAGCCACTTGGGAAGTCAAACTGCCTTGTACTGAGCTCAAATCTGTCTTTACAAAACTATCCTTTTTCTCCTGGTTCTTCCCTTTTGAGATACACAAAGATCTCCCAGGCATTCCACAGGACAGACCCCACGTATTTCAGGGCAGATTCTTTGACTATCCTTCAAATGAAGGATCTTTATTCTTTCCTAGCCACCCTCCTCTAGATGGTTGATATGATCTTCAGCGTGTGGCTCGGTCAAAATATCAGATGTTATTAGAATTCATTACCGGCAGCTAGTCTGTTTATAACAGGCACGTCAGTGTGCTCATCCATGTGTCCCCAGGCTGTGCCTTTCCAGAAACTGGCTTCTGCTGGCACAGTCTCCCCTCTCAACACTCTTGGGAACACCTGAAAAAAATAGAAAGGCAATCTTGGCCCTTTACCAGGTCTCTTGAGTCAAAACCAAGAAGCCTAAGGAACGGGAAATCATCTGGCAAGCATTAAGCCAGTAGATCCCATAGGAGTGTTCAAGGTTCTCGCACCACAGACATCACAAACCACGGCTGCCCTTCACCTCACTCATGGTGGACGACGAGGTTCACTTTCTCAAGTCTTCTCAGTGCCCACTTCTAAGTGCTTCTCAGCCTTCACCGGCTGTTCCTGGTCACAGATGGAGGTGTCTCCTTGTAACCTTCTCTTGTGACTCACAGGGACCTCCAGCTCTCAGCTGAACCTTCAGCCGACATCCTTCTCTAAGTCATGCTCTGATGGCAGCTGCCAGCACTTGTGATCACTCTTGCTCCAGATCTCCTTGTCTACATCAGCATCTTCATTTGCCAGTATTTCCAGCCTCACTTTCCTCCTCAGCAGAAAGGACCTGGGAGTGGGGGTGTAGTGGGAGCTGGTGAAACCCAGAAGTGTAGCAAGGGCCTGCATTGTTGGTTGACACAGAAAGCTGCTGGAAACCAGTAACAGACAACCCCAACCCATGATCTATCCATTGATATAAGTAGAGTATTAAGTCCCCTACTATTATTGTATTGCTGTGTTTTTCTTCCTCTATTTCTGTTACTATTTGCTGTATATATATAAGTGGTCCCATGTTGGATGCACAAATGTTTACAAGTGTTATATCCTTTTAGTTGGACTGACCTCTTTATATAATGCCCTTCTTCATCTTTAAAAAAAAAAAAAAAGGAAAGCCTCAATCCTACTATTGTAAACTGTGAGAAAAATTTATCATCTCATGAAACAAAGCCCTGGAGTGCAGAAAAGCTCCAAGGATGGTTAATTCAACATCTCACCAGCATTAAGGATAGGGTTCTTTCCCTCCTTCTGCTTTGTGACTCTTAGCCTGCTGCATTATCCTTGGGTTGACTCCCTCCATGTGTGCAGGGCAGCTTCACAGCCACACGTCACAGTCAGGCACATTGGCTTTAGGGGAGAAGAGAGCTTATCTCCCTTAGCATCTCTTCCATCTCCAGTTCCCCAGAAGCCCCCATCCCCAGCACATGTACCCTCATGTCTCATTGGCCACACCAAGTGAAATATCAACACTAAACCAGTTGCTAGCAAGGGAAGTAGGGTGACCGTGAATAGTAGAGAGTCATGATTTATCCCTTTGTTTGGATGGGGATACCTTCTGTGGCCACACTGCTGTAAACAGTTATTCTGCCAGAAAGGAAGGATTTCAAGTACGTAGTGAAAAGTGCCTGCTATGTTTGTATCACCTCAACTTCCTTCCTTCACTAATGTGTTTTCCCAAATGTTCAACAGACCATCAATCTGCTTTCTATTCTAGGCATTGTGTTAGGCATCAAAAATGCAATCATAAATAAGGCACGACCTCTGTTCATGAAAAGGAAGCCTACAAAGTGATGGCTAATTGCCCAGACTTTGGTAGGCAGCAGCTCTGATCATTAATCCCACCTCAGTTCATTCCAGCTGTGTAACCTTGAGCAAGTTATTTCAACTCTCAGAACTTTGTTGACTCATCCCCCCAAAATCTGATAATGATACTATCTCCTTTCCAGGGCTATTGTACAGATAAAATAGACAGGTAGAGACAGGTAGGCATACCCACATACATATACACATGAGCATTACATGCACACTCACACGTGGATATTCACACAGTGGTAGGGCCAGAGCAAATCCCTGATGATAGCAATTGACATAAAAATCATAAAAATGCAGTGATATATGTGAATTAATATATGTATACATGCACATACATAGGGGCTTCCCGGGAAGCTGAGTGGTAAAGAATCCACCTACAATGCAGAAGATGCAGGAGACAGGATTCAATACCTGGGATGGAAAGATCCCCTGGAGGAGGGCGTGGCAACCCACTCCAGTATTCTTGTCTGGAGAATCCCATGGACAGCGGAGCCTGGTGGGCTACAGTCCACACGGTCACAAAGAGTCGGACACGACTGAAGCAACTTAGTATGGCACAGCACACACACACACACACACACACACACACACACACGCATGTTTGTATCCATATCCATGTTACATGTAATCTTTGCAATATGTAAAAAAGAATTTCAGAAATTCACGGTAGCACAAACGAGAGACCAACTGGATGGTAACCGCCTATGCCTAAGCTGTGTGCAGCTGACGTGTCTGGCACATCTTGATTCTGTTCACAGAAATGCTGCCGCCAGTTGGCTCAAGAATGCCAGAGCAGGCACCACAGCTGTTCCTACAGTTACCACATTTTTTTGAAACTAATAGTCAGGACACAAAATCTGTTAGTTTTTTCTTTGTGCATTCGTTTGTGTGGTACCGATTACAAAAACATTTCAGATTGGGTTTAATTATATATCAATTATATCTATACTTGTATATGTAAACTATATATATATATGCTTATAGTTATGGATATGGAAACTATATTCTAGATCTATAGAAACTATATATCTATAGCTTTATAGGTATAGGTACATATCTATATATCATTAAAGACATGAAATGAAATACAAATTTCACTGTGTGTAGCATCCTGGTCTCAATAATTTTCCTAGGTGTAGGCATTCCTCCCACACTATAAGGTTAGCAAAAATTGAAAAGAACACAACATAATTGACTAAGGAATATTATTTCTATTCCATGATTTACATTTGGGTAAACAGTGGACACTCGGCATAGGTTCACGGAAAATGAAGGCTGAGTTCTAGAACTGTTCCACTCACCTGTCCCATTCGTTCTTAGGTTCTGCATGACATTCTTAGGTTCTCCCTCATTGTTGGAGGTGAACTTGGCCACAGCTGAACTGAAAGAACAAGGCCAAAGCACAAAGTTCGGAGGGTCAAGAGGATCTTAGGTTTGTTTTATTCCAGTCTGACCAGCCAACTTCCTTGGCTTTAGCTTTCAGTAATCAATACATTTTATCTGGAAAGATGCCTTTATTGTTAATGTTTTAAACAGAGAAACAATAACTTAGTGAGTACAGAACTCTTTAGCATCTCTTTTTCTTTTAAGAAAGCAATTTTTGAAAGCCCGAGGCTTCTTAGAAATTCAACTGTTGTTGTATAGCCTAGCGTGATTCACATCATTGCAGAGAACTCCTGGGATTGCATACCCCCCTGTCACAGTCCCCCTTCTCAGGATTCCTGAGAATATCTACTGTGCAGGACAAATCCTGTCACCACAGATTTGTATTATGAAATTTCATTAAAATGTTAGGTAACGAAAAAGGTTTCCCGCGCCCTAGCTTAGGTAGTGTAGGAGAGGAGCACGTTCGGGTTTCGGCCGATCCTATTGGCCAATCCTATCGGCCGAGGTCGTTGTCCTCACCTCATCCTCACAACTACCTCCCTTACCGCATGTCGGGAGGGTAAAAAATTAAAAAAAAAAAAAAAGTTAGGTAACATGTTATTTCTATAAGCATATTGAATAGACACACTGTCCTTTATGTCTCAAATATTAAGTATCAAAATTACACCAGGTCATTTTTCGCACCTGGGGATGGAAGATATAAAGAACGCAGTCTGGTGAGAGAATGAAATTCCTGACCAGTTACTAGAACAGTATGGAAAGTGTCACAGAAGGATACCAGGTGCTGTGGGAACTCAGCAGAAGAATCCCTAGCCACTAAGAATTCTGGTGTCACCTCAGTCCAGAAAGCCTGCAGAAAAAATATGGACATGTGAGCCCTTCATGGTTCTGGCTAATGTGCTGCCAAATGCATCTGATCCCAGCTATAAAATAGCTAATCATGTTGGCACCAGGAAGATCCTTGCAAATGGTATCAGCCGAGGTTGCTACCTTTGGTTAATCCACCATCCCATGTATAGTTTAAATAGCTGGCTTTTCTTCACCACATTTTGTGCCTCTATATCTCTTGTGACTCCATTGGATTACTGAGAGAAAGCAAAATCCCTTTATTTTTGTTAACATTATCTCGCTCATCTATGCTTTTATTCTTGTCCCAAAGAACCACTTCCTGAGTCCATTGAACCCTCTGGGTCTCATTCCGTAGTTGGTGTAGCATGACACCACCCCAGAAATCCTGAATGGGGATTTGACAAAGTGAATGTGGTGTGTTATAAGAACATGGAATCTGGAATAAGTTTTGAATTTGAGTCCAGCTTTCTAATTCACTAGCTATGATATTGGGGAAATCACCTGATTTCACCATACTGTTAATTTCCTTATGTACTAAACAAGCTTGATGATTATAATACACAACTCCTAGGGATGTTGTAAAGAAAAAATGTAATACTATACCATTTGTAAAAAGTACTTTATAAAAGAAAAAGCGTTCATTCTGTTGACCTCAGTGTTGGGGGGATAGTATATTAAGTTAAGTCCTATGCTTCATTCACTGCCCGTCTCTATCTGGGATCACACTGCCCATCTCTACCTGAGACCCTGACCTCATCTTTGACCTATGACCAACTTCCTTCTAAACTTGCTCTTCACCACTTAGCCCTAGGCACACAGCAGCTCACCATCCAGAGCACCTGGCTGCTGGAGAAGCATTCAGCCCTTCTGCGCCTCAGGGATGGTCTGATCTGGTGTGTCTGCCCTACTTCTTTACATCCCCTGAAAAGCGTTTCTATGCTGAGTTAAATAGAATTGATTGAGGCTGGATTTACTAAGTCCTTTGAAATGGTTCTATTATTTCAAATACAAGAAAATAATGTACTACACCTCCTGAGAAATATATCTTCTGCAACATTTTCATTAATCTCTTTATTAAACTAAACTGGTTTCTCTTTGGAAATTAATTACTGAAGTAGTATTGAGAATTTTAATTTCCACAATATACCAGCAAGAGATACTGCTGTTTCTTTATACACTATTACACAGCAGGGCAATAATCTATTGAAATAAGCCCGAAAAGGGGGCAGCTTGTAATTAAAACAGTATAACACGAGTATTTAATGACTCTCTTAGTGCTAAGATGGCCCTGTCACGCTGTGTTTGGGTGGAATAAAATGTGTATTTAGGAAACAGCTCTATATGGAAAAGTCTACAAGCTCAGGTTTTACAGTTTGGGATGTGGCCATGTTTCATTACAGTAATATACCCACAAGGAAATATGGCTTGTTTTGGGCAGCTGAGAATTACAACCACCGCTATACAATGGGGAGCTTTCCTTATTAAGCCACCCCCACTGTGAAATTTAAAAATATTTACATGATGAAGTAGAGAAAATGAATTATGGATGCTGGTATCCAAGGAAAACGTATGAGTGTGTGCTTCCTTGGGTTTCTGCACAAGGCACGTGTGCAGGTGTGAATCCATGTGTGAAGGCAGGTCCTGTCTGTACGCGTGGAGGTATTCATCTATGCAGAGTTAGCACTTAATCATTCTCCTTCAAGTTCAGAGAATGCTTCGTGTTTTTCAAGACGAGTTCCTATCTATCATCTTCTATCCTCCCAGGCGTGTTTTCTCATGATAAGAATTATTTACACATCATTTACATTTATAGATTTGCTGCTTTCCCTTGTGCCAAAGACATTTTTACTGACTCTGTGTTTCTCTTCTCCTCCCTTCCCTCCTCTTCCCTTCCCTTCCTCCTTTTCTTTTATAAGAACAGTAACACAATCACTTTTTCCCTTTACCTGTTCCTTCCTCCACATTTCCACTGTCTTGTGAGTCACTCTGCTTATGAATTTTCTGCAAACAAAACCTCTTTATTCAGAGGCAGCCCCAGATCCAGCTCCAATAATATTTTTAGATAGGCAAAATAGAGTTTCTGAAATTGGCAGCGTAACAGGACAAGGCAGCCTGTACTTCTCACAGGGTGGGTCCTGGGCAGAAGTGTGCACGTTTGTTCACCCTAAATCAGTTCAGGCAACTGGAGGCCCTGACGTGAGGCATTTAATGCCGCATTTGAGATAGGCTTGCTGTAACCACTGATGTTCTCCAACGTCAGTCATTCACTTCCCAAATTCATGAGTTTTGCTCTGTTTGGGTCCAGCTTTACCTGATCCTAATTCTCATACACCTGTATGAACATAGATTTTGTGTAATACTTATTGTTGCCTTATCACACATAAACAATAAATCTCAAAATTTCATCCTTACAGTATCTAAAATAAACTTGCCTATCACCAAAACAAAATGTTTTATTGTCATCCACAAACATCTACTGGCTTCCTCCTGGGTTCAGTGTTAAACGACTGGTTTTAGGATTCTGCCGCGGATCAGCCTCAAGTCGTGGATCCGTCCTTTCTCTGTTCTTGCTTCCATCTGAAAATCAGGTCAATGCACAACACATAGAACTTCCAGAGGACTCTGAGATGAGACACGAGACAGAAGAGGTAGTCACGCCTCTTTGCTAACTGGGAATCTAAAGCACACACATGACAATGGACCAGACCCCACAAGTTTGAAAACATGCCTTGAACCAGGAAACTTGCATTATCAAATAGTTCATTGTTTACTTATAGGCTCTTGGCCTATCAGATTCAAATAAGACTTGATGGTTAGAGGAATTGATCCTTGCAGGAAGTGATACAATTGGGTTAAGCAAATGGGGTTGAATAGATCTATGTGTACCCTGGACAAACTAATAATTTGGTGTTCTTTCAGATTGATATTCTTTAGTGATATTGGATGTTTATTAAGGAAAGAGTGAGCTCTGTATGTGAGAAAAGAAGGGGACTCTCTTGGGGTACTCTCTCCATATCCCCCTTGCCTTGAGCAATTCAACTTGAGCCTAGAACTTCAAACGTTCCTTCCACTAAGATCTGCTCTGTGCCTGCAGTAACCAGGCCTGCTCCAGGTGCTGGGAGTCCTGTGGGAACAGCAGTACATCCTTGCCCTCTGGAGACATGCATCCTGTCCCATTCAGCAAATAAAATCCTGCAGTTACTTCTCCTTGGAAGGCAGTTTGTTGATTGCTACCACTGATAACACGTTCCTTTGAGAGCTTAGGTTCCATCCGCAACAGTTGTTCAAAGAAAACATGGTACCTCTCAATCACATACCATCTTCTCCCTGAGAAGTCTATGAGCTAAAACGATCGTCTCATGAACAAAAGGATATTATCATTTTTTAAAATCATTGCATTTATTTATTTAATTTCGGCTGTGCTGGGTCTTCGTTGCTGCGTGGGCATTCCCCTAATGTGGCAAGTCGAGGCTACTCTGTAGTTGGGGTGTTCCGGCTTCTCACTGCAGTGGCTTCTCTTGTTGTGGCTCCCGAGCTCTGGAGCACAGGCTCAGGAGTCGTGTCACACACATGTGGGATCACCCAGAATCAGGGGTTGAACCCTTGTCTCCTTGCATTGGATTCTTTACCCCCGGACCACCAGGGAAGCCCCAGAGGGATTTTATAAATGATATTTTAGTAAATCTTATAGGTGAATGTTCAAGGCAGCTCTCAAACTAGGCTGTTTATTATTTTGTCTTAAGACTACTAGCAAAGTTCTTGAATTGGATTTAGACAGCAACTCTGCATTTCCCCCACCAATGAGGCAGAAGTGACCAAAATTATGCCATTGCTGAGCCCTGATCTAAAATAATGTGCTTCTATGAAAAAAGGTGGTAGCTGGAAGTAACAGTTAAGAAACGAAAGACTTAATGCATACCCAAGACCATAAAATACTGGAAATCATAAAATTGCTGGTTTTTCAATAAAAATAAAGAAATAATTCATGATACTTGAGTGGAATATAGCACTTACGAGTCAGCCTTATTTATAGAACCCCTTCTCTTATCTTTCCCTGCAAAGCCTTTAACCAGAATTGTTCACTTAGGATAATTAGAGGAAAATTCTATAATAAATCCTATGTGAATATTGATTACAAATCAATTCTAACAAAAATGCTACTGTCCAATCATCTGTGCCAGTGCGTTTGGGAGGTAATAATTTACATTCAAGCCTCTTTAGCTGGATTAATCTCTTCCAACCTAAGTGATCCATATGAAGATCTTGTCACTGCAAATTATTTTTGATCTGACATAGCCCACATATCACAATGGTAATAAATAAATATTTGGGTTGTGTCTCAGACTTTGAAAGTGCTTTCCCATCCATTATCTCTCTTAATTTCCATAATGATTTTTAGATAGCTAATTCATTTTTTAATTTGTATTTCATTGGAATATAGTTGATTTACAATGTTGTGTTAGTTTCAGGTGTACAGCAAAGTGCTTCAGTTATACATATACATGTATTCTTTTTTAGATTCTTTTCTCATATAAGTTGCCACAGAATTTTGAGACGAGTTCTCTGTGCTTATACAGTACATCCTTCCTGGTTATCTGTCTTATACATAGAAGTGTGTGTGTATTTATCCCAAGCTCCTAATTTATCCCCCATCCTCCATGTTTCTCCTGTTGGTAACCATAAGTTTGTTTTCAGTATGTGTAGGTCTGTTTCTGTTTTGTAAATAAGTTCATCTGTATCTTCAGGATAGTTCATTTCTTTAAGCAATATTTGAATGCTTCTTGTTTATTCATTCAACAAAAATTTATGAAGCACCTTTCTGTGTCAGGCCCAGTCCTAACCACTGGGGATGCAGGGCAAATAAGACAAGGTCCTCAGTCATACAGAAGCTATGTTCTAGTGAAGGATACAGATGATGAATATAAAAATTACACAAACGTATGGCCTAATGTTGGGTAGTGGTAAGGACTGAGAGGCCAAGGGATAGAGATTGACAAGGAATTCTTGTACCTCTGCAGAGGGAAAGGGTGAGTAACCCTGAGCCATGTGAGAATGAGCCGGAAGGATGGCATTTCAGGCAAAGAGAATCCTTGGTTCCTGCCTCACATACAGTATTACCTTCTGCACTTAGAACTTAATATCACATGAGTATTTTCCCACATTATTAAAAGGTGAATTTTCAAAAGCTGAAAAATATTCTGTTTTATGATGTCCTTATAGATTTTATAGATGTCCAAAAGTTGAAGTTGAGAGCTCATCAAATCTCTCATCTCCCACCAAGCTGCACAGAAGCAACCAGCAAATCATAAATCATTTGGGTTAATAGACCTGTGTGGCCCTTAAAGATTTACTAAGCTTGAGAAACTACCTCAAAGGCCTAGGGATTGGGGTGGACACACTTAATTAGATTTTCTCAAAAATGGGTGGGATGAGGGGGGTGGTAGGGGACACAAAAAGGATAAGCTGTGGAAGAGATGATGGAGAAATGGGATCCACTGAGTGCCTAGGAGTTTCTGTGTGGACCAGTCTACTATGTGCAGGTATTAGGAGGAAATTTCACCACAGAGCCAGCCAGTGAGATTGCTGGGAGCAGCTTTTCCATTACCACATGCAGTGGTTAACATTTGACCATAATCACACTGCCTTCGGTAACCCAGTGTCTGGTGCCATGGCTGTGCCCAATGTTTGGGACTGGTGCTTAAAGGACAGGTTTTGGTCTCAAATCTCCAGTGCCTGTTTTTTCACAAACCACAAAGATTGTGTTTGTTGAGCATTCTTCATCCTTATGGTGTGCATCACTTTTTTAATTGAGCTAAATGGCTGTAAAACAATATCAGTTCTTAAGCAGCCTACACGGTGGCCTATCTGAAAGCAGCAACAAAGGGCTGTGTAAAAGTGAAGACTGTCTTAAGGCTATGGTTTCAAGTTCATCTGCTGTTTGTTGGTCTCTTAGGGTCTCCCTGGGAGGAGCACTTCCTTTTCACAATTATCCACTGAGGCAGAGTTAGTTATCTCCATGTTGAACAAATGAGAACATAGAGTTGTAGAGGGGTGACAAAAACTGCCCTTTGTTGAACAGGTGGTACAGAACCTGGAGTTTAATCCCATGTCTAGACATCAAGGATCTTAAGCATTGACCTGTAGGCTGTTGTGTGTTGAGGTATGACTGTCACCCCTGACCACTGTAGGGTAAGGGAGTTAGAGAAGGCGAGGTTCAGAAAAAGAACGAGACTGGCACTTTACAGGAATAGATCACCTTTAATGAGGCAAGAAGGGGCAGCAGTCAGATTAGTGAGCTGCTGCACTAACCCAAGAAAAGAGTACGTATATATAGGCATATATGTGGAAAGCTACTGTCTTAAGGGGGCCTGTTCTTCTCCAAGGTTGTTCAGAGTAGTTATCTCTTAAATGGCTAGGGCAAGGAATTCTGGAGATCAGCCAGAGGCTGGACCGGCTGGCAGCTGGGCATAATCAGCCTTAATATCCATTTTTTTCTTTGGGTGAGAGAGTTCTTTGTTTTGCATAGAATGGTGGGGAGGACCTGGAGGGGAATTGAGCCATGTAACTTTCCTTCAACCACATTGCTCACATTTTCTAATCTTCCTCTGAATCCTTTACCTGGAGTTAGGCCCTCTTTTTACTAGGTTAATCCAGTAGGACAGTCTGTGAAGGCCAGTCTACACCCTTGAGGCTTCCTCCAGGCCACCCGCTCTGTGTAGCCAGTACCACAGAGCTTCTCAAGGAGAGGCCCAACCAGCCCAGTCCTGCTCAGAAGCCTCAGTGACAACCAGTGCTGGGGTTTGGGCAGAGAGGTGGCCTCAAGGGAAGGACTGGCTTCATTTCTGGTTGGAGGTGGAGAGAATGTTCGGGAAAGTTCATACTGGTGAAAAGAGGTGTTAAAGACCTCTCATTTATCTCAGGCCCTTGGTATGTGGTTTTTTCTCTTTCTAGAATGTTCTTCTTCCCACTTATCGTTTGACTCCCAGGCTAAAGGAAGCGATTCCTGACTGACCACCTGCTCAGGACACTGCTACAGGTTCCAGTCCTTATTCTGCTTTTCCTTAAAGCCCCTACTGCATTTAAACTTATGTTTGTGTTGCTATTTAATTTCTATAAACCCCTCTAAACATGTACTTCTTCAAGAAATGGAATCTGTCTTTTCTCCCAGAGAAATCCCCCTCCCAGCAAATAGACTGATTTGTGAATGCACACACACCAAAAAGTTAATTATTATGTAAATTTATTCAAAGGATGTCCCACTCCTGAAGCTAAGGTTCCCAAACAACCTGTGGTCAAGGAGTCTTTTGTTAAATATGCAGATTCTGGGCTCCACCCAGGATTTATTAATTGGAAACTCCTGAAGTGTGGGCTGCAAAGTGTTTGTAAGAAAGCTCTCAGACTGTATCCAAATTGGATGAGAGTTTGAGGACATCCATCTTGGCAGCCTCTGCACACATTTGTTCCTTTCAGGCGAGCTCATCATGTGCTCTCGGTAAGTCCAGTTTCTACCTTCACCCTCCCCCACCTCACCCAGCATCCCCTGCTTTTATCCAGAGAACTTGCCTGTCACTACCTGCTAGTGTATGAACTGCTACATCCCCATTCCCTAAATAGCACCGGGCACATAGTAGGCCCCCAATAAATGTTTGAATAAACAGTTTGCCCCATACGACATTTAAAATATTCAAAGCCCTATGGAGCTGGGAAAGGAGAGAGGCTGAGCCCCCTGGAGCTTGAGATAATATTGGCATTCTTTTTTCATTTTTTTCTTTTGATTAGATGACACTTGAGAAATTAGGGCGGCCGTCATACTTTCTCTCCAAATGTTGTTGGGTCATGTCCACCTAATAGAAAGGCAATTTTGGCTGCTAATTTCCTGTCTGATCAGATTAATTGAATTCAGATGGTGAGCACACAGTTCCTCTTTAGAGTAAACAAGACAACACTGCAATTAATCCTCGTCCAGTCTTCCTAACTTTTCTCTGATGAAGAGCTGCGTTTTATTGTCTTGATATGTTGAAATAACTGGGCAGGATGGCTGAACCAGTGAAGCAAGAAGGCAGGGCTCAAAGGGAAGGGGTGCTCTTTTCCTCACTGGTGTTAGTGAAAACTCAGGGGTGAGCAATTAAAATCTCTGGTTATATGTCAGTTCTGAACCCATAGTGCCTGCCGCCTACTGGATGTGAAATGGACCTTCCATTCAGAGAAGGATGTCCTGTGCATGAACTGTATTGAATAATTGGCTCAGAGCAAGTAGAAAACAAAGCCCTGAACTGTAGCATTTGCCAGTTTCCATAGGGTAAATATTCTTGGCATGACAGTGTGGGAAGGGAGGCACAGAAACAGGCTCTGGAGGAGGAAGTAGGAAGCTTCTTCCACCAAAGGCTCTACACCTGGATCTTGGCAAAGCCTGTGCATATCGCATGTTCCAGGGTTATCTTTCATATGTGAACAGAGAAGACAGGAGGGCAGGTGTAGGACAACACATTAGAGGCCTGAGGAAGCTCCTTGAGGACATCTTTTTCTGCACCTATAACCATAAATGTGGCTGGCCAAGAAGGGGGACTGAGACCAAGATTGAGACCTGACCCTACATTGCAGGAGAGGGGCATGGATGAGATGTTGAGCCCCAGTTTCTTCATCAGTCTTAGAATAACAGCTAGCATGCCGGGCCACTGTGAAGACTAGACATAAATGTACTAATAGAATGCCCATGGCGCTCTGTCTGGCTCATATTATGGTAAAGTCCTTTTTATTTGTATTTTTTATTGTAATGGATGTTCTTCTTGGCAGAATGAATCAACTCATTCTGAATTCAGGTTCTGACTACTTTTGTGCAGGTTCATCTAATTTTAGCATTTTTTTTTCTTCACATCGTTAGATTTGAATTGAATATTTAGTCACACAAAATTGCTTTAAGTTCTCTGGGAGTCCAAAAGTAAGAATTCTATATAATAGATACAAACAGGTCTAATGTCAGGGCTAGATTTATTCTAATTAAGTCGTTGTAAGCCACATATTTTTATAGATCTGAGGCAGAAGAGAAAGTAAAGACGCCATCCCTGAGGATTTGTTAGAGGGATTTACATGCCTCCCTTCCACTCTTGAGTTTGAATTTAAAATATTCCCAGTGCCACGGGGCTCCTGGATGCACATACAAAATAATTGTTTTAAAATTCTATTAGGGGAAAACCACAGCACAATAGCTGAACTGAAAATGCCAAGGGTTAGGGAGAACATAAACATGATTCAAAAACCACACATAGCTCCCACATTCTGGAGATCATTGCTAAAAACTGGTATTAAATCTCACCTTAAAGGTCAGGGGCAATTTACCTGTTCTTAATAGTGGATCTAAATTACCCCGGAAGGAGCTGGCTATTGAAATACATGGATTGGGACAATTGTCTGTATATCTAGGAAAAATAACAGCTTCCTACTTTAGGACATATAGCAACATGCAATTTCAGGTGGATATGAGGTCTAAAGATGAAATGAAAACTGTAGAATATACCAAAAGATAATATAGGAGATGCTAAAAATATAATTTTGGATTAAAGAAGTCCTCTCTAAGTAAGGCTCCAACCCCAGAAACTATAAAAGAAAATATAAAAGCAACTAAAACTCCTGTGTATTTGGGAGACCATAAGGTTACAAGACAAATGAGAAGATGACAGGAAAATTTTGCAATGTTATATAACAGACAGCTACTCTCCTTAATATAAAAAGAGCTCCTGTAAATCAATAAGAAAGTGACAAGTAACATGGAAGAAAATTTTGCAGAGAAATATTATTACCCTAGTGCCCCGAAAGAGTAAGTCTTTCCTTCCAGCCAATCCAGAGAATTACAGGAGCTTCTCACTGCCTTATTTGTCTTTCAGTCAGGGCTGCTGATGGATAGATTTTCATCAAAGCTCATTTTCATCCTGCCTGTGGCCTCAGTGTTGACAGATCAACATGAAACCTCATAAACTTGGCATTCAGATAAATGAGATAATTAATGCTCCTAGCACAGTTGCAGCTATGGTAAGCTCCCAGTGAATTCAAGTTCTTCACCCTTTATTCATAATAGGATTGTTGAGAAGATTGAGTGAGCTACTGTGTTTTCAGAAGCAGCAAAGTTCCCACCACATAGTGAGGCTGTTCCATAAATGTTAGTCCCCTTCCCTAAGGCCCTCATTCATTCAGGCTTCATCAGGGGTCCTTCACACCAACTGAACATTTGGATCACTTGCTGAGCTACTGGACAACACCAATGCCTGAACTCCATCCTAGACAAGTGGGATCTAAACTTCTGCTTGTGCAGCCCAGTACATTTATATATATATATATATATATTTTTAAGATTTTTATTTTTATGTTTTATTTTAATTACTTTAAAGGAAGCTAATTACTTTACAATATTGTAGTAATTTTTGCCATACATTGACATGAATCAGCCATGGGTATACATGTGTTCCCCATCCTGAAACCCCTTCCCACCTCCCTCCCCATCCCATCCCTCTGGGTCATCCCAGTGCGCCAGCCCTGAGCACCCTGTCTCATGCATCTAACCTGGAATGGTAATCTGTTTCACATATGATAATATACATGTTTCAGTGCTATTCTCTCAGATCATCCCACCCTCACCTTCTCATACAGAGTCCAAAACACTGTTCTATATATCTGTGTCTCTTTTGCTGTCTCACATATAGGGTTATCAGTACCATCTTTCTAAATTCCATATATATGCATTAGTATACTGTATTGGTGTTTTTCTTTCTGACTTACTTCACTCTGTATAATAGGCTCCAGTTTCATCTACCTCATTAGAACTGATTCAAATGTGTTCTTTTTAATGGCTGAATAATATTCCATTGTGTATATGTACCACAGCTTTGTTATCCATTCGTCTGCCAAAGGACATCTAGGTTGCTTCCATGTCCTGGCTATTATAAACAGTGCTGCAATAAACATTGGGGTACAGGTGTCTCTTTTCAGTTCTGGTTTCCTCAGTGTGTATGCCCAGCAGTGGGATTGCTGGGTCATATGGCAGTTCTATTTCCAGTTTTTTAAGGAATCTCCACACTGTTCTCCATAGTGGCTATACTAGTTTGCATTCCCACCAACAGTGTAAGAGGGTTCCCTTTTCTCCACACCCTCTCCAGCATTTATTGTTTGTAGACTTTTGGATAGCAGCCATTCTGACTGGCGTGAGATGGTACCTCATTGTGGTTTTGATTTGCATTTCTCTAATAATGAGTTATTGAAACTCGAGTACTTTGGCCACCTCATGCAAAGAGTTGACTAATTGGAAAAGACTCTGATGCTGGGAGGGATTGGGGGCAGGAGGAGAAGGGGACGACAGAGGATGAGATGGCTGGATGGCATCACCAACTCAATGGACGTGAGTTTGAGTGGACTCTGGGAGTTAGTGATGGACAGGGAGGCCTGGCATGCTGCAATTCATGGGGTTGCAAAGAGTCGGACACAACTAAGCGACTGAACTGAACTGAACTGAATAATGAGTGATGTTGAACGTATTTTCATGTGTTTGTTAGCCATCTGTATGTCTTCTTTGGAAAAATGTCTGTTTAGTACTTTGGCTCATTTTTTGATTGGGTCATTTATTTTTCTGGAATTGAGCTGCAGGAGTTGCTTGTATATTTTTGAGATTAATTCAGTTGCTTCATTTGCTATTATTTTCTCCCACTCTGAAGGCTGTCTTTTCACCTTGTTTATAGTTTCCTTCATTGTGCAAAAGCTTTTAAGTTTGATTAGGTCCCATTTGTTTATTTTTGCTTTTATTCCCATTACTCTGGAAGGTGGATCATAGAGGATCCTGCTGTGACTTACGTCAGAGAGTGTTTTGCCTATGTTTTCCTCTAGGAATTTTATAGTTTCTGGTCTTAAGTTTAGATCTTTAATCCATTATGAGTTTATTTTTGTGTATGGTGTTAAAAAGTGTTCTAGTTTCAATAAAAGGAATCCAGATTGGAAAAGAAGAAGTAAAACTCTCACTGTTTGCAGATGACATGATCCTCTACATAGAAAACCCTGAAGACTCCACCAGAAAATTACTAGAGCTAATCAATGAATATAGTAAAGTTGCAGGGTATAAAATTAACATACAGAAATCCCTTGCATTCCTATATACTACAATGAGAAAACAGAAAGAGAAATTAAGGAAACAATTCCATCCACCATTGCAACGAAAAGAATAAAATACTTACGAATATATCTACCTAAAGAAACAAAAGACCTATATATAGGAAACTATAAAACACTGATGAAAGAAATCAAAGAGGACATGAATAGATGGAGAAATATACCATGTTCATGGATTGGAAGAATCAATATAGTGAAAATGAATATACTACCCAAAGCAATCTATAGATTCAATGCAATCCCTATCAAGCTACCAATGGTATTTTTCACAGAACTAGAACAAATAATTTCACAATTTGTATGGAAATACAAAAAGCCTCGAATAGCCAAAGCAATCTTGAGAAAGAAGAATGGAACAGGAGGAATCAACCCACCTGACTTCAGGCTATACTGCAAAGCTATAGTCATCAAAACAGTATAGTACTGGCACAAAGACAGAAATATAGATCAATGGAACAAAATAGAAAGCCCAGAGATAACCCATGCACCTATAGACACCTTATCTTTGACAAAGGAGGCAAGAATATACAATGGAGAAAAGACAATCTCTTTAACAAGTGGTGCTGGGAAAACTGGTCAACCACTTGTAAAAGAATGAAACTAGAACACTTTCTAATGCCCAATGCATTTAAATGAGCTGCCCATGAGAGTCTAACATGCAGCCAAAAGAGGTACCCTACCTTAAACATGCCTTGGTATTCTCAGTGTGGTTTAATTTATCCTTGAGGTTCCTTTAATCCCACCTTGCCATTATCTGCCTCTGTGCCTAACAAATTCTTAGTTTCAGTTGGAAATAATGTCTTCTTCTCTGAACTTCTATAGCATTTGCATCCACCCCATACATGGGCTGCCATCTATGGGGTCGCACAGAGTCAGACACGACTGCAGTGACTTAGCAGCAGCAGCTTACATGTACCTTTAAATCCTCTTTTGTTGTGATAACATATACTTGTGACTTACCTTCCTATTAAAAATTGTGAGCTCCTTGGGGCCAAGGATAGTATTTTACTCTTTATTGCATCTATCTGATGTCTGTTTCAGCACATTACAAACAGTAAGAGCTCACAAACTATTGGATAACTGAATGTAAGTGAGTAAGGACAGACACATGTCTTTACCCAAGCTTAGGACCAGTCACCGTGCTCATGCTCCCTGGGATGGGATCTGAAACCAAGTCCCTGTCATCCCTAGGTTATCAAATGCTCATCTTCATAGAGACAGCCTTATCAGCCAACTCAACTGGCACTGGCAGAGTGAGGCTTTACAGAAGATCATGGAGTTGTTGTTCATTGTGTGGTTGAATCAGATTCATTACAGTTCTGTGATCTTTGTAAAACCCTCACTGTTGGCTTCTTATTTGGGATTTTCAATCTTGAACAAAGAGGTCACCTAGCAGGGAGAAGATTTAGGCAGTCAAAAGGTGGGGGTGGTTCTAGACAGTGCTGGAGTCACTAGCTATTTGACTTTGGGCAAGTCGCTTCTTAGAGCTCAGTCTCCACATCTGGGCAAAGGAATAGAATGCCATTGCCTGCCTCACAGGTAAGAGCAAAATAGGACCATCCACATGAGTATATTTATCATACTACCAGACACGTCATGAACACTCAGAAAAATGATGGCCTATAGGAAATAAAACTAGGATTAAGATTAAAGAACACAGGCCACTCTGAAGAGAATTGAAAGAGAATTTTTCAGTGTAAAGAGGTGGGAACTAACATTTCCTGACCCAGCCATGTTCCAGGCTAGGAACATCTCTGGTAAATTTACTCCTGGAAAATGACAAATTTTTAAAGTATGTAACATATAACATAACAATATAAAAATGTAATGAGTATGATTAACATAATAGATAGTATACTTAATAGATAATAGATAAAAATAATTAGTATATGATTAAGCTAACATAAAGTAATATAGTATAATATATGGTTACATAGTATAAAATTTACATGCCTTTTTAAAATCTTTTTCAGACTAAGCTGAAAAAAGCAAAGACCAGAGTTTGGTAGGGAAATGATTTTGGTGATAGAGTGAGGAAACCAGATAAGTTCTGTTGAGCTGGTTGCAGCTGTTTCGTGATAGCATTTTAATTATAAAAGATCTTACCAGCTTCCCCACACATCCTCTCTGCACAAATGTTAGCTCCCAGCTCAGAGGGCTTCTTTTTACCTCCAGTTATTCTCACAAGTGATCGCCCCCTTCTTTGGTTTTTATATGACTTTGGAATGGCTCCTTAACCTTTAGAAGAAGTACATTTTGTCTGGAGGACCAGGATATTCATGTGATCTATCTACAGCTTCTTTCAGAAAGAGAAAAAAGTCTATATTAATGTGTAAAGTCCTACACGAAATGAAAACAAGGTCTCGTGGAAAAAATGTCATTACATGGTTTTCTCTGTGCTCCTACTGATCCTGGTCACTTTCTCATCAGTGCTTTAATTACCTCTCTCCATTAGAAGTGCAGTCTTGAGAAAGTAATTATGTGGTGGTTTGAGAGACTCAAGTGGCCCTTCAGGGGCATGACTGAGCTGACTTCCTGTGATTCATTTGGGGATAGGGTTCTACCTTAGTGCCTCAGAAAATAACTGAAGGAACTGGATTTTAGAATATGTCCTGGGTTTGTTGCCAAATTTAATGGCCAGATTTGCATTAAAATATCCAATGAACTATTGAAAAATATTAATACCATTCCTTGCTGCCAGGCACCAGAGGACTCTGGGAAGAGAGGGTGATCAAAGAGGCTGACCAAGAAGAATGGGAAGACTGGGGTGGGGTGCTCCCTTCCCCTCCTTTCTACCCTGGGCTTCAAGGAAGCCAAGAGTTGTTGCAGAAGACCTCTCCAACCCGGCCTTCACCCTGACTTGAGTCTGAGTCCATTTGCCTGGCAAGTCTGTCTGAGTACCTTCTTCCCTACCTCTCCCCCATTCCCAGTGTTGGTAGCATGACCTGGATGCCAGGTGACCACTCACTGAGACACTTCTAGCAGTTTCCCCTCAGTCCAGGACCTGGGTGAGCCTCCATTCTTCTCCTGTCAGCCCCAGGGGACCTTCCTGACATGCTGTCAGTTACTTACTGTACTACAGTTGTTATTTCTTTGACAAATATCTTTTCCATATTTGTGGTGAACCCAAAGAGTCCTGTCTTCAGGGCTTCTGCCATTCCACATGTTCTCGGATACAGGCAGCCTCGTAGGTTTATATTGTCAAATTTTAAAATCTGCCCTTTACTTGTGGGTAGACTCACACCAGTAGTCTGGATTTTCAGTTCCTTTGGCATGTCCACCCTCTTGTACATGTTACAACCTCTAAAACTACTAATGGTTACCCCTGAGGACACCCCTTCTTTCCTTCATCTGGGAGGTGTTTTTCTTCCAATTTAGGATCACCTACATGAGACAGAGTAGTTATCCTGGGAGGCTAAGGTACATGTGTGAAAAGCCATTAGTGCCTGCAAACCCACAGATTACCTTAGAGGTCATGCTCATTCAGCCAAAACCAGTGGAGCACTCGGGAAGCCCAGCACAGAGAAGGACTCAAAACTGGTGGGGTGAAATCAGAGATTTCTCAAAGGACATGGTGACTACCAGAGGAACCCAGATTAAGGTGAGATGAATGAGACCACTGAGATACTCATCTTGAAGCCAGTTCTCAGTCATCAAGAGAAATAACATTTTAATGCACCATTTTAAAACCTTAATATTAAGGCAAAATTCATGATGAATAAAGTATCAATAATTTAAGTAAAAGCAGATCAAATGAATGCAGAAAATCCGTAATGAACAAAAGATCAGAATTTTACATAATGGCAGCATCAGTATAACTGGTTTTTCCTTTCAGCCTCAGGCTCTGATATGGTTCACCTTAGCACCATGACAGAACCTGTCTTAAAACTTTGAGGATTTGCTCATCATGGGTTTTCTGCATTCATTTTGAACTTGCAAAATATGACACTAAACTATTGTTTGTCTTGATGGCTGAGTCTTTTGGTACCTCCTTTCCATTGTCATGAAAAGCAGCTTCTGCACTCCCCTCAGCCTCATCCAGCCCTGACCGCTCACTGCCAGTTTGTCCCCATCACTGAGGGCTGCCCCTGACACTGTCCTAGAAATTGAGCATTGCACCAGCTCCTTTTAATTCCTAACAGCTGTAAGATATGAAATCTCTTATTAATGGATGAGCAGACAAGTTAAATAATTTGCCCAAGGTCCACAGTAGGTGGAGGAAGAGGGAAAAGAATTGGGTCTAAAGTCAATTTCTTTAGAAATGTTTATTAACAAGGGAAAGAAAGGCAGGGAGGAAGTAAGAGCAAGTGCAAATGCGCTGGCATGAGCAGAAGGCAGCTCCCTTAGCTGCATGGGAGATGCCCCACCCCCAGCTGAAGGGGTCCACACAGCCAGCTGTACACACGGGCTTCTTGAAGGTGACATTTCCCAAGCAGAGTGTTACCAAGAACTTGCGCATCCAGGACCGTGTGTGTATGGAAGCTGATTACTTAACCTTTTCCCAAAGAGTCTTCGACAAATATGGCATACCCCCAAACGAATTATTTTTCCTTTCATAAAACTTAAGTGGATGCATCTTCATTTCTCTGCAAAAAGAACAGCTGCCGTGCAATCATTCGAAATGCAAGGTCTGAATGGAAATTAATGCTGTTGATGAAACCAGCGGTCTAAAACATTAAAGGATATTGGGCTGAGAACACAATGGCATTAGCATCCGATTGAACATCCATGCAGATTTGCATAACGGAAATGTCAATTGTATTGCAAGAGAAAAATCAGCCTACCTGGGCTCACAGTAATTCTGCCTGCTAGATATAACTCCTTCACAGGGTGGAACACCACCATGCCTTGCCCTTTTGAAAGAGAAAAGTATGTAACTTCTACATTCCAGTGAGTCTTCAGTGAAACGAGAGTGAAACCTGTCATGAGCTGGTGCCTGCTCCCCCATCTGCAAGAACCAACAAGACAAATTTCTGCCAGAGGCCAGGGCCAGTAAGTCTCGCTGTCTGCATATGAATGTGCATTAATTTGGTTGTCAGACAATGAACAGTACATAACCCAACCTTGGACCCTATTGGCCTCCACTGCTAGAAACCATATCAATATTAATCTCACTGTTTTGGTGTCTGCTAATTTATCAGCTGTGAGTGCACATGTGGTATGCTTGTTCAGAATGCAGATGCTGGAGTCCCATTCAAGTGTTGGACCCAGATATTCATGTACATTTTCAAAGACTGCTTAGTTAACCCAATGGAAAACAATTCAAGGTAGACTTTTAGTAGATCTTTTGCTGTGCTCAGCACTTCAGTCATGTCCAACTCTTTGCAACCCCATGGACTATAGCTCACCAGGCTTCTCTGTCCATGGGGATTCTCCAGGCAAGAATACTGGAGTGGGTTGCCATGCCCTCCTCTAGGGGATCTTCCCTACCCTGGGATCGAACCTAGGTCTCCTGCATTGCAGACGAATTCTTCACCGTCCGAGCCTAGTAGGTTTATTTCCATAGGGGCAAAGAAAGTTTTTCTGGTGGCCTCACACTATTTGATATAACTAAAAATAAAACTAGCCCTGACTACTCATAACTCAAAACCCATGGAGGTTATGGCATGGGAAACAAGGATAAAAAAATTAAACTCCAACTTATTTTGACCTGAATTTATGCAAAATGCAACTTTTGCATGAATTACTCAGAAAAATGCCCCACGTTGCCCCTCAGTACATCTGGTACCCACGTATATTCAAAAAGTGTTTTCTGTGATTGTTTTCCATGTAGCTAATGTCACCTTGACCAGATCAAAGTTCCCCACAGTTATTTTTTAATATACAAATTTATTACATCCCTTTTAATCATATTTGCTGTCAGTGGATATAAGTGATTGAATTCATCTATATAACAGAGTTAACTCAAAATGTCCTCCAGGTATTTTTCACCGCTGGCTTATGTCACAGCCTTTGTTTACATTTAGTTCAGAAAGTACAAATTTAAGAAGTGACAGGTGGTAACTAGATAGAAGATCAATGCAGTGAGTTTCTGTTTAAGCTTTAACAACTCAGTAGCTGTCAACTGAAGCATGAATGCAGACATCAGTAAATCCCAATTAAAATACTACAGTCATAATCACAACAGTGGCATTTTCTCCTCCACCCAGTGATGCTCTTAGAAGTAGCTTCATTAACATTATGTTACTGGTTTTGTTCTGATTTTGTTCTGATTTTACCCCACTCTATAATTATCTGTCCTCTATCATGGGGTCTTCTCACATGGAGCGTTTTTAGAGCTGATGTATTTCTGTTATTCCTGCTGTCCAAGAACCCTCGGTCTCCCCCCTTCCCCCGCACCCCCCACAACTGCTTGGCATGCATCATTAAAGTGAGCAGCTCTCAGCCACAATGACACCAAGTTCAACTCTATCTGTATCTTGCCACCTCTATTTCTGTTTTGAACAAATGAATACAAAAATCAAGAGCTCTCCTGAGTAAAGCCTATCAAATATCCTCACCAAGCTGACAATTTCTTTTGGATGATAAAACATGATTATGAATATTTGAATTGAAATCATTTGGACGCTCATTAGGAAAAAAAAAAAAACACTATCAATTAGTACTGCATTTCTATAAATTCCCTCAGCGCATATTCAGAAGATCAGTATTATAAAAGCTTGAACAGTTATATTAGTTTAACTTGATTGTATGTATACTGATTCTTTTTTCTTTATTTATACTTACATGGAATAACTCATTAATAAGAATTGAGTAATTTTTTTAACAAAACAAATGAGTTTTCTTTTGGAAAACAGTTTTACAATTCATGTTGGGTAATTAGGTCCCAATCCTTGATGCGTGGTTTTTGGTATTGAATAAATGATTGAATCTATAATTAAATTCGTCCCTTGGACAGAAATTACTAAGCAGGTAGTTGGTAACACAACACAACACAACACACAATAACAATGAACATTGCTTCAGATGGTATCACAACAGTAATTACTGTGCAATATTATATTCTATTTTAAAACACTCCTTAAAGAATAGGTCATTAGCAATGGAAAATGCATTGAACTTTTATGACAGGCTTTTGTACCACACATTTCTGATAAGGACCATATCCTCTGATAAGAGGTCAGGGAACTACCTTGCCATGTAATATTAATAACTTCATTAAGTCGTTTTTAACGGCAAACATTTGTTAAATGATAGGTGTGTTAGGGGCTGGAGACACAGAGACTGTAATCTGACCTGTGCCTTCGGGGGCTCACATTCTAACTTGGGAGCCACTGCATGTGCAAAGAAAGGGAGATGTGGCAGCCTTGCCATCTGAAGGAGAAGCTCAAATCCCCAGTTATCACCTGGGGAAGGGCAGTTATTTCCGGAGACAAGGCCACACGCCCTTACTGTGTCAGCAGTCCTCTTCCTTGTAGACCGAGACGCCTGACTTGGTGTCTACATCCAGAGATGACTTGTGTCTTAGAGATGGGCTTTTACTAATTAAACTCATGAGAGATGTAAGCCAGAATGCAAATGTAGTCATTCATAGTAAAAAAACAAAGATTAGCTGGCTTCTGTGTATAGACAGATTCTTTAGTGTCTGGGCTATGAGGGAAGCCCCCATAATTCTAATTCAGAGAATTAAAGTTATGTCTGGAGGAGTCCATTAATCTTGTAAAAACTAAACTCTGGTCATTGAATGAAATCTGCTTATTGCAGACATTTCTATAACTTTCTATGTACAGATGGATTCATAGGGTGAATTTCTCTGACCAGCAGCTCTCTACTTTCTGAGCATTTTTTCCTCGCTGGTGGTGCTTTCAATCCTAACACGTGTCCATAGTTTCAAGATATGCGTCTCCTGATCTTTTTGCTTCTTTCCTTCAATTGCGGGCTTACTAACCACGCCAAGCATTTCATTTGCCTTTTCTCTTTTAATCTTCATAATTTCCCTGTGACTTACATTGCACTCCCATCTTACAGATTAAAAAAAAATCAATTTGTACTGAGATTCAGTTACCTACCTTTGATCAGATGGGCAGTGCCACAGTCAGGTTTATTCTGTGGTCAGTTCCTGGAAGACAAGTGTCAAGAAATGGGACCAATCATAGGAGTTCAGGGTGGGGAGGAATAAGCCTGAGCATAAGCAGTGAGAATGGTTTAAGGCCAGATGTGTTTAGAAAAGGGAAGGGTAAAAGGTGAGAGTGGGAACATGGAAGGAGTCTGTGATCTGCTAGTAATGTCTGTCAAAAGGGAAGTAGAGGGCGTGGTAGCAGAAGGCTTAGGCATTTACCCTCCAGGCTACAAGTTCTCAGTTCTCAATGAGCACTATACACACACCCGTGATACATCCCTGTCATCTAGTAGGGCGCACAGTTTTCAAGTAGAGGTAATAGTTTTGTAATAGTTTTCAAGCAGATGTAATAGTTTTTCACCAGTCTTCCTATAGCTTGAATATTCTGCAACGTATTCCAGATAAGTCCAATAACAGATTACATTCAGACCCAGTAGCACATAAGTATACCTTCCCCTCGGCAGAAAGGGTCCTTTGTGTTTCCATCATGATGGATCCCAGTTTTGTGATGGTTTGGAACATTCCATACATTAAGAACAGTTGCTGAAAAAGTGGGGAGCCACTGGAAGCTTCCTGAATAAAGCAATGATGAAATGAGATATGTGTTTTGAAATAGCTCTGTGGCAGACTGAAGGAGAGAGGATGCCTGGGAGGCTGTGGATGTGTTTTCATGGCAATCATACTGACAGGAAATGCGTGGTTAAGAACAGGGAGATCTAAGGGGAGGGGCCGAATGCAAGCACATGTTCTCACATAGCTCTAGTGCCAGGATGTTGCTTCTCCTTGAACACTGTTTGAATGCCTACTAGATGCTAGTCCCTGTTCTCACAGGTTTTTGAACTCAGTGCCTTTGCCAGCATGTTGGAAAGAGCTCTTGATGTAGTACAATGTACACCGGAGTTGCTTTCAGTCAAATAGAACTGACGTACTTCAACTAGTCAAGGAGATTTCAATGTCAAATAGGGCTTTGGTGTGAATCCTTGTAAGTTTTGCCTTCTGCACCGTGCATAGCATATAAATGCTTAATATGTATAGGTGGTGGATACGTGGACACATGACCAAAGGAGAGGAGTAAAGAGACTACTAGAAGGACATTAAAACTCAACTTTTATACGCTTGAAACTATTTCAAGGTGAGCTCTAGACTTTTCTAGAGGAAATATATTTCTGTATTCCAATCTGTGCAGTAGTTGAAAATAAGGGGGAAAGGTGGAAGACACAAGTATAGATAAAAATATTATTTATTGTAGAATGTAACCAAGCCACCAAAATGAAAGTAGTGTTCTTGCATATGTAGCCCTTGGACATCAAGTACCAAAATTTCTGGAGTGCTTATGTCAAAGTATGGATTCCTAGGTCCTACTCCAAACCTGCAAAGTTAACCCCTCACAAAGGGAAAGAGAACTTTGACCAAGCTCCTCAATTCATTCTGTTGCACTGAAAAATGGTGAGAATCACTGTTCTAAAGCCCCGCTTTCTGAGGACTTAAAACCCCAGGCATTAAGGGTCTGTTGTGGAAGCAGCTAATACGAGCTGGCTGAATTGCCTCTGAAAATCTTTTAAAACATCAGGGACACCAATCTCTCTTGATTAACCTTTGAGCCAGAAGGACCTAAGTTCAGGGGCCCAGGTGGCCCCAGCATGAACCCTGTAGCACACCAGCCTTACTGACTATTGTGTGAGGGTGTCCCAGCCCCAGTATCCTTAAGTAAGAAGAGTGGAGGGGGTTTTTACTCTACACACTGTGATGTCTTTTCCAATAGTAATATTAACAGGAAAGTGTTATCTTTAGGGCATCTTCTTTGTTTTACGTATTTAGCAATAAATTTATACAACCTTTACTGTTTCTGAGTGTAAAAGTAATACATGTTTGTTGTTTTAAAAAATTAGAAAACTTTAAAAAGCATAAAAAGAGTAAAAATTAACCATAGTCCCGCCAGAAAAAGATAATCACTGGCCATATATCTCCTTCCAGACTTTTTAGTGTGTGAATACACATAAACTTTTACCAAAACGGAATCGCTGTTTTGCAGCCTGTTTTATCCTGTTTGAATGGAGGTGATATTTCTCTAAGTCCTGTATATTGTCACTTTTTAATGATTACAGAGTATACCTCAATGTGGATGTTCTTCTTTATTTTATTATTCCCTTATTTTTGATGTTTGAGTTCTTTAACTGTCCATTTTAGGCTATGAGGAAAAAAGATGAAACTGCAGAACATTGTAAGGGAAAGTCCATAAAGGTGGAGGTGCCCTGTTGTAAACGGCCCATGC
This sequence comes from Bos grunniens, assembly GCF_055505025.1. Taxonomy (NCBI): domain Eukaryota; kingdom Metazoa; phylum Chordata; class Mammalia; order Artiodactyla; family Bovidae; genus Bos; species Bos grunniens. Next base: position 9,892,306 of record NC_141182.1, read on the forward strand.
CATAGCCCAGAAGACATAGACTTACCTGGTTACTGTGCCTACGCTCTGCTGTTTTCATTTTTTTATAGGACGTTTCCTCCATCTTCTCCCTAGGTCCCCATCATTCACTGGCTTTTCCCTGGCATGTCATTCAGCTTCACCAGAGATTATCTTGCTTCACTTAATTATTATCATTCATTGCACAGACATTTATCGAGTATTTATTATGTGTCCTTTGCAAAACCCTCACTTTATTTAGTAATTAAAATATCTATGATCCTGCTCTCATTAAGGTTATAAACGAATGATAAAACCAGAGTCACTAACCAAAAAGGCTAAATCAGAATATGCCAGTCCCTAGTACTATAATCTGAAGTCCTAGAAATCCCTGGAAGTTTTATTAGCTAGCTAATGCTGAATAACAAATTATCCCAACACATTAACTTAAAACAACAGCACAATAGTTAACTTACAGATTCTTTAGATCAGGTGCCTGGGCATGGCTTAACTCTTTTGGGGGGTCTCTCACAGGCTGCAACTGAAGTGTCAACCACCTCCAGGCTCAACTGAAGAAAGGTCTACTTCCAAGCTCCTGTGGTTTTTAGAAGAACCAAATTCCCTGTGGGCTGTCAGAGTGAGGCCCTCGGGTCCTTGCTGTGTTTTGGCTGGACATCACCTTCTGTTCCCTGCCGTGTGAGCCTCTCCTGTGTGGCATCTAGCTTCACCAAAGTGTGCAAGCCAATAAGGAAACAGAGAGAGTGCCAGTGAGACGGCAGCCCCAGTCTTTGTAACCTAATCTCAGGAGTGGCATGCCATCACTTTGTCTTATTCTGTTCATTGGAAGCAGTTATAGGGAGGAGATTACCCAATGGTGTAAACACCAAGAAGCAGAGATCATTAAAGACCATCTTTGAAATCAGTGTTGTTCTTATAGAACTTACAGTTGGTGATGAAAGCAAAACTATTTAAAGAAATAAGCTTATAAAGCACTCTGCAATCTGACGTTCTGGAAATTCATGAAGCTTCACATTTAGACTCACTTTTAAGTTTAGGGATATGGAGAAATAGGTTGACATATTTACATTTCCTAACTGTGCACTTAATGTTATTGGTATGGGTTTTTGTAGCTTGCTACATACACTTCCGTGTCAATATTTTCATTTGGTTTTCTCAAACTTGGAAAGTAGGAACAGGAAGATGTTATCTCAAATTAGAAATGGATGAACTGAGCCCTGGCAAGTGACCAGCTGAGCCAGCTGCATCTTGCTCCCCGTTCATTTGTTGGTTCAACAAACATGTCCGAGCAAGTATTACGTGCTCAGCACCAGACCAGGCAGCATGTGGTATATAATGCTGGACAAAATCACTGTGGCTTTTTCCTTCCCAGACCTGGTTCTTGTCAGAGTAAAACATGAATCAAATAATCTCCCTGAAAATAAAGTCTCAGACTTTAAAATTCTGCAGTGGATGAAAAGATCATGGTTTGTGCAGTGTTTACATATAAAAAGTCATCCACCACACCTTTAAAATTTGTACACTTGACTGAGTGTGTGATGTTTCTAGGACCTTCTAAGAAGGAAAGGTACTAAGATAGTTTGTTAAAGAAAACATAGCTGTCACCCTCTTTATATATTATTATTTCAGAGGTGACAGACGTGTTCACAGCATAGATGGTGGTGATGGTTCCATGGGTATATACTTATTTCCAAATTCATCAGGTTGTATACATTAAACATATACAGGTGTCAATTATGTCACAATTTAATGTCAATTGTGCCTCAATAAAGTGATCTTTTAAAAATAGGGCTAAAACAACCATCAGTCACCTTTTCGTGGATTAAATTATAATTTCACATCTCAAATTAATTTTAAGTTATCATTTCAAAAGCCAAGTTTTAATTCAGCTTCCCCAAACACAGAATTTAAGTCAAAAAGGTATTTTTCACACTGTACAGTCAGGGCTCCTTATGTCCCTGAAAATGAGTAAGTATAAGGGAAAATTCATGTACATTTTCTCCCAACCTGATCCTTTAACAGGTAGCTATTCATCAATTTTGCAAAATGTTATAAATATCTGCTATTTACCAGGAACCTGGAGAGGATAGACTGATAAGATTGTGGTCCCTGGTGCTAGGGGATTCATAGCCTAATAAGTGGGATCTGACAGGCCAGAGGAGAATTTCAAAATAAATGCCATGAGAGGCAAAGTTGGGGTGAAATGGAGGAGGGGTCATTAAGCCAAGTGGAGGGAAGAAGAGGAAAGTCAGAGAAGGCAATGAAGCAAGGATGCTTTTGGCTTCAAGTAGCAAACCTCTATCTCAAACTGATATAAACCTAAGTGAGGAAAAAGTTCATCAAACTGGGAGGTCTGAAGAACACACTCTGAGGCGCAGTAACTACAGTGGCTCAAAAATTCCATCACCGTCTCAGTTCTTTCCTTGTTTGGTGGCAACTGTCATCCCCAGTCTAACACCAGTACTTAGCTGGTGTCACGGTGGCTTCAGCAATCGCATCAGAGAGAGGAAGAGGGGCACGAGGCCAGGATTCTCGCAGGGGACTTAGATGGGCATCTTGGGCAAGATTAAGGGTCAGCTTTCACAAGTATCAAGAAAGGTTTTCCCCAAGGACTTTAGATCCAGCCTGTCTTATAAGAGAAATAGGGCCTTTTCTAGTCTCTGACTGTTAGAGATGGAGAGAGAACCATCTCGGAATGTGCAAATGCAGTAGACACAGAAGATCACAATTGTTCTGGGAATCCCAAGTTCCCTTCCTTGACTGGACTGGAGAAGTGGCATAGCGACCAGATGAGTGATAAGAGATTAGGCTTCCAGGGAAGGTGGGGATGGATTATGAAGGATAGTACAAGCCACACTAAGAAAGGTAGGTTTTATCTTGAAGGAGCTGGCAGACCACTGAAAGATTTGAAGCAAGGGAGCACATAAGATTCCATGGGAAAATCCATGGAATGGGTAGGAGGGTAGGGCAAGGTCTGAGTCCTAGAGAGTCAAGTTGGAAGGAGTCTGAATGGTGCCAGGTACCTGGTTCAGTGGGTGAGTTGAGGGGAAAGAAGGAAGCTCAAAGGGGTGATTCTGGTTTTTCCTAGGGCTTCCAAGTTTCCCTAGAGGACTGGATAAACATGATAACACTTTTGGGAAAGTCAGACTCCAACACCCGGCTACATAGACCAGACACAATAATACAGACTGAAATGATAGATACTGGTTCTCAATACTTAGGGGATATTGGCCAGCGGGCTGACTGAAAAGCTTTTATAAATGCCCACTGGCACACATTATTGACTGAAATGGGACTAGTGATAGTACTTGTGTTGTATAAGCATGAATGTGGATGTAATATTTGCCAGCAAGGCATTGAACAGATATCCTGTGAGTTAATAGTCTAATAATTAAATTTGCATGATGTAAGCACCTTGGTGAAGCTGCTAATAAGGTGAGTTAGGCTTCAGAAGCAATTTCTCCCTCCCTAGTATGTGTTTGGTGTGTGTGTGTGTGTGCGCGCACGCGTGTGCTCACCAAGTCTTAAAGCATAGAGGACAGAACTTCACTTTGCCTATTTTGCAAAGGAGCCTCTTCTTGAAGCTTCAAGTGTGTATAACTGGAATGAACTATGCATTCCCCCAGACCTGCCAGTTTTAGTCATCATGTGAGGGTAGCTGGTTCAATCACAGCTGACTCATTTGTAGTCACAGAACTGTACTTCTTTTGATCCCACTATGTAAGCATGGTTCGAACAGAAGCAAGGAGTGGAGCGATCCCTTGACCTGATTACCCACATCTGTTTCTAGGCATCCTGCTGTGTGTAGGTGGGGACTGGTGGCCACAGAGAACCTCCTACCCCGGCACTTCTGCCCAACCTCTCTTCTCTCAAAGGACCTTTTCATCTAAATATGTACCAAGGAGTTCTGATGTCTTGAAGTTTTCAAGCTAACCCCAGAGTATTTATACATCATGTACTTTGGAAAGATTTTTGTCTTTCCTTTTGTAGCAACAAAATAGCATGGAAAAAGTCTAGAAGTTGGACTTGTCCCTTCTGAGCTTGAATCCTAGCTCTGCCCCTTAGCAGCCATAACCTTGACTCCCTGCATATAGGGGAAAGGGTATGTGGTTTTGTACCCGGCAGAAGAGAGTTTATGTCTTAATTCTGCCAGTGATTAGATATGTGAGTCTGGACAGTTATGGTCCATTTTCCTTCGTCTGTAAAATGGGGTTAATACTGCTTAATATTAGTGTCAACAAGGTGATGGCATTCAATAAAGTGATTGGTAGAGATGCAATCACATAAGAGCAACTCCATATATTAAAGCTATTGCAATTATTGATCTCTTAGGCCCTGTGTCCTAATCTGAAACATAGGAATAATAAAAACACCCAACCTGCATGTTTGATATGAGCACTACAGTAATACTTCTAGAACGCTGGTTTTTCATCCTTACCCTCAGCACTCCTGACATTAGGGGCATCCTAATTCTTCCTTGTAAGTTGATACCCTCCAGATGCCAGTGGCATTCACCAGCCCCAGGTGCAGCAACCAAGAGCATCTCCAGACATTGCCAAGTGTCCTTGGTCGGGGAGTGGATTCCCTCTACTTAAGAACAATGGTTCTAGAATATAGAAGAAGCACCAAGCCCTTGGGAAGTGTTTCATAAAGAAGAGTAGCCCTATTTCTAACCCATCTATAAGACCATGAAAAGAAGTATAGAAAGCAAAATATTGTATTTGTTTTTTGAACCTCTAGATAATAACGCCAAAGTGAGAATAGTGGAAAAAATTAAACTTTTTCCAGCATGATTGTTGTTCAGTTGCTAAGTCATGTCTGCCTCTTTGCAACCTCATGGACTGCCAGGCTTCTCTATCCTTCACTATCTCCCAGAGTTTGCTCAAACTCATGTCCTTTGAGTCAGTGATACCATCCAACCGTCTCATCCTCTGTCACCCCCTTCTCCTGCCCTCAATCTTTCCCAGCATCAGGGTCTTTCCATTGAGTTGGCTCTTTGCATCACGTAGCCAAAGTACTGGAGCTTCAGCTTCAGCATCAGTTCTTTCAGTTAGTATTCAGGATGGATTTCCTTTAGGATTGACTGGTTTGCTCTCCTTGCTTCTTTGATCCCCTTGCTGTCCAAGGGACTCTAAAGAGTCTTCTCCCGCATCAGAGTTCGAAAGCATCAATTCTTCAGCACTCAGCCTTTCTGATGGTCCAACTCTGACATCCATACATGACTACTGGAAAAGCCATAGCTTTACTATACGAACCTTTGTCAGCAAAGCGATGTCTCTGCTTTTTAATATGCTATCTAGGTTTGTCCCAGATTTTCTTCCGAAGAACAAGTGTCTTTTAGTTTTGTGGCTGCAGTCACTGTCCACAGTGATTTTGGAAACCAAGAAAATGAAATCTGTCATTGTTTCCACTTTTTCCCTATTTGCCATCAAGTGATGGGACTGGATGCCTTGATCTTAGTTTTTTGAATGTTGAGTTTTAAGCCAGCTTTTTCACTCTCCTTTTTCACCCTCGTCAAGAAGCTCCTTAGTTCCTCTTTACTTTCTGCCATTAGAGTGGTACCATTGGCATATCTGAGATTGTTGATATTTCTCCCAGCAGTCTTGATTCCAGCTTGCGGTTCATCCAGCCCAGCATTTTGCATGATGTACTCTGCATGTAAGTTAAATAAACACAGTGACAATATATATTTTTGAGGTACTCCTTTCCCAATTTTAAACCAGTTCATTGCTCCATGTCCTGTTCTAACTGTTGCTTCTTGACCTGCACACAGGTTTCTCAGGAGGCCAGTAAGGTGGTATGGTATTCCCATCTCTTTAAGAATTTTCCAGTTTGTTGTGATCCACAGTCAAAGGCTTTATCATAGTCAGTGAAGCAGAATTAGATGATTTTCTGGAATCCTCTTGCTTTTTTTAATGATCCAACTGATGTTGGCAGTTGAACTCTCCCAAGTTCAACTCCAGGTACAAACCACAGTTGGGTCATGCCACCAACCTTAAGACAGCAGTTGTGATAATGGGATTTGCAATCACTTCTGCTATAGCCTGATGTGTTCAGGGATTGAAAATGGTGGCCCCCACCCAGTCACCAGCCCCTCCATCATGCCCCTTTGGACGATTACATAGATCAGATTGACTCCCATTGTAAGCACACATCTGTTTTATCCTTGGCATGATTTTTTTTCATATCCAGTTATTTTATTTTTTATACCTTCCCCTTGGAGAGCAAAGGTCACTTCACACCTATTATCACTTTCTATTCACTGATCACATTTTAAAATAACAGTAATGTTTCAAAATTTTCCACCCCATCATAAGAGCTAATTGCACATGTCCACAGATGTATATGTAGTTTTGAAATACTCTGACTTTACTTTTAAATTTATTTTTCTGACTGGAACATTCATTTCTTTGGGCCATGAAAACTTTATTTAACCATGATTTCCTCTTTCAAGGTTTCATTGTGTTGGTAAAAAACAAAATTAAAAACTACACTGCTTCAGTGTCTAGAAAGGTGTAGGGGCATAATTCAGTCACTTATTAATAGAAATGGAGGAGGATTGTAAAAGGTATTTTTTTTAACCTTAGAGAGAAAGGAAAAATAGCCCAACACACACACACACACACGCGCGCGCGCGCGCACACACACACACACACACTCACCTATCTGCCTTCTTCTTCATCGTCTTTTCTTTGGCTATGAGATTAAATGAAGAAGAAATTTTCTTTTCCTCAGAAGTGTCATCGCTCAGAACAGCATTTTAGCACTATTATCGTGTGATAACATCAGAGCGAGGAGTAATTATTTTCTGATAATATGGACGCTGCACTTTAGCTGGTTTTGGCAGGGCTTCCGTGCTGAGATCTATGAAGTATAGATTATGCATTCCAACACTTATTCAAAATATGTACTTTTATGATTGATGAAGACATGACAGCGTGCCACCTTCATAATCTGCATTTTTTAAAAAATAGTTCTGTGTGTAAATCATTGGCATGGATTATCTCAATTGTAAGTCAAATGGTTCTCATTTAAGTGTTCTAAAATGTGCTTTTAAGTCGACTGTGGAAAAATCAGGGAGAAATCTGCCTTTAAATGCTTTTTATGTTTTATTACTATTCAATATATACATTTTGCTACTTTAACAAAGAAAATGCCAATTCTTATAATATCGTTACTGTCAAATTAAAGATTAGCCTTTCTCTTCCCAAACATATATTTTGTGCTTAGCTCAAAGCCAGGAATGACATTTTAGGGTATTTAACAAGATGCCTGATGGAAAGTAGAAATTCTCTATTTGATCCGAGAAAACATAAATAAATGTTGAGGATAAATTCAGCTTTAATAAATCTTGGCTTTTTTTTTTTTTGTAAGATTTCAAGCCCCAACAGAGGATTCTGGTCTTATCTGGAGATCTCCTATAAAAAGACCTTCAAATTTGAAAATTGCATTTAATCTCTTCATAAAGGGAGTAGGAGTTTTTCAGTATGAGGCAAATGGCAGGAAAAAGACACTTGAGCTCACAAAGGCAAAGACACTGTTACTTTAAAAGGCTTTAAGAAAATGTTAATGCTGAACCTGGATGATTTAAGATGGAAATCCCTGAAGAAAAGCATTCCTGAGCTGACATTTCAGCTAGGGCTCTGGCTGGATGAAGAAACGGAGCCCTTGGTTATAGGAGATTCCCCTGGGATATGGAAAGTTCAGAGTTGGGTAGAAGCCAGGGGCGGGGAAAAGGGGACATAGACTCTAAAAACACAGGCCAGTGAGGAAGCTGTGCATCGTTGTCAGAGCTGAAACTAGAACAGACACTTACTAAGCTGTTGGAACTTAAACGATCAAATTCATAAGCTGGAGTGGAGGAGGCAGGAATTGGGGAAGGCTCCAAAATCCACCTGCAATTCAGGAGACCCCTATTCTATTCCTGGGTCAGAAAGATCCCCTAGAGAAGGGATAGGCTACCCACTCCAGTATACTTGGGCTTCCCTGGTGGCTCAGCTGGAAAGAATCCGCCTGCCATGCGGGAGATCTGGGTTCTATCCCTGGGTTGGGAACATCCCCTGGAGAAGGGAACAGCTACCCACTCCAGTATTCTGGCCTGGAGAAATCTATAGATGGCATAGTTCATGGGGTTGCAAAGAGTCAGACAGGACTCAGCGACTTTCACTTTCACTTTCCAGGGACTCACAACGAGGGAGGGAAGAGGGAACCAGCACAAGTCATGCTGTGTTGGTTGCCAACAAAAGCCCCTTTGTCTGTTCCTGAATCCCCTCCTCCTCTCTCCTCACTACGACAGTCCCCAGAACCACCCCTCACTTGGTCTAGGTGCTTATCAGTCCATATGATAATTCTCTTCTGTTTTCTATTAATTTTGCCGTTTCGTCTGCATGGATGTGAGCCCTGTGAGCATCGAGTTTGTGTCTGTTTTGTTTATAGCTTATATCAAGCACTTCCCTACTGGTAGGCTCCACAGTGATTTTGCCATGATTAAGGCTGAGATTTGAATCAGGAATATAGGAAGTTCAGAGAAGATCCATATCAAAGTCATATCTAAGAGCTGAGTTCTCTGTCTTCAGCAGATGTCCTTTGAGGCCCGACTCAGCCTCTAAAGGCATCACCTTCCTTTCTCAAAGTGGGCAAATTGTATGTCTGATTCCATCACACAGAGAACTGATACCAAGAGTATGAAATAACTCATGCATGCATTGGCTTCAGCCTTCTGGAGAGGTCTTTTCTCTCCATATGACTCCCATGGGATTTTTATTTTTAAACTTTGCTTTTGTGGGCTCCAGAAATCCTTCCAGACAAATGGCTGGTTCATGTCTGAGGTGGTGATTTATGTCCCCGAAAGAATAATTCTCAGTGAAGGTGTCTCTCCTTCATCATAAAGGAATAACAAAACATTTATAAAAGGGAGACAGAGCTTCAGATGAGTGGGTATAAAAGTTCTGCACAATATCAGTGGTTGAAAGAATATGCATATATTAATTAAGAATTCCAACATACTTCTTTTACAAGGTCCCTTATGAAAGATAGACTATTTTCCACATTTACTTTGTGTTGGAAGTGACAGATGAAATTAATATGCTTCATAAATTGCCATCACAGAGGGTCAATTAACAAGTGAACTAACCTTGTGAAAGTCATTTTGAAAGACTAGTTATGTTTATAATATTCCCTGTCAAATTAGGGAAAAGTGAGAAAATTAGAAGGCTGTCAAATAAATAACAGTCTAAGATACTGAGTAATTGCATTTCTGATAAGGTAAATTAGTTTCCACGATTGTTGTTTGGAGTAACAGGAAATGAATCATGGAAGTGCTGAAGATTTTAAAATCGCATGTGTGAATATGCATGTGTGCACATAAGTAGTTATATGTAATGGATGTCTGAAGACCTCTGAATGCACAGCGAGGCAGAGAGGACAGTCATTTGAAGGTTCAGATTGGAAGTTTTAATAAGACAGGTCTGCATTCCTTAGCCAGGCCATTCCCAGTTCCTCCCCTAAGGCTGTTCTCCTTCAGGTACCCCACCAACTCCCACCTCCCTCTTCTCTCCTCACTGGGCTCCCCTTTCATTCATTCGCATCTCTTTCCCTCAGCCCTTCAAAATTAGTGCCTGTGCATGTGCTCTGGGCTGGACAATGTCTTTGTCCCTGGGACAGGTATAGTTGCTTCCACCCTCATGGAGCTGAAACTGAACCCCCAAAGGAGGGAACCGAAGTGAAGTTGAGGCTTTTTGTCTACAGTACATTTGCCTCAAGGCTATACAAGTACCAGGGAAACAGACCCAATTGGACCCAGTTTAGAGCTATGGCAGGCTGATTCCATGGCTATTTTCAACCCAATGCACAGCCCAGACAGTTCCAGAAAGGCCACAGCACACACACACAAGGTATGCTTGGAGAAAGGCCATCCTCTGCCAGGGAAGACACAGCTGTGGCCAGGCCCCCTCTTTCCCCCCACCTCCTCTGACACCACAGTTTCCTTCAGCACAACCTTGTTGTGGCTGTGATATCCTGCTCGTGTCAGTTAGGTCCTTGGCTGCGTCCGAAGTTCCCGTCTGCCATGTGAATCAGCAGAGCTGAAAATTCATCTGAGGTCTTGGTTGCTTGTCCCCATGCCTCCAAGACCTTTGTGAGACTTGGAGCCAGTCCACTCTCTTATCAGGACGTGTGTTCCTCATGTGTGAAATGAGGCTGCTTTGTAGCAAGGAGAATTGTTAAAAGAAACAATTTTTTTAGTAAAAGTTGTTATATTCATATGTACACCGGAGCCCAGCACACGTATGTGTGTGGAGCAAATGTTTTTTGACCAAGTCCTGTTCCTTCCCCTAGGCTGTCTCCTTCTGTCTCCCTCTTGTCAGGGAATTTCCACAGGCATGTGTACTGCGTCTGTGTGTGCACAGTATGTATACACACATATTCTCACGTGTGCACACAAGCAGTTTTCTTTTTCCCTAGGATCTCCACTTTTCAGAGTCAGAAACTGAGTTTCAGTGGGGGGATGTGAGTTGTGAGAGGCCACCCCTTCAGGCCTGACGTGGGCTTTGAACCCAGTCAATCTGACTCTGAGACCTGTGCTCTGTGTGCTACCCTGAAGGGTTATTTCTTCACGACTGACTTCCCCAGCTGGGAAAAACAGAACCCTTTCCTAATAAAGGAAAAACTCTTGCAAAATAATATGCCCCTGAATTTTGATTTCTACTGGCTGACTGACAGATTCCTATTCCAAGGTCCTTTTTGTGTTTTCTGCCCTTGGCTGCACAACCCACTTCTGTCCCTGGTCTGCCCACTGCAGGCAGACGCAGAGGAGCTAGCCAAGTGCGTACACACACCGATGTGGACCAGTTCCGAGTAACCTTCTCTCGTGAGCTGCTCATGGCTCACTGTTTGATTGAAGGACAGACAAGCACTGGCCAACTTAGGCTGTAAGAACAGCAGTGGATGAAGCCTGGCTGTACTCTACACATTTAAAACCTGACAGCTGGGTCCCAGAAAGGACAGAAATAGGCTCAGTTCTGGGAATTCCAGCCAGAAACTCTTGAAGACTTTTTTTAAGGCAGAACCAGTAGAATAAATCCTTGCCACCCACCTCCAATCTAAACTCCCTTTGCATCATTTTGGGGAGAGAACTTCTGAATGGCTCAGGGTAGATCATGAGCCTGTCTCTCATGGGCAGGACTGGGGGAAATAACATGGTGATTAATACTCCCACCAGAGCGACAGGGAACTGGAGGAAGAGTTAATGGCCCAAGGATAAGCAGAGCACTGTTACTTATTCTGGCATCTAAGGAGGTCAGACTTCCAGATATCCCTCCAACGTACCATGAAACAAAATAAAACCAAACAAGCTTAATTGTTTATCTGTGGCTTCCAAACCTAAGCTGCAAATCTGCAGGCACAGCTCATGAGTGTGACAAAAGCCAGGAGTTCACCTCAGAAAATCTGCACTTAGACCCCAGCCTGGCACCACTCACTGTGCTACCTTGGGTTAAGAGTGCATCATGCCAGACCCTGTTGTGGAATACAAGTCATCCCAGCACATCTCCCAGGGGTCACTGTGGGATCACAGAGGACACAGCTCAAAGTGCACTGGCAGTCCATACTCAGCCCATCTGGGTCTACGGAGGAAGTATTGACATTAGGGTCTCGAATAGCAAGTGAAGCCCAAGAGCATATTCACATGTTTACACTCTGTTTGAAACACTTGTAAATATCTCTCCTGGGCCATTTACTTTTGTATAGTTGGGAACAGTGAATAAATAAGTCTTTATTTGAAAGGGGAGTTTTGAATTCTGAGGCTTCCCTGGTGGCTCAGACGGTAAAGCGTCTGCCCGCAATAAGGGAGATCCGGGTTCGATTCCTGGGTCGGGAAGATCCCCTGGAGAAGGAAATGGCAATCTACTCCAGCACTCTTGCCTGGAAAATCCCATGGATGGAGGAGCCTGATAGGCTATACAGTCCATGGGGTCGCAAAGAGTCGGACACGACTGAGCGACTTCACTTTCACTTTGAATTCTGAAGGACTGGCAGATTTCACAGCTACTGATATCTTGACAGATGTGTTGGTGACTTGAAATCTTCGAGTACAGTTGTCTTTGAAATTGTGGATGCTGCAACTGTAGGTATTGATAACCTGCCTGATGCATGCAGCCCTTTCTATACACTGCCCAGTGTAACCCAGCCATCCTTTACCTGCGTACTGCCTCTAATGTTTCAGCCAACAACTGCCTTTTCAAAGGCTGTTCCATACTCAGCCTAATAAAGCAGTCAGACTCCTCAAAAAAGAGTGAAGCTGTCATTTTCAGAAGTTTTCAGCCCAAAGTTGAAGAACTCAGACCATGGGAGATTTTTAGAAGAAATATTGGCATAGAGTGTTGGGTGGGCTGTGCCAGCAGATGACTTTCAAGGATTTTCACCAGCATAAAATGTTTGAGGTCCTTGGCATTACCAATTTACAAAGCGGGGGCTTTAGAGGGACACAACTTATAATGAACTATAATTGCCTGATATTCCATTATTTTAGTTGATGTTGTTAAACAATAGAATCTGAAATTGGCTAAGGAAGAACAGTTATTTGAAATATGTGCTGTTTTGAATAAACTGATCCTGACTTAATGAGCTTTTACTGGGTTTTATGCATGACTTACTACCCATATTCCATTGCTAAGGTAAGCTACTTAAAACTATGGTGCAAGATGATGTTTTTCAGTTCATTTGTCTGTTGCAGTAATGATGGAATATATTTTCCAGCACACAAATCCTATTTATGATCAAGACATTGTTGTTCTGTAGATCAACTTAAACCCTTGCACAGTGTAATTTACCTGCTGTCAAATCTCATTTGAAGAGCTGTTGTCTGGCATTGCTCTAATCAAAAACATGCCCGAGTGTAATGAGCTATGCGTGCTGTGTCTAGTATTATTTATTTCTAATGAACTTTTGTTCACCCCCCACCACACTTTGGGAAACTGACAATCTATAATGTTTTCTATGTTCTTCTTCTTCTTCTTCTTTTTTAAACCAATTATCTTCCCAACTGGGGTAATGATTCACAAAAAAAAAAAAAAAGTGAATATTTTTGTTCTTCCCCAATGTGGCTTAATGGAAAACAGCTGACTAGAGAAATACATGGAAGGAATATCAAAATGATTCAGTATTAAAAACAAAACTGGTGGTTAATAAGTGATTTACTGAACTAAGATAGCTGCGGTAAAGTTAGATCAGCTGGCCCCAAGGATGCAAAGTTCTGCTGGGTTTGGGGACCTTGGCTGGTTCGTGAAATGCAGTCAGTATGTCCCATCCTGGGCAGAGTATCCCCCGAGACTGCATGTCAGTGTGTTCAGCTGTGCAAGTTATTGAAGCTGCTTCCATTTGCTCAAATCACACTGCTGTGCCTAAGTGGGTGGATCATAGCACAGGCACACTTCACCTTTCTGTGGCCATTTCTAACAACGTACACCCAGTGGATGCCTTCTACCCTTCATTCCAAGCAGAAATCCAATCCCCCAGATCACGAGGAGTTCGTTACATCATATGCACACTGAGTTTATGCAAAGACAAATGTTTTGCTTGGAAGAAGAGAGAGAGAGAGCCATGGAAAGCCACGTCAGCTGTGTGACTGGTTCCTCCCCTTTCTGCTCAGTAGACACCTGCCTTGAGTGAGGGGAGGAGCAGCCCGAACCACTGCTGTGATCTCAGGGTGAGAATATTTCAAAGCTGTGTGTCAGTCCATCTGAGAAGTGGTACATTCTGTTCATCTCCACCCTGTGGAGAGAAGCCCACACTTCATCTGAGGCTCCACGGAAGGTCAGCCATCTGCTCTGACAATAGGGACAAAAACTGAGAGATGCTTCTTCTCTGTATTTTCTGTGTGATGTACTGATTTCAGAAGGAAGTTCTGCAGTAGTCTTCACTTCATGTGTTGATCTTACATCCTAAACATTACGTAAGACCCAACCTCCCTCTTAGAGCTCTGGGACCCTGTACCTGAACTTGGGTCTGTGCACAGCTCTTTGGTAGTGTCTTCAACTTTGTTTGATGTTGCCTGTAGGTTCTCGGGCATTTTCCTTCTCGTCTTCAGCCTCTACTCTGGGCAGCATGGTCTATCCTAGAAAGGATGTGGGAGTTTGGATCCATGGCCCACCCTGTGTGTCCTTGGACACTTACCCTCAACCACAAAATGCACACTCCTGCCAATGTGACAAAGCATCAGTGAGGAATAACAGAGTTCCAAAGTGCAGAAGCATGTCCACCGAGAGGTAGCCTGACCATGCATGATGCCTCATATAACTGTGACTGTCATGCATCCTAAATTCTTATGTGGAAGCCCAGGATTCAGCACTTCTACTGAATCCAAGGCAGACCCTTGGCTTCTTCAGCAGGGTGAGGCCCATAGTGCTGAGAACTGCATTTGGGTGGAGCTGACATATCTGAAGGCTAGCTGATGACACTGAACTTCGATGTCTTCGCTAACTTGTGCAGGGGGCAAAGAAACAAATCCAGAACAATAGCACAGAACCTTGGAGCCAGAGTTGCGTGTATATGAACTCAGCTCCAAGTCCCGTGTGTGTATGCTAATTATTTCTTTGTCATCAGTCCTTCCTTTCTGAATGACTAAGTAGTGATAGGCATTGTCTGGCTTAGGAATACTACACAGGACCCATAGCCTGCACTTGACCATCACTTTGTGCCCTCTGAAAGATTTCCTTTTGAGGGAAACAAATGAATCACTGAAGGTATTAGGAACTCTGGATTTTAAAAAGAGTTAATCTAAGCTTGTGCTTCCCTGCTGGCTCAGACGGTTAAATGTCTGCCTACAATGTGAGAGGCCCGGGTTCGATCCCTGGGTGGGGAAGATCCTCTGGAGAACGAAATGACAACCCACTCCAGTACTCTTGCCTGGAAAATCCCATGGGAGGAGCCTGGTAGGCTACAGTCCATGGGGTCACAAAGAGTTGGACACAACTGAGCGACTTTATTTACTTTATTAACCTAAGCTTTAAGAAAACTTTGATCCTTTTCTCAATATTTTCTCTTTATCATGGAGTTCTGAGTGTTTCTTTTCATATTACCTAATGATGTTTATCCTGGGTCACTCATTTAAATCTTGTGGTTTTAAAGAATGTACTTAGGTGACCATCAATTTATATCTACATTGTGAGTGTGCTTGTTATCCTAGTGTATGTTCTTTCAGTTCATTTACTCATTTATCCATCCAGTAGGCCAGGATTCCATGCCAGAACTGTGGTAGGTTCCAGCTTAACATAAAAGAACAGACACAAAATGGGCTTTGCCCTTGTGAGAGGTTAATACTTGGAAGTCATATAATAAAAGATATATTCAGTTCAGTCGCTCAATTGTGTCCAACTCTTTGCGACCCCATGAACCACAATACACCAGGCCTTCCTGTCCATCACCAACTCCCAGAGTCCACCCAAACCCATGTCCATTGTGTCGGTGAAGCCGTCCAACCATATTATCCTCTTTCGTCCCCTTCTCCTCCTGCCGTCAATCTTTCCCAGCATCAGGGTCTTTTCAAATGAGTCAGCTCTCTGCATCAGGTGGCCAAAGTATTGGATTTCAGCTTCAACATCAATCCCTCCAGCGAACACCCAGGACTAATCTCCCTTAGGATGGACTGGTTGGATCTCCTCGCAGTCCAAGGGACTCAAGAGTCTTCTCCAACACCACAGTTCAAAAGCATCAATTCTTCAGCACTCAGCTTTCTTCACAGTCCAACTCTCACATCCATACATGACTACTGGAAAAACCATAGCCTTAACTAGACAGACCTTTGTTGGCAAAGTAGTGTCTCTGCTTTTTAATATGCTGTCTAGGTTGGTCATAATTTTCCATCCAGACAGCAAGCGTCTTTTAATTTCATGGCTGCAATCACCATCCGCAGTGATTTTGGAGCCCAGAAAAATAAAGTCAGCCACTGTTTCCACTGTTTCCCCATCTATTTGCCAAGAAGTGATGGGACCGGACACCATGATCTTAGTTTTATGAATGTTGAGCTTTAAGCCAACTTTTTCACTCTCCTCTTTCACTTTTATCAAGAGGCTCTTTAGTTCCTCTTCACTTTCTGCCATAACGGTGGTGTCATCTGCATGTCTGAGGTTGTTGATATTTCTCCCAGCAATCTTGATTCCAGCTCATGCTTCTTCCAGCCCAGCGTTTCTCATGATGTACTCTGCATAGAAGTTAAATAAGCAGGGTGATAATATACAGCCTTGCTGTACTCCTTTTCCTATTTGGAACCAGTCTGTTGTTCTATGTCCAGTTCTAACTGTTGCTTCCTGATGTGTATACAGGTTTCTCAAGAGGCAGGTCAGGCGGTCTGGTATTCCCATCTCTTTCAGAATTTTCCACAGTTTATTGTGATCCACACAGTCAAAGGCTTTGGCATCGTCAATAAAGCAGAAATAGATGTTTTCTGGAACTCTCTTGCTTTTTCGATGATCCAGCAGATGTTGGCAATTTGATCTCTGGTTCCTCTGCCTTTTCTAAAACCAGCTTGAACATCTGGAAGTTCATGGTTCACATAAGGCTGAAGCCTGGCTTGGAGAATTTTGAGCATTACTAGCATTTACTAGCGTGTGAGATGAGTTCAATTGTGTGGTAGTTTAAGTATTCTTTGGCATTACCTTTTTTGGGGATTGGAATGAAAACTGACCTTTTCCAGTCCTGTGGCCACTGCTGAGTTTTCCAAATTTGCTGGCATATTGAGTGCAGCACTTTCACAGTGTCATCTTTTAGAATTTGAAATACTTCAACTGGAATTCCATCGCCTCCACTAGCTTTGTTTGTAGTGATGCTTCCTAAGGCCCACTTGACTTCACATTCCAGGATGTCTGGCTCTAGGTGAGTGGGAGTGATCACACCTTCCTGATATCTGAGTCGTGAAGATCTTTTTGGTAAAGTTCTTCTGTGTATTCTTGCCACCTCTTCTTAATATCTTCTCCTTCTGTTAGGTCCATACCATTTCTGTCCTTTATTGAGCTGATCTTTGCATGAAATGTTCCCTTGGTATCTCTAATTTTCTTGAAGAGATCTCTAGTCTTTCCCATTCTGTTGTTTTCCTCTATTTCTTCGCACTAATCACTGAGGAAGGCTTTCTTATCTCTTCTTGCTATTCTTGGGAACTTTGCATTCAAATGTGTATATCTTTCCTTTCTCCTTTGCTTTTTGCTTCCCTTCTTTTCACAGCTATTTGTAAGGCCTCCTCAGACAGGCATTTTGCTTTTTTGCATTTCTTTTTCTTGAGGATGGTCTTGATTCCTGTCTCCTGTACAATGTCACGAACCTCCATCCATAGTTCATCAGGCACTCTGTTTATCAGATCTAGTCCCTTAAATCTATTTCTCACTTCCATTGTATAGTCATAAGGGATTTGATTTAGGTCATACCTGAATGGTCTAGTGGTTTTCCCCACTTTCTTCGATTTCAGTCTGAATTTTTCAATAAGGAGTTCATGATCTGAGCTACAGTCAGCTCCTGGTCTTGTTTTTGCTGACTGTATAGAGCTTCTCCAGCTTTGGCTTAAGGATATAATCAATCTGATTTCGATGTTGACCATCTGGTGATGTCCATGTGTAGAGTCTTCTCCTGTGTTGTTGGAAGAGGGTGTTTGCTATGACCAGTGTGTTCTCTTGGCAGAACTCTGTTAGCCTTTGACCTGCTTCATTCTGTACTCCAAGGCCAAATTTGCCTGTTACTCCAGGTGTTTCTTGACTTCCTACTTTTGCATTCCAGTCCCCTGTAATGAAAAGGACATCTTTTGGAGGTGTTAGTTCTAGCAGGTCTTGTAGGTCTTCATAGCACTGTTCAACTTCAGCTTCTTCAACATTACTGGTCAGCACATAAACTTGGATTACTGTCTATTGAATGGTTTGCCTTGGAAACTAACAGAGTTCATTCTGTTGTTTTTGAGATTGCCTCCAAGTACTGCGTTTTGGACTCTTTTGTTGACTATGATGGCTACTCCATTTCTTCTAAGGGATTCCTGCCCACAGTAGTAGATATAATGGTCATCTGAGTTAAATTCACCCATCTCAGTCCATCTTAGTTCGCTAATTCCTAGAAAGTTGATGTTCATTCTTGCCATCTCCTGTTTGACCACTTCCAATTTGCCTTGATTCATGGACCTAACATTCCAGGTTCCTATGCAATATTGCTCTTTACAGCATCAAATTTTGCTTCTATCACCAGTCCTATCCACAACTGGGTGTTGTTTTTGCTTTGGCTCCATCCCTTCATTCCTTCTGGAGTTATTTCTCCACTGATCTCCAGTAGCATTTTGGGCACCTACTGACCTGGGGAATTCATCTCTCAATGTCCTATCTTTTTGCCTTTTCATACTGTTCATGAGGTTCTCGAGGCAAGAATGCTGAAGTGGTTTGCCATTCCCTTCTCCAGTGGTCCACATTCTGTCAGACCTCTCCACTATGACCTGTCCATCTTGGGTGGCTCCACATGGCATGGCTTAGTTTCATTGAGTTAGACAAGGCTGTGGTCCATGTGATCAGATTGACTAGTTGTCTGTGATTGTGGTTTCAGTCTGTCTGCCCTCTGATGCCCTCTCCCCGCGCCTACCATCTTACTTGGCTTTCTCTTATTGGACGTGAGGTATCTCTTCAAGGCCACTCCAGTAAAGTACAACTGCTGCTCCTTACCTTGGATGCAGGGTAGCTCCTCTCAGCCTCACTCTTGTGCCATCACAGCCGCCACACTCGTGCACCAAAACATATATACAAATACTGAATAATTACCACAGTAATTGGCACACTGACCAAGCTCAATGGGGATCTAGTTTAAACTATTTCATATATGTCAAGTCTCTGGATTTTCATTTCATCATAAACTGGGAGGAAAAAAGGAACAGCGTCAAAGACAGACAAGGCTACTACCTAGAGCTGGAGGGAATCAGCCTCACCCCAACAATGAGGGTGGAAGTGGGGCAGGTGGAGGGTAGTTGGACGCATTCACAGATACTAGGGAATATGGTCATAGTGCAGAGTACTGAAGGCTGCTGAAAAGGCCGCAGGGGGACAGCTCTGCAGGAGAGGTGACATGCCTCACAAGCTAACTCACTGCATTTGGTGCTCTGACCAGAGTCTAGTAATAGTAATACCAGCAGTGTGCACCCTCACTGTACTCAGGCACTCTGCATGGAATTCTACCATACATTTGATCATGGCATGACTGTTTAGTTGGGGGGTTTACTGCAAAACAAAATCACGGTGGTTTAAAGCAATATATATTTATATTTTCTTGTCCCCATGTCTATTGGTCAGTGGAGGTCCATCTGCACTGGGCTGTATTCCAGGTTGGTTTGGATTCCAGGAAGCCCCATGTACTTCCTCCTTCTCCTTGAGCAAGTGGCCACCCAGCTATAAGAACCTAGCAGAGTGGATCTTAATACAAGGTTTTTAGGGGTCATCTGGCAATGTCTGGAGATGTGTTTGGTTGTCACAAGTTAGTTCAGTTCAATTCAGTTCAGTCACTCAGTCGTGTCCAACTCTGTGTGACCCCATGAATCGCAGCACACCAGGCTTCCCTGTCCATCACCAACTCCCAGAGTTTACTCAAACTCATGTCCATTGAGTCAGTAATGCCATCCAGCCACCTCATCCTCTGTCGTCCCCTTCTCCTCCTGCCCCTAATCCCTCCCAGCATCAGAGTCTTTTCCAATGAGTCAACTCTTTGCATGAGGTGGCCAAAGTATTGGAGTTTCAGCTTTAGCATCATTCCTTCCAAAGAAATCCCAGGGCTGATCTTCAGAATGGACTGGTTGGATCTCCTTGCAGTCCAAGGGACTCTCAAGAGTCTTCTCCAACACCATAGTTCAAAAACATCGATTCTTCAGTGCTCAGCTTTCTTCACAGTCCAACTCTCACATCCATACATGACCACTGGAGAAACCATAGTCTTGACACAAGTTAGAGAAGGGAGTAATTACTGGCATCTAATGGGGGTAGGCCAGGGATGCTACTAGACATCCCACAGTGTTCAGGATGGTCCCCTCCAATGAAGAATTATTTGGCCCCTAGTGTCAATAGTGCTGAGGTTGAGAAACTCTGTCATAATGGATGGCAGAAGCCCAAAAGGCCAAGCTAAGCTATACGAACATATTTAAAGCTTTTGCTCATGTCATATATGGTTGAATTGCATTCACCAAAGCAAGTCATATGGCCAAGTCCAAAGTCACTGGGGTCAGACTGTACTCCTCCAACTTCCCTGGAGGTACACGGCAGTGAGAGCTGGTCAAGGGTCACAAAGAACCCTGTCTACTGTAGCAATGTTCCCACTCACAGATGAGGGAACCAAGGCCCAGAAAGACTGAGTAATGTGTTCAAGGTCACCCAGCTACTAGCTGGAACCCAGGCTCTGTCCTAGTCCCATTCTAGGTGGTCTGCACTACTTCTGTGTGGATTTGGAGTTTAGCCAAAGGAGAGATCACTGGAGGCAGCTGCCATCAGCCTCAGCTTCCTCTCTGTGTAATGAGGGTATTGAGAGTAGCTGGAGAGGTTGAGAAGATTGCAATGTGGATGATACTACAGTGCCTAAAGTGTACTGAGTAATTGATAAACCTAAGGTACTGCTGTTCCTATTGTTGAAAAAGACAAGGGGAGGTGGGTTTCTTCCCACTGAGGATGCTCACTGTGTTTTCTTGGATGTGAGTTATCTGGGGAAATTATCTACCAGCTCTCTTTTTTTCCAAGTTGTAAATCATCCTATTTTGTGTATCTTTTTGGTGAATTCTAGTGTTTGAAGACTGTCTGACCTTCAGCTGTTGGTTAGAAGTCATGCCTACTGTTAAAACTGAGTCACCTGTCTTTCATCTTCTAAAGGCAATAAGCTAGGGATCCACATGGAATTTAGACAATGAAAACTTTTTGAGGTTTGATTTAAAAGAAAGATCCCAATGAAACCTTGTGATTCTGTCTAACACAAGTCACTGCTTTCATTCTGTGGCTCTCACTGGGTCTCGAGGACATCCCGAACACAAGCTCAATAATCCCAGCATGGCACCCTGACTCCTGCTTAGAGGTGGTTACCAGTCTCAGTGAGTTTGTTACATTAGCATCTTCCCTTTATGGTTGCATGGAATCAAAGGAGAGGGCTGCTTGGTAAGCTCTGGTGTCATTCTTCTGAACCCTGGGATTGTGTGCCAGGAACAAAGGGCCAGGTGTCAGCACTCTTGTATATGAGCAGTCTTCTCTGTCAGGGGTCAGACAGTGATGTGACTGCCGCTTAAAGTCACTGCTGGCATCTTTGGACACATTTTGGTGATCCAAAGTATTGTTCCAGACCCTGTGCCGAGCACTGAAACATTGGAAATGGATAAGACCTTGTCCCTACCTCTGAAGGATCTCCAGAGACATCAAGAAAACTCAAAAGCAAAAATCATTATTACATCATTCCTCTTTAAGGTATATACAGAAGGCAGAGTAATAGGCAAACTTCAGAGAGTAGGGCCTGGACACGGTGGGTAGGATGAAGAAGAGTTCTCTAGGCAGGCACCTTGCACACTCAGCCTCCTTTGCTGCCTCGTTGTCTCTTGTTAATGGTGGACTGGGATATGTTTTATTTGGAGGCACATGTTTACCTACTAACATAACTTCTGTTCTCCATTAAAAATCTTTGCGTGTTCCAGTGTCAAAGGCTTGAGTTCTAGAATTTTCTTAGACATTCCCTCTGTTCACTGCCCAAAGTTCTCTCCCCAGCGAAGGCAGCACTCCAGTCTCTCTCTCCAGCAAAGTAGATCCCTAGATGTCATCAAAGCTGTGGATGGAAAGTAGATGAATCTATTTGCAGTGAGGTTGTTCCTCTTGCCCTACCATGAGCACCCCCTTCTGGTCCTGGTTTTGTGAAAATCAGAATGAATTGGGTATAGAAGAACAGGAAGTCATTTCTTCACAATTTTATTTCTTGAGGAAGTATAAAACATTGTAATTGTCAATACGTTTCATTAAGAACAAAGAGAATAGGATTTAAATTATTAGACAAAACAAATGAAAAAGCAATGAAGCAAGTTTCATTAAACATTGTGTCATCTATGCAAAGCTGAAACAGATGGGAGAAGCACACACTCACAAATGCCAGATAAGGGAGAAGCAGGTGAAGAGAAAGAAATTGTGGATGGATCTAAGAATGAAGGACAGGAAGAGCTTTAACAGGCTCTACGTTAATGACTCGGTCAAGGTTAAAATTCAGGTAAGAATTGAATGGATCACTGTTTCCAGTTCTTCACCAGCTCATTCAAAACCTTCCAAAGCTCTAAGGAAATGCAGTGACTCATGCTGCCCACCAACAGCAGGAGATAGGCATGGGGACTAGGCTTTGGAGACCACTGCATGCGGCACAACTGGTCATACCTGCATTGGACTTTGGCCATCTTGAACCATATACTCTTTGTAAGAATCAGTCCAAAAAAACAGGACTTCTCAGCCAAAGTCCATTTGGAGAAAGCAGAAAACTTGCCAGCGTGTGGTAGGCCACATATAGGATGATGCATTTGTCTGATTTAGCAGTAAAACAAATATGTCCGAACAAATGAAAGAAATCAGAAAATAAGTTTTAAATGTTTATCACCTGTGAGAGTGTTGTCCTGCTCACCTCAATTAAAGCCAGCAGCATTTAAAAAAAAAAAAAAACCCTCTTTTATTTCTATGAGAAGTGATTTTTCTCCTGATAAAATATTCTGAAGATATGTTTTTCAGATAAGCAGTGCTGGAAAGCCAAAAAAAAAAAAAATGTAAGAAATCCAACTGCTTTTGAGATTCTCTTGCCATTAGTTTCAGTTGCAGATGAGAGGGTGTGGACCAAGTGTAAGGAAGGAGAATAAAAACCTCCCACAGCCAGCCAGGCAGGCAGGCCCATATCCAAGCCCAGCAGGTCTTTGGCTGGGTTAATAAAAGTTGGGAGTTACTGGACTGAGTTAGGCGTGCAAGGGTTTAGAAACTGTTGTGGAATAAATCTGAAAAGAAAAAATATCTCAAGGCCAATAACCTAGTTTGAATTTGAAGTCTTTAGAAAGCTCAAAGTTATTAAAAATGTGCTAAAGGAAACGTAAGCCATATGATGCTACCAGGTAATACTTTAATGAGAATTGAAGGTTAATGAAACATTTGGTCGAGTTCACTGACAAAGTGCACAGAATCCAAATAGGAGATTGAAAGTAAAGGACTCTGCTGCCTCTCACCTTAAGCTTTGAAAACCAGCTTCTGAAGGGCTCAACCTAAAACAGGCATCTGTGCCCACGAGGAACCATTGTCTATTATTAATATGCTAATTTAGGCCCGCTCACCTAAAATTACCTTTCTAAAGTTGACTTTGTCTTACACCAGCTTCTTGACAGAGTTGGCCAGAAAGCTCTTGGCAATGTGCAGTCTCACAGAATTAATTAGCAGCACAGAAAACTGATCAGCTTTCAAGCATGTTACACATCTTCATGGCAAAGGAATTATTTAAACTGGTGTGGACTGCTAACAGCTACACAGCTGTATTTTTGCAAAATGCTAAGGTAGCAAAAAAGGAAAGGACAAACATCTTCTTGAACCCAAACAGTAGAAAGATTTCCTAACTTTGGAAGTGCAAGGAAGTGAAGATTGGCTTGGAACCACTGGTCACAAGTGTTATGAGTGTGAATACCCATGACTTAGGAAGTTATTGCAAATGAGTGCAGATGTAAGAAAACCACAGGGCAAGCATAGAGATGAAGGAAAGTCTCACTTGGCCTTAGGTTGGGAAAGAAAGCTGGGATAAATAAAGAACTGTTTATGTGCGAGTTACTGCCATCTTAGCAGGTTGCCGTGTAGAACAGCCACAAGGCTGTAATACCTTCTCTAATTTTTTTCTTTTTTCCTAGAAAATCTGGGAATCTGGAATCTTATTTAAACACTCCTGCTTTAAGATGTTGGCAAACAGGGTTTTAAACATTGTAAGGACTAGCTCCAGGTGGATGTGTCAGGGCGAGATTCAGCCCATGAGTTGCCAGCAGGAGGACCCTGGTTCAGGGGTTCTGGGTGAGCTGGGTCAGGCCATTACAGAGGGCAGGACATTCAGCATGGCTGGTTGTAGACCAGAAACTCACCTAGTGAAAAAATAGCCAGTCTCAGGAAAATAAGGGGCTCAGCACCCTGGGGCAATTAAGAGGGCTCAGAAACATCTGAGGAGTGAAACCAAGGCCTCCAGCTACAGACACATTAAGTCTGTCAATGAGATTGGAGATGAAATGGGAGCCTGTGACATTTGCAGGCCAGCATCTCCCTAGAGAAGCCTGCGGCACAGGGGACGCAGCGCTGGCTGCTGGACGAGAGCGATGGGGGAGGCAGATGGGGCACCTGCGATGAGTAGTCATGGGGCGGCCCGAAAGCATAACTGGATGACTGTCTCTGGGTGTATTGCGCATGTCTGTCCTCAGAAAGACAAGCACAAATGCCCTCTGGTGCATTCATCGTCCATTGAGTGTTCATTTGCTCACTGATTGATTGATTTCATTTATTCAATCAACAAACACTGAACACCTAGTATATGCTAAAACTGGGGAGACAGATATGAACACAAATCAGTCTTTACACTCCAATAGTTCAGGGTCTAAGGGAGTCATGGCAGTATAGGCCTGCAAACAAAACGCTGCCCAGAGTCTCTGCAAGGGAGCTGTGGGCGCACAAGGAGGGATCTGAGTCAAGAAACCTGCCAGAGCATACAGCGTCTAGACTCGCTTCTGCTAATGGATCCATTTTTAAAAACTTCATCCAGCCTGGAGACTGCAGTCCTTATAATGTCAGGACCGACTCCTACTCTCTCAGATATTCATAACAATGATTCCAAGCCCCTCTGGAGTTGAGAACTGCTTCCTGAATTTTCAGAGAAGGATTACAGTTTGTTTAATTTAGTTGGTATTGAGTGTTTGTCCTTGAGTTTTAATTCTCTGAAACCTGACACACACATGGAACATACTGCTCTATCCTGAAAAGTAATTTTATATCCATTTATTCAATTTGCCCCACAAAGGAGGTCAGTCGGGTGTTACCACGGCCATTTTGCAAATGAGAGAATGGAGGTGATGGTTGGCAGAGAGGTCCCAAACCAGCTATAGCTGTGATAGATCCAGGATTAAAATCAGAATCTCCTCCTCTCAACCACTGTCTCCAAAACACAAAGTTAAGTGGAACCTGCTGCTGCTGCTGCTGCTAAGTCGTTTCAGTCGTGTCCGACTCTGTGCGACCCCAAAGACGGCCTCCTACCAGGCTCCTCTGTCCCTGGGATTCTCCAGGCAAGAACACTGGAGTGGGTTGCCATTTCCTTCTCCAATGCATGAAAGTGAAAAGTGAAAGCGAAGTCGCTCAGTCATGTCCGATTCTTAGCAACCTCATGGACTGCAGCCTACCAGGCTCCTCTGTCCATGGGATTTTCCAGGCAAGAGTACTGGAGTGGGGTGCCATTGCCTTCTCCATAAGTGGAACCTACCATTCTGTAAATGTTCTGAATAAACTTTGAGTTTTCCGCACTGCTGTTCCATAATGGAAATTACTACCACAATGTCCGTGATCATCAGCTCCCCGCCGGACACCTTCAGAAGATTCCCAACCAAGCTGCCCAGCCCCACTTTTACCCTTCAGTCCAATCTCCACACATCTTCCGGAATGATCTTTTAAAATTCAAGTCTGAGTCATTCCCTCACCACTATCCCCTACCTCCTGACCCGTACAAGGTTTTCTTTTTAATGGCTTTATTGAGGTGTAAATTCCCACACCATATGTTGAGAGTTTAGCTAAGCTACTCCATGGTACCGTTGCCTCCTCGGCATCTGTTTTGTTTGACCAAGCAGCCCGCAGTGACCTTACCCTGACACCAGGTGCTCAGGCAGGTGTGCGCCCCGGATGACAGCCCGCAGTCACCATGCGTGTGTGGTCCTGGTGTGACTTCCCCAGCAGCGCACGGATCAGTGTCTCCCCTCAGTCACCTCTCAGATAAGACCCCTGTGAAGTTACCAAAACCCTGTTGTTTTGCTCTGAATTTTCTAATCTGGCCTTAAGCCCAGGAACCCCACACCACTTCGCTTCCTTTACTTAGCAAAGGCGTGTACCCCAGGTCCCATTGCTCTCTGTCTTCACTCTTAAGAAACTATATTTTAACAGTCTTGACACCATACAGTTCACTCATTAAAACTATACAGTTCAGTGGTGTTTAATATACTCATGGAGCTGCATAACCACCACCACGGTCATTTTTAGAACATTTTCATCGCCTCAAAAGAAACTCTGTCCCCCTTAGCACACTCTGTCCTCCCCACCCTGAGCAGCCACCAGTCTGCATTTCATATAAATGGAATCATACAACACGTGGTCTTTTATGAATGGCTTCTTTCGCTCAGTGTAACGTTTCCGTCCCTGTCGTGGCCTGTGTCAGTGCCTTGTTCCTTTTCATGGCTGAATAACGTTCCATTGTATGGGTAGAGTGCATTGCATTTAGCCATTCACTGTTGATGGACATTGGGGTTGTCTCCACCTTTTGGCTTTTGTGAATAATGCTGCTGTGGACATTCATGTACATGTTCTTGTGTGGACCTGTGTTTCATTTCTCTTGGGTATATCGTTAGGAGTGACTACTATTTGAGGAACTGCCAGATTGTTTCCCAGAGTTGCTCCATAAGAGGGTCTTAATGGTGTTAAGTCACTCTTAGGAAAGAGACCAAAATGCCTCACGTCGTCCAGGGCCCCAGCTGTTCAGCCCCAGCCTTTGTCACTCTCGCCTCTTTTCTCATCTGCTCGGTCCCTCTGGCTTCTGGGCAGTTTCTCTGTCCACACTCTCTCTCCCCTCTTCCCTGTCCAGTTCCCCCAGAGAGGCCTTTCCTGAGTGCCCACCCACCCACAATCTAAGTGGAATCTTCTGATTATATCCTTCCTGATTTAATAATTATTTACATAATGCTAATTTATTTCCACCAAATAGAGGCTCTAGATGAGCTAATATATATATATATATATCTATCTCTTAAGAGATAGATATATATATCTCTCTTAAGACTCTGTTTTTAAACTACTGTAATTAAAGGATCTTGTGTATAGCTCAAAGTATAGTAGGGGCACAAACATATGTGTTGAATGAATATGTAATAGGAGAGAGTTTAGTTAAGGAGATCTCAAAGGTGTCAAGCTGGCCTTATCATCTACATCAAAATTCTTATTTCTCCCTGGATATTTTCCTGCTTTCTCCTTTTGTGCTGAATGTTCTAT
The DNA here is from genome assembly GCF_055505025.1 of Bos grunniens. Lineage (NCBI taxonomy): Eukaryota > Metazoa > Chordata > Mammalia > Artiodactyla > Bovidae > Bos > Bos grunniens. Next base: position 9,919,548 of record NC_141182.1, read on the forward strand.
AATATGGTCAGAAAGCTTTCTCTTTAAAGAGTGGATAATAACTACATCCAGCTTTGTGATCTACACAAACTCTCTTGCAGCTACTCAAACCTGCTGTTCTAGTGTGAAGGGTGAATGGGTGAGCATGGCTGTATTCCAGTACTTCATTTACAAAAACAGACAGCAGGCTGGGTTTGAGCTGGAATTACCAATATTTGATTATCTTTGACTGACAAAATCTGCAGCTTCTTGTGGTTCAACGTACCAAGACTCATAAGAGAAGGGAGATGGCAGATTAAGTCATGGTTCATTAGCACTTACCCTTCACACAGCAGTGGCGGGCCTCCTGGGCCATTTGCAGGGAGGTAGCAGGGAGATCTATATGCCCGTTCATCTCTGCAGGCCCAGAGATGCAGAAAGGGATGTCATGAGCAAAGTAATGAGCTGCATTGGCACTTTCACTCTGGGCTGGTCAGGATGCTTAAGGAAGTTGGGTATCTGTACCAGGGGGAAGTGGGATGGCCCAGCACAAAGCCAAATGTGGGAGCACTGCAGTATGGACAGTCTACTCTGATGCTCAGAACCTGTGCACCAATGTGGAGTCGGGGCCTCTGGCCAGAGGAGAAAAGATGGAGCAATCTGGATGAAAGTCCAGAAGAATCTAACAGGAAGCATCTGATGAGGACATACTCCTGTCTGGCTGTATGAGGCATTTTTGTATACAAGCAAAAAATCAGAGTAGAGATGCTGAGCTAGGGTTATGAGAATGGTAAAGAGGGATTTATGTAAGAAATATGAGTCAATTCCTGTAACTTGCATTTGCCTCATTTATAAAGGCAGGACAGATGGGATCATTTTGGCGAGCTAGAAATTTGTATTAAGTTCCAGTTGCTTTATTTTCTTTCATTTAAATATGCTTATTAGTAATATGTGTGTCAGAACAAAATCATTTTCTATCAGTCATTGCCAAACAGTGAATAATCCCATGTAAAATATGTTTGCATACTTTAAACAGTTGTAACAACTTCACTGAACTCAGTTCCTTCCTCTGAAATAGGCAGAATGTGCTTCTGTTGAATCGTTCACGTTCACCCTCAAGGAATTCTAAAAAGACACCTGTTATTTATTTCTTGTCTATTGGCCTGTCCTCTGGGAAAAAAAGCTTCTCTGTAAACTCAAAGTCCTCAACTCATCCTTTGATCATTTGTTACTTACATTGGAAACCTGCTATGTGGAAGGCACCATCCTACTGTGCTGTGGGAACCAGACAGGTGCTCTTTGTCCTCATGAGCTGCCATTCTAGCAGGAGAATCTCCAGAACTTTTTGATCTTGCAAATCTGAACCTCTATACCACTTAAATAACAAACCCCTTTTCCTCTCCCCTCTGCTCCTAATAGCTGTCATTCTCCTCTCCATTTCTGTGAATTTGATGACTTTAGACACTTCATATAAGAGGAATCATACAGTATTTGTCTTTTGTGATTGGCTTATTTCACTGAACATAATGTTTTCATGGTTCATCCATGTTGTAGCCCATAGCAGTATTCCATTCCTGTTTAAAACTGAATCATCCTCCATTGTATGCATATACTCCATTTTGCATATTCATTCATCTGACCGTGAACACTTGGGTTGCTTCCACCTCTTGGCTATAGTGAATGATATTATGAATTACAGGTGCAAATACATTAAAATTTTAAAAGCCTTGTTCTCTAACATGAGAGAAAACGTTCAGAAATGGGACTGTTCTATATCTTGATTGGGGTGATGGATGTAAGCATAGAACTAAATACACAAGCACACATGCATGCACACACACAAAAATACAAGTAAAATCGTGAAATCTGAATAAGATCCAGGACTGTATTTACATCAGTGTTCCACTTGCAATCCTGGACCACAGTTTTACAAGATGTTACCAATGGGAGAAATTGGATCAAGGGAGTGTGGCATCTCTCTGTGTTATTTCTCATGCCTTCATATAAATAAAAAATTGTTTCAAAATAAAAGTTTAATTTAAAAAAGAAAGTGTTGCCCTCACTGCCTTGAAGGTTAGAGGATGCCACCAAGAGGGGAGACGCAGTCTGGAAACAGAGGCTGATAAGGGCCACCTGGGAGGGGAAAGAACCCTAGGCCTTGTTCCCAAAGAGCAAGTGGAGCAGGAACTGAGGCTATCCCCAAGGGCTAAGTAGACCCAGGGGCACAGCAGTCCAGAGCCCAGGCGGTAGGACCAGCATAGCAGCAATGGGGACCTGGATGTTTGAGGAGACCCAGAACAACAATGAGGTCATCTCACACTCCAGCATGTGGGCCTGGAACTGGGCACTGACCACCTCCCTCAGATCACATTGGTTCTGAGTACAGGGTGGAAATGCGTGGGGGAGGAGAGATCTGGCTGGGGCCCCTGCCTTTCGCCAAATCCAGTCCTCACACAGAGATCTGAACAGGGGTCTTGGCATCAAGATGTTGATATATGTATCTTCTTGATTCTAAACGAGCTTCAGCTACTTACAGGCAGTAAGCTACAAGCTGAAAAAGTTCCGGATAGCTTCAGCTACTTGCTGACAGAGGTCCATATGGTCAAATCTATGGTTTTTCTAGTAGTCATGTATGGATGTGAGAGTTGGACCATAAAGAAGGCTAAGTGCCAAAGAATTGATGCTTTTGAACTGTGGTGTCGGAGAAGACCCTTGAGAGTCTCTTGGACTGCAAGGAGATCCAACCAGTCCATCCTAAAGGAAATCAATCCTGAGTACTCATTGGAGGGACTGATGCTGAAGCTGAAGCTCCAATACTTTGGCCACCTGATGCAAAGAGCCAATTCATTGGAAAAGATCCTGATGCTGGCAAAGATTGAAGGCAGGAGGAGAAGGGGGCGACAGAGGATGAAATGGTTGGATGGCATCACTGGCTCAGTGGACATGAGTTTGAGCAAGCTCTGGGAGGTGGTGAGGACAGGGAAGCCTGGAGTGCTGCAGTCCATGGGGTCACAAAGAGTCGGACACGACTGAGCAACTGAACAACAGCTTCTCAGGCAGCTTCTGAGATGCCTGAGTTTGTGAACCCTCATCAGGACCATAATGTTATAAGGATATCTTTCTTGATTTACAGAAAAACTTTAGGGCTACTGGCAGCTACTGTTTAGTTAGCACTTGCTATATGCCAAGTGCTTTGCTAAATGTTTTATCAACGTCATGTATTTTATACATGACAACCCCACGAGACAGGTATCATGCATTTTAAAGATGAAGAAGTTGAGATTCTAGGAAGGTAATTGAATAGATTTAAACTCACACAGCTGAGAAGGGGTAAAATTGGGGCTTGAAGCCAAGTTTCCCTCAACCCACAGTCCACCCTCTGAGCCTCAGCTCTTTTCTGGTTCTCAGAATTTATTGGTGAAATTAAGAGTGAGCTTCGGAGGCAAAGCAGACTTTGATACTTTGTTACAGACCGTTACAGTGGTGGTTCAAAAAATAAAGTTGATGAGACCAAGTTCCATATTATAAAGTTCTGTCAAATGCATGAGGCAGTTTTTCATCCAAAAATCAGAGACCCATGACACTGTGTAAAGCCAACCAGTCTCTATATTCTACTATAGTACTGATCATCTCTTATTACCGAATGTTGCCGTGTTTCTCAATCATCAATACTGAGGGATGCTAGATATCCCAAAGCTTAACAGGTTCCCATAGATCCCTGTTTGTAATAAATTACAACCAGTCTGTAGTCAATTTCAAGATAAATTTTATAGATTCTTTTTTAACTGTGAAACTAACACATGCCCATTATAGGAAATCCAGAAAAGTGTAGGGAAGCAAAGTGAAAAAAAGTTACCTGCAATAAAACCACTGTTAATATTTTAATAAAATCTTAATAGTGTAATGTCTATTTTTCAAAAAAAAATTCAGTAGTACTACTTAGCAATCGGATTATTTAATTCATACTATGAATACCATATACCATTAATATATTTTTCCATTCCCTAAAGTGTTCTTGGAGTAGGAAATGGCAACCCAGTCCAGTATTCTTGCCTGGGAAATCTCTTGGACAGGAGCAGGCAGGCTACAGTCCGTGGGGGTCTCCAAGAGCTAGACTCGACTTGGTGACTAAACACCAAAGTGTTTCTGCAATGTAGTGTTCTGCTTTGTGCAGATACCATAGTCTACTTCATCAATGTCAAGGTAGAACTTTGTGTTGTTTGTAATTTTTCCTAACTTTAAGCAATACTGAAATGAGTATATGTGTTATCAAACAGCCCTAATTTCCTGATGCACGTACAGAGCAAGTAAAAATCACATGTTCTCAAGGCTTTTAATGCATATTGACAAATGGCATTTCAGAAAGATGTTTTAATATCATCAGTAATATGTGAGAATGTTTTTTCCTGACAAGTTTGTCAAAGATTGACTATTCGGGTTTTCCAATTATTTTGGTAATTACATAAGCAAAAAGTCATCTCATTTTAAAGTTTTAATGTTTATTGTCTTTTTGTTTCCTTGCTTTGCTAACTGTTGTTTTTGTCTATTGATTTTTAACCATCTCTTTGTATATTCAGGATAGTAGGCCTCTTTTATATGATGCAAACATTTTCTGAGTTTTGTTTGTTTATTGTATTTTAGTCATATAAAAAACTTCACATTTAAGTAGTTTAATCTGTCAGTAATTCACATAATAACTTATGCCTTTAATGCTGATTTAGAAAGACCTTACCTACTCTATTACATAAATATTCAAATATTTTAAAAAGACTTTTTTCTTCTAATTCTTTAATCTATCTGGATTTATTAGGCAATAATTTAAATTTTATGTATCAATCTTAATTTTGAAGAACATAGTGTTTTACAAAATACATTTTAATACTTATTTAACTAAGTGACTTTAGATCTATAAACTTAAAAAAAGAAAGAAAGAAAAGTATTTCATTGCATTCTGTTCCTCTGAATTTCACTTTAGGAAGGGAGAAAGGCAAGTGAAAATAAAATCCCCTGTAATATTCTCCTACGGCTTTGTTTTCAAACGTATTATATTTCTCATCTTTGCACAAAAATCCCCTTAACCCCTGTATATATCCTTAATGGATCTGGCATAATTCCAGCATCCATTATTTATATGAATTCTACTTAAACCAATTAAAATTTTCAGCCTCTGCCCCCCTCTTGGGGTAGGGGATATTCACTGGGACTTTACCCAAGCTGCTTAAGTAAAATTATTTTGAATATCTGCATGGATTTCTTTCACATAATTAAAGTTACTTCAAAAGTTAAATAGAAAAATGCCCTCAAAGTCCAGCGTGGTTATGAGCATACATACATAAGCAAAAAAAAAAAAAGTGTTTGTGTTGGTGGAAAACATACTTTAAAAGTAAAATTTCATATCAACAAAGGAAATATTATGTCTCTAAGCTAAGCAAGGTTTTCAAAGAACATTTGATAATAATATCAAGACCTTTAATTAATAATCTAACAAGTGGGACACTTTCATCGCCCCTTTGATCATTTTTTTTTGAGGGAGCTGTAAACACTGCCTCCAGTCTATTGAGGGAGGACTACACACAGAGCAGTGCAGATGAAGGTGGAAGAATGTTACAAAAGACTAAAAATATCTTTTCCCTGGGAACTCTCCAGGAGCTGGGCCATAATGAGATTCAACTTCACTAAATGAATAAAGCTGAGAAAAATAACTTGAATATGCAAATGATTGGTGTCAAAGAGAAATCTAAATTACTGCAACAGGAAAACCATTTTTCAGGGTAATGGCTGGTACAGAAGAATTGAATCGAGGGTACTGCATCCACATTTGCAAAAGTCTAAAGAGAGGTCTGTTGGAGTAAACGAATGCCCAAGTCAGCAAACCTTATCTGATGTAACAAAGCTTTGTTCAGAATTTCCTATTAATGTGCTACACACAATTGCTTATCTTTCTGTTCCTTTAACAAAAAGAAAGATGACATTCTAAACATCATTTGTTACATGTGCCAACTTAGATACAGAGAACTGAGGTTTCTTAATAAGATAGGCTCACAGTGTCACTCAGTTAAGCCTGGGACAGTCTTGGTTTGCACTTTTCATTGTGGCTTAATTGTTGATAATACCTGCCTTGGTTCTTAAAGTTGTTCCAGTTTGAATAATTAATAATATGACCACAATATTAATTTTCTATTGCTGCTGTAATAAGTTACCATAAATGTAGTGTCTCAGAATGACATAAATCTGTTATCATATACATCTGTAGGTTTAGAGTCCAGCATGGAACTCACAGGGTTGAAACTCATGCCAGCAGCTCTGCATCCACTCCGGGAGGCTGTAGAGCAGGGGCCTTGGCATCTCCAGTTTCTGGTTGCTGCTCATTCTCCTTGGCTTGTGGCCTCTTCTTCCATCTTCAAAGCCAGCAGTGGCTGGTCAAGTACCTTTTCATGTCAAATCACCCAGACCTTTTTCTCCTCCTCTCTTAAGGACCCTCATAATCACATTGAATCCACCTGGACAATTCATACTGATATCTCTGTTTTAAGGTGAGCTCATCAGCAACCTTAATTGCATTTGCAACCTTAATTCCCCTTTGCCAAGTAACCTTTCATATCCACAGGTTCCAGAATTAGGACATAATATTCTTTAGGAGGGTCATTATTCTGCCAACTATAGCCCCTTTATTGGAGAAGGCAATGGCACCCCACTCCAGTACTCTTGTCTGGCAAATCCCAGGGACGGAGGAGCCTAGTGGGCTGCTCTCTATGGGGTCGCACAGAGTCAGACACAACTGGAGCAACTTAGCAGGAGCAGCAGCAGCAGCGGCCCCTTTATAGGTAGCAGAGCTAAAACCTGAAGGCCGGCTTTCTGATTCAAAGTCTAGTGTAATTTCAGTGATCAGTGAGAATGTCTATGGTGGAAAAGACTTTCAGTCTTTGTGAGATGTTGATAGGTAGTGAGGGTGTAAGAATTGCAAATAAAAACTCAAAAAAATACCTATCAATTCTTTCTTTACTCAAGGCACTTAATTTTGGAGATCATCTGGTAAAAATAAACTCATAGTAACCTACTTATACAAAATCTCTGTAGGCTTCTTTATCTACATGAAATTGTTATGGAACTTTTGTTAAAGTTGTGGACATCCCCGAGGTTCTCAAGACATAGGTTCAACTGCCGTCCAGGAGTATTGTGTCAAGTTTAGACTCTGTCATGGAACCTGGTACTTATTTCACAGCACCTTCATAGTCATTGAGTCCCATCTTTTCTTTATCCCTGTCCTCTGTGGAGGCAAGTCCAAACATTATATTTTTCACATGTGTTTCAAGGTTTTGTGTAAGTTTTTATGTCTACACTTGCAGCCCCACGTACAACTGAATATGTCTAATATTTGTTAGGCCTAACAAATTAGACATATTGTTATGTCTAATATCTGTATATCCCTGACTGCATGCAGCAAGCTTCTAGTTAGCATTTTACATTTCTAGCATTATAACTATTCTCATTATATAAGATGGTGTCTGGAATGACAGGAACAAGGCCCATCTTTTTGACTTATAAACTGGTCCAAGTAGAAGCTCCTAAACAAGTATTTCATAACAACATCCATGTCAGTAAATGTTTTAATGTCCCAAAGAGGTAACTTGGAGGGAACATACTCATTAGGGTGGGAGACGTCATGTTTGTGTCCAAAAGAGAAACTGAGTCACATTATGGTAGAGTCCTAGCTCCTAAATTCTCATTTCCTGTGATATAAAAACATCTGGTTAAAAAGCATGTGAACACACACACACACATTCCACTGATAACCAGAAGTTGAATAATATCATCTCAAATAAGTAATTTACTGCATCGTGTATGTCTTACTTCATTTGAATATTTAGCACAAAGCAGAATTATCAGAGTTCAGAAAGGTCACTGAAGTGTTTTCTAAATCATTTTCCTTCCAAATGACTCATGAGTCCATAGACTGTGTGTCAGACACTTTATTTCTTATCCTATTGATCCAAGTTTGACATCTGTTACTGGGGTCATTTCATAGAAAAATTACTATGTTTTAAGAGCGGGCGTCTTCATTTTGGCATTCACCCAAAAACACTTGTAGCATTTGTTTTTCATCAGTTCATCCCTTTGGATTAGATCACAGCATCAAACTTCCCCTTGATAAATTGTGTCTTTCATAAACAGAGCTGAGAGGATATGCCAAATGAAAGACGAGATGTTAATAGTTTGTTGTGACACCAAAGGCCAGTGCTTGTATGCGCTTTGTAATTTGGCTCATTATGTTCATGTTGTGTTGTTGTTCTAAGGAATTCTTTTCTATGTGTGCATAGCCCACCTCCGTTATTACAGCACGTTAATTGGCTTACAGAGTCATCAGTTTGCAGGTTGTGACTTGATAGTTCCCACCTCTGGTGGAGACACCCACACAATATAGAAGGAGAATAGAGAACCTAGGAAGTGGGGTTCACAGGAACAGTGGCCAAGGGGACCCTATTCAATTCCACTAGAGCTATTCTAGCAGCACAGCTTCCGTTTTGGCTCCTGTGGGTTTTGTTCACCTCCTCCCCATTTTAGAGGTCAAGCCCTCTCTGCCCCTACACACGAGACTCACTGACCTGGTGTTCGCCTGTCATGGACCCTAAAGTGGAAACGATTAGTTCACTTCCATGCGGTACCTTCATATCTCCAATCTTGGATAAAGTAATTTTGCCTTAAACAGAGTTAGAGTGACTTGCATTTCATTCACCTCCCCATTTCATTCACCTTGGTCATTTGAGAGCTACATTTATGAGAGATACAAGCCTTTTCTTTTCTTTTCAGAAAGTCTGTGACATTCCGGAAGGGAGCATGTTGTATCTAGGCCAATGCTATGGCCACAACCTGTCACTTGTGGCAGGGTGTCACATTATATGCAAAGGTTCGTACTGTGTTTTAATGTGTATTTTCATGTGTGTTAGGAAAAATTTAAAATAACCTCACTGCACCCCTAAATTCATGGATAATTTTTCTTTGGATAAGTCATCAGTGAAACATAACAATCAACATTCAGCAAAACTATTAAGTGAATAACACAGTAAAGAGAATAAAACAGAAGTGTAAGGGAAGTCCATGAAAGAGCTTTTAGCAGACAAGGGTGTAGTAGGGGAAAGCACAAATTTTCAAGTCAGATCTAAGTATAGAGTCAACTGGATCACAGACCAGCTTTCAGATTAGGAACTTAGATTTCTCTGAGTTTTGCTGCAATGAGTATTTCTCCAGGATGTCTTGATCCAAGTGAGACAATGCGTAGAAAGCCCAGACATATATTGGACACCAAGGAAATGTTAGTTCCCTTCTTTCAGAAGGAAAGTAATCAAAATGTGATGTACCTGGGTGTTGTTTACCCAGGTGTACCGTGGTTCTTGTTCATGAATTAAGACTGCACAGTCAACTGGTCTTTGGTCCATGAAACCTGGGACCAGCTGTCACCTCCTGTGCCAGGGATGGAAAGACAGGATAGATGGCCAAAGCTGGGGCCAAAACACTGGGCTCCAGTCTCTTAAAGAGCGGTTGCCTCTTCTGGAGAGGACTTTTTGCCATCAGGGTTGAATCGAGTAACTGCCCTGTGCTAAGCACTGAACCTCAGCCTTGGGTATTTGCTATAGGGCATGAACACCTACCTTACCTCTGCCTTGATGGGACTGGAGAGGCAGACACTAGTCAAATTCTCACATAAATAAATAAGCAATTACATGTTATGGAATGTATTATAAAGGCAGGGTACCAGTGCCGTGGGAGCATGAACCAGGGACACTCAAGGGAGACTGAATCGGTAAGAAGGATCTTCTCTGCCAATGACATTTGGGGCTGAGATCTGAAGGACAGATGCGGGCTGACCAGGATGGCCGATGGGATGCCCATGCTTACTAGGAGGGCTGCACGAGAAGATTCTTGTGTTGGGAAGGAACAGAATAAGTTGGAAGAACTGAGAAAAGACTGGTATACCTGGATAATGAGGAATGAAGGGGATCTCTTGTGATGTGAAATGACTTTGGAGAATTAGGCTGGGCCAGATTATAAAAGACTCTTCACAATAAAGGAATGTGCTTTTATTTTATGAGGGATGAGAAGTGATTGAAAGGTATCCATTCTGGGGTGACATTAATAAATTAAAATTTTGAAAAGACATAATGGATGCCTATATTGGTCAGCCTTCTCCAGAGACACAGAAGCAGTAGGAGTCTGCTATAAGGAACTGACTCACACTGTTATGGAGGCTGAGAAAGCTCACAATCTGCTGTCTGCCAACTGGAGCCTCAGGAAGCTGGTGGTGTGATCCAGTCCAAGTCCAAAGGCCTGAGCACCAAGGAGGCCAAAGGTGTAGATTCCAGTCCAAGTCCAGAAGCCTGAGAAGCGTGACCCCTGATGGCAGCAGAGGATGGAGGTCCCCAGTCTGCAGTCAGGCAGGAGGATGAAGGGCGAATCCCACCCTCCCCTATGTCTTTCAATGCAGGCTCTCAGGGGATTCAATGGTGCCCACGTGTGCTAAGGAGAGTGTCTACTTCCCTGAGTCCACAGAATCCAGTGGTAATCTCATCCAGACACACCCAGAAATTATGTTTAATCTGAGCACTCTATGGCAGTCGAGTCGACACATCAAAGTAACCTCTTAGGTGCAGGCCAACCATCAGGTGCCTATTGCAGAGGCCCAGGAAAGAAGTCACAGAAGCTACTCTTTGGAGGTGATGATTAATTTGGAGAGAAGAAGGTGGATTTGAGAGAGATCCAGGATGTAGAACAAGCAGTATAGACAGGACTTGTTGATGGCAGGAGGACAGGGCTGAGGATAAGGGAGAAAAGGGCTGAGGATGGGGGAGCACAGGGCTGAGGATAAGGGAGAACAGGGCTGAGGATGAGGGAGGACAAGGCTGAGGATGGGGGAGCACAGGGCTGAGGATGGGGGAGGACAGGGCTGAGGACAGGGGAGGACAGGGCTGAGGATGGGGGAGCACAGTGCTGAGGATAAGGGAGGACAGGGCTGAGGATGGGGAGGACAGGGCTGAGGATGGGGGAGGACAGGGCTGAGGATAAGGGAGGACAGGGCTGAGGATGGGGAGGACAGGGCTGAGGATGGGGGAGGACAGGGCTGAGGATAAAGGAGGACAGGGCTGAGGATAAGGGAGGACAGGGCTGAGGATGGGGAGGACAGGGCTGAGGATAATGGAGGACAGTGCTGAGGATAAGGGAGGACAGGGCTGAGGATGAGGAGGACAGGGCTGAGGATGGGGGAGCACAGGGCTGAGGATGGGGGAGCGCAGGGCTGAGGATAAGGGAGGACAGGGCTGAGGATAAGGGAGGACAGGGCTGAGGATAAGGGAGGACAGGGCTGAGGATGGGGAGGACAGGGCTGAGGATAAGGGAGGACAGGGCTGAGGATAAGGGAGGACAGGGCTGAGGATAAGGGAGGACAGGGCTGAGGATAAGGGAGGACAGGGCTGAGGATAAGGGAGGACAGGGCTGAGGATAAGGGAGGACAGGGCTGAGGATGGGGAGGACAGGGCTGAGGATAAGGGAGGACAGGGCTGAGGATGGGGAGGACAGGGCTGAGGATAAGGGAGGACAGGGCTGAGGATAAGGGAGGACAGGGCTGAGGATAAGGGAGGACAGGGCTGAGGATAAGGGAGGACAGGGCTGAGGATAAGGGAGGACAGGGCTGAGGATGGGGAGGACAGGGCTGAGGATAAGGGAGGACAGGGCTGAGGATAAGGGAGGACAGGGCTGAGGATGGGGAGGACAGGGCTGAGGATGGGGAGGACAGGGCTGAGGATAAGGGAGGACAGGGCTGAGGATGGGGGATGACAGGGCTGAGGATAAGGGAGGACAGGGCTGAGGATGAGAGAGCACAGGGCTGAGGATAAAGGAGGACAGTGCTGAGGATGGGGGAGGACAGGGCTGAGGATGGGGGAGCACAGGGCTGAGGATAAGGGAGGACAGGGCTGAGGATAAGGGAGGACAGGGCTGAGGATGGGGAGGACAGGGCTGAGGATAAGGGAGGACAGGGCTGAGGATGGGGGAGCACAGGGCTGAGGACGGGGGAGGACAGGACTGAGGATAAGGAAGGACAGGGCTGAGGATGGGGAGCCCAGGGCTGAGGATGGGGGAGCACAGGGCTGAGGATGTGGAGACAGGACTGAGGATGGGGGAGGACAAGGGCTGAGGTTGGGAGAGAACAGGGCTGAGGATGCGAGAGCACGGCGCTGAGGATGTGGAGACAGGGCTGAGGATGGGGGAGCACAGGGCTGAGGATGGGGAGGACAGGGCTGAGGATGGGGAGGACAGGGCTGAGGATGGGGCAGGACAAGGCTGAGGATGGGAGAGAACAGGGCTGAGGATGGGTGAGCACAGGGCTGAGGACAGGGCTGAGGACTGTCCTTAATGGATTTCTGTTAAATTACCTAAAATTATTAAATGCATCCTAGGAGCACTTTGTTCTTTTTCAATCCTGTTCCAGAGGCCTTGATTTCTAGCATTATTATTTTCAATACAAAATTCAGGAGTCAAACTCTGGTTAGTATTGTAACATAAAATAGTCTCACGTTGATACCTTTGGTTTTGTAAGATTCAGCTTAACATTTGGCATTCATCCTGATCAGTTTATCTGCTTAGTGTCCGTCTGTCTTTCCATTATGCTGAGGTGAGATCTAGAGTCTGCCCCACCCAGTGTGACAATTTGGCAAAAATGTGAATTCTATTCCTCTTACTTGTGGTTTACAACACTAGCCAAGTCTTGTAGGCTGTGGGATCTTAGGATTCAAATCCAAGTTATCTAGTGTCTTTAGACACAGGTTTTTGGTTGAAATAAAGTTAAGTCCTCGGCTATTTTGGGAAGACAAAAGGCCAGATCTTCATTATTGGAAGAAATTGCTCCCAAAGCTTGATTTTTATTTTCTTTGTTTAGCAGTATTCTCACAGTAGCTTTAAAAAAATCAGCATAAAAGTTCACTCTCTGTAAGATCTCCTTTGTGTGCAGATGTTAAAAGGCTCTGCCTATTTAATTTCTTCTTAGCTATGATATGTGTGCATTATTTTATCTGTCCCAGAAATCAAAGTATGTGTGTGTGTGTGTGCGCGTGAATTTACTAGTGAAAAGATGAGACAGTATTAATGAAAAAAACTCCTCTACTCAAACATACCTGGTTTCATGCCTGTGTACTGTTCTCACATTCTGTCCGTGTGTGTGCATCACACATGTACAGTTGCTACTGTTCAGTCACTAGGTCGTGTCTAACTCTTTGCGCCCCCGTTATCTGCAGCACATGCATAGTGGACATGCTGCTCTGTGCTTTTTCATACGGTGTTCAAGCCTATCCACAAGGCTGAATAGTGATTTTACCTAATGGCTGTATTTTAGTGTCTTACTACATAAATATTTAATTCATCCCTTTCAGCTGGATACTTAGCGGACACCAGTGTAATCTCATTGTTAGAAACAACACCCCAGTGAATATTCCCACGTACGTAAGGGCAGCATCTCTCAAACACTAACAGGAGAGGTATGGAATAAAGGGATGGAATAAAGTATGGAATATGGGATGGAATAAAGTGTGTGAGTCCTTCACAGGTTTGATGAATTTGGGCTTCCCAGGAGGTTCAGTGGTAAAGAACCCGCCTGCCAATGCAGGAGACATGGGTTCGATTCCTAGGTCGGGAAGATCCCTTGGGGAAGGAAATGGCAATCCACGCCAATGTTCTTGCCTGGGAAATCCCATGGACAGAGGAGCCTGGGGTCGCGAAGAGTTGGGCATGACTGAGAATGCACACACGTACCATGTTGTCAATACTTTCCAAAGGGTCAGACCTTTTTACAACACATTCAGGTAGGGTATAACAAATGTGTTTCTCTTTTCTTTTCCTAATTTGGGCTAGTTTTCACAACGGGGTTGATAATAACAACAGTAACAATAATAGTAGCAGCTAATATTCTTGAGATGATCTATGTGACAGGCATTACATTAAGTGATCTGCAAGCATTGTTTGTAATGGTTAAAAATGTAAATCTGCAGACCGACTTCACAAGGCCGACTCCAGACTCCACCGAGCTGTTGTCTAACTGGCTCTGTTCCCTCTTTACAAATGGTTCACAGGGACACAGTGAACCTCAAGTGAATTAACGTGATAGGGCGCCTCAGTAAGCCCTGGGTAATGCTGGTTACCATTATTCCTAATAATGATTATTTTATGAACCCATTTTACAGATGATAAAACGAAGAGGTTAACTGTATGGGTCGAGGTCACATAACTAGTGAGAGAGTGTGCTGGGATTCCAACTGCAGAGACCATATCCCAAGGATTATGACTGCAGACACCTTTTTCTGATACAACTACTCAACCAGTTCCCAAGAGGGGAACAATACCGATAGCTAAGAAGTGTGACTGTTGCCCCTGAGTTAAATCAAGGCAGACTCAGGCCTAGAAATGAGAGCATTGGGACCCCATGTTTCCGTGTTTCACCGGAAAAGCCAAGATGTAATTCCTTGTTTCCAAGCAACAGGGCAAGCTGATTTTTCGATGCTGTTTCCTTCATCCTTGGGATCTGAAGGCAGGAATCTGTGAAATGCCCTCTAGACTGTAAAGGTCTCATGGGCAGGAGCCCTGAGGTCCTGCTTAGGACCCCCACACGCTCCTTCCTTGCCTCAGGAAGGTTCTTTACAAATTTTTACTGACCTGAATTTCCCCTAAATACCACCATAAACACTTACAGTTATTTCTTAATACACTCTGTTCATAACTGCTTAGTCAATTATTTTTATTAGCATAACATTCCTTTTAAGCATAATGATATTGGAAAAACAGAAACAATGTAAGCGCATTTCCTCAGCTGTGGTTGATTGCTGGTGTTTTCCTCCTTTTTTTGTGTGTGTGTGTGTGGACTTCCTTTGCAGATTTGATGAATTAATTGTAAATTTCCCAAGGGGAACTAGCATGAACTGATCTTTGTCTTTTATTCTGTAATGTTTAGTTTCTATTCTAGTCCTGGTGACTATCCATTGAGACCAAAGTTTGAATATTGCCAAGGGCTCATAAAATTGCTGACATAACCTACTTTCTCCAGAGAACCCAACTTCAATTTTCCTAATGAATGAATGCCTTCTTTCTCCCCCAATCTCTTTGCTCCAATAGCTATTTGTGGAGACCATAGATGTCAACGGCAGGACTCTCGAGGGGCCGGTCCCTCTGGAAGTCATCGTGATTGATCAAAATGACAACAGACCCATCTTCCGGGAAGGCCCCTACATCGGCCACGTCATGGAGGGGTCACCTACAGGTATGTTAAGTCAGCTCACAGTTTGCATAAAGGTTTGGGAGGTGGCCTACTGTGATCTCTGGGGATTCTGGAGACTGCTTCATCGCCACCGTTCTGACTTAATGTTGGTGTGCGTCAACACTGATGTATTGTTTCCCTGGACAGAAGCACGCTCTAGAAAACTACAGCTCAGAACATGACTGGGGTGCTGCAAGCTGTGAAAATGTCTTCCCTTGTGTGCAAAGGTGACCTTTAAGGGTGACCAACATCTCAGTCTCCGACGTATGGTTGATATTGGACACCATTGTGAGGGCCCCTTGTGAGGGCCCAAGGCTGAGCTTGGTGTACAGCAGGACTTTGAGGGAAATTAAGGACCTTACTGCAGCTCCTCAATGAATATTTCTCTTCATGATTGCCTTTTAATAAGAACCATTTGGGGGAAATGTGTAGGACGTTTCCGCCCCCCTTTTCTTAGAAGACGTGGATGGAGAAAACTTTTGTCCTTGTTCAAAGGGTCAAAGGCAAGACATTTTATTTCCCTCTCTGGAAATACATGTTTCTACTCTATGGAAATCAAGGTTACTGCGGAACTCCTGTCATCTTTTCCCCAGTTTTAACCTTTCTGTCAGTAAAAGTTTTAGAATTGAGAGCTCCCTTTTTGGCCCGTAGATACTAATTAAAGCATTCTGTGGCCAGCAGCAGCAGTAGTCACTCCTGAGCATAATGCTTTAGAAAGTGAAGAGCAGTAGAAAAATCCCTATTTTAAGGGTAGACTTTAATTTTAAGCTTTCACATACATTGAGTGAAAACAAGCCAGTGAAGAACGCCAGCACTACTGTGTCTGGATTATGCCCAAACACTTGAAACAAAGGAGTCACTCCTCAGGCCAGTAGGACAGGGATGCTCAGGGGCTGCTCGGCTGGTTCTTTTTTCCTTTGCTGAATGGAAGGAATGTATCAATAACATGTAGATACCCGAGGCTCAGTGAGTATTCCCATGGCAACCACCTAGCCTACCAGGTGACTAATTGTATGCAAGGTGCCTAAAACCTCCCTTCAGCTTCCGGGAGCTAGCCTCCTGCACTTGGTCAGATAGAACCCCAGGGGCAGGAGCAGCCCTCTCCCTTCTGGGATTTGAAGGCATTCTGTAAAATGGGCCTGGAGAGTCAGAGAGCAGGCTGGTGAAGATGGGTCAGATCACCTCAGGGCAGACCTTCCCCTCAGCATCGCTCAATAGGCTGCTTTTGATGGAGAGATGACCTCCAACAAG
Organism: Bos grunniens; assembly: GCF_055505025.1. Classification (NCBI taxonomy): domain Eukaryota; kingdom Metazoa; phylum Chordata; class Mammalia; order Artiodactyla; family Bovidae; genus Bos; species Bos grunniens. Next base: position 9,936,046 of record NC_141182.1, read on the forward strand.
ACGTATCCTGGAATTTGGGTTGGAAGTTTACAGAAATCTTAAACAAGCTGATTTGCAGAATGAGTTAGAAGAACTGATGGGGAAAGCTATTCAAGTAACTGGAGTTTGAGCAGAGCAGAAAAATGATTCCCAGTTTCCATGTGTGGTACCCGGGCCCTGTTTGTGAGTGATTGGAATTCGAGATGGGCCCGAGAAGTGTTCTAAATGTAAATGACAGCGGTTACATCCGAGGCGGCTGTGAGGCGGCTGTGAGCATGTACATGTCTTTGTATATTATATGTGTATATGATTAGACGATGTCCAATTTTTCTCCCACTGCGCCCTTCTTTAAAGTTTCAGAAAGAATTTCAAATTTTATTGCTTTATATACATGTCGTTATTTTCAGAGAAAAATGGAATCCTTTATGCCCATTGAATTTCTTAAAGCACAAAGCAATTCGGTTAGCGTGAACGTATTCCCAGCAAAACATAAACCACCTTAAACTTCTATTTGTGATTGGCATTATCCTATAAAAATACATAAAGACTTGGATATCTGTATGGAATAGTTTCTTCCAGTTATGCAGAATTTGGCCTGATTCATGGTTTTCTTTTTCTGCACCCTCTGGGTTTGATTATAAAACAGGAATTGAAATATGGAGTCAGTCAAATTTGAGGTCAAAAATGCGACAATGTTGTGTAAAAGTTTCAGCGGAAAAAAACCCTTAGATTACTTTGCATCCTGTGGGAGAGCTCAAGCAGATGGTACCTGATGTCTGTGAGGACAGTGGAAACCTGGGACAGAGGTGGGGCCTGTTTTCCGGTCCCCTCCCAGCCTAAGCTGGGAGTCCTGACAATCTCTGACAGGCTGGAGAAATGATCACCTCTTCTGTTTCCACAATGTCCTGCTCATTTGTGGCTCATGGAATCCTGTGCTCTGTAGACACTGTATTGCATTCATTTCACAGAGAGGAATCCCAAACCTCAGGAATTCATTGACCTTGCCCAGTTCACATAAATGACAGGTGGGTACACTGTTCAGGACTCAACCCACAGCATCGACCTCCAAATCATGTGCTCTTCCAACTGACCCACAAACTTCCCTGTGCAAATAGTCACTGAATGATCATCACATTCAGGGGGGCACTGCTGTGTGCCAAGAGCTTTCTCTAACTGTATCATTTCCTCCACTCTGCCCTGAGGTGTGGGTACCACTCTTCCCATCATACAGATGAGAAGGCTGAATCTCAGAGAGATCTGGGAACTTGAACCAGCTAAGGCTGGTGGATGAGCTAGAATCAGTGTCTGCGTCTGGCCTCAAGCCACAGGCTCTTTCCTGGACACCATACTGTACGTGGCCACCTTCTCACACATGGACTCTTTGCAGGCCCAGCTAAAGGGAAGTATTTGTGTAGGTCTTTCAGATGAACTGAGTTAACTCCTGACAGAAAATAACCAGCTCTTCTGACCAAAGAGCCAGGCACCCTGAGTCACTTTTCATTTAATGTGAGCTGTTGCTCAGTTCCTAGGGTTAAACGATGTTAGGCATGGGGGCCCTTATATCACTCGCATCACTTTCTTCTGCAGCTTCATGGGATGGGACCTGCACAGCCTCATAGAGCCCCAGGCTCCAAAGGGCTCCACACTTGGTTTAATGATCTGTTGTCGCCATCTTAAAATTCTTAATAATTGTTCAACAAGAGATCCTGCATCTTCATTTTGCACTGAAAGTGAAAGTGAAAACGAAAGTCACTCAGTCATGTCCGACTCTTGGTGACCCCATGGACTTTTCCAGGCCATGGAATTTTCCAGGCCAGAATACTGGAGTGGGTAGCCTATCCCTTCTCCAGCAGATCTTCCCGACCCAGGAATTGAACCCAGGTCTCCCATATTGAAGGTGGATTCTTTACCAACTGAGCTATCAGGGAAGGCCCATTTTATGTAGCTGGTCCTACATATAGCACTGTGGCCTGGAGCTGGGACTGATGCTCTGCTCAACTCCTTAACAAGATGAGATTGTGAATAGGTTAGTGAACTTTCTAGAAGCCTCAGTCACCTTGTCTGTATTAACAGATAGGGTAGGTATAGAATAGTACCTACCCTAGAAAGCTCTATGCACAGATTAACGTAGGCAGTGTGCTTCACTCAGTGCTTGGAAATGTTTAAGAAATGCCAGAGTATTGTTAATGCTGCAATTATTCTTACTATTCTGGCGGTCTACCCTCTAGGGAAGGTAAGGCAAAAAGACATACAGTTTGTGTGAAGGAACATCCATCTCCCAACCAACCAAGCATCATTTTCATGTTGCGATGTACCCAGATGCCATCAGCATCAATCGATCACCAAAGAAGGTCACCCATATTTATCTCTACGTGCAGACAGGAGGCCATTTCTAGCTGCTCAGCATAAACTCCAGGGTATTGTTTTAGGGAATCATTACTAGATGAAGGAAGATCAACAGAAAATAACAGTCTTTGAACTTTGTAGATTACATACAATCCCTTTTGTGGAGCTTCAAGGCATTGATTTATGGAACCCAAACTCAGACCCTGGCTGTTCCTTGGAGCCAATGAGAACTCTGTGTGAGTCTGATGTTCTGTGAGTACCCAATGCCAGGACCTCACAGGTGTGAGGGGGGTGGGTAGGTAGAGGCTGCGACCCTGGAAGTTCCTGGAGGACACACACCAGGGCCCCACAGTGCCTCCTGCACCAGCTCCCCCGTGTCTTGTCACCACTGGGCCTCTGGCACCACTGAGAAGGGCTATCTGTGAGGACTGGTGTTCAGGGCTTCCTCCAGAAACAGACCCTGAGGTGAGGACTGAGGGCAGGTGGTTTACCGGACAGGTACAGGATTGCGAGTGGGGAGCGCTGCAGGAAGGAGAAGCCGGCCAACTTGAGGTACCACAGTAGGTCAGGTACCAGGGTAGGCCCTTCTGAGCTCAATCCCCTGGGGAGGGAGGACTCTGGGAAATGACATAAAGCACAGACATTGGAGTTACTCCAGCTCTGGATCCAGGGAGCTATGCTCTCCATTCTCCATGCTATCCCCAGGGGGACTTTGGTTCCCAGACACTTCTGCTCAGCTGGGACTACACACTGGGTTGCAGCAGCCCAGAGGCAGCCCTCCAACAAGATCCAGAAGCTAGCTGTTGGCCTCAGCTGAGTTCTTCCTCCATGCTGTTGGCTACCCTGATGTTAGCAGGGGCAGCTGGGAGAAGGGCACCCACCACATAGACGGGAGAGGCAGTTTTGAGAGCCATCAGGGGAGGGAGGTAATGGGGAAAATATCTTACTCACCACACTGTGTGACTGAGAAAGATGAATGCAACACTGACCTTTCTTCAGAGAGAGGACAGGACCACAGGACCTAGAGGTGCATGTTCTGAGTCTTGAGAGATGCCCATTGCTTACCTACATGCTAACCCTTCTTGAGGCTGTTGAACGGAGGCAGAGATTAGTGGCTAAATCCTCATCTTCTAACGTCTGAGAGCCCAAGGACTGTGCCCTCTCTTGCTCCCTTTATTTTTTTTTTCACCCAGTATTTTTATTGAGCATCTACTCTGTCCCTAAATTCTAAATTCTGAGAATCCAGCCATGGACTTGCAAGATGCTGCACATTTCCTCCTGACAGCCAGGTGGGGAGACAGCAACAAATAAATCAGAATTGCAGTTGGTAGGAGAGGCAGTGCAGTCATAGGGACCACTCATCCCAGGAGGGCGGGAAGCCGGCCTCCCTTGAAGACGTGATATGAGGAGACTGGGGGCAGGAGGGGAGTTATCTTTTATCTCTGGCATCCACCTGAGTTTCTGTTCTTCTAGTCTCAGTAAGTTCTATCATGGCAGACAGAGGGAACCAGCCAATCAAATGACCTTTGGGACCTAAAAATGATTGTCTCCGGAGCTCAACTTTGCTCTGCAGTTGGTATTTTCTAAAACAGCTTGGACTAAATACAGATGGGTTTCATATTTGAGAGTTGGTATTTGAGACCTCACTCAGCATGCACCCTCAGCTTGGTGGTGGTAAAGTCCCTTTTCTGGTCACCTGTTTATTTGTTGCCATATTGCCTGTGCCTTTTGGTTCACCAGCTGTCCTGTTTTCCTCTGCTGATGTTTAGACTCTCATATCAAAGGTTTTTCCATTCTCAACAATCCCAGCCAGTCCCACGGGCTTCATATTGGGCACAGAGCTATTTTTTTCTTAAGTAAATTTCTTTTAAAAATAAAACAATCCCACTTTCCCCATAGCTTTACTAAAGTGAAAAAGCGCAGGTGCCCTCCAGTCTCACCATTCGGAGCAAACCACAGTTGCCATCCAGGAGCATGGTTCTAGGGCTCTCCCTGGGCACACAGGGATGCACACACAGCACAGTCCCATGGAAACAGAGCTCTACGTGCTCTTCTGTGCCTCACGTTCTTCAGTCTGCACGGTCCTGTGGACATTTTTGTAAGTCAATAAATATCAAGTTATATCATTATTTTAAACAGCTAATGCTTAGATCTACCATCATCTAGTTAGCCAATCCCATATTGACTTAAATTGTTTTAACTTTTCCCGATTTGCAATCAATTCTGCAAGGGAGGACACATCTCTTCCTACTTGTGTGACAGTTTCTTCTGGGTAAATTCATACCAGTGGAATTGATAGGATAAATGATACGCTTATTACATTTTGATGTATATTGGGGTGACACTTTTAATCAGAGTACTATATTGGTATCTCAGCTAAACTCACGTAAGAAGATTTAACAGTCTTTCTTTTCACGGATGAGCATACTGCTGGACATTTATTTGTGTTTCTGGATTATACCCAATATCTCTAAGTCTTGTGCTCATTTCACTAGCTGTATCTGTAAGCTGTGAACTGTCTTGGGCTAAACTTCTCCCCAGATTGTGTGGTTGAGGAAGAGGACTGAAATTGTTGATTCTGACCCCTCTCCTGGAGTCATCATCAGAATCTTAGCTTAGATAAGTTGCCCAGCAACCCATTAACAGGCTATAGTGCCATTCAGATTGAATTATGATATAAATCACTCCAGTGAAGTTGACCATAAAACAAAATTTATGAAAGAGTTGCATAAGCTAATCAGAGACATGTTCCCAAAGGGAAAATTCCAGAATAAGATGTATCAAAACTGTTATCTGGACCTTGCTACTACTCAAGAAGCTGAATGTCTTCTGACTTGCTCCTATCCACATCTGGGGTCCCCATGTGGTGTCTACAGGGGCTGTAAACCAAGCCAGTCAACAGCCTTGTCGTAGGCACTTTTTTCCCTCCTTTATACCCCAGCCCCTCTCTGATGGAGACACCGTTGCTGCTCGTCCACTGGTGCCTTGGAGATACCGTGGGGCGTGGTGAGACAGAGGAGGATGCCTGGAGCCCTGTGTTCTGTTAAGAGGACACCCAACCACTGAAGCTCTGTGTTGCATCTTTAATGCAGGGATCTTTGAAAACAGTTCTCCCATTTTTATCCGTAGCCCTCGCTTCACCTGAGTTCATATATGAGTCCTTGGGGCCAGAGACCAGTTCAAGAAATAGACACCACCTTGTTTTTAAATCACTCTTCTCTCTAACCATGAAGCCTTGGTTCCTTGCATGGCTGTCTCCCCTCTGCCCATCACCCACACTTATTCTCATTCATGCCAGATCTTCTAGGCACTGAGGGTAACCCACGAAACTGGACGGATTGGCTCCTGTGCTCACGGAAGTTACTCATAAAAACAAACCTTTGATAGCCCCTGCCCCACTTGTTTGCTTGGTATATTTTAGACTCAGTCTGGGAGTCATCCATTCTCATTTGGGAGAGAGAAGGATCTGTGACATCAACTATCAAAAATCAAATAAAAGTTAACTAAATAAGCCAACCAAAACAGCATAATAGGTTAAAGTTAAGGGAAGGTAAAGAGGCATTGGTAGCTTCAGAATCTTAGTGATCATTCCACATTTTGAAAGAATAACTCTAGTGTGGGTCTCCAGTTAAAATGAAAATCAGATGAGCAGCTACAAAATAAAAAAGAAAGCTTCTTTGAGTTGTTATGGCATCGAGCATGGTGGACTCCGGCACCACTGAAATCCATCCCTGATGCCCGAGGATCCACTCTGAGTAGTCCAGGAATTCTTAGTGTTACATTAATATAACATCGTGGCAGACCCACCCTGGCACTAAACAGTTAGAATTTCAGGGAAAGTCTTATTTCAAATCAATTCCTGATGACACTTCATTCAGCAAAATCATTCAAAGAATGTTTATTGGTCAGCATCTATGAACCAGATAGTGTTCTAAGTTTTGGAGATGCCGTACCGGCCATGACCGGTTAGCTCTCTACTCTGAAGACATTTGCTTTTCATTCGGAGGAGAAAGATAATTAATGATGAGTGGAATAAACAAGATAATTTAAGTCCTTTAAATAAAATAGAACCAGGTGATGTGACAGAATGACAACAAGGTCAAGGAAGGCCTCTCTAAAGATGTGACATCTAAGCTGAGACCAGGGTGAATGCAGGAGCCACAGTGTCTAGAGACCAAACAAGGACCTTCCAGGTGGAGGGATCAGAAAGCGCAAAGGTCTGAGGCAGGAAAGAAGATGGTGGGACAGAGAGGAGACCGTGATGGTGGGAGAATGTGAGCACAAAGAAGGGCCCCGGTGAGGTCCGGGGGAAAGGCCAGCAGGAGCCAGCAAACTGTGGGCCATGGGCCAAATCTGTTCCACTGACTGTTTCTTTTTAAGTTAAAAAAGTTTTATTAAAATACAACCATGTTCATTTATCCAAGCATTGACAAAGGCTGTTTTCGCATGATGTTCTTAGAACTGGGTAGGTAGATGGAACAGAGACTGAATGTCCCACAAAGCCAAAAATATATACCACCTAAATATATTTTTTAAATTTGTAAAAAAATTTTTTAAGTTTAAATATATACTTATATATCTCTTGAGGGTGAAAGAGGAGGGTGAAAACGTTGGCTTAAAACTCAACATTCAAAAAACTAAGATTTTGGCATGTGGTTCCATCACTTCAGGGCAAATAGAAGGGGAACAGTGAAAGCAGTGACGATTTTATTTTCTTGGGCTTCAAAATCACTGTGGACGGTGACTGGAGCCATGAAATTAAAAGATGCTTGCTCCTTGGAGGAAAAGCTAAGACAAACCTAGACAGCCTGTTGAAAAGCAGAGACATCACTTTGCCCACAAAGGTCCATATAGCCAAAGCTATAGTTTTTCTAGTAGTCATGTACAGATGTGAAAGTTGGACCACAAAGAAGGCTGACCACAGAAGAACTGATGCTTTCAATCTGTGGTGCTGGAGAAGACTCTTGAGAGTCCCTTGGACTCTAAGGAGATCAAACCAGTCAATCCAAAAGGAAAACAACCCTGAATATTCACTGGAAGGATTGATGCTGAAGCTGAATCTCCAATACTTTGGTCACCTGATGAAAAGAGATGAGTCACTGGAAAAAACCTTGATGGTGGGAAAGATTTAGGGCAGGAGGAGAAGCGGCAACAGAGGATGAGATGGTTAGATAGCATCACCAATTCAATGGACATGAGTTTGAGCAAACTCCAGGAGGTGGTGAAAGACAGGGAAGCCTGGTATGTTACAGTCCATGGAGTTGAAGAGTCAGACACGACTTAGCAACTGAACAACAGCACCACCTACCTAAATATGTATATATAAACTACCTAAATATATATTTAAAATGTTAAATAGTTTAAATATTTAAACTGTATTAAATATATACATTCTTTAATGTAAATTGACCATTTATAGAAAAAGTTTTCAGATCCCTGGGTTAGAGCTCTGTAAGATTTCATTTTGAATTTAATAGGAAGCCTTTGTGTGGTTTTAAGCAGGAAAGTGGTAAAATCTGATTGTCCTGTTAAGAGATGACTTGTGCTACTCAGTGGAGAACAGAAGTATGGACATGTTGGCATTCCGGGCACTAGAGGACCGTGGCCTGGGCCAGGGTGGGAACAGTGGAGGTGACAAGAGGAGGTCACGTAAGAGTTCTGTGATGAGCTCAGGATGAATGGGAGAAGACTAAATATTGACTCGTTTTATGGTACCTGGTTATTGTAACCAATACCATCTATTTGGAATTATGGTAATGCCATAAACTACAGATTCTTTACCAACTGAGCTATCAGGGAAGAATAGGTTTGTAAATTTTCCTCAAGTATGAACTGGATTTTACCTTTGGTTTTCTATGGCTTAAGCTTAAACCCAGGGGATCACATTGTCTTTTCATCTTCAACTGTCAACATTCAGCAGAGTTCCAGGCACATGGTAGCCCCTCAATAAATTCCGTTCACTGAACAAATGGCCCCAAATGGCAGAAAGCGTGAATCACAATAAACTTCCCTTTTATTGGATTTTTAAATAAACATTACCTTTATTAATAATTTATTCCTCTTTGAACAAGTATCTCAAGAGTGTGTTCACTGCCAGATCCTCTGGTGTTCAGTAAGGATGGGGTCAGGGAGGGAAGGATGCATGAAGTAGACACGGACCCTGAGTCAGAGGAGTGAGTGTGCAGAGGAGGAAGGAGGGCAGAGTGCACACCCTGAGCCCCCCATCAGTGCTGCACAGGCAAGGCCGGGGCCAGGGAGCATCTCCCCAGGACCAGGGCAGGGGAGCAGCGCGGGCCCTTCAGACAGAAACCGTGATGACCACCTGCACAACGTCTCCAGGACCGGATGCTGGTTTAGGTTCTATGCTATCTCTTAATGGAATCTTTGCAATTCTTTTAGAGTCAAGGAAACAAGCTCATGGAGGTAGTTTACTTCCCCAAAGTCACACAGTTGGTGAGTGATAAACCTGGGATTCAATTCAGCCTAACCCCCATGCCCTTTCATTTCCTCCCATCTGCCCATAACATCCACAGCCCTTTTACCACTTCACCCATGAAAATGCTACGATCTATTGAAATCTGCTACCCTGAGTTTAGGGAGCATTGCCTTGTGTGCATATGTGTGAGTGTGTACGTATGTGTGTGCACGCGTATACGCATGTGTGTAGGCATGCATATGTGTGTGTGTGTGTAGTAGGTGAGAGAGAGAGACGGAAGGTGGGAGGGAGAAAGTGAACACTCCCAGCCTTCTTACTCTTGGTTACAGCCTGGCTTGTCAGGCAGCCCTACAGCCCGCAGTTAAGGCGATGGCTTCTCAAACGGAGCCAGGTCCTCCCCCTAGTGGTAGTCTGGGGAACGCTCAAGAACGCTTCTCCAAGATTCATAAGGCATGCTGGCCATCAATCCAGACAGTCCACAAACGTCAGTTAGAAAAGATTTATAATCAGCAGAGAGCTTGATAAACCAGCTTTTACTGCAGCACCGTTGCAGTAAGAGTCCCATCCCCTCTGAGGGCAGAGTCTAGGGCGGCCGCTTCCATCCATCTATACAAATACCTTTGAATCACTCCACCTTAATATATGAACAGTATTCTAAAAGAAGTCCTCAGTAATTTATGTACAGAACCACCTCCCTCCTTAAGTAAATGGAAGAGATTCAGTATTCTAAGTTCAATGGGAAGAGGGCATATAAAATCCCTTTCAAGTATATGTTCTTATAAAATATAGGTCATGAATTGAGTTTTCCAGTATCAAAGAAAAAATTTTAATAGACTTTCAGCTTTCTTGCTTTAATTATGGCTGCATTTTTAAAAACCAATCATAGTACCCAAAGCTATTTTATTATTCAGAAGCCTGGCTCTTTTAAAAAATTTCTTAAAAGTTTGGTTTGGGGAATTTTAATGTTTTCTTCTTGCTCTGTTTTTCTTTTCTTTTTTTTTTTAAACTTTCAGTTAATATGCCAATTTTTAATCTGCTGTGTTCCTGGTTAATAATGGGCTGCTAATAGGGATACCCACTTTGTGGAGGAAGGCGGGCAAGGGCTTGTGTTTCTGCAACTGATCTTTTGGTCACTTTTCAGAACAATGGGAGACCTCACAGTCTGAGCTGTTGCCATCCGTTCCTCTGTTTCTCTTTTCCATTCTGCATCTTCACCTTCCGTCTTGTTTGGAGATTCCATGCTCATTGGCTCATACCAAAGTCTTAAGCCAGGGCTAGAAGTGACAACTTGAATAGCAACCTAGACATGCAAAATTAAGTTAATCAGGTTCTTTCTGCATGTGACACATCATTTAAAAGTGGCTGGGTGGATTTCCACTAGTTTGGAAAAGTATGTTTGAAGTAGTTGAACATGAAATGTTGACCCATGCCCCTGAAACATGACTGAGAGACCCGTGCCGCGTCTGTCCAGGAAGCATATTCTGTGAATGCAGACAGAGCACACAGGGCACAACCCCCACAACCTAAGATTATTTTACTCAAAAATGTCATTAGTGCCAGGGTTAAGAAACCCTGCCCTATCGGTTAGGAAGACCAAATCTAAAGTCTGGAGAGGAGACGCTACCTGTGTGAGCATTGGTCAGACCAATCTGTGGTGAGCTAGAGGGGGTGAGTAAAAGCCAGAACCTCCTCCTGTAGGGGTAGCATGTAGCTCAGGCTAACAGTGAGTGCCTTGTTAGCAGGAGCTTGTGCTGGGCCCTGTGCTCCTGTGCTAAGGGATTCCTCTGTATCACCTCGCAGACTCACCTCAGGCATCCTAGGAGGGTTATGCAGTGATCATCTCCATGTCTCCAGTGAGGACATCGAAACTTAAAGTTAGAAAACAATTTTTGCAGGAGAAAAACAGCATTCTGGTCACTTTTAGTAAGAGACCCCAGCATACTACCGTGACAGTGTGTCCAGATACAAACTCTACTGTCCAGCCTCCCTTGCAGCTAGAAATGGCCTTGTGAGCCAGGGGGCTGAATTTCTGGGATAAGTGAATTTATGGATGAGTTGGGAGCCAAGTCAGCTGGGAAGAGTTTTCTTTTGTCCTCCTTCTACCACCTATTTCTGTTGCTAACTGGAATGAGCATATGATGGCTGGAATTCATACAGCCACTGTGCTTTGTAAGGTGGCTTTGAGAATGGAAACTATGTCCTAGGAAGGTGTACAAAGATAGAGATTAGATTCTATTGCTTGTGGAATGCCATGTTAGCCATGGGCTACACCTCCAGAATTATTTTACATAAGACAATAACAGAATTCTGTCTTATTTAACTCACTGTTACATTGGATTCTCTGTATTTATTGCCAAATCGAATAACAATAATCTAATATGTCAATGTGTGGTATCACTCAAATAATAAGAACTATCACCCAGACAATGTGACTCCAAGCCATGCTTTTTAACTACTATGCTATGCTGCTCAAGACATTCAAACCCACTTACTCCTCTGTATGCATTTCATGTCACCAATTTTGTATGGTAATCAGAAAATAGAGCCTTTACTGGAACAAAAATGGGCTTTGTCTCTTCCATTATCTTAGAGTTCTTTCCAGAAAGCCTCCTGAGGTCTATTTGTCATTAGATATTAGATTAGAAACATACTTAATGCCTTGTGATGGCATCTTTCCTAGTGTGGTGGTTTTGACTCCATCCTACCTCAGTAATTTAGGATCATAGGCCAGTAGCGATCATCTGAAAATGCTCCAATAATGCACATCAGCATCTGGCTGCCGTTTACGTCAGTGTTCTGGCCTCCTATCCACATCCCGAGGACTAATGAGGGACGGGAAAGGCATAGAGACTGTTCAGAGGGCTCCAGAAGGTTTTCAGAGAACTTTTTGTTTTTCCCATTGCTCATGAGTCAACTGGAAATGCATTATGAGGATGTACTTGCCGGCTCACCAAGAAGATCAATATGTTCTGACAAGAGCACAGCGTGAGGGTTGAGACCACTGACTCCTGTGTCCCAAAGACTTGGTTTTCAGTTATGTTTTCTCTACTAATTGCAAGGCCTTGAACATGCTGTCTTACCTTCTGAGCTTTGAGTAACTCCTCTGCAAGATGAGGATAACAGTAATGCCTCCAAAGGGAACCTGGGAGGTTCAATGAGAAAATAGATGTCAGTCTGTGAGCCCCTTGCCTGACGAAATACTGCCTGTGCTATTAGCAGCTACTGATTGGTGTTTTTTCGATGGCAGTATATTCAAGAGGGTCATGGTGCCATCACCTTACACCTTTCAGGGGAGAGGGGAACTCTGCCAACCAGCAAAGCAGAATTCCAAACCTGGCTCCTTCTCCTATCAGCTGTGTGAATTTGAGCCTTTATTTCCTCATTCTGAATTGATGATCATCCACTGTGGCAGCATTTTGTATGTGTTGAATTAGACAAATTGAAATGCTGTGATATGGAAACATTAATGAAATCTCATTTGTGCACAAATTGAGAACAATGGGATATCCCAAATTTGAGGCATTTGCCAAGGATTACATAATTTTCAAAGTGGATGGCAGGGTTTAATATAAACCTCAGTGAAATCAGTTCACATCCCACAGAATTCACTGATTCAGCCATTTAAAGTGTTTGAGTCAATGGTCTTTAGTATATTCACAAAATTGTACAGTTATCACCACAATCGATTTTAAAACATTTCTGTCATACCAGGGAAACCCTGAATTCATTAAAAGTCATTTTCCATTCCCGGCTCCCCTCCACAAACTCACTAGGCCTAGGAAACCACAAATCTTCTTTCTTCCTCAATAGATCTGTCTGTTCCGGACATCTCATTTAAACAGAATCACACTCTACCTGGAGTGTTGTGACTAGCTGGTTTCACTCAGCGAAATGTTTCCAAGGTTCAACTGTGTCATATGTACCCGGTAGTAGTACTTCATTCCTTTTTATTGCCAATGACAGGGCTCATTTTTAAATTAATCTGCACTTGCCACAGTTGATGCTGTTTTAACTTATAAAGATGAATATATACTGTTCTTTTTCAAGATTAGCCCTGAATCATGCACCTTTTCAATTATTTTAGATATTCGAGAATATGTCCCTTATGTAAGGTATACCTGTGATTTACCTATCTTGCAGTTTTGTTATAAGAATTAAATGAGATTATATACGTAAGTTCTTGCCAGGGCCCAATATATAGTGTCCCCTCAAGAAATAGTCCCTCCCTGTTTGGGGTTGTTAGTTTCATAGCACTTTTATTTCTCATCAACTTGTGTATTTCCCTCACCCTAAGGAATTGTTGTCAATAAAGACTCAAGTCAATTAAGTAAAAGAATTACTCATAAGTATTTCCTAAGAAGATTGCTTACCAGTTATCCTAAAAATTATTTTTTAAAAAAATCCATTTTCCACTAAAACATTAAGTATTTAGAAATACATCAATAATTCAAGCTAGATACCCCTTCATAAATTTCTACCAGTATCCATATATTCATGAAGTAATCTGAGACCTTTACTTTTGCCAACCTGAATACATTTCTATTGTGGCATTGTCATCATCAGGCATGTGAGATTTAGTGAAAGATGGATTTTGAAAATAGCCACACTACTGGTCTTGACGTATTTCAGCAAGATGTGTAACTGAAAGACATTCAGGCATCCTCCATCCTTTACCTGCTCCCTTTGCCCTTGGCGACTAGGTGTCACATCACAGACGTCTTTGCTCCTTCACTGAGCCATCATGGCTTGCTTCCCAGGAGAGAGACATCAGGATGGGTACTTTCACATTCATCATTCCTCTTCATCCTTCCAGTGATGCTGAGTGTTATTATCTCCATGTTTCAGGTGAGGAAACATAAGCTCAGAGACGTTGGCACAGATAATCAGAAGAGAAACTATGTAAGTCTGGGTGTGTCTGACCTTAAATCCCACCTTCCTTTAAGGAGACTGCATTTCCTCTGTCTCGGTGTGGGATAATTACTTCTTAGTATGCCTGCTTGTCCTCCACAGTAAGACTTATTTACCCTTATTCAGTGGTCTCTGATGTAAATAGTCAGTGCTGTTCCCCAGCCAAGGCTATGCATCTAAATAAGAAATGCTTATTTTATTGCTCGTGGGGGATGCAACAGGCAAGCAACAAAAACTGCAATGCCGTTTTGGCTGAGAGTTTTTCAGGCTAAGAAGTGGCTCCAGGTTATGACTATCCACATGGATTTTCCTTATAGTCTGAGACAGTTCAGCTGTGCCTGGTCCTAAATCACAAATCAAAGGATAAGGTCGGGCTGCATTACAAAAGGGCAGCCTCTTTCTACCACCTGAAGAAACATTTCTAGAGTTAGAAAAACCATAACCGGGAATCTAACCATTAAATTCATCCAGTAAAATATCAATCAGGAACACTTTTTGCTGCAGGTAACAAAATAGCAATTAAAGTGGCTTAAATGCCTCGGGTTGACTTTTCTCGTATTTCCTGAAGCTGAGAGGTGGGTGGCTGCTCCTTGTGCTTTAGTGATCTGACAGCCAAAGTCTTTGCGAGTCTTTGGCCTTTCTCTTGTGGCTGCAAAACTTGTCATGGTGCTAAACATCTATGTTTAGCTAAACATCCATTAATATATACACAGATACATCTGTGTTCAAGGAAGAAGAAAGAAGGGTAAGGAGACAGTGTCTATGCTTTTCATTAAGAATGCAAAGTTTTTACCACAGCCATCGGTAGTCTTTCATTAACCAATGCCCTGAACAGAACTGAGTCATATGGTTACCCTAGTTACAGAAAGAATGACTTGCAAACCAGTATTTATCTGTATATGAATGTGTATATATATAGATATGTGTGTATGTGCATGCCCATGCATGTGTGACGGGCTAGAGAGAAGGGAATTGGGAATAGATTTGGGGATAGATTTAGGATTAGCCAATGATTGGTCCCCATACAGTAGCCAAAGTTTAAGGGATTATTTAACTTTTAAAAGGTTAAAATGCAAGAGAAAACAGCATCTTCCAAGATTTTGTTATAAGTTTATGAGTTTGAGAATTAACTGGAGGTAAGAATTAGCTGGGATTTTCCAGGCAAGAATACTGGAGTGGGTTGCCATTTCCTTCTCCAGGAGATCTTCCCAACCCAGGGATTGAACCCAGGTCTCCCACATTGTAGGCAGACGCTTTACCATCTGAGCTACCAGAGAAGTCCATAAGAATTGCCTGGAGGGGAAGGCACCACTCAAAGGATTTCTTGGTTAAGTAAATGAAGGAAACAAAGTCAAATCGGTTTCTTCACTGCTCAAGTTCTCAGAGGCTTCAAGATGCCAACCGCCAAGATGAAGCAACACCAACCGCCAAGATGAAGCAACGCCACAGAATCTATCACAAGCAGGATGTTCTACAAGCCTGGCATACAGGAGATGGTGGACACTTTGAAGGGCAGCTCTTGGTACTGAACTGCTGGCTCATCATGAGATACCCGAGTAGTTATGCTCCCCTCCACAGATTGGCGGTTAGAGACCCATGTTGAATGCAAGATGGTCTGAGAGCAAGACAATGAACCCAGTGAGGGTTGCTGAGTGTCAGGCGAACATCTGACCTTGGGACTGTCAGGACCAGCGATGGGGGGAGGGGAGCTTGTGAGTAACCTGAGAGTAGGGACCACACTATTGACACTTCCTGACTCTCAATGCCTCCACACCCACCCCTCTGGATTTAGCCAGCCTCCTTCACAGAGCCAAAGCTCAAAAAATAAGAACATTGCTGAGTGAACTAAAATATTGTATAAGTCTTAGCCAAGAATTTTAGATTTTCATTTGTTTTGTAGGAGGATCATATCACTCTTCTCATGAAGACCAACCTTTTGGCCAGGTCCTTGGTAGGAAATTGACCATCTAGAATCCTGAAGGAAGACATAATACCCAAATGAAAAGTGACAGACACTTTTCATGGGTCTGTCAGACATGGGTCTAATCAGAACTATTGGTAGATGTGTTTTGACCTTCCAGGTAGCCTCTGCCTCACTCTCTTACTTACTATTAATAGTAAGTGCCCAGCTTTGCTATATCTATAACATGCAAGATATAGAACTATAAGTTTCATACGTATCACTTCTTTTCAGCCTTATCCCTCCAAAAAATAGATAAAGGAATTTTTATTTACAGATAAGGACCTGGAACTTGGGGGAAAGGCAACTTAGCAGAATTTCACAACTTCCTTCCTTATCTTCCCTTATACCGTGTGAACACATCAGTATAAAATAGAGCATCTAGCTGAGAATTTTTTTGGGGGGTAGAAGAGATGACTTTAAACTCACGGTAGCTTTTACCATTTGGTACATAGGATAAATGGGCCAAATCTGCAGTTACCTTGATGCTTCTAGGGACCAAAGAAAGTCAGCGGGTAACTGGAGTTTATTTTACTCATATTTTTATTAGTAAGGATTCTCCAAAGAAAAACAACCAGTAGGAGATAGATGGATAGATAGATAAAACAAGGAATTGGCTCACACATTAATAGAGGCTTGAAAGTGAAGTGAAGTCGTGTCCTACTCTTCGCGACCCCATGGACTGTAGCCTGCAGGCTTCTCCATCCATGGGATTTTCCAGGCAAGAGTACTGGAGTGGGTTGCCATTTCCTTCTCCAGGGGATCTTCCTGACCCAGGGATCAAACCCAGGTCTCAGGGACCAAACCCAGGTCTTCTACCTTGCAGGCAGATGCTTTACCCTCTGAGCCATATGGAGGCTTAGAAGTCCCAAAATCTGCAGTTAGCATGCAGGAGAGCCAGTGGTGTAGTTCTAGTCCAAAGGCAGCCAGCTTGAGGTCCAAAAAGCACCAGTGTTTCAGTTCAAGTGTAAAGTATTTGGGGAAGACCAATGTCCCAGCTCAAAGCAGTCAGACAAGAGGAGTTCCCTCTTACTCAGTCCTTTTTTTCTATACTATTCTTCTTATCTTCAACTAATTGGATGAGCCCATTTGGGGGCAGGCACTCTGCTTTGCTCAGTCTACTGATTCAAATATTAACCTCATCCAGAAACATCCTAACAGACACACCCAGAGCAATGTTTGGTGACACGTCTGGGCACCCTATGGCCCAGCCAAGTTGTCATAAAATCCACCATCACAATGTTGTAGACAGAATTCTGGCCTTCACGAGCCCTACTCTCAGGTCTCACCCCTGTGGTTATGTTACCTTACATTGCAATTAAGATTGTATATTGAAGAATATACAATGGTGAAAAGACAATCTCTTTAACAAGCGGTGCTGGGAAAACTGGTCAACCACTTGTAAAAGAATGAAACTAGAACACTTTCTAACACTGTATACAAAAATAAACTCAAAATGAATTAAAGATCTGAACATAAGGCCAGAAACTATAAAACTCCTAGAGGAGAACATAGGCAAAACACTTTGTGACATAAACCAAAGCAGGATCCTCTATGACCCACCTCCCAGAGTAATGGAAATAAAAGCAAAAATAAACCAATGGGACCTAATTAAACTTAAAAGCTTTTGCACAATGAAGGAAACTATAAGCAAGGTGAAAAGACAGCCTTCAGAATGGGAGAGAATAATAGCAAATGAAGCAACTGACAAACAACTAATCTCAAAAATATACAAGCAACTCCTGCAGCTCAATTCCAGAAAAATAAATGACCCAATCAAAAAATGGGCCAAAGAACTAAACAGAGCAACTCCTGCAGCTCAATTCCAGAAAAATAAATGACCCAATCAAAAAATGGGCCAAAGAACTAAACAGACATTTCTCCAAAGAAGACATACAGATGGCTAACAAACACATGAAAAGATGTTCAACATCACTCATTATCAGAGAAATGCAAATCAAAACCACAATGTGGTACCATCTCACACCGGTCAGAATGGCTGCTATCCAAAGGTCTACAAGCAATAAATGCTGGAGAGGGTGTGGAGAAAAGGGAACCTTCTTACGCTGTTGGTGGGAATGCAAACTAGTACAGCCACTATGGAGAACAGTGTGGAGATTCCTTAAAAAGCTGGAAATAGAACTGCCATATGACCCAGCAATCCCACTGCTGGGCATACACACTGAGGAAACCAGAATTGAAAGAGACACGTGTACCCCAGTGTTCATCGCAGCACTGTTTATAATAGCCAGGACACGGGAGCAACCTAGATGTCCATCGGCAGACGAATGGATAAGAAAGCTGTGGTACATATACACAGTGGAATATTACTCAGCCATTAAAAAGAACACATTTGCAGTTGGGATAAACTTCTGTTTTTAATGAAGTTCAACAAGACCTCAATGACTTAACAGCACACCAGTCAGCTGTCTGAGGACCAAATAGGTAGCCTTCCAATATTTCCTTTGATATTCTCTTGGAAAATGCACAGGGACCCCATGTATGGAAAGTGACCCTTCCTGCGAGGTCTCTTAGCAAATTTATCTGTTTTCCATTCTGGAATTCCTCAGATACCTGAATCACAGATCAGAAAGGATCACAGCATGACCTTCTTGGGAGTGTAGTGACTGCTAATGTAAGCATAACGATCAACAGAAATATTGCAGAAATGAAACTCAAAAATCACTTTCCCTACATAGTTCGTGGTCATAGCAATAGAATTGCTCATCTACATTACCAATTTTAATCTTGGCTTTGACACCTTTTCCAAGATTAGAGTTTGGGAGTGTTTGGAGCTTTCCATGATATTGAGCAAATATATGAAAAATGATATTGAACATGCTTGCTGTGTATAACCACATCTCAATAAGAAACAGATGGTAAACTCAAATGAAGACATTGTAGGAGGGCCTGTTTTACAAAGACCCTATTTAAAAGGAGAAATGAAGAGGATAGAGATGTAACCCGCAAACCAGGAAGAGCAGAGCTGGTCCTGGGGAGTGAGCTGGAAGGAGGGAGTCCTGTGGTGGTGGCCACCTTCAGAGGAGCAGAACCCCTCCACTGGGGTACAGCCAGCATAGGGCAACCCAGAAGGGAGGGACCCAGGGGGATAGACACCCTAATCTCACTCAGCTCCCACGTCTTCCCATCTCCAAACCCAACAGGAATTCAGAGGGCTTGTGTAGTCCATTCACGCCATGTGCCAAGGGCAGAGAGCAGGGTGAGAAAGGGTGATGTGCATGTGTTAGAGATATTCTGTAGACGATATAAACTTCTTGCACATTCTTGCTGCCATTCCTTACAGCAAAGACTAGACCCACATGATTTCAGTGGAGAAAAGTTTTAGTCCTACTCCTTGGCCTGCAGATTCTGGAATTTTGAAAGAATCAAGCATATGCCCATATAATATAATTACATTTTACCCAAGGTAAAGCATTTGTTTGTATCCCTTTAATCACTATGAATGAATAACCATTAACCTTTGAGAGGATTTCAAGCCATATTCCATTGGTTCCTAAACTGTTAGACGTACTTGCTTTCGACAAAGAGTGTTACTTATTTTTTTATTCATGCCTTCAAAGAAAACATGTTTTCTGTGCTGATAAAGTCAACTATCAGTGTATGTGCTGCTGTGTTCACTAATAGTTGATTAACTAATGTAGAAAACAGGACTCATGCTGGAGTTTTCCTGGGTTGTGCATTTTTGCATTGTCAAGGGGTGAAGAGCATCTGAGTTGGAATCCACACTGTCTTCAGGATATGAGAGGATCCGGGTCAGTGAATTGTTTCAAGGTAGAAGTTTAATGGATCCACCTTGGGCTGTGTGTTCCTCCATTAGCATTATTACAGAACCATTAGTCTGTCTCTGGATGCTTTCCCCCACACCTGATGGCGTCAGAGAATGACAGGTCGCTCATTATGATGCATAATATCTTGCCTCCTCTCTCCTCTCAAACCCTGATTTATCCTCGTGTAAAGAGTATACAGCTTCATGAAACCTGCTGCAAACCAGCTGGATCCTATTCAGAATATCTACTTTCTGCCACATTTCCTTGCAGGTAGCATTCATATGCATACATATATATGTATGAGAGTTTAGATATAGAGAGTTTGAGTCAATTTCTTGCATCTCAACAAATTCTGAAAATGATGTCATGATGTAATGTAGCAGCAATTTAATTTGCTAGGTAGGGATTAAGGGCTGACAAATCCCGTCTCTTTAAGTTCCTTAATTCCATCCGTGCAAGTCAGAGCATTCTGCGTATTCCCCAGCCCCCCAGATGAAGTGCTAAAAATGGCCTCCCTGTACTGTTCTCAGACAGGTAACAAGCTAAGCAAAGCTGTGCAGTTACTTGCGATCTGTTTACATTACATAGAAGGTTGGTTAATTAGAAATAATCATGTCTCTTAATTAAGGAGCAAATTAATTTTTAAAGAAGTGCTGAGACCCCCTTGGGTTAGGCAGATAAGGGACTGAACACATGGTCTGTGGTTATCTGTGTAAGTCTTTGCAAGAAGGGTCTGAAGTGTGTGGTGACATAGCCAACAACAACTTTGGAACCAAATATTTGTGGATTTAAAATTGTAAACTTTCCACTAACATCTGATGAATATCTTTTGTGTCTGAGGAACTGTGCCAGAGGACTCTGAGAACTCAAAGATGATTGCATCAAAATCAGACCCTTAATGGGGCTCAGGATAGATGAAGGAAACAAGCTCATACAGTACTTACCAAAAAGCTAAATGCTGAAAGAGAGACGAGCAAATTACCCCTGGAGAACACTGAGAGCAAAGCAAACTGATGGAATAAAGAAAGGCAACCATGATTCAAAGCAGACATTTTAGGACGCTTTTGACTCACAGGGATAGAAACCCAGCTCCAGTGAATTTAGGCAGAAAAAGGGTTGGGTGTATTTGGTACATTCGTTTAAAAAGAAGAAGGACTTCAAGAATAGCTGTATCTCAGTGAGCTAACTGTACGGCCAGGAATGTTTCTCACCCTCTTCCCTCATCCCCCTTTTTCTAATGTTGGCTTTCTCCAGATGGCAGCAAATGACAATGTTCACCTGGCATTTTCCCTACTATCTTAATAATTTCAACCACCTAACCCCCCCCCCCACACACACACACTTAATTCCATTGAAAGTCCTAGTTTGCGTGCCCATCTCTGAAATGATCAGAGTGTGTACAGGTATGGTAGATTCTAAGTGGCCACATCTGAGGCATATGCCCACACCTAGCATCAGGTGTGAGGGAAAGGTGTTATCAGCTCTTCCTGAACCACAGGGACTACGAGTGAAAAAAGCTGGGGATAACTCAAGGGAAAGTGAGAATGCTTTTACCAAGAGCAAAGGGCAGAAAGAGAAACAGATGACTAACACAAGAAGAAGCTTCAGTGAGCGCTCCTGAAGAGTTTCAGGTACGCAGCTGACCACTGAGGCACTCTGTAAATATCAGAAAAGGATGTCCCCTCTGGGAAGATGCATTACAAAAAGTACCCATCTGAGTAGAAGCAAACCACTGAGTTCTTGGCTTGATGAGTGACAGGTGAGTTCGTATAAAGAGAAGGTATACCCCTTCCTCCAGGCAGTAAGAGGAGGGCAGGCTGCTCATTAGGCACCCGGTGGCCCCAGAGCCACAGAGAAGACCCAGGTCTTGGCTTCCTAGAAGTGCCCTCACAGCAGCAGCAGTTTCTCTGTTCTACTGTTTATTGAGTCCCAGCTATGCGGTGGACATCATGGCTGGCTTTGCATATGTTAGTTCTAATCTGTGAAACAACCATGTGATATAGATGCCACTATTGATTATGAAACCAAGACTGAGAATCCCTGTCTTGCCCTGAAATGTACTAGGACCAGGAGTGAGAGGGCTACGTGACAAACTTGGCTTTCTGTCCCATGCACGCCTTCCTCTTTGGCAGTTTCTTGAGAGGAAAGCATGCATGTGACCATGAATTTGTGGCCCTGTTGGATCTCATAGGGACATTCTTTTGCTTAGTAGTGATTTAAAATAATGCTTGTGGTTTTGTTTCCCATTCCTCAAAAATGGATCCTGTGGCGTTAGAATTGGTCATGCAGTGAAGAGTTATTCTTCAGGTAGGACGCAACTGTGGGGCCATCTACATGGGTAAGAAGGTAACATGGCATGGTGGAATGTTCGGACTCTGATGCCAAATATGGCTGGATTTGAATTCCTTTTCCATCTCTTATTATCTGCAGGATTTTAGGCAAATTACTTGACCTCTCTGAGCCTCAGTTACTTCCTCTTTAAACTGGGATATTGCAATTAGTTATAAGTATTGATAGCTGTTGATAGTGACTTTGATTTGCAGTAGACACCTATTAAACAGTTGAGCTGTTGCTTACCATTGCCCAGAGGTTAGTACAAACACCTCAGTTCAGCCTAGGATCCAGCTAGTGTTCTTAGGTTTCTAACTAAGCTCAAAGCATTGACTCATGGTGAACTTGTGCTCAACCAGAAACCTGAATACATAATTCACACAATTATTGCCAAAATAGATATATTAAAGTTAGAACTAGTGTATACATATGTTTTGGAGAAGGCAATGGCACCCCACTCCAGTACTCTTTCCTGGAAAATCCCATGGATGGAGGAGCCTGGTAGGCTGCAGTCCATGGGGTCGCGAAGAGTCGGACACAACTGAGCTACTTCACTTTCACTTTTCACTTTCATGCATTGGAGAAGGAAATGGCAGCCCACTCCAGTGTTCTTGCCTGGAGAATCCCAGGGACAGGGGAGCCTGGTGGGCTGCCATCTATGGGGTCGCACAGAGTTGGACACGACTGAAGCGACTTAGCAGCAGCAGCAGCATACATATGTTTGTGTATATATTGGTGTGTGTATACACATATGCTTATTCCTGATGTCACAGTTGCCGATTATAAGTTTTATTTAATCAGCTTTATGCTGTGGAATTTGATGTCTTATCTCATTAAACCGACTTATTGTCAAGTGTTCCCAGTCCTTTTTAAAAAATCTTAAAATATCATATGCATGCATTCTGAGTTTTCACCAAAGTACCGCAACTTTATAAATTTGGGAGAGTACCAACCACATCTCTCTCAAGTGTCAGCTAACAAATATTAATTAGATACCAATCATGTGTTAAGAACTGTGCTGAGTGCTATTGACTCTTCAACATCCAGTGTCTACCATGGCCCCTGGTACAATGTTATTCAAAAATATTGGATGGATGAATGAATGAATATCTAGGAATGTTACAGAATAGAATAAACTTCTAGATCTCTGTCATACCACAAAAATCTTTCCCTAGAAATCAGTTATACACTATTTTGGTGAAGTTGGTCAACAAATTATAAATTCACTGGGTGAATATGATCACCCAGCCCACATGTTCCCACATTGTATCTATAACATGATCATAAAAGGAGTTTTCATGTGCTTTTCTCAAGTAATTATACAATATCTTTGATATTTTCCTGGTTCATCAGTTATGTAACAACAGGCTACAAGAAGGAAGTTAACATGCATGTGTACCAGGAGATATATGTGAGGATGTCCATTGCTGCATATGTTCATCAGCTTGACTATGACGGTGATATATATATGAAATATACATATCTTGGTGTATATATATGAAAGCATCACATTCTGTACCTTAAATATATACAGTTTGTGTTTGTTGATTATACCTCAATAAGGCTGGAAAAAATAATTTTTGCATGCAGTAGAATGTCATGCAAAAATAATAGCTTGTTTAAAAAGGTATTTTCCTGTTAATATGCTGTGTTCTACTAATTTTTTCTGGATCCTTAGATCATCATAAGAGTTGCTGTGGATTAGCCTCATGTAACACCTTGTGGGTGTAAGTTCTAGTAAAACAACATATTGTTTACATATGTTTAAATTTATCTATTTTACACACAGAATGTAATAATCTAAACATCTATTGCATTCTTTTATGTTTCTTTCTGAGAATAATGAGTATATTGGGTGTTGAAATAAAAGATTAATCTTAACTTGGAAAAAAGTCAATAAGTTGAAAATTGTCTAATGTACAGAAATAGGGAAATGGTTAGATAAAATCAAATAAATATTAAACTGTAATAGTTTGTGTTTTTATATATACATAAACATATATATTCAGTGAAGGTAGAGCTCAGAAACAAGAAAGCCAATTTTAGTGTATATTCCATATGATGCAATTTATTTAAAATTTAACAATATATATCTAATATAATGCATTATTCATGGAAACAAATATACGCCTAAGATGACCTGAAATGGACTGGAAGCTTGCACACTCTATACAGTGGTTCTTTTTGGTGAAAAGGTTCATGGGGCTAGAACAGGGAATGGATGGCGGATATAAGGACTTAAGCTAGATTTGCAGTGTTTTGTTTCTTTGAATAAAATAAAGACAAAGCAAATATGACAAAATGTTGACAGTTGGCAGTTCCAGATGGTGGGTGTACAGATTTTTAGTCTATTGTTCTTTGTGCTTTTCTTTGTTTTCTTAAGATTCTCAAAATACAGAACTGGAGAAGGAAGTTAACCCTCACTGGTTACTGATAATCAGCCCATTTTTTTCTATTTTTGTCTCCAGTTTGGTTTTTTTTTTTTTTTTGAAGGTATAAGATATGACAGATACAGTTGAAACCTTCGTCTCTACCTACATCATTTAGGATTAAGCTCAGCTCCATGTAACAGAAAACCATCTGAAATAACAGTGAGAACTTTGTTTCTCACATGAAAGACATCAAGAGGTCAGACAGGGCAGCCTCAAGATGCCATGTGGAACTAGGTTTGGCCATCTAAGCCCATGATTTCCACCCTCAAGGCCACTTCAGGGTTCTAGATAGTGGATGGAACTCCAGCCTTCACACTGAGATTCTGGACCACCAGCCCCTTCCCTTCCTAAACCATGCTTCTGCTCACATCACATGAACCAGAATCAATCACATGACCACATAACTGCAAGGGAAACAGGGAAATGTCTCATTAGGGAATACTGCCCAAATTTGTGTGTGTTATTTTGTCTTTTTAATTAAGAAGAGAAAATGTATATAACATGTATTCTCCATTTATTCATTTATTTACTTATTTCTTTATGTATGTCGTGTATTTATGTATTTATTTAGTATGCCGTGTCAGCTCTACGCCCCCAGCAGGCACTGGCCCCTCCCTTCATCCCATGGGAAGCCAGGATTCCATCAGGTCTCTATCAACTCCTCCATGCCAGTGACAAGAAGGAAAAGGTTAAGCAGGCAAATTTTTAGACAGATAGCATGGGATCACTAAGAAGGTGAAGGTAAACTAGAGGTGATCCAAGGAGGCTCCCTGCAAGAGTCAACGCCTTGAACTGTCTCAGGGACAAAGAAAGCAGGGGAAGAATGTATATTCTAGGCAGAGAGAACATCTTAGACAGAGGCATTGGGTGGAAAGCTTGGTGATGCCTGAGAAATGCATGTGGGTCAGTGGAACAGCAGTGGAGTCAAATGGGGGAGTGGGGGCGGGGTAGAACGAGAGTTGGACAGGAGAGCAGGGCCAGATGGTGAAAAGCCTCACACCCATCAGTTTGGGATAACAGCGAACGCTTTCATTTCTCTCTCTTCAGACACACTTTTGGCTTTTAGATTATCTGAATACCCTGAAGTGAACCCACCTGTCATTTCCAAAGTTCAGTTTCATCTATCAGATGCAAACCTCATGAGGCAAGGGCTCTTGTCCTGTCTACTCCTGCATCTCCAACCTCCAAGAAAGGGCCAGGCACACAGTATTTGCTCAGTAAGGATTTGACTCCCCGACACACGTTTTTATTCCAAATAGGCTCCTCTGGTCGCCGTTCAAAACCACACAGTTGGCAAATCTCAGCCAACTCCCAGCTCAGGCAGCCCCACTGTTTCTACATTCGCATGGAAAGTGTAATGGGCCATAAAATTGCATCCGTTAGCAGAGGCTTATACATATATTTTGCAAACATTTCACCCTATAAAAATATGGGGCCAAACTACAAAATCCTTGAGAGGCAGCAGCTGGAAGTATTAGTTGAAATTAGAGAGAGGATCATCATTTCCATTAAGCAGTGCCAAATTTTGTAATGCAAGTAACCTCTTCATGTTAACTCTAAGAAACTTCCTGCCTCATTAGGCAGATAAGGCATTCTATGATTCGGATACAGAATAGCCCCAGTGATAAATGAATCTCCTATATAACAATAGCGTCCACATCACAATTCCCCATTTTTGCAAAATTGCTACAAGCAAGGTAGCCTGATCCCGTTTCAGAGGCCTATTTTACTAGTCAGGGTAAGCTCAGCTATGCTATAGTAGTAAACAAACCTCATAGTCTCAGTGTCTTAATAACATAAAGTGACTTCTTCATACTGAAATCTGGGATATGAATAGAGCTACCCTACTTCATCTTGTAGTTAACACATCTAAAACATCTCCATGGTCTCCAAGGTCACTTACCACAGAAGAAGGGGGACGGAGGTGACATTTGGCTTTTACTTCCCTCAGCCCAGGAAAGAAACATCAATTCCATTCTCCATCCAGTGATCAGTACTAGTCATGCGGCCCCAACCTAACCACAAGGGAGGCAGAAAACACAGGGAAACGAGTGGACTATTTGTGACTGCTTATCATCCCTGCCGGAGAAGGCAATGGCACCCCACTCCAGTACTCTTGCCTGGAAAATCCCATGGGTGGAGGAGCCTGGTAGGCTGCAGTCCATGGGGTCGCTAAGAGTTGGACATGACTGAGCGACTTCACTTTCCCTTTTCCCTTTCATGCATTGGAGAAGGAAATGGCAGCCCACTCCAGCGTTCTTGCCTGGAGAATCCCAGGGACCGGGGAACCTGGTGGGCTGCCATCTCTGGGGTTGCACAGAGTTGGACACGACTGAAGCAACTTAGCAGTATCATCCCTGCCATCCCAGGCATGCCTCACCACCACCACCAGCACCCCTGCCTCCTTGGACTGAGAAAGGAAAGAGAACTGAGACACCTTTTTATTGACTTCTTTCTAACCTGGGCCCCACCTGAAGCTGCTTGAGTAGTTATCAATGTGCAGTTTATCTTCACAGTATAGAGAGTAAGCTTCGCCAGCAGCAGCCCCAGCATCTCCATTCTGGCTGTGGGTGCTAGGACAGTCACTTTAGCTTTCTCAGTCTTAGTCCCCTCATCTGAAAACAGTAAACAGTAGTACCTACCTCACGGGGCTTTGGGGATTAATCAGTTGGAAACATATATACGTTCAATAAGCACATGCCAGTAAAGTGATACTGGATCCAGAACCACGTGTGATCCTGTGACAAGAATTGATCAGTCTCAGTCAGTGTGTGTGGAGAAGGGGTGTGTGGCCACAATCTCTTGAGCAAACCCAGCAACAGAACCATCTAGATAAACCAACACTGGGCCATTGGCCACAGGGGAATGAGATTCTGATGGAGATTCTGATGAGAGAATGTTGGAGGCAGGTATTATTCAAAGGCAACTGGACACTACCCTGCTTTCTTCCCATGCCTCAAGATGGGAGCTTTCTTAGATGGAAGAAACTCTATTTCTTGTGTAAGTTCTTCTAGTATGATGCTAAAACTCGTGTATAAAACCCTGCAATTTAAGTAACAATGAAATATGGCACCCCACTCTATGGCTGGCCATTTCACTTCATATAAGATTTTGTATTTCTGTTCTAATTTTATGAAGAATTATACATTTGGGTTTTATATTTATAATAGGAAATTTAACCACTGTGGCTTAAGTAATTTGTGGGTTATTTGGTAGCTGCTATTCAGCTTCTCAGGTGGTGCTAGTTGTAAAGAACCCTCCTGCAAATGCAGGAGACAGAGGAGATGCAGGTTTGATCCCTGGGTCAGGAAAGTCCCCTGGAGAAGGGAATGGCAACCCACTCTAGGATTCTTGCCTGGAGAATCCCATGGAGAGAGAAGCCTGGAGGCTACAGTCCATAGAGCCACAAAGAGTTGGACACGACTGAAGCAACTTAGCACACGTGACATTCAGCTTCACAGTGATGTCAGTGTTGGCTTCATCATAATTCTCAATCTTTTCCCTCAATATTGCACGATGGCTGCCTCAGCTCCAACCATCACATCTGTATTCAAGGTAGAAAGAAGGAGGAGTCATGTCTATCCCATTTTTCCATTGCATCCAGAAAGCCAAAGATTCCCTGAAATATCATCCTTA
Source organism: Bos grunniens (assembly GCF_055505025.1). Taxonomy (NCBI): domain Eukaryota; kingdom Metazoa; phylum Chordata; class Mammalia; order Artiodactyla; family Bovidae; genus Bos; species Bos grunniens. The sequence continues at coordinate 9,963,862 of NC_141182.1, forward strand.
GCCCACTGCTATGATAAATTTCCACCTACATTTCACTGGCCAGAACTGTGTCACACAGCCACCTCTGATTGCAAAGGAGGATGGGAAAATTAAACTTGTTTTCTTACAAATATATATGTCTGGGAAAGGGTGTTAGGTCAACCAACCCATAACATTTGCCCCATGAACTTCTCCAAATAGGTTATGTGTGAGGGAAAGGAGGCATAGCATCCATTCCTTCGATCACCTGAAAATTCTGTGGTCGGTTCACTTGAATCCATAATTCCTCAACTGGAGGGTCGGGTCTTCGGCAGGAAGACAGCCTGAGATGCTTCTGCTTCTCCACTGAGAACTAAATGCCTGCGGCAGGCCCCAGCTCACTTCTAGTTGTTTACTGCTGTCCAAGGCACTGTGATTCTGGCGAGTATTGGGCCTCAGTGGAGCTCAAAATGGATATAAGCTCTTGGGTGCATTTTATTGATTTGGGCACAGGAGGGAAATTATACTGCTGAGGATTGTCACCCTGGCCAGTTAAAAACCCAAAGTAAATGAACTGAACAGACCTCCCCCTTAAATAGTGCTCAGAAATCGGAGAGCTGAAAAAATGTAAATGGGATTCATTAAGAGCTGCAGAATTAGCTTTCTTGTGGTGCTTTGATATGTTTTCCTTGCAAATCTCAAGAACTTTAGTTCGCAGTGAGTTTGAGACATGGTTGAGACTGTCTGACTTATGAGTGGGTTTAGTGGACAGGGGGGCCAATAAGAGGAGGTTCTTAATATGCCCATCTTACTTACAATGCCCACTGGCCCCTACCAACTGCCCTCTTGGGACCTCTTGGCATCTGAGCCTTCTGATTCTTTTATCTGCCTTGGGACAGTGTTTACACAGCATGTCAAAGTGCTAGCTGGAGTTAATTCTCTCTGTGCTCATTCTAACCCAAGAGAGTTGAATACTCAGGAATTTCTGTTATGTGTGGGATTTTGCCATCGGTGTTAGCAGGAATAATTATCAGATAACCTTTACCCCGTAGACTCACTGGCGTGGAATTATCAGGACCAGGGTGTGACTCCTACTCTGGGTGAGGCCAGCAGGGCAGCGCTGACGGCCCCAGGCTGCATCAAGCTGGCAGAAGTGTTTCGTTTGGCCTGTGCAGTGTTTTGAAAATAGGAGATTTCCTTTCTGAATAGCATTTCTGGCTTCTTTTGAAAAATGGGAAGACTTGATGACACCAGACAAGTGTTTGCACGTGTCAGGAACTGAGTGGCAGCTGCTTGTTTGGATCAGGGCAGCCATAGCTCCACCACACCCTGCCACCCCACACTCTGCCTAGGTTGCCTATTCACCCTCCCAGGAATTGCTAGCCACACAAAATCAGAATCGGCCTTTTAACAAGATCCGCTGGGGCTTCCTGTGCTCTGAAAGTGGGAGAAGCCCTGGCCTAAAGCAGAGTCTTCATCCTTGGCTGATGAGGAATCACCAGGACACCTGTGAAAAATCTACCTCCCAGGCTGCACCTCAAGAGCCGTCATCCTGCAGGGCAGGGACCTGAGAACACACACACTTAACAGCACTCCAGGTCACTCTGTTGCTCAGATAAGTTAGGAAAGCGCTGCTGAGAGAGCTTGTTCTCAAAGGTGGGTATGCATCAGAAGCACCCAGATGGCCTCTTATTGTTTAATAAAACATTACCTTGTTACAAGACCATCACATGAGCATTTTATTTAGAAATTAAGAAAAGTCAGATAAGCAAAAATAAGAACATTAAAAACATCATGGTCATCCTACCCAGAGACTAACAATCTTAACACCTTATTGTATGACCTATTTTTCCAGGCCAATATATATTTTTTATCCATTTTAACCCAAGTGTGATAGTACCATGCATGTTATTTTCAAACCTGTTTCTCTCAGTTAACAATCTCCAGTTTTTTAAAAGAAAAAAAAAAATTTGTTTTTAAATTTTACCCAATTGACCCAAAAATGTTCTTTACACTTCATTGTTCTATCTAAACTGAGATCCAGTCCAGGTTCCACACATGGCTCTGACCCTTCCATCCCTTGCTGCTGCTGCTGCTGCTGCTAAGTCGCTTCAGTTGTGTCTGACTCTATGCGACCCCATAGACAGCAGCCCACCAGGCTCCCCATCCCTGGGATTCTCCAGGCAAGAATACTGGAGTGGGTTGCCATTTCCTTCCATCCCTTATGTCTTTTATAATCCAGCACATTCTTCCCCCTCCCCCACTTTTTTTTCCTCTGAGAAATACTGACTCATCAAGGGAAAGTCTCAGCTTTTGGACTTCTTATCCAGTCACTTCCTCATGGTGTCACTTAGCTTGCTGCTATTTCTAGAGTAATTTTTCCTTAATGCCTGTGGACTCCACTAGAACTTCCTGAATTAAAGTCTTCAGCGGGTAGGGCCCGGCAATCTGTAGTGTTTGCAGTTTCCCCAGGTGGGTCTGAGTTTGAGAACTAAGTCATCCAGATCCATTCAGCAGGGAAAGATGACTTGGCCCCCAAATCTATCAGGAACCTTGCCTCATGCATCTGGATTCAGATAGGGTACTGAACTGTGATATATAAGAAAAATATACATTATATTACCTGGATGACCAAAATATTTTCCTCATATATATTTGGTCTTCCTCTGAGGTTCCTGGCTCATAGCTCCCCAATCCCTTGGAATTTCCCAAGTATTGAGAGTGGTTGAGGTGTCTTTTGTCATGTACAGGAGGTGACTTTTGGACAGCTCCTAAAAATGAGACCTAGTTAACAGTGGAGCCAGCCCTGTGACCAGAAGGTTGGAATTTTCCGTACCACCCTCTGACCTCTGGAGAAGGGAGGGCAGCTGGAGATGGAATTCAATCGTAGTAGGTGATGATTTAACCAGTCATTCCTATGTGATGATGCCTCCATAAAACAGGGGGAGGTGTGGGGAAAGGGCGCCCTCTGAGAGCGTGGGAAGGCCACGCCCTTTCCCCACACCTTGCATCTTCTCTCTGCATCTTTTCTGTCTGTCTGTTCCTGAGTTACAACCTTTTACAATAAACTGTGATCGAGTAACTGTTTCTCTGGGTTCTGTGAACTGCTCTTACAAATTAATTGAACCCAAGGAGAGGATCATGGGAACCTCTGATTAATAGCCTGTTGATCAGAAGTACAGGTAGCAACTTAGGTTTGCAACTGGAGAAAGAAGCAGTTTTATAAATCTGCTCCCTCAACCTGTGGAATGAGATGCTGTCTCTGGGTGGACAGGGAAGAACTGAGTTGAAGTCTTGGACCCCCTGCTGCAGTCCAAGAACTGTTTGTCGAAGGTGTGGCGAACACCCCCAACACACACACACACACCCACATGTTGAAGTCAGACACTAGCAGAGATACTGTGACATCAAAGTCTGGAGTCTGTGATGCTTTGACTAATGGGATCTGAGCATGGCTGTTTGTTTATCCTTTTTCTGTGATAAGAAAGTCAACTTTGCTGGAAGGAGCCTCTATCTGAGGCTGGCAGCTGGGAAATTTTCTAAGCCTTTAGCTATGCTTGTAATTTTCCCATCAAATTTCACTCTGAGTTCCGGCTCATGATAACAGGCCATGTGTGACTGAGTTGGGATACAGGAAACCTGGAGCACTCCAAAACATTTTCAGATACTTGATTTGAAGCTAAAACACTCAAAAACACTTGCCACGAACTAAGTCCTTTCACACGGTTTCAAGCAGGTGTCTGTGAGCTCAGAGATATGAGGGCTCTGAGCGGCCTTCTGGTCTCCCAGCAGGCCTGTGGACAGTGGTCTCAAGCCAGGAACTAGGATCTGAAGCCCCACGTTTCCCAAAATCTACATACATACTTAGGAGGCAGTACCCTGGTACAGTGGATTTTATGTCCCATCCCCATGATGAATACGTTCATTTTATCCATGAGACCAGCCACAAAGATTTTTAGTTTGCCTGAAGGTAGTGTGTGATTTTGAGATGTGATCAGGAATTATCATTCCCACAATGAACATCACCAACAGGAACTGTTAGCAGTCACTTAATAGGCCCCCCAACTCCAAGACTTATTAGCTCACCCCCCACCCCTGCTTCCCTGACAGCCACACCCAGAGATCAGACTGTCTCCATTGATTCTAACACTTGAAAAGTTAAGAAAACTGTGTTCTGGGACATGGTTCTCAAACTTGGGCATCACTTAGATTGCTTTTTATCTTTTAATTAAAGGAAAATATTATTAGAAAGACATTATGTGTGTTGTAGAAATTTAGAAAAGTCAGATAAGCAATACTAACATGAAATCACCGTGGTCATGCCACTCAGAAATGACAGCTATTAACAGCTCAGTGCATGTCTTTGTAGACAATTTTCTAAGCAGATTTATGGGTGCATGTTTATGGATTAGCCTCTGTTTTATATTTTCTTCTCGGTGGAGAGTTTTCTCCATCTCACTGCAGCTTCCCTCTCAAGGAGCTCACACCGTGGCCTCACCCTGCCAGGGTCTGGATGAATTGTCTGAAAGGCCAGCTTTCCTTTGGGCTCTACAGAGTGGTAACCACAGCGCGCTGGGTGACCACAGCTGGTATGCGGCCACGATCCAAGGGGATCTTCATTCCTTGTGTACTTTCCTTTCCACTTGCTTCTAGCTGGGGCTTCCTCCTCACCTCAGAAATGCACAACAGCTGTCTTAGCTCAGGCTCCTATAACAAAATACCATAGATTGAGCAGCATAAGCAACAAGATCTATTTCCTGTGGCTCTGGAGGCTGGAAGTCCAAGATGGAAGTGCCAGCAGATATATTTCCAGCTGGCTTCTCTCAAGTGATAAAAGCTAGGGAACTCACATGCCCTCCAGACACCGTGGTGACAAGCTGGGTCATGCCCACCTTCCTGTCCAGCTCCGCAGCTCTGGGGCTCTTGCAGCCCACTGGGGCTCTCAGAACACAGACAGTCTTCCCTCTGGTGGAGAGGGCTCCTCGCAGGGGTCTCTGAAGCAAGGGAGGGAGAGCCTTGAGTCAGGGAGGTCTGCTTTCACCACCTGCTGCTGAGCAGGTGCCAGGAAAACCCACCAGAGCTGACCCTGGGCTGATCAGTGACCTGGCTCTTAGCAGACTGCACCCGGCTTGCTCTTCTTCACTTTCGGAAGGTTTCACTCCTAACTCAAATCGTGCAGTGGCACCTGCTGGTGGGGCTGGATATGTGGGGTCAGAACCCCCAGGGTGGGAGCAACCTCTTCTGCATGTGACCCCAGGGGCCCTGAGAAGCCAATAAATACCTAAGATATTCTTTAGTACCCTTCTCTGACATTCATAAAAGTCTTAACCCGTTTCTGCATGTTTTTTTTAAATGATGAATTTCAAGTATAATAAATATAAAGGAAAAATAATAGAATGTCTAAGTTAATATGTAAGTGCTCAGGTGTGACCACCCTGGAGAGATACCAAAGTTTGTCCAAGGGGAGAATCCTTACCCAAGCTCGATCACCACGAAGGCATCAGCCACAGATGCAGATGGCCACAGATCTGTTTTTCCTGGTCACTCAAATGACACTTAGAGACACCATCAGTTATGTGATTTTCCAGAACTGGTAGGTTTTGGTACAAATAAAAAAGCCCTTCTCTGTTGACCCAGTGTCTGCATCCTGATGGAATGCAGAGTGTATGCCAGAGTGTTTGGGGTCTACCTGTGAGATTTGAGTCAAGTGCAAGACCCAGAGGGTCATAAATAGATGAGAGTTGTATTATTCCCACCAGAGTCTGGCCACCGGGGTCCTTCAACATTTGTGTGGGAAATTCTATATGGTATAAGGCCCCATGGACCACAGGATGCCTGCTGTCCATTGCCACCTCCCACTAACATCCCTAACTATTGTGAGAACCAAAAAACTCCCCCTACTCAAATACACCCCTAAGCATATTGCTTCTATTGTCTTCTTTGAATGACTTCAACAGCCTGAATTCCCATCCCAACTCTACTGCCTAGTAACCTCTGGCCCTTTGCGAGCCTCGGTTTCCTCATGAACAGAATGGGTGCACGGAGGAAGTTCAACAGCAGCTCCTATCTCAAAGGCCACTTAGCACAATGCTTAATAAGGTAGAAGTATTAAACGAATGCTAGGTATTACCTATCATTTATATTATGTATTATTTATGAGTGTTCTTAAAATCGCCATGAGTGAACAAGTGCTTTAAAGCAATGAGCTAGGATTCTGAATGCTATTTCATGGATTTTAGAGAACCAAATTAGATTCTGGAGCCTCAGTTATCGTCATCATGGTTCCCCTGCTGGAGCTCTGAAGCTGTTTCTCAAGAATTCACAGCAAGGACTTCACAGGAAGGCTCACCTTGTCTTAGACATGTGCTCTGGAATCACTTGGCCTTTGTCACTGAATGGGTTCAGGCCCTCACACAGGGCCACAGTGTCCCCAAACTGGGCCCTAAGTTGAGATATAAAACAACAAAAGATGCCAGAAATACAGCCTGGTTCAAAGACAGACACAGCATACGTAAAAGAATAGCAATGTAAGAGCTTCTGCAATTACACACTAAATTATTGGTGCCATCTTTAAATTATGTTAGAAATAGAAAAACGAAAAGCTCAGTGTAGGCGGGAGAAAGCTTCTAGAAGGAGGGAGGCTGGAGTTGGCCCTCAAGGATCGGGGGGCATCTGGGTCAGGGGAGGGTGGAAGAATGAGGCCTGGCTGGCCTGGATGGAGAGTGGTGCCCAGGCCTGGGCCACAACCCTTTCAAGAGCCAGAGAAAATTCCAACTAGAAAAAAATACATATATAGGACATAAGGCAATATCAGAGTGTCATAGATATTGAAAGTGTGACCCCAGGGATACACCTGGTGATATTTCCTGAGACAGGTCATCCAGAGCTGGTGCTAAGCTGATGGCAAGTGGTGCCCATGGAAATGCTGCCTCTGGGTGGGCAAGAGCATTTGGCTCTGCACTGGCTTCTGTAGTCTGGGAAAGGAAGTGTTCTCATGGGAATATTATCCTCGCCTTTGGGAGGGGCTGTGGGAACACGCAGTTACTGCTGGGGGAACTTTCCAAGCGTACGTGCTGGTTTACGATGATGATGAATGATGGGCTCAGGACTGAGCCAAAGCAATTCTTTTTCTGGAGGTGGCATGAGAATCCTGCCTGGGGTTCCTGCTAGGAGCCAGTGCCAGAAGCTATGACTCGGAGGCAAGGTTCACGTTTACTGGAATGCTGCATCCACTAGGAACCAGGGTGCTGCTGGGCCATGTTCCCTGGCCCAGAGTTTTGTGTGGACAGGGTGCAAGCCTGTGACAGCAGTGATGTCTCCCGTCAAGTCCAGGCATCATGCTGAATGTATGCATTCATTCATTCAACAAATACGTGTTAATGCTGGGCTTCAGACCTCCTGGAGTAGAGGTCTCCCTCTAGTAGAAGAAGACAGTAAGCAAGGTATATAAGAAGACGTGATCTTTGCTGGTGGCTCAGTGGTAAAGAATCTGCCTGACAATGCAGAAGACATGGGTTCCATCCCTGGGTCAGTAAGATTCCTTGGAGGAGGAAATGGTAACCCATTCTTGCCTGAAAAGTCCCACAGACAGAGGAACCTGGTGGGCTATAGTCCATGGGATCACAAAAGACTCAGAGACAACTTAGCAACTAAACAACAACAAATAAGATGTAGAGTATATTAGGTGATGAGAGTTCAAGAGAAAACAGCCTGAAAATGGATACACGGCACTGGTGTAAGAATGGCGGTGGGATTTTTCAACAGAGTAGTCAAGGAGAGTGTCTTGGGGCAAGTAAGACGTGAGCGCAGCCTGAAAGGGGTGAGTGACATCTGTCACTGGAGGAAGAGCATTCCAGACAGAGGAAGTGGTTTGCGCAAAGGTCCTCAGGCATGGGCATGCTGGCTTGTTGGAGAGGGACTGTAAGAAGGCAAGGAGGGTGGAGTAAAGTGAGACGGCAGAGAGAAGCAGGAGGAGGTGTCTGGGAGAAGTCAGGGGAGCAGATGCTCTCCATCCGTAAGGCATCGTAAGGGGCCAGGTTTACTCACACAGAAGGGCAAGCCAGTGAGGAATCCAAGCAGAGTGCTGCAGCCTGACTGTCAGTTTGCACGGCCTCCCTGGCTGGGGTCTGGGAAAGAGACTGAAGTGGGGGAAAATGTAAGGGAACAGTGAGGAGGCTGTTTGGGCAGACTGGTGAATCCAACCAGGGCGGGCGCCCTGGTGGCAGTGAGTGACAGGGCAGTCCTGCGTGTATTTGGGAGGCAGAGCTGCCAGATTTGCTGATGAATTGTATGCATGCCATGGGAGAAAAAGTCAAAGAACATCCAATGCCCGTGACCCCAACAACCAGCTAGAGACCGAGTTCTCCGTGGCAGGTATATCGCCACCCCCTCCAGCAGAGACACCTGGAAGCTTTGATAGTTAGAAGTTACTTTCTTTCAGAGTGACTTCCTTTCCCTAACAGTACCAAGAGCTGCAAAGCTTGACCTCCTGAAGGCTTGGGGTGTGAGGTAGGGTGTGATGGTTTACTCTTCTGGAAGACCCTCTCCCCAGCCCTCCCACATTGAAGCGTTGGGCAGAGGGTCCTCCCAGAGTTTCCTTTCAGCCCCATCGCTGTTCAAGGATGACAGAATATAGACCTATGTCAGTAGTACTAGCAGGCTGCAGCTGTTGATGCAATAAAGTAGGAATCTTGTAGTTATTAGAAGTTGAGGTCAGCTGGAACAAGAATTCCAAATGGTTTCCGCATGGAAAACTAACAAATTAAGTAATAGATTATTAATTAAATCAGCCGAATTTGTTTTGTTTGGCTGCACTACATGACTTGTGGGATCTTCGTTCCCTGACTAGTGATCAAAGCCAGGCCCTTGGCAGTGAGAGCACAGAATCCTAAGCACAGGAGAGCTAGGGAGTTCCCAGTATTATCATTTGCACATCCGTTTCCTGATCTGGAAAAGGGGGTGACCCATTCTCTACCTCACTGGACTGCTGCGAGAAGGATAAACACGGCGTGCAGTGCCTGCTTCTGGCATAAGCGGACCAGTGGTCTTCATCTGTCACGCGTCAGCTCATTCCCTCCTGTCGTCTTCAGGAGACGCAGAAGGAGCCCAAGTCCCTCCTTTCTCTGCTGTTTTATTCATCCTCTCCCTTCAAACCCGTTTCTTCTGTGTCAGGTCATAGTTATTTTTTTAATCACAGCAGCACTTTTTATCAAGTGTCTATGAAGAGTCAAGTCCTTTCTTAGGGGCTTCAAGTGAGCTCTCTCTAATCCTCACCTGCTGGCAAAGTGAGAGGCGTGCTAGTCATGCACAGGGAGGCTCTTGAGATGAATGACTTCTCCAAGGTTAGGTCATTTAGGAGGGAAAATCAGACTTAAACCCTGGACGGAGAGTGTGAGGTCACACCATGAGTGATGATGGTGATGAAGAGGAGGCAATGGTGATGGTGATAAGTAGAGGCTGGTGGAGAGAGAGGAAAGAAAGAAAGAACATAGATGGACCGCCAGACTTTGTTGTTAGGATGTTCTGTGCTTTGACGAATCCTTACTATGCCCTTTAGAGGTTGCCCCTACTATTGCCCCACGTAACAGCTGAGGAAACTGAAGCTCTGTGAGTGTCACACAGCCTCAGGGTGGAGACACAGGGCTCGGAATCCGAGCGGCCTGGTGTCTGAAGCCTGAGCCTTGATGCTATGCTGGGGTGCCAGCCTTGGGTGCCATTTGTTCATAATCTCCCGATCGTACCCCCTAGCACATCCCTTCATGGCCATGGGCATCCCCTTCTTCTCCCCAGGGCATGCCTCTCCCAGGAGGTTGTGTGTCCCCAAAGAACTCTGGGGATCGCAGTGGTACAAGTGTCACTTTGATTAAAGAAATACAGCTGGTGGAAGCACCTTCGTCCTGAATTTCAACCAGTCAAGAAGTTCAGCCCTTCAGTCAACAGCAGGGTCACTTCTCATCAGCCGACGTGTGTTCTTTCACAGGCTGTGATGTGTCTTGATTTCTCTCAGGGTCCCCTCAAATGCTCGAATTTGGGGAAAAAAAAAAAAAAACACTAGAAGTGTATCCACAAGCAAACATTCTTCTGCTCTGCTGTGACTTTTAGAAAGTCTAGTTGTTCTTGATATGCAAACTAATCTGTAAGGAAAGATAGCATGGGAGAGAATCAGGATGCATTATTCATCGGGAAACAGCATCGAGTATTTTGGAAATGAGAGCACGCCAGTGTTGATTTAATACCACCCCAGTGCTTAGGAGGAATTCAGTTAGAGATACACTTGTAGCCTGAAGAGTTGCTTATTTGATAAGTTATGAGAGGTGTTTTGAAGACATTATGCCCATGTGAAGCTGGAGATGGAATTGTTTATCTTTATATCTTCTTATCCTGTTTCTCCAGTGAGATGGCAGAACTCTTAATGGTAAGAGTAAAGTGTTATACCTGCCTATAACTGCAGTGCCTGGCACTTTGCCCTCTGTCTTCAGAGCAAAAGAAATCTTTGTTGTAAATGAGGCAAGCCCCCAAAAAGGAAGCCTTCGAGAACTAACCCAGAGCAGTTCACCTCCCTTCTGAGACTCCAGCTTTACCCCAGGTGCTCAGTGTCCACACTTGGTCTCTGCACAGGTTAAGAAAGGCCTCTGCTGTCATGCAGGGGGAAAAAGTGTCCACGTCTTTAGCCAGTCATATGTAGAGGCATTTATTCAATGAATCAGAGGTTCTCAACCTTGACGGGTGGTTTTCAACCTTAAGCGAGCATCACAGTCACTAGGAGGCTTGCTGAAATACTGACTGTGGGGCCCACTACCTGGGCCTCTTACTCCCTAGGTATTCATTTCTTAGGGCTGCCATAACAAATTCACCTTAAAGTTGGTGGTTTAAAACAACAGAAATTTATTCCCTAACAGTTCTGGAAGCCAGAAGTCCAAAATCAAGGTGTGGGCAGGGCCACACTCCCACCAGAGGCTCCAAGGAAGCCTCTTCCAGCCTTTGGTGTCTCCAGGGCTGCCATGGCTCATGACTTCATCACTGAAGACTCTACCTCCATCTCCACATAGACTTCTCTCTCTGTCTCAAATCTCCCTCTGCTTTTCTCTTATAAGGACACTTGCCCTGAATTTAGGGTCTACCTTGATAATCCAGGATGATCTCTTTTTGAGATACTTAGCTTGATTAAACCTACAATGGCCCATTTTTAAAATAAGGTGCATTCACAGATTGTAGGGATTAGGACCTCACATAGCTTTTAGGAAGCTGTCGTTCTTCAGCCCACTACAGCAGGCCTGGAATGAATCTTGAAAAAGTCACATTTTTTGCATTTTTAACACGTTCACCATTGATGCTGTAAGTAGCTCAGAGGTTGGAATATGAGGGCTGGACTGCTGCTTTGAAAAGAGAGAGAAATAATACAATGCCTTCTTTGAAATAGCACCTTTTCTTTAGAGTACTTAAAATAGATTTTATCTCTTGGGATTGATTTATGGTATCCATTAAGCAGGATGCATAGCTCTACCACTGGAATTAATTTTTAAGTTGCTAACCCTTAATTATTTGTAGAAGATAGTACAAAAAATGTTGGAAGCAATTTGGAAATAGTCTTTCTATTTGGTCTATAATGGATGCTATTTAAAACAATGGCTTTTCATATTCTCATATAAATGATGCTGCTAACATTCAAAGGCACAGACTGTTCAAGTGCTTTGTACCCTAAAAAGTATATGAGGATCATCAGACTGTACACAGTGATTTTTCTTTGCCATGGCATGTTTCAGAAAAATGTTGTGTTTCTGAAGAAAGAACACTTAATTCTGGATTCGGATCCTGAGTGTGCTCCTTTTTTGTTTGTGAAAAGTTGGGTCTTTGTTTCTTGTCTAAACAGTGTGGGTGATAATATTTTGTCTTAATAATTAGCAAGTTTATTATGATGATCAATTAAGAGCACTTTGTAAACTGTCAAGTGTTTTGAAACGTGTTTTCTCTATAACGATGAGGCGGAGAATAAATACAAAGTGTAGCTAATTCGTGGAAATCTCTGTACTAAAGTTAGAATTCTTAGGAAGAATTCTAGCCCAAAATATGCTAATTTGGCTCCTCCCGTGTATTGCATTTTACGAACGTGACCACAGTATTTACTATCTCGTGTAGCCTTCTTCAGTGTGACCTTGATACTCCTTTCATGGTTGTGGGGACTTTATCGTATCTTCTTGGGTCTAAGTGGACTAGGGACTCACTTGTGCACAGTAAAATGCAGAGATGACTTCTGAACCAAGGTTGTAAAAGGCCAAGCAGCTTTCACTTTGTTCCCCGGGAATCTTACTTTTGTTGTCCTTCCACACTGCGGCCACCATGCTGTTTGGAAGCCCAAACTAGCCCACACAGAGAGACCACATGGAGAAACCCTGAGACCACATGGAGAAAGCAAGAAAGTGGTCCTAGGCCAGCCAGTGCCCACCCCACCACCCCAGCTACATCCATCCTCCAGCTGCACCCCAGACCCCAAGCCAGAACCCTAGAACCAATCCAGCTGAGCCCTTTCTGGATTTCTGAGCCACAGGAACCCCAGGAAGTAATTACAAGCCTTGTTATCATCTTGAGCCTTTGTTATCATCCAAGCTGTAGGATAGTTTGTTACACAAAAGATAACTGAAACATCCCATGTAAATCTGATAATGGAACCAATGGTCTGATTATCAATGATGTGTTGAAAAGACTGTTGTTGTAGTTAATCAAATGTGCAATCCCTTCCAGCCCCACACACCCCCACGTACAGCCCTTTGGCTACTTACTTATCCTTTTAATTTCAAATGCACCTTCTAGTAACACTCTAGAGGTGATTCCCTTTTATGCTAATAAGCAAGTTCTATGCTTCCCAGCCCTACTTTCAGTTTGTATTAAAGCTTTTCTTTGAGTAAAATTAATCAGCGTTATGTCTCTTCCACTGGACTCCGGGCTCCAATGACAGGGGCTCTGTTAGTTCGTCCTTACCTTTCCATCCCCTTTTACCTAGAATAGTGCCTGGCACCTAGTAGGCATTCAAATAAATAGCCATTGTTGACGAATGAACAAACAAATGAGGATTGTACCCAAGTCATTGAAACATATTCTCAAGTTTATATAAAGGATATAAATATGAACAAATGCCCAAAATGTAGTATGTGATACAGCACCTCATTAATTCGCTATGATTGTGTGCTGCCTAAAGGCAACATCTGTGTTCTCAATTGTTCCCTTATAATGCCCGCCTTGAGATCCTGCAAGAAATCAGAAGGGAAGGAGCATCCTCAGGCCGGGAAAATTCAGAAGGGTTTCTTTGGAAAGGATTAAAAGTTGAGAAAACTTAGAGTGCGTCTTGGGACCCCTTCATGGCTGCAAAAGGAATGACTTTTAAAGAAATCGATCCAGGAATGTCTGCATGGCTGCCCTTTTTCTTGTTGTAAATTTCCTCACAGTGAACACGGATATTGGAGAGGGAGTGTTTGGTTTTCTGGCATTCAGATGCAGAAGTTTGTCTGCTTTCTTGGGCAGGCTTCTCATCTCTTGACCTGTATGTAGGCTGTGAGCTGGGAGGGGTATCAGATGGCTCAACACCAGGGCACCAGTTATGATGTCAATTCTGTAAATGATGCCCCCGGGGGGACAGTTGCCATGTGAATAGAGCCTCATAAACTAATGTATCCTTTGTCAATCTGTGTCTTCCCCGCTGCTTCAAAGATGTACAAGCCATCCCATGCCTGTGATGTTATCCATCCTTTGATGCTTCACCACACTGAGGCTCTAATAGGTCCCTGAAAACATAGATTTGTAGGTAGATATAAGATGGTGACTTGAATTGGGTATGAAATGGGTCCCATAAATCCTTAATCTTTCCATTTGGCCCACAAATTGTCCTTGTTGCCTTGCATGACTGGTGGCCTTCACTTGAGATCCACTCAAGCCTACTGAGATGATTTTAAATGTTGGCACTGTAAGCCAGTCTATTACTATCATTCCTGGGACTAATGACGGCAGTAATTACCCTAAATTCTTTAGACAAATGATCTCCTCACAACAATCCCATGAAATGCATATACTAATAACATTCCCATTTTAGGGATTAGAAAAACAGAGGCACACAGAGGTTCAGAAATTTTACTAGTCACATGGTTATGTAGAAGAGCTCAAGTCTGAACCCAGCCTGGTTCCAGAGCTTAAGATCTTGAGGAGTCCTGGCCCTCCAGGGGCCATCTAAGGAATGACTTTTTGAAAAAAGAAGAACGGGAGGTCCAAGAATGTGAATGCTGCTATCGTTTTTTCTTGCTGTTGTATGTTTCCTCATAGCACACACAGGTGTTTGAGATCAAATTTTTGGTTTTCTGCCACCCTGAGGGCTACTGTGAACTTTGATTCTATAAACTACCCCACTGCTATCATCATTGTTATCGCTGGTATTTTTGTTATTATCCATTCAGCTGAAATGTCTGTCTCCCAGAATGCCTCCTATTGACCCAAATGTTCTACCACCTCTCAGTTTTGTGTCTTATACAAGCTCACCCTCACCAATTATGGATAAGTTGTACAACAGGGCAGAGAATAGTGACCCACCCTCAAAAGAGCTGCCTCTGGCATGTCACTGCACCAGGGGCATGTGATTATCTAGGATGCCTTAACTCTACCAGGTTTTATTAGCCAAATCGCAGGTATCAACCCACAGAAATACTACAGGCCAGTTCCTTTTGCTGCAACTAAAATACACCTAACCCAGTAATTCTCTCCAGAAAGCATGACCTGTTTTCCATGATTTGATGGTGAACTCAGGTTGGCTCCTGCACCTCGTTTTTCTCACTTAGGAAGTGGGGACACTAACTGCTGTGTACACTGGTGCCATTTAGGTGCTGTGACCCAGGTCAAGCACCAGCACTGTGCCTGACACATAAAAGCCAGCAGGAAGTCAGAAGTTACATCTGCCACTGTCGCTGATAACGACATGAATGATTAATAAATTAATAAGCAATTTGGGTCTTAGTCTTCTTTGAATTAAATTATACTACCTAATTTAAGACTATATTAAATAAGACTATATTTTCTTTTTTTTTAACCCCATTCCCTTTAAACTTAGATATAATATGTACCCTTCTGCTTGTTTGTGTGTCCAAATGTTTAAATTCAATTTAGATCCTAATATTTTAATCTCACCAATAACCAGTTACAATGTGCCCTTAGGGAGGACGCCCCTTCTTAAGCATGTCTGTGCTCCCTTTGCCAATCTGATTTACAGTGTGACATTTGGTGCCCTCAGCTGCTTCTGAAACCCAAGGGGCAAATTGGTTACCTAGCAACCACATAAACGCAATTGCTAACAGTAGAGTTTAGCCCCATTTTGTTATAATGAAATAATATCTTCCAAGAATGAAAAGCTGAGGTGTGCTCCATGAGGTGGGTGCTTTGGAGAAAAACTGCTGCTTCAAGACAGATTAGCAAAGCAGGGACTGTTCTGGTCATCCCCTGGTTTTCAGTGGCTCATCGTTTTCTTGAATGGAGGTCCACCTGGGAGTCCTTGGTCGAGGTGAAGAGCTGCCACATTTGGTTTGCCCAGCAAGCTTTAAACACTTTGTAAACTTGGGTACTTTGGGGTGGAGTAGGGCGTTTACAACTGGTAGTACCATTCCCAGGTCACCTCACACAGGCCCGCCTGGCCCCCAAAGACATCTGACTTTGAACCCCTTGGGGAAGAGCATCTCAATGTTCCTTTCTTCTCCCAAAATGAAATCCATAGATAACATTACTACTGACACATGGGATTTGGAAACAATTCTCAGTGTTATACCATGACTTTAATACAGTTATAAAGGAGAAATAAAAGGGAAGTAATTTACAGTAAATAATGTATATTTAAAATATATATAGACATGACTACAGGGGGAGATAAAATGATTTAGTCAGATGTTTACACCTATTTGCATTGAATCAGATTGGATTTGGGAGAAGCAAGAGGACTAAGAATCCATTCTGTAGACAAGATCCTGGAAAAGCAGAGGCACAGTGAGCATGAAGATGAAACAGTATAGATTAAAATCACACAAAAGGCCCTCTGTTTATATAGAGCAGGTCCTTTACTCAGAGAATTACACAGAAGCTTTCGGGTTGGGAAGACCCCCTGGAGAAGGGAATGACGACCCACTCCAGTATTCTTGCCTGAAGAATTCCATGGACAGAGAAGCCTGGCAGCCTACAGATCATAGGGTTTTGCAAAGAGCTGGACACAACTGAGCAACTAACATTTTCAGGGTTTTTTTCACTTTTTTTTTTTTTTTTTCGCCTACGTGAGTGCTGGATGGGACCTTGAGAGTAAAGTTCAAAATGGGATAATTCTTTATTGAGGGATTGTCCTTCCAATTTTAGAACTTCTGGCATCTCTGGCTGGGCTCAGTTAAGTTCAGCTCAGTTCAGTCACTCAGTCGTGTCCAACTCTTTGCGACCCCATGAATCGCAGCATGCCAGGCCTCCCTCTCCATCACCAACTCCTGGAGTTCACTCAGACTCACGTCCATCGAGTCAGTGATGCCATCCAGCCATCTCATCCTCTGTCCTCCCCTTCTCCTCCTGCCCCCAATCCCTCCCAGCATCAGAGTCTTTTCCAATGAGTCAACTCTTCGCATGAGGTGGCCAAAGTACTGGAGTTTCAGCTTCAGCATCATTCCTTCCAAAGAACACCCAGGGCCGATCTCCTTCAGAATGGACTGGTTGGATCTCCTTGCAGTCCAAGGGACTCTCAGGAGTCTTCTCCAACACCACAGTTCAAAAGCATCAATTCATCGGCACTCAGCTGTCTTCACAGTCCAACTCTCGCACCCATACATGACCACTGGAAAAACCATAGCCTTGACAAGACAGACCTTTGTTGGCAAAGTAATATCTCTGCTTTTCAATATGCTATCTAGGTTGGTCATAACTTTGCTTCCAAGGAGTAAGTGTCTTTTAATTTCATGGCTGCAGTCACCATCTGCAGTGGTTTTGGAGCCCCAAAAAATAAAGTCTGACACTGTTTCCACTGTTTCCCCATCTATTTCCCGTGAAGTGATGGGACCAGATGCCATGATCTTCGTTTTCTGCATGTTGAGTTTTAAGCCAACTTTTTCACTCTCCTCTTTCACTTTCATCAAGAGGCTTTTGAGTTCCTCTTCACTTTCCGCCGTAAGGGTGGTGTCATCTGCATATCTGAGGTTATTGATATTTCTCCCGGCAATCTTGATTCCAGCTTGTGTTTCTTCCAGTCCAGTGTTTCTCATGATGTACTCTGCATATAAGTTAAATAAGCAGGGTGGCTGGGCTACTGAAAGCCAATTGACTCCTTCACTGACGACAGCAACAGAAAGCCACCCTAAAGACTTTCCATCTTGGATTTCGATACTGTCCTAGTCTTGGTGCTTGGTCTGATTTCTTACTTCCCCCACCCCAAACACTAATCCATTTATCCATTCATAATTGATAGAATTCATGGTCCACATGAAATGCTTAGTTAACACAGAGTCTGGGCCAGAAGAAGAGCTTGGTATAGGAAGGTGGTATTAGGCTCTTCTGAATGCATCAGTCACTACTTCCTTCCTGTGTAGGATCATTGACATGAGCACGATAAAGTACATGTATGTAGTATTTTACATGCACACATCAAATATCTCATAGGAGTAGACAGTGAAAAATCTTGTGCCAAAATCCTCCTCAATGCCCCTCCCCAGGGCAGCTATGGTGTATTGTATGTGTTCCCTGCAATCTTTGTTTAGAGGCAAACATATATATCCCTTTTGCAGTGTTTTTCCAGTGATAAAAGCCTTCTTTACAGCCAGTTCTGCATCCCACATTTCCACCAACCCTTCCTTTTGGGGACTGTGTATGGATCTTCCTCATTCTCTTTAATGCTTACATGATAGTTCATTTTATGGATGAACTGTAATTTTTAAAAACATTGGTAAGGTTGTTGTTTTTATAATACAGAAATGTCTAAAGCAGAAAACAAAGTAGCCCATAACCCCAGGATCCAGAAGAACGAGTTAACATGTTTCTTTTAGCAAAAGGAAATAGATGCAGATGGTAAAAACTAAGAAGGGGAAGGGGGGCAGGCCACAGCACAATATGAAAAGTCAGACTCTGCTTTCCTCTTCTCCAGCCCCGATGCCTCTCCCCTGAAACAACTATATTAACAGTAAGTGCCCTGTGTGTTCTTCCAGAAAAAAAAGAAAGAATAGAGATACACTAGCTATGTAGGGTAAGCAAAGTCCCCACCCCAACCCCACCAAGATGCGTGCATCCCAGTCCCAGAAACCTGTGAGGATGTTACCCTAGATGGTAAGGGGGACTGTGAAGACATGATTAGGTTAGGGAGCTTGATTTAGAGAGGTTATCCTCATGATCTCAGTGTGATCTCTTATTAAGAGAGATGCAGGTGTTCAGAGAGGGAAGAAGGTTCTGTGCTGCTGGTCTTAAAAACAGAGGGAGGATAAACGTCCGTAGACAGATGGATGGATAAAGCAGCAGTGGTACATATATACAACAGAAGAATGAAATCATGCCATTTACAGCAACATGGATGGACTTAGAGATCGTCGTACGAAGTGAATTAAATCAGAAAGAAAAAGACGAGCTTCACACGATGTCACTTACATGTGAAATCTAAAAGAGGTGATACAAACAAACTTATTTACAAAGCAGAAATAGACTCACAGAGATAGAAAAGAAATTTAGTTTACCAAAGAGGAAAGGGCAAGTAGTGATCAATTAGGAGTTTGGAATTAACAGACATACCCTACTCTATATAAAATGGATAACCAACAAGGACCTACTATATAATGCAGGGAACTATATTCAATATCTTATAATCGCCTATAATGGGAAAGAATCTGAAAAAAGAATATATGACTGAATCACTTTGCTCTACCCCTAAAACTAACACAACCTTGTAAATTAATTATATTTTAATTTAAAATAAAATTTTTAAAAATGTAGAAAGGGGATCAAGTGCCAATGAATGCCTGTGGTCTCTTAGTAGCTGCAAAAGACAAGGAAACAGATTCTCCTCTCGAGCCTGCAGGAAAGAATGCAGCTCCCTCTAACCACTGCGGAATTCTGGACTCCGAAACTATTAGGGAGTAAATCTGTATTGTTTTAAGCCACTGAGTTTGGGGTCACTTGTTACAGTAGCTATGGGAAACTGATAATCTAGCACATATTCATTTTCATTTGCTTAAGGGCCATACTCTGCACATAGACTCAGTTATTCTTTACTAATCCAGCATCTTGTTACCTAGTTTTTCACTGCCCCAGGTCTTTCCCTAAGTTAGGTTTACAAACACCTGTGCTTGGTGGGTCACATTGTGACCCTCTTGGCTTCCCTCTCAACAGGAGGAAATATAGCTGCTTAGTTACAACGAAAAAGGACATGGATGCAGTTGGAACAGGCTGTAGACACTCTCAGGGTCCCTTGTGACAGGAGCCCTCAGCCCTCCTGGATCTGAGCTGCAGCTCCAGTGGTCTCCCCACCCTCCACACCAGCATCAATCCTCTTCCAAACCCAAGGGTGTTGCATACCAGTACAGGACAGCTTAGAATGTGTAGAGTTAGTATCTCCAGAGGTAGCTGCAAGCTAGTCAGGGACAGGGGTTGGGGGGTCGATGTCCAGCCCCATCTATGGAAGGGCAGTTCTGAGACTAACTCTACCTACTTTCCTGGTGGTGCCCTTTGGGGCTGGGGCCGTTCCCCATGTGGTACCCAGCTCAGTAACACATGTCTATAGACTTCTTTCTTTCCTTATCTTCCTCTGAACCCTCACTCCTACCTCCTGAATTTAACTCCCCAAATAAGCCGCCTGCTCTCAAAGTCTTGTCCCAGACTCAGCTCCAGGGGAAGCCAAAGTTAAGTGCCAACCCTTTTCTTCTAGCTGAAGACTCTTTAGTCATTCTCCTAAACCTTAACTTAGGGACTTACCAGGTGGGTGCTAGTGGTAAAAAAAAAAAAAAAAAAAAAAAAACTCACCTGCCAATGCAGGAGATGCAAAAGACTTGGGTTTGATCCCAGGGTAGGGAAGATGGCAACCCACTCCAATATTCTAGCCTGGAAAATCCCATGGACAGAGAAGCTTGACGGGCTACAGTCCACCCGGTCACAAGAGCTGGATATGACTTAACAACTAAACCAACACCACTACTTTTTCTAGCTAGCTTACTGTGACTCTAACTCAAAAAAAAAAAAAAAAAAAGCTTCTAATCACTGGTTCTAATACAAATAAAGTGTAGTGATTCATTAATCTCCTTAGCCTATAATTGCAAATTGGGTTTTCTCTAGAATGTACCTAAGGAGGTAGGTGCCCATTAAGCAGTTCAGGGGAGTTTTATTTAAGCTGCAAATAAAATTAGTTTACTCATTTTTAATTTAATCCCCAGAAGGCATTTTGGAAGCCTTCCCTTCTCATTTGACCCAAACCATTTTTTAAAATTATTGTTCTCCTAAATTGAAGCCCTTTCCAGCATTGCACATAAGAAGTCTTAAAACTCATCTGTTTTCTTTTTTGTAATTGACTTACAAATGCATAATTGACTCACAAATACATAATTGACTATGCATGGCATTTTAAAAGGGCAAAGTTTGCATTTGCTTCTGGATTTCTTTGGAGTTTATTCATTTTCCTAAGCCCTCTTCCAACAATATTCCAAGTGATTCCTTGGGTCTCCTCCACTGGTAGCACCGTCTTGCTGGCATCTTAATGGAGGGATCACTTCACCTCTGTTCCTAGCAATACTGGCACCAGTTGGGGACAATTCTCAGAGTCCTTATTTGCAACTGAAAATGCTCCTGGCCTCATTCTTCTCTTCAGTTCAGTTCAGTTCAGTTCAGTCTCTCAGTCGTGTCCGACTCTTTGTGACCCCATGAATTGCAGCACACCATGCCTCCCTGTCCATCACCAACTCCCAGAGTTCACTCAGACTCACATCCATCGAGTTGGTGATGCCATCCAGCCATCTCATCCTCTGTCATCCCCTTCTCCTCCTGCCCCCAATCCCTCCCAGCATCAGAGTCTTTTCCAATCAGTCAACTCTTCCCATGAGGTGGCCAAAGTACTGGAGTTTCAGCTTTAGCATCATTCCTTCCAATGAACACCCAGGACTGATCTCCTTTAGGATGGACTGGTTGGATCTTCTTGCAGTCCAAGGGACTCTCAGGAGTTTTCTCCAACACCACAGTTCAAAAGCATCAATTCTTTGGTGCTCAGCTTTCTTCACAGTCCAACTCTCACATCCATACATGACCACTGGAAAAACCATAGCCTTGACTAGACGGACCTTTGTTGGCAAAGTAATGTCTCTGCTTTTGAATATGCTATCTAGGTTCTGACACGTGGACAATTCTTTCATGAGTTATGTGGCTATAAATTATCACTACAATCATCGTTAGAATGAAACTCCAATACTTTGGCCACCTGATGTGAAGAAGTGACTCACTGGAAAAGACCCTGATGCTGGGAAAGGTTGAAGGTGGGAGAAGAAAGGGATGACAGAGGACGAGATGGTTGGATGGCATCACCAACTCGATGGACATGAGTTTGAGCAAGCTCCAGGAGATGATGATGGACAGGGAAGCCTGGTGTGCTGCAGTTCATGGGTCACAAAGAGTCAGACACGACTGAGCGACTGAACTGAACTGCAACAGTTCAGTTTCAGTTGGCAAACTGAAAACCCTATTCACAAGTACAGATACACACACACACACACACACACACATGCACAAACTATATACTTTAAGTAACTTTAGAAGAGGCATAAAGAGTATGGCATCTGTGATTTGAAAAAGGACTTTCTAAAGATAACATTTAGTTAAAGCGAGCAAACTTAGAGGTGACTGTTCCTGCCCCCGCTGCCTTGCATGGATATAAACCCATTTCTGCACCCTGTATAAAGAGGAATCATGCAACAGGAAGCAAGGACCAGGGCTAAAGAGAAAGAGCAATGCAGATACTAAGCCAAAATTAGGAACACAAGGCTTCTCTACTTAATTCGGGTGTTTCACTTGGGAAAAATGGGTGACTGATGCTTTTCAGTAGCTTGATTGAATGAGGGTATGGAGGCGGTGTCTTATTCTTTGTCTCCATCTCCATGTTGATGGAGGCAAGAATTTCAAGGGAAATTGGTTTATTTTGAAGGTGCAGGAATCTAATTCACATTAGGAAAGTGAAGAAATAAGACAGGAAAAGAAAAGCAACCAATAATGGATGATTATCTAGCCATTTACTTCCATGGATGCCTAACGTGCAATCCCACTAGGAAACACTGTATAACAATTTTAAAAACTAAGGCTTTAGAGAGAGTAATGTGGGAGCTGAGGTGTTTATGCACCGGTTCCCATCAGTGACTGGTTGAGGGCTGCTCCTCATCTGGGGGCTGTTAATTCCACAGTCCTCCTGGCCTGACAGGTGCTAAGTAGAGTGGCCTCCTCTGCATCTGAAGGAAGCCCTCAGGGCAAGAATGAAGGTTTCCGTGTCAGAATTCTGCAGGAAGGGACTGATAAGACCTGATGGGGCACCAACAGAGTCTGTACAGGGATGGAATTAGTTCAGCTCGGGATGCGAGAGCTCAAGCCACGCTAGAGGTACCTGAGTGACTAGACTCTGATCTCAGTAAACACTGACTTGAGTTTCACTATGGACCTTGATCTGTCAAGTAATCTACCCATTGCTTGTGCCACATGAGGACTAAATTACCACCATCCATTTCTCTAATGGGCTTCCCTGGTAGCTCAAGTTGGTAAAGAATCTGCCTGCAATGCAGGAGACCCCAGTTCAATTCCTGGGTTGCACAGCTTTCCTGGAGAAGGAGTAGGCTACCCACTCCAGTATTCTTGGGGTTTCCCTTGTGTCTCAGCTGGTACAAAGAATCCGCCTGCAACGTGGGAGACCTAGGTTCGATCCCTGGGTTGGGAAGATCAGCTGGAGAAGGGAAAGGCTACCCACACCAGTGTTCTGACCTGGAGAATTCCATTGACTGTATAGTCCATGGGATAGCAAAGAGTCGGACACGAGTGAGCGGCTTTCACTTTCATACATTTCTCTAGCCCATTTCCTTCTTGAAAATGACATCTCTCGCAGTGAAACCCCCCTCTTCATTGTATATGACTCGCGTGCCCAGTGAGTCATCCGTCTTTCCCCAGAAGCAGGTTCTTGAGTGGTACAAGCTGTGCCATGTCATTTCTCAACAAGACAGAAGGGATTTGATTCTAGGAATATCATTAAGTTCAAGTTGTTTAACTGGCTGCTGCTAAATCCTGACTTGTGTCTGTTTGCTTGTACATGTTAACACAGAATTTCTAAATTACAAGTTGAGAGATGTTTCTGGAAGGTATTTAAAGCCTCCTTAAGCAGGTTAGAGTCTTATATTCAGTCTGAACCAACTGATATCAAAATGCATTTGACAATGGGCATGTGAGTAAGTTGGTGAAGGGGTCCCTGGGAGTTCCAAGCACAAATCCTGTTAACAGGTAATAAGATTATGAGCACAATCCGTGGAGAACACATGGTTTTATCAGCTGAAGCGGAGCACTGAGATGCCAAGTTGTTAATGGAATTCAGCTTCTCTGTCTTTCAGGGGTTTCTAAACAGACAAAGTTCATTGCTATCCAAATTACCAACAGAACCAAAGCTACATCAAAGTTTGGAGTGGATATTTGTTTATTTCTTCTACTCACGAAAAACAGAAAGCTTTTTTGCTTTCTAACCTTTTTTTTCCCTCTCTTATACTGTAATTTTCTTCCATCTTCTGAAAATGTCAGAAAATGAACCAAATATGAAAACTCATGTTGCATTTTGAAGTGTCTGACCACAGTCTATAGACCTAGATAATACCAGACTCTAATTTCAGTGTTTGGGAGGGTAGTTATTGGCTAATGGCCTTTGGGAAAGGAAACAAAAAAGTACTATGTTGAATGCAATACAAACCCCCATATTTTGTGTTAGGATCTTTTGTAAGTTCTAGCTATACTGCCGGAGAAGGAAATGGCAACCCACTCCAGTGTTCTTGCCTGGAGAATCCCAGGGACGGGGGAGCCTGGTGGGCTGCCGTCTCTGGGGTCACACAGAGTCGGACACGACTGAAGCGACTTAGCAGCAGCAGCAGCAGCAGCTATGCTGCAGCCATAGGATATTCTTTCTTCTTTTATGTCTTTGTAGGTTGCTTTAAATATGCTTCATTTATATATACTACTCTTAGAAATTCTTTTTCTATTCCACATTGAACTTTTTTGAAAAATATTACAAAGCAAGTTTGATTTGATCACATTCAATCAACTGAATTGTGGAAAATTCACTACCGAAATTTTGACTGTTTTCTTACCAAGTTCAGTCGGGGTGTTGAGTACCCACCAATACTACTTGCTGCACCCACCCAGACCCTGATGATGTCAGGCTACAGGTGTGGGAACATCAGGATTGGAGCAGCCATTTATGATCCAACCAATCTTTGCTCAGTCTTTGCTCAGATGTGCAGTATTGAAATTCAAAAGTCAGTTCATGGTAGAGCATCCTTTTTCTCTTCCCCATGCAATAGGTCAGTTGGTTCATGCTAATTCCATCCACAAGAGTGATGGTTCACACTCCTTCCTGACTTTCAGTTCAGTTCAGTTCAGTCACTCAGTCGTGTCTGACTCTTTGTGACCCCATGAATTGCAGCACGCCACGCCTCCCTGTCCATCACCAACTCCCAGAGTTCACTCAGACTCAGGTCCATTGAGTCGGTGATACCATCCAGCCATCTCATCCTCTGTCGTCCCCTTCTCTTCCTGCCCCCAATCCCTCCCAGCATCAGAGTCTTTTCCAATCAGTCAACTCTTCCCATGAGGTGGCCAAAGTACTGGAGTTTCAGCTTTAGCATCATTCCTTCCGATGAACACCCAGGACTGATCTCCTTTAGGATGGACTGATTGGATCTCCTTGCAGTCCAAGGGACTCTCAGGAGTCTTCTCCAACACCACAGTTCAAAAGCATCATCTCAGCCTTCACAGTCCAACTCTCACATCCATACATGACCACAGGAAAAACTATAGCCTTGACTACACGAACCTTTGTTGGCAAAGTAATGTCTCTGCTTTTGAATATGCTATCTAGGTTGGTCATAACTTTCCTTCCAAGGAGTAAGCGTCTTTTAATTTCATGGCTGCAGTCACCATCTGCAGTGATTTTGGAGCCCAAAAAAATAAAGTCTGACACTGTTTCCACTGTTTCCCCATCTATTTCCCATGAAGTGATGGGACCGGATGCCATGATCTTCGTTTTCTGAATGTTGAGCTTTAAGCCAACTTTTTCACTCTCCACTTTCACTTTCATCAAGAGGCCTTTGAGTTCCTCTTCACTTTCTGCCATAAGGGTGGTGTCATCAGCATATCTGAGGTTGTTGATATTTCTCCCGGCAATCTTGATTCCAGCTTGTGTTTCTTCCAGTCCAGCGTTTCTCATAATTTACTCTGCATAGAAGTTAAATAAGCAGGGTGACAATACACAGCCTTGACGTACTCCTTTTCCTATTTGCATCTTCCAGACACACCAGACTGTCTATTGCTGAAAGGTACCGAGCTCATTCCCATCTCAGGGGCTTTGCCCAAGATACTCCCTTAATCTGAAACAAGTACTCACTGACCTCTGAAGGGGTCAGTGCTTCTTACAGAGGTCTTTTCTGGTTACCTTACCCGGGTTAGCATCCCACTCGGCTGCGCTCTGTCGGATCTCTCACTTGTGTTTTCTCCGTAGTGTTTACCACCGACCCAAAGCACCCAAGATGTATAACCGCCGCCTGGTCTCTGGCCAGCCTCCCTGTGCCACATCAAGAGCCCGATGACAGCAGAGACTTTGTCTCTCTTGTTCTCAGTAAAATCATCCGTGGCCCCAGATGGACTTAGCACATCATCATGAGTGCTCAACAAGGTTTTGAAAGACTGAATACATCTGTGAATAAAACACTGAGACACATTTACAATCCCTTTAGCACTTAGCACATGCTATTTTTAAAGGTGATGTCTCAGATAGCCTACGACACCGCAAAGACCATTTTTTATCCCTTCATATCCTTGGTACCTAGTACAGCGTCTCATATATAGTAGGTCCTCAAAGGTACAGGTTAGTGAGTATGTGAAAATGCAAGGAAATCACATGCAGGGAAGGAAGCTAACATGTGCCGAGCATCCGTATGCTTGCTGGCATTTGCTTCTCATTTAATCCCCATGATGAGTCACGTGAAGTGAATAGTGGCATCTGCGTGTTACAGATGAGAAGACCAAGTCTGCGACCACACAGCGCATCAGGACAAACTGGGGTCCAAATCCAAATCCCCAGCAGCGCGCCATCACGCTGCTCACAGCCTGCTAGGAGTGGGGCCTCCCTGAATGTTTGTGAAGGAGGCAGAGGGAAGCAAGTGGAGTCGTAAGTTCAAGACTCTGTCACTGGAACTTCATTCCAACAATAAGCCCTTGACAAAGAACTAAATGTACTTTAACAATGGGTCTCTTTTCACACTGTAAGGATGTCTACAAACAAAAAGATTATTGGAAGTCAGACGTATGTTGCCACCATAGCCATTTGGATGGGGCCACCATAGTGGTGGGGAATGGGAGGCAGGTCACCCATTGTACTTATGGTTCCACAGAGGAGGACGAAGCCAGGGGAGGGGACAGGACACGTGAGCTCACTGCAGATGGATGTCAGGACTGGACTACGAAGGCTGCTCTAACTGCTTGTCGTCTGTGAGTTCTCATCACTGTGAGGTCATGGGCCCCTTTGAGAGCTGATGAAAACAGAACCATCTGGTGTGCACACAGCCATGCCTTTATGATTTCAGGGCATCGTGAACCCAGAGTAAGAACTCCAGCCTTCAAAAATCCCCAAAACTATGAACAGTGGAAATTTTTAAATAAAAGAAATGACAGTTCATGTTATCTCCTTTTAAAGGAAATGCAACTGTGGTTTATAACCCATAGACACATTTGGGGAAAAAAGAAAAGAAAAAAGTCTGTCATCATAACCTAGCTGCTGTTTTCCTTTGTCTGATATATTGACATTTTATTTCATTGTGCACATACAGCTCTACATTTGGCTTTTTTAACTTAACACACACAGCATCAAGCAATTGTAACAGCGTCTCACAATCAGTATTTAATTGGAAGTGTTTCAGCATAATGTTACTGTAATATTCAAATGCAGAGCTCCGTGATGCAATGAACATTGGTCTCTGTTTTGTCTCAAATTATTTTAAAACCCATTAAATTTTGTAATGTGCATTCTCTTCCATCTCGAGGTCCCCTACAAACGGCTTCAGATCTCACAAGTGATGTTTTAAAACGACACATAAGAGTATTTAGCTTTAATGTGATCACAGCCTCAGGCCATAATAAAAACAGAATTTCCCCCCAATTATTATCAGTCACTCCTCCTCCAGACAACATCATGATAAGACAGAGCAACTTCCATTCCTCACCAGGCAACTAATCATCTCTTTGGGAAGCCTTCTTTATAAATGGAACAGAACACACTTCATTATGCAATGCAGTCATGTTCCCCAACTAGAAATCGGGGTGGAATTTTCTTGGGGAAAGTCACGAGAGGATTAAAACACGTGCACCTTGAAGAGAAACCGTCCCCTCGTCATGCAGCCCGTAGACAGACCACTTCTCCCACCCATCTGCAGAGCAGCCCTGCCTCACCTTGCTCACCTCATCCACCTGCTGCCCTCTCTTTTTGTCCTTGGAAAACTCCAGAAAAGCTAACAGTTCACTTCCTTTAACAAGTACTCATTTTCAACCTGTATGACTTAGTGAAAGTACTTTCCAGAAAGTTCCAAAGATGTCCTGACTGCTTAATCCAATAACCACTCATTTGTTTTGACCTCTCCATAAGAACAATCATTGGAGAAGGCAATGGCACCCCACTCCAGTACTCTTGCCTGGCAAATCCCATGGACAGAGGAGCCTGGAAGGCTGCAGTCCATGGGGTCGCTGAGGGTCGGACACGACTGAGCGACTTCACTTTCACTTTTCACTTTCATGCGTTGGAGAAGGAAATGGCAACCCACTCCAGTGTTCTTGCCTGGAGAATCCCAGGGACGGGGGAGCCTGGTGGGCTACTGTCTATGGGGATCACATAGAGTTGGACACGACTGAAGTGACTTAGCAGCAGCAGCAAGAACAATCACATCTTCTTGAGCATTTTCTTTATTTTGCCTGCTCTCCCCTGCCTCACCTCCACTACACTTCCATGTCCATCACTGGATCGTCTTCCTCCTTGTATAAATATCCCCCAGCTTTCAGGGAGCAATGCTTTCTTTGCTCCACAGGTGAAAAATCCCACCCCACAGTTTGAATTAAACCATCTATACCAATCCCTGCCACCGCTCCAAGCTCTGACCTCACCACTGAGTGTCCAGATTTAATTTTTAACTTCCTATTAGCATCTTCACACAGATGTTCTTGAAGCACTGTTAATAGCTTGAAAAACACAGAGGTGAGTAACAGCACGGGTGCAGGGTGCCTGGTTTTGAATCCTTGTTTTGCCACTAACTAGCTGTGTGTCCTTGGGCCACCTAAGTAACCTGTCTATGCCTCAGCTTCCTGATCAGTAAAACAAGTAAAAAATAACATTTGTCTTATAGGATTCTTGTGTTTCTTATAGGATTCTTTTATTAGTTCCACTAAATAACATGTGCAACTCTTTGGAACAATGCCTGGCACATGCTAAATTGTCTTGAAGTTTTAGCTGTAATTAAGTTTAGAAATTATTTTTATCAATAATATTATTAGCTAACTTTTCCTGAGTATCATCCAAGTGGCTTACACGCATTAATTATTCTATTTATCCTTAAAACAATCCTCTGAGGCAGCCACTATTATTATTTTCACTTTACAGATGAGAAAACGCAGACACAGAGAGGTTAATTCATTAACTCAAGGACACACAGCTTTCTCAAGGTAACACTGTAAGTGACAGAACGATGATTTCAGCTGGTACAGTCTGACTTCAGACCCAGACTTCTACCCCTGCACTGTGCCACCTGCCCTGCTCCACTGAAGGTTGAAATCAAGTTATTTTCTTCTTTGTTAGACTGTCATCCTCTCGTTTTCTCTCCCCTCCCAGAGACTGCCTTTATGCCCCCTTTCTCTTAACCTGCCAGTCATCACATGCGATACCCAGAGTATTTCCTTCATCTTTTCCCCATTCTGTTCCTACTACCACCAACTAGTTGAACTCCCCTCTCCAGCTTCACCAACTGTGACACCGCCTTTCTGGTCACACTGCCCTTGCTCTCTTGCATTTACAACTCATCCTTCTCATTGACACCACAGGACTGTTTAGAAAAGGAAATGGAGAAAGTCTCCAGCTTTACAGAATTAAGGCAGAGAGGCTGCAGCAAACCAACACTTGAGCAGGCAAGACAAATACACTTTAAATATTTCTGCAGCAGCCAGAGAAATTCTAAAGTAGCAGCCAGTGATTTAAACCCAACACCAGAGACGTTTCATCTGAAGCAGACAGGCCACAGAGATGGGATTTTGGACTCTGCACATATCCTATTTCCCCGAGCATGTAAGCAGTCAGGATTCTCTCTTCAATTTGGGCAAATCCCTCTCTGCCTTGATGGGGACCCTGAGGTGTCACTGAAATAAAAAATCTGTCTCACCGTAAAATAGTTCTAGTCATCCACAGAGAGAAAGAGAAATAATAACTTTCCCCTCCCCTCCCCTAGCATCCTTCTCAACCCCTTGACTTGGAAAACTTCTGCACATCCTTCAAAGCCCAGGAAAAATGTACCTCTCCTGATGAAGCCTTTTGTGAGCTCTGCCAGACAGTTTTTTTTTTTGTTTTCGTTTAATCATGCAGCTGAGCATAGCAGCTAGGAAAACGGGCTCTGTGGCAGGAGCCAAGGTTCACATACTACGGTTTTACCACTGATCAGCCAGTGTGGTCTTCAGTGAGTTAGCTCACCTTTCTGGGCTGTACTTTCCACGTCTTGAAAATGGAAGGCTGTGCTAGCTCTAGCTTCATAGGATTATTGGGAGGATGTTTTAAATTTTTTATGAAAGGCATTTAGCCTGGCATATTGGAAGTATGCAGTAACTGTTACCCACTGAAAGTTAAAGCCAAAAATAAGTACAGACATCCTGGAAGATTATAACAGCCATAGCAAGCATTGGGGTTTTTTTCCCAAATCAAAAAAAGATATAGCCATCTGAGTTTCCATTTTCCTTAAAGAAAAAAGAAGATGTCTGACTTTCTAACAGTGTGTGAGTCAGTAGGTCATCCCTGCAGCAGGGGGCAGGGGGACGATACGGACAGAGAATGGGGCAGATTTCCAGTCACAAGTTAGGGCTCGATCCAATGTCATGGGCATTTGATTGTATCTATACAAACCAAGATTCTGTTCAAGAACTCCTTTGAAGAGGAAGCACTGTTAGAACTTGGCCTGTGATCTCTGCCTCCCGGGAATTGGTGTTTTAAAAAGAAGAGGGAATCACAGTGATGAGAACTAGGACACTTCGGTGGCTTTGTCAAGTGTGACTTGCCAGGCAGCTGTAGGAAAGACAGGCAGACGGGAAGAGACTCTGCAGTTCAGACTGGAGTCCTGCTTTCCGTTCTTCTCTCTTTGAAGGCTACTGTCCCTCTCTGGGGGGTTCGAGGTCCGCTGGGTAAACGAGGTGTCATGTGGAGACTGTGTGCAGATGCTTCCGTTCTGATAAGGAGTGGCGAAAGTCCCCTAAACTCATGAAACACCTACAGATGCCACCCAACTTCTGACTGCCTTCCTGACACTTCACATGTTTTCTAAAATAGCAAAGAGCGCACGGTGCCCTAGAGAAGTGGGCAGAACAGGGGCTAAAGGGCACTGTGCGGAGGCACCTGCTGGCCTCCCTGGAAGCTGTCCCTCTCGGATGCTGGCCCTTCCCTCCCGTAATACCTGTGGCCAGCTCCATCCGCATCACCCTCACCCCTCCCCCTGAGGCAAGGCTTTCGAGCCCACATGTAGGTTTATTAAAATGACATTGAGTTCCTCGTTCATGCCGTCTTTGGAAGTCTACTACCTACCCAGCCCAGACACATCTAGGAAATGCCATGTGATATGCTCCATTTGAATTTCTTTTAGCCCAGGAAACTGTCCTTCATTGATTCATTTGTTGGGTGCATTCCGAAAGCATCCATTGGCAGTTGTGTGCCTGGCATGCTAAGTACTGGGTGCCAGTAAGATGCTGAGTTGCTGTCCCTGCCCTCAGGAGACTCCCAGAACAGTGGGAAATCCAGGCATGTGGATGGTGGCCGCTCAGCAGACACACCCTACTGAGATCTTACTATCTGTCTAACTCTAGGCTCTCAGGCTTGTGTGGGTTATATCATTTAACTCCTCAGCAACCCAGGAAGTAAATTCTGTTTTTACCTCTTTTTTTTTCAGATCAGAAAAATGAACATGAACAAAATTAAATAACTTGCTTGATCTCACTGTCAATAGGGGAAGGACTAGGATCCAAATCCAGGTGTTCTTTCCTCTGCTCCACACAAAACCTTACGAAGTCTGGACACACAAAGTGCTGTAGGTGTACAAACAGAGGGTCAGTCAATCCTCCCTATGGGCAGGATGCAGAAGATTGTAGGGAGGTTTGCATAGGAGCTGATGTTTGTCCTGAAGAATGAGGGAGGAGTTTGCTGGGAGAAGAGGCAGTCCATGTTAGAGAAAGTGCACATACAAATGCCCGGATGCTTGAAATGGCAGGATACCCTGTAGGACTGCCAGCTGGAAAGGGAGGTCGGAAGCAGATTGAGAAGAGTCATCTGTGACATGCCAGGGATTCATTCATCACTGTGTTCTCTAATGCCTGCCACAGCGATCAGAATAAATACTGTGTGGATGGATGGATGGATGGATGGATGAAATGTCTGAGCCTTACTTATATGTGGCACTCATAGAAATTAATCAATTAAATCATTTATACATGTGAATATTAGTTATAAGTCCAATTACTCCACTCATGACCTAAAATAATAGTAACCTCAAGAGACAGAGGTGTATTCCTCCCCTCTCTCGTGGATTAGCACCATGGCAAGGAAGTCCAGGGTTAGTATGGTAGCTGCATAGGGTAGGAACTCAGCTTCCTTCCGTCTTGTTGTACATATGGTGGTGGCACATGGACCATCCACATGGTCCATGATGGCTTTCCACAACATCTGCATTCCAGAAAGCAGGAGCAGGAAAGAGGGTGGCATCCCCCCTTTAAAGGAATAACATAGAAATTGTGTATTATAATTGTGTGCATATTTTATTGGCCAACATTTAATCATATGACTACAACTAAATGCAAAAGATCTGGAAAATGAAATATTTATTCTGGACAGCCATACGTCTGGCTAAGAATTATATTATTATTGAAGGAAAAAAGAGAAAACAGTTGTTGGAAACAACCCGTCATTTCTGCCACTAACTATGTGCGTGAACAATTACTGGATACCCAGTAAAGAAATGATGGTCTCTTGTATTTGAGATCAGATACCCTTCTGAGTATCAACTATGAGCCACATCCTGCCTGCAGGGATGGAGGAGGCATCAGGGGCAGGATTCCAAATCTTTTATTAATAGCAACTGAACTGGGAAAAAGCAAGAGAGTTCCGGAAAAACATCTACTTCTGCTCTATTGACTATGCCAAAGCCTTTGACTGTGTGGACCACAACAAACTGTGGGAAATTCTTAAAGGGATGGGAATCCCAGACCACTTGACCTGCCTCTTGAGAAATCTGTATGCAGGTCAGGAAGCAACAGTTCAAACTGGACATGGAACAACAGACTGGTTTCAAATTGGGAAAGCAGTACGTCAAGGCTGTATATTGTCACCTTGTTTATTTAACTTATATGCAGAGTACATCATGAGAAATGCTGGGCTGGATGAAGCACAAGCTGGAATCAAGATTGCCGGGAGAAATATCAATAACCTCAGATATGCAGATGACACCACTCTTATGACAGAAAGTGAAGAAGAGCTGAAGAGCCTCTTGATGAAAGTGAAAGAGGAGACTGAAAAAGTTGGCTTAAAACTCAACATTCAGGAAAACTAAGATAATGGCATCCAGTCCGATCACTTCATGGGAAATGGAGGAACAGTGGAAACAGTGGCAGACTCCAAAATCACTGCAGATGGTGATTGCAGCCATGAAATTAAAACACGCTTGCTCCTTGGAAGAAAAGTTATGACCAACCTAGGCAGCATATTAAAAAGCAGAGACATACTTTGCCAACAAAGGTCCATCTAGTCAAAGCTATGGTTTTTCCAGTAGTCATGTATGGATGGATGAGAGTTGGACTATAAAGAAACCTGAGCAGCAAAGAATTTATGCTTTTGAACTGTGGTGTTGGAGAAGATTCTTGAGAGTCCCTTGGACTGCAAGGAGAGCCAACCAGTCCATCCTAAAGGAAACCAGTCCTGAATATTCATTGGAAAGACTGATGCGGAAGCTGAAACTCCAGTACTTTTTCCTCCTGATGCAAAGAACTGACTCATTTGAAAAGACCCTGATGCTGGGAAAGATTGAAAGCAGAAGAAGGGGACAACAGAGGATGAGATGGTTGGATGGCTTCACTGACTCAATGGACATGAGTTTGAGTAAACTGGGAGTTGGTTGGTGAGGCCTGGTGTGCTGCAGTCCATGGGGTTGCAAAGAGTTGAACAGGACTGAGCGACTGAACTGAACTGGCAATAGCAGAGCAACTGTCACACTCTACCAATAAACATACCCAATATTTGCTGAATCAGTAACATCTGTCAGCCACTGTACTTACCACTTTACATTGACCAGGCAACTCCTCTTGTTATACCAATGAAGATACTGAGGTCTTGGGAGGTTCCGCGTCTTGTCTAAGGTCACAGTTAGGAAGTGATGGAGGCAGGATTCATTCCCAGGCTTGAACAGCAATGTTGTAGTTTAGGGGTACATTTGGACCTTCCATTGATACTGATAATCGTCTCCTGGCATCAGTCACTACTGCTTTCACACTGCACCATCCATCCACTGGACCATCCATCCACTGCACCAGCCATCCACTGCACCAGCCATCACACTGGACCATGGCTGTAGCAGTTTTCCTATACAGAGGGAAATTTATGCAACCCCATTCCTGATATGCTGCCCCAAACCCACAGAATTATATAAGGTGATTTCACTGATAAGTTACCCCAAGGCATTTCTGTAGATATACTGATATGGTGGTGATATGCTAAGAAAAATATGTTCTAAAAGGCATTTTTCTCTGGGTATTTCTTCCAGTAGGTTGAGGAGTCACCTAAAATTATTAGACACTTTACTTCCAATCCAAATAAACTATATTGCACACTCAGCTCTGTGTAATAACAGGAATTTCTTTTCTCTGAATAGTCCAATCTATTTAAAAAGTTTTTTTAGCTATGAATACTCTATACCTAGAGCCCAGCTTGAGAAAATTGATGACTCAAATTCCATCTTAGAAGGTAGATTAACTAGACATCAGTTTTAAAGAATGATATTTAAATAGAAGATGATCATTTTCCTACTACAGATGGACAGGATACAAATATATATAATAGAAAAGAAACCCTCATGACTAGGGCAAGGAACAGGGTGCTGTAAATGTTAGC
Organism: Bos grunniens; assembly: GCF_055505025.1. Taxonomy (NCBI): domain Eukaryota; kingdom Metazoa; phylum Chordata; class Mammalia; order Artiodactyla; family Bovidae; genus Bos; species Bos grunniens. The sequence goes on from NC_141182.1 coordinate 9,998,450, forward strand.
TTGACCCTCACTTTTAGGAAATGAAGTCCAGCTATCACAGTCTCTACCAAGGAACTGTACAGGTGATTAAAAAGATCACTGAACACCAGGAGATAAGCATCAGTTAAGATAAGGTAATGTGTGATTTGGAGCAGGATATCCGGCTGGACACAGATTTGGAAAATTAAAATTATCTGAAGTCTCGAGCAGCTTTCAAGCCCAGAGAGGAGCACTGATTAGAGAAGAAACAATTCAGCACCCAGGACAGCTCCCAATGAAGCTATGCTCCCAAGAGGTCTCTAGATACAGCCCCCAGGAGTGTCAGTAGACTGTGTTCTCTCGCAAGGTAGTTCATGGTTCAGGGTTCTCAAGTGACAACATATGCACACAGCTCAGCACATATTAGGTGTTGATTGAATGGCAGATGTCACCGTTATCCTGAGTGTTTCAGCCATGGCCACACCTTCAGCCCTGGCAGGAGGCCCCACCAGGGCCCTGTGTCTTCTAATAGGATAGAAGCTTTACAGTTTATATCATTGTGATTAAGGAAATAAGTCAGGTTTGAAAGTTACCTGCATATAGGTGATAATTAAAGCTGTTAAAATGGATATAATTAATAAGGAAGAATGTGAAGGAAAGTGAGATCAATGGCTACATGTGGATCATGGGGAAAACACATGTTGCAGGGTGGGAGGGCGAAGAGGAACTGGTTCAAAATCCTTTCAAAGAAGAGCAAAAAGCTCAGAAGAGCTCAGGATCAGGAAAGCCAAGAGAAGAATGAATATCAAGAAGAGGGTTGATGTTCAGGATACATTGAGCTTCAAGTAAAGGAATCCAGTCCACAGTAGATTAAACAATAAATACATTTAATGAATTTACATAAAGCAACTAGAGGTAGGTGGTTAAGGGTAGTTCAGCAGCTCGTCATGCCATTGAGAATGTAAGTGCTCTGCATCCTTCCAAGCCATCATCCTCAGCTTGTTGCATAAGGGCGGCAAGATGGCTGCTGCAGCTCCCGACACATCGAGATCACGCTGAATGAGATGAGAGCAGACGGGGAAGGGAAGGTTCAAGGTGCTCGCTTGCTTCTTTGGGGAAAGAACAGCTATTCAGAAACTCCGGCAGACTTTTCATAACTTTTAATTGTCCAGAATCAATCACATAGCCACTCCTACTCGCAAAGGGGACTAGCGAAGTCTCTGACTTGTCTGGGCTCTTTTCCTAGTGTGCAGTAGGAAGGAGGAAGCTGGGAAACAGCTTTGTGGTTAGGGCTAGAGACTGCTATGTCATTAATATAACAGTATCAGTGTTCTTCATGGAGTTGAAATGCTTCTTCTCTTAAGTTAGTTCTTTTAAATAAGCTAATAAAATAGGCAATATCACCCAGAGTACCTTCTCATAAAAGCAGTAAACAAAGTTTGGGCAATCCTCAGCCATAATATTTCAGTTGTTAAAATTGATGGCATTTCTTTTCTGTTAAAAACTGGCTCAGTGGTAAAGAATCTGCCTGCCAGTGCAGGAGACATGTGTTTGATCCCTGCTCCAGGAAGAGCAATTACACCCATGCACCACAACTGCTGAGCCTGTGCTCTAGAGCCAAGAGCCACAACTGCTGAAGCCCACACCCCCGAGAGCCCGTTCTCTGCATCAAGAGAAGCCACCACAATGAGAAGTCCGTGCACCGCAACTAGAGAATAGTCCCCACTCGCCACAACAGAGAAAAGCCCACGCAGCAACAAAGACCCAGCTCAGCCAAGTAAATAAATGAAACTATTTAAAAAAACTGTCACCATCTGAAAAAGCACTCAGCTCGTTTTTCTGACATAAAAGTTAGGTCATAGCTCACTTATGGTGTGAGTCTTAGTTTTTAAGAATCAATCATTCAGAGAAGTTGGTAGATTTTGTGGATTTATATGTGAGCTACTTAACTGAGAATTTATTATAGTTTGGAGGCCATTTCCTCCTCAGTTAAATATTTTAGGACCTTAGGATTTTTCATAGTACTATTTTCCATAAGTTATATTGTACTGTGTAAAAATAATTTGTTTTGAAGATATTGTATCATTGATCTAAAAATCATATTTATACTCACTTAAGAAATCACAAAGTCATTCTCTTTATCAGAGAAACTTAAAAGCCAGGGCCATTTCTATTGCATTGAGGAGACATTCAGGGAGTTTCGGTCATTGTAAACTGGAGCATCAATGATTCTAAGTTGGGCCAGTATTTCAGAAGAAAAGTGACGGCCTGGGAGAGTGTTTGAGATGATGAATCAGCTGGTTTCTTACAGTATCAAGGCTTGTAATTTGAAACAGAATAGATTTTAATTTCTTTCATGAATTAATGAATACTTATGATAGATCCTTTAAAGCCTTTTCTGATGCCTGATCAAAAATAACGCTTCTTCAGATCTATTAATTTTCTTTCAAATGGAAAAGCAGGAAAAGGTTAAGTCACTGTGCTGCTAAAATGATCAGTGAATTAAAGAATGTTTGACTTCTGCCCTGACCTCCATAATCAAATAACCATTTGCTGATATGATATCTCACTTGTGTGTCTAGTAGGAATTGTGAGTGCAATGCCAGCTCAATATAAATGGAACCACTTGCTCCCATAACCTAGCAGTCCTTCTTTCTTTACTTTTTCTCCTGTCCCACATCCAACCCATCCCAAATGCATCCTGACTCTGTCCTCTTCCATCCCATCTATGAGCGTGGCTGTCCTAGTTGCATCATCCCTTACCCGGATTGCTACAATAACAGTGCTTTTTTCCACTCTAAAGAATCTCCTCTTCAAAACACAAGTCAGATGATGACACTCCTTGTAGGCTTCCCATTGCCCATAGAATAAAATCCTAATCTTTTGACAAGGTTCAGAAAGCCAGCCGCCCAGCCATCATTCTCCCCTCTGTGGTAAGCTCCACTGCATCCTCAGGTTCTTTGTTGCTCTCACAACATGCGCCTGGCTCAGGGCCCTTGCACCGGATGTTCCCTCAAACCCCCTCTGCTTTCCCTTCTCATCTTTGCCTGCCGGCCTCCGTGCCATTGAGGCCTCAGGTTAAACATCTTATCAGACAGGCCACCTTGTCAACCTGTGCTGGATGTCTTCCATATAGATCCACTCTCTGCCCTTGGTGACCTTGCTGTGTGCTCCAGGAGGGTGACCTGTCTGCCCCGTGTCCATGGGCTCCTTTGCCTTCCAGCTTCCTGTTGTGTTCAGTCAATCAGGAGTGACAGCAGGAGACAAGAGGGAGGAGTAAGACTGAGGTCATCAGTGGCTGCCCTCCCCCCAGCTCCATCCCCGAGGGGTCGCCGCTGAGGGGCTGCATCCCTTAGCAAAGGCCATGGCTCCTGCGCAGCAGTCTTCTCTCTTCCCCTCCCTCTCCCTGCCTCCTCCTCTGCCTTCTCCTCCTCTTCTCCACTCCTCCTCTACCCCTTCTGCTCCCTCTTTCCTGTTCTTCCTCCTCCTCTTGTTCTCTTTTCTATTTCTCCTCATTTTCCATTTCTTCTCCTTCTCTTACGTCTTCTCTCCCCCTCTCTCCTTTCTCCTTCTCCCCTTCCACCTCCATTCTGTTCTGAAGACCATTTTTTCAGGTGCTGGAACAGTAAATATAACTACATCTTATATAACTATTTACATACTTGTAAATAGTCCCTTTATAAATGTCTCTCTGTATCCCATTTGAGTGTGCCTTATGTTTCCTTCTACCTTAATTGCTACACAAAACAAGAAATTATTTGTTATTCTCTTCAACATCCTCACATTTTAACTCTGTACACAGCTCTTCACATATCTATGTGATTTATTATTTGTTTGCTTGTTTATTTGTCGTCCGTCTCCTGCCATGGGAGTGTAACTGCCAAGGAAGCAGGCATCTTACCTGTTTCGTTCATCACCGGGTTTCTCCCTAGTGCCTAGAAGGGAACACTGAATAACTGAGCTAATAGTTGATCATGATTGCATATTAATAAATGGTAGAAATGCTGAGTAAGGATTGTGTGTAGGATTGCATTGATTTGAATGTTGTTTAGTAAGCTGTCCATGGCATAGGAACCAGAGACAGAACAGAGTCCAGAGAGAGCAAATGCAAAACTGGAGAGACAATTAGGTACCAGACAAGTTTGGTATCACCTCATCATTGAATGTATTCCAGGAGTGTCAATATTTTTTATCCCAAATAGAAAATCAGGAGACAGAGATTTAAAGCGAAAAAATGTATGACTCAGAGAGCCCAAATCAGGTGCTCTGTGGAAACCTCGAGGGGTGGGATGGAGTGGGAGGTGGGAGGGAGGTTAAAAAGGGAGGGGACACAGGTATACATATGGCTGATTCATGTTGATATATGGAAGAGGCCAACACAATGTGGTAAACTGATTATCCTCCAATTAAAAATAGATATTTTTTTTAAAAGAAAAGGGGAAAGTGTATCTGAGATTGGTCACTGAGAATAAGTTATTTGCTAATTGTTGTCTTTAGGGCCTCCTAATATGACTGCTTTTAATCTCACTCATTTGCTTCTTCCTAAAGAAGTTGATTATCGAAAGGACTGAGAGTCATGACCAAAGACCAGTCAGTGACTCCGTCTCCTGAACACCTGCTAGTGGAGGTAGTGTGAGGCAAACCCCTCACACACTGACCGCAAGTAGTAACTGTGACAGAATGGTTACAGCTGGGAGACAGGAAAGAAAAGGGATGTCAGCTGGTTTCTCCATCTTCCGTGAGGTTACAGAGCAAGTGGAGATTTTAGGACTTAGATGAGCTGTTCTGGAAACTAAACTTGGGGTGGAGGGCGTAGGATGGGCTCTCCTCTCGCCAGGTGCCCGCAGCCCTGAGGCCAGACCCCAAGGTCGGGGTTCTGGCACTGGGAGAGTCCGGGAAGCAGAGTGCGTCCTGAGCGTTCTTCACTCGTCATCATCTGAGTTACAGACGCAGAGACTCTCCTAGGTCTAATAATGGAAAAAGAGCAGACACTGTCTCAACTAATCCCTGTAACACTCCAGTGAAGTAGGACTGAACACTCTACAGTGGAGAACACGTCCCATGGAGAGCTCAGTCAGACAACTTCCAGGATGGTAGAAACATTTTTCCAGGACACATCTTGCTTGGGATATTGGAACCGTCACCACTAGAATGTACAGAATATGTGCTAGGGAGTGAGGCAAAACCAGTCTCCACTCACCCAAAGGCACATTTTCAGATGTTTTAGGCCTTTAGACTGTCAGCCTCCAATCACCCATCTCCTCATGAGACAACATAGAGGTTTTCTAAGAAAACACAGGTTTCCTATATTTCTCAATAAGAGCTTCTACACCAGTCAGAACACAGACATAGTTAAAAATGTCATACTGGGCTATAATTTCCAGGATTGTTGGTATACTATTCAAACTCTCCGGTTCCAAATCCTCAGTCAGTGACTTACTAGCTGAACAGTCTTGGTCATTACAATGATTCCATGAGCTCCATGAGGGCAGGAACTTTTGACTGTCTTGTTCTTTCTTTGTCCTCATACCTAAAACGGTACCTAGAAACACGTGCTTGGTAAATGGTGGAAAGAAGAAGGGAAAAACGGAGGAGAGAGGAAGGAAAAGTTACTGGGGATACTTCAGCCTTAGATTTCTCATCTTTAGAAAGAGGATAATAATGGCATTTTCCACATAAGACTGTTCTGAGGATGACATGTGACAATACAGATAAGATGCTCAGCATAGTGCCTGGAACCTAGCAAACACACAGAATTATTGGATGAGGGTGATGACTACAGTAATGAGGAGGAGGAGGAAAATTTGGCAATTATCCCCTAAATGCCCACTATATGTCTGGCACTGTGCAGGATACTAGGATTACAAAGATAAATTAGACAAGTAGGATTCATATTCTATAAAGTTTCATTTTTTTATTCTTCAATATATGTTTTCATTTATAATTGTACATAAAACTGCAAAATCATTGGAAACTTTTTTCTTTCAATTTCTGCTATACTGACCCTGAATCTAAAAAAAACAAGCGTCCCACAAGAACGTCTTTTGTTTCCTTTTCTTTACTGATAGATAAGGTTTAAGAATTATGTATGCTTTCAGCAGCCTCTAAAGCATTGCAGGTATTTTCAACATAACATGTACATGCTTACCCAAGAGAGCGGGTTTTAACTGCGTCATTATTGAAAGTTCTTGTTTTATTCGATTCTTATGAAAACACAAAGAGGAAAAAAGGCCTAAAGCACTCACTCCTTACTCTTTCAATAGCAGCATCACTGAATGATCTATCTTCTGCCTTTAGGAGAAAATTCCAGTAATCCTAGACCTCTCACCTTTTATAACTGATTTCCCAGAGGGTAATTCACCAATGGACTTCTGATTCCTCTATCAGAAAAACAAACAGACAAACAAACAAAGCATGTGTTGGATAGACCTTGTCTAAAAGTCTGAAATAAATGTTTTAAGTTGATTTTCAGAATCCCTTCTAATTGCAAAGACAAGGATATGTCTACATGATTATAACTGTCTGCAAAGACTATACTCATAGCCCTTTATCTATCTCAGTGAAATTCTTTATTATAAGTGATTACATGAGAAGCCCCAATAATATATGAGATCCAAATGTATTTCTCTGTTTGAGAGTTGAACAATCCACAAGTCCCTTTGCCCTTCTTCCAGTGTCCCCCAAGGCATCCCTGACAATCTTTAGGGCTCCAGGGAACATTGGGATTGGGTGGGAAGTGAATCCTGGAGTCATATCCCATTTCCCATCATGTTAAAGTAGCGTAGGACTTGGTTGGATGCCATGACTGGCCTTCTAGACACACACAGGTAACAGATGTGAATGAGAACTTCGCCCAGAACTAATATGGACTGAAGACTTCCTGTGTACCAGCCATTTGGTTTGTATGTGCATTGCCCAGAGCTCCATCACAAAACCATCCTTGGAGCCATAGTCAGTTAATTCTAATTGCACAAGCCAGTTTGATTTCTAAGGTCCCTCTCCCATGACCCCCACTTCAGAAACCTCTTTTATTATTTCTTTTTGAAGCTGCTATCATGAGAGGTAATTCCAGATGGAATATTGCCTGGACTCAGATAAATGAAAATATATATTATTTGGCCATTTTCTTAATTTTGGAAGAATCACTAAGGCCCATCAAAGATAAAAAGGAAGAAATTAAACATTTTCAAAAATGGTTTTACATGAATAAAAAATAATCCTTGGCCCTAGACAAATGCTTTCAGAATAATATTATGTAATGTCTGATTTTTTTTTCCTCTCAATTATAGTTATTTCATGCATGTTATAAGATGAAGCCATTGTATCAGTCAGAGACCAATTTTAATCCCAAGGTTGATTAGACGGTTAGCTCTCCCTGGCTTGTGCACCGTCTCTTTGTTCTACATCCTTATACTCACACAGCCATTGATTTACACACGAATAAGGATTTGGCCTGATTCATTAGTAGAACGTCCTAATGAACACTTGGTTGCGTTTAACCTTTTGCTGCAACAAAAGTCTCAAGGTTGCCATAGTAATGGGAAATTAAATCCATGGAGCTGTTCCTCCTCCTGAGTGGCTCAAATCTGCTATTGCACCATAGCATGCCTGAGACCTGGGTCCAGTCAGAGCTGCGATTCAGCTCTTTGCCAATCAAGTTCCAAGCTGTGGGTGATATTTGCAAAAGGTCATTCTGCTCCCCCGCCATTAAAATGAATGAAACAGCTGGAGTGTAAACTGGGAGGAGGAAAGGTTGTCTCTCTGGCCATTTGAAGACTTAGGAACTGAAAGGGGACCAAGATGTCATCTAATGTTGGTTCCAGCCAACTTTCGACTGAGCCACAGAATATCCCTGAAAGGTGGCCCTTAGGCTTTAGCTATCCAGGAAGGAGAGTCCAGCTCTGGAGGTGCACAGCTCTTAATACTCTTCCCTACCAACCAGCCACTTACCCTCTGAATGCCTAGCCTCTGCCGGGTGTCAGTTCCTGAAGAAAACCAGCTCCAGAGCTTCACAGAGAAGAGTGCCTAGTTTAGAGTGCCCCAACTTAGATCATACTCCCAGAATAATTCTTACTTAATTCATAACTCCTTCCAAAACGTCTTCTCCTACTAATTCCTCTCCCCGTCCTCCCTTCCACTGTTGACTTTGGAACTTTCTCTCTATCCTCTCTATTCTCTGTTCTCTCTTATGTTTTCAATCATCTCCTACAGCACATCCTTCCTACTCACCTTTAGAGAAGCTCAGCCCTTCCCTAACTAACCTTCAGTGTACAAATATATCTACATGTATCTTTCATTTTTCCCTTCTTCCCTTCCTGCTTTCTTTTCCTTTCTTTTTCTCTTGTTTCCTTTCTTCTTTCCTTTTAAATAAAGGACCTAATACTGTCCAGCACTGTTAAAGGCACTGGGATATAGCAGTGAACCACTCATTAAGCTTATAATCTATTGAGAAGACTGAAAATAAGCAAAGTTTAAAAATATATATAGTAAATCAAATGATACATGCAGTAGAGAAAACTGTTTTTCTTTTTAAGTGGAGTTCTTTTTCCAATCCTCTCAACCCTGATATTTCAAAACTAAGAGGTAAGGTCAACATTCTTGGGGATCCCTTGCAAGAATCTTTCTTCTATAACCCTCTTTGGTCAACTCTGTCTCTGAAGCTCACGCCATCTGATTATACCACCTCCACATCCCCTGGCCTCCAGACTGATGTCCCCATAAGACAAGGAATGTGGGCAGCTCCTAGAAGATGGAAAAGGCAATTTATGGGCCATGCCCTAGAGCCTACAGAAGGACCCAGGCCCACTGGCACCTTAATTTTAGCTCCACGGGACCCATTTCAGACCTCTAAAACCAAAACGTCATAAATCTAAGTGATTTTAAGCCACTAACATTATGGCAATTTGTTGCAGCAGCCGTGGGAAACTCATGTAGGTTGTAACACCAGTAGATAACACTGCAGGATGCAGAGGCCTTCAGGACCCCCACCTTGTCAGGCCTGAGTGCAGTTAAGCGCTGGTAGTCAGCTGCCCCCACACACACCTTTTCCACATGGTTGACCAGGGCCCACTTGTAACAACATGAACCTCTAATAACATTAGAGGTTCCTCTAATATGTTCCTCTAACATGTTCGTCTAATAACATTAATAAGTACACTTCTGCACACCCTTCAGGGCCATGGAGATTTCTTAGAGCCAGTCGAGAACCCGACAGCCTTGGCAGCTCTGTGTCACTCCACTTGCGAAAGGCGATAGGAAGGCCGAAGTGATCTATTGCTGGCCCTCTGGTCAGTCCCACTGGCCTGAGCTAAAACCTTCAAAAGAAGTGGTCTCTGGTAAATTTCTATTTGTGCATGACACAGAGAGGAGTCATTCAGGTTTATAAGGTTAATGTGAATGCTTTGGTGGCTAGGTATCAGCATTTTAATAGAAGGAGAGTGCTGCGTTTCGACTGCTCATATTTGTCCTGTGAGGGGAAAAATGAGTTTTATTATTGGGCTTGATATGACCTTCCATGGGACTTGCGGGGATTCAATGCCTGGGAAACACTGCAAAATAGGGAGCAAAAACAGTTGACTGTTATGAGAAATTCACTTTTTATTTTTAAAAACATTGGAAACATGCTGTAAGTCACTGTTAGTTTGATCTCAGCAGTTAGAGTTTTCTTAACTTCAATATGTTTCTGGGTTGTTTTTTAATTTGTTTTTTCATCAACAAGATTTTCTTCTTATGTTGTCAAATGAGAGAATAGAACTCTACTTTTTAAAAAAGCTCTGCTGTGTATAGAGATGACAATGACATTTCATGATTTATAATGCTTTGTCAAAATAACTCTCTGAATGAGCCATGAAAATAAGCATTCACCTACAAAATCAGAACTTTCAGCACTTGGCAACTAGGAGGTGTGTGAGACACTCAAAAAGATTTGTTGCCAGAATGAGAAATAAGTAGACATATTAGAAATCAGTCTGTAAGACAAGGAAACAGACAGGATTCTACATCTGCTTGACAGTCTCTCCCTGCCTTTGTTTGTTATGGGACAAAGCCACACATATTCATTTGTTTGTGTTTTAGGGGAATTCTATCTGCTGCATTGATTCAGTTGTTTTCAGGTTAAATCGGTTGTTTCAAATTTCCCTATTTTCCAATGCATTCAACCACCATTCTTGGTTTATTTGTTAAAATAACCATAGCACTGGACCATAAATCCATTGCATTTATCTTTAGTAACCAATTCTAGAAATTCGTTCTACCAGCTTCCCTCTTAAAGGGCACAGATACCTGCTCTCAAAATATTTCCTAGAGGCAAGTGTCTTTTCCTCTTGGCATAGTGAGACAGTTACGGAAGGAAGAGAGTGGAAAGTCTATCATTTAGGACACTGGTGTTGATGGTGGGACAGGATATTGCTGTCAGGGTCAACTGTGACTTCTCTCCATAAGATGAGGTCAGAACAACAGCTTTCACAGAAAGGTCTCACTGCGTGTTGTGAAATCACTTCATGACCCAGAACTTTGCCTCATTTAGGGAAGGGAGGCCCATTTTACATGATCAGTCCAAAGCAGGCCTCTTCAACCCCGCCTTGACTAGGATTGAGCCCAAAGAATTTCTTTATGAGGCATGGGTGCCTTTTGCAAATCTCTCCTCTGACAACCAGTCCTAAAGGAAAACGGTCAGCCCCTTCAGGCCAGAGTTAGTTCATCATTGTGTTCCCCTGCCAGGCACCGAGTCGGTCTGCCACCATACTTGATGAATGAATCCATTGAATTATACACTAAAAGACAATAGAGAAATATGCACACACGCACACACACAAGCATAGATACACATACATAGCCCTGAAGATGATCCAAAGGAAAGAGAAAAGAGCATGAGGTGAAGAAATAAAAGTATGTGACCTGGTTTCCTGTCCAACAGCCTAGAGTGTCATTTGGTAATGAGAGCAACTTCCCTTTTCCACAATTATTAATAGGATTGACCATCGCTTACATCTCCACTGGACCATAGTCTTAAACTTTTCGCTCTGCCCCACCTCAACTTCTCCTCAGAATGCCAAGAATAAAGGGACCAATTTAGGCTTATCTTTCCAAGAACTTAGTATTTTGCTTCAGTAACTTGGCCCAAGCAGAGATCCTCCTGTAAAACGCCTTTGCAATATTCCTCTATGACACTCACTCACTGTTGACATTGAATTGCTTACCATTGTTGAAGCTAAAGCAGTTGATTCTTATTCATTTTTTCTCTACTTTTCAATATTACAAATAGTAGACTCTGTGGATTAAAAGGGCAGTTAAATGTAGTCCCATTGCATCCACCTTCTGATGTTTGAAATCTTGCTTCTCTATCCCGTAATTTTCCAGTCTCTGCTTAAATGTTTGCACTGGTGGAGAATTTACTCTATAATCAAATAGCTCATTCCATTAATTGTCAAATGAGGTTGTAAGAAGATTCTTTATCAACATTGATCTGAAATTCCTATATTCCTACCCAATAGTCATATTTCTATTTAGCAGTTTCCCCTTTCACGTTCCAGATACTTGGGGAGAGAAAACTTTATCATGCTCCTCTTGTCTATTTCAATCTAAACACTTCTTTTACTTGTTACTTTGTTGGTTTTAATTGACCAACTAAGTTGTCACAAGGCAAGCATGGGTCAGAGTTCTTTCACCACCTTGGTCCTGTCTGCTTATCGTTTTCATTATTCCTGCAAGCATGGTAGCAGGAGGCAATGGCAGAGAGGAAATAAGGCAGAGGTGTGCAAACCAGGGAGGTCTTTGTAGAACTTTGTGTGAGCTTTGGGTTTACTCTGAGTTACTTGGGAATGTACTGGAGGCTTTTGAACAGAAGAGGGATGTGATCTAACCTATGTTTTAACATGATCCTTTTGGCTACTACGCTGGGAGATGGACTGAAGGAAGCAAGAGTGGAAGGGATACCAACTGAAGTTTTCAAACGCCCCAGGGGATAGTCACTCAGGCTGTTGTGGAGCGCTGATTGCTAAGAAATGGTCGATTGTGGGTGGTACAATCCAGTTGCTTGTTTGGTAATCTATAATTTGCAGCAAACACAGCTTGGAAGCAAATGGGAATCCCAGTCACATGGAACTCTGTCTTATCTACAAAGCTGCCATGCATGTTGAATAAGAGAGAATTAGTGATCAGAATGAGCCACTGGAATACCACTGCTGCAGTCATTGTTTGAATGTTCCAGGCCCAGAACTCTGAGCTCTTTGCAGCCTCATTCAGTCCTGTGACTGGCCGGAGGGATTTGCTCATGGTCCCTAATCACAGATGAGGTAACTGATGCTGAGAAACGTTAGGAAATACATCCCTAGAGGAACGGCCAGCAAATGACAGATTGGGGTCATATTTTCTTGTGGTAGAGAGAAGAGTGAAGGAGGATTCCTCACCCCACCCAACAGCTTTGATCACAGCTGCTGTAAAGATAGCAGTAAAAACTGAGCTTTAGAGTGAGGTCAAAGAGGGCTGTGGCCTTCAGGGGCCAGCACGTGTCTATCTGACTGTGGATGAAGAAAGGCCTAGAAGACCCTGAGGCTCATATGAATGTCACAAGCTGCCCCCAAGACCCTCCCCAGGAAAGTTCTGGAAGGCAAAGTTGCATGACGCAGGCAGGCAGGTCTCTGCAGCTGCCTTTCCCACACAGCCTTGGAGGCTGCACATCTGACCAGGAAGAGCAAACAGGTCACTGGAGTGTTTTCAGTACCTTAAATATGTGCTGTTTGAAGGAAACTCTCATCGTCCTGTTTGACTTGATCCTTACAGCTCCTCTGCAGGGTTGGGACTGGGTTATTTTCATTTTGCAGGAAAGAAACCAAAGGCAAAAGAGGTTCTATTGCTTATCCATGCTCTTGGATGAAGCCTTGGCATTCCACTTTCCAGTCCCCTTGTCTCTCTATGGCACCATGCCACAGGGAAGGAAAGGCACACAGAAATCAGCCACAAATACTTATTGAGCACCTACTGTGTGCCAGATACTAAGGAGCAAAACCAAGTCCCTGCTCTCTGGAACTTACTTCAGGAAGAGTGTGTGGACCCGGGGGGAATCCCCCTGCATTGTGGTTCTGACTCTCTTATTTATTTGATGTGATGATCAGTTGGTTATCCAGTATCTTGGGGCCTCAGCTGGGGGAAATAGAACTTATCCTGCCTTCTCTTTAAGCTTGTGAAGTGGGTCCAATGAGTCAGCAGAAAATAAAAAAGCTGTGACATCTATCTCAACTTCTATGTGAGCAGGGACTTCTATTCCATGTGATAGAATTCATAATGTGAGAATGCCTGGCAAACTACACTGACCCAGGATAAGCAAGCTCGTGAATGCTCCTCTTCGTGACCCTGCTAATTTTACCACAGGCAGTTAGCTTCATTCTCTGCGACCAGAAGCAGTTCCTCATTTGCATTTTCATTAGCTCAGCAGCCAGGTGTGGTTCCTCCTAAAAATGTTTGACTCAGGAGCACCACCGTCAGAAGATTGGTTAGCCTGACATGAGAGAAGGGTACCCTCCACATCCAGCCGTGTTGACCTGGTAACAGACGAGGCAAACAGGCTGATATAGATTCCTGACGGTGCCTTTAGCCACTGTCACATCTTATCACACCTGTTTATGCAGAAACCACGCAGGAGGTGAGAGGGTTTCAGTGCCTCTGTTGCTGAGCATCACGCTATTGGTAACAGTTCACAAATATTTTTTTTTTCCTCATTACAAAACACTCTCAATCTAAAAATATGAGTTATACTTAGTGGCTCATTGAAAAGTGTTTTCTTTGCGTGGGGTGAAGGAAAATCAATCTTTTCTATTGCTTATTTTTCTTTCCATTCAAGGTTAATATTCAGAGCATGATCAGATGGTCTTACTTTACAAGGTGAGAGGTTTCCCAGAAGTGCAGGACAGGGCTCATTAGTCCAGTGCAGAAGAAACTGTTCAAAGCAATTTGAAGGGGCATCGTTAATAGCCCGGTCTTCTTTGTACATAAGCTGAGGTCCCACCTTGCCGCTCAGGTTAATGAGGTTTTCCAGTAACTACACTCATTCTGCCGCCAGTTCAAGAAAGACCCTGTTGGAGCCAGTCTGTGTTACGTGGTAGAAAGACCATAGGGTTTGTCATCACAAGATCTGTGTTTGAGTCCCAGCCATGCCTTTCAATAGCTGCGTGGCCTTGGCTCTGAACTTATTTTTCCACTGGTGTGATGAGGGTGCTTTCCCCAAGGATCATCAAAAGACAAAATGGCTCAAGGGTTGTTCTTATTATTCAGTCACTAAGTCGTGTCCGACTCTTTCCAACCCCATGGACTGTAGCCCACAAAGTTCCTCTGTCCTCCACTATCTCCCAGAGTTTGCTCAAATTTATGTTCATTGAGTCAGTGATGCTATCCAGCTATCTTTTCCTCTGCCACTCCCTTCTCCTTTTGCCTTCAATCTTTCCCAGCATCAGGGTCTTTTCCAATGAGTCACCTCTTTGCATCATGTGGCCAAAGTATTGGAGCTTCAGCTTCAGCAACAGTCCTTCCAGTGATATTCAGGGTTGATTTCCTGTAGGATGAACGAGTTTGTTCTCTTTGCAGTCCGAGGGCACATATTAAAAATCTAACTTATGATTTCTCCTCCATTCCTTCCATCCCAACTCAATAAAAACCCAACATCCATCCAGGGTCCAAAGTCAGAAAGCATTTAGTCCTCTCCCGTATTTCCCCCGGAGCTTACTCATGCCCAGTCTTAAGAACGCCACCCCATTATGTGAAAATGTGTCTGTTCTCTCTGTGTCCACTGCCTCCACTCTAGCCAAGGGTATGCCATCGTTCCTCTCTTGTGCCACCTGCGTCTATGAAGCCCCCATTTAACGTGTCCTTATTGGCGCAGTCAGAGTGGTCTCTTTCCCAAACACTGGTACCATGGCACTGCCTTCAAAGCCTCCAAAGCTCCTTGTTGCTTCTGAAAGATAAACTAGCAACAGTTTGGTCCAGCACCTGGTTCCTCTATTCACCTCCTCATTCTGCTCCACTGTGCTCCTGCGGTCCACCCTGGCCTTCCTTGATCATGCCATGCTCTCCCTGCCCCACCCCGGGGCCTTTGTTAGGACTGATCTCTCTGCCAATGTGCTCTTCCCTGAACCTCACCTCCAGATCCAGGTGACTCATGCTCAGCTTGTAAAACATGACTCCCTCTCTCCACACTCGTTGCCTTTGTCCTTCTGCATTTACTGTTGTGGTTATTGATTGTTGTCTGCCTTCCTCATCATATTGCCAGCTGTATTGTGTAAGGTAGGAATCTTGTCTGTTTTGTCCCCTATCTCACCCCCATTAAGAGGCTAACACAAGCCCAGCACATAGTAGGCACTCAATAAATACATGGGGAATGAGTGGGATATAAACATGTCACATATTTTAAATTTTTTAGTGAAGTAAGCCATCGCGAATTTACTTTGTACCAGACACTGTGCTGAGTGTTTCCTCATAAGCAAAGTTGTGGTGAAGCCAGCTGGTACCTGACGTGACAGCCAGTTGTGTATGCCTCTCCCCAGCACCACCCGCAGACACTTTGGTAGCTTGAAATCAATCGGCCATAGTGGGAGTATTTATACCACAAAAACTGGCAAACTTAGAAATCAGGTTATGTCTCCCTGCTGCCAATTCCCACCCTGAGAAGGGCTGGTTGTTAATCATTTACCAGCATATCAAATGAAATGGAATCCCAGATCAAGAGCATCTGAATAACTTCAATGAAGTTGATATATCAATGGAGAGGAGAAAACGCAGGAAGGAAATGTGCCCCTGGGGGACTGTGGTCAACACTGCTCATTGTCTTCCAATCTGTTCTCCCTCCCTCCATAGAAACAGAAAGATCCCTGAGCAAGTGTCCGCCAAGGGTCAAAGACTGCATTTCTCAGCCTCCTTTGCGGCTAGATGTAGCCTTTATGACTAAGTTTGGGCCATAGGGCCACGTGGGTGCCTCCAGGGAACACACCCTTTATAAGATGCTGGTGCTTATCCCTTGTCATTCCTCTTTAATCCCTGTTTTCCTTCCTGCTCGGTGAAAAGTAGGCAAGAAGGTGAACTATAAGCAGCCTTCTAGGGAGCAGAGGCCCACAAGGCAGAGCAAGAAGGTAGAGTCTGAATATCTCCACTATTAAAGGGCCCTTACCAGCTTGGGGTTTTCAAGGCAAGAAAGCTGAAGTGGTTTGCCATTCCCTTCTCCACTGGACCATATTTTGTCAGAACAAATGCTGGGAAAGATTGAGGGCAGGAGGAGAAGGGGACGACAGAGGATGAGATGGTTGGATAGCATCACTGACTCAATGGACATGAGTTTGGGCAAGCTCCAAGAGATAGTGAAGGACAGGGAAGCCTGGCATGCTGCAGTTCATGGGGTTGCAAAGAGTCAGATATGACTTAGCTACTGAACTGTCCTGAACCAGCTCGGGACTGCCTGCATATACACTTCTACAGGAGACAGAAAAAAACTTTGGTGTTTTCTGTAGAGGTTCTTTGTCACAGCTCAACTGTCTATTGAGTAGGGTGTGTGTGTGAAATGAATACAGCTGTATTTTTGTACGGGCTTTCCTGGTGGCTCAGACGGTAAAGAATCCACCTGCAATGCAGGAGACCTGAGTTTGATCCCTGGGTCAGGAAGATCAGGAAATGTCTACCCACACCAGTATTCTTGCCTGGAGAATTCCATGGACAGAAGAACCTGGCTGGTTACAGTCCACGGAGTTGAAAAGAGTCAGACACAACTAAGCAACTAACACTTTCACTTTTTCACATTTGTAAATGTGTATGGGGTGGAAGGTGTACTGAAGAGATTGAATCTTCTGCACCATCTAATGAAGAGATTTCAAACTACGTCTGTGAATCAGCTGCTTGCAAAGTATTATATTTTGTTTTAGCGTTTTAATTTCTTTTAAATAGTCACAAATCTGCAAGAGATAGTAAAGGAAGCGAATCAGCATTCACCCCATTATTAAGCTGTAGCCCACATTCACTATATTGTGCTCATTGCAGTGTCCTCTGACTCTTCCACATCACCTGACATTTAACAGGCTCTCAATAAATAGCTGTTTAATAACACCAAGGTCCTACTGTAGAGCACAGGGAACTATATTCAATATCCTGTGATAAACCAGAGTGGGAAAGAATATTAAAAAAATAATATATTTTAAAAATAAATAAAATAGATAAATACCTATTTAATAAATCAACATGTGGTCTCATAGACCCAACAACATTTCATTACTGAATAGGTTTTCACAGCCAGTCCCACTGAATAGTCATATTCTAAAGTAGTGGTTTTATTGTGGCGGGATTTTGCACACTTCCCCAAGGGGTGCTTGACAAAGTCTGGAGGCATTTGGGGTTGTCATGACTGGGGTGTACTCCTGGCGGCTAGTGGGTAAAGGCCAGAGATCCAGAGATGGCCCTCGGTGTCCTGCAGTGCCAAGGGCAGCCCCACCACAAGAGTTATCCAGTCCCAAATGCCAATAGTGCCAAGGTCACGAAGCCCTGCTCTAGAGATGACTAACGGGGCTATTGCCAAGTGGAAAAGTTTAAGGAAGAGTGTAACAAATGTCTTGGTCTGAAATTCCATTTCTCTGGTTATTTCATTCTGAGGCAATCTCATTGCATATGTTCCTCCACATTGGAGTTCATAGTGATGCACCATGCGTAGTGTTTATTATCCTTTAAAAACGTGAACAATGAACAGTGACATACCCAAGTACTCAGTTGTGTTCTTTGGCTCAGAAGCCTTTATGCTTTTTTTAAGTTGGTATGAGTTCATCGGTCTGATAGTGAATCTGTTAGACTCACCTGCACTGATAAACTTGGATGTCTGAAAAAACTTGGGGCTTTTACATGCCTATCCCTTAAAGCATATTATTAGTGATACACTAAGTAATGTATTCCATGTGTAATTTCAGTTACATGATAATAAAAAGAAAAGTTTGAAAATTTTGGTCAGTTTCTGTTATGCAGCTGGAAGACCTTCAGAGTCTCCCAAGGTCTGCCGTGAATGTATGATTTAGACCACAGTTCCTCCCTCATGACATTTAATCCATAGAGATAAATCATCATGCACCATTGGTAGGGCTCCTTATGGATAAACAGACCTAAAATAATTATATTTAAAACTCCATCAGAGCCTCCATCAGAAACGTAACAGCCTTTTTTTTTTTTTTTTTTTTTTAGTGTAAGAGACTAGGATGATGAAACTGTTTCATGATTGTCATGCCTGGGACCAAATTAAATCAAAGTCAAAACAATAAAATGAACTTTCCCTTGGCTGTCCTTGAGGTATGCTGGGTCCCGTTCCTTTCCCACCAGTAGACGGATATTCATGAGCATTAGATCCTGACATTGGCCGCCAAGAAGATGCTGTGGTGTGTAATGGTTAAGAGCACAAACCCGAGAAGCCAACTTTCATTTACTGACTGTGTGACTGACTGTTTACTCCTCTGTTGGAGGAGGTAATAATAGTCCTTACCTCATGGAGATATAATAAATATTAAATGAACTGATATTGATAAAGCACTTAGAACAGGCAACATGTTATACATATTTGATTAATAAAATAAAGGCTTTACCCAGTGACCCACATATCTTTCCAACTTACCCTAGATCCAGTCTATGTAATAGACCAGCACTATACTGTCCACTGATGGATGGATAAAGAAAACGTGGTTTACACATACAGTGGACTACTATTTTGCCTTAACAAAAAAGGAAATCCTGTCATATGCAGCAGCATGGATGATGCCATAAATTAGGGTTAGGGATAGGGTTAGGGTTAGGGTTAGTGATACTAGCCAGTCACACTGGACAAATACTGCATGATTCCCCTTGTATCAAATACCTAAAACAGCTGAATTCCTAGAAGCAGAGAGAAGAATGGTGGTCACCAGGGGCTGGAGGGGAGAGGAAAATAGAGAGTTGCTGCTCAACCAGCATAAAGTTAAGTTATACACAATGAGTGAACGTTAGAGATATGTGTTCAACATTGCACCTATAGTTAACAATACCATATGTGCACTTAAAATGTTGGTGAGAAGGTAGCTCTCACTTTAAGTGTTCTTAACAGAAAAATTAGAGAATAGAAATTAATGTGGGATTCATTTCCCTGGTGGCTCAGTGCTAAACAACCTGCCTGCCAACACAGGAGACATAAGAGACGTGGATTCGATCCCTGAGTCAGGAAGATCCCCTGGAGGAGGGCATGGCAACCCACTCCAGTATTCTTGCTCGGAGAATCCCATGGACAGAAGAGCCAGGCGGGCTACAGTCCATGGAGTCATACAGAGTCAGACACGACTGAAGTGATTTAACACACATGCATGCAACTTAAGGTAAAAATCAAATAAAGAGCATTCACTCTATATAAACGCATTTTCTTGTTCCAGGATAGCCAGTCAGTGCCAAGCCCTCTCATATCTGTTTCTGACTGTCTTTCCTACACTCCAATCTCTCTGTCATCATGGTTATTCCCGTGGTACCCACCCCCACCCTCTCTATAGCCTCCCTCCCCACCTCCATCCCACGTTCCCCCTGAAGATAGAACAGCCTCTATGACAGAGACCTTGTCATGCCCATGTTCTGATGAAAACTCTGTAATGGCTCAAGAAGCATATTTCCACACCAGAGACCCTGGGTGTTATATTGAGCTACCTAGGGGACAGCATTTGGGACCTGTCCTAAAGGCTTTTCTAGAACCAGATAAGACTGGAATGTTTGGTCTGTGATATTCACCAAGGCCGATCACCCCAACTCCAGCAGGGACTTCCGGCTCATGGAAGTTTCAGATAATGGGATGAAGGGGAACTGGAAGTTCTGAGGGCTGCCTGGATGTAATGGCACCAGGTCTATATAGCTGACTTTTTATCTTGCTATGAGTTTAGTTAGGAACTCAAGCATCTGAAATGAAAGCATCTAAGGTGGCATTGATGGAGATACCTAGCCCAGGGCTCAGTTCACTGCTGACTCTCAGTAATGATCTGTAAAGTCTACATATATGTATTAATATAAACACATGTATCTTTTTCATTTACCACTAACCTTGAGTTCTAATTTCTGGGGAACCTGTTAAATTTATTCACTAGTCAGATTTCAAAGACAAAAAATAGGAGACATTATTTAACCAGCAAGAACACAAAATAGAGACAGCTAATGAGCTCTCTCCTACTAAAATCCAAATGGAGAACTACCTTTCTCACAAATCTATGTTTTTAAGTATTTGCTCCATTTCACAATTGTACTCCTCCAAATGGCAGAGTGATTGTCTTAAAATATTTCTTCTGATGCTGAACATATTCTGTATGTTTGCACCAGAAACTTTCTGTGGCAGTGACGTTGAAGGAGCAGAAATCTAAAATGCAAACATTCACAGAGGTTGACACCTTCAGGAATGTTCATCATTTCAGAGAAGTTAGTAGGGGAGACGTATTTATCACGCTTATCCTCATTACTAGTGGCTTCTAAAGGAAAAGGAGATAAAGGAAACACTGTAACAGTGAGAAAATAGACAAGATCTGAAGTCAGGAAGGCACCGTCCAAACTGCAGATTCCTCCCAGTAGCTGTGAGACTTCATCAGACAACAACTGTCTGATGTTGATGATCCACAAAGTTGCTCTTGTGCAACAAGATAATGCCAGCATCCGGCAAACGGTACCAGGCCATCTCCTCGGTATCAGTGGCAACTGTCCCCTTCCTCCTCCCATTCATTCAACAGGTATTTTATGAGTGTTATCAATCCCAGGTGTCCTCTCTCTGACAGAGTTTATAGTCTATAAAAAATAAATAAATAGCTGGTCAACAAAACTTGATACTGTTGTGCTAAATGCAAAGAAGAAAATAAGACAGCAAGGTTGAAAATGACCAAAGAGGAGGGCAACTTGAATCAGTGTGGTCATTTGAGTGGAGACCTCGAAGGCAGGAAGAGATTGATAGCACCTGGAATCAGGGGACACATGTTCTAGGCAAAGGGAATAGTCATTTCAAAGGCTAAGACCCAAAAGAGCTTTGCCATGGGAAGGTCTTAAGGTAAGCAGGCAGAAGGAATGGGATTTCAAAGGCTTGGAAGTGGGAATGAGCTTGAAAATGAGTGTGATTTTTCTGCCAGCACAGCACCCAAAGGGGAGGATGGGGCTGGAGAGGTGGGCAGGGGTGAGACTGCCCAAGTCTGCTGCAGGCGTGGACAAGAGTCTGGCTTTTGTCTCAGAGCGTAGAGAAGTCCCTGGATGATTTATATTTTTTAAAAAGCTGCCTTGGTCCCTGTGCAGATGGAGACTGGGTTGTGGAGGGGGTGTAGAGGAATCAGAGAGGTGGTACATGAAGGGAAAAAAGCTCTCCTCATTAAAATGCAGTAGTGTTAAAATGTGGGGACACAGAATTGTGACTCTTAGGCTGATGACACCAAAAGGGAACAGGTTAGTGGTCTGGCCCAGTCATCCCCTTTACATGTAAGAAAGCCACCCTGACCAGGACAAAGTGACTTACTTACTTAGCAGCAGCACCAAAGCCCCAGGAGTTTCCTCTCCCTAGTACCCTAAGCGCTGTGCAAGTCAGGGCTCGCTCCCTATCCTGGCGGGAGGGGGTCTCTGCAACTAGGAGTTCCTCTATGCTGGAGCAGTCAGGAGTCAGGCGGGGAGGAGGGGAGTCCTGGTCCCCTTCCAGCATGGCCATTAACCTTTCTTAACTGTCCATTTGGGGGTCATGGGAAGACAAGAGTGCATGACTATGACTGACCTGGAGTTGGACACCCTGGAAAGATTGCCCTCCACCAGCATCCCAAACCTGTGTTTATCCTTTGACACACCCGTTACACTTCTAGGAATTCAACTTCATAATATACTTAAAGATGCATGTCAGGATTTTACCATCTGCTTTTTCATCAGAAAAGTGTTGCTGCAGTCAGAAAATATTTTTTAAAAATGGAAGGGCAAGATTTTGAATAAGAAACTGGTTATAGTACAACCATGACCAGTAATCATCTGGTTTATCCGGTATGGTTCTACCAGCTCTTTCTCCCCATTCTGACTGGTTGGTAATCATGTTCTACCAGTTGTTCAGTACTTTAAGTGTGTGGATGATGGAATATTATGTACCCATTTAAAAGATAACTACTTAATTACTTGGGGAAAACTTCACATTCAACATTGACAAAAAGCGACACACTATGAGAACCCACTTTGTTAAATCCATATAAAATGTATGTTCCTATCGAAACATTAACAGTGACTTTCACAGATGGGTGGAATTATAAGTGTGTTTTTTTTTTCCACCCTCACTTCTTAGTCGCTGATATTTTCTAAATTTCCAAAGGAACATGAATAACTTGTGATACATGAGAAAAGTTTGTTTGTAAGTTTCTTTGCATGCTATTCTTTACAGTTAGGCAACTCTGTGAGTGGCCCTAAGCTAAGGCCATGCTTCTCCTGATGACTTCTTCTGACAGTGACAGCTGCTACCAAGGGGCTGCTTAGCACTGTGAGCATCAAATGCCTGTGCTTTCCTGGACCAAAATGGAAACAGGGTCAAAAGTGTGGAAGCACTCATTAGAACGCTCCACGCAGACTTTATGATGATTCGACTGGAAATCTAGGTTTCCCTTGGCAATGGGTCCCACACCCTAGCCCAGGAGAACATGTTTTAGGCGTCAGAGGGGATGAACCCATGCATGAGCCTTTATTGAGTACTACTGCATACAAGGCTTTGTTCTGAGTATTTTTAAATATAGGATTTCATTAATGTGACATCCTTACGAAGTGGGGGTTAATAATGGGGTTTTATATCTAAGGAGACTGGAATTCAGAGGATTTAAGAAATTTGGCCTGGGTCACACAGTAAGGGCTGGATCATAGTTCAGAAGCCAAATGTCTTTTGTACACAACAAAAATGGCTATACCTGTACCTGTCAGCCAAGTTGGAGGAATACACAGGCCAGCTCTGATGTGTATCCTCCCCATGCCCCAGTGCTAGCTGCAGCCTGACTCTGGCTTTGTTACTAATTGAATGTGTTAATGGACCCACATCATATATTCTCTGTGGGCCTCAGTTTCCTCATCTATTAAATGGGACTTGGGGTTATCTGAAGTAGATGAGCCTTAGCATGCCATCAGCCTCAAGGAGTGCAGGTTTCTGCCTGAGTTTAGATGAGACCTCCCCAAAGATCCTCACTCTGTGTCCTCCACTTCCATGAGGAGCTGTTTCAAAGCTACCAAGCTGGTGGCTCAGCTGAAACACCCATCTTCAAGGGGCACAAGAAATCCTCGGCCAATATCTTTCTGGATGCAAATGCTCTGCTCCTGAATTGCACGTCACCTTGAAGAGACTGATGATGGATGAGCAGGCTTCAGCTTTGTCCTGCAAAACTTTTACAAGGCGTCTTCCCCCCACTTTTTTAACAGATTTATGAAGTCAATACTCTAGCTTTTTCATAATGTGAGGCTTGTTTTTTTTCCTGGGCTAGATGTAACAAAGAGCTTTCCAAATGATCAGTGACACCTCAAGTTAGAGCTGCGTTTTGAAATTGTTCTTTAGAATCCTTAACTTCATTGGGAGCAGTGAAATCAGAATGTTAGCTTAATACCCTGCCAGAAATGCATGGAGAAGATGTAGAATGTTTATAAATGAACATTCAGTGATGTGTGCTTGGTAATTTTGTTCAAAGATGTAAAGGAAGAGATATTACAAGGGACATTTTTGTTATTTTGTCAAATGCTGTTCACCAAAAAATAAAATTTCAACCTATATTCTTGACCTTCAGGGACTTATTTTAAGATTGTATGGCTTTTCCTAAACAGCTGAATTATTTAGTGAGATTGAACTGTCAGAGATTTTAAAATAAAGCCCACCAAAATACCAGCCACTCTGGAATGCTACAGCTGTTCAGACCCTGATCTGCATATTTCATCTCAGCAGACAGAAGCTCACAGCTGAAAAATAGCTCAGAAAATACTTATCACCTTCCATGCCAAATGCAAAAAGGAATTCATCTGAAACTGAGAATTTGATATAATGGGTGACCCACGCCTACAGTGATGCGCAGAATGGCTGATGGAGTTCTGGCTGCATTTATGCTACTTCACTCTTATGTAGACCGCACCTTTGAGAAAGGGGTCGTTGTGGGGCCCAAACGAATTAATGTAAGGAGCAAACTTGGAATACTGGACCTGCAGGCATGACTGTTATTAGTAGCAGGTTTTCAGTGCGCGTAGAATGTTATGAAGAAGCTTAACTTACACAGAGTGAAATCAACATTCTTAGCTCATGAAGAATTTTTAATTGATTGCTAGTGCTTCACTTTTTCCAAATGGTGGAGAAAAGAAACAGGATATCAAGATTGTTGTGTTGAGCACCAAGTATTCTCAGTTCAGTACAGTTCAGTCGCTCAGTCGTGGCCGACTCTTTGCGACCCCATGAATCGCAGCACGCCAGGCCTCCCTGCCCATCACAATCTCCCAGAGTTCACTCAGACTCATGTCCATCGAGTCAGTGATGCCATCCAGCCATCTCATCCTCCGTCGTCTCCTTCTCCTCCTGCCCCCAATCCCTCCCAGCATCAGAGTCTTTTCCAATGAGTCAACTCTTTGCATGAGGTGTCCAAAGTCCTGGAGTTTCAGCTTCAGCATCATTCCCTCCAAAGAAATCCCAGGGCTGATCTCCTTCAGAATGGACTGGTTGGATCTCCTTGCAGTCCAAGGGACTTTCAAGAGTCTTCTCCAACACCACAGTTCAAAAGCATCAATTATTCGGCACTCAGCCTTCTTCACAGTCCAACTCTCACATCCATACATGACCACAGGAAAAACCATAGCCTTGACTAGACGGACCTTTGTTGGCAAAGTAATGTCTCTGCTTTTGAATATGCTATCTAGGTTGGTCATAACTTTGCTTCCAAGGAGTAAGCGTCTTTTAATTTCATGGCTGCAGTCACCATCTGCAGTGATTTTGGAGCCCAAAAAAAATAAAGTGTGACACTATTTCCACTGTTTCCCCATCTATTTCCCATGAAGTGATGGGACCAGATGCCATGATCTTTGTTTTCTGAATGTTGAGCTTTAAGCCAACTTTTTCACTCTCCACTTTCACTTTCGTCAAGAGGCTTTTGAGTTCCTCTTCACTTTCTGCCATAAGGGTGGTGTCATCTGCATATCTGAGGTTATTGATATTTCTCCCAGCAATCTTGATTCCAGCTTGTGTTTCTTCCAGTCCAACGTTTCTCATGATGTACTCTTCATATAAGTTAAATAAGCAGGGTGACAATATACAGCCTTGATGTACTCCTTTTCCTATTTGGAACCAGTCTGTTGCTCCATGTCCAGTTCTAACTGTTGCTTCCTTTCCTGCATACAAATTTCTCAAGAGGCAGGTCAGGTGGCCTGCTATTCCCATCTCTTTCAGAATTTTTCACAGTTTATTGTGATCCACACAGTCAAAGGCTTTGGCATCGTCAATAAAGCAGAAATAGATGTTTTTCTGGAACTCTCTTGCTTTTTTGATGATCCAACGAAGGTTGGCAATTTGATCTCTGGTTCCTCTGCCTTTTCTAAAACCAGCTTGAACATCAGGAAGTTCACGGTTCACATATTTCTGAAGCCTGGCTTGGAGAATTTTGAGCATTACTATACTAGCGTGTGAGATGAGTGCACTTGTGCAGTAGTTTGAGCATTCTTTGGCATTGCCTTTCTTTGGGATTGGAATGAAAACTGACCTTTTCCAGTCCTGTGGCCACTGCTGAGTTTTCCAAATTTGCTGGCATATTGAGTGCAGCACTTTCACAGCATCATCTTTCAGGATTTGAAATAGCTCAACTGGAATTCCATCACCTCCACTAGCTTTGTTCATAGTGATGCTTTCTAAGGCACACTTGACTTCACATTCCAGGATGTCTGGCTCTAGGTGAGTGATCACACCATCGTGATTATCTTGGTCGTAAGTATTCTAGGGGCCCCCAAAAGGAGTCAGTGGCAGCTCCCATAGAGACAGGTGATGGCGGCGACAATGGTGAGCGCAGCGATGATGATGGTGGTGGTGATGAGTGGTTGTGAAGATGACGGGGGTGGTGCTCGTGGTGAAGAGGACAGCGGCGGCGACTCTAATAGTGATGGTGCTGCTGCTGGTGTGATGGCAACGATGGTGATGCCGAGGAGGGATGATGATCACGACCACCGCAATGCTGTGGTAAGATCATTACGGCAGAGACTAACGTTTACTGGGCCCTTGCTAAGTACCAAGTAGCACGCTAAATGCTGAACGTTCGTTATCTCATTTAATCCCATGTAACATATGTTACATGCTGTGATTTTCCCATAGTGAAACGGAGGCATAAAGGCATGAAGGAACTTGCCTTAATACGATACTCCTAGACTTTTCCGTGCATTGGCGTCACCTGGAAGGATTTTTAAACTCTTGACCCAGAGCTTAAGGAACTTGTCCAAGGTTGCCCAGCTGTTGAGTGACCAAGCCAGGGTTCCAAAGTGGGCCATCAGGCCCCACACTCATGCTCCGACCGCCTCTCTGTGACGTTTCCTTTGTGAAGGGCCCCTAGCAGAGTGATGGTGCCCAGGGACCCTTTGTGACCCTCGTCTGTGCCCTTGCCAATGTTTTCAACAGTAATAAGGCTGCAGATGAAACACAGCACTCTGAGTAGAGTGGTTGGTCTTTGCTGTAGTGTGCTAGAACCAGTTTGAGTCTCTGTCCACCAAATTAATTTCAGTTTCATTCACAATATTCTATTCTGTTGAGAATATGCTTGTGGCTATTTTTGCCTGGAGGTATGAAATTCCAACCAAATACAAGCTGCTTTTTAAGTGTCTGTAGTAGTTAGAAGGCTGAGTCTCAAGAGATGGCGGGAGGAGTACATGATGTTCGCGGAGGCGTACAGCTTTCCTAATCAGTAAGCCAGCACTTCCCTCTGATGAAATGAGAAGTTCACGGAAAGCTCCCCCAACGCCTCCATTCCCAAGCTTCAGGTAAGAAATTAAAGCACTTAAGAAGTGATGGCAATGTTTATCCATGTTCCTAATCCAAAAGGCTAGGATTTTTTGAAATGAGGCCATGCTAGTTAATTAAGACTTTGCCTCTTGGGAATTAATTATATTTTAATATTTTTAATTTCATTTTTAAACTAGCATTTTCCATGGCAGTGGAGGCTGATTAGACTCACCATGGATGAACCCCTTCCATGCCAGCTCCTACTTTCTCATTTAATTCCCACACAACGTGGACAGATGGGTAACAGCTTCCCCATTTTGCAGATGGAAAAAAAACTAAGGTTGAGAGAGGCTAAATAATTTTTACAAGTTAAATAATGCATCATTTTCACCCAGCTGAGTCCTTATTACACAGAAGAAAGAAAAGTTACCTCAGAAAGGCTTTCTAAATTTTCCCTAAGATGAGTTTCTGGCCAAGAAAATCAGATCCTGCTGTTTTCACACTTGACCTCAGTCTGTGCACACTTCTCTGCCATTAAGGAGGTGGCTTTATCACCAGGCCACAGAAATAATAAGGGAGCCAGGACTCTAGACCGATAGCCTTCTCCAACTGCATTAACATCCCACAAAGGTATCAAAGAGTTTCACACTTAGCTTTAATTTCTCCCCACACATTTTTGTTGGAGATAAAGATAATCATGTTTTTCCTCTCCCTGTCTTTTTTTTTTTTACCTTTTACCCTAGAATTAAGAATGGGTGCTTTCATCACTTGGCTGAGTGAAACTGAATGAGTGAAACTTCACAGTTAGAAGCTATCATAAGTATCTCAACATTTGTCAAAAGGATGACAGGGAGGAAAGTTGAGTCTAGAGGTATAGAGGTGTAATTCAGGGTTCCTGGTCTACTCTGATGTAGGTCCCTGGGCAAACATTGAGGTAGGAGAGACACGGTTCCTGTAAATTAGCCCAGGCGTTGGATCGTTCATAAATATCCGTGACTAAGGCTGCAAAAATGCAACTTCAAGTTTTGCAAGGAATTGTCCCCTTCCTACCACCCCCAAGTGTTTTATTGGGTATAAAAATACACAAGGGTGAAACATTAATTAAATTTAGAAATAGGTGCTTCAGCAGACATAGGTCAGCTGAGCCTTTTTAATGGAAGTTACTCACTGAGATCAGTTTCCACCATTCAGAGTCCCATTCCTCTGGTTTTACAAAATAATTTAAATCATTCCCAGCCTCAGAGAGGAAAATGAGGAGCAGAAAATGAAAATTAGCAGAGTAAAGAGGTTCTTTGTTCTGAACAATGGAAGGAAACCCACAAGACGGTTCAGCAGCTTTTAACTCTGAGGCTATTCCAACCCGTTTCTCCATCTCTTCTCTTTCTGGCCCTAGAGAAAGAAACAGGAGCCAGATAGAGAGGCCTACCCTCTTAAACAAAGTTCAGTAGACTTCTGTTGTCTAGTCTGCTGCATAGAGGACTTGCTGAGAAATAAATGAATTTGAATGAATTCTACGATGACTTCATTACAGAGTTAATGTAACAAATCCTACCATAAGTCTTGAAGCTATGCTGTTTGGGCTTTTAAAAGTTATAATTTCACCAAAAAATGAAAAACAGACCACGTTTGGCCATTTCTCAAGTCTAGGGCTCTAGTGATACATTACTGCCACCTGGTGGCAGCATACCTGCATTGAAGGGGTTAAGAAGGAAGGAAATGTTTTCAAGAAAATAAATCTTACCACCACCCCTAAAAAATTTATGTCATAAGAAGTTACAAGGAAGAAACAGGAGCCAAGCTGTGGGAGAGCTCGTCCAGTGCGCACATAAACAAAACACCACTGACCGTGTTTGAGCCGAGGAGGTTCAGGTGAAATTAGAGCTTTAGGAAGATGAATCTCACGTCTGTGGACAGGGAGAAGAGTGTGAAAAGAAGCAGATTACTTCAACAAACCAAGACTGAAACACAAAAAGGGTGAGAGAAGCAGGAAAACAGCGTTGGAAATAGACGATTTTTGAAAGTCAATTACACATACTGTGTGCCAGGCACTGTACTGGGCCTTGCGGCTGCTGCTGCTGCTGCTAAGTCGCTTCAGTCGTGTCCGACTCTGTGCGACCCCAGAGACCGCAGCCCACCAGGCTCCCCTGTCCCTGGGATTCTCCAGACAAGAACACTGGAGTGGGTTGCCATTTCCTTCTCCAACACATGGACGTGAAAAGTGAAAATGAAGTCGCTCAGTTGTGTCCGACTCTTAGCGACCTCATGGACTGCAGCCCACCAGGCTTCTCCATCCATGGGATTTTCCAGGCAGGAGTGCTGGAGTGGGGTGCCATTGCCTTCTCTGTACTGGGCCTTGAGCAGTGTGTGAATAAGAGTCAGACCGTTTTCCTCTCTCGAAAAGCTTCCAAGTAAAGCCATGCTGATCCGAATTCTAGTCCTCACTTTGGTTTGCTCTGTGATCTCCGGACCCCAGATTGCTCATCTGAAACGAGGAAGGCTGCACTTGAGAGTTCACCAAGCCCTTGAGGCTCGTGTACAGTGACGCAAGTTAGTCCTCAGGTATTTCTGAGAGAAAACAATAGGAAGAGGACTGCCTGATCTGTGTATGAGATAATGGAGCTGAATGGGTTAAACTTGGGGGCGTTTTTAATGCCAGGGTTCAAGCCAAGCCATAGGGTAATTGTGGCATCACTGATACATACATAGAGAAGGCAGTAAGGAAAGGCTCGGGTTTTGCAGATGAGGTGGGGGGAGCGGGGAGGTGGTCAACGTTAGTCGGATTTGCAAATGCAGGGGCCCGGTTTCCTGCCTTCCAGCTGGGAGGAGCACCAGGAGTGGAGGAGGGGCTCCGCAGGTCTGTGCACAAAGGTTGCAGTGCCGCCTGTAGAGCCCCAGACTCCCAGCCTGCTCTCTCCTAGCTGAGTGTCCTTGAACAAGCTACTCAACATCTCTGAGCTTCCCTTTCCCCTTGCGCCAAGGTGGCAGGGTGACAGCGCCTTTCCGCGGAGCTGCGATGAGTATTCTATGAGTCAGCATGAGATGAGTGCCAGCCCCCATGAACATTCAGTGAACATTAACTGGGGTTACTGTTATCATTGTCCTCCTCCTCACCAGCATCATTATTTATAGAAACAGTAAATTTTCTCAGGGAGAAGCGGTAGAGCAAAGAGTAAGAGGACATATCTGTTCCTGAGTGAAGGTCCAGCTGGAGAAGATGAGCTTGTTTCGGGGGGAGGGTCTACGGAACAGAGGAGAGAGCTTTCTGGAAGAGGAAGCATTGCATTGGTTCAACACTGCTTCAGGCAGTAAAGATGTGAAGGAGAGTCTAGAAAGGTCCCAGGACTTGGTAACTTACAGGTTATTAGAGACATCTCAAACAGCAGTGGGCAAAGAACAGAGGGCTCCTCACGTAGGCCTGAGGAGATGCAGGAGAAAGGAAGGCTGAAGGAGGAGAAGCATGCCCCACCGTCGCACCCTGGCAACCCCCTAGAAGGGAGACCAGGTTCATTTCCCTGCGTTAGCAATGGATCAGGGGCCAAGTATGCATGCTGTGCGGGCCGCAGTTTCCACGTTCATCTACAGCTCAGATGTTCTACCCTCCTTGGGACAGTATCAACCAGCTACGATGCAATTCATTTCTACAATGATCTATAACAATCTATGATGCACCATCTTAGTTAGAATGCCAGGCCATCCAGGACAGGGGCCCCAGATGTTTCTTTGAGACCCAAAATGGAAGGATAGTCAATAAAAGCAACTGATGAGGTTAATGGTAAAGATCTGATGGCACCGAGAGAAAAGCAACAGACAAACAGGAATCACTAAGTCCCTGCCCTCATGCCCATCCTGCCGGCTCCAACTTTGATGCGTCCCCAGGCACAGTTCTGATGCAGAGCAGGAAGAACTGACTTTTAATTAAGGTGCTTGCTCTGCAAATATCACTTCGTGTATCAAAACTGAAATTAATTCCGTCCTTCAGTCACCACCAGCCTAGATTTCTAATCTTTGGCATCTCACTTCTACCACCTGTCCCTTTAGCGTCTTTTGGTTCCGCACCCAGTTCTCCTGTCACCCTCCACCTGAACATGGCTCACCGTGGTGGCAACAAGGCCCTGGAGCCGGAGCAATGGGCTCAGGTCCCTCATCTGCAGCTCACTGCTGTGCTTGTCCACTCTGTGCCTTCATTTCTTCATCCATCAAATGGGGACATTAACACTCGCTCGATCAACTTCACAGGGTTGTTCCAGAGTAAATGAGTTACTGCAAGTAAATTGAAGCTCAGACTGGAGCCTGGTGCATGGAAAGAGCCATACAAGTGGGGGCTGTCATTTTTTTTTTTTTTATCATGAGAGGCCCTCTAATGAAAGAAAGGTGTTCAATACTGAAACATTGGTCTTCGCTAGTGGAACTAAGACCTGGGTGGTTTCCCCCAGCTACTCATCACTAGGGAGGTAGGGATCAACCTCACCCCAGCTCTGTCTTGGGGGCAGCCCAATGGAGAAGGCAGGTGTGACCGTGTGACCACAGCCCTCTGTGGGGGAGGGGTGAAGTCTGCATCCCTGGTGGTTCCTGCAGGGATGTGGCATGATGCCCAGAACCCACCTGTGAGTGTGTCCCAACCCTGGGTGTTGTCACTTAGCCCTTTGGATTCTAGTCTTCAGGGCTGAGGTGTGAATGGCACAGAGCATGTTCCATGAGTCAGAATTACACGGGCTCTTGAGAGGGACTGGCAGCACACGACTCAAACTCTGAGCCTCCATTTGCTCCTCTGTGAAATGGGCAGAAGGGCACTTTTCTTTCTGATAGCATCCTCGTGAGAATCTATGTAGAGAGTAGTATCTGACCCATTACAAAGGCTTTGTATATTTCATAGGAATGCCAAATACAGCTCTATCTTACTTGATTCAATTTTTAAAAATTTTTTGTAAATCAAGTTTTGTATTTATTTTGAGAAAGAGAGTTTGTGACTTAAAGCAGTGGTTCCTGAACTTGCATGTACATCAGCATCACCAGGAAGACCCCTTAAAATCCAGACTGCAAAGTCCCACTGGTTGCACACGTCTGGGTGGAGCCTGAGAAGATGCATGTCAAACACGCACCCAGCTGATACTGATGGTGGTGGTCAGAACCCCACCCTGAGAAACACCGACTTGAAGGTGGTTCATGCTTCTAAAGCAGAGAGCCGATTCTCTTCTTATTTATATTTCTCTCTGGTTAATTTTTATTTTCAAACTTGAAAATTTTTATGTTTGAGGTTAATTTGAGAAGGAACCTTTCAGTGCATCTGGTGTGTGTGGGGGAGTTGGACGCAGCTCCGGGATTGTGCCCTTCCGTTTAATCTTAGCTCCTCCCTGTGGATCTGTGAGTGTCAGGACTGATATTTCCAGTCCCCTGCTTGTGCCAAATTGAGGCTCATCCACCCAGCCAGTCATGATGGCACTTGCCCTCACCACCGCCCCATCGTATGACAGGAGGCACATTCCAACTCGAGGTTCCAAAATATTACTCCCAAGACTAGAGAAAAAAATATATTTGAAATATTTTCTCAAAAATTAATGTTTATAATCAACCTTGTGATCGCTGATTCTGTGCCAATAAATCAGGTAAAATTATATTTCCTGTTTTATTATGCATATGATTTAGCTACTCATTATCGGTTTTATAACACCTGCCTCCTACAGAAGATGATTCATTTCTTCATTTATTCACTCATTTGTTCAGCAAGTGTTTATTGATTGTCTACTCGGTGCCAAACTCTGCTAGGCTGTGAGAATCGAGACAAATATGCACATTGTCTATTGGGGCAGTAAGGACTTTGTAATGAGTTTTTAGTTGTGTAAGGACAAAAGCTGTTAGGAGTTTTGTTTCACGCAACGTCTCACTTCCTTGGTTAGCTTTGTGTGTGGTTGATTTTGTTGTTGCTTGTTATGAGAGAGGTATCTATATCCTGACCAACAATTTTGGGGAGTAACAATATATAAAAACAAGATATTGGACTCCCACAAAGATGAACAAGATATTTAAATAAGGTGCAATTAACTAGAAAAATCAAACATCTGTAGACTCATCTACAATACACTGTGCTGACAAGCAATCGCAGTAGCTCACTGGAAGAGATGATATATTTACCTGGGATGCTTACAGATGTCTCCCTAGGTGAGGGCATAGCAGAGGTAGGTGCTGGAAGGGGGAAAACTTACTTCCACATTAAATGTTCAGTTCAGTTCAGTTCAGTTGCTCAGTCGTGTCCAACTCTTTGTGACCCCATGGACTGCAGCACGCCAGGCATCCCTGTCCATCACCAACTCCCAGAGTTTACTCAAACTCATGTCCATCGCTTAGTGATACCATACAACCATCTCATCCTCTGTCATCCCCTTTTCCTCCAGCCTTAAATCTTTCCCAGCATCAGGATCTTTTCAAATGAGTCAGTTCTTCGAATCAGATGGCCAAAGGATTGGAGTTTCAGCTTCAGCATCAGTCCTTCCAAAGAATATTCAGACTGATTTCCTTTAGGATGGACTGGTTGGATCTCCTTGCAGTCCAAGGGACTCTCAAGAGTCTTCTCCAACACCACAGTTCAAAAGCATCAATTCTTTGGCGCTCAGCTTTCTTTGTAGTCCAACTCTCATATCCATACATGACTACTGGAAAAACCAAAGCTTTGACTCGATGGACCTTTGTTGGGAAAGTAATGTCTCTGCTTGTTTCTATTTCCCGTGCTGCGGCTCCAGGAACACCAGCGTTTCACCAGATTGAGATGAGCAGTGTCTTAGGGCTTCCATCCAGGTATGAGAAACCCAACTGCTGCTTCTCCTGGGTGCCTAAGTTTTTCTGTCAAGATCATTTAATTCTTTTGGGCCTCAGTTTCTTTATCCAAAAAATGGGACTCAAATTACATCCCACACAAGAGTGTCAAAAGGGATAAAATAATATTTGAAAAGTGCTTAGCATGGTGCCTAACATGTTATAAGCACTTAATAAAAATTAGAGTTGCCTCGGTTACTGTAATTATCCCAATGTTGATGGCTGTCATAGGCTACAAAGCAGATTGAATCAGGTCTGGGAAATTGGACCCACTTACGGTCCCCACGTCTATATAACAGTGGGGTCTTCAGAGCCTTTCATAAGGACAGTTCCTCATGAATGGACAGGAAAGATGTACCTTCTATATTCCCAGGTGCTTGTGAGAGGAATCCCTTAATCCATGTGCACCTGTCGGAACTGGGGTTCCACAGTTCACTCTTGATTCATAAAATCCCCATACTAGCTAGCTCAGAGTGGGGACTGTATTTGCGTGATAGTGCCTCTTCCCTTGAATTTCACAGTGGAAAGCCTACCTTTCACTGGCTCCAGTGAAACTGGCTCCAGTTCACAGTGGCGGCCCCGGGCTCTCTGCTGTCCCAGGCAGGCTGTGCGTTCAGGTCCTTCTGAGGAGAGGAGTCGTGGAGACCTTCTCAACTATATCTGTCCGGTTTCATCTACAGTGACCTCTCGGGGACTTGGGCATGCCATGGTAGCAGCTTGTGGAAACATATCTTCTTTTAGCAAAGATTAACCAGAAGACAGCTTTAAATTACACTCATTTCTGGGCATAGTTTCTATGAGTCTGAGAGACTAACTTAAAAGTAAGTTTTGTCTCATGTACATAGTACACATCCCCAGATAAGTCCAAAAGAAATCAAATCAGCAGTTCAATTTACCTTTTTTAATTCAAAGACACCTTCTCAATATTAACATTAGAAATCAGTCCTAATTGCTTCATTCTGACATTGTTATTTTTGTCCTTCCTTCTAATTTGTATCTTCTTGCATCCTATATTCATCATTTTATATTCTACTTTCTGTTTTACCTAGTATATCATAAGCACATCCCAGATTGCTCGCCAATCATTATAATTATAACCTTTAACAACTACACAATGGCCCATAAAGTAGCTGAATCTAATTTATTTGGCCATTTTCCTATGGTTAAATATCTACGTCATTGATTTTCAGGTGTTTTTAGCTGCAGAAACTGTGTTATAAGAAGCCATATATAGAACCCAAATCTAGTCTATTGATTTTTTTTTTCTTAAATGTCTAAAGTAGTAATTTCATATTACCTTCATGAAAAAACCCTCAGGCCATTGTAATAGAAGTCAGGTCCCCATTACACTGCCTTGGTAGTGGATACTAGCCTGAGTCAGAGATAATGCCCATAATAGCCTGATTTCTAGACATTTTCATCTATGTTTATAAGCAAAGTAGGCATATTTGATATACACAGCATTATGCAGGGCATATAGCTTTAAACTTGCTTTTCCCTCATTTAATATGCCTTGAAGATGTTCCTTGTCTTGGTGTTTAGATCTGCCTCGTTCTTTTTACCTGCTGTGTAATATTCCAGAAATGGATCTACCCAAGGTCGCTCCCAGGCCCTTCCCAGCGGGCAGTTAGGCTGTTTCCAGTTTGCCGTCATTAGACACGATGATCCCAAGTGCCCCTGCATCTGCGCTGAGTCCTTTCAGCTCCTGTCAAGCTTCCTTCATGGCGGTGATTCCAGGTTTTAAAACCTCCAGTTTGGGAGTTTCCCTGCCTTAATAGCTGTAGATAACAGCGCAGCGAACATCTGAAACATATTGTACTTTTATTGTACTTTTTTCCCCCTTTCTTCTGAATGTCATCAGGAAAAATGACTGGATGTAGGATGCCGCAGGGAAGGAAATAGTGGCGCTTTTGTGATACACGATCCCTACTGTTTTCCAAAATTAGTTTTGCCACTTGCTCTGCCTGTAGCATCAAGCGGGGGAATCCATGTTCAAAGTTCCCTCATTCTCTACCCCAGCGCCCTTACACATAAGCCAGTGGCTCCCAAACAAACATGCATGCATCTGTAAGAGAACTTCTGTATTTTTACCAACGTTGCCTTTAATTGCTTTTTTTTTTTAATGTCTAATCCATTTTCCAGATGAAATTGTGATAATAATAGCCATAGTAGCAGCCAACGCTTGCTGAGTCTTTTCTGTGTAGCATGGGGATGGTGATGCTGTGGCAAACACCTTAGCTTATTCAATCTTCAAAAGTAGTCTGTGAGATAGGAGCCATTATTATCTCGGTTTTCAATGTGAATACTGAGCAACTCCAGAGTTTGCTGCAGGTCACAGATCTCAAGGGTTTCCCAGATGGCACTAGCGACAAAGAACTTACCTGCAGATGCACGAGAGACCTAAGAGGCTCACATTCGATCCCTGGTGGGGAGATCTCCAGGAGAAGGAAATGGCAGCCCACTCCAGTGTTCTTGCCTGGAGAATCCCATCGACAGAGAAGCCTGGCGGGCTCCGGTCCGTGGGGTTGCAAGGAGTTGGACACGACTGAAACGGCTTAGCACAGCACAGCAGAGATCATGTAGGTTATGGACCTGGGACATGAACCCAGGAATCTGTGACTTCAGAGTTCAGGTTCTTAATTAGTATGGGATACAACTCAGACCACACAGGGTGGGACGAGGATAGTGGCAACATCTAAGTGACTCACTGTAAGCAGCTGTAGCAGTGAACGGCAGCTGGACGGGCATCTAAAGTGCACGCAATCTGGTGTGGACACTGGGCCACCTGGGTCGGCCTGCCTCCAGGCCCTGCCTGTTCTGTCCTGCGGCCTCCATCCTTCCCAGGCTTTGGATACACATCCTCAAGCCCTTCATCCAGGTGGTCCCTTCTCCTCTAAATATCTGCTTTGTGTATTCCTACTCAGAACTCCAGCCGTGGCTACAGGTGGATCCTTTGTTTGCCATGTGCTGCTTCCAGCCCCAAAGGCTTCTCCCATCAGCAAACCACAGATCACTAAGAGCTTCAAGCTCTGCCACATGTCCCCGCTCAGAGCCCTGCACACCAGCGGCTGCTGCCACTTGTCATTTAACCACCCTTTGTCACTCAAAGTGCAGACCCCGGAGGGCAGTGTCCCTTCCTTCCAGCAGACCTGCATTCCCTGTGGACATTTCCATCTTCGCTTGTGCTCGCTGGAAACAAATCACTAATTGAGTTTCACCTTTTATAGCTCTCAAAAAGTGACAGACTCATGCCTCCGATTAACTTCTTAGACGGTGTTGAAGAAGAAGCATGTGGCCGCCTCACGAGTGTAGATGGGCTGAGGTGGCAGACCCCCCCTCCCACGTCTCACCCATCTCACGGAGTAACATGAGACTCTGGAGGGATAAGACCAGACCAGAGGCTGCTAAACCTGCCACATTTGATAGACCTGGAGTGGGGGAAATGTCTTAAAGTACAAATTTCTAGGCTTTTCGCCTGAATTCTGACTCCACCAATCTGATGCAGCACCTCTAAATTTGCACTCTTAAGGTTACCCCATGGGATTTTGCTTCTCCCAAGGTGGTGGATCTGAGATCCCTCACTGGACGTGAGCAGGGTGGCTGGCCTGGCCCAGGGCAGAAACAGAAGAGGTTCCTGGGGCAGAGTAGGGGTTGCTCAGGGGTCCCCCAGGCTCTAAGTCCATCTGGGGTCAAAACTCCCCCAACCGCTCCTGTGCTCAGGGGTACATGCTCCTTCCCAGCCCCACCCACAGGGTGCTTCAGGGAATCCCCAGGGTTGTCTGCACCTAGCCTGGGCCTTCTCTACATCCCTGGACCTGCTCCTGCCAGATCCAAGCTCCTGGATGGCTTGATCCCAGACCTACCCCTTCTCCTCTTGTCTTCTGCACACTTTGTTCCTCTGCTTATTTACTTACTGTTTACCTCTTTATTTCCATTCTTTACCTTATCTAGTTAATTGATGCTTGTGGTAACAACTCAAAACACAAAAGTGGCTAAATTAAAATGGACCTTCCTGCCCTTCTGGTCCCACCCCAGCACTTCCCAGCATCATCGCCATCAACACCTTGTGTGTATTCCTCTTAGGTGGCTTCCTTCTCTTATCTACACACAGGACTTCACTTTGTTTTAACTTGATTTTACAAAGCATCAAATTACAGAATGCAGTTCTTCTTACAACCTGCCTCCTCACCCAAGAAAAAAAATATGATCATGTTTCCATGACAAACAAACTCTCTTTTTTAATAGCTAGAATAACACTGTAATTTAGGTATCCATTTCCCATCCTCAGGTTTCTTCCTATTGTCTGCAAGCCTGAGCAATCCAGCATCAATGTTCTTCATGGACTGTCTTTAGATTCTGGCACATCTCAGTCCTATTGGATAAATTTCCACCAGTGGGATTGGCTATTTCTCACATTCAGCCCCCTGCTCCTGGCCCCCAGTGGCTGTCCCTTCCCCAGACCCAACCCAAGTCTGATGCACTCTCAGTTTCGCACCATGGATTAGCAATGAGAAAACAGCCTCCAGGGACTGCCCTGGATGGTGTCTAAAATGGAAATGTCATTGTGCAAAAGCAGTGTCTATAACCAACTATGAAATGACCATTTTTCATGGATTTTTCTTTTTATTTGACATCCCAACTGTCAATCCTAATGTAAACACTGATTTTTACCATAGGACTAGTTTGATTTAAATGCCATAATGGTCAATGACACAATAGCAATTTTTCTTTGGTATTGTAAATACAGCAAAGTTATATACAGGATTCCCATTTTGGAATTTTATAAAAAGAAAAAAAATTATCATAATGACATAACCGAAATCAGAAAGTCTACTGGCATTTTGTCCAAACATGTTCTGTTAGCCTTGGAATGTAGCAATGCTGTTGATAAGAAACTCGTCTTGATCGCCTTGTTTATCCTAAAAAGCTCAAAGACTTTTCTTCTTAGCAAGCATTCCAATGGGAGAGAGGACAGAGGAGACGTGATTAAATTATCAGACAGAAACACATGACTGTAAATAATTGACTCTCACGTGTGAGCCTTAACCTTGCACTTTCAGGATATTTATTTCTTTTATTTCAAAATGTTTATTTACTTTTCTCCATTGACTTTAATTAACTTTGCCTTTGGCTCATAAACAGGTGAAACTGAAAACTTTTTTGTTTGCATTTTTATCTTGAAGCAAGCTGACTAATTAAACTTTCCAGTTTGGTTTCACTGTGCTGTACCGGAGCCATAAGAAAATGGCTGACAGATGCATAGATTTGTGACTGTTTTTCTAAGAAAGAAATGGAAGGAGCTTTTGGAAATTGTGATGGCTTTATGCAAATGCTAAAATAAAGCCTGTGTTAAGGTTTTCTCTTTCACAGGGAGAAAGATGAGCAAATGAGGTTAAAAAGAAAAAAAAAAAAAGATAAAGCAGTCTCTCAGTTATGTCTGACTCTTTGTGACCCCAGGACTGTAGCCTGCCCATCTCCTCTATCCATGGGACTCCAGGCAAGAATGCTGGAGTGAGTAGCCATTCCCTTTTCCAGGGCATCTTCCCGATTCAGGGATCGAACATGGGTCTCCTGCATTACAGGCAGATTCTTTACCATCTGAGCCACCAGAGAAGCCCAAAGGAAGGGTATAGAAAATACTTACTATAAATTTCCCTGAGTGCTAGAAAAAGCACAGAATGAATTAATATAGAAATGAGTTGTGAGCACATAGCTTTCAATCTGGCACTAGGGGTAAAGAACCCACCTGCCAGTGCAGGAGATGCAAGAAACATGTGTTCAATTCCTGTGTCAGGAAGGTCCCCTGAAGGAGAAAATGGCAACCCACTGCAATATTCTTGGCTGGAAAACTCCACGGACAGAGGAGCCTGGTGGGGCCACAAAGAGTTGGACATGACTGAGCAACTGAGCACACACAGCTTTCAATAGTATTGCTCAGCTGGTAGAAAAGAGGAGTGCCCAAAGCATAATATATTAAACCTCAGCCTGACTCATAGCAAGTTTTCATAAAATCTTAGAAATTATTTATTTTAAAAAAAAAAGACTCCATTTTAAAAGTGGTAAAAATCTAAGACACTATCTTAGAGAAGATAGTGTGTGTCCTTACCTACAAAAGTTAAAGGCATGCAGTGCATTCCTAGCCCTGTGCCTGCCAGGAGCTTCCATATGTGCCCTGG
Organism: Bos grunniens; assembly: GCF_055505025.1. Lineage (NCBI taxonomy): Eukaryota > Metazoa > Chordata > Mammalia > Artiodactyla > Bovidae > Bos > Bos grunniens. The sequence continues at coordinate 10,038,326 of NC_141182.1, forward strand.
ACACAGACAAGGGTGCTCCCAGCAGTGTGGGCAGCAGCAGCAGGAAGAGAAAGCAATCTGTGTGCTCACTAAGCACCTCGTGGCTGGTGAAGGACACCTCAGCCGTGTGGTGAGCCGCCCGGCGGCACTAACAGCGAACCCCCACCCCCCACCCCCTGAACATACCATACTGTGAAAAACACAATTTGCAGAAAAAATGCATACGGTGTGATTCCATTTATAGAGGATTAAAAAACTTGAAAAACTAATATGTGTAGAGGCAGATAAGGAGTAAAACTATGACGGAAAACAGTGGATTAAGAGATACAAAATTCTTGATAACCATCTTCCTTGGAGGGAAGTAAGGTGGGTGAGATCGAGAGGAAACGAGCAGAAGGTACAGTGGCATCACGCGTGGTATTTCCTGAGCCGGGTCATGGGAAGAAGTGTGATTCTGTTCTTCCTTATACGCTGCTATATGTTATGTCTGTGCACATACATGAGCTGTATATGTGTGTGTGTGTGAATTTCTTCACGTAAGATTCCTGTGTGTGTATGAAGCAATTCGTAATTTAAAAAAGAAAAGGGAGAAGTATGAGCTAGGTGACATTTACCAGGAACTAATCTTATCTCACTCAACATTTGTATCAATAACTTATCAAAATCATGCCTCAACCAGAGTAAGTGAGGGATAGCTAATCCATCAGATGATTGAATCAGGTTTTCTAAAAGGCATGGGCATGCTGCAACCATGAGCTGACAGTTTCATGTCCCACAGATGAATGTAACGTCTTTGCCTGAGATTCTTAAGAAGCCAGCTTACTAAATCAGGGTGAGATCCGCTATATTAAACAGTATTTCATATGAAAACGAGGTTGCGGTCCTGGTGGACCACAAGCTCGAAAGGCATTTCTGCGTAAGTGCCTTCTGAATGAGCTAATTTCTGCTTCAGGAACAGTGACCATCCTCCCACGGTCAGCACAGGTCAGGTCACATCTTGCATATTTTGCTCTCAGCACCTTGATATGAGTAGGAAGTTGACAAACTGCAGCAAAGGCAGAAGACTGGAAATGAAATATGCATCAATAGGGAAGTCTTTTCAGTTCATCAGAGGGAAACATGCAAGAGCCAGAGCAGAGCACGAGGTTTCCAGAAGACTGGTTCCAGCTTAGTTTGCAAAAGAGCTCACCAGTGGTCAGACATGCCCCAGAGAGCAGTGGGCAGCTTTGTAAGGTGTGAGTCTAGGTCCTTGCATGTGCAAACAGAAACTGGATGACTCACGGTCCCTACAGTCACGCTGGAAGATGGACCCCAGGGCTCTGACATCCCTTGTACCTCACAGCTTCCATGACTCTGTAAGAACAACCAAAGAGAAGTCACAGGGGAAGCTAGAAGACAATTGGTTTAACACAGACTGATGTTGAGTGTGAAGTATCACAGGGCAGACAGCTAAGTCTTCCATACCCGCCCGGCAGTCTCCCAAGTAGCAACAGTTGCCCTGCAGATAACTCCTGGTCTTTCAGCAGGACCTGTCCCTCTGCTGACCTTGGACCCAGCAAAGGGATTTTTGTGGCCCAATTTCCAGCCCTGGACAAGGATAAGACCTTAGACTTGGGAGGCTGGAGACCTGAGTTTGAATCTCCCCTGCCTCCTATTTGACTCTCTTATCTCAAATTCATGATTATCTTTTTCTGAGTCTTATTTTCCATGATTTAAACAAGGATGAGGGCAACTATTTCAAAGAGTTCACTTCAGTTCAGTCGCTCAGTCGTGTCCGACTCTTTGCGACCCCGTGAATTGCAGCACGCCAGGCCTCCCTGTCCATCACCAACTCCCGGAGTTCACTCAGACTCACATCCATCGAGTCAGTGATGCCATGCAGCTATCTCATCCTCTGTCATCCCCTTCTCCTCCTGTCCCCAATCCCTCCCAGCATCAGAGTCTTTTCCAATCAGTCAACTCTTTGCATGAGGTGGCCAAAGTACTGGAGTTTCAGCTTTAGCATCATTCCTTCCAAAGAAATCCCAGGACTGATCTCCTTCAGAATGGACTGGTTGGATCTCCTTGCAGTCCAAGGGACTCTCAGGAGTCTTCTCCAACACCACAGTTCAAAAGCATCAATTCTTCGGCACTCAGCTTTCTTCACAATCCAACTCTCACACCCATACATGACCACTGGAAAAACCATAGCCTTGACTAGACGGACCTTTGTTGGCAAAGTAATGTCTCTGCTTTTGAATATGCTATCTAGGTTGGTCATAACTTTGCTTCCAAGGAGTAAGCATCTTTTCATTTCATGGCTGCAGTCACCATCTGCAGTGATTTTGGAGCCCAAAATAATAAAATCTGACACTGTTTCCAGTGTTTCACAATCCATTTCCCATGAAGTGATGGGACCAGATGCCATGATCTTCGTTTTCTGAATGTTGAGTTTCAAGCCAACTTGAAACTCAAAGAGTAGAGGGGATTAAATAGGAAATAGGGAGCAACTGGTATATTTTACCCAACACCCCCGAAATTGTGAATAAGAACACTTCTAATACTCTTCACTCATTCATTCACTCATCCATTCATCCAACAAAAATTGACGTAATAGTTATACCCCAGGCACCCTGTTAACCTCCTACCAATTGGAAATATGTCTGTGGAGATGGTAAGTCCCTCCCTCAAGCCAGTCTAGCTGAGACTGACTACTACACAGATAATTGCAACCAGATGTGCACAGGACTGGGGTGAGGACAACTGGGAGAGAAACAAGGTCAAAGAGAAGGAATATTTAATCCCACCTAAGGAAGGAGTTTGAGGAACAAACTTTCCCAAGTGTCATAAAAGATGAGCAGAAAACATTGAGAGACAGGGCCAGCAAGGGAGAAAGGAGACTGTAAGAGTCCAGGTCTGAATGAACAGCATGTGCCAGGGCCCAGAAGTGACACATCGTGGCGACTTTGATGAAGCTCACATTCTGTGTGTCAGCCCAGATGAGCTAGCTGATACTGCGACAGTGTCTGCATCCAGGGGCTCTCCAGGAAGTGCTTTCTTTCTTCTTGTGAGAGTGTGCAGTGGGGGCTGGTTGGGGGCCCTGCCAGGATTCAGGCTAACAAAGAGTTTCCTTCTGGAACATTGGCAGAGCCTGGACAGAGGGAGAGATGGCATGGATGGGGACTGCCTCTTAGAGCTTCTGTCTGAAAGGGACACACCTGCCTCTGCTCAGGTTTCGTTGCAAGGCTGCACCTAAGTCCAGCAGAGGAGACAAACACAGTCTTCACGCATGGCTGAAAGGAACTGGAGGTATTTGTTGATGGCAGTAATGACCACCACAATCAGTGTGGCAAGAAGGGAGGGGGACAAAGATGAGGCGGTAGCAGAGGAGAAATAAACACCAGCCAGGTCAGGAAGGCCCATGACCGTTCATTCTAAATTTTTTACTGTATCCAGGAAGAACTATTGCAGTATATCAAGTCTGGGAATGACACAAGGAAATGTTCATTTTAGAAGCATTAAGTTGGAGATAGCAGGACTGGTGTTCATTCACTTATACCACAACCATCCTAATTGGTGAAACAGAGCAGAATAAATCCGCCTTGCATTTGGTGAAGGCAAGAGATAGTCAATCAACAGGCTTAACATGAATTTATAACATTTCAGAAGCGCTAAGTAGGAAGGAAAGTGAGAATAGGATAATGGTTTGGAGCTAGTAGCTTAAAGGTGAGAGAAGGGGGTCATTAGTAAGCATTAGAAGGTACGGGCAGCAGAACTGGGTCCTCTCTTAGTAAGAGGGCAAATGAGATAAGATACATGGAAATATCTAAGGCAAGAGGCTTCAATAAACACACTGAATCTGAATTTAGAGTTGGAATAGCTCTTTTGAAGCATTCAGTCCCCATGGACACAGTTGTGACACCAACCCTTTTCAGGAGAGTGGATAACAGACAAGCCACTCAGCTGGTTTATTAAGATGGAAATGTTCACAAGGGCTTAAATAAAGATTCAAGTCAATGGGAGCTGCCTTTTTAATTGATAACAGTGACTGGGAGGTAAAGGAAATGTGAGATGCTCACTGCCTGTGTGGCTAGAGCCCTGGAATTCTTTAGAGCACTCGAAGCCGACCTCCCTGTCAGTTAACTGTGAACTGATGGTCTGAGTGTGACCTTGTGTGCCTTCTGTAGAATAAGTGGATAAGATCAGAAGCGCAGTTGCCTCTCGTACCCCTCTCTTGCCACTCCTCACTCCAGCAGTCAGCACAATTCTCGGGTTTATCAGCTGAGGACACGCCTAACACAGCCTCTCCTCTCCGGCTTCCATGCCCTTATTAGCACCACGCGCTTGGAACTCACTGGCTTTGCTCTCTGCACCCTGCTAGAATCACAGGTGCTAAAGCTGAGGGGGTTTTCACAGGTGATCTGATGGTTCACCCTCCTTTGAATGCAGTATTCCCTGCTAGTACCCCACAGCGGGCACGCACACACACACACTCAGTGCTGAGAGCTCACTGCTCACCAGGCAAGACCTTGCATCACTGCACAGCTCCCATGGTTCCCATGTTCTCCACACCCCGTCCTCTCCCAGTATAAGACTGTACCATGCCCCCATATTAGGGCCCCTTCCAGTCATGTTAGTCTAGTTCCTCTTTCTCTCTCCTTTTTTTTAATCTTTCCTTCCCTTTCAGTCTTAAAAAGGTTGAAAACAAGGACCCAGTTACTAGAACTAATCTTTACCTTGCAGCAGCCCTGCCATCTAGACTGCCTGCCCTGCCCCCACTCCTGGCAGTCTCTGGTTTGTCTATTTCCCTTGGATGTTATGGGAACCAGGACGATGCAGGATTCCAACGTGATCCAAGTAGAGCAGAATCCAAGGGCAGAGGTAGAGGATTCTCACCCTTCTCCATAATACTGACTTCTCAGTACTGGCCAGAAATAGAGTCTGTAACAGGTGACATTCAGGGAAAATGTTCTCACTGAGCCCCTTGGACTGGATTAACTCCAAAGCGTCTTTCTGTTCAAATGTGTTGTGATTCAAAGAAGGAAAAATAATACACTGTGTACATTTTTCTTTCCTCAGAGATTGGAAAGACGAGAAAGAAGCTTGTCTTGTTCCTGTTTTTATAAAAATATAAAGCACATGTCCTCTGTGACAGAGATATTTCTTTCCCTTTAAACCCAGCAGAGCCCATGACAGAGCTTAAGTGTGAGCAAATGTCACACATTTGTCTTCTTGGGCCAGTTTCTTATGTTTCTGAAAAGATAGAATGGCTTTCACGGGATTGGAAATCTTGAGATTTAGGAGCTGGTCCCTCGCCTGTCTTTGAGAACTGAGCCTGGAAAATGTGTCCATCATTAGCTGACCCCAAGAAGACAATTTATGACCTCTGAGGGCAGAGGCCCAGAGGGTCTTCTTCCCTGAATTGAGTCTCAGGTAACTGATCCCAAACATCCTCGTGGCCATAGATATGCATATGTTGCTCGTGTCTGGTCCTGCCCTGCCCTGCCCTGTCCCTGCTGCCTGCCTCCATCTGCCTCATGCGTGCCTGTACAGCGTGGGTCCAGCACGGGCTCTGCGGCCTCAGACGCCTGGCTTCCAACCCCGATTCTACCAGGCACTGGCTGTGTGTGACCTCAAGCCCATCACCACTCTTCCTTCAAGGACAGCAAGGGGATGCAGACAGAAACCTCCATGAGGTCGAGTTCATGCACTAGAGCTCAGCACAGCTTCTCATGCATTGTGGGCCATGTGGTAGGCTGAATCGGACCGTGCAGACACTAAGTTCTGAGCCCTGAGACTGGTAAACTGCAGATGTGACTCAGTGGGGGGTCTGAGGTGAAGAGATTACTCTGGATTATCTAGGGTGGGGGTGGCAATATAATCACAAGGTCCTTAGAAGAGAGTGACAGAAGGCGTTAACACAGAAATACAGAAAAAGAGGTGGTGTGATGGCATAGCAAAGAGAGATCACAAGCCAAGTGATGCCAGCGGCCACCAGAAGCTGAAAGAGGCAAGGGACGAATTCTCCCCAGCACGTTCCAAGGGAGCGAGACACACCCACACCCTGATTTCAGACTTCTGGCATCCAGGATGTGGGGGAACACGTGTCTGTGGTTTTAATCTGCCCAGTGTGTGAGAATTTGATACAGCAGCCCTAGAAACAAGTGAAATCAGTGAGGGGTGCGTCAGGAGCGCCACTGAGACAGGAGCCCTGAGAGGCAGACACCTGGTCACGCCGTAGGTGGCACGTGGCAAATCCTTGGGGCATGTTTGCTCAATTATAGAATTCACAGATGGCTGCCTTCCTGCCTCTCTCTTTCTGTCTCCTTTTTACTGTTTCTCTTCCCTTCTTCTGTCCCCAGTGAAGTATAACTACCTGCAAAGCATCCCCTGGTGTAGGCTTCAGTCCCCCATTTAATTGCTAGCAATCCTTCCTTCTATCAGTCACAGGGAGCGGGCTGCTGAATGCTCACCTTTTGGTAAAATGAGTTGCTTAGGACCTTGCAGCTTCTTTTAGGGTTTCCTTTCTCTACTGGGATGGGATCTTTTGAACCACAATACTTTACCATTTTGCGTGGCCATGTCTGCGGCAGGCATGCATTTAAGAGGTTGAATTCAGTGCAAAGTGAACGTTCAAGAGTGTGGAAGGCAGTGGTTGATGTAATGGGTACTCAGGACCTTTAATTCAGTGCTTTTTCAACTTGACTTGCAAATAGAGCCTTAAAGTTTCCAGCTCTTAAAAAAATCTTTAATGTGCCCACTGTCTTAGCAGGAGGGAGTGTTTAAAGATGGCCAATGGTGTGTTCTGCAGGCTTTAATACCTCTTTGTGCTCAGTAAATGGGCAAGTCACTCTGTGGAAGGAAATGTTTTAAAGACTGAAATACTAAGTAATAATTGAGTAATCTGGGAGCAAGCAGATCAAGTCATCAGTAATGCAGGGAAAAGCAACTTGAGACTCACCCCGCCCTAAATCTCAGCTGAGAGCCACTAAAGATATTCTTCAGTTCAGTTCAGTCACTCAATCGTGTCCGACTCTTTGCGACCCCATGAATCGCAGCACGCCAGGCCTCCCTGTCCATCACCAACTTCCAGAGTTCACTCAGACTCACGTCCATCGAGTCAGTGATGCCATCCAGCCATCTCATCCTCTGTCGTCCCCTTCTCCTCCTGCCCCCAATCCCTCCCAACATCAGAGTCTTTTTCCAATGAGTCAGCTCTTCACATGAGGTGGCCAAAGTACTGGAGCTTCAGCTTTAGCATCATTCCCTCCAAAGAACACCCAGGGCTGATCTCCTTCAGAATGGACTGGTTGGATCTCCTGGCAGTCCAAGGGACTCTCAGGAGTCTTCTCCAACACCACAGTTCAAAAGCATCAATTCTTTGGCACTCAGCTTTCTTCACAGTCCAACTCTCACATCCATACATGACCACTGGAAAAACCATAGCCTTGACTAGACGGACCTTTGTTGGCAAAGTAACGTCTCTGCTTTTCAATACTAATGGAGATCCACGCTGCCCACCACAGGATGCTTTCAGAGCAACCTTGAACATGCATGTTTTGCACTATGGTGACATTTTGTGTTTAAGCATCTCTGTCTCTCCTAGTTGAATGTGGGAAGGTAGAGGAGAAGAGACTGCCTTATTCATTTCTATATCCACAGTCCTAGCACAGTACCTGCTACAAAGTGGCCCCAGTAGAATGGAGTTGAAATAAGTGAATATTTGCAACACACAGGCAGAATTTGTGCCTTCCTGGAGTGGGCACAGGGCTGGCCCTTGAAAGCACATCTGTATTCAAAACAAGATTCTTAGGTCATGCAAATTGCAAAGGGCCCACTGCACACTGATGAGGCAGCTGCGGTCTCTCCAAGCTCTGCAGGTATCATGGGCCGGTAGAGCACGAAGAGACCCTGAGAGGAGGCCAGGCCTGGCTCCCGCCATTTCCATAACTCTATTTTGTCTGTAAACAGTCCTGCATGGCCCTCCTTTGTTGCAGGCAGGTATTGCAGTAAAAGATGTCCCATTGCAGGTCCTCATGGCTCTCCAGGGCTTTTAGTGGTAGTGAATCATTGCCTGCACACACACACACACACACACACCTGTTTGCACACCCTCACTTTAACTTTCAACCATCTGTGTATTTTCTGCCTCCTGAACCCTAGGCCACAATAAGAGGGAGACAGGAGGGTCAGAAGCAGAGAAGGAGCTGTGATGAGGGAAGCAGAGGTCAGAGACACAGAGAGAGATTCGAAGATGCTGTGCTGCTGATGGCAAAGAAATGGAGGAAGGGACCAAGGAACCCAGAGCCGCAGGTGCCCCTCTAGCCACACAGCATTCCCTCTCCACTTCTTACTCATGACATCAGACCTTTGAGCATCAGAGGATGGCTCTCCCGGCCCTCCCTCTTCAGGGCTGTAATGGAAGCTTATGAACTGCTCTTGGCTGACAGAAAGAATTTCAGAGAAGACAGAGACGGCGGAAGTAAAGACCAATGTGGCAGCTTGAAAGAAGGGGATGCATTTTGATTATCTGTGAGTCCCCTGGCACATGGAATAAGCCCTGAAATATTATTAAGGCTTGATAATAGTAGTAGTGTTAGTTGCTCAATCGTGTCCGACTCTTTGCAACCCCATGGACTGTAGCCCGCCTGGCTCCCCTGTCCATGGAATTCTCCAGGCAAGAATACTGAAGTGGGTGGCCATTCCCTTCTCCAGGGGATCTTCCCCACCCAGGGATCAAACCCAGGTCTCCTGCCTTGCAGGCAGATTCTTTACCATCTGAGCTACCAGGCTTAATATTGAGTTAAAATAATGATCACCTCCCTCATACTTGCTGATCTACCTCTATCTATGCAACCTAAGATTACCTGAGGGGAAAAAAAACCAACTATTTCACCTAATCATGCATTCATTCAAACTTAACTTCTACTTCTTTATCAAAAGTCGAGCCTTTGACCTGTGCCTCTCTCATCTTATAATGATAATTATATTCTCAAAGAACAAAGTCCTGGACTGAATATTATATATATTAACCTCCTTTACCCACACAACAAGCCTATTGATGAGTACCATTACTACCCAGGGAAGCATCGTGTCAAACCAGCCTGAGTCAGGTGCCTGTTGGCTCTCTCAGCTGGGGGAACAGATGCCTTTGGTCTCTTCCCTGCCAAACTATTTCCAAGAAGAGAACATTCCAATCTGGAAAGGCAGCACCATTAGGAGACTGAAATGCACACACAGGAGAGACGATTTAAAAACATAAGTGAAATGAGAAAATATTCATACAGAGTGAGCCAGACACCGTTGGCTCTCTTCTCCATTTATTCCATAACCAAATATTCACTGAGCATCTACTACGTGCCTGACGCTGCTTGGTCCCATGTGAGACAAGGGCGAATCCGTATGTATCACTCAGTTGTATGTGGTGTCTTAGTTACTCTGAGTGGTGTCCCGATGGCTTGCAAAAGGTAATACAGCTCTCAGAAGTGACATCACCCTGGAGAGAAACAGCGTGGCAACTGGAAATGACCCTCCTTGTGGCAGGATAGTCAGGGAGAAGCTTCACCACCCTCCTCCCAGGCAGAGAGCCTGCACATCCAGAGGGGTCCCTCTTAGATTTCAATGTCAAGCATGTTTAATTTCAGATTCGTGTGACCCTGATCAAACTCCTTCATCAAGTTGTATTCTTCATAAAAGATCCATTTCCCCAGGCTCATAAAAGGACTCCTTCTAATTTGGTGTTATTTTATAAATACTTTCATTGCTGCATCAATCACAGGCAGCTGACTTCCCAGCCATAAAACAACAGCTTGCGACATCACCATGCTACCCAATATGTATTTACTTATCAAGTTGAAGAACACATGTTTGCAAAATCAGCAACATTACAGCTCCAACAGCAATTTGCGGGCACTTTCTCCCCATTGAAGGCAGAGTCTCGCATCTTGGATGTGCCGTATTTCTACATCCTGCCTCATTTTTATCTTGTTACTGCAGTAACCACCAGCACCCCCTCCCCCACAGTGCCAAACTTCCCAAGCCTCCTCATGAATCATGCCTGTGACTTCAGGCAGGTTATTTACCTAACAGGGGCAGTTCTGGGGTCATCAATCTAGTCTTCACTCCAACTCGGGAGTGAAGCTGGCCCTACTAATCCTTTGAGCTCTCGACATGGCTCAAAAATACCCCCAGAGTGTTATGTAACCAGTCTGCAGCAAGAGTTCTTGAAAATTAATTATTCCATGTGCAAAATGTAATTTGAAGTGTCTAAGGGCCGTGACCTGTGCTGAAGGCATCATGGCTTGGCCACTGAGGGCCTTCGATTCCACCTTCACCCATGTCAGCTTCCCTCCCTGTAACATGGGGCTAATGATAGATACAGCACTGACTGCAGTGCTCTTAACAGTCTGGGCAGTGGTGGGAACCAGCGGGAAAGGTCCTCTGTGTGTCCTCCTGAGGACCTGCTCAGTGCTTGTGTTTGGCGATCCTGGGCAGGGTGTCTGACTTCTCGGAGTCTCTGCTTCTCCTTCTTCAAACAGAAAGGACCTAATTACTCTGGCAGGGCTGTGTGGGGACTATTCCTGGCACACACTAAGTCCACACATTCCTTTTCCTCCCTGTAGAATAACTGCACAGGCTGCCTCATAGGGCCTCCTCTATTTTACATGGATCTTTGAACCAACTTTAAACAGTGGCAGGTGTCTGCTTAGCTAACAGCTGAGGACACTGAGGTTGTGAGAACTTTCACATATCACCCGGATCACGTGGCCATTAAGTAGACTGTCAGAGTCCCCATCTGTCTGGCCCCGTCTATTGCCAGGATTGCTTTCTTCCGACTCTATGCCCAGTCACTAGATTTAGGATTTCTAACGGTGAGTTTCAAGCATCAAGAGTATTTTTAAATCTTCCCAGGTGATTCAGATGAGCAGCCAGCTTACAATGTACGATTCTCATATTTCTTTAATGTCATACTGGTGTGTGACCTCATCTGGGGGGACCCAGGTTGTCAGGAGAGAAAACTAAGCATAAGTATCTTATTTAAAAAAAAAAAAAAGAAGGCAGCCCAGGACCCGGCAAATCAAGGCAGAGGCCAGGAAGACAGCAGCTTGGGGGTGTCTGAGGTGAGCTCTAGAGCTGTGAGCCGGGAGACAAATAGAGTGTGGAGCTCACACAGGTGTCCTGGGGCAGGGATCCCAGAGCTTGGGAGGTGGGAGCCAGCACAGAGCAGGTCAGGAGTCAGAAAAGACCCTGTGTAGACTTTGTGATGCTTCTCACATAATAGGGATGACTCTGTTGGGGAGGCTACGAGTTCTGGGAGCAGTGACCACTGGAGCCCTAGTGATGGAGACAAAGGGGTTCTTGTTGTGGCTTGACTGGCAAGATCTCTGACGAGATGCCCACTGTCCCCTGGGAGGTCTCGGTGCCCCCTTGTACATTTCCCTGGCCTCTCTCAGGTCTGGCTCCTCGCTCTTAACCAGAACAAGCTGCATAGTTTGCAGAGTGAATATGTGGCCCCCCCGTGTTCAACAATTATTAAGAATGTCAAGAAGGTGACAGCAGAGTATCAAAACAAGCACAGGGCCCTTCTGAACACAGTGCCCTGGCCGATCACATGGGCTGCTCTTGAACTTGCCTTAGACCCAGGTCTGGCCATAGACGGCAGCAGTTGGGGTGACCCGCACCGTTTCTGGCTGAAGTACTTCCTGAGCCTGCACATGGCTTTGCAGCCTCTGCTCTTCCCACAACAGCCGTGAAACCATGTGCCCCAGTGGCAAGACCACCAGATCCCAGAGTTTAAGTCCCTATGTCACAACTGGGAACGAACCGCCTGAAAGGGAGCCCTCCAAATGGACTGACTCTGAGCAACGGGTTAAGCCATGTGTTAAGCCAGTAAAATTTCGGCTTGAAATTTATTTTCTCAGTCTACACCAGCCTAATACATAGTCCGTGTTTGTAAACAACAAAACTGCCTCGCCTTTGCCCTTTAAATAGATATAAATAAGGAAAACAGGCCAATTTTCAGACTTTACCTACGAATTAATATTTAGGGCAAGTCAGGCATGAATTATTTACCTGTTTCTGCTTATACCTTCATCATTACCTCAAGCTGTAATAGAAGAAAGACGATAAGAAATAAAAATATTCATTCTTTATTCATTCATTCACCTTATTCATTTATTGATTCACTCATGCATTCAAAAAAATGTTTACAAAACTCTTAACTATGTACAAAGCATTATCCTGGTATCTGAAGATTTTCATGCTTTTCTCAAGAAATTTAAGCAGAAAAACTAAATGATGTTAGTGTTGGCATGTACTTTTTTCATTTACTGAAGCATAGTTGATTTGCTATGTTGTATTAGTTTGTGCTGTACAGCAAAGTGGCTCGGTTATGAGCATATATGCATTATTTTTCAGATTCTTTCCTGCTGTGCTTTATCACTGGATACTGACCACAGTGCCCTGTGCTATACAGTACGACCTTGTCACTTATACATTCTATACAGACTTGTTTGCATCTAGTATTAGCATGTTCTTCAACATTATATACCATGTATATATGCATATTCGGCGGGGCTAATATTTGAGCCATTGTGAGGGGAATAAATACAGAAGAGACAGTATGACTGTGCTCAGTGAGTTTCACATCGGTAAGAGAGAGTTCTTCCAAAAGAGAGGCTGGTTATTTCCATTCTGTGGGTGTGGGATTTTAAAAGTGCCGTTACTCTTAGATACAAGGGTGTACATGACTCTGAGATGGCATTTCCCAGCCTCAGCACTACTGCCGTTTAGGACTGCTTGATTCTGTGTGGTGGGGCTGTTCCATGCCTTGTGCAGTGTCTAGCAGCAGCCCTGGCCTCTGCCCCTAGATTCCAATATCGTGACAACCCCAAAATGTCTCCAGACATTGCCCAGGGTCAGCTGAGGGATAGAATCAACCCCACTGAAAACCACTGCTCTAGGGAGAACTAGAATTACTTTCTAAATATCTCTTAAATTGGTTTAGCAACAAACAAACAAAAACTACATAACTTCCTCTTGTCTTTCCCTTGAGTTTTATGGGAAAAAATATTTTCCCATTTGACAATTTCAGCTACTTCCTACTAATCCTATACAAAGATTTCTTTTTATTACCGTGGAATGCTAAAGATAGATATTCCACTTAAAATTGCTTTTTTGAAGTATTTTAGGCAAAATCAGTTAATTCAACAGCGTTTCCTGGATCCTTTTGAAAGAGCTGCATAGAAAAGGAATTAGAGATAAAAAGATTAAATAGAATTTTTTAATAGGTTTTGAGAAAAACATTACCTTCAAATGCTGGATGAAATGAAGGAATTAGGGCAATAAAGTGAATCCTGGCAGGAGGGACCCTAGTTTTACCATGTGTTACCTTCTATCTCAAAAACAGTTATTTTTCCCAACATCTGGCCTGCTGCAGCTCAAACAACAGCTCACCAGAGAAGCAGGGCAGAGGCGCCAAGAGATTGAACGATTAGCAGGCGCAACCAAGAATTGAAATAATCATAAGGTGGCTCTGTCACCGCCATCTTTTTATCGCTATAAAAATAAACAACCTTTGAAAACAGATGGGAGACAACTATTGCTCAACTTGTCATAACTTATTACATATTTGACTGTCAATTTGTATTTAAAAAACCAACTAGCTCCTGGGAGGGAGAGCAAATTTGAGAGCAGAAGTTGATCGCATTTCAAATCAAGCCTGCGGTAATTGCAGCTGCGCAGAGGCACTCCTGGCTGCTATTATAGGAAGCGGGCGACCATCTCAATATTGAAGGCGTTCTCACTTTTAAGAACAGAGTTGTCTTCCTAATTGAAGGTACTCACTCATCTCAAACCTGCATGGAAAGTATGTACTTTGTGCTGGTTTGATTCAGTGCTTCTCCAGAGAATACTCATTAGATAACCTCCACACTTAGTAATCAGCATGGTGCAGTGATTTATGGTGACGTCATTGGTAGCCCCAAAAGCCCAACATTTAGGAAGCAGGTTGCATTTTCTTCTCATCTTATTTTTTGCCTGCACCTGTCTCTTTTGATTCTGGTCCAATCCATTGAATGTATTGTGCTATCTGGTTAATAAAAATGGCAACTTCCACACTATTTTTTTTTTTTTGGCAGTATTTTCTAGCTTCTATGTGAAAATAATCCACTTATAATCCTATACCTGTTATCTATTGCTGTATAATGATACACATCAAAACTTAGTGACTTAAAACAACAGTCATTTATGTGTTCATGATTCTGTAAGTCGGGATGGGTTCAGTGGGGCATTTCTCTTGTTCGTTCTGCCTGGGGTTGGTCACATGGCTGCTGTCGTGCGGGAGTTCAGTTGGAGCTGAATGGTCTAAGATGGCCTCAGCTTTCATGTGTGATGGGTATTTAGGGGTATCAGCCAGGGAGCATCACTTCCCAGATATGTGGCCGCCTCCAGCAGGAGAGCCCAGATACCTTTAGATGGCGACTGGGTTCTAGGACAAGCTCCAGTGAATAGGCACTTCCAAACCTCTGTTTGTATCCATGTGTCCCATTGGCCAGGGAATGTCAGGTGGCTAAACCCACAGTCCAGGTGGAAGGAACCATACACAGTTATGTGGAAGTGTGGCTTGATGGGGGCCACTAATAGGACAGTCTTACCACCTGATAGAAAGATTATCTCTGGATTCAAGATGATTTAAGTAAGTGGAAGTCAGCTTGAATATTTGAAAATACCTGAGAAATTGTGACTAGTTGTTTCCACTTTTGACTAAATTACTGCCCTCTAGCTCTAGGCTAAAGCGACAAATTTTACTTAAATTTACTTTCTAGAGTAACACTACTTAATAAAGTGCATTTATTTATTTTCTTCAATCTTTACCTTCTCCTTTTTCAGAGAGCATTAGTTGTGACTGCGTGAAATAACAAACTCAAAATAACAATGGCTCAAACAATATGGGCTTTTACCTTTTATTTATTTTTTGTTCATGTAAACAAAGCCAAAGGCAGGAAGTCCAAGCTTTCCTTCAAACTCCATGTCATCAGAGACTCAAATTCTTTGTGGTCTGCCTTTCTATCATATGTCTTTTATTTGAAGGGCCACCTCGTGGTCTAAAATGGCTGCTGAAGCCATCAGTCTGTGGGGTCTGCTCTGGGTGAAATATAATATAATTCCATGACCCTACTCTGGGAATGGGGCCGGAGAGTCATACCCTTGGGGCCAATGGGTCTGGGCTGCCGTCAGAGAGAAGCCAAAGGTCATTGGCATCTTTATCTAAACTCACATCATCAAGAACTCTTACGAGTCTAATGCACAGCCTGGCCACCACATGCAAATGTGCTGATGAGTGACTGTCCCTGGACAATTAGGGAGCAGAGGGGCAGCACCCCCATCCCCCGCCCCACAAGGAGCAATGACAAAGTTAAACCTCACCGGGCTTGGCCTTAAATCTAACTTGCTCCCTCCCTCCCCTCCTCCCCAGAGTCAGGGTCAAAGCCTCTCTTCCCCTGAGTGTCAGGAAGCACTTTCTTTAGGAGTTTCCTCACCCACAGCAGACCGCCCCCTCCTCCTCCCACCCCGCTCTGCTAGTAGAGTGTTTTGGAGATAAGCAGAGAAACTTAAAGTGAATTATGAGGAGCAGCTTGCAATTGGACATCCCCTCAAATGAAGATAAAGCAGGTCTGAAGTGCTAATGTAGGTCAATGGGAAAGTAAGACATTATTTACGATTCATTCCTCGGGTGCTTTTTCAGGAATGCACGCACCGCAGAGTGCTGCTGCCTCCGGATACCTCTCAGATTGGTTTGGTATCTTTTGTCAACTAATCTAGACAGTTTCCCTGTTAATTCCCATGTACATGGAAACATTGACAAGACCAGAGGAAGCTGGTTCATGCATGCATGAGCTCAACAGACGTTTCTAGGCTATCTAAGGGAAGAAAGGGATGGTTTCCTTATGAGATTTTAATTAATCCCCACGTCTGAGATGCTGAGCATGAATGCCACAGCGAGAACTGCACTGGGTGGTTGGGTCCCCCCAGACATTTGACTCGTCACCATCACAGCACAGCAATGAGGTCCCCAGAACTGAGTTGCAAGTTGCAGCAGTGAATATGAATATCAATAAAACTTATATCTCTTGAGTGTTTACCATTGCTCAGCCATTGGACTTCATATTCCTCAATTTATTCATTCCTTTTAGGGTCAGTGTAACCTCCAAGAGGGAGAAAATTGGTACTTGGAGGGGGAGGGTATTAAAAACATGAGCTATTACAATGGTTTGTGGTCCTCAAAGGGCCATCATATATACATAAATATCTATGGCAGGAGATGGCTTGTAGGAAAAAAACATATTTGAAAATATTCTCTGTGGATTGACATGAAAAAATAAAGGCTGAGAAACACTGCATT
Source organism: Bos grunniens (assembly GCF_055505025.1). Taxonomy (NCBI): domain Eukaryota; kingdom Metazoa; phylum Chordata; class Mammalia; order Artiodactyla; family Bovidae; genus Bos; species Bos grunniens. Next base: position 10,054,686 of record NC_141182.1, read on the forward strand.
ATTTTGTTCGATGCCCACAACAACCAGTGAAGGGAGATGCTCTTTTGAGAGTGAGAAAGTTGAGGATTCGTGATGTAAAGGAATTTGCCCAGGGATGCCTAGATGGTTCTTGGTGGGGTAGGATTTGATAGTAGACAGGCCACATCCTCAGTGGTGCCTCTTAACACTATTCTGCCTGCATTGGCTCGCCTGGTTCTCTCCTCGCTATTAAGGACTATTAGGAGAAAGCTGGGCTGTGTCCACATGTGTAGTCAGAAAGTAGTTCCAGGCTGGTTGACAAGTGGGGAGTTGGACGTTCTGGGCCACTGAAATCACAGTGGAGCAATCTGCATGTTTGTGCTCTCACAGTCATGACCATGAGATATGCCTGTATCTGGAAGCAGAACTTGGCCGGTAGGGTGACACCTCCATTCTGGTTTGCCCAGGGCTGTCCTGGAATGCTCTCAGCCTCCTGCACACTGGCCTGCTTGTCATCCCATGTCTAGAATGCTTGCTGGGCATTTGGTATCAGGATGCCCAGAACCCCTTCATCCTGAAGGGTTTCAACAGAAATCAGTTTCCAATCAGCATCAGTCTGACTAGATGTGCCCCCCACAATACATCTGTGACCTTCTTACCTGGCTGAACAAGTCAAGGTGCCAAGAGTCCAAGGGCTTCCCTTCTGACACTTAGTGATGCCTGCCATCTCTGATCACATCAGTTTTTAAATTTTCCATCCCTGGAAAGCACACAGTTGCTTCAGCTGTGCTATCAGAAGTCCTGTGCCAAATACAGACCTGAATGTCCATGTCTCCATATACTATTCACTTATAGGAATATTGGTTTTGTATTTTTTTTTCTTAAAAGAAAAAAGAGCCTGACACTTTTGATCATATGAAGGAAATGTTCAGGGATGAAGCAAGCAAATGTCAAGAACAGAAGGATGTTGTCACCTGTGAGACAGACAGAGCGAGCTGTCTTTCAGAGTCTCCCACTCTTGAGGCTGGCTGACCTTTCCTGGAGATTGAAAACAGCCCCTTACCCTCTGATCCATGCTCTGCTTCTCAACGGTATGACTGTGCCTGAAATCACAAGGAAGCCAAACTTCAAATACCAGCTTCAAGGTCATGATACCAGGCAGCACCTATCTTTAATCAGAGAAATACAGCCAAGAAGAAGGGGATTTTGGCCAAGACAAAACCCTCCTAATAGTTTATCAGCCTGTCGAATTGGCAGCCATGTCCTTCGACAAAAGGAAATGATGGCCTGACTTAAGGCTTTCAGCCAGCACAGCTTGAAATTCTCCTATTCTGCTTTGGAGGGACCGCTGCTAGTTCATCTGGCTCTGGGAGTGATGGAGTGATTATCATTTATTTTGACACTCGGGAGAATATTGTGATGGGGGAGAAGACAGAAATGTACCACGTAGAGGACCTGCATGTGTGTCTATCATATAATTATCACATCTCTGCCATCGGGAAGCACTCACAGGCACAAGATGAGCACGGATGAGAAGCCGCTGAGACGGTAGAAATGAACGAGCGCTTCTCCGAGTCCAGGACTGGGGCTTGGGCAAAGTTGAGGCACCGGGGCCATCCAGACACACTGAAACAACTGTCCTGGCACCCACCAGCTGGCCACCAGCCCTGAACCTGGAACTGGCATGTGTCTATTGAATCCAGGTCCAATAAGGGCCTCTAGAGGGGAAAGAGCTCAGAGGCAGTGAGAAGCACACCTGGTTATGAAAAATGTCCAGGCAGTCCTGTCCATTCCTCTCACCAACGAGCTATCTGTGACTTCAGTTACTGTGGAATAAGTCAAAGCTACAGTGAGTTGTAAGAATGCAATTCTACCCAATGGACATTGATGGAGGACCTATTGTCAGCTACCAAGCTTATAAATATGAACAGAACACAGTCTGTGTCCCCCACAAGCTAGATTTAGGACAATGTGATCCATCACATAAAGATGTTCTTAAAATGAAGAGTTTCCATCAACAGAGAAGTTTGGGGAATGCTACAAATTCTGTTCTCTCTTGGAGATTCACAATATGCATTTGCTTATTAAGGATGCTAGGAATCCTTCAGGAGGCAAACCTGTTCAACTGTGCTTCCTGCATATTTCCCAAATGGGTTTCTCCACTGAGCCCACAGAACTAGGGTCTCTTGGAAACAATCTAGGAAATGCTGGTTTACGAGGCTTTTCCAGCCATTGCAGAACCTGGAAGTACTAAAATCACCATCCCATCCCTGGGGAGGAGTAGGCAAGGGCAGGATGATGGGCCCATCAAGCCGGGACTCAGGATAGAGCCCTGATCCTAGAGGAGGATTAGAGTACCGCATGGAGAAGCGTTGGAGGCTGCCGAATGTGTGTGTGTAGGTGTGTCAGTGTGTGTACACACGCATGTGTTTGTGTTCATAGAGATTTGTGATCTCCACAGTACAAACCCAAATCCACAAGCTAAAACTGCGGACAAGGTGGCAGTGTTAGTACAAGTTCATGCACCCGATGCAGAATGAGGCCAAACAGATGGTTCCATCAGAGTTTGGAGCTCATGCCCCAAGAAGCCCTGAACTCCCCAGAGGGTTTCAGCAAAGCACTTTTAAAAGCCAGGCTAGGGAGAGGAGCCGCAGGGAGCTACAGGAGGGGGAGGGCGAGGCAGGGTAACTCGGAGCAGACGGGTGCCCAGACTCCTGCCATGCCAGGGGCCAGTTTCCATGGACAACTCGACTCTGAGCTCCTGCGTCCATCTGAGGCCATTGCCTGCACCACCGTGATGGGCTCAGAGCCCAGGCCAGGACGATGATAAAGGAATCGGCCTCTGAACACTGACCTACCAGGCACCGAGCTATGTCATGTGTTGCCCTCCATACAGTGACCAGAGAGAGGAGTGTTACTGATGTCCTCATGTCAGGAGCAGGCGCATGGGGAAACTGAGGCTCACAGAAGGCTGGCTGGCTTGCCTGAGTTCACACAGTCAGCTATGACTGAACCTAGGTCAGGCTGCTTCCTTCAGAGCTGCAGACCCGTGCAGATGCCGTAAGTGGCGCTCACGCCCCAGAGGCAGGCCTCAGAAGTGAACCCAGACACGCGCTCACGCCCCACAGAGGCGGGCTTCAGAAGTGAACCCAGACGCGCGCTCACGCCCCACAGAGGCGGGCCTCAGAAGTGGACCCACATGTGCGCTCATGCTGGGCAAAGAGCAAGGCATGGCTTAATATCAGGTCACTTGCTCCCTAATAATCCATTAAAACAAAAAGCATCTTCTATATGTCCTTGGGAATATTCCAGAATAGCTTTTTATCATACCGTGCTGTGTGTGTATGCTCAGTCGTGTCCAACTCTTTGTGACCCTCTGGACTGTAGCCCACCAGGCTCCTCTGTCCATGGGATTTTCCTGGCAAGAATACTGGAGCAGGTTGCTATTTCCTCCTCCAAGGCATCTTCCCAACCCAGGGATAGAACCCATGTCATATGAACCCATCTATCATATACCATGTTATCAAATCTGTAAAAACTAACAATGAAAAATTACATGACTAATGAATGGCCTGGTAGAAACTAAAAATTCATCAACCTGAGAGGTGGTTTTTTTCCCCTCTTCTTATGAAGCCAGTCACAAACTGTGACAGTCCCAAACTGTGATGACTTTATTTTTTTATGCTTTCTTCTGCTTGTTCATCTCTAACTTCAATTAATGGCAAATTAAATAGGGCACGGATTCCATCAGTCAAGCATTCATTAGACACTGACAAAGTACAAGGCAGCCGGTCACACGTACGTGACTGGAGACTTTCTTGTGGCGTCCACAGTCCTTCCAGGCCTTGCCCACTCAGAGCGCAGTGAGCTCAGCCCAGGGTAAGATGTGGGCCTGGAAGCTGCCTCTGATTTCTGGCAGAGACCCCCAAGTAGGCCTGTTTTCCTAGACCATGAAGGCAACTGAGTGTACCCTTCACACTCACGCTGACAGACTGGCAGTGGCTGCCTGGCCCACTGGGCGGAGACAGAACCCTGATCCCACAGAGCGTCTCAGTGGGAAATAGAACACAACAATCAAATGGCTTGCTGCCATCTCCCAAAGGCAAGGGGCCAGGGAGCAGGCTGCTGCACATGCCAAGAACTTGCTGTTCTTACCCTGGACCCTGAGGCCTGCCCTGTGACAATTTCACAAAGAAGCAAAGGGCAGAGCTACACTTAGAGTAGCAGACATGTCCGGAGGCATCTGGCCTAAGGCAGTGTTGGTGAAATCAGCTGAGACTGTGGAACTAACTGACCCCACCTTAGAATACTCAGATGCTTTAAAGCCTGATCATTCAGACCTGATGGTTAGTAATCTGATTCCAATTGTGGGAAAGAATAAACTGGCTTTCACTGTTCAAGAAGCACTGTTATAAAAGGGAAAGGAACACCAGGATGGTAGCTGAGCTGGAGGGACTCTGTGTTTCCATTAAGCTAGGATATTTCCTGGATATTCCTACTGGGAACCATAGCTACTGCTTCAGCCTCACACCAGGTTGCCCCCATGCTGTGCACCCAGAGGATTCAGAATCGGGACGTGGGGCCTGTATTCACAGGAGCGTAAACTACAGTGAAGATCTGTGGTTGAGCAGGTCACCCAGGCTCACAGCTGTCAGGACAGCCGGCAAATGTGCCTGATTCTGTTCTAGTCTGTGCTTCTACTGGTGTTTATAACCATGATCCCTTTAAATTAAATTTTAATCTCAAGACTACATCCCCCTTGTAAAAATGATCAAAACATTAGAGATTGGGCTATCATCTTCTCCCGTCACCACTATTCCCAGGACCCTCTCCCCTTGCCCAAGTTTAGCCACCAAAATCAGTGTGAAGTCCACCCCTATAGACCTTCCTCTATCCGTTTATGGACATAAACTGTACCTGAAAAAATACATGCATAAAGTTTGTGGAATTTTCCGCATGTTAATAGGCTCACAGAAATGATGGTATACCGTGGGCCAGTCAGTCAGTCAGTTCAGTCGCTCAGTCGTGTCTGACTCTTTGCGACCCCATGAATTGCCTACTGTGGGTGACATTCCCCAACCTGATATTTTTCAGTTTTGGAGAGCCCCTCGTCTTAGAACACATTAGATCTACAAACCTTTTCTGAGTGCTGCAAAACATTCCCTAGTGTGGGGATGCCATCATTTTAGCAATTCCCCTGTTGTTGGACGTTTAGGTCGTTTCCCAGCTTTTCTCAGACTCGCCCTAACATCCCCACAAAAACACCTGTCAACACCCAAGTCGTCACGCCTGTGCACAGAGGTGCTCAAGTCTTGTCTGTTCCCGGTTCCCTTTAACCAGAAGTAACTGGGATGCCTTTCCCTTTGAGGCCCTCCCCCGCCCCTCCCTTACACCTACGCACCCTTGGGCCCTGTACCAGGGACCTCTCCCGAGCCCCTGGTTAGACGAGGCTGTTCTCTTCCGTATTCACATCACCCTCTCTCAGTGCACCGCCAGTGCGTTAATATTTTCATATGCTCTCTCTGCTGCTTATCGCTGACCTGCCAGACCCCAGGGAATGTGACTTTTTGCACCTCTATTTCCCCAGCACCCGGCCCAGGGTCCCCTCCCCCACGTGGTAGGCATTCGATAAGAGCTTTTAGAATGAAGGCCATTGTCACAGAGCCACATCCACAATGGGATGAAAACCCATGGAAGTAAACAGCATATCAGCAGAAGGAAAAATTAAGCTGTCAATCTGCTGAACAGCAAACATTTCTTTTCTATATTTCAGGTCTTTTAACGTGATGGAGGAGAGAGGGAGGGGGTAAGGGAAGCTAAAACCTAAGGGAGCCAGGGAAAGGCTTTGCTTTTCATAATCTGGAAAGTGATTGACACATCACTCTACAGCCATCGCCCAGGTGGGGGACGGGCTTGGCCCATCACTGTCCCCCGGGTGACCATCACATGCTCTCTGTCTCGCCCCCGCAGGGACCACGGTGATGCGGATGACAGCCTTTGATGCGGATGACCCAGCCACGGATAATGCCCTCCTGCGGTACAATATCCGTCAGCAGACGCCTGACAAGCCGTCTCCCAACATGTTCTACATCGATCCCGAGAAAGGAGACATTGTCACCGTTGTGTCACCTGCACTGCTGGACCGGGAGGTGAGCGGAAAGACACACCATTTCCCTTTCACGAGAATCGAACATGGCTTTCACACGCGGGAAGACGTGGGGCTTCCATCAATGACCCCTTCCATATCGTGGGAGCGGCAATGGGATATCGACCCGTGGCTGGATGGGGAAAATGGGTCAAGGGAGTGACATGTTATGTGACCCCAGAAAGCACACACCGAAAAAATCACGTCCTTTGAGGTCATTTGCATTCATTCAGCTTGATGGCTGTTTGCTCACCCGCCACTTGCTCTTGAGGCCCCTGTGACTGGGCTCCGCCTGCCTCACTTTTCCGCTCTGAGTGAGGGGAGATGGGAGGGAGGTGACTGAGATGACTGATGCTCTCCTTGTCACAGAATCCAGTGGCTTCAATTTACCCCTTTCTCAGGCCCTGCGCTGCCTGTGCCAGTGTGTGCTCTGGAGCCTGCCTCTCCCTTCAGGCTCGGCTCTTGTTCTGAGAGGCCATCCCTGTAGGGATCTCCCCATCTTCCAGGTCACGTGTCACAGACAGGTACCCATGGGCTGAGTCAGCCTACACGCCGGCTCTTTGGTTTGGCCCAGGGTGTTTTCATATTAGTTGCCATATCAAAATACTTCAACTTTGTATTCCTTTTTTTTTTTTTTTTATTCCCATTTCCAGCCTTTCTGAAAATCAGAAATTCTGGAAATCGGGGGCCCAGTTTCCATACATGGACGATCAGTCAGACCACTCGTGACTGTCAGAGGGAGCTGGTGGCAGCTGCCCCACTTAGGAGTGTTGTTCCTGGCCCACTTATGTCCCGCTGCACGTGCCCCCTGGTCCTGGCCTTTCTCCGAGTTCCAGGGCCACCCTGTCGAACCCTGCAGGCCAGGCTCCCTTCCATAAAAGAGCCTCTTGGCCCTTCACACAGGAAGATGCCAACCCACTTGGGGGTGCTCTGCATCATCAGCCACCCAGATCTGCCCCCATCCTGGGATCCCTTGTTCCCAGCAGGACATCGTCCCATGGCCTGTCCCCTGGCAGTCACCCTTGACTTCTGCAAGCCCATCTGCCCCAGGACGAGCGCTGGGTTTCCCTATGGGGTCCTGTGCATTTTCCCTTCCATGTTTTTGATTTAAAAATGCCTTCTCCTCACCCTTCTGTTTTCTTCACTGTAGCTCCTCCTGGGAGTCTGGGTCAGACCTGCCCACCTCTCTGGGAAGCCGGGCTCCACCCCCGGGTCTTGCACAACCTCTTGCTCCTGTAGTCCTTGACTGCTCTTACCTGCAGCCTCACTGGGCACTGGCCACACACTCCTTTACATGCTTGTCTCTCTCTTTAACGAATGTCCTCTTCCACTTGGTCTAGACCTGATGCAATAACAGCTAGTCTCAGACGGTTATTTAAGTTTTAATTGACATTCTTGAAATTACAATGTAAAGATCAGTTTCTCCATCAGACCAGACGAATCTCAAGTGATCAGGAGCCCGTGTGGCTAGTGGCTACTTTACCGACCAGGGCACAGGTAGACTGTTCCCACCATCACGGAAAGTTCTAGTGGGCACCACTGCATAGACAGGAAATGTCTTGAGAACAGAGATTCTTCGATCACCTGAATGTTTGTTTGACCGCTGCCTAGCACAGTTTCAGTGCTCTCAAAACTCCTAAGTATGTTTTTTTTTTAATTTAATTTTATTTTTTAACTTTACAATATTGTATTGGTTTTGCCATATATCGAAATGAATCCACCACGGGTATACACGTGTTCCCCATCCTGAACCCTCCTCCCTCCTCCCCCGCCCATACCATCCCTCTGAGTCGTCCCAGTGCACCAGCCCCAAGCATCCAGTATCGTGCATCGAACCTGGACTGGCAACTCATTTCATATATGATACTATACATATTTCAATGCCATTCTCCCAAATCATCCCACCCTCTCCCTCTCCCACAGTGTCCAAAAGACTGTTCTATACATCAGTGTCTCTTTTGCTGTCTCATATACAGGGTTATTGTTACCATCTTTCTAAATTCCATATATATGCATTAGTATACTGTATTGGTGTTTTTCTTTCTGGCTTACTTCACTCTGTATAATAGGCTCCAGTTTCATCCATCTCATTAGAACTGATTCAAATGTATTCTTTTTAATGGCTGAGTAATACTCCATTGTGTATATGTACCACTGCTTTCTTATCCATTCATCTGCTGATGGACATCTAGGTTGCTTCCATGTCCTGGCTATTATAAACAGTGCTGTGATGAACATTGGGGTACACGTGTCTCTTTCGATTCTGGTTTCCTCAGTGTGTATGCCCAGCAGTGGGATTGCTGGGTCATAAGGCAGTTCTATTTCCAGTTTTTTAAGGGATCTCCACACTGTTCTCCATAGTGGCTGTACTAGTTTGCATTCCCACCAACGGTGTAAGAGGGTTCCCTTTTCTCCACACCCTCTCCAGCATTTATTGCTTGTAGACTTTTGGATCGCAGCCATTCTGACTGGCGTGAAATGGTACCTCATAGTGGTTTTGATTTGCATTTCTCTGATGAGTGATGTTGAGCATCTTTTCATGTGTTTGTTAGCCATCTGTATGTCTTCTTTGGAGAAATGTCTATTTACTTCTTTGGCCCATTTTTTGATTGGGTCATTTATTTTTCTGGAATTGAGCTGTAGAAGTTGCTTGTATATTTTTGAGATTAGTTGTTTGTCAGTTGCTTCATTTGCTATTATTTTCTCCCATTCTGAAGGCTGTCTTTTCACCTTGCTTATAGTTTCCTTTGCTGTGCAGAAGCTTTTAAGTTTAATTAAGTCCCATTTGTTTATTTTTGCTTTTATTTCCAGTATTCTGGGAGGTGGGTCATAGAGGATCCTGCTGTGATGTACGTCAGAGAGTGTTTTGCCTATGTTCTCCTCTAGGAGTTTTATAGTTTCTGGTCTTACGTTTAGATCTTTAATCCATTTTGAGTTTATTTTTGTGTATGGTGTTAGAAAGTGCTCTAGTTTCATTCTTTTACAAGTGGTTGACCAGTTTTCCCAGCACCACTTGTTAAAGAGATTGTCTTTAATCCATTGTATATTCTTGCCTCCTTTGTCAAAGATAAGGTGTCCATATGTGCGTGGATTATCTCTGGGCTTTCTATTTTGTTCCGTTGATCTATATTTCTGTCTTTGTGCCAGTACCATCTAAGTATGTTTTTTGACATATTAGTAAGAATGAGTTGGAGATGACAGTAAGATCTTACATGTAAAGGGTGGGAAACTAGAGCTGGAAATGGGGAATTATTGGAAGGGAAGGAAGAGAATGAAATTTGCCTTGAAACTGTGATTGTCACTTGGAACATGCAATGGTTTTTCATCAAAAATAGGAAGCAGAAAAAAGAACATTTCAAGTCTGTTTCCTCCATTTTGTCTCCCATTCTTTTACCAAACCTCTTTATTTTTGTTATTGCCTGACTGATGTATTATCTTCTTCAGAGGGAGGTAATGACTTTCCAATTCTCCCTTTATCCCCCGTCTAGCATGTGTGTGAAAGAGTGCACATGTGCACGCGCACACACACACCAGCTTTCCCATAACCCCTAATTCTCCCAAAATCACTTACAAATTCTTCTTGCAAAAGAAAGATGAAATGGTGATTTGTCTATCTCAGCTTCTATTTTTACTGATAGAAAATGTTTTGTCTCTATTTATAAAGCAGAATGATAATATAGTAGATCACAGCATTTTTAAGGTTTATTTGGGGGTACCAATGTGTCTCAAGTTCATGACCCTGTCATTTGGGTGTTTGTTAAATTGCAAGTATATAATTATGGGAGTTGAATTAAGCCTTTCTAGCCACAATACATTTAAAAAAGGGAAAAAAAGATCAACATAATTTAACCGAAATTGGAAAATCAATGAAAATGAATGAAAAGTGTCACTTTTCTGTGAGGGTTTCAAGAGTTCAGTGCTGAGCCAGGCAACATGGGTACAATCTGAAGGGAAGAAATGCCCCTGAATTCAGGCATACCTCGTCTGTTTCCGAGTGCTGTGCTAAGCTTGTCCCGCACAAGTCTGCTGAAAAGGCGAAACGTGCCTTATTTACATTTAAAGGGACAGAACTCACGCGTCAGACTTCCCATCGGTGTTTTCCAGTTTGCAGTGTTTTCTTCTCACTAGGCTTTTCCTAAGGTTCCCATAGCAGAATTATGGAGTTGTTTGTTATTTCTGGAGACCTTCTGAGAAGGCATCCTGTCTTAGGTATGGTTTCAAAATTCTACTTCTGGACAATCTGGGCAGAACACTTAAAACTGATCTACACACCATTCATATCTAAGAAAATATTTCATGTCACCCCTACAAACTTTGATATCTCTTAAACTGTTATTACGTGTGGCTACCATGTATTCATTCACAGTATCTCAAATGGCGTGTTTGAGCGCTGAATGTTGTGAGTATAAATAAATGGGATGGAGACTCCTGGAGCTGGGGCCCCTGAGATTTTGCAAGTGGTTTGCTCCTGTCTGACCCTTGCCTTGTGGGGAGGTTCCAGAAGTCTAAGGGTTGACCCGAGCTTAGTTGATATGATGTAAAATTTTCATTTTAATTTTCCATCTAGTACATTCTCAAAGAGGACCCCAGCAGGACCCCACGGTCTTTTTCCACTCACATGTCACAGTCTCCCTAGATTGTGCAGAGCATGTTCACCTCATCTGCAAGTCATGCCTCTTCACTTTTGCTGATGCTAGGCTGGGTTATTGCACTCCTTTAGATTCACAGCTGAGTTGTGAGAGCAGCTGCAGTGACCATGTATTTTCGTTGCCTTACTGTAAGCTCGATGCTAATAGACATCAAGTCTGACTTGAAAACATACTGTATTTTCCATTACAAGCTCTTCTATTTACTTTTTCTGAAACCAGACCAGAACATACAGTTCCTAAAGAAAGAGATCTTGGATCTTTGTCCCATCTCTGAATTCCCATTGCCAAACATATGTAATGCCAGGTAAATAAGACATTCAGTAAAGATTTGTTGGATGGATGATAAAGAGGTGGATGGAAAGGTAGAGTAATTAACAAATATATGGGAGATGGGGGGACAGATGGATAAAGGGACGGACGGAGAGAGGGATGGATAAAGGGATGTATGGAGGGATAGATGGATAAAGGAATGGATGGATGAATAGATAGAGAGATGGATAAAGAGGGATAGAAGGACTTATTATGTTCCTTCAGTTTGTATTTATGAGTAAATAGCTAACAGATTATCTCAGAATTGCAAGACCCATATCCCGCAGGGGTGTATATATAAACAGAAGAAATTATTTTATTTTAGTTGAGAGCTCACTCTTGCCCTTGTGTGTAGTCATCCAGTAATCTAGTCTATTCGCCTGATGCCTACCGTGTGTGAGGAACTGCAACAGGCTGCAAGAACGCCTTGGCGGATAGGATGGGCATGAGGATCTGGGTCTCTTGCTTAAATGTTCGGGGAGATGTTTGGAGAAAATAAGGACCATATATCCTACAAAATGAAATTGGGTTCATTGGGGGCACTGTTTCATTCTTTTCTATAACCATACTCAGCCCCTCATTCTGACAGATCCGTCTATGTTTTTAAGCTATGTCTGGCTGCACTACAAAATAAAATCAGATAAAGGTCCCTAACATTTGATAAATGGTTTATTTAGTTGATCATCTTGGCTGCTAGACTGAAATCCATCAGCTGAAATCAGCCAACTTTTCTGAACACAGCCAGCACAGTTTGCAACTACTCAGAGTACCTAATGGTCAGTTTGGAGGGTTGTTTTCTTTTTCTTCCATGCTTCTTTTTTTTTTTTTTTTTTTGGCAAATGGAAACAGTCTCCAAATGAGGCCCTTAAAATGCAGCCTTAACATTTGCATTATGAAAGTATCATTAGTCTTTTTAAGGAGTTTGAGCTGAGCACTTTTCTTTGTTTGAATTTGCCTTTATCCTATTATGTATTATCTTCCAGATAATCTAAGGAAAGTGATTGCCTGCCTATTTAAAAACAAAAAAAGTACATACAATAAAATATCTTAGAACTCTGAATGTAATTTATTTTCTATTTTCAAGTGATAAAAGATTTTCTGAAACTTGATAATGCCCCCAATTTAGGGGCCAAATGTGAAAACTGAGAGAATTTCCTTCCTTCTTCCCATGGTGTCACATAAGGACTTATTTTGGGGTTTAAGTGCATTAGCTATGAGAGACTCAGGAGTCCTTTAAATATGTCAGAGAGGAAAATTGAAGAATGGTGGTGGGAACATCATATGAAAATAGTGAAATTGGATGTGTTTGGTCAAGACAGTCTCAGTTAAACCATCATCACATTCTGCATCTCCAGAATCAAGTCAAAGTGCCTGAGAAGAATCATAATAATAATAAGGGATTGCATTTCTCCCATGCCTTGAATGAAAGCTAGAGGTAGTTTTCTTACTCTCATGAAAAAACGTTCAGAGGCCGCTCTGATCTAATGCTAATATTTTACTCATTATCATCATGCTTAAAACATTGGCAGTAATTATACACAATTCAATCATGCTGACAGGAATATTCTCTTTCTTTGTTTTGGTGGGTGGGACCAGAATTATTTAATAGTAGCATCCTCACCATTTCTGTGAGCTATTTACTCACAAATATTTTTGTTGGGATCATTTTCTCCTTTTTTGATATCACTTGCTGCTGAGAAAATAGAAAGGGGAAAAGTAAATGTAAATAAATTGTCTTATTATTTTAAAAATAACGTATTATGCTTGCAAATGAAACACAGATGGTGAACCACCCTATGTGAATCAAACCCACTTGCTCTGTTGTGACAGCAAATAAAATAGAATGAGGCATTCATAAGGCATGATGCTGAGCCCTGGGGTCTGAAATTCAGTTACAAGCATGCCAGCCTCCGCTGATGGCAATGGGGTTAGAGACAGGAGGGCAGGGTCTTACCTTGGGGCCAGCTCCGCTTCCCCACTCTGGGTGAGTTCTAGCAGGAGACCTGGATGAATCTCAGAACTCTACTGGTGACCCTAACCATCCCCCCCCAGACCTTCAGGGTTGGCCTAATCAACCCCTGAAGGCTAGGGCTTTGTCTAGTCACCTAGCATGACCTCAACTAAAAGCTGGTCTGAGAGGTGTGGGGCAAGGGCATCATGAGTGCTGGCTTTAGCCTCTATGGGTTCGTGGCCTACCTCCACCTCTAACCAGCAGTGAGAACACATACACACAAACGTGTGCTATTTGAACTAGACTCGATGCATGAATGGAGTTCTGCAACGAGGAAGCTGAGGGGAGAGCACCATGGGGAGAGGGACAGCATGAGCGAAGGCATAGCGGCGTATCCATATGTCACTCCAAAAGGGACTGGGGATTTCAGGGTGTCATAAGGAGAGATACCAGAAAAGGGCAAGGAGTTGGTACGAGATTGCCAAGGCTCCAAATGCCATCCTAAGGATAATGGGTGTATCCTACTCTAAATAGTAAACTTTTACCAAACACAAGTTCGTGTGCTCGGCACACCGTGAGGCCAAACAGACTGAACATTGGAGTTGGGAGCATAGAAAGGTTTATTGCAGGGCCATGCAAGGAGATAGGTGGCCCAAAAAATACCCTGAACCCCTCAAAGGGTTTCAGCAAAACACCTTTCAAGGCAAAAGATGAGGGAGAGGCGTGGTTAGCCGCCCTAACTTCTCGGTGTGGGAATCCTCTGTTCCTGCAGCTGTGCACTTGGGTCAGGTCACAGCATTGCTGTGAGCCTCCAACAAACAAATGTGATTCTCTGTTCTGCAGCTCTCTGCCTCTGTATGAATGGACTCTTAAAGGTCAGCGCTTCTGAGTATCCTGTATATTTTGGGCTATAAGGCTACATTCTTATACAAAGGTGCAGAGCCGGCATGACTAAGCACAGGCAACAGAGCACAGAGGTTTAAGTCAAAAGGCACAGGTACAATATAAAGTCAGAGCTGTTCTTCCCCATTACAATACCGCCAACCATATTTAAGCAGCAAGCCCAGCATTCCCAGAGCTGTGACTTGGACAGAAGACTGGGTAAGCTTCAGGAGAGGCAGTCAGTGGGAAATCACTCATTTTGGAGGCAGACTCGAGGCTGCTTGGTGAATGATGAGCTGCTTTACAGAGATTCCCAGCCTCATCAAGGGGAGATGAGGAGTTACCACTTGAATCTAAATTCTGCAGGTTGTTAAAGAGGTCAATAAACAACAGCCTGTTTTGTGTCTTCTGTTCTTGGGCACCTTAAAGTACCAGACAATCAGGAGTTACTCAGCACATGTCAAATCAAAAGATACTTAACTTTGTCATTAAGAGAGATTCAGCTTTTTAGATTTGACAAATGTTTGATTCTCTAAGCTTTTTCCTTTTTTCTGTTTTTTTTTTTTAATATGGTAAAAATAACAAAATGCAGGGTGACGATGAATTTGGACTACTTCTGTTTTTCTGTCATTTTAAATCTCTCCATCTTATTTTGCATGAAGTACCCTAAAAAGCTAAAGAGCTTTTCCTTTTTTGGAAAAAAATCTCTTTTAGAGAGCAGTTTATTTCTCTTTATCAACCAAGAGCTCTGATTAGCATGTTAAGGCAAGTGTTGCTTCATTGACAGATTTTTTTTTCCCCCAATGTATTTAAATAACATCTTTCTAAATCCTGTCCATGTTAGCAATCCTGGTAGGAGAGATACCTTCCAATTTAGAAAGAATGTCTAGTTAAGTTCTGGCTTCGAACTGGTGAAGAAAACAGGAAAAAGCTCTGCTCCAACCATAATGAGAACAGCCATCATTTAAGGAAAAGAGAGTTGATTGAGAGTCCCTGAAAAGCAGCTATTTTATACTTGCCTTTAATAGGCTCAGCTTCCAGCCAGGCACTGGCTGACTGGGGTGCTCCCACAGCAAAGCATTTTAAGGGAAGTCGAACAGAGGTTAGAACACTTAGATTAAGGCAAACTAGCTATAGCTCATTTCAAGACACAATGACACCTCACAATGCCTGGGATCCACATTTCTTCCAGTCTCGTTTTAAGGGAGGAGCTCATTTGAGGTAATTTCTCCATAGGATAAAAGTTCAATGTTACCATTAAGCATGATATTCTGAAGACTTGATCAGCTTGATGAGATCTATGGCACTATGATGTCACATTCAACAATGAGACTTCAAAGTATAGAATCATCTATTAGATGAAAGGTCAGCAAACTTTTTCTTTAAGGGCTAAGTAGTAAATATTGTATAGGTTTTGTGTGCCAAGAGGTAAAATTGAGACTGTTGTGCAGGTACTTATATAACCATTTAAAATGTAACCATTAAAAACTGGAAAAAAAGATTTCTAGCCTGAGAGCCATCAAAATATAGCCAATGGTCTGCACTTGGCCCACAGGCTATCACTGGCCAGCCCTGATCTGTAAAATTATTGGCCAGAGTGACCTCTGTAGCAGTAGCTTCAACTATTGATTGTTGCAGGCATGCGTGTATCTATATCTGGAGGTCCTCTCTTAGAATATTGAGTCACAGTGATTAATCACCCCCTTGAAGTTGGATTATAGGGAAAGAAACTAGGTCATGGATGACTGGTCTGATTTCTTTTTTCTTTTTAACAGAAACAGTCCGTTTCCAAACGATTAAGAAACAGATCATTGCAGATACTTGCTAATGAATTCTAAACTCAAAATTAGTTGCAATAATGAAAACAACTCCTTCAATTGAAAAGTAGTAAGAAAGTGCTGTTTAGCTATAGACTAAATCCTGGATGAAGCCTTTAGGAATGACTGTTTTTCTCTGTCAGAGCCCTGAGGCCAGGGAGGACCCGCCTTTGCCAGAGGACCCAGAGGTGGGGAGGGAAGAATACCCCGCTGAGGGAGCTCTTCCTTGGGCTGAATCTGGAGCCCAGATGCAATTGTTCACTTGGGTACAGCTAGAGCAGGAAGAGTCAGCGGACAGTGGACTTAGCCTGTCTCTCCAGGCTCGGAAGGAACCTCAGAGGGAGAACTGAGATATTTCTAGCTACCAGAAGACAGACAGAGACATCCTGGACCAGGGTGGGGACACTTCTGGAGACTTTCTCAGGCTTCCCAGTGCCCTTTGCTGTCCTCCCTGAGTTTGAGACTAGGGTCATGATAATAAACTGGAGTGACGTTCTTGAGCCTGTTTCGTTTGTCACCATGTGTCAATCACTATCCTAAGTACTTTGTGTTCAATTTAATGTCAGTAACAACTAACGGGACGGGTGAGTACCCCTGGTGATGGAGACGCTTGATGTTGCTGAGATGTGACCCTGTGTCAACCTGTCTCCAAAGCCCATGCGTTTCCCCCCCAGTATGTGGATCAAAATCACTGATTATTTGTTTAGATGACAACCTCACAGAGGAAATCAATTTTGACTGTCTTTTCAACACAGGAAAGCAAGACATGGTAGAGTTTTGAGGCAGCTTTAGTGCTAAGATGTGGGCTTGCAGTGCCTGCCGGGTGGCCTTCTTCCTGCTTATAGAGCCCAGGTGGCTTCTCAAACATGGTGCAAAAAGTTCTTGGAGAAAGGCTCTCTCCTGCCTTAGTGTGGAAATACAAATAGGCTGTATTTTTTTGTCAGGTCTTTTGGCAATAAGAATCAAATGACTTTTTTAAATGCCCCTACTATTCTTTGCCCAAACAGTTCTACATAATCTACATTGGTGGTGTGTATGCATCCAGCTATGGGAGTTTTATTGAATTTATTTAAAGAGCTAAACTAAGTGTCCAACCGTTGAGGATCTGTCTGATAAATTGAGCTATATTCCTCCATTGGGCTTCCATTAAATCATGTAAAATGATGTAGAAGAAGAACATATGATAATATGGAGAGATTTTCACAGTATATTAACAAGCAGTCTGCAGAGCACCACATGGGCTATGATTCTTTTTTGTTTGAATACACACACACACACAATATCATCACCATCATCATCATCAACTCATTCTATTCAGGCTGCTATCACAAAATACTAGAGATCAGGTGGCTTAAACAACAGAAATTTATTTCTCACAGTCTGGAACCCAGAGGTCAGAGATCAAAGTGCTGGCCAATTCAGTCCTTGGTGAGAGCCCCAGATGCCTGTCTTCTCATTACGTCTTCCCAGGCCAAACAGAGGAGGCTCTGGCCTTTTCCTCTTTTTCTTACAAGGACACTAGAGGGAACTTCATATCCTCAATTACCTCCCAAAGGCCCCATGTCCCAGTACCGTTCCACAGTGGGGGAAGAGGGCTGTGTTAGGACTTCAATGTGTGCATTTTAGAGGGACAGAACCATTCAGTCCATAGCATACACCATCATGGTCCCAGGTGTGAAAGGGTTCGTGTCCATGTGTAATGTGTGGTCCTTTTCAGACCGCAAGCGATCTAAATTCCCTACAATGCAGGGTCTAAGATGACAATCTTCAGATCCAGGTTGCTTGAATTGAATTTCAGCCCTGTCTTCTCCCTGCCTTACCAGCTCTGTGTCCTGGGAACATTCATCGCTTGAACAACTGGTGGCCACGATTATCATGCCCATGTCATTAAATATTCTTCTCCCACATCACTGCCAGTGTTCCCACAGGACTCCACTGTGTGAAAGTGGTCTAATACAGAGCATGGTTGAATCTGTACCTCAGTTTCCTCTTCTGTAAACTGGGACTCATAACAGTCCGTCTCATAGGGCCGTTGTGAGGACTGAATGAATTCATACAAGCATGTACTTAGAATAACAGGTTTGGGTGAGCTGTTGCCTTTGTCTGTATTTTCTAGTTTGGGTAGAGTGACTGTGTATTGTTTTGGTGATGGAAATGCAATTCTGTTCATCACCGGGGAACGCAGTGGTGTCTGGGTCTGGAGGGCAGGGGACTCCAGGTTAGGACACCACACCACAGGTGGCTCGAGGGGCAGCATGACTGTCACCTTTGGGTCCAGAGACTGGTTCCCCCGTGAGCCAATTTGTTCGTTGACAAGGCAGTGGGAGTCACACCCAGCCTCCTGGCCTCCACCAATACTGGTAGAATCGCAGGCAACACATTTCAAATGTCAGAAAAGAATGTTTTTGAGGGTGTATAAGGTAAATCTTGTCAAAATTTCCTCACTTGAAACGATAAGCATTCTCATTTCTTGAAGCGGCACGGCCATGGCGATGACTTTTCTCATCATGTACGAGTGCTGACCAGGCGCTTACCTTTCGCTGCGCCAATTCCAGCAGGCAGCTTAATAGATACAGTGTGGTGTGTGTTTCTATACTTTTAAGACAGCCATGGGAAATGAAATTTTTTTTTGACCTTTGCAAAGAACAGCTACAGAAATGACTGTTGAAATTCAATGAACGGCATCTCTATTTATGGACCTCAAAAGCAGGAGGCAAGATTAAATTCCTTTAGGTATTTGCTCCTCTGTGTCTTATGAACTGCTTTGCAGACTTCCTTTTCTCTGTGGAAGATTCCTTGGGTCCTTGAGCTCTGGGTTTCTGAGATGGGGAAGAATGGAAAACGTCTCCATTCTTACCTCTTCTTGGTGTTAATTATCTCATACAGGAGGGAGTGTATGTCGTATTCCCATTGGACAGCTACAGTGTGAACTATTACAGCATCTGTTTTCTCAGCCAAGCATTAAGTCGGTGCCATAACCCCCACAGGACCACCACACCCATTCTCTACAGGGACAGCCAAGCACCCAAGGGCTGACGTGACCTGCCTGATTCACGTGCTGAGGAGCCAGGGAACTGGACTTGACCCCAAAGCTTCTGCTTTGTCTATGCGTCCAGGCTGCTGAGAGAAAAGCACAGACCATACCAAGGGGAAATCTTCACACCTAAGGGACAGTCTTATAATTTTAAGATTTCTGCAGGGATTTCTTTGTTCTTTGCTCTGAGCCTCTTCATGCATTTGAAAGCTCAATTCAGTTTCCCTCAGTTCTCCAGTTAGAAAGGCCATGTGGTGTAACAGCTCAGAGCACAGGCCTGGGCACTCTAGAGCCCTAAATTGAATCCTGGATCTGTATCCTGTTAGCTGTGTGACCTTAGGCAAGTCACTTCACCTCTCTGAGCTTCAGTTTCCTCCCCTCTAAAATGGTGCTTGTGACATGATCTGTGGGTTAGACAGAATAATGCCCCCCACCAAGATATCCTCATCCTTACCCGCAGAGCACGTGAATGTGTTATTATAGGGCAAAAGGAACATAGGAGATGTGATTAAGCTAAGAATATTGAGATGCAGAAATTATCCTGGATTTTCTATCTGGGCCTGATATAATCACAAGGGTCCTTATAAGGGGGAAGCAGGAGGGTCAGAATCAGAGGGAGAGAGAGAGATTTAAAGATGCTATGCTCCCTGGCTTTGAAAACAGAGGAAGAAAGGAAAGAGTGGACACCATCAAAAAGCACTCAGGGTTCCGTGGGTCTCCCCAGGCAGTGGGGGAAGTGAAGGCTTTGCTGACCACTTCTTTTGTTGTGGGTGATGGAAAACGGAGTGAGACTTTTATGGCCTGGACCTGGCGTTTTCTGCTCTGGCAAGATGGGAGCCAGCCCTGGAGCTATGTCCACTCCAAGTAACTGGTCCGCAGCTGCGGGGCCAGAGATAACAGCTTCATCCGTTCCAGCAGACGCCCAGACAGAGCTCAGCCCTGACTGTAGCTGGTGTTGGAGCAGATAATGAGATTACCTGGTATCCCAGGGTGACAAGCTCAGCAACTTCAAAGAATGTTCTTCTTAAGTAACGTTTGTTTATGGTGTTTTGTTTTTTTTTTTTTTAATAGGGAATATATTCATGCAAGCCAGCAATTAGTGTCCTGCCAAATAAATCCCATGGTGACATGAGAATGTTGTATTAAAAAAAAAAAAAAAAAAAGATCAGCCTCAAACAAAGCATCAAAATTTCCAACTTTAAAATCTCCCTTCTCTGTAAAAAAATTCCTGTAATTTTCCCTAGAGCCAGGGCCCTAATCTGATGTCTATGGAGAGGATCTATGTGTGTGGGGTGGGTGGCGGCGGGGGGGGGCGGATGGGGTGGTGCATGAACATGGATGGAAAAATACTTCATATTTATTTTCATTTACTGCTAAATACAGTTTTGTATCTGTTTCCTTTGGGAACATAGGCAAATCAGGACAGTGCTAGCTGTTTCAGTGACTGCTAATAACCTGAGTCACAGACATTTTCATACCTTATCAGAGTGGATGCAGATATATCCAAAACTTTCCCCTGCAACTTTTCTTTACTACTTTGAAATTAATGTAATAATTAGATTTAACACCCAATCTCGTTACTGATAAGCTGCTAAAGAAGCACATGTACCTTCACATTAGTTATGTTAGTTGATAACTGTGTTTAAATATAATTGTCTTCCTCTGTTATCCTAGGCGTGTATTTTACATGTTTAAAAGCACATCCTGAGAAGGTGCTCACAAGCTTCATCAGGCCCCTAAAGGGTCCACAGCACAAAATATCTAAGACTCCAGCTTAACGGAGCTGAGAGAAGCCCCATCTCCCTTCTTAGCGCGCCTTCTTTCCTTTGGGAGAACCCATGTGTGCTGGGTTCGTTCCCCTGCCCTCCACCTCACTAAACAGAGACGTTCTGGATGGCCACTCCATGCCTTTGCCTTCCTTGCATCTGACTCTCACATAGCCCAAGGGAAATGGGTCCCTCACAATGCTTCTATATGTGATGTATCCATAATTGTCTGAAGTGACAGAAAGGGAAATGAGATGATCCATCAGGTTATAAACGTTAAAGCTTGAGTGTGTGTGGCCCCCAAATGAATACATTGATCTAGTCCAACAATTGGTTCTGGGAAAGGAATCGCAACCCGGATGTTGGTTTGGTGTGGTACATTGCTTGGTTGACAGTTCTTGTAGCCAAGGATGGATGTAGCCATGGTCTCCACACTTAAAAATGAAAGGGAGCTTTAAGCTCATTCACCTACTCTGAAGACTGTCAGTGGCTGCCTGGAGTGCTGTGTTGGGAAGGATTCCCAGTCACATTTGGTTTCTTCAGTAGTTGATTAGTAATGTCTTCCTTGAGAGAGGTAGGTAGGTAGGAGTGGGGACCCTCTTGCCATGTCATTTGTCATCCACAATATTGACAACAGATAGATCAAGAAAACACAGGTTTACTGAATCTTTGATCAAGGTGGTCAATATTCATTGAGTTCATCTCCTCTCCAGCAAACTCTCTGGCATACTGGTACTGCAGAAATAAATAAGTCATAGTTACACACTTTGAGATGGTGAGCTAAACTCACGAGTCTCAAATGCAAAAAGAGTTATGATACCTACAAGCTCACTGCTACAACATGGGGACATGCCAAGAGCAAAGAAGAAAGAACTTTGTGACTGAAGAAGATGAGAGCCATCTTGTTGGCATGTTAGCCACTAAAGTCTGCCACCTCCCCCAATATTCACATTTTGAACCTCCAAACACGTTCCAGACTACTGGCTCCTACGTTCAGGAGCAACCAGTGAAGCTCCATCTGAGCACAGGTGATGAGAGGATCTAACAACAGCAGTGCCTCCAGAAAAGGGAAATACACTTCAGTGAAATGATAGTATCTAGAATAATGCCTTCTGTCCCATGGACCTGCTTGGCTATTTGTCCTACTTGGTTCCAAATAACAGGTCAGTGAGAACATTCAGCCACCCATAAATGCTCACAAGCTTTTCCTTTATCCATCTTATGGGTTTGCCTATAGGAGAGGGAAGTTGAGAGGACGTGGTGGGGGAAGGGAAGGAAGCAAGGAGAAAGTAGGCATCAGGACCTAGCTGTCGCACCATTGCTGTCTTTGCCTCTTACTCTCATGCAAAGAGGAGGAAACGTGACTCTACCTGATCTAAAACTCTGAATTTAGACTTGAACTTAGTTGTCCCTGTCTCTGCATTAAGTTTAAGCAACTCTGGTTTCCAGACCCTACACTCCTTCTCCCCATTCCTTCAATAGCCCATGACATAGGGCTGTTATTCCCTTGCTCATGAGAAAGCAGGTCAGAGGGAACATCCACTTTCAGGGACTAGGGTTAAAGAAGAAGTCACATCCAGATCTACATGAGCCCAAAGAGGCTGTCATTGTGATTTGCTATTCCACTCATTGCACACAGGATTTGAAATCATTCCAAACCAAGACGGGTCATCAGATCATGTAGGAATAGAAATTCAAAATGGAGGGAAGAAGTCACTGTCTTCTGGGCCTTTAACCACTTAATCTGGGTCTGGGACAAGGCTGGTCAGAGTGGAGGATGTAGAAAAACTAGTCTGGATCCTTTCAAAGATGAGAAGCTCTTTGATCTCTCTGAGAGGCCAGTTCAGAGTGAGGGACTCATAGCTAAGAATCCAGTTCTGCTAGGGATACCCATGGCTCCTGAGTCCAGGTCCCAACAGATGAGAGGAAGACCAGCAGGTGTAGAGGCTTCCTTTGTTTAACCTCCTTGGTCTAAATTACCATCTGATTTTATCTCCTGCTACTATTTTTCCCTAAAACACCAATACTTTGGCCACCTGATACAAAGAACTAACTCATTGGAAAAAGATTGAAGGCAGGAAGAGAAGGGGACGACAGAGGATGCGATGATTGGATGGCATCACCGACTAGATGTACGTGAGTTTGAGCAAGCTCCGGGAGTTGGTGATGGACAGGGAAGCCTGGCATGCTGTAGTGCATGGGGTTGCAAAGAGTCGGACATGACTGAGTGACTGAACTGAACTATTTCCCTAACTAACAATACATTCCAATGGCATCAACATTTTCCTTTCCCTGAAAGATGATGTACTTCATCTAGTCCCTAAGATGGCCCCCAATGATCCCCACCTCCTGGTATCCATGCTCTTATGTAGCCTCCTCCCAAGTTGAAGAGGGATGACCTGTGTAGCCAACAGATCTAGCAGAAATGGCACTGCATGTCCTCAAGGCCTTGGTTATTCGTATTACTTATTGCTGTGAGGAGAGCCAACTACCATGTTGCGAGCAAGTAGCCCTATAGAGAGAGCCACATGACGAATAACTGAGGCCACCTACCAACAGCCAGCACCTCCTCACCAGCAGGGTGACCAAGCCATCTTGCAAGCAGACCGTCTAGCCCCAGTCAAGCGTTTAGATAACCACAGTCTAACCAACATCTTGACAGCCAACTCATGAAAGACGTGGATCCAGAATCACTCAGCTAAACAGCTTCTAAGTCCCTAACCCACAAAAGCTTTGTGAGACACTAGATGTTTATCATTGCTTTAAGGCACTAAGCTGTGGATGTGCGGGACATCTGTTAGGCACCAGTAGGCATCTATTACACCTGTGCTATTTCCTCTGCTAATGTCGCTACTCATTTCTCTGTACCCTTCTAGATCTGGTTTGAGTATCTCCTCTGTGGAGCCTTCCAGTCTTCCTAGGCTGAATTGATTGCTCCCTCTTCATTTTCACACACAAATTATTTATCATTCCATTAATGCAGTTATCACAAGGACAAGTGATGTTTTGATTGTAGTCTCTCTCCTTTGTCAGTTCTGGGCTTCTTGAGAAGGTTTGCAATATACTCATGAATTCAAAGAGGTATTGTTCTTAATAGTGGTTCAGAAGATGGTTGAATGAATGAATGAAGAATACATATAGGAACCTGGATACATTAAGGCAAATGTATTTGAAGCCAATGGTATTTTCAAAGCATTCTTCATTAGAAAGACTAAGTCCTTTAAAGGGGTTTAGAAGCAGCATTAACTAGTTCATACCCTTAATCCTTTTCTTAACAGTAGAATAATTATAATTGGTTGCTTCTTTGGAAGGGAATTAGAGAACCCAAAAAACATTTCCAGAGGCAACTGGAATGCTTAACTGAGCTAGACTGTTGGTATCTAATCCCACCCTGCCTGTTGGCATAGCTTTATGAATTGCCTAATTCTATTTAATGGTGCATGCTCAAACATCCATTTTATTTTTAATTAAAAACTGACCAAGGGTCTTATCACTTAATTTAAGAATAACTTTTGTTTAGTAAATGTAGTCTTCTGAATTAGGGTAATAGTTTCCTTCTAGTGTCCCTGGTTCAACAACTTACTCACTGGGGTTCTGAAGAGGAGAGTGAGGAGATGGAACGGAAAATTATGGATAAGCCATGCATCCCCTACCCATGCTTACACAGTATGGCGATTGGCATCAGCTCTCTGGCTCTTGGGTTAGATGCCCTAGCACTCACCACTCCCAGTGGACTGTGGGCTTCTTCATCCCTGCAGCTGTCAGCCTGGGAATGTCCTCTCCCCGTGGGAGTGTGCTCAGTCTGCTGGGGGAGTTCATGCTCAAAGAATAGCCAGAAACCCTTGAGAGACAAGAGTTATAGACAATAAATATCCCTTCCTCACCCTTTAAATGGGACAGCTCTGTGATATATTCTACCAAATCTCCCATCTGACCCTGTGGGATCAAACCCCAGCTGCCCACAATGATAACCTGCTCGTTACTGCCCATGTTTTGGGTTTTGTTTTGTTTTTTTGTTTTTTCTTATTTTCTGTCTCACTTCTCCTCTTCACTCACTTGTGCTTCTTGGGATTACCTTCTGAATAAGCTATTTTCACCCAAGTTCTTGTCTTTAGGGTCTGCTTCTGGGAGAACAACATGAAATCAGAAAGCTAGCTAGATCCTTCCTTCACCCCTGGTCTCTACATTTAAGACGTCATGAAACAGACACATGTAAGGCTGAGGTGTGTCAACTGCAGAAAAAAAAAAAATGCACAACCTAAAAATTGAGAGTTATGCTTTATCTGGCAGACAGTCTTAGAACTTCAAGCCCGGGAGACAGGACTCTCAGATTCTTCTGAGGGACTGCTCTGAAGAGGTGGTAGGCATGGCAGAGGGAGCCAGGATAAACAGGAGCCTTTGCAAAAAATGACCACATAGTCAGAACATCAAAAGATTATTGTTCATTAAAGAAAACAAGCCATCTCAAGTTAATAAATCCCTGAAGTCATTCCTCTGATATGCACCTCAGCTCTCTGGGGCCAGTGTCCTCTGTTTTCTCATCCTGTGTCCCCTTGGGGTGCACTGCTGGGGTGGCTGGCGCAGGTGACTGCTGGATGGCAGGCATCCTGTTTCCATCCTGAGTTCCTCGGGGCTCACCAACTGGGGGTGGTGGTAATGTGACAGCTTGATGGCTGTAATACCCTTAGTTCACTGTTAGGGCAGGTGGCGGTCCTAAGTTCATAGGTCTGAAGACCCAAATGGTCTGTGTGAGTTTGATCTTTGCCCATAATGGGTATGTGGAGTTATTCAAAAGTGTGTATATGTGAGCATAGCTGTGTGCACAGAGGGGTGTACATTTGTCCATGTCGGGTGTGTGTAGCATGTACGTATCTCTAAAGCCTTCTGTTCTCCCTTCCCTGACTACTGTTGGAAACTGAGATTCCAAAGTGCCCCCATTCAAGCCTCTTCTCCCCCACCCCTCAGGGCCTGCCTTCTCTGAAGGTCTTTGCCCTCCTAGCCTGGGGTTTCAAAGATGTGAGAACTGATGCCCACCTGCATGGTGCTCACACAGTGTAGCAGGGAGGCAGGCGTAGAGATGCTTCTTTATAGCCAAGTGATATGTGAGACCAGGGAAGTATGTGGCCAGAGAAGTAACTTTGTCTCAGAGGACTAGGGAAGATGGCTGAAATGGGATGACTTGAGTTGAGGGGTTAGAGCAGTGATCTGCAAATTCTCTCTGTGAAAGGCCACATTTTAAATATTTTAGATTTTGTGGGCAACATGGCCTCTATTGTAATTACTCAACTTTGCCATTATAGCACAAAAGTAGCTATACTCAGCACAGCATAAACAAATGAGCATGACTGTGTTCCAATAAAACTTTATTGACAGAAGCAGATGGTGGGCCAGATTTGGCCCATGGGCAGTAGTTTGCTGATCCCTGACTTGGAGAGTAAGAAAGTTTCTGGGAAAGGAGGGGAAAAGACTTCCTGGCAGAGGGAAGAAATCATATAAAGGCAAAGAATAGGACATCAGAGAATATGAAACAAGTTATCAAAGAGTCCTTATTTGGCAATGAAAAGTAATACTAATAATAGAACTACTAACTTTTATTGAAGATTCAGTATGAGCCAGTCATTGGGCTAAATACTTTCCATAAATTCTCATTTAATTCTTATACCCTCTGAGTTTGAGGGACTGTTACTTTCTTCACCGTACATATGAGGACACTAAGCTCAAAGGCTGGTAACTTGCCTGGGGTCACACCTTGCTGGTAGATGGCAAGGTGGCAGGAACTTGGCCTGAATAGTGGAACCCTGGTGTGATACTTACTTGCATGTCTCCTCCTTGTCTATCATTAACTCAACTTTAAAGGATTTTTTTAATGCTTTTGCTTTGTTTTACAAATGGGATTTGATTTCTCGACTCAGCCTAGTAGCCCTCGAAATGGATGGCTGAGATGGGTTTCTCCTGAGGCTATTTTGTAAGAAATAAAAGAAAAAGAGTGAGATATTTAAATTCTTCAGGGATATTGGTTTCGAATAGATAAAGTGGAGAACATTTTTTATTCATATTAGAAGTGATAGTTGGATGTGTGTAATTTTTTTGCTTTCCGAGATGAAGAGAGAACATGGCACAGATCTTAGAATGCGGAATATGAATTTAGATGACTTTTTGAGAAAACTGATAAACACACCATCCCACAATTGTACTGCCCTTGCCTGTGAAAATCCTTTTGCAGCCCTTAAATGATATAGTACAATTTGAAATTATAGAGATAAGTGGGCGAAGTCTAATGGAATATTAAAAATACACAACAGGCCAATGAGAGAATAACTTTCTTTGGCAAAAGTTTCCACTTCTCAGAATGCTATCAGGAAATTAGAAGTATCTTGACAGATGGGAATAAGGAATTTTAAGAGAGAACAACCACAGTAGTTGTGAAATCCTTTCCAGAATTCTTCCATGGAGCCAATGAGGCTTAGAGGCACTGATGTCCCCACCACCAGGGTTTCATCATTCACACGTGCTTGGGACGCTGGTCCGTCTACTTACAGACAGAACAGGACTTCCTGTGGCTTCAACAAACCTTCCAGATGATGCCAACCCACACAGAACCACTGATCAAACCCAGCAAGATTTTTAACTCTGATCCTGAAAAATCACCTAAATCCAGAAACTATTTCACAGATCGGACAAAAATTTGAGAAAAAAGAAAAGCCCACATCTCTTTCAGTTGAACTTCATGTTAAGCTCCAGGATTATGCTGGCCAAACAATTCACGAATTGTCTTTGAGCCTCTAATGCCTGCTAGTACCATGGGAAATGGATTTTGAAACAAAGTAAGTTGGATTGGATTTACTTTGTTCCCAAGCTGCAAAGCATCAAGCAAAAATAAACAGTCAGGTCTGAATACAACCCGAACCCCACAGCCTGTCACTCAGAACCTGCCCCCAGGATGCCGGGAGGAAAGGGTGACAAGAGAGGAGAAAAAACGCTGCTTGCTCCAAAGTGTCAGATCCCCTTTACCTGGGAAATGTTTCCAAAAGAGACAAAACAAATTTCTTTTATATTTGGTTCAGCAACAAAAATCAGATTTTTGCCAGCCCTTCTCTGATCTCTAAATAACTGACGAAGATTTAGATTAAAATTAGGGAAATAAAGGGCAAAAATACAAGAGAATGTTTTGGGCCAAAAGTTCCTCATATGCTGAGTAGGAACCGTCTTAGAGGTTAAAAATGTGTCACCAGAAGCTGACAGCATCCGCGTTAGAATGCAGTTATCCTGTGTGCTGTGTACCATACCACCTGGCTCAGCGTCCATTCCTAACATAGCCAACGTGGATCGTGCTTTTACTATGTGGCAGCTGCTGCCCTTTGTCCCCTTTATGTTTTCTACGTACATTCAATGCTCACCACCATCCTGTGCAGTGGGTGTCACTGTCACTTTCCCCACCAGGTTCAATAGTGTCCCATAAAATTCATGTCCCCTGAACCTCAGAATGTGACCTTATCTGGGAATAGGGTCTTTGCAAATGTATTAGATGTGGTCACATTGGATTAGGGTGGGACCGAAACCCCATGTGACTGGTGGCATCTTTTAAAAAAGAGAGACACACAGAAGACACAGGAAGAATGCCATCTGAAGACATGATGGATGATGTCTAGATGGATGGATAGAGTGATGTCCACAAGCCATGGAAGACCGGGGTTACCGGCAAACCCCAGAAGCTGGGAGAGAGGCCTGGGACAGACCCTGTGACAGAAACTCCCAGAGGAAGCAACACTGCTGACACCTTGGTTTCAGACTTTGGACCTCCAGAGCCATGAGGGAATAAATGTCTGCTGTTTACATCACCCAGTTTGGGGTGCTTTGTTATGGGAACACTGGGATACTCATGCACCCCATTTGGACGTGTAGAAGCGTGGGCTGAGAGAGGCCATCTCTCGCCCAGGCTCACGCAGTCCTTCTGTGCTCAGTGTCCCCCAGGTCAGCTGGGGAGGCCTCGAGCAAGTCATTTCACACTTCTCAGCTATGTTTCCAGAAGAATCAGCACATTGTCATGTGAGGACTCACACCTCATCTGCGTGGTTGGATTTGATTACTTTTAAGGGTTCTCCTAACCAACTTTGAGCCTCTCTGATTAGATTCTGGATTAGCTTTGAAACAACCACTACAAAACTCATTTACATGGCATTCTCCATCTAAGCACTGCTATTGTCTCTGCAGTAACTTGGGTGTTGCTGTCTTTTTGTGGACTCAGGAAGAGTTAACAAGCGGTAATAAACAGTCAGGAATGCTTCTTATTTCACGTCTGCATGTGTTTGGTCTTTTGAGTGACACAATTGGAGATGAGTTCTGTAATCAGGACAGAAACCTTACACTGTATTGTAATTTCCCTTGATGCACGCTAGAAAAAGATACCAGTTTAAATTCACTGGGGTGAATGACTAGAAAATTACCCCACCTGTCAAAGTTTTCAGTGTTAAAAAGCAATGCAAATTTTCTCAAATACTTAGAACTTCTTAGATGTCAAAACAGAAGATATTACCAAAATATGAGAACTGGGGTTTTATACTCAGGTTGAAAAAAGACTCATTCTTTTTCCAAAAGCCACAATATTTGGTTGAGTGAATGAAAGAGTGAAAAATATACCAAGCAAAGCATTCATTTTGTCTAGAAATAAAATAAATGAATAAGTTAATTTTATAATGTATTCACATACCCTTCTGTAGCATAAAAACTGTGTGTGTGTATATGTATATGTGAGATGTCGTGTATGTGTGCGTGCCCTAGGAAAAATAAATGAAAAGCGGATATATGTGGGTTTAACATTATCTTGTTCCATGCTCTTTGTATTAGATGAGTTGCTTCTATTTCAATTACAACCCAGAAAATTAATTCAAAATTTGCCCCTGGTGGTTTATTCTAAAACTTGGTTTTTCAAGTCCTTACAGGGGTATGTGGCAAGTTGTTATCATTGCCATGAAAATGTGTAACAGGAGGAGTGTTCTCTGATAGCTCCTGTCACTTGTTGACTCGGAGGGGTGGTTAGAAACTTTGGTCCACAGAAAATTTTCTTTCTGATACTAAAGAATGAAAAACCAAAAGAATTTGACACCAAGACTGTCTAGAGAGCATTGCCGTGTCAAGGTTCTTTTATCCTGAGTTGGGAGAAGTCTCTGTAATTTTGAGATCTTGAGCCATGCTTGCATGACATTTCTCTTTGTGAATACTCTACTAATTTTAGCCCATAAAAGTCATGCCAGTACCACAGTGAGCTAATAGATGAGGCAGAGTCAAGAAACCAAGGATCTGATTTTATTTCACATTTTCAAAATGGAACTAAACTTTGTAGAAAGCAATTTGTGGAAACAGTTATTTACAGTACAATGAGTTACGGGTGATCTCAAAGGAGGGCCATCTCATTCTAGATATGAGATTTTAATAGCAGAGCTGGCTTACTCAACATGGCTGAACACTTTGAAGGAGGCAGCTCTCTGAATTGTTCTCCCTCCTATTTATAAAGGCAGGTACTTTTTATGAACCAGTAGATAATTTTTGAGCACCTACTCTCTTCCAGGTGCAGAATTTGGAAATGAATGTATGCTGCTGCTGATGCTAAGTTGCTTCAGTCGTGCGACCCCATAGACGGCAGCCCACCAGGCTCCCCCGTCCCTGGGATTCTCCAGGCAAGAACACTGGAGTGGGGTGCCATTTCCTTCTCCAATGCATGAAAGTGAAAAGTGAAAGTGAAGTCGCTCAGTCGTGTCCAACTCTTAGCGACCCAATGGACTGCAGCCTATCAGGCTCCTCTGTCCATGGGATTTTCCAGGCAAGAGTACTGGAATGGGGTGCCATTGTATCAGTTCAGTTCAGTTCAGTCGCTCAGTTGTGTCCGACTCTTTGCAACCCCATGAATCGCAGCACGCCAGGCCTCCCTGTCCATCACCAACTCCCAGAGTTCACTCAGACTCACGTCCATCGAGTCAGTGGTAAATAAGCCAGCTGCAGCGCCACTATCACAGAATTGATAGCTTAGCAGAGAAGACTTTAAATAAGAAATGCAAATGCTCTGAGTGTTACCTGGGGCAAATTTGGGAGCACACAATAGATGGAGCCTCACTTAGCTGGGGAATCAAGGAAGGCTTCCTGGAGGAAATGGCACTAATTTTGAGATTTGAAGTTTATTAGCCAGGAAAGGTAGTAAAAGGAATGGTAGGGACTGGAACAAAAATATTACAGATAAAGGGATCAGTAAATTTATATTGCTGACATCTTTGAAGAATTGAAAGATGTCTAGATACATTGACTATCATGTTTTACTGGTCGAGTGTCTTGTAATTCTGAGAAAGGTGAAGGTGAAGTGAATTCCTAGAACCTCTTGGTGATTCCAGAAAAACCCTTTAGAGTCATTGGCTGTGAGCAGATCTGTCCCTGGGCACAACCAGTTCTAACATGAGAAGATGCTCAAGAGGGTGGCTCTCAGAGGGTCCTGGGAGAGTGGGCCAGGTTCCACCTGAGAATCTCTCCAGGACAGTTAGGAATGTGGACCGGTGAGCAGAGGCTCATTAACAGATTGTCAGTCTAAAAGCAAAGCTGGTGTGTTAGTCGGAGCTAGACTAGGTTATAGTGCAGTAACAAGTTTAAAGCTTTAGTAGGCATAATACAACAAAGGTTCTTTTTTGCTTAAGCTCCACATCCATCATGGGGATCTCTGCTCCACACAGTTATCAAGGGAACCAGGCCGGCAGAGGCTCTGCCAGCTTGTGCTACATGGAGCACATGACCTTCTTGGTAGATTTGGCAGAGGAGGAAAGAGCTGAGGTATTAGACACCAGCGTTTAAATGCTTCAATCCAGAAGTGACACTTCCCATGGGCTGGAAGGAGTCACATGGCCCAGGATAACTGAAAGCGGGTGAGAAATGTGAGGGAGCATGTGGATTATCACTAGGAAGTTACTAACTACCCTTGTTCAACTGGAGTCTGGGAAACAAGACAGACTGGTTGAGAGGTTTGAAGATGGATCCAGAAGACAATACACAAAGGAGAGAGAGAATTGCCGAGAGTCTGTAATATGATTAGGAGCAAAGTAATAGATGAATGTAGGAAATGGACAGTTCGGGGCTTTATTTTAGCATTAAAAATAATAATAGTCAAATTGCTGATAGCACTCACTAAGTGGGCTTTAGACAGGTTGTCTCATTTAATTTTCACAAGGACCTTCTGAGGCAGGTACAATTATGACTCCACAAACCCAGAAACTGAGTCCTGTGAGGCGACTGGCCCCACACCTCAAGTTAGTCATATTGGAGTTTGCAATCATTGATCCCAGGTCCCAGAGCCACTAAACTTCACCACTGCCCTTAAATCACGGCCTGGAAGCCCGTCAAATCTGGAGGAAATCCAAGGGTTTTTAGTTAGGTTGGAAGACAGTTTCTGCAAAGAGAGGGATAGTAAAGCCAGGGGTCTGGTCTTGTCTCAGCCAATCAGATGACTTCAGAGAGACTGATGAGAAATACGGGTTTCCCAGGCCCAGCATTAGAGCCCAGTATTAACCAAGGGCCTTTATGAAACAGGCTGTGACACATGACCGCAAAGCAACCCCCCGCTTGGAGCCTCCAGAAGAACTGTCACGTGGCCTCGGTAATATTCTGGATATATAGAAAGAGCCAATACTTCAAAAACACAAAACCTCTATGAAAATGAATTTCATATCATATTTTTACATTCCTCATTTGAAGGAATCTTAGTGAGCTAACAAAGACAGAAAATTAGCCACTTTAACTATAATACCTTGATTACTAGACTAATCCAGTTACGAGTTTATAGACCCTTTGATCAGGAGCCAGAGAAGTTGTCTAGGAAATTAATTAAAGCCATTTCTAAAATGTTTGAAAGGGGCTGTTTAAATAAACATTTTATTGAGCTTAAAATGGTCTAGGCAAGAGGAAATGGAGGCTGAAGGAGAGCAGAGATGGCCGGGAGAGGGAAGAGGAAGGACCCCAACACAGGAAACATTTCAGAGGCACACCCCTTCAAAGTGAGTGGTAGGGAACACGAGGAACTAAAAATGCATGAGGAACTGAGCTGTGGGGAAATTTATTGGAGGTGGGACAGAGGAAGATTTGAAAATGGTCAGAAAGGAGATGTGAGTCCTCAGCTGACAATGTTGACTGTGAAATACACAAGAAAAGGATTCAGGTGAGGCGGGACAGCAAGCAACAGGAAAAAAGACAGAGTCTGGGGGCTTGGGCTCGGAAACCTGCAAGACACCAATGCCAACCAAAGCTGAAATGAAAAAACTGACGACATCAAGTGCTGGAACTTGAAGAACAACTGGGATTCCTTTTTTCTTTTAA
The DNA here is from genome assembly GCF_055505025.1 of Bos grunniens. NCBI lineage: Eukaryota > Metazoa > Chordata > Mammalia > Artiodactyla > Bovidae > Bos > Bos grunniens. The sequence goes on from NC_141182.1 coordinate 10,087,542, forward strand.
TTTTTTTTATGTGGAACATTTTTTAAATCTTTATTGAATTTGTTACAATATTGCTTCTGCTTTTTATGTTTTGGTTTTTCAGCCCCTAAGCATGTGGGATTCCGACTCCCTAACCAGGGATCGAACCCACAGCCCGTACATTGGAAGACGAAGTCTTAACCACTGGATAGCCAGGGAAGTCTCTGGGATTATAGAATATTGCTGATAGGAGCATACATTGAGTCACTTTGGAAGTGTTCTGTGATATGTACTAAAACCCAAATATCTGTATACACTATAGCCTAGCAATTATCTCTTTAAAATGTCCCCAAAGAGAACTGAAAGCTAATGTCCATCTAAGGCACACAGAAAAACAGCTTCAGCAGTGTTTTTTGTAACGGCCCCCATCTAGAGACAACAGAAATGTCTATTAACAGTAGAAAGGTGGCTGGTAGGTAGATAGGTAGATAAAGTGAAACAGTGAGTAATGAAAAAGGATGGCACACAGCACGGGTGACCCTCATGTGATCCATGCTGAATAAAAGAAGCCAGACTCAGAAGAGTATATTCTGAACAATTCCATTTCTATGAAGTTCGAGAACAAAGACCCACGGCAACAAACACCAGCATGGCCTTGTTGGGGGTGGCAGAGAGCCTGCTGGGGCACAGATTGTTCTGTATCTTGATGTGGACAGTGGTCACACAGATGCTCACTGAAGTGGGCCAAAGGGCCTGCCCCATGGGAGATGCTCGGACTGTCACTGGTCTTGGAGACCCTGAATGATGTCTTTAAGAAAAGATAATCCACATCTAGATGTCATCACACTGCATCCACTCTGTGATGGCGTTAGAGCCATGTTCTTATTTGCATATAATTTTGCCCATGTGACTGCTGCTCGATTGCCGGTTTTGATTACGGCTTCCCAGTCTGTAAAAGTGTTCTGGAAGGGTTTAATGGAATGCTCACAGGAATGTAGCATCATCAACTGTAGAGCCAGAGGGGCTTGGTTCCCTTTGCAGCTGACAGGGCAGAGCCTGGAGGGTGCTGATGGGCACCAGCTAGAGAAGGGCGTGGGCTCTGCCACGTGACTCTGCCCAGCTCAAGGTCTTCATCCGAGTGAGGAAAATTCCTCAGAAGGGCGATGGGCTGCCCCAGCAAGGGGGTATGTCACAGGAAGTACCTCCCAAATACCAACTTTTAAAGTTTCACCTTCATAATTTTTGCCATATCTGTCTAATATCCATTCTAACCTTTACTTCATATGTTTTATAGCAACACACCTCCACTTATTCAGAGAACATGTCCAAGTAGGAAATGCACATCACCGCTGGGCCACTTTAATGGAAAACCAGCATTTTTCTGACACATATTACCTTTAAATTATTACATGTGCCTCCTTATGTCATGGCAATCAGTAATTATTTCTCATCATCTCAGGTCCCTTCCAACTTTAAGGCTTTATAGTTTAAATTATAAAGTGATCATCCCCCATATGTGACTGAGAAGTCTCTCAAGAGAGAGGGTACTCTTCACTCCCTGAAGTTAAAAACAAAATAAAAATGGAAATGCTAATAATCTAAAAAAACATAAAATAAAACACCTGAATTCTTGTGCTAATATTAGTATTAATATCCAGGGACCCTCTTCAGGGTCCTTAACTTCACCGTGTCAACAACATCAATAAAACACAGGGTAAAGGCAGCTTACCCCACGGTCTCCAGAGAAAACTGGATGACCATACTGCCCAAGCCCCTCGTCAGGTGTAAAGGGATGTAAAAGTTATACAAATATTGACATGATCATTGGCTTGTGCAGCTGGATATTGGAGAAATCAATCTAAAGTGTGTGTGGAGAGACCAGCCACCTACCAAAAAGAACGTGACTGGGTAGTTCTTACAGCTGCTGATTTTTCCTTGGGTACCAGACGGCTTCAGCGTCAGATGGGCCTGGTTAGTGCTGCATCTGCCTCTGACCTTGAGCTCACTGACCTTGAGAAACTAACTCAACCTCTTGGCTATTAACCTCGTATAAGGATAATAGTTCCACTCTGGGAGGTCGTTGAACCAGCTAGAGACAAGGCTCAGCAAGCATTGTCAATCTCCACGTGATTTTCTGGGAGTGGGCAGCCCACATGTGCCCCAGCTCCCTGCCCACTTACGGGGCTGACTTCCTGGCCTGTCCTTTTGCCTCCCCTCTGTGACAGCCTCCATGTTTTCATCAAGTCTTCGTGGAAAGGCAATAATGGTTGCTTCAAGATCCATTTTAATGGATCACGTCAAAATGACCGCCATTTTTTTCAGTCATCTATTATTTACCCGATGGAGCACACACTTCCATCTTATGTCAATTCATGGTACTGGCTGTCAAAAGTTAAAACAAGTGTATGTAATAAAGTACGTCGGGGAAGAAGGTTCCATGGCATAATATTCAGCTAGAGTCTCCAGTGTTAATAATTCAGAGGGTGCCTACAAGGCCTGGTCTCTGTTATACACTCGAAGCAGGTAATACTTCATTTTTTAAAATGTAACCATTTTTGAGTTACAGGAATACAAAAAATGGTCTGTGGCCAATAAATGTCTAGTTTTATGCTCTTCAATAAATGAAAATAAAGAAGTACAGCCAAGTTGCTGAGCACTCTGGCTTGTAAACACCCGTGGGTTCTGTCATCATCAGCAGTTGAGTGGCACTGACTTCACAGCCTCTGGCCCTTGTCAGGGTCTGACCTTCTCCAAATTCTAGTAGTAACAAAGGGTGGCCTGGATTCCAACCTTAGGGCCACGCATTCTTTGGGGACTTCCCATGGAGACCATCTGGCCCTACCTGTAGGTTCAACCCAACTCAACCCCAACAACTTAAATAATTTTTTTCAGTACTTTAAAACTCCACCCTGGAACCAGCCACCCTATGACTATTATCTCTTTAAAATGATCCCTGCCACCAGCCCTGAACCCCTTTTGGACTCACCTGAGCAGGTGCTGTTCCCTCTGCCTAGAACTTTCTTCATTTACATCCTCACCTGGCTAACTTATAATAGCCCTTCAAGTTCTAGCTGAAAAGTAACTTCCCCAAGGAAGCCCTTTCTGACCCCCACCCTGGGCCCCTGTTACACTCCCCACTGTCCCCAGCTGTGGGCACTTCTCCAGAACAACAACAAACCCCGTTCCAATACTCGAGTCTGACGCCATTCAGCTCCTAGGAGCACCCCATTCCTGGCAAGATGACACAGCCAGAGCTCGAACCAAGGCCCTGGAGCGCAGGTCACTATCTCTGCCCCAGTCCAAAGGGAAAGCCTCTTGAACCACAGTCACCAGTGTAATTGGCACCTCCCAACCAACATCCTCAGACCATAGCTCTTAACAACTTACCAGGCAGTTCACCCACAGAAGCTGGGTATTATTTTGTTTGTAGGAATTAACAAAATGGAAACCAAAGAGTGGGAACATCACTATATCTATCATGACCTTACCATTCAGTAGATTGGTTTTCATAGAGATTCTTGTGGATTTCCATTATGTGCCATTAAGAGAATGAATAATGCATTATTAGAAGAATAAATCAGCATGTAATATGCATGAGTAATATATTCATACCAGGCCTGGTGAAGAAGTGGATACTAATTTAGTTTGTTTATACAGAAATAGATTCAAAGATGTGTAACCACACTGTTACAAGTCCTTTACAATTAGAGCAGTGGAAATTTCAGACATGACTTACAACCAGCATAGTAAGTAGACCAAAGAGGCACTAGTCTTGTGTATCCATTTTGCTCCATTTTACTAAGAAGACTTGGCAAAGGCCCCAGCCCTCTGAACATCATTTATTCATCTTTAAATGTGGGACATAATACTAACGTTGCAAAGCCATGAAGCCCAGAGAAGGGGTCATTGATGAGAACCAGAAGAAATCTTCGTGACTCCACTCCAATGGGTTTGGTGACTTACCCAAGGACTCACAGGGAGCTTACTGAGAGTGCCAGAGCAAGACTCTTCAGCTTCCAGCAGAGCCTGTAATTAAAAGCATACACGAGAAGCCGCGAGCACGCTCCCCACCACACACATACACATATTTACTTCTGTCTGCATACTCAAAACTCACACGAACTCCTTAATAATCCTCTTAATAGCCGTGATAACTAAACACATTCAGTTTAATAACAGTTTCATCCATGCCTTCTTCCTTAAATCTAAATAATGCCTCTGCTGCTATTCCAAAAGGAATACTATATCCGTCTCTTTGCCATAATAAAGATGGGGAAATTTGGGTTAATCACATTTTAAAGGGGAAAGTGTATGTAGAGAGATTTTAAATTGCAAAATTAAAAATGCAAACGTGAAATGATTTTTCCATTAATGTCTTCTCCGTAGGGAAATGTCTCCTATTGCAGTCAGGCTGTCTGAATGGGCCTGTTACCCTTCTGTGGGGCTTCGAGTGAAGCATCAGCTCCTGCGAGGCTCATTTTCAAGGTGCTACAAAAATAAAAGCCTCTAACGGGCTATTCTAGGAAGCTTTTGTGACAGCACTTACATTCATACATATGTGGGCATGAATTTTGTTTCAGAAGGGATTTACTGCTGTAAATATAAGATCTATTTCTAGATATCCCAACTGGTGCATAGATATAATTGTACTTAAACAATATTAAAAAATGCTACTCAGTGAAAAAAAAATGACTGTGCTGCATGTGCTACTGTCCTCATCCTGATTTCTGAATAGTCCATTTATGGTTCAGCTTTGGTTTTAGATAGAGACTGATCAAAGTGAGTTTCTCCAAATTCCTTTTGTTATTCATTGTATCTGAGGAATTGTGGCTGTGTAATTGTCGAACTAGCAGGAGTCACCTTGAGAAATGTCCCAAGAATGTCCATCCTTAGTTACTAACAGGCTGGTTATATCTAAATTGCTTGGCCCACCAGACTGCAATACAGTGAATTCGTTTTATGGAATGTGAAAATCACAGATTAGAAGAAAAGATGGAGGTCATTCCACCCGAGCCCCTCCACGTGAATCCCTCTGCCTTTCTTTGAACATTGCACATCTAGGCAGGCTTGCTCCTTTGAGAAGTTCAACTCTCTGGCTGGACATCTCGGTGGTTAGAGAGGTCACATAGTGTTAATGGCCGGGATTGTAGGCTCTGGAGGTCAGTGTACTTGGATCCATATCCTTGCTGTGTCACTTACAAGCTACTCTTGCTGTTTACACTGAAATGATGAATAGGCGTTGCTTTTCCCACCAAAATCCTACTTTGGGAAGCCATCCAAAAAATATAAAACCTCAGTACTTGAGGACAGATACCCAAGGCTGTTGCTGAAATGTTGTTTTCTTCAGGTGCAAAAAAATCCAAGGTTAAATGTTCATCCACAGTGCACTGTTACATTCATTCTAGGAACTATGAATTGGATTAAGAAATAACCTTAATATCTCTGATTTACTGGCCCAGAACTGCTTATGGCTTGAGCAGAGAAATGTACATACCATTTTTTGGTAAAAATCATGAAAAGCCCTTGTATAGGTTTTTGTAGGATTCTGTAAGGGCAGTGAAAGGCGTGGGTGATATCTACTACTGTTATCTTTGAGTAGTAGAAATGGATATGGAGATTTAAAAAACCAAACATACAAGTCAACTGTACTTCAACAACAATAATAATGAAACTCATTTGCCTTGGTGAAAATAAATAATCAAATACAAATTTTAAATCTAAAATATTTTAAAAACAAAAAAAAGGACAGTGACTCATGACATAATGCTCCAGATTTATCTATAAAATGACTACATATAAGGAAATACAAGAATATGCATATTGAAAAAAAGATTAAAAGGAATGTCAATAAATGAAACATTTATTCAGTTAGGTTATTATGGAATTGTAGCTAATGTTTTTCTTAGATTTATTTTAATGCTGTATTAGTAATAAGATAACATTACTAAAATCACTTATAAAGAGAAAGTTGAAAATTCAGTCCTAGCTAACCTAGGAGCCAAGGGCGGGTCAAGGCCATTTTAAAGAGGGCAAGAAAGAATCCAGTGGCCTCCCTAGAGTTGCCAGCAGGGGGCGTGTGATACAGCTGCTCAGCAGCAGGGAGAAGCTTCTGTGAACATCACCACCTGTCCTTCATCCACCCCACAGCTCTGCCCACTTGCTCCTGAAGAGGTTCATATATTTGAGATGAGCATTTTGGGGGTGTTCAGCTCGGTGCTATTCATGGTAATTTGTAATAGGTTAAATACTTTCAACTAAAGCATAAGACAGTGAAGCTCTCAGTTGAGAAATACCATCAAACAGTGGACTATAAAATCAGGCTCTGCAGGGTTCCCTTGCGAGAATTTTATGGAGTCACCATCAAGCCGACCTTGCGCCAACTTTTATGGGTCTCATATCGGGACCTTTCTTAAACCTTTGGTTGGTATTTCCAGCTGAGCGTCTGAAGTCGCTTTGTTATCCTCGAATGAGGACCTCAGAATAAAGAGCCCACCTTGAGCTTCGTGTCCTCGCTCAGCTGTGACTCTCTCCTTGAGGACCCTGATGCTATATGACCCGCAAATGTGATCTGTGTGAAGTCGGTGATGGGCTGTCAGGACACACGTTGTCGACCTACTTCCTCTACCACTCGGCACCCGCCTTCCCCTGCAGCCCCTCCTCCAACCAACTTCCGCAGTCTCTTTTAACCTGCCACAGTCTTGACTAGACACAGAGAGCTTCAGAGTGAACACATGGTCCTTTGTTTTCCCAACAGACCAGAAGCTCTGAATTCACCCGTCGCTGTAATCCACCACTCTCTCTGCAACATCACCAGTGCCCGCAGCCGGCGGGGGTGAGGGCGGGGGGGAGGTGGGGGCGTGGATTCACAATGACACGATGACTGGTTGATCATCTGTCTTCGAGCTGGCGGGGATTTGCGCAATCCTCCTCTGCTCTCCTTGGCAGGAGAGGTTCAGTCCCACTGAGCCATGTGAATCTCCGGAGCCATACTTGGTGCCAACCCCGCCGGCAGATGGGATTGCAGCGTGCCCAGGGCAGAGCCAGCAGCCTCACCTGCATCTGAGCAGTGTGGCTGGTTAGTCTCCAGGCCTTCCGCCACCAGCTGTTTCTAACACAAAAACCCCCCAGACGGAGTTGTCTAGAAGGGAAGCTGACTGCAACTGCCCGCATGCAAAAGATGCAGGTGTGTCTGAAAGGACTGCCATCATCCTTCTGCTCTGCCCGCCCCCAGGACTGCCTGTCCTGGAGTCTGCTCCTTTAGGGAGAGGGAGCAGAAGGCTCTGCCTGGACCCTCCCTTATGCCAGGAGATCAGCAGGCGACAGCCGTGGGGGTGGTGCGGGAGCGGGGCACGCGGAGGACATCCCCTCCACAGGGCATCCCACTTCCTGCCGTGTTCACCGCACTTAAACGTGCTCAGAAAAGCAGTCCACTGCCGCTCCCCATCTCACGGCCGAGCGAAGATAAACATGGACTCCCCGAGGCAAAGCCTTCTCACGAGACACCCCCAGGGACGAGATCAGAGCTCCTGCACCTCCTCCTGCCTGAAGCCAACAGACAGAATGGCAGGCTTTCCTCTTGGTGTTTCTAGATAACGTTGGCAGGCCTTTCAGCGTGTGTAGCAGCTCATGTGCATTGAGAAAAGCACCCCAGGATGAGGAGGGGTAGCAGGCGGGGCACGCTGCTTCCTCAGCTATGGAAGCTGTGACGGAAGTGTTACTCCGTTGAAAAAGAGTGGTGTACTTATTTTTTGATCGAGGTACAATTCACATGATATAAAATCAATCACTTTAAAATGAACAATTCAGGAACATTCAGTGCATCAACAGTGTTGTGCATCAACCGCCTATATCTAGTTCCAGAATTTTCCCATCACGCGGAAGGGACACCTAAGAATCTTTACATGACTGTTCCTCCCACCCAGAGCCAGCCCCTGGGGCCCGTCCACCACCTTTCTGTCTCTGTGGGTGTAACTCCTGGACCATTCGTATCAGTGGAATCACGCAGTATGTAGTTTTGTGACTGGCATCTTTCCCTGAGCTCAGTGTCTTCAAGGTTCACCCATGTAGTAGCAGGAAGCAGTCCTCCTTTCCTTTTTATGGCTGACAAATTTTCCACGGTATGGATGAACCACACTTTGTGTATTCTTTCATCCGTTCTTCAGGCTGTGTCTACCTTTTGACGGGTGTGACTAGTGTTGCAAGGAACACATGTATGCACATAGTTGAATTACTTAAAGATGAATTAGCAAATACATATATATACCTGACTGGCTCGTCAAATCCATGATTTTATCAATAGTGATTGAGCGCTTCCCCTTCACACAAGTTCATTAAAGACCAAAATGTCAACGTGAAGGATGATAGCATAGGACAATGTGAAGAAAGTGATGCCTCCAGTGGAATACAGATGTGGTCACAGCCCTTAAGAAAATCACATTTGCCATCTAAGATACATTCCCGGGTCCCAGGGATTGGGACCTGGATACTGTTGGGGTTGTTATTCAGTACTCCAGAAGCACTGAGGCCTGGAGACCCAGTAGGAATTAACTGGGAGAGCAGAGGGTAAAGGGTACTCCGAGCAGAGGATCAGCACTTACAAAGCCCCCAGGACAGGATGGAGGTTGTCACCTGCGGGACACCCCCCGTGGTCCTTGTCAGCCAAATGGGCACCTGGGTCAGTGTCCGAAGGACAATGAGAACCAGGAAGGAATCTCAGGAAGGGGAGTGATGGGTCTGGCTGCATTCTGAAAGTCACTCTGACCACACAGCAGATGACTGAGCTAGACAGAGGGAATAGCAGATGCAGGAAGGAAAGTGAGGGAGACATTGATAGTTCTAGTGAGAAGTGGCCAAGTGGAGGTGTGTGTGCACGACAGCAAGCACCAGGAGAAGTGGGCAAAATAAAAACTGTTAGGGAGCCGTGGCTTTTGTTAGGCCAGCTTTGCTATTTCATCTGCTCGGTCAGTCATTCATTCTACAAGTATTTATTGAGCCCTTAGCCTGTGATATTGTGCATTGTGCTAAGAATGTGATGCTGAACTGCCTCCATAATCCTGGACAGGTTAATTAATACATAGGCCTCAGTTTTCCCATCCATACTATGGACATATGATAGCATCCGTCTCTTGAGGATTAAATGACTGTATGCAAGCAAAGTTTAGGAGAGTACTTGGCATACAAAGTGTTTGGAGCAACTAAAAAGAAATAATCATTCAAGCTTTGGCTCACTTTCTTTAGAGTGGTCAGTAAAAGGAATTCACCCAGGAAAGCACTTGCACAAAATCCATGAATAGCCATGGATCTCTTTGGCATTATGAATCAAGAAATCTATTCCATAAATATCTTCTGGGCATATACTATGAGCCAAAACTATACTGGTTGCTATGCAGGAAAAAAATGAACAAAATCTAAACATGTGTTGTTTTCATGTAGCTTACTATCTAGTAGGAGAGGCCAACATTAGTCAATAATGATACCAACCAAAATGACACATGTTAAGAGAGAGATGGTCATGGTTCCTGGAGAGTCAATAGCAGTATAGATTGGCCTGACAAGGAAGTCATGGGAGGCCTTTTTGTGGAAATGGTATGTGGGGTGAATCAAGAGAATAAGGTAGTGTTAACCAAGCAAGAAGGGGTACAAAGAACATTCCAGGAAAGAGAGTATAAGCAAAGTTCCTGTGGCTAGTGTGAGCGTGCTGGGTATGAAAGACTGAAGCAAGGCCCATGGGATGGAGCGTAGAGAGGAGCAGGAGCCTGGGTGCAGATAAGCCTGGCATTAGATTATTTATAAGTGGTAGGGGGACACATTCAGAGATGCACTTTGGAAATATCACTCTAGTTTGAGTATTAAGAAGAGATAGAGGTAAGAAACATGCCAACCACGAGACTACTATTAATATATTGTCCCAAATAAGAGGCATGTGCTAATCTGATGGTGGAGTCAGAGAAGGGTGCAACTCTGAGGGCTGTCTAGGGAAGAGCTCAGCAGCACTTGTGAGGGATTGACTATGACAGGTGCAGAAGGGACAAGGGGCAAGGATGACACCAGCAGTTCTTGACTGGGGCAAGTAGAACTTGAGATGGGGAGGGGGAAGTGGAGGTAGCTCCAACAGAGTAAAGTCATGATCTCAGTAAGGCGGGAGCTTGGCTCGTTTGCTGACAGAAAGAGTATTGAGGAAAAATGTATTTTGGAGTGGCAACAGTAGGGATTCGAGTAACAAGAAGGACTTACAAAAGTGACATCTTAATTGAAGTCAAATTGAAATATGGAGAAACTGTGGGTGTGGAGTGAGCATTTCATCTGATAGGTCTCAGAAGGCCCAACACTGTGCTCTATCCACACAGCAGGTGTGTGGTTGTGTTTGTTGAGCAAGTAGACAAAACCAGATTTCACATGACTTTCTCAAGCTACTGGAGACAGTGATGGCAGTGGTTTGGTCACTAAGTCGTGTCTGACTCCTTGTGACCCCATGGACTGTAGCCCACAGGCTCCTCTGTCCGTGGGATTTTCCAGGCAAGAACACTGGAATGCGTTGCCTTTTCCTACTCCAGGTTATTGGCTTGTCTACCAGTCAGTTGTCCACCTATATTTATTTTAGTAGTGTACCCTGTGTAGAACTTTAAATTACAAACCAAGAGGTTTGTATTTATAATACCTAAATATATAGTGAGTCAGAAACTGAATTTGGAAATATACAATTGTTTAATTCTTAGGAATTGGAATATAAATAAGATGGAGAGAAAAGGAAAAGAAACCATTTGCCCATATCCTGCCTAACCTAAATAAAGTTGCTAATCCTGCAAGACTTTTCAGAACCTTTGTAACCCTAAAGAAAAATCTCCTTAGATATTATTAATTCTTTGGGGAAAATGAGTTGCAAATAATAAGTACATATAATGATTACCCAGTATAGTAGCATTCTTGGGGGAAAATGTCTACAGTAGATTGATTACCTTGAATTTTTATAATATCTAATTTTAGCCCCTTGGAAAGAATTGTACTGCAAAATTATATCTTGGGAATATTTGATCAGGCCATTATACTATTCTTTCCATGTTTTCCACCATATTTCTAAAAGAATATTATTTTATCCTATAACTATATTCAAGATTGTGCCTATTTCTCTATTGCCTTCCTAGGAATTTAATTTTGTTGTCTAAATGGGGGAAGTCTGTTTTCTTTCCCAGTTATGGCCCAAATAATAAATGTTGATGTTACTGTGCTATAAAAATATGTCCTCTATAAACTGCTTTGCTTGTCATTAAGATGTTTCCTAAATAAGTTGAACACGCACTATGTTTTTGTCAGACACTTGCAGCAATCTTAAATTACCTGCTGTGTCTATACATATTCAGAAGGCCGTAATGGAAATGTGCCAAGTGGCTCAGGAGAGAACAGTTTGTAAAGATTAGGAGGAGACTGGGGAAGCTTCGGCTCTTATTGCTTGGACTCTGCACAAATGCATTTGTTTCTGGGTAACTTTAGGTTATTTCTTTCCAGATTTATTTTGGTTCACACAGTTTCCCAAGCATTAGTCATCAGTGTCGCCCAAAGCGTTTACACTCTACTCATCTCCATAGACAATCAATCAGAATCTCGAGACTGAAATGACCAGTTAAGACAGGCCAACAATCTGTTGATCTAGTGGAGGAAAAAAATACAGTCTCAATTGAAAGGACTTTTATGAGATTTCACCCAGACAATTGAGTCCAAATTTATAGTCAAACTGTAGAGTGAAACTTGAGAGAATAATTTAAAGAAGGAATGCAATCCTCAGATAATAGGATGTCCTTGTGGATGGGTGGCAGAAAATGTGGTGGTTCCATAGAGGAAAAAAGTAGATTGGTGGATTGGTGTTGATTTAGCACTGTCATGGGATTATTTTATCAGTGATTTGGATTTAGGCACAGAAAGAAAGGCACAGTTATCACATCAGCAGATGAGCAAGGTTAGAAAGGAAACTTGTCCAACAGAACATATATGTTTTCAAAGACATATTCAACTAGGATGATCCACATGCAAGTATTTCCAGGTTTAACTGGATTGGAGCTGTTGATTGAAGACTGTATGGAATTGTTTTAAATCAGATGATGACTAATTGACTATCACAAATATCATATCAGCTTAACATTTCCACACACAAGGCACACACACGAACCCATATAAACAACTGTCTATGCTTAGGCCTTTTCAGAACCTTTATTATCCCAAGATACATTATAAACCTTTAAGGGAGGCATCTGGTATACAAAGTGTTTCCCAAGCTTTGTTTTTCAAGGAACTACTATTAATATCTTGAAGATCTATTAGCCTTAGAATGCAGTTTGGGAAATGATGGTCCAGATGAAAGCAAAAGGCTTGGATCTCTCCAAGAGGAGAAACCTGAAGAATTGAAAGAGGAGAAATCTAACAGGGGAGAAGACACAGTGGCAAGCATGGAACTGTTTTGTAAAGGTTCATGAAGAGTCATAGTGATAATTGTAGGTGTTATTTTTCAGATCACTTTCTGTGTATCATGTACTCATTTTGTACTTACAAGAGCTTCATACAGGAGAGGGCCTGTAATTATTCCCACCTTATAGATGATGAAATCGCTGCCTGGAGAGGTGAAATTGTTTGCCCAGCATCATGTGACAGACTGAAATTGTCGTCTTTGTGCAGGACCCAAGAGGGATGGGTTTTACAGAAAAAGATTTCAGCTCAGACAGTCAAACACTGGGCATCAGTTTTTAGGAATATTGCAGAGAAGTTTGGGGCAATCTGAGCATTGTCCATACAATTCCATGATAGCCCAGCTGTGACTCATCATTTTGCAGCTCATTCGTTGACCTTAGATAGAATTCTCTTTCTCTGAGTCTCTCGGATATTCAGGCAGCTTGTCCCAGAAAAGACCTTAAAAATATTTTGCATTATGGTCAGATCAGGACACCAACTTGTACAGTAAAGGGGACTGTGCAGGGCACTGTGGAGAGATGCAGATACCGCCTTGGCTGCCCCTTGACATCTCCTGCCTGAGGTCCTCGTTGTCCCTCCTGCTCGTCATTCCCCCACGCATATGCCAGGCTCATCTCAGACTCTAAGCCCAGCCATCAGCTCCAGCCTGCAGCCTGTGTTGGTGTCCAGTGACCAAGGACAATGGGAGTAAGTTCAGACACATCTCGCCCACCTGTCTGTTCAGTACTGTTAAGAATGTGTCAACACTCTTTCTTAGACACTTTTTTCAATGTTTTTACTGTGGCAAAAGACACATAACATAAAATTAACCATCTTAGCTATTTTAGAGTGTACAGTTCAGTGGTATTGAAGACATCCTTAGCACTGTGAAACCATCTCCAACATCCATCTCCATAACTCTCTTCATCTTACAAAACCGAAACTCTATACCCACTAAACAATCATTCCTCATTCTCCTCCCCCTCCAGCCCCTGGGAGTCATTTTACTTTCTTTTTTTTTTTTTTTTTCCAATTTTATTTTATTTTTAAACTTTACATAATTGTATTAGTTTTGCCAAATATCAAAATGAATCCGCCACAGGTATACATGTGTTCCCCATCCCGAACCCTCCTCCCTCCTCCCTCCCCATACCATCCCTCTGGGCCGTCCCAGTGCACCAGCCCCAAGCATCCAGCATCGTGCATCGAACCTGGACTGGCAACTCGTTTCCTACATGATATTTTACATGTTTCATTGCCATTCTCCCAAATCTTCCCACCCTCTCCCTCTCCCACAGAGTCCATAAGACTGTTCTATACATCAGTGTCTCTTTTACTGTCTCGTACACCGGGTTATTGTTACCATCTTTCTAAATTCCATATATGTGCGTTAGTATACTGTATTTATGTTTTCCTTCTGGCTTACTTCACTCTGTATAATAGGCTCCAGTTTCATCCACCTCATTAGAACTGATTCAAATGTATTCTTTTTAATGGCTGAGTAATACTCCATTGTGTATATGTACCACAGCTTTCTTATCCATTCATCTGCTGATGGACATCTAGGTTGCTTCCATGTCTTGGCTATTATAAACAGTGCTGCGATGAACATTGGGGTACTGCCTATATGATTTTGATTACTCTAAGTACTACATTTAAGTGGAATCATACAGTATGTGTAATTTTGTGACTGGTTTATTTCACTGTAATGTCCTCAAGTTTTATCCATGTTGCATATTCTGCATGTTACAGAATTCACTTCATTTTTAAGACTGAATAATAGTCCATTTGACTTTATTGACTATGTCAAAGGCTTTGACTGGTAGACCACAACAAACTGTGGAAAATTCTTAAAGAGATGGGAATACCAGACTACCTGACCTGCCTCCTGAGAAGTCTGTATGCAGGTCAAGAAGCAACAGTTAGAACTGGACATGGAACAACAGACTGGTCCCAAATCGGGAAAGGAGTACGTCAAGGCTGTATTTTGTCACCCTGCTTATTTAACTTAAATGCAGAGTTCATCATGAGAAATACTGGACTGGATGAAGCACAAGCTGGAATCAAGATTGCTGGGAGAAATATCAATAACCTCAGATATGCAGATGACACCACCCTTATGGCAGAAAGCAGAAGAACTAAAGACCCTCTTGATGAAAGTGAAAGAGGACAGTGAAAAAGTTGGCTTAAAGCTCAACATTCAGAAAACTAAGATCACGGCATCTGGTCCCATCGCTTCATGGCAAATAAATGGGAAAACAGTGGAAACAGTGGCCAACTTTATTTGGGGGGGTGGGGCTCCAAAATCACTGCAGGTGGTGACTGTAGCCATGAAATTAAAAGACACTTGCTCCTTGGAAGAAAAGTTATGACCAACCTAGACAGCATATTAAAAAGCATAGACATTACTTTGCCAACAAAGGTCTGTCTAGTCAAGGCTATGGTTTTTCCAGTGGTCATGTGTGAATGTGAGAGTTGGACTATAAAGAAAGCTGAGTGCCAAAGAACTGATGCTTTTGAACCATGGTGTTGGAGAAGACTCTTGAGAGTCTCTTGGACAGCAAGGAGATCCCAACAGTCCATCCTAAAGGAAATCAATCCTGAGTATTCATTGGAAGTGCTGATGCTGAAGCTGAAACTCCAGTACTTTGGCCACCTGATGCAAAGAACTGACTCATTTGAAAAGACCCTGATGCTGGGAAAGATTGAGGGTGGGAGGAAAGGGGATGACAGAGGATGAGATGATTGGATGGCATCACTGACTCAATGGACGTGAGTTTGAGTAGGCTCCGGGAGGTAGTGAAGGACAGGGAGGCCTGGTGTGCTGCGGTTTGTGGGGTCACAGGGTCTGACACGACTGAGCAACTGAACTGAACTGAATCGTACATTATATGTATAGACCACATTTTGTTTATCCATTCATCTGTCAGTGGACAGTTCGGTCACTCCCACATTTTAGCAATTGTGAATAATGCTTCTATGAGCTTAGATATATAAATCTCTCTTCAAGACCCTGATTTCAAATCTTTGGGGTACCCAGAAATAGGATTGCTGGATCATACGGAAATCCTATTTTTAATATTTTGAGGAACCACCCTATGGTTTTTCACAGCAGCTGTACCATTTTACACTCCCACTAATAGAGTACAAGATTCCAATGTCTCCACATCCTTTTTAATAGTAACCATCCTAATGGGTGTGAGATGGTATCTTAGAGTAGTTTTGATTTGAGTTTCCCTAATGATTAGTGATTTTCAGCACCTTTTCATGTTTTTATTGGCCATTTGTACATCTTCTTTGGAGAAATGTCTACTCAAGTCCCATAGAAATATTTTAACATGGCACACTATTGAAGCATCAAAGACCTAAGTAGATTACCATAATTGTTTTTGTAAGGAAGATAGTAACCCGAGAAACTATGGACATTTGATTAGCTTATTTGAATACTTACCAAATATTCATTGTACGCTCTCGGTACCTCACTCTCAGACTACTTTCTCCCTTTCTTCATCTGACCAACTTGATTCATTTTTCCAGATTGTGATAGAGACAGTGTATTCACCAAACCCATTTCCTTTTCCTCTGGCCATGGCTAGACTGAATTTCCCAACATCCTTGAAATTGGGCAGGGCCATGGATCAGAGACGGTGGAATTTGGTGGAAATCATTAGACCACTCCGAGGCCTCCTCACCCTGTGTCACCACCCACCAACTGAACTGGGAGCAGCTCCCAGAAAGAGGGGCCTAGTCCAAGAAGGAAGGACCTGGATGCCAGAATCCTCCCTGACATACCAGAGCATACCAGAGTATGTTCATGTTTATTGGCTAAGCTGTTGAGAAGTTGTGGTTTATCTGTAACAGCCATTAGCCCTGCTCTGCCTGATGTGAGACTCAGCTCTACCTTATCAGGGCTCCTCACAGGCTCAGTAAGGTCCTTTCCTGTGGGAAGGCAAAACCCTAGACAGAATGCAGGCCTCACAGTATTCAGGCTGTGTCTTTCTCCTCAGTCAGTGTATTCCATTCCCTGGCACAATGATTGGCATTTGGAAGATGCTCAATGAATAGGCATTAGCTGTTACTACCATCAACTTTAGTGTTCGTGCTACACAACCCTTACTTCTTAAGCCCTGGACCAACAAGATATCCACCCAGACCACATTAGAAATGCAGGTCTCAGGCCCCACGCCAACCCAACTGGATCAGGATCTGCATTTTCCAAAACTCCTGGGTGATGCCATTCCTGCTGAGAGCTGCACACTCACACTTGAGAGACATCACTCTAGACCAGCCATTCTTAGCCTGGGTGCACATTAGAATCATCCTATCAGAATTCCTGTCAGAATTTCTAAGACACTGTTCTTGTTTTAAGGCCACGCTGGTAAATCTAACATGCAGCCAGGCTTGAGAACCACTGCTCTACATCAGTAGTTCCCGCACTCCAGCATGCATCAGCAGCCCCAGGAGGCCTTGTTAAGGCACAGATTGCCAGATCTCCATACACAGCACAGTGCCTCTGATCTGGGGTGGGGACCAAGAATTTGCATTTCCACCACGTTTTCAGGTGCATTAGCTTCCTAGGACTGCCGTGATAAAGTACCAAAAACTAAGTGGCTTAAAACAATAGGAATGTCTTCTATTGCAGTTCTGGAGGCTGCAGGTCTAAGAGCAAATCGTTGTTGGGGGTCCGCTCTCCGTGGGTCAGGGAAGGTGCCTTCCTTACCTCTCTGCCTCCTGCTCTCCCTGCAGCCCCTGGTGTCCCCTGGACTGTGGCAGCTTCTCCTCATCCTCCGTCTCCACAGGGCACTTCCCCCGTGTGTCCTCACAGGGCCCTCCCCCTGCAGATAATGTGTGTCTCCTAATTTCCCCTTTACATCGAGAGACCCATCGTACTGAACACACGTGACTGACCACATTTTATCTTGTTTACCTCTGTGGAGACCCTATTCCCAAACAAAGTCACATTCTGAAGTAGTGGGGTTAAGGCTTTGACATCTCTTTTGGGAAAGACACAGTTCAGTCCATGACAGCAAATAAGGCTGGTGCTGCTGGTCAAAGGACACTGCACTGAGACCCGTGGCTTGACTCTAGGTCTCAAGAGCTCAGGAACAGTAAATATCCTTTTCTCTCAGCACGTTCTACCCAGAGCCTAGATTATGGCTTGGCACATAGTAGGTTTTCAGTAACGATTAGGAAAATCAATTAGTATTCCTTCCATGAGGCAGTTTGGCATAAAAGACTTCAACCTTTTCCCAATGCTGTTACAGGCTTAATATGTGATATTTCATATAGCAGGCACTCAATAAATGTTGAGTGTGTGAACATAGCTGTCGCTTCTCATTAAAAATGTGAAAGAGACCTTCACTGGGTCCCCACGCTTCCATTCCACCTTATGGAGCCATGACAGAATGCTTATTAAATGGCATGGCTCCTTTAACAGGAAATTAGCAATCTAGGAAACGCTGTGGACTGGTAGCAGGAGTTTGATGAACTCCTATCTATGCTAATTTGTTGATTGCCCTGCCTTGGCTCCCCAGTGAGAATTCATCTCAATTTAGTAAGTGCTATGAACTGTTTGAGTAAGGGACAATCTACCTCTTTGAATCCTAGAAACCTCTAGTTTGGTCTTCAGCTTCATAAATCACTGTGAATTTTCACCTGAGCCAGCAGTTCCTAACTAGGGGGCGATTGTGCCACCAGAGAGTATCTGGCGATGTCTGGGGACATTTTTGGTTGTCGCAATAAAGGGAGAGCTGCCAGCACCTAGTGGGAAGAGGCCAGGGATGCCGCTGAGCACCCTACAGCGTACAGGACAACCGCTACTACAAAGAACTAGCTGACTTCAAAACTCAGAATACCAAGGTAGAAAAACCCTGACCCAAGAAAAGTAGAGTGGACATGAAGTTGCCCCAGTGGGCAGACCTTGATTTTGGGAGCATCTCACGAGTGAGGTTTGGTGTGGCCAGTGGCAGGAGGACCAGGGAGAGTGTAGCTGTGTCATTTAGCGTCTGTTTTTTTGCAGTGGAGTTAGACCACTCCAGGATTAAAACAGAGACATTTCAGCCACTCCTGCAGTGTGGACAATGAACTGTATCTGGTGGTCTCCAGGCGTCAGGCTCCGTGCAGAGTGCTTGGCGCCCATCCTCTCGGTGAACCTTGGTGCCAGTGCCTCTACTCACAACATGCCTCTGAAGCAGGGACCTCATGAGCCCACATTCCTGACAAAGAAGCCCAGCTCTGAGGCTGAGTGGCCAACCCGACCTCACATGGCATTGAGTAGTCAGCCCCCACAGCCCAGGCTGTCAGACTCCAGCGTCTGTAGTTTTGATCCCTGTTATAGTCTGTGTTTGAACCTGGATTAACGTCCCTGCTCTGCTACTTACTGGCTGCATGGTCTTGGGCAATGGATTTGACCCTTCACCTCTGTCTCCTCACCTGCAAAATGAGGACAAATAATAGCTCAAAAGATGTCCACTAGAATTAAAGAATATGAAATACCGTTGACAGTGCCCGGCCACAGTATGAGCTTTACATATATATATATATATATATATATATATTAGGTCTGCTCACACTTACCGGCCATTACATTTATAGACATTAAGAAAGCGAAATTTGGAATATGATATATAACTCTTAGTTGATGAGGCTTTCTTCTAACTAACGAGGAGACTCCATTTACTGGAAAGATACTTAATGATGAAGCTTTTATTCTCTTCACCTCCCTCCGGGAGTACTTAAAAATACCTCACCAACTCACTGTTAGAAACCCATGTTCTTTACCCAATCGGGACTTAATTAGTCCTTCAGCTTCTTAGCCCTTCTTCTAAGTTGTTCAGTGTTAAATCCCAGATGACCCTGGGAGGGAAGATGTGGAAACCTTCCACGCACGGTTCAACATGCTCACTGCCTAAGACAACTTTACAGTAGGAGCTGGGGGATTTTAAAGGATTTCTGATGTCAGCAAAGACCAAAAAAAAAAAAAAATTGTTTTGTGGATGTCCTCAATTAGATGCTTACAAATTTTGTTCCTCTCTCCTGGGAAAGATTCATTAATTTTCTCAGTAACCAGCCTCATTTTGGGGGGCCACTGGAGGAA
Source organism: Bos grunniens (assembly GCF_055505025.1). NCBI lineage: Eukaryota > Metazoa > Chordata > Mammalia > Artiodactyla > Bovidae > Bos > Bos grunniens. The sequence goes on from NC_141182.1 coordinate 10,107,031, forward strand.
GATTTGTGGATTAGAGATCTGGCCCCACCTTTCTTGTGCTTAAAAAGTCTCATTATCTGCAGCATCCCAAGAAGGGGAAGTCTCCTTTCTGGGAGTGTGGCCTTCACACCCTTTCACAACCTGCCATGCTTCCTGTCCCACCATCATTTCGAGTCTACCTTCCCTCTTCCCGCCATCTCCAAATGTGAAAATATTTATGTCTAATGATCCCCTTCTCATCCACCCAAGGAACTCCTATTTCAAGACCCATTTCAAATACCACCTCTCTTATGCAGCTTTCTTCAACCTCCCAAGGGAGGATTGACTGGCCTTCCCTCGGAATATTCATCTATCCATCCATCCATCCATCCATCCATCCACTCATTCATTCAGTGCCAACCACCTAAGATGCTGTTTTAGGCTCTAGAGTGTGGAGGGGAGCCAGATAGTGTAGAGCTTACATTCTAGCTGGGGAATCAGTATAAATAAAACATAAACGACTATGTAATTCAGAAAAAGACAGGTGCTATGAGGAAATTAATGTGAAGCAACGAGAGAGGAGGTAACTGGCTAAGAGGGTGAGGTCAAGGTGATCAAAGAAAGTCTCTTGGAGGTGAGGTTTGGACTGATGCCTGAATAATGAGACAGAACCACTTATACTCCCACAATAACAGTTTTACATCCATGCAGAGATGCGTGTGGCTCCTTTCCTCTCGGAAGCTGTAAACTCCCAGAGGACAAGACTTTTGTTTTCTTTGTCTTAGTAGCCCCAGAACCTTGGCATCCTCATCACCTCACAGTGAATCTGCAGGTAGCAAGTGGCCACAGATGACCGCTCAACTGACCTAACTTAACTTAAAGCTTTATTTCCAACTGTACCAGTTATTCATCTGTTGGCCATGCCACTGATTTTTTTTTTTTTAACCAAGTAAGAAGAAATGCTACTGTGCCTTATTTCTCTGAGTTCAAGGCATTCTGAAAACAAACATTTGGAAATCCGTTTAGGGAGTGCAATATAAATGCCATGAGATGATATGGTTGGAGCATCAGCAACCCAATGGACATGAATTTGACTCATGGAGATGGTGAAGGACAGAGAAGCCTGGTGTGCTGCAGTCCATGGGGTCACAAAGAGCTGGACACGACTGAGTGAACAACAATGTAAATGCCAAATAGCATCTTCAGATTGGTGCCATTTCTGCAAATCAATGACATCTAGGTTGACTCCTGTTTTATACTATGCCTCCCTGTCTTTTCTCAAAGAAACTCAACTCCCACTTCCTGGGTAGTTAAAGTAAGAAGCAATGACGTGGTCAGACACATAATGTTTTGAGGCAGAAGCCTGGAGTGTCTCCGTTGGCCTGGCAAAGCAATAAAGCTGTCCTCTTCTGCTTCGTCTGAAAAAACAAGGACGTGGAGGAGAAGCTGTGGTGGCTTCCGTTCCACGACCTCAGAGCACACACCAGCCTTGTGCGTATCCGCACTGCCCCTTCCACCGTCCTCCCAGGGCTGTTGCTGCTGGGTTGATGTCTGTCTCTACTGCTAGACGGGGACACACTGCATCACCGTGGCCAAGCCTATCTGGTCTGAAGTAATTAGTGTCAGTCTGAATCTGGCACATAGTAGGTTCTCAGGAAAGACTTGTGAAATGAAGAAATGCATGAAGTTAAAACAACAGTAGTGAATGGAAGGAACATTTCTGGTCCTGAAAAGCCCTGGTTTCAAGTTCAGGGACCACCATTGGCTTAGATTTTAACCTATCAGGCCACCTCCACATATTTCCATCCCTTCAGCAAAGGTTTATGTGCCAGGCACTGTGCTAGGTGCCAGGGGTAGGCTGAAGCATGATAACCTACATGGTCCGTGCAACTCACGGAACTCAGAGTCTAGTGAGAGAGGGAAGCTTCAATCAGATGAGGCACAGAGCAGTGTGGAGTTATGAACCGTAATGAAAGCTGAGAAGGAACGATGTGCTTTGCTTTAAGAGTGTCTAACTAGGATCCTTGACATGGAGGGGTCTGGGAAGCTTGAGACCCCAGAGAAGTGATTTTGGAATCTTGATCCCAAAGACCAAAGTGGGTAAAGCAGGAAGAAGGATGTGTAGCTGGAGGGAACATGGGGCAGGAAGGACCTTTCACGGGCAGCAGGAGCTGATGGCGGGAGGAGAATGGTGTGAGGCAAGCGGCGAAGCAGGCCATGCTAGGTTCTTTTCTTTTTCTTTTTTTAATTGATTTACAGTGTGTCAGGGGTACAGAAATGTGACTCAGTCATGGGTGTGTTGTCTCTTTCAGATTCTTTTCCACTATCGATCATTACAAGATACTGAATATAGTTCCCTGTGCTAATAGTAGGTCCTTGAGGTTCATCTATTTTATATAGAGTAGTGTGTGTCTGTTAATCCCAAATCCCCAATTTATCCCTCTGGCTTCTTTCCCCTTTTGTATTCATAAGTTTGTTTTCTATATCTGTGAGTCTGTTTTATAAATAATTACATTTGTATCATTATTTTTAGATTCCACATATCTAAGGTGATGTTGTGTGACATTTCTGTTTTTCTGTCTGACTTACTTCACTTGGTGTGATCTTTAAGTCCATCCACGTGGCTACAAATGGCATTATTTCATTGTTTTTTATGGATGAATAGTATTCCACTGTATATATACCATAGCTTCTTTATTCCTCTGTTGATGGACATTTAAGCTGTTTCCATGTCTTGGCTATTGTAAACAGTGCTGCCAGGAACACTGGGATGCACACATCTTTTTGCATTAGAGTTTTCACTGTTTTCTTACATATCCCCAAGAGTGGGATTGCAGGATCAAATGGTAGTTCTAGTTTTAGTTTTTTGAGGAACCTCCAGACTGTTCTTCATAATGGCTGCACCAGTTTACATTCCCACCAACCGTGTAGGAGCGTTCCCTTTTCTCCACATATGGCTGGATTATTTAACCTCTGTTAGGAATCTTCATCCATATCCTTAGAGAATGGGAAAGCCGCCATAGGTTTTGTATGGGAAGATCATATGAGCAGAGTTGACTCTGGAATCATCAACTGGGCTGCTATCTGGAAAGTGGGTTGGAGGAGGCAGGGGGGGCTTAAGAAGACTTGCTGAGCAGGTGTCCAGGTGGGAGGTAACCACCACTTAAACCTAGTGATGAGGGTGCAGGGTGGGGAGAGGTAGGCAGGCCTAGAAGATAAACTAGGCAGAACCTGACGGTGGTTTGCTTCAGATCGGTGGTTCTAAACGAGGGACGATGTGGGGATATCTGGCAATGTCTGGAGACTTCCGTGGTAGCATCTAGTGGGGAGCAAAGCACAGAGTTTGGGGGAAGGGTGTGCTTCTCCTTGTTTAGTCACTCATTCACGTCCGACTTTTTGAGACCCCAAAAACTGTAGCTCGCTAGGCTCCTCTGTCCATGGGATTCCCCAGGCAAGAATACTGGAGTGGGTTGCCATTTCTTCCTCCAGGGGATCTTCCAGACCCAGGGATTGAACCCGCATCTCCTGTATCTCCTGCATTGGCGGCAGATTCTTTACTGCTGAGCCACCTAGGAAGCCCTGAGGGTGTGCTATTGGCACCTAATAGGCCACCAGGGATGCTGCTGAATATCCCACCATGCACAGGACAGCCCCATCCCCAACAGCAAAGACTTACCTGGTCCCAAGTGTCAATAGTGTTGAGACTGAGATACTCTACTTTAGATGACTCTCAGATCTTGTCTACAAGGTGAAGGGTCATGCCATTCTCTGAGAACTGGAGACCTTGAAGACCCAGTTCTTTTATGGGGGAGTGTGGGGTGAGTAAAGACCATGAGTGGGTTTTTGAGGCATTTTTGAAACATCCAAGCATGGAGAGAGCTTATTTTCTTTCCAACTGTTCACCAGTTCTAGGAAAGCAGCCTCTCCACCCTGTTGGTGCCTGTCCTACTCCTGAGTGACCCTAGTCCTGAGCCCCACCTCCCCAAGCTCTACCCTCCAATGTCCATTCACTCTTTCCTTCTGCCTTGAAGAAAAACCCCCAGCCCTTTCATTCTAAGGGCTTTACTACCATTGTTGTAGCAAACAGACAAGGGTAACAAGCACTTCAATAGCATCTTCATCAGAGGATTTTATTTGCCTCCTCGTGCATCATTTTTCTCCTTAAGGAAACTAAGGAAGAGTGAGATTCGCCTCCCTCAGCACGCCCCCATCTGCATAGTTCCCTTTCCCGTCTGGCTGAGTGCTTGTCAGCAGCTGGCAGACCAAGAACCACTCTGAGAGCTTGCAGGAGCAGGAAGAGGCCGAGTGACCCAGGAAAGTCAAGCTTGCCCTCTGTTCACATGCTGTTAACTGCTCTCTAAGCTCTCAGGACAGCACCTTGGAGGAAAGGACACAGACGCCGACACAGGGTGATGGAGTCCTCGGGTCTAAGCTGTGAGAGCCTGCGGGCATGCCCAAAAGTCAGTCCCAGGAACAGCCCCCCTCTGCAGACTCTCCATCCCTCCTTCACCCCATCCCTCTCGCTTTCTCTGTGCAGAGCACGTATTTGAAAATAGGCATACAAAAAAAGGCATTTCAGAGGTAAGTGCTATGTCATCATTTTGAATGGATGAAGTTGTGTGCAAGCTGAGCAGCCTCATGGTGGGGAACACAGGAGAATAACATGAACCCCCAGGCAGCCCTCTGCGTGGCAGTTGCCATATGCTCTGGCAGCTTGTGCCCTCAAGTGTCTCCCTCTGGGGTCCCCAGTCTGGCTGGCGATGCTATCCCAGCATGGAGTACCACCCCCTCCACAGCACTGTGACTACAGCTTTACCCCTCACATCACACTCGTCCACACTCAGAAACAAACACAAAAGTCTGCACAGCATGAGAAATCAAGTTAGTGAAACAACTACCACACTGAATTTCCAGTAAGAAAAAGGCAAAGCTGAACCCATCCACTGAAGAAAGAGGCGTTCCCCATAATCCTTTAGAGAAGTGGAAGGAGCAGGGCTCTGAAAGCTTGTTCCCATCACCAAAGCATCTGTCCCTGTTGGAGGCACCAAGGGAAAGAGAGGGAAACATCTCAGGTTGGTTTTAACTCTGTGTGTCTGTCTTCCCTGCTGGCTTGCTGATATGATCAGGGTCATTTGTACCAAATGGAGACTTAGCTGACCAAGCAGAAAATACCAATTAATTAGCACCAGCTGCCCCAGGTTGGAAACACTCTTGCCTTCTAGAGAGCAGTGGTCTCCAACCTTTTTGGTGCCAGGGGCCAGTTTCCTGGAAGACAATTTTTCCACGGACTGAGTAGGGGGAGTGGTTTGGGGATGATTCAAGGGCATTACACTTATCGGGCACTTTGTTTCTATTATTACATCAGCTCCACCTCAGATGATCAGGCTTTAGATCCTGGAGACTGGGGACTCCGTTTCTAGAATGAAGGTCACAGCTCATTGTTCTGACTTTGCAGGATTCACAACCTTAGAACACAGAATGCTCTTCCAGGAAATGTGTTCTGCCAACAGCCAAGCACACTGGGCTCCAGTATCGATGAAACCCGAGTGTTTGACTGAGACACAAACACCTGTCACATCTCTTGGTCAGCTGTCTAGCAGGAGCTTCAAGCCAGGGAAAACTAGAAACATCGTGTCCCCTAAAGAACCTCTTTCATCCCAGGGGCAGGGAAGGATGGAAGCTGTCAAGTTGTCAGCACTCTTGGCAAAGCCTCCGAGCATCTGCTTGGATGACTTAATCCTTATCTGAGGAGTGATGCAGTTTCACAATCACGTGCAGCAGGGAGCCATCAGTGACATCTGGTGATTGAACACTGCTGACAGCAGCATCTTAGTGACAGAGGATTGACTGATAGGAGGTCAATTGCCAAGCAGTTCATCAGTTGGCAAGTTCTGCCCTTAATGGAGGAGCTGGCCCAGGCATGCAGACTGGTCTGGGGAGAAGTTCCTGGGGATTCCAGCTGTGGGCCCATCAGGAAGAAGGAAGATAGCAGTCCTTCTGATGGAGGAATAGCTATGTTTTAATTGTGAAAATGAGGCAGAAAGTTCCATGGGACAGAGCCATGTCCATCTTGTTCACCGATGTAGCCTTTGTGGCTGGCGCATAGTGGACAGTCACTGAACATCCCATAAATTAGTGAAATAGTGAATGAGACGGAAGTGACCATGCTTAGCCTATTTTGTTTCCGGGATTCTCCATTTCCACCGATGGTAAACCCAACTCCCAAGTTAGAAAGTTTTGAGTTGCCTTAAATTTCTCCTTCTCCCTGCCTGAGCAGGTCCTGTTCATTCAACCTTCTACTCCAGGAAAACATCTCTTATGTGCCCCCTTGTCCCTCCCAACTTGCTGGTGAATGAATCCACCTCCAGTCTATGCCTCATACCCGCCCATTACTCCTTTTAACATCAATTATATCATGTCTCAACTTTGCTTTAAACCAATCAAATGAACAAATGGTTTTGACCATGAGAGATGCTATTATACAGTTACAACTGCCTTCTTATGAATTCCCCAGCCTCAAGGCCTCCTCATTTCAGTGCACACTCCTGGTGCTGTTTCTTATCTTCCCACATATCTTCCTTGTATCTTCATGTTTCTGTGTCTTTGCTCGTATATTCATTCAGCCTGGACTTGCATCCTTCTCTCCTCTACCTGGCAAAATGTTCTCATTCTTTAAGACATCATCCAGGGAGCCTTTTCTGATCCCTCCATTGCCAATGCAAGAGACATGGGTTCGATCCCTGGGTCGGGAAGATCCCCTAGAAAAGTAAACAGCAACCCACTTCAGTACTCCAGTATTCTTGCCTGGGAAATCCCATGGACAGAGGAGGCTGGTGGGCTACAGTCCATGGGGTTGCAAAGAGCTGGACATGACTTAGCAACTAAAACAATGACCACTCCCTTGGTGAAATCATATCAACTCCCTTTCCGTTCTTTCATTTTTCATCGCTTCGCAGCATCTGTGTACCCGTCTCACCTCCTAGACTATGAGGACATCAAGTCAGAGAACCATAACGTCTTCATCGGTGACTAATATGGTTCCTGGTGCATAATGACTTAATGTTAGTCAAAAAAGAAAAACAATGGATGAATAGGTGGGTGGGCAAATGGATAGGTGGATGAACGGGTAGATAAGTGAGTTTACAGATGGGCAGGGTAAATGTATGACATAAGGAATGGAGGAATGATTGGATAGATAATAAATTAATTCCAAGAGAATTCTAGAAAAATAATTTGACAGCTCCATGGGCCTCCTCTATGGGATAAATGACATGACATCATCCAAGAATTGAGTGGAAGTTCTGGGGTTGTGGGTACCCTGACTGTAATCTAGAAGGGAACCATGGGACCTGGCTGGACTCATTTCCTTGGGGACTCTTTGTACAGAGAAAGGCACAGTTGCCTGTGTCTAAAGGCATTATCTCACCAGGAAATGTTGAAGTCATATGGTCAAGGAAATGTCTCTCAAGTGTGTAGCCTATCCAACGACTGCTGGAACTCTGTTACTGCAAAGGATGTTCTAATTGCTTGATCCTCTCATAATAAATCCTTCCTCAAGACATCACCCTGGCGCAGTCCTCGGCCCCCTGAGTCAGGCATTAACTAATAGGGGAAAGGCAAAATGTTGATACTGCAGAACGCAGAGACAGAAGAGACTCACGCTGAAAGTGCAAATTACTTTCTTTACAGTGGTGGAAAGTCACATTACTCTGAGACGCTGCCTAATTATCTGTAATTATGCCAAAAATAGTCAAGCTAGTTTGCTAGCCAGTTGAAGAATTGCATCTTAAATGAATTTGTCACTAGAGAAAGAATGTGAGAATTTGGCAAAAGCCATTACTATATTTAGGGAAAAGATGCAGGCAGATGATATCCCAGTTCCTTGTCTGAAAGCCTATGATTGTGTGTAAACAGTTTTGCTGAGGGAACATTTATTACAGCTATTCGCTTTAGTATTCTACAATATTCAGTGGAAACTCTAATGTGAGTACAAAGCTGCCCTAATATTCAAATAGTTACATTATCTGTGAGTGGGATCTGTTATCTAAATTTATAAAGTAAACCATTTTTATATTTAAGGTATTTTCCTAAATATTAAGATTTTTTAAATAAAACAGTTCTAGTGTGGAAAACATAGGAAATATAAAAGTTATAAAAATAACATCTATAATTCCATCAACCAAAGGAAACTATTACTGTTACTAACTGGGCACGTTTCTTGTTAGTTTTTTACTTACATATCTTAATAACATTGAAATTTTAATATGTGCATTGATGTCATTGTCTTACTTCACTTCACTTTGATGAGTATTTTCACCTTTAATGCCAAAATAATATCTGTAGTTTTGATATACCATCATTTGCTTAACCACCAGTTTAGACAATTTTTTGCTGTTATAAACAATTCTGCAGTGGACATCTAGTACAGGTTATCTTTTCTGTGTCTATGCCTGTTTTCTTAATAAATGCCTAGGAGTGGAAGGACTGGGTAAAAGGGTGTGATCATTTTAGGAGGTTATAGATTTAGATACAGAGAAGGCAACGGCACCCCACTCCAGTACTCTTGCCTGGAAAATCCCATGGACGGAGGAGCCTGGTAGGCTGCAGTCCATGGGATCGCTAAGAGTCAGACACAACTGAGCAACTTCACTTTCACTTCTCACTTTCATGCATTGGAGAAGGAAATGGCAGCCCACTCCAGTGTTCTTGCCTGGAGAATCCCAGGGACGGGGGAGCCTGGTGGGCTGCCGTCTCTGGGGTCGCACAGAGTCAGACACGACTGAAGCGACTTAGCAGCAGCAGCGGTGTAACAGTGCCACTCCCATTTGACTCTTGCTTCCCAGATCTTTCTAAACCTGAGTGTAGAAATAATATGTGAAAGTCTTGGGTAGAGAAGAAAGGAAGCTGTGAACACTGGGGAAAAAGGTAAAAACCCAAGGAGAGTAAAAAAGCTAAACTCAATGGCAGGGCACAGCAAGTCAAACAAAAATGAGACTGAAGAAGAGATAAGAACAAAATTTTAATGGAGGCGTTAGAGGGGGCTTTAAATGGTGATGGAAGAAGAGATAAGAAGGTGATGGGAAAGTAGAGGAGGAAAATGTCAGACTAGCTCTCATGAGAGGGGGCACTTCTTCCTGAGAACGTTCATGTCCCAAGAGGGCAGGACCCTGCAAACCTGAGCTATTGGGTGCAAGGACAAGTCAAGGTCTCCTGAGTGCAGCCCCTCGTGGCCGTCTTGTAATCAGTGCGACTCGGGCCCTTTGCCATCCCAAGTAGTCAGGCAGCCTGAAGGAGGAGCAGTCATTCACTGTGGCACAGGCGCTAGTCCCTCTGCAAGGTGGAAGGCCACCGTGGTGCACAGGGAGCTCAAGCCCAGGAGCAGACCCACGTGTATCCTAGAACCCTGTCATTCAAAGTGGAGTCTGTGGGCAGCAGGATGGAGAGTACCTGGAGGATTGGCAGTAATTCATCATCTCAGAAGTGAGTCACAATCTGCACTTTGACAGGATCCTCCAGGTGATTCACACCCACATCAAAATTTGAGAAGCGCTATCCTAGAACACATCTTTTCACATGGATTTCAAACTTTGCTGGTGCTTAGATTTAAAAGTGGTAATCTCTCTGATTCCACGTTCATTGCAAAAGCCAAAGATTTGCGTGAGCACTCATAGCTGGCTGAATCCTGTGCTTTTAGAAGAGTGATTTCCAGATGCATAGGTAAAAGATGATGTACGAAGCTTACATAGGTGTAAAAAACCCATTGATAAGCCCAAGTCTACTTGAAACTTTTCTGACATTTTGAGAACAGCAGTCTACTTTAGGGATGTTGTTCCCAAGTCCATCAGAACAGGTGTTCTTATCACCGATTTTAAGCAGAATATAGCAGGCTGGCTAACCTTGCATGTCCTCTCAGCTCCCAACCCCAGAAAGTAAAATATTTGCCATTCTAAGCACTTTACATAAAATACCCGTGCACAGATATTCTACTGTTTGTATCATCTCTTTATGTTTCTTCAATGAAAAATAATTTTGGAACCATGGGCTTACCAGAGGCAGGCAGAGCCAAAGCCTGGAGAAGCAAGATTAGCACCTGAAATGTTTTAACTGTTTTCCCTACCAGCCTCAGTAATTCGACCTGTGGACAATATTAATTTTAAATGTAATTACAAAGAGATGTAATGGAAAAAATTATGTAGGTGCAGTACAAAAGTTTCGGTTTTTCATTTTCTTTCTGCCTGCAGCACTGTTCAAAGTTAACCATTATGAGGGGTTTGGAGAAAATTTGAGTCTGGCATCAAGTCAGATAAATTATAATTTTTAATTATTATTGTGATAAAGACTTCCTGGGATTTAAAGTAAGCTAGCTTTCAAAATCCTTCCTCCTGGTTTTAAGTGGAAAGGGAGATTCCTCAGAATTACTGTAAGGAAAGGAGAGGAGGAAACAAAGACTAGGGAAGAGGTAACTTGAGATAAAGAAGCTCACTACAGTCATCACGACCATGAACAGACATATATTGAGCACTTACTGTGTACCAAGCAGGAGGCAAAGTGCTTTACATGCACCCTCTCATCCAAATAAAAACAATAAAATCGAAGCTTGGAGGGGTCAAATAAATTGTCCAAAGTTGCATAGTCATTGTGGGTGACTGAAATGGTGGGGTGGGAAAACCCTGAGTTCACCTCCTTCCACAAGCACACCAAAATTACAGCTATTTACAGATCAACTATTGATAAGAATGACCTGAAAACTAGAAGAAAAGATTTTCCACAACTAAAGGTATAAAGAAGGAATCGCCATGAGATGGGTAGGAGGGGTAGAGACATGGTATAGTTGAGCCCACACTGCCAGGTAGGTGACCCACAGAAGAGAAGATGATTACAATTGCAGAGGTTCTCCTGAAAGAGCATGGGCTCTGAGCCCCACATTTGGCTCCCCAGCCCAGGAGTCCTGCACTGGAGAGATGAGCCTCCAGGACACCTGGGTGCTTCTGTCCACAAATCAGTCTGCATGATACACCTCATTAACAAACTGAGGAATAAAAATCATACAGTCACCTCAGTATATTCAGAAAGAGCTTTTGACAAGTTGCAGCATCCACTTAACGATAACTGATCAATATCCAAAGTATGAAAAGAACGCATACAACACAACGTCAGAAAAAAAAAAAACACCAAACAACCCAATTAATAAATGTGCAGAGGACCCACAAAAAAGACGCTCAAATGGCCACCAGACACATGAAAAGATGTTCAACATCACTAATCATCAGAGAAATGCACATCAAAACCGCAGTGTGGTACTGTCTCACACTTGTCAAATGGCCATTATCCAAAAAGATAGCAAATAAGTGTTGGCAAGGGTGTGAAGAAACAGGAACCCTTGTGCCCTGTTGGTGGGGATGTAAATTGCTATAACCACTGTGGAAGTATTGAGGCTCTTCCAAAATTTAAAAATAGAAATGCTGTACAGTCCAGCAATTCCATTTCTGGGTAATTTTCTAAAGAAAACAAAAATGCAAACTCAAAAAGATACCCGCACCCCTGTGTTCCTTGCAATGTTATTTACAATAGCCAAGATATGGAAACAGCCTAAGTGTCCATCAAAAGGTGAATGGACAAAGAATGTGTGTGTGCGTATGTGTGTACATACATACATATATACATACACAGTGGAATATTATTCAGTCATTAAAAAGAATAAAATCTTGCCATTTGTGACCATGTAGATGGACCTGGAGGGTATTATGCTACATGAAATATCAGACCAAGAAAGACAAGTACCATATGGTATCACTTAGATGTGCAATCCAAAAAGTAAAACAAACGGAAAGACATAACCAAACAAAAACAGACTCACAAATACAGAAAACAAACAAGCGGTTGCCAGAGGGGAGGGAGATGGGAAGATGAGTGAAGTAGGGAGATTTAGGGAGAGCGTGAGACACTAGCTTCCATTACAAAACAATTGAGTCACAGAGATGAAGTGTACAATGTAGGGAATATAGTCGATAATATTGTAATAACTTTGTATGATGACAGGTGGTAAGACTTATCTTGATGATCACTTTTATAATGTACAGAAATACCGAATCACTATATGTGAGGCTGGACCTAACATAATGCGGTAGGTCAATTACACTCCCACTGAAGGAGTCATAGAGCCGTACGTGGCTCAGCCACAATCTGAATCCAGGGCTTGAGTCCATCATCAGCACACTCTCCTGCCTCTCCCATTCTGAGCATTTCTTACAAATCAAGGGACATGGAGAGCACCATACTTCCACAACTTCAAGAAAACCGCTTTGAATCTGGATATCCTAACAGCCATCAAGAAAACCACTTGGCCCTGACTTCAGCAATTTATCCAGCGGGGGGGCAAGCTTGGCATGGGACTCCCCACAGTTCACTCCATATTTGAGCAATTGGCAGATGGACAAAGTACCAGCCAATGCCAGGGAACTTTTTAACAAAAGGTATGTCCTGGCATCTGCCTACTGATGCTCTCACAGTCTGCAGAAGTAATTTCTTCCTGATGCACGTGAGCGTTCACACAGCGACAAGAATCCTTCTAGGTAAGCATAATAAATCACCTCTTATTGAAGGGATGAGCGTTCTGAGCCATCATGTTTGCTTTCTGCAAGCCCTTTAGGATATCAGAGTGAACCCACACTGTCTAGCAGAGTATTGGAAGGTCATAGGTGAGGGTCACAAAATTGTATCTGGATATACTAACAGCCTGCAGCAGTTAGCAGAGCCAATGCTTTCAAGGAGACCCCTCCAAGGAGCACACACATCTGTGGGAGTCGGGGACATAGGTAATATCTGTGAAGGATATTTCCTTTCAAACAGAGCTTGAAGGCAAGAAAAGGGGGGCTTTGAGAGTATATAGATTTGTCTGTAATATGCAATAGCCTCTTTCCTGACTGGTTATGCCTTTGGCAGCATCGATGTGTGTATAATGGGTGCCTAACACATGAATAATGTATTTGTAATGTATGTGTCACTGCCTTAGAATAAGAAACGTGGGCACAGGTCTGGGGCAATTTAAATAATTTACATTTTAAATCAGCATCCCATTGGAGAGTAAGCTGAGGCTGAGTGTCACATTTACGAACCCAAGTGAAACCTCTTTTTTTTTCCCAAAGCCAAATCGCCTTTATTGAGCATTTGTAGTTGAGTAAATTTAGATGGCATCATTTCAACTTTGTTGAAATTCCTAGTGCTTAAAGTGAGTGATGTGGGCCCTTGATATGATTTAATGAGAGCAACAGAGAAATCGCTCTGGGCAGGGTAATCTTTAAATAATCACCCATGTGGTAAGTGAGAAAATGAGGTCTCCAGTCATGTTCCACATGTAAGTGTCTGGAGTCCAGCGCCTGCAGTAATATCAGTATCTACAGCAACAGCTCAGAGGGGTCAGTGTCCAACACAGTAGAGAACCATATGCTTGCCTCCCACGTGGGGTCAGCATCTCATAAATAGGCCATGCTGGAAGCCACAGAGAAGCTTCAGAGAAGCCCTCTCCAGGAGCATGAGGGAACACCTCTTCACTTGTTCTGCTGCTGCTGCTAAGTCGCTTCAGTCATGTCCGACTCTGTGCGACCCCATAGACGGCAGCCCACCAGGCTCCCCCGTCCCTGGGGTTCTCCAGGCAAGAACACTGGAGTGGGTTGCCATTTCCTTCTCCAATGCATGAAAGTGAAAAGTGAAAGTGAAGTCGCTCAGTCATGTCCGACTCTTAGTGACCCCATGGACTGTAACTTACCAGGCTCCTCCGTCCATGGGATTTTCCAGGCGAGAGTACTGGAGTGGGTTGCCATCACTTGTTCTAAATACCACTATTTTGATCCTGAAGCATTGCATGGAACTAGGAAGACAGTATGAAGAGAGATAAATGCAAAGATTTCAGCCTAAAAAGTTAGTGAAGCAATTCTATAGCTAATGATAGCTAGTAATAATGTTGTTGAGTTATTACTTTGGGCTAGTTACTGTTCCAGTCTCCTTATATATGTTATTTTATTTCATCTCTATTTTTAAAAGCAAAACCCTGAGGTGTAGGCACCCTAACTACATCCATTTTCCAGATGAGAAGCCCAGATGAGGTAAGCAAATTTCCTCTTGTCATAGAGAACAAGGTTTTGAACCAAAGTGGTTCAGTTCACAGCATTTTCTTGAAACTTAATGCTTTGCACCTCTCCAAACTCTCTGATTGTGACTCTTTTAAAATAAAATCTAAATATTAAAGTAGATCAAACAACTGACTGGTATACATGTTGGTTACTCAAATGAAATGATGGGAGCCACATTGTCTATTACCTTCCATAATGACAGTAGAAACTTTGGACCTTAGGGTTGGAAAGGGTTTTGAGCTCATGAAACCCTCATCTGTTCAAGTTCCAATGATATCCCATCTCCTTGAATGGAACCTGCTACCTGCTTCCCTGGTGGCTCAGACAGTAAAGAATCTGCCTGCAATGCTGGAGACCTGGGTTCGATCCCTGGGTCGGGAAGATCCCCCGGAAAAAGGAATGGCAACCCACTCCAGTATTCTTGCCTGGAGAATTCCATGGACAAAGGAGCCTCGTGGGCTGCAGTCTACGCAAAGAGTCAAAACAACAGAGTGACTAACAATTTCACTTTCACACATTTTCACCTCTGTAATTATTTATATGAAAATAGATCCTGAGTGGCTTCTCCATGCTACTCCCTGGGTGAGAGTTGAGCAAAGACAGTAACAAGATACACAAAGTTCCTCCCAACTTGTAGCTTAGACTCTGTTCTATTCATAGCTCCAACCAAGTTGAAATCTTCCCTGTTACTCCTATCCTTTGCCCCTACTCTTTACCCCAAAGCTACAATGTTAAAATTTGCATTGCGGCCAGATGGTAGCACTTCAAATATGTAGAAACATAGTCACACCCCCTGAGCCTCTATCAGACACAGTCTACTTTCTCTCAGTTCTCTCATGGTCTCCAAGACTGACATCTTCCACCAGAAAATATGCAGCAGTTTCTCTTTAATAAGACACTTAGAAGTGAAAACAGAATCACACAGCCCAGTTTTATCATAACATACAGGATGACCATGCTGCTGCTGCTGCTGCTGCTGCTAAGTCGCTTCAGTCGTGTCCGACTCTGTGCGACCCCGTAGACGGTAGCCCACCAGGCTCCCCCATGCCTGGGATTCTCCAGGCAAGAACACTGGAGTGGCTTGCCATTTCCTTCTCCAATGCATGAAAGTGAAAAGTGAAAGGGAAGTCGCTCAGTCGTGTCCGACTCTTCGAGACCCCCTGGACTGCAGCCTACCAGACTCCTCTGTCCATGGGATTTTCCAGGCAAGAGTACTGGAGTGGGGTGCCATTGCCTTCTCCAACAGGATGACCATAGGTTTTGGCAAAGATTTGTTTGCTTGGAGGGAATAGAAACCCAATCCATCAACTGAGAGAATAAAAATATCAAGTGGTTTTCCAGGTCTCCAGAGAAAGACAGTTCACCAGACCTCAGGTATGGGAGGATTCGGAACTGTTCCAGGGACCTCAGCAACAGGAGTCCCTGGGCCTTCCTCCTGTGAGCTTGGCCAGTATTGTAACTTGGCTGGCTTTCTCTATGTCAACGTCTTTTTGCCTTGCAACAAACATATCCCGTCCCTCAGAATCTCAATTCCAAATTCCCAAAAGGAACTATGTTTGGTTCAGCCTTAATTACAAGTTGGTTCCCCTTTGGGGTGTGTCCATCTCCAGCCCAGGGAGCTGTGCCCCTTGGGGCAAGGATACACGTTTGTAGGGTCGCTCCCTCCAAGGGCTGAGGGTTGAGCAGATTAATCCAGAAGGGGAAGAGCACATTGGAACAGCTGTGAAGTATAATCATCCATAAGCTCATGCTACAGTTAAGAGTCTATTCCTTTTAAGTCTCCTCTCAAACTCTCTGTGACTCCCAAACCAATAGATCATGTTTGATTGATAATTCTTTTTCTCTTCTCTTGGAAAAAAAATCCATTCGAGTTTGTCTGTCACTCCTTCAAAAGATATTTGGAGGAAGAAAGGGAGAGCTATCAGAGTATATTTTCATCCCTCTCTGTGGGGGGCTCAATATTTAAGTCAATAGCAACACAGTATAAAAAGAAAAACTACCAGCAACTAACATTTATTGTGTTTTTACTAGTTAATTGGCATTGTTCTAAGCACCACACATGTTTATTGCTTTTCTACAGTGTATCTGAAGCAAAATAGTTTAACCTCAGTGAGCCTCCATTTTCTCATTTGCAAAATGGTGATAATACCTGATAGTACAAGGTGATGATGAAATTCGAGAGAGAATGCAGCTAAACTTCTTAATAGTGCAAGTATGTGCTGAGTAAATGGTGCCTGGTGATTGCTGCGATGGTGTCTTCAACTATAACAATGCTTCACGGCTCAGTAAAAACAGTTTTATAGTTATTTAAAAGAGACCGTTGCTCTGCTTCTGACTAAACCGTTTGAAGGCAGAGCACCAAGCTAAGACGGGGATTCAGATATCCAAAGGGTTCAGTTCAGCCGCTCAGTCGTGTCCAACTCTGCAACCCCGTGGATTGCAGCACGCCAGGCCTCCCTGTCCATCACCAACTCTGGGAGTTTACTCAAACTCATATCCGTTGAGTCAGTGATGCCATCCAACCGTCTCATCCTCTGTTGTCCCTTTCTTCTCCCACCTTCAATCTTTCCCAGCATCAGGGTGTTTTCAAATGAGTCATCTCTTCACATCAAGTGGCTCAAGTATTGGAGTCTTTCCCATCCAAAGGGTGGGAAAAGGCATAATAAAAATAGTTAAAGTTGGAATCCGGGAGAGCTGCCGTGCTGTAGGAGCCAGGATCCTAGAGAACCGAAATCTGTCTGAAGAACATGGTCAGCACCCTGGAGAGCTCACAGTAGTGCCCAAGTGCTTTCCATACTTTTGATCTCAAAGGAAAGCAAAATGGCATTAAGAACCCCAGCCTTGTAAAGGGTCTATTCTATTGTTTTACACGGAAGCTCTGTTGACAGTGGAGCTCTAGGTGCTGAAGAGATAGTTCAGAACTAGAGTTCTGATCTGAAGCAGCCATTGGAATTCTTTTTTATCCCACAATATTTTTTTTTTCGTTGACGTTCCTATGTGTGCATGCTCAGTCACTTCAGTCATATCCAACTCTTTGCGACCCTATGGACTGTAACCTGGCAGGCTCCTGTGTCCATGGGATTCTACAGGCAAAAATACTGGGGTGGGTAGCCACGCCCTTCCCCAGGGGATCTTCCCAACCTAGGGATTGAATCTGGGTCTCCTGCATTGCAGGCTGATTCGTTACCGTTGAGCCATTAGGGAACCCCAATTGAAATATAGTTGATATATAATATTATATAAATTACAGATGTACAATATAGTAATCCATGCTTTTTAAAGGGTATACTCCATTAATGGTTATTATAAAATATTTGCTGTGTCCCCTGTGTTTTACAGTATATGCTTGTAGTTTGATTTATACTTTCCAGTCTCTGCCTCTTAACCCCCTCCCCCTGTGTTGCCCCTTCCGCTTGCCCCTGCCCTCTGGTAATCACTAGTTTCTTATGTATATCTGTGAGTCTCATGCTCACCCTATCACAGTTCCCTCAGAGTCCCATCGTAAATGCTGGGAACTGTTCTTTCCAGTAAGAAGTGGTCTCAGGTAGAGATGGAAAGTGGCATAGGGCCACCATGGCAAAGGGAATCTCTTGTTTTGCCTGTTACTTCTCAGTGTCTTTGGGTCTCTGCTCTGTATCACTCTCATGCCCTGAACCTGTCAAATGTCTGGGTATTTTTGCATGTTTGCAGTTCATCAACACCCTTCAGGTCCAGTGGTCCTTCTTGGACATGTCACCTCTAGAGAAACAGGTCAAACCTGGCTCAAGGCTTACTGCTTGGTTTCTGGCTAAAGCTGAGCTCCTCAAAGAACCCTGGCCCCAGATGCCTGGTGGACACCAGGCAGTGGAGCTCTCCCAGCCCTCAGCTCTGTTTCAGACACACTGCTTTATCAGCCCTCACAGTCCTGGCCTCAGAGTTGGGAGGTCCACCCCTGGGATTCCCATCCCTGTGCCATTGCTCTTTTTCACTTGTTGTAGAGCTTTTCTGGGGAACTGATTACAGGGCCCCTTCTCTCCTCAAGAATGCTTCCTTTGTCACTAATGATTCCGTGTTTTCAGGATATCTGGTGACATTTAATTCATCTCCTGTTCTCTGCTTCAGTGAGTATTCGGGAGCTCCCTGAGAAGAAGGCCGAGGCAGGGAGACATCTGAGAGACAGTCTTCATGCGGCGGTGAAGGCAACGGACCTTCCCCTCCTTTCCGACATTCCTTCCAGCTGCTTGGGGCCCTCTGGCCATTCTTCCTCCTCTTCCCTCTTTTATCTGCTTTATTCTTCTCTGTCTTTATTAGTTTTCGTTTTCATGTATACCTTGCCTGATTTTTCTTCTTTCAGTGTCCAGTTCTCATTCTGTAACTTTTTCATTATTTCTGTTACATGCTGTTTAAGGCTAGGCCTTGGATGAGTTTCATAGCAGCCATGAGAAGCTCTGCAAGGCTAGTGAATTGAGCTCAGCCTCCTCTTGACTTGAACTGTAAAGTTGCTCCCTGCTTGGATGTCCTCAAGGTGTGACTCTACTGGCCTGACAGGTCCCCAGTGCCGCTCCCATATCTGGTAGAAATGCCGAATGCCTAACTGATGGCTGACACCTCTGCTCACAGCAAAAGGTGGGCATTTCTCCCAGCACCCACACTTTGCCAAGAAGGGAGAAGCTGTTCTTCCTCTTTCTTTGCCTTGTTCTTCAATGCATAGAGAATGTCTCCCATATAGGGCAGGCGTGTCCTGCTGGGATGAGAACTTCTGCCCCTCTGTGAACAACCCTTACTCATTCTTCTTACAGGAAAATGAGTCACGAAACACTTGTGGGTCTGGAGCCTCCTTCAGGCCATGTTTACTGTTAGATCTGACCCCTGCAACTCAACATCGGTGTTCCAGCTCCATTCTTCATTCTTTCCCTTTCATATTCTCCATCCAGACACAGCTACTGCTTCTGGGTTCTGAGCAAGCCCCAGGCTGGGCTTGAGACTTGCCCTTATACTCCTGTCTGATGAAGCAGGATAGAGGTCCGGCAATGTCCCAATCTCCAGTTCATTTTATAATAAAGCTCTTCCCTCAGAGTAATCAATCACCTGCTCAGAATTATCACATTCATCATTTCTCACCTGTCTGGCTCCTTGTATATCAGTTCCAGAAGTAAGATCCCAGAGGAGGAAACTTAGACCTCCAAATGTCCCCATTCCCTTGTCTCTCATCCCACAATACCCTTGCCCACATCTCTGATCTCTCCACTGCCCACTTCCCCATGTCTACTCCATCCCTTGGGGACTTACCACCTGCCCTTCCCTTCATGTGAAATCATAGGCTCTGTGCTGTTGTCCCACCTTCACCTGGAGTGCCAGGTGTTGAGGAGCTTCCTCATTTGCCATCCAACCAACCCCTGTTTGTCTTTCAAAACTCAGATTCTGCTTCCCTGTGTCTGACCAGGTTCCAGGTGACCTCTGACTTCCCAGGCTGGCGGAGTTGCCCCTCCTCGGTGCTCTCTCTATGCCCACTCCATCTCGAGCACAGCTCTCATCACCATGCTCTCTGAACTTATTGATTCACTCCCCTGCTTCACTAATAGCTTGTGAGTCTTTTGAAGGAAATGCCGTATCGATCAAACTTTCTATTCCCAGGGCTTGCCATATTACGGGGAACCAAAAAAGTCATGGGGCACTAAATCAGAGATTTTTTTAAATGCCCCTTTAATTCAGGGCATGTCTAGAAAACATCTGAACTTATAATACAAGGTGCAGATGGGGAAACCAAAACACAGGATGAGTGGCTGGCAGAGGCTTAGCTAGTAGGTGGCAGAGCTGGTACACTGGAAATTCACAAAGTAGAAATGTGCACTGTTTAAATTTTTTAACAGAAAATGTCTGTACACAAGTTCTGATCCTTAAATCCTGTTGCCTCCAGCTGCCTCCAACACAACAATTTGCCCCATTCTGCACAGAAGGATGCCATCACCCAGGGGGATAAATCCAGCTCACAGCAGGCTACAGGCTCCCCCAGTGTCCAGTTAGCAGAGCTTCACAATGCAATCAAATTCCCTTGTCCTCACAAGCTCATTTCACAGGCATTTCCCTGGTCTGCACACAGGTGCTTGTGGAATGAAATGAAACTCACCCCAAAACAAAGGGGAAAAAAGCTGATCTGATGCAAAATCTATCTGCATTTCAGAAGCTGTCAAGATGAAAAATGAAGCCACAAGTTTGGCCTTTAAGAATATTAATTTCTTGCAAAGATGAACTGGAGAGTGGTAGAGAGAAGATTGCCTAATCTCCTAGGAGGAGCAACAGAACCCAAATCTGATCCTTCATCCTGGGTCTTTCCAAACCCAATGATTACTTGTTTGCACTTCATCTGTGAGGTTTCTGAGCATAATGAGTGTGTGCACGTGTCATGGAGTTATCAACGAGTCTCCTTTCCTGTTCTGAGCTTAGCTGATAAGGTTCAATGTGCTTTGGAGGGTGGGATGAATACAGCAGAAGCAAACCTGAACAACTTCTGCCTGGGGCAAGGGTTTGGACTCAGCCTAGGGCACTAGCAATGAATGGATGGATGAATCCCTTGTTGCTAATAGACACCAAAGGTCAAGAAGACACAGGAGAAAGGAATGCATCCTACTGACACGTGACAGTCAAACTTAAGGAGACGGCATCTGTTTCAATCGGTGCCTTTTCAAGCAGTTATAAAGGATGCTCAGCTCCCTCTCCTACCTCACACCCAGTGCATCCCCGGAAGCTCCTCACGACCCACTCTCTGAGACATTCTCTGCTCTGCACGGTCAAAGCCTCTGTCCTCTTTCTGTCCCTCGCCTCTCCTTCCTGGACTGCTGCAGGATCTCACAACTGTTTCCCAACTCCAGCATCCTCCTACTGCCTCCAGGACATTCCCCTTTTCTAAAGTATCCTCACCTGCTTAAAAATACCGATGGCTCTACCTTGCCTAGTGCATCAGCTCCAAGTCTTCAAGTCACCCTGCCAGTCTCCTCTCCTTTCCCTCTTTCTGACGTCAGAGTCCTGCTAAGTGGAGCATTATTCCACAAACACACACGGCCTTTCCCTGCTCGCTGCCTTGCGCATGCTGTCCCTTCAGTCTGTGTTCCCTTCCCCCCCTCGCCCACCCAAGGAACTCCTCCTCATCCTTTCAGGCCCAGCCTACATGCCCCGCCAAGTCTTCCCAGCTCCTCCCTGTCGAATCCCCATGCCCACACAGCTCCACCATGGCACCAGCTGCAGGCCGTGGTCTGTCGGTTGCTGACGGCCCCCGTAAGCCAGTCTGCTTAGGGCCATCTCTGATAAACTGGTGTGTCCCCCTCCCCAGGGACTCACTTTAGGCAGGTTGCAAGGGACTGTGGGCTGTTAACTGGATGGTCTTGTTTTCTATAAATGATACTCTATATATTTTTATTATTTTATATATGTTATATTATATATAATAAAATATACTTTATTATATATATATTATTTTCTATAAATGATATACAGATGAATGAAATAATATGTGCAGCAAATCAACTTTTGTTCTACTTTTTCCAAAGTCTCATTCCCAATTTTCATCAGATTCAAGGGAGAAACATCCGCCTAATCCCTGATCATTCCTCCCCAAGGTAACAGGCTCTGTCCTCTGGGCACATGGACTCCAGTGTTCTCAGAGACATCTCGGGGTCCAGCCTGCTGCCGCTCTGCTGCTCTGCAGAGCCTGTGGCTTTAAATCTATCGACCATTCCCTTTCTCAGACTCAGGCCTGTGGTTCTGTGTGACCTGTGTTTTCTTATAAAATGTACCAGTGCATGGGGAGAGATTTCATCTTGTGGCCAGAAAGCAAAGCAAAGGAAACCAGGGCGGACAAGGGCCTGACTCACACCGCTGATTTCACTCATGTGGGTCCTGCCTCACAGATGCGTCTCCATGCCCTCGGCAGCCACATGCTACCCTGAGAGTGGGCAGAAGGGCCACATGTCTCCCTACGCATCCCCTCAAACCCCCGCCGCCTCCTGTTACTCTCAGGGGTGTCTCTGTGCCACCCCATGAGATGACGCCCCCACTTGCCTCTTAAGCGGACACTTCCTGAGCTTGGATCATGTCAGGTGGTGGGGACCATGCCGAGGAATGCCGGATTCCTGCTGTGGTGAGGGGAGAGGCTTGCCCTTCCTGAGAAGCTGCTGTGAGAAGTAATGAGGGCAACGGTCCGAGATGACTGGTAATGATGGCTGGAAGACCAAGCCCTCTGAGAATTCCAGAAAGTTCCCTTTTGTCCTTTCCTTATAGCCATTTGGTCCCAGCTTGGGGACTTGCAACCCATGCTGCACATTCAAAGGATGAGAAGCTCCATCTTTTGCCAGCGTGAAGGAACGACACCTACCAAAGCAAGCCAAACGATATCCTGTGAACACGTGTATTTCCACAAACATAATAGTCCTTTTCACTTTGTGTAATTACCAAAATGTTTGGAAGTAATTCCCAGCGGAAATCATCACCCAGTATGGATCCTTTAATATCATAATGCTACCAAGAAATCTCAGTGTATTACCTGAAAGAGAATCAAAAGACAAAATTATCATTCCCCAGCAGTTCATACTGACTCGGACTAGGAGGGACAAAAGCAAAATTGACAGTTGCCATGGAGGAGGCTTGAGCCGTCTTCATTTCCTTAGCTCCGAATCAGTCCAAGGTTTTATTCCCTTTTTAAAAAAAATTCTGGCCCTTAAAGCAGCATCTATCGACTAAATGATCGGAACATTGAATTAGACTAATAACCCCAATTTAAGCAAATTTGAAAGGATGATCCTGACAGGGAGTCAACAGGTCCTGAATTAGTTCTACAGGGTAGCAGCGACCCTGTGTCTCTACCTGCCAGGTGATCAAGAAACAGTGGGGCCAACTCTCCCTAACCTGAGGCTGGCATTGTCCCAGGAGTCCACCACTGGGAGTTTGCTGTGAAGGAGAAGCAGGGGTAAAGTCTATTCTCTCTTCCTCTTTCTTGTCTAGTTTAACTCATCATTAAATTGGCTGCCGTCTGGTCCTCCAAACCGACTTTTCCTTGTCATCCTGATTTCACAGTTAATCTTAACTCCATCATCTTAGGTGCCCAGGCAAAATGTTCCTCTCCCACCCCCACCCCCGACCCCTGCTTGTCACATCAAATGTGCGCACTGGCTATGGAGCTGAGAAGCTGTTCTGCCTGAGGGCTGATCCTGGCTCTGTTACTAGGTTCTGGAATACCTTGGAGAAGCCATATAATGTTTCTGTGCCTCAGTTTTCTCATTTTTAAAATGGGTGTGTGTGTGTGGTGGTGATGTCTGTCACAGGTTGCAGAGACGGTCAAATAGGATAATGTTCAGACAGTTCCCACCCCTCACCTGTCTTCAATAAGCAATGAATGTGTTTCTTGTCATAACCAACGTCATCACCCTAATAGCTGGGTCTTTTTCATTCCATTTCTTAAAATTTTCTTTCATTTCCCTCCTACTCGTCCTCCTGAACCATCTCATCTCACCTGGATGGATACAGTATCAGTGTCTGATTCATCTCTTAAGTCCCCAGTGCTGAGCATGGGTCCTGGCACGTCATAGGACCTCAATAAGTACCTGTTACACTGAATTGAATATTGCTTCCCAGGTGGCTCAGTGGTAAAGAAGCCACCTGCCAAACAGGAGATGTGGGTTCAATCCTCGGGTCAGGAAGATCCCCTGGAGAAGGGAATGGCTTAACCACTCCAGTATTCTTGCCTGAAGAACCCCATGGACAGAGGAGCCTGGTGGGCTACAGTCCATGGGGTCGCAGAGTCAGACACAACTTAGCGACTAAACAACTGTCTTAGCTCACCAGTTTCTTTGTGTTACTCCTCAGTTCTTCTAGGACTTGGGCAGTGGAGAAGTTATTGAATGTGTGTGATAGCCAAACATGGCATTCCTGACTTGGAAGAACTTGTAACAAACCCAAAATGTATTTTGGAAATTCAAATCATATGTCACTTCTCCTATAAATTTTAGTGATCATTTCTGTTTAGTTTGTTTTAAAGATTTGATACATTTAAAGTTTGAACGTGGGAAAGTTATGCCTTTTCCCTTTGTTTTATTTCCCATTGCTATAACCAATGAGGCAAAGAATCCAAACTCATTAAGTTCCACACATAAAGAATTGAAATGTATACAGTACTTACAGAGACTGTGGGTAGAATGATGAAGCTCTCTTTTTAGGCCTTGAACATGTTGACACACTCAATATTTTTCATCCACAGAATGTGGTATGAGTGTCGTCTCGCACCATGTAACATTAATATTATTTTTATGACTGCACAATGCAGTGACACATTGCTGGGCTGCTGAGAAATTTGAAGAATAAAAAAGATTTAGACACTGAAAGGACCTTGAATCATTGAGTTTGGAGAAGTAAAGGAGAAGGTTGAAGTGTGTCTAGGAGCTGGATACACAGCTTCCGTCAAATGAACTGGAGCCAACATATGTATTTCTTAAATAGCTTGGACCCTAAAATAGGATTTAGCGCCTGTGGGCATGGTTCAGCTCAGTGTGGTGAGAATTTAGTGGATCAGAGCCTGCAATGGTTCAGCAAGAGAACCAGGCCAGCGATCTGTCAGCGTGGAGATGACCAATAAACTTGTAGAGGGTCAGAAAACCACCTGGGGAAGGAGACTGGCTATTGTGACCGCCAAGCTTTTGCTCCCCATCCTGCCCTCAGGGGAAGCATCACTAATCAGTCATGACATCCTTGCCTTTTGAGTGCAGGTGCAACCTCCGAACCCTGCTCCTGGCACAGAGTTGCCTTTAAAAAAAAAAATCTGATTTTCCAAATAAATAGAAATCTAACATTCCTGAAACGATTAAATAACTATAAAGGCAGAAAGAATTTCAAGATTTGTAAATGAGGCTGTATTTTTTTTTTTTTTTTGAACAGGATAGCAGATTACTTAAGGGCAAAGTGACCAGGCTTGACTAATCAGCTCATTCATGTAGTTGATAAACATGTATCGAGGACCCACTAGATGCCAGCTGTACTCATGCTGACTGAGTAACTGCCCATGTGTCTGGGTATTTCTCAGTGCTGAACCCTGGGATAGAGAAGCCCAAACCAGCTTGCCCCAGCTTTGAGTGAACTGGTGTCCTGGGTTTAGGAAGAGACTGGGATCCCCAGAGACCTTCTGCCCAGTCTCCTGGTACAAGAGTGTCTTCGAGCTAGAGCTTTCCCGGGAAATTCGTTTGAGCCCTATACCCCTTGATTTTCCGATTTTGAAATGGGAACACTGCTGGTACAGACCCAGCAGTGCTGTCATGAAGACTCTGATAAAAGGTACAAGTGCCTAGATCAAAGAAGATGCTCCAGGAATGGCAGCGGGTGTTCTCACTGTGGTGACGCTGCTGCTGCTGTTGCCCTTCCTCTCGGAGTGCACCCTTGACGTGTCAGACACACAAACACCCAGTTTTCAGGGCTTAGAAGCCACACTCACACATTTGAGTTTGCATCCAAAGTCTACAATCTGATTACTGCTGAGCTCCAAGTAGAGAGGACCCAACAGGCTCTCGCTGCAATGATCTCTTTTGGAGGCCTGTGCCTCCAAGCTCCTGGTGAGAAACAGCAGCTGGGACTTCAGGCCAGGAGCCAGATCCCACAGCCTGGAGGAGGCTGACTGCGTACAGCTGCTCCGAGGTCAGTGCGTACATGTGTGCTCAACCACTCAGTCATGTCCGACTCTCTGCGACCCCATGGACTGTAGCCCGCCAGGCTCCTCTGTCCATGGGATTCTCCAGGCGAGAATACTGGAGTGGGCTCCATGCCCAAACTTGCATCTCTTATGTTTCCTGCACCAGCAGGTGGGTTTTTTATTTTGTTTTTACCACTGGTGACACTTGGGAAGCCCAGAGGCCAGACTGACATTCAAATCTTGACCTCACTCACTGCTTACCAACTACAGAATGTGAGCTTTGTCAGCCTCCCACCCCCAGTGTTCTCAGCTGCAGGCTGGACATTGCACTTACCGATTCATAGTGAGTCTTGACACATAAGTTCCCTCTCTTCCCAAATCATGACCAAGTCATGCCAAGCTGAAAAGAGTCTTATAGAACATCTCCCCAGGAAACAATGTAAAGGAACCATAACTTCACAAACACTTTCTGGGTCAGGAGGTCTCCTGAACTCATCCCTGGGGTGTCCATGAACACCAGTTTTAACTCTAGTAAGTTAAAACTTACTCTTCTTACTCCATGAAGAGTAACTTTTAAAGTGATCAATTTCTATGCCTACACACACACAAAAAAACACAGATAATATGACCTAGAAATTCCATTCCTGAGTACTAACATAGGAGAAATGAAAGCCTAGGTTTACATGAAAATATGTACATGAATCCTCATAGCGGCATTATTCATAATGGCCACAAAGTAGAGGCAACCCAACTGTCCTTCTATTGATAAACGGACAATTATAATGTGGCCGATCCTTACAGTGGAACGGTATGTGTCCATAAAAAGGGATGAGACACTGTGAGACAGTCAGTGTCTGTTGCTGTAAGACCCAAGTTTGTGGTGCTGTTTTACAGCAGTCTCAGGAAACTAACCCAAGGGATGATAACAGGTATGGGATTTCCCTCCAGAGTGACGAAACGTTCTAAAATCGAATGTGATAATAGTTTCTCAGCTCTGTAAATATACTAAAAACTATGGAATTGTACACTTTAAATGAGCAATTTGTATTATGTGAATTACATCTCAATAAAGCTGTTAGCAAAAGAAAAAAAGATAGTGTCCCACACTACAGTCAGTATGATCCCTTATCTTGTGAGCCTCTCCTTAAAATACTCCCGTGTGAGTCCTGTTTCTTGCTGGAGACAGACCCAAGCCCTTCCATGGGTCTGCAAGGCTGGCGTGGTCTAGGCAGCTCTGTCCGGCCCCTCTTCACACCACACCTCCCTCCTCCTCCACCCTCAAACTGCACAGGTGTCTCCCTGCCTCACCCACTGCCGTCACAGGGCCTTTGCATGAGCCAGTCTAGACCTAGAACATCCTTCCCATGCCATCCCCTTACCTTCATTATCTCCTAATCTCTCTTCAGATTGTGGTGCAACCATCAGTTCCTTGAGAGGGGTTCCTGGTCTTTGAGAGAAGCTTACATCCTTCCTGGTGGGGCTTTCCTAGCACCCTGGCCCTCTTCCTCATCTCATAGGTAGAGCTTAGCAAAAGTATCTGCCCACAAAGAACTAGAGTTTACATAAGAGCAGGTCCATGACTGTTTTATTCACTTTTGTAGTCCCAGCAAGTAGCTCAGAGTAGGCATTTTATCCTATCTTTTTATTGAGATGCTATAACATAAAAGTTGGTTTTTCCCCCCAAGTGAACAATTAAGTAGCGCTGAGTACATTCATAGGATTGTGCAACTGCTTTTATCTAATTCTGAAACATTCTTATCATCCCCATAGGAAACCTAAGATCCATTCAAGAATCTCTTCCCAATCTCCTTTCCCCACCAACTCCTGATGGCCAGCAATCTACATTCTGTCTCTCTGGACTTATCTATTCTGGACAGTACTTATAACTGGAAACGTCAATGTGAGAAGCTAGATATTTTGTATCTAACTTCTTTCACTTAGCATAACGTTTTCAAGGTTCATTCATGTGGTAGCATATATCAATATTTCCTTCTTTTTAATGGCCAAATAGTATTCCACGTGAATTACCACATTTTGTTTATCCATTCTGCTCAGCCTTCTTCACAGTCCAACTCTCACATCCATACATGACCACAGGAAAAACCATAGCCTTGACTAGACGGACCTTTGTTGACAAAGTAATGTCTCTGCTTTTGAATATGCTGTCTAGGTTGGTCATAACTTTCCTTCCAAGGAGTAAGTGTCTTTTAATTTCATGGCTGCAATCACCATCTGCAGTGATTTTGGAGCCCCCAAAAATAAAGTCTGACACTGTTTCCACTGTTTCCCCATCTATTTCCCATGAAGTGATGGGACCAGATCCCATGATCTTCGTTTTCTGAATGTTGAGCTTTAAGCCAACTTTTTCACTCTCCTCTTTCACTTTCATCAAGAGGCTTTTTAGTTCCTCTTCACTTTCTGCCATAAGGGTGGTGTCATCTGCATATCTGAGGTTATTGATATTTCTCCCGGCAATCTTGATTCCAGCTTGTGTTTCCTCCAGTCCAGCATTTCTCATGATGTACTCTGCATGTAAGTTAAATAAGCAGGGTGACAATATACAGCCTTGACGTACTCCTTTTCCTGTTTGGAACCAGTCTGTTGTTCCATGTCCAGTTCTAACTGTTGCTTCCTGACCTGCATACAGATTTCTCAAGAGGCAGGTCAGGTGGTCTGGTATTCCCATCTCTTTCAGAATTTCCCACAGTTTATTGTAATCCACACAGTCAAAGGCTTTGGCTTAGTAAAGCAGAAATAGATGTTTTTCTGGAACTCTCTTGCTTTTTCCATGATCCAGAGGATGTTGGCAATTTGATCTCTGGTTCCTCTGCCTTTTCTAAAACCAGCTTGGACTTTTCCTGTGGTCATGTATGGATGTGAGAGTTGGACTGTGAAGAAGGCTGAGCACCAAAGAATTGATGCTTTTGAACTGTGGTGTTGGAGAAGACTCTTGAGAGTCCCTTGGACTGCAAGGAGATCCAACCAGTCCATTCTGAAGGACATCAGCCCTGGGATTTCTTTGGAAGGAATGACGCTAAAGCTGAATCTCCAGTACTTTGGCCACCCCATGAGAAGAGTTGACTCATTGGAAAAGACTCTGATGCTGGGAGGAACTGGGGGCAGGAGGAGAAGGGGACGACAGAGGATGAGATGGCTGGATGGCATCACTGACTCAATGGATGTGAGTCTGAGTGAACTCCAGGAGTTGGTGATGAACAGGGAGGCCTGGCGTGCTGCAATTCATGGGGTCGCAAAGAGTCAGACACGACTGAGTGACTGAACTGAACTGATTGATGGACATTCGGGTTTTCTTTACTTCTTGGCTAGTCGAAATAGCATTGCCATGAATATTCATGTGTATTTGTTTGAGAACCTATTTTCTGTACTTTTGAATTGTGTACCCAGGAGAGGAATTGCTGGGTCACATGGTAATTCTATGTTTACCTTTTTTGAGGAACCACCAAACTTTTCCTCAATGGCTGAACCATTTTTCACTCCCACCAGTACAGTACAGGGTTCCAATTTCTTCATAAGTCCGCCAGTGCTTATTTTGCTCTTTTTTATTAAAATCCCCCTGGGCGGGGGGGCGGGGGGGATGACGTGGCACCTCACTGTGATTTTTCGACTTGTACTTTCCTAATGGCGATTGATATTGAGCATCTTTTTACATGCTTATTGGCCAACTGTACATCTTATTTGCAGAAATATCTATTCAAGTCTTTTGCCTAAATGTAATTGGGTTGTATATCTTCTGTTGTTAATTTCTAAACATTTTTTATGTATTTTGAATTGTAAACTCTTATCAGATAGATGATTTGCAAGTTGTTGTTCATTCTCTCAGTCGTGTCCGACTCTGCAACCCCATGAGCTGCAGCACACCAGTCCTTCACAGTCCTTCACTGTCCTTCACCATCTCCTGGAGCCTGCTCAAACTAATGTCCATCGAGTCAGTAATGCCATCCAACCATCTCATCCTCTGCTGTCCCCCTCCCCTCCTGCCCTCAATCTTTCCCAGCATCAAGGTCTTTTCAAATGAGTCAGTTCTCCGCATCAGTATTGGAGTTTCAACTTCAACATCAGTCCCTCCAATGAACACCCAGGACTGATCTCCCTTAGGATGGACGGGTTGGATCTAATTGCAGTCCAAGGGACTCTCAAGAGTCTTCTCCAACACCACAGTTCAAAAGCATCAATTCCTCAGCACTCAGCCTTCTTTATGGTCCACCTCTCACATCCATTCATGACTACTGGAAAAACCATAGCTTTGACTAGATGGACCTTTGTCAGTAAAGTAATGTCTCTGCTTTTTAATATGCTGTCTAGGTTTGTCATAGCTTTTCTTCCAAGGAGCAAGCATCTTTTAATTTCATGGCTGCAGTCACCATCTGTAGTGATTTTGGAGCCCAAGAAAATAAAGTCTGTCACTGTTTCCATTGTTCCCCACCTGTTTGCCATGAAGTGATGAGACTAGATGCCATGATCTTTGTTTTTTGAATGTTGAGATTTAAGCCAGCTTTTTCACTCTCCTCTTTCACCTTTATCAAGAGACTCTTTAGTTCCTCTTCACTTTCTGCCATAAGGGTGGTGTCATCTGCATATCTGAGGTTATTGATATTTCTTCTGGCAATCTTGATTCCAGCTTGAACGCAAGTTCTGTGTTCTTAGTATGCTCTTTCTATTGTAACTAGAGGGCTGCAGATGCCCCTGTTAGAATTGCTAGTGGCCCTGTTATATTTGCAAGTATCTTCTCCCATTCTGTAGATTGTCTTCTCACGTTGATAATGTCCTCTTCATTGTATTTTAAATGACAAAATGACTAACCCTGATATTTAGGTGGCATTTGTGGATAAAACAACCAAGTGCTCCTGTGTTTGACTGCTCATTTCTCTTTCTCAAAATACCTGGGTATTTAGAATCATCCTGTTGTTTGGGCTGCAAGTTTCCACTTGCATGCAAACATTAGGCCTTGTGGTGCACTCACAGGTAGAGTATCGTGTGGATAGTGGATGCACTGGGGCAGGAAAGAGTTAAACAGCTCCAACCCCCGAGCTTGCTGCCCAGACCCTCCTCATGATTTATGGATGACTGCCTTAAAGGCGGCAAAGCTGGGAAAAGAGAAGTTTCCCAGCACAGCCTTTAAAGGACCCCATGTCACACTTCAGGGCCAGTTAACATCAGACCAATTCTTGGTTCACACCCCAGCCAGCTGTCGGGTCGGGCTCTCTGGAGAAGCCTGCGTGTTTGCTGAGATATAAATGTGCAGGCTGCACACTGACATTTAGAGGGCGATGAGAGGCCTGTGTTCTTTACTTAGTACACTTTTTCTATTATAACAGGAGGGCCGCAGATGCCCCTGTTAGAATTGCTAATGGCCATCACTTCTGGGTTCAAGGAAATGGTTGTCCGCTTCTGAGCACAACCTGGGCCTTGGGTCTCCTGGGTTTGCATGGTGCCCAGGAGGTGTGGAGGAGAGAGTGCCAAGAGGCCACGTCCAGAGCCGCACAGCCTATGATCTGCCCCCACCAAAAGCACACAGATGCGTCCAGGATCACCTTAACCTTGCACTTCAGTTCTGGTAACATAACTTGCTCTTTTTCTGACCACTAAATAAAAAATTAGAAAAGAATACAAAGAATGAAATAAAAATTGTACAACCACACCAGTCAAAGATAAGTACTGTTAATATCTTGCTGTATATAATCGTCCTGCCCTGTTTAAAAATTGTGCAGAGATAAGCCCAGTTTTCATAATAATGGGATCTCCATATTCATACAGTTTTGTAAACTGCTTTTTCCTCTCAACAATGTAATAGAAACTATTTTCTATGCCATAAAATATTCTCTGACTAAGCATTTATTTTTAATGTGGGTGCCTCTGGCTTAAACAGCAGCAGTCTTCAATACTGCAGAGAGCTATGCTGGGTGGATTTGAGTAGGTTTTTTTTTCCTCACAGTATTATGATGAGGTTTAAAATGGTATATCTGTGAAAATATCCCTGGCCAGCCATTACTAGATGGGGAAGAATGTCCAGCCATTCTTGATTTTCTCAGACCCCATGAAATCCATTCCTGAGACCCATGGGGCCTTTTACTTGATAGTAAAATATGCTGGGGTTTTCCTAGTGGATCACCTGCAATGCAGGAGATGCGGGTTTGATCCCTGAATCAGGAAGATCCCCTGCAGAAGGAAATGGCAACCCACTCCAGTATTCTTGTCTGGAGAACCCCATGGACAGAGGAGCCTGGTGGAATACAGTCCATGGGGTCTTGAAAAAGTCAGACACAAGTGAGGACTAAGCAACAACAAAACTGTGCTGGGACTGAGGGCTCAAGGGTTCAGACCAGCAGTGAGTGCCGGCTGATTGAGAACTTGACATGGCTACAGAGGCACACTCATCTTCCAGACTGCTTAAAATGTAAATAACCACTGTAGGTTCCAGGCTGAACTATGTTACAGGCAAATAGGAAAGCGTGAGAGAAACGCAAATATTGCTGGTTTCAGGAGCGGAAGTCCTACACCAGGAAGCAGGGACTACCTTCAGGATGCTAGGAGATGCTTGAGCGAGTCCTCAGGGATGGGTTCTATGTGGAGAGAGGAGGGGCGGTAGATGGTTGGGCAGGCACTGGTCCGCTTGTATTTAATGAGCATCTGCTATATGCCTGGCAGTGGGCAGGGGTCTCGGATGTAACGATGAAGAGACATGAGTGATCCCTGGCTCCCAGCAGCTCACAGCTTGGTAAACGCCTGGCACCATTCAGAGTGAGAAGCTGTCCAATGAGAGCATCCTGGGTGCCATCATAGCAACGGTGAACGCTCGACAAATGCTCACTGTTGGGTGTTGCGTGTATTGTTCCATCTAGTCCTCCCAACGACACTGGGGTGTATACTATTATTCCCCTTCTTTTACAAATGACAAAACTGAAGCTTCGTGAGTGATTGGTCTAAGGTCAGCACGTGCAGCCAGTTTGCAGTCTTCCCTTCATGCTGTGCTAATTTTGCAGGCATCCTCTTGCTTTCAAGGTAGACAATGGCATTTCCATTTTCAGAGGGGACACTGGAAGCACTGAGAAAGTTGAGTGATTTGTCCAGGTCCACACAGGTAGTCAGGGGTGGCTCGGGGCCACCTCTCTCCCTGATTCTGAAGGCCACTCCGTCTCTCTCACCCCTTGTTGTTATGACCCCAGCAAGAGGTGGATGCTGGCTGGTCCAGGGCACTGTGACTCATCAAGATTCAGACTTTCCTCAGGCAGACATCACACTCAGTCATTCTCCCCAATCACAAGTATTCACTGAGCATCTATCACATCCAAGAACTATGCTGCTGGGCACAGAGTCACAGCCCTCGAGAAGCTCACAGGCCAGCAGGGAGCCAAATGCACGGGAATAAGGCACAGTGTGAGCACGGAGGAGTAGACTCCCAAGTGGATGTGGCAGAATCTGGGCAGGCTTCACAGAGGAACAAGCTGGGAGCTGAGACTTAGCTGACACATAGATGCCTCCCAGGGGGACAGTGGGTGGAGGTTCCAAGCAATGGGAGGCAGAGGCAGAGAGGAGATCACCTGGCCAGGTTAAGAAAGCTTGGCCAGTGATGAAGTATTGCCAGTGGATAACCAGTGAGGAGAATCGTGGTAGGAAATGCGAGTCGAGGGGGGCATGC
Source organism: Bos grunniens (assembly GCF_055505025.1). Lineage (NCBI taxonomy): Eukaryota > Metazoa > Chordata > Mammalia > Artiodactyla > Bovidae > Bos > Bos grunniens. The sequence goes on from NC_141182.1 coordinate 10,140,419, forward strand.
CTGCAGGGGCCAATCCACAGAGCTTAGACAGGATCCTGGTAGCCGCAGGGAGCCATGGAGGGGGTGCAAGGCAGAGCGGCAGAGTGCTCAGGGCCGAGCATTGGAGAGGTAACTGCCGTGGAAATGAGGTGGTGAGGAAGCAACAGAGGCTTATTTTTTGTGTGCCTTGAACTAGAGAAGCAATGGAATGGAAAGAAGAGGCTGGATGTGAACAATTTTAGGAGGTGGAATTGATCGATTTGGTAATTGATTAAATTGAATCTGGGAAGGTCCTCCATCTAAGATCGGTACACCACCCCACTCTCATTTCTGTCTATTTCATCACTTCACTGTTTCTTTTGTGCTTTCTTAGAGTCGGACACAACTGAAGCGACTTAGCAGCAGCAGCAGTATTAAAAGTCCCACGGTATTGGAGTCGACTATAATAAGAAGTTTGAAAACTGCCAAATGTTTGCATTCGTTGCTGGGCTGAATAGCAACACTGCAGATCCCTGTTAGGTGACAGATCTCTGTTTGTGGGAGTCAGTGTTCATAAAAGGAAGAAAGTGCATTCCACATAGAGGGTGTCACGTATTCTGTTTATTTTTAAGATGCTTTTATGTGGTTAAAATTCTAGCCTTTGATTTTTCTATCTATAATGAAATTTGGGCAGATTGGATTTCAGCTGGCATTGAAGGAAATATGCTTTTTAATTTTTGTGAAATGATGAAAATTGTTTTCTCTTTTGTAAAAATCACAACTAGATTCATTTGTTCAGCCAACGAATGAGTACAGGGTGTTTGAAAGGCAGGTGTTGCCTCTGCCCTCATGAAGCCTATAGTCAAGTCATGTACCCAGAGCTGCATGCTGTTTGCCCCTGGTTTCAACAGGTGCTCACTGCCCTGAACATGAACAGAGCAGAGCAGCAACACCACCAGAAGTCAGGCCTCAAGAAATACTTTCAGTGCTTTGTCGCTGTTTCAGATTTAAATATCCACCCCATGTGTCCCAGGACCTTTGCACTTGCTGACTCATCTGTCTGAGTGGCTCTTCCCCAGGGTATCTTCTCGTTCTTCCTTGATCTCCTCGTGGCTTTGATCAGACATGACTTTCTCAATTCACCTTCCTTAAAATTGAGCCTCTGCCCTCACTTCAGAATTCTCCATTCCCCCTTCTTATGTAATATTTTTCATAGTATCCATCTCTATTGGTTTTGTTACAATCTGTCTCCTCATTTAGAAGATAAGCTCCATGAGGAGGAGGTCTTTTGACTTCTGTCTGTGGCTCTATGCCCACCAGCTGAAGAAACACCTGACCCCCAGGTGGCCCTCAGGCAGCATTTGAGGAATAAGTGAGTGAGCCCTCTCTGGGTCTCAGGTCCCTTGCCTGCAGCCTTGGGGACCAGGGGCAGGCTTGCTGAGATGCAAGTGAAAGGAGAGCGGCAGGGAGTCAGGATGCTGAGCTCTGAGGTGGGGGGACACAGCCCGCATCGTGGGCAGCTCAGGCTGCTTTGGCAGGGCAACACTCAGCCGATGCTTGTCCACTTTATACCAGTGTTTTCTGGCTTTTACACAGCTCTTGGCTTCATACGTTTTTCTCCACTGTGTCCAAAATAGAATTTAAAACAGACAAAAAATATATTCCAAGGGTATAGATCTAATGTCATAAGCATCACTTTGAAGAGGTTTTGTTTTTATTTCATTGATTTTCTGTTTTTAAAACTGTGACTTTTAAAATGTAAGGTATTGCCTTGTAACCCCAGCCATACATTTTTCTAGTAGGGAAAATATAGTATATAGATAACCCAAAACAGGGGGAAAAAAGAATATGTATCCGTAATCCCATTGTACTGACCTCACCATTGTAAACATTGTGTGTATGTGTGTGCCTGTATGTGTGTGTGTGTATGTATATAGATAGATAAAGAGAGAGACTTTTAAACAGCTATAAATAAATAAATAAATCTATCCCCCACCCCAGTCAATGGTTACAGCTTCTGGGCCACCATGTACTGGGCTGGCCAGGGTGGTCTTTCTTCCCTCGATAGCATGATGTGCTAACCCAGGGCCTCTTTCTACCTTTTCTGCACCCTATGACCCCTTCCCAAATTACTCCAGAGTTTATATTCTGCCATCTCAGGAAACAGCAGTCAAAGTGAGTCATGACAGGGTCCTTCGTGGCAGCCTGAATGGAGGGGACACCATGATCCAGGACAGGGAAGGAGTGTGCTTGGCTTTGCTTTGCGATGCTATGTCTGCAGTGCCTGTGGAATGTTCAGGTGGAAATGTCAAGCGAGCAGTTAGAAATGTGTATCTGGGAATTAGGAGAGATTTGGACATAAGAGAGACAGGTGGTAATTGGAGCTGTCAGAATCAATAATGGGGTGGGGAACACTGAATTGTGGGAATCCTGGGGTCTCTAAGAAGGCAGACACTTAGAGACTTGGTGGAAAGTGTTCGCAGAGCTGCCCACCTGGTGACCCATCTGAGAAAAGCTCCAATCCTTTCAAGCCCAGCCCATCCCAGGCTGGTGTGAATAGCCGGGAAAGGGGTTCCCATGTGGAGTTCAGGGGCTACCAGGAGAGGCTGTGAGCCAAAGGAGGACCGCAGAGCGCAGCAGCTAGGGGTGTAGGCAGTGGACACAGAGCATGTGTTCCAGTCCCAGCTCCGCCAGGTGAGGGCTGTGTGTCCTTGGGATCAGAATCCTCACTGACACAGGAGGAGCTGGGCTTAGCCACCTCGTACAGTGTTAGAAGAATCCCTTGAAAGGTTAGGCACCATTTCCAGCCCATAACACATGCTCAAGGGACATGGCCATGATTATTGTAATGACAGAGGGTGAGCAGAACCCAGCTGGGCTGGCAAGGAATGAGCACCGGTGGCCCAGAGCCAAGAGGGCCGTCTGTGGTTGAGGGTTAGAGCCGGGAGGGTGCACCAGGCACAGAGCTGAGGTCTGACCCCACTGGGAGCGGAGCTGAGGCACTCAGATGCCCTCTGCCACAGCTCTATTGGCGGCAGACCTCAATTCTCTGCCACTTTGAAACAGGCTCTGGAGAGGAGCTGAAAGGAAAGCAGAAAACTCTATTTATTGTTAGTTTTTAAAAATAAAATAGAAAGGAGCTTTCCAAGGGCATGTTGGTGGGTTTTATCATTTGTGAGGAGAACAAAACTTGTCTTTATCAACATTCTGTCTGTCTGTGAGGCTGGGCCAGCAAAGGGGAAGACCAAATGTTAAGTCATAACATCTAACGCCTTGTTCCCAGTGCGACTAGCATTGAAGGGTGTTAATAGGCTGAGCTTTTGTCAGCAGAGCCAAGACAATTTCCAGGCCAAAATGAATGATGGAGCCAAGATCACAAAAGGGCCGCCTCGTGCCAACGGGCAGGAGATCACAGTGCACCAGGTGGTCCCGCCCAAGTGGTGCAGAAGGAAGAAAGCAGGACTCCTGTGCCAGGCATGAACACGGCAGCAGAGCCTCCAGAAGAGTCTGCGGCCGGGTTGCCCTCCTTGCCTTTTCTGCCTGGTATGTGAGTTTGCTTTGGGAACAACAGGAGTGGCGTGACTGGAATCCGTCTTGCGTGGTCTTTCCTCAGATGATTTAGAATTAGTTCAACCTGTTTTCAAAGAGTATACCCCAATGACAGCACAAAAGCACTATCTTGAATTGCTTTCCTGTCCCCAGGTGGAGTGGAGAAGGCAATGGCAACCCACTCCAGTACTCTTGCCTGGAGACTCCCAGGGACAGAGGAGCCTGGTGGGCTGCAGTCCATGGGGTCGCAGAGTCAGACACGACTGACGCGACTTAGCAGCAGCAGCCCCCGGTGGAGTGGGTGGGTGTCGGTAGCTGACTCATTACTCTCTCAGAGGGGTCCTTTGTTTCTAAAGCTACCTAGGATGGTTACAGCAATAGAACTCTAAGCCCAAGTAAGCTTTGCATAAAAATGCATTCGACTTCAGAGAAAACACATAATGCTGATCAACAGTAACCCTGGATGGCAGAGTTGATTAAGAGATCACACCTGCATGGGAGCAGGCTCTAAGAAACCAGATGGATCGAGCTCGACAAAGGCCACTTAGACTGCGCTTTTCTATGCAGGGGAGCTGATACTGATTAAGCACCTGAAATTAATGGGCGAAAGGCTGTTCACACGCAGAGGAGCAAGAGCAGGCAAAGGTGGTAACACTGCAATCGCTCCAAGTCGTAGGCGTTTAGAACCTAATTTTAGAAACATCCTGGTGGGCTCATGTGCTTTTGTCATTGGGAGTCAGTAATTGAATTTTCTGGATGTTTTGACCAGTATATAACTTTGTGAAGCCGATTACGCAGCAGAACACGATTTTTAGTCTGACCTTAAAAACATTACCTTCCGCTGTGTTATTAGGAAACATGCAGAGAGTGCTGCCCTCCTAGCTGCACTTGCTCTGGGGGAGAGGAAAGGAAAAACACCGCCTTGCTCTGCCTTGTAACCTAGTAAGATTCATTTAGATTCTATGCAGATCATTTAATAACAGATTTTGTAAAACCTTAACATAAGGAGCCACCATAAAACGTATTATCTTTTATTACCCATACAGAGAATGACATTTTAGATGGTAATAAATTGAAACCCAAGAAAAGCTATTTGCTTTTGGAGAGCACTTGGCGGGTGACAGGAACACTGGTCTCCCGATTTTATATTGTGGCAGATACGACCCCCCAGGGTCACCCGAGGCAGCCCCCAGATGGGCTTGCTGAGGCTCCTCTGAGCGACAGCCTCTGGTCCTCTTTCTCTGAAAGGTCGTTCCTGTCCAAACCTCTCTGCTGAGGACCGGGTTGTCCCGCCTTTGTCGGTCCCCATTCCAGCTCATACAGTCAGGGTGTGTGACAGGCTAGGAGCTGAGCCCAGGCTGGGGACCTGCCCTGGGGCGCCTGCCACGAGGTGGGGGAGCCCAGTCCTCCAGTATCAGAGCCAGCCAAGCTTCCCTCAGTGTGGCTTCCTCTCCAACAGGGCAGGACTTCCCCTGCTTGCCCCAGAAAGCCAGAGCCTCATCACCTTGCCCCGCATCTGCACAGTCAGCCTTCTAGAGACCGGCTCAGCCTGACCAACCTTGCCCAGGCCCCGCCTTGGGCCTCTAATCTCTGCAACCTAGAAGAGCATCCCTGAAGCCATGCTTTCTGAGTGGCAGTCCACATCACCACCCTTTGATTTACTCATCCATCATATATTAACAGAGAGTGCCGGGCACTGGGCTGGCTGTGTGACTTTTCCCCATAGTGGTTACAATTAGCTCAGTTTATTTTCAAGCAGTATAACCCAGTGGCCATGTAAAGGCAGTGTCCTGGAACGTGTGTGTCTCAGAGGACCAGATGTTGTCCCCAGCAGGACAGGAGTAAGTTAGAGGCAGGGTCCTTGCCTCCATTGAGGGCTGTCATGAATTCTCAGTAAGTAACTGACATACTGAAAACCATATACTTTGAAGAGAAGGTTCTCCAATAAACTGATCCAGTATTTACCCCTTTGTAGATGGGAGGAAATTCATCTCCTCTTCTTACTAGACAGACTTTGTAGGAAAGGTCTGGTTGACATTACACTTCAAAGGACTGAAATGGAAATATTTCCCAGAGGAAAGATAGCGAATGCTATTCTGGGAAGGTGGGCAGTCCTGAGGAAGGGGGCAGCTGGGAGTGAAATGAAGATGGCAGCTGGCGACAACGAGCACCACAGCGGCGGGTGGGAGGCAGCACCTCGGCTCCCCAGCATGCCTGACAAGCAACCTCAGAGAAGCCACATCCATTCCCTGTGGCTGCCGTAGCAAGACCACAAAGTCTGTGGCTCAGACAGCGCACATTTATTATCTCACAGTTCTGGAAGTTGAAAGTCCAAAGTGAGTTTCACTTGGGTGAAATTAAGGTGTCGGGGGCCCTGATTCCTTCCGGGAGCTCTGGGTAAAAATGTATCACCTTGGCTCTCCCACCTTCTGGAGGCCCCTGCATTCCTTAGCCCATGGCCCCCTCCTCCATCTCTCCATCTGTAAGTCCAGCATCGTGCCATCTGCCTCTTCAAACCTCTGTCTCTCTCCTTCTGTTGCTGTATCGCCTTCTGCTCTGGAAGACAAAGCAGGCTCGAGGAGCAACCATGGTGCTGTTTAGTGTCTCACATGGAGTACATTTTTTTCTAGAAAGGGAAAAAAAAAAAAAGGAATATTTTGCACAGAGAAAGAAACTTCAGTTTCTATTTTTTGTTTAAATTACATCATAAACAAGTGAGTTTTAAGTTGAAATAAGGGTACATGTTGACCTGCATTTCAACAGGTGTTCATTCAGAACGATGCTAATCTAAGCGTGGGCCTCAGGTCAGCAGCAACAGCATTTCCTAGAAGCTTTCTGGAAAGGCACATCCTTGGGCCCCAATCTAGACCTTCTGAATTGTAAGCACCATAAGTGGGCTGAAAATCTGTGTTTTAATGCAGCCCCCAGGAGCTTCTGATGCAAGCAAAGCAAGTTCCAGAAGCACCAATGGAGACATTCTCTCTTAAGCACCTGCTATGTACCAGGCATAATGTTGCCATGGCAATTCAGGACCAAAAGATTAGAAAAAACAGGCTAATGTAGTGAACACTGTGTGTATATATATATATATATATATAGAGAGAGAGAGAGAGAGAGAGTATGCTATATATATAATATAGTAAACAGAAAAATATATAAAAACCATAGAGAAAGAACACTTTAATAATATTTTTTTTACTTAAACTTTTAGGGGTCTGTACTTGCACATGCTCAGATCCACCCCAAACTAGCTGTATGTTTTTGGACATTCCCGAACTCTGTTCCCTCAGACTGGGAGTTCCTTGAAAGTGGGATAGACCAGGTGATGTCTGAGGTCCTTTCAAGAAACAATAGTTCATGTCTCTTTGCGTCACAGACCTTGACTCCAGCCACGCCAATGGCCCTGTGTTAGCTGGACCTCCTTGCTGGTTCTCAAGGTCCTCTTCCCTCTTTGAATTCTCTGCCCTCACAGCCTCCTTCGAAGCCCAGCTCCAGCCTGCATTGACCTGAAGCCACGTAAAAACCGCAGTACCCCTCCCAGCTGCAACGTTCACATCTGAACCTCGGACCACACATTCCGCACACCCTGCCTGTTGCCTTGTGGAGCTAGTTCGCATGTGTTACCTTCAACCAAGCTGTGCCTTCCTTGAAAGTAGAGAATATACTTTATACTTCTTGTTCCCAGGGTGTCCTGAACAGATTCAGAATCAGCCTTCAATCCTTATTAAACGGTTGAATTTAAGAGTGTTTTAGGATTAATAGTCTCTCATCTTCTTCCACAGAAATTCACTTCCACGTCATGACCCCATTCCTAATCCCACAGTAGGAGACTCTCCTCTTCAGTGCCGTCCCTTCCTCCCCACTGGTGTCTGGGCTAAGTGGCCTTTCCTTTGCAATAACCACAGCTCTCTTCCTACTCCCATCTCATTCTCCTGAAATCTACTGACATCACCTCGGAATTTCCTAGCACCAGATTTGTCTCCCTTGTTGCTACTCTCTAGCACAGAGCCTAATATGTGCTCAGTATTTAATAGAAAGAGAAAGAGAAGTCGCTCAGTCATGTCCGACTCTTTGCAACCCCACGGACTGTAGCTTATCAGACTCCTCCATTCATGGAATTTTCCAGGCAAGAGTACTGGAGTGGGTTGCCATTTCCTTCTCCAAGTACTTAATAAATATTTGGTAAATTAAATAACCTTCATACAGCCTTTCTGAGCACCCCACATCCCGGCTCCCTTCTCACAGACCTTAATTGCTACACTTCCATAACACTTATCTCATCATACTGACATACTTGCTTTTTGTTTTTTTATCTAAAAATGCACTGAAAGCAGGGTCTGTATCATCATTCACCAGTTATTGGAACCTAGTAGACACTATATAAATGTTTCTGTGGATCAACCTGAATGTCAAATATTTGCTGCCATGAGTCTGAAGGGGGTGATTTTCCAGGTATCTTATGAATGCCTTTAGCATTTTATTTACCGTAACTCATCAGTAACATCAGAAGAGGTCCACTTCACCTGGAAATGTTTTATTTGATTTTGGTGTCCCTCAACCCGAAATCGCTTAGGTTACTCCAGCTGCATGTGTCTAAGAGGCAGTGTTTACATCCCCTGCTGCTTCCCCACCCTGCTGGCTCTGTCAGCAACCAGTAAATCTGGGGAAATGAGCTCTGCCTTCTCCCTACCCACCAGACCCCAGCCGGCAAGAAAACAGCAGGTGACAGCCACGTACATGAATGTTCACATTAGCATCAAGCAACACGGTGAAAGGCGGCTAAAGACAAACACAAGTCAAACCCAACTCACCCTGTTGGCTAGGAAGGTGGAGAATGTCCCTCCCCACCTGCGGTGAGAAGAGGGCAGCGTTCACAAAGGGATGTATGGTCCTGCCGGATTTATGGACTACCTGGCCCCCATCTTACATAGCCATAGTGGGTAAATCAAACCCCAGACAGACAGCAACTCATTCTGCTCCATATAATGCGCTCAGCCATCTGTTTGCAATAGTTATAGACCAGGTGTCAGGCGCAGCTAACCTGGAGAAGAATGCAGTCTCTGTTCAGGTGCCATACTGCAAGGAGTCTTGCTTTGCTCAGCTTCTCCGGGCAAAACCAATGAGTAAATAAGTTAATGAACTGCACTATATCCTTGCTATAAATCTCATGTTAATATTTCTCATTAACAATACCTTTAATGTTAGACAGCAAAGGGATCTATTGAAAAAGACTCCTACAGATTTCCTTGACCCTTCAAGCACTGTTTATAAGCTGGAACCAAGTCTTACCAGCTCATAGGAACCTATTGTGTATTTCACTTTCCAGCTATGCATTCAATGACGTCATGTTGGTAGCTTGAAAGCAGTCATGGTTAAGAGTATTTAAACCACCAAAACAAAAGTCTACTGTGTAAAATCTGCAAGTCAGGAGCATATGCTGCTAAACTTTTATGGGCACACCACTCTTTGTAATTCATTGTTTTATAAAAATGCAACTATAATTGATTAATTAGTACGCAACAACAATGTGCCAGGCACTGAATTAGCAGCTGGGAGATAAAACTTTAAATAAGCCAAGGCCCCTGCCTCACGGAACTCAAGTGATCAGAGTCAACATAGCCAATAAACAAGTAATCAATAAACAAGAATATTACAGACTGTGATTTTTGTTATTGTTCAGTCGCTAAGTTATGTCCAACTCTTTGTAACCCAATGGACTGCAGCACACCAGGCTTCCCTGTCCTTCACCATCTCCCAGAGTTTGCTCAAACTCATGTCCATTGAGTCAGCGATAATATCCAACCATCTCATCCTCCCTCATCCCCTTCTCCTCCTGCCTTCAATTTTTCCCAGTATCAGAATATTTTCCAGTGAGTCAGCTCTTCACATCAGGTAGCCAAAGTATTGGAGCTTAGCTTCAGCATCAGTCCTTCCAATGTATATTCAGGCTTGATTTCCTACTGCTGGAGAAAAACTGTTATTTATTGCAGCATAACAAATTACTCCAAAATGTAGTAACTTAAAACAATGGATACTTACTATCCCAGTTTCTGTGTTCAGGAGTCTGGACGTGGCTTAGCTGTGTCTTCTGCTTTCTGGACTCTCACAAAGCAGCCATCCACGTATTAGTCCAGAATTTCAGTCTCACCAGGTATGCCTGGGGAAAGATCCACTCCAGGCCCATGCAGTGCTTGTTGGCAGCCCTCCATTCCTTCTAGCTGGTCTTGTAGGCCTCCCTCAGCTTCTTGCCACATCCTTAGAAGACTTTCCAAAGATTCTACTGCATAATAACAGCATCCATGTACTCACTCCAGGCTCCGTGCTCAGCACTTTATATTATCTGTTTTCATCCTCACCTATCCTAGAAGTCTTATTATTCTCCCCATTTGAACAGGTGAGGAGACTCAGACAAGGAGAACATAAGCAACTTGACCAGGTCCACTCAGCTTCTAAGAGGTGGAGCCAAGGTAACAGTCACTGGCCAAATGCCGACTGTTCCTCCCTAAGTGACAGCTCCCCATTATGCAATGAGATCCCTGCCTTCATAGAGCATCAATACAATGAAGAATGACCATCGAAAATGAGCATGAATTCACCGAGAGGAGAAAGAGGGGGAAGAAAAGTCAAAAGTAAGAAAAAGTAGGGTATAGTAGAAGAAAATCCAGTCTGGACAAAGTATGAAAGGAGGTGCAGAGGGCGGCTCAAGTTGAAGCAAGAGAAGGAGGGGGCACCAGGTGGGTTAACGGCCAATCCTTCCTCCATGTAACAGTTCCTTGTTGACTTTCCCCCACAGCTACCATTATGCTTGTTATTAGTGATAAATGTTCCGTTAAATGCTCACTCGTATGGCAGTCGAGGTAGCTGTATAAAACATCAAGGGTCTGGTGATTGATTATATGCCATGTTTAATGACACAGTTTGATTCTTTTTTTTTTTTTCAAGATAAAATGTTTGGTTTTCAAATCAGTGTGATTGGTGAACTCAGCCCATGGCTGTGGAGATACACCCGAGGCTTTTTCTTGCAGACACACCATCTTCCTTTTGTTTCTAGGATATATATTAACTGGTAGCGAATCAACACCCAGGAGGAGATGGCAAATGCAATAGAAATGCATGACTGCAGAATTCAAACCAGGAGAGCAGCTTGCCTCTCAGATATGTCTTACAGATCAGATAGCTTAAAATAAAATCAAAGCAGGCAATTTAATTCTCCCAGTTTTGACACAGTGCTTCTCTTGGTCCAAATAAAATCCTATCTCCTTGAGCTAGAGTTCCCCAAAGGATGAGCCATTCCCTGAGAGTAAATGGCTCTGGTTTGGATATGCTCAGACCTTTGAGATATAATTTAGTTCAGGGAAACAGTAGTATATCATCATTATCAATAATGAAAGTGAGTTGGCCAGCTTGTGTGCTGCGTACCGGCTGGGTGTTGGGGTCAAAGGCATGGTCCTTGCCCTTGAAAACTTTGTCATCCACTTGGGGAAATGGTAAATGGGCATCAAAATAAGGCCAAATGGGAAACATAGCCTTCAAATTAGTCAGGGGAGGACAAGCACTGTCATAAACTGCCCTTAACCCTGAGCAAAGGCTCATCTCTTGTTCACATCCCAGCCTACAGCGTGTCAGCGAAGGGTCTCTGTGCCACAGTCACGTGGAGATCCGGGCTTCTTCCTTCTGGGGAATAGAAAACACAGAGGATTATGCGGGTGCTTTAGGGGCCAGATTAGTCCATCTCTTCTGCCCACATTCCATTGTCCAGAATCGGTCACACAGTTCGTAAGGTCCAGCTGCACGTGCGTGCTAAGTCTCTTCAATCTTGTCTTATTCATTGCAACCCTGTGGACCATAGCCCGCCAAGCTTGTCTGTCCGTGGGATTCTCCAGGCAAAAATACTGGAGTGGGTTTCCATTTCCTTCTCCAGGGGATCTTTCTGGCTCAGGGATCGAACCCAAGTGTCTTACATCTCCGGCATCGGCAGCCGGGTTCTTTACCACTAGCACCCCCTGGGAAGCCGCCCCGCAGTCAAAAGAAATAGGATTGGGTAAACAAGTAAAAGTCTTCACCACAGTTTCCTTTAATTGCAAGCAACCCCAGAATCGATTCTGGCTGACTTCAGGGCCAAGAAGAACCTCCTGAATAAACCCCAGGGTGTGTTACAGAATCCAGGGGAGAGTTGCAGTCAGGAGCCAGCATAGTCCCACATCTCAGGCACTCTTCCTATTGGAGCTGATCACACCCAACTCCCCGCTGAGCCCTGAATCAACTGAGAGTGTTTAAACATAATAGCAAAATATCTGTCAAATATTCAAATGAAAAATATATGTATTGAGGGATAGCAGTGTGGTATTGCTTTTGTGTTAAATTTATCAGATCTCGACTGGATTAAAAAACATCTTTCAAATTTCACATGACATAAAAGACTAAAACAACTCACAGTGCTATGAAGGAAGTGCAGTATAAACAACTCTAAACTTCAGTTGGTGCTTTCTCACTTGTAAAATGGGAACAATAAATGCAACTTAACATGCTCGTTGAAAAGACTGACACTGGTTTCTGAAAAGCAGAGTAATCTGATGCCTGGTCCAGATTGTTCAGTTCCTAAGGCTGTTATCTTTGCCCTAATCTCATCATCAGATTTAGCCTCATTTCCAGATCAGTTCCATGAGGCCACTGTGAAATGACATATAATGGATATAAACATCAAATGTGCAATGTGTACCCAAACCCTGGACTTTGAACATTCTGGAATATATCACATGCCCCCTTAAACAAGGACAGAAAATAGATTCCATCCCCACAGCCAACTCCAGTCCATGCATAAGGACTGTCCTGCTGGGAGAGACTCCAAAGGTACATCTGTCCACCACAGCTGAGACTGCTGCCCAAGGTGGGGTGCTGCCCTTCCAGGCACCTGCCCTGAGGGAGGGAGCACACCGCTCCAGCCGAGCACAGGCCGGCCACCTGTCCCAAGCAGCGACTCCAGTCTAAATGCCATCCTCTCTGTTGTGTTTTTGCCTCGTAGACGCTGGAAAATCCCAAGTATGAACTGATCATTGAGGCTCAAGATATGGCAGGACTGGATGTTGGATTAACAGGCACGGCCACAGCGACAATCATGATCGATGACAAAAACGATCACTCACCAAAGTTCACCAAGAAAGAGGTAAACCCCTGCTGAGCACCCCTCGCGGTCATGGCCGTGATTGCTGATTAACATTGATTCCTTGAACCACAGCCCTGCTGGCTCCCTGTTTGCAACATCAAAGCTCTCCTTTGTGGAGAGAAGATGGTGTTTTGCCAGAATAGTTTTCTACATTTTTATCTTTTTTTTTTAAGTGGAAAATACCAGAGCATTATGATTCAAAAGCATTGAATCTTGTTAAAGTCCATAAGAAAATAACTTTTAATGCCAAAGTGCCACTTTCATAGTTTTATCGGTGTTATTTAGTGCTGAATTATGCGAGTCCTATTGTGGTTTTAGCATAACAATAACTATTTTTTCAGCAAGTACAGATTGAGGGGCCAGACGGAACAGCAGCAAGAAGGTAAAGCAGATTTTCTTGGCAATAACTGGGCGGCCCAGGAGCTTATAAATAACAACCAAGTTAGCTCGTCTGGGAGAGCAGTTATTTATTTGCGGCTCCTGTGCTTTTATGATTGTGGATCGCGGTTGTGGTTTCCCATCTATTCCAACGGAATAGTGTTTGCGGACAGGCTGAGTATGCAAGACCGGATCCAGCTGCTGAGTATGTGTCCAGACTAAGAAGTCATTGGCACCATACCTCAGAAGGCAATGTGACGGTCTTGGTTTCTTTGGGGGTCAGGACCAGAGCCAAGAACTTAACACCCCTCTTATAGACCAAGAGCATAGCATCAGTCATGGCAGCCCCCGTTTGCCAAACCTTTCCTGTATATCCACCACCACCACCTCAGGGCTCTCCACCTGTGATCCATTGTCTCAATTGATCGTGTGAGGTTGGCTTCATGAGCCACATTTTTTAAGCAATCAGAGAGCTTATTAAAAGCTCAGAGAATCTGGGTCTCCAAGGTCTTGGGCAGAACATGTAGCAGAAGTGGGATGTGAGCACCACGCCCTGTGAACCATGCTCTCAGCCCCAACACTGCACTTCCTTGCCCACTGTTGATGTTTCCTCCCCTCCCAGGCACTCAGAGAAGACACTCAGGTCTGGACTGGCAACTGTGCACCCCTCTCTCACATGTCCCAGGGCCACCCCCGATGACCCTTCCCAGCCCCTTGGCTCCCCAGTGACCTCTGCACATCAGCAGCCCCGCCTGACTCATCCAGGAGATGGAAATTTCCCCCTCGCCCAGTGGCATCTTGGACACTCAGGGGTCTAACCTCAAAACAGCAAAGTCCACATAGCTGATGTGGTCCATTCTATCGCTCCCACAACACTGCTTCTGTAACTGCTAAAATAGATTGCATATTATTCCCATGTTTCTCAAACTATGCTCCAAGAAATTCGTTCCACAAGTTGTATCATTGTAGAGGGGGAGGTGGAGGGAGATTTCAGGGTCAGAGAAATCTGGAGAGCACTGAGAGGAATGGTATGCAGGGTTTCTTTTACTACAGGGCTTCTGGGCACCTTTACAATGCTTTGTGTTTCTCCAAGGGGTAGGTATGGTGTGTAAGCTTTCTCAGGCTCATTTGGCCTGGGGATAATTTTTCCTGGACCACCTCATCGTGTCTCATTGAGCTGGTGTTCCTAAGATATTCAGTGGGAGATATTGGTTGATCTGTAAAATTTCTCAGGAACCTCTTTAAAAAGAATAACTCAAGACACTGTGAAATGGTCAGTATAGACATAGTAATGACACTAGAAATTGGATAACTCCAATCTGAAATAAGAAAACCTATCCATGTTACCAAAAAGGTGATGTTAATTAGTTATATCAGTGGAGGCTGAATTGAGCTCAGCTTGTGTTCCTAGCTATGGGCTAAATACTGTGAGAGGCTCTTGTTGTTGATATTGTTGTTAATACCACTGAATTTAAGGAAAGATTTAACATAGATCTGAAGTAAAGTAAGAGACCTTGAGTAGCATAATGTATTCACCTGTGAATATTGGGAAAGCACAGAACTGTCTTCAAATGGACATTGGATAATGAGCTTGAGATTCCCACGGGGCAGAGCTGACATCACAACTTGTATGGAGACACAAGTAACAAAATGAGAAAAATGGGAAGCTAGTACTTCACATTCTCTCTCTTAGATGTTAGATGTCCAAAAGAGTCTTTGCCAATGCTGGGCAAATCAAATTCACAACTAAATTATCTAGTGTGTTCCAGGAAGGCTGCTGTTCTTTGTCATTGAGTGGGGGGTTCATACACTGTGGACGCCAGAACACTAGAGGCAGTGAAAGAGATGTGATGGGGTGAGCTCTAGACCAGAAGGGGATTCAAAGCCCACCTATAAGCCATGTGATCTCAGCATGTTCACCATCCATGTTCTCATTTTGTCACCTGTTAGTGGGGCTGATCATAAAGCCCACCTCACTGAGTTCTTGTGAATGTTAAATGAGCTGATGGTGACAAGCACTACTTCTTGTGACCTCGACTTCTCTAGAGTGTTGGTGGTGAGGATGTGGTGGTAATTTAAAAAGTGGCAGAGAGGAGAGTGGGGTAAAGGCAGTCATGAGGAAGACGGTGAGGAAGGTGGTGGTGAGGAAGATGGCAGCAGTGAGCAAGACGATGGTATGATAAATGACATCATTTCTAAAATTCAGAAGGCCAACCAAAATTCTTATCTAAAGGGCTGTCTTCCCTCCATGTTGAAAAGCTGCTATTTTCCTTTAAAGTGATCTACAAACCTGCTCAAACACTTCAAAATACGTGATTAAGACCCTCCCATGATTAAGGGAGAAGTAATTCTGAAGAAGAGAGGGCAGAAACTGTAAAACTCATCACTGTGGGAAAAAGCAAAGACATCTGAGAGAAGCCTGTTAGGTGAAGAAGGGATGGAGACTCAGTCCAAAGATGGTCTTGGGTGTGAAAGAAGTCAAACAGGATGAACTCAGAAAAGAAAGTAACAGGGACCTGTGATCCTGAAGCTGAAATAATTTTTAGAGATAAAGGTCAGGGCTCAGTCATCCCAGGATGGAAACGGTGGTCATTCAAGGTTGAAAGGATCTAGAAACCTGTCCAAGAAGATGTTGTTTTATGTAAGTTTCTTCATATACAAGGACATTTTTTAGGAAATTCATGAAAATATTAATAGATGATTGTTGTCTTTTTTTTAATTTCTACTTTATATGATCTTTCATCTCCAGAAAAATGAATTTTTTTATCTGTTTAAAAGAGGAGTTTCAGCTGGCCAAAAATTACAGACTGCAAATAGTGTGGTGTTAAATGAGATAGAGGTGTAGTTTCTCTCACATGAAAGTCTCTGGGTCAACAGTGCCAGGCCAACATGGCAAGACCATGATATTGTCAATTTACTGTGTTCCTCTTAACCTTTCTTCTCTGCCTTCCCCAAAGCTGCGTCATGGTACAGTAGGGTCACTGCAGTGCCAGCCATCATGTGCATGTAACAGATAAAAAGAAGCAGGAAATGAGAAAGGCAAAGGAGAACCTATCACCTAAGTAAAACATCCTCTAAAGAACTTCCCCAGAAAGTCAAATGACATCTACTTGAGTCTCCTCAGCCTTCTTTATCTGTAAGGGATATTGAGAAACAACGCCAGCTGTCTTTAGTTGGCAGGTTGCAGCCCCTGATAATATAGAGGTTGGTACTGAGGAAGGAGATGTTGTATTTTTAAAGTTATTTTAAACAGCAAATAGTGCATCCTGAGATCATTTGTTCCCCTGTGAGTATTCACTTTGACTGTAAGCTTGCTGAAAAGTGAAGCCCACACCTCTTTTATTTTCTGTTGCATTCCCAGTTGTCACTCAACAATCCAGTACCTGCTGAATGTTTCCTGAAGATAATTTTAACTTGAGAACACTGTCCTTGGGTGTGAGGAACCAAGTGCTGTAAATTGTTACTGATATATGAAATCAATCTTAGTCATTGATTTTCATGAAAATTTGGGTTAGAAGCACTAGTCTCCCTATGGAGAGTCTTCTGTGAGTTTTCCTAATAGTTTTTACACATGGCTTTAACTGTTAATGTTTACTTGTTAGCTGTGGCTTTTCTAGATTAGGTATTTGGAAATGACTTTAGGGAATACAGATAAACTCTCCAAACCCACAGTCTGAATTATGGTTGAGAATCTCAGTCCAATTTAGAGCAAAAGGACTTGTCCATTTCTCTCTAAATTTTTTTTAAGAAAAAAATGTGTTATTTGTTCCTTATAGCATAGTTAATGTTCAACACATATTTTCAACAAATATTTTCACATAAACCCCAGGATTGGGGGATTAATTAAATCACTATTGATTTTCAAAGAATGTATTTGCAAATAATTATAACATTTTAAAATGTTTTCATTCATTTATTCTATCAATTGATTTTCAAGTTTTACCTTAAAATGGAAATTGGTAATGAAGACTTAATAACTTAGGAATTTTTTTTTACCTACTTGATGAATTCTTTTTAAAGTAAATATTTTAATGTTCAAACTATAACAGTA
This sequence comes from Bos grunniens, assembly GCF_055505025.1. Taxonomy (NCBI): domain Eukaryota; kingdom Metazoa; phylum Chordata; class Mammalia; order Artiodactyla; family Bovidae; genus Bos; species Bos grunniens. The sequence goes on from NC_141182.1 coordinate 10,157,518, forward strand.
CAATACCTGTAATAAAAATGGTGTAAAAAAAACTTAAAAGGCCCCGTTTTTCTGGAAACTGAGAGATGGGTAATTGATCCAGTTTTCATAAAAGGGTAAAGATAAACAGTGTAAGCTGGGAGTCAGCAAGTTGAAACTGAGTCACCAGCAGATACTTGCATTAAGTGACCAAGAAGGTACTGGGGTCTAGTCTGCATTCACAAAAGTCAGTGTCGGGCCTTGAAGGACTTCGATGCTTCAGGAGTCTTATCTTTTCTTTGCAATACTGGTTTTCATAATAAAAATATTGTACTAATTATTTATTAATTAGCTGCCTAATTCACCCCATAATACTTTTTCCTCTTACATGTTTAACTGAAAACTCTGTGGTCTCTTCTTTATGTAATAATTATGTAAAGACATTTTCTTCAGAAGGGGAACAATAAGTCTAATCTTTTCTCTAGCAGCATTGATAGAAGCTTGCTCTGTATTGTTGAGAGTTTAGAAATATTTTTTCACCTTTACTACATTATTGGAAAACTCATGTGAAATTGAAAAATTGTGGTTATATATAAGAACATCTGTATCAAGTTTCTATCATATAGATATATATATAGCTCTGCAGTGTCAAATGTTCTTGTATAAAGACCAATCTTTAAACTGATGACACTTGTAATCATGTCACCCACATCATTGTTTTGAGGCAGTTTAAGATTTTTGTATGTTGGTATTGCAGGTAAATCACAAGAAATTTACATCTCTACCAGTGTGTTCATTTTGACTCACTGCCTCTTCATTTGTAAGTTTATTAATCAAGGAGCCATTTTATTTATCACATTAGAACTTTACTTTTTTTCCTCTAAATGAAATATCTGAAGCAAGATGTCAGGATAACATCAATGTACACAGAAATCCCTTGCATTCCTATACACTAACAATGAGAAAGCAGAAAGAGAAATTAAGGAAACAATTCCATTCACCATTGTGATGAAAAGAATAAAATACTTAGGAATAAATCTACCTAAAGAAACAAAAGACTTATATATAGAAAACTAAAACACTGATGAAAGAAATCAAAGATGACACAAATAGATGGAAAATATACCATGTTTGTGGATCAGAAGAATCAATATAGTGAAAATGAGTATCTATAGATACTCCAAAGCAATCTATAGATTCAGTGCCATCCCTATCAAGCTACCAACAGTGTTTTTCACCGAACTAGAACAAATAATTTCAAAAATTTGTATGGAAATACAAAAAACCTCAAATAGCCAAAGCAGTCTGAGAAAGAAGAAAGAAACTGGAGGAATCAACCTGCCTGACTTCAGACTACACTACAAAGCTACAGTCATCAAGACAGTATGTTACTGGCACAAGGACAAAAATATAGATCAATGGAACAAAATAGAAAGCCCAGAGATAAATTCACACACCTATGGACACCTTATCTTTGACAAAGGAGGCAAGAGTATACAATGGAGAAAAGACATCTCTTTAACAAGTGGTGCTAGGAAAACTGGTCAACCATCTGTAAAAGAATGAAACTAGAACACTTTCTAATACCATACACAAAAATAAACTCAAGATGGATTAAAGATCTAAATGTAAGACCAGAAACTGTAAAAGTTCTAGAGGAAAACATAGGCAAAACACTCTCTGACATAAATCACAGCAGGATCCTCTATGACCCACCACTCAGAGTAATGGAAATAAAAGCAAAAATAAACAAATGGAACCTAATTAAACTTAAAAGCTTCTGCACAACGAAAGAAACTATAAGCAAGGTGAAAAGACAGCCTTCAGAATGGGAGAAAATAATAGCAAATGAAGCAACTGACAAAGAATTAATCTCAAAAAATATACAAGCAGTTCATGCAGCTCAATACCAGAAAAATAAATGACCCAATCAAAAAATAGGCCAAAGAACTAAACAGACATTTCTCCAAAGAAGACATATAGATGGCTAACAAACACATGAAAAGATGCTCAACATCACTCATTATCAGAGAAATGCAAATCAAAACCACAATGAGGTACCATCTCACACCGGTCAGAATGGCTGCTATCAAAAAGTCTACAAGCAATAAATGCTGGAGAGGGTGTGGAGAAAAGGGAACCCTCTTACACTGTTGGTGGGAATGCAAACCAGTACAGCCACTATGGAGAACAGTGGGGGAGATTGCTTAAAAAACTGGAAATAGAACTGCCTTATGACCCAGCAATCCCACTGCTGGGCATATATACCAAAGAAACCAGAACTGAAAGAGACATGTGTACCCCAATGTTTATCGCAGCACTGTTTACGATAGCCAGGACATGGATGCAACCTAGATGTCCATTGGCAGATGAATGGATAAGAAAGCTGTGGTACATATACACAATGGAATATTACTCAGCTGTTAAAAAGAATGCATTTGAATCAGCTCTAATGAGGTGGATGAAACTTGAGCCTATTATACAGAATGAAGTAAGTCAGAGAGAAATACACTAATACAGTATATTAACACATATATATGGAATTTAGAAAGATGGTAATGATGACCCTATATGCGAAACAGCAAAAGAGACACAGATATAAAGAACAGACTTTTGGACTCTGTGGGAGAAGGCGAGGGTGGGATGATTTAAGAGAATAGCATTGAAACATGTATATTACCACATGTGAAACAGATGACCAGTCCAAGTTCAGTGCATGAAACAGGGCACTCAAAGCTGGTGCACTGGGACAACCCAGAAGGATGGGATGAGTAAGGAGGTGGGAGAGGGGTTCAGGATGGGGGACACATGTGCACCCATGGCTGATTCGTGTCAGTGTATAGCAAAAACCACTACAATATTGTAAAGTAATTAGCCTCCAATTAAAATAAATAAATTAATTTTTTTAAGATTTTTGTATGTTGGTATTGCAGGTAAATCACAAGAAATGTAAATCTCTACCAGTGTGTTCATTTTGACTCACTGCTCTTCATTTGTAAGTTTATTAGTCAAGGAACTATTTTATTTATCACCTTAGAAATTTACTTTTTCCTCTAAATAAAATATCTGAAGCAAGATGTCAGGATAACATCAATGTACACTATTCCTTAACTTTATCATTTTTGCTTTCTGTAAACCAACAAAAGTAGAAAAGGATGACTTTAAATCGGTCTAGGATTGAGTTAGATCATCGTTGAGTTTCAGTCTTGAGTGAGGGCTATCATGGTTTCTCTTACTCTTAGGTACAGCCTCTCTGGAATTCTAACTGAAATATGGATACTTTTTACAAAGGCTTTTCCATCTTGGACACCCTGAATTTCAGTGGCCTTGTCAGCCCATGAGACTGTTGAAAGCTCTGCTCAGCTTCCTGGTCTCATAGCAGCACTTTCTACTCAGATTCTTAGCCTCTTGTCCCTGTGCCCTTATACTCTTACTCTGCCTTGAGAGTAAAAGCTTTATAAAGTGTTTGCTTTACTTCATTAACTTCCCTTCACAGCAGGATCTGGATTCTCAAGTTCCAGCTGCCTTGGTAGCTCTCTAGTGCTTTCAGATAGGTTGAGGGGAGAGGATGTGTAAAGTCCATATGCTTGAGCTACCCTAGATTTGAGGGGTGGTCTAAAAGAAGCTTGCCCCAGTCACTGTAAACAGAGAAAATTGTGGCTTAGCCTTTTACTCTGGATCATTAGGGAAAGGCAGTAGATGCTGTGTATATGGAATCCACTGTAGCACAAAACTTCATAATATATTCATTAAAAACGTGGGTCAGAGAAATGGAATTAAATGCTTTGACAGTACTCACCCCATCTTATACCCCGTTGCTTCATAATCAATTCATTTTACTGAAAAGATTAAAAACTTTGTGTCTCCTCATTGATACTGATAACCAAGAAATGACTCTAACACGGAGGAAACTGAACTACATCACTAGGGGCAGCCTATGCTTTCCTGGTCCTTCACTCGAGTTGATATGAATATCTGAGTTTTCTGAACTCTTCTAGATCTTTTCATATGTTCTTGGTAGTTTGATGGCCCCAGGTATAAAGCTAGTAAATGTACATTGTGTGTCATCTTTTACCAAAAATCTAATTGAAGTGAATATATTTACCCACTCCCCCAGGGTTCCACACCATATATTTGAGTGCTTTAAATAAAACTCTCTTACTTCCAGGCTTCCCGGGTGGCACTAGTGGTAAAGAATCTGCCTGCCAATGCAGGAGACACAGGAGACACGGGTCTTATCCCTGGGTCAGGAAGATCCCCTGGAGAAGGAAATGGCAATCCACTCCAATATTCTTGCCTGGGAAATCACATGGACAGAGGAACCTAGTGGGCTATAGTCCATGGGGTCACAAAGAGTTGGACACGACTGAGTGATGAAAAAACTCCTACTTCTGTAAGAGTTTGTTTCCCTTAAGAGAGCCTTTTAAATTCAGAGGTGGTCAGGACTAAACACTGACCACATAATTACACATTCTGCTTGCTCAACAGAGATTAATCCAGAAAGTCAATTACATATTTCTTAGAACATCAAACCCATTTCAATTATCTGACTCAAGTGACTTTTCTGGAAGTTGGAGTCCAAGACATTTTAACAACCAGATAAATCTTTAAAGATGATTAAATGTTATTTCAAATAGTCTGGACTCCCTCTTCCCATGAAGCTTTTTATAGCTATTATGGTGAAATATGCGATACATTTTGCTGTGATGCTGTGAAATAACATAACTGACAGTTTTCTGTGTGGCTGAAGTTTTAAATAAAACCAAACATACATTACTGGGATCTTTATCCCGTGTTTTGTGTGGCAGCTGGGGGCCTCCCAACACATACAGAAATGGAATATTTGGAGAGAATAGAAGAGTGTGACTTCACAACACAGATGCCACCAGCCCCCAACTGTGCAAACGGTCACCTCACTCCTGATGACATCAGTTCCTGGTCCACCTCTGTGCAGGTCCAACATCTTGTCCAAGGAACTCCAGAGCCCTCAATGGCAAATCTCATTCCCAACTTGCCATCTCATAACTGAAGAAGGGTTCGTTGCAAAACAGCCAATACCCATGTCCCCATTTATCTTCACCAGGAAGGGGTGAGTTCACTTCTTTCTTCTCCTGCTCCAAGCTTGTAAAAAAATACATGAAATCATCAACTAAGTCTCCTGGAGTTCAAATTTCAGAGGCACTTCAAACAGCAGATCTACAGCTGAATTTGTTGACTAAAAGAGAGTGAAGGAAAATGGTTGTTCAAATATAAGCAGTGCTCTATAAATAGAAGCCATCATCCAAACAAGAGTCTTCCAGCTAAAGAAAAGGGAGGTGGTGTGTGCGCTCCCAGATTTAATTGTTCAGTGACAGCAGGATGAGAAATCTTGCATTGTTGAAAACGCCCAAGTCGATTATACACTGTGTTTGTGATGTCAAAACACCTGGATTTGTTAAAGTGAAAAAATGTAATCTACCGGGTGGCTGGTTCTTCAAGCCTCCTGTAAAGGTAGACCAGACAGCCAGATGATTTATTGCATTAATCACTCCTTCATGATTATATTCATGATGTGTTGATCCCCATCTCTCCTGTGTGAACCTCTATGCAAATCCTGTGCCTTTGCGAACCCTCTGGTTACGCTCTGAGGGTCAGCAGCAACTCAGTGGCAATAAAAGCAGTTTTTTACTACAGCTGGCAGAGTCTCACCACAGAGCCACTCTGTGGCACGGGGCCTCTGAAGGCTTCATCCATCTGCTTCTGCTCAAAGACAATATCCTCACACCAAAAGCAACAGCCACAGAGCTGTAAAACATCAATTTTTTTTAACTCTATGAATGTAATATTACTACACCTCAAAATGCAGCTTGCAGAATGAGAATGCAAGAGTTCAAAAAGAGAAAGCCAAGAGCAACCCAAAGGAGATGAAATACCCATGCCCACGCTGCACCTGGAAACCATTTTGTGCTGAACAGTGTTAGAAACAAGAGCACCGGGTCTTAGCCTGGATGGTTTTAAACGTGGTCCACTTGGTCACCACCTACCTCCAACTCAGACCACGCTGAAGTTCTAGTTATCCCCCCAACCTGCCAGGCTTTAGGATGCCTCCATGCCACTGCACATCCCTTCTCCCTGGAATGCCTTTCTCTTCTTTCATACCTGGAAAGCTCCAATTTACGCTTTTTGTAGGTCCCCAAGTTATAAATCCCTTAGGCAGCTTGCTGCTTCTCCCTCCTTGTTGCTACCCATGCTCCGCATCTGCCAGCTCAGTCTTACCATGTTGCCTTTGAGTCATGTATTCCTTCTGTATCTCCCCAATACTGCTAGGATGCTTTCATATTTAGGGACATATCTTTTCCATCACTGCCTCTAGGACTTAACACAGGGATCACATCAAAAGTTTAGCTGGAGGTGAAATTATTATTCATGCAGTAAATCCTCATTACTGCCTGTTGTGTCTCAGCTTCTAATATACTATTAAATATAATTACAGTTTCTTATCATATTCAGTGTTACCTGTAAACCATCATATGTTATGTAATACCCTCTTAATATTCTATTCTTTTCTAATATGTATATACCCTAATATGTACATATTTCACTCCGATAGTGTATAACATTCACATTCTAAAGTGCTATACAATTAAGTTATTTATTCGCTTATTGTCGCTCTTCCCAAATTAGAACAGAAGCTCCATGAGAAAAGGAACTTTGTCCCTTTGCTCCGTGCTCTGGCCCCAGCAGCCAGCCTTGGCACATAACCAAATAACAGGTGAATGAGTAAATAAATTATAAATGTTGGATGGTGAGCAACAGAGGCAATCAGAAAGTGCTCAAAGGGGCTTTAGAGAGAATTTCATCCAGCCCATGGTTTTAGACCCGAGGGAGGCTGCTCAAGGCTGATTGCAGATCTCAGGCCAGCCTCACTGTGGCAAAGAATACTGCTGCCGGTGAAAAAATCCAGGCCCCACAGCAGCACAGAGTCGTGAGGGACCCTGCGGTGTGTCGTTTTCCCAGGGTGCACAGAGAGCCCAGAGGGCTGGAGTTAAATTCCTTTCTCAAGTAAATAAACGAATCTACATAAACTCCAGAAAGCCCTAAATCTACTACCCTGTCAGTCAAGTAAAAAAAAGAAAGAAAGAAAAGAAAAAAAGTCAGCATTAATAAATAATACATAAAGGAGTTGTTAGAGTAGAAACAGGCTCAACGTTTACTGAGAACTTAAAAACAAGAAAGAAAATATTTCACAGCCCAAGTTCTGTATGGGTTCATTCTTCTAAGAGGGCTTTAACAAAATCATCCAGAATTTATTTTAATGTATTCATTTGTTTCCAAACTAAAATCTATTTCATTTACAGGCTGAATATCAGTTTTCCCGGTATTGGCAGCATTGTATTTTGCTGTCGATCTGCCCAGATCTAAGAAGACAGGAATTTATGAGAGGTATCTTTTTCAGCCTGTCTTACCTGGATGTATATATTGCATATCAGAACATTAGACTGTTGCCTTCCAAAGTGCATTCAGTCATTCATTTTTTTCCACAAACCAGTGGTTTATTAGAAAGTTCCTTTTCCTAATTTTATAGCATCACACACACACACATCAGTCGCTTAGTCGTGTCTGACTCTTTGCGACCCCATGAATAGCAGCACGCCAGGCCTCCCTGTCCATCACCAACTCCCGGAGTTCATTGAGACTCACGTCCATTGAGTCAGTGATGCCATCCAGCCATCTCATCCTCTGTCGTCCGCTTCTCCTCCTGCCCCCAATCCCTCCCAGCATCAGAGTCTTTTCCAATGAGTCAACTCTTCACATGAGGTGGCCAAAGTACTGGAGTTTCAGCTTTAGCATCATTCCTTCCAAAGAAATCCCAGAGCTGATCTCCTTCAGAATGGACTGGTTGCATCTCCTTGCAGTCCAAGGGACTTGCAAGAGTCTTCTTCAACACCACAGTTCAAAAGCATCAATTCTTCAGCACTCAGCCTTCTTCACAGTCCAACTCTCACATCCATACATGACCACAGGAAAAACCATAGCCTTGACTAGACAAACCTTTGTTGGCAAAGTAATGTCTCTGCTTTTGAATATGCTATCTAGGTTGGTCATAACTTTGCTTCCAAGGAGTAAGCGTCTTTTAATTTAATGGCTGCAGTCACCATCTGCAGTGATTTTGGAGCCCAGAAAAATAAAGTCTGACACTGTTTCCACTGTTTCCCCATCTATTTCCCATGAAGTGATGGGACCGGATGCCATGATGTTCGGCATACATATATATATATATATATATATATATATATATATATATATATAAATATCATATGTGATAAAGTTAAATACAATCTGTTATGCTTGTAAGGATAGGTTATTTTGTTTTTCCTTTTTTTCTTTAGTTTTAAAATCACTCTTCTGGAAATTAAAGGAAATTCTGCCTCCAGGAAGGTGGAGAAGCCGCCAGAGTATGGCTCAGTCTACATGCTGCTGGGAAACAGCAAGAATGTTAATACTGTGCTATTTAGATACTCACATGGGCTGAACTCATTCACCCACCAGCCCCCCTATCAGAAGTGTATTCCATGAGTCCTCTGTGCCAGGCACTGTGTGAGGCTAGGGTGCAGGGAGGCGAGCACAGCTTGCCAGCCTCACACACAATGGTCCCTGACCTCAGGAAGTCACGACTTCAGCTGGAGACCACTGGGGACTTTCTTGGTGGCCTCACGGTCAGGATTCTGAGTTTTCACTGCTATGGCCCAGAGTCAATCCCTGGTCAGGAAACTGAGATCCCACAAGCCATGTGGCCAAAATTAAATAAATTATATAAATAAATAAGTTAATAAAATGGGGACAACTAGCCAGCAAATAGCTACGTGTGACCCTAGGGACAGGCTGGAATGGGGTGAACTCACTCTAGAAGGACACATGTGGGCAGCCACTGTGGCGTTCAAGGAGGTCTCCTCCAAGGAGTGACATTTATGATGACAGTAACAAAATACCGCACACTACGTGGCTTGAACAATGTTTGTTCACTCAAGGTCCACGTGTCCACGGGGCACCGAGGAAGCACCTACTCGTGTCTGTGTCTGCTTCCCAGTGGTCTGCGGGCGATGTGTGGTGATCATAGCGTGTAGATGCATCGCCCAGTCTCTTCTGTTATCTTCCCGTGACCTTCTTTCTGTGTGCGTAAGTGAACGTAAAGAAAGTGAAGTTGCTCAGTTGTGTCCGAGTCTTTGCGACCCCACAGACTATAACCTGCCTGACTCCTCCATCCATGGGATTTCCCAGGCAAGAATATTGGAGTGGGTTGCCATTTCCTTCTCCAGGCGATCTTCCCAACCCAGGGATCGAACCCAGGTCTCCCGCATTGCGGGCAGACTCTTTACCATCTGAGCTCCCAGGGAAGCCCTGGTGCATATCTATGCATAATTTTCTCCTTTTTATAAGAATGCCGGTTGTGTTGGTGTGGAGCACACTTGAGACCTCATTTTAGCTTGGCCACCTCTATTTCCAAGGGAGGTCCCATTCTGAGACACTACTGGTTAGGATTCCATCAGAATCCATGCCCATGGGACTTGGGAAGACGCAGAGGGTCCACATGAAGTTCTGGAGGCAGGGAAAGCACGTCTAGCTCGAGGAACTGAGAGCCATCCGGTATGGATGGAGAGCATGAGAGACAGCGGGGGATGTGAGACTGGACAGGAAGGCAGGAGGCTGCTCACTGGAAATGCAGTGGGAAGACATTGGCAGACACTACAAAGGGTAGACCTTTCGAGACTTGGAGCCCCCACCCTGCTCAGAAACATGGCCATTCCTGCCGCCAGAGATTGCTGGGGATGGTGCCGCTGGCCACCATGACGCATACCTCCAGAGAAGTGGGAATAATGCCCACAGCAGGGAACCGGCATTAGTGGACACTGATATAGTAGTTTTTAAGCTAATGAAGCCCTTCCACAGTCCAGTCACTTTCCCACCTACCACCCAGACAGTCCAGTGAAGAGGGTCTGGTTATCGACCCGGCGCATGTGAGAAAGCTGGGGCTGGGTGGGCCGGTTCCTCCTCCAGGTCACTGGGGGACTAGATGCTGAGATGCTGAACTTTGGGTCTCTTTCTTCCTTAGCAAGTGTTCCGTCAATTAAGGCAAATGTGTGATGAACTTTTATCAAAAGCAAGACTGGCCATTGTTACAGAAGTTCTGTCTGTCCAACACTTCCTGGACCTGCTCCTGCATCCTCTTTATCATTAAACAAACTTCTAGAAGCCAGTGCAAACATCTGAAAGTGCTTGCTTTGGGCCAGGCCGTGTCCAAGAGGCTTACATACACTCCGTTTTTCACTCCTGCTGCCAACCCTGAGACTCTCATTGTAATACCCATTTAGTGGATGTGGAGACTGAGGCTCAGAGGGCTGAAGAACTTGCCCAGAGTCTAGGCCCCATGCTCTCAACCCCAGAGTAAGCTGCTTCTGCACCGTGATGGGGTTAACAACCCTCCCGCACAGTACCCGCAGACCCCATCCTCAGAGAACGCGCTTCTGCTGGCTTCAGCTTCAGTTCTGTGCCTTTGCCCTTTGGTCAGCTCTCCAGGATTCCTGGTCAGGGCTGTTCCTCAGGGAACATCCATCCAGTTTTTCTCTTTACACTTGTGCACTGGGAACTTGATGAAAATGTCACATTTATAACCTCCGATCTCATCTCTGCTTGAACTTTTCCATTGTCAGCTCACAGCCTCCTGCCCTCCTGTTGCCTCGCCTGCCTCTCCGTCCCAATCAGGACAGTGTGTAGTGCAAGCCCAGGACACAACTGTAACACACACACATTTCTCTCCTGGGCTCACCAGGACAAGTCTAAGCTACTCTTTCTCACTCTGCAGTTTCTTCAAATTAAAAACGGGAAGGGTGGGTCTTTTAATAGCCAGTGAATTTGGTTAGTGGTCTTATAGCTTTATTTTGATGGGTCTAGTGGGCAAATATAATAATCATTTCTTAGAGCAAAGAGTAAATGAAAAATGTTTCATCCAGAAAACCAAATTTTTTAAGCTAACAGTGATTAAGTGCTTATCTGTGTGAGACACTATTCTAAGGGCTCAGGCATCTTAACTCATTTAATTCTCGTAACAGCCCTTTGACATGCATAGTCTTGTATGTCATCCTAATTTCACAGGTGAGGAAACTGAGATACAGGAATGCTGGAAACATGCCACGGTTACAGTCTCTGGCAGGACTACTCACTCCAGGTGTCTGTTCCCAGAGCGCTACGCTGGACTCACCTTCTGAGACTTTACACATTGTTCTGGTTCTGTGGGATTCTGAAGTGAAAGAAGCCAGGCCCCTGACACACTGGTCTCCTATCTCAAGAACCAAATCCAATGCCATATGTTGAACACAGCAACGTTTTTGGAAATATACTGACATTTCCCCTTTAGGCACCTCCACGTGCATATCTAATCCAAAATCTGCCTGCACTGGTATCATAATGTATACTAATTATTAGATTTCTCAATGGAAATCCAGGTTTTATTCACTGGAGAATTCGGGCAAAACCCTATAAAGCAAGAAAAACTTTGGTTCATTAGCTAGGGTCATTTTTATACTAGTCTGCTATCTCCGATAACAATTTTTAAATCTTTTAAATTTATGACTGTCGTTACTGCAGCTCCATGATCATTAATGAGATAATGGGCTTCTCCAAGTTCACAAATCTTTGTGCACTTGATATACTTGTTCTGACTTAGCAGAATCAAAAGCGGCCTTGGCTTTCATTCATGCACTCACCGCGTGCTTGGCCAACACAGGTGGTGAGCTGAAGGCTGGAGAGTTAAGGAAGGTGGGCAAGCCCTTGTCTGCCTGCGGCTGAGCAGGTCAGGAAGCTATGCATTTCCCTTCAGCTCCCACAGATCTCCCAGACAGACTTAACTGGCTCTCTTTGATAAGCATTTTGTTCGGCCCCAACCACGGCATCCTTCCCAGCATGTGTGGGATTGGCACTGCAGGTATCCGTCTGGGCCTCCTCCAGACTGGAGCTCCCCGAGGGCAGACAGGGCTTCATTTGTCACCGTCTTCCCCTTCGGTCATAGAACAGTGTATGCAGACAGAGCACAAAGAATATTTGTTGCATTAAATCAAATCAATAAATAGCGTTCTTGCCTGCCCAGCAGCTCTGCAAATAGAAACAGATGCCTTTGCTAATCACCCCTGGTTGAATGGTTTAACATAGGTTCAGTTCAGCACTGTAAGTCTGTATATCAGAGCTAGAACCAGTTAGCTGTCTGGTTTGTAACAGCCAAGCCCTGGCCTCCCACAGTGCTCAGGGGAAAGCTTCAACAAACCCCAGTAAACCGAATTGACCGTTTGTACCAGCCTCACATAGGAATGGTCTAAGTATCTGTTTTCCTTCCGTTCTGGGAAAATGAAAAAACAAGTCAATTTGAGGAAGACTGAGGCTAGATGCTCAAGAAAATCTGCTTTTAATTTCTCCAGAGTTTAAGATCCTTTGCCTGTTCTCATTTTGTAGTTGAATGCAGAAACCCACTTTGAACCAGCATGAGCGAATCCTGGAAGGCATTGGTCATCATCCCTAGGGAAGGAAGGCATTGGTCCTCATCAGTAGAGAATGCATTGTACTCGTCCCCGGGGAAGTCTAAGGGCTTCCAGAGGGGGCTGTCTCCAGGGTTTGGACAGCATCATCGGCATGCTATGCATGTGCCACTCTGTCTCTCAGCTCCGCTTGTCCGTCTATGTTAGCTTTTATTTTACAGTAGGCTCTCTCCTCATAGCAGGGAAGATGGCCTCTAAGGGCCCTAAGCCTACATCCCCGTGGCTTATGTACAGAGGAAGACACACGTACCCTGTTCCTCAGACCCAAACACGAATTTCATGGGAAGGCTTCAGTTGGTTGTATTGGGTCACAAGGTTAGACAGACACCGAATGCCAGGGAATGATGAGACAGTTGGCCCATCCAAGGTCACGTGTCCATTTCTGAAGAAGTAAAGTAAGGCCTATGATTGACAGCACCAATGTAACCCCACGGGATGGGGTAGGATTGTTCCCCAAAAAAGGGGTGTCCTCAGATGGAAGCCACACTTTCCATTCACACGGAACCTGCTAGAGAGAGAACGAGCTTAGCCCAGGGGTGGCCAGCAGGGCTGCACAGGGTGGCCTGACCCTGGCTATGTGAGAGCTGACTGAGTACATCTCTTCCCAATTCTGTGTGCAGCAATGTCACATTGGTGTCTTGAATCAGCCAGAGTTGGGGCACAAGCTACAAATCTGGGCTTTTCCCCCCCTGAGGAGTCAGATGTTAAGTGTTCACTAGCACATTGCTATGTATAAAGTAAAATCATGCTTCCCCACCTATTGTTGTTGTTTGGCTGCTCAGTCATGTCTGACTCTTTGCAACCCCATGGACTGTAGCCCACTGGACTCCTCTGTTCACAGAATACTCAGGCAAGAATATTGGAGTGGGTTACCATTTCCTCCTCCAGGGAATCTTTCCTGACCCAGGGATCTAACTCGTGTCTCCTGCATCTCCTTCATTGGCAGGCAGAGTCCTTACTGGTGAGCCACCAAGGAAACCCTTCCCCACCTAAATATATTATAAATAAAAAGTGTGTGTGTGTGTGTCTGTGTGTGTATACTTTAAGTCAAAACAATGAGGCCCTTGTGTTCCCTTCAAAGATCCATGGTCCCAAGAGATGCTTAATTCTTCTAGATTGGTTTACCAGTTCTGAAGCCCCTGATGCACCCGTTTGAAGGATGGCCCAGTCACACCCTGACCTGTGTGAGAAGCCCTCACTGTGTATTTTTTGCAGATTTGTACTCTCCACCTCCCCCGCCCACTGCCCCTCGTGCCAGTGACTATGACTAACAGAGTCTATGACCTGGCTTCATGGTGATGGGACCATTCGCTTCTTCTGCCCCTCTTGGGATTTGGTATATACCTCTCAGACCTGCAGGCTTCCCTGGTGGCTCAGATGGTAAAGCGTCTGCCCACAATGTGGGAGACCCAGGTTCGATCCCTGGGTTGGGAAGATCCCCTGGAGAAGGAAATGGCAACCCACCCCAGTATTCTTGCCTGGGAAATCCCATGGACAGAGGACCCTGGTAGGCTACAGTCCATAGGGGTTGCAGAGAGATGGACACGACTGAATGACTTCACTTTTCTTTTTCTTAGATCTGTAGAAAATAAGGTTTTTTTCTTTTTGCAATTTCTGCCACTCATATTCTCCCCCTGTTTTGCCTCAGAACAGTGGGGGTGGTCATCCACAAGTCCTGAGCTGGAGCACCGCAGAAAGAGTCGAGTCCATCGCTCCCTGCAAGTCAGCCCACACTCGTAGGTGAGCCGCAGGGTAGCAGGAGACGCACACGTGTGAGTAGGGTTGAGATGAAAGCACAGCAGTCCAGAGCCAGGCTAGAGGAGGGCCTTGCTCTCACAACAGCTTTGCCCCAGCTCAGGTGCCAGGGAGCACGGCTGTTTCCTATTTCTGGACTTTATTTGTTTAAAGTACATCTTATTGTAGAATTAGTTTCTCAGACTTTCAAGAGCAAAAGAATCACCTGGAGATCTTGTTAAAATGCAGCTTCTGATTTGGGAGGTCTGGGGTGGACAGAGAGATGCTCCCTTTCTTTTATTGTTTGTTTGCTTGTTTTTCCTGTGGGTTTGTTGTTTCTTTTATTGTCTGTTTGTTTTATTGTTTCCTTGTTTGTTTTCCAAACTGTGCTGCACAGTTCGCAGGATCTTAGTTCTCCAGCCAGGGATTGTACCCAGGCCCTAGGCAGTGAAAGCAAGGTATACTAACCACTGAATGGCCAGGGAATTCCCCTTCCTAGGCTTTTAAATTTTTTGTTGTTGTTGATTTTTCCACGCAGCATGTGGCTGTCTCACATTCTTCATCTTTGTGACTGTTTTGAGGCCACACTCATTGCCAGAGGCCCAAGACAACTGCCAGCCATCTGGAAGTGTTAAGACACAGACCTGTCCTGGGGACTTCCTGTGGACAACGTGGTCGTACTTGTGTTGCTGGGGTATTGCATGGAATAGACACAGAGATGAGGGATCTGAAAGTACTTAGAATGTGGTTGACTCTAGGGCATGCCATGTGCATTAATTACCCACCTAGTGTGAGCCAGGCCCTGTGATGGGGGAGTGTAAAGGTGAGTGAATCCACAGATGATATCTGAACATAAATCATAAACATAGGGTTTCCTAACCTCGTAGGAGTGGGGGGCCTTCCATTCTTTCTATTTAATTCACAACACCCCCTTTTGCTGCTTGCTTGGTGGATGACTTGAGCCCCACTCTCTTCAAAGCTCCCTTCTGTCCCATCTCTCTTCCTGAGGTGCTGACATTGTCCCGTTTCCAATTCAAGTAGATCCCATTGGAGGAGGCAGCAGAGCCATCTTCAAGAGTAGACCCTCCATCCAGACACTGTCAAAACCCTTTAAAACATGTCCTTTCATTGGTCTAGTAAATTATCCTTCCAGAAATGCAACCTAAGAAAGTAGACATTGGTCAGCACAGGTGTATAAAAACAATTCCCAGAAGGACGCTGACCTGACTAATTTCAATTCTAGGCTTGGTTAACAAAACATGTTAATTGCAGAACTCTCTGGGGTCTCTATCTGCCTCCATCTGGCCAATGCCCACACCTTCGTCCTGCCTGTGGGAAACGTGGAATTTTTTTTTTTTTTGGCCTTTGTCCCACCTCTGTTCTGTCTTGTGGATGAGTCACACCCCAGACCCCTCATCTGTGGGACTTCCTGAGATAATAATGGAGATTCCCACAAACCTGGGGAGAATGTTTTACCTATTGGGGCAAAAACTGACCTAAGACAAAAACTAATTGCCCTCAGTTCTAAGACTAAACACAACCTCTGCACAATCTCTATTTTTAAATCTACAAGGTTATGGGCTAAAGTGTATGATCTACATCCATTCAGTATTTCATTAAGAGGCAAATAGAATATATTTGAGGTGGTCTGGAGATTTTGCCAGCTGGACTTGTGTCATCCATGCCAGTCAGCACAACCAGATTTTTGTGCGCCTCTTTCCCACCTGAAAACTTGGAGGCTGATTTGTAAAATAAAACTGAAATTACATAGTCTGTCTAAAAGCTTTCTATGGGCTTAATACCAATTTCTGGAGAAAGTTTAATGATACGTCTAGGTTTCAAAGTCAGCAGGAAACCTACAGTCAGGACCGTTGTATCTTCCCCAATATCAAGCATAGGGCTCACATGTAATAAGAAGCTCAATACTGTTTGTAGAATGAGTAAAATTTCATGGCAACACATCATTGCTGGCCTATAAAAGTTCTCTTCCTTATGTTTCTACTATTGAGTAAAAATGATTTTTGTATGTATAACAGGCCAGACTCATTTCAAATGGAAATATTAATCTACAACTGCTCTTGTACATGAAGCACCAAGTTCAAGGCAGAAATAGCAAAGCGGTTAACCATATTATTCATACCTGCACGATGTACCTAAATAGAGATTGCCCAAGGAAGCTCCACCAGCAGTCTGAAAACTTTCTCCTAAGATTTAAAAATATATATTTTATGGTCAAGATGCTGCAGGATCCTCCCAGGACTAATTCATATCTGGCCAAGAAAAATTGCATTTTCCCATTTACATTCCAAAGTCTGAACTTTTATTTTATAAATGAATTTTCCCTCCAATTCAGAAACCACTGGCTGCATTACAAATTTTAATGCTACTATTATAGGACCATAATTTTAAAAACCCAGGGTTCTCCAAGGGCCCCAGCAGCATGCCATCTCTCCACTTTATTAAAATGAATGAACAGATGTACAATTTATTTCTACCAAGCTATCATCTAAATTCATAAGCTATTTCTCATGTGTCTGAAATCCACGTTGGTTTCCCATTTTCTTTGCCTTAGAAAAAAAATTACACTCCCTCGTTTATCACTCTGGGGACATAAACGCGAAGTCTACTCTCCACTTCATTCACTTTAGACTAATATCCTCAGCACAATTTAAATCCCATCTCTTCAAGGCTATTCAATGCGAGTGAGGCAGTGGAACAACCCAGCCTCCAAACGGAAAACTCCTTGGCCATCTAGGTGGAAGACTGGCAAGCTGAGTCACATGAGCCGAAGGAGAGGGCTTTGCAACGTGCCTTGACTCCGCTGAGACAGACTAGTCTACTAGTCTATGACAGTGTCAGTAACTGAATGTATTTTAGCTTCTATCTTTATAGAACCCTCAGATCACCCTTATTTCCCATGCACTGACTATTGTCTAACTGATGATACAGCTGCATCGCGTGTTAATGCATGTTTTGCCAAGATCTGAAGACCCACGTGTTGATCTCAGATGTCCTTTAGATCCCTATGCAGCCGTTTTTCTGGCTGTGTGAGCTTAGATGTACTACTTAACCTCTCTGAGATCTGATTCATTTAGCAATAAAATGGAGATAAGTGTACCCACCTGGTAATAAGGATTAAACAGCATAGAGCATTTCAAAGTCAAAGCCAAAATAGACAGTGAGCACAGTGCCCGGCGTGTGGCTCGGAAAAGGGGCCATTGTGAGGATGATAGCATCCCAGAGACGTATCCCTGCCCCCGTAACAATTAGCTTGAAGTTACAGAGTGTCCCCTCCTCGCCCGCTGTACCCAGTGTTGAGTTTGCTGGCATGGTTCAAGGGAAAGGGAAGGGAGGTATTTTGTAGCCAGCAAATGCAATCAATGAGTGTAGGCTGGAAAGGATACAGAATGAAGCCCTCAGGTTATCTGACAGAAGTCTGCTCCCCGAAGAATCCTATTTATGAGATTCTGCCATAACTGGGCAGTAAAACTGGCCTGAGTGTGTAGGTTGGCATGGAAATCTGCCCTGCATCTATAAATGCATCTCAGGTTTAGGGCTTTAATAAGATTCTGAGTGCCTTTTTTTTTTTTTTTTTTTGCTTTCCATGGCCCTGATGCCTGGAGAAAAACATCCTGTTAACTTCATTTGCTGGAGCGCTATGACCACCCTGTAATTTCACCCATGGCTTGTCTTTTTCCCATGTAACATTCTGATGGGGGGCAAAGGGGGAGGTTGGTTCTCCTGGTGTCTGGAAGACTGGCATAAAAATGATGGAGTTCTTTCATTTAGCAGAGACACAGCTTCACATGGACAATGTCAACAGGGCAAGCTCCTCAAAGAGCAGTAACGGAGGGTAGGAAAGAGGAAAGTGACATCAGGAGGAGCCGTGGCAGTGGCATTTGTCAGCGTCCATATGATAAAGTATTGTTGTGGGGGCCAGCTCCTGGCAGAGCTCTGTCTGTACATTGTCAGTAGCCCCCTCATTAAAGCAGCAGTGTTGCCTGCCACCAATGAGTTTGTAGGCTGTTAAGGGACACAGGGCCCCAGGCAATTCCTTCACCTTCACTTGACCAAACCACGTGTCAAGGTCATGGACTCTAGACCCCCCCGACACACACAAGAAGATTTAAGGGGGACAGAGTAGTAAGATAAACTGGTCCTTATGTTGAGTCTGCTTTGCGGTTTTGAAATTCCAGCAGGGAAGCAAATGCCACAGTCAGCAATGCGGTAAAGACTATGAATTTTTTTTAATAATGACCCGATTCTGTCTCAGAAGATAGAAACCAAGGAGGAGACAAGGTGGGGAAGGGGCTTCCTCTGCCGAGTTCCCAGCTGTCCCAAAAGGACTGTTCTTATTAATCCCAAATCCCAGCTTTATTTCTGGCTCCTTTTATTTACAAGGCAGGGTGGAGTGATGTGCAGAGATTGGTCACCTGCTGGGATCAGATGACTAAGCTTCAGTTCCATCTCCATTTTTTGCCAGATCTTGGATATTGAATAAGTTCCTTAATTCTTTTGACCTCAGTCTCCTCACCTGTAAAATGGGGGTGTTGATGACAGTGGCCAGCAGCTTCTGTGCAGGACAGGTTCAGGAGGTTAAATAATGTGCAAAGTTACAGCTGGTCCATTGAGGAGCTGGCATCCAGTCAAACAGATTAGAAACTATCCTCAAGGTGAGACACAAATGGTAACATTTTGTCACCTTTGAACCCATATTATGGAGCCTAAGAGAAATCCCATCACTCTCATGTGAATAAAGCCTACGTCAGAATTAATTTTATTGGCTAAGAACCCAGAATTGTCCCATTGTGTATGTTGGTTCAAGGAGGTGAAAAATATCCTCTCTCCTTACTGTTGAAAAGAATATCTGAGAATGATTGCCTTGAGCATGTTGATGTGCCATCTTTTGACAGTCCCCACTCTCTGTTGGCTTCCCAGGTGGCACTAGTGGTAAAGAAACTGCCTGCCAATGCAGGAGACATAGGAGACATGGGTTTGATCCCTGGGTTGAGAAGATCCCCTGGAGGAGAGTGTGGCAGCCCACTCCAGTATTCTTGCCTAGAGAATCCCATGGACAGAGCAGCCTAGAGGGCTACAGTCCATGGGGTCACAAAGGGTCAGACATGGCTGAAGCAACTTAGCAGAAGTGACTTAGCACACACGCATGTTAAATGCATGTTCGTTTTATAAGAAACTGCCAAGCTACTTTCCAGAAGGACTGTACTATTCTCCATTCCCACTAGTGATGTCTGAGAAATCCAGTTCCCCCACATCCTCACCAGAATTTGGTGTTATCATTATTTTTCATTTTAACCTTTCTGATAGGTGTTAGCCATATTTCATTACAACTATAATTTGCGTTTCCCTATATGACTAACGGTATTAGGCATCCTTCCATGTGCTTATTTGTCATCTTTATTCTCTTCGGTGAAACATCTGATCATGTCTTTTGCATACTTTCTAACTGGATTGTCTTCTTCCTGTTGAATTTTGAGAGTTGCTTTCATGGTTCATATACAAGTTCTTTATTAGAGACGGGGCTTGCAGATAACTTCAGTCTGTGGTTTATCTCTTTATCCTCTTAATACAGTCTTTCACTGAGCAAGTGCCTTTAATTTTTATAAAGTCCAATTTATCATTCTTTTTTATTTAGATTGTATTTTTGCTGTCAACTCTAAGAATTCTTTGTTTAGCAATGGGTCCTCACTTAGCCTAACACTTTCCAAGTCCATCCACATTGTTTCAGATGGCATTATTTCATTTTTTTAATGTTTGAGTAGTATTCTGTTGTGTAAACATACTATATATTCTTTATCCATTCATCTGTTGATGGCCACTGAGGTTGCTTCCATATCTTCCGTGCTAGTGCTCAGTCATGTCCAAATCTTTGTGATCCTTTGGACTGTAGCCCACCAGGCTCCTCTGTCCATAGGATTTTCCAGGCAAGAATACTGAAATGGGTTGCCATTCCATCCTCCAAGGGATCTTCCTGACCCAGGGATCCAACCCTTGGCTCCTGTGTCTCCTGCATTGCAGGCAGATTCTTTACCCACTGAGCCATCGAGAAAGCCCCTTGGCTATTGTAAATAGTGCTGCTATGAACACTGGGGTGCATAGATCTTTTTGAATTAGTGTCTCCTTCTGAAAGGTTCATATTGTGCAGTGAAGTCCATGGTTCATTTTGAGTTAGTTTTTCCATATGGTATGAGGTTGCGGTTGAGGCCCTTTATTTACCTTCGGATGTGCGATGACTCGGCCTCGTTTTATGGGCACATGAGGGGCCGCTTTTCTGGGTCCTCTATTCTGCTCCATGGATCTGTGGCTTTCCCGCCACCAGCACTGCCCTGTCTTCATTACTGTAGCTACATAGTGAAGCTTAGCAAAGAATAGTTATTTTTTCTTTTTCTAAAGTATTTTAGAAAACAACTTAATTTTAAGTGTACTTTGAATTTGTAGCATTTTATCCCCTCCAGATTTTTTTTTTAATTTATTTCCGTTGTTTCTGAAGAACATTAAAACGTCATGTGAGCATATAAAGAAGTACATGAAGTTGCCAGTCTCTCAGCTCTCCTTCAGGATGACCTCTGCTAACACGTTGGTTAAACTTCTCCAGGTGTCTTTTCCCTTTCCATCCATCAAACCCAGTTTTCTATATACAAAGATGGGGTCATATTATTCTTACTATGTTGCAGTTTTATCAGGATTTGTAGCTTTGTCCTTATCTGCAAAATTAGAGAAATAGTTATTTCCTTGTTCCCTTAGGCTACGGTGAGGATCAAATGACATAATGCGTGTAGGGAGTTCTAGCCCAATGCCCAGCACAGAGTAAGCACTTGGTGAACACAGGCTGTCATTGCCAGTATTTTTATTATTTTTATTTTTTCTCCTTTGGCCTTTGCTACCTGCTCTGAATGGTCCTGGTCTTTCTTAGTGCAAGCAAAGGGTAGAGAAAAACTCCATCATGTTAGTCATTCAAGACAGTTGACAGAAGCCTTCAGGAGAATGGGTTCCTCTGTCTCCCACCTAAGGTTCCTTCCAGCTGAAATGAATGAGACATGGATGTCACACCTTCTTGGTTTACTTCC
Source organism: Bos grunniens (assembly GCF_055505025.1). NCBI lineage: Eukaryota > Metazoa > Chordata > Mammalia > Artiodactyla > Bovidae > Bos > Bos grunniens. Next base: position 10,178,858 of record NC_141182.1, read on the forward strand.
ATGAGTGGTCATTTCAAGCATGTCAGCAGCATCCCAGAGTTCCCACAGCCTTTACATGCGATTGAGCCCTGATGATCGTAGGGGATGAAGGCATCCCCTGCACAGCCACCCACTGCCCATAAACTCTACCCAACCCCTCCTCCAAGTGGGAGCCCCGAAGTAAGATGCTCCACCCCCAGAGACTGCTTGCTGAACTTCCATATGGCTTGTCTCTTCTCCATGCCTTTAACCTGGGGAGGGGGCTCTGGCCAGGCAACAAGAAGGAGAGCCCACCAGGTCAGCCCCGCCCTCCCAGCCCCTCACACATGCCAACATGGGGAGCTCCACCCGTGTCCTCAGCTCTGGCAATCTCCACCCTCAAAGATGCTGTAATCTCTTCATCTCAGCTCTGCCCCACACGTGCCCCTTGAATGGCCCATTTCCTCCTGAGTCCGTTAACCTAACACATTTTATTTCTTCTAAGTAACCCCAAGGTGTCTGCACCATCCGAAACAACAGATTCCCTTCTGATCAATAATGCCGAGCAATTAGCTACCTTATCATCTTAACGGCTCTGTATCATGGTCTGTTTCATTGGCATCTCACAATTTCACCAGTCCCCTGTGGGTGGCATTTTGGTGGTCCCTGGTTTTTCCTTTTATAAATATCACAGCATTCAAAATGCTTGAATGTCTATATTCATGGGTACCTGTGAAAGATTTGCAGGATAAACTCTCAGAAGTGAAATGCCAGGTCCAAAAGGTATGAGTATTTTAAATTGCAGTTTATAGTCCTTTTTCCAATATGATCAAAGTACTTTTAAATTACCTTCACGTTTTCCATCTCCCGAGCTGTGCTGGTTTGTGCACTCGTGTAGCTGGCCTGACCTGCTGTGAATGGGCTACAGTGGACGAGGCTCATGGTCCAGGGATGCACCTGATGTGTGGGCACAAAACAGGGACAGAATTCCAGACCCAGGAGAGGGCTCCTGTTCGTAGCAGGGACCCCAGTAAAGTGAGATTCTGTGGGTCAACGGCCCAGCACATGACGTTGAGTTTTTACTATTACCAGGCCCCTAATCAACATTAGTACTGTTAGTCTGCAGAGCGTGGATTTCTTCAGAAAATAGGCATTTTGCACCCAATAATTTGAATTGCTCAATTTGGCCAAATCCCCATCCTGCAGCTCTGGGGCCTTGAAACCCCCACTGTTGGCCCCTCCTCCAGCTGCTGCTTACATAAGAAGGAGGCAGTGCCCACCTGTCACCTTTACCTGCTAATGAGCCCTGGAACTCGCTGCCCTCGGGTGTCATGTATTTTTTCTTTTCCTCCGGGGAGGTCTGTACCACACTGCTGTGAATTCAAGCCTCTTCTCTACCTTGCAGCTTAAATTATACTAACCTTCCACCTCTTCCCTGACTGTAGAAGGAACAAGGTTGCACACAGCTGGCAGAAGAAGCTTACCATTGTAATTTGTTCCTGTAAGTCAAGCAACACAAGTGTTACTATAGCAACAACGCTAGATGTGGACTTGCTCGGGAATCACTCCCTTCCTGCAAAAGGTGTGCATATGTGTGCCTGTACATACGTGTGTGCATATGTTTGGGTGTGTGAAGAAGTGTTGTTCAGAGTGGAAGCCATTAGCAGAGTGCTGTTTAGGGAGGAGACTGGGGAGCTTCTCCAGCCAAAAGGAAGAGATTCCCTTTAGATGTCCCCTTGGATGGTCAGCCACACCTGGGCCCAGAAAGTTACCAGCTACCATGCCTCTTACGGTCCCTTGCCATGGGCAGGCCCTCTGAGATGCTCCATAAACACAGACTTCACATTAGGCAACTGGAGGCCAAAGACCACAAATTTTGATTTGTTCACAACCTCTTCTTAAATGTTTGCAAAGGCAACAGAAAGATAAGTTCATGAGAACCAAATCCACCCCTTGGAAGGACCTGTGTGGGGTTAATGAAACACGACTCACCATCCAGACATTTAACTTATACACATCTGCCTGTGTGTTCTCAAAGTCACATGTGGATTCTTCATACAAGGTGGCTCAAGAGGAGAACAGCCTCCCAGGACTGCGAGAGCCTTCCGTGTGGATGCTTTTGGAGACTTAAGAATCATGTGGGCCTCCCCAGTGGCTAAATGGTAAAGAATCCACATGCCAGTGCAGGAGATCCAGGAGATAGGGGTTTGATCACTGGGTCAGGAGGATCCCCTGGAGAAGGAAATGGCAAATCACTCCAGTATTCCTGCCTGGAAATCCCATGGGCAGTGGAGCCTAGTGGGCTACAATCCATGGGGTTGCAAAGAGTCAGACACGATTGAGCAACTGAGCACACACACATATGCAAGGATCATTTTGACCATATCCAATTGTGTCTAAAGCACTGATTTTAGAAACTGTTGTAAAAAGACTGCACTTCCTGGTGGTTATCATAGAAGTGATGCCCAGGGCCCAGAACACACCAACCAGCATCCATTCTTTGGGGGTTGGTTGGCCAATGGGCACCTTCACCCCTCCTCCCAGGGGTCCAGGCTGAGCCACGGAATCCTCAGTTGCTCCCTCTGCAGTTGCTCCAGGTGCTTAGACTGGAGGCTTCAGCCACCGGGTTCTATTGACACGGAGATCTCTGTCTTCAGCTTCCACTGGCACAAGGCCTTGGAAGGTGGGAATCCTGGAACGCAGATTGCCCAGATTTTCTTATTTGAGAAAAAGCAAGCCCTTTAGCCACCCCCACCTCTCTGTCTCCCCCTCTGTCTATCTCTTTCTCCTGCCTTTACTTCCTGTGTTACTTATTTCTATCTTACTTATCTCTCCTCTCTCTCTCTATCTCCTGCCTTTACTTCCTGTGCTATTTATTTCTATCTTACTTATCTCTTTTTCTCTCTCCCTCTCTGTCATCTCCCTTTCTCTGACTCTTCATTGCACGTGCAGCAATGCATTTCCCTGCCTTCTTTCCCAGCTGCGCCTGCCGCCACCAGCTCCCTCTTTCTCCCACTGCCTCTTTATTTCTGTGTGTCTCTCAGTCCCCGCTCTCTCCTCTCTCCTCAGCTCCTCTCATCTCCTGCATGGTCTCCTGTGCTACCTGGCAGTTCCTGCTATCCCACCCTGTCACTTTGTTGTCCTGGTTTAGTCACTATTCTTTGCAACCCCGCAGACTGTGTCCCACCAGGCTCCTCTGTCCAAGGGATTCTCCAGACAAGAACACTGGAGTGGCTTGCCATTCCCTTCCCCAGGGAAATCTTCCTGACCCAGGGACCAACCCTCATCTCCTGCACTGGCAGGTGGATTCTTTACCACTGAGCTACCAGGGAAGCCACCCTGTCACTAAGGAGGGAAGAATCAAGCTGGAAGACGTCACCTTTTTACATAAAGGCCCTTAGTGCTGAAAAGCCGCCGTTTCCCGCCTTCACATGCAGAGGGCTCCGTACGGCCCTCCCTCGCAGGGAAAGGCAGGACCCTGTCTTACCTGTTGCATGTGAGTTTCATGAAACGCCTCCTTGGCAGCTATTCAACAGGCCTGATGAGGGTTCCGAACAGCATGTTTTCTCATGTAGTTACACCTCAACAATCACTGACTGTATTGTTCCTGGATTGAAAATACATTTTCAGTCCTTTTTTTTTTTCTTCTGCAGTCCTTATTTTTGTGCTCCCCAACCTTCCCAGTGACTTTCAATGGATTTAGTACTTTCACCACACACAGGGAGGTGAGGAAATACAGGCCTCTCTTGCGAAGGGAGTGAGCACAGTGGAGAGGAGGGAGGCTTTTGTGTCCCTGTGCATGTTTTGTTGTTCTGCTTTTTAAGTGGAGAGTCTGGGACACGTTTATCGACTTGAGAGGCAGGCACATTGGCAGGTAGGGAAGCAGGACAGGAGTTGAAGGTGGAAAGGGGGATGGGGTGTGGGGAAGAAGTCCACCTTGAACAGGATGGAAACAGTCCCCTCTAGCCTCTCAGCTCCAGGCTGGGATGCTGGATGTACAAGTCACCTGTGTTTTGATCTTTCTTGCCCCTTAGCAAAGAGCAAGCTGCCAAGGGTAGGCTGAAAGGTCAAGAGAAGAGGTCAGAGATGTGATGTAGCGGCGAATCATCTGGAGTCTGACTCTGAAGTTCTGTCCCGGGGCCCCAGATCCTGCGTTTCTAACTACCTCACAAGTGATGCCAACCCTGGGCCAGGGACCACACCTCAAGTAGCAAGGGTCTGGAGAACAGGGAGGGGAGAATGGACCACAGCTGGTAATTCTTCGCTGTTGAATCTGAACACAGTTCCAACGGGGCCAAATGGGGGGAAAAATCCCTCTTTTCTGGTTTTCTGAAGCCCACTGAGAAAGCCCCATGAGTGACAGGGCTGCCTCACTCCCTGGAGGCCCTGATCTCTGCTGCACCCGAGTCCGCTTGGCTCTCACAGGCACAAATGTGTTTACGGAAAAGCGAGAGGCAGGCAAGTGTCAGGAAGAAGGAAGTGAGAGAAAAACCACCTTTCTTCTTTTATAAAAGGGATTATCAGTGGCTAATTCAAAAATTGTGGAGTAATGAAAACTACATCCATAATTTTCATAATAATTATAGTCTTTAGTTTTACCCTTGAATGTTTTTCTGGCGAAGTCTGATTTAGTTACTCTGGAAAATGCTATTATGCTAGTTCAGTGTTTTCCCATGAGGCTTGAGTCTAGGCCCAAGTTGCTGATAAACCTTGCCCTGGGGATCTGTGGGCTGCCACTTACAGGCTGATGCTTGTTAGGGAGCCCCTGACCTGGTTTAGCTGGATCAGTGATTCTCAGCCAGGGAGGACTGTACACACACATACACGCACACGCACACACACTGTTCTGGGACACCCAGCAGTGTCTGCACACATTTCTGATTGCTACGACTTGGGTGCTCCTGGCACCTGGTGGATAGAGGCCAGGGGTGACACTCAGCATCATGTACAGGGCACCCCCTCAACCAGTGATTATCCAGCCCAAAATGTCACTAGCACTGAGCCTAAGAAATCCTGCACTAGATTAAAAGTACAGTTAGGATCTAAAACATTCTACTGGTCAAGACACCCCTGATGATACATGACACCAACTCTAAGTAGTTTATATAACAAAGGAAAGTTATATTGTCAGAAATATTTATTTAGCGAGACTAGGCTCCTGTAGAAATGACAACAAAAAGCCCAGAAGAGCAAAGTTTATTTCTCCGGTCACATTCCTTATAATGATGTGTACTGTAACCAACGTCGTTTCTTTATTCTTTCTGTCTGTGTTCATTATAACAATGTGCCTCTGTTGCTTACTATGTGTCAGGCATTCATCTCAACATTTATAAATATTCTTGCTTAGTAATCATGATTCTATAATGGTAGGTACTATTATTTTTTCTCATTGTGCCAATGAGAAAATCAAGATACAGAGAAGTTAAGTGACTTGGCCAAGGTCACACAACCAATAGGTGGTAGAGCCTCATGGGGATGTTAAACATGAGTAACTTTCCGTCATTCATTCTTTTCAATGTGAAAGATAGACCTCGGCACCTCTCTCCCACAGACTCCAGTGTGGCTCCACCCAAGATCAGAACCCAGAAGGGACAGAGGATGATTTTCCTAATCTTCCCTCTCTCACTGGGTCTGACTCCCAAAGGAACAATTCTCATCCATCTCTTCTCCCCATGGGACTCGGATGTTCTCAGATACTCTACAAGCCACCTCTGGGAAGAAATACTCAGAGGTGCCAATGGGAATTACAAGTGGGCCCCTGGGGTCTATTTGAAACAGGAATCAATGGTGCAGACATGGATAATGGATTTAGAGCAGTTTCTTCTGACTACGACATTTGGGATTTAAATATAAATTAGAAGCTATAAGTCAATTCCAAGTGTGAATTTGTACAAATCCCTTGTAATGAAAGCAGAAGGTTTCTCTTGTCCTTATTTGTACTGGAGCGTTAGCATCAGGAGCCTAACCAAGTGTGTCGATTCTCCTACTGCTCGGGAGATTAAAGATGTACTTCCTCTAGTTAGAAACAGCTGCAAGGGGCATGCACGAAGCAGGGCTTGTTCTCTGTGAACTCCAGGGTGCCCAGCTCATCTCTACATTAAGCTGAGCAACACCACATCAAATAGGTAAAGGAGGCTGCTTTAGTGGGTTACTCCAAAGAGACACGGCTCTCAAAGATCCTCCTCCTTCTCAGCCCCTCCTGTGTTCAAAGAGGGAAGCTTCCATCCCCAGATTGCCTCTCCTCACATGGGACAAGGGGGCAGTGAGCTCTGAGAAGCCAGCAAACAGTACACAGCCTCACATGTTTAGAAGGTGCAGACCAAGGACTCTGTGCATGTTGATAAATGACGTAAATCCCCACTGCCTCACTCACAGAATCACCATGTGACCCAGCAATTCTGCCCCTAGGCATCTGCCCAAGAGAATGAAAACATATGTCCACATGCAAACGTGTCCATGAATATTCAGAGCAACATTTTCCAACAGTCAAGAAGTGGAAACAGCCCACATGTTGGTCAGTGGAAGAATGGATAGATGAAACATGGTCTGTCATGCAGTGGAACATTACGTAACCATGAAAAAGAACAAAGTACTGACACAGGTTACAACACCTTGAACACGCTATACTAATTGAAAGAAGCCAGACAGAGAAGACCATGTATTATGTGATTCCATCTCTGTAAAATGCCAGAAGAGTAAATCCATAGAGACAGGAGGTAGATTAGTGGTTGTCAGGGGCTGGGACGGGCAGAGGAGTGGAATGAGTGCTTAATGGATACAGGATTTCTGTTTGGGATGATGAAAACCATAACCTCAGGAGATAGCCCTGTGAGTTTCATTGGCAAATGTATTCTGTTGGTCTGTAAGCAACCCTGATAGGCTCCTAGAGCAGAGACTGCAAGAAATCTCAAGGATGATCCCTGCCACCAGTGGCATCCTTTGGCCCTCCCAACATCTAGATGCTAGAAGCTACACACACTGGAACGGATCCCTAAGATTGATTTAAAGCTTGATCCTAACACTAGGAGGTGGCCTTAGGAGTCATTTCAAGCAGCTGTTCTCACCCTCCTTCATCAGAATCCTATTGGGAGAGTTTTTAGACATGCAAATACCTAGCCCCACCCAGGGAAAATCTCTGAATGTGGGTGGGATCCCAGATACTAAGCAGATTTCGAGTGTTTCCGATGTGCAGTCAGGGTTACGAACTCCTGCTCTCCTGATACTCTACATCTCAGATAACCAAACCAGGACCCAGAAGTCACAGAATTTATCCGTGAGGTAGAGGTGGGTCAGAACTTACTCATTTCACTGCACTTTCCCCTCCTCTAAACTTGTGGAATTGCATAAACCAAATTCTAAAGTCCTTAGAGCAGACCATGCTATTGTTAAAAAAAAAAAAAAGTCATTCTTAATTCAGATTCAAATGTTTGTGGTTGAACATGTATCCCTGCAGAATATCTCTTTGCTTCTCAAAATTAAATTATTTCCAATCATCCCATTAAATGAACATATGTATTTGGCCTTTTCTTTCTTTTTTTTTTTTAAGACGAGAAGCTCAATTGAAGGAGAGATGTTAATGTCAGATGAAATAAAGTTTCCATGCAGGGCATTTGCAGAAAAAACAATGCAGGCATATTTGCTCCTTGGTTTTTGTTTTTCTCTTACCATCAAATGTAATATTTATTTCATCAGTTCCCTAAGGCAGTGCTTTTCAAATTTCTTTTTAGCTGCAAAACTTTTTTCCAAGCAAAATCTTAGACAACAGCTCTAATATACAAAACAGATAAAATACAGTTAACAGATTCCTCGGGCAGTTTCTGTCTTTCTTGTTTAGAGGAAAATACTTGATACATTGGTGGGACTCCTGCACCATCTCGCTTTGTTCTGAGAAACATGGTTTGAGAACCCTGCCCAACAGCATTGCTTTTCTGCCAGTCTTCAGTGACTCTTATCTTTTCGTTTTGTTTTGAGGAGAAAAAGCATGTTTTAGTACTTGAGTACTTCTTCCTAAAAACTCGCAGTTTAGCTGCATCGTGGGTCTGTAATTGGCAGATTTGAGGAACTTCAGTAGGTGAGGTCGTGTGGAGGAGGTGTGCAAACCAAACTTGCTGGGCTGTTGGGCACCCAGGGAGCCAGAACCTTGCCAGGCATCTTCCTCAGAAGTTGGGTACCCAGCACCCACTCTGTGTCTGCACCAGCCATGAAAATGGCCTTTCTCCACCAAGAAAATGAGCCAACACAAAAGAGGGTGTCCTGAAGGGGCGGGAAGACACCTCCTGCCAGAGTACACAGTAAATGCCGTTTCCCCCTCCTGCCCGTTGGCTCATCCCCCTGCCTCTGGGGGACACTTGGTCTTTCCTCTCCTTGAACAGCACCCTGGACACAGCCCTCCTGGGAGGCACACAGTTCTCCTCCAGGCCCAGGCTCCCCAGGGCAGGTGGGTCACACGCACCGGAGGATGTGCGCATCTGCTCTCCCGGACCAAGAACCACACACATGGAGAGTCCTCTCACTCAGGTCATGTTTCTTTTTCGTTGAGCTGCTATTCTTTATTATCACAGAACTCTTTCCGTGTTCAGTTTTTCCATTTCCTCACCTGTTTAGTCAGGGTAGCTTGAAACATTTAACTGAGAAAATGCTTGTGGAGAAGCCTAAGAGGTGCATCACTAACTGCCCTTTACCACGGCTACACGGCACTGTCTCCACCGACAATAGAGACAACATGCAGGTACTTTCAGTAAAGTGAAGAAATGACAGTAACTGTCAGTATAGGAAATTAATGTTAGTTGGATCAAGGAAGGACTTTGATTCTGTTTTCTTAAAGAGAGTTTTTAAGTTTTACCAATAAACACTGAAACGTTTACAGATTCAGTTGTGTGTCTGGGATTTGCTCCAAATAAAACAGGAGAAGAGGACATGTGGACAAGGCACACTGGGAGTGTGAGCTGAAAGGACTCCGTAGGTACAGTTGTCTTGAGGGCTGGCAGATGAGCAGGTGGTCCTCAGCCAAGCAATTCAGAGTCCCTTGTGGGTCTCTCTTGTTAATCACTTCTTAGACATAAAGTCTTCTTAAAATACTGAATAAACTTTATGTAGAACTCTACACATTAAATTTTTATTTAAGTATTGTCTATGTTATATTGTGTGCATATTATATGTATATGTTATATTGTGTGCATGTTATATATACATATATTGTATGCACATTATACATACATTTACCTTTTATACTTTTATATTATATATATTTTAAATATTTTACATTATATTACATATATATATGATCAGTCCTGTGTGTTCATTGGAAGGACTGATGTTGAAGCTGAAACCCCAATACTTTGGCCACCTGATATGAAGAGCTGACTCATCCGAAAAGACCCTGATGCTGGGAAATATTGGGGGCAGGAGGAGAAGGGGATGACAGAGGATGAGATGGTTGGATGGCATCACCGACTCAATGGACATGAGTTTCAGTAAACTCCGGGAGTTGGTGATGGACAGGGAGGCCTGGCATGCTGAGGTTCATGCGGTCACAAAGAGTCAGACATAACTGAGTGAATGAACTGAACTGATATGTATAACAAACACATAACATTATCTGTGAGCTGAATTAAAATAGCCTCCCATGTTTTCTTCTAAAATGTTTATTGTTTTACATTTCACAGTTTCTGTATGGCGTGAGGTAGGGATCAAGATCCATTGTTTTTCCACCTGGCTCTCCAGTGGCCCCAGCACCATTTATTAAAATGACCATTAGCTGGAAACTAAATCATGTCCAAACACAGAAGCACCCATAACTGGCCACAGGTGCCGCCTGGGATGTAAGACAGTGGAGAAATGGTAGAGATCAAACTGTTTGGATATGCCATGGGTGAGCAGATTGCATAAGGAAAGGGACTGACCAGGAGTAAATGTGTCAGTCTCCTGAGCTATAAGCCCCTGAGGGGAGAGAGAATGGTGTCCCTCTCACTGACTGCTATACATCCTGTGCCTGGCAGACCCCCTGACATTCAGTAGACATTTAATGACTATTTATTTAAGCGAGGTCTTGCATCTTTCTGTCCAAAGATGAATCCTAATTATAGATAGAAGGAAACCAGATATCTGGTGCAGCTGTCCCTTCTAAATGTGGGTGCAATAAGTTAACATCATTTGCCTTGTTGCTAAACAGCAAGACAAGGATAAGTAAGGGTGTAAGGGTCAGGTTTATAATATTGAAAAGCAAAGAGCTTCTTCCACACCCATCCAGGGAAATAAGAGATCTACACAAAACAACCACTTTAGAAGGCAGACTGTGATAAGAAGAGAAAGAATCACAGGGCTTTGAGCCGTATTCTCCAATTCACAAGTAAGAATTTGATATGAGACAGAATGAAATCAATCATCATCACCACTGCTAACAAATATCAATTCCTAATTTACTCTATGCCAGGCAATGTGCCAAGACCCTTAAACACATGATCTTATTTACAGCAATCGTGGTTTCTACCCAATAGGTTATCAGCCAGATATTAGATTTTTTCCAACAAGCTGCATCCTTTATGTAAATACAGACTCATAAAAGAGTTGCCAAGCTCAGTTTCTAATGATGTCTCCATCACCCTTTTATCCTCACAAATAGAAACTTAAGTGTGTAAAACTTTACAGGGCCTTATCTTTTAATTTTCTCAAAGCCAGGGCCCAGCCAACTATATCCCATCCTTTCAAATTCAGCATCAGTTCTCCATGAAACCCCAGGGTTGGCAGCTCATGAACCTGGACTCCTAACCTAGATAGCATATTCAAAAGCAGAGACATTACTTTGCCAACAAAGGTCCGTCTAGTCAAGGCTATGGTTTTTCCAGTGGTCATGTATGGATGTGAGAGTTGGACTGTGAAGAAGGCTGAGTGCTGAAGAATTGATGCTTTTGAACTGTGGTGCTGGAGAAGAATCTTGAGAGTCTCTTGGACTGCAAGGAGATCCAACCAGTCCATTCTAAAGGAGATCAGCCCTGGGTGTTCTTTGGAAGGACTGATGCTAAAGCTGAAACTCCAGTACTTTGGCCACCTCATGCGAAGAGTTGACTCATTGGAAAAGACTCTGATGCTGGGAGGGATTACGGGCAGGAAGAGAAGGGGATGACAGAGGATGAGATGGCTGGATGGCATCACCGACTCGATGGACGTGAGTTTGAGTGAACTCTGGGAGTTGGTGATGGACAGGGAGGCTTGGCATGCTGCAATTCGTGGGGTCACAAAGAGTTAGACACAACTGAGCGATTGAACTGAACTGAACTGAATCTGGACTCCAGCAATTAAGCAAGCAGCCTTGCTTGTGTCCTGTCCCTTAAAGTCATGAGCTGTCACTTCTCCCCATATGTGGCATTCTAGCCTGCTGACCGTCATTTCCATCTTCCAGGTTAACCTTAACAAGCAACTCTTTGCTCTAAGAGGAAGAGCGTACATTCTCAGTGTAAATTAAAATGCAAGTCCCTCTTCCCCTGGTGGTGGGTGACCTTTGTGGCAAGTCCAGGTAGTCTCTTCCTAACTGTCCATCACAGAACTCACCTCACCTTATCAGAGAAAAGAAAATGAAATAACTCAGCTCTGAATTGCAAGACAGAGCTAATGAAACTCAGTATGTCCCAAGCCAGTCGCCCACACTGATTGTGTAAAAACATGTTTCACATCTCATACTTGATTTACAGCACAGTTTAACAGAAAGTAACTTTATCTATTTTTTCCAATTAAACGAAGTAATGTTATAATCAATAATTCCTCCTGCTCTGGTATGGTAAATTAATGTCTGTCTATTGTTTTTAAATCACAAAATGAGCATTGCTCTAGAAATATAAAATGGTACTATTTCGTTTTAATCTATTTAATTTTCCATTCTTGAATTACATAATGGGGTTAAAACATTGAATAGAATTAATAGAATGAGTATTTAATTAAGCAGTAATGAGTTTCTAAATGGATGCTCAAGGAAACTGGCTTTATAGTTTATGCAAGAATCAGATAATGGTCTTAACAGAGACTATAATAATTGTGTTGAATGTTTTCTATATTTAAAGATTTTTTTTTTCTGAGTTCTCTCAGGAGTTGATTTAAACATATTCCAGTTCCTTGATTAGACCTCACTTTGCTCTCAAGGTAAATTCTAAATGCCTTTCCCTGGCTGGCAAGGCTTTGCATCATCTGACTGTCTCCTCCCCCATAGCCCAAGAGCAGAGGGTTCTCTCCAGCCACACACACCTTCCCTCTACTCCACAAAGGCCCCGTGCTCCCTTGACCACTAGCCTCTGCACCTGCCGTTTCAGATCCAGGAGGACTCTCGCCTCTCACCTCACTAACTTTTCGTCTTCGTTCAGTTCTCAGGGAATTCTTCCCTAATGACCCTCACTAGGCTGGGGCAGGCAATGGGGACCTTGAGTGGGCATGAGTAACAGAACTTGTGGAAAGCAGATGTTACTGCAGTCCAGATCTGGATGTGACCTGCGGCTCACTCGGTGACCTTGGACCAAGCTGTTCCTTCCTCCTCCGAGCCGGCTTCTTCCTCTGCAACCTGCAGGGTCCGGCAGCGCATATGCCGCCATGTTCTGCTCCCAGGCACACGGCAGACAGCAGTAGACGATCACAGCACTCCTTCCTGCTGTCCCCAGGTGCACTGCCGGCCGCTCTACAGGGCAGCCAGGCAGCCTCACAGTGCACAGAGTGGGTTCTCACATCCTCACCTCGGTCATCCTTGGCCTTGAACTGTCTTTCTTCTCCACCCAAACTGCATATTATCAATAGAATTATCTGTGCAGGTCAAGAAAATACTGAATCTCCGGCCTAACCCCAAATCAACTGAATTGGAATAGGGTTAGTTAAAAAAAAAAAAAAAAGTGTTTTTAAAAAGCCCTCAAGGAGACTCTAACAGGACTAGGAACCACCAGTCTGATTTCAAGCTCTGGAATTTCATAATTTTGGGGAGAATGCGGGGAAGATAGAAGGTAGCACTAACTTAAACAAGACTCAGGAATCCGGTCAAAATCATTGTCTCCTGGAGCTGTTTCTATGTGACAGCACCCTCCATGTCCCCTTCACTCCAGCTGCTCTCCATCTGGTGTGTGTGTTCTAAGAATTTCCCAGCACCACTTGTAGGGAAGCGAGACAACCTACCCAGGTTCACTGAGGTGTGAGAGACGAATGAGTTCCCATCCCCAGCCTGTCTCCCCCAAGGCATCAAGATTACGGCTTCTGATTAATGATTTGCAAGTCAATTAATCAGCCACCGCTTTCGGGACTTCATTTCTCAAATTACTTCTCTTTGAACATCAGGGCCTTCTGACATTGTCTTACTGTCTTTAGGTTCTCTTTCCTACTAATTGAAATTCCAGGATATTTCTTGTTCTTCTTGTCAGCTTATTGGTATGACTTGCTTATATAATATTTGCAAACAGATTACTATTCACCTGTAGTGTGTCAGAGGTAAGCATCAAAACAATACTTTATGCTTCCAGCTCAAGGAATGTGCTAATAATGATGGCTTGTGAAGCGCAGTCTATGGGAAAACTGATTTTTCATTTATTGATTTATTTTTTCACCACGCCGACTTGCAAGAAACATTTAAGATGTATTACAATAAAAACAAAGGTACAGCAAAGCTCCAAACAGTTGATTTATATGTTTCCTTAGAAAATGCTTTTCTAAGGTCCTGCTAGGTTGGGCCAGGGGTAGGAAGGATGGAGCTGGCTCCCTTCATTAGAGAAGATGGTACAGTCACGCTCTGGAGTCAAACTCTAGGGCTCCAATGCCAGCCCTTCCGTGTATGAGCGAGAGCGTTCTGGTATCCAGTCACCTGTCCTCAGGGTGGGTGGGGCTGTACTAGGGGAGAGGCGGCCATGCAGTCATTTCTGTGCAACCTACCATGAGACCTTAAGCTCCGAGGGTTAGCACAAGGCCCTTAGCGTGTCCTTAGAGGTCCCACTGGGCCAACCGTTGGCCAGGTGGTGTCCTCCGAGGGAGAGCGTGGTAAGAGGCAGGCGAACAGCCTTCTCCCCAGGGCCCTCCCTGGCCTTAGCTGGTGGTGAGCTGGGGGTCCCGGGGGACAGGCTGGGGGCCATGATCTGCAGGGCTCCAGAGCCCTCGCCACAGACACCCACTGGCCAGGCTGCGGCTTTGAGGCAGCTCCTCTTTCCCGTCCCCTTCTCCAGGACCTAATGGCAGCAGCCGTCTGTCTGCATGGGTGCCCGGGACCCGCCCTCCCCCAACCCTATTTGAGTGGCCTGAGGACCCTGAGGGCTAGCTGGGTCCTGGGCTCCTGGCTTCCCCGTGATGACAGCCAGGCAGGGTCTGAGTACCAGGCCCTGAGGGAGCTGCCAGCTGAGATCTGCCTCTTCAGCAAGGCCTGGGTGCTGGTGGGAGGACCTATACTTGGCGCTGGACGAAGGTATGGTGGGGGTGGCAACTGGTCCTCAGAGGGATCCCCTCCTCTAACCCAGGCCCTAGACCTCGGAGGGTGAAAGTTGAGCCTTAGGACCTTGCCCTTACTTGTCAGAACAGAGAATAACATTTGTTTTGGTGGAGGTTTACAGGAACACCTGACCTCAAGAGCAAAGGATCTGACAGCAAGACGTTTGCAACAACTACCCACGCCCTTCCTGCACCTTTCCTAGAAAAGGGTTTTGCTGACAGCTTTCCAGGAGTTTGCGGTTTTTAAGGCATGAGCCAGCCGTCTCCTTGCAGGGCCCTCAATACACTTGTCTCTGCTCCAGACTCTGACATCTTGATGTTGTTTGGCCTCACTGTGCACTGGGCACACAGACTCACATTCATAACAGCTGCAAGAACAGATGCACAAAGGCTCAGACTCAGTCCAGCTCAGGGTCTCACTCAACGGCAGTTCAGGGCGGCTTCCATCCACCTCCTCATGGTGCCTCAGGGACCCTAGTGCCGTCCCTCCTTTGGCTCCACCTTCCCCTTGGGCCTCGTGGTCATCTGCACCCAGGTGGGGAGAAGGAAGGGGGCCCAGAGGAGGCACAGCTCTTCTCTCAACACTCACCTCCAGTGAGCCCAGGCAAGCCCTGACCAACATCCCCTGATGAGAATTCAGGCTCATGGCCCCACGTAAGGCTGCTGCCAGAACCTGAAGCCTGTCATCTGTCAGCAGAGCACAGCATTATGGTCTTCCTCTGTTTTGCTTTATTATTTAATGAGACGCTAGGGGTAACGTGCCCCGTACCAGGCATGTCACAGGAGCACCATCACTGGTCTTCGCTATGTTGGTGGTGTTGTTTTCCAAAAATAGTTACAGTTATGGTCTGCTTTGTTTGTTTACAGTTTCAAGCCACAGTCGAGGAAGGAGCCATGGGAGTTATTGTCAACTTGACAGTTGAGGACAAGGACGATCCCACCACGGGTGCATGGAGGGCCGCCTACACCATCATCAACGGGAACCCGGGGCAGAGCTTCGAGATCCACACCAACCCGCAGACCAACGAGGGGATGCTCTCCGTCGTCAAAGTAAGGGTGGCTCCGGTGCTCCTCCTTCCTTGCCTGAGCACCCAGGGCCCCCAGCTGAGGAAAAATCAGCCCCAGTCTCCCCCTCCCGGAATTAAAATAGAGAAAGTCTCCTGCTTGAGGGAGTGCTTTTACCCTCACAGCCTTAAAACCAGCCCGTTCCACAGGTTCCAAAAAACTTAAACTTGCATGGAACCTTAAAACACATTCTCCAGACATTTCATAGTTAATTATCAAAGATATGCAAAAATGGGACCTGTGAAGGTTTCCTAAAGATCCATACTCAAATTGTGGATTATCACATTTCCTCTCAATCTTTCTTAGCAGAGTCTGGATTACTCTCTTAAACACAGCAGATAATTACACACACAGGGTGATCCTCAATGTGAAACTGCCTGTGAGCACGTGGCCCTGCATGCTGACCGCTCTCTGCTGCAGGGAGTCTGAGAAGGACATGTGACCACAATGGAAAGGGAGGGCTTAGAAACGTGGGAGGGAGGGGGAGGCAGCAGAGCGTGAGTGGCTGGTGGTCCCCATGTCCTGGAGGAAGGGGTCCGGGAGGTTCTGGGAGAGCTGCCGCCAGACCAGGCCATCTGCGGAATACAGCTTCTTTTCTGGGGGCTGAAGCAGTTTGCCTGAGAAGCAGGAAGCAGCTGTGTTTACGGCAGCCAAGTGAGTGGACAAAGCAGGAACATTGCCACCTACTCCCTGTGTGCCCTCAGCTAAGATGCGTAACTGTTTTCTGTGCCTCGGTTTCCTCATCTGTGAAACGAGGTGTCGGGACAGCCCACCTCTCCAGGCTGTTATGAGGAAGTCACCAGCTCATAAGTGGTGTGTTTCCAGTGGCTGCTGTAACAGTGACCACCAACGTGGAGGCTTAAAAGTCCAAAACCAGGTTCATGGGGCTGCAGGTGGTGTGGCTGGCCCCTGCTGGAGGCTCCGGGGACAGCAGGGGAAAGTGGAATTGTGTCTTCATTCTTCCCAGCTTCTGGAGCATCCCTTGGCTCGTGGCCCCTTCCAGCATCTTCAGAGCAGTGCCCCAGCGTCTTCCTCTCTCTGACTCTGACCCCTGCTTCCATCGCCACATCTGCTCCTTCCTTTGACTTTCCTGCCTCCCTCTTTCAAGGCCCCCTATGGTTCCGTTGAGCCCACCTGGGTAATTCAGGCTTCTGTCCCCAGTTAAGGTCCTTAGTTTAATCACATCTGCAAAGTCCCTTTTGCCATGTAAGGTAACGTTCCAAGGATTAGAATATGGACATACTAAGGGTGGGGTCATTATTCAGCCTAGCCAGGCTGTATAAACATTTGCATCAGCAAAGTTCCATAATGCCACTGGGGGTAGGACCCAGAACCACTGAGAATGTCAGATTTTAGAGATGCTTCCTGCTTTGTTGGGAGGACAAGGGCTCTGGGTTTCTCCCAAGCTTGCCCTTTTCAGAACTTGGTCCAAACTGAACCCCAAACATCTGCCTGCAAAGAGCAGCTCTGCGAGTCCCAACTCCTCTTCCCTCGTCAGGACTCCCTGAAGATCCTGACACTGCCCTACGCTCAGCACTGCAGTTTCAAAGCCGTGAAAACCGTAAAATAACACAGCCTCTGGCTGTCGTCTGCATCTCATCCAGGGTCCATAAAAGGTGGCAGGCGGTTTTCCAGACCTGCAGCTGTAAGACAAAGCCCGGGTAAATACACATCCCCGCGTAAAGCCTACGGGAGCGCAGTTCTCCCAGCCTGTTTGCTGTGGCTTGAGTGAAATGGAGCATCGTGTCCTCCGGTCCCCACACGCCCCCTCCGACCCACCATGCTGTAAGTCTGAAATGTCCGCATCTACACGAGTCACCTGGAACGCTAGCCAGAATGCGGAGTCCTTCATGGGCTTGCATATTTGGGGCTTCACTTGGGCAGGACAGAGATCTGTTATTAGAAAGGAGGCAGCAGTGGTAAATTATTCTTGTATTCCAGGGAGGGAACCACAGTATAGCTCCTGGGTACCAACAGCTTTGTATCTGTTAGGGCTTAACACGCTAACACTCACCCTGATGGGAGGAGTTCTAGGTGGGGGTGGGAGGGGCAGTCCTATTACTACCAGGAAGTATTTCCAGGTCAGCACTTTGTGTGTGTGTGTGTGTGTGTGTGTGTGTGTGTGTGTAGGTGCCTGTGCATGTGTACACACATGTGCATCTGTGCACTTTCACAGGTGTGGGGTGGGCTGCATGCACATTAGCTGTAATTATTATAGAAGTTAGTGTAATTCTGCCTAAAGTTCTTCCCACTCAGCCTCTCTGATTACACCTTCTACCTCCTGTGCCCACAGAGCTCTTTCAGTCCTCACCCTCATCCCACGTTCCCAGATCCCTTACAGCCTGCACTGCCATCCCCTTCCTTCTGGTTGAGTGTGAATCACCTCCCTGGACTCACTTTAGTCTCATCCTCCCAGCAGGAACGTCCATTACATCTTAGGTCTCATGAGTTAGCTTACTCATTTTCTGGTAAACACTGAAATAAAAATTGTGTCCTTGTCTCACCCAAATGTCTCCCCACACACACTCCCATCAACAGAAAATGTCACCCTCACTGCAGCTAATGGTTTAGAAGGAAAGTGACAGAGTGGATGTGGTCTGTGACAGTTTATGGTGGGCAGGCCACCACGTTCACAATGTCTACAGTGGGTTTCCTTAATGTCCTCTGACGTTAGTCTACACAGCACCAGAGGAGGTAGACACCAGAGCCCCTTTGCATAATCACCTAGAAAGGGCCTCAGCAGGGCTGCTCGTTGGTGGGAGAGCCTGCCATGTATCTGGCATCGCATCCTCCTGCCCAGAAAATGGCAATAGAGCCACTGAGTCTTGAGGCCAAATGAAAATGCCCCCACAGGCTTCCCAGTGCCCTCAGGGGAGGCAGGGCCCTGCAGCTTAACCCCTCATGTCTCAGCCTCCTGAATCCTTTTCCTTACATGACATTCTACTAGAATAACATGCACCCACTGAAGCCCACAGGCGTGATGGAGTTTGGGGTCACAGGCTACAGGTGGGAAGGCTTTTAATGTCAGCATCATCAGGGAATCTTACTCAAAGAGATCTCACACCCAGAGACCCAGATCTCTGAGACTCATGTAATTGCTATGGTTATTTCTCAGTCTAAAACCCTCAACAACTCCCATATCTAACTTGTTATCTGTATGTTTCATACTCTTTTTCTGAAAGAGGGCCCCAAGTTGCATAAAACTTCTTAGTCCACAGAACCTGGATCCATCCCCGAGTGTCTGCACGGCCCAGGGGCTGTCAGAGGGCCTCTGTGCAAAAGCGCCCACCCTTTGTGGCAGACCCATGTTCTGAGCACCCCCTCTCTGCCTTCCAGCCTCTGGACTATGAGATTTCTGCCTTTCACACCCTGCTGATCAAAGTGGAAAACGAGGACCCACTGGTGCCCGACGTCTCCTACGGCTCCAGCTCCACGGCCACTGTCCACATCACTGTCCTGGACGTCAACGAGAGTCCAGTTTTCTACCCGGACCCCATGATGGTGACCAAGCAGGAGAACATCTCTGTGGGCAGTGTGCTGCTGACAGTGAATGCCACGGACCCCGACTCTCTGCAGCGTCAGACCATCAGGTGGGTGAGCGTCTCCGTGGCCAGAGGCGGGAGGCAGGCAGGAGCGGCTCTTCCTTCTGGGTTACCATTGACTTACATACATTACATACACTGCTTAATGACCTGGCTGAGCAGGAAGTTTGTGTCATGATGAAGAGTTGGTGGCCAGTGACACCAGGGAACCAGGCTGACTACACGGGGAAGCTGGCCCTGTCCCTGGTTCCTGGCTGCAGAGCACCCGGGAGGAGAGGGGCTCCAGGGCTGTGTTCCCACAGGTTCCCAGGGCTCTGCCTGTGCCAAGCACGGTGTGGAAGGAGCTACCACCCAGGGCCCCTCGCATCTCAGATAGTTAACCTGCTCTATCAGTGGCCACAGCTTCATGAGAAAGGCTTGGCCAACTCCATGTACAGTTAAGGGTATTAGGAATTCAGAGAGGTTCAGTAGCTTGCTCAAGGCTGCCCAGCTTAGTAGCAGAAGAATCAGGATGGAGATATGGTGGTTCAGTATGCAAAGTCGGTGCTGTCGGCCAAGTGCTCCGGACTCTGAACTGTTAAGGGGAAGGAATAGATGTTCCCTGGTACTTAGAAATGAACCATCAGGGTTGAGTTAGCTCAGTCGGTAAAGAATCTGCCTGCAATGCAGGAGACTCAGGTTCGATTCCTGGGTCGGGAAGATCCTCTGGAGAAGGAAATGGCAACCCACTCCAGGATTCTTGCCTGGAGAATCCCATAGACAGAGGAGCCTGGAGGGCTACAGTCCATGGGATCCCAAGAGTTAGACACGACTTAGCAGTTAAACCACCACCATCGGGGCTGAGTTTTCCATTGATGATTGGCAAGCCAAAAAAAAAAAGGTTCAAATTTTTAGTCTTCATTCCTTAAGCTCTGTCCAGTACTTCAAAAGAAGGGATTTTCTTAATGAGATTTAATTAAATGAGCATTATCTGCAGTGCATCTCATGCTGGTGGAGACGAGATGCCCTCCCTAGGGCGACATTTCACAGCAAACACATCGGCAGGCAGGTCCAAACACGGGCTTGTCTCTGCAGCGGGGAGTGATTAATCTTCCTCCTCCAGAACAGAATCTTCTCATAGGAGATACTGATAACCATGTATTAGACACATTCAAATAAACATGTGTCTTATTTTCCTGATTTGAAACAGCTGGAAACACGCCACCATCTCCATGTCGGCCACAGGACCGTGGAGCAGGCTGGCAGAAGCTATTTTCCAACCCAAACGGGGGTTTATTTTTTACAACAAAACTTTCTGAAACTCCAGATGAACTAGATACAAGCACAAAATAAGGCCAAATCCTGTAATAATGTGAATCTGAAATAGCCATTCTTTTTTTTTTTTCCTCTTCTCCTTTTATTTCCCCCTCTTCTGTATAGTGTTTGACAAAGGAAACACAAAATTTAAACATCAAAGAGAAAGATCAGGAAATCTGTAACTTAACACACTGTAAGGTAGTCGTACAAATTTAGGATGTCTCTGCTGCTGCTGCTGCTGCTAAGTCACTTCAGTCATGTCCGACTCTGTGCGACCCCATAGATGGCATCCCACCAGGCTCCCCCGTCCCTGGGATTCTCCAGGCAAGAGCACTGCAGTGGGTTGCCATTTCCTTCTCCAATGCATGAAAGTGAAAAGTGAAAGTGAAGTCGCTCAGTCTTGTCTGACTCTTTGCGACCCCATGGACTGCAGCCTTCCAGGCTCCTCCGTCCATGGGATTTTCCAGGCAAGAGTACAGGAGGTAGAAGAGGTGACTCCAGGGTGGGTAGGAAATGCACTGAAATGGGGTTGATGTTGCTAAGCTTGGGATACTGCCTTTGCTGGGTAACGCGGGATGCTGGCAGGCATGACGATGTTACTGCGATGAGGAGGGGCTGAATCAGGTGTCTGGGATCTGGGAGTAGATGCGCCACTAAGGTGGGGCGGACAGGGAAGAGGCGGATCTGTCGGGGTTCTTTGTTTAAGACCGGCTCTGGCTGACTCGGGCAAAAGGGGAATTTGTTGGAAGATCCTAGGAACAGTTTATGAACTTTTCCCCACTGGGAACCACTAGTTTTTCTCTGTATCTGTGGGTCTGTCTCTGTTTCTTATATGCAGTCCTTTGTTTTCTTTTTTAGATTCTAGTATAAGTGGTAACAGAGTATTGGTCTCTCTCTGCCTTATTTCACTAAGCATAATATTCTCTAGGTCCATCCACATTGTTGCAAATAGCAGGATTTCATTCTTTTTATGGCTGAGTAATATTCCACACGTATTTGTGCGTATATGTATACACCACATTTTCTTTATTCATCTCTTGATGGGCACTTAGGTTAAACTTCCATACCTTGGCTACTGTAAATAATGCTGCTATGAACATTGGGCAGAATGATGTAGCTTTTCAAATTCATGGGTTGTTTTTTTTTTTTTAATATATGCCCAGGTGTGAAGTTGCTAGATAGTGGTTCTATTTTTTTTTTTTTTTTTGCGGGACCTCCACACTGTTCTCCATAGTGGCTGCACCAATTCATATTCCTCACCAACAGTGTACAAAAGTTCCCTTTTCTCCACATCCTCTCCAGCATGTGTTACTCGTGGTCTTTTTGATGATGGCCATTTTGATGGGTGTGAGATACCATCTCATTGTGGCTTTGATTTGCGTTCCTCTGATGATCAGTGGTGTTGAGGAGTTTATAGAATTGGAGAAGATGCTTGGACCGAGGCTGAGATAGCACAGGACTTGTTGTACCTCTAGGTAATGCGACCTGACAGGCGGCGCTGCAGGCTCTCACAGGGAGAGTGACCAACCTCCAGCCACTGTCCACTCTTGTGTCGCTCGGCTCACAGTTCATATGTCGGGGCAAGTCTGCTTTGCCTGAGCTGGAGCCATGCACCCCCAACTCAGGGCCCCCTGGCAGTCAAAGAGGTGATGTTCCCAGATGTGGCTGCAGCTGCCCCCACCACAGGCAGCTGATTGAGAAGCAGGAAGGAAACCCATCTGGCAAATGGGGTGTGGTGCTTGGAGCATAGCAAGAGGCCATGGCCAGCAGCCCCAGCAGACCAAGTCAGGAGGCGTGATTCCCAGCTGGAGAGGAGCAGATGACTGGCGAGGGACTCCAAGGCCAGCAGGATTTGAGCTTGGAGAACAGACCAGCAACTGGAACTGGAATCCAGTGGTTCCCCATTCTATCCCGCATGGAGCATTAGTGGCACCCACTGTGAGAAAAGGAGATCAGAGAAAGCAATTTGTCGCTTACTAGACATGAGGCTTGTGGTAGAAAGCAGGAACAGAGAAAGCTCTGAAGAGCTTCCAGTTTCCACAGTACAGCTGGTCATCACAGGTGTGATGTGACCCTCAGTCACGAGTGGCAAGGACCCATCTCAGCCTGACTTTTTCCAGGAGCGCCGGTGCTGGCCCACAGCATCGAAAATGAGGGCAAGGGCATTCAGCATGAGGATTCCAGGGCTCAGAATATTCCTTCCCCACCTTTTGACTCTGCGCTTAACCTGGTTTGGCTTCATCCTCAGCGGTCTCTGTGCGGCTGTAGAGGGTCAAGGCACCAATAGCAATGCCGGGCCTCAGTCCTACCAGAAAAAAAGATCCCCCCAACCAGAAGTATCTGCCGGAGGGCCAGGTGTGGGTCTCCCTGAGCCAACTCGCACACACACCTCACAGACAGAACAGCAGGACGGCAAGAGCTCCCCGGGGCTAGTCCTGAGGCGTGAGCCCACTGGGAACCCGGCATCCAACCACAAGTACCTGGGAGGTGGCTTCCCACAGGAATGCCCAAGGCCCTTCCCGGAGCATGGGAATGATCCTGAGTCATCAGGGGCCACGGAGAGCCACTGCAATCAAGTTCAATGTCATGGTCCCCTCGGGAAATATAACTGAGGTGTTCCTGTGGCTGTTTGGCTAAGAACTGTAGCACTCACAAATGGGTCTGGCTGAGCAGTGTCTGGACAAGTCCCTTTTCCAGCACTGAAAGCAAAGTAAATGTGTGTGCATGTGTGAGACACACATTTCGCTCTCTGGTTTGACTCTTTGGACACATTCCTTCCTGCTGAGATCCAGAGTTGCCTAGAAGTGACCCTTTCTCAGCCTGGTACTGACTGGACCTCCCTCCGCCCTTCCCCGCCCCCCCTCCCCGACCACCCACCCTTCCTCTCCTGGCACTGGTTCTGAGCTCCATCAAAGGTAGGCATAGCATCCCTGACAGGTTGAGCTGTTGTCACAGGAACTCTTCGGGGAGAAAAGGCTCATTAATTATTTGCAGCCTTTGATCCTGTACACGAGAAGTCGTGTCCCTGAGGGGCCGTGTGTGCAAAGGCTGAGCAGGGCTGAGGAGAGGGGCCGGGCTGGGACACGGTTTTCTAATCATCCACACTCAACTCCCCAGAATTCTCAGAAAGACATGATGACCTTGTGTCTGTGGTGGTGGTGGTGGTGTTTTCTTAATGATTCCTCGGGGAGCAGGCATTGGAAGAGGGAAGAACTTTACAGTGGGAACTCCTATTTTTATCTCAAGGAGAGCTCTGAGTTCAACTGACAAAGTCACATGTACTCCAAGGGCGTTGATTCCCAGCAATAGCTTCACCCTGGCTCTGCACTCCTGCATGCTATCAGGGTGTCCCTGTGTGTGTGTGTGTGTGTGTGTGTGTGTGTGCGCGGCTCTGTGTGTGTCCACGTGTCAATCCCAGTGCCGATTACTCTTGGTCTATCCTTTACTCCATGCATCTCTTCCTTGTGCCTCTCTGTCTTCCCCTGCCTGTCTTCCTCCCCACTACTGTCTCTATTGGCATCTCCCCCGTCCCTCTAGGACCGTCTTTCTCTCTTGTCTCATAGCCGTCTCGTCTCTGTCTGCTTCTGTTCCTTCCTTCCTCCCATTCATTCCTCTCTCTCCTCTCTTCTCTTTTCTCCTCCTCTTTCCCTCTTCTTCTTTCTCCTTCCTCCTCCCTCTATCACCTCCCTCCCCCCGTTCCTCCTCTTCTTTCTCTGTCTCTGCCTCTCCCTCTCTGCCTATCTCTATATCAATATCTCACTCCAAGACTGTGGGTGCCTCAGCTCCAATAACCCCATCTCATCTCAGATGACTAGCCAGGCACTCAAGGCATCTTAGCGCAATGAGAGACCCGGCACACCCGGCCAGTATCCTGACAGCCTAATTCAGCTCCTGCCCCCACCGCGACAGGCCTCCTCCCTGAGGGCAGGCAGGCTCCCTCCCTTCCCAAGACAGGAAAACTCCGCCCTACCCCCAACCCCCGCAAAACTCAGGACCTCACTTCTGACTCATCCTGTCCTGTCTTTGGGGATGGAAAACACGTCTCAGACACAGTAGTTCCGCCCTGCCACTGGATGCCCTCTTTTATCTCACTAGGGAATGTTAAAACCAGTGAAAGGCGCCTTGATCTCTGAGAAGCCTGTAACTCTAAAGACAGGAGGTGTCCAGGCTTCAGAGTGAATATTCTCACTAAAAAGCCTGCGTTATTAAAGCTTGTTTAAAAGCCCATCGCATTGTGCTCTTAGCCAAATCCAAATGGACAGCAGTGGGCAGATGAAATTCTTCTTCTTAATGACTTGTATCTTCTTATCCTTATTATAAAGTTAAGATAGTTCATGGAGGAAACTTTTGAAAAGGTAGTTGGGAATAAAGAATCTAATTTTAAAAATCTGTGATAGTCCCACCCAAGGAAATCCCTTTTTAACAGCTTGGATATATCTCTAGTCACATGTTGGAGTACTACTTTTTATTTTCAAAATTGGTTCACATCACCCACTTTGCTTTGAAATCTGCCATTTTTACTTTCCAATACGTGATGAATCGCTTTCCGTGTCAAGAAATAGCCACTATTTTTAGTCGCTGAATATGCATTCTACTAGTCTATTACACAAACATGCTCATTTATTTATTCATTCCCTTGTTGTTGGCTATTTAGACTGTTTCCAGTCATATGCAATTATTTTTGTAAAAGGTCAGTGGACATGCTTGTCGCTAAATTGTTTAATGCATCATTAATTTTCTGAAGAATTTTCTGAAAATGCTGTGCAAAAGTGTTGATGTTGCTAATGCTTTTTGTCATATAAAGAATTCTATTTTTACCTAGGCAATCATATTTCTATTTTCCCTTATGACTTGAATTGATGGTTAGAAAGTTTCTCTGCTCCAAGGTTATGTGAACATTGACATGTTGTAAAATAGAGCTGGTTCCCATAGCCCAGCCTCTCAACACACAGAGGCAAAGAGACTGGCTTCAGCTCTCAGGACAGAATCTGCCTCCATGAACACCAGACAGGGATCCGGCACTTCTCGAGGACATTTTAGTGTCTCCAGTGAGCAATGGACCCATGCACCTAAACTTGTGGGCTAATTATTGTCAGAAATACCAGCTCAATGATAATTATGCTAAGATGGAAATGACTGTATTTCCTCAACAGCCTCCAACAGTGAGATGAGAAGCAGGGACCAGTCTCACCATGGCATCAAGTCTGTTGCGTTGGTTACTGTAGGGATATGGCCAGCAGCTCCATCATTTTGAGTGGTCTGAGAGGACTTATTTCATTCTCTGAATGATCAGGGGATTTCTATTGAGGCAGCCAAGTAGCAATTCCAATTCCAAACATTTTTTAGACAGAACTCATCTTCTCTCTCTGGTCTGTAGTAAACAACCTTATAGCAGAGACTTCTGCCACACACTGAACATGTAAGATGTGAGCTGAGGAAAAATATTGTCCTTGCCCAAGTGAAATTACCCTTTGCTGCTCAAGCATTTCTGGGGAAAAGGATCATTCATCCTGGGAGCCCCACAAGTGTTTGTCCAGCAGCACTGTATCTGTGAGGATTAAGTTTGGCTGACTATAAACGGAAAATTGAAAACGATGGTGGTTCAGAGAAGATAGAAATTGTTTTTTGTTTTTTGTTTTTCCTTGTATAAAATAAGTATAAAGCAGCTACGGCAGTCCAGGGCAGATGGCAGTTCCACAAAGCCGGCAGGGGCCCCACTCCTTCTGCTCACCATTCAGTGGCCTCTAAGCTGGCAGTCTCTGCCTCATGGACTGTGTTAGCTGCTAGTGCTCCAGCCTTCACATCTGTGTTTCAGGCAGTAGTTTGGGAGAGAGGGAATACAGAATGGAGTCTCCTGTATTTTAGGCAGTCTTCCTGAAAGTCAAGCACTTTTCTATTTGAATCTGATTGGTCAAAATCAGTCGCATGGCCACAACCTAGCTGCAAGAAATACTAGGAAGCATGGTCATTTTTAGGTGGGTAGCAACCAGCTTTTAAAAGTGGAATTCTTTACTAAGAAAGAGAAAAAGGGTGGATATTGTAAGGCAACCGGAAGCTTCTTCCATGAACACCTTTCGGTATTGAACCTTTCTGTGTAATAAAAGACAACAGGATGAATTTTACAAGATGAATACATGCCATGAAATTAGATTTTACACAATCAAAATAATAGATAATTGTGTTGCCAAAGACAACTGCTTGAAAAAAAGCACACGCATTATAGTTTTCCATTCATTCCTTTACTGAATTCATTCACTGGCATTTGTCTAGTGCGTACTATGGGCCTTACACTGCTGGGCACAGTGTTTTCACTCGTGGAAGAAATGGTCTCTGCCTACAGCCTCCAGGGAGCTTATAGTCAAAAGAGCAAGAGCGATGCCCCAGGAAAAAAAGGAAGAGGGAGGGGAAAAGGGAGAGAGAGGTAAACGAAGGAAGGAGAGAAAGAAGTTGTCTCC
Organism: Bos grunniens; assembly: GCF_055505025.1. Classification (NCBI taxonomy): domain Eukaryota; kingdom Metazoa; phylum Chordata; class Mammalia; order Artiodactyla; family Bovidae; genus Bos; species Bos grunniens. Next base: position 10,205,610 of record NC_141182.1, read on the forward strand.
TTGGAAAGTAGGGACCAGTGGTCCCCAGCTGGGGAGAAGGAGCCAAGCAACAAAATTATTTCTTTCCAAGCATCATTGTCATCTCACTGGTCAACAGATTCCTACATCCCCCAGAAATGCCACCATCCCCATGCCTTTGAGCTGGTCTCTGCCTCCTGGGAATGGGGTACCAGACTAAACCAGGCAAAGATTGCCAGGCCCCCTGGACGCATGTTTTGTATAACTAAGATGCCTGACATTTTCATATAAAAGTTTACCAAAAGCACTGAGGGCAGTCTTACTTAACTCTCACAACCACCCTGTGAATAGGAAATGATGCGTCTACCTCTTTTATGAGGAAAACGTAACCTCTCTGAGCCTAGGTTTATGGGAAGAAAACATACAAATGAGGTGAACTACCGGGGCTTATCTCACCACCACCTCGCCCATGTCTGTGTGTCTTTCTGAGGTTTAGGCATCCCCCTGCAGGTGACCCCCTTACTTTCAGAATGCACTGCCACTGGCTTTCTGAAAGCCTGCTGCTGCTGCTGCTGCTGCTGCTAAGTCGCATCAGTCGTGTCTGACTCTGTGCAACCCCATAGACAGCAGCCCACCAGGCTCCTCCATCCCTGGGATTCTCCAGGCAAGAATACTGGAGTGGGTTGCCATCTCCTTCTCCAGTCTAGTATAACGTTTATCACGCTTCACTGTTACACTGTTATTTTCCACTAACCCTCGGCCTCTGTGAGGGTAACGAGCATGTTCACTTCCATCCCTGATAAACCATCAGGGCTTCATCAGTACCGTTTAGTTAATTAAGCACTCAGGCCCAGCACCAAGGCCTTCAGAACTTTTGTCCTTGACAATAATGTCAAGGACGCAAACATATAATCTGTCATCGCCAAAATTTGAAAAGGAAACAGCAAACTGAAGTTAATAAAGACTGAGTGTCCACAGCACCATGACTTCAGCCATGTTGAATTTAATATTTGAAAAAATGTCATTACATTTCCAAGGGCTTCCCCGGTGGCTCAGCGGTAAAGAATCCGCCTGCAGTACAGGAAACTTGTGTTCCATCCCCGGGTTGGTAAGATCCCCTGGAGGAAGAAACGGCAACCCTCTCCAGCATTCTTGCCTGGAAACTCTCATAGACAGAGGAACCTGGCAGGCTATAGTCCATGAGGTCACAAAAAGTTGGACACAATTGAAGCGACTGAGTACATTTGCAAATTATTTGTAGATCACACTGTAAGGATGTCTGGGTCAGCACTAGAAAAATCACAGAGGATTATTAGTGAAATATTCCCATATCCAAATTATCCCAAAAGCAAAAGTATAAAAATTATCTCAAAAATTATGCATTTGCCATGTGGTACATTTCAGTCTGTTTGGTGTGACTTGGGAGGAGGCCACCATGGACAGAGAAAATTCTTAGAGGCCAAAAGGTCCTCTTTTATTATCTTATTGGAGTGTAGTTGATTTTGGAATAGGAAGTGGCAACCGACTCCAGTATTCTTGCCTGGAAATTCCCATGGGCAGAGGAGCCTGGCAAGCTACAGTCCATGGGGTCACAAAGCGTCAGACACGACTGAGCGACCGAGCACACACACACAGTTGATTTACAATGTCGTGCTGATTTCCGCTCTATACTAACGTGACTCAGGTATACACGTACACATGCATTCTTTTTCACATTCTTTGCTATTGTGGTGTATCTCAGGATATGGAATGTAGTTCCCTGAGCTCTACAGTATCCTTGCTGTCTTCCCTTTCCACATATAAGAGTTTGCATCTGCTAATCCCAAAACTCCGCATCCAGCCCTCCCCCCACCCCTTGGCAACCACAAGTCTGTTCTCTGTGTCTGTGGGTCTGTTATTGTTCTGTAGGTAGATTCATTTGTGCCATAGTTTAGATTCCACATATAAGTGCTACCATATAGTATTTGTCTTTCTCTTTCTGACTTAGTTTACCAACTATGATAATCTCTAGGTTCACCCATGTTGCTGCAAATGACGTGATTCTGTGCTTTGTACGGCTGCAAAGCATCCCATTGCTTACGTGGGCCACCTCTTCTTTGCCTCTTCGCCTGTCAGTGGACACTTAGGTTGTCTCCAAGTCTCAGCTGTTGTGAACAGTGCTGCTGCAAGTGCTGCTGATCAGGGCGGGTGTATCTTTTTGAATTATAGTTTTGTCTGTATGCCCAGGAGCGCGATTGCTGGATCATTTGACCACTCTATCTCCAGTTTTCTGAGGAACCTCCATACTGTTTTCCATGACACCTGTACCAGCCCAGCACTGGGCCTGGCCCATGGACGTGCTTGGTAAACAAGTATAGCGTGGTTTGCCAGCAGCTGGGGTGGAGTGTCTGTATGCAAGCATTTGTACATAAGCAGACATGGCTTATTGTTTATGGATTACTATTATTTTCGTCTTCAAGTATCGTCTAATGTCTCCCAACCATGGACATATTTGCATGTGGCTTTGTTTTAAACCAACCCCAGGGACAGGGAGGGGGATGGCCTGAGCAGGACTGATCAGCCTCACACTGGGCTTCCCAGGTCCATAGCCTTAGCCAAGGAGCCAGGTCCATCAGCCACCTCTTCTTCCAAAACCATGAGCCAGATTGAGCCATTCTTTAAACACAGAATATGAGAATCAGATCCGAATTGGATCCTTATCTCTCTGAAAACCACTGCCCACTTTGTCCTGATTTCTCTGAGTCTTTTTAAGTCATTTCCCGTCCCTTCCTCCTCTAGACTTGGAAGCTTTTAAGCTCTGAGTAGATTCATTCATGGTCTCAAACTGGTGCAGAATGCAACATGCAGTGATGAAAATTCAGTCCGAAAAGATTTGCTAAAATGCCCAATTTCAGGTTTTGCTGGTCTTCTTGGGACTCATCAAGTCTTTTTCTTTAATACCTCATTTAATCTAATATTGAGGCCCATTCAAAGGAAATCACATGCAAAAAAAAATGATAGGAAATTGAGCAAAAATCATCAGCTGGCTATGTGGCATTTTGTTCTGTATCTTCTAAGACCTTTGGAAGCAGATGGCAAAAATCAGTTCCCTTGGAAATTAGGATTTTGTCATCACTATCAGTTCTCAGGAACACAGAGATTCAAAATGTATAGTAGCTCACCACTTATTGGGAGGAGAAAAGAGGGTTGTAACTCCTTTTGAAAAAAGAAAAAAAAACAGATTTCAAAACCAGATTTAAGAGTTTAATTTGGGGTGACTCCTACCTTTTAAATTTTAATCAGAAGTTAAAGGCCAAAATGAAAAGAGCCTCCATCCACTGAAATATATTATTAACACTTCATCTTAATTAAATGTGCTTACTGACCTCAATAATAGGATTTGGGGTGAGGTCATTTCTATTAGTTCTTTTTTTTTTTTTTTTTTGGTGAGGTATTTCTTGAGTCAACACAGAGCATAAAATGTAAATGAACTGTTTACAGGGGCACCTTTGTAATTTTTAATTAAAGTGATGTCCTTCCATTGGAAGATCGTGGTGGCCATTGTTTTCTTGCCTATTCTGCTATAGGATTTTTAATTATTTATGAAATATATAGCTTACTCTTATTTTTAACAATCAGATTTTCTGTTATGAAGATGGCAATGGGAAACAAGATCTAATAAATTCAACAACTGAATCTTTATAGATTTAACAGCTTCAGTGGCTAAAAATAGGATTCTGGCCTTTATAATGATCCAGAGACGGAAGACCTTCATTATTAACCTCAATTAGAGGTGCTCGATTTGGTTACTATGAAACATCCGACCATTTGGAAAGAGTTGAAAGGATATTTTACAGTTTACCCACCTTTTTAACATCCATCTATGTATTATTATAAACTGGCCATGGGCCAGACTTTCATTATTGAAAGCATGGTTTCAAATTGGTTACATTTTAGTATAATTATAATGGTCACTCTTGGCAGCCTAAGAAATTAATTTTCAGAACCAATAAAGAAAATATTGACAAATGTTAATATTGTTTCTTGCTCAATGTTTTCTAAACTGTTAAATCTGCTTAGCTGTTTTTTTTTTTCTGTTGTTATTGTAATAAAGGCATTTGAATTAGATGAGGGTTGCTGCAGAAGCTACCAATACAGCATTGATTAAGAAAGCCACACACTTCAGGATTGCAACAGAAGTCGGTCAGGGAAGATAGCCGATTTATTATCTGTCTGTCAATCACCAGCCAAGGAACACGCCTTGGGCACTCATGAACAGCTTATCACAGCATTAGCACCGACTCCAGTAATGAAACCAGTTGAGTCTTGAACTAATTCAAGAAGCGCACTTCATCTCTGCTCCCAGTTTACTCTCCAAATGAATCCTGAAGCTCTGTTTTCAAGTGCTGAGACACTCAACTACAATTCTCTTGCTATGTTTAATTTGGAGGTTTCCCTGTGTAGTCTAACCATATGGACAGGAATCTCAGGATACAACCAGACTTCATGTCGCCGACTTTAACAGCCTCAGATCCTTGTGTGGGGACTGCACACGTGCAGTGGGGTCTCTGGATTTGGATGAGGGCTAGGGCAGAATAAGCCACCTCTTTAATCGTTAGATTTTTATTCATTCCATAAGCACTTAATGAGCACCTACAATATACCATGCCCTTTTCTTGGCACTGGGGATATAGCAGCAGGTGAAACTGTTGAAAATATCTGTCATGATGGAGATTATATTCCTGTGGGGGAAGGAGAAAACAATCAAGAAGATAAATTTAAAAATAAATAGCATAGTAGCAAAGAAAAAAAAATAAAGCAGAGAAAGAAGTAGGGTCTGACATCTCAGGAAAGAGCTGAAAGAACTGAAGGGTGAGCCATGCAGATATCTGGGGAAGAGTGGTCCAAGCTGGGAAGATGACAGGTGCAAAGGCCCTGAGGCCGGGTGTGCAGGGTGTGTGATGTGGGGGGAGGTCAGTGTGCCTGTGCAGAGGGATTGAGGCGGCGGGAGCAGAAGCCAGAGTTGTGTGCAGGTAAAACATTCACTCTAGATCAAACACAAGATGGGAAGTTAAAGGCCCTAATGGTTTTAGAAGAGAGTCTGTGGGAAGGGTTCTGGGGAGGGGAGAGCGCAGAGGACCAGTGGGGAGGGCACTGCAGTGACCCAGGTCAGGGAGGTTGGACTTGGCAGCAGCAGTGGAAGCTGTGAGAAGCAGGCAGATGCTGGAAGCGTTCAGAAGGTGATGGTGTTACCCAATGCAAGTTCATATGCCCAACACACAGCGAGGCCAAACAAACCCAAACGCAAAATATCGGAATCTGGAGCAGAGAAAGCTTAATTGCAGAGCCACCCGAGGAGAATAGGCGGCTCCTGCTCGTAAAACCCCTGAAGTCCCTGAAGGGTTTCCTCAAAGCATTTTTCAGGGCCAGGAGAGGGAGGGGCGTCCCAGGGTGTGTGATCAGCTCCTGCACAGTTCTCTGACTGCTGGGTGGGCTTCAATCCTGGGGGCTACCTGCTCATGATCGAGTAATTAGTATCTTCCATTTGGTGGTGGTTTTAGCGTCTAAGTACTTCAGGAAGGAGCAAAAGCAGAAGCTCCGGGGAAGGGGTTACAACCCTGAGCCTTTGAGATCCCCAAAGAGGTGCGCAAAGGCGGGAAAGAAAGAGGGCCCCCCGGGGTGAAGCCCTTGGCTGTTCTGCCATTCTGAGGAGTGGCCCGCCTGGCGTGCTGTACGCGAGGCCACTGCCTGAGAGTCACGGAGCCAGCATCATTACATACAGTTCGTGCCCTTAGCTGGGCTGTCAGACCTTGGAGGGGCAGATCCAGAGTCTGCCAGGCACTGCTTCCTTGGGCTCCAGGGTGGTGTGGACACTCACAGCCAGGGGCAGGTTGGTCCTAGGTCGGCCTGGCTCTGTCCATCTCCTCTTCTGTCATCAGCACCTTATAATTCCTCCTGTGGTCCACTTTCCTAACACGTTCAGTCTATGTCAGCCTCTTTCTTGTGGCTACACTGGTGTGCTCACACTTACAACAGAGCAGCTGGCATTTACTGCGTCCCAGACACTGTTCTCCATGCCTTATATGTACAGTCACTTCTGATTTCCCAACGACCCTGTAAGAAACGTGCGACCATCACCCAACTTCACAATTGAGGCCACCAAGGCTCAGGGAGATTGGAAAACTGGCCCAAGATCACAGGGATTCGCACACAGGAAAATAAATTGCAAGTCAGAGCTCTCACCTCTCCACACTCTGCCTCCCAAACCAATACACAGAAAAAGCTCAGCCCTCAATGTGCGATTGCAGACAGACCCTAGAGCTTTTCTCTACCAGCTTTCTACTTTTCAGAATACAATTGCACGTTCCATTTCTGATTCTCACTTGATAGTCTTCAAATCTTTGACACATCTTTCTGCTGAATGTCACAGCAAAGCCTGCTGCTGCCCAGCTACCTATGAGGACCACAGGGAGGTGGTCTGGCCAGAGCTCCCTGGACCAGAGACTGGTCCCTCGGGCAGGCAGGTGTCTCGGCACACTCTTCTCCTCACGAGGAACCTCTTCCCACCGTCATCGGGCAGGGACGGCTTCACCTGCTGGACAGGCATCTGCTGCATGGTTGACAATGCCACCATTTTCCCAGGCTGCCCCCACCTCTGGGCGTCTTCCCATTTAATTCATTTCCATGTGCTCCCACATGTATGATTGTCTTAGGGAGGACAAAAGCTCCAGAATAAAATCATTTCCTAACGCTGCCAAATTTATTAGAAGAGACTAGAAAACGTCAGCTTTGAAGGAGGTGTTTTCTCAGAGGACGTGAAGGAAACAGCTCATGACTTTCATGCCATCAGAGGCTCTGGTTGCCTCCAGGAGCTGCCCCAGTGGGCTGCACTGGACGGGGAAGGCCCCAGTCTCACATGGCCTCGCACAGAGAAGTAGCCGAGCCCAGGGCCCTGGTGGCCCCGCTGCCTGCCAAGTGCCAGACTTCCTGAGCACAAACCCCCACTCATCCATTCTCCAGGTGTGTAACCCTGGGCACACAGTCAATTTCTCTGTGCCCGTGTCCCCACTTGTAAAAGGGGGCCAATAACATCTCGGTTAGGGTCACTGTGAAAGAGAAACTGACGGTCCAGGTTAAGCACTTCACCTGCACCATGCCCAGCACTGCCCCCTTAACTGACCCCTCATCATTCTCAGCAAAGAGCAAAACACGTCGCCCAGCACTGCCCGCTCACCATTCTCAGCAACCTGCACCATGCCCAGCACTGCCGCCTTAACTGACTGCTCACCATTCTCAGCAAAGAGCAAAACACGTCGCCATTTTTTGAAGGTGGCTCTCTGAGAAGGAAAGCAGTGTTTTTCTACAGTCTGTGGTATTCAGACATTAAGGACCCACAGGAGAGCAAGTCTCTGGAGACACTTATCAGGGAAGCAACTTAATGGATGTTAGTCACAACTCCAAGTTGATGGCAGGCTTCCATCTCTGCTCCTCCCAGAGCCCCTACCGGTGGTCTACAAGCTGGCCCAGGTATCACATTGCTAAATTCCCATTTGTGCCATTTCTAAAACCAGCATTCCTAGGAAAATGGAATGGAGCAGGAAAAATGTTAAATAATACATTTTGTCACCTGCCCTTCGCTTGCCCACAGGCAAGAACTCAGAGATGACAGGGCATATGCATGCACGGTGAACCACCATCAAAGACTATAAAGATTTTCCCAACTGGTGTTTGAAGGCTTGCAGCTTGACTCTTTGGTGGACAGGTGTGCTTGATTTTGCAATCTTTCTAGAGTGTACATATAACAGTCATATTTTCTACTAGTAAAACTGTTCCTGGTTTGGGCATCATGATTGAATTTATCAGTATTTTAAGACACCCTGCAAATCACATAATGTTGGGCAAATAACACTGTGATTTGCAGGGACTCTGTCACCCAGACAAGTTTCAGATCTGGTTGAATGTTTGAAGAGAGAGGAAGCAAGCAGACCATTACCTAAGAGCAGAAAAGGAGAGCACAGTTCAGCACCTTTCATTATTTCTAGTCCCATATCTGTCAGGATCCATGAGTGCAAGCAACAGAACCAGCGTCAGCTACATGAAGTGGAATAAAACAAGAATTTACTAGATTGAGATAGGTGATCACAGACTGGATAAGTTGGGAAAAACATGAGTGGCCACCAAATAAGACTCAAGAGGGAAGACGATGTGAACCATTCCAAAGGGATCAGCCTGGTTCTCACGTTACACTTCCTGTGTCTGAACCTGACCTCTACCACCCACCCCTACATCACTTACTGCACGTATGTGGGGCTTACTGGAGCTAAGTTGCACGTCTCTTGTCACTGCAACCGCACCCGGGCAAGGTTGGGATTGGGGCTGCCTCCCACCACCAGCGCTGCACAGAACAGGAGCTTGTCCAAAAGGGGTCCTGGGATCCTGTGTGGAACGATGAAGGGTGGCAAACAGCCAGAAATGTCGACACCTACTAGAAACCCTTTCTGCAGATGGGCGTTTCCCACAATGCCAGTGGCCACAGCTCTCTCTGGGAGCACTCTGTGAGGACGGGCGCCTGTGGTCTGAGGGACCAGCATCCGCACATTCAGTCACTCCACTGAGAGCTCTGTCTCAGAACAAGCACGTGGGGCTCATGGGCCAGAGGCAGGTCAGTCTTCAAGGGACACTGAGGGTGGAGAAGGATGGAGAGCCCGAGGTGTGGTGGTGGAGGAGGAAGGCGAGGCTCTGGGCTGACTCTCAGGGCCAGAGAGGGAGCACCACCCCAAGACCTCCCACTGGGGATGGGGAGGTGAGCCAGGCACTCTCCTCGGTGCACAGAAATCTCAGCCATCAAAATAGATAATCTTTTTTTTTTTAATTGGAGGATAATTGCTTTGCACTATTGTGCTGGTTTCTGCCATACATCAACATGACTCCGCCACAGGTACACATATGTCCCATCCCTCTTGAACCTCCCTTCCACCTCCCACCCATCCCACCTCTCGAGGTTGCCACAGAGCACTGGGTCTGGAATCTAGAAAGATGGCCCTGATGAGCCTGTCTGCAGGGCAGCAATGGAGACACAGAATAGAGAACAGACTGTGGACACAGGGTGGGAAGGAGAGGGCGGACGAACAGAGAGAGCAGCAGGAAACGCACATTGTAAAATAGATCGTGGGAATTTGCTGTTTGATGCAATGATTTTTTAAAATCAAAGTTAATGCAAAAACTCATGATAAAAATATCAAATTTTTAAGGAAAGTAGGATTAGAGTGACTGAGTTTTCCTTTTGTGTCCAGCTCTGGTATGACTCAGCACAGCACTGTGAAAGCCACTTTTCTACTTTGGGCCCATTTCTTCTGAAAACTTAAAGGGCGGGATCAGAGATGCTTAATGATCCCGTGGCCCTGCAACAGGACTGAAAGTATGTTCAGCTAAAAACAAGGCAGCACCGAGGACCCTCTGTTCCCTGAGCCTGCATCATGGTGGACCAGACAAAGGGCGATGCCATTTCTGCAAGAGTTAGAAATGCAAGGCGAACATAACCCCCTCACCTGTGGACTCCATATAGCTGGGCTCAAAAGAAAAGAAATCTGTGGATTAAAAAAAAAACTAGACTGGAAAATAATTATATTTAAAATGGTTAGAGGAAAATGTTGGAACCATGAATAAAAAATAGAGCATATAGAAATAGAAAAGGCAAATGTGAAAACTGAGAAAAGTAAACGTAACATCTAGAAATCTCACCCCTGCCCTGGTCACCATGAAGTGGGCGTGGTTATCTCCATTCCAGAGTGGAGAAACCAAGGTACCAAAATATGCTGAGGGTCGGGGAGTTTGTCAGTGGAAGGGATGGAATTCAAACTCAGATATATTTATGCCAAAGGATATTTTAACAAGAAAATCTTTCTTTTATTAATATGTTGTAAGAGGAGAAACTGCAATTTAAAAAAACAAAAACCAACCCTGTATCCAGTAGACTGTTCAGCTTCTTTAAATTCCCATAAAATTTCTTCAGAATCCTGTTCCAGGCGGGATCTTTATTTCATTGACTGAGCTTTAGGGTCAGTGTTCAGAGAATCCTTCGTCTCTGTATTATCTGTGTCTGGGGCATCTTTTAAAAACTGTAGATGGGAGTACCAGGGGATCCAGTAGACAGAGATCATGGAAAGATAACTTTTGGAGTCCTTGCCAGCATCCATCTGAATCTCCTTCATGGAATGCCCACAAGTGATCTGTTCTCTAAGACTGAAAATCTTTGGGCAAGTGATTACTATTTTATTTTTTTACCCTAGGTGTCTAAAAATCAAACATCTCTACCTCAAAGATTGTATATTTCACAAATACTTAAAACATAGGTTGTCTAGTTAACATAGATAGAAGCATAGATAGAAACATATTGACTATCTTAGCAGGTCCTTCTCCAATTAGATCTTCAATCATGCATTTCTTGCAACTCCACTGCACAAACTTGGTCTAAGGCACGCCGTCGTTTACTGGGCTGACAGTAATGGCCCCTCTGGCCCCCTCTTCCCTTCTGCATCCTTATAACACACTCTCCGTGCAGCAGCCTCCCAGTCGGCCCTGCTCTCCCCACCCTTCTCCTCTCTCTCTCCTTCTGGCTGTCTCTGCTCCACCATGGTCTTCCGCCAGCACCTTCCCTACTCAGAAACACCATGGAAATTACTCTCTCTGCCCAGAATACACATTCTGTATTTGTGGGTTCACCTACACGTGAACAGCTACTTGTAACCAAAAAATACTCGGGGTGTTTTCTCAGATATTTGCAGATTGGCACAGAACAGTGAAAAATGTGTCCATCAACACGCACATCCCGAGCTGAGGTCCAAGAAATGATGCTCTGGCTTGTTGTTTCTGCTCAGGCTGTAAACACGTTTGCTTCTCACGGTCTGTGAGCTGCCGAGTTATTCACATTTTTGAGCTTCCTGTTGGTGATTTCACTCTTTGAAACGGTTCCCCAGTATAGGGCTGACATGCTAACTGCTGTTCCTGGGCCTGTGGAGAAAAGTCGTGCATGAGATGAGCTTCTTTCAGGGATGAGTTGTAGTACTATCAGCCCTGAGTTCAATGTAATGAATCAACTGTGTGTGTGTGTGTGTGTGTGTGTGTGTGTGTGTGAGATGTGTCTTTAAACAGAAATATACATAAAGCAAGGCAAGGTTGTATATTGCTTGGCTGATGAAAACATGACCAGACACTCATAGGAACCTAACCTGCATGCTGTTCAGTGTTGGCTAATCAGTGTTGGAGATGATGTGATAACTCTGTAACTAGGGTTGACCTGCCTGCCTGCCTGCATGTTCCCTACCTGTACCCCTTCCCCAGACTTCTCGCCCTTCCTCTCGACTTCTTGAACAGAGCCTGGTACATAGCAGGCATTCAGTACAGTTTTGTCTACTTCATGAATAAATTCAGATGAACAATTTTCAAAGCATATTTTTAACCAGGCTTTTAGACTTCAGTGACTCCTGTTCAGAGGTTAATATTTAATACCTTTTGCAAAGTCTGAAAATAGATTTCCATCAGGGTCTGACTTTAATAAGCAGTGTGGATAAATGCTCATTAAACTTCCACATTTGATTATTATGTGATGCTCTTCCTTGGTTCGAGCCTCCCCTTTGGGCTTGAGAGGATGGAAGATGTTCCCCTCTCTCCACTCTCTCCTGGTGTCCCTGGCTGAGCAGCTTGGCCCTGCCAGGTCCCCCCCGAGGCATCACCTGGGGAGATGGCATCACCTGGGTGTTCAGATACCACCGACTTGGAAAGCTGAGGAGGGCTGTGAGCACCTGCGTTTCAACTCCTCCTGGGGAGAGGGAGCCTGCCCTTGGAGGTCCAGTCTCTTTCCCATTCAGCCACAAAGGCAGCACCAGGCAGACTTCTACCCCCAGCTGAGCCAGCTGGCTCAGAGCCCTGAGAGCTGGATTTGACAGCAAGTAAGGCCAGCAAGTCCTGAACTTGTTGCTTTAGTCACAGCTGCTTGCTCTGAATAGTCTGTTAGAACAGGAATAAGCAAACTTTCTCCACGAAGGTTCAGATGATAAGCAATGTAAACTTCACAGCTTCGTGGTCTGTCCCAACTACTCATCTCTGCTGTCATGATGCAGATCCAATGGATGTGGCTGTGTTCCAGTAAAACTTTATTTACACAAGCAGAGAGAGGGCCAGATTTGGTCTCTGCAGTCTGCCAACCCCTGCAGTACAGCCCTTCCTCCATGGAGGTGTTGATTTGTTTGTTTTCTGCTCTGAACTGTGAGCTCTTTAAGGAAGGCCTGACTCACATTCTCTGTGTTCATCTCAACATCTGGCGCAGAACCTGCCCCCACAGCAAGCCATCAGCCAACAGATGTGTGACTTGTAAGACACGGCCCCCCGAAACACCAGTGTTGTCAAACATGTCAAGCAGATGAGAGGCGCTCTAAGCCCCAGTGACAGCCCGCCTGTCCTTATCCTGCCTCCCATTGCCAGTACTCAGAAGAGCAGCAGTTTTTTTCTGACAACAGTGAAAATAATATTACTGTATTCATTCAACAAACAGCGAGTGTGGGGGCCACATCCTGGTGTCTCTGGAATCCGGCTGCCCACGAGACTTCAAGAAGCTTGTAGTGAATCCTGACTCTGTGCCCTGAAGCATCTTCCCCAAGACTCAGGAAAATCCCAAGGTTAGGGAAGGAGGCCCTGCATTTCTAGCCGTCACTTCTGGCTTCAGGTGTCCAATTCTGGCAAGTTAGTTCTGTTTCTTAATTGTCCCCCACCCTGTACATGTTTACTTAGTCCTGTGCCTGTTACATTTTTGCTTAGTCTGGCCTCAGCACACACGTGCATACGTACATGTGCACACACGCGCACACGCATACACACGCACACACTGGCCATCAGCATCAGCACGTGGCACATGTGACCCACGTAGCTGAGGACGTTGGAGGAGGAAGCAGTTGCGTCAGATTACTTGGGTCTCAGCCCTGGGGAGCCCTCAGCCGCACGTTCTCCTCACTGCCCTGTCCCTCTGTATTTTTCACAGGACAGTTCACCTCCCAGAGGACCCCAACCTTAGCACCTCCTCTCCTCTCTCCAGTTCCCCCTCCTCCCCAACTTACTTTCACAACAGCTTTTCAGAGGCATATAATGTGTTAAGCTCTGCCATAATGGACGCACCCATGAAACTATCACCCTGATCAAGACAGTACACAAACCCAGCACCCCCAAAATTGCCCCCTTTGTAACCCTCCCTCTTGTCCTTCCTTTTCTGCACCCCCCTGGTCTGCTTTCTGTCACTGTGCATTACTGTGAATTGGGTATCTAGAGTCCATACTCTCTTCTGTCTGGCATCCTTCACTCAGCACATCTCTTGGCGGAGTGGGGCGGGGGGGGGGGTAGGGTCATTTGTGCCCCTGTTCTGTCTGCCAGGCTCTTCTGTCCATGGAATTCTCCAGGCCAGAATGTGGCAACCAAAGGCTGAACTCAAAGTTAAACAAACAAACAAAAAAAAATATAGAGAACTTGGAGAGAAAGGATAGGAGTGGTATTTTAAGTCTCTATCCCCTACTGTATTCAGACTCCAATTTTTAAAATTTGCTTCTTAATTCCATAATTAATATCAGTCTTCAGCTCCATGCTACTTTTATCTTCTTTTGACCAAATATGTTACATTAAATTAAAAATCTCAGTATAAGAACTTTGGAGGCTCCCTGAGTTTATGGTGGGATTTTGTTTCCATTTCTTTGTGCTACCACCTTCCCCCGCAACCCCATCCCACACTCCATATATAAACTGGGAGGAAGGCAGCCTTCTTCTTTACAAACTGCTACTTCAGTTCAGTTCAGTTCAGTCGCTCAGTCATGTCTTTGCGACCCCACGAACTGCAGCACACCACGCCTCCCTGTCCATCACCAACTCCCAGAGTTCACCCAAACTCATGTGCATCGAGTCGGTGATGCCATCCAGCCATCTCATGCTCTGTCGTCCCCTTCTCCTCCTGCCCCCAATCCCTCCCAGCATCAGTCTTTTCCAGTAAGTCAACTCTTCACATGAGGTGGCCAAAGTACTGGAGTTTCAGCTTTAGCATCATTTCTTCCAAAGAACACACAAGACTGATCTCCTTAATGCTCTACAAATTAAGTGGGTAGCCATTCCCTCCTCCAGGGGATCTTCCCAACCCAGGAATCGAACCCAGATCTTCCACACTGCAGGCGGACTCTTTACCACCTGAGCCACCAGGGAAGCCCATTCTGTCTGTAGAATAATTCAGTTCTCTCCAGCCACCATCCCCCATGAGCTTTAGGCTCACCCCTAACCGATGGACACGTGTTCAGAAGAACAAAAGAGCCCCACTCTCTTTGGAAGACCTTGGTTGTTTTAAACAGCAAATTTACACCCTGTGCCTATTCCTTCATTCTTCACTTGGCTCAACAACTGTTTAAGAAGCAACCTACTACATGCTGTTGGGGACACAGTGGGAGTCGGGCAAACAGGACCTTCCTTTTGGGGGTCAGAATAAGTAAGAAAGCTAGCAGCAGAATGACTCCAAGTATAAGAGGTGTGATAAAGAAAATGGGAAACACCTCACAAGTTGTCTGAAAGAATGTATTTCTAGGATGTGGAATGAGAGCTGGGGGTTGGAGTTTGGGGCTGAGGAAGAGTATTCATCTCTATCTTTGGTTTATAGGTTTTTAGCATGTAATCTCATATTTCCTTTTTTAAGTTACTTAAATGCTATTTAGTGAGCAATATATGCTCATTGTAGAAAAATTAACAAACACAGAGAAGAATGAATAAGCAAATTGAAAGTCACCTTTAATCCCACCACACAGATGTGGCCACCATTGTATTTCATTGTGCTAATTCCACAGTGGAGAGACAAAGGAACATGTTTTGTTTCATTTTGTGTAATTAACCAGGCCATGGGAACTGCTATCAGCTTCCTGGGGAGCTGAGTTGTGTTTATTTTTTTTTAACAGCTACTAATTTTTGATTAACAAGGATGAATGTAACATTTAAGAGGAATCTAATTACACCCTCTTCCCCTTCTCAACAAAACAACATTATTCCCCACGAAGTGTGGAGTCAAGACTCTAAGGATGTATGGCTCTGAGCTGGGGAATTATAGGGGACATTTTTCATGTCACTGCTTAGTCTTGTGAGTGTCCCAGCAGTGAGGTATCTCAGCTGCAGGTTACATCCCCAGCTGAAGCCAGGCTGGATAATAACTCACTTTGTCATTACTTAATTCTGTGACGGCCGCAGTTACTGAGCCTGAATAGAAAGCCTCAGTCACTGAAAAGAGGAGGCCCTCGGTGTCAGGATGTCGAGGGACAGAGAAGGCAAGTGGGAGCTGACTGGGGCACTGGAGTGGCTGCATCACTGAGCCTGATAATGGATGTGGCACCTCTGGTTCACTTATTTCCTATGTGACATATTTGCATGTTTAATTCATCAGCATGCTCAGTTGACACACATCCAGGGAGTGCCAGTCTTAAATGCCACATCCGAGTACTGGCCAAGACTGGTGCACAGTTGTCCTCTCCACAGAGTTGACCAACAGGCCTTCGAGGGTGCATGTGTCTAAGCCAAAACCCGAATGTCCACACCCCTGTGTGGACTGGCCAACATCTGGTGATTTCCCAAATACATCACATTCTCCTCTGCCTTTGTGCTGGGACATCTGCTCAGAGTGCCACCCTCCACTGCCAACCCTGCCTCTCCCCCAGGACCTTCTAGGTCTCTCCACAGGGCAACCCTTCTTCAGCACCACGGTCAGCGCCCACCGATTCTTCAGCACCCCGTCTGTGTTCAGGGATGCTAGGAATTGGCATGTCTCTTCTTCTCTGTGCCTTTGCTCTGTTGTTCCCCTTGGCCTCTCTCTCCAGGTAACCTCCACATGGCTGAACCCCTGCTCTTATATTGGCAGGACAGAGTCACGTGTAAGCATGCTGAATTTGATATCCACTCTGCTACTGAGAGTTATGGGACTTTGGGCAAGTAACTCCACCTTCCCGGGCTGCATTCTCTTCAAATGTAGAAGATAATACCTAGATAGGAGGATAAACCAGCCTAATCTGGCAACTGGAATGTAGTAAGAACATAATACGTCTTAGCTGTCATTGTAATCCTTCAACAGTTATTCCAAATGTAGCCTCATCCTTGAAGCCTTCCTGCATCACCCACTCCCAACCCCAGATGGGGCTTCCCTTATATGCATAGCTTAGCACAACTTATACACACTCATACATGTTTTGTAATTGCCCATGAGGGCAACAAGGATGTGTAACACTAGATGTATAATAGATAAGCCCCCACTGGCAGTAACTTAACACAGAAATTTATTGCTCCCTCATCTCACAATCCATTTTTCCATTTTCAGGAGTGGGGTAGGGACATGGCTCTGATCCACAATATCCTTCAAACACCAGGCTCCTTGACTCTTTCCATCTTGTGAGACTGCTCTTCAATGTGCAGTCCCCAGGATCTCCATGGAAGGAGGAGAGAAGGAGGAGGGTCTTACAGGGGTCTGGTGGCCAGATCCAGAAGTGACATTATCATGTCCACCCACTTTCCCTCAGTCAGCATCAAAACCCCATCTGTCTGGAAGGGAAGCTGGTATGTGCAGCCTGCCTGTGTATCCCAGCTTTTAGTTTCACCCCAGATGGAAAATAAAGTTGCCTCAATCAAATGGGTGCTTCCCATCTCCCCAGCTCAGCCAGGTGACTCTTTAGGGCACAAACCATATGCTCATCCAGGGTTTGTTCATTTCCATCCTCCCTTGAGCTGAGTCTTAAGAATTAACTCCAAAGATGACCAGTTGGTTCCATGGAAAGCAGCTTTTCAAGCCCAGGTGATGGAAGCTACAAATGGACAGAGAGGTAGCAAGGAACTGGCCCCTTTGGGGATGTACCAATAACAGCAGCACCCCTTTGAGCCTCAGACATCATTGCATAAAAATAGTTCATTACCAGAGGAACACAGCATGTGTGTGGAGGTGGGGTGGGAAGAGGGCTAGCTCATGCGCTCTGAGCCCACAGCCTCCTGAGTGCAGGCAGCGCATCTCAGCCCATCTTCCCAGGCCATGTCACCTGGGTCTCCTGGGTTCCAGTGGCAGGTCTGATAAGAACTTTCTTTCTTGGTTCCCCAATCCTGCAACAAGAACGTATTGTCTCATGTCAAGCAGTGCTTTAAAAAAAAGAGTTGGGGGGAATGCAAATCGGTACAAACTTTCTGAAAGACGTGTTGCATTATGTGTCAACTGTTTTCAAATAGTCATAGTCTTTGATACCAATAATTTTACTCCTAAGAATTTATCTCAAAGAAATCATCAGAAATGGTGTCAAAGACTTATGTACTAGGAAGCAGAGATTTATGTGCAGAGTTCTTCACTGAAGCATTATTTATGACAGCAAAAAATTGGAAAACAGCCTTCAGTTCAGTTGCTCAGTCATGTCCGACTCTTTGTGACCCCATGGACTGCAGCATGCCAGGCTTCCCTATTCTTCACCAGCTCCCAGAGCTTGCTCAGACTCATATCCATCGAGTCAGTGATGCCACCCAACCATCTCATCCTCTGTCGTCCCCTTTTCCTGCCTTTAATCTTTCCCAGAATCAGGATCTCTTCCAACGAGTCAGTTCTTTGCATCAGGTGGCCAAATATTGGAGTTTCAGCTTCAGCATCAGTCCTTCCAATGTATGTTCAGGACTGATTTCCTTTAGGATGGACTGGTTGGATCTCCTTGCAGTCCAGGGGATTCTCAAGAGTCTTCTCCAACACCACAGTTCAAAAGTATCGATTCTTTGGTGCTTAGCTTTCTTTATAGTCCAACTCTCACATCCATACATGACTACTGGAAAAACCATAGCTTTGACTAGATGGACCTTTGTTGGCAAAGTAATGTCTCTGCTTTTTAATACGCTGTCTAGGTTGGTCATAGCTTTTCTTCCAAGGAGCAAGTATCTTTTAATTTCATGGCTGCAGTCACCATCTGCAGTGATTTTGGAGCCAGAAAAAATAAAGTCTCTCACTGTTTCCACTGTTTCCCCATCTATTTGTCATGAAGCGATGGGACCAGATGCCATGATCTTAGTTTTCTGAAAGTTGAGATTTAAGCCAACTTTTTCACTCTCCTCTTTCAATTTCATCAAGAGACTCGTTAGTTTTTCTTCACTTTCTGCGATATGGGTGTTGTCATCTGTGTATCTGAGGTTATTGGTATTTCTCCCAGCAAACTTGATTCCAGCTTGTACTTCATCCAGCCCAGCATTTCACATGATGTACTCTGTATATAAGCCTTAGAGTCCAACCATAAGAGGCTGGATAAATAAATTATGGGACAGCCATATGATGGAATAATACATATCCATTAAAACAGTGTTTAATAAGAATTTTTAAGCCAGGGGGAAGTATTCCTTCCTGATATAAACTGAAATAGGGAAAGTAGGACATCCGAGTTGCTTAACTATGTGGTCCCAATTATATACACCACTTGTGGAAATAAATACATATACCACGTGTGTGAAACACCTCACATGGTTAGGAGCAGTTCTCTCAGGTTCCTGGAAGTTCTGGTGATTTTTTAATTTTTTTTTTCTTCACACTCTTTTGTCTTGTCAAGTGTTCTATGTGGACATGTTACTTTATAAACAGAAAAATAATGTTTTATTGAAGTACAGTTGATTTACAATATTCTGTCCATTTCAGGTGTGCAGCAAAGCGATTCAGTTATACATATATTTCATATTCTTTTCCATTACAAGAAACTGAATATGATTCCCTGTTCTATACAGCAGGTCCTTGCTGTTTACCTATTTTATATAGTGTAGTGTATGTCTGTGGAGAAGGAAATGGAAACCCACTTCAGCATTCTTGCCTGGAGAATCCCACACACAGAAGCACCTTGTGGGCTACAATCCATGGCATCGCAAAGAGTCAGACATGACTAGACGACTAACACACACACACAGTGTGTATCTGCCAGTCACATACTCCTAATTCATCCCTCCCATCCCTCTCCCCTGGGGTAGCTGTAAGTTTGTTTTCTATGTCTGTGAGTCCATTTCTGTTTTGTAAATAAGTTCATTTGTATTGTTTTTTAAGATTCTATATATAAGTGATCTCATATGGCATTTGTCTTTGTCTGACTTACTTCACTTCGTATGATCATGCCTAGGTGCATCCATGTTGCTGCAAATGACAATATTTCATTCTTTTTTAGGGCTGAGTAATATTCCATTGTGTGTATATGTATGCGTGTGTGTGTGTGTGTGTCTCTGTGTGTACATATTGTGTGTATATGTGCGTGTGCGTGTGTGTGTGTGTCTCTGTGTGTACATATTGTGTGTATATGTATGCGTGTGTGTGTGTGTGTCTCTGTGTGTACATATTGTGTGTATATGTATGCGTGTGTGTGTGTGTGTGTGTCTCTGTGTGTACATATTGTGTGTATATGTATGCGTGTGTGTGTGTGTGTCTCTGTGTGTACATATTGTGTGTATATGTATGTGTGTGTGTGTGTATGTCTCTGTGTGTACATATTGTGTGTATATGTATGCGTGTGTGTGTGTGTGTGTGTCTCTGTGTGTACATACACAGCACCTCTTCCTTATCCATTCATCTGCTGATGGGCATTTAGGTGGCTTCCATATCTTGGCTATTGTAAACAGTGCTGCTATGAACATTGTGGTCCATGTTTCTCAGAAAATAATTCTTTAAAGAAGAAAGAAAAACAAGAAGTAATAAGAAAACCACCCTTTCTCTCTGCAGACTCCATAGAGACGTCCTGCAGTCCCTCTCTACAGTCATGTGAGAACGCAGGTGCTGGCCTGGACCACAAGGCCCCCGTAGTGTAATAGTCACAAACTAACCATTGCTGCCTGGGATGCATCCCCTTCAGCTGTCATCACGCCCATTCACCCACACAAACACGTCCTCTAGAGTCTCATCCCAGTAACCCTGCAGACAGCACTTTTCTTTACAAGAAGAACAGCTTACCCCTCTGTAAGTTCTCTATAAAAACAAAAATGGCAGGGGCCCTTCACCCCGACTCCACGGCACACTCATCCCTAACCTGGGTTATGGTTCAGAAATATGTATGTGGGGGGCGGGGGGTGGTGGTCGGAAAGCATTTCCACGTTTCCCCTGGAGCTATGATTTCCGGTTTTATCTGGAGGAATCAAACTGCCTCAAAACAAGTTAAAGGATAGATACGTGCTTCTAATGTTTCGTCTTGGGTGGGGGTTTTAATCCACTGAGGTTAGATGGTTAGGATGACAGACACTATTAACAAAAATGATAATTATCCTAAAAGGTATAATAAAACAATAAAATGCACTGTTGTCCCCACATTGGTATCAGAATATGAACAGAAAGTCCTTCAAATCCCATGTAACGAGCCACTGGCAACCTCAAACTCATGTCCTGAGAAAGAAAGCTTAGGGCGTTCAGAGAAGCACGTGGATTCCACAGAGCATGTACCGCCCAGGACCTTCAGGGGAATCACTCTGAGATGCAGCCCACACGGCCCTGCTGCCCCAGGCCCCCGTGCCAGGGAAAGAGTCATTTCCCCATCAGTGCATTTCCAGGAATTAAGTGCTCCTTCCTTGCCAATTATACAGTGACTATTCTTAGAATTGAATTTAAGCTCCATTAGAAAATTGTTGAAAGCCTTCAGTGCTCATTTTTCACCAAATTGATCTCTATAATGTTACCATAATAGAAAAAAATCTTCTGACATTCAACTGGAGTTTTTTTTCTATTAACTTAGTAACAAGGGTCCAATTTCAGGAAAAGAGTTTCCGAGCGTGAGTGAGATCACACTGTTGCGCTGCCAGAGCCTGTGCTCCCTGGGTTTGAACCTCTGCAAAGCTAGCACTAATCTGGAAATTTCTAGGTTTCTCTGGTGTCACCAAATAACTTTTCTGTGAAGCTGAATTCACTCCTTCACATACCATGGTATTGTGCATTGTGACTAGGTTTCTAAAATAGCTGCTCTCCTGATTCTTAAACAGACTACGAGGGTGGAATTCAGGGCCATTTGAGGTCATCATTCTTGCAGGTTGATAAATGGACTGAAGCAAGGCTTTACTGGATTTGGGTTTTTTCTGTCTTCTGCGCTCTCAAAATATCATACTGTGGTCACTTTATCTGCCTCCAGGAATCTCCCTGGAAAGTAAATTAGAAAACTAGGTTTTTTTAAGATTTATGACTTGAAAAGAGAAGAAAAGCAATAAATAGTATCAGATGAAGAGCCTCAGAAAAAGGAAATTACTCTTTATTGAGCAACTACTCAGTGCCAGGCATTGTCTGTGCGTTCTGTTGTTTCATCTTCCCAACAACCATCAGACAGGTCTTACTGTTCCCATATCACAGAAAAATGCAGCCGAGACTGTAACAAATGTTACACACATTTGTCTGGAATCACATAGCTCAGAAGCGGTGGGTCCAAGCCAGTGGGTTCCTTCTGTGGACCTCAGGGCATGGACCTATCCTGAGATCTCAGCAAACATTTACTCTTTCTTTCATCTGGGGCTTGTGCTGTCAAGGACTAAGGGTGGTCAGTGCTGACTCTCCATATGAGGGGGTTAAGGTGTACTTTGTTTAGGGCAGGGCTTGCCCTGGCTTCCCTCCTGTCAATGAATACTTTCACCTACCTCCTGCTGTTTATCACCAGGCAGCCGGAAGCCAGCTGCATCTTCTATAAGGGGATGAGTGACAGACAAAGGGATGGCCACCATGTCTCCTTTGGGGAATCCGTGGCCCCCAGTTGGTGGCATCTCAGCTCTGCTGGGTGAGGCAAAAGGAGAAGGAAATGGATGGTATCCTAAATGAGCCTCTCCTGGTTCTTGCAGAGGGAGAACTGGGCACAGCATCCTTTTATGCATCTGTTCAGTGGGTCAACTGACAAATAGAATTTGCCAGATGCTAAGCCTGGAAGTTGCCATCTATAGTGAGAGCATCACTGTGTGTGCTTTTGATGTTTATGGGGTATTCATACTTGTGTGAGAGCTACAACCTGTTAAGGAAGCGTCTTAATCACAATTCACTTAAGAAGCACTTATTAAGCAGCTGTTAACTTTCCAGGCACTGGGCTGTGTACTTTCTCATCCCTTATCTCTTTTCATCTTCACTCACCACTATGAGATCAGCATTGAAATTCCTGTTTCCTGGCTGATAAAACAAAGGCTTAATGTCACTTAAGTAACTTACTGTGCTCAAAGCCAGACAGATGTTAAATGGACACTCCAGAGTATGAATTCATCAATATCTGAACTTGTCTCAGACAAGGACCACAGCGTCTTTCTGCAGGATTTAGTGGTTGGCAAACACACACCCCAGACCTGCTCTGGGACAGGGATAAAATGCAGTCTTGGAAACCAGGTGAATCAAGCAAGGCAAGAAAAATGATGGTTGCTGCTGCTGCTAAGTCGCTTCAGTCATGTCCGACTCCATGTGACCCCATAGACGGCAGCCCACCAGGCTCCCCTGTCCCTGGGATTTTCCAGGCAAGAGTACTGGAGTGGGGTGCCAGTGCCTTCTCCAATGGTTAGATGCAGCAATACTGGAAAGCATGGCATTTATTTGGGACAGTCCACTGTGAGCTTTCAGCTAAAACTGCCAAGGGAATCTAATTGAACTAGTTGAGCCAGAAACCTTACTAGTACCCAAACCTCCACCAACTCCAGGACCTCAGACTCTGCGAGGTCCCTCCCCAGCCTCCTCATGCCCCAGACGTCTACCTTCTCTCCTTGCTAACTGTGCCGTGCTGACAACTGCCCTACACCCCTCAAGACGCCCACAGTCCCTGGGACCTGTAAACGTGTGGCCTTCCGTGACAGAAAGAAGCTCTGCAGATGTGATTAAATTAAGGCTCTTGCTATAGAAATTGCCCTGGATTGTCCACGTGGGCCCAGTGTCAGCATAAGGACCTGTGTAAGAGGGAGGCAGGAGGCTCAGAGTCAGAGAAGACGTGATAGCAGAAGCACGAGGTTGGGGTGACGCTAGGATGAGGTCGTGAGACAAGGAATGCAGGTGGCCTCTGGAGGCTGCACAGGGAAGGAAACGGGTTCTCCCCTGAAGCTGTCAGAAGGAGCACAGCGTTTCCCACACCTTCATTTTAGACTATGCCCTCCAGAACTGTAGGATCATAAATCTGAGTTAAGTCACTACTTTTGTGATAATTTGCTCCAGCAGTCATAAGAACCTAATATACTAACCCTCATCTCTTTCTCTCCTCCAAATGAAGAGTGTTCCCCCATGATCAAAACTGCTCCCTCAACATTCATCCACGCACACCTAGAATCCCCCAGGCCAAGGGGACTGTGTGTGCTGCATTTGGGAAGCATTCCCTTGGCACAGGAATTGTGCCTTAATCATCCCGGTGCCCACAAGGGCCTCGTACATAGCACGGTGCCCACCCCATGGTGCCCACAAGGGCCTCGTACATAGCATGCACCCGCTAAACATTTGTTTAATTGTTGAGATAGTTAGCATTCCATTGCTTTCCTTTGAGCCTCTTAAAAAAAAACCCTTTTATCAGCAAATCTATTTGTATTTGTCTGGAGCTAGTCACACGTGATGGTAGGAGAATGAAATGAATAATATCGTTTTTGCTACAAGGAAATACACATTTTATTCATGAACTTTATCATCCTGTGTAGCAGAATCTGAGCGTTCACTCTGCATTTTGTGTCGGCTGTCTGCGTCAGATACACGACAAGTCTATTTGATGTGTGCGTCTCAGTTCCTGACCCTGTCTCTTCCTCAGTTCGTTATTTTTACCTCTGTCTCTAGTTGTCTGCATTCCTAGGAAGAACAGAGGTTTTCACACATTATTCATTCCTCCAGAATCTTGGATTTCCCCAAAAGTGATGTCGTCTGCCTTTAGATGCCTCGTTCAGTGACAGGGCTGATGTTGGAGGGTGGTTGCTACTGGCTCCTAGAAGCCAGAGTTTTGCTGCTAAATGTCCTACCATGCACAGAACAGCCCAAATGTCAGGAGTGCCACGGTTGAGAAACCTCACGCTAGAGCAATGGGCTGAAACTTGGCCAAATGACCTGATTCAGAACAGGAGAGCAGGCTTAAATCCAGTTCAGGGCAATTTTTAAGGGCCCGGAGGCTTTCACCAACTGCAAGCTCAGTTTTGAGCAAAACTATCTTACAGCCGTTCAACTAGAAAAGCTGGAGTCTCAAATGCCAACAGCTGGCACGGAGCCAGAGCCACCATGCCTTGTGCGGAGCTTCTGTGATCCTCTTTTGCCTCTTCTCAAGGGGCTGTTGGCAAGGAGGACAACCTGGGAAAAAGTTCTCTGTGGGAGCTTAAGAAGAAGGATTGTGCATGTCTACAAAGATCTATAAATGACTGATAAGCACATGGAAAGATGCTCAACATGACGAATCATTAGGGAAATGTAAACCAAAGCAACAACGAAATACCATCTCATTCATACACATTAGGATGACTAATACAAAAAAAAAAAAGGAAAAAAAGACAAGTTTCCAGGATGGTGGAGAAATTGGAACCCTTGTGCACTACTGATGGAAATGTAAAATGCTAAGGAAAATAGCAAAGTGATACCTCAAAAAAAAAATAGGATTAGCATGTGAGGTGAAAGTTTCTTAGTCATGTCTGACTCTTGTAGACCCTGCTGGGCTCCTCTATCCATGGGGATTCTCCAGGCAAGACTACTGGAGTGGGTAGCCGTTGCCTTCTCCAGAGGATCTTCCCAACCCAGGGATCAAACCCAGGTCTCCTGCATTGCAGGCGGATTCTTTACTGTCTGAGCCACCAGGGAAGCCCAAGAATACTGGAATGGGTAACCTATCCCTTCTTCAGGGGATCTTCCTGACCCAAAAATCTAACCGGGGTCTCCTGCATTGCAGGCAGATTCTTTACCGGCTGAGTTACCAGGGAAGCCCAGGATTAGCATCAGATCCAGCAATTCCACTTCTGAGTATATACTTAAAATAATTGAAAACCAAGTCTCAAATAGATATTTGCATGATCTCAAGTTCATGGCAGCATTTTTCACAGTAGTTAAAGCATAAAAGTAACCTAAGTGTCCATCAGTGAATGAATGGATAAGTAAAATGTGGTATATTTAGACAATGGAATATTATTCAGTCTTTAAAAAGAAAGAAATTCTGACACCCACTACTACAGAGTTGACCTTTGAGGGCATTGTGCTAAATGAAATAAGCCAGTCACAAAAGCACAGATACTGTATGATTCCAAATATTATATGATTCCTCCATATGAGTCATGTAACTCACGGTAGTTGCCACTGTCTGGAGGGAGGTGGGAAGGGGGAGTTAGTGTTTAACAGATAGAGTTTCAGTTTAAAGAGTGAAAAAGAGAAAGAGGACTTTGGACTCAAAGGAAACCAGACCGTCCAGCCACTTAGCAGCTATGAGACATGGGAAAGCTGACTTAGCATCCCCAAGCCTGAGTTTCCTCATCTTAGATGGTATTAACAATCAAGTGGTAATGAGAAAAATTCAACAACTGTGACTGCCACCCCACAAGCATTCTGTAAACAGGGCTGGTGTGCTTGTTATTAAGAACAGGAGAGGACTCTAAACTCTGTGATGTGAGGCACTCGGAAGACGCTCGGACTGGAAAAGCAACCCTTGAGCGACAAACACGATCACTATCTTGCAATGTTTGGTGGAGAGAGGAAGTTATCTCCAGTGGGTCAAACTGGGATGAACAAGGCAGAATTCTAGGGGAAATGTTGGGGCTCAGAAATAGAGAAAACTTCCCCTCCTGGGTGCTGGAACACAGTCTCAGTGATGTGGACCCTGGGGACAAACACAGGGCCATGGCACACCCCACCTCACTTTAAGCAGGGCCACCGCCTGGACAGGGAGAAGCCACAAAAGTAGCCCTTCCCTGGGCTTCTCCAGACAGAGAAAGTTCCAGTCACCCCATTGGAAAGTCAGTACAGCCATCCATCCGTATCTGGGGACCGGTCCCAGGACCCCTGCAGATACCAAACTCCATGGACGCTCAAGCCACGTATGTAAATGTGCACAGAACCCATGTACATACTCCTGTACTTCAAATCATCTTTAGATACCTTGTAATGCCTAATTCAATGTAAATGCTATGTAAATTGTAGTCAATACAGGGTGAATGCTATGTAAATAGTTGCCAGCACACTGAAAATTCAAATTTTGCTTGTAACTTTCTGGAATTTTTTCCCCAAACATTTTTGATCTACAGTTGGTTGATTCTCCCATGTGGAACCTGTAGATATGGAAGGCTGACTGTAGTCTGCCTGCCTCACTCTTCAACAGTGATGTGTCACGGAATTAATCAGATCAGAGAAGGAGAAGGCCTCTGTGCACTGCCTTCTGTATGCCAACAGTACTGGGGAGCAAATGCAAATGAGCTGTTGCAGGCATAACAGATCCTGGGATAGGAACTGGCTCATTTCAGGAGGGTTTACCTTAATGTAATTGTCTCCCTTAGCAAACTTGCCTAATGGTGGCGAGGCACACCCACCAGCACGCATTCGAGCACCTAGCAGACTCTGGCTTAGTCTGCTAGGGCCGCTGTGAAGGACGTGGACTGGGTGACTCAAGCAACAGAAATGGATTTTCTCACAATTTTGGAGACTGGAAGTCTAAGATCAAGGTATCCACAAGTGTGTTCCTTCCGAGGCCTCTCTCCTCGGCATGCAGACAGCCATCCTCTCCCCGCATCTGCTCGTGGTCTTCCTTCTGTGTGTGTCTGTGTCCTGATTTCCTCTTTGTACAAGGACACCAGACCTATTGGATCAGGCCCCACTCTAATGACCTCATTCTACCTTAGTCGCGTCTCTAAAGACCCTGTCTCCAAATAGAGCCACATTCTGAGGAGCTGGGATTGGGACGTCAGCACAGAGATTTGGGAGAGGCAGAATTCAGTCCATAACAGACACAGTGAGAACTGAGGGCAACACCTTTCAAAGAGGACTGGGCTGGATAAGAGAGACGCCCTCAGAGCTTTTGTGGCTTTCACAACCTCTCAAAAACCAAACTCCAGGACTGTGCACCCCTGACTTGGGAGAGGCCTGATCCAGATTCGGAAATAGGATCTATTCTACATATAGCAGGTACAGTAAGAAAAAATATAGCTAACAAAAATGCAGGCAAAATAAAAATCTTTGTACTTTACCTTAATGAACTGTGTGATAGAGAAAGAAATATTCTGGTGCAGCAGCCCTGTGTTCATGTTACTTTGTGTTTTCAGATGTACCCCCGAGGTGTGGGCAAGCCCTGTTGCTGCGATGACACAATCAGCAAGGCAAAGACGCTTTGCTCCAGAGTTTGAGCCAATATTTTATATCTTACCTCCATTATTCAATTTGTCTACACATTTCCCTTTTCTTGAAAAAATACCATATTGCCTCTTGATTTCAATGTTCATTTCAGTTCCGTTCAGTCACTCAGTCATGTCCGACTCTTGCTACCCCATGAACTGCAGCATGCCAGGCCTCCCTGTCCATCATCAACTCCTGGAGTTTATTCAGACTCATGTCCATTGAGTCAGTGATGCCATCCAACCATCTCATCCTCTGTCATCCCCTTCTCTTCCCACCTTCAATGACAGTGCGTTTCTAAGCCACTGGTGAAGAAATGCTAAGGAGGGGCGGGGGGATTTTTGCTTTCAAAGACTACCATGATTCAAGCCTCAGATCAAAGCAGTCTGAGCCCTTTGGGCTTTTAATAAATGGACTGATTATAAAGTTCAGTCCAGGAGCAAGGGAGTCATGTGTTTTAGCCTCTATCGCCGCAAAGCAGACAGACCCAACTTAGGAACAATCGCCCGCACCTCTTTCTGTGTGGGTTCATCTCCTCCTCCTTCCACCCAATACCCTCAGCTATCTAACTGACGAATCAACAGACTGTAGTGTAATAACCCAGCATTCACTGGAAATGGCCACTCTGCCTGGGTAAGCTCACCAAGAGCTGGTCATTGCCCCGTCATTCATTCTTCCCACGTGACAGTATGAAATGCCCCACCTGGGTTCAGGTAGAAGACACCTCAGTTTCATGAGAAATGAGATTCTTGTTGATTAAGCTGGGCTGATTTCTAACAAGCATGGCACACTCTTTTATACAGAATGGGGAGGCCAGGTTTCAAAGAAGAGAAATACAATCCAAGTAGATCTTTACATCTCTCAAATTTCCCTCCTACCAAAAACAAGTTTAATTTTCAAATCTATAGTAGAAAGGCTTGTTACTTAAATTTTAACCCTCACAAATGGTGGGTTCATCTACAGTCAAGACTCTTAATAACAAATGGAACCTAACTCAAACTGGGATCAGGAAAAAAAAAAAATAATGAACCAATGAGCTGACATAACTGGGAGGTGAGATTTTAGGCAGAGCAGGTCTGAGTATTGGTGGGGAATATTCAAATAGGAACCATTAGCCATGACACCAGCCAATCAGAACAGCATCCGCTGGTGATGTCAGCCCTGCGTGTGCCATTAGGGCAGGGCTCTCAGGAGCCTTCTCTCCCTCTTGACTTCCTCTCCTCGCTGTCAGCTTCACTCTCAAGTAAGCTCTGACCTCATGTTACAAAACACCAGCAATCGCTCCAGGTTCACAGTCCCAGGAAAGTTCCTTCCCAGGGTTCCAGCAGAATTCCTGGGTCTAGAGCAGATCAGGGGTCTAGCCTAGACCAATCACTGACCACAGGCCTGGGTCACCTCAGGGGAGCTGGTGCAGGAACAAAACTCTGGGGTCAAGGGGCAGCGGGCTGGCTGCCCAAAGTGGAGGCAGGTGGTGCAACCAGAAGAAGGGGTAGACATATGCTGCTGAAGCCACGAGAGTCATTTCCACACAAGTCCCATGAGAGTCAATGGGCCCTTCCTGGGGGTTCTGTAAATGTCAAAAGGATCAAATTGCTTTAATTACTTGCCTCAGGTGCTGCTAATAAACTTCTCCTTAAAAGATTGCTATTATTGTTGACAGCAATACTTAATAGCTGTAACATCTACACTCTAAGGCTCAGATGGTAAAGAATCTGCCCGCAGTGCGGAAGACCTGGGTTTGATCCCTGGGTCAGGAAGAGCCCCTGGAGAAGGGAATGGCAACCTGCTCCAGTATTCTTGCCTGGAGAACTACATGAACAGAGGAGCCTGGTGGGATACAGTCCATGGGATCACAAAGAGTCTGACATGACTGCACGCCTAAGACACACACACACAAGTAATATGCAATTGGCATTAAAGAACACACAGACGCATCCTTCCAAACTGACTGTCTACCCAGCTGGGCTGCCCCAACAGTCTCAGGTATGCTTCCTTAGGGGTATCTGTGGCTATGAGACGAGCTCTCTCCCAGTTCCCTACAACCAAATTGCTGTGTAAATATCAGGTAACTAACCATGTGATGCTATTTCTGTCACTAAAGTTTAATTTTTTTACCTGTTGATAAAAATTCTCAACTATCAGTAAGAGAGAGTTTTAAAATATTTTTAGAGACTATAACACAAATTAGTGTTGCAAAATAGAGTCAGATCAGATCAGATCAGTCGCTCAGTCGTGTCCGACTCTTTGCGACCCCATGAATCGCAGCACGCCACGCCTCCCTGTCCACCACCAACTCCCGGAGTTCACTCAGACTCATGTCCTTCGAGTCAGTGATGCCATCCAGCCATCTCATCCTCTGTCATCCCCTTCTCCTCCTGCCCCCAATCCTTCCCAGCATCACAGTCTTTTCCAATGAGTCAACTCTTCGCATGAGGTGGCCAAAGTACTGGAGTTTCAGCTTTAGCATCATTCCTTCCAAAGAAATCCCAGGGCTGATCTCCTTCAGAATGGACTGGTTGGATCTCCCTGCAGTCCAAGGGACTCTCAAGAGTCTTCTCCAACACCACAGTTCAAAAGCATCAGTTCTTCGGCGCTCAGCCTTCTTCACAGTCCAACTCTCACATCCATACATGACCACAGGAAAAACCATAGCCTTGACTGGACGAACCTTTGTTGGCAAAGTAATGTCTCTGCTTTTGAATATGCTATCTAGGTTGGTCATAACTTTCCTTCCAAGGAGTAAGCGTCTTTTAATTTCATGGCCGCAGTCACCATCTGCAGTGATTTTGGAGTCCAGAAAAATAAAGTCTGACACTGTTTCCACTGTTTCCCCATCTATTTCCCATGAACTGGTAGGACCGGATGCCTGATCTTCGTTTTCTGAATGTTGAGCTTTAAGCCAACTTTTTCACTCTCCACTTTCACTTTCATCAAGAGGCTTTTGAGTTCCTCTTCACTTTCTGCCATAAGGGTGGTGTCATCTGCATATCTGAGGTTATTGATATTTCTCCCGGCAATCTTGATTCCAGTTTGTGTTTCTTCCAGTCCAGCGTTTCTCATAAAGTACTCTGCATATACGTTAAATAAACAGGGTGACAATATACAGCCTTGACGAACTCCTTTTCCTATTTGAAACCAGTCTGTTGTTCCATGTCCAGTTCTAACTGTTGCTTCCTGACCTGCATACAAATTTCTCAAGAGGCAGATCAGGTGGTCTGGTATTCCCATCTCTTTCAGAACTATTCAAAATTCATGACTTAAATAGATCAAGCATTGACATCCTGGAGTCTGTGGATTTTTTTTTGGTTTGTTTACAGTGAGAAGCTTTTTTATAAAAGAATTGGAAAATACCTTCTTCATCTCCCATAAGGAGGGGTTCTAATATACAGTTATTATTTTCATCTTCAACAAGAATGCGTCTTTATTTCTTACTTAGAGTTTTTGCTAACTACCTTTTCCCATTTCCCTTGTGTTTTTAAGAGAAAGGAGAAGCACGAGTGTGTTCTGTGTGCCCACCTGTTTCTTTACATCATTTGTCATCTCATATAATTGTTATTTGCCGAGCAAGGGCTTTCCGGCTAGGGCTGGATAAAGCAACAGCTAGAAACAAGAGTGGGAGTTTTACTCTTTAGTAAACGCTACATTTAGCGTATTTCTTCATTCATTCATGCATGCCTTTGCTCATAAATGCCCCCACCTCATTCCACAAAAGATATGAAATGGAGCTTTATTGCTATGAGTTCATGCTGGCCTAAATATTAAATTCTGTGTGATAATCACTTGGGCTATTCATCCACTTGTCACAGGGTTACTTATGGCTAGTGCAAAGTCTGTTTTCTCATCAGAGGTTAGCGGTCCCCTTTCCTTGATCAGAATTAAATAATGCTTCCTTCGCCGCTCCTCTTTGGTTTCAAGAACACATCCACTTTATCCTTGCTGACCTTGCCCAGCAGGCAGTGCTGGGATTTCCTTCAAGCATTTGTTTCTGTAAATATTTTCAGGTATTTCTGAAAGCTGTGGAGAAGGCAAGGGATTTTAACTCCCTCCAGCCTGGGGTTCCCAAGTTCCAGGCCCAAATACCTCTCCTTCTTAGCAGCAGCAGCGGTATATACAGTGTCCTATTTCTGAAATGGGCTGTTTATCTGTTGGAGTTGGAGGCAAGCATCAGAAGTCAACTCTGAAAGGTGTCTGCAAAAGAAACAAAATGTGTCAGAAGTCTGTGAAGCCATTCACAGAATCAACAAGCAGGTGTCTCAGCAGGGAGGACCCAGGGCCAGGTGAGAGACCAGGGGCACCAGCATCAGGATGGGCTCGGCCTCAGCATCCACCTGGCCTGGGCTCAGATGTGAGAGTGAGTTTTGGGGGCCTACTTTGGGTCAGGGCCCACCCATAGCCAGGGGATGGTTGACCTCGAAGGCAGATTTTAGTGGGAATGGAGTAGTGGCAATCAGAGCAGTATTACCAAATTTCGGGAGGAAGAACTCTCAAGCTGAGGGGTGCGGATGTGTCTACTCCCTCCCGCTTTTCCAACCTGTGATTAATAGAATCATTGGAAATCATTGGAAAACAGACTTGTGCACTTTTTCAATAGACTGTTTTTATAGCAGCAGCCTTAGATTCATGGCCACATTGAGGGGAAGGTATGAAGGTTTCCCATCTACCCCCTAACCCCAGGCATGCACAGCCTCCCCCAGGGTGTAGCACGTGTTCCAGGTGATGAGCACACCTCATCACCCCAAGTCCCCAGTCTACGGACTCACTGCTGGCGGTGTATGTCCTGTGGTGTGGACACAGGCACAAGGACACGTGTCCACCATGACAGCATCACCCCCAGTAGCCCCCCTCCTGGAAGCCATCTGTGTTCTCTCCAACATCCCCCTACCTCCCACCATCCCTCGGAGACCCTTCCTCTTCACTTTTTCCTCCCCTTGTTGGCCTCTTTAATGACTATTTACTTGAGTAGATATAATCTTCTAGTCTTGGTCCTTCTTTCCAAAGTCAAAAACTCTTTGAAACTGGCTGAATTTTCAGACTGCTGACATTATCTGCAACACTTTCTAAGACTCCCCTCAAAATGAGATCATCGCCATGAAGGATATGAGAAAATAGAGACCAGTACTGATTGCAGTCCTGTAGTCTTCTAACCTGTCCTGACTTCTTCCCCGTTTCCTTTTTTTATGTGTATTTTCCAACATCTTATAGCTTGCTTAGTGGGAGGATTGGTCTGAATTGCCTGCTTCACTAATACCAGATATGAAAGTCCCAGTTTTATCTTCTATCACACGAAACAGACACAAACACCTGCGAAATGGGCCAGGCCACTGTTCTGAGAGGGCACACCAGCACAGCGGGAAGGAATGGAAAATCTAACTCAGTGAGCTCCTACTGTGTGCATGAGCGGGCAGGGCTGGCTTGGCAAGCACTGAGCTAAATAAACCGGACTCCGTTCTGAACTGGGGTAGATGGTTATATACACAAAAGAGCAGTGAGAGATGGCCCCAGCGGTCCTGCAGTCATGGAGCCTGTTGGGAAGCAGATGCTAATCCAGGGAAGAAACAGGAGGGCTTGAAATGGGGCCAGGGGCAGAGTGCTACCCTCTCGTGGGAGCCTGTGCTGGCCACCCAGTCTGTCTGAGCTCAATCCCCTCATCCTTGAGCTGGTGATAGCAATCCCTGCCTCAAATGATGACGGTTAAGATTATATGAGCTGTCACGCGCGCTGTGTCTGACAGTGCACCCAGCCAGAGCCAGTGGTTATGACGATAGGGCGACGATGTGGCAGTGGAGGCCCAGAGCCAGTTCAAACCAGCTCACGAGCCAGTGTTACCATCTCTTCCCAATTCTGCAGTCTGTGGCATCAGGAGTGACTCAAAGTTGGTCACAGCGGAAGTATTTACACCATGGAAATAGGCAAATGCTAATATTTTGAGCTTTTTTTCCTTCAGAAAACTGGATGTTGAACCTCTGGCAATCTACAAGGAAAACATAATAAGAGCCAGATGTGAGTGTGATCAAAGAGGGAGCCTAGGATTGCAGGCCTGAGCCTGAGCAGCCTGGGGCTGTGTGTCCTATGGTCCCACTCTTGTAAGGGGCTTTGTTTTTATCGTGGTTTTGTTTGGGAATCTGGGCTATTTTTTTTCTTTTTTTGGTCCAGCAGAGTCATTGCTTCCTATTCAGAGTTTCTGGCCCCTTCTTCCAAAGCTGAGCTGTTTGGAGGCTGGAGGAGGGAAGCAGGGGTTCAATGTCATCTCACAAAAAACATTTACTCATAAAAAGTTTCGTGTTAATATAGCTGCTGAAGATTTCTCCCAGCTTTTACTCGGCAGCAGTGGTCCAAATCGTTGACTGGATTTTACTGCACTGTGGTTCCACTGAGGAAGGCCAACTTCCTAAATCATGCGCCTGACAGCTGCCATATTTCTGAGCCCGGAGCCAAGCTGTGACCTTCTAGTTCCACAGTAGCTAGAGCCGGGTGACATGCGTAATAAAGGGAGTACCTAGAGCATTTTTAAAATACGGAAGGAAGCCGAAATCAGATAGAGGTGTCAGTTGGAAACTGGTTACCAGAATCGAGGCGATCCATCTTTTCTGTCCAGGATGCTGATGCGAAAAGCACAGTGACTTTCACTTGGCAAAAGGATTTTGAAATACATGGGTTTGGGAAGCCCCCACCCCATGCCAAGGACCGTGCTTCACGTATGATACAATTTTCACAACCACCTTATCAGTAAGGTTTTAGCGTCTCCGTTTTACATACAAGGATGTGAAAGCTCTGAAAGGTTGGAACCGCTCCCAGTGACCCACAGGTGTTAATGACTGAGTGGGGATTTGAACTCGGGTCCATCTGCTGGCCTCTGTTCTGGCCACTGTCCCCAAACTGCTTCCCAGTCGGAGACTCCTCCTAACTCATCGGCTCACCACGGATTCCTCTGCCTGGAACATCCTCCCCACCATGTCTCTACTTGACTGTCTTCTTTTCATTCATACCGCATCTGTCATCCCCGCTGAGCGGCTCTCCTTGCTTCAGTTCAGTTCAGTCACTCAGTCGTGTTTGACTCTTTGCCATCCCATGAATTGCAGCACGCCAGGCTTCCCTGTCCATCACCAACTGCCAGAGTTCACCCAAACTCATGTCCATTGAATCAGTGATGCCATCCAGCCATCTCATCCTCTGTCGTCCCCTTCTCCTCCTGCCCCCAATCCCTCCCAGCATCAGAGTCTTTTCCAATGAGTCAACTCTTCACATGAGGTGGCCAAAGTACTGGGGTTTCAGCTTTAGCATCAGCCCTTCCAGAGAACACCCAGGACTGATCTCCTTTAGAATGGACTGGTTACGTTTCAGTAAATAAGCCCTCCCCTACTCCCCCATGTTACTAGTCACCCCGTACCATTGCCCAGTGTGATGGCTTCCAGAGCACATGTCACTCTCTGAAACTGTCATATGGTCTGTTTACATGTTGCTTATAATCCTGCTCCCTCTAGAGCATAAGTGCTGTCATAGACACAGTAATACATAAATAAGAGTTCCTAACACACAGTAGCCGTGTGATGAGCACTGAAATGATAGATGGATACATGAATGGGTAGATGTGTGCATGGATGCCCAGATGCAGAGATGAACATGTGAATGGGTAATGATGGATATATGCATGGATGGATGCGTGGATAGATGGATGAATGGATGCATGGAAGGATGGACGTGTGAACGTGTATGTGGATGGGCACGTGGGTATATGGGCACGTGAAACTGAGCAAGCTCATGTTGGCCATGGGAGATTCCTCCCTAGTTCAGGCCTCCTGCAGCTACTCATCTTCTCAGCCCTCCTGAAGGGGTCCCAGGCAGCTTTCCTGGAGACCTGTATGCTTACCTCACCTTCCCCAGCAGACTGAGCAGTGCCAGCCTCATTCCATCACCGGTGGAGCGAGGTCAGTGGGGATAGAGGCTGTGGGTTGACCAAGGGCCGTGTTGGAACCGGAGCAGCTCCCCTGTGTGGCCTCTGGGCAAACCCTATATTCATCTCCCCAGCCTTCTGACCAGCTGCAGGGCCCTCCTCCCTCCGGGCCCCTAACTCACAGAGACGGGGGATACAGACACCAAAACTCACATGGCCTCTATCATCCAGGCTCACGTAGTCTAGAAGAATGGGTAGTTGTATAAATAAACACTTTTTAATTATAAATACGAAAGCTGTGATGAAAATGACATTCAAGGTGCAAAACAAGACAGTCTGACAAGGGCAGAGAGAAAGGCAAGTCTGTGTCCACCTGTTAGAGTCAAGGAGAGCCAAGCTGATGCTTGAAGACAGCCCAGGGGCCAGGGGGAGGTGTGCAGGCCCTGGAAACACCGCAGACAGAGACATAGAGGCTAGAACTGCTCACTGACCAAGGGGGCACGACTGCGCCGGGTCTCGTGTGGTCCACGGTGGGAGTTAAGCCTTGATCTGTAGGCAGTGAGGGCACTGGAAGGCCTGAACGCAGACAGATGTTGCAATCAGATCTGAATTTTAGAAAAAGTTCATTCAGGCACAAGACAGATGTTAGGGGAAGAGTGGAGAGGCTGAGAGGTCACTTAAGATGCTGCCACCTAGGACAAGAACAGCAAGGAAGAGAATTCAAAGACGCGCAGCTGAGCTGAGAAGCATGAAGAAAGTGGAATCCGCATGATTTGGTGATTAACTGGACTCGGAAGCTGAAAAGAAACCTTTGTGGCAACCCCTTGCCAGTGAGAAGGTTCCTAACCCACCTGCTGTCCTCCCGCAGATCAAATATGCTGGACTCCATGCTTTACCTGAGTGCCTCAATCTTCTGGTGACTTAGAAGAAATGGCTGAGCATCAGGCTCCAGCAAATCCCAAGTGCCCACCCCTGGACCAGCAAATTGACTAGCATCAGAAGCCCATGGGAGGTGCTAAAATTACAGAGGCTTAAGCCCCACCTCCAGTGTTGTTGCCTGGAGAATCCCAGGGACGGGGAGCCTGGTGGGCTGCCGTCTATGGGGTCACACAGAGTCGTACACGACTGAAGCGACTTAGCAGCAGCAGCAGCAGCATACCTACCAACTCAGTGTCAGGACCAAACTCCAGTGTCAGGACCTGAGAATCTGTATCTTTAATTCTGCTGGTGATTATGGGGCCAGAACCATAGGGTACCCAGTTTGGGAAACACTAGTTCAGTCTCTCCACTAATATTTGGAGAGAAGGATCAGGAGCCAAGTCACCCCTCTGTCTACTTGCCCTGGGTCAGCACAGTGCCTCCTACAAAGCGGATACCGGTTCTATGCCACCCAGCTTGCCCTACACAGGTGCAGAGTCTCTGCAGGGGCACAGCCTATCTGGAGACATGGTGTTGAATCTAGACAAAGACGTCAACCTAGAATGTTCTACAACAAAGGCAGTGGTTTCCCCACCCAACGCTGTCAGCAAATTAAATGACTAAAGCAAAAATAAAGCAATGGGCCAAACAGTCAAGTCTGGGCACAGCTTTAATGACTAATTTCTAATGAGAGTTTCAAAACACTAATTTTCCGGAGCAGAAAATCAAGTTGTGCTCATTTATAACCCGTCATCTGCAATGAGTCGGAGGATATTTCTTTGTTGTCAGTTAACTTTGTGAGCCCGTCAGAATACAAAGTAGGGCTGTGGGGCCATAAATCAGATCTTTGGGACCTGATAAATGGTTATTGTGCAAATCCTGCATTTGCATTGGGTCTGGAGACATAAATCTACTTCTCATGATCTTACTTTAAAAAAATTATCCCCCTGAAGTCAGAGTGAGCAATTTATACAGGCATTCTTTGCCAGCTGTTTATTTTTCTCACCTTTTAATGACTGCCTTTTCACTCTCTGCATTTACTCTGTCATGTAAAATGTCACTTGTCACATGGAAGAAACTCCCAGGACTTCGGTGTGACTGTGCCCACCAGGAAGAATTTACAACTTTTTGCTCATCCAGAATAGCTATTGTTTGGGCAAAAACTGTCATAACTTACTAGTGTTAGAAAGAAGCTTCCAGACCATCCTTGAACCTGCCCTTTGTTAGACGGGAAAACAGGACTCCAGTTGGCAGTATTGTCACCAGGCCAACTTGGTGACAAGACCTGGTCTCCTGTTTGGGTTTGAGAGAAATAAGAATCCTTGATAGCGTGAAGAAACAGCTATAACCTTCATGATTAAGACTAAGTGAAGTCTTCATTCAAAGACAGTGACGTGAGTAGATAGGAAAAGCCAAGGAAAGAGCAAGGTGCTTGCTCACTCATTCCTTCATTATTCATTCATTCATTCACCAGGCAGCTAGTTACCTTGGCCCATTCTGCTACAGTCATCACAAGTAAGACTAAGGATCCCATAGATGAGCCTTTGTTTGACTCAGCGTATGTCAAGCAGGCAAAAATGAAAGAGAATCAAAATACCCTGTTATTTGGGGGCCCTCTGCCATTCATTAGTAGAATATTCTGAAGCACATTGTGAAAAGGGTGTTTGGTTTTTGTCATTTTTCTGTGCTTCAATCACCTAGGAAACCATGGAGAGCTCACGTCCTTGAAGATATTTCTCTTGCATATAACAGCTTTATGGAGACATAATTCACAAACCCCACAATCTACCATTTTAAAATATACAATTCAGTGGGTTTTAGTATATTCAAAGAGTTGTGCAACCATCTCCACAATCAGTTTTAGAACATTTTCTTTACCCCAGAAAGAAATCTATTCTCCTTAACCATCACCTCCATTCTGCCTCTCCTCTGCCATAGCAACCACTAATCTTCCTACTCATCTACTACTAATTGATTTTTGGTCTCTATGGATTTGGCTAGACTGGATATTTCATATGAGTGAAGTCACACAGTGTATGACCTCCTTAGGTTTTTGGTCTTTTTAGAAAGACAGGAATATGGAAACAGAACTGCTTACTGTCTCAAGAAAAGACATATTCATCCTTTTGCCATAAACTTTATGAAAGTTTCAAATGCATAGAAATGTTGAAATAATTT
This sequence comes from Bos grunniens, assembly GCF_055505025.1. Taxonomy (NCBI): domain Eukaryota; kingdom Metazoa; phylum Chordata; class Mammalia; order Artiodactyla; family Bovidae; genus Bos; species Bos grunniens. Next base: position 10,243,832 of record NC_141182.1, read on the forward strand.
TGCAGTGAGCATTCATTCACCCATCACCCAGATTCTACTGTTTTCTTCCACTTACTATATCGCAAATCTACCTGTCTCCCCCACAGACTACCACTGTAGTGGTGGGCATTCAAGGAAGCAACTTCCAACCTTGCCATATTGAGAAGGAAAAATGCTCAATTCTTCACAATAAAATGTCAATGTAGGAGATTTTAAAAGCCAAGAATGTTAGTAAATTGACATTAGAAGCCCTGAAAGATAGAATTATGTTCAAAGGTTGGAGAAGGCTTGGAATAGCTTTCCAAGAGAGCATGTGATAGGGACATGAGGCCCAAGGACTGACCAGGTTTGGAATGACAGGCGTCTCAAAGGGACCAGCCAGCAGCCTGGCTCAGTGGTCCACAGTGAGAGAGCCAGGGAGTAAGCCTCACGGTTTAGGGAGATAGCAGCCTTTTCCTGAATCTGCTAATTTGGCTGGGGTTTTTTTATTTGGGAGGACTTTCTGAGATTCGGGGGTGTACATTTGAAGGCAAGGTACTTTTCATTTTTTCTTGCGCAGCACAAGCTTTTAGAATTGTGATGGTACCCAGAGCCCCAGCTCCTCCCAGACCAGGGGTCCAGCATCACACGCACAGACTCCCCAGGACTGTGGTCTGGATGGGCAGGAGTGGACCTGGTGCATGAAGAGAGGGATCAGGACATCTGGTGGGTGCTGAAACCACACGCCACTCACTCTCTGCCTCCCAGCCCATCCGCTCTCACCCTCTGGCCCCACAAGCCAGTGTGTGAGTGGTGTGACTCAAGGGTTGGAAGACACTGGCCTGTGTGGTGCATGCGCATGCGTGCGTGTGTGTGTGTGTGTGTGTATGTGTGTGTTATGAAGACACATCTATTTTGTGTTACTACGAAGTGAGAAGTAAAGGTCTTGGCAAACAATTCAATAGCTCCTGCTGATAAGTGCAAGGTAATTCTTTTTAATGAGAGAGGTAGCCTTGATATAACTATATTAAGGCTTCTATTGGAACAGGAATGCAAAATGTTCATCTGGGTAATTTACTCATCAGTCACCAGTGTTTACCAAAAGCCAGCAGATACCCTGGGAGATGCAAAAGCACAGATAAACAAGACGTGTCTCCCAGACCACAAAGAAGTGTGTCCACTAGGGGGAAGCACACAATTAGGACATGTCATTTTATTGTATATAAGCTTATGATTAGGTTGGGCCATATGAAATTGCTGGTATTTGATGGGTTTTGACCACTAAAAAGGCAGCTTTGCGGTTCAGCCTAATATCTGAATAATGTTTTGTCACTTTGCTAGGGCTCCCATAACAAACTACTGCAGAACTGGGGGGCTAAGACAGGAGACACTTACTTCTCACACTTCCGAAGCTGGAAGTCCATGACAGAGGTTCTGGCGGACACAGTTTCTGGCGAAAGCCCTTTTCCTGGCTGGAGGACGGCCCCCTCCTTGCAGTGTCCTCCTGTGGCCTCTCCTCCATCTGTGCACAGGGTGGAGAGGGGTTGTGCTCAGGCCTCTCCTTCTTCTAATAAGAACACTAATCCCATCAGATTAGGGCCCCACCCTGCAACCTCAGTTAACCTCTATTATGTCCTTAAAGGCCCCATCCCCATATTCAGCCACACTGGGAGTTAGGACTTCACCATGTGAATTAGGGGAGAGGTGAGGGAACACAAATACTCAATATCACTCAGTCTTGTCCGACTCTTTGTGACCCCATGGACTATACAGTCCATGGAATTCTCCAGGCCAGAATACTGGAGTGGGTAGCTTTTCCCTTCAGGGGATCTTCCCAACCCAGGGATCAAACCCAGGTCTCCTGCATTGCGGGTGGATTCTTTACCAGCTGAGCCACAAGGGAAGCCCAAGAATACTGGAGTGGGTAGCCTATCCCTTCTCCAGGGGATCTTCCTGACCCAGGAATCGAACCAGGGTCTTCTGCATTGCAGGCGGATTCTTTACCAGCTGAGCTGTCAGGGAAGCCCTAACAAGTGTGTAATTAATATATTGTATGTGTGTCCATACACCATATATAGTATTACATATCACGTATAATCAGAGAAGGCAATGGCACCCCACTCCAGTACTCTTGCCTGGAAAATCCCATGGATGGAGGAGCCTGGTGGGCTACAGTCCATGGGGTCGCTAAGAGTCAGACACGTGAGCGACTTCACTTTCCCTTTTCCCTTTCATGCATTGGAGAAGGAAATGGCAACCCACTCCAGTGTTCTTGCCTGGAGAGTCCCAGGGATGGGGGAGCCTGGTGGGCTGCCGTCTATGGGGCCGCACAGAGTCGGACACGACTGAAGTGACTTAGCAGCAGCATCATGTATAATATATACATAAATATTTTTATGCAAAAAACTGTAAATTTTTTATTAAGATTGTATTAAATCTACAAATAACTTTGGGGGGGGAATTCACCTAAATTCACAGTATTTAGTTTTGTAAGCATGAGCATGGTATATCCATTTATTTAGGGCTTCTCTAATCTGTCTTACCAATGTATTCTAGTTTTCAGAATATAGGTCTTGCATATATTTTGTTAAGAATTTTACAGGCCTTGACTACCTTAAATGGTATTATTTACATTTTATTTCCAATTACTATTTGCTAGTATATATTAATACAAGTGAATTTTGTGTATTGACCTTGCATTTTGTAACTATGCCAAAGTAGCATTCATGTTATTAATTTTTTTAATTCCTTCAGATTTTTATACCTGATTATGTCATCTGCACATGAGGGAAATTTTACTTATTCCTCTCTAATCTACATGCTTTTTATTTCCCAGCCTTATTGTACCAAGCTCAAACCCCCTAGTACACTGTTTAATAGAAGTTAATACATATACATTTTTGTAGACACACACAGACCACATATATAATATACTTCTATAGCAGTAAGGTTGCACAGAGAAGAGAAACACTGCCTTTGCCAAGAGGGAAATGGAGATATGGGGATGTCAAGGAAGACATCTTTATATTATTAGCTTTCGTTGAAAAAAAAAAAAAAGACTTTATTGCAAAAAGATTATAGGCTCGTGGTAGAAGTTTTAGAAATCCTGATATGAAAAAATAAGAAAGATGTAAATCCAACTAGCCAGACACAGGCACAACTACTCTTAAGGCCAAAGTCAGACAGGGAGGCATCTCAGCGCAGAGTGCGGATCCGGGGACGGGACAGATCTATCACTTACCAGCTGTGTGACCTGGAGTGAATCACATAGCCTCTCTGTGCCTCAGCACCTCCATTTGTACAGTGGAGCAATAATCCCAACCCCCATGAAGCTATTTGTGAGGGTCATATAAGTCGACCTGTGTGAAGCACTGAGGAAGTTTCGGGCACAAAGTTAGTGCTCAGTAAGTGTTAATATTATCTTCTATTCTGTCACTGTTATCATCACTGCCATATTCTTAACGTGGCTGCCACTAACATCCCCTTCCAAGGGGGATTACAAGTCCAGTGGTGTGATAGAAGGGCGTAGCACGCAGGGTATGGTGGGGAGAGGGATTTTGAAGCTGAGCTTGGACTCCAGAGGAGAGTTGTTACTGATGTTCGTGAGAAGGAGGCAGTGAGCACCTCCTGCGTTAGCCTGTGGGCATTCTCTGCTCTGCACATGAACCTCTATAGAATGTGGGTGAGGTTTTCACCGTCATCTCCATCTCTTGAATACAGTCGTCCTGCCATGCTGTGTCTCTCTCACCTCTTAAGGTCTACGTAGTGCCTTGTTGTCTGGGTAACCAACCACTTTTGATACCAGTTGTGTGCATGTGTGCTAAGTCGCTTCAGTCATGTCCGCCTCTGTGACCCTATAGACTGTGGCCTGCCAGCCTCCTCTGGCCATGGGATTCTCCAGGCAAGAACACCGGAGTGGGTTGCCATTCCCTTCTCCAGGGGCTCTTCCCAGCCCAGGGATCAAACCTGCATCTCTTATGTCTCCTGCATTGGCAGCTGGGTTCTTTACCGTTAGTGCCACCTGGGAAGCCCCTTGATAGACAGTTACCTGGTATTTTTAAAATTTTTCTGTACTCAGCAGTGATGGAAGAAACGTTCTTGTAGCTGAGTAACTCTGCCAAATAAGTTTGAGTAATGCTTTGCTCTGAGACCCTTTCTGGGATATCCACAGTGTGGATCTATATTTTCAAGGTTCTGAGAAGTCCTGCCAAGGAGGGGCAAGCTTTGATTTTATTAATCCAGCATTTCCAAATTTTAAAAATTGCTCCCTTACTGTTTTTTTTGGCTAAATTATTGGCAAAGGAATTTCTAGATCAAAGGATACAGAGTTTTAAGGGACTTTCATTCCTTCTAAGAATGTTGTTTTGGGAACTGGCAAAGTTGGAGACAAAGCTTCCTTCTTGGCTAAACCAAGATGTTCTTTTAATCACAATTAGATGAAAAAGTTCAGACTCAAAAAGCATGTGTGATGTTCTTTTAAACATTCAAACAATCAAGACAAGTGCAAAGAATTACCTGGGCTTTCTTTGATTCTTTTGGGAAGTCAGCTTAGAAGAGGTTGATTCATCCAGAAAGCATTAAGTTTTCATTTTCTAGAACTCAGACAGGAAAACATGTTAAATGAGTAAAAGTGTCTCATACGGACTATCTCAGAGGGTCATGGGAAATTTTAAATGCTGCGGCAGACACGTGAGAAATGTCCATTGTAAATATTGCTTTTGATATAAAACAAGGCTCAAAGTAAATGTTTTAGATGGGCTGACTACTCCTCTTATATTCTGCCTCAATGCATCCATACTGACTCAGCAAACAGTTCCTAAACTTGCACCACTAGCTGGGCCCTAACTAGCCTTTGTCCTCTTGTAGAACTTATATTCCAGCGGGGAGATGGGCAGTGAGCAAGTAAATCAATGCTTAACCGTGTTAGCTGAGTGCAGCACACAGCCTGTAGGAGAGAAAACAGCATGATGGATGGGGGAGCCCCTGGGAGAGGCCCCTGAAACGGGCTGGGAGGGAGGAGGTGACATTTGAACTCAGGTCTGAAGAGTAGCAAGGAGCCAGCCAAGCAGAGAGCTGGGGACAAAATTCCCAGTGGAAACCAGCAGCTAAAATGAAGGCGGGGAGGGTGGAGGTCTACGGGCTTTGGATCTGGGAAGGGGAGGGTGGAGGTCTGAGGGCTTGGGGTCTGGGAAGGCACGAATGAGGAAACAGCTGGCGGACCGGGCAGTGGGAGGCTCACAGGCCCAAGACATGTTGTCCCCCTTGTCAGAAGCTCTGTGACTCCACACCGCTGACCCTGTCAGGGCACTACCCATCGTCCCTCATGGACCAGGTTCATGGCCGTCTTCACACACCCTGCAAATCCCGGGACACCAACTCCTCAGAATTCTGTAACTATTTGCTTGCTATTCACTTTTCACACACTGGTGTTTGCTCATTCGCCCACCCATCCTTGACTAAGTCCTACAATGGGCCAGTCACATGACAGAGCACTGGACTTGGGCAGGGAGGAAGACAGCCCCTCCTCTGGGCACTTACCCCCGTGTGCCAAGTGCAGTGTCCAGGGATGAACCCCCTTGGTGAAAGTCTTCATCAGGGGCGCGAGCTTCCTGCTTTGCTCACTACAGTCTCCCCCGTCCCTAGCAGACCTCTGGGCTCCTAGCAGGTCTTCCAAAAATGTAGGGCATCAGTACCCAGGGCTGGGCGTGGGGGTCCCAGGGCTTCCCACATGGGGGCCAACAGAGTCACCTGTTAGGGGACGGCTCCTCTAGACCACAGGCCAGGCCAAGGTAGGTGGAGACGTGCTCTGGGCCAGGTCTCTCAGCAGGAAGCCCAGACCCTCTCAGCTCCTCCCCAGAACCATGTGGGTCTCCCACAGCCCAGCCTCGGTAAGAAACATTGTCTGGGATCGCTTGCCGCCTGGCCTCCAGCGGAGGGAGAAGGCCTGTCCCCTAAGCCAAGCAGGCGCTGGTAGGAACCTCCTCAGTGGCAGTTTGCCAGGTGGTGCTCACTGACCTTCGAGGCATGAAGCTGGTCTCCACCATCCATCTATCCCACTGCAGTCCCTGCCACAACCTCGCTCATCAACTTCTCAAAAGCGCCGACACTTTTTCTGAGCTTGGTCTGAGCTGAGCTGAAATGTTCAGGTGCTGAGCAGAGGCATGACCTGTCAACTAATCACCCAATAAAAATAGTCTGAGAACAAATGCAGTGGGGATTAGCTTTGCCTTGCTGGTCTTCTGACATCTGGGTTTGCTCTCCCAGCGAGCATGTTTCTTCAAGACAACCCACCCTGGAAATGGCACCTGGTTCAGACACCACCACGCCATCCCTTTGACCCACAGACATGGAACTCGACCTACAAGCTGCACAGCCCTGGGAGGAGAGGCCCCAATGTGGCCACACACCACTGGGGGCTTGGGCCATCTTGCTCTGAAACACCAAGACTAGTTGGTTTTATTTTGCTTTTTGGCCTTCTAATAAGTATTACTTATTATTAACTCTAATAAGTGTTAGTAAAGTTGGATAATCATTGGCCAGGTGGGGGTCGGGGGTTCTCACAAGCCACAGGACACTGGACTAGCACATCTACATGCCTGCAGAGTCGGTAAGAAATCCAGCCTCTGTCCTGGAAGTCGAAGAAAGACAGGCTGCTTCGTTTCAAGTTGGTCACCTGAAGTCTCCCAGAGTGAGTGTCGTGGGAGCTCAGGCCTGGGTCAGTCAAGCCATGTTGGAGAAGGCTTGTTCTTCCATCCATCCGTCCGTCCGTCCGTCCGTCCATCCAACCCCGGAGTGCCTGCTCTGTGCGTGCCAGGCACTCTTCTAGGCACCAGACACACAGGCGAATGAGACAGATGGAAGGAGGGGAGAGAGTTAGGCAGAGCCTGCAAGACATGATCAGGAGTTTGAAGTTATTGGAGGATTCTAAGCCAGAACTCACTCATATAAGATACAAATTGAAAATGGTGAATCTGGGGGCTTCCCAGTTGATCCAGTGATTAAGAATCCGCCTTGCAATGCAAGGGGCAGGGGATCAACCCCTGGTCTGGGAAGATTCCACATGACGCAAAGCAACGGAGCCCTTGCCCCACAGCTGGTGAAGCCTGAGGGCCCTGGAGCCCGTGCTTCGCAAGAGAAGCCACTGTGATGAGAAGCCCGAACACTGCTACCAGAGAGAAGGCCCTGCCTGCTGCAACTAGAGAAAGCCTGTGCGCAGCAACACAGATCCAGCACAGCCAAAATAAAGAAGGGAACATTTTTTAAAAAGAAAAATGGTGAATTTTCAATTGGCTGCTGTTTGAAGAACTGACAGTAGCAAGCAGAACAGAAGCAAAGAGTCAAGCACCACAGGGGTCCACGCAGAAGACACTTGCTAATGATCCCACCTCCTGCTTCCTGTGACAGAGCCGATAATGGACTCACAGCAAGCCTACCCGGGAAGGGAGCTCGGTGGGGGGGGGCTGTGCGCTGTTTGTCTGTCATCATGGAGTCCAGCAGAGGCTGGAACCAAGACTGATGAAGAAATATCAATAACCTCAGATATGGAGATGACACCACCTTTATGGCAGAAAGCGAAGAGAAACTAAAGAGTCTCTTGATGAAAGTAAAACAGGAGAGTGAAAAAGCCGGCTTAAAACTCAACATTCAGAAAACTAAAATCATGGCATCCGGTCCCATTACTTAATGGCAAATAGATGGGGAAACAGTGGAAAGTGACAGACTTTAGTTTCTTGGGCTCCAAAATCACTGCAGATGGTGACTGCAGCCATGAAATTAAAAGACACTTGCTCCTTAGAAGAAAAGCTATGACCAACCTAGACAGCATATTAAAAAGCAAAGACATTACTTTGCCGACAAAGGTCTGTCAAGTCAAAGCTATGGTTTTACCAGTAGTCATGCATGGATGTGAGAGTTAGACCATAAAGAAGACTGAGTGCCAAAGAACTGATGCTTTTGAACTGTGGTGTTGAAGAAGACTCTTGAGAGTCCCTTGGACTGCTAGGGGATCAAACCAGTCCATCCTAAAGAAAATCAGTCCTGCATATTCATTGGAAGGACTGATGCTGAAGCCAATGCTCCAATACTTGGGCTACCTGATGCAAAGAGTCGACTAATTGGAAAAGACCCTGATGCTGGGAAAGACTGAAGGCGGGAGGAGAAGGGGATGACAGAGGATGAGATGGTTGGATGACATCACAGACTAAATGGACATGAGTTTGAGCAAACTCTGGGAGTTGGTTACAGACAGGGAGGCCTGGTGTGCTGCAGTCCATGGGGTCACAAAGAGTCAGACGCGAATGAGCTACTAAACAGAAACAAGGGTCAGAATGTCCATAAGGCACCGACCAAGCTTGGTCCGTGTGCCATCGCAAGATAGCAACTGCCAGGAGAGTGTGATGGTAGAATTGTAATCTGGTAGCACCTCATGCAGGAGGACCTCAGGACTCCACCAGGGGCTCCGGGATGCCTGGGAGGGCAGTCCAGGGCAGAGCCTGCAGGTGTCAGGAGCTCTTCCCCTTGTCCTCGTGGAAGGTCATGGCCTCCTGCTAAGCTGGGCAAGCTCTACCTCCATCTCCCCAACTCTAAGAGGTCCTGCCTAGGCCACTCACCGGGCAGCTCTTCCTGTCCATGTCTTCCCTTTGTGGCATCTCACCATCCAGGGAACATCCTTCCTGCCACTGAGATCGCCTTCCTGGGCCCTGGTTCCTGTGGAGCAGGACAGAGCACCGTCCCCATCTCTCCAGGAACCCTGTGCCAGCCTGTGTTGTGTGACTGAGCCTGGACTCTGGGACCACATGTCCTCCAGTCTCCTCTGCGTGCTTTGTCAGGAGACGGGAAGTACGTATTCAGAGCCACAGCTACATGAGCTACGCCAGAACACTGCCGGGAATTCTCTGCCTTCTGCCAGGAATTCTCTCCAGCTCTGTTTATAAATAAAATGGTTGATTTGAATCACCCAAGCAGATATTTCATTTAACGTAGGGGGCCCATTGGGCTGGAATTAAGTGAGGAGCTATATTACTTTGCAAAATCTTTAAACTAATTTATTTATTTTAATTGGAGGATAGTTCAGTTCAGTTCAGTTGCTCAGTCGTGTCCGACTCTTTGCAACCCCATGAATTGCAGCACGCCAGGCCTCCCTGTCCATTACCAACTCCCAGAGTCCACTCAAACTCATGTCCATCAAGTCGGTGATGCCATCCAGCCATCTCATCCTCTCGTCCCCTTCTCCTCCTGCCCCCAGTTCCTCCCAGCATCAGAGTCTTTTCCAATGAGTCAACTCTTCACATGAGGTGGCCAAAGTATTGGAGTTTCAGCTTCAGCATCATTCCTTCCAATGAACACCCAGGACTGATCTCCTTTAGAATGAACTGGTTGGATCTCCTTGCAGTCCAAGGGACTCTCAAGAGTCTTCTCCAACACCACAGTTCAAAAGCATAAATTCTTCGAGGCTCAGCTTTCTTCACAGTCCAACTCTCACATCCATACGTGACCAATGGAAAAACCATAGCCTTGACTAGATGGACCTTTGTTGGCAAAGCAATATCTCTGCTTTTCAATATGCTGTCTAGGTTGGTCATAAGTTTCCTTCCAAGGAGTAAGCAACTTTTAATTTCATGGCTGCAATCACCATCTGCAGTGATTTTGGAGCCCAAAAAAATAAAGTCTGACACTGTTTCCACTGTTTCCCCACCTATTTCCCATGAAGTGATGGGATCGATGCCATGGAGGATAATTACTTTGTAATATTTTTAAGTCTAAAATAAAAGCAAGGATTTTGCTATCCCATGCTGAACAAATGTGCATCTTCAGTGTGGTGGAAGTGAACCCAAGAAACCTGCAGAGTGGTCCTGTCAAAGTCTCTCTCTCCTTCCCACCAGCGCTGAGGCCCCCAGAGAGCTGGGCCTCTGGCTTGGAAGGCCTCTGGCCTGGCAGCTTCCTTCCCCACTCTGCCAGGGCCCTGCCAACAGTAAGCCCGCTTCCCAGAACAATGCAAGCCTGGAGCATGGTTAGATGCCCCCCGCCCCGCCTCCCCACTGGCCTGATCTACCGATCAGCCTGGCCTGCGTCTTTGACACTGACACCTGGAAGAGGCCAAGCCTTGGCAAGCTCATGAGCAGCTCCTGTGAAGCTACACAAGGCTGAAAGGAGTCTTGTTTTTTAATTTGATTTTTCTTCCCTTATAACAAGCAAAGTTCCCATCACAGACAAATTGCCTGGAAATTCCTATTTAATTAGGCGTGTGCATTTTTCAGGCCTAGAAGCACAGAAAATGTCCTGCACACCAGTACTCTTGCGCCAAAAGGTTATTAAAGAGACAGCTTTGAAAATGCAGAAACATACATAGAGTGCCTGGCCAGTCAGTCTCAAGGGCTCATCGGCCAGGAGGTGGGAAGGGCAGGCTGGGTGACGAGTGCTGGGCTTTCTTCCCCTCAGGGGTAGACGCGCCAGGGCTGGGGAGGGGCACAGCTACCTCGGGGGGCTTCCACAAGGTCTGAGTTTGGAGGCCACGGATTCAGGGAAAACAGCGCTGGGCACTCGGAAATTCTCAGTAAATGGAATGACCCCACCCTGCCCTCTCCATGGCTGCAAACCTGAGCAGATGCAGGAAGAGGGACATCCAGGAGATCTGGGGTCCAGGCGGACCTCTCCAGTATCTCGGTGGGAAGAGGCAACAGAGAAAGTCCATCAACTAACAGAGGAGGACAAGGGGCCCAGCAGGCGTGCAATTAAACAGCACAGTGGTGGAGACCTGGTTGCTTTTTCATATATACATAATTTTTTATTTATTGAATTAGTTTTAGCTGTGCTTAGTCTCATTGCTACATGGGCTCTTCTCTATTGGTGGCAAGCGGGGGCTACTCTAGTTGTGGCGCTCAGGCTTCTCGTTGCGGTGGCTCCTCTCGTCGTGGAGCATGGGCCGGGCGGTGAGAGGGCTTCAGTGGTTGCAGCTCCCGGGCTCCAGAGCACAGGCTCCATAGTTGGGGCACACGGGATCCTGGTTCCTCAGCATGTGGGGTCTTCCGGGACCAGGCATCAACTTTGTGTCTCCTACATTAGCAGGCGGATTCTTTATCACAGAGCCACCAGGCAAGTTCCCAGACACGGTTATTTTTCAAAGAAAATAAAATAGTGGGGTATTATCCTGTAAAACCACTCAAGCTCCTGCTTTCACTGGGAACGCAGTAGGTACAGACCTAAGCCACTGGGCATCGTTCTCAGGGGACAGCTTCCAGTCAACCAACCTCTGTAAGCTTTTTATTCATTATAACTCTTCCCTACACAAGAAGCCAACATGCTCATTATAGTGCGAAACTGCAGCAATCGAGGGCCAAAAACAAAGACAGGAGAATAAAAGAGTGTTCTTAGCCAATGTGGAATGCTAGATTACTTAATCCAGTTTTTATTTACAATATGAACTCTGAGTTAAGTAATCAGGGAACAAATTACAGTCCATTTAAATTTTTCATGATTTCAAATATATTGAACCACCACAAATCACTCCTGGGTCAACCATGAACTTGTTACCCTGTACGATGGGAAACAAATGTCACCATTCTTCATGCTTTCCATTTGCTTGATGTTCCAACCGAAAAAGAAAGAATGAAGTAACATCCCACGGGCAGCCACCTGCTCTGGGCGCTCCACTCCACCCAGGGAATGCAGAGCGGCCAGTACCTGGTCCTGGGCATGAACACACTGTATCCTGGTTAGGCTCCAGTGCCTGGAACCTGGCACACCCGTGTTGAGTTCCATCTCGGCTGCTTCTCAGCTGTGCCGCTTTGGGCAAGTGGCTAAGCCTCTCTGAGTCTTGGTTATCTCATCTTCAGAGAGGGATGACACCCACTTCATCGGGTTGCTGTGAAGCACAGAAGTCACTGTGGCGCCCTCTGTGAATGGCGAGCACAAAGCCAGGTTCAGCGAGCATGCAGTAACACAGCCAGCTCGAACCTCCTGACATTGAGACACTGATGAAGGCCTTGAGAAGCTGCGAAAGTGGCAGACCTATGAGGCCCATACGCCGCTCTTACAGGCATTTTCATCCATGCGCATGCCCAGCAAGGACTAGAGGATGGAGCGACTAACCCTTCTAACCAGGGACTCAAAGCAGGGCGCCGGTGGGGGGCGGGCAGAGGACACACGTCAGACGGGTCTTAGCAGATAGCATCTTGCCAGGTGGAAGTGCAAATTACTATCAAACTGAAAGGCGGATGTTTTTAAAGCAGTTCACTCTCAGGAGTAATATATACATTTCTTCTGTTTTGAAGAAATATGGAAATGATAACTGAGGCATTGAGAGTGGTGAGAAAACCTCCGTTAGCCTCGTTCATTCTCTCCATCTGTTCCCCGTCACAGCTTCAAAGCCTTGTTTCCCCAGGGCTCACCAAGTCATGCATTTCCAAGACACTCTGGGGGACGCAGCGGGTCACATCAAGAGAGCTCACTGGGCCCGGCCCAGTGGCCACTGGCACACACAGCGGCCACTTGGAGTCAGGCCTTGCTTGACCCTCAGAGCCACCACTAAGGCCACTGGGATTGTCCCACCTAACAGAGGAGGAAATGGATTCACAGAGAATCCGAGTCTTCTTCACTCCGAAGTCTCTACCTTTAACCCCACTGTGATGCTGACGACATGTGCAATTGGGCAGAGCTTGTGTGGAGGTTAAGGGCAGGGCCCTGGCTCAAAGTTCAGATCCCAACATTGCTGCACACTCGCCGTTGACCTTGGCAAAGGCATTTATCTCTCCAGGTGTGTGTTTTGTGGGGGGGTAGGGGATGGAGTTGCTTTTGTTTTGATTTGGTTTGCTTTCCCACTGGAATAATATTTATTGTTTTCCTTGGCAAAAAGTCGAAGTGCTAAATTTTTTGAAAAATAAAACATCCTACTTAAGTTTTTTTGTTTTTTTTTTTTTAATATACAAGTTGGTTTGAAATGGCCAAAGTTCAGGGAAAACTAAGAAATCTACAGCCTGTAGTTTAATGATAGAAAAAATAAGACAATCACAGGGTCTGTAGCATCTAGCATCCTCTTAGCTGCCCACATTTCCCTAGCCACCCAAGTCAAAGACAGGACTCTCATTCAAAGACAAACAAGACAAGACTCTCATCTCTTACTTACTGTACCTTTCCACTGCTTGAACTTCTCACAGTGAGCATGTGTTACTTTTATAACAGCCTCAAAAATAAGAAGAACATTCTTTCTAATTTTTATTTTGTACTAGAGTGTAGTTGATTAGCAATGTCACGTTAGCCTCAGGTACACCACAAAGTGATTCAGTGATACATATACATGTGTCTATTCTTTTTCCAATTTTTTTTCCCATTTAGGTGACTACAGAACATTGAGCAGAGTTCCCTGTTCTATACAATAGGCCCTTGTTGATTAGCTATTCTAAATGAAGTAGTGTGTATAGAACATTTTAAAATTCTCTGATGGTTTCCCGTCTATCTAGAATTCAAACCCCTTAAATGATTCAGGTTCTTTGTAATCTGTCCCTCCAAATTCACTTCCTTTCAGTTTCCCCTGGAAAAGCTATGATCCAACCACAACCATCTACCTTCCAGTCCCTAAATATTTATTCATTCAACAGCTATCTATTGAGTGTCGTTTATGTGCTAAGCAGTGTTCCAGGAGATGGGGTCATGACAGTAAACGGATATCCTTGCTACTGTGAAACTAATATTTTAGTGCCTATCTCTGTTCCATGTTAATTCATAGTCTTTCCCCGACGTGTCTGTCCTCTCATTCTGTGACAATATCCCCCCATTCCCTGACAACACCCCCCCATTCCATCTGTCAGATGCCGCATCCTCTGTGAGGACCCCACGGTCACCCTCCATCACAGGTAATTCCTCTTCTCCCAGACATCCGTGTGCCCTGCCCGTACCTTCATGACAGTGCTTCTCCCAGCTGGTCTGCATACAAGATGCATCCAAGGTGTAAAAGGGGGGAAAAAAAACTGGACTTGAACTCAGGAGACAGGCTGTGAACCCTGCCACTGTGAGAGCTGGGCAGACACGAGCTCCTTCCTTCCAGGCTTGTCACAAGGATAAAGGAGGTGCATGTACAGAACACTCAGCACAGAGACAGCCCGGAGTTAATGGTCAGTCATTACTTTCTGGATGAACAACTGCACTCTAACGATGTTTTTGGATTTGTATTAAAAATTATCTGGCAGCTAGCATGGGAGCTTGTGCCCAGCACTCTGTGAACATTTTTTGAATCTATTTTGAATACAATCTGTCATTGTTTGGGGATTTTTTTTTTCAGGTATTCCGTTTACAAGGATCCTGCAGGCTGGCTGAATATCAACCCCATCAACGGGACTGTGGACACGACTGCACTGCTGGACCGCGAGTCCCCGTTCGTCCACAACAGCGTCTACACTGCCCTCTTCCTGGCAACTGACAGTGGTGAGCAAATTCTTAAACTCCAATAAGTGTGTATTTTCAGTTCTAAATATATCTTTCAGTTCAGTCAGTTCATTTCAGTCACTCAGTCGTGTCCGACTCTTTGCGACCCCATGAATCTCAGCACGCCAGGCCTCCCTGTCCGTCACCAACTCCCGGAGTTCACTCAAACTCTTGTTCATTGAGTCGGTGATGCCATCCAGCCACCTCATCCTCTGTCGTCCCCTTCTCCTCCTGCCCCCAATCCCTCCCAGAATCAGGGTCTTTTCCAATGAGTCAACTCCTCGCATGAGGTGGCCAAAGTATTGGAGTTTCAGCTTCAGCATCAGTCCTTCCAAAGAAATCCCAGGACTAATCTCCTTTAGGATGGACTGGCTGGATCCCCTTGCAGTCCAAAGGACTCTCAAGAGCCTTCTCCAACATCACAGTTTAAAAGCATCAATTCTTCAGCGCTCAGCTTTTTCACAGTCCAACTCTCACATCCATACATGACCACTGGAAAAACCATAGCCTTGACTAGATGGACCTTTGTTGGCAAAGTAATATCTCTGCTTTTCAATATACTGTCTAGGTTGGGCATAACTTTCCTTCCAAGGAATAAGTGCTTTTAACTTCATGGCTGCAATCACCATCTGCAGTGATTTGGGAGCCCCAAAAAATGAAGTCTGACACAGTTTCCACTGTTTCCCCATCTATCTCCCATGAAGTGATGGGACCAGATGCCATGATCTTAGTTTTCTGAATGTTGAGCTTTAAGACAACTTTTTCACTCTCCTCTTTCACTTTCATCAAGAGGCTCTTTAGTTCCTCTTCACTTTCTGCCATAAGGGTGGTGTCATCTGCTTATCTGAGGTTACTGATGTTTCTCCCAGCAATCCTGATTCCAGCTTGTGCTTCTTCCAGCCCAGCGTTTCTCAGGATGTACTCTGCATATAAGTTAAATAAGCAGGGTGACAATATACAGCCTTGACGTACTCCTTTTCCTATTTGGAACCAGTCTGTTGTTCCATGTCCAGTTATAACTGTTGCTTCCTGACCTGCATCTAGGTTTCTCAAGAGGCAGGTCAGGTGGTCTGGTATTCCCATCTCTTTCAGAATTTTCCACAGTTTATTGTGATCCACGCAGTCAAAGGCTTTGGCATAGTCAATAAAGCAGAAATAGATGTTTTTCTGGAGCTCTCTTGCTTTTTACATGATCCAGTGGATGTTGGGAATTTGATCTCTGGTTCCTCTGCCTTTTCTAAAACCAGCTTGAATATCTGGAAGTTCACGGTTCACATATTGCTGAAGCCTGGCTTGGAGAATTTTGAGCATTACTTTACTAGCGTGTGAGATAAGTGCAATTGTGTGGTAGTTTGAGCATTCTTTGGCATTGCCTTTCTTTGGGATTGGAATGAAAACTGACCTCTTCCAGTCCTGTGGCCACTGCTGAGTTTTCCAAATTTGCTGGCATATTGAGTGCAGCACTTTCACAGCATCATCTTTCAGGATTTGAAGTATATCTTTACACTTTTACAATTCTTCTGTTAGGCCTAGAGGTGTTCTTGGTAAGAACAGAAATGCGTGAGGGCAGGGAAGCAAAGTGCATAAACACACAGTGAATCAGTAAAACACCCAAGTCCTGCAGTCCCTGGGTCTTTGTCTAGATAGAGGTCAGAGCAGTGAGCTCACCCTGTTCCATCTCCGGCAGGCACCAAGGCTCAGAAGCCAAGCTGATGTCCTTCATCCTGGCTCCTGTTCTCATCTACTGGGACAGTTCTTTTCCCTAATGCAAGTTGAAAGAAAATCCCAGGGGACATCAATGATCCTGATGATTGAACTGTCCCCACAGCTTTGTTCCTCTTATGATATACACCACAGAAAGACATCAAGTCCCCTCAGCTAGTACCTTTGTAATCACAAAACAATTCCTGTTCATTCAGAAGCTAATAATACAATATCCACAAGCCAGACTCTGTTCCAGACACTGGAGATAGAGTCATGAACAAACAAAGATCACTGTACTCGCGCGGCTGGCACACTCATGGAGAAAGGAAGGAATCTGACTAAAATACATGATGTGCTTTTAGGGGAAAGAAAGTAATACTATTTATGTATGAAACAGGGAAACAGGAAGAAGAGATAGCAAACAAAAGGATGCTATAGTTTTAACTAGACAGGCCTGAGAGACTTGCTGAAGAAACATGAAGGAAGTGGGGATGGGACCCCTGAAGCAATCTCAGGGAAGAGCCAGGAGGCTGGGGGCCAGAGCAAAGAGGGCGGTGGTCCAGGATGCGGATCGTGGAGGGTCGCGTGGGCCCCTATATGACCCTTGGCTTCTACTTTGTGTGAAATGGACACCACTGCCAAGTGCCACGATCCTGCTGCTGCTCTGTTGAGACAAGGAAATAAGACCGAAGTAGGGACACCTCTTAGGAAAACTGAGGACAGTCTAGGGAAGATGGTGGCTTGGACCACTAATAGAGGAGGGGATAAGAAGGGGTCAGAGTCTGGAGATAGTCTGTAGATTTCAGATGCAATACTAACAGGATTTGCTCCTGGTTGAGATGAGGGGCATAAGAATTCGTTTTCAAGTATATGAAGCTGAGATGTCTACTGAATCAATCACACAGGAAGTTTCGCTCTCCCTGTAATTCCTGGAAGCCAGCTGTTCATAGCTGAAGACTCAGTTCTGAGTCCTGTAAGTATATTGAAATAGATATTTATAGGGTTCTTTATATGTGCCTTCACTCCCCTATAATGGGTGAACTGAGACTTCTTGGAGGCTGGGTACTTCCATGCACACCAGATGGGAGAGCACATCTGAGAAGTGAGCAATCGGTGCGGCTCACAGTAGGCAGAGTGGGCTCCACAGTGAGTCCACCTTAGAGTCTGGCCTTGAAAGGCAGGGAGGATGGGGTAGGTGGCAGGGTCGGAGGTGGGGTGACTGGGGCCACAGAGCGGTGGAATCTAAACTAAAAGGGGGTGTGGCTTGGGAGGTAAGAAAAGGGTTATATCCCCGTGCACAAACGTGGAGAAATGCATTTGGATGCATATGGAAAACAGCTTCAAGACAAGTCGTCTGAGGAAGCAGGCACCCGAAGGACCCCACATGCTCTTGAGGAGGAAAGTGACTGATGAAAGAGCGCATGAACACTCGTCAGCAGAGAGCTGGACCAGACCCTGTGCGAGGTCCTGGAGACTCGGAGATGGACAGTACTTGTGCTCAGCAAGCTAACGAGCTACCTGGCGAGTTAGACTAGCAAGCAGCAGATGACCAAAGAACATCACATCTGTCCTACGGGAATTAACCAGAGGAGCTCCAGACCATCCAGTCTCAGCGGTGGTCATGGGGAGCTTCTTGGTTGAGGGGATCTCTAACCCGAGTGATGAAGGATAAGTTGAGGAAGGGCAAGGTGTTCTGCTAGAAGCCTGAAAGAAAGTGGATATGTGAGACCCTGAAACGTTGCTCAGTGTGACTGGAGGCTCCAAATTTACAGAGATAAGGGAACTGGATCTTGTGTGGAATGCCCAGCTCCTATCACATGCCGGACTTTGAGCTGGCACTCATGTATCTGTGCAATAGATCATACATTAGGTCATTCTCCATAGGCCATGCTGAGAAGCTTGATTTGATTCTAAAATTCCTCCAGGATAACTGTACTTTAGGAAGGTAACCCCCATGGCAGTGTGGAGAATCAGTCAGGTCATGATGAGACATGAGGTAAGAAGGTCCTAGAGAGCTGTGGAGAAATCAAGGTAAGAGAAGAGGTGGAAGTAGTCTGGGTGGACAGAGTCTAGAGCTGGGAAACACGTTGAAAGCCATCACTCGTATCTTAGTTAAAGGGATCATGCAGCCTGGTGGCAACAGAAGCAAATTAGAAAGGGCGAATCCAGAAAACATCTGGATGTAAGAAACAAGGCTTTGAAAACAACCCATACTCAACATGAAACAGAAAAAGGTGATAGTAAGTTTCTAGTCAGAAATCTAGTCCATTAACCGAAACAGAACTGGTTTCAGAGGACTGTTGCCGCGGTGTCTGTGTGGGGTGGATGCTGAGATGAACCCATGAGATGCTGCAAGGCAGGATGAAATAGAGGCCAGGAGGCTTTTCTCAGGGACTCACGATGCAAGAGAGACGGGCACCATCAGAGCAGATATGTTTTGTGGAAGGAGCAAGTCTAGACAGGGATCAGCAGTGGAGGACAACAAGCCAAGGAGGTTTAAAATGCTGTTCCAACAAATGGTGTCAGTGAGGATCAGCTGAAGTAATGATGTCAGAGTTCCAAGAACCACATAAATGTATCTGTACATGTAGAGAAAATTCTCAGCTAAGAACACCATGAAGGAAGTTTGAATACTTTATGCAATTAGTCATCCAAAAAAAAAACCTAGAAATGAAGTAAACTTTAATTTTTGCCAGAGACAGGTGTGACTGGGCAAGCTGCTTATGGATTCTGAGATTCAGCTTCTACTTCTACAAAATAAGGAAGATAATTTCTGCTTATAAGGTTGTTGTGAGAGGATAAAGTGCTGGGCCCTCTACAATTCCCATCAAGAGTCATGGTGAATGTTCAATAAATGTCAGTCCCACACCAGTGGGGTTATAGGAAGAAAAGAATGGACCTCAAGGAATATACAGTTTGAAATGTATTTCTTCTCTAACTCCATTAATGCTAATATCAGGCAAGGAAACTCAAAATCTGGCATCACAGATGTTTCCAAAGTTTAGAAACGTCCCTGAAGATGGAGTGGTAAATAAAAAACAGGTTGGCGTCACTATACAGAGCCATCATTAGAGATGATAATCTCGAACAAGGCCCAAAAGACTTAGAGCAAAAAAAGAGAATAAATTTTAAAAGACCTCATAAATCAGAGAAACTTTTGTTTAAAGTCTCCTTGTCACTCACAAAAACCTTATCTCTGGGTATTATGTTCCACCAGGAAAAACCAACACTTACCTGTGAGATCAAAGTTAATAGTACTAACAGATGTCTCAATGTTAAACAAATTAAGAATTTTTACTAATTTTATAGAAATTCAGTGTATTTGATGGGATGAAAGTATAATGAATTTTTGTCGTGAGGGTAGCTAAAACAAAATAAATTCTCTTCAAACAAGGAGTCAAGGGCTTCCCTGGTAGCTCAGCTAGTAAAGAATCCACCTGCAATGCAGGAGACCCTGGTTTGATTCCTGGGGAATCAGGAAGATCCCCTGGAGAAGAGATAGGCCACCCACTCCAGTATTTTTGGGCTTCCCTGGTGGCTAAGTTGGTTAAGAATCCGCCTGTGATGCTGGAAACCTGGGTTCAATCCCTGGTTGAGAAGATTCCCCTGGAGGAGGGCATGGCAACCCGCTCCAGTATTCTTTGCTGGAGAATCGCCATGGACAGAGGAACCTGGTGGACTGCAGTCCATGAGGTCTTAAAGAGTCGACACTACTTGAGCATAGCACAAATAAGGAGTCCCTCAGGAATTTATGCCAAAACATGTCGATAAAGTACATGGCTGTGGGAACTTTCTGGTAGGATATAGTAGACCCAATGTCCCTAC
The DNA here is from genome assembly GCF_055505025.1 of Bos grunniens. NCBI lineage: Eukaryota > Metazoa > Chordata > Mammalia > Artiodactyla > Bovidae > Bos > Bos grunniens. The sequence continues at coordinate 10,263,734 of NC_141182.1, forward strand.
TGCAAAAACTAGGAAAATGTGGCTAGATCACAAAAGTCTTCATTGTAAAGGCATCAGAGAGCTGCAGACGCAGTGACACCTAAATCAACTAAGAACTGAAACAGAAAAAAGGGAAGAACTATTCTAAAAGGAGTATACGGCCCCCAGCCATTTTTTCCTCTTGGGGGCCATTTTAGATTTTGGGCAAGGACCAGGCTTGATCCAGGCAAGGCCTAGGATGGAGAGAAATAAATGAGAAATACTTGTAACACTTATGTGACTGGTGTGACAAAGTGAAAACCTGAGGGCCCTTAAGCACACGGTTATAGATAAATGCCTTTTAAAGGGCAGAATGAAATCTCCCAGGGTCTCACTGAAACAAAGACCTAACAAAGCAAGCAAACTCACCTTAAACACACAGCCGTTCTCTCTTTAAAGCATTTGCCATGTTTTGAAGCTACAGGGGACTTGTATGCAGAAGACACCAGGCAAAGAAGAAGGGGTAAGGGATTTGAACAGATATTCACTACGAGAGATATACAAATGACAGTAAATGTATGAAGAGATGCTCAACACTCATCAAGGGAAAAAACTATGCAAATATAAATTAAAACACAAATTAATCAAGGAAATACAATGACATTCCAAACTCGGCACACCTACAAAATGACTGAACTGAAAAGATGGGGAATGCCGAGTGTTGGCAAGGGTGTGAAATCACTGGGACTCTCCCATCCAGCTGGGAGAAGTGTGGTCTGGTACAGCCACTCGGAAAGCTGCAAGTATCAAATACCACTGAACGCATGCATCCCCTGTGACCAGGAATCACATGCCTCGCTGTACATCCACCAGAAACGCATGCGTCTCTTCACCGAAACCCACACACCCGAGTGTAACTCCCAGCACTATTAATGCTAGCTCAAAATTGGAAACTATCCAAATGCCCAACAAATGTAGAATGAATGAATGGTACATTCACACAATCGGGTCTATACAGCACTGAGCATGAATGACGTGCAGCTATTGACAGCAAGGGAACGAATCTTGCAAACAACATTGAGCAAAAAGAAGGCTGAAGCAGAGGATCACATACTGAATGATTCCACTTATATCAAGGTCGAACAAGCCAAACTAATTCTTCCTTCAGCATTACTTAAGGGACTTTTTTTTAACTGAAGTGTATAGTTAGTTCACAATGTTGTAAATAACTATATATATAACTATAAAAGAGTATATATATTCTTTTACAGATTCTTTTCGCTTATAGATCATTACAAAATACTGAGTGTATTTCCCTGTGCTATATAGAAGGTTCTTACTGTTTATCTGTTTTATATATGGCACTGCGTATCTATTAACCCCAAAGTCCCCCATTTGTGCCTCTCCCCACTCTCCTCTTTGGTACTCATAAATTTGTTTTCTATGTCTGTTTCTGTTTTGGATATAATTTCATTTGTATCTTTTTTTTTTTTTTTTAGATTCCACATATAAGCAATATCATATGATATTTGTCTTTCTTTGTCTGATTTAATTCACTTAGTATGATAATCTCTAGTTTCACCCATGGTACTGCAAATTCACTCATTATTTCGTTCTTTTTTAAGGTTTAGTAATATTTCATTGTGTATGTATATTACATCTTCTTTATCCATTCATCTGTTGACGGACTTTTAGGTTGCTTCCATGTCCTGGCTATTGTACATAGTACTGCAATGAACATCCAGGTGCATTTATCTTTTCAAATTATGGTTTTCTCTGCATATATGCCCGGGAGTGGGATTGCAGGATCATATGTATAGGTAGTTTTGTAAGGAACTCCTTGTATATATTGGACTCACTACCTGGGTGTGTTCAGATTTTGCAGTTTCTTCAAGCTGTGTCATTACAGAAAATGAATGTTTCTATATTTCAATACAACTTAAGAAATATATATATATATAAAACTACACAGAAAGCATGTCCCTGGTCCACTGTGCTTTCTCCAGGAGACTGTAACCATTCACGTGTTCTCTGAGTACCTGGTCCCTAGAGCTAGACTCTCAGCATCTTGTCATCCTAAGGAAGGACAATCCCCAGCTGCTGGAGGGCAGGGGGCAGGTGCCAGGAGAGTGGAGGACAGGAGGTCTGAGAGGGAACGAGGCGAAGTGCAGTCTGCAGTCCTGTAACACTTAGCAAAAAGCAGAGTGACACCATGATAGCTCCTGCACAAGCTCTACTCATTCGGTTCAGAACAATGGGAAGGCAGTGCCAAACAAGAATCTTTTGCGAACCTCTTAGAGACTAGAAGCTGTGAGATCAGAATGGAGGAATGCAAAAAAAGTCAGAAGCAGGGCTGCAAATCTATCCTGAGTTAAAAACTCTTTAACAGAAGACTTTTAGAGAAACATTTAGAAGTTTTAGAAGAGTTAAAGAGAAAACTCTTTAACAGAAGTTAAAAACTCTTTGGACCTGTTTGCTTGCAGCTCCAGTGTGAGTCTATGTAGATTCTAGAATAGCACTTCATAATAATATTGATAATGCCTGGGATACAGATGATTTGAGGAGGAAAAGACACAGACAGAGGCTACAGATAGAGGCTAGGTTGCAACCCACAGAACACTGGAGGATGTACAAGGCAGTTTTTGTAAACTGGTATCAATTTTAATGAGCTATAAATTACCCAACAACCTTGTTTTTTTATAAGTGAAATGCTTTTGTTTGGCTAAAGCAGAACAGGCTGCTGTAGTTAAATGATTGGAAGAGTACAGCCTTTCATCCTATAGATTAATAAGGTGTGACCTTTCCTGTTGGCAAGCATTTTATCTTTAAAGATGGATATTGTCATTTACCTTATGTAGTCCAGATTTTCTGAAAAGGTTAAGACAGTGCCTTCAGAGTACAGGAACTCCTTCATTAAAGACTTAACAAACATAGAATCGCTGGCCTATCTTAAGAAAGGGGGAAAAAATAATGTTAATAATGGTTAAGGAAAATACCAAGATGCAGAGAGAGAGCATTCAGAAGTGCAGTCAGATGGCATCCCTCTGGGGCTGTGCTGACAAGGAAGCAAAGCTGCAGCAATTAGCACTGGGCAAATCCCAGGTGGTTACCATGCCTGCTCAGGTAATCACCAGAAAGGTCGGATCTGAGTCTCACTGTCTTATGTGGGCTGAAAGCTGCCACAAGCAATTTCTCCTCCGAGTCCAGGAACTACCCCTCGCAAGGGGCTTGTCCTGGGCAGGAAAGGCGGAGCTGGCCACTGCTTCTTGGCTCCCTGCCTTCTGCTCAGGACTCCATCAGGCTGGTCTTCCTGCCTCCTTCTCACCTATGACCTCAGCTTTCACTCCTTCTATTCTGAAATTGGGTAGGGTTCAGTGCATGACTGTTATTGAATGGCTGTTATACCCTCAGAAGATCTTAAATTGTGACTCCAAATGCCAAAGACAAGTATTTTGCTTCAAGAAGTTCAAATGCCCTTGCTTTCCAGCACCCAGCTTATGCAGAGAGTTTAAAGAAAAAAGAAAAAAATTATCCCCATTAGTTCTTCCTAAGGCTCAGTGCATACGAAATAGTTTGAGCCAGGAAATACATACTATCTCTAGCATCTATATGAAGTCTTTATATGATTATCAAGTGTTGCATCCCCATCTATTTTCATTTAAAAGAATAAGGGGAAAAAACAAGCCAAATTATGGCTAAATTCAGCAGCATGTTTTCATTACTTAGCAACTTGTATAAAGTATGTTTGAGTCTGTCGGTGAAAAATGTGCCGTGGGCAACCAAGAAAACAGGCAGAGAACCAAGTGTAACAGCTGTACAATTAAAATGGAATAGACTAAGATCATGATTTTTCATGAGCTAAGATCTATCATGTCCTAACCTGTCTTTTCCCTCAGTCTCCTATATAATAGATGATCTGATAATGCCAGCCCATCAAAATTGAAATACTGTACAAAGGACTTTTAAATTGATTCAAAAAGAAAAAAAGTAATTTGGCCCCATAAGTGGAATGACCACTGAACTACTGGATAACAACAGCCCCCAAACTGGGGATAACGGGGGAATCTGAACTTCAAAATGATGCCTCCATTTATCGTCTTTCTCTTTCTGTAGATCAACCAAGCCTGCATGGGGGATGTAGTAAAATTATTTAGATTAATTCTACTTAAAAGATGCTAGTTTGGATAAAATCAAGCCATTAGTTATGATGGCAACCCAATTAAGCCAGTTTAACACCCCTTATCTCAGCTGTTATAGTAATTGAGGAAGAAAAATACATTGAAGACCCAGCCATCATTCCTCGTTACTTCAAGTACCAATAAAATATCAATCACGTTAAAAATACTAGCTCAATTTTGTCACTGACAAAATGGCCCAATAAAAGAACTCTTGAGATCTCATAATAGAAGGGCTGTGATCAGAGCCATGTGTAGCAGCAAGTACACTCCACAGAGAGGGGGCCTGGCACTCTGCTCCCCTCAGAAGGAGCAGCACCCCAGCTTAGCTGAGGGCCGGCTCAGCCTGTCTCCCCACCTACAGGGTGCAGATAAACACCTGCCCTGCTGTGCTGTTACAAGGACGGGAAATCCTGAATGCAAACTTCCTGGTGACTTATAAGTCCTTAAATATTATAAAATTTAAATATTTAAGTGAGCCTACTTGAGGTGAGTCACAGACTGATTTTTCTAAATGTATCATTACAAAGTCATCAGTATCTGAAACAAACTATGAAGTGTCATCTGATGACTATGCTAGTGATGGTCTGAACATTTTTCTAGAGAAGGGACGGGCTGCAGAGCCCTCTACTGAGAGTAGGGTTCTGAATCAGAAAATTAGCCAGAAAATGCTGCTTTCTCCATGGGCATCAATGCATGGAGCTTGTTCTGTCTGAATGGGGAGAGGTAAGCTAACCTTCATCTACCTGACGGCAGGACATTTCCACGCTGACCAGTCAAATCAACCATCTTAAACATAGTGTTTTCAAACATTCATTGTGGGGAAAAAAACTGATTTGGGCATTAGAATGCTGTCTGCAAATGCCCATCTCTGCCAGCTCAATTCATCCTGCCAAGAGGTCTCTTAGCTCCTCCTCCTTGGTGTTCCCTCTTCCCCAGCTTGGGTAATAGCGTCACCATCTGCATGGTCCCCAAGTAGAGCCCCATCCCCACTGATGCTCCTCCCCCATCACTCCCTGTCCCGCCTCTGCTCTCGCATCCCCACAGCCCTCACCTAAGCTCCCACTGTCGGTCCTTGTTACTGCCCCGGCCTCCCAACTGCTCCTCCCTGCCCTCCCTCCGCACTCAAGTCCTCTCCTCTCCCTGCCTCCAGCACCCCGGCTTTCATCAAGGCCAACATCCAGCTGAAAAGTCTATGACCGCTTCTTCCCACAACTTCTAGCCACAGGATTTCCTCCTCCTAGAAGAACCTTCTCCAGCCATCTTTTTATGGAGACTTCTGAGCTCTCCCCAGACAGTTAATTACTCCACGTCATAAGCTCCCGTGATATTTTATCCTCACTTCTCTTCCTGCACTTACAGTGTTATCTTGCATCAGTTTACATATCTGTCCCTGCCACATGGTTAGTATTTCAACAATAGACACCCTGCACGGTTGACTTTTGTGCTTAGCCAACCCGGCACAGGGCAAAGTCACAATAAATAATTATGGGCTGAATGAATGAAATGAAACTGTCACGTTTAGAAATGGCCTCCAAATCAATTCTTCCCCTATTTTTGCCTTGTCTTTGGTTTCTGTAAGATGGAAGCAAAAAAGCCAAACGCTGGAATTTAAAAAAAAAAAAAAAAACAGTTTCAGCTTTCAAATTATTTCTCCTCCTAAAGAATTGAGTCTGAATTATGTGAATAATCGCCTCAGTTCTACATCAAGTATTAACCATGGAAACCTGACGCTGTAGTTTGCAAATCTATTTTCTACCAAGTTTTTGGTTGGTTTACTACTAAATGTTTTCAGCATATAAAATGAGATTGGCAAGATCTCTATTAACACAGCAATAAAAAAAAATGCTTATGAATTAAAAAGCGACAAGATTCTTGGCTTACAGGGCACATGCCAAAAAAAAAAGCGGACCTGTAAAACAGTGATCCTGCAGAGCCATAGTAAATAGAACATAGGGATGAACTGAGTAATATGAAGGGTCACCCTGCAGAGAGGGGTCCTGGTTGACTCCCTCTTGTGAGCACAGGTGAATGTAGCTTAGAGCCCTGCTCACATGAAATAAAAGACCTGGCATTGCTTTGCTCACAGCTACTTGGCAAAGGTTCAAGAGATGCCCAGACGTGCAGAAGGACCTGGGGGGGGAGTAGATTGCCCCCGCCAGTCACCTTGCCCTAACAAACACACCTCAGAATCCAGCAAGGGCACCCAGCCTTCACTTAGTGGCCACATGTGAACTGTGGTTCCCCATGAACTCACCCATCCTCCCGATTTTCCTTCCAGAATTTGGGCCTCAAGCTTCCTTGAGATGCTCAGCTCAGGTCTCCCTCTTGGTCCCTGGAGTGGACTCCCTGCTCTGAATTCCACAGATACTCCCTCCCACATACACACGTGTTTCTCCCCCAGGTGGGGGAAGGGAGGACACTGTTCTCAGAATAGAGGGAAACCTATGGAAATGCAAACATATGTGATTGTAAGTATGGAAAGAGCAATTTTCAAATCAACCTGAATTAATTCAAAACTCAGCCCAAGGAGTTCAGGCTTTTTGAGCACGAGCCACCCGTTCTCCTTGAGCAGCACTTTCCAATAAACACTGAATTTTCCTTTACCACAGATAATAATAATAATTTTTTTTAAATCTACCAGCTACCTATTCTAATAGGACATGACAGAGAATAGTCCTGATGCTCAGAGTCTGGGGAGCTCAGAAACGAGCTTTCTGTCTTTCCCTCCTCTCACTTTCTCTTCCTGCATATTATTCTCCATTGCAGGCAGCCTCACTCTGCACACTATTCCCCATACGGAACCACCTAGATGCATGATCAGTGTTAAGACACATGCTGCACACATCTAGCCCAGAGACCAGAAAAGCCTACTGCCTTCCTGCACTTCTCTGAGCTCACTTCCAGACGTTCTGGCTGAGATTCAACCTTCTTTGCATGTGAAGCCAGCCCAGCCAACTGTGGCAAGACCAGGGAGCCTATTCTTCTACAGGCACTCTCTTGAGGAGATGCACTGGGGTCTGATCTTATCAGTCTAGGGATCTCGTAATGCGTGAAAATCCGGTCTCTCAAATGCAGTTGTTCATAGCAGCATTGTTCATAACAGACTAAAAGCAGAAACAACCCGGATGTCCATTAGCTAGTGAATGGATAAAGAAAACATGGTCGATCAACAGAATGGAGTATTATTCAGCTATAAAAAGGAATGAAGTACTGATTCTTGGAATAACATGGAGGAGCCTCAGCGATACCATTTGGGGACTTTTCTGGTGGTCCAGTGGATAAAACTTTGCCTTCTCTTGAAGGGGCTGCAGGTTCAGTTCCTGGTTAAGGAGCTAAGACCCCGTGTGCCTCTCAGCCAAAAAAAAAAACAAAACATAAACCAGAAGCAATATTGTAACAAATTCATAAATACTTTTTTAAAAGTTGTGTGTTGTTTAATTGCTGGGCCATATCTGACTCTTTTGCGACCCCATGGACTGTATGTAGCCCGCCAGGCTCCTCTGTCCACGGGATTTCCCAGGCAAGAATCCTGGAGTGGGTTGCCATTTTCTTCTCCAGGGGATCTTCCCAACACAGGGATAGAACCCACATCTCCTGCATTGGTAGGTGGATTCTTTATCACTGAGCCACCTGGGAAGCCCTTTTAAAATGGCACATATCAAAAAAAAAAAACTTTAATAAATAAATAGAATTAGATAATGGTGGTAGTTGCAGAACTCTGCAAATTTACTAAATATCGATTCTTTGTAAAAACAAATAGAGAAAAGAAAGTAGAATTGGAAAAAAATTTTTAATCCCTGTATAACTTTTGAATTTACATTTCTGTTTCTGATTATCACAGTAATCATGGTTATTATAAAGGAGATTGAAAAGAGAAAAGTATTACTTTAATGTTAATTACCTGGAGAGATAATCACTATTTAGGTTTGGGTATATTTCTTCCTAATCTTTTTCCTAATCATATATATCTTTTAATTAGTGTCACACTGTTTTTGTCTGTTACTGACAAGATAGATAGATATATGTGCATCTTTTGAATAATGGAACCTATCATAAAATCTCAGTGGTTTTTTTTTTTGTTTTTTTTTTTTTGGCTAAGTGAAAATCCTATGTGGTCAGCATTCTGAATAAAATGATATCCCCATAACCCTAATCCTAACCTGGCTCCGCTTCTCATTACACCCACCCAGTAGCAGGAGACCAGGTGTGACACGTGCCCTTGGGTACAGACCTTAGCTCCACCCACCTTCAACAGAAAGCAGTATATTGTTGGTGATTTAAGTACCAAAACACACAGATTGTTTTTCACCCCTTCTGCCAATTCTTGATGCCAACCACAGTGCCAGAACCCCTAAACTTGGAGCTCCACAGTCTGGCACAGATGGTGGGTTGTGCTGTGACCACCGGTCATTCCACTCACTTCTGGAGCTTCCGCAGCATGCACAGCATGGGAACACTGTGTCTCAGGGGCCGCAGTCCTCGGACAGGTGACACAGTACCAATGGTCACAGCGCCGTGGACAATTACTTCATCTTCTGAGTCCCAGTTTCCTCTTCAGGAAAAATGAGGGAAGACTGGAGGGTAGAGCCCCACGTGCTTAAACAGCAACCTCTCTGGTTCGCTTGGACTTTTAGAAAATGTACAGCTCCACCCCAACACACCTAGAACACAAAAGTCCAAGCCTCGACACTGAACCAAGCAGACTGAGGGTTTGGCCAGGACGGCTGGCACGGACACAGGATGCCAACTCGCCCAGCTCTCGAGGAGATCATCACCACCAAAGTGAATAGCACAAGTTAAATTGTCTTGTTTCAAAATCCAGCCGCAGGATCAGTTTGGTCCTAAACTGATCGATTTGTGAAGTATTATAAGCTGCCAGTGCTGAGTGGGAATGACAAAGCCAGAAATGGGAGCAAGCAGTGGTCCAGGGCACAGCTTCCTGAGGTCAGAGCATCTCTGTGGTCTTGAAGGCACAGTCCTGTTGATAAAACAGATTAGGTTATTCAGGTCCAGGAAAGAAAATGGTAACCATTACTCCCATGTCAAGCCACTGTTTGGCAGCACGAAAGCTTGAAGCAAAATGAATGACCCACCAAGATTTGAAGGCTGTGGGGAGGAAGACAGGGAGAGCTGTCTTTTAGTGGGGACAGAGTTTCAGGTGGGGAAGATGAAAAAAAAGTTCTCAAGATGGACAGCAGTGATGGCTGCACAGTGGGAATATACTTCATGCCACGGAACTGTACACTTAAAAGTGGTTAAAATGGTAAATATTATGCATATTTTACCACAATAAAAGTAGCTCATAAAAGAAGATACAAAAACAATACTAATAATAACCCCAAATGATGGTTTGGGAATTTTAGTTTGCTTTTGTAGTTGAAACGAGAGCAATCCACGGAGTGCAAACTTGGACATGGAAAGCTAAGATTAACCCTCGTTCTAGAGAAGGAGGCCTGAGACACGGAATTCATCTGAGCCGGTGCTCAACTTCTCTGCCTCAGCCTCACAACAACTGAACCAAGGTGTCGCACATCAGAAGCTCCAACCTCGCACGGAGCCCAGGCCACACTTCCAGTTCTCCCAGTGACTGCCAACCCTTCAGTGTGAGCCGGAGTGCGTTTCCTAAGGCAGGACCATGACCTTCATCAGATTCCCAAAGGGGAACCCACCTCCCATTCTATTTAAGACCCCCTGACAGGAGTGGCTCATCTGGGGGCCATTGCATCTCCTGACATTATAAAGACAAAAGCCCTTACAGACACGGGTTCTGAGGTGGGACTTCCTCTGAGCCTTCACGCATCCCCTGAGAATGTGGCCCTGGGCTCCTCTGAGGAGCGCCCAGGACGGGCAAGTGCAGGTCTAGCTCCACATCCCGGGATTTCGCTCAAATTAAGGCTTTTCCCAGCCGTGCTTTGGTTCCGGTGTTTGGTCATGCAGAGTGGGCCCTTGAGAGCTCTGGCTTGTGGACAGAAAGGAGAGAAGAGGGCTGAGGGATTTTTGTTGAGTGCCAGAGAATATCTGGAAGCTTGGTATTTCCTGGACCCCCCACAACTGCTGGAGCCGAAGGGCTCGTGAAGAATCTTTACATTTTAAATTACATTTTACTTTGGGGTGGTGATTTTCCTCCATCTCATACATAGAAACTGGGAGAGGCTTTCCCTGAGGATTTTGAGAATCCACTCTTTACCTTCTTTCTCAACAAAAGACAAACAAGCTCATTTTGCTTGACTTCAGAAAAAGACATCACCAGCCTGGCCTGAGAATAACACAGGGGAAATTGAAGACAGCAGTATAATTAAGTTCACGAAAGGCCAATTCTTATGACCATATTTCAAATACTCATAATGCCTTCTCATCCGTTCTTCCAAATGACTCCATATTATATTCAGAGTGAAAAAAATATAATGGATTCCTCTGAGATATTCAATTAGTTCCATAAAAAGAGAAAAATAATTTTTCAATAAAGAAATTCAGCCAAATGACTAAAGCTGACAGTGAGAAACCAACTTCAAAGTAATTACGCATCTCCTTTGGGTTCTTGCGCTAACAAAAGTTGATGGTCTGCTACCATTAGAAATGCCTATGCTTCTGATGATTAATTACAGCTGTGCTCCTATTTTAGCAGACACTTACTTGAATGTTTACTCTGGAACTATCTTTGGGTGTTGGTCTGTTTAAATTTCACCAGCCCCACTAAAGAGTATCCATTCTCGAGACTCACAGGCATACAGAACAGACTTGTGGTTGCCAAGGAGGAGACGGGGTGGGGAAGGGATGCATTTGGGAGTTTGGGGTTAGCAGATGCAAGCTATTATATATGAGATGGATCAACAACAAGGGCCAACAAAGGCACAGGGATATATTCAACACATCTTGTGATAAACCATAGTGGAAACGAATATGAAAAAGAATGTGTATACACGTGTCACAGTCAATGTTAGTCAATGTTAGTCGCTCAGTCACGTCTGACTCTGCAACCCCACGGACTGTATAGCCCCAGGTTCCAGGCAAGAATACTGGAGTGGGTTGCCATTCCCGTCTCTGACCCAGGAATCAAACCCGGGTCTTCTGCACTGCAGGCAGATTCTTTACTGTCTGAACCACCAGGGAAACCATATATATGTATAACTGAATCGTTTTGCCATAAAGCAGAAATTAACACAACATTGCAAATCAACTATTCTTCACTAAAAATTAAAAAAAAAAAAACAAAACTTTAAAGAGTATCTGTTCTCATGCTTTGTGAGTCACTGATCAGCTTCCTTCAATCTGGCTTCTTCCCCACCAATGCAAATCTCTCCCTAGAAAGTCACCAGTAACATTCTTCTTGGGAAACCCCATTGCTTCTCTTGACTCCTCATCTTTTTGAGCACCATAACACATTTAATTCTTGATCCTTGCCTCCACCTCCAATTCATCTCTCCCATGTCTTCCAGAAACTATCACCTGGCTTTTTAAACTTTTAACCTGCTCTTTGGTGTTTCTTGAGGTGCCCACCCCTCCATAATTCTGCACTTTCAACTCAGGTAACCTAATTCACTAGAAAGGTTTCAAGAGCATCTACATTGAAAATTCCCATTGGCTAACTCAGCCCTGGCATGTCTCCCAAGCTCTGGGCACTTTCTTGCAGGTTCACTGAACTTGACAGGCTCTTAGCACAGTCAGAGCGGAGGCTGTTGTCTTTCTGCACCCCACTACCTTCCGCTTTCCTTCTGGCAGCCTCACCTGAGGGCCTCAATAAGACGAGACATGTATTTGCCGTTCAAAATGCCCTTCATGATGCCATCTATTGCTGGGCTCCCTGCCTCCAGTGCCTGCATCTCCCATCAACACTACTGTATAGTTCCACAAATAAGTCAGATCAGATTGTTCCACTGCTTTTCTGAAAAAACTCAGCTATTTAGATTAAAGGTTTCATTATGGTAAGCAAGGATAAGTTCTAATTATCATTTCCATTCTTTGAGTGAATTTCAATGTGCTGGTATGACATGTGTGTTTAAAGCTTAGCACTCTAACGGTAAAGTCTGAAGAACATCAGTCAGAAGCCTTACATATGATAAAAGGTTTTTTGTATTTTTTTTTAAGATTCCACATGTAAGCAATATCATATGATATGTCTTTCTTAGCCTGGCTTACTTCACTTAGTACGATTATTTCTAAGTGCAATCCCACTCCTAGGCATATACCTGGAGAAAACTGTAATTCAAAAAGATAGATGCAGCCCTGTGTTCACAGCAGCCCTATTCACAATAGCCAGGACATGGAAACAACCCAGATGTCCATGGACAGGTGAACGGATAAAGATGACGTGGTGTATATGCAGTGGAATGTGACTCAGCCATAAAAAGAATGAAATAATGCCACTTGCAGCAACGGGGATAGACCTAGAGATCATAATACTACAAGGCTTTTTAAACCACTAAACTTTATACACAGATGGAAGCCATCCCTCTTGGTCCTGTTTGAAATCTAATGACAGCAGTAAAGGTGTCTGGCACGTCGGGAAGAGGTACTGTGGACGATGACCCCTGCGTTGTATGGGTTGTGTACTAACATCTCCCCTTTCCCTGTAGGCAACCCGCCCGCCACTGGCACTGGGACTCTGCTGATAACTCTGGAAGACGTGAATGACAACGCACCCTTCATTTACCCCACGGTAGCAGAGGTCTGTGATGATGCCAAAAACCTCAGCGTAGTCATTTTGGGAGCGACAGATAAGGATCTTCACCCAAACACAGATCCTTTCAAATTTGAAATCCACAAACAAACCGTTCCTGATAAAGTCTGGAAGATCTCCAAGATCAACAGTAAGTCCTCTTAACATTCCCTTGTTATTCTTCAGCTTTGAAGCCTGGTTTCCCTGGCTTGGTTTCTGTTCCAACCTGTTCCTCCTTTCCTGTGCTCTCGTGGATTCTCACATGGTTTGTTTCAAGTTATTCACGCATTACAAACACTGACAATTTTCCTACCAGCACCTGTACACAATTTGTAAAAATATTGAATATCAGTTTCTTAGAAATGCAAGCATGACAGCTTTCCGCCTCCTGCCTCATCTTTTCTCTGCTGTACCCTGTGAGCTATGCACCCCATACTTCACCCTCTGCACCCACCCAGGTTTCAGCCTTCAAAAGCTGGGGATCTTGGCTCAGGTGCCTCTCCTCACTCAGATCGCTGTGTTTCCCTTAAATTTCACCAGCACTGCAGAGATTTCTGGGCTATGCTTGCCTTCCTAAGAGAAGCACCAGTGCAGGAATCTTCAGGAAGCCTTACCTCTAATCCCCCACCTTCCGTTTTATGCTGCAGATCTCAGAAATGTAAAGACTTTGTCTTTAAAATGACCTTGGCTTTGACTTTCGGCTTTGATATCTTCTCCTGTTCCTCATTTATGAAACTTGCAAGCAATGCCCCGTTCCACCAATCCTTGCACTTGGACAGGTAGAATTTAAAACTTGTCTCAACATTTATCATCTGCCATGTTAAGACTGAAATATCAGATGTATTGAGTTGTGAATCCCCCACTGCCCTCCCCTCCCCATGGCAAGTGGGAACTCACTCCTGCAATCACCTTGCCTCGCAATAAAACCCAGACCAGAACTCATGTGTTACATACACTTTGCCATCAATAGTGAATTTAGCTTATGATTGACCCGGTCAGGGCTGGGTTCCCTCTTCTTACTTCAGAGGTAGAGTTTTTGAGAGGGATGGAGAATTATACATTCCATTAAGTTTTGAAAATGTATTATACAACTGTGCATAAAATTTTCTATTAAAAAAACCTCATCTGTATTGTTACGGCCTTATCTCATATCTCATTTTATTAGCACCTTTCTCTTGTTATTGATTCTACTTGCCTGTTTGTCCATTTTATTGCTTTTTAAAGAATGAATTCTGTTACACTGATTATTTTTAATTAAAATAGCCCTTCTCTTGTTTGAGGGGTTAGTATTTTATTTGCTAGTTTTTGTGTCTGTCGCTGATTTGAATAATCATCCCCAGCTTCAGTTTCCAGCTGGAACTTTCTCATCAAAGACTTTCTCATCTACCTGCAGTTCAGAGAACCTTCCTTGTGCTGACCTGCCATTTCACCGGGGTCATCATTCACATCGGTTATTTCTGCTGCTGTCACCTTCTGGTTAGGATAATCCTTCACCTGTTTGTTTAATTAATGTATTTATTTTGATTGGCGGTTTCTGCCGTACAACACCACAAATCAGCCATGGGTGTACATTTATCCCCCCCGTCCTGAACCCCCTTCCCACCTCCCTCCCCTCCCCATCCCTCTGGGTGGTCCCAGAGCATGGGCTTTGAGTGCCCTGCTTCATGCATCAAACTTGGACTGGTCATCTGTTTCACATACGGTAATATACATGTTTCAGTGTTTTTCTCTCAAATCATCCCACCCTCACCTTCTCCCACAGAGTCCAAAAGTCTGTTCTTTACATCTGTGTCTCCTTTGCTGTCTTGCATATAGGGTCATCGTTACTGTTTTTCTAAATTCCATATATATGTGTTAATATACTGTATTGGTATTTCCCTTTCTGACTTACTTCACTCTGTATAGTAGGCTCCAGTTTTACCCACCTCATTAGAACTGACTCACATACGTTCTTTTTATACTTGAGTAAGATTTCATTGTGTATATGTACCACGACTTCCTTATCCATCTGTCTGCTGATGGACATCTAGGTTGCTTCCATGTCCTAGCTAGCTATTGTAAACAGTGCTGCAATGAACACTGGGGTATATGTGTCTCTTTCCATTCTGGTTTCCTTGGTGTGTATGCCCAGCAGTGGGATTGCTGGGACGTATAGCAGTTCTATTGCCAGTTTTTTTGTTTTCAGGTCGTCACACTTTTCTTTTCCCTCCTGCTGCTGCTGCTGCTGCTGCTGCTAAGTCACTTCAGTTGTGTCCAACTCTGTGCGACCCCATAGACGGCAGCCCACCAGGCTCCCCCGTCCCTGGGATTCTCCAGGCAAGAACACTGGAGTGGGTTGCCATTTCCCTCCTGGTTTTATTTAATAGTTAAAATGCCTTCTAGATTCTTTTTCTTGCTCCTCCAAGTTTTTTTTTTTTTTTTTTTTGAATATTTATCCTTGTTTATGCCCAGAAAGAGCCGGTTTAAAAAAATAGCTGGGACTTTCCCGGTGGTCCAGTGGTTAAGAACCTGCCTTCTAATACATGGGCATGGGTTTGATCCCTGGTCGGGGAACTAAGATCTCACAAGCCATGCAGTCATTTGAATGACTGAAGAGAAAATAGCCCAAGGCCAAAACAGTGCCAGGTGAGATGGCCAGTTCTGAGTGCTGACCAGTGGCCTAGGGTGGATGTTCCCACCAAGCATGAGCTTAAAGATCCAGTCCCCAAGTTGTGTATCAGTGCTATGAATTCCCACAGACCTGGGGCCTGATAAAGACTGGGGTCTGAGGCCTGATAAAGACTAAGCTATAGGGACTTCCCTGGTGGTCTGGTGATTAAGAATCCAAGCTTCCACTGTAGGGGGTATGGGTTTGATCCTGGTTGGGAAAGTAGGAACCCACATGCTGCACAGCATGACCAAAAAAATAAATAAAGATAATTTTTTTAAAAAAGACTAGAGTGTAGAAACCATCTCCATGGAAACAGATGGGGGGCCTGCCCACCTTAAAAGTGAGTAGATTTTTGTTATTGTTGTTCCAAAAGTGTATCTTGATTATTTGAATCTGTGTTCTTATATAAAAATGCTGTGAGCTAACAATTTATTTTTTCCAGCTTTATTGCATATTTTTATATACAAATAAAAATTGTATATATTTAAGATGTACAATGTGACAATTCAAGAATGGGTTTTTACATTATTTTTTCTAGATGTTGAATGTGATCTTTGTGAAGATGTATTATACTTTAATACATTTGTAGGGCGGAGTTCCTGGTACTCAATCGTCTCTACCAAATTGGGTCCTCCTGAAATTGATTATAATAGCCCTGAAACACAGAACTCCTCCATGGTGGAAGTGTTCTATCTGGTATTCTCTGATACGGTGGGCTTCCCAGTGGCTCAGTGGTAAAGAACCCTTCTGCCAGTGCAAGAGATGCAGGTTCGATCCCTGGGTCAGGAAGATCCCCTGGAAGAGGAAATGGCAACCCACTCTAGTATCCTTGCCTGGAAAAATTCCATGGACAGAGGAGCCTAGTGGGCTGCAGTCCATGGGGTCGGACAAGACTGGGCACAAACACCAACAAACACAATCTGGTATGGTAGCCACCAGCCACGCGTGCTTGCTAGGCACTTGAAATGTGATTTCTCCAAATGAAGAGCTGAATTTCTATGTTGATTTGGTGTTAATAAATTTATATTTGAGTACTCTTGTAGTTACATCAGTGCACTGCCTACTTTGTGAGTTCAGTTGCTGAAATTCCACTCTTGTTTGCAGAGGTCCGGCCCTCTCTTATGAAGGCCCCCTTTTGTATTTACAGATACACACGCCCTGGTGAGCCTCCTTCAAAACCTGAACAAAGCAAACTACCACCTGCCCATCATGGTGACAGACTCGGGGAAGCCGCCCATGACGAACATCACAGACCTCAGGGTACAAGTGTGCTCCTGCAAGAATTCCAAAGTGGACTGCAACGCAGCAGGGGCCCCGCACTTCAGCGCGGCCACAGCCCTGCTCCTGTCCCTCTTCAACTTAGCCTGTAAGTTCACCAAACTCTAGTGTGCATGTGATAGGAAAACACAACTGCCCCAAACCCACTGTTTTTCCACATATCTTCTTTCCCAAAATATGCATCCCAGAGGAAACATTCATTTTTAGCTTACATCTGTGTGATGGAATGTTACCTGTAAAGGTGCTCCCACTAATGTCTAAAGGCTCCTTCACATCCCCCTGCCAATCTGAGGAACCATGCAAAGGCACCCAATACCGTCAACAGAGCAGGTGGAGAGGAGGTTCCTGCAGATGACCCTAAACTTGAGCTCAGACAGATGTGCCCAGATTGGTTAACTGGTCTACCAGGGCCCTATTTCTCTCTGCATGATGCAGTGTAATCTTTAGCTAGATTTAAGGAGATTCTACACCCTTTAAAGAAGAGTTATGAGAATGCATGGAAGGACGGGGAGGCTGTAGGAAAAGAGGTGATTGCATATTTACACAGTTTTTTCACTGACCGGTTGTCATGACTGTGACATAATCAAGGATTATTTTAAATAAATGAACTATTATACCGAGTAATAGAGGTATGAGCATCAAATAAATAGATACGGGTATCAAATATTTCCTATTTGGGGCTTACTAGTCCAGTTTTAACCTTAAGCAATTATTTACATATAGCTTAATGCCATTCAAAAGACTTTGGGGCCTCAGTATTTACCTTCTGAGAAGGTGAATGGTGTTGTTGTGAATTAGGAGGCTAAGAAAGTGATGATTAGAAAATAAAAACAGAAATTATTGTATCCTAGTGACAGTGTTGAGTGGAGTCAACAGGAAATCTCATTCCAACTTCAGACACGTAGAGCTCCCTGCTGAGCCACTGACCTTGGAGTGGAATTAGAGAGGGGAATTTACAGTGCAAAGTGTCTCCCTGGATGGATGGATAGATGGATGGGGGGAAGTGAGGGATGGAGGGGGAGAGAAAGGAAAGAAGAGGGGGAAAGAGAGAAAGAGAGAGAGAGGGAGGGAATATATATTCCTGTCTCTCTTGTTCTTTCTTCCTCCCTCCTTTCCTTCTTTCCTTCCTTTTATATAAAACATGAGTATTACAGATGAAGCTGAAATCCCCTGTCCCTCTCCCCGGTTTCATTTCCTGTTCTCTCTCCCCAGAGACAACAGCTGTCATGCCGCAGCGTGTGTGGACATTGCTTTATACTGTCACTACACACCACACGCACACACACCCCATATAGTTCTACTTCGTGCAGTTTGTCAGACTTGGTCTAATTCATATTGTGTTGAGCCTGATGTGCTGGAACTCTCTGATCTCCCTCTTTTCATTACGTCTCCAAGCTCCATCTATGTTGCTGTAGTTCAGGGGTTGGCAAGCTTTCTCCATCAGGGCCCAGGTGGCAAATATTTTGGGCTCTGGGGGTCTCATCAGGGCTCTGTTTCATATTCCTTTTTATAGCTGTTTTGGTTCCGTCTTCCGTGTTTTAGCACCAAAAGTATGAAAACCATTCTTAGCTCGAGAGCCAGGCAAACACACTGCTCTGGTTCATTCACTCTAACAGCTAGAGAGCATCCCTTCCCATCCTAGGAATATGGCGCAGTGTACTCCCCTATCAACAGACACACGGGGATTATTTAGTGTCCTGCTCTGACCAACTCTACTGCAGTAAACCTCTGGAATCTGTTTTCCACCAGCTTCTCAAGTGATCACTAGACAGACACGGAGCAGAATTCACATATAGCAGAGTCGGGATAGACCAGAAGGCAGTACTTCCTGGGTGATTGTACAGAAATAAAATGCTGTGTGTGCGTGTATGTGTGTACACAGATGGAAAAGATGATTGAGTCGCCACTCACACATCACCCACAACTGGTGTTGTTGTTCAGTTGCTAAGTCATGTCCTACTCTTTTGCAACCCCATGGACTATAGCCTGCCAGGTTCCTCTGTCCATGGAGTTTCCCAGGCAAGAAAGAATACTGGAGGGGGTTGCCATTTCCTTCTCCAGGTGAATCTTCCCAATCCAGAGATCCAACTCACATCTCCCACATTGGCAGGCAGGTTCTTTCCCGCTGAGCCACCTGGGAAGCCCATAAATACAATTACATGACACCAAAGCCTGACTCTCCGTGAACCAAGGCTCTTCAAGACTCTGCTCACTTACCAGCCCGTCTAGGTGGCCAGTGAGTGTTTTAATGGAGGTTTCCAGCTCCAACTGTTGAAGTACAGATAGATCCCCAGCCCATCCAACCCAGGGAACCAATATCCCAGGTGACCGTAGCCTCCAGCACACATACCCAGTGTTTTTGTGTGTTAACACAATATTTTTTACGATAATACACATGCCTGCTACTCCAAATCATTATGTTAAATACTAGTAAGATGTAATCTGTTGAGATTAAAAGGAATATAATAGCCATGGCAGCATTTGCTTCCTCCCACAAGGGATTTTCTTGTTCCTCCTACTTTGGAGCACCCTGACCTACAGGTGTCAATAATGAGCAGGTTCCCCAGGATGGCTCACTTCTCATCTCTCCCGTCTGAGCTCTTGGATCACAGTTAATCCGAGACAGAATTGTCTGATGACTGCCAAAGAACTCGTGATCATTTTATACTCAAAATAGTACCTTTGAGAAAAGACAGGTGCATGCATTCTGATTTGAAATGTCAGATGCACTTTCTGTTCTCACCTAAATGGAGAGCCACATGGTTATCCCACTGCAGGTCAAGGCACCTGAGGACAGGCCATAATTATCCTCAGAAAGAAACCCTGAATCTCCCTTTTTAGCTGGAAATGACCCTCCCATGTTTTGCACCACAAGACATGTCATTTCAGTCCCCAGTTAAGATAAATAGTTAAGAACAGTTATCATCACCGACCTGTCTGACTGCAAAACAAACCTCACCCTGTCCCTCTATCAAAGGCATAAGATTATTTAATAATGTTCGTCTGAACGTTAGAGATGCCTGCCAAATAAAATGATTCCTGTTTTATTATAGACTAGCCCAAGATGTTCTTCCTAACAGAGAAAGAATGAAACTAATAATGTAGGCATGTGAGAAACTGGCAGGAATAAGACGCCTTGAATGTCCTATGTCTCAGACTCTCCTAAGAGCAAGGTCAGTGTGGCTGACCCATGACAATGGCAAGAGGGCACACGGAAATGGGTCCAAAGTATTGAGCAAAGTGGGGGCATGAGTCCTAACAACACTGTATCTATCAGTAGATTATAAAGTGCAAGGACAAGAGAACTTCCCCACCAGCCATGGTCCTTGAATGAATGCGGAGATTTGGTAGAATCTGTTCAATGTTTCTTTAAAGCAGGGAGTGGCAAACTACAGCCCAAAGGCCAAGAAAGGCTCACTTCCTGATTTTAAGATTTGATTAGAATACCCATGCTCCCTGGTGGATCAGCGGTAAAGAATCCGCCAATGCAGAACATGCAAGGGATGTGGGTTTGATCCCTGGATTGGGAAGATCCCCTGAAGGAGGAAATGGCAACCCGCTCTAGTATTCTTGCCAGGAAAATCAGATGTTCCATGGACAGAGGAGCCTGGCGGGCTACAGTTTATGGAGTCGCAAAGAGTCGGACACAACTGAGCGAGTGAGCACAGACGCACAGAATACAGAAGGTCCGTCCATTTACAGACTTAACCTATGACTGCTTTCTGCTACTACCACAAAAAGAGCTGAGTGGTTGCCCCCAAGACCCTATGGCCCAAAAAGTCAAAAATATTTACTCCCTGGCTCTTGGCAGGAAAAGCATGTCAATTTGGTCTTTAAAGCCTTTGTTCATAAAACTGCAGGGCTCACGTCATCCAACATGGGAAGAGAAAATGGGTTTTGCTCCTCTTCCCCAATAATATTCTGATTCAAGTAGACTCGCATAAACCAAACACCCCTGTTCTGTGGCTTTTCTCTTTGTTTCCTTCATTGCCCTGGTGGTTTTATTTCACTCTGTAGACGAGACACTGATGCTCAGAAAGGTCCCAAGGTGGGTTAGCATGGAGGCCAGTGTTCATTATTAGACTGCCTCCCTTGTGGAAAAAGATAATAAAAACATTTCAGTTTATTATGATACCATAGGTGGCTTTATTGCATTTGAGAGTTGAACTGAGAGAGACGCAGTTCCTTCTTAGACATCCCAAAGTAAAAGAAATAAAACTAATGACATTGAAAGCAATAAAAAATGTAAATGAAATGATTTTTACTGCCAGTTTGTTGTTTAAATCACATGTTGATGACATCGAGGGGATGCATAATTCTCCCCCTAGGACCCTCCAAAGAAAGCAAGCTGGCACATCCATGAGGGTCTTTGTGCTGTGACAAGGCAAGTTCAAGGAATATTGCGCTGAAACCTTTTCAAACACTGTTTTAAAATTAATTCACAAGAGCAAGAATATAAAAGAACAGATCAGGTGAACCATTTGAATAAGTACCAAAATTAAATGTCTCTATATTGGAAAGGACGGGGGATTGAATTGTAACCTTGATGATCACAATGAAGAAGTTTAAAGAGGTGACCAAATGAGCAAAAAAAATGGTCACCAGAAATACTTTTCATTCTAATGCTTTTTATTAAGGTATTATTTGCATTCCATAAAATTCACCTATTTTAAGGGTGCAGTTTGATGAATTTTGGTAAAGTGTAGCCACTCCACAATCAAGATGCCATTCCTTGTACCCCTTTCCTGTTGATCCCCTCCCCAGAGTCCAGACTCTCATTGATCTGCCTTCTCTGATTAGATTCTTGCCTTCTCTAGAATTTTCCATAAACAGAACCGCACAGTCCATGTCATTGGGTGTACCAATATTTTGCTCCTCTTCATTGTGAAATATATTACGGGCAGAGGCAGAGCTTGGAGGAGCACCAAGCCGGAGTAGAGCAGGCCATCCTCGGCCTGCAGACGGAGCTGGTCCCTCCAAGTTTATGGACAATGACAGTCAACCTCTGACGTCCCAGGGCTTTCTATGTGCCACACACATGCACAGCTAAGAACATTACATCATTGTGAACTTTTTTGTGCAATCAACTCAACAGTCACAGGAGATATGCTGTGGTCTGACTTGACTTAAACAGGGCTTGAGGGCTTTCAAATGGAGTGGGTCTTATTAAGCCAAAATTTTTTCCTATTTTTCTCAATGACGAAAATGATTAAGTTATTGGCCTCACACAGGAAAATATTTTTAAATGAAATTTGTGATGCCATTTAATATGTTCTTTTCCAGTCTTCAAATGCAAGTGAATATGAAGGATATAGTTTACTGCAGCCCAGGTCACCAAAGAGTTTAAGGCAATGGTAGCAAGGGCAATGAAAAATTCACTTGAAAAATAAAAAGGAAATTAAATGAGTTCAGAAGAGTCCTAACCCCAGAGGAATTCACCTGTCAAGCAGTATAAAGATCCCTAGGTATAGAAAATAACAATAAAACTTGCATCTGAATCAGCATGTTCATTTCCATGGTCCTTTCTGTTAAAACAGCTTTCTCCCTTAACCTTCTCAATATCATTTTATTTACACTCGAGTCACATTACAAAGATTTTTCTATCTAGAATTTAGAGCAGATACATGACTACTTTAAACTCTGAAATCAGTGGGGTGCAGCACAGGTTGGTGACATTTGCATGCTGACCCGCCCCCTTAACAGATTTAGAGTGAAAAGCCCTAAGCTTTACAGAACAACCCATTATACTCCAACAATCAATTCATTCCAGAAGAGACTATACTTGCATTGTGGGTTGATCTTTTATATATTTTTGTTTCTTTGTAACATGAGTTTTTAGTGGTACCTTCTCCCTGTGCAAATCCAAGATATAATTATAATTAGGCAAAGGTGGCAGAGAGCCAAGCTGCTTCCATTCACCCTATCAGCAGGCAGGGTGGAAGTCCCTCAGCTGGCCTAAAGCCTAGAGAGCAAGCAATGCAAACCCTGAAGCAGGTCTCAGAGAGGCAGGGAGGGGCCGCGTCCAAACAGGCAGCCTGGGGAAGCTTGAAGGGGAGGAGGGGGCTCCAAAAGGAACTCTGCCAGCGCCTGGACTGTAGCCCCCTAAGTCTGACCTCCAGAGTGTAGGAGAGTGAGTGTGTGTGGTCTGTGAGCCGCTGAATTTGTGGTCATTTGTGACAGCAGCCCTCGGGAACTCATACACCATCTCTGCAGAACCACCAGTTACTCTCTTGCTTTTCTCAGGGACCAAAAGAAATATATATATGTATATGTATCTGGGATGATGGTCCATTTCCAAGCTGCCAAGTAGGCTTGTTTATACAAGAGCCCAGCCCTGGGCCAACTGCAGAAGACAGGGCTCAGTGAGGCAGCGGGAGGGGCCACGGTTGATCTGAGGTGTGAGACATGTGGTATTCGCATTTTCAGAGAAGTCCAGCTTTTTGAGTCATAAACCAGCAGAACTATTCCTTCTCTCTTCAAATGTTGTGCTTAAGGAAAAAAAAAACCTTCCCCAAAGTAGTACAATATTTATAAATGCATTTATTATAGCTTGCCAGTCATGTATCTAGTATTTAGCTAAAATGTTTTTGAATCGAGTTGTTATATTCCTTGACTTGACTCTGAGTCTTTTCCATTCAGGTCTGTGAGAACTCCTGACACCTGAAGCTTGATTCCCAAGTTTCCATAGCAACAGGAAAAAGAGAAAAAAAAAAATCCAAATCTGAAGATTGCAGTTTACAGCTCTCGAACTTCACAACCAGGCCTCAATTGTTTCAGATTTTCGTTTTCTTTGCAATTTTCACTTAATCTGTACTTCACCATTTTGACAGCATCTTCCTTTTCCCCTTTAATTAATGGAATCCTCTGAATTTTCCCTTGAGTGTTTTAAACATCATGGCATAGAACTTGACCTTCTGGGAGGAGGAACAATGAATACTTTTCCTGATGTGTTTGCCATGTTGCTAGTCAGCACTCCACACTTCCGGTTTGGTCTGTGGGTTAGTATTTGTATATGTATGCGTATCTGTATGTGTATATACCCAGTATTTATAGAGACAGACTACAGAAGCTTGGTCCTCATATACTGTCACCCTTTCCCGAGAGGTTAAGCACAGAAGGGGTAGAAGCTAAAGCAGCTGACCCCTCCAGGGCCTCAGCGTCCAGTTCAGCACTAGGGCAGAGCACAGAGCTGGAGCTTCTCCTCAACCCACTGTCCAGGCAGGTCCGCAGAGGGGGACAGTTTTCACTGCCATCCTATGTGAGGATGATCCTGAGTGACGGTGGTGAGGAGCAGAGCTGGACGTTTCACCATCAAATGCATGGGCGTCTACCTCTATGCATTTGTAAGTGTCCGGAAACCACAGTCCCAGTGGGTTTTCTGGGGACCTGGCCCAGGATAGAGAACCTTGCCCTCCTTGGCATACGTACAACAGCCAGCGTCATCATGGAGGTCACACATGCGTCCGAAGAGGCCATCAGGTACCATGTGTATACATATATCGGCCCACATGTACAGACATACATTTACGCACATGCACACCGATCATTTCCTATATACATGCATACAATAGAGTAAATACAGGTAGTTTTAAAAGTACCCTTTTGTGTGAATCGACGGCCGTCGTTTGCAAACCTGAAAATAAAAGATGTTCATTATGTATGAGAAGTAACTGATTTTTATTCTGTGAGCATGCGAACATAAGACGGAGGTTAGTGCTTGTACCAAGGTTATCTTCTTGTCCATACGCTGTAACTGAACCATCAAAGCTCACACCAAATTTTTCTAGCAGATAAACTAGTGACAGCCTGTGGCTTTTTCTTAGCGCTCGACACGAGCTAGGGTCAGGTAAGTGTCTTAGCATATTTTAATGCCGTTGCTTACTAAAGGTTTTAACCACACTCGCGGGCACGCGCGGGTGCGCACACGCTTTCTTATGCAATCTCTGTTTGCACCTGTGCTTTTGAGTTTGCCTTCATAGGAACTAGAAGTCATATGTTGTCTTTATTGTAGTGAAATTATGCAGATAGAGTTCCATATATTGTATTTGTTTCTATAGTAAATCTTTTTGAAGCATATAGAATGCAGAGATTTTTTTTTCTTTCATTAAAATAAATGGGTGTTGGTGGTTAAAACTGCCGGACGGTAGCTCTTCTCTGATTTCTATGTTGGCGTCTAATGTCGCAGACGCTGGGTCTTGCCCAGTGCGAGTTCACACTTCTGGCTGGCCGTTTGGGTCCCCCGACATCAAATGGGTGAGTGGGAAAGTCAGCAGCCCTGCTGAGGGTACAGAGAAGCCTCAGGGACAGGGGCTCTAAGCCTGCAGTCACACTTTACCAGGTTTCCTCTTCTGGCTTCACAGGACGCAGCCCCGTGTCTCCCCGGTGGAGCTCGCTCCCCTCTTCCTGCAAGGCAGAGGGGAGGGCTCACCACGGAGCATATCCAGCAGCATCCTCAGAGGCCAGGCGGTCAGCAGCCTGGCTCACAGGCTCGCTAACTAGGCATCAGGAAGCTCGCTTCATCCTGAGCCCTCCCTGGGGAAGAAGACAGACATCGAGTGACCGTCCACTCGAGTGTAAGACTTGCCCTTGCCTCTCAAGCCCACAGGCTCTGCAGCACTTTACAAATGGCGCCGGTAGCTCAACTTAGCATAGAACACTAAGAAATCAGAGTAAAGGGCATACTTCATGAACAAGCAGGATATGCCTTAATTTTCTCGTATTTAAGTTTATTCCCTGTCCCCAGGATCCTCATCAAGACAGAGATATTTCTGTCATGTTGCTCTTTTGAATCCCTTCAAAAACAACAACAAAACAGACCAATTCTTAGGAGCCAAAACGGTACCATTTCCTGAATCATAGGGTGTATTTATATTGCTAGAATACAGTTGCACTGCAGAATCAAAATGTTATTTCATAATTACCAATGTATTTTATTTCAGTCTAAGTTACTGGAAAAAAAAAAGTCAAGTGAGAGCCAGAAATTTCTTTCCCATTAAGCACAAAACTGTGGGGATTTTATTTTCACTGAATGAAGTCACACCTTCTCCATTTTTTAATTAGTGTATTAACCACCTTAGTTAATTAAAAATTACATTTTCTCCCCATTTTACACATGATTAATTGTTTCAGATGGTTTGTTCTAAGAAGAACATGCGAACATTTTCTAATTTTGATACAAGTTCCCCTCGGTGCTGACAGTTCTCTCCCGATGGACATCATTCAGGTAGAGGTACCTGCCCTGGCTCTCCGCCAGCACCTGCCAATCTGAACATCATAACAAAATAAACCCAGCTACATTTCATGGTAGGTGTGAAATCAGAGATCTCGGTGATCCAAAAGTTAACTCCAAGTGATCCAAAAGTCCTCCCAAGTACCCAGTCACTACCAAACCGACTGAGCGGGGTAGAGAGCTGAGTGGGGGGTGTTGTGTGGGATCTTTAAGAGCTTGCACTGTACTTGGCTATAGACAAATGCTAAAGGGTCTCCAAGCATTTTCTGATTTTCTAAGTAGAGCGCACTAATCTAGCCACTTGTAGTTGACTTAAGAAGGAATCATCGGGTAAATCACACCAGGGAGAGAAAAGTCACAAGAGAAAGGTGAGCGTTGAGAAAGAAGAAACTACCTTTTCTATTTAACTACTAAATAATAGAAACGATAATAATAATGATGGCGGTGATGGTGAAGATGATGATGATAATGATGGTGGTGCGTAGCTGCACTTTTCATAAAGATGATGCAACCATCTTCTTATCTGGCTGTTGAGACTCGGAAGATTTGGGACTTCTTGTAATCCTATGATAATGGGCTTTCATAATTGTTCATCTACTGCAATCAATAATTCCTTTGCTATGTAAAATGCATTACCCTTATTTTATTTCCTATTGCTACTGGATTAGCCCACTGCTGAAAAATTTATCTACTTCTGACTGTGTTTGGCTCAATAGTAAAGAATCCACCTGCCAATGCAAGAGACGCAGGTTCCACCCCTAGATCAGGAAGATCCCCTGGAGAAGGGAATGGCAACCCATTCCAGTATTCTGGGAAATCCCATGGACAGGGGAGCCTGGCGGGCTACAGTCCATGAAGTTGCAAAGGAGCAGGACACGACTGAGTGGCTAAACAACAACAATGTAAAAGCGTATACAAAATCTGTAGACACAGGAAAAAATGGGGGGACTAAATGTGTGACTAAGGATTTCAGATAGGAACTCTAATTCTATAAATTAAGAATAAGTCTATGATTTAAACAAATCATTTAGACAGTCATCCAATTGGGAGGCAGAAAAGCTTCTTCCTACCATGCACGCTGCATCACTATCAGAACAGCAGTCATTGGAGGGTTGCTGAACTTGGTAAGCTTTGGAAATGTGTTTGGTCCCAAGTCGCTCAGTTGTGTCTGACTCTATCGGACACAACAGTCTCCTCTGTCCATGGAATTCTCCAGGCAAGAATACTGGAGTGGTTGCCATTCCCTTCTCCACAGGATCTTCCCAAAGCAGAGATCGAATGCAGGTCTCCTGCATTGGCAAGCAGATTCTTTACCCTCTGAGCCGGCCCCAAGTGCTTGCTGGGTGGTAGGGATGCAGTGAGAAGCAATGGGTGTAGTAAAACCATAGTAATTTTCACTACAAAGCTCTGAAGTCTTTGAGAAAGTGGTTCATAGAAGTCCTATAAATATATGCTGAATTCTCCATTTTCTGCTACTTTTTAAAGCTTTTCCTTTATAAAATTAGTCATTCTTTATCATATACATGCATTCAGATTATTAAAGGGTTTAAAATGAAGGCTATATGAAAAATATTTGCATTGTCATGCATTTGTGTCAATCCTGTTCTGGTGTTAAATATTATTTATTTCCCCCAAGATAAAATTTTTCAGAAATTTTAAATGAATTTTTTCATAGACATTTTAAAGAGATAAAAGTTTATTATTTAAAACTTTTTTCATTCAACTGAAGATACTGTACCTTTGGGCCCTAGTTGCTGACTTTCTTATAGTCTCTGGGCTATAAATTAACATTTGATTTACTGTGTAGTTGCCATGAAATTTTAACTTGTTTGTGAAACAGTCAAATAAAGGTGATCTGAGATTTTTAATGTGTGTGCTTGGGCTTAGACTGGCTTTAGTACAGTTTAAACACAGTGACAAAACAAAGGTATATTTTTTCAAATGGTGCTCTGGTTGGCCTATAATATTTAATGACCAAAGTAAAACCAAGTGCTGCCTGCCTGCCTAATAATTAACTCTTTTCCTATCTTCTTTTATAACAGTCAAATCCTTCAGACTTGGAAAAAAACATATAGATGATTGGTAGGTAGGTACGTAGGTAGGTAGAGAGAGGTAGAAAGATACAGAGTGAAATAGAGAGATAACCAGGTACAGGAAGATGTCAAGAAGATGACTTAATTCAGATTTTAAGCAAAAAGGGGAAGGGGAGGATGCTAATACTTGGTAAGAGCCTCCTATGGTGAGATATTTTACATTATTTGTGTGTGTATTTGCATATTATGTTATACATTTTATATGTAATATATAACTATATATTACATAGATAATTTATATAATTCAAGAACAGTGAAATAGAGATTATCCCCACTGTACAGATGAGAAAACTCCATTGACATAGTTAAAGCTGTCTTAGCCAGGCCTCACTCCTTGGTTGTTCAGCTGCTCGGTTGCGTCCAGCTCTTTGCGACCCCATGTACTGTATCACGCCAGACTCCCCTGTCCTTCACTATCTGCTGGAGTTTGTTCAAACTCCTAGAAAGTGTATGTGTGACTCCAACACTGATCTTTTCCTACTTACTTATCCTAAGCCAGTACCACCCATATGTCACCAGGAATCAACGGAACCAAGTTTGTATCATTACACACAATGCGTGAAATTGATGATGACAAAGCCACTGAATAATGACAAGATCAGTGAAGCACACCAAAACCAAACTTGTAAGTCAAGAGTCGCTAAGAAACATTTCCTTCCTCTCTAGGCAGTCTGTCTGCAGGAAATTGCTAGTTTTGGTAAACAAACAGGAAATTGATTCCTTGTCAGGCAATCACAGTGACACTAATTTGGAAAACTGCCATAATGAACATGAGAAACATCAACCAACACATCAAACTAGAAGCAAAACAATTGGAGGTGGATCGGGATGCCACCGGTGACACCATTCTTCCCATGAAAGCAGTTTTCTTTTCTTTTGTGAACGCAACCTCAAAGAGACCCTCCCAAGTCAAAGTCACCAGAGGCTGTCCCCAGGGTGCACTCCAGGACACTAGCAAAACTTGATGTCACATGGGAATCCATGCCAGGAAGACTGTCCTGGGGCAAAGGCGTTTCAAAATTAAATTTGTCAGAACTAAATTAAATGTTTGTTTCTCTCCATAACAAAGGCCTACCTTTGGTGCTCCTCCTCTGATCCACCAAGAATGGACCCTGAATCCCTGCCCTGCCCTTCCTCACACCAGCAAGGCAGCATCTTCTCTGCTCAGGATTACTGAAGGCTTGTTCTATACCAAATGGGTATCCAGCACCTATAGAAATTCCCAACCGTCCTGGTTGTGATTTATCCCCAAGGAGAAGAGATGTGTTCCTCTGATTCAGCAGCATTTCCCAAAGTGTGTAATGACAAATTACTTAAAGCAAGCACTACCTCTTTATCTCTGCTGCCCTGCCTTCTCTTAAGGCAGAATTTTCTAAACTGTCATCCTACGGGAGCATCCTCATGGTTTAAGGACATCCATCTCCCACCTCACCTAACCAGACCACACCAAGAAGCCACTCATGCTGTCAGTTACAGCCATAGCGTGAAACTGTATACCTTTAAATTTGTGATTTTTACTTAAGTCAATATATTTTAATGAAAATCATGCCTACTATGAATGAAAAACCAGCATCACTCAGGATATAGTCAAGTGATGATCGAAAAAAATACAGAGCAAAATGGCAGAATGAGAGGCTCCAGTCCACACGCCCTCCCCCAGAAACATCAATTTAATGACCACTCATGGATTAGGACACCTTTATGGAAGCCTAGGAGTACACCTGAGATGTTCCAGCACCTCAGTGGAGCAAAAGGAAACTGAAAAAGATGCCTTTCTCAGAGGAACCTGAATAAAGACAAGAAGAGTTTCACTTTACTGCATCACCCATCCTCCAAGGCAGCCCAGCTCACAGCCAAGAGACTCCTTGGTCCACAGTTTCTCCTTTGGGAAAGCAAACTGAGTCTCTGCTCCCCCCACCTTTGCAGCATGTTGCCCAAAAGGCCACTCTGTCTGTCCCGCAAAGAACACAGAGGCAATCTGCACAACTGAATATAGTCTGAGCCGGCTAGAAGCTGAGAGGACGTGCCCGGGGCTCACAGCACTGAGGAATCTCAGCAGCTGGCCACAGATCCTACTGCCTGGCCACACTGGCCACAGTCTCCACCGTGAGTCCTGCTCACAAACAGCATGGAGGCGCCTCAAAAAAATTAAAAAGAGAACTACCACACGATCAGCGGTCCCACTACTAAATATTTATACAAAGGAAATAAAATCAGGATCTGGAAGAGATGTCTGCACTCGCAGGTTCGCTGCAGCGTTATCTGCAACAGCCAAGGGGTGGAGCCAAAAGACCCCGATGCTGGGAAAGACTGAGGGCAGGAGGAGAAGGGGGTGGCAGAAGATGAGATGGTTGGATGGCATCACTTGATGGACATGAGTTTCAGCAAACTCCAGGAGTTGGTGATGGACCTGGAAGCTTGGCTTGCTGCAGCCCATGGGGTCACAAAGAGTTAGACATGATTTAGAGACTGAACAGCAACAAAGGGGTGCAGACAACCTACCTGTCCGCTGACGGATGAGTGAATAAAGAAAACGTGGTGTGTACGCAAAATGGAGTATCATGCAGCCTCTAAAAAGAAGGAAGCCCTGCCATTTGGGACACCATGGATGGGCCTGGAGAACATTTTACTAAGCGAAATAAGCCAGACCCAGAAAGACAAATATTTGACCTCACTTGTGTGTGGGATGTATAACAGTTCAATTCATAGAAGCAGAGAGCACAATGGTGGTTGCCAGGGGCTGGAGGAGGCAGAAAGGGAGAGATGTTGGTCAAGAGATAAAAAGTTTCATTTAAACAGGATAAACAAGCTCTGGAGATCCACTAGAGAATAGTGCTCATAGCCACAATACTCTATACTTAAAATTTACCACAGGGCATTCATTACATTTAGTGTTCTTTTAACACACATTAAAAAAAATATTACTACTTTATAACACAATGTCAAGGCTATGGTTTTTCCTGTGGTCATGTATGGATGTGAGAGTTGGACTGTGAAGAAGGCTTAGCGCCTAAGAATTGATGCTTTTGAACTGTGTGGTGTTGGAGAAGACTCTTGAGAGTCCCTTGGACTGCAGGGAGATCCAACCAGTCCATTCTGAAGGAGATCAGCCCTGGGATTTCTTTGGAAGGAATGATGCTAAAGCTGAAACTCCAGTACTTTGGCCACCTCATGTGAAGAGTTGACTCATTGGAAAAGACTCTGATGCTGGGAGGGATTGGGGGCAGGAGGAGAAGGGGACGACAGAGGATGAGATGGCTGGATGGCATCACTGATTCGATGGACGTGAGTCTCAGTGAACTCTGGGAGTTGGTGAGGGACAGGGAGACGTGGCGTGCTGCGATTCATGGGGTCGCAAAGAGTCGGACACGACTGAGCGACTGATCTGATCTGATCTGATGAAGTATTTTATTTTATTATATAAAATGTATTACCTATATTACATATATTTAATATTAATAGTATATGTTAGTGTATCAGGAAAACTTTGGGGGTGTGGCAGATATTTCTGGTTCTGATGGGGACAATGACTTCATCAGCTCAGTTCAATCGCTCAGTCATGTCCAACTCTTTATGACCCCATGGACTGCAGCATGCCAGGCTTCCCTGATTTCACAGGCACATACTTACCCCCAAACTCATCAAGGTCACTTTGTCCTCTGAGGGGAAAGGGCTGAAGTGATACAGGTGCTGATGGAGGGACATGTGTAGATCAGGAGGGAGGTTCTGACAATAGTCTCTGTTTTCACTGCAAAGTAGAATAGTCAGTCATCCTCTGAGAATGAGGGGATGACGCACGGGGTCTAGAGAGACTGGAAAGGTTTGGAACGTCCAGGAAAGGCTGGAGCCAGTGCAGCCCGGGCCACCAGAAGGCCGGGGTACTACAGCCTGAAGCTGCTGCGGGGCATCGTCAGACCTGAGGCTCACCTGCACGCGGTGACCTGGAGACCCCAGTGCACACAGCTCAGAGCAGGCTTAGGTCCTAACAGCTGATGTGGGTGCCAAGTCAGGAAGGAAAGAACCAATGACAAGTTCTTGAAGGCCCACCTTGCGGTGGTCACTCCTCCCCTGCTCAACCAACACGACACCTCACTGCAGCTGTAGACACATAAGCATCAGTCCTGTTTAGTGCAAGTCGGAGAACTGAGGATCCAGAAACAAGGCCCGGCCTGAAGCAAAGCGCAAGCATGAAAATAAACCCAAACCATCTCGAAAGGGGAAAAGAGAACTACTTCAGTCACTCAGTTAATTAAGAAATAGTTTTTGTTTTTTTTTTTTAATGCAAAGAGGACATAAGACACTTAAACAGAAATGAACGTTGTTCAAAACCAAAGTTTTAAAGGTTAACTGCTGGTGCCTCACACTTGATACAGCAATTTTGTTAAGAGAACAATATTCAGTTAACTTTGGTGTGTCAACTCCACAAAGTAAGTGTATCAGCTATGATGATAAATTAGTGGAGCTTTTGCATAAAGCAACAAAGTATGTCGTCTTTCTGCTTAAGTGCAAAAGAAAACAAGCTTCCACTGAAAAGGTGTCAAATTTGCTGGCTGTTTTGAAATTTTCAGTCACGATAGAAAGGTCTCAAAGTCTCCTGCCAGAAACAGACACCAAACAAAACTCCAGATCCAAGCCTCACAGCACGTTCGTTTCACCTTTTTCCTCCCGGGGCGGGGCCAGGAGCGGGGCGCGGGGCGGGGCCAGGAGCCGGGCGCGGAGCGGGCCGCGGTGGGGGCGGTGGGGTGGGCGTGGCTTATGGAAAGGGGCGGGGAAGTGCTGGGCGGGGCCTCGCCTCGGAACGGAAGCGCAATGCGACAGGCCCTTCCGGCGCGTGACGCGAACTACGACTCCCAGAATGCCCAGTGGTCCCGTGAAACTGGCCTCGGTCGTCGCGAGAAGTAGCCGCTGGGGCGTCTGCGCGAACAAACGGAAGTATAGGTGAAGGTCTGAGGCAGCACCGCCAAGCTGGGCACCGGGGAGATGGCCGAGACTGACCCCAAGACCGTGCAGGATCTCACCTCAGTGGTAAGGGGCGGCTGTGCGAGACGCACCCGAGGCCGCTGCAACCCCGGGCGACTCCGGCGAGGCCCACGGACCGAGGCGCGTCTCCGCGGCCGCGCGGGGCGGGTCTCAGAAGGCCCTGTTTCTGAAGGCTTTGCTGCCGCGGCCCCCCTACCTTGACCGCCCCCGGTCGCTGTCTGTAGGTCGCTCACCTGCTGACGCGCCCGGGTCCCCCGCCCCATTCACTCTCGGTGACCCCGGGATCCCGCAGCTCCCATCCCCAACCCCTCCGTCCCCAAACACCCAAGGCATTATAAATCGCAGAGGGTCCAGAAGGGAGGGGCGTCACCAGCCCCTCCCACCCCACCCCACCCCCCAAGTCTTATTCGCCAGTTGGGAAAACTGAAACCCAGACAGGGAAATTGAAGGCCACGGAGCTGCGGAGAATTGGGGTCCTTGATCTCCCCAAGGGACGAGAGCTTCTACCCTGATCCCGTGACGGCGTCTC
Organism: Bos grunniens; assembly: GCF_055505025.1. Taxonomy (NCBI): domain Eukaryota; kingdom Metazoa; phylum Chordata; class Mammalia; order Artiodactyla; family Bovidae; genus Bos; species Bos grunniens. The sequence goes on from NC_141182.1 coordinate 10,297,285, forward strand.
CAGGGTAAGCGTGGGGTGTTGTGTTTGGTCGTTTCACAGGTGCAGACACTCCTGCAACAGATGCAAGATAAATTTCAGACCATGTCCGACCAGATCATTGGAAGAAATATCCTTTATTTGTAGTCAGTCTCTAATGGGTCACTGGGTCCCATTTTTCCAGTAGTGGCGATAAGTAGGTAGTTTGCAGGTCAACGTCCACTTGTCATTTATCCGGGTTTTTTGGGGGTTTTTTTGGTTTTTTTTTTTCAGTGAGCTTAGGTACACACTTCCTGAGAAGTACTGTGCAGAGATCTAGGGATACAGCTGAGCTAGATCCCTGGCAACAAGGAACTTGCAGTCTATTGATAATACTGTCTCAAGTGGTTGACTGTGAGCTAAGCATTTCATGTGTAGATCTCCCGTGATCCTCACCATCACCTGACGAACAGGTTGTGGTGGATAAAGAGTCAGGAATCTTAGAAAGTGAGAGAACTTGCCTAGGTCCTTTCACAAGAATAACGGCAGGGCTGGGATGTGCTCTAAGCCAGATTCTGACAATGTCCAAAGGAAGTTAGGAAACCACTTTCATTAAGCTGCTGTGTGGAAGGCCCTAGTCTGCAAGGAGCTGGGGGAGAAGGGTAAGAAGTGGAAGCTCTGGTGCCTTGTCTTTAACTTCCCCACTTGATGACATGAGCAGTCGCATTGATGACCTGGAGAAGAACATAGCAGACCTCATGACGCAGGCCGGGGTGGAAGAGCTGGACGGTGAAAACAAGATCCCGGCCACACAGAAGAGCTGAAGGTGAGCGGAGGGAGGGGCAGGACCCTGGTACAGGTCCCTGTGACTCTGATGTAGTTGGACTTCCTCTAGGTCCGTCCCCAGCCACAAACCAGCAAGCATCCGCTTGTTGTTGCCCCTGGGGACTCCAGGCTGTGAATTTTTCATACCAAACTAATTCCTTATGAGGAGTATATTTTTTCCTGTTTTTATCAGTGAACCCTAGATTACCACTGAGTAATATTAGATAACACTGAGTTTATACCAGTACAACCAAAACCAAAAAGTATGTTTTGTTGGCCTGAAAATTCGAATCACTGGCAGATCTTCCAATGGCTTTTTAGGGTTTTTTGTTTGTTTGAGAGAACACCCACTTTGCCACCTTCGTAAATACCATAAGTTCTAGGGATTCTCTTGCAGAAACACCCCTTCACGAGGTAAATGCCAGGACAATAACTGATTATGTATGATTTAGATGACCTAAACTATGGCCACGTTAACCCTTTATGCTAGAGTTGATTTAAATTTCCAGGGGAGAGACTAATAATAAAAAAGAGCAGTTAAAGCAAGATAGCTAGACGCATAGATGACTGCTTTGGTCTCACCGTGGTGGATTCCTTCATGGTGAGCCTTTTCTAGAGTGTGGCGTTTACCCCATTACAACCCAGAAAGTGAAAGTGAAGTCGCTCAGTCATGTCCGACTCTTAGCGACCCCATGGACTGCAGCCTACCAGGCTCCTCTGTCCATGGGATTTTCCAGGCAAGAGTACTGGAGTGGGTCGTTTTTAAACCCTCTTCGCACTTTTAGCATTTTGTTGAGTTGAGTTGTGTCTGACTCTTTTGCAACCCCTCGGACTGTGGTCCACCAGGGTCCTCTGTCCATGGGATTTCCCAGCTAAGAATACTGGAGTGAGTTGCCATTTCCTTCTCCAGGGGAGCTTCCTGAGCCAGGGATTCCTGCATTGCAGGCGGATTCTTTACTGCTGAGCCTCAGGGAAGCCCTTTAGCATTTTAATTTCCTGTAAAAGTAAAGTTTACTGTGAATGTTTAGGTAACTAGAGTACCAAGCAGAATATACAGGAAAAGACACCAAATTCTTTTTTTTATTTTCTGAGCATGTCCTGGCTGGACCAAATTATAGGTAACTATGAAATACGGGTTGAAGTCCAAGAAAATAAATAAAGGTTTGAGAGGTAAAAAATCTTAAATCTACTGTTATCTTAATAGTAGATTGGGTTGTTGCACTATGTGAGTAAATCACAAAGTTGTTTTTTGTGGTTGTCACCTTGATTCCTTGTAGACTTGGGCAGTGTTCTTCTGTCTCCGGAGCCCCTCCAGGTCTCATGTCATCCAGCCGTCAAAAACCCCATCAAGTGAATGAGAACACCCTCTCAAGAACTGCAAGATTGAAGAATTTCAAGTGACAGGCATAATGCTAGAAAAGGAGTGGGAGTAGGAAACAGTCACAATAAACTTTTTAATAAAGGTTTTTATTGTAGTTTTGCTAGGATTTTATGCAGACACAATATTTACTTCAAATGAGGATTCTGAAAGGATTTTTTGTTACTAATTCTGTGTATTATTTTTATTTGTCCTTATAGAATGAATAGCACATTGATGGCTTCTCCTTTTTCAACAGGTTGCTTGTCTTCGCTGGAATCTGGAACACCTTTTTACAAGCCAAGAGGAGACAGATGGCTTTTTCAACTAACTACTATGTGTAGACAGGTTTTATATTATAAAGTGTGCATTCTTCTTACCACATACTATAGAGTTAGTTTATGGAGTGACTTCCCTCCCCTGCCCCCATGTTTCCTGAACATGGTGACTTCACATCTTGGACCTTGGTCAGTTGTGCTATTAAACACTAAAACTTTGGCAGTTCCTGCATACAGTTGTCCAACTTTTTAGTGTATTTTTGTGAGGTTATTCTTTTTCCTGTCATTCCCTTTGTAGTAGTTGCTGTTTGATAGAAGTTGCTGCGTGATTTTTTTATTAGACATAGAGTAAACTCTTGGTTATAATTAGATTTTGTGAAGTAAGACGTTTATAGTTAAGGTTCTTTGATTCTCAGAGTAACCATTGAGTAAATACCAAATAGTGTGTTGGTGATACTTTTCAAGTGGTTAAAAACATTTAAAATTGTGTATTCAGAATATCTGTCACTACTCTGTCGCCAGAACTCAGAATTGAACCACGATCTTATATCTGAGTCCCTGAGGTCAGATGCCACAGTAACTTAGAGTGACCACTGCCACTTTAGTGTTAGAATTTTTAAATATGGAAAACGACAGAGTTGCCTGATGTGATGAGGCTTTCAGTAGTTAGAGTTTTGCATGAGATTTGAATTCTTCAGTCGGACCCTACATTGTCCACTCACAGTCGTTACCATAGGAAATCTGGCAGGATTGTACAACTCAGTTACTCCCATCTTTTGAGCTACTGGCTGGGAAAAGAAACAGAAAAGAAAAGCAGACCATGTTAAGCCTGTGCCAGTGGTTTGGCTAGAAGATGATAAATAACTTGTAGTAGGCTTGAGTTTTTAAGAAACACTGCTTCTTTATACTGTTTCCTACCTGAATTCAAGCAGAGTAGTGGCTTTATTACTGATGATGCTGCTCAGCTGAGTATGTCGAGTTTTGATCCTGGAGGCAGTGTTGACGGGAAGGAGAACTGCGTGACTGTCTCAGCAGGGTGATTTTGTAGAGAAAATGGAAGAAGTTGAGGAATGAAATAGTGTTAAGGAGAGGAAAGCCCATAGTCAACACAGTATGATTTTTTTAAAGTTTCCTATGTCACCAGTCTTAATTGTTTGTATTGCAAATGTATAATAAGATTAAGGAAGAATGTGTCCTGTTTGTAAAGTATCCAGGGAGCACAAAGGATTTGATTTCTTCTGGACAAGATGGATTCTCCGCTGTTAGCACCAAGCTGCAGAAAGTCCTTCCCTGGGCTGGTGGGTCCTGCTTGGGTTTGGCCCTGGAGGCCCAGAGCACAGTGGACGGGACAGGAGCACACACAGGTGCTTCCAAGCCTGGGAGATGGCAAGTGGCAGTCGGGCGCAAGGAGCTGGCTTCCTTAAGTTACAGGAAGTTTTCAGGGGAAAGTCCCCTGACCAAAAATACCTGCCATGAATAAAGGTGCCTGAAATCCTGCTGTTGATGCTTCCTTTTGTGTCACAAATGATTGGTTTTCTGAGTTTTCATACCATTTTCAGGTGATCCGCTAGAACCTCTGGAAAGGTTCGGTACCAACAGCCAAAGTGGGGACAGACGGGAGGTTCTGGGGAGACTGTGCTGCCAGAAGGGAAGGCTAGGCTCGCAGCCACGACAAAGGAAAGTGAGCATCGTTGCTATGGGGACAGAGAGTCCAACAGACAACTTACAGTGAACCTTTTAAAATCCTGTCTGTACACTGACGGTTTCCTATATGGATAACAGTGTTCTTTTCTTTTATTCTGTAGTTTCTGTTTTAATTAGATTAAAATCGAGGGGTTTTCAGAGTATGTTGTCAGATCTCACCTTGAACATTAACTGGCAACAGTTAACAATGAGTCGTAGCCACCAGCACCTATGAAAGTGGTTGTTGTAAACCATGGTGCTATGCGAGCATTTTGTTTACATGACTTGACTTCATCCACATGACAGCCCTGAGTTAGTTTTTATCTGATCAGCCCATTTTAAACAGAAGGGACCCAGTGCTGGGCAACAATTGACCACACAGCTGGAAGCAGGGACCCTGGAATCACCACCGACAGCTGCCTGCCCAGGTAAGACTTCCAAGTTGTCTCGGCCGGGCTGTCTGGGAATGAAAGCCTGCCACCTCAGTGGATCTCGAAATTCAGTTTTGAAAGGCTAATTTCAGTTAAACATGACCTAAATTAAATAACAGACATGCTTGATGTGAATTTTTATTCAGAATTAAAACTCTTCAGGGCTGTTAGAAATGTGCTCCCGGACTAGCCTCTTTTTCTTCCCTCCAGAGAAGTTATTTGAGAACAGCTATAGAAGCAAACCGGTTTCTCAGACGTTTGCCCAGACAAACCACAGCAAGTGCTGGCTACTGGTTCTCAGTTGTTTCCTTGCTCGCACCCCCCAGCATTCCTCTTCCTCTGACATTACCCCTTGAGACCGCTAAAGCCCTTTTGGCTTTCGGTCTCGTCAGGTCTCTTAAAACGACAATGAGTTCAGCAGCATTAAAGTACCCGTGCAGCGTCACCTGCAACCTTGGGCTCCTTCTAATGATGTTAAGCAGCTGCATTTAGCTGTAGCTTCTTTAAAACTTTGAGTGAATGAGGAAGGGTGGGTATGGTATGTGAGTCACTGAAAACAAAACCAGAGTGATGGCGACTGGTCACTCATCGAACTCCCAGATGACTGGAAATAAAGGAGTTTGTCTCCACAAGTCATGTCAGCTCTGCTAGAAAAGAATCTGCTCAGCCCTCACAGTGAGGCTTCCACCAAGTGAGGTTAGGTCCTGGAAGCTTGGACACCTCTCCAGTACAGAACTCCTATTCCCGAGGGGCCCTGGCCACCGCTGGGAAATGGAACATTCCATCACTCCCTAATGCACCTGCGCTGATGCAGACTAGGTGCACATCGTGGGCTGCTCGTGGCTTCGTGATGATCACCTTGGCTGTGTATCTATACTTTCCTACGTTGTGGATGTATTTTGACAAATGATTCCTATGATCACTAGCAAACGTCTGCCTTCTAGATGGAACAGTATCATTTCCCAATAGCTAAGCTTAAATTTCAGGATTGAGCAGTTTGGAAGCATTTAGCTGCAAAAGGGGTTTTGTGGTCTCAGCAGCCCCACAGAGAGTGAATTCCATGCCTACAGGACCAGCAAGGACCCAGAAAGCCCCACCCAGGTGAAGCCCGCAAACAACACCTTCTCTCATCTCTAAGACTGAAAAAAATTCCTCCAAGTTCATGCCTCCCAGGCCTCAGCTCCCAGAGCACTCAAAGGTCACTGACATCAAGAAGTTTTCCAGCTGCAATCTTGTGTCTCCTTGACCCTCAGAAAATACACCCCCAGACCACTGATGGTGATTTACTGCCTCTTACCTTTTATGCTTCACTGACTACGCTAAAGCCTTTGACTGTGTGGATCACAGCAAACTGTGAAAAATTATTGAAGAGATGGAAATACCAGACCATCTTATCTGTCTCCTGAGAAACCTGTATGCACATCAAGAAACAACAGTTAGAACCCGACAGGGAACAATGGACTGGTTCAAAATTGGGAAAGGAGTATGTCAAGGCTGTGTAAATGTCATCCTGCTTATTTAACTTTATGCAGAGTACATCCTGTGAAATGCCAAGCTGGATGAATCACAGGCTGGAATCAAGATTGCTGAGAGAAATATCAACAACCTCAGATATGCAGATAATACCACCCTAATGGAGAAAGCAAAGAGGAACTAAAGAACCTCTCGATAAAGGTTAAAGAGAATGAAAAAGCTGGCTTAAAACTCAGCATTCAAAAAACTAAGATCGTGGCATCTGGTCATCGTGCCATCACTTCATGGCAAATCAGATCAGATCAGTCTCTCAGTCGTGTCTGACTCTTCGTGACCCCATGAATCGCAGCACGCCAGACCACCTGATATGCCTCTTGAGAAATTTGTATGCAGGTCAGGAAGCAACAGTTAGAACTGGACATGGAAAAAAAAAAAAGAACTGGACATGGAACAACAGACTGGTTCCAAATAGGAAAAGGAGTTCGTCAAGGCTGTATATTGTCACCCTGCTTATTTAACTTATATGCAGAGTACATCATGAGAAATGCTGGACTGGAAGAAACACAAGCTGGAATCAAGATTGCCGGGAGAAATATCAGTAACCTCAGATATGCAGATGACACCACCCTTATGGCAGAAAGTGAAGAACTAAAAAGCCTCTTGATGAAAGTGAAAGTGGAGAGTGAAAAAGTTGGCTTTAAGCTCAACATTCAGGAAACAAAGATCATGGCATCCGGTCAATAGATGGGGAAACAGTGGAAACAGTGTCAGACTTTATTTTTCTGGGCTCCAAAATCACTGCAGATGGTGACTGCAGCCATGAAATTAAAAGACGCTTACTCCTTGGAAGGAAAGTTATGACCAACCTAGATAGCATATTCAAAAGCAGAGACATTACTTTGCCAACAAAGGTTCGTCTAGTCAAGGCTATGTTTTTTCCTGTGATCACGTATGGATGTGAGAGTTGGACTGTGAAGAAAGCTGAGCGCCGAAGAATTGATGCTTTTGAACTGTGGTGTTGGAGAAGACTCTTGAGAGTCCCTTGGACTGCAGGGAGATCCAACCAGTCCATTCTGAAGAAGATCAGCCCTGGGATTTCTTTGGAAGGAATGATGCTAAAGCTGAAACTCCAGTACTTTGGCCACCTCATGTGAAGAGTTGACTCATTGGAAAAGACTGTGATGCTGGGAGGGATTGGGGGCAGGAGGAGAAGGGGACAACAGAGGATGAGATGGCTGGATGCCATCGCTGACTCGATGGACATGAGTCTGAGTGAACTCCAGGAGTTGGTCATGGCAAATAGATGGGGAAAATAAAATGGAAACAGTGAGAGACTTTATTTTCTTGTGCTCCAAAATCACTGTGGACAGTGACTACAACCATGAAATTAAAAGACACTTCCTCCTTAGAATAAAAGCGTTGACAAACCTAGACAGTGTATTAAAAAGCAGATACCACTTTGCTGACAAAGGTTCATATAGTCAAAGCTATGGTATTTCCAGTTGTCATGTAGATGTGAGAGTTGAACCATGAAGAAGGCTGAGCACTGAAGAATTGATGCTTTCAAACTGTGGTGCTGGAGAAGACTTTTAAGAGTCCCTTGGACAGTAAGGAGATCAGTCAATCCTAAAGGAAATCAACTGTGAATATTCATTGGAAGGACTGATGCTGAAGCTGAAGCTCCAGTACTTTAGCCACCTGATGCAAATAGCCAACTCATTGGAAAAGACCCTGATGCTGGGAAAGATTGAGAGCAGCAGGAGAAGTGGATGACAGATGATGAGATGGTTGGATGGCATTAACAACTCAATGGACATGAGTTTGAGCAAACTCTGGGAGATAGTGAAGGACAGGAAAGCCTGGTGTGCCACAATCCATGGAGTAGTAGAGTCAGACGTGACTGAGTGACTGAACAACAACCTTTTATGGGTCTTGGGAAGTTGCCATCAAAATCCAGTGTTTCCAGGAAGACATTTTAAATATTAAATATAAAACTACAGACCTGTTATGGAGAAGAAAACCAGTTAATTTTAATGGGCTGTAAATAATCATCACAAAACTCATTTCTGGAAATTTAAAGAATATGGTTGTTTCTTTTAATGATAATTCTCCTGGTAATAGACCTCTTGACTGATTCTGCTCCACAATCCTGCTGAGACAAAGGACAGGCCCAAATTCTCTGCAGAATGGAAGCCTCAGCTGGCCTGCTACACAAATTGCAAGGCTGCAAAACAGTGTCCCAGAAGGAAATCAGACTTGCCCCTTGATAGGCAGACAGTTCCTGATCAGCTCCCCTCAGTCAGAACCCGTGTTCCTTGGACCCATAATTAAGAATCTTAGAGAAAAGGACTGCTCTGAAACTAGCTGAAAAATTGCACTGTCTTGCCAGCAGAATTTCAAAAAGGTTGTTGATTACCAGGTCAGCCTTGGGGTCCATGAGCCCTCATCACGTTTGATTATATGAAACATCCATTTCACCAGCATCGCCCAAAGGAAATACAGTTAGGATTCAGTGGGTCAATCTCATTTTCTCAAGTGCAGACAAGGCTTTGAGATGACCTGTGACCCAGCCTCATCCTCCCCAGAAGGAAAAGCAGTGCCTCTGGCACAACTGAGCCGGTGTTTCTGGAATCATTGAGAGCGTATCCCCCTTTAGGAACTGCCAGACATTTCTTGGATATATTATCCTAATCTGTATTCCAGAACAGTTCTGGACGAGATGTGTGGTAGTACTTTAACTGGGGGCTGTTTGACAAGTTTAGAACATAAAGAATCTCTTTCTATACTCAGTGATCCGGTGTTAGTCACTCAGTCGTGTCCGACTCTGTGACCCAATGGACTATAGCCCGTCAGGGTTTTCTGTCCATGGAATTCTCCAGGCAAGAATACTGGAATGGGTTGCCATTCCCTTCTCCAGGGGATCTTCCTGACCAGGGATCAAACCCAGGATCTCCTGCACTGCAGGTAGATTCTTGACCATCTGCGCCAGCAGGAAAGCCCTGTGATCCAGTAAATTGGGCGAGAATTCTTTTGACACAAAAGTGGACCCTGGGGTTGGGGCCTGGCAACCTGAGCTTTTGGTTTGGGTTGGTCTTTTGTTGTTTGTGTTTTTAACATCTTTGGTCGATTTAGTTTTTAATTTATTTTTAATTGGAGGATAATTGCTTTACAGTGTTGTTAGTTTCTGCTGTACAACAGCGTGAATCAGCTATAAGTATACATGTCTCCTCCTCCTCAAGCCTTTCTCCCACCACCACCCCACATCCTACCCAGCTAGGTCATCACAGAGCATTAGGTTGAATCAGCCTGAGTTGTAACATGACCACAGGAGAGCGAGAACCAGGGCCCTCAGATGCCAGCTCCAGTTGTCTGATGGGGGATCAGACTAGTCTAAACACAAGAAGCCCCTGGAGGATTAACATGCAGGTTCCTGGGCTCCTCTTCTGTAGAATCTGATCCAGTACATGTGGGACAAGGGCTGGGAGTCCTTGTATTTAATCAGTTCTCCAGTCATTTATTTTTTTATATTCTTTCTTAAACTCAGGAAAACACTACACAGAGAAATGAGGTGGCAGGGAAAACACTCTCACTCTGAGTCACTCAGGCCAGGGCCTGTCCTCAGGTAATTTGAAAGGAATTGAGTCTTAATTACCCAGAACATCAGAGCACGGGGTAGAGCATGACCTTTCCAGCCCCGTGAAATGAGGAGCTCGCCCTCCAGCCCAAGGAGCTGAGCACAAAGAGCCCTCACTCCACAAGGACTTGAAGCACTTTAAATCAATTTGCTTCTTATTAAGATGCACTTCAATAAGAAATCATTTCAACTCTTAAGCCACAAAAGGATAGCCAGTCATTTAAAGCTTCCTGAGTGCTTCGGTTGATTAAAAAGCTTTTAAAGAGTATGGTAAATATTTTACCAGAAGGATAAGTCATTCAATAAGAAGATTATTTATTAAAAACTAGTAATTTATTTAGTTCATATATCTCTCTTTTCATGGAAATGCATTCTTTCCATCTGGGCCTACTTTTCTACTCCCACAACAGATTACCCTGTGAATTGATCATTCTGTAATACACAAATACATTGAAGTATAATTTAACTTGTGAAAGTAAAGAGATTTTACTAATAACAAGGCATATCTGTAAAATTACATTTAAAAAGAACTCTTGGAGGGTTTTAAGCATAGTTTCATGTACTTAAAAAGAAATCATGTTTGCTATTTTGGAAAAAACGAGTATCTCATTTATCATCCATCCTAAAGGAAGTAGCATGACTGTTTTTCCTTCTTATTGATAAGAAGGAAAGCATTTAATGCTTAGGTCCAAAACCAGGATTATATTCAAGTACCTACGGTCAAATATTTTATTTCAATAAAAAAAAATTAGAATAGTTTCCGTTGCAAGCAATGAGTAAAAATGGACTTAACAGTAAGGATATTTAATGACCTCGTAAAAAAGTCCGGAGGTAGGCAGTTCTGGGGATGCGTAATTTATCCGTTCCATGCCGGCCGACTCCAGGCTGGCTGCTCTGTTTTCTGACTTCTCCATCATCCTGATGCAATATCTCCACGCAGCACATCTGGGGACCAACCCAACACCCCTCCCAAAACCCTTTTTCCCTGTCCCTTTCTGCTGTGGGTGAGTCATGTCCTCTCATGAGATATGTTGAAATCCTGCCCCAGGACTTCAGAGTGTGATCTTACTGGCAAGCAGAGTCTTTGCAGGTGTCACCAAGTTAAGATGAGGTAATGCTGGGTTGCGATGGGCCCTAATCCAGTGACTGGGGTCCTTTGAAGAAGAGACACAGAGAAGGACAAAGACACAGCATCCTGTGATAATACAGCCCAAGACTGGAGTGATGTGTCTACAAACCAAGGAGTACCAGCAACACCAGTAGCTGGGGGAGAGGCTGTCCTTTTATGGCTTAAGAGTTGAAATGATTTCTTACTGAAGCGCATCTTAATAAGAAGTAAATTTATTTAAAGTGTTCAAGCAAATTGATTTAAAGTGAAAAGTGAATGAGGACTCTTCACTCTCAGCCCCTTGGGCTAAAGGGAAAGGTCCTCACGGCCTCCAGAAAGGAACAACCCCAGGACACCTTGATTTTGGACTGGCAGTTCACCTTCATCTCTGCCTGCATCTGCCCTTTGTCCCGGAAGCTCTGAACCCTCCCTTCTTCTCCAGACCTCACTAACTCATTCGGGCTATCTCTGGGTGCCTGGCTTAGCATTTTATAGTCGGCTTTTTAAAAGAAATCAAAGCTAGCATATCGAGGGTTAACTTGCTTTCGTGAGATTAAGATTTTTGTTTTCATACGCAAGAAAAATGAAATTTCTCTGGTGCTGGCAACTTCAGTAATCAAAGAGAACCTTAAGAAAACTGAGCATTGCAAAGAGAATTTGAACTGAGTCCACTCAACCAAACATTTTATTATGAAGATTTACAAATATATGGCACAGCTAAAGGAATTTGCACGGTGAGCACCTGTGTCCACACCTCGGTTAACACGTGGCAGTACTCGCTTTGTGGTAGCTCTTTCCACCCTTCTCCCCATCTGAGAATTAGTTTTTTAATTAGATGATTGCCAAATTGCCCTGGGGACTCTCTGTAGGGAAAGTGTAGAGCAGAGTCTGAGTGCCTCCTTTCCAAGTTCATCAGCTCTCTGTAGACAGAAGCCCTTTGTACTTGGATTTATAAGAAGAAACACATACTTGGTCTTTGCCCCATTTCTGGCTCAGAGATCCTGAGACCCTTGGAATTTCCTAAGTACTGCAAACTATAAAGGTGTTTTAACAGCCAGAACAAACCACACCTGAGGTTACCTTAATGAGGTGATTTTTGGAAATCAGCTAAGGATAGGGCTAGTTGCCAGGGGAAACAGCCCTGTGATTGGAGGGTTGGAAATCTCAGTCCCACCCCCTACACTTCCAGGGAGTGGGAGGGGCTGGAGGTTGCCTCTGGTGCCAGGGGCCAGTGGTTTAATCAACCACGCCTCAGTAACGAAGCCGCCATAAAAACGTAAAAGGCAGGGGCTCAGAAGGCGTCCAGGCTGGTGAAGACAGTCACGTTAGGGAGCTGGTGCACCTGCACCTCTTCCCCCACCCTGCCCCGTGCAGCTCTTCCATCCGGATGTCATCTACTTGGTAAGTAAAATATTTTCCTGAGTTCTCTGAGCCACTCCAGCAAATCAATCAAACCCAAAGAGAGGGTTGTGGAAACTTCTGAATTATAGCTGCTAGGGCAGGAGCACAGGTAACAACTGGACTGTGATTGGAGCTGACACAGAGCCCTGAGCCCGAGGCGTGAGATGCTGTCTCTGAGTAGATGTGTCAGAGGCGACTTGAACTGCAGGACCCCCAGTTGCTGTCAGGGGATTGCTGGGTGTGGAAGAATGAACCCACATGTGGGAGTGGGCTCTGAATCTTACCCCACCACCCCTCAACCAACACATGTCTCTGTTTGTGGCCCCTGAAATCTGTCCCCAACCCCACCTGCATCTCGGCCTGGTAACCTTCTATTCAACCTTTAAGACCCAAGTCAACTGTTCCCTTTCAAGGGGAAAAAAAAAAAAAAACGTGCTAGCCTCAGTTCTCTCGAGGAGAGGTACCCTTCCTCTTTTGTGATCCGCAACGTTTTAAACATGCCTTTAATACACATCACAGTGTCCTCAAACTCCTTGCCATGTGTCTGGTGCCTGGCACAAGGCCTGGCATGTTGCAGGTACGCACTCCCTAAAATAAACTAAGTAGCCCCACTTGTAAGTGTGCAACCCTTCTTAGAAGTGTCATGCAGGTGTAAGTTCAAGCTGCCATGTGACACCTGTCATCACTCCCGTTAGTGGACTAGCCTAAGAGCTCACATACACGTTGGCAAAGGTGCACACCGTGGCCCTCCTTCTATATAAGGGGTGATTCTGTTGCAGCTAAAAGCATGAAACAATATACTGTCTAAGCAGGTGTTTTCTAAAGAGTGGATAAAAATAGCTGCTATTCAAAACAAACCAAAAAAATGTTCCGTGATTAAGCTGGGAAAACACTGAACTAAGCAACGTGCACAGATTTCTCCAGTATTTCTCGAAACTTTGAGTCTGCTGACATCCAATATGAATTTCTAAAATGTGACTAAAGAAAGGCTTCCAGAAGAGAGCCCTGGAATGGCCAGCTCCACAGGGACAAACCCTGGAAGACCCTCCTCTCTCAATTCTGTTAACCTGCTTTGCCTTGCACCCCCACATCCTGCCTTTCAGGCTTAACACTGAATTTCTCATTCTGTGCTATATGTGGGCATGATGGAGTTACCCTGGGCTTTGCTGTCTTTCAATCTAGACGTAGCCAGTTGTGTAACTTAACTGTGGGATCTGGTGTAACACCATCCAGCTGGCAACCACGGGGAAAGGAAGATTCCAGGCAGCCACAAAGTCACTAGGATGCGTCTTTGTCACAGAAGAACCCAGCCCTCAAGAAGAGTCTGTGTTATCAGCATACAAAGCCTTAAGGAAGCCAGCACTGCCATGGGAATCCCTGGGGAAATGCCCAGCACCTAAAATTGGCAAAAAGATTTGTTGCATGTTTCTTCTTCTTGTTAGTTTCATTTCATAACCAGCATAGTAAAATTCGGCTACCTACTACCCATCTGTTTTTGAAAGTGTGCAGTAGGTTTTATATTTTCTTGCAACCATTTAAGTAAAAATAAAATTTTAATGAAAATATACAAAAAAAAAAGTTTCCATACCCCGCAGCCTGCAGTTCTAAAAATTGCTGACTGGCTGACCTGGAAACAGTCACCTTCCAGGCTCTGTGCCCAGAGCAGTGCCTGGCAGAAAGGAAATGGGCAGCCAACAGTGGACGGTGGGATGCCCTGTGCCCTGGAAAGCTGTACTCAGAGAGAACACAGACCCCAGGAGTCGGTCTCAAAGATCTGCAGTGGCCTGATGAGAAGAAGGGTTCTCAGGACGTCATCTGGGCTAAAGGGAGATAGACTCTGGTGCCGGCTCCCTGAGACCTGGAGACCAATGCTCCCTGAGCGTCTGTGTCTCCTCTCACTCCGTGCTGGATGTTTTGTATTTTTAATATCGTATTTTTGAGAGTCTAACCTCTACTGTAGATTTTTAATCTTTGCTTCTTGGTATTTGTTATCAATTTTGTACCTTAAGAATCTAATCTTCAGTATCCATTTTCACTTGGGGTGTAATTACTGGTTTGATTGCTCTCTCCCCTTTTGACTCTCCCTTTTCTCCCCGAAGTCACCTCTATCTCCTCCCTCCCCCTTCTCTTCTCTACTTAACTCTGTGAATCTCTCTGCGTGTTCCAGGCTGTGGAGAACACTTAGGGAACTGATTACTGGATCGATTGGTCTCTTCCCTTTTGACTCTTCATCTTCTCCTCCTGGTCACCTCTATCTCCCTCCTCCCTCTTCTCTTCTCCATGTAACTCTGTGTTACATGTGAACCTCTCTGGGTGTCCCTCACTGTGGAGAATCTTTTCACCATTAACCTAGATGTTTTATCATCTGTGCTGTATGAATGGAGAAGTCTTGAGGCTATTGTAAGAATAAGACTGAAAGCCAGAGGCAGAAGGCTTAAATCCAAAACTTGAGAACATCAGAAAACTCCTGATTCCAGGGAACATTAATCGACAAGAGCTCATTCAAAAACCTCCATAACTACACTGAAACCAAGCTCCACCCAAGAGCCAACAAGTTTCAGGGCAAAACATACCATGCTAATTCTCCAGCAATGCAGGAATACAGCCCTGAGCATTAAAATATAGGCTGCCCAAAGTCACACCAAACCCATAGACACCCCAAAACTCACTACTGGACACTTCATTGCACTTCAGAGAGGAGATGCAGCTCCACCTACCAGAATCGACTCAAACTTCCCTAACCAGGAAACCTTGACAAGCCACTAGTCCAACCCCACCCACAGGGAGCAACCTCCACAGTAAAGAGGAGCCACAAACTTCCAGCCTACAGAAAGGCCACCCCAAACACAGCAATCTAAACAAAATGAAAAAGCAGAGAAATAATCAGAAGGTAAAAGAGCAAGATAAATACCCACCAAACCAAACCAAAGAGGAGATAGTGAGTCTACCTGAAAAAGAATTCAGAATAATAGTAAAGATGATCCAAAATCTTGAAAACAAAATGGAGTTACAGATAGACTAGAGACAAGGATTGAGAATATGCAGGAAATGTTTAACAAGGACCTGAAGAAATTAAAAAAAAAAAAAAAGAGTCAGAAATGAATAATGCAATAACTGAGACCAAAAGCACTCTGGAGGGAACCAACAGTAGAATAACTGAGGCAGAATATAGAATAAGTGAGGTAGAAGATAGAATTGTGGAAATAAATGAAGCAGAGAGGAAAAAAGAATTAAATGAGGACAACCTCAGAGACCTCTGGGACAATGTTAAATGACCCAACATTCAAATCATAGGAGTCCCAGAAGAAGAAGACAAAAAGAAAGGGCATGAGAAAATACTTGAGATAATAGTTGACTTTCCTAAAATGGGGAAGGAAATAACCACTCAAGTCCAAGAAACCCAGAGAGTCCCAAACAGGATAAACCAAAGGCAAAACACCCTAAGACACATATTAATCAAATTATCAAAGATCAAATACAAAGAGCAAATATTAAAAGCATCAAGGGAAAAGCAACAAATAACACACAAGGGGATCCCCATAGGGATAACAGCTGATCTTTCAACAGAAACTCTTCAGGCCAGAAGGGAATGGCAAGACATACTTAAAGTGATGAAAGAGAAAAACCTATAACCCATATTACTACACCCAGCAAGGATCTCATTCAAATATGAAGGAGAAATCAAAAGCTCTACAGACAAGCAAAAGTTGAGAGAATTCAGCAGCACCAAACCAGCTCTTCAACAAATGCTAAAGAATCTTCTCTAGACAGGAAACACAGAAAAGGTTTATAAACTTGAACCCAAAACAACAAAGTAAATGGCTACAGGAGCATACTTATCAATAATTACCTTAAATGTAAATGGGCTAAATGCCCCAACCAAAAGACAAAGATTGGCTGAATGGATAAAAAAACAAGACCCCTGTATATGCTGTCTACAAGAGACCCACTTCAAACCAAGGGACGCATACAGACTGAAAGTGAAGGGCTGGAAAAAGATATTCCATGCAAATAGAGACCAAAAGAAAACAGGAGTAGCAATACTCATATCAGATAAAATAGACTTTGAAATAAAGGCCATGAAAAGAGACAAAGAAGGACACTACATAATGATCAAAGGATCAATCCAAGAAGAAGCTATAACATTTATAAATATATATGCACCCAACATAGGAGCACCACAATATGTAAAGCAAATGCTAACAAGTATGAAAGGGGAAATTAACAATAACACAATAATAGTGGGAGATGTTAATACCCCATTCACACCTATGGATAGATCAACTAAACAGAAAATTAACAAAGAAACACAAACTTTAAATGATACAATAGACCAGTTAGACCTAATTGATATCTATAGGACATTTCACCCCAAAACAATGAATTTCACCTTTTTCTCAAGTGCACTCGGAACATTCTCCAGGCTAGATCACATCCTGGGCCATAAATATAGCCTTGGTAAATTCAAAAACTTGAAATCATTTCAAGCATCTTTTCTGATCACAATGCAGTAAGATTAGATGTCAACTACAGAAAAAAAAACTATTAAAAATACAACATATGGAGGCTAAGCAACATGCTTTTGAATAACCAACAAATCACAGAAGAAATCAAAAAAGAAATCAAAATATTCATAGAAATGAATGAAAATGAAAACACAACAGCTCAAAACCTACGGGATTCAGTAAAAGCAGTGCTAAAAGGAAGGTTCATAGCAATACAAGCTTATCTCAAGAAACAAGAGAAAAATCAAATAAATAACCTAATTTTACAGCTAAAGCAACTAGAAAAAAAGAAGAAGTGAAGAACCCTAGGGTTAGTAGAAGGAAAGAAATAAAAATTAGAGCAGAAAAAATGAAAAAGAAACAAAGGAGATTATAGCAAAAATCAACAAAACTAAAAGCTGGTTCTTTGAGAAGATAAATAAAATAGACAAACCATTAGCCAGACTCATCAAGAAGAAAAGGGAGAAGAATCAAATCAACAAAATTAGAAATGAAAATGGAGAAATCACAGCAGACTACAGAGGAATACAAAGGATCATTCAGTTCAATTCAGTCGCTCAGTCGTGTCCAACTCTTTGCGACCCCATGAATCGCAGCACGCCAGGCCTCCCTGTCCATCACCAACTCCCGGAGTCCACTCAGACTCACATCCAGCAAGTCAGTGATGCCATCTAGCCATCTCATCCTCTGTCGTCCCCTTCTCCTCCTGCCCCCAATCCCTCCCAGCATCAGAGTCTTTTCCAATGAGTCAACTCTTTGCATGAGGTGGCCAAAGTACTGGAGTTTCAAAGGATCATACGATCCTACTATTAGTAACTGTATGACAATAAAATGGACAACTTGGAAGAAATGGACGAATTCTTAGAGAAGTATAAGCTTCCAAAACTGAACCAGCAAGAAATAGAAAATCTTAACAGACCCATCACAAGTATGGAAATTGATACTGTAATAAAAAATCTTCCAACAAACAAAAGCCCATGACCAGATGGCTTCACAGGTGAATTCTACCAAAAATTTAGAGAAGAGTTAACACCTATCCTACTCAAACTCTTCCAGAAAATTGCAGAGGAAGGTAAATTGCCAAACTCATTCTATGAGGCCACCATCACCCTAATATCAAAACCAGACAAAGATGCCACAAAAAAAGAAAACTATAGGCCAACATCACTGATGAACATAGATGCAAAAATCCTCAACAAAATTCTAGCAAACAGGATCCAACAAAATATTACAAAGATCATACATCATGACCAAGTGGGCTTTATCCTGGGGATCCAAGGATTCTTTAATATTCACAAATCAATCAATGTGATTCACCACATTAACAAACTGAAAGATAAAAACCATTTGATTATCTCAATAGATGCAGAGAAAGCCTTTGACAAAATTCAACATCCATTTATGAAAACAAAAAAAAAGACTCTCCGGAAAACAGGCATAGAAGGAACATACCTCAATACAATAAAAGCCATATATGATAAACCCACAGCAAACATTATCCTCAGTGGTGAAAAATTGAAAGCATTTCCCCTAAAGTCAGGAACAAGACAAGGGTGCCCACTCTCACCACTACTATTCAACATACTTTTGGAAGTTTTAACCGCAGCAATCCGAGAAGAAAAAGCAATGAATCCAGATTGGAAAAGAAGAAGTAAAACTCGCACTGTTTGCAGATGACATGATCCTCTACATAGAAAACCCTAAAGACACCACCAGAAAATTACTAGAGCTAATCAATGAATATAGTAAGGTTGCAGGATATACAATTAACACACAGAAATTCCCTGCATTCCTATACACTAACAATGAGAAAACAGAGAAATTAAGTAAACAATTCCATTCACCATAGTGATGAAAAGAATAAAATACTTAGGAATAAGTCTACCTAAAGAAGCAAAAGACCTATATATAGAAAACTATAAAACACTGATGAAAGAAATCAAAGATGACACAAATAGATGGAGAAATATACCATGTTCATGGATCAGAAGAATCAATATAGTGAAAATGAGTATACTACCCAAAGCAACCTATACATTCAGTGCAATCTCTATCAAGCTACCAATGGTATTTTTCAGAGAACTAGAACAAATAATTTCACAATTTGTATGGAAATACAAAAAACCTTGAATAGCCAAAGCAATCTTGAGAAAGAAGAATGGAACCGGAGGAATAAACCTGCCTGACTTCAGATTATACTACAAAGCTATAGTCATCAAGACAGTATGGTACTGGCACAAAGACAGAAATATAGATCAATGGAACAAAAAAGAAAGCCCAGAGGTAAATCCATGCACCTATGGACACCTTATCTTTGACAAAAGAGGCAAGAATATACAATGGAGAAAAGACAATCTCTTTAACAAGTGGTGCTGGGAAAACTGGTCAACCACCAGTTTGAATGGTGGTTGCAAGGATTTCAAAGCAAAAATAAACAAATGGGACCTAATTAAACTTAAAAGCTTCTGCACAATGAAGGAAACTATAAGCAGGGTGAAAAGACAGCCTTCAGAATGGGAGAAAATAATAGCAAATGAAGCAAATGACAAAGAATCTCAAAAATATACAAGCAGCTCATGCAGCTGAATACCAGAAAAATAAACGACCCAATCAAAAAATGGGCCAAAAAACTAAAAAGACATTTCTCCAAAGAAGACATACAGATGGCTAACAAACATGTGAAAAGATGCTCAATATCACTCATTATCAGAGAAATGCAAATCAAAACCACAATGAGGTACCATCTCACACAGGTCAGAATGGCTGCTATCAAAGTCTACAAACAATAAATGCTAGAGAGGGTGTGGAGAAGTGGGAACCCTCTTACACTGTTGGTGGGAATGCAAACTAGTACAGCCACTATGGAGAACAGTGTGGAGATTCCTTAAAAAACTGGAAATAGAACTGCCATACGACCCAGCAATCCCACTGCTGGGCATACACACTGAGGAAACCAGAGTTGAAAGAGACACATGTACCCCAGTGTTTGTCACAGCACTGTTTATAATAACTAGGACATGGAAGCAACCTAGGTGTCCATCAGCAGACAAATGGATAAGAAAGCTGTGGTACATATATACAATGGAGTATTACTCAGCTATTAAAAAATAATGTATTTGAATCAGTTCTAATGAGGTGGATGAAACTGGAGCCTACTATACAGAATGAAGTAAGCCAGAAAGAAAAGCACCAATACAGTATATTAATGCATATATATGGAATTTAGAAAGATGGTAACAATGACCCTATATGTGAGACAGCAAAAGAGACACAGATATAAAGAACAGTCTTTTGGACTCTGTGGGAGAGGGCAAGGGTGGGATGATTTGAGAGAATAGCATTGAAACATGTTTATTACCATATTCTGATGCAAGCATGGAGCCCAAAGTGTTTCTCTTCTCATTCACAATTCAGTTCATGGCTCTAAAAAAAATTGGAGGACATTTAGTTAATACTCACTGAACACCAGAAACTATGCCAGGGCCTCCACCATGGCACTCCAGCCTGCCTGATTGTTAGGATCATCTGAAACACTTTTGCACCAGGCAATGCTGGGGTCTGGCCTGCAGAATTCTGACTTTATTGCTCTGGGCAGATTGCCCAGGGCATCAGTGACCCTCCATCGCTTTCCCTTCTCCGGGTGTGCACGGCAGCATTAAGAATCCCTGTACTGAGAGATGAGATGCTTCATCCTACAGGTATGGAGGTGTCGTCTTGGGGGGCTAAACAGGGAGGTGACAGATGTGTGATTTAGAAAGAAGGCTGGGGAAGGCGATAGGGCCCTGGGTTTGGAATGAAGCCCAACTCCCACTGCAGGACTGGCCTCATAACAGCACTAAATGAAATGTAGGTCCTTTGTTCAAAATCTATTAATAATTTCTAAGGGGAGGGGGGCTCCTAAGCACAAAGCCCTGTTCAAGGTTACAGGCCACGAACTGGCCCAGGCTCATCACTGAAGACCGTGGGGAAGTCACTTGACCACCTCCAAGCTCCTGACTCTCTGTGCTGTGCACATCCCAGTAAGATCGTGGACGGGCAGTGCTGGGGGGCGGGGTGTCATGTACCCATTTGGTGGGTGAAGGGAAGCACAGAGAAGAGAGGAAGGGACGCAGGCTGACCAGCCAGTGTGAATGGAGACCCAGCTCCATCCACAAATTGAAAGATGAGCCTGGTGTCCAGCCCCCACCTTAGAGCAGCCACAGACCGCTAGCTGTGGCCAGCAGAGGGCAGCGTTGCACAGCTAAGACCCCAGGAGCTGGGGCACGTCCCAAAGTTGGATAGAACTATCTGCAGGAATGTAGGGCCAGGAGTCTGCGTGACTTAAAGCAGAAAATGCCCTAAGAAATAAGGCCTGGCCGTGACCTTCACCGTGAGACCAGAGCAATAAACAGATTAAAGGCAAAGACACGTGACCCACATGCAATAAAGAGGCAGCATGAAGAAATCGCTTTCCTGGGATCTATAACCCAATTCCCCTTGGCCTCCATCCCTGGGATGAGAACTTCAGGGTCCTCCCTGCCTGGTTTTCTCAAGACTGGAAAGAGGACGCACTTGATGGGCACTTCCTCACAGGGCATTTCATTCGATCTTCACAGTGCCCTAGAGGCATGTTTATATCTTCACTTGTTTCTAAGCAGAAGAGTAAATGACGCCCCGAGCTAGTTCTAGGCTGTGCTGGCTTCCTTTCCACCCCAGGGCCTTTGCACATGCTGGTTCTTTCCCTGAAATGCTGTCCTTCCACTCCACTCCTTTCCTGTCATCTACATCTACTTATGTCTCGGCTCAGCATCACTCCTCAGGGAGACCTTCTCAAATCTTGCAGATCTTGCCTTATCACTTTCATCATAGTGACCCATCCTTCCTTTCAGAGCTCCTCTCATGGTGTGCAGGTATATCTGTGGTTATCTGATTAGCATCTTTCTCTCTCTAGCCTGTAAGCACCAGGATGGCAGGAACTCACCATTTTGCTCACAACTGACTTTCCAGTGTCTTGGCCATTGCCCGGCCCAAGCCTATGAATATATGTATTCACTGAATAAGTGAGTAAACTTGCCCAACATCACATGGCTATTATGAGCCAGATCTCCTGACCCTGCAGTCAGCCCACATTCTCACTTTATCTTGTTGCTAAATATGAGAAAATATCTGTTACAAACAGGATAAAGAAAATCTTTTTTTTGTCTTTTTCTATGATAAAACTTTCCACTGCATTGTGTTTTCTTGAACCCATACAAAAAACATGAGTTTGCCCCTCACAGACAAACCCTAGTCTCTATGACTTTTCTGCCTCCAAAACATTAATAAATAAAATGTTATAATAAATAGATGAACCGGGGAAAACTGTTGAAAGTCGGAGGTGGGGAGGAGCAGGGGTGGTATTCCAGAGGCACAGAGGGCGCTACAGGTCGTCTGGACCCCATGACCACTCTAAAGAGGGGGAGTGGAGGCACAGTGAGCTTAAGCGACCCGCCCCAAACCACAGAGCTAGGTCTTCCATCGTGAACCTCCTGCTCCCAGACGTATGCCTTCCCAGCTTCTGTGTTTCTGCAGCCAGATTGCAACAGATGCCTTTTTGGTCGTTTAAGAAGATGCTTGCTTTGTTAAGCCCTGCACAGCTGTGCCACCTCATACTTTCCTGCCGCAGGCGGAGGACTTAATGAGTGTCTAGAATCTTATTTGGTGGTATACCTTCACCATCCCATAATAGGCAGGGGCAGAGCATCTTCTTTCCCATGCTAGGACATGCAGTCAAGCACACATTTTTGCAGAAGTTTGCCACTAGTCTCCTGAAGGTTACTGCTAGTCACGAGAAGCAGTTGTCACCATTTATGATTTTAGTGGTTTTCCAGATATGAGGAGATACAAGAATTTGGCTCATATAACCTTTTCCCAAAAATTTTTAGCCATCTGAAGGCCTGTTCTACCAATTTTTCCCAGAGCACAGAGTGCCCCATACCCAGTCTCCACCCTGAACTCCTTTCAGGGATTGTTGAGGGTCAGTGAGCACCGCAGCTTGTGACTTCATCGTTGTAGAGGCAGATGGCAAGTGCCCATCTATAGCTGAGACTATCTACCAAATACCAAGGCTTCTCTCATAGCTCAGTTGGTAAATCATCTGCCTGCATTGCAGGAGACCCAGGTTTGATTCCTGGGTCGGGAAGATTCCCTGAAAAAGGAAATGGCAACCCACTTCAGTATTCTTGTCTGGGAAATCCCATGGACAGATGAGTCTGGCAGGCTACAGTCCATGGGATCGCAAGAGTCAAACGTGACTTAGCGACTAAACCACCACCACCAAATACCTCGTTGCACCAGCTTTGTGAATGGTTGCAGTAAGCTGAGAATGTCACTGCGCTTGAGAGTAAGTTGCAGCTTTTGTTTTTTTCACTTCACCAAGTTTCCAGGTGTGCAGGATGCCTGCTGAGAACTCATGGCCAGCTGTTAACTGAGGCACTGATGGTGAAGTCATTTTCTTAGGAAGGCCTCAGTGGTTGACTGTCAGGCCCCTAATGCTCAGTCACACAGATGGAGTCGGGGGTTTTCTCACATAGCAAGAAGGGAGGCGGTCAATTTCCTCTCCTGTATGTTTGGCTGGAGACAGTCACGTCTATTCCTGAGCCAAATACTGGTGAAGCAAATGAGATGGGCTTTATTTATTTAGTGAAACGCTCTGTGCCAGGCATCATCATAAGCGCTAACTCAGTCCTCTTACGGCCCTATAAGGAGGGTCTGATCATTACAGAGAAGGCAATGGCACCCCACTCCAGTATTCTTGCCTGGAAAATCCCATGGACGGAGGAGCCTGGTGGGCTGAAGTCCATGGGGTCGCTAGGAGTCGGACACGACTGAGCGACTTCACTTTGACTTTTCACTTTCATGCATTGGAGGAGGAAATGGCGACCCACTCCAGTGTTCTTGCCTGGAGAATCCCAGGGACGGGGGAGCCTGGTGGGCTGCCGTCTATGGGGTCGCACAGAGTCGGACACGACTGAAGTGACTTAGCTGCAGCAGCAATCATTACAGAAGAGGAAACTCAGGTCCAGAGAAGTTAGCTTACTCGGTCAATCCTGCATAGCTTTTAAGTGGAAAAGCTGAGGTTTTAGTCCAAGCCAGCTGACTCAAGAATTTCCATCCACGCTATCCTACCCCTCAGTGCCCTTGGGTGTACAGACCCATCCTGGAGCCCTCGGTGGGAGCAGTTCTCCTGAGGGGTGTCTGCTTTGAGATCGGGGTAGACGTGGAATGGACTCAGAATGCCTTTATGAAGGAGGGCTGGGATGAATGCCCAGGGGGTCCCAGCAGTGGCCTCTGCCCTCCCCGTCCGCCCTTTCATCTCTCTTTCCTGCCTCCCTCCCCGGGTCAATGCTTGCATAAAGGGGGTTGCTAAAACCCAGTAATTACTCCTCTCTCATGTCTGTGACCCTCGTCATCCTTCTGCCCTTTCCCCTCACTTTCTGCTTCTCGCTCTTTGAGTTGTGTTATGAAATGACTTTCACAATGTCAGCCATAAATAGATTATGAGAAGAAAATCTTTTGTTTAAACAGAAATTCTAATTTTCCAAAAGGTGGTGAATAAACACTCTGGGATGCATTAGAGATCAGCAAATCTTGTTTGCGCAAAATCATGCTTCAATTTCCTTTTATAAGCAGAAAATTGCAGCTCTAACGACCTTGCCAGAGGCCTCTTTGAGTCAAAGGATTGGCCTCCCCGTTTCAATTTGCGCTGCTCAGAAGAGGCTGAGCCTTTCCGTGAGCCGGGTGGGTTGTAGGCTTGCCTCAGGGGCACTGAGTGGCTCTCTCCACCCTTCCTGCTGTGCGCACCCCAGCCCTTCAAATGAACGTGCTGTCAAGGGTGACTCATAAAGGACTTTCTTCAAGCAGAGACATCCACAGCCTGGGTGCAGGAGCATGGAGCCCCAGGCTTGGGAGAGCTCTGGGTGGCTGTGTAGTTGTGGGTTTTGCTGCCGTCAGAAGCAGAATGTTCTTTTCAACACCTCTCACCGGTGGCACCGGCGACTCCTTACACAACAGGCCAGGGAGGGTCTTCAGCGACTCCTCAGGGTGGGCATCACTGAAGCCATCACAGCCACATCGGTAAAGCAGGGAGGCTTATTAGAAGGACAGGCTGCCCTCATGGAAGCGAGGGTGGGCAGCGTTCCAGTTACCAGTACTGCATGACACGTCATCCCAAAACCGAGTGGCGAGAAACAATCCCTTTTCTAATGCCTGAAAACTCTGTGGGTCAGGAAATCGGACAGGGCACAGCAGGAAGAGCCTGTCGCTGCTCCAGGATGCCCAGGCCTTCATGGAGAGGCCGGTGGCCTCATCTCTCACGTGGCTGGTGGTTGGCGCTAGCGGCTGGGAACTCGGCTGGGAACTCGGCTGGGACTGTCAGTGAAACACTTACATGTGGCTTCTCCCTGTGGCCCGGGCGTCCATGAGGAGGTATCCCGAACATCTCTGACTGCAGGGAGGGAACTGCCGTACAGTCCCAGCTCCACGTTCTGAAAGCCATTGCCACATCTGTACTGAGGCCACACGGGTCGCGGGCTGGGCCCAGACGGTGACAGAGTGTGGCAGAGACACTGAGCCTGGTCCGCTCCTGGGGAACGCAGGATTCCATGGGTGACCCTGGCGGGGGGCCTCCCTGACAGCCCTGCCAAGCCTTCCCTGAAACAACCCTCTGGAGGAACAAGCCCTCACTCCTTAAGTGCGGTCTGCATGGAGCAACCTTCCAAAGAGCACTGTACAGTGGAGAAAACCAAATAGATCCAGGTCAGCCTCTGCAGGGATAAATCATGTCGATGGCATGGACCCTTCCTTGACAGGATGTGGTGAGAAAGACACTTTACCTCTGGAAGTCTTGATCTTCAAAACTCATCACCAAACTCAGCATGAAAATAGCATCAGATTCCCAGAGGGGAACAGCTACAAAATACCCAACTGGTGTTCCTGAAAACTGTCAAGTTCATCAAAGCAAGGCAAGGCTGCGAAACTAGGGTAAAGCTATTAAGAAAGTACACATGTGGTGGGGGGAAGAAGATTTTACAGGAGCTGAGGGAGTTGAACAGGGCAAAGGAGTGAGGAAAGATGGTCGCAGAAAGTGAGCCCCAGCCCCTCCGCCCCGCCCCATGCTGGCCTCATCCTGGGGCTGGGGGCTCGATGGGGGCCTTCTTTCCAGGCATGACATCCAAGTACATCAATAGCCAAAGGAAAGGATATCAACACCTCCAGTTAGTTTTGTCTTTTTTTTTTTTTAGCCACAAGAAAACTGTCCTCATGGCCCATTGGACCATTCACTGCAGTGACAGGGCTACCCTGCTTGGCTGGGATGAACCAGAATCTCCCCATAGGTTGGAGTTGGGGGTCATCTTCTCCCTAGTTTGTTGGGTCTTCTTAGCGAGAAGGGCAATGATTGCTGGATTGGTACCAAACTCCATCCGCCACCCAGGGCTGGAATGGATGCTGGAAGAGCCTTGGGAGGCTCCACAGGCACAGGCAGTGGTCCTGAACTGGGCAGAGCATACTTAGAGAACTGGATGAATCAGGTTATCAGAGATGCAATCGATAGGAGTTTCCTGTGGACTGGATAGCTTGGTGCAAGAGAGAAGTTCTTTATATGGATTCAGTACTATATGATGGTTTTCCTAAACTCAGTTTCATAGTAATCACACCTCAAAACCACAGAACACACTGTTCTCTCATGAATGTGAGCCTTCTGAGAGGGGCGGTCGTATTCTCTGTTAGTGACATAGCATGAAATTCCATAAGAAAAAGGACCTCATTCACTGGGAGTGTTTTCTATCCCCACCAATGACTTCACCAAACGTTCCATTCATGAGCACTTAGAATCAATTGAGTCCAATTTGGAATAATTTTTAAAGGAAAAAAAAAACATTGAACTCAATCGGTTCCATGTTTAATAAAATTATGCCTCATAAGACTTCAGTTTGATTAAATTTAAAATATAAATGTCTAGGTATAAAGCAAAACATAATGGCTTTTATTAAACCAGCCCCAGTCAGAAGCCCAGTCAGATTTCACATGGTTTCACATCTGCATTTCCTGCTGAGTCCTTCTTTTCATAAACAACTGTTGAAATCATAAAGTCTACATTTATCAATGTGGATATGACCATCCTTTCTTGGTGAATGAATACAGGTATAAAGTATTATCACATTTACTCTGCTCAGAAGGGAAGATGGCCTGCCAGTGTGTGCTATTACCCCAAAAGAAGTTCTATAATGAGTGAGCCCTAGACAAACCATGGGTTCCCTCTTCATATATGCTCTGATTCTGATAGGAGCCTTGTAAGCACTTTGAAATGGCTCTGAGCTGTTACTTTGATAGCCTTCAGAGCCATACGTGTTGCTATAAACCTTAAATTTCATTTGGAAGCAGTTTAACCCTCAATTTATCCACAAACTTTTAAAGAAAACTGCACAATTTCCCAAAGCAAATTCCTCCTGAAATGTGAGCTAGCGTCTCATCAACTCAGCCACTATACACTTGATAAGGACTACATGAAAATTAGGGCAATTCAAAGTCACACTGACTCAACCAACATAAATCGGGATTTTAGTCGTGTTTTGTTTCTGCTGTGGTATTGTTTGGGGGTTATTCTGATTTTTTAATTTGTTAAATGTTTTAATGATTAATGATTTATGCCAATATGCCTTTATGCAAAAGAGTGGATACGCTCATAATACGTTGATAAGGATACAGGCTGGTACAGCTTTATTGGAAGATATTGTGGCAGTAGGCTTTAAAGTGTTTGCAATGTATTTCTAGATATTAGACTAAAGAAAAACTTGCCCCACAGCAACCCCAGCATGGGGCAGGTCACTCTGGTCTGTGCTCTGACGGCACCGGGTACCATCTCTTTTCAAACTCAGCATAACCATGATTATCCAACCATTCCATAGGCAATTAAGCTCAACTAAGAACTACTCCTAACCTGCAGAAAACAGTGAAAGCAGACTTGCATACAGACCACCTAGACTTCACACATGGTTCATTTATCCAACGTCTATCCCCCCCTAGACCCTGAGAGTTACATAATGTGACTCTGTGTCTCTGTGTGTCGACGTTAAAAACGGGGCTCATACTCTATGTCACAGGGTGCTTGTGAGAATTAAATATCTTTCCTCTATTTTTTTATTGACGTATAGACGGAGAAGGCAATGGCACCCCACTCCAGTACTCCTGCCTGGAAAATCCCAGGGACGGGGGAGCCTGGTGGGCTGCAGTCCATGGGGTCGCTAGGAGTCGGACACGACTGAGCGACTTCACTTCCACTTTTCACTTTCATGCACTGGAGAAGGAAATGGCAACCCACTCCAGTGTTCTTGCCTGGAGAATCCCAGGGACGGGGGAGCCTGGTGGGCTGCTGTCTATGGGGTCACACAGAGTCGGACACGACTGAAGCGACTTAGCAGCAGCAGCAGCAGCAGCAGTTGATTTACAGTGTCATGTTAGTGTCAGGTACATGGCACAGAGATTCAGTTGTGTGTGTATATAACTTTATATATATATTTACAAAAGAACATATATACTCTTTTTCAGATTTTTTTCCCTTATAGGTTATTACAAAATATTGAGTAGAGTTCCCTGTGCTACACATAGGTCCTTTTTGATGATCTATTTTATCTATAGTGTGTGTATATACTAACCCCAAACTCCTGGTTTATCCCTCCCCACCAACCTTCCCCTTTGGTAACCATTTAAGTTTTTTTTCCTATGTCTATGGGTCTATTCATGTTTTGTAAATAAGTTCATTTGTATCTTCTTTCTCAGATTCTACATATAAGCTATATTAAATGATATTTGTCTTTGTCTGACTTCCTTCACTTAGTACGATCATCTCTAGGCCCATCCATGTTGCTGCAAGTGGCATTATTTCATTCTTTTTCGTAGCTGAGTAGTATTACATTGTGTGTGTGTGTGAGACATCTTCATTCATCTGTGATAGACGTTGAGGTTGTTTCCTTGTTGTGGCTATTATAAACAGTGCTGCTGTGAACATCAGGGTGCGTGTATCTTTTCAAATTATAGTTTACTCTGGATGCATGCCCAGAAGTGGGGTTTCAGGATCATATGTTAACTCTATTTTTAGTTTTTAAGGAACCTCTACACCATTCTCCATAGCGGCTGCATCATTTTACATTCCCGCCAACAGTGTAGAAAGCATTCCTTTTTAAAATATCTTAAGCTGAGTTTCTGGAGAAGGGAATGGCAAGCCACTCCAGTATTCTTGCCTAGAGAATTCTACAGACAAAGGAGCCTGGCGGGCTACGGTCCGTGAGGTTGCAAAGAGTCAGACACGACTGAGTGACTAACACACACACGGACTGAGTTTCAGTACTAAATACTAGTGTGGCTTGTTACCCAGCACACACTGACTGCTACATTTGTCATTGTTCCTTTCATGCCTAGCAGGGGCTGGCACTAGTAAATTCCCAATTAGTATTTATCGAATGAATGAATGAATGAGTTCATGAGCAAAGGAAAGAATTGATGAGTGAATGAACAAATGAGAGGCAGGAGGGAAGCAACCCTTTAATTCTATTGGATAGATTAATTCTAGGGAGTGGGAGGATCAAGTTACAACAACAATGATCTCTTCTTAATTGCCTTAATTTCATAGACTGTGTGCTTAGAAAGAGAAATGTGATGAGACATAATCTTCTAATCACATTAGAACAACTTGTCATGTCTTTTCTATGGATTGTAAAAGAACATCCAAATTTCAGATTCAGGTCCCCTGACTACTTTAGAAAACCAAACCATCCATTAATATATTTCAGGAAATTACACTCAAACTGGTTATCTTACTTATTAGCAAGGTTGATATTTCTCCTTCCCTCAACCACAGATATAAAATGCCATCTGGGAGCACAGACAATAATTTGAACTCTATGGGATTCTTTAGTTTATCTCTATCGTGTATAACTGAAATCTTAATTTTTCCAGTCATATTAAGTTCTTCTTTCTCCTGAGGCAAAACCAGAAGGCAAAAAATCTTCAAAGCCATTGAACTGTGTTCTTGCCTTCTTGGATTTCAGCTCTAAAACAGAGTTGAGAAGACAAAACAGATTAATTAATTGAAGTGTCACAATTGTAATTATCTAATTCATTTTATTCCCCAGATTTTCAACATGTTAAATTCAGGTAGTAGTTAAGTTTTGAGGATTTATGTGACATAAATATTTGTTAATCAACTACCAGAAAACTCAGTTTCCTTTTTAAAAATGATTTCCTGGGGCTATTAGGGAGGGGAGTAGGATAAATGGACCAGTTTTGGTTTTTTTCATGCCAGAGTCAGTGAATACCATCTAGAGTTAAAACATGGGGACTTAGAAAAAGTTGATGACTTCAGCTTCTCTGGTTTTTATCTTTTTTTCTTAAGTTTAAGGGGAAAGTGAACTTGTTTCTCTTAACTGTGTGTGTGTCTCCAAATGGTGGCAGTTACTTTAGTTCAACTTCAGATTTCATTAGTATCAAATCTAAGTCAAGTCAAATGCCTTCTCATTACAAATACTATATGTAGTAAAATTCCTCCTTTTCAACAAAGAATATTATTTGTTTTTTTCATCCGTAGAGCAGAGACCAAATACTGAGGATGGAGGTTATTCAAGGGTGGCAGGGAGTAGAGTATTGAGGTTGTTTTTCCTTGGGCATCATCCTTTGTACTTTTATAACTTGTTCAACTTTTAGAAAATATAACCACATTATCATTTTATACAATGATAAAGGTATTAACATTTTAAAAAACCAAATCACTAAAATGTTTCTCCTAGCTTGCTCCAAGTTAGTTCTCCACCTCAAAACATCTGGCTTTAAAAGCCTACAGCACAGATAATGCATTTGGGAGTGATCAGCACAGAGAGGGTTCTGTGCCACAGGAGAGGAAATGGCCCAGCCAGAGAGGAAGAAAAGAGAAGCAAGGCCTCCTTCCCCAGAAGACGAGCTGGCACTGAAGCCGGAGTGAGCTCAGAGGTGTCGAGACAAGACAGAACCTCCTGCAGTCACAGATGCAAAGCTTCCAAGAAAGCCCCAACAGGAGTCCCCCACTCTCAAGAGTTCTCTCCGATTCACTCATATTTCTTTGAATGACATAGAAATTCCGGAACACTGCTTGCTAGAGACCCATCACAGGGCTTCGCATCCCCAGTATTCTTCTGCAGCAGACACCATGTCCCCAGGAGGTGCCCCAGACAGCCTCCAGCCCTGTAGCGGGGTAGAATCTTCACTGCTGACCCTCCCGGAGCTCCACGGCTGCTGCTGAGCCCCCCTCCCTCACCCCACACAGCCCATCCCCCAGCTTTGTACAAACTGAGGAAGATACCCAAGCACAAACATGGTACTTCAGGCCTTGGTGTTTTCCCTGAGGCAGATTCCACACGCTCATGGTAAATCTAAATATAACTCCCTGGCCTGTTGCCTGGAAGAAGCCCTCCACGGTCAGGTTCCTCTGTAACTTCCCAATCACGTCTCCTCCAAGGGACCCGTGAGCCTGAGTTTCCCTCTGCTCCCTGTGTTTCCTCCGGAGTCATCAGCAGAGGGCTCGCCCCATGCAGCAGCCTATAGAGTGTCTTTGAGCCGTTTAGAAAGAAGCATCCCTTCCTCACATTACTTTTACTTCCATCTGGCAGAAAATCACTGTCTTGTACTGATGTATCTAGAAAACTTTCAGGATAGATTACCCAAAGCCACAGCATCTCTGCCATAAACAACAGGCGCCCCTTACAGGACATCCTTGTGTGTGGCACAGCCTGCCTTCCCAGGCCCTGCCTTCCTGGGCTTTTTTCTCTCTGCATCATGTATGTGTTTTTCCCAGCACTACTTCCATGACTGAGCGTTAGGTATCTCAATGTCTTGGGAGGAATTCTAAGGTCAAGTGGTCAAAATCAGCATCTTGCTAGAAAGATCACGTACCCACCTGGCCTGGCCTGTCCTCTCTGGATGTGAACTTCCTGTTCAGTCTTAGAAGCTGGACTGTTTCAAGGAGAACCTGTTAAAGGATATCAAGCCTCCACATTTGCTGGAGACTGGACTCATCTCAATCCTCACTGGCATGTGAATTCACTCTACCCTGAATTTTACAGGTAATAGAAATCAAGGCTTCCCAAGACTAAGCAGCTCCCCCAGGGTTCACTGGAGATGCTACACTGCATGGTCTTCCCACCCTCAAAGCCCCTAACTCAGCAGGTTGAAACAAGA
Source organism: Bos grunniens (assembly GCF_055505025.1). Lineage (NCBI taxonomy): Eukaryota > Metazoa > Chordata > Mammalia > Artiodactyla > Bovidae > Bos > Bos grunniens. The sequence continues at coordinate 10,329,157 of NC_141182.1, forward strand.
GACCAGAGAAGACGAGAGATGTGTCCACGAGGATGGGCTGGCTGAGTACCTTGCTGTGTGAGCCTAGATGTCCCTTTTCACTTAGGGAAAATTTTTACACTGCAGTCAAAAGCCATTTAAGACATAAACTCCAGGAAGACAGTAATGGAAGTGCTGGTAACCCTTAATGACAGCGGCGCTCGCAAAACGTACAGTTCACGAAGGGCTAACGCTTGATCCGAAAAGCTCTTGTTAAAATCCAATCATCATGAGCAATGAGCGTGAGCAGGAGATGCTGTTGCTGAACAAAAACTGGAAAGGTTAATGGCCTTCTTTGCTAAAAACAATCTGAGGCTTTATCTCACGTTCCAGCTCAGCCTCAGATCCGTGCATATGCTGAAGATTGTTTTGGTTTTGGGGTGGTTTTTTTTTTTTTTTTGCATTTTAGTAATCAGGAGAAAAATTGATTACCAAAATTATAATTAAGAGCTGGGAAAATATGCAACAATTTGGCTGCTTCATTTAGCACATATTTCAGGTTAATTGCATGATTTTACTAATGAAGATATTTGCATGAATATTTTCAGGGGCTACATTCACTTTATTGTGTAATGAACACTCTGCTGAGCAGAAGACTTCGCTTTTTGTGGGATTCAGGATGAGACAAAGGCTGAAACTCTCGATGAGTTTTTAGCCTCACATGTCAGGAGCTTAATTCAGTTCCCTTCAGTCACTCAGTCATGTCTGACTCTTTGCGACCCCGTGGAGTGAAGCACGCCAGGCCTCCCTGTCCATCACCAACTCCTGGAGCTTACTCAAACTCATGTCCATTGAGTCGGTGATGCCATCCAACCATCTCATCCTCCGCCGTCCCCTTCTCCTCCCTCCTTCAATCTTTCCCAGCATCAGGGTCTTTTCAAATGAGTCACTTCTTTGCATCAGGTGGCCAAAGTATTGGAGTTTCAGCTTCTACATCAGTTCTTCCAATGAACTGATTTAATGATTTCCTTTAGGATGGACTGGTTGGATCTCCATCCAAGGGACTCTCAAGAGTCTTCTCCAACACCACAGTTCAGAAGCGTCAATTCTTTAGGCTCAGCTTTCAGAGCTCAGTGCTCAGTTATAGTCCCACTCTCACATCCATACATGATCACTGGAAAAACCATAGCCTTGACTAGATGGACCTTTGTTGGCAGAATAATGTCTCTGCTTTATAACAAGCAGTCTAGGTTGATCCTAACTTTTCTTTCAAGGAGCAAGTGTCTTTTAATTTCATGGCTACAGTCACCACCTGCAGTAATTTTGGAGCCCAAAAAATAAAGTCTCTCACTGTTTCCACTGTTTCCCCATCTATTTGCCATGAAGTGATAGGACCAGATGCCATGATCTTAGTTTTCTGAATGTTGAGTTTTAAGCTACTTTTTCACTCTACTGTTTCACTTTCATCAAGAGGCTCTCTTTAGTTCTTCACTTTCTTCCATAAGTGTGGTGTCATCTGCATATCTGAGGTTATTGATATTTCTCCTGAAATCTGGATTCCAGTTTGTGCTTCATCCAGTCCAGCATTTCTCATGATGTACTCTGCATATAAGTTAAATAAGCAGGGTGACAAAATACAGCCTTGATGTACTCCTTTCCCAGTTTGGAACCAGTCTGTTATTCCATGTCCAGTTCTAACTGTTGCTTCCTGACCTGCATACAGATTTCTTAGGAGGCAGGTCCGGTGGTCTAGTATTCCCATCTCTTTCAGAATTTTCCACAGTTGTGAAAAATTTCCACTACGTTGTGATCCATACAGTCAAAGGCTTTGCCATAGTCAATAAAGCAGAGGTAGATGCTTTTCTGGAACTCTCTTGCTTTTTTGATGATCCGACAGATGTTGGCAATTTGATCTCTGGTTCCTCTGCCTTTTCTAAATCCAGCTTGAACATCTGGAAGCTCATAGTTCATATACTGTTGAAGCCTGGCTTGGAGAATTTTGAGCATTACTTTACTAGCATGTGAGATGAGTGCAATTGTGTGGTAGTTTGAGCATTCTTTGGCATTGCCTTTCTTTGGGATTGGAATGAAAACTGAACTTTTCCAGTCCTGTGGCCACTGCTGAGTTTTCCAAATTTGCTGGCGTATTGAGTGCAGCACTTTCATAACATCATCTTTTAGGATTTGAAATAGCTCAACTGGAATTCCATCACCTCCACTAGCTTTGTTCATGGTGATGCTTCCTAAGGCCCACTTGACTTCACTTTCCCGGATGTCTGGCTCTAGGTGAGTGATCACACCACCATGATTATCTTGGTCATGAAGATCTTTTTTGTACAGTTCTTCTGTGTATTCTTGCCACCTCTTCTTAATATCTTCTACTTCTGTTAGGTCCATACCATTTCTGTCCTTTATCGAGCCCATCTTTGCATGAAATTTTCCCTTGGTATCTCTGATTTTCTTGAAGAGATCTCTAGTCTTTCCCATTCTATTGTTTTCCTCTATTTCTTTGCATCGATCACTGAGGAAGCCTTTCTTATCTCTCCTTGCTATTCTTTGGAACTCTCCATTCAAATGGGTATAACTTTCCTTTTCTCCTTTGCTTTTTGCTTCTTTTCTTTTCATAGCTGTTTGTAAGGCCTCCTCAGACAACCATTTTGCCTTTTTGCATTTCTTTTTCTTCGGGATGGTCTTGATCACTGCCTCCCATACAATGTCATGAACCTCTGTCCATAGTTCTTCAGGCTATCTGTCTATCAGATCTAGTCCCTTGAATCTATTTCTCACTTCCACTGTATAACTGTAAGGGATTTGATTTAGGTCATGCCTAAATGGTCTAGTGGTTTCCCCTTCTTTCTTCAATTTAAGTCTGAATTTGGCAATAAGGAGTTCATGATCTGAGCCACAGTCAGGTCCCAGTCCTGTTTTTGCTGACTGTATAGAGCTTCTCCATCTTTGGCTGCAAAGAATATAATCAATCTGATTTTGGTATTGATCATCTGGTGATGTCCATGTGTGGAGTCTTTTCTTGTGTTGTTGGAAGAGGGTGTTTGCTATGACCAGTGCATTCTCTTGGCAAAACTCTATTAGCCTTTGCCCTGCTTTGTTCTGTACTCCAGCCAAATTTGCCCATTACTCCAGATATTTCTTGACTTCCTACTTTTGCATTCCAGTCCCCTATAATGAAATGGACATCTTTTTTGGGTGTTAGGTCTAGAAGGCCTTGTAGGTCTTCATAGAACCACTCAACTTCAGCTTCTTCTGCATTATTAGTCTGAGCAAAGACTTGGATTACTGTGACATTAAATGGTTTTCCTTGGAAACGAACAGAGATCATTCTGTCGTTTTTGAGATTGCATCCAAGCACTGCATTTTGGACTCTTTTGTTGACTATGATGGCTACTCCATTTCTTCTAAGGGATTCTTGCCCACAGTAGTAGATATAATGATCATCTGAGTTAAATTCACCCATTCCAGTCCATTTTAGTTCTCTGATTCCTAAAATGTCAATGTTCACTCTTGCCATCTCCTGTTTGATCACTTCCAGTTTACCTTGATATGAACCTAATTCCAGGTTCCTATGCAGTATTGCTCTTTACAGCATTGGACTTTACTTCCATCACCAGTCACATCCACAACAGGGTGTTGTTTTTGCTTTGGCTCCATCTCTTCATTCTTTCTGGAGTTATTTCTCCACTGATCTCCAGTAGCAACTGGGCACCTACCAACCTGGGGAGTTCATCTTTCAGTGTCCTATCATTTTGCCTTTTCATACTGTTCATGGGGTTCTCAAGGCAAGAATACTGAAGTGGTTTGCCATTCCCTTCTCCAGTGGACCACATTCTGTCAGAACTCTCCACCATGACCCGCCCATCTTGGGTGGCCCCACATGGCATGGCTCATAGTTTCATTGTGTTAGACAAGCCTTGGTCCATTTGATCAGATTGGCTAGTTTTCTGTGATTGTGGTTTTCAATCTGTCTGCCCTCTGATGGAGAAGGATAAAAGGCTTATGGAAGCTTCCTGATGGGAGAGAATGACTGAGGGGGAAACTGGGTCTTGTTCTGATGGGCGGGGCCATGCTCAGTAAATATTTAACACAATTTTCTGTTGAAGGGCTGGGCTGTGTTCCCTCCCTGCTATTTGACCTGAGGCCAAACTATGGTGGAGGACCTCCTTCAAAAGGTCCCATGGACGCTCTGCTACACAGCCCCCCCAACCCTGCAGCAGGCCACTGCCAACCCTCGCCTCCACCGGAGACTCCTGGACACCCACAGGCAAGTCCGGGACAGTCTCTTGTGGGGTCACTGCTCCTTTCTCCCGGGTCCTGGTGCACAAGGTTCTGTTTGTGCCCTCCAAGAGTCTATTTCCCAGTCCTGTGTAAGTTCTCATGGCTCTGTGGTGGGTTAATGGCGACCTCCTTCAAGAGGGCTTATGCTATACCCAGGTCTGCTGCACCCAGAGCCCCTGCCCCGCAGCAGTCCACTGCCGACCCGCAGCTCCTCAGGAGACACCCAGACACAGTTCTGTCTCAGTCTGTGTGGGATCTCTGGGTCCTGGTGCACACAAAGTATGTTTGAGCCCTCTGACAGGCATGGGGTTTGATTCTAAATGTGATTTTGCCCCTCCTCCCATCTTGCTGGGGCTTTTCTGCCCTTGGACATGGAGATGTCCTCACAGTTGTTCCAGCACCGCGCAGCCACCACTACAAGTTAAGTTTTACTTGGGGCAAAATGAGGCCTGCAGCATGGAGACAGCACCTCAGATAGCTTAATTAGTAATCAGTTAAACCACCCTGGTGGGATTTACAGTGCCTGCTGGTACAACTTGGATCCTTCTGTAATTTTTAAGAAGACTAGAAGATTCACAAAAAAAAAAACAAACCCTTGAAAAAGCCCTTTATTACCACTTTTTGAAAAAGTATACCAAAAAGAAGTATTTGGGGACCTCCTTGGCCATCCAGTGGCCATTCAGTGGTCAAGACTCTGCCTTCCAACACAGGGGGTGCAGGTTCAACCCCTGGTCTGGGAACTAAGATCCCACATGGCTCAGGGCTAAAAACACAAGACATAAAACAGAAGCAATGGGGTAACAAATTCAATAAAGACTTTAAAAATGGTCCACGTCAAAAAAATCTTTTAGAAAAAAGAGAAGTATTTCAGCCATGCCTACCCAGTGCTAATTTCTACTAGTCATCATAACTTACTTTCATTTAAGAAAAAAATAAATGTGATGCCTATAAAATTACAAAGAAGTTAGAAAATATTTTTTTAAGTCAAAAGAAAATAAGAATTATCCCTATTTCTACCCCTCGAAGAGAACCAGTGTTAAAAATGGGGTGGGGGGTGGGGGAGTGTAAGATTCTAAATATTTTTCCTTTCTGAAAATGTACTTTTCATTTTTACCAAAATGCATTTACTGTAGGTAGTTTTTTATTTAAGCTGTTTCTTCACCTAACAATGAATTGAGAGCACATTCTATATCAGTAAACATTTTTCTACTGCTGTGTAAATATATGAAGCTTTTCATGGTGTGAACATGTCATGATTTATGTAAATGACCCCCTTTTGTTGCGTTGGGTTGAATCCAGTTCACTGTATAAGCAGCAAGCACTGAACATTCTCAAAGCTCCTTGAGCACATTTATCATTATTTCCTTAAGACAAATTCATAGATACTCAACGCTTAGAAAGCCTTGATGAAAGCGAAAGTTGCTCAGTTGTGTCCGAGTCTTTGCAACCCCACGGACTACATAGTCCATGGAATTTTCCAGGCCAGAATACTGGAGTGGGTAGCCTTTCCCTTCTCCGGGGGATTGTCCCAACCCAGGGATCGAACCCAGGTCTCCCACATTGCAGGTGGATTCTTTACCAGCTGAGTCACAAGGGAATAGATGCTGCCAATTTGACCCTGCTAAGCTGCTAAGTCGCATCAGTCGTGTTCGACTCTGTGCGACCCCATAGACAGCAGCCCACCAGGCTCCCCTGTCCCTGGGATTCTCCAGACAAGAACACTGGAGTGGGTTGCCATTTCCTTCTCCAATTTGACCCTAGAACAACAGAAATTTTACATCGCACCAGCAGTGTGGTATAAAGCCGCATTTTCCTACAATCTCACCAACACTGGGGCCCGATGCTATCATCTGAAAATGGAGGCTAGAAAATGTCTCTCTGTTGATTTAATTTGCATTTCTTCAGTTGCTGGTGGAACCCGTGGTTATTTGTGGGCCATTTATGGTTCTTTGTGAGTTGCCAGCACAAGCGCTTTGTCCATTTGTGAAAACTGGGCTGTTAATTTCGTTTTCTGTTTCATAGGATCTTTCTATGTTGTAAGAATATGATCATTAATCTGTATATATGGTCCACATAGGTTTCCATTGGTTGTAATATTTTTTTACTGATGCAAAAAATAAAATGATTACATTTTGTTTACCACATTCATTCCGTGGGAGAGTTCCAGGCCCGTGGGGCGGAGCCACCTCTGGTGGGCTGGTGGGTGTACTCTTGCCAGCCCAGGCACTGCCCCCACCCCTGCTCACTGAGTTCTCATATTATTACCTGCATCTGACTATGAGGGGATGGAGGTTCCAAGGGCTTCAGGACTTGACCCGGGTCACTCAAGAACGGTGTCAAGACCTGAACCCAAGCAGTCTGTCTCATGGGCCAGACTCTGCCTGCAAAGCGTTGCTAGTAGTGAGAGATGATAGAGCAAGCATCCGGTGCTGTAAACTCCAGGCTCCAGCCAACTGTTCCTGTAGGAACTTGTATCTGTTAGGAATGCTTGGCAGGTGGAACAGAAGCTCCAGCTACAGCGAATTGAACAGATAGGGCTTTTCATCCAGAGATGTTTAATTACTGCTGTGTGTGATGTGCCAGTGGTGTATTGTGTGTGACAGCGTCAGTTGGACCTCGAAGCATCTCTAACAGTATCTATGACTACGTGTGTTTTTATAAGGATTTGCACTGCTGCTTGAGAGAGAAGGCAGCAGCTGAGTGTATTGTCAGAGGCCTGGTTGACAGTGGAAGATGGTTCAGGGCACAGTTGATGCTGTGCATTTGTTCCCAAGGCTCCTGCTCTCGGTACCTGTTCCAATGGGCCTGCAGAACATGGCGCTGGAAATGATGGAAGCAGCTACACCGGGTTTAAGAGCATCACTACTCAGCTCTTCCCACCCTAAGGTGCGTATTCCTCTAGCTCAGCAACCCTGCTCAGGAGCAAATGCCTGAAAACCCTGGTGGGACCAGAGGCCTCATTATAAAGGAGCTTGGCCTCTCGGTGGCTTCACTCTCCCACCAAGTGAAAGAGCCAGGCGACACCTTCCCTGGTTCACCATTAGCATCCCGGGGGGGTGAGGGGGCAGGCCTAGGAGGGTTAGACTGAGAGAAGGCCCAGGCTCCGACCCTCCCACACTGGGGCCAGCTGAGGTTGGGAGGCGCAGCTTCTCTTTCCAAGCTGAGGCTCCCCATGAGTTAAATCTGAAAATGTCAGGAAACTTCAAAAAAGCACAAATAATGTTCTTTTGAAAAGCTATTTAACATGATTCTACAATGCAAGGAATGAACCTAGGTGGATCCTGGATGGGGCAGGAGGGAGTTGCCACCCAGCATAGGACCCGATACTGAAATAATGACTACCATTGAATAATAGTATCGAATCATATTCAGCTCTTCCAGAACTTGATATTTGGACCCTGATTATGGAAGGGGGCTCCTTGTTCCTAGGGGACACATGTGACCTCTCGAAGAATAAAGTGCCGTGACCCCACCGCGTATCCCCAGGGGTCGAGGGAGGCTTCCTAGGACGATGCTGACAGAGTACGATGTTAACAGGTAAGGATCTGGGTGAGGGACTTTGAGGGGGTGGGGATGAGGGAGGTGGGCATCATTGTTCTGTTCTTGCAACTTCTCTGCAGCTTTGAATTTTTTGAAAATTAAACATTTTTTAAAGCGTTATTTAAAATTCTGGGTGTGACCATACACAAAAATAAACTCAAAATGGATTAAAGAGCTAAATGTAAGACCAGAAACTATAAAACTCCTAGAGGAGAACATAGGCAAAACACTCTCTGACATACATCACCACAGGATCCTCTATGACCCACCTCCCAGAATATTGGAAATAAAAGCAAAAATAAACAAATGGGGCCTAATTAAACTTAAAAGCTTCTGCACAACAAAGGAAACTATAAGCAAGGTGAAAAGACAGCCTTCAGAATGGGAGAAAATAATAGCAAATGAAGCAACTGACAAACAACTAATCTCAAAAATATACAAGCAATTCCTACAGCTCAATTCCAGAAAAATAAATGACCCAATCAAAAAATGGGCCAAAGAACTAAACAGACATTTCTCCAAAAAAGACATACAGATGGCTAACAAACACATGAAAAGATGCTCAACATCACTCATTATCAGAGAAATGCAAATCAAAACCACTATGAGGTGCCATTTCACGCCAGTCAGAATGGCTGCTTTCCAAAAGTCTACAAGCAATAAATGCTGGAGAGGGTGTGGAGAAAAGGGAACCCTCTTACACTGTTGGTGGGAATGCAAACTAATACAGCCACTATGGATAACAGTGTGGAGATTCCTTAAAAAACTGGAAATAGAACTGCCTTATGATCCAGCAATCCCACTGCTGGGCATACACACTGAGGAAACCAGAATTGAAAGAGACACGTGTACCCCAATGTTCATCACAGCACTGTTTATAATAGCCAGGACATGGAAGCAACTTAGATGTCCATCAGCAGATGAATGGATAAGAAAGCTGTGGTACATATACACAATGGAGTATTACTCAGCCATTAAAAAGAATTCATTTGAATCAGTTCTAATGAGGTGGATGAAACTGGAGCCTATTATACAGAGTGAAGTAAGCCAGAAAGAAAAACACCAATACAGTATACTAACGCGTATATATGGAATTTAGAAAGATGGTAACAATAACCCTGTATACAAGACAGCAAAAGAGACACTGATGTATAGAACAGTCTTTTGGACTCTGTGGGAGAGGGAGAGGGTGAGATGATTTGGGAGGATGGCATTGAAATATGTATAATATCATATATGAAACGAGTCGCCAGTCCAGGTTCGATGCACGATACTGGATGCTTGGGGCTGGTGCACTGGGACGACCCAGAGGGATGGTATGGGGAGGGAGGAGGGAGGAGGGTTCAGGATGGGAAATACATGTAAGCCTGTGGTGGATTCATTTTGATATATGGCAGAACCAATACAATATTGTAAAGTTTAAAAATAAAATAAAATTTTTTTAAAAAGTGAAGAAAAAATAATAATAATTAAATTCTGGGTGTGATCACCATGGGTGCTAAGGAATTGTTGAGCACTCAGCCCAGATTCCTCAGTCCTTCATGAATTTGCCCCAGTGACCTGTGGTGACAGGTGACCTGTCAGGCCACCCAGACCCCCTCGATGGGGACGTGTCCCAGCTCCAGGCTCAGCAATCACCCCTCAGGGTCAGCCACACCCACAGTCAGGCCCTTCCCCAGGAACCCAGGCTCTGTGACCCACCAACACTGCCACATAAAGGCTTGGCCATCTCAAGCCAGCTGGGGACAGGTCTGGGGGGCCACCTCAGCTCCATAGCTCCTGGGGGGCACCTGAGCTGCCCCTCCTCCCACAGTGCTGACGCAAGCCCTCCTTCAACAGACACCCATGCGTCAGTTCCTTCCTGGGGGTCCAGCCTGCCACAGGCCCCCCAGCCACATCCCCCCCACCTCTGCTCACACACCTGCATCCATCCTCCACCATCATATCTGTCCTGCCCCATGCTCATCACACACCATGAACATTTCTTCCTTTAAAGCAGTTTGATCTGAAATATTTCCAACACACACACACGGAACGGGGTGATGAATACCTGACGCCCTATAAGGCTTTATCAGATCTCAGCCAAAGGTCACATTTCCTCAGCTCTCTGCGTTTTAAGGAACGAAACCTCACCGATTCAGCTGAGGCCTCCCACTTACCTGCTCCAGGCCCTTCCCTCACACCTCTCCTGAAGGTCTCCCATCATCAGTTTGGTGTTTCTCCTTCATGTGTATGTTCTCACACTTTTAATACAGCTTTCTTCACCCATAAACAATAGCCGGTGTTGTGTTTTAGGTTTTTAATCTTTACGTAAATAATGTCATTCCGATCGCATCATTCCATGACTTGCTTTTTCAGCCCCAGGTTGTTTGTGAAATGCCTCCAAGTGGATGTCTGTGGTCTGGCCCATTTGATCTGCTTCTGTACACCCCATGGATTTCAGCCCGGCTCCCGTGGGTGGACGTGTGTGTCGTCCTCTGGACAAGCAGAGCTGCAAGCACCGTCCCCACCCACAGCTGCATGAGCACCCGAGGCAATGGCCCACAGGTATAGTTACCCATCAGGGAGATTATTCTGGGGGAAGGAGGAGCATTTAACAGGAGCCACCATCTGAATCTTAGACAAAGCTCCTGGCGCAATTCCGGCCCCATGAAACAGACCCCCCACCCCAACCCTGCACTCCATCCCTGCCGCCTGCTCCTGATACAGTCAGGTTTCGCTGCAGTAATGCTGTGTAATAAACAGTCCCAGCTCCAGGCACAACGGGCATTTGTTTCTTACTCACGCATCAGCAGGGGAGCCAGGTTCAGCACTGTTCTGGCCATGGCTGGGTTTCCATTCACTTTGTGGGTCTTTTATTCCTGAAGGGCCTATGGCTTTCTGGGACATGCCTTCCTCAAGGCCAGAACTAGAGCACAAGAGGCCAAGTCAAACCACGAAAGCGGACGAAAAGACTCTGGTCACATGGGGCATGTGTTTCGTCCACTTACGGTCCACTGGCCAAAGCAGGTCACGAGGCTAAGCCCTGAGTCAGCGCCAGGAGCTGACTCCACCCACAGTGATGTGTCCACGAGAGCAGGAGGGCTGAAAGAACCGTGTGCAGGTCAAGCCGTCCACTGTGGGTATGACCTTCCCTTGCCACCTAAAACGTCATAGGTCAACTGTAGTTCAGTCTAAAAAAAGAAAGTGATTTTTAGGATTTTTCCAGAGAAACATGACCAAAGCAGACAAAGCCCCTGGATCAGAGTTTCCGAGTTTGGGTCCCATGAAACAGTAATGTATGTAAGTGTACATATAAAATGTAAATATGTGTTTATAAAATGTGCATAGTGAAGAACTGGCCCATGCAGTGAGCAGTGATGGAAGCTCAGTGGTCCTTTGAGCTCCTGGCTAGAAGCTGGAGCCCGTGGAAAGCAGGTGGTATAATTCTGTCCAAGTCCAAAGGTCTAAGAACCAAGGGAGCTGATGGTGAAGATCTGGGCATGAAGGCAGGCAATGAGATGAGAGGCCCAGCTCAAGCAGGAGGCAAGGAAAAGGGCGGCAGCTTCCTCCTTCCTCTGCCTTTTGTGCTACTCAAGCCATCAGGCTAGATGAGACGCACACCACCCACCCGCCCTGGGGAGGGCATCTGCCTTACTGAGGCTACAAGTTCAAGTGCTGACCAGCCAGAAGCACTGTCACCATCACAGACACGCCCACAGTACCAGTGCCTCTGGGCACCCACGGCCAGTCAACTTGACACAGAGAGCTAGCCATCACGCATTCCTCTGCCTGAGTCTGTGGAACGGGGGTATTTGCTAAAGATTTGCGTGGACTTGATCTTACGTGTAAAGTGGGACATGGGTTATCAATTCCACTTTAAAATACCAAGAGACCACAGGCCCCAACGCACACAGCCTATGACGGGTGTGCGATGGTTCGTGTGACAAGCCATTCAGCTTGTTAACAAGAGTGTGGGTCAGCAGCACATACTCAGGGACTGTGGTTTGTTTAATTAAACAATAAGAAGATGGTATAGAAATCAATACTCAATTCCATTCTCAATGCCAGAGACACCCAGCTTCTGTGCAGGTCATCGGAGCTGTGTGTTAACACACTCCCACATAACCAGGCAAGTAGCCATCATTCAGCGCGTCGTGGCCCATTCATTTCACCCTGGCTGGGAAAGAAGGCCCATTAGCTGCATTATTCAGGGTTAGGAAATCAATAACACACCAATTATTGATAGACACGCACTGCTAGCAGACGGAAAAAAATTACACGAGGGCTTTACAAGAGTGATTGCTCTGTTCTTTAGAGCGATGGCCATACAGTTTCAGCTTTCAATTCCCTGTAACATACTCACCCAGATTTATGGGGCTTTTGTAATGTCTAATTGGGATTGGTGATATGACCCTCGCTTTCACTTTGTGGAATGTTTTAAGCATCCATCAAATGTCGATGAAAAGGGAAGAAGCAAAAGAATCACATCCAATCTTAGAAATTACAGGGAAGGGACCTCAGGGTAATTGAAGGCCTACCTTAGAGACTCTCTAGATACTGTTTCCTTTAGTCTTCACATACTGTTCTCTCCACCTCACAGGTGGTGGAATTGAGACTGAGAACGGGTAACTAACTTGACCACTGTCGCTCAGCTCAGCAGTGGGGACCTGAGATTCTAAAGGACAGCTGGTCAGGAAGCCCTCTCCCCTTCCACTGGGCTCTATCTGGGGTTCTCTCAAAGCCCCAATATTTCAGTGATGTCCCAAAGATGCTCATAGCATAAGAAGGACAATGATAATAGGAACAGGGGATGGTAATTGTAATAGTACCAGTGTGATTAGCAAGTCAAAACCCACTTCCTTTCCGGTGGGACTATCCACTCCCTGCATTTGGACCTGATACTTTTTTAATATAGCCATTGGGTTGCATTTACGTTGCGGCCACCACTTCCCGTTGCTGGTCTGGAGGTACTTTAGCCTCCTGGGAATTCTTCATCTGAACCTCTCTCAAGTTAGGTCTGCTCTGTCCTATACTTGTGGGGTTGCAGGTATTTAAGTTGAATTCTTGGCATTCACCCTCGTTTGATTTATCTAACTGTTCTAGCACCCAACCTTTTAAGATTTTTCAAATCTTTTTTTTTTAATATTTATTTATTTCGCTGCACTGGGTCTTAATTGTGGTATGCTCCATCTTTAGTTGCAGCGTGTGGGACCTAGTTCCCTGACCGGGTTTGATTAGCCACTGGGCCACCAGGGAAGTCCCCACTGATTTTTAAGTCAGAAGAAACCATGAAGACCAGTCTGTCCCTTGGGGGAGGGGTGGCAGTCACGGTTCCCGGGTCCCCGTCCATAACCTATTGCTTCTTTAGTTTCATGGATCATTTCCTTTCTTTGGGCCTGTTTCCCCTTCCATAAAACACACATGTTAGGTCAACTGATCGGAAAGGCCCTTCCTGCATGGCAAACAGGACCTCATAGCCCAGAAATACCCGATACATGCCAACCTGGGCCCTGATTAAGAGTGAACACAATTTTAATGACACTGGTTTTAACAGAAATTAGACAACATGAGACACAGCACTCCGTTTTGAAATGGAACCCACCATATGAAGGTAGTCAGGGAGACAGGTCATAACCATCTCCCAAGGCCACTCTGCTCATGGTTAGCTTTGCAGCTTCAGCCTCTATTTCTTACTCCCTTTGAAGAACTGAGGGAATTTTTCAGACTCAGAAAGAATCACCACGGAACCAGGCAAGTGTTCCAAGGAGGGGTTCTTCGGCCACTCCACCCACCAAGCTTTCAAACGCCGGCATTATAAACCCAATCATTAAACAGTGCCTTTCTGGAAATCTCTGCATTAATTACCATCATTGGAGAGACATTATCTATATTTACATAATAGCTTCGCAGGTTTTGCTGGTTCTGAGTCAAGCTAACAAATTTGTAGCTATTAAGGAACACAAATTGCTCTGCTACGTTTTAAATTCTGCAAATGGAAAACTGTGCCTGTGTACAGAGGTGGCTGGAACCCAGGGCAATTAGTGTCTAATAATTCGTTAATGCTGGAGATGCGTGAAGATACGGTTCAAAACGTCTGCTGTAATGTCTTAAGTAAAAAGAGAAAGGCAGTTGGAAAAACCATAATAGGGTTAGGCGTATTAATATAGCAGCATATTTTTACAGAATGTAAAAGGCTCTTGTCCTGTCTTTAAAAGGGATAGCTAAAGCCGCATCTTTATTTTTACCACTTAATTGCCCTGTCCTGGATACTAATGACGGACTGATTACGGTTTAAGGTTTAATCACCAAGAGACAAGAGACGGAGGTGGGAAGGCCGGCCAGATCTGGAGGGAGGGGGCGAGGCTGGAAAGACACCTGGCTGGGAACGCAGGTGGGGAAGAAAGGCGGGTCATCAGGCCCCAGGCCGCACCGGTCCCAGTGATGTCATCATGCCCCAAGGTCTCTGCTCCTGCAGGCTCCTGGGCGCGTTTACCAAAACGGTTAGAACTCACGCAGAGCCGGTTCAGAGAGGCTGGTGGGTGACGGATGACAGTTCACTGTTTTCTGCCCAGAACCCTAGAGGAAGACCTCCAGAAATAGCAGCTCTCGTTCCTCTTGGGAGTGGTTCTCATACCTGAGCATTCACCAGCTCATGCAGACTCATTAAATCAGATTCTAATGCAGAGAACCTGGAGGCCACCGGAAGTTCCTGGTAGGTCCTTGTCGATACCGCTGCCCCGGGTCACACATGGAGGCCCAGGGATGGCGGGGGATTCCTTCCCTGTGACCCAAGATGGGCTTTCCCGTGGACTGTTCTCCGGTCTCAATAGAAGAAGACACCCCCCCACCCACCCACTTCGTGGAAATATGTGAGTCTGGGAACTGGGCCCAGCTGATGGGCAGAGCAAAGAAGCAAGGCAGGGCAGAGGGGCGGATGGGGAGGTGATGGCTTCCTGGTTCCAGTCCCCGAGGCCCGTTGTTTTCCAAGGTTTGACGTCAGCCAGTGAGCTGCCCTTTCCCTTAACCAGTTTCTGTTGGATTTCCCTCACTGTCACCCAGAAAGTTCTGACCACTACAGGAGTGCAAACTAAAATGTACAAGCATCTCACTGATACAATTGTCTGTGCAGCGTGGTCTCTTCCTGTAAGAGGGGACAAGACAGAGGTCGGAAGAGCAGGAGTTTGGGATAGGGTTGCCAGATAAAATTCAAGATGGACAGCCAAACTTGACTCTCAGATGACCAATAACTTTTTAAGATACGTATGCCACAAACAGGGTTTCCTTGGTGGCTCAGTGGTAAAGAATCCTCCTTCCAATGCAGGACATGCAGGAAGATCCCCTGGAGAAACAGCAACCCGCGCCAGTATTCTTGCCTGGGAAATCCCTTGGGCAGAGGAGACTGGCGGGCTACAGTCCATGGGATCACAAGAGTCAGACACGACTTAGTGAAACAACAATTAATGCCACAAATGTTGCATGAGATATACTTACCCTGTAAAATCATTCTTTGTTTATCTGAAATTCAGATGCATCTGTATTTTTACTTGCTAAATCTGACAACCTGCGCTCAGGAGCAAGGCAGTCCAGGGTTTGCCTGTCAGCTCTGTTCCTGGCTGTGATGTTGGCTGTACTTCTGAGGGCTGTATTCCAGACTCCATGCAGGCTGGTCTGGTCTGAGCAGTGATCAGAGCACAGGAGGAAGGGAGAAGGTAAAGTGTTTCTGGACCATCTTTGGCAGTGGCCGCCTTTCCTCCAGGGTCCCAGCCTCTGCTACACGGCCTGCTGTGGATCTGGAGTTGCACGGGCGTGTGTCCTGTTCTTTTCACCCTAGATTGCCTGTCTGTCTGAGACTCTGTATAACCCAAGTCACACACTGTGAGCTCTGGGGGCCTGCCCTCTTTCATTCAGCGTAATGTTTTTGCGATTCATCCGTGTTGTTGTTTGTATGAGGAATTCATTCCGGTTATCTTTTTTCCAGCTTTATTGAGATATAATTGGCATTCAATATTGTGTGAGTTTAAGGTATACAACAAATCAATTTGATGCATTTGCGAGTGATTACCACCATACGTAACAACTGTCACATCACATAATTGCCCTTTCTTTTTTGTGGTTGAGAACACTGCAGGTCTACTCTTTCTAGTATGACACAGAATTATCAACTGTGCGCACCACTCTGTACATTCGATTCCCAGAACTTACTCATCTAATATCTGGAAATTTGTACCCTGAGACCAACATCACCCCTATTCCCCATCTCCCAGCCTCTGGCAGCCAACATTCCAGTCTCTTTCTGTGAGTTCAGCTTTCTTTAGATTCTACATGTAAGTGAGGTTGTACAGTACTTGTTTTTCCCTATTCAGCTTATTTCATGTAGCATAATGCCATCAAGGTCCATCCAGGTTGTTGCAGATGGTAAAACTTCTTTCTTTCACACGGCTGAATAATATTCGTGGTGTGTACATAGCCACCATATATCCTTCTTTATCTGGAGATGAACACTTGACTTGTTTTTCATGTCTTGGCTGTTGTGAATAATGCTGCACTGGACATGAGAATGCAGATCTTCAAGATCTGGTTTTCATTTCCTTAAGATATATACCCAGAAAAGTTGGATTGCAGGATTGCAATCCAAAAAAAATCTTTTCAGTTTTGTTTTTTTAAGGAAACTCCATACCATTTTCCATAATGGCTGCACCAACTTACATTTCCACCAGCGACGTACAAGGATTCCCTTTTCGGCACATCCTCACCAACACTTCCCTCTCGTCTTTCTGAGGAGTGCCGTTCCATGTGCAACGTGATCACTTCGTGCAGGTTTCATTTGCATTTCTTTTCCCTGATCATTAGTGATGCGGAGCACCTTTCCTGTACCTGTCGGCCATTTGTATGTCTTCTTTAGAAAAATGTCTTTTCCATTCCTCTGCCCATTTCTTTACTGGACTGCTTGTTGAGTTGTCTATTTCTTTTCATTGCTGAGTGGTAATCAATTGCCTGAATATATCACTTTAAAACAAACAAACAAAAAAAAAAAACACCTCTTTGTCCTGCTGACATTTGCAAGCATTTGGATTGTTTCCAGTTTGGGACTATTATGAATAGAGCTATGGAGAGTGTTAGTATGGATGTCTTTGTGTAGCACATTTTTTTTTTTAATTTCTCTTGCCTAAAAATATAGGGATAGAATGTTTGGTTGGAGAGTTAAGTGAACGTTTAATTTTAAAAGAAACTTCCAGATCTCTTTCTATAGAGTTTTGTCATGAAACTGTATACAAGCATTGAATTTCTGTTAGGATGATATGGTTTCTGATAATGAGGCTACAAATCAGAATCTCCGAGATCGTTTCAAGACCGGGGTTCTATGCTTCTCTTGGAATGCTTGTGTCATTGTCTTCCCAACGCAAAATTCTCTGGGTAATTAGGTACACAGAAGGTTGCTGAGTTAGCAAGCCCTCCCTTTTCTCAGAACATCTGCAAAGATCAGAAATAAGAGGCAAGTTACTCAGATTGCAACAGTACATTTTTTTCAGCTTTACTGAGATGTAACTGACAAGTAGAAATTGTAAGTATTTAAAGGATATACCTTGATATTTTGATAGAAGTATTCATTGTGAAATGATCATCACAATCAAGGTAAGTAATGTGTGTGTGACCTCACATAGTTAGCATGTTCTGTGTGTGTGTGTGCGTGTGATGGGAACATGTAAGATCGACCCTTTTAGGAAATCTCAGGTGTACAATACCTGTGTTGTTGCTGACTGTGAACAGATTGAACAGAATGTGGGAGGTGGACGTGAAGCTGGTGACTGCCTGGTGCATGTCATCGGCTCGGGCTTGCAGAGTGACCTGTGAGCAGGGCCTCTCTGACAGGTCACTGGGAAGCCTTCTGGTCATAGGTAACCCACGAGCCAGCCTCAGCTGGCACAGTCACTATGCCCTGTGCCTTGACCAGAGGCCTCCGTAAACAGCCAACAGCCTTGAAGACAAAGAACAGGGTGCAGTCATTCCTCCAATGCTCTATAATTTGAAAATGACCATAAACGACCCGCATAGCCATACACAAACAATGAGGCCATTTTTGGTCCAATTCCAGGAGGAAGGCAAGGCTGAAGAAGGAACTCAGGCCACACTGTCAGGCCCCCTGTGATTAGGCAGACTCTTCCCAGGTAGTTAGGTCAGGCTTCCAGCCTCAGGTACCGCAGCCACAGCGGACAGGCAGCTTCCCTCTCCAGATACTCCAACCAAACCCTAAAATTGAGCCTCCCTGGCCTGGCCTGGGTCATGTGCCCAACCCATGAGCCAATCAGGACCAAATGGATGGAACAAGCTTATTGGCTGGGCCTGACTCACGTGCCCACCTCTGAGAGGGCTGGCGTCAGTTGCACAAAAACTCCCTTGAGAGTAAAAGGGGGTGCTGACTTGAATGGAATCAAGGTGGGTATGCTGAGAAGGAGGAATGGACAAAGCAGCCTTTCTCAGCCTACCTGATGTTATGTTGGTAGATATTAGCTCATGAGAGTCGAGGCATCATGACCTTGAAAAAGTAACTTTGGAAACATGAAGACAAACTCACACAATTTTTTCCAGCAGTATGTAAAACCAGACAATGCTCAATGCTTTGTAAAACTGTGCTGAGTATATCATCATGAATATACAAAAGTCTCTCTTGAGAATTTCATAGCAATAGGCGAGAGAGACACATACCATTGGGGAAATGCCTGTTCTTTCTGCTGCGGTAAAAATGGGTAAAACAGTAAAAAAAAAAAAAAAAGAAAAGCAAAAAGTAAAATCCATCTCTTTGTCAGCGTTGCCTTTGAAAATGGCATAGAAAACACTGAGGATTTGAACAACCTAGAATTAGAAGAAAGTAAGCTGTGTGGGAGGTTTTCTGTACAACTGGTTGAGAGTATAGATTAAAAAAAAAAAACAAAACATGTCATAGTTAATGGTACTTGTTAGATTTTGTTTCAGTATAAAAATACAGAAAGACCACTATTTGTGAGCCATTAAATGAAAGATGTACCTGGGAATATATATATATATGTATATTCTCAGTAGTATATTACTTCTTTAATAACAGTAACATTTTATGGAAAAGCTGTGTAAGTAAAACCAATATGAAATAGGACAGCTCAGACCTGTGTATGTGTGTGTAAGAATTTAATACGCAATAAAAGTAGCACCACAAATTAGTGAATAAAATGTAGATTGCTAGTGACTTCCCTGGTGGTGCAGTAGTTTAGCCTCTGTGCTCCCAG
Organism: Bos grunniens; assembly: GCF_055505025.1. Taxonomy (NCBI): domain Eukaryota; kingdom Metazoa; phylum Chordata; class Mammalia; order Artiodactyla; family Bovidae; genus Bos; species Bos grunniens. Next base: position 10,348,185 of record NC_141182.1, read on the forward strand.
TGCAGGGGGCATGGGTTTGATCCCTGCTTGGGGAACTTAAGATCCCACATGCCACATAGCACAACCAAAAAGAATAATAATAATAAGAAGATAGATTGCTTCATAAATGGTATAAGGAGAACTAACTGGCTAAGACAAGATCCCTATGTAATACCTTATATAAAAGTAGACTCTGATGAATTAAAGAGGTAAAGGTGAAAGCTAAAACTATAAAGCTAATAGAAAAAATTTAGGAAGATATTTGTGGGCCAAGATAGAGGAACAAATTTTCAAAACGTGGTTCAAAGTATAAGCCAGAAAGCAACAAAATCAGTGAGTTTGACTACATCAATATTAAGGCCTTTCAATAAAAAAAAAGACACCATGAATAAAATTTCCCCCTTTTTATAAAAACCCGGGGCTTCCCTGGTGGCTCAGTGGTAAAGAATCTGCCTGCCAATGCAGGAGACACTGGTTCAATCCCTGGTCCGGGAAGATCCCACATGTTGCAGAGCAACTAATCTCCACGCACCACAACTCCTGAGCCTGTGATCTAGAACCCGGGAGCCATAACTACTGAGCCCACATGCCCTAGAGCCTGTGCTCTGCAACAAGAAAAGCCTCTGCAATGAGAAACCTGCACACTCCAACTAGAGAAAGCCTGTGCAGTAACAAAGACCCAGCACAGCCAAAAATAAATGAGAGAATTTTTTTAATAAAATAAAAATTCAAAACAGACACCCTGGGATATGACATTTACAAAGTCAAAGTGGGCAAGGACTTAATATCTAACCCAGCACCCTTCACTAGAAATATAATTTGAGCCACTTAGGTAATTTAAAACTATTCTTGTAGCCACATTTAAAAGCATAAAAATAAATGAAATTAATTTTGATAATATATTTAACCTGATATGTCCAGAATATAACCATTTCAACATAAAATCAATGTAAAAAATATTAATGAGACTCTTGCTTCCTCCTCTTCATCCTGAGTCTTTCAATCCATAAGTGTATTTCATACTTTCCCAGCATGTCTTACTTTGAAGCAGCCACATTTCAAGGGCTCAAAAGCCACATGCATTTAGTAGCCCCCATATTGGAGACACAATTACAGACTATTCACAGAACTCCTGAAGATCAGAAAGAACAGAGAGTAATCCCAGTAGGAAAAAGAACAAAAGACATCACCAGGCAACTTGTAAAAGAGGAAATCCCAAAAGCTCACAGCATCTGAAAAGATGCTGCAGTTCATAGTCATCATGGAAGTTAAAACAGTGAGATGGCATTTTATCCCTGTTAGACCGATGATTAGAAAGCTGAATCATGCCAGTTGTTGGCAAAGGATGTGAGTACCTTGGACCCTTGTGTGTGATGGTCAGGAAAACAGGGTGACATAGTGTTCTGGGGAGGAAAAAATCAGCTCTCGGTCCGGTAGAAACAGCACGCATGCCCCGTAGCCCAGCAGGGCTGCTCTCGGGTCTGTAGTTCAAAGAAGGGCTCACACAGTTTTACAAAGGGTGGGGGCACAAGGATGTCTAGGGTGTTCATTTTTTGTGTGTCGGCAGGGAGTCAGAGGCATGCTGACTACCCATTCCAGAGAGAAAGAGGGAAAATACAGGGCTTCGTACGGTGGCAGACACAGAGGGAACGGTTCAGAGGCACACGCAGCGGAATGATGGATTCTAAAGCAGGTGCTCGGTGGGGAAAGTAAGGAGATAGAATAACCATTTACATACAGTGGAAAATGCATCACACAGAACAGCAATACATATTTTGCAAGAATGTATACCCGGGGCCCCCTCCCCTCAAAAAGAAAAACCTCATGAGTACATGAGAAGCCTTGCTCGGTGGACTTGAGAATCCGGAGTGACTTGTGAGGATATCGGAGAGAAAGGTTTCACTCTCACGAGGGACCTTGGCCTGACTGGTGATGACAGTGTTATGTAACCCCTCGTCTCTACTGAGCTCCAAAAAGGAGGAAGGGAGGAGGGTGAAGAAGAGGGGGCGGGGGAAGGAAGAAGCCGCTGCTGAGGTCAGAAGAACAGCGCGTCAATGCACTGGGTGTCACCGGGGCAGTTAACTCCGGGCCTCCCACAGCTCACAGCGAGATGGGCGGAAGCCTCCAGACACCCGAGTACCCTGTGGCAGAAGCCTAGAAGAGTGTCGGGACTTAAAGAAGATACACTTTTTAAAAACAATATGACAAGTGTTTCAAATTTGCTGACGTGTTCTGCCATGATAAGTAGCTCCAAGGAATTAATAACCCAGCAAATAATTTCAAAAGTATAATCAATCTGTCACATAAAGATTCCACTCTTAATACAAATGGGAAAGAAACTGCCTTTCTAGAGAAACTCCTGCTATGGAGAGAGTGTTGGAGGGAAGCTTTTCATTGTTGTGTCCCTTTCCCTCCCCCCAGAAACTCACTTTTAAAAGTATCAGCTAGAAGAGTGCCCGTAAGTGTGTGCCTAAAATCTTGGAAGCAAACCATTCTAACCACTTACAGAATTTTCTCAAAAAGTTTTAGTAGGAGTTTAGCAGGCCAAGTTTTAGTGGGTTTTGAACCTACTTGTTAAAAATACAAAAAGAAGTACCTTCCAATTAGTTTTCAAGAGCAACATCAAGGTCAGGAAACAGGGAAATTTACTACCCAAGTGTCAACAGAAACTGCATCATTGGCGGTTGGGATTGGAAAATGATCATTACTAGAAATGGCGACCCACTCCAGTGTTCTTGCCTGGAGAATCCCAGGGATGGTGGAGCCTGCTGGGCTGCTGTCTATGGGGTCACATAGAGTCGGACCTGACTGAAGTGACTTAGCAGCAGCATCTTAAACAGAGAGCCACACATCTTTGTAGGATGTATTTTTCAGTTATGAGAAGTCTTCCAAACCATGTATTAAAATCTATTGAACCTCTGAATCAGGTCCTTAAATTTTGGTATCCAAAAAAAAAAAAAAGTGTTAATAAGGTTTAAAATGTAATGAAGCATATTCAGTCCTTCACTGTATTATCTATTTTAATACAGATAATTACGATGATAACCAAAAGGGGTTTTGTACTGTTAATACATCTGAACTTGAAAATGCATTTTGAAATGTCTCTTATGTCCTCTTTATCGTATCCTTTTTCATTTCTGTTTGCTTTATAATGTACATGATATACCTGTGCAGTGTCAGTTGTTTTTTTGTTTTTACTGATAGGTATGGGTGATCAAAAATGGAAACTGTTTCTGTTTCCTGTGACTTCTGTAACAAGTTACCATAACTAGGTTCTGATGACACAAAGTTCCTGACCTGTAGTTCTGGAGGAGAGGGCTGACCTCACTGGGCTGCGTTTCTCCTGGAGGCTTCTGGGGAGAACCGCTTCCTTGCCTTTTCCAGTTTCTAGAGGTGCCTGGAATCCTTTGGCTCCTGACCCTGCTTTTGTCTCCTTCTCAGACTGGCCCTCCTGCCCCTCTTTCACAAGGACCTTGTGATGACACTGTGTCCGCCCAAATGATCCTGGCTCATCTCCCCTGGCTCAAGGTTATTGATGCACCCACCTCTGCGAAGGCCCCTTTTCCACTTAAGGAAACATATTCAGAGGTTCTGGGAATTGGGCTGTGCACATGTTTAGGGGGACCATCGGACAGCCTGCCACAAAGACCTTGGAAGAAAGAAACTGATGGCCAAGTGGGTATGAAAGCCCCACTCCAGGGCAATTCCCACAAGGTCACTTTCCAGCCTGCACTTTGAGGGGCAGCCAGACCTCACCTTGAGCTCAGGCACGTAGCGTCTCTTTTGTCACATTTCTGTCCTTTTGACTACAAGTAATAAACCTCCTCTTGTTTAGGTAACAGGAGCTTGGGATGATGCTTTTGTTTTCTGCTGAGTCAGCTAGACCAAGTTCCAAATCTTGATTCAGGCTCTCACTCCTGTATGATCTGGATCAATTCCCCAATGCCTCTGATCCTGAGTTACTCTCTCTTTGAAACAGAGAAACTGAGATTTCCCTGGTGGTCCCGGGGTCGAGAATCCATTTTGCAGTGCAGGAAACACAAGCTCGATCCCTGGTCCAGGGACTGAGATCCCACGTGCCTCGGGGCAGCTAAGCCCATGCACCACAACTAGAGAGTCCGTGTACCCCAACGAAAGATCCTGTGTCACACAGCTAAGACCCGACACAGCCAAACAAATTAAAAAAGAGAGAAGCTAACCCAGACTTTGTGCAATGACCCAGAGACTAGGGACTACAACATATAAACTGCTCTGGCACAAGGGTCTGCTGAAGAAATGTCAGCTTCTCCTGCTCTTCCAATAAGAATTTCCATCTCTGCAAAGCCTCATCCATAAAGACCCAGAAACGAGAGCAAATGGAGTCCAAGAGTGAACGCCACTTCGCAGCGATTTCCTGTTTCGTCCAGGGATTAAGAAATACACAGCTTCATTCACAGCTTCTTCAAAGGAGTGCCAAGCGCTTCAGTGAAAGTCAGAAAACTGAGAATGAAACTCACACTTGACCGGATGATGGGTGTCAGAATCCTTTCCCTAAAAACCCCTTAAAAACAAAGGTCTTCCTAACTGAACAGCATTACGCTTTAACAATTTCCCAAATCCTCAGAACATGAACAAAGTCAGGCAGTATTCGTTCAACAGAGTGCCGTGACTCCCTTCTGAGACCTCTAAAGGGGAGGGGTGGGCACCTTTCCACAGATGGGCCTCCTTTCCAAGGAAACATCTTCATTTTCCTGCTCTGTGAAGTGGGGCTTGTCCAAACCCCTGTTCCTGCCAAAGGCTTTTTCTTTCATGCAGTAACATCCCCCTCTGCTGGAACTTGGAGGTTTTGCTACAGTATTTATTGCCTGCGGACTAAGTTGCTCTTTGCCACACCATGAGCTGTAGCCCACCAGGCTCCTCTTCCATGGGATTTCCCAGGAAAGAATACTGAAGTAGGTTGCCATTCCCTTCTCCAGGGGATTTCCTGACCCAAGGATTGAAGCCGCATCTCTTTACATCTCCTGCATTGGCAGGCAGGTTCTTTACCACTCGCACCATCTGGGAAGCCCCTACAGTATTTATTAAGAACAGATAAAAACTGAACATAGGATGCCTTTTGCAGCCAAAGGAGTAGTTCCTAAACTTCCTGTGTGTCAGAAGCTTCCCAGGTGCTGGGAATTTTTTGTGGAGATTTATTTGTACCCTCATGCCCATCTCCTAAGATTGTTGTTGTTGTCGTTGGCTGCATCAGTCTTAGCTGTGGCATGCAGGATCTTTCATTGTGGAGTTGGGGCTTCTCTCTGGTTGTGGCCCTCAGGTCCCATGGCAAGTGGGATCTGCATATGGGACCTTCATCCCCTGACCAAGAATCAAACCCGTGTACCCTGCATTGGAGGCAGATTGTCAACCACTGGACCACCAGAAAGGTCCCTCGCCTAAGACTGAGAATGAATAAGGATGGAGTGGGGCCCAGATCCACATTTAAACCCACCCGCCTCCAGTCCCAGTGAGTTCGACACACGTGGACTTCTCAGGAGAAGTTCTGATGAATTTCTGATGAAAGAGGATAGTGTGGTGGGAAAATGTGGATGGATATCAGGGTTTTCAGAAAATGGGGAGTTTCTCAAGCTCCTGTATCTTCTGTATCTTCTCATTTCAGCTTTATTGGGCTATATTGATATATTGAAAACTGCACATATTTAATGCACACATTTTGATGAATTTCGACACATACATGCATCTGTGAAACGATCAGTGCAATCAGAGTAATAATCATATCTATCACTTCCAAATGTTTCCTTGTAACCTGTTTCTTTTTCTTTTTTTTTTTTTTTTCATGGTGATATTGGTGAAACTCGGCCTCTGTTCACTGGTGCCGAACAGAAATGCAGAGACAGTTTTGGGTGAAGTGGAAAAGAATGGCTTTGTGGCTTTGCCAGGCAGAGGGGCAGGCTAATGCCCTCAGGACTGTGTGTCTCCCCTGGAGGAGGCAGTGAGGAGTCTATGAAGTTCAAAGAGCAGGGCATGGTCAACTTTTGGAAACTCTTCTGATTGATTGGTGGTGAGGTAATCAGGAGTCAGCATCATCAACCTTCTGCTGGGGTCTACATGCTTGTGGGCAGCATGCAGGCAACTTCTCCCACCTGGTGGGGGTTTCAATATCTGCAAAACAGTTCAAAGGACATGGCCCAGAATATTTATCTCTAGTCTTTAAGGAAGAGCTAAAGGTCCTTGACTTTGTTTAATGGCTAAAGTATTGTTCTTTTGTCTTGCTTGACTGTTTTCCTTTCTTTCTGCATTTTCTCACTTCTCCACTTTTATGTATTCTCTGCCTAAAGCTTTTCTGCAGACTAAAGGCAGGTGGAGGACATAGTGGGCGTCTGTTCTGGGGAGGCCTCGTAGGGCCCTGCTGGGTTACAGTAAGAACACTTGGCATGAGACCTACCCTGTTTAAATGCACAGTACAGTCTTGCTAACTGTAGGCACTGTGTCCTGCCGTAGGTCTCTAGAACTTTCTCATCTTGCGTAACTGAGACTTTAAATCAACTGAAACTTCCATTTTCTAGCAACTTCCCGTTTCCTTCACCCCTCAGTCCCTGGAAACCATCAGTCTATTTCCTGCTTCTGTGAGTTTGATTGTTTTAGACGCCTCATATAAACGGAATCATGAGGAATTTATCCTTCTGTGTCTGGCTTATTTAACAGAGCATGATGTCCTCCCCGGTGGCTCCGTTGGTAAAGAGTGCGCCTGCAATGCAGGAGACCTGGGTTCGATCCTTGGGTTGGGAAGATCCCCTGAAGAAGGAAATGGCTACTCACTCCAGTATTATTGCCTGGAGAATTCCATGGACGGAGGAGCCTGGCGGGCTACCGTCCACAGGGTCGCAGAGAGTCGGACAGGACTGAGCAACTAACATACATAACCTCCTCCAGGTCCATCCACATTGTTCCAAGTGGCAGGATTTCCTTCCTGTTTTAAGGTTGAATATATTGCCTTGTACGTGTACACCCCAGCTTCTTCATCCATTCGTCTGTCAGCAGTCATTGGGGTTGTTTCCATAGCGTGGCTTTTATGAATAACACCGCAGTGAACAAGGGGGCACAGGTGTCTCTGCCAGACCCTGATTCCAGTTATTTTTTTTATTTTTTTTAATTTTATTGGAGTATAGTTGATTTACAATGTTGTATTAGTTTCATGTACATGTAGCAAAGTGAATCAGTTACATGTATACATATAGCCACTCTTTTTTTTTTAAGATTCTCCTCCCAGATAGCTCATTCGAGTATTGAGTAGAGTTCGCTATGCTATACAGCAGCTCCTTATTAGTTACCTGTTTTATATATAGTGGTGGGTATGTCACTCCCAATCTCCCAATTTATCCCTGATAACCATAAGTTGGTTTTCTGTATCTGTGACTCTACTTCTGTTTTGTAAATGAGTTCATATGTACCCTTTTTTTTTTGGTTCCACATATAAGCAATATCATATGACATTTGTCTTTCTGTGTCTGACTTATTTCACTGTGACAATCTCTAGGTCCATCCATGGGCTCTGGTTTCTCCTCATCCTCACCAGTGCCTGGGGTCTCTTGTCTCTTTGACACCAGCCCTCCTGGGTGGTGTGAGGTGGTGTCTCGCTGTGGTTTTGATTGGCATTGCCCTGATGACGAGTGATGCTGAGTACCTTCCCATGGGTCTGTTGGCCATGTGTATATCTTCTTTGGAGTAATGTCTCTTCAGGTCCTTGACCATTTTTTTTAAGTCTGTGTGGATTTTTTTACAATATTGCTTCTGTTTTATGTTTTGCTCCTTTGGCCACAAGGCAAGTGGGATCCTGGCTCTCTCTGATCAGAGCTCTCTGACCAGCTCTCGAACTTACACTCCCTGCATTAGAAGGTGAAGTCTTAACCCCTGGACCACCAGGGAAGTCCCCTTTGACCATTTTTTAATCATGTTATTTTTTTTGTACTGAGTTGTAGGCATTTCTTCGGAGAAGGCAATGGCACCCCACTCCAGTACTCTTGCCTGGAAAATCCCATGGGCGGAGGAGCCTGGTAGGCTGCAGTCCATGGGGTTGCTAAGAGTCGGATACAACTGAGCGACTTCCCTTTCACTGTTCACTTTCATGCATTGGAGAAGGAAATGGCAACCCACTCCAGTGTTCTTGCCTGGAGAATCCCAGGGACGGGGGAGCCTGGTGGGCTGCCGTCTATGGGGTCGCACAGAGTCAGACACAACTGAAGCGACTTAGCAGCAGCAGCAGCAGTAGGCATTTCTTATGCATTTTTTTGTATTAACCCCTTTTTGGGTATTTGGTTTTGCAGATATCTTCTCCCACCCCATAGCTGGCCTTTCACTCTGCTGTTGCTTTTTCTTTTTTTTTTTTTTCTAATTTTATTTTATTTTTAAACTTTACATAATTGTATTAGTTTTGCCAAATATCAAAATGAATCCGCCACAGGTATACATGTGTTCCCCATCCCGAACCCTCCTCCCTCCTCCCTCCCCATACCATCCCTCTGGGCCGTCCCAGTGCACCAGCCCCAAGCATCCAGCATCGTGCATCGAACCTGGACTGGCAACTCGTTTCCTACATGATATTTTACATGTTTCGTTGCCATTCTCCCAAATCTTCCCACCCTCTCCCTCTCCCACAGAGTCCATAAGACTGTTCTATACATCAGTGTCTCTTTTGCTGTTTCATATACAGAGTTATTGTTACCATCTTTCTAAATTAATGGATAAGAAAGCTGTGGTACATATACACAATGGAGTATTACTCAGCCATTAAAAAGAATACATTTGAATCAGTTCTAATGAGGTGGATGAAACTGGAGCCTATTATACAGAGTGAAGTAAGCCAGAAGGAAAAACATAAATACAGTATACTAACGCATATATATGGAATTTAGAAAGATGGTAACAATAACTCTGCTGTTGCTTTTGCTGGGCAGAAGCCTTTCAGTCTGATGTAGTCCCACTTGTCTATATTTGCTTTGGTTCCTGTTCTTTTAGTGTCATATCTAAGGAATCAAGATTTCCATGCATGAAAATCAACACGAAATGGATCAAAGACTTGAATGTAACACCTGAAACTGTAATAATCCTACATGAAAACATGAGGGGAAATCTTCCTGACATTGGTCTTCTTGAAGGAAGAACAAAAAAAATGGAAAAGAGGACATATGAAAAATAATAATAATAACTGTAGCAGTTTCCTAAGGCTTCTGTAACAAATTACCACAGACTTGTGTGTGTTAGTCATTCAGTCATGTCTGACTCTTTGTGACCCCTTGGACTTTAGCCCGCCAGGCTCCCCTGTCCATGGAATTCTCCGGGCAAGAATAATGGAGTGGGTTGACAGTCCCTTCTCCAAGGGATCTTCCCAACCCAGGGATCAAACCCAGGTCTTCTGCATTGCAGGTGGATTCTTTACCATCTAAGCCAGCAGGGAAGCTGTGGTTTTAAACAACAGAAATGTATTCCCCTCTGGTTCTGGAAATCACAAACCTCAGGGAGTGTTTGGGGAACTGGAGGTGATGGCGTTGCGGGGCTGGGAAGTGGCCCGGTCACAGAGGGCTTTCTCCAGGTCAGGGGTTCCAGATGTTCAGCAGTAGGGTGGGCAGCATCCCCACGGGCAGTGCAGCCTGGGCAGGCGCCCTGCATCCCAGACTCACTCTGACCACATCACCCCTTCTTCTCCTCATCCCCTCCAAAAGTGTCTCAGAATGCAACCGAGAGTGATGTGATGGTTAATATGCGGGTCAGCGTGACCCTACTGTTTCTACAGGGCTGCAGTGCTTGAAGCTTAAACCTACAATCTATAGTTTTCACACACGTCTGTGTAATCCATTCCAATAAAAATACAGAGCTTTTCTGACATCTGAGAAGACTCTCGTCCCAGGGAATACAGACACACACACCCCACCATCACTGCTGTGACCTCTGTTTTGACTTCTGTTGCCATCGATTAGATCTTCCTGATCTTTCGTTTATTTCATTGATATAAATGGAATATTCATCATTGTGTCTGGGTCTTTTTACCCATTGATTTGTAACTTTGTAAAATTTTATTTATTTTTTAAATTATTCTTGGCTGTTCTGGGTCTTCATTGCCACACGGGCTTTTCTCTAGCTGCTGCGTATGGGCTTCTCATTGTGGTGGCCTCTCTCGTTATGGAGCACAGGCTCAAGGGATCTCAGGCTGCAGGAGTTGCAGCTCCCAGGCTCTAGAGCGCAGGCTCAATAGTTATGGCCCACAGGCTTAGTTGTCCCGAGGCATGGGGTATCTTCCTGGAGCAGGAATCGAACCCGTCGCCTACATTGGCAGGTGGATTCTTTCCCACTGGGCCACCAGGGAGGCCCCTGTAACATGTTTTTTGTTTTTTTTTTTTTTAGTGCTAAGTAGTTTTCCGATTGTATGAATAGATTGCAGCTTATCACTCCCATGCTGATGAATATTTGGGCTATTTACAGTTTGTGCTATTATAAACACTCTTATATATATATATACTTTTATTCGTATTTCTCCAGCCATGGCGAGCAGGGTCTGCTCTTTAGCTGTGGTGTGCAGGCTTCTCACTGCGATGGCTTATCCTGTTGTGGAGCATGGGCTCTAGAGCGTGCGGGCTCAGTAGTTGTGCCTTGTGGGCTTCAGTAGTTGCGGCTCCCAGGCTTTAGAGCACTGGCTCAGTAGCTGTGGGACACGGGCTTAGTTGCTCTGTCGTACGTGGAATCTTCCTGGATCAGAAATCCAACCCTTGTCTCCCACATTGACAGGCAGATTCTTTACCACTGAGCCACCAGGGAAGCCCTGTAAACATTCTTATATAGACCTTTCAGAAATTTCTAATTAAAAAAAAATATTTTTAAGTCATATGAAAACAGCCATGTTCTAACTTTTCCTGGTAACACATGATTTGGAATACAACTTGCAACTGCTCCAAACTGCAAATGCCGTTAACTCTGAACCGGTGCTGAAAAATCTGTTTTGTGCGACTGAGAGTGTTGACAGGCTCTGAGCAGGAGAGCGATGGAGTCATTTAGAAGTTCTGAACGATCCCTCTGGTGGCTGCACACCAGCATTTCTGTGACCGAATCGATGCCCTGGGTTAGGGCAGCCCTGTGCTTGGCAGCTGAAAACACAGAGTGTGATGTTGAGAAAAGAGAATGTCCACTATCGTTCGTGCGCTTGCTTTGCTTTTTCACTCCTGCCATTTCTCATCCCGTTTTGGCAAAGCCTACAGCTGGAATGAAACTTTCAGCTCAAGGAGCAGATTTGTTTCTCTTTGCCCTGCATCTGTCAGTAAGGATATCCACTCAGAAAACTGATGTCCCGTCCCACGGTGACAGCGCTCCCCTTTCATGCACACAGCCAGGTGCTGGGGAGAGCGTAGAGCAGAGTCCTTGCCGCCGGCAGCCTGTGCAGACGAGCTGGGTACCGGCCACCTGTCACTGCCTCCTGGCAGAAGAAGACACGCAGAGCAATGCCGGTTTGGCCCAAGGACCCAATCTGAAAATGGAGGCAAGGGGTTGGCTCAGGCTCAGAGGATGAAGAACATGTAATGGGAGGTTTGGGGGAGATGTCCTTGGAGCCATCTCTACATCTCCTTCCACTGCTTTTGGAAAGCAGTGCTTTGCGGCCCAGCTCCATCTGGCCGTGGCTGATGGGATGAGGGCTGCTCCCAGGCTTCAGCATCTGGAAATGGCTCAGAGATGCCGCTCAGCCTCTGCTGGTGTGTCCCTCATGGGACACTTGAACTGGAAGAGGACTGCACGTTGCCAACAAATGCCACAGGCCAGGCAGAAAGCCAAGACACAGGTGGTCCCTGCTTTGTGGAACCAACGTCCGAGTGGGGGAGAGAGAGACGAAAGTCAAATTGAAAATAAATCAATAGCATAACCGCGCATTTGTGATAGGTGTGCTATGGTGGAAACAAAAGGCTTCAAGGAGATGGTTTTGATAAGGATGGGCCTCTGGAAGATGAAAGGCTGTGATGGAGCCAGCCATCTGACAAGTGGGGAGGCATGGTCCAGGCAGGGAGGAGACACATCGCCACGAGTGTGCTTCATGCCCATGACCTCACCCCTGTAGCCAGCATCCAGGCCGAGAAACAACACGACCGCCCCCCCCCACCCTCCGCCAAAGCCCCAGGCACATCTCATCCCAGTCGTCTGTCTTCCCTCATCCCTGGGTGACCTCCGTCCTGGCTTCTGACAGTAGCGGTTGGTTTTGACAGTTATTGAACTTTATGCAACGCAGTCTAAACCACACAACTCAGATGGGACCTGAACCCCCAGTCTTTTAACTGAGATCACACCTGATCTCAAGACCTACTGAAGCTCAGGTTCCTGATGTCTCATCGTAGGGAGAATTCAGTGAGAGACAAAGTGAGAGATAAGAAATAGATTTGTTTAGAGACAGACACTCCACAGACAGAGTATAGGCTGTCTCAGAGAGTGAGAGGCCCTGAAATATGGGGCGGCTAGTTTTTATGGGTTGAATAATTTCATAAGCTAATGAGTGGGAGGATTATTCCAACTATTTGCGGGGAAGGGGTGGCGATTTCCAGGAATTTGGGCTACCACCTTACTTTTGGGCCCTTTATAGTCAGGCCTTGGAACTGTCCTGACGTCTGTGAGTATGTCTTTTAGCTGATGTGTTTCAGTGGGCATACAGTGAGGCTCAAAGTCCCCTGGAAAGCGAATCTTCCACCATCCTGTGCCTAGTCGGTTCTAATCAGTTTTATGTCATATGCTCAGTGTCTCTATGCCCGTTCCTTCCTGTTTCATCATCACTCGTTGGCTTCTTTCACTCCATACTGTATTTGGGTATTTCTCCATATTGTTGCATGAGGCAGAATCTGCTCATTCTCATCGCTGTGGAGTATCCCACTGTGTGACATTTCATGCTTTATGTATCCATTCTGCTGTTGATAGGAGTGATGGACAGACTCTAACCCCCTCCCCTTAACAGTGGGCAGGGTGTCTAAATCAATTGTTGTTGTTGTTCAGCCGCCCAGTCGAATCCAACTCTTTGTGACCTCACGGACTGCAGCATGCCAGGCCTCCCTGTCCCTCACCATCTCCTGAGTTTACCCAAGTTCATGTCCATTGCATCAGTGATGCCACACAACCATCTCCTCCTCTGACACCCCCTTCTCCTCCTGCCCTCAGTCTTTCCCAGCATCAGAGACTTTTCCAATGAGTCGGCTATTCACATCAGATGACCAAAATACTGGAGCTTCAGCTTCAGCATCAGTCCTTCCAACAAGTATTCGGGGTTGATTTCCCTTAAGATTGACCGGTTTGATCTCCTTGCTGTCCAAGGGACTTTCAGGGGTCTTCTCCAGCACCACAGCTGGAAGGCATCAATTCTCTGACTCAGTTGTAGCCAACAGAATACAACAAGACTTCCCTCACATCTGTAGGTTATGTAGGATGGAGACTGCCATCTGGCAAGGAAACCATCTCTTGCTGGCTCTGCAGAGGCCCGTGTGACAAGGAACTGAGAACACCCTCCAGCTGACAGCCTGTGAGAAACAGAAGCCTCAGGGTTACAGCCACAAAATTCTAAACTCTGCCAATGACCATGTTGGAAGCACTTGAGCTCAGAGGCAAACCCTTCCCCAGTCGAACCTTGGAATGAGACCACTGCCCAGCAGACACCTGACTGAGCTTGCTGAGATTCTGAAGCAAAGCCCAAATTCCTGACTCACAGAAGCTGTAGACCAATAATGTATGTTGTTTTGAGCCACTAATTGTGTGGCCATTCATTATGCAGCAGGAGAAGGCAAATACAATGTACGTTTGGGTCGCATCCAGGTCTGGGCTTTTAAACTGCCGGGCTGCAGTGCACATTCTGCTGCTGCTGCTGCTGCTGCTGCTGCTGCTAAGTCACTTCAGTCGTGTCCAACTCTGTGCAACCCTATAGATGGCAGTCCACCAGGCTCCCCCGTCCCTGGGATTCTCCAGGCAAGAACACTGGAGTGGGTTGCCATTTCCTTCTCCAATGCATGAAAGTGAAAAGTGAAAGTGAAGTCGCTCAGTCGTGTCCGACTCTTAGCGACCCCATGGACTGCAGCCTACCAGGCTCCTCCCTCCATGGGATTTTCCAGGCAGGAGTACTGGAGTGGGGTGCCATTGCTTTCTCCAGCAGTGCACATTCTAGGATGTGCCTTTTGGTGAACACGCTGAGCACTTCTGCTTGGTACATACCAGGGAGGGAATTTCTGGGTCATATCCGTACATTCAGCTCTAGAAAATTCTGCCAACAGGTTTACCAACCAAGTTACATTTACATCAGTGAAGATGGGAGTCAAACCCAGGTGTGCCCAGCTCAGAAACCTTCTTGTTTTCCTACAGTCTCTGTTTCCTAAGCTCCCTGACAAGTGGTCCTTACAACAGGAAGACAAGTGTCTCCTCTTAGTAGCTTTAAGTGAGCAAAGCTTCCATGTGTAAAGTACTTTACAGGCAACATATCTTTTCACATGCATATCTCATTGAATTCCCACAACTTCCATTAAAGAGGGTATTGATGTTTTTATTCCCCACTTACAAATGGGAAAACTGAACCCAGTAAAGGTTAAGAATTTCCCTGAAACCAGATAAACCACAAGTGTCTGAAGTCATGTGTTCTGGGCCCAGAACTTTCCACTACATCATGCCTATTTCTTTCTTCTCTCTTCCCTTCTTTTTGTCCCTTCCTTTTTAAAGATATCACAGCCTATGTCAGGATTTGGAATGGGCCATATCCAAGAACAACTTTTGTTTCCTTGTTTCAATTGCATTCATCTGCATAGAGACATTGGTCAGGTTCTGCTTGTTTGACATTAGAAATGTCATAATTCTGAGTCTCAGTCTCATCATTTAATCCCAATTCTCTGAAGCATCTTCTGTTTCTCTAACAAATGTTTGGAGGGCATCTTAGAATGGATCCTCTTCACAATTTAATTAGGAAGTGTTTTAATTTCAAAGCTACACATGTATTTCTAGGCAGCTCAGATCTAGTCCGTATTTATCAGATCAGATCAGATCAGATCAGTCACTCAGTCATGTCTGACTCTTTGCGACCCCATGAATCGCAGCACGCCAGGCCTCCCTGTCCATCACCAACTCCCGGAGTTCACTGAGACTCACATCCACTGAGTCAGTGATGCCATCCAGCCATCTCATCCTCTGTCGTCCCCTTCTCCTCCTGCCTCCAATCCCTCCCAGCATCAGAGTCTTTTCCAATGAGTCAACTCTTCGCATGAGGTGGCCAAAGTACTGGACTTGCAGCTTCAGCATCATTCCTTCCAAAGAAATCCCAGGGCTGATCTGCTTCAGAACGGACTGTTTGGATCTCCTTGCAGTCCAAGGGACTCTCAAGAGTCTTCTCCAACACCACAGTTCAAAAGCATCAATTCTTCAGCGCTCAGCTTTCTTCACAGTCCAACTCTCACATCCATACATGACCACAGGAAAAACCATAGCCTTGACTAGACGAACCTTTGTTGGCAAAGTAATGTCTCTGCTTTTGAATATGCTATCTAAGTTGGTCATAACTTTCCTTCCAAGGAGTAAGCGTCTTTTAATTTCATGGCTGCAGTCACCATCTGCAGTGATTTTGGAGCCCAGAAAAATAAAGTCTGACACTGTTTCCACTGTTTCCCCATCTATTACCCATGAAGTGATGGGACCAGATGCCTGATCTTCGTTTTCTGAACCAACTTTTTCACTCTCCACTTTCACTTTCAAGAGGCTTTTTAGTTCCTCTTCACTTTCTGCCATAAGGGTGGTGTCATCTGCATATCTGAGGTTATTGATATTTCTCCTGGCAATCTTGATTCCAGCTTGTGTTTCTTCCAGTCCAGCGTTTCTCAGGATGTACTCTGCATATAAGTTAAATAAGCAGGGTGACAATATACACCCTTGACATACTCCTTTTCCTATTTGGAACCAGTCTGTTGTTCCATGTCCAGTTCTAACTGTTGCTTCCTAACATGCATACAAATTTCTCAAGAGGCAGATCAGGTGGTCTGGTATTCCCATCTCTTTCAGAATTTTCCACAGTTTATTGTGATCCACACAGTCAAAGGCTTTGACATAGTCAATAAAGCAGAAATAGATGCTTTTCTGGAACTCTCTTGCTTTTTCCATGATCCAGCGGAGGTTGGCAATTTGATCTCTGGTTCCTCTGCCTTTTCTAAAACCAGCTTGAACATCTGGAAGTTCACGGTTCATGTATTGCTGAAGCCTGGCTTGGAGAATTTTGAGCATTACTTTACTAGCGTGTGAGATGAGTGCAATTGTGGGGTAGTTTGAGCATTCTTTGGCATTGCCTTTCTTTGGGATTGGAATGAACACTGACCTTTTCCAGTCCTGTGGCCACTGCTGAGTTTTCCATATTTATAATCTTATTGAACATGCAAAGCAGTAACAGATGTGTGCTGGACACCTACAGTGTGCCAAGCTGTCAGCAGCAAAGGTGCTTAAGTATTCTGAAAAGTGACAGGCCTCAGCCTCACACACCTCTGTCCACAGAGTGCTCGTACCAGTTATCTACCGCTGAGTAACAAATGAGTCAAAACTCTGTGGCTTGAAACCACCAATGACAATTTGCCTCTCATTGTCTGAGTGGGTCAGGAACTGGGGAAGGGCTTGTCTGAGCAGGTGGCTCTTGTGTGGTTTTAATCTAGTGGTGGCTAGAACTAAAATGGAGAAGGCAATGGCAAGCCACTCCAATACTCTTGCCTAGAAAATCCCATGGATGGAGGAGCCTGGTAGGCTGCAGTCCATGGGGTCGCTACTAGTTGGACACGACTGAGCAACTTCACTTTCACTTTTCACTTTCATGCATTGGAGAAGGAAATGACAACCCACTCCAGTGTTCTTGCCTGGAGAATCCCAGGGACAGGGGAGCCTGGTGGGCTGCCATCTATGGGGTCTCACAGAGTTGGACACGACTGAAGCGACTTAGCAGCAGCAGCAGCAGAACTAGAACAGCAGGTATGCTAAGTCGCTTTAGGCGTGTCAGACTCTTTGCGACACTATGGATGATAGCCCGCCAGGCTCCTCTGTCTGTGGGATTTCTCAGGCAAGAATACTGGAGTGGATTGCCATTTCCTCCTCCAAGAACAGGGGTTTGGAGTAAATGGTGGCTGGCCAAGGACATCAATTTCTCTGTCTCCCCCTCCTCTCTTCCCCTCCCTGTCTCCCTCCCTCCCTTTCTCTCCCCAACCCCTTTCATGTTATCTCAGAGCTTCTCCATGTGGTCTCTCCACATGGGCTGGCTTGGGCTTCCTCACAATATGGCAGCCTCGTGCCAGCTGAAGGCTCTACGAGCGAGTGTTCCAGTGACAATGAGGAGGCTGCCTGGCCTTTTGTGCCCCAGTCTTGGAAGTCATGCAGCAACACTTCCACCACATTCTTTTGACAGCACTACACTGTGTCAGATGAGTCCTCTGGCAAGCAGCCACTGGGATGGAGCTTAGAGTCCAAGAGGTCTGCTGTGGGTAGCATCTGAAAGAGAACAGAGTGGGAGGCAGAATGGGGCAGCAAAAGCTTTCAGACCACAGTGTAGATCTGATACTTTTGAGGGGAAGAGGGTGGGAGTGTGCAGGATGGGGCAGGAAGAGCCACTGAGGGTGGTGCATATGGGAGGTGTGGCCAACCCTACCTCCCCGGACTCAGGACCAAAGGTTGTCTGCTGGGAGACGCCCATGTTGGGAAACACCAAGCCCTGGACTTCTGCCCTGCTGAGTCATGGGCAGGGCCGCCCAGGAAGAGTGTGGCCTTGGTCTGAAAGCTGAAGTGTGCAGTGCAGGCACTAACAGTTTCAGGCATCAGCTACAGTCTTCCTTGCAGCTGAACACTGAGTTCTTTCTTGAAGGGAGATCTGAGCAGTGAACTGCATGGCTACTCCACACGCCCACTCAGATTCAAGGAGAGGAGAGTTAGAGTTAGGATAGGAATTATCTCCACTGTCTTTGGAACATACCACCTGCTGCAATCCATGGGGTTATATACTGCATGTAGGAAATGATATTGGGGAGAGATGAATATCTTATGCCTTGGAATTGGCCAGAAATGGGGTGATTGGCACTTCACTAACTAGCTGTGTGACTTTGGACACATTACCTTACCTGCCTGAGCCTCAGTTTTTTCATCTGTGAAACGGGAAAGTAATAAAGCCCCTCCTTCAGGGTTATCTGAGAGTTAGACGAGATGAAACATGTGAAAGACTTTGCACTTTTCCTAGCATGTAGTCAGTGCTCTGAAACATGAATATCATCACCGTCAGTACCGACCATCAAGAAATGGTGACCATCTATGACCACTCAGTCTAAGCAGTGAGTGACCACATATGTTGCAGAAGCCTCAGGAATGTGATGTCCAGAGACAGGAACTGAGACCCCACAAAGTATTTCACACCAGCGTGGGTCTTGATGAGAACACTGAGTTCCCAAGAAGAGATTGAACTGAGTTTAATACAGTTACTAATGGAGATCCAACCAGTCCATTCTGAAGAAAATCAGCCCTGGGATTTCTTTGGAAGGACTGATGCTAAAGCTGAAACTCCAGTACTTTGGCCACCTCATGTGAAGAGTTGACTCATTGGAAAAGACTCTGATGCTGGGAGGGATTGGGGGCAGGAGAAGAAGGGGACGACAGAGGATGAGATGGCTGGATGGCATCACTGACTCGATGGTCGTGAGTCTGAGTGAACTCTGGGAGTTGGTGACGGACAGGGAGGCCTGGTGTGCTGCGATTCATGGGGTCGCAAAGAGTCGGACACAACTGAGCAACTGAACTGAATTGAACTGAATATTAAAGCAGGAAACGTGAGACGTTCAGGCACCCTGAGCTGTCTGTATGCAGTGGCTGAGCTCTGTTCATACTTGTAACAAACACGGGGGGCCAAGGGCTGGCACAGAGCCAACACCTCCAAGTGTTCACCCTGTCAAATCACACTGGATAAAGAGTAACATGTAGCTTCCTGGAAGATGCACAAGTTATGAAGCCAGATAAATATAGGTTCTTTTTTTCCCATCCAGAATGGAAATGAAAACACTGTGGCTTTTCATTACTGTTAAAACTCATGCTACCTCACTGTAATTTTTTTTAATCCAGCAACTCAAAAATAGAGTTTTAAAAAATATTTTAAAGTTTTTTTTTTTTTTAGAGCCATCACCCAGAAATAACTTAGCGTTAACATTTTGGTGAACTTTTTTTCAGAATGCTTTGTTTTGTCTTTTAAAATAAAAATAGATTCATGGTATAATAGTGTTTTGAAACGAGATCTTTGTCTTGTGGGCAACATGTGATCCTCATGAGGGAGGCTGCCCTGGGTGCCCACAGAATGTCATCCTCCATATATGTCCACACCCTAACCCCTGGAAGCTGTGAATATGTTACATTACATATGGCAAAAGGGAACTAAGGTGGCAGATGGAATTATGGTTGCTAATCAACTCGGTGTATGTATATGCACCCAATCTTCTTTATCCATTCCTCTGTCAACAGGCACTTAGGTTGCTTCCACGCCTTGTCTGTTGTGCATACTGCTGCTGTGAACACAGGGGTGCCTGTACTTTTTTGAATTATAGTTTTGTTCAGATATAAGGAATGGAATATTGCTAAAAATCCCCCGTATGATTCTGAAGTGCAGCAGTTTGAGAACCATTAGTCTAGAGCAGTGGTCCTCCACAGTGGGAAGGCAGCTGGTTCCCCCAGGGGACATTTGGTAATGGCCAGAGACATTTTCGGTTGTTGACTGGAGCTACTATTGGTATCTAGTGTGTAGGGGCCAGGATGCACGGGATGGCTCTGCGTCACACAAACACAATATGTCTGTCGTGTCAAGGGTGAGAGGCTCTCCAGGGACACATGTGCCCCAGGACCTGGAGATGTGTCTAAGAATGTTCATGGTAGTGCTGCAACAGCAAAAACAAACCCACCTGTGTGCATGCGTGCTCAGTCATGTTCAACTCTTTGTGACCCCATGGACTGTAGCCCACCAGTCTCCTCTGTCCATGGGATTTTTCAGGCAAGAATACTGGAATGGGTTACCATGTCCTCCTCCAGGGGATCTTCCTGACCCAGGGATCGAACCCATATCTCCGGCATCTCCTGCAGTGCAGGCTGATTCTTTACTGCTGAGCCAAACACACCTGGATGCAAATCAAATAAAAGGAGAAATCCACATTCGTATATTCACAGCACAGACAACTCGGAGAACAGCTAGTAGGGAGAGAGGCATGAACACACCAGCGCTGAGAGGGCAGAGCCCTCCCTGGGGAGGTGGGGTCTCCAGGAGCTGTGTCTGTCTGCCCAGGGAGCCCTGGAGAGCTTACAAGTCTCTCTCTACTCTAGGTTTCTTGGTTAGTTTGACAATTCATGGGAAATTTTATCCTATTTGGTCGTTTTTAAGTAATCTGGGCAACTCCAGTAAAGAAAAAAATCAGTATGCATGAAAATATTTCCTGCAGCAGGATCTATATATTAGCAGGAAAAAAAAATTAGAAGCTGTGTAAATATCCAGAAATGGCAGAGCGATTAAGAGATTATGGTACATCAACTCAATTGAATGTTATGCAGCCATTAAAAAGGATGATTATGAAGGTGATTTAGAAACATGGGAGATGTTTGTGATGTGATGGGAAGTAAAAAAGAACAGGAAATAAACAGCACAAACACAGTGATTACAACTCAGAAAAATGTGTTGGCCTGTGGACAAATACTGGAAGGATTTGCAGAAATAAAAACTGCCGTAATTAAGATGCTAGAATTATGGGTGATTTTTTTTTTCCAAAAAAATTTTTAGCTCTTTTTTTATGCTTAAAAGTAGATATCTTTCGGGCTTCCCCAGTGGCTCAGTGGTAAAGAATCGGCCTGCCAATGCAGGAGATGCAGATTCGATCCCTGGGTGGCGAAGGTCCCCTAGAGAAGGAAATGGCAGCCCACTCCAGTATTCTTGCTGGGAAATCCCATGGACAGAGGAGCCTGATGGGCTACAGTCCATGGGATCACAGAGTCAGACATGACTTAGTAACTAACAACAACAGATATCTTTTGGGACAGCTGCCAAGCCCATAACCCTCTCCTCCGAATACTGTGTCCCTTCCCAAAAGGGTACATCCCCCAGTCCCATTACCTTTTATCCTAGCCTGGTCACTTAATCCAAGATGGATCAATCAGATTCTCTGAACTGAAATTGGGTAGAGAGATGCAAATCCTTCTGAGATGGTCCCTTTTTTTTTTTTTTAAAATAAAATCCACATAACATAAAATTAATTTTTATTTTAACCATTTTTTTTTCTTTCCACTTTCACTGTGATATTATTGACAGAAGTTTAAGGTGTACAGCATAATGATTTGACTTACTTACATCATAGAATGATTCCCACAATAAATTTAGTGAACATCCATTACTGCATATAAATTAAAAAAGAAGTAGGAAAAGAATTTCCCCTTATGATGAGAACTCAGGATTTACTCTTTAATAGCAGCTTTCATATGGGACATACAACGGTGTTAATTACATTTATCATGTTGTACCTTACAGCCCTCGTACTTATTTATCTTACAAGTGGAATTTTGTGCCTTCTGACTACCTCCATCCCTGCCTCTGGAAACCACCAATCTGGTCTTTTTTTCCTTTGAGTTTGCTTTTGAAGTATAACTGACCTCCAACACTGTGTTAGCTCCTATTACACAACATAGCGATTCAGTGTTTCTCTACTTCACAAAATGACCACGGCAAGTCTAGTTACCATCTGTCTCCACACAAAGATATTACATAACTATTGACTATATCCCTCAACGCTGTACATTTCATACATGTGCCTCATTCATTTCCTACCTGGAAGTTTGAGCCTCTTTCAGCCATTTTAAAGTGTGCAGTTTGGGAGGTTTTAGTACATTCATGTTGTGCAGTCATCATCACTGGATAATTCCACATCATTTCCATCAGCCAAAAAGAACTCCACACCCATGAACTGTGACTACCAATTCTCCCCTCCCACAGTGCTAGGCAACCATTAATTTACTTTCTGTCTGTATAGACTTTTGTAGAGACTTGTTCTAGAGATTTCACATAAATAGGATCCTACAAAACGTGGTCTTTTGTATCTGGCTTCTTTCACTTGGCATAATGTTTTCCAGACTCATCCATGTTGCAACATGTATCAGTATTCCATACCTATTGATGGCTGTTAATATTCCATTTTGTAGACATATGACATTGGGTTTATTCCATTCATCCAGTCATGGATGTTTGGGCTGTTTTTGACTTTATGAATAATGCTGCTGTGAATATCTGTATTCATGTTTTACTGTGAACATATACTTGGCCGTGGAGTTGCTGGGCCATATGGTAACTCTGTGTTTAACTTCTTAAGGTGCTACCAAAATAATTTCCACAATGGCAGCACCATTTTGGGCTTCCCTGGTGGCTCAGACAGTAAGGAATCCTCCTGCAACGCAGGAGACCTGGGTTCGATCCCTGGGTTGGGAAGATCCCTTGGAGAAGGGAATGGCAACCCACTCCAGTATTCTTGCCTGGAGAACCCCATGGACAGAGGAGTCCGGTGGGCTACAAGTCCATAGGGTCCCAGAGTCGGACATGACTGAGTGACTCAGCACACACGCACAGAACCATTTTACATCCCCACTGTGTGTGACAGTTCCAATTTCTCAATATCCTCACCAACACTTACTTGACTGTTGTTACTGTTTGTAGTTATTATTATTGCCGTGCCAGTGGATTTGAAGTGATAGCTCACTGTGGTTTTGATTTGCATTTCCATACTGACTACTGATGTTGAGAATCTTTTCACGTGTTTATTGTTCATATACATATCCTCTTGGGAGAAATGTTTATTCAAATTCCTGTGCCCTTTTTTTAAATTGGGTTGTTTATCTTTTTGGTGTCCAAATATAGGAATACTTCATACATTCTAGAGACTAGATCCTTATCAGGTATGTGATTTTCAAGTATCTCTCCCATTCTGTGGATTGTCTTTTCACTTTCTTGATAATGTCCTTTGATGCATGAAAGTTTTTAATTTTGATAAAGTGCACTTTATTTTGTTGTTTTTGCTTTTGGTGTCATATTTAAGAAACCACTGCCTAATCTAATGTCATGAAGATTTACATCTATTTTCCCTTCTGAGAGATTTATATTTAGGTCATGGATACATTTTAAGTTAATTTCTGGGTATGGTGTGAGGTGGACATCTGGATTCATTCTTTTGCATGTGGATATCCAGTTGTTCTGGTCCCATTTGTTGAAAAGTCTATCCTTTCTTCCATTCAATGGTCATAGAAACCTTGTGAGAAATCAGCAGACCACAGATGCATAGGTTTATTTCTGGACTCTCAATTCTCTCCCATCCATCTATACGTCTGCCTTTTTGTCAGCACCACATTGTTTTGGATACTGTAAATTTGTAGTGAGTTTTGAAATCAGGAAGTGCGAATCTTCCAACTTTGTTCTTCTTTTTAAAGAACAAAGAAGGAGTTTTGGCTGTTCAGGGCCTCTGGCATTTTCATTTTGAATTTTAGGCTGAACTTTTCCATTTCTGCAAAGAGGATTTGATAGGGATTGCATTGAATCTGCATATTCATCTGGGCAGTTTTACCATCTTAACCATGTTAAATATTCCAACTCATAAACACAGACTATCTTTCCATTTGATTGGATCTTCTTTCATTTCAGTGTTCTGTTTTTTTCCGTGTACATGTCCTAGATGTCCTTGGTTAAATTTATTCTTAAGTGCTTTTTTCTTTTTGATACTCTTGTAAATGGAATTGTTTTCTCAATTTCAGTCTTGGATTAGGGCAGTGTTTTGAACCAAGGGAATATGCAGGGAGAAGCAGAGAATGGCAGTTGACACCTAGAGAAAATTAACTATGAACACAGAGCAAAGCAGAATCAAGAAATTATATGTGTTCTGGGAGCTGCTTAATTCACTTTTTATACATTAAAACCTCTTATTTATCAGAAAAAAAGGAAATTATGTGAACGGATGCAGCTAGAGTTTATCATACTAAGTGAAGTAAATCAGAAAGAGAGAGACAAATACCATATGATATCACTTACATGTGGGATCTAAAAGATAACACAAATGGACCTATCTGTGAAACAGCATCAGGAACATAGAGAACAGACTGGTAGTTGCCAAGGAGGAGGGAGCTGGGAGAGAATCGGACTGGGAGTCTGGGATTAGCAGATGCAAACTGGTATATATAGAATAGAAAACAACAGGGTCCTACTGTAGAGCACCAAGAACTATATTCAATATCCTGTGATAAACCACAATGGAAAAGACTATGAAGAAGAATGTATACATACATATAACTGAGCCACTTTGCTGTACAGCAGAAATTAACACATTATAATTCAACCATACTTCAATTTAAAAAAAAAAGTATGTGAAAAGGTAGGGAGATGGAAGAGGGATTGAGAACTGTACTTTAAGCGAATATTAGTAATTAAGCAGTGGATAAGGTTCCTGCAGCAAGGCCGGGGTATCCCAGATAGATGAGAGCACATGGAATGGGGAATGTGAGGCCAAGCACCACAGCAGCCTGTCTGGCCTGGGCAGACTCCTTTCAGCAGCTGGAGATGCATCTTGGCCATTTCCTTAGTGAAGGTGAACTAGCGCTGGCTCAGAAGCCACTGCCAAGCCCTCAGAAGGCTTTGCGTGTCTGTGCCTCGGCAGAAGGAGCCCTGTAAGATCAGGGCAAAGGCTGGCCCATAAAGAACTACTACCCCTCGGCTTCTTTATACCGTAACACTTGGACCAGACAGTTCTAGGGTAGTTCTGGTATCTAGGCAGCCAGGCACTGGGTTTTCTCCCCCCTTGAACAAAGGACGCTTTGGATTTCCATCTGAGTGGAGCAAAACCGCACGTATTCCTCGTGCCTCCTGCAGTTTTTGCTCCGTGGGGGACATGGCTGGTGTGTGGTATTCTCCCATGAATGCAGTATGGGATTGGGACTAGGAGGAGGAGGAGACAACAGAAGGGAGTCAGAGCCTCACTTCCTAGGGGAGGAAATCATCTCTCCTAGGAACATTAGCCCATTCAGCAGACGGAGGATTTATCTGTGCAAATTGCTGGGCCAGTTTGCAATGCTGAGAGGTATTCCAAAGGCACCCCCTCCCCCCCACACAGGGATGTTACCAAGTGGTGCTCCCTCCAGCGATGGAAGAGGGTGCTTGCATTTGGTTGTGGAGCAAGTGAGAATAGGGTTAGTAACTGATACGGTACTCCTGCGCTCCTGCTCCTGCTCCTGAGCTTGTGCGGAAGAGACCTTCCTTGATGACCCGGTCCACAGGGTGAGGGGAAGTCCACGCCGGCCCAGTTATATCACTCCACACAGTTTATTTCCCTTACAGCACTTACCGCAACCAGTAGTTATGCCGTGGTCTGTGTTCCTGTTAGAATGTAAACTCCATGGAGGCACGATCAGGTCTGTCGTTCACTATTTTATCTCTGTGCCTAGTGCAGGACCTGGCACCTGCCAGGCCGTTAATAAACACTCTGTTGAATAAGGGAGTGAATGAATGAGGACCAAGGGAAGGGGGACAGGGTGGGGCACGAGCCGCTTGGGAGAGCCCCGTTTGCCGCATCGGTGAGAGAGCGCTCCAGCAGGCAGCTGGAAGCCTGGGTCCGGAGCTCAGGAGAGCGATAGCCTGCAGCTCTGGGGGTCATCTGTGCAAGCGAGAGCGCTAGGCAGGGGTCGAGACAGAGGCGACCTACCTTGCCAGAAACGACCACTAGCGTACTTCGTAGACACGCAGATGCCTGCGCCCCTGCCCCAGACACTCCGAGAATCTCTGGGGTCGGGCCAGGAATCTGCGCGTGTAACACGTCCGCTGAGTGACTGTCATGTTCCTTAGGGCTGAAGAGCTAGGCCCTGGAGGAGAGAGGGGCAGAGGAGGTGACTTTGGGTGAACAGCTGACAGGGCAGGGGCCACCCCTGAACTCACCAACCGGAGCCGCCCCGCCGCCGCTCGGCCCTCGGATTGGTCGCGGTCCGGGTTACCTTTGGCCGCACTTGGCCTGGCGCCGCGCTCCATACCGCCCCATCGCCCCGCCCAGTCTCCCCGCCCCCTCCCATTCCCGATTGGTCGCCGCCCCGGCCGTCCCTCAGCCTCGGCCAATGGGAAGGCGCGCGCGCCGGAAGCCGGAAGCGCGGCGGCCGCGGCGTTCCCCAGGCAGCTGTCGCCGCTCACCATGCGAGTCCTCGGGCCAGGCCTGTCTGCCGGGCGCCTCCTCCGGCTGCGGCTACCCCCGCGGCAGCCGCAGCCGCCAGGACCGCGGCTGTCGAGCGGGCGGCCGGCGGCGGCCGGCGCCCTGGAGCGGGCCATGGACGAGCTGCTGCACCGCGCCGTGCCCGCGATGCCGGCCTATGAGCTGCGCGAGAAGACCCCGGCGAGGGCGGAGAACCAGTGCGCGGACTTTGTGAGCTTCTACGGCGGCCTGGCCGAGACAGCCGAGCGCGCCGAGCTACTGGGCCGCCTGGCGCGCGGCTTCGGCGTGGACCACAGCCAGGTGGCCGAGCAGAGCGCCGGTGTGCTCCAGCTGCGCCAGCAGCCGCGGGAGGCAGCCGTGCTGCTGCAGGCCGAGGACCGGCTGCGCTACGCGCTAGTGCCGCGCTACCGCAGCCTCTTCCACCACATCAGCAAGATGGAGGGCGGCGTGCGCTTCCTGGTGCGGCTGCGGGCCGACCTGCTCGAGGCGCAAGCCCTCAAGCTAGTGGAGGGGCCGCACGTCCGGGTAAGGCTCCGCCCGGGCCGTCCCCGGACCTCGTGGGGGCGGGGACCGCCCGGGCCGCGCCCCCGCCTAGTGCCCAGGTCCGCTGACCCTAGGCGGCCCTCGCCCCTCAAGCCCCAAGCACTCCACCTTCGCTTGCCTGGAGCCGTGCCCACTTCTCCGAGAGTCACAGCCCCTGAACCCTGCCCCACTTCCTTCCCACCCTTTCCTCACTCAAGCCTCAGCTCTCTCCAGTCTTGGTAGAAACTTGGCACCCGCTTGCTTTCAAGGTGCCTGTCACGCCTCGTTCCTGATGAGCATGCTCTATAAAGTTCTCTGTTTTATTATCTTACCTGAGATTTTCGTCTTTGCGGTACACTTGAATGAGTACCAAACGGAGCATCGGGTAACTTTCTGAAAACCTGGATGGGGTCAACAAAAGGTAACTTACTTGTAGCGCCAGCTGTGTGAGCCATTATCCTGAAAAACCCTGTGAAACGTACAGAGGTGACTAGAACTCGAGGTCACCACCGTCCAGGAGTCCGGGTGCCCTCTATCGTCTCTGCCACGTCGCCCGGGGCAGAGCGTTTCACCAGCCCGAGTTAAGCCCTAAAATAGGATTCTAAGTTGTCTCCTTGGGTAATCAGGCACTTAGCGAGGTGAGCCCACTTTAGATGTGAACAAATAATTTAAGATTTAAATAGTGATGACTTGAAAGGTGGCTGATAGTTGAATATAGTTCTTGTATTCCATTGATATCAAGTATGGATCACTAATTTGCTCTATAGCAAACCAAAAATGCTGTAAACGTTATAGAAAAGTTCTGACATTCAGAACTTTATCAAGTTCAGTTGGCTTAGAAAAGAAGTGAACAGTTAAAAGGATTATGTCCTGATTCCTTTAAGAACGCCTAACACCTGGCATAATGGTTTTCCTGTTCATATCCTTACTCTTGGGGAAGTGATATGTCACCTTTTACAGTAAAAGAAACAGGTCAGATAAGTTCACATGACCTGACCAAGAACTCAGAGCAAATAAGAATGTCTGACCACTACCCAAATCCAAATTCCCTGGGTTTTATAGGCTACACTTTATATCCCGTCATGGTATATGAGTTCTGGTGTGTATAAGAAACTTTCTTTGCCGTAGATGCATTAAAACTGGGTGTAGTTAGGATTAATCTCGGGGTGATAATAGAGGCTATGATTTGACTGCTCTTAGTAGCTGACTGATCTACACCGCTAAGTGTTACCTAGGGCCAAGCTGAGAACCTTGGTGGTCTATTGCGTTAGCACCAAGTCAGTCTTGGATTCTGAGTGTGTTAAATTGAGTGTTCCCAATTAAATCCCCATCTGAAAGGCTGAGACCTTGTGTTCCACACCCTGCGGGCATACCCATTCCTCCCAAGAGTGTCTTGGGTTTAGTCTGCAATCCAAGCAGACTTTTTTTTTTCCTTTGAGGCAGAGACCAGTGCTCCTGAAAGCCTTCTGAAACTAAATTCTCATTGCATAGGAGACTTGAGAATCAGGTGGGATGTCTGTCACCTGACCCACAGTGAACCCCTCTGCCCATCCGTCCACCCCTTCAGCCATCCGTGGGCTGGCTGTGTTGTCCCAGGCATGCTCCAGGCTCCACGGTGGCGTGGTCCAGGAGCTTCCCTTCGAGTATACGAAGATTAACCGCAGACACAGTAGATGTAAGTGCCTTCCATTCACTAGCTCATTTCATCCTCAGCGAGACGTGGGGACTGCCTGACAGATGAGGTGACTGAAGCTTGTCCCAGTACAGCCCCCAGAGCGCAGAGCTGGTAAGAGCGCCTCCGCCCAAGCCCTGCCGCCGCGGCTGCAGGTGTGCACTCCATCATGGCACTCCGACTCTCAGTTGACGGCCTAACCAGATCGAAGCTGGCTTAGTCTCTTAGAATGTGCCTTCTCCTATAAAACCGAAGGGAAGGTGAGACAACCCACTCATTTAATGGCTTTGTTTTATTTGGTTTCCCTGAGTCAGGAGTTTAATGTTCTCTAGTTGTGAGTGTGTTTATCTTTCTAAGACTGTGCAAGCTTCCTTCATACCAGCCACCTCGGCGCCCACCGTCTTCTGAAGCCACAGGTCAGTCTCTACTCTTCTCTTGAAAAAAAAAAAATCATCAAACTTCGCATGGCCGGAAGGCTGGCCATCAGTGTCTGTCCTTTGGCATTTTTGCTGCCCACCGGCCACGCTGCACATCCCAACTCCCCCAGCATTTCTCCCCTGCACGGACCCTCCTCTCCAGCCAGGCTCTCTCTTGGATGGAAAGTTCCTGAACCCGCATCCCTCATGATTCCTGTTAAGAGTAGGAGCCGCCTCCACCCCCAGCTCGTTTTTTGGACTTTTCCAGCTAGTCCAGCTCAGGGTGGCCTCACCCCGTTCTGTGCTTCATAGGCATGTAACTGTCTGTACCACTCAGACGCGTTAACCACAGAATCTAGCCTTTAAATGTATTGTTACTCTGCAACTAGATGATCAGCTCCTAGAAAACTGGGAACCTTGTCCTGTGTAGCCAAATGATGAAGTGTAAGTTGGACTCCTGGGTGCCCCAGCGTCCAGCGAACCTGGCAACTAATCGCCCCCATTTGTCCCGAGGTCAGACTGCTCCACTCAAGGGTCTGAGCTTGGAACCAAGCCCCGGGGGCCGTGGAAGGTTTCTTTGCGGCTAAGACTCATCCTACACAACAGTGGGGCTGCCTCGCCCTGGGCAGTTCCTGATGTGGCCTCCGGTTCTCCATTCTCCGATGCTGAGACATTAGTTACTAAACTAGTTTACTTCCTCCCCTCGACACAGGTTTTTTAATCCATAGAAGTCGTCATGCGGACCTGATGCAGTAATTTGCCCCCAGAATCAGCTAGTGTGTTTGGCCCATCTTGATCCCATCTCTTCTGTTTGATTCGGGATTTTGCAGCAACATTTAAGAGGCAGCGCAGCTAGAGCTTTTAGCTTTTAGGAATTCAGTAGGCAACCAGCAGAGGTTTGGCCCTCGAAGCTTTAGAGTGGGAGCCCTGCATCCCCAGGGGCCAGCACCCCATCACACAGGTGCACTTCTCCCCTGGACCCTGCCGGCCTCTGGAGCTGCCAGGTAATCTCTGGTGAACCAGAGCTGCTTGGGGCTCAGGCCTGGGCATTACCCTGCTGTGGACTCAGTCTGCTGGATCTCAGAGCTTCTTGGTTACTGGATCTTGTGAGCACAGAGGCATTTTTAGAATAACCGCCGGCAAGTGGTAGGCCCAAAAGGAGGCTGACTGGGTATCTCACACGGAATAGTGGGTACCGTGGAAGGCACACCAGGAGGGGGAGGACGGGCTGGCGTCCTCTGGTTAGAAGCGTGATTTTAGGTGACCGCTGCCCAGTCCCTTCACTGTCCTGGGCCAGCAGGCTCTGCGCTGGGGTGAGAGGCTGCCAGCGGACAGTCTGCCCAAAGTCAGTCTGCTTCTCCTAAGGAATGCCCCAAGAGGTGCCGTGGAGCTCGGCTGAAAACATGCTTACCAGTGTTTGTCTCTGACCGAGGGCTGTGATAATTGGAGATAGAGGAAGGTTCTAGAAGCTTGACACTTCCATCCCTGTGGAGCCCAGCGTGAAGCCCCAGGCGGGAGTCTAGGCAGGCGTGGATCCCTTACCTTGTTCCTGTTGTTCACTCGCTCAGTCATGTCCAGCTCTTTGCAGCTCCATCGACTGCAGCACACCAGGCTTTCCTGTCCTTCACCACCTACCAGGGCTTGCTCAAACTCATGTCCGTTGAGTCGGTGATGCCATCCAACCATCTCATCCTCTGTCGTCGCCTTCTCCTCCCACCTTCAACCTTTCCCAGCATCCAGGTCTTTTCCAGTGCGTCGGCTCTTCATATCACGTGGCCAAAGTATTGGAGCGTCAGCTTCAGCAATCAGTCCTTCCAGTGAGGATTCAGGGTTGACTTCCTTTAGGATTGACTGGTTTGATCCCCTTGGTATTCAAGGGACTCTCTAGGGTCTGCCCCAGCACCGCAGTATGAAAACATCAATTCTTCGGCACTCAGCCTTCTTTATGGTCCAGCTCTCACATCCATACACGACTACTGGAAATACCATGGCTTTGACTACACAAACCTTTGTCAGATAATTTAAATCAGATAAGGTTTCTTAATTCTTCTCGATAGGAAGTTCAGAGTCAGTGTCAAGTCTCTGCAGGGAAGATGCAAGTGCTATGGGGAAAGTTCGTACAACCTGGCAAAGGTGAAACGTTTGTGCTGGGTTCTCAAGATAGCTGATCCACTGCTGAGAAGCTAGACTTTGCCACCTGTTACTTAGAAGGTCATGAGGAGCCTGAGCATCTCAGAGGGTCAGCCTGGGACTTCTTGATCCATCCCAAGTCCCCGCTGCTGTGGTCTGTCCATCTGATGCTGCTTTGTAGAACTTCTTGGATGGTAGTAAGTGAACTGATCTTAATGGAGTTGTTCCAAGAGGCATTTTAGTTGTTTTCATAGTTAAGAATTCTGTAGGAAAGGGACTTGTCATTGTCCTTGAATTCTCTGATCACAGGACCTCCCCCTGCCCACCCTCACCGAGTTTTAACCATAGGAGATAGAAGAATAATCAGTCATCCATTGTTGGTGGCGGGGGTGGGATGGCAGAGGGTGATATCAAACCCACAAAGCAGCTTTAATTAAGCTGAAAAAGAAGCAGTGCCTTGGCTTACAAGATCAAAATGTTCTTTTTGTTAAAAAAAGTTGTTCTCTGTTGAAGTTCCAAGTGAGTTGAGAGGCTAATTCTGACACCTAGGCGTGTGACCAGAAGCCCGAATCTGCGTGTTCCTTCCTGAGGAGGGCTTTGGGCTCTGAGGCGTGAGTCCAGGCCACCTGTCAGCTGCTCTCCTCCTGAAGGGGACGCCCTGTGAACTTGTAGTTGTGCGTCAACCGCGCACTGAGCAGGGGACACAGTGTGTGCGTTTTGCAGGGTGGAGCGTGCTTCCTGTGTGTCCTGGTTACAGACACAGAATTCTTTCCAAAAGCCCTTTTAGGTTGAAGAGTTACGTTTCTTACAGATAAAACCCCCAATGAAGCCCAGGGAACTCCCGTTCTAGCAGAGAGTGTAGGCACCATCAGCGATGTGCAGAGTGGGCCTGGCATTTGGGAAATGATGGGAAACGTGAACACGGAAATATGGTGAAGGCTGTGGAAACCTCAAAAGAAGTCCAGGCAGAAACAGGAGAAGGGACCGAGCTCCTCCCCAGCCAGGCCCCCAGCACCGCCGCCACGCCCAGCCCAAGACACCGTCGTGAACTCCCTGGTGGCTTGTCCTGTCTGTAATTACCCTGGTGGTCCTCGTGGTCCTACTGAGTTCTGTCAGCCAGACTAAGAGGTGAGCTTATTTGTACAGAAGAATGTTGTGCCAGCAGCTGGCACATTCAAGTCCTGGGTTGCCGATGAAGTTTCTGAATTCCTGAGGCTGACACACACATGCCCGTTCCCTCTCCTTCCACGGTCAGAGGTCCAGCAGCCTTACTGCCCTCGGCGCCTGATTCCAGCCTGAACAGCTGCGGTCCTGGTGGCCCTGAGCGGGGGAGATGGGTCACCTTTAACCTAGATTCCCAGATCTCGTGTCCAGTGTCACATTTTATAGCCGTCAGTAGCCCAGAATAGAACGAAGGGACTTAGAGAGGAGGCCACTTCCATCAGCCAGACCATTCCTTTCGTAATTGAACTGAACTACCACTGAAGCTAGATTTTCCCCAGCTTTTTCCTGTTACATGTGTCACAGAGATGCCAGTACATCCTACATGGAACTCGACTGGTCCATTCCTGACCTTTCAGAGCAGAGGTCCCCAGCCTGGGATCCAGGGACCCCTGGGGATGATCCATAGATGAGTTTCAAAGGGGTCCATGAAACCCAGGAAATTCTATGCAGAGTTTTACTAATGTGTTTGCGTTTCTCTGGGGAGAGGGTGCTGGTGTTTAGTGCACACTCTAGAGTGTGCAAGGACCCCAGGAAGACTGAACCACTGTAGTCCATGCAGGAAAGAGAGTTTTATAAGAGGCCATCTGTGTTGACCAGAAAGCCATCCCTTCCTCCCCCTGCTGCTTCTAGTCGCTGTTCTCCAGGGTGTCTTCTCTTTTCCATTTGCCATCAATCCGTTATCATCTTCCACGTGGGAGACCCCACTGATGCTTTGAGAACCAGAGGAATGAATCAGAAATGACCTCCACGCTTATGGAGCTGAGAGCCCAGTGAAGGAGACTAGACCGTGGGGTAAAGAGAGAAGAGAAATGAGAGGTCACACGGCCCTTTAGTCAAAACATTTCTGCCGTGTTCTTGCCCACCCTGTGCCCGTCTCATCCCATGGGGAGGGCCGCTCTCTGCCAGGAGGAACTCCGTGGGCAGCCCCAGCTACACGAATGTTCTTCTTTACGTGGAGTCTGACTTTTGCCTCCCCTAGTTGGTCCTAGATGACTTAACCCCCAACTTCTCGGCCCCATGGGGCCTCTTCTGTGCCCCAGGCCTTCAGTGTTTAAAGGTGGCCCTCACTTCATTCTGAAACCCTTTCTGAGCCACCAACTCCATGCCTGCAATGTATCCTCAAGTGACCAGGTTCTGAGTCCTTTGAGCTTCTAGCATGGATTAGAATGTGAACTGGCCCTATAACAGTTTCTTAGCTTGTGTACAGTTTTATAGGTGTTATCCGTCATGGTCTTTGTGATTCCTATACAGGGATTCATAAGGTCAGTTCTGTACCAGACAAACGGAGATGTTTGCTGTTATTCAGTAATAATATTCAGTGTAGTATGTAGCTCGTCTTAAATAACAGAGACTCAAGAACAATAGGGGTTTGAACAAGAGAAGCTTGCCTCTCATTTAGAAGTCTGGAGGTGGGCAGCCCAAGGCTGATCCTGCTCTGTGGTGCCCTCCGTTGACCCAGATTTCTGCTTGTTGCTCTTCCCTGAACAACTTTTATCCTCAAAGTTACCTCACGGCCCCTGGTGGCTGCTTTAGCTCTAGCCATCACATCACCTTCCAACCCGCAGTGGGAAGGACAAAGAAAAAGAGAAGCAAAGGGCTGCTCCTGCCATCTTTCAAGGTTCCCAAAAGCTGCTACAGAACACCTCCGCTTACATCTGAGTAGCCAGAACTCAGTGATGTGGCTACCCTCAGTTGCCGTGCAGGCTTTGTTCTGAACATCCTTGTGCCCAGCTAAAAAGTGAGGCTTCTGTTGATTTGGAAGAAAGGGACACAACTATTGAGGAACAACAGCCGTGTCTCTTGCTTTGGATGTCCCTCCTCTCTGGCTGTTACAAAGCTTGCCACTTATTTGGCCTGAGATCACCAGACTAAGCCGCGTCCTCTCCTCCTGCACCTCTCATTCTGGTCTTCCTCAAAGTCTCAGTGTGAATGTATCTCTGATGGTAAAGTTGACTCAGATCATTTTGGGAAGCAGATTTGCTGTAAAAAAGTGAAATTAGAATAATGTCAAATTTAAATGCACAGATTGCCAGATGCACTATTACTCTATGGCCACTCAGGGAAGGAAAGAATGCTGCCGATTCAGCCATGACCTGCCGTCACTCTAGAGATGGGTCCTGAGTTCTGAGACATTAAAAATAGGAAAACACGCACACACCTTAGAGTTGTCTAAATGTGGGGCTGGGAGCCAGCACTTATTTCTCTTAAGAAAGAAGGATGGGTGTCTTGGTGAATCAAAGAATGGTCCTGAGAGGGTGTCCACATTCGCTCCATGACACACTGTTCAGCGTGAGCTTAACTCACATGCATAGCTGTGTCCATGGTGGCAAATGAGCCAGAACACGTTATCTGACTTGGGGAACTTGGTTCAGCTTGAACACTCCAGTCGGCTGTCTTACCGGTGGGAGGAGAGAAGGGATAGCGCTGCATTCCGTCTGTCCGGCTGTCTCAGCACACACCCCTGCCCGACTTCGTGTCTGATTCCCAGCAGCACCTCGGGGATGGGGTGGACATCTTCCCCACGGAAGGTCAGCGTTCTCTCCTCTCTGTTTCAGGAAATGAACGGGGTGCTGAAAAACATGCTCTCGGAGTGGTTTTCCTCGGGGTTCCTGAACCTGGAGCGGGTCACCTGGCATTCCCCGTGCGAAGTGCTCCAGAGAATCAGCGAGTGAGTGTGACGCTGCCGCTCTGCTTAGATTTCAGCTGAAAGCCAGCCTCCATCCCCTGCCTCCCCACCCATGTACGTTTCCTCCCGAGCCTGATAAAACCCAAACACGGTATTCCCAGGGGTGGCTGTCCTGGCAGATGATGCCGAGACCACGAGGAGAAAAGGGCACAGGTAGAGACAGGTCCTTCTGCCAGTGAACCTGCACGAGGGGTCTCGGCTACGTGCTCATAGTTAAAGCCCTTGGGGGACTTCCTCAGCAGTCCAGTGGCTGAGACTCTGTGCTTCCACTGCAGGGGGCACGGGTTTGGTCTCTGATCAGGGAGCTAAGACCCTGCATGCCACACGGCATAGCCAAAAAATAAATGATGATAATAAACGTCTAAAAGAAAGAAAGAAAGCTCTCAAGCCCACTTCTGCCCAAAGAACCCCATGATCAGAGCTGCCCAGACTCACAGACCAAGAGTGAGTATTAGTCACCCAGACAGCATCGTCCCAACCAGCTGTTAAAACGTCTCCCTTGGATAAGAATTTCCAAACTCACAATACAGTGAGCGAATCCAGCCTGACCTGGACACCGTGAAAGGCGGGCTGGCATACAGTGCTGCTGCTGTGCCTCGTGTTGAAACAGCAGCGGTGGACGAGGTGGCTGGACTAGCAGAACCCGCCAGGCAACGCGTGTCCACGGGCAGCGATGACTTCAGACCTCGGAGATTCAGAGCAGACGCAGGACCCCCAGCAACAGGCATCTGGTCAGGCCCCTGTGTGAAAATCCGGCGTACAACCGCTCCCCCAGGGCCCGGCGAACTAGGCTTTAAGACCCGGGCCAAGAGCACAGTTTTGTGTGTAAGACGATCACCCACTCTGGTTCCTCTCAGTCTGTACCGCTTCATGCTAAAGCGATCTTCTCTGAATTTCCTCCCGAGTCCCTCGAAGCTGTATTTACAGGGTTTCTTTGACCTGAGTGAATAGCCGACTAGGACTTTGCCCCGGCTATCTGATCCGTGATCTGTGACGTTTGTCTCTCTTCGTTGTCTCGTGCCCACCAGGGCTGAGGCCGTGCACCCCGTGAAAACCTGGATGGACATGAAGCGACGCGTGGGGCCCTATCGGAGGTGCTACTTCTTCTCTCACTGCTCGACGCCAGGGGAACCCCTGATCGTCCTGCACGTGGCCCTGACCAGCGAGATCTCCAGCAGCATCCAGGTACCTGTGTGCCCTCGGTGCAGGTCAGGTGACCCAGAGTGGGGCCCCGTGGCCCTGGAGGAGGGCCAGCGTGCTTCTCCAGGGCTCAAGAGGAGTGTTTTGCACGGAGGCCCCAGAGAGGCCTAAGGGCCAGGAGTCATGATTCCACAGTTTGCATGAGAATTTGAAGTGATGGAAATGATACAGCGCTGGGCACACAGCCGCAGAGGTTGTGAGACCACCGCCTCCAGAGAGATCTCAGGACGTGTAGCCTCTGGAGCTGGTCTGGGGAGTCAGGGGAGACTCTCTATCTACCCTGGGGTCCTTTGTGTTTTCCAGACGATCATAGTAAAGGAGTGCCCCCCATCAGAGACGGAGGAGCGGAACAAGATCACCACGGCCATCTTCTACTCGCTGAGCCTAACCCAGCAGGGGCTGCAGGGCGTGGAGCTGGGCGCCTTCCTCATCAAGCGGGTGGTGAAGGAGCTGCAGGTGAGCGAGCTGGGCGCTGGTCCCACCCTGTGCATCCCCACCTTGGGGTGGCCGAGGAGTCCTGCCCTCATCTCAAGGACAAGGTGACTCTCCAGGCCAGGGTGAGCAGGAGGGGTGCCCCTTGGCAGCTCCTAGGAGCCCTGAGACACCTCGGGAGGTGGAAGGCATGCTGAGAAAAAGGCCCCCAAAACTAGCCTCTCATGGACCAGGAGGCTCAGATGCGTCCCAAGGGCGGCGGCATCTGCAAGGGTCCCTGCGCCCGGGCTGGTGGGGCCGTTTCCTCCTGGCACTCGGTCACCAGCAGGCTCCCATGGTCCAGTCCTGGCCCTGACAAGCACCGCCCAGCCACCCTCAGCCACTCGTGGTCAGCAGGGAGCCCCGAGCTCAGGCCAGGCAGCTGGAGGGTGCGAACGCTGACACAAGGTTCTCTCAGTTGCCCTGGGAAACAAACGTCTGGTCCACTGTGGGTCTGGGCTGTTTAAAACCACCTCACAAGGGGCTGGGGCAAACTGTCATGCATAGAGTCTCATTTTTAGGTAAAATAATTAGACGGTTAGGAACGGGCTCTGAGAGCGGTGTTCTCTGCGCCTGTGGTCTCCATACACGCGGCGGCCTCTGCAGCCCCTCAGAGAGGGACGGGCCAGGGTGGAATTCAGACACCGTCTCGCGGTAGACTCCTCACATTACATCTGAGTTCTCAGGATGCAGTTGGGCATCAGCTTCTAGATTCAGACCCTGCTGCGCTCTCCCCAGAGGTGATAAGAGCCACTTGTTCTAGTTACTCTTGAGTTCTTTTCTTCTGCTTCTCTGCTGAAGGTGTTGATGATGGGGGTGGGGTTGGGGGAGCGAGCAAGAGGGTCAGGAAGGCAGTCGGAGGAGGAGGCCCGTCCCGGGACCCGCCCACAAGCTCTGCTCCTGAGTCCTGCGGCCCAGGAGCTGCGCTGCCCGCTGACGTCCACTCCCCATCTGGGCTGGGAGCGGGATGGCCGTCCGGGGAGTCTGGAGAGAAGCACAGCCCTGTCCCCACAGAGGTCTGCGTGGCGGGTTATGAAAGATGGGGGGAGCAGGGTTAGGAGCTTCCGGGGGTCATCTTAAGAGCATCCTGTTGTTAAAGTTGTGGTTCTGGATCCTGAGTGAGGACGAAGAGGACTGTAAATCCTTGTCATGTAAATCCAGACAGCAGGATGTGAGAGAGCTGTCTCAGCCTTGTAAACACCGCCAGGAGACAGAGGACTCCTCTCTGTCGCCTGGAGAGCTCAGAGTACTGGAGCGCTGCTTCCTTTGCTTCTGTCCTGAACTTTAAGATGCTTCTTCTGTCGTGAGCGTATGTTACATTTTCAATTGGAAAATTCTGGCTTCTGTGAAACAAGCATTGAGGACGCTGTGCGATTTGAACAGCAGTGATTGAACCGTGTTATCTGATGTGGAGACCTGCCCTTGCCCCCCGCCCCCGCCCCATCCTCCGCCCCCATTGGTATTGTTAGGTGATCAGTTATTCATTCAACAGTGTGCGGAGCACCAAACCCGATTATGCTGCCTCAGCAGAGTCCCTGAGAGGCACCTGGTGGGCTCTATTCAGGCCCCCACTCCACAGCGACCCACCCCTCCGATTTCAGGCGAGACCCCCAGCTTGCCTGCACGGATGGCGGTACAGGTGGACACACCACAAGGGGAGGCTTGTCCTGGGGCCGCAGGATGCCTCCAGGACTCCTGCACATGGCAGATTCTTGTTGTGAGAGTAGCCCGCCGCACATGGTGCCCGTCCGCCACGCGGCAGCACCCGGAGGCTAGCCACACGTAGGCCGTAAACGCGGGGGTGTCCGTGTCCGTGCCTCAGCCCTGAACCGCGTGTGTGTGTTCTCTCCCCCTCCTCCCCTACCCCCCGCGCCTGCAGAAGGAGTTCCCCGCGCTGGGCGCCTTCTCCAGCCTGTCTCCCATCCCCGGCTTCACCAAGTGGCTCCTGGGGCTACTCAAGTCCAAAGCCAAGGAGCACGGGCGGAGCGGACTGTTGACGGACTCCGAGAGTCAGGAGATCGCCGAGCTCACGGGCGGCCCCGCGCTCGAAACGCTACAGACGCTGCTGAGCAGCAGCGAGTGGGCGCAGTCGGAGCAGCTGGCGCGGGCACTGCAAGCCCCGCTGATGCGGCTGTGCGCCTGGTACCTGTACGGGGAGAAGCACCGGGGCTACGCGCTCAACCCCGTGGCCCACTTCCACCTGCAGAACGGGGCCGTGCTCTGGCGCATCAACTGGCTGGCCGACGTCAGCCTCAAGGGCGTCACGGGCGCCTGCGGCCTGATGGTCAACTACCGCTACTTCCTAGAGGACACGGCCGCCAACAGCACCGCCTACCTCGGCTCCAAGAGCATCAAGGCCTCCGAGCAGGTCCTCAGCCTGGTGGCGCAGTTCCAGAAGAACAGCAAACTCTAGCGTCACGCTCACCGAAGCCGACCGACGTCCCCCAGCCCAGGAAACGATGATTTCCCGGGGGTGGGGACGTGGGGCTGTGCACCCAGAGGCACTTCTAGAGTAAAGCGGAGTTGAACTGTGGTCTCTGGCCTGTGGCGGGCTCACACCCGGAGGCCGGGCCCCGGCTTCCACGGCGAGAGGGAAGGCGTGTTACTGCCGGGTGGTGGTGGGTATCGGTGGCTGTGGGCTGGGTGGGGATGCGGGGCCCTCCCCTGGGGATTCCATCAGGGCCTCAGCCTGCCCCGCTACCCTGGCACGGCCTTCAGAAGCCAGCTCTCGTCCCAGGGCAGGGTGGGCGCCAGGCCCCAGGCAGATGGCCCAGATGACAACGGATGTTCCTCTGAGCTCAGAACACGGTTCAGCCGTGGTCGCCTTAGCCGACTCTCTCCACCAATGGCGGCGGGGTGGAGGGCTTGCTACGTCTCACCAGTTAAATTCTGGAGATATATGAAAAGGTTTGCGAATCTACACAAACTTCACTCGGTTAAATTATTGGACACAAGAGTTGTCGTCGCCCGGGATTTAACCTGGATTATAGACTCGACAGTCACAGTGATTCAAGTTCATAATGAACTTCATAGCAGAGAACAAGTTTGTTCTGTGAGGCATTAAACGCATGGTTATTCACTGTCGCGTGACGGTTGTCTTTGAGGTCCGAGGCCTCGTTAGCTGTGCCCTTGGTCCCCAGCCAGCCCGCAGGCACGTCTGGTCTCTGTGAAGCTGGCCTGGAGCGGGTGGC
Source organism: Bos grunniens (assembly GCF_055505025.1). Taxonomy (NCBI): domain Eukaryota; kingdom Metazoa; phylum Chordata; class Mammalia; order Artiodactyla; family Bovidae; genus Bos; species Bos grunniens. The sequence continues at coordinate 10,387,898 of NC_141182.1, forward strand.
CTGAGGACAGAGGGGAAGGGGGTTGTGGGGGTGCAGGGGGTGTGGTGTTGAATCAGGCGGCAGGTCCCCCACTTTCCTTGCCTTTCGCCTTCCAGACCCATCCCTGGGCCTTCTCTGTAGCTTCAGCGTGCCGCTTGGGGCCTAGTAACACATAACGCGACCTCCGTCACAGCTAGAAACTGCTTTTTCTGTGTCCTGGTGGAAGCAGGGTCCTCCTTCTGGGTGCTGCTTGGAGCTGATGCTGGAGGCACTAGGGCTCTGCGGGCCTAATGTCACCGCCCCCCAGAGCTTGGAAAGAGTTCAGGCACTGACTGCTTGCATGTGGCGGACGGGGCCTGAGACTGCAGTCCCCAGTTCCCGCACTCCGCACCTTGTCTCTGTTCAACCTCGTATGTGAGAATCTTCAAACAGAAGACACAAGAGTGGGCAAATAGTATAATTGTGTGCTTGTATAACCCTGTAGTATAACCCTGTGTGCTGATCACCCAGCTTCCACAGTCATCGATAATTTTCCATTTCTGTCACACCTTATTTCTTATAGCCTCACATTAGGTGCTCTGTGAAGACTGGATGAAGGATGCTGGATGGGTGCTGGGAAAATTGTGGAATTGATGGATGGGATGGATGGGTGGATGATGGGATGGATGGATGGGTGGATGATGGGTTGGGTGGATGATGGAATGGGTGGATAATGGGATGGGTGGATGATGGGATGGGTGGATGGGTGGATGATGGGATGGATGGATAGGTGGATGATGGGATGGATGGATGGGTGGATGGATGATGGGATGGGTGGATGATGGGTGGATGATGGGTTGGTGATGCATGCTGGATGGGTGGGTATGGAGGCTGCTATGCTCTGAGTGTTCATGCCCCACTGGGTCTCACACGTTGGTACATCTGGACTCTGGGACCACCGTCACACTCACCTGGTTGTAGGTCTGTCTGGAAATTAGCGTCGTGAGGGTTTCCTGGCTTCTGTCCTACGAGGTGACTGACTCAGTGGACTAGTCTGTCCCCAGGAGCTTCTGTGCGCTGAGGCGTCCTCGCCACCCCAGTAACTAAGCAGCGCCACACTGTCAGGTGAGGGGCCGGGGCCTCAGCAGCTCGGCCCGAGCTCGGAGCTCTCCAGCCGGAACCTTGTCTAACAGGCCCTGAGCTTGCTCCTCCGTGCTGGCTGGAGTCACTCAGATACCAGCCCCCCACTTCTCTCCTGCCTGCCCTCCCCGCCCAAACCCCACCCCCCACCACCTCACATCTTTCATCTCAGAGGGCTGGACCTTCTCTGCCTCCAGATCTTGGGAGCTCAGGGTTGCACAACTCTGCCCTCTCTTGGTCACCTAGGGGCTTTACACTTCTGCAGAAGGGGGCCACCTTCTCTACGTGGCTTAAAAGGGTAGAGGATCTCTTAGCCCTTTTGCGATCAACAGCTTACTCTGAGCTTTGTTCTAAATTAGGCATAAGGTACGTTTAAGATTTAAATGGAGCTAACTGTCTCTTTCTGATTTTTAACTGAGTTGTAGGGCATTCATTGGAATAATAAAGTCCATCTTGATCTGTTCTCGGATAGAAACAGAAGCGTCCCCATAATTTCTCATCACCACACAGAGCTGCTGTGTTCTTTACAGTTTAGAGAAAGCGGGAGAGGTGACCCCAGGTCTCTCTTTTTTTTTTTTTTTTTTCAAATTGCATTTCTTGACTAGCTAATGTTTTTAAATATTTTTTTAATGTGGACCATTTTTTAAGTCTTCATTGAATGTGTTATATTCAGTGTTGCATCTGCGTTATACCCTGGTTTCTTGGCTGTGAGGCGTGTGGCATCCTAGATTCCCAACCAGGGGTCAAACCCGCACACACAACCCCCCACCCCAGCTCCCCACACCGAAAGGTGAAGTCCCAACAAGGAAGACTGCCAGGAAAGTCCCTTGACTAGACAGTTCTTCATCACTGAGAAAAGGAGGAAGAAACTGCATTGACCTCTGCTCTGGGCCAGACGCTCCCCGTGCCTCCCACCCTGAAGCCTGAGGGAATGACTCTCATTCGCAGACAGGACACCGAGGCTCGGGGAGGGCCGAGCAGCTACCCAGGCAGGAACTGGGCCCGAGCCAGACCTGCCCCGCGCTGTCTGCACTGCCCTGCCTCCCGACCCCACTGCCCGAGCAAAGCCCCGGAGCCAGAGGCCAGCACCCGGCAAGCGCGAGGCAGGTGCAGGGAGGCAGCCTGGCCGGGGGTGGGCACGTCCTGTGACAGTGACATTCCAGCAAGGGGGAGGCTCCTGGGAAGGTGTCAGCCAAGCGGCTTCTCTAAAATCTGAGCAGTCAGGGTGTCCTGGGTCAGGCTCAGACAGTTCAGGGCAAACAGCATCAGCATCGGCCCAGAAGACCCCCGTCCCCTTGGACGCAGGGCAGCTGAGCATGTGGGTGGAGGCAGCATGGACCGCCAAGCAGGGAGGAGCAGAGCGTGCTCTGGGGTCCTGACCCGGACCCCACATCCTCTCCAAGGCCTCGGGCTACTTGCTGGGGACCCTATTCTGCCCTGGGGTCTGCCCACAGCTCCACCACTGCAGGGACCACCTCTCGGGGACACCCCACCTCTAATCACCCTGACAGCCCTGGCCAGGGTGGAGCAGTGAGGAGACAGGCCCTGCAAGTGGTCCAGTGGGAAGACGACTTCATCTCCCAACCTGTCGAGTGGAGCCACGTCCACTGTTCTCGTGGCGACAAGAGGTGACCAGTGGCGGGGGCAGTTCCCAGGAGAAGGGAAGGGAAGGGTGGGCCGTAACCCACCTGCCACAGAGCCTGCTGTGTGTGGGTGACAAAGGCTGGAACCTCCAGGCTTGTCCGTTTCAAGTAAGTTCCTGTGAATCTGCTGGCTCGTAGCCAGGGCTCAGGAGGAGTTTTCTGTCCACTGGAGAAATGACTCCTCATTCATGTGCCTCAGACGGTGAGCCCTAGGCATAATGTAGTCCCACCTCAATAACTGTGGCAGGGAAGGGGGAGACCAGAGAGCTGCCTTAAGTATTCCAAACACTGTTTTCCTGGGAGAGAAGAGGCTTCGCGCTGCCCCAGAGAGGACCCCACAGGCCTCACCCCCTCCGGGTCCACCTCTCAGCAGCTTGGCCAGCGCCCCCAGCAGCCCTTGCAGAGCAGACCCAGCGGGCACCCTCCAGCAGTGATCAAAGCTGGGCAGCCCGCTCTGCCATCATTCAGAGCCCCAGCAGGTGCACCCCCAGCCATCATGCTGTCTCCCACCCACTGCTGAGTCTCGTTCTCAAGGCCTGATCCCAGGAGCCCCCTTTTCTTCCCCAGAGAACCTCATCTCCATCTACATTTCTCCTTGGCACCTGCACACCCGATGACGGGCGTGACCATCGTCCCTGCCTGCCTGGGGTGGCCCCCGTCCCAGGTGCCCCTGTGCTGGGCATCGTCGTTCCAAGAGAGTCTCTTCCCTCTCAGAAGTGTCCGGGTTTGGATGGCCGGTCTGCCCACTGAGGACACACACGCAGGTATTGACAATAACACCTGCAGAGGGACCTCTGGCTTTCACCCTGGGCGCCCCGCACCCTGAGCCTTGCTGCCCCCCTTAAGGGCAGGGTCTCCTGGGCAGGTGTGGCCCCCGGCCCTGGCTCTCCCCACAGGGTCCTGCCCCCTGGGGCTGCTGTGTGGGGACAGGGCACTGTCCCTCCCCCTGCAGGAACCCACAGGACCTCACTTCCTCTAAATCCACCCAGGAAGCATGGTCCCAGCTGCCTTGGTGGAAGGCTGTGGGTGCAGGCGCAGCCTGGGTAATGACGTGCGTTCAGTGTGAGACCCCGTGGGGGCTGTGACAGGAGTCGTGTCCCCACTGACCCAGGGGGACGGGCTGGGGGCCGCTCTAACAGCCCTGCCCCGTGACCTGAGACCCGTTGGGGCTGGCTCCCTTCAAACCAGAAAGGGGAAGTTCAAGGACATGCTTCTCCTCCCCACAGCCCCACTTCCCCCTCCCCTGAGCTGCACAGTGTCCCCAAGGCCCCCGCCTGGCGGTGAACGCAGTCTTTACGGGATGCCAGGGCTGTGCAAGGGGGTTTGGCAGGCAGGTCTGGAGCCCAGCACAGCGTCCACCACACGCAAGCTCTTAGGTGCGGTAGCCCCATGGTGGTGATTTGCAGTGGCAGAACGGGGAAGAAGCCCACAAATCCCCCTTTGCCATTGTCATGCAGGGTCAGAGGCCAATCTTATGTTGAAAATGGTTCCAAGCCTGGATCCCAATCGCGGGCATCATGGGTGCTGTGTAACCACTCACCACTAGATGGAGGTGTTGCCCCTTCCTTTCCTGAACTTGGGCCTTTTAACCGCAACTTGTGGGCTTCCCTAGTGGCTCCGCCCTAAGAATCCACTTTCAAGGCAGGAGACGATCCCTGGGTCGGGAAGATCCCCTGGAGAGGGAAATGGCAACCCACTCCAGTATTCTTGCCTGGAAAATCCCACAGACAGAGGAGACTGGCGGGCTACAGTCCATGGGCTGGCAAGGAGTCTGACACAACTTAGCAACTAAGCAACAACAAAGTAACAAACCCACGTATCCCGGCAGCCCCTGAAGCCTGCCCCCAGAGGCCGCAGGCGCCCCGTCCTCGCACAGGGGCTGCGTGACCCGAGCTGTGCAAGCCTGCTGCCCCAAAGCTTCACCCACCCCTGTCCCCCGCCCCAGGGCTCTCAGGGCCCCCAGCTGGAGCTGGCGGTCTGTCTCCATTGGAGAGGAGTGGAGATGTTCCCCAGTGTCCCAGGGCACCCCTTCCCCGGGCTTGCAGGTGGGTCTCCACGCAGGCTGACTCAAGACTGACTTTCTGGTTCAAGCACGGAGCCCAGATCACAAATCCTGCTAAATGCAGAGGCCGTGGCCTCAAACTTACAGATGTTTGGTAACCAGAGCGATTTTTACATCATGGCCCTAAGGAACACTCAGTATCTCGTGTCAATAAATAACACGTTAAAAACAAAGCAGTGTTATAAAATTCTGGATAAACATGGTTGCCGTCTGTGATGCATGTTAGAGAGTGGGAAAACCGGACGAAGCACCAGACAGATCTACAGACGTTCCCCTTGAGGATCTGTAAGAACTCAGAAGACTTTGGAAGACCGGGAATCGGAAGAGGGTTCAGTGAGGTCCTGGCTTTGTCCAAGAGCCACCAGGCTGGCACATGCCTCTCACTCCAGGGACCTTCCTTCTGAAGGGTCCTGTCTCTGGACGCACATGGTGGACTTCTCCCTTGGGCATGTCCACGGAAGCTCCTACAGCTCTGCTCCCCAGGGCCCCTCGGCCAGTACGAGGACCAGAAGGAAAGCCACCTGCAGGCAGAACCCAGAACCCGGCATTTCAGCCCATTCAGGCCAGGAGGTTGGCGGCTCCCCATTCCACCTGGCGAGGGCTTGGCACCCTGATGCTGGGGGCTGCCCGGGCTCTGTGGGCCTTCCTGAGCTCTGCAAATGCTTTATTAAACCTTCACTTGAAAACCTGCACACAGGACCTCACCTGGCAGTCCGATGGCTAAGATGCCGCACTCCTGGTGCAGGGGGCCTGGGTTCAATCTGTGGTCAGGGAGCTAGATCGCACGTGCCGCAACTAAAATACATCATGCATGCTATGATCTAAGACCTGGTACAGCTGAATAAATATTTAAAATTTTTCTAATAAAAAAAAATCTGTACACAGGTCTGCACATGACCTCCCTGCATGGATGCTAGTGTTAGCAGCCCTCCCAGGGCTATGAGATACTTGCTGTGGAGGCTCTGTACCTGCAGAGAAACAGCCCTTTCATCAGCACAATCCTCAGAGGCCAGCACATGGGAGCTTGGGGCCCCAGGTACTCTCAACCTCTTCAGGCTCTCAGATACCCAGGCTGGTCCCTAAACCCACTGAGCCAAATGAAGCCCACACCGAAAGTGTCTAAAACTCTGACCACTTGCACCTTTTTATCTGCATGACTGTGCAGTCACGGAGACGGAGCTTGTAGAAACAAGTGCCAGACACCCCTACCCTTTCAGTTCCAGTTTCTGCAATTCTCAAAACAGCCTTGTCACCGAGAGATTTTTACCCATGACCTCAGGATCACGAGGCTGCCACCCTGCAACACAGGGGCCGATAGCTGACCTTCTGAAAAGGAAGGTCGTGCACTGAGGCAGCAGTGGGGATCATCTGCCAGGCAGGAGGGGGCTACCAGGGTCATGGACTTACACACATGCACGCACACACACACACACACAGGAGAAATTTACTGATGGACACTTAGCACCTCTGTCCCTCCAACCTAAACCTCCTGCAGTGATGCTAGTCAAGCCCAGAGAAACACTCTCCATGTTCCTTTATGTCCTTGAATCAAAAGGCCACCGTGCCCGTCGCTGGGTGGTGGCCGGGTGGGTTGTGCTGCTGCTCCAGGGCAGAGGGGCATGGGGACGGCAAGAGAGACCCGGTGAGAAGGAAAACACAGTGTCCCAGCGTGAGGTCCTGCCTTTCTGAGGGCAGAAACCCAGGGGGTTCTGGCAGGAACAGAGCCCGAGTGACAGGACAGCCCCTGAGTTAGATACGCCTGTACCTTCTCACCGCCCAACCCACCACCCCATCCGTGGAACACCCACACGTATTTTGCGTGGCCGTCTTTGCTCTACGGGTGACCTTCAGGCACATAAAAACTTGCTTTACGGTGTTTTTTTTTCCCCTTTTTGTCATTACAGAAGACTACCTGCGACAACAGAGGTTAGGATGTGTTTTATTTGAACCCAGATATGGGTTCTCTCGGAGAAGGCATGGCACCCCACTCCAGTACTCTTGCCTGGAAAGTCCCATGGATGGAGGAGCCTAGTAGGCTGCAGTCCATGGGGTCGCTAAGAGTCAGACACGACTGAGCGACTTCACTTTCGCTTTTCACTTTCATGCATTGGAGAAGGAAATAGCAACCCACTCCAGTGTTCTTGCCTGGAGAATCCCAGGGACGGGGGAGCCTGGTGGGCGGCTGTCTATGGGGTCGCACAGAGTCGGACACGACTGAAGTGACTTAGCATGGGTTCTCTAACCCTGCATCATTACTTACAAGCTGTGGGGCCATTACTGAGTTTACAATAAGTGACTGTAATCATTTTAGTTTATAGAACAGAGGTAAGCTGTAAAATGGTTCCCCACCCCCTCCACTTGGCACCTGAAGAGGGCTTTTAAAAAAAAATTTTTTTCATTGAAGGATAGTTGATTTGCAGTGTTGAGTCCATCTCTGCTGTACAGCAAGGCAGTTCGGTTATACACACACCCCGTGTTCATTTATATGCTTTTCCGTGATGGTTTACCACAGGACATCGAATACAGTTCCCTGAGCTGTAGTGGGAACTTGTTTCTTGTGCCTTCTATTTATAATAGTTTGCATCTGCTAGCCCCAACCTCCCACTCCTTCCCTCCCCCTGGGCAACCACCAGCCTCCTCGCTATGTCTGTGAGTCCGTTCCAGCTTCATAGACAAGGTCACGTGTGTCCTGTGTTAGATTCCACGTGTAAGTGGTATCATATGGTATTTGCCTTTCTCTGCCTGACTTACCTCACTTAGTAGGATCATCTCCAGCTCCATCCATGCTGCTGCGAATGGCCTGGTTTCATTCTTTTTGACGGCTGAGTAGTGTTCCATTGTATTTAAGGATCTTCTCTATCCGTTCCTCTCAGTGGACATTCAGGTGGCTTCCACCTCTTGGCTGTGTGACAAGGTGTTCCCATTTTCTAGGTGCCCCCCCCACAAGGCTGAGGATGGTGGAGGCGCTGCTAAGGGCGGGAGCTGGCCTGGGAGCAGGGTCCTGAGGGCAGAGGCTCTCCCAGGCGCGCCCCTGCAGAGCCCCGGCCAGCCCAGGGCAGGACTTTATGATGCGACAAACAGATCAGCCCAGCCTCCGGTCCCCCCCGCTCCTCTGATGCCACATCCAAGTGGGGGGGGTCCCCCAGGGGAGGGCCAGGTCCGCGGTGCCCACTCCTCCCCAGCCAGCACTGGTCCCCTGTCCGCCCTACAGACCCAGCCCTCCCATCATCAGGTAAGGAAGGCGGCCTTGCAGGGAGGAGGGACTGGGGAGGAGGCGGGCCTCCAGAGAGGCGGTGGCCAGGCCCTGTGGCCCCGGAGTGTGGAGGGCAACGCCTGGGGGCTATGGAGTTCGGGGCCCGGAGGGAGCCCTGGGCTCTGGTCGCACGGTCAGGGGTAGCGTCGTGACCCCTGAGACTCAGTCTCCCCAGCAGTAAAATGGGATAACTGGCCAAGGGAGCCCTCACGGGGAGGCCCTGGCGCACGCCTCCCTCCCCCACCGCGTGCAGAAGGTACCAAAGCACGTCATCAGCCACGTAAGTGACCACCATCTCTCCTGTCTCCACCCGGAGCTGACCCCCATAGAGTCTGTAAAAAGCAGCTCCAGCCAGCGTCCCACTCTGTGCCGATCCAGGGCTGGGGGAGAGAGAGTGGCAGGACCCCCGCTCCTGCCACTGTTCCCCTGGATCTCTGGCGCCCACCTTGGCGCTGTTCAGGCTGACCGAGCCCGGCCCAAGTGCCCTGATTCAGGGTCGCTGGCCAACGAGTCCCGCAGGAGGCCTAGGGCCTCCCGGGGGTGCGGGTCACCCTGAGTCCTGCAGAGGAACCTCAGCTGCCCCCGGACGGGGACGCTGTGGCCACACTGGCTGGTGACCCCAGCCCTGCGCTTCCTGGGTGAAGGGGTTCCCTTGGGGAGCTGTGCAAGCCTCTCGCTCCTCGTCTGTAACCCCAGCTCCCGAGGAGCCCGTGACTCGAGGCAGGCACAGTGCTGGCCCCGTGGCGGGGAGTGGTCCGTCCGTGGCACCCCCGCGTCCTGGGGAGCACCCCGCCTCCGTGCGGAGGGCCCGTGGTAGGTAGAACGCCACTCTAACCGTCTGTTCTCGCATGATAAAAGGCCTCCAGGGTTGACAGCCGGGCTGACTGGGGCTTCAAGGCCGCAGTCACAGGCAGCCAAGGTCAAGCTGCACCCCACGCGCTGCCCCGTGTTCCTGGAGCAAACACCGCGCCCCTGTAGGCCCTACACTGGGAAACTTCCCTGCCCCGACGCGCCGCACCCCAACTCTGGGACACAGCAGAGCCGGGCGGGGCCGACATTAAAGCCCAGACCTGAAACTTGGAAGGAAAGGTGATCCTCAATAAAGTCGCCTTCCCGGCAGATCCTAATCCCTTACAGTCCTCCTGTGGGAGGTTCTTGGGGCGGCCAGAGCCCCAAGTCAGGTGTGGTCAGGCCTTACCCCAAGGCTCTAGGAGGGTCCTTCCTGCCTCTTCCAGCCCCTGGGGGCTCCAGCTCCCTTGGCTGTGACCCTATCCCTCCAGGCCCTGCCCCTGGGGTCACACGGCCTTCCCTGTCCCCATGAGAACTCCCTCTCTGTGACACGCGCCACTGCATTTAGGCCCCACTCAATCCGGAAGATCTCGGCATCCTTAGCATGATTCCTCGTGATCTGCAAAGACCCGATTTTCTCAACAAGGCCGCGTTCAGAGGTTTCTGGGATTAGGACTTGGATGTTTCTTTCGTGGGGCCACCATTCACCCTCTTGTCCAGGCTCCTTTCCCCAGGATGTGATGGTGTCTGGACTCTGACGTGGAGATACATGGGGTTTGCCTCATAGCCGTTCTTGTGGCTAAGCTTGCATCTCCACCGACAATTCCTGTTAGCCATTCCCCACCCCGGAACATGTGCCCTGATATAGGATGTGGGGGTGGTAAAACAGACACCCAGAATGACCGAGGCGGAGAGTCATGGGGAGGACCCCGGGGGACCCGCTCACTTACAGATGAGAAATCAGGGAGCCAGGGGTCTGCAGGTGTCCTGGGAGAGCTGACCCCTCCCGTGTCGTGTCTCCAGGGGCCGAAAGGTCAGCCCCAGAGGACGGAGCCCCAGAGGAGTGTCTTAATTGTCTGTCATTGAAGGAGTGTTTGTGGGCTCAATTCATGCAGTGGTATTCAGGGAACATCTGTGTGCCAGGCCCTGTCCTGGGCATTTGCCACCCACCTGGGAACAGAGCAGGAAACACCCTGCCCTCTGGGAAGCTGCGTCCACAGGTGGATTCAGACAAACAAATGAGCAAGTAAGCGTCTGGTGCAGAAGTGGTGGTGAGAGCTGTGTAGACAAACAGAGGGCTGAGGAGGGCAGGGGGTGCTGTTTTATCCTGGGTTCTGGCCTCTGAGAAGATATCTGAGCAGAGCCCTGGGTGAATTGGGGAACAAGGCCCAGGGATGTCTGGGGAAGAGCATTCTCTAAGCAAGGGCACAGACCCTGTGGTGGGAGCAAGCCCAGGAGAGGCCCAGGGAGGCGGTAGAGGTCAGGCAGGTGACACCAGGTCAGAAAGGACGGTTTACACCCAGATGAGAGGGAAGTCACCAGAGGGCTCGGGCCCCACCTGGCCTTGTTTGGTGTGGTTGTCCCAGCGACTGCGTGGAGGACTGGCCACGCGTGGTCAGACCCAGCACCCTGTGCGGACAGAAGGCTTTGCAGCAACACAAGACACAGATGTGGCAGCAACCAGGGGGGTGCCAGGTGGTCAAACTGCAAATATGTTTGCGGGCACAGTCGGTGGGGTCTGCTGACCAGGTGGGCATGTAAAGGTTGACTCTGAGCAGCTGGGAGGACGAAGAGCACTGCTCTGGGGAGGGGTCGGCAGACAGTGGGGGCGCCCACTCTGGTGCCCCAGGCAGGGCTGGCCTCCTGGGCAGGGAGCTGAGGTGGCCAGGCAGGTCCTGCCTCCAGGCCCCGCTTCTTTGTCTGGCTGTATCTCCCTCTGCCAGTCGCTGCCTGCCCCGGGGCGGGGGGAGGGGCGGGCCTGGCACAGGGAGTCAGGCCCTCATCCAGGCTGCGGCCCCACCCAGTCCCCACCAGAGCCAGGGGGATCCCTGGCTCTGCCCTCAGAGCTCCAGCAGGGCCCCCGTGACCGTGACCCTGTAGCATCGCCCCATCACCACACAGCCTTTGGCCGCACACCAGCTCCTCCACTTCGGAGCAGGAGGCCAGGCTGGCCAGGGGTGGGCGGGGCACCAGGCCTCCCCAGGGATGTGGTCACAGCCTTAGAGACACGGAAGCTCCCAGTTAGGGGCCTGGACAGGCTCCAGCCCCTGGGCCCCTGCCAGCTGCAGACGCTTCCAGATCGGGGAGTGTATGCAAAGAGAGGTGGTAGGGAGCAGTCTGAACGGAAAAGACCCAGAGCCCCAGGCCTGGCTCTGCCTCCTGGGCTCCCCCAGTAACAGCGGTGACGGTGATGCTGGTGGTGGTGGTGGCAGCTGACGTTTCTGCCGAGCTCACTGTGGTCAGGAAGAGTTCTCGGCACTAACTGCCATCCCCATTCCCGTGTTGTTGCTGTTGCCCAGTCACTAAGTCGTGTCTGACTCTTTGCGACCGCATGGACTGCAGCACGCCAGGCTTCCCTGTCCTTCACCGTCTCCCGGAGCTTGCTCAAACTCATGTCCATCGAGTCAGTGATGCCGTCTGACCATCTCATCCTCTGTCGTCCCCTTCTCCTCCCGCCCTCCATCTTTCCCAGCATCAGGGTCTTTTCTAATGAGTAGGCTCTTCACGTCAGGTTGCCAAAGTATTGGAGCTTCAGTTTCAGCATCAGCCTTTCCAATGAACATTCAGGGTTGATTTCATTTAGGATTGACTGGTTTGACCTCCTTGCTGTCCAAGGGACTCTCAAGAGTTTTCTCCAGTCCTGTGTAGTGCTTATTATTTTCATCCTCATTTCACCTGTGGGGAAACTGAGGCCCAGAGTGGTTAAGTCACTTGGCCTAGGTCACACAGCAGGGAAGCAAGCCCTGAGGCTAGCTCATGCCGCACTGCCTCTCAGAGCCCCGTGTGGCCGGCCCTGTGCCTCTCCACCGCCCAGGATCCCCACGCTTCACCCCAGCGCTCAGTACCCTGGGTCCCAAGGCGGCCCTCGCACCCACCACTGCCCTCTCAGCCCCAGGTCTTCTCTGCCTGGAGGCTCCTCCCCATCCTTCCGGTCTCAGTGGAGGCATCACTTCCTCAGCGAGCCCACTGCCTTTCCACTCCCTGCCCACTGCTTGGTTGTTGATTAAGCATGACATCACCCCCCACATTCTGTAGGTGATGCCATTATTAACGTGACCAAGATTGCCATTCAGAGGACCTCCCTCTTGCCCCACCCGCTGAGCCTGGCTCTGGAGCGGTGGTTCTTAAGCCATGCTGCACACGGAAATCACCTGGGGAATAAAACCCCAGTGCCTGGGCCACGCCCCACACCAGTTAAACCCACATGTCTGGAGCTGGCCCCGGGTGAGTACACTCGGCGGGCCAGGCTGAGAGGTGGAGGCAGTGGTGTCCTCTGGCCTCCCATTCGGGACTTGACCATCCTCCTCCAGTCACCGAGTCCCTGGGCTCCAGGCCTCCACAGGTGACAAGGGTTTTCATGTAAATGACTAACCCGGGGAGCCCAAAGTGTGTTCCAAGGAACACGTTCTGCAAAAGGCATCTTGAAGAATGGGTGCATGGTCAGTAAGTTTGGGAAATGCTGCTGTAAACACCCACCCACCCACACACACACACACTCAGCCACCAGATGTGTCAGCATGGAAACCCCGTCCCCCCAGAAGGGAAAGTGAAAACACCTGAAATGAGGCTTCCTCCGTTGGAAGGAGGTGTCAGTCGAGAGCAGCTGGGCCCTGGTGCAGCAGTCAGGCGATCACAGACGTGGCTGGTGTGCCCTGATTTGCACTCGGAGGCTGCAGGGTATACCGGGGTGTTCCCCACCTCCACCCCCAAGGCAAGGCCGTGGGCACCTCACTACACACCCAGCTGTCGTGTCCCTCTTCTCAAGCGAGTGTAACCACACTCAGCCCACAGAGCTGTACGGAGTGAGGGCGGGCTGAGAGGATGGACGTGAAACCCTCGGACAAGAGAGACGCAGGGTCCTGCCTGACAAACCAGGGTCCTGCCAAGCGGGTGCCCCAACCCTAGTCAGCCATCAGGGGGCTGGGGGGCTGGCCTCACTTGAGTTCAGGGGTCCAAGGTGATGAGGCTGAGTTGACAATGAACAGGAGGAGGCGTTTGTTAAGTACCAGGAGTGTGTGTATTCATTAGTGTTTGAATGGTATGTGTTTATTGACCAGACAGTATGATGCATGAAAATGGCCCACTTCCAGAAAGCGCCAGTGAGTTTCTCGTGAGAAGTTCAGTCCCCAGCCAGCCGAGTCCCCACCCAGAGACACCTGCTGCCAGGTGCCTGTATGTCCCTCTAGACCGCACACCTGTCCTCCCTTGCTCCCTGCCTTTCTTCATTTCCTGCAAATGGAAGCAAAGTCTAGCCGCCACCCTGACGTAATGTTTTCACTCGCAGTCACGGAGAACCTTTCACGTCATCCCAAAAAGAATGGCTGTGGAGTATTCCACTGTGAGAAGGGCTAGAACCTTCTCTGTATGTAATGAGTCTCTTGCTGAGCGGCACTTGGGCCATGTGTCCCATTTTCTTCGGAACAATGCTGTAATGAGTAACTCGAGGCCAACGGCGTCTCACACAGGTGCGAGTCTGTCTCTGAGACAAACACTTCCGAGGCATTGCAGGTCCAAGGTCATGTGCACTGTCATCGTGACAGAGAGGGCGCGGCCGCCCCGCCCACCCACGAGCCCGAGGGATGCAGCCACTTTCTTTAGTGAGTGTGTGTGTGTGTGTGTACATTAGCTCATTCAATTTTCAAAATACGTTGCAAGTTGTTGCAAAGTATTATATATTAGGTCCAGGGATAGGGATGAGAGAAGAACTGGAGGGCTGCAGGGGAGGGACTTGAAGGCAGGCTCTCCTGACTCTGAAGTTCAAGGTCCATCCATGCGTCCCGCGCGCGTATAGGCACTTTCGGAGCTTTTCTGTCCTCCAGGAGCTTGCCCCGCCCACCCCCGCCCCCACCCCGGGTTTCTGGTCTCTGGCCTCAGAATCATTTCTTCCACTTCATCGTTGTTGTTCAGTTGCTAAGTCGCGTCCAACTCTTTGCGACCCCACCGACTGCTGCACGCCAGGGCTTCCTTGTCCTTCACCATCTCCCCGAGTCTGCTCAAACTCACGTCCACTGAGTCAGTGATGCCATCCAACCATCTCATCCTCTGCAGAAGACCGATAACTAACAGAAGTGGAGGGGAGCTGGGGTCCAGGCAGGGGTGGGCTTCTGCTTCATTGTCCCCCACCCCTAGGACATCACGTTTTGGGTCCCCCACCGGGGCACAAGGAGAGACACTGAGTTCTGCCCAGGCTAAAGGGGCAAGAGGAGAAAGTGTCCCTGGAGCCGGGTGAGAGGCAGACCAGGAGGAGGCACCACGGATCTGGAGCGCACCCCCGGGAGGACACTCGCAACCGGCAGACAGCGAGTGTCACCCAGCCCAGAGCCTGCACACCTACAGGAACCAACTCTTAAACCTTCAGGAATGTGTGAGCCAGTTTCTAAGCACACCCGTTCTGAAGAATTAAATTATGTGAACTTACAATTAACGCATCATACTCCATCAAAGATAATACCTACTCAGAACTCATCACTCCCTAATGCCTTTGCTCCTTTTCACTCCGAGCTACAGTCGTGAGGTTGCCCACATAGATGTGTCTGGAAATGCTCCTGCATGTCTCTTCCCAGCTCCGTGTGCAAGGCCGTGGTGTGGGGAACGGGAAATCGCCCGTGGCAGGAGCATTTACACCGCAGAAATTGGCAGACACTGCAAACCGGGCTGGTCCACCCCCTGGGGCCGGCTGGTCTGTGTTCGCTAGCACAGCACAGCCTGACCGCTCTCTCCTCCTGCCCTCTGACCTGCCTCCTGCCTGCCTCTCCCTTTGAAACACAGCAAAAGACACCCAGGTCTGAGCCTCATCACCCATGGCGTGGGGGTAGGCGTCTGTGCGGGAGGAGGCGGGGTCTGGTGCTCCGATGACACGGCAGACCACTTCAGCCCCGAGCACTGGGACCCTCTTGGCAGTGTTGAGAGAAACAATAACATATTTCTACTCCAGAGAAGTTGTGTTCCCATTTTGAGGGATTCATGGCCAGCATGTTCCCACGCCAGGGATCCATACTTCTCACCTTGAGCTGCACCAGGACCCCTGGAGGGCTTGTGGGAATCCAGACTGCCAAGCCTGACCCCCAAGTCTCGGATTCAGTGAGCGTGATATTGGGATATAATATGTATTTGGTCCACATCCCCACTCCTGGCCAGAGCACATAAAACCTTTATCATTCCCCATATGATAAAATGCCAGCAGCATCCTTTATACTAATGGTTGATCATTGACCCTGGCTCCAGACACAGGGCTCCTGAGTCCTGAGTCCCCTGGGTGAGGGGAGCATCTTTTGTAGTAATGAGGTGACTCTGGGAGGGCTTGGGGACACCTTCAGGATGGGGCTGGTCACCACCATGGGGATGGGCAGCTCGGAGATTTCAGCCCCCCTCCCGCCCTCCAGGGAGGGGTGAAAGGCTGGAGAGTGAGTTAATAATTGATCGTGCCTACCTGATGAAGCCTCATAAACGGTCCTAAAGTATGGGGTTCGGGGAGCTGCCAGGTGGGTGCACATGACCCCGTGCTGGGAGGGTGATGCATGCCAGATCCACAGGGGACAGAAAAGCCTGGGCTCAGGACCCTTCCAGACCTTAAATTGAAGAAAATGGGGAAATGCACTAGACCATTCAGGTATGACCTAAATCAAATCCCTTACGATTATACAGTAGAAGTGAGAAATAGATTTAAAGGACTAGATCTGATAGAGTGCCTGATGAACTATGGACGGAGGTTCGTGACATTGTACAAGAGACAGGGATCAAGACCATCCCCAAGAAAAAGAAATGCAAAAAAGCAAAATGGCTGTCTGAGGAGGCCTTACAAATAGCTGTGAAAAGAAGAGAAGTGAAAAGCAAAGGAGAAAAGGAAAGATATAAGCATCTGAATGCAGAGTTCCAGAGAATAGCAAGGAGAGATAAGAAAGCCTTCCTCAGTGATCAGTGCAAAGAAATAGAGGAAAACAATAGAATGGTAAAGATTAGAGACCTCTTCAAGAAAATTAGAGATACCAAGGGAACATTTCATGCAAAGATGGGCTCAATAAAGGACAGAAATAATAGGGCCCTAATAGAAGCAGAAGATATTAAGAAGAGGTGGCAAGAATACACAGAAGAACTATACATAAAAGATCTTCACGAGCCAGATAATCACGATGGTGTGGTCATCCTGGAATGTGGAATCAAGTTGGCCATAGGAAGCATCACTACGAACAAAGCTAGTGGAGGTGATGAAATTTCAGTTCAGCTATTTCAAATCCTAAAATATGATGCTGTGAAAGTGCTGCACTCAATATGCCAGCAAATTTGGAAAACTCAGCAGTGGCCACAGGACTGGAAAAGGTCAGTTTTCATTCCAATCCAAAAGAAAGGCAATGCCAAAGAATGCTCAAACTACCACACAATTGCCCTCATCACACACACTAGTAAAGTAATGCTCAAAATTCTCCAAGCCAGGCTTCAGCAATATGTGAACTGTGAACTTCCTGATGTTCAAGCTGGTTTTAGAAAAGGCAGAGGAACCAGAGATCAAATTGCCAGCATCCGCTGGATCATTGAAAAGGCAAGAGAGTTCCAGAAAAACGTCTATTTCTGCTTTATTGACTATGTCAAAGCCTATGACTGTGTGGATCACAAGAAACTGTGGAAAATTCCTCAAGAGATGGGAATACCAGACCACCTGACCTTCCTCTTGAGAAAGGTGTATGCAGGTCAGGAAGCAACAGTTAGAACTGGACATGGAACAATAGACTGGTTCCAAACAGGAAAAGGAGTACATCAAGGCTGTATATTATCACCCTGCTTATTTAACTTATATGCAGAGTACATCATGACAAACGCTGGGCTGGAAGAAGCACAAGCTGGAATCAAGATTGCCGGGAGAAATATCAATCACCTCAGATATGCAGATGACACCACACTTATGGAAGAAAGTGAAGAAGAACTAAGAACCTCTTGATGAAAGTGAAAGCTTAGAGTGAAAAAGTTGGCCTAAAGCTTTTAGGCATCCGGTCCCATCACTTCATGGCAAACATATGGGGAAACAGTGTAAATAGTGAGACTTTATTTTTCTGGGCTCCAAAATCACTGCAGATGGTGACTGCAGCCATGAAATTAAAAGACGCTTACTCCTTGGAAAGAAAATTATGACCAATCTAGATAGCATATTAAAAAGCAGAGACATTACTTTGCCAACAAAGGTCCGTCTAGTCAAAGCTATGGGTTTTCCAATAGTCATGTATGGATATGTGAGTTGGACTATAAAGAAAGCTGAGCCCCAAAGAATTGATGCTTTAAAACTGTGGTGTTGGAGAAGACTCTTGAGAGTGCCTTGGATTGCAAGGAGATCCAACCAGTCCACCCTAAAGGAGATCAGTCCTGAGTGTTCATTGAAAGGACTGATGTTGAAGCTGAAACTCCAATACTTTGGCCACCTGATGCAAAGAACTGACTCAGTGGAAAAGACATGGTGGGAAAGATTGAAGGCGGGAGGAGAAGGGGATGACAGAGGATGAGATGGTTGGATGGCATCACTGATGCGATGAACATGAGTTTGAGTAAACTCTGGGAATTGGTGATGGACAGGGAGGCCTGGCATGCTGGAGTCCATGGGGTCACAAAGAGTCAGACACGACTGAGCGACTGAACTCAACTGATCCTTTTGAAGCCTCATAAATGACCCTGAAGTATGGGGTTTGGGGAGCTGCCAGGTGGGTGCACATGACCCCATGCTGGGATGGTGAAACATGCCATCTCCACAGGGGACAGAAACGCCTGTGCTCAGGACCCTTCCAGACCTCCCCTGTCTCTCTCTTCATCTGCCTGTTTATTTGTATCCATTAAAACATCATTTGTAGTTAGGAAATCAGCAATTGTATTTAAAAGTGTTTTCCCGGTTTCCTTCCAGCAAATTAGCAAAGGGAGGAGGTGATTCATGGGAACCCCTGATTTGTGGCCAAGGTGGACAGAATTGTGGGTCATCTGAAGTGGGGTCACCTGGCGAGACTGAGCCCTTAACTTGTGGGGTCTGTGCAGTCTCTGGCTAGTGGCAGAATTGAACTGGAGGACCCCTGGCTGGGGTCTGACACTCGGTCGCTGTGGACAGACACCACACATCTGGGGTCAGAAGTGCTGGGAGTATGAGACCAAAGGAAAGAAAAAGAGGGTTTTTCCCAGACAGTGAGTCTGGGGTGAACTTGCTTCTCTGAATTCCCAAGGGATGCTGATGCTGCTGGTCTGGGGGCCCCACCTTGAGGATTCAAGTTTGGAGGTGGGGCCAGGTGGACCAGGGTCACGTGCCTGGACCAGATGTCAGGGGGTTGCAAAGAGGGGATGCAGTGAGGTGCAGGGAGCGTGACGGGCACCCCCGAGTGAGACCAGGGTCATCCAAGGCTCGGGTCCCTGGATTTCAAGGGTAACTTGCTGACAAAGCCCCCACCCGGGGTGAGGATGGAAGGAGAAGCAAGAAGAGAAATCTTGGGAGAGGAAGGAACTGCATCAGGCAGGGGTGCCAAGGCCGCCGGTCACCGAGGCGGCAGGATTCACGCCCGGGGAGGTGCCTCTCGGGGCTGCAGTCTGGAGTGAGCGGGGGCAGGCAGACGCAGAGCCGACCTTCTGTGTGGTTCCCTATGTCAGGTTCAAGGGCAGGCAACACTGACCTCAGGATAAGGGTCAGACGGAGGTCCCTGTGTGTTCTGGGCGGCCCCTCGGGGGTCATGGACGTGCACTGGTTCCCGGGGCTGCACACTCTGGATGGTGGGCGCTACCACGAGCAGATGCATCTTTACTGCATGTTCACCGAGGCCTCCCGTGCGCCAGGCCTGCTGGGCTCTGAGGACATTGCTGGGAGGAAGGAGCTGCCCTGACCGTGGGGCACCCCACCCCCTGACAGTGCAAGCCGGGGTGCTCAGCAGAGCCCTCGAGCCAACGTGGCCTCAAGCAGGCAGGTGAACGTGGCCGGAAGATGCAGGTCAGGGCCCGAGAGATATCAGCAGGTCTCTAGGACGCTCTGGTCAGATCTCAGATCTCAGAAGACAAGGCAGCCGCACCCCGGGGAGGGCGATGGAGCGGAAAGGACAGTCCGTGCAGGACAGAAGTGACGTGTGTGTGTTCCACACGGCTGGAACGTGATGTCCACGCCGGGCCAGAGCCAGAGATACGGCTGGGGAGATAAGCAGGGCCGGTGATGGAGGGACCGGCAAGCCTGCCCGGCTGGGACTCCGCCCTCCCGCCACGCGTGAGTGGATCCCAGAGCCAGAGATCCGGACATGATTCTGTGAGATTCCGTTGACGGCAGGATCTTGAGCAGGCGACACCAACACGTGAGGACCAGGAGAAGAGGGGGCGTTCCTGGAGGCTGGGTGTGTCCCGTGTCGTGACTGGTGGTGGGGGCACACAAGTGCGCACGTCTGAACACTTCGTAAGCGTGCACTGCGCTAGGAGTTATGTTACACCCACTGTGTGGACTGAACACACAGTAAGTGCAGATCAGCGCGATGCAGGCGAGAGACGGAGGGGCCCGAGGACATGCTCAGATGGGAGGTGACGGTGGGGAAGCGACGGGATGCCATGCCCCGCTGGCTCTGGGGACCCCTCCCAGGGATCAGGGTGCGTTCAGCTCTCCAGCCCCGGGCACCTGACTATGCCGAGGAGAAGCCCACCAGCAGCTCCGGGCTGGTGGGTGTGGGGAGGCCTGGCAAGGAGGGGCTGTGGAGACCTGGGGTGTGGGGCGCTTGCTCGTCCAAGGCCGGTGGCAGGACCGGCCTCCAGTCGCGGGGTCTCTGTAGTAGGACGCGGAGTCTGGTGGGAGCTCAGAGCTTGATGACGGCATGAACAACTGAGAGAAAGTGCTCAGGACCATACTCAGGCATTGCTAAATTACTTTGCTGTGAGGCGTCTCTTACCCTGAAAACGACTGGCTGGCAGACCCTCCCCGCTGTGCCTCTGAACGGGGCCACTGCTCAGGCCTTCGGGGCTCAGAAGGGCTCTCGCCAAGCTTAAGGTCTGCCATCGCCACCTTGATGTGCCTTTTTTTTTTTTTAATTGAAGTAAAGTTGATTTCCAACGTTGTGCTGGTTTCAGGCGGACAGCACAGTGATTCTCTTTTTCAGATTCCTGCTACACATCATTACGAGATACTGAGTATAGTTCCCGGTGCTGTACAGAAGGCATTATCATCCATCTGTTTAGTGTGTGACCGTGGTGTCTGTTAACCTCAACCTCCTAATTTGCCCCTCCCCCTTCCCCTTGGGTAACCATAAGATTGTTTTCTGTGCCTGTGAATCTATCTCACGTGCTCACCGGCTCGTCTCCCTGCAGCTCTTTGTCTTCTGGAGGGTGAGTGAGGTCGGTCTTCCTTCATGGCCTTTGTAGGGGAAGCAGCCTGGTGGCCCCTTGAGGCACCCCTTCCCCTCGTGGACCCCAGCTTCTCCCCCTGGGAGGTGAGGCGCTGGGCTCCTGGGGCAGCACCCTCTGAGCGCTGAGTCCCGGTGCCCAGGCAGGAGGCACCCGAGCAGAGAGCCAAGTGCTCCTGCCCCCAGGCTGGGGGGACACGTCTGCCCACCCTCTTCAAAGAGAGGGCGCAGGCTGGGCTCCAGAAGGAGGAAGAAGGCCGCAGTGCCCCAGGGTCATGTCCAGAGTCCCTGACGGCCAGAGCTGGACAAGCCCATCCCTGCCCGGACTTGCAGAGAACTCAGAGCCGGGCCCAGCCCCCTGATGGTTTAGCCCCAGTGCCTCGGGTTCCCCTGTGGGAGCGTCATCACCAACAGTGCAGGCATCGTCCTGTGGTGAGGGGGGGCTGGGCGCCCCGCTCATGCGGGAGACACCCCTCCCCTCCAACCCCAGACAGCCAGGCTGCCCCCCACCTCCCCCCAGGCACCAAACACACGGGGCCTCCAAGGCCCTGCCCCGACTTGTCTGTGCCTGATGGCGGCGACCCAGTGCTTCAGTGGGCAGGAGGCAGGTGGCCCAGGCTCCCCCGTCAGTCCAAGGAGCCCGGGGCCTGTTGGGTCCTGCTGGACGCAGCGCCGTGAACAAGGCAGGGCTCTCGTCCGTTCAGACACCCCGTGTCCCAGCCATCTCCTTATTCCCAGCTCGGTGCCACCACGGGATTGTGTTAGTGTTAGTCGCTCAGTCGTGTCCAACTCTTTGCGACCCCATGGACTGTAGTTCGCCAGGCTCCTCCGTCCATGGAATTCTCGAGGCAAGAATACTGGAGTGGGTTGCCATTTCTTTTTCCACCACGGGATTGCCCCCCAGTTTAAAATGGGCAAGAAGGACTCAGTCGTGGCCGAAGATTTGAAACTACAGGTAAGGAGCAGTCCTCTGATCCCTCAACCCAGCGATGCTGCTGATGAAGGGATGGTGATAAACAAAGTGACAGTGGTGGTGACGATGAAGACGGTGGCTGTAGTGACGATGAAGGCAAACGGTGATGGGGATAAGGAAGAAGACGGAGGCCTCGAGGAAGCAGGAGCCAGCTAGGGCTCAGCGTGGACTCGACTCCAGCCATGGTGGGAATACTTCAGCCATAGGAATTGGCAGGTTGCACCGATCCGGGCTTTTCTTTTGGGGAGAGCCAGTGAGCTGCTCCACCTTGAGCGGGACGGCACCTCTCACTCGGATGATAACCCGTCCCTGAGTCACACTGACGCTGGCTCCAGAATGGACCGAGCGCCCGTGTCCACTGTCGGCCTGAACCGCCAGCGTCCTGGCCCAAGGCACTGCCAGCTCTCGCCAAGCAGCCGCCACAGCCTACACACTGCTCTGGAGCTTCGATGGCCAGGCAGGGACTCGCCCTGCAGCCCAACTCGTATCCCGGCTGTTTCTCTGCGGGGCCCGGCCTCGACCAGCCCCTGCGGCTCCCCTGGGAGCTTCCGTCTTCCCTCTGCCTCCCCACCTGCCCCCATGACCAGGCCACCTCAGGAGAAGTACAGCCACCCCCGTGACCCCCCCCACCCTCAACCCCATTCCCTCCGAAGCCCCCCAATGCGGTCTTCTCCCTAACTCAGGACACTTGGGCATGAAGCGCGGGTGGTCTCGCCTGGTCTGGTTGGTGAGGCAGGAGCCTCCCGGGTTATAAAGCCCAAGTGCAGGGGTCTCGGGACATACCAGCTGTGGTCATCCCCACCCCCTCTGAGCAGCAGGATCTGGAGAGGCTTGTCCAGAATGAGAGGAAAGCGGGGCAGTGTGGCCTGCGAGGGACAGCGTGGGCACAGGGGGGGACCCCTCGACTGGGAGCCCTGGAGGGACCCAGCAGGGAGGGGCGAGGCCTAAGGCACGGCTTGTCAGAGACTCTGGAGGGAGCAGGGCTTTAACGGGGAGGGACAGGAGTCTGGAATCCTGCTTCCCGCGGCCACAGGACCAGAAAGCCCACAGGCCTCCCCTGGGCCCTCACAGCACTCCGCAGAGAAACGGAGGTGCCCCTGGGCTGTGCCCCCAGCCCAGCCGGTCCCTGGGGAAACGTCCAGCTCGCAGGACCTTGAACTCGGGCCCAAGGCCCTGACCCCACTGCTGTCCATGAAGGCCAGGCTCAAAGGCTTTGTGAAATCCAATAAGGACAGCAAACAGGGCTTTTCTTTTTTTTTTAGCAGCATGTGGGGCGAAAGAAACAAGGAAAACGATGCTGCTGCTCCCCTGGGCCGATGGGTGACAGCTGCCGACTTCCCTGGGGCTGTTTATCTGCCTGGACAGTGGACTTGGGCTGGAAGGAGCCATGTACCTGCCAGGCAGGCCCGGAAGATCGGAGGAGGGGCAGGTCACAGCCCTTGGCCAAACCACCGCTCAGGGTGCTGGGGGCGCGGGACGTGGCCCAGGAGGGTGCACGGGACACTGGCCGGAGCTCAAGGTCAGGGACAAGCAGAGGGGCACCAGGTGTCTGAGCAGCTAGGGGGCACCTGCTCACAGCCCCGCCCCAGATCGCACACTGCTTCTGGATTATCAGCCGGGGGGAGAAGGGCGCGGGGGCCCTGGGACGCAGCCTGGCCCCTCCAGGAGTGGTCAAGACAGAGGACTGTCATTCCTTTCTCTTGTGGGGCCAGCGGATGAGTCCGGAGGACAGTGTGGACGGCCGGGGTTCTCAGAGTCACCCAGAGGCCTTGTGACCATGCAGACCGCTGGGCTCACCCCCAGAATTTCTGATACAGTGAATCCCGGGTGGCCTGGGAACCTGAATTTCTAATAAGGTCCCAGGTGCTACTGCTGCTGCTGCTGGTCCAGGGACCACACTTTGAGAACCACTGGCCTAGGGGATGTTTGTGCGGGGTCGGGGATGGAAATGGGAACTGGATGATCAGAAAATGACTCTGCTGACTGAAGATGTCCGGATGGTGGAGGCAGAGGTGGGGTGTCCACAGTTCACTGAGAACCCACGATGTGCCAAGCAACAAGCCACCCTGAGGGACAGGTACCACCCCTGTTTCACAGACGAGGAGATGGCGGCTCAGAGAAGTGAAGCAACTTGCCCAAGGATGCACAGCTCGTAAAGTTCCAGAGATGCAGCCCAGAGTCTCTGACTCCACGGACAGGGCCCTTTTCACTCACCTCTCTGCTGTGCCAATGGTAGAATCGTGTCTGCTGCTGGAAGGATCTCTAATGGCGTGCCACAGGGCTCCATCTTCAACTTTGCCAAGTCATGCCAACCTCTATGTACATTATATAAAGTGGAGGGTGGCCATTTATGCTCAAAATATTTTAAGAATCTATCGGCGGGACTCCCCTGTGGGCCCAGTGCCTAAGACTCCACGCTCCCAGTGCAGGGGGCCCAGGTTCAATCCCTGGTCAGGGAACTAGATCCCACATGGAGGAACTAAGAGTCCACATGTTGCAACTAAGACCCAACTCAGCCAAATAATTAAAAAAAAAAGTATCAGGGAAAACATGGAAACAAGATTCATTCATTCATTCAATTAGTATTTATCAGGCTCTTGATGAAAGTGAAAGAGGAGAGTGAAAAAGTTGGCTTAAAGCTCAACATTCAGAAAATTAAGATCATGGCATCTAGTCTCATCACTTCATGGGAAATAGATGGGGAAACAGTGGAAACAGTGTCAGACTTTATTTTTGGGGGCTCCAAAATCGCTGCAGATGATGATTGCACCATGAAATGAAAAGACCCTTGCTCCTTGGAAGAAAAGCTGTGACCAACCTAGACAGCATATTAAAAAGCAGAGACATTACTTTAACAAAGGTCCGTCTAATCAAAGCTATGGTTTTTCCAGTGGTCATGTATGGTTGTGAGAGTTGGACTATAAAGAAAGCTGAGCCCTGAAGAATTGATGCTTTTGAACTGTGATGTTGAAGAAGACTCTTGAGAGTCCCCTGGACTGCGAGGAGATCCAACCAGATCCATCCTAAAGGAGATCAGTCCTGGGTGTTCATTGGAAGGACTGATGCTGAAGCTGAAACTCCAATACTTTGGCCACCTCATGCAAAGAGTTGACTCATTGGAAAAGACTCTGATGCTGGGAGGGATTAGGGGCAGGAGGAGAAGGGGACAACAGAGGATGAGATGGCTGGATGGCAACATTGATGCGATGGACATGAGTCTGAGTAAACTCCGGGAGTTGGTGATGGACAGGGAGGCCTAATGTGCTGCAGTCCATGGGGTCGCAAAGAGTCAGACGTGACTGAGTGACTGAACTGAACTGATGATAATTTATTATTGATTGTACAAAGATAATGAAAATTTGGACTCTAAAAATCCATCTACAGGATTCCCTGGCAATCGAGCGGTTAGGACTCTGCGCTCTCAATGCAATGGGGCACAGGCTTGATCCCTGGTCAGGGAACTAAGATCCCACATGCATCATGAGGAAGCCAAAAAAGAAAAAAATCCATCTACAACTCCATGGACCTGACAAACATTCTAGCTTTTTTTTTTTCTCCCCCCGATTCCTTTCCAGCATCTGCCCACAGGCCCACGATTTTTTAAAAAACAATTATTTTTTTAGATTTTCTTTCTTTAACTTGGCTGCGCTGGGTCTGCCGTGCAGACTTTTCTCTAGCTGTGGCGAGCGGCGGCTACTCTCCAGTTGCGGTGCGCGGGCTTCTCATTGCAGTGTCTTCTCTCGTTGCAGAGCACGGGCCCTAGGCACACAGGCTTTAGCATTTGCAGCTCATGGGCTCTAGAGCGCAGGCTCAGCAGTGGTGTACAGGCTCAGTTGCTCCGAGTAACGTGGAATCTTCCCAGGCCAGCATTTGGCCCCGTGTCTCCTGCACTGGCAGGCAGACTCTTTACCACTGACCCACAAGGGAAACACCCCTTGTTTCTACCATAAAGGGTTTGCACGTTGCCTCCAGGCTCTGTAGCTGTCGTTTCCAAAGGCTGAAGAATGGTCCTCTCTGAGCACTGGCCACGCTGGCTGGAAGTCGCCTAGTTTTTGCTCTGAACATGAGCGCTTGGTGGGTGCCTCCTTGTCTGTCATGGCCAGGGTTTGTCTGTTGCTTCAGGTTTCCGCTTAGGATTGGGATTCAGGCTCCGGGGATAGCTGTGCAAAGAGAATGAGATGCAAAGCCATTGGCAGGGGTGGGGGGAGTGGAGTCAACATCAAGTTTTCCCATTGGATTCAAATATCAGAGTCGGGGAAACCGAGTCACAGTAGATAAGCAAGGTGACGTGCAGTTCTGGCCGGTTGGTGGAGACCCCACCTGGGTCACCAGTTGGCCCCTGCTGTCCTGGTGGCCTGGCTATTCCAAACACTTACCTCTCTTTCAGACTGTTTCAGCTGTTCTGGCAACAGCGTCAAGAACGTGGTTTACAAAGAGAAGGGCCGCCAGTCTGGAAGGGAGTCCAGTGTATTGGGCACCTCCAGGGCCCAGGAGGTTCCTGGGCTGTTATCTCAGCTCACCTCCCAGCAGCGGCAGGGACAGAGGCCCCCAGCCCCACTGCATCGCCGGTGGTACAGCCCGTGTCCCTCTGCATTCCAGCCCCGGGACATCAGAGTCTGTGGGACCAGGGCCTGAGTCTCAATGTGTCTTTATTTTTTTTTTTTCTAATTTTATTTTATTTTTAAACTTTACATAATTGTATTAGTTTTGCCAAATATCAAAATATTTGGCACAGGTATACATGTGTTCCCCATCCCGAACCCTCCTCCCTCCTCCCTCCCCATACCATCCCTCTGGGCCGTCCCAGTGTGTCTTTAAATCCACCCCCTCCCAAGTGATTCTGATGAGCAGCAGGGATGAGAGGCACAGCTCTGCCGTCTGCAGCTCATAGACAAGACAACGGAAGCCCAGAGAGGTTAAGTCACTCGCCTAAAATCACACAGCTAAAAGCAATGGAGCCAGAATCCTGGTTGGTCTGACTCCAGAGTGGAAGTCTTTTACACCCTAGCCTGGACCCCTGTCCACCCTGAGTGTTCGGCAGACACAGTCATTCCCCTGCCAAGACTTTCCCACGTTGGTTGTTTTTTTTTTTTTTTTGGCTACACGGGTCTTCCCTAGTTGCAGAGAAACTCTAGCTGCAGTGCTTGGGCTTCTCATCGTGGGGGCTTCTCTTGCTGCAGAGCACGGACTCCAGGCACAAGGGCTTCAGTGGTTGTGGCACACAGGCTTAGTTGCTCTATGACATGTGGGATCTTCCCAGACCAGGGATCAAACCCATGTCCCCTGCATTGGCAAGCACACTCTTAACCATTGGACCACCCGGGAAGTCCCTTTCCCTCCAGTTTTTTAAAGAAAAGAGGGGGCAATCAGGAAGCAGAGAAGGTGGCTGGAGACCTCCAGCTCCTCCTCGGGACCCTCTGGGGTCTCTCCATGGTGGGGAGGGCAGGGCACGGGCTCCCCCAGCTTTGAACCCGTCTACCCCGGGGTCCACGGTGACTATGGGGGCCGTGAACCTGCGCTGAGCCCTGGCGCCTCCCCCGGTGTCCCAGTGCCACCAGACTGAAGTCTGAACTCCCTCCCTTTTCTCTGCCCCGTGGCCTTGGGCAAGCCCCTCCAGGTTTCCTCATCTGTAAACTAAACTGGTTATTGAAAATGTTTGCCCACCTCCGTGGGTTATCGGGAAATTGATGGAATGTGGTAGGTGACATGACAGGACGCTGTAAGCGGCCAGGGCAAATATTAGCTCTCCGGTCACGCGCTGGCCAGGCCTGGCCTGGTCACGCCAGGATGCCACACAGGCCACGACGTGGAGCCACATCTCACATTCTCAGGCCTCAGTTTCCTCACCTGCGCAATGGGAGAGTCACAGCGCCATGCCTTCCTTCCTGGACTGGTACTGATTCCCTGAAACACCTTGCCTTGTACACACGTCGTAGAGGGGGCAGCCGTGGAGACAGGCGGCCCTCTGGGAGAGTCCAGAGGTCCGTGCCTTTGCGTCTAAGACAGGAAGTGGTCTTCCTTCCTTCCTCGGTTCCTCCGTGGGGGCCTTTCTCCTGCAAGCAGGCTCTGCAGTCACAGCCTTGGGTTCGTGCCCCAGTTCTGCCACCCATGCCGTGTGACTTCAGGCTAGAGATTGGCCTCTCTGAGCCTCCCCCACCCACCCCCTACTCTCAGCTGCCGAACTGACTGTCACCTCGCCAGCCGCACGCTGGAGCTGCAGGGCCCAGAGCAGGAGAGGGCGGCTCAGAAGCGAGGTGCCCTGCCCCCTGCAATGCCCCAGGGTACCAGCCATCCCGGTTTGCCCAGGACTGAGGAGTTCCTGGAACGCGGTGGGGCTTTTGGTGCTAAACCCGGGAACATCCCGGAAGGCCCAGGTCTGCAAGAGTGGTAGGCACCAGGGTCCCACCAATGCCAAGTGAGAGCTGTGTGTGTAACTGCCAGTTTCCCAGCAGCCTCGTTAAACAAGTTCGTGTCCGTGATACATCTCCATTAACCCAGGATGTCCAAAGGATTGTTGTGACTTTCAACCTGGAATCCACACAAAAGGCATTGAGCCATTTTACCTTTTCTTTTTCAGTTTTTTTTTTTTTTTCTGTTCTTACTGTTTGAAATCTAGTGTATATTTACACTTAATGGCTAGATTTTGCCAGGTGACATACAGGCAGCCCAGCTAACTTTGAATTTTAAGCAATGAAAACAAAACTTTTTAGCATAAGTATATCCTAAACATTTCATGGGACATGCTCAAAGTTTATTTCTTATTTATCCGAATTTCGAAGTTACCTGGGTACCTGTGTTTTTATTTTCTGCGTCTACTTTCAGCACATCAGAATGAGGAGGCTCACATTTCAGGGGCTTAATAACCACAGGAGGTCATGGCCAAGCAGGGGGCAGGGCGGATCTAAAGGAACCGGGGCGCCCAGTGGAGTCCAAGAGAGCCGGTCCCCCACAGTCAACCTGCAAAGCCCGTCGTGCTCTTTCTCTCTGTCTGCGGCCCCTCTAACCTTCGCCCCTTTGTCTGCCTGGGACATTATCGGTCTCAGTCTTGGTCGAGCTTTCTGGCAGCAGCTCAACACATTTTATTTCTGATCATCTGCTGTCAGGTAAACAGGCGCCAGGGAAGAAAGTCCATCTCCCACACACAGTTCTCCCACATCAGCAAATCCTCAAATTCCAGAAAATTCCAGGGCCAGCGTGGGCGGCGGGGCAGCTTGGGGGTGAAGGACCTGCCAGGCCCAGAGATGGGGGTCCCCGGAGCCCACCTCCTTCCCAGGCACCCCTCTGGGTTCTGAGCCTCAGGGTCCTTTCTCCCGGCTCCACCAGGCCCTGGGTGGGAATCTCTGAGCCTGGAGTGTCTCTGTCTGCCTCAGTTTACACACCCAAAACCACTGGGGGGGTTGCAGACCAGGGCCCTGGGGTGGGGAAGTGGAGACAGCTGGGGGATGGGGGGAGGTGTGATTCGCCGTCACAGCTCCAGTGTGACAGCCCTGGACTAGACCCTGGGGTGTGTGGGGTGCACCTCAGGGTGTCAGGGAGTTTTGGTAACAAGGTCCCCTGGAACAGAGGCCCAGAGAGGTAGGCCACCGGCCCAAGGTCACACAGCATGTGTGCAGCAGAGCTAGGGGCCAGCCAGGGGGCAGCGGATTCCCGCCTGCATGTTCTGTCCCGCTGTGTCACAAGGCACCAAGCGTCCCTGCCGCCGATGACCCCAGGGGAAGACTCTGAGTGCCACTTCTCCTGGGTAAAGGGAGGCCCCGAGGGCACCCTGCCTCCCGCAGGCTCACCCAGCCCGTAAGCCTCAGCCGTAAACTAGCTTCCACCCACCACACCGCACGCTGGGTGCAGCCCTGCCTGGACCAGTCACGTGGTTCGTGGGTCCCGGTGCCCCGGGGTCTCCTCACCCCAGCTCCTCACACTACCCCTCAAACCCTCCGGCCCCTCCTTATGGGGCACCCCTCTCTGCCTCTCCCATCCCCTAGGAGCCCCATGGTCAGGCCTGGTTCCCGCCCTCCCAGTCTCCCTCTGCATATTCCATGCTGTGCTTGCTCCAGGGCAGGGCCCTGGTCCTCTGTGACCACCAGGGCCAGGATTAGGACACAGACATCACCTCGGGCACAAAATGCAAGAGGCAACAAAGCATTCTGTCACCAAGGCACTTAGTGCGTTCATGCAATATCTTTATCTCTTTACTGTTTACATTTTGGCCATGCCTTTCGGCATGTGGGATCTTTGTTCCCTGACCAGGGATCAAACCCATATCCCCTGCAGTGAAAGTGCAGTCTTAACCAGTGGACGGGCAGGGAAGTCCTCATACAATGTTTGTGTTTTTTAAACATTAGTATTTGTTTGTTTGTTTCTGGTTGCGCCGGGTCTTCGTTGCTGCTTGCGGGTCTTCTCTCGTTGCAGCGAGCGGGAGCTGACTTCGTTGCAGCGCGCGGGTTTCTCATGGCTGTGGCTTCTCTTGTTGCAGAGCACAGGCTCTAGGGCATGCAGGCTCAGGAGTTGTGGTGCACAGGCTTAGTTGCAGCACGTGGGATCTTCCCAGACCAGGGATCGAACCCGTGTCCCCTGCATTGGCAGGTAGATTCTTAACCACCGAAGTCCCACAATATTTTTAAAAATCAAGAATATAAAAAACACCAAAATCCAGGATGAACAAAATATCAAAGTGTTAAATAAAGACAGCATCAGCATTCTGATTTTTGCAGCAGTTTCTGGTACCACTCAGCATGTCATGGTTAGAGATACTGCCTTTGTCTGAAGTTTTAAAACTTTTGTTTATCTTGGGTTTCGGACATTAATTTTTTTAATCTTTTTTTTTCCTTTGGTTGCACCATGAAGCATGAGAGTTCTTAGTTCCCTGACCAGGATCAAACCTGTGCCCCTGCATTGGGAGCACAGTCTTAACCACTGGACCGCCAGGGAAGTACCATTTGGGCATTAATTTTGATTTTTTTTAATTGCATCAAAATACTCTTTTCTTGATCACTGAGTATTTTGGGGCATCCCCTTAAATTTTTACACAAGGTGAGGACCTCCTTGCTTCACCCTGGTCCCAGCGGTAGTGGGGCAAAACATACCCCCCCGTCCCCCTCACAGGGCAGGGCTGGCAGGAAAGTCTCCAGGTAAGAGAGGTGACAACCCCATGAAAAATGAAATAACAGCTAATAGGCATTGAGTCTATAGGCCAAGCACTGTCCTCACTTCCTCCCGACCTTCCTTCCCTGAGCTCCCTTACTGCGCTGAGAACCCTCTCAGACGTCGGATAGAGCAGACGTAGAGATGCTTCCCGCACCATACAGAACCCACATCCCGGTTTGGGGAGAGACGATAATATAATGAAATCCATAAGAATCAGCAGAACGTGAGGTGTGCAATGCTACCGGCTAAAGACGGGGGCGGGGGGAGCGGGGAATGAAGAAAAGGAGCTCTGAACCTTGTTTTAGGCACAGTCACCGAAACAGCACGATCGCCCAGGAAGGAGAGGTGCCACATGGCGCAGACGAGGGAACTGAGACAGCCCGCCCAGGAGGGGGCAGGGCGGGGCTCCCAGCCTGGGGCCGAGGCAGGAGTGGGCGTGGGGTGGAGAAGCGCGGAGACCCCCAGCAGAACCGGGACTTTCTCCACTCAAAGCGACCGCCTTGATGGTACGTTGGGCGGGACTGTCTCCGCCTCCCTAAAAGGCGAAAGGCCAGGTTGGCTCAGCCTGGCCGGTGTCCGCCCCGCCTCCTCGCCATGGACCACCCCGGGGTGGGCCCTCTAAGGCCGTCCCCCGGGGCTGGCAACGTGACCGCTCGCCCTCAAGTGTGCAAGTTCATTCATCCAGGGGCCCCTGCTGACTCACGCTTATGAAAGTGATTTTCCTGGCCCCGCCCTCCGCCCGCCTCTTCCCAGCCCCTGAAATACCCGGGCTTCCCGGCCTCTCGCACCCTCTTGGATCCCCACGGGGTAATGTGCGTCCCGCTCCCTCGGCCGGCTCCCTGACCCCCGGTTCTCCTAGAGGCCTGACCGCGCTCCCCAGTGTCCTCGACCCAGGACGGTCAGGTGAGTGACCCGGGCAAGGCTTGGGGGAGGTGGGAGAAGGTAGCCCGACTCGAGCAGGGCCCTGGAGCCAGGCGGGCCACCTCGGCTCCCCACAACCAGCATGACCCCCTCCAACCCCCGAGATCCTCCCCCACCCCTCCTGGCCATGCCCATCTCCAGGTGCCTGGCACCCTCGGCCGACAGCTGCCCTGCCGGCTGGCTTGCTGGGAGTTCACCTCAGCCCACGTGATGCTACTCCAGGCAGGAAAGAGAGGTGCGGCCAGCCCAGGCCGGCTGCCCGCCACCCGGAGGCCACTGGGTCCCGGGGGCAGGCTGGGTGCTTCCCTCCGTCCCCACCTCTCCTGCTCTCATGGGACCGAGCCCCCAGGGTCGAGGGGGACCTGGCTTCTCACAGGAGGGTTGGGGATGCCGAGAATGAGCGGTGGGGTTTCAGAGGGTCTGGAGAGCTCTTGGGGCTCCAGATGAGGGAGGCTCTGGAACCACTGGTGTCATGGGGTGGGCGTGGAGGCCAAGGGCTCACCCTGGTGACTGGCAGGTGGCACTTGGGCTGACGGAGCACCTCCCCATCCTCCCCTGCCCTGGCCTCATGGCAGTTTCTCGGGGGCACTGTTGTGCCATCTTCCTCAGAGGGGACTCCGACAGGTGTCACAGGGCAGGGTTTGGGGTGTGGTCTCCAACATTCCTGGAAAAGACACCTCCCTCCTGACCCCAATTTTTCCCTTTGGGCAATAGGGATAACAGGAAAAAAAAAAAAAAACCTTGGGGTGGGGTAGGAGGGTTGTCATTAAAGTGAAATGAGCAAAAATACCACAGGTGCTCAGTAAATGTAGCCATACAGTTGTCCTAAGCCTTAGAGCAGTGTAAGCTTCAATAACCCTAGAAATTGCAATGTTCCAAACTCTACGCTCCACACCCAGGAAGGTGCGATTATTCCCATTTCTTTTACGCTTCATTTCTCCTGTGAACTCAAAGGCCTTTTTAATGTCAACATTTGCCATCTTCAACCAGAGGGACGCTGGAAACTGACCTTCCCAGCTCCCCAAAACTAAACAGCATGTGAGAAATAGGAAGTTACACTTTCAAATGGAAAGTTGGCAGTGTGCGCTCTTCCAAGGAGGTTTCGAGAGCTCCAAGTCTCGGGACTTGGACCCTGTGTGTATTGCAGCGCAGGAAGCAACCGTCAGGTCAGCCTCTGGGTGGTGACCTCACGCGTGTGGCATCCAGAAGTTTCTGGCGTAAGCACTGGACATGGGGTCCAAAAGCCCTGGTGGTGAATGGGGCCTTCTTTCTCCTGGGAGCGTGAAGACGGGGCAGTCTGTAGTGGTTCCTCGTCTGTAAATGGGGGCTCCTGCAAACACCCCTCTTATTAGCGCTGGGAGGATTCACGGGGACAGGGCAGAAAAAGACTTAGCCCGGCGTGGGCGCTCCATGGGCACCCAGTGTGGCAGGCTGTGGGGCGTCTAGGGACCAAACTCTCGATTCATTGCCCACTGGCTCTGTGACCTCGGGGGCGTGGCCTCACTGCCCTGAGCCTAAGTTTGCTCGTCTGTAGAGTGGGTTCCCTGAGGATGAAAGGTGCCGATGCCGAAAGGAGCTTGTGACGGGGTCCTATCGCCACTGTTCCTGGGGACAGTGAGGACATCAGCGTGGCGCCCCGGGGCTGTGTGAAGGGAGTGTTCTAGGAGCCTCAGCCCCTACCCCAGGGCCACTGGCACACCCA
Organism: Bos grunniens; assembly: GCF_055505025.1. NCBI lineage: Eukaryota > Metazoa > Chordata > Mammalia > Artiodactyla > Bovidae > Bos > Bos grunniens. Next base: position 10,421,026 of record NC_141182.1, read on the forward strand.
GCCGCTGGCCAGTGAGCCGCTGTCCCCTCCCAGCTGGAGCACCGGGACAGAGCTGCACTCAGCCTGGAGGGGCCTCCATCACACGCTGTCACGCCCCATCACGCCCCGTCACACCGCCTCGGGGGGCACGAGAAGGCCCTCGCACAGGGCAGCCCGGGCTCAAAACCGGTTTAGCCTGCACCCCTTGTGGCAAATTCCCCGCAAGCCATCCAGGACAGTGAGACACTTGCTGGGCCTCGGCTTCCCCATCTGTAATATGGGCGCGGTCATGAGAGTACTTCTAACAACCCGGTTAAATATGGGTTACGTTGGCGAATGTGCGTCAAGTGTTCAGGGCATGCTCAGCCCGCAGAAGTTCAGAAATGTTGGTGGTTCTCTGTGGCCGTGGTGTCACCCCAGAGCGGACAGCGGGGTCCCTGCAGGGAACCAGGTGTGGAGCAGGCCAAGGGGTCCCTGATGGGGGACACAGCTCACAGCCCAGGCCCCACTGAGGCGGTTCTCGGGAGACCAGAGGGCACATCCCCCTGGGACACCCGAGGTGCCCTGCTGCCTCCGAGCCCCCCTGTCATCACCTACGAGCCGGAGCCGGAGATGATGGCGCCCGCCTCTCCGGGTGCCTGCAGGGCCCAGATGCTGTGGCTTAGCTGCAAGCTCCTCTCCTCGCAAACTGTAAACTGCTGTGGGCGGGCCCGTTGCCAGCGCCGTGGGAGCGACACCCAGGTCCTCCAGCCAGCCCCTCTGCTGTCCCCCCACTGCCCAGTGGGGGACGCTGTCACTCTCAGCACATCAGAGGTCACACGCCGGCCTCGGTCATGCTCCCTCAGCCCGTTCAAGATTTGCAAAAAACATGAATCAGTTGCCCATTCTTCCAAATCAGGGAATTCACATAAAAATCCAGATTGAAGCTTTTTCCTGAAAGAATTCTGAAGGCGGGTGATGCCAGGCTCCCATCCCTGGCTGCTCGGGGCGGTCTGGGCCCTGTGCCACTGACTCACCCTTTCACTTGCTATGAGCCAGATCTCATAGCAAGGTCTTGGCCTCCCTGGAGACAGGCCGAGAGGCCTGTGCGGGGTGTTCAGGCAAAGCTGCGCTGGGGGGACGTGGAGAAGGTGGGTCTGGACTCGCCTGGAGAGACCTGCAGCTCCAAGTTCTGGGGTTGGATCCATCGGAGTGATTTGGACTTGTGGCCAGCAGAGGGCGCTGGTGCTCCAGAAACGGGCAGTTTTAAAGGCATTTGTCCCAACCTAGAGGCTTCGGCTTCCTGTCTCTGTATGTCCACCTGTTCTAGCCCAGCCCCTGAGCCCTGGGCTCTTCCCAATGGCCCATTTTCTCCAGGTCGGTACTCCAAGTACATCACCTCCCTGTGTCCCCCTACCCCCCAACAAACCTATGAGGTAGAGACTATGATTACTCCCATTATACAGATGAAGAACCCGAGAGCCAGAGAGATCCAGGAATGGGCCCATTGTCATCAATTCAGAAGTGCCTCTCCAGGGCCAGGTCCACTGAAGACCTGAAGGCTGGCCTGTGAGGTGGGGGTGTGGCTGTCACAGGCGTGCTGGGCAGGGCTTGCTTCAAGAAAGAGCCAACTCATTGGAAAAGACCCTGGTGCTGGGAAAGATTGAAGGCAGGAGGAGAAGGGGGCAACAGAGGATGAGATGGTTGGATGGCATCACAAGTAATGGACATGAATTTGAGTGAACTCCAGGAGATGGTGAAGGACAGGGAGGCCTGGCGTGCTACAGTCCATGGGGTCACAAGAGTCAGACAAGTCAGACTTGGCGACGAAACAACAGCAACTGTTACCATCCGTAATGAGATGGGAGTGTGGAGAGAGGCTCAGAGAGCAGGAGACCACCAGGCTGGGGAGGGAGCCTTGCATTATTGGGCCTGTTTAGGAGGTAGCAGGTGTGAGAGGAGCATCATCGTAAGACTCAGGGAGGGCCCTGGACTTGACCCTGAGGCCAACGGGAGGCCACCCTGCAGCTGGGAAGTGACCACCTGACTCCCAGGCTCAGCGAGCGGCCCCTCTTCCCCTGTGCCCCCAGGTCGGCTGCCAGCCCCACATCCCCCTCCAGCCACAGGCATGAGCAACCGGAGGAAGGACCACCTTGGTGCCAGCAGCTCAGAGCCCCTCCCGGTCATCATCATTGGTGAGTGCTGCTCAAGGCAGGGGGGTTGGGTGGGTCGGAGGTCAGGAGCGTTCACTCAGCGCTCTGCTCAGCAGTTTCTAAAACATCATTCCAAACGGTCCTTCCAGGAACCCGCAAGGCAGGAGCAGAACGACCTGGAGAGGTTGCCCGGCGGGGTGGGGGCCGGGGGGGATGGTGGGCTGCTGGTGATAAGTGGGCAACTGGCCTGTGTTCCCCTGCGCTGGGTGCCTGAGTGAGAAGACACAGCAGCTGCATATGGTCCTGTCCTCAGGTCTGCAGAAAGGGGGAACAGAGGCCCCCGCCCTCCAGGCCAGCATCAGGTTGAACCACGTGAAATGGCCATTTTTGTAAGTTCAGGACAGTTGAGCACCAGCGATTTCACATGGTTCATCCTAACCGTTGTCTCCATAAGTGGGACTCAGCACAGCACAAGATAAGAGGACATATAAGAAGTGATGTCGCAAGGTTAATTGCCCGAGAAGGGCCACTAGTGAGTCCTGGGGTTCATCAGGTCCGGGGGCAGGCGGCCCCACCACGGGTGGCTTTAGCGCCCGTCCTGAGCGCCCCTGCCCCCGAGCTCACCCTGTCAGCACACCGTCTTATGTGCTGCAATGTTCTCCACATCCCTCGAACCCACCGCACGGTCGGTCCTGGAGGACTGGGCTTGTCCTTGGTGTTCTCAGGGTCTCATTCTCGCTGTTCTATGACCACAGGCAAGTTACTCAGCCTCTTTGCTCCAGCATCCTCACGTAGCAAAGGAGCAAAAGTAGCGTGCACCTGGCTCGGGGGGTAATGCACGGGCTTCCGGGCTACGGAGAGGCTTGTTACAGCAGCAGTAGCTTTATTATTTTGCTGTTAAAATCAGTGGGGACTTCCCTGGAATGGTTCAGACTTTGCCTTCCAAGGCAGGGAGGGCAGGTTTGATCCCCAGTCGGGGAGCTAAGATCCCATATGCCTTGAGGCCAAAAAACCAAAACATCAAACAATACTATTTTAAAAAATTCAATAAAGACTTTAAAAATGGTCCACATAGAAAAAAAAATGTTTTTAAATCACTTAACAGAAAGCTTGACACATAGTAAGCACTCAGTAAACATCAGTGGTTATTTCCACAGCTTTCTCTAGTTGTTAAAGTGGTGCAGCACTAATATATGCTTTATTTTTATGTTTATGAGTAAAGAGCAAATCAGGGGATGACACAGATCAAAACCAAAGCTCTCGGTGGTGGTGGAGGTCTTAGGGCTCCAACGCTCTGCCCTCTGACCGTGCCCTCTCTCCCCAGGCAATGGTCCCTCGGGCATCTGCCTGTCCTACCTGCTCTCAGGCTACACCCCCTATGTGAGGCCGGATGCCATCCACCCGCACCCCCTACTGCAGAGGAAGCTCTCAGAGGCGCCGGGGGTCTCCATCATGGACCAGGTGGGCTTGAGCTCTGGGCGGAGGGGGAACACCCCCACTGCAGGGAAACTCTCCCAGGTAAAAATCAAAAAGCATTTGTGGGAATTCCTCACCAGTCCAGCGGTTAGGACTTGGTGCTTTCACTACCGGGCTCAGAGTTCCATCCCTGGACAGGGAACTAGGATCCCACAAGCCACGTGGCACAGCCAAGAAACAAAAGGATGTGTTTGTGAGACACAGGAGGCCACAGAAACCGGGAAAGAGGGGTGGCAGCTTTCTTTAAGATGTCAGCTTGTCTCACCTCCCCTAGTCCAGCGATTCTAAACTCAGGACAGTTTTGCTCTCCTGGGGACACTTGGCCACCTAGAAACAGTTTCAGCTGTCACGCCCAGAATGGTGATACCATTGGTTTAAGAGGGTCAAGGCCAGGGATGCCAGAACATCCCACAACACACAGGACGAGCCCCCCAGCCCTGGAGCCAGGAGTGCCAAAGCTGAGGACCCCAGTCCTGGATACTGCAGACCTACTAGCCCCTGCTTAGGAGGGCCGCCCAGTCCCCCCTCCACACCCCTCGCCTCCCAGGAGGTCACTCAGTGTCCGCTGCCCCTTCAGGCAATGTCCATCAAGCTGGTCCCCTCCACCCCAGAGCTGGAGGGTGAGGAAGTAAGCCATGTGGGGTCTAGATAGGGATTTCCCAGAATTCCTCAGTACAATGCAGAGAAAAAGGTTTGTGCTCCAGTACAGTTGAGAGACGCTGGGTTTGGCAAATCTAAACGGGTAAATGCCGCCGCAGGACTTGTCAGAGCCTTTAGTGTGCTGCCGTGTGTGATGACCTTCGGGGAGGCGGCGTTTCCCAAGTTCATCTGACACCCCAATACAAGGGAGGGAAGGTGAGACCAGGCAGCCCTCTGATCTGCGGCCCCCCCGCCCCCCAACTCCAGGACCTAGACTACCTGTCCGAAGGCCTGGAGGGCCGGTGCCAAAGCCCTGTGGCCCTGCTCTTTGACGCCCTCCTGCGCCCAGACACGGACTTTGGGGGCAGCGTGGAGTCCGTCCTCACCTGGAGGCACCAGAAGGAGCGAGCGATCCCCCACCTGGTCCTGGGCCGGAACCCGCCTGGGGGCGCCTGGCATGTGAGTGGGGCCCGGATGGGGTGCGGGGACTTGTGCCAAACCTCCCTAACGCAGGTCAGGACTCTTGCACTTCCCACCTTTCCCTATTCGCCCCCACTGCCCCCTCCTCTCTCCCCTTCCCCCCGCAACCAGCCCCAGCAGCTGAGACCTCCCCTGCTCTCCAGCCCTGGGGGGGCTGGGGGCCAGAAGAGAACTGGACTTTGCTCTCCTTCACTCCTAGTCCATTGAAGGCTCCATGGTGACCCTGAGCCAAGGCGAGTGGATGGGGCTCCCCGACCTGCACGTCAAGGACTGGATGTGCAAGAAGCGCAGGTGAGGCCACCCTGGAAAGCCAAGGTGGGCAGGGAAGACCCGAGCCCACCCCCGACACTGAACTGGCAGCTAGAGGTCAAGGGGCTTCAGGGGCTCATCGAGCCTGCTCTCGAGGGGGGACGCTGTGGTCAACGCTGCAGCTGGGCTGGGGAAAGGACTTGCCCAGGGCCGCACAGGCAGTGAGCAGCAGAGCTGGGCTCCCCAGGACCCCCCGTCCGGTGCTCCTGCCTCACAATCTCGACTGGGCCTCCCTGTGGCATCCCAGGCTCTAAGGAGGGGTGACCACTGGCCCCTGCCCCCCACATCCTGCCTCAGAGCCTCTGGCCCAGGCTCCCCAGTCCTCTGGCCTCCCACAGCCCCTCCCGATATTCTGAGCCTGGCCTGCAACCGTCTCTTTTTCTCGGTCAGCTAATCCATCGGATGCACTTTTTTTTTTAATTGATTTTGCATTAGAAACAAAACTACAGTACAGGAAATTGAAAACTGAGAAAAGAAAGACAGCTGACTCCTAACCCCACACTCCTCCCCAGCACTGCCGCACCTCGGAGGGTTCTCTTCCCATCCCACTTCCTGCTCCATAATGACCATGCTGCACACTTCTCACCACCCCAGAGAGACAGCTGAATCACAACAGATGCCAGCCCCTGCTCATCCCAGGGCACGAGGCGTAAAGTTGCCCAGTGCTCAGGGTGGCATCTGCCCTTGACGTTTTCTCCACCCTCGGGGCCTGTTGTTGTTCAGTCTCACAGTCATGTCTCTTTGTGACCCCATGGACTGCAGCACACCAAGCTCTTCTGTCCTCCACTATCTCCCGGAGCTTGCTCAAAGTCACGTCCATTGAGTCAGTGATGCCATCCAACCACCTCATCCTCTGTCATCCCCTTCTCCTCCCACCTTCAATCTTTCCCAGCATCAGGGTCTTTTCCAAAGAGTCAGTTCTTTGCATCAGGTGGCCAAAGTATTGGAGCTTCAGCTTCAGTCCTTTTAATGAATATTCAGGACTGATTTCCTTAAGGATTGACTGGCTAGATCTCCTTGCTATCCAAGGGACTCTCAAGAGTCTTCTCCAGCACCAGTTTGAAGGCATCAATTCTTCAGTGCTCAGCCACCCAGTAGGCAGCTGACCTACTGGAAACCTCACTTGACCTCCTAGGAAACTCTGTTTCCATCCCTCCAGAGTTCATGGTCTGTCCTTTTGTCACAAAGACTTTTGCCCCAGCAAATGTGGTAGAAAGACATCCAGGCTGGTGTAGTGATGTGTTAACAGATAGACAGGAATGTAAATTTCACAGTAGATGCACCCTTTTCTGCTCTACTCTTAAAATGTAACGTTATATCATAAGATCTCACATGGTGATTACACAGTGATTGCAGCCACCCTGCTACACGGCCATTCCCGAGAGGGCGGGCAGCTCCACTCATTCCTACATCCCGGGCCTTGTGCTTAGATGTCAGAGCCAAAAGCCACACCAGATGCACCCCCTGCCCTCATGGTGCTCCCGCGGCTCCTAAACCACTCCCCAGTCACAGAGCTTTCATTCTTTCCAATGTGCCATTATTATAAGGAACCTTGGATGCAACATCGTCTTAGGACAGCCCTTTAAAACACTCTTTACTAAAACAGAGGAGCCAAAATGACCAAACCACAGCCGTGAATTCCAGAGTTCCAGTTTCAGGAGCAGATTAACGAGTTGTGTCGGCTGGAGTGGCCTTCAGGGATATCTGAGCTCACCTACAATTTTGCGTCCTTACTGATGGGCTGTATTGACGATATGTCACAAAAGATCCCCTTTGAGTTAATCTGTAACAAGTGTCCACAAGTCAGGGAAGGGAACTCACTGAAGGTCACCTGGGGAGCTACAGGGAGGAGCTGAGATAGCGTCAACAATGTCTATGCCTCACCCACCCGCAACAGGCCTGGAAAAGGTGGTAATAATAGCAAGAGTGATAATAACAACAATAGTAACAGTAACATAGTAACAGTAATAACAGCCATGGCTGTGTGTTGGGGACTGTGTTAAGTGCTCTATGTGGGTTATTATTTAACCAAGTTCTTTACTGAAGCATAAGCACATATAGAAAGCACGCAATTCACATGCCTACTGCTACTGCTAAGTCGCTTCAGTCATGTCTGACTCTGTGCGACCCCATAGACGGCAGCCCACCAGGCTCCCCCGTCCCTGGGAGTCTCCAGGCAAGAACACTGGAGTGGGTTGCCATTCACTTTCACATGCCTACAGGTGGATGTAACTTCTTAAGGTGGATACACGTACGTTTCAGTCACCCAGACTCAAAAATCAGACCCCTTCTCCCCAGAAGCCCCCCTCAGGCCCTTCCCAATCACCCCCTTCCTAAGAGGCCATCCCTCTCTGGATGTCTAACTCCACAGATGAGCTTTATCTATTTGTGAACTTTATAAAAACAGAATCCTACCCCCATGCACATAGAATATTAGTCAGTCATTGGAGGAAACAGTCGTGGCCGACCCCGCGTCACTCACAGCCTGCCAGGTTCTAGTCTAAACCCTTCACTCCTGTCATCTGAGCCTCTCAATGACAGCAGGGAACAAGTGCTATCACCGTGGTCATTTTGCAAACGAGGGACTGAGGCAGGGGGTTCCCACAGAACCCAGGCCCTCTGACACCAGGGGCCACACTCCAAACCCCACCCTCATGAGCTCCATTGTACAGAAAAGAGAGGTTTTTACAGCTCCAAGGGGGTGAACCCCTTGAGCAAGTCCTACGCGTAGGGGTGGTGCAGCCACCCTCCAGGGTCTGGCCCCAGCCTGTCCGCCCGGCCCTAGTCCACTGTCTGACACTCACGCCCCCTTGTCCCTCCTCCCCCAGAGGTCTTCGCAACAGCCGGGCCACGGCCGGCGACATCGCCCACTACTACAGGGACTACGTGATCAGGAAGGGGCTGAGCCACAACTTCGTGTCCAGCGCCACGGTCACGGCCGTGGAGTGGGGGACACCCGAGCCCAGCAGCCCTGGGGCCCGGGACCCCAGCCCGTTCTTCCAGGTGAGCGGCTTCGTGACCGCCGAGGACCAGAGCCAGCAGTCCTTCTCCCTGCGTGCCCACAACGTGGTCCTGGCCACAGGCACGTCCGACAGCCCGGCCCGCCTGGGCATCCCCGGGGAGGCCCTGCCCTTCGTCCACCATGACCTGTCGGCCCTGGAGGCGGCCACGCAGGCAGGCACGGTGTCCCCGTCCTCGGACCCCGTCCTCATCATCGGGGCGGGGCTGTCGGCCGCAGACGCGGTCCTCTACGCCCGCCACTACGGCGTCCCTGTGATCCACGCCTTCCGCCGGCCCATGGATGACCCCGGCCTGGTGTTCAACCAGCTGCCCAAGATGCTGTACCCCGAGTACCACAAGGTTCACCAGATGATGCGCGAGCAGTCCATCCTGTCGCCCAGCCCCTACGAGGGCTACCGCAGTCTCCCCGAGCACCAGCTGCTGCTCCTCAAGGAGGACCGCCAGGCCGTGTTCCGCGACCCCCAGGGCCTCCAGAAGGTCTTCGGCGTGGCCCTGGTGCTGGTGCTCATCGGCTCCCACCCTGATCTGTCCTTCCTCCCGGGGGCGGGCACCGACCTTGCCGTGGACCCCGACCAGCCACTGAGTGCCAAGAGGAACCCCATTGAGGTGGACCCCTTCACCTACCAGACTATCCACCAGGAGGGCCTGTACGCCATGGGGCCACTGGCCGGGGACAACTTTGTGCGCTTCGTACAGGGCGGGGCCCTGGCCGTGGCCAGCTCCCTGCTGCGCAAGGAGGCCAGGAAGCCACCCTAGCACCTGGCCCGGCAGCCTTACACCCAGGCCCTAAGAGGAGGGAGATCACCACAGCCCTGCCGGAAGCAGAGTCCATCCCAAGATGCCCCAGTGATGGAAGGGGGCCTCTCCTGCAGGAGACAGGAGCGGCCATGAGCCCACGCAACAGGCCTCTCAGATGCAGAGTGGGAAACCCAGACTGCCCGGACTCAGACCAGGGTGGAAACAGTAGCCACAGGACACGGTAGGCCCAGAGCTGTAACTGGGGGTGAAGCGGCCCGTGTGAGCCAGGATCACCAGGGCCCGCGGAGCGCCGAGCCAGGAGGACTTCCAGGCCCCGCTCTTTCCAGAATCAGGTCCCAAATAAAACCAGCACCTGCCTCCACTCCTGTGTCCGAGGACTCTCTGCTTGGGGAGAGCGCCAGGTGCCCAGGACCCTGCCCCTGGAGCTGGGCAGTCAGGGCAGGGGCAGAAGCACAGGGTCGTGTGGGAGAAGGTCCCGGGGCTGGGGGACACTGGGTGGTGCCCCAAGTGAAAGGGCAGATGTGACTGAGGAGTGGGTGCTGGGGAGGCTTTCCCAGCTCCACTCAGTCCCTCTCTCTTCAGGGGATCCTTTGTGTTCCCCACACTTGCACCCGCCACAGGGCCTGTGCACAGGCTAAGCTCTAGCCCAAGCAACTTCCCCATCCTCTCTTTAACTCCTCCTTTTCCTTCCAGTCTCCGAGCTTAAGGACCATTCCCTCTAGGAAGCCTCTTCTGACATATGCCTCTCCGTGGCCTTAAGGTAGAGCCCACTCTGGTGGGTCAGGGTGCCACCCCTTCGTTGCAGTTTAGTTCTCACTCTTCGTTATTTGTGGGATCATTCCAGTATCTGGCTCCGCCCACTTGGCTGTAAGCTCCAGGAGGCCAAGGCAAGCCCTCCTCTGTTTTTCCGCTGTTCTTGGAACCCAGTGAGGCCACCAGGCCTAGCACCCAGCAGGGGCTCCTTTAATTCTCTGGTTCTGTGGGTGGGCGTCTGGGAGGATGGACGAGGGGAGTATGAGGGGAAGAGGGTGTTCCAGAGGTGGGGAAGACTAGTTCTGGGCGTTGTTTAACGCGCGGGGGAGGACTGAGGGGCGTGCACCCCGTGGAAGGGACGAGTGGGTACTTGCGGAGTGGAGAAGGTGGCCCCGGTGCGTGGGCGCGCGTTCCTTGGACGGCAGCCGGCAGAGGGCGCTCCGGGCTCGCCGGACACCACGCTCCGGCCCCGGCGGCGGCGCCACGGCGCGGGGGAGGGGCGATTCTTCCAGAGGGCGGGCAGGGGGAGACTTTCGGAATGGGGACAGCCCCCAGGGATGCACCCCCGAAGCCAGGCCCCCACCACCCCGCGCCTGCCAGGCAGCCCCCTCCGCGGCCGGGCCGGGGTCTAGCTCCCCAGCCCCGCGCCCCACTGCCGGCAGCCCCCTGCCGCCGCGCCCGGCCGCCGGGGGCGGGGGCGGTGGCCCACGGGGCACGTGGCTTCGGGTCCGGGCGGGGCGGCGCCCCCCCCCGTCCCCCGGCGCCGGCCCGTCCCCCGCGTGGCCGCAGCCGCGGGGGCAGAGGGAGGGAGGGCGGGGCGCGCGGGCGGCGGCGGCGGCGGGCGGCGCCGGGGAGGGGGTCGCGCGGGGGCGGGCCGCGGGCCGGGCGGGGGTCGGCGGGCTTCCGGGCGGCGGCGGCGGCGGGCGCGGCGCGATGTGCGAGCGGGCGGCGCGCCTGTGCAGGGCCGGCGCGCACAGGCTGCTCCGGGAGCCGCCGCCGCAGGGCCGGGCGCTGGGCGGGCTGCTGCGCTGGGTGGGCGCCAGGATGGGCGAGCCCCGGGCGCCGCTGGCCCCCGACGCCCCCGACACCCCCGACACCCCCGTCGCGGACCCCGGCCCCTACCCGGACCCCGCCTCGCCGCGCGGGGGCACCGCCGTCATCCTGGACGTGAGTACGCGCGGGCCGGGACCCGTTCTACCCCCCGGGCGACGCGGACGCCGCGCTCCCGGGTCCCCGCTGGGACCTGCAAGACCCCCCTTCTGCCTAAAGGGCAGGGGTCCCCAGGCAGGGACGCCCGCCCCCACCCCTGGAGGTCCAGAGCGGGATCCACCGGCTCCTCCTTGTGCAGAGCGCGGCCCCCAGCTCCTCTGCCCCCGGGGCCGGTCTCCGTGCGGGTCCCGTCTCGTACCGGGACGACCCCTTTACCTCCCTCCCCCTCTCGGGATCTCCACGTTCTCGGAGCCGGGACCCTGGAGCCCCTCGACCCGGCCACCGCCCCCTACTTCTGTCCTGGCCAAACCCTCATCTTTCTCCAGCCCGCACTTCATCCTTCACCCGGCTCCTTCCCGGGACGCGAGTCCCGGACCGCCGTCGGCCCCTGCTCCTGCCCCCCGTCCTTACTTTTCTAAGACTCTCCCCCCAACCCACCCCATCACACACACAATCCCTGGGTCCAGGGCCATTTTTCTTGTCCGAGCTCTGGACCTTAAGCCCTTGTGTCCTCAACCCTTTTGCCTCAGGCACCACCTTTTTAAAAGCAAAGCCCCCTCCCCAACTGCTTTTCTCTCTCCTTTCAGTAGGACTGGAGCCATCCCCCATCCTCTCTGAGGACCACCACTCCATTCTGAGCCGTCGGTCCTTGATCCCCTTCCACCCCTCCTTCCCCTCCCCTCCCCCTCCTCCCCCCTCCCCTCCTTCGCTCACCTCCCTCCCCTTTTCACTGTCTCCCCTCCTCACCCCCTCCCCCACATCCTCTGGGGCCCAAATCGCCCCACCTCACCCTCCCACCCATTCCCCTCCTTAGGAGGGAGCATTCTACAGGGTGGGTGGCTGCTAGGGTGGGGGGGGCATCCCCCGTGGGGTGCTCTGCCCAACCCAAGGGGCAGCATGGCAGTGGGGTGTGCCTGTCCTAGGGAGGGTCCTCCGTGGTGGGTGACACGGGGGTGGGGGTGCCATGTTTGTGTACGGTGGGTGGGTTTCTGGGAGAGGTGTGTGTATCACATCCTGGTGAGTGGGGGACAGTGTGGGTTTCCTCTTGCCTCCCCACCCCCACCACGTGCCTGTTGGAGCCCCCATCGCTGGCTCTGAGCCCAGAGGGCAGGGGGGGATCTGCGGCGAGTGGCCGTGGCTCCCAGGCTTCCCAGAATGTGCTCACACGCAGCCCACACACGCCTGCCTACACAGGTGAACCCTCTCAAAGCCCCAGTGAGTTCGCAGCTGAAAGCCCTTGCAGCGGAGAGCTCTGTCCAGGCCCCCCACCCCTTCACACAGGACAGGACGTGGGCTCTGGAATCCTCACGCCACACTGGCCTTGAGCTGGCTCTGAGCCTAGTCTCCCCATCTGTGAAATGGGGGTGATGAGCGAGTGCCAGGGCCACATCTCCTATCGGGTCAGTCACTTGTTTAATGCTCGCGCCCGGCCCCAGCACCTGAAGGTGGGACTCCAGCCTCTTCGGGAACCTTGCAGTCAGGAGCAGTGTGCGATGCACAGGCTGTGGTGCTGGCAACTGCTCCCTTTTCTGCCCCAGGCGCAGTGGCTCCAGAGCTGTGTCCCCTTCCCCAACTTGGGGTTCAGCTCAAGAAAGGGGGAATGTTTTGAGAATATCTTTCCTGAGCTGCTGCTTCAGTTTGTCACAGCCCCAGGTGCCCGACGATGGATGCCCGCCCTACTGCTTGGAGGGAGGGGCCTGGCTCCCGCTCTCCAAGGTGTGAGGGTCACACACTGGGGGCGGCGTCTCCCCCTCTTTCTACCCTCAGCAAGGCTTGTGTGCACGCATGCTTAAGTCGCTCAGAAGGGTCCGACTCTGCGACCCCATGGACTGTAGCCTGCCAGGCTTCTCTGTCCATGGAATTCTCCAGGCCAGAATACTGGAGTGGGTAGCCTTTCCCTTCTCCAGGGGATCTTCCCGACCCAAGGATCGAACACGGGTATCCCACATTGCAGGCAGATTCTTTACCGTCTGAGCCACCAGGGAAGCCCCCAGCAAAGCTTGCTGCTGCTAAGTCGCTTCAGTCGTGTCTGACTCTGTGCAACCCCATAGATGGCAGCCACCGGGCTCCGCCGTCCCTGGGATTCTCCAGGCAAGAATACTGGAGTGGGTTGCCATTTCCTTCTCCAGCAAAGCTTACTAGGTCCTAAAAACACCAGGAGGAGCTATCTGGTTTCAACTGCGGCTGGAGGGACTGGGCTGCCCCTTCCCTCCCCACCCCTCTTTCAGAGCTCCCTGCGGGCTGCTCCTACCCACTGACCACCCCAAAAAAACTAACCCCACCGTGCCCTGGCTGGTTCCGTCGCCAGGCCTCGAGGTTCGCTTGCAGACGCCTCTGTTCAGATTTAACCCACCCTCCCTGGAGAACACCAGGCTCTCGAGGGGTCCTGGTGGGGGTGTAAGGTGAGTGGCTGCCTCCCACGGATGGGAGTGGAGAGCGTGTGGCCACCTGTGGGTGCGGCATGTGGGCCGAGGGTTCTGGACGCACACCTGCGCGCGTGCGCTCAACTGCATGGCCAGCGGCGCCCGAGGAAGAGGGGAGGCTGCCTCCTCGAGGGGGGCTGGGGGGCCGCTGCCTGAAATGCCCCCCTCGAGGAGGCAGCCTCCCCTCTTCGGGAAAAGCGGCCCGGCTTCCCCGGGTCCACTGGGCTGGGGGTGTTGGAAGCCTGCCCCTCCTGGCCGACGCTGACTTAATCTCTCTTCTCTGCAGATTTTCCGCCGTGCGGACAAAAACGGTGAGTCTTCCCGCACCCCCAAGGCTATCCCCGAGTGAGGACCTGGCTCTTTCTGGTTGGGGGTGCAGGACACTGCCCTGCGCCTGTTTCCCCATCCTACGAGGGGACCCCCGTGGTTCCTACTGAGCAGGGGAGCTGTGCGGCTTCAGCGGGCAGGTGTGGGTGGTGCGGTGAGTTATGCGCTGTCAGCGCTTCATGCGCTTCCACCACCTGCAGCTGAGCTGGGCCAGAGCCGCCCTGGGGGGCGCTCAGGAAGCCCCCAGCCTCACCTCGGCCCCGGCATTCTTCCTCCTCAGGCGTCCGTGCTGTCGCCCCTATTCTGTCAGCTCCCTGGTGGCCCAGAGAGGTTCTGTGTCTTACCCGGGGTCACCCAGCTGCAGGAAGGCAGTCCAGGCTCTGCTGTGGCCTCTGGAGCTCCCTCCACCACTACCCGCCCCCCCTCCCCCCCCCCGCAAAAAGACTTCCCACACAGAGTGAGAATGGTGTTGGGTCCATGAATTCAGCACACCTGCTGCAGATTGCTCCACCCCGGCCTTTCTGGAAGGCAGGGGCCCCCCGAGGCTCAGGGTGGCCACCGGGAGCAATCGTCTACATACTGGAATCGTCGTTCTCGGGTCGAAGCAGCTCTTCGTGGTCTTGAACCAGGACACAGTCCCGCTTCAGGCCTCGGTTTTGCCATCTCTAAAGTGGGGTGATAACACTTAACCTGTCTACATTCCGGGTTGTTGGGAAATGAAGGGAGAAGACATGGCTGGTGAGCTTTGTAAGAGAGGAGGCGGCAGAGTTCAGTGTTAATTCCTTAAGAAAATACTGATTTGATTGAGTCTCCAGGCCCCTGCCAAGGGAGGAGTGGGCACAGCTGACCCGGCACCTGCCCCCAGGTCCCAGGCCCTCAGCCCCCTCCCTGCTGACCCCGGGAGTCACTGTCTAGCTGACCCCACCTGGTGCTGAGGGGAGAACACAAGACTTGGGCTGGCCACCAGTGCCCAGGGGTTCTCCATCTCTCGCACCGCCCCCAATTCTCAGGTGTGACGGGGGCCCCTCCCAGGCCTCTGGAAGGCAGCAGCAGCATCAGGAGCAGTTCCATACGGAGCATCGAGGAAGGGGAGGGACACGGTGGGGGGACTTCAGCAGCAGCTGAGACATCATTGTGATGGTGCAGCCTGAGTGGCGTTAGAGACTAGAGAAGTGGGTCCAGGGGTTTGATCCCCTTGCAGGCCTCTCGGAACCTTCTAGCATGTGGCCGGCCAGGGGCCACGTGGTTGTTGCCATGTGCTGGCCATGCCCCTCAGCCTGTGGTGAGGTGTCACATTGAGGGATTTGGGCTTGTCCCTGTCGTGGCCTGGCACACAGTAGGCCCTCGGTGCCCGGCTGCTGCCTCACAGGTGGTGACCGGGTGTGACTCCTGGCAGTGCGGTGTGTGCCTGCCCAGGGGCAGCCGTCTGGGTGTGGCTGCACGTGTGTCTCTCCATTTGTGCTTCAGAACCTATGTGTGTGGGCCTCTGTGACCATTGCTGTTCGTGCCGGGTGTGTGTGGAGTTGTGTGTGTGTGGGGGGTTGTGTGTGTGTGTCTTTCTGGATGCTCAGCTCTGCGGGAACCTTTGGAGTGTGTGGGTGGCAGGCGCCCTCGTCTCCCTTCAGGCAAGATGGGTTTCGTCCTCATTGCTCGCCCCCCGCCCCCTGATGCCATCAGAGACTGTTTCCACCCTCCAAGCTCAGCTTCAGGGACCCTCGACTTTGCTCCTGTGGCCCCCACAGAGGCCCTGAGCCCCCTCCTCTCCCTGGGACCTTCGTCTTCCCGGCCACCATCAGTGGCTGTTGGGGGGGTTCACGTGGGATGTGGTGCCAGTCCCCGGGGGGCACCCCCCTTTTGCCACAGGGACTGCCTGGGCTCAGCTCCCTCCCAGCTCTGACCTCAGGCCAGTCCCCAGACTCTCAGGGCCTCAGCGTCTCCATCCGTGGGTGGGGGTGGTCATGCTGGTACCCACCTTGGGGTGGGGCTGTCAGGGGGATGGAGTAGAGCTTGGGTCTTGGCATGCTGTAAGGGGTCTATGAGCCCTCATGCCGGCTGATGAATGTCAAGCCCTTGAAAACGGGCTGTGATTTGTCAACAAGTGTTGGGTTCCCACCCTGGACTTCACGGGGCATCAACATCTGGTGGAGACTGCTGGAGCATCCGTTACACACCAGGACATTAATAGACGTCCTCATTGGACGTTCCCTCGGGTCCTAGAGGCAGAAGGAATGTCATCCCCGTTTTTTACATGTGACATAATCAAGGCTGGGGAGGAGATGCAAAAGATCACAGAGTCTGGGCTAGGGGGCTGGGCAGGAAGTTCTGATTGAATCCAGCCCAGTTTGCAGACACCGTGTGGGTAGGGGAATGGGAGAAGGGGCGAGTGTGGGTGTAGACAGAGGTGCATACGGCAGGTATGCAGACACACTCCTAGCACAGGTAGATTCCGCTCTGTCCCTGGCATCCACAGCAGCAAGATGCCTGCAGGGATGGCAGGATGGTCCCAAACGAGGGCCTGGGCCATGGGTTGCAGTGGAATCAGTCTCTGGAATCACAGGAGCAGGGGCTCAGCTCGGGCTGGCCTGTCCTGGCAGCTCCCAGGTCAGAGGTGTCTCCGTGGGGGTGAGGGTGGAGACCTGGTGTGGCCCCCAAGGGGAGGCAGAAAGAGGAGGGCCTGCCTGGCAGCCTAGGGTCTGGGGCCCAGAAGGGTGGTGTGGCGGCCGGCGGATGAGTGAGTGCCAGTGCGTCTCCCTCCAGGGGCCGGGGCGCTGGCAGACTCCTGGCATTTGAAAGGTCACTGGGACAGAGGCTGAGCTCATGCTCATTAGTGTGGACACCTTCAGACAGCCCGTTCGGGGGTCCTGGAGGTGCAGACCCGCTGGCTCCTCTAATTGCACAGAGGCCCCAGGCAGATGCCGCCCCCCTCGTTAGCTGATCTGGGTTCATTAGGGCTGTGCTGGGACGTTCAAGGTAAATGTCAGCCCAGGAGGCTGGCGGGCCCCTCTCTGCCCGTTCTGAGTGCAGACTGGTTGGAGGTGCTGGTGGTGCCCTACCCGTGGCAGACATGAGTAGTCGTTCAGAGCACACTTCCACTGAGTCCAGGCTTGGCCACAGCTTCTCCGTGTGACCCTGTGGCTGGGGGTCCCGACAGAAGACCCTGCCACGGTTGGGTTGGGCGTGTGGACTCAGGAGCCTGGTGGCCTGGGTTTGAGCTCCCACTGAGGGACCTGGGTCCCATAACTGGTCTGGCCTGTCTGCTCTGTAAATGGGGGGGGGCAGTGAGGGCGGGGTGCGGAGGATGGGGTCTGCCAGCGGTGTATGAGGACCAGATGCATGAACACACAGAGCCCGTGTGTCTGCCCTGGTTTTGCCCCTGGCTGCTGGATCATCATCAGTCTTGCTAAAGGAAACTTGGAAAGCATCCTCTTTCACAGGAGACAGAGCCATAGCTTAGCGTTTATGTATTTCACAGTTGTTACCCTGCACTTCTCTGGTTGGTTTTTGGGTCTTCATGTGTTATTGGAGAGGGAGAGGGTGTTTGTTTTGTCTTCAGGGGGACTCTGGATTTTGAGTGTTAGAAATTCATTCTCCCATTTGTGACATTAAAACCCGAGCCAGGATGTTGGAGGCATGCGGCATGTTGCCCCAGCCCCTCCATATGCAAGCCTGCACACACTCTCTCATATCCCCCGTCTCAGCATGGGCGGAGGGGAGCCGCGGCAAGATGTGATGAGCTCAGTGTCTCCTGTTGCCCTACTTTGAGCCCCTGCAGAGCTGCTGGCAGCAGAGTAGAAGCTCCAGAGCCTTTAAAATGTACAGTGGGGACGTCCTTGGTGGCCCAGTGGTTACGATTCAGTTCTCCCACTGCAGGTGGCACAGGTTTGATCCTTGGTCAGGGAACTAAGACGTTGCATACTGGTTGGCACAGCCAAAAATAATAAACCAAGATATAGAACGCAGAGGTAAAATGCATTTAAAAAAAGTGTGAGTGACTTCCGCCCTGGGCCTGAGCAGGTCTGCCGTGTCTGGTTGGGCGTGTTGTGCACTTTGCAAGGGCACACTGGGCTGCATCTCCACCACCCTGCCCACCAGGAAGGGCGTTTCTTCCTAATCCATAAAAAGTGCCACGTGGGCCCTCAAGGGCTTTGAGTGCGGACTAGTTGGAGGTAATGAAGGGGGTCTACGGAGAGGGGCTGGGGCCGGAAGGGTCTTGGGCTCGCCCTTCTCCCTGACCTCCACTGCTGCCCACAGACATGGTTCCTTTAGGGAGGAGCAGGACCGGTCTAAGGTCATTGAGGAGGGGGTCATGGCTTCAGGGGTGGGATTGGGAGATGAGTGTGTTGAGCTGGAGAGCCCAAGTGGGAGGAGCTGGAGTTCTGCTGGGAGCCCCTCTCTCAGGGGTCCGGCTGCCCCCAGCCCATGAAAGCTTCCCCAGCAGATGCTGCTACCGAGGGTGACGCAGTGGAGGCTGCTGTAGGTGTGAGATGGGGAGGGACGTGTTGGGATAGGTGTGTCTGCTGTGGGGGCCCCTCGTCCAGAGCCCCGCCCGGGCCTGCCACCACCTCCCCTTGGGCTCTGGCATCTTCAGGGCTGCATCCACGGCCTGGTGAGGACTCCGTGCCACTGCTGGCAGTGGGTCACATCGCACCCTGCGAAGGCAGAGGAGAGAGGTCGTTGCCTCCCCAGGCGGGACCTGGGTGCTGGGGTCGAGATGATTTAAGTGTGCAGAGGTTCTCTGGGCTTTTGGAAGCAAGTGAGAGTGCTCCTCAGACCGCCCAGGTTTAAACCTGCCTCTTACAGATATGGGATCTCTAACCTCTGGGATCTAATGATGATGTTTGATAAAATGATAAAAATAAAGGGCAATGTGCTTGAACCATCCTGAAACCACCCCCTCCCCATGGTCTGTGGAAAAATTGTCTTCCATGGAACCAACCCCTGGTGCTAAAAAGGCTGGGGACCGCTGGAGGCAACAGGTACAGGGTTACCTACCTCCGGGTGGGCAGGTGACTCAGAGCGACGGTTGCCTGACAGGTGCTCTCTGCCTGCCTGTTGGCTGCGGGGCTTGAGGAGCCCCAGTATTTGCTGGCGAGGCGAGTCCCTGTACATGGGTGTTGCTCTGTTGGGTGGGGAGTTAGCTGGGTGAGCAGTTGGTCTCTGTGAAATGGTGGCTACTGTGGGTTCATGCCATGGGCAGGGGTGCCCCGTGCGGGAGTGTGGCTGCTAGCTGGGGAGTTGGCAGGGGCGGGCAGGGATTGCCTGGCTGTGGCTCCTCTGTTGATTTGGGGATGTCCCGTTGCTTCGACACCAGCTGCCCTCCCTTTCTCTCCCTCACAGACGACGGGAAGTTGTCCTTGGAGGAGTTCCAGCTCTTCTTTGCAGATGGCGTCCTCAACGAGAGGGAACTGGAGGATCTCTTCCACACCATCGACTCTGACAACACCAAGTGAGCTCAGTCCTGGCGGCTGGAACTGGGAGGTGGCATCCCCCAGTCTCCAGTGTCCATTGCCCTGCACCGCAAATCCAGAATCCCATCTCTTTGGCCCCTACTGGCCGGGGTGGTCTGGGGAGTGGACAGATTGAGATTGTGTTGGCAAGTGTTTGTCTTTTCTGAACGCAATGTGGCAAAGCAGGAAAAGAGCCTAGGTTTGCAGAATATATGTGCATGCATGCTGAGTTGCTTCAGTTGTGTGACCCCACGGACTGCAGCCCACCAGCCCCCTCTGTCCATGGAATTCTACAGGCAGGAATACTGGAGTGGGTTGCCTTGCCCTCCTCCAGGGGATTTCCTGACCCAGGGATCAAATTCACGTCTCTTACATCTCCTGCACTGGCAGGCAGGTTCTTTACCACTGTCCCACCTGGGAAGCAGAATATACACGGGATGACAAAGCTCAACTCAGTTCTGACCCCAGCACCTCATGCCTGTTCTCAGTCCCAACACGAGCTTTGCTCTTCCTAACTGGGGCCCACCTTAAACCAGACTGGTTCTTACTCAGACCTTAACCTTTCTTCTCACTCTCTACATTTTCTCCAACCCAGCCAGAACCCTAACCTGCAGTTCAATCAACCCCAAACTCCTCCAAACCCAACCAGTCCTTATATCCAGCACAAAATGCTCACTCTACTCACAGGGACCAACCCTTCCCACCCTGAACTCCAGCCCGCCCTTTCCGAGTGGTCCCCAGGCAGGCTGAGGCCCCGGCCCCTTCTCCACCCCATTCAGGTGATGAGGACCCGAGTTCCTGGGGCTGCTGAGGGGCAGGTTTGATAGGCTGAGGTCCCCTGGGCCAGGCTAGAGGTGGTGTGGAGGAGGAGCTGTCCCCAGGCCTGTTTTCAGGGGGCCCAGCTTGAAGGGGGCCTGGGGCCACGGTCGGGCAGCTGGCTCAGGAAAGGCCACTTGAAAGGGACTGCTTTCTGCTGCAGACCCCAGGGGAGGGCTTTGTGTCTGGAGCCAGATGGAGGTTCTGAGCGGGTCCTGCAGCACCCCCGGGAGCTTGAAAGGGCTTTGCAGGTGCCCACAGATTATTCGGCCTCATTCGGGCAGCTGGAGCGGGGTGGAGGAGGCACTGGTGTGAGTGCAGGCGGGGCGGACTTCCCATCAGCAAGAAGTCCGAGCTCTAAAGACCTTTGGGTGTTTTGTCTCCAACACTCCCTAGAGTGTGAGCTGTACACGGTCCCTCCTGGGGATGCTAGACAGGTTTGCTACCCCACACCGTCCGCGCGGCTCAGGAAGGTTGGCCCAGTGCTACTTTGAGCACCATGAAGCAGGCCTCCTCTCTGCAGGCTCTTTGAGAACTTGTCCCACGTGGGCCTCCACAACAGAATTTGCAGAGCCCCTGAGCTGGGAGCCTCTCCCCAGAGCCATCGCGATGAGGCTGGCTTGCTTTTGAGGCCAGCCCCTCCTCTCCCGGTGAGGGAGCCGGCGGGAAGGGAGGTTGTCGGAACGGAACGTGCACAGAGCTGGGTCCCCGGGCGCCCGCCCCCAGCTCCTGTTCACAGCATCTGGGTTCTGAGGCTGCTGCCTCACCTGCCCGGCGTGGGTGGCCCGTGCTCAGCCTCTGAGGAGAGACCGAGAGCCTTCTGGCTGTAGGAACAGGAACACGGGACCCCAGGGCTCGAGTGAGAACAAGGGGGGCACACCCTCTGACAGAGCAGGGCCCAGGGCTGAGGTCACCAGACAGCTCTGGTGACAGCTGTCAAAGCCCCTGGTTCAGCCCCCTCTGCTCCGGATGTAGTGGCCAGTCTCGGGGGGTAGAACGGGGTGGGTGGTGTGGTGACAAGGTCAGACAGACCCAGATCCTCTGGAGGGGGTGGCGGCCTTCACTGGCTGCTCCCTCATCTGTGAAGTGGGGGTCACCTAGGCTACAAGGTGGGGGGGTATTGACCACCGCTGGGGGCTGTGCTCACCCCAGAGGGGGAAGGGTGGGGGGTGGGAGGAAGGCGGGGACAGGCCTGTCTCTGAGCCCCCCCTCTCTCTCTGCATGCAGCCATGTGGACACCAAGGAGCTTTGTGGTAGGTGCCACTGTGCGGGGACCCAGACTTGGGTGCGTAGTGATTTTCTTGGGGGAGGACCCAGGGGAGGGTGCGATGCTCCTACGACCTTTGACCTCTGCTTCCCACCCCCCACCAGACTACTTTGTGGACCACATGGGGGACTATGAGGACGTCCTGGCTTCCCTGGAAACCTTGAACCACTCCGTGCTGAAGGCCATGGGCTACACCAAGAAGGTCAGTGGGTGTGGGTGGGCCTGGGGGTCAAGGGCCTGAGCGCTGGTTTGGGTCTGAGAGCATCCTGGCCCAGGGGTGCCTGGCTCTGTGATGACAGGTGTTGGGTAAAGCCAGCTCCGAAGCAGGCGTTGCTGGGGCATCTCGAGGGCGCGCGGTGAACTGGAGTGAGGGGAGGGGCTTGGGGAAGGGTTTGTCCAGCAGCGTCTGGTTTGGAGCGCAAGGCCATTTCCTGGAATCAGGCTCAGTCCTGGGACTCAGTCCTAGAGAGGGAGTGGACACCAGGTCCAAGGACAGGTGTCAGCCGTGCCAGTCTCACGGCCTCTGCAGCAGGATTACAGATGGGGAGGGAAGAGGGTAGACGTGAGCCCCTGATCTTGACCAGGTGCCCCAGCGTGTCTGGGGCGAGTGCGCCGTGTTCAAGTCGGGAGACGGGAGCTGGGCGGTGGAACCACCAGGAGTGTTGGCCAAGTGCAGGACTCCCCACATGTCCTGGAGAGAGAGAGCCCCAGCGTGGCTTCAGGCATAGGCTGGTTACTTTGTTGGCATCCGTGCTCTGGCAGAGGGCAGAAGGTGGGAGATGGGGCAGGTCGTGGGCCGGGTGGCGGCGTGGCTCAGCTGGCCACAGGCAGCCCACCTCCTGGCTCCACGTCCCACCTGAGAGTCTGCACCCGCGCCGGCTGGTGCTTCTGGGGGTGGGGGCACAGGCGGGGTGTGTTCCTTCTCTCCGTCCACACACGAGAGGCGCCATCAATATCCTGAGGATCGACGACAGCAGGATTTAGCGTTCACTGTAATTCCCCCAGCAACCCTGTGGGCCGTGACTGTTGCCGCCACCAGCCTTCTTTTTTTTTTTTTGACTGCACCGGGCCTTCATTGTTGTGCACGGGCTTTCTCTACTTGTGCCGAGTGCGAGCTACTCTGCTGCGGTGCTCAGACTTCCTTTGTTGCAGGGCATAGGCTCTAAGGGCACACAAGCTCGGTTGTGGTAGCGCACAGGCTTAGTTGCTCTGTGGCATATCGGGTGTTAGTTCCTGGACCAGGAGTTGAACCCGTGTCCCCTGCACTGGCAGGCAGACTCTCAGACGCTGGACCGCCAGGAAAGTCCACTCCCCTGCTTTCACAGCTATGGAAATAGAGGGCTCAGGAAGGTGAACCCAGCAGAGTGGTAGCCAGAGCTTCCTGCTAAAGTGGGAGGGGAAACTGAGTCAGGGACCCAGCCCGAGGTATGGAGCACATCCTGGGGCCAAGCCATCCGGGGCGTGGAGGGGCCGTACCATGCTGGACAGGTGTCACACTGGAGGGCGAGCAGCCCCTCTGAGTGGTGGGAACTCAGGAAGGAGCAGCCCCACCTGCTGGTTGAGGCCAGGGGGCTTAGCTGGTAAAGTCAGCCAGACCGGGCCGAAGGACCCCGGCCAGTCACTTCTCTTTCTGAACCTCAGTTTCTTCAGCCGTGAAACGGGAGCATTCGCCTTCCAGAGTCCTCGCGAGCCTGAATAAAGTGAAAGGTCTCTAAGCTGCCGAGCACAGCTCCAGCACAGGGCAGACGTGACCAGCAGTGTCGTCAGGCCCCTGCTGTGTGCTTTTTCCACATGCTCCTTGGTTCCTGCCCTGCCCCGTGTCAGGGAGTCCCCCGCTCCCCACATACCCACCCACAGCTGGGCCCGACCCCAAGCTGCCACAGCTCACATTTCCACATCTGTCCTCCCGTCGTGCTGTTTGGAGTCTTGGTGTGTTAAAGTATTTTTTAACATTGCGTGAGACCACTTCCCTTTCATTGCTCATCCTTGTACACTGTTGACATTCTGAAAATGTCAAGACGGACAGTGGCTTTAGCAGGCAACGAGGAAAGCCCCCACCTCCAGAGCCCTTGCACAGTGTGGCAGCCCCAGCTTTGTTCCTCAAGCTGGGTGAGGTGTGCCAGCTGCCCACGTGGGACTCCTCGCAATTGAAGTCACCACCTTGAGCCTCAGTTTTCAAATCTGTGAATGGGGCCACTGCCCAGCAATGTTGTCTTGGCATTATTAACGTGTACTTGTCTCTTGGTCTTTGGGCTTAACAATTCAGAGATGTGACACAATTTTCCATCAGGGAGAGGATTTTAATGCCTACCAGGACAACTTAGAGCAGTTTGGGGGGATTTTTGCTCTTGGAAATTTTGCAGCCTTTGGTGTGTTCTTAGTGGTGGTGGTGATGGGAGATTGTCACAGTGGTAACAGGCATTTCTTTGTTTTTTAATTGAAATATACATGATTTACAATGTTGTGTTAATTCCTGCTGTACAGCAAAGTGATTCAGTTGTACATATATACACGTTCTTTTTCAGAATATTCTTTTCTGGTTTATCATAGGATGTTGGATATGGCTCTCTGTGCTCTACAGCCAGACCTTGCTGTTTATCCGTTTTATATATGACAGCGTATAACTGCTAACCCCAACCTCCCACTCCACCCCTCCGCCAGCCCTCTCCCCCTTGGCAGCCACCTGTCTGTTCTCTGTGTCCGTAATTTTGTTTACTTCATAGACGAATGCATGTGTGTCATATTTTAGGTTCTGCATATAAATGATATCATATGGTATTTGTCTTCTCTGTCTGGTTTACTTCACTTAGTATGATAATCTAGTTGCATCCATGTTGCTGCAAATGGCATTATTTCACTCCTTGTTTTATGGCTGAGTCATCTTCCATTGTCTATATTTTTTAAGATTTACTTTTTATTTATGGCTGCTCTGGGTCTTCCTTGCTGTGTGGGCTTTTCTCTAGTTGCCGTGAGCGGGGGCTGCTCTCTCATTGCAGGGCACGGGCTCCTCCTTGCCGTGGCCTCTCTCGCTGCAGGGCACAGGCTGTAGGGCACGTGGCTCAGCAGCTGTGGCTCCTGGGCTCCAGAACAGAGGCTCAGTGGTTGTGGCTCACAGGCGTAGCTGCTGTGTGTAGCGTGTGGCATCTTCCCGGACCAGGGATCAAACCCGCATCTCCTGCCTTGGCAGGTGGATTCTTTACCACTGAGCCCCCAGGGAAGCCCTCCATTGTATATTGTCTTTTGTTTAAGTGGTATATCATACTGATTTGTGTATTGTTGAACCATCCTTATAAACTTGGGATGAATCCCACTTGGTCATGAGACTTTTTTATGTCATGGTCATGATCTTTTTTATGTGTTATTGGATTTGATTTGCTAATATTTTATTGAGAATAGCATTTCTTTTTCTTTGCATGCTTTCTCATCAGTTTTTGTCTGGAGAAATGAAGCTCACTGATTATTTCAGATACTTCTCTTGTGTCCACGGGTTTAGTTGACTCGTTTGCTTTTGTAGACGTGCAGTCCTGGTAGCATTGTTAGCTAGTACAGTAATCTTCAGTTCTGATTTGTGTTCCTGCTCTTTCTCTGTTGTGTTCTGTTGCATTTTCCCCAAATTCTCAAACACTGTAATGATGTTACGTCAAGCATCCTTGTTTCACTTCTGAGGTTCAAATGCATCTCTCTAGTAGTTCTTCACTAATTATAACATTAATACCAGCTCTTATTTTTAGAATCCTCTTCAGCCTGTAAAAAAATATTTTTGTATTCCTTTCATTAAATTTTGCCTTAGAGCGTGGTACTGAATTCTTTCAAATGCCATTTTGGTTTTTCTTTCTTTTTCAGGGGTCATATGATTTTTCTTGAACTATTGATGAGGTAGATTCTATTATTAGATTCTCTCCTATTGAACAATCCTTAGCCTCCTGTGATAAACCCTAATTGGCACATTTTTCTTTTACCATAGCGCTGAATCCTTGTCACTAGCTGAGCATTTTATCTCTGTCTGTATCAGAAATTGAGATTGGATGATAGTTTGGGACTGAACTGTAGGTGGTTTTGCATATCTTTCTGTGTGTGAATCAGCTTGTCTAACTCAGTCATTTTTCTATTCAAAAATAGAATTAATGCATAGGCTTGGGTTGAGGTACTTAAACAGGAGGAGAGGATTATTTTAATAGTGATTTTAAAGTCAGTCTTAATTTTAGTTAAATTTTTGGTGTCCATTTTATTATATTTTTGAACAGAACTGCTATGGACATGTTCAGTTTTATGATCAATAATGCTTAGCATGCTCTTATGCTTTTTTAAAATTCCTAATCACTATCTGAAACAAGACAGACACATAATTCAGATTACATTCAATAAAACATCTGCCAGTAGAGCTCAGGTCTTGATTTAATTTTTTTCCTATTTTGCTGCGTTTAAACTTCTGTTTGACAGTTTTGCTCATTTTAATTAGCTGTTTCTAGAAATGAGCCCCTGACACGTTTATTTAACTTTCCTATTATAGGATGTTTTCTTGTTGTTCAGTGCCTCGGTTGTGTCTGACCCTGCGACCCCGTGGACTGCGGCACACCAGGTGTGCTCTGTCCTTCGCTGTCTCCCGGAGCTTGCTCAGACTCCTGTGCACTGAGGCAGTGAGGCTATCCAACCATCTCTTCTTCTGTCATCCCCTTCTCCTCATGCCCTCAGTATTTCCCAGCATCAGGGTCTTTTTCAGTGAGTTGACTCTTCGCATCAGGTGGCCAAAGTATTGGAGGTTCAGCTTCAGCATCAGCCCTTCCAATGAATATTCAGGGTTGATTTCCTTTAGGATTGACTGGCTTGATCTCCTTGCTGTCCAAGGAACTCTCAAGGATCTTCTCCGACACCACAGTTTAAAAGCATAAATTCTTTGGCATTTAGCCTTCTATGTGAAGTCCAGTTCTCAAATCTGTATGTGACTACTGGAAAAACCATAGC
Organism: Bos grunniens; assembly: GCF_055505025.1. NCBI lineage: Eukaryota > Metazoa > Chordata > Mammalia > Artiodactyla > Bovidae > Bos > Bos grunniens. The sequence goes on from NC_141182.1 coordinate 10,447,025, forward strand.
TTTGACTTTATGGACCTTTGTTGGCAAAGTGATATCTCTGCTTTTTAATATGCTGTCTAAGTTGGTCATAGCTTTTCTTTGAAGGAGCAAGTGTCTTTTAATTTCATGGCTGCAGTCACTGTCTGCAATGATTTTGGAGCCCCAGAAAATAAAATCTGTCACTGTTTCCATTTTTTCCCCATCTATTTGCCATGAAGTGATGGGACTGGATGCCACAATCTTAGTTTTTTGAATGTTGGAGTTTTAAGCCAGCTTTTTCACTCTCCTGTTTTACCCTCATCAAGAGGCTCTTTAGTTCCATTTTGCTTTCTGCCATTAGGGTGGTATCATCTGTGTATCTGAGGTTGTTGATATTTCTCCCGGCAATCTTGATTCCAGCTGGTGCTTCATCCAGCCTGGCATTTTGGTCTACATATCAGTAAAATAAGCAGGGTGATAATAATACAACCTTGATGTACTCCTTTCCCAATTTTGAACCAGTCTGTTGTTCCATGTCTGGTTCTAACTGTTGCTTCTTGACCTACATATAAGTTTCTCAGGAGGCAGGTAAGGTTATATGGAAGTCCCATCTCTTTAAGAATTTTCCAGTTTGTGATCCACACAGTCAAAGGCTTTATAATAGTCAATGAAGCAGAAATAGATGGTTTTCTTGAATTCCTTTGCTTTCAGTATGATTCAGCGAATGTTGGCAATTTAATCTCTGGTTCCTCTGCCTTTTCTTTTTTCTTTTTAAAATTTATTTATTTTTAATTGAAGGATAATTGCTTTACAGAATTTTGTTGTTTTCTGTCACACCTCCACATGAAAGAGTCATAGGTATACATATGGCCTCTTCCTCTGCCTTTTCTAAATCCAGCTTGTACATCTGGAAGTTCTCGGTTCAGGTACTGCTGAAACCTAACTTGAAGGATTTTGAGCATTACTTTGCTAGCATGTGAAATGAGTGCAATTGTGTGCTAGTTTGAACATTCTTTGGCATTGCCCGTCTTTGGGGCTGGACTGAAAACTGACCTTTTCCAGTCCTGTGGCCACTGCTGAGTTTTCCAACTTTGCTGACATATTGGGTGCAGCACTTTCACAGCATCATCTTTTAGGATTCGAAATAGCTCAGCTGGAACTCCATCTCCTCCACCAGCTTTGTTTGTAGTGATGCCTCCTAAGGCCCACTTGACTTCACACTCAAGGATGTTTGACTCGAGGTGAGTAACCACACCATTGTGGCTGTGTGTGTGATTAAGACCTTTTTTGTACAGTTCTTCTGTGTATTCTTGCCACCTTTTCTTAATCTGTTCTGCTAGGTCCTTGCCATTTCTGTCCTATATTGTGCCCATCTTTGCATGAAATATTCCCTTGGTGTATGTAATTTTCTTGAAGAGATCTCTAGTCTTTCGCCTTCTCTTGTTTTCCTCTATTTCTTTGCGTTGTTCACTTAAGAAAGCTTTCTTGTCTCTTCTATTGTTTGGAACTCTGCATTCAGTTGGGCATATCTTTTTCTTTCTCATTTGCCTTTCACTTCTCTTTCCTCAGCTATTTGTAAGAAAAATATAGACAACCATTTTGCCTTCTTGCATTTCTTTTTCTTGGGATGGTTTTGGTCACTGCCTCCTGTACAATGTTACGAACCTCCGTATAGATCTTTAGGCACTGTGTCTATCAGAGCTAATCTCTTGAATCTATTTGTTACTTCCACTGTACAATCATAAAGGATTTGATTTGAATCATGACGTGAATGACCTAGTGGTTTTCACTACTTTCATCAATTTAAGTCTGAATTTTGCAGTAAGGAGTTCATGATCTGAGCCACAGTCAGCTCCTGGTCTTGTTTTTGCTGACTGTATAGAGCTTTTCCATCTTCAGCTGTGAAGAATATAGTCAATCTGATTTCGGTATTAACCATCTGGTGATGTCCATGTATAGAATTGTCCCTTGTGTTGTTGGAAGTGGGTGTTTGCTATGACCGGCACGTTCTCTCTGTTAGCCTTTGCCCTGCTTCATTCTGTACTCCAGGGCCAAATTTGCCTGTTACTCCAGGTATCTCTTGACTTCATACTTTTGCATTCTAGTCCCATGATGAAAAGGACATCTTTTCTTGGTATTAGTTCTAGAAGGTCGTCATGAAAGTGAAAGTTGCTCAGTCGTGTCCAACTCTTTGCGACCCCACGGACTATACAATCCATGGAATTCTCCAGGCCAGAATACTGGAGTGGGTAGCCTTTCCCTTCTCCAGTGGATCTTCCCAACCCAGGGATCGAACCCAGGTCTCCTGCACTGCAGGCGGATTCTTTACCAGCTGAGCCACCAGGGAAGCCCAAGAATACTACAGTAGGTAGCCTATCCCTTCTCCAGCAGATCTTCCCAACCCAAGAATCAGCCCGGGGTCTCCTGCATTGCAGGCGGATTCTTTACCAACTGAGCTATCAGGAAAGCCCAGAAGGTCTTCATGGCACTGTCCAACTTCAGCTTCTTCGGCATTACTGGTCAGGGCATAGACTTGGATTACTGTGATGTTGAATGGTTTGCCTTGGAAACAAACGGAGATCATTCTGTTGTTTTTGAGGTTGCACCCAAGTACTGTATTTCAGATGTTTTTTGTTGACTGTGAGGGCTACTCCGTTTCTTCTGTGGGATTCTTGCCCACAGTAATATATAATGGGCATCTAAATTAAATTTGCCCGTTCCTGTCCATTTGAGTTCACTGATGCCTAAGTGTCACTCTTGCCATCTCCTGCTTTGGCCACATCCAGTACACCTTGATTCATGGGCCTAACCTTCCAGGTTTCTATGCAGTATTGTTCTGTACAGGTCAGACTTTGCTTTCCCCACCAGACACTTCCACAACCGAGCGTTGTTTCCGCTTTGGTCCAGCCACTTTCTTTATGGCATGCTAAATCACTTCAGTCATGTCCAACTTTTTGTGACCCCCTGGACTGTAGCCCGCCAGGCTCCTCTGTCCATGGGATTCTCCAGGCAAGAATACTGGAGTGAGTTGCCATGCCCTCCTCCAGGGGATCTTCCCGACCCAGGGATAGAACCCACGTCTCTTGTCTCATGCGTTGGCAGGTGTTTTCTTTGAGCCACCATTCTTTCTGGAGCTGTTAGTAATTGCTCTGCGCTCTTCTCTGGTAGCATGTTGGACACCTTCTGACCTGGGGGACTCATCTTCTGGTGATCTTTTTGCCTTTTCATACTCTTTGTGGTGTCCTATTGGCAAGAATGCTAGAGTGGTTTGCCGTTTCCTCCTCCAGTCACCCACATTTTGTCAGAACTCTTCACTATGACTGATCCCTCTTGGATGACCCTGCATGGCATGGCTCATAGCTTCATTGAGTTACACAGGCCCCTTCATCACATCAAGGCTGTGATCTATGAAGGGGGCCAGAGTAATATTCCATTGTATATCTGTACCACATCTTTTTTTTTAAGTTTGTATTTTGTATTGAGGTATAGCAGATTAACAATGTTGAGATAGTTTCAAGTGAACTGGGAAGGAATTCAGCCGTAGCTGTACATGTATCCATTCTCCCCCAAACTCCCCTCCCATCCAGGCTGCCATATAAGGTTGAGCAGAGTTCCCTGTGCTGTGCAGTAGGCCCTTGTTGGTTATCTGTTTCACATATAGCAGTGTGTGCCACATCTTTATCCATTCTTCTGTTGATGGACATGTAGCTTGCTTCCATGTCTTGGCAGCCATGAACATTGGGTGCATGTATCTTTTTAAAAATTTTTATTGGAGTGTAGTTGATTTCAATGTTGTGGTAGTTTTAGGTGGACGGCCAAGTGAATGGTTACACATGAACACATACATGTTTGTTGTTCAGTCACTCAGGCACGTGCAGCTCTTTGCAGCCGCATGGACCACAGCACTCCTGGCCTCCCTGTCCATCACCAACTTCCGAAGCTAACTCAAACTCATGTCCATTAAGTCGGTGATGCCATCCAACCATCTCAGCCTCTGTCGGCCCCTTCTCCTTGTGCCCTTGATCTTTCCCAGCATCAGGGTCTTTTCCAGTGAGTCAGGTCTTCGCATCAGGTGGCCAAGGTATTGGAGCTTCAGCATCAGTCTTTCCAATGAATATTCAGGGTTGATTTCCTTTAGGATTGACTGGTTTGATCTCCTTGCTCCAGAGGACTCTCAAGGGTCTTCTTCAACACCACAGTTCAAAAGTACCAGTGCTTTGGTGCTCAGCCTTGTTTATGTTCCAGCTCTCACGTCCGTACATGACTACTGGCAAACCATAGCTTTGACTATGCAGACCTTGACTGTATGGACATATACCTACATCCACTCTTTTTTAGATCTTGTTCCCATGTAGGCCATTACGGAGTACTGAGTAGAGCTCCCTGTGCTACGGCAGGTCCTTATTAGCTAATCTGCTCTATACGTGCAGTGTGTGTATGTCAGCCCCATCTCCAGTGTATCCCGCCCCCACCTTACCACACCCTGGCAACCATAAGTTTGTTTTCTACATCTGTGCCCCTATTTCTGTTTTGTAAATAAGTTCTGTTGTACTCTCTTTATTTGTTGTTGTTCAGTCATGTCCGACTCTGCGTCCCCATGGACTGCAGCACGCCAGGCTTCCCTGTCCTTCACTGTCTCCCGGAGCTAACTCAAACTCATGTCCATGGGGTTGGTGATGCCACCCAGCCATCTCATCCTTTGTCACCCTCTTCTCCTCCTGCCCTCAGTCTCTCCGCAGCATCAGGGTCTTTTCCAGTGAGTCAGCTGTTTGCATCAGGTGGCCAGAGTATTGGAGCTTCAGTATCAGTCCTTCCAATGAATATTCAGGACTGATTTCCTTTAGAATGGACTGGATGGATCTCCTTGCAGTCCAAGGGACTCTTAAGAGTCTTCTCCAGCACCACAGTTCGAAAGCATCCATTCTTTGGCGCTCAGCCTTCTTTACCACATATAAGCGATATCATGTAACATTTGTCTCCTTCTGACGTTTGTCACTGAGTATGACAATCTGTGGGTCCATCCATGGTGCTGCAAGTGACACTGTTTGGTTCTTTTTTATGGCTGGCGTTCCATTGTCTATATGCACCACATCTTTATCCATTCCTCCGTTGATGGACATCTAGGTTGCGTCCATGTCCTGGCTCTTGTAAACACTGCTGCAGTGAACATTGGGGTGCATGTATCTTCTGGAATTAGGATTTTTTCTGGAATATGCCCAGGAGTGGAATTGCTGGGTCATACAGTAGCTCTGTCTCTGGTTTTTCAAGGAACCTGCATACCGTTCCGCATAGCGGCTGTGCGTGTGCGCTCAGTCGTGTCTGGTTCTTTGTGACCCCGTGCACTGTACCCACCAGGCTCCTCTGTGTGTGGTATTTTTCTGGCAAGAATACTGGCAAGTGGATTCTTTGCCACTGAGCCAGCTGGGAAGCCCACAGTGGCTCTACCAGTTTACACATCCACCGGCGGTGTAGGGGGATTCCCTGTTCTCGGCACCCTCTCCAGCATTTATTGTTTGTAGATATTTGATGATGGCCATTCTAACTGGTGTGAGCTGGTACCCCATTGTCCTTTTGATTTGCATTTCTTTAACAATTAGTGATGTTGAGCATCTTTTCATATGCTTTTTGCTTATCTGGATGTCTTCTTTGGAGAAATACCTGTTTAGGTTTTCTTCCCGTTTTTCGATTGGGTGGTTTGCTTCTTTTTGATATTGAGCTGCATGAGATTAATCCCTTGTCAGTCACATCATTTGCAATTTTTTTCTCCCGGTCTGTGGATTGTCTTTTTGCTTGGTTTATGGTTTCCTTTGCTGTGTGAAAGCTTTTGAGTTTACTGTGGTCCTGGTTTCTTTTTTGTTATTTTCATTAGTCTAGGAAGGGCATCAAAAAAGATACTGCTGCGATTGAACACAAAGAGCGCTCTGCCTGCGTTTTCCTGAAGAGTTCTTTAGTGTCTGGCCTTCCATTTAGGTCTTTGATCCACTCTGAGTTTATGTATGGTGTTAGAGAACGTTCTAATTGCATTCTTTTAAGCTGCTGTCCAGTTTTCCCAGAATGACTTATTGGTGAGACTGTCCCCCCCCCCGTTGTATATTCCTACCTCCTTTGTCGTGGAGTAATTGACCATAGGTGGGTGGGTTTATCTCTGGGCTTCCCGTCCTATTCCTTTGAGCTATATTTCTGTTTTTTGTTGCCAGTATCGTACTCTCTTGATGGCTGTAGCTTTGTAGTTTTAGCCTAAAGTCAGGGAGCCCGATTCCGTCAGCTCCGTTTTTCTTTCTCAAGATTGCTCTGGCTATTCAGGGTCTTTCGTGTTTCCACTCATTTTTTTTTTTTTAACTTTTGGCTGTGCTGGGTCTGTGGTGCTGCACACGGGCTTTCTCTACTTGTGGCAAGCACACGCTTCTCTGGTGGTGTGAGGGCCTCTCATTGCCGTGGCTTCTCTTGCAAAGCACGAACTCTGGGCCCCATAGTTGTAGCACGTGGGCTCAGCAGCTGTGGCCCCCAGGCCCTAGAACACAGGCTCAGCAGCTGTGGCGTGTGGTCGTGGTTGCTCCGTGGCGTGCGGGATCTTCCTGGAGCAGGGGTGGAACCCGTGTCCCCTGCACTGGCAGGTGGTCTTAACCGCTGGCCCGCCAAGGAAGGCCTTCCATTCAGATTTAAAATTTTTTTGTTCTAGTTCTGTGAAAAATACCATTGGTAATTTGATAGGAACCACGTTGAATCTGTATATTGCCTTGGAAATGGTTTGTTCATTTGGGCAGTATTGATTCTGTATCTTTACTGAATCTACTGTATCTGTAGTTTTTATCATTACTATTTTCTACTTCCTGTTTCCTTGGGTTTGTTGTTGTTACTGTAGTTTTTCATATGTGAGATAGAATGCTTAATTTTTTTTTGAATAATGAAGTGCAGAAATCTACCTCTGAATGATACTTTCACGGTAATGATAGATTTTAGAATGTAGTATTTCCTCTCTCAGTATCCTCTAATGGTTTGTTAGGTCCTCACTCCCTTCCTGGTATTAGGATAAAACCAAGTGACCAGCAGTTTGTATTCTAGTTTTGTTGTTGTTGTTGTTTTAACATGCTGAGATTTCTTCACTACGTATTGCTTTGTTTTTTAAATTATCCCATGGATACTTGAGAAGATGATGTGGGTCATACTTAAAGAATATAAAATCTGAGCATAGTTATCCCTTCTTTGTTATGAAATATGTTGTTAAAAAGACAACTTTGTGTAAAGGTAAGATTGTCTCTTGTACAATTATGAAATGAACACATGTTGAAAGATTTTATTTAACTCGTTAATGTGAAAACCAGTGAAACGTTGAACTGGCTCCAAGGAGAATTCAGAGAACATTTGCCATACATAAGACAACAGGAATTCTGAGATGAATCCGTGAACAAATACACTCAGTTGCATTCTACCAGGCAAAATTCATATGCATTTCTGCGGATGGGAATTATTTGCATTACTGTCAACTTTTTATATGCTAGAGTTTTAAAAGTAACTCCAAAACAAGAAAAGACTTAGATAACCCAGAAGAGTGTATTGGACAAGGAACCCAGTCATCTTTTTTTTGGGCCCGTTTCACATTTTCTCAATAATGCCATTTACAGTCAACATTTATTGTTTGTAATTTATCTGTTTTGTGGGACTATGTTGGGCTAATTTCTCACACTGAATTTTATTTTGTCATTTAACTTTTGTAATTCTAATATTTTTCTGCCTGTGTATTTAGCCATGCTGTTTGATGGCTATAGACCTTGTTATCATATTTTGTTATGTAAATAATACATATTCAGTATTCAAAATTTAGAAAGTAGAGAAAAATACAAAGAAAAATTTCAAATCACTTCTAATTCCTACTGTCTCTAACCACTGTTACCATTTTAGCTGATAATTGATTTCTTTGAGCCTGTTTTTTTTTTTTTCTATGTGGATTTCTCTAATACACATAAAATCACTTTGCATACAGAATTTTTTTGCTTTATTTTTCACCTAACATTTTAACAAATATTTTCCCATATTATTCAAACCGCTTAAAAGTATTTTAAATATTCTTACTCAAATTTGCATACTTTTCCTCTTTTGCTGGAATGTTAGATTATTTCCAGGTTTTTGGCTCCGATCTATCAACCCTGTAACCTTGGGACATAAATATTTGTCCACATTTGCATTATTTCTTAAAGATAGATGTTCAAAAGTGGAGAATTACTGGGCAGTGAAAGTCTCTCGATACAGAGTAGAATTGCCTTACAAAGTGGTTATATCCGTCTGCTTCCCCATAGCCATCTGTAGAGCTGCAGCCTCTCCTGGTGCGTGAAGGTTTCATAATGCCCAAAGATTTAATAATGCCATGTCCTTGTAATGCATTATGCCTTTTGTCATTTATTATTACCCTTATATTATGTAATACTTTCCCATTTAAATTCTACTCAATCATGATATTGCAACTTGTCTTAGTCATTTGATCAAATTTGGTAGCCGAGTCTTTGCACAGGCTTTTCTGTACAAATCCTTGAGTGCTCTTTGGCTTGAGATACGCCTGCAGTCCTGCTTAATCAAATCTGGGACAGTGCCTTTACCTGGGGCAGTCTAGGCTGACTCTCTTCATTGTTATCTATCAGGCCTGGCTGCTGTCATAATCTCATATGCTTTCCGTTTTTTTATGTTCCTTCATCTTTTCTGACATTTCACCTTTGGGTAGTCTGCTTTGTTTAGTATGTTGATTATGATTTCAAAGTCACTACACTTGGGACTTTCTAAAGTGAAAGACAAAGTGTTAGTTGCTCAGTCATGTCTGACTCTGAGACCCCATGGACTGTAATCTGCCAGGCTCTTCTGTCCATGGGATTCTCCAGGCAAGAATATTGGAGTGGGTTGCCATTCCCTTCTTCAGGGATCAAACCCAGGTCTCCTGCATTGCAGGCAGATTCTTTACCATCTGAGCCACCAGGGAAGGGACTTCTAAAATATACATTATTAACACTATTAATCCTATTTTTTTACCTGGCTAATAAAAAACAGTTTCTCTCCTCTCTTATGAAATTAAAAGAATTGTTAAGATGACTGGCTATTTTTTCCATTGTTTGTCACTGTTTGACTTAATCCAGTCTGATTTAAATTTAATTATTAGTGGCTCATATTTTTATTTCCTGATCTCTGTAACCTTCATTTTAATTTGGGTGATCCCCCTCACTTTTGTCCACAACTTCCATACTTTCTCTCGTTCAACCCTAGGAGATTTGGGAGAAACTCCTGGGCATTCTTGGCTGGAAAGGTGCTTATCTGATAAACTTCCAGAGATTTGCAGATTTCTGAAGGTCTCTGTGTCCTCCTGCACGTCAGTAACCTGTCCACAGAAAGCAGACTTCCCAGCTCTGACTGTCTTCCTCTAGAATCAGTGGTGCTGGCCTCGACTGAAGCATCAGTGATGGTGGAGGACAGGACCCTACAAGCTGCATTTTTACTCTTGTGAAAATAACTTGCCTTTTCTTTTTTAATTCAGCCAACCAGTTACATGTATTGACCCCTGACTGCATCCTGAATCTCTTATCTGGGTGCTTTTAACACAGCCATCTAAGCTCGTTTTTTCTGCTTAATGGCTTCTGGCAGCTTTCTCTAGCTCTCTTTTTTTTTTCCTTCAGTTTTTTTTTTTTTTTTTTTTTTTTACTTTGTTATGTCTTGTTCTTTGGGGGCCATTTGCTTCTCCCTCGCCCATTGATCTGGATCGCGTGTGAGTTCAGCCGTCTGCTGGGAAGGGTAATTGATCAGGGAGGTATATCTGGCGGCCAGAACCTGGCGTGCATCCTGCCGTCCGCTCATCCCCCGTCGTCGGGGATGCCTCCAGCACCGCTGGTCTGTTGGTTGGTGCAGGAGGAGCACCCCCAGCCTCCCTGCCTGAGGCTGCCTCTCCTCTGGCCTGTCTTCACTTCCCACCTGTATTCCCTGCCCCCGTGGCCCTGGCCTCCATTTCTCAGTCTGTCTCGAGCCGTGCTTCCCTTGTGCCATAGTCAGAGTGATGGATGGTTTAATTTTCTTTCCCTGAGAGCCCTGTTTTTCCTCGCCTGGCCAGGGACTGGGCAGACTCCCAAGGTGCTGAGGCAGGTGGCTCAGGAGAGTGGGGTCTTGGCAGGGGAGGCCAGAGGGAGCCACACGGGGCTTGAGGGGTCCAAGCCCCTCAGCTTCGCATCATTTCCATCACCGTCACCCTGGAGTGACCTGGCTGAGCTGCAGCCTTCTCCCACCCACATTTGAGTCTCAAAGCCAAAAGACCCTCAGCCCGATCCAGGAGCCTGGAGCAATGTCCCTGCTGCAGACTCTTGACAAGAGAGGAAATTGTTTCACATCACAGGGCAACATCAGTGGGAAACCCTCTTCATCTTAAGCCCAGAGCTCCTCCTCTCGTGGCCCCAGACTCCCTCTGAGGACTGAGTCTCAGGCACTTTCCTGAGAGACAGTTAATCCGTCCTGCTGCCCTGGCTTCTCTTCCCTCACTTCTCTGAGTAGCAGCACGAATGCCCAGCGCCCACAGAATCCACCTTTTTAAAAAAAAAAACAAAAACAAAATTTAATTGTTTATTTAAGGGACATACGGAACATTTAGGAGATTCCTTAACAAGAGAGACAGGGTCTCACTGTGTTGACCAGACTAGGGCTCAGTGGTTATTGACAGACGCGACCCCACTACGGATCAGCACAGGAGGGTTTTTTGTGTGTGTGTGTTTTTTATTGACATAGAGTTGACTTACAGTGTTGTGTTGTTTTTGGTGTACAGCAGAAGGGTTCAGTTATATATATATTTTTTTTCATGTTCTTTTCTATTCTGGTTTATCACAGGATATGGAATATATTTCCCTGAGCTATGCGGTAGACCTCGTGGTTCATCCGTCCCATATGAAATAGTTTGCCTCTGCTAACCCCAAACTCCCAAACCACCCTCTCATGGCTCCCCTCCCCCTGGCAGTGACAAGTCTGTTCTGTATCCTGTGGATCTGTTTTGTTTCACAAATACGTTCATTTGTGCCATATTCTAGATTTTACGTAATAAGGGATACTTGTCTTTCTAACTTACTTCACTTAGTATGATGATCGCTAGATAGTCTCTGCAAATGGCATGAATACTTCATTGTTTTTTTGTGTGGCTGAGTAGTATTCTATTCAGGAGAAGGCAATGGCACCCCACTCCAGTACTCTTGCCTGGAAAATCCCATGGGAGGAGCTTCGTAGGTTGCAGTCCATGGGGTCGCTAAGAGTCGGACATGACTGAGCGGCTTCACTTTCACTTTTCACTTTCATGCATTGGAGAAGGAAATGGCAACCTACTCCAGTGTTCCTGCCTGGAGAATCCCAGAGATGGGGGAGCCTGGTGGGCTGCCATCTATGGGGTCGCACAGAGTTGGACACGACTGAAGTGACTTAGCAGCAGCAGTATTGTGTATATATATGCCACATAACTTCTTTATCTGGTCATCTGTTGATGGCCAATGAGATTGTTTCCATGTCTTGGTTATTGTAAATGTACTGCTGTGAACATAGGGGTACATGTATCTTTTCAAATTCTAGTTTTGCCTGGGTATATGCCCAGGAGTGGGGTTGCTGGATCATATGGTAGCTCTGTTTTTTTTAAGGACCCTCCATATATTTTCCATAGGGGCTACACCAGCTTGGGGCTTCCCTGATAGCTCAGTTGGTAAAGAATCCACCTGCAATTTGGGAGACCTGGGTTTGATCCCTGGGTTGGGAAGATCCCCTGGAGAAGGGAAAGCCTACCCACTCCAGTATTCTGGCCTAGAGAATTCCATGGACTGTATAGTCCATGGGGTCACAAAGAGTCGGACACAACTGAGCGGCTTTCACTTTCACTCACACCAGCTTACTTTCCCACCAACAGTGTGGGAAAGTTCCCTTGTCTCCACAGCCTCTCCAGCATCTGATACTTGTAGACTTTTTGATGATGGCCATTCTGACTGGTGTGAGGTGGTAACCTCACTGTCGTTTTGATTCGCGTTTCTCTGATAATTAGTGATGTCAAGCATCTTTTTATATACCTACTGACTCTGTTTAGGGTTTTCGATCAGGTTGTTTGTTTTCTTGTTGTTTGAGTTTGTGCATTTTGGAGCTTAAGCCCTTGTCGGGCTCAACATTTGCAAACATTTTCTCCATCCCGTGGGTTGTCTTATCACTTTTTGATGGTTTCCTTTGCTGTGCAAAAGCTTGATTACATCTCATTTGCTTATTTTTATTTTTATTTCTGTTGCCTTAGGGGACGAGCCTAAGAAAACATGGGTACGACTGATGTCAGAGAATGTTTTGTCTGTGCTCTCTCCTAGGAGTTTATGGCGTCGTGTGCTGTGTTTGAGTTTATTTTTGTGCCTGATGAGAGGGTGTGTACTACCTTCATTGATTTATGTGCAGTTGTCCAGCTTTCCCAGCACCGTGACTTGCTGAGGAGACTGTCTTTTTCCCATTATATATTCTTGGCTCCTTTGTCGGACGTTAATTGACCATAAGTCCTTTCCCCCCCCCGGGGGCTCTCTGTTCTGTGCCATTGATCCATATGTCTGTTTCTGTGCCCCATCACAGTTTTTTACTGTAACTTTGTAGCACTGTCTGAGGTCTGAATGAGTTATACTTCCTGCTTTGTTTTTTCTTCCCTCAGAATTGGTTTGGCAGTTCTGGGTCTTTTATCTATTATTGTTCAGTCGCTAAGTCATGTTCTACTCTTTGCAACCCCATGAACTGCAGCACACCAGGCTTCTCTGTCCTTCACCATCTCCTTGAGTTTGCTCAAACTCATGTCCGTTGAGTCAGTGATGCCATCCAACCATCTCATCCTCTCTTGTCCCCTTCTCCTCTTGCCCTCCATCTTTCCCAGCATCAGAGTCTTTTCTGGTGAGTTGTCTCTTCACATCAGGTGGCCAAAGTATTGGAGCTTCAGCTTCAACATCAGTCCTTCCAATGAATTGAATAGGGTTGATTTCGTTTGGGATTGACTGGTTTGAACTCCCAGAAGTCTTAAGGGACTCTCAAAAGTCTTCTCCAGCACCACAGTTCAAAAGCATCAACTCTTTGGCACTCAGACTTCTTTGTGGTCCAACTCTCACATCCATACATGACTGCTGGAAAAGCCATAGCGTTGACTATATGGACCTTTGTCAGCAAAGTGATGGCTCTGCTTTTTAATATGCTGTCTGGGTTTGTCATACTTTTCTTCCAAGGAGCAAGCGTCTTTTAATTTCTTGGCTGCAGTCACTGTCTGCAGTGATTTTGGAGCCCCAGAAAATAAAATCTGTCACTGTTCCCACTTTTTCCCCATCTATTTGCCATGAAGTGATGGGACTGGATGCCACAATCTTAATTTCTTGAATGTTGGAGTTTTAAGCCAGGTTTTTCACTCTCCTCTTTTACCCTCATCAAGAGGCTCTTTAGTTCCTCTTCACTTTCTGCCACTAGAGTGGTATCATCTGCATACCTAAGGTGGTTAATATTTCTCCCTATAGTCTTGATTCCAGGTTGTGATTCATCTGGCCTGGCATTTTGCATGATGTGCTCTGCATACAAGTTAAGTAAGCAGGGTGGCAGGTTAAATAAGTTAAATATACAGCCTTGAAGTACTCCCTTCCCGATTTTGAACCAGTCTATTGTTCCATGTTTGGTTCTAACGGTTGCTTTTTGACCTGAATATAGGAGTCCTTAGGGCTTTCTGTATATAGTATCATGTTGTCTGCATAGAGTGACAGCGTTACCCCTTCCCTTCCATTTAGGATACCTTTTCTTTTTCTTGTCTGACGGCTGTGGCTAGACTTCCAATACTGTGCTGAACAGAAGTGGCCACCAGCGTCTTTACTGTAACCACCATCACCACCACCATCGCCTTCGCCAGCACCGTCGTCACTTATCATCTTTATCAGAGCAGCTACCGTTTACAGAGTGTTTGCTGTGTGATAGGCCCAGTGCTGAGCATTTTATATACCTTCTGCCTTTCAGTCCTCAATGCAGTATCGTAGATACTGTGATTGCTGTTGTGGCTCCAACCTTGGGCTCTGAGTCCGTAGCCCCTGCCTTCCTGCAATAGCCCTGGGACGGTGACCCCAAGTCGGTGTATCAGATCCCTCATCAACCCCTTTCCCTTCTGTGCCCCCTCCCTTCCCCCCACAGGTGTACGAGGGCGGGAGCAACGTGGACCAGTTTGTGACGCGCTTCCTCCTGAAGGAGACAGCCAATCAGATCCAGTCCCTGCTGAGCTCAGTGGAGAGCGCGGTGGAGGCCATCGAAGAGCAGACCAGCCAGATCCGGTGCGCGGACGGGAGTGAGCTGTGCCAGCCTGCTGCGTGGTGGGGACGGCTGTGTGCCTGGGGGCGGGGCGGCCCTGGGCGAGCTGCTGCCTCTCTCTTGCCTCCACTTCTCCACCTGTTAAGTGGGGACAATTGCATACCTACCTCGTCACGTTGTTGTTGATCTAACACTAGTCCACTGTCGGGCTCATTTTTTAAAACCGGGGAATTAGGAAACTGCAGTGGATATCACCACCATTGGAAAACAAGTTATCTCAGGCTGTGAGTGAAAAATATCATGACTGTAAAAATAAGCCCTGTCGGTGCTCAGACCCCTCGACCTGCTCCGTTTGTTTCGAGGCTGTGAGATGGTAACATCAAATCCCACCTCAGAAGAACTGAACAGCAGTGAGAGGGAGTGGGTTTCTCCCGAGGTTAGTTAGTATTTTTTAAGGCCTTGTTTGCGGGTCCTTGAGAACATGGAAAACACCTGGGGTCCCCCCTTTCTGGGGCAATGAGCCTGGGGTCCGGAGAGGAGTAATCTCCTTCCGGCTGGGAGGGCCAGCCCCCAGGGGCCACGTGGGGGGCATTTGCTGTCTCAAGTTCAGACCAGCTCTTCTGTGCTCTTTTCCCTGAATAGCTGATGTGCCTGAGGCAAAGTAGAAGTAAAGACACATTAACAGGAGCTTCCCTGGTTATCCAGTGGCTACAACTCTGCTCTCCCAATGCAGGGGGCCCAGGTTCAATCTCTGGTCAGGGAACTAGATCCCACATGCCACAATTAAGACCCAGTGAAGCCAAATAATTTTTTTTTTTTTTTAAAGCCATAGGAACAGATGGGCACAGCTGCCAGGCGCCTGAGCTTTACTGAGCCTGGCATCCCTGGCACGGCGGGATGCTGGTCCTGGGTGGGGGTTCGTCCCAATCCGCTGTGGTTGCAAAGGTGCTCGGTGATGCTGTTCACAAAACGCATTTGCTCTGAGGGCCTGCAGCCCAGTCCCCTGGGAAATGCAGGATGCAGAGTCCTGGGCCCTGGTGATGCCATCTGGGATTGGGGTTTCCTCGGCTGGGAGCCGAGCCCTGGACTCTGTCCGTGATCAGTCTCATGATTCAGAGGGTCCCCAAGGTTAAGGGGATTTCCTGTCACATAGATTTCCTTCATCCTTTATCATCACTATCTTGATTAAAAAACCTGCGGCTTCCATTCTGTCACAGATCAGATGGAGCGCTGCACACTTATTAGAGCTGGTTCCCTGCACTTTGCCTTCCCCCCATGTGTCAGCCGTCCCCCCACGTGTCAGCCGTCCCCCCACGAGTCAGCTGTCCCCCCATGTGTCAGCCGTTACACCTGCCTCCCTCCCCAAACCTCACGTAGGGATGATGGGAACATACATCTGCTTCCCGCGCACCCCCACCTCTCACCCCCCAAACCTCAGCTGTCTCAGCTCTCAGCTGCAGGGCCCCCCAGCCACCCTGGTTCCCGGCCCTGGGGACAGCGTGCCCTGCATTCGAGCCAGCGGCCCGTGCCCGGGAGACCCCGCTGCACCCATTCACAGTCCGCGGGCCATGTTTCATTTGCTGCTGGTTTGTAGAGGTCCCAGGACCAACACCTCCAAGACTCTGCCAGCCTTTCTCCTCCCCGGGGGGTGGGGGGTGGTCAGCCCCTCGGCACGGAGGGAGAGGCTGCTGGGCTTTCAGGTTCACAGGAGGCAGATCCTGGAGAGAACCACGGCCACGCTGGGCACCAGGCATGTCAGCCGTGCACACGGGTGTGTGTGTATTTGTGTGTCCGCAGTAAATGGCAGCCCACTCCAGTGTTCTTGCCTGGAGAATCCCAGGGACGGGGGAGCCTGGTGGGCTGCCGTCTATGGGGTTGCACAGAGTCGGACACGACTGAAGCGATGCAGCAGCAGCAGCAGCAGTGACGTTTCTAGCATTTTTGCACCTGGGGGTTTGGGCATTTGTCGGGTCCCTACTGTGTGCCAGGCACAGCGTTTGGTGGGCTGCGTGTCAGGGGTGCTGGTCTGTGCACATCAGTGTGTGTGGTGGGTGGAGTTGGGCCAGGGCACAGGGCCAGGCTGAGCCAGGATCGTGGATTTTTGTCCTGTTAGATGCCCGCTCTCGACTGAGTCCTACGGCTTCTTTTCTTGGAGAGAGGGCTTGTTAGCAAACCTAGGCCCCGACCCCAGAGGCCTCTGAACACAGGACCAGGAGGCAGGCAGGGTGGGCGAGGGACAGCTGTGAGCCGCAGGGAGGTGGGGGCCTGGCTCAGCCTCGCAGGCCCTGGAACCTGGAATGGAACCTCCCGGACACAGGGTCTGGGTTCCCAGAAAGGATCTGAGTTCAGATCCCAGCCCCACCCGCGGGCAGCCTCCTCTGTGAGGCAGTGGCCAACATGTGCAGCTCAGGGGATGGGGCTCCCGGGAGTTCTGTGCACGTTTCAGTCCCACAGTTGGTGCTGAGTGTTGGTCAGAGCCGCTCCGAGCAGTCAGGGCCCTGCAGCCCCCCCTCACGGGGTGCGTTCCCCCACCCCCTCTGCAGACAGAACCACAGCCGGCCCAGCCATGGCGCGGTGGAGACCTGGTCCGGGAGTCCCACGCCCCCCTACGCCCCCAACCACAAGCTCATGGCTGCGGAGCAAGGAAAGAGCTTCCCGCCTGGTGAGAGAGTGGTGGCCTGTGGTCACGGGCACTGGCTGGGGGGTCCTAGGAGGACTTCTGAGAGTGGTCCCGATGGGGCCTGGGCTTCCCACAGGAACTGGGAGTCCTCGGTCCAGGGGAGGGGGTGCTCCCACTCTGGCCTGGCCCTGCCCCTGTCAGCATCTCTGTTCCTCTTTCCCAGGCACCTCGGACCCCAAGGAGGACGGCCTGGACGCCCAGATCAGCCGGCTGGCGGGGCTCATTGGACGGCTGGAGAACAAGGTGGGCCCGCTGAGCCCCCACATCCATCCCTCCATCCCCCCCCCACCCTCCCAGCCCCCCAGGGAGGGCGGAACTAGGCTGGAGCTTACAGGAGGGAAGTCGGGGAACCTAAATGCCCCTGGGTGGGGTTGGGGGTGGTGTGCTAAGGGGAGACCCTGGGAATATGACCTTTGTACCTGTATGGGGCCTGGGGAAGAGAGCTATGAGAGTGGGTGGGCAGCCAGGAGGGGATTGCCGAGGAGCAGAGCGTGGGCGGCAAGGGGACTGAGCGTCAAGGAGTCTGTAAGGCCTCGGGTGGCTTGGGCAGGTGGCAGCCCAGACCCAGCGTAGTGGCAGCTGAGGCGAGGTGAGGTCTAGGAGAGGTGAGAGTGACCGGCAGTGTGAAGCCTTTTAGATGTGACGTGGCCCGTCCGCAAGTGATGGAAAATGGAATCATGATTTCAGAGTGTTTCATGACTCAGTAAGTACTCGGGACCTGACTGTGCCAGCATCTCAGGGCTGCTAGAGCCACGGACCACAGGCAAGGGGCTCAAACCCAGGCTCTTATCCTCTGACACGTGGAGTCTGGAATCAGGATGCCGGCAGGGCTTCCTCCCGCGGCCTTCCTCTGGGGCGTGTAGACAGCCAGGTGCCTGTGTCCTGGTATCTTACAAGGACGCCAATCATACTGGATTAGGGCCCACCCGTGTGACCTTATTCTCACGCAGTCACTCTTCAAGTGTCCTGTCTGCAAATACAGTCACGTTTTGCCGCACTGGGAGTTGGGAATTCAACCTATGAATTTGGGGGGAACACAATTCAGCCTGTAACAATGACCGTTTATTGGGAGAAAGAGAGCAAACAGTTAAAGTTTACCAGTAGGCACTGGTATCAGCCTGCCTGTATTGGAATCCTGGCTATACCACTTAACAGCTGTGTGACCTTGGGCCAGTGACTTACCCTCTCAGCCTCAGAGTCATCCCCTAACCATAGAGGAGATAATCAGAATGGTACCTCTCACAGGGTTGTTGTGCGGATTAGATAAAATATCTTAATGGCTTTGCACAGAGCCTCCTGCTTAGTTAGCATTTAATATTAGCACTGTTATTTCGCCATTATTATGAGACATTCTGATACCAGAACTTATATACACGTGCACACACCATACCTGTATATCTATGTAAACCAAGATAACATATCTCTGGGCTGCAGGGTCACAGTGGCAATTTTACATTTCTGATCTTCTGAAACTTCTATCTTTTGCAAAAGGGCAAAAGAAAAATAGTGCTTTGATGGTTTTGTGGGTTAGTTCTGAGGGATCCGTGAGGGCGCTGGGTGGGGCTCCCCAGGAGGAGGCCGAGGCCCAGACTTGGGGGAGAGTCCGAGGTGGGAGGCAGTGAGTCCACCTGCAGGCCGCAGGGATCTCCGGCCCCCTCCACCCCACCCCCACCCCCCCAAAGCCGGCTACTTGGTGGGAGCGGTAGGAAAGACTCCGTGGGGACCTGAGGCCTGGTTGTCATAACAACTCCGCGGGCGCCCCCAGAGGGAGGCTCTTTGAAGCTTATTTTTAGTGCCCCAGTCGCCTTAACAACCAGCTGGCTGGAAACCAAGGAGCACCTGGGCGTCCTGGAGACGGGGCGGGCCTCTTCTGGCCTCTGATTGGCCCCGGGCCGCGATCGGCCCCGCCCTCCACAGAACAGCCTGAGCCCTCCTGGCGGGGCCTGGCTCCCCGGAGCACAGGTGAGGTAGGGAGAGGGGGATGCAGACCTGGGTGCCACCGTCCCTCCCCTCATCTCTGCTTCATCCTCACCCTCACGTGGCCCTGCCCGCCAGGAGAAACCTAGGGGGTGAATCGCAGCCCCTGCTCTCCAGGAGCCCCCTTACACCAGCATCCACACACTGTGTCCCCGGAAAGTCAGCACCTCTCTGGGACCGGCCGTGCATTGACGGGGTCCCTAGTTCCGACATTATTAAGAATTTCAGGGTGGTGGCCGCTCAGGTCACAAACTTGTATATCTGCTACTCTGTTTTCTCTAACAACCAGGCAACACGTCTCACACACATGCTCGTGTAGAGAAGACAGACAGACACACCTGTGCCAGGGACACGGCTTTCCTCGTGGAGGATGGACAGGGAGGGTACAGAGGTGGCGTCTGTTGGGGAGCCCAAGTTAAAGGATTCCGTGGATGGGGGGGAGGGGGCCTGGCCTCAAACTCGGGCTTTGGAGCCTGGACCAGCTCCTGCAGCCCTTGGGTTCTCTGCTCTGAAATGGGGGTGCTGGGCACTGCGGCAGCCCCCAGCACGGGGTCAGAAGGGGGCTGCATGGGCTCCTTGCTTCCGCAGTGCTGACAGTCGGGCAGCCTCTACCTGAGAGTCTGGAAAGTTACCTGAGAGTTGGTGTAAAGCCTTTAGCCCGAGGTCAGTCAAGGGCCAGCAAGCACAGACCACCTCATTCAGACCGTTCTATTCCTGAGGCCCCAGGTCGGGGGTAACTCGCAAGTCGGGCAGTCTGTTGCCAGCAGTTGTGGCAACCCTCAGCCTTCTGGGCTCAGCAAAACGGAGCCTCCTCTGTGTTCTTTGTGATAGGTCTGCTTGGCCTCTGGGGTCTGGTGCCATAGCCAGACGGAATCTGTGCCTCTGGGTGGCTTTCCAGCCTGGCTTCCTGGGTCCCCCCGAGCCAGCACTGTGGGCTGAGCCCGGCCCAGAGAGGGCTGGCCCTGGGAGCTCCCACCAGCCCCGGGACTCGAGGGTCCCTGGAACCTCGGGTGGGGGGGCCGGAGCTCTCCGGTGCTCTGTGTCCTTGTGGTGGTCCTGGAAGCCTCCTGGGCAGAGGGGGCCTCAGTCTCCAGCCTCTCTTCATGCTTTGTTGTTGCAGACCCTTTGGTTTGACCTTCAGCAGCATCTCTCGGACGAAGAAGGCACCAACATGGTGAGGACCCCTCCCTGTGGCCCCGTCCCCTTCTGGGCCTGGACTCAAGACTCAGGAGGCTCAGTGTCCCTGACACCCCCACCCCCACCCAGGACCAGCTCAGGGGGATGTGCAGCCCCGGCAGGTGGCCTCCCTCCCCTCCCAGGGGTGTTCTCTGGCCTGGAGCAACGTGATCAGCAGACACTGATTGAATCAGAAGCAGTTGTACAGACCATTCATTCTGTTGTGTCTTGGCCCCAGTGCCTTGCAGTCTCTCTTGAGCCTCTCTCAACCCTCTTGTCTGTTCTTCAGCACTTGTGTGGGACTGCTGCTTTTAGTTCATTTTTTGCCAGTTTTCACAAAGATGACGAGCGTGTGTAGTGGGGTTGGGGAGCCGGGTTTATTCTGACCGAGGTGTCCTGTCCCGGGGAGGTGCTGGGTCCTGGGCTGTGCCCTCCAGGGCCGGGTGGGGTCCTGGGTGAAGGGGTGGCTCACGGGTCCTGTGGCCCGCAGCACCTGCAGCTGGTCCGGCAGGAGATGGCCGTGTGCCCCGAGCAGCTGGGCGACTTCCTGGACTCTCTGCGCCAGTATGTGCGGGGCACCGCTGGGACCAGGAACTGCTTCCAGTGAGTAAGCCGTGGGCCGGGGGCCCGGCCCAAGCAGCTTTGTCCCTGAGAACACCCCGGACATCAGCGACGCACCTAGCGGGGTAGTTACGGGAGCCAGGGGCGAGTCCTCGCTCTGGCTCTTCCTTGCTGTGCAAATCTCCCAAGTGACTTGTCTCCCTGACCTCAGCTTGCTCATCTGTAAAGGGGGCCACTAACTGGGTGGTTGGAGGCCTCAGTGGAGCGATGCACCATGGGTGGCGTCGGGCGGGGCCTGGCCCCAGTGCCTGCTGTGTTAACTGCCCTGCTTGCTGTCGTGGCTGCTTCTCAGGGCCCCGTGCCGTGGTCCCTGCTGCCAAGGCCTGCGTCCAGCTGGGGGTGTCCCCAAGGGCTATTGGCACAAGCCACTGGGCTCCCTCCTCTCCCGGCGGTGGCCCACTGGCAGACAGTAGCTGTGGGCTCCACGCCTGTTCCCCGTCTCCATTCTATGCTCCCCCCCAGCTGATTTCTCTCCCTCCCAAGCACATGTGCCTCCACCTGCTTCCTGGTGAAGTGGGGGGCGGGGGCCAGGCCTGGGGGTGCAGCGTGACTCAGGCGGCTGCTGCTGCTGCTGAGTGCTAATTCCCGGCGGCGGGAGGAGGGCAGATGATTCCAGTTGGCGGCGGGTGCTGCGGAGGCCAGGAATGGGGTGGGGGTCTTCAGGAAGGGGCTGCTGGGTGTTGAGGCCTGAATAATGATGCCCCACCCACCCAGACCCGGAGTGGCAGCGAGGGGAGCGTGTCTAGGAACACACGACAGAGTGTGGCTCCACGGGGTGACCCAGGAGTGGTGGGTGAGATGGGGGGTGGGGGGCAGATAGGCAGGCCCTGCTTGTTCCAGGTATCAGGTACCACAGGGGAGATGCTAAGGCCAGCGCAGGGCCCAGTCCTGCCTCCTCCCTTGTATATGGACGCGTGGCGGCTGGACGGATGTGCAGCTGGGCAGCTAGGGAGAGGGAGGGGACTAGCCCTTGGCACAATGTGGGCAGAGCTGGGATCTGCTTCGGAGTGGGGCTGACCGGACCAGCCCAGGGCCAGGGTGGGAGGCGGGCTGTAGAAAGAGAAGGCCAGGTGGAGTCTGAGATTCTTTGGCTTCAGAAATTCGCTGGGGGTGAGGGGGTGGGGTGGGGTGGGGGGTAGGGATGCGGGCTGAGCTGGAGACGTCACAGAGTATCAGGTGAGTGGGCGGGGGCTCACACAGGCCTTTGGGCCACATCGCACTCTAGATGCCATTACATTCAAGGTGCCGGCATACAAGTTGGGGGACCCTGGGGGTGGTGGGCGTCCAGGTGTCACCCAGGGCCACCAGAACCGTGTGCTTGTCAGGGGAGAAAGCGTGGAAGGAGAAGGCCCACGGCTGGGCAGGCAGGCTGGAGACGGCACACAGTAGGGCATCCTGTTTGTTGAATGACTGTGTCCTCCATGCACCCCAAGCCTGCCTGCTGTGTCCTACCAGCCAGAGGCCTCACCCCGTGCTCCTGAAACCAGTGTGTCAGCCAAGCAAACACAAGCGCTAATTGCGTTTCTCTGCCCTGCAATTACCAAATGGAGACGAAGCCCATCCCTTGGTGACCTCTGTCCACAGCAGGGCAGGCTGTAAGGAGCGAGGCCACCTGGGGCGGGGCCAGGGTCCCCCTAATGATCGGGTGGCATGTAGGCCCGAGCCCATCCCATCATCGAGACAAGAGCCACAGCTGGCGGGTAACCTCAGGCTGGAGGTAATGAAGTAATGATGCGATTAGCAGCCCTGTTTGCATCCTGAGTGGCACAACCTGGAGCTGCTGTGATTATACAGCAGACGCCGCAAGCGATGGGCGTCCCCTCTCCGAGGATGCTGGGGGCTCTGTGCTGCTGAGCATGTGGGGAAGAGGAGCAGGGAGGGCTGCCCAGAGGGGGCGGTGCTGTGATCTCGGAAGCCGGCCTCCCTCTCTTCCCCTACCCTGCCCTGGTCGGCCACTTTCTTAGAGGCTACCCCCCGCCGCTGCTCTAGCCCCCAGCCTGGGTCTGTCTGTCTATTTGGAACAAGGTGAGTGTCCTGCGTCTCAGACGGGGAAGGCCGGAGTGGCCTGGGACTCCGGCCAGGCCTGTTTCTAAGGATTAAATGAGACAAGGATTACAGAGAACAGCGTGGAAGATGCTTTTATTTTTAAAGGTAGGTTTTTAAGCTAGAAGTTAGGAGACTGGTGTGCTAGAAGCCGAAATATTTCAAAAAGGAGTGAGTGTTTAATGGTATGGAATGTTGCTTATATATACACCTGGATAAAAGAAGGTTTAGCTGCTTTGAAGTAAGTCTGATAGTTTCCCCTATGGGTAACCTTTATCATTTAGAGAATCTTAAGTTTGTACTCCACATAACTTGCCATATTGTTTGTCACAACATGTTATTTTGGTCCCTAAGATCATATAGAACTTGAAATCGTGAGAAGGGGGTTTGATTCAACCTTATGAAATTTATCCCCTAACAATCCCACATCACGGAAGAAACTTTTCTAAACTTAAGTTTGTGTTCCAGGAAAAAAAGTGTTTTTTTTTCTCGATTCCCTGGGTACCTTTTTGACCATATTCTTCTCTTGATCAATTATTTAACCCACTTAAAATTAGAATACAGCTATGAAAATATGGCT
Organism: Bos grunniens; assembly: GCF_055505025.1. NCBI lineage: Eukaryota > Metazoa > Chordata > Mammalia > Artiodactyla > Bovidae > Bos > Bos grunniens. Next base: position 10,470,340 of record NC_141182.1, read on the forward strand.
AATGTAGTTATTTGAAAAGCCTTTTCTGAAGAATTTTCATGGCAAAGAAAAACAAGATTTAAATATTTTGCCTTCATGCAAAACATGTCTAGAAAAGAAATAGAAAATGTGGTTTATTTTCCCAGTTGTACAAAAATACTCAGTATTTGTATAAAAATATTGATGTTATGAATAATGACTTAATAACTTTGCTGTCAGATTTTTTTAAATCATAACTTCATCTCACCTTGGAGATAATCTGGAAAGAAAACAAAATCAGTAAGTTTATAGTGCCTCATGTAACTTTTATTAACAGTAGAAATTATATCAGATTTTTATCACAGAATGGTTTACTAGATAGAAGAAAAGTTATTCTCTAAACGTATGTTTTCAAGATCTTTTTTCAATTGATACTACTTTTCACTTTAAGTTGTTAGGTTTTTTTTTTTAATCTATAGAGAGCCTCTATTTGTCATGTATTAAAAAATGTTTCTAATAAAGATGGATGTTACAGATGGGAAAAAAAAAACAGGTAGGGTTTTTTTTTTTTAATGAATAAAAAGGCCTTTTAAAAAACGGCATTTCATTAGAATTCATTCAACAGCCATGTGCTAGGCACTGCACGGGCCAGGCCTCGCTCCAGACAGCAGAGCTGTACATGCAGCTGTCAGACCAGGGGGTGGTCCTGGGGTTCTGATCAGAAAGGAAGCGTGTTCCAAGAGGACCCTGTCCTGGACCACAGCTCTTGGGAACCTGTTTCCTGGCTCTGGGCGCCCGGTCTGGGCTCATTTGTGGGCAGGGTGGTGGGGATGGGCCTGTGGGGCCCTCTCTGCACCCTGGGAGGTGTGGCCACTGATTCCAGCCTTTTCTCTTGCAGCATCGCTGCCGTGAGGCTGGCGGACGGCGTCACCTTCGTGGTCTATGAGTTCTGGGAGACGGAGGAGGAGTGGAAGCGGTAGGCCTGGCACACATGCGCTCTGGCTTCCAGCCCACGGGGGTGGGTGAGGAGTTGGGGGTCCCAGCGGCATCCACCACTCTGGAGGCTGGTCCTGCACCCCTCCATCTGGGCTCTGAATCCAGGTCCCTCGCCAGCCCTGCGAGCTGAGGCCAAGGGTGCTCCTGTTCAGAAACTGCTTCCCAAGGATAAAAATCCAGAAAGAAAGTTCTCCTGTTGAAGTCTGCTCACGGGGAGGCGAGAACCAGGCTGTTCTACCCTCGGGGCCCCAGCAGTCCTGCCGGGCCTTTTTACCTTCCCATGAAGGCTCTGGCCCCTGAGCTTAGCTGACTAGTCAGAGCCCTCAGCCCAGGGTCAGACTCAGACCCCGCTCCAACCCCCAGCAGCTCACGGGCGTTCCCCTGGGTTGCAGGCACCTACAGAGCCCTGTGTGCAAGGCGTTCCGGCACGTCAAGGTGGACACGCTGAGCCAGCCTGAGGCCTTCTCCCGGATCTCCGTGCCAGGTACTGGGGAGGAGGTCTGGAGCAGCCATGGGGGCGTGGGGACACCTCAGGCCTGGCAGAAGCAGTGGCACCAAGACCCAGACGTCCACAGACTCCTCGGTTCTCTCGGTGTTCTGCCGCCCAGTCGTGTCTGACTTTGTGACCCCAGGGACTGTAGCCCACTAGGCTCCTCTGTCCATCAGATTTCCCAGGCAGGAGTACCAGAGTGGGTTGCCACCTCCTTCTCCAGGGGATCTTCTTGACCCAGGGATTGAACCTGAGTCTCCTGCTTTAGCAGGCGGGTTCCTTACCACTGAGCCACCCAGGAAGCCTCTGTTCTCTTAGCTGCTAGGAAGTGTAGTCCATGAGTGAGTGCTCAACACAGAGGGGCCTCGGGCACCAGGCGGCTGGGAGGTGGCCCTGAGCCCAGCGTGTGGCAGGCTGGACTTCTACAGATTTGAGAACACATGATACTCAGTACAATAACTCTAAAAATGAAACAGTATTTAATATACAAAAAAGTCAGATGCAGATGTGTATGTGTACATGTATTACATAGTTTATAATTATCATACATACATATGTAGCCACCGAGAACTATGGTTCCTATAAAATACTAACTGCCAAACGCCAGCATATAAAATCTTAGCCAAACTCTGGGAGGTGGTGAGGGACAGAGAAGCCTAGTGCAGTCCGTGGAGTCGCCAAGAGTCGACACGACTTGGTGAGTGAACAACAGGCATATAAAACGTGACGTTCCGACACTGTGTGCGTTTTTTGGAAATCTAACAAAATCCGAAACCACGTTTGTACCTGTGGAAAGTCAAACACGCAAAATAGCCATGGCCCCTGTTTCATGTAAAGCCACCCTTGACTGGGCGGCGCAGCTGGTGAACGAGGGCCTGCCTGGCACAGGTAAGACAGTTGTCCTGGCTCTGGGAGAGGGCAGAAGCTGTGAACACCCCCTTCTACATAATTTAACCCCCACTTCTTCCCCAGCATCACCTTCCCTCCTCCAGGGGTTTCACAGAACTCCAGGGCCAAGAAAGAATCTAATGCTCTAACTGGCAAGATTAAGTTTCCCCCTCACTTCCTTGATGTCGGGCTACAGGCGGATTTTAAAGCACCCATCAGCTAAACCGGGCCGCCGGTCACCCACCCGCCAGACTGCGGTGCACACCTTTCTCCTGGGCTGGCGGCTCTACATGGTACTCCAGTTTTTGAATGGAGCCCGATTTAGATGTTAGCTCTAGAAAATACTGAACTACTGGAGCAGCAGGTACAAAATTACAGACCCAAGAGCAATTTTATTTACAGATACTTTTCCCTTCACGTCTCCTTTAACCAGACGTCAGTCTCTTCTGTCAGTGAATTAGGGGCTCCTCTGTCAAGTCGGCTTTACTAGGCCGCAGTGGAAAGACAAGTTCACGTCCTGGAAAGTTTATTTTTTCAAATGGGCATACAGGCAATATAAAGGCAAGTCTGCTCCTTGGATATGTGATTCGCCACCAGGGGAACAACCAGCAAGCACCCCTGGGGCGACGGATGCAGGAGGGTCTGCAGGCACCGCCCTTCTGCCCTGAGCGGGGGCAGGGCCTGCTGCTAACCCCCTCACCCCCGCCGAAACCCATCTCTCTTCCTCTCCAGCTGCTTGGTGCACCCTGGGCCGTGACTGACCACCTCCCCGAGGTCCCACAGATGAGTCTGCCACCCTGCTCCCTCTGACGAAGGATGTCCACTCTTTTCTAGAAACTTTGGTATACTAGCTGTCTTTTCAGTATACTTCCAAATAAGAGTGTCTCTTCCTGCTGTTCAAAGTGAAGGCGCACCCCTCCCCTGGCACCCCCTCCCCCACCCTTGGCGGCAGAGCAGCGTCTGCGCTGCCGGGGCCCTGCTGACGCTGGAGGGCGGTGGTGATGGAGGCGGCTCCCCCGCCAGCACACGGCCACGCATGACCAGTCCCCGCCCGCCTCTCCCTCACTCTCCCTGGTTGCCACTCCTCCACGTGGTAGAGGGCCGAGACCCTGCAGTGCCCACCCTAGGCCTGGGCTGAGCCCACAGGCGGCAGTAGACCCCACGTAGCAGTGCCCTGCTGGGCAAACAGCCGCCCCGGACGAGCACCAAATAAACTCCCGCTGGGGACAGCTCTGTGTGTGTGTGTGCTATTTTCTGTGACAGCTGGGGAGGGAAACCACTTTATTAGCCATGAAACCTGAGCCAAGACCCCACCTTGTGTCAGGGGGCACATTCCAGGTTCCTAGAGGCCAGACCTGACCGGACAGTCTCTCACTGCACATTATGAACTTGATGCTCCGGCCAGACAGAAGGCCAAGCCCCAGACCTCATTCAAAGCCGACTCTGGACGCTCTGCGATCTCCCCTCTGTCTCCCTGGCCGAGTTGCAGGAGAGCAACAGGATACAGAAGTCTCGGGTCAAGAAAGGAGAGGGCCCTGCGTCCCTTTCCTAGAGGAGGAGGCAGAACTGCCAGGCACGAGGACGGGGGAGCTGGGGAGGAGACAGATGGCCCTGGAGCTGGGCCACGGCGCCCTCATGGCAGGACCAGGTCTGGTCTCTGCAGCCGCGGCTGGGACAGGTGCTGTCACTAAAGCCGCCACTGCAGGGTGGGGCTCTGCCTCCTCGGGCGGCTGGGGAGCCATGAAGCCGCGGGTCCCCCTCACATGGCCTCCCAGGGCTTGACGCCAGCGCCTCATGCAAAACCAGTGCAACCACAGGGCCTTGACAGAAGGGTGAAGTGCAAACTCAAATCCCAGCTGCGTCCCTGCAGCCAGCCTCCCTCAGCCTCTGTTTTCTTACCTGGGAAGGGGGAGGAGACCCCTCCTCTGGAGACCAGGAGCTGCCTGGCTCGCACCAAGGCTGCTGCAGGGGGTCCCCGTAAGAGCCACCTCCCCCCGACACACACACACCTCCCCAGCACCCGGACCACTCCGAGCCGCTCTGCTGTTTCAGCAACAGTATCCTCGGGGGTTGGGGCTCTTCGAGGTGCAGCTGAGGAGCCCCCGTTACCTGGGCCCGCCCCGTCCAAGCCCTCCCGTCATGCAGATCTGTGCTGACTATGGCCACAGGCACTTGGCACCACCTCAGGTTCCGCAGGGGAGGAGCAGGCTCTGAAGAGAGCAGACACCCACCCACCCGAAAAGGTGCGAGAGCCTCCACTCACTCTACCCTCCAGGGCCGGGCGCCCTCGCTGCCTCCTGTGGCGTCCTGGGATGGGCAGGAGGGGAACCCAAGACCCCGGCAGCAAATCTGGAGTGCCCAGGGCCGCCACCTGTGCCCCGCCCTGCCCCCTGACCACCTCGCACCCAGTGTAGGCAGGCGGGGAGCAACGGCCCTGGATTAACACAGGTCCCAACCGCTGGACACGGAGTAGCCACACGACCCCACAGCTCCACCCCGGGGGTGTACGAGGCCCCAAAGAACCGACACGGTGAAGCAGGGTCCTGTGCCCATGTGTTCACACTTGAGCCAGAAGGCGGAACACACAAGTGTGCGTAGTGGGTGAGTGGACTCCTGAGTGCGGCCCGTCTGGGCAGCGGACTGCGGATCAGCCGTCGGGAGGGACGACATCCTGGCTCAGGCTGCGGCACGGTGCCCTCACAGGCACAGGCAGCCACATCGGTACAACCCCATTCACACAGAACGTCTGGAAGAGTTAAGCCTCTAGAAGTGGAAAGCAGCTGAGGGGTTGCGGGGGAGTGACAGTGCGGGAAGGGCTTTGGGAAGGGGACGCTCAGTGGTGTGGAGGGGCTCGGCTTCAAGATGGTTTATATTACCTGAATCTCATTTCTTTTAAAAAAAAAAAAGTCAAAGTCAACTCACTTGCCCAAACACGCTCACCACCTGTGTTCCTCGTGTCCAGTTCAGGACCTAAGCCTGCCGTGGGAGTGGTGCGCCCACCACTGTGGTGGGGCACAGGCCACCCCTCGGGGCTGGGCTGTCCCCGTGTGGTCCCGCGGGGGGACCTGAGCCACTGGGAGCGCCCTTGCCCAGGACACGCAGATCCCCTGCAGCCCAGGCCCCTCTGAGCGGAACATGTCACCTGGACTGCCCTGTTCACAGCAGTCACTTGAGACAGAAGGGTCTCTCCACACCAGCACGGGGTTCACCATCGATGGACCAGGACCCTGTGACGGGTCCGGCTCTGTGGGTCTCTCTCAGCTGAGCCTCACAGCTATCTGGGGAGGGAGCGGCTGCCCGCAGCTTCATTTCAGAGGGGAGCGAAGAGGGTGAAAGCCAAGGGCCAGCGTTGGAAGGGAAGGGTTGGGGGGGGGGTGCCGGGTGGGTGGCTGCCCCAGCTCCAAGGAAGGACACCAGGGCTGAGAACCACACTCACGGAGGTTTCCTGGGTCAGTCACCTGAGGCTGAGGGCTGTTGGAAGCAGGAATGGGCCTGGTTGCAGTCACAGGGCTGGTAAGCGGCAGGCGGGGTCAGCCCAGATGTGCCAGACCCACAGCCCCCGCTAGGATCACCCTGGGCTGGAGCATGCACTCCAGCCCTCCATCCCACAGCTGCTTCCCTGGTGGAGGGGACTTGGACCTGCCCCCGGAGCACGGGCCTCAGCCTCGTGTCTGTCTGCATCCCCGCCCTGCACGATCACGCCTGATCTGAGGCTCGGTCCTATGGGAACCCCATCTGTGCCTGTCAGAGGCGGGATGCTGGTGCCCAGGGGCAATCCTCGTCACCCCTCCAGGAGCCCCCCACCCTTCCAGCACCAGTGCCAGGCCACCCGGTCCCTGCCATCCTCTCCTGCATTGCAGGGAGCCCACGTGTCTGGTCGTTCCCTTTTCCCCTTGGATCTGTGTTCACCTCATCTCAACCTAGATTTTCTAGAAATGAGACCACCATGGCTTGGGTTGCCCACCAGCTGCTGTACATAAAGCATCATGTCTTAATTCTTACGTTGCCTCACACACAGTAAACCTCCTCTGGTTTACTGGCTGGTGGGGAAATGGATTCTTAGGGGAGGTTCATAATAAACTTACTGGATTTTGAGAAAGCAAATGGCAGATAGTGTTCAAAACCAGTGGTCTGACTCCAAAGCTGCTTATCACACAGAATCCCTTTAAGCACGCCCCTTGCCCACCATGCTTGGTTCTTACCCAGGACCCTCCTATCATGGCCCAGCCTCTCAGCCAGCACCCTGGAACCAAGCATGCAGGGTTAATGTAACTCTCTGTTCATCTGCACCAGCTCCAGGTGCTAAATGCTCCATGATCTCACTTCTCAGCTCATGTGCCGGTTCTGAGACCCTCATTCAGGAGGACGCGAGGTGTGGGGTTGATCAGAGCACCTGGAGAAGGGTCCCTTGTCCCCTCACGGGGTCAGAGTCTTCAGGGACAGCCAGGGCACTGGCGGGGCAGAGGCCCCAGCCCTGCCCCCAGGGTCGACTAGTTCCCCCGCCTTGGCTACAGCTCAGAAGACAGACGATTGGAATTCAACCCCTCATTAGTCCCAACCCAACTCTGAAGCTCACAGGACAGGCAGCCTTGAGGTTCCCAAGCCTCGGTTCCCTCACATGTAAAAACGTTTGAAAACGTATGCTAAGTCCAAGAAGCCGGACACAAAAGACCACGTATCGTGTGCATGCATTCATATGGAATGTCTGGAACGGACAAGTCCATAGAGACAGAGCGCAGAGCCACAGTCACCGGGGACTGGAGGGAGAGAGGAGGGGGAGTCAGGGCTGCAGGTCCTGGGTTTCTCTGGGGCTACACACGCACGGGAATTGGGCACTGCTGACAACGGAGCCACTCTGTACACCCACAGACACCCAGACTGCACACTCTGACCATGTGGCATGTGAATCAACGTCCCAAAGCAACGTCAGCACAGGGGGACAAGCTGGGAGACAGGCGAACCACGTGACAGCTCCATCAAGACGTCGTCGTCGCACACACCCAACGTGACGTAGCGCGACCCGGCCACTGCCTACCTGGGGGAGGTGTCCTCAGATGTCAGCCCCTGCAGGCGCAGGCACCACTGGCTTCCGGTGGACGTCCTGGGGCAGAGGAGGAGCGGCCGGAATCCAGCCACGTCCATCCAGGGGTCCCAGGCCCTGGGCAGGCTCAGCACGAGCGAGCACAGCGACTCGACACAGCAGCAGTGGCCAGTCCTCCACCCTGAGCCCACAGACCCTGCTGCACCACGGCTGCAGGCGCAGCTCCTCAGCCCAGAATCGGGGTGGGGTTGGGAGGGACCCACAGAGCAGACGGCGCACTTGGCCTTCACACTCTTCTGGTCCAGCCAGTGGGAGGAAAGGGGGCTCTCCTTGGGGTCCCACCCACCAGAGAGAGGCCAACTCAGGGTATACATCTCGGGCCCCCCATGCCCTGGCCTGAGCACCAGCTTGAGTGCCCTGCCATCCCCAACCAATGGCACCCCAAATCTCCCCAGCAGATGGCACCCCCCAGCCCCCCTGGGCTTTCATCCACGGAGCCATGACTTCACCTCGTGTTTTTGACCCCAACACCCCAAAGCAGGGTTCCCTGGGCCCCAGCACCTACTTCCCAGTTATGGGGTGAACTGTCCCCCAGAAACATAAGCTGCAGTCCTAACCCCAGGAAATGGTGAATGTGACCTAACTTGGAAAGAGGTTCTTTGTACATCCCAAGTAAGTAACTAAGATGAGGTCATATCGAATGAGGACCCTGGGCCCTCTAAGAGGGACACGTGGACACACAGGTAGCTGGAGACAGAGACGGCAGGTGCAGACACACCCAGGAGCACCAGGGTGACCAGTGGGCACCAGGGGGCTGGAGGCAGCAGGTGGGGAGAGGGCGCATAGCCCCGTGCACACCCAGACTCCAGACAGAGCTCCGGCCGCTCTGGCCTGAAGCCCCTGGGTCTGTGGTCACGTGCAGGGCCTACACCACCTCTCACCACCGCACCAGACACCCCGGGACCCAGTGGAAGCCCAGAGGCACAGCCTGGGAAGGACGGACGAGTCAGTTTCTCCAGCTTCTTAATGAAGAGGTCACATGGTTCTCACGGCCAGATGCAGGCAGCCGTGGGGGCCCCCGTCCTGCTGGAGCGCGGGCCGCCCCTCACAGCAGTTCCATGACGGCCGCCACCGTGCTCTGCCCGAAGATGAAGGCGCCGACCAGCACGGAGACCACCCCCCAGGCCTCCAGGCAGCACCTGCCAAGTCAACGAACCCACGTCAACCACGCGCTTCTCCAGAGTTTCCCACAGAAGAGCCAGACATGCGTCGAACGCTCATGACGTGAAGCCCAGTAGAGTCACCAATTCAGAAACAATTCCAATTGCCCTCCCCTTACCTGTAGGGATGGGTTTCTGAGACAACAGAAAATAAAGCACCCCCGCAGTTGAAAAAAAAATTAACCCCCAACTGTTACTTCCTAACCTCATTCCTCCCGGTGCTTTACCAGAGAAATGGGGGAGGGAGACATTAGGTTCAAACCCCCTTTTTGCTCCTTTTCCTTGGGGGTGGGGTTGAAGCCTCCTGAAAGTGAGGAAGGAGAAGCCCCAAGTCACACAGATGGGAACAGCGGCTGGGGGGCCAGGGAGGAGGGGCCAGGGGTGGCTGGAACTGGTGGCTGAGGCCACATCCCCACGCTTCATAACATAACCAGGAGAGACGGGGCAGACAGAGAGGCGGGAGCCGCGATAATAAGATTCCCGCAAAACGGCAGGGATATTTCTAGCCCCATTAACAAAGGCCGCGGGGCCCGTTGTCATGGAAAGACCATCTCCAGTTACACAGCATCGCAGAGTGGCAGCTCAGTGCCAAGAACACCCACCCGGCTGAAGGGGGGAGTGAGGGAACGTGATGGGGCTGCGGGCTCCTCGGAGCAGCTCTGATGGATCAGAAGGCCCTAAGGCAGCACTGGGATTAAAAATCCCCTGAAAGCCCATCAGTAACGGCTCCGTGAACTTGGCCCGAGGCGCCACACAAAAGCAGCAACACTTGAAGGGGCACTATAGGGAACAAACCACATAGGGGGGCCCCCCCACCCCCGCAGGCCATTGGGGCTGGCGCTCAGCCCAAGTCAGCTTTAGAGTCCTCCAGAAAAACACTTCGCAACCCAGCAGGGAACCCGGCCGAGTCTGCCGCTGTGGGAAGACCAAGCTTGGGCTCCGTGTGGCCAGAAGAAGGAGAAAAAGAGGCACAGGCCCGCGGGTGGGACCCACATTCACAGCTGCTGTGATGTGAGAGCATCTTTCTGTACAGGGCTGAGTGGTAGCACCCCAAAGTCACACCCAACTGGAGCCCATGACCATGACCTCAGATGGAAAGAGGGTCTGTGGGGCGACAGGACCAGCCCGCACCCACCCTGCCCTGGAGAAGGACGCTCGATTACAGCACTCCAGCTGCCAGGAAGACCCCAAATCCACAGACAGCTCCAGCCACAGACCACAGCCTGTGGTGGAAGGCAGTGATGCATAGACTCAGCGGAGCAGTGGCTTGGACCCTCCCGGCTCAGCTACCCGTCACTGTGCAGACGAGGGCCCCTCCCGGCCTGGCCGGCAGTTCCCTCCTCGGCAGGACCCCGCGGGCCCGACTACATCTCACGCCCCTGGAGCCGAGCCCCACACATGCCTTGTCGCCGCCCTCACATGCGGACACTCACTTAACTCGGGGTCCGATGGGCTCCACGCTGACCGCACAAATGAGGCACAGACCTGTGGGGGAGAGCCTGGGGTCACCGCAGCTCTTTGTCATTGAACCCAAAGCAACCCCCAGCTCTACAGGGCTCAGCCAACACCCAGCAGCCCCTAGGGACCCGAGGGCCAGCAGAGCCTTTGCCCACAGTAGCTCCATGGACTCCCCCTGCCCCTGGTGAGAGGGCAGAGCGTGTGGCCCACGGCACCGCTGTGGGGTCCTTGCTCAACACCCCTAGCACCGGGGTCTCTCCAGCAACAGTGACAGCCACACTCGTCTCTGGTGAGACGGTGCGAGTCAGGGCCAGGTCAGGGACCGACACCCGGGACGCATCTGACAGCCACCAGCTGCCTGTGTTGTCTGTTGGTTTTTTTTTTTCCCTCTTTTTTAATGGTGCTGCTGGGACTCGAAGTCAGACAGCTCAGCCTAAACAGCCTGCAATCTCTCCCCGCTCCCAAGCCTGTCCCAGCTGGTCCTTTCCAGCACGGAAATGGCTGGAGCTAAAAGGCCCCACCCAGGACACAGACGTCCAGCCCATCCTGGTGTTTAAGATACTGCATGGCTGGGCCCATCTGACCCAGACCCGGGCTGGGGGTGGTGTGGGGGTGGGGGTTGGCAGAGAGAATCAGACCCCACTCCTGTCTGAAACCGCATTCCAGTGCCAGGGGCCGCCCAGGTCTGGGGTTTCGGCCCCTGTATGCTCCTCCTCCCTGGGGAGCCCAGCCTTGGCTACCCTGCATCTCCCAGGCCCGGATAATAGCCAGGCCAATTCAACAGGAATTTCACATCATCCTCACACTGGGAAGGTTTCCTAGGAACCCACCAGTCATGGAAACTGTATTCACCTCCCAGGTTTGGGGGAGAAGGGGGAAGGTGTTTGAGGGGCACCTTTGAACCTCACGAGTTTCATGTAGTTGAAAACATTTAAATAAGATAAAACCCTACAGTGAGTGGCAGCCTTGAGAGGGAGGCTGAAGTTGACTCAGAACTGCTCCATGCCACCTATTCCTCATGAGAGGCCTCAGGGCCTTAGTCCTCCTGTCTGCAGGATGGGTTGATGACAGCACCCCACCTCGTATGTCCATCAAGGGCTGTTGAGGTGTTTAACGAGGGAAGGTGTGCAGAGCCCTGACCCTGGCTCAGTAAACAGGGCTGGGAGCCATCCCACCTGCACGGGCTCCCGCCCCCTGCACCCTGACCTCCACGTGGCCGCCCCATGGCAGGGAGCTGGGAAGGACCCACGGCCAGGGGAGCCAGGGCCTCACCTGGGAAGATGAAGATGAAGAAGGAGCTGATGCCGCCGATGATGCCAATGATCTCGCTGAGGTCGGGCAGGAACAGGGCCATGGCGAGCGTCGCGGTGACCCAGAGCACGGTCAGCGGCATCCGGACCCACGGCCCTGTGGGCTCGGCCAAGGCCCGCAGCCCACACGCCCCGCCACAGCCCCGCCTCCAGAAGTCCTGCATCACTGACCTGGAGGCCACAAACCACGGGCTCCCATGTGAGCGCCCCCCCGCCCACGCTGGGTGCCCCAGAGTCCCCCAGCTGCCCCGCACACCCAGCTGGGCTCCCATTCCACAGCAGGGCCTCGGTCCCCAGGGACCCCCACACGTGAGCAGCTGATGGGTGGGGCCTCGCCGGGCGGTCAGGTTCTGGCCACCAGGCTGCAGTCCTGACACCAGCTGGGCCACGCTGGGCAAACCACCCAACTCCCCTTCTCCTCCTCCAGGAAAGGGAGGTGACGACCACCCCCACGACACACAGGCTGGCATGGTGCCCAGCACGTGCCAGTGCTTGATGGACGGTGTGCCCCACCCTGAACCCTGTGCCCCCGAGCTGGCCTCACCTTCCCAAGAAGAGCACGATGGGATAGGCGGTCACGATGGATACAGCGAAGAGGACCCGGGCGACGATGACAACCCCGTCGCTGCCTGGGTAGGACATCAGGATGTCAGCAGACACGTCTGTCCCGAAGGTCAGGAAGCCATACACACCTGCGAGGGCCACAGGGGAACCCAGGAAAGCTGGTGAGAAAAATGCCGGTCCCCCATCTCAACCCCGACATGCTGACAGTACCCACCTCCGCCGCTGCTGAGGTTTCCCCTCGGAGCTGACAGTAGGTTCTAGAACCTCCCCAGGCTTTTCTGTCCTCAGCCCACAGGATCCTCAGTTCTTCTAACTTCAAGACCTGTTGGCCAAGACTGTCCCTTGTCTTCCTCCCAAACAGCTCAGCGTTCACATATGAGGCTCCAGGATGGACTGGAAGCACTTTGACTAATACTTTCTGTGCCCTGTTCCCCCACTCTCTCAGTACCCGGAGAAAGAAGCTGGCCATGCACCCATTTTCCTGATGGGAAAATTCAAGGCCCAGTGTCAGCAACTGTCTGGAATAACACAGCTTATTACAGGAGCGGTCAGGTCCCTCCCCCACAATCCAGCACTGCCTCCCAGCCACCTGCCCTGTCCTGAGACCCCACCTCTGAGCTTTGGCTTTTTGCCCATCCCACAATCCTGCTGGCCCTGCAGCATCTGGAAGACAACCTCAATCACGGGGTCTGACCCAGGGGCTACAGAGCCCTGCTAGACAGAGGTCAACCAGCAAATGTCCAGGCCCCCAACATGTGTATGGCCGCCTCGGGGCTTCCTGAATCAGAGGCTCTGACAGGCCAATGAAAGAAAGCTAGCTGCCGGGCTGGAGGAAAGCAGCCAGGAGTCAGCCTGAGCCCAGGCCCTGGGCTGGATGAGCTGTGGGACCTCGGGTGTGGCAGCCCTTCTGTGAGCCACACCCTGCCACCTCTGAAGACCCTCCCACGCCAGTGTGTGGATGCTCAAACCCACTGTATCTGAGAGGGTGTCCTGTAAACCACACCGGATGTAACACTCTGACAGCATCACTCCTGCCATCCTTCCAGATGGGGAGGAGGGATTGTGGCGAGACAGTCGGCCAGGGTTTCTATCTCAGCTTAGACATCAAATCAAGAGACCCTGGTTGAGCTGAGGCAATCCTCTGGGTAGAGTGTCCTCCTCTATGAATCGTGGATTCTCCTGGGGGCGTTAGGGACCAAAGACGCTCCAACCACTTAGCGCTGTGCCCAGGATGTGTATTATTCCAGTTTCTCCTACTGCTCCACCCCCAGGTCCTGGGCACCCCAGGCAGGCCTTACCTGTCAGCGAGTAGACGAGGCAGCAGGCCAGCAAGGACAGCACGGAGACCAGGGCCCAGTGCCCGAGGCTCTGGTGGCGCATGCTGCAGTAGATGGACACGGCGGCTTCGTGACACTGCAAGAGAGGGGCAGGGTCAGTGGGGCTCGGGCCAGCCTGCAGTAGAGCCACCTGGCACCCTCTAAAGAGTCTCATTATCCAGAATGTGAGCAATGACCCAGAAGCCCACCAACTAGCAGAAGGGAGAAGTAAGCTGTCAGATATTCACGTGTGGAACATTACATGGCACCCAAAGGGGGCAAACACAACTGCACGCCCCGTCACAGAGGCCCCGCGGCCGTAACGTGGAGTGAAAGCAGCCAGAGAAGAATGTTTCCACGTATGTGAAGTTAAAGTTTCAAGTCAAACAAGTCAGGATGGGGTCCTCAATCACTGTTGATGCTGGGGGGTGTGCTGTACACGGTGTGACGTGGACCAGACCCCCGGCCTTGACCCACGAGATGGCAGGAGCGCCCCCTTCAGGTGTGACAATCAAAAGTGTCTGCAGACATTGCCAGGTGTCCCCTGGGGGAGGGGGGCAAAGTCAACCCAGTTGACAGCCCTCGTTTATGGTGACAGAGGGCAGAGCAGTGGTATGGGTGGGTGGATGGTGGTCCCGAGGGAACATTCCGGGGGGCTGATGATGTTCTATGTCCCCACTGGGGTGACGGTTTTGTGGGAGCACACATACTTATGATTTATACACTTCCTATGTACATGACTGGAAAAGATCAGTTTTCATTCCAATCCCAAAGAAAGGCAATGCCAAAAGAATGTTCAAACTACTGCAAAATTGCACTCATCTCACACGCTAGTAAAGTAATGCTCAAAATTCTCCAAGCCAGGCTTCAGCAATACGTGAACCGTGAACTTCCAGATGTTCAAGCCGGTTTTAGAAAAGTCAGAGGAAAGAAAAAGAAAAGGCAGAGGAACAAGAGATCAAATTGCCAACACCCACTGGATCATCAAAAAAGCGAGAGTTCCAGAAAAAACATTTATTTCTGCTTTATTGACTATGCCAAAACCTTTGACTGTGTGGATCACAATAAACTGTGGAAAATTCTGAAAGAGATGGGAATACCAGGCCACCTGACCTGCCTCTTGGAAACCTATATGCAGGTCAGGAAGCAACAGTTAGAACTGGACATGGAACAACAGACTGGTTCCAAATAGGAAAAGGAGTACGTCAAGGCTGTATATTGTCACCCTGCTTATTTAACTTATATGCAGAGTACATCGTGAGAAACACTGGGCTGGAAGAAGCACAAGCTGGAATCAAGATTGTCAGGAGAAATATCAATAACCTCAGATATGCAGATGACACCACCCTTATGGCAGAAAGTGAAGAGGAACTAAAGAGCCTCTTGATGAAAGTGAAAGAGGAGAGTGAAAAAGTTGGCTTAAAGCTCAACATTCAGAAAACGAAGATCATGGCATCTGGTCCCATCACTTCATGGGAAATAGATGAGGAAACAGTGTCAGATTTTATTTTTGGGGGCTCCAAAATCACTGCAGATGGTGAGTTCAGCCATGAAATTAAAAGATGCTTGCTCCTTGGAAGGAAAGTTATGACCAACCTAGATAGCATATTCAAAAACAGAGACATTACTTTGCCAACAAAGGTCTGTCTAGTCAAGGCTATGGTTTTTCCAGTAGTCATGTATGGATGTGAGAGTTGGACTGTGAAGAAAACTGAGCACCAAAGAATTGATGTTTTGAACTGTGATGTTGGAGAAGACTCTTGAGAGTCCCTTGGACTGCAAGGAGATCCAACCAGTCCATTCTAAAGGAGATCAGACCTGGGTGTTCTTTGGAAGGAATGATGCTGAAGCTGAAACTCCAATACTTTGGCCACCTCATGTGAAGAGTTGACTCATTGGAAAAGACTCTGATGCTAGGAGGGATTGGGGGCAGGAGGAGAAGGGGACGACAGAGGATGAGATGGCTGGATGGCATCACCGACTCGATGGACATGCGTCTGAGTGAACTCTGGGAGTTGGTGATGGACAGAGAGGCCTGGCGAGCTGCAATTCATGGGGTCGCAAAGAGTCAGACGTGACTGAGCGACTGAACTGATTACTATATCACATTTTAAAAAATCTAAAGTACATATACCACTGTCGAGAGCCCACCTACGATGTGATGTTCTTGGGGCAGGTCCTGGGCAGCCAGGGAGGAGCTGCTGTTTCTGGATGTGCCCTGTGGGTTCGGGGAACTTCCCAGGCTCCCCGGACAGGGTTCCCACTGTCACATTCACTTACTCCCTTCTGATCAAAACTAGCACGATGACCATCTATGCCTGCCACTCACCACGCTCAAGACTCCCTTCGCCCACCGGGCTCAGCCCACAGCTGCCCCTCTCCACTGCCTCAGGGCCTGTGCCTGTGCTGTGTGCTCCGCCAGGGGCAGCCCCCGGTCCAGCCAGCTCCCACTCACCCTTCAGGAAAGCCCTCCCCTGCTGGCTCCACGTGAGCACAGCCGGGCTTGTTGGCTCAGTGTCTGTTGGGTGTGTGGTAGCAGACACACTCGCCTCACTCATCCCCAGTGTGGAGTCTGGCCCCCAGTTGAGGGCCCTCCTGGGATTACTCAATCATCCATCCCTCTGCTCCACCTGCAGCCGTGAGGCCTCCCAGCGCCCAGTCCAGCTCCTCACACTCAGGCCCTCACTGGTCCCCTCGGTGTGAGTCTGGGGTAGCTCCTCAACCAGGCCCACAGCCCCTACCCTCATGGAGCACACACTGGGAGTGGCTGGGGCACCTCGGCCGCGAGACTCCCGATTCCAGCTGCAGAGGCGGCGTGCAGTCCAGGGCAAGCCCCCCACACCTTCTACAACAGGCGAGCCTCAGGGACCTCCCTGGCCTCATGGAAGCCCACTGCAGGCCGGCTCAGCCAGGCAGTGGGCACTTAAATTCCCCCCAAATACAAAAGGACCCTCGACCAGCAGGCATCAATGTCCTGCCTCCCGCACTCGGGAACCCAGGCGTGGGGAAAAGATGGTTGGTGGTGGCCGGATGGAGCCCTGCCCTCCTCCCTGTGGGTCCCACGACTCCTGGGTCATGTGCCTCTTGGTCTTATTTGAGGGAATAAAGCTTCTGAGGGCAGGGCTGCCCTGCTGGGACAGCATCTAGAACAGCGTGTGACCAAGAGCAGGCTGACCAGTCACGAAGTGGTGGGGTGCGGGGCAGAGGAGCACGTGGTGGGTAACAGGTGGAAACAGCCCAGACGTCCCCCGGCTGAGAGATGGAAACGCAAGCCATGGACTCGGCAGACAGCGGAGCATCGCTCAACCGTGAAAAGGGATGCGGTCCCGACGCACACAGCACACAGAAATCACCTCGAAATCACCATGCAGAGTGGAAGAAGCCAGCCACAGAGGACTAGCTACTATATGATTCCACTTACAGGCAGCGTCCAGAAGAGGTACATGCAGAGACGGTAAGAAAGATTCTGGCTGCCAGGGACTGGGCGGGGGACGAGCTGGGGATGGGGAGTGATGGCTAACAGGTAAAAGTTTCTTTGGGGGGCGGTGAGGAATGTTCTGAAATTGGCTGTGGTGATGGCTGCAGAACTCTGTGAACATACCAAAGAACTAGGGGTGAGTTGCACCCCACGTAAGTCATATCTCAAAGCTGTTGAGCTTTGAGAAACAAAGAGAAAAGAAACAAGAGAAAAGAAGCCATACAGATGGCCAACAGGCACACTAAACGATGCTCAACAATGGTAACTATCGGACAAATGTGGATCAAAACTACAGGGAGGTACACCACCTCACTCCAGTCAGAACGGCCGTCCTCAAAGCCTACAAATAACAAACGCTGGAGAGGGTGTGGAGACGAGGGAGCCCCCTGTGCTGCTGGTGGGAATGTAAGTTGGCACAACCACTATGGAGACCAGTATGGGGGTTCCTTAAAAAAACTAAGAACAGAGCTACCATGTGATCCAGAAATTCCACTCCTGGGCACATATCTGGAGGAACGGGACTTGCGAAGATACACACCCCAAGTGATCCAGAAATTCCACTCCTGGGCACATATCTGGAGGAACGGGACTTGCGAAGATACACACCCCATGTGATCCAGAAATTCCAGTCCTGGGCACATATCTGGAGGAACGGGACCTGAGAAGATACACACCCCAACGTTCACTGCAGCACTGCTCACAACAGCCAAGAATGGAAGCAGCCTAAGTGTCCAGCGACAGAGGAGTGGAGAAAGGCGTGGTTACGGACATGCAACGGAATATTATTCAGCCATAAAAAGGAATGAAACACCACCATTTGCAACAACATATATGAACCTAGAGATTATCAAACTAAGAAAGAGGAATATGATATCACTTATATGTGGAATCTTTAAAAAATAAACAGATACAAATGAACTTATTTCCAAAACAGAAACAGACTCACAAACATAGAAAACAAACTTAACAGTTACCAAAGGGGAAAGGGGGGTGGGGGGATAAATTAGGACTTTGGGACTAACATATACACACTACTATATATAAAACTGCAAGGAGATCCAACCAGTCCATTCTAAAGGAGATCAGCCCTGGGTGTTCTTTGGAAGGAATGATGCTGAAGCTGAAACTCCAATACTTTGGCCCCCTCATGCGAAGAGTTGACTCATTGGAAAAGACTCTGATGCTGGGAGGGATTGGGAGCAGGAGGAGAAGGGGACGACAGAGGATGAGATGGCTGGATGGCATCACTGACTCGATGGACGTGAGTCTGAGTGAACTCCGGGAGTTAGTGATGGACAGGGAGGCCTGGCATGCTGCGATTCATGGGGTCGCAAAGAGTAGGACACGACTGAGTGACTGGACTGACTGACTGATATATAAAACAGATAACCCACAAGGATCTACTCATAGCACAGACAACTCTACTCAATATTTTGTAACCTATAAAGGAAGAGAATCTGAAAAAGAACATACATACACATATATTCAGTTACCAGAATCATGGTGCTGTACACCTGAAACTAACATGATACTGTAAATCAATCACGCTTCAGTTAAAACAAAACAAAGGAGAAGTATTACACGTGGCCAGGGTGGCTGGGAGCAAAGCCTCACCCCAACCCCTGCTCCCCACAAGCCCCTCTGATTCTGCACAGGCGGGAGGGGGTCCCCATTGCTAAGTGTGTGGGGAAGGGTGTGGTTGAACTGAAGCAGGGACTCCCCACTCCCCTGCACAGCCCTGCCCTACCCCTCACCCTCCCCCTCACCCTCCTCCCTTCCACCTTCCCCTACATCTAGTCCCCGCACCCCCAGATCCCTGACTCCACAAGCTGGATCCTAGCAGCCCCTTCCCTGGCCTCAGCAACTAGTCCTCAGCCCCACCCCCACCCCGCATCCACATCTTTCTCCTAACTCCCCATCTCTGCATCCCGTGTCCCTGGAAACTGCAGCCCAGGCCTCCGTTGCTAGGAGAATCAGATGAGGGAGCCGAGGCAAAGGTGAGGGGGGCACCCCCTCCAAGCATCTGGAAAGCGGCCCCCCTTCCCCTCCGCTGGCACGAGCCTGCTATACCATATGGTGCTCGGGCAGCCAAGAGAGGGCTGGTTAAACTCCATCCAGACAGTTGACAGCAAAATCATCGCTTTACATCTTTCAAAATATTGGGTGTGTGGGACGAAACGTGAGAAATCCTGTAAGCGGCTTGCTAAGTCTCAGGAGTGATACAGCAACTCATTTATAAAAAAGAGAAATGGAAATGTTTCAGGATTTTTCTTCCCCCCAAGAAATGATTCTCAGAGAAGACACAAGATGAAGAACAGAAAGAGGAGCTGATGGATGGGTAAGTGGAGAAGACACTGGGGCTAGGAAGCTGAGACACCGTCAGTCTTGAGCCCCTCTGCCTTGAGAACATGCTTCTACATGGGGCGGTTTTGTTGTCAGTGTGGCGGGTAGGTGGTTGTCTTTAGGAGAGAGGCAAATCTTTCCAAAATAAGCAATGGAAAAAGGGGGTCAGCTGCCACCTGCGGGGAGACTGGGGAACCCCAAGAGAGACCAGAAGGCAGGGAGCAGAGCTCGACCCCCACTACAGCCATCTCCAGCCCCTCACCAAGCACCCACCTCACCCAGACCTTAGCAGCTCTCCAGCCTGGGACCCCTCCCCTCCGTGGATCTCCAGTGGAAGCATCTCCCTGCACCTGCCGCCTCCCACACATTCCTCAAGACTCCTCTTAGGCCTCAGCACCTAGCAGAGGACATCTCTGAATCTGCCCCGCCGAGAGCTACATCGGAAGCACCCCCAACTAGATTCCACACACAGAAGCTC
Source organism: Bos grunniens (assembly GCF_055505025.1). Lineage (NCBI taxonomy): Eukaryota > Metazoa > Chordata > Mammalia > Artiodactyla > Bovidae > Bos > Bos grunniens. The sequence continues at coordinate 10,489,880 of NC_141182.1, forward strand.
TTACTCCACGACATTCTGTCAAATTCTATATATCGTGCCCAGCAGCCGCCCCGCACACCTTCCTGCCCTTCTAGCCTGCAAGCCTCCAGCCCCTGCGGCAGAATCCACCTGCAGGAAGGCGGCTCCCGGTCCCCAGGCAGGGCGACACCGCCACCAGGACTTTTAAAGGAGGGCACAGGTCCTGGACCCCCACACTCAACCTCAGACTCAACAAACGGGCTGCTGCTGGTGCTGGCCAGTGGAGCCAGTTCCAAAGTTCAACTGAAATTCAGAGCTCGCTGAGCCCAGACGCCAACCCATATGCATGGTCCCCTAGAGACAGACTGGTTCATCCCAAAACACGTTCACAAACCTCCCTCCCCACGACCAACAGGGAGGCAACTTGCCCCCAAGGGAACGGGCAGTCACCACAGCCCGCAAATGCCGCCCTCCTCAACACAGATACCAAGGTTACCTGAAATCCAAAACAGATGGTGGGGAAGACACTAAATACAGAGGTCCAGGAGGAGGGACTGTAAAGAGATGAAAACAGGTGTTTGTTACAAAAAGTTAAACTCAAAACAACCTTCAACTTGAAGACGAGTTTTAAATAATACAAGCAAGCTGTAACGAAGTGTAACTCTAAGGTAGATTTTAATAACCACGTCCACTCCGGGGTTGAGGGGTGGCAGAAGCCGCATGTAAAGTGCTGCACTTTTAAGTACATCTGTGCTGACGTTTGACAACTTGACAGTCTCCATGCAGGCAGAATGTGGGCAGGACATGGCTAGGAGGAACTCCCAGCTTCCTTGGAGGCTGCCTGTCCCCAGTGAGGTTGGGGTCTGGGGGTGCGGGGGCAGGGCACAGGCAGAATCCAAACAGACCACAAGAGGACAAGGACGGTTTGACCTCCGTCTAAGCGGCCTAAGAGAACTGACGGGTGCACGGGGCAGACTCTTAAGGTCAAACCCTCGCAGTGGCCCCCGACTGGTAGCCCTCCAGCTTTCTTTTCGAGCAGCTCCAGGTTCTGGCCTCCAGCAGATTTGGGGACACACAGTTGGGGGGGCATAAATAGCACCCACTATAGAACCAGAGTTTCCTGGCTGTGCTAGAATAATGGCCCCCAAAGATGTCCCCATCCTAATCCTGGGAAGCTGGGAGTTTGTGACCTTATATCCTACAAGGGACTCTGCAGGTGTGATGAAGGTCAGGACTCTGAGATGGGAGATGACCCCGGATTATCTAGGCCCCATATATCATAAGGATCCTTGCCATCAGAGAACCTTCCCCAGCTGTGGTCAGAGGGAGCTGTGACTGCAGAAGCAAGATCAGAGAGACGGAACCTTGCTGGCTGTGAAGACTGTGGAGGGGCCACAAGCCAAGGAACGTGGGCACCCCTAGGAACCGGGAAAGGCCAGGAGACGGATTCTTGTCTAGACCTCCTGAAAGAACACAGCACTGCTGACCCTTCGAATTCAGCACAGCGAGACTCATTCTGGACTTTTGACATCAGAAGATAATAAGCTTGTATAGTTTTGAGCCACTGTGTTTGGCAGTAACTTGTTACAGCAGCCGCAGGGGGCTCGCCCAGTGCCATCTCCCTTCTGTAATGTGTTTCCGGCTGACTCTTAACTCTGGATGCAGCCCAGGGAGCCCCCCAGCCAAGCCCCGCCTTCTCAGACCTTCCTCAAGACAGCACTGTCAGCAGACGGCTGGCTTCTCAGAGCCCACGCTTCTGCTGCTCCATCTGCCTGCCTGCATCCTCTGGGCCACGTGCACTGTCCCCTCCTGTTCCTGTGGTAGATGCCGTCCAAGCTCCAGCCCTGGAGGATGGACCTCCAGGGCACGAGACCCTCCCCTGGACTCAAGGCCGCAGGTCAGCAGTGGATCCGGGCCTTTCCTGCTCTGTTGGATTACCCCATCAGTGTACGGGTGTGTGGGGGCCACTGAGCCCCACCTCCTGCCCATTCCTCTCCTCCCCTCCTCGGAAGACCTCTCTCCTGACCCCAATCCACCTGGGCCTCATCCCCACCTCCTGCCCTGACGAGTCTCAGCCACATCAAGACTGGCCTCTGAAAAAAAAAAAAAAAGACTGGCCTCTGTGGCCAAATCCAGCACCAGGGCTCAGTCCCACGTGACCTAGGAGCAGTATTCGGTGGTGAACACCCTAAAATTCTTGAAATTTTGCTCACTGACTTCTGAGACCCAGAGGTCATCATCTGGGTGATAGATAGACCCATTCTGTCATCATCTGTCCTGGGTTTATAGTGACCATCCCCCCTCCAAATTTATATCCAGTGGGAATCTCAGAAAGAAATTTTATTTGGAAAAAGAGTCCTTGTAGACATAATTGGTTAAATTAAGACGAGGTCGTACTGGAGCAGGCTGGGAGTTGATCCAACAATTGGTGCCCTTAAGGGAAGAGAAAACACATACCCAGGGAGAGCCGTGTGAGGGTGGCGCTGAAGCTGGAGTGAAGCGCCTGCAAGCCAAGGAGCGCCAAAGAGCGCTGGCAGCTCAGGACCCTGAGGGGCAGGAAGGCCCCTCCCGGAGCCTCCTGAGGGAGCACAGCCCGACTGACACCCTCATACTCGGTTTCTAGCTTCCAGCACCAAGGGGAGGGATTTCTGCTGCTTTCAGCCTCCCAGTTTGTGGTAGAACAAGCAGCTCCAGGAGGCTAACAGTGCTCCCGACTCTCCATTCCTCTCCTGGGCCCCCAGGACCGGTGGAGGACCACTGGCTGTGACAATTTTCACACAGCCCTTGCATGCCACCTCTGGGCTGACATTTCTACTTCCAGCCATGGCCTCTCTGAACGCCAGTCTGACAGCTCCCTGACGTCTTTAGTGTCTCAAAGCCTTTCCCACCTAACATGTCCCCACCAAAACCCTCCCCCAGCCAGCTGCTCCTCCCCGTCCCACACAGTCCAGGAAACAGCATGGCCCTCGGTTCCCCTGCTCTAAGCTCAGAATCAACCTGGACTCTCCTCTCTCTCCTGTTCCACCTCTGATCTGTCCTCCAGGAGGGCCCACACAATTTGTGGGACCACGTGCAAAATGAACACGCCGGCCCTTGTTCAGCAGCCGTGAAGAATCTCAGGATGGTGACAGCAGGGTGTTAAACCAAGGGTGGGCTCTTCTGAGCCTGGGACCTGGGTGACGTCACAGGCCACAGGCCCCTGGAGCTGGCCTGCCACCAGATTTGATTTCAAGGCCCTGCTGTGATCAAAACCCTGAAATGGCTTCCATGCGAAATGGAAGTCCTCCCTGCAGCTCCGAATCCCTACAGGAGTCCTCACTTCTGGTGTCGCTCAGGTCTCTCGCGCCTCACTGGCCTCAGCGTCTTGCTGGCTGGTCCTGTTTCTTCCACGCCGTGGGGCACATCTGCAACCGCCCAGGAGCACCGGCTGGCGGGCATGTGGTGCTTCCATGCCCCTCACCCTGTCCTCACTAGTGGCAGCTGAGTGGTTTTGAACAAGGAAAAGAGCTTTTGCTGAGCTCTACAGCATCAGCCCTGGGATTTCTTTGGAAGGAATGATGCTAAAGCTGAAACTCCAGTACTTTGGCCACCTCATGCGAAGAGTTGACTCATTGGAAAAGACTCTGATGCTGGGAGGGATTGAGGGCAAGAGGAGAAGGGGACGACAGAGGATGGCTGGATGGCATCACCGACTCGATGGACATGAGTTTGGGTGAACTCTGGGAATTGGTGATGGACAGGGAGGCCTGGCGTGCTGCGATTCATGGGGTTGCAAAGAGTCGGACACAACTGAGTGACTGATCTGATCCGACAGCATCAGAGACTTGAAGAACTTCATGAGAAGAGCCAGGGCTCTGTGCAAACCATGGGGGGTTGGGAGGGGGGTGCAGGGAATTGGCCCTCGCCCCTCGAAGAAGCCCACGGAAGCCATCCCCCAGACTCACCTGGACTCCAGGCGGGGCTCACGGGCGAGGTCTTGGGGCCTGAGGTAGTACTGCGCCACGATGACCAGGGCCAGGTAGCAGGCGGCCAGGGTGCCTAGGATGCTAACACACGAGAGAGCACAGTGTCAGGGGGCGGCCGTGGTGAGGCAGCGCCTGGGGAGCCACACAGAGCGGGGTCTCGGTGTCAGCTCGGCCCACACTGGCAAGGGCTCAGGCAAGTTCTTCCTGTCTGGGCCCCAGTTATCTGTAGGATAGGGCAGCAGGAAGGGCGTTCCAGGCAGGGACACCCTCATGCCACGCAGTGGGACCTGCAAGGCTGTCAGCGCTACGGGTGCCCCATCTCTCCAGCAACAGCCACACAGCCCCTGGGATCCGGCATTTAAGCAGCCATGACACAGCGTGCAGAAGGACCAGCTGGAGAGGGCGGGGGGCGCCCGGGGGGCTCTGAGGTCCTACCCGCTGTTTCTCTGCTCCACTTCTCTACACGACAGGGAAAGGTCGGTGGCACACTTGTGTGAAGATTTTTGCCAGACTTTATTTTTTCAAAAGTATATGTGGAGCCTCAGACTGTAAAATGAAAAGTGTGTGTGTGTGTTTGTGTGTGTCTCCGTGCCTGTGTATGTGGGTGCAGAAAAAGCTTGCGATCATTAAGTAACAAAATGGAGGCCCTGTTATTACAGGCAATTTTCTTTTCTGTTTATCTGTATTTTCTATCATGCCCACGAATGACTTTGGTAATTTAACATTTCTTTCCTCTTCTCCCAATGGGAAGAACCATGCTGGCAGCTCCCCTATCCCAGGCGGACAGAAACCACCCCCAAACGCCAGCGAAGGTGGGGACCCAGCCCCAGCCCTCGCCCCCAGGAGGGGTCTGCAGCCCATACCTTGTGTATTTCTGGAAGCCGATCTCCCGTGGCGCGGAGAGGGGCAGGATGACCAGCACGCAGAGCAGCGTCAGGGTGAAGCGCTGGTCAGTGTACCAGGGCTGCGGGACTGGCGGGGTGCTGGGCAGGATGAAGTCCCACACTGCAGAGAGCAAGGGAAGGAGAGGCAGTGAGCCCAGAGAGCCTGCCCCAGGGTGACCCCATTATTAGATGGCCCGAGTGGAGGGGGAGAATTAGGGCGGGGCTGAGCTAGCCGCTTCTGCTCCACACCACACAGGCTGCGGGCCCTTGGGGGTACCTGGCTGAGGGCTGGAGGGGCCTCAATGGCTGTGCTCACCCAGGGTGCCTGGTGGGGACACTTGGGCTCAGCACACCCACCTCCTCACCAGCAGACCCCTCAAAGGACTAGTCCTTAGCAGCTTGGGGCCCTGAGCCAAAGGAGGGAGGTGTTGTCCTCTTAAAGGCCAGGCCTGGAACTGGCACTGGCCCCTCTGCCATCCTCTGCCAGTCAAGCATCTCCGAGCCCACTCTAATTGGTGGGGGACACAGACCCCATCAACCTCTCAGGGAAAGGTATCTGAGAAACTGGGACCGGTTTATTCTGTCTGTCATAGGAAGACAGAGAATTGGGAGCTGATAGAAGGGGCCAGAAAGGTGGTGGAGGGGAGAGCCCAGGAGAGACACAAGGTGGCTTGAGGCCGGAAGCAGAGGGGGTGAGGCGGCCCCGCAGCGCACGGGGTGGGGGTGCCCAGAGCTGATCCTGGCCCACACGGGGTGCTGGTACTGCTGTAAAGGAACCCTTCTAGTTCTCCGCACTTGCTCAATAAAGACAGCGATCAAAAGAAATGACCACTTGACCAGGATGGTTTGTTTCTACTGGAGAGACACATGGACTATTTCCACATTGAGCTCACGGTACAGAGGCCCCCCCTTCAGAGGAAGGTAGGCTCTTGTGGCCAGAGAGGCCAAGGGAATGAATGCACGCACCCAGAGATGCACAGAGATCTCCACGAGTAACAGGCCCACATGGCCTGGGTTGGGGTGCAAGCTCTTCTTATCCATATGTATGGATTCCTGAAGCCAGGAGAGCTGCCTCTGCCAACTAGGCCACCCAGCTCCTTCCTGAGCCCTCGCTTTCCAGGCCATTCACCATTATTTACGGTCATTTTCACTTGATGAATCCAATGACTCTGTAAAACAGCCCTGACCTCTAATGATCCTTCAATCCAAGAAACCTGGTCTTGCCTTCAGAAAGACATTCCAACATATCGACCCAAGAAGCATAAAAGTGATGCGTCTTCGCACCAGTCGATATGCCCAGAGTAGGCTTGGCCTGTGTCCTCATCAACGCGATAATCCCTCCAGGGGATCCACCACCTGAGCCTGAAACCTTCCCCAAACGACAGATCCTAGGAATCCTTCTCAACCTCAAAATCTTACTCAACTCCACACTCCCTCAGATCCACCTCAACACTGCACCCCTTCAGAATCCTTCTGAACGCAGAAGCCACCCACATCCTTCTCAACACAACAGCCCCTAGAATCCTTCTCACACAGTAGCCCTGAGGATCCGTCTAAGCCACAACACCTCAGAACCTTCCCAAAATGGCAGTCCCTCAGAATCCTTCCAAACACTGAAGGCCCTCAATATCTTTCTCAACAAGGCAATTCAGAATCCTCCTCAACACAGCAGCTCTTCAAAATCATTTTCATCATAGCAGCCCTCAGAATCATCCTCAGCATCTCAGAATTCTTACCAACATGGCATGCTTCAGAATCATTCTTAGCAAAACAGTCCCTCAGACCCTTCCCAAAACAGCGGGCTCCCACAATCCTTCTCAACATGGAGCACCTCCAAACCGTACTCAACACAACACTACCTCAAATACTCTTCAACCCTGAACCCTCTCCGAATCCTTCTCAACATAGCAGCCCCTAAGATTCTTTTAAACAGAGGCCATCAGAATCTGTCTCATCATGCAGCTCTTCTGATGCTTCTTAAAGTGGCAGCCCCGAAGATACTTCTCAACACAAGAGCCCTCAGAATCCTTCTGACACAGCAGCCACTCAGAATTCTCAACACAGCAATCCCTAAAACCTTCTCAAAATGACAGCCCCTCAGAATCCATCTAAACACAGCAGCCCCTAAGAATCCTTCCCAACACAACAGGCCCTCAGATCCTTCTCAACTCATAATCCACACAGATACTCCTCAACACACCAGCACTTCAGAATTCTTACCAACATGGCATGCCTCAGAATTATTCTCAACACAAAAGGCCCTCAGGTGCTTCCCAACACAGCAGGTCCTCAGAATCTTTGTCAACATGGAGCACCTCAAAATCTTACTCAACATGACACTACCTCAGAATCCTCCTGAACACCACAGCCCCTCAGATTCTTGACAACACAAAAGCCTTCAGAATCCTTTTGACATGGCCACCATTCAGAATCGTTCCCAACACTGCAGCAGCTAAGATTCTTCCTAATCTGGTGGCACCTAATAGATGGGGAAACAGTGTCAGACTTTATTTTTTTGGGCTCCAAAATCACTGCAGATGGTGATTGCAGCCATGAAATTAAAAGACGCTTACGCCTTGGAAGGAAAGTTACGACCAACCTAGATAGCATATTCAAAAGCAGAGACATTACTTTGCCAACAAAGGTCTGTCTAGTCAAGGCTATGGTTTTTCCAGTGGTCATGTATGGATGTGAGAGTTGGACTGTGAAGAAAGCTGAGTGCCGAAGAATTGATGCTTTTGAACTGTGGTGTTGGAGAAGACTCTTGAGAGTCCCTTGGACTGCAAGGAGATCCAACCAGTCCATCCTAAAGGAGATCAGTCCTGGGTGTTCTTTGGAAGGAATGATGCTGAAGCTGAAACTCCAATACTTTGGCCACCTCATGCAAAGAGTTAACTCATTGGAAAATACTCTGATGCTTGAAGGGATTGGGGGCAGGAGGAGAAGGGGACGACAGAGGATGAGATGGCTAGATGGCATCACTGACTTGATGGACATGAGTCTGAGTGAACTCCGGGAGTTGGTGATGGACAGGGAGGCCTGGTGTGCTACAATTCATGGGGTCGCAAAGAGTTGGACACAACTGAGCTGAACTGAATATTCTTCTCAGCACTGAGGCTCTCACAATCTTTCTTACACAGCGGCCTTGAGAATCCTTCCCAACACGGCAGCCCTTCAGGATCCTTCTCAACAGGACAACCACTCAGAATCTTCTCAACACAGCAGCTTCTGAGAATCCTCCAAAACTCGGCACCCCCCAAAATTCTTCTCAATATGGAGGCCCTCAGAATCCTTCCCAACACTATAGCACCTCAGAATCCTTCTGAACACATAAGCCCACCAGATCCTTCTCAAAACCACAGCCTCTATAATTGTTCTCACATGGTAGCCCTCAGTTCAGTTCAGTTGCTCAGTCATGTCCAACTCTTTGTGACCCCATGAATTGCAGCACACCAGGCCTCCCTGTCCATCACCAACTCCCGGAGTCCACCCAAACCCATGTCCATTGTGTCGGTGATGCCATCCAACCATCTCATCCTCCGTCATCCCCTTCTCCTCCTGTCTTCAATCTTTCCCAGCATCAGGGTCTTTTCAAATGAGTCAGCTCTTTGCATCAGGTGGCCAAAGTATTGGAGTTTCAGCTTCAGCATCAGTCCTTCCAGTGAACACCCAGGACTGATTTCCCTTAGGATTGACTGGTTGGATCTCCTTGCAGTCCAAGGGACTCTCAAGAGTCTTCTCCAACACCACAGTTCAAAAGCATCAATTCTTTGGTGCTCAGCTTTCTTCACAGTCCAACTCTCACATCCATACATGACCACTGGAGAAACCATAGCTTTGACTAGACCTCAAGATCCATCTAAACCACAGCACCTCAGAACCTTGCCAACATGGCAGTCCCAGAGAATGCTTCCAAACACTGCAAACTCTCACTATCCTTCTCAACATGGCAGCCCCTCAAAATCATTTTTAACATGGCAGCACCTTTGAATCCTTCTGAACACAGCAGCCCTCAGATCCTTCTCAACGTGGCAGCCAGTGAGAATCCTCTAAAGTACGGCAGCCCCAAGTTTCTTTTCAACACTGAGGCCTGTAGAATCCATGTGAACACTGTAGCCCCTTAGAATGCTTCCCTATACAACGGCACCTCAGAAGCCTTTTTAGGATGGCAGCACCACAAATCCTCCTCAACACAGGCTGCTTGTGCTTAGTCGTTCGGTCGTGTCTGACTCTTTGCGACCCTTTGGAGGCAGCCCACCAGGCTTCTCTGTCCTTGGGATTTTTCAGGCAGACACTGGGGTGGGTTGCCAATTCCTTCTCCACACAGTAGTCTCCCCAAACTATTCTCAACACAGTAGCCTTTCATATTCTCAATACAGCACCCTCAGAATCCTTCCAAACACTGAGGCCCTCAGAACACTTCTCAACAAGGTAGCGGCTCAGAATCCTCAACATGGCAGCCGCTCAATATCATTTTCAACATGACAGCCTCTCAAAATCTTCTGAACATAGCAGCCCTCCTATCCTTTTCCACACAGCAGCCCCTGAGAATCCTCCAAAGGATGGCAGCTTCTAAGATTCTTCTCAACATTTTGAGGCCCCCAGAATCCTTCTAAACACAGCAGCCACTCAGAATTCTTCTCAATAATGCAGCACTTCAGAATCCTCCTCAACAGGACAGGCAGGTACAATCCTTCTCAACTCGGCAGCCCCTCAGGTCCTCCACAATAGAGCAGCTTCTGAGAATGCTGCTCAACACACATTCCTCAGGATATTTTGCAACTTGGCAGGCCATCAGAATCCTTCTTAATACAACACCCCTCAGATCCTTTCCCAATACAGCAGCTTTCATTAACATGGAAGCCCCTCAAAGTCCTTCTGAACACAGCAGCCCCTAAGAATCCTTCCTAACACATAGCAGCCCCTCAGATCATTCTCAACACATAATCCAGTCAGATCCTCCTCAACACAGCAGCACCTCAGAAGGCTTACCAACACAACATACCTCAGAATCATCGTCAACACAATAGCCACTCATATCCTTTCCACTGCAGCAGGCTCTCAGAATCGTTTACAACAGAGAGCACCTAAATCTTACTCAACATGACACTACCTCAGAATCCTCCTCAATACAGCAGCCCATCAGATTCTTCACACCACAAAAGCCCTCAGAATCTTTTTGACATGGCAGCCTTTCAGAATCATTCTCACCACCACAGCTGCTAAGATTCTTCCCAACATGGCAGCCCCTAAAATTCTTCTCAATACTGAGGCCCTCAGAATCCTTCTGACAAAGCAACCCATGAGGAAGTCCTTCAGGATCCTTCTCAGTAGAACAGCCACTCGAAATCCTTCTCAACACCACATCTCAGATCCTTCCCAATATGGCAGCCCACAGAATCCTTCCAAATACTACAGCCACTCAGTGTCCTTCTCAACAAACCAGCCCATCAGAATCTTCTCAACACAGCAGCTTCTGAGAATCCTCTAAAACACAGCAGCCCCTAAAAATTCTTCTCAACAGAAAGGCCCTCAGAATACTTCCCAATATTCTGAGGAATAACTCCTCAGAATCCTTCTCAACACAGCAGTCCTTCAGAACTCTTCCCAAACAGGTAGTTCCTCAGAATCCTTCCCATCACAGAAGCTCCTCAGAAACTACTCTATGCAGCAGTCCCTCACTTCCTTCCCTAGGAAGAGCCATCCAGAATCCTCAACACATCCACCTGTCAAATCATTTTCAACATGGCAGCACCTCAGATCCTTCCCAATGCTGTAGCCCTTCAGCAGCCTCTGAACACAGAAATCAAAACCATCAGAACATCTCTACATGGCAGCCCCTAACACTCTTCTCAACGTGGAGGCCCTCAGAATGCTTCCCAACACATAGCTCCTCATGAGCCTTTCCAACATGGCAACCCTCAGGATCCTTCCCAACACGCAGCCCCTCAAAATCATTTTCAACATGGCAGCCCCTCACAATCTCCCTTTTGAACAAAGCAGCTCCTCCTATCCTTCTCAACATGGCAGCCTGTGAGAATCCTCCAAAGTACAGCACCCACTAAGATTCTTTTTAACACTGCAGGCTCTCAGAACACTTCTTAACAATACAGCAGCTCAGAATCCTTCTTAAAAAAAAAAAAAGAATCCTTCTTAACATGCAGCCCCTCAAAATCATTTTCAACATGGCAGCATTTCAGAATCTTCTGAATACAGCAGTCCTCATATCCTTCTGAGAATTCTCTAAAGGATGGCAGCCTCTAAGATCCCTCTTAACACGGAGGCCCTCAGAATCCTTCTAAACATGGCGGCTCATTACAATCATTCTAAACATGGCAGAATCTCAGATTCATCTCAATACGGCAGAACCTCAGAATCCTCAACACAGCAGCCACACAGAACACTTCTCAGTCCAGCAGCCCCAAATCCTTCTCAACACGGCAGCCCTTCACATCCTTCCAACACAGCAGCCACTCAGATTTATTCTCAATAAGGCAGCACCTCAGAATCCTCCTCAATATGGCAACTCTTCAGAATCCATCTCAATACTGCATCCTCTCAGAATCCTCTACAAAAGCCCCTCATATCCTTCCCAGGGAGGCAGCTACTCAGAATCCTCAGCACAGCAGCCCCTCAGAATCCTTCTCAACACAGCAACTCCACAGAACATTTTCAATGTGGCAGCCCCTCAGAATTATGTTCAACATGGCAGCACCTCAGAATGCTTGTCAACACAACCAGGTCTCAGATCCTTCCCAACACAGCAACCCCTAAGAATCTTCAAAACATGGAGGTTCAGAGAATCCTTCTCAACAGATCAGCCCCTCCTCAACATGGCAGCACATGAGATTCTTATCAACACAAAAGCCCTCACGATCTTTTTCACACAGCAGCCACTCAGAATTCTCATCATGACAGCAGATCAGGATGCTCCTCAATATAGCAGCCCATCAGGGTTATTTTCTACATAGCAGTCCCTTAGAATCCTTCCCCAAACTGCAGGCGCTCAGAATCTTTCCCAACACAGCAGTCCCTCAGAATCCTTCTCAACATGGCAGCCCCTAAGAATCTCATCAACACAGAAATCCTCACAATCCATTTGACACAGTGGGTCCCTTCAGTTCAGTTCAGTCGCTCGGTCATGTCTGACTCTTTGCAACCCCATGAATCGCAACACATCAGGCCTCCCTGTCCATCATCAACTCTTGGAGTTTACTCAAACTCATGTGCATCGAGTCAGTGATGCCATCCAGCCACCTCATCCTCTGTTGTCCCCTTCTCCTCCTGCCCCCAATCCCTCCCAGCATCAGAGTCTTTTCCAATCAGTCAACTCTTCGCATGAGGTGGCCAAAATATTGGAGTTTCAGCTTTAGCATCAGTCCTTCCAATGAACACCTAGGGCTGATCTCCCTTAGGACGGACTGGTTGGATCTCCTTGCAGTCCAAGGGACTCTCAAGGGTCCCTTACATCCTTCCAAACACAGCAGAAACTCAGAAACCTTTTCAACAAGGCAGCACTTCAGATCCTTTCCAATGCTGCAACCCCTTAGAATCATTCTGAACAGAAGTCCCCCAGATTCTTCTCAACAAGCATTCCCAAATATTCTGCTCCACATGGAGACTCTAAGAATCTTTCTTAACACAGCAGCCCCTAAGATTATTCTAAACACAGAGGCCATCAGAATCCATCTTGCCAGGCAGCCCTTTTGTTACTTCTTAAGATGGCAACCCCTAAAATACTTCTCAAAATAAAAGCCCTCAGACACCTGACATGGCAGCCTATCAGAATCCTTCCCAACGTGGGAGCCACTCAGAATTCGCATCAACACAGCAGTGGCTAAGACTCTTCTCAACATGGCAGCCCCTAGAATTCTTCTCAAAATGACAGCCCACAGGAATCCACCTGAACACAGCAGCCCCTAAGAATCCTTCCCAACACAGCAGGCCCTCAGAATTGTTTTCAACAGGGAGCACCTCAAAATCTTACTCAACATGACACTACCTCAGAAGAGCCCTCAAGAGCCCTCTCTGATTCTTTACAACTCAAAATCCCTCACAATTCTTTTGACATGGCAGCCCTTCAGAATCATTCCCACCACTGCAGCAGCTAAGATTATTCCCATCATGGCAGCGTCTAAGATTCTCCTCAACTCTTGAGGCCCTCAGAATCCTTCTGACACAGCACCCATGAGAATCCTTCCCAACACAGCAGTTCCCTCAGGATCCTTCTCAAAGGATGGTCACTCAGAATCCTGTCAACACCATCTACTCAGATCCTTCACAATATGGCAGCCCCATACAATCTTTTCAAACACTATAGGTCCTATCGTCCTTCTCAACACAATAGCTTCTGAGAATCCTCCAAAACATAGCAATCCCTAAAATTCTTCTGAACATGAAGATACTCCACATCCTTCTCAACATGGCAGCCCATCAGAACTCTTCCCAAACAGGCCATGCCTCAGAAACTGTCCCAACACAGCAGCACATAATCCTTCTCAGTATGGTAGCATCTGAGATCCTTTGCATCTTTAATAATTGGGCTTCCCTCGTAGCTCAGTCGGTAAAGAATCTGCCTGCAATGCAGGAGACCCAGGTTTGATTCTTGGGTTGGGAAGATCCCCTGGAGAAGGAAATGACAACCCACTTCAGTATTCTTTCCTGGAGAATCCCATGGACAGAGGAGCCTGGCAGGCTACAGTCCATGGGGTCACAACAGTCGGACACGACTCAGTGACTAAACCACCACCACCACCACTCAAAACCCTCATCAATTCGGCAGCCTCTCGAGGATCCATCTGAACACCAGAGCCCCTCAAAATCCTTCTGAACATGGCAGCACCTAAGATCCTTCTCTGGAAAAGGAAATGGCAACCCACTCCAGTGTTCTTGCCTGGAGAATCCCAGGGACAGGGAACCCTGGTGGGCTGCCATCTATGGGGTCGCACAGAGTCGGACACGACTGAAGCGACTTAGCAGCAGCAACAGCAGCAAGATCCTTCTCTACATCACAGCTCTTGAGAATCCTCCAAAACACAGCACCTCCTAAGACTCTTCTCAACATCGAGGCCCTTAATATACTTCCAGCATGGCAGCGCCTACAATTCTTCTCAACATGGAGCCCCTAGAATCATTCTCACATGGTAGCCCTTCAGATACTCCTCAAAATGGCAGCCCCTCAGGTCCTTGGTAAATGGTAGTTGCTAACATTCTTCTCAATACTACATCCTACACTACATTGAGAATTGTTCCCAATGACGCAGCCCCTCAGGTCCTTCTGAACACTGCAGGCCCTCAGTATCCTTCTCAACAAGGCAGCCCCTTAGAATCCTCTCAAGTACGGCAGCCCCTAAGATTCAACACTGAGGCCCCTCAGAATTCTTGTGAACATTGCGGCACCTCAGAATCCTTCCCAACACTGAAGCACCATAGAACTTTCTCAGCATGGCACACCACAAATCCTCCTCAAAACAGTGGTCCCCCAAAATTCTTCTCAACACAGTAGCCCTTCAGATCCTTCTCAACACTGCACCCTCAGAATCCTTCCATACACTGCAGGCCTTCAGAACTCTTCTCAATAAGGCAGCAGCTCAGAATCCTCCTCAACATGGGAGCCCTTCAAACTCATTTCAACGTGGCAGTCTTTCAGGATCTTCTGAGAACAGTAGCCCTCCTATCCTTCTCAACACAGCAGGCCCTGAGAATCCTCCAAAGGATGGCTACCTCTAAGATTCTTGTCAACATTTTGAGGACCCTGCTGCTGCTGCTAAGTCGCTTCAGTCGTGTCCGACTCTGTGCGACCCCATAGACGGCAGCCCACCAGGCTCCCCCATCCCTGGGATTCTCCAGGCAAGAACACCGGAGTGGGTTGCCATTTCCTTCTCCAATGCGTGAAAGTGAAGTCGCTCAGTCGTGTCCGACTCTTAGCGACCCCATGGACTGCAATCCACCAGGCTCCTCCGTCCATGGGATATTCCAGTCAAGAGTACTGGAGTGGGGTGCCATTGCCTTCTCCCTTTGAGGACCCTAGAATCCTTCTAAACACGACAATCTTTTGAAACATGGCAACACCTCAGAATCCTCAACTCAGCAGTCACACAGAATACTTCTCAATCCAGTAGCTCCCCCAAAATCCTTCCCAACATACCAGCATCTCACATCCTTCCAACACAGTAGCCACTTAGAATTCTTCTCAATGAGGCAGCACCTCAGAATCCTCCTCAACAGGACAGGCAGGCATAATCCTTTTCAACTTGGCAGCCCCTCAGATCCTTCCCAACAGGGCAGTCCCTCAGATCCTCCACAAAACAGCAGCTTCTCAGAGTGCTGCTCAACACACATCCCTCAAAATACTTTGAAACATGGCGCACTTTCAGAACCATTGTTAACACTCCTCAGATCCTTTCCAATACAGCTGCCCTCAGAATCCTTCTCAACATGGGAGCACCTCAAAAATTACTCAACATGACACTGCCTCAGATCCTCAACCCTGCACCGTCTCAGAATCCTTCTAAAAATAGCAGGCCCTCAAATCCTCATCAACATGACAGCTCACAAGATTTTTCTTAACACAGAGGTCCTTCCTCTGAATCCATCTCACAGAACAGCCCCTCAGAATTCTCAACATGGAAGCCCCTCAGAATCCTCAACAGAGCAGCACCTAAGAATTATTCCTAACACAGCAGCCACACAGATCCTTCTTAACACGTAACCCACTCAGATCCTCAAAAAAAAACAGCCCTCTCAGATCCTTTCCAACTCAGCAGGCTCTAAGAATCCATCTCAATACAGAGTACCTCAAAAACTTACTCAACACAACATTGCCCAGATCCTCCTCAACTATTCAGTTCAGTTCAGTCGCTCAGTCGTGTCCAATTCTTTGCCACCCCATGGACTGCAGCACACCAGGCCTCCCTGTCCACCACCAACTCCCAGAGTTCACCCAAACTCATGTCCATTGAGTCCGTGATGCCATCCAGCCATCTCATCCTCTGTCGTCCCCTTCTCCTCCTGCCCCCAATCCCTCCCAGCATCAGGGTCTTTTCCAGTGAGTCAACTCTTCACATGAGGTGGCCAAAGTATTGGAGTTTCAGCTTTAGCATCATTCCTTCCAAAGAACACCCAGGACTGATGGACTGGTTGGACCTCCTTGCAGTCCAAGGGACTCTCAAGAGTCTTCTCCAACACCACAGTTCAAAAGCATCAATTCTTTGGCGCTCAGCTTTCTTCACAGTCCAACTCTCACATCCATACATGACCACTGGAAAAACCATAGCCTTGACTAGACAGACCTTGGTTGGCAAAGTAATGTCTCTGCTTTTGAATATGCTATCTAGGTTGGTCATAACTTTCCTTCCAAGGAGCAAGCATCTTTTAATTTCATGGCTGCAATCACCATCTGCAGTGATTTTGGAGCCCAAAAATATAAAGTCTGACACTGTTTCCACTGTTTCCCCATCTATTTCCCATGAAGTGATGGGACCGGATGCCATGATCTTCATTTTCTGAATGTTGAGCTTTAAGCCAACTTTTTCACTCTCTTTCACTTTCATCAAGAGGCTTTTTAGTTCCTCTTCACTTTCTGCCATAAGGGTGGTGTCATCGGCATATCTGAGGTTATTGATATTTCTCCCAGCAATCTTAATTCCAGCTTGTGCTTCTTCCAGCCCAGTGTTTCTCATAATGTACTCTGCATATAAGTTAAATAAGCAGGGTGACAATATACAGCCTTGACGTACTCCTTTTCCTATTTGGAACCAGTCTGTTGTTCAATGTCCAATTCTAACTGTTGCTTCCTGACCTGCATATAGGTTTCTCAAGAGGCAGGTCAGGTGGTCTGGTATTCCCATCCATGCACACCCTCAAAACCCTTTTCAACATGGCAGACCCTAAGTTTCTGCTCCACAGGGAGGCACGAAGATTCTTTCTCCACACAGCAGCTCCTCAGAATACATCTAAATGCAGCATCCCTCAGAATCCTTCTCAACGCAGCAATTCCTCATATCCTTCTCAACGCAGCAGCCCCTAAGATTCTTCTAAACACAGAAGCCATCAGAATCAATCTCACAATGCAACCCTTCTGATTCTAAGCCCCTAAAATCCTTCTCAATACAAAAAGCCCTCAAAATCCTGACATGGCAGCCCCTCAGAATCCTTCCCAAACTGCAGTTGCTAACATTCTTCTCAACATTGCAGGCCCTGAGAATCCTTCTCAACAAGGCAGCACCTCAGATCCCCCTCAGCAAGCCAGCCCTCCCAAATTCTTCTCAATATAGCAGCCCCTCAGAATGCCTCTCACATGGCATCCCTCAGAATACTTCCCAATACTAAAGCCCCTCAAATCCTTCTCAACACAGCACTCCCTCAAATCCTTCCCAATGGGGTAGCTCTCGTGAATTCTCCAAAATACAGCAGCCCCTAAACTTCTTCTCTGGAGAAGGAAATGGCAACCCACTCCAGTGTCGTTGCCTGGAGAATCCCAGGGATGGCGGAGCCTGGTGGGCTGCCGTCTATGGGGTCGCCCAGAGTTGGACACGACTGAAGCGACTTAGCAGCAGCAGCAGCAGCAGCAGCAGCAGCAAACTTCTTCTCAAAACAAGGCCCTCAGAATCTTTCCCAACCCAGCAGCCCCTCAGATCCTTCCCAACACAGAAAGCCCTCAGAATCCTTCTGAACACAGAAGCCCTCCTCCAGATCCTTCTCAACACAACAGCCCCCTAATCCTTCTCACACAATAGCCCTCAGGATCCATCTAAATTGCAGCACATTAGAACCTTTCCAGAATGGCAGTCCCTAGAATCCTTCCAAATACTGCAGGCCCTTTGCATTCATCTCAACAGACAGCACCTCAGAATCCTCCTCAACATGCAGCTCTTCAAAATAATTTTCATCATAGCTGCTCTCAGAATCCTTCCCAACACAGCAGTCCCACAGAATCCTCTCAATATGTCAGCTCACTTCCTTCTCCAAAAGCAACCATTCACAATCCTCAATACAGGCGCCCCTCAAAATCATTTTCAACATAGCAGTCCCTCAGTGTGTTAAATCACTCAGTTGTGTCTGACTCTATCCGACCCACGGACTGTAGCCCACCAGGTTCCTCTGTCCATGGGATTTTCCAGGCAAGACTACTGGAGTGGGTTGCCATTTCCTTCTCTGGGTCTTCCCAACCCAGGGATCAAACTTCAGAAGCATCTCAATATGGCAGCACCTTAGATCCTTCCCAATGCTGTAGCCATTCAAAAAATGTTCTGAATACAGAAGTCCCTCAGAACCATCTCACTAAGGCAGCCCCTAAGATTCTTCTCAACACAGAGGCCCTCAGAATCCCACCCAACAGGACAGCCCCTAAGATTCTTTTCAGCACTGCATGCCGGCAGAACACTCAACAAGGTAGCAGCTGGGGATTCTCAACATCACAGTCCCTCAGAATCCTTCCCCAAACTTCAGGCATTCAAATCATCCTCAAGAGGAGAATGTGAATCAGCATCTTTTCAATAGGATAGCCCCTCAGAACCCTTCCCAATACTGTAGCACCTCAGAATCCTTCTCAACACAGCAGCCCCTAACAAAGAGGCCATCAGAATCCATCCCACAAGGCAGTCCTTCTGAATTGTCCTCAATATGGCAGCCCCTAAGATACTTCTCAACACAAAAGCCCTCGGAATTCTTGTGACACAACTGACCATCAGAATCCTTCCCAACATGGTAGCCACTAACAATTCTCATCAACACAGAAGTCCCTAAGATTCTTCTCAACACAGCAACCCTTAGAATCCTTCTCAAAATGACAGCCCATAGGAATCCACCTCAACAAAGCAGCATCTAAGAATCCTTCCCAACATGGCAGCTCCTCAGATCGTTCTCAGAATCCTTCTCAACACAGCAGCACCTCAGAATTCTTACCAACATGGCATCCACTCACAAACCTTACCAACAGGGCATGCCTCCGAATCATTCTCAACACAATAGCCACTCAGATTCTTCCCAACACAGCAGGCCCTCAGAATCCTTCTCAACATGAAGCACCTCAAAATCTTACTCAACATGACACTACATCAGAATCCTCCTGAACACCACAGCCCCTCAGATTCTTGACAACACAAAAGCCTTCAGAACCCTTTTGACATGGCCACCCTTCAGAATCGTTTCCACCACTGCATCTACTAAGATTCTTCCCAAGATGGTGGCCCCTAAGATTCTTCTCAACACTGAGGCCGTCAGCATCCTTCTGATACAGCAGGCCTTGAGAATCCTCCCCTTCTCAGGACTGCATCTCCTCAGATCCTTTCCAATATGGCTGCCCCACAGAATCCTCCTGAACACTACAAAAGGCTGTGTCTGAACAAGACACAGCCTACCTCAGCGTCCTCAACAAGGCAGCCTGTCAGAATCATCTTAACACAGAAGCTTTTGAGAATCCTCAGAAGCATGGCAGCCCCTAAAACTATTCTCAACACGGAGGCCCTCAGAATCCTACCCAACACAACAGTACCTCAGATACCTTCTCAACACAGCAGTCCCTCAGAACTCTTCCCAAACAGGCGGTTCCTCCAGATCTGTCCCAACAAAGCAGGCCACAGATCCTTCTCAACATGGCATCCCCTCAGAATCCTCAACACAGCAGCGCCTCAAAGATCCATCTAAACACCCCAGACCCTCAAAATTCTTCTCAACATGGCAGCACCTCAGGTACTTCCTAACATGGCAGCCCCTCAGAATCCTTCTGAACACAGCAGCCCCTAGATCCTTCTCAACACCTCAGCTGCTGAGAATCTGCAAAAAAAACAATCACCTCCTAACATTCTTCTCAACACAGAGGCCCTCAGAATACTTCTCAGCATGGCAGCCCCTAGAATCTTTCTCACCTGGTAGCCCCTCAGAATCCTTCGCAAACTGCAATTGCTACATTCTCCTCAACATGGCCGGCCCTCCAAATCCCTCTCAATACTGCAGCCCCTCAGAATCTTTCCCAACATGGCAGCCCCGGGACCCTTCTCATCACCCAGCCTTCCCAAATTCTTCTCAACATGGCAGACCCACAGATCCTTTGCAACACAGCAGCCCCTCAAGATCCTTGCCTGTGCTACAGCCCACAGACCCTTCTCAACACTGCAGCCCTTTAAAGTCTTCCTCAATTCCACATCCCCTGAGAATCCTTCTCCACACGGCAGCACCTCAGAATTCATCTCCTAAGAGCAGCACCACCAGCCGAGCATAATTGAAACTTGACATGACCTCTCCTGGCCACGGTCAGCAGGGAATCCTTGCACTGATTTACCCACTGAGAGGTTCAGATTTACCAACTTTCATTTTTTTGAGGGATGAGAGCGCTTCCCACAACATGGGAGCTTTTAATTTCCATAACCCCACGTCGGGGGCCTTTTTTTCATGGTTCAAGAGACAGAACAGACAAAACAAACAGTAAAACAGACTGAGATCCATCATATCAGTAATTACATTCCAAGTAAAAGTCTAAAACATTCCAATTAAAACCCAAGACTGTCAAGATGATAAAAAAGCAAGACCCGACCATATGCTGTCTACAAGAAATGCATTTTAAAATTCCAAGCCACGGTTAGGTTCACAGAAAAAGAGTGGGAAGAGAGATTCTGTACCAACGCTAATCTTAAGGACGCTAGAGAGGCTGTATTCATAGAAGAGAAGGCGGATATAATGACAAAGTAATTCAGAGACAAAAATGGAAATTTCATAATAAAAAGGCAATTCACAGTGTGTGCTTAATAACAAGAGTTTCGAAAACCATGAGCAAAACATTCATAGGATTAAAGGGAAAAAGAGACAAATCGGCAATCATAATAAGAGATTTTAACACTTTCTCTCTCAGAACCAAACAGAATAACTAGACTTCCCCACCCCACTGCCCACTCCCCAAAAATCTGCAAAGCCACAGAAGGTCTGGATCATCTTGACATAATGGAGGGTTCTAAAACACTGCACTCAACAACCACACACATCCTTTGAGAGCTCAGTAAGGGACTTGCTTCCCGGGTGGTCCAGTGGTTAGCACTCCATGCTCCCAATGCAGATGGCCCAGGGTTTAATCACCGTTCAGGGAACTAGATCCCACATGCCACAAATAAAGACCCTACCTGTCACAGCGAGGAGCTCACATGCCACCACAAAGACCTGACGCAGCCAAATAAACAAATATTTTTTAAAAAAGAGATCAACAAGACAGACTGCGCCTGAGCCACTGAGTAGGTCTCAAATGCCACAATGACGTGCGTGTGTTCTCTGACCATGATGCATTTGAGGGAGAAACCACAAGCGCATTGAGGAAACCCCCAAATCAGTGGAAACTGAATTGCACAATTCCGAACATCCCAAGGGTCAAAGAAGAAATCGTAGCAAAAATTAGCAAAGGTCTGAACGACATGAAAGTGAAACCAGAACATACCAAAATCAGCAAGACGAAGCCAAAGCAGTACTCAGAGGGAAATTGTTAGTGGGGGACTAGAGGCCAAGGGTGCGTGAGCCCAGAGTCTGCAAGGTCCCAAAACTCAAGGTCTACTGGTTCTCTCTCACCGGGACGTCTTTGCAGTTGGTGCCACCTCTCATGTGGAAAATGAGTCCCCATGGGACACCCCAGCACAGCCCCCTCTCTCTCTGACTTCCGCTATACTAGTAATTACTTCTCCCAGACCTCCCTTCCCTACAATGTTAGGAACTAGGGGTGGTCTCAGCCTCTGCAGCTTGCCCAGGGCCCAGCCCCACGTCCACATCCTGCTCATCCACCAGGAGCCCTGAGCTCCACACAGGGGTCACCTCGACTGCAGCGCAGGTACTCACGCTTCTCCAGCTGGTCGCCGACCACCCTGAGGAAGGCCACGGAGATCATGAGCAGGTTGATGATGAAGCAGGCCTCACACAGCTTGCCGATGGCAGGGCCACACAGCCCTCCGACCACACCTTGGTAGGTGGCCTGGCCGCTGACGGAGGCAGCATAGCCCAGGACAACCAGCCCGCTGATCAGGAAGACCAGGGAGATCTGCCGAACAAGACCGTGGCGCTGGGCATACCCACAGCTGCTCAGCCCACCCCCAGTGAGCCTCAGCTACAGAGGCCATGGCCTGATGAGCCACCAGCCCATTCCCCAAAACCAGAGTTACAAAGCCGGTGGATTCTAGAGGCCACGCTGGTCTAAATCTGTGAATCTGGGATTCACGCCAAACCACACCAGCTGGACAAATGAGGCTTTGGAAACCCGGAGTTTAAATTACTTTCATAAGATCACATGGGTCGTGGGTGGAGAGCCATAAAGCATGGTGGTTAGGAAGCAGGCATGCTGCTGCTGCTTCTAAGTCGCTTCAGTCGTGTCCGACTCTTCGAGACCCCATGGACTGCAGCCTACCAGGCTCCTCCATCCATGGGATTTTCCAGGCAAGAGTATTGGAGTGGGGTGCCATCGCCTTCTCAGAGGAAGCAGGCATACTTGAGTTCAATTCCAACCCTGCCACTCACCCGCTCTGTGGCATGAGGCCAACCATCCATCTGTCTTCCCATCTGTGAAATGGGGATGATACCGTCTACCTTACTGGGGGGTTGTGAAGCATTTGGACTAAACAAAGCACATAATCACTCAGCTCAGTGCCTGGCACGTGGTAACTGCTCAAGACATGACAGCTGGGGACTGCCCTGGGGCCTGTTGGCTCAGACTCTGCGCTCCCCATGCAGGGCCCTGGGAACTGGATCCTACATGCCACAACTACGAGCTCATAGGCCTCAACTAAAGGTGCCACGGGCCACACCTAAGACCCAGGGGAGCCAAATAAATATTTAACAACAACAACAAAAGAAATGGTCGTTGTTTCTCTCCAGACTCCCTCACCAGGGCTCTCCCTACTTCAGTTTAAATTTTGCCAACAGTATGAAAACTTTTCAAACATCTAGGAAAATTGGAAGAATTTTGCAATGGACACCATGTCCTCACCACCTAGATTCTACTAGGAGCAGGTCCCTGTGCTTGTTTTATCATCTCTCTCACCATGTGTCCACATGTCCATCTAAACTTGGGGGTACATTTCAAGGCAACTTGTGGATATCAGTATACTTACCCCCAAAGATTTGGGCATTAATGGAGTGTCATTAATTGGAGTTTGATGTTTGTTTATAGTCCTCTCTTGTAAGAAAAAATTTACACACTGTGAAATGCACACCACCATGAAATGCACAGAGTCGTGAGTGCATCACTGGAAGGGGTGCAACTGAGGTATATGTGCAGCCTGAACCTCTACCAAGTCACAGAACATCACATCCCTGAGTTCCCTCCTGGTCCCACCCTAGATCCAGAAAAAAACGCTCTAATAGTACTTTGCTTTTATATATTTTCCTATCTGGCTTCTTCCACTGAGCAGCAACACTTGTGAGGGCCAGCCCTGTGGGATAGGTCAGCAGTTTATTCCTATCTTTCTTCAGTGCTATTTCACAGGGTGGATAGCATCACTTGACTGCTCCAGTCCCTTCTGCCAGACATCTGGGCTGTCCTTCGTTTTGGCTGCTGTGAATGAAGAGCTGAGCATTCTAGAATGAGTTGTGCCCAGGACCCACGTTTCCTTCTCCTGGACACACACCTAGGAATGGAATCTGTGGGTGTCAGGGTAGACATGTGTTCAACTCTGGCAATTTCTTATACACTGTTTTCCAAATCATCTGTGTCACTCAACACCCACCCCCAGTGATGCACTCGAGTCCCGCTTGTCCATGGAGTTAAATGTTTTTGAGTCTCTCCAGGCTGGACCGTTACCTGTGCCTAAGCTGGACCTGGTCTCCACACTCAGACCCCCTCCCACAGTTGTATGAAGGAGAAGAATGCAGAAGCGGCAAGGTGCTCAATCTAGAAGCCTGGGGAGAGCTAAGCTGGCCCCTTCAGACCCAGTTCGTGCCCTGACTGCAGGGCAGTTCCTACTCCAGCAGCCTGAGGGCAACATCTAACTGGACCAAGTCAGAGAAACTCAGAAGTTCAGAGCCAGGAAGAACATGCATGCTCCCTCCAGCCCCTGGACTTCTGTCCAAGATAGCTCCTCTGCCTGGAACGCCCTCCTGCCTCCACCACTGCCTCTCACCTGGGATGGGCATCCCTACTTCCCAACCCCACCCCTGCCAAAGTCACCTCCTCCAGGAAGCCTCCCCACACTTCACCCCTGAATTGGGTTCAACCTTCTCTGTTTCATGCTCTAGCAGAACCATGCCTTTTATGGGCACAATTCTTATGGTGGGTTGAATCCTCTCAAAAGTCTAATCTCCAGAACCTGTGAAAGGGACTTAGGGGCAACCATCTTTTTGCAGGCGCAGATAATGAAGATGAAAAGGGGTCTTCACAGGTTAAAATTAAGGACCTTGAGATGAGGTCGCTCTGGATGATCCAAGTGGGCCTCAAAGCCAATGACACATGTCCTTATAAGAGACAGAAAAGGGGGAAGACGCAGAGGAGTGGCCAAGTGATGACATGGCCACAGCAAAGGAACAGCTGGAGCCCCCAGGAGCTGGAGAGGTAGGAAGGACCTTTTGCTAGAGTCTTTAAGAGACCATGACTCTGCTACACTGGGATTCGGACTTGAGGCCTCCAGGACTGTGACAGCACACACTTTGGTGGTTTACGCTGCTCAGTCCTTGGGTCCAGGGGGTGCGTACAGGGTGGAGATCATCACCAGACTCTAAGCTCCATGGAGACTGGGGTCGTGTCTTTTTGCTTACGTCCAGCCCCCAGGAGAGCACCCAGTACATAGCAGGCACTGCTAAATATTTTGGACAAAAGGAAGCAAAGGGGGTCAGACTGAGCCTCGGCCAGTGAAGGTGAGTCTCTGCTAACGCAGTGAGCTGACCACACAGGACTGGGTGACCCTCGACAGGGTCCCTGAGCCTCTGAGCAGCCAGTTGGCAAAAGCTCCTGGCCAGGCTGCCTCTCTCTTTGCAGTCGAGGAAGATCCAGGCTCATTAATTTCATCAATCCTCCAATGCTAATGAAGCCATGAGAGACCTAAAGTCTCACACCACTAGCCTCCCAGTGGCAGGGATGTTTAAACATTCCGCCAACCCAAATGGGGGCAGAACTCTCTGGTGAAGAGGGAGAGACAGGAAACGGGGTGGGGGAAGGGTGAGCTGCTAGCCAGCCTTTCTCCCTTGTGGGGAGTTTCCATTGATTCCTATTTGGGGTCCCCTTTCCTCGAGTCTGCCTGCTCAGGGCCGGAGCTTTAGACCATCCCGGGCCAACGGCAAGCCACCCCAGCAGCGTCCGTGCCACCAGGGAGACCCACCCGCACAGAGTCAGCATCTGCGGCCCTGGAGGCGCTGGGAGACCCCGCAAGGAGCCTGGGGAGCGAGTGGGCCGCTGCCCTCTGACTGGCCGGTCTGTGCCTGACACGGACCACCACGCCGGCCCCGCCGGCTCCGTCGCTGACCCTCTGTGGCGGGAGGTCGGCTCCCTGCCCAGGGGACAGCACACACAGCCTTGCTGCCCGTCGCATGCACCCACTCAGTGCCGCCTCGGAGGGGGCTTCTCAGCTTCCACCACCCCCAAACGGCCACACCCGCCTCCCCAGCGCCACTGCCCACCACCTCATTCGACTTCCTGAATCTTATCCCAGCTCCCCGTTTGAGCAAGCTTCAGGAAGACAGAGCCTGCATGCTCCGAACGGGCGCTGGGCCAGCGCGGGGCCGGCACAGGCTACTGGACACCACACAGGATGGTATTTGGCAGCTTCCAGAAGGATCAGAAAGGCCCAACGGAACCCTTATCAGCGGCTGCCAGGGAAAAGCCTTTGACACGATGCCCGACAAAGAGCTCACCAGGAAATGCCTGATTCCTATCAGCTAATAAAATGAAGCTGTGCTAACCAGCAGCTCGTCTCTGCTGAGGACAGTCAGTCCCTGGGACTTTCTGGAAAAGGAGGGAGTTTGGGCTCCACACGCAACACTGGCCAAACACCCCTGACACTGCGCAGGCTGGGGGCTTACGGCAAGTCAGTCCTGCTCTGCCCAAGGATTTGGGCTTTAGTTGTGGAGCAGAGACCAGCTGCCAAGAGAAGGCAGGCAGTGGCTCAGCTCATAGGCCGGGTTCATAGGCTGCAGGTGCGGGGAGCACAGCTCCACCTGCCCTCCCCCACTCCTCCCCCCAACCCCCACCTGGCTGCGTGGCCCTCAGCTCCGAGGATGCTCACGGCCCTGGTCTGCAGGTTTACACCGGGATTTTCCTTTCTCCCCCATGAGCTGAGAGGGACAAAAAACCAAAACATAGGAGTAATTTTGAAGACAAGCAGCTCTGCAGAAGCAATGCCTAGGGCTCTGCCTGGAAAAATAAAATTCAGCTCCTACGTACTCCCAGAGACCACCCTCCCCGACCCCGCCCCATGAAACGGCCCCCGATGGCTTACCAGCTCCACGAGGAAAGCGGGGGCTACTCCCCCCGCCTTGTGGAAGGCCCACGGAAAGTTGAGCAGGCCAGCGCCCAGCGCGGACTTCAGAAGGATGAAGACGGCACCCAGCGAGGACAGGCCAGGGCCAGAGGCTGTGGGGACCGGCTTTTCTGAAAGGCCTCCGCCTCCTGGGGTCTGCCCCTCCATGGCTGGAAGCAGAGTGGGGAGGAGGGTTGTCTCGGGACCTCCAGCTGGGAGGGGTCTTTCCTCCACTGAGCTAGGGCATCCGTCACAACCACCCGGCCTTGTATGCTTTCCGAGCCTCTGATCCCCTTTCCAGAGCCTTACACACCCACCTGCCCTGTAACACCTGGTCCTCATGCCTTCCCCTCAACAAATGTTTCCCAACTTTTACCCCTGTTCATCGGCACTCCTGCCCTCCCACTCAACTCAAGGCCACCGGAGCTGCCCCCTCCCCTTTCTCTTCCAACCCCCAAACTTCTTCTCCCTCTATCACCCATCCCCCTGCTTCCAGTACCCAGCCCTTACCATCAAGTCCAGTCTTCACGGAGACCAGCAGTCCTGGGCCATTGGGGATGGGATTCAGGCTCACGCCAGAGGACCCGGAGGGGTGAGCAAATGAGTCAGGAATCGCGGGCGGCCCTAGAGAGCACCGGTGGGGGTCACAACCCCAAACCTAGGAGGATAGGACCAAGAGGTCAGGCCATTCCTCCCAAGAACTAGCAGCTTCCGAGGCTGCTGGTCTGAGCCGGGGAGGAGGGGAGGCTTAAGACGCGCCGGGGCGGGGCTTTCCCTGAGCCCTGGGTCAGGGAGCTGGTTGATCTCACCCAGCGACCTGGGCCGGGGCCGAACGCCTCCTCCCAGGACACCTCTCCAGGCCCCCTTCTGTTACCTGCTAGGGGAGCTGTGCCTGGCTGCCCAGCTACAGAAAGGGGTCTGTCTGCCCTCTCGCAGGGGGCTGGAGATTCATGTAGGCAAAGGCCCAGGAGCTTCACTGGGTGGCTCCCCAGACTAATGAGCCCTCGAATCACCTGGAGGTGGGTTAAGAGGCCAGCGCTGACCCGCCCATCCTGGGTGGAGCCGAGATCCCACACTGCTCACACTGCTTTAGGGAGCTGCGTGCTGGGGGTCCCTGGACCACATTTTGAGTAGAGGCCACCTCTCCAACCTGATACAGTCAGCTTAGATACAAGCAGAATACTGGAAACGGTTCCAATCTGGAAAATACAGGCCCATGAAGGTCAGGTCTTGAATTCAGAGGTGAACTTGTCTGTACCTGGCACTCAGACTCAAATCCCCTCAAGAGTGTGTTAAATCACAGACCATGGGCTCCCTCCATGGCATTGCTGACTCAGGGGTCCAGAGGCCCTTCCTGGGAACTGCTGCTTTAAGTTAAACGTCTTCAGCGCCTCCCTCAGTCCAAGTGTCTGTGGAAACCAGCACCAAAG
Source organism: Bos grunniens (assembly GCF_055505025.1). Taxonomy (NCBI): domain Eukaryota; kingdom Metazoa; phylum Chordata; class Mammalia; order Artiodactyla; family Bovidae; genus Bos; species Bos grunniens. Next base: position 10,517,530 of record NC_141182.1, read on the forward strand.
GTGTGTCTCACATGGGCTCGAGCCCACCACGGTGCCCCCTTGCTGCAGCGGCATCGCTTGGTCTGCTGAGTGGCGGGTGAGTCTGCAGGTGCCAGGGGACAGGAGCCAGAGCCAGCCGGCATCTGGGCCGTAAAGTGGCGGCCCCCATGTGAGCAGTCTCACTGGGACCCGGGCCTTGCAGGGCATGCTGGACGGCTCCCGGAGTCCTCTCGCCCAACCCCGAGGGCTGTCACCATGGTCTGTAGGGAGCAGGGCTCCCCCAAGGTGGGGCAAGTGGCTTGAAACGTGACCACTGACCGGTGCCAGACCTGGGAATCAGCCCGAGTGTCCCCTCAAAGCCAACAGTGTCACATTGCCACCCCCTCGTCCCTGTCCGGATTCCAAAGGTGCCCAAATGGGGCTGGATGAGTAATGGCAAGAATGAATGGGAGAGTGGGTGGCAGGCCACGGTGCGGGGAGGGGGAGAGGCTGGGGTGCCCAGTCCCTCTGGAAATCACATGGCTCAGCGCTCCCCCACCACAACCCCAGGCAGTGAAGATCAAGGGCCTTCACAGCAGCCTGGCTTTGTACTCCTTAATCTGGGCTCTGGGCTCAGGGGCACTTCCCTGTCCTGCCTGGGTCCCTCATTAGCTGCCCATTAACGTGCATGACTTAGAAATTGGTCACTGGGTTGTGAAATTCCACTCAATGGGGAAAGCCTCTTAATTCTGAAGGGCTTTGATATGCCCTCTGCCGAATCCCAGGGCTTCGTGACCTTTCCCGGGGAGGAGAGGCGCCCCTGGGCCCGTCTGTGTGGGTGGGCAGCTCTAGCGGCACATGGGGCTCAGCCCAGCACCCTGCACATGGCCCCACATTGCCCCCCAGGGGAGCACCTGGCCAGGGACGTGCCCGGGTCCCTCCTTCCCATCTCCACAGGTACTGGTCACCTGGGAGGTTGCGAACTTCAGGGAGAAAGTGCCTTCAGCTCATTTCCACGAACTTTTGTGTTCATACCCTTCAGAAGGTTCTGGAAGACAGATGGGCAGGTCTCAGGAACCTGAGGGCCTGGGGCTGTGATCCACGCCTCACAGAGGTCACCTGCAGAGTGGTGGGAACAGCCGCACCTATCCTGTGAACAGAGACACAGGAGAGGTCAGAGGGCAGAGAGACAAGGCTGACAGAAGCAGAGGGTGGATTGCTGCACACTGGGAGTGAGGAGGGGGTGGCCGCTCAGGGGATGCAGGGCCTCGAGAAGCTGGGACAGGCCAGGGAGCCAATTCTGCCCTGGAGCCCTCCGAGGGAACCAGCTGCATCTGAGCTCCATGAAGCTGATTTGGACTTACAACCTCCAGGACTGCAGGGAATAAATGCGCCCTTGTTAAGTCCGTGCTTCCTGGTAACTTGTGACAGCAGCAGTGGGAAACAGATACACCCAGCACCACGAGTTCTGAGGGTCGGCACCTCTCAGGGCTGGAGGCCCGTGGTCCGCCCCCCACCCCGGCTCTGGGCCTTTTCTCAGTAGCAGGTCAGAGACGGGGGAGGCTTCCAGGTGACACTCGGCCCAGAGCGTAGGCCTCACTCTCCCCTCCCCCTATGAAAGGGATGGACCCCTGAGTTACAATCTGGAGTCCCGCTCTAGCTAAAGGAAAACTGTGCCTTGGCATTTGAAAGTGAGAAAGTATCTTCAAACAGCCTTAATACTGACCTTCCTCCACCCACCACATCCATAGGAAGAGTCCCCAGGTGTCAGCAGCCAGACCGGAGGCTGAGTCACAGGGCAGTGGGCAGGTGCCCAGCCCTCAGTTCAGTTCAGTCGCTCAGTCGTGTCTGACTCTTTGCGACATCATTGACTGCAGCATGCCAGGCCTCCCTGCCAATCACCAACTCCCAGAGTTGATTCAAACTCATGTCCATCGAGTTGGTGTTGCCACCCAACCATCTCATCCTCTGTCGTCCCCTTCTCCTGCCTTCAGTCTTTCCCAGCATCAGAGTCTTTTCCAATGAGTCAGTTTTTCGCATCAGGTGTTGGCCAAAGTATTGCCATTTCAGTTTCAGCATCAATCCTTTCAATGGATACTCAGGACTGGCTTCTTTTACGATTGACTGGGTTGATCTCCTTGCAGGCCAAGGGACTCTCAAGAGTCTTCTCCAACACCACAGCATCAATTCTTCGGGGCTCAGCTTTCTTTATAGTCACATCCATACATGACTGCTGGAAAAAATTAGCTTTGACTAGATGGACCTTTGTTGGCAAAGTAATGCCTCTGCTTTTTAATATGCTATCTAGATTGGTCATAGTTTTTCTTCCAAGGAGCAAGCGTCTTTTAATTTCATGGCTCCAGTCACCATCTGCAGTGATTTTGGAGCCCAAAAATATAAAGTCTATCACTGTTTCCATTGTTTCTGCATCTATTTGCCGTGAAATGATGGGACCAGATGCCATGATCTTAGTTTTCTGAATGTTGAGTTTTAAGCCAATTTTTTCACTCACCTCTTTCACATGTATCAAGAGGCTCTTTAGTTCTTTTTCGCTTTCTACTGTAAGGGTGGTGTCATCTGTGTATCTTAGGTTGTTGATATTTCTCCCAGAAATCTTGATTCCAGCTTGTGCTTCATTCAGCCTGGCATTTTGCATGATGTACTCTGCATTTAAGTTAAATGAGCAGGGTGACAATATACAGCCTTGACATACTCCTTGCCCAATTTGGAACCAGTCTGTTGTTCCATGTCCAGTTCTAACTGTTGCTTCTTGACCTGCATACAGATTTCTCAGGAGGCAGGTCAGGTGGTCGGGTATTCCCATCTCTTGAAGAATTTTCCAGTTTGTTGTGACCCACACAGTCAAAGGCTTTGGCATAGTCAATAAAGCAGAAGTAGATGGTTTTCTGTAACTCTCATTTTTTTGATGATCCAGCGGATGTTGGTAATTTGACCTCTGGTTCCTCCACTCTTTCTAAATCCAGCTTGAACATCTGAAGCCTGGCTTGGAGAATTTTGAGCATTACTTTGCTAGTGTGTGAGATGAGTGCAATTGTGCGGTAGTTTGAACATTCTTTAGCATTGCTTTTCTTTGGGCTTGGAATGAAAACTGACCTTTTCCAGTCCTGTGGCCACTGCCGAGTTTTCCAAATTTGTTGGCATATTGGGTACGGCACTTTAACAGCATCATGTTTTAGGATTTGAAATAGCTCAACTGGAATTCCATCATCTTCACTAGTTTTGTTCATAGTGATGCTTTCTAAGGCCCACTTGACTTCACATTCCAGGATGTCATTCACCTACATTCTAGGTGAGTTGATCACACCACTGTGGTCGGACATGGACACATGTCTGTGTCCCTGTTTACCTTAGGGAGCCTTTAAAGCAGATTTCTAGGCTCTTCCCAAGGAGCATATGATTCAGTAAGTCTAGAGCAAGGCGCAGGGATCTCTGCCTGCACTGCCCTAATGTTACCAGCAAATTAAACCAACATCCTATTATAGTAACATCCTCTTAATGGCACCACCCATCGGGGGGAAAAAAAAATCGAGTTTTTTTCTCTGGAAACTTCTTCTTACTCTACATGTGACAGTCCTTAACTCACTTCATCTTGGAGCCAGTAAACATTGAGTAGCACCCCCAGCATTACCAGCAAGCAGACAGCCTTCCCACCATAAGAAGTGATCTGGCACTGGGGGCTCAGGCCCAGGCCAGATCTGGGTTGGAAGGCTGGCCCCCCTCAGCCTAGAAATGGTGGTTGGGGTATCACGGGATGAATGAGACTACCCTGCCCAAGCCCCTTAATGCACACCAAACACCCCCCTGGCTAGGCCAGCGGTGCGCTCAGCAGAGGCAGCACTGTTGTTCCAGGGGGGCTCGCTGAGCACAGCCTTGTTCTGGTGGGAGGTCCTCAGGGTCCTTGTACCCGGGCACCAGAGGCTAGGTGTGTGCAGGGAAGACCCCAGACCGGTGTGCCAACACAGGGGAGGGCTGAGGGTGGGAAAAGTAAGCAGCAGGGCTAAGGAAACCCTGATCACCCCACTTCTGGCCCCTCTCCACACAGTCAGGATACTGCCTGCCTGGGTGAGCATGCCTAACCAGCCCTGGGGCCAACCTCCATGCTCAGCCCCTGGGAGACCCCAGGGCCCTCGAGGACTCCCAGGCCTATCTATAGTTGTGCTGGGGCAGCTGCTCCTGCTTTTGGTTTTTAAGACATGGAGCCATTCCCTAGAACAATGAGAGTCCACTCCAGGCAAACATGGGACTTTTCGAAGCAGTGAGTAGGCCTCAGGCACACGTGTTAGGAAGAGACCCACAGTCAGCCAGAGAACATAACTGAGCACTGCCTCTGCATAAGGCCCAGGGCTGGATGACAGCAGACAAGGCCCACTGGCTGGAAGTGGCCGGTCTGAGTCTACACCCAGGGCCCCGGCACGTTCCTCCCAGGTGGGCCTTGTATCCCACAACCCCCGACAGGTCTCCCCTTAGGACAGGGAGGCGCACAGCAGATGCCATCGAGTGGTCCTGCAGAGACTCTCCCCCTATCTGTGCACGCTCACCCTGCTGAAGCCCTCTCTCCAGGCTCCTTCGCCTGTAACGTCCACATTCTCGGGTGCGGGAACTGGGAGAATGGGAGAGCTCTGCAGGGCCCTCAGCAATGCCTCTAAGTCCTCAAAGCAACAGCAGCCATGGAACACGGTTCAAAGCCGCCAGGTTACCGCTGTGACCTGCTGAGGGTGACACGTGGCAGGGAGAGTTGGGCGTTGGTGGCTCCTCCCTCATCCCTCGTCCGGGGTCCCTCTCTTTCCGGGACCTCACACGCGCCCTGACCCCACACGGACTCTGCCCTTTCCCGTCAGTCTGTCCTCACCTGTCATCAAAAAGCTGATGTCTGGGCCAACTGAAGAACAGAAAGCAGACTATACAGGCAGGGGTTAAAAATTAACAGGCTGCCCTGGATGAGGCAATGGTTTCTTAGAAATCGACCCTGAGAGATAAAATGAACTTCATCAAAATGAAAAACTCAGGCCCGAAAGGATACCATTAGGAAAGTAAAAAGATGATTGACAGAATGGAGAAACTATTTTCAAGTCATAAATCTCATAAGGGACTTTCATCTGAAATATATAAAGAACTCTTAGAAGTCAACAATAAAGACAACTCAAAAAATGGACACAGCACTGAAACAGACATTTCTCCAAAGACAGAAAAATGGCCAATGAACACATGAAAAAATGCTCAACACTCATCTTTAGGGAAATGCAAATCAAACCACAGTGAGACATCAGTTCACATCCCCTGGGGTGCAACTGTCAAAAAGATGGGTAATAGCACGTGTTGGAGAGAAGGTAAAGCTGTGACCCTCACACACTGCTGGCAGGAACTACTGATAAAACAGTGAAGCTTTGGAAAGAGAGCTTGGTGGTTCCTCAAAAAATGAAGCATAAAGCTACAGGATTTTACTCTTAGGTGTCATCCCAACAGAAATGAAAACTTATGTCCACACCAAAAATGGTACCCGCATGCTCAAAGCAAGACTATTCACAATGGATAAAAAGTGGAAGCAGCTCAGAGGTCCATCAAGTGAGGATAAACAAACTAAGACCTGTCCACATGAGGTCCAGAAAGGAGTGAAGTACTGAGACAGCTATGACACGGACAGACCACTAAACACGCTGCGGAAGCAGCTAGTCCCCAGAGGCCATGGATTACATGCTGCTGTTTACATGCAATGTTCAGAACAGGTGAATTCAGAGACAACACATCAGTGCCAGCCTGGGGCGGTGGGGGAGGGGATAGAGGCTGACTTGCTACTGTGTACGAGGTTTCTTTTGGAGGTGATGAAAGTGTTCTGGAATTACAGCACTGATGGTGCACAAACTTGTGAATATACTAAAACCCACAGAACTGTACACTTGTAAAGAGAATTTTGTAGTAGTGAATTAGATCTCAAGAAGAATTCAGTAGGCTGATTCAGAACCCATTCCAGGCTGTCAGTAGGAGAAAGGGACAGGTAGGAAAGGGACCACTTACACATTGCTTCTTAGCCTCATGCATGCATGTGTGCATGTTCAGTCATGTCTGACTCTCTGCAACCCCATAGACTGCAGCCCACCAGGCCCCTCTGTGTGTGGGACTTCTCAGGCAAGAAGATTGGAGTGGGTTGCCATTCCCTCCCTCCATGGGATCTTCCCAACCCAGGAATTGAACCCATGTCCCCTGCATTGGCAGGCAGATGCTTTACCACTGAGCCACGTAGGAAGCCCCTTAGCTTCATACAGGTAATGCATATTTATTGAAAATTTTCTTCACCGACAATGGTGAAATCAAGACCCAAATTACAAAACATGATGGCAGTTGATACTTATAAAAATAAAGCAAAGGGCTATGTTTCACAGATTTGTGCAAGTTTCTTTCAAATCTCAGTCTGTTCTTTCATCAAAAAGGAGATCGCAGCATCTGTGTTAGTCCTCATGATGAAATAGTAAAAAACTGCATTCCATTGACAAAAAAAATAGCTTTGCTTCCAAACAGCACAAGTCTTTAAAGTGACTTTTCCCCAACAATAAATATAGAAAATAGCCTTTATGGAGCACGTCTGGCTTGGTCAGAGCTGCTTCCTCCCCGATAGCCTTTAGACGTCGTCTTAGTCTTTGGTGCATGGGCAGCCGGCGAGGTCTGACTCCAGGCTGCCCTTCAGGGCCCTCCAGTGGCCCCAGCCCCGTGCAGCACAGGCTCTCAGCTACTGCAGACGCCCAGCTGAAGGCTTGAGCCCTTTCGAGCCGGGGCCCCTCAGACCCCACGGCTCCACCCGCCCCGTGGCTGCCCGCGAAGGCGCTCCCCGGCTCTCACGGCCGGCCGGGGGGACGTCACACCGAGGGGGCCTTTGGCGGGTGAACTTGCTGCACGAGCTGTGGGCGTTTCACCCTGGGCTTTCTCCGCTTCGGCCTGCTCTTGGCCTTGTTGATCTGCACCACGAAGAAGGCCAAGACCACCATGGCTCCCAGGAAGGCGAAAACGGGAATGGTCTGGCCCACCTCCTGGTTGTAGCGGCCAGGCATGATCCCTGCAGGACAGTGGGAAGATGGTCAGTCTGACAGCTGCAACCAGCTGGGCTCATAGTGACCCAGAGAAAGGAGGAGACAAAAGTGCCGGCCAGCAGGGAGGTGAGGACGGCTGGTCTCACCGCTGGGAAGGCCTCCCCCAGGTGAGACCTGTGGTGGGCAACTGAGCATGGCTGCTGGTGGACCCTTGGGTTCGTGCTGTCGTCAGCTCTGTAACTGGACAACATGTGTTCTGGGTTCCAGAACACAGGGCTGGACCACATGGGACAGGGTACCCCTTCCTGATCCCTGGAGTTTCTCTGGCCAGTTCCTAGACCCAGGAGAAATGCCCCCAGGGAGCTATAAAGTCATGTAAGAGCACAGGGATTTCCAGAGCAGATGAGGGGCCCACACTCTGCCAGAATGACTTGATCCCATCGTCCCAGATAAAGGACCACCTGCCCCCGACAGTCTAGCCAGGCCAAAGCCATATCAGGGTTGGGGGCGGGGGAAGGACATCTGATGTCACTTGGGGGAAGGGACACCCCCAAAATTAACTGGGCATCCCAGGTTAGGGAAGTCCCATCCCAGGTGGGCTGGGGCAGAGAATCGGTGGAGATGTCTGGGTTGAGGATTCAGGGCCAGGCTGTGACAGATGAATATCATAAAATAAATTCTGATTTGAAAATTCAGATAGGATTTTCTAAGAGGCCACAATGGATTGATCCTTTAGGTCTGCTCTGGCCTTGTGATTTGTACCAGGAAGAAAGCCTGGACCACTGCTGCTCCCAGGAAGGCAAAGACAGGAACGGCCCGGCCCACCTCCTGGGCAAAAGGGAGAGGCTCTTTTGAATAAACCATAGGATGACTCAGCCCCACAATAAAGCACCTAGAACTGACCTCCAGGAATGTCCCAGGCTCCACTCTCTCCAGGAGACAAGGGCCTCACTTGAGGGCGATTCGATCGGAAGTTGGGCAGTACCACTTTATCCAGGTCAATGGAGAGCAACTTCTGGTGTTTCCAAAGGTTACTTCAAGAAAACAGATTCAAACAAAATAAACATAAGCAACTGTACTGGCCCCAGGCAACGGAGCCAATTCCTAAGAAACAAAGTGATTTAAACAGAAACGTGAACTGATGTCCCATCTATGTCTATCTAAACACAACTTACAGAAACGTGAATTGATGTCCCGTCTATGTCTATCTAAACACAACTGCGGATAACTGAGGGGCACTTCCAGGCCCCCAGGCGAGGACGTCAGATTGAGACCTTATGCACAAGATGCTTCTAGAGGGTCTATAACACCACCAACACGAGACTGTCTTGGCTCCAACCAGGAACACGACCCAGCAGAAAATGAGGAAACTACACGTGACCTCTGAAGGAGCTGGTGGACAGCGGCAGTGGACACAGCCCGGCTGGAAGGACCAGTCTCCACCATGGGACAGCAGAGCCATGGGCACCTACTGTGATGTGGCAAAGGAGGCAGACCTGGTGCTGGGGGCCAGCTGTCACCTTGGTCCTCAAGGACACTACGCGCAGGAGGGAGAACGAGGCAGACACCCAAGTAACCAAGCATTGGACAGAAACACGGGAATAAAGGAGTGAGCATGGGCCTTGCCTGAGGGCTCAGGATGATGAAGGGAACACATGTGCTTTGCAAAATGCACTGGACTCGTTTCGACTGTATCATTACTCTCAGTACTAACTCTGAGATGGGAAGCACATGTAACTGAGGAAGAGAGGCTGGTACACAGCCAAGAGCAGCGTGGGAAGACACAGAGATGAGAGCAAAGAGTGCAGACGGAAAATCTGAAGACCGTTCTGGCTAAAACAAGGGAAGAGAATAAAATATGCTTGCAATTATGAATTCCCCATTCTGCTTCTTATTCATGTGGACCCTGCTGGCCCATCTCTTACTTTGGCCAAGTGAGAGCAGAGAGTCGAGTTCTAGCAGCAGTCAAGAGGCAGGTCAGTGGGCAGCCAGGAGATGCCAGCTCCATAAAGAGGCTTTCGGATAAGCTGCTATCGGGCACGTCCATCTGGGCAACTGCTTGGACTATAACCTGCTCTATTTTATATGATTTCACTTTGCTTTTCAGTTTCATCAGTCTGGAAATTAAACTGACAATGCTAAGTTACGGAATCGATGCGTTTAAGCTTTATAACTCTGCAGGTGAATATACATGGGGCTGTCTTTTAACGCTCACAGCGCTCTCCTGTTCTGGAATTTAATTACCCCACAGTGACCCTTTCTTGCTGAGCAGTCGGGGTGACAGAGCTTCACACTATCATTTGAGAATTCCACAATGTCCCGACGGGAGGACAGGTTAGCCTCGCGTGGGGCTCCTCGTAGGTCTGACCTACAGCCACTCGTAGTATGGACGCCCGGGAACAACACCGGGAACTATATCCAGGTTTCAAGGACGGAGTGAACACCTGCACTCGGCACTAGGCTGACGACCCTGCCCTTTCCAGGGCTGACTGTGACGCTCTGACATTGTTTTGCATCTCCTCAGAGATTCAGAATCTAGACCCAGATCTAGGTCGCTGAGGACTGAGAACAATTTCCAGCAAGAAGTGAGATAAAGGTGGGACCTGGTGGGTGTTTTAAGAAGAAGGAATTCCAGAGAGCAACAGTGAAAATCAAACTCTAGGGGCTGCACAGCAGCAGCACCCTGATGGGCCAGGCTGGTACGTGACGGGCTGTCTGATGGACACGCAGATCTAGGACACTGTCACCTGTTCTCAGAGCCCAGAGCAGTACCATGGAGAAGTGGGTTTCAGGAACCTTTGCCGACAGCGACTGTCCACTGAGTGTGAACTGCTGACAACAGCTGGAATTAAAGTCTGGTTTGAATGTTTGGATAATGATAGGTTATAAATAAATGAGATATAAAAATGGAATCTTATCAGAAAATTTTAAATGATGGCGTGTTAATTGGAATGGAAAAATACTCAGTAATTAAAGTTTCAGGAAGAAACTGCTGACGAGGAGACAACGTGATGAATCTCCAATGCCGTTTCCTATCAAGCCTGTTCTAAAGATGACATGGTCAGTGAGAGGTGCACTCAGGGCTTCTGTTCATGATGACAGTCAAGCACAGGAAGCTTCTAGGCCTTCTGCAGGCATCTCCCTCCTCATGGTTCACCGTGTAGATGGCAGTCCCCGTGTCCTGCCACACCCCCCCCAACACTGTACATGCTGAGACCCAAGCAAAGTGGGCAGCTGGTAGGGGAGAGAAGGCAGGAGCCCCTGGAGGGGAAATGGCCGCGTGTGTGGGGTGTGCTGCCCGTGAGGGAGACAGTGGCTGGCAGCACTGCTCAGAGGAAGAGGAGCTGTGGGGGGCCGGGGGGTCTCCCACACCCATGCCCAAAATATGGGGCCCTGCGTCACTGTACTAGGACTGCAATCCTCCTCGCCAAAGCAGGATCTCCTGCTGGGGCCAGAAATGCCAAAGAGAGAAACAGGAGAGGAATGATCTAGAGAAAGCAGGAACCAGTGGACTGAGCTGGCTCTTCTGCCTGAACAGAGAAACAGCACAGGTCACTCAATTTTGGCTTCTAAAAGGAACTGACACAAACAAAGAGCTCAAGCTTGACAGCCAGATGGAGAAGCAAGCAGATCACAGTGTCTAGGCCTGTCACAGTCTGAGGTCACTTTACCAGGGACAACACCCAGCACGGGGTGAGGGCATAAACGTGACTCCAGGTCGCCCCGGTGAGACACAGGAAGACCCCATCGGTATTCCAGAATCAACACCGCACACAGGCGAACTCAACTCCCAAATCTCCAGCTTAAGAAGTCAGAGCGACCCTTCCAGGGACAAGATCACAGCTTTTCAAGCAAAAACCAAGCAAACTTCACCAGAAGGCTAATTACCAGAGCTCTTTTTATGCATAATACCACCAGGATGCGTGATTCTAAAGGTCAATACGGGGGCTCGCTAATTTAAAAACCATCACAAATGACAAGCTAGATTTGATTATTCGATAATGATGTCAGTAAAATTCCATTCTCTCCTATTAAAAAAGAAGCAATGAATCATAAATCCAGCAGAAAAAGTGGAAAAGCACAGGAGACACCAACCTGGGAGCCGTCTCGTTTAAAGGCTGTGGCTTGGCCCACGACAGGTGCGGACAGGCCGGCAGTGCGCGCGCCTCAGGGCCTCCGAGCCGGGCCTCCAGGACCTTGGAGTACCGGTGCAGGTGGTTCCCTGGGCAGCACCACAGACAGGCCATCGTTGTTAGGAGGCGGGGAAAGAGACTTCGTTAGTTGTTACCTCCTCTAAAGTGGCCACGCTGCACGCACAGCAGCAGCCGGGCCCCACATGCCCGTAATCACACATACGTGCCTACACTCAAGGAGTCTAACCTGTAGATGCACTTCATGGAAACAGCATCTCTTCAAATATTTAATGCTCAGACCAAAAAGAAAATCTCCATTTTCAAAATTCCAAATTCCTTTTGTTTCTCAGATCCGTGCTGCCCCGTAGCCACTGCCCACCCATGGCTACTGAGCAACTGAGAGGCTGGGTGCCACACGTTTAAATAATAATATTCTGGGGACTGGGGCTGTACAATTTTATCACAAGAACTTCCCGTTTCTTTTTACTCCTTAAGTGCAGCCAGTAGAAAGGTCAGAACTACACCAGCTCACACCACACGTCCATGGACAGCCTGGGAGGCGGGCCTCAGGCTGTGAGGGCTCGCAGACCAGGGCTCCGCTGAGTGGCCTGCCGCTGAGGGACCTGGGCCCATCTCTTCCATGGACTTGGAAGAAGTATCTGCTTTCCAGGTTCTAAGAGGACTCAGAGAGTAGTCCCTGTGAAGCCACCCTGGCCCAGCGCCTGGTACCTAGTGACTACGCAGACCTGCTAACCACTCCTTCCCAGAGCCCCGAAGCCACGTCGTTTCAAGAGCCTCCACCCTGGAACCCCGACCCCTGAGGCCGCTCACCTTCCATCCTCTCCGGGGCTGCCGAGCCTGCTCCGCTGGGGGGGCGCTGCCGAGCCCCCGAGTGGCTGAGGCTGGGGGGCGTCACCCCATACGACGTGAACTGCAGGAGTGCATCCAGGAGCCAGAAGCAGTCTGCAGGGTCAGCAACACACTGCTTAGGAAGTAGACTATTTTAAAGCAGCCTCTACAGGAAAACTAAAGTGAGCCCCGAACAAGGGGGAAATGGGGCGGGAAAAGATCAGGTCCCAGCACGGCCCTGCGTGAGACACTCATGTCATCACGGTCATCGGCTGCCCACAGGGCCTCCTTTCAAGGCCACAGGCTCAGCCAGGCTGGCCCACAGGCTCGGGGCTGCACGAGCTGCCCAGGCACCCCCAGCTCTGGGCCCCTCATGACGAGGATGGGGGGTGGCCCCTACAGGGACAGCAGGACCACAAGGCAGCACGGGAAGAAGAGCTGCTTGAGAACGGGGGGCCTGCCGAAGAGGGGAGAGTAGAGCTGACCCCAGTCAGCGCCCGCAGGCTGTCCTGGAGGAGGGGAGAGCCTAGATCTCAGGCGAGGGCAGAGCCAGGACCACCACGTACGTCCGGAGAAGTGGGCTCAAGGTCAGTGCAAGTGCAGTCTAGTGGTCTGGGCTGCCCTGAGTCGGTGGCCCCAGCCACAGAGTAGGAAGACAGTTCTCCTGGGGACGTCACTGCAAGGCCTATGCCAGGCTGTGCTCAACAACCCCCTCGTGGGGCCAAGTGGATGGACTTTCCTCTCAGGAGACCAAGGAGCTGCACTGGCTAAACCTGGATCACTGCCCCCACCAGCTTCTCCCCACGGCTGCCACGTCCCCCAGAACCAGCACGGACAGAAGAGGCCCACAGAAAGGAGAGGGGATGGCAGGAGGCGCCTGTCCCCCAACAGAGCCCGAGTCAAGTGCTCACGGCCCTGAAAGCTCCTCCAGGTGGCCACAGGGAGTGTGGGACAGGACAGGCCCCCGACCACTGACAGGGCCAATAAAGACGCTTCCCAAGACCTCAGGTCTGCAACAACAGTCTGTACAGAAACAAAACATTCATCTTCTTTCAACTGTAACTTTAACCTTCACTTTTGATTTTTATTAAAAAAAAAAAAAAAAAACGAACAATATTCTAATGCTTTATGTGAAATGCTAGGAACACATAACCACTTAACATTCACATCACAGAGAGGGCGCAGGGAGAGAGACAGGGGGAGAGGTGCACCCTAGGCAGGAGGTCAGCTACGCTCAAGCCACCTTGCCCCTTCCCATGAAGCCTGGTCACCACCTGCCCATGAGGACACGCCTTTCCCCGCCGTCCTGCCCCCGAAGACTAGGTTCTGGTTCTGGTCTTGTCGTCTCCCCCCAGCAGAGATGGAACACTCGCACCCATCCACCCCTCCTTTACAAAGCAAGAGAAAGAAAAGTCTGTGTCCAAGCTCATCCTTCAAGTGTGAAGGACTCATCAAGAGATGCTGGAAAAGAGGGGTGCTAAGGACTAGGTGCCCCCTCTCTGCCACCCCCTCACGCCCAACAATGATACCACACACCCCTCACAACAGCCAAAACTCCCAGGTCTGGCATGAGGGCCAAGTGCCGGGCCCGCAGGAAAGGGGTGGTCAGATGTGAGAGTGGGCCTGCAGAGTAGTGCCAGGGACACAGACGCCAGAGAGGGAGTCGGAGAGGGCAAAGACAGGTAAACGGCCTCCCACCCACACATGGTGGGTCTGCCATCCGCCAGCCTCTGGAAGGCCACGAAGTTTTGTTTTGCTTATTAAACACGTCTGGCCCAAGATACCTATCGAAACATCCCAAGCAGCCTCTACCTGTTCACCAGCACCTCCTGGGGGCCTGTTCGGGGACCAGGGCAGAAAGTGGGAACGTCATGGCCACTGAGCCCACCCGCTCAGCTGCACCACCGCTCACCCTTCTGCCGGTGACTGTCGTCCAAGCAGTTGGAGTCTCCATACAGCACGACACGGCCGCCGCCCTCAGCTGGGAGCTGGTACAGCCCCAAAATGGGGACGTTTTCAACCACCACCGTTTCCTGCTTCAAGACCTCCAGTCCTGAAACAACACAACAAAACAGGAGTGAGAACTTCCGTGGGGAAATGAAGCACTTCCCAGCTGCCCCTTAACTTAACATTTAGTCCACATGACAAAACAGAGAAAAAAAAAAAGAAAAATCACACCAAGATCTAACATGCAGTCACAACAGTGCACTTTTAGGAGAAGAAAACAATGTATAAAGTGCCACTAATTTGGGTTGTAGCGAAATTCGCATATGTATATCCCCATAATCCTCCTTTTCCATTTTTACTTAAAGTGGTGATACATGGTATTCACAGTCCTAAAGGCATCACTTCTCTCTTTTCATCCCCCAAGCACAAATTTTCGTCCCTTCTTCTTATGCTGAAAGGCTATGTCTTCAGACTACACGCACACAAGCGGCAGTGCCCCTCAACACACAGGTACCTATGCACACAGCTATACACGCTGATGCCCAGGCTTCATGTTTAGTAACAAAAGCTACGACAATGACACTCATCTTTAGAACACATGCCCACGTATTTCTGATTTAAGGTATCTGTTACATGAGCCTCACAAACAGTACAAATGCTCCAACAGCAGAGCCTCTCGCCTCTGCCCAAACCAACGACAATTCACATCAACTGAACCAAGACGACACTGCACAGACACCACAGCAGCTGCTGCCAGTGACAGCAGCCCATAGCACAGTCTCGGCCCTGAAGCAAACGCAGCCACACACTGAGATGACGCAAGTCTGCATCCAGCGTCTACCACGCCGGTCACTCTAAAACATGTGGCTACAGGAACGCAGAGCTTCCTATTCTCTGCGTATAAGCCCCAGGAACCCTGCGGAAGGAAAACAGGCTTTTCTTTGTCAGAGGGAGAGAAGGGCAGTGAAACATACGAGGCAGGGAAAGTGCACACAGCACTGCAGCCTGGCCTCGGGCTTTGACAGTTTTGTCTCTGACAGCAAGGTCCTTTTTGATCCAGCATAACACGGTTTTTAAATTCCTATTTGTACCCGCAAGATTATTCAAGCAACTTAAAGCCTGTTTGGAAATAAAAAGCCCTTTAAAAAGGATTCCAAAGTAATTAATCTTTATTTTCAGACTAGCAGAACACCAAAGTAAAGTATGCACCCTTAACCTACTTCCTCTCCCCCCAGAATGAAGAGCTACCAGACAGCAAGAGGCTAACAAGGAGTCCACGGCCTTCACCTGGGACCTGGGGGCGGAGGTGGTGTCTAGAAGCGACACGGCCTGGTGAACAATGGAGCTCAGAAAGAATCACTAAGCCTGTGCCAGGGGACTGGGAAGACAGGATCATACACGTGCTTAAAAGTTAAAACATAATCTTATGAACACAGAACTACTCATTGACTGACTTTTCCTTGACTGGATGGAAGGAGCCCCTTCCAGACAACAAAGAAGTAAATTTCACCTTGCAAGTGCAAACACATGAGTGAGAAACCCTGACTTGTCATTCTCTATTAATGAAACTGTCCCTGACTTCAACTACAGAAAATGACAAACATCACAATGAAGGGGGCCTGCCATTCTGAAACACGAGAGAAACATCAACCTGCATGAGGAGATGGACCCAGTCTGCAAGTGTCCATCACGCGGCCATGCAATAACCTCGTAGGGGAGAGATGCGCGGTGCGAACCCTGGCCCAGGAGCGCAGGGCTGCAGGACGACCACCCTGGGCAGGATGGGGGGGGTGGCGCCTGCAGGAAGGGCAGAGGCACCCAGGCTCCCCGGCTCCCCTGCACCCGGTCCGCTCTGTGAGCCAAGCACGGTCACAGCACCAACGCTGGGGACACAGCATGGCTGATCTTCCAGGGTTAGAAAAGAGCAACTAAAAGCAAAGACCTTTCCTCCCTTCTAATTCTTCAGAGAATTTTAGGAGATGACTTTGTATTACAATATTCTTTACCTTCACGTAGTTAAGACATTCAAAACAGTCAACATTTCTCTAAAATTTTAGTCATCTGGCAATCACAGAGTAGAACAATTCATAAATAGTAACAAAAATTTCAAGCAACTTTGAAGGTAGTTTAAAAAATACAGAAAAACCCCTTACCAGTACCCTCTTCTATATGAAAGTCAACTTACTTTGCAGCGCTCACTACCCACATATTCTAATTATCAGCAAGAGATGGTTGAACCTTCCTAGGTACCTCCAGAACCATCACACAGACGTCTTACCTGAAGTACCATACACACGCTGTGATGAATTTTTTAAAAATCCAAACTGCTAATGGAGAATGGATTTCTTTTCTGGTGATGAAAATGTTCTGGGACTAGGTGGTGGTGATGACTGCACAATTTGTGAATATACGAAAAAAGTGACTGAACTGTGGACTTTAAAAGAGCGAATATTATGGCAGGTGCCCGCATGCATGCTAAGTCGTTTTAGTGGTGTCCAACTCTTTGGGACCCCATGGACTGTAACCCGCCAGGCTCCTCTGTCCATGGTGTTCTCCAGGCAAGAAAACTAGAGTGGGTTGCCATGCCCTCCTCCATATGGTAGGTGATTTACATGTAATAAAACTGTGATTAAAAATTAAAAAGAAAGAAAAAGAGAAACCAGAAAGTATATGGATAGCATATTCTGTACCTTGGTCCTTAAATGTCTGTGTTATCACGATGCCATCTTCTGGAAATTTAGCAATGCTGCACCCCGACGCGTAATACACTAGAATAAACAGCCGTTCAGTTAGAATCTGGAAACACTGAAGGCATTCAGCAGCAGCTGCTTATTTACCTGGATGCACGCTTTAAACATTATGTATTTACTAAAACCATTTCTAATCTTAAGAGAGGAGCTACTATTATTGCCTGATCACACAAACTACAAGTAATAATCTCAAAATTCAAGCTAAATTATGCTATTAATCTAAGGTTTCTGGGCAGATTAAAGAAATTGGAGCTGTCAGACTTGGGACAACCTAAGTCAGAAAGAGCAGTTAGTGATAATAATGCTCAAGATGCTGTTTCAGAAACTAGTCACCAGAACGAAGGGGGACAGTGGGGTACTTGTTAAGTGAGGTATGCAACGTTATTTCATAAATAGAATTTCATAAATCATGAGGGACCTGGGCAGTGTTCCTTATTTGGGAATATATAGAACACAAAGAACCAAAACTAGGAATGCTGACAGGAGGTATTGCATCTTACAAATCTGGACAAAGACTAGGGGAGCACCCAGAATTGCAGGTGTCTGTGCAGACACTGCACAGCTCTCTCCACAGGTCTTGCATATTTAGGTGACAGCATGTTATTTTCTCTCGCTCTGAAACTCAAGACTTCAAAGTCGCACAGCATCTGCTAGCCCACCTCTGGGAACGATGAGACCTACTAAAAAGCAAACACAAAACCTTACTGTCATGGTTCGCCAAGGTAAAGTCCCCTTCGTACAGGCCATCGCTGAACGCCATGTTCCAGACTGAGAGCAGCTCGTTCAGGGCTGGGACGTTGGCTCCTCCGGTGTCCGGCATCCACCACTGCCTATGACAGGGACAGGGCCTTCGTGAGGCACTTGAGGCATCCCATAAACCCATCATATCTTGTGAGAAAATCGATTTCTCCCACCAGAGGCCACTCCATCCACACTAGGCTTCACCTAAAATTAACTGTCCGGGTTTGAGTAACAGCACAATGTAAATGCTCCAACCAGTGTACAGAATAAACCGAAGCTCAATTTATTTCATGAAATGCACCACATTCAACATAAACACACTGCATATACAGCCTAGACCTTGAGAGGGTCAGTGAAGGAAGAAGGAAGCTTACGAAGTTCAAGTCACAGACTCTGAAGAAAAACCATGTATCATAAGGATGAGACATTCATAATACACTGGAAATTTGTCATCCATAACCAATCTACTGCAAGGCTTCTTTAAATAACCGTTCTTTTGGTGCATTTAAACATATACAGTAAACGAGAGATGGAAGAACAGAAAAGAATAAACAGAAAATTAAGGCTCCAATGTCTTAAGATCAACAAAAACAATGAACCCTTTCAACTAGAACTTGGTTCAATGAGCAGCTGACTTTCAAGAACATCTCTGCCAAAGGAGAGCTTGCCCTAACCAGGTGTCTGAACCTGCCTGATGGCCAGAAAGGTCATCACTCTAGGTCTCTGCTGGGTGGGATTTAATTCCTATAAAGTCAAATTTCTTATCCAAATACCAATTAGTGTCAGTACCTCGTGTTTTCATCATAAAACTTGACTTTCCTCATCACGGATGTGTTGTACCAGTCACTGAAGACAATGAGTGAGAGGCCGTTGTCCACGTCCCTCCGCAGCTTGGCCACCTCCTCCGGGAAGTACTCCTCCTCACTGTCCACCATAAGCAGCGTTCCTGAGGGACAGGGGCGAGAACGGCCAGCTCACCATTCCAGACATGTGGTTTACACCCACCTCATATCTCCAGTTACCGGCTTCTAATATTTTGTCCTGTATCCCTATTCCATGTCAGAAGGGGGTGTAAAAGAAAGGATCAGGGTCTGAAAGCACGTGGACACTGGCCAGCTGTGGCCTGTTTCACTGGTGATGACCTACATGAGGATGTTTCACTTACTCAAAAAGAAGCAAAATTCTGTGCTAGAATTTCTTTTGATTAAAAAAAAAAAAAAAAAACCAACAACTTATTGACCAGAAACGTATTAATACGTATTTTGTTACTTGAACATTACCAAACAAAATGTTCCAATTTTCACTTACATAACAAATCATAGGCCACAGGCGTTACTTTCTGCAAAAATCACCCAGTCAATAATGTTGACGCTAATATAACGAAACTGTACCGATGTCCTTGTCCCCAGTGATCCTGAGAGTTTCACATTTCAGCTGAATGTCAGGAGCACAGACCCTAGCCTGCCTCCACCCGTCCCCAGCCAAGCAGGGCAGCCTGCCAGCACCTCGCATCGCTCACCGTACTGATTAGCATCAAAACACGTGAAGGGGGACCCAAGGACTTCGACGAAGTAGCCCATGCTCCTCAGGTGCTGGTACATGTCCCTGAAGTTGGTGTGGATGTGGTCACCGTTCCTGAAACAGAGGAAGCCCAGCACTAGCCCTCCCAGTCCTTCCACGGATTGAAGGCCACATGGCCGCGGGGTTCACTTCCAAAGGAGCAGCTTCACCGCCCAGACGGCTGGTCCACTGGCATGAAAGCCAGCCTTTCAGACCAGCTTGCCCTGGGCTGCATATAAAGTAGTGATAACAGGAATTACCCGCATAGCACAGACATGAAGAAGGGAAAATGAGAAGATATAGCCAGACATGTTTCATAAAGTGCGCCAAAGCATCACTTTAGTGGTGGCACAGATGTAAAAGGCCAGCAAGCAGCCAGCTGTGCTGCACAAACTCAGCATGGGCATGCAGAGGTGCTGGCAGGGAACCGCGGTGGCCACACAGGCAGCCTTACATGCCTGCCACGGGTCACCTTCCCTCCCACCCCAGCCTGGCCGGGGAAGGACAGGGCAGGGTTTGTGGGCTCACCAGTCCAGAGGGTCGTTCTTCATCCTCAGGTTGTCCCGGGGGAAATAGCCAGGCGGGTAGCGCAGGTTGTGGTACTGGTCCCAGAGGACGCGCTTGCTCCGGGGAGGGGCGGGGATGATCTTCACCTTGATCGGCAGTTTCACTGTGGACGTCTGTTCTGCACCACTGTTTGACTGAAGGAAGAGAAAAATTCTGAAACACCCCTTCTGCTCAGAAGAAACGTTTTATGCCAGAAACGTGGCAGCAAACAGCCCACAGCCTCTTCACCGTGTAGGCGGTGCCCCCAGGTGCTCGCCAGCCAGGACCCACATGGCCGGCGTCTCACACCCGAGTGCCCGGCGCTCGGCCCATGCCCACCTTCCCAGCAGCCCCCCAGGCACACGTACGTCCACCTCTGCCGGGGAAGCCACGGTGACCATGACGTGCCCCTGCGCGATGCCTTCCCAGGAGGCAGCCTTCTTGGTGACAGAGATGGAAATGGCCAGGTAGCCGGACCAGGGCCATAGCACTGAGGAGTAAGAGAAAGCGACCTCGATGTTGTCTCCGTGCTGCGGTAAGTAGGGCTGCCACTCGGGCTGCAGGAGGAAGAGGCAGAGGCCCGGGTGAGAAGCTCGGTTCCCAACTCACCCACGTCGGTGTCTGAGAAACACTCCAGTAAACAGGCGAAGTGAAATGTACACAGACACGGAGCAGCCTGTAACCAAGGCCGCCCGGGCAGGGTCTGGACCATCACCCACTAGAAAAGCCTAGAGACACTATTTTTGACAAAACACTTATTTTGACAAACTCTAGTTTTAAAGAAAAATTTCCTCCCCTCCAAGCTTTAACAAAGGAAGGGGTGGGGACAACACACATGGTTTGATAAAGAACTTGTTTCTGACAGATAATTAACATAAAAGAAATGCTCACGTGTGGGGTTGGATCTCAGCTGTGTGCTTAAAGAACCAAACTACTTATAAGGAATAAAATAATAAAAAAGACATGGATGTAAATTGTGACCAATCAGATTCCAAGGCCAGTGATTGGGCAGGCAGGGGGCCCAGAAGCCCCAGAAAGAGCTGGCCACGCTGTGAGGGAGACCACCCACCAGGCTCTCCAGGCTTGAGGAAGAAGGGAAGCCTGAAAGGGGAGACAGACAGTAGCTCTCACAATGAACCAGTACTTCAAGCGAACTCCCTCACAAGCCAGAGAACAGTAATATACTTCCCAGGAGAGTAAGCATATTAAAAAAAAAAAAACCTGTGAAAAAGAAGAAAAATATTCATGGGAAACAACATCAGAGACAATGAGAAAGGACAGGGATTTTGAATAAGTTATTTTGAGACTGCTGGTTAACAACCGAGAAAAAAATGAACTCTCATCCATCTCTTATAACACACATCAGACTGACTCAATACAGATGAAAACATTAAATATTTAACAAGCATAAAAGAAAAGTGAGTTGAAAATAAAACTGAAATTTTCTTATGTTTCTGGAGAGATGAGTATCTAGTTTTTGAAACAGAAGTAATCATAAAAGATGAAAATAACAACTACATGAAAAAGTGAAACTTTTACCAAACCACTCCCTTACCCCAAATTTTTAAGCCACTTCTAATATTAGAGGGACAAAAAACCAGTACTTTGGGCAATCTTTCAGCATGACACACAATATTGGTGTGAAGATGACAAGGACAACCTAGACTCTAATGAAAAATGGGTCAAGAAATGAAAAGCTAATTCACACAAGAGAAACATAATCAGAAACAAACATGCAGATCCCCACCTTATCAATAACCAAAAAAGTACACATTGAACAAGGTACCCGCTATCCCCTGTAGATTTAAAGTTATAAGAGGAACCACATAAAAACAAAAGGTTCACCAACTGACAACGTGGGGTCTATCCACACAATAAGGCATGAAAAGGAGTGAAGCACTGACACACCTGCAGGGCGGAGGAGCCTCTTTTAAAGACACTGCACTCAGCGAAAGAGGCCACTCACAAAGACCATGAGATGTATGATGCGGTTCCTAGGAACCGTCCAGAAAAGGTAACTCCATGGAGACAAAGTGGATTAGGAGCTGTCAGGGTCTGAGGCGGAGGCAATGGGAAGTGTTAACAAGGGTCTCTCCTTCAAGTGATGAAAATGTTCCAGAATTACACAGTATGAGACTTACATAACTACTTGTGAATATAGTAATAACCACAGAAATGCACAATTTAAAAGGGCAGCATTAAAAAAAAAAAAGGGCAGCATTTCATGGCATGTGAATTTTATCTCCGTTTTTTAAAATTTCATGCAATGGGGAAAAAAGAATGTACCACCAGACACCCTCACTCTGTACCCCATCAGTGGCAGCCTCAGGTGATGGACCTCTTCTGGAAACCACCTGGTATTATGTCCCAAGAGCCACAGTAACACTCCTGTCCTCTTACTTGGAATTCTAACCCAGGGAAATTATGTTAAGAATATAATTCAGAACAAAAGAAAACCAAATATACAAAGATATTCTGTGAGGTGTTTACAGGTGAAACCACCTTGTTCAAGTAAGAATAGTAAGCAAACTATGACTTAGCAGTTCCACGTAATATTAAACCATTAACATTAGCGCTTATATACAATAAAATTTTTAAATGCTTTAATGTGAGAACTGAAAAAACAAAAAAAAGACTAAATTTTTGCCTACCCACACAAAGATAACTAAAAATACCCTTTTCAGATAAGGGATAGAAAAGATTCTTTTTTTTTTTTTCCCCCCTCCCAGGCAACTGACTTTCATTAATCTCACAAAATCAAAAGAAACGTACTTTCTGGGGATTCCCTATCAGCCTGAAGGTGCCTGATCTCATCTGATCTCGGAAGCTAAGCAGGGTTGGGCCTGGTTAGTACTTGGATGGGAGACCACCTGGGAATACCGGGTGCTGTAGGCTTTGGAGAAGGCAATGGCACTCCACTCCATGGAAAATCCCATGGATGGAGGAGCCTGGTAGGCTGCAGTCCATGGGGTCGCTGAGAGTCGGACATGACTGAGCGACTTCACTTTCACTTTTCACTTTCATGCATTGGAGGAGGAAATGGCAACCCACTCCAGTGTTCTTGCCTGGAGAATCCCAGGGACGGGGGAGCCTGGTGGGCTGACGTCTATGGGGTCGCACAGAGTCGGACACGACTGAAGCGACTCAGCAGCCAGTGGTTAAGACTGTGCTTCCACTGCAGGGAGCTTCCCCTCAACCCATGGTCAGAAAACTAAGACCCTACATGATACACTGTGGCCAAAAAGTAACAAAAAGAAGAAAAAAAAAAAAGTACTTTCTGTGATAGCTTCCTGAAAAGTGAATTTCCGCCATCAAGACATTCTGCACCAATCCTGGTGGCCCAGTGGTTAACAATCTGCCTGCCAGCACAGGGAACACAGGTTCCAATCCTGGTCTGGGGAGTTTCCGTGTGCCTCAGGGTAACTAGGCCTGCGTGCCACAACTACTGAAGCCTGCACGCACTGGAGCCCGCGCTCTGCAACGAGAGGAGCCACCGCAATGAGAAGCCTGCACGCTGCAACCAGAGAGCAGCCCCTGCTGGCGGTAGCTAGAGAAAGCCTGTGCACAGCAACAAAGACTGAGTACAGCCAGAAATAAATAAATAAATAAGAAAGAAGTCAAATAAAGGACTCAGAAATGAAATAAAGCAAGGATGAAATAGTGTTGATAGGCACTGAATCAATTTAAATACACTTAAACAACTACAGTAATTTGTTACAAAATATGACTTGAATTTTTTTTTTAATAGTGGTTCTGTTCATGTCTGAGGCTAAAACCATTTTCTGTTCTTTTTCCCTATCCTTTATTGTTGTGATAATGTTTATATAGTAAGTGTAAAACAGATTATAAAAACAAAACTTAAATAAAGACCATACCTTCTAAATACAAAAGCCCATGTGTACTCATTAAACAATAAAATAATTACAAGTGGGCCTTTAATTATCAGTGATTAACTGTTAAGATGAAGACTCAAATGCAATTAGCTGATTCAAGAACCAAACTCAAGATACCAAGTACAAGCATAGCAAATTGGTCTCATCACTGTATCTCTGACTTATCTGTAAAGGCCTCAGGAGAGAACAAACCACTGCTTCCCATCCCCAGCCGTGGACAGGAGGAAGTCTGGGCCACATCTAGGTCCCCGCCAGCCGGAGGGCAGTCTCACCTTGTCCACGATCCTCCCCGTGACTCCCATGCCGTTGAGGATGGTGACGTTGACGATAGTCGGCATGCCCCCATAGTAGATAGGCTGGGAGCAGTAGGGCCACATGTAAGGACACTCGGTCAGGTCGATGTAGCTGGGGCTCAAACTGAAACAGACAGGACAGTGTTGCAGCAGACAGAGTCGGAAACGGCAGTGACGCGACACAACCGCAGGAAAGCGTCGTCAGGGCGGGCCTGAGCCTCAGCCCGGGTCCGGGAACCTGGCCTCACAGCACTCCCTGCGGCGAGGAGGCCTCCAAGCCAGCCGGCCTCGCCCGCGGCACAGTGGCGTGCGTGGGCATCACCTCTGCCCCACGAGCCTGGAGCCTGCAGCTGGCGAAGAACAAGTGCATGAGCGGCCCCAGGACAGACCTGGACTCAGTCTCAAGTCACGGGGCAAAGATGGCCTTTTTAATAACTGGACCTGGAATAAATGGGTGGCCATTTGGTAAAAGATAGAATCAGATTCACAACTCACACCGTACATACTGGAGTAAACCCCAAATGGAACAGAGTCTCAAGTAAATAAAAGAAAGCAAACAAGTAGAAGAAAACGGGTGAGTCTCTCCTTTACCTCAGGGCATGCGCCTCAAAATCCAGGGGCAAAAACAACAACGGACAAACTAACACAGCAGTTGAAACAAAAAAGACTGCATGGCCAGAAACACTTTTATGACAAAAGGCAGCTGACAAACTGGAAGAAATACCTGCAGCAAAGAGTTACTTGCCCTAATATGTAAACAACACTTAAACCAAGGAACGAACACCCCAGAAAAAAGAAAAATGGGTGAAAGAAATGAACAAACACTTCACAAGAAAGATACAGAAAAAGTTCTTACCTACAGACAGTGTTTAAACTCACTCACAACCTGAGAACTGCAAATAAAAGCAACCCTGACACAACTTCCCATGTGTCAGACAGGCACGAAGTGCAGCTCTGGGCAGACAGGCCAGAGGTGCCCCTGGGCACCCTCTGCTCACAGCCTGGACCCAGCGACCCTGCTTTTAGGAATCTTCCCTGCAGACACACCTCCAACAAAACTAGGACACATAGACACAAGCAGCTTAAAATGACAGAACGCTGAAAACATTTTAAATGCCCGTATATAGACGTGTACTTGAATACGCAAAGCTATCCACACTAGGCAGCTATAAAAAAGGAGACGCGAGATCTCTGTGAATGGATACAAAGTGATTTCCAAGATACCTCTACATGAAAAAAGTACAAAATAGTATTTACAATAATGTATCCTTCATGTAACAAAAGAGATATATAAGAAGACAGATATGTATCTGCTCATTTGTGAAAACAGAAATTTAAGAAGGATAAATCAAAAACACCCGGCCTTGTTACCTGTGGGGGCGGAGGGGCGGGGAGCAGAACAGAGGGATGGGGGGACCACACCTGGCCAGGCGCACTCTGTGCAGCTCAGACCTTAGAGTCACCGTCCTTTCACAATGCAATACGTAACCAGCTGAAACCAACCAGAATGTAGTGGGAATCCAAAAAGAAATACGCATACTAACCAATGAACTCAACTATACTGCAAATAAAAGGCAAAATCAGACTGCCAGGGCCTGGTGGGGAAGAAAAGAACAGAACTGAGGCCACTGACAATGTGATTACGTTCTGTAAGTCTAAAAAGAACTGCCCACAACCGCCATCCTCTGGGGAGTAAACTCGTGTTCACCAGGGTACAAGTTACAGCTCTAAAACTTTCCACGTGTGCGTCCTAGGACCGAGTCAACAGAGACACGGTGAAGAGCGACAGCCAGGCTGCCTGCTGCTGGAGAAGGACAACCAGCGAGAAGACTCTGAGGGCCGCGGTGGGACGGGAGACAGGTGGCATCACACAGAGACAAGGCACAGGAGTGTGCATGCGGACACTCGCCAGCTCGGTCTGCAGGAAGGGCCCAGAAACAAGCAGAAGCACAGGCGCCAAGAGCACACCTGGAGCCAGGTGTCCATTTCTAAACCCCACTCTCCAACTGAAGGACCAGGGCTGCTTGGACAAAGAACTGATACCCACAATGGGCACAGAAATGCTGCCAGTGGACAACGATAGAGACACGCTGAAAAGACACAGGAGCCAAACGGAAGGAACTCCAGAGAGCCAGATCTGGGACGACAGGAGCAATGAAATAAACAAAGACATTAGTGGATTATAGTCAAGAGTGAAACGAGGATCTCTGTCCATGCTGATGTAACTGAAATAATAAACAAGAGAAGAGGACAGCGCTTCCTTACAGCAGAATTTCAGTTAATAAATGCACAAAGAATGAGAGAAGCAGAAAATCGCCAGGGGCAATCTCTATATAAGAACCATTACAGGAAAGAACCATCTAAGGATACTAAACGTAGTGACGGAAGGTACGGTAAGAAACAAGATCATCTTCAAGCGTGCACCCGTAAGACACTTCGCAGTCACAGAGAGACAGAGAGCCCCTGCAGTGGACACCTGGCACCGCTTCTCCTGCTGCCCAGCCCTGGACACTCTACCACAACTGTGTCAGGGACCGAGCACAGCGGGCACCAGAGCTGGCCCGCCCTGGGGACTCAGCCTCCTCTAACAGGGACCTTGATTCAGGGATTCTCCGGGATGAGGATAGATTTCAGACCTGTGCTGGCGTGAGGGTCCTCTCCCCACTTCTCCTGCCTCCTCCCCCAGGAGATCTCTTGGCGCCCGCTTCCTGGAGGGTCCAGCCTGACACATCACCTAAACCTCAGGATGCAGGCAAGCACCGCCAAGAACAAAAGGGCACTGAGCCAATGAGCCCAGCTGGAGAAAACCAGGGACACGTGGCAACTAACCGCAACGCCGATGCTGGCCTGGATCCTGGACCAGGCTGAGGACAGGGTGGGGAGAATCTGGGCGAAATCCAAACACAGCCTGCAGGTTAGCAGATGGTAATGCATCACTATTAACTGCTAGGCTACGTGGCGTGTGCGATGGTTACGTAAGATGCCAACATCGGAAAAGCCAGGGCAGGGCTGGAGTCCTGATGTACGATATATAAGAACGTCCATATGATTATTGCAAATTTCTCTAAGTTTAAGGTTACTTCAAAAAAAAGTTTTACTAAGTAAAAAAAAAGCAGGAATTCATTACTCTAAATCACTGACATTACAAACGGCAGGATGTAGGGAAGTGGGGAGCAGTCCTGGTGTCCCAGCAGAAGCAGCAGCACGAAGCTCCCCAAGGCCCCCAAGCCTTGTTGGTGGGGTGGGTTCTGTTTTGAGGCAAACAGCCTGTGCTGAGAAAGCCCAGGAAGAGGAGAAAGGCGGGAACACCAACCTGGCCTGGGGCTTATAGCTGTTGAGGATCTGATAGGCTCGGAGGAGATCCAGCTTGCCGTGGCCTTGCTCAAACATGTTGACACCGGGAAGCCGCCGGGCGGACGCGATCAGGGCCTGCTTCATGCTGGCTGGGTTCACCAGTTCACGTTTCTGGACTGTGCTGGGGGGAGAACCACATATTTGCTCATCTGCTCTTAGCAAAAGAAAGAAAACCAGACGATCCCTAACCCGTAGTAGTGCAATCACACAACCTCCAACCTTGCTCTGTATCTAATGGGATCTTCAGTAAAACTCGTGTAAGACAAAGGCAAATATGCTCATTTCTGCTCCTGTCTCGGGACTGACCACTTACCTCCTTCCAAGTGGCTGTGAGAACACGGACTCTGGGCTCACACTAACTGACCAGGAAAACATATTTTCCTACTAACTCAATACAGCTGACCTCAGAGGCTGCAGGTAGGAGTTACAGGTTCCTGACAGGTGGACGCAGCCTGGCTGGGAGAAGGGGAGGGTGGAGGTGGGTCCAGCAGGCACTCGCTGCTGCGTGGCCTAGAGGCATGGCCAGGAGGGAAGCCCACTGCCAGCAGGCCTGTTCTGTCTGGAGACCTGCGTGGGGTGCGCCACCCTGGTGGGGCGGGCCTGGTGGGGGCTCATCGTCAGAACACAGCTGGACTCAGGCAGCAGTGCCCAGACGCTCTGGCTTGCTTTAGAACACCAGCATTAACACATGTGCGTTTGTGTGCCTACATGCTATTAATTCAAGTAAACTCTGACTGCCTAAGTGCAGAGAAGAGACCTTTAGTAAACAGTAACGAAAATTCTCTCTCCACAGTTGCTAAGTATTTTTCTTCGAGGATGGCTGCTCTTGGAGTGTTACTGTGTTTTTTGCTAACAGGTCTAGATGGGAATCTGACTTCAGGAGATGTGAGGAGAATAAAGTGGAACTTTTGGCAAAAACAAGAACTGCTCACAGCTCAGCCCAAGGTGGATGCCCTGCCCCTCCTGCTGACAGAGCAAGACCAGGCCGCAGCTCCAGCTGCTCCCAGGGCTCTAAGGCCTGTGCTTCCCTGTGGCCTGGCATCTGCACGAGCTGCTTCTCACACTAAAAAGCACTGCTGACCCCCCAGAGGTGCTATCCCTGCTGCAGGGAGGAGGAAAGCGAAGCGGTCCTCCCCACTGAAAGCGTCATCCTCAGAGAGGCTGTGAGGCTGGGAACGGAAGGCACCGAGGACTCGCCTCCCGCCCCTGACGGCAGGAGACCAGACAGCACCCCCCCCCCCGCCGCCCCGGCAACGCCCACAAGGACCGTCGAGACACAGACTCCTGGCTGCTCTGCAGACACGGGCCGAGGCTCCGCAACAAGCTGGCCAGTCCCAGGAGTCAGTTCCTGGCCTGCTGCCGCCTACCCCTCCCAACCAAGCGACACTCACCTTACCAGCAAGGTGACAGCACCAGCCACCACCGGGGAAGCCACACTGGTCCCCGAGAGGGCCCGGCACCCCCCTTTCACGCCCGAGCCCCGCACTCCAGCACCGTAGGTGACAATGTCGGGCTTCACGCGGCCATAGCCTCCAGGCAGCTCCTGTAACAACAGCAGTGTGGTCTTCATCAGGCCCCCACGTGGGCATACAGCCCTGAGCAGTTATGAGTGAATGAAACCAGAAACGCCATCAGCTAAACAGCATAGCCTGAGCATGGTGCTGGTTTTCATCTGAAATTCACTGCAATTCAGAAGAAGCTTAAATGATCTTACAGAAAATAAAATTATTTTTGATGTGTTTTTATAATGACCAGCATAATGCAATGCTCTACAGCATTTAGAAAATGAATATCTAAAATTTTGCTAACATGCAAGACTGGAAACTGATTTATAGACAACTTAAAAATTAGAAATATGTTAGAAAAATCAGCAAGTTAAAATTAAAAATTAGGAAAAAAAAAAAGACACATTTTCTTAATAAGGTAAAAAGTTACATATGACTGACATTTCAATCTATCACCAGAAGGGAAAGAATGACTTAGAACGGTCAGTGTAGCCATACAAGTAGCCTAGGATAAGATTTTAACTGAGTACTCTCTTAAGCGTCCCTGAAACTGGGGGAAATGAGAATTCCATTGGCACTTATGTTCTGGAAGAAAGGACACATGTAAAGTGAAAACTCCTTCCTGGCCGCCACACATGAATGGCCCCTGGCCCTGCACGCATGGGACACTGAGCAAAGATGTCTTCACCTGCAGCTTCGCACATTATTTGGGAACATTTCTCAAAATGCCATTAAAACACCTGCCTCAATAAAGACCCAGGACACAGCAGGTGGGTGAGAAGACCAGGAGGACAGCGGGTACAGGTCAGGGTGCCCGGCTGCCATCCAAGGAAGCATCTGCTCGGACGGAAGGGTGAGCCAGACGCATAATTACAGCTCATGGAAGTACACACACATGCATGTGCGCACACACACACTCCAGCAGGAAAAGAGCCCCGCCTACCCAGGTGGTCATTCCCCGAGAGGAGAAGCGGGCAATGTTGTCCTCAAAGTCGATGCCGCCCACTCCGATGACATCCATCTGGTCAGCAGGGTTGTTCAGAGTCCTGCATCGGGCAAAAACACAAGGGAAGAGGACCACTTTAAATGAAAGATTCAAGTCAGGGCGAAGTCTGAGTCTGCAGCAGGTGCTCCTGTGACACGACATGTGGCTGTGGCCCTGGCCCGCGCACCGCCACCTCTGCCGGCTCAGTCTCCTCACACCTGGGCGCCCTCTCCTCTCCTTCCTTCCTGCCCTGTCGGCTTCCCACCCTCCCGCCCCAGGCTCACATCTCCCTCTACTGCCAGGCGTGAAGGAACACGCCCTCTGAGCTTCACAGGACCAGTCACCGTCACAGCATCACCTATGTACGCGCCCTCGCATCACCTCCCAACTGCTGCAAGTGCGTCCTCCTGCCTCCCCAGCTTGAGTCCAGATCCAGCAGAAGGAACTACAGCCACAGACGTGTCCCTGCCACCGTCAGAAACAAAGCTCTCAACTGGTCTTGGGTAGCTGTCCCCTCCCTCACAGCAACCATGGGGGCCACTCATCTCTCAGCAACCTGCGCTCCTCAGGGAGACGACACAGATGCACCAGGGAAGACCGTGCAATTCTCCCCAGCACCTCAAGGGCACTAGATCGACAAAGAAATGATGGTGAAGGGGGGAATGACACAATCGCTTACACTATGGAGTCAAGGTGGAAGTCAAGACGAAGCTGAACTTTTTGAAAGTATAAGACCACCAGTTATGGAGCTTTGTCTATTTCAGCTCCACCACCAGTAAATGAACTCCGGAACCACAACTGGCTGCATGCAGCTGAAATGACATCAGCAGGATTCAACTGTTTTAACCCATGGAGTCGATCCTGGCACCGCCTCCTAGATCACCCACCACCAACACACTACCAGTCTGGTCGTACAAAGGCACCACAGTGATTTTTCAGTTGGCTGACAGTGAAAGTTTACAAATTTCCGTGACATCAGAGAGCAGAGATTAGAACAGAAATCACTGGCAGAACTTCCCACTGAAGCTAGTACCAAAGATTGCCACCTTCCTGCCCTCCCTCTCCCTGCAAACCCCACACTTTGTGAGCGTTAAACCCTTAACATACAGAGGAAAGCATTGACAAAGCTCTGCTGGCGCTGAAAAGGGGGACGTGCAGCGTAGACTCCCAGGCACTATGAAGTCCAAGTGTCAAGGGGGCCACACCCCAGAGAGCTCCGGGAAGGGGTACCCGCGGGGACAGATCAGGCAGTGCCAGGCCTACAATACACAGCTCGGCTTCTTAGTGCATTACGGTCACCCGACCTGCCCTACCCAATGCCAGCAATAAGCCACACCTACTCAGGCTGTGCCCTGGTGAGCAGGTACCACCCTTGGCCCGCCCACCAGCTGGTGGACTCTGGATCCCGTGAGGCTCCGTGGGCAGACACCGGGGCCGCCTCTCCTGGGATCCTTGCTAACACACTGAGCATGAGTAGCTCTCTGATTAGAGGCTCCCACATGTGACTGCCCACAGGAATACAAGGATTTCAGAAGAGTGACCAGCATGTGCAGAGCAGTCAGGATGGCATGTGGAAGAGCTGGTATGAACGGAAAGGCAAGCCAAGGGTGTGGGGGCAGCAGAGGCAGTGAGCAGCAAGAGCAGGTGACAGCGACAGAAACATGGGGTCCCCAGGGAGACCCAGGGAGGAGCCGGACTTGGGGGAGATGTGCACAGGAGAGTGAGCAGTGAGGCCACAGCTGTGGAGCTCTGCCTGGGCCGGACCAGGCCCCTCATCCAACTTCCTAAGAAAGGTGTTACTGGGACACAGCCACGCCCCTTGCCTACACACACCCACACCACCTTCACACTATCAGGGTAGGTGAGCAAGTGCAACAAACACCATGTGGCCCACAGAGACTCCGCTGCTTACTGCCTGCTGCTTTCACAGAAAGCCCGCCGACTCCAGGCTAGACTACAGAAGACCCTGAAACCCAAGGAGAAGCTGAGATGTGACCAGGCAGTAACAATCCACCGCAGATCCTTAGTTAGGGAAACTGCCTGACTGCATTTTAACAACAGAAACACAGAAAGAGGAAGAGAAAGGAACAGCTACCACTCACAGAGGCTCAGTGTTCATGGTGCTTTCCCTTGGATGTCTCATTTCATCCTCCAGCCACCACCCTGAGGAAGGTCTCGCGCCCTCTGGAGCCACATGGGGTGGCCAGGCCTCAGGAAAGCAAAGGTCCCTCAGCCTAAGGACAGTCAGACCTGCCTGGCTCCGTCCCACATCACCCATGCAGGGAAGGGAGAGCTGGGGAGACTGAAGGCAGGAGAATGGGCTGGAAACCGACAATAACCTGGGGCTGCTGAGCTGTGGATGGCTGGCCTTGAGCAGGGACATCAGAACTGGGGGAGGGGTAAATGGAGAAGCATGAGAAAGAGAAGACAAGAGCGCCTAATGAGAGATGGCTAAGTAACTGGTGTCTGTCACAGCAGAACTCAGTTGGGGACATGTTTATGCCACTCACGCTCATGAGTCACAACCTGGACCCCCACAAGGAGAGTGGGATCGATGACGGAACTGAGGCTGGAACCATGACCTGGAGAGTCATTAATTTCATGGAGTTCAGCCTAAGCCTCCGCCCTGGACAGTTTCACACGTGCTGTCAGGGCTCCCGAGGCCTGCTCCATGCAGCCACACAGCCAGGACGCCACGCACGCAAGCTTTGCGGGCATGAGCATACAGCCGTGCCGGCGGCTCTCCTGGACCGGGGCACGCGGGGGCAGGACTGAGCGTTCGGTGCTTCCCCTGCATCACCGCAAACCCCCTGACACAACACTGAACTGCACCCATCCCGGGACATTACTAGAGACACTAGCTACAGAATAAAACTCGGAGCTGTAAGCAGAAAGGAAATTCGGATCTCTAACAGATACCGCCTGTGAACCAGTGACTAATGTCCCGGATCTCCAGTCACTCTGAAGTGACCTGATTCACCACACAACTGGGCACAAAGGGACCTGGCTATGACACTGCTCTCTGGCCCCTCCGATCTGATCTGATCCTTCCCGTCTGTGTCTGTCATGCCAGCCTGCACTTTGTCCTGTTAAGTTTCGTTGTATCCGCATCTTTTCCTAAAAAGGCAGGCGTCTCATCTCACCTACCTGCTCACCCTGTGCCCTGTACACAGTGGGCCTCAAGAAATACTGTGGAGCCCACTTATTTCTGGTAGATTTACTCTCCTGACTGCTTGCAGGAGTAAAAAGAGTAGAATAAAAACATTAGGCCTCCAAATTGCTATTTCCAGTAAAGGTGAAAAAAAAAATTAAATAGAAACAAGACTGTCCTTGAGTCACAACTGCTGCAGTATGTGGGTACCTGAGACTCATTACTGAGTCTTTTTTGTATGTATTGAAAAGTTCCACAACACAAAGTTTTAGATAGATACAAACAGGTACAGAAAAATACAGAGACAGACAACAATGCTGCAGTTATTTCAAGGAAAAAGATACCTCTAAGGTTATTCCTATCAGAGATACTTACCCATAAAGAGGCCCGTCATTGCCAATGGCAGAAACCATGATGACATTGTTAGCTGTTAATTCCCACACCTACAAAATTAGCAAGCATTTACTTATGAAAGGACATCACTTTTAGACAATCAACGTATAACTGTCCAAAAACAACTTTCAAAAACAGAACTAAAGCATAAGAGATCCCCTGGAAGTGCAACATCGGGCCAGGACAGACATGGTACGTCTGGCAGCCAGTGTGTCAAGAAGAGAGAGTCCAGGACACAGGTCCCTGCGGCACACAGCAGACCTGGGCTTTCCTGACACGCCCAGAGAAGACGGGCCCCGTGCTCAGGTGAGAGGCACCAACACGGCGCCGTGACCTGCTGCCCACAAAAGTCTCTACAGCTCACGCCCTCAGAGCTGTCCCCACGTGGCTGACAGAGCCACCAGCATGCCAGACACCAAGCAAAGTGGGGAGCGGGAGAGCAGGAGCCACCACCCAACCAGCACGGGCCCCTGCAGAGACAGGTCCAACCTTGTCGACGAAGGGATGGTCCATGAAGTCGGGGCCGCCAATGCTCAGGTTCAGTACGTCAATCTTCTTCAGGATGGCGTAGTTGAAGGCGTCCAGGAACCAGGACGTGTAGGAGACCTGGCCGTGTGAAAACAGTGCTTAGGTGTTGCAGGGGAAGTCTCCAAATACCAGATTGCCAGTGGCATGAAGTAGTCACGTGAACTTCAGAAAGAGGTCCCAAGAACCACGAAGGCTCTACCGTGTACACCACTACACCCAGAGCCTCCGCTCCTCGGGCCTGGACACCGGGAGGGCGGGGTCCCAGGTCCTGTCCCGCCGGGTCTCACGTCCAGCACCTTCCTGACCTTACAGCCCGCCCGCCCGCCCAGGGGA
The DNA here is from genome assembly GCF_055505025.1 of Bos grunniens. Taxonomy (NCBI): domain Eukaryota; kingdom Metazoa; phylum Chordata; class Mammalia; order Artiodactyla; family Bovidae; genus Bos; species Bos grunniens. The sequence goes on from NC_141182.1 coordinate 10,551,489, forward strand.
GACCCCAAACTTCTAGTTGCCGCTCTTGCAGAAGGACGTGTCCTGAGACACATCTATTCAGTTAAGTGTTTCCAAACAGTTTAACGTATTTGTTTAATATTCTTTATTCCTAAATAGACTGAATGTCATTTCGCAGAATTATTTCTCTGATAGTTATTATTTCTCTCAGCTTCCTCACAGAAGTTAAATTACTTCATGTACCACCATTCAGGTGCTTTATAAGATACAAAATTAAATAGAGTAGAAAATAATAGACTGAAAACAATGGAGTAAAGTGCTGGAGGGAATAAAGACTTCCAATCCAGAATTTGATACTCAGTTAAAATAGTTTTTTGAGAATAAAGATGAAATAAAGATATTTTCAGATAAACTAGAGCTGAGAGAAATCATAGCTAACAGACTGCATTACAAGCAATACTAAAGGCATCTCTTCATGCTGAAAGGAAATTATACGATGTGGAAACTTAGACCCACAGGTAAAAATAAAGAGCACTACAAATTAAAAGCGTGAATGAACACAAAACGTTAAAAACAGTGGAAAGAGAATATGATTCAGAATTATGCTTTTTAAAGGCTTTTTTTAAAAAAAAATACAGTTATACTTGCTTGAATATGCAAAAGAAAGTCTAGAAGGAGAGGATATAAGAAAAAAAGAAAACATCACATGGGAGACTTGGGGAAGTGAGGTAAAAACCTGCGGGATGGGAGGGTTGGGAGAATTATCCCTGTGTGCCCTGGATATTTGTGAATTATGTATTACCTGGGCAAAAATTAGACTTTAACAATAAATAACTAACCAGGACTCTCCCTCTTTCCAGTAACGTTTCCAAATGCAGAGCAAGGGAGCAAGCATCTAAATCCTCCTGACCCAACATGATGCTGGGTGCTGGGCACACAGCGACCCTAGTCCAGCAAAGCAGCAGCAACACAGACGTGGATTAGTCTCAAGTACAAGTGTGCCTGAGGCGTGGTGGACAGGAGAAATGGCAGGTCAAGGAACCCCCCTGGAGCAGGGTCTTTGGTGTTCTGGCGAGGCTAGTGAAGGGGGTGGCGGGAGGAGGGCAAAGTCACATGCGGGGCCGGGAGATGCTCAGCATCACGGATGTGCATTGCCTTTAAACCAGCACTTCTCTTCTGAGTTTCGACTTTTCACATTTTAAAACCAATTCTTTTAAGTTTTAGGGGCCCTCAAAACACATACCTGGTTGTTGGTAAAGACTCTGAAAATATGAAGTTCTGCATCGGGAGCAAATCCCTGGCACTCTCTCATGCTGGCTATCACACCTGCCACGAACGTGCCATGGCCCAACCCTGCTGTCCGAAAGGAAAAATCATGAAGCATGGCTGATAACGTGGGCCATCCATTCAAACAGACTCGTTCTCCAAGTCCAAGACAGAGTCCCCAGTGCCTCTCCAGGGCCTCCACTCAGAGCCTGCACCTCACCAGCCCCACCTCGGGGGCCAACAGCTTCTGCTCCCCCGCAACAGCAAGGATTCCTCCCACCAGGCAACCCCTCTCCTCAGTCACCTCCCAACCTCCTCTGAGATAGTTAGAAAAGCTTCTGCCAAAGGCACAAAGCAACTTGGGTTTGTCTGAATAACTGTCGTATACAGACTATTTAATCATTTACACAGGAAAACCCCCTCAGCTGATAAAAGGGAGGATGGGAGCGACCAGAAACGCCCCTCAGGCCCCCGGCCACCCACCGTCGTCCAGCGTTCGCTCATTGGTCCAGTTGGTTCTCTCCTTCACGTTTTTGAAGTGGGGGTGCTTCTCACTTAGCCCAGTGTCAAACACGGCAACCCTTACATTAGTGCCTTATTCCAAGAAGAGAGCAGAATCGTGTTCAGAAAAACCACTGTTCTGGATTTTTGTCTATAAAATACATTCCTCGTTGGTACCCACACAGAACACCAGGGGACCCAGAGGCAAAGCCTGCCCACAGAATGCCCACAGTAGGGAAATGCCCGGGGCCTGGCTGGGCTGAGGCCAGAGAGAGGGACAGCTGAGGATGGCCAACACCAGCTGCTAAGTAAGACCCACGGACACACAGAAAGTCCTTCTGGCCATCCCTCAACTGTCACCAGCACCCGGGCGTGAAACCACCTCCCCCAAATCCTCCACTGATGATGGACTGTCCTCTTCAGGCCATTTTCTCCAGGCTCCATTCCCCTTAGAGGGGCCCTGGGGGTAGTGCAGAGCTCACTCATAGGAGCGGGGGGCGGCTCCTCCTTCTGACAAGGACTCAGTGCTGTTCACTCATGACAACAACTCTGCAGATACGAGCTTTCACCCACATGCAGGGAAAACCACACTTAAAGGAAAACCACTATACCACACACTTTCCTACAATAACAAGTCTATTTCCGATACTGGCCAAAAGGTATGTGCACAATGTGAAATATGATTGATACTGTCAGATCAAGAAATTCTAGAAAATATGTAAGAAAAAAATACAAGATACTCATATTATTTAAAAGCTAACAGGAGTAAGCCTTGATATGTAAATGTCTTTCCAGTAAGAGAATTGTTTACATATCAATACTAAACATTAAACAATCAATTTACAATGAAACAACCATCAAAGTATATTGTTTCCTTTTTTAAAATGCACACACAATACTAGAAAATAGCTAGTGTGGGGGAAATAAAAAATGCTTTTCTGATGATTAGAGAATTTCTGTTTTGTGAAGCTATAAACCAAGAGGAAATCATCATTTAATAAAATGTCAGTCTCCCGAGTGTTGAGTCTGAGCAGGGGTAAGGTCTCTGGGTCTCTAAGCCAAGGAAAAATGGAAAGACACCAAGACAAACTGTGACGTATCAGGGGCCAGAGACATGAGTTGATGTTTAGGATCCAAAGTTCCACATCAGTGAAAACAGGAATTTTCTGCCATGATTAATCAGTAAGAAAAAACATTTGATTGGCTGAGTTCCATTTGCTAAGAAACAGTCTTTAATATTGTTTCCTGTTCTGAAACAAAAGATCACCATCTTGACAATCACTCAGCCATACTGCACACAGGCCACTGCATGGGAGGATGTGCTCAAATCAAGGTGACATCTCTGGATCTGACTTCCTTCCCTGGGAAATGACAGAACTCCACTGGACTGCCAGTCAGCCCTGGCGTGGGCAGCAAGTACTGTGCCTGCTCACGTGCAACAACAGGAAAGAACATGCCCTGACTACCTCAGAAACAGTAAGACACAGTAAGTGAGCAGGACTGGACAAATATAGGAGCTGTCACCCATACGTAGGACAAAGGGACAGCTGAGTGCGTCCAGCTCAACCTGCAGAAGGACAGATGCATGAGGTGGCACAGCCTCAGCTACGGGTGCTGGAGAGGGAGGAGGCCTGCCCAGCCCCCACGCCCACCTGTGTAGCCCATCTGCCACAGCACGTCAGCCTGCAGCGTCTGGGCGACCTGGCGCGGGATAGCCCTGAGCAGCCGCCGACTCGAGTGTCTCCCAGTGGCGTGCCAGAAGCCGGAGCCCAGGGAGAGGCTGGCCCTGCGCAGGGGCCGTGAGGACTGCCACTTCTGGCTCCAGCGGGTCTCGTTACAGGGCGAGCCGGGCTCTGCTGCAGGCAAGGAGAGAGAGCAGATCTCAGGATGTGTACCGTCAGGGGACACTCCTTCCACCGGTGCAGTGACCCCCTCCTGAAATCCCCGTGCAGGAGAGTGACACTCTCTCCCCTCTGCCAGGAGGAACTTCTCAACCCTTACATTCACAGGACATTATTTAGCCACCACATTCTTCCCAAACAGTTCTTTACCTGGAATCTTCTAACCAATAAGAGGGAGGGAACAACTGATAAAATGATTATTTCTAAAGAGATAAAGTCAGTTTTGATACTGAAATTGAAGAAATGCTTGGTATTTCACCAACCACTTATTCTCAATGAACCAGAAAGGGGGTGGGGGGGAGGGCAGAGTGCAAGAAAACGTGCACTAAGCAACGGCGCAGCTTCTCCGTTCACCGCGTGATCTCAGACAGGAAGGACCCTGTGATCCCCGGACACCTCGCTGCGACCTTGTCCTACTGTGACCTGTTCCACGTCCTCAGCACGAGTATCTACGAGGACATCGCCCTTCAAAAAACAAAACACCTACACAGGACTCAGGGAGAACTGCTGGGGGTGACGTTTTACATCTTGATGTTGTTGGTGGGCACCTGACTGCACTTTTATCAAGACCTGCCAGACTGGGCACTAAAAGCATGAATTCACCATCTGTAAGCACTTGTTCTTTAATGGAAGAAAAAAGTAGAAATATCACAAGGGTGTCCCTTTACCTTTCAAAAACCATGCTATAAAGAAGAAAAAAAACATATTTCAAACCCTTCTCTACAGGACCATCTGTAATACTACTGAAGTTCTGTTTCTAAAGGAAGTTATTATCTCTCTCTTTCCGGTCTCACCAGGCTACACCCATGAAAATACAAGGACCTGGAGAAATACACAGTTGCGTCAGTTCCATTAAGTGACTATTTGCACACTGCAACTGAGACGATTCTGCACTGACCCTCCCATATTGACTCCGTGCCTTCAGTCAACAGCCGGGGAACTGACAGAAGGACAATATTCAGACCAAGGAGGGTCTGCCAGGCTCTCGCTCCAGCAGACCATACTACACCCAGAGGGCTGAACTCGGTTCTGGCTTTACTCGTTAGGAGCAATTTAGAGAAAACGGGACATATTTGCAAGCAAGCCATTAAAAGGGTAAGACCAGGTTATATGAGTAGCTCCTGAAGGAACTGGTATCTATTATCCCAGAGACAAGTAACAGACAGGGACACCAAGCTGTCCTCGAAACGCCTCACAGTGCTGTCTCATGGAAATCAGGTCAGCTCTGTCTTACAGCCCACCGAGACCAGGGGTGGGATCCAGAGTGTGACAGGTTCCGACCCTAAATAAAGCAAAGCATTCTAACAATAAAGCCACAGAAAAATGAGTTGGTTTTTTTTGCTGCACCATGCAGCATACAGGATCTTAGTTCCCTGACCAGGGATTGAACCCAGGCCCCAGCACTGAAAGCTCAGAGTCCTGACCACTGGACTGCCAGGGAACTCCCAAAAATGAACATTTAACGTCTGCTTATAACAGCCCAAGAACTCTGCTAAGCTCTCTTCACATGCACTATTTCCTTTCACCTTCAGAAGAACTCAGGTGGGTGGCATCATCTCCATTTTCTGGATAAGCAGAAGCTTAAAGAAAAGATGCTCACCACAGGTACCCACAGCTCATGACCAGAGGAAGAGATACACTATGTCCTTTCAGGGCAGCCCAACAATCTGAAACCATGCTGGAGAGGGTACAGAAGGGGACCCCGAACCATGAAACTCTATGCACTTCCCATGCTACCACATTTCCTAAAATATTCTGCAGCTCTCTAAAGAATAAAAAGACACAAGGCACGCATTTGGCTAACTGCACAGGTCTGATTTGTTTTTATCTTCATGGATTGCTTTGAGGTGACTGCTTTTCAAAGAGAACACAGGAAACATGGACTAATGGAAAGAGCTCTGCGAAGTCAGACCCCCCTGAACTCCGCAGCTGGCACGCGAACTGGCTTGTCCCCTGGGTGTGGTTTTAAACCTGAGAGGCTCTCGGGCCTCATATGACAGACATCTTATTTCGTTTTCCTTCTAATGAAAGAAAAACAATAAGCGATAACAGCTATTATCTATTTGCTACCCCAGTTTCTGATGAATAGGGAAAAACCCTTTCCCCTTTGGTAGTACACCTGCTTTGGAAACTAGCATATACTGATCTTCAACTAGTTATCTGAGAAGGAACTTCTCTCCACAGGCCTGTCGTAAGGACTCGGAGAGTGAGCCCTAGAGCTGAAAGGGACTCAGCAAATTCCTTCCATCCCCGCACGAGCCCAGCTTTCAGCTTCAACAAGCCCAGCCGAGGCACGATGGTGCACGGTCAGGAGGGTCTGAGAAAAGCAAAATGAAACCCAAAGAAAAAGCATTTTGCCAGATGCATCCAAAATAAAAACACGCACTGAAAGACGCAAAACGCAAGCAAGGAGACTCGAAGACACCATCTTAGTTTCCAAGCGAGAAGGGGTGTCAGGGCCTCACAGCCTGAAGGCTCTGAGAGAAACCTGGTGAAAATCTCTTCCCACACAACAGAGATCATTCTTACTGCAAACTTTTGATCAGAAGCACAAAGTCTCTTTTCTGGTTTTTTTTATTCCTGCTGAGAAAGTGTTCACAGCTGATGAAAGACGGGGTGTTCACTGTACTATTTCTCAGATACTGCCCTGTGTGAAGACATACACCCCCTGTGCTTCCAGCACAGCAGAAATGCACACAGACCAGCCCTCGGGAGCAGTACTCACCCTCTGTGTACTTGAGGGAACGAAAGACTTTCCGCTGGGGCGTTACCCGCTTGATGTTCGGATGGTCTTCGAGAGTCAGCAGCCCTGCCTTCTGTTTCTCATTTATCTGAATCACCTCAAAATCACTAGGGTAGTCACTGGATGGATTGTTTCGAGGTATAATTCTCCAGTTGTCGATTGCACTGCTCTTCAGGGCGCTTGAAATAAATGAATTTCTAGCTTTGGCCGTAAAGTATCCATTGAAAGCCACAATGTACTCTGAAATCAATGACCACAAAATAAAAATAAGAACTTACGAACCTATATTTTGACATTATACAAGACTATAGGTAATACAAAGTTTTCCTGGTAAAAGAAAACATATATATCATAACACCTACAGCAGAAAGAGCAGTAAACAGACTAGCTTAAACACCCTGGATGGCAGTGTCCAGAGCTCTGAGCTAAAACGATCTGGATGAACCCCACTGATCACAGGACACATCACTCAAAACCAGACACCTGAGCTCTTTTTCAAATACCGAATGTTAAGAGAAGTTTGAGCACATGGCAGAGAAATGCACGTAAGGTTTCAAGTAGGAAGGAGGAATTCAGAGAAGTGAAGGCTCTCTTCTTCCTGAAAACTTAACGAAACTTAGAACAGATCATATAAGACTCATTACTTAGTTATTCACAACTGGTCACATAAACTTTCAGCCTCTCCAAAGTCCCCACCCTCACCAGCTACAATGACATCTGTCCCATGGAATCCAATTTTAGGGAAATAATTCAGAATGTTAATTTCTTTGCTTTATATAAAATAAGTAAACTGAAAAAACAAACCAGCAGAATTAATATACACACACTACGCACTCAGCCCATTTGACCTTTATTGCAGAAGAGAGGGAAATGTTTTTGGCAAAAGCTAATGTTTGTAATAAATCTGAAAAAAGAAAACAGAAAAACCCAACACACTGAGGGGGAAGTCCCTAACATTTAAAATAATATCATTACCATATTCCACAACCGTTGAGGAGAACTCCACCTTCAAAGCCAGGTGGGAACAGCCAGGGCACGGGGCCTTTTCAAAAGGTTTCTTTTCCAGTCTGTCGCCCAGATGCTTCTTCCCGCAGAGCAAAACCACCAGCAGAAGCAGCCAGATGTTGACAAGCTTCATGGTCGTAAGTGAGTATGGTCATAAAATCGCATAAACTCAAATCGCACTTTTTTCTTCCTTGATTATAAGTTAATTTTTGTTTCAGCTTTCAGCTGAAACATTACTGATCCGCCATTTTACAGTCTTGTCCAACGTAAATAAAAGTTAAATTTCATGGCCTCTTGTGGCTTGGCCTGAAACGAGGCTTTCATTTCTTTCTTCGTTTCTTCTCCATCTTGGGCCTCAGGCTTCGCTCACTCTGGCCCAGACCCCTGAGTCCTACACTCCATGTGCACCACGGAACCAAAGTCCAGCGGGGATGAGCGATCACTGAGAGCCAGTCTACAAAACAAAGCAAGCAACAGGGACATGAGCAGCACAGCGACAGGGCCAGGGAAGTTTCACGATCTCTGAAATTTAGATAAGAGGGTCTAAAAGCCAAACCAGCTATAAGACAAAACAAATGCATGATGCAACCAAGAAATATCTATGGGCTCATTTTAATTTAGTCACTCCTCACCACTTTCACGGGGAAAAGAAAGTTTTAAGACAGCTTCAAAAATAAAACAGGATAAAATAAATGAGAAAAATGGAGAAAAACAAGGATAATAAATGACCCCTGGAACACTAAGCACATCAGCCCTGAGCTAACGAATGGGAGGCATGACTCTGCTCAAGCCCCTCCCTTGCGCCTCAGGTGTAGATCCCGCCTTTCCCTACCCCAGGGCGCTGCCCTCATCAGCACTTTAACTCCCACGCGCACTGCTGGTCCCTCAGCGCGCTGGACTCTGCGATCCAAGGCTCCTCTGTCCATGGGTTGGTTCTCCAGGCAAGAACACTGGAGTGGGTTACCAATGAAATTCCACCAGTTTTTCAAGTAAAGGCTTGGTACACATCCTTTTCTTTCTACTATAAGAGTAACTCCTAAGAACAGGCTAATTTCCATGCAATTCATGTATCTACCACCCTCTAAGACACACTGTGCTCTGAAATTACTCAAACTACACTTTTTCAGGTTTTGAAATATTTTCTGCCGATTCTATGAAGAGAGCATGGAAGAGTTTTTATTGTCAGTAAATGTATTTTACCTGAAGCCTCAACTTAAAGACTTTCAACCTGCTGAATGTGTTATAAAATCAGATTCTCTCTTTACTGGATGTGGTATGAGAAGACGGACAGTTGGTGAGGTAAAAGCTGTTGCCAGAGAAAAATGTGATTTGAGTATTAAATTGTATGTAAGCACAAATACCTTTCAAAATATCTGAATGGCAAAGAAAAGGGTAATTCTTCACAGTGAAGAATAGAGCAGCAGTTAAAAAACAAAAAACACAGGCTGTAGCACATCCAGAAAAACACATTGCACAGATCACATCAGAAACATAAATAACCCAGCAGGGGGAAAACAGAGCAATGAGACAGTCCTTCCTTCCATCACTACTTGTTTCTAAGAAGAAAACATTCAGGACAAGGAGTCAGCCCCTTTTTGAGAGAGGTGTGTCAAGGTATTAATAAACCCATTCTTCCGGCAGAAACTGGTATCTGAGAATAACAAGGGGTTTGTGGTTTCTAGGACTACTCACGTGTGCTTCTATAGGAAAGCACAGATAAACAAGAAAACAGTGGTAAATACAGATAAGCAGTTGGAGTATCTAAACAATCTTTGCACTAATAATTAGTACATTCATCATTATAATAACAAATGATATGAAAAGCAGGCCTAATTCGAACTGGAAACCAAGGTTGGTGGAACAGAGTTTATCAGATAGAAATGAAATATTAAAATCTATTTCCATAGCAACACAGAGAACAAGAGAATGTCAATCAATCATATAAACAATTAAAAACGACGAACAGAAGAGAAAGATGGAAGAAAAGCAACAGGGGACACCAAAAGCCTCTCCAACCTGTTTTACAAGAAGCCACCTGGGAGTGAGCCCCAAGTTTCTGTTCATATTTGGTACTCGCAGCAATGAGGCTATCACAGAATACAATTACCTGAAGCATACACCTGGCTCATCGTATTACAGGTCACAGATGAGAAAGCTAATCACAGTGCCAAAGGCTAGCATGATACAGGAAATGAACTTACAGTGAAAAAACAAAAAAATAAATACAAACAGAATGCTATAGAATCTACGACACATTTGGACTGGATACCACACAAATATTAGCGAGCGACACTAGTGAGCAAATGTTAGACTCTGTAAGTTGAGTTACATCAACTTTCATTAAACCTGTTCCAAAATAATTCACACACAGGTAAAGACGATGAACTTAAAAGTCAGCCTGTGGGGAGAGAAGGCTGATGCTCTCTTACAACGGAGGCAGTGCCCACGCCATCACTGGGGTCGCAAGACCAGCCACCGGCTACGGACCTCTGCAGCCCTGGCCTGTCTGCTTTAAAGACACAGTCCCCTACTCCTCCGTGGGGCTCTGAAGGCACTCCTCACCGTGCCCACGACGGCTCCTTCCACTCCGTCCCCAGTGCAGACCTGGAGAGCATGCTCCCCGGGCCAGGCTCACCATCTGGTAGCAGACACACACGCAGCAACCAGCACAGGTGGGCACAGAGAATGGAAGCACAAACACCTACACAGACACACAGGAAGGGAAAACACTTTTTACAAAAACAACAGGCTGAGGACAAGAAGGCAGGTGTTGGTGGGAAAGCCTCAGCAGCCCAGCCCGTGTGCAGTGATGGAGACTGAGGGCGGGGGGGTGCGTGTGAGGCCCCCAGCAAGGGGCGTCAGAATCTGAGTGAGGGGTCAGCAGTGACAGAAGGCAGAAGGACACCGATTGGGTCAAATAAATATTTTGTGGAGAATGGGAGGCACCTTTCTCACTGTCAGAGAAGGAAGTCTCAAACATGAAGGGAAACACTGGAATGAACCATGCAGGATGACAATGGAAACTGGTGTGAATGCAAGGTTTTCAACAGACAGCTGCAGAAACATACACCCGCACCAACACATGGAGTGTCTGCTCAAGGAAAGAGCATGGGGGCAGCAATATTCTCATAGGAGGGAACCCCTTACCCCCACTAGTGCCCAGCACTGCTTTTCTAAACACTATACGCCACTGAAAGAAACCAGGCTCCTTAGAGAGAGAGCGAGTTTCAGGCTGGGCAGGGTAAAAAGAGACAAATCTGCAACATCTGTGCCAAAGAGGAAGAAGGGCTCACAGAATGGTGGGGAGGGTCACAGGGGCCCACTGGGATCTGAGCATCAAAGTAAACGTTGAAAGTAACAGATCTTGACCCACTGAAGACAAAAGTAAAACAGAGTCCACCATGGCATACACACAGAAAATAAACTTAAGTGCAAAGAGGATTAAGCTAGTTACATGATCTCAGAATGCCTCCCAACAAAACCCTGATTTACAAAAGGAAGTAGAGGAATGTCAGGATGGAGACGCTTCATCAAGTTAACCAGAGATGGGACAAAGAGACCCGGGTCCATCAGGCAGACGTGGTGGAAGAGCCTGGCATCTCCTGAGGGGTCCTGCCAAAGACACACAACTTGAATCAGGTCATGAGGAAACATCAGGACCCAAACTGAGGGACATCTTTCAGAACGACTGGCCTACAACCTCCCTAAATACTGAGGTAATGAAAACCAAGGAACGGCTGAGATTAGGCTCCAGACTGAAGGCAACTCAAGACTCTTGAACTGGATCCCTTTGCTGTGAGGATGTTACTGGAAGGAACAACTGGCACAACCTGCATGGGACCAGTCTGTGATTAGACAGTGGTGGAGTATCACGACCAACTGCTGGACTCCGAAGGCTGTGCCGTGGTTATGCAAGAAGGTCCTTGCTCAAAGGAAATGCCCACTACAGTACCTGGGGATCAAGGGCATCAGGTCTGCAACTTACTTACAAATGCAGAGAAAAAAGGGCTTGTACTATTCTTCCACCCTTTCTGAAATGGTGGAAATGGTTTCCAAAATATACAAAGAAAAAAAAAGGTCCTATATTTAGTCTCAGTTGCTAGGACTGCCCTCAGTGAATTTGCAAATGTAGGGGAGGAGAGGAGGCAACTTTAAGCCTCTTGCAGACTCAGTCTGCACCGACCGATGTATGCCCAACCAGACCATGGACCTTGTCAAGCAGATTTACAGCCATCAGCTGTCACACAGAATGATACCTGAACATCCCAAGAGATGTGCTGAGCTACTCAAAGGAAAATTAAAAGTATTTCTCATTCTGAGGAACTGGGATAGTAAACAGCTGCTGGACTTAACCCCGGTGACTCTAATTTACATCATAAAAGTCAAGTAACATTTTGACAGACAAAACTGAGACAGCCAGATAAAATGAAATCAAGTTTAAGAATTCAACTTGAATACTTTCCTAGTTTGCTAGTGAATGTAAAAACTCTTATGACCTTTAAGAGTTGAAATTTGTCAATAAGAGAATGTAAAAAACTTTTAGCCTGATAAATTCGGTAAGAACAACAATGAACACATACGGAGCACTCAGCATGTGGCAGACACTATCCTATGTAATGCGCATGTATTAACTCACTTAATCCGTACAACAATCTGTCCCCACCCCACTTTCAACAAGAAAACTGAGGCCTAGGCTGGCTCAGCACTGCCTGGAGTCACCTGGCCTCTGAGTGGGGAAGCTGGGCTGGGAACATGGGCGGTCTGGCTCCAGAGGCTACACTCTTAAGAGGAAGGTTGTTACCCAGCTTTCCTGAAATCCGCAGAAGTATGAATCTGAGGGCACACAATTTATGTGCAAGGCTTTTAACTGGGAAAAATCAGAGACCACCTAAAATGCAACAAGGAACTAGCTAAATAATTCATGTACATTATGGAATGCAATACAGCAATTTAAAATTAGGCTCCTTGGGAAGGCTGAATAGTGGTTCCCAAACGATGTCCACATTCTTATCCGCAGAACTTATGAATGTTACTTTATACGGCTGAAAGGACTCAGCAGGTGTAACTAAAAGCATGTTCTGATGGGGAGAGCATCCTGGATGGTCCATTTGGGTCCAGCGTAATGACAAGAGTCTATAAGAAGGAGGCAGGGGAGTGATGATGGGCGCGTGGGGCTGAAGTGATAGCAGCAGGTCAGGCACCAAAGTCTGCAGGTGCCTCTGGATGCTGGAAAAGGGATGCAAACACATGTTCCCTGGAACTTCCAGAAGGAATGAAGCTGACACCTTGACTTAAGCCCAGTGACACTGATCTCAGACTACTGACCTTCAGAACTGCAAGACAACAAATCTGTTGTTTTAAGCCAACAAGTATGTAGAAATTTGTTACAGCAGCCACAGGAAACTAACGTATTTCCCAGAGAATATGGGGGAAGTGCTAATGAAATATTAAGTAAAACAGTTAATGTGATCCAAATTTTCATTTTTAAATATCTATCTATATGCACCAGGGAGAAAGAACATGAAAAAAGATAACTTTATGCAATAAAACTTGCACAGTCAAAATATGTTAAAAATGTAATTTCAATTATACATATAGCAGAGCTTAAAAGGGATCTGCATGTGTGCGTGCCAAAACACTTCAGTCATGTCTGACTCTCTGAGACCCCATGGGCTGTAGCCCACCAGGCTCCTCTGTCCATGGGATTCTCCAGGCAAAAATACTAGAGTGGGTTGCCATGTCCTCCTCCAGAAAAGGAATCTACTTCTTAGGATTTGTTTTTAAAAATCTGTCTACCTTCTAACTTAAGGTTATGCTAACTTAAGGTTATTCTAACTTAAGGTTCAACTAGTTCATTCTAAACAGATTTGTCATCTGTAATATCACTTAGTTATAGGGCCTGGTTAGGGTTGTCTCTGGATCCACTAACTGTTGACTGGATTTAATTTCTATAAATTCTTTATGTAGAAGGCCTGGTTATTTTTCCATACAAAGGTACACCCTAAAAGATGGTATTTAACATTATGGATTTTCCATAAGTAAGTATAATTATGTCTCCAATACAGGTACAATCAAAAAATACTTGACATTAAATACTAAATGTAAAATACAAAGCTCAAATAATACAATGACAGGAATAAGATTTAATGGGATTGGTTAAGAGGGAGACCAAGTAGAGGAGATGGATTACCTGGGCAGGCAACAGTCAACATTCCTTACAGCCCAGAATCTTCTACGTGCATTATAAAACAGTGTCACTAGGATTATGATTCTGGGTATAGCTAAAGTACATACAAATTTGTTTCTTTGCAAATAATTAAAGAACACAAGTCAGGGAAATGACTTTTATCACCCAATAGTCGTCTAATCAGGAAGATGTGCCTTGCTTTTTAATGACCCTTTACTGAAACAGATCGAGAAAACTGTTTAGGTCACAAAAGGGTACCATTCAGTTTAATCAAAATTTGGCTGTAAAAATACCACTTTCATAGCTAACTGCACACTTGACTGTATTACCATTGTTTAACAGGCTAACATTTGAGAGATGCCAGATCACAATATCTTAAAACAAAGGTGTATTCTTAAGCCTGATTAAACCATTCATTCTGGCACATTCACCCATCAGTAGGTTTTGTAGGGGGAAATTCAGCCCCGAGAGTCAAGAGCACCAAAGTCAAGAGTCATGGTCCACACTGTTTTTATTGTCTGTTCTTTCACAGAGGCTGCTGCTGTCTCTTCATTCTCTTTACCTTCCCACCATCCAGGATCGGTCAGCCACACAGGAGGTTCACACTTGCCACATTTTAAACTCATTCCTTAAACAACCTCAGACAAAAAGACATCCTCAATATTAATAAACCAAGTGAACAGATTTTTGTAGCAGGTCAAAACTGATTAGGCCCCAGGGAGGAGGAAATCAGTCTCAAGCTGACTCAGACCATACACTGAGAGACCAAGGTCCATCTCCCGTTCTTAATATTTCAAGTCATCAAGGGTTAGACTTGCCAAGTTCTTCCAATAAAATAGATGCAGTATCTCAACTCTCTCCTGATGTAAAGGGGCAGATGCAAATACACCACCCCCTACTGCACTTACAGCACTGCACTAGGAGCCACGTGCGGTCTATTGGGCCTGCAGCCTCTAGTTACTCTGGCACTGTGGCTGCCACACAAATGAGAGAGACAGCAGGCAGGACAAGAACCATCTCCCCCTGAGACTGACAGACAAGGTAATCGCACAACATGAGAAGGACGTGAAGGGGATGATTAAACCTCCTGACTCTTCAGGAGGGAGCCTACAACATCCCATGGGGCCCAAGGAGCTTCTAAAGCTCTGCAAGCACTAGACTAAAAATGCTTTATTTACAGAGGCAACCAACTCTTGATTATAAGGATACTTGGGGAGCACACTGGAGTTAGCTTATGGGCCAGGGTCCCACCCAGCCACCCCAGGCGTCCCCCTCCCCACCTCTAACAAAAAGGGCTCTAGCCATCTGCTTCATACATGGCAACAAAAAACATTATCTGAAAGAAGTGCCCTGCATGAATGGATAAACAAAATGTGTTACATGCAAAGAGTGGACTATGAGTGTGCCATAAAAAGGAATGAAGTATGGAGGGAAAGGGTAAACTAGGAGTGCAGGATTATCAGATACACACCACTATGTATGGGGGCTTCCCTGATGGCTCAGATGGTAAAGAATCTGCCTGCAATGCAGGAGACACGGGGCAGGACACCCGGGTTCAATCCCTGGGTCAGGAAGATCCCTTGGAGAAGGGAATCGCAACCCACTCCAGTACTCTTGCCTGGAGAATTCTAAGCAAAGAGTCAAAGGGGTTGTAAAGATAATCAAGGACACGCTGTACAGCATGAGCGTCCCAGGTGGCACTACTGGTTAAGAACCTGCCTCCCAGTGCAGGACTTGTAAAGAAACACGGGTTTGATCCCTGGGTCAGTAAGATGCCCTGGAGGAGGGCAAGGAAGTCTACTCCAGTATTCTTGCCTGGAGAATCCCATGGACAGAGGAGCCTGGCAGGCTACAGTTCATAGGGTCACACAGAGTCAAACACGACTGAAGCGACTTAGCACTGTTATAGCACAGAGAACTATGTTCAATATCTTGTAATAACCTAGAATAGAAAAGAATCTGAAAAAGAATATACATATGTGTAAATGAATCACTTTTGCTGGGCACCTGAAACTAATACCACATTGTAAAGCAATTATACTTCAATTTTTTTAAAAAAAAAAAAAAGAAGGAATGACACACCGATACAGGGTACAAATTACACGAAGTCTAAAGGCAGTATGAAAAACAGAAGGAGCCAGACACAACAGTCACATATAATCCCATCTGAATACACAAAATATTCAAAAAAGACAAATCTAAGGAGGCAGCAAATTAGTGGTCACCTGGAGCTGGAGTTAGAAATGGGCACTGACTGCAAATGGGCACTGTGGGGGATCTTTTGGGGATGGAAGAAATGTTCTAAAACTGGATTATGATGATTGCACAACTGCAAATTTACAGGAAAAAAAAATGTTGAATAAGCACACTTAAAAACAGTAATTTTAACCTTAATAAAGCGCTCACGTTAAAAAAGTGTGTGTGTATATATACATATATATATACGTATGTATGTAAATATATATATGTAAAATGGGTGCCGCAGATTAAAAG
Organism: Bos grunniens; assembly: GCF_055505025.1. Lineage (NCBI taxonomy): Eukaryota > Metazoa > Chordata > Mammalia > Artiodactyla > Bovidae > Bos > Bos grunniens. The sequence goes on from NC_141182.1 coordinate 10,567,543, forward strand.
TTGGGGGGGGGGGGTGGGAAATCACTGTTCTCCAAACTCCTCATTTTCATACTTAGGCAAACTGAAACCTTGAAGCGAGAGCGCTACTTACCAGCAGTCAAGACTAAAGGGCCAAAGGAAACGAAATTCTCCAGTTCAACTCCGAGACCTTAGGCTACTCTCTCTTACTTGGAAGTGTCCTTCGGAATCTAAAGTAAATATTTAACTTAATCTGCATAGGCAAATAGGCCCAAAGTCTCAAGGGCGCTAACCCAGACAAGGGGTAAACATCTTAAATGAACGTAAAGGAGACGGCGTACAACAGTCTTAGGCAGCACGTGAAGCTCCTTCAGGTCTGAGAGTCAACCAGAACCTCCCCGACCCAAACGACCGACGAGGTTTTTGCCCCGCATTTATGAAAAACCAGACACGGAAGGGGCAGGAATCGAGGTCCCTTAAAATCCCACAGCAGGCTCCCCTCTGGGAAGCAGACCGAGAACCGCGGTCTGCTCCGAGGCTGAGGGCCCGGACCAGGCACACGGTGTGACTCGATCAAAGTTCACTTCAGATCAAGGAAGCGGGGAAGTGAAGCGACCACCGAGGCGTGTCAACGCGCAAAGAGGGCCAGGCGAGGAAACCGGCCGGCAGTCCGGCCGGGGCGAGCGGCGGGACGGCGAGGCTCCCGCGGGCAGGCAAGCGGCGCACCGGCACGTCTCCAACGCTCGTCCTCCCCGCGCCCCCCACCGCCGCCCCCGTACAGCCCGGTTCGCGCCCGCGCGGCTCCAGGGGCGCAGAGAGGCCCCGCCGCCGCCGCCGCCGCCCCCGCCCGCACAGACCCCCGCCCTCGGGCCCTCGAGCGCGGCGAGCAAGCCGGAGCGCTCGGGCGACCCGGCAGGTAGGGAGGGCCGGCGGCTCTGGGGAGCAGACTTGCTTGACGTACCTGCGGCCGCCTCAGGCTCGGGTCTGCTGGGCCCGGGATAACGGCGCCTCCGCCGCAAACACGCCTCGGGTCTCCATTCGGTGCTGTTTACTCCCAACTCTCGCGAGACTGCGCGATTGGGGCGGGGACACCGACGGCCCAGAACGCCGGACCCCGCCGACCGTGCGTGCCCTGCGTGCGCGCGCTGGACGCTGAGGTCCCGGGGCGGGAGGCACCCTGGCTGGGAGGAAGGGTGGAGGTCTCGCGACGTTTGCGGCCCTGGGGCAGGGGCGGGGTCAGGTTGCTGGGACTCGGCCCGAGTCTGGAGAAAGGAAGATTGGGGGCGGATGGGGGATTCACAGGAGCTCTGGAAACCTGTATGGCCCCCGGGCGGGCGCAGCCCTGCGGAGGACAGCCGCGGCGGAACAGCCACCGAACCTTCGTATTCATCCAGTGCTCTCCTCCTGGGGCCTGTGGAGCCAGGTGCGGCGGCGCTCCCCCTGCAAACCTCTACCCGTTTAACCCTCGCTGCAGCTCGGATGCTGGCGAGTAAAGTGCTTACTCAAGGCCGGAGGGTGTTCGCCAGACTTCCACCCTGACAGGCGAGACCCCGGCCCGAAGTCCGGTCTGCTCTACTCTTAACCCCTCCCAGCGTCGCCTGGACCACGGACGCCAAGCGGTGACCCGTTCTGAAGATCAATGTATTAAACTCCCCTAAAAGTGCGCCCCCCCCAATTGTCTGGGTGATTGAGATACTAAAATCACCCACTTAATGTCTACATGTTGAGCTGATCCACACTAGACATTGGGCACAACTAGGGGATGGAGGCTTTCCAGCTGGCGGCAGTGGTAAAGAATCTGCCTGCCAATGCAGGAGATGCAAGTTCGATCCCTGGATAGGGAGATCCCCTGGAAAAGGAAATGACAACCTTGCCAGGAAAATTCCATGGACAGATGAGCCTTGAAGGCTACAGTTCATGGAGTTGCAAAACAGTCGGACACAACCAAGCTGGCACGCAAGGGGGACTGAAAGCCTGTTTTAGGTCATGCTGATGACAAATGATGTGCTATGTCCTGAGATAAAACTGCTCGTATTGTTTGACCTTTCCACAGCACCTGGATAATACCCCAATATTAGAAACCACAGTACTGCATATTCCTTTTAACACGATTTAACCAAACTGATATAATATAGTGAAGAAACTTAGAATCACCTACTAGCTTTTTGTGATCTTAGGCAAGTTGTACCTCAGCTCTCTGGAACTCACCTTACCCAAAGGAGTATGAGTATCTCCCTCAAAGGATGACGGTTAAATGAAGCATATACATACAGACTTTGACACACAACTTATTCAATAGATGTGGTTGTACTAGACCAACCCACACCTGATCAAGTTCTTCCCCACCCCCTGAGATCACATCAGTGTTAGGAACTTTCAGAGAACTCTTGACTCTTGGATTTGTAAATCCAGAACACTCCCCTCCTACCACTACATAAGGGACTTGATCTTAACAGGGTTCTTTTAACAGCCCTTGAAGTCCCTGTGCCATTGAATACAAAGCCCCACTGTTAGGAACAGGTAGGTTAGTGAATCGCAAACATCCTTGTCAGGTGATACTGAAGGGGAGGGGAACTTTGCAGCTCCTGCGAGCCCTAAAAACTGCAGGGGGCCTGGGGGGTGATAGGAGGTGGCCTGGAAATTTACCAAGGGAGGCTGAGCGCCCCAGAATCCTGGTCTACCGGTTTTCCACCACTCCAGGTTCTGGTAACTCCCTAAACTAACACTTCATGTGTATAATAAAGCATTTGTAATCCCATGGGAAGGTTAATCTTTATTAAACCTGAATGCTATTTTAAAGAGTTAACAGTCCAGAGACAGAGACACAGAAAGAAAGACTGATTTCGGAATGCACACAGTGTCAAGACTCGAGATGCCATTTAACCCAAATGTGCCAAGATTTTAAGTAACTGAGGTGAAAGCAAAACAAAGCAAAAAAAAAAAAAAGATTCCTCAGAAGAGCTGTCTCTACTCACTGTCTCCCTTTTTCTTCCCACCCCTTGAACTTGCTACTTTTCATCCCTACCAGACGAAAAATGGATCATGGCAAAACCACCAGTGATCTCCATATCACCCACGCCAAGGAATAGAAATCGGCCTTTATCTTATTCAACCAATCAGGAGAATGAGAGCAAAAAATCAACTCTGTAGTTTCAAGACCCGTAAGACATATGGCTATGCATGATTTTCTGACTGAATTACCAGCTTTTAATAACTTACTGTCACAGGTGTTCAGAGATTAATTTTTTATAATTTTTAAATATTTGTTTCTATGGGGGGGAAAAACGTTTCTCTCTTTCCAAACATACGGACCAATACCTCTTCTAAAGGAAGCAGAAGCAACTGCTTTTATTGTTAAATTTTCAGGTCACAAGTTGTTTCAAAGGTTTATTTCCCACATCCTTAATAAGAAACCCCAGCTACAGTGGTCCAATTATAACTCTCAAATGAGCGCTGGGAAAGATGAAACCTAAGGAAGATTCTTGGTTTTCATCTTTCGTGAACTTTGCACCAATCAGTATATTTACATACATCCTGCCAAGAAGAGAATTTTAAAACATCACTGACATGGTTTACTTAGTCTCATCATGTAACAATGATCCAACATCTAATCTATAAGACACTGCTGTACCACACATCACCTTAAATATGGTATTTTTACATCACATCGCTGCTTATTATATGTCAAAGTTCAAGTCAATATGGCATGAAGTCAAGTTTTCTCTAGTCTTAATGACCATCAATTAACTGTCAGGTGGGGAAACGCCAAATATGACAAAGGCTTCCAGCTAACGCCATCAAAGTCGGCACTTCTGTGTCGAATCGCTGGAATGTGACTTTCCACACTGCACTTCTTCGTCTTGTGTGATCAAGGCCTGATCTGTCGATGGAAGAGCTTCTGAATTTAACCTCTGATCCTGAGTCCAAGTCAGGTCTGGAAATACTAAGGCAATGTCACTGGCAAAACCGTGGGCATAAAATAAAAGCATGCTCAGGCCCCCTCGTAATGGGTATCAGCTCAGGAGTCAGCAATTCCATAAAAGTCCTGATTTCAATTAACTGGTTTCTGCATCAGCGCTGCAACATTAAACTCTGGATCTCAAATGTGCACATACTGTCATATTCGTCTCGTGATTTACAACTGTCAAAGCACTAGGTATGTGGTTCTCAAAAATGTTTGGCTTCAGGAGACCTGAACCAAAAAGACTACACAGCAGGTTTCAGTGCAAACCCATAGAGTGGTGGTTATCGGGCATTAATTATCTTCACATCAATAGAAGTGTTCACTATAACATACAAATTTGTTACATGAATCAAGAACGAGCTTCTGACTGATTTCAACAGATACAGTATGTCTTTTCACACACGTAATTTGTCCATATTTTAACTATTATTCTATAAATACTTGATATTTATATCATTAATGCTACTGGGATGGAATAATATTACACAGAAAAGTGTTTCACAACCAGGTATGAGAAGTTCTAGAGGGCTAAACTTCAGTTATAAAATGGGTCATAGGCTGAGAAGTCACTACTTATCCACAGTAACTATAAATCAAGAGATGACTGAGGGTCAGTCATCACATGTCCAAATCTATGAATGAATTAATTCCTTAGTAGATTAAAAAAAAAACCAGAACACTGTTAGGTGATATTATATATGGCAAACCTATAGCACAAAATTAGGTGGCCTCGTTTAGGGTGAAAAATAATAATGCAGAATTTTAATACCCCTTTGGGTGCCACATTAAGACATCTTGACAAGAAATACTTTTTAAAGTAAACTACCAATAAATACAGTTGCCCGGATGTACACAACATGTGTACACACGTGGGTCTCTAAGTATCAGTTGAGGAGCAGCATTTCATACACAGAGAGCCAAACGACTAAAGCTACACAATGCAATACAGGTTTCCACTAATCACACCAGCAACCTTACCTAGAAAATAACGCATTTCAATAGTCTTTCCTGATGGACATTTGAAAACCAATGCTGTAATTCATCTACTGACATAGATAATTTCCCTTAAGAAACATGTGAGACTGTAAGAGCTACCAAGTTATATCATATTTCAGTATCATATTACTGGAGCTCCTAGAACAACATATATCACACAACTTCTGAAAAGTTTAAAAAACAAAAGCACACATCACATTCTAGGTGTCCTCCATCGGTTCTCGCGCCACAGTCAGTATTCACCCTGTGCCCTCCGTGCGGCCCTGAAGGCTTTCCCACAGCACTCTTAAAAGGCTTATGTTTGTTTTGCAAAGGATGAGTCAAGAGTATGCTAAATAATCAGTCGTGAAAAAAAAATGCAGAAGATAAATTCCATGTGTTCCTCCAAATGTAGAATACTGCAGGCTCCCACGAATTGGTCAAACTTCCCAACCATCATCTGGCTTCAAGCTTTGCAGGATAAGGCCTCCTTACGCAAAGAACGGTTGAGAATATTTGCTCCCCACACCCAGAGCCATTCAGGCATATACTGTGCGAAAAGAAACTGAAGATGAAAGAGAAAAGGATTACAAGGTTAGAATCCAAAGCCATCGACAACAAACTGCACAGATCAGCAATGATTTAAGCCAACAAACATCACCAATCACCTTAAATACAAAAGAGGAAAAAAACCTTAGGTGATGCTGCACTGAGTACCCGCTTTTGCATAAGACCCTATGCTAGACTCTCTGGGGAACAGAAATGGGATCCCCACCCACTCACCCCCCTTCCTCTAAGTAGGCAGGACACACCTACATGCAGTGATACGATTCCATCTTTACTCAGTGTGATATGAATAGCAGGTCATGTAGGTAAGAATTCCAAATATCCCAGGAATGAAAGGCAGGTCAAAGAGCAAAATGCATCCATGGTCAGTACTGTGAGAGAGAACTGGGGTTTGAGGGGCAGGGTGGAGCTTACTGTACTGACATTAAAACAGCGAATTTCCTCTTCTAGATGTCATGCAGCTGGAACTTTCAAATGTTCTTAACATATAAATCCACAGAAGAGAATTCAGTGACTGAACTGGAACCACTAAGATCTGAGAATCAGAAGTTATGATCCTCATCTTCCAGCATCAGGTTTCCATCAGATTCCCATGTATCTATCGTTTGGAAAGGTTTAGGATGCCTTAACCTTAATTACGAGAGCTGAGCGCACACGGCTGGTTACCTGGATGGAATGGGACCAGTATCCTGTGGTCCTTTTTGAAATGCCGAGGGTAGAAACAGCATGATGTGCGTACACTTTTGGGGAAGGCACCAACCATGGGCACTTGTGCAGAAAGCTGCCAGGGGTGGCCACGTTGGTAGCCACGTAGAATGGGATTAAACTCTGTACAAAGATTCCTTTGGAAGCATATTCATACTGCAATGCTCTGCTGAAGTGGTCTAAATAAGCCTGTTAAATAAAACAGAAGAAAAGACTAATTTCGTTGGGAACTCGAAAGAATCAAGAGGGAAAAAAAAGACTAATGGTCATTTTGGGAAAAAAATACAGCATAAGCAAACATCAGCTGCTGACACAGAACTCAACAAACTAGACCAAACCACTGTGACAAATGTTTTCCTACATGATGACTTCACTTTCCACCTGGGAACGGGTTACCTTAGATGCTGAGAACGCTGCCAGCTGGGGGGTGGGTTTGCAGCAGGAGCCAGAGGAGATGGTGACGATGGCGCCCTTCTTCCTCTCCACCATCCCTGGCAACACGATGTGGACCATGAGGCTGGCCGCCGCGATGTTCACATTGACGATGTCCCAGAGCGTGTCCTCAGAGACCTGCGTGAAGTACTGCGGATAGGGGTAGAACACACCCACGTTATTCACCAGGATGCCAATGTCTCTGTCCTGCAAGGCTTCCCGGATCATGTCATAAATCTCGCGGCCGCTGCTGAAGTCCGCGACTATGATGTCAGTCTCCACTTTGTAGGTGTCAGCTATGTCTTTAGCGACCATCTGCAGCTTCTCTTGGCTCCGGCTGATCAGGACAATGTTGAGCCCACGGCTGGCCAGCTCCTCTGCATAGGCCCTTCCAATCCCGTCCGTGGCACCTACAGGACAAGCCGGCAAAGGGAGCAAACTCATTTCACGGTGTGATCCTTAAAATGGACTTTAAATACCCTGGGTCTGGGTTTAATCAGAGAAGGAGTCACACTAGACATAAGCTCGGTTCTGTGAGTAATCAGTCAAGCACAAGGTGGAATCTGCAATACAAATGACATGAGCTAATCAAATGCTCGCCCAGACACTCTGACAGGTAGAGGAAGTGCCGCTTTACGTTTGCCAAGGTGACTGCGAGACACAGTGGGAGACTGTTCTCAAAGCCTCACCTGGTCTCTGTGAGTGTCAGGAGGTACTTTCCTAGGAAACAATGGTAAATGAAAATGAAATTTAAAAGAAGGGAAGCATTTCTGAAAGTGGTACCTGTTTGTAAGGACAGTTTCAAAACCAAGAGCAAGAAGGAAAAGCAAGCAGCAGGGAGGCAGGGCTGGATGGGGAACAGGAGGCAACAGAAGGACAAAAATCACAAGGAAACACCTTCCAAGATGAGCAGTGAGAAAGGTGCACATAATCATAACAGAGGAAGTTTTATTTCTTTATCCCATGAAAACATGATTAAATTCAGTTAAGTCCCTGAATGAAGCATCCAACTTAAAACACAGATCAAATGGGAAAGATGACTTCATTTTTAAATCAGGCATGAACTGAAATCTCATCTCTTACCACTCACGACCGCCCATCTTCCATACTGCTTGATCAGGTCGGCTCTGCTCACCAGGCGCGGGATGAAATGCAGCCTGATGAGGCTGTAGAAGTCACAGACGACGGTGATGCTTTTTCTGGCCGTGTACCAGGCTCCAACCAAGGCGAGGGCTTCAATGTAGCAGTTGCAGGACCTGGCGATTTCCCTGTACAAGAGGTAGAAGCTGTCGACGGCAGCCATGGCAGCCTGCAGGGGCGGGGAGCGAGAGAGGTGGTCTTTGCTTAGTAACTGAAAGGGACACACACAGTTTGGTTGAAGAAGGACATTTGAGACATCAGGGCTTAATAATTTTGCATTTAAATAACAGTAACTGTTCAAATGCACGTAGCCCGTGGATCCAGTCAATTTGTGATATCATTACCTAACATCTGCAGCTTACAAAGTTCTTTCCATCCAAGAAGATTAGTCAACATGATTATCAAGAGTTACCAAATTCCTACTAAAATCCAGGCACTGAGCTAAATGTTATGGATACGACAATAAACACAATATGCTCTGCGCCCTAAGGAGTTCCCAGCCCAGCTTAGTGACAGGCAGACTTTTTAATCCACGTAACAGCTGAGAGTAATGTTTATTTCTTTTATTGAATTTATTCATGCAAAACCGGCAAGCACAGAGGACCTACTATCCCTGTAAAGACAAAGTATGAAAAATAGAAGCACTATTAAGACGTAGCCTTGGCCTCAAAGGGGGCTTCCTGGTCATGCAGACAATACTGAAACTGCCTGCAATGCAGGAGACCAGGGTTCAATCCTTGGGTCAGAAAGATCCCCTGGACAAGAGAATGGCTACCCACTCCAGTGTGCTTGCCTGGAAAATCCCATGGATAGAGGAGCCTGGTGGGCTACAGTCCACAGGGTCTCAAAGAGTCAGACAGGACTGAGCGACTAACACTTCAGCCTCAAAGACCTTACAACTCACTTTGAGACAAAACTACGCTCTAATACCCTTTAATGTAAATTGCATCATGTATAAGTAATGTTCATAAATGTACATTTTAAAAAGAGATACTCCCCGAACCTGAAGACATTGTTTTCTGAAATGACAGTGGCTAAGCATGCTTCATCTAGCTGGCATCACTGGCACACCACCATCCTTGCCTGGCCCCTTGTGTTTGGGGAGAGAAAAGCCCAATATGACTCTTGTAGTACCCACACAGCAAGCATCTTTATGTGCCATGTACTGGGATGGATGCTAAGGTTTCAAAGATGAAGCAAAGGACTGCCTAGGAGGAGAGACTGACATCTAACAAAACAACTTAAATGCCATATGAACTGGTGTGTACGTGTGTGCACCTGCAGTCAGAGAGGCAGAGAAGGGCTGGGCACGACCAAGGCTGATAAATTTCCTTCTAGACCAGACCAGGGGAGTCACCAGGGCCTGAGCCAACCACAAGCTCTCAGTGAGGGTCAGGTATCAAAAAGATCAGAACGACCACAGTTAAACTACAGGGAGCTCAGATATGCACAAGCACAAGGGTATATAGCATTTATTAATAGTACGTAAGAGAAAATAGATTTAAGCCAAAAACAAAATTTATATAAAATTTCTGGAAGTGGCCCCTCTCCTAGAAATCTGTATCGAAAAAAACTTAAGCTTTTTTCTGAAACTAAGAAAAAAATCCCTGACAGTAGCAGCAAAAATTGGCATAAGCTTAAGGAAGAATAAGTGAATTCCCTCCCACTCCACCGCAATGCAATTTGAGCTCAACCAAGGTCTGCAGAGTGAAGAAAACAAATTCACCTCTGGAATGGAACATGCTGTAAGAATGACACCACACTGGTTAATAGGCGCACGAAATAACAAAGAACTGCTGAATGTAAATACGTGTGTGTGTGTGTGTGTGTGTGTGTGTGTTGAGTATGCATATGAATGTGTAGGCCAAGTTACAAACCAACAAAACATACAAAAGAAATATGATAAAAAACTCAAGAAACAGGCAGTAGGATTCTTAAATGCCCCACAATGAGCATATAACCCCTCAAACATTAAACTTTACAAGCCTGTCCTGTGCTGTGCTTAGTCGCTCAGTTGTGTCCAACACTTTGTGACCCTGTGGACTGCAGCCCACCAGGCTCCTCTGTCCAGGGATTTCCCAGGCAAGAATGCTGGAGTGGGTTGTCATTCCCTCTTCTAGGGAATATTCCCGACCGAGGGATCAAACCCACTGCTACCACACTGGCAGGCAGATTCTTTACCACTGAGCCACCAGGGAAGCCCTCAAGGTCACAGTGCTCCACCTCAAAGGCATCCCCTCTTTGTACGCTATGCACGAGCGCCTCTCAAAGCTTCCAGATGCTAGGGACGAGGCAGGCACGGGTCACCTCCCCAACAGTCCCCTGCCACACCGTGGCAGTCCAGAACCACATCCTGGGGGGCAGGTGCTGGCTGGAAAGGCCCCTCCCAGTCACAATGGCTGCTTCCCGGGACACAGCTGATTCAAGATTCCCAGAGAAGTGACCAAAAACACTAGCTCCTTACAAAGAAGAACATAAAAACTGAGACTCCGAGTCCAACCATCCTAAGGTGGGAGTTCCTAAAATAACGCTTTTATAGTGGACACATGCCATCTGTCACACTTACTCAAAGAGTAGGCCATGAGGAAAGTAAATGAAAAACATGATACTTGTATGCACAGAAAATGTAATAAAGTTAGAAATAACACAACCATAAGCAAAAAAAAAACAACAAACAACTAGATACTTGGAACATTAAATCTATTCTTCAAAATGACAGGTGGGTATATGTCTAAGATGCTACAATGTTTTCAGTAAAACACTGGACGCCACATATCAAGGTCTAATAGATTGAAGCCAAAGAAATACTTGTGGGGAAAAATGCATGGCAGGCGTGTCTGTAATAAGGTTCCAGCTAAAAGGAGGTCACATGTGCCTTGGGGAATGACCTCACCCCAAGGGGAAGCTGTGTTAAGGGAACTTCGACCCCTCCTTGAACACCATTTTTCTCAAGAATGTGAGACGGAAAAACTCCAGAAAAGATGCCTGACTATGACAGAGTCCTCAGTCTTCCTGCCCAAGTCATTCTCCCCAGTCATTCTCCACCTGCAGTCTGCTCTTACCTCCTCTGCCAGCTCTGGGCCTCCAGGAGCTGCTCTGCCTTCTCTTCAGAACAAGCTGCAAGCAAAAACAAACAGCAAATGCCCTTCCTTCACCACTCAGCTGGGGAAAACTTAACAAAAAAATTAGACCAAAGGTTTTAAAAGTTAAAAGTAAAAATTCATGTGCCATGAATTCCAAACCGGCATTGATGCTGAAGCTCCAATACTTTGGCCACCTGAGGCAAAGAGCCAACTCATTGGCAAAGACCCTGACGCGGGGAAAGAGTGAGGGCAGGAGGAGAAGGGGACGACAGAGGTTGAGATGGTTGGATGGCTTCACCGACTCAATGGGCCTAAGACTGAACAAACTCCAGGAGATGGTGAGGGACAGGGAAGCCTGGCGTGCTGCAGTCCATGGGGTTGCAGAGTCGGACACGACTGAGCAACTAAACAACAACAATTTAAGAAAATTGGAAAAATGTACACCGAAGTTGTCTATTATGCACAGCTCAAAGAATAAAAAAACACTCACAGGGCTACAGAACTCCACCAATCAAATCAGAGTCTCAGAAGGCCCAATGCCTCCTCCCTGGTCACAACCCCTTCCTCCACCCTTGGGGTCATCACTCTCCTAAGTTCTGATGTTGGAGAAGGCAATGGCACCCCACTCCAGTACTCTTGCCTGGAAAATCCCACGGACGGAGGAGCCTGGTAGGCTGCAGTCCATGGGGTCGCTAAGAGTCAGACATGACTGAGCGACTTCACTTTCTCTTTCCACTTTCATGCATTGGAGAAGGAAATGGCAACCCAATCCAGTGTTCTTGCCTGGAGAATCCCAGGGTCGGGGGAGCCTGGTGGGCTGACGTCTATGGGGTCACACAGAGTCGGACATGACTGAAGTGACTTAGCATAGCATAAGTTCTGATGTAATCATTCCCTTGCTCTCTTCTTTCTTTGGAAATAGTTGTATACCACCCTACCACAGATTCTGAAATAACAGTACTCCGTTTTGCCTGGTTTTGCCCGTTACATAAGGAATCAAGCCCACGTATCCTTTGGTGACTCGTTCCTCTCACTTGGGGCTGTTTTCCAGACCCAGGCACACCTCCAAAGCTGCAGGCCATAAACTCTCACTGCTGCACCATCTCATGGCACAGACACAACTCGCATGTCCAGTCTACTGCTGATGGGTTGTTCTTGTTGGTTTTGACTTTACAACTATGAACAGCGCTGCTATCAACATTCTCGTGCATGCACAAGAGTTTTCAAAGGGACAGGCCTAAGAGTCGAACTGCTGGGCCACCGGACATCCATGTGTTCAACCAGATGCTGCCAAAGCAGCTGAGCCACTTTACACGCCCACCAGCAGCGAGTGTGAGCTCATGCTGCCTCCTCTCAATGGCTGGCAACACCCAACAGTTCACCTCCTGCCAAAGGCTGGCTGTGAAATGGGGCCTCACCATCATCTGCACTGGCATTTCCTGACTGTTAATAAGGCTGGCACTCCTGACGTTTATGTGCTGTTTGTGTTTTCTCATCTATGAAATGCCTATTTCTAGCTTTCGATCTTATTTTTTTTCAAATCAACTTTTTAAAAAATTTAATTTTTAAAAATTGTATTTATTTATTTTGGCTGAGCCACACAGCATGCTGGATCAAACCCAAGCCCCCTGCACTGGACATGCAGAGTCTTAACCACTGCACCTCCAGGGAAGTCCCCTTGTGACCTTCTATTGTGTTGTCTTTTTTTTCTTTCAGAGTTCTAAGTATTCTTTCTACATTCTAGATACTAGCCCTCTGTATGCTTTGTCTCTTTATATAAGTGCTTTTGATGAAATGAATGTCTTAGTATCAACATCAACATAGTCCAATTTATCAATCTTTTTCCTGCATGGGTTATGCTTGTTACGTCTCATTTCAGAAATCCCATCTTAGCCTCAGGTCAGAAAGATATTTTTCCGTATTATTTTCCAAATTTTTTTTTTTTTTTTACAATTCTGCTTTTCAGATTCAAGTCTTTAATCCACCTGTGGCCTTGTGATGGTGTGAGGCTGGGGTCACATCCATCTCTACTGTTCCTCCCCAGGCCCTAGCATGGTGCTAGGTATACAGTATTTACTTAACAAATAGAAGCAAAGAATGCCTTGTGTTCAAAGCTCAAATTTCACTCAGAAATAACTTGAGAAGCTGCTCCAACTTTGCATCAGCACTTTGATGAAGCTGTTATTGGTGCATCCTGACTTTTTGGAGTTTCCTTACCTCCCTGTGCCAAGTTTCAGTATGCCGCTAACGTAAACTACATGCAGAGAGTCAAAACATGGGCCTTCTTGTCCAAGATCCAATACCCCTCAGTTTCAGGTCTGAGAATTAGAACCATAACAGCATCCACTCCTGGGTACAGACGCAAGGTAACTGAAGCCTTAGGCTCACACAAAAACCGGCATGGATGAAAAGTGGAAACAACCCAAACATCCAACAGATGAGCGGACAAACACATGTGGTCTCTCCACATGATGAATATTATTCAGCAATGAAAAGAACAAAGTATGGATACATGTCACGATACGGACAAATTTCGAGAAGAGTATGCTGAGCCAAAGAAGCCAGACACAAAAGGCCACTCGTTATATGACTCCATGTACGGGAAATGTCCAGAAAACGCAAATCCAGAGACAGAAGGAGAGGAGGGCTGCCACAAGGCGGGAGGAGTGGGAAATAGGGACTGACTGCCAATGCGGTGGGATTTCTTGGGAATGTTCTGGAATTAAACAGTGGTGATGGTTGTGGACAGTGAACATGCTACTGTGAACAGCACACGTTTAAATGGCTAAAATGGTGAATTCTGTTATGTGACTTTTATTTCAAAAAAAAAATCTGCTTTAAAAAAACAATTTGTTGAGCTCTATGTCTGTGGAATATTACTGTAGTGATCTCAACCACAGACTCTGAAAACAGACATCCTGGATTTGAACCCAGGCTCCCCACTGAAGAGCTGTGTGTGAAGTTACTTCATTACTTGGTAACTTTTTGGGTGAAGTTACTTCATTACTTCACGGAGCTTTCCTTATATCACCTGCAAATATGGGGCTAATATTTCCTGCCTAAGATTATAATGAAAATTAAATCAGATCATACATATGAAGCACTCAGAGCCTGGGAACATCAGCGCTCAATAAACCTTGGCTATCAGCCACTGTAATTTAATGTTCAATAATGTTAGTTATTGTCTATTTGCAGCGCTCAGGGTTAAAATCTGGCTTTCTGCAAAAGACTCCATCCACTAAGTGCTTTCTTCCTATCATGGCACTTCTCTCATCAACCCTTCCAGGCAGAGTTGTAATCATGCCCAGTTTACAGACAAGGAAACTGAGGCTTACCGAGGTGAAGTGGCACGGCCAGGACTCTGCAGCTAAGAAGTGGGCGGTGGGAATTCAGATCAAGGTCTGTTATAGTCCAGAGGCCTGCCTTGCGAACCCCACTCTGAGACCCCCAGGCGGGCATCCTGCTGACATTACCAAGCGGGCCGCTGGGTTGGGCTTCGCCGGGCTGCACGTTCCTTTGGAACAGCGACAGCCTCCCTGGTCCCCATAACCCTTCCCCTCCAGCACCGGGCAGGGCGCAACAAACTATGGCCGCTGGAGAGCTGGTGGGGCCCTTTCTCCAAGAGCGCCCTTATTCTGAATTACTTCTCATTCAGAACAAAGACGAAGACAACAAACCCTACTCAGACCGAGTCCCTTTGGAAACGAGAATAAAGAAGCACAAATGCGTGCCTTTCGGAGCCTCGTGGGGAGCACCTGGGTCAGGTCCGGGAAAAACATGGGCCCGCGTTCGGGGTGGGTGGGGCCCCAGGTCGGCCGGGTCCCGGGGGAGGGGCGGGCCCAGAAGACGGTCTCCTCATGGGTGCAACGCCCGGATGGAGTTGGGGAAGAGGCGCTCCGGGTGGACAGGCCAGGAAGGAGGGGTGCTGGGGGCGGGGGTCCCAGGGATGGGAGGGACGACAGGGCCCGAGGGTCCCGGGGGTCTCGGCAAAGAGGGCACTGGTCCCGGGGGGCGTGGTGGGGCGCAGAGCGAGCAGACAGGCCGAAGCTCCGCCGGGCGCCGAGAGAGCCTAGGAGGGTCTGGGACCCGGGGATGCGCGCGGGAGGCGCGGTACCTGCAGAGACGGCGCGGCCTCGAAGCTGGTCCCGCCAAAGACGCGCGGCCGCCGCCCCCGTCACCGCCGCCGCAGCAGCTCCCCGGGCCGCGCCCCCACGTGACCCGCGCACGCGCCGGGGGCGTGGCCGTTGCTGGACCCGCCTCCGGCGTTCCGCCGCTCAGGCCCGCCCGAGTGCGCGTGTGCAGCGGTTGCCGTGGAGACCAGAGAAGCGTTGGGCCGCCAACGACCCGGGCTCCAGTGGCCTGGTGGGTTAGGGGCCATAGCGATCCCGCGGAACCGGGCTCCCACTCTTACGGGGTGTTCGGTGTTTCCGAAATAAACATGCACCCCGAGGCCTCAGAGCCTGTGGTGGACGGGGTAGCGGAGCAAGAGTGCGCGCAGGAGCCTGGTGTGGAGGAGTCGGCTGGTGACCACGGGAACGCAGGCGAAGGTGGCCGCAAGGAAGGTGCAGACTACCGCCCCAGGGAGGCGAGGGGGACGACGGGCTGCGCCCAGCACCACATACCTGGTCTTCACTGCCAGCAGTAACCGTAATAATAATAACAGGGTCTTCCCTGGCGGTCCAGTGGTTAAGACTCCAAGCTTCCACTGCTGGTTCCATGGGTTTCCATCCCTGATAGGGGAACTAAGATCCTGCATGTCACAAGACGCGGCCAAAAAATAATAACAGCGGCGGCCCACACTCACTGAAGATTATGTACCATGCACTCACCACATTCCAACCATAGGCCAGCCCTCTGCGGTAGGCACTCCTCTTGCCAGGTCACACAGATAATTTACCTGGAATTTAAAGAAGTTAAAGAACTTGCTCCAAACAGATTACCCTCAGCCAGTCAATGGTAGAACAGACTTAGGCTTGGACAGTCTGACGCCAAGAGCCCAAGCCCTCACCCAAGACACCATTCCCCTCACAACCCAGCTTTTGAATGTATCCCTTCATTTCCTTCACCATGTAAGATCAAAGGCTCTCTCTCCCTCTGGATGGCAAGCTATGTCAGGGCAGACACCCCAAATGAATTGGCAGTGTCCAGTCCAGTGCCTGATCTGTGGTGGACAGAATGAATGATGAGCTGGTGTTTCTGGGATCACCTGGTGACTCCTCACCAAAGTTTTCCTGAATAGGCTTAGAAGATAGCCTCTCCTGCTGCTTGGCTTCAATCATAAGGGAAACCTTTTAGGGACTGATAAAGAAACTGCTTGATTTGTG
Organism: Bos grunniens; assembly: GCF_055505025.1. Lineage (NCBI taxonomy): Eukaryota > Metazoa > Chordata > Mammalia > Artiodactyla > Bovidae > Bos > Bos grunniens. The sequence goes on from NC_141182.1 coordinate 10,583,691, forward strand.
TTTCATTTTTTGAACCCAGCCAACAATTGTAAGCAATGACTGTCCAGGCAAGCCCTGTATGAGTTGCTATAGGGAAGCCATGTTGTGCTATGGACACACAGTTTGGACCAAGTTACTCTGGGTTGACACTACCCCTCTGCAACTTGCCAGTTTTATGGCGGTTTGCCCAGAGTTTAACCGCTCTCTAGGGCAGTCTCATCTTCCGCAAGCCGGGATAGTTATAATTAGAGTGACTTGCATACAGTGGGTCAGTAATAAATGGTAGTTTTGGCATTAATATAACCAATCAATTATTATATATATTGAGCACCTATTCTTTATTGGGCTTCCCTTGTAGCTCAACTGGTAAAGAATACACCTGCAATGCAGGAGACCTGGGTTCGATCCCTGGGTTGGGAAGATCCCCTGGAGAAGGGAAAGGCTACCCACTCTAGTATTCTGGCCTGGAGAATTCCATGGACCGTATAGTGCATGGGGTCGCAAAGAGTCGGAAACAACTGAGTGACTTTCACGCTCACACATTCTTTATTACCCCAAACCATCATCTGGTGCCTCTTGCAGCTGGGTGTTGTACGCAGTGGGAAATGGGGAACTGTAAGACATGGTCCCACACACAGAATGTTTAATCTCTAGGTAGTCTACAGGGACACCCAGAGAGCAGCAGCAAACAGCTCTTAAGATTAAATGCACTGGGGGACTTCCCTGGTGGTCCACTGGCTAAGACTCCATGCTCCTAACACAGGGGACCCAGGGTCAATCCCTGGTCAGAAAACTAGATCTCACAATACCGCAACTAAAGATCCCACCTGGCACAATGAAGATTGAAGATCTCACATGCCACAACTAAGATCCAGCACAAATAAATATTTCTAAAGATAAAGAGAACATTTCAGATATGTTTGATGTTTTTTGCCCTACCCCACCACTATTTCTACTCCCACTGCATTTTCCCCTCCTCTAGAATTTTGTGTGGATTCTTTCAGTCATGTCTGTCTCTCTCTTTCCCTATCTGTGCATTCTATTGCAAGGCAGAATAATGACCCATTGCTTTATTTAACCTGTCCCTGTGAATGGACATTTGCATTGTTAACTGGTTTTGGCTATTACAAATAATGCAGAAGTGAGTATGTTTGCACACATCCGCTTGTCCATCTGTACAAGAGCTTTTTTCAAAGATCTGCCTAGAAGTGAAATTCTCATAATCCTTAACAATGCTTTAAAAATTGTGATACATTTAAAGAGTACTGATTGTACACTAAAAGCAGACAATTATTCATCAAGTTGAAGTAGAGGGAAATTTTTTTTATACATTTCTTGCTCTCTACAGAACCAATCTCTTATCTTACAGAAATGAATGATCCTAAGGAAACGTGTGTGGGTCCTTTGAACACTTCCTGCCTCAGTGAGCAGAAGCAGAGTGGTGACAGCTGGTCAGATGGTCGCTTAGCACACCAAAGAGCCGACAAGGAGGATCATGGCGCCAGGTACGTGGGCGTGCTGCCACCACTCCCAGCACACTTTTACACATTAAGGTAGATGTGATGATCACCCCTTTGTCCAGATAAGGAAATTGGGGCTCATGAAGATTAACTAGACAGCCCCTTGTCTGAGGATTAGTAGCAGAGTCAGGATGGTTAGTTATGAGTCAGAGTCGCATAACTAACTGCAATCTATTAAACTTTAATGCCAAACCTGGAGAGAGGCACACATTAGGAGTTCTTGATGACACAAAGATATTTCTATAAGAACATACACTGCAATTTTTAAGAATGCTGAAATTCACAATATTGGATGAGGCCCTGAAAGCTACAAACAAGCAGTGTCATCAGGCATACAGAAGGTTGTGGAATTTGGAGACGGAATGGATGTGGCAAAGAATTTACGGGATATATCTTACAGCTGACAAACTGAAATCAGTTTCTCGTTCATGTTTTTCATTCGACAGAATGACTAAAAAGTTTCTGCAAAAGCTTTGCAAGCAGCACAAGCTTTACATTACCCCAGCACTGAATGATACGCTGTATTTACACTATAAAGGTAAGGATCGGGTGGAGGAGGTACCTTGTGTCAGATGGAAAGGCCTAGCAGTATAAAGAATTACTCACAGGGATCATCTAGAGTTCTTACATTTAAGCAGAAATTTCAAGGTTTAGTGGAGATGCATGGGAAAGCAATAACATTTCTTGGAAGAAAGAGTCTTACATGACTAGAGTTTATATGAGTTCCAGGGAAACATACTGGCATCTTTTATTTGTATTTGCTAAAGGACTCATAGTTTCCCAGACCACTAACTACATGTAAATACTCTGCAGTTGGGAGAGACACATTGTGAAGGACTGTGGTGGTGTCCAATGGTCACACATCAACTTAAGTTCAGGTTCATAGACAGGGCTCTTCCTCGCAGTGACAAAGCAGAGCAATAACTCCCGGTTGATGCTGAATTTGGGATGGTCAACCTGTTTCATTGGGCCATCCACGTGGCCCTTTATTCAGTAAAAGTTTACTGAGAGCCTTCTGTGGGCCGGCACAGGGCGCAGTGCTGGAGATACAAAGATGGATATGCTGAGGATGCTCTTGGTGTCTTGGGGGACAGTCAGCCACCATGAGGAGATTCACACTGTGCCAGGGAGATTCACGGAGGGCTGCAGCTGCAATATCCTTTAAAGGTGGGGAAGGACCCCTAGTTGGTCTCCTCACATCCACATTGCCCCCTCCCAAATCCTCCTCTCAGTGTCTAGGTGTAGCAGTGATGAGATGACACAGGAGGGCAGACCCCAGGGGACCCGTATTTAAGAGGTGGGAAGAAGAAGACGAGAGAGGTGCCTATATTATCTACTGCTGCCTAGCAAATTAACCCCATGCCTACCAACTTAGGAAATTATTATTTGATACTGTTTCTGAGGGTCAGGACCTGGGAATGATTTAGTCGGGTGATTCTGCCTCACCGTTGCTTTCACCCTTTCTTCATAAAAACTTTGGGTTTGGGACTTCCCTGGTGGCCCGGTGGCTAACATCCTGCACTCTCAACGCAGGGCGCCCGGGTCTGATCCCTGGTCAGGGAACTAGATCCCACATGCCACAACTAGGACCCAGCACAGCCAAAAAAAAAAAAAAACCCACAAACTTCCGGTTAAAACTTTTCAGGCAACCAAATGACTTTCAAAACATTTGGCAACAGCAGACGAACCGTGAAGTACAAATCTATAACGAGTTACTCAAGGAAACAAAAATGTTGGTTTTCCTCTCCTTAAACGTGGCTCATAAAACTGAGCCATACCAGAAAGCCAGACCCGAAGTTTGCAGTGGCTTCAGGTACCACTGGATTTTCTCACCGCATGTCTTCACGAGGCTGCCTCTCCCCCTTCTGAAGCCCTGCGTTCCCTTGTGCTCATTCATTTCAGGCAGGGCACCTGCCTCACTCCCACCTACTCCGAGGCGAGAAGGGAAGTTAGGCTCCCCCCTACCAGGCTGGCAATTCTCGAAGAAAGTTACCTCTTTCCAGTAGAGCCAGCCAAAGCTCCGCAGGGTTCCTAAAGGTTGGCCCCATGTGGCTCAGCACGACCAGCTCCCTGCAGAGAGCCACGGGGCAAGGATCAGGACGCGGTGTTCTCAAAGAGGCGGTGGTGTGCCTAAGGAGGAATGTGTGGATGCTGGGCGTGTGTGCCTGCGTGCTGAGTCGCATCAGTCGTGTTTGGCTCTTTGTGACCCCATGGACCCTAGCCCACCAGGCTCCTCTGTCCATTGGATTCTCCAGGCAAGAATACTGGAGTGGGTTGCCATTTCCTTCTCCAAGGCGAGTAGGCATAAAAGACGGTGAGACCTGTGCCTCTGTGTGTGTGGGAGCCCAACAAATACCCACTTCCTTCCCACCAGGCTTTGACCGCATTGAGAACCTAGAAGAGTACACGGGGCTGCGCTGCCTCTGGCTGGAGTGCAACGGCATCCAGAAAATTGAGAATCTCGAGGCCCAGACGGAACTGCGCTGCCTCTTCTTACAAGTGAACTTGCTCCATAAGATCGAGAACCTAGAACCTCTGCAGAAACTGGATGCTCTCAACATCAGCAACAACTACATTAAGACCATCGAAAACCTTTGTAAGAAGGACCCACCGCAGCGGCAGCGGCGGTGGTGGGGTTGGGGGGTGGGGGTGGTGGTGGGGGTGGTGGCTGGTTTTTGGGGTGGGGTGGTGGCTGGTGGGGGTGGGGGTGGTGGGTGGTAGTGGGGGTGGCTGTGGGGGTGGGGGTGTGGGGGTGGTGGTTGATGGTTGGTGGGGGCGTGGGGGTGGTGGTTGGTGGTGGGGGTGGTGGTTGGTGGTGGGGGGTGGGGTGGGGGTGGTGGTGGGGGGTGGGGTTGGTGGTTGGTGGTGGTGGGTGGTGCAGGTGGTGGTTGATGGTTTGTGGTTGGTGGTAGGGGTGGGGGTGGCGTGGGGGTGGCGTTGATGGTTGGTGGTTGGTGGTAAGGGGGGGTTGGGGTGGTGGTTGGTTGGGGGTGGGGTGGGGTTGATGGTTGGTGGTTGGGGCGGGTGGTGGTGGGTGGTGGTGGTTGGTGGTGGGAGTGGGGGTGGCGGGGTTGATGGTTGGTGGTTGGTGGTGGGGGTGGGGGTGGTGGTGGGTGGTTGGGGGTGGGGGGTGGGGTGGGGGTGGTGGTTGGTGCTTGGTTGTTGGTGGTGGTTGGTGGTGGGGGTGGGGGTGTTGGGTGGTGGGGGTGGTGGTTGGTGGTTGGGGGTGGGGGTGGGGTGGGGGTGGGGGTTGTGGTGGGTGGTGGGTGGTGGGGGTGGTGGTTGGGGGGTGGGGGGGTGGGGGTGGGGGTGGGGTGGGGGGGTGGGGGGTGGCATTGATGGTTAGTGGTGGGTGGTAGGGGTGGGGATGGGAGTGGTGGTTGGTGGTTGGGGGTGGGGTGGGGTTGGTGGTTGGTGGTGGTGGTGGGGGTGGTGGTTGGTGGTTGGTGGTGGGGGTGGTGTTTGGTGGTTGATGGCTGGTGGTTACTGGTGGCGGTGGTGGGGTGGGGGTGGTGGGCGTGGGGGTATTGGCGATGGTGTCGTTGTCTAGACTCGTGTTCACCGCTCTTCCCTGCAAGTGGGTCTAAACATTTTCTTTGCTGCCCATTTCACTCACCTCTGTCCACTCCCCCTTCCAGCCTGCCTGCCAGTCCTGAACACACTCCAGATGGCGCACAACCACTTAGAGACTGTGGAGGACATTCAGCATCTCAGGGAGTGTGCCAGACTCTGCGTCCTTGACCTTTCCCACAACAAGCTGAGCGACCCCGAGATCCTGAGGGTTCTTGAGAGCATGCCTGACTTGGTAAAAAACAAACAAACAAAAAACAGAAAGAAACGCACACACCAGAGACTTCTCTGGTGGCCCAGTGGTTGTGACTCCGAGCTCCCAGGGCAGCGGGCATGGGTTCAGTCTCTGGTCGGGAAAGACCCTGCGTGCTGCGTGGTGGGGAGTGGAGGTGGGGGACAAGCCCCCGGACACAACTTGTGTCCCCTTGTGTTCTGTAGGCAGCAAATCTCTTTTCTTCTCCCCTCCCTCCCCTCTTCCTTTCTCCCCGCCTTCTGAACACCCATCACACTTTTCCTCTCTATTTTTAGCTGCTGTGTTTTAAATGCCAAATGCTGTGTCATTTCACCTACAATTTCAGTGTGTATTCCTGACAGATAATGACTTTTTAAAAACATCATTACAGTACTGTTATTATACCTAAAATAGTATCAGAATGACAGTTAATACCCAGTCTATGTCCAGTTTTCTCCATTTGCCTCAAGCATGTGTTTTGACCATTGGATTCAGTTCAGTTCAGTGGCTCAGTCGTGTCTGACTCTTTGTGACCCCACAGACCACAGCATGCTATGCTTCCCTGTCCATCACCAACTCCTGGAGTTTACCCAAACTCATGTCCATTGAGTCAGTGATGTCATCCAACCATCTCATCCTCTGTCGTCCCTTTCTCCTCCCACCTTCAATATTAACCAGCATCAGGGTCTTTTCAAATGAGCCAGCTCTTCGCATCAGGTGGCCAAAGTATTAGAGTTTCAGCTTCAACATCAGTCCCTCCAATGAACACCCAGGACTGATTTCCTTTAGGATGGACTGGTTGGATCTCCTTACAATCCAAGGGACTCTCAAGAGTCTTCTCCAACACCACAGTTTGAAAGCATCAATTCTTCGGCACTCAGACTTCTTTATAGTCCAGCACTTACATCCATACATGACCACTGGAAAAACCATAGCCTTGACTAGATGGATCTTTGTTAGCAAATGAATGTCTTGCTGTCTGGGTTGGTCATAACTTTCCTTTCAAAGAGTACTGTGGTCACCATCTGCAGTGATTTTGGAGCCCAAAAAAATAGTCTCTCACTGTTTCCTCTGTTTCTCCATCTATTTGCCATGAAGTGATGGGACCGTTTCCACTATTTCTCCATCTATTTGCCATGAAGTGATGGGACTGGATACCATGATCTTAGTTTTCTGAATGTCGAGCTTTAAGACCATCAGATTTTACCAATCCAAACCAGACCCACACATTGTATTTGGATTATGCATCTCATCACAGCCCTCCCCGCTTGTCTCTTCCTCTCCCCGACACCACCCCCCCGCCAAGAATCTGCTGAAGAAACCGGGTCCCTCTGGATGTCGGCCACACCCTGGATTCAGTTGACTGCATCCTCATGGTGTGGTCTAACGTGTTCTGCTGTCTCCAGTATCTCCTGTAAAATGATGATGGAGCCAGAGGCCTGGTCAGATCCAGGCTCAGAATACAACCCTGAGGTCAGCTGTGGCATCAGTCAGGGCAAGTGTAACACCTGGTTGCCTCTTGTTGTGACTTTAAGCGTCACTAGTGGGTTTGACTGCTGTCAGTCTGATCCAGCTTCAGTCTGATCCAGCTCTTGGCCTCCCTTCCCCCGACTGTTCCAACAGCTCCCAGGCACACTGCCTCCCTGTGTGAGTTCATTAGCAGTCGCTCAGGGATCATATTCTAATTCTCTCATTCCTTCTGCCTTTCTTAGCGGCGATGCTTCCACAAAGAGCACTTTTGCTCATCAACAATTTACATCCCTAGTGTAAAGTGTATGCAGAAAACACTGGGATGAAGACGTCTTTGTTTTTCTTTTTATGTATCAGTTTTCAGAGAAATGGATCCAGAACTTAGGGACCTCTAAAGATGACAGTGAAGGGTTTTTCTTTATCACTGTGGACAGATAGATTTAAAGATACAGTATTTGGAGTGACTTAACCTTTCTGTCATTTGAATTTGGGTGCTTGAGTGCTCCCATCTTCCAGCCCATGGCAGCCCCTGCAGGCAGCTCCTGTATCCTCTAGCCTCAACCCCAGCAGCCTGGGACCATTTCCTTGCTATTCAGTGTGTATGTGTTGTCATGTGTACTAGGAAAAAATATTTTCCAAATAGCACACGAAAACCCTCAGGTCATTGTTTCCTGCTTAAGGCCTGGGTAAGCGAGGGAAAAGTGAATCCATTTAAAAGAAAAACAGTAAGGAAAGCATCAGTTTAGTTCTGTTCAGTCACTCAGTCATGTCTGACTCTTTGTGACCCCATGGACTGCAGCACGCCAGGCCTCCCTGTCCATCACCAACTCCCGGAGTTTACTCAAACTCATGTCCATTGAGTCAGTGATGCCATCCAACCACCTCATCCTCTGTCATCCCCTTCTCCTCCTGCCTTCAATCTTTCCCAGCATCATGGTCCTTTCTAATGAGTCAGTTCTTCGCATCAGATGGCCAAAGTATTGGTGTTTCAGGTTCAGCATCAGTCCTTCCAATGAATATTCAGGACTAATATCCTTTAGGATGGACTGGTTGGATCTCCTTGCAGTCCAAGGGAATCTTGAGTCTTCTCCAGCACCACAGTTCAAAAGCATCAGTTCTTTGCCGTCCAACCTTCTTTGTAGTCCAACTCTCACATCCATACATGAACACTGGAAAAACCATAGCTTTGACTAGACGAACCTTTGTTGGCAAAGTCATGTCTCTGCTTTTTAATATGCTGTCTATGTTGGTCATAACTTTTCTTCCAAAGAGCAAGTGTCCTTTAATTTCATGGCTGCAGTCACCATCTGCAGTGATTTTGGAGCCCCCCAAAATAAAGTCTATTACTGTTTCCATTGTTTTCCCATCTATTTGCCATGAAGTGATGGGACCAGATGCCATGATCTTAGTTTTCTCAATGTTGAGTTTTAAGCCAATTTTCTCACTCTCCTCTTTCACTTTCATCAAGAGGCTCTTTAGTTCTTCTTCGCTTTCTGTCATAAAGGTGGTGTCATCTGCATATCTGAGGTTATTGATATTAGGAGAGCATAGTTCAGGAGTAATCTGCAGAGCAGACTGGCACCAAGAACTAGTTTACCATTCACGTAGTCACTAGCATATGGCATGATAATACACAGCTGAAGAGTAATCCTTTTCTGGGGGGCCTGGCTGTCATAACAAAGTACCAGGCTGGGTGTTTTAAATTATAGAAATTTATTTTCTCATTATTCCGGAGGCTAGAAGTCCTAAATCAAGGTGTGGGGCAGGCTTGCTTTCTCCTGAGGCCTCTCTCCTTGGCGTGTAGACAGTTATCTTCTCCCTGAGTCCTCACGTGGCCTTCACAGTCTGTCTCCCAATCTCCTCCTTGTACAAGGACCTATGGGATCAGGGTTCACCCCAGTGACATCATTTAATCTTGATCACCTCTTCTAAGACCCTGTCTCCAAATGCAGTCACATTCTGAGGCGCTGGGGTTAGGATTGCAGCAGATGAGTTTGCTGCAGGCAGGGGTTGGGGGGAAATAACAACAGTCTGTCTCGTGGTTGTTTTCTGGTGGCTTCTACATTCTCCACACACACATGCACACGTGCGTGCACAGCTGTTTAGTGCCCGCCCCTAGGGCGCACTGCTCCCGACACCCAGCCCTACAGGACAGGTCACTTGAACATGTGACAAGAACCATGACGAGAATGAAGTTTGGAAAATGCTAAACTAACCAGTTCACAATGTATTTATTTTCTCCAACAACAGAAAGCAATTTAGATACAAAAACCATTTCACCAGCTTAGCAAACCCATTTTAAATGCTTCACCCACATGTCACCTTGACAGATCCCCCTCCTGGAGAGGAGGTGACAGGATTTAAGGTCGGGGGGACGGCACACTGGCACTGCTCTGCGCTGTCCCTCTCCTAGTCCCGGCTTGACGTCCAGGAGACCTGTAAGCCTGGCAAGAAGGAGCCTCGGGGTAGCTTAGAGGGTGCTCTTCATCCTGTCCCCTGATCACCGTCTCTTATCTGTCCAGCAGCTGTGTGCATTTTCTTAAAACGGGTCCTGGCTGGGAAGGACAAAAAAATGATCAATCAGAGATTAGTTCCAGTAAAAGAGATTGGGCGAGCAAAATCACCACCCTCGGGAAAGGCTCCAGGAAGGTTTTCCAGCACTGTTCTGGAAGGACAGTGAGAGTTCAAGTTCAAGTAGAGAAAGGGATACCCGATTCTCAGGACGGTTCTGATGGCACAGGAGCAGTGACAGCCCCGGCTTCTCTGAGACTGTCTTCAAGATTTCATGTTGACACTCCCTGTCTTTGTATTTCTTCTCAGCGCAACACACAAGTGAAATGTTTTAACTGCATCTGTTTCTCAGTGCCTAATGTGGTTCTGCCTGTGTGCTTCCAGCGTGTGCTGAATCTGATGGGGAACCCGGTGATTAAGAACATCCCCAACTACCGAAGGACACTCACCGTCCGGCTAAAACACTTAACATACCTGGATGACAGACCAGTTTTTCCCAAGGACAGGTACGGGAGCAAAAAGCCTTTTAGTAACACTATGTAACAGTTGAGCATGCTCAACAGGTAAGTTTTTAAATTTTCTGATTTTTGAGCATTCCCACACGTCTCTTATATATTCCAGTGAGGTAAGTTTAATGGCTTACGTGACTGTTTATAATAGGAAATTCTCTGTTTTAAGCACTTATTCCTGGATTTTTTTCATAATCCTTTGATAATTATCCTTCTATATAAAGTCTCTGATCCCATGGCTAGTTATTTCCTTAGGGTGGAATTCTGAGTTGTATTGCTGGATTAAAGACTGTAGTTTAAGACTTTTAAAAGGCACTTATAGTTTCTAGAATGTTTGTATCGTTTATAACTTTCCCAGACACAGCCATGTTAAAAAAAAAATGTAGCCAGGTTAATTGATGAATGAAGATAGTACGTCATTTGCATTTTGGGGTAACAGATGAATTTGATCGTTTTTACCACCTTTGTCGGACATTTAAAGTTTCCTCCTCTGTGAGTATTGCATTTATGACCTCTTTCCAATTTCCTTTTGGGGAGATTTTTCGTATTGATTCATAAGTGATAATCGCTCAATCGTTTCTGACTCTTTGTGACCCATGACTGTAGCCCGCCAGGCTCCTCTGTCCATGAGATTTCCCAGGCAAGAATACTGGAGTGGGTTGCCATTTCCTTCTCCAGGGGATCTTCCCAACCCAGGGATCAAACCCGGGTCTCCTGCATTGCAGGCAGATTCTTTACCATCTGAGCCACCAGGGAAGCTCTGTTTCATTAAGAGCTCTTTGCATATTGGGAATATTGAACCCGGGGCTGCCATGTGTATCATCACTGCTTTGATCTGGGTTTTTAATTTACCTTTTGATTGAGGCTGCTATTCATTCCAGCTTAGAATAAAACCTCAGTAACTGGGATGGCCTGAAAGGAAGTGCAATCTGAAGCTTGAATTACCCGACATTTAAAAACACACTTGAACTCACAAATTTTAGTCAAACTAACACAAATTTCAAAGGGAGAGCCTCCACCCGGTCCAGGTGAGACAGCCAGGATCCCTGCTTGTGCGCAGTCGGGCCGAGATGCTCCCAGTTCCCTGGCACCCAGCCCTGGGCGTTAAGGCAGACAGCGGGCGTGCAGGGCCTGCGGGCGGACTGCAAAGCCCAGCTCGGCAGCTGCAGGTCTTATGTCCCTAGTCAAGCTTGCCAACCTCCCCAGCCTCAGGCTGTCTCCGAAAAGTGGAGACAAAACCGACCTCGAGGTCTTTGTGAGTATCTGTTAGTATTAGGTGGAACTCAAGCAGGAGAGAACCAATGGGAACTCTCGGCTGTCCCGGGGCGGGGCGGGAGGCGGGGCAGGGAATGTGAGCTCCCTGCAGCACCCTGGGGCAGCGCGACCAGCAGGAACGTGTAAGAGCTGGGCCCTTTGCAGGGAGACCCCTGGACGATATAGCAGGACTCCTCTTCGAGAGCTGGTTTCACTTGGGTTTGAAGCCTCATTTCAGCACCCTCCAGCTGTTCCGCACTGGGCCCTTGACCTCCTCTCAACCTGGGATGATCTTCACAGGTGTTTGTTCACCTGTCAGCTTCCGAAGATCTCCATGACCAGCCACCTATCTAAGCCACACCTTTGCCTCTTCCATCTAGTGTCTCTTTAGCCTGATTTCTTTTGGTAGGACACATCTGCCTCTGACATACCTGTTTCCTCTTTTAGAGTCTCTTTCCCCATAGAAGGGCAGGTCTAGTAGAGAAAGCCATGTCATCTCTTATGTTAACCTACTTATCTCTGGCCCCTAGAACAGCCTGCTCACTTCAAGTGTACAATTCAATGGTTTTTCAGTATATTCAGAGTTGTCCAACCACCCCCACAGTCAATTCTAAAATACTTTTATCACTCCCCAAAGTAACCCTTACTTATTAGCAGTCATTCCCCAACCCACCTCTAACAGCCCCAACAACCACAAAGCTACTTTCTATCTCTGTGGATTAGACTACTCTGGACACTGCATATGCTGTGTGCTGTGTGATGAGTCATGTTCAACTCTTTGCGACCCCACGGACTATAGCCCACCAAGCTTATCTGACCATGGAATTTTTCAGGCAAGAGTATGGGAGTGGCCATTTCCTCCTCCAGGGGATCTTCCCAACTCGGGGATCAAACCCATGTCTCTTGTGTCTCCTACTTTGGCAGGCTCAGATCTACCACTGAGCCAATGTGTATTTGCCTACTCAGGACATTATATATAGATGAAGTCATATGATACGTGGTCTTTTGTGATCGGCTTCTTCCACTGAGCATATTTTTAAGGTTCACCCACATTACAGCTTGCGTCAGTAAATGCTTCCAAAATAACACTGTGAAATAATCTCCCGTTTGGGAAGGCCACGTTTTATCAGTTGAGGGACATTAGGGTTGCTTCCACTTTTTGGCTGTCGTGAACAGTGCTGCTATCAATATTCGTGTGCAGGTGTGTGTGTGTGTGTGTGGGCATTTGTTCTTAACTCATTTGAGAAATACTTGGGAGCATGATTGCTGGATTATACGATAAGATGATCTTTGCTTTGAAATTGGCAAACTGTCTCCCGAGGTGGCTGCTCCATTTTGCATTCCCACCAGCCATGAAGGAGCACTCCTGTTGCCCCCACATCCTCCCAGCCTTTGGTGTTGTCAGCGCTCTGGCTTTTAGCCGATCCACTGGGTGTCAAGTGGTTAGGTTTGCACTTTCCTGACGTCACCCAATGATGAGCTTATTTTCTACCTAACTTCTTGGTGAGGGGTCCAGTTCTTTTGTCCACTTTTAGAACACTTTGTATGTTTTAGATGGCAAGCCATCTAGCGGTTAACTTTCTTCCGAGTGTTTTCTCCCAGTGCGGTTTCTTTTAACCTTTGCCCATCTTCAGGTTGTGTAGACTTTGTGTGAGCTGTAATAGGTCTACATGTAGTCTAGATACAACCCCAGTCAGGGGTCTGATTTGCAGCTGTTTTCTCACTTTCCGTGGGTTCTTTTATTTATGGGATTCTTTACATGACACCCCTTTTTAATTTTGGTGGAGTTCGCTTTATTTTTTTTGCTTTTGTCACACGTGCTTTTGACCTTATAGCCAGACGGGCTTTACAAACCACTAGAACTTTCAAGATGAAACTGTGCCTGTGTTAGTATGTCTCCTTAGAGTCACATGCCCTCTGTGCCTTTAGTTTGATTTTGGGGAAAAAAAGCAAGTTTGGTCAGAGAGTATATGTTTTGGATTTACTGTTAACCTGTGACAGTTCAGCACCCCACCCCCCCGCCCACCGCCTTTCTGACTTTTGGGGTCTGGGGTTTGTTTTTTGTTTTTAATCCTCCTAAACAGAGCTTGTGCAGAGGCCTGGGCCCGGGGAGGGTATGCAGCTGAGAAGGAGGAGAGACAGCAGTGGGAGATGAGAGAGCGGAAGAAGATCACGGACAGCATCGAGGCCCTGGCGGCCCTCAGGCGCCAGGCGGAGGAGAGGAAGCGGCAGAGAGCGAGCCAGGAGCAAGGTGTGAGCCCGAGACACAGGAGGGCCCCCCCGAGCTCCACTGAGATTCATCCTGGGGTGGGGGCAAGGGCGGGAACGCTTTCTCACAGGCCTATGGATCCGTCTTCCCTCGACCTCACTTGAGGACAGTGCTCAAGACACATTAATAAGAACCCCGTCCTCTTCCTAGATGCAAGAGGAAAGAGTCAGGGGCTCTGTGTGCACCTCCTTTTTTTTTTTGGCTTGCGGGATCTTAGTTCCAGGGATCGAACCCACACCCCCTGCAGTGGAAGCAAGGCGTCTTAACCACTGGACCACCAAGGAAGTCCTCCATGTGTATTTTTAAATGACAGTGTTTTTCACCTAAATACAAACTGTGACTACACTACACACAGAAAACACAGACAAGCAAGGGTCATCACAGAATTTGCAGCAAGACCTGCTCAACGTTCAGTGTGAGCATTTCCTGGCTTTTCCTCATGAGTGTAGTGCATACTTTTTTTTTTAATAGAAGAAAGTGGCACAGCTCGATTGCTTTCTGCCCACTCACATTCCCATAAAATAGACATTCTCCTGCTGTATGCATTTCCCCCCCTTTTCCAACGTTTAATTAGGACATTGTTCAAACAATGGTCAAATGAACACCTGTGTCATCTCCTCACGTCGGGTGTTGATTAACATTTTGGCGCACGTGTGCACTGCTGACCTGCTGGAAAGCCAGGGCAAACATCGTGGCCCTGAGGCCAGTCCCTCAGCCCGCATCTCCTGAGAGCACCTGGTACAGTCTTCCAGGGGCCAGTGTGGGCACTGCATGTGCTGGGCATCCCCCTGGTGGCTGTGCAGCCTGTTTATCCAGCACCCTGATGACCGCCCTGCTGCAGGTCCCCACTGCCCACCCTCGGCCTTCGCTGCGGGTCCTTCCTTGTCCTCCTAGGACCATCCCAGCTCACCTGTGGACTTGTGCTCAGGGGAGGAGCCCACACCAGCCGGTGCTGGGGACGTGGACGCCGAAGTGGAAGGAGAGGAAGAGCCTCAGGAAAAGAAGGATACGAGGCAGAAGATAGAGCAGTTTGTCAAGGAGAGCTTCGAGGCCAAGGATGAGCTATTCCCGGAGAAGCCAGAAGAGCCGAGCCTCCTGGAGGAGCTGCCTCTGGATGTCGGGGAGCCAAAAGGGGTGCTCCCCTCTGAGGCCCTGCCAGCGAGCCCCAGAGCTGCCTGGGCAGGTAGGTGGTTGAGGAAGCACAGGTGCATTATACCTGGGGCAGCTCCCAACTGGGGGCCCCGGACTGCCTTCCACCCTGACTGCTCAGTCTGTAAGGTGATGTACGCACACCACCTCACAACAGGACCACAAGGGGAGCCCGGAGTGCGTTTCCAGTATCAGGTCCAACGTGTTTCAAAGAAATGGGCAAGACACTAACAGTGTATTTTATCGAACCCAGAACACCTAAAATATGTTTTCTCAGGTGACGCAGTGGTAAAAAAAAAAAATCTGCCTGCCAATACAGGAGATGCCGTTTTGATTCCTGGGTTAGGAAAATCCCCTGGAGGAGGAAATGGCAATCCCCTCCAGTATTCTTGCCTGGAGAATCCCATGGACAGAGGAGCCTGGAAAGAGTCAGATTCCGGTTAGCGACTGAGCACACACACCTAGAATATAATTTAAATCAACATGAATTTATTCATGAGATAGGTTCCTCTTTTTGACACTAAGTCTTCTAAATCCACTTGCTTGTTTCATTGTAACTGGGTGCCCCAGTGTGGCTCTTGAGTCAAACTGGGCCTAGTCAGTCCCCAAGGTGGACAGTGGACTGGCATGACTTGAGCAGAGCGGGGCCACTCATCTCTGATGACCGAGGCTGGAGAGGAAGCAGCGGGCAGGAGCAGGGGGTGACTAAGGGGAAGAGAGGAGCCCCGCCTGGACCCCACATTCCCTGGGCAGCCCTGCAAGGATGGCGCAGGTCTTCTTGACACTCTTGCAGCAGGAGGAGCTGTGAAACTTGCCCACTGATGCCATCGCCCTTCTTTCTTCATCTCCTAGTCGAGCGATCATGCTTTTTCCAAGGTTCCTGCATGTTTTGCATAGACTCTTGGCTGGAGCTTCCATCTCCAGGCTGTAGAAAGAGGGTGCTCTCTCCCTTCCCTTCCCTTTCACACATAACCTTTTCCTTAGCTCTTGTCACAAGGGCTGGAGGTCTTCAGACCCAAGGGTTCTGTCCTTTCTCTTGGAATCCACCCTAACTGCAATTGCCCGTCTGACTGTTGTGTATGAAACAGACTCCAAGATTACTGTAACTCTGTTGTCCTTAGAATTGGCTCCCCAAACTGTGGCCACTGAAAGTGCATCAGGCGCAGAGCCCGATGGAGCTGAAAATCTGGAGGCCACAAGACTGGAGACGAAGGAGCAGCTCTTCATCGACGTACGTAGCCCGTGCACCTGCGGAGGAGCACGCGAGGCATAGCCGGTGTCAGTGTCTGATCAGACACAAACCTTCTGAATCCTGAGCTCAGTGGGGCCTGTGGGCTGGCGCGCGTGGCCTCCCCTGGAGGTCCCACCCAGACCCAGTGCTCAGCATCTGCAGTCAGTAAGCCCTCCTGGGGGTGGGCGGTGGGGAATCCATGCCTGTGTGCCTTCAAGACCGAGAGAGCTGGCCAGACGAACCCCTTGAATTACATCTACGAAACTCTTGAAACGTTTCCCCACGAGAAGTTACCCACTCAGCAGCTCCTTCTGGCCATAGACGGAACTGCTGGGAAAGCTACACTTAATCAGCAGAGCCTTGCGTGCTCTTGGGACAGCTGCCCATCTTCCTGGCCTGTCCTGCGTCCTGTCCCCCAGGGCCGATTCAGGGGGGCCACCTGACCTTGGGCCCGATCATATCCTTGGGAACGGTCCTCCTCCCTGCAGCCTGTCCACTCTGATGACAGCCTTCCAAGCTGTGCCCGCGAGAATGCATCCCTGGGGATATGCATGTTTGGCACGACCCCTGGGAACTGTGCTTTAGGGGGTGAGGAGTAGGAGCTGGTCCCCCCATCTTTAGGTTTACACCCTGCTTCCCCAGAGGACAGCCATCTCTCTGCCCACAAGCGAGGTCCTTCCATTCAGACCGTGTTGTGTGGCTTTGCCTGCCCTCTGCCCGCTTCCTTCACAAACTGCTACACTCATGTTTCACTCCCAACTTCACAATTTAACGTGGCTCAGAAAGGTTCAACTGAGCACAGTCAGCATTCAGAGTGGCGTTTCCAGTTTTCTGAGTGGGTCTAATATAGATACAACAAAAGTGGGCGCTTCAGCCCTAACGTGTGACAACCCACCACATACAGGACCCCGACGCTACGCTAACACTGACTGTTCTTCCTTTTTGTCCGGCACCACTTTAAATACCTCTTGTACTGACTGATTTAACCCTTCCAGTAACTTTAAGAGGTAGGTTATCATCCCCATTTTACAGACGGGAAAACTGAGAAATAAAGAGTAGAGCACCTTGCCTAAGGCTACACAGCCAGACAATGGTGGAGCAGGAACAGCAACCCAGGCAGGCTGGCTCTGGAGTCCAGGCATCTGACTGCCTCACAAGCAGGTTGGGGTGCTACAGATGAAGATACCCCAAGACACAAAACAGGAAAGCGCCGCCTCCCCACCCGAGTTTTGGGAAAGGTTCGAAAGAGACTCACTTTGTGCCAGGTAGGGTCCTAGGTCCTAGGACCCTATTTGTATGTAGGAGGTACGATTCCCCCCAGATGAACTGGGTAATACCAAAGTAAAGTGGAGAACGAGGTGGAAATTTTTGAAACACGTCACGCCTTACAAAGCTCTTTCACTGACCAGATCCAGATACCTGGAGTGTTACCTGGAGTGTGTGTGCTGCCTGTACACACAGCTCAAGTGGCCATGTGTATGCTGCATGTACACGTGGCTCGAGTGGCCACACGTGTCCCGCACGTATACGGGTCTCAAGTGTCCACGTGAGTGTGCTGCATGCACACATGCTCGAGCGTCTCGGTTGCTCCATGGGCCCCTCCACACTCTGTGGTTGGTTGGTGGGGTGGCCACGTCTCTTCCAAGGACTGGATGCTGAGCGCGCACCCTACCGCTGACCAGGGTCACTTCCTCTTCCAGGACCTGCCCGACTTGGAAGACGTGAATGCCGGCGAATCTCTGGGCGACCGGGATAGGGTGAGCTCACCTGCACCCCCGCAGTTCCGCTTCCCTCCTCCTCTCCCAGCCCCGTGGATGACCAAGTATGTCAGGGAGTCGCAGGCTCTGCCTGATGCCTCAAACGCCCGGGGCCTTTACCTCAACCTCAGGAAAGGTTTACTGCTGCTCCCTTCTCTGAGGTTTTACAACTAGCCACTCGGGATTTTTTTGGGGAACACATCTTTTATCACTGATCTTTAATAACCATGTACTGTACATCATTACCTGGGCTTTTTCTGTCCTTGACGTTTCTGTGTGTTCATCTAGCGAATGCCAGTACGACAGTGACACACAGGCAGGGAAAGGAGAGAGCAAGGAGGAGAGGGCAGGGGCCCGATGTGGATGTCTCATGAGGTGACCTGATCCTCCCCCCAACATTACCAGAGCCCCTCGGGGCCTGAAGGAGAGAGAAGCCTGGGGCGTAATGTCAGGGCGGGAGCCAGTGATCACAGCAAGGACACAGACACAGAACCCAGTTCTTTGGGGGCCTGACCACCAACGCAGGGCTAGGTGGCCAGTGCAGGCGCAGCCTGCCAGGAGCCCGGGCTCACAGATGCCTGGTTCAGGACCCAGGTGGGGGCTGGTGCAGCAGGAGCAGAGAGGGTGGGCCTGTGCCCCATGGAGACCCGAGGGAGGCGGGGGCGCCAGTGGAGACCTGGCCGCAGGGCTCACGACCACCTTGGGGTCAGCGCTGTGTTCCCGGGGGCTGTCCTGATGTGGTGCCAGAGTGTGATGGACAGAAACGCAGAATTAGCAGCATGCACTTTAGGGACGAGGAGGAAATGGCAACCCACTCCAGTGTTCTTGCCTGGAGAATCCCAGGGACGGCGGGGCCTGGTGGGCTGCCGTCTATGGGGTTGCACAGAGTCGGACACGACTGAAGCAACTTAGCAGCAGCAGCGTGAAAACAGCATGGCTCAATACATCTTTTCCTTTTAACAGGAGCAGTGCTTTCCAAAGATTACAGCCATCTCGAGCCTGAGCGACGCCAGCGAGCCTGACATGGACGACATCTCACTCCTAGCACTGGAAAACACATCCTCGGACACGCTTTCCAGTATATTTGCAGTCCCCAAGGATACTTCCTGGAGGGTGGAGACCGAGACGCCCTTCACAGACATACTTAAAGTGGCACCAGAGAGGGACCCGGAAACCCAAAGGAAAGCGAGTGAGGTCCCTCGCCCGCTGATTCAGGAGCTGGGCGATGACGAGGAGCCCTCAGGACCGCCGCCCCTGCCCCCAGTCTGCGAGGGGGAAGCCGTGCCTGCCCCATGCACTGAGGACAGCGATGGAGACCTGCTTCCAGCCCCCGCTCCAGGTAATGTTCCCTGACCTTCAAGGTCACAGGGGCCGAAAGCTTCTTGGTGGGGAAACAGACAGTGGACCACCCAAGCCCAGAGCAGTGGCCACCTGGGCCTTTGTCGTCAGAATCCCACGTTCTCAGTGGTGGTGGCGGGTCATTCACAGCCTCTCCAGAGACTGTGGAGAGACTCCAGAACACTGCGAGCACGTGTTCCCACCTGGGCGGCTTGCAGCGTAACTGGCCAAAGAGCTGAGGAGCTGCCAGGCCGCCCTCCTCCCCCACCACCCCCAGGCTTGGCCCTTCCCGACCGAGGAAGGAGGGGACCAGTGGCGCCAGTCTCATCACACGGGACGAGGCCAGGGCAGCAGCTGGCCCAAAGGCGGTGCCGCGCACATGGGTGCCCAGAATGGCACGGAGAACAGACGTGCCTGCTGGGAAGGGAGTCGCAGCAGGTGCGGGCAGCGCCCACAGTACCCAGGGGGCGGGGCAGGAGAAGCCACTTGCCACACACCACCCAGCCCGCCAGCCTGGGGGCCTGAGCCCGTGACCAGAGAGAGGCACCACTGGGATGGCTGGTTAGTGCCTGCTGCTCACAAGCACACGGGGGTAGCTCCGTGTGCCGAGACTATGCTCCCTGACTGTGAACCCAACATGGGGAGCCCTTGGCACACACGATCCCTGCTCTGACCCACGCTGTGTGGCCGTCTTGAGGCCGGCACACGGGAAGGGGTGAGGGCTGACCACATTCCCCAGAACACTGAGCCACCCCTTGCCTAATCTGTAGGAAACGGCCCAGAGAAGGATGAAGTCCAGTCTGAGGTGGAGCCCGAGGAGCGCCTGGGGTCCGAGGCAGGAGAAAACCGGGAGGACATTGAATTTGGCCTGGACTGAGCCTCTGCTCTTGTACCAGTGGGCACGGGCCCAGGCCTGACTCCCCAGCAGGGGTGGGTCACCCTTTCGCCTGGGCTCCCCTTCCCTTCCGAGAGCTGCGGTTGCCGAGGGCATGGGCCCCAGTTCCCTTCTCCTGCGGGCACAGCCCCATGCTCCCCACGCTGTAAGCCTCTAACAAGCCAGGTCACTTCCAGGGGAAACCCTGTCACGGTATAAACGTTTCAGCATCCACGTGAGCCCTTGTATTACTGGATCATCTAACGTCTGGGTGAGTCACAGGTCATTCACTCCATCAGGTACTGAGACAAGAACCACTCCGTTATTGTAAGAAACCCAGGTCCCGCCCAGGGGCCTGTGCGTTCCCAGGGGTGGGGTGGGGTGATTTCTCCACAGCAGAAGCAGGCTCTTGTCTGGGGCCACAGAGCCACGGAGGGTGAGAACCTAACACTGAGCGTGGAAAGCCATGGAAGGGGACACGGCCAGCCTAAGAAAGTCCATCATTCAACACCAGGCTCAGTCATGGGTTTATTCAACCCCTAACATGGGTCCAAAGTGCCTCCCTCTCCACGTTAGACTGTGCTAGGAACCGCATCGCACAGACACTGACCACAAAGCACCGCTGACACCCAGTGAGCGCGGGCTAGCTGGGGAGCTCATTTCACCGTCACCCACAGCGCCAAGCAGCTGGGGCTCTGGCCCCGAGGTCACTGGGGGCCCAAGCGCGCCTGCAGCCCCTGCCTTCAGCATGACACTGTTAGCTGGAAGGGATCCCAGCGACACCGACCTTCAGGACAGGGCTGCCAGAGCTCCACCACATGCCCCGAGACTGTGACCTACGGGAGAAATGACTATTTTGCTGTTCTCCTTCCCCTGACGTTGCTCCAGACTGCTTCCGAGCGTCTCCCGCTCACGAAGGCATTCCAGAAGCAGGTCTGCCCCCTGGGGACTGTTCTCTGATTCCCGTTTCAACCACGAAAGACGCAGCTTATCAAGGATGGCAGGCTCCTGGAGCTGGCAACCTCCCCAGGCCTCAGAAGCCCATGCGGGGCTTTTTCCGGAGCCGCTGAGAGCCAGAGCGTGTGGCCAGAAAGCTGGGGGTCTGGGAGGAGGGCGGGGTGGCACCCTCCGGGGTGTCCCCTCGGGGCAGCTGCTGGACTATGCCATCCCGGGGAGTGTGAGGCCTGGAGGGCGTGGCCCGGACACTTGGGGTCTGGGAGGAGAGCAGGGTGGTGCCCTCTGGGGTGTCCCCTCGGGGCAGCTGCTGGACCGTGCAGTCCTGGGGGGCGTGCTGCCTGGAGGGCGTGGCCCGGACGCTGGGGGTCTGGGAGGAGAGCGCAGAGGCCCCTCCTGGGGTGTCCGTGCGGAGCGGCAGCTCAGCCATGTAGTCCCGGAGGGTCTGCTGCCGCTCTGAGGGGACGCCCTGGGCCCAGGGCTCCTGGGTGAGCTCCTGGGAGGGCGGGGTCCTCGGGGGCTGGGGCCTGGCCTCGGGCAGTGTATGGTCTGGGCTGGGCGCGGGGCTGGCGGCGTCTGAGAGGTCCACACGGCCGCTGAGGGAGGAGAAGGTGCTGGACAGCTGAGTCCGGCGCTTGTGCCGCTTGGGCTGCTTCCCGGGCCCCGCGCGGCCGCCCCGCCGCCTCTCCCACCAGGCCGCCGCCCCGAACTCCCAGGCTGCCTCCAGACGCTCGCTGAGCTCATCCTCGGGGCCAGGTTCGGGGGCGGGGGGCCGCTCCTCTGTGGGGAGCAAGCCCAGGTCCCTCCGCTGTAGGAGCCGCCCCTGGGCCATGGCCCTGCGGAAACCCTCGGGCGCCGGCCCCTCCACCTTCTGAGGCTCGAAGCCACCCAGCAGCCGGCGGTGGGAGAAGGTGGGTGCTGCCCACACCGGGGGAGTCAGGGGCACCTCCAGCAGGGCCTCCAGCCACCGGCTGCAGCAGGCAGTGGCCTGGGGTGTCCAGGAAGCTGCGGGGGCACGAGCATTGGGCCCGGGATCTGCCCGGAGGTGGAGGCGCTGGTGGAAAACATCTCCGGCCGCGGAAAGCTGGAAGAGCGACAGCGCTGGTGTGGAGGCGGGGGGCGGGATGGCAGCAGCCAGACCTGGGGACGGAAGGACAGTGACCAGGTGGCCTGGCGGGGGCGCGGCTCCCCACCCGCCCCAGCCCCCAACACACCTACGGTGGGTGCTTTCAGACGCTCCTGCAGCCGCCAGTGACTCTTGGGCTCCAGCAGGGGGAAAGCCGAGAGGGAGTCACTCCTGGTGGGGAGAGCCTGGGGGAGCCCCACCAGGCGGGGTGTGGAGGCCCCCACTCCTGGAGGAGGGACAGGTAGCTGAGGCCCCGTCCAGGTCCGCCCTGCCCGCCCCCCTGCCCGGCCTGGCCCCTCACCTGCGAGGTGCAGCAGCTGCAGCTCCCCACCCTGGCTGGCCAGGAGCAGCGGCTGGGGGAGGCCTGGGCGCGGTGGCGGCAGCAGCCGGGCCAGCAGGGGCGCAGAGCGGAGGCCATGGTTCCACTTGAGCAGGGGCACCAAGGGGAGGCGCTCATCCACCAGGTAGAGGGAGAACTGGCAGAAAACGAGGATGAGACCGACGGGACGGGACAGGTCTCTCTGGGCTGGCCCCTTCCAGAGCTCCACGTGGTTTTCAGAGTAGCCCGGCTTTGCGCAGGAGGTGTCTCCCCAGCAGGCGTCCCTTGTCTTGATGGCCCCGCTGGGAGAGGGGCTTTCATAGCCTTCCCCACCTTGCCCGAGGCTGGCACACAAGCCCAGATACCCAGGAGCGCCAGGGTGCTGAGAGGGAGGGGAGGGGTGGGGCCAGACCTCTTCCCCCTCTGCCCCTCCCCATCCCTGGCTGCATCCAGGGCCCTGTGACCTGTGTCTCCAGTGACCTGAGACAGGGCAGGGTGGAGAGAAGAAGAGGTGAGCCCACCTGGGTACAGATGAGGTGGAGCATGGGGTGCAGAGACTCTGGGCCGAGATCCCCCAGGTGCTGGGTGAGCAGGACCCGCTCTCCTTTCTGGCACGACGCCTCTGCCCCTCCACGAAAAAGCAGCAGACCGCAGCCCGGCGGGCCCTGGGGGACACGCTGGGTCAGCTCTCCCACAGTCCGCCGTGGGTCCAACTGGCCGGGGCCTTGCTGGCCCTGCGGCTTGTCACGCCCACTGGCAGAGGTCCCCGTGCCCCGTGCCCTCACCTGAGTGTCCACCATCTTCACTCCGGTGCGGTCACCCACCGTCAGCACTCGAGGGTGGGCGGTGAAGTCTGCCCAGCGCCAGGAAGAAGGGTCCCGGAACACCAGGGTCTCGGGGTCCTTGTAGATTTGCCGCAGCCTTGGGGAGATAGGCCAGCCGTGGTGGGGGGACAGGCTGAGGGGGAGGACTGGGCACCCTGGCCGGGTCCCGGCCGGGTTCTGGGGGGCCCATGTTGGAGTGGGGGTTTCTGTGGCAGGGGCCTTACCCGTCTTCAGCACTCCACAGACAGACGGCTCCGGAGCGGCTGCAGATGACCAGCTCTCCGGGCAGGTGAGGGCTGCAGGGCACATGCGTGAGGAACGCCAGGCCACTCCTTCTCCCAAGCCTACCTCCGTGCACACTGCCTCCTCCCCGTAAGCCCCTCACCTGAGGCTGATCCCTGTGGCCCCCTTGTCCACCTGCAGCACCTGGAGAGGGGCCGGCTGCCCCTGCGTGCTGACCTTCCACAGGCCACAGTGGTGGTCAGAGCGGACAGCCAGCAAAGCTGGAGGAGGGAGAGGGTCAGGGTGAGGGTCAGGGTCAGCAGCAGGTCAGTGAGCAGCCAAGGGAGGCGTCCACAGGCTTACCTTCTCCCTGCACGCTGCGGGTCACCACCTGCCGGACGGGTCCCCGGAGCTGGATACGGCCAGGGACGCTGAGAACCTGGGGCTCGCTCTCTGGGGTCAGACTGACCTTCTGGAAACCTGGGCATCTTGCTAAGGACATGTTCACAAGCTACAGCCGCTCGAGGCCCACAACTCCCTGCCCGTTCCTGGCCTGTGCTCAGCAAGGGAGGATACACAGTGTGTCCATGGCACCGCCCACGGGGTAGACCAGCTGCCCGGCCCCGGGGGTCCTGCCGGGCACCCAGGCCAGCGCACCCCCAGTGCAGGCATCATCCAGGAGCAGCCGCTCCCAGCACAGGGCCAGCTCCTCGTGCAGCAGCTCTCCCAGGAGGCTCGCCACCGACGTGCTCAGGATCGGGGCCCCAAGGATGGAGAACCGGCGCTGGCGCTGGCTGAGGTAAGCCCAGGGACAGCTGGGGCGAGAGGACGGCGGGACGGTCAGGCCGGCCGGGGGGGGCCCAGTGCAGCGGACGCGTGCTTAAATCAACCTGGAACTCCTTCCTCTGCGAGAGCACCCCACCCTATTCCTGTGCTACAGTCATACGACCCAGGCCTGGGCACTTGGGAGTCACCCCAGCCACAGTGATCAGCTCACGCCTGGCATGACACCCAAGCCAAGCCAAACTGAGCCAAGCACACCCTTCCTGGGACTTCTGCTGGTGCCTCAGGAAGGCCACTAGCCCTCTCCCTGGAATCAGTGGCCTCTCCCTGGAATCAAACCACATTGCTGCCACCTGGAGACAGTCTGCCTAGGAACTCAGCCAAGTAGAGGCTAGTGGGTGAGAAGGTGAAGGGCCAAGGCAAAGCCCTGTAACGCCTGACGCCTGGACGCAGCCATGTCTGCGCTCCATGAGCTTGCAGTCCTTCTGCCCCTGCACTGCTAGCACAGCCGCGATTTGTATGAGGAAGAGTGTGGCTCGTGCTCGCACTGGGGAGGGTGGAAGCAAATGTTGATGGGAACCAGCATCCTGGCCTGGATCCTTCCAGAGCCCCACCACCGGCTAGGCCTACCCAACCCATCCTCTCTCACTAGCCACTTGCCCCCAGGGCTGGTGTCCACCGAGGTCCTGGTGTAGCCTCTTCACACTGACCACTGTCTTCGTCTTAGAGCGGCTCTGTGTGGAAAGGCCTCGTCAAGCTCACATGCCCTAGGGCCCACCCCGATGGGAAGTGGGGCGCCTCCGCCCTCCTGGCCAGCCAGGGTTACTCACATGTGCTCCTTCCAGTTTGAAATTCTCCAGCAGTAGCCTCCCCAGGGGTGCAAAGGCTATGTCTCCGTGGTTCCACAAGAACCGGCTGATCTGCGGGAGGAGAGGAGGCCGGGTCAGGAGGCATAGCCCCGGGCCCACGGCACTGTCCACCGGGCAGGCCCGCGCACCTGCTCAGTAACATCCAGCACGGCTCGGGGATGTCTCCGGAACTGGTAGCCTCCCCGGAAAAGCAGATCTTTGGCAGTCAGGCCGGGGTCCCAGGGATCTGAGGGAAGAGGGAGGCTGGGAAGGGACTGAAATGGAACCAGGTATCCCAGTGCCTAGAGGTGCCAAGGACCCTGCTGGGTGGAAGGAATCGGCAGGGGGTGTGGGGGGAAGGCCTCAGGGCAGGAGCTGCGGAAGAAGCAGTGAGTGGGAGCAGCTCGGGGCCCCCAGCCCAAGCTCCTTACCGGGACCAGGAGGCAGCAAGGGCAGGGGCCCAGGCATGTCCGGCTCCCAGAGCAGAGCTTTGGCCACGTGCGGCGCGCTGTCCTGAGGAAACACAACCACAGCCATGATGCAACAGTGAGCGAGCGCCCAGGCCAGGCCCTGTCATCAGCTTTTGTCTCTTCTTAACTCCTTCAGTCCTCACCAGGCCTGCCAAGCTGGTCACTGTCACTAATGATGAAGAAAATGGGAGGAGAGGGGAGGCCGTCCCTGGTCCCGGGCAGCAGCCAGAAAAGAGAAGGGCTGGGATCTGAACCCAGGCAGCCTGACTCCAGTCTGTGCTTCCCAGCTCCAGGCTGCACTGCTCTCGGAGGACTGCCCGGCCTTCACTAGCCGGTCCGGATCTCACCCTCATGTCACTTACACTCGGGAGACCGTGCAGGCGCCCACAGGCTTTAACGCTCCCCTGCAGGGCTGCTGCTGCTGCTAAGTCACTTCAGTCGTGTCCGACTCTGTGTGACCCCATAGACTGCAGCCCACCAGGCTCTCCCGTCCCTGGGATTCTCCAGGCAAGAACACTGGAGTGGGTTGCCATTTCCTTCTCCAATGCATGAAAGTGAAAAGTGAAAGTGAAGTCGCTCAGTCGTATCCGACTCTTAGGGACCCCATGGATTGCAGCCCACCAGGCTCCTCCATCCATGGGATTTTCCAGGCAAGAGTACTGGAATGGGGTGCCATTGCCTTCTCCGCCCCTGCAGGGCTGGCCTCAGACAACTCAGCTCCACACTCGGGACGGAGAGCAGCAGGTGAGGCTCCTGATGGAAGCCCTTCCTTGTCAAGGGAGCTCCGCCAACCACCCCCACCCCGCGCCCCCAGTGTCTGTCTTAAATTTCTCACCCACGTGCCTCTGCCTGGCGTAACCCTTAGCCAGCCTGTCTCCAAGTGGCAGCCAATGGCTTAGGCGTCCAGGGAAAGAGCAGGTGTCCTTCTTGTCCCAGGAGGTCTCCCCACCCCCTCACCGTGCACTGTGCGGCTCCAGCATCCTTTTGGTTTCGCTCAGAGATGTCCACACTTTGAAATGATTTTATCTTCTGGCCTATTCACTTGTCAGTCCCTACTCCACCTAACTGTTCCCCAGGGGCAGGGAGCACATCTGACTTACTCACTCTGGATCCCCAGGGCCTGATAAGGCACCTGGCACACAGTAGGGCTATTCAGTGAGTATTCATTGAACAAACAGAGGAAGGAGAAGGCGGGGGGAGAGGGAGCCAGGAAGGAGGCTGAACCATCTGTGCATGGTAGGGCGCCCTAGGTCCCCAAAGGACGGGATTCTGGTTGAGCCTGGGTCTTAGTAGATTTGTACCAAAGCCCCCCACCCTGCACTCCTGCCAACTGGTGTGACCTCTAGGATGGGGGTGCCAAACGATGCCCCCCCCACCCCGAGCCACCAAGGCTCTCCCTGCCATCCTCACCTGAGAGCCTTGGGGTGAGGACGCCGGGAGGGTCAGCGCGTCTCTCCAGCTGCACATGAACGACAGGTCAGGGACATCGCTCTGACCAAGGGGGCCGGTCATGAACAACGAGGGTGGGAGGGAGCTGGGGAAGTCCATCCTGAAAACAGGAGCCACCGTCACCCTGGCCTTCCTCAGAGATCTGAATTGGACAGCGGCTTCCGGGGCTCCTGGGAGAGTGAAGAGTGTCTTAAGAGGAGGATAATCTTTTTGGGGAAGCAGATAACGAAGAACAAATGAATATGTTGCCGAACGCCCAAGAATAGTAGGTGCTATACCAAAACCAAGCAACCCGCCAGGAGGGACAGGGTGGCAGGGCCTGAGGGTGTGCTTTTTAGCATCCATAGCTTCATGAAGGTGGTGTTCGGCACACACAGAGCCTAATGAGAGAGACAAACATGCCATCTACGGGAAAGAGGGTGCTGGGCAGAATGAACAGCAAGAGCAAGAGTCCTGGGGCAGGAAGTATGTGAGAAGCAACTGGGCAGCCATGGGAAGAACTAGGGGGTGAGTGATGGGGGCCGAAGTTAGAAGGTGGCTGGTGGGGGTCAGCTTCCATCACACTCTCACGTATTACATTATAATTACACAGGTCCTACCTAGAAGACAAGCCCCACACTCTAGGCTACACTCTCAAGACAAACTCAAGTTCCCCAAAGCCAGAGTTGTCTGCCTTCCCACTGTCAAGTACAGTACCTTCCAACAAAAAGGAACCAACTGTGTATTGAATAATAATGTTTATGTCAAAGGGCTTTGGTGACTGCAGCCATGAAATTCAAAGATCCCTGCTCCTTGGAAAGGGACGCTATGACAAACCTAGACTGTATTAAAAAGCAGAGACATCACTTTGCCAACAAAGGTCCATATAGTCAAAGTTTGGTTTTTTTCAGTAGTCATGTATGGATGTGAGAGTTGGACCAAAAAGAAGCCTGAGTGCTGAAGAACTGATGCTTTCAAACTGTGGTGTGGGAGAAGATTCTTCAGAGTCCCTTGGACTGCAGGTAGATCAAACCAGTCAATCCTAAAGGAAATCAACCCTGAATATTCACTGGAAGGACTGAAGCTGAAATTGCAATACTTTGGCCACCTGATGCAAAGAGCCGCCTCATTGGAAAAGACTAAAGCTGGGAAAGATTGAAGGCAGGAGGAGAAGAGGGTGGCAGAGGATGAGATGGTTAGATAGCATCACTGACTCAATGGACATGAACTTGAGCAAATTCCAAAAAATAGTGACGGACAGGGAAATCTGGTGTGCTGCAGTCTGTAGGGTCACAAAGAGTGTGAACAACAACAACAAAATAAGCAGCTTTTTGTTTAATAAAGGATAAAATAATATCCTGTATTAGCTGCAAAAATAAGAGCAGTTCTCACTTACCGAGTGCCAGCATCTGCCGACATGGTACTACAAGTTTTATTCTCCTGCCCCTAGTATGGAGGTCAGGAAACAGGCTGGGAAAGAGCAACTTGCCCAAGGCTAATAGTGCGATCCTCTGGCCGCTCCAAAACCCCAGGTCTGAACCACTACTCTCCCTGCATCCAGAAGCAAGCACCAGCCTCAGAGCCTGACGATGCAAAACCTTTCCCCTTAGAGCTACCACTGCACGTATCCATTTATTTTGTAACTTCTATACATCCAGGTACTCTGAGCGCCTCCCAAAGTGCTCACCACACAGTAAATGTTGGTAGATGGTAAAGAATCTCCCTGCAATGCAGAAGACTGAGGTTTGATTCTTGCATAGGAAGACCCCCTGGAGAAGGGAATGGCAACCCTCTGGAGTATTCTTGCCTGGAGAATTCCATGGACAGAGGAGCCTGGCAGGTTATAGTCCATGGGGTCACAAAGAGTTGGACACAACTAAGTAACCAGCACTTTCACTTTTCAAACGAGGGACTTGCCCTGTGGTCCAGTGTCTAAGACACCTCACTCCCAATGCAGAGGGCCCAGGTTCGACTCCTGGTCAAGGAACTAGATCCCACATGCTGCAACTAAGAGTTCGAATGCCACAACTAAAGATTCTGAGTGCCACAACTAAGCCCCAGTGCAGTCACGTAAATAAATAAATAATTAAAAAAAAAAAAAAAAACCTGTCAAAAGAATGTGTTTCTCAGGGCACAGGTCAGCCTCATTCTAATTGTGGTTTATATGCCTTCTCTCTTCTTCGGGACTGCTCTCTGGGACAGGAACTGGATCTGATTCATTTCTGACCCCCTGGCATCTGATTGTTGCTGTCTTTCTCCTCCATCACAGGAGAGGACAGTGGTGGGAATGCGTCTTTTCACCACAGGACCTTTTCACACTATCTCTCCACTAAAAATGAACACCATTGCTCTTCCTACCCACCTATAAACTCTGCCCCCATCCTTCAGATTTTGAGTCAGGAAGCCTCTCCTGGTTCCCCCAGCTCTGTCCCACATCACCCTGCATCCCTCCTCTGGAGCACGCATTGCGATGTGTGATAAGATATTTAAAGGTAAAGCTATGTGATTCCAAACTGCTCTGAGAGTCCCCATGGGGAAGGGACTTTATCCCCAGTGCCTGCCTTATTTACTACGTGATGCATAGGAAAGCCTGGCGCGCTGCATGCAGTCCATGGGGTCGCAAAGAGTCGGACACGACGGAGCGACTGAACTGAACTCAAATCAGTACGTAAAAGCTGAAGGCACAAATCCAAGAATAAGGAACTAGACAGTCTCAAACAAACGCAGGGAGGCTGAGAGAGCTGGTGGAGCCCACGACCTCAGAGAAGCCCGGAGACAAGACAGCCTCGACTTCCCGCCCTCGTCTCTCCCGGACTCTAATTTAGACCTCCGGTTTCCTCGTGTCTGCACGAACGCCGGGTACGGCAATAGGTGCGCCTGCCGGGGGATGGGAGAGGGGCTCGGGGAGGCCCTTCCCTTCAGACCTCTACTCGCCCACGTCCTCCCCATCCGCCTCTTTCCACTCCACGTCGAGGCCCCAGAATTTCAACCCAAGAACAGCAGGCATCTCGCACCAAGCGCTGTGTGCCAGACAGTTGTTGCTACGATGCTTTACAACGGCTTGATGCTCCCCGCTCCATGAGCCACCGGCTGCTCACCACCTACTCTGCAAAGGTTGGGCGACTCGTCCCAAAGCCACACAGTTTGGAGCCTGTGTACGGGAGCAGGAGGACCCGCCCCTCCGTCCCGTCGGGGCGGCGCGCGCACTTACGTGATCCCGTCGCGCCGTGCTCCTCGGGGAAACCGACTTCAGCGTGACGCTCGCCTGACCCTCGTGCCACGAGGGAGCCCCAAGGCGGAACCCTAGCTCTCGAGCCCTCAACTCGACAGCCGCACAGAAGCGATGAACCGCGTCCCCGGGCTGGGCTGGAAATGCTTCCTGGAAGACAGGAAGTCCCGCCTCCCAGCCCGGCCTCAGGGGCGCTCCAGAGCGACACCTCCCGGGCGGAGGGAGAATGCGAGTGCAGACGGAGCCGCGGGCACTGGAAATTAAGTAAAAGGAAATTAAAAGTGAAGTCACTCAGCCGTGTCCGACTCTTTACGACCCCATGGACTGAAGCCTGCCAGGCTCCTCTGTCCATGGGATTCTCCAGGCGAGACTACTGGAGTGGGTTGCCATGGTCTCCTCCAGGGGATCTTCCTGACCCAGGGATCGTACCTGCGTCTTTTGCAACTCCTGCATTGCAGGCAGATTCTTTACCGTGAGCCACCAGGGAAGTCCTCAGAATTGCCTTTCTTGAGGTCAATCCTTGAACCGTTTGGGAGATTGATTGCTCCACATCTGCTCTTCCAAGTCAAATGTTAACAGGTGCTACCAACTGTTTCTCTATTGCTTTAGTGTCCACATTGCCCCCGTCCTGGCTCGTGTTCAGATCCGAAGGTAGCAAGCAGCAGCAGCAGTAGCAACAGTAACAAAACTTACAGACCATAAACTCAGTAACTGGTCACATTTTCCCAGTCACTGGCTCCTCAAGACTCTTAAAATTTCCATCTCCTTCAAGCAACTGTGTTGCATGGTAGCGAGCCATATGTAAATTGTCTTCATCCTTAACTTTATTTTTGTTATTTCTCCTTCATCGCTAGACCCTCATTTTTAAGAATTGCTATCTTGACATGTTTTTACAAACCAATCCAGATTCACTTCTGAGGAAAAAAAAAAAAAGCAGGGGTGGGGTGGGGAGGGCAGGATATCAAATGACTAATTTTAGCTAGAGCCCACGTGGAACACTTACAGTTGGCTTCAGGAAGGCTTAAGGTGAACAGATTTTAAATGTAGGCCCTAGTACTTTGGCCACCTCATGCGAAGAGTTGACTCATTGGAAAAGACTCTGATGCTGGGAGAGATTGGGGGCAGGAGGAGAAGGGGACGACAGAGGATGAGATGGCTGGATGGCATCGCTGACTCGATGGACGTGAGTCTCAGTGAACTCCGGGAGTTGGTAATGGACAGGGAGGCCTGGCGTGCTGCGATTCATGGGGTCGCAAAGAGTCGGACACGACTGAGCGACTGATCTGAAAGAGTCTGTGAGGCTGCTACAAATGAAAACACCATCACTTACAGAATGAGCACCTCCCATCCTCCTCTAGACTCAGCTGCTTAAGCAGCTGGGGAGGGCAGGCTGGCAAAATGGGGAGTGCAGGGCATCCTTGGACGGCAGCAGGGGTGAGGTGCTGAACTTGGGTCCCCAGACTCCTCCCCTGGTCTTTGTTTCCCGAATACCACGCAAGCAAGCGCAGAGAAGAACATGATAGGAGGGCCCTGTCTTCCACCCTCAGCTTACACCCGGAGCCCCGCCCTTGTAGTAAGGTGGTTGGCCAGGTGGCCACTTAGTCCACATCCAGGCTCTGGCTGCCTGGGAGACTGGCCTTCCCATTGGCTGGGCATACTGTCCTGCTACAGTTTTATGGGCTCTCATTGGCTACGAGTGAGGTGGGAGGCGGAGCTCACCATGCGCCGACAGTTGTACCACGTTCTCCCCACGTGGGCGCTCGCTCTGGCGTGTAAAAGGGCGCGGGTGGCGCCAGAACGTGCCCACTGTCCCCTCCAGCCCTCGAGTCCGGCCATGGCTTCACAGGCCAGCGCAGCTCTGGGCACTGATGACAGTGTCCGCAGGAAGCCCCGTCTGGCAGCATCACTGCAGATAAGCCCAGGGTCCAGCCCCTGGAAGCCCTCGGCCAGTCTGGGCCAAGAGCCTGCGCCCGCCCCCAACGCAGAGAATGATGAACCGGGCGGGCAGCTCCAGGCCTCGGCGGCGGCTGGGGATGGTGAGGCCTGGGTGCGGGCAGGGATCGGGGAGCTGGGGGCGGCTGGGCACAAGAAGGATGGGGAGGTCCCTGAAGGTCGCTGTACCACCCGCAGGGCCCGCCGGGGACTTCCCGAAGATGACCAGACATCGGGGCCTGCAGCTCAAAGACCCGCCACTGGGCCAGGCCGTGGCCTCACTTACTCAGTACGCGGCCAATCTGGGTGTCTCCCTGATATTTCGAGAAAGCCAAACAGCAGGTGAGGCCCAGGGGGCTGGGATGGCAGCATGCCCTGGGCTGTTCTCAAATGAGGCCAGGAAGACTGAGTTGGGCCTGAGCCTGGGGCCCGAGGTAGGCCTGTTGTGAGCAGCATGGTGCCAGGGGCACCAGGTACCCCAGATTTCTAACTAGCAGGTGAAGGGGGCCAAATCTGAAGCTCAGGTTGGTTAAAGGACCTGCCTCAAGCTACCCAGCCTTTCAGCAGGCTTTTTTGAAGTCCATTATATACAATTACAGTTGCCATGCCAGCGTTGGAGAGGAGGTGCCTAAGTGAGGGCCAGCCCACCCCAACTCAAAGAGGTTATCAGATACAGTTTAATGATGGCAACACTGTATACAGGTGTAATGGTTACAGGCCTCCTCCTGAAACCACCAAGATCAATCACCAGGTCCCTCCTAGATTCAGATTCCCAACTTTCAGCCAGCACATTCCCTGCTTCTAAGAACTT
The DNA here is from genome assembly GCF_055505025.1 of Bos grunniens. Taxonomy (NCBI): domain Eukaryota; kingdom Metazoa; phylum Chordata; class Mammalia; order Artiodactyla; family Bovidae; genus Bos; species Bos grunniens. The sequence goes on from NC_141182.1 coordinate 10,616,300, forward strand.
TTGGGAGCATTTGTAAAACTTCCTAGGAGAACCTCAAACTGAACAACTCAAAACGAGATAATGTATTTAAAAAAAAAATCTACCTGGGATTTGTTTTAATCAGGTATGTTAAGACAGCAGACGTGAGAGTGCTTGTCACGAAGGGGCAAGTATGGATTCCTAGAAACAGGAGGCACAGATGGCCATGCAGGGCTGTGCAGGAAAGGATGGGGTGGCCAGGAGGAAAAGGAGGGGGGCAGGCACAGCCCAGGGCATTAACTGGGTTTTCTTGGGAAAGAATGGTTGGAGCAGGGTACCTATGCAGAGTGAGATTAGGATTGATGAAAGCAAGACACTGGATAAGTTTAGGGGTTATGGGGTGGTTCCTAGCTGCCTAGTACCTGGCCTCAGGGGTGATTTAGGGCATGGGGAATGTTGGCTTGTCAGAGAGTTCTGTGGTTGGGGCGTGAGCTCTGGATTGGTTGGGTTTTATATGAAAGAGTGAGCTCGCAGAGAAGTGGTTTGCTATGTCGAGGAATTAGCTAGTCCTGGGAGGGATGGTTTCTCCAGAATTAAACCCCCAACTGCCAGAGCATCAAGAATACAGAAAATAGGGACTTCCCTTGTGGTCCAGTGACTGAGACTCTGAGCTCCCTTGCCGGGGGCCCGGATTTGATCCCTGGTTGGGAAACTAGATCCCACATGCTATAATTAAGACTTCGCATGCTGCAACTGAAAAAAAAAAGGAGGAAATCAATTCAATACCAGTGGTGACAGCTAACATTCATGAGTTCTGGGGGACAGACCAAGTGTTATTTGAAGGTCTGCAGACACATTAACTCATTGAGTCCTCACAAGTATTCCTCAAGAAAGGCAGATACCATTACCACCGCTTTACAGATGAGGCTGAAGCTGCCAGGGGGCAGTCTGGTTTCAGAGCCTGAGCCGAACCACTGAGTAATATTGCCACTCCCTTCCGCCTAAGGTCCCTCTTTCCACTGTCGACGTGGGTAGGCATTTTTTGTCATTTCTATTCTTCATTTTGGTAAATTTTCAAAGAATAGTATAAAAGAGCTCCCATAAACTCTTCACCCAGATTCTCCAGTTAACATTTGTCATATTTTGTATTTCTCTCTCTATATATATATTTATATATAAATATCCACATTAATTTGTTTTGAACAATCTGAAGGCTTAATTACCCCTTAAACATTTCAACATGTATTTTCTAAGATCAAGGGTATAGTATTATATAATTGCAGCACAAGGATCAAATTCTGGAAACTTAACAAGTGACGCTATGCACTATACAGTCCATGGAATTCTCCAGGCCAGAATACTGGAGTAGGTAGCCTTTCTCCAGGGGATCTTCCCAACCCAGGGATTGAACCCAGGTCTCCCGCATTGCAAGTGGATTCTTCACCACCTGAGCCACAAGGGAAGCCCAGTAATGCTGGAGTGGGTAGCCTATCCCTTCTCCAGCGGATCTTTCTGGCCCAGGAATAGAACCAGGGTCTCCTGCATTGCAGGCAGATTCTTTACCAGCTGAGCTATCGGGGAAGCCTATTGATATAATACCATTACTTAGTTACCATGTTCAAATTTTGCTACTTGTCACAGTGATGGGCATTTTTTTTTCCAATCCAGCACGATTTATTACATCAGCCTGTTTAACCTCTTTTTATCTGAAACAGTTGCTCAGGCTGTCTTTGGCTTCAGGACAGTGATGATTTTGAAGGATAAGGTCTGGTTATTCTGTAGAAAGTTGTCCGTTTGGGTTTGTCTGTTTCCTCAGGATTGGGTTCAAGTGATGCATAACCAGCGGAGGCATCTGTGGCAACCTCGTGTCTGTGGCGTGCATCCTGCCAGGGGGCCTGAGATCTTACTCTACCCCTGGGGTGTCAGCTCGGGGGGCCTGATCAAGGTGCCTTCACTTCCCTCCGGGTGTGTCATCAGTCGTCCAAGCAGGGCATCTTGAGGTGGTGTGAGCATCCTATTCCCTAGAACTGCATCCCCCCCATGGTTGTAGCATCCTTTGATGATTGTGGCCAGAGCTGGTTATTACCGCACTGGCTGCCAGAGAGTCCTGATGCCACCCTTCCTTCTGCATCTCCCAGCTGGCATTCTTTTGTAAATATCTATTTGGCTGCCTTGAGTCTTAGTTGTAGTACGCGGGGTCTTCATTGACACATGTGGGGTCTTTTGTGGCCGGTGGGCTCAGTAGCCGTGGCTCAGTAGTTTCCCCAAGGCATGTGGGATCTTACTTCCCTGACTAGGGATTGAACCCACCTCCCCTGCATTGGAAGGCAGATTCTTAACCACCGGACGGCCAGGGAAGTCTCCCTAACTGGCATTCTTGTTGCTCTTTTACAGTAGGTGAATCTCCACGCTAGGGAGGGGTACTGAAATTCGGGTTCTTTTCAAAAGGAATAGACAGCCCTTTTAGGAGACAATTTAGCAGCAGGTAACAGCAAATACTGTGAATAGAAATAAATATATGCCCTTTGACCAACTGATCCCTGTTCTAGGATTTTCATCTGTCTCTATTGTGTCCTAAGTAACACCTGGAGTGGTCATGTTTGGAAGACGAGCTTCATGTAGAGAAGAAATAGAGCAGTGTGTCTGAGAGGGGATGGGACCTTCCTCCTGGAGACAGTGCAGCCCTGGATCTAGGTCCTGACAGCACCTGGGGTCGCTGTCCACCTGCCCCCATTGTCCCCCTCTGTACAATGGGGTCACAGAGACCTATTTCAGAGGGGCTGGTGTGGATCTGTGAGCGGGCATGGACAGAGCTCAGCAGGCTGTCTGCCCGTCATTCTGGTCATCCTTGCTGGCAGGTGTCGTGGTCCTGCTAGGAAGCGCCCGGGACAAGGATGAAGCGCACGGTACCACTTCTCAGCTTCTCCTTCCCCAGATCCCTGCTCGCCCTTCTCTGTGTCCGTGGAGCTGGATGGGGTGGTCTGCCCCCCAGGCACCGCCAATAGTAAGCTGGAGGCCAAGCAGCAGGCGGCTCTCTCTGCCCTCCACTACATCCGGCATCAGCTGGAGGGCCCAGCCGCAGGGGCAGGTAACCCAGGGCGCGGAGGGGGCGGGAACACACGTGTGCCTGGGGTGAGTTGCTGCAGAGACCATCCGGGCACCAGGACCCGGCCTGCAGGGAGCTGGGGGTGGAGACGTGAGCAGACCCCTGCCCTAACGTCCTTTGAAGCCCAACCACCCTGGGCCCAGGGACTGCTGGGGGCAGCTGAGGGACTTTTGGCTTCTGGAGGATAACCCAAGCCCCCCACCTCCACCCCCGACACACACCGCTCACTAGTGGGACCTCTTAGATTCCTGAAGGATGGAGGATGGGAGGGCAGTCCTCAGCACCCACGACAGCCCACCCTTTGTCTCTCTTCCAGAGCCCCCAAAGACCCCCAACCAGCCTCCTCTCGCTCCTCTGAGCATAGGTAGGTGAGACCCCAGTGACGCCCACCCCCCCCCCCAGCGTGGGAGGGCATGGCCTGTGAAGCCGCCTCTGCCCCCTCCCTCCCCTGCAGAGAACATTGTGACCCACGAGCAGCGCTGCGCGGCCGTGGTCAGCGCGGGCTTCGACCGCCTGGTGGACGCCAGCTCGCCGTACCGGGCCTGCAAGGGAACCGTGGCCGCGGTCATCCTGGAGCGAGGTAGGGCAGCCCTGCCCCTGCCTCCCCGGGAAGGCCCTTGGGCGCCCTGCTTCAGGCCGGTCTTCTCTGCCCCCTTCCCCGCAGAGGTCCCGGGTGCCAGGGGCCACGCCAAGGAGACCTACCAGCTGGTGGCGCTGGGCACCGGTGGTGGCAGCTGCACTGGGTGGCTGGACTTCTCGGGCCGGCAGCTCCACGACTGTCACGGGCTGGTGGTGGCCCGCCGGGCCCTGCTGAGGTGAGGGGTGGAGGGGGGCCCTCTGCCCAGCCCGCCCTGGGGAGACAGGACCACCCCAGCTGCCACTCCACCGCCCCCAGGTTCTTGTTCCGGCAGCTCCTGCTGGCCACGCAGGGGGGCCCCACGGGCAAGGAGAAGTCCGTGCTGGCCCCCAAGCCGGGGCCTGGACCCCCCTTCGCCCTCAAGCCCCGGATCTTCCTGCACCTCTACGTTAGCAACACCCCCAAGGGAGCTGCCTACGATATCTAGTATGTGGGGTACCAGGCGAAGGAGAGCCTGGGGGGGCCGCACCCGGGAGCGCCACATGGGCCTGGGAGAGGGGCCCTGACCCCCCGCCCCGGTCCTCCACAGCCTCCCTCCGTCCTTGGAGGGCAGCCTCCTGCACGGCCCGCCCCTCCGCCTGCAGGCCCACATCCAGGGGGAGCTGAAGCCCGTGTGCTACGTGGCCCCCGCGCTCCGCGACACCCACGTGGGCTGCCTCTCAGCAAGCGACAAGCTGGCACGCTGGGCCGTCCTGGGGCTGGGGGGGGCCTTACTGGCCCACTTCCTGCCCCCGCTCTACACCACCAGCCTGGTCCTGGGTGAGCCCCGCAGGGCAGGAGGGCAGGGGCGGGCCGTGAGGCGGGGAGGTGGGGGCACAGAGACTCAGACCTTGTCCTGCGCCCCACAGCCGACACCTGCCACGACCCCCCGACCCTGAGCCGGGCCATCCACACCCGGCCCAGCCTCGACAGGCTCGTGGGGCCGGGCCTGCCAGCCCCCTACACCCGGACCACGCTGCACCTCTTTGCAGGGCCCTCGGTGGCCCCCTCCAACCTCACTCCCAACACCTGCCAGGGCCTGAGCCTCAACTGGAGCCTGGGGGACCCTGACATCGAGGTGGTGGATGTGGCCACGGGGCGTGTGAAAGCCGAGTGAGAAGGGCCTAGGGGCTGGCTGGAGGGGGGTCCCCGTCCCCTTGCCTGTGGGGAAAGAAGATGCATCTGGCCACTAGCCTCTTACCAGCAATGTGACCCCCCACCCCAGATGGTCAGGGTGGAGGTGGTGTGAGAGGGTGGCGCGGGCCTGTTGGCTCGGGCCTCCTTTGCCCTCCCCTGATGTTGGGCCCCTTTCTGTCCTTCCCAGTACTGCCCCCGGGCCTCCCTCCCGCCTCTGCAAGGCTGCCTTTCTCCGGGCCTTCCGCCAGGCTGCCCATGCCCTTGGGAAGTCCCACCTGCTGGCCTTGCAGACCTACGAGGCAGCCAAGGTCAGCACCTTCCCACCCCCGCAGCCCTCTTTCCCACACTCCCAGCAAGCACCCCCTCTCACCTGCACCCCTCCCGCCGTAGGCTGGGCCCTACCAGGAGGCTCGCCAGCAGCTGTCCGTCCTCCTGGACCAGCAGGGCCTGGGGGCTTGGCCCTCCAAACCGCTGGTGGGAAAATTCAAAAATTGAAGCAGAGCTCCAGGGGCTGAGGTCCTGAGCCCAGCGGGACGCCGCTGAAGGAGTACCGATTTGGGGGTGGGGGTGGGGGTGGGGGGTGTGGGCGGGGCGGGCGCCAGTGCAAGGGTGAAGCCAGGAATGGAGGCGGGGTGGGGTCTGCTGCACACTGGGGGCTTGAATAAAGAAGCTGATTCTGGTGTTCCTGTGTGCTGTTGGCTTTTTGGCGGGGAAGAGGGGAGCCCCAGTCCACACCCTTCAGGTCCTCTGGGTCCTGCAAGAGGTGGGCAGCCCTGGGAGGTGGCAGGGGGCTCATCCCAAGTGGGTCCCACTCTGCCTCTGTGTTACCACAGCTGTCCCACCAGGTGAGGCTGTGATACCTGGAGCCCACGTGCTAACTGGGTGGGGGGTGCCAAGCCCGCCTCTCAGGGGTGGGGGTTGTGGGGAGTCTGCAGGAATGTCCAGGCTCCCCAAGGACCTTGGGGGCGGAGGGAGGACAGTGAAGCCTGCCCATGCACATGCCCACCCCCCCACCCTGGGGCCGGGCACACGTCTGCAGGCTGGGCACCTCCCCAGCCTGGGCAGGGGCCCTGGAGCAGAAGCACAGCAGCTTTGAAGTCTGGGGCTAGGGGTGGTGGAGGACCACAGCAGCCTCCCGCCCCACACCCTGTGGCCGGGGCCTCCCTGCTCCCCCAGCAGTTTCAGGATTCAGAACTCCAGACCATTCTCCCTGGTGGGCTGGGAAGCTGGGTCGACATTCTGGGCCAGGCAGGAGCAGACACTTAAGCCCTGGTATAGCATCTGTTCCCTCCAGGCCACCTCCTGACCCCCACGGGTGAAGTGTGTGCGTGCGTGTGTGTGTATGACCTTGGCGGCCACTTAACCCCGGTTCACTCCAGCGGACTCATCCGGAGAAACACCCGGAAGGCCGGCCCACATGCCTGTTCTCCAGCCCACCTGGCCTCAGGCTGGGCTTCCCCTCTGTCCATCTGCCGGGCCCCGTCCTCTCCCTTTCAAGCAGTGCTGCTGCCAGCGAGGGGGCGATGGAGGAAAGAGCTGACAGGCTGGAGCAGGCCCTGCCTGCCCCTCCCCCCGCCCCCCGCCCCCAGGCTTTACAGATGCTGTCACATTAAACCTGCCACCAATGAGGTGGATGCTCTCGCTGCTCCACTTTACTGGTGAGAAAATTCACCAGGTGAAGGTGGGCACCTTCCAGAAGAGCACGCGGGGTTGGGATGGACCTGCGGTTCCCACCCAGGCCCCTGACAACTTCAAGCACCTGGAAGCCACTGGGCTGCTGCTGGAGTCGATTCTGTGACCTTGGACAGACCCCCAACCTCTTGTATAACGTGGCTGGACAGTGTGTTTCCAAGAGCTCCCTCCTGGCTCTCAGCAGCTCTCCTCTGCTCTTTCCTATAGGCCACGGGGGTGAGAGATGCAGCCTTGGCCCCGGAGAGGAACAGCTGTGGGCTGGAGGGCTTGGGAGGGGGTGAGAAAGGGGCTGGGAGAGGGCAAGAGAGGATGGGGGCTGGGGGAGGCGGGAGCAGCTGCCAAAGGCAGGCTGGTGTTCAGGAACACGCACGAGCAAAGGAAGGACAGTGGGGAGTTTGAACCAGGATGGAGGATCTCAAAAGCCAGACAAGTGCTGATTTTTTTTTTCTCTTTAATTGAGAAAACTGATATTATTTTTTAATACCAGTATTGTTATTTAAGGGCTTCCCTGGTGGCTCAGATGGTAAAAAAAAAAAAATCTGCCTGCCACTCAGGAAACGCAGGTTCAATCCCTGGGTGGGGAAGATCCCCTGGAAAGGAAATGACAACCCACTCCAGTGTTCGTGCCTGGAAAATTCCATGGACAGCAGAGCCTGGTGGGCTATGGTCCATGGGGTTGCAAAGTGTTGGACATGACTGAGCGACTAACACACTTTATTGTTATTTAAACAGAAAAAAAAAAAAACAGGCTAACTTTGAAATAATGATTTCTTCTTTTTTTTTCAGGGATGAAGAGAATTTTTAAAACACCCAAGCCTATTAATTAGCACATTTATTACACATTGTTTTCCCCTGGAGATCATTTAAATTGATTTACTTTTTGTCCTGTGATGGTGACTACAACCAGATCCCAGCCATTCCCAACTGCAGTTCTATGCAATGAGCCTTTTGATATTCATTAATCACATAATCAGTGGGTAAACAAGTTATTCAAAATGACATTAACTCTGCCGTGTTCTGCCAAGTAAGTAATATTTGTCCCCACATGGCATAAATCTGCCTGTCCAGTCCTTCCCTCCCAAGACAGTCCCTGTTACCACATTATTCGCGTGGTTCCTTTGACTCAGCTGATTTATTATTGTAGGGTGATGATGAAGGTTGCTTCTGAAAGGGAGAGCCTGTTAATGTCTTCCTGGCCCAATCCCCCCTGGGTGGAGTTTTGCCAACAACTGCATTTTTGAGCTGGGAGGTGACATAACCCAGCTGGGCACAACACACAAGCCGCCTTTGCCACCACTCCCATCTCCCATCGCCCGCAGCTCCGAGCCCCGGGGTCTGTCCTGGACCCCTACCCCGTGCTGCCCCTCCCCTTGTGTGGTCTCACCGCTGAGCACGAGTGTGGACCAAGAGGCGAATCGAGGGGCCACTCCACCTTTCCAAGCCTCAGTTTCCCCACCCGGCGAATGAGAGTTGGTCACAGTGGAATGAACTGGGAAGAGAGCCAAGCCTTGTGCCTGGATCTTCGTGGTCATCGGCAGTGGTGGTGGCTGTTATCAGCCCTGGCTGCTCTCAGCTTGTTGTCTCTTTCCATCTCCCTGGCTCCCTGCCCCATGGGGTCTCCCACAAAGAAGATGCCCAACAAACCAGCGTTGAATGGAAAATGAATAAATGATAGAATCTTCTCTTCACAGGAGTGGGTTAGAGCAGGGGTCCCCGACATCCAGGATCTCATGCCTGATGGTCTGAGGTGGAGCTGATGTAATAACAATAGAAATAAAGTGCACAATACATGTAATGTGCTTGAATCATCCCCAAACCATCCCCTGTCCCCCATCTGAGGAAAAACTGTCTTCCATGAAATCGATCCCTGGAGCCAGAAAGGTTGGGGACCATTGGGTTAGACAGAAAGAACAGAAACCCTGTTCCAAAATATGGCTCTGGAAGAGGTTTTGAAATTTTCCATTTTACTATGAGCTCTTTTTGTTGTTGTTGTTGCTGACCTGTAGAAGCATTCTAAAAGACCTAGAGAGGGACTTCCCTGCTGGTCTAGTGGCTAAGACTCTGAGCTCCCAATGCAGAGGGCCCAGGTTCAAACCCTGGTCAGGGAACTAGATTCCACATCCTTCAAATAAAAGACCCTGCGTGCCACAGCAAAGACTGAAGATCCTGCAGACTGCAACTGAGACCCAGTGCAGCCAAATAAGTCGATCAGTATTTGAATAATAAAAGACCTAGAGAATGTGGATCAAACCACACCTGAGCTCCTTGTGGATTGTCAGTCATAAGAACCAGCAAAGTCTCCTTTTCTTTGTCTGTTTGACTGATGAAGTCTGAGTTTCCTGTCCTTGGAAATAAAACATCTCTAACTGATGTTTGTGGATGTGTCCTAAAAATGTACGTGTTTATTCAGATGATCTCCCAAATAAACTGCCTGCCTGTAAATCCTTGCCTCAGGGTCTCCTTCTGGGGGAACCCAAACATCTGGGAGGACCAAGACAGAACTCCTCAGAGCAGGTGCCCCATATGGCTCCTCCCATCACCACTCTGCCCTCTTTCCTCCTAGGCTCTGCTCGTCCTGTTTATTTATTTATTTTTGGCTGTGGTGGGTCTTTGTTGCTGCCCACTGGCCTCTCTTTTGGGGGCACACAAGCTTACTTCCTGTGGCATGTGGGATCTTAGTTCCCAGACCAGGGATGAAACCCACGTCCCCTGCATTGGAAGGCGGATTCGTAACCACTGGACCACCAGGGAAGTCCCCTGTCCTGTTAGTTTCCTTCTTAACTGACCTGTGGTCTGCCTCCCTCCCCTGATCATCCCCTCCAGCCACATGTCTGGGAGCATCTGTCTTGCTGACAGAACAATGCCTGGCCCAAGGCAGGCATTTAAGAAACAATGCCCTAGAAGCTAACCATTGCCCTTCTGACTTCTGACTTGGCCTCGATCCAGAGATAGGTGAGCTTGACCCATGCCACCCATCACCTGGGGGACCCTCCCATTTCCTCCTACAGCCCGAGGTCAGCCCGAGGTCAGTCTATGAGGCTAGACCTGCCCCAACACACCAGAGAAGCCACTTGTCATGTCTCAGTATTGTTTAATGTTTCTCTAGGAGTTGCAGGGGTGGGGGAGCCCCAGAAGCTTAGTTAGGAAGGCGCAGGTGAAATTGCTGAGTTCTCCAGGGGATCTTATTTCAAGCCAGTCATTGACTGAGTACAATGGAAGCCTTTGGAACAGCAAGATTGGCTAATTTTAGCTCAGGGTGCCCAAATTCATTCTTTTTCCTTTTGTCCCGCATACAGGAAAGGTGACTTAGGAAAGTCACGCGCCTTCTCCGTGTGTGACCTGGAGCTGGCAGCCGGGAAGGTGGGGCTGCTCTGGACGGCCTGGGAGCCTCAGAGCCGGTGAGGAGAGCACGTCCCTTTGTTTGTTTTATTTTTAACCAACACTGTGTTCTGGGAGGTGCCCCTTGGTTAGATGTCAAATGATGGATGAGCCCAGTGCTGGGCGAGGGTCAGGAAGCACAGAGCTGCAAGCGCTGCCTGCCAGTCCTGGCTTTGTCGCCTCTGACTGTGTGACTTGTCCTATCATATCCCTTCCCTGGGCCTCCGTGTCCACACCCGAGAAAGGGGCAGGTTGGACACAGCGACCGTAAGGATCATTTAGCCCTGAGAATGTGTGCGCCAGGCGGCTCCCAGGCTGGCAGAGTCAGAGGGCGAGGGACGGTCCCCTCCTCCTGGCAGCAGGGGAGAGAGCAGACCTGCTCTGAGCCTGGGGATGAGGTCACCTGCCAGGCGGACCCTCTCTCCACCTCACCGAGTCGCTGGGTGGTCCTTCTAGCATGTTCTATGGGGGCTGCCTGGGAGCTGGGGTTCTTTTCCTCATTTGAATTCCTTTGGGCTGGTCAGCACTCCCCAGCTCTCTTGTTCCACTCCCCTGCCAGCATTTCCCAGGTCACCTCCCATAATAAAGGGCTCATATGTCACCCCTGGATGTGATTCCCAGAGAATAACACAACTTCTGGCCAGAAAAGCACAGCCTCAATCTAAACATGAGGAGACACAAGGGGATGGGTGCAAAATGAGGCACATTCTGCTGGAAAAGGGCGATGAAACTCACCCTGAATTTCCATACCATCTATGACAAATGAAAGCTGTGGAAAGATCTGGACTACAGGAAGCTAGAGATAGGACAAGGAAATGCAACATCCAAGCCTACCCTGGACCCTGTCCCAGACGGGAAAGTCTATGAAGGATATTATTAGGTCAGTCGACAAAGCTGGACCGGACGCTAGATTAGATTAAAATATTGCATCCAGGTTGAATGTGCTGACATTGGTTAACTGCCTCGTGGCTTTATAAGAGAATGTCCTTATTCTTAGGATCTACACAGCATTTTGGGTCTCCTTGGGCTCTCCATCTTAAAATGAAGGAGTTGGTTTCCCTCAGAGCTTCTGTCTTTTTATTTGAGGGGAGGAGTTGTAGATTCCTTTGAGAGCCTGATGAAATCATTGGACACTGCACTCTGAAATGCACAAGACATACACATGCTTTGTTGAGGGTCAACACCAGAGATTTCCAAACCCCTTGTGGAAACTCTTGGCTGGGAACCCTTGGACCCATGGTGTTCTGATAGGCTTTTCAGTTACCATCTTCTTAAGTTCTGAGAGCAAAGTGCCACGATATAGTCATCTGCCCTCAAAGGGTCCAGAAAAGCATCCTACGTATAGATAATAATAAAAAAAAATAGAGCAAATGATATAACAAATGGGGCTAAATGTTTCTTAAAAGGTGTATTGGAGTCTTCTGTGTACTATTTTTGTATTTGCAACTTCTTTTGGTGAGTTTCCCAAATAAAATGTTAAAAAATCAATTGCCCCGTGCCCAGTAACCATTCAACAAGTGAAGCCCATCATGAGCATTTCAACAAGAAGCAGAGGGAGAGAGTTTAAGCCCTTAGAGGGAAGTGGGCGGGGGGAGGCTGAGCCGTGCAGCCAGGCACTGGATGTGAGATGCCCAGGTGGACAGGTAGGAACGTGGTGGGCAGCTTGTGGGCAGAGATCTCCGTGAATTCCTATTCAAACTTGAACTACCTGTGGTTTTTGCTAAGGAAGCAGTTCTGCGGATAGTCAGGGGCCGTGGTGAGCGTTTCTTTCTCAGCTCTCTCTCGGTTTCTTACCTGCCCCCACCCCCCATCATATAAACAGTTGCAATGAACTTCCCAGAATCACAGACTGTCCACGCTGGGAGAAAACAACAGTCTCCTCCACCATATCCATGGGATCAATGAGAGAAAGAAAGCCCAGTGGAATTGATTTCCATGTCCATGTTATACGAAGGGTAAGAGCTGGTGCTGAGAGGCCCCAAGACGACTCTCCTTACCCTGCTCAGGGTACGTGGCAACGTGTTACAATCTTGTTTTGAATAGTTTCTTTGCGGTCTCAAGCACTGTGTCAGATGAACCTAAGAGCTGATATACTATTAACAGAGTGTTCTGCTGGGAATCAGGATACTCGGATCTAACTAAATGAACCGGCTTTGTGGCCTTGGGTAGGTGGCTTCCCCATTCTGAGCCTTGGTCGCTCCATCTTAAAATGCAGAAGTCAATTTACTTCTTGTCCTTTTTCAGGGGTCATGGATTCCCTCGAGGGTTGATAAATGTCACTGGACCCTTGTTCAAAGCTGTGCATTTTGAGATGTACATAATCTCAAGAGGTTCACAGATACCCCATGGTAACCACCTGCTTAGACTGTCTTCTGATGGGCCTTCCAGTCCTAAAAGCCATGAAAACAGAATCAGTGAGTCAAGCCCCACCTGCTGGATGTTGAAGAATTAACCTATCCATCCTCAAGTCATGTGGGCTCAACTCTGGCTAGAGAGGTGTTGAATCAATATTTTAAAGTTGCCTCTGGGAGCCACATGGAAGTGACTTGAAGCAAAAGGCCCTTTGCTCTTTGCCTTCAGCTGGAAAATTTCAACTTTTGGCTGCAGTCATGCCCATTGGCCTCCAAGAAAAACAAGCCCTTCTGGGAATCGCGAGACTCTTTTCAGCCAATGGGGATGAAGAGACTGCCTAGCAACCTGCTGGTCACCCCCATTCTACCCAATCAGCATGAAGGAAAGGCAGCTCTGCCAAGCTAGACTAACGCAAGATCAGTCCCCAGGGGACATGGAAGGGAGAGACAAATAGAGCTTTTAATTAAGCCCCACTTGCGAGCAATCAATTCCAATTTTCCGCTTCTAATTTGGTAAAGAATTTCCACCAGGCATGTACTGAGACACGGTAGAGGCTCATGTTGGTGATGGGCTCAACTGTTTTTCTTTTAATCTTGGCACATTTTCTTTTGGATGCCGAAATATGGGAAACAGGAAAAGAGGGAGGCCTTGGTGGGAGCCAGTCACAGAATGGGCTGAGTGGAAGTGAGGGGTTTTTGCCCCAGGTTTGCAGCACAAAAAAGTCTCCAATCAGGAGAGGAGGACCTGGGACTTCCCTAACAGTCCAGGGAGATTCCCTGCTTCTAATGAGAAGGGTGAGGGTTTGATCCCTGGTCGGGGAACTAAGATCCCACATGCTGCACAGTGGCCAAAAATTTAGTAAGAGAAAAGAAGAAAAAGAGGGAGTATCAATTTGGAGCCTGATATGGGTCGTAGGCTGTTCCAGGTCTGGGGTGAGCTTGCCCCACAGAGGGGACATGACTAAAATGGGGGAGGGTGTCTAGAAATTTGCACATTCTTTTAAAAATCATTATTTGCAAATGCTGTGCCTTGGAACAGCAGCAGCCCTGAGGATCTTCGTGGGACCCCAAGTGGAAAACCACAGATTTAGCCCAGCCCCTGAAACTGACAGAGAGGAATGGGGCTAAAGTCATGGGTGGCTTTTCTGAAGGGCAAGACTTTTCCTTGTGTGACTGGCCACTGTGCTGTGCTGTGCTTAGTCACTCAGTCATTTCTGACTCTTTGCGACCCCATGGACTATAGCCCACCAGGCTCCTCTGTCTATGGGGATTCTCCAGGCAAGAATACTGGAGTGGGTTACCATGCCCTCCTCCAGGGGATCTTCCTAACCCAGGGATCGAACCCAAGTCTCTTGCACTGTAGGCAGATTCTTTATTGTCTGAGCCATCAGGGAAGCCCAAGAATACTGGAGTGGGTAGCCTATCCCTTCTCCAGGGGATCTTTCTGACCCAGAAATCAAACCGGGGTCTCCTGCATTGCAGGGAGATTCTTTACCAGCTGAGCTACCAGGGAAGCCCTGACTGGCCACTCAGCCACCATGCAGAGTGTCTATTTGGTGAAATGTCACCTTGGGAAGGACTGGGGAGTGCCCTGCTGATTCTTGGGGGGCTAGAGGAATGGGGGGACATGTACGCCCATCAGCTGAGATGGCACTCAGAGCAATCAAAGGGAATGAGGACTCCCCATGAGGTCAAGGCCAGCTTGAAGCTAGATGCTGGTGTAGATGGCCCCCTGCCCAAGCCACCTGTGGTTAAACTGACCCTGGCATTGCAGTCAGGGGGAAGCATATGCCCAGCACATAGTAGGCCTGCACTAAATACTAGTGAAATGAAGTTTGGTTGTCCCCGTCGATGAAATGCTTACACGTGAACTACATTAGATCCAGAGGTCCACAACCTCCTCTCCATCATCCATTTGCAACCTTGTGCTCTTTCTTAGCAGATTTACAGCCCATGGCACATAGCAATGCATGGCGGAGCCACTGGTGGGAGGTCACTGGCCTCTCCCAGGTGTGCTCAGCTGGGAAACAAAAGATGAGACTTCAGGACCTGGCACCACCTGTACAATTAATGACATGGGGGAGGTAGGCGCTTGCAGCTTGCCTGAACTGCTCAATTGTTCCCTGTTCCAAACTGGCCCTCCAGAAGCCCATCCCATCATCTTCACCCACACTGCAGTCCATTCACATCGCCCCTTCCTCCAGCATCTCCAATGTCTCCTCTGCATCTGCTGAAAAGTCCAAGTCCTCTACACAGCATCTTATTCCGGCCCACCTTTCCAGCTTTGTTTTCCAAAACAACCCTTTGCATCCACCCCCTCCTGTGTCTCTGTGAAGCCCTCCATGAGCTGACTGCCCAGAGCTCACTGGTCCTTCTCCTCTGCTCAGGATGCACTGCTATCTCCAAAGACTTGGTCCAACCTCTGCGTCCTATGCTGGATGCAAAGGGCCAAGCATGTTAATGAATGAAACCTAACCCTAAGCAAATGAATTTGTTTAAATATAGGCCAAAGAAGGTCTTATGAGCTGGCATCAAGGGATCTGGGGAGCAGGCAGGGGGTGCAGACACTAAGGCTGCCCTTGTTTCTATGCTGCATCTCTGGTGGTTTAGCTGAGAGTGGAAAGCCGAGGTCCCAAAAGGGCTAAAGGAACCAGCAGCAGGAATGGTTCTCTCAAGGGACAATTGGGTGCCCTAAAAGAGTTAGCCTCTGTCAAAGCCAAGGACTGAATAATTGGAGAAGGTCCCACCAAGAGCCCAGGAGGGCTTGCTGTGCCAGCAAGTGGGGCTCCTGCCCAGGTCCCAGGCACGTCAGGAGGGATGGCGGGCCCTCAGCCCCCACTGTGGGGTTTAACACAGATGCAGTTCTGCCTTCTTGGCTAAGGGCTTCCAGAGCTGGGCAGAGGCAGATGCATTAGGAAAATGCCATGGGTGGTGTGAGCAATGGGAGAGTACACTGACCCCGGCTGGAACCACTGGTAGGGCTGGGTGGAGAGATCTGATCAGAAGGGTTTGCAGGGACTGACCCCTCCAGTTCCTGGTGGTGCGTTGGCCCAGGAAAGAGGGTCTTAGGGGAGGAATGGAATTCTGTAGGTTCAGTTCTGTGGGCGTCTGGAATCCAGCCTGGGATGTTGAAGACTGCTGGCAAGGAAGGGAGACAGACCTAACCCAGCGAAATTGGATGTGCTCAGCAAGGGGCAGGGAGAGAGGAAATGGCAAGTGACATGGATAAGGCCAGCCCGGAACACTGTGCCCAGGAGGGTCAAGAATCACCTGACCAAACATCCTTGGCCTTGAGCCCCTCCCAGCTTTGGGGGTGAGCCCCCAAGCTCTACAAACACACTCCTGGAGGATCCAGGCGCTGGTGTTCTCCAGCTCATGTCAGCCGAGGGCCATGCGCTGAAGGTCTGGCATCTTCGGGGGAGGATTTTGAGTTAAATGTATGCGATGGGCAAGGCAGGGCCCTCCAGGCTCAGGTCACTGACGTCCCTCAGGAGTTCGTGTTCGCTGGCCGTGGCCGCGTTCTGCAGGCGGTGGAGGCGGGCCTGCAGCTCCTCCTGCTCCTTCTTGAGCTCCAGGTAGGAGTGCGAGAAGGTGTGGAAGATGGACGTGGCCGGGAAGGCCATGATGAGAATGCCGCTCAGGATGCTGCTGAGGGCCACCATCTGGCCCGGCACACTGCTGGGTACCATGTCTCCATAGCCCACTGTTGTCATGGAGATGACGGCCCACCAATAGGAGGCCGGGATGCTAGTGAACTCCAGGACCCGCCCGGACTCATTCTCAGCCACGTAGACCAGAGGAGAGAAGAGAGTGATGGCCACGCACAGGAAGAGAAGGAGCAGGCCGAACTCGCGCGTGCAGCGGCGCACCGTGAGGCCCAGCGTCTGCAGCCCCAGCGAGTGGCGTGCCAGGCGCATCACGTAGAGGATGCGGAGAGCCCGCAGCACGCGCAGCGCCAGCCCCACCTTCTCCAGGTACGAGCTCCCGCCCGGCCGCTCGCCGTCCTCCTGGGGCTCGTCGGACACGGCGAGGGACACGTAGTAGGGGAAGATGGCCAGGATGTCGATGATGTTCAGGGGCCCTTGGAAGAACTGGCACTTGTTCTGGGCCTGGACAAACCGCAGGCAGAACTCGAGGGAAAACCAGGCCACGCAGACGGTCTCCACGATGAAAATGTAGTAGCATTTCTGCGAGCACTCCCCCTGGAAAGGAGAGGAAACGCAGGGTAGAGAGACGAAGCACCGGAAATGGCAAGAGAACCATGCTGGAAAGCATTTCTAGAGCTCTGTACTGATATTGAGACTGATTTCATATACACAGATTCCATAGGTACAGTCTGTACTAAAAATGCTATGCTGAGTCTATACTAAATATATTTCCTCTATATTTCATATATTAACTACATTATTAATATATGAATACATACTACTACATATTAATATTTAGTAATAATGTATTAATATTTAGAATACATGTTATATTTATATATGTCATAATAGATTGATATAATATATGTGTGCTAAGTCACTTCAGTCATGTCTGACTCTTAGGGACCCTATGTACTATAGCTGACCAGGCTCCTGTGTTCATGGGATTCTCCAGGCAAGAATACTGGAGTGGCTTGCCATGCCCTCCTCCAGGGATCTTCTGGACCCAGGGATTGAACCTGTGTTTCCTGCAACTCCTGAATTGCAGGCAGATTCTTTACTACTGGGCCACCTGAGAAGCCCATTATACTATATATTAAACATTTAAATATATATTCTCTATATATTCTTTGTGTAGTATATAGTCTTTATATTCTATCTATCCATCTATCATTAATCTGTATCTCTATATCAATGGAGCTCTGTTTTAGACTCTTAGTCATCCGCCAGAACTCCCTTTTTATTGTAGTTCTCAAGTTGCAGCTGGGCGCATGGCCAGTTAGATCAGAAACCACCTGATCTAGCTTCCCCTGCAGCTAAGTGTGGCCAAATGACCAAGTCCCTACCCACAGAATGTAAATAGAGGTGACGCGCCACACTTCCAGTTCCAGGACTTTAGTGGTGGGTGTGAGTTCTTGCCCTCTTTCTCCTGTTCCTGTGAGCTGGGACTACCCAGCCTGCCCTGCAACCCAGCTTAGAACCAGCAGACTGGACCGATGCTCCAGGAAGGATAAGCATCATCGTGGGAAAAACTTGGGTCTCAGAATGAGAGCGGCCCACTCTCCTTGGCCCCTCTTTGGGTGAGAGAGAAACCAGTGTCTATTGTGTTGAAGGGCTTCCCTGGTGGCTCAGATGGTAAAGAATCTGCCTGCAATGAGGGATACCTGGGTTCGATCCCTGGGTTGGGAAGATCCTCTGGAGGAAGGCATGACAACCTACTCCAGTATTTACCTGGAGAATCCCATGGACAGAGGAGCCTGGAGGGCTACAGTCCATGGGGTCATAAAGAGTCGGACACGACTGAGCAACTAAGCACATTGTGTTGAAAGCCATTCTCTCGTGGAGCCTCTTGTTTACAGCAGCCAACTTTCTCCTTTACCAACATGAGCAGCTCTGTGTACCAGGTGCTGATCTGGTGCTGAGCCTGCGCCCTGGAGCCTGTGCTCCACAATTAGAGAAGCCACTGCAATGAGAAGCCTGTGCACCGCAACTATGAATAGAGAGTAGCCCCTACTCGCTGCAGCTGGAGAAAAGCCCGTGTAGCAATGAAAGACCCAGCGCAGCCACAAATAAATACATAAAGTTACCTTAAAAAAAACTCATGGAGGGCTCACCTTGTGCCAGGTCCCATGCTAGACTTTGGAGGTAAAGGGCCAGAGAAGCAGCTGTGGTTTCTGGGGGCTTGGAGGCTAGGGGTGGGTGGGTGGGGAGGGCAGAGGATGCCACCATTCCCAGTACAGCCCTGTGATGCAAATTGCAACTGTTTCCTTCCCAAGAGATCCCAGCCAGGTGGGGCTCCTGTGGCTTCCTCTCTGTGTCATTCACACCCCTACCCCTGCCCCCAACAGAGACTTCCGCTAGTCCTTTTGCCACTCAAAGTGTGTCCTGGAACCAAAAGCATAAGCCTCCCCTGGGAGCTGCAGAATCTGCATTTTAACAATAATTTATGCACACAATAAGGTTGGAGAAGCTCTGTTTCTAGTCTCGTGGTTCTCAGCCTTAACTGTGCGTGATAGAATCACCTTGGGGACTTTGAAAAATCTGATGTCCAGGCTGGGACATCTAGGTTTGAGCCTGAGTGGCAGAACTTTCCAGAAGCCCCATCAATGATTCTCATGTGAAGCCAGAGTTGAGAACCTGACTCTACATATTACGACTATATGTGTATCATCTATATCTCCCTCTTGGTCTGCATCTACCTCTGCATTATCTCCATCTCCATCTATGTCTGGATCTCTGGCATCTGTATCCATGAGGGAATGAATGGCTGAAGCCAGTTGACTAAGAGAAAAGCAACACATTGACAACTGTGGTTTTCTTTGTATTAAAAACCCCTGAGGTGGAAAAAGGAATTATTTCCAGTGCCTGGGCTCAGGGGAATGCTAAATTGAAATGTTCTTTTTGTCTGACCTTTGGAGGGAAAAGGGGGCTGGACTGTCCTGATCTCTATTCACCGGTCCTGAGTGGGGTAGCTCTCTCCCCTGCCCTCCCTGATCCAAGAGGTGGGAGTTGGTGGGGGTGCGGTTGCAGGCGTGGAGTCCCGAGTGTCTATGACTCAGGTTCACTTCCACCTACTTAGGCAAATCCTTCATCCCCCCTGGACCGTTGTTTCTCTGCCCCTGGAGAGCTGTGACCAGTGGGAATAATGCAGGAGAGGTAGTTAGCAGGCTGCCACTGCTGCCGGTGCATGAAACACTGCAGCTGCCTGTACAAGACAACCACGGGTCGCAGGCATGGTCTGCCCACTCAGCTGAAGGGTGACCATACCTTCTCCTATCCTGAATTCTACGAGAAGTGGAGGAAATTCTCCAGAACACAAGAGTTCTTTGCCATGACTGCCTGGGGTTTGCTTCGGGGTTCTGCAAAGTTCAGAAGTTTTGGATCCCGATTCCCCAGTCCTGCTATGAACTTGCTCTGTGACCTTTCAGTAGTCACTACCCCTTGATAGTGACTCTACCTCATGATAAAGAGGGTGGGACAGAATCGGCATTTCTCAAAGCCAATTCATAACCCCTGCGGCAGAATCCCCCGGAGTGCTTGTTACAAACGTGGGTTCTGGGGCTCCCATCACAAAATCAAAGGCCTGGAGGGTGGCCCAGGAATCTGCATTTTGGCAAGGCCTCCTGTTGACTCAGAGGCACCTGGAAGTTTTTCAGACTCTGGGCCAGATTCTCTCTATAAGGCCCCTTTCATCGCTGACATTTGGGGAGTTTTCCCTTTGGGGTAAGAGCGTCGGGTGGCCTGGGAGTAATCTCCCCAGACCAGTGACCCTGTAGTTCAGGAAGGTGACTCCTGGGAGGCAGAGAAGGCTCTGTGGGCCCTCCTCCCTCTGCCTCTGGTGCCAGCTTTTGGATATTCCAGGCATGAACCACCCACCTCCCGCCGGCCACCTCCCTGCACTGCAGCAAGTAAGTGCTGTGTGGAGTCACCCCTGCATTGCTGCTCAGCTCTGCATCCTAAACCAACCTCCCAGCACTGGTCCTCAGAGAAATGCCCTACGAGCAGCCGGTGTTGGGGTGGTAGGGATTTACGGGGCTTGAGCTGAGAAAATGATTTCCAGGCCAGTCAATATCTGAGGAAAACTAGAACAGAAGGAAAGGACAAAGTCACCTTCTCTGAGGAGGTTTTTGGTTGTATTCTGCAGGTAGGATGGACCACTCATCCTGGTTTGCCCAGAACTTTCCAGATTGAGCAACAGAAAGTTCCAGGTCACCAGAAAGTCCCCCCTCAGTCCTGGGCAAACTAGGGTGCTTGGTCACCCTCGTGGGGGCACTTGTCCCTGGTGGGAATGAGGGTGCTCTGATTCCCTCCTGCAATGAAGAGAAACAGGAGCAGCCCTGGGAAGGCTGGAGGGGTGAACGGTATGACAACATGATGGATGTCACAGGCAGATGAGGGGTGATGTTTCCATCCGGGTGAAGTCCAAGAGCAGGCAAAGCTCACAGGAGGTGTACAGAATCACAGCAACAGCAGCCGCCTCTGGCTGGGATAGGGAAGACTACAGAGGAACATGAATGAACATCCTGGGGTGATGGGAATATTCCATGCCCGCCAGGGCTGTGGGTGACATGGGCGTGCCCCCTTTGTTACATCCAGCAGCTAAGACTTGTGCATTTCAATGTATGTAAATTTCTCCCATAAAACTGGAAAATAACAATGAAACGCACGATGCTAAACAATTGGAGGTGGGAGGGGCTGGAGAGAGAGAACCCGAGTGGCAGGCTCTCGACCGTCTGGAAGGCTGAGTCATGGCTAGTAATTAGGGGTTTGTTAGATTATTCTATTTACTCTGCAAATGCCCCAAATTTTCCATCATGAAAAGATTTTTTTTTTTTTAATCAGAGTTGGAAATCAAAAGCACAATGAGATACCACTCCACCCTCACCAGGACAGCTGTGATTATAAGGACAAAAAGTAAGTGTCAGGGGATTAGTAGGTACAAACTACTAGGTATAAAATAAATAAGGTACAAGGATGTGATATACAGCACAAAGAATACAGCTGGTATTTTATAACAATATCTTTAAATTGAGTATAAGGGAGAAAAATGTCGAATCACTCTGTTGTACCCCTAGAACTAATATACAGTAAAGCCGTAATACTTGGATAAAAACAAACAAGTGTTGCTGAGGCTGTGGAGAAATTAGAATCCACCCCCAAACATTGCTGGTGGGACTATAAAGTGGTCCAGCTGTTGTGGAAAACAGGTGGGTGGTCCCTTGAGAACTTAAACATACATTTGCTGTATGACTAAGCAATTTTGCTGCCAAGTGTATACTTCAAGGAACTGAAAACCCACATGCACACAAAAAAACTTGTACATGAAGATTCGGAGCAGTGTGACTGATAACAGCCCAAAAGTGGAAAGAAATGAAATGCTCAACAACAGATGAATGAATAAACAAAATATGGTCTGTCCATACGACGGAATACTACTCAGCCACGAAAAGGAGGTCTGGCATGTGCTACAAAGCTGATGGACTTTGAAAACCTTATGCTCAATGGAAGAAGCCAACGTAAGAGACCATATATTGTATTATTCTGTGTCTATAAAGTGCCATGGGAAGGACTGATGCTGAAGCTGAAGCTCCAATACTTTGGTTATCTCATGTGAAGAACTGGCTCATTGGAAAAGACCCTGATGCTGGGAAAGATTGAAGGCAGGAGGAGAAGGGGATGACAGGGGATGAGATGGTTGGATGGCATTACCGACCTGATGGACATGAGTTTGAGCAAATTCCAGGAGTTGGTGATGGACAGGGAAGCCTGGCGTGCTGCAGTCCATGGGGTCACAAAGAGTCGGACATGACTGAGGGACTGAACTGAATAAAGTGCCCAGAAAAGGCAAATTCATGAAGATGGAAAGTACATTCACAGTCACCTGGGGCTGGTGGATAGTAGAGGGGAATGGGGAGTAACCAGAAGTATGCGCAAGTTTGCCTTTTAGGGTGATAAAAATGTTCTGGAATTAGTGGGGATGGTTGCACAACTGCATACTAAAAATGTCATTGATTTGTGCACCTTAAAAGGATGAACATTAGATGGTATATTATATCACAATAAAAAAGAAATCCGAGTTTGAGTGGCTGCATCAGTTCAGGCAAGGTGGAGTGGGTGGCCCACAGTCTTGCTCTGTCTTTCCCCAAAGCTCCAGAGTGGAGCTGCTCTGAAGGGCTTTGGGGTCAGGGGGCGGACGGGGCTTTCTGAGGACAGAGCCACTGTCCCTGAGGGACCATCTGGACAGGCTGTCCGGCAGACGGCTGCAGGTACAGCCAGGGCCAGTTCTAGAAGTTCCATCTGGGGGGACTCAGGGCCAGAGCCTTGACCTTGCAGCCTCCCTTGCACCCTTTGTCTCTCATAGCAACACCTGCCAGCTCCCCTTTGGGAATGCAGCCAGTCTGACCCTCTTAGCTCAGTGCTGGTCTCACGGCTCCATTCAGCATTTTCACCTCCCTCCCTTTTCTTCCTCCTGGCCATGAATTCCATCATTTGTGCCTCTGGTCCTAGTCTCGGGGTGCTGGTGGTGCTGACTCATGCCTTGCGAAAGCCAGGTCTCTCTCTGCCACCCTCCTCTCCTTTGGGCCTCTTCCATGGTCTTCTCCCTCCCCCTCCCCACCTTGAACCAAAACCCTGCGAGCTCTGAGGAGGGTGTGGAGCAAGCAGGGGCGGGTTAGGAATTGAACCCCCCAGACACCAGGGGAGCATGGTGAGGCAGGAGGGACAGCATGAAGCATGTACTCAGGAGAGGGGGCCCCCATCCAGGAAATGGGGATTGGTGCTTGTTGGGTGAGATATTAGGGAGACTCAGCTGGGGCTGAGGACCCCCAAACTCCCCAAAGCAAGTTAAGAAGACTTTTCTAAAGCCATCACCAAACGTCACTGAACACAGAGAAGCTACAGAGAGGGGGCAGTACTATACAGAGCTGATTCATGGTCCAAGAAAGGAGGACCAAGGAGGAGGAGATGCTGGATCCAGCGGGAGGCTTTTTATCCAAGGTGGGGGAGGGGGTGCCTGCAGCCCAAAAGGTGAGTTGCAAGCACAGCAGGAGAGAATTCTTCCAGCAAGGGACCCCAGGGGATCCACCTGATCTTTAAAAATCTCTATGCCTTCCTTCCCAGTCCCCGTGAGAGTGGGGGCACAGCACAGGGCAGAGGGGGTGGGAGACGCAGAGCCCCGAGGTCCTACCCTCAGCCCCCTGGTGGCTCCGCCCCCACCCAGTGCGCTTTGCAGAGCTGCTATCCAGAGTGTGTCCCTTCTCAACATCCCCGAAGTCCCAAGCAAGCCTCTGGGGGGAAGTGGAAGCTAAAACGAGGGCAGGGGGGTGGGGGTTGGGAGGATGTGAGAGCACATGCCTATGCGTATCCCCTGAGGTCCTGAGAGCTGGGAGAGAGCTTGAGGAGCAAAGCAGATGCGCTCGTGGGAGGGGCCTGAGCGGGTCCCAGAGGTGGGGGAAAACAGCCAGTGCTGGCTCTGTGCCCACACAGGAGAACTAGACCATTGGTCCTAGGGCTCCGTCCGAGCAGGTGTGCCATTATCCTCATCTGCAGGTGAAGAAATAGAGGCACAGAGACAAAGGGGGGCAGAGCCGGGTAGCAGAAAGGAGGGAAGAAGGGGTCAAGACGAAAGGAGCAAGAGTTCAGCTGTAGCTGCCCAGTGACCTCCCGCTTCCTCCAGAGGGAGGGCAAGGTGTTCTGACCAGCAGAGATGCTGGGCAGGGGCTATTCGTACAGGGCACTAGGGCTGCATGGCAGCATTGACAACCATGGCAGAGGATTCGGGCAGAGGGAAGCAAAGAATCTGAGGAACTGATCATCAGACGGATGGACAAACGCACTGTGACATTTACAGACAGTGGAATGTTATGCGGCCCTTAAAAGCAGTGCAGTACCGACACAAGCTACGACAGAGATGAACCTTGAACGCATTATATGGAGTGAATGAAGCCAGAAACAAAAGGCCACATATTGTAGGATTCCATTATAAGAAATGTCTAGAACACGAAAATCCGCGGAGATGGAAAGCAGCCAGGTGGTTGCCAGTGGCTGTGGGTGGAGGTGGGGAGTGGCTGCCTGATTGGCCCAGGAACTTAAAAGGAACGTTTTTTTAAAAAAAGAAATATATTGGAATTTGATAGAGGTGTTGGCTGCACAGCATTATGAATTCTGCTAAATGCTGCTGAATTGTTCACTTTAAGATGGTTAATTTTACGTTATGTGAACTTTAAAAATGGAGCTGGGATGTGCAGAATACAAGCTCCAGGAAAGTGAGGAATTTGTCTGATCTGCAGCATCTAGACGAGTGGATTTAGTTGGCACTCAGTGACTATTGATGAATGAATAAAAAGATAAATGTGATGACTTCCTATTAAGTAGCACCAGATAAGTGAATAATGATGATGACTAATATTTCTGAGCACTTCTTAAGTGTTGGTATTGTTCCAATCATGTTATATGAATATTACTCTTTTAATTCTCACCATAATCCCCTGAGGAAAGGGCTAACAGCATCCCCATTTTACAGATAAGGAAACTGAGGCTCAAAGAAGGTAAGTGACTTTCTCGAGATCACTGAGCTCATGAGGGGTGAAACCAAGATTCAAACCCAGGAGGGTTAGCAGAAGGTTCTGTCATGAGGGGGTCAGGTTTTGGAGCCAGGTGGAGGTGAGCTCAAATCCTGGCTGTGCCACTTTCTTCCTTGGGCTTAGGAAAGTGATAAAACTTCCCTGAGCCTCAGTTTACTTTCCGGCAAAATGGTTGTAGCTACAGTATCCATTTCCTTAAGCTGTTACAAAGATTAAGTCCATCCTGTCCAATGCCAGCCTCCTGAAGGGCACTTAATAAGCATCAGTTCTCTCATTCCTTTGGGGCTGAGCTCCGCCAGGGAACCCAGCGAAGTCCACATACTTCCGGAGGGGCTTTAGGTACTTGGCTTGGTCCTTCCTGTCCATCTACTTCCTCCCTCTTCCATTTTAATTTGCAATCTTGGGCACAGAACTTGCTGCTCAACTGCCAAGTTTACTTAAGGGATATTGCTGTAAGAAGCTAGAAGGAAAAGGGAAGGAAAGTGCTTTCTTTGCGTGTGTGCTGATTCTCCATCCCAGGGTGACACCTTCTCTATGTTTGATGGAGGAGTTCTATGGGTCACGTCCCCTTGGGACAACAACTTGGGCCCCCACACCTCCCGGGCACTGCCTGTCCCCAGGAGCAGCTGCCCAGCTTTGCAGCTGGGGCTGAATCTGCTTTCAGACTGCTGTCCCAGAGGCCAAATACAAAATACCAGGCATGAGTGGCCGAGAAAGAACATCATCTTTTTATGTAAATGTAACGGCATGGTTTGAAAGAACAAAGCCTGTCTGGTCCTCAGCCTCCAGGCTCTCTGAATTACCATCAGAACAGCGAAATACACACACTTTTTTTTTTTTGGAGGGCAGGGCCTTGCGGCCCCTCTCTAGGCAGAACACCCAGTGGTGGCTTCCCAGTGGCATGAAGCTTGCAACTGGACTGGGAACACCACCTCTCTCATTCCACGAGTAGAAACGGCTTCTACAGGATTCTCACTCACCTCTAATTGAATTTTCCAGGTCCCTGTCACACCAATCTGGGTTCATACTCTGGGTAATTTTAAAAGCATTAGGCTTTGTAAAGAGCTTGTCTCTCTGCACAGTCTAAATCCTGGCTCCCTGAAAATCCCTAAGAGGAACAAGCTTGTGAAAAATCCAGGGGTCCTTCTTTAGCAACTAGGATCCAGGGCAACCTTGGAGCATAGGAGATTGAGGCTCCTTACTTTGTCCTAATCTTTCAACTGCAGTGTCCACACCTAAATATTTCAGTGAACAAGCAAATTCTTAAATCACATAATTTTGTGCTAAAGAATGAAAAAACAAAAGTCCATGATTAGAGCTACAGTTCTCTCTATGGGAAAAAAGCTGTCTGAAAGTCAAAACATTTTGGTTGATTTGCTTTATAACAAAACATGTATAGATTGGGCAAGATATTTTATTCAACAAATATTTATTGAGAGCCTGCTCAGTGTGAAGCACTGACTGGTTCTACATCTATGTCCTCTCTATCTGGAAACTTCTCTGATCGTCCCTGGAATCCATGTTTAAGGGAAGAGAACTTAGGTCAACTGACATTGGTTATAAGCCATCCACAGCCTGCATAACTTTATGTATATGTTTTAATGATCGGGTCTCTCTCTCTGCTGTAATGTAAGCTCCGTGAGTCAGGTGATGGGGAGCCATGGAGGATTATAGAGCAACATTTTCACTTAGGAAACAGTCCAATTCTCAGTTTGAAGCTCTCTAATAACCTTCCCAACAAAATGCTAGGTTTTTAACTCACATTTCAGACCATCTGGCCCCTTGGGGTATGTGGTGGGGGTGGGGAGGAGGGTTATCTCACAGCTTCCTGGAAAGACAGGGCCTGCTAAGTCACTTCAGTTATGTCCAACTCTCTGTGACCCCATAGACTGTAGCCCACCAGGCTCCTCTGTCCGTGGGATTCTCCAGGTGAGAATACTGGAGTGGGTTGCCATGCCCTCCTCCAGGGGATCTTCCCAACCCAGGGATCGAACCCACATCTCTTACAGCTCCTGCATTGGCAGACAGTTCTTTACCACTGAGCTACCAGAGAGGGCGGGAGTGGGTAAGCAAATGTTTCTGCTCAGGCCTCTTGGGGCAGGGTCACTTATAGATTGACTCTTCATGTCCCTGGAGGGAGGGACCTTCTGGGAGGGTCAGGAATGAGGGCTGAGGATCCCTTCTGTCATCAGCATCTTCGCTAGATTACTCCGAAGAAGCTAAGTGCCCTGAGCCTTAGTTTATTCCTCTGACAATGGAATGTCAGAGCTGAGATGCCCATGAGAAGGTTGGCTTAAGGAGGTAGGGAATCTGAACCTGGTCTAGTGCTCAGCGCAGAATAGCTGCTCAGTTAACACACGATGGGTGCACTGAGTGTGTGAACCTTCACAGTGATGTCAGGTGTCTCATGGAGGAGGAAACTGAGGCTCAGAGAGGTTGGAGCGATTCTCTCGGCTCACAGAGCTAGGAGAGGCACGGCTGGGCCAGCTCTGCCCATTAAGACCACAATGTCCAGCGTTTGCTCTCAGGGGCAGGGCCCCTCCTGACTTTCATGGGTCCCCTTCATGTGCTTCTTTCTCAAAAAACAAAAAATATATAAAATATCTTTTACAACTGCCTTGTTCTGAAATTGAACACAGTCCACACTGGATCATATTCATTTCTTGCCTTCTGTCTGAAAAGACATGAAAACGTTTTCGTGGGCCCCCCAGTCCCACGGGTCCCGGGCACCCGCGCCTGATGGAGCGATGGACTACTCACCTTGTCCTCCTCCGCCCTCAGGTCGGGCATAGTGCTGACGCACAGGCTGACGGCCGTGGTGGCCACGAAGAGGATGGACAAACAAGCGAAGACCTTCCCGGGGAGCCCAGACTGCGGGTTCTCCACCATCTCGCGCAGCCGGCTCATGAAGAGCCCCCAGCGGGACGTGTGCACGGTGGGCCTCCCGGCCTCCCGCTGCCGCTGCAGGGCCTCCTCTTGGCGCAGCTCGGCCAGGTCGTCCAGCTTCCGCAGCAGCGTCCGCAAGCAGCACTTCTCCAGGTTGGCTTCTTCGATGCCCCAGTAGGTCAGCTCCTCCTGGAAGGACAGCACGCACATCTCCCGCAGGAGGACCAGCTTGCCGGCAGCCAGGAAGCTCACGATCACCCCGAAAGCGCTGGGGCTCCGGTCGAAGAAGAACTCCTGGTTGTCCTCGTCGTAATCGTCGCAGAGCTGCGCAATCTCCTCCTGGCTCCGGCAGAAGCGGAGTTTGCTCAGGCGGCTCAGCGGGAACTCGTCCAGCGTGCTCCATGGAAGCAGGTACCGCCGGCCTCCAACGTTGACCAGCATCTCCTTCTTCAGGTCCGCAGTCGGGGAGGCGTCCAGCGCGCCCACCTTCCGGGCCCTGCGGTAGTAAATGCCTTTGATGGATGGCGGCTCCACGGGGCCCGACAAGAAGGGACTCAAAGGGCTGCAGGAGCGAAAGTGATGGTGTCCTGCATGCAGGCCCCTGTCTCGGGAAGGCATGGATATTGCGGAAGAAGTCCTGGTGCCCGAAGGGACAAGAGCAAGAGAAGGAAGGAGCCATCAGTCGCAGGGCAGAGTCCTAGACCGCATCGCCTCATGTCTGCTTTCCTGCACCTGCATCCTTTATCCTTTTTTAATCTTTCATCCAGCACAGATTTACTGAGCACCTACTATGCACCTGGGATCTATCAGTGTGGAAAAGGACATGATGACATCCTTCTCTGGTGGAGCATTTATTTATATCTCAGAAGAATCTCCCTGGAACAGGCATTAGGTGGACTGGGACTCCAGGAGCTCAGTCCTGAGCTGGACAGGTCAGAGCTGTGTCACTTCCAGACTGTGTGATCTTGGGCCTGTAGCTTAACCTGTCTGTTCTCAGCATCCTTATGCCAATGACAAGACTCACCCAACCTTGCAAAGTACAGTTATTGAAAATAGAGCTTAAGAGTGTAAAAGATTCTCAAGTTCACTGCCGGGTTGTAAACCCTTACAGACTGCCATCCCAGCTGGGTTTCTTAGCCTCTCTGAACCCTTTGCTTCACTTGCTCAGCTGGGGCAGCTTGGATGCCCACCTCCTTGGGCACAGTGAGGGTTAAGGCAATAACACATATGAGGTGTATATTAAGCACCCTTCTAGATGCTTCTGACATGCCAGGCACTGATTCACATGCCTCTCCTATGATAAATCATCTCAACAACCCCCTGAGGTAGACATTAATATCTCCATTTTACAGATGAGGAAACTGAGGCCCAGAAAAGTTAAGTAACGGGCAACTGTGCTTGGCACAGCATCTGACTCCCAGGAGAAGCTCCACAACCATTGCCTCAGCCCTCTTTCTTGCCTTCCCACTTAGAGGACTTTGCTGTCAATGACAGTGCTCCTCCGTGTTCATGGGCTGCTTGTCTCGGCCACCTTGCTGTGTGACCTTGCATCAGTTACTCCCCCTCTCTGGGCTTTGGTCTTGTCATCTGTGAAATGAAGGCGCCTCTAATGGTCTTTCCGTTTCAGACCTGTGTGGGACGCTTGACTTAGAGGAAGGATTTCAGATTTAGCCCATGCATTAAAGAAAGTCATCACCACAATATTTCTCATCCTCTGCCTCCCACAACCGTTTTCTGTGCTATTCATTCTAGCCAGAGCTGCTTCCGAAGCATCTATAACCTTACATTCCAAGAAGCACTCCAATCAAGAGGAAAACTCAGCGGCTGAATGGAAATAAAAGTTTTCTCAATTTCAGAGCCAGTTGGATTCCAGCAGGCAGCGAAGAGTTGAATCACAGCCTATGCATTTCACACTTGCTCAGTACACAATGGTCTGTTATTCTGCGTGCATTACTTCATTTACAATGTACGGCCAGAAAACGATGAGCAGCCTGCGGAGAAAAGAGTATTTTGAAATCAAGGGAGCCTTCCCAAGCGTTCTTGTTTTCCCAGTGAAAAAGCCAGAGCTTGAGAGCTGAAGTGACTCGTCCAAGGTCACATGGTGAGTCCCAGTGCAACCCGGGACTTGTCTCCCGGTAGGGTCTCTTTCTAGAACCCCCCCAAACTTTCCTTTCTTCATTCATTGCACAAACCTAACTTTGTAATCCACTGCCCCCCAGGAAGACCCGGCACACAAACCTCCTTCCAGAGCGTGGGAAAGGTACTCACTCAAAGCAGCGTTTTGGAAGGGATGTTTAAGAGCATCCGGTATACCCCCCACCCCCGCAGCAAATACTAACTTCTTCCCCTGAAGTTTAACTCACCCTCCTGTCTCAGGGAGCCTATTTCCAGCTGTCTCTCTGCCGGGCAAGGCAAAGGGAGCCCATGTCTCGATGCCCAGGGAAGAGACGGGTTTGTGGTGAAGATGAAGGGGAAGAAAAGAAAAATCCCAACACAGCAGTTTCTGGCTGAGTTAGTTTTCAACCTTTCTTCCCTTGCCTCCTTCAGAAACCAGAAGTCCATTCATTCTGAATCTCTCTCTCCAGCAGCTGCAGAAAAGCCCAAGAGGAGTGGGATGGGTTGTTGTTGTTTTTGAAAGGACCTAGAAGCCCCTTTCCCTGTGAGAGGTGAGGGTCTGAGGGGTTTGTGATGGGAGGGAGCCGGGCCAGCTGTCCTGCTTCAGCGGCAGGCTCTGCACTGAGTCCCACGGGGACAGCCAGTGTGGTCCTGCAAGAGAAGGGGGGGCGGGAATGGGAAGGGCTTAGAAATAATCTCTCCATCAGCCAGGCAGCAGGCAGGAACAGCAGCCGCTGCTCTGCCAACCGCCTGGAAGGCAAGGAGGGCTGTCATCCCTCCCCGCCAAGGAGGAGCAGAACTCGGAAGGGGTGGAGGGCAGCCAGGGACTGGGGCATCTGCCTTTATCTGTCCCTGGGCTCCTGGGGATGTGTTGATGATGGGGAGGTGCCCAGGAAGAGGCTCCAAGAGGAACTTTTTCTGCTTTTAACCAGCCCAGGCCTGGGACAGGTTCCGGGAAACCCAGCATCTGAGCACTGGGTGGGAGTCCTAGAGGCTGTGTGACGGGTCAGGACCAGGAGTGAGCTCGGAGTCATACATACCTGGCTCCCTGGCTCCCATGTGAGTGGCTGGGTGACCTTGGGCAGGCGAGCGTCAGTTTCCTTACCTGTAAAAAATATGTGAAGGAGAGGGGGTTTGGCCACAAGGCACATGGCAGGCTCCTTCTGTGGGTTTGGCTGCACACTCAGGGGAAAGAGGAAGAGGCTCAGTCCTGGGGCCTGTGTCCTGGTTTCAACTCTGTACTACCTTGCTGTGCGTCCTTGGTCGGTGACTTCACCTCTCTGGGCCTCAGTTTTCTCACTGGTCAAACGAGGACAGTCGAAACGGTGATGGCTAAAATTGCAACAGCATCTTCTCATGTAGGCGGTCAGTGTACACCGGCTCTTCTTAATTTTCTTAAGAGGTTCTGAGGCCCGGTCTCTTGGCTTCCAGAGGGGAGTTGTTATTATCAGCTCCATTCTGCAGATGAAACCCGGAGGTCCAAGGAGGAGGCTTGCTCAAGGTTACTTGCTGGCTGGAATGTGCACTGAACAGTGACTGAGTTCTGTGCAAGGATCTGGGATTGAGGAAGTCCAAGCTGGAGTCTTCCGAAGCTACTTGGAGGGGGTGGCAGGAGCAGGGTGGGGACCCCGGGGGCTCTCTGCGGCCCGGGCAGTGGAGGAATCCAAGCAGGAGCAGAGGAACTGATGGGATAGAGGCAGGGTAGCAGTTTTCAAATGGTATTGCCCCAAATCCAAGGGTTCTACCCAAAAGGCTGGAATTGGGGGAGTGACGAAGGGGAGGGCGGGGCATGAGATCCTGCCTCACCATGGCAACTTCAGTTGGGTCGGTTTCCCACAGTGAGTCCGTAAGTGTAACCCAAATTAATACTGTGGCCCCACAAGGCCCAGTCCCCACACTCGGCCCACTCTGAGACCCCGGGGTGCCTGTTAGTGATGGAGATGCTCCTCCCCCTTCCTCTGACCCTCTCCATCCCAGTCCTTTTAGACCCCACGGCTGCTCCAGAGCCTCTCAGACCAGATTCCAAAATCATCTTTCCAGCTTCTGCTGGCTTTCCCCCCTCCTCTCTCTCTCTCTGTCTCCCCACCTCCCCCAGCTCATCACTACTTGTCTTGATTTAACATCTCTGGCCAAATCTTCCCCAACCTGTTCCCCTACCTCTCAGTTCTCTTTGGATCTGAAGTGCATGTGTTCCAGTCAAGAATTTACCACTTCTGGGACTTTCCTGGTGGTCCAGTGGTTAAGAGCCCCTGCTTTCAGTGCAGGGGGTGTGGATTCGATCCTTGGTCGGGGAACTAAGATCCCATATGCCGTGTGGTGTGGCCAATTTTTTTTTTTAATTAAGAAAAAGAAAAAAAATAATAATAAAAAAAAAAGAAAAGAAAAAGAATTTACCACTAACCTGCTGGGTGACCATCAGCAAGTTTCTTAACCTCTCTGGGCCTCAATTCCCTCACCTGTGAAATAAAGATGACAGCACCGACTTATTGGTTTGTTATGAGTACTGGACAAGTCAGTTTATGTTTACAAGGCAGAGCACGAAGAAGAAGAGTGTCTGGGACCAAGCAACTCCATGTAAGTGCTTGCTGTTATTATGATTATTACCTTAACAAGTCACCTGCAAGAAACCCCAAAAGGGCAGAAAGAGCCTGAGCTCTCAAGGCCAGCCTGTGGCAGGCCAGTGCTCTTGCCACAGCCCCAGTGCCGTCTCTCAACACTGTCTTTTTGTCCAGGCCATAGGGCCTTTGCCTTTAGCCTGGTGTCCTGGCCCAGGGCATTCACTGAGTCTTTCCACAGGACTTGGTAAAGTCCTGATCCCCATTTAACTTAAAGCCACTGCCTTCCTACCCACAGTATTCCCCCTTGTGCATACTTGACCTCAGCTACCCAGGGAACGTAGCCCAGCCCCCATCCCATCCCTTTCCAACCTCCGGGAATCTGGGATACAGGACAGCCTATGCCAGCACATCCTTGCTGTCTTCTGAAAGACTGCCACCTGCCATATTTTTGTGAAGAAGGGATGGCCCGTGACCATGCATGAGTCTCCTAGGGCTGCTATAAGAAAACACACAGACGTAGTAGCTTAAAAGAATGCAACTGTGTTATCTTGTATCTCTGGAAGCCAGAAGTGCCAAATGGATGTTAGGAGCTAACATCAACACATTATCAGGGCTGCGTTCCTGCTGGAGTTTCTAGGGGAGAATCTGTTTCCAGTCCCGGGGGGAGCCCACATTCCTTGGCTGGTGGCTGCATTACTCTGACCTCTGCTTCTGTCCCCCTTCCCTGAGCCCCCTGCCTCCCTCTTATAAGGACCCTCATGATTACCTCGAGCCTGCTGGATAATCCAGGATAATCTTCGGATTTTCAGATCCTTAACTCAATCATATCTACAAAGTTCCTCTTGCCAAGTCTGTAACATATTTGCAGGTCCCAGGGATTAAGATGTAGATATCTTTAAGCCCAGCAAGACCCATTTTGGACTTTTGACCTCCAGCACTGTGACATAATGTGTGCCGTTTCAAGCTGCCAATTTTGTGGCATTTATTACAGGAGCAACAGCAAACTAATACAAACCCTAACTGGGGGAGGGGCGGGCAGGCAACAAACCAGGCATCAGAGATACTCACAATTTGTTGAGGGAAAGGTCCTTTCTTGTCCACACAGCCAGGCCTACCAGTACCTGCTTCCAGAAGTTAAGATCCATCCATCCATGTAACATATGCTTACTGAGATCTACTCTGCCACAGCGGTTGCTCACTTGCTGTGTGACTTTGGGCAAATCATTTTCCCTCTCTGTGCCTCGGGAAAGATTGGGTAATGATAGTCCTTACCTCACAGGGTGATTATGAGGTGTGAATGAGTAAATGCATGGGAAGTGCTGACTTCAGAACCTGACGTACGGTAAGTGCTCAATGAGAAATTATTTCCATCATCTCCGTTATCTATAATTACAGGAGCTCAAGTCTCCTGATAACAGAGCGTGAGAAGAGCAGATCCCATGGTGTTGCGAGTGAGCAGAGGAGGCAAATAAACGGTGGTGGGCTGTTAAGTGGTAATAACTGACTTTCTGGTGGGGGTGTGGGGAAATGCTGATTGGTAGCATTTGCCTATTACTGTGGTGTCAATACTCCTATCATGAGACTTCATGCTGACAACAGAACATCTTGGCTCTTCTAAGCCTGTGCCGCTTTGCTCCGTGCATCACAGCACACACAGCTCACCAGGTGGCCAGGGACACGCTCCCCAAGCAGGACCCCCTGTTAAGCCTTGATGGGCAGGTGGTGAGTTTATGATGCAAGAGAGCAGACAGGCAGGTGGGAACGAAAAATTATGGGATTCTCTACCTTGCCGAGGGCTACAGACTTTTCGCTGGCCTGGGGGAGCCATTGGTGATGAAAGCTGGGGTTCTCCACACTGGAATGTTCTAGCATCACTCTCGTGAGGTTGTAAAGACTCCAATGACTGGACCACGTCAGTGAAATCAGAACTTCCAGGGTTTATATGCATTTTTCACAGCCCGCAGTAGCTCACTCAGATGCTTCTGGAGGCAGTGTAAACTGACTCTTTTGTTTTTGTCTTTTGTTTCATTTCGGTTTTGACTGGCTTGCTGGATATTAGTTCCCCGACCAGGGATTGAACTCATACAGCCCGTCAGTGAAAGAGTGGAGTTCTAACCACTGGATCACCAGGGAATTCCCCTCATATGACCCTTTCAAAGGGCAAGTTGGGACTGTTGACCAAAATAAGAAATTTGAATGCCCTCTGGCCCCGCGTCATATGTCTAAGAATTTATTCTGCACATATGCTTGTATATGTCTGCAAAGACGGTATAAAGATATTCATCACAGCATAGTCTGTGATTGCAGCAGATTGGAAATGACTGAAATATTCCTCATTAGGGGGTTGGTTAATAAATGGTGGTCATAAAGGCAAGAAAAAACTCCATCTGTTAGAAAGAAGCAGAATCTATACGTACTGACATGAAAGGGCCAGAAAGACAGGTAAAGTGCAGAGTGCAGATCATTTTCAAAGCACTAGTTTGTTTGAGGTAGACAAGAAGGGTGTGTGTGTGTGTGTGTGTGTGTGTTGAATAGAAAATGGGTAAAACTTAGAAATTGGGGTTGCCTCTGGGACAGATTGAGGGCAGGAGGAGAAGGGGGCGACAGAGGATGAGATGGTTGGATGGTATCACCGACTCAATGGACATGAGTTTGAGCAAACTGGGGGAGATAGTGAAGGACAGGGGAGCCTGGCATGCTGCAGTCCATGGGGTGGCACAGAGTCAGACATGACTGAGTGACTGAACAACAACCGAGGAGGGAACCCCCGGGTTTGGGGAAGGGGTGAAATAGAGGGGAAATTTCCTTTTCTCTATATCATTTTGTACTGTTTGATTTTTAAAAACCATGGATGTGTATTGATTCAAAAAAACTTCTTCTTAAAATTAAAGTAATAGGCATCTTGGTGCCAGCGGGAGGAGGAGCCATCTGAGAAGAAGGAGATCATTTATCAGCACCCCCAACCCCCACCAATGGAGTGACCAGATCAAGGTCTTTATGCCCCTGGGGTCATTCAGCATGACCTCATTGGGGAAACTGAGGCAACCAAGTAATCTTTATTAAGGACTTGAAGTAAAAGCACACTCTGATCATATCCCACATTCTGAGAGTCCCAAAGTCAAGGTGCCTCCAGAAGCCAAGAGGGATGACATGAGGCAGGTTGGGTGGGGATTGTGGGGGAACCAAAACATCAGTCACAGACGTGGAATGTGGGTCCCATATTGTGGGATCTTTACACTTTGAAGGGAGAGCTGTAACCCTGATTTTTATGCTAACTCTCTCACGTTCTGAATGTTGCCAACTCATGAGAAATTTATAAAGTGCCAGCAGATATGTGCATATCTGCTGACCCGGCAATTCCGCTCCTAGGTGTATGCCCATGAGGACCGTGCACATATGCTCACCAGAAGGCATGGGTTAGGAGGCTTGTCACAGCGCTGCTGTAACAGCAGCAAATCGCAACCCCCACTAACAGGAGAGTGCGTAAACAAACCATGTGTGTTCCCACAGTGAAATACCACAGGGCAACAAGGATGCACACACCACAACCATCTGCAACAACACGGAAGAGTCTCACAGCCATTATGCTGAGTGAATGGAGCCAGACACAAATGAGCAGCTACAGTGAGACTCAACAGCAGGCAAGACTAACCCACGGTAATAAAAGTCTGGAAAATGATTGCCTCTGGGGGTGCATAGCGGGTTCTGGGGGCTAATTACAGTGCGTTAAACCCATGCAAGCAATGTGTGTACTTTACTATGCATGTTGTGTTTAATTTTTATCAGTTTAAAAAAAAAAACAAACAAACCATGGAGGGCCAAATAAGACATGTCAGTGGGCTGGATTCAACCTTGGGCTCCAGTTAGGACCAGACTGTCACAGCAAATGGCTTTGGAGTGGCCAGGTTTTCAAAGCCACTCTAGCCACAGAACCTCTGTTTTTTTGTCAGTCACCCCTGAACCCTGCAGTTAACGCCCAGCTCTGTCTCTTCTTCAACCAGCCTCCCTCCCCCATCCTCGTGGGATTCTGAGGAAAACTAGAGAAAATTCAGCATGGAAGGCTTACCTTTTCCCTCCCACCTCCCTTTTACCTTTCTTTTTTGAAAGGAAGATGATTGGACTAATGACAGCTGCTTCAGCTTTCTGTTTTAAAACATGGCTCAAGATGTAATTATCCCCAGAGAAAGATGCAAGCTCTTCTGGAAAGCGAGTCTGCCCTCAGGCAGTTTGCTGAAGTTGTGGGGACAGTTTCTGCTACAAAGCAAGCACGTGCCATTGCTTCTGAATGCCAGGCAGCTGAGTCCTTTCACTTGGAGGAGGAATCGCTCCCCCTCCCCTCAAGGAGACAAGATGTTTTATATATTTTGATTGGGAGATTACAGAACAGAACACATGCTAGGGTCTCAGCTCCCCCCACCCTCCAGGTGCTTGTAACTTTTTATTATGACATTTTAAAAACAAGCAGAAAAATTGCTAGACCGGTACAATGAACATCTCTATTCCCTGCCTAGGCTCATAACTGCTAGTATTTGGTCATATTGACTTTATATATGAATATATATATATTTTTTCTGAAACACTGCAAAATGAACTACAGACACTGTGGCAATTCACGTTGAATTCTTCAACATAGACAGTCAGAAAAATAATTTTATACATAATCAAAAAACTCATCATCACACCAAACACAATTAGTAAGAATTAACAAAAATTCCCTAACATCAGCTGATAGTCTGTAATCAAATGTCCATCTCCAAAATGTCTTTTATAGTGTTTTTTCAGACCAACATCCAATGAAAGATCACATGGCATTGGTGGATTATGTTTCTTTACTGTTTCAATTTCCAACAGTGTTCTGTTCTCCCTGCTCCTTGTCCCAACCCCCCATGACACTGGTTTTTTAAAGTGATCAGGCCAGTTGTTGGTGTAAACTGTTTGCTTCTCTTTCTAGATTTACCGCATGGTTGCCAGGTGACCTTCTCCCCCTACTCTTTCTGGAAATTAGGTCTAAAGGATTGATAACATTTGGGTTAAACAGTTTGGGCAAAAATGCTTTATAGGTTAGTTCCAGATGCTTGGTGCACCACCAGGGACGATGCCAAGACGTGGGGTGAGTGGTCGGCACAGCCAGTCAGACGAGGCTAGAAAGGCAAACAGGAGTCAGAGAGAACACGGCTTTGAATGCTGGGTTGGCACTTGGATCTTAATCAAAAGGCCTTCCAGTTATTTAAAAAAAAAAAAAAAAATCAGGAAGAATATGACCAGATCTGACCTGTGGTAGGATGCAAAGACCAGATGAAGAAAAAGATGAGGCAGGGACCCCAGTTAGGACACCACGGAAAGAGGGCAGGAGGCAGAGGGCAAGGACCCGAACAGAGTAAGCGGGCAGATCTAGACGAGATTCAGGAGGAGGTTGGCAGGAGGTGCTTGGGGAGTGGAGGAGTGGGAGGAGGCTACAGTGACCCCGAAATTTCCCGTTGGGTGACGAGCAGATGGTGGGGGAGGGGGCTGTAGCCCAGCTAGAAAGCGATGGAGAAGTTTAGGGGAGAGAGGATGTCAGCTGGAGCTTGCTAGTTAAGGGCGCCCAGGTGCAGGTGTTTGGGAATTTGGGTCCAGAGCCCCGTGAGTCTCGTCAGACGCCCCCCACCTCCCAGGAAGCTGAGTCTCGTCAGATGCCCCCCCACCTCCCAGGAAGCGGAAGTGGCCCCTGGAATGGAGGACGGGAGGCAGGTGAGGGGTGATCCAGCAGGCCAGGCTGGCTTGAATTTCCTCTGGGTTCCAGGAGATGGGAGGGAGGACGCAGAGCAGCTAGGGAGCCTGGGAGGCCTGGGCCTTCGAGGGAAAGTTCCCGGATAAGAAGCCGGAAGTGAGTAGGGATTGGCCTTGAAGGGAGCGGAAGCGGGCTGGAACTGTGAACTCCCTGCCTGGTCACGGGGTCATGGCCAGATTTTCCTCCTGCCAAGAGAACCCCCGGGAGAGCCTGAGGACCACCCCCCGGCCCCCGAGGGCATTGTATGGGGACAGAGGCCCTTACGGAGTTCCCCGGGGACTCTGAACAACAAGCAGCCTGGCTGAGTCTGTGTGGCTTGGCCAACAAAAGGACCTCGGGGGTCGCCGCCCATCGTCAGGCCGCAGGTTACGTCCTGTAAAGGGGTGAAGGGGGGAGTCTTAGAGGGCCTCTCCTGCACCCCCAACCCCCCGGGAACATTGGAACTTGCATAGCTGCCCCTAAGACGCGTGCTCCAAAGCCTCCACAGAGAAAGATGCTGTTCCAGGTTTGTTCGGGGGTCACAGGCCAAGCGGGCTCTCTCTCCCACTCTGAAGTGAGAAGGGTCTCTGCTAGACGGGGTCGGGAGTTGCCTGTGAGGCCCCCCAACTTCTTGCTCCCCGTTGCACCCTTTATTTGACAGGCCAGCTCTCCACCCTCTGTGGTTGGGGAGCTCTGCCTGGTACCCACTGGGCTCTTGGGTACCTGGCAGGATAGCCAGGTAGCTATGCAGAGGGGAATGGGCTGGAGTTTTGGTCGGGTCCACAGCGCGTGGTGCGTTCTCCCCAGCGTCATGCTGCAGGGGTGAAAATGCCAATGGCAGGAGCTGAGAACTGGGAGCCCAGGAGGCCCCTGTTGGCAGTTGGGAGCCTCCAGGGTGGGCACAGGGAGGGAGAGAAGCAGGCCCACGGTCTGGTGGTCTGACCTTAGGAGGCCTCCTCTCCTGGAATCTCCAGCTTCTGAAGTGTGCCCAACCCCGCCCTATATCAAAGATATTCTTTGCTTTGTGCAAAACCATTATTGTGGTTTGGCAATATTTTGACAGGAAGGAGCTTGTTGATTTTAGGATGGGTCTGACTCCTTGGTGTGCTCTGTACGTGATTCAGATAGGCGTCTTCAAAATGGACAAGAAAGACTCAGGTTGGTTTGTTTGTTTTGGCTTTTTACTTTATTCATTTTTTTAAAAAATGGATAATTGCTTTACAGTCTTCTGTTGGTTTCTGCTGTACAGTGACGTGAATCAGCTGTAAGTATACATATATCCCCTCCTTCTCCAGCCTCCCCTCCCACCTTCCCTCCACTCCACCCTGACAGACTGGGGTTGATGTGCTGAAATATTTTGGGTGTGACTGGTCAGTGAGCAGATACAAATGTTAAGCATCAAAATCTATATTCATAGCAATTGTCTTTTCCTCATGATTTGGAGGCTTTGTTTTCACAACTGTGGGATGTTTTAGTTGGTGTATGAGAACCTTGAGGGTCCAGGAGCCTTGGGGGCCAGAAGGTTCTAGTTGAAAAGGGGAGTTGGGGGAGAACCTGGGGCCTAGGAGAAGGACTGGGAGCCCAAGGTCTCTGGGAGGACAGTGGCAGAGGGAAGGCAAAAACTCACGTCCAAGTTCAGGATGTCATGATAGGAGCAGTTTTAGAGGAGGGAGTCCCAGTGTTCCAAGGACAAATGGCGATGTGAGGTCATGGTGGCAAGGTGCTCCCAGGACTCTCAGTAGGAAGATGACGAAAAGCTTGAGAGACAGGCAGATGGATGCCTCTGGGTCCTTTCAATATCACACCACAGCCTCGACCAACAGGCCAGCCCGGGAGTTATTTATATTTAATTCTCTAAGGAACCTTGCCTTTGTTCGACTTTCTTATTACTATTCATTAGGGTCCAGATTCTGAAGTGAACATTCTAACCGGCAAATTTGTGTCTGGTAGAGATGAATATGATTTCTCTCTGCTAGCAAAGAAACCCACGAGGATGTGGTTGCCTTGCCCTGCAGAAGGCTCACTGGTTTTGTTTCTCACCCAGCAATCTTATCTCGATGCTCTCAGGTACCTGTAAACACTAGGTCCTCAGGTACTTCATGGATGTACTTCACAGTCCCCTTGTTAATGAACACAATAGGTTTTCTATACGTGTTCATTCTATATTGCTACAAAAGCCTTTTTAAAAAACTTATCGAAAGTTATGTTTTGATGCCCTTCCCTAGCCAAACTTGCCTGCCAGAGCCCCAGGCATGGTAGGCCCAGGGAGCTGTTGGGACCTTTAGGGAATTTTTGGTTTTGTGCTGCCTTGATGCAAGTGGAGAAGCCCAGAACTCAGCTCAAAGTTTGTTTAGGTTGATCTGTATTTCCAGTTACCAAATTTTGTTCCAGGACTCCATTGCCATGAAACAAACCATCTCAAACTTAGTGTCATAAGATAATGAGCACTTAGTTTTTTTAGATTAATTCTTACTGGAGTGTAGTTGATTTACAACGTTGGGTTAGTTCAGGTGTACCGCAAAGTGAAACAGCTATTCATATACATATATCCGCTGTTTTTTAGATTCTTTTCCCATACAGATCATTACAGAATATTGGATAGAGTTCCTTATGCTCTACAGTAGGTTTTCTTTTTCCCCTCAGATGTTTACCTTTTTTTATGAAAAAACTTAAACCCATAAAAATTCCAATATGCAAACATAAGCAGTTGTATAATGAACCCGCATTTACCCATTACACATTAACAATTAACAACTATAATATACAGTAGCTTCTAATTACTTATCTATTTTATATGTAGTAGTGTGTATATGTCAGTCCTGGTCCCCCAATTTATTTGTCCCCCAACCCCCAAGAACACTTTATTATGCATAGGAATGAATCATGGATTCTGTGGGTCAGGAATTTGGATGCAGGACTATTGTAGGATTAGATAAGACAATACATGTATCCAGCATAAAATAAGCAGTCAAGGTTCAAAAGTATTCTTAG
This sequence comes from Bos grunniens, assembly GCF_055505025.1. NCBI lineage: Eukaryota > Metazoa > Chordata > Mammalia > Artiodactyla > Bovidae > Bos > Bos grunniens. Next base: position 10,657,066 of record NC_141182.1, read on the forward strand.
TGGTATTATTGCTAGTAACTTTATAAAAAAGATAACTGATCAAAGGTTATGCAGTTGTACAAAAAAGGCAAGTTATAGAATCACAGAGAAAGTTTAAAAAAGAGAATAACTGGGTCTTGATTGCTTCTGATGTCCTCACAACAGCATCTTATGTTTAAGTGTGTGTGTTTTATCGCTAGGGAAAAAATCTCATAATTTGCTCTCATGCCTTTTAAGAGCTGTTTGCTCCAGACATATTCTGCCTTCCTGGAGATTTTGAAAATCTAGGGCAGTGATTTTCCTTAGAGGGGAGTGAGAAGGTCACTAGAAAACTGTGCTGTCCCGGGGATCTTCAATATTCTAGAACAAGCACTCAGTTGGGCAAGGTTGAGAAGCTAAAAGCAATAAAATAATTGACCTGATGAAAAAAAAACAAAACACTGCAGAAGCATTGTTCTCTGCTGGAACACAAAAACATTTGTTATCCTAAAAAGAAATGTTTCTTTGACTGGCTTTGCTGTCAGCAGAAATTTTGCCTTTTGTGCCCAGTACCCTTCCTAGCTAGATAAACAGGAAGGACAGACAGAACTATCAGTTGTGTATTTAGAGCAGGTCTGCTTGGGCAGACAGCGCTGCGGAGCGGGGTGATGGTCCACTTACCCAGTCAACGTGACACACAGACCCCCCGGCAGTCTGGGTCTCGGGAGCAGGGCTGGCCTGGGTCTGATGTGCTAAGATTGTGTCTTGCTCTGTCGCAGAGGGTAAAGTTGGGTTGGAGCTGGAATTTTGTCAGTTTTGTTCCCGGCATAAGGACTGGCATGGAATGGCCATACAATGGCATTGGTTGGATGGATAAACAGAGGAATTAAGTGGAGTTGGAGACATTTCCTGACCCCTGAGCTTCTGGGCGTGTGCTTGGGAGCCATGTGCCTGCATGCTTCATCATGTCCGACTCTTTGCAGCTCCATGGACTGCAACCTCCTCTGCAACAGCCAAGCTCCTCTGTGCATTGGAATTTTCCAGGCAAGAGTGCTGGAATGGGTTGCCATTTCCTACTCCAGGAGATCTTTTTGACCCAGGGATCAAAGCCACGTCTCCTACATTGGCAGGCAGATTCCTTATCACTGAGCCACCTGGGAGCCATGACCGGAATCCAAAGAAAAGGACACATTTTGGTCATTTTTCTGCACTCCATGTAGGGTTTACCTGGCTGACAATAAGAGTATTTATTAAGACCCACCATCTCTTCCCTAGAAATGCGGTGCTGGCATTGCCGAAAATAATATTTATTTTATTTCAAAAAATTTTCCATGTTTTCTAAATTTTCTAGAATGAGCATGTGTTGTTTTCATATACTCATACAAAATTTACGACTGTGTACAAGGAAGCCAAGTGCACATTCTCCTCTTAACAAAGAATCACTGTTCTTACTTTCTTGTGACTATTTCTGGATCCTTTTTGACACATTTTTCATTATATGCTAGAAGGCTTGTTGCACACTCTTTTTCGTGACTTCAGTTAGCCCCAACAGCAGCTTCGAGATGAGGGCTTTTCATACTGTCTTTTTACAAATATGGCAGCAGAAGCTCAGAGAGGTTAAGCAACTTGTCTGAGGCCACACAGCAGTCAGGGGCTTGAGGGTCTGACATCAGAGTCCATGCCCTTAAGCACCCTTCTATACTGTTTCATCCTTGGAAACATAATATAGAAAAATTAATTTGCAAGTGTATTTTTTGTGATTTAAAAGGCAGATTCTTTTTTTTTTTTTTTTAATGGGTAAAAGTAAGGATGACAGCTGGCTGATAGGTGCAGAGGACCTGGTGACTTTTCCTGCAGACCTGGCCCAGGTGCGTTCAGAGTCCTAGCTCCAACAGTCCAGGGATGCCCAAGAGGCTAAAGGGCAGAGGAATGGCTCTGCCTTAAGTCTTGAACCCCGTGTCCTCTCTGTCTCCTGGAAGTCTTCCCAGAGGGTCAGCAACCACTTTGATACCATCAGGATCTATTCTCCAAGCCATGAGCATAGCATTTCATTTCTCTGTGGTAAGAATTTAATTGCTTTCAGTTGTACCATCTTACTCCAGCTGCAGGTGTTGAGAGCTTTGAAGATTAAAGTATGCAGAGATATTAATTATTTAAGGAAAAGCATTTGAACTTGAGACAGAATAAACGTAAATTTAAAAAGCAAGAGGTCCAAATTGTCGAATACTGCTGGCGCACACTTCCTGCTTGACAAAAATGTAGCTGACACGTTGCATGATGCTTTATAATTTACTAACTTTCACAGCGTAGTTAAGTCTTATGTGATTTGGGAGGTCTTGGATATGATTGCATCACTCCATTCTCACGGATAAGGATGTCAAGACCCAGAGAGGCTGAGCACCTGGCCCAGGGTCACACAGCTTCATAGAAGACCAGAACAGGAATTTGACCCCAAGTTTAAAGTTTCTGTGGTTTTTAGGTCCACTATTCCTTTGGGGCTGGTTCAGTACAAAAATATATTCATTCCAATAGAAAGCATTCAGTGAGCCTCTTTTTGAATCTAGCTTTTTCTATGCATGATGCATTGATATGAGGTTGAGAAACAACCATTTGCAGATGTATTTAGAAATAAAAATAATCCCATGGTGTCACTGGGGATGCTTAAGCGACCAGAAATTACGCAGAAGACTTGCTATTGCCTTGGGTGGAACGTGGACTCTTAGTTATGGAATCGGTCGATGGTGACAGCACCATAATGAGGCCGTTGAATGAGTACCCAGCAGCCTGATTCCAATCCTTGTGTGTGTGGGGAAGCCAGATTTCCATTTGCACTTAAAATCATCAAGCCCCATTGTCTTCCCAGCTCAAAGTTATTAAACGCCTGGGGTTGATGTAATTTTTAGAGGATGTGATGGTAACTGTTGCTTAATGGGGTAAAATTTGTGATTGTGGTTAAGCATTAAGCATTGGGTAATTGGACAGGCCCAAGCAGAAACCCCAGCTCGGCCTCCTCCCAGCATCACTCAGGTGGAAGGCGTCACTTCCCGAGCTAAGGCTCTATCCCCTTGTCGCCTCAATGGGATAAGGGTAGTGTCTCCAACATAGCAGTGTCGTGCGTGGAGGCTTGCCAGGTGCCTCCTGGGTTCATGGCAAGCAATCAGTAAACATTGTTGCCAAGGGTAGTGGCCTTGTGGGTGTGTGCATGTACATGCATGTCTTTTAAGGCCCTGAGAATGGCTAGAAATGGGATCTCAGGGACCTGACTTCTCATTTCCATGGAGTGCACTGATGATTCTAAAATCTGGGCAAGTTGTTTACCTTCTTTGTGCTTCCCCGTCTATGAAATGGACTTAACCTAGATTATCTGTACATTTCCTGTCTATGTAAGATATTCTTAGAGTCTGTACTCCTTGTGCCAGTTTATACAGATGATAAAGCCTTGCTGGTGGAGAAGGAGCTGGTCACCAGCATGGATTGGCTGGAAGGGAATGAGAGACAATAGGGCGTGTTGGGGACTGTGGTGAACTTGGGCAGGTGAGTCCCGTTCAAAGGGGTCACCACCACTCAGAAACAGCTGCCTGCTGCCGCGTGGGAGGATGGACTCCACATAGCCAGACTTCCTTGTTTATTCACAACCGGCCAGAACATAGATTTTTAACACAGAACTTTTGTAATTTTTGAATGCTGACAGCTAATTTTAAAAAAATGTCAGTACCTGACATCCCAAAGAAAACTGTCTGAATGTCCGATTCAGACTTGGCCCATGTTAGTGGCCTGTGGACCAGCCACATCTCCAGGCCAGCGCAATCCCCAGGCAAGATCACTCTGAGGACCGGGTGATCTTTTCTTTTAGTGTTTTCTTTTAACATGAAGACCCAGATGATAGTCTTGCTGACACCAAGAAGGAGATGGAAAAGGTCCCTGTTCTTGAAATGGCTCACCTGTTTTCAGCTCTCTGGGCTCAATGTGGTTGATTATATCACCCTACAGGGCTGCTCTTCTGGGAAAGGGCTTCAGGGGAGCCCCCTAAGTCTTCCTCAACCCCTCGATTTGCACCATTTATGGTGGAGACTCAGACCTCCTTGCACCCACAGAGGGTCTCCCACCTCAATCTGTTACCATACATTTTTTCATGGTACAGATGAACTTCAGAGTTCTTTGAAGTGTTTCTTTAAAAATTTTATATAAATACAAATATATCTGTCAATTACATAGATAAAAATATGCATATCCTAAAGTTTACTATTTGAACCATTTTCAAGTGTTAAAGAATTTAAGAAGTGGTTTTAAAAAATTTTACGTTCTGTAAAATCAAGTATGTTCACATTATTGTGTGACCATCACCACCATCCATCTCCAGACTTTTTTCACTTGTGAAACTGAAACTCTGTCCCCATGAAATGGTACCTCCCACTTTGCCCTCCCCCAGCCACTGGCACCCACCAATGGACTTTCTGTCTCTATGAATTTGACTACCCTGAGTACCTCTTGTGAGTGGAATTGTATAGTGTTTGTCCTTTTGTATCTGGCTTCTTTCACTTAAAACATTGTCTTCAAGGTTCATCCACGCTGCAGCATGTGTCAGAATTTCCTTTTTAAAGGCTGCATGATATTGCATTGTATATATGTATGTATGTATATGCCACATTTTGCTTATTCATTTGTCCATTGATGGACACTTAGGTTGGTCTTTTGGCTGTTGTGAACAGTGCCGCTACACACAGGGGTGTGTAAATATCAGTTCATTTTCGGTACTTTTGGATATATACCCAGATGCGGAATTGATGGATGATGTAGTAATTCCGTGTTTAATTTTTTGAGAAACCTCCCTACTGTTTTCCAAAGCAGCTGCAATATTTTACATTATTTCCAGCAGTGTACAAGGGTTCCCATTTCTCCGTATCCTCACCAACACTTGCTGTTTTCTGGTTTTTGACTTTTAAAATTTAATATTAGCCATGTTAATGGATGTAGTGGGCAGCTTTTTTTAAGAGCTCAGAATAAGGGGAAGAGGATAAAACATGAGGAGCCTGCAAGGTAGAAAGTCCTTAAGAAGAAGTGGTGTGAAGGGCTCCATCACGTGCAGCGAGTGCTCCAGAGCCACACCGTCCAGTGAACGCGAGCAGAAGCCCAGTGTCTCTACTGCATGTGCTCATGTCAAGTGCTTGGTTGCACATGTAGTGGCTGCTATCTTGGACAGTGCAGATCTAGAACATTCCATCATCACAAGTTCTGTTGACTGGCTCATGCTGCTATGACATTCACAAAAAAGTGTGTACACAAATATATCTCATTTTGATGTTCAGGACTCCAGTCCTGGCCCTGGTTGGTGACTTGATCGAAGTTATGTAGCATCTGGGTAGCAGAATTGAAAAGGGAGTCCCTCCGATTCCTGCTCCAGTGTCCCCTGTTCCCTTCCACTTACCATAAGGTCATACAGTAGTACATGGAGGGCAGGTTTGGGTGGGTGGAGGAGAGGGAGTTGATGGTAAAGGGTGCTGGCCCCACAGCATTTCCCAGGATTTTTTAGAGATGAGTAGGCTGTGCTTTTATTTTTGTATGTGTTCTGCTAATATTTCTTGTCTAGTGGTTTATTAAAAGTACTGGACCTAGCTCCTAGCATTATATCACCTTCATGGCCTGGTGGTTCTGACAGCCTTTGGCTTTAATCAGCTTCCTGACGGTAGTGAGCTCAGGAGATTCCATGACCTCGTGTAGCCAATTCTCTCCTCTTCCACAGTAATATCATGTCAGCTGGGCGCATGGCTACGCTCAATAAAGACTACATTTCCCAGCCTCTCTTGCAGCTAGCTGTGGTCATGTGACCAAGTTCTGGCCAATGGGCTGTCAGTGGAAGGCCAACCTGGCAGCATCTGGGGATCTATTTTAAGAGCTGGCTGGCAGGCCTGTGCCCTCTGCTTCTCCCTTATCCCTTTTTCATACTGCTGTCTGCAGCTGTCACTTTGGTTCCTGAGGACAAGGTTGAATGTTAGGGATGGAGGAGAGGAGCAGAGCCACCACACAGCCCTGAACTGCTGACGTTTGGCCTTTTATGCGAAAGTGAACCAAGCTGCTCTCTAGGTTAAGTCACGTTATTTTCAGCCACTGTTACTTGCAGGCAAAACCATTTCTAACTGATGAACTTGGTGATGACAGTGGCTGACTGTATGTCAGGCCCTCTCTGTAAACCATTAACCCTCAGAACAGCCTTAATAAAATGGGGATTCTCAGTGGGGATGACTTGCCGCCACGGGGACATTACACACTCTCTGGAGACATTTTTGATGGTCCTGACTGTGTTGGGGTGGGGTGCTACTGATATCCCTTGGGTCAAGGCCAAGGGTGCTGCCTGACATCCTACAGTACACAGAACAGTCCGCCCCACAAGAATGATCTGGTTCCATAGATCAATAGTACTGAGGTTGTAATGCTCTGTTTTTTGTTTTGCTTTGTTACATATAAGAAAATTGAAGCCAAAGGGCATAAACCGCTTGCCTGTGGTGACACAACATGTAAGTGACAGAGTTGAGATTCAAAACCTGGCAGTCTCAGTGCAGAGGTGCGGCTTGGTGTGCACCATGAGGGGCAAGGCATGGATCCACTGAACACACCCCACCAACCACCCTGTATGGTCCCCCCTCATCTCCAGGAGCCCAGCAGCTCCTGGCTCTACCACTCACTGAAAGAGTGGCCCTGAGCTGGTCACCTCCCCTCTGGGCACCTCCGTTTCTTCTACTATATTGGTGGGGGATTGTAAAGCCCTCATGCCTGTTGCAAGTATTGGTGAGCCCAAGGCAACACCTCTGCAGCGGTACTCTGACCAATCAGAATGGGCTTGCCCAATATAGCACCTCCCCTGACCAATCAGAATGGACTTGAGTGTAAGTCCCAGAGGCTCCAGTTGTGCAGGACAAGCCCTTTAGTTGCCAGACTGTGGAGATTTCAAGGGGGCAGGGATTTTGGAGGCTGGAATGGAGGGCACTTGGGCATTGAAGGGGGGATACTGTTTGCTAATTGGTATGGAAAGAGTTCAAGACTTCAGCAACCCACACAGTTATTCTGTTACTGCCAGCCACAAGTCAGCATGAGTAGGAGATGTAGAAATCACTCAGGTTGGGAGGGAACCCAGCCTCATTTGTAAGAATGAGTCTGAAGAGCTGGTCTCCTTTATTCTCCCAAGTTATTCCGCCCATCCTGGGTTTAAGCAATCAAAGTACACCCACCATTCAGATGAAGGATTAAAGGTGAGAGGTGACTGCCCGATGAGCTCTGCCTAAGATCAGGAACTTCGCTTGTGATATAATTCCTTTCATTCCCACAGTTGTCCTGGGAAGCAGGAAAGGGGTGATGGTTATTATTTGCTCCCATTTTAAAGATGAGGAAACTGAGCCCCAGAGAAACTTGGTACTGCTTCCAGGATTTTGTAGCTGGTAAGCGATTTCAGGAGTTTATTCATACAACCACTCAGTTGAAGGCAAGGAGTAGGATTTGGAGGCCTGTGGCCATCTCCAGTTTATGCAGAGGGGAACTTTTAACACTCAGAAAGAAACGGGAAGGATCTGGCCTCAAGTGCATTCGGGTTGCTGAGTTCGCTCAGTTGGCCTCAGCACCTAAGTTCACCAGGGCCTCAGACTGACGTATCCCGTTTCTGTTTCCTGCTGCCTTCCTCACCTTGACCCCTCGGACCCCCTTTGCACTCCCAGAGTGGCTCCCTGTCAGCACCAGCCCAGGGTCCTCCTGCCCCGTCCTTCACACTCCCTAGCACATTTGAGCCACCTCTGGATTAGGAAGGCACTAATGATTTGATATCTTAGTCTGGGATTTAATTGACCTTTTAGCTAAGTTGGAAAAATTCCCTCTCTCAAATAGCTCTTTTATCTCCCGGCCCCTGCCACCACTTTAATTATACTAAGTCCTCATCAGATGCCTCAAATGAAAGAGGGGAAAAAAGGCAAGAAGACAGGACGCTGGGACAGGCTGAGTTTCATTTCTAGACCATTTGGAACTCAGTTGCTTGTTATCACCCTCTGAATCACTAGCTTTTACCTGGAGATTAAAAGGTATCCCCTGAGACTACTTGAAATGAACAATAAGGCGTACAGGAGCTTAATCTTCTCAGTGGTCATGAAGCCTGGGTTTTATGGGACATTGCCTCCTCCAGCTTCCAATTTCCCATCTCAGGCCATCCATTCCCTTGGCAAAAATGGTGCCCTGGGAAAATTCACACCTCCACAAAGTGGTTAATGGTGCGTGTGACAGTTTCAAAACCATAACTAGAATGACATGTTCCCAACATTAAATTAACCTTCGGTGGAAGGACACCACTGACTAGACTTGGAACTTTTGAGTTCCAGATGCCCTCAGGGCGAATACTTCTGTTCCATTCATCCGTCCGTCCATCCACCCCTTCCTTCCTTCCTCTCTCTTTCAATAAAATTGAATACCTTTAAAGTTTTTGCTTTTAATACAAATTATAAATCTTAAAACTTTAACATCTGTATTTTTCATAAAATTGGAAAAGCCACAAGTTGAAACAACCTACTAATATATAATTCAAGAACAATTATATAGAGAGAACACATGTTTAATACAACTCTTTTATAACCAGTGTGGTGTCACAGAACCCAGACATGCAATTTCTTAGGGTTTGAAGGAGTCTAACAGGGCTTGATCTTCTGAGGGCTGATACAACTTAGCTGTATGAGTTTTGGATTAAGAAACATCAGTGCTAATCAAATGTTTATCTTTATCTTTAGCTGTCCGTATTTACCGACCTCTGAGAGTTGATGATGGACAGGGAAGCCTGGTGTGCTGCAGTCCTGGTGTGCTGCAGTCCATGGAGTTGCAAAGAGTTGGACGTGACTGAGAGACTGAACTGATTTACCAACCGGGATGGGTTTTGATGAAAGGTGATGGACCCAGGGTGAGAAAACCTGGGTTTTCTCTGCAGTGGCTGCAGCAATTCTAACTGGTGTCTAATAAACACTCATAAGCCAGGCACTCTGCTGACTGCTTTCCAGGCTTTATTTTACTTAGTCCACCCCACGACTCAATGTAAGAGATGCTATTACTGCCCCAACTTACAGATGAAGACGTTGAGGTTTGGGGGCCAGGAACTTGCCCACAAACTTGCCCACCTGGCTTCCCAGGTGGCACTATTGGTAAAGAACACGCCTGCCAATGCAGGAGACTCAAGAGAGGTGGGTTCGATCCCTGAGTCAGGAAGATCCCCTGGAGGAGGAAATGGCAACCCCCTCCAGTATTCTTGCCGGGAGAGTCCTATGGACAGAGGAGCCTGAGAGGCTCCGGTCTCAGTTCAGTTCAGTTCAGTCGCTCAGTCGTGTCTGACTCTTTGCAACCCCATGAATCGCAGCACGCCAGGCCTCCCTGTCCATCACCATCTCCCGGAGTTCACTCAAACTCACGTCCATCGAGTCGGTGATGCCATCCAGCCATCTCATCCTCTGTTGTCCCCTTTCCCTCCTGCCCCCAATCCCGCCCAGCATCAGAGTCTTTTCCAGTGAGTCAACTCTTCGCATGAGGTGGCCAAAGTACTGGAGTTTCAGCTTTAGCATCATTCCTTCCAAAGAAATCCCAGGGCTGATCTCCTTCAGAATGGACTGGTTGGACCTCCTTGCAGTCCAAGGGACTCTCAAGAGTCTTCTCCAACACCACAGTTCCAAAGCATCTATTCTTTGGCTCTCAGCTTTCTTCACAGTCCAACTCTCGCATCCATACATGACCACTGGAAAAACCATAGCCTTGACTAGACGGACCTTTGTTGGCAAAGTAATGTCTCTGCTTTTGAATATGCTATCTAGGTTGGTCATAACTTTCCTTCCAAGGAGTAAGCGTCAGTCTATAGGGTTGCAAAGAGTCGGGCACGACTGAAGCGACTTAGCACACAGGCACGCAACTTGCCCACAAATAGGCATGCTGCTATTACATTGCTTTGTAACCTTGGACCATTTGTTAGTGAAATTCTTACATCGTTGTTCAGTCACTAAGTCGTGTCTGACTCCTGGCAACCCCATGGACTACAGCACATCAGGCTCAGCTGTCCTTGGCTATCTCCCAGAGTTTGCTCAAACTCCTGTCCATTGAGTCAGTGATGCTATCTAACCATCTCATTCTCTGTTGCCCCCTTCTCCTCCTGCCCTCGATCTTTCCCAACATCAGGGTTTTTCCAGTGAGTTAGATCTTTGCATCAAATGGCCAAAGTATTGGAACTTCAACTTCCGCATCCGTTCTTCCAATGACTATTCAGGGTTGATTTCCTTTAGGATTGACTGGTTTGATCTTGCAGTCCAAGGGACTTCTCCAGCAGCACAATTTGAAAACATCAGTTCTTCAGCGCTCAGCCTTCTTTATAGTCCAACTTTCACATCCGTACATGACTACTGGAAAAGCTATAGGACCTTTGTTGGCAAAGTGATGTCTCTGCTTTTTAATACGCTGTCTAGGTTTGTCATAGCTTTATATGGCTCTAAAAATGTAGGTCAGACTTTGACCTTGGCAGCTCCCAGGCAGAGTATAGCCTGCAGGAGAGTTTTAGGTTGGCCTTCACTGCGTTATTAAAACAATGTGAATGACGTGGAGTTTGGAAGAGTTCGTTTGGGAAACAGCAGTATCTGCTACACTGAACTCAGCCACCGTAGGGCCTGGCAATTCCACTCCTAACTTTTCCCGGAAGATGGTGAATACCGCTGCCAACCAAAAACTTGCAGACCAGAAGAGTGTCCCTGGCAGCTCCATTTGGAGTAGCCCAAACATGAAACTATCCAAATGCCTGTCCGCATGGGTATATTGATTCCTCTCTTGTCATATGGTAGAAAATTCTACACCAGTAAAGATGACCGACCCTCTGTATGTCAGTATGAATCTCACAAGTACCTTTGAATGAAAGAAATTAGGCATGAAAGAATATACACTGATAGATTGCTTTCATAGAAAGGACTAGAAAGGCAAAGCTAACCTTCTCTGATGGAAGTCAGAATTGAGGTTACCTTTTCAGAATGAGAGAAGGTAGTCATGTGATCAGTGAGATGGAGCATGGGAAGGGGTTTGGGTTGCTGGCAGGGTCCCCGACTTCTCTGAGTGGTGGTTACATGAGTCCATTTGCTTTGTGGAAATTGATGAATCTCTGTGCTCTTTTTTTTTTTTTTTAACGTAAGCCTATAATTTTTTGAAGCAGCTTTATTTGAGATATGTTACACATCTAAAATCCACCCGTGTACAGTGTAAAATTCACTGGTTTTAGTACGTTCACAGAGTTGTGCAGCCGCCGCCACGTCTGATTTTGAAGCATTCTCATCTACTCCAGCATAAAGCTGGTACTGCCTGCCCTCATTCCCTGTGTACCCCCCACTCTCAGCCCGAGGCAGCCAATAATCTACTGTATGAGTTACACACTCTGTTTTATTGACTCTTTAAACATTAAGGTATAGTTGATTTTCAATGTTGTGTTTCAGGTGTATAGAAAAATGACTCAGTTATGTTGTGTATGTATATATGTATAAAATATGTATGTTCTTTTTCAGATTCTTTTCCATTATAGGTTATGATAACATACTGAATTTAGTTACCTGGGCTATACATTAGGTCCTTGTTGGTTACCTATTTTTACATATAGTAGTGTGTATCTGTTAATCTCAAACCTCTAATTTGTCTCCCAACCCGTACCTTTCCTGTTTGGTAACCATCAGTTTGTCTGTGAGTGTTTCTATTTTGTAAGTATGTTCATCTGTATCGTATTTTAAATTCCACACATAAGTGATCTCAGATGATATTTGTCTTGGTCTGACTTACTTCACTTAGTATGCTAATCTCTGGGTCCATCCATGTTGATGCAGATGGCAGTATTTTGTTCTTTTTATGGCTGAGCAATACTCCATTGTATATGTGTACCACATCTTCTCTATCCATCATCTGTCAGTGGGCATTTAGGTAGGTCCCCTGTCTCGGCTGTCCTAAATAGTGCTGCTGTGAACATTGGGGCACATGTATCTTTTTGATTTCAGAGTATATGCCCAGAAGTGGGATTGCTGGATCATATAGTAGTTCTATTTTGAATTTTTTAAGGAACCTCCTTCCTATTTTCCATAGTGACTGCACCAAGTCACATTCCCACTAGTAGCGTAGGGGGGTTCCCTTTTCTCTACACCCTCTCCAGCATTTATTATCTGTAGAGGGTTTTATACTGTAAAGCATGTATACAGTTATATTTCAATGAAAGCATTGCTGAAGTAGCCAATGTACCTGGCAGGAACGCACTGAGCCCCTAACTCCTGTGGTCTTACACTCGCCTGTCCTGTACATTTACATCCCCTGCCTGTGTCCTGCAGGCATTCAAATCCGTGACTTCGGGAACAGACAGTCTTGAGAGTGTTTTCCAACTGGATTATCTCTTGTTTCTCATTTCTTCTGCCTGAGAGCAGGTCTGGGTCACATCATCCTTTAATTTAGACGACACAGGGGAGATGTGTTTGACGGCTAGATGTTGAAGTGGGTCAGGTTGCTCTGTGTTCACATCAAGGCCCTCCCCGGACAGCAGGTGCCCATCTGGAGACTCCTTCACTGACTTCTCTGACTCTACTGCCCCAGGCTTGTTGCTCTGGATGAGAGAGAGACGTCAGTCCCTGTCCCCTCCCCGATGTGCCAGGTCAATAGGACGGGAACCCAGTACCAGGCTGGTCTCAGAAGGACAAGACAGCGGAGGGAGCAGAGAGCTGCATGTCTGGGCCATGGGAGGATATGAGAGCGGCGTGGACTTGAGTCCCAGTGGGTGGGGAAGAAAAGTCAGAAGGGACAGGTTGTTCCCTTGGCTGGTCCGAAATTGGCAACCAACCACTGACCATCTTCCTTTGCAACAGATATGGAAGGTAGAAACTCCCTTCCCCATTTCTCAGGTGGGGAAACTGAGGCTGCTAAGATGAACCAGGTGGCTCAGTGGTAAAGAATCTGTCTGCCAATGCAGGAGATTCAGATTTGATTTCTAGGTTGGAAAGATCCCCTGGAGAAGGAGATGTCAACCCACTCCAGTATTTCTTGCCTGGGAAATTTCATGGACAGAGGAACCTGGTGGGTTGCCATCTATGGGGTCACAAAGAGTCACGCTGAGTGATTGAGTACACACACACACACACACACACAAAAGAAACCAAGCCAGGGACTTAAGACTGCAATGATTTGTGATTTTCCCACAATTCCACAGCTGGGGTGCAGCTGGATGGTTCTCCTGGTCTCCCCTGAGCCCAACTGTGCAGCCTGGAGCTTGGCAGGGAGCTCAGCTGCAGCTGTAGCCTCCAAGGTGCCCTCATTTGCTGGGGCTTCTCTCCGCAGAGCCCCTCTTTGGGAGGTAGTCTAGCCTGAACCTCTTCAGAGCATGGCAGTCAGGCTCTGAGAGAGAGGGTGAGAGCTGCCAGTCTTCTTACGACCTAGGCTCACTGCATGCCTAGTCACTGCAGACCAAGCCACAGAGCTACCAAAGGTGAACAGAACAGGCACCACTACTGGGTGTTGGGAGTGGCACATGCTTGCACAGTTGGGAGGGTTTCCTGGTGGCCTGATTCGCCCGTGTCTTTCACAGAAGGGATTTGTGGTGCAGATGTTAGGGGCTGTACTTGGAGTACCGGCTGGGTGGGAGCCCAGAGAGGGAACAGTGAACTTTGGCTGGGGCAAGGGGGAAGAGAGAAGGCTTTCTGGAGGATGTGGGACCTTGTCTTGGTTGGCTCTTTAGTGCCATGATTGAAAGGGGGGGCTCTGGAGTCAGACTGCCTGGGTTCACATCCCAGTTTCAGTTGCCAAGAGCTTGAACCAATCACTTGAGCTCTCTGCCTCAATTTCCTCATCTGTGAAATGGGCATAACAGTCATCTTTGCTTCATAACCCAACAGGGTATTTCTGTAGAGCTCTCAGGACTGTGTCCAGCACATAGTGAGTGCTCAGATGTTAGCTGCCCTTGCTGTTACTGTGATTAACATCCCAGTGATAATGTGACATTGACGGTGTGGAGGATTATCCAGACTAAGAGGTATAGGAATGAGGGTGCTAAGCAGAGAGAGCAGTCTCTCTTCAATCCAAGAGCTGAGAGAACCTGATGCCCAGAAAGAATGGAAAGGAAGCCTGTATAGCAGATGGGCAGAATTTGGGGGGATGGTGGTCAGAGGCTGGAGAGGTAGGCAGGGGTAGACCAGCTAGCCTTTGTGAGGCAAAGAAAGGATTTGTGGATTTTATTTTAAGGGTAGCAGAGGCCCATTGAAGTAGGGGCCTGATGCTCTGTTGTGGTCTGGCTTCAGTGGTAGGGGTGAGCAGCGGGAGCAAGGCTGGGGTGGGTCAGTGAGTGTGGGGGCCTCTGGGTCATCCATGGCAGAGGGAAGGGGCGGGGGCCTGGTGGTGGCAGAGAGGGTGGTCGATTGGGAGGGCTTGAACGCTGCAGGAGCAGGAGTGGCTGACACTCAGCATTTGACGGGACGCGAAGAATGGAGGAGAGGGTGGCATCCGGGGTGCCTCCTGAGTCTCTGGGGGTCGGGATGGATCCTCTGAGGACCACCTTAGGCAGGAGATGATGATGGCTTCAGTTGTGAAGATGCTGTGCTTGCAGGACCAGTGGAGCCTCCATGCCCTGACATGTGAGCTTCTGTTGATAGAAGGAAGGACATGTAGATGGAGAGAAGAGATGCCTGTGTGCGGGGTCAGGAGGACAACGTGCGCTCTCAGGCTGCGGCCTCAGGCTCTGTCCTCAGACTGGAGAGGAATTCCGATGATGGCTACACAGGGGGCTTAAGGCACAGGAGCACAAGGAGGATGAGAAATGAGGCTGGAGAGTTATGCCAGGACCACTGCGAAGGACTCGGAGTGCCCTGGAATTTGCACGTGTGTTGAGAGCCGCAGATTACCCGCTGAGGGCTTTAAGCAGAGAAATGATGTGAGAAAATCTTTTTTTGTTGTTGTTTGGAAGGAAGCCAGAGCGCAGAGGGACCCCCACTGGTGGTGGGAGAAATTAATTCTAATGCTTTGAACCCAGATTATCAAGCCCTGTAATAAAGCCGCTAAGTCAATACTGGATGTGGGGAGCCAGGCATCAGGTGGGGAACTCATTAAATATAGATATTTGCCCATGAGTTAAGACGATTACGGAGTCTGGTTCCAAGGATTAGAGGCGCAAACAGCCTGTTAACTTCTGTCCCTTGGCAACAGAAGTCCTCGTCAGAAAGGTGTCGAGCAGCTGGGCCCCCCTTCAAACACAGAAGGGAGTTATTTAGCATCAGCACTCTCTAGCCAGATTAATCCGGCAGCCACCTCATGGAGATTTCACATCTTTCCTTCCTTCCATCCATCTGCTCTTCTTCTACACCATTCACTCATCATCCCAGCCATTCCTCCTCCTAGCTTTCCTTCCCTCTATATCTTTCCTTTCCCTTGTCCTCCTCTCATCAACCCATCCCTTTCTCCCATCCATCCACCCAATCTTCCAACCACCTATCTGTTCCAGTCAGCTCTTCCGTTTTCCCTTTCATATGCCACTTTCCCACCCATCCGTCCTTCTACCCAGCCATCATCCATCCAGCCACACTTCCTTGCCTTCACCCACTCATTATCCTATCCACTCATCCTTCCATCTTTCCTCCCATCCACCTAGCCTTCCCACCCAAATAGATGTTTATGCACCCACCCATATTTTCATCCACCCACCAATCTGTCATCTGTCATCCTTCCATCCAAATATCTATCCCATGATGCTTCCATCCTTCTGTCCGTCTTTCCATCCACCCATTCCCCTTCCACCATCCTTCTGTCTTTCTTTCATCCACCGGTCTTCATCCATCCATGTATCTCCATCCATAAGTATTTGGATGCCTACTGTACTTCAGGTTCTGTGCTAGGCACTGGGGAGTGACCAGCACACAGGATAGACAAGGTCTCTTCTCTCATGCAGCTGACCTTCTTGAGCAGGAGACAGGTAGTAAACAAAGGTAAAAAGAGAGTGATGGATGCTGGAGACATCCTGGACATCCTTGATAGGGCTATGAGATTGACTGGATGACTGCTCTCGATAGAGTAATTGGGAAGACCTGTCTCTCTGAGAAGGTGATATTTGAGCTGCAACCTGAATGGTCAGGGAACAAACATGCACACTTTGTTTTGGTGGTGGGAGGAGAGCATTCTAGATGCAGAGAGTAGCAAATGCAAAGGTTTGGTCCACGAATGAGTTTGGTGTGTTTGAGGGACAGCGGTGGGGCTGGGAAGGGAGAGGCCGGCAGACAGCAGAGGGTGATGAGCTGCAGGAGGATGGGGCCGGGTCCCAGAACCCTGGGCGTCAAGCTGAGAAGTACAGAGAGCGGTCACCCCTGGGGAGAGTGACCCGAGCTCACCACGTGAGTGTCTCCAGCCCATCTTCCCTGCCTTTGTCCTGTATCATTTTCTTACTGCTGCTCTAACACGCTACCTCAAATTAGTGGCTTAAAGCAACACAAATGTATTATCTTACAGTTCTGATGGTCACACGTCTGAAGAGGGTTGTACGGAGTTAAGCCAAGGTGAAACAAACACACTGGGCGTCCTGTTGCAGAATTCACTGTTACCTCTTGGCAACGCATTAGGAATGTTTTCCAAGTCAGTAAGCAGACCAGTGCCCCGTTTTAATAGCATGTGGAATCCCAGTGTCTAAATATATCTCATTCTGTTAACCGAGGGGACATTTGTCCCCCCACCCCATTCTCATGCTTTGCAATGATGCACAGTGTGGTGCTGGGCTCCCTTGAACAGGTGTCTTGCTCAGTTCGTCTTTGTTGCTGTTTGCTTAGCATTCAGGCAGAGGGACTAAAGTCAGACCAGTTAGTCTTCCTTTAGTGCAAAACACCCAGTTTCTTTCCCCAGCAGTGGCAGGCTGCTTCCAGCAGGGGGTGTCGTGAGTCAGTCCTACAACTGTCCTTGACACCTGGTATTCGCTTCATAATTAATGATAGGTTCCAGTCCCCGCAGAGTAGTGCCCGGGCCTCTAACTTTTTCAGGGTCTGTTGGCAACTCTGAAATCTGTTGGAGATTTCAGATGTCTCCCTCCTCCCTTCTTTCCTTCTTTCGGTCTCTTTCTTTCTGAAGATTCAATTATGCTCACTTCCTTTACGCATCCTGGACCACTTTTCTGAGACTTCTGTTAGACACGTTTATCAAGAACTGGAGATGTCACTTGTCGATTGCTGGAGGGCTGAGACAAGTGTGAAGGGGCATCGCTGGAAGCAAACTACTGGTGCTTGCCTCTGCGGGGTCCTTGCTCAGTAAGCAGACGACACTGGAGGCAGGTAATAGGAAAGATGCTCTGGTCGAGGGAGGGGGCTCATGGCTCTCGGGGGGAGGGCCTGAGAGCCTCATGCATTTCTCCTCCAAGGAACTGCCGCCACCTCCTTTCCCCAGCGCTGGGAGGTCTGGGCTCTGACACTGGACAGTGGCATTTAGCTAGAAGCAGGGAAGGGCACTGGGGAGAAGGCAGGACACCAGGAAGCCACGTTGCCAAGCGTGTATCTGGGCTGCTTGGGCATCAGACACAGGGCACACACTGGGATTTCACCAAGAAGATGCTCAGAGAGGATCCAGATTCCTATGCAGTCCCTGGGGAGCAGAGCAGAGTGTGTGGACACTTCTATAAGCCTCCAGGGGGGAAAGTTCTCCTGGGCTGGCCCAGGGTGACCCAGGGTGCAGGAGCTGGGCATTGTGTTGAAGGGGAGTCTTTGGGTCAGGGAAGCTGGGGCCTGTGTGACTCTAGGTACTCATGTGTATGTTGGGGGTGGGAGATCTGTGTCTTGGACCATCAGGTGATTTGGGACTCATCTCCATGTTCACGTGTCAGGGCAGCAAATGGCAGAGCCTGGGTGACAGTGTTCTGATTATGATGGAGCCATCTCAGCCCTTGACTGGCTGGATGACCCTGGGGAAGCTACCTCTGAGCCTCGGCTTCCCTATCGGTGACATGAGGCTGATGGTAGTACCTGCCTCGTAGAGTTATCATATGCATTGAGCATCTTCTTGGCTTAGAGTAAGACTATGTAAGTGAGATTGTTGTTATTGTTATGCTTCCATGGTGGCTCAAAGAGTATAGAATCCGCCTGTAATGCAGGAGACCCAGGTTCAATTCCTGGGTTGGGAAGATCCTTTGGAGAAGGAAATGGCAACCCACTCCATTATTCTTGCCTGGAGAGTCCCATGGACAGAGGAGCTACAGTCCGTGGGGTTGCAGAATCGGACACGACTGAGGGACTGATACTATAGTTATCACTGTCCACACCATGTACACAGAGGTCACAAATTCCCTGTCCCAGACGGTGAAACCGCCAAGAATAAGGGGTGTGGGTAGCAGTGGGTCACAGGTTCTCTGTCACCCTGGGACGCTTGGCTGCTGCCTAGGCCCCCTATTGGGCTGGGTGTCGGGCACCTGCTCTGCACAGACCCCTTCATGTCGAAAGCTTTCAGCTTTGGTCAAGAGTGTGGCTGGTTCCTCTGACATTGACGCATATCTCTCTGTGTCCCAGACGTGCTCATCAGTCATTCACTCC
Organism: Bos grunniens; assembly: GCF_055505025.1. Taxonomy (NCBI): domain Eukaryota; kingdom Metazoa; phylum Chordata; class Mammalia; order Artiodactyla; family Bovidae; genus Bos; species Bos grunniens. Next base: position 10,675,572 of record NC_141182.1, read on the forward strand.
CATCTCATTTCCTATCCTTCTGGCTGATCCGCGGGCGCGTGAGATCATTCCCCAGCTTTTTTTTTTTTTTTTTCCAGTTGCCTTTTGTGATGTCCCCAGATCACAGGTGCCATGAAAGTCAGTTATTTAGACCAGCTTTCCAATCTTCTATGATGAGATCACCATGTTTGACATGTAATAAAGGCACTGACTGTGTGTTATATTCTATACAAAGGCTTTATATTCTTTTAAAAGTTCGCGCATCAGTCCTATGGGGCAGAGGCCATTATTGTGCCACTTGATGGTGAGGTGTGTGTCAGAGTGTGGATGCATTTGTGCTCCAGGGGACATTTCTGGGAAGTGGAAGAGCTGGGATTTGAACCCAGGGCCATGGTCTTAGTAATAGGTGATCATTGTAGACAAATTGGAAACTATAGTAATAAAGGGGCTAAAATGAAATCCACCCAAATTCTACCATCCAGGGGAAGCCACCATGAGCATTCTTTTTGTTTTGGCTACGATAGTCCCTCTTTTATTTCTAGTTATCATAATATTTTTGTCGTATTGATTTTTCTTCATGAGTCTCATTTGAGACTTGTCAATTTTACTGATCCTTTTAAAGAACAAATTATAGTGTCATTAATTTTCTTAATTTTATGTTTTTAATTTTATTAATGTAACCTTTTCTGTTTATTTTTATGACTGACCCTCTCTTCCTCTTGCTTTAGGTTAACTTTGTTCTTTTTTTTCTAATTTCTATAGATAGAAACAAATTATTAACTTGAGATGTTTCTTTTATTCTAAGTGTTATAAATATGCCTCTAAGCACTGCTTTAGCTACATAGTACAAGTTTTGATATGTGGTATTTTCATTTTTATTTGTGTCATAGTTCTTAAGATCTCATCTTTGACTTATGGATTAATTAGAAGTGTTATTTAATGTCCAGGTGTTTGAGGATATTTCTTTTGTCTTTGTTTCATTTATTCCTATTTTAATTCCATTATGGTCAGAGAGCATACTTTGTATGATTTGATGCCTTTTCAATGTGTTAGGGTTTATTTTGTGATCTAATGTATGGTTTATTTTGGTGAAAGCCCTATCTGCACTTGATAAGAATGTGTATTCTTCTGTTACTGAATGGAGTGTTGTATAATGTCTTTGTCGTTTACTTTCCAAGCTGTGTCCAACTCTTTTGCAACCCCATGAACAGTAGTAGCCTGCCAGGCTCCTCTGTCCGTGGGATTCTTCAGACAGGAATACTGGAGTGGGTTGCCGTTCCCGTCTCCACACCAAGTGTGTTTGTGGCGGGAGATCCAAGGCTGTGAATGGTGTCACGGTTTGTCCCGCTTGGGGCCTCCTTCCTGCCCCCCTGATGTCCCACACGTCACTGTGGCTTGGTGGAGCTGGGCGGCCCCAACACCACAACTCTGGAACCCACCCCCTATCTGTTTGCATTTGTTAATATGCTTGGGGAGTCTTTGTTATATTAGGTTCAAAGAAGAGGGACCAGAGTCTTTGGGAGGAAGAGCTGTCCCAGAGAACAGAGAGCCTGAATTGCCTGAGGGGTCGAGGACAAACAAGCCTGGTATGTGGTCCCTGGCCTCACAACAAGCCTTCTCTCCAAGAGAACTCAGAACCTGAACTTGGAGTTAGCACAACTGGACAAAATTTCCTAACTGAATGTCCTGATACGCAAGGCAGAGCCGTGAAGTCCCACATAGCATGGCTGAGAAGCTGTTTCTTGGTTTTGTACCACAGAATAGAAACCCTTTGGCAAGTCAGTTACGTTATGATGCTTATAGCAAACCAAGCAGGTGCTCGCCTCAGGGCCTTTGCACCTGCTTTGTCCACTGCCTGGAAAATGCCTTGACCTTCTGTCCATACAGGTGATTCATTTTCATCACTGATCTTGGCTAGGATGTCACCTGCTCACACAGGCCTTCCCTGCCCACCTCTGTATTTATCCGTCTCATTCCCCCTGCTCATGATTGCTTTATTGTCTTCATAGCGCCCGCCACCCTGAGATAGTCTTGTTCATTCATTGATTTCTTGTTCTGATAGGTGGAGCAACACTCCCTCTCCCCTTATTACAATGCAGGCTCCCCAGGCCTACAGGAATACCTGGTACACAGTAGATGCTCAGTAAAAACGTTTAACAAATGAATGGAAAATTTCTGCCGCATGGGTTCAGTCAGCTTTTGATCCAGTTAGAGGAAGCAAAAGAGGAGGAAAGGCAGGCATTGTGTGTGTGTGTGTGTGTGTGTGTAGGGAACGGGGCTGTTCTCTAGTGACTGCCTGTCTCCCTGGACTTGGTGGGTCTGTTTCCCCTGGAGCCATCCTCCTCTCCTGCTGTGGGGACTCTACAGGGGACTAATTCCAGTGGACAGTCCACCCCCAGCTGTCATGTCACCGGGCTCCGCCAATGGGAGGCCCTGATAGAGGGCAGGAGGGCAGGAGGCAGAGGCGGGGGAGAGGGGTTTCTCCCATCTCTACACTGGGAGCAGGGCCCTGAGCAGTGGCTGTCTCCTCTGTGGTTCCGGCATCACCAGGCATCATCCTCCTGTGACCGGCATCCAATCTCCATATCATCCCCCACCGGGGGGTGGGGCAGCGGCGTCTTGCTGCTGTTTGTCTCCAGGTCACCTCACTGTCTTTTGTTTGGCTTCTCAGCCCTCCCGTAGCTTGTGTGACCAAGTCCTGGCATTAATCCACCTGCTTTAATGTGTATCATTGTTTCTGTCTTCCTGTGGTACAAAAAGCCATGCGTCTGTAATAAGAAAAATAGTTGAATAAGAGCCAGAAAAGTGGCTGAGGGCTGACTTTTGAGGAATGGATGCAGAAAAAGAGCAGGACAGGGGCCCCGAGCAGGGCTGTCACCTTTCCCTCCCGCCAGCCAGGGCTGGGACCCTGCATGCCCAGCCAGGCAGAAATCGCCTTCTAAATGTCTCTTCCCATTGCACAGTGATTTATGGTGGGACAGCATGTTTCTGCCAAGTGATAGATTCATGTGCACCAGGCACTGCTTAATAAGAGGCAAGGATTCTTTCCTTCACTTCTTTTTTCACCCTGCTGTCAAGCTAGAGCATTCTCCAAGGTCCCTGTGGGGAAGGGCAGGATGCCCTGCTGTGTCCACGTTGACCACTTCCCACCAAGTGGTCTGTATCACTGACCCCCCAGGAAGGGCGAGGCAGAGGAAGGAAGGAGGGGTTTGCGTGGAGTCACCATGGAGGTTTTGACAGTGGTGTCCCTATGGCCGAATGGAGCCCCACCAGGTTTCCTCTATCTCTCAGGGGCCTCCTGGCTCTAGGGGGCTGCTGGCTGTCAGGCAGATCCGTGTCCTCAGCTCCTGGGGGAGGCTAGATGTCTGCAGAAAGACCTGGCTCAGCCTGCGCTGAGGCTCCTCCCCTGCCAGGGCAGCACCATCACGCCTCCGAGAAGCAGGCTGGCCAAGTACCCAGGCAGACCTGGGTTCACATCCTGCTCCTGCCAGTTGGAATCGGGCAAGTATCTTCGCCTCACAGCCTCAGTTTCCTCTTCTGCTGAGTGGGATAACATTGTAGGAGCTGCCTCAGAGGGCTGGTGGGAGGATTAAGGACAGGCCTACATAAAGTGCCTAGTACAAAGTATGGCGCATAGTAGGTATGTGCCTACTCAAGAAATGTGAGTCCCTACTCTTTCCCCTGTAGCTTCTGCTTTCATAGATGCTCATCGGCCATATTAGACAGAAGCTTGGTTTATATCCGTCAGGTTGTATGCAGCAGTCACTAACAAAAAGCTCCAACTCTCCTGGCTTAACCCTAAGGAAGATTAGCTTGTCCCCTGTAATAAGCCCAGAGGTAGGACAACTCCAAGACTGACTAAATTCAACAGCTCAAAAATGTTCCCAAGAATTCAGGGTTGTTCTCTTATTCCCATGCAACTATTTCAGTGTTGGCCTCACTCTCTGATCAGCTCCCCTTGTTGCGGCAAAGTGGCTGCTGCAGATCCTGGCGCTGCAACCTGACTGAATAAAGTTTAGACGCACAGATTGATCACCACTTTTCCACAGGTCCCTGGGTGTGAGGACCACTTTCCCAGAAGCACCACCCCTGACTTCTCCTCATACCTCATTGGCCCAGATCAGATGACAGACCCATTCCTGAGCCAATCACCAGTAGGGGTTGGGTGGTACTATATGATTGGCTCCAGCCAATCATCCAGGTGGTCAGAGCTGTAAGGGGATCATCCACCCTCATCACCGTGACTGATCTTAAAAATCCTGCTCCCACCATCTTTTTCTCCAGTTCCTCCCCTCATTTCAGGATACAGGAAGAGCCTGCTTCTCACCCCTTCTGCTGCTGCTACTGCTGCTAAGTCGCTTCAGTTGTGTCCGACTCTGTGCGACCCCATAGACGGCAGCCCACCAGGGTCCCCCGTCCCTGGGATTCTCAAGGCAAGAACACTGGAGTGGGTTGCCATTTCCTTCTCCAATGTATGAAAATGAGAAGTGAAAGTGAAGTCGCTCAGTCGTGCCGGACCCCTTCACAATTTTACCTCCCAGCAGGATGGGGCCAGAGGTAGGTGGCCCCTTCGCGGAAGACTTCCCACCTTGTTGCTCCTCACCACCGCTGGTTTAGTTAGCCCCTGGACTCTACTCCTCCCCATGTCTGGTTTAGACGTCATCCCCTGGACGCTGCTACTCCCCACCCGCTCCGAAAGGAATTCCCTATCCCACAAGGTACCCCGCAGTCACTGCCTCAGACTTTGGGTCATTTCAGCACGTAGCACAATTTACCTGCTTTCTTGGTCTGTGTCTTCCCACTGGACCATCCCCTTCGTGATAGAGGGGATCTCCCTCACTTTATCCAGTCACTGTATGTCACAGGACACAGAGATCCTGATGGCCCCAGGAAAGCACAAGATAAGGCTGGTGTGTACAAACGTGGGAAGCATTTGCTTCCCAGGAAAGTTAAGCCTTTGCTTGAGGAAAGGATTGTGAAATCTCCAGCTCACCTCCCAGGCCTTATATCAGCAAAAGGGAGTGTTCTGACGTCTAGCTTTTCTGGAGTCAGAGTTGGGTTTGTTTTTTTTTTCCTTCATTAAAAAAAAAAAGAATTACATCCTTGGCATTTAAATAGCATCTTGGATGATTTCACCCGGCTTAGGTTTTGTGAAGCCCCCATCAGCGGCATCGTGGATTGTCTGGCCTTGACCCACGAGGTTGACTGAGTTGAGTGATCGACCAAAAGAAGCAGCTACTTGCTTGTCTTGGCAGCTGAGCTGAGTCCTTGGGATCATTGCTGAACTGTTGAATTTAGCTACCCCCTTGCCCCGGTATAGGATACAGGCACAGATAAATAGAATCTGTTTCTGTCTTTTTTTTTTTTTGGCCATGCTATGTGGTTTGTGGGATCTTAGTTCCCCCTAAAGGGGCTCAAGTTTATCCAGCCAGGTCAGGGGACTTGGTGCTTGGTGGCTAGTGACTTGGGTCACTGGCTGGTATTGTGCTCAGTTGCTTAATTGTGTCCGATTCTGTGCAACCCACCGCCCCGCCCCCCCCGCCCTGCCCCGGCCCAAGACTGGAACCTGCCAGTCTCCTCTGTCCCTGGAATTTTCCAGGCAAGAGTACTGGAATGGGTTGCCAGTACTAGAACCAGGAGGCTGGTTCCTGCTCCAGGGGATCTTCCCAACCCAGGGGTTGAGCCCATATCTCCTGCATCCCCTGCATTGGGAGGCAGGTTCTCTACTACCGGCACCACTTGGGAAGCCCCACGCTGGCATTAAGATGGTCCCGCAAAGCCATCTGGGCCGCAGCCCTGGAAGAGGGCTGTGGGAGTATCCATTTAACTGATTGGTGGGTGTTCACCAAGCCCCTACTATGTGCCAGCTGCACAGGAGGAAAGAAAGAATAAACCAAAAACTATAGACAGACACCAGCCTGGCTCTGAGGGTGCTGACTGTCGATCAGGAGAGTCAGGCGTGGTAAGAAAGAATCGTACCTTCCACCATCGGGTGGTGTGGGTCCTGGCAGGCAGAGGTACACGGGGACATGAAAGCCTGCTCTAGGGGAACTGAACTGGTCTGGAACGTTTCCAGGACGAAGGGGCTGTTTCACTGAGAGCTGAGGCTTAACGAGGTTACTCAGCAGGGCCTTCGCTGGCGGTCCAATGGTTAGGACTCCGAGCTTTCATTGCCGAGGCCCAAGTTTGATCCCTGGTCAGGGAACTAAGATCCCACAAGCCACATTGTTGTTCAGTCACTCAGTTGTGTCTGACTTGGTGGCCTCATGGACTGCAGCACACCAGGCTTTCCTGTCCTGCACTAACTCCTGGAGTCTACCCAAACTCATGTCCATCTAGTCAGTGATGCCATCCAACCATCTCATCCTCTGTCACCTGCTTCTCCTCTTGCTCTCAATCTTTCCCAGCATCAGGGTCTTTTCCAATGAATCGGCTCTTCTCATCAGGTGGCCAAAGTATTGGAGCTTCATCATTAGTCCTTCCAATGAATATTCAGGACTGATTTCCTTTAGGATGGTCTGGTTTGATCTCTTTGCAGTCCAAGGGACTCTCAAGAGTCTTCTAGAGCACAGCAGTTCGAAAGCATCAATTCTTTGGCGCTCAGCTTTCTTTATGGTCCAACTCTCACATCTGTACATGACTACTGGGAAAACTATAGCTTTGACTATACAGACCTTTGTTCAAGCCACATAGCACAGCAAAATAAATAAATAAATAAAAATAATTTACTCAGCCAAGAAAACCAGGAAGAACGTTGGGAAGTGGAACTAGCATATGCAAAGGCCCTGTGACTTAGGTGCATGGTGAATATGTGTGTTTATGTGTAGGGAAAGGCTGGCATGTGGCAACAGGGAGAGGCAGGAGGGAATCTGTTGGGACAACAGCCCTGAAGGTCAGGGTGGGGACTGGTCGGGGGAGAGGCCAAGTTTGTCAGGGCTCCTGACCCTGGCTCTTCATTAGAATCAGCTGGGGAACTTTGGAAACCACTGGGTTCTGATTCCCTTGACCTGGGCTGGACCCATGTGTGGATGTGATTGACAGCCCCTCCCGTGGGTGATGCTCCCATGCAGCCAGGTGGAGAAAGGCCAGTCCAGACTGGAAGGCCCTGGGGAGTGTGTTTTCATCCACATCCCAACAGGACCGTGGCAAGGCCTTCAGCTCAGGAGGGGCAGTGGGGAGGGGTTTCATGAGCAGAGGTACGCTGGGGGAGAAAGACAAACAAGCAGCAGAGAGAGAAGCGCTGCTTTGAGGGTGAGTCCAGGTCCTGTGGGCAAAATCACGAGAAGCTGGCAGCGACCTGGCCCAGCAGCTAGAGAGAGGCTGAGCCCACTGCTGGAACTGGTCCCAGTCTCAGCTGTGGGAGGAAGGGGTCGCAAGGCAGCCAGCCTCCCCGCATAACCTTTCCATCCGAGTGCCCCTTCGTGAAAGGGGGACTGCTGCTTTCACGGTTGAAAGGGGACCTGCTGCTTGAAAGGGGACCTTGCCCCGCAGCCATCCTGAATGGCAAAAGAAAGCAAGGGTGCTCCCAGTGGCCAGAACGAGGGTCAGTTCCCGGGGAGTCTGGTCCCAGACCAGTCACTCTGGGGCGTGGGAGGAGGGGAGCAGCAGAGAGACGTGGGGAGTTTCTTGGCTGGAGAGCAGAGTCAAGGAGGGAGAGGGACGCTGAGTGGAGGTCAGGGACAGGGCGGCTGGGTGAAGTGAGCTCAGGGCCGGGGTCTCCAAGGACGGGCGGCCAGGGGACATCTGCTGTCATTCACCAGCTGGAATGGAGCAGGGCGGGCTCTGCTTCAGGCCAGCTGAGCAGCCTTTCCCAGCGGCCCTCCCTCCTCTTGCAGAGGACACTGCTGAGACCTGGCACCTCCTACACAGACTCACCTATCGTCTCTGTTTAATTCTGGCTTGGAGGGCGCAAAACCTTGCCCAACATCACACAGCAGTATTTGGGCCCAGGGTCATCTTCAGGCACACAGCTTGGGGCCTACTAGACTTTTATGGGCCCAGAAAGGTGTGTTAAATTCTCTTAAAATCAAAGGAAGTAGGGACTTCCCTCTCAGTCCAGTTAAGACTCTGCACTCCCAATGCAGGGGTCACAGTTTCAACTGTTAAGCAGGAAACTAAGGTCCCGCATGCCACACAGTTCAGCCAAAAAAAACCCAAAGAAAATAAAAAGAACATATTCCAGCTTGGTGATGGACAGGGAGGCCTGGCGTGCTGCGATTCATGGGGTTGCAAAGAGTCAGACACGACTGAGCGACTGAACTGAACTGATATTCCGGTTGGATTATATTTATCTTTTTATCAGTGCAGTCATAAAAGATTATGTTTATTATTATTCTTTTTTAGTAGAGGAAAGGCCCAGGAAGGCAAAAGCACCAAGGGCACATGGAACAGCGTGACTGTTCGGATGCTAGCACCACTTCACCACTGGGTACGGGCCAGCCCAGGCTCTTCTCCTGCCCTGCCCTCTTCCTGGGCAGCAGTGCGTTCTGACCCCATCAGTCCGCATCTCAAGCCCATTCTCTGTCCAGCCCCATCCTTCACTTCTCAGGTGTGTGGCCACTTCCTGGGAGACCTCTGCTGGCTTCTGTGACTAGGTCACAGCGCCTCCCCCCGCAGCCCATCTGCCCATGTTGCAGTTTAGCTCCTCTGGACACACAGTGCAATGGTTTTGAGCCCAGACTTTGAAAGCAAATGTCTGAGTTGCAGTCCCAGGTCTGCCAGTTATCAACCATCCACAGTTTGGCTTGTGAAAAGGAGGAGAGTGAAAAAGTTGACTTAAAACTCAACATTCAGAAAACTAAAATCATGGCATCCAGTCCCATCACTTCATGGCAAATAGATGGGGAAACAATGGGAACAGTGAGAGACTTTATTTTGGGGGGCTTTCAAAATCACTACAGATGGTGACTTCAGCCATGACACTTGCTCCTTCAAAGAAAAGCTATGACCAACCTAGACAGCATATTAAAAAGCAGAGACATTACTTTGTCAACAAAGGTCCATCTAATCAAAGCTATGGTTTTTCCATTAGTCATGTATGGATGTGAGAGTTGGACTATAAAGAAAGCTGAGCACCAAAGAATTGATGCTTTTGAACTGTGGTGTTAGAGAAGACTCTTGAGAGTCCCTTGGACTGCAAGGAGTCCAACCAGTCCATCCTGAAGGAAATCAGTCCTGAATATTCATTGGAAGGACTGATGCTGAAGCTGAAACTCCAATACTTTGGCCACCTGATGCAAAGAACTGACTCATTTGAAAAGACCCTGATACCGGGAAAGATTGAAGGCAGGAGGAGAAGGGGACGACAAAGGATGAGATGGTTAGATGGCATTACCAACTTGATGGACATGAGTTTGAATAAACTCTGGGAGTTGGTGATGGACAGGGAGGCCTCGTATGCTGCAATCCATGGGGTTGCAAAGAGTCAGACACGACTGAGCAACTGAACTGAACAATTTGGCAGTTTGTTCATTTCTCTGACCCTTAGTTTTCCTGTGTGTAAAATGGGGATAGTAAGAGTACTGACCTAACATAATTTTGGTAGATTAAATGAGTGAATATTTTTAAAGCACTCCACTGTATGTTTGAGACTCAGTCTCCTTATGTGTAAAATGGGATGATAATAGCTATTTAATAGAGTTGTGATAGGTTAAATGAATTTTTTTTTTATGCACTCGAAACTGTGCCTGGCACCAAAAAGTACCATCAAAGTGTTTTTTAAAAACACTGATTAATATCTGACTCCTCCACTTGTTAAGCCCTGTAAAAGCAGGGGCTAGGCCTGGTTTTATTCTTGCCAGTCTGGCACATAGTAGGTGTTCAAATGTTGGAACAAACTGAATGTTCTCTGTTCTTACTTTTTATGTTTCTGTGTTTCTTTCTGCTGGAAGTCACTCACACTTTAGTATAAAGTATGAATTTAATACCCCCTGTCCCTTTTCTTACTTATTTGCCGGATTGGTTCACTGTGGAAGAAATGTTCTGCCTTTTAGGGGAAGGAATCACTGCCTTGGTGATCTGGTGGGGAAGCTTATGGGGGTTGGAAGGGCAGGATTTCCTCCTAGACCCTGTAACCATGGGCCATATCCTTTGCTCCTTAGAGAGCATGCACTTGCGCCCTCTGTATTTTTAAGGGAGCTATTTTCCTGTCTTTCTGGAGGAGGAAAGTGGTTGGCGGTGGCTGTCAGACCCTTGCTGGCAGGCCTCTCCAGCTGGCCCCTGGCAGCAGAGAAGATGAAAGGCCTCGCCAGCTCCAAGGCTTTCCCAGAGGAAACCTCGCCCACAGTTCTGCAGGAAGTCACACTCCGGCTTGATGAGTCCCAGGAGGGCAGCCCACTAAGCTCAGGATCACGTCCAGGTCTCCAGAGCTCAGATCAGCCAGGAGGACCTCCGCCACTTGGAACATAAAGTTCTGAGGCTTGGCAGGAATAGGGGAGGAGCCGCCCGCCCTGACATCCTGAGGGGCCCCCTCGGCCCCAGCTGGGAGCATCCAGGCTGGCTGTCAGGCCAGGACCCTGCCTCACCCTGATCAAAGGAAAGCACTGCGTTCCCGGGGGGATTTGTACCATGTTTATTTCTCGTCTCAGAGCCCTTTCTCCTTCCACACGAAACCCACAGGGCCACTGTGTTCCCAGAATAGTCGCCCTTGTGGTAAAGGCTTGGGGAAGAGCATTTTCACAAGTTAACAATTGCAAGACATTAACTGATGGGATACTGCTTGGCATCCTGGGTCCCCGTGGCCTGAATCCAGCTGAGGAATTGATAGCTCAGTTGAAGAACATTTATTGAGCACCTGTTGTATGCCAGGCCCTGGGAGATGTCCTGAGGGGATGCCTGAGAGGTCAGCCATGAAGGGGAGCTTTGGGAAACATGCCTGACTTTTGGGACCATCTCTTCATCTGTAGATGCCCTTGTGGAGTCGTCACGATGATGAGTTACTCTGTGCATCTGGCCAGTGCCTCCTGGGTGCTGATGCAGCCTGGCATTGTGCAGGGCACCGGGTACATTCAGTAAGAGAGATGCGGGGACTTGACCTTGAGAGCCTACATCCCACTCCAGGGTGTAGGAACTTCCCACTGTCACTGATGAGTGACCACAAACTCCATGTCTCAGATGAGAGAATTGAGGAGCAGTCAGCACCCCACAGACCGAGGCTGAGCAGGGACCCGGCCCAGGGGCATCTAAGCCCAGAACTGCCCCTGGTGGCGTCACAGTGATCAGACAGGGCAGATGTGGAGCCCCAGCCCTGCCACCGCTGCCTGACCTCAGGCAAGTGTCGTACCTCTACTGCTGCATCTGTAAAATGGACATCGTAGCAATGCCTGTCCTGGGGTTGCTGAGAAGAGGTGATAGAGTACGAAGTTTGTGAAATATGGAGTTGTGTATAAAACACACACAAGCTGACATTTATAGCACCGTTAGGATGTCCGTGAAGTGCTTTACTTGCACAAATGCACAGAACTCTCCCAAGAGACCCATGACGTATGAGTAACAGTCCACATGCCCACACTGGAGAGGAGGTTTCCAGGGTTCAAGGGCACTCTCCCCTCAGCCATGTGCTCCGCTGGGCCCCGTTCAGCAACAAGTCTTACAAAGAAGTTTTGTGGGCAGAAGAGTTTGTCAGACCAGCCTCGAGTTTGGACAGAGTAGCAGCCAGAAGCCCCCAACCCATCCCCTGTGTGCCCACCCCCACCCGGCCCCAGCCAGCCCCCAAAGCCAGCACCTCTTCTGGGGAGGGGACTGCCCAGCCTGCAAGGAAGTGCTCATTATCCCTGTGTGACAGGGCCACTCCCAGCCACGTCTCCAAGCAGCGTGATGCCCTCGTCTGCTGCCGCTGCCTTCTGAGCCGCCTCGGCTGCAGACGTCTGGCGGGGAGTCTCTGGGGCCAGATGGAATAGGGCAAGCTAAAAATAACCTGGCGGGCGGCCCCCACCAGGGGATGGGGGTGGGGGCCTGGGCTGGGCGCGGACACATGATCCCAGGGACCTGGCCAAGTGGAGCCGAGAAACTCTCCAGCAGCCCGAGCACGCTTCTGCTCCCCATTCTAGGACCCACCGGCTGGAGCACCCCTCTCCTCTGACCATCCAGGAAGAAACACCTCGAACCAGCTGCAGTATGGGCAGCGGCCAGAGAAAGGTCAGCTGGACTCTGTGCTTCCTGCTTCTGCTGCTCCTTGAAGCCACTTCCACCAAGAACCTCTGGAAGCGGGCATTGCCCTCGAGGCTGGCGGAGAGGGCCCGTGTAAGTGCCCAGGTAGGGGGGTGCTGGGGGCCGGGGGGAGCCCACATGCGGGCAGGCCAGGGCAGGCGTCTTTATCTGAATCATGCCAAAGTCGGGTGGGCAGGCAGACGGACCTCACAGCCCTCAAAAGGCTCCGTGCCTGGAAATAGGGAAGCCAGGGGCCCCTAAAAACACACGGGGGGACAGCAATGGGCTTTCCTTATCCAAGGTTACTTTCTCCTGACAAACAGCACCTAATTTAAGAGTCCAAGGACTTAAAACTGAGTGTTGTTTCTCAGCAATCAATAACCAAATGTCGATAGGATGCAATTATGCTTCCGTGTGCTTCCTGACTGACTCAGTAAACACTTGGTGGAAACTGCTCTGGGCCAGGCTCAGTGTATGGTCCTATGGGTACAACACAGAGACAGCCAGCAGCTCCTGCCCTTAAGGATGGCCTCATTGAATAGGGTGAGCGGCTGGGTAACATGTGACAGCCATACAGAGGGATGGCACACCATGACCAGAGGTGAGAAGCATGGGCCTTGCAGCCCTGAGTTTGGATCTGTACTCTTGCTCACACGCTGTGTGACTTCAGGTAAGTTGTTTGACATCTCTGAGCACCAGTGATCTCGTCTGAGAAAGACTGTGCATTCCTTTCAGTTTGTTCAAACAAATAGGCAGTTAGATGGCCACTGTTTACCCAGGTTGCCCTAGACTGTAAGGATGCCAACCTGTATCCCCAAGCCTTGGGAGTGTTACCCCCACAGGCCTGGGGTTGCAGAGAATGAATGAGAAGCTAAAGGGAAATGTATCCAAGCACATCTGATTTTCCTGTGTAGGTCTGTGGGTATACCGGCGTCATCGTTCCAACAGCATTTGTAGCTCTGTGTCTTTGTATCCCACGTTGGTAATTCTCCCACTATTTCACACTCTATTTTTATTCTGTTTGTTATATTGATCTGTGATCAGTGATCTTTGATGTGACTATTGTGAAATGATTGCGACTCACTGAAGGCTCAGAGGACAGTTAGCATTTCTCAGCAATAGGGCATTTTTGTGATTAATGTGTGTACATTGTGTGTTTTTTAGATGTAATGCTGTTACACACTTAATATGCTGTGGCATAATGTAAACGTAACTTGTAGGCGTGCTGGGAAACCAAAACATTGATGGAATTGGCTTTACTGTGGTGGTCTGAGACCACACCCACAGGATCTCTGATGTCGTATCTGCCGACAAGCGTTGAGAAGGTAAATAATGCAGGAAAGGGACTAGGAGAGAGACTAAGGCTGGGGGAGGATGTCATTTTAGGTTCCCTGCCCCAAAAGGGAGCACAGAGGCATAGAAGGTTCAGGAAGATCTACTAACACTCTCAGCCTAAGGGTGAAGAGTGAATGACTCCATATCCATCAAACACAGCACATACTGAGTGGTCCGTGTAATGTGGTGACTTCCGCTCAAATAATTATGAAATTGGTTGCTGTTTGGCTCCCCAGTGGGAATGTAGGTTCTTCACAGTAGGGCCTGATTCTGTCTCCCTCAGTGCAGTGTTCTTGGTGCCTTGCCAGGTGCCTGCCATGAAGAAGGCATCCCATACATCCTTGTGGGTAAATTATGGGCAAATACAAAGGAAGGCCAGAAGAATATGTACAGCTCTGTGCCAGGGGAGTCAGGGAAGGTTTTCCACTGTTGGGGGTATTCAACCCAGGGCTTTGAAGGATGAATAGGAGTTTTCCAGGCAGAGAAGAGGGAAAAGGGAAAGTTTAATGATGCCAGGCATGGTACGATGTATGAAGCTGTACTGAGGCTAATCTCAGCCTCCAGGGCTCACACTTTTACAGGTCAGGCAGGAGGCCATGTGGGTGTATAAAAGCGTAGTAGCAAGTGAAATGATGGTAGGTGTTTGGAGGGAGGAGAGTCAACCCTTGTCAGATTGGGCTCTCCTGTGCTCTTCACTGGCCCAGCAGGCCGATTTAGGCCACAAAGTATCTAGTTCTCTGGTTCTAGGACCACAGAAAAAATTTCTGGTACATCACCTGGTCTCATTTCCACCTTGACCCAGAGCATCACAGGAGCCAATGCCATGACATCTCACAAGGAGGAATGAGGAGGCTGGGAAGATTGGGGGCAGTGTGCACTGGGGTGGGGGAAGTCTCTAAGAACACATGCCTGGCTGGGCTTCGGGAACCAAATTACTTAGCCACTGTTTATCAGAATGTAGGTGCTTTGAGTGTGTACTCACTGGATTGAAACTCTCCCCTGTTGTCAACAGATATCTGCTTCCCTCCCCAGCTCCAGGGCACAGAAGAGATTTGTGCCAAGAATGTACCTTGGAGAGAGCCCCTGGGGAAAGACAGGCTGTTGACTGGTGACTCAATGGGTAGGGAGACTGAGCAGGGCACCAGGCCCAGGAATTTATCTCAGTGACATCTCTAATGAGCTGTGCAGTCTTGGGCTGCTCGCTGCCCCTCTCTGGGCCTCAGGTCATTACTTGGGAAATGGAAGGCAGAGGATAAGATGACCTCCAGGACCCTTTCAGTTCTGATTCTAATTTCCATGCAAATGTCCATCAGGGAATTTAGGAATGATAGGAAGCAGCCCCTGCATATTCAGGGGCCAGACTTCCCACGTGGCCCCCACTGCCCCACCTAAGCTGGGTCGGCTCTTCAGCTGTGGCTTCTGGGGCAGGTCGGGGCAAGGGAGGCGGGCCTCCAGGTGTATGTGGAGCCCGCTCGCGCCGCTCCAGAGTTAAACAGAGCCCTTATTAAAAACTAGGCCGCATAAACTTGTGTGATTTACCTGAAAAAGAAAGGGAGTCCTCCTGATCAGAAGCATATTGCTTTCTAATTATCTTGCTACATCTTAACCACGCTCCCTGCTCTCAAGATTATTTGTGTCTGTAGCACCTATGAGGTAGAAATACCATCCATCAGGAGCTTTTACACATCTCTTCTCCACTCCTCATTCAGCAGTCTCACACTGGTGGCTTAAAATCAGCCCCGGTGGGAGTATTTACACTGTGGAAACTGGCAGTAGACTGTATGTGGAGACCTGGGTGTTAAACCTGGACCAGTGTGGCTGCCAGCATCCTGCATCCTGGCTCCTCCCCTTCCTGAAGCCCCGCCCCTTGGCAGAGTGGGCAGAGTGGGTCCGGGGAATTTCCTGGACACTATGCATTTTCCTGCTGTAGACACAGTGCCAGAGAGGAAGACAGGGGAGGCCCTTTCGGAGGCTCGTAAGAAGAAGGCTTGTCCTGTGTGAGCCTCCGTTGCCTTGCCTGCAGCCTGGGAGACAGCGGTGCTGCTTTGCAGTCCAGAGGAAAGACCACAGGAGCCTCCAGCTCAGGTCCTGGCAGGGGAATACCACTCTCTATGCACTAGTGAAAATAAAGACAGAGCCAGATATTTACGAGGCTAGATAAGATGGAATAGGCCAGGGAGTGGAATGTTTATCAATAGCCCAAGAGCCTTTCTGGGATGCTCAGGGTCTGTTCGGTGGAGCTGGTGTTTTGAGCTTTGCTTGCCTGGCATTTGATGAAAGTCATAAGAACAATCCTTCCTACGTGTCAGGCCAGGTGTTCACCCTGCGTTCTATCTCAGGATCGTCTGAGCAGATCCCCCAGATGGGACTCACTGTAGCCGCCATGGCAGCCTGGTGGCCTGATGATCTCTATGTGTCACTGTGGCTATAGGTCTGTTTAGTCTCCTAAGCTCCCATCTGGGGCAACTGGAAATGGAGACAGAACTCTAGTCATGGTAACCAAAGCAGAAGCAGCCCAGGTGTCCACAAGCTCAGAAAGGATCGACAAAATGGGGTCCATCCACCCAGTGAAACATTATTCAGCCATAAAAAAGAATGACGTACCGGGACATGCTCCAGCATGGATGAAACCTGGAAACCTTATGTTCAGTGATACATGCCAGTCAGGGGACTCCCCTGGTGGTCCAGTGGTTAAGACTTCGCCTTCCAGTGCAAGAGGGTGTGGGTTCGATCCCTGGTCAGGGAACTAAGATCTCACATGCCTCATGGCCAAAAAAACCAAAAGATAAAACAGAAAAAATATTGTAACAAATTCAATAAAGACTTTAAAAATGGTCTAGATCAAAAAAAGATGCCAGTCAGAAAATACCACATAGCCTGTGACCTATTGATATTTATGAAATGTCCAGAAAAGGCAACTTCATAGGGACAGAAAGTAAATTAGAGGTGGCCAGGGGCTGGGGCTGGGGTAGGGATTAGGAAGTACTGCTTACTGAGAATAGAATTTTTTCAGAAACTAACATAGTTATAAGTTAACTATACTTAAAAGTATACTTCAACTAAAAAAAGAAAAGAATGATGTAAACCTTTTAGAAATATAGAGGTAAGTGGTTGCACAGTATTGTGAATTTAGCGCTACAGAATTGTGCACTTCAAAATGGTGAAAGTGGCAAATTTTACGTTGTATGCATCTTACCATGATAATTAAAAAAAAAAAAAAAAAATGGGAACCTGAGGGATTCCCTGGCAGTCCGGTGGTTAGGACTTGGCACTTTCACTGGTTGAGGAACTAAGATCTTGGAAGCTGTGCAACGTGGCCAAAAAACAAACAAAACCCCTCAAATACCTAAGGTACTTCTTAGGGATTCTGTGAAGGTCTCCTGGCCAGGTTTGTCTTAGTTTCGTGGTTCCTCCTCAGAGGAGCCTTCCCTGGTCCCGGAGTCCCCTGTTTATGTCTCCCTTACAAGTTTTCTTAATTTCTCAACTTCTCCTTCATAACATTTAGCTCGCGTATTATCATCTGCATGATTTCTTTTTTTTTATTCTGGCTTTGTTTCATTTCTCATTACTTGCTTGCACAGACAAAAGGAAAGCGATTTGCTTGCTTCCTCTGTGTGATGTTGGTGGTGTCCGTCGCTTGTCCTGGAGCTGAGCCGTGTGAAGGCAGGGCGAGTGTTTTCTGGTTCAGGTTAGCTCTCCTTGCATTCACCCAGTGCCTGGCACATAGTAGGCCTGAGAGCTATGAATTTACCATGAAATGAATGAATTGCACTAAAAATTACATTTCTAGAGCATAAGAGAAGGGGTGGAAAGTTCTAGAAGACTCTCAGGTACCCAGCAGGGCTCAGTGAACACACCAGCTGGAGGAGTTGGCTGAGTTTGCGGCCCTGCTCTGGACGTGCCCTGAGATGGCTTGTCCTGGGGTGAGATCCCGGGTTTCTGACCTCCCAGAGGAAGTCCTGTGAGCCTCACACCAGACTCTGCTCCCGGAGCCCGTGTGTCAGGAAATGGCATTCAGCACACACTGAACTCTCATCCCACCATTCCAGGGAGAGACGTATTTTTAGATCTTTGACGTCCAAATTCCAGAGGAAGAGCGAGTAAAGCTTGGAGGAAAATTGGCTTTCTTCCTGCACCCAGCAAACCAGTCCATCCTGGGATGCATTTTTATTGGTCAGGCCATTAAGTCTCTGGAACATTCCAAAGAAGGGTAACGCTCTCGCAGGGATCAGAGCGTCGGGGGCGGGTTGTGTGTGGAGGGAGGGATGTGGTAAACTGGGGCAGCTCTGGAGACTGGATTCTTTCTCCTTAAATGGAGATGGTTTCAGTTTTTCCCCCAATTATAAAAACAATGATGTTGACTGTGCAAGACATTCAGACAATACAGAAAGTCACGAATAAGTAAAAATGGTCTAAGTTCTCCAGAACGCAAGCTCTGTTGATATCTTGGTATATGTGTGTGTGCCTAGACTTTTTCATGAAGTGCTTATACTCAGCACACGTTTTTTTTAACAATATTTTGCTCGTGTTGTTTAAATTTTTTTTATTGAGATGAAGTTCACACACTGTAAAGTCAGCCACATAAGAGCGAACCATTCAGTGGCATTTGGTGCATTTGCAATGTTGCACAACCACCACCTTTTTCTAGTTCGAAAGTATTTCCATCACCCCAAAAGGAAGCCCCTCCTTTTGAGGGGCTGCTCCCCACTCCCCTCTGCATCCCTGCTCCCCTCTGCATCCCCGCTGCCTGGCAACCACCAATCTGCTTCCTGTCTACAAAAATTTCCCTGTTTTGGACATTTCGTACAAATATCATATTTGTATGTGGAATTTGTGTCTGGCTTATCATTCATGTTGTTTTGTACCTTGCATTTTTCATCAAATGATGTAAGGTGAATGGCTTCCCGGTGGCTCAGCAGTAAAGAATCCACCTGCAATGCAGGAGACACAGGAGATGCTGGTCTCATCCCTGGGTCAGGAAGATCCCCTGGAAAAGAAATGGCAATCCACTCCAGTTTTCTTGCCTGGAAAATCCCATGGACAGAGGAGCCTGGTGGGCTACAGCATATGGGGTTACAAAGAGTCAGACACAACTGAGTGACTGAGCATGCACTCATGGTGAATATGTTAATATGATGGATCCGTGTTCTCTCTTCAAAGACTTCTGTGGTGTTCCAGCGGATTCGCCATTATATATTTATCCAGCCTCCTTTGGTTGGACATCCAGACATGTGCTTCAGTGGACTCGTGGAATTGGGCTTCTCTCTGAAGCAGTCCAGAATTGATTTTTCCCTACCCGATTCCTGAAGGAATCGGAAAAAGAATGGCTTTGCAAATATACAGAGGCTTCCAAAAATATCCCCCCAAGGAATGAAGAAAAGAATAGCTACCAAATCAAAACCTTAAGGGAACCGTCTTTACCCACGCAAGGCATGCAGCGCTGGGATGTTCCCTTCCGAGCTGTACCGTAGGAACTCTGAAGCAGGCTCGCTGTGCTATCCCCTAGCAGGGATGAAAAGAAAAGATGGAGGACATGAGTTGTCTGGGGTATTTGTGAAGGATGTTGTCAGTCTGGAGTGAGCTGAGTTTTGACATGCTGTTATTTTCAGCTGAGTGGCAACGGAGGGGAAGGCTGGCTAGGGCTGCAGAGAGCAGGGGCCAGGGTGAGTTCTTTCCAAAAGGTGTGCCTGGGGGAGGAAGTTACATACCTATATCCAGAGCTGGGGCTGGTCCACAGGCGGGCAGGAGGCAGGACCATATGAGAGAGGGGGACCCCAAGGCGACAAAGCAGGAGGAATCTCAGAGATTAGGAAGCAGCTCCCCAGGCCCAGGCTCCCGGGACAGGAATTTGCCAGAGTCAGACCCAGGTTTGAATCTTGCCTCTGCTGCTGGCCAGCTGTTTGACCTGGGGCAAGTGCCTTCAGTGTTTCTGGGTCTGTTTCCTCATCAGTAAAGTGGGTGAATCACAGCCATGACCTTAGAGGACTGTGCTGAGAATTCAGTGAAATTCAGTACCTGTTGACCTAGCACGGCATTGGCTCACAGTGGGAGCTTAATAAATGCCACCTGCTCTGCCGTGATTAGGAAAGCTGCTGCTGCTGCTGCTAAGTCGCTTCAGTCGTGTCCGACTCTGTGCGACCCCAGAGACGGCAGCCCACTAGGCCTCCCCGTTCCTGGGATTCTCCAGGCAAGAACACCGGAGTGGGTTGCCGTTTCCTTCTCCAATGCATGAAAGTGAAAAGTGAAAGTGAAGTTGCTCAGTCGTGTCCGACTCTTCGCAACCCCATGGACTGCAGCCTACCAGGTTCTTCCGTCCATGGGATTTTCCAGGCAAAAGTACTGGAGTCGGGTGCCATTGCCTTCTCCGGATTAGGAAAGCAGACTGGCCCAAGTTCAGAGCCTGGCGCTCTCCATATGGTATATGTGCCTCGGTTTTCTCACCGCCACGGTGGGGACACAGGTAACCAGAGGGGAGCGATGGACGCCGCCTCTGGGGACCCTCAGAGAACAGTGCTGGGGCGGCTACTTCCTCTGAGGAACTCTGCCAGTCTGCCCGTGCCCCCATCCTCCTCAGAAATGACGGCATTGCTGCAGGAGGGTTTCTTGTTTAAGCGTCTTCAGATCCCAGTTACTAGCAGATCTTGAACTCCTTGGAGGCAGGGACCAGCTCAGAGGTTTCTTTTGCATCTGCCTCAGCATCACGCCTAGAGCTTCATCGTGTGTGAAGCTCTTGTGAGTGAATCGAGGGCGGGGAGGAGGGAGGAAGGAAGCAAGGAAGACCAACACGAAAGGAATAATAAAACCAAGGGATCAGCATTACTGATCTTAACCCACTCCCTCTGCAAACCCCTGCAGCAGGCACTTACTTCTGGGCCCATTTCGTAGGTGAGGAAACAGGCTCACAGAGGTCATTTTCCTTACACAGCTTCAGGGGTCCAAGCCAGACTCATCTGGCTCCCATGCCTGAGCTCAAATCCGTGACTGTTCGTGAGGTCACGGCCATGGCGCCATCCGCCTTGGTACACTTGAATGTGGGACACAGCTCTGAAGTTCTTGCCCCAAAGGAAGAAGAGGCTCCAAGGCGAGGGGTCTGGGGTCTTGGCAAGCCTTTGGCACCGAGGCCACTGACCCCAGGTTTATATTTTGGATGCTTTACTCTGACTTTAGAAGGGAGGCATGTAATACTTGGGCTCACGACCCTTCTCTGCCTATGGCCTTGGGCAAACCTTTAATTCTCTGAGCACCAGGGACGTGCCCCCACTGGACTCACTATGCGGATGCCAGGGAAAAGGTGCAAAATTAAACAAACATGAAGGGACACCGCCCACGCAGGGCCCACATGCAGGCTGAACGTGCAGGAGGCTGCTTGGCACGTGGTGAACCGCCGCTCGGTGTTGCCCATCTCTGGCACACCTCCATCATCCTCATGGTCACAGTTCCCATCAACCGCAAGGAAGATGAACGGAGCATGGGCTCTCCGCCACGCACAGTCAGAGGTGCTGCGGACACAGGTGGGAAGAAGACAGAGTTCCGAGGAGAGCACGTTGTAGGGGAGAAAAAACGCCACATTGGTCAATGCGCAGTCCCCCCAAGGGTGACGGAGGGTTTGGAGCTACGTCAGGCAGGCCGCGGGGAACGAGGGTCGCCAGCTAAGGGCATGTAGAGCAGATACCTGCACCGTGTCAGGGCCAGAGCTGGGCAGGCATCTTGTGCAAAGGCCCAGAGGTGAGACCTCAGAGGCGCCAGGGCACTAGCCAGGAATGAGCGAGAGGGCAGGAGGACAGGAGGGAGGCCAGAGAAGTGAAGGGGCAGGGCCGTGGGACCAGCTGGGGTCTGACCTTTAGCCGGCAGACTCTGGCCTTTAACCTTTAACCCTCTGGGGGCTGGGAAGGTAATCTATTTCTTTGATTAAAGTCTGTTCTTTCTCTTCCTAATCCTTTGTTTAGGACCCTCTGTGAGCATCACCTTGCTTGACATGAAATATTTTTCAAAACATTTAATCCTTTAATCTGGGCCCCTCCGTGAAATCGGTTCTTTATCACCCAGGGCCATCTGTTGTTCAGGCCTCACCATAAATCACTTGGGCGATTTGACTTCTAAGGTGCTTATCTCTTTTGTTCTCTCCCAATTCCGAGAAGCGACATCTGAGTTTTCCTCAGAGAGCCCTGGCACATCTAAACTGGATCTCTCAATGTGCCCCCCACCCCACCCCTGTCCTGTTGGGGGCTGCCCTTAGGAAGTCACCCACCTGGGAGGCATCGGAGGTGGGGGAAAGCATGTCCCGTCTGATCTCCGGGTTCTGTTAAATTTCATAAATGAGGCTCAATGTGAAAACAGGCTGGGCGGAAAAGCCGGCAGTCCCTTGCCAGTCACACTCAGCATCCCTGCTCGCCCTCCCAGGGAGGCCAGGGCAGCTGTCACCTCTGATTAGGATTCCAGTGGCGGGGCCCCAACATGGGTCCAGGGTCGCTCATTCTGAAGAAAATGAACTGGGAGTTGTTTGCGTGGGATGATGTGTATTTCGTGTAGCTTGGAAATTATTCCTGAGGATAGGGAATTGGTGGGGTGGGGCGGCCGAGCAAGTGGTGGCAGAAAGGCTGAACCAGGGCTGGAAGATCCAAAAGTTATAAGGTTGCCCCTTTTGTTTGTTTGGGCTTTGTTTCTGCCAGATGTTGGCTTTGTATTCTTTTTTTTCTTTTATTTGCTTTGCACAGATTAAGTGGTTTAGAAAAGGGAGAAAAGATTAATTCTCTGGATACAAAGTACTCCACTTAAATAAGCAACAAGGGTATACAGCACAGGAAATTACATTCTGTATCTTTTAATAATGTATCATTTGAATCAGCCATAAATAACTGAATCACTTTGCCATGTACCTGAAGCTAACACAATATTGGAAATCAACTATACTTCTATATATTTTTTTAAAGATGATTCTCTGGGTGAAGGGGGGCAGACACCCCACCCTCCCCGGGCCTTACCCCCCCCCACCACACTTGGTCACTGTTACCTTCCCCACCTGGCCCTCAGTCTTAGCCCCTGTGGGTCCCTGGGAAGTAGTTTGAAAACCACTGGTCTTTGTGACCCCCCCACCACCCATTGGTAGATGCAGCTATTCAGAACCTATTCTTGGTGATCTGACGCCCCCTACGGGGCACTGGGAGCAGCACATGGGGTTTGCAGCCACCAACTGGCTCGGAAACCTGGTGGCTCAGGTAAAGAATTTGCCTGCAGTTCAGGAAACCCAGATTCAATACCTGGGTCAGGAAGATCCCCTGGAGAAGGAAATGATTACCCACTCCAGTATTCTTGCCTGGAGAATCCCAAGGACAGAGAAACCTGGTGGGCTACAGCCCATGGGGTTGCAAACAGTCGGACATGACTGAATGACTGACACACAGTAGCTGCAGGGGAGGGACGTTCAGACAGCCTTGACCTTTGAGGGCATATGCCATTGTGTAGCTTGCCTTTATTTATTTTACTTAACATAAAGTTTTTCCTGTTAAGTATTTCTACTTGTAAACTTTTAATTGTCTTTAAATTGAAAAAAAAAATAAGTGTGTTCATGGCAATATATATATTGCAATAAGAAGAAAAAAGTGTTGACAATAGGAAAAATCTCCCTCAACTTCAGAACCTAATTCTTCTCTCCAGAGGTAATCTTTGACAACAGTTGCTTGTGTATTCTTGTATATCCTTCCAAAGATGTTCTAGGCCTGTATAAATATATGCATATTACATGTGTGTGCATACGTATATTTTAAAACATAGGTGCAGAGCATACAAATTGTTCTACACTTTAGTTTTCTTTACAAGCCACCATATCTTGGGGGATTGCTCATAAGCAGGTTTTAGTGGCTATATGCTATTGTAGTCTGCAGCAGTACATTATTTACTTGTACAAAGGGCAGAATTTTGAAATATATATATGTTGGGGGATTGGAGGATCAGTAGTTACAGTGTTTTAGGTGGGAAGAGTAGTTCAGACAATAGCAGGTGGTGGGGCAATCCAGGGTGTTTTTTTCACAATGATTTACTCTAACTGTGTGTGCATGAGTGTGTGCACGTGTGTGTAGGCATGTGTAAGACCTGCCCTCCAAACACCCTACCCTCAAATCCAGAAACCAAACAGTGCTTCCTGCACAGATGGCGTCTGGTGTCACAGGGATCCAGAGTGGCTTACCTGGCATGACTTCAGCTCTCCCAATCCCACCTCTAAAATGCTTGTTTTATTGGCCGGATGTGTCCATACTTCTTACATGTTAAATAATATATCATATT
Source organism: Bos grunniens (assembly GCF_055505025.1). Classification (NCBI taxonomy): domain Eukaryota; kingdom Metazoa; phylum Chordata; class Mammalia; order Artiodactyla; family Bovidae; genus Bos; species Bos grunniens. Next base: position 10,699,314 of record NC_141182.1, read on the forward strand.
ATTCACTTTTCCTGGAAACATAGTGCCTAAACGTGGGAAAATCCTGAGTCAGATTCCATTAAAATGCACTATGGAGCCAGCACGTAGATCAAGAAGCAGAACAGGGCCACTGTGTGTGCTCCTGTGACATTGGGGTTTCCTTTTCTTTTTTTTGCTCAGTATTATGTTTGTGAGTTTTATCCAAGTTGTCTGTTGTGTGAATTTATTCATTTTGTGTGTGATTTGTAAATTCTCAAAGTTCTATATAAACATATGGATGGATGATAAGTATATATGTATATACAGAAATTACATGTGTACATATCTATGTGTATGTATATATGTACATATATACCCTTTTATATGTAAATATATACAAATCTGTATATACATAAATACATCAGGATAGATGCTTGGTTAACATACTTCTCCAGATGCATTCATCTTTTGGCTGCTGCTGGGCTCACCATCAGTGAGCCCCACAGTTTGGGGCTCTTACAAAGAGAAACAGCATCTTTTCACGGTCAGAGCAACCTTCAGAGGATGGTTCTGCCAATGCCAGGACGCATTGGCTCAGAGAGGCCCAGCTATTCGACCGAGGCGCAAAGCACCCAGCACATCCCACTGATGCGCCTTCTCCCCGTAGGCGGAGGAGGTAGGCGGCTCCCGGCAGCCCCGCGCAGACCGCTGCCCACCGCCCCCGCGCTCGCTGCCCCCCGGTGCCTGCCAGGCTGCACGCTGCCAGGCCGACTCGGAGTGCCCGCGACACCGGCGCTGCTGCTACAACGGCTGCGCCTACGCTTGTCTGGAGGCCGTGCCGCCCCCGCCAGGTAGGATCACCCGGGCTGGGTGGGGTCGGGGGCGGGGAAATGGGCAGGGGAGGGGGCGGGGTTGGGGGGCCGGCGCCGCCGGGTAGCTGTCCTGCCTGGTGCTGCCTGCCTGCAGGAACAACTGGGCTTAAACCTGGGCCACCTAGGAAATGGGAACATAGCGCTCCTGAGGCAAGTATCCAGCTGCATGCAGTGAGCGCCTGCTGTATGCGGGGCTCACCTCTGCCAGCGGAGAACTACAGTCCAGAGGACACCCATTCCAGGGAAAATGTTTCCTCTTATGAAGCTGGGGGAGATTGCTCGTTAAAAAATCCAGATTTCCAGCTTTTCTTAAAAATACTGGCCCGCATTCCCTGGGCCACCATCTGCTGCAGCCTCAGGTGCTCCTACATGGCAGGGGGACCCCTCTAGTTTTCCAGAGACCCCACCAGGACCACCCAGTTCACTCATGAGGCCTGGTGCTGGGGGTATTTGAGATGGAGACCTGACACCTTAGCGATCCAGGGGAGGACGCAGACTCCTGGGTTCAGATCTGCTGGCCAGCTGGTGACAGCCTTAAATCCCCACCTGCAAAGCAGGAATGAGAACGCTCGGCTTCCAGCGAGTGCCAAGTCCCGAAGTGTTTGCTCAGCCCCACGTGGGGCTAGGAGCAGGGAATCAATACATGTTCGTTGAATCCTAATGGGAATCTCCTGAGAGTTCTCAGGGCATCATCTTTGGAGGGAGGTATTTCAGATCCCTTCTGGAGCGCTTGGGGAAGGGAGGGGTAGAAAGGGAGCCTGGGGGGATGGGGAGGGGGGTGGGGTCTCCACTGACTGGGGAAAACGTGCCCTGAGTGGGTAGGACGAGGGTAGGCAGGCGGTTTCTCTCCGTTCTGCTTGGGGCTGAGCCTTTGGAGCACAGAAGTCTGGTAGGACTGCACTGTCAGCAAGAGGCTCTGGTTCCCGTGGGCCTTCATTAGTAACCCCCTAACCCCCAGGCCTGCCAAAGCCAAGGTAAGAATGAACACACTCAGTTTTATTCAGGGTGAGGTCACAGGGATGACAAGGGACTCGGCACCCTTAATAATGCTCATAATTACGATCGGTGCTGCCTTTAAGCACTGCCTCTTGGCCAGGCTGGCTCCTACAGGGCCTCTTACAAGGACAAAATGGCACCCCTCCTGGTGGCCGAAGCACATAAAAGTATGCCTGTCTGGTTGGGCAAGTCTAAAAGATGTCCCCTCCTTTGGGCTGAGACAGGGTATAGGCACTCTAGCCTTACTTGCTGCCTAGAACAGGCAGTGCACAAACTGAATAACTGTCCATGACATTCCAAATAGCCTTTCCTTGCACTATGTCATTTAATGCTCACACACTCCCATGGAGTGGAGAGACCATTATCAGCCCTGTTTTATAGCTGAAGATACTGGAGCTCAGAGAAGCTCAGTACCTTGCCCAGACTCACCCAGCAGGCAGAACTGGAGCTTCAGTTTAGTCTTCTGACAATGGGGAAGTGTCCACTGCCTTAGGCTCTGAGTGTAGGAATGTGGGGCCTCTGGGCCCGTTTGTGGAAACCAGTCTTTCCCCCAGATACCCACATAGCTCACTTCCTGACCCTCTCAGATCTCAGTCCAGAGGTGATCTCTTTCTCAGGGGAGTTGTCGTTGTTCAGTTGCTAAGTTGTGTCCGACTGTTTGCGACCCAATGGACCGCAGCACGCCAGGTTTCACTGTCCTTCACCATCTCCCGGAGTTTGCTCAGATTCATGTCCATTGAGTCAGTGATGCTGTCTAGCCATCTCATCCTCTGCCACCCTTTTCTCCTTTGGCCTTCACTCTTTCCCAGCGTCATGGACTGCAGCCTGCAAGGCTCCTCTGTCCACAGAAATCTCCAGATGAGAGTATTGGATCAGGTTGACATTCTGTTCTCCAAGGGATCTTCCTGCCCCAGGGATTGGCCCCCATCTCCCGCATTGCAGGACTCTTTATCATCTGAACCACCAGGGAAGCCCCTCAGGGTAGTTTCCCTCTCTGTGATCATCTTTACTCTGGCCTTACGGCTCTCCTCTGGTTCCTTACTGCCTTGTGGGTTAAGCTTTCTTTACGGCTCAGTCTAAAATATTATACTTCATTTGTCTCCTGATTGTTCCCCCGACTTGAAGGTCAGCCCCATGAGGCAGGAAGTTTGATTTGTTTCAGTCATGGCTGTATCCCCACCATGTAAAAGTTACTCAGTGAAGGATGGACGAATCAGTGCAAGCCTGGCTCTCACTGGCCAGCAGGAAGAGTCGGCAAAGTATTAGTCATAATAATTGTAACAGTAATGTTTAGCACACGTTGTCTCGCCCTTGGCACTCTTGACCTTTGGGTTTGGATAATTCTAATTGGGGTGAGGAGTGAGGGGCTGACCTGGGTGTTGTGTTCATGGGATGTTGAGTGGCACCCCTGGCCTCTCCCCACTAGATGGCAGTAGTAGCCCCACCCCCACACTGGGACAGCCAAAAACAGTCTCTGGACTTCACTAGATGTTTCATCCGGGAGCACAAACGCTCCACATTAAGAACTGCTTGTCTAACATGACTAAGCAGCTTATACACTTCCTTGCAGCCTGCTTGTAAGTTCCCTTTCCCTCCAGAGCAGAACCTGAGATAACGTCTTGGGTGGAGGGAGTTTATCTAGTAGGTGATCCCAGAAAGTTCTAGTTGGAGAGCAGAGAGGCAAGGCCCCGGGCTTCCAAGCCTTAAAGGTCTGCACATTTATGGGAGGCCTTGACCAAATTTCAGTATTCCAAAAAGTATGTCAAAGTGTGGGCTTCTCTGGCAACTCAGCTATAAAGAATCTGCCTGCAAGGCAGGAGATGTGGGTTTGACCCCTGGGTTGGGAAGATCCCCTGGAGGAGGAAATGGCAACCCACTCCAATACTCTTGCCTGGAGAATCCCGTGGACACAGGAGCTTGGTGGGCTACAGTCCACGGTGTCACAAAGAATCAGACGTGACTGAGCACGCAGCACACACATAGTTGAGTGTGTATGTTCCCCTGCATAGGGTACATTAATACATTTTCTGTTTAGTGAAAAACAGCATTGAAAATATATTTTCTAACATTAAGCCTGAGGTGATGGGAAAAAGGAGGGAAGAAACAGAAGGCTGGAAATAGAGCTCTGGAACCATGACACCTCTCTCATTTGGAAGTTGCAAACAGCTGGTCTGGTCTGTTGTTTCCATTTTTACACCAAGAACAACCATCTTATAACCATATTGTACTCTTTTAAAGAAAAAGCTAACCAGCATTTTCACCAGTTTCCATCTCCGTGCTCTCAAAGCCACTAGGCAGCACATCAGTCTCTTTATTTTGCCGTGTTTTGGAGTCAGAATAAAGCAGCGGCCATAAGCAAATGTGATCCCAGACCAGTTGTATTTGATCTCCAAAGCACTTTTTAAAAAAAATTAATTGCCAACATTTAAAACCGAGTTTATCTTTTTTAAAAAAAAAAAAAATACAGACTTAAAAGTTTAAGAAAAAGAAAAAGCCACTCAGTGGTTAAGAGTCCAGCTTCCAATGCAGTGGGCGTTGTTTTGATTCCTGCTCAGGGAACTAAGATCCCCATGAGGCAGCTAAGCTCTCACATCACAGCTGTCGAGCCTGTGCACTCTGGAGCCTGCGTGCTGCAGTGAAGCCCCATGTACCGCAACCAAGACTCAGTGAAGCCAAATAAATAGTATTTAAAGCAGCTACAACACCCAGAGGCTCTGAGAACATGGGGAATGGTTGGCCAGAGCTGGCCAACTGCTGACCCGTTGAGGCAGAACACTCTCCAGTTGGCCATGGTCCTGCCTGGCCTGCTTTCTTCCTTTATGTTACTTCTCTGTCCCCAGAGACATTTGGGTTTTCAATCCCTGTTTGGGGGTTGGAAGACCTTCCAGTCTACTACATGGTCACTCTTCCTGTTAAAAAATGCATTGGTTAGAGAACAGGCCATAAGGCTGTAACTAAAAGATCCATAATGCAAGGGGCCCAGCCTATTAAATATTTCCTTCTCCCTTGGTTAAAAGGCCAGAATTGACAGATGGTCCATAGCAGGCAGGTGGCTCTGCTCCACAGTCACCCAGGAACCCAGGTTCCCTCTGTCTTGTTGCTCCACGTGATCTAAGTGGGCCCCAGACTGCAGGTTTCAGGAAAGAGAGGGAAGGGGACAGACAGGCATCAATGCAAGGGCAAGACAGAAAGCTGCATCATCACCTCTGCTCACATCCCATTGGCCAGAACTCGGTTTGCATGGCCATACCTAGCCACAGGAACTGCTGGGAAATGTAGTCTCCAGCTTGGCTATCCGATGCCTAGTTGAAACTCAAAAATCTGTTACTAAAGGGAAGAGGTGAATTTTTTTTCGGGAGAACCACGTTGTTTTGTCTCTCCTTTGGGAGGGTCAGTGTTTCTTCATGAGATGTGAGTTCCCCCATTCCCAGAGGCTGGGGCATTTCTTGGCTGCCTGAAGAGGGCATTGACATAACCATGCGTTATCTTATCAGTTTTAGACTGGCTAGTACAGCCGAAACCTCGATGGCTTGGGGGCAATGGCTGGCTCCTGGATGGCCCTGAGGAGGTGTTGCAAGGTACCTGCGGGGTGACGCCCAACCCGACAGCACAGCCAGGGTTCCCCCTTCTCAGGCTGCCCCCAGAAAACTGAAAACCAGGGGCAGCCTCTGCTCTAGGAGGCTGCTTGTCCTCAGATACCCAGCCCTCTTGAACTGTCCCCACCCCCATAGAAGAGTGTGACTGGGGCTTGGCCAGGCTCTCAGAATCCCCAGAACACCATAGGGTTCGACTGTCCCTGGGACTGGGGCCTCCTCACTGGGTGGAGAATTCGGAGGGAGGCGGGTGGGGTTTTCAGAGCCTTAAAATCACCACGTGGGTCCATTGTTCCCTGCCCACGAGGCCTCCTTGGGGGCGGGGGTGGTGGAGGACAGTTTCTGAAAGGGACGACAGGCAGGCCTGGGGTCTGGGCCACTGCGGGGGTGTGGGTGTGAGTGAACAGCTGGCTGTGTGCCACCGTGCTTTGTGGCTCTGCACACATACACGTGCACCACGTGGCCATTAGGGAGTGCGGCTGTTCGTGGAGCCCAGTGGCAGTGCTGTGGCTGTGTGTCTGAGTACTTGTGCAGCTGTGTCATGAAGATGTGTGTGACTATAGATGTGAATGTGTATGTGCAGGATGTGTTTGTATGTGTGTGCGTGCGGATACAGCTAATATGTATGTGTGTTTGTGTGTTAGGACTTGTGGGGTGGTGCAACTGTATATTTATATTGGGATTTTGGTGTGTAAGCATATGTATATATGTGACTGTAAACATGAACACATGTGTTTCAAGGTGTGCAGGTGAACATACATTATGTGTGTCATAATGCATGTGAGGGCATGTTTGGGGTCATTTGACTTTGAGCTGCCCCCGTGTGCATGTGTGTGTTTGTGTGTGTGCGTGCAGAGACCCCAGGCACAGCCTGGCATCTGGGTTGCAGACGAGAGGCGGCCCCTCTGCTCCGCTGGGGGCCACCCCTGAGCACCCCCATGTGTCCCCCCGCCCTGCAGCAGAGGCCTGCAGCACCACCGAGGATGGGGCCGAGCCGCTCCTCTGCCCCTCAGGCTACGAGTGCCACATCCTGAGCCCGGGCGACCTGGCTGCGGGCATCCCCAACCGGGGGCAGTGTGTCAAGCAGCGCAAGCCGGCAGGTGAGTGCGGACCCAAGCCCCACCTAGCTCTCCCCGGAAATCCCCCATGGGAGACCCGTCCCAGAGGAAAGCCTGGCCTCTGAGCCTGTCCCCACCCTCCCCCATCTCCCCCCACGGCCCTGCTCCAGGCCACCCCTCCCTCCTCATCTGCACAGGGTGAGGGCAAAGCCCAGCTCGCCACCGCCTGCCTGGCTCACCTTGGGGTCAGTTGTTTCAGATCTCTGAGCCTCAATTTCCTTATGTGTAAAATGACATCACTTCATGTTGGGTTATGGGGTGATGGAAATCACATGTGTGAAGCCAGAGCCGAGACAAGAGGTAAGAGGCGCTCAGTAAACACTGGATAATTTACTTCTATTAATATCTATCTATCCATTATAAACTGCACAGTATTTGAGTTGTCCGAGAACCCTTAACTTCCCCCTGCTAGGACCCGACTTAATTAATCTTTGTCTTTGGAGACAAGTCAATAAATAGTTTGGTGAAGGGCCTGAGTAGCGTGGCTTTAGTTTGCATGCTTTTCTCTGGGGTGAGGGGCATGGAAGACAGAGCAGAGGGGCGCTGCTGGGGGTACCTAAAGCCACTCCTGCCTCATGCAAGGTGTAAGGTTGAGAAGTTAGGCATGGAATTTGCCAGGACTATGTGCAAGGGAAGAATCGGGCAACCTTGTCAAAATTGAGCTCATCACCCCCACTTCAGCATCCCTCAGCCCTAATAGCTGAGGACAGCACCTCAGTCAAGATCAGGATAGTCACAGTGACCCTGTTGGCCCAGAGAACCCACCACATGCATTTTCTGCGGAAGCATTTTCCCTCTGATTTGAGAATTTTCTTTCTCTGAGGTGTTCCTGGAAAGATGTAGATGTTAAATCTCTTCTACATTTAGCAGTATCATCATTGCAAATAATAAAATTATGAGGCCATGCGACTGTTTCAAGGTATCTTTGTTCCCAGAATTCTGAGCTCCATTCAAAAAAAAAAAAAAGTTGCATGTAAAAGGTTCATAACCAACCGGAAATCTGAGATTTCTCCTTCATCCCACTTGCTGTTAGGCATATGAGTGGGTTCTCCAGCCAGAGTGGCCACTTAGCCCCTCTCTGCTGCATGTGGCATGTAGCCCAGCCTCTTGAGGTCTCACTTTCCTTATCTATAAGCTGGGCTAATAATAGTTAAGCTAGGACTTCGCTGGTGGTCCAGTGGTTAGGACTCCATGCTTCTGATGCAGGGGGTGCAGGTTTGAGATCCCTGGTCTGGGAACTAAAATCCCACGTGTTGCGAGGCACAGCCCCCCCGCCCCCCAAAAAAATAGTTAAGCTACTTCACAGACTCTTTGAAGAGCCAGTGAGTTAATCCATGTAAACCACGTCTGTAGTTTCTCAAGCATAGATCTGAATCCATTCTGTTCACCCCACTGCCGTCTGTAGACACCACAGGTAGACCGGGCCCCCCACCATCCTCAGTTGCTCAGCCCCAAGGACAGGCCAGCCTGTAGGAGCCTGCTGGAAGGAGCAGCCTTTTCCAGAAGAGAGCTGGTAGGGGCAAGGGCTGGGGGCCAGGGGGGCGGGCAAGTCAGGAGTCCTCTGAGCTGAAATGTCATTTTTATAACCGGAAAGACCTGGAATTACCAGGCCTTTCTTATTGCCTGATCGCGCTCATTCAGTTACGTGATCTCCAAGACCAGGGTCAGTCAAACAAGTTCAGACCGGTTCTTGAGGAATCAGACCAATTCAAAGAAGACCACTTGGAGGTTGGAGATAAGCAAAGGGACGTTCAGGTGACTGCACAGATGGTGCCTGAGGTTGACAGAGGCCCCCGTGGGTGCTCCCCTGATCTCAGTGCAGGCCTGCAAGGGGAGAAGTATGACCACAAGCAGTGTCGAGTGTGGTTAAGACTGTAGGCCACACGGCATGTATTAAATGAACCCTAAAAACGTATTCCAGTACAGTCACATGCACTCAGTCATGTCCGACTCTCTGTGACCCCATGGACTATAGCCTGCCAGGCTCCTCTGTCCATGGGATTTTCCAGGCAAGAATACTGGAGTGGGTTGCCATTTCCTTCTCCAGGGGATCTTGCTGACCCAGGGATGGATCGAACCCGTGTCTCCTCCATTGGCAGGCGAGTTCTTTACCACTGTACCACATGGGAAGCCCCTCCAGTATACAGTAGATGCAGATAAATACCACTTACATGAGGTACTTAGAATCATTGAATTCATAGAGTCAGAAAGTACACTGGTGGATGCCAGGGGCCAGGGGTGGGGGTGGTATGGGAGCAGGGATGAGGAGTTAGTATCTAATGGGGACAGAGTTCAAGGAGGAGAAAAATTCGGGAGACGAGGATGATGGTGAGGGCTGCACAACAGTGTGAATGTACTTAGTGCCACTGAGCCGTACAGTTGCTGCTGCTGCTGCTAAGTCGCTTCAGTCGTGTCCGACTCTGCGACCCCATAGACGGAAGCCCACCAGGCTCCCCCGCCCCTGGGATTCTCCAGGCAAGAACACTGGAGTGGGTTGCCATTTCCTTCTCCAATGCATGAAAGTGAGAAGTGAAAGTGAAGTTGCTCAGTCTTGTCTGACTCTTAGCGACCCCATGGACTGCAGCCCACCAGACTCCTCCATCCATGGGATTTTCCAGGCAAGAGTACTGGAGTGGGGTGCCATTGCCTTCTCCGGAGCCATACAGTTAAATATGGTTAAGTTGTATGTTTTATAGTATGTGGCTTTTACTACAATAAAAAAGCATTAAAAAAATAAAATATTTTCTGAAATTAGAAAAAAAAAGCACTGTAAAAAAAAAAAAAAAAAAGACTGCAGGCCACTGAAATGGGGCTCAAACCCTGTGGCTTTCTTCCTAGATGACCTTGGGCAACTAATCTAACTTTTCTTAGCTTCAGTTTCTTCATCTGTAAAATGGAGCAATTGGGGGTCCCCATAGTAAGTACTGAACTGAACTGATAGTAAGTGCTTCTTGGGGTGGTGATGAGGCTTGGACTAGAGAATACTTCTAAAGCCCTCAGGTCAGCGCCTGACAGAGTAGGTCCTCAACAAATATGCGCTGGGGTCACCTGTCTTCAGGAAGAGGGCTGAGCCTATCCACCTGTTCCCCGCTCAGAGGAATGATCAGAGCCTTCTGGATGGAAATGTAAATGAAATTTCCCCTCATCTTGTCCCCGGAGGGCCTTCACTTAGCAATAATTGTTGGTAAAATTGTACAGGACTTGGGAAACATCTTAAATTCCAACAACGTCCCTTGGAGCGACGGTCTCGGGGAGGAGCGGGGCACTCCCATCCCAGGGTAACCTAGGAAGATGCCTTTGGTTTTAAGGTTTTTTTTTTTTCTTTTTTTAAAAAAGACATATATTTGAAGTAATTTCTGACTTACTGAACAGTGGCAAGGACAGTCCCTTGGACCCTCCACCATCATTCATTAGTCGTGACTGTTCCTTTCATCGCACTTCTCTGCTCTCCCCCCAGCCCACACCTTCCCTCTGTATAAATCTGCATAGGTATTTGGGGGCAGTACCAGAGAATAAATCACACCTCTCATGCCCACACCCAAGATGCAAGTCTCTGCTGAGAGCTGGCTGCTGCAGGGGGCTGAGGGCCTTTCTGCGCTCAGTCTGGACCCTGACACTGGAGGAGTTCATGTCTTTCTTGAGAGGAAAATGAACATGGACGCAGGCAGCAGATCTGATTTCTCAGAGAGCAGAGTTGGGGTCCTCAGTGCGTATGTTATTTACTTATTGCAATAAAGAAAATTATTTTATTTTATTACTGAAGTCTGGTTAATTTACAATGTTGTTAGTTTCAGGTGTACAGCACAGTGATTCAGATATACACGTGTATATTTTATATATATATATATATATGTATATGTATATTTTCTTGTTCAGGTTGTTTTCCTTATAGATTTATTATTGGCTTGTCCAAAATATTCATTTGGGTTTTTCTGTAACATCTCAAGGAAAAGCCTGGACTAATGTTTTGGCCAACCCAATACAAAGTGTTGAGCAGGGCTCCTTGTACCACGCAGTAGGTCCTTGCTGGTTATCTATTTTATATAGAGAGGTATGTACATGTTAACCCTAAGCTCCTAATTTATACCCCCTCCCCAGTACATCTTCTGAGTGCCTTCCATGCCACTCCGAGGCTGATGGGCCTCCACGCTCCCCTCTGACAAGATGACTTCACTGATGCTGCCTGAGGATGACGTGGTCACGCAGTCCTGAGCAGGGGCTCAAATCAGTTGATTTCTTTTGTTAAAGGGACAGTTTTGGTAAACACACCCAGCGTGAAGAGGGCATCTATTTCTGCACAGATCAGTGTCCTTCCCTTGGCATCAGGAACTAGAATCCATTCCCAGGGAGACGGGAGGAGCAGGAATGTTTCAGAGAGCCTCGGGCCTGGAAAAAAATTGTCATTTGCTTGGAAAATTGTTGTAAATAGTAGTCATTGAGATAGCTGATAAGCTGTCTGCCAGGAGCTGTGGATCGGCCTTTGGTTCTGTCGCCCTGAATAGTGAATGTCGGTGCTGGCCCTGAACACCCTGATGATGGTTAGAATGTCCACAGAACAGAACGATTTTTATTGAGATATGATTGGAGTATTAGTTCCAAGTACACAAATGTGATTGACCTGGTAGCCATCAGACAAGGCTCACGGGTGGAAGGGGAGGGGTGAGCTAACCAATGCCAGTTAAGTGAACCATCTGTATGAGCTGGCCAGATTTCTCCACTCTGCCACGTTGCATTTCCCCAACTCCTACCAGAGAGTGTTTCACTGCCGTGATGCGGGGGGACTCTGAAAGAGGGTGGGGTGGTTGACAATCAGCAATGGGTATTAGGTGGTAGGGATTCTTAGTAATTTGAGACAAATAAAATTACCGAGTTGACCGCTTTTTACACACGAAAGTGGCTGTTTTGTGTGGTTCCTGATAATCTTTGTTGCAAGCCTATGTTTCCAATGAAAGCATTTCTCTTAATCCTCATGATAACTTAAGACGTATTGATTTTACCGCATTTCCTGGTGAGAAAACTGAGGCTCCAAGTGGGTTAGTGAGCAGTGGAGTGAAGTTTCATAACTGAGTTGTTTTGTTTGCAGTAATGACTTTCAAGTCTCTTTTGAACAGACTCAAAAACTGCTGTTTGCTTTCCTTGTGAATGTATTGTGTAATGACATTTGCTGAACAATATTTTGGAATTTGCTTCCAGTTCATCTCTTAAGAGAGTGGTTCTCAAACTTTATATTACAAAAAATACTGAGGGACATCCCTGGTGGTCCAGTGGTTAAGACTCTGCACTGCCACTTCAGGGAGTGTGGGTTTGATCCCTGGTCAAGGAACTAAGAGCCTACATGCCGTGTGGCACGGCCAAATCAACACCAACAACTTAATTTTTAAAAATACTGAGAACCCCACAGAGCCTTGTGTGGGTTTTGGCTATGGATATTTACCATATTCAAAAGTAAAGCTGAGACATTCCAAATATTTGGCTGATTCATGTTGATACAGGGCTTCCCTGGTAGCTTAGTTGGTAAAGAATCCACCTGCTATGCAGGAAACCCCGGTTCAATTCGTGGGTTGGGAAGATTCCCCTGGAGAAGGGAACAACTACCCATTCCAGTATTCTGGCCTGGAGAATTCCATGGACTGTATCGTCTAGGGGGTCACACAGAGTCCAACACGACTGAGTGACTTCAACAGACAAAACACACACAACACATGTCGATATATGGCAAAAACCACCTCAATATTGTAATTACCCTCCAATTAAAATAATTGACTTTTTTAAAAAGTGACAATGATAAACTCACTATGGGGTGAACAGCAATAGTATTTTTCTTAAAATGGCTCTGTTTTCCAGCATACACACAAAGTGGGCAGAGTGGCATGGTTTCACATATTTGCAGTTGGAATACGTGTATTCAGAGGACTGGATCTTCATGTCTGCATCTGCATTTGATGGGCTGCAGTGTCACACGTAACATAGCTTCTGAAAAATTCTACCATACACTTGTGAGAGAATGAGAGTGAAACACACAAGTCATTTCTTAGCACTGTTATGAAAATAGTTTTGACCTCATAAACTCCCTGAAAGGAGCTTAATCCTCTCATTTCTTTTCCAGATGGTCGATTCTTACGACAGAAATTTTACAAAGAATATCCAGGTAGGAGAAGGCCCATTCTTTCCTTGCAGAGGGTACTAAAAATGGTGGTGGGCGTTTCTGGTGTGAGGAAGAGAAAGAAGCCCTGTGGGCTGTCCTGAGAGCTCCAGTCTGAAGCTGCTATGAAGGAAAATGACTGTATTCCACCTGGTGGTTCTCATGCCCTCAGCTGGCCCTTTGGGGATAAGATGCTAGGAGGCTAAGATGCTTCTGTTGTGCAAAATCTCTCCTCCAACCTGAGCAGTCCTCCTCGCAGGTGGGAGCCACTCCAGGCTGTAGGCTGGGACTGGGGCAGCGGCTCAGGGATGGCTTATAGGAGACAAAGTGGGAACTAGGTTTGGGGAATAAAGGAAACACCCTGTTGTCTGATGGTGGGCAAGAGGACTTACAGAAAACACAGCTTCATGCTAAACCTCAGAATGTAGGACTCGATGTACAAAAGCTCCTCCTACTTTCATTCAGGGAATTGAAACATGTGGTTGACACCATCTTTCCAGCCAGTCATCCGTCAAGTTATCCACTGATCCATCCATTCATGCCATCATCCGTCCATCCAGTCTTCCACCCATCCAACCATCCAGTCTTCCATTCAACCATCCAGTCCTCCTTCCATCTTTCCATCCATCCATCCAGTGTTCTATCCCTCCAGTCTTCCATCCATCCAGTGTTCTATCCATCCAGTCTTCCATCCATCCATCCAGTGTTTTATCCATCCAGTCTTCCATCCATCCATCCAGTGTTCTATCCCTCCAGTCTTCCATCCATCCATCCAGTGTTCTATCCATCCAGTCTTCCATCCATCCATCCAGTGTTCTATCCCTCCAGTCTTCCATCCATCCATCCATCCAGTGTTCTATCCCTCCAGTCTTCCATCCATCCATCCATCCAGTGTTCTATCCATCCAGTCTTCCATCTATCCATCCATCCAGTGTTCTATCCCTCCAGTCTTCCATCCATCCATCCATCCAGTGTTCTATCCCTCCAGTCTTCCATCCATCCATCCATCCAGTCTTCCATTCATCCAACCACCCAGTCTTCCATCCAACTATCCAATCTTCCTTCCATCTTTCCATCCATTCATCCTATCTTCTATCTATCCAGTCTTCCATCCATTCACCCATCCATTCATCCTGTCTTCCACTCATCCATCCATCCATCCTTCTATCCATTCAGTCTTCCATCCATCCATCCAACCATCCAGTCTTCCATCCAGCCATCCAGTCTTCCTTCCATCTTTCCATCCATCCATCCCATCTTCTATCTATCCAGTCTTCCATCCATTCACCCATCCATTCATCCTGTCTTCCACTCATCCATCCATCCATTCTTCTATCCCTCCAGTCTTCCATCCATCCATCCAGTCTTCCATCCATCCACCTAGCCATTCATCCTGTATTCCACTCATCTATCCATCCATCCAGTCTTCCATCCACCCACCCATCCATTTCCATCCTGTCTTCCATTCATTCATTCATCCATCCATCTGGTCTTCCATCCATCCTTCTATCCATCCATCCATCCAGTCCTCCATCCATCCAGTCTTCCATCCACCCACCCATCCATTTCCATCCTGTCTTCCACTCATTCATTCATCCATCCATCTGGTCTTCCATCCATCCTTCTATCCATCCATCCATCCAGTCCTCCATCCATCCACCCATCCATCCAGTTCTATCTATCCAGTCTTCCATCCATCCATCTGGTCTTCCATCCACCCACCCATCTGTTTCCATCCTGTCTTCCACTCATCCACCCACCCACCCTTCTGCCCATCCATCCTTCTGCCCATCCACCCAGTAATTCATTCAATCATCCATCCATGTGTTCTTCCATTCATCTACTATCTATTTCTCTAAGAATTGACAGCACATATTTATGAAGGGAAGGGGACGACAGAGGATGAAATGGTTGGATGGCATCACCAACTCAATGGACATGAGTCTGAGCAAGCTCCGGGAGTTGGTGATGGACAGGGAAGCCTGGCGGGCTGCAGTCCATGGGGTCGCAAAGAGTCGGACACAACCGAGCAAATGAACAAACTCTCTATTCTGTGCTAGAGGTTGAGGCTACATTTGTGAATATGGCAGATCCAGTCCATGGCCTCACGCAGCTAATATCAAGCAGGAGATCACAAAATGAATAAAGTCCAAGTGGTTATTTTGTGACTGCAGTGATCAGGACCACTGAGGTCACATTCAGGACACCATGAAAATAGACTGGAATGTCAGGGAAGGCTTCCTGAAGAGGGGACATTGAAGCCCAGTATGAACAATAAGAAACAATGGGCAGAGGATCAGCAGATGTGAGAATCGTGAGGTTGAAGCAACTTGACCATCACAGCAGCCAAGCACGTCATGAGCACAGGGTGGGGGCAGGGGGCAGGCAGGGAAATGTCAGGAGTGAGGGCAGACTACATAGGTGGGGGGCCCTAGGGAGGAGGGGGAATGGCTGCAGGTGGGGACCAGGGGACCTCATTTGGGGGAGAGGAGGGGTCAGAGCCAGGCTGAGGCGTTTAGAGTTAGTTTGGCCGCTGAGCTGTGAGCACCTGAGCAGGAATCCACACACCTGCCCTGACCGCCTGATTCTTTCCGCAGAGGGCGCCTCCAAGTATGTGGCAGAACACGGACAAGGACAGCAGAGGCACTTTCAATAACGTGACAGCGGTGGGTAAGTGGGAGGTGTGATCAGTCAGTGACAGCAGGTGGCTTTGGGCAACCAGGTGTCTGAGGTAGCTTTCATGACAAAGTTGACCGATAGGAGAGCAAGAAAAGGGTTGACCTGTGGGAAGAATGTGAAAATGCCCCTGTAATTTCCAAGTGAACACGTGAGCGCCTTGGGTGTAACCAGCAGTAGAAGTTTCTAGAGCCTGTGACTCTGAACCCGAGGACCTGTCTAGGCTGTGACTGACTTTGTGCTCCTTGGTGATCAGCAGACACGCCCTCTGCCACCACGGGAACTTGGTCGTCTGTCCCCCTCCCTCTGCCGCGAAGTACTATCTGCGGCCAACGCTCAGGCATGAAGAAGGTGCCCTGTGGCTCCACAGTCCCTCGTGGAAGTCTCCAGTGTGCAGACCTGGTGCTGGGGGGACACCGTGGATAAATCAGGGCTCCTGTTCTCAGGGGCTGACATCCTCATAGGAGACTAAACCCGTCAACCAGCAGGACAGGCAAGGCCTGCAATGGTGTCATGAAGGGCGTTGGACAGACAGGTGATGTGAGGCAGGATAGGAGGGGACTGCTTCAGGCGAAGGTCAGGAAGGTGAGCAGGTGACATCGGAGCCAGCATCTGTCACGGGCACCCAGGCATAAGGAGCCAGAAGGGCAAAAATCCCAGGGCAGGAAAGATCTTACTGAGGTGCCCCATGGAGGCAACCCGGGCGGGGACAGAGTGAAGGTGGGGGCAGCCGGCTCCAGAGGTGACTGGGTAAGAAGGCGCGGCTACACACGGGTGTTCTCCAGAGTGAGAGACGGGCGGATGCAAAGGTCCAGTAAAACCTGTATCTTTCAGCCAGTAAAACAAGAACACCCACCCAGCGCTCTGAAAGCTCAAGTCTGTGCGTGGTAAACAGGGCCCCCTGAAAGCAGGCGATATACCCCTGAATGTCCTTGAAGGGCAAACATCAGGTTTCAGGTTCCAGAATCTTCAGATGTGAGTCCTGCAGGAAAAGCTAGAGCCCATGGGGATTGATGCCAACGTATCTATTACCTGCTGATGACAGGAAGAGTCCTTGGAGTGGCTCTGACCCACCTGAGTCTGTGAACCTCACATGGGGAAGTGCGGGGACCGGTGGGAAAGGGCAGGGCAGTGAGAGACGATGCCTCTTAGGAACCAGCCGGCCAGAACTGAGTTTAAACTCCTGCTCCACCACCAGGTGATCTTAGGCTAATGACTTCCCCTCTCCAAGCCTCAGTTTCCATATCTGTAAAATGGGAGTGATGAGGAGGGATGCATTAGGAACTTAAATGAGATGGGAGGGGAGATCAAGATGGCAGAGTAGGAGGACTGGGAGCCCACTTGCCCCCATGAATGCATCAAAAATACATCTGCACATGGAGCGACTCACTGCAAACACACTGGAAACTGGCAACAAGACTCTAGCACAACCGAGGTTGTAAGAAAGATCCACGTGGAGTCAGATAGGAAGGTGGAACCGAGAGACTTAGCAGTGAGTCAAGAATTGAGTCTTAGCAGAAGCTGGCATCTTTCTGGTGCTTCTGGTGGGGGAGGCAGAAGTGGATGACACATACTTGTGACCCCATGTTCTTGGGTTCATGTTCATTCCTTCTTTCTTTCCCTTTCAGCCTGTCTGCAAGAACATTCCTCCACTTTCTGCTGAGCCTCAGAAATCATTGGGTAAAAAATGATTTGACCCCCGAGGTCATGCCCAGCCTGAGAGAGCATGACCCCAGCGGTGTTTGGAGACAGGGCCCCTGGCTCACAGCCCCGGCGTGGCCCAACCTGGCGGGGTGACTTCATGGGAGCCACTCACTAGCTTCAAGTTCCTGCTTTATCATCCTGGAAATGAGGCCCTCCTAGTAGTCCCCTTGACCTTGCCACCCCTCAGATCTGCATGGGAAGAGGTCACTGCCTTTGGGAGCTGTGTTAAGGTCAGTGTCTTGGTTGGTACAGGTTTCTTCCAGGTTTGACTCTGGGAGACATGTACCCATCCCAGATGTTCTTGAGATAAGTCTGCTCATCATAAAATGGAAATGAACTCACCTGCTCACGCGTGATTCATAGTTTTAAGCACCTGATGACAAATTGGATGTGCTGGAGCCGTGGAATCTGAGGGTGGGAGGTGGTGGGTATGATGGGGATGAGCTGTCTGCTCAGCTGTGCTTCTGGACCCCTGGACTATTGGGGCCACATGCATACCCTATCGATGTGGGTCCCTCTGAAGCAGACCCTAGGAGAAGGATGATTTATTGGTTAGGATTTATTGATTAGGAAGTGATTTTAGCAGGAAGGTTCCTGGGGAGAGCTCACATGGTCCTACCAGGTGATGTAAGGTGGTCTTGCGGAGGGGAACTTTGGTGAGACCTGCCCCCCTGCACGGTGGTCCTGGAGGCAGCCTGCTTCCCCTCAGGGCCGGCTCCAGGGGCGGCACCCATCACATGCTCCGAATGGCCTCACACTTGGTTTAACAAAGTTGGGCAAGGGGCCGCATGTTCATTTTGCAAATGATTAAATGGGTTTGAGTCCCACTGTAGAGTTGGCCCCATTAGAGGGCAAGGGAACTGAGCCCTGCTCAGTGGTGGGGTAAGGGCTGCTCCTTGGAGGAGGGGTTGTCAATTCCAGGGGCAGCCTGGAAAGGGACCCCCAGAGAATGCAAGCAGAGCCCTGGGGGGCATCTGTTACAGAATCCAGGTCTCAACCATGACTGCACAGAAGCGGACACATATCCAGAGGCTTTGGGGGAGTGATTCAGTTCACCCAGTAACACCCACCCCCACCTCAGTAAGACAGCTCATGGTGACTGGTGATCAATGGTCAGTCGTTTGGCAGGACTTGACCTTTTGAATTCCAAGAGGGGCTTGTGTGCAGACTCCTGAGTATCCGTATTTTATTTTATTGATTGATTTTTTCAGTTGGAGGATAATTGCTTTACAATGTGGTGGTGGTCTCTGCTGTACATCAACTAAAAACAACTAGGGATAAAACTACCACAGGACCCAGCCATCCCACTGCCACGCACCTCCCCTGAGGAAATCACGGTTCTAAAAGACGCATACACTCCAAGGGCCACCGCAGCACTGTTACTCTGGTTTTAATATTTACTTATTTATTGGCCACGCTGGGTCTCAGCTGCATCAGGCAGGACCTTCCATCTTTGTTATGGCACATGGGCTCTTTAGTTGTGGCTTGCGAACTCTCACTTGCAGCTTGTGGGATCCAGTTCCCTGACCAGCAGTGGAACCCGGGCCCCTGCCTTGGGAGCGTGGAGTCTTAGCCATTGGACCACCAGGGAAGCCCCCCGTATTTTAAAAACAAGCATCTCTCCTCACCTCTATCCCTCCTCCCCTGACCTTCCCTCACCCAGGCCACACTCTTTCTCCAACTAAAAGCCATATGCTCTTGGAAAACACCTGAAGTCCAGTTTAAAGCGGAGATTGATGACTGATGGGCCTTTTTTTTTTTTTTTTTGGTCATTTCTGAGCATCAGTGTGTTCGTATTGCTCAAGAATTATTTTGATGGTTTCTTTGTTTCTGTGTGTGGAACATGAGGGAAAAGCAGTCAAGCGATTCACGTCAAAGTTGTGTGAAGTGTGCCTTTGTCACACTGGCTAGGGGAGGTTTGGACCTTCCTGTTGATGGAGAAGGAAGACGCCTTCATCCAAGAATGGCAAACCCTGCCAGAGACAGATCTGCTCTGCTTCTTGGAGACTGCAGTTTATGTCCATCCATTGCAAGCATGAGCCAAGTTGTGGGGTTTATAACATGTGGTTTCAGGCATCACAGCGTGGGTCACCCACGAAATCCCCAGCACCTCACCTGTCTGTGCTGGAGGGTCCATCTCGCTGGTCTGGACAGCCTATGGTTACCTGAAGCTCCTTTGGGGAGTGGGTAGGGATGAGCAGCCAGACCATCAGGGCTGAGGTCCAGCAGTCTAAGGGACTGTCCCCTTCTTCTCTGGCTATAAGTTGTGGGCACCAGCAGTTACAACCAGCAGAGACTCTAGTGTCAGAAATCTGAAAGGATCCACCTAAAATCATACAACCCGTGGTGCCAGAGTCAGGATTCCAAACTGGGCTGTCCTGCTCACAGCTCAGGCTCCAGAGACCCAGCAGCTCCATCCATGCATATTCCCTCCAGCCATGGAAGCCCAGAAGGGGACACTGCCGCTGTGCCAACCAGCAGAGGGGCCTGAGGACAGGGCTGAGCTCATCTCCCCTAGAGGACTGCCCGCGAGACGGGGTGGGGAGAGTAGAGGCTGGTCAGCCCGTCCTGATCCTGGGCAAGGTACTTCCCCTCTCTTGGAGCCTCAGTTTCTCCCTCTGTGAAATGGGTGGGATGAGATGGCTGCCTTTCAGAGTTGCCGGGGAGGATTATGAGAGAGGGTGTACAGAGAGTGGTCAGCAGCTATAGTGAGCATTCTTTGGTATTATTACCTTGACCCTAGACTCCCGTGTAGGCACATCGGCCCCCAGTTGAGCCCCTCTGGTGAAGCCCAGATGCTGAGACTTCAGTTTGTCTCGCTTCATCCATCAGTAAGTTTCGCTGGTTCATTGCCCTTAGGTTCTGGGTAATTAACTTCCTATTCACTCATCAGGTACTCATTCACTCATTCATACATTCCTTCTATCAAGAAATATTTACCAAGCGCGAACCACCTTTTCTTGGTAAATCCAAGATGCACCTTCCCCCTACCCCCACCTTTCCGTGTCCCCTGGAGCTGGGAAGTGTCCTGGTCGTGACCGCCAGGCGTCACAGCCTGCACGTGGGCACAGTGAAACGTGCGGGCTGGGTGTCAGCAGCTCAGTGGGAACTCTCAGGAAAAACCGAGGAACTGTCTTCTGGGAATTTCTGCATCATCAAAACCTCGGGGATTGAGAAGCCACGTTGGCAGGAAAACTCAGATGCTGGCAACACTGAGTGGAAAAGTGGTTGAAAAGGGTTGGAGCCTAGCGAGATGACCTTCTAGGAAAAATCTTACCCCGTTTATTTCACGTATGTTTTCTTTTATGTATGCGTAAGACTGAGACATGATCAAAATCTATGTCCACATAAATCTGAAAGAAGCTTCTACCAAGTTTGCAACAGAAAGGTGAAAGTGTCATAGCAGCTTAGTTGGTGGTACTTTTTTTTCTTTTAATTACACATACACTTATGCTTGGATTATTATATGTGCTGCCTGTCTTGGTTTCAGTCTGAGATACGGAGGGGAACAGCCCAGAAACTGCCCCTACCTCCTGACTCAAGGTTCTGCCCCTCCATCACACAGCCCCAGGAATGGGCTTGCGAGCCCCCTGCCCTTCTCAGCTTTACCTTGCATTCCTGCCCTGGGTCCTCAGTCTGGAGGGAGATACACAGATGCATGGGTAATTGTAGTCTCTGGGGGACATACCCGGAGCCCAGCTATATTTCTTGGCTTTGAGCCCAGAGCATGGTCCCCTTTGGGAGCTGGCATCACCCCTCTGTGGACCTTATTGATTTGGATAGGTGATGGGGCTGCTCACCTGAGCTAAAGTGTGAACAGAGGTCCCGCCATCCAGGGCATGAGAGAGCTCCGGCCTAGGAGCTGGGTTCCAGAGGTGGCCCTGCTGGTCAAAGCTGTGTGTCCCTGGACACAGAGCTTAGCCTTTCTGAGCCTCAGTTTTTACTGTGATGGAGCAGGATGATGCCTGCCATACCTTCCATGGGATAAAAGAGATAAGAATTGTGAAAACTACTGGGAAACCTGGAAAGGCCTGTCCCCGGTCCTTGGGGCTAAGAGAGGGAGGGAGGAGGCACAGCACTGGAGCAGAGTTGAAGGAACCTCAGGGGCTGGAGGTCCAAGGTGCCGCTGGCAGTGACAAGACCCCGGCTCTGAGCAGCTGGGACAAAGAGGGCCGCCGGGAGGGATAGGAGGGGGGTGGCCTCTTTGGTGCTAGGCCAACGGGGCTCATGTCCCAGCCCTGCCACTCGCTAGTGTGCGATCTTGCACAAGTTAGTCACTGTGCCTCGGTTTCCCCATCTGCAAAAGGGGGTGATGATACTCCAGGCTATAATGAGGAGTAAAGGTGTTGAAATATGTGCGGGTGTCAGAACGGTGTCTGGCTCATAGCACGGGTTCTATAAGCGGTCACTGCTACTATTGTTATGGTTGTTATTGTCTCTTAAGGTAGAAGTGAGCAGTCACAGCTTGGGAGGACAGGACCACATCTGGGCTTCAGGGACAGTGGGAGCCAGAGATGGAGTCCCCCCATGGATGTCTGAGTGCTCTGGGCAGAGCCACTGTCTCCTTGGGATGAGACACTGGCCCCCTGCCGCCCTAGAGCTCCATCCTGCCTGTGCTCCCTGTGTATGGGACACCTCCCTGATGACACCCAGGGGAAGGCACCCCACTTCTGGGACCATCAGCTGAGGCTGTGGGAAGCAGGAAGGAAGAACCGGCAGCTTCCCAGTCAGCAGTGGCAGTGGGGGCGAGGGTGGGGGCAGATCCCAGGAAAACCTGCAGGTGGGGCTGGGCAGACGGTCTCCTGGATTCCACATCCATTCCACAGGGTGGGCAGCAAAGGTCCCCCAGTGCCTCGTGACATGCCCAGGGCCACACACAGCAGGCAGCAACAGGGGCTGGCCCATCCTTACGGGAACTGCCTCTGCTCGGCACTTGCCCTGTATTATGTCCTTGTTCTTAGGGCGACTGTAATGTGGTCAGCACCTTCTGAGCGCTGGCCGCATGCCGGGGCCCTCTGGAAACCCTCCAGAAACTAACCACTTGACTGTGCTCTCCCAACCCATGAGGAAGAGACTCTGGACACCCATTTTACAGATGACAGAAGCTGAGGCATGAGAAATAATCATTTAGCAAGGATCACAGAGCCAGTAAACCAATTCCAGTTCTGACTCCTCTGGAGGCACAAACTTTGTCTCTCTCTCTCTACTTTTTAATCAGGGAGAAAGTCTTTAATCTGCGTGGTTTATGAACACATCTAGCTGTTGAGTTTTGGATGAAATAGTTGATTATGACATTCTCATATCTGCAGCCATTCAGAGGAGCAGAGAGAGATTACGTAGCTACCTTTGGTCTCCCAGGAAGTGCACATTATAGGAGGACTTTCTGAGAAAGTGTAGAAAGGAAAGAACACAGCTTCTCTCTCTCTTTCTTTTTACATTAATTGGTGAAGTCATTGTATTTCATACTAAGGTCCCCTACCTGTTTTTTTTTAATATTTTTTAAAATTTTAATTTGAAATAATAGTAAACTCATAGGACATGCGAGGACAAATCCAGAGAGGCCACCTCCCATGTGGTCACCCCTTGCATAACCACAGCACAGTCCCACCACCAGGAAGCTGGCACCCTCCACAGAGCCTGGGGGTTTTCTCTGGCTCCACAGAGGAAGCTCAGGGGGTAGAGCTCTTCACCCGGGGTCACCCCGCTGGAACTGGCCATGTTCCCAGTCTCCAGGAAGTATGAGAGGCCAGCCCCACTCCCCCGAACCCCCAGTCTGGGGTTTTCTCTCTTGCCATACACAGAGGGGCTGGGGACCCTCCCACAACTGCAGAGGCGCCAGGGTTGGGGGTGTCCAGCCTCTGAGAGAGCTGCGGGGGCCCCAGGAAGCCAGCAAACAGCAGGCAAGTCAGCCTGGCCTCCTCCAAGGCACCTGAAAAACTGCTGGACCCCAGGGGCATGTGGCTGAGGACAGGGACTATAGGAGCCTCGCCCTCAGGGTCAGCTTTTCAGTAAGAATAAACAATGAAATGGTGTTGCTGTTTGTCCAGCTGGCTGACTTGGTCACAGGCCTCCCTGCGGCCAGTTTCCATCAGAGCTGCCAGGATCTTCCCAACCCCAGACCTTTTTTCTAGAACATCTCACAGAGATCAGCCAGGTAATGCAAAGGGAAAGCGGTGGGGGTGGAGTGGGGGTGGGGTTCTTGGGGACACAGTGCAGGACAGACTTACTCATGACCCCAGGCAAGGCCTCTGCATGCCTCCACCTGGGAATAGCTGAGCAGGCCCTTGTGTGAGACAGTGGTGGCACCCAGCTTCAGACAGATTTCTCCCTCTGGGTGTCTAGAGTCTGCTGCCTGAAATTCCACCATCAGGGTGTCATCCGTTGTTAACAGCTTGGTGCTCTGTGGAGTATGGATTCCCCTGCAAAGGTTGGAGGAGGAGACACAGGTGTGTGGATGATCACAGGCTCGGTGGAAAGGCTAGCATAACGCTTCTATAGGCTCTGAACGTTTGTGCAGGATGAGAAGTCAGGGAGGGCTTCCCCGAGGAGGTGATTCTGAGCTAAGTTCCTGAGCAGGAGTTTTCTGTAACTACCACACAGATTCCCATAAACCACAGAAATGTAGCCTCTCCCAGCTCTGGAGACCAGAGATCCATGTCAGGGTGTCAGCAGGCTTGGCCCCTCCAGAGGTGGCTCCATGTCCCTCTCCAGCTTCCAGGGGTGGCCAGTGGCCTGTGCCACTCCTCAGCTTCTAGATGGGTCACTGCCTTCTCTGCCTCCATCATCCCATGGCCTTCCCACTGTGTCTTTGTGTCCCAGATTTCACTCTCCCTTGGTTTGTAAGGACACGTGGTTGAACTTAGGACCTGCGCTAAACCCAAGGTCATCTCATCTCAAGATCCTTAACGGAAGTACATGAGCAAAGACTGTTTCCTACTAAGGTCACATATGCAGGTCATGGAGTCAGAATGCAGATACACTTTTAGGGGGACACAGTTCAGCCCACTTGGGGTCATGTCTGCTAACGTCGATTGGGAAGAAGAGGGAAGGCATTCAGGCAGAGGCACCGCTGAATTAGGCGTACTCTGGCACTGGGAAGATACAGGGTAGGTTGTTAAGCAGGTGCCAGCCAGTTTACACCCTGAGTTTCAACTTGAACATGAAAACAATGGGAAGCCACTGGAGGGTTTACGTGGGTTATGGTCTCATTTGCTTCTCCCATGTCTCTGAGAAGGGCTTCCCAGGTAGCTCAGTGTAAAAGAATCTGCCTGTCAACACAGGACACACAGGAGACACAGGTTCAACTACTGGGTTGGGAAGATGCCTTTGAAGAGGAAATGGCAACCCACTCCAGTATTCTTGCCTAAAAAACCCCATGGACAGAGGAGCCTGGCGAGCTATAGTCCTTTGGGTTCGCAAAGAGTTGAACACGCCTGAAGTGACTGTGCACACACGTGTCTCTGAGAAGCCAGTCTTATGAACCCCATTTACAGATGACAACACTGAGGCTCAGGCAGGTTAAGTCATTTGCGCAAGAGTAGACCATCAGGAAAATGGCAGAGGCAGGATTTGAACTCCAGCCCCATCTGACTTCAGAAGACAAATGTTGCAGGGATCTGTGTCAATGGGAGGCTACTCAGGAAGGAGGAAAGGAACAGAGTGGGATCAGGTGCCAGGCTCACCACCCCATCTGAGAAGAGTTCTCTAATGCTGGGCCTGGAGGTTGCCACGTTGATGCTCTGAGACCCGCCTCCTTCACCACAGCTGATTGGTGGAGAAACAGGTCACCTGACTCAAGCTGAGCCAATCAAATTCCTCCCCCCAAGAAGATGCTCTTGAATATACAACATAGTCTCAGGTAACTTCTTGAGTTTCTCAGTACTTCAGTTTCATCTCTGGAAGTTGGAAGGATGAAAGCAGTATCTTCTTCTATGGCTGCTGTGTGATTACGTGAAACCCAGGTGGTGAAGTCTTTTGCCCAAGACCTGGCACACAGAAAATGCTGGGCAAACTTCAGCCAGCCTTAGTGGTACAGACAGAGGGGTAGGACTTGTGCTTTGTGGAGGCCGTTTCCTATCCTGTCCATGAGGAAGAGGGACGGGAGGGAGACCCAGAGAGAGAGGAGGAGCAGGAAGAGGAGAGGGAAGGAGAGAGTGAAGCCAATACGTTCTTGACAGGTTTTTAGTTTGTGCCAACCGATATGAGACTTGGCCGCCCTCCCTGCATTGAGGTTCAAGGAAACAGCTCCAGGTTTCCCAGTCACTGGCCGCCCCAACTTTGCCCTGGGCTAGCACAAACGGGGTTTTATTTTTTGTAATCAAAGCCAAAACAATACAGAACACCAACCACAGCACTGCTTGACTGGAGATGGGTTGGCAAGCTGAAGGCCCCATGGAATCCACTGGAACCACCTCTGAACTGGAAACCAGGGATCTCCTGCGACCGACCTGGTGGCTCCATAAAGAACCCCCCTGCCCACGCCCTCTGCCACGGCAAGTCAGAGCTGTATTGTGGGGTCAATAGCAAGGCGTCCAAGCGGCCAACATGCCTGTGACTGCCCAGAAGCCTCACATCCTGAGAACACACCCATGGCCTCCCCACCCCACATTCCACACCCACGCTGCCTGCTCGCAGATGGACAGCTTCTGGAAAGTTTCACACTCATCCCAGGAACTTGTTGAACAGGTGTCTTGAGATGGGTGAGTCCCCTGCCCATTAGGTGCTGCCCTGGGCAAATCGGGCTGGAGAATGTGTGAGAGTACATTGGGGGAATTAAAGTCTCATGGGTCACGTGCCAAGGTGAATGCTAACAGCTCTTATCCATGATGTCCTCGATAACCCAGTTGGAAAGATGCCATCAGCTGCATTGACAGCAAAAAGAATTGAGGCTCAGATACTGCAAGTTTCTAGCTCAAGGTCAGTTGTAAGTGGGGAGCCAGAGCTTTTCCTCTACCTGAAATCAACAAGGCTTATGAATAACACTTTCACATATAAACAAGGTATAGAAAGTGGTAGAATGAACCTCTCTGGACTCATCAGCCATCAGCCAGCTACCGTTGCTTCATTTAGACCTTCAACCTTTTGCAGAGGTAGAGTCTGGAGTATTTTAAAGTGAATCCCAGAGATATACAATACCTATGAATCCCTCAGAATGCATCTCTAACAGATGAAGGGTTGTGTTGTTTTTTTTTTTAGCATAATCATAAGGTTATTATTGGGGCTTCCCAGATGGCTCTCTGGTAAAGAATCTGCCTGCCAATGCAGGAGATGCGAGTCTGATCCCTGGATTGGAAAGATCCCCTGGAGAAGGAAATGGCAACCCACTCTAGTATGCTTGCCTGAGAAATCCCATGGACAGAGGAGCCTGGTGGGCTACAGTCCATGGGATCACAAAGAGTGAGACATGACTGAGCAACTGCGAACATGCACACGCACACGTTATCACAGGATCACCTAGATGGGAAAGTTTGTCTTGGAACTACCACGCCGTGTGCCCCAGGAGGGAGCCTGGCCCCTGTTCTTCCACAGCAGGCAGGCAAGTTCACTAAAGCAGCTGATTCCAAAAGGGGATCCTCAGACCTGCAGCATCAGCATCCCTGGAGGAGAACTCATTAGAAATGCAGGTTCTCAGCCCTCCCCAGCCCTACTGAGTGAGGGACTCTGGGGTCGACCTGGTGGTCTGTGCTTTATCACACTCTCCTGTGACTCTGATGCTGGCCGGAGCTCCAGAACTACTGCTCCCAAGGCAGTGAGTCCCTTCTTGCATTGTTGACTCCTTATGCAGGTTCTGGCTCCTTCCCCAAAGGATGCTGAGGGATTGGTCTTAGTTGCGCTGTTTTCTGGCCAACTCAGGAGCCCAGCGGTCAGTGGGTGGGTCCTGGCTCTTCCTCCCACTCCCAAGGTGGCCCTGAGCCAAAGTCTCATCTTCTAGAAAATGCGTGATGACAGCGCCAGCCTCCTAGTCTAGCTGTGTGGTGAGACTAGTTAAGTGCCTAGGATGGTACCTGGTGCACAGCAGTGTTCTGGAAGGACTAGCTGTTCTTATCCAACAGAGGTGGCAGGGCTGGGGTAGGTGGCCAGACCTACACAGCATCACTCATAGATGCTTGGGAAGCCACCCAAAACAGGTCACCAGGAGCCTGCTTCCCCTGAGCAGACTGGGGCAGGGGCAGAGACTCCTGGAATCTCGGAAAGGAGATAGGGGGCTTCTGCACAGAGAAGGGAGTCCCCCTGAGGCGGGGAGGCTACATGGCACTGACGTGGCCAGAGACGGTGAGGAGGAGCTCATGGTTGCCCAGAGCGACGGGCTCTCTGGAGTCTCAGGGAGAAGATGGGAGGGGGCCTCTGAGCTGCAAGAGCAGCGGTGCCTTTGGGAGCCTCATGAAGGTTCCTCTCCCCTGGGGATTGGCGGGGAGACAGGAGGCAGGAACAGTCAAGGAGCTTGGGGGTTCCTGAAGCCTGGGGGGGCAGGGGCAGCTGTAGAGGGAGCAGGAGGTCAGGGTTTACTGGCCAGGTGTGGTTGTCCCTGCAGGCTCTGAAACTTCAGTTAATTGTTAATTTAGGGGCTTTCCTGGTGGCCCAGGGACTTCCAGGAAGTCCTAGTGGTAAAGAACCCACCTGCCAATGCAGGAGACATAAGAGAGGTGGATTCGATCCCTGTTTCAGGAAGATCCCCTAGAGAAGTGCACAGCAACCCACTCCAGTATTCTTGCCTGGAGAACCCCCATGGACAGAGGAGCCTGGCAGACTACAGTCCACGGGGTCACAAAGAGTCGGACACGACTGAAGTGACAGCATACACGCACACTGGTGGTCCAGTGACTAAGACTCTGAGCTCCCAATGCAGAGGGCCTGGGTTCAATCCCTGGTCAGGGAACTAGATCCCACATGCTGCAACTCAAGATCCTGCACGCCACAGCAAAGACTGAAGATCTCATGTGCTGCAACTAAGACCAAGTACAGCCAAATAAATATAAACATTCATTTACAAAATAGTTCATTTAAATAGGACATGGGCTCTCAAACCCTTTGTTTAAAATGAAAACATCTAAGAGAGAGATAGGACATGTGTTTTAAAAACTAGTGGATCTCCTTCAGGGGATGATATAAACTGGGTTCTTAGTCTGAAAAGTGGTAAAGGGAAGGAGTCGGGCTGTCATTCTGCCTCCCTGCTCCACTGGTGACACACCATACGCAACAGAAAGCATCTCTTGAGGAAAGTATTCCAACTAATAGAGTCAGCTGCAGGAGACAGGACTGGAGCGTCACGTGCTGCAGTGCGATGGTGAGTGAGTGGATCTGGGCACTGAACGCCAGTGATACTGACAGCACAAAGAGAGACCACCGGCCGCGAAGGGGTCTGTGGTCCTGATGCAAGCCCACGAGACCAAGGGGATAGGGCCTGAGCCCAATCCAGCCCCTGGATCCCACTGCCAGTTTGCAGGAAATTCCCAGCACAGACGGCCATGCAGCAGCACTGGGTCTGGAGTGCACAGCCAGCAAAGTCCAGCCTGTAGGGACTGCTACAGGTCAGACAGCCTGGGTGTCTCAACAGATAAAATGTTAAGGGGTGCAGGGAAAAAGATGGGTGGAACAGTGGACTGAATAGCGGCCCCTCAAAGGTTGTTGTTGTTCAGTCACCTAATTGTATCCGACTCTTTACTACCCCATGGACTGCAGCACGCCAGGCTTCCCTGTCCTTCGCTATCTCCTGGAGTTTGCTCTAACTCATGTCCGTTGAGTCAACAATGCCATCCAACTGTCTCATCCTCTGTCATCCCCTTCTCCTCCTGCCTTCAATCTGTCACAGCATGAGGGTCTTTTCCAATAAGTCGGCTCTTCACATCAAGTGGCCAAAGTATTGGAGCTTCAGCTTCCGCATCAGTCCTTCCAATGTATGTTCAGAGTTGATTTCCTTTGGGATTGACTGGTTTGATCTTGCTTCCAGGGGACTCTTCAGAGTCTTCTCCAGCACCACAGTTCAAAAGCATCAGTTCTTCAGCACTCAACCTTCCTTATGGTCCAGCTCTCACATCTGTACATGACTACTGGAAAAACCATAGCTTTGACTACAGGTATCCACCTCCTAGTCCTGAGAACCTGTAAATATGTGAACCTGACCTGGCAAAAGGGCCTTTGCAGGTGTGACCGGGTTAAAGACCTGGGGATGGGAGATGATCCCGGATGGGCCAGGTGAGTCCAGTGTCATGACACAGTCCTTATAGGAAGCCGGGGGTTGACGACAGGGTGAAGCAGTGTGATAAAGACCCAGCCAGCACCGCAGTTTGTGAAGATGGAGGAAGGGGTCATGAGCAAGGAATGCCGTGGCTTCTAGAAGCTGGAAAAGATAAGGGAATGTCGTCTCCCCTGGTGCCTCCAGAAGGAATGCTGTCCTGCAGATTTTAGTCAATTTTAGCTCAGTGGGGCTGTTTCAGACATTTGACCTGTAAGAGAACCAAGCCGCTTAAGTTTGTGACTATCTATTACAGCAGCCCCAGGAAACAGATATGCTATGGGAAATGTGTCGGTTAAAGAAATATACAGGACACAGGAAGTGATGATGACCAAATGAGAATCAGTGCATCTCATATGAGGTGAATATGAGTCTCATATGAGACGAATCTCGAGTCAGGAGAGTCGGTCCATCTGTGGGGAGTGGGGGTTGTCACTGGCGGAGACACATGGCAGAGCCCAGGGAGGGTGGCAAGTTCTACTTCTTGTCCCAGCTGGTGGTTCCAAGGGATGCATCTGGTAAATCATTCATTAAGCGGTGCCTTTGTTTTATGTGGTTCTCTAAGACTTTGATTTCCATTCAACCAGGTAAAAATTCTAACAACTTCAAGAATGGTTTCCTGGGGTAGAATAGAATCTCATTCTCTGAAGCTGTTGAGGACAAAAGCATTTCCTCCTCCTGATCTTGCTGATGTTCTTTCCACCAGCAGCACAGTGATTGGCACAAAGAGGAAAGGTTTGTGGAGCTCATAACTTGTATTATGCAACAGAGCAAGACAGAGCAGACTTATCAATACATGGAATATGGAGAGGGGGTGAAAACGTTTGCCTGTGTACACCTCAAGCCTGGTGTAGCAGACGTGGCACCTGACCTCTATAGAAAGTTGCTTCCAGCGAACAGCTGACTCCCCATTGAGGGCTCACTCAGCCTCCATCAGGGTAGACCAGATGCCTCCCTCTATTGGTTCCTTCCCAGTCCTGCCTCATCCCCTTCTGCCAGTGTTTCCTGGGGGTCACCTCTCAGATAAACCACCTGTATTCAACTCTTTGGGTTTGGGAGAACCCAAAGCAAGACACTGAGAAAAACTCCAGCGAAGTGGGAGGTGGTGGTTACCCTAAAATACCCGCATATAGAGAACACCTGTGGTCTTTGCCCATCAATGTCTCCCATCACCACTGCTCTGCCCCCAGCTCCTCCCACTCAGCAACTCTCTGCTGGATGGATAGGTGGGTGAGCTGGGGGCAGCACCCCACTCCCACTGGGGAGGTTGAGAAGGATGGTCTCTCTGTATCCCCTTGCATGGTCTTGGCAGATCTTGTATCCTTCCACCAAATTCCCTTTTTTGCTTAAAATACCCAGTTTCTGCTGCTTGTAGCCAGGAGGTTGGTAACTGATACAGCTGGGTGAAGCTTAGCATTAACTGAGTGCTAACCAGAGCACCGAGGTTCCTGACAGCTAAGACCAAAAGTTCCATGCTGAGAAAGAAGTGGACAGTTCGTCGAGAAAGAAAAGCCTTTTTTTTTTCTTCTAAGTTATCATATCCCATGATGCTCACCAGACTCTGAAGAGTCAACAGAATTTTTTCTGAATTAAACACAGGAACCGTAGGATGCCCTCCGGCAGGTCTTGGCATGGGCTCTACCCACGATAACAGCCCCCGAGGACAGTACCCCTGCTAGTCCATCCAGTCCCCTGCTTTGTAGGGGTTCAGAGAGGACGCCTGTTCTCTGCCTCGAGCCTCTGTGAACCTACAGCGGTGCGACTGGTCCCCCCGGGACCTCTGCCCAACCTGCCTGAGCCCACCTGGCAGCCCCATGGACCCCAGCTGGGCTCACTCAGCACCAGGTAATTCTGACCTCCAGGACCACCCACGAGCTGTGCAGTGTCCCTCTTAGTGATGAGAGAGGGCAACAAACGTGGCCCGAGGTCCCAGTGCAGTGAAGCCCGCAGCCCACACTAAGGGCTTCCCATAGAGGGTGCGATGGGGGCCACCTCTGTGGGCATGACCCCCACCCGGCTAGCGGCACACTGCCTGCGATGATGCCCAAACCAGGAGCCGTGGGCATTGTGCAGCTGCCCCTGTCCAAACTGTCCATCTCCGTCCTCCTCCCCTGCCTGCTCCTCTGTTTCCCCAGCCCCGGCTCCACGTCACCTGCCTGGGAGTCTCCCCTGAGTCACCAGGTAGACTGACGCATGCCCCCTCACGTCCTCACTGGGTCCTGCATGACATTGTGACACATACCGTGTGGGCTTCTCCTTGGGACCCGGGGCTCATGGAGGGCAGGACCACGGCTAGCTCATCTCCCTCCCAACGTGCAGCCCGGTGCAGGCGCACAGTGGGTGCTCCGTGCTGGATTGCTGAACCGGTGACTGATCACATGGGTGAGGTTGGGTCTGCCTTCCTAAGTCGGCTGACAGTGTCTGACAAGGGACTTAAGGATCCCATTAGCCCTCCATAATCTCAGCCTGGCAGAAGGAGACAGTCTGAGCGGGCTCCTGAAGGGAGAGTGAGCCCCTTTTCAGAGGCTGGCAGCCTGATGGTCAGATGTGCAGGTGCTGGCATCACACTCGGTGGGTAGAACTTCTGGCCCACGCTCTTAGCTGTGTGGCTGCAGCCAAGTCACTCAACCACTCTGAGCCTCTGCTTGGGTCCCAGTCAGGTTCCCCAGAAGCAGAGCCTGAGACTAGACCTGGTTGGTTAAGGATGTCATTCCAGCAGAAGCAGGTAAGGGAATTGCAGAGGCAAGGTTTCAGGCCAAGTCCCAGGCTCAGCCCGGCCCCCGGCGGGGAGCTCTAGGGTTGTCCCTCCCCGGGGGAAGGAGCGGGCTTTCTGCCCGTGCTGGTCGGGGGGAACCTGGGGAAGCACATTTTCAGGCACCATGGTCTCGCACTGGCAGGTGCTGGAGGTCAGAGAGGGGAGCCCACAAACAGGAAAGGGGGTCCCAGGGCATATGGGTGGAGGATCCCATCATTCACGACAGCCCCTCTTTTGGGAGAAGGGTGCTGACCGCAAACCAGGCAGGTGTCTTGAGGATGAAGTGAGGGCAGAGCCTGGCACCATGGGAGCAATGCCGACACCCGGCCCGAGCAGCCTCTCAGATGTTTGTGTAATGAGTGAACCAGCTTGCCTACTGGTTAAACCAGGTCCCCTGTGGCTGCCCAGGCCGGTTATCAGAAGTCTCACTGTATCCCGGCTGGCTGCTAAAGATGACCCAAAGCAAGGGGGGGACAGTGACAGAAGTAGGATGCTATCTCTCTTACTTTTAAACTGTTTATTCTGAGATAATTATGGCTTGATAGGAAGCTATAAAAATTATAAAGGCCAGGGGCCCCCTTCACTCAGATTCTCCTAGTGTCACGTCTTCAGTTCAGTTCAGTCGCTCAGTTGTGTCCGACTCTTTGCGACCCCATGAACCACAGCACACCAGGCCTCCCTGTCCATCACCAACTCCCGGAGTCCACTCAGACTCACGTCCATCGAGTCAGTGATGCCATCCAGCCATCTCATCCTCTGTCGTCCCCTTCTCCTCCTGCCCACAATCCCTCCCAGCATCAGAACCTTTTTCAATGAGTCAACTCTTCACATGAGGTGGCCAAAGTACTGGAGTTTCAGCTTTAGCATCAGTTCTTCCAAAGAAATCCCAAGGCTGATCTCCTTCAGAATGGACTGGTTGGATCTCCTTGCAGTCCAAGGACTCTCAAGAGTCTTCTCCAACACCACAGTTCAAAAGCATCAATTCTTCGGCACTCAGCTTTCTTCACAGTCCAACTCTCACATCCATACATGACCACTGGAAAAACCATAGCCTTGACTAGACCCACCTTTGTTGGCAAAGTAATGTCTCTGCTTTTGAATATGCTATCTAGGTTGGTCATAACTTTTCTTCCAAGGAGTAAGCATCTTTTAATTTCATGGCTGCAATCAC
The DNA here is from genome assembly GCF_055505025.1 of Bos grunniens. NCBI lineage: Eukaryota > Metazoa > Chordata > Mammalia > Artiodactyla > Bovidae > Bos > Bos grunniens. The sequence continues at coordinate 10,732,531 of NC_141182.1, forward strand.
CATCTGCAGTGATTTTGGAGACCAAAAATATAAAGTCTGACACTGTTTCCACTGTTTCCCCATCTATTTCCCATGAAGTGATGGGACCATATGCCATGATCTTCGTTTTCTGAATGTTGAGCTTTAAGCAACTTTTTCACTCTCCACTTTCACTTTCATCAAGAGGCTTTTGAGTTCCTCTTCACTTTCTGCCATAAGGGTGATGTCATCTGCATATCTGAGGTTATCGATATTTCTCCCGGCAATCTTGATTCCAGCTTGTGTTTCTTCCAGACCCGCGTTTCTCATGATGTACTCTGCATATAAGTTAAATAAGCAGGGTGACAATATACAGCCTTGACGTACTCCTTTTCCTATTTGGAACCAGTCTGTTGTTCCATGTCCAGTTCTCACTGTTGCTTCCTGACCTGCATACAGATTTCTCAAGAGGCAGGTCAGGTGGTCTGTTATTCCCATCTCTTTCAGAATTTTCCACAATTTATTGTGATCCACACAGTCAAAGGCTTTGGCATAGTCAATAAAGCAGAAATAGATGTTTTTCTGGAACTCTCTTGCTTTTTCGATGATCCAGCGGATGTTGGCAATTTGATCTCTGGTTCCTCTGCCTTTTCTAAAACCAGCTTGAACATCTGGAAGTTCATGGTCCACGTATTGTTGAAGCCTGGCTTAGAGAATTGCATAACCACAAAGCCGGGAAACTGACACGCCGCGGTGTGAGGGCGTGGTCTCCGCTGCGCCAGATCTTGGGTACACATTCGTGGAGGTACCAGCTCCAGAGGTGTTCCATCACTACATCGGTCTCCTTCTCGCTGCCTTTGTCATCACACTGTCCCTAACCCCCGCCAGCCACTAACCCACTCTCCATCTCTCTGACTTCATCTTGTCGAGAATGTTCTATAGGTGGAACCATACACTATGGGACCTTTTCAGATTTGTGTATATTCTTCCCAGATTATCCAAGACTGTGGGTGAGCTCCCCTCCCCACTTTCTTGCTCCCCCTCCCTCCTCTACCCCTAAGAACTCCAGGATGCCCTTTCAAAGGGGACATTCTCTTCCCTGACTAGAGAACAGTGGTTGACATCAGAAGCTCACGTCGGTGCGATACTGTCGTCTCCAGAGCTTCCCCAGATTCACCGGTTGTCCCACTAATGTCCTGTGTGTTGTTTTAGTCGCTCAGTCGTGTCCAACTCCTTGTGACCCCCATGGTCTGTAGCCCTCCAGGCTCTTCTGTCCATGGTTCTCCAGGCAAGAATACTGGAGCGGGTAGCCATTTCCTTCTCCAGGGGCTCTTCCAGACCCAGGAATCACACCCACGTCTCCAGCATTGGTAGGTGGATTCTTTACCGATGAGCTGCCGGGGAAGCCCTAATATCTTTTATAGCCAATGATAAAGACATTTCCCCAACTCTGAGATCTGATCCAGGATTTCATTTGCATTTGATTGTTATGAGTCTTTAGTCCCTCTGGAACTTTCCATGGCCTTTCCAGACATTTCTGAAGAGAGGAGCCAGTTACTCCCTGGATGCCCTCCAATGGGAAACTGCTTCCTCGTGATGGGACTTGGGTTCAGCACTCTGCCAGGAGTCCCCCAGAGTGAAGCTGTGCTCCCTCAGTGCATCGCATCCGAGGCGCACGGTGTCATGCATCCCAGCGGTGGTCCTGGCGATGCTGATCCCTTCATCAGTGTGGAGTTGGCCAGATTTCTCCAATCTAGAGAAATCCAATCTGTTTCCCTTTGTGATTCATAACTGTCTTGTGGAAACACACTTAAGACGGTGTACATATCTTGTTTCTCATTCAGCTTTCATCTGCTTCCTTTCTTAAAATGTTAACAGAGTGTTTTAACTGAAGTATAGTTGATTTACAATGTTGTGCCAATCTCTGCAGCGAAGCAACTCAGGGACACAGACTCTGTTTTTGTATCCTTTCCCATTGTAGTTCATCATCATAGCATGTTGTGTAGAGTTCCCTGTGCTGTACATTAGGGCCTTGTTTTTTATCCATCCTGTGTGTAATCGTTTGCTTCTGTCTGTCTCTCAGTCACTCAGTTGTGTCTGACTCTGCAATCCCATGGACTGTAGCCCGCCAGGCCCCTCTGTCCATGGAGTTCTCCTGGCAAGAATACTGGAGTAGGAGCCATTCCCTTCTCCAGGGGGTCTTCCCAGCCCAGGGATCATGCCCGGGGCTCCTGCACTGCAGGCAGATTCTTCTCCATCTGAGCACCAGGGAAGCCCAATAGTTTGCAGCTCCAACCTCAGACTCCCAGTCCATCCCTCTCCCACCTCCTCCTCCTTGGCAACCACAAGTCTGCTCTCTATTTAACAGAATATTTTATTGAAGCAAAATTTACCTGCAGAAAAGTACACAAAATGGGAGTTCTGCTCCATGAGTCATTACAAAGTAGACTCTGAAGTCTAGGCCTGAGAGGGAAGGAGTTTTGGGTCCTGTGAGTAGCTGGGGGAGAACGCAGCTGGCAGAGGCACCTTTGAAGTTCAAAGACGGGGGATGCTGGACTGAACTCAGCTTGTTTGACAAACAGCCAGGAGTCTGAGAGGTGGTAGGGGAGGAGGCTCGGGTAGGGGAGGGGCCATTCAAACAGCCACTTGGCTGAGAACTAACCACACCCCTTCAGCACCACCTAAGCCGGGAGCCCTGGGGCTCTCTGAACTTTCAGAGGGAGTCACTGAGAATTTTGAACTCTCTATTACACTCAGTGGACATGAGTTTGAGTAAACTCCAGAAGCTGGTGGTGGACAGGAAGGCCTGGCGTGCTGCAGTCCAGGGGGTCGCAAAGAGTCGGACACGACTGAGTGGCTGAACTAAACTGATTACATTCAAAAGCCAACAGAAATTGTACATTTTCAAATTTCTGACTATGATATTCTGGAAAAGCAAAACTATAGAGACAGCAAAAAGATCAACCCTGGTTGCAGGGGGTCGGGGCGAGGGAGGAATGAATAGGGGGTTTTTAGGCAGTGAGACCCTTTGGATGACTCTGTAATGATAGCTCTATGACATCTACATTGGTCAAAACCCACAGAATACAGAACACCAAGAGTAAACCCTCATGTGAAGGGATACATGTATATGTACGGCTGAGCCCCTTCACTGCCCACCTGAAGCTATCGCAGCATTGTTAGTTGGCTGTATCCCAAAACAAAATTAAAAGTTTTTAAAAAAAGTAAATCCTCATGTAAATGATGGACTTATGTGGGGGTCTTCAGCCATACCACCGCCTTCTAGAAGGTTCTATATCTGCCCCCACCCAAGGTCATCCCATCCTCTTCTGAAGATCTTTCAGTAAACAAGTTTATTCAGGTGCCAGGCCTAAACAATTTGTTGGTAGCTATTTAAACTGTAATAAGTAGAAGGGTTCCCAGGCCTGTCCCAGCCAGTGGGGAAATGTCACCCCAAGATGGGCTGGTGATACCTACCAGGGGTGTAGGAGGAGGGAAGGGTGACATCTGTATGAGGCATTTACCTCTCGGTGTTTAGCAAGACCCAAGGCATATTCACTTGGCACCTGGCATCAGGTTCCACAGGGCTTGTCCCACCTGGTGCAGTTAAGCCCCTGGGAACCCCAGCAATGCCCACAGCTGTAGGAAGTTCTCAGCCAGTGTTTCCCCATCACTCAGCAAACAATGACAGTGGAAGGTGGCAGAAACAACATGAGGAGTGCCTGGGCGTGGGCGTGGGGAGGGTGGCCAGAGCTTGGGTGCAAATGGGAGAGTCATCCACATAAGCAGGTCTCACTCGATCCCGTCTCTCCTCCCTGCTTGGAATGCTGTCCGCCCACCCCTCCAGATATCCACAGGCGCCACTTCTCTGCACGTCACCTCTCCTGGCCGCTCAAGTGACAGGAGCCCCACTCACTCTCCAGTCCTCACTCCGTTTGCTTGTCTTCATCGCCTTGCTTGCTCGCTCTCCTAGTTTCCTGGGGCAGCCACAACCAATGACCACAAACCAGCAGAGATTCTCCCACAGTCTGGAAGCCAGTTGTTGGCAGGACCATGCTTCCTCTGAAGGCTCTGGTGGAGAGTGGGGACCCAGCCTTATCTCCTGTGGCTCCAGGTGGTCCTTGGCTTGTGGCCACATCCCTCCCATCTCTGCCTCGGTCTTCATGAGGTCTCTCCTCTGTGTCGTGTCTCTCCTCTTCTGTCTTTTATAAGGACACCAGTCCTCGGATTTAGGGCTCACCCAGTTAACCTGGCATGATCTCATCTTGAGATCCTTATCTTAATTATATCTTCAAAGATAATTTTCCTAAATCAGGTTACATTGCCCAGCTTCTAGGGATTGGGACATGGGTGAATACTTTTAGGGGGCCCTTTACTCAACCCACTACATCCACTGCCTGCAACTGCATGACAGTCTGGTTGGTTTGTAGCCTGTCACACCCTCTAGGAGATGAGATGCAAGAGAGCAGGGACAGAGGTCACATGTATCAGTGGTTGGTCTCCATGGTGCTTAAAAATATTTGCTTAATGAATGAAAGTGGCTTTCCTTCTCTAAATTCTAATTTCTCCATCCGTGACATGATTATATCACTGCTTGTGTGCTCAGCCATTAAAAAAACAAACAGAACTGAGGGTCTATGTAAAAAGCATCAACTTCAAACGAAGTTCTAAAACTAATATATGTATATATACACACACACATATATATATATATGGTGGCCAAATGGTAAAGTGTCTGCCTGCAACACAGGAGACCTGGGTTCGATCCCTGGGTCAGGAAGATCCCCTGGAGAAGGAAATGGCAACCCACTCCAGTACTCATGTATCCCTTGTATTCTGTACCTCTTGTTAATAGGATGCCTTCAAATTCCAACCTTAGAATTTCCCAGTGAGGTTTATTACCAAATATATTTCAGGTGCCTTGGGATTGCATTGAGGTCACCCAACAGGGTGTGTTGTTGGGAGGTAATTTATGGGTCATGAAATGACAGCACTTTCACACCGAGAGTGAATGGGACTTGAAGAGTGTGAGGTTCATTGTTCAAGGTGCCCAGGGCCAATATTTCAAGAAAGGCTGGATGCTTTGGGCTGAGTTGTACCCTTGTCTCTCCAGGCTGGCCAGAGCATCAGGACCCATCACTCTCAGAGCTGCCAACCTCAGAAAGTCTCCCAGAAACTGTCTTGTCTGAATTCTTTTTCCTTTAATTTTCAGCTCTGCTTCTCCTACCACAGATTCTTTTATTATTTTTATTATTATTATTATTATTGGCCGTGCCACTCAGCCTGTGGGATCTTAGTTCCCAACCAGGGATCAAACCCAGGCCCTCAGTAGTGAAAGTGCCAAGTCCTAACCACTGGACTGCCAGGGAATTCCCTGTCTTGTCTGAATTAATTCCTTGAGAGTGGACTCTAGAATCCAATAGGCTGCAGGCAAAAATGGACAGGAAAGCAACTCAACTGGGAAATTTGAAACTCTCTCTTACCCTCCTTTGTCAGGTCAAGTGGTCAAAAATAAAGACATGAGCAATGGAGCCAGAAAGTCAGAGTGAATAAATACAGAACAAATTTACAAAGAAAAGTACAGCTTACCAAGACCCTTCCAAGGAATATATCAACTTGTCTAGTGAGACTGAAATATTTACAAAAATTGCATACACACCAGGCACAAAGTCCCAGTAAATTAAGAAAGGTTCATAGACCCGTGTACAGATACATTTTCTGATCACAAGGCAACAAAAAGAAAAGTTAAGCAAGCTTAAGCCTAACAGTGTCCATTCAGCCATTCCAGGCACAAAGCTGGTCTCTTAAACTACTTTCTCTGTAATCCATTCCATCTTTTTCTTTTTTTTTAATCCCCACAGGTCTGAATGTTGCACAATATCCACTGCCCAGAATCTGCTTCCTGAATGCCCTGGACATACTCGTGCCTGACCCACAAATTCTTGACAATCTGAGCTGGAGCTGAGGTGGAGCTTTCAAGGCAAAGATATTTGCCCAACACATCACCCCCTGCTCACAAATAATCTGTTTATCAAACTTTCGCCAAAGCACTCAGTTGGAGGTGCCAAACCCCGACTTAGATGGGTGGTGTCACTCCCATTTTGTGGGTGAGTAAGCTGAGGTGCAAAAAGGTGATAAGAATCGCCCAAGGTCACCCATCAGCTAGGAACAGGCCTGGGATTAAAATCTGACTCACACCAGAGTCTTGCGTTTCCCGTCACTTCCGGGCCTTTGCTGAAATTGATGGAAGTGGGCAGCGTTGTTTCTGCGAAGAGGGGAAGAGGCGGGAGAAACAAGAAGGGCTTCTAGAACCCACTGGGTTGAGTGGGGCCCACGTGGCCACCCTTGGGGAGCAGCTGGGATAAGTGGCAAACACATACACGTGTCCTGCCCTACAGTCCTTAAGTAACCCCACTCGACAGATAAGAAAACTGAGGCGCAGAATAGTGGCACAGCCTCCTCTGAAGCCCCCTCCCCACTAAGCAGTGGGTCTTGTTCTGGATTCCCGTGCTGTGTGAAGCCAAAACACTTACACATCTCAGTATATCCACTTGGAGGCTGGAACCCGTCTACACTGCACATTCACCCACAGGCTTTGGGAGCCATGTGAGCCCAGTGATGATGAGAGTGACTATGCCATCCCCATACCCCATACACTATGCCAAGCCCTGCCCTGAGCTCTTCCCATATAAGACGGCCCAGCAAATTTCCTCTCAATTTCACTATGAAGGAGGTGCCATCACGGTGGCCATTTTACAGATGAGTAAACTGAGCCTGTGAACATTTAAGAAACCTGCTCCAGGTCCCAAGATTAGCAAGCACAGGAGCCAGCTCTGCAAATGAGAATAAAGAGCTCATAGACCATGCAGCACCAGGTATAGCCCAAAGGCAGAGGCTCCTCAAACTGTCCAGCTCGTGGGGTTCCCTCCCAGGGCCCTTCCTGGGGGTAAGGTCTTAAGCTGTCTTCTCCTTCAATAACAAACTGGCAATCGCCTTCAGAGAGGCCACGTAGCCGCTCCCGAGCCTCCCAGCAGCTCTAGGAGCCTCAGCTCACATTAAACGTGCTCCCAGCATCTTAGCTGACCTCACGTGGCTCCCCAGGAGAATCATCTGGGTGCTCAGGAAAGTTCAGCTTCCCGGCCCGCTCAGTGACTCAGGGTAGGGAGGGGTCTGGTTTATCGCCCATCTCCACCCCATCTCCCCGGCTCCAGCTGCATCTCACGATTGGGCAAGTTTGGGAAACAGCCCAAGCTTTGAGGCCCCTCCGCAGCCCCCGGGCCTTCCCAGGCCGCCGCGGCCCCTCAAGGGCGGGAAAGTCCGGGAGGGGCGGGGCCAGGTGCTCCGAGGGCCTCCCTGTGCGCAGCTCCGCCCCGGGGGTGGGGCCTCACCTGCGGCAGGCAGGTAGGCGGCTACCTGGTAACCTGGGCCTGGCCCGGGAGGCTTGGGCGCGCGCAGCCAGCCCCGGCCACGCCAGGGACCGAGGGACGCAGGCACAGGCGGCCGCCGGCGGGACGGGAGGCTGGGCGAGGGGCCTGCACCCGCTCACTATGGTCGAAGGACGCTTCTCCAGGTTGCTGCAGAAGCTCGCCTTCTGGGGCTCGAGCCACAAGTACGAGCTGCTGGCGAAGGGCGAGTTGGAAACCTTGGTGAGTCCGGGCGCCCGGACGCGGGGCGTGCGACCTGACCCCCACCCCGTCCCACCCCACGACCCCGTCTGCGCACCGCAGGCTGCGCTCCCCCAGCTCGCCCGCCTCCCTCTGGTTCTAGAAAGAAGGTGTCTTCCTAACAACGCTCTGGGCCCAGCGTTCGTCTTTTAAGCTTTTTATCTCTCCCATGCCAACCCATTTTGCAGATGCGAGACTGAGGCCGAAACAGGGTAAATATGTCCGATAAGGGGCACAGGACTAGCAATGACCGAGCAGGGGACCTAACCTAGGTTTATCTGACTCCACAGAATTTAAATTCCCAGGTCTCCCCATCTAGACTGCTATCGGAATTTTTAAAGTTACTTAAATGGGGTCGGGGGGCATTGGTGACAAAGTGTTGCGCAAATGTTTGAGCATAAACAGTAGCAGTAATGGTGGAAATCAGAGTAAGAGTGGCCATGCTTTTCAGTTCTGCTTCCGGCATCTCCAGAGCCACTTTCGCAAAAACCACTCAGATTTGTGTGCTAGCTTTGCAGCCTCCAGAGGACCCTCTAGGATAAACCAACAGGATTCTAGGGCCAGGAGAGTTTTTCCAGTGGACAGGCTGACACTCCTGTCCCCAAAAGCCCATCCACGTGGAGGACCCAGAGAGGCAGCGGGGTCAAGGGGTCACCAACTTTCTCCTTAGCTTGTAAGCGGAACTCACCGCATACCAAGAGCAGAGAACGTGGTGTTTCTGCAGAAGCATCTCTGGGTCTCTGCACTTTTTAAAGTGTAAATGAGTCGTTCAAAAACAAAATTCCTGAAGCGGTCCTCTGCAGGTGCTCATGGCCTTTTGACGGCTGAAGGGAAACCTCAAAGTTAAATTGACTTTTTAATGAATGAGAGCTGTTGGAAAATCTTGACAACGGTCAAAACATTTTGGTTGTATGGGTCTTAAATATTTGTGTGTGTGTGTTTGAAATAGTGTTTTATAGATGAACACTAGCATGAGAATTCTGGTGCTAGGATGGCAGACCACAGGGTTGTGTCTGGCAGTTCTCAAATAATCTCTGTTTTTCATATGTGAGGTGTATGTTAACCATGGGTTGGATACAAAGTCCAATTATTTCACTGAAATCCATTTCTCTCCCTCTGTGTACGCCGTGTAACTCATTCTGTTGAAGGAATTTGAGGTTAATTTGCCAGCCTGTTCTATGTTACTTTTTCTATTTTTCTTTTTCTTTTCATCTTTGACTTTTGCATCAAGCTGGGTATTTTTCAAGCACTCCTGATGTCGTTGGTTACAGCCAGATTCTATGGGATGCCTTGGTTTGCCAAGTACCTGGGGCTTCTCTGGTGGCTCCAATGATAAAGAATATGCCTGCAATGCAGGAGACCTGCGTTAGATCCCTGGGTCAGTAAGATCCCCTAGAGAAGGGAATGGCTACCCACTCCAGGATTCTTGCCTGGAGAATTCCATGGGCAGAGGGAAACTGGTGGGCTACAGTCAATGAGGTCGCAAAGAGTCAGACACGACTGAGCAATTAACACTAACACTTAGGTGTGCCAGCTATGGGGATGATGTATCCTGAATAGAGATGCTAGGGAGAATTTGATCTCTGAACCAAGGTGGGCTTCATGCCCCCAGAGCTTTTCAGAGGGTCCCTTAAAAGTGGGACGGATCTTCAACCTGTCTGTAGGTATTCGGGGGTGGAGGGGCACTCACCTACCTGGCATGTTCTCAACAGCACCCTGAGGCACGTATGACGACTTGGCAGTGCGGGGGCAGTGAGATGGGAAACCCAGGCAGCCAGCTGCGCAGGCTGGCTGAGAAACCAAGTATTCTGTCTCTAAAGGCAGCTCAGCAAACCCAGGGAATTATAAAAAAGTAAATGAGGAGTGTGATGAGGGAGGCGGCCGGCCGGCCAGCCAGGTCACCTGTTTCCTGCCAGCTCAGCTCACAGTCTTTGCTCTTACACTTACGTCCTCCACTTTGAAAAAGAAGCAAATTTGCTTACCGTGATCATTTCCTCAATAGTTGTAACTCTCCTTCATGAGTACTTGTTGTAGGTGGTGTCCTGGGCAGGCTCTGAACCTCCCCTCCACTTTGCCGAGTCACCCCAGTTATAATACTAATTATTATTGAGACCTTGTTGTGTCTCTTCACCCCTAAGTTGTGTTAATTGTATGCACGTGATAGATGAGGCTTTGGAGGCTCTCAGATTGGCCAGGTGGTAAGGTTACAGCTGTGCCCAAAACAAAGTTCATGGCAGAGACTGACCGTCAACAGAGAAATCCACCAGTTTCCAGTAGGAAGGAGAATAAAAAAAAGTGGAGTGACTGGGCAGGGGACAGGTGGTTGAGACAGGGGTCAAGGGAGCAGGACCCAGAGTCAGGAGCATCCAAGGCTGAGTCAGCACAGCCCTTATGGCTCTGGAGATGGTTTATTCTTGCTGCATTTCCAATGAAAAGGAAAGCACCTGGGAGACCTGCTTTCGTTACTGGGAAAGATCTTTCTCTGCCCATCAGAACCTTGGCTAAGGAAAATGTTGGACCAGAAATTCCTGCTTCCTGGATGACTCGGTGCCAACTCAAAGTTATCTTTGACCCTCAGGGCCCCCATCTCTTAACTGAGACTGGCATGGCTCCATCCCACACTGCCTTCCTGGTTGGTGAACTGATTCATCTCCCTGGGGCTCTGCAGAGCGAAGACTAGGTCCCAGCCGACCCGTGTCTTGGTCATTCATTCAGCCCAGATTCACCGAGCACCTGCCCTGTGTCAGGCTGGTGCTGCACGCCAGGGATGGAGTGGAGGGAAGGATGCACACACTCCCTGCCCTCGTGGTGCCCTGTCCTGAGACGGGCCCCAAACCACAGACCACAGCTGACTGTTTAATGAGAAGGGATGTTTAACAGATTCATTGGAATGGCAACGACTAGGAGATGTGGGAAGGGCAGAGTTGATGGAGAGTTCTAGGCAGAAGGGAGTGAGGTGCAAGGCTTAGTGGGAGAGGATGAGGCTGCAGAAGCGGACCCCACAGAGGTTCTGGGCCTTGTGAAGAATTTGGGCTCCCTCCATAGAGTGACAGGGAATCATGGAAAGGTTTTAGGCTGGGGCAGGACAGTCATTCATTTATTTGCAAATGTGCCAGACATGACGCATGCAGTGAACAGAACAGACACAGTCACATTTGAGTTTTTAAGAAATCACACTTGGATTGCAGGAAGAGGAGTTCTGAGACTTACACACACACACAGAGACACCCACAGAGATCCTTGGTGTTTCTCAAAATTTAGCAATATATGTCATCTTAAAGAAACGTATTGGAAGCCCCCAGGGTTGTCTTTTAAGTATTTATTATTTATCTGGCTGGTCTCAGTTGTGGCATATGGGATCTTTAGTTGTGGCATGAGAACTCTTAGCTGTAGCATGTGGGATCTAGTCCCCTGACCAGGGATCGAACCCAGGCCTCTCACTTGGGGAGCACGGAGTCTTAGCCACTGGACCACCAGGGAAGCTCCCCCGTTGTCTTATGTTAGTCATGTCCAGCTATTTGTGACCCCCGTGGACTGTAGCCCACCAGGCTGCTCTGTCCATCAGAATTCCCAGGCAAGAATACTAGAGCGGGTTGCCATTTTCCTCCTCCTGGGCATCTTACCAACCCAGAGACTGAACCCATGTCTCCTGCACCAGCAGGCAGGTTCTTTACCTCTGAGTCCTGGGAAGCCCTTCATATACCAAAATGTGCCTTGAATAAGTATAAACCTAAAATTGGCAATAAACATAGTCACATGCTTATTATGAAAATTACATTTATAATAAGATTATGAAGTACACATGGAGCAACTGTGTTTTGACGTGGCTGGTGACGTCGTATCAGAAGTCGACCAGTGATGTGGAATGCTTGTGTGCGTTGTCGACTGCTGTGTGACATGTTACTCCCAAACGTGGCAGCTGAAAAGGACTTTCTCTCCCAGTTTCTTTGAGTCTCAGGTCTAGGGGTGGTTTTCCTGGGTACTGCCGGCTCCAGGTCTCTCATGTGGTTGCTGTCCAGCTCTCCCCAGGGCTGTGGTCTCGTCTGAAGACTCTCAGGGAAGAAGGGGGGAGGGATTCCCACCTGGGGCTGCTGGTGGGCCTCTGGCTCTGATTGCACGGGCATCTCCTCGCTTCTGGCATGTTCTGTTGACTGGAAGGAGTCTAGGTCGAGCTGGTTCTCAAAGGGGAGGGGATAACACCAGGGTGTGAATAAAGGGAGACAGAGTGATAGAGGTATCTAGAGGCTGCCTGCCACACTGGTGGAAAGAAATCATCCCCTAAATGAGATCACTTGCTAAATAGAACCACACCTGGTATGAGGTTTGCTCCGCAGCTGTCTGTTTTTGTTGGTGTTTTTATTAGTCTTGAGTCCGGTCTTTTTTTTTTTTTTTTTTTCCTGGCTGTGTTAGGTCTTGGTTGCTCCATACAGGCTTTTCTCTAGTTGTGGCAAGCGGGGGCTCCTCTCTAGTTGTGGTGTGCAGGCTTCCTGCCACGGGGGCTCCTCCCGTTGCAGAGCACAGGCTCTAGGCACATGGGCCCGGAAGCTGTAGCCCATGTGGTTAGTTCTTCCGTGGCATGTGGGGTCTTCCTGGACCGGGGATCAAACCGATGTCCCCCGAGTTGCAAGGTGGATTCTTAACCACCAGGGAAGGCCTTGAGGTCCAATCTTCAGACTCTTTTTGAATTTTGATTTTGATAAAGCTTATGCTGGAAATGTTTAATTCCCCATATGTGTATAAAATGGCGTTCACGCAGACCGAGACTGTGTCTGCTAGATCAGGACAACCTGCCCGTCACGTAATCATCGTAGAACTGGCTGGGTCACTTGAAGATAAGGCCTTGTGGAAGGGTTGTTTCTTCACCGTGTGTGGACGAGCGTGCTCACTGCTCATCACCCGTGCCAGGTAGCCACGGGCAGAGACTGGGCTTGCAGACGGCCTCCCTGGCAGCACGGTTGCCCGCTTCGCAGGTCAGACTTCCTGAAGTTGATGCACTGACGTCACTGCATGCTGTGCGCTGGCTCCGTGCTCCCGCCAAGCTCTCTCCGGGCTTCCGAGAAGCCTGCATCCCTTCAGCGCGCCGTGGGATTGTTGTCCTGGATGCAGGTGTGACACCAGGGTCCTGTGACAGCTCTTTGTTATAAACCAGCCACCCAGAAGGTCTTTATGCTGTGTCATATTAGGCTAGTTATTAAAACATATTCAACGTCTGTAAGATCTTCGAAAACTTGCAGGCTTTTGAGAGCATGTCTGAAGATGCTGTGTTGGAAACCCTGCCCCAGACCTAGTGTCATGAGCCTTATTAAGGGTAAAAGACCCCGGATTCCTCGAGCTCCTGCGGGTGGGGTGGCTAGCAGGCTCACAGCTGGCCATCTTCTGCCGTGTCTCACATGGTCGTCCCTCCATGTCCTAATCTTTCCTTCCGACAAGGACACCAGACCCATCCTAATGACCTCATTTTAACTTAATCACCTCTTGGAAATCCCTGTCTCCAAACAGTCACAGCCTGAGGTGCTGGGATTAGGACATCAGCCTGTGGGTTTGAGGGGAAGACAATTCTGCCTGGAATATGAGTTCCTTGTAGAAAGTATCTGGGAGAGTGTTGGGGGAGGGGCTTCTGTGGGCCGTGGTGGGGGGATAGGTAACCTTCGTGGAGGTCTCAATCACTCTTTTTTTTTTTTTTAATTAAACTTTTTATTTTGTATTGGGGTACAGCCAGTTAACAGTGTTGTGATGTTACAGGTGAACAGCAAAGGAACTCCGCTATACATATGGGGCTTCCCTGGTGGCTCAGAGGCTAAAGCGTCTGCCTGCAATGCAGGAGACCTGGGTTTGATCCCTGGATCAGGAAGATCCCCTGGAGAAGGAAATGGCAACCCACTCCAGTACTCTTGCCTGGAAAATCCCATGGACAGAGAAGCCTGCCATACATATACATGTATCCATTTCCCCCCAAACTCCCCTCTCTCCCAGGCTGCCACATAACACTGAGCAGAGTTCCGTGTGCTATACAGTAGGTCCTTGTTGATTACCCATTTTGAATATAGCAGTGTGTATATGTCCATCCCAAACTCCCTCACTGTCCCTTCCCCCATACATCTCCCCTGGCAACTGTAAGTTCACCCTCAAAGTACAGACACTCTTAAAACCGTGTTTGTCAGCCCTACCTGTGTGCCCCAAAGCCCTGGAGATGACCTGTGTCCTTCCGGCTGGGCCGTCTTCACTGTGACCTTCTTGTGGGTGGGTAGCGGAGCCCAGCAGAGCATGTGTCTGATGCAACTTGAAACTCAAGTACTTACCAAGGAAGATGTGCTCCAAACTCATGATTCTGGAGTCCCTGGGGTGAGAGCAACTTGAAACCTCTGGAATGAAGTCAAGCCCTACCCATAATTATTCTTTATAGTTCAAACCATTGAACCCAGACTACCGTGCTAACTGGGCCTGGTTGGTTTACAGCTAACACCCAGGATCACCCCAGGTACATCTCAGAATCCTTTGGTCTGTGCCTCTCCAGTGAGACTGAGTCTGGTGGAACTTGTGGGTCGGGGGAAAGAGTATTGGCCTGAAAGACCGCACCTAACCAGGAGATCTTGGTTTAGGCAGGGGTCAGGGCCAGGAGCCCAGAGCCGGAACCCACCCTGGGTTCCATCCCCCTGGCTGTGTGAGTTTGGGCACATTCTTTGTCTCTGCACATCTGAATGTCTGTCTCTGAAAGCGGGTGTGTGCCCTTAGTGGTTTCGAGGTTCCTCGTGGCTCTTTGTGAAGATTAGATCAGGTGACGTGTGTAGGTGCTGACCCAAGTGTGCTTTCCCTAGGTGAATATAGTCATAAGACAAGAATAAACGAGAGGATGTGAGGAAAACTCGGCATGATGCCTAGCTCAAACAGCGGCGATGGTTTTTATTAGGAATCATCCCTGTCCCGTTGCTCTCTGAGCTCGGGTCGAGTGTGCAGCGAGATGCTCAGGAGCCAAACTGGCTACATAAATTGCAAGATGAAAATGTGGGGCCCCTTCTTGAAAAACGGTTTAAGAATTTCAGGTCGGTGCCAGCAGGGCATTGCAGGCAGCACAGCCGGCCTGGCGGGGCGTCCTTGTGTGAGGTCCGTGGTCGGAGATGCCAGACGTTCTTGCCATTTGCTTTCCTCCTTTTCAGGCTCCGCACAGCCTTCTTCTGCCCTTCACATACTTCTGTGGCTGCTTTAGAATAGCTCTTCCCCAAACGCGGTCTGGGGCCCAGGAACGTGAAGTCTGAGTTGCAACCGAGAACCACTCTTTCTCCATCCCTGTGACATCCATCCTCCTGAGGCCAGATCCTTTTAGTGAGTTAAACACTTGTACTACCCAGGGGAGCTTATAGTCTGGTGGGTAAGACAGAAATTATACTAGTGAGTATATAATTACAAGCTGAGATAAGCCCCATGAAGGAAAGCAGCACATGTAAGAAAGGAGTTAAACACAGCCTGTGAGTGCCTGTAGCCTGTGGGGATGCTGCTGCCATCAGGGTGCAATCTGGGGAGACTTCCTGGAGGAGGTGGCAGGGACTTGGAGAACTGAGATTTGAAGGCAAGCTACCCATTCTCATTTTATTTTTTTACATAAGCCACATTTCACATACGCCCTGGAGGATGGCCTCCCTCCTCTGACCTTGGGAATTCTGTAGGTTGCTAGTCTCATTCAGCGGCACTGCATCTCCAGTGTTAGAAATCCCCCCACTGGGCTGCCCCTTCCTCCCTTCCCTAAGTGCCAGCATATTGAAATTTGAGTGAGTTTTGCCTTCACTGACCATTGAATTAGGCTAATGTTAGTGTTCTACTGTCTTTTATGAACCAGGAACACTACATTATTTTTTCTTTATCCTCCCCCGCCGCCCCACTTCTTTGTCCTTTTTCCTTTTCCCTTTCGAAACTTGTCTTAGTTTTTTGGTTTGATGTTTTGTTTTTTTCCCTCATAAACCAGAGTAAGTTTGCAGAGTCTGAAATTCCTCCTTCACTCCCTCACTTCTTTTCTCTCCTCCTTGATGGGGAGGTGGAGGGATTACTTGCCCTTTGCAACTAATCGGTGTGCAGTAATCAGATCGCCGTTGGTTTGGGCACTCCCGGCCTCCTTTCTCTGCAGTTCTAGAGAAGCTGTGATTAGGAACACTGGCATCCGAGCACCAGCCACCTGAGGCAAAGTCCAGTTTCGCCACCTGCCAACGGAAGGTTCTAAGCCAGTTTCTTAATTCTCTCTTGCCTCTGGGTTTTCTTCTGTCCAGTGGGGTCAAGTGTACCTGCCTCAGAGCTCTGCTGTGGAGTGGAATGATTCCCTGTGTGTGAAGTATTCAGGCAGCATCTGATCACACCATAATTACCGTTGTTTATATACAACAACGTAAGTGTCTTTTTGTTTATTTTTTGTACATACATAGGGTCCTATTGCACACACAACAGGAAGCTCCTCCGCCCTTCACACTTCCCTACAGTGCATCCTGATCAAACACGTTCTTTTCTTATTTTTTTAAATTTTTGGCTGTGCTGGGTCTTCGTTGCTGCGCACAGGTTTTCTCTGGTTGCAGCGAGTGGGGCCTACTCTTCGTCGCGGTGCACAGACTTCTCATTGCGGTGTCTTCTCTTCTTGCAGAGCACGGGCTCTAGAGCACACGGGCTCAGTGGTTGCAGCTCTGGGCTTAATTGCTCCATGGTATGTGGAATCTTCCTGGACCAGGGATCGAACCTGTGTCCCCTACATTGGCAGGCAGATTCTCAGCCACTGAACCACCAGGGAAGTCCTCTTTTCCTGTTTCTTAAATTTTACTGAAGTACAGTTGATTTATAGTGTTGTGTGAGTTTCTTCTGTACAGCAAAGCAACTCCGTTATACATATATATATTCTCTTTCATCCCATTATGGTTTATTACAGAATATTGAATACAGTTCCCTGTGCTCTGCAGTAGGACCTTGTTCTTAATCCATTTTATATATCAATATAATAGATTGCCTCTGCTAATCCCAAACTCCCAGTCCATCCCTCCCCCAGCCTCTTCCCCCTTGACAACCACAAGTCTGCTCTCTATGTCTGTGAGTCTATTTTGTAGATAAGTTCGTTTGTGCCGTGTTTTAATTTCCACATGTAAGTGATATCATATGGTGATGGTCTTTCTCTAACTTCCTTCACTTAGTATGATCCTCTCTAGGCTCATCTGTGTTGCTGCAAATGGCATTACTTCCTTTTTATGGCTGAGTAGTATCCCACTGTATGCATGTACCACATCTTCTTTATCCATTCCTCTGTTGACGGACATTTAGGTTGCTTCCATGTCTTGGCTGTTGTGAATAGAAGCACATTCTTTCCTAGCGGCTGTGTAGGCATTTTAAGTTAACCCATATCCCCAGCTGATGGGCTTTTGGGTAGTTTCCCTCCTTTCATTTTCAGAACAACCTTCTGCTGAACACCTATGGATGCCGTATATTATTTTGAATCCTTACAGAAATCCCTGTAGGAATCTGAGCCTTGGAAAGTGAAGTAACTTGCCCAGGCCCACGCAACTCCCCAAGGAGTTCAGACCCAGGTCAGCCTGGATTCTGTGCATGAATTCTCCACTCCCACTGGCCAGGTTTCTCTTCTCTGAAGTTCCTGTTTTCCCTGTTGTAATCAATTAGTATTGGGCTGGACAAAAGGTGCCTTTGGATTTTTCAGGAAGAGCCTCTGGAAAACCCAAATGAACTTTTGGCCAACCTGGTATTTTATGACAAGTAGTGCTGAGGCTATGTCGATAGCCTGTTTCTCATTTTTGCTCAGTTTTAGCATCTGTTGGTGATTCTTGCCTGAACCCATTACTGTTTAAAAAATATTTATTTTTAATTGAAGGATAATCACTTTACAGTATTATGTTGGTTTCTCCATACATCAACATGAATCAGCCATAGGTATACATATGTCCCTTCCCTCCTGAACCTCCCTCCCACCTCCCACTCCATCCCACCCCTCTAGGTTGTCACAGAGCCCCAGTTTGAGTTCCCTGAGTGATACAGCAAATTCCCTCCGGCTGTTTTACCTGCGGTAGTGTGTATATTTCCATGTGTATATTTCCTATCTCCATTTGTCCCACCCACTCCTCCCCCTCCCGTCACATCTCCATTGCTGTCCTGCAAATAGGCCCATCAGTGCCGCCTTTCTAGATTCCAGGGGTAAGTGTTAATATATAATATTTATTTTTCTGACTTACTTCACTCTATATAATAGGCTCTAGGTTCATCCACCTCATCAGAACTGACTTAAAATGCATTCCTTTTTATGGCTGAGTGATATTCCATTGTATATATGTACCACAGCTTCTTTACCCATTCATCTGTCAATGGACATCTAGGTTACTTCCATGTCCTAGCTATTGTAAATAGTGCTGCAATGAACACAGAGATACATGTGTCTTTTTCAATTATGATTTCCTCAGGGTATATGCCCAGTAGTGGGATTGCTGGGTTATATGGTATTTTTATTCCCAGTTTTTTAAGGAATCTCCATACTGTCTTCCATAGTGGCTGTATCAATTTATGTTCCCACCAACAGTGCAGAAGCGTTCCCTTTTCTCTACACCCTCTCCAGCATTTATTGTTCATAGATTTTTGATGATGGCCATTTTGACCAGTGTGAAGTGATGTCTCGTTGTAGTTTTGATTTGCATTTCTCTAATAATGAGTAATGTTGAGCATGTTTTCATGTGTTTATTAGCCATCTGTGTGTCTTCTTTGGAGAAATGTCTGTTTAAGTCTTCTGCCCATTTTTTGATTGGTAAACTCATTACTTTTAGAATGTTTACTGAACAGCAATTTTCCAAGTTTATCATTCCTGCCTCATTTACTGCCTGGGTGCTTGGTATCAGAAAGAGCTGCCCTAACTCGCAGACCTAGAGAACAAAGCTACGGTTACCGGGGCACAAGGACAGGGGAAAGGGACAGTTAGGGAATTTGGGATGGACGTGTACACACTGCTGTATTAAAAATAGGTAGGGACTTCCCTGATGGTCCAGTGGCTAAGACTCCATGCTCCTAATGCAGGAGGCCCATGTTCCATCCCTGGTCTGGGAACTAGCTCCCAAATGCCGCAACTAAGACCCAACACAGCCAAATAAATAATTTGTTTTTTTTTAATGGATAACCAACAAGGACCTACTGAATAGCACATGGAACTCTGCTGGGTGTTATGTGGCAGCCTGGATGGGAGGGGAATTTGTGGGGAGAATGGATACATGTATATGTATGACTGAGTCCCTTCCCTGTTCACCTGAAACTATGGCAACATTGTTAATCAGTTATGCCCCAACACAGATAAAAAGTTTAAAAGGAAAAAAGAGCTGCCCCTTTCTCCTCTTTATCTAGTTGTTTGTGTATTCGTTCATACATCATTCATACATAATTCATGCACTCACAAATTCCTATTCTTTTAGGTGGGTTAAAATTTGTTACCCTCTTTTTTTTTTATCCTCATGCCCAGATTTGGCCATTAGAAGCCTTTTCTCATGGTGACTTTTCTGTCCTCTGGACATCTTTCCGTCATTCTCTGAGCATGTGCCTGCTCTCTGGCATAACAAGACATTCCAAGTTCATTGTGAACCTTCCCTGAGCCAGCCCTGGAGCCAGCCATTTCTTCTAGGAGTCTTGGCTCTTTTCGCCAGAAGGATACGTATTTATTTTTAAAATTTCTTTTGCTGCACCAGGTCTTAGTTGCGGCACATGGGCTCTGTAGCTGTGGCATGCGAGCTCTTAGTTGGGGCCTGTGGGGTCTAGTTCCCCGACCAGGGATCAAACACGGGCACCCTGCATTGGGAGTGATGAGTCTTAGCCGCTGGACCACCAGGGAAGTCCCAGAAGAAGGGTATTTAGAAATCAAGATCTGGTGTGCTGTGTGCCCATGGTCCTGGGGTGTTACGGCCTCTGGGCCCTCTCAGGTGTGTGTACGTGTACACTGTTAGAGCCATATTCAGTTTTATACTTGTGTGTGCATTTATACATGTATATTTTATGTATTTGATCATAGCTTTCAATCCAGGGCTGGTTCCAGCTCTATGTATATTTGTAACTCCCTTCCCCGACAGCAAGAGTGCCAGCTCACATTATGTTTGGTATATATTTGCTTATTACCTAATCTCCCTGTGCGTAACCAGGCTCCTCACCTTGCCACCCACCTGTTGGTCCCCAGTCCCAGCGGCCTCCTCCTAACCCAACTCTCGTGTTGACTACTCTGTGCCACCTGCTTCCCCCACAAGACCTGCACTCTGAGCACCTCACGTCATATTGGCAGTTCTTTGCTGTCTGGGTTCACACCACCATCATTCACACACAGAGAACACCAACTAGGTGTGATTTCAGGGCCTGGAAAACACCTCTCTGAAACCCATCTTGACCTGAGGCTGGACCTTAAGAACCTCTGCCTCAGCAATGCTCCATGTGTGGTATCGTTATTCCTATTGTACAGAAGAGAAAGCGGAGGCTCAGAGAAGTCAAAGGGCTTGTTGAGGGTTGCTCGGCTGGTAGCTGGGAACCTGGATCAGGGCCCAGATCAGTGAGACAGTGCCTGGTGATGCTCCTTCCACCAGTTTCTGCAGTTAGGGTACCCCCCGCAGCATTAAAAAGCAGTGGGCCGGCCCTTTGAGTTCATTTGCATCCCTCTTGCCTCCTGTTGCTCTGCGCTCTCAGCCCTGCCGCCGTCCTCGTGGGTCCCTCCCGTTGCAGCCTCTGCCCTCCCTTCCCAAGCTGACATTGGCCCAGTCTTTGATCCTGAGCATCCCAGCCTAGGAAGGCCCTCCCCTTCTGCTCCAGCTCTGCCCCAGGCTTAGTCAAGACTGGTTTTTCCTCCTTGGAATCAGAAGATCTTACTCAGGGTTCAAGATCCGACAGGACGCAAAAGGGGGCTCAACAGAAGTCTCTTGCTGCCTGTTTCACACCACCCAGTTTCGAGCTCCGAAGGCAACCAGCCCCTGGTCTCTGTGCCCTGATTATGCTAGCAAACCCATCCTCTTCTCCGCTTGGTTATAGACAGGCTAACCTATTGCTCATGATATGCTTTGTCCCCCCTTTTTTTTTCCCTTCTCAGTCTATTGCTAAAGGTACCACCACTTGGGAATACTGCTGGGCAGTGTCTGTTGCTCAGTCCCTCAGTCGCATCTGAATTTGTGACCCCGTGGACTGTAGCCCGCCGGGCTCCTCTGTCCGTGGAATTCTCCAGGCAAGAAGACTGGAGGGGATTGCCGTTTCCTACTCCAGGATCCTTCCCAACCTCAGGATCGAACCGGTGTCTCTTTTGTCTCCTGCATTGCAGGCGGATTCTTTACCACTAGCGCCACCTAGGAAGCGTGCCAAAATCTCTTGTATTCGTCTCCACCTCGCGGGTGAAGAAGGCGCCTCAGTGATAATGCCGTGTAAGAACTTGTATTTGCCCTTCACAGCTTTGTTGGTGATGACTTCGCCATTTGCCCAAAACTCAGCTCACCTTTCTTCCTCAGTCAGGTTTCACATGCGTTCAGTTTCTGCCTTCTCCTTCTCAAGTGCTTCTCTGTCTTCACTGTCCCTGTTGATCCTCTTTAGCTCCTGAACTTTCCAGGCCTCCTCTTCTCCTCATTTTCATCATCAGTACTGAATGGATCCAGGGCAGCCAGGGACTGCTTGTTCTCCGCCACGGTCAGTCAGTCAGTCAGTTCAGTCACTCAGGCGTGTCCGACTCTTTGCGACCCCATGAATCGCAGCACGCCAGGCCTCCCTGTCCATCACCAACTCCTGGAGTTCACTCAGACTCACGTCCATCGAGTCAGTGATGCCATCCAGCCATCTCATCCTCTGTCGTCCCCTTCTCCTCCTGCCCCCAATCCCTCCCAGCATCAGAGTCTTTTCCAATGAATCAACTCTTCGCATGAGGTGGCCAAAGTACTGGAGTTTCAGCATTAGCATCATTCCTTCCAAAGAAATCCCAGGGCTGATCTCCTTCAGAATGGACCGGTTGGACCGCCTTACAGTCCAAGGGACTCTCAAGAGTCTTCTCCAACACCACAGTTCAAAAGCATCAATTCTTCGGCGCTCAGCCTTCTTCACAGTCCAACTCTCACATCCATACATGATCACAGGAAAAACCATAGCCTTGACTAGACGAACCTTTGTTGGCAAAGTAATGTCTCTGCTTTTGAATATGCTATCTAGGTTGGTCAGAACTTTCCTTCCAAGGAGTAAGCGTCTTTTCATTTCATGGCTGCAGTCACCATCTGCAGTGATTTTGGAGCCCCAAAAAATAAAGTCTGACATTGTTTCCTCCACAGTACCCATCCTTATTAGTGGCATGGGGGTTGTTTCCAGTGCTTAGTTGATACAGGCACTGTGGCAGTGGCTGACTTTGAACAGAAATCATTCTGCAGTAAATGAGTCTGCAAAAGAAATGACTAGAACAGGTCCATTTTCAGCTTTTAGAAAATATTTATTTGTTTTAGGCTGTGGTGGGTCTTTGTTGCCACGTGGGCTCTTGTTGTGACAAGAAGGGTGTTTTTCTCTAGTTGTGACGAGCGGGGGCTCTTCTATAGTTGCGACGTGGGCTCTTCTCTCATTGTGACAATCAGGGGCTCTTCTCTCTTTGTGACAAGCGGGGGCTCTTCTCTCATTGTGACGAGCGAGGGCTCTTCTCTAGTTGCGACATGCAGGCTTCTCACTGCAGGGGCTTCTCTCTCTGTGGAGCACAGGCTCCAGGGCTTCGGTATTTGCAGCGTGTGGGCTCAGTAGTTGTGGCTCCCGGGCTCCAGAGCACAGGCTCTGTAGCTGTGGCACACAGGCTTAGTTGCTGCACGGCATGTGGGATCTCCCCGGATCAGGTATCGAACCTGGGTCTCCTGCACTGGCAGGCGGATTCTTTGCTACTGAGCCACCAGGGAATCTCGGTCTTTATGGAAATCACCTATTCTGGATGTTTCATAAAAACCAAGTCAAGTGATAACGTGGCCTTTTGTGTCTGTCTTCATCAGCATGAGGTTTTTGAGGTCTGTCTGTGTTGGAGAATGTTGTTTCCTAGGGTTAATGAGCAGAGCACCCCAGACTATGACGGCTTCAAGCAACAGAAATTTACTCTCTCACAGTTCCGGGGCCAGATGTCCAGGATCGCAGTATGGGCAGGGCCTGGCTCTAACGGCCGTAGTGGAGAACCTGTCCCGTACCTTTCTCTTAGCTTCCAGTGCTGCTGGCGAGGCAGTGGCCTGGGCTTCTAGTGGGATCACTCTGTGCGGGTCTGTCTCCATGTCCAGGACTCTCCTTACGAGGTCATCAGTCGTATCCAACTGGATCTGGCCCTGATGACCTCATTGTCAACTCGTTACCTCTGTAAAGACCCTGTTTCTAAATTCAGTCACATTTGAGGTTCAGGGGGTTAGGACTTCAAGATAACTTCTTTTTTCTTCCAGTTTTATCAAGATATAAATGGACGTACAGCGTTGTGTAAGTTTAAGGTGTACAGCATCATGATTTGACTTACATCATGAAATGATTATCACAGTAAGTTCAGCAAACATCCAACATCTCATATTTTTCCCTTGTGATGAGAACTTTTAGGATTCACCCTCTTAACAACTTTTGTATATAACATACAGCAGGGTTGATTATATTTATCAATTTGTACATCACACGCCTGGTACTAATTTATCTTATAACTAGAAATTTCTGTCTTTTGACTGCCTTCATCCAACTCACCGTCCCCACCTCTGGTAACCGTGAATCTGATCTCTTTTTCTATGAGATCAGATTTTGTTTGTTTCTGAAGTTTAATTGACCTACAACAATATGTTAGTTCCTGGTATACGTCATTTCGATATGATGATCATGTCAAACTGATCACCAGGATAAGCCTCGTTAGTCTGTCACCATACAAAGACATCACTGAATCAGTCTACATAGTCCTCACACTGTGTGTTTATACCGTGGCACGCTTATTGTGCAAATGGAAGTCTGCGCCTCTTCATCTCCTCCATCCATTTCTCTCCTCCCCACCCCTCCCCTCTCACAACCCCGTGTTTGTTCTCAGTGTCTATGGCTCTTTCTGTGTTGTTACGTCTGTTCACAGGTTTGCTTTTTAGAGCCCACATATAAGCGATATCATACGGTGTTTGTCTCTCTGTCTGACTTCACTGAGCATAACGCCCTCCCTGTCCATCCATGTTGTTGCAAATGGTGAGGTTTCATTCTTTTTTTTATGGTTGAGTAGTAGGAATATTGTGTGTGTGTGTGTGTGTGTGTGTGTACATATGTAGACACCACATCTGCCTCACCCACTCATGTATTAATAGGCACTTTGGTTGCTTCCATATCAAGATACCTTTTTTTGAAGACACAATTCAACATATAGTGTAGCATGCATCAGTACTTCATTCCTTCTTTAAAAATCTGTTTTTTATTTATGTATTTGGCTGTGCCAGGTCTTAGTTGCGACATATGGGCTCGTTAGTTGCGGCCTGTGGGGTTTTTAGTTGCTTGCCGCATGTGGGATCTAGTTCCCTGACCAGGGATCGAACCCAGGCACCCTGCATTGGGAGCGCAGTCTTAGCCACTGGACCACCAGGGAAACCCCAGCACTTCATTCCTCTTTGAGGCTGAATGATGCTCCTTTGTGTGAGAGGGCACACCTTGTTACTGCATCATCTGCGGATGGACTCTGAGCTGTTCCGAATTGTGCTGCTATGAACAGCAAAGAGCTCGTCTTTATTCGCATCCCTTTTTTTCAGTTCTCTTGTTCACAGACCCGGAAGTATGTCCGTGGCTTTCACTTACAGAGCACAGTTGGAGGCTAGACAGCCTCCCACTTTGGGCTCAGACTCCGTCCCCACGGTCATGGTCATGGTCATGGTCACGGAACACAGCTGGGGTTAGGATCCTCCCGCTGGACCCTCCCCCTCCAGGCCGCCTTCCCAGCCCCTCCCCTTATCCACACAAGCCTCTTTCAGCCATCTGGCTGGCTCCCAGGGACACACAGAGTTCCCAAGAAAGGGTGGGAATTCTTGCTAGTCTTGGCCGCAAAGGCAGAGGGATTGGATGCCTTTGATCCTGTTTTGTTTTGTTCTTGTTCTGGATTTTGTGTGTATGTGGTAAAATGTGCAAAACATTTACCATCTTAACTGTTTCCAAGCACACGGTTCAGTGGCATTGAGTACATTCACGTGGTTGTCCAGTCATCACAGCCATCGTCTCCAGAACTTTTTCAGCTTCTCCAACCGAGTCTGTCCCCAGTAGACACTAACTCCTGGGAGTTCCCTGGCGGTCCAGTGGTTGGGACTCAGAGCTTTCACTGACGTGGCCTGGGTTCAGTCACTGGTTGGGAAACAAAGATCCTGCAAGCCAAGTGGCACAGCAAAAACAAAAACAATTACCCAGCTTCTGGTAAGCACCCTTCTACTTCCTGTCTCTATGAGTCTGTCTGTTCTGGGTACCGCACGTAAGTGGTGTCATTACAGTATTTGTCCTTTTGTAATTGGTGTGTTTCACTGAGCGTAACATCCTCAAGCTCCATTCCTGTTGTGGCAGGTGTCAGAATTCCTCCCTTTTTAAGGTTAAATGATATTCCATTGTTTGGGCTTGATCACATTTTGTTTACCCACTGATCTGTTGATGGACCCTTTAAAAAAAAATTGAAATATATAGAGAAATTATTTAAGCCTAGCATCAAAAGGCAGAGAAGGCAATGGCACCAGTACTCCAGTACTCTTGCCTGGAAAATCCCATGGACGGAGGAGCCTGGTAGGCTGCAGTCCATGGGGTCGCTACGAGTCGGACATGACTGAGCGATTTGACTTTCACTTTTCACTTTCATGCATTGGAGAAGGAAATGGCAACCCACTCCAGTGTTCTTGCCTGGAGAATCCCAGGGATGGGGGAGCCTGGTGGGCTGCCGTCTATGGGGTCGCACAGAGTTGGACACTACTGAAGTGACTTAGCAGCAGCAGCAGTAGCAGCAGCAGCATCAAAAGGAAATCAAAGATTTTAAAAAAATAGAACTCACAGGTTTCTTATCTGTACCTTCAGATTCAAAAAAAATTAATAAGTAAAAATTTAAAAATAAAACCACACAGATTCAAGCATTTATGTATCTTCTACAGCCACTTGTAGAAACTTCATTGAGAATGTCAGGAAACATCTCCCCGGCAAGACAAAGTCAGAGAGAGAGGCTGTGAAGTGTTGGGGTCACCACACCTCTTAAATCCCTCTGGGTCTTTAGGCTACTGATCTTCTATGGAATATTTACTGAATGCACCTGCCCCATGCAAAGTGCAACTACAGAGCTGGGTTGTTTTTATTTTGCTTTTTGTTTGTTTTGGCTGCGCTGGGTCTTTGTTGTTGCTCTCGGGCTTTCTCTACTTGCGGTGAGTGGGGACTCCTCTTCATGGCGGTGCGCGAGCTTCTAATCGCGGTGGCTTCTCTTGTCGTGGAGCACAGGCTTAGCAGTCATGACGCACAGGCTCAGTTGCCCCACAGCACACGGGGTCTTCCCAGAGTAGAGGTCGAACTCCCGTCCCCTGCATTGGCAAGTGGATGTTTAACCACTGGACCACCAGGGAAGTCCCCAGCGTTGGGTGTTTTTAAATCTTCAAAACAACCTGAGACAGATTATTATCCCTGGTTATAGGGCTGGTCAGTGACTGAGGAGGATTTGAACCCAGGTCTGTGCAATTCCAACCTCCATGCCCCTTCTGTTGCTCTGTGCATCTTCCCGCTCTTGAGTTACCTAAATGTGGCTAAACAACCCAAGTGACATCACCATCATTGTTATTCCAGCCATGTGCCAGAGGCCTGGTCCCTGGGGCAGGTATGGACCTGCATTTCCTAGGGGTTTATGGGAGGTCTGGACCATGTCACATCCTGTCTAGGCACACATATGTTTGATTCCAAAAAAAAAAGGCAGGATGAGGGTAGCTAGCCAGCATCACCCCTGTTTTGCAGATGAGCAAACTCTGATCAGTCAGGGAGATTGTCATCTGCCCGAGGAGATGTGCTGGCAAGCGGAGCTGGAGCATCTCCTGGGCAGCACTGATGGTGAGGGTAAGCAGAGCCTTGCGGCCGAGAGCGGGTGTCTAGTCATCCATCCTGTGGGGCTAAGTACATGTGCACAGGCACTGATGTCATGGGCTCCAGCTCATGAGTGTCCATGGAGCAGCCTCTGGGCACCAGGTGCTGGACCCGCCTTCTGGAGGGGCTGAGTTGTGAGCAGAGGGAGGCATTTAAGTGATAGTCACTTGCTGGTCATTATGCATGTGACCGTGGTGTAGGCGCCATCAAGGGGACGTCCAGGGTGCTGAGAGGGTAGAGCAGGTGGCTGTCTGGTCTGAGATGTCAGGACAAGACAGTCCTTGACCTCTGAAGTGAGACTTCTTGCCCTCAGCAGTATAGACCTTTCTGTTCCAAGTCATTCCTTGTAAGGTACTTGACCGCATACCTGGCCTCTACCCACTAGATGCCAGTACCACCCCTGCTTCAGTTATGAGGACTAAACACATCTCCAAGCACTAACAAAGTCCCCCAGGGGGAAAACTGCCCTTGGTCGAGATCCCTTGATTTTATGTTTGGTTTGGCAGCCGGGAAAATGTGCCATCTTCAGCAGGGGCACTGGAGTAGCACACTCCTGGGGGTCACGGGACTCCTCCAGTGGGCAGGGGATTTTTAGCTAGGTATACTGCTGCCCCTCCCAGACCAGGAACACAGGGAGGGTGGGTGCGAGGTGGGGGTCTGCTGCAGCCATTTTGGAGACAGTAGGGTTCTGTCCTGAGAGCAACTGGAATCTATCCAAATGTTTCCAACATGGGATATGTGTATGTTTGTGAGAGAGAGAAAGAGAGAGACAGAAAGACAGAGAGGAGAAGGTGGAGGAGAGGGCTGGATTTATACATTCAGGGTTGCTTGAGCTGCTGCCTAAAAAGTGAATTGGGTGTGGTTGGTCGTGGCCAGACAGAAATGGTAAGCTAGGGAACAGCCAGGCAGGAAGTTCCTGTAACCCCAGGACTGCCTCCATCTGTGGTGTGAGCAAGAATTAAGCCCTCGATTTGGTACACTTGAACCAGGTCTTGAGAGCAGACAAAACATCCTGTCTCGGGCTGTGATGTACATTTCTCCAGGAGGTGGATCTCGCACAGTGAAGATGGTGAGGTCGACTTATGGAGAGAGTCGGGGGAGTGGTACGTGTAATAATCCTTGGTTGCTTCCTGGTCGTTGGCACAGTGAGAAGCAACCCCAGGAAGTGGGTGTGGTCAGCAGCCCATTTCTGAGCAAATGGGGCCTTTGGGACATGAGGGGCAGGGAGCAGTTTGGCATGAAGTAAAAGGGGGACTTGCTGTCTCTATTTCAGATGAAGGAAGAGGCTGTTAGGCAGAGCCTCTCCCCTTCCTCCTTCCCTGTGCCAACTACCTGGTGAAAAGGAAAAGATGATTATCTAGTCCTGGGTGTCAGAATACTAGGAATAAGTTTGCAAAAATACTCACCATTCTCCTATCTGAGGTTACCATGTCCTCCCGTGCCCTTCAGGTCTTTCACGTGGCTTCTTCCCAGACCTGCTGGGCACCCAGACCTCAACTGGGTTTCCCCCTTTTCTTCAGTTCAGTTCAGTCGCTCAGTCGTGTCCGACTCTTTGCAACCCCATGAACCACAGCACGCCAGGCCTCCCTGTCCATCACCATCTCCCGGAGTTCACTCAAACTCATGTGCATCGAGTCTCGGTGATGCCATCCAGCCATCTCATCCTCTGTCGTCCCCTTCTCCTCCTGCCCCCAATCCCTCCCAGCATCAAGGTCTTTTCCAATGAGTCAACTCTTCACATGAGGTGGCCAAAGTACTGGAGTTTCAGCCTCAGCATCAGTCCTTCCAATGAACACTCAGAACTAATCTCCTTTAGGGTGGACTGGTTGGATCTCCTTGCAGTCCAAGGGACTCTCAAGAGTCTTCTCCAACACCACACTTCAAAAGCATCAATTCTTCGGCGCTCAGCCTTCTTCACAATCCAACTCTCACATCCATACATGACCACTGGAAAAACCATAGCCTTGACTAGATGGACCTTTGTTGGCAAACTAATGTCTCTGCTTTTGAATATGCTATCTAGGTTGGTCATAACTTTCCTTCCAAGGAGTAAGCATCTTTTAATTTCATGGCTGCGATCACCATCTGCAGTGATTTTGGAGCCCCAAAAGATAAAGTCTTAGGTTATTGCAAATGTCTCCCAAAACAGGCCATGATACCACCAGTCACCATCAGGAACCATTCTCTGTGGTTCAGTGCCTTCTTAACTGAGAATCCCAGAAGTTCAAGGTCCAGGGTTCTAAATCTGTAAATTGTTGCCCTGCTCTGTCAGCTTTGGGATTTTCCATTCAGTAAAATAAATTTGTTTGAAAACAGATGTGTCAATAACAGCCAACAGTTGGAAACAATCCATCAGCAGTAAAACAGAAAAATAAATTGTGCCATGCTTATTTGGTGGAATACTGTGCAGCCATGAAGAATTAGCGAACCATCACCACACACACCATCATGCATGAATCTAACTAATAACCTTGAGTCAAAGAACCCAAACACAAAAGCATATATATTGCATGTTACCATTTGCACAGAGTTCAAACCCCAGCAAAATACATCTCCTGGGGGCTGTTTATGTTAATGTGTGTTTCTCAATTTGGAGGCTGGTTATATGGGTCAGTGTGTAAAAATCTGAACTATACACTTCAGATCTGCACCCTTTCTCTTTGTATGTTATATTTTAAAAAGACATATCCATATAAGACCAGTGCACCTAAGAGCAATCCTACTTCTTTTTTTTCCTCACAGATTGATGGACAAAATGACTTGAAAGCTATCGAGAAAGAGAAGACAGTGGTGGCTCTGGAACCCAAGGAAGCAAGCAAATGCCACAGAGAGGACCTAGCCAAAGCATTTTACGTAAGAACTGAGTTTGTCTCTGAGGCCTGGGGCTGTGGGGTTTTCAGATTAAGAGGAAAGCGGCTCAAGGTCCTGAAAATGGCTTCACAGTCCTGAGCTATGACACATTGTTATCATCACTGTTAGAAAATACTCCTGCTGTTGAATGGTTCTGCTTCCCCACCAGGAAGGGCGCCCACACTGATGGCCATGAGCCCTGGAAGCCCTTCCTGGTGGCCACGGTCCTCCCAGTGTTCTGTGCCTGTCTTTCTCTCTCTCTTTTCTCTTCAGTTTTAGTTAGAAGATAGTTACTTGACAATGCTGTGTTGGTTTCTGCCATATAACACCCTGAATCAGCTATAAGTATAAATATCTCCCCTCCCTCTTGAGGAGAGACAGAGAGTGTCTCAGGGGACCCCCAAGTTTCCATAGCAGCTCAGTCAGAGTTGAATCCGGGTGTTTTGACATTCAAGCTTAAACTCTTCACCACCTGCCATTCCCACCTCTCATGTTTTATAATTCATGGTGTTGCCAGTGACCGAAACCAGCTTCTCGCCAGTTTCTTCTGGTGCATTTGGGTTCCTGGCCAGGGCAAGACAAAAGCCAAACTGAAGACCACTTCCGTTCCATGAGGGTCCCCTGTGAGGCTGAAGGAGTTAGCTTGCTTTATGATTTCGGTTATCTTGACTTAGCTGAGCAAACATGGGGGGGGTGTGTGTGTGTGTGTGTTGACTCATAACCCACCACACTTTGGGAAAGCCAATAGAAGTCCACGAACGAAAGCTCACATACCACAGTTTCCAAGAAGCTGGAGGTCACTGTTTCAGGCCAGCCTTTCCTTGAGAATACTCAGAAGCCCATCTAAATTCAAGTCCCACTTGTTAGCATTTGGAGAGGGGAAGGAAATATGTTTTCCTTGCCAAGACATTTTCCCCTACCTAGGAAAAAAGCGTGATTTTCTTGCTCTATTCAAAAGAATCTAGAAATCAGTCCAGCCTTCCCATCACCTCAACCATCTGGTGGAACTTTTTTGCTTTGTTTCTGTACTATTTATTTATTTTTGGCTGCACTGGGTCTTCATTGCAACACACAGGCTTAGCTGCCCGCAGCGTGTGGAATCTTAGCTTCCCGACCAAAGATCAAACTAGTGTCCTCTGCATTGGTAGGCGGATTCTCAACCACTGGACCGGGGAAGTCCCTCGTAGAGCTTTCTTATCCACTTTTTAAAGACAGTGAAGCTTTTGTTGCCACCAGGACAACAAAGTTTCCTTACATGGTTATTGACTCTTAAATTCACTATATTTAATGTCAGTTTGTATAAACAGCTTGAAATTGTATCTGGCACAAGGCATGCATGATGGAATCATGTAGCTTTTTTTGTTTCTAAGGGCAGGCCTTTTTTCTTTGTTTCAAGGCAAAATACACAACCTAAAAATTACCATCTAACTACTTTTAAGTGTACAGTTCCAAAGTGTTAAGTACCTTCACGTTGTCGTACAACCCATTTCCACAGCTCTTTCCCTCTTGCAAAGCTGAAACTTCCATGTTGGTGGTGAATAATATTCCTGTGTGTGTGTATGTCTGTGTGTCTGTACCACACTTTCCTTATCCATTCACCCATTGATGGACACTCGGGTCACGTCCACCTTTGGCTGTTGTGAATAATGCTGCTACAAACATGGATAGACAGATACCTCACTGAGACTGGTTTCCAATTCTCTTGATACGTACCAGTATCAAGAAAGTAGTGGAACCAGTAGTGGAATTGCCAGATTGTATGGTGGTTCTATTTTTAATTTTTGGAGGTACTTCCACATGGCAGCTGCACCATTTGACCGTCCCAGACTCATCTTCCTTAAGATGAAAATGTAAGTGTTCCTGCATCTCCAGGTGTCCATGCTATAATCGCAGACCCTGAAATGTAGACCCAAGGCTGTCTTCTCTGTAGTATCTGTAGGGCGGAAGTGCGGGTTCATTGAAAAAGAATGAGATTGTAGGTCTCCTACTGTCTCTGCCCATTTGCTTGGGGTTTCTGAGCTGGTCCCCTCTCCTCTGTGGGCAGCCCATTTTCCTTAATCATCGTGGAAGTGGCTGGCTTCTAGAGTGGGAATCCTGTGACGTGGGCTCCTTGATCTTTACCTGCCCGTCCTTCTCCCTCCAGGTAGATTTACAGAATGGGCTGTCAGAGTTCTCAGTGACGCAGCGCAGGCTGGTCCATGGCTGGAATGAGTTTGTTGCTGATAACACGGAACCTGTGTGGAAGAAATATCTCGATCAGGTGGGATGATGGCCATCATTCTGTGCATTAACCAGTGTAACCCTGGGGGTGAGGAAGGGAGCCGCCGTTCATTGTGTAACTGTGGATTGAGGGTGTCCGTCGACGAGTCTCAGCACATAGAACAGCTATACTACAAGGTCAAAGAAGGCTTGCCCCTTTCAGGCTGCTCCTAGCTGAGAGATGGACTCACTAACTACCATGGCGGCCACAGTCACGAATAATAGTCTTTCCATTCATAGAGGTAACCATGTGCCAGGCACCATGCTGAGTAAATAAGTAAACACCAACTTACTCTTCCTCTAGATCCCTGCTTTGAGATGTGGTGGTTTAGTCGCTAAGTCATATCCAACTCTTGCGACCCCATGGACTGTAGCCCACCAGGCTCCTCTGTCCATGGGATTTTCCAGGCAAGAATACTGGAGCAGGCTCCCATTTCCTCTTCCAGGGCATCTTCCCAACCCAGGGACCAAACCCAGGTCTCCTGCATTATAGGCAGATTCTTTACCTACTGAGGACAGTGCAATACAGAGAAGCTGAAACATTCCCAGGTTGTGTAGGGCTGCCAGATTTAGCCAATAAATTTACAGATGTCTGTTACATTTGAAATTCAGATAGATAAGCAAAGGAGAGTTTTTTAGTGTATGTTCCAAATGTCGCATGGGACCTACTTGTACTTAAATTTTTTAAAAGTTCCTTGTTTCTCTGAAGTTCACATTTAACTGAGTGTCCTGTAGTCTACCTGGCAGCCAGGGTCCAGAGTCCTGCAGTGTTAAGTGTTTCTGCTGGGAAGTGAAGCCAGGCAGCTGGCTCCAGAGCCCCTGGCCCTCTTAGCCTTTGCCACTGGTGCTGAATACATGTTGTATCAGTCAAATGCCTGGAAGCCACGGGAAAGAAGGGGAAAAAAATTGAAATAGATCCTGCTGCAAGTTCCAGTATAGAAATCAACACCCCACCACCCAGGACCAGCTCAGAAAGCTCCAGTTAACAGGCAGAATTTCCCAGATACCTGAAGCCACGGTTACCTCAGTTTCCCCTCCCTGGCTTTTACACCCTCTCCCATTCCTGACACCTCCCTCTCAGTCAAGCTCAGGAATACCCCAGGCTTCTGCTGCCCTCCCATGGCTCATGTTTAAGGCTTCCTTGATTGGTCAGATCAGGGACCAATCACAGCCCTCCTTGTAGCATCCTCACTCTCCTTTCTCCTCTGGTCCCCACCCTGCTCATTGGTTAGTTCTTAGTGCCCTAGAGATGTCATTCATTGACACATTCTGGCACCAGAAGAGGCTTCTAGGTATGCAGGTGACTCTGGCCAACCCAGAAATTTCCTGGAATGCCAGTGTTGGGAAGAGACAGCAGAGGCTCCTGGAAGTTGAAGTTCAGGGAAGGAGGCTGACACATGGGCTGTGGGGGACCTTCTCCCTTCTGAAGCCCGGCCTTGGTCACTTCTGCCCCGGCTGCCCCTTCCACTAGGCCCTGCTCACCTAGCCTCTGCCGGCTAACACCTCACACCCAGGGCTGTCATCCAGCCTCCAGCCAGGACCTTTCCAGGAATGAAATCTCTTCAGTTTGTAAGAGCAGGAAACATGCTTATTCATCTTAACCTCATCGGTTCAAGGATCCATCTCAGGGTATCCCTGTGGGATTGGAAGGCAGCTTCTGATGGCCGTGTTTTCTAGCCCTCGACAAGCACAGGAAGTCCATGTGCCCTCACTTATTAATTCTTTGTGTTCATTGAGCACTTGCTCCATGCCAGATGCTGTGGTTCTCCTGTCTGTCTCCTCCAGTGACAGGGATCTCACCACTTAACAAGGCAGTCCTGCTTCTCTGTCTCAAGATTCACCACTAGGAATTCTACCTTAGCATGGCCCCAAATCCCTGCCCCAGAGTCACGAAGCAGAGGTAGATTAGAGTCAGACTGCTGGGTTTAATCCTACTTTCCAGCCTTGCGACTTTGAGTCTGCAACCAATCTGCCTTGAGCCTCAATTGTCCCCATCTAGGAAATGGGACTAGTAAGTCCCTCCTGTTCTGAATTTTACTTAAGAGGAAGCCGAGCCTGTATTACATGCTTAATAAAGGTTGCCCCCAGCCCCAGTGTCTGCCAGCTATCCTTGGTTCGAGCATAACTGTTAAGAGCACAGGTTTTGGAGTTGCCTGATCTAAATGAATCCTCGGCAGTTCAGTTTCTTTCAGAAACCTGGGTTGGTCATTTATCATTAAGCAGGACTACTTAACAGTACCTGTGTCATGGGGTTGTGAAAGTGAAAGTCACTCAGTCGGTTCCAACTCTTTGCAACCCCATGGTCTATACAGTCTGTGGAATTCTCCAGGCCAGAATACTGGAATGGGTAGCCTCTCCCTTCTCCAGGAGATCTTCCCAACCCAGGGATCGAACCCAGGTCTCCCGCATTGCGGGCAGATTCTTTACCAGCTGAGCCACAAGTGTCATGGGGTTGGGAGGAGCCTATAAAATGATGCAGTAAAGTGCTGAGCACAGGGCGTGGCTTGGAAGAGGTGCTCGGAAAACGCTGGTTTGGGGGCGGTTACTGTTTATTGTAATGAACGTCTCTGGTGACCATCCCTTCCCCACATAGTAAGGTTTCAGCAGACCGCTTTCTGCCTGTCCTGCTTTACATGTGGGCTTAAAAGGGCCCCATCAGAACTGGGAGGGTCTCATTATCTATAGCCAGGGCGGTACTACTGGCCCGTGGTGGGGTCTCCACACTGGGCCTGATACCTGTGTGCGGTGTCTCATGGTGACTCACCTATGTGAGATGGAGCAAGGCAGATGTTTGGCATGGTCTCCAGGAGGGGCGGAGGGAGGCTGGTGATGTCTGTGCTGGTCTGGAGGGCTGCTTGGGTCCAGCCACCAGGGAGGGGGCGAGGTTCTGGGCTTGGGATTAGAGTTCAAGGTGAGGCCAGTGCCTGGTCCCAGCTGTTCAGAGTAGCCCCAGCCAGGACTGAGGACCTCGGAGCTAACCCTGAACCCGTGGCTGGAGGGGTCCCTTGTGCAGACACATGCCTGCACCCTTGGGGAAGTTTCCCATCAATCTTTATTAGGGCTGGGCTGGGACACGGGGGTCATCACACTTTCAGAAAGCTGGCTTGCCTGGGGGCCCCAGTGCTCCAGTCTGAGACCCTTTAGTGGGAGTCAACCCCCAAAGACCTACTAGAGAGCTTCCCACAAAATCCTGAAACCTGCATCAGAGTTTCTGAGATGGACCTGTTGTGAATGGAGCAAACAGGATGCTGGCCCTGAGGGGCAGGTTTTGACCCGGAGCAGCGAGGAGACGTGACAAGGCAAGACCAAGAACTGGAAGGCAGGGCCAGGGCTGGTGTCTTGGTGACAGGGACACAGTCAAGATGACCCCAGGATGCCAGTGTTGGGTGGACCGCAGTGGTGGGTCTTCAGGCGGAGGAGAACCATTGGGTGGTGACAGTCCTCCCCTCCTGGCCCTCAGGTCACTGCAGGGCCGGCCTGGAAGCCAGGCTCTGGGTGCAGAGCTGACGCTGCTCCACTAGAGCAGGCCTGGTCTCTGATGTCCATGAGCCTAGACAAGATCCCACTGCCCTGTTTTTCCTTTTTCAGTTCAAGAATCCCCTGATCCTGCTGCTCCTGGCCTCTGCCTTGGTGAGCGTCCTCACAAAGAAGTATGAGGATGCCATCAGCATCGCCGTGGTGAGTGCACCCCATGGGAGTCGGGGGACAGTGCCCCCCCATCCCAGACCTGGCTGCCGAGGTCCTGCTGAGTCTCAGTTTACCTTTGTTATGCAAGGAGAAAAAAAACTAGGCTGTAAGAAGAAGAAAAAAAGTAGAAAACACAGCATAAAGAAAGGACAAGAAGTGTCCATGTTCTTCTACCTCACGAAGAGCTGACTCACTGGAAAAGACCCTGATTCTGGGAAAGACTGAGGGCAGGAGGAGCAGGGGCAGCTGCTAGCCTGTGAGGCTGTTTGAATTCAAGTTAAATAAAATGAAGAATTCGATTTCTCGGGTGAAGTCAGCACCACAGTTTGAAAGCATCAATTTGTCAGCGCTCAGCCTTCTTTATGCTCCCCAACTCTCACATCCGTACATGATTACTGGAAAAACCATAGCTGTATCTGGTTCCAAAATGTTTTCGTTGCCCTGAAAGGAACCCCGTGCTCATTCAACAGTCATCCCCCACCCCCACCAGCCCCTGGAAAGCACTGTCTGCTGTCTGTCTGTCCAGATTTGCCTGTCCTGGGTCGTTCTTATAAACAGAACCCTGCGCTGTGTGACCTTTTACACGTGGCTCTTATATGTGACCTTTTGGTTAATGACTTTCTTTCCGCTTCCTTCAATCTGTCAAGTGCTGTCTTTTGAAAAACAAAAAGAGATTCCTTCCGTGCGGTGGAATTCAGGGTTGCTGTTCAAAAGCCTGAGGCTAGATCCACATCTTCTGATGTGAAATCATGTTTATTAGCAGCTTTGTTGTTATTTGTTCAGTCACTAATTTGTGCCTGGCTCTTTGTGATCTGTGGACGGCAGCACGCCAGGCTCTTCTGTCCTTCACTGTCTCCTGGAATTTGCTCAGATTCATGCCCATTGAGTCAGGGATGCTATCTAACCATCTCATCCTCTGTCAGCCCCTTCTCCTGCCCTCAATCTTTTCCAACATCAGGGTCTTTTCCAATGAGCTGGCTCTTTGTGTCAGGTGGCCAGTTATTAAATGCTGGTGAGATACAAATGATCGTATCTATAGTGTATCATCCTGTGTTACAAGCGTATCTATGCCAAAAACTCTAAGAAGATAATCCCCAAATGTGAACCTGTGGAGGCAGAATTGAGAGTGCTTTTCCGGCTCCTCTGTTTTCTAAATCTCTGCACAGTGCTCTAGTTTGCAAGGAAAAAGGAAATACATTTTGGAAGACAGAGTCCTCCCCTGGATCACTTACCTGCTCATTGGCAATGGGTGTTAACGTGCGCTCCTTTTGCCCCCTAGGCTGTGCTGATCGTGGTCACCGTCGCCTTCATCCAGGTGTGTATATGTGCCCTGAGTTCCCGGGCGGGGTCACCCGGGCTGATGAGAGCTCTGTGGGGAGCCCCCCACACCCCTGACCCCACTTAAACACACTGTTTCATGTGCTTCCGGCCAGGAGTACAGATCAGAGAAATCTCTGGAAGAGCTGACAAAGCTGGTTCCCCCCGAATGCAACTGGTAAGTCGGAGACCTCCGGCCCACCTAACCCCAGGACTTTGTGGTTCATCAGAGGAGTCAGTGGGCTGGCAAGTTTGGCAAAACTTTAGCCACATTTATGTCCTCTGTTGTGTGATATGGGAGAACTGTGGCTCACCAGGGTTAGCAAACCTGACCTCTGCCCCACCAGCGGATTGCTGTGCATTCTTAGGCATGCCATTCGGTCTCTCTGGGCCTCCACTCTGTCACTGGGGTCTAATCTGAGTGCCCAGCCTGGGGGCCATGGATGACAGGGCTTTGGGAAGAGGGTGGCCCACGAAACCTGTGATGAAGTGTGCAAAATTGTGTGCATTTTTCCTAGAAGGCATTTGACATTTTTCCTGAGGCTCAGAAGCTGAGGGGGAGGGCTTTAATAATAAGCTGAGGCCTCAGAACTCTAATCGAAGCGGGTGGACAGCTCAGTGATGAACCCTGGCCATTTGCTCAGCTGCCCGCCAGCCTCTTTCCTACCCGAACATTCCTGCTTTGCCTTTTGTTATCACATCACCCTCCCAAAAGATGTTTAAAAAGGAAAGACAAGAATGTCTCCCCTTACCTCCTGGGCCTGTCTGCTTAGCTCAGTGCTGTGCAAAGGGACTTTCTGGAAGATTCCATCATACGCGCTGCCCGGGACAGCGTCACTAATCACATATGGCTGTTGAGGACTTCACCCAAGGGACTGAATTCTTCATTTTATTTAAGTTGAACTCAAGCAGCCTCACAGGCTAGTGGCTCACAGATGGCTCAGCTTAGAGGGTTTGCAGGGGCCACTGCCCTTGGTAAAGGAAATGGCAGAAGCAGAAGTGAGAATGTTGCAGGCCTGCTGTTGTGTGTGTTTCAATTTAATTTTTTAGTATATCAGCAATCCCCAACCAGTTATTCTCCTTGTAAACATGAAACCACTTTGGAAAAGGCCCAGGTCTTCTCCCTCACCCTTCCTGGCATCAGCTGAGGTTGTCTTAAGTCCTATGTCTTTCCCAAATACACACTGCCACTCATAAGAAAGTCACTGCAGATATCTTGTGATCCAAGGTACTTTGGAAGGATCTCAACAGATAGTAACTCTCTTTTATCCCAAGGATAAGCTGGGAGAAAGAACCTTAACATATATTTGCATACAGATGGCATAATTGAGCATAGAGCTGGAGGATAGAAAGATCTAGTGCGAGGTCCCTCCTCTCAAGGAGTCAGCAAGTGAAAAATGTGTGTGTGTGTGTGTGTGTGAGAGAGAGAGAGAGAGATACAAGGCAGAGAATAATGAGTAACAAAGTAGAGACCAAAAGAGCATGCTGTGAAAGCATGAGAGGCATGAGTCAATTCTAGAAGATTCTTTTGGGGGGCAGTAAAAATGTCTGGGCTTAATAATGGGATGAACAAGGTGTCAGAAATCCAGACGTGTGATGTATGACGTAATCCTATAAGAAGACAGAAGCATCCATGATTTATGGGGTTTGATGAGCTGATCTTAAGTTTAAATATCAAGTCTTGGCCTTTCAGGCGAATAGTATGCATTATTGATGTCCCTGGGAGTTGCTTCTGAAAGACAATTTTATTTTCAAGAGCCGCAGAGGCAGGCAACCTGGGAGAGTTGAAAGAGCAGTGAAGCGACACAGCCTGCCTCCCCAAGCCCCCGAGCCCCATGTCAGGAGAGGCATCTGCCCTGCAGACCTTTCCTGCTTACCTCCATCTTTTGTGCATTCATTAAATATTTATAAAGCACCCACTGTGTGCATGGCGATGTCCCAGGTGAGAGATAGGAAAGCCCTGGCCTTTGGACCTCTCACACTCCTAACAGGTGAGGCAGATAATGAAGTGAAGGAATGAAATGATTTTGGAATGAGGCAGGTGCATTAAAGCCAAAAAGACTGAAAGCCAAAGCCACACAAAAATGAGAGAGAACCTCATGGAGATGCAGTGACTGGTGGAGGTGTGGGAACAATCTTGAATATCTGGCTGGCAGGTTACTCTGCTCTGACATTTAAGGTGGAGCTGACCTTTAAGTTGAGGCCTGATAAATGGCAGGGGCCAGCCATGGGAAGAGTCGAGAGAAGAGCAGACGTCTATCTGATAGGTGCTCTTGGCTATAAACCCCAGAAAATTCAGCTGCACAAACCACAAGGAAATGGTGTTGTCTTATGGCAAGGGATCTGAGGTGAGGGGCCAGTGGGGCTAGTTAATTCAAGATGGGATCAAGGACCTGGTCCTTTTATTTCTTTACTCTGCCATCCTCAGCTTGCTGGCTTCGTTCTTATTCTGGATTCCCTCATGGCCCCAGGATGGCTGCCACAGCTCTAGACATCACAACCAGACATGATAAAGATGAAAAAGTCCAACAGAAGAGGCCATGTGTGTCTGTAAAGAATGAGAAAACCTTTCTCTTGAGCCCCTGCCAAATACCACTCCTGTCTCTTAGGCCAGTGTTGTAGACCACGCCTGTGTCTACATCAGTCACGGGCAGGGGATGGGGTCACCCTGATCGTCTCAGCCTGTCAGGACCCACCCCCGGAGCACTCTGCTGCGGGGAGAAAGGCAGGTACCTGGATAACTGCATTCTGTTAACAAGGAAGAGGGGAGTGTCTGCTCCACCATTCAAGATCCACAAAGACCTTGAGACTGGAAAGAGCTGGGTGTATTCAAGGGGGTGCGTGGCAGGAGGTAGGGTGTCTGGGTCTAACTCCCAGGTTCTTGGAGAGGGTTTGGAGCAGGAGGAAGTTGTGATCTGATTTTGTGCTTTAAGAACTCTCTGGCTGCTACAGGAAGGAGGCCCAGGGAGGGGCACAGGTCCCACCGGGGGGCTTCTGCCATGTTGGGTAAGGAGCAGCATGTCGTGGGTTCCAGTGGGAGCCTGTACACAGAAGCATGCCTATGTCTAACAGCAAACAGCCATGAAGTGCGGTCCCAGGCCTGGGGGTGGGTTGCTCCCTGGTTTCTCGGGCACTTAAGGTGCTCCTCCTGGCTTTAACAAGGTTCTGCTGTCCCTGAGGTCAGAGCTGGGCTCTGCACACCAGAGCGCTGTGTTCTCCGAGGACAGAAGCACTGCCAGCTGCCAGCTTTGTTAAGGAACCACTTCTCTAGACCTGCAGAGGCTTCTGGAGGCCGTGTGGCCCCGCCTTGTTTCCAAGCAGGGTGAACAGTAGTCACCTCACTTTTCAAATGAAGCCCAAGTTCTCCCAGGAGATAAGCTCTTTCCCAAGAGTCTTTTAGGACATGTGAATTTAAAAAATAATAAAACCATCAAAGCACAAGCGTTTGTCCACATCGGAAAGAGAAAATGTATTTCTGTAACCTTTGCTCAAGTTTATCAAAGTGCCTAAAATTGAGATGTCAACATGGATGCATTTGCTTTTTCCTGTTTAAAATGCAGCATAAGAGAAGGAAAGCTCCAGCACCTGCTAGCTCGAGACCTGGTACCTGGAGACATCGTGTCTCTCTCCATTGGAGACCGCGTCCCTGCTGACATCCGTCTCACAGAGGTGAGGGGCCCAGACCCCGGTCCAGGGGCCGTGCAGACACTTGGCTTCTCAGAGGCAGGCATTCTCTCCTTCTTGCACACACATATACACAGACATAGGCATGTATGCACACAAGCAGAAAGTTAGCAAGCACAATTTTAAGCACAAAGCTCCTCCGATGGCATTTCATAAATTATGTATTCTTATGCAAGTATAAGCCTAACACGTTTTGGTTATATGATTTTCTAGCTTGTAGCCTACTGCAGTAGAGAGGAATTTTATAGCTGAGGAATGGTTTTATAGCTGAGGAATGAGGGATAAGTTGCTTCTAGAAACAACCATACGGATGGCAGACAGAAGCACTGTCAGACTGCTTAATCTCAAGGATAACAACTAGTCTAGCCGTAGAAAGTAGCACAAGCCTTTGTTAAGAGTGCAGTTTGGGACGTCGGGTGTGGGGCTCCGTCCCCAACCTTTGCGGGTCTCAGGGTGTCACAACCTCACAGAACATTCCCTGAGGCTGTCGAAGATGATCCTGAATCCTCAAGAAAAGGAAGAAAAAAAAAAAAGAAAAGGTGAAGTCAGGTTCAGAGAGATCCGTTGATGGGAGTAACCTATTTTATGATCCCTGCCAAGAAGGTTTAAGGATTGTTCAAAGCTTTTAGTGATAAAGGATTAAGCCCCGGTTATCAGCCTGATTTATTTATTTAAGGAGGACATGTTCTCTGGGTCAATAGCAGGCTGTTGAAAGGGTGGCCTGGAGAGAGGTGGGGAGTGGAGGGAGACAAAAGAGACTGGGAGCCAACCTCCGGGGTGTTCTCTGGGTCAATAGCAAGCTGTTGGAAGGGTGGCCTGGAGAGAGGTAGGGAGTGGAGGGAGACAAAAGAGACTGGGAGCCAACCTCCGGGACCTGCGTTTACAGCACCCTGAGCCTGGCTTTGAAGGTGAGGCGGGGGCCAGAGGGCACCCAGGCTTTCCAGCTCCTCTGCCCCTGTTTTCAGATCCCCAGGCAGGGCACAGCAAGTGTACCCCACACCAGGGTGAATTCCTCTCCGTCTGCTTCTCCCTACACGAGCATCCAGCCTTCGAGTCCAGGGCATGTGGTTCCCAGTAGAGGAGCCGCTATCCAGTGGCCAAGCCCCACCTGCAGAGAAAGCTGGGGAAACCAGTCTGACACTGTCCATGCCTCCCTAGGGATGGGCTCTGCCCTGCAACGTGGAGGAGTCCCCAGGTACAGGGGCGGGCTGTCCACATACTGGGCAGCTGATAGACAGGACGCATGTATACTATGGACGCTACAGGGAGGCAGAGCGGTGAAGTGATTAGTGCCCTGGGGCTGGCCATTAGCCAAGTCCTATCCTTCAGAAGCTGTGTGACCTTGAGCAAGTAGCTTAACCTCTCTGTGCCTCAGCTTCCTCATCTGTCAGAGGGGTTAATGTTCATTCCCAACTCGAGGGGTTCTGATGATGCCGAACTGAGCTAAGACCATCAGCCTGCTTGCACAGCGCCCCGAGGTGGGGACAGAGTCCCGAATATCAGCCATTGGTTTAACTGTTTATCATTACCAAGCTTGACAACAGTTCCTTGAAAGAATTTTTTAAACCCCAAATAACTCCCCTCCTACTTCAACTGGTTTTCTTCCTGCCCTGCTTCTATCAGATTAAATGGTATCTGGTCGTTGCCAGCACAAGGACTTTTTCAAGGCTACCGGCCGCCAACACTCTGCAGATTTTCTCTCTGGTCCTTTTGCAGATCAGTAGCTTTGTTTACTCATAGTAGAGTTTTTTTTAAAATAATTTTATTTATTTGGCTGTGCTGGGTC
This sequence comes from Bos grunniens, assembly GCF_055505025.1. Classification (NCBI taxonomy): domain Eukaryota; kingdom Metazoa; phylum Chordata; class Mammalia; order Artiodactyla; family Bovidae; genus Bos; species Bos grunniens. The sequence goes on from NC_141182.1 coordinate 10,774,792, forward strand.
TTCCTTGCTGCGTGTGGGCTTTCTCTGGTTGTGGCGAGCAGGGATTGCTCTTCAGTTTCGGTGCAAAGGGCTTCTCATTGCAGCGGCTTCTCTTGTTGCGGAAGCTCTCTTGAGCTCTAGAGCGTCCGGACTTCAGGAATTGCCGCACGTGGGCTCAGGAGTTGCAGCTCCCGGGCTCGAGAGCACAGGCTCAGTAGTTGCGGCTCAGGGGCTTCGTTGCTCCGAGGCATCAAAGCAGCCCCCTGCATTGTCCAAGGGTCAACCGTGTGTAACAATCAGATCGGCGCTAGCCACTGTGTGAAAACCGCCTTGCTTCATCTGCAGTGACCTTAAGAGGACAGTGCTCTCCTTTTACAGTGAGGACACAGAAGCCTGGAGGGCTGAGCCCACACAGTCAGTGGGGCAGAGGGGACTTGAACCTGGGCCATCTGGCTCCGGAGCCCAGACTCCAGGCCCTGTGTCGATGCAAACAATCGCTAGTAAGAACGGAGCACGTGGGCCAAACCGAGGACTGTAGCCCGGGAGACAGGCTCGCCATAGCCCAGACAGACTGCTCCTGAGAAGCCCGGTTTTCAGTGCTGTTTGTACCCTGTCATAACAAAGAAAAAGAAATTCCATCAGACATGGCAGGGGTACATTCCTTCAAGGTCACCAAAAGGACAGATTAGGACATACGCAGTGAGAGGCATGACCTTGACATCTGGGAAGAGAGCCTTATCTCGGAAGGAGTCCTGGCTTAGAGGCGTTCACCCCTATCTTCGGGGTGAGCGCTCTTTGCCTCTGGGTAATGTGTCCTTTTCTTTGATGATGAAAGCAGGTGTCCCGTGTACGGTGCACACAGGCTGTGCTGCTGATCATAAAATCCACGCCAAGTCATAAACACCAGACTGGCTTCCCCAGCCTCCACCACCTCTTTCCCGACAGCCAGCTCTCCGGACTTTCTTCCTGGCTCTCTGGCTCTCCCTCCAGGTTTCCTCAGTGTATCGAGTGTCTAGAGCTGCTGAACAAAGTATTACATACTTAGGGGCGTAAACTACACAAGTGTATTATCTTGCAGTCTGGAGGTCAGACTCAAACTCAGTTTCACTGGGTGGAAATCAAGGCGTTGGCAGGACTGTATTCCCCATTCCCAAGCTTCAGGGGAAAATTGGTTCCCTTGCATTTTTTAGCTTCCAGGGTCGCCCACATTTCTTGCCTCGTACCCCTGAATCACTCCAACCACTGCTTCTGTCTTTGTATTTCCTTCTCTCAGACACCGCTCTGATTCCCCTCTCATAAGGACCCTTTTTAAAATCAGTTGATCTCTTTTTTCTTTTTTTAATTAATTTATTTGGCTGCCCCAGGTCTTCGTTGTGGCATGAGGAATCTTTTAGCTGTGCCATGTGGGATCTAGTTCACTAACCAGGGATCGGCCCTGGGGCCCCTGCATTGGGATCGTGGAGCCCTGACCTCTGGACCAGCAGGGAAGTCCCTGTAATGACATTTAGGGGCCCCCAGGATCATCCAAGCTAATCTCCCCATGGCAAACCCATCCGTTTAATCACACCCGCACAGTCTCTTTTGCTGCTAAGACAACACTTTCACAAATCCCAAGGATTAGGACTTGGGTGTCTTCAGGGATTGGATGGTAGGGGGCTACTATTCAACCCAGCACCCTCAAAGCCCTCCTCTAAGCCTCTCCTCCTTCCCTGCTTGCCTGAGGGCACCCCTCCCAAATCCCCGTCAGTCAGTCAACAGATATTTCCTGGGTACTGCTGTGAGCCAGGACCTGTGCTGTGCTGAGGAGGCAGTGAGAACAGACGAGACCTCTGCTTTTATAGCCTGGAGTGATAGGCGACATCCACCACAGGGAAGCTTGTGGGAAAAGCCCAGGGGATTCTGGATTTCCCAAACAGGACAGACTTGACTGGCCCACTGCAGTCACAGAGGGCTTCCTGGAAGCAGTGCCTTTTGAGCCGTTCTGGAATGGGGATCAGCTGTTCTAGGCAGAGGAGACCCAAGCTGGGTGCTCAGCCCTGACTTGGAAGCCAGATGCACTGCACCTTTCAGCTGCCCGCAGGGCATCTTCACACAGGAGGGCCGTTCCTGCCATCTGGAACCTACTTCCCACCAGCAGGACTTAGCTGTTCTCATTCCTGAGGCCTCAGCCCCAACCCGTCCCCTCCCCACCGGCCTCCCTGATCCCTCTCCTGAGGCGTCACCTCCCCTCCCTCCCCCCACCCTGGATTCCTGCTGTTCATTCCAGTGTCACTTTGCTTTCCTGTTTATTGCTCAGTTCAGTTCAGTCGCTCAGTCGTGTCCGACTCTTTGCGACCCCATGGACTGCAGCACACCAGGCCTCCGTGTCCATCGCCAACTCCCAGAGTACACTCAAACTCATGTCCATTGAGTCAGTGATGCCCTCCAACCATCTCATCCTCTGTCATCCCCTTCTCCTGCCTTCAATCTTTCCCAGCATCAGGGTCTTTTCAAATGAGTCAGCTCTTCGCATCAGGTGGCCAAACTTTTGGACTTTCAGCTTCAACATCAGTCCTTCCAATGAACATTCAGGACTGATTTCCTTCAGGATGGACTGATTGGATCTCCTTGCAGTCCAAGGGACTCTCAAGAATCTTCTCCAACACCATAGTTCAAAAGCATCAATTCTTCAGCACTCAGCTTTCTTTATAGTCCAAATCTCACATCCATACATGACTACTGGAAAAACCATAGCCTTGACTAGACAGACTTTTGTTGGCAAAGGTCCCTTCACAAAGGCAGGGAGTTTGTCTGTCTTGGTCACTACTGGATTCCCAGGGCCCAGAAGAAGGCCTGGCCTTTGGCAGGAGACAGATGGACAGATAGCCACCTCCATTCCAGCATATCCAAACCCACACCCACCTCCCTGCCTGCATCCTCACCCCTTCCCAGTCCCCTAACACCCATTGTTCCTGTTTTTCTGGCCAGCTGTCTTCAAGGGAGGCATCTTTGTCTCATCTCTCTCTCCTTTCCTCTTTTTAAGAAAAAAACAGGCTCTATTTCTTAAAGTCTTTTCCTTTTTTTGACCATGCCATGCAGCTTATGGGATCTTAGTTCCCCGACCATCACCATGACCCATCCCTGCTGATACTGACCTTGATCAGCTGGCTGAAGTCTGTTTTCTTACATTTTAATGTATCACCAATTAATAGGGTGCAGATGACACTACCCTTATGGCAGAAAGCGAAGAAGAACTGAAGAGCATCTTGATGAAAGTGAAAGAGGAGAGTGAAAAAGTTGGCTTAAAACTCAGCATTCAGAAAACTAAGATCATGGCATCTGGTCTCATTGCTTTATGGCAAATAGATGGGGAAACAGTGAGAGACTTCATTTTTTGGGTCTCCAAGATCACTGAAGATGATGACTGCAGCCATGAAATTAAAAGACCCTTACTCCTTGGAAGGGAAGTTATGACCAACCTAGACAGCATATTAAAAAGCAGAGACATGAATTTGCCAACAAAGGTCCATCTAGTCAAAGCTATGGTTTTTCCAGTAGTCATGTATGGATGTGAGAGTTGGACTATAAAGAAAGCTGAGTACTGAAGAATTGATGCTTTTGAACTGTGGTGCTGGAGAAGACTCTTGAAAGTCCCTTGGATTGCAAGGAGATCCAACCAGTCCATCCTGAAGGAAATCAGCCCTGAATATTCATTGGAGGGACTGATGCTGAAGCTCAAACTCCAATACTTGGGCCATCTGATACAAAGAACTGACTCATTTGAAAAGACCCTGATGCTGGGAAAGATTGAAGGCAGGAGGAGAAGGGGACAACAGAGGATGAGATGGTTGGATGACATCACTGACTCAATGGACATGAGTTTGAGTAAACTCCGGGAGTTGGTGATGGACAGGGAAGCCTGGCATGCTGCAGTCCATGGGGTAGCAAAGAGTCGGATACAACTGAACAACTGAACTGAACTAATTAGTAGGGGTTCTTTCTGTGAAAGATCCTCATGTTTGGGCAACCACTGCTGTCACTCCAGCTGGAAAGTGCCCCCATTTTATCAATCCAACAGGCCCACAGAGGGTCCTCCTCTGAGGCTCTGTGTTCATGGGGCTCATCCTGCCATAGGAGGAAGCTGCAGTGACCCCACACCATGTGGATCAAGATTAAACTCTACCCTCTGACTGTTCACAGTCTAGCCTGCCCATCGCCCCGCCCCAGACCCTATGAGAGAATGGATGCCTGTGCTAAGAGAATGCAGCAGAATCCATCTCTGACATGACCTAGGCTGTGGGGCCTCGGGCAAGTTTCCAAAGCTCTCAGAGCCTCAGTTTTCTCATCTATAGAGTGGGGATCAGAGCAGCATCTTTTCCATGGCATAGTCGTGAATGTTTCATGAGAAAAATACACTCAGCAACTGTGTGTTAGCATACTATCAATGATAGTAATTATTCTCTTAGTTTCTCTTGCACTCTAATTTAGCATCATCCCATTTAGCACTGAATCACCCTCCATTTGTTTCAAGAATTTGATTTCCAAAGTTCTTGAAAAAAGAACCTGAATTAAAAGTCTTGTTGACTCGGCCAGTTGAAAAACTGGGTGGGCAGGTTATATTCTAATTGGTCTTTCTTTAAACAGCAAAAACCAAACTTAAAATAAGCAAATTATGTGAGCCTCAGTGTGTTTGAAGGGGTTAGTGTTGGGACAAGAGGAGATGTAGTGACCTTCTAGCCCAGTGTCTCCCAACACTTGGCCCACAGGGTGGTCCACACACTGCAGCCCCCATGTGGAGAGTGTCAGCACCCCTTTGCATAGTAAAGCCCCTGGGAAGTCCTTCAGTAAAGAGGACCATTCACTGGGTTTACCCCCATATTCCTCAAACTGGTTTTCACCATGGAACCCACTTTCCACAGAGCAGCAATTAACTTCCTGTGAAGGAGGGTTCCCCAAGACACAAGTGGGAAAATGATGTTCTAACTCGTGACTCATCCATCTTATACCTGGAAAAACTAAAGCTCCCCAAATCACAAATATGTGGATGTGATTTTTGTTAACATAAGAAGTCTCTAATCGTCGTGGGTCCATTAGGGAAGCAGAATGGAAGCACAGGGGGCTCTTGGACCTGCAGTCAGCCTTCACATAGTCTGGTACAAGTGTAAAGACTAGAATTAAAAACAGAAAAGAGCGACTTCCCCGGCAGTCCAGCGGTTAAGACTCTGCCTTCCAATGCAGGGAATGCAGGTTCAGTCCCGGGACAGAGAACAGAGATCCCACATGCTGCCGGGTATGGCCAAAGACTAAAAAACAGAACAAAACACCCAGGACAAATTAACCTGCAGCTTAGCTCCACTTGCTGCCAGTTTGCTCCGTCTTCTTGCTGTCTGGCGCTCCCATCCATGTGTACTCCCCCACTGAGAGCCTTACTGTGCCTCACTTGGCCTGTATTTCTTGGATTGTAGGCTTCCCCTCCTGATGGAACTGGCCTGTCTTCTAATGTCTAATATCGTTTTGCACATTTCCCCATGTGGGTCCTTCTCTGCTCCAGACTTTTCATGGCTCCTCATTCTTTACAAGGTTACATCCCAATCTCTTAACCGATGCCAGACACAACGAGGTTCCAGCCACACCTCCCACACGTCCTCTGCTCCAGTCACGCTGGCCCCACACGCGTCCCCATGTGGACCAAACCTTCTGTCTCTCTGCTCGTGCCCTCTCGTGGTGATGGCTTCCCTGGTGGCTCAGCTGGTAAAGAATCCACGTGCAATGCGGGAGACCTGGGTTCAATCCCTGGGTTGGGAAGATCTCCTGGAGAAGGGAAAGGCTACCCACTCCAGTATTCTGGCCTGGAGAATACAGTCCACGCGGTCGCAAAGAGTCGGACACAACTGAGCGACTTTCACTGTCTCATGTTGATGGAGTTGAGGCCCCGTGAGAGCAGGGCCAACTCTTCCCCCTCCAGCAAACCCCTGCACTGGCTTCAGCACCTGGGATAGTGCCCACCTCTGTCCACGCCTGAGAACCCTTCCCCAGAGAGGATGGCCCGGGCCCACTGCTTGGCGTGCGGGGCTCCTTCTGTCCTTGCAGTCTGTGGCTGGGCTGCTGGGGGAGAGGGGTCTCTCTTTACCTCCCCATCTCTTCCATTGCTTTGATCAAACTCATTATCACCAAGTCCACCCACCAGCAATTCTCTAACTCGCCTTCTTTTCCCTCCTGAAAGACCGGCCTGATTCTCTTACCAGTGTTTGCTCATCCCTCAAGGCCTGTTTCATGTCCTAGACCCTCCAAGAAACTCTGCAGCTCATCCTCCCCCACCACCACTCCACACTCCTGTTTCCTGAACCTTCTGAGGCAGAATAGATCCGATTAGGGTGTCAGGTTGTTCTAACTATGCCTCTCAAACTCAGGCAATGGCAGGATTCTCTTTCACTGCTGACTTACCATCTTATTACAGTGTAACTTCAATGGAACAAACATAAAGTTAGATACAAAATCTATGTGCTTCAAATTAAGTAAGTTACAACTTATTCTAACTATTATCATGTCCAGTTAGACCACATTTACTAGAAACAGAATCTCTGTTTGCCATGGTTACTGTTGTTCAGTTGCTAAGTCGTGTCTGACTCTTTGCAGTCCCACGGACTCAGCATGCCAGGTAGGGTGACAATATACAGCCTTGACATACTCCTTCCCCAATTTTGAACCACGGAGGTGTGGTAGTTTCTGCTGCCTGGGACCTGTGGGGTCAACATCTGGTGGTTCTGGATGACTCATTTCCGCATTTCTTCTTTCATTGTGGGTTAGGAGCTGCCCGTGAGCTCATATGACTGCTCCGATGTCCTGGAGATAAAGCATGAAGATCAGTTAGTAGTTGTGTTTGTGGTGGTAGGTTGAGGTAGGTACATGGGCTTGAAGAGGCAGGGGTTTATTCCCATTTCACGTGATGAGAGCCTGGAAGTGGAGCCAACGGGGTGGCTTCCCCATGGAAGAAAGGCCCTGGGTTTCTCCAGCCCTCCTTTCTGCCCTCTTGGGCTGTGGCATCCTGTTAGTGCCTGTAAAATGGCTTGTGGAGCTCCAGCCATGAGCACAATGACCCAAGCAGAGAAAGAGAAAGGTGAAGGGGGCCAGGAGGAGCTGTCAGCTCAGCCGCCTTCAAAGATCTTCACAAAGACCATTGTCCAGAGGGTGGAGACACTGTGAGCTGCCAGGGAAGCTGGGAAACAGGGCTAAGGGGGTGGGATGGGGGCCATCATCAGGCCCAATGCCACGGGGTTCTGTTAGGAACTTGGAGGGTTAGATGGATATTACTTGGCAAGTGGTGGCTCCTGTCATCCTTGCGGACTGGGGTTCCCTGGAAGTGTGCACATTTTTATAGATTGGTATTGAATGGTAAAACTTGGGAGTGTAGAGAACTCACAGACTTCTGTTTGAGAAAGGCCGATCTAACTGTTCTTTTGGGAGTTTGCAGGAAGATAACTTCTTTTAGTTGCTCTTTTTTTGCTTCAGTGAGAAGTCCCTTAGGGGTAGAGTATACCCTAGATACCTTGCACGTCCTTGGTGGTACCTGGCATGGTTCTGGCCATGGAAGACTCACCTCCTGAGTGATACCTGCTGGGCCTGTGGTCACTTCTGCAAGACCTTGATAGTTAAGAATGCGGTCTCTGAAGCCACCGTTTGGTTCAAACCTCTGCTCTGCCGCTAATGAGCTGATTAGAGCAGATTTCTTAATCAGCCCATGCCTCAGTTTCCCCAAATGGAAAGTGGATAAGGGACTTCCCTCGTGGTCCAGTGGCTAAGACTCTGTGCTCCCAATGCAGGGTTCGATCCCTGGTCAGGGAACTAGATGCCACATGCCACAGCTAGAAGTTCACGTGCTGTGGCTAAAAGGTCCTCCCCACCACAAAGAAGATCGAAAATCCCCCATGCGGCAACTAAGCCGGGTGCGGCCTAATTAATTAACTAATTAATTAAATATTTTTTTAAATATTATAAAGTGGATAAAATAATAGTGTCTTTCATGGAGGGTGTGAGGATTAAGCAATAAGCCTTGTGAAGTGCTCTGTGCTGGACCTGGTGCATAGTAGGTGTTCTGGAAATGTTACCCTGGAAACATCAGGAAGTATGTGTATCTGTGACTGCATGTGTGTTTCAGGTGTTGACATGACCTTAGGCTATCATCAAGTAACCCGGCTCAGTGCTACTCAAATCACACGGATTGTGTGGGAACCCCAGGGTGGGCAGGATGTGGGAGTTAGGGGAAAGATAGGATGATCCGAAAGGGATATTCTAATTTAACCATTGCCTACGTTTTTTTAAAAAGTTTTATTAAAATTGAAAAGGGTGTTAAAACAGGATTTGAGATTGCTATGTTTTCTGAAAGGGGTCCCATATGCAAAGCTTTTCTGATTCCTGGAGGCACCAGAGGCCGTGTTGTGGTATTTGTTTCCTGATTTCAGCGCGCTCTTGTTTGCTGTCTGTTGACCAGTGACGTTAAGGTGTCAGACACTATCCTGGGCTTTGAAAACCAGCTCACAGGTTGGGGGGCTGGTGCTACACCTTGTCTCTTTGCTTCCCCCCAGGTCACAGACCTTCTGGTGGACGAGTCCAGTTTCACGGGAGAAGCCGAGCCAAGCAGTAAGACAGATACCCCACTGACAGGCGAGGGTGACCTCACGACCCTGAGCAACATCGTCTTCATGGGGACCCTGGTGCAGTGCGGGAAGGGCCAGGTGAGCCCTGGGGCCTTGGCGTCCCTCACCTGTGGGCCTTCAGCCTCAGACCTCACACCCCTCTCTCCTGGATGCAGGGCGTCGTGATCGGAACAGGAGAAAAGTCCCAGTTCGGAGAGGTGTTCAAGATGATGCAGGCTGAAGAGGTAAGGGACTGGGGGCTTTGGGTTTCTTTCTTTTTTAGATTATTTGTGTATTCATGGCTGCACTGGGTGTTCATTGCTGTGTGTAGGCTTTCTCTAGTTGCGGCGAGCAGCAGCTACTCTCGTGGTGCTCAGGCTTCTCATTGCGGTTGGTGTTGTGGAGCACGGGCTCTAGGACCCCCGTTGCCTCGCTGCATGTGGGATCCTCCTGGATCAGGGATCGAACCCGTGTCCCCCATATTGGCAGGCGGATTCTCAACCATTGGACCAGCAGGGAAGCCCTGGGTTTCTTGTAAGGTGGGGTTTGAGATGATTCTCAGCTGGTGACACCTGCCCCACCTACTCCTTAGGAACAAGGATGATATGGTTAATGTGAGTACACTTTTAAAAACTTTTTACTTTGAAATGCTCATTAGGATTTTTGTCAAGATATGACTTACGGTGATACGCACAGATCTGAAATGTAGCAGTCTGTGGATTTCTATATATGTGTCCCTGTATAATCATCACTCAGCTTAAGATATAAAAAAATCCAAGCAGGGTCTTCCCTGGCGGTCCAGTGGTTGGGATTCTGTGCTTCTACTGCAGAGGGCATGCGTTCCATCCCTGGTCAGGGAACTAAGATTCCACAAGCTCACAGTGCAGCCAAAAAAAAAAAAAAAAGAGAGAGAGAGAGAATAGAAGCAGGAGGGACACTCCCAGATCTCATCTAACAAACTCATTGTTCTCATCCTTTTAGACGCCTAAAACTCCTCTACAGAAAAGCATGGACAAGCTGGGGAAGCAACTGACACTCTTCTCATTCGGCATAATTGGTGGGTGAAGCAGTTTCTGCATGGGGTCCTGGCAGGGGTGGAAGAGGGGGTGGGGGGTGTGGAAGGGAGCCATCCTGTGCACCCATAGCTGTCTCTCAAATACCTTACTACTCACCTGGGTGAGGACTGGGGTTTGGGATCAGAGGTTCTTGGTCAGCAGCAAGAGGTTTCTGTATCAATCGGACAAGCTAGCAGCAGTAACAGGTAGCTCCTACATTTTAATGGCTTAACATGATCATAACTTATTTCTCGCTTACACTGCAGTCCGTGGGCACATTCCTGGTGAAATGGCTTTCCCGGGTAGCTCACTTCCAAACACTGACTTGCAGTCCCAGGCTCCTGCTGTATTGTTGTTCTGCCTTCCTCCAGTTCCTGGGAGGAGTGGGCCATAATTCTGTTAAACCAGCAGATGGGGAAAGAAAGAACATAAGAGACTTGTGGGGAGTGGGGGTGGGAGGGGGAGCATTTTTTAAAGGCAGGGACCAGGAAGTGAAGTCATCACTTTTGCCCATTCTTGATTGGCCAGAATGAAGTCACATGGCCTACCTAACTGCAAAGGAGACTGGGAAATGTAGTCTGGTGGTGCACCGGCAGGTTTCTATGCTGTGCCTGGGCTTGTTCCTCCTGACCTTTGGCAGCATACCAAACAGTATCCCCATGGTGCTGTAGCCCAAAATTCAGGTCTTATTCCTGAATTATACCCTGGTCCCTGCACCTGTCCCTTCCTGCTGCCTCCAGCTCTGGCTTTGAGTCTGTGTCCTTCGTTCTCAGCTTCCAGGGTCAACCAGTGCCTGGGCCATTATAGATTCTCAATAAATGTTGGTTTAGTGAATAAAGGAACAAAGCAGCCAACCACTGCCCATAGCACAAGCAGTGATGAGAGGAGCTCTAGTGAGTCTGGTTAAAACTGCAAAGAGGAGAAAGTTCTTGGGAGAAGAGGCAGCTGTCCCTCCTAGCAGCAGTTTTGTTGTGCTTCTGGTCATCCGGATGCATTGGTTCATTTAACGAGTATCTTATGACACACTTGACCCTGCGATAGGTTCTGGGGCCACTGAGATGAGTAAGACACAGCTTCTTCCCTTTGGAGGACTCCAGAGAAGTAGGAGAGAGACACGTGAACAAATATGAAATGTGAAGGTAGCTGTTAATTTTGCATGGGAGAGTTGAGAAGGCTTCAAAGAGGAGGTGACGTCAAGTTGGGTCTTGTAGGATGGGTAGGAGTTTGCCAAGTGAAAAAAAAGAGAAGATTGGGAATTTCAGACCAAGGAAAACATATATCCAAAGGCATGAAAAAAAAAACAAACAACAAAGGCATGGAAGGTATCTCCCATTCCTTTACAACTTTAGGAGGTTGTAAAATTAGCAAAGTGTTAAGAGGATATGATCTGAATTCGGATCTCTCAATTCTATCGTGCTAGAGATAGACCTGCCTGCCCTTTCCTCCCTGGCCACCCCTTCCCCATTCTCTAGTTTCTAGGCTCCTTTCCAAATGTCAATTTTGGATGTTGTACTCAGAGTTTGCTCAGTCAGTAGGTTTCCTGTTTTCGAATAGCTCTGTGTCCTCTTCCCTCCTTTCCGCCCTAGTTTTCCCTGGAGCAGTTTCATGGGAAGTGGGTTTTATCACAGCCAGGGAGGGCTCTGTGCTTGTGAGAGGATTTGGAGGCCGTGCTCAGGCATGGTGGAGGAGGACTGTGATAGATTAGTGATGTCTGTCATGGAGAGAGAGTGGCTCTATGCCATCATTCACCTGCCCTCCTTGGGGTTACACTGATCAGGCATCTGGGACAGGGTGGATGGATGCCCACATGCCCCTGGCTACCCAGAGGGCCCTTTTACTCTCTAGAGCAGGGGATGGAAACTCTGACTCCCAGGCCAAATCGGGTTCACCACCTGTTTTGTGTGGCTCACAAGCCAAGACTTTTACAAAAATCAGAAGAAGACTATCTTCTGACATTAACCTTATATGAAAATCAAATTTCAGTGTTCACAAATAACTTTTATTGGCACACAGCCAAACCCATTCATATATTATCTATGGCCATTTGCACACTGCAATAGCCAAGTTGAGCTGCAACAGACCATAAGGCTCATAAAGCAAGTACTGTTTTCTGCCCAACCTGTTGGAGGAAAAGCTGTCTGCCACCTGCTCTAGACCCTGGGGTTGCCAGAAGGAGAACGGGCTGTAGCAATAGCCCCCAGAGAAAATACCAAGTAGGTGTGCTTCAAGACAGATTGTCAAATAGATGCTCGTAGCAGGCCTTTCCACAGGATGAAATCTATCAAAGGTCAGAGGTGCTGCAGGGTCACTGCCTCGTATAAGCCGTTATTCCTCACGTTAACTTAGAACTTAAATTGGCATGTCTGTGGCCAGGCCCGTGATAACCGCTCAGATGTTTTCTCTTTTTAGTAAATATTTCAAGAACTGCTCTGGCAGAGTGGGAGTTGTGAACCCTTAGAAAGGCCTAGGGATGCTGGGAAAGAGTGGTGTGCTGGTAAAGGCTTAACAGCCGGTTTCAGGGGAAAGTGGTGTTTGTCACCTCTGTGGTCTCAATACTCACAGTGTCCTATTTCTAGACACCGATGGAAAATTACTGAACCTGAATTTGGGAAGAAATAAGCACATTTGGCTTTTGTGAGGCCCCCACCCTCCTACTGTGGCAGGACCCAGGATGGGGGCAGGTCCTGTGGGTTGGCTCTGCCCCTATTTTTAGTAAAACTTCCCCCTAATCTTTCTAGGTTCATTTGGGTTCCTGCTAAGATTTTGACTACTGAGTTCTGTTGCTAGTCAAAGTATGAAAAAAAAAAAATGAAACCCCAATAAATCAGATCTTATGACCTCTCTACCCCCAACACACACATACCCAAACACATGCAGACACACACACGCCACTACTGCCCAGCAGAAAGCTCACCCTGGCTCTGCTTTCCCTACAAGACACAGCTGATGCTCTTCGGCAAGTCCCCCAGGATGTGTCAACAGGCAACCCCTCTCACCTCCTACTTCCCCCTCGCCTGTCTTGTAACTGTGGCCACAGCAGTTCATGACTTGGTGTTACTGTGGGCCAGGAGCCATGCTGAGATCTCCAAGGGCATTGTTACATCTTAAATCCTAAAACAAGTCATTGAGGAAGATGTAGTCATTTCCTCCACTTTACAGATGAGCAAACCGAGGCCGTGCCTGGTGGACCCTGAACTTTGCCCCGTTGTCAGAACATCTCGGGCCTTTCATGGGCCCCAGCATGAGTCATGCACTTCTTTACCTGAAGGCTCCATCTCTGACTGTCCACATACCCCGTGTCTAACACAGTGTCTGGTGGTTAAATACTGGGCCAACAATTGATGAAAGAGAAAAATGGGATAAGGAATGTCTTTAATCACAAAAATGCAGAATAAAATCAGCTAAGAGAGACCAGCTCCTGAACGAATCAGGGGAGCGGCTGTCGTTGGTCATGTCAGAAACCTTGGGGCAAGTCCTGTAAACATACAGCCTGTGGGAAACTTCTGGAATAGCTCAGAAATGTTGCAAACAGCCCCAAATAAACCGGGTGGCTGTTTCTTTCTTTTACTTGAACTGACTTGATCCTTTCCTGAAAAAGGAAAACCATCCTCTTTTGTAAGCAGGAGAGTTCCTTCCTTAAAAATGGGAGCGGTGACAAGTGTTTGAAGTTATTCATAACTGCTCTGTGTCTGTATTTCCGTAAACACTAAGGAAATGAGTTTGGAATGCCTTCAGACGTTGAAGAACATACTTGTGTGTGTGTGGATGGGTGTGTGCGTGTGTTCATAAACATTCTGTTGCTGTTCATTCTGCGTGTTGTTCATAAACATTCAGTCACTAAGTCACATATGACTCTTTGCAACCCCTTGGGCTACAGCACACCAGGCTTCCCTGTCCACTATCTCCCAGAGTTTGCTCAAATTCATGTCCACTGAGTCAGTGATGCCATCCAACCATCCCATCCTCTGCCGCCCTCTTCTCCTTGAGCCTGTATATATACGTGTGTGTGTGCGTGTGTGTGTGTGTGTGTGTGTACTTATGTGTGTGTTTCCATCTCCTCCCAGGCCTGATCATGTTCACTGGCTGGCTGCAAGGGAAACACCTGCTCAGCATGTTCACCATCGGGGTCAGGTAAGGGTGCTGGGCCATTGCCCTTCATTTGTGCAGCAAGAGAAGGTGGGAGTTTGGGGGCAGGAACGGTGTGGGGCAGATGCAGCCTCTCCACTCCAAGCCCCAGTCCCCCGCAACGCATTGTCTGGTGGTGGGGGTGTCCAACGAACGTCAGAAAAAGGAATGACAGCTCCTCGTCCTTGTCCCCCGAGCCATGGATTTATGTCTTACTGGCTAAGTACGGACTCCAGAGCCAACCTTCAATCCTTCCCAGCATCAGGGTCTTTTCAAAGGAGTCAGTTCTGTGGAAGGATTGAAGGCGGGAGGAGGAGGGGACGACAGAGGATGAGATGGCTGGATGGCATCACTGACTCGATGGACATGAGTCTGAGTGAACTCCGAGAGTTGGTGATGGACTGGGAGGCCTGGTGTGCTGCGATTCATGGGGTCACAAAGAGTCGGACACGACTGAGCGACTGAACTGAACTGAACTGAGAAGCAGCCTGCCCAGTTTAGTTTCTGCCTTTGCCATTTGCTGGCTTCCTTGGAGGCTCAGACAGTATAGAATCTGCCTACAAAGCAGTAGACCCAGGTTTGATCCCTAGTTGGGGAGATCCCCCCAAGAAGGGAATGGCTACCCACTCCAGTATTCTTGCCTGGGAAATCCCACGCACAGAGGAGCCTGGTGGGCTACAGTCCATGGGGTCACAATGAGTCAGACATGACTGAGCGACCAACACTTTGCCACTTGCTAGCGGGGCCACCCCAGGCAAGCATCTTCACTTTCTGGTTCTCTGTGTCCTCCTCTGTAAATGAGGGTGACGTCAACCCTCCTAAGGGTGCGTGAGGATGCCCTGGTACCCCTTGCAGGTGCCTGCAGCCAAACTGAGCACAAGGTGGGTGCGTGTTCTAATTAGCATCTGGAACTCGGCCCTTGGTTTATGGAGACGGCTGCAGGAGAGGACAGAAGACAGGGCTGACGGCAGGGAGCAGAACCAGGGTCTGGGCTTTAAGCCTGGGGAACCTGCCTTCCCTGGCCTGGCGATGCTCATAAACAACTCTCCCAGCCCAGGTCCTGCTGGAGGAGCAGAGGCAGGCAGGGGGAGTTGCCACAGCTTTTCCATGGCTGCTTGGGGACACAGGCTTGTCCCAGCAGAGGGGCAACTGGTGATCTGGGATGTGAAGGAGCCACTTCAGGCCCGTGTTGGTTTCCCCGGGGTGGGACCCCCACCTTGTGTTGTCTATAAGATGGTTCAGGTGATACGTTGTTGTTCAGTTGCTCAGTTGTGTCTGACTCTTTGCAACCCCATGGGCGGTAGCACACCAGGCTTCCCTGTCCTTCACTATCCTGGAGTTTGCTCAAACTCATGTCCACTGAGTCGGTGATACCATCCAACCATCTCATCCTCTGTCTCCCCTTCTCCTCCTGCCCTCAGTCTCTCCCAGCATCGGGGTCTTTTCCAGTGAGTCAGCTCGTCACATCAGGTAGCCTAAGTATTAGAGCTTCCGCATCAGTCCTTCCAATGAATATTCAGGGTTGATTTCCTTTAGGATTGACTGGTTTGATCTCCAAAGTACTCTCAAGAGTCTTCTCCAACATCACAGTTCAAAAGTATCAAGTCTTCAGCACGCAAGCTTCTTTATGGTCCACCTGTCACATCAGTACATGGCTACTGGAAAAAAACATAGCTTTGATTATACAGACCTTTGTCGGCAAAGTGATGTCTCTACTTTTTAATATGCTATCTAGGCTTGTCATAGCTTTTCTTCCAAGGAGCAAGCATCTTTTAATTTCATGGCTGCAGTCACTGTCTGCAGTGATTTTGGAGCCCAAGAAAGTAAAATTTGTCACTGTTTCCATTTTTTCCCTCATCTATTTGCCATGAAGTAATGGGACTGGATGCCCTGATCTTCATTTTTTGAATGTTGAATTTTAAGCCAACTTTTTCACTCTCCTCTTTCACCTTCATCAAGAGGCTCTTTAGTTCCTCTTGGCTTTCTGCCATTAGGGTGGTGTCATTTGCATATCTGAGGTTATTGGTATTTCTCCTGGCGGTCTTGATTCCAGCTTGTGTTTCATCCAGCCTGGCATTTCGCATGATATACTCTGCACGTAGGTTAAATAAGCAGAGTGACAATATACGGCCTTGACGTACTCCTTTTCCAATTTTGAACCAACTCGTTCCATATCTGATTGTACCTGTTGATTCTTGACCTGCATACACGTTTCTCAGGAGGCAGGTAAGGTGGGTCTGGTATTCCCATCTCCTTAAGAATTTTCCACTGTTGTGATCCACACAGTCAAAGACTTTGGCATAGTCAATGAAGCAGAAGTAGATGTTTTCCTAGAATTCCTTTGCTTTCTCTATGATCCAGAGGATATTGGCAATTTGATCTCTGGTTCCTCTGCCTTTTCTAAATCCAGCTTATACATCTGGAAGTTCTTGGTTCATGTACTGCTGAAGCCTAGCTTGAAGGATTTTGAGAATTACCTTGCTAGCATGTGAAATGAGTGCAGTTGTGCAGAAGTTTGAACATTCTTTGGCATTCCCCTTTGGGATTGGAATGAAATCCAATACATATACCTTTTCCAGTCCTGTGGCCACTGCTGAGTTTTCCAAATTTGCTGGCATATTGAATGCATCAATTTAACAGCATTATCTTTTAGGGTTTGAAATAGTTCAGCTGAAATTCCATCACCTCCACTAACTTTGTTCAGAGTGATGCTTCCTAAGACCCACTTGACTTCCCACTCCAGGATGTCTGGCTCTAGGTGAGTGACCACACCATCGTGGTTATCTGAGTCATTAAGACCTTTTTTGTACAGTTCTGTGTATTCTTGCCACCTCTTCTTAATATCTTCTGCTTCTGTTAGGTCCATACCATTTCTGTCCTTTATCGAGCCCATCTTTGCATGAAATGTTCCCTTGGTATCTCTGATTTCCTTGAAGAGATCTCTAGTCTTTCCCATTCTGTTGTTTTCCTCTATTTCTTTGCATTGCTCGCTAAGGAAGGCTTTCTTATCTCTCCTTGCTATTCTTTGGAACTCTGCATTCAGATGGATATATCTTTCCTTTTCTCCTTTGCCTTTCACTTCTCTTCTTTTCTCAACTATTTGTAGGGCCTTATCAGACAACCATTTTGCCTTCTTGCGTTTCTTTTTCTTGGGGATGGTTTTGATCCACCTCCCATATAATGTTACCAACCTCCATCCATAGTTCTTCAGGTATTACATCTACCAGATCTAATCCCTTGAATCTCTTTGACCCCAACAGTTATGGGGTTCTCTTCCACTGTATAATCATAAGGGTTCTGATTTAGGTCATACCTGAATGGCCTAGTGGTTTTCCCTGCTTTCTTCAAATTAGGTGAATTTAGCAATGAGAAGTTCATGATCTGAGCCACAGTCAGCTCCTGGTCTTGTTTTTGCGGATTGCATAGAGCTTCTCCATCTTCAGCAAAGAATATAATCAATCTGATTTCAGTATTGACCATCTGGTCATGTCCCTGTGTAGAGTCGTCTTTTGTGTTGTTGGAAGAGGGTGTTTGCTGTGATCAGTGCATTTTCTTGGCAAAACTCTGTTAGCCTTTGCTCTGCTTCATTATGTACTCCAAGGCCAAACTTGCTTGTTATTCCAGGTATCTCTTGACTTTCTGCTTGTGCATTCCAATCCCCTATGATGAAAAGGACATTTTTTTTTTTTTGGTGTTAGTTCTAGAAGGTCTTGTAGGTCTTTGTATAACCATGCAATTCCAATTCTTTAGCACTAGTTTTTGGGGCATAGACTTGCATTACTGTGATGTTGAATGGTTTGCTTTGGAAATGAACCAAAGTCTTTCTGTCATTTTTGAGATTGCCACCCATGTACTGCATTTTGGACTCCTTCGTTGACTATGAGGGCTACTCTATGTCTACTAAGGGATTCTTGCCCACAGTAGTAGATGTAATGGTCATCTGAATTAATTTGCCCATTCTTGTCCATTCGGTCACTGATTCTTAAAATGTTGATGTTCACTCTTGCCATCTCCTGTTTGACCACTTCCAAAGGTGATATGTGGGAAATTATTTTAATATTTATTAAATATTTAATGTTGGTGAGCAAAAATTTATACTTAGTACATCAAACCCATGATGTAAACAAACTTAGATGCCCATCAATTAATGGACAGATAAGCAACATGCAGTGTATTATTATTCAGCCACAAAAAAGAGTGAAGCACTGCATTTGATACAGGGTGGTTGCCATAGAAACATGCGGCTAAGAGGAAGGCGAATGTATGGTGTGTGCTGTCGTGTCTGACTCTTTGTGACCCCCATGGACTGTAGCCTGCCAGGCTCTTCTGTCCTTGGGATTTCTCATGCTAGAATACTGGAGTGGGTTGCCATTTCCTCCTCCAGGGGATCTTCCCAACCCAGGGATGGAACACCCGTCTCCTCACTGGCAGGCAGATACGTTAGTACTGATCCACCTGGGAAGCCCAAAGAGGAGGGAACCAGACACAAATGGCCGCATAATATGACTTTGTTTTTATGAAGTGAAGTAAAAGTCGAATACTGGAGTGGGTAGACTTTCCCTTCTCCAGGGGATCTTCCTGACCCAGGAATCGAACTGGGGTCTCCTGCACTGCAGGCAGATTCTTTACCAACTGAGCTACCAGGGAAGCCCAAGAATAATGGAGTGAATAGCCTATCCCTTCTCCAGCAGATCTTCCTGACCCAAGAATTGAACCGGGGTCTCCTGCATTGCAAGTGGATTCTTTACCAACTGAACTATCAGGGAAGCCATTTGTTTTTATGAAATGCCCCAAAGAGGCAAATTCATACAGACAGAAAAAGTGCCTGCCAGGAGATGAGCTCAGGAAATAAGGAGGGACCACAGCAGTTACGGGGATTCTTTAGAGGGTGATTAAGAGGTTCGATATGACTGAGTGACTTCACTTTCACTTTTCACTTTCATGCATTGGAGAAGGCAATGGCAACCCACTCCAGTGTTCTTGTCTGGAGAATCCCAGGGATGGAGGAGCCTGGTGGGCTGCTGTCTCTGGGGTCGCACAGAGTCGGACACAACTGAAGCGACTTAGCAGCAGCAGCAGCAGCAGCAGCAGCAAGAGGTTCTAAAAGTGATTATGGTGATGGTTATACAACTCTGAATATACTAAAAACCATTGGATTGTATACTTTAGAAGGGCGAGTTTTATGATATGTGAATTACATCTTAACAAAGAAAACAGAAAGCAGGTAATTAAGAAAGCTGTTATTACAAGGATCCTTGGAGCCTTTCTAATGTATACAAAAAAAGGAAACTGTTTGCAAACAGCTGAATTGGAACTGCCATTATAGTAAGTGACAGTGGGGCACTCCCAGGGGATGGGGCATCCCGTGTGAAGTGTGGAGGCCGTGGGGGGCTGGCCAGTGTAGGCAAGAGAGCCTTGCACTGGGGGGTGGAATGCACACGTCTCTGGTACTTAGTCAAGTCCATCCGTGTATAAATGAATGGATGCCATTACCTGGCAGTTAGCAGTAGGACGAGATTCAGGTATGGGTCTTTTAACATTCCAAATGCCTCTTTTTAAATCATGGGGCACTGTGTGTATTGAGAGGCAGGCGGGCAAAGTCCACCTGTGGGCAGGTATGTGTCCTATTACAGAAGTATTCAATGACTATTTTTATTTTTTGAGGGTTTTTTTTTTTTTTTTAAAGTACTTATTTATTTGGCTGCACTGGGGCTGGGTTGCAGCATGTGGGATCTAGGTCCCTGACCGGGGATAGAACCCTGTTCCCTTGCACTGGGAGCATGGAGTCTTGCTCTGGACCACCAGGGAATCCCCCAAGGTGTTCTTTTGAATAGACAAAGTCATGATCTCAAGTTGAATAGAGTGGCCTGACTTTGTCTCCTGAGCTATGTGTGCCCTGAATGGAATAAAGGAAAACAGAACCCAGAGCTTTCGATGGCCGTTTTTCCTTGGGTCGGTATCTGAATGTTGATACACTAGGTGAGTCGGTTCTAGAATCTTCAGGAAAGTGAAGGTGGTGCAGCCAGGGTCGAGGAGGGGTGGGGCTCTGGAGGGACACGTGGCCCTGTGCATCATGGACCACTCTGCCGGGCAGGCTGGTCTCCTGATGGGGAAGCTGGAGCTTAGGCCAGCACACTTGCCACAGTTACAGGATTCTGGGAGCGGAGGAGACAGACTGCCAACGCCATGCATTCTGCTCCAAAACCAGGGTCCCGGTCAGTGCTCCGGCCACCACCCGGGCAGGACAGGGACTCTCCCCCTGCTGCCTGTGGTCCTGGCAGTTGGCTTGTTTACTTGCCCCCTACGTGTTTGCTGAGCAGCTGCTTACTGTGTACTTGCCTTGTCCACTGCTGTTGGAGCTGGACCTTGGAGTCTGCAGGCTGGAGGGGAAAGTAAACGTGAACAATTTAAGTGAATGTTAGCAAATAGTCACAACTTCTGATCAGTACTGCACAGGAGATGACAGCTGAGGGAGGGATTAAATGGGGAGATTGGAAGGGGTGACCCAGAAAAGGCAGCTGGAGGTTTCTCTGAGGAGTTGAAGCTGGAGAGATGCGGACCTGCTAGGGGTGGGGAGGGCGGGCGTTCAGACAGGGGACTGGCCGCAGGGGACTGGCAGGGCAGAGGCGTGGAGGAGGCAGCAAGCCTGGCCCATCCACGGAACCCAGAAGGAGGTGCAGCTGGCTGGGGGATAAGACCGGACGGGGTCGGGGGCTGGGGTCCCTTAGGGGCTGATCACATGGAACCTCACGGGCCCCGTTTCCTCCAGAGCCCAATCACATCCTCAGAACCCTTCTCCACGCACCGTGCGGCCATCTCTGCTCTCCTTTGGAGCAGAGAGGCGGTGGGAGGCGTGAACTGCAGCGTGTTCCGAGGCTCGGGAGGAAGGAGCAGGGGCGTGGCCGTGGACAGTGGAGTTGGAGGCGAGGGCAGGGCTTCCCGAAGAGGAGGACGCTGTAGAGCTGGGGGCCTTGGACTTGAGCGTAACTAACCTCACCACATGAGGGTCCCTGGGAGAGCTTGTCCCAAACAGATTGCAGGGACTGTGACTCAGGCTAGAGGGTGGCGGGGATGGGAGACCCTGAATTCCTAACAGGCTCCCTGGGGATACGGATGCTGTCGGTTCAGGAAGCATCAGTCTTCAGAGAAGCATCAGAGAAGTGAGGCTGTGGCTCCAGCCACCCCAGCTGGGACTCCAGCAAGAGGTGGGGCCAGGGAGGAAGGCTGGGTGCTGGAAAGGGGGCTCAGATGACTAGGTCTTTCAAAGGCTGGGTTAGGGACAGAGGGCGAGCCTCAGCTGTGAGGGGCTCCCAGAATAAGCAGAGCCTTCAGACCATGATGAATGAGAACCTCCTCCACGTGAGGATGCATCCCGACCCATGTCATCAACCATGGAGAGTTCCAAGAGCCAAAAAGACTGTTAAATAGTTCCAGGTCTGTAAGAGAATAGGCTCCTATGTCCACCCCAACCCCACCTCCCCAGGGTGATTTTTTTTTAATATTTATTTATTTATTTAGCTGTACCAGGTCTTAATTCTCTGACCAGGGATCGAACCCAGGACTCCAGCATTGGGAGTGTGGCATCTTAGCCACTGCACCACTAGGGAAGTCCCTCCCCAAGGTTATTTCTGATTTCTGGTCTTAACAGTAAACTCGAAAGAAAACCAAGTCTTTTGGTTTCACTTGTGGCTTGGGAACAACGAGGCTCTTCAGCTTTGCTTTGTTTTCCGCACTCCTTTCTTTCGTAGGCTGTGCCGGGTCTCCTAGCCGCAGCGTGTGGACTCCTAGTTGTAGCTTGTGGGATTCAGTTCTCCCATCAGGGATCAAGCCCGGGGCCCCTGCACTGGGAGCCCGGAGTCTCAGCCACAGGACCACATGGGGAGGGGACTGGCTGGGCAGAGGTATGGAGGAGGGAGCAAGGGAAGTCCCAAGACTCTTCAGTTTTTAGCAGAAGTGAAATCACTCAGAACCTCTCAATCATAAGTTAGAAATGGCAAGATAGCCAGCGTGCAAGAGATTCTCCAAAACAAATAACCCAAGAATCATCCTTTTAAAAGCTTTTTCCTGCTTCCCTCTGCTGCAGGGGACCTTCAGGATGAGCCAAGGTCCACTTGCTTTTCCTGGTCTAGCCTAATCTTTATTAGTTTGCCAGTTAATTTTTTTATTATGACAAAAGCACCCAGACACACACAATGTCCTTCCCATGCCATGTAGGAGGGAAGGGCTGGCAATAACCCTTCGCAAATGTTTGCTTAGCTGGTCTTGTCAGCCCATGCCATAAAACCAAGGAACCTTCTTGCTGTCACCATAGAAACCAGAACAGTCTCTTGACCAAACTCTGTCACCTTGGTTTATGTAACTTTCCCCTGAATGCGTCTTTGTCTCCGGGTAAAAGATCGCCGTTCATACCATATTTCCTCACTTCTAAGATGTACACTCTTTTTCACTTTTTACCTTCTCTGCAGTCAGACTGCTTCTCACAAGTGAGGTGATAAGAAAGCACTGTGTCGGTTAATAGGCAGTATTTTTCCTTTCTTTAGTGACGCACAAGATAATGGTGCCCTCTCTAATCAACAGCACCTCAGGTTTGATGAAATACTGTAGCCGTGCGTGGCTTGGCTGGATGGACATCGTCAGCCGGGCTTTCTGGTTATGGACCACCTGTGTAGAGCGCTCAGTATGTGTGAGGCCAGGGTGTGTCTGGGCTCTTGCACTTGCCATGAATTCACTCATTCCTGTGTGTTCAGCAAATATTTACTGACTACCTGCAGGCCTCTGCTGTGCAAAGGGTGAGCCCTTTGGGTGTGGTGTGGTGACGCTCACTGCACAGCTCTGCAGTCTGCCCCCACTCCAGAGCCTCCCCCATCGGTCTGCGGTCACTGGCAAGACACAACACTTGCTACAAGAAGGGGATTCTGTGCTTCCAATGCAGATTCCCAAGGGAGGAGCTCATTGGTTCAGCTTGAGTCACATGTTCTCCTCTAATCCAATCAACTGTGGAGGGTGGGGCCACGTGGTACAGAAAGAGTGGGGAGGGGGTCCTAAGGAAGTGAACAGACACCAAAACAACCTGCTAAGCCAGGCAAAGGCACCGCTGTGTTACATCATCTCCCCCAGTTTTCATGTCCTTGTCTGGTTTCTCACAGAAACTGTCTAAACCATTAGATAACCCAGGGACTTTCTGAACCCAAAAAGTCCACTTATTGTGTGATCCTGGAAATTTCTCTCAAGGGTCCAAGACTTTCATAATAGCAACAATTTAAATGCAAAAGTACTTAAACAGGCAAAATGTTGGACAGACTAATTCACACTAAAGTGTGGATGTCTGATAGGAGAACAGGGTTTTGCAGGGGGAAAGCTCAGAGCAGTGGACACTGAAGAAGGAGGCAGGTGGATCATGGGATTGGGAGCAGAGAATAGAACAGAGAGGTGGAGAACCCACAGGTGAGCGTCACCGGGCAAACACGTGATCAACATCAGCTGGACTTCACATCACATTAAGTGCGTGTTAAAGGTGACCCGTCTGGCCTTTTCCATCCAGCCTGGCTGTGGCCGCCATCCCCGAGGGCCTGCCCATCGTCGTCACAGTTACGCTGGTCCTGGGAGTGCTGCGCATGGCCCGGAAGCGAGTCATTGTGAAGAAGCTGCCGATCGTGGAGACCTTAGGTAAGGAGCTCCCGCTGGTTGAGTTCTTACAAACTGGACTGAACGGGCTTCTTGGTGCCATGATAATTCAACCTGGGTGTTTCGTAAGGCTGAGAGTTGATGGTGACGACTTCTCTCTCCCATCAACTCTGACGTCTTCCTGTCCAGGCTGCTGCAACGTCATCTGTTCCGATAAGACGGGGACTCTGACTGCCAACGAAATGACCGTCACCCAACTCGTAACATCTGATGGGCTCCACGCCGAGGTGAGTCCATGTGAATTCATAAGGTTCGAGACCAAGGAGTGCCCTGCCAGACCTTTATCTTCTCAGAGAAAGCACACAAAGTCTTCCAGAAAACAATAAGGAAGACATAAATGTGGGTTATTGGACAGTTTCCTTGCCATTAATACAAATAGCAAGAGCATGACTGATAGAAGGCAGCCACCCCCGGCTGGCATGATGCTATACCTGGTGGTTTGCACACTGTCCGCGGTTCCTTTTGCACGCCAACCACTGAGTGACTGCGACTCAGATTGTATGGGCTTCAAAGGCTAAAACATTTGCTGTCTGGCTCTATAACAAGCTTGTCCACCCCCATTCTAGAACATAAGCAGTCTTATATGCTACTATTTGGTCTTCACAGCCATAGTTTTTACTGACTGCAAGATGCCCTGTTGCAATACTGAAGTGCACTGGGTGTCTGATGAATACTTAGTTCTGCAGGGGACACGGTCATGCTTGAAGCCTTGCTCATGGTGGGACCCTGTCCTCAAGGGTGGACCCTCCCCCCAGAAAAAAGATACGTGCCAGCCAGGGGAGCGACTCTTTGCCTCCCAGGGACACCCCTATCTGCGGCTTTGCCCTGCAGGTCAGCGGAGTTGGCTACAACGGCAATGGGACTGTCTGCCTTTTACCCTCCAAGGAAGTCATTAAGCAGTTTTCCAACGTCTCGGTGGGGAAGTTAGTGGAGGTAAGCATCAAGAGTGCCGCCGTGGAGATAAACACTCGCCTTGAACAGAGCTGATGGGTTCTGTCTGCAGATAGAGACGGCAGTTGGACCGACTGGTTCTTGGTGACAACCGGGCCACACCCCAGGGGTCAGGTTATGGAAACGGCCCAGATAGAGATGGAGAGGTGGGAGGTCAGGGAAGAACTGGGAGCCCCTGCTCCCGCTGCTTGCTCCCTCCCCGCACACCCCTGCATTCACCCGTGTTCCTTTCTTAGCTGTTTCTACTTTTTCAGTTATTATTTTAAATTGAGCAATAGATCACCTGCCACAGAATTCGCCACTGCGGAGAGTACAGCTCAGTGGGTCACAGTGTGTTCGCGAGGTGGTCACCACAGTCTGATCCCAAGACCCTTCGTCACCCTGATTAGAAGGCTGTGTCCCCGTCAGCGGGGCCTCATACGCGTGACCCCCAGTCTGCCTGCCTTCCCACTCTCAGTCCTTAGGATGGCTTTGTGACAGCTAGCATTCTGCTGAGTCAGTAAATTATTGGGTTGGCTGAAAAGTACATTCAAATGTGATGGAAAAACCTGAACGAACTTTCTGGTCAACCCGGTGTTACCATGTGGCTTTTGCACAGTGGGGACTCTGGCACATTTTGAAGAGTAAATTCGTCCTTCCCTCCCACCCCAGCCCAGCCCCGAAAACTGGTCAAGCCTTCAGGGCTGGACCTTTTCACATGCCTGAGCGCGCCTGGGACCCCGACGGGTGCAGCTCCAAATACTAACAAATGACCTTCAGAAACCCCTCCCTGCTTTGCAGGCAGGCTGTGTTGCCAACAATGCCATCATCAGAAAAAACACCGTGATGGGGCAGCCGACAGAGGGCGCCTTGGTGGCCTTGGCAATGAAGGTAGGAGGTCTGTGCTGTCCGCGTGGGCAGTTCTTTCACTGGGAGCCGGATTAGTAGCGGGATTCAAAGTCCTGTCTGAGTGAGGCAGGTCCTCACGTGGCCGGGTCCTCTTCCTTAAAGGACACCAGTCATACCGGAATCAGCTCCCCCAATGACCTCATCTTAACATTGTCACACCTGCAAAGACCTTATTTCCACATCAGACCCCATCACAGGCCCTGGGGAGTTAGACCTTCAATGTGTCTTTAGGGATACACGTAACCCATGACACACTCTTCATTCAGTCGCTCAGTCACGTCCAACTCTTTGCAACCCCATGGACTGCAGCATGCCAGGCCTCCCTGTCCATCACCAACTCCCAGAGTTTACTCAAACTCCTGTCCATTGAGTCGGTGATGCCATCCAACCATCTCATCCTCTTTTGTCCCCTTCTCCTCCCACCTTCAATCTTCCCCAGCATCAGGGTCTTTTCAAATGTCAGTTCTTTGCATCAGGTGGCCAAAATATTGGAGTTTCAGCTTCAGCATCAGTCCCTCCAATGAACACCCAGGACTGACCTCCTTTAGGATTGACTGGTTGGATCTCCTTGCAGTCCAAGGGACTCTCAAGAGTCTTCTCCAACACCACAGTCCAAAAGCATCAAATCTTCGGCGCTCAGCTTTCTTTATAGTCCAACTCTCACATCCATACGTGACTACTGGAAAAACCATAGCTTTGACTAGATTGACCTTTGTTGGCAAAGTAACGTGTCTGCTTTTTAATATGCTGTCTAGGTTGGTCATAACTTTTCTTCCAAGGAGCAAGCGTCTTTTAATTTCATGGCTGCAGTCTCCATCTGCAGTGATTTTATAGCCCCCCCAAATAAAGTCTCTGACTGTTTCCATTGTTTCCCCATCTATTTGCCACCAAGTGATAGGACCAGATGCCATGATCTTAGTTTCCTGAATGTTGAGCTAAGCCAACTTTTTCACTTTGCTCTTTCACTTTCATCAAGAGGCTCTTTAACTCTTCTTCCCTTTCTGCCATAAGGGTGGTGTTATCTGCATATCTGAGGTTATTGATATCTCTCCCAGGAATATTGATCCCAGCTTATGTTTCATCCAGCCCAGCATTTCTCATGATGTGCTCTGCATATAAGTTAAATAAGCACCCTCTTAGGAGGCTTTTAAGGTGTTTTTCCCCTAATCACTCCCTCCATGAGATTTTTTTTTTAAGATTTTTTTTTAAAAATATGGGCCATTTTTAAAGTCTTCATTGAATTTGTTACAACATTGCTTTTGGTTTTATGTTTTGGTTTTTTGGCCTCGAGGTACGTGAGTTCTTAGCTCCCCAATCAGGGATGGAACCCACACCCCTTTCTTTGAAAGGTGAAGGCCTAACCACTGAGCCACCAGGGAGGTTCCCACCACCCTTCCCTGGTGGCTCAGACAGTAAAGAATCTGCCTGCAATGCGGGAGACCTGGATTTGATCCCTGGGTCAGGAAGGTTCCCTGGAGGAAGCATGGCAACCCACTCTAGTATTCTTGCCTGGAGAATCCCATGGACAGAGGAGCCTGGCGGGCTACAGTCCATGGGGTCACAAAGAGTCGGACATGATTGAGCAACTAACACAGGCAGGAGTACAGGTATTTAATGTCACAGATGTACTACATGTCTGTTCCTATACTGTATGCGTTTTTTTGTGTGTGCTTTATACATAAAAGGACTAGATTTTTTCACCCCTTAAGGACCCATTTTCACCCCGTGAGTGGGCAGTGGGATGCATTAGGGTTGGTTTACATCTGGGGAAGTAGAGGCTCAGACCTGTCCAGGAACTGACCTGAAAGCATCAGAGATCAATTGAACGTCACTGGCAGGGACCCGAGGGCTGGCCGCCCGCACACACTCCCAGGGGCTCCTTCTGCCAGCTCTTCAAGTCTGAAACATTCCTCCTGGCAGAAACCCCATGGCCTTTCTCCGTGACCTAAACGCTTGGATTTCTCATCTGCCCGAGGTGGTTTGAATAATGAATAATTTAAATGGACAGAGCTTTGCATAGAGATTGGTTTAGGATGACTCACTGAAAACATCCCATTTATTATCCCAGATGGACTTAGGCGATATTAAAGATTCATACATCCGAAAGAAAGAGATCCCGTTCAGTTCGGAGCAGAAGTGGATGGCAGTTCAGTGCAGCTCCAAGAATGAGGTGAGGTTGTCTCTCTGCCCCCTTCCAGCCCCCACCCCAGCAAAGCAAAATGCAGAGGTCAGGAGATGAGTTTCAAGTTCCCAGCTGCTTCTATGACATCCGAAGATGTGAAAATACAGTTGATGGCGATGAAAGCTCTGAGTATCTTGGGGCCACTTTCGAGATTGTCTTCTGAATCTCTGGTCCTCAAAGTGGGGTCCCAGACCAGCAGCAGCATCTCCTTGGAATTTGTTTGAAATGCAGATTCTCAGGCTGTACCCCAGACTCAGCATCAGATGTTCCAGGGGTGGAGTCCAGTCGTCTGTGTTTGCTGGGGGTTCTGATGCAAGTTCAGGTATGAGACTCAGCGGCCTGCAGTACAGTGACTGAGTAATTCCTACCAGAGTGACTACAGGCTCCTACTGATGACGCTGAGCCCGTTGCTAACTTGGGCTCCTTTTGTCACATTGCTGCATGCTGGGTTCTTTACACGTATGAGCTCATGTAACTGTTGCAATGGGGGAACGATCCGGGACGCACCCCTCGTGCCCACCATAGACGGATGACCTCACGTGTGTGTGCACATGTATGTTCTAAGCCACCAAGGGGAATATGTACCAAGCTCTTACCAGCTATCCCTGGGTGAGACAGCCCACCCTATCTTCCCCCTCCCCTTTTTTTACATTTTCTGTAGCTTTTCAGATCTTCTACTGAAAAACAAAAACAAAAACAAAAAAAAAAACAAAAAACCTTTTCTTTCTCTTTAAAAAGATTTTTATTGCCTTCCACCTTTTGCTCCAAACTTTCTGCTCTTGCTGGAACCTGCCATGTCTTGTCTATGCTGAGATTTTCCATCTCATTCACGGTGGCAAGCAGCTCGGCCAGCTTATCCCAGGTCTTTGCCGTGAGTGGACGAGTATAATACAGATTCCCGGTACTTAAGAGGCGTTCTGGACTTTTTTCAATGTTGTAATACCTTCAAATCTTATTTTCCCCCTAAGGCAATGATAATATATTTTCATTGAAAAAAAAAAAGATAGAAATGTGACTTAAAAAGTGGACCCTTCTGACAATCCTGCCCCTTTTCTCTTTCTGCCCACCGCCCATCCCCACTATGCCCCTCAGCAGTCAGAGATCGAGCCTTCCAGAGTCTGCAGGTGCAGGTAGCAACATGTGGGGTGGTAGTTTCTAAAGAAGGTCCTGCTGTGTATAGTGTGTTATCTGTTCTTTTCCCTTAAATGATGTCTGGGACAGCTTTCCGTGTCAGTGCATACAAGTGCCTTCACTGTCTACCATGAGCAAGTGGGCGCTGTGCTAGGGCTGGGGTCATACTGACAAGGCACCTGCCACCTGGAGCTTACGGTCTAGGGGAGACAGAGCCTAACAGATACACCAGAAAAGGGTCAGCTGCTCGTTTGGGTTCATCCTCATAAGCCAAGTTCATGGTGCCTCCCTCGCTCGGAAGTCTCCCTGAACTGGACACCTAGGAGTCAGTCACACATGTAAAAGCTGGGATATGACCAGTTCATGAAACATGTGGATGCTCTGAGCAACAACTGACCAGGGGCCCTGATGCAGGGGGCGGGTGTCCGGGTCACAGATCAGCCCTCTCTGGGCTGCGTGTGGTTCCATCACATGGACTTCCTGTAACTTCTCTTCCCGGTGGGGTCATTTATCCCAGACCATCATCATTAACTGAAACAGATCAATGACCCCACTGTGAACACCTCCGTGTGGACAAGGTGATGGTCACCAGGAGCTGAAGCAGGCAGTGACTGCCAATGTTTTTCCCTCTGTATTTTCCAAGGAGCGGGAAGATATGTACTTCATGAAGGGGGCCTTTGAGGAGGTGATTCGTTACTGCGCCATGTACAACCATGGGGGCATCCCCCTGCCGCTGACGCCCCAGCAGCGAGCCTTCTGCCAGCAGGAGGAGAAGAAGATGGGATCCCTGGGCCTGCGAGGTCAGTGGCTGTGTTCCCAGCCCTATGCTGAGTCCGCACAGGATGCTGACTTCTCAAGGGTCATAACGCATGGTCCCTGGTCAACACGATAATGATCAGAGGGGCGTCAGGTAGAGCGCTGATGGGGGAAAAGCCAGGGTGGACCCTCCTGGGCAGATGAAACATAGGACGCCCTCCACATCCTAGCTGCCAGATGACACCCGTTAACCCAGATGTACCTCGTATGTGCGAGGAGAGGTCCTGAGTTTTCTAAGACATGTGAACAGGCCGCCCCAGAAACGTTGA
Source organism: Bos grunniens (assembly GCF_055505025.1). Taxonomy (NCBI): domain Eukaryota; kingdom Metazoa; phylum Chordata; class Mammalia; order Artiodactyla; family Bovidae; genus Bos; species Bos grunniens. The sequence goes on from NC_141182.1 coordinate 10,804,484, forward strand.
TTTTCCTAATTGGTCATCTTGCTCAAGGCCTGCTTTCAGGAAAAGCCACGGTTCTTGTAAATGAACAGACATTTCATTTCTTGGCCATTTCCAGCTTGCTGCACCAGAGCCGACACCTTCCCTGATGGGCTGAACATTAAGTCAGACTCCCTGCTGTCATGTGCCAGCCTGTCTGTTATCAGAGAAAGTGTCTAAAAACACTCTGGAACATGTGTACTCCCTCAGGGGAAACTGAGCAGCGTTGGCTTGCTATATTGGTTTCAATTGCCTTAGTTTTTCTTTTCAGGGGGCAGGAATTATAAATTGCTAGTAGCTCACTGACAAGTGTTGAAGGTGAGGATGTGGCAGATCTCTGGGACAGAGGTTAGCAGGGCAGGTAGGAAGGGAGGCATGGCACCCAAATCACTGACACACACCCCCAGCATCTTCGGCACACACCCCCTGCATCTCTGGTACACGCTCCCAGCATCACCGGTACACGCCCCCAGCATCACCGGTACACATCCCCAGCATCACCGGCACACACCCCCTGCATCTCTGGCACACGCCCCCAGCATCACTGGTACACATCCACAGCATCCGTCTCCAGCATCACTGGTACACACCCCCTGCATCCCTGGCATACACTCCCTGCATCACTGGTACCTGTCCCCAGCATCACTGGTACACACCCCCTGCATCCCCGGCACACGCCCCCTGCATCTCCAGCACACACCCCCTGCATCTCCGGCACACGCTCCCAGCATCCCCGGCACACGCCCCCAGCATCACTGGTACACACCCCCTGCATCCCCAGCACATGCCCCCAGCGTCACTGGTACATGTTCCCAGCATCACTGGTACACGCCCCCTGCATCTCTGGCACATGCCCCCAGCATCACTGGTACACGTTCCCAGCATTACCGGTACACGCCCCCTGCATCTCCGGCACACTCCCCCAGCATCATTGGCGCATACCCCCTGCATCTCTGGCACACGCTCCCTACATCACTGGTACACATCCCCAGCATCACTGGTACACGTCCCCTGCATCTCCAGCACACACCCCTGCATCTCCGGCACACTCCCCCAGCATCACCGGCACACACCCCCTGCATTTCTGGCACATGCCCCCCAGCATCACTAGTACATGTTCCCAGCATCACTGGTACATGTTCCCAGCATCACTGGTACACGCCCCCTGCATCTCTGGCACATGCCCCCAGCATCACTGGTACACGTTCCCAGCATTACCGGTACACACCCCCTGCATCCCCGGTACACGCCCCCTGCATCACTGGTACATGTCCCCAGCATCACTGGTACACGCCCCCTGCATCACTGGTACACGTCCCCAGCATCACTGGTACGCACCCCCTGCATCTCCAGCACAGTTTGATGACTGAGGGGTCACAGCTGAAACTTCTTGGCCACAGCCTCCCTCCAGTATCAGTAAGGTGACACAGTAAGGTCAGTTCTCACAGCACCCTCCTCAGAACATCGTCCCGAGCTGGGCCTGGCTTCTGTGCTGCTGAAACATGGTCCTCTCACCTGTGTTCCTCCCGCACACTTTTCGTGACTTGGTAGCTGCCACCCCAAGTCTGCTGGCAGTGACCGAGAAGGGCAGAGCAATTATAGACAGCAGGCTGTCGAAACATCCCGTGTGCCAGCCCGCAGACGTTCTCCTGGCCGCTTCCCTTGGGTGGGACACCGCTGCCGGTGGACAGGGTCCCGTTTCTCATGGGACGTGTTGTCACTGGCCCTGCTCCCCATCTTGGGTGAGCTGTCAAAAGCTGCTGCCCTGCATGGGCCTGAGGACCACTGAGAATACCTTCCCTTCCCACTGTGGTCCAGGCACTTAGGGCCCAGCCCCTCGCGGATGGGGTGGGGGCCGGGCCGACTGGGGACGAAAGTTTTCCAAACCTTCCTGCTCTGTCCACAGTGCTGGCCCTGGCCTCCGGGCCCGAGCTGGGGAAGCTGACGTTTCTGGGTCTCATCGGAATCATCGACCCTCCCAGGGCTGGCGTGAAGGAAGCAGTCCAGGTTCTCTCGGAGTCGGGCTTGTCCGTGAAGATGATAACGGGGGATGCTCTGGAGACGGCCTTGGCGATAGGTACCCGGGGAGGGCTGGAGGGCACGGGCCACCACCAGCGCTTATTCCTCGAGGGACCTGGTCAGCAGAGCTCACGCCTGCCTTCCACGTGCTAGGGAGAGATTTCTGAGGCTCAAGGACCCACATCCCACCGCCCGAGTGGGTGTTTGTCTCTCAAACGTCAGCAGGTTCTCCCAAAGAGGGAAGGACGTCAAGCGCACTGAGAAGCTTCTGTGTGCTCGGGCTGTCCGTCCACCCACGATCACACCTCATCTCCACAGGCCCAGTCTGCCTTGTGCCACTAGCCATGTGCCCTGAGCAAACCAGTGAGCCACTCTGACCCTCAGGCTCTTCCTCGGCAGAGGACCAGCTCCCCCCTCCTCCTCCTACTGCGTTTATTACTGTTGGGAGGGGTGTCGCACCTTGGTCTTCTTCCCCCTCTTGTCTTGAGGCAGCCTGGCACTGGGGGAAGATCTCAGACTCTGGAATCAGACAGAAAGAACCATGGCAGGTCCAGTCTTAGCACTTACCTGCCCTGTGACCTTGGGAAAACCACCTCCCTCTCAGTTGCCTCATCTCTAAAGTGGGGGTCATAAGGCCTTTGTTGCCAGTTTGTTCTGTGGATGGAATTAAGGTCACATACCGTAGCAGGTGGGGCCAGGGGTAAAGAGTCAGCCTGCAGTGCGGGAGACGCAAGAGACGCAGATTCAGTCCCTGGGTCAGGAAGACCGCCTGGAGAAGGGAGTGGCAACCCGCTCCAGTATTCCTGCCTGGAGAATCCCATGCACAGAGGAGCCTGGCGGGCTGCAGTCCACAGGGCCGCAGAGTCAGACACGACTGAGGGCACGCACAGCATAGCAGCATAGCTCTCCAACTGGAGCAGTGGTGGTTTTGTTCTTGTTTCTCCCAGTGGCCAAGGAAGGGCCAGATGTCAGGCAGGCGCAGTGAGGGGTGAGGGCAGGGACCACAGGCTCAGGCCCTCAGAAGGGACCATCCCCTTCCCGTCCCAGGAAGGAACGTCGGTCTGTGCAATGGGAAGCTGAGCGCCATGTCCGGGGAAGAGGTGGAAAGCGCCGAGCAGGGAGAGCTGGCCGAGCACATCGGGAAGGTGGGGTCCCCCTCCGGGGCTCGCCGGCGGGGGCAGGGCGGGGCTGCCCGGTCCTCAGCACTGATGCTCCGTCCTCTCCGGCTCCGGCTCCAGGTGTCCGTCTTCTACAGGACCAGCCCAAAGCACAAACTCAAAATCATCAAGGTCAGTCATGCGCCTCTTCTGGTCCCTCGGGGCACAGCTCGAGGTGGGTAGGGGGCGGGTGGCGGCTCTGCTCACGGGTGGCCCAGTGGGGGCCCCAGGGCAGCTGCCCCGGCCTCTGGGGAGAGGAGAACTGGGGAGGCCCTGTGCTGCGTCCACCAAAGGCAGGGAGTGGGAACTGGGTGGTGGAAAGGGAGGAATGCAGAGGCCAGCCTTGGTTAGTCGGGTGCTTCTTGGTGTATTAATTTGGTGTATTAACTCCAGGCCTTAGTTTCCTCATCTGTAAACTGGGGAGAATGTGAGCAATACCAGCTAATTCACAAGGCAGGAGAGAAGAGGGTGAAATGAAGCCAGCCCGTGAAGCCTTTACAGCTGCCTGGCCCACAGCAGTGCCCAGGAAGAGCTGGTGTGACGGTGCTTCAAAAACAAGAGGGCTGGAGTGAGAGGCTCCTGCAGACATGTGCTTTTCCTGCACACGGATGCTTTGAAAGTTGCTCTTTAACGCTTGTGTTTTTCTCTTCTGTGTTACTTGGTGGTTTTTTAGTTCTACAGAATGAGTCTCTGTGCCAGTCATTCTTCAAAGAAAATATTAATACCTATTGGGCACGACATGGATTCACATGGGGACAAACTGATTATTCTTTGTTAATGGTTGTCAACTGAAAAAAATCAAGCACACCGTGGGAGTTTTGAGTTTTACTTGAGGCAGAATGAGGACGATAGCCCAGAGACAGCACCTCAGGTAGCGCTGAGGAACCGCCCCAGAGCGGGGAGGACAGATGGAGGGACTCTGTGACACCAGACATGCAACTCTGGTGCCGTGCTGACGGCACACGTTATAGCGGAGGCTTGGTGCTAGTCACGAGGAGCTGATGTCTCTGTTGATGACTTTTTAGTGCTTTTCTGGATATGAAAGGATGTAAGAATCGAGGCTTGTAACATCCGCCCCTGAAAATAGCCTGTTCTGTGGGTTTCTCCCTCCCTCCTCATCTACACCCTGAGCTGCTTTTGGGGTGTGTGGAAGGTCAGCGGCTGCAGTGGCTGGTTACTTCATCCTTGTAGAAGCAGGTGGCCAGTTTTTGTTGTCATGGTGACGGATGACACAGGCACTGTCCCCTCTGTGGTCTTAGTTTAGGGCTCACCACAGCCCTGAAAAGGAGGGGCTGTGATCCCACTTTGCAGATGGAAAAGCTGAGGCCGAGAGGGTCATGGCTCGCCTGATGTGGAGGGAGATGAGGGGCGATGGCAGAGAAGGGTCTGGAAGGCAGGTGCTCAGGCTGCAGCCCCCCTCTCCCCGGGCTCCTCTTTCTGAAGGCTCTGCAGGAGACAGGGGCGATTGTGGCCATGACCGGGGACGGAGTGAACGACGCGGTCGCCCTGAAGTCGGCGGACATCGGCATCGCCATGGGGCAGACGGGGACGGACGTCAGCAAGGAGGCCGCCAACATGATCCTGGTGGACGACGAGTTCTCGGCCATCATGTAAGCCGGCCTTCGGGTGGTTCCTTAGTCACAGAAACACCTGGGGTGGCGGCCCCCTGCTCTGCTGCGGTGGGTGTACACGGCGTCCCCAGGCCCACCCCACGGAAAGCAGGGTCAGGGGCCCGTTCTCTTGGGTGAATCGCCGAGGGGCAGGAGGCACTTTGGGAGTCCTGGGTGAGGGCTGGGGTCCCAGGCCTTGGATGAGAGAATGATCTGTGTGCAATCTTCAGACAGAAGGGTGATCGTGGCTCGGGGACCCGTCCCCAGGGGCTGGTGACACCTATTGGGACATCCCCCTCCTCTACCACTCCCGAGAATGCCAGCAAGGAGACCATCGCTTCCTTTAGCAACCAACAGAGCTGGCTGACCCTTCCCACCCTGCCGTCTTTGTCAGTAAACGCTTTCTCCTCTCTCGCAGGAACGCAGTGGAGGAAGGCAAGGGGATCTTTCATAACATCAAGAACTTTGTCCGCTTTCAGCTGAGCACGTAAGTCCAGGCCGGCGCCCCCTAGTGGCCGGGTCTGGGAGCAGCTGGTGACCTGCCGTGTGTGTGCCCTGCAGGAGCATCTCGGCCTTGAGCCTCATCACGCTGTCCACCGTGTGCAACCTGCCCAACCCCCTCAACGCCATGCAGATCCTGTGGATCAACATCATCATGGACGGGCCGCCGGCGCAGAGGTGAGGCAGTGGGCTGGCAGGGACACACGACAAGGGGTACACACCGAGCACGGGAGGAGGCATCTGGTGGGCTGGCCAGGCAGTGGCAAACTCTCTGCCTCAAAGGCTCTCCCTGGGCTACCTGCATTCTGGTCACTGCCTCCAAGAAGTCCTCCCTGATTACCCTGGCAGCAGCCTCCTCCCTCCCAGCCACTTTACCCTGCTTTATTTTTGCCTAGAGGGGAAACTATTTCATTGTTTATCTGATCATAATCCATCTCCCCTGTAGGATGTCAGCTTTGTGGGGGAAGGCTTTGTTCCCTGCAGGGTCCTCGGCTCTGCAGTGGTGCTCGGCACACAGCAGGCACTTAGGGAATTAGTGGCTGGATGAGTGAGAAGAGGATGTGAGGCCAGCAGAGTGACACAGGAGGCAGGATGGGCTCTGGAGGTGGGGAGGCCTGTGTGAGCATGCGAGGGGCTTCCCTGTGTCTGAGCACAGGGTAGGTGGGGCCACTGAAGTGTTACTATTACTGATCTAATCATCGCCAGTGACAGCTTCATTCCCCCCATGGCCAGAGGCTTCCCTCTTCTCCATGCTCTTCCTGGGAACGGGGTGCGAGCACAGATGGACCCCAGCGTGTCTGCCTAGGAGGGGTCTCCCCCAGCGTGCTACCTCCTTGGTGTCCCCACACCGCCCTGCTGGCTGATCCTATTTCAGAGTTGGCTGAAGGCAGGCTGAAGGCAGATCCCATTTCTCCAGGCCAACTGGGACGAGGCCAGGCCCCAGATGGGGAGGCCCATCACCTCCAGGCCCAGGTGATGGGGTGGCCAGGCGCTGTTCAGGATCCTTAGGTTGGCCGAGGGCGGGCTTTTCTATGGCCCCGCAGGTGGAGGACCTGCAGGGCTGTCCACGGGGTCCAGGCCGTGAGGGGTACCCAGGAAGGAACCGAGGGGAGCTGGGTGATGAGGGAGGGGGCAGAGGACCAAGACGACCTGGAGGCGCTGCACACGCCCGTCCAGGCCTTCGACGTGGACCCTGGCGCGTCACTTCACCATGACCTTGTGCATTCGACTTCTGCACGTCTCTTCAGTGGTTTATTTCAAAGTGTCCGGTTTTGTCCCGAGCAGCCTGGGTGTGGAGCCGGTGGACAAGGACACACTCCGGCAGCCGCCGAGGAACGTCAAGGACCAGATCCTGAGCCGAGCCCTTGTCCTGCGGATCCTCCTCTCGGCCACCACCATCATCAGCGGGACCCTCTTCATCTTCTGGAAGGAGGTGAGGGCGTCCTCGCGGGCTCAGTTAGGCACGGCGGTCAGGCCCCGCCCCCGGGGCTCAGGCTTCATGGGGTGTGGGCGGAGGTGGCAGAGAAAGAAGGGGACCCGGTGCCTCTCCGGCTTGCTGTTACCCCTGGGAAACAACCTCAGCTCTGAGAGAGACTCCTGTTTTAGTCCCAGGAGGTGGCTATTTGGGAGACCTTACCTTTTTTAAAAACTTTTATCTTGGAGTACAGCTGATTCACCAGTTGTGTTAGCCTCAGGTGTACAGCAAAGTGGTTCAGTCATACATACATTCATTCCTCCTTTTTCAGATTTTTTTTTTTACCTTATAGTTTATTATAGGATATTGAGTAGAGTTCCCGTGCTGTATACAGTAAGTCCTTATATATAAATTCATCCTAAAGTCCCAATTTATCCCTCCACATTTCCCCTTTGGTAACCATTAAGTTTGTTTTTGAAGTCTGCAAGTCTGTTTCATTAATGAGTTCATTTGAATAATTTTTTTTTAGATTCCACACCCAGCAATATCATATTTGTCTTTCTCTGTCCGACTTAGGATGGTCATCTCTAGGTCCATCCATGTTGCTGTCAATGGCATTATTTCATTCTTTATGGCTGAGTAATAGTCCATTATATATAACATATATGCACATACACACCACACCTTCTTTATCCATTCCTCTGCTGATACGAACATCAGGGTACATGTATCTTTTCAAATTGTGATTTTCTCCAGATATATGCCCAGGAATGGGACTGCTGGATCTTAAGGTAATTCTATTTTTAGTTTTTTAAGGAACTTCCATACTGTTCTGCATAGTGGCTGCACTAATTTACATTCCCATCCACAGTGTAAGAGGGCTGCCCTCCTCCATACCTTCTCCAGTGTGTACAGACTTCTTGATGATGGGCATTCTGACTGGTGGGAGGTAGTATCTGATTGTAGTTTTGATTTACATTTCTCTAATAATTAGCAATGTTGAGCATATTTTCATGTGCCTCTTGGCCATCTATCTGTACGTTGTCTTTGGGAAAATGTCTATTTGGTTCTTCTATCCATTTTTTTATTGGGTTTTTTGTATATTTTGGAGACTGATCTGTTATTGGTTGCTTCAGTTGAAAATATTTTCTCCCATTCTGAGGGTTGTCTTTTCATCTGCTGATGACTTCCTTTGCTGTGCAAAATTGTTTTCTTTCTTGAAATACAGAATTTTAGAAACTAAAGTAGAAAAAAAAAAATCCTGTCAAGAAATACCAGGTGGAAAATGCGGGCTTTCAATAAAATGAAATTTTAGGGCAACAAAAGTCTAAAAGGCCACGAAAGAGAAATAGCCCTGCTGTGATTTGAACAATGGCTACTTATATTTTTTGGCACTGTCACGCGGAATCTGGATCTTTCCCTGCATTCCACACAGAGCGTGCACAACACAACAGCTTTATCATAAAATGCCTGCTTGTTACACACATTTTAGGTCAAGCTACCGCCAGAAACAAATCAATAGCAATACATCAGGGACCGAGCAATCTCAGTGGTGGGTGACGTTGCAGAATTCTGCCAAATGAAGGAACATACTAGGCTGCGAGCAAAGCAAATGGGGGAGTTAAGAAAGGAAATATTTTAAATGTTAGTAATTAATTCAGACATTGTACTATCTCCAAAGAGATTAGTGCACTGGCAAAGGGTTCCGAGCACAGTGGAGGGCTGTGGGCAGCACGCACCAAGAACACCCAGCCTTGGTGGGGAGCGGTGGTCTTCCCAGTCACTCCCTTTTGCCAGAGGTCCAGAAAGAACTGGCAGCACCATCACCCTGCCTGCTGAGCCTCCACTCTAAGCGGCAAACTGTAAGGCAAGAGAGGAGTCCCCAAGGGGAGCAGAGATCACTGTAAGCTTCTAAGACAGGAAGATGGGCCATGAGTCCCATTCAAATCCCAGAGATGGGGCCAAGTCCCCAGAAGTAGCTGTGGAGACTTGAAAACTGGACACTCCTCATTGCATAGAAATATCAAGGACAACTGGAAAAGTCCTCAGAGAAATGTTCCGTGAGAATCCAGCTCTTGGAAGCAGCACTAAAACATCCACTTTACCGGTGTCAGACAGACATGTAGTGGGACGCTGCAGCGTAGCTCAGGGAGCTCAGCTCTGTGATGACCTAGACAGGTAGGATGGTGGTGCAGGAGGGAGGCAGCATGTGCCTACTCATGGCCGATTCACGGCGCTGTACGGCAGAAATCAACACTGTTCAGCAATTACCCTCCAATTAAAAACACATGGGAAAAACTTCAAGCTCTTTGACTCAGGGTCTCAGGGCTGGAAAGCAACCCTCTATTCATCCAGGCAACGACGCCTCTTGCATCTCAGCAGGAATGAGGTGGGTCAAGGACACTAAACTGGCTTTACGAAGCAACAGACTTACCTTTTGGACCGAGGTCTGCTGGGCCTGAGGGTCAGCCAGCCCTGGGAGGCCTGGGCCAGCAGCTGCCAAAGCTTCCAGGTGCGGGCCCTTCCTTCCGGGACGTCAAACTCACAAAAGCCCCTGCTGTGTTACATTTCGCACTCTGAAGCAAGTTTACTGAGGCCCCACGTGTTTATTTCCGTTGTTACTTCCATTGAGGAGCATCAGAGAAAGTGTTGCTGTGGTTTATGTCAAGTGTTTTTCCTGTTCTCCTCTCGGATTTTTACAGTATCCAGTCTTACATTTACATCTTTAATCCATTTTGAGTTGATCTCTGTGTGTGGTGTTAGAGAATGTTCTGATTTCACTCTCTTACCTATAGCCATCCAGTCTGAAGAGACTGTCTTTTCTCCTCTGTAGGCAGGGGGGTCTTTCCATGGGTCACCTTTCTGTGGCCCCGCAGGTTCAGGCACCCCTGTGCTGAGAGCGCCAGTGACCTAGGTAGAGAATCGGGCAGGCGTGTGAGGCAGGCACCCTGGGTGCAGGAGAGGGGCTGGCCGGGACGCTGGATCACCCCCACTTCTCAGCTTTTCTCGAGCGTGCCCCCATCCCACCCCAAGAGGTGCAGATTGCCTCCTTCCTGCATCCTGAGCTCAGGAAGGTGGAGAGGCCCCACCTTTGTCCAGCCCAGGCGCTCAGCCAGGCGCAGGTTCTAACACAGTGGTCCCGAGAGAGGGGTCCCCCGTCTCCCTCACACCTCCTCACCCCGCGCACTCGTGTTCCAGATGCCCGAGGACAGGGCAAGCACCCCGCGCACCACAACCATGGCCTTCACCTGCTTCGTGTTCTTCGACCTCTTCAACGCCTTGACCTGCCGCTCCCAGGTGAGCCCCCGGCAGGACGGGATCGCAGCCTCCCGGACCCAGTGCTCCAGCGGCTCTCGTGCGCTGACTATGCCCTTCTCCCCCACAGACCAAGCTGATCTTCGAGATCGGCTTCCTCCGGAACCGCACGTTCCTCTACTCTGTGCTCGGCTCCATCCTGGGACAGCTGGCTGTCATTTACACGCCGCCCCTGCAGAGGGTCTTCCAGACAGAGAGCCTAGGGGCGCTGGGTGAGTCTGAGGGCTCATGGGGGCTGTCCTCACTGCCTGCCCGGGGCGTGAAGTCCCCTCGAGGGGCCATCCTGTCCCCAGGGGACTGGGCTCATGCCTGAACTTGAGCACCGGGCAGGATGGGGGGGACGCCACGCAGGTGTGGAGAAGGCGCGAGACTCAGGGGCTGGAGCCCCTGCTGGGAGTCAGGGGAGGGCAGAGGGGTCACAACACCCTGGCCACACCCCTCCCCATCCCGGGACAGGAGGCCCCGGGGCAGCCGGATGGACCACGGTCTATGCTGGCTCAGCCTCTGACATGCTGCCTGGGCCTAGGAGTGTGTCAGCCTGCTGGGGGCTGTAATGGGGCCTGTGTGACAGGGACCCTGCTTACCTGGAGATCGGACTGTGCCGGCCGGCAGTTCCTGCTGAGAAGGCCACACGTAGAGACTGCGGCCCTCCAGGTCCCAAGCACACCTGCCCCGGGCGGAGCCCCGGGCGTGCTCCCCTGCGTCCTCCCCAGGCTTCTGGCAGCCCCACCATCTTTCCGTGAAAGCTGTGCAGGGTGACTGGGCCTCCTGTGCCTGAAACACTGACGGGCGGGAACAGAGAGGGAGGAAGAGGCCTGGGGAGCGGCAGTGAGCAGAGCCTGTGCGGGGAGGGCTCCGGGGTGACCACCGGCCCAGCCTTCCACTGGGGACCTCAGATCCCAGCGGGCAAGGGGGCTGGTGAGACTGCCGGCCCTGCCCAGGATCTGAGGACCATAAAACCATTGGTTGTGTCTGAGGTGGTGGAGACAAGGATGCTAAATACTTGGGGACTCTCAGCTTTTTCTTCCCCGAAATCTAAAAAGCAGGGTCACTGGGAGTGCAGACAAAAGAAAAAAACAATGTTTTTACAGCTGTTTCCATCCACTGGGAATTCCATCAGCTTACCTCGTCTAAAGAAGTGCGAGGTCTGTGCCAGGCACCACGGCTGTCACGAATCCTCGACAACAGGGAGCCACGCAGAGGCTCGGGGGCCAGGCCACCTGGATGAGTCGGGGTGGGGCTGGACTGGGAGCCACGGCCTGGGACGTCTGCCCCAGGAGGGCTCTCTTCACAGCCGAAGTTGGCAGGCCTGCTGCCCGGCTCTGTTGTTTAGTCGCTCAGTCGTGCCCAACTCTTTGCAACCCATGGACTGTAGCCCTCCAGGCTCCTCTGTCCATGGGATTTTTCCAGGCAGGAATATGGGAGTGGGTTGCCATTTCCTTTTCCAGGGGATCTTCCCGGCCCACATCTCCTGCACTGCAGGCAGATTCTTTACCGCTGAGCCACCAGGGAAGCCCAGATCAGAGCCGCCTGCACAGACCAGTAGGTCCTGGTGGAGCTGGCTCTGCAGTGTTCTGCATCCCAGGTTGGAGAGATCTCTGCCCCCTCGGTGGGCATGGACAGTCTGGCCCTCAGCTCCTGGGTCCTGGCCCCTCACCTCTGTCTGCAACTGCCCAAAACTAGAGGACAGAGCTCCATGGCCATGCCGGGCATTGTGCCAGTGCTGGGCATCGAGGGGCTAGGGACCAGAGGGTATGCCGTGCACTCTCTGACCTTTTTCTCTTTTTGTCTGTTGGTAGATTTATTGCTTTTAACCGGATTGGCCTCGTCTGTGTTCATCTTGTCAGAGCTCTTCAAGCTATGTGAAAAGTTCTGCTGCAGAGCCCAGAAAGCCCAGACCCCCCAGGAAGATGTATAGTGGACCCTGACCCGTGGGAAGGTCCCTAAATCTCTATTTTTATGTGACTGTGGCCCTCCGCCTGCCCCGTCCCTTCCGAGACGTGCCTGAGGACACGCCAGTGTCGGGTCCGCTCACCTGGCTGTTCCTGGGGAGCCGGTGGGGCGTGCAGGCCCAGCCCTGAGTCCTCGGTCCCTGTGTGCATCCGCCGCTCCGTGCTGCCGGGCCCTGGGACGATCCATGAGGAGCCAGCACTATTTATTAAATGATGGTGATTTTTATGAACCGCGTCTGGCTCTGTATTTGTGCCATAGCTTGGTACCGCGCAGCCCCTGGTAGGAGGGGACAAGGGGTGGGGGGTGGGGACGGAGGAGCAGGGGCAGGGTCTGGGCTTCTGGTCACTCTGCCCGTCTCCTCACCCACAAAATGGAGGCTCTGGCTGTCTTTAAGGGTGATGCCAGGGGCCCGATGATCATTCTGTTGGCTTTAATCTGCGCTTACCTACAAGTGGCCAAGTGGGGAACTCACAGCCTCGTGTTCGTGACCCCGGAGCACATGGCGAGAGCCGGTCACGGCCTGAGCGGCCTCAGCAAAGAGGGCCTGGGCTTCTGAAGCTGAGCAGGGCATGGCCTCTCCCCCCAGAACCAGGACTTCCCACAGCCTGAGCCCCAAGACTGGTTTTGTTGGTGGTGGGTTTTCTTTTTTTGGCCACACTGTGCGGCATACGGGATCTTAGTTCCCTCAGAGCGATGGAACCCATGCCCCCTGCAGTGGAAGTGTGGAGTCCCAACCACTGGAACGCCAGGCGAGGCCCCAAGACTGCTCTCAACACACGTCCACCCCTGCAGCTGAAAGATGGCAGGGAGATCTGTGGCCAGGCAGAACCGACCACGGGGAACCAGAAACGGAACTCCACCTGCCATGCAACGCGGCCACAGCTGTAACCTCCCCCTCCCTCAGGGTTTTCCAGAGAAATCAAACCACAGGAGAGCAGAGAAAGAGAGAAGGACATTTGTGTTAAGTAATTAATTAGCTCACCTGGTTGTTGGGGCTGGTGAGACCGACGTCTCCAGGGCAGGCCAGAGGCTTGGGCAGCAGTTGGCACTGCCCTGTCCCTGACCACTGGTCTGGGGACTAGGCTTCCACTCTCTCACTGCCGCAACCTGACCTCTATCGCTGGCTGGGAACCAGAACCCTGCTTCAAGCCACTGCAGGCTGAGGTCACCTGAGATCACTTCAGGTCAAGAAAGAGAAGGGTGTATCATTATTAATAAAATTCAGAAAGAATTCTCTAATACCAAGAGAAAAAAAGAAAGGGCTAGAAATCAGAAAGGAAGGGAAATTATCCTTATTTCCAGGTATGCCGTCCTACTAGGTGCGATCAGCACAGTGTGCACTTTAAACTGAACAGTCTTGTATGTCAGTTATATCTCAGGAAAGCTGGAGGGAAAAAAGAGAAGTCACACAGCCAAGACATAATAGAAAGATGCTTTACAGTGCTGGGGGAAAATGTCAAAATATCTTTAAAAAAAAAGCAAAAACAATCCTTTGAAAATTAAGGCAAAATATTTTTTTCAGACAAAAAAAAAAAAAAAAGATCCTAATAGCTGCAGGCCTGCAGAGAATTCATGGATAAACAGAAGCAATGACCAGCAGTGGTTCTCAATGTATGGTTCCCCACACCAGCCATGGCAGCATCACTTGGGAATTTATTAGCGATGTCAACTCTCAGATCCCTACCCAGAACTACTAAACTCTGGGGGTGAATTATATTCCCTCTTTTTATTATAAAAGTGTTTAAATGTAAATGAAAGTTTTTTCAAAAGAAAGAAGACTAGGAGTATGAACCCTAGATTTCACTCTGATTAACCCTATGGCCAGAGGAGTCCATGGGGTCACAGAGTCGGACACAACTGAGCGACTAACACACAACACACACACACACACACACCCCCCTTAATTAGTTGTGTGATCCTGGCCAAGTCACTTCATTACAGTACCTTAACTCTTGGTGACTTAGAAATTATAACTGATAAAATGATAACAATAAAATTTATTGTGTTTGTGTCTAACTGTATGCCTAGAATTCTATCAAGTGGTACAAAGGAACAAGGGACAGTTCTCCAGGCAGCAGGGTTGGGGTGTGGGGGCAGGAGGAAAGGCAGTATGGTTTCTGGAGATATATAATATTTCCTATTATAGAGAAGATATATCCCCGACGGCTCGGCAGGTGAAGGATCCGCCTGCAGTGCAGGAGACTCGAATTTCATCCCTGGGTCGGGAAGATCCCCTGGAGAAGGAAAGGGCAACCCACTCCAGTATTCTTGCCTGGGAGAATTCCACGGACAGAGGAGCCTTGCAGGCTACAGTCCAATTGGTCACACGAGAGTCGGGCTCAACTGAGCGACTAAGCGCACACGCAGAGAAGAAAACTGTCACTTCATTCCATCGTGAAGAAGTAACGCGTTAAGATCTTGGTATATTTTTATATACCTTCCAGACATTTTCCTATCTACATAAACATGTCTTTTTAAGAAAAAATAAAATTTTGACTATTCTGTTAAAAAAAAAAAGGTAGCGGGGACTGTAGGTGATTCTGACGTGGGCTCAAGGTCGAGAACCACTGGATAAAAGAATGCAGCAAGGTAACTGGGTACAAAACTAGGTTGAGAGCCTCCCAGTGTTCAGTCATCGGTGACAAATGTACACAGCAAACCTGGGTGTTCCTGTTCTTCGGGAGGAAGCAGCAGCATCAGCTGGTGTCGGTTCTGCCTACGTGCATCAGCATTTAGTGCCATTGTGAAAATACCATCATGATGGTAGCATTCGGGCTGCGTCTCCTGGCATGTGGACCTTACTGCCCCGACCAGGGTCACACCTATGTTCCTTCAGGGGAACCATGGAGTTTTAACCACTGGATGGCCAGGAAAGTCCCCTATCAAACATTTCAGATGTAGTCAAAGTGCTACCAAAGATCAGACAGAATCAAGCATTTGAAAGGAAAAAAAAAAGGTAGTAACAGAAATAGCTTTTACATCTTTTTATCATAAAACTGAATCACTTTGCTGTATGTCTAAAACTAACAACACTCTAAATCAATTATAGTTCAATATAAAGGAAAAAAAAATGTTAAAGAGAATAAAAAATTTTAAAAAAGGAAATACATTTTGGATGGAGCAAAGATTTAGGAGGAGGACTAGAAAGCACAACAGTAGTAGAAGAAAACGGTTTTTGAGCAGCAGGTACACATAAACTAAATTTTAATAGTTGGTGAAAACACGGCCATGGGCACTCCAGGTCTCAAAAGTATAAACTGAGCTTGAAAGAAAAGTATAAACTGAGCTTGAAAGAGGTGTGTTGTTTGTTAATATCTAGATAAAAAAGCATGTACCTTTTGATCCAGTAACGTGGCTTTGAAAGGTGCATCCTCGGCCCTCCATTGTCTCCGCGGCGGCCAGGAGCGCCGGCGAGCGCAGCCCGGGAGCGAGCGGCGCGGCCGGCGGGGCCCGCGCGGCAGGGCCGAGAGCGCGACGCGAGCGCGGCTTCGCGAGATCCGCGGGCCGCCGGCGCCGCAGCCCGCCCGGGCCTCGGGGGTCCGGGCCGAATTAAAAAAAAAAAAAAAAGAAAGGTGCATCCTCCAGACAGAACCACAGAAAGACGAGCATCAACTATGTTCCCTCCAGTGGCGAACAGTTACAGACAGACCATTCCCAAGCCGGGGGTGGTTGAGCGCCACAAAGAATGGGGCATCCATCTCACGGGACGTCACACAGGTGGGGAGAACAAAGGGGGAGATACAGAGGCATTTCTACCCCAAAAAAGGTGAGGGACAGACCAGGGTGTGTAACACTTTACCTCTAGGGAAGAAAAGGCTAGAGGGGCACAGGGGTTAGACTTAGCATTCAGGTCACACTCTTGCATTTTGACCTCTTTTGCCATGTATGCATGAGCTAATCTTTTAATCAAAAAGTACAGTGGGTCCATCAACAGATGAATGGATAAAGAAGATGTGATGTGTGTGTGTCATGGAATACACTCAGCCCTTAAAAACCCATGAGGTTCTGCCATTTGCAGCAACACGGATGGACCTGGAGGGCAGTGTGAAGTCAGACAAAGATGGATACGGTCTGGAATCGCTTATACGTGAAATCTAAGAAACAAACTACCGAATCAAACAAAAAAGCCGCAGGCTCACAAATACAGAGAACAAACTAGGGGTTACCAGTGGAGAGGGGCAATACAGGGGGTGGGGAAAAATTACGGGGTTACAAAATCACGTGTGAGACTTTTTGAAAAGTG
Organism: Bos grunniens; assembly: GCF_055505025.1. NCBI lineage: Eukaryota > Metazoa > Chordata > Mammalia > Artiodactyla > Bovidae > Bos > Bos grunniens. The sequence goes on from NC_141182.1 coordinate 10,820,711, forward strand.
TAAAGCACTAGAGAATTTAAGCCCTGGAGGAGGAAACGGCAACCCACTCCAGTGTTCTTGCCTGGAGGATCCCTGGGACGGCGGAGCCTGGTGGGCTGCCATCTATGGGGTCCCACAGAGTCGGACACGACTGAGCGACTTCACTTTCACTTTTCACTTTCGTGCATTGGAGGAGGAAACGGCAACCCACTCCAGTGTTCTTGCCTGGAGGATCCCAGGGACGGCGGAGCCTGGCGGGCTACCGTCTATGGGATCGCACAGAGTCGGAAACGCCTGAAGCGATTTAGCAGCAGCAGAGAATTTAAAGCATCCTTCCTTCAATAGAAAGAAAAAATTTTCCGAAAAATAACTGGTGGGAAAAAAGTTAACAACAGCCATGCTTTGAAAAGTTGTTTAAAAAGTTGTTTAAAAGCCATGTGTTAAAAACTTAACACAGAGCACTTTTCAGCCCTTCCTTCCAACACCTTCAGGGACCCTGATCTGTCTCCTGATAAGGGAGGGAGACTGCCTCCCTTAGAACCCGAGCTTTTATCCCCCTTTTATCAAAGAACAAATTCCTCATGTGTTAAAACTAGCACTGCGGGTTTCCCAGGCCCAGGAGGGGCGTGGTTCCTCCGGTCACCGGTCAGTGCGCTCAGGCCCTCAGCTCATGTGGTCCCACGGCTGCCCCACGCCCACGTGCCCTCCACAAGGGCACATCGCCCGGGTTACCAAGTGCCTGGGCCGGGCACCTGCTCCTGTCCTATAGCTGAGCTGTCCTGGGAAACCATCAGGCCCCTGGGCATGAACTGCACTCTTGTGAGAAGAGGCACAAAGCAGGAAAATACAGGCCCGGACACCTCCAGCCTCTCTGACAGCCACAGACAGTAAATGGTATTGAATGGACCTTTTAATATTAGCGAGGTATTATTCCACTGCATTTTTATAAAAGATCTGTAACAGACTGAAGACTCAGGGCCTAATTCTTCAGATTATGGTGAGGATATCTGAGGATCCTAACATCCTGTGTCTGCTTCCCATCAGTCACGAAGCCACAGAATGCACCTGAGAAGCTGTTAAAACTGGCCGTTTTATAAGGAAAGTCAATCAGGACGGAGCATGCGTGTCACTGTCGCGAGCATGCGTTTCCTTGTGAAGGCCTGTTTGCAAGGCCTTCTGCTTGGGGCTCAGCAGCAGGTCTCATGAGCCTCCTGTAGAAAACGCAAAGCCCACAAGTGCACACAGCTCACTTCACTGTGGCTTATAATCGGGGCTGACTCGAGAATAAGGCAGCATTTATTGTCAGATCTGCAGGACAGCATGGAGCAGGGGAAGACAGAGGCAGGTGTCTTAGGGCCGAGCCTGCAACACCCCTGAGCTCGAGTCTCAGTGGGTCAGGTTCTATGAGCCACCCCCGAGGGACGGGGCTGGACTGGACGGGGCCCAGCCCACCCACATCTCCGCTAGCATGGCAAGGTCATTGTTTACGGCAAGTCCACAAGGCCGAGGTACACACCATCCCCTGGGGGGCAGCATGGGGTGATGCTGGAAGGCCAGGAGCCAGGCCGGTCCTGTCGAGTTGCTCGCCCCCAGCTCCTGCGACAGGCCACACGTGTATCAGCATGACTCTCGGCCCTGAGTGTGCCCACATTTACATCAGAAGCAGGACCGCCACTCTGCTGCTCTGCTCACCTCCTGGTTTCCCATGCGCTCCGAGCACAGACCCACCTAAAACAGCTGAGAAAGGCCGACATCCAACCTTACTGAAGACCCAGGTCACTGTCACCTTCAACATCTCCTGCTATTTCCCCCATTAGTACTCTGCTAACGCTTTTTTTTTTTTTTAGAAATATAGAAATTCCGTATCAGAGGAAGCTACTCCCCAAAGCACAGGAATTCCCAGCTGAGCACCTCTGCCCTTGACAAGAAGAAACAGAGCCTCAAGGCTCTTAACTGGGGGGCCTGAGCAGAGGCCCAGTGACCCCCAGCGAGTGGAAACTTCCCCCTTCACCACTGCAAGAACTCCAGTCCCCAAAGATGGCAGTTCCAGCCAGTCTCAACATCTCAGCGTCCTCTTTGGATTTCATCCCTAGGGACGAGCCAAGTCTAAGGATCAGGTTGCTAGCTGTATGCTCAGGATTCCAGAGGGAGACACCCCCACCGACGGACATATGGCAACAGAGGAACTATACTCTGTGCGGACTGGGCACCGCCGGGACCGCCGGGACATGACCCGCACACTCTGGACCAAAGTCAGGCCTCCACGGGACACGGGAGGGTCGGCAGGCTGCGTTCCAGCTCCAGGGTGGCCCGCGCCAGCCGTCATCACGTCATCACGGCTCATCGGGGACCTCCCGGAGCCCTTCGCTGTGGCGGCCCCGCCCACTGGCTTCCAGCAGGGCCCGAGCCTCAGGGTCAATGTCCAGAATGCTCCTGGTTTTCCTGACCTTGGGAAGAAGGAAGGAGGGGTGTGTTCAGCGACCAGAACCAGCCGGTGACGTCCCACCGCTGGCACGTTTCTCAGAGCAGATGCGGGGCCCTATTGATGCCACAAGGGAAATGCAGGAGGCAGGGGCTATGGCCCCGCCCCCACTGTGTCCCCCCAACCCTGGGAGGCCATCGCTGGGAGGTGACGCGGTGCAAGGAGGCCAACAACTCATTGTTAAACCTTGGACTCGGAAGGGACCCCAGACCCTCCTCAGCCTGCAAAGGAGCCCCCATCCATCTGGGACCCCACCTCCCTGGGGTGGTTCTTTTAGAAGACCCCCCACGGATCCCAAAAGGACTCTCCGCCCAGCTGTGCACCCACAGGCATTCCTCTGGCCAGCGATGGCTGCTGGAAACAAGTCTGGGAAAAACCATCTCCACGTGGGGTGTGAAAGGTGTGCAAGGGATCAAACTGAGAGAGGGGAGAAGCGCCCCAGACTCACCGACTCTGCCTTTGGGGCCTCTCCCACCGCCCACACCTCCATCTTCTGGAACTGGAAGTCCTCCTGGGCCGACAGCTGAGGGCTGCCGTACGTGGTGCACGTGGGCTTGGCCTTGCTGTGTCCTTTCCCGAAATCGACGTCGATCCACAGCCCAAAGTAACCGTGCTGTCCTCCCATGCCCTGCGGGGGGAGGCGCATCAGACCCCGAGGCCCACCCCAGCCCTCAGGCCACAAGGGCATGCGGAAGCGAATGCAACTTTCTTCTTTTTTTTTTAAACTGTGAAATAATAGGTATTGGTACAACTGAAGGATCCCACTGCAGGTGCCTAGAACACTCATCCAGGTGTCCTGAGTCCCACCCAGCGGCTCTTTCTCACAGGGCTGCACTGGCAGGAAACACAAGTCAGGACCTCCCTGGTGGTCCAGAGGCTGACTCTGCACTCTCAGTGCGGGGCTGGGGCTGGGTTCCATCCGTGGTCAGGGAGCTAGATCCCACACACCACAGCTCAGTTCGCCCCCACAACTGAAGACCCAGCGCAGCCAAACAAATAAAATATCTTAAAAGGAAATGCAAGGGGCAACAGAGGACAAAAGAATGCAGACGACCAGACCCAGAGGCTGCAGTCCATAACACGAGGGGAGAGCTCCACCCAGCGCTCGCGGCTGGGAAACCCGTGGCCAGGCCCCAGGCCCCAGGCCCCTGTGCTGGAGCAGGCATGCAGGGGCAAAGGAGGACGCTATCCGGCTCTAGGCGAGAGACTGGTGGGAACAGAACCGCTGTTCAACCTCTCTGGTCCCCTTCTCTGGGTGCCACCTCCACCCCCGCCTCTACCCCGGGGCCCTCGGGCACGGAGTTAACACTGAGCAAGGGACCAGGGCAGTCTCCAGCCGCACTCAGGGGCCGCCTCTCCCCGCCAGCCGACTACTGACCCCCTGAGGCCAAGACCCTCGCCCCTGTCGACACTAAAGTGCCCTTTCAGAAGGCGTCTTGGGCCATAGGGGGGCCTGAGGGAGCCCCAGAGAGAACCGGGGAGGAGCTCGGGGCCCGTTCCACACCGATGAGGTGGACCCACCTTCCCCGCCCCTCAGTGCTACAAAGTCAGGACTGGAAATTTCCCAAAGAGATGCTTTTCACTAAGCAGCGGGGAAGAGAAGGAGGCTGGGGCTGCCGGGAGACACCTCTTGCACCCAAGATAAGCATCTGTGCGGGTGCCCATCCCAGCTCCTCGCCCAGCCCTGTCCCCACGTCCCCCACCGTCACCTGTGGGCTTCAGCACTGCCCACTTCTTCCTGCGGCTGAGTCCAGCTTGACGGGTCCAGAGAGCCTAGCCCCGCCCCTGGCACGAGTTCCAGGGCGGCGTCGCCAGCCACAAAGGCCACAGACCAACCACCTGATGACCAGGAAACGGGCGGAACCCGTCGTTCGCACACAAAGCGCAGAAACACCCCAACAGAGGCCCTGTTTTTTTCCAAGGGAGAAGGTCGGTCCTGGCTGTCGCTCCCGGTGTCACCACCCCGAGATCCGGGCAGGATGGACTGGACACCACACGCTGCCCGATGAGTAGGCGCGTGCCCCGGGGCACGTCGGGGCCGGGGCTGTCGCCCAGGGGTGGATGGCACTGCGGGGGCCGCGCCCCGCCCCCCGCCCCCATCCTCACCAGGCCATTGGGGATGGTCTGCTGCCCTTGATTCAGGTACATGTAGTGGTCGTTGTAGCCCGTGCAGGTGTACACGGCCATGCGGGGGGAGACGGAGAACAGGAAGCACCTGTCGTCCCCTGAAAGTGAGCAGAGCACAAAGAAGCCGGATCACCCACCGCAGCCGGGCACGGGGAAGAGCAGGAAACGCAAACAGGCCCGCTCAGAGGGCCGAGCTGGAGGAGCTTATCGGGGTCCTTGGTGTGCAGGGGTTGGGGAGGTCCCACATGTAGGGGCAGAGCCCTCAGACCAGCAGGCGGATCCCAGACCCACGGCTGCCCGGGGCCCATAGGATGAGCTGCGGCTGGGAGGCGAGGGTGACCTCCAGAAAGGAATGTGGTGTCTGCCTGCTGGTGACACCGCCCTGCCTCCGAGTCAGAAAGAGCAGCCTTGTCTCCGCGTGGCCACAAAGGGCAGGCGGTCACTGCGGGCCCCGACTGGGCACCCGCACAGCCTCAAGTGTGCCATTCAGAGAACAGAGGATGCCTGCAGGTGCAGCTTGCTGGGGAGGGGGGCGCACCCAGGGAGAGGTGACCCTCCACTTTCACCTGGGCACAGGCGTGGACATGCTGCACTCAGCGAGGTGCAATCAGAGCTCCAGAAACGTGGAGCTCTCCACCTCAGACTCCTTTCCCACCCCCATGCACTCACTGCGGGGTGGTGACGGAGGGCACACACCCCCACCCCGGGGAGCTCCCAGCTAGGTGGGAACCAGGGATGTGCCCCACAGCCGTGGGATCTTCGCCAGAAGCACTGCCCCACCCCGGTGACAGTGTGAGGGCACCTCACAAAGGACCCAGCTCAGGCACTGGGGAAGGAAGCTCCAGGAAGCAAGCAGGGAGCCCGAATGCGGAGGGCGGACACGAGGCAGGCATTGAGCCCCAGGAGGCCTTAGGAGGATGGCCCTGGGTGGCAGGCGGGCCTGCACAGGCAGAGTCAGGACCCGCGATGCTCAAGCCTCCCCTCCAGATGGACCCCAGGGGCCTCCACAGGGACTCAGCTCCTCTGAAACCAGGAAGGACAGCCTGAGATGGAGACGGCCGGGTGAGGGCCCCTCCGTGGAGGAGGGACCCCCGCATGGCAGGCATGAGGGAACAGCGGGACCCCCCAGCTGTAGAGCAAGGTTTGTGGGCGCTGGAGTAGGGGATGAAGTGAGGTGAGCCTGGGGAGGCCATCGGGACCGGGAGACACAGGGCTGCCCTCCAGGCTAAAGACTCAGGCTTGAGTCCATGTGCCCCAGAAGGATGGGTCTCGCCTCAAGTAACGGCCTGGTCCCACCCGCAGCCCCGGGACCATCACTTCCCCTGCTGGTCCCAAGGCTGCCTTTCAGCCAGTGTTCACTGGCTCCTGGTGCTAAGTAAGGTGCCGGGGCCACAGAGCAAGGACCCCATGCTAGTCCATTCTGGGATCCACACCCAGAGGGAAGGGCCACCTGGGGAAGACGACCCTCCACTCCAGGGTGCAGGGCAAGCACCGAGGAGTCACAGGACCTGCAAAGGCGGCAGTCCCACAGGGGCCTCCTCGCCCGACTGCCACCACCACACCACCCCCATCACCCTACGGTTTACAGGCTGCCCTCCCCATGGTTCTGGGAACCCCAGCAGAAAGGGTAAAGCACCCCGCCCAGGATGGAGCCGGACTCCGCCCAGCGCTGCAGGCCTTTGGCTGCCCCTCGGCCAGCAGAAGTGGAAACAGAGTGACGCTGTGGGTGTCTCTTCAAGGCACAAATACTTGAGGTGACTGGGGGACCAACAGACGAGAAAGGCCCAGGTCCTGAAAGGCATTTGCGAGGCTGGGCTGCCCCCTGCTGGAATCCTGGCCTCACGCTTCACGACAGAAAGAGCTCACGTCTGAAAACCTGGTAACTGCTTTTTCCCACAATTCTTCAAGCAGACGAATGAATGCTGCTCTCGTAAATGAAAGCTGGAGACACAGCAGAGCTGACCTTTGGGTTAATACGAGAGGAGCTGGAAGACGTGCAAGTTTCGTCTAGATAGTAATGACTCTCGGGGCTGTTCTTCCACGCCCTCGAGCAGAGCTTCCAATCACAGAGACCCAGCTATTCACCCCCAGGGACCCCTCCCCGTGATGCTGTGACAAGGTGGGCAAGCAGCTCTCTGTCCTAAACCGTGTGTACAGACAGCGGAGCCAGAGTTGGGCTCCTGCGGTCCTCCTGCAAGTCTGGGGCATGGGTGGGTGTCGGCAGAGGGTGCTGATATGGCCGGCTCCCCAGTAAAAAAAAAAAAAAAGGAAAACCCTAACACACCCCTGCTGGACAGCACTGCACCATTTAATGATGCTGAGCTGCTGTTTCCTCACCTGAAATCCAGGGGTGAGGACACCTGTCCGGCTTACCTGACCCAGCTGCTGCTGCTGGTGCTGCTAAGTCGCTTCAGTCAGTCGTGTCCGACTCTGTGCGACCCCATAGACGGTAGCCCACCAGGCTCCCCCGTCCCTGGGATTCTCCAGGCAAGAACACTGGAGTGGCACGGATTCTCCAGGCAAGAACACTGGAGTGGGTTGCCATTTCCTTCTCCAATGCATGAAAGTGAGAAGTGAAAGTGAAGTCGCTCAGTCGTGTCCGACTCTAGCAACCCCATGGACTGCAGCCCACCAGGTTCCTCCTTCCATGGGATTTTCCAGGCAAGAGTACTGGAGTGGGGTGCCATTGCTTTCTCCGACCTGACACAGCAGCCAGAGTCTATATAGAAATCCGTTAAGTTAAACCTCCATAAACACCGTGCTTCCCCATCCTCCCAAACACGTCTAGAAAAAAACGCTTGGGAGAGGAGATGGAAGAAACAGCGCATGCGCTCTGGCGGGCTCAGAGGTCTCCACGTGGTGGCCGACGGACCAGAACTTGCCAGCACTGCGCTACCAACATGGGGCTCAGGCAGCCCAGTCTCACCTTGAAACTGAGGCTTGACTTCCCAGGAGCAGGAGGCGAAGCCTCCGAACACGTGGCCGTCGCTGTCCTCGAGAAGCACCAGGCAGGGCCCCCCGTGTGCGATGCGCCCGCAGAGCTGCGCAAAGCTGTTCCCGTGGAGCTCGGTCGCGAAGAGCAGGCGCCAGCTGAGCCGCCGCTCCTGGGGCAGGTGCGAGTTGACGTAGATGACGGACAGGACGTCCAGGACGCTGGCGAACTCCCGCTGCGGGTCCACCTGGCGCTCGGGGACCAGGGTGGCCAGCTTGAGGGACGAGCGCAGGAGGAGGAAGCCCTGGTGGATGACCAGGCTCAGAAACGTGGCCACGTGGTGAGCCCGGAACACCCAGTCCTCGAGCACGGCCTGGTCACAGTCGCGGTCCAACCACTGAGGCCCCAGAAGCTTCCCGCCACCTAGTGGAGGAGAAAACAGTGCTGGGGGGTGGGGGGGCCATGACATCGCCTCCCGTCTGCTTTCCTGAACCTGCTCTGTCCAATAGGGGAGCCACGCCTGCGCTTCGTCCGCATCGAGATGCGTGGTGAGTGTAAAATGCACGCCCCGTTTCAAAGACTTGGTGTGAAACAAAAAAAGAGTGTAAAATAACTCGTTGTTGTTGTTGTTTTTTTTTTTAACATAGCCAAGGTTAAAGTATATTTTGGAAATTTTCTTAAAATTAATCTCACTTGTTTCTTTTTGCTATTTTCACGTGGTTACTAGAATATTTAAAATTTCACATGTGGTTTGCTTTGCAGTTCACATCCTACCCCTGTTGGACGGTGCTCATCTAAACAACTCAACATCAATGCTCTTATCTTTTCTCTGCATTCCCAGCTGCATTTCAGAGGCCCAGAAGACAGTTACACCCTCCCCCTGGGGCCCTGAAACTCCCCACACCCGTTCCTGAGAGGGCTGGCTACACCAAAGCCACTAGTTTAACAAAGCCATTTGGGAAGGATTCAGACGTCCACTGTCCTCCAGCTATGTCAGGGTGGTGGTGGGGTAGTCGCTAAGCCATGCCTGACTCTTTGCGACCCCTTGGACTGTAGCCCACCAGGCTCCTCTGTCCATGGGATTTCCCAGGCAAGAATACTGGAGTGGGTTGCCATTCCCTTCTCCAGGGAATCTTCCTGACCCAGGAATCGAACCCTGGTCACCTTCATTGGCAGGCGGATTCTTTACTGACTGAGCCACCAGGGAAGCCTTACATCAGGGTAGTGGTTAGTAACTTCCTGGGCACCCCTCAATTTATCTGGGGAGAACGGGTTTCATTAACTACAAATTATGCTTCATTGTTCTAACCAACACCCATGCTTCTGATTTCCGTCTCTTACCTACTAAGAACAGAGGTGGCATGGCAGTGGCACCAGAAGACAAACTATTGGGAATTCATCCATATATGACGGCCTCATATATTCACAGTAGATTGTGTTATTATTCTTTCCAAGTTCCAAATATCTCGTTTAATTTTTCACACTGTGTTTAGAAATCCAGCTTTATAATAAATCAGTAACGCTTTTATAAAATAAGTCAACTTTGTTTTATACGTCAACAAAGCTACAAGATTCACCTCAAGATATTTTAAAATTCCAAGTAGATTGAAATATATACTGTTTCTCCGCCAACAATAGCAGAACACATTCTTCTCCAGCAGGTCTGGAATATTCTTCAGAACAGACCATATGTTAGGTCATAAAGCATGCCTTGATAAACTGAGAAGAACTGAAGTCATGTAATGTATGTTCTTCAATCACACATAATAAAATTACAACTCAGAAGGCAATTTGGGAAATTCACAAATATATAGAAATTAAAGAGTATACCTCTAAACAACCAATAGGCCAGAGAATAAATCATGAAGGAAGTCAGAAAACACTGAGCTGGATGAAAACAAGAACACAACATAGAAAACTGATGAGATTCAGCTAAAGCAGAGCTTAGAGGGAGACGCACGGCCATAAATGCCTATATGAAAAAGAAGAGAGACCTCAAACCAATAACCTAACCTCCTACCTTGAGAAACTGGACGAAGAAAACCAAACTAGACATCGGAATCAAGATGCCAGAGTAACAAGACATCAACTCACCTCTTCCCACAAAGACATCAAGAACACACCTACAAGACTTCCCTGGTGGTCCAGTGGTTAGCAATCCGCCTGCCAAGGCAGTAGACATGGGTTTGATCCCTAGTCTGGGAAGATCCTACATGACCCAAAGCAACCAAGCCCATGTACCACAAGCCCTGAGCCCATGTGCTCTAGGGCCCGCGTGACACAGCTACTGAGCTCGCGTGCCACAACTACTGAAGTCCGTGTGCCTGGAGCCCACACTCTGCAACAAGAGACGCCGCACAATGAGAAGCCCACGCGCCACAACGAGAGAGCGGCCCCACTCACAATCAGAGAAAGCCTGCACGCTGCAATGAGACCCAGTGCAGCCAAATCAAGTAAGTGAGAAAAGAATACATCTACAGGCCGTGGTCCAAAAAATCTACAAAATATAAATGCTGGAGAGGGTGTGGAGAAAAGGGAACCCTCCTACTCTGTTGGTAAGAACGTAAACTGGTACAGCCACTGTAGAGAACAGTATGGAGGTTCCTCAGAAAACTAAAAACAGAGCTACCACATAATCCAGTAATCCCACGCCTGGGCACACACCCAGACAAAACTATAATTCAAAAAGATCCATGCACCCCAAGGCTCATAGCAGCACAACAGCCAAGACACGGAGACAACCTGAGTGCCCACTGGCAGAGGAGTGGATAAAGAAGATGTGGTGCATACATACGACAGAATATTGCTCAGCAATAAAAAAGAACAAAGTAAGGCCATTTGCAGTAACATGGATGGACCCAGAGATGATCATACTGAGTGAAGGAAGTCAGAAAGAGAAAGACAAAGAATGATATTACTTATAGGTGGAATCTGAAAAACGACACAGGCCAATACATCTGTGAAACAAAAACAGACGCACACACACAGCAAACAGATGTGTGGCTGCCGATGGGGAGGACGGATTGGGGGGTTGGGGCTGCGCGTGTATGCTGCATGCACGCTTGGTCATGTTCGACTCTTTGCAACCCCATGGACTGTAGCCCACCAGGCTCCTCTGTCCATGGGATTTCCCAGGCAAGAGTACTGGAGCAGGTTGCCATTTCCAATTCCAGGGGATCTTCCTGACCCAGGGATCAAGCCGCGTCTCTTGTGTCTCCTGCATTGGCAGGTGGGCTCTTCATTACTGCACCATCTGGGAAGCCCGAGGTCAGGATTAGCAGATGCAAACTATCATATACAGCACGGAATAAACAACAATGTCCCACTGTAGAGCGCGGGGAACTATATTCAATATCCTGTTACAAATTATAATGGAAAAGAATATATTTAATCTAAATGAGTCACTTTGCTGTACAGCAGAAATCAACACAACATAACACAATCCACGATACTTCAATTAAAAAAAAAAAGGAAAAACAAAACTAAATCTAAAGGAATCTAAAAGAAGCAGAAGAAAGGAAATAAAAGACTTGAAGATAAATGAAATAGAGGTTAGACAACAGAGAAAGTCCACAAAACCAAAAGCTGCCTCTTTGAACATAGCAAGAAGTGAACACACCTTTAGCTAGACTGACCCAGAAAAAAAAGAGAAGGCTCAGATGACTAACATCAGAAATGGAGGTGGAGACGTCACTACGGACCTGGCAGAAATTAGGATTATGAGGAAATACTATAAACAACTGTATGCCAAGGAAGAGATAATCGCAACGGTCCTTCGAGTTTGGAAGACGCACACTTGCTGACTTTAAACTTGAATACAAGATGGCGTGGAACCACGCTCCAACGCCAAGGTCTAGGGACTAGGGCAGGGCACTTGCCTTGAAGCCTCATCTCGGAGCACAGCTGGGCAGCCAGCACCTGCACCCTGGATGGGGAGCCTGGGGGTGGCTTCTGACTCCAGCCTCGCAGCTGCCGTCTGTAGCTTAGCACGTGCACCACAGAGCCAACCAAGTCCTCTGTAAACTTGGAAGATCACAATTTCACCGTTAATCGCACCACCCTTGTACCTCGGACCTACATCAGATCAACACAGAGAAGGGCGTCTTGTCTCACTGAGGCCAACGTGGCGGACCCCAGAGTGGGAAGAACCACGTGACGTGGTAGTTATTCAGTTTTCCAATGATGCCCTCGGCTGGTCTAGTTGGCTGACGCCTCTTTGTCCGGGAGTTCTGACCTCAACCGGTTACGTGGTCCAGGGCCCCCCAGGGGGGACTTCTGCACAAGGCCTCCACCAGCTGCTGCATCATCCTGAGCCCCCCACCAAAGGACACCAACACTGCCTGGGGTGGCTGCGAAGTACCTGGTGGCCCCTCACCTTGTGGACATCTCTTGCTTTCACGGGACCTCCTGAGGCAGAAATCATGTTCAGGATCACGAGACTCTTCTCCTCGGCAGTTCCTTTCAACAGGTGGGACATGGACGCTGTGAACTGCTCCTGGGAGACGCGCTCGCTGGGCCCCTTCGCCTTCCCGCTGCCATCCACCCTCCGCATGCCCTCGAACAGTCTGGTGACCATCTCTGGGGGAAGAGCGTCCCCCACATGGTCCTGTGGGGACAAGCGGGTGAAAAACCCAGACAGAGTGCAAGTCAGACACAGTAGGATGACGGGAAAACAGCTAAGGGACCAAGACCGACTGCTGCCACCAGCAGAGAACCTTCCCAGACCCCTGGTGCACCATCTCTGCCCACTAAGGGTGTCCTACCACCCCAGGACCCACATACCTAACGTGTCCCGGCCCATGGCTCATCTTGGCCATCTAACTCTTCCGTCATCTGTTCCCATCCTGCCCTCCAGACTTCCCAGTCTCCCCAGACTGGCCATGTCCTTCCTGCCTCTGGCCATTGGCTGCTTTTCACTTTGCTAACATCTTCTCCATTCTAGTTCCAGCAGCTGTCATTTGCATATCTGAATTTATTTCCACATGGAACATACGGCCTGTGTAGTGCTACATTGGTCTCCTCTAGATTAGGGACTTCCAGATATATTAACTATCTCTCCAAGTTCTTTGTGCTCAATATGCATTGGAAAGTGGGGGAGGGATAAACTGGGAGATTGGGACTGACATATAAACTCTACTATATATAAAACAGGGTTTCCCTGGTGGCTCAGACGGTAAAGAATCCACCTGCAATGCAGGAGACCTGTGTTCTATCCCTGGGTTGGGAAGATCCCCTGGAGAGGGGAAGGGCTACCCACTCCAGTATTCTTGCCTGGAGAATTCCATGGACAGAGGAGCCTGGTGGGCTACAGTCCATGGGGTCGCAATGAGTCGGACACAACTGAGCGACTAACACACACACACACACACATATAAAATAGGTAACTAACAAGGAGCTGCTGTATAGCACAGGGAATTCTACCCAGTCCTCTGTAATGACTTATATGGGAAAAGAATCTAAAAGGGAGTGGGTGCACATATTTGTATAACTGACTCATTTTGTTGTTCACCTCAAACTCACACAAGATTGTAAAGTCACCAGATGGCCCAAAGATGTCTGTGATGTTGCCGCACCCTGAGCACCCGAACACACGCGGTTAAGAGCCCCATGGAGCGGAGCAAAAAGATGGGGAAGTGGGCAGTCACTCCTCGTCAGGTGCACCCTGACCCTGAAACTTCATTATTTTGTTGGGGAAACAACAAAATTCCTAGGACGTCAAACACTTAACAAATCCGGAAGGCCAAGGTGGACTTGAGACTTGGCAGTTATCAGACCCACAAATACAGCTTGGGCAGCCCCTCACCCACTGCAAGGAGAAATCAGGGGATGGTGGTGCAAGAGACGGGAAGCAGTCAGCAACCTCTGGTCAACCTCAAGTGGGAAAAGTCCCTGCACAGTGTGAGATGAAGGCAGAGTGGAGCAGCTGCCACACCGACCACGGAGCCCACAAGGCTGAAAGTAGGTCCGATCTGTTTCTTCTCGGAAAACACATCTCTCTGTGTTCCCACACCTGCCTTCAGGAGCTGAGGGTCAGCAGCAGCCTGACTCCTGCTCCAAATTAAACATGAACTCCCAGCTGTTACCCTTGCCTTCAGTGCCTGCAGAGAGAAGGATCTGGGCGAGGCACTGGAGCCAAGCTTCTCCGACGACAGAGCATCGAACAGCCTGTTGACCTCGGCCTGCTCCGCGGGGAGAAACCGTGAGGAGCACTCCTGTCCTGGGCAACTCTTGTTGTTCCCCATCTGTCCCTGTGGCCGGTGGGACTCTGCAGGAGAGAAGTTCACACCCGTTAGAGACAGAAATCAAATATGTATAGGTGGCTCAGTCGGTAAAGAATCCGCCTGCAGTGCAGGAGACCCAGGTTTGATCTCTGAGTCAGGAAGGTCCCCTGGAGAAGGAAATGGCAACCCACTCCAGTATCCTTGCCTGGCGAATCCTATGGACAGAAGGAGCCTGGTGGGCTACAGTCCATGGGGTCGCAAGAGACGGACACGACTTAGCGACTAAACCACATATATATTTTAACTATTTTGCTGTTTTATCTTATTTTATTGCCGCATGCCATGTGGGATCTTAGTTCCCTCACAAGGGATTGAACCCATGCCCCCTGCGTTGAAAGTGTGGCATCTTAACCACTGGACCACCAGGGAAGCCCCAAATATGTCCATCATAGAAAATAAATGTCAATAATTATATGGTCAAAGTAAGCAACATTGATTTACTTGCAAAACGCAGCAAAAATGCAGACCTATGTAGCGTTTCAATGTGGTAAAAATTATTATTATTTTTTTAGTTGCTCAGTCATGTCCGACTCTTTGTGACCCCATGGACTGTAGCTCACCAGGCTCCTCTGTACATGGGGATTCTTCAGGCAAGAATACCGGAGTGGGATGCCACTTCCTTCTCTAGGGGACAAATTAGTTGACACAAATAAAATGCGAAAACTCAATCAGATTCCTCTGCCTTCTCAAAGCCTGCTCATAACCGCCAACCGTCTGGATTTCTTTGTTCCAAAATAGTTTCTAAGCTAGTGTAACTAAAAGGTAGAAAAATCAGGATTTTAATCTAAATATTCATTTTTTTAAAAACCTGAGTTGAAAAAATAATCCATAAGGGTGGATGATTACACATATTTAAATAAAATCAACACCTTGCAAATATCACCTACAGAGCAGAAGTGCCGTGGGACACGTTCTTCCTTTGCGATCCTGGCTTCTCCTGGTGGCTGGGCAGCCTTAGGCAAGTGACCGAAACTCTCTGTGCCCCAGGTTCCTCGTTCGTAAAGTGGGAATAGTCACAGCCCAACCTCAGATGGATGGCATCATGGTACACGCTGACCAAAGCTGTGAGAACCCAGCCCAGGCCTCATCTCTGGGAGGGATACTAAAAGAGGCTGGCAGCCAAAGGCAGGTGGCCCAGGGGCTGCATTTGGGTCCCAGACCTCATCACAGAAAGGGGTCCAGCGCAATCCGATGCGCGATTCAGACAGAAAAGCACAATCGAGATGAAACAACCACACAGGAGGCAGAGGGCCACAACCTCCTAACTCCTGTCTTTAGACTTCATCTGGGACCCACCAGGTCAAACTGCTGGGGAGAGGGGCACCCCCACAAAGCAACAGCCCATAGGTTCCCCCCAGGTCACATGGAGGGGGCAGGCTGTCCACAATCCAGGTGGAGCGTGGATCACAGACCTCAAGAGGAAGTGGGGTGCATGTGGGGCCTTTCTTCTTACTGAAGTGAGATTCACATAACAACATAAAATGACCCATTTCAAAGTGAGCGACTCAGTGGCATTTGGTACATGCACAGTGTGGTGAGACCACCACCTCCCTCTAGACCCAGAACATTTCCATGACCCGAAAAGAAACTCCACAGCCATTAGGGGCCACACCCCATTCCAGGCTCCCCAGGCCCTAGCAACCACTAACACGCTGTCCCTGTGGAGCTGCCTGTTCTGGACACCTCGTGTGAATGAAATCATCCAACACGTGGTCTTTGGGGCTTGGCTTTCTTCACTCAGTATAACATTTTAAGGGTTCATCCATATTGTAGCATGAATAGGACTCATTCCTTCTGACGGGTGAGTAATATTCCAGTTATGAAGATACTGTGTTTGGCTTATCCATCCAGCTGTTGATGGACATTTGAGCTATTTTCTATCTTGAGGGTGCTGTGAACATATGTATACATGTACTTGTTCAAGTCCCTATTTTCAAACTGGAAGGGGGATGGATATACCTAGGAATGGAATTGTGGGGTCGTATAACCTAATGTTTATTTGTTGAAGAACTACCAAACTGTTTTCCGTTTTATATTCCCAGCAGCAAAGCGTGAGGGTTCCCATTTCTCCACATGCTCTCCAACATTCTTCCCTATTTTCAATCCCACCATCGTGGGGCAGGGGAGGGTATCTGCCCTTCAGAGGAGGTTTCCAGCACAGGGCTCCTAGGAGGGCTCCAACACACTTGGCTGCTGGAAACAGGGGCTTACACAATGCAGTTTGGGGCTGTCATTCACAGGCCATTTGATCTACATGCTTCCACTTCTCAGCTTTCTCAGCAGCTTAAGAGCTGAAAAGGAAAGCCTCCGGCCCCCGGCTCAGGTTCCAGTCTGCAAGAGGCTTCCTTATCTCTGAGATACAGGGGGCGGCACCAGCTGGTGCCTGGTCTCCCTCGGGGGGCACAGCCCAAGCGGCCTTGCCAAGGCAGACCCGTCCTCTTTGTCAACTCTTCTAAGAGCCCAAGAAACCACCTGATCGCGTAGGACGTGCTGAGGAGATGAGCCATCTGCACTGTTCTGACCGGGAAGGGGGCTGTGGGTTATTTTGGGACCCAGCACAGTGACCTGATCTGCCTGTGGTTTTGCTTCTGCTTGTTGCCACCCCCGCTTTGCTTACATTACTGGTAAATCCACAACAGCTTTAGTCAAAAATATTTTCAGATTCATACCCTCCGCAAGCAGGGCAATTCAAGATTTCTCTCAAGATCTCTGTTAATTTATCAAATCACCGAAAACTTATCCCTCAACCTTCCCTGCATCCCTATCTTGTTATCCTGCTGAAATCCTGAAAATGCAAGTGTATAAAAATACACTCTAAGAATTCCAGTTTGTTCTCAGGGTCTTCATACCAAAGGTCATCACACCTTTTTACTTCCTCTAGAAAACCTGAAGGTTTGTGACAAGAGAAGGCCCATGACTCACATGTTAGGACAGATGACTGCCTTCTGAACAGGTGTTTTTAAGATGTGAGCACAGCTCCACCTCAGAGCTGGACCCTCCAGGCTAGCTGACAGCTGTGCCCACCCCGGTGGGCTCCCAAGGCCGACCTGTCAGATGCGTGTGGTCCACTAGGAACATCAGATGCCAGTCCCCGTGAGCAGTTCCCTTGGGCCCCCCGTCTGGCTCGGAGGGCCCTCCTGCCCACCTCTGCACACCTCACCATCTACTCAGCCTCGGGTTCCAAGACTACCCAGCGTTCCTGACTTTCAGAGAACTGACTGCTGCCCTGAGGGACACAGACCCCTCCTTGCTCACTCTGTTTGGACCCCACCTCCACCTCCCACCCACCCCCAGGGTCATGCCTGACTCATCCACCCGTAGAATCTGAAAATCATAAAGGAGACTCTGCTCCAAGGCCACCTGGCGGCTGACACCTAAGCCAGCCTGGCACATGTGGACACGCGGACGCGCTGGTCCAAGGCCTGTCGTTCCTCGCCTGCCCCTCAGGTGGACAGCCCATTCCCCACCACCTCATGAGATCCTGGGTGCAAACTCCAGGAGGCTGGCCTGGCCCGGGTCCCCCACATTTGGCCCCCACGAGACACACCCTGAGGCCCCAGGCACTCAGGGGCCCCTTGGATCAGTGCCCTCAGTTCACCACCGGTGACCGGCCCCTCCCCGCCTCTGCACCCCACAGCCCATGGCGCCTGGGTCCCCAGGGAGAGCTGATGGGACGGGGGATCCAGCTGACACCACCTCCAGCCCTTTCAATGATGATGCCTCTAAATGCCGCACCTCAGATTCCCCACATCCTGGGAGAGCGGCCTCCTGTCTCTGGACCAAGGAATCACTCTCTCGGGGGCTACCAGCCTCTTTAAGGGGGATGGCTGGGGCTGAAAGCCCACTGCCCCGTAAACGCCTCTCCTCAGACGTCCTCAGGTATTCCACGGCTGAGGACCCAGTGCAGCCGGGGGCTGTCCCCCCAGGTCACGGGGCCCGCTGCCTCCAGGATGCTGGCTTTCCTTACACCGGCACGGGCATCTAAGTCCTTCCACAGATGACAGTGTCGCCTGGGCTAGGCCCCATCAGAGGGCAAGCAGACAGAAGCCTCAGACAGGGCCTGCAGGAGTGTCCCGTGGAGCAAACGCTGTGGAGATCAGTGGGGAGGGGGTGAGCAGAACACAGGGGGGCGGCGAGGATGTGTCCTGAAGGACACATTCCGGCTGGGTTTCCAGCACCCGGGGGGGCTCACCCAGGAAGCAGACCCAGTGCACAAAGGTGCAGGGCAAACCCAGGGTTGTCCAGGCGAGGTCTGGTGTGGGGAGGGCGCCTGAGGCGGCTGCAGAGCAAGGCAGGCGCTCCTCTGCCTCTACCCAGCCCCCTCCTCTGATCCACCAGAAACAGGCTCCTCCACTGCTGTCTGGAGACAGCAGCCTGGCCTCCAGGGGGTCTGAACACCCGCGGGAAAGGACGGAGGCTGGGCGAGGCGCCTGCAGGGAAGACCGGGGCGGGGGTTGGGGGGGGAGGCGGGGAACGCAAGGAGACGTGCAGCCCATGGCATAGGAGCTCAGGGCCGCGCCTGGAGGACATGCCAGGAAAGGCCCAGAAGCGGGGCAGCCGGCAACACTGGATTTCCTTCCAGGAGGAGGGAGAACGGGGTGTGGCAGCCTGCAGCCGGAGCCACAGGCCTGGCTGGAGCCACAGGCCTGGAGTCAAGAAGAGCTGGGACAAGGGCAGCCTCTGGGGCCACGCTCCCTCAGCCCACCAGTCTGGGTGTCCACAGGGCACCGGTGAGAGGACGCATCTCAAGACAGCTCTAGGAGGCTTCCCTGGTGGCTCGGTGGTGAGGAATCTGCCTGCCAATGCAGGAGACACGAGTTTGATCCCTGATCTGGGAAGACCCCACGTGCCGCGGAGCAACTAAGCCTGTGCACCTCAACTACTGAGCCCAAGCTCTAGAGCCAGGGAGCTGCAACTACCGAAGCCGGCGTGCTCTAGAGCCCATGCTCCACAACGAAAGAAGCCACTGAGATGAGAAACCCGAGCACCAGAACTAGAGAACAGCCCCCGCTCGCCACAACTAGAGAAAAACCCACCCAGCAACTAAGACCCAGCACAGCTAAAAATAAATAAATAAAAGTAATAATAATAATAAAAACCGGCTGAATGGTTGAATAAGTGAATGCAATTTAAAAAGAAAAGACAGCTCTAAGGAGGCCCCGCCTCCTGCTAAAAAGGCCCCCGAAAGGCAGGATGAAGTAACGGCAGTGGTACAGCGTTCCCAAGTTCATCCTGCCTGGACGCCATCACCTGAATCAGGCCTGAAGCCTCTTCAATTAACTTTGGGAAGGAACTGAAACCTTCGATGTGTCCTTACTTCTCCCCAAATGCACATTTCTGAACTTTCAGTCCCTGAAATGGTTTTCTCACAGGACAGTCCTCGGTGAACCTTGATCCGTGCAACAGACTTTTTTTTCCTGGCAGTCAGTCAGTTCAGTCACTCAGTCATGTCCGCCTCTTTGTGACCCCATGAATCACAGCACACCAGGCCTCCCCGTCCATCACCAACTCCCGGAGTTCTCTCAGACTCACGTCCATCGAGTCAGTGATGCCATCCAGCCATCTCATCCTCTGTCGTCCCCTTCTCCTCCTGCCCCCAATCCTTCCCAGCATCAGGGTCTTTTCCAATGAGTCAACTTTTCGCATGAGGTGGCCAAAGTACTGGAGTTTCAGCTTCAGCATCATTCCTTCCAAAGAAATCCCAGGGCTGATCTCCTTCAGAATGGACTGGTTGGATCTCCTTGCAGTCCAAGAGACTCTCAAGAGTCTTCTCCAACACCACAGTTCAAAAGCACCAATTCTTCGGCGCTCAGCTTTCTTCACAGTTCAACTCTCACATCCATACATGACCACTGGAAAAACCATAGCCATGACTAGACGGACCTTTGTTGGCAAAGTAATGTCTCTGCTTTTGAATATGCTATCTAGGTTGGTCATAACTTTCCTTCCAAGGAGTAAGCGTCTTTTAATTTCATGGCTGCAGTCACCATCTGCAGTGATTTTGGAGCCCAGAAAAATAAAGTCTGACACTGTTTCCACTGTTTCCCCATCTATTTCCCATGAAGTGATGGGACTGGATGCCATGATCTTTGTTTTCTGAATGTTGAGCTTTAAGCCAACTTTTTCCCTCTCCACTTTCACTTTCATCAAGAGGCTTTTTAGTTCCTCTTCACTTTCTGTCATAAGCGTGGTGTCATCTGCATATCTGAGGTTATTGATATTTCTCCTGGCAATCTTGATTCCAGCTTGTGTTTCTTCCAGTCCAGCGTTTTTCATGATGTACTCTGCATATAAGTTAAATAAGCGGGGTGATAATATACAGCCTTGACGTACTCCTTTTTCTATTTGGAACCAGTCTGTTGTTCCATGTCCAGTTCTAACTGTTGCTTCTTGACCTGCATACAGATTTCTCAAGAGGCAGGTCAGGTGGTCTGGTATTCCCATCTCTTGAAGAATTTTCCAGTTTATTGTGATCCACACAGTCAAAGGCTTTGGCATAGTCAATAAAGCAGAAATAGATGTTTTTCTGGAACTCTCTTGCTTTTTCTATGATCCAGCGGATATTGGCAATTTGATCACTAGCTGTCCATAAAACCACCCAGCGCTGGCCTGAGTCTCCTGCAGGTTTACATATATCATGTTCTCTGTCAAGGGGACACACCCAGATGTTCCTTGAAGGTTGCTAACCCCAGTGGTTCTCAACTGGGGGTGGTTTGCCAGGGGACAGCTGGCAATGATGTCTGCTTGTCAAGGCCAGGGAGGTTGTGGTTCTAGCCACTGCTGCCACCTAGTGGTTAGAAACCAGTGGTCCTACTAAATACCCTACAATGCACAGGACAGTCCCCACAACAAAGAGTACCCCGCCCCCAATGTCAGGAGGGCTGGGGATGAGAAACTGGTGGAGCTGAGGGGCAGAGCAGGTCGGCACTGGAGTGCACTGACCTCCACAGCGCTTGCCTCTCTGGACAGGGGATGCAAAGATTTATAGATCTGAGTTCAAGTTCTGACATTGGTTGGTGTGACTGTGGGCAAGTTACTAAGCCATTTCCAGCCCTCATAAAACAGGGAAAGTGCCTCCAGTCCTGTAATGAGGGGAAGGGGAGAAGATTAAATGAGGTAACATAGGGCATTTAACTCAGCGGTCTGGAGGCCAGAGGAGACACATGAGCTCAAAGCAACAAGATCTGAGACCTTGAACTCAGATCTATGCATCTGCCTTGCAACAAGAAGAACGGCCCAGCTTGGAAGAAACAAACCCCTCAGTGCTGGGGAGGGAGCCAGGAGCTGTTTTTCCTGCAGAATGGACCACAGTAAACTGGCTGGCATCCAAGGATGGCTCAGACTCTTTTCAGGGCCTTTCCGAAGGTTCCCGTCCTCAGGAGACACCCTGGACTCCCCACCTCCTCCAAGGGAGCATGGTCCTGGAAGCAGTCACCTGGCCCTCAGTACGCCTTTTCTGGGAAGACTCCAACCACCTCATCTGCATCAAGCTTTGTTTACATCCCAGAACCAGCAGCCCTTCTGGGAGGGGTCAGCTTGAGCCTGGGCCAGCCGCCCGCTGCGCAGAGTCCCTGCTGGCTAGAAGGTGACCTGTCCTGCTCCTGAGCCATGCTAGCCTCCCTCCCTCCAGGGAGCCCTGGTAACTGATCTGCAGGGGGGCACTTTCTCCTCCTCTCCTCTCTGCCCTGAATTTAGCCATCAGCTCCACTCTCCTGGGACAAAGCGAGTAGGTTGTGTCCAACCCAGCATACATTCCAGCACACAACCCCCCTGCCTCGCCTCTTCCTGAAGATGCTCCACAGTTCTTCCCGAGTCTACACAGCTTTCTCGCTCTCCCTCCTGACAGCTGGCCTCCATCCTAGGGACCTTCCGGCAAGTATCGGCCTGGAACCCTCTGACCTCAACGACGTGAAAAGTAGGAGAGGATTTCATGCATTGGAGAAGGAAATGCCAACCCACTCCAGTGTTCTTGCCTGGAGAATCCCAGGGATGGGGGAGCTTGGTGGGCTGCTGTCTCTGGAGTCGCACAGAGTTGGACATGACTGAAGCGACTTAGCAGTAGTAGCAGCAGCAACATCTTTTGGGAGCAACTGATACTATGGTCCAGTGACACAGTTGATAAGGAATGTACAATTTCAGTATCTAAAGTCAGCACAGAATAATGAAGGCAGCGTAATTAAGACAGCTGAAAGAGGAACCAATACACCCTAGCAGATACTCAAAAGATGGGCAATGATTTAATGGGATTTCTGTGTTATATACCACCCTACAAAACTACTCTGAGATGTCACAAATATAGTGAAGTGCTCATTATATAAAAGGATGGAAAGCCAGGGAATATTTTTCACTTAGACAACACAATGTAAGTTACAACAAAATCAAGATCGTTTATCCTGGAAAATGTTCCCAGGGTTTTCTGCTGCAGCTAAATGGAACTACAGCTAGGCCTGCTGAGGCCTGGATGCTCCCACCACACCAAAGCCATAGCCTCTTTCCAAAGGGACCAAACACATCATTGCCCACAGACAAAGAGCAGGCCTATATTCTGATCAGGAGAGCAGCTCTGCTGCAAGACTGTTCACTTGCAGGAAACTAGTATCCTTTGCTCCTGGATTACACCTTGGGTATAAAATCTGGGGTGAACTCTTGGATGGATGTAAATCCTTTTCTTCTCTAAAGAAAAGCCAGGGACTTCCCTGGTGGCACAGTGGATAAAGAATCTGCTGCCAATGGAGGGAACACAGGTTCAGTCCCAGGTTCAGAAGATTCTACAGGCTGTGGAGCAACTAGGTCCGTGCGCCACAGCTACCGAAGCCCATGCGCCCAGGACGTGTGCTCCACAATGAAGAGTAGCCCCTACTCAACGTAACTAGAGAAGCCCCTGCACAGTAACGAACACCCAACATCACCAAAATAAATACATAAATAAAATAAAAATACAAAAAAAAAAAAAAAAGAAAAGAAAAGTAGGAGAGGAGTAATTCTGTGCTCCAACTGACCTAGCGGGGAGATCCTCCCTCGCAGCTGTCCCCCTATCACTCCCCACTCCACCCCAAGGCAGAAGCATCGGCTGCCAGGAAGGGTCAGGGCCCAGGTCCCCCCCCCCGGCACTAACTGCTCCCGGGACGAAGGTCATCATCCCCATCACTTCGCTGGTCAGGCTGCTCCCTCTGGGCCCCCAGGCCGGTGACCTTCCCCTACCCCCAGCCTCAAGTCCACCGCTCCGCTCACCGAGGTCCTGGCCCTCCTCCTCAGAGTCCACCGAATCTGCCTTTCCGGTTGCAGTCCAGATTTTCCTCTGGAGCGGCCCAACCCCGTTGCCAGGCGACGGCGCTGACAGACAGCTCTCTGTCCCAGTCGCAGGAGTGAAAGTCTAGGGGGCGGAGCGTAATAAAAATTCAGCCAATGGATATGCACAGGAGTGGTGAGGGCGGGGCCATAGGCGGGGCCAGATGCAGGAAGAAAGGAGGTGGGACTCCCGAGGTGCCGCGCCGGGGGAGGAGCTGGGAAGCGAGCTGGAAGCGGACTCGGGAAGAGAGTGGCTGAGGGCTGAGGGGAGGAGCCAGGAGGGAGCACGTGAGGATGGCGGGGTTTTCTGGGTTGAAGCGAAGAAACCCGCGGCTGTGGGAGCAGCGGGGGTGTGGCTGGGATGAGGGCGGAGCTGGGAGAGACGAGAGCGGGCCCCAGGGAGACCCAATGAGAGGCAGGTCACCCAGCAATGGGACCCTCCACCCACTGTGGCACCCCTCCGCTCCCCTCAACTAACCTGGGCGCAGCCTCCCATCCCTGAGCCTGGGCTCCCGCTTCCCCGTCCCCTCCACTTCTGCTCCCCCACAGCCCGGACCCTACCCCTTCCTGGGAACCCTCACTTCGGCCTGCGTTCTCTACCAGTCCTTTTCAGGAGCATTTTCATGTGCTTCAGTTCAGTTCAGTCGCTCAGTCGTGTCCGCCTCTTTGCAACCCCATGAATCACAGCACACCAGGCCTCCCCGTCCATCACCAACTCCCGGAGTTCTCTCAGACTCACGTCCATCGAGTCAGTGATGCCATCCAGCCATCTCATCCTCTGTCGTCCCCTTCTCCTCCTGCCCCCAATCCTTCCCAGCATCAGGGTCTTTTCCAATGAGTTAACTCTTCGCATGAGGTGGCCAAAGTACTGGAGTTTCAGCTTCAGCATCATTCCTTCCAAAGAAATCCCAGGGCTGATCTCCTTCAGAATGGACTGGTTGGATCTCCCTGCAGTCCAAGGGACTCTCAAGAGTCTTCTCCAACACCACAGTTCAAAAGCATCAATTCTTCGGTGACCAGCTTTCTTCACAGTTCAACTCTCACATCCATACATGACCAATGGAAAAACCATAGCCTTGACTAGACGGACCTTTGTTGGCAAAGTAATGTCTCTGCTTTTCAATATACTATCTAGGTTGGTCATAACTTTCCTTCCAAGGAGTAAGTGTCTCTTAATTTCATGGCTGCAATCACCATCTGCAGTGATTTTGGAGCCCAAAAAAATAAAGTCTGACACTGTTTCCACTGTCTCCCCATGTATTTCCCATGAAGTGATGGGACCAGATGCAATGATCTTAGTTTTCTGAATGTTGAGCTTTTGGCCAACTTTTTCACTCTCCTCTTTCACTTTCATCAGGAGGCTTTTTAGTTCCTCTTCATTTTCTGCCATAAGAGTGGTGTCATCTGCATATCTGAGGTTATTCATATTTCTCCCAGCAATCTTGATTCCAGCTTGTGCTTCTTCCAGCCCAGCGTTTCTCATGATGTACTCTGCATAGAAGTTAAATAAGCGGGGTGACAATATACAGCCTTGACGTACTCCTTTTCCTATTTGGAACCAGTCTGTTGTTGCATGTCCAGTTCTAACTGTTACTTCCTGACCTGCATATAGGTTTCTTAAGAGGCAGGTCAGGTGGTCTGGTATTCCCATCTCTTGAAGAATTTTCCACAGTTTATTGTGATCCACACAGTCAAAGGCTTTGGCGTAGTCAATAAAGCAGAAATAGATGTTTTTCTGGAACTCTCTTGCTTTTTCGATGATCCAGAGGATGTTGGCAATTTGATCTCTGGTTCCTCTGTGCTTAAGTCTGTCCAGTCCTGATAAATTAACTCTCCTTGACCCTCAGGCCTTGTCTAGCTTCTCCCACCGTAGCCCACCCCCATGCCCTCCACCCCAGCTTCACTCCATAATGTCTAAGGACTGCTGTCCAGATTTATTAACCTTCCATTCATTCCCCAAACCACTGAAACCCGGCCGCAGGGGCCCTTTCACTAAATCTACAGGGCACTGCAAATGGTGACTGCAGCCACGAAATTAAAAGACGCTTACCTGATAGTAAAGCATCTGCCTGCAATGTGGGAGACCCGGGTTTGATTCCTGGATTGGGAAGATCCCCTGGAGAAGGAAATGGCAATCCACTCCAGCACTCTTGCCTGGAAAATCCCATGGACGGAGGAGCCTGATAGACTACAGTCCATGGGGTGGCAAAGAGTCGGACACGACTGAGCGACTTCATTTTCACTTTCTCTCCTTGGAAGGAAAGCTATGACCAACCTAGAATTGAAAACCTGATGACTTCACAAAAGTTAACAGAAGGACTGAATGAACCACCGAATATGCTTATAACTTTTATGGTTTCTATCTGAAAAATTATGGGTTTGAATCTTATGTTTTCAGGGAGTAGGGAAAACCTTCCTCTCAAACTAATTATGACAATACTTTGGTAAAATTAAACGTTATAAACAAAACAATTATATTTTCTCTCTATCTGACTCCTCCAAATGTTGGAAATTCTTAGGTTTCCAGTAAGTTTATCAAATGAGTTAGGAAGGTTATCTCATGGGTTCAAAAATCTCAAGAAATTTTTGAAACCTTAAAAATGGAAGAATTCACCTAGATTTATTAGGCAAAATCTGTGATAAGCCTTTGGTGTGTTTCCCAGCCCTGTTTTTTTTTTAAAGTTCAGTCTGAGACTCTATAAATGTTTCAGCAAAATAAAAAGTCTATAATCAATCATGGTTATATAAATCATCAGACCAAAGTTAGTGAGAACAGACCTATTTTGCAAACAAACCAGCTTTAATTTGATTATATGATAAAAATGAGGGTAACTTCAGGGAGAAAAAGATATTTCAAAAAATGTTAAATTCCAGTTTGTTAATGGAGGTCTGCATCTAGTAAGACTCATCTCTTAGATAGGTCTTTGGCTGTTATGTGATATTAATGTAAAATTTAATTGAATTCTTAAAGAACACCCTAAGTTTGTTTCTGAAGCTCATCTCAGAAAAAAAATAAATAAATAAAAAGCAGAGACATTACTTTGTCAGCAAAGGTCTGTCTAGTCAAGGCTATGGTTTTTCCAGTAGTCATGTATGGATGTGAGAGTTGGACTATAAAGAAAGCTGAGCGCGGAAGAATTGATGCTTTTGAAGTTTGGTGTTGGAGAAGACTCTTCAGAGTCCTGTGGACTGCAAGGAGATCCAACCAGTCCATCCTAAAGGAAATCAGTCCTGGGTGTTCATTGGAAGGACTGATGTTGAAGCTGAAGCTCCAATATTTTGGCCACCTGATGCGAAGAGCTGACTCACTGGAAAAGACCATGATGTTGGGAAAGATTGAAGGCAAGAGGAGAAGGGGACAACAGAGGATGAGATGGTTGGATGGCATCACCAACTCAATGGACATGAGTTTGGGTGAGCTCTGGGAGTTGGTGATGGACACGGAGGCCTGGCGTGCTGCAGTTCATGGGGTTACAAAGAGTCAGACATGACTGAGCAACTGAACTGAACAGG
Organism: Bos grunniens; assembly: GCF_055505025.1. Lineage (NCBI taxonomy): Eukaryota > Metazoa > Chordata > Mammalia > Artiodactyla > Bovidae > Bos > Bos grunniens. The sequence continues at coordinate 10,847,313 of NC_141182.1, forward strand.
GCACTTCCAGTCCTTACATGCAGGAGTTTACAATCAGCATTCCTGCCTTATAAAAACTCTCCTTCCTGGGGATCTAGGTCATCAGCCCTGGCTTTTCTCCTCCCCCACCCCTACCCGATAATTTATACTCCACACATCCTCCGTGAGGTCACTTCCTTCCACTGACTGCCTTCCTGGTGACTTCACTTCCCACCTGTCTGTGCTGCAGACCCCTCAGCCTTCACGTCCAACTGATAGTCTAGCCTGCACCCTGACCCCATACATCCACAAGGCTGCACCTCAAACTCAGCCCAGCCAAACCCAGACTCCTCCCTCCTAAGGGCTGGCCACCACCTTCCAGGCCTGAGTCAGAGACCTGAAACCACCCCAGGCCCCTCCTGCTGCTTCTCTCCCCATGTTCCATTACTTCCTGATCTGTTTTACCTCCAAGATTTGGCCTGCATCCACCCACTTCCCTCTGCGTCCCCAGAGCCCCCTGATCTGGGCCAGACCCCAATAACAGGATCCTTCCCTCCTCCAGCCAGAGCCAATAGAACAATCAGCACAGAAGTCCTTATCCTGCCCCCAAGACAGAGATGGCATCACAGGATCAGGCAGGGTAACAGACACAGATAAAACCAGCTGCTAGGTTTCGCTGTCCTCAAGTTTACAAGGAACCGCACTTCTCCAGGAAACGCAGCTGCCACTGTAAAGCGTCATAACAACCCCCTTTCTTGTGTCGTGACTGTTTTACTCAAAAAGAAACTTTGAACTCTAAAATTACAGATGAGCAGAAACTTTGCTGTTTGCAATTCTACCATTCAGAATGAAACTTTCTGCCACGGGAGAATTTTAACTTTGACACAGGAGCAGCCTGGATTTCCAACTGAAGCACAGATCCAGATAAGTGCTTTCTGACCATGATGGTCCATAGCCCTCCTAACTCCGTGGTTCCCATGGGAACAGGAGCCGGGTCCACACTGCAGCCCAGACCGGATGCTGGCCCCTTCCCACCTGACTCTGTTTGGCCCTAAGCCTGTTAAAACACTGCTTTTTTAAAGTTTCATCCAAACTCCACCGTTCTACAATATCGTATGAAAACTCTCTTTGCCTTTGTCAGTTTCAGCTGTCCAGGATTCCCGATGCACTGTGAACAGGCCTGACCTGTAAGGCTGCAGGGCTGACCTTGGTGCTCATGGAGCTGTGGGGCTGAGCCCTGCTGGTCAAAAGTGCCCAGACAGTACTGACCACCTACAGCAGGCCAGGCGTGGTGACACGACAGTGAGCATCACAGTCCACGCCCTCAGCCGCTGGTCCGTTATCACTCAGTTCCACCCGCTGAATGAGTGGGGAGGAGGAGGATTAAATTGAGGGGAGGGGACAGTCGTGAGGGGGGAGTGTGGTTGTGGAGGAGAGGCTTGGGAAGATAAGGGGGAGAAAGACCGGGACAATGGGAGGCTATGGTGGGAAAACAGATGGGCTATTAAAAGATACACAGAGACTTTCAGGCTTACAAAGGGCGCAGAGCTAGAGAACAGTATGGAGGCTCCTTAAAAAACTACAGAGTTGCCATACAATCCAGCAATGCCACTCCTGGGCATATATCTGGAGAAAAATATCATTTGAAAAAACACATGCATCCCTATGTTCACAGCAGCACTGTTTAGAATAGCCAAGACAGAGAAGACAGGTCTTCCCTGTAGCTCAAATGGTAAAGAGTTCTCCTGCAATGCAGGAGACCAGGGTTCAATCCCTGGGTTGGGAAGATCCTCTGGAGAAGGGAATGGCAACCCACTCCAGTATTCTTGCCTGGAAAATCCCATGGACAGAGGAGACTGGCAGGCTACAGTCCATGGGGTCGCAAAGAGTCAGACACAACTGAGCAACTAACACCTACCACTAAGACATAGAAACACAACCTAAGTGTCCATCGACAGGAGTGGATAAAGAAGACGCAGCACATGTACACAAATGGGATATTACTGAGCCATAAAAAAGAATGAAATAATGCCATCTGTAGCACAAGAACAGACCTAGAGATCATCAGACTAAGTAAGTCAAAGACAAATATGGTATTACTTATATGTGGAATCTAAAAAAAACTGATACAAATGAACTTATTTATAAAACATAAATAGACCCACAGACATACAAAATAAATGAACAGTTATCAAAGGGGAAAGGGGGAAGGGATAAATTAGGAGTTTGGGATGAACAGCTCCATACTACTATATATAAAATAGCCAACAAGAACCTCCTGTATATCACACGGAACTATACCCAATATGTTGTAATAACCTATAAGGGAAAAGAATCTGAAAAACAATATATATATACACACACACACACATATATATAATATATATATATAATATGAATCACTTTGCTCTATGCCTGAAACTAACACATTGCATATAAATCAACTGTACTTCAATTAAAAAAAAAAAAACTCAAGGCCATCTGGACATTTTCCTCTTCTGCATCAAGGGTCTACTGTCTTCCAAGCTCTTTCTGTCCATCCTCATCCCCAACTTCCTACCCATCAGATGCTTCCTGGCCAGAGCCCCTTCCTGCCTGCTGTCTGGGGGCTGCCTGGGTGCTGCCAGCCAGCGATGCCTGGTCCCTCATGGAGAGATGAGTCTGAGCACGGAGGCTGTCCCATAAGAGCAAAGTGTCCCGAAGCCCAGCAGCCCCCAGCCTCCTGAAGATGGGGACAAGAGGCAGTAACCCCAGCGCTCCATCTCTGCTCACTCAGGTTTCTGCCACCTGCAGCCAGTGGAGTGGGAGGATTAGATCTGCCGAACTTATGAGCACAAAACTCATGACTGTAGTTTCAGGAATATCCAGGGTGGTTGCATTCTAGGCCAAAAGGTAATTTCCTGTAGCCCACTGAGTGCAGGGGGCCATGGTGGTCCCAGGGACAGGCATTGGGGGTGGGGGGCATTGGGGGCACCCCAGTTGTAGAGATCACAACAGTAAAACCAACTAAAATTCAGTCTGATTTTCATCACCAAGCGCCAGCAATTCTAAGCATCATCAAGTGATAGCATTTGCTTCCCTGAAAAAGCCTTTTATACGGCTATGCACTAAACCAGAGGTTGGCAGACTTTTTCTATAAAGGGCCAGATAGTAAATATTGTTGATTTTTCAAACCATACCATCTCTGTCACAGCTACTCAAAGCTGCTGTTGACACCAAAATAGCCACAGGCAATAGAAAAACAGTTGGACGTAGCTGTGCTCCTCTCTGACTTTTTTAAGGACACTGAAATGTGAATTTCACATAATTTTCACACATCAGAAAATATTATTCTTCTGATTTTGTGTCCAACTGTTTAAAGTAAGAAAATCATTCTTAGCTCACTGGCTATATAATAGCAGACGGTGGCCAGACTGCAGTTACTGTCATGCTTTAATATTTTTTAATCTATGTATTTTTAATTGACATTTATATAAGTTTCGAATTGTACGTTTTATTTTTTGGCCATAACATGGAGCATGTGGGATCTTAGTTCAACAACCAAGGATTAAACTTCTGCCCCCTCTATTGGGAGTACAAAGTCTTAACTACAGGACCACCAGGGAAGTCCCCAAATTGTGCATTTTTGTTACATTTCCTTTAAAACCTGGGTTTGTTACATTTCCTTTTAAAAACTGGTGGCTCAATGGTAAAGAATCTGCCTGCCAATGCAGGAGACACGGGTTCTATCTTTGGTCTGGGAAGATCCCACAGGCTGCAGAGCAACTAAGCCCCTGTGTCAGAACTACTGAACCTGTGCTCTAGAGCCAGGGGCTGCCACTACCGAGCCCACGTGCCCTAGAGCCCCTGCTCCACAAGAGAAGCCACCACAATGAGAAGCCCACGCGCCGCAGCGAGAGGAGCCCCCACTCACAGGGCAGCTAGAGTAAAGCCCACACAGCAACACAGGTCCAGCACCAGCACAGCCAAAAGTTAATAAATACGAGGAAAAACTGGGTTTACCAATCCTGTTTAAAATTACACCAAAAAATAAATACCTAGGAAAAAATCTAACCAGTGAGTTGAGAGACCTATATGCTGAGAAGTGTAAAGCCTTGATAAAGGAAGTTGAAGATGATTCAAAGAAATGGAAAGATATGCCATGTTCTTGGACTGAAAGAATTAGTATTGTTAAAATGGCATACTACCCAAAGTAGTCTACAGATTTAATAATAATTAATATTATTAATTTAAATATTAATAATTTAATCTCCATCAAATTACCCATGACATTTTTTCACAGAATTAGAATAATCCTAAAATTGACATGGAACCACAAAAGAACCAGCAATGCCAAAGCAATCCTGAGGAGAAAGAACCCAGCAGGAGGTATAACCCTCCTGGACTGCAGACAACACTACAAAGCTACAGGAATCAAAACAGCACGGCACCAGCACCGCCCTGGTGGCCCAGGACATCCACCTTGCAAAGCGGGGAGCACAGGTTCAATCCCTGGTCAGGGGCATAAGATCCCACATGCTGCCGAGCAACTAAACCCACACACCACAATTACAAAGCCCACACACTCCACAACGAGAGAAAGCCCGCATGCTGCAACGAAGTGCCCACACAGCACAGTGAAGACCCAGGGCAGCCTAAATAAATAAATAATACAACGTGATATTGGCACACAAACAGGCACTTGGATCAACGAACAGAATAAAGAGCCCAGAAATAAACCTACACACTATGGTCAATTCATCTTTGACAAAAGAGGCAAGAATATACAGTGGGAAAGACAGTCTCTTCAGCAAGCAGTGCTGGGAAAGCTAGACAGATGCATGGACATCAGTACGGTTAGCACACTCCTTCACAACATACACAAAAATAAGTTCAACATGGCTTAAAGACTGAAATATAAAACATGACACCCTGAAACTCCTAGAAGAGAACACAGGCAAAACATTCTCTGATGTAAATCGTACCAATATTTTCTCAGTCCTAAAGCGAAAAAATAAAAGCAAAGATAACAAATGGGACCTAATAAAATGCATAAGCTTTTGCACAACAGTGGAAACCATAGACAGAATGAAAAGACAACCTACAGACTGGGAGAAAAGATTTCCAAATGATGCCACTGACAAGGTTTAATTTCCAAAATATACATACAGTTCATACAACTCAATAAAAAACAAAACAGAATTTGAAAAAGAATAGATACATGTATATATAAAGCTGAATCACCTTGCTGTACACTTGAAACTAACACAACATTTTTAATCAACTATAATCCAATGCAAAATAAAAATTAAAAAAAAAAAAACCCCAATCGAAAACTGGGCAGAAGATCTACACAGACACTTCTCCAAAGACAGACAGAAGGCACTTGATACTCAACATGGCTAATTACTAGAGAAATGCATCGATACAAGCTACCACTTCACACTGGTCAGAATGAAAGCAAAAGGGAAAGTCGCTCAGTCGTGTCCAACTCTTTGTGACCCCATGGACTATACAGTCCATGGAATTCTCCAGGCCAGAATACTGGAGTGGGTAGCCTTTCCCTTTTCCAGGGGATCTTCCCACCCCAGGGGTCGAACCCAGGTCTCCCACATTGCAGGTGGATTCTTTACCAGCTGAGCCACAAGGGCAGCCCAAGTCAGAATGGCCACCATCAAAAAGTCTACAATGAATGCTGCAAAGGGTGTGGCAGAAAGAGAACCCGCCTACTCTGTTGGTGGGAATGTAAATCAGTGCAGCCACTATGGAAACCAGTTCAGAGGTTCCTTTAAAAACTGAAAATAGAGTTACCATATGACCCAGCAGTCCCACTCCTGGGCATATATCCAGAGAAGACCATAATTCAAAAAGATACCTGCACCCCAGTGTTCACTGAAGCACTGTTGACAAGAGGCCAGGACATGGAAGCAACCTAAATGTTCATCAACAGATGAATGGCTAATGTATAGTATCATTATGATGCTAGATGAATGTATCAACCTAGAGGGGTGGGATGGGGAGGGAGGTTTAAAGGGAGGGGATATATGTATACCTATTGCTGTTTCATGTTGAGGCTTGACAGAAAACAACAAAATTCTGTAAAGCAATTATCCTTCAATTAAAAATAAATAAAATTTTAAGAAATAATACAAGAATGCAAAAAAAAGATGTGTACATACATACAATGGAATATTACTCAGCCATAAAAAAGAATGAAATAATGCCATTTGCAGCAACACACATGGATATGGAGGTGATCATACTAAGTGAAGTAAGCCAAAGACAAATATTATATGCTATCACTTACATGTAAAATCTAAAACATAATACAAACATTTAAAAAACAGACTCATAAACAGAAACCATAAACAGAAAACAAATTTACAGTTACCAGCAGGGAAATGGGAGCACATGGGATTAACACATACGTACAACTATAAAGAAAACAGATAAACAACAAACATCTACTATATAGTACAGGGAGCTATATTCAATATCTTGTAATAACCTATCATGAAAAAGAATCTGGGGACTTCCCTGATGGTGTAGAGACTAAGGCTCCACGCTCCCAATGCAGGGGACCTGGGTTCAATCCCTGGTCAGGGAACTAGATCCCACATGCTATAACTAAGGGGTCCCAGGCCACAACCAAAGATCCCACGTACCGCGACTAAGACCCAGCTCAGTCAAATAAATAAATATCTTTTTTAAAAAAAGAATATGATAAAAGATTATGAAACTGAAAAAATGAAAGTGTTAGTCGCTCAGTCATGTCTGACTCTTTGCAGCACCATGGACTGTAGCCTGCCAGGCTCCTCTGTCCATGGACTTCTCCAGGCAAAAATATTGGAGTGGTTAGCCATTCCCTTCTCCAGGGCATCTTTCTGACCCAGGGATCAAACCCGGGTCTCCTGCATTGCAGGCAGATTCTTTTGCCATCTGAGCCACCAGGGAAGCCCCAAGAGTACTGACATGGGTATCCATTCCTTTTTCCAGGGGATCTTCCTGACCCAGGGATTGAACCCAGATCCCCTGCATTGCAGGCAGATTCTTTACTGTCTGAGCCACCCGGGAAGCCCATATATACATATATGTGTATGTGCGTGCATATATGTATACAGATACGGCTTCCCAGCCATATATATATATAGCTTCCCAGGTGGCACTACTGGTAAAGAATCCACATGCCAAAGCAAGGGACGCGGGTGGTCCCTGAGTTGAGAAGATCCCCTGGAGGAGGGCATGGCAACCCACTCCAGTATTCTTGCCTGGAGAATTCCATAGACAGAAGGAGCCTGGTGGGCTACAGTCCATGGGGTGGCAAAGAGTTGGACACGACTGAGCATGCACACGCGCGCGCGCGAGCGCGCACACACACACACACACACACACAAATAACTAATCACTGGGCTGTATACTTAAAACTAACATGATATTTGTAAATCACCTATACTTCAGTAAAAAGTAATTTTTTTAAATAAGAAAACTGTGTTTATTTGGAGAATGCCCAGTTACAGATCTTGTTCCAACATCTCAATAGTAAGTTTGGAAATACCCAGAATTTTCCAAGCTCACTTACAGCACAGTTTGGGTTTCCAGCCCCTCCTGTGGTATGTATTCCCAGGTTGAAAGAACAGATTTGAAAGGAGCATCAGAAACACAGAGATGGGGAAGACTAAGAAACAGGCCCTAGGCTACTCCAGTGCCGCCATTCCACACGACCATTCGTACTTTCTGTGTTAAAAAGTCTCAACTGCAGAACAATCTAAAAAGCCTTTAGAATAAATCCCAAAGCAACTAAAGTATAAATGGTTTTTCCATTTCTGGACTGTACCATGAAATGAAATTTGTGTGAATCTCTGTCAAACGTAGCCTGAGGCTTTCTCTATTCATATAGCTGTTGCTTCTGGAAAGCAAAGCTCATAAAACATGTTCATATACATGTGATGGACAAAATACATGTGCAAGAGAAAACAAGTCTCCCTTTCAAAGAACCCATTCCAATTTCAAAGTAATTTGTGGAGCTGCTCCCCAGGGGAGGAGGTGGACCATGGCTCCCTCTCCTTAGGCCTGGGCTGCACACAGTAGCCTCCTTCCAAAGAGGACAGGACAGGAATGAACTGTATGGACGACGAGACTGACCAGGCCACCGCAGGCAGTGACTGTGGCCGACATCAACTGTGATACGCTGGGACTTCCCTAGTGATCCAGTGGCTAAGACTCCTCGCTCCCAATGCAGGAGGCCGGGGATCGATCCCTGGTCAGGGAACTAGATCCCACATGCCACAGCTAAAGAGTTTGCAAGCCATAACTAAAGATGCTGCATGTCACAACTTTAAAAATATATATATATGTGTGCGTGTATATATGTCTCTGCATGCTGCAATGCCACAGCTAAGACCAAGTACAGCCAAATAAATTAATTATTAAAAAAAAAAAACCAGTGATAAACTGTGTGGACAGAAGAGGCCCCTTTAACCAGAGGGCCCCTTTGTGACTCTGGTCTGGGGTGCCCTCAGCTCATCACAGACCCAGCAAAGGCAGCTTCTTCACTCTGCAAGCTGGCCTGAGGCGCAGGACGCTTGACCCCTGGGCCATCCATCCCATTATCACTGGTCCAAGCTAGCAGGTACCATCGCAAAGCCAGCTTTATTTCCTGCTGTCCCTCTTACTTGCTCAGTGTGAAGGAGGCAGAAAGCCACCTTTCTGTCCTTGGATGAAAAGCCCAGACCTTCCCTGGGATTTTTCCCTCTCCATTCTTAGGAAATTAGGTCCCAGGGTCACTTTAGATGGAAAGTGGTCCAAGTTCATTCATTAAAGCTGTGTCATAGCTAGCTAACAGGTGTGGAGCTGGATTTAACATGAAATCTTTCTCCTCCCCTGGAGTGTATGCCCTGGATCTTAAGGGGGAGGGTGGTTTTCTTCTTCTCTGCTCTATCCTTCTCCTGTAGCTGCTGTTTCTGACCAGGGTTGCCAGGTAAAACTAGGATGTCCAGTTAAATTTGTCTTTCAGATGAAGAATGAATCCTTTCTTTTTATTTAAGTATGTTCCAGGCAATATTTGCTTCCCTCATGGCTCAGACAGTAAAAAATATGCCTGCGATGTGAGAGACCCAGCTTTGATCCCTGGGTTGGGAAGATCCCCTGGAGAAGCGAGTGACAACCCATTCCAGAATTCTTGCCTGGAGAATTCCATGGACAGAGGAGCCTGGTGGGCTATAGTCTGTGGGATCACAAAGAGTTGGACACGACTGAGTGATTAACCCTTTCACTTTCAGGCAATATTTGGGATTATTCATACTAAAAAATATTCATTGTCTGAAATTCAGATTCTACAGGGTGTTTTGTATCTTTATCTGCTACATCTGGTGACTCTTGTTCTGCCCTCTGCAGGCTTGCAGGGGAAGGAGGAGAGGTGGTGACAGGCAGAAAGTTTTTATTTGACCGATGAGTTTATTGATTTCCCGTTGCTGCTGGAGCAAAGGACTGCACATTTAGTGGCTTAAGACGTTCATTTATTCTGTTACAGTTCAGGAAGTCAGAAGTCTGAAACCAAGGTATCTGCGGGGGTGTGTTCTCTCTGAAGGTTCTGGAGGAGAATTCCTTCCCTGCCTTTTCCAGATTCTAGAAATCCTTCATCTTCAAACTAGTAGGCATAGCCTTTTCCAGTCCCTCCTTCCTACCAGTCCTCTCCCCTCCCCACCTCTTCTATCATCACATCTCCTCGTCCTACTCTGACCCGCACGCTCTCTCTCACGAGGACCTGGATGACATCGGGCCCACCTGCATAATCCAGGATGATCTCCCATCTCAAGATCCTTAGCTTAATCAGGTCTGCAAAGTCCCCTTTGCCATGTCAGCTCACATACCCGCAGGTCCTGGGAATTAAGACATGGATGTCACTGGGGGCTGCTGGTCAGCCTCCTGGGGGGCAGGCTGGCTTCAGGCCATCTGGGTCTGGCCCGTGATTTGAGCCGACTTTGGTCCCTTCTGTGCTTCCTTGGGGGGCCTCCTGGGCCGCTGCAGCTCCCCTGACCAGGCAGTGTCTATCCCTGGGCTGGCGGCTCCCAGTCTGCCCTGGGCTGGCTGAGCCCCTGCAGCCTGTCACCGTGGGGCCCTGGGGACAGTCACCATGATTCTAGGTGGCTGCGCCCAGTGTGTGTCCTGAGTCTGTCCCAGATCTCATACCTCTGTCCATCTGCTGGGTGGCAGGATGGTCACCACCAGCATCAGACCCCGCTCCGCCGCCCCCACCCCTTGGCTGTGGCACGTGCGGTGTGGCCACTGGCTGGAGCCCTCGGAGGGGCACTGTGGCCCCCACCCCCGAGCCCTGAGGTCAGAGGCCGGCTCCCCGCCAGCCTCCTGGGGACGGACCCAGCCCTCCAACATGTCTCTCCTCAGATCCTCCCTCAGCTCCGTGACCTTGACCCTCTGACACCTTCCTCCTTGGAGGTGTTCACTCTCCCTTCCGTGAAGATGTGAGCTCAGGGAGAGAGGGTAGAAGGTGTCCAGGCAGCCGGAAGAGCTGTGCCTGGTGGGGCTGGCGGAGATGGGGACTGTGCAGAAGGTCCAGGAAAGTACAGGTCAAGGAAGGAAGGTCAAGGTGCACACAGATGCTGGCTGCCACAAGGAATCCTGTGCTTGCTCTTCCCACAGAATATGGAACCACCACCAAGGGGCTAGAAGCAGGACTCTTTCATTTCCCAAGCCCAGACGTGACACAGCTAATGTAGCCATGTGCCCACAAGGTGGCGCTCATGGTCACCACAAAACCATGGGCTCTTGTCAGTTTTCACAATGAACATTTCAGAACAGTTTTTAGATTTACAAGCTTGTTGAGAAGAGGATACTGAGAGTTCCTGTGTATGTCTCAGTCCTAGACTGAGTTTCCCCTGTGACTAACGTCTTACATTAGTGCAGAACATCCATCACCACTGATGAACCAATATTGATCCCTTATTACATTCTCCTTAATCATCACGTCTCTTTAGGCATCTCTGGACTGTAACAGTTTCTCAGACTTTCCTGGTTACTGATAACCGGGAGAGGCATTTGGTAAGGTGCCTCTCTAACGGGATTCATCGGAGCTTTTTCTCATGGTTAGACTGGGGTTGGACTTTGGGGGATGAAGACCCTAGAGGTACAGTGCCCTTCGCACCACAGCGTCTCAAGGGTCCATGTGGTCCCCGAAAATCCTCACTGCTGGGGTTGACCCTGATTACCTGGCCAAGGTCGGCCTGTCCAGTTTATCCTCTGTACACTTGCTCCCCTTTTCCATAATAAGCTCCTTGGATCATGTAGGTGTGTGTTTTAAGATTTCCTTTTTTTGTGTGGGGGCGGGGGGTGGGGGTGGGGTTGCGCTGAGTGGCTTGCAAGATCTCAGTTCCCCGACCAGTGACTGAACTCAGGCCCCAGCAATGAAAGCCCAGAATCCTAACCACTAGGCAACCAGGGACCTCTCAAAGGTTTTACTTTTTTAAACCATTTCCTGTCTCTCCTGGTTCAGTTAGGAGACTGTAGGTGGGGTAAAAAGTAGGGCCTGGGGGTGCCTGCCACATGGTGGGAGAATAAAGTGGAGACACACAGCCCAGGGTTTACAAAGGTTGGACCCTAAGACCGTTACTTGGGGTTCTTGCTTCTTCCGGTCCCACCAATGATCCAAGTTAAACACCATCAGTCTCCATGAAGGGGGTCACAGGAAGGAAAAATCCAGGAGGGGGCAGCCAGGGAGAACGGTGAAAGAGCAGACCGTGCCACCCTGTCCAGAGAGCAGCACCAGGCACGTGGGGTCTGGAGAGCCTGGCATCACGCATGCGCCCCAACACCCCATGCATCCCACACCCCATGCGCCCCCACACCTGGCCCCACAGGAGGTGCCCAGGATGGAGGCTGGTTGCCCCCAACTCCATCCAGGCCAGTGTCCTTGTAGCTCAGTGAGGTTCCACCAGTTAAGCCAGATCACACCTCTCTTAAAACACTTAAAAAACACTCCAGCAACTTCCCACCAACCAAGGCAGACACTTTAGGCCCCACGGCAGGGCCAAGCCAGCTCTCCACACCTCAGGGCTGGAGCACACCAACTTCCCCAGCTCACACAGGCCCTTCCATCACCAGGATGAGGGTCCCACTTCCTCCATGCCCTCACCTTCAGGCCTTGGGTTAGAGCCCACCTTCCAGAGACCTTCCTGTCCCCTGCCCCAGATGCCACGGTGAAGGGGAAGCTGAGAGGGTAGTGTCCCTTGAAGATACAACGGGGTTCAAGGGCCGTGTGGGAAAACCTAAGCTGGCCGGCAGGGAAGACCCCAAGGATGAACCCTGGGGCTCAGGGGGTTAGCCCCATCCCATGACCGCCACCCCCCACCCCAAGGCTTAAGCTCTGCAGTTGATTCCTGTGGCCGCCTCTGGCCTCCAGGGGCACACACAGCAGCCTCCTCCGTGGTATTTTGCGAGCCAGGCGCTCTGTGGGGTTAGTTGCATCCTGGTTTTGCAGTCAGTGTCTGGGAGGTCAACCCAGCCCCTCTCATCACGATAAAGCTCTGGGTTCCTGCTTTTGTGGTGCTCTGTCTTTTTCTTCTTCTCAAAAACCATAAAAGGTGTCACATCCCCCGTTGCACAGGCTCCGCTGGGAGCGCCGTGGGGGCTGGGCCGGCGAGGCCCCTGCAGCCTGCTCACCTGTGCCTCCAGGGGTTGCCTTATAAGGTGAAAAGCAGGCGCCCTGGTGGCTGTGGGTTCAGCCCAGGGCTCAAAGAGGAAGTCCTCAGTTTCGCAGAAGCTTTGCAGGGGTCTCTGCACATCTGGCCTACAAGCCCACAGCCAGCTCACTACAGGGTGTCTCGGGGTATCTGCTAACAAGCAGGAGTTAAATGCCAAAGACCATGGACACAGGCCTTCCTCCTCCACGGCAGTTAAAACCAGAAGAGACGCTCGGGCCATTCGTCACCAGCAGAAGCAGGCAGCCAGGCAGGAGGGTGCCAGAACATTAGGGGAAGCGGATGAAGCTGCAGCTTGGGCTCTCAACTGTGACACTATGAGTTCATGTCAGCTCCCAGCAAACGATGGGCCAGGCCTGAACTGGGTGCCCAACACGCAGCTCTCACTTAATGCTCCAACAGTGAAACAGCATAAGTACCTCTATTAGTCCCACTTTACAGAGAAGGAAAACTGAGGCTCAGAGGAGGGCAGTGACTTATCTAAGGTTAAGAGAAGTAACTTTTCTACCAGACAACGGGCAAGCGGGAGAGACAGAAGAGGCCCCCAGGAACACCCCTCTGAGAAGGATCACTGTTCATTGCAGCCACGGGCCACGCGTGGCTACCAAGCCTTTTAACTGGTTCCAACCGAGATGGGCTGTGACTGTGAACCCACACTGGAGTTCAGAGTCTTGGGTATATATTTTTAAATTTTTAAGTTAAGGAAATTTTAATTTTAAAATATCCCCGAATTTTTCAGCTTCATTTTGAAATCAGTATTGATTCATGGGAAGCTGCAAAAACAGTAGCCAGAGGTCCTGGTATCCTTTGCTCCGTTTCATATGGGGACATCTTATGTAGTTACCGTAATTACTGTACAGAATCAAAACCAGGAAACTGACATATGTGTGTATAATGCCTTTCATCACATGCGTAGATTCATGTAACCACCACCACGATCAAGATATAGGACTCTTCCCATACCACAAAGGTCCCCCTTGTGCTATCTTTCCTTGATTATAAAGTAGAGATGACGAGTTGAAATATTATCAATTGTGTTGGGTTACAAAAAAGCAGATCATTAAGGGACTTGCCCAGCGGTCCAGTGGCTGAGACCCCACACTCCCAGTGCAGGGGGTACGGGTTCAATCCCTGCTCAGGGAACTAGATCCTACGTAACACAACTAAGACCCCGTACGGTCAAATGTAAGAAATACTTTTTTTTTTTTAACGAGATCATTAAGATTAATGTTGCCCGCTTCTTTTCACTTTGAAAATGTGCCACTATATTAGAATCATGTACGGGGCTTGCCCCCTTCCTGTGAACAGCTCTGGCTTAGAAGTTCAGACCCAGCTTGGCCATTAGAACAGGTCACCTGACTTCCCTGAGCCTGGCTCCTCTGGAGCAGACCAGGCTTTCAGAGTAAACGTACAACTGTCCGTTCAATCAGTGCATTTATTGAGTGACTGTTGTGTGCCGGGCATTATCCTAAGGGTGGGGGACACAGAAGCAAAGACTCTGGCTTAAACAGGAATTGTCCCCAGCCCCCAGGGCACGTAAATCCAGCAGGGGATCCCAGAATCCCAGGCCCTTCCTGAATTCCCACCTCTCAGAACTCAGTGGGAGGCAAGCGGAAGGAAACGACAGTGGGAGAGAAACACATGGAGGATGCTGATGTATATATTAACACGCAGCTGCCGTTCCCAGGCCGAGAGCTCAGAGCAGCCCTGGACTCCAGTGCCTGACTCCCAGGCATCACCCAGCCCCCATGCGTCCACCTGTCCTTCCACCCATCTCAGACTCGAGGACATGGAGAACAGACTGTGGTTGCCAAGGGAAAAGGGGCAGGGGGAGGGGCTGAGTGAGAGGCTGGGGTTAGCAGATGCAAACCAGTATGTATAGGATGGTCAACAACAAGGTCCTATTGTAGAGCACAGGCAATTATATTCTGTATCCTGAGATAGACCTTTTAAACTGTGGTGCTGGAGAAGACTTTTGAGAGTCCCCTGGACAGCAAGGAGATCAAACCAGTCAATCCTAAAGGAAATCAATCCAGAATATTCATTGGAAGGACTGATGATGAAGCTGAAGCTCCAATACTTTGCCACCTAATGTGAAGAGCTAACTCACTAGAAAAGACCTTGATGCTGGGAAAGACTGAGAGCAAGAGAAGGGGGTGACAGAGGATGAGATGGTTGGATGGCATCATCAACACGATGGACGTGAGTCTGAGCAAACTCCAGGAGATACTGAAGGACAAAAAAGCCTAGTGTGCTGCAGGCCATGGGGTTGCAAAGGGTTGGACGTGACTTAGCAACTGAACAACATGAGAAACCAAAATGATAAAGAATATTTTCAAAAGAATGTATATATATGTAAAGCTGAATCACTTTGCTAAACAAGCAGAAATTAATAGCATTATAAATCAGCTAAACCTCAGTTTAAAAAACAAAATAACAACAAAAAAACATTCACACGTGCAAAAAAGATAAAAATTTCTAACATGAGGAAAAGCAGATTAACAAACCTTCTTACGCCCACCATCTAGATTTAACAATCGTCAACATTTTGCCCTATTTCTTATTGTTCTGGGGAGTATTTGGAAGAAAATGATAGTCATCCTAACATTTTAGCCTTAAATCTGTCTGCATCTCTGTAAAAAATGATACTTTGTTACTTAACCACAATGCCATTAACAATATTTCCTTAATATAAGCTGGTCTTCACTCCATGGACTCTGATTAGAAACGCTGAGTCCTGGGCCTTGCCCCAGGCCTGCTCAGTCAGAATCTGCATCCTCATAAAGTCCCCAAGAATTTGTGAGCATGCTAGTTGGAGAAGCAAACGTTATGTCCAGTCTGCTGTAGAACTGTCTCCCTCAAGACCCATCCAGGTCCTAAGCCCAGGACTTCAGACTATGACCTTATTTGGAAGCAGGGTCACTGCAGACATAATTCATTCAGATGAGGTCAGACTGGCATAGGGTGGCTCCTAATCCAACATGACTGTTACCCTTATTTTAAAAATTAGAGACAGACGTGCATAAAGGGAGGATGATGTGAAGAGACAGTATAAGAAAGAAAGAATGCCATTTGAGGCAACGTGGCTGGACCTAGAGATTATCTTATTAAATGAAGGAAGTCAGAAAGAGAAAGACAAACACCATATGATATCACTTACTTGTGGAATCTAAAAGATAATACAAATGAACTTACTTAAAAAACAGAAATTGGGGGCTTCCCTGGTGGCTCAGTGGTAAAGAATTCGCCTGTTATTGCGGGAGACATGGGTTCGATCCCTGATCTGGGAAGATCCCACACAGCCCAGAGCAACTAAGCCCCTGTGCCAGAACCGCTGAACCTGGGAGCCACCGCTGCTGAAGCCTGCGCACCCAGAGCCCCTGCTGCACAAGAGAAGCCGCAACAATAGAAGGCCGTGCACAACTGGAGAAAAGCCCGCGCGGCAGCGAAGACCCAGCTCAGCCGAACTTAAGTCAAACTTAAGTCAATACATAAAATTATATTTAAAAACCAAGCAGAAATTGACTCACAGACATAGAAAACAAACTTATACTTATCAAAGGAGAAAGCTGAGGGAGGCGAATAAGCCAGGAGGTTGTGATGAACGTATGCACAGCAGTATACATAAAACAGATGATCAAGAAGGCCCTGCTATAGGTTAGGACTGGGTGCTTTCACTGCAGTGGTCTGGGTCCAATCCTCGGTCAAGGAACTAGGATCCCACAAGCCATGCAATGTGGCCAAACATAATAATAATAAATACACTTTGCAACCCACTCCAGTATCCTTGCCTGGAAAATTCCATGGACAGAGAAGCTTGGCAGGCTATAGTCCATGGGGTCGCAAAGAGTCGGACACGACTGAGCATGCACATACCATGAAGAGCCCAAACAGCCAAAAGCAACCTTGAGAAAGTTAGATCACATCACACTTTCTGATTTCAAGTTATATTACAAAGATACAGTAATCAAAACAATATGATACTCCCTCTTGCAATCAATTTAACAGGACTGACCTACTGTCAGCACTAAGACTCTTTCATGAGATGTGACAATCCACCAGTTCAGCTTCTGGACTGTGAAACTTACAAGTTACAAAGGCGGGACTTTAGAGGAACAAAATTTGCCACACCAAAATGCCTGTGAAATGTGGATTATTTTGAGCTTAAAAAAAAAAAAATCAAACCACAAAAGATGGAGGAAGAAATTTTGACTTTCCTCTAACTGGCTGGGCTTCCCAGGTGGCTCAGTGGTAAAGCATCTGCCTGCCAATGCAGGAGACACAGGTTTAACCCTTGGGTCAGGAAGATCCCCTGGAAAAGGAAATGGCAACCCACTCCAGGATGCTTGCCTGGACAGAGGAGCCTGGTGGGCTACAGTCCATGGGGTCGCAAAACAATCGGACACAACTTAGCAACGAAACAACAACAAATTCCTGTAAGAGAGCCTCCATCGCCAGCTACCTGCAGTGAAGACCAGGAATGGGAGGGGAACTCTCAGAGAAGGGTCCACTCTGTGTCCTATTCTCTCTGCACGGCCCAGTAAATGTTTACCAAACACTTGCTGTTCCATCTCCAGGTGAATTGCCTTCCTCGGCTTTGAAGTCCCAAAGCCCTACCCCCAACACCCTCTTTTGTCTTTAGCTGAAGATATTATTCAAAAGGTGAGGGTTTTGGCCATTTGGGGGAGTTATTCAATTTTTATGGGTCCACCCTACGTATATGCTGCTGCTGCTGCCAAGTCACTTCAGTTGTGTCCGACTCTGTGCGACCCCATAGACGGCAGCCCACCAGGCTCCCCCGTCCCTGGAATTCTCCAGGCAAGAACACCAGAGTGGGTTGTCATTTCCTTCTCCAATGCATGAGAGTGAAAAGTGAAAATGAAGTCGCTCAGTCGTGTCCAACTCAGCGACCCCATGGACTGCAGCCTACCAGGCTTCTCCATCCATGGGATTCTCCAGGCAAGAGTACTGGAGTGGATTGCCATTGCCTCCTCCGACCCTATGTATACATGTTATTAAAAGTTTGATTTTCTCCTGTTCATAAAAACAAACAAAAACAAGGGCCTACTATATAGCACAGGGAACTTTACTCAATACTCTGCAATAACGTATAATGGGAAATAGAATCTGAAAAAGAATAGATATTTTGTTTATGTATAACTAAATTCCCTTTGCTGTACACATGAAATTAACAACATTGGAAATCAACTATACTTCAAAATAAAATAAAAATTGAAAAAAGGAGAGAGAGACAATAGTCAGATGACTACAAGCCAAGGAGAAAGACCTCGTAACCAGATCTCCCCACAGTCAGAAGTTCACACTTCTGGCTCCCAGAGCTAAGACAGGACACACTTCTCTTCATGCCATGTGGCTTGTGGTGCTCCGCAGCACCAGCCCTAGGACACTCGGTATTCAAAGCTTCTCCCAGCTGGGCCCACACTGAAAGCGTCTGACATAGCCAATCTGCGGTGGGGGCTCAGGTGTGGGTGTCTGTAATGCTCCCAGGGGTTCCCAGCTTCAGCCAGTCTGGGATCACTGCTCTGCCTACCCAGTTAACCATCACAGTGGCTGGTGCATTCCCCATCGGCTGCCTACTGCTTTGTGGGCAAGCGCTACCTAGTAGGCTGCTGTCTATGGGGTCGCACAGAGTCTGACACGACTGAAGCAACTTAGCAGCAGCAGCAGCTACAACAGCAAGTTATCTGGGGAAAGGAACACCCAACTCCAGGGCTGGAGCACTCAAAGCAGGGGTCCTCAACACAGAGTTCTGGATCAGCAGTGCAGCGTCACTGGGAGCCTGGTAGAAATTCAGTCCCTCGTGCATGTATTGGAGAAGGAAATGGCAACCCACTCCAGTGTTCTTGCCTGGAGAATCCCAGGGATGGGGGAGCCTGGTGGGCTGCCGTCTATGGGGTCGCACAGTCAGACACGACTGAAGCGACTTAGCAGCTGCAGCAGCATGCCCCAGGCAGCCCTGTCTCAGAGACTCTGGGGTGGGGCCCGGCCAGCTGTGTTTGAAGAAGCCCCCACCTTGTGATTTCCACACACCTCAAGTTTTGAGAACAAAGCCTCAGCGAGATGAGAGCCCCGAGCTGTGTGCGCACTTAACAGCCTCCGAGGGTACCAGCCGGTGGGAATTTCAGAACCATCAGCGTAAAGAAGAAAAATCCATCACAGGCCCCAAACCGGGTACTTCCTTCCTGATCAACATCCTCCTCCAACTCTGGCTCCCAGTTTCTTTGTTAATTAACTTGCTGGTTGAAACCTTAATATGCGAACGCAGTAACAATTCCAAACAGTTGGAGAGAGGAAGGAAATCTCACCATGGTGCCCAGTCCTGCTCCTCAGAGGCCACCAGGGCCAGAAGCTCGCTGTAGATTTTCTCAGAACTCTTGTTATGAATCCATCTTCGCCACCATCCATTCCCCTTAAACACACACTCCAGCGGCCAACTACACTTTTATACCTCTCCATCCTCCGCTTCACCATGGAGCCCCACCAGCCTCTGTTCTCGTTACACGCCGCGGTGTGAAGACACGTAACTGATGAAGCCAGTGCCCCGTGCATACTCCGCATCTTCTGCTTCTACATGTGATGCTGCACTTGACACCCTTGTGCACGTACCTTTATACCAACAGCCGAACCATCAGGGGCCAATTAAAAACACCGAGGGGCTGATACGAGGCTGTCTGCTTCTTATTTACTGACCAGGACATTAAAAAAAAAAAAAAAGTAATACCATTTATCATCACCTCTGTCCCATAAAGTAAAATCACTTTAACACTGAAATCTTAGAAAGACAAGATATTTTTAAAAGGCAAAATACCCGACATGCATTGCTTTGTAGAACACTCGTGTTTCTCAGTTACTCCAGACCTGCAGTAACTTCCTCCTGGGCTGGTTTTCAACACCATCTTTCGAGGGAAGCAGGGACCGAGGACTGCACACATGCACTCACCCAGCACCCCCAAGGGCATTGTTCCGTAAGGAGAGGCTCCACGAGGTGCCCCATCCTGCCCTAGGGGCCACTGCCCGGCTGCCCCAGACACCTCCAGAGCCAAATGAGCCTCATTCTCAGGCAGAAGGGCCAGCGAGCTGCCGGGGACGGGAATTCCAAGCAGGCACCTGATAAGATTTTTCAAGGCAGCTGGATTTTGTTTTCAAAGAACTCCTTTGGCAGGTGCTCATCCACCCTGGCTCAGCGGTAAAGAATCGCCTGCCGATGCAGGAGATGCCCTCCAGGACAGGACCTGACGGCCCCCCTGCTCCCAGCCAGGGACAGAGCCGGAGGACTGAGCCACTGCTGCCCCACGTGGGGCTCCTGTCACCCCACCTTCGCTGCCCTGCAGGCCAAGCCTCTCCCTTCTTCCTCTCCTTTCCCCGGGGATCAGACCCACACCGGGGCTCTCCCATCCTGCTCCCTCCCCGCCGATCCATCACAAGTGTCCCACCTGATCAGTCTCCGCCAATGTCTGAGTCCAACCAGGACTCTGAATTGACACAGAGTTCAACCTGGCATTGAGCTCAAGACTCAGCAGGGGGTGGGTCCCCACAGCCAGGAATGGGATTTGAGACACACGGGGCCACCACACGACAAGAGTCCTCTGTGCTCATCTCTTTCCCAAAGCCCCACCCCAAGCAGCAGTGACCCCACCCCACCCTCCCCAGGACTCCCTGCTCTCCCCTCTCTTCCAGGCTTTCTCCCCTCCTTTCAAAGACCCTGTCTCCTCTTCCGGGCATCTTTCCACAGTTCCCTTTCTGAGAGAAACACAACCCGTTTGTACAAAAGCAAACATTTCAGGCTCTCAGGCTATGCGGCCTCTGTCACAGCTACTCAACTCTGCCATAAGGGCACAGAAGCAGATATGAACAAATAAGCAAAGCTGTGTCACAGCAGAACTTTATAAAACAATGCAACAGAAATAAACTGCGATATTTTCCTCCAGTGGAATATCACACAGCAGTGAAAATGAAATGATCAAACCCATCAACACTTTAGAACATCAAATGAAAAAGGCAATTTACAAGAAACATATTGCATTATTCCATCTATATAAAGTTTAATGCAGGCAATACTAAGATATAAGTAGTAAAGACAGTATTTTTAAAAATCAAGAGAATGAATAATACAGAAGTCAAAATAGTTGATAGCCCTTGCGGAAAGGAGGAGAGTAAATGAGGTTTGGGGTACATTGTATCTTCTGTTTCTTGGTCTGGGTGGTGATTACATGGCTTTTTCATATCACTGTACTTTTAGTGGTAAATATGTATGGTATGTGTGTGCTAAAGAAACAAAGTTATGCGGAAACAAAAAAGAAACATTACCCGTTTCCCTGCTCAGAGCTGTAAAGATTTGAGAGGGGCCAGCAGGCAGCCCTGTCATCAGTCCCACTGGGGAAATTAGAGACAGATGTGCATACTTTTTGTTAAGATTTTCCCCGTGGACAGCAACTCATTACAAGGACTCAATAACTTAATTTTTGAGTCATGGCTAAGTATCCCTTACTTGGGATTCCCAGGTGGTGCAGAGGTAAAGAACCCGCCTGCCAAGGCAATGGCACCCCACTGCAGTACTCTTGCCTGGAAAATCCCATGGATGGAGGAGCCTGGTGGGCCGCAGTCCATGGGGTCGCCAAGAGTCGGACACGACTGAGCACCTTTCACTTTTCACTTTCATGCATTGGAGAAGGAACTGGCAACCCACTCCAGTGTTCTTGCCTGGAGAACCCCAGGAACGGGGGAGCCTGGTGGGCTGCCGTCTATGGGGTCACACAGAGTCGAACACGACTGAAGTGACTTAGCAGCAGCAGCAGCCCATGTAGGAGATGCAAGAGACATGGGTTCCATCCCCAGGTCGGGAAGATCCCCTGGAGAAAGAAATGGCAACCCACTCCAGTGTTCTTGCCTGGGAAATCCCATGGACAGAGGAGCCTGGTGGGCTACAGTCCATGGGATTGCAAAGAGTCAGACACGACTGAGCACGCACACTCCTACACACACACACACACACACACACACACACACACACACACACACACACACACACACACACACACACACACACACACACACACACACACACACACACACACACACACACACACACACACACACACACACACACACACACACACACACACACACACACACACACACTCCTTTATGTAAAGATGAAAGTCCAGGGAACCGCTGAGCACCGGCCCAGAAGAACCTAAGAAAGGCTCCCCCTGACCAGCCAGTGGTCCCCAGACCACACTTTCAGGAGCCCCATTTTAGGCATGTCCCCTTCAGTGATTAGCCCTGACCCTCACAGTCCCCTCCCCAGGCTGACCTTGGCAGTGATGACAGGGGCAGGGGGGCAGGCTGCCCCCAGCCCTTGCAGCCTTGGGTGCAGAGAAGCATCTCAACCCCAGGCTGGGGGAGGTTCCCCTCTCCTGCTCACCCCCAAGCCCCCTCCTCGCCTCCCCGCAGTCATGCGGCCCAGGGCTCTGTCTCCCTCTTTTGTTCAGCCGCACCAGCCAAGCTAAGAAGTCAAAAGACTCCATGTCAATCGCCCTCGGAGAGCACAGTCCACCCTCGCCAGCCCTGCCAGTCCAAGAGGCTGCCCAGGCCTTCTGGAACCTCCAGCTCCGGAAAGCCACATGACACCCAGAGCGGGGGCGAAAGGCCCGAGCCCCAGCACATTCTCAGTGCAGGCCGAGGTCTGGAAGAACCGCGGGTGAGCTGCCTCCCGGGTCAGGACTGAGAGCTCCCCTGACACACTCACTTCTAATGGCATCAACCCCACGTGGGCATGACAAGCCTGCCCCTCCACAGCCCACAATGTGGGAAATGGAGAGACAGTGTCTGCAGCTTTTGAGGCTGAGCCATCAACGACCCGGGGGCTTTCCAGCGGTGCTCGCTCCAGGCTCAGAGAAACACAATTCTGCCTCAGAAGTCATATGGTGTGAATCGTAGATCCTTAGTTCTGAGGGAGAGACCCCAGCCCCTTGCTGAAGACCCAGGATTTCTCTGACTGCTCGGAGGAATCTTGCAGGGAGGACGAGCCCTGCTTTCTCAGATGGGAGAAACAGTGCCCAGAAAGGCCCAGGAACTTGCCCAACGTCACATAGCCGAGAGGGCAAGGCTAGAGCTAGACCTATGGTTCCAAGCAGAGCAGACTGCCAGTCCGGCCACCAAGGAACCGACCAAAAGAGTCTTCCAACAGAGCTCTGTTCTTTGTGCAAACATAGGTTTGTTGTTATTTTCAAATATAACAACACCAAGCCCAGGAATCATGCTCACGACCTGCCCAGGTGCTGCTCTGGGCCCTTCAATGGCAGATTTATTTGATCATCTCCACAATTCCAGGAGCTAGGTTTGGCATTAGCCAAGTACTACATCTGGGGAAATGGAGGCGCAGAAAGGCTAACAGACTTTCTGGAAATCACGGAAGGAGGTCAGACCTGGGATTTACACTCAGGCACCTGGTTCAGAATCAGTGAGCTTAACTGCTGCCCTCTGCCACAGAGGAAAGAAAGGAAACAGAGGAAAGGAAAAAGAAAAGAGAAGCAGGTTTGGCTCGTGAACAGGATCAAAACTCACCGAATTTAAGGGCAAAAATCCCCTTGACCAGTACCCATCGGACAGATTCTGTGATGCACCCACCATCCCCCAGAGAGGGCTGAGGAGCTGAGCTCTGCAGATTCTCTCACTGTGCAACCTGCACCAGCTCTTCAGCTGGCCTCAGTCTCCCCATCTGTAAAATGGACGTAATCCCTTTATCACAAGGGCTATGAGGATAGTACAACAGGGCAGGGAGAGGAGAAAGGGTCACAAAGGATGGGACCCGGTCAGGGAGGATGAGGGCTTAGGAGATGGACAGTAGGGAGAGAGGGCGGGTCAGGCCACTCTTCGGGACAGTGTGGTCACGGCTCAGCAACACCAGCATGGCCTGAGAGTCTGTTAGGAGTATGGAACCCCAGCACCCACACCTGCCCCAGATTCCAGAGTCCACATTTTAACAAGATCCTCCAGGGAATTTGTACACACATTAAATTTTGAAAAGCCCTGCCCTGCCTCTCTTTCTTTTTTTTTTAATTTTATTTTTGGCCCTTCCACGCTGCATATGGGATCTTGGTTCCCCAATGAGGAAGCGAACCTGTGCCCCCTGCAGTGGAAACAGAGTCCTGAACGTTGGACCACCAGGGAAGTCTTTTTTTTTTTTTGGCCACTTCACAGGATTCTTGTTTGGAGTGAATGAAATGTAAAGTTCCTGGTACATTATTGACTTTGATAAAGGCTAGTTCCTCCTCCCCCCAACCCTCACCCAGCATATGATCACGATGACCCTGGGAAGGCAGCAGTTAACAACGGTTGCCCAACGCCTGCACTTTATAGACACAATTTCATTTCAGCTTCAGTGCCTCTCAGGGTGAAGTAGAAACCACGGTCACCATGTTACAGATGACGAAACAGACCCTCAGAGAGGGCCTGTGAAGCCCCAGTCACTGTGACTGTGGAAAGCTGGGGCGGTGGCGGGGCCCGAGTCGTCTGATGCCCCAGCCCTCGTGCTAACCACTACGCTCTCCTGCTATGTCACTCTGCCTGCCCGTTTTGGACCCTGGATTTGTTCTGCTGCCTTTCAAAGAGGACCCCCAGGCCCACTCCCACTCCCTCCCTCCGCCATCCTTGGCTTCCATGGGCCAGGCCAGGGGGAATCTCCTGGGTGAGCACAGCCCCCTGGGGACTAGTTGGGAAACTCTGGACAAACAGCTGTCCCAGCAGACAAGCCAGAACTGGAACGAAGAAACAAAAATTTACTGACTTGCAAATGTATGAGCAATCTGGGCTGCTGGGTTTGCATTGTTAACACAATGGCTTTCTGCCTGCTGAAGTCACTCTGCTCTGATCCTCTCACTCAGGGGCGCAAACAGGACAGTGAATGTGATGTGAGCAGTGACGTTTCCAGAAAAGAATGGCCAGTCCCGCCTCTGCATTCCTGAAAGGAATCCCCCCGGAGCCCCTGAGGACCCGGGTACTGTCTCTGGAAGCATCCTCCTGGGCTGCTCACAACCTCCTCTTCTATTCGAGAGTTCTAGCTGCAAAGCACCTTTGGTTCCCTTCCAGGGGGTGAGGCCCCGCTCCAGGACACCCGCGTCATTTCCTGGCTGCCGTGGCAGGAGGAGAGGCGGGCGTGGGTTCCGACCATCTCCTCATCGGAGGGAGGTCGGAGCCAAGGGCCAGGGGCAGGAAGGAAGCCGCCCAGCTGAGCCGCTGCTGGAAACATCCATGCGGATGCTGCTCTTAGAACGTGATCTTGTTGCTGAAATAACACCAGGGCTGTGCATTCATCTGACAAAATCTTAGACTATTTGTTCGTTCCATGCGAAAGTAACATAACTACCCGCCAGAAACTTAAAGCAAGAAATCACACACACCCATGCTGGCGGGGGTCCCCAGGCCACGCCCACATTCAGAGACTCCATGGAAGAACTGAGCAATTTCCACAGTGAAGATGGGTTAACAGCATCAGAGTCAGGACACAGAGCCAGGTCAGAAGGGTAAGACCCTCAGCCAGATGTTATTGTCTGAATGTTCGTGTCCCTTCAAATTTCATATGGTGAAGCCTTCACCTCCAAACGTGATGGCAGTTGGAGATGGGCCTTTAGGGGTGTAATGGGATGGGAATACTTGAACTCATGATGGAGAACGAGAAGAGGATTCAGTTCACCCCTTGGTTACTTAAACACGGCAGCAGGCACCAAAGGACAGCTGTGCAGCCGCATCGCTGAGAGGTTCCCATGGGGCTTTGCAGCCCCACTCTCCACACTGGGCGAAGGGGACGTGCTCCCTCTTTGCTCTGATCTGGTCCAGGCTCCCCTCTTCACTGCCCTGGGCTCTGGTGGCCCCCGTGTGAGGTCCATGGGCTGCACTGCTCTGCCCTCAGTGCTTCCTCCCCCTGGACCTCGGGCTCTGTCTCCACTTACCCAGCGGTAGGGAATTTAAAGGAGTCTGTTCCCAACTCCCAGCCCACCCCAGGGCTCCCTGCTAGACGTCGGCCCTGGGAATGTCTTCCTTTTATTCCTGGGGTTTTTTCCGTTCATTCTGGTTTCCCGGCCTATGGTTGCCTTCTTCGATGCAGCTCTGGGACGGATTTTCTAATACCTTTTGTTCAGGTGGGAAGGCCACCTTTCCTGCTGGGTCCTGTCCGTCTTGCTCAACGTTCTTTGGGTGGCAGGTAACACGAACCCAGGGCTGGCTCCCACGGGCCCACAAGCTGCACAGTCGCAGAGCCTGGCCTAGAAGCACCCCCTCACACTTGCTTTCCTGCTCTGCTGCTGTCCCCTTGAAATTCTTAATAACATATGAACAAGGGGCCCTATGGTTTCCTTACACTAAGACCCTGAGTTATGTGGCTGGTCCTGCATAAGGCCATTCTAGAACCCTGGATCATCAAAGGGAAGTTCACTGGAAGGCCAAAGGCATGCACATGGTTGGGTCTCACGGTGCTGGAAGCAGGGCCTGGAAAACCAGGAGAAGATCTCTTCTTCTTTATATCCACCCCTGGCCCCGCTGGCCCCTCGAGCTCCCCGTCTGCACCCCTGCTTAGCCTGTGAACAAGACACACAGGACTGCCGGCCAAGATTCCGCCTCCTCTGTTCCAGCATCAGCCCTGACGACATCTCACGGGCCAGAGACGCCTACCAGCCCAGCGTGGGTCAGGTGTCCAGCCCTCGTGCAACCAGTTCTGGCCTGCGGGTGGTGGGTGGGGCAGGGTCCCACCAACACGGCCTCCAGAAAGCAGCAGAGTCAGCAGCTGGCAAGGAACAAATGTGCCTTGAAACTCCCTGAGACAGGCAGTCCACAGCCCCCAGGCCGCTTTTGCCTGGGGATCACGGCTTAAGAACCGTGCTTACTCTCCCATGAACCTCGCCTCTAGGCTGGAGCGCCTCAAAGCCCATTTGGTGATTGATTGACTGACCTCTGATCTTAAGTCCATCTCCAGCTGAGCTATTGATCAGGGCAAATCCTATCCCCTCTTGTCATCTCCTGTCTCCTTCAATTTAAAAACAAACCAAACTGAAATAAATAAACAAAACTTGACAAAGAGGCCAGGAGTGTGATGGACACATAGATCTGGGAAATGGCTGTTCTGGGAAAGAAGCTACACTCATACACACACAATAGAATGTGTATTTTCTAAGACACTGTGAGCAAGCTATATATCTTGGGCCCTTCAAAGTCTGATCCTTAGTAACTCATCGAAAGCGTTCTCTGGGGTCACATTCTGAGTTCTGTGCGGGACAGATAGCAGCCGCCCCAGAGGAAGTTGATTAGACTCCGGGAGATAAATCTTGTTGGCTTCCTTCCTCTCTGAGATGATTACAAGCAAAGTGCTCCCGCAGTCCCCTCTGGGAACAAAGGCCCTGTGTCCAGCGAGGCCCCCCCACCTGACCCCTCATGCATTATGAATTGTGACCTCATGATCATTTCATGAAGCTCAGCACCCTGAAGCGGAGCCCTCTTGGCCCAGCAGGCTGCCCCCCTATCCCGGTGTTGCCCCCTACCAGCTCCTGGGGGCTAAGCCCCAGCCTAAACGCCAGCAGGGCCTTCTGCTGATGCTGCCCTGGCTGATGCCTACGGATGCAGGATCCCTTTTCTACAAAGCTCTTCCGCTTCTCCTGGATAAGCTGGCCCAGACCTGCGGGAGTCCAGACCTGCAGGAGGCCGGGTGCCCTAAGCGGGTAACAGGCACAGGTTTTGGGAATAGAAGCCACAGGCTTCAAACCTGCCCGATGCCCACTTTCCAGCTTCCACTCAGGAGGCTACTTCCTTGCTCCCTGTCTTCAGCTCCTTGTCTGCAAAAGGGGGTGACGACAATAATGCTGATTTCACAGGAGCAGTGAGAGGCTCAGTGTGATCACATGTGTGAAGTGCTTGGCAGAGAGCCTGGCCCCGGGAAGCAGGGGAGAAACTCCAGCCAGGACCACTGCAGAATCTGTGAAAATGTGGAGCCCTTGTTAAAAAGGCAGAAAAAACCTTTTTCTCTTCTTCATCCTCCCCTTCTTCTGTCTCAATCGGTCATGGTGTTCTTCATTCGCTATTTAATGACGGGCTCCCTCAGACAGAGGATGGCCACAGGACGAGTTGGCGGAGGGCAGTGGAGGTAACTGGGGGGTTGGGGAGGGGGCAGTGAGCCAGTGACTCAAACTCGTTCTGGGAAGCAGGGAGGTAGTGGCAGGGAGACCCATCAAGCCCCAGCACGTGCACTGTTATCCTATTGCACATCACTTACAAAACACACACATAAAGATAAAATTATTAAGAATTTTGAGAAGCCTCCTGCAAGCACTAAATCCCAAGCCCAGGCCCGTCTGAGTGCAGGACCATCTGCCTGGGAGGCCTGACTGCAGAGATGACTTCAGTTTATACATCATCCTGATTCTTGGATTCAAGAAGCCATTTATGGAATAAACACTTTTTAACCATTTGGGAGTAGCTACTAAAGCTGCGGTGCTGGAGAAGACTCTTGAGAGTCCCTTGGATAACAAAGAGATCAAACCAGTCAATCCTAAAGAAAATCAACCCTAAATGTTCATTGGAAGGACTGATGCTGAGGCTGACGTTCCAATATTTTGACCACCTGATGTGAAGAGCCCACTCTTGGAAAAGAGCAGGATGCTGGGCAAGATTGAGGGCAGGAGGAGAAGGGGGTGACAGAGGATGAGATGGTTGGGTGGCATCATCGACTCAATGGACATGAGTTTGAGCAAA
The DNA here is from genome assembly GCF_055505025.1 of Bos grunniens. NCBI lineage: Eukaryota > Metazoa > Chordata > Mammalia > Artiodactyla > Bovidae > Bos > Bos grunniens. The sequence goes on from NC_141182.1 coordinate 10,875,719, forward strand.
CTCCAGGAAATAGTGAAAGACAGGGAAGCCTGGTGTGCTGCAGATAATGGGGTTGCAAAGAGTCAGTTACAACTGAGTGACTGAACAGCAACTAAAGCTTCACACAGACATACCATGGCCAGAAATTTCTCTCCTCTGTATATACCCAACAGGGATGCCTACGTGAGCGACAACTTGTGCGTGAGCGACAGCTTGTGCTGGATTGTTCTTTGCAGCACTGCTCACAAGAGCCCTACGTGGAAATACAATAACCAAACGCCCACCAACTGTGAAATTCTTAAACAACGTGGTCTTCCCAGGTGATGGAAGCCACACAGAAGGAAGAATGACAAGTATGGCAACAACAGGGCTGGGTCTCAGACATAACTGTGGGGACGATTTAGGGGGCTAAGGAGATGACGCAGGCCCCCCCTCCGTGCAGCCCCCCAGATCCTAGATTTCCTTTGCCTTCCATCTCCTTACATGATTTCGTGACATTGAGACTATCTCTTGAGGACAATGGTGATGGAAGATACCCAGTGTGTTCAACCAGCCATTCCATATGGTGCTGAGGCATTCTCTTGGTGCTATCGGTGGACCTTGTTTGACTCCAACTAACACTGGATGAGAACCTACTGTGTGTTCAGTATTAGGGGACAAGGATGACGATGTCCTTGTCCTCCAAGAGCTCAGGATCTGGGAACTTCCCAAGCACTCCAGTGGTTAAGACTCCATCCTTCCACTACAGGGGGCGAGGGTTCAATCCCTGGTCCAGAAACGAGGATGTCTCGAGGCATGGCCAAAAAGTAAAATAAATAACATTTTTTAAAAATAAAAAATCTTTTTTAAAAAAAGAGCCCAAGATCTACAACATAGAAAATTCCAGGGGCTCAGAATCAGCGGGGCCTCAACCTACAATGGGCGTATTGACACACCAATACCAGATCCTGTCATTTCTATTTATCATATGGAAACAGTCACACGAGCACCAAGCTCAGCTCCAAGATGGCTCACTGCAGCATTGTTTAAAACAGTGAAAAGAATTAAACAACAAGGTCCTACTGTAAAGCACAAGGAACTGTATTCTATATCATATGATAAATCATGATGGAAAAGACTATGACAAAAAACGTGTACATACATGTAACTGAATCATTCTGCCATACCGCAGAAAGTAACACCACCTTGCAAATCAGCAATACTTCAATAAAATGTTTTAAAAGGCTAAAATGGTGAAAATTTTAAAATAACCTACGTTTCCAATGATGAGAGACTGGACCAAAGAAGGAAAAAGAAAATGAGGAACTACTGCAGAGCCACTGGAGATCATGCTGGAGAAGACTGTGGACATGCTCGCCAGGCCTGTGATGAGCAGAGACTACCTAATGTGGAAGCCCACAGGTGGGGCTGGAGAAGACCTAAGACTCCCGGATCAGAGACAAAGGACTTGACCTCTTACTGCAGCAGGCCTCCTGGCCCAGGTCCCGCGGGGTGACGTGAGGGGGCCCCAGAGGGTGCTGTACACACTGCCCATCCTCCCCTGCTGGGGAACCCTGAACTTAGGGCACCAGGGTCTCTTCTAGGGGGCAGGCAGCCTGCTGACCTCATCTTAGAGGGTGATTCTGTATTACACTGAGCAGAAACCAGTCTTGCCCTCTTGTTGAGGGGGAAGCAGCACGTCTAACCACCACTATACAAACACCCTTGAACAGAGGGTCCATGCTTCTGCCTGAAAACATGCAGAAATCCGAGAGGCCCACAGAGAACAGCTCCCAGTGACAGAGAAAAACGCAGGTCACTGCAAAACAGGTTACCAAACAGTCCCTCTGTTATGATGTTGAGTAAACACACACCATGTTAGATAAGCACTGAGAGCGGACTGGCAAAATACACTCACAAATGGCTTTGGGTTGTTTGTTTGTTTAATAATTATTCCCTGATAGCTCAGCTGGTAAAGAATCCGCCTGCAATGCGGGAGACCTGGTGAGTTTGATCTCTGGGTTGGGAAGATGCCCTTGAGAAGGGAAAGGCTACCCACTCCAGTATTCTGACCTGGAGAATTGCATGGACTGTATAGTCCATGGGATTGCAAAGAGTCAGACACGACTGAGAGACTTTCATACACATTTATTTGGCTGTGCCAGGTCTTAGAGTGCAGTTGTGCAGTTGTGTGGGACGTTTAGTTGTGGCACACGGGATTATTTTTTTTTTTTTTTTTTAGTTGTGGCACGTGGGATTTTTTAATTGCTTTACAATGCTGTGTTGGTTTCTGCTCTATCAGTCATAATTATATATATATCCCCTCACTCTTGAACCTCCCCCACCTCCCTCCACCCCACTTCTGTGGGCCATCGCAGAGCACAGGCCGGGCTCCCTGTGTTACACGGCAACTTAGCTGTAGCGTGCAAAGTCTCAGTGGCAGCATGTGGATCTAGCTCTCTGACCAGGGGTGGAACCCGAGCCCCCTGCATTGGGAGCACCAACTCAGCCCCTGGACCACCAGGGAGGCCCCAATATATCATGCTCACAGAGGTTTCTGAGTATTCTACAGTTTCTGTAATGAACAAATATTGATTTTATATGCAGGAAAATACACCCAAAAATAGTTCTTATAGCTAAAAATAAAAAGCTAGACCTTGCTATGTTTACAAAATGCCAAACCCTGTTCTAAGCATATGACATGTGTCGCCTCATTCAATCCCCACAACAAACCATGAGGCAGACACTGTTTATTGTCCCCATTTTCCAGATAAAGCAAACTGAGGCCTGGAGAAGTCACATGGTGGGAAATCAGAAGAACTAGGATTCTGGACCTGAGTAGAGCGGCCACAGACTTCATGCTCTTAAAACCACTTTCCTATATGCCTGGAATAAAGGCTTATTATTAAGAGGGAAAGCTCTCTTAGCAGCGGCCCTTGTATTCATAGATGTAAAGATAAATCTAAAAACAGAGACAGGAATTATTTTCTCCACTCGGAAAGTTAAATGAATCTAAAACCAGCCACAGGTGGACAGGAAGACGGTGGGCGGCGTGTGCTGTCGCTCAGTCGTGCCCGACTCTCTGCGACCCCATGGACCGTAGCCCACCAGGCTCCTCTGTCCACGGGCTTCTCCAAGCAAGAACACTGGAGTGGGTTGCCATGCCCTCCTCCAGGGGATCTCCCCGACCCAGGGATCGAACTCATGTCTTCCCTGTCTCCCGCATTGCAGGAGGATTCTTTACCCAGTGAAGCCACCTGGGAAGCCCAAGGAGCACCGTGTAATAACATGCAAACGCTTATGACTGAGTCAAAAAGGCAGAATATATAATTTATGCAGAGCAATTCTGCACATGTGTAAGAAAATAAACACACACACACTATATTCAGAGGAGGAGGAAAGCACCAGAACATGGTACACAAAGATGTCACCATGCTTGCTTCAGGGGTGAACCCTCAGGGGTATTTTTTTCTCCTTTTCCTGAATTTTCTTTTATAATGAAAGGTGTTATAAAAATCTAAGAAGCAAGACAAAAACACCAACGAAGCTAATCTCAGACCATGAGGGCTAATTCAGACTGTCAAGTTCAACCCAGCCATAGTTTATGAACTGGCTGCCAGCTGGCCTAATCTGCCTGAAGAATGTTTTACTTGGCTGAATCCTTGTTTAAACAAATATTCATTGCTTTCTGTCACTATAAAGTATGGAGATTTCACACCAAATTCAGCTTTCTCTGAAAGTCTGCCTCCCTATGACACAGCAGTTCCACCCCTGTAATTTGATAAATGTGTTCGTCTTTACCTCAAAAGGGACAAACTAAAATGTTCATAGCAGCTCTCTTATTATTAGCCTCGCACACACAAAACCACCCAAGTGCCCATCACAGCGCAATGACTCAATCGATTGTGGTACGTTCATATCATGAAACATGGTAATGAAGTTGCGAGTGAATGGTTTTCAGCTGAGCCCCACACTTGTCTGGATTTCAGACATAATGTGGGGTAAAGAAGCCAGACGCAGAAGTATACCACGGGGACTTGCCTGGCAGTCCAGCGGTTAAGACTCGGTGTTTCCAATGCCCTGGGTGCAGGTTCAAGCCCTGGTTGGGAAGCTAAAATCCCACATGCCTAGCAGCCAAAAACACCAACACGTGAAAGAAACAATATTGGAACAAGTTCAATAAAGACTTTGAAACTGGTTCACATTTTAAAAACAAAACAGGAAGTATACCCTAGATGTAAGTGTTGATACTATGCAAACCAGAAGAGCTGATGTCCAGGGTTAGAAGTTGGGACAGCGGCCCCCTCTGGGGGTGGGGGGTGGGGAGACACCAAGGCAGTGATGGTGAGGGGTTGGGAGGAAAGTGGGATTTCAGGGCAGGTGTGCCCTGCTTCTGATGTGGGTGCGGAACTGTGTGTTCAGTCCTCTAAGGTCCATCTAGCTGGACACTTGAACACCTTTTGCGGGGCATGAATGTTGTATGTTAGCGTGAAAAACTTTAAAATGACAAAAGCGAATACAGTAAAATCTTAACACGAGACAAAATACAAAGCTCTGGTTTCTCTGGACAAATGAACAGCCCCAGAAAGACGAGCCCTCATTCCCACGCAGTCAGCCGGGGTGTGACCCCCCTGTTTCAGCCACCCCTTCTTGGACTCTGAGAACCTCTCAGTTCTGAGGTGTGGGAGCTGAGACTCAGAAGCGGCCTACTGAGGTCACACACAGATGTGGACGGGAGACTGGCGGCTGGCACCCCGGTTTCCGGGCCCTCAGGACATCATCCCATGCAGGATAGGTTAACTGCATCTGAGCAGGAAGGAGACCATGCCACTATCGGAGTTAACACTGCATTTGGGCTATGAGTGCAGGACAGAGGCCAGCGGTCCGAACCCTCTGGATTCTCACTACACTGACTGACTGGAAGAAGACAGTGCTTCAAGTGTGGCAACTCTCAATTTTTCTCTCAATTTTAAAAAAATTGGGGAAAGGGTACTGAGTGCCTTGTGAGGCCCAAGCTTAGGGATGACTGTGCTGGGAGCTGGAGCATTAGGAACCCACCCCAGGATCCGGGGATCTGTGGGCGTCGATGCAGGCAGGTGTCCCATGGGCCAGAAAAATCACTGTGACACAGAAATGTAAAGTCTTGGGGTCAGATCCTTCCCCAAACTGTATCCACACATTGTCAGCAATTCCATGGGACAACTTCTGGGAGAAGGAAAATGGGGCTTAAAATCTTCTCCCCAGGACTTCCCTGGTAGCTCAGTGGTAAAGAATCTGCCCGCCAATGCAAGAGACATGGGTTCGATCCCTGATCTAGGAAGATTCCACATGCCATGGAGCAATGAAGCCCGTGGCCACAACTGCTAAGCCTGTCCTCTAGAGCCCGGGGTTGCAACTACTGAGCTCACTCAAGCCCACACGCCCTAGAGCCTGTGCTCCGCAACCAGAGAAGCCACTGCAATGAGAAGCCCGAGCTCCGCAACTAGAGAGTAGCCCCCGCTCACGGGAACTAGAGATAACCCCAAGCAGCAACGAAGATACCCAGCACAGCCAAAAAAAAAAAAAAAATCCATGTTTCCACTGCAAGGGGGGCTCGGGTTCTATCCCTGATTAGGGAACTAAGATCCTGCGTGCCACTCGGTGTGGCAAAAAAATAAAACAAAAATCTTCTCTCCAACCTGATGCCTGAAAGTCCAGTATGTAAGTCTCCAGCCGTGTCATCCCCTGGAAGGACACTGCTCTGCTGCTCTCGGTCCTTGGTCCTCACTTAGGAGGAGGGTGCAGAGAGCAAGTGTTCTATGGTGGGGGCCACACACCTGGGATCCAGGGGCAGGGAAGACACGGGTCCCCTCCATGAACCCCTGTTAGCGGAGGTCCTCATCCTCCAGAGAGGGCACTGGATGGACAGAGAATTATAACAGAGTTGTGGACAGATCTCCCGGCACATGAGTGGGAAGAGAGCTCAAGTGGCTTAGCTTCACTAAGCCTCTGTTCCCTTGTCTGCAAAGTGGAGCTAACAACGAGCGTCCTCTGAAGAGGACTGGCATGAAGACAGATGAGAAAGTCAGGTCAACCACTAAGCTCGGTGCCTGGCAGGCAGTAGGTGCTTAATAAATGCCAGCTGAGGAGGAGGAGTCTGGCCTGGGAATTCTCACCAGCTGAATAGGAAACCAAATCCCCCTAAAACCAAATTCCCTTACCAATTCATGATTAATCTCTCTCTCCAAAACATTACTCCCTTTCCTGTCCCCTTTGACCTTAATTCTGTGCTAACTAAATACTAATCGACTAGAATCAGATGACTAAGATTGCTGTTGTCGATAACATCGACAACGTACTAAAAACGCTACATAGATATCATCATAAATGTACAAACTTGGGTTGTTTATCCAGGGCAAAATGAACTCACAGGACCCCCACCCCCCACCCCCCAGCCAGGAACCACGTGGCCAGAGACTCATAAACCAGAGATATCCTGATTCCCGAAGCTATGATTAAGAAAATGTCACAGAAATGTCACAGTTCAGTTCAGTCGCTCAGTCCTGTCTGACTCTTTGCGACCCCATGGACAGCAGCACACCAGGCTTCTCTGTCCATCACCAACTCCCGGAGTTTACTCAAACTCATGTCCATTGTGTCGGTGATGCCATCCAAACATCTCATTCTCTGTCACCCCCTTCTTCTCCCATGTTCAATCTTTCCCAGCATCAGGGTCTTTTCAAATGAGTCAGTTCTTCGCATCAGAAGATGCGAAATATTGGAATTTCGAAGTACTGAAATTCCAAAGTATTGGAATTTCAGCCTCAGCATCAGTCCTTCCAATGAACATTCAGTACTGATTTCCTTTAGGATGGACTGCTTGGATCTCCTTGCTGTTCAAGGGACTCTCAAGAGTCTTCTTCAACACCACAGTTCAAAAGCACCAAATCTTTGGCACTCAGCTTTCTTTATAGTCCAAATCTCACATCCATACATGACTACTGGAAAAACCACAGCTTTGACTAGACAGACCTCTGTTGGCAAAGTAACATCTCTGCTTTTTAATATGCTGTCTAGGTTGGGCATAGCTTTTCTTCCAAGGAACAAGTGTCTTTTAATTTCATGGCTGCAGTCACCATCTGCAGTGATTTTGGAGCCCAGAAAAATAAAGTCTCTCACTGTCTCCACTGTCTCCCATCTATTTGTCATGAAGTGATGGGGCCAGATGCCATGATCTTAGTTGTTTGAATGTTGAGTTTCAAGCAAACTTTTTCACTCTCCTCTTTCACTTTCATCAAGAGGCTCTTTAGTTTTTCACTTTCTGCCATAATGGTGGTGTCATCTGCATATCTGAGGTTATTGATATTTCTCCCGACAATCTTGATTCCAGCTTGTGTTTCATCCAGCCCAATGTTTCTCATGATGTACTCTGCATATAAGTTAAATAAGCAGGGTGACAATATATAGCCTTGACGTACTCCTTTCCTGGTTTGGAATCAGTCTGTTGTTCCATGTTCTGTTCTAACTGTTGCTTCTTGACCTTCATACAGGTTTCTCAAGAGGCAGGTCAGGTGGTCGGTATTCCCATCTCTTTAAGAATTTTCCACAGTTCGTTGTGATGAAACGTCACAAGATGATAATCAAGCCCAGATTCTTTATTCTTTGACCTTAAAACACACCCAATTCAAACACCAAGTCTCACTGGATCTGAGGCTCATCTCCAGTCCCTGGCTGGGCATCCTGCAATAAATAAACCTTACTCTGCTGCAGACTGTCAATGCCAGGGTTTGGTTTTCTGTGCCTCGGGCACGTGAGCCCTTTGCTGGCTTACAAGTGGTGGTTTAGTCACTAAGTCATGTCTGACTCCTGTGACCCTGTGGACTGTAGCCTGGCCTCTGTCCATGGGATTTCCCAGGCAAGATTACTGGAGTGGATTGCCATTTCCTTCTCCAGGGGATCTTCCTGACCCAGGTCTCCTGCCTTGCATGCAGTTTCTTTACTAACTGAGCCACCTGGGAAGCCCTAGGCTTACAAGTATTATGGGTTAAAGGTTGGCAACTGGCTTCGCCCTCATCCCTACCAGCTGGAACCAATCTCCTGGCCTGTTACAAGGGCTGGAACCTTGCTGTTTATCTCCCTGGTGTGCCCCCAGCACCTAGGATACTGTCTGCACAAGGCTGACACTCCGTAAGTATTTGGTGACTGGATGAATCAATGCACCTAATTTTAAGGCTAACTCAAATGCCCTCTCCTCTCTGGCAGGTTCCTGCCCTGGGCTCCTGGGCTCTCACACCCCCACACCAGGGTCACCCCCACATCAGCCTCATGACGGCCTGTTTTCTCATCAGTCAATACTCTCAGGAATGAATACATGAATGGAATGAGTTACGAGAGTGAAGGAGAAGGTGAGCGATTAGCTGATAACCCGACGTGCTGAGCCTCTGGCTCCTTCCTTCCTGGTTCCTCATTTGGTTCAGGATGCAGAGAAAACACCCAGGCAGGTCCTCTCTGTGCCCCTCGGCTTGGTGGGGATTGTTCTGGCTCAGAGGGACCTTCTAAAAAGCGAAGAGGAGGCGCTCTTTCCTGGGCCCAACAGGTGGGGCACCCCGGGGGGAGGGGGGCAGAAAGGCTGATAGGGTATCAGCAAAGGGTTCATTATCCTTACGCAAGAAGCTCCCCGAGGCCTCCATTCCTAAACTTCAGGCTATGGGTGGAGTCCTAACAAGGAGTCTGCAATCCACTAGGGAACAGAATTTTAAAATGCCTCCAAAGTATATTTGCTCTTCCACAAAGTCATGTCAATGAAGTTTTAAGGAATAAAACACATACTCCCTTACCATTGGCGTCTTAAATCTGCAGTGGCTTTTTGTCCTTAGGCGTTTTCTGTATCACTATGTGATGGAAGGCATGGGTAGGAGGCTCTATCCTGGAGCTCACCCAGGCGCTGCAGATCCCTGCAAAGCTGGCCCCCAGCCCCTCCGGCAGGGACCCAGGATGCCTTGTTTGCTCCTTGCAAGTCATCTGCTCAATCAGTTGAAGGTGATTGGACCAGGAGTGGTCACCTGATTTCATCTGGGCCAATCAGGTTCTTCCCCTGAGCATATGCTTACCATATTGTGCCTCGGATTTGCAATTCATAATTTTAGGCGCTGGGGGCAGCTATAGGTCACGTGGGCAGAGGAGAGTAAGTAGATTGGCAGTGAGAGGGTGGAGAAGGGATGCATCTGGTTCCGACTCTCTCCTGAGGCACTGCTGCCCTTGGTCACTTCCAATAAATTCCCTTCATTTCCTGTTGGGAGCCAGATGGCTCCCAACAGCTCCAACACCTGCACTCACACTTTCTACCCTTGCCTGAGGCAGGGGGCTTGTATTTGAAAGTGTTCAGAACTAATGGTCTACATAGAACCGCAAACTTCCATCATTAAAATAATTACATGTTAAAGCAATATCAGAGGAGATCTGGCTTCTCTTCAAAATAAGATTTTTGAAAAATAAACTAGGAAAGGGCAGATTTATCCTTCCTTCTGAAGATCTTGTTTCATTAGCTTCTTTGTTTTCAAAGTCAACCAGCAGCTTCCTTTAATTGGGCAGGTATCTCTAATAAAACCTCAAGAGCAGCTGGGTCCTTGTGGCCCCTCCAATTTGCCAGCGGATCTTGTTACTTGTTCAAGGTGCTTATGTTCAGGAAGAATCTGAGACCCTGTAATAGAGATCTTGGAAGGGGTGGTGAGGCGGAAGAAGGTGGGGGCCAGACAGATGTCGGGAGGGGTGAACTGTGGTCAGCAGTTTGCTATGGGACCCTGGAGGGCGTTCTCAGGCTCTGCACCTCTTTTGTGAAATGAGGGACTAGACTCAGAGGTACTCAGCTCCCTTCCCATGGGGCTCTGTAGGCCCAGGGAGGACCATCCTCACCCATGGGCTCATCGTGGGCACCCACAGGCAGCCCTCACCCCCTCACAGACAGCCTGGAGGACCAAAGGGCAAAGAGCCCTGCCTTGGGTCCTGCCCCCAAGATGCCCCTTGCTCACCAAAGCCATGACCTGTGACCACTTATGAAGGCAGCTGTCCCCATCACTCCCTAGACAACCTAGAGCTTTTAAAATATGGATTAATTCCAAACCATTGAAACAGAAATTTCACACAAAATCTAGCTTTTTGACTCTTCTTGAAATATTTCGATGATCTGGCAGAACTGATCCACAGTCCCAACGTGGTGAAGTTCGCTGAGCGAGGTGGGGCTGTCACTTTGGACGAAGCACCTGCTCTGCACAGCCCCCTAGTCCCCACAGGGCACAGGGGCAGGGGGCAGTGAATTGCCTGGGACATGGGCCTTCCAGTTTTAAACCTGGACCGTCCTGGGGGCAGACGGGGCCGGTTGATCACCCTGGTCCCCACCCAGAACATTTGCTCACTCTTGGTCCCTCTGGCCCAGCGTCATAGTTTGGGACCTTGTTAATAATATACTTGGGGAAAAAAGTGAACGTGTTAATCGCTCAGTCATGTCTGACCTTTTGCGACCGACTCTTCACAGACTATAGCCCACCAGACTTCTCTGTCCATGGAATTCCATGGAGTGGGTAGCCATTCCCTTCTGCAGGGACTCTTCCTGGCCCAAGTAGCGAACCCAGGCCCCCTGCACTGCAGGCAGATTCTTTCCCATCACATGTTAATGACATGCCCCCCCATTTCTTTTGCCACTCCAGCCCCTGAGTCCCCTTTGCCTTTATCATGTGATGTCCCCATCTGTCCTTGACCACCAACACCTGCGTTTCTCTGTCCAGCAGCTTTCTTTGGCTAGGACCCACTTTATCCACCTTTAAAGCTGGCCCACCAGATAGAGTGAAGGCAACCCTGAGCCAATGCCTGAGCCTGGGTGGAAGACACTCGGGTGCATCCTGGGGGCGGCCTGAGGTGGTCACAACCCCTCCCGTCACTGGCCCCTTCCCCTCCCTGTGTCACCCTCACTCTCCTGATGACTATCCAAGACCACCTGAACAAACCCCTTGCACTTGAGTCCTTGCTTCGGGTTCTCTTGGTTTGGGAACCCAAACTAAACCAGCCACAGAGTCTCCAGCACAGAGTCCAGCAGCAGAGACACTCAAAAACCATTTTTGAACAAACCACAGAAGAAGCAGTTTCCCCAGGGCTTGTGAAGCCTTCCTGCTGTGCAAGACGCAGCACACTGTGGCCTAAGAGCCCAGCTTCGGAGTCAGACCTGGATTCTAGTTGCATTTGTGTCCCTTATTACCCCCTCTGAACCTCAGTACCCTCATCTGTGAAATGGGGATAATCACCACTCACCCCAAAGGGTGCTTATAAGAACGTGCCGGGTAAGGCAGGAATACTCATAGCACTGTCTGCATGAGGTGCCTGTGTGCTCAGCGGCTCAGTGGTGCCCGACTCTTTGTGGCCCCATGGACTGTAGCCCACCGAGCTCCTCTGTCAATGGGATTCTCCAGGCAGGAACACTGGAGCGGGTTGTCATTTCCCACTCCAGGGCATTTTCCTGACCCAGGGATCAAACCCACATCTCCTGCATCTCCTGCATTGCAGGCAGATTTCTTTTACTGCTGAGCCACCAGGGAAGTCCAAAAACCAACCATGCTGCTGCTAAGTCACTTTAGTCGTGTCAAACTCTGTGTGACCCCATAGACGGCAGCCCACCAGGCTCCCCCGTCCCTGGCATTCTCCAGGCAAGAACACTGGAGTGGGTTGCCATTTCCTTCTCCAATGCATGAAAGTGAAAAGTGAAAGTGAAGTCGCTCAGTCATGTCCGACCCTCAGCGACCCCATGGGCCGCAGCCTATCAGGCTCCTCCGTCCATGGGATTTTCATAGACAGCAGTAAATAAATGGGTGTGGCCACATGTGACTCAAGGCTGTAGTCTGCCAATCCCTGCCTTAGAGTACAGAAATTAAGTCTGCTCATGTAAAATACACAGTAAGATAAATAATAAATTAGGGCCTAAAAGAAAGGTATAGAATATTCTAGTCCTTTAGGAAAACCATCCTATAATGCCTGGAAAGTATTGTCTACTTTACATATATCTACACAGTCTCATTCATTTCTTACCCAAATGTGGTACTGACCCAGTGGTGTGTGCCCCATTGACATTCCTGGTGTCTCAATCTAGCCCGACCCACAGGACCCCAAGCGGTCCTGTAGTGAGGCTGTCAGCACCCTGGGGGACTGATTCCTAGGCTCCCAGGCTCATGCTGCCTTGGGACACAAGAGGCTGAGTGTCCACACCAGGATGAGCCAGATTCATCTTCCGTGAGCGCGCCTGATGGACAAGCTGTCTGAACTGACTCAGAGTAAACTTCTCCCCGTGGCCAGTGCAGAAGTAGAGATCTGAGAGGAACCCACGGAACATCCCAGAACAGATTCCGGATGTCAGGGAGAGAGCTAGCAGAGGAGTGAAGGTTTTACAGCCCAGCTCTGGAGGTCCACATTATGAATCTCCAGCAGGGGACGGCTAGACTTCAAGTGTGGACAGCTGGCCCACACTCAAAGCAGACGTCAGAGTGTGGACGAACCACCACCATGGTCGGTGATGGAGACGCTGTCCCTGTGTCTCCGTGGCTGCAGACCTCCCCTATCCTTCATATCCCAGCTAAGGCAGCTTTAGTGAAGGTCCCAGGGCATCACATGACTTTCCTACCAAGAGATCCTGCATTTGTAGTGGGTTCCCACGTTGCGTGCAAAGCTTGGGAATCCCAAGACCTCACTTCTGACACCAACTGCATGTGGGAGTCCCTAAGATCACCCTTCAGTTTCATAATTCAGGGCTCACAGAATTCAGAAAAGCCATTTTACTTGTGGTCACAACTGCTGCAGTGTTCAGCAAAGGGCAGAGTCCGGGAGAGACCAGGCATGACCAGGTGCACGCACCCCACCGCCCCTCCCAAGGGAGTCGGGTGGACAGCACTTACTTCTTCCAGCACTGATGTGACCACATGCTCAGAAATACTGCCAAGCAAAGAAGCTCACCCAGCCTTGACGTCCAGAGTTTTTATCGGGGTTCAGGCCACGTGGACTTGGCTGACTACACAAAAGATTGATTTCAACCTGCAACCTCTCCAGAGGCTGAGTCCAAGGCCCCCTCAGAAGTCACACTGTCAGCACAGACCATCATTGTGGCTCCAGGAAAACACTTTTGGGCAGGATATTCCAAAGGTGACTCTCAGACCGAGTCAAATCAGGCAAGGTTAATCCCTGACTGCTCGATGTTATAGGAGAAGGCGATGGCACCCCACTCCAGTACTTTTGCCTAGAAAATCCCATGGATGGAGGAGCCTGGTGGGCTGCCGTCTATGGGGTCGCACAGAGTCGGACACGACTGAAGCGACATAGCAGCAGCAGCAGCAGCTCAATGTTATAATGAATCGCCACAAAGGCAGGGGCTTCAAGCGTTGCAAATGATCCTGTTTCAGTTCAGTGGGTCAGAGTTCCGAGATGAGTCTCACCGGGCAAAAATCAAGGTGTCAGCAGAGGGAAGGTTCCTCCTGGAGGCCCCAGGGGAGAATCCACGCCTTGCCGCTCCCACCCCCTGGAGAAGCTCGCACTCCTTGGCTCCGGGCTGCATGGCTCCAATCTTTTGCTCCCATCACCACACCTTGTCTGTGATCAAAGATCCATCTGCCTCCCTCTGAGAGGAACGTGTGTGATTACATTGGCGCACCTGGATAATCCAGGGTCACGCGCCCCACGTCAAGGGTCTTAATCTCACCCACAGAGTCCCTTTGGCCTTCATGAAGTAATGCTTGAAGATTCCAAGGATTAAGATCTGAACATTTTAGGAGGCTCTTTGCATCAACCACCATTCTCCCCAACACGCCCAGATCTTCCCTGGGCCACGCCTCTGCAGCCTTCTGATTTCAGCTTCAACTGTATCAATCAAAGGAGTATTTTTAGGATCCCTCTGTTGAAAGGGGCTCCGGCACCTCTCCCATCCACAGCTCCGCCCTTAGTAGCCCCTCCCTCCTCTTGCTGCTTTCCTTCATGGCAGTAACTGTAAATGCAGAGTATTTACCTATTTTATTTTCTCATACTCTCTGCCTCTGTATCGTTGGCTTCTGCTAGCCCAGCACCCAGCACCAAGCCTGGCACATAGTGTGAGCACAATAACTGTTTGTTATATGAATAGATGAGTTGGCAGTTTGTCTTTCAACGGACTCACAAAGCTTTCAGCTGACTTAGAGGCCCTGTGATAGCTCAGTCGATGGGGAGGAATTTGAGGCTGGAGAGTCCCGAAGTTGACTTGCGGATTTCTCTGTGATTTCTCTACTCTTAGCTTCCCTGAGCCTCCGTGGGCAGACAGTCCTCTTCATGTAACATATGCAGTGAACACCCACGACCCGCCCAGCACATCTGAAGCCTGCAGTCAACACCGGTTCCGGTCCCATGGGAGCAGCATCGGCACCACATGGGGCCTTCAAGAATTTCAAGGTTCTTGGGTCCCACCCAGACCCACTGGATCAGAAATGCTAGGGGTGGGCCTGGGGATCTTTAACATGCCCTCCAGGGGGTTCTTTGCATGCCCACGTGTCAGAACTCCTGGGGGCCATGTTAGCTCTCTGCACTGCACGTGTTTTTATCTGTTTGGCTGTTCTGGGACTGCGTTGCGTGCTGTAGCGGGGGTTGCTCTCAGGGCGTGGTGCGCCGGCCTCTTGCCACAGTGTCTTCTCTCATTGTGGAGCACAGGCTCTCGGCTCGCGGGCTCAGTACCTGCGGCCCCGGGGCTCTGGAGCACTCAGGCTTCAGTAGTTGGGGCCCGTGGGCTTAGCTGTTCCGCAGCAAGTGGGATCTTCCCAGACGAGGGCTCGAACTGTGTTTCCTACACTGGCAGGTGGATTCTTTACCACTGAGCCACCAGGGAAGCCCTGCATGTGTTAATACCTTCTGATCATGACATGGTGACTAACATGAATGTTCCTCCGGGTGTCCCTAAATCACCAAGCGAATTGCCTGGGGAGACTGACCGAACCCTGGGGACACTGAGAACCATGGAAGCAGAGGGACCACCCCATGGCCACACAGCTTGTCCCTGGCACAACCAGAGTCAGAGTCAGGACTGCCGTTCCCGACCCTCTCTTCTCTGCCCAGCACCCCCTCTCAGTGACGCTTGGGGGTGGAACAGATGCTTTGGGCGTTTTGACTTTTCTTACTTTGGTGGGTGTGCTGACTCTCAAAGCCCCCTGAGTGAAGGGAACCTGATTTCATGTGAGAAAGTGCAGACCTGGGGGTCAGACACGCAGCCTTTCAAGTGCCCGCTCCATCACCGCTGGCTGCGCGACCCCACCCCCGGGGCCGGGCTCCCATTCCCAGCTCACGGCAGATGGGGACATTGGGGCAGCACCTGGCACCTGAAGGCCAAGGGGCCCAGGTCATCCTCACTGAGTGCCCGCTGCAGCCCCGGCATCCTCCTGGGACTCACTGGGCGCCCGCTGCAGCCCCGGAGTCCTCCTAGGTGCTCACTGGGTGCCCACTGCAGCCCTGGCTTCCCCCTAGGTGCTCACTGGGCACCCGCTGCCACCCCGGCATCCTCCCAGGTGCTCACTGGGCACCCACTGCAGCCCTGGCTTCCTCCTAGGTGCTGGGAGGGTAGAAGGGAAGGAGCAGACAGTCCAGGCCGGGGCCCACTGGATGCCATAGAGCACCTCCTACCCTTCCAGCTGAGAGAATCAAAACTGTCTCCAGTCAACCGTGTTAGGGGGTGAAGCTGCCCGTGGTTGAGAATCACGGGTCTGACCTCAATCAGGGACACCAAAACGAGGTGAAATAAGGTGGAACAAAGTGAAACAAGGTCACAGAACTGTAGGTATCTTTTAAACCCCCTAAGCTACTTATCCACATAGCTAGAATTCCAGGTAGATAGGCATAGAGACACAGATGTAGAAAGAGTTCTAGATACAGATAGGGATACAGAGGAACAGGGAGGTAGAGATAGATTCCTTCTGGCGCAGGTGGTGATTAGCGCTCTGAAGAAAAACAAACCAGGTCCAGGGGCTGACTTAGAACAGGGGTCAGGGCAGGCCTCTCTGATGAGGTGACTCTGGGCAGAGAGCACTGTGAAAGAGGGAATCGACACAGGGATGTCAGGGCACAGGGAGGGGAGGGAGTCATGCAAAGGCCCTGAGGCTGACTGTGCAAAATGAGCATGAATCCCAGTGAGAAGGCCAGTGTGCCTGGGCCAGAGGTGGCGATGCAGGGGCAGGTGATGAGGTCAGCGAGACGTCAGAGTCCCGGTCATATTTGGCCTTGGTGCCATTGTGACCATTTCGGGTTTTGCTCTGTGTGAAGAGGGACCCGTAGAGGATCTGATCTGAGCAGGGGAAGGATGTGATCTGACTTAGACCTTGAAAACCAGGCAAGAAGGGGTGTCAGGAGACTGTGGCGATGGTCCACACAAATGATGGTGGCAGCTTGGAGGTCAGAGAAATATCCAGCTTGGAATATAAAAGATCAAAGGATGGTTGGTTCTGGAGGTGATGGGGAAGAAGGGAGGGAGGGAGGGAGGGAAGGAGAAAGAGAGAGGGAAGGGAGGAGGGAGAGGGGAGCAACGGAGGGAAAGATACAAGGATGGACTTTTGGGCCAACGGACTTGGGTTCAAATGCCAGCCACACCGCTTCCTAGCTCTGTGACCTTAGGCAAGTAGCTTGCCCTCTCTGCGCCTCAGGTTCCACATCTGTAAAATGGCTTAATAGTATCACATCTGGCCTAGATGAGGAGGAGGGAAGCTTGTCACACAGCAGGCCCTCAATTAAAAGGGTCTTCCTTCAAGGGAGGGATTCTTGCTCCCTGCTCCTAATCTACCCTGCCAATTTCTCATGACACAGAGGTTTTAGGCAGTGGGCTCTGCAGCCAGCCAGAGCCAGTGCCCTCCCATGTGGAAATGAAACCTGAAATCTTAAGTGATACCAGACCCTGGGGCCTAATGACTATTGTCAAGAAAAGCTTTCTTTTTATTTTTTTGGCCATTCCACACATGGCTTGTGGGATCTCGGCTCCCCAGTGAGGAACTGAACCCAGGCCCAGCAGGGAAAGTCCTGGATCCTAACCCCTGGGCCAGCAGGGCACTCCCAATAAGAGCCTTTTAGAAAAACTTGCAAGCAGGAGCCAGGTTCTAAGGCCCCAGCCAGCTCTTAGAGCCAGCATTCCCTGCCCCCACCCCACCCCACCCCCACTCCCTGACAGCTGGTGTGGCCCCAGCCTGCTCCCAAAGCCGGGGGCTGAGGTTTGCTTTCTTTCAGCCCAGTAACAGCCCTGCCCCCAAGGCCATCTCAGCACATTTCAGCAGGCTGGGCAGGTCGGAGCCCTCCCACAGCATCTGCTCAGAAACCCACCCATACACCCCCACCCGGCAGGCATGCCCCTGTCACACGGGATGGGGTACCTGCCCCGGGAAAGCCCGCTGCTCCGCAGACAGACGCTCTGCAGATACTTGGTACTGCTATGGAAACAGCCACAGTCACAGGGGCAGCTGGAGAGAATGTTTCAGAATCCTTAAAGGGCCTGGCAGCAGGGAGCAGGACCTGGAGATGAGCCTGGGGCGTCTGTCTGGGGCTTTTCAAGCCTTCTGCAACCTGGGACCCGCTGTCCCCACACCCTCTTTTTGGCAGAGGAGTCGCCTGCAGGGCGAGAAGGCTCCGGGCTCCCACCGCCCCTGGTTGTCCAGAACAAGGAGAACTTGCTCTCGGAATGAGATGCCAAGCCTTCTTACATAAATATCCAGACCTGAGGCTTCTTCTGAAAAATCAGAAGATCTGGGAACATGCAACCATACAGCGTGGGTGAGGGTGTCCTCTTTACCAGGGCATGGCCTCGCCCGGCAGCCACAGTGCCCACCCCTCCCTGCTGCCTCCCTGGCACTCAGCCTCCTTCCCCGCCCTCAGCCCCCTGCCCAGAGAGGCCTCTGGGGGGCTGTCCAGGTCAGAGGAGGAACTGAAGTGGGCTGGGGGCAGGATAAGATGCAGGAGGCTTTCTCAGTTGGAATCAACAGAACTCAGACAAGGAAGAGAGAGGGACATGCCGGTCTGCAGGTCTCGAGCTGGGAAGTTGTTGAGGTTGAGATGGGGTGGATGGAGATGGGGGACCCGGGGAGGAAGAGGAGGGCAAGGAGGTGTCCACGTGGTGTGTGTTGAGCCCCGACTGAAACACACAGGCCTGAACTCGAAGAGGCGGCGGTGCGTCATCCGGTCGTCAAAGCATTTTGAAATAAGCACCCCTGTTTGCATATCCGATCGGCAAAAAAAGTGAAAAAGATTACTAATAAAACAGAAAGCAGTTTAGCGGCTGCCAGGGGGTGGGGGTGGAGATAGGGAACAACTGCTAAACCGGTATGAGGCGTCCTCTGGAGAGACAGAAAGTTCTGGAACGACATCGTGGTGATGGCTGCCCAGTGTTGTGAATATAATGCCACGTGAACTGTTCACTTTCAAATGGTTAAAATGGTAGGTTTTATGTTATGTGCACACCATAATTTTTAAAAAGGCCTAACAACCAGTGATGGTGAGGGGTATGGGGACATAGGAGTAGAGCGTCAATCAACACAGGGCATCAGGAGAGCCGTGGGGTTGTTCATCTCATCATCTAAATGCTTGTACCCAAAAATCTTGTAGAAACTCCTGGGACATCAATATACATGTGCGAAGAGGTTCAAGATGGAGCTATTAATTCAAAACAAACAGGGACCTCCCTGGTGGCCCAGTGGCTCAGACTCCATGCTCCCAGTGCAGAAGGCCCAGGCTGATCCCTGGTCGGGGAACGAGATCCCGCATGCCGCAACTAAAGATCCCACATACCGCAACCAAGACCTGGCACAGCTGAAAATATGTGTGTATTTTAAAAATAAATAAACAGTAAAAACAAACGAACACACAAAAATCGATAACCATCTAAATGCCGCATTAGTTTTCTGTGAACGAGTTACCCCCATATGGCAGCTTAAAACCAGACTTCTTGTAGCCCCCGCCCACCTAGAGTCTCCAGGTTCTGTGGGTTAGACGTCCCTGCGTTATTGGGTTGGGTTCTCTGATCAAGGTATCAAGGCCAAAATCAAGCTGTCAGCCTCACCTAGAGATCACGGTCCTCTTATAAGCATACTTAGGTTGGTGGCAGAATTCATTTTCCTCGGGGTTTATAACTGAGGCCCCCTTTTCTTGCTGACCATTGTCCAGGAGTGGCTCTTCCACATGCCCCCCACCCCTCAACCATGGAGAATCTCCCCACAAGGGAGAACCCATTCCTTTTAGGGGCTCACCTGACTAGGTCAGCCCACCAAGGAGAACCTCCCTTTCCTGAAATCCACAGTACCAACCATATACACTCTACTCACAGGAGTGACACCCCGTTATATTTGTAGGTTCCTCCCATACTCAAGAGGAGGGCGTGGCAACCCACTCCAATATTCTTGCCTGGAGAGTCCCGTGGACACAGGAGCCTAATGGGGTCACAGAGAGTTGGACATGACTGAGCAACCACAGTAGCAGTAGCAGCGGACACTCAAGGAGAAGGAGCCATTTAAGGGTGGAGTCACCATGGGTCATCACAGAATTCTGTCTGCCACAGTCTCCATCAGTAGGAGATCACGTCAGTAAACCATTGTAGCTTCATGATCTCAAAAACTGGAAAGAATTTAAATAAAATGAGAACTATCTATATGTACTCATGGGGAACATCTTCCTTGATGCCCTGTTAAGTGAAAACAGCACATTGCAAAACTATATATATATTTTTTTCCTCTGTGTGTATATATAAATTTCTTATAGATGTGCAATTTCATCATACAATTTCATTTGATCAGAAACAGCCATGTATGCCTGTACATGTGTGTGTGTGTGTGTACATGTACAAAGAAAAATCTAGAAGAATACAGATGGTTGAGGGGCTCACCATTTATAGTTTGGTCTCTAAACTTTATTTCATACAGTTGCGTATTATTCAGAATTAGCTGCAGTGAGTATTATTTTTGTAGCTTAGAGAGATTAACACATGAATAAGAAAAAGCTCACAATTTAGTCACCAGTTGAATCACTGTGTTTTAAGGCACGGAAAGGAAAACGGGTCCGTGTCTCCCCCTGCCCCCCAGGCTTTTATGATATGACCATATTGGGAGTAATTTTCAAGCCAGACTCATTTTCTCATTATTTCTCATTTTGAAATACTCCTTAGTGACTCTTGAAGTTACTCATTACTAAGGGAGCACTCCCAGCAATCAGAGTAGGGAGAATTCAGAACCACACCCCTGTACAACGCTGGGGGACGGGAGCAAACACCTCAGGGCAGGCAGGTCGGAGTTTGAAGTGGGTTGTCTACACTGGAGGTAAGCAGCAGCCCATGAGATCTGAGTCAGGCTTAGAGTCAGAGCCAGCTGCTGATGGAAGGGCAGGGCAGCCACACAGGCCAGGCAGTCAGCAGGATTGGGGTACCGGGAAGAGGGGTGTCATGAGTCAGGCTCCATGCAGAAAGTAGAAACAGTTCAAAGTCTTTCCCGCAGAAAACAGCTTCACACGACACACTGGGTGATTACAAAGCCGACGGCGGGCTGGAGGAGCAGTCCCAGGCTCCACTGCGGCCGTGACCCCTCGACAGGGCAGAACAGGAGCTGCCGCACTCAGGAGAGCTGAGAAGCACAAAGCTGTGAGGGGACTGTTGAGTTAGAGCACCTTCAGCGCTGCAGCCCAGGAGTGAGCGCCTGCGGCTAGACACCCCCGGAGTTGGAGGCTGGACGCCAGCATCCCCATGACTCTGCTGGTCAAGGGAAAACAGGCCACAGAGAGACAGCACCCGCCTTCTTCCCGTCTTCCAAATCTCATGAGAACGCGTTGAACTGGCACAGCCAAACTCACACCCGGAGCCGGAGCTCCAAGAGAGCTTGGGAAATTCATTTTTAGCTTTTCCAAAAAAGTTAGAATGAACCCCAAGTACCCAGGGTCATTACCCAAGAGGGAAACTACAGCACCGGAGGGCAAGGATCCCTGTGGGGCCCTGGGAGACAGGGCAGAGTCCAGCTCCAGGGACCAACCACGCACTTGCAAGGCAGCGAGGAGAGCCCTGACATGGCCTCTAGTCATTTCTTGGATGAACCCTGTGGTCCTTAAACGAAGAAATAAGGATCAGGTTTCTCTGTTCTCAGTGTGGCTGCACAGATTAACTTCAGCTAAGCTCACACAGGGCTGGAGAGGGTGTGGAGAAAAGGGAACCCTCTTGCACTGTTGATGGGAATGAAAATTGTTACAGCCACTATGGAGAACAGTATAGAGATTCCTTAAAAATCAAACAAACAAAAAAACTAGGAATAGAATTACCATATGACCCAATAATCCCACTTCTGGGTACATACCCTGAGAAAACCATAACTGAAAGAGACGCATGTACCCCAATGTTCGTTGCAGCACTTTTTACAATAGCTAGGACATGGAAGTAACCTACATGCCCATCAACAGATGAATGGATACAGAAATAGTGGTACTTATATACAATGGACTATTCAGTTCAGAACAGTTGCTCAGTCGTGTCCGACTCTTTGCAACCCCTTGAATCGCAGCACGCCAGGCCTCCCTGTCCATCACCAACTCCCGGAGTTCACTCAGACTCATGTCCATCGAATCAGTGATGCCATCCAGCCATCTCATCCTCTGTCGTCCCCTTCTCCTCCTGCTGCCAGTCCCTCCAAGCATCAGAGTCTTTTCCAATGAGTCAACTCTTCGCATGAGGTGGCCAAAGTACTGGAGTTTCAGCTTTAGCAATGGACTATTACTCAGCTATAAAAAAGAATGCATTCGAGTCAGTCCTAATGAGGTGGATGAATCTAGAGCCTATTACACAGAGTGAAGTATATCAGAAAGAAAAAGACAAATATTATATATTAATGCATACGTATGGAATCTAGAAAGATGGTATTGATGAGCCTATTTGCAGGGCAGCAATGGAAACACAGACATAGGAACAGACCTGCAGACACAGTGGGGGAAGGAGTGGGTGGACAAATTGAGAGAACAGCATGGAAACATACACATTACCATATGTAAAGCAGACAGCCAGTGGGGATTTGCTGTATGACTCAGGGACTCACACTGGGGCTCTGTGACAACCTGGAGGGGTAGGATGGGGTGGAAGAAGGAAGGGGGGTTCAGGAGGGAGGGGACATATGTGTACCTGTGGCTGATTCATGTTGATGTATGGCAGAAACCAAAACAATATTGTAAAGCAATTATCCTCCAATTAAAATACAAAAACAAAGAAAAAAGGAAAGAGAAAAAAAATTTTTAATGACTATTCTGTATCAAGTGGCTGCCATTATTAGCTATGCACGGTGCTGAGGGCTTCATGCATTGTCCCATGTCAGATATTCTGCAGCAACCCTGTAAGATGGAGACTGTTATTGCTGTTGTTATTGTTAGTTAAGATTTTGTTTTTTATCTTTTTTTTTTTTTTTTTCTGGCTGTGCTGGGTCTTCACTGGGCTTCCCGGGTGGCTCAGATGGTAAAGAATCCGCCTACAATGCAGGAGACCTGGGTCTTCACTGTTGCACGGGGGCTGCTCTCTAGTGCCGTGCGCAGGCTTCTCACTGCAGTGGCTTCTCCTGGTGCAGAGCACAGGCTCTAGGCACATGGGCTTCGGTAGCTGAGGCACACAGGCTCCTGTGTTGCAGTCCGAGGGCTCTCAAGCCCAGGCTTCATAGTTGCGGCACACAGGCTAAGTTGCTCCGGAGCCTGCAGGATCGTCCCAGTTCAGGGATCAAAGCCATGTCTTCTGCACTGGCAGGCGGATTCTTTATCACTGAGCCACCATGGAAGCCCCTATTGATACTATCTAAAAGGTGATGAAACTGAGACTCAGAGGGGTTTTGTAACTTGGCCAAGGTCACACAGGAAGTGAATGACAGAACCAGGATTAGAACCCATATATTTAACTACAATATGACACTGGCTACCACGATTCCTCTTTGATGTTCTTTTTAAATAAGAAAACAAATCTGTACATCCTAAGTGCTGTTTGCTTGGAAGACAACTGTTCCCAAATATGGGATGGATGGGGATGTAAATAATAAAAGGAATCCTTCGTGGGGGAGGAGCTGGAATCTATAGGACTAAACAGTGTCTGTGCTCCTGTCAAAGCTAACATTCCGTTCTGCAAGCACACCTACTTCCCCCCATTAAAAAGCCACTGTAACTATAGCCTTGCTGGGATGACTTCCACCAGGCCAGGGTTTGGGGGAGGGAGGGATACTGCTTCTTGGAAGATGCTCTGTGATCATCCCTGAAGCAATCTACAGTATGGTCCCAGTGTTGCCATAGCAACTCCCCATCTGCGTTATTTCAATGAAACAGAGGAATCATCTTCCATGTCTAGGCTATTGTGGCTTTGAAAAGTGATTAGTTTATTCAACAAGTATTTAAAAGTGTCATGCAGGGGTGGCAAATTCAAATGCTTATAGGATCAGACTGATAACATAAAGGAGTTTGTTTAAAAGGCTGGCCAGGGGTTTAATCAGAGAGTTAGGGTCAGTAAGGCCCTGGAGAGCATGCACACGTCTCCATCTGTAATGGCAGCTATTTCAGTCCAGCCCCTCATCTCTCTGCTGGAATGTAATCCCAGCGTTACTGGATCTTCAGATTTGTTGAAAGTTGAGAGTTGGATTTTTATGTGAAATCTTTCCATTTTGAAACATTGGCAACCAATTCAAGATTTGGAGTTGGGCTTCTGAGTACTGTTGTGCAGATCATATGCTACAGAAGTCTGGGCTCACTCAGTTCAGTTCCGTCGCTCAGTTGTGTTCGATTCTTTGCAACCCCATGAATTGCAGCACGCCAGGCCTCCCTGTCCATCACCAACTCCTGGAGTTCACTCAAAGTCACATCCATCGAGTCAGTGATGCCATCAAGCCATCTCATCCTCTGTCGTCCCCTTCTCCTCCTGCCCCCAATCCCTCCCAACATCAGAGTCTTTTCCAATGAGTTAACTCTTCGCATGAGGTGGCCAAAGTACTGGAGTTTCAGCTTTGATGCTTCTTTGGAAGCATCATTCCTTCCAAAGAACACCCAGGACTGATCTCCTTTAGAATGAACTGGTTGGATCTCCTTGCAATCCAAGGGACTCTCAAGAGTCTTCTCCAACACTCCAGTTCAAAAGCATCAATTCTTCGGCACTCAGCTTTCTTCAAAATCCAACTCTCACATCCATACATGACCACTGGAAAAACCATAGCCTTGACTAGACAGACCTTTGTTGGCAAAGTAATGTCTCTGCTTTTGAATACGCTGTCTAGGTTGGTCATAACTTTCCTTCCAAGGAGTAAGCGTCTGGGCTCACTAGTCTTATGTAAATTCAGAGCAAACTGTGCAACTATATATGTGTAATCCCATCACATCAATGAGCCAGATCTAGCTTGTGGGTCACAGCTTGCCAGTTCCAACTGTCTAACCCAGCCTTAGAGGTTTGGCTAAGTTAATGATTGTCCAACTATCCAGTATAAGCCACAAAAAAAATGATGATGATAGTAGTATTCGGGAGCTTTCCAGGTGGCTTAGTGGTAAAGAATTCATCTGCCAATGCAGGAGACGCAGGTTCAATCCCCGGGTCAGGAAGATCCCCTGAAGGAGGAAATGGCAACCCCTTCCAGTATTCCTGTTTGGAGAATCCCATGGACAGAGAAGCCTGGTGGGCTGCAGTCCGTGGGGTTGCAAAGAGTCGGAACATGACTGAGCACACACACATGCACGCATAGCAGTATCCAGTGACGTGAAAGAATGTTCACCATATATTGATGAGTGGAAAAAGCAAGTGACAAAAACATGAACAGAATGCAATCTCAATTTTTGAAAATAAAAATGTATGTGGGGAATACATTTATTATACATAATAAAAATGCTGCTTTAGAAAACCTGGAAGGATATACCCCCGTTTGGAATAAGAATTCTATCTTGAGGTTGAGTATTGGATCATTTTTATCCTCATCTTCTTTATCTCTACCTTTTAAATTATTTTATGATGGTGAGTATGTGCCTTCAGACTTCCCCAGTAGCTCAGCAGTAAAGAATCCCCCCTGCAATGCAGTTCGATCCCTGGGTCAGGAAGATCCTCTGGAGGAGGAAATGGCAATCCATTCCAGTATTCTAGCTTGAAAAATTCCATGGACAGAGGAGCCTGCTAGGCTGCAGTCCATGGGGTTGCAAAGAGTTGGACATGACTAAAGTGACTGAACACAGACAGACACATAGACATGATGGCGAGTAATACTTATACAGTGAAAAAATTTAAGTTCATTTCAAAATTTGTTTTTAAATGGCATCAAAGCTTTTTTCCTAGCAAAAGGGTAGAAAGTGGGGTTGTGGTCAAAAACAGGGGTTCCCAAACTCAAACATGTGGTCAAAAACAGGGGTTCCCAACCTCAAACATATATCAGCATTGACCTAAGGGCATGTTTAAATACAGACCGCACCCACCCACCCTGGGGGTACTAGGACTCAATAGGCCAACGACTGGGCTGTGGAGTCAGCCTTTCACCAATTCCCAGGTGATGCTCAAGTTCACAAGCTCATTCAGGGCCCGGACCACATCCACTAAGAACCAGTGGGAAAGAGCAAGACTAGTCTCTACCCTCTGAAAAGACCTTCTTATCAGGGTATCTAAGAATCCCTCCATCAACCTGCTAAAAATGCAGATTCTGGGATGATCCTCAAAGACAGTGACTCCTGGGGGGGGTGGTCTGAGTTGGGGCCTGGGAATCTGCATTTTACCAAATATGCTAGATGGTTCTGCGGTGGGTGCTGGGGGACACCCTTGAGAAGCACAGCGCCTCTTTGCAGTGCCAGCTCGTTTGGGTGATTCCCATTTACTGGTATGCAGTGGATTCCTGCTGTGTGCCCAGCACTGTGGCAGGAACTGGACAAATCCATATGCCACACCCTTACTTCCAGGGGCGGCCCTGGGGTCGGAAGGAACAAGCGCCCAGTGGAAGGCTTCTGCGGAGGCTGATGAGCTGGGGTGTAGGGAGACACGAGGCAGGGCCCCAGGCAGCGGGTGTCCTGGGTCTAGAGGGAGGCAGCCTGGATCAGGGCACTGGGAGTACGTGGGGATCTTGATCTTTCAAACCAATAATTCGTTCTCAACAGCAACCAGCTCCACTTCAGTTAGTGTTTGATCGTCAAACTCAAAATATGTACTGTTGGGGCACATGAAAAGGTGTTCAACATCGCTAATTATTAATGTTAGAGAAACACAAATAAAAACTGCAAGATATCCCCTCATACCAGTCTGAATGCCCATCATCAAAAAGCCTACAAATAACAAATGCTGGAGAGGGTGTGGAGAAAAGGGAACCCTCCTACACTGTTGGCAGGAATATAAACTGATCCAGCCACTATGGAAAACAGTACAGAATTTCCCAAAAAACCTAAAAATAAAACTACCATATGATCCAGCAATCCCATTCCTGAGATATATCAGGAGAAAACCATAATTTGAAAAGATACATGCGCCCCTATGTGCGTGGTAGTGCTATTCACAACAGCCAAGACATGGAAGCAACCTAAGTGTCCATCAACGGATGAAGAGATAAAGAAGATGTGGTACATATACATAATGGAATATCACTCAGCCGTAAAAAAAGAACAAAATAATGCCGTTTGCAGCAACATGGGTGCAACTAGAGATGATCATGCTAAGTGAGATACGTCAGAAGGAGGAAGACTAAAGTCCTATGACAGCGCTTTCATACAGAATCTAAAATATACCACAAATACTTATCTACAAACCAGAAACAGACTCACAGATGTAGAGAACAGCCGGCTGCCGAGGGGGAGTCAGGGACGGAAGGAGCGGGAGTTTGGGGTTAGCGGATGCAAACTGTTACACACACAGCGGATAAACAAAGCCCTACTGCTTGGGCACAGGGAACTATACTTAACATCTGTGTAAACCGCAATGGAAAAGAATATGAAAAAGAATGTACGTATAGGTATAACTGAGTCGCTCTGCTGTGCAGCAGAAAAGAATACAGCATTGTAAATCAACTATATTTCAATTAAAAAAAAAAACACGCTGTTAGGCAGCAGCCTGGCTGTCCGTCCTGGGCAGGGCCTCGAAGAATCTGCTCACAGCTCTTCCCAGCTCCCACAGCCCCGTCCCTTCCTCATACTTCAAAGTCCACCTGTCCAGGTGAGCCCTCTCTGTCCCTCCTCCCTGCCCTTGCTTGGTGAATTCTTTTGCGTCTTTATTTTTTAAATGTTTTGAAACTTCTATACTCCAATCAGACAGGAGATCAGAGAAAACCACCTGACGAATCCCCACCTGCCCATGACACAGGTGCTCCCATTTCACAGATTTTCTTCAGCTCTTTTTGGAATAAATGAACCAAACAGACACAGCCCGAGCCTCACTCTGACCCTCCGTTTCCCTGAGGCACCCCCTCCCCCTGGCTTACCCATTCTCATGGCGTTTGATGTATTTTTGCTAATGGGTGTGTATGCATAACCAACAGATCATGTTATTTAGCCTGAAAATTTAGCTCTGATGTTACCGCTCTGTACCCTCATTGCTCTGCAAGTTGCCTTTCTCGCCCACCTTTGTGTTTGGAGACTTATTGGAAGGGCCAGTTTGTCTTGCCTGTGCATGCTGTCCACAGCTCTGCATGTCCTCAGCGGTGACATCAGACACAGGCCTGCAGGGGTGAGCCCAGGGCGTATTAAGGTCTGGCTACTTCTCTTGGCTTTACCAGACATAACCCACAGCAGGCTGTTAGTCCTCGGTTCCGCCCTCATCCCCCAGCTGCCGGACAGCTCCCCCAAACCACAGTTGGCTGACGCTGGGCCACCCTTCCAGATCCTGGGCACAGACAGGCAGAACCACCCCCTCCCCAGGCTCGCAGCATGGATTTTGAGGAACCTGCAAGTCTCGGAAGGCCGAGTCCTCACCTGAGCTTCAACTCTCTGACGCAGCTCTCAGCCTCAGGGCCAACCTGCCCTGTCCTGCCCCATCCCGAGGGAGCTGTGGGGTCCCCTGGCCGGCCCAGCCCAGGGGCACACTCCAGCATCTGCAGCAGCCTCCCAGAGATATCTTAAAAATCTTCCAGAGGCAATGATAAGAGAGAAGAAATCAGGATATGGGTTTGAGCCCCCAGAGGTGGAGAAGCTGGACAGGTAGGAGGGACTGGTAGACAGGTAGATGAGGTACATACCTGCCCTTTGGCAGAGCCGGAGGTAGGAGCTGGAGGAGGGGAGGAAGCCCTTGGGGCCCTCTGCCTGGTTGAGCGTGAGCCAAGTCTGACCCTACTCTAAGCGGGTTCGGGTTCTGTGTGGGGCTCGGAGGGCAGGCAGAGGCGCACCTGCCCCAGGGGAGCCCCACTCATGGACTATTGACTGAGCACCCCCCTGTGTGTAAGGCCCTGGGGACAGCTCCCTCCCCTTGACAGGGTCACAGTGAGTGGGGGAGGGGAGGAGTAAATGAGAGCAGAGTTTCCTAAGCCTCCTGGAACAATCACGAGTGGGGCTTCAAACGACAGAAATCTAGGCTCTCACCATTGGGAGGCCGGAAGTCTGAAATGGAGGTGTCAGCAGGACCAGGCTCCCTCCAGATGTTAGCAGCTCTGGGACGAGTCCTTCCTGCCCCTTCCAGCTCCCGCCGCTCCAGGTGTCCTCGGCCTGTGACTGTCTCCCTCTAGTCTCTGCCTCCATCCTCTCACGGCCTCCCTCTGCTTTCTCTCATAAGGGACACCTGGCCTCCGCTTCAAGGCCCACCCTAAATCCATGATGGTTCACCTGGAGATCCTTAACTAATTACAGCTCAGTTCAGTCGCTCAATCATGTCTGACTCTTTGCGACCCCATGGACTGAGGCACGCCAGGCTTTCCTGTCCATCACCAACTCCCAGATCCTATTCAAACTCATGTCCATCGAGTCGGTTGATGCCATCCAGCCATCTCATCCTCTGTCGTCCCCTTCTCCTCCTGCCTTCAATCTTTCCCAATATCGGGGTCTTTTCCAATGAGTCCGTTCTTCGCATCAGGTGGCCAAAGTATTGGGGTTTCAGCTTCAGCATCAGTCCTTCCAATAAATATTCAGGACTGATTTCCTTTAGGGTGGACTGGTTGGATCTCC
This sequence comes from Bos grunniens, assembly GCF_055505025.1. Lineage (NCBI taxonomy): Eukaryota > Metazoa > Chordata > Mammalia > Artiodactyla > Bovidae > Bos > Bos grunniens. The sequence continues at coordinate 10,904,756 of NC_141182.1, forward strand.
TTGCAGTCCAAGAGACTCTCAAGAGTCTTCTCCAACACAACAGCTCAAAAGCATCAATTCTTTGGTGCTCAGCTTTCTTTAGAGTCCATCATTGACATCCATACATGACTACTGGAAAAACCATAGCTTTGACTAGATGGACCTTTGTTGGCAAAGTAATGTCTGTGCTTTTTAATATGCTGTCTAGGTAGGTCATAGCTACACCTTCAGTGAGCCTATTTCCAAATAAGGTCCTGCACACAGGTTCTGGGGGCTTCCCAGGTGACTCTAGTGGTAAAGAACCCGCCTGCCACTGCAAGAGACGTAAGAAACATGGGCTCAATCGCTGGGTCAGGAAGATTCCCCTGGAGGAGGGCATGGCAACCCACTCCAGTATTCTTACCTGGAGAATCCCAGGGACAGAGGAGCCTGGCAGGCTACAGTCCGTGGGGTTGCAAAGAGTCAGACACGACTGAGCTACTTCGCAAGCACGCACAGGTTCCGGGGCACAGGTGTATTAATATCTTTGGTGGACCACCATTCAACCAACTCCACAGGATATGGGGGACCTTCTTGAAGAAGCAGGTCAGAGCAGGAGCCCATCTTTCTAGGGGGAGAGTGGGGGCATTCAGACAGAGAGGAGGAAGGGTGCCGGATAGGGATCAGGGGTCCAAGGAGGAAGTGGACAGAGTCTCGAGTGGAAGGACAAGCAGGGCTCCTGGCCACCACCCCCTACCATTGGGAAATTTCCACTTGATCCCAGAGCAGTGAGGCGCTGAGGGGCGGGGATTAGCAAAGGACTGGGATGTAGCTGTAACTGGAGAGTGAAATTCCCTTGTAAGTTTCGGGCGGGCTTTTCTGATGGGCTAGACGAGCTAGAAGGCAATGGCACCCCACTCCAGTACTCTTGCCTGGAAAATCCCATGGATGGAGGAGCCTGGTAGGCTGCAGTCCATGGGGTCGCTAAGAGTTGGACATGACTGAGCGACTTCATTTTCACGTTTCACTTTCATCATTGGAGAAGGAAATGGCAACCCACTCCAGTGTTCTTGCCTGGAGAATCCCAGGGACGGGGGAGCCTGGTGGGCTGTCTATGGGGTCGCACAGAGTCGGACATGACTGATGCGACTTAGCAGCAGCAGCAGCAGCAGCAGACGAGCCATGAGAAGGAAGCTGAGGTACAGCCTGCCTGGCTGGCCACCCCCGACCCCACTCAGCCTGAGGGCAGAGCTCCCTCCCGTCTCTCAGTCTCTTGTGAGTCATGTCCTGGCAGCCGACCTTTTTTGGCTCTGTAGGCACCTCTCTTCTGTGACTCACTAACAAGCAGGGAACAGGAAGCAGCAGGGAGATGAGAACAGGGATAGCACATCCTGGGGCTGAGGGCAGCGGGAGGCCCCACCAGGGTGGCACCTGCAGCTGGGCAACCCCCTTGCCAGCCTCAGATAGCCCCCTGGAGAGTAAAGGTCTGTGGGGAGGCTGGCAAAGTTGAGAAGCAGAAGCCTACTCTCAGGGATCAATCAGCAAAGAGCAATAACATCCCCCACCTCCCACCCCCTCACCACCTCCCTCGCCCCTCGCCCCTGGAGGGCACAGCAATCACTAGCACAGCAGCTATTGGCTGGTTTCCACGTAGATCTCCTCTGCCCTCCACCAGTCCGGTGCAAGTCCCCAGAGCTCAGGCATGGGCCTAGCACAGTGCCTGGTCACAGCAGAAGAGGTGTTTTTTTCAGGAAAGGGGGCGTGGGTCTTGGCACTCCTCCTACTGAGAGGTGGGGTCAAGTCCCCTTCCCTTGAATGTGAGGCGGGTGGTGCTCATGACCACCTCCCCCTAAAGTCCAGTGGAAATGCTGCCACGTAACCCCGGAGACTTGGTCAGAAAAGGACACACAGCCTCACCCAGGTCCCCCTGGGCTCTCACTCTGGGGAGGACTGGCTGCCATGCAAGCCCACAGCCCTTAATGAAGTTAAGGTCCACATGTACAATGAAACGCTATGCAGCCATAGCAAGGAATGAAATAATGCCATCTGCAGCAACACGGTGGACCTAGAGGTTATCGTACTAAGTGAAGTGAGCCAGACAGAGAAAGTCAACTATCATTATGTGGAATCTAGATTATGACACCAGTGAATTTATCTATGAAACAGAGACAGACTCACAGACGTGGAGAACAGGCTCACAGTTGCCAAGGGCAGGGGAGGGAGGGAGGGAGTGGGAGTCTGGGGTGTGGGGTGAGCGGAGGCAAACTATTACATATAGAACGGATGAAAACCAAGGTCCTGCTTATAGCACAGGGAACTAAATGCAGCGTCCTGTGTTAAACCATAATGGGAAAGAATATGGAAAAGAACGTAAGCATATGTGCGACAATCATTTTTCTCTACAGTAGAAATTACCACAACATTGTAAATCTACTATATTTCAATAAAATACATTTAAAACATTTTTTAAAAGGTCACAGCCTGATACATTGTGGCAGGAGGATGCGCTGGGTGCACTCAGCCACAGACTGGCCTTGGCTGCTGGCCGGGGGCCGAGTGAGCCGGCCAGCTTGAGCATCCAGACCAGTGGATCCGACCACAGCCAGAGGAGAGACCCTGCTAGGGAAAATCGCCCTGCTGAACCCTTCCTAAATCCCAGTTCTACAAATTCACGGGCCAAACAACACAGTGGTTGGTTCACACCATTCAGTTTGGGGGAACCCAGAATAGCTACTGAATGTCCAGTGTGTCAAGTAATTAAGAGTCTGAAGCAAGAGCTTGACCCCAAGACCTGCCAGACCCTGAGGGAGGCCAGACTGGGGCGCCCATGCCCTGGGCAGCATTGGGAGCAGCTGAATGGAATCAGCTCCAGGCAGCACTACCAGATACCTTCTGGATGCTGGTTATGGGAGGCGGGGGGTGGGGGTGGAGTGGGGGGCTTCGTTGGTGGCTCAGAAGGCAAAGAATCTGCCTGGGATGCAGGAAACCCAGTTTCTATTCCTGGATTGGGAAGATCCCCTGGAGAAGGGAATGGCAACCCACTCCAGCATTCTTGTCTGGAGAATCCCATGTACAGAGGAGCCTGGTGGGCTACACTCCATGGGGTTGCAAACAGTCAGACACAACTGAGTGACCAACACTTTCACTCTCAATGACATAAAGGCAAGGTCTCTCTGCCCTTGAGGACATCAAGATCCCATCAGCCAAGTTCTGAAATCCCAGCAAAGGCCTGAGCTGCAGTTATCAACTAAAACCCCAGCTCCCTGACGCATAAACCCAGCTCCACCCTCTCTGCCCTTCTTGGCAAACATCCCCCAGGAGGCTTTGTCCCTGGTTTCATTTTCCCTAGACCCCTTAGCCGGCTTCCCTCCTCCCCTTCACACCTCAGATGTTACCTCTTCAGAGAAGCCCTCCTTGATGCCCCTAACCAGCCCTAGTGCCTTTATAATTTTCTTCCTGAGGGGGCTTATCTACATGTGTAATTATCCAAGCTCTCTGACCAGCGCTAAAAGCCAGGAAGCCGGAGACCTACTTTGGCTCCCTCTGTTCTACGTTTAGGAAAAACTAGGGCACCCAGAGCTGTCAAGACTGAGTGGCAGGCCTGATGGGATGATGACCGAGCCCTGCCAGACATCCTCATAATCCTCACTGCTCCTTAATGATTTCAAGGATAAGGAAGCTGAGGCTCAGAGAGGTTAACCAACCTGCCCAATGTCGCCCAGCCGTGAGCAGAGGAGCCTGGCTGAGGACGGGCCCTGGGCTGCCTCGGGCCTTGCCCACATCTTGCAGGATTCCTTCCTGGTCTCCCCGCCCCACTCACAGCTCCTCCAAAGCAGGCTGTGCATCTGAAACTCCTCTGGCCTGCTTCTGCACTCCCAGCAGGGCTGGCGTGCTGGAAATCTCGTTTTGAAGCTCAATCTCAGAAAGCATGTCATAGCCCAGCTGAAGGGGGATGCCTTCTCGCAGCTTTCCCTGAATCCACAGAGTGGAGGGGTCTGACCACACAAGACATGTCACAATCCCACCGTCTCATCACTATTTCGGGGTTGGGCCTCCCCCGCTCCGGTCCTGAGCCACAGCACCAGGGCCACCCAGAGACTCAGGTTCGAATCCCAGCTCTCCCACCTGCCAGCTGGGAGGCCACAGGTGAATCACTGAGTCTCTCTGAGCCTCGATTTCCATAAAATGGGGATGCAAACAGCACCTTTTTTTTTTTTGGCCACACCATGTATGGCATGTGGGGTCTTAGTTCCCCAACCAGGACTCAAACCCATGCCCCCTGCACTAGGAATTCAAGAGTCCTAACCACTGGACTCCCAGAGAAATCCCAAACGGCACCAACTTCTTACGGTTATTGCTAAAATCGAACAAGGTATGGAATATGAATACAACCAGCCCCCAATAGCTCTGTGAAGGCCAATTAAAATCTGAAATGACAACCGCCTTCATTTTTCCAGGAAAGAGAGAAGCTTTATAACACCAATCACACAGCCTTGTTTTTTGAAAAACAAAAAAACTGTTTATTTCTGTAAACCATTTTGAGTGTGGATGCTCTTGACGACCCCAACGCAGCACAGACTTCCCCCAACGAAATGAGCAAGGAAAAGAGAAAAAGAACGCTACCAAACGTGCTCATGAACAACCAAGCCAATCGCATCTTTCTTTGACAAAAAAGGAAATCCTTGGGCCGCTCTGATGCCACCGAGGATTAAACCCACAGACTCTCTGGTCCCTCGAGGGCGGGGCTCCCACCGCACACGCTCTGTCCCCTGCTCTGTTTGCTGACTGGCTGGACCTCAGTTCCCATCCCACACCCTGGGCCTCTCTCCCTAACATCCTCATCACTTGGAGAGCCCGGGACGTGACCCCTGAAAGACTCCTCCTGTTGAATCTGGACTTAGACCTTTGCCCCCCACTCCACAACATCGTGAGATTTCCATCAAGAGGGTGGGAACGGGCCACTTCAGACCGATGGCAAAGCCAGGCAACTTTTAAGGCAAATATTCTCTCTTCTCTTCTGGTCTGAGTCAGGCCTGCGCTTCTCTCCATCGAGCACCATCTCGGATGGGCATGGAGCTTAGGCAACTTGGAATGGGGGGATGGGGGGGACCCTGGAGCGACTCTCAGGAGCATGAGCCTGGCCAGCGGGATGCATGTGTGCTTGTAAAGGCCGCTGTTGAGGGCACGGCTCCCGGCACAGCCGTTGCCTCAGCGGGAAGCAGGCAGGCGCCAAGGAGAACCGAGATAGCAGCGTGACCCAGGTGCCAGAAGCGACACGAGGTTGGTGGGTGAAGCCGGACAGGCTGCTTGTGCGTCAGAGAAATATCAGGAAAGGGTCACCGCAGGAGGCGCCTCTGATCTGATGATGTGGTGACCTTGGCATCAAAATGATTTTTCTTTAGAATAAGAAAGAAGGGCGGGGAGAAAGAATAAAAGAGAAAAGAAAGATGTTCAATGAGCTTCAGGGTCTAGGACACAGCAGGTGCACAAGGGAAGTGGGGAGGGGAGCTGGATTTTGGACGGGGTGGTGGGCTTCGCCTCTCATCGCGTCTCCTCTCCCTGGTGGGCTGGTGGGCTGGTAGCTGAGGCTGCGGCCCCCTCCCCTGGGGAGCAGGCAGATGACTTTGGCAAGGGGCGGGGTGTGCGGGGGGTTACTCCGTCTGGGCATCATAATTGGCTCCACCCGCCTTCTTGAGCTCATTCTTGATGAAATCTTCCTCCAGCTCCTTCCGATCACTGATCACAAACTCTTTGGCGAAATTCTGCAGGAACAAAACAAAACACAGAGTTCCCGTTAAAAGAGGGGACGGGATGTGAGTGTTGCTCAGGCAACACACCAGGAAGTCTTGGCAACTAAAATACTAAGAAATGATCAAAACGAAAATCTGGGGGCAGAACGGTTCTGCAGAGGGATAAAACAAAAACGTGGCCAGAGACCAGGAAATCAGAGATCCCGAGAGCACGCAGAAAGGCCAGGGTCAGGTCTGGGTTCAGATTCTGGCTCTGTCGTTTTCCAACTCTGTGGCCTTGAGCAAGTTCCTTCAACGCTCCGTGCCTCCACTTCCTCATCTGAAAACCCATCTTGTTAGGAGAATAACAGAAGAGGAGGTTGGAAAGGTAGGCTGGTCTACTGGTCAATGTTTAACACCAGGCTCTCTCACAAAAGGGGTTAGGGGTGGATGGTAGCCTTCCACCCATTTCCAAGGCTGGCATAAATCTCCCAACATTGGCTGATTACAAACTACCAACGGGGGCTTGTAAGTGGAGCTGGGAAGAGACGCGTGACTGGCTGTCGTCAGCTGGTACAAGGTCGCTTCAGACACTCCTGTGAAGTGAGGCCTCTGGTCCTAGGTCTGAGTGATCAGCCCAGACACTGGGTGCAGTGAAGGCTGTACAGGGCTCTCCAGCCACACTCAGTTACTTGAAGGTGAAGGAACTGCTTGCATTCACTCAACAAACACGGTGCCATGAGATGGGGCTGTGGTGATGAGCCAAACGGCCATAGCTGCTGTGGTATGCATGTGTCCACCATAAAAGCCCGCAGACCCAGCACACACGAGGTGCTCGCAAATGTGTGTGGCTTGAATGAGTGAAGCGGGTGATCTAAGCCATGAAGAGTCAACAGGTATTTGAATACATGCATTATAAAACTGCCATAAGGAAAATGTCAGGATGGTGACAGGTAAGAATACGGAGAAGTTACCAATATACGAATAACACGTCTGAAGGCCAGAACATCATCCACATTAAAAAAAAGAGTCCGTGAGGAAATAATGTAAACGGTGACCACTGTATACAACGGGCCTAAGTGACCAGGCAGTGCCACACATTAACAAACTTAATTCTTAAAACCTTTTAGCATGACTCGGCGATTCTACTCCCAGGTAGCTACCCAACAGAAATGAAAGCATATGTCCACACAAACACTTGTAATCACAAACATTCATGGCAACTTTATTCATAACAGTCAAAAAGTGGAAACTACTCAAATGCCCATCAACACATGAAAGGGTAAACAAAATAGGGTCTATCCATATGATGGAATGCTGCTGCTGCTGCTGCTAAGTCGCTTCAGTCGTGTCCGACTCTTAACGACCCCACAGACTGTAGCCCACCAGGCTCCTCTGCCCATGGGATTCTCCAGGCAAGAGTACTGGAGTGGGTTGCCATTTCCTTCTCCAATGCATGAAAGTGAAAAGTGAAAGTGAAGTTGCTGTCATGTCCGACTCTTAACGACCCCACAGACTGTAGCCCACCAGGCTCCTCTGCCCATGGGATTTTCCAGGCAAGAGTACTGGAGTGGGTTGCCATTGCCTTCTCCAATGGAATATTACTCAGTCATAAAAAGGAGTGAGGTGCTGATTCAGGCTACAACAGGGATGAACCTTAAAACCATTATGCTCAAAAAAAAAAGAACGAACCATTACGCTCAGTGAGAGAAGCCAGATGTGAAAGACCACATATTGTATGATTCCGTTTATATGAAAGGTCTAGAAAAGGCAAACCCAGAGAGACAAAAGGAGCTAGAGATTGGAACAGAAAAAGATGGAAATGCTCGGAAATTGAATGGCAATAATAGTTGCACAACCCTGTAAATTTACTAAAAATAACTGAACTGGAGACTTAGGGTGAGTTAATTTTGTGGTGTGTAAATTATATCATAATAAAGCTGCTTTAAAAACAAATCCTGTAATATATTAATAATCAATATTATTTCCATTGTGAAGATGACAAAACAAAGGCTGGAGATAACGACAGTTGCCCAAAGTCACATGGCTAGCAGGTACAGCTGACTCTAAAGCTGGCCTTCTTCTTTTTATTTTACTTTTGTATTATTTTACTTTCGGCTGCACTGGGTCCTCATTGCTGGGCACGGGCTTCTCACTGCGGTGGCTCCTCTCGTTGCAGAGCACAGGCTCTAGGCGCACAGGCTCAGTAGCTGGGGTGCAGGGACTTAGTTGCTCCACAGCAAGTGGAATCTTCCTGGACCAGGGATCAAACCCACGCCCCCCGCATTCGCAGACGGATTCCTTTCCCCTGCACCACGATGGAAGTCCTGAAGCTGGCCTTCTTAAAAGTGTCACCATCTCCTTTAGGAGTGATGAAAGTATTTTGGAACTGGATACAGGTAGTCTGTACAACACTGTGGAGGTACTAAATGCCACTGAATTGTATAGTCTTTAATGGTGGTTAATTTTATGGTATGTGAGTTTCACCTCGATTTTTAAAAGAGGGAGAAAGAAACAAAAAAGAATAAACTAGAAACAACCTCAAGGTCAAGTTGCACAATATTAAGACAAAACATGCCAAGCCACCAAGAATACTAACAGGAAGGAGGAAAGGGGAGGTTAACGTTTATCAAGCAACTAATAGGTGCCAGGTGCAGCCTCACACATTTTCTCGGTTATCCTCCTTCAGTATATTAGCTTTTTTTTTTGTTTTTAAAGATAAGTTCCACGGGCTGGACTTGGAGACATTGTGTAATCAGCCCAGATGACTAAATATCCTTTTCTATTCCCAGTCTGCCATGCTGTGCTGCTAAGGGTCTGTGTAAGTCATCAGCACAGAGTGAACACAGCAGAACGGCAGAGCCAGAAAGGGGAACCCAGAAAAAAATAAGGTGTTTCTCAACCTGAGCCCCAGCAGCAGGGGGAGGGGCGAAGAGCAAACCCGGAGGAGGAAGCCCCACAGCTCAAGATGCCTACAGAAGGAAGTCCAAAGTTCCTCTGCCCCGTGATAGCTATATATGGCTATCTAGAGAAACAAGAACACTCGCGCTTGTGTCTGTTAGCCATTAGACAACCTAGATTAAGAAGAGGTTTCATAAGGTCTAAGAAATCCACAGTGCAAGTGGACACAGCACCGTCCCCCTTAAAACCACAAGTATATGGGAAATCGAATCATAGCTAAAGGAGCAAGCCAGGGTAGCAGGACCCAGTGAAATACAGTATAACAATAAATGTAAATGAACAAAATTACGTTAAAAAAAATCTACGTCTCAAACTGCAAAAATAAAACTCAAACCCTATACATTTGGGAATTTGAGACATGCTTAAAACCAAAATTTTTTGACACGTTTGCCAAAACCAATTCTTTCGAACCAAAGTACAGAGACAAGCAGCCTCATCTGTCCCTACTATTGGAATCAACTCCCTCCCTCCAGAGGGCAGACAGGAAGTGGCCGGCCACATAGAGGTGGTCCTGGCGGGCCTGGAGGGGCTCCCCCACCACAGGATGTTGGGGTGGAGTTTGTGGAAGGCAGAGGCTTCAAAAAGGTGAGATCCCCTCAGGGTGTGGACTCCACAAAAAGTCCCCCAAAGGTCTGAGTCAACCTAAACTCAACCCCAAATGACTGTACATTTCTCCACCTCCGTTCCTTCCAGGGTCCTCACAGAGCGGGCATTCAACATGGCAAGGGAGGCGCCACCACCTCTGGGGAGTGGGCTTAAATGTCAGCTTTCAAAAACAGGCAGAAACAGCAAAAATGATTCTGTGGACAGCCAGACCTCAATGTAGGAGCAAAGCCCACGACCTGAGGGGCCTGCAAGGACTCGCCCACACTGAAAACCACAAAGAACACGTCTACAGAAAGCAGGCCCCCCCGCCCCGGCCCTGCCATGCGCACACCCTGGACTCTCAACCGCAGTCCCTGGCACCCTCCAGGTACCACCAACACCTCCCGGAGAAGAGGCAGGCCACACGGAGGCTGCAAGCGGCAGGGCGCAAGTCCTTGCGGAAAGGAAAACAGCACGGCCCAGAGCAACGCTAACACATAGGGAATCGTAAATTTGCTAGAAGCCACACCGAAACAAGTGATTTTGTTCTCCATACTTAATCTCAAAAAGCCAGTGCACTCAGCACACAGCAGTGTGACAAGCCAGGCTTTCCACGCTCTGCGGCCACACGTGGCCAGTGGCAGTCCAGGTCCAGAGAGAACAGGAAAGAGCCTGAAGGAATAACGTGCTCAGGGACTTCCCTGGTGGTCCAGGGGCTAAGACTACACGCTCCCAGTTCAGGGGACCTGGGTTCGTTCCCTGGTCAGGAAACTAGATCCCACATGCCACAGCTACGAGTTCGAATGTTGTGACTTAAGATCTAGTGAGCTGCAGCTGAGACCAGAGCAGCTGAAAGAATAAATAATGAAATACGTATGGCTGAGTTCCTTTGCCGTGCACCTGAAACTATCAACATTGTTAATCGGCTACCCTTCAATATAAAATAAAAAGTTAAAAAAACCAAAAAGAATAATGTGCTCAGTCAAGCAGACACATTAACCATAAAATATCAGAGCTGATCTGGGTCGGGGGGAGGAGAGCCTTCCAGGGCAGGAGTGGGTGGCTGCTGGATCCATGTCTTGATCTGGACGGTAGTTTCATGGGTGTGCACAAAAATTCCAAATTTTAGAATTCATAAATTCATCAAACTGTACACCTTAGATATATGTGTTCTCCTCTATGTGTACCTTGGTTAACCAAAGAAAGTCAGGGTGAGGGAGTATTGAGCTGAAAGAGCCTTTGACACCCTGACATTCACCCCCTCATTTGATAGAGAATAAGGAAGAGACCCAGAGAGGGGGAGTGATTCGTCCCAGGGCACAGCAGCATCATACTGGGGCCCGGGGGATAGGCCCTCTCGCCGCGACATACTACCCGGTGGGCTGCGCGTCCCTCCCACGCCAGCAGCCATCACATCCTTCAGGCTGCCAGAGCCACATGCCAAGGACTTCAAAGCAACACGGGCTGGCCTGGGGGCACTGTGACCTAGAGTTCTAGAAAGATCTTTGTCATGTCTGGGAACTCGGTGTCCCTGGCTGACAGCCTGCAGACAGGGTCTCTCCCTTTTCTGCCAGGGCAGGACTTCTCAAAGGAAGACACCTCATCCAGCTAACCAGGACTCCTAGATGGCTTGCAGACACACACTGAGCAAATTCAGGACACATTCTGTCCCCGGGATGTTTCTCAAGAGCATTTAAGCTCATGCTTCAAAGACAGAGGATGGACATCGGTCTGCTTCCAAGGCGGGCAACTCTAGAGAAGGACAAGGATTAGGAAGTGGTGCTCTATATACAGTCAAGAATCTATTTGCAAGGCTGGTCTAAAAAGTGCGTATTATAGTTTCCCATCCTTGGTTTTAAATCATCTCACTTTTATTACTTTTGAAATACTATTTATTTGGCTATGCTGGTCTTAGTTGCAGCAGTCGGGATCTTCGGATCTTCTTTGCAGTATGTGGGTTCTTTAGCTGCGTCATGCCAGCTCTTAGTTGTACGGGGAATCTAGTTCCCCGACCAGGGATTGAACCCAGCTCCCCTGCATCAGGAGAGTGGAGCTTTGGCCACTGGACTGCCGGAGAAGTCCCAAAATCATCTTGGTTTTAAATAGCTCCCAACTGCCTGGGTTTAAGCCCCCGCTTCGGTCCTAAAATGTACTGGGAGTGGCCTGGGCCACATACTGAGATGGCTGCCCATGTGCATTTCCAGCAGCCTGACCCTCCCCAGAAACTTACCCTCCTGACCCTCAGTTTCCTCTCTCAGGTGGGGATGGTAAGAGGACCTACATCCTGTAAGGATCTGATGAGTGTGCCTAGTACAGAGCAAGTGCTCAAGAATGGTTAGGTAATATTTCACAAGATCATGGATTTTCTTCATTCTCAAGATTGTTAGGGCAGTCTGTGAGCTCTAAAGAAGTTTTCTGAAATGCTCAGAGCAAATGTATGCTGCTGCTGCTGCTGCTAAGTCGCTTCAGTCATGTGACCCCATAGACGGCAGCCCACCAGGCTCCCCCGTCCCTGGGATTCTCCAGGCAAGAATATGAGTGGGTTGCCATTTCCTTCTCCAATGCATGAAAGTGAAAAGTGAAAGTGAAGTTGCTCAGTCTTGTCTGACTCTTTGCGACCCCATGGACTGCAGCCTACAGGGCTCCTCCGTCCATGGGATTTCCCAGGCAAGAGTACTGGAGTGGGGTGCCATTGCCTTCTCCAGAGCAAGTGTATAGGGCGTGGCTAAGTTCCCTTTCCCTCACCCACACTGACTTCTCCATCCTCACTGTTTACTTTTTAATGAAGGGAAGTCTGGGGAATTTCTCAGAATAAGCAGGAGAGTGACACAGGCTCTCCTCGCCCTTGCAGAAGGAAGACAGCAAGTCCAGCTGCTCACTCAAAAGCTGGGGACAGAATTAGCCATGGGAAGACAGAGAGGAGGTCCGTGGGGGCAGAAGTGTGTCTGGTCTTCTACCCAGAACATAAGGACCATGATAAGTTGCTACCCTACACAGAGAACACAGGTGCCGGGAAAGTCTGGAGAGAAAAAGTGAGTTAAGCCTGTGATGCCAGTAATGCCCATTTCTACAAGGTGGCGCCAGGGAAAAGAGGTGACCTTCATCATATCCTAAGATAACGAGAGTTAATGCAAATCATTCTTCCAATTAACACCTGCCTACTAAACATCTATATATGCCAGACACTCTCTGAGGCCCTGGGAAGTTAAAATCTGATACTAACAGGTCCCTCTGACAGTCTCAGAGCAGAGAAAAAGAACCAGGAGGGCTCTAAAAGGCCCTGCAGGAAGCAGTCAATGGCTCTAGGCCCTGGTCTCCATCTCCATGAAAGAAGTGGTCTGGATGGTGGGTCTGTCATCTCTTTCCCCACCAGCCATCCTTGGGTTTGCACCTGAGCCTCCAGAGCCCACGGGACAAAGTTCCACCTTGGACACCAGAATCCAAGGAGCAGTGAGAGAAACCAGCACAGAAATGTCAACTTTGGGATTTGAGTATGACTTTCAAAAAGAAGGTTGTGTGCTGGCTTCAGGCCCATCCCAAACTCTTGCAAAAATGGGGGGATGGTACCTCCCCTGCCACCTGTGTGAGGTGGGGCAGTGTGTGTAGGCAGTGAGATGGGGCAGAGGGTGGATGGGACACATGCTGGCCACAATAATGTATCTTTTCCCCAAGTGGGCGAAGATTAATTATAAACCAAAGACCTTGGCGTGCTGAACAAAAGCAACTGGTCCCCAGCAGCCTGCACCTTGCTAAGAGAAAAGGCACCCTCCAAGGAACATGGGCCAGAAGAAAACACACAGCTTCAAACCTGCCAACCCCTCCTGGGCCCCCTACACCTTCCCTCCTACAACTATTCTGCAGAGTCTCAGAGACCAAGGTTTTAAAAGTCCTTCTAGTGGGGTATATTTACTAAAAAAGAAAAGGTTCCTGTAACCGGCATGAGTCATCACAGACAAGGGGAAAATCAAGCAGGTTGTTTGGGAACGCAGGCACCTGCATCATTGTCACAGGTCAGGAATGACACAACCCTATTTCACTCAGGAGGGGACAAAGGACGAGAGAGCAGCATGTGGTGGCATGCCGAGTGGACTCAAGGTAACTGTCCAACACTGACCACGGATATTTACAAGAGCCCCGACTCCACTCTGCCTGATTTCTGACAAGGCTCCATCAAGATCAAGGGTGGTAAGAATGTGGGAATTGGGGGCTTCCCTGGTGGTCCAGTGGTCCCCTGCACTGCAGGGGACATGAGTTCAATCCCTGGCTAAGGATCTAAAATCCTGCATGCCATGGGGCAACTAAACCCAAGCACTGCAATGAAAAATCTGCATGACACAACAAGACCCTAAGTGCAGCAAGTAAGAGCCAACACAGCCAGATAAAGAAATATATATAAAAAAAGAAGGCAGGAACAAGCTCCACTCTCTCCTCTGGTACCCACGGCAGACATCACAAACCAGTCACGGCACTTTCCCCACTGAGTCCAGACTTAACCTCAGAATCCTTCTTAATCCACACCTCCAAATAGCCCCTGCTATCAATCAACTGACAAGAAATATTAATCCAGTTTAGGACTTCAATTTCTGCCTGGTTGAAGCTGTGGCTAACATTTCTTTCTTTTTTTAACTTGGAGTATAACTGCTTGAGAAAACCATAGTTCAAAATGACAGATGTACCCCAGTGTTCACTGCAGCACCATTTACACAATAGCCAGGACATGGGAACAATCTGAATATCCATTAACAGATGCACGCATAAAGAAGATGTGGTACATATATGCAATGGAATATTGCTCAACCATAAAAAGTGGTTAGTATTTCTTGCTCCTCAGCAATATTCACTTTTGGGAATTTTTCCCAAAGGAAAAACTCAACAGAATTAAAAAAAAATTACAACATGTATACTCACAGATGTTCACTGTCAGTAAATACCAGACTGCTTCCACTTTTCAACAAAAGTTGAGTAAATAAGTAAGTAGCACCTACATTGAACAGTTCCTACACGGCAGGCACTTAGGATACACAGTATTTTATTTAATTTTTACAATTCTATGAGTTAGATATTATCATCCCCAATTTTCAGAGGAAGCTGAAGCTCAGGGAAGTGAAACAGCTGGCACAAGGTCACACACATCATGGGGTGGGGCTGAGACCCAAACCCATGTTTAACTCCACACCAAGTCTTCATCAGGGGGATGAAAACCACACACACACACACACACACACACACACACACAACCCCACATCCACTGAACAGAATAGTATTCAGCCATTAAAATTACGAAAACTGAAAACATCTATGAAATGTTACATAGAAGGACCCTGAACCTCTGCAATGTTTTGTAATAACACGTATCATGCACCCAGGGCTCCAGGGGAATTAGCAGGCTTAGCTGTGTGATTAACCATCACTCGAAGTGAAGCACAGTGAAGTCGCTCAGTCGTGTCCAACTCTTTGCGACCCCATGGACTGTAGCCTACCAGGCTCCTCCGTCCATGGGATTTTTCCAGGCAAGAGTCCTGGAGTGGGTTGCCATTTCCTTCTCCAGGGGATCTTTCCGACCCAGGGATTGAACGTGGGTCTCCTGCATTGTAGACAGACGCTTTACCGTCTGAGCCACCAGGGAAGTCCTTAATTTTGTCCTAACCAATTTTTCAGCGCCTGGGGATAAACCACCATAGGGGAAAGAACAGAGAGCCTGGAGCTTGTTCTAGGAGGGACTCTCAAAAGGCAGGGTCCCGGGGATAAACTACCACAAGAGAAGGACAGAGGCAGGGGGTGTCCCGCAAGGCAAGAGACTGAGGGAGGGAAGATCTGAAAGGCTCAGAGGTCCAGGGCACAGGCAGCCTTCTCAACAGCACCACTGGGTGTGCGGGTCACACTTGGGGACCTCTCTGGACTCAGCGCTTGGGCTCCTTCAGTAAAGACCTGCACGGCTCTAATCTGATGTCCCCAGTCCCTGGAAACCGTCTGCTGTGAGTGTCAGGAATCACTGTGTGGACATCAGGAGGCCCACCACTGCAGGGGTGGGGGGTGGCGGCAGGCAGGCACCACGCCAAGGCTGGCTGGCCCAGGGCTGGGACCCATCTGGGATTTTTTAGTGACGGGAACCCAGCCACAACCTACTGGCAGAGCTCTCAACTTGTGAAAGCGACTTGCATTTACATGCCGGGCTCAGGGTGTGGGCATCTTCCTCTTTCTCCCATGAGCTTTTAACCTCTTGGTAGCAAGAGCATAGAACCACGTTCCCCACTGCCCTCCCCTGAATAAAATGACCTCTGAGCCCCATCACCTGGCTTCTGTCTTGACACTCATCCTTGGCTTGAGGTGGCACCCCTCCAAGCCTCAGTTTCCTCATCTGCATGTTGGACACATCATGACACCTGCCCCTCCACACAGGATCCCGGCACCACCATTCACAGGTAGCTTGGGACTTTAGTGTGTGTGTGTGTGTGTGTGTGTGTGTGTGTTATATCTGGTTGTGCCAGACCTTGGTTGTGGCATATAGGATCTAGTTTCCCAACCGTGCATCAAACCCACGCCCCTTGTATTGGGAACATGGAGTCTTAGCCACTGAACCACCAGGCAAGTCCCTATGTTTTCAATACAGGATTCGATCACCGGAAAGCCCCCTTGCGTGAGTCCAGGCCCAGGTGAAACACATGAGCACAAAAAGCCCTTTCTGGTTCTGAGAAGAATAAACAGCCAAACCACAGGCTTGAAGAAGCATAAAACTCCCCATGAGGTAGAGGTAAGAGAAGTCGCTTCAGTCGTGTCCGACTCTGTGTGACCCCAAAGACGACAGCCCATCAAGCTCCACCTTCCCTGGGATTCTCTAGGCAAGAACACTGGAGTGGGTTGCCATTTCCTTCTCCAATGCATGAAAGTGAAAAGTGAAAGTGAAGTCGCTCAGTCTTTGACTTAGCGACCCCATGGACTGCAGCCTACCAGGCTCCTCTGTCCATGGGATTTTCCAGGCAAGAGTACTGGAGTGGGGTGCCATTGCCTTCTCCGAAAACTCCCCATAAAAACAGCCTTTTCAAAGAGGGATGAGGCATCTAAGCTGGTCCCCGAGTGGCGGGCAGCACTGATGCTCTGCAGGCGGGGGCAGCAGCCCTGTAAATCTCCTGACACCAAGGTACACAGGTTCTCCCCGCTGATCCAAACAGCTCTCACCTCTGCTTTCCACTGAAACAAAAGAAGAGCCTGTGGAAATTCCAATTCACCTTCAAGCCCCTCCCTGAGTGTAAATGGCTTCTACAACTTAATTCAGCCCGAAGAGCAGTTGTTGAACATTTACTAGCTTTTGTCCTAGAATACAGAGAAGGCAATGGCACCCCACTCCAGTACTCTTGCCTGGAAAATCCCATGGATGGAGGAGCCTGGTAGGCTGCAGTCCATGGGGTCGCTAGGAGTCGGACATGACTGAGCGACTTCACTTTCACTTTTCACTTTCATGCATTGGAGAAGGAAATGGCAACCCACTCCGGTGTTCTTGCCTGGAGAATCCCAGGGACGGGGGAGCCTGGTGGGCTGCCGTCTGTGGGGTCGCACAGAGTCGGACACGACTGAAGCGACTTAGCAGCAGCAGCAGCAGCAGCAGCAGTCCTAGAATAAGGCACAGACTAGAGCCTACGTGAACAGATCTATTTCTTCACATTTTAGCATGTTTTAGTACTTTTCTAGGTACGAGAAATGCAAATAAAGCAGCCATGGTCCTTGCCCTTGAGATTACTTTCTCGGGCCATTTAATTATAATTCAAGGAATTTGAGCTACAGGACAAACACAGGAGCAATTAATTCTGATTGAGGCTGGTAGGAGAATGGGATTAAAAAATCAGGGTTGTCTTAATGTTAATTTTTGTTTTTCATGTGTCTGTTTTTCACCTGTGTGTTCTATTTGGGAAAATTTCTATTCATATTTTGGCCTACTTTTGTTTTCTGAGATTTGTGTGTTCTCTTTTTTTGACAAGAAGGAAAGCAAAGAAACATCAGAGACATCTGTTAGATTTCACTCATTCAGCAATAATGTGTGTGACTTTTTTTCTGCATGGAATCGTAGTTCATAGTACTGAAAGTATATGTTCTAAAAGTTTATACTATGGGTAATGTAATGGCCACATGCATTATACGTGTTTTCAATAAATCTGTTTTATTCACATTTGTTAAAAAAAAAAATCAGGGTTGTGAAGGATGATAGGCGTTCATCAGTCACTAAAAGGAGAAACCTTTTCATTTTGTTTTTCTTTCATCCTTCCAACAGCTATGTGAGAATCTACATTCTCTTTAAGTGAGAACAGCTTCTACGGATAAAGTTACTTGCCCGAGGTCCTAGGGCGAAGGGGCTTCCCTTGTGGCTTAGCCGGTAAAGAATTCGCCTACAATGCAGGAGACCTGGATTCGATCCCTGTGTTGGGAAGATCCCCTGGAGAAGGGAAAGGCTACCCACTCCAGTATTCTGGCCTAGAGAATTCTGTGGACTGTTATAGTCAGTCCATGGGGACGCAAAGAGTCGGACACAACTGAGCGACTTTCACTTTCACTAGGGCGAAAGGTTAATAAAGCTGGAATATCAACTTGGATCTCACTCCCCTTAGGCCCATGATCTCTTCCATTTGACACAGCAGTATTTAAAAAAGAAAGAAACACTGTGCAATGATGTTCAGTTTCCAGTTTCAAAAAAAAAAAAGTTCTAACATCAAGGAAGATTAAGAACCAGGTCAGTATTTTTAAAAATAAATGTAAGATGTTTGTTTCCTGCAGATCTTCTCAGAGCCTTTAACGTGTCATGCGAGTCTATAAAAGTAGCTTCCAAAAGGTATGTTGGCCTCAGAACATTCTTCTTGGTGCTAGAGGACTTTGGGAAACGTGTAGTGGGCTGAAGTGGCAGAGTCGGGGTCCCTAGCCAGTCTGCAAGCACAGGGGACCTTTAGCAAATTCCCCAACTTTCCCCAGTCCTCAGACTCCTCATCTATAAAATGCAGATGATGGCAGAACTGGCCTTGTGAAGAAGAAATAATTTCAATATGTGGAAAGTCCTTCAAAGTGCCAGGCGTAAGGCAAGGGCACAGTAAAACTCTTGTTATTAATATAACTACCACACTTGTACATAAACATGACCCTCCTGGAAGGGAGTTAGGACATCTGGTCCTGGCCCTGTGGGTGGACGGGTCCAGCGTGTAAACTGCCCCTGCTCCTGGGGTTCAGAAGCCTTCAGGATACACGTTACACTGCTGGCTCCATGCAGTCACTGACAGGCCCGTCCTTCCCACCTTCACTTTCCCTTAGAGGAAACACTCCCTGCTGTTCTCTTCCCAGAGCTGAAAGCTGAGATGTACCTCCGGGTAATTGGTTCCGTGAGCATTCATATGATGTTCAAAAATAAAAAAAGAGATAAAAGGACCACGTGAGTACAGAGCTTCTGCAAGGCCAGCACAATGCTCCATCGACCGAGTCCGTTTCTAAATCGAGACAGCCTGGCCCGGCGCAGGCTGGTCTCTGACGGGGCTGCTGCATTGTCCCTCTCACCCTGCAGCGGCGCCGGGACAATGGGCTGGGTGTTGTGTCGCCGGCACCAGCCAGGCATTTCTGTGCGGCAGACGACGGCTGTGGCGAGGCAGCCACGCACCCTGTCCACTCAGCGCATTCCAGGCCCAAGTCTGGGTGCCACCCTCGCCCAGGCTGGCACCCCGCTGCTGCCCCCAGCCTTGCTGGCCTCGTCCTGTTCTCCACCAGCCTCAGAGGCTGCTCAGAATCTCAGCCTGGCTCTGAACACAGACTAGGGACCCGCCATCAAACCTCCTGACTTTTGACTCCTCGGGGCTCCAGACCCAGGCCGGCTGCTTGTTAGCCATGGCTTGATGCAAGTCTTATTGCTCAGGGCTACGCTTAGGGTTACTCTCCTAGCTGATGCACCTAGGCACAGGCCCTAGGTGAGGTTCGGATTGTTTTGAAGTTAGCACCAGCAAAGGTGAGTGAGTCTGGAACCTTCCTGTGTTGCTGATGGATGTTGACTTTTGTCCAAGCCATTTGTAAGAGTTAGGCAGGATGGTTCAAAAGTAAGATTCATGCCCCAGGTCAGGGACTCAGCATGTGGACCTGTCAGCCCCCAGGGAAACTAGAAAGCTGTGTATCACAGTGGTGTCGAACCAGGAAAGCTGGGAGTAATCGCAACTACACTCCCAGGATGCTGCCAGACACTGTTCTAATTGCATTTCCTGATAGTCGCTCATTCAATCCCCACAACAACCCCAGGAGGCACATACTATACCAGCCCTGCTTCGGACATCAGGCCCAGAGGAGAGCAACTTGCCCGGGGCTGCACACTGAACAGCAGGGCTGAAACCTGAACTCACTCCATCTGGCTCCAAAGGCTACACCCCCAGACCCCTGCACGGCACACTGTCTCTTCTACTGACAAAGTAAAAGGTTCCTTTAAAAGTAATACACTATGATAAACAAAGTACCCCCTAAACAAATGAAACTATTTCAGAATATGTACAAACAGGACACAGCAGGTCAACTCATCCAATTCTTTTTTTTTTTAAGAAAAAAAATTTTTTTTGATGTGGATCATTTTTAAAGTCTTTATTGAATTTGTTACAAGATTGTTTCTGTTTTCTGTTTTGGTGTTTTGGCCAGGAGGCATGTGGGATCTTAGCTCTCCAATCAAGGATTGAACCCACACCTTCCGCACTGGAAGGCAAAGTCAACGGCCAGGGAAGTCCCAATCCAACTTATTTTTAAATGAGGAAACTGAGGTCCAGGAAGGGAGAGCGACTTGCCCACGAGCAGGCAGGTGGCATAAAGACCCATGCTTCTTGATTTCAGCGGCTCTACATTCATTTATGGGCTTCCCCGGTGGTGCAGTGGTAAAGAATTCACCTGCCAATGCAGGAGATACAGGTTCGATCCCTGGGTCAGGAAGGTCCTCTGGAGGAGAAAACGGCAACCTACTCCAATATTCTTGCCTGGAGAATCCCATGGACAGAGGAGCCTGGTGGGCTACAATTCACGGGGTTGCAAAGAGTTGGACTTGACTCACCAACCGAACAACAACATTCATTTACATGCTCTACAGACAGGGAAGTCTGGCGTGCTGCAGTCCATGGGGTCTCAAAGAGTCGGACACGACTGAGCAACTGAACTGAACTGAACGTTTCATACAAAGCATAAGGATGTGGAGTAGTTTTATTATTACTAAAAAAAGGCCAGGAATAATCTTAAATTAAAACTCAATCCATTTATTCTTCACATGGAAATAGTGGTAAAAGGCAGCTGGGGATGTGATCCTGTCCCCAAGATAAGGAATCCAGAATGGCCATCTGGAGACCCCTTAAAGAACATCTGCTCTGAGTGCCCCCCCGACTAAGCAGAGGGGAAAACTGACCTGCCAGCATCAGCAAGATTTTAATGACTGTCGGAAGATACCATTACAGCAGTAAAATCGACCCTCTGTAACATAAATGGCTGTATTTACAACTGTAGTATAAATGTGAGGTCTTGTAACAGTTTCAGGTAATAAACCTTTTTAAATGAAGAGGTGGGAAATGCAAAAGGTAATGGTCAAAATATCACATTGCACCTGCAGTTCAAGATCAAGCAAGCATCCGCTATGCTCTTCATATACCAGCATCCTTTTCTTTTAACAACTGGAATCAGTTCGGAGCTGCCAGTCATGAGGCTCCACACCTCCCGGCCCCACAGGACATGCATGTGACCTCAGCTGGGCCAACTGGATCGCTTTAAGGGAATGACTGACACTAAGGGAGGAGGAGTCTCTCTTCCCCCGGGATCAAGACCCAGAACAGCCACCAGGCCTGGACCATTTCTCCTGCTGCAGAGGCCACCTGGGGCCAAACACAGAGGAGAGAGAAAAGAGAAAAGAAGAGAAGCTACGGCTCAGCTCTGGATCCAGCCACACCGCAAGCGGGCAACCCCTGCAACTCCTAGTTCAGAGAGCCAAGCAATTCCCATTTTGCTGCAATATGTTAGAGTTTACAAACAAATGAATTATAATCAATACTCCCAACTGAAGTCTTTCCACCAAAAAATCATATTTCCCCAAACCACTCTCCACCCATTTCACCAAACTGAGAAGAGTTTTAGATGTAACAGGAACTCTGCAAACTGCTACTAGGGACAGAGTTTCCTTTGGGGGTGATTTTAAAAGCTCTGGAATTTTTGGACAATGGCGGTGACCGCCCAACATAAATGTATGTCACACCACTGAACGGCACACCAAAAGGGCTAACATCTTACGTTATTTCATTTTACCACAGTCTTAAAAGTGGAAAGAAAACAGGGGTTCTGCAGGATTCAAAGACCGCCCCCACTGGATGCGCCCCAGCAAACACCCTCTCCCAGTGCGTGCTGTTCTTCCGGCCATGCCGGGCTGGCTGATGAGAGGGCTAAGCGTGGATGGTGGACTCCAGCGGGAGACCTCTGATCGTGGACATGCATTCTTCTGCGTTTTCCATTCTATTGCCACAAAGGAGACCCTTGAAAGCTGGTTAACCATTAAAGCCTCCAACTGTCTAGGAGAAAAACAGCCCGAGGGGTTGAGTAGGCGGCTGCCCAAAGAAAGGGTGCCAGTCCTAGACAGGGTGCCAACTGCAGTATTCGCTGGTAATGCTGATTAGACTAGGAAGTGAATGACATTTATGGAACATTTGCCACATCCCAGGCATAGTGCTAGCCCTTTAGGAGGTAATTTGACAGCCTATACCTTTTTATGTTCAATATATATCTATTTTTTAATTTTTGGCTCAAATATTTTAAAATTTCATTTTATTTATTTTTGACCACATCAGCACACATGGGAACTTAGTTCTCTGGCCAGGAATTGAACCTGTGCCCCCTGCACTGGATGGGAAGAGTCTTAACCACTGGGCCACCAGGGAAGTCCTAACCTATTCCTTTTTAAAGGGATTTTCACCCCTGTTAACTCCAGAACACTCCCCCTCCTGAAAGGCACGTTAAAGAAACAGTTCAGTGTAGGGCGGGAAGGAGCTGAACGTATTAAAATGCTGGTTGGAACGTATTATTTATAACAATAAAAATGGGAAGCAACTAAGAGGCCAACACCGAGGGGATTTTCAATCCATCACAGTACACTTGCAAAACCGGACTTGTTGGCAGCCAGAAGAACGTTCATTACAAAGACTCTGCAGACACATAATTTACGTAATTATGTTATGTTAGGAAAAAAGAAGCTGATTAGGTGTGATTCATAGGCTGTGACTGTAGCAATGCAGAGGGGAGTGCGTTCACCCACAGGACTGGGAGGAGAGAAGGAAAAATCGGCCGTAATAATGGAATGATAGGAGTTCTCTCCTATTATTACTTTTTAACGGAAGTTTTATTTGGGGATAGTTGTGGATTTAGAGGAAAGTTGTAAGAGACAGCACCAAGAGTTCCTACGCACCCCACAGCCATTTGACAACTGTGAACATCTGAAGTTACCGTGGTGTGTTTGTCACAGCCAGGAAGCCAACACTGGAACACGACTACCAACTAAACCCCAGACTTCATTCCGATCTCACCAGTTTTTCTAGATTTCACCAGTGTGTCCTGGATCCGATCCAGGACACCACACTGCACTCAGCAGATTTGTGTGTGTGTGCGTTTCTTTTTTTTTAGGATGCAATGGCTTTTTGTATATTCTCAGATATGAGCAACCAACACCACAGATTTTAGAACAGTTTAGAATATTTGCATCACCTCTAAGGAAGCCCTGTACGAGTTAGCCATCCACCCCCTATCATGGGTTTTGGGAAATCCTTCTGCAAGATGGAGATCCCTTTGGTAGGGAGAAAACCCTCTCCCCTCCACCTCCTTGCCCCAGTCTATGGTTCTGGAATTTGGACTTTTTTCTGTGACTTTATTGACTTGCTTCTTCAGGCTATGCTGGGTCTTCACTGCTGCGCGGGCTTCTCTCTCGTTGTGGGGAGCCGGGGCCACTCTCTAGTTGCGGTGTGAGGGCTTCTCTTGTTGAGGAGCGCGGGCTCTAGGGCGCACAGGCTTCGGTAGTCGTGGCTCCCCAGCTCTAGAGCCCAGGCTCAATAGTTTTGGTGCACAGGCTTAGTTGCTCCACAACATGTGAGATCTTTGCGGACCAGGGGTTGAATTCATGTCTCCTGCACTGGCAGGCAGATTCTTTACCACTAAGCCACCAAGGAAGCCCTAGAATTTGGATTTTTTTTTCTCAGCATGACCCCAGGCCCTAGCTTCAAATGACCTGCTTTGGAAATTTCCAACAGTGTCAATTTTTTTATGTCCAGAATGCAAAAATACAGAACTTTAAAATGGGAAGCTCTACAGGTAGAGCTGTTTGGAACCCCAGGGACAAAAGCAAGGGTGCACTATTTTCCCCTCTTCCTCTAGTCTAATAGGGACACAGGAGTAAATCAGCTACCACCAGCGCCCAGCTACTCAGTCTAGGGATCTTTGCCATTGCTGATGCAGCCATTGTCATTCTAGGGTCATCAAAGTCATCTTTAAACCCCTGCTGGTGCCCATGTGATTGACATTTATTCATTCATCAAATGTCATTGTGCTCCTACTGTGTGCTAGACACCATTCAGCGGGCACTCGTGAACTCTCCCTTTGCGTCCTCATGGCCACGGCTGGAAGCCCTCCATCACCCACAGGAAGTGGCGCCATTTTGGTCATTCCTCCAGCCTCCTTCTCCATGAGCTGCCTGCCCCACCCAGAAAGGCAGACACCAGCCACCACGTTCCTAGTATTCGATGGTCAGGATCACAAATGCGGCTACCATACCCAGAAGGCAATTTGGGGTATCTCTCACCAGTGTCGCTGGTGGTCCAAGGACTTCGCACGAGACGTTCAAAGTCATGGACCAAGGAGCCAGGCCAGCCCCTTGTGTCCCTACTGGATGGTGACTCTTTGCGGAATGTGACCCCCACCCCCCGGACCCTAAGAGAACACAAAGACGGTTACCTGCACCACCTCCTTCACCAGAGTCTTGTCGGTGCCGGTCTTAGCGCGCTGCAGCCCGCTGACGTTCTCGCCGATCCATGTGATGAGGGCGAACTTGGACCTCTTGCTCATCGCATCCCCCGTGGTGAAGCGCACGAAGGCAAACAATCGGACGTCATCTGCACCAACAGCAAAAGGAAGGCATGGTGCTCAGTTAGAACACCCAGAT
Organism: Bos grunniens; assembly: GCF_055505025.1. NCBI lineage: Eukaryota > Metazoa > Chordata > Mammalia > Artiodactyla > Bovidae > Bos > Bos grunniens. The sequence continues at coordinate 10,929,158 of NC_141182.1, forward strand.
CCACACTCCCCAGGCGGGGCTCTGAACCTCAAGGGCACCCAGAGCGACACAGAAGGAGCCACTGTTCCCTCCTTCGATTTCAACAACAGTGCTGGAGGCGGAGATGCCCACTTCACAGACGGGAGGCGCAGAAGGGCCCCAGGACGCTCCGGAGGCTGTACAGGCAGAGGGAGCCCAGGCCTCTCTGGCTGCCACGCCCGCCACCCTGCCCTCCCCTCAAACAGCCATGCCTCAAATTCTGAATCTGATTCAGGGAGCAAAAGGTGGTCAACTGTTTTTATCCCAAATCTTTGAGGCCCTATTTGGAACAGGAAAGCCACACAATAGAGAGACAGGACCGAACGGGGGTCGGGGGACAGGGAACAAAGACAGTGGCCCCGCTTCTGGCCTGGGATTCAGCTTGGGGCCCCCTGGATATTCTTAGATTGTGGCCATACAATTAGGCCAATCAAGAATTCTGAGCATTTTTCCACCAGGTGTGTTGTGCTTGTTACATGGCGGTGGAGGGCGGGGCGGGGGGGGGGGCGTAGGGGGTGATGCGTGCGCATGCGTGTGTCTCCACCTCGGCACTCCGGTCATTTGGGGCTGGGTGGGTCTTCCTGGTGGGATCGTCTCGTGCATTGGAGGACTGAGCAGCAACCCTGGCCTCTGCCCCCTCCATGCCAGTATCACACCCTCACCCCAGGATGACCACCACCAACGTCTCCAGCTGTTACCCAGTGTTTCCTGGGGAACAGAACCACCCCCAGCTGCTGCCAGGTGAGCACCAATTTCCAGACATACTTTATGTCCCCATTTAATCAGGACCCCTTTCAGTTTTGCACCAAAATCCAGCCCTTTTAGTTGAGGTCTCACATATCCTTACTCAGATTACTCCCTAAACAGTTCACATGTCAACTGCAGTTACCAGTGAAGTCTCGATTCAGCCCCTCCCTGATGATAGCCAGGACGCAGGCTGCTGCTCAGTTGGTTCAGTCGCTCAGTCATGTCCGACTCTTCGCGACCCCATGGACTGCTGCACGCCAGGCTTCCCTGTCCATCACTAACTCATGTCCATCGAGTCAGTGCTGATGGTTTGGGGTTAATCATCCTGTACCTGCCCCTTGACTCAGCTCATGCTCTCAAACGGCTTTTCCTTGCTGGCTTTAGGATTTCTCAGGGACCCAGCGACTCGTGGGGCTGTGTTTCCCAATCACTGTGTGTATCTGAATCACCTGACATCTCACTTAAATGCAGATTCCAATTCGGCAGGTCTAGGACGGGACCCTGGGGTCTGCATTCCTAACTAGCTCCAAGGTCATACTGATGCTGTTAGTCAAAGGATCACGCTTTGAGGTTTCACGACTTTACTTTCTTAAAACCAAGGCATCTTGGGCTTCCGGTGGTCCAGTGGTTAAGAATCCACCTGCCAATGCAGGGGACACAGGTCTGATCCTGCTCTGGGAAGATTCCACATGCCAAGATGCAACTAAGCCTCTTCACCACAACTGCTGAGCCTGCACTCCGGAGCCCGTGAGCTGCAACTACTGAGCCCATGTGCCGCGATTACTGAAGCCCTCGTGGCCTAGAGCCTGTGATCTCCAAGAGAAGCCACCGCAATGAGAAGCCCGAGCACTGCAACCAAAGAGTAGCCCCCACTCTCTCCAACTAGAGAAAGCCCTCAAGCAGCAAAAAAGACCCAGCACAGCCAATAAATAAACAAACAAACAAAAACCATGGCGTCTTGATCCTAGAATCATTCCAGGTGCCTCCATGTGGAATCCCACACAAAGTATAAAGTGAAAGTGAAGTCGCTCAGTCGTGTTTGACTCTTTGCAACCCCATGGACTGTAGCCTACCAGGTTCCTTCGTCCATGGGATTTTCTAGGCAAGAATACTGGAGTGGGGTGCCATTTCCTTCTCCAGGAGATCTTCCCAACCCAGGGACTAAACCCAGGTCTCCCGCATTGTAGTCAGACGCTTTACTGTCTGAGCCATCAAGACCACCAGCCCTCTGAGTGTGATGGAGACAGTCCACACTGGCTGGTTAGTACCTCAAAGCCCAAGTTCATCCTAGACAACAAGCCAGCCAGTCTAGCAGGGAACCATCTGACCTGGGGGAGCTAAGACACAGCGCTCGACAGGGCACGGACTCCAGATTCAAACTCTATATCCAGGCTTTTCTTAAAGGAAACAGATCATAATCGCCATTCACGCTGACACAGCACCCTTCAGTTTATGGGTTAGTATTCATCAGGTCTTCATAAGGATGCGGGGAGGTGGGCCATGGGGGACATCATGGTCACCATCATCTACATCCAAACCTCCATTTGGGAGATGAAGCCAGGAGGTCGTGTGACATGCCCAAGGTAATGCACCAAGGACAAGCCAGCCGGGAGCCAAGGTGTGTCTCAGGTGTGTCTGCCCAGCCCTCCGCCTTTAGGGAACCACCCCCCGACCTGGCCATGGGAGGCTGGCGGGAGCCCATCCCAGGACCTGACCACAGGGGTCAGTGGGTGACAGAGTGGTGAGGACAGAGAAGAAAGACGGGTCTCAGGGACACTTCATGGGCCAAGTTAAAAGGGGTTAGTGACGAACATACGTCGCACATGTATGCATGTGAGAGCTGGACCATAAGGAAGGCTGAGCGCTGTAGAACTGACACTTTCAAACTGTAGTGCTGGAGAAGACTCTTGAGAGTCCCTTGGACAGCAAGGAGATCAAACCGGTCAATCCTAAAGGAAATCAACCTTGAATACTCATTGGAAGGACTGATGCTGAAGCTCCAATACTTTGCCACCTGATGCAAAGAGCTGACTCACTGGAAAAGACCCTGATGCTGGGAAAAACTGAGGGCAAGGGGAGAAGGGGGTGACAGATGATGAGATGGTTGGATGGTATCACTGACTTGATGGACATGAGTTTGAGAAAACTCAGGGAGATAGTGAAAGACAGGGAAGCCTGGTGTGCTGCAGTCCACGGGGTCGCAAAAAGTCAGATATGACTTATCAACCAAACAAGTGACTGACTGGCTATGGGAAATGAGGAAGGAGAAGTCTGGGAACAGGAGACCACATGAGTGCCATCTCTAACTCCAGAGGAACCTGACTTAATCCCCAAACATCTGAGCCTCAGTTGGCCTCATCTGAAAAATGGGGTGATTTTTTGGTCCTCTCCATTTTTCCTTTTATGGAAGTAAATGTCACACCACAAAAAATTCACCATTTTAACTATTTTAAAGCATACAAGTCAGTGGCACTTAGGACATACGCAATATGGTGCCATCATCACCACAGTCTAATTCCAGAACATCTGCATCGCCCCCCAAAAGAACCCCCTACCCACCAGCCATCACCCCTACCCACCAGCCATCACTCCTCACCCTTCCCCCGTCCCCCCAGTCCTAAGCAACCACTCAGCTACTTTCTGTCCCTGGATTTGCCTTTTCTGGACGTTTTACAGATGGAAGGAACCCTACAGCATGTGGTCTTTTGTGTCTGCCTTCTTTCAACTCAGCATGTTGGCAAAGTTCATCCATGTGGAAACATGATCGGCATTTGATTCCTTTTTTTTTTTTTTTTTAATAGCTTGAAGGCTTTATTTATTTATTGGCTCCACTGGGTCTTCATTGCTTTGCAAGGCCAGTAGCGGCGAGCAGGGGCTACCCTTTATTGTGGTGTGCAGGTCTCTCATCACGGTGGGTTCGCCTGCTGTGGAGCAGATTCTAGGTGCACAGAATTCAGCAGTTGCACTGTGCTGACTCTAGGGCTTGCCAGCTTCAGTAGTTGTAGCTCACAGGTTCTAGAGCTCCGGCTCAGCAGTTGTGGCACACGACATGTCAGTCCGCAGCGTGTGGGATCTTCCCAGACCAGGGATTGAACTCATGTCCCCTGCACTGGCAGGCAGATTCCTATCTACTGCACCACCAGGGAATTCTGGTACTTTGTTCCTTTTATGGCTGACTAATACTCCATCGTATGGATGGACCACATTCTGTTCTATTCGTCCATGCACCCACTGATTGGTTTTTGGGATGTTTCCAAATTAGGTGATTTTACACCTCTCTTCTGCATCAGCCATGAGGATAAAATGGGATGTTGTGAAACCTGTCTGGCCCGACCCCGTAGAACCTTCTCCCTGGAGTGGAGCTGCGGGTGAGGTGTGAGCACAGGAAATAAGGCTGGTGGGGCTGAGGAACTGAAACTCACACAACCACGCACGGCCAGTACAGGAGCCCTTTCGTTCCCCTGTATTTCCTGGCACTGGAGGCTGCATTTGGGAAGCCAGTGCGTTCTTCTGAGTAGTGTTACTGGAGGATCAGGAGAAGCAGTTCCAAAGTGTTTAATTAAATTGCAGCGTTGACTTGAGGGGGAGGCGGACCACACATCTGATGCCTCCTGACTTGCTAATGCCAAGACAACACCAGCAAAAGAACTTGCAGCCTGTTTCCACAGCAACCACTCTATTTCCCTTTACCTCATTGGTCAGTCTGGATGTTTGGGATCCCGTGACCACACTTGGATCCCAACTGCTCCGTCACTGGCCAAAGCCACTGAGAAAGTTACAAACCATGTGTCCCAAGTACCAGCCTAAGACCTGTCACAGGACAGACGCCTTACCCCCAGCCCCAAGGACATGGCCGTAAGATCTTCCAGAACTGCAGGCCAGTGTCATTTAAATTATCACAGCAGGAGAGACCACTTTCCTGGGTGGCAGTTTGGTGCTTATCTGACATTGGTCTGGCCGAGAAGATTGCTGACATTTTTGAAAATCCGAGGGTCACATTTTGCTTACAAATGTCCGCTGCTCGGGATGTGGCATGACACTGAAAAGTCAGCGGAAAGTCTGACGTGAAAAACCTGTTGGTCTGGCAGACCTTTGCACAGCTGCCCACACAGACCTCCAGCCCTCACGCCTCCTGAAGGAGGTTCTTAGCCCATCTGACCTCCAGCTAGTCAACGCAGGAGGAAGTTCTCGTTTAGTCACTAACTTCCCTCCTCTGAACAAACTGGGCAGATCAAACACGGATGTGCGCACGGGTGTATCACCTGGAAGGGAGAGCTTGACCTCCTCACACACACGTATATGAAGTGTGTCTGTGTGTGCCTGTCTGTGTGTACGTGCATGCTCATGCATGAGTGTGAATGTATGTGATGGCGCCTACACACCGGGATAGCAAACTTGGCTAGAAGATTGGTCCTGAGGTTACTGCCACCCCCGGGGTGGCACTCGGGGGACTCAGTGGCACATCTTCCCAGTCTGGGGTTGAGGGGGCAGAGGAGTCAAGGTGCAGCTCTGGATAACCCCAATGGGGGCACCCAGGCCCTGAATTCACACCAGAGGACACACCCTGAGCCCCCTCTGAGAGAGGTCCCAGAACAGCTGTGTACACCTGCTTGCCCCCTGAACCATTCAGTCTCAACATTCTGGTCTACAGCATCCGGGTTGAATCCAAGTTTTGGAATCCACTGGAAACTCATCCCCATTCTGTCCCAGCTCTGTGATAAGACCAGATTCCTGAATGCCTCCAAGCCTCAAGTTCCTCATCTGCAAAATGGGTCACATATATCTCATAAGGCATATTGAGGATTAAATGAAAAAGAAAGAGCATGAAAGGCTTGGCTGATGGGGCTGGTGACTGTATTTCTCTCCCCACCTGTCTGGTGAAATGAGGTCCACAGTGGCCTCCACTGCCAAACCCCAGGGGATAGCCTCCGTGCCTTCTGGCCTCTGATCTGGCTTTCTGCATCCACCAACTTAACGTTCACTCTGCTGGGTCTCAAAGTAGGGGCCCTCCTAGGCACATGGTCATGGAACCGCTGGTCTCATGAAGATTTCTTGAGGGCCTACTGTGTGCCAAGCACAGTGCCAAGCATTAGGGGGCACAGATAAGATGAACGAGGGTCCTGAAGATAACAGAAGCTGTTCACTGAGAGCTTGCTACCCGGCAGGTGCCATCCTAAGCATTTATGTGTGACTGCACATTTTCTCATCGCAACCTCTCTATCTGGTCAGCACTGCCCACAATCCCACTTCACAGATAGAGAAACTGATGCTCAGAGAGGTGAAGTGACAAGAAACCAGACATCTCTTTTTCCTGGTTCCATCTAGAGCAGCAGCTCTCAAAGTGTGTTCCTCGGACCAGCAGCAACATCATTTCCCAGGAACTCATTAGACCGTGAATTCTGAAACTCTAGGAACGGGGCCATTTTTAAACAGAAGTCAGTTTAAAAGAGACCCTGGGGGAGATTCTTATGCCTCCATAGCCTAAGAACCACTGACCTAGAGGATGAGGTGAGGAGAGCAGAAGATGGGGTTTTCAACTCAGAGGACCTGTTCTCCCCTGGCTGGGAAAGAGGGTGAGACAAGGGTCTTGTGGGCAGAAAAGCTGAAACGCCCAGAGTTCAGCCCCACCCCCATCCCCCCCACCCACACCCTTTCATTTTAAGGAAGTGATCATATAAAGGAGCTTCCTGTATGGTCTGTCTTCTCAATGTTGTAATTTATAGAATTCGAGGCATGGTTCCTTGAGCATCTCACCATCAAAGACCACCAGGACTGTCCCCCAGAGACTCTCCCTCCCCTCGAATCCACAGCCCAAGACAAAGAAGAGTGGTCTCTAGAAAAAGGGCTGCTGAGTCACGGCACTACTAACAGCTTTTCTGTGACCTCTGTGTGTCTACTGACACACTTGTACACTAACTTGTACACTAATCCTTGTACACTAACAAGGATTCCCAAATGCATCACAAAAAGCCACATAGAGCCCCATCTCAGGGGAGCCCTCCACCAATGACAAAACAAGGTCGGGAGCCCCGTCCCCGAACACCGTCAATGGCCTTTGGGCAATGCCTTTGGGCCCTCGCTGTGGTGGCCTCAATTCGGGGCTGTGGACACCCTCCCCTTCCCGCCCAGGAAGAGTCTTGTCCATGAAGAGATGGTCCTTATAGGGTGTTAATAGAAGTCCCCTCTCAAAAGAACTTGACCCTTTCATTGGTCTATGTAGCCTCATCACAGGTCAAGGATGGGTTATCAGTGTGAAACATCTGCACCAGCCAATCCCACAGCCCTAAGGACCCCCAGGACCTAGAGACCCCAGACAGGGCCCACTTGGTTCAAAGTCCTGTTCCTCTTTTCAAGGCTTCTCACCGTCACATATTAAGTACATTAATCTGCAGCATAAAGTCACTGCATGTAAAGTTCTTGGGACACTGCCTGGCAGAACTGTGCTCAGAAACGCCAGCAGTGGTCACTAGGCGCTCTCTCCTCTGCAGCCCCTTCCTCCCCCTCCCTCCTCTATCACCCTCCTCGATCCTGCAAGGGGATATGAAGGACATGGAATGATACAAAGAGAGAGACATGACCACAGAGGGCATGGGAAGAGGAGTGAAGAAAAAAGGGAGGTCAGATGTCTCTGGAATCACCAAGGCCTCAGGGATGAGCTGCTCTAAAAATCTTCCCAAAAACTATGAACGGCACACAATCCCCACCAAGCCCTCGAGGACTCCCTGCCCTCCTGCACACCTCCCAGCCACATTGGAAATCTCCTGAGGTTCAGAATCACTGAGGGGCAGTCTGATCCGTCACACTCAATATTCTCGCCATGGCGACCCTGACACAGGATCCACATTGATCCAGGGCCCTCATCTTCCTCCCAAAAAGACCTGTCTTCCCTTCTACCTTTTCCCACAGCTGGCACTGGCCAGAGGACAAAACCCAAAGGCGACTGAGACTCTGCCATGAGCCAAACAGTGTGACTCTCTCTCACACTTTTGCAAATGTTTTGAGCAATTTTTTTTCATTACACACAAAACACATATGAGGTGTAGAATAACTAGAAATACAAACAAGCAAAAAAAAAAACAAAAAAAAAACCTCCCTCACCACCAAAATAGCCTAGGAAACTCCCTATGGAACCTAAGCAAAACTTTGGGGGCACGTCCTTTGATCTTTTTAGCTGCTTCCATACCTGTCCAATTCGAGTCACATCTCCAGTGCCAAGCACATAGCAGGCACCCAACAAAACATCTACAGGTCAACAGAAAGAAAAAAGAGAGACAGAAGTAACCATTTCATAATTTCCACCCACTGCTGAAGTTCAGAGCAAGACAAAAGAAAGGGGGAAGGAGACAGCAGGAAATTGCCCCAGAGTCGGGCTGAAGCTGCCCTTACCTTATATAGACTCCCTAAGAAGTTATGCAAACAAGGTTCAGTAAGGAAGAAAACAACCCACACACCAAAAAAGCTGAGCTGTCAGCTTCCACTGAGCAAGCTCCCCAGAGTGGGCATGAAAGGAAACAGGAAAGAATTCAAACATCCTGCCGCCTGGGGCAGAGGGACAGCTGGACAGAAGCCACAGCTGCATCATTTCCAGTGGGCTGCTAACAGGGGAGCCCAGGCGGCCACAGATGAGGACCTGGAAGTGGGGGGAACAGCCCCTCTCTCTGACACAGAGGACAAGGGCTCCGTGGATGTGTATACAGTCCTTGCATATGAGTTCGCACAGCCCATGCACATTGACGCTTTGTCCCACCCCTCCTCAAAGCAGGAGATATCTCAAATGATTCCTTTCCCATTGGATTTTTGTGAAATGAATGACCCCGCTTTCCTAGTCTGACACAGAACACAAGAAAATGGAGTATAGGATAACCAGAGGAAAAGAAAGATGATTCCTTCAGTAGAACCCTCAGGGAAGGACCCCATCAGGAGACCGAAACGATCAGGACAGCTAAAGGTTTTCCCCCAGTGACAAAGCACCAGAACTTTTTTTTTTATGATTACTTTTACTTCCTTAAATGGAAGCCGGTGTGCTACAGCCAACTGCATCTCCTGACTTAGAGAACCAGTGGTTGCAACCAGTTCCTGGAGGCTATGAGTCCACGACGGCCTTGTTGACAAGGAGACACTCTGGAGACACTGAAGGATTCAGCGCCTGACTGCCTGAGCACTACATGCCCTGGGCTACATCTCTGCATTCTCCTATAGGTTTTCTGTTTCTTCCGTTGCTGTTAGTCATTTGACAAACACTTGTGGTTCAAAGACTGCTGAATAAGATACAGTCCGAACCCTCCAAGAATACACAATCCTAGCAGGGCAAAAAAAGAAAAACTAAGCATGTGAATACAGTGAAGTTAGCACCATGACCACAAGGCATCACAGGGCAGAGGGGAACATCAAAGAAGTAAAGAAATTAACTCTGCCTGGGGGCAGTGATCAGGGCAGGCTTCACAGAGGCCACGATGTTGGATCTGGGTCTTGAAGGACGACCTAGAATTCATCTAGCTAACTGGGTAAAGAGGAAGAAGGGGGCTATGTTAACAACTTAAGAGCTAAATTCTAACAGAACTCCAAAGACAAGAGCACCAGCTTCAGTGGGCAAGTTCAAAACGCCTTTCTCTACCGGCCTCTCTGTTTGTGACTTGCCACTGGCTAGAGGAGCATATAATTAGCTTATTATTACTGGGTGTAAAACAAGAGTTGAATGGCTCAGAATGACATCTCTTAGGGCTCCTGCAGTCTGCTCATCCCTACCCCAGAAGGACAGGCATTTTGTCCCCTAGGAGGACATCTCCAGGCCCCAGAACCGTGCCTGACACACTGCCCACACTCAATAAACATTTCTTGAGTAAATGAGGAGCCTCTGCCCATCTATCTTAGCAGCTTAGAAGCATTTCAGTCCCCAGTCCTCAGCTGGGTCACTTCAATGGGAGATCTGTCTTGTAAGAATAAAACCAATCCCCTCCCCGGATTTTAAAGGTGTGCCTTCTAACGAAGAGACTGGGAGAAATAATCAGATGAGAACAGACAGGTAGCAATTGACTGATCTGGACAAAGGTGCCCTGTAAATAAAAGTGCATGGGAAGGGCAGCCCACCACCACAGTGTTGCTAGGATTAGCAATGCCTGCATCACGTGGGCCTTCTTCTCTCCCCTCCCTGCTCACATCGTCAAGCACGGTGCCCCAGAAGAGCAAAGCAGACACCAGCCCTCAGCAGCTCAGACAGCCAGGAGGCCCGGGTTCAAGCCCTGGCTCTGCCTCTCTCTGCTGTGTGACCAGGGACCCGTGGCATTCTGTCTCTGATCCTGTATGTTCTAAGCTGGGGGTGGGAGGGGTAGCTTCTCAGTCCCTGTCTCCGAGCCCCCTGCGTGGTGGGGACAAACACACAAGTGGGTTTCACCCCCCTGTGGCTGTTGACACTTGCAGCCCTCGAGTTCGCCCACACATTTACAGCTGATTCATCCCACTCTTTTATTGATTCACACAGCTACTAACCCACATGAATATCCAAGACAGACTTTCCCGTTTTAAGGACCCACTTCTGAGGAAAGGTTGCTGGCAACGTAATACTCCCCTGGACACCAGCTCGGTGCCAGGCGCTGGACTGGAAGATGAAAACCCAGCCGTGGGGGCTGGTGCCGGGTCTCGCCATCAATCCTCGTCTGAACTGTGGAAAGGAAAGCTCAGAACTGAACCTGGCACAGAGCCAGAGGCTCTAAAAATGGCACAGGGTGACGATAAGGATGTGGACGACAATGGCGGAACGCACAGGGGAGGCGGGAAACGAGAGCGCGCGAGAGCAAGTTCACGCGCGAGAGCAAGTTCATGCGCGAGCACGTGGCGGGGCTGAGCACATCTGGAGCACGTGGACCTGCACAGCCGCCCTGGGCAAAGGCAAGTCTGACATGAAGAGGAACATGGCAGAGCCAGAGAGGCCGACCTGGTAATGAACCACAGTAAGGCCAAAGGCGAAATTCCACAAGGTCGTGGACAAAAGTTGTGGGAATAAAATGCAGGCCGTTGAGGCAAAATCAGAGTTGTGGCCATGGCCCTGAGCCCCACCTCTGACCCCGTTCCCTGCACACTGCGAGGCCATCACACTGCTGGATTTCTGCCTTCCTCCCACCCCTTTTCTTCTTTACGTTTTAAAAACTGAGAGGTTTACATACCATAAAATTCACCCCTTATAAGTGTAAAATTCACTGGTTTTTAGTATATCCATGAGGTTGCGCAACCATCACCATTGTCTATTTTAGAACATTTTCATCACCCCAAAAGGAGACCTGGTGCCCATGAAGAGTCACACTTTATCCCTCATCCTCACTACTGGCAACCACTAAACCTGCTTTATATCTCCACGGACTTGCTAGCTCTGGAAACTTGAAATAAATGGAATCCCACGCCATGCGGCCTTTCGCGTCTGACTTCTCGGCATAATGTTTCACTCAGCAATGTTTTCAAGGTTCACCCATGCTGTCTCATGAATCAGTACTCCATTCCTTTTTATGGGTGATTAATATTCCATTCACGGATGGACCACATTTTGTGTATCCCTTCACCAGCTGATGAACATTGGGTGGTTTCCGCTTTGGGGCAACTGTGAATCATGCTGCTGTGAACATTCACGCACAAGTTTTTGTGTGTTTTCATCTCTCTCAGGTAGATACTAAGGCGTGAAAGAGCTAGGCTTAGCCTTTCAGGAACTGCCAAGCTGTTTCCCACGGTGCCTGCACCAGCTCTCCTTCCCCCCAGCAATGCACGAAGGTTCTGACTCGCGACACCTTACAACTCCTGTTATCACAGCCCCCTAGTGTGTGTGAAGTCACATCTCATTGTGGTTTGATTTCCATTCCCCTAATGACTACTGATGCTGAGCATCTCTGCATGTGTTTACTGGCCATGTGTATGTCTCCTTTGGAGAAATGTCCATTTGAATCCCTTGCCCATTTTCCAATACCAGTCTTGTTGAGTTGTATGAGTTCTTTACATACTCTGGAAGCTGGACCATTACAGGATGCATGGTCTGAGGCCCTCCCCTTTTGCGGGGGTCACTCCTCACCCAGGTACCCGCACGCCCAGTTCCTTTTCATTCAGGTCTTGCCTTCGTGTCCCCTCCACTTCAGGCCTCCCCTGACCACCCTGGCTAACAGCAGCCTTCCCACAATGTGTCTCTGGCCCACTGCTTCATTTCATTTTCCTAGCACTCATCTCATTCTGAAAAGACCACATTTGCTAGATTGTCTATTAGCTGCCCCTGCATTTTCTGTGAATGCAAGCTCTGTGATCTGGATTGCTCAACTTCCCTAGTGTCCAGAGTCCCTGGCACATAGTAGGTCCTCAATGTACATTTGTTGGATAATGAGTGTAACAAAGTGCCAAAGAAGAAAAGTTACTTTCCCCAAATCGAACACATGGCAGTTAGATTTTGCCAAATCAAGAACAGAGCAAGTGATGTAAATCAACTATATTTCAATATATATATATATTTTTTAAATTGGCTTCCCTGGTTGTCCAGATAAGAATAGATAAGAATTCACCTGCCAATGTAGTGCACATGGGTTCAATCTCTGGCTCGGAAAGATCCCACATACCACAGAGCAGCTAAGCCCCTGTGCCACAACGACTGAGCCCACGTGCTGTAACTACTGAAGCCCACGCACCTAGAGCCCATGCTTCACAACAAGAGAAGCTATCACAATGAAAAGCCTTCGCACCACAACTAGAGAGCAGCCCCTCCTCGCCACAACTAGAGAAAGCCTGCATGCAGCTGCAGCGACCAAGACCCAGCGCAGCCAAAAATAAATAAATAAAATAAAAAAAAACAGTGCAAGTGGCATTCCAGTTCAGGGCTACAAGAGCTCAACAGAGTGAACACAGGCCCTCCTTGATCAGGCAGGGGGCTCACAGGGGCTCACAAAAGTCTGACTCTTTTCCCTCCTCCCCAGAAGCCCCAGCATGTGACCCAGAGGGGCCCCTGGCCAGCCCCTGGCCAGCAGCTTCCTTTATTTTCAAATCCTGAACAATACACTCCATTCTAGAGTCAGGGTAGAATTATAGCCCAAAAAAGGGAAGAAAACTACTTCCGGGTCAGATCAGATGACCTCCAAGGGCCATCCTTTCAGTCAAAAGCAGCAGAGTCAGAAATCTTTCCTAGGAAAAATGGAGGCGTTTGAATTAAGGAGTGTTGCTCCCCAGAGACCATCACAGGTTTTCCACTTGAACAAAGGCAGAAAAATTACCTCTGAGCTGTGTATTCTTAGAAATGTGCCTCCAGCCAGAGGCACAGGCCTCCGGTCTGCCCCTTGGCTTTCAGAAAAAGAGCTTGTGGCAAACTGTTCAGAGAATAGCTCCTAAGAGTTCTTATTAAGGAGAAAAAAAATATTTTTTCCATTCTTTTTATTGTATCTATATCAGAGGATGAATGTTAACTAAGCCTATTAAGATCATCATTTCATGATACATGGAAACCAAACCATCATGCTGTACCCCTTAAGCTCATACAGTGGTGCATGCCAATTATTTCTCAACAAAACTGGGGGAGGAAGGAGAAGGGGAAAAAAGAAAAGAGCTCGCCCATGGTCTTCCCTCCTTGTTTCAAAAGAATTTCAGCTGCACGTGTTGGGAAGCAGCAGGGCGTCAGGAGTGTTGGCCGGAGGGCAGACACTGGGTAAGGAACACAGTTCCACCTCCATGCAACCCAGGGTCGGTGCTTTCCTGGCTCTGAGCCTCAGTTTTCCTGTCTGTGAAATGGGAATGACAATAGGACCCTGGTACCACATGGGGCCATGGTGTCATGAAATAAAGTGAGGATTAAATGACTCTGGCTGGCAAGACAGTAGCCCCCAAAGATGTCCATACCCTAATTTCCAGAACCTGTGACTCTGTGACTGGACATGGCAAAGGGCATGTCCATGGCACACTTTACAAGTGTGATTAAATTGAGGGTCTCAGCATGGGAAGATTGTCCCGGATGACTAGAGTGGGCCCAATGTCATCACAAGGGTCCTCAAATATGGAAGTGAGGAAAGCAGAAGAATCAAAGAGACGGCTTCATAAGAAGGACTCATCCAGATACTGCTGGCCTTGAAGATGGAGGAAGGGGCCACAAGCCAAGGGATGCAGAACCTGTAGAAGCCAAAAAAGGCAAAGAAACAGATTCTCCTTTCAAGCCTCTGGAAGGAATACAGTCCTGCCCACACCTTTATGCTAGTTCAGTGAGGTTGATTTTGGACTTCTGCCCTCCAGACTCTAAGACGAGAAATTGTGTTGTTTTAAACCACTGAGTCTGTGGTCATTTGTTACAGCAGCCACAGGAAACTGATACAATGACCTCAGCACAATTTCTGGCACAATAAAAGTCCAGTGTTCGTCATTATCTTTAAGGATTATGATAACTTATGATTGGCAAGGACAGTTACAGAAATACACAGATGATTAAAAAAAAGAATAAGTGCATGAGGAAAAATGAGACAGATGATTGGAAATTAAGTCCAGAACTAAAACAGGATGTCAGGCAAGTTAATTTCAAATGCACTGATGAAACAAAACACAAAATGCTAAGGTTAACAGCCCTGCCTTACACACAAGTCTCTGGGGACTTGGCCCTGCTGAGGCCACTGAGCAGAAGCCGAAAAGCCAAGGCATCAAATTCAGTTGGAGAGGAAGACACCTAGGGGCTCCAGGGCAGGAATGTGGGCCAGAGGCCAGAGGGGAACAAGGGTTTCAGAGCCTCAGCACCTAAAGACTCTCCATACAGGCCACTGGGTGGTTACGTTGGCAGAGGGCACGTGGACTGTCCAGGGGTGAGCTCGGCTATCAAACGTCTCAGGGGACCGTGTTCATTCATCTATTCAACACACACTTGGGGAGGTCAGCTGTTGTTCCAGGTGCTGACAGCACAGCAGAGAACCAGGCCAACCAGGTTTCTGCCCTCAGGAGCTCAGATTCTATCTAGCAGCAGAGTCAAACACCAGATACCAGAAGCTCCTGTTTGGGATAGAGCTTGGGGAGTTGCTAAGGGCTTGCTACCCATGACTTGGGTCCACACAAGAGAGTGACACAACCACCGGGGAAAAGAGATCGGGACCAGGTAACCGCGAGGGGGAGGATGCTCCACAGGGTACCACCACCAGAGAGACAAAAGCCCTTCTTTCCACAGTCTCACCATGGAATTGAAGAAACAGATGCACACGTAATCACCGCAGAACAGGATGAACATCACAAAGGCAAGGAGGCCATCTGAGTGGAGGGGATATCTACACTGGGCCTTAAAGGATGTACAGAAGTCTGCCAGGAAAGCAAGACCGATGAGGACAGGCCAAAAGAAGGAAAACTGTGCACAAGCTCCAAGGAAGGGAGAGGGCAGGGCAGTGCAGCCTCGGACACAGATCTGGATTCAAAGTCCAATTTCTCTACCTACTGTGCCATCTCAAGCAAGTGATTTTTTAATTATTTTTATTATTGAATTAAAGATTCTTTAAGTTCTGTAGTGCTTTACAATCTTCAAAAGTTTCCCACATGATGTCATAAAATCCCATAATAATCCTTTTCTCCCACTACCCCTGTCTTCCCTAGTGGTAAGGAATCTGCCTGCAATGTAGGAGACCTGGATTCGATCCCTGGTTGGGAAGATTCCCTGGAGGAGTAAATAGCAACCCACTCCAGTATTCTCACTTGCAGAATCTCATGTACAGAGGAGCCTGGTGGGCCACAGTCCTTGGGGTTGCAAAGAGTTGGACGCACCCCTCACGTGCCCCTCCTCCCTCCCCTCTCCCCACTGGCAACCACTGGTTTGTTCTCTGTCATCTGTGAGTCTACCAAACAAGTGACTTTGGACTCTCTGAGGAAACAATCAGATTTCTTATCAGTAAAATGGAGAGGACTCCTACTCTGGCGTCATTGTTCTTATTACACACATACCCCTCACAGGTAAGAAGAATTAGATGAGCTAATACATGCAAAGCGCCTACCTAGTGCAGGACAGTTGGCATCCACGGGGTCAGAATCATGCGTTGGGATGTGCATGAAAGGGGTGAGCTGCTGAGCATCCCATCCTAACGGGCATTCTGGGTCATTTCTAAGCATTTGGACCTTGTGGGCAAAAGCGACAAAAGGTTAAGGGGAGAGAAAAGCCCTCCCCACCTCCCCACCCCTACCTGGACTGCAAGCTCAGCAGGTTCTGAAGGGGTCAATTCAGTCCTGGGCAAAAGGCTGGAACTCAAGAAATGCTCCACAGAAGGAAAAGCCAGGGTCAAGGGCGGAGCCCAGGAAACACCCACGCTTCTGGGGCACAAAAGGGAAGCAGAACCAGCAGACGGAAGTGAGAGCAGGAGATGAGAAACAGGAAAAGAGAAGTAGGTGAGCTTTGCACTACAGAAGCAGATGGAAGGGAAAACCATGTTTTTAGTAACTAGCGGTCACTGCCGAAGGCTAGAAGGAGAGAAAGTGAACAAATACAAAGAAACGTCCACTCCATGTGGCCACCAGGAGGCGACCGAAGACCTGGGCACGGGGTACCAGGCTCCAGATGTGGGGCGGCGGGATGCCAGGATGTACCGAGGTGAAAAAACGGTGGGAGATGAGGACATGGATGTAACATCTACATGATTCACCAGCAATAATTTCTAAAAGTTTGCATTAATGTCTAAAGACTTTCAAGGAGGGAAAACTCAATTCATTTCAACTAACTGAACACTTTCGCTGAAGCAGAGACACCCTACTTAGCAGGAAAAGGGACATCTAGCAACCTTCTCCACGGAGGTATGGCCACAAACTCCACAGCAAGTGGAAACATCACATGAAGAGCTGTTACAAAGCCCACACATCTTATGATACAAAGAAGCCACACAACGCGGCTCAGGATCCCCCAACAACACATGCATGAGCCAAGAAGGCAGCGGGAGACTGAATTTTGCAGAAAACTGTGAAAATAATGTTTCCAGAGCACTTCAGGTAGCACTGAAGAATCACCACCCAGCATTGTTTCTGGAGCAACAGAAATGATGTGTCAATCAATCCCCGTTTGTTGATTGCATGACAGAGAGACTGTTTAGCACTTTACAAGGTCCAAAGCCCTGTCACAGATCTACAGCTTCCTTCTGACCTCATATTCCCTTTGACTCACTAGATAATTTCTCTCCTTCCTTTCTCACTCAAATTTCTAAATTTGAGTAAAGCTAGAGGGGGAAAAAATGCATATGTGCAGCTTGGGGGAAAAAAATCCAGTACAGAAGAGCAAAATAGAGACCGCTATACCTACGTGTGCTGCACAGCCGCACACACAGAGGCCAGTGAGCGAATTTGTTTCTTTCCCAACCTGTCCCTCTTGCAATAATAGCAAAGAGCCTCTCTTTGACTGAACTCTAACCATGCTCTTCTAACTGAGCTTTTTTTCATCTGGGTCTCAACTTCTGGACTTGTGTGTTCATCTTAGCCTTCACTGATTTTGGCAAGGATCCCGCCAAGTCAACTAAGCCAGAATTCCCCGTACGCCACATCTGATCACCCCTCAATATATAATCAGGCTCCTTGTTCTCACCCTTCCCCGGTGATGTCTGATCCTTGGCATGCCTTCAGCAAGAATCCTGTTAAGTCAGTTTAGCCAGCTTCTCCCTTCACCCCAGACCCTTCCTCCTGGTAACTTTCCAGCCATTGATACCCACCTGGCTCCTTGACTCCAAATTCCCACTTTTCCTTGTGGTATTCAGAGTTGAGTTTGATCTCTCTCCCTGTAGTGATCCCTACACCTATCACAACAGTCCTCTGAATAAAGTCTGCCTTACTGGTCTTTGTTTTTTTTTGGCTGCACTATGCACCATGTGGGGTCTTAATTCCCCTACAAGGGATCTAAACCATGCCCTCTGCATTGGAAGGTGGGCGTCTTCACCACTGGACCATCAGGGAAGTCTCTGCCTTACTGTTCTTTAACAAGCGTTAGGATGAATGTTTTTGTCTTTTAACAGTAAAGACACCCCCGTTCTCCTTAACCATCCCACTGCCAAACTCAGTCCCTGAGAAGCAGTTGCAAGGTTCTATGTTACTGATAACTACATTAATTGAGCACCCATTGTATAGTAGGCATTGCCTATAAGCTTTATGTGTATCATGTCAATTTATCCTCAATTTTAGCAACCCTGTACCCTGTGTGCAATCACTTACTGAATCTTATAGATGAAGAAACAGAGAATCTGGGAGACTTGCTCAAGGTCACACAGCACAGTAAGGCTACAAGTCAAAGCAAGACACCCTAGCTCTACCTTTGATGCTCATAACCAGCAGAAAACTGGATTCATTCCCAGATGCCTAGATTCTTTCTAAAATAAAAATGCTTGCAACAGAGTACTTTGGGGTCAGTTCATCAATAAAAGATCTGTTAAACAATGTTACATTTATACAAGAGATAGATTAGGAGCCACTTTAAGGGCTGGATGATGACAATAAAACATCAGCACCATGAGAACAGGGGCTTTCTCTGCTTCTAGATTTACCCTCAGTGCCTAGAACAGTAACCTACAGAGTAGTCAATCGAAGGAAGGAAGGAAGGAGGAAATGAATCAATGAATGAACAAATTTCTGAGTGTTAAACTATATTTGAATTATATCTGGTTTTTATTCTCTTCCTTTTGCTTAATCTTGCTTTCTGAATATTCTGCAACGGACCTGTACTACTTGTAAGGTGAAGAAAAAAAACATTTCACAGACACCCTGAGCCATTGACCCAACACATACACATGATCTGTAAGCCCTTCCTACAGAGATCAGAGAGATCATACTGCCAGTCAGTCTGGCAAATGACTCCTTTCTCCTTTCCCAGCTTATCCCTGGCTCCTCCCCACTCACCATGGCTCTGTCAGGGCAACCAGAGACCCTCCAGACAGCTCAGTACCCATTCCCCATCATCTCTTCCCTCCCCCCATCTCTCTGATCACATACTTTACTTCCACATCAATTAAATTCCACCAATGAGATGACAATCACAGTGACTACCATTTATGGAGAACGGACTGCATCCTCGGCACCATGAACTTGCTTTCTTAATCCTCCTAATAATCACATTATAGCAAAAGGATGAGCAGGTGAATAATTCAGCTCACATGATTAGCAAGCATTTGAACCCAGACCATCCAAAGCAGCCTAGACCTTTAACCACTGTGCTAACCACCTCTTACCCTGTACTGACCACCTACTGCATGCAGACCTGGGTCAAAGGTCTCAAGCATGTCCACATGGCACCTACTGTGTGCCAGTCTGGGGTTGAGCACCTCTTCTAAGTGAACTCAGAGTTGAGTGCTGACTGTGTGCTGAGCTAGGGCATGCACAAGAAAGTTCAGATCAGAAAGCACACTGTCATCCTAAACGCTCCTAATCCTTAGGAGAACAGAAATAATGATATAAAAAGTAATAGTAACAACAACCAATATGACTAGGAGAGTTAAAAAAAAAAAAAAGTAACAGTAACAACAGCCAACTGTATCACTATGTCTGGGCTCTCCATTTAGACATATAACTTCAGTGAACCTTCTCAGTCAGCATCAGAGGCAGGCACCATCAGAACCCCCATTTTACAGACCAGAAAACTGTGGCACAGACAAAGAAATGCCTGAGGTCACATGGCAGGAGACAGAGTTGGGACGTGAATTTAGAATTTCTCTGATTCCAAAGGTCCTGGCTGTTGAAATACAGAAGGGATTGCACTAGGTAGGTTTGCTGGCTCAGTCTCAGATGGACAGATACAGGGGAGAGGAATTCCACCCAGAGGGAATCACTGGCCTGCAGGCTGAGAGTGTTACACAGGGTCAGGCTGCAGATGCACAAAGGGGGCTGTGGGAGCTGCTGCACAGGAGATGTGGCTGCGGACAGACAGGCTGGAAGGCCAAGTAGATAGCCTGTACTTAGTGCGCAGATGGGAGCCACAGATGGTTAAGGAGCAGAGAAGGAACTTGAGGAGACCCACGATTTAGGAAAAGTTACTTTGCAGGCTTCCCTGGTGGCTCAGTGGTAAGACTCTACCTGCCAATTCAAAATACACAGGTTCAATCCCTGGGTTGGGAAGATCCCCTGGAGAAGGAAAAGGCAACCCACTCCAGTACCCTTGCCTGGAAAATCCCATGGACAGAGGAGCCTGGTAGGCTACAGTCCATGGGGTTGCAGACAGTCAGACACGACTGAGCAACTTCACTTTCACTTTCACTTCCATTTTTGGGGGTGGAGGGGGATAGAATGAATTTAAGACAAGAAGGACCATGGGCTGAGAGACTGTTGCAATAAAGGGTGGACATGGACTCTTTGGGTCTGCCCCTCTTCTGCAAGCAGCATGCCCTTGCCTTCACTCTTCCCTTAGGAACCCACCCTCCTCAACTCCACCTGCTGGTTTGGTGGGGCTACCCCTCCCCCACTGTCTCCTGGTTTGGTGGGGGGTGCCCCTCCCCCACTCCAGGCATGGGCACTGATCCAGGTATAGACAGCCAGAATTGCAGGGATTAGTTCACATGCGCACATGAACCCAGTCAGAGTCTCTCAGTCTGGAGACTTCTGCGGAAATCGGAAATCCGTGGCAGTCGGTCTCTCTCTCCTCCCCAAAGCCTGGAAGCTGGGTGGTTAGAGGTTATCTCCGTCACTGCTCAGGGAGAACTTGCCCTCCTGCCCCCAAGACAGGCGATCAAGGAGGAAAACAGGGCTGGGGGAGGGGGGTGAGTTCGGACAGCCTTATCTGCAGCTAGTACTTTACCTGGACTTTCCAACCACAGAAGCTAAGACTGATTTCTTTTCTTCGGGGGTGAGGGAGTAGGAAGTTTACTGCACTGGGCTCCTTTCACTGCACCTGACAGATCTCTAACCATCCCACACGGACTGAAGTTTGGGGTGAGAAGTAAGAGCAGAAGCGGTGATGGAGCGGTCAGTACAGAAGGAAGGGGCCAGGTGAGGCCGGCACCAGAAGAGCCAGTGTGGGGCCCAGAGGGCTCCAGATCCTGTCAGCAAGAAACAGGAGGACAAGGGCGGCCCAGCGACCTTCCAGTTCATGACCTTCAGGAACCAGTGCCTGGGGACAAGGACAGGCCAGCCTGGGGGGCGGAGGAGGGGTGACAGGGAAAGGCTTAATGGGAGATTCCATTCCGAAGAAGAACCGGTGGGGGGGGGCGGGGTGCAGAGGACGGAAGAAAGATAGTAGCCAGAGGGCAAAGGAGGGGCGAAAGAGGGCATTTCAGAGCAAGGATGGGGGGCAGGGCGAGGATATCAAGGAGGAGAGAAAGCCCACAGTGGGGGTGGGGGGCCCTCCAAGCCCCTCGTTCCCCCAGGGCAGACGGAGGAGCGACCAGGCACTGTTTTTAGGCTCCCAGGTCCCCTGTGACCTTGTGAGAGCTTTGGAAATAGGAAGGCTATGCCAGACCAGGAGCACTAGACCCTCCGGCTTGTCAGGACACCTGGCCAGAGATGAGGGCCACGGAGAGGCCTCCCTGCATCACAGGAGTGGGCGAACGTGTCTTCTGTAACTGCCAACAATCCCACCAGCCCCGACCAGAACCTGCTGTACAGCAAAGATGCTCCACGACTCAGGAATGAGCCTCTAAACCACTTTCTTAGTGAGAAGAGGTCAAGAGCACAGGCCTCAAAGCCACTCTGCCCGGGTTCAAGGCCCCGGGCCTGCCACGACCTTGCTGTGACTTGCAGGCAAGTCACTTAACCTCTCTGGGACTCCATTTCCCCACCTACGTACGGAAGGGAAGCAAGCTCAGAAACGGAGACAAGGTGTGCCCAGTGCAGTGACTTGCGTGTAGAAAGCTACTAGTCAGCGTTCCGAACCCTTGGTCACTGAGTTAGGAGGACACGGTGGCATGATAGAACAGGCTTTCCTAAGACAAACAAGAGCAGGCACGGCAACCACAGCTCGCCTATGCATTTGTCCAACAGACGGCTGGGGAAGGAAGGCGGACTTCCAGCCAGAGCAGACGGAGCCTTCAGATCCTACGGCCCATTCATAAGCTCAACAAGCAGCAGGGAAAGCATTTTTAGCTCTCCCACCAGGCCCTCCCCACTGCCATCCCTATTATTGGGGGAAGGAAGCCCCAGGGAGGGAGGAAGTGTTCTCTGACCACAGCCTCCCCAATTCAGAATCCACTCACAGGATGCTCTTTATTCCCGGGGTCACCTTCTCCTACTCAATGGACAGAACAATAGCTTCAGAAGCTGGGGGGTGGGTGGGAGGAGAAGACCCCAGTCTGATGGCAGGGGGTGGGGATGATGGATGGCTAGCAGGAGGAAACTGCTACTTTACTGTCCAGAGAGGAAGGAAGCTGGCTTGTGAGAAAAGCTCAGAGCCGGCAAGGCAAAAAATACTGCTGAGCCTCCCAGTTATACACCAAACCCCAGGAGGCTGCACTTACTCCACTTGTGAAAGCAGGCATCATGGTGGTGAAAGGACAGAGGTGGCTGAGAGACAGGGTTCCTGAGTCAGGGGCCTGGCTTTCAATCCTGGCCCCATGCACCTCAATAGATGTGAGTTGTGATAGTATTTTACACATCTGCTTTTAAACAAAGGGTTCCTCAGATGGCTCAGTGGTACAGAATCCGCCTGCCAATGCAGGAGACTTGGGTTCCATCCCTGGGTCGGGAAGATCCCCTGGAGAAGGAAATGACAACCCACTCTAGTATTCTTGCCTGGGAAATTGCACAGACAGAGGAGCCTACAGGCAGGCTACAGTCCATGGGGTCACAAAAGAGTTGGACACGACTTAACTAAACAACATTTTAAACAATCCTGTCCAAAAGCAGTGAGTGAAGGTCTAGAGGTAGCTCTGGGAGATGTTTTAGTTGGGAGATTTTTTTTGTGTGGGGGGGATGGTAAATCTCAGTACCACCCAGCCCACAGCAGACACTTTATAGATATTCTTTGAATTAGAATAAATTCAAAATAGTCATTTGAATAAAGGAAAGGGGCTGTTGCATGATCTTGAGCATAGTGTAGTATTTTTTATTTATTTCACAAATGACCATGTCATCTGTACAGGCACTGACTCACCTATCTTTTCGACAGCCCTCTAAGATTACAGGGGAGGAAACCAAGGCCCCAAGAGATTAAGTAACTTGCCCCAAACCACACAGCTAGAAAGTGGCCACAAGGGGATTCAAACCTACCTTGCTGACTCTAGGTCCCCACCCTAACTTTCAGGCCGTACTGCCTTTGTCTGAAAATATCTATTTCCAAGCTAGAGCCCAGAGCCCAGAAAAAGAGCCCATCCTCCAAGCTTAGCTTTAAAGGGCCTTATTACCAGTGATGCTGGGCCTTTTGCTTCAGTGGTGTGTGTTGGGGGGCAAGGATTGGAGGTTGTGGTTGTACATGCATGTGTTTTTTCCACTTACTGGTTCAAGACAACCCAGGGAAAGGCATAAAGTTTACAAATCCTAAAGATTTTGCTTGAAAGATTTCTTATATGTACACACCTGTGTAACTGCCTCCCAAATCAAAATACAGAATATTCCCAACCCCTTGAGACCCCACCCCACCTTCCATATGCCTCCCCCCAGTCAGTGGCTAGCCCGACCACTTTTCTGACTTTTCACGCTACAGATTAGCTTTGCCTTTTCTAAAATTTCACATAAATGGGATCATATGGTATGTACGCTTTCATATTCTGCTCTATATTCTATGAACAAAAACACATCACCAGCACATGGACAATGATTGCAGGAGAAAGGAGAGGGCTGTCGCTAACCATTTCTTTCTCCTTCAATAAGCACCAGGATTGTTTTTATTTTGGCTCTCTGACTAATGAAAGGGGAAACCCAGGAGGGCTGGACCCTGGAGTTTGGAACTCCATGAGTTAACAGTGGAAAGCTAGTGACCATGGGGGCAAAGGAGCTGTCCCGCCTGAAAAGGTTACTGTGAGAGGGAGGAGGCTGCCGGTCACCTCTGGTTGTTCTGGATGCCCAGAGGAGAGAAGGCTTGTGGAGGCTTTCGAACGCTCCAATCTGGTTCCTCCAGCGCTGGGGGCGCCCAGAGTGGCCTCAGACTCCTCCCTAGCATTGACCTTGTTCCAAAAGACCGGGAGTCCCCCCAGAAGGCGCGTCTCCCTACCAGTGCACTGTTGGATGAAGTCCTGATATTCCGCTCCCTGCTCGCCGGGGACGATGGTGGAGCCGTCATATTTAAAAGTCACCCTTTGGATTGGGAGAAGAGAAAAACACACACATACACATACACATCAGCGTTGGTGCCTGAACGGTGCCGAGCTTCCACAGAACAATCTAAAAGATGCTCTGGCTAGCGAAAAGCCAGCGCTGGCTTTCCACGCTGTCCCGGGTTAAGACTGCGGGGAGACCGCACAGGGATGACCCTTAATCCGTCCCGTCTGGAAGACGGCTCAGCGCACCAGGCCCCTTGTGAGCTCAGGCAGCGGGGCTCGAAGAGCAATGCAAAGTTCCTCACCAGATGACGGCCGAGCTGTCGTCGCGCACCAGGTTGTACGCCGTTCGGCAAGCCTCTTTGTCGATCTTGGTGGCCATCGCCGCGGGGCCGCAGTGGGGATACTGTGCTCGCAGCGACAGATGAGCGCGCTTGGGGCGGGCTGCAGGGATCGGAGCGGAGCGGGGCGGGGACGCGCGGAAGGCGGGCGGGCAAGCGGGCGGGCGGGCGGCTGGCGCCAGCAGCGAGAGAAGGAGAGCTCCGAGCTCCGAGAGCGGCGGTGGCTCCGAGTGCGCTAGGAAAGCGAGCTAGACCCAGGCCACGCAGCCCCGCCCCCCTCCGCCCATTGGCCTCCGAGGACGCATTACGCCCCACCCCCTATCGCTATTGGTCGCAGCGCGTGTCGGGGCGTGGCGTCTTTACCGGCCAGCGACCAATCCCAGCCCGAGTGGGTTGCGCAACCCTGAGAAGGGGGCTGGAGAGAGGGGCTTTTTCTCCCTCCTCCCCTCTTCTTCTCCCTCCCCGCTCTTCTCCTCCCTCCTCCTCTTCTTTTCTCCCTCCCCCAACCCTTTCTTGTTCTCCCACTCCCCTAACTCCTCCCCCATTTCCTCCTCCCCAAGCCCTGTTTCTCCTTTCCCTCTCTCTACTCCCTCTCCCTCCTCCCTCCTTGAGTCTCCCTCCTCATTCACTGCCCGCTCCTCGCCTCACCTCCTCCCCTTGCTCTTCCCACTTCCCTAACCCCTTCTCCCTCCTTCCTCCCTATTCCCACCTCCCCTCCCTTCCCTCATCTCCTACCCCAGCCTCCCCTAGTCCTCCTTATCCCCCCAAACAACAACTCCGTTTACCTCCTCCCTATTCCTTGTCTTCAAGCTCTTGTCCTCTCGCCTCCTCCCTCTCTCACTTTGCACCCCCCCCTCCTCCCTATCCCTTCCTCTACCTCCCTCCTCCCCACCAGGGCTCCTGGGCTGCAGAGCTCCACAGGGAAGCTCCACATGGGTGACTTACTGCATCAAACTGCCCTGGCCCAGTGTTGGGCTCCGTGGTTTCTAGGTAGGGAGAAATTGGAAAGAAGTAAGATTGTTAGATAAGGAGGGGATAGAAAGTGGACTGCTTCCAAAACACTGGTGGGGTCACTGTTTACTTTACGCTCTGGTTATTTGCATTCACATCTTATCTCCCCCTTTGGGTTCCACTGAGGGCAGGAGCTGACTCATTCTGTCTTCTTCCTTCCCTCACTGACTCAGTCATTCATTCCCTCCTGCAATCATTCCACAAAGACCAGTTACAGGGTTCAGGCAAGTAAAAAGGCTGGACCCCCCAAGACCCGGCTCTTGAATCGCATCCAGTGTTGCCTCTTTTTAACTGTAGGCCTTTGGACAAGCCTCAGAAACTCTCTGATTACCTTCCTCCAATGGAATAGTAATAGTACTGACCACTTTAGATTCGAACATAACTTAGCGACTAAACAACAACTACAACTGACATCATAGGTTTGCTTTATGGTTCATGTTTAATGAAACTTGTCAACAAATATGTTAGACATTCAACAAAAGATCATTGTTGTTGGTTATCAACTAAAATAAATCGTAAATAGAAATCCCAAAGGTCAGGGACAATGTTCAATTAATAATAAAATTAATTCTTAATGGTAAACAAACAAAAATCAATCGAGCATTGAACAGGCACATGGGGGAAGGTGAGTGGGGAAAGTAGGAGCTGGTATTGCTATAAATTAAAAGGCAAAAACAAAGAAATTCCAGTTGGATGCAGCTCAAAGCAGCTCCTACCTTACTCCCTGATGAAGATAATGGGATAATTAGTTATTAGAAAGCAAGCCAAAGATGGAGCCATACCTCACACCGCAGATCAGGGTAAATTCCAAAAGGATCGAAGATTTGCCTGTAAATAAAGGAAACCACAAAAGTGTCATAAGAACACATGGGAAGCTTCCTTTATAAGATTGGAATGGGAAACCAAACTAACCGTGACTCAAAATCCAAAAGCCATAACGAAAGATAGTTACATTCAGATATGTAAAAAGTCTTCTTCTAGGGGGAAAAAAAGAAAACAAAACAAGGCAGCAGAGCAGTAGAAAGTATTTGCAACTCAAATCAGGAAGAAGGTACCTCGCTGACATATAGAGAAACCAACCTAGGAAAGAGAGGGAATTCCCTGGCAGTCCAGCGCTTAGGACTCCATGCTTCCACTCCTGGGGAGGTGAGGAGGGTTGGGTTTGGGGAACTAAGATCTTGCAAGCCCTGTCGCACAGCCAGAGAGAAGGGAGAGAAAAGAAAAGTGAGCACAGGATATGACCAGACAGGTCAGAAGGCTCTTAAACAATGAGAAGATGCTCAGTCTCAAGCCCTAATAAGAGAAATGCAAATTGAAGCAAAACTGAGATAACTTAAAAAAAAAAACAAAACAAAACTAACAGTTTAGCAAAAAGCAAAATTTGACAAGCATGCTTTGTTGGTGAAGCCATGAAGACTCAGGCCGTCTCATACAAGCTGGTGGGAGTGCAAGTTAGCACAACCAGGCATGGAAGCCACTTGTCAATATCTAGCAACGTTGCAAATCTCTGTGCTCTTGGCCAGTTTCCCCTAGAAACATCAACAGGACATAGGGCGGACTGTGTGCCTTGGTCCCACACTCAGAGATTCTGATGTAGTTCATCTGAAGTATGACTTAAGGGCTGGGATTTTTAAAATCCCCTTTCATCATTTTCATGGGCAACTGGGGCTGATGGTCGCTGCTATAGACACAGTCAAGTAATCACTGAGTAATCATCATTCAAGTAACCACTGACTCGATGGATGAGTTTGAGCAAGCTCCAGGGAGTTGGTGATGGACAAGGAAGCCTGGAGTGCTGCAGTCCATGGGGTCGCAGAGTCAGACATGACTGAGCAACTGCACTGAACTGAATCATTGAGCTTTATTGCTAGTAGCAGAAGCCCCTCATTGATGGGGGGCTGGATGAAGAGATAATGATACAGGTGTGCCGTGGAGAAATCTGAAGCTGGAAAAACAAAGAGAGTAGGGGGCTTCTCTCTATGCACTGTTACTGATAGATCTACCGTCTACGTTAATGATAGATCTACAGTCTACATCGTGATGGAACAAGGCAAAGTACAGAACAGTATGATCAAAACACCTTCTTGTGCAGCTAGCTTTTTAAAGTCGGGGGAGGGAGTACAGAGATATTTGTGTTCGTCCATATGTGCATAAACACCTCTGGAAGAACACACAAGAGAAAAATAAAAGAGTTGTGCCTGAGATGGAGATGAGGAAGGAAGCCAGGTATAAAGGGAAGAGGAGAAGGAGAGAGATTTTACCATATACCATTTTACTTCTATCTATCCTGTTCTGTTTTTGAACATATGAATGCACTATCTATTAAGAATGTTAAACAACAACAACAAAGTGGTTTCTAGCCTGAATTTGATTCCAGAGTTCAGGGACCCTGCCTGGGTGCCTCGACTTTATCTGGATGCTTCCACCTGTAACTGTGTTTCTCCTATTTGTAGTTGCTGTCGCCCTCTACTGGACTGAAGGTGTAAGGTGGGTTTTGAAACAAAATCTGATTTTGAGCATTGTGAAGACAACATGCCCAGCTAAGGCAGAACAATAAACTGCACCCCAGTAATAAATTCGCTGTGTGAATATTTGTTTAAATCTGAGATCCACACAATATAAAAATCAATCTAATCAAACTCGCGTTTCTTTAGAAAAAAATCAGATCAAAATATTTGACATATATTATGTGCTATGACAAAACTAGACTGTGTAATAAAAAGCAGAGACATCATTTTGCCAAACCATCACAAAGGTCCGTATAATCAAAGCTATGGTATTTCCAGTAGTCATGTAAAAATGTGAGAGTTGGACCATAACGAAGGCTGAGTGCTTAAGAATTGATGCTTTCGAACTCTGGTGCTGGAAAAGACTCTTGAGAGTCCCTTGGACAGCAAGGAGATCAAACCAGTCAATCCTAAAGGAAATCAACTTTGAACATTCATTGGAAGGACCGATGCTGAAGCTGAAGCTCCAATACTTTGGCCAGTTGATTCGAAGAGCCGACTCATTGGAAAAGACCCGGGTGCTGGGAAAGATTGAGAGCAGCCAGAGAAGAGGGTGACAAGATGAGATGGTTGGATGACATCACTGACTTAATGGACTGGGAGATAGTGAAGGACAGGGAAGCTTGGCAGTCCAGTCTATGGGGTCACAAAGAGCTGGACACAACTTAACGGCTGAACAACAACAATGTGCTAGCTACTATGTCAGGAATTGGGGGAGGGGCTTCGCTGGCGATCCAGTGGATCTGCACTTCCAATGCACGGGCTCGGATTTGATCCCTGGTCAGGGAAATAAAATCCCACTTGCCACATGGTGGGACCAAAAAAAAAAAAATTGAGGGCAGGTATAAATTCATTCATTTATTCATTCATTTATCCATCCATCCATTCATTTATGGCACTGGGCCTATTGTGTGTCTAAAGGGATGACACACACACTTGCCTGTAGGGGGCAGGCACGTAATGTGAATGAGCCAAGTACACAGTCTAAGAACATTTTTTCCTGAAGGTCATTCTCCTCTGGGTGTCAGTTTCATCTTAGAACTGCCCTTTTAAAGGGGGCTGCTGGTCCTCAGATCTGTCCCAGTTGCTATGCAGGAATCTTAGCATAATGAGGCCAAGCCTTCCAGTTGTCTAAGGAAAGCAAAAAATCTGAATCTTTTTGTGAAATCTCATCTCTAGATTCTTAAACTTGGGCAGTAACAATGTTACATGTAAGAGCTAAACAAACAGGCTCCCTGCCCTCATGGGAATTAGTCTTGGAGGGAGACAAGCCACTTTGGTGTGGGTAGTCTTCTTGCTTGTTAACACTTGAGTGTTAGTCGCTCAGTCGTATCTGATTCTTTGTGACCCCACAGACTCTAGCCCACCAGGCTCCTCTGTCCATGGGATTCTCCAGGCAGGAATACTGGAGAGGGTAGCCATTCCCTTCTCCGGGGGATATTCCTGACCCAGGTATGGAACTCGGGTCTCCTGTATGCGTTTTCTGCATTACAAAGGGATTCTTTACCATCTGAGCCACCAGGGAAGCCCAAATGAAACTCAATTCAAATAGGCCTGGACAGTGGAGAGAAAGCAATGACTCCATGATGGGAAAGCCCAGAGTTAGTAGAATTCAGGCATGTTTAATAAAAAATAAAAGACAGGTAACCAAATTTAAAAATATTGAAAGGGGACTTCCCTGGTGGCTCAGTGGTAGAGAATCCGCCTGCCAGTATAAGAGACACAGGTTCGATCCCTGATCCCAGAAGATTCCCACATACCACAGAGAAACTAAGCCTGTGGGCCACAACTCTTGAGCCTGTGCTTCGGAACCCAGGAGCTGAGACTATTGAGCCCTTGTGCCCTAGAGCCTGTGCTCCGCAACGAGAGACGCCACCGCAGTGAGAAGTCCGCTCACCACAATTAGAGAAAAACTCACGCGGCAACAAAGACCTAGCACAGCCAAAAATAAACAAATAAAATTAATTTAAATTTTTTTTTAAGTAATAAAAATACACAAAGGATGGGAACTTCCCTGGTGATCCAGTGGCTAACACTCTGCACTCCAAAAGCAAGGGGTCCGGATTTGATCCCTGGTTGGGGAGTTAGATCCTACACGCCACAACTAAAGATTGCACATGTGTCAACTAAGACCCAGTACAGCCAAGTAAAATAAATAAATAAATATATATATATATATATATATATATATTTAATGGGACAAGCTAGGACCCATCCCTGTGATATCAGGCAGGGGAGAAGAAGGGGACAGTGAGTGGTGAGGGGCAATGAGACAGTATATTGATATAATGTTAATACAGCATCTATGTACCCTATTCATGATATAGTAACTATATTATGCAGTATTAGGGATAGTAATCAGGGAGCTTCCCAGGTGGCTCAGTGGTAAAGAACCTGCCTGCCAATGCAGGAGACATGAGAGAAACAGTTTCGATCCCTGGGTCAGGAAGATTCCCTGGAGGAGGGCATGACAACCCACTCCAGTATTCTTGCCTGGAGAATCCTGCGGACACAGGAGCCTGGTGGGCTACCCTCCATGGGGTTGCAAAGAGTCGGACATGACTGAAGAGACTTGGCACTCATGCAGAGTGAGTAATAGCTTACTATGGGTTGTGTTCTCTGTGCTGGCCACCGTGCTAAGTGCTGTACAACTATTTTCTCAAGTAATTCTCACGTCAGCCCAAGAAGACAGTGCCACTAACCGCTGCAACATAAAGGAGGGAACTGAAGCACTGAGAGGTGGCACCATGTCCCCAGGTCACACAGCAAGAGCCTTGCAGAGACACTGTTAGAACCCAGGCGGCATGACGTCAGGGGTCTGAGCCTCCCCAGGAAGAGGCAGAGTCTGGACACAGTGAAACTGACCCAGAGTAGCTCAGCCATGTGTGCTCCATTCTAGAAACACTGTGCTGACTTTTTAAGACCATCATTTCTGCATGAGCTTTGTTTCTGTGATTGCAAATAATAACCTACAGAATTTTGAAGGTCAGTGTCCTAGTTCCCACATTTACCTTGGGGCTGTACATTAAAAGAAGGAAAGGAAGGAAGAAATCCCATCTCAGCTGTAATTAGAGATGGAAATAAAACATAACCCTGAAATTTGCTGTTCTCAGCAAGGTGGTTGTCATTCTAAAGCAGGTGTCTTACATGGAATAGATATTTATGGAAAAAGGTATTTATAGAATCGGTGCTGAGCTCACTCATTGTCAAATCTCTGAAAAGAGGGCCCCTGGAGCTTTTGGGAAGTGAAGGTGCTGAGCTATTGACAGAGGGAACGTAATACCTACCTCCTCCCAAATGGTCTTTCTCAGGAACTGTGAGTCACTCAGAGAGAACTCCGCCTGGACTCCAGAAATCCAGCAAGAAGACACTGGAAGGGCAACATGATCTAGGATTTTATCTACCAGTGAGTAAGGGCAGGGTGGGTGCAAGCCTCTGAGTGGAGCAGTGTGGTCTAATGGCTGAAGGTTCAGAAAATTTCTCTCCCAAACCCTGGCTCTGCCATTCCCTTCCTGAGCCTCAGTCTCCTCTTCCATGAAGTGAGGACCACATGTGGAAAATCATATCAAAGGCAATAAAAGCAACTACTTAAAAAAAATTTTTTTTTAGTCGCACCCATGCAGCATGAGAATCTTACTTCCCTGACAAGGGATCAAACCCATGCCCCCTACATTGGGAGTAAAGAGTCTAAACCACTGGGCCACCAGGCAAGTCCCAAAAAGCAGCTGATATTTTAAGTGCCAGCCACCCTCCCCCTCCCCTTTCCAATCAGTATGAAACTTTAAATTGCCTTACTAGACTTGGCACACAAAACTCCACCGGGAAACAGAAACTATATACAGAGCTCATTCAGCGAGTGGGGAAGTATATAAGCAGGAAGAATTGAATGAAGGATATTGACTACGGCAGCGAGCAGAGAAGTCCAGCAGGTTGGTGCACCCCAAGAAATCAGCCACAGCCCAGAGATGGGTGACCAGCCCTGGGTCAGAGAGACAGGGTCAGGGGACACTAGAGTAGAGCTGAAATCACCTAAGGGATGCTGCAGCTCAGAGAAGGTATGGCTACTGGAGATTTGCTCCAGAGACGGGTAGAAATACCCCTGCCGTTTCTTCCCTCCTGCCTTCCACTCTCTCACCAGGGTCTTCCACTATCAGACCCAACATCCTGCAAAGGGGACCCCCTTCTCCCACTCCACCACCATCCTCCTAGCCCTTCAGGGTCAAGGAGGGTAGTTAGGAGGAGGCGGAGGGTACTTAGGAGGAGGCATTCTAACGTCCAGAACCAGGGAAGAAGACAAGGTCGAGCTGGTCAGACCACGCCTTGAGAATTGTGTTCTGATGTGGGGATTGTGCTTAAAGGAGGACCCCAGCAGACACTGGGAGGGATGCGAAGCCACAGATGTGGTTTATCCTGCAGGAGAGTGGCTTTGTGGAGGATAGGGGAACTGCCCCTTCACTTGGGAGGAAGTCCCTCTTACAGCAGATAATGGTGTTCTTTTAAAAAAAAAAAAAGAAAGACTCGGCTGCATTGGGTTTTTGTTGCTGCACACAGGCTTTGTCTAGTTGCAGGGAGCAGGGGTTACTCTTTTTGTCTAATTGCGGTGCATGGGCTTCTCACTGTGGTGACTTTTGTTGTGGCTCACAGGCTCCAGAGGTCAGGCTCAGTAATTGTGGCACTTGGACTTAATTGCTCTGTGGCATGTGGGATCTTCCCAGATCAGGGATCAAACCCACAACCCTTGCATTGGCAAGTGGATTCTTGACCGCTGAACTAGCAGGGAAGTCCTGAAGGTAGTCTTATACGACCCTCCTGGGAGCAGATCTAACCCGGTTATAGGAAGACAGAGTTGGAGTCAATATAAAGATCTTTCTCTTTCATAGAAATTAACACAACATTATAAATCAACTGCACTTCAATTTTCAAAATATATTGATGAAAAAAAAAAGGAGAAGAAGAAAACTCTTTTCTGATGGAACTGAATTTGGCTTTCCTGGGAGGTAGTGAGCTCCCCATCACAGCAAAGGATTTGTGAGAGTTAATTCTTGGTCTAGTGACCGTTGCTATTTTGAACTAGCTTCTACTTTTGACATGACAAAGAAATTTCAGTAACCCAGGGGATCCGGTATTATCAGTTAAACTTTTAAACTTGCTGTGTGAAAACCTGTTTTATTTCCCCTTGGTGTGGTGTGTTTAGTCATTCACAGGCTGTAAGTTTCTCACAGACAGGAAGATGTATGTAGATCCGCCTGACTTTAAGCAAACATAATATGTGAAAATTTTGGTTCTTGGTTCCACTACAAACAAACAAACAAACAAAAAGCTATCATTTAATTTCTTTAAACAATAATTTTCCCTAGGACATTTAAAATATACTTTCAGGGTCAAATAAAAATTTTCCTGAAGTGTTTATTTTATGTTGGCTAAGGGAAACTATTATCCAGAGGAGGTCTATAGAGAGGAATAAATTTTTTTTTTTTATAGAGAGGAATAAATTAATGTGAACAATATGCAAATAAAAAGCCACAATTTTCTGCGGTATTTGTTAAAATAAGCATCTTTTTGGCTTTTAGCACCCCATAACAGCAGCCTGCTGAAGAAGACAATGGCAACCCACTCCAGTACTCTTGCCTGGAAAATCCCTTGGGCAGAGGAGCCTGGTAGGCTGCAGTCTATAGGGTCCTGAAGAGTCAGACACTACTGAGCAACTTCACTTTCACTTTTCACTTTCATGCAATGGAGAAGGAAATGGCAACCCACTCCAGTGTTCTTGCCTGGAGAATCCCAGCGACGGGGGAGCCTGGTGGGCTGCCGTCTATGGGGTCGCACAGAGTCGGACACGACTGATGCGACTTAGCAGCAGCAGCAGCAACAAGTATATGTATATGTTCTTCTTTGAGCACAGGCTGGCTGAAATACACTAGTGTATTTTTTTTAATTGAAGTATAGTCGATTTACAATATTGTGTTAGTTTCAGATGTATAGCAAAGTACTTCAGTTATATTTATATCTACTCTTTTGCAGATTCTTTTCCATTGTAGATTATTATAAGATATTGAATATAGTTACCTGTACCAGATAGTAGGTTCTTGTTTGCCT
Source organism: Bos grunniens (assembly GCF_055505025.1). Lineage (NCBI taxonomy): Eukaryota > Metazoa > Chordata > Mammalia > Artiodactyla > Bovidae > Bos > Bos grunniens. The sequence continues at coordinate 10,962,986 of NC_141182.1, forward strand.
GTTTCATATAGTAGTGCATATCTGTAATCCTAAATCCCTACTTTATCCCTCCTCCCTCTTCCCCCTTTGGTAATTATAAATTTGCTATGCCTGAGTTTATGTTTTGTAATAAGTTCACTTGTTTTATTTTTCAGATTGCAGATCAGTGCGATTACATGGTATTTGTCTTACTCTGATTACTTCACTTAGTATGATAATCTCTAGGTCCATCCACGTTGCTGCAAATGGCATTATTTCATTCTTGTTTATAGCCCTGTATCTTTCTTCTTGCATGGACCTTCTATAACCTTCTACTGTGATTTCCCATTTCCCATTCTTTATGGTGGTTACAGAACCTAAAGAATCTTTCAAAACCGTCGATGTGCAGAATGAACCCTTTACCTGGAGTTCACAGTCCCTTCCACCTTCTCTTCCCTGGTTTCTACAGTTCATTTGATGTCAATTTCCTTAATCAGGGGCTTCAAGTTTTCCCAAGTTTCATTTCAGTTTTCATAGAGACAATATTCTTTCTTTTTACCCTCATGTTTCCATGATTTCTGTAACACTTAATGGAATCAATTATTGATGATAATAAACACAACTGCCATACACAAGTTTGGGAGCAAACACACTCACTCTGCCTAAGGGTAGAGGACAAAGGTGAGGAAGAAGTATGTAGGTGGAGAGTTCAGTATGCACGTGTGTTTCACAGAAGAAATAGGACAAGTTCAGTAACCTAGTGAGTCAGTTTAATGAAAGCTAGTTAAGAGAGTGTCTTTAAAAAATAACTATAAAAATTAAAACTTTGAAACTCAATTAAAGCTTTGAAAAAAATTAAAAGCTTTGAAACTCAAAGTGCCTTTTTGTGTGTGCATTAGCTCATATTACTTGGTCATCCATCATGTGCTCTTTCATTCATTAAATATTCCTTCTGTGATCTCACAATAGTAGACATATTGCTGGCTACAGGCTGATTGGCAGGGTCACTCTATTATGCCCATTTTATTGGTGGGGAGACTGAGGCTCAGCCAGCTGACATTGCCACACACATTTAAGTACAAGTGCCAGGTCTTTTGGTTGTACATCCTCATGTACTTCCTACCATGTAAGACAGACGGTTCAGATTTCTCTTCCCCTTAAACCAGAAGTTCAGGTTCTCCATGTTGACAGTATGAGGGAGAAAGCAGACTATTCTATAAGCCATTTTGGAAAACTGACAGATAAATAGATTGAAAGGCAAATTTTCCCAGTGTTTGGAGTCAGAGTGCTGACAGCAAACAGAAGGCACATTAGATGGATTCTGAAGAGAATTTACTTTTTGAAATAAGTGTGTATGTATATATCTGTGTATGTATTTATTTATTAGGGCTTCCCAGGTGGCTCAGCTGTAAAGAATCTGCCTGCAACGCAGGAGACACAGGAGTTGCAGGTTCAGCCCTGAGTGGGGAATATGCCCTGGAGGAGGAAATGGCAACCCACTCCAGTACTCTTGCTTGAAAAATCCCATGGACAGAGAAGCCTGGTGGGCTACAGTCCACGCAGTCGCAGAGTCGGGCATGACTGAGCATGAGAATACATTTATTTATTTGGCTGCACTGGGTCTTAGTAGGGACACTCAGGATCTGCAATCTTCATTGCAGCATGCAGGGTCCCTTTTTTAAAATTAATTATAGTTTTGGTTGCACAAGGTCTTCATTGCTGCATGTGGGCTTTAGTTGCGGTGAGCAGGGGGCTACTCCCTAGTTGCAGTGCATGGGCTTCTCATTTCGATAGCTTCTCTTCTTGTGGAGCACAGACTCTAGGGTGTGCGGGCTTCAGTAGTTTAAGCACAGGGGCTCAGGAGTTGTGGCTTCATACTGTATGTAGGATCCATTAGTTGCACGTGTGGGATCTAGTTCCCTAACCAGGGATCTAACCCGGGACACCTGCATTGGGAGTGCAGAGTCCTAGCCACTGTACCAGTAGGGAAGTCCCTGAAGAGAATCTAGGGACTACAGGAAGTTCCCCACCTTTCTCCTCTTGCCCTCCTGTCTCCATCTGGTGCCTCCCACTGGTTCAACCCAATAGGAAGTCACAGGGGAGAGAGCCCAGGTGATGCCTTCCATCAAGGTCAGACTTCTAGGACACAGAGAAGGTGAAGAATGAATCTGAGCACAAGCAGATGGGTAACAACCAGAGCCCACCCTGCTTGCCAATTGGCATCACTGATATAATTCTTTTTTCCTTTATGGTGTTAAGAATTCTCTGAGACTGATTCAGAAGGAAGGGGCAGGGGAAGGACATTCCAGCCAGGGCTGTATTGGTACCAGCCCACCAAGGGGGTCAGAGGGAGAGGGTAGGGGCAAGGTCCTAGAGTAGACACAGGGAACTGTATTCAATATTCTGTGATAAACCATAATGGAAAAGAATGTATATACACATATAACTGAACTGCTGTGCTGTACAGCAGAAGTTAATACAACATTATAAGTCAACTATACTTCAATAAAATAATACATACATATATACACAGGTAAAGCTACTTCAACCACACTAGCCAGGCACCCAGCTCACTGCCAAAGGGTTTCTGTTCTCATAGAGTCCAGCTTCCCCTGCATGGACCCCTGCAAGCACCCCATGTCCAGCCAACCAGAGTTCCTCCTCAACTGTCCACTGCTTCACTCCTCCGGGTCTTTGCACATGCAGTTTCCTCTGCCTGAGACCCCCTTCACCACTCTCATCTGCCTAGAATCTCCCACTTACCCTTTCAAACACAGCTCAGGTGTCACTGCCCCACAGTTTTAAGTCATGCACAGAAAAGCTTTATCTCAGGGGTGTCAGGGAAGTTTAGCATTTGAAAAAAAAAATGTTCATTCCTGGAATTAACCATGCCAACAGAGCAAAAAAAGAGCAAAAAAAAAAAAAAAACTCTCTGGGGATCTGGAGATGTATGTGTGAATGAAAATATCAGTGAGCCAGTATCACACACAGGTCATCATGCTAAGCCCTCTCCATGGAAGGGGAGGCAGGTAGACAGACTCTACTGCCTCACTGTAAACCTCATTCCTCAGAGGAGGAAAGTAAGGTACAGACAGGCTGAGCAATTTGCCCAAGGTCACACAGCTGGCAAGTGGTAGAAGCGAGGGCTGAAGTCTGGTATCTTCACACCACATGCTGTAACTACGTGGCATACTGAATGAATGACTGAATGAATGCAACCACCAGAACCAAAATGATGGTTGACCCAGAGAGACGACAGCCCTGCTGAGTCAGGGTGGGCTGCCCAGGTCAGTCCCTGCAGTGGGGGAGAACAAGAGCAGGGACAGGCAGTTCAAAGATGGAGAAGGATGACACCCCCTCCCATGGAGCAGACCCTTCCCTGGGGACCTAGTGTTCCTCCTCCCCTGGGTCCCGACGGCTGGGGGCCAGCCTCCACCCGCCCCTTATCTCACTATATTACAACTGCGAGTTCATGTGTCTCTCTCCAACTTTGGATGTCAGGCCCGGTTTCACTCAAACTTTTCTGGCCAGGACTGTTTGTCCACCTAGGGACAATCCACTTTTCTTGAATAAAGGAGACAAACGATATTCAAGACTGCAGGAGCCCTGGTGAGAAGACGGCCAGACCCCACTCCAAGAAGCAGTGGAGCAAGGAGCCAGTTGCTGGCAGGAGGTCAAAGCAGGACCAGCTGCTTGGCTGACAAGGTATCAACCAGGCACTTGCTCTTTTCCCTAAGAAGAGTCAGGCTTGGGCCTGAAGTCTGAGCTTGAACTCTATAGACAGAAACTAAGGGGTCCTGCAGCTCACGGGGGAGCTTGGAAGAGATGTTGAAAAGGATGTATCTGAGAGTGCTGCTCCGTGCTGTTCCTAGAATCCCATCAGTACCTCAGGGCTCAGTGGGAAAGTGCTGTGATCAATTAGCAATATCCGCCATGCGTACTCTACCACCAGATGTAGAGGTATGCATGCTCTCTGTTTACCATCAGGTGGCAGGGCTGTGGGAGAAGGGGCTGGGCAGATTAGTAGTCATAACAGAATGAACGGTTCTCAAGAACTTGGAATGTGCCCTGTTAAATGCTTTGCCTGTTCTATTTTATTTAATCCTCAAGATAACTCTCAGAGATAAGGGACTTTGGCCCCACCCCTATGGCAGCTCTATGAGAGTCACAATTTTACCTACTTGTATATTTTTTCATATTTATTTATTTATTTGGCCTCGCTAGGTCTTAGTTGTGGCACATGGGATCTTTAGTTGGGGCATACACACACTTAGGTGCGGCCTGTAGGACCTAGTTCCCTGACCAGGGATCGAACCCAGGCCTCCTGCATTGGGAGCGTGGAGTCTTGGTCACTGGACCACCAGGGAAGTCCCACCATTTTATTTACCTGTGTTTAGCGCTATATCCGCAGCACCTAAAAGAGTACCTGGCATATGGCTGGCACTCGAAAAGTATTTGCTATTGAGTAGATGAACTCCCATTTTGAAGATGAGGAAACTGAGGCCCAGAGAGACAAGCAACTTACTCAAAGTCATACAGTTAATGAGAGGTCCTCTAGGGCAGCATCTCTGGAATGTTCTGAGAAGTGGCATTGTTCTATAATCTGTGCTATGCACTAGCTACAGGTGACTAGTCAGGACGCGACATGGAGGTAAGGCAACTGAGAAAGTGCATTTTAAATTTCATGTAATTCTAACTAATTAAAATAGAAATGGCCCAGCACAGCTCTAGAGCTTGAGAGTTCAACCACCCTAGACCGATACCAAACACCAGGTCCAGGTTTTCCAAGTCAAATGAAAACACTGAGAGTTTTTTCAGTTATAATCCTATCAGGAAGGGCAGGGGTGTAGCAGTGAATGAATCACAAGTAATTGTATTACTTATGTGGCTCTCCTGGCCACACAGTTTTGCGAAGGCTTTTATCCACGCGCTGGGTTTCACACGAGAGGCTTGAAGACTCCATGGGAGACGTGGCTAGTCAGGGTTACCTGCTGACCTTGGACCACAGCCAGCTGTGCAACCCTGAAATGCCAAGCATTTCATTTTCACAGCTGGCAAACAGGGAACCATGGCAAACAGAGTCAAGCTGTGGGCCAGGCCAGCTTCCTTAGAAACCTCAGCAGTAAGTGACCAGCAGTTCTGACCTGACAGGTCCCAAGACAGCATCAGCTCCAGGAGAAGCCGTGATACGCAGGAAGCTTTGTGTACATTTAGCGCCTTATATCTGCCTCCCCTCCCCTCTTCTCTCTACCCCTCTTAGGGGCTGGCCTCTTCCTTTCCCTCTAGTCATGAAACAAGATGATCTTGAGAAAGCGCCTGAAGCTGATGAATGAATGCTAAGGTGTCAATGACTCATAGAATCCATTTTCAAATGATTTCTATTTTAACAGGAAACAAAGTCTTCAGCTAAGGAAGAGTTTTCTAACTGGTAGACAGGCATCATCAACAAAAGTTCAAATTTATGGAGCTTTGTTCATGGGGTTTTATGCTTCCCTGGTGGCTCAGATGGTAAAGAATCTGCCTGCACTGCAGAAAACCCGTGTTTGATCCCTGGGTTGGGAAAATCCCCTGGAGAAGGAAATGGCAATCCACTCCAGTATTCTTGCCTGGAAAATCCTGTGGACAGATGAGCCTGACGGGTTACAGTCCATGGGTCAGAAAGAGTCAGACACAACTGAGCGACTAACATGCATGGGGCACTGATGGAAGTAGTCAGCATGTATTAATTCATTTATTATTCATTCATTCATTATATCATTCATTCATCATGTATTAATTTGTCAACACCACGAAAGGAACAAAGGCTACCCCATTTGGAGGTGGGAAACGGAGGCACACAGTGCAGCTGGTCCAGTTGGCACCGCGCCAGGGCCCAAATCCAGGCACAGCTGGGGAGGCAAGTTCTGCGGAGAAGGAAGCAGGAAGCAGAAATGCCAACTGAGGGGAAGAAAGTCTTTTCTCTTTTAATCTGAGATTAGGGACGACCAAGGCCTGGGCCAGCAAACCTCTGTGGCTTCACCCATTTACTGGTCTGTTGCTTCTTACCCTCCAATCTAAACAGTTACAAATTTACTGGAGGGACTGAGCCAAGAATTCCACTTGCAGACGTGATCCAGGGTGGCCCCCAGGCTGGCTCACTTATGCTGGGCTGCAATTTTTCTAGATTACTCAGCCTTTGGGAGGAAAGCTGGGCCAAGGACAAACCTCTGGTGAGAACAGAGTGTTTAGAGAGCTGCCTGCCTCCTCCTTCCCTCCTCCTCCAAGAGACTCAGGGACCTGGAGGCTCCCTGGGGAGCTAGGGCTGCAGCTGCAAGGAACAGTTCTCCTAGGCCTCACTCCATCCCCAACACCACCTCCCTCCCTATCCCTCCCACCCGCCCCCCACCCCAGGCCCAGCTGTTCTTGAGACAGGGCTGGCAGTTCACTGACACCTCTCCAAAGGGCCTGCACCACACAGAATCACGTGCATGCATCCGTGAACACAGGCATGCAAAAAACACAGGGCTGCTCTACACTTAGGTACTGACAGCTGTTCTCCTCAGGTGGGTAATGTTTTCCCTTTTGTGCTTGTCCCTTTTGATACTGAGTACTTCCTTAGTTTTTATTTATTTTTTAAATTTTGTTTGTGCTCTGCGGCTTGTGGGATCTTAGCTCCCCAACCAAGAATCGAACCTGCTCCATGGCATGAAAGTGCCGTGTCCTAACCACTGGACCGCTGGGGAAATCCCAATCCACCCTTATTAACTGTACAATTCAGTGGTTTTTCATCTATTCAGAGTTGTTCAATCATTATTATGACCGAATTTCAGAACATTTTTTGTCACACTCCTGCCCAAAAACATCCCTTAACAGCCACACTATTTCCCTCAACATCCCAGCCCTGAGTAACCACTAATTTCCTTTCTGTCTCTATGGATTGGCCTGTTCTGGACATTTCATATAAATGGACTCATACAATTCCCGTTCTTCTGTGTCTTTCACTTAGAATAATGTTTTCAAGGTTCATTCAGGCTGTAGCGTAAGTTTGACAATGATAGATCTGTGGTGGTTAAAGCTCATTTATTCCTCAAACACGTAGTTAAGAGGCTACCAGGTGCCCGCCTTGGGGCTGGCAGCAAACCCTGCCCCGGCGGGTTTCCAGTCAGGGAGAGAGAAGAGTAAGTCGACTGAACAAGGAATGATTGAGAAGAATTAGACGGAGGTAAGCACAGAGCTCGGAGAAGGCAATGGCAACCCACTCCAGTACTCTTGCCTGGCAAATCCCATGGACGGAGGAGCCTGGAAGGCTGCATGCAATCCATGGGGTCGCGAGGAGTCGGACACGACTGTGCGACTTCACTTTCACTTTCATGCACTGGAGAAGGAAATGGCAACCCACTCCAGTGTTCTTGCCTGGAGAATCCCAGGGACGGGGGAGCCTGGTGGGCTGTCTATGGGGTCGCACAGAGTCGGACATGACTGAAGCGACTTAGCAGCAGCAGCAGCAAGCACAGAGCTGTTTGGTAGTGAAGAGAGGAATGGTGACTTTAACACAGGGGGCCAGCGAAGGCCTCGCTGTAAGTGAACGCAATGCGGCCGGCCGAACTAAGGTTGGAGGAAGTTGAAGGTGCGAAGGTGCCCCCGCGATGCCCCCTCTCAGCACTCAGGTCCCCCAGGCCCGCGACCTCGCCTGTCTGGTCCACGCCGTGTCCCTGCGCCTGGGACGGCGGTCGACACCCAGGAGGCGGTCGCGATGCTTGACTCTTGAGTGGCCCGCCGGGGCCGCCAGTGAGGCCCCGGGTCGAGGGGGTGTGCGGGCCGAGGGGTGGGCGAGGACCCCACGCAGGCCCGGACCCCGCACAGACCCCGCCCCAGCGCAGGCCCCGCCCCGCGCAGGCTCCGCCCCCGCGCCGCCTGCGCCCACCGGCTCCCGGCCGCCGCCATTGGCTGCGCGCGCCCCCGCCCTCGGCCTCGCACTTCCTGGCGGAGCCATGGCCGCGCTCCCGGCCGGCCCGCGGGCTCCGGCGCTCCGGCCCCGCCGCCCCGCCCGCTCGGCCCCGCCGCCGGGGGTCCCCGCGCCGCGCCAGTAGCGTGCCCTCCCAGGTGGGCCTCCGCGCGCGCCCTGCTCCTGCGCTGGCCGGGGCGGGAGCCGCGCGCCTTCCGGGGGCCGGGGCAGGGGGCGGGCCTGCTTCTGGAGGGTCGCCGGCGCCGCGGTTCCGCCCGCGGGAGCCCTTTGTGCTCGGCGGAGCGCCGGTGAGGACCGCAGGGCTAGGGGCGGGCCCCGAGGCTCGGGGCTGGGGAGGGGGCCGCCGCCCCCACAGGTGGGACAGGTACGGCCTGCGCGGCGGCGCGCGGCCCAGGTGGGCGAGCGTCCCCGCGTCCCGCCGCCGGCGCCTTCCCCGCTCTGCGCCCTCCCCAGCCTCGCGGCCGGCGCGAGCCCGCCCGGGCGGCTGTTGTGCCGGCTGTTCCGCCTAGCGGTGCCGTGTCCGAGGAAGCCACGGCGGTGTCCGCCGAGAGCCGGGACCGGTGAGTGCGGGCGGGCGTCCGGGTCCACCTCCACCTCCACGACGCGGTTTCCCCCACCTCCCGAGCGCCGCGGTCCGGCAGGTTTCAGGCCTGAAACCCGGGCTCCCTGGGGACCCTGCCGGCCGCCCGGACGTGGCCTCTGTTCCGTGTTTAGTAAAAAGACCTCTCAGCGCCTCACTGGGTATCGCCACCGTCCCTGCGGATGGCCTTGACCCCTCACCTGCTTGCAGAAAGCACAGGAGGCAGCTGACACCCACACTCCTGGAGCAGCTGGGCCCCCGAACCGCTTGCCCGCAGACAAAAGGGAGCCTCCTCACGGGGAAAACTCTCTCTAGAAACGTTGGCCTAGAAAACAAAGCTTTTAGCACTGAAGGCAGACCTGAGACCTGGCTGGCTGCCTCGGGTGGTGGAGACGGTGTGCTGCGGGTGACCTTGGGCGGGCCCCACGGCCGCCTGAGCCTGGGCATCAGGAGCGGCGGTGACACCTGTCTCGGAGGGTGAAGGTGAAACAAGGAAGTCAGGGATGAAGAGTAGGATGGCTGCTGGTGTCCTTCCTTTCCGTCTCTGAGCCCCCAGCATCCTAGGGGCAGTCAGAAAGGATTGGGGGGAGGGCTACAGCTGGTCTTTGTCACAAAGTTGCTAATTTGCCGAGAGAAATCTACTTATCCCTTCGTTTCCCCCAGGAAACTGGCAGGGTAGACTGCACCAGGATCGCTTCCCCAACCCATTCCCCCACATCACTGGAGCCCCCTCTTGTTTTCCGTGATTGTCTTAACAGAGCGCTGGACTCCTTATTGCACTGTTACTTATTAGCAAAAGCTGACTCTTCTCAACTCGGATAGCAGGGGATAGATCCCTCTGTAAACCCTCTGTCCCAGGATATGACTTGTGCCCATGTTGCTGGCTTAATCCTTCCTCCCTGTGCGCCCATCTTCCGAGGTCCCCCGGAGCCGGCTCTGTGCTCTTAGTGAGTTGCTTGACATTTCAAAAACTGGAAGAAGCCTGTCATGGTGTGGGTGCACCAGCCTTTGCCATAGACTCCACCACGAAGTGTGTAGAAAGGTTAAATTGCTTGTTCAAGTTGATCTTGGATGTTCCAGGCAGGACATAACCCCATCCCCTCTCCCATTCTCTCACAGAGGTTTCCTGCCTGTGGGTATTTGTTTAATGGCCAGGTGGAGTAGCCTAGGGCTTGAGAGCATGCAAGCCTCCTTACCTTGGAATCCTGACTCTGCTGCTGCTTCCTGAGTGTGAAGCTGAGCAAGTTCCTTCCCCTCGCTGCGACAGCTTCCTCCTCTGTAAACTGAGGGTAATAATAGTGCTGGCCTCCTGGTGATGTTGTGGGGCTTAAATCAGTGAGACAAAGAAAACAAGACAGTGCCTGTGGCCAGAGCATATTTTATACGTGGTAGTCGTCACTGAACCGTATCCTGAACGTCACAGAATTTTACAAGGGTGAGACTCAGCCTAGGCCCCATTCAAGTGCCCATGTCTGTCCAGTTTTGAAGCTGAACAGATTCAGCTTTGATTGCCAGCCATTCACTAGCTTTGTGTGACCTTGAGCTCAACATCGTCATCTGTGAAATGGGTTAAGTGACGTCAGCTTGGTCAAGCCGGGTGGAAGGTTACTATGATGGCAGGTGTCAGTCCCTTAACTTGGTCCCAGGGTCATAGTCTGGGTTCTGAAATGACAACTGTTGATACTGTGGTCTTGATCTATTGCAAAGACGGCCTTCTGATCAAACATCCAAAGGTAGGTGTTTGTAGGTGAGCTGAGAGACAAGACGTGGTGGGACTTTAGGTGAGAAGGGAACGCTTACTACGTGTTCTGTCTGATTTGAACACCCGAATGTTTTCAGCACTCAGCGTGACAGAGTGCTTGGAAGTACAGTGTTCTCTCTCTCTTCCCTCCCTTCGCTCTTGCTGTCACTGACACCTGCCAGCAGAGCCTGCGATTTGTGAATGACCTCGAGTTATTACTACATGCTCAGAAACCCCGTTCTTGTCGTAGGGCTGCGATCTCGTTTATGATGGAGGGAAGCCGGCAGACGCGAGTGTCTCGGCCGTACAAGATCAGCGAGTCCTCAAAGGTCTGTGAACGGGTCACTGTGCCGATTGCCCAAGAAGCGTGAGGGTTTTCTAACAAGCTCATTCTCATTGTACAGGCTGATTTTCTATTCTTGGCATTGGTGTTAATCTCCTTAACGGTGACTAGAGGCGGCACAGGCAAGGAGTGGAAAAATCATAAAATCAGAGAGAGCGGGGGTTGAAGGGAGTGGTGGATGTTAGAAACACAACTGGACTCCTTTATCCTGCACTTCGACCCTGAGAGGTGTACAGGACAGGGTGGATGCCATGGGATTCCTGTTTCCACCTGAGGCTCCAAAGATGTCTGTCAAGAAGCCAGCCCCCAGCCTTATAGTGGGGGCAGCACTTGGCATACCTGATGTGAAGGGCCAGAGCCTTTCCTGATCGTGACCTTCTGGGACCCTAGGAGTGAGTGAGGGTGGGCCCCCAGGGCGCTGCTACCTACCTGTGTCACACTGACTGCATCAGACATGTCTTGGGAAGGGGGGAGGAGGCAGGTGTCTCATTGGAAGTACATGTACCCAGCCCCACCCCAGACCTGCTAAATTAAAGTCTGGGAGCAGGACCTGGTATTCTGTAACCTTTAGCAGACTCCTCAGGTGACTTGGAGTGGCCCTTGTCCCCACAGCCGCTGTAGATGAGGTTCAGGGGACCAATTTGTGGGACAGTCCCCATTTATACCTGTCTATTTATAAATATCAATAGCGTCCTTTTCTTTAAAAGTCTCCCGTTTTGACGATTAAATGTCATGGTTGGACTATATCATGCATTCTCCATGGGGCTGACATTGCTCATAAGGGGTGAGCTTGGGGGTGTGGAAAGAATTTTACTCTTTCAAAGTAAATATAATACATGCCCAAATATATAGACTGTATATTGTGTGTTTAAATGACATAGCAAGCTGTTAGGGAAAAAATATCTTAAAAGCAGACAAATGAAGAAAGATGAAGAAATACCATTTTAGATAAAGGGAGCTGCGAGCAACTTATAGAAGAGGACAAAAAGAGGAATGAGGTTCAACAGATGTGTGAAAAAGAAAAATGGGGTGTAATTTTCAGGGAAGGCTGATCCCCCTGAGAACTCTCCTGTTTCCATTTGAGCCGACTGAGAAGGCCCTTGCCAAGCCTGGCTTTATCTGCTGTGAAAACCCAGAAAGGTCTCACTGCTGCCTCAAAGGGGCTTTGTTTCGGAGCTTGGCTGCCGAGACAGCGTAGCTTTCTAAGTTCGACAGCGCTAGAAACCTTTGTCCCTTCAAGCCAGATTCTGAGCCTGTTTCTCTTTGAATTGAAGCTTTCAGGAATAGGCTTCTTTATCCCTTGGCTTGTTGTATTTATGTTCCTAACATTTCATACTTAGCAAGCGCCCAAATCATAACGTGCCCTTGAATTTCTAGACATTCATCACACCCGTGTGGCCAAAACCTGGATAAGTTAAAAAGAATATCACCAGACCCCTCCGGGTCCCTGCAGTAGGGAGAGCCACTCTCCCAGCTTTCAGCAGTTTCACCTGCCCTTGAACTTGTATGAATGGAGTCGGGGGTGGCTGTGTGTGCCTGCTCCTTGCTCTCGTTGGCCTGCTTCGGAGGGTCACCCCAGTTACCGCTTGTGGTGGTACACCTTGCCTGTCTCAGATCAATGGAGCCTTCCGTTCTGTGGCTGCCGCTGCTCATTTATCTACTCTAAAATATGTCGATCCAATTTGATGCTGAATTTTTTATTCTTTAATGTTTGTTTATTTTGGCTGTGCCACGTGGCTTGTGGGACCTTAGTCCCCCGACCAGAGATTGAACCCGCACCCTGTGCAGTGGAAGTGACTGGAGTCCTAACCACTGGACCACCAGGGAAGTCCCTGAATTCTTTTTTAGTATAAGGTGCCCCATACCTCAGGTTCCCTGGTGGCTCAGCGGTAGAGAGTCCACCTGCCAACTCAGGACACACAGGTTTGATCGCTGGGTTGGGAAGATCCCCTGGAGGAGGAAATGGCAACCTATTCTAGTATTCTGGCCTGGAAAATCCCATGGACAGAGGAGCCTGGCGGGCTACAGTCTATGGGGTTGCAGAGTCGGACACGACCTCACAACTAAACAACAACATCCCCATACCTGCTCCTTTCTGCCCAGCATTAGACCCTGAGTACCTGTGTTTCTTTCCCTTGCCTAGCCTTTGGTGAAGGTGCTAAAATAAGAAATGAAGGGATGAACAGGGTTAATGTCATGGGAGAAAGTCGAAGGTCAGAGTTTCTAAACTATGTGAAGTGCTGCAACTCAGTTACTGATGACCCTTTAAAGTCGGGAAGTCACGGTTGTCTCTTTTTAGTTGTTGTCTCTGCTGCTACACTAAACATGTGGAAACAGGCTGTGGTGGAGACCCAGGTGCAGAACTAAACGAGCCCACCTAGCCTGGAGGCCCAGCTGTAGAAGCAGTGAAGCCGTCTCTGCCCTGCCTGCCTGCCGCAGATGGCCCCATGGAAACTCTCCTCCGGGGCTCTCCCTATCCTTGCCCCTCCTCAGGGCTGTTTCCTTTTCACGCCGCAGCTAGGGGCCTGTGTACCCCTATTTACCTGTGATAGTTCCAGTGCCCCTGCCAGCTTGGAAGCAACCAGGAGACCAGGGTGGGCTCAGAGCCCACCTGAGGCCCCTCACTTGCTTCTCAAGGACACTAGCCTTCACTGTCACTCGATAGCCCGCTCCTGTGGTGCCTTTTTATTTCCTTCAGTCTGCACCCAAGAGGGGCCCCAGGCCAGCTTGTGCTGGAGCCCAGACCTTTCCTGCTCAATTATAAGCCAAAACCAGGCCAGCCCAGCGCTCTCTGGATAACCAGAATAGGCAGAAATATCCATGTGTGAACCTCCAAGAAGCCACCCTGTAATGTCAGGCAGGAGAGCCTGGCTCTGTGGACTTGAAAGAGAAGGGAGCTGTAGGGATTGGCTGCATGGTGTCCTCAGAATGTGAGGATGTTGCCTGAGACTCGGTGTGGATGGAGCCATGGATGTTGGAACTGGCTGGACGGGAAGGACCACAGGGAAATAAAGTGGCCCGTTACTGGTGCATTGGAGGTGGTAGAGAGCAGATTTGGAAGGGAAGGAAAAACCAAGCCCGAGCCATAGAACACACGTTGAGAAGTAACCTCTAGGGACCTGTGTGCAAGTCAGCCAGCTGCTTGCACCTGCCCAGCCTCACCACCCCCACCACACATCAGACTTAATGCCTAGCCCTTTTTCCCAATCACCCTTGAATCTCCCTGCTGATGTTTCTGAGTGGTCCGTTTTCTCATATGTTGAATCATCTTGTTGTTTTTATAGGGAGTAAATAGAGCAGTGTGAAATATCCTGATTATTCCGTCCAGGATTTAGAAACTGTTATCTAAAGTCTGAGTTTTCTTTGTATCTTTAAAAGCCCAGGGCAGGCAGACAACAGTCGGTCAATGTCCACCAACCTGAATGTATTGAATTAACTCCTATTAATTATTCCTATCAATTGATTTGTTAATTCCTGTGTAGCATGGTGATTAAAGGTTTGGGCTCTGAAATCAGATCTAGTTTCAAATCCCAGCCCTGCCTCTCAGTCACTGTGGGATTTTGGACAGATTTTGCAGTCTTTCTGAGCCTGACTTTTCCTCATCTGGAAATATAATTGACACTCCCTTGGAGGGTTCCCATGATGCTCGAACAAGAGCGTGCAGTCACGTGTACAGGGCCATGTGTAGCATAGTGTTGCTGCAGTTTACATACATTTCTTTTAACCCTGGCCGTGACTGCTGAAGCCATGTTTCTGAGAGTAAGTTCCCCAGGCACGTTAGTCTCTGGGTCCCGTGACCTTGTTGGATGGTCTCGTAGCCTAAGTGTCGGCACTGCGCCTTCGTGGGGACTGAGGGGCCCAGCAGGTGACTCTGCTGCCGCTCCCCTGGGGCCAGCTCTGTGCCAGGTTCTGTCTCATGACCCCCACAAACCTGGGTGATAAACAGACTCAGCCTCACTTGTGAGACCAGGAACGGAGGCTCAGAGGCTGCTCGAGACTCAGAGGCTGCAGAGCTGGGGCTCCACCAGCTCCCGTCCCACCAGAGAGGCTCCACCCCACATAACTTCACCCTCCCCACGGGACAGCGTTTGCAAACCTCTGCCATGACACACACTTGCTGAGAAGGAAACAGAGATGGGAAAGGAGGGAACGAAGAACACTTTGGGGAATTCTGTTTATAAAGGAGGAAGAGAGGGGGAGAATGAAAGGAAAAAAGAAAGGTTGAGTAAATTTTATTTGTAAAGAAATGGAACTGAAAGTTGCTCAGTCGTGTCTGACTCTTTGCGACCCCATGGACTGTAGCCCACCAGGTTCCTCTGCCCATGGGATTCTCCAGGCAAGAATACTGGAGTGGGTTGCCATGCCCTCCTCCAGGGGAATCTTCCTGACCCAGAGATCAAACCCGGGTCTCACGCATTGCAGGCAGATTGATTACCATCTCAGCCACCAGGGAAGCCCAATACAAGTACATAGCCACACACACACACAGTGAAACACCCTTACTTCTGCGAGGTACTCTGGCACTCTGTTTCCCGTTCTCTCTCATTCTGCTGTATGCTAAACGCTGGTCGGGTGGTGCTAGGTGGGTCCGAGGCCCCCTCCCCTCCTGACAGGCGCTCTCGCCGCTGCAGGTGTACCGCTGGGCCGAGCACTCGGGCACAGTGCTGCAGCGGCTGAATGAGCAGCGCCTGCGCGGCCTCTTCTGCGACGTGGTCCTGGTGGCCGATGAGCAGCGCCTGCCGGCCCACCGCAACCTGCTGGCCGTGTGCAGCGACTACTTCAACTCCATGTTCACCCTGGGCATGCGCGAGGCCTTCCAGAAGGAGGTGGAGCTGATCGGCGCCTCCTACATCGGGCTCAAGGCCGTGGTGGACTTCCTGTACGGCGGGGAGCTGGTGCTGGACGGCGGCAACATCGACTACGTGCTGGAGACGGCCCACCTGCTGCAGATCTGGACTGCGGTGGACTTCTGCTGCGAGTACCTGGAGCAGGAGGTGAGCGAGGACAACTACCTGTACCTGCAGGAGCTGGCCTCCATCTACAGCCTCAAGCGGCTGGACGCCTTCATCGACAGCTTCATCCTCAGCCGCTTCGGCACGCTGTCCTTCACGCCCGCCTTTCTGCAGAACATCTCCATGCAGAAGCTGTGCGCCTACCTGGGCAGCAGCGAGGTGCAGCGGGAGTGTGAGCACGACCTGCTGCAGGCCGCCCTGCAGTGGCTGACGCAGCAGCCCGAGCGCGAGGCCCATGCCTATCAGGTGCTGGAGAACATCCACTTCCCGCTCATCCCCAAGAACGACCTGCTGCACCGCGTCAAGCCCGCCGTGTGCTCGCTGCTGCCGCGCGAGGCCAACTGCGAGGGCTTCATCGAGGAGGCCGTGCGCTACCACAACAGCCTGGCGGCCCAGCCCGTCATGCAGACCAAGCGCACGGCCCTCCGCACCACCCAGGAGTGCCTGCTCTTTGTGGGCGGCGAGGTCTCCGAGCGGTGTCTGGAGCTCAGCGACGACACCTGCTACCTGGACGCCCAGAGTGAGCAGTGGGTCAAGGAGACGCCCCTGCCGGCCCGGCGGAGCCACCACTGCGTCGCTGTGCTGGGGGGGTTCATCTTCATCGCCGGCGGCAGCTTCTCACGGGACAACGGAGGGGATGCGGCCTCCAATCTCCTTTATAGGTATGACCCCCGCTGTAAACAGTGGATCAAGGTGAGATTAAAGCCAGATTATTTCTTTACTCTTGAGGACTTTCGATCTTCTTAACCTTAGTCTTGACTGCCCCCTCACTCCCTTCTCTCAGGCCTGGACAGCCGTCCTGCTTCTGAACTAGGTGTGATGATAAGATGACGAGCCCCATCACAGCCCCCTGCCTGGTTGGGGGCACTGAGGGCTGACTGGCCACCTTCTGCAGGGATGGGCCACGCCCAGGGCACTGCTGCCCCGTAGAACTCTGCACCCGCAGAACAGTTCTGTGTCTGTGCCATCCAGCAGTAGCCACCGGCCACATGTGGCAGTTGAGGGCTTGAAGTGTGGCCCATGGGACCGAAGAACTGAGTTTTCAGTTTTATTTCATTGTCACGTGTTTAAACGTGAGTGTGAATGGCCGTGCGAGGCTAGTGGCTACCATCCCTGATGGCACTGGTCTGGAGACTTGACCCATACTTCTGACAGCCTCCCCACGTCTCGGAGTCTCCGCCAAGCTCCTCTTTGGGACAGGTTTGGAGGTGCTTCAGGGAGGCTGCGAAGGCTCATGTCTCGTAGGAGCCATGGCCCCTTGGAAGGTGTGGTGGCTCATGCTGGGAAGGGGCTGGGTCTTGGTATCAGACCCAGGTTCACGGCCCAGCTTGGCAAATTGTAGTTGAGAGTTTCAGGCTGGCTCCACGCCCGCTCCAAATCTCAGCTTCTCCCTCTGGAAGCGGGTGGTGGGATGTTGACCTCCCAGGGTTGTGGTTGTAGCTCACATTGTTGGGGGGTTGGGGTTGTGCTCCTTTCCTCCCCAGAACCACAGCACCACTCACGAGAGTCTGTCCCAGTCTTCATACTCACCTCAGTCTCCTGACCTAACTTGGAGGTTTCCTGAGCTCAAGGTTCAGAAGGGACTCAGATGACTTTTCTCTTTTATTCTCAAAAATCTAAAACCAACCACTCTGTAAGTCTTGCCACAAGAAGGAGGCTCCCAGCCTAGAAGGCTGGCCTCCATACCTTCATAGCAGTGGCAGCCTAACCATATAGTCTGCTGTGGAACCGTGTTCATTCGAATGTCCTGCTTGTCTTTAAAAAGGAAAAAAGAAGCTCGGGTCTCCTGTTGCTAATTTACTACTTTTTAAAATACCTGATTGTGGGGGGCAAGGGGAAAGGTGAACTTACATTTCAGGAAACCAATCCATCAGTGGCTGGGACCCGTGTGTCCTGCAGAATTCTAGTCCAGACAGGTTTGGCCAGACAGGTTTGGGGAAGTGAATTCTCCATGCCCCTCATAGGGATTCATGAGGTCTTGAGGGCCCCACCCAAAGAGCCCCCCTTTCTTCTTCCAGTTTGGCTCCCTTCCCCAGACTCAGGTGGCCTCTGCCTCACCTGGGCTGTGTCTTCCATGGAGCATGCTGGGGACACAGTGCTGGGTGTTGATGCTGACCCAGGTTTGGGAATGGGGAAGTACAGGCGTGTCGCCTCCACAGGTGGCCTCCATGAACCAGCGCCGTGTGGATTTCTACCTGGCCTCCATCGAGGACATGCTGGTGGCCGTCGGCGGCCGAAATGAGAACGGAGCACTCTCCTCGGTAGAGACCTACAGCCCAAAGACCGACTCCTGGTCCTATGTAGCCGGCCTGCCAAGGTGATTGGGGTTTGGGGGCAGATCTACAGACGCCGAGGCTCCGGGGTGGCAGTTGAGCCCACCTGCCTTTCTGGGTATCTTGGCCTCCAATTCCAGGCAGAGTCTCCTGGCTTGTGAACAGCAGCATGAGGAGCAGAGGGCGTAGTGGCGGCATGTCAGGGCGCCTGTTGGGGGCTGCCCGAGTACTCCGTTTGCAAGTCTCCTCACTGCCTGAGTTTCAGGGAGTGGGTGCTGGGTTCAGGGGGTGAGAGATTCACTGAAAACCTCTCAGCTTTGGGCAGGAGGAGTTCAGGGGGTGGGGGTCGTCTGTGCTCCATCTGACTTGAGCAGGTGTCCCCACCCTGTGCTGTCTCTGCTGCTTCGTCTGTGAAGGGGGCGTGATGACTATCCCACCCTTTCCAGATGTCCATTCACTGCGTTTATCGTCACGGGCTTAGCAGAGGGGACTTGTTTATCTGACCAGCCCCCTGCGATCGAACCTGCAGGTGCACCCTCTGAAGCAGGCTTGCTGTGGACTTGTGTCTAGGGGACTTGGTCCCTGGAAGTTAGAAGAGGATGTGGGGTGAGCGTCTGGGTGTGGATCCCAGCTCCTCCACTGAGCCACCAGGGAAGCCCTACCTGGACACCTGTGAATAAGATGAGTAGACAGTCATGATAGTAGCTACTGATGACCGTGTGCCAGCCTGGGCCTCGTGCTTCACGTGATGAGTTGAGTCCCTTGATCCCCAAAATAACTAGCAGGGTGGATTGTAACCCACGTAGTTTATCACCCAGAACCAGATGACCGTGGTTGAGGAAGCCGACCGATGAAATCTTGACCTTGTCCTAGGCAAGCCCTGAGCTTCCTCTCTCCCTCTGTTCGTCCGCCCATCCGCAGGTTCACCTATGGCCACGCGGGCACCATCTACAAGGACTTTGTGTACATCTCGGGGGGCCACGACTACCAGATCGGCCCCTACCGCAAGAACCTGCTGTGCTACGACCACCGGACGGACGTGTGGGAGGAGCGGCGGCCCATGAGCACTGCGCGCGGCTGGCACAGCATGTGCAGCCTGGGGGACAGCATCTACTCCATCGGCGGCAGCGACGACAGCCTGGAGTCCATGGAGCGCTTCGACGTGCTAGGCGTGGAGGCCTACAGCCCGCAGTGCAACCAGTGGACGCGCGTGGCGCCCCTGCTGCACGCCAACAGCGAGTCGGGTGTGGCCGTGTGGGAGGGCCGCATCTACATCCTGGGCGGCTACAGCTGGGAGAACACGGCCTTCTCCAAGACCGTGCAGGTCTACGACCGCGACAAGGACAAGTGGAGTGAGGGCACCGAGCTGCCCAAGGCCATCGCTGGCGTGTCGGCCTGCGTGTGCGCCCTGAAGCCGCGGCTGGAGGACAAGAAGAAGAAGGGCAAAGGCAAGAGGCCCCAGGACCACGGCCAGTGACCCCCGGCATGCCGACAGACCAGCAGCCACCGGGAGAACCCTGGCACCATTATGTACGACCTAGCAGCTTTTTTTTTTTTTTAATTTTTACTTTTATGATTCTTGGTATTTCTATGGTATCACAGTAACCGATTAAATATTCTATGTGATTTGACATACCATCTTGCTTGAGTAATTAACCCAGGGCCCAGGCAAGAGTGGTCACTGCATCTGTGCGGGGCTACTTCCCAAGTCACCAACCCCTGTGGGTGCCCCCCTACCCCCCGACCATCCCGCTGAGAGCAGCCAGGGCAAGAGTGACGCAGAAGTTTCTGTAGTGGAATGAAGGGCTCCGGTGCGACAGTGCAGGCCCCGTAGTCCCCGCCTCCCCAAACCTGGCTGAGCTTTTCAAACACCAGGTTCCTGGGCCCCACCTCAGAATTAGCGATTCTGAAGGGGGCTGAGGGGGGCTGAAAACTACTGTCCTCGGAATGACTGAGTGTCAGCCACGCTTGGGAATCACTGGTGAGGTGGTTTTTTACAGGCAGGGCACAGAGGCTCCTGGAGAGTGACCGAGGGTCACCAGCAGCCCAGGCAGTCAGGTGAGGTGTGGGACTTCTCACCAGGGACGTTTCCCCACTGGGCTTTCTTCCTCAGGTGGCCATTTCTCCCGGTTGGTCATCGTCCCGAATTCCAAAAGGGAACAGGGGAGAAAGGAAAACAGGCACGTGGCTCTTGATAAGCGTTATTCTGTAATTTGTGCTTTGGTCTTTTTACTGTCTCTTCTGGAAGCCACTGTTTATTAGATTACTGATGTACTGAGCCCCGCCAATCTCCATTTATCACTCAGGAAAGAAGGGAGCAGGTGGAACGTGCCGTTGTGTTCTATGACCCCTGCTCTGAGACACCCCAGGAGGCTCCCACACGAGGGAGGGCCCAGGGACTCCGACCAGAGGAGGCTGTCGGAGCATCTCCCGAACTCCGGCACCAGATCCTATCCCGCCCGGCCGTCGCCAGGTAGCCCTGTGCTGGGGGCACACTCTTTAACAAGTCTCGAGCTGCTTCCCACCTCCTAAAGGACGGGAGAGATCCTGGCCAGGCCTCCTCCCAGGGGTCGAGGTCTCCTAGTCTGCATGAGTTGTGATGGTGGGTTCTGCACCTCCTCCTGAAATGCGTGACCACCCCCGCTGGTCCCACAGTTACCAGAACTGACAGCAGTAGCATGTGCCCTTTAAGGAGCGTTCGAGACTCCTGCCCAAGCCACCTGTCACACCAGGACGATGGGCGTGGAGCAGGTTTTAATCACCAGCCAGCAGAGGCATTAGTGATCTGTGCCGTGGCAGAGATCTTACTGCAGAGATGACAAGGCCTCGTGATTATCGTTAATGTTGGCATTAGAATAAGAAGCTCAGTGAACTTCTTTCTCCTTTTCCTTTTTTCCTGACTCTTTATGGCACTTCCCTCCCCTTCTCTTGAAGGTTCACTGTGGTTTTGGTTGGCCTGTTTCCATAGTGACCAGGAGAGCTGAGAGCCAGCTGGGAGTTGAAAACTTCGTACCCAAACGAGCACTGCCTCTCATGAGATGGGTGACCTGTCTGCATGTTTAGCCTATGGCAGTTGCTAAAGGCTTACAGACCCTTGAGAGGTTCTGCAAAGCATACAAATAATCAAAGCAAAAAACTGTCCACCTTCTTGGATCTCCTTAATACAACATTTCAAAGTGTATTAAAGGCTCTGAGAAGTCCTGTGTCACCTGTTAACTCTCCATCAACCCTTCACCTCCAAACTGCATTGAAGCTGCAATCCTTCTTTCATCTCAAACTTAATCCAGCCCTCCCCGGAATCCATGTTACAGCACTCCTGCCAACTGTGGGAGGGCTTGCCTTCCTCCTGTTCCAAGGCAGGTTTCCTTGTTCCCTGAGAGGCACATAACCTGTGGTCTGTTCTCCCCAGCTTAGCCCAGGTCATGAGCAAAGAGGGGGTCATTCAACCAGAATCCAGGGCAGATTGGGCTGAGCACAGAGAAAGACCATGCTTGCTGTGAGGAGCAGGAAGGCTTTGACCTCGGGAGGACGAAAGCTGTGAATTTTTAGCCTAAGCTAGCTGTTGTGCTTTTGACAATAAGGTTGTGCTGCTGGCTTCTATTCAGATTTTCTCGTGCCTTGATGTCTCTCTTGCCGTTATGCTATGAAGGATGTTTATGATCTATGCACCTTAGAATCTGATATGATTGAGGTGTGAGTGTTCTTTTAAAGGTAGGGTCGATGAGGAAAATTTCTTCTTGTAGACCCACTTCAAATAGTTAGTGGTGGCTCCACTGTTCTAAGAAAGGTTTTTCCAAGCTCTTTGGGGTCCATGGAGAGGAGCTTTGTGACCCAGGGGCAGTGCCTGCCTGGGTGCGGGAGAGTGCAGTGGTGGGACCATGGCAGGTTCCTGCTGTCTGCGCTTTTAAGGTGGAAATCAGTGTGCTGTGCAATCCAACTAAGACTAGAGGAAAACTGTCTGTAACCCAGGTGGGCAGAACTTTGGGGCACCCTTAGCAGGCGGCCCTTTGAACTGCAGAATCACAATAATATGATTTCCAGCCGCAGTGACAAAGGCTTGGGGTCTCCTGGCCACCACGTTGAGACAGAAACGGCAACTTTCCCCATCGTGTTGTCAGTGCTCCCAGCTGTTCGCCTTGAACTTTGACAACACCTTGATTGTCTTATTTTGATCTTTCAGAATGATGGGCTTTTATTCAGGTTCAGGGTTTTTGTTTTTTTTTTCTTTTTAAAGAACTAGAGTTTTAACTTCATATGAGTGGTAGGCTTTGAATTTGATCCTCGCCCAAGTTGGAATCCTGTTTGCTTAAGACATTAGTGTAATGACAGAAAGAAAGCAGAGTAGTAAAGCTGAAGAATCCTTGTTACTTACAGTGGTCTGTCTGCTGTTTAAAATATACAGGTTATCTTCGCACCTTGCTTGTGTGTATGGCTCAATCTGTATTTCTAACATCCTGCCGCTTTTAGAAATCTAGACTGCCAGGTGGTACGTCTACGTCTTTCTAGGTCTTAATCTGAGCAGAAAACCTCATGTGTGTATTTCTATTCTGAATGCCCTTCCCTTTGCCCCTTAAATCATAAGTTGGCCACATGGTGACTTAGTGGGAACTGCAGAAGTCAACCCTAAAGGGGGTTCAGTGTTGGATGGCAACCCAGATGCCCAAGGGAAGTGGCGTCCCTCGCAGGTCTAGGATCCCACTCTTGAGTTCAGGTGAATTAAGGGCCTGACCCCTAAGCCAGCAGGGACCTCTGGGTGACAGGCAGCCATGTAGGAAGTGAAGGACTCCCCCCACCCCTTGTAGACTTAGCAGCCGCCTCCTCCTCTTACCCTTTCCTCCATGGCATGCGCCTCGGCCAGCATCTCACTGAGCTGGCTCTCAGGTCTTCTGGTTAGAATCTGAGACCCCTGTTCCCAAACCTGGATGGGCAGTTCCAGCCGTGTGGCATGGACATCCTTGCTGTCTCCATGGATTCTGAGCATCTTCAGAGGGGAAGGGGCCATGTCCCTGACCTCTAGCATAAACCTCTGAAATGTAGGGCCGCTCTCCAGGTGCTTGGAGAGCCCATCCCCTGTGTCCGCCAAGCCTGGCAGTTTTTAAAGTTTTTTGAAATGTTTTGATACTTTTTGATACCATTTGCTAATAACCATTTTGTAGTTGCCTGACGGGGTTTTCATTTTCCATCTCCCCACCACCACCCCTCCCGAGGTCAGCTCCAGGGTCTTGTCCTAGCGACCTCTCATGGCCATGATGCTCTGCCATGGCTGCGATCTGATCCATGCTTTTGAGTTGTATGATGTCATACATGGCCCAGGAGTGTGACTGTCTTGGTCCTCCAGCTGAGCAAAAGGGCAGTGGTGTGTGATGAGGACGCGCCAACACCCTGAGACGTTGGAACATTTCTTCCAAAGCTCCTACCGCAGTAGAGTGTGCAGAGTTGAAAAGATCCCTGAGGGCCGATCCATCTGTCACCTTTCCAGTATGGGTCATTTTTCAGCCCAGGGCCTGGCTGGGTCTCGTCACTCTGGTTTGTCCACCCTTTCTTTTATAAAGACACATTAACTTGAAATCCAACAAAAGCTGTAAGCTAAACCATCCTGCACTTTACAGAGTTTTGGAGATCGCTCATCTTTTTTTTTTTTTTTTTTCCCTTTTTACACGGGTAGAATTTGTGGCTTTGCAGGGTGTTCGGTTTGGTGGTCTCAAGAAATTGTATTTTGGTTGCCTTAGTAGAATTAATGAATGTACAAATTTGGGGGAGGGGGGCCGGAGGAGAAACCTTTCTGTGTCAGTTTTCTTTGAGAAAAGGAACTCTACTTTTCCAAGTTACTTGAGCTGTCTTTACAGGTTTGCTTGTGATAGAAGGAAAACGTCCTTTGGATCAACTGAAATCCATCATTACCTCCAGCTCCCTTGCAGAATTAGATCTTTGATGATTAAGTGTTGATAATTCACTGGGTATGTTCTGGCTGCTAATGTTACTGAAGCTGGTTATCACGTGTGTGCTATTTTTTTCATTTGTTGCTTTTGTATTGTAACTGTATGACACCCAAAGCTTTTCTGTTTCTTATCTCTTCTTAATTTCCTGCATGTTGAAGTTTTTTTCCCCTTCTGTTTTTAACTCCATAAAGTATTCAATTCTCGAAACACATTAAAAATGATTTGCCTGCTAGGGTATGGCTTATTTTATAATTAAAGCCCTAGTCTTGTGTGGTTATTATAGTAATCTTCAGTCCTGTTTTCTCTGCCCAAATGAAAAAGAGCCCCTTTGCATGTTGAGCCCAAATATAATTTGGAAATTAACCAGACTGCCTTTCGGTGTCATGGGAGGCAAGGGCATTCCCAGTCAGCTCTCACTATGCTCCTAATTACTGTATTTTACCAGAAGTTTCATTCAGTTTCTTGATGACAGCCCTAAGTCCTCTGACCTGAAATGAAACTATTTCCTTAAATTTGGGATAATCTGATTAGAAAAGAAAAACAAGCAATGGGTTATCTTTATCAGAAAGACACAATAGCATTTCTGTAAGAACAGAGTTCCTTTACCACCCTTAGGGCCCAAGAAGAGGCAAATAGATAGCTCTGATGCCCTGCAGGGGTTTCAAAGCCTCCACCAACAAGCAGACAAGCCCAGACACTGTGGTTGGGCGTCACTTCCCTGAGCCTTTGGTAATTCAGCTTTGGGAGAATGGTGGGAAGAACCTGCCTCAGATTTGCCTCTGAGCCACTGAGCTGCCCCAGATGGGATACCAACTAACAGATGGTAAATTCTCCTTGATTCTTTTACTTCCAGAAGAATCTTAGGTTAGAAATGAGATGCCTCCCATTTTCCAGATGACGCACCCAAATCTCGGGCTAATTATATTACCCACATTGAACTACCTCACCTCCCCAGAAGGTCCACGTCCCTTTGGGTTCTCTTGAACAGAGAGAGAACCTTAGACAAGGACTTGGAGGCAGGTGGCTGACCTGGGGAGCTGGTCTCACAGCCCAGGAAGCCGAGCGAGACCAGGAAGGAGGAAAAGCTGCTCACAGGGGGCTTTATCTATGACTGAGTATTGAGTCACCCCAAGCTGTGGCTTAAAGCCATAGCAGTTATTTTTGGTGATGAATCTGAGGGTTGACTGGGCTGATGGAAATAGCACTCTCCTGGGTCTCACAGTCATAGCCAGATAGGAGCTCCCCAGGACTCACTACATGTCAGGGCCTGAGACAGCTGGGGCCCCTCCCCCCTCGTTTTTTTCTCTCTGCTCTGCTTCCCCCATCCCACTGGTCTCTCTCCCCCAGAGTAGTAGGGTTAGTCGCTCTTTGCAACTCCGTGGACTGTAGCCCACCAGGCTCCTCTGTCCGTGGAATTTACCAGGCAAGAATCCTGGAATGGGTTGCCATTTCCTTCTCCACGGGATCTTCCCAACCCAGGGATCGAACCCATATCTCCTGCATTGCAGGCAGATTCTTTACTATCTGAGCCACCAAGAATCTACCTTCTCTGTCTCCAGGTCTTTCTTTACCAAGTTTCTTATCTGGAAGCCAAAGTCTCCCAGGGCAAGTGTCCCAGGCCTGAGTAGCAACAGCCACATGGCTGCCGTATCCTGCTCCTTGAGAGCATCACAAGCGACCACCACGGACTTCCCTGGTAGTCCATGGTTAAGACTCTGAACTCCCAGTTCTGGGGGCATGGGTTTGATCCCTGGTCGGGGAATTAAGATCCTACATGGGGGCAAAAGCAAAGATGCCCTAGGTTGGAGGTTGAGGGGTGACAGAGATGGCACCTTTTTCAAGGGGCATCAATGAATTGGAAAGCCCCACAGCAGCCCATGTGTCCTCACTCATCTGCCCAAGGAAGGAGGGTGGGTGCTCCCAGAGGCCCCGGTGACGTCCATCCAGGGCTGCCCTGCTCACAGAGCCAGCTGTTCAGAGAGCTCCCTCCCTCCTTCCCTGGGGCAGAAAGAAGCCCCACGTGTGACGCAGGGGCATCCTGTCAGCGTGTGGCCAGCCCTGGAGCAGAATCAGAGGAGGGCAGAGGGTCCATGTTGGACCCCAGAGGCACCTGCTTCTCCTGGAGCTGGATTTTAACCTAAGTTGGCCAGCTCACACCCAGCTCTTTGAACGCCTTGAAAATGGCCACCATGTACATTACCTGCATAGGGTGTTACGCCCCCAGAAGGCACTGCTGGGGTGCAAATACCAGAGAATGGAATATCAGTCAATGAACAGAAATGAAGCATGACGTGGGTGACATGGATGAAGCCTCGAAAATACTATGCTGAGCTGAAGAAGCAGGCACAAAGGGCACCATATTGTGCGATTCTGTTTACAGGCAGTGGTCAGAACAGGCAAATTCAGAGACAGAAAGTGGGTTAGTGTTTGCTTAGGGCTAGGGGAGGGGTGTGATGCGAGAAGATAGGGGTGCAGGAGTTAAAGGATATGGGTTTCTTCTGTGGTGATGAAGATACCCTAAAATTGACAAGTGTTTGTGGTTGCACATGTCTGTGACTGTATGAAAAGTCATTGAATTGAATGATGTATGAATTATATCTCAATACATTTGTTTAAAATACCAAAGCAATACCTCACCCCAGAGACTTTGCTGGCAATCCAGTGGCTAAGACTCTGAGCTCCTAATGGCAGGTTCGATCCCTGGTCAGGGAACTACATCCCACAAGCGGCAACTAAGAGTTGACATGCTGCAACAAAGACCCAGCATGGCCAAATAAATGAATATTTTAATTAAAAAATGAAAATAGTAAGTAGTTCACCCCATTCTCTGAGTTTTGTGTATTGGTCTCCCAGATAACTATAGGTTGAGATTCAGACTAGAAACCCCCCTTCTTGGGTTCTAAAATTGGGGTTCTAAAAAAGTAAGAATAGGACTTCCCTGGTCATCCAGTGGTTAAGTCTCCGAGCTCCCAGTGCAGGAGACACAGGTTCTGTCTCTGATCTGGGAGGATTCCACATGCCACAGGGCCACTAAGCCCGTGCGCCACAGCTACTGAGCCTGGAGACCTTAGAGCCTGAGTTCTACTATGAGGAGCTGGAACACCACATCTGAGACTAGCTCCATGGAACTGGAGAAAGCCTGTGCCGCAGCGAAGACCCAGTGCAGCGAGAAATAAATAAATAATATTTTTTTAAAGGGTAAGCATTCTTTTAAAAAGAATTTTTTTTAAAAAAGGGTAGCATTTAAAAAAAAGTAGCCTTGATTTCAGGCCTGCCAAGGGAGCAATTCTGTGTGCAGACCTCGGGGTATCCTTCGGAGGGCGCTCTAGAGCAGCAGTCCTCAAACAGCGGTTCTTGGATCAGCAGTATCTGCATCCCAGGAAACTTGGGAACGCAGATTCTCAGGTCCCACCCCAGATCCACTGACTCAGCCACTCCTGGGGTGGAGCCCAGCAATGTGTGTTTTCATGAACCCTCCTAGGAAGTCTAAGGGGCTTCCTTGTAGCTCAGTCAGTAAAGAATCTGCCTGTAGTGCAGGAGACCCGGGTTCGATCCCTGGATTGGGAAGATCCACTGGGAGAAG
The DNA here is from genome assembly GCF_055505025.1 of Bos grunniens. Taxonomy (NCBI): domain Eukaryota; kingdom Metazoa; phylum Chordata; class Mammalia; order Artiodactyla; family Bovidae; genus Bos; species Bos grunniens. The sequence continues at coordinate 10,990,360 of NC_141182.1, forward strand.
GAAATGGCAACCCACTCCAGTATCCTTGCCTGGAAAATCTCATGGACAGAGGAGCCTGGTGGGCTGCAGTCCATGGGGTTGCAAAGAGTCAGGCACGACTGAGCAACTAACACTTACTTAGGGAGTCTAAGGCAAGCTCGACTGAGGATCACTGCTCTCTAGATGGTTCTGTCTCCTTTCTGCTCCCGCAGGCTTTCCTGAGCTACGAGTCTTGCCAGATCCCCAACAGCTGCGCCCGGTTTGCACTGACCAAACCTGAACTATGGGGCCTCCCTCTGGTTAAAGTCCAACTCAGCCAGGGAGTAGCCAAAGACTTGGGCTTGAGAAGGCTGGCGAGGTCTCCGAGCAAATCTCTGCAGGGCCACATACCTGCTGCATCCCAGGGAAAGTGAACCTACCTCATCTGTGCACTTCCTGTTGATGGGAGGCAGGAAGTCCTAGGGTGTGGCCTGACTCTTTGAATCGTCTCCAGCATCCGCTGGTGCTGGGAGTTCATGCTTGGCTTAAGTGGAATCTTTTGACCAGGCGTGCCATAGCAGTGATTCATCTTCCCAGGGGTCACCTAAAGGCACTAAAAATATCACTCTTGTCTGCAGTTCTGAGTGCCTCAATGCTGCGGGCTTTCTTTTTTTGTTCCAGACTGAAATTCAAGAGACCAGGATTCCAGTCTGATCTTCCTAACTAATTAGCCTCAACCAAAGCTGTGCTTGGTGTCTCCTGCTTTTAGAACAGGGACTAGATCTCACCTCGGCCACATGGTCGGAGCGCAGGGCTGTGCTTCAGGAATGTGGTTTTTTGCTTTCACTCTGAAACATGCCACCTGGACAAGAGATTTTATCGCATAAGTCTCAGTTCCTTACACTGTGGATGAGATGTCCCTCAGAGTGTGACCTGCCTCACCCTTGTCTCCTATGCAGCTGCCCCAGAGGAGCTCTGGTCAGGAAACGTTTAGGGAACTCTGAAGTGAGAGCTTCCTCTTGGAGACTCACAGCAGGCTACACATTTGTATATTACAGCCTCTGAAAGTCCCATTAAAGACACCTACCTAACTTTAGTTAGGACCCTTCCCTGGTGGCTCAGATAGTAAAGAGTCTGCCTGCAATACAGGAGACCCAGGTTCCATCCCTGAGTCAGGAAGATCCCCTGGAGAAGAGCATGGTAACCCATTCCAGTATCCTTGCCTGGAGAATCCCATGGACAGAGGAGCCTGGCATGCTATAGTCCATGGTGTCGCAAACGGTTAGACAGAACTGAGTAACTAACACAGCTTTGGTTAACCCAAGGTTTCTCAAGCTTGTTTCTGCCTGGGGCCCCCTCCTTGCTAATAACTATAGAGGGCTTCCCTGGTGACTCAGGGGTAATGAATCCACCTGCCAATGTAGAAGACGTGGGTTCAATCCCTAATCTGGGAAGATCCCAGATGCCTTGGGGCAACAAAGCCCAAGTATCATAACTATTGAGCCTGTGCTCTACAGCCCGGGAGCTCCAAGTACTGAACCCCACATACCCTAGAGCCTGTGCTATGCAACAAGAGAAGCCATCACAAATGAGAAGCCCATGCACCCCAAAGAAGAATAGCCCCTACTCACCGCAACTAGAGAAAAGCCCATGCAGCAAAAAGACCCAGAACAGCCAAAATAAATAAAAATTTTAAAAAGTAAACAAAAGTAACTGTAGAGATTTTATGTCATCATAACACGTTTTAGGAAACAGGAAGCTAAAAGGTTTCTGTGTCTCATCAACTCTGACAAAGATTTGGTGATATTCCCATCACCCATTTGGAAAGATGTCACAGAGATGTCAAAGAATCCTCCATAGGATTCCTCATGGAGGACAGTGGCATGATGTGGTTACTATGTTTTAAGGTCTGGCTCTCAGTTTTGTGTATCTAGAATCTTGGTCTGGTTAATGCATATGTGATGGTTAATTATATGTGTCAACTTGGCTGGGTAACAGTGCCCAGATATTTAGTCAAACATTACTCTGAGTGTTTCTGTGAAAGTGTTATTTGGATGACATGAACACTTAAATCGGTGAACTTTGGGTATAGCAGGAGGCTCTCCATCATGTGGGTGGGCCTTGAATGAGGTGAAGCCCTGACTAGCACAGAGACCAACCTCCCCAGAGCAAGAGGGAATTCTGCCAGCAGACAGCCTTCAGACCTGAACTGCAACACTGGCTCTTCTCAGGGTATCCAGCCTGCCAGCCAATCCTGCGGATTTGAGGCTTGCCAGCCTCTGTATTTGCATGAGCCAATTTCTTAAGATAAATGTCTCTCTCTATCTATATCCATATCGATATCTATATCTATATATATACACACACTTTCTATTCGTTCCATTCTCTAGAGAAGGCTAACATAACAGCCCCAAGAAAACAGACTCAGGGAACTGACTACATGAGCCAAATTCTGAAAGAGTTCAGCCCAGGGTCCTGTGTGCACTGTCTGTCCTTTCCCCTTTTAAAAAATCTTAATAGAAAATATTCAAGCCTACAGGTGGCCAGGGCTCTGCATGCAGAGCTTTCTTTACTCTTTATCAAACTTGCTTTGCTACCACCAGTAAAACGGCAGCGGTTTTGGAAAAGCAGCATTTTTTTTTTCTTTTCTTTTTTGTCTGCGTGGCATAGCATGTGGGAGGTCTTAGTTCCCCGACCAGGGATTGAACCCTTATCCCTGCAGTGGAAGTTCGGAGTCCCAGTCCCTGGACCTCCTGCAGTGGGGACAATGTGGTCAAGGGCCCCTCTTCTTTCCTGGGAGGCTGCCCTCCCCAGAACCTGCACATGCTGTTAAATTAAAAATTATTGTATAACTAATATATCAATACTGCTAATAGCGGCAACACTAACTTATATGCAAAACATTTTTATTTAATCATAGAGCAAGCACAGCATAGTAATTACCTACCCAATGGTAATTACCCTTTTATTATTTTTTAAACTTCTGTGAAAAGAAAGCATCTTAAATTGGAAAGAAACAATCCATGTCACAAGCCAGTTAGTCAAAAAAATGTTTGTCTGTTTGGAGAACCCAGAATGATCATGGTAATTTCCACCCCTTATAAAGCACTTATCATGGACCAGGCATCATGTAGAGCCCTTGGGCTTTGTTGTGTCTTCACGGCCTTGATGGAGGTGCATCTCATAAACCATGATTCAAGATGAAGAAACAGAGATAGAAAAATTCAATCTCTTGTTGAGGGCGGGCACAGAACTGAAATTTAAGCCTTGGAGCATTTAACTCAGAAATAGAGCAATGTAAGCCAGCATGTGGCCTAGTCAATATGGGTGTGTTCTTCACAAAGCCCTGTTGATGGAAATGAAGAAAAAGATAAGGCACTGTGCCTCTGAATGAGGACTGTCACTCCCTTGGTTTGTGTTTCTCTCTCTCACCAGACTGAGCAACCAGAGAGGTTCTATTACCCAAGGCAAGTTCGTGCGCCCGACACAGTGAGGTCAAACCAAAATGTCAGAGTTTGAAGCAGAGAAAGATTAATTGTAGGGCCAAGCAAGGAGAATAGGTGGCTCATGCTCAGAGAAACTCAAACTCACTGATGGTTGTTAGGAGAATTCTCATAGGCAAAATTTAGGTGAGGGCTGCAGGAGGTGTTACTTTCTTCTGATTGGTTGGTAGTGAGGTAACAGGGTGATGCTCCAGGAATCTTATGTTCAGCCTGAAGTTATCCACCTGGGTGGGGGCCTTTGTTTCTGCAGAAGAACCCAAAGATATTGTTTGAGGTGGAACCAGGACTCTACCCCAAGTCTACACTATTGTTTCTTGGCTGCTTCTTGCTTGTTTCTGTATCCCCTGGGCTTCCCTGGTGGCTCAGATCGTAAAGAATCTGCCTACAATGCAGGAGACCCAGGTTCAATCCCTGGGTCAGGAAGATCTCCTGGAGAAGGGAATGGCTACCCATTCCAGCATTCTTGCCTGGAGAATTCCATGAACAGAGGAGGCTGGCAACACACTTTCTTTCCCTTCCCTGATAGGCAACTATCTAAATCTGCCCTTTGGAACTCAGGGAAGGTCAAGAGGGCTGAATGAAGCCTATTTCTTACAAATAAGAAATGATACACACAGAAAGGATGTGTACCATGGAGGGCACCACTGGGTCCTAATCCAGTTCTAATTTTAGTTAAACACCTCATCTTAGACCGTTTCCTCTACCCATTAAAACAAATCAGAAATCCATATGGCATTAGGATAACATTGCCTCTCTTACCTTTGACATCAGCTAACAGGTTCCATCACATCAATGTCTTTCCATTATTTCCCCTGTTCACTAGCTCCTCTGTAGCATCCTGTTCAGGATGGCTTAATTGGAAAGGCTGTGAACTTTTCCTAGCTTCAGGCATGGCTGTATCCAGGAGCTCACAAAGTGTCTCTGGCCTGGGATTCAGTTGAAGGCTCTTAACTAGTACCAAGCCCTCCTGTCTCTTTGTGAGCCTCCGACTTCACCACCTTCCCATCTCCAACAACTTACCTGCCAATACCTGAGATGTCTTTCTAAAGTGAAAACGTGGGGACTTCACTGGTTGGGACTCTGCACTTCCACTGCAGGGGGCATGTGTTCGATCCCTGGTCAGAGAACCAAGATCCTGCGTGTCACACGAAGCAGTCAAAAAAAAAAAAAAAAGTTCCAGCATTCTTTCTTTCAATATCTATACAGACTCTATCTTGCATGCTTCCTCGAATCCATCCCCCCACTCTGCTGCCTTCCTTATTAATAAGCTTAGTGAACCTCTGACATGGGTTCACTATTATATTTGAATGTCATGTTTTAACTTTATGAAAATGACACTTACATACCAACAATATTAATGTATTTACGGCACTCATTTGGTGGTAAGTAACAAAATTCCAGTCCAAAGTGGCAAAGGTTTGAAGGGATCGGGGGAGTCAGTTCATGTGGAAACCTGAGTTGTCTGCAGTTTCAAGCTGCTGTATCCAGGGGCTCAAGAAACATTGTCAGCTGTCTCTTACCTCTGTCTTTGTGTCTGTCTCTCCATCTCTCCATCTTTTATCTCTGCTGAAATCTGCTTTTTTTTTAATTGACGTGTAGTTGATTTACAATATTGTGTTACTTTCAGGTGTACAATAACGCAATTCAGTTATACATATGTACACATTCTTTTTTATATTCTTTTGTATTATGGTTTATTGTAGGATGGGCTTCCTGGGTGGCTCAGTGGTAAAGAATCCACCTGCCAGTGCAGGAGATGCAGGAGACGAGAGTTCAATCTCTGAGTTGGGAAGATCCCCTGGAGGAGGAAATGGCAACCCACTCCAGTATTCTTGCCTGAAATAATCTTGTGGACAGAGGAGCCTGGCAGATTACAGTCCATGGGGCTGCAAAGAGTCAGACATGACTGGGCAACGGAGCACGCGCTCTATTACAGGATGTTGGTTATAGTTCCTGTTTGGCTTCTTCTAAAGCAAGGATTCTCATATGACCACAGGCTGCCCACCCGTTAGAACCTTGGTGTGCCGTGTGTGGCTGCATTACAAGGCTGTCTTTCTCACTGGGCTGTGATCTATCTTGGTGTTACAAAGTCTAAGCTCATACTGCTTACCACACGACAGGTCAGTAATGAAGAGATGAATTTTGGGGGCAAAGAATAGCAACTTTACTTGGAAAGATGGCAAACCAAGAAGAAGGTGGGCCCACCTGTGCACCAAAGAACCGTTTTGCCTGAGTTAGAATTCAGATTTCTTTTACACTAAAAGGGGAGGGAATAAAGTCAGACATTTCCTGGTTCTGGGCTGCCTCTGGAGGGGTGTGTTAATTTCTTTCTTCCTGCAATCATTCACAGGTGGGCCTGATCAGGATGTTTCCTATGGGCTAAACAAAGGTATTAAAAATATATATTTATGACATGCTTAATCTTTAGACTTGGCATGCAAATTTTTAGTTGAGGCATGTGGGATCTAAGTTTCCTGACCAGAGATCAAACCCAGGCCCCCTGCATTGGAAATGCAGAGTCTTAGCCACTGGACTACCAGGCAAGTCCCCCCAAAACTCTTGCATTACAGTAATCAATCTTCACTTGAGAGTAGAAAGGATACTTATTTTTCTAGGCTAAAGAAGACTGAAAGAAAGCTATCCTAACTCTCCTCCAACACGAGCTGTCTGTTTCGCAGAAAAAAAAAATGTTAGATGAATATCAATGAAAAATAAGAATTTCTTGGATGAACGGGAAAGGTTGGTAGGAGTGACTGGATCAAGAAACATGAAAGGGTATAAAATAGTGATGTCACCCCTTTAACTCAGTGGTAACATGAATGCATGGCAGCTAATGGATTAGTCTATGTGATATAAGCTTCATTTCATCATGCCAGTCCATTTCAGTATCTATCCTATGAGGCTGGCAGGAGACACTGGACTTTCCTCCTATATGAGAACTGAGTTATAGAAAATCAATGATTGCTTCAGAGATTCAGAGTGACTTGAGGCCAGAATCAATGCAATCCAGACCCTTGGTACTTCTTACCTTGGCTTACTCCTCTTCTTTAGCACTTTCCCCCTGGCCAAGGTCCTTTAAGATAGTGGCACCTGTTCTGTGGTCTGGAGACAGTGCCCAACCCTGGGTAGGGCAGAGATGAGGAAATAAGTACGACAGAGGAGAGAGGAAATACACTGTGTGGGTGTTCTGCTCCAGAAGAGACTTCAACTACATGAGTTCTACCACTCAGAATAAAAGGCCGAAAGGAGAAGAAGTAAATGCATGAACACACCCTTGGGGAGCTGATATGAGAGGCAGCAACCTGCATTTCCTGGCCCATCTGCTCCCTTCCTTCCTAGGGCAGGTTGCTGGGCTGAATTGGATGTTGATGTTTAAAGTTTAAACATACTTGAGATAACATGCCCTGCAGAGCAAGCCATGATTAGGGGGGCTCCGGGGGGACAACCTGAGGCTCCATTCTGCTCTGGGATGAAAAACCCCCAGAGCTGATTTTATTAAATGACACAGAGGGAAGAAGGCCACATGACAACGCAGGCAGAGACTGGAGTGCTGAAGCGCTAGGCCGAGGATCGCCGGCAGCACCAGAAGCTGCAGAGAGGCCTGAAATAGATGCTCCCTCAGAACATCTGCTTGTCGCAGCAGCCTTAGGAAACTCATACCGCTACTAGGCAGGTTCTTTCCTTGCCTAGAACAGGAGAATGAGATTACTCGGATGCACAAATTTGGCTCAAGGGCTTTTACCCAGCCCTTCCCCATCCCCACTCCTGCCCAGGGGACAGCCCTGCCAGGCACCTGTCCAACTCTCTCCCCGCTGCCCCCAGCCCCTTCCCACTTTCCCGCTTGCTTCTCAGAGGACCTAACCAGATACTCTCATATCTTAGATTCAACGGTTCTCAAGATTTCATCTTGTTTGCTTCACTTACTCCTTTTTCCTCCCTGTTTTTTTTTTTTTTTTTTTGCCTTAAATATTTTTCAAGCAAACCCCATACATCCTGTCATTTCACCTGGATATATTTCAGCATGTGTTAGTCGCTCAGGAGTGTCCAAGTCTTTGTGACCGCGTGGACTGTAGCCTGCCAGGCTCCTCTGTCCATTGAATTCTCCAGGCAAGAGTGCTGGAATGGGTAGCCATTCCTTTCTCCAGTGTATTTTCCTGATTCAGGGATCAAACTCAGGTCTCCTGCAGTGCAGGCAGATTCTTTACCATCTGAGCCACCAGGGAAGCCCATATCTCAGCAACATCCCTTGAAACAGGAAGTGGGGTTTTCTAGAACAGCCCCAATTTCACTAGCACACCCAATACTTTTGTTGGTAGTTAATTCCCTGGTCTCCAGGCCTTACTCACACTACTAGATTGTCTCAAAAATGTCTTTTTGTATGAAATAATGCCATTTTCAGCAATATGGATGGACCTAGAGATGATCACACTAAGGGAAGTTAGAAAGGGAAACAAACATTATATAATATCGCTTTTATGTGGAATCTAAAATATGACACAAATCACCTTATCTACGAAACAGAAACAGACCCTCAGACACAGAGAACAGACTTGCGGTTGACAAGGGGGTGGGGTGGGGAGGGGCAACTGGAGGCTTGGGGTAGGAGACACAAGCTGGTGTATAGAGGATCAATAAATAACGAGGCCCCACTATAGAGCACAGGGAGCTATATCCAGCATCCCGAATCAACCACAATGGGAAAGAATATGAAAAAAGAGTCAGCTCTATGTATAGCGGAATCCCTTTGCCGTACAGCAGAAATTAACACAACATTTTAAATCAATTATACTTCAATAAAATAAAATTTTTAAAAAGAGAGAGAGGGAAAAAAAGGATTTCCCTGGTGGTCTAGTGGTCAACATTCCATACTACTGCTGCAAGGGGCACAGATTCAATCCCTGGTCAGGGAAGTTCTGTGTGCCACAAGGTGGGACCAAAACAAAGAAAAAATGCAAGAGTGTCTTTTTATGGTTTGACTCAATTTCCAAATCAGATCCCAAGTGGGCCTTTGGCAAACCTATTATTTTTTCATCACGATCCACCCCACTTAGAAGTGGTGATTGGAAAAAAAAAAAGAAGTGGTGGTTTGGGCTTCCCTGGTGGTCCAGTGGTTAAGAATCTGCCTGCAAATGAAGAGACATGGGTTTGATCCCTGGTCTAGGAAGATCTCATATGCCACGGAGCAACTAAGCCCATGTGACAACTGCTGAGCACGAAGGCTGTAGAGCCCTTTCACTGAAATGCAGAATAGCCCCCCTTGCCACAACTAGAGAACGTCTGCCCATAGCAAGGAAGACCCGGTGCAGCCATAAATATATCAATCTTAAAAAACAAAACTATAGTTCTATCTCATGAAACTGCTTTAAAAAACAAAGTGGTGGCTTGACTTCTTTCAGCTTTCAATACTGGACTGAGTGGCCTATCCCTTCTCCAGTGGATCTTCCTGACCCAGGAATCAAACTGGGGTCTCATGCATTGCAGATGGATTCTTTACAACTGAGCTATCAGGGAAGCCCCTCTTTCAGCTTCCTCAGTCCCCAAATGGGGAAACCAATAATCTTCACCTCACTGGGCTTTGTGAGAATTAAAAATGGTCACTTGTTCATTCATTCATTCAAAAACTATCTATTGAAAGGCTGCGAAACATCTGGAAGGGTTACAGGTGTGTAAAAATATCAGGGAATAAAGGTAAGCTTCCTGGAGCTTAGAGTCTAGTGGAGGAGATGGATAATCCACACCTCAAATAAATATTCTGCACACTGTCGTTTAGTGAGAAGTGCTGTGGAGGGGAAAAACAAAAACAGCACAGGAGAGACCGTGGTTGGGCAGAGAAGAGGTCCTTTCAGAAAAGCCCTTTTGGAGCTGGTGGCCATCAGAATCAGAGATCTGAGGGAGTAAGGGGAAAGGAAGTTCCAGGCAGGCAGAGGGGCCCGTGAAAAGGGAAGTGGGGGACCTGCCTGGTGCCGAGTTGTCCTTCTCAAAACTCCTAGTTGGTTTTTTTTTGCTGCATTGGTTCTTCACTGTTTTTTGAGGGCTTTCTCTCGTTGTAGTGAGCAGGGGCTACTCTTTGTTGAGGTGTGAAGCCTTCTTATTGTGAAGACTTCTCTTGTGGCGCACAGGCTCTAGGTAACTGGGCTTCAGTAGTTGCAGCACATGGGCTCAGTATCTGTGGCTCATGGGCTCTAGAGCAGAGGCTGGATACTGTGATGCCTGGGCTTAGTTTGCTCTGGATCATGTAGAATCTTCCGGAACCCAGGATTGAACCTGTGTTCCCCTGAATTGGCAGGCAGATTCTTATCCCCTGTGCCATTAGGGAAGTCCTCAGATTTCTCTTCATTTTACAAAATTATTGCTGATCCCCCAAACTTTTGTTTTTGTGAATTCTATCTTATTGCCATTTACCAGTTAGGAATGAAAACCGAAATATTTATAAAAATGTATGACAATTTATTTCTCATAAATTCATTGTGTATCAGTGTAAAACTAAAATATTTTTTTTTATTTTTGATGAAATATAACTTTTCAAAACGACAACAACAAAATGGTGTTGAGAAGAGTAACATTGTTTTGCATTTTGCAGCTGCATTCTCATACCTGCTTGTGACTTTGCTTGGTTGTGATATGTCGCTTTGAAGTGTGAAGAAAATCCAGCCTCACACAGGGCATGCAGCTGGGAAGGCAGAGAGGAGTATTTTCCTAAAAAGTATAGTTTGCAAAAAGGAATTGCCTTTTTTTTTTTTTTTTTAAGAAAAAAATTAGGAAGGGCCTTTTTCAGTAATTGTGTATATTTTTATTTGTTGCTTGTGAAAAGCAAATTTCTTAAAGGAAAACTGCAAAGTGGAATGTGAAATCATCTCAATAAACTTTTCAAACTCTGTTAGATTAAAATCCACTGATCTATCTTAGTACTTTGAATGGATCTTTTACTCATGCGTGATTTTATAACATCCTACATGGGTCATTTGGAAAATACTGATTCAGTGAGTTATGCACACCTTCCAAATGTTGAAATGTTCCATTAGTATTAAAAAAAAAAAAAAGCGACAGCCCTCATTTGTTATTATCACCATTAATCTCGTCAGAAAAGTCTTTAAATGTTGGGAAGCTGCTCAGCTCACAATGGTGGATATGTCTCCCCAAATTCCAATTGTTCTTAGAAAGCTTGAATTTTATTATCGGCAATAACATCCTGTCAAATGCACTGAGCCCTTGCTAACATTATCTCCCTTTCCAAAAGTCTGGATAATGATAATTTCCATCATTTATTGAGTTCTTGCTCTATGCTGAACGTCTTATTAAGCAATTTACATATGTTTTCTTGTTATTGTATTCATTTCCATTACATTCCTGAAAGGTATCATCCCTCCTGTTTTACAGAGGAGGAAACAGAGGGTCGGGAGAGGTAGGTACTTGCCCCAGGTCACACAGCTACCGGTACTCTTCTATACTATCAGAGCTCCAGAAAATAATTTTCCAGGTAGGATAGGTCTAACTGAAATAGTCTAACCCCTGGGACCCAAGAATTAACTCCTGCTTGTCAGACCATGTAGCCATTGGTTTAGATGGGAAAATATGGGGCCCCTCTAAAGACATAGTTACCAAAGCTTAGCTCAAATGTTACCTCCTTGGAGAAAACTCATACCTTCCCTGGGATTTAATAAAAAGTCCCTTATCACTAATTGATTGGTAGTTAAAAAGTGCTAGGCACCATATTCCATGAGCTAAATACAGTAGTTTCCTCCTGGCAACATGCTTGCAAAGTAGATTGTATTATTCCTCTGTGTTAATTTCCTGTTGCTGCTGTAACACGTGGCCACAAATTTACTGGTTTACAAATTATTTTGCAGTTCTGTAGGTCAGAAGATTCACTGGGCTGAAGACAAGTTGTAGGCAAGGCTGTCTTCTTTCTGGAGGCTTTAGGAGAAAATCTGTGTCTTTTCTAGCTTCTAGAACTGCATTCCTCCATCTTCAAAGCCAGCAGCCTAGCATCTTGAAATCTCTCTCACTCTCTCTGTCTTCCCTCCTCACTTAGTTGTTAACTTCTCTGATTGTCTGACTCTCTGGCTTCCTCCCTCTTTCTTTTTTTAAGGATCTTCGTGTTTACATGGGTCCCACCCATTTAATCTCTTTATCTCAAAGTCTTCAATTTAACCCCATCTGCAAAGTCCCTTTTGGAGAAGGCAATGGCAACCCACTCCAGTACTCTTGCCTGGAAAATCCCATGGGTGGAGGAGCCTGGTAGGCTGAAGTCCATGGGGTCGCTAAGAGTTGGGCACGACTGGGTGACTTTACTTTCACTTTTCACTTTCATGCATTGGAGAAGGAAATGGCAACCCACTCCAGTACTCTTGCCTGGAGAATCCCAGGGACAGAGGAGCCTAGTGGGCTGCTGTCTCTGGGGTCGCACAGTGTCGGACACGACTGAAGCGATTTAGCAGCAGCAGCAGCAAAGTCCCTTTAGCAATGTAAAGTCACATCTGTACGGGTTCTGGAGATTGGAAAGTGGACATTTTGGGGATGGGATGACTCTGCTTACCACACCTCCTTTTACAAAAAATTCACAGAAAGTTTACCTGCTGAAATTCACACAGCCCAGAGAGTGCGGGTGTTGGGATTTTATTTCAGGCTTTCTTTGGTGGGGCTGTGCTAGGACTTTGTTCCAGTGTGCCGGCTCACTAGTTGTGGGACGAAGGCCCACAGCATGTGGGATCTTAGTTTCCCAACCAGGGATTGAACCTGTGTCCCTGCATTGGAAGGTGGCTTCTTAACCACTGGACCACCAGGGAAGTCCCTTTCAGGTCTTTCTTGACTGTGCTTTCCTCCCCTGGCTCTCATTGCAAGTATAGTAGTGAAGGTAGTGAAGTCGCTTAGTCGTGTCTGACTCTGCGACCCCATGGACTGTAGCCTACCAGGCTCCTCAGTCCATGGAACTTTTCAGGCAAGAGTACCGGAGTGGGTTGCCATTTCCTTCTCCAGGGGATCTTCCCAACCCAGGGACTGAACCCAGGTCTCCCGCACTGCAAAGAGTTGGACACGACTGAGAGACTGAACTGAACTCCCGCACTGCAGGCAGACGCTTTACTGTCTGCGCCACCAGGGAAGGGCCTGCTAAGGACTGCAGGGCCTACAATGCGTTAGTCGCTCAGTCCTGTCTGACTCTGCAATCCCGTGGACTGTAGCCTGCCAGGCTCCTTTGTTCATGGAGTTCTCCAGGCAAGAATACTGGAGTGAGTTGCCATTTCCTACTCCAGGGGATCTTCCCAACCCAGGGGTCGAAACCTGGGTCTCTTGCATTGCAGGCAGATGCTTTACCATCTGAGCTACCAGGGAAGCCCAGGGCCCACAATGCTTGCTCATATTTCCCTTTTCACATGTATCTCCTTGTATTGAAATCAAGTGGTGCCACCATTAAAACAAACAAAACATGCTGTTACAAACTAGATGTAAACCACTATAAGTCATCAATGGGTTTTCATATCCCTCCTTGTCTTTATACATAGGTAGATTTTTTTCCTGTGGTTTTAATATCAGCATGGGTACAACAGTATTGTTTCCCTAGCTTTTTAAAGTTTTTTTTAAAATTTTTTTGCCAGTGTGTTCACACTCATTTAATTTGCTCCTTACATAAATCTTATGAGTTAAGAAATTTAATTAACCTCCTTCACGGGTGACGAACCCAAAGACTCAGCTGGAGGGGCCGAAGCAGGTGGTACCCTGCATGGTCAGGTGGGGCTCACTGTTTCTGGAACCAATGACCCGAAAACTGGTCTGTCTGCACACATGCATGTAGGTGTGTGATAGGTAACACTGGATGCTTATCATTTGCCAGGCCCCAATCCTAAACGCTTTACGGGTGCGTTTTTATTTTTTTTTTAAAATATTCTCCGATGCCTAGTTAAAGGCGTGGCACAGTGCAGGCGCTCAGTGTGTTTGTGGAATGAATGAAAGGTGAACAAATATGAATGGGTGGATGCGACCTCCATAAACGCAACTGCTCTGAGATCTTCAGCTCGCACTTCGGAGACCCCGGCCCAAGGGTTTGGCGGACCAGGCCGACCTCAGGCCGCAGCTCCCGGCCCGGACTTCCCGAGTCCCGCCAAGCACCGCCCAGGTGGCCTCCGGGGTGGTGAGAAGCTCGGGCACACCAGGCGCTCCGGCGTTATCACCTCCGTCCCCCGCGCTTTCCCTCCGGGCCCGGCAGCTCGGGTCTGCAGAGGGCGGGGCCGTATCCGCCTAGGGGCGCGGGCTCAGGGCCCACCCCAGGCCGGCTCCCGCCGCGCACGCCCACCTGTCGGCTGCGCATGCGCAGCGCAGGCCCGGCGCGCCCGGCCTCCCCACGCCCCGCGGCGCGCGGCCAGTGCGCAGGCGCGGCGGCCGATGCGAGTGTGTATGTGCGGGCGAGAAGATGGCGGCGGCGGGGGAAGCAGCGTGAGGAGCCGGACGAGCGCCGAGGCTCATTGAAACGGGCCGCCATGGCCCTCCACAGCCCGCAGGTAGCCGCCAGCCGGCGCCCTCGGCGGGAAGCGATCCCAGGCCGCGGGCGGGCGGGCGCCGGGGCGGACGGGCGGGCGGGCGCACCCCGGCTCTGAGCGAGCGTGTGGGAGTGGGGGAGGGCGCCGGGACACGCTCCCCGGGACTAGGCCCCGAGCCTCCCGCTGCCTCCGCGTCTCGGCCGCCCTCAGCCCGGCCAGGCCCGTGCCCGAGCCCGCCGGGCCCCACCTCGTGGGGGCGGCAGAGAGGGGGAGCCCGGGCCGGCCTGGAGAGGGTATGGGGCGGGGGGTGCGAAGGGGTTAACCTCAGGGCTGGACCGCGGGGCGAGCCGGCGGTAAGGATGGGGCCCTGGCCGTCCCGGGAGGCGGCCGAGGGGCTTCGGGAGGCCCGGGAGCGGCAGAGCCTTCCACGCGCTCCGGTTGCCTCTCTGCCCGCAGCGAACCACCAAGATTTGGGGGTGCACCGTTTTCCCCGTGGCACTAAAGGTTGCTTTCGCAGTTTGATTGACCCCGTTGCGGGGGTTGGGGTGGAGTGGGGTGGGGTGGGGGTGAGTGAGATTGCTGGTTTTCTGGCTTTTAGATTCAAGTGACTGAGGAGCAGCTTAAGGTTACTGTTGCAAAGGGGACTCGAAATAACTCGCCAAGACTATACTTTTATTAATACCTGCCTTTGAGTGACATGCTTTGCATGAATCCGTTTCAGCCCGTCTGACAGTATACTAACGCACACTGTCAGAGCGGTCTCTCAGGCTTAGGGGCCACTTAAGATAATCCCGTAGTGGAAAGAAAGAGGAACGAGCACGCTTTTAGGGAGATAGTTTAGAGTTGAACTCAGTGCTCCCTACTCTCCCAAATACAGTTGCTCTGTTTGAAAATAAGCATGTGGTCTTATTTGTCGAGCTTGCTGTGTAGACCACTGATTTGTCGACTTCCAGTCCCTGGAAGTTGTTGCACTTTTTTGTATCAACTCCGTGTGCTGTAGTATTAACTTTGTATTAAATATAGGGAAATGGAACGGAGTAGCTATTGGAAAACTGGTGGCCGGTAAATCATAACTCTCTCTAAGCAGTTGGTTTTTGTTGCCCTTTTGGGAATGGAGTAGGTTTTAATAACTTGTAATTAACGCGTGTCGCGGAATTTAAGACGCGATAATTTAAAAAAAAAATGAGATCTTAACAGGAAGCTGCAATTTTGTTAAATTTTTGGCGCTTCAGTTTGCTCTACAACTTTCCGCCTTTAACTTTTTGTTCACTAGTACGTCTGCTTTTGAAAGTAACTCAGTAAAGTTCTATGCACAAAAAAAGGCTTAGTGGTTGAATAAGTTTTACGTGTGTAATTCAAAGATTTCTTTTCTTAAGAAATTTAGTATTTGCCTTTTTCTCAACTTAAATATTAAGATAAATAGCTACAAAATAGGTACAAGGTTCATTGTGAACGAATGGGTCATAGTCTTAGTGATTTTGAAATGAAAGAAGCATGTTTAGGCATAATTCACTTCATTATCATAAGCACCCGACGCAGGGCAAAATTGAAATGTTAATGAGCAGTGATAATATGTAAACGTGATTGTAATTTCGTTTGCTTTCCTTGTCCTAGTGTTTGTTTTATACAGCATTATTGCCTGCATGTTGTACATCTTTGGAAAATTAAGGTGGCAACAGTTAGCTGAACATAAATGTTAGCAACACTTTGGGCTTATTCTTTTAAAGTATGATTGAAATGCTTTTAAGTTCTAGCATAGAGAAGGTAGGAAAGGAAATGGTATGATTTCTCATACTTTTAGTAATTTTCTTTTTAGAAGAGTAGTAATGAAAACAGGTAATGAAATCATGTATGTGACAGGATTTAATGGTTGGATCCTGCATAAGTCAGGCTGAGCGTTTTAATAATTCAGTTTTATTCAGTTACCTCCTGTCCTAAGGGTACTGCCTTGGTCATTGCCATTCATACAAATACCGATGGAGCGATCACCCTGTGCTAAGCACGATGATGCATGTTAGGTGTTTACTGTGGGGGTTAACAACCACAGATTAGCAGTCGGGGCTCTATTTCATTTTATTTTTTTCTTAGGTTTTTTTAAGGGTCCTATTTTAAAATTGGATTTTTAAGGTTACAGTTGATAAAAAGAAAAAAAAAAAACATTTATAGACTATATCCTATTTCCATAGTATTGATTGAACCCTTTTCCCTGGATTGACGTGAAACTGAAAAACTTGGAAACATTTCTAATGCGGATAGCTTTCAACACATTTTAACAAACCCAAATAATGAACTTTGACAATTGAGGTGAAAGTACATCTCTAATTAATATTTGTTGTCACGAGGGAACTGATGAAATGACTTGGGATAATTAATTTGAACTGACCAGTGCTGTCTTAAACTGGAAGAAGCGTTTGTGATCGTTGCAGCTGTTCTTAGTGAAATCTCTACAGTAACGCTTCTTACACCCTATTTGAATATCATGTGGCTGCTCCTGTCCTGGTCCTCTGCAGCGGGCTCACCTCAATCTTTTCCTTACCTAGGTTAAAATAATGTGGCCCCTTATTTTACACTGTGGGATTTCTTGGATCCAACTTTGAGCATATGGTAGAGTGTTACTGAAGCATTGAATATCTTTGTAACTGACAGCTGTGTTAGTAGTTCTCCAAAGAGAAGCATTTTTATTGGCGTTTCATAGTGAGCAGCTGAAGTAAATAAAATTATTTGAAGTATAGGATATTTGGAGATACCAGTGTTCGTTTGTAGAGTGACAGCAAAATCTTGAAACAGGTCCTTGCACTAGATATGCTATTTAAAGTTTGAGTTGATGATCTCCTCCGTGGTTCCTGCAGACCAGCAATGGAGGTGAGAGCCCCATCCAGGGCCTCCCCTCACGCTCTGGAGCCCATCTTGTGGGGACCAAGTGATGAAGTGATGGCAAGTAATAAGTGGACCCGCCTCACTCTAAATTCCTCTCCAGAGCAAAAGTTAGGACGTTTATTTCAGATTTTTTTGAATGTAGAACTAACATGACTTGAATAGTGGGTCACATAGGAAAACTAAAGGAAGAAAAAAAATTCCTAAGCTTAATGATTATTTAATGTCAGGCCTAGTGGCACATTTACTTTGTGCTGTGCTCAGACTATAATATTCAAGTAATTGAGAAAAGTTGTATCATTTCAACCTGAAGTAGTTACATCAAGATTATTTGTTTGTTTGTTTGTGCTTTTACAAATGTCAGACATGCAAGTGCTTGCTGTTAAGAGGTCTGGCTTTTCAAGTGGCACATTGAAGGTGGTTGCTGAGGACACTTCTTCCTGACAATACACAAGTATGAAAACCAGTGGGAAGCGCTTGCTTTTGAATTTGTAATTACGCTGTCACAGTTCTCTTTACTGCCACACAGGCAAGAATCACTGTGGCACAAAACAGATAAATCTGTTTGCAGTGGAATTTCCTGGCCTTGGGCCATGGGATTACTGTCATTTGTCACTTTAGTGCTACTTCAGCAGTGTAGATGTTCAATTCCAAAGACTTGCATGTGCTTGGACTGCAGTTTTCCTGTTTTTTGACGTGATCTCCCAATAGGTCTTTCTGTGATCTTTTCTGTCAGTGCAGGCTGGAGGAAGAACTGAGTGTAGGCAAAATAAAGATAGCCCTTGGGGTAGGTTTATAGTACTATTTGTTTCAAGGATCAGGCACTGTAGGATCTGTCGTAAGCCTCAAGGTGGAGTCTTCAGAGCGTAGACTTTGCATGAGTGGGCCACTTTCTGACTATTTGAAAGCTCCTCAGTCGTGACCCCATTTTCAGCAGAGGACCCGAGAAACCAATAGCTCCATGCTGCTCCCTGTCTGGAAAGACCCTGTGCTCGGGTTGCCCTGTCCCAGGAGTAGGCTTGCTGAGGTGTAGAGGTGGAAATGTGGTTTGGGGTGGGCAGGACACAGCCAGTCTTCCTGGACATGCCCTCTCTGGCTGCCTTGAGAGCTGAGAGATGACGAGGTGCTCGGACCACGTCCTAGCCCAGGGCTGCTCCTCTGCTCTCCCTCTTCAGACCTCTCCCTCCTGGGCTTTGTCTGCAGCTTTTTTTGGTTGTCATTCTTCAGGTCAGTTCTCACTTTATTTTTCTGATTATCAGCTCAAGGACCATCTCACCATCTCATAAGCCTACACTCTCTGATTTAAGAGTCTCACAAGTAGTGCATTGAAAATAAAAATACCTCCTAGTAGAAAGACTGGTGCCCCACTCTTGTGCCTTTGGTATCCAAGTTTTACACCTAGCTGCCTGCCTTTCTCTCTCTGATGGTAGTACAGTTTTGTTTCCCCACTTGTACTTGTTTTATGGAGAAATGCTGCTTTTTATCTGTGTGTATTACATGCACACAGTTGGCATACCAGTGCTCTTTTCTAGCAAAGTAGTCTTTAAAGTGTCAAAAGATCAGAGTGATAGCTGCAAACTTATATTGTCATTGGAGCTACTGTGGAAAAAAAAATTAAATGTAACTTGAATAATATTAGAGATTTCAAGCATGCCTTGCTGTAAGACACTGAATGTAGGGAAAAAAAAACCTTGCATTTAAGACTGAACAAAATAGAGGGCTTCATGTTACAGACCTGTTATTGTGGACGAGCTGGCCGGGGAGGGAAGGGAGGAGTCCCATGAATAGCCCCCTCACCCCCCCATCCTCACCCCTCTCCCGAGCTGTAGTTCCATGAGAGCCATTGGATGCACCGGAAGTGGTGGGGATGGTTTTTTGGACCATTTTCTTAATTTACTTTCCTCACTGTTCAGGAAAATAGACGTTTATCATTATTGTGAGTACAAGTCAAAAGTATTCTTTGTTTTAAAATATGTTGACTAAAGCTAGATCTCTGTATAAATTGTCTGCTGCAAGCCATGGGCCTTGTGAACTACATCCAGAACCACCCAAGAACATTTAATACATGGCTGTGTGTGGAGAGTTTTGATTCGGCTTTTGGAGAAGGAAATGGCAGCCCACTCCAGAGTTCTTGCCTGGAGAATCCCAGGGACGGTGGAGCCTGGTAGGCTGCCGTCTATGGGGTCGCACAGAGTCGGACACGATTGAAGTGACTTAGCAGCAGCAGCAGCTGGGCTATGAGTTAGTCTACATTGTTTAATTATTCTCACATAAAGATAGTATCCTTTTCTCTGGATATAAGTGATGCATTTTAAATTTTATTACACTCATTTAAATTTAATTAGGGCCAACTTGTGAATTTATTTGGTATTCTGGTAACCGTCAAGAGCATTTCTAGTTTTCCTCCTCTTATGTGTCTCTCCTATTTTAGACAGTTTATAACTCCAGAGGAGTGAAGCAATGCCTCTTGAGAGACTTTCATCATTAAAGTATGTACTCTCTATTTTTTCCTGAAAATATCAGTCTTTTTACTTTTAACAGCACTTGGGAGGATATAAAAGAGAATTTGAAAATGACGTTTAATTCTTGAGTTTTTGGAGATTCCTGCCTGATGTTGTAGAAAACTTCTGTCTCTTAATATTTAAGTGGTAATTCTCCTTGGATGGTTACCAAGATGTGTGTGTTTATTTGAGACTTGGAGAGTAGGCATTTGGGGTAGATCTGGTGATTGGACAAGGAGGAGCATATTTATTATGAAATGAAACATTACAGCGATCAGCATGTGGAGTGGTTGTGTAGTTTATAAACTGCATGGTTTGTGAAGTGCTGTGGCTGGCATGATCCTTAAGCAACCCTGTAATGTATTCCTATTATCACCATTTTACAGATGGGTAAAGTGAGACTCAGGAGGTTGTGATTGAAGTCACGTGGCCGTGAAAGGCGCTATCAGGGACTTAAGAGCAGGTTTTGGACTTCTAGCCTCTGTCGTTTATACTTGGCCAGACTGATAAAGGCCTGCCGTTTCACAGTGCAATTTCCTTATGATAGTTCTCAGAGAAGGTTTATGGAATGACCGAATGAATGAAACAAAGGTTTACATGTTTAAGTAATTATTTAGAGCTGGAAAAGGAAATGGCAACCCACTCCAGTATTCTTGCTTGGAAAACCCCGTGGACAGAAGAGCCTGGCAACCTACAGTCCACGGGGTCGCAAAGAGTTGGGCACAACTTAGCAACTAAACAGCAACAACCAGTCTGTTACTAATTATTAATTGCTAGATTCTGTGTAGAGTGCATTTTGGTAAATCTTGTTCATTGATTTTAAAATACAAAATAAAGACTTGAATTTCTTTTTTTTTTTTAAGACTTGAGTTTCTGAAACAGACACATTTAAAGTAAAAAGTCACTGCCCCCCTCCCTGATCTTGGTCCCATTGGTCTGTCTGGTGTGCCTTTCCTATTCTGACACTGTTTTTGTTCCCTTGTCTCATAATGCAGTCTTCTAACCAGATGGTCGATCTTCCCTTGTGGCTCAGCTGGTAAAGAATCCACCTGCACTGCGGGAGACCTGGGTTTGATCCCTAGGTTGGGAAGGTCCCCTGGAGAAGGAACAGCTGCCCACTCCAGGATTCTGGCCTGGAGAAGTCCATGGACTGGATATGGGTAGCCCATGAGGTCTCAAAGAGTCGGACCCTGAGCGACACCGAGTGACTTTCGCATGCACGCAACTGTATAGTCAGTGGGCTGGACTTTTTGGAGCACCTCTTGTTTCTAAAATTATTGAAGCTGTGTATTCAGGTAGAATAGACTTTTTCTTATTTTTATTGGCTTTTGCCAGGGGATGGAGCAGATGTTCTGGAGGTTAAAGTGGTTCTCTGTGACCCAGTATACTGAGAACTCTGGAAGTGCTGTAGAAATCTATGACTATTAAAATGCCTGAACAAATTTTTTTTTTAAGAAATGGTTTTTTGAACACATTCAACCCCATAATTATAGCAGTCATGGTGTCCAATTTCTATATTGTAAAAAAAAAAAAGGTCTGATTCAGATTCACATTCTAATCTGTTGGTCAACTCTGCATTAGAGAAGACCCCTGAGAGGACAAACCTTTGGTTAGTTTGAGAGGTTAGTAGGTCATCAGCCTTGGTGACTAGTGGGGAATTGGGTAATGAACCTGGACTTTCTCCTGTCTTATCCAAAATCAGACTTTGCTCACTTCCCCACTTTCTTTCTTTCTTTCTTTTTCGCCACACTGCGATCTTAGTTCCCTGACCAGGGAGTAAACCTGCAGTGACCTATGGAGTCCTAACCACTGGACCACCAGGAAATTCTCTAAAAGATGAAAATCTTTAATTCATTAGTTATTTGGAGGCAGAGTGGGAGATATATTTTGCTTAGTAACATTAAGAAAATAATTAGTGGTAAATTAAAACATGAAGTATTTTTATGTTAAAAAACTTAAAACTACATATTAATTTGATCAAAAAGCAAGTTAGACTGTGAAATATTTGAAAAAGATTGAGAAAGATTTTTTCATAAAATATCTGTCAATAAGGTGATTCATGTTTGGTCTCTCCCCTTTGTATTTATTGAAATACTGCAGTGGCAAGAAAAGAAAAACAAATCCTAAAGAACTGGCCCACTCCTCATGTCTGCTTCCTCTCCCCAGAAATCATATTCCACCACTTCTAATGCAAAGTCAGGTCTTCCAAGGGTAGTATTCTGTGTCTTTGGAATTAATTTGTAATATACCAGGCACTTTTATTCAGAACTGCATATAAAGGACTTTATATCTTTTGTGATTGCTCAAACAAAGAATTTTGGTGGCCAGGCGTTAGCAGGATAGAGCTGAAAAGAGATCTGTGCTTTGGGAGTTGACAGCATAGTAGGAGAGGGAAACAGGCTAATTGGTGAATCCCCTTTTTAGGGTGGTAATTCCTGTAGCAGAAGTGTGAACAATATAGTCAGAAACTTTCATTCATTCGTTCAGCAAGTCATTGAGTGGCTGCTGTGTACCATGCACTGAGGATGGAGTGATAAGCAGAGATGGGCATTGTCCGTCTTACCAGGGAGCTTACTGTGGAGAGAGACACCCACACTAATCAGATAGTCGCAGGAATGCAGAGGGCCATTCCACACTGAAGACCGAGTCTGGAGGAAGGGCAGGGGAGGCAGGAGACCGGCTCCCAGAAGCAGGGCCTGGGTGATACCCAGTCTGAGATGGCTCTGTGGCTGCAGGGCCTGGGGAGCCCCTGAGAACTCAGAACTGGGTGCCAAGGCGGTGGCGGTGGTGAGGCGGCCAGTCTTACCCGGCGAGAGCGTGGAAGAGGGTGACGCATTCATGCTGCCTGCCCTGCAGAACCATCCTGCAGGCTCATGGTGGCCACAAGCTTGAGCTTGGGGAGGGTGCGGAGGAGGTGGGGGGAGTGGCAGTGCTGTGTGGGTTGGAAAGGGGAGCGTCAGGGGAAGCTGAGAAGAAGCGTCAGGAGAAGCCAGTCGACTCTCCTAGAAAGGCGACATTTGGGCAGAGAAGCTCAGGGATGGGGTTTTGTGGGGAGCACATGCAGAAGAGCAGAGTGTTTAGGCCTGCGGCCTGTTTGGGAGACAGACCTGTGCTCGGTGGGTGACTGCCTGGTGTGTAGGGTGGGATGCTGGGACGGTGTGTGGGGGTTGGGGGACGAAGGACTTTGGTAGTTCAGCCTTGGTGGTGGTGGGTGTCTGAAAGCACAGGCTCTGTGAGGGTTGCTGACGGAGGTGGTTGTTCTAGGCCCGTTTGGGGTCCTCCCCAGGGTGGCAAAGGTGTCCTCTGCTGGCTCTCCTCCAGATCTCAGAATGTTCTCTCTGCTCACTTCAGCACCTTAAATCCTAAAACTTTGAGCAGGGAAAATGTAGGATGTTTGGGGATATCTGAGGGAGATTAGTGCAAGGCAAATAGCCCTTGAGTGTCCTCAGTGATAATTGGATAGAGTTGTTAGGGAAGTCATATGGGGACATCAGTTAGTTCAGTTCAGTTGCTCAGTCGTGTCCGACTCTTTGCGACCCCAAGGACTGCAGCACCCCAGGCTTTCCTGTTCATCACCACCTCCCAGAGCTTGCTCAGACTCATGTCCATC
The DNA here is from genome assembly GCF_055505025.1 of Bos grunniens. NCBI lineage: Eukaryota > Metazoa > Chordata > Mammalia > Artiodactyla > Bovidae > Bos > Bos grunniens. The sequence continues at coordinate 11,013,278 of NC_141182.1, forward strand.
GAGTCGGTGATGCCATCCAACCATCTCATTCTCTGTCATCCTCTTCTCCTCCTGCCTTCAATCTTTCCCAGCATCAGAGTCTTTTCCAGTGAGTCCGTTCTTTGCATCAGGTGACCAAAGTATTGGGGTTTCAGCTTCAGCATCAGCCCTTCCAATGAATTTTCAGGACTGATTTCCTTTAGAATGGACTGGTTGGATCTCCTTGCAGTCCAACGGACTCTCAAGAGTCTTCTCCAACACCACAGTTCAAAAGCATCAATTCTTCGGCCTTCAGCTTTCTTTATAGTGCAACTCTCACATCCATACATGACTACTGGAAAAACCAAAGCTTTGACTAGACGGACCTTTGTTGGCAAAATAATGTCTCTGCTTTTTAATATGCTATCTAGGTTGGTCATAGCTTTTCTTCCAAGGAGCAAGCGTCTTTTAATTTCATGGCTGCAGTCACCATCTGCAGTGATTTGGGAACCCAAGAAAATAATGTCTCTCACTGTTTCCATTGTTTTTCCATCTGTTTGCCATGGAGTGATGGGACTGGATGCCATGGTCTTAGTTTTTTGAATGTTGAGTTTTAAGCCAACTTTTTCACTCTTTTCTTTCACCTTCATCAAGAGGCTCTTTAGTTTCTCTTCACTTTCTGCCCATATTCTCTTTAATTTTTTTGGGAGGGGGGCAACTTTAAAAACCAGCATTTATTCCTTGATTGTAAAGAAAATATATCACCCATATATCATGACTCTGAGATGACGTCTGTTAATATTTTTAAATGCTTCCCTTTAAATTTTAGACATTTGGGCTCATTTTACACAATGTGCTGTGCTGTGCTGTGCTTTGCTTAGTCACTCAGTTGTGTCCGACTCTTTGTGACCCCATGGACTACACAGTCCATGGAATTCTCCAGGCCAGGATTCTTTACCAACCGAGCCACAAGGGAAGCCCAAGAATGCTGGAGTCGGTAGCCTATCCCTTCTCCAGCGGATCTTCCCCACCCAGGAATCAAACCAGGGTCTCCTGCATTGCATGCAGATCTTTACCAGCTGATCTATCAGGGAAGCCCCATTTTATATAGTAGTATTTCTAGTAGTATTTCTTAAGTCATGATCCTTGGTCGTGGTCTTCTCAGTTGAACCACCTGGCATCCTGGTGGCCATCCAGACCCACTGACTAGGGACCCCTGATTAGGCCCCCAGCTGTGTCCCCTCAGCCCCCAGGGCCTCAGCCTGACACAGGTGTCAGAGCCTCTGCATGCTTTTGTTTGCCGCCTTTCCCCTTAAGCTGCAGAGCCCTTTCCCATGAATAGAATTAACTGAGTAATATTTTGGACATTTAAAAACATTTTCAGTCTAGGTTAGGTATGAACAACAACAAAAGACGCCAGTTTGTGGCCCTCTGCAAGGTAATGTTAGTAATTTTAGTCCTGAATCGAGTGACTTGTGGAAACAGAACCGACTGAGGAGCCTGACACGTTGCCACTTTGAAGACGTGCCACCCTGGGTCTTGAGCCTGAGAGCTCAGTTTTGTTGGAAGTTCAGTAGCTAAACTGATGGACAAATTCCTCTCCACAAACATTTATCCAACTCTTGCTCTAAATTGTATTATATTCCCCAAAGCCATTAGAAACTGCTGGGTGCCATGTGGTGAGATAGGACTCTCAGTGTGGGGGCAGCTCGGGCTTCGCCCCAACTCCGTTTAACTGTGACTGTCTGCCGTCTTTGAGAATTGGGGCATAGCATTAAGCCAATTTGCCATTGGAAATTCTTGCAGCCTTTTGTTGTTGTTGTTGTTGCTGGTCATGGATTTGTCAGCTTTGAAGTTCTTGTCTCCAGTTTTTCACAAATTGGTGCTAAAGTAACACTCTTGGTTCCATCTTGGTTCTTACTGAATTCTTGGCTTTTCCATGCCACACTACACAGTGTGAGTTAAGTGCCAGGAGCACAAACTTTCTTTCTCATGTGTGACTGGAGTTCTATTCCATGAAAATGAGATAAGAGATTGCTTTGAAAAAAAAAAATCTTGAGCAGTCTCTTTAGTTTTGGCTGGAAGCTTCTCTGGCTGTAACTTGAACTTCACTCACAATGACTCTGTAGCAATATCCTAGCCATGACTGGTCTTGGACACAGAGTTGCCACAGCTCAGTTTGGAAAGACTTGGCCTCTCACCCCCTGACACATGTTGAACAAATGAGTTTCTTTTCTTTTTAAAATGGACAGAAGGTAAAATATGTTGCCATTTTGTTTCTTTGCCATTGATTTCTTTTTGGTTGAAAGCATAGATCTGAGTTAGCTTCCTCCCTTCCCTGTGAAGAAGGGAAGGACTTCCAAGCCTGTCCTGCACGGGAGCCTGGAGGGCCCTGTGGACTTTGGTGCTGGGGATGCCTTGTTCTTCCTCCCAGTCAGTCAGCTCTTCCTGGAGGCCTGCAGGCTGCTGGCCCTGGATGGGACGAGTGCCCGAGCGGTGGAAGGAACGCATGGCCCTGCCTGGCGGAGGAGGGCACAGCACACAGATGTTGTCTGGCAGAACATACTTCTAGTCCTGGGAGTGAAGGTCAGGACCACAGGGTGCAGGAACCACAAGGCACAGATTTGCCCTCCCTAGACATACCTTTATAGTAACGAGAGCTGCTGCAAAAGAGGTGGGCTGCTCCTGAGGTTTTCAGATGGATTGCAGTTCTTGCGTTAAGAATTCAGGTGACCTCTAGGCTTTCTTGAAGGGTTTCGTGACTCTCCTTATTCGTGTTGTATAGTTTCTTGAATCCAGGCGACTCATCTGTGTATCAGCTAATCTGTTTTGTTTCATTCTTTGGGCTGTTTCTCAACAGGTTTAGCTGAGATCAGAGGACCGTTACTGATGCAGTAAATACCTTCATGGTAGCCTTCCCCATAGTGGTCCAGAGCATTGATCCTTGGTTGACTTGGTCTGAGCAAATGCCTTTATCTCCAAATTCCAGAGCCACAGAGCTGTCTACCTTCCCAGGTGGAGAGCCTGAGTATGTCCTTGGTGAGTGTGGAAAGAGAGCTTTTCCATTGACTTACTGGCTCAGTTATGTTTTGTGTTTCCTACCTTTGTCATCTTAGATATCTCAGCCAGTGTCATCGTTCGCCCACTGGTTATTTTTTTTTTTCCCCCCACTGGTTATTTTTTTAACTCAGCTGTGTGCCAACAAAAATGAGCACAGATAAGTTGTCTCTGCTGTAGCACGCTACCCCCTCTGTCCACGCGCTTGCTCCCTGGCCCCAGGCCACTTGGAGTGGGTGAGTCTTCTCAGGCAGGCCTGCCTCCGTGCCCTCTTTATTTATTTTAGTTTTTCAAAGTGGACAGCTTGGTTTATTTTGCATTTTTCCTAGGACCAGACCTTATAGATGGCATTGTTGTTGTTTACTTGCTAAGTTGTGTCTGACTCTTTTGTGACTGATGGGCTACAAATGGTAATATTTTCAAGTTATTGTCTCTTTTGTATTGTGTATTATTTTTCATTTGGCAGGATCATAATTGAAACTGAGAGTATGCTCTAAAATACCATACTTTGAAGTAATCTTAAAGTTGTTGTTCATTCACTAAATCATGTTCGACTTTTTTCCGACCCCATGGACTGAAGCACACCAGGCTCCCCCTGTCTTTCACTGTCTCCAGGAGTTGGCTAGAATTCATGTCCACTGAGTCATTGAAGTTAAAATTGTTTTATGTCTGACAATAGCAGATGACGTTCCACCATTTACTTCTGTTTATGTTCAGGAAAAAGACTTTCTGACCTAATTGGAGATTTCCAGCTCTAATGCCTCTGTGAGTTAAGCTTCAGCTAATATAGTGAAAGAATGAAATGTTAGCTTCATTTTTGAATTTCTTTTCTGCCCTTTTTAAAATCGCAGCCTGCTGCACCCCCGCCACCTTCTTGCCTTGCTTTCTCTTCAGAGCACTTAACACCTTCTGATCCCCTTCATCTGATATCCTAGCAGCTATTTGGTTCATTTTCTCTCTCCCTTTACTAGAGTGGAAGATGAGTGAGGGGAAGGCGTTCTCTTGTTCACTGTTACGTTCCCTGAGCCTGGAATGTAATAAGTGCGCAAAATATTGATGAATAATTTATGAAAGACATAACACAGTCTATACATTTAGGTAATCCCTGGTTGACTGTGGGAATGAGGCTAATCACCTGTTAAAATCCAGAATAACTCAGGTTTGTTAGGAAAGTAATTTGCAAAGAGGAGACTCGAACTGAGTTCTGCAGTGTGAGAAGTCAGCTGGGCCAGCTATGTTACCTGCTGCTTGTAGCTGCACAGGAAGATACCTAAAGTGTTCTCACCCTGTGTAGGAGCAGGCGACTCGGCAGGTGACTAGGCATAGGAAACAATTGGGGCAGGTTCTGAAATGTGCAGTGTGTTGAACTCTGCAGTGCACATGGCAGGTTCTGCAGGGGGAATTCAGGAGTGAAGGAGGTGGGTAACGAGTGGCCTTGAGAATGAATGGGATTTGGGCACATAGAGAGAAAGGAGGAGGGCATTTGATGTGGGCCGGTGCCCCCAGCTTGGGTGGTAATCGGTCACCCAGCCTGAGAGAGGAGTTGGGAGCCCTGCAGTAGTGTCCAGGATACAAGGCTCAGCTTGCCGTAAGGAGGACCCTGGGATGCTGTGCTGCATCCCCTGCTTCTCAGGCGGACGCTACGTTAAAAGTCAATGGGGGGTCCTGTTAATGGCATGTTTGGCTTCTGTAGGTCTGGGCTGGGGTCTGAGAGCAGCATAAACTCCCAGGTGTGTCTGCTGCTGGGCTGGGACCCACACTGAGTAGCAGGGTCGTATAGGACACAGGGAGCGTGAGAGTGTCTGCAAGTCCTGGAATCATGTGCCGAGATGTGTGCGTGTGCACCCTTAAGGTGGTGGGCCTTGTTTGCTTACATCACCTCCTCACCACCGCCAAAAAGGCTAGGGGAATCACTGTCTCATAGAAGTAATGTGCCGATTAAACAGGGTCCTAGCTCCCTGACCGGCATCACTTAATTGGGATGCTTCTTTTAATTCATGCAGTTGCTGCTGTTTTTACCAAATGAAATCTTTTGAGCATTTTGATGTTTTGATGAGATTGTCCCAGGAACTGGGTTATGTATATATAATTCAAGATAATCTTCCAAGTTTCTCATCCAAGAGTTTGGAAAAACAATGAAGTTTGCTATTGGCATAAGTGCAAAACCTGGTTTTGAGGAAATAGTGGGCCTTTTGATTTTAAGGTTAAGTCAGAAAATAACAGTGAATGAATCTAGGGGTTGGCAGCTTGAAATATGGAATGGAGTATAACTGAGCAGTCCAAGTTGAAAGTGTGAGTTCAGAATTCATCTGCCTAGTTGAAGCTGTGAGAGTAGGTGGAAGAATGAGTGGGAAGAATGCTTAATGGGAGAATGAACATCCAGGTGTCAGCCCAGAGGAGAGAGAATGGTTAAGAGCCGGAACCAAGTCCTGAAGAAGGTAGAGTGCCCTCCAGTAAAGATTATTATGAAAAGTGTGTGTGAGTGAGATCTTATTATTAATCAAGTGCTTGATAGGTTGATGAGCTTAAGGATGTAAACTGATTTGGTTTGAATCGGGTTATTTTTGGAAAACCAGAATGTTGGAGGCGAAAGATTTCATTGAGTCAAAAGAGCAATGGAAAATGAGTTCCGTTACAAAGCAGTGTCTCTGTGGAAAAGACATTTCTGAAAAGTTGCATTGGAGTGGAATGTTTCTATCAAATTATTTCTAGTTTAGTTGTGTTATAGTTTTTCTTCTGATTGTTGGGCTTTAACTTATTAATGACCAATAAACCCTTTAAAAGCACTAAAAGAGTTCCCATTTTACAAACATCTGCTTTGTAGAAAGAAAAAAGCGCCTTCTCTGGATGTACATCGAGCAGTAGGTGCTCTGAGGCCGTGAACAGTCGCCTCAGATTGTCTCGTGGTTTCTCGCGTGTGGTTTAGAGCCCTCACCGAGTATGGGAGCAGTTGTGCTGCCCCCGCCCCAGTTGTCTGCTTAGTTTCTTCCACTCCTGCATCGCTGGGTCCTGGCAGTGCCCCTGTGTTCAGTGATTCTCAACTCCACTGCACATCAGATTCACACAGGAAGCATTTGAAATGCTAAGTGAAGCCTTGCTTCCCACCGTGGAAACCCAGAATTGTGGCCTGAGGATGCTCAATTGGTCCTCAGGTGTTAGTCAGGGCTGAGAAGCACTGCCTGATGCCTTTGTCCTGTACAGCTGACCCTGTTCCCTGGCTTGGTGACCTTCACCTTTGTAGGAAAACAGTATTGTGAGCTGACTGGGGTAAAATTTCTTTTCCAGATTTCTGAGCTCCATATGTTCACCATACAAGAGACTTTCTGAAGTCTTGAGTTTTATTTTTCTAATAAAATACTTTTAATCGTAACAGAATCTACATATGTAATTCAAGAATGGAGTTCAATCTATTGTTTTGGCTGGTCAGGTGAACTATACCTCCATAATTAGAATCTTAGGAGGCTGTTTTTCAGCAGGTCGTTAGGTGAAGGTTAAATTGAGAAGGTAAACAGTGGACCAACTCTTCTAACTTTGGTCTTCATTAGCAACCAGAGCAATTCATGAAAGGGAACATTCTATATTCTTTCTCCTTAAAATTGGAAGGATTGGGGTGTGTGTACCAGCTAAGATGAGTCCTGTTTCTTTCGCACCTCTCTGTTTTTCAGGGTGTTTGACGAGACCATTGGCAGTGACCAACAGAGGAAAATACGTAGTCACACCTCTTTTGTTCCAAAATGTCTTTTAACATGGAGCTCTGATTCAGTGATGCACTTTCCTTTCTGGCAGGTGGCCTTCAGTAGTCAAGCTTTTGTTGGTTTGATTCCAGCATATTTCATTAAGTGAAAAATCCTGTAGAACAGATGGATTTATAAGTTTCTGCTCATGTAGCATTTTGTTTAATGCAGCCCTAGTTTTGATTCAGCATTGTTGGCACTGATTGTCTCTGTGTAGTGTGGGGTTTGGGTATGTCAGGGGATCTAGGCAGTTGTAAAGGCCAAGCCAGGCATGAACAGTCTGAGGTTGGAGGCTTAGAGAGGCTGGTCACAGTGATAACAGGCAGCGGAATACAGATGCGTGCACTGTAGCTTAGGTCGTGTTGTGTACCACTAGTTAGGGTCTCTGAGCTATGGAACATGAAATCTTAAAGAGCCCTTGTGTGTGAGTATTTATAGAGTGCTTAAGAATTCTGCTCGTGTAAACGAAAAATGAGTATCGTGGTCCTTGATCTTAAAGAGCTGTTTTTATAAAACAACTGCCTCATCGATTTATTGATAGATGTATGTCTAGTTAAAAATGTCAACCATATTGAGGTATAATTTAGTACAATAAATGTGCCAATTTTAAGCTAGCGCTTTGAGTTTTGACAAATGTATATAGGAGGGTAACTGCCCCCACAATCAGGATAGAGAACATTTTCATTGCCTGTAAGTTTCCCTTATGACCCTTCACCATGAATCCTCATCCCTCTCGCAGGCAATGACTGAGCTGCTTTTTCTGTCACTATTATAGGCTGAGTTCCCGTTTGCTAGAATTTTCGTTATGTTTTATAGAGTGCTTTGTGTGTTGCCTCCTCTCACTTAGCATAGCATTTTTGGCATTTGCCTATGTGGTGTAGGAATCCTTCCTTTTCAGTGCTGGGTAATAGTCCATTGTAGGGATGGGCCACAGGTTCTCTCTTCACCTCTTGATGGGCATTTGTTGTTCCAGCATTTGGCTGTTATGAATGAAGCTGTTGACCACATTCACGTGCAGGTCTTTGTGTGAACATACATTTTCATTTCTCATGGATAAAATACCTAGAAGTAGAATTTTTCTATGTCATATGGTGGATGTATGTTTGATTTTTGTAAGAGGCTGCTAAGTTTTTAGAAAGCGGCGGTCACCTTTCACCTCTGCAGCAGCAGTGCCTGTCCCCCTTCTGTGTCCTCACCCACACTTGACAGCATTCCCAGGAACACGAGCCACATCTGTGACAGAAAAGTGAAAACTCCTGCCTGCAAGCAGGGAGTTCTTAAGGAAATAGGCTTTAGTAAAGAAGTTTAAGTAGAAGAGAGTGGGGGCAAGAAAAACTGGGCAAATGCCTCCAACATGCTAGACACAGGGGACTTATATGGTGGTCAGCGATGTTGTGGGGGGAGAAAAAAATGTACTTTTACAAGGTTGATCTGACCTGATGCACATCCATGGTTTGTTTTGCCAGTGCCTCCCATTTTTCCCCTTTAAGGTGTAACATTTTGGAAGTTGATTTTTCTCCAGTTTGGGAGACCATGTGATTATTGTGAATGATTTTCCTTCAGGTCAGAATAGGTATTCTCTTATTAAAGTTTTCAATAAAGCTTTAATTCACTTTTCTTGATTATGGTTAAATGTTATACTTAAAAATTGCATGTTATATCTTGACTATGTTAAAAGTTTATATTTAGAAATGAAAATTGTGCCCCTGCTCGCCCACTTCTGCTGATAGTAAAAACGGGAGCATAAGAAACAATGAGAGCAGTTGAGTTTGAGTTCTTCAGCCTGCCGACTCTGGAGTTGGAACTGTTGCTGTAGAGAGGGCGTCGGTCCTCAGCCCTGGAACTTGTATAGGTTGTGGGCTTTGCTTTTCTTCCTCCTCTTCCTGAACTCATTTGTTGAGCAGAGCTCTTGAGCACCTGCTGTATGCCAAGTACTGATCCAGGCAGTGGAAAAAATGAGTTGACTTGGTGTCTGTTCCTTTTCAAAGAACAACTTTATGGAGGTATGATATACATGCAGTGAATTTAATTCATTTAATGTATATAGTCTGATGAATTTTGACAGAAATGGTTCTTTTTCATTGGTGTTGCACTTTCCCCTTCCCATCCCTTCCCTTTCCTTCCTAGATTAGCACCAAGGTGATCGAAATGAAAACAGGTGGAATTTTGAACTTTTTTCTACTAGGGGTATCCCAGATAACAAGTACCAAATCGACTCCCTAATTTATCAGCTCTTTTCCATGTGATAAGTCTATATAGCAAGTTATTGTATAATGAGGGCTGTTTAGTAACAGTTTAGAGCAAAGCAAGTTAAAATTTAACTGACATTGTGTAATGTACAATAGGCCTGGAAGGTTGGTATAAGTGGATTTGTGTTAACTGAATCATGTTTTCTGATTTGGAGAGTGCAGTCTGTGGAAACAAGTTTCAGCTTAGATTCCCCATGAAAGCACTTAAATAAATCCAGTCTATTAAAAATCTTGGAAAAGTGAAAGGATCACTTTTTAAAAATTACTATTTTTTTGCCATGCCATGTGGGATCTTAGGTTTTGGCCACACCGTGCAGCACTTGAGATCTAGTTCCCTGACTCGGGATCAACCCCATGCCTCCTGCATTGGGAGTGAGGAGTCCTGACCACTGGACTACCAGGGAAATTGTTGAGAGGGTGGCTTTTGATAGGACTTCAATAGTTAGAATAAAATGCACAAAGCACAGGAAACCAACACTTGACGTTTGAATCTTCAGGAGGGCGTGGCTTTGTCACACTTTTTGGTCCATTTTTCCCCTTCTCGGGGCTCCTCAGCCACAAGAAAGTGAGGAGCGTCCTGCTGCAGCCCTGGGTAGTCAGTCGAGGCATAAGCCTTCCTCTGCCCCCTCTTCCTCTGTCTGCTTCTGCCGTTTGTAGTACTGTAAGCAATGCGCAGTTCACGCACACGGTGACAAATTTATAAATATCGTGGTGTCCCAAACTTCGTCTTGTTCAGAATTTGTTCTCATAATCAAACACAGTTCAGCGTGGATAGTTGATGTTCAATACATGCTGTTAAATCAATGAAATTCCTGCTGTGCATTGAACATTGTCACCTCCAGGTGTCCCCTAGGCCACCCACACCAATTGCCAAAGTTAAGACTGAGCAGTAACTGTTCAGTAGATGTCACCATCCATCAGGTACTGGGTCCTGATGAAAAAAAAGTAAAGAAATTTGAATGGTTCTTTTTATGCAAGTACTGATCTGATTTTTTTTTAAAACTTCATTTGTTAATAGTTCCCATTTAAATAGCTGTACATTTTGGTGGTTTTTAGTATATTCACAGAGTTGTACAGCTGCCCCCACAGTCCATTTTAGAACACCTCATCATTCCAGAAAGAGGCTCCATACCCATAATGGTGACTCCCTGGTCCCTCCCCACCCAGCCTCTGGCAGCCACCCTCTCTCCTTTCTGTTTCTGGGGATTTGCCTCTCCTGGATATCACCCAGTGCATGTGGATGGACTCTTGCGATGCGTGGCTCTTGAGTCTGGCCTCTTTCACTCAGTGCGATGTGTTCAGGTGCCAGCCACCTGGTAGCCGTGTCAGTCTGAGAACATTCCCAAAGCTGTGTTTCTCTGGGTTAGATCCAGGAGATCCTTTTGGAGCTGGGAAGAACTGTGGAGATGGATTTAGTCTGGCATACTCTGATTTTAGAGATGAAGTTAAAGCGTTTATCACTCGGAGCAGTGTTCTTTAGTCATAAAGTCTTGCCAGACTCTTTCAACCCCACGGACTGTGGCCCACCAGGCTCCTCTGTCCGTGGGATTCTCCAGGCAAGAATACTGGAGTGGGTAGCCATTCCTTTCTCCAGAGGATCTTCTTGACCCAGGGATCGAACCTGCATCTCCTGTGTTGCAGGATTCTTTACTGCTGAGCCACCAGTGTATTAGTCCTTAACGTTTCCTCCTACCTCCCAAATTCACTTTTGTGTTGGAAAAGAGGGAGGCGGGAGGAGAAGACTCTACTTCCTGTGCTTGGTTCTGGCATTTGACCCTGCAGGCTGGGCTTTGAGTGTTCTTGGGACACTGTACCTGGGTCTGGCTCGCAGATGCCTGACTGCCGCAGAATCTGTGAAGTACAGTGTGCACCCAGCAGTGTTTGTTGATCATGCCTTTGTAGCCTAAGTTTTTACCTCAGAGGCTGACCTCCCATTTTCCTGAGTCCTTTTGAAGGCAGAGGACATGGATTTGGTGGCAGCCTGCACAATGACTTGTGTTTCTGGATCTCAAACCTTGGAAGCTGTGTTCCAGCGCCCCCTAGTGCCTGCTCTGGGGGTCGTCCTCCGGGTCCCTGCTTCCTGCAGAAGGTGCTGTTTTCCATGGCTGCATCGGATCCCTGGAGAGCCAGCAGTGGGCCACGCAGGCGACTGGCAAACGCCTTTCCTTCTCCTCACCTCTCCTGGGCTGAGGCTGTGTCTTTGCTTTTCCTTTAGCAGGAACACTGGTATTTCCAGTTTGGCCTGTGCCTTTCGCAGGCTGTACAGCCCTAGGCCCTAGAGGGCCTTCTGGAGTCTGCTCTGGCAACTCAGAGTGCCGCGCCCTGGCGCTGGGCTGCAGTGAAGTGTCTTGCATCCATCCTGGCTGTGCTGAGCGCTTGCCCCTTTTCCTGATGTGTTTCTTGTGCATATATTTTTCATGTCCTCTCTAGAAAGGATCACAAAATCAGACGGGAACAGTAGGAGTTCTGAAGGCCTGAGCTGGGGTCAGTGGAAGGGAGGTGAAGTGGAGCTTTATTCTGATTGAGAGGACCCCTCCACCCCCAAGCCCCTTCCCAGAGAGGGGACGGGGCAGCCCAGCACCCTGTGCTGTGTCCCGACCCCCGTGGCCTTCCTGCCCACCCCCCCCCCCCCCACAACTGGGAGCAGAGCGTCTGTGGTTGCTCTCTTGTTCCTCCTCTTGACTCCAGTATTCATTCAACTCTGGTGGGCCTGGCTTAAACCTCAGGGATCTGCCTCACTTGATGACGATGCCAACATTTCTGTAGTGCTCTGTGGTCCACGGAGGGCTCGCAGTGCCCGTTGCCTGGGTGCCTAGGCGTGCCGGCCCCTGCAGGCTTGGCAGGGATGGGGAAAGTGGGGTTGCACTTCCTCCCCTTGCCAGCCTCACAGTTGTGAGTTTCAGCTGTGAGTTTCAGCTCTCCCTGCTCCTGCAAGACAAACAAATGCATGTGGCCAGTGCCATTTTCTTCCTAGATTGTAAATCCTGTGAAATCAGGCACTGACTCATTCTTATCTTGTTTTTTTTTAAACCAAAACTTACCGTATTTTTCTTTAAAAACAGACTTTAAAATATATTTATTAATTCTTCAGAGGAAGGAAAATGTTTCACACAAATATAAGAAGAGGGTAGGTAAAAATTTTCCTCACAGCTGAGTGTTTTCAGTTTTAGTTTAAAAACAACCCCAGCAAGCTCTTTATTTGGGAATAATTTTAAATTTATAAAAATTGCAGAAGTACAAAGAGCCCCCATTTGATTTTTTATTCATATTGACTGGTTAGGGTTGAACCTCACTTAATCATTGGGGTGTGTTTAAGTTCTCTCCTTCTTTATACAGATACCTGTACAAACTCACAAACACACGAAAATACAGACACATTTTCTCTTACCCTTTGAGGTTTGAGGGTGAGTTACATGGACTGGGACCCTTTAGCCTTCTTGTCTGCTTGAATGTATATTTCCCATGAATATTCTCTTAAAGTAACCGCAGTTGGATAGCTATCACTTCCATATGTTGACATGGACGCAGTATCTTTTTCTAATCCACTGTTTGTATTCTGGACTTGTCAGTTGACCCTATGCTCTCCTTTAATAGCATTTCCTCTCCAGGGGAGGATCCAGGATAGGGTCAGATGTTGCATTTAGTTGTACTGTCTCTTTAGCTTCCTGCCATCTTGAACTTTTCCACAGCCTTTTCTGACATTGAGTTTTTGGAAGAGCACAACCCTGCCCCTGCTTTTTGGTAACATTCTTCATTTTGCCAGACATTTAAAACAGTTTGTGATTGAAAATTAGGAAGACTTTTGGGGATGGTGAGACTGGAACATTTTAATGGAAGCTGGCTGCCCTGAATTTCTGGGATAAACTCTTTGATGTCACAAGACTTGAGATGCTTCAGTCAGATATATAAAACTTTAGTCAGATATAGTTTTAGTTAAACAGTTGTCACTAAAATTCAGGGCAGTGTAATTTATGCAGTCACTGGGGTTTGCAGTTGAATAAATACTTGGGTTTTTCTATGCTTTTGTAGTTTTAACTTCATAATTTAACTTTTCTTCCTAATTTATTTAAGCTAAATTCTCCTTTACAACAATACTTCTATTTGCCTTTTTAGAACAGTGTGGATAAAAAACACTTCTTCATAGTGATGCTTCCTGTGATTATTTGTAACTGATGTAGATGATTTTGAAAAGCACTCAAATGATAGCCTCCAAATTTATGTGGGGTATTATATTTTATTATATCACTTCCCTTCAGTGTTTTTGAGTGGTTACAAAAGAGACATTAGTTTCTCTGCCCATGAAAGAAATACTTACTGTTTTTTCACATGTATTGTGATGGCAAGAAATTGTCTTTTATTCTGATGTCTCCCTTACTTGAGACTTGAGTGACTTCGTGCAACTCAGATTGGGACTTGGCGCTAGCCTCTTAGCAGCCCCTTCTGTAAGCTCAGTCACAAAACTGTTCTTTAGATTGTTGCCAGTGTTAACTACTTACTTTCAAAAACTTCTGCATTTTAAGGATTGAAAATAGATCCGATTAGGGCAGAGAATGTGATTCATGTGTATTTTTATGGAGTTGTTTATTGATATATGTGAGCTGGTGTTAAGGGGATTATGTTAAAGTTCAGAGCAGCTCTGGCTAGCCATTTGTCAGGTGTTAAATGATACCTCAGCATTGCATAGTTGATAGTTAGCAGTTGCTTATGGTGTCATTTTTGGATTAAATGTTTTCATCAAGTCCTGATCTGTTTTCAAGGAGATCATGAAACATAGGTGCAAACACAGCTTCTGGAAAATGGGTATATGAATAGTTGTACAGTGATTTGATAACACTGACTTTACAGTTAATCTTTTGAGTAAAGTATTTTTGCATGGTTCAGAACTAAGAACTCTGAAAAGATATATCCTTCTCTGTTCCACGACCTCCACTGACTGTCCCTCCCTCCAATATCTATTGCTTTTTAAAAATCAGTTTTTGCCTATGCTGGGTCTTTGTTGCTGTGTGCGGACTTTTCTCTAGTTGCAGTGAGCAGGCTCTAGAGTGCTGGCTCAGTAGTTGTGATGTCTGAGCTTAGTTGCTTCTCGGCATGTGGAATCTTCCTGGGCCGGGGATTGAACTTGTGTCTCCTGCGTTGGTGGGCGGACTTCTCACCACCAAGCTACCAGGTTAATCCTGGTATTGATCTGTCTTTGGTTGGTGGTTTAGTCGTGAAGTCATATCTGACTCTTTGTGACCCCATGGATTGTAGCCTGCCAGGCTCCTCTGTCCATGGAATTTTCCTGACAAGAACATTTACTTCTCCAAGGGATCTTCCTGATCCGGGGATTGAACCTGAGTCTCCTGCATTGCTGACGAATTCTTTACCACCGAGCCACCAGGGAAGCCCCTGTCTTTATGCAAATACAAATCAGTATTTCTATTTTCCTGCCTCCCACCCCCCCCTTTTTTTTTAACCCAAAGAATGTTTTCTTGTAACAGTGTTGGAGATTACTCGCTGTACATGCTCCTTCCATCTGGAAGGCTGCACCAGCAGCTCTTAGTCCCCAGTGGAGGGGCAGAGTTCTAACCCAGGACCGCCGGGGAATCTTCCTGCCCTTCCTGTTGCCCTCACCAGTGAGTTTTGTAATCAGGTTAAAGATGTGGATCTGTGGAGAAATTATTGACATGAAGTTGTAATGAGAAAGCACACTTAAAATCTGTAGCAGATTTTTCCAAATAATCCTTTAAAAACAAAGATTTGAGTAAAATCGAAAATAATAGGAGAAAAAGTCTTTCCCTGGAGTCTAAGCACTTACTCGCCTTCTGCAGTGGCCCACACTCTGTCTGTGGAGTGTGCTTCTCTCTGGATCTGAATAAATCCACTTCTTACCTATCACTTTGTCTCTCACTGAATTCTTTCTGTGATGAGACATCAAGAATGCGAGCTTCATTAGATCCTGAAACCAGCTAAACCATCCCCAGCTTGTCATCAACACTGTTGCAGACGTCTTCGTGCTGTTTCTTTGAGACAACTTTTGGGCATTAACAGCTGGTTGGGAAACTCCCTTGGGAGGGACAGCATCTAAAATCAAGGATTTTAGATCATCTTTTCCTACGAGAACTCCAAAATTAGAACTTGCTGCTGAACAACCATCAACAGGAGAATATTGGATCCCACCAAAAAAACATAACCCACATCCAAGGGCAAAGGAGAATCCCTGGCAAGACGGTAGGAAGGGCGAAATTGTGTTTAGAATCAAACTCCATACCTGCCAGAGACGCTCGGAGGGCTCGAACAAAACCTTGTGCACTCCAGAAGACCCCACAGAGACTGAGCCAGACCGGCCTTGAGTGTTTGGGTGTCTCTTGTGGAGGTATGGGTCATCAGTGGCCTGCCGCAGGGGCAGGGGCTCTGGGTGCAGCAGTCCTGGGTGTGGCAGAACGGCAACCTCCCTACAAGAGGTTGCCATTAACCCTACCTTAGAGCTGTTGAGCACACGACCCACAAACTGCAGAACAGTTATACCAAATAAGTTCTCGTACTGTTAAGAAGTTCTGGGACCCACAACAGATTTCTTAACCTGGGGATTTGGCAAAGGGATTGAGAATCCCCAGGGAATTTCACTTTGGAGGCCAGTGGGATTTGACTACAGAACTTAAACAGGACTAGGGAAAAAGACTCTTGGAGGGCAAGATAAAACCTTGTGTGCAACAGGACCCAGGAGAAAGGAGCAGTGACCCCATAAGAGACTGACCCAGACTTGCCTGTGAGTATCCAGGAATCTCCAGAGGTGAGGTGTTGGTTGGGGGCAAACAACAGGGAGGGAACACAGCCCCACCCATCAACAGAAAAATGGATTAAAGATTTACTGAGCATGCATCGGAACAAGACCCAATTTCCCCCACAGTCAGTCTCTCCCATCAGGAAGTTTCCATAAGCCTCTTATCCTTATCCCTCAGATGGCAGACAGAATGAAAGCCACAATCACAGAAAACTAACCAAACTGATCACATGGACCACAGCATTGTCTAACTCTACGAAACTATGAGCCGAGCCGTGTAGGGCCACCCAAGACAGATGGATCATGGTGGAGAGTTCTGATAAAATGTGGTCCACTGGAGAAGGGAATGGCAAACCACTTCAGTATTCTTGCCTTGAGAACCCCATGAACAGTATGAAAAGGCAAAAAGGTACAACACTGAAAGATGTCTCCAGATCGGTAGATGCCCAATATGCTACTAGAAAAGAGTGGAGAAATAACACCAGAAAGAATGAAGAGGCAGAGCCAAAATGAAAACAGCGCCGTATTGTGGATGTGACTGGTGATGGAAGTGAAGTCCGATGGTGTAAACAACAGTGTTGCATAGGAACCTGGAATGTTAGGTCCATGAATCAAGGTAAATTGAAGGTGGTCAAACAGGAGATGGCAAGAGTGAACATTGACATTTTAGGAATCAGAAAACTAAAATGGACTGGAATGGGTGAATTTAACTCTGATGACCATAATCTACTACTGTGCGCAGGAATCCCTTAGAAGAAATGGAGTAGCCATTGTAGTCAACAAGAGGGTCTGAAATGCAGTCAGTACTTGGGTACAATCTCAAAAATGACAGAATGATCTCTGTTTCTAAGGCAAGCCATTCAATATCACAGTAATCCAAGTAATCCCTACTAATGCTGAAGAAGCTGAAGTTGAATGGTTCTATGAAGACCTACAAGACCTTCTAGAACGAACACCCAAAAAAGATGTCCTTTTCATTATAGGGGACTGGAATGCCAAAGTAGGAAGTGAAGAGATACCTGGAGTAACAGGCAAATTTGACCTTGGAGTACAAAATGAAACTGGGCAAAGTTTTGCCAAGAGAATGCACTGGTCATAGCAAACACCCTCTTCCCAACAATTCAAGAGAAGATTACACATGGACATCACCAGATGGTCAACACTGAAATCAGATTGATTATATTCTTTGCAGCCAGAGATGTAGACACTATACAGTCAGCAAAAACAAAACCAGGAGCTGACCGTGGCTCAGATCATGAACTCCTTATTGCCAAATTCAGACTTAAATTGAAGAAAGTAGGGAAAGCCAGTAGACCATTCAGGTATGACCTAAGTCAAATCCCTTACCATTATACAGGAAGTGACAGATAGATTCAAGGGATTAGATCTGATAGACAGAGTGCCTGAAGAACTGCGGACAGTTTATGACACTGTACAGGAGGCAGTGATCAAGACCATCCCCAAGAAAAAGACATGCAAAAAGGCAAAATGGTTGAGGAGGCCTTACAAATAGCTGAGAAAAGAGACCCGAAAGGCAAAGGAGAAAAGGAAACATATACCCGTTTGAATGCAGAGTTCTTCAAGAATAGCAAGGAGAGATAAGAAACCCTTACTCAGTGATCAGTGCAAAGAAATAGAGGAAAAAAATAGAATGGGAAACACTAGAGATCTCTTTAAGAAAATTAGAGATACCAAGGGAACATTTCATGCACAGATGGGCACAATAAAGGACAGAAATGGTATGGACCTAACAGAAGCAGAAGGTGTTAAGAGGAGGTGGCAAGAACACACAGAACTACTATACAGAAAAGATCTTCATGACCCAGATAATCATGATGGTGTGATCACTCACCTAGAGCCAGACATCCTGGAATGTGATGTCAAGTGGGCCTTAGGAAGCATCACTACAAACAAAGCTTGTGGAGATTGTAATGGGAATTCCAGTTGAGCTATTTCAAATCCTAAAAGACGATGCTGTGAAAGTGCCGCACTCAATATGTCAACAAATTTGGAAAACTCATCAATGGCTACAGGACTGGAAAAGGTCAATTTTCATTCCAATCCCAAAGAAAGGCAACCCCAAAGAATGCTCAAACTACCGCACAGTTGCACTCATCTCACACGCTAGCAAACTAATGCTCAAAATTCTCCAAGCCAGGTTTCAACAGTATGTGAACCATGAACTTCCAGATGTTCAAGCTGGTTTTAGAAAAGGCAGAGGAACCAGAGATCAAATTGCCAACATCTGCTGGATTGTCAAAAAAGCAAGAGAGTTCCAGAAAAACATCTACCTCTGCTTTATTGACTATGCCAAAGCCTTTGACTGTGTGGATCACAACAAACTGTGGAAAATTCTTAAAGAGATGGGAATACCAGACCACCTTAACTGTCTCCTGAGAAATCTGTATGCAGGTCAAGAAGCAACAGTTAGAACTGGACATGGAACAACAGACTGGTTCCAAATAGGAAAAGGAGTACGTCAAGGTTGTATATTGTTACCCTGCTTATTTAACTGACATGTAGAGTACATCATGAAATGCCAGGCTGGATGAAGCACAAGCTGGAATCAAGATTGCCAGGAGAAATATCAGTAACCTCAGATATGCAGATAACACCACCCTTATGGCAGAAAGCGAAGAAAAACTAAAGAGCCTCTTGAGGGTGAAAAAGTTGGCTTAAAGCTCAACATTCAGAAAACTAAGATCATGGCATCTGGTCCCATCACTTCATGGCAAATAGATGGGAAAACAGTGGAAACAGAGAGACGTTATTTTCTTGGGCTCCAAAATCACTGCAGATGGTGATGGCAGCCGTGAAATTAAAAGACGCTTGCTCCTAGGAAGAAAAGTTATGATCAACCTAGATAGCATATTCGCAGAAGGCAATGGCAACCCACTCCAGTACTCTTACTGGAAAATCCCATGGACGGAGGAGCCTGGTAGGCTGCAGTCCATGGGGTCGCTAAGAGTCAGACACGACTGAGCAACTGAACTGGAGCGTGCTCATAATTGACCATGAGGTTTGTTCCAGCAGACTGGTAGAAGGCTTGCTGGATCACGGTTCCTTCCCTTCCTCTTCACTGACAAGATTTTGTTGAATCATTTGAAATTTTAGTTCTCTTACTGGATTGACCAATTTCTGTTTTTTTTAAATACTTGTAGAAAGTGTACATAGAAGTGTGATTTCAAAGAGTATTTCATTTATTTTTATCTTTCCAAGAGAAATCCAGCCTGAAGAGAAAAACTTAGCAATCCTATAAGAACGTTCACTTCTTATCCTAATGTGTCTTCCCCACATCGTGAATTAAAGTAGCCGCTTAGAAGGTAAAGTGGTTCTCTTCTATGTGGACAGCATTCCTGTTGTTGGTATTAAATAAAGCAACATGAGTCTTCATGTTTGCGTTGGGCTTCACGTCTGCAGTGTGGATCATCTTTTGGATCCTACTTGTTTGTTACTGCTGTTGTATCCCTTGAATGCATTTTCTGGAATTCTTAAGCAGCCCACCTCCACTCATCCCAAGTGTGTATGAGAGTCAAGAATTATTTTGCCTTTTGCACTTGAGTAGTAAACTATAGAATAGAATTCTATGAAAACAAAAAGAGACGCTTTTTTTCTTGGAACTTTCAAAGCATTGCTGTCTTGCTGTATTGATTTTGGTTCTTTAAGATCTTCTGTTGAGTTTGTAAATTTAGTAATTTAAATTTAATAATCCTTTGATTTCTTTGAATACTTCCTTGTTCTCTCCTTTTTTTTTCTTGACATTCTGCTTATTTTACCTGCTAGAATTTCAGGATACAGATTAGAATTTTAACTTCTTTTCTGTATCCTGTGTTTTGTTTACACAGATTCATTTTCCCCTGTTTTAATAGTAACCCTCTTTATTGCTGTTTATTTTTTGCCTCTCATGTCCTTTGATTTTTTTGTTGTCCATTCATATTCAAGAACTGAAATCATTAATATTTTGGTGGATGTCCTTATAGCTTGTGGCCTTGTAAGTCTGATGCTTCACTTAGGGTGATGCTTTAGAGAGTCATTGATTAGTAGATCATCATGTTCATGTATCATGTCCACCTGTTGATACACATTTGGATTCTTTTCAGTTTCTGGTGGTTATGAATGAGTACAGATGCTGTAAACTTCAGCATACAGGTTTTTTTTTTTGTTTTTGTGGACATTGTTCTTCATTTCTCTTTGGTAAGTGCTTAGGAGTAGGCTTGCTGGGTTGTGTGGTAAGTAAACTTTATAAGGAACTGCCGAACTCTTTTTTTTTTTCTGAGTTGCTGTGCCTTTCTGCATCTCTAGTTGCTTCACATCCTTGCTGGCAGTTGGTATTGTCTGGAACGTTTTCTCCCATCATAAGGTCCATCATTTTGATTTTCTTCCGTAAAACCCTAAGGTTTTATCTAGACTTACAGACCTCTCTGCAGTGGGGCTGTGAAGGAGCTCCAGACAGCACTGTGTTTCCTGGAGAGGGTCTTGGGGGGTCCTGGCGGATTCTTTATAGGGTCCATGTAACACTGTTTTCTGAAACTGTGTGATTTGTGTATTTTATGTGATCTGTGATTCTTTTTTTTTTCCCAGTATATTTTTGGAGATTTTAGCCCTGATGAATTCAATCAGTTCTTTGTGACTCCTCGTGCTTCAGTTGAGGTAAGACAATTTTGTTTTATTGAGTGCATGCATAAATTTAATTGATGGTTATGTTTTAGATCGGGTTTTTTTTTATGCCTTTTAATTAGGAATTCCAATGTACAGAAAAGTGAGGAGCCTAACATGAAAAAATGACTGGACCCACCCATTGGATTTGATTACTGTTAACATTTTGCTATACTTGTAAATAGCAAAACGTTACAGAGACAGTTGAAGCTTCCGTTGTATCCTCGCATTCGCCCTATTCCCCAGAAATACTGAAACTCTGCCAAAAATGCACAGTACGTTTTGTTTCCTGGCTGTGATTTTCACCTCTTACTGTGCATGTATATATTGTTTGTTGTTTTGTGCGGTTAGAAATGTCTCATCAGGGGCTTCCCCAGGGGCTCAGTAGTAAAGAATCTACCTGCAATTCAGGAGATGTGGGTTTGATCCCTGGGTCAGGAAGATTCCCCTGGAGAAGGAAATGGCAACCCACTCTAGTATTCTTGCCTGAGAAATCCCATGGACAGAGGAGCCTGGTGGGCCATGGTTCATGGGGTCGCAGAAGAGACCTGCCTTGTGACTAAAGAACAAAAACAAAGTCGTTTCATGCTGTATTCATCATTTTGCAGTTTGTTTATTTTAAGCTAAATATTCTTTAGATTTATTTGGATATTTTGTTCTTCTTTGATTTTAATTGTTAAATCTTATTTTTTTGGCTGTGTCCTATGGATCTTAGTTCCCTGAGCAGGGAATTCCCTGCCAGGAAATTCCCCATTCATTGTGAAATATTGGACTTAGCTGTTTCCATGCTGAGGGGGCTGTCTAGGTCTTCAGCTTTTCCATTAGTACAGAAGTGTGGCAGTGATCATATTTTGTCATGTCTCCTCATGCTCCTCTGTGGATTTCTCCAAGAAGTATTCCTAGGAATGGAATTTTGGCGCCCTGCAAGGAATAAGCATCTTTAGTGCATCTGCTTTCTAAGTGGTTTTAACAGTCTGCATTCCTGTCACTAGTGCATGAGAGTTTTTGTTGTTGTTGTTCAGTCACGTCATACTGTTTGCGACCCCACGGACTGCAGCACACCAGGCTTCCCTGTCCCTTACCATCTCCTGAAGTTTGCCCAAGTTCATGTCCATTGCATTGGTGATGCCATCCAGCCACTCACCCTCTAATGCCCTCTTCTCCTTCTGCCCTTGATCTTTCCCAGCATCAGGGACTTTTCTACTTTTCTATTGAATCAGCTGTTGTCATCAGATGACCAAAATACTGGAGCTTCAACTTCAGCATCAGTCCTTCCAACCAGTATTCAGGGTTGATTTTCCTTAAGATTGAGCGGTTTGATCTCCTTGCTGTCCAAGGGACTTTTAGGATCTTCTCTTCTCCAGCACCACAGTTTGAAGGCATCAGTTCTTTGGTGTTCTGCCTGCTTTATGGTCCAGCTCTCACAACTCTACATGACCGCTGGGAAGACCATAGCCATAACTATATGGATCTTTTAGATCCCATTAAAAAGAAAAATTTTTGATAATTCCCAGTATGCTGTGCTCAGATGTTCCAATTGTGTCCAGCTTTTTTTGACCCCAAGGACTGTAGCCTGCTAG
Organism: Bos grunniens; assembly: GCF_055505025.1. Taxonomy (NCBI): domain Eukaryota; kingdom Metazoa; phylum Chordata; class Mammalia; order Artiodactyla; family Bovidae; genus Bos; species Bos grunniens. The sequence goes on from NC_141182.1 coordinate 11,035,275, forward strand.
GCTCCTCTGTCCATGAGATCTCCCAGGCAAGAATACTGGAGTGGGCTGCCATTTCCTTCTCCAGAGAATCTTCTCAACCCAGGGATCAAACCTGCGTCTCTTGTATTGACACTTGGATTCTTTACCACTAGTGTCTCCTGGAAAGCCCCATTCTCAGTATGCTGCTAAGTCGCTTCAGTCGTGTCCGACTCTGTGCGACCCCATAGAAGGCAGCCCACCAGGCTCCCCCGTCCCTGGGATTCTCCAGGCAAGAATACTGGAGTGGGTTGCCATTTCATTCTCCAATGCATGAAAGTAAAAAGTGTCCGACTCTTAGCGACCCCAGGACTGCAGCCTACTAGGCTCCTCCATCCATGGGATTTTCCAGGCAAGAGTACTAGAGTGGGGTGCCATTGCCTTCTCTGGTTCTTCTTCTTCTCAGTATAGACATACTTAAAATTTTTGCTAATCTAATGGAGTAAGTGGATTTTTGTCGTTTTAATTTACGTCTCCCAGATTACAAACATTTGAGCACCATTACATTACTTTCATATGTCCATTGGCAGTGTAGATTTCTGTTTCTGTTAATTACCTGTTCTATATCTTTTGTCCATATTTTTACCAAATGGCTTGTCTTTTTCTTATTGATTTATAGGGTTAATAATCTTTTGGAGTACATTTTAAAGTTTTAGTGTCTTGTAATTTTTTTCCTCATAGTTTGTGGATTTTTTAAATATTTTTTAAGAAATTTTTTCCTTCCCTGACGTCATAAAGACATTTAAAAAGTTTTTAAAGTTTTTGTTTTCACTTTGGTATGTAATAAAACTTGAGATTGTGGTGTTGAGTGTGTGTGTGTATGGGTGGGGATCTAACCCCTTACCCCATAGCAGTAGCAAAAAAGATTTAAAAATACTACCTTCTTACTATTGAAGGTCCTGAGTATTGACCTCACAATATGGTAGCACTGTTTCCAGAGTAAGTTGGTTTGATTTTGTATCTAATACAAATAAATTTTAGCTTTTTCTGTTGCTCAGTTTCCTTTTGTGTGTGAGATTATATATTTTTGCTTAAAAAATTCTTTGTTCTTATAAGTAACTATATAGTTAAAGAGAGAACTTTGAACAATTCTTGCAGTTTTATTCTGCTGCATTTTTATTATACCCAGTTCCCACAAAGGGGTTTCTTAGAGGTGGTGGAGGTTTGCTGTGTAACAGGCACCATATGCAGTGTATAGAGTGAAAAAAAAATACACACGTTTTCTGTGCCTGAACTCATTCTGGCATTCTAGTAATTCCCAGTTATGGTCTTACCAGGTTAGTAAACCAAAGTAAGTGTTTTAAACACACTTAACAGAAAACAGCAGTATTGCCCTGGGGCATGCCAGGGGCTCTGTTTTCAGATCCTGGCTCTCCTACTCCCTAGATTCTAAGTACAGTGTGATTTCAAAAAACAAGACTTTGAGTGCCTTACAAGTTAGATTTTATCACCAGGGGGCACCCGAGTGTCATCAGTGGAATAAAGGCTGTGTCAGGGAGTTTGCTGTCTTCTGTGACTGCAGAGGGATGTCATCCTGATTTGTGGCTTCCCCAGACACACTGTTTTGCTCCGTGTGTCCATGCCAGTGATAAAGGCTGGGGCACTGGATGGGAGCATTGGAGTCGTGTGTGGAATGGTCTTGCACTTCAGGCTCAAGTGCAGCCCACCTGGGCACACAGTGCTCTGCCGTGATGAATGCTGGAGTGCCCCTGTCTGGTGTAAGTATGCACTGCTAAGTCCAGAAAGTGGTCAGTTCCTTTTGTTTTCTTGGGCTTCTCCGGTGGCTCAGACCGTGAAGAATCTGCTGGCAGTGCAGGAGACCGTGGTTCGATCCCTTGGTCGGGAAGATCCTCTGGAGAAGGAAATGGTTACCCACTCCAGTATTCTTGCCTGGAGAATCCCCATGGACAGAGGAGCCTAGCAGGCTACCGTCCACGGGGTCACTAAGAGTGAGACACGACTGAGCGACTAACAGTTTTGTTTTCTTAGCTTCTTATTTGTCATTAATTCTCTCAGGAGAGTACTTGGAGTGATAAGCTTTTATATCTGAGACTGTTGCATTGACTCACTAAGAGTTAATAGGAAATCAGCTGAAGTAGTAGTTCTGAGACAGTTGTGGGCGTGAGAGTCTCCTGGGTGCCTCTGAACATGCCAAGCCCGGGACCCCATCCAGGCACCCCAGGGTGTTGTACTGTTTCTGCTGTAGTGTGCAGGCTTTGAGAAGTGCTGTGGTAGAAGCCGTGTTAGGCTGGAATCCTTTTGTTCTTTGCTTCCTGCTTCAGATAGCAATTATCTGTCCACTTACCTTACCCCTTTCCATTCTAAACTTTCTCATTTCAAACACAGCCATTTGAAACATTCCAGCTCATAAGTATTATGGAATAGCTAGGAGGGAAAAAAATTGGCATATTCATGATACCTTCCTGCATTTTGCAGAGAGCCCAGGCACTGACCATTTTGCTGTCTCTCTTCCAAACAAGGAATGTGGTTGCCAGCTGTTAATCCAGTTGTTTAAGGCACCCTGTTAAAAGAGAGCTGTGATTCTCAGGCTCTTCTTTCCCAGCTGCTTTGTTCACTGTCCCCAGGCTTGGTTCCTGCCTATGGCTGAGTGGACTTGTAGTGATGGTGAGCAACGTGTGCAGATGGTCACGAAGACTCTGTACTGGTCAATGGACAGAGACAAGCGTTTATAGTATTTGATGTGTACTCTGCAACTCCTGTGAAACAGAGGGTGTGTCGTGAGCCTTTTGTAGCTGATTGACATGTCCGTTGGAGCCCATTTTTTATTTTTTACCTCATTTTTGGATCTATTTAATAACAATCAGTGTTGGAAAGCTTTCTGATGGTGTTTTAATATGAAGATGTTTAATCTTACTCTTTCCCCATCTGTGTTATTTTGTTAAAAATAGTGTTATGAAAAGTTGCATGGATAAATAGCCTTTTAATGAGGGTTGCTTTAATGAAATAGCATGTGTTGAACTTTAACAGTTTGTTGAGTTAAACTCTGTTTTCCACTTCCCTGGGCAGCTTCCTCCATACGGCGGGACAGTTCTGTGTGGCGCACAGGCTGCTGATGACCTCCCCGATGGTAAGCACGCGCCGTGGGTGCAGTCTTCCTTCCTTTCCCTTTCAGCTTGATGTTTTTGCTGTAAACTCGAGTAGCTTTAATCACCAAACCACTTTGGCTAATGAATTAAAGTTTATTCTGTGCTTCAGAGTATCAGACCTCCAAGGTGAGTTTTGGAAATAATTGCTCATTTCTGTTTGTTTCGTAAGGATCCTCTGGCACAGGTGTACCCTTCACAGCCAAGGCTCTCTGTGCGGGTTCCGGAGTGGGCTGTCTGTTGAGTGCACCGGCTGTTGGGCCCAGAACTGGCACGTCTCTGAGTACGTGCTTTCCACCCGGCTCAGTGGCAGCTCGTTTCTCTTGTCCTGAGTTTGCGGTTATGTCCACGCCTGTTATCAGGGCTCTTGGGAATTCAGGTGATCTCTTCACCTCCTGTCCTGACTGAGTAGCTGGCTGGCTGTGTCCCAGACACTGAGCTGATCACTGGAGGTGATGCTTACTGAGTTGCAGCCCTCTCATATATGTTACAGTGTCACTAACAGTAGGGTCCTCTCATCTTGCTGGCTGCCATTGCACGTGTCAAACCTGTCTAGACTGCTTTTCAGTTTGCATCATGCTCAAGGTCCTCATTGGCCTTGGAGAAGCTGGAAGCTGAACCTTTTCTTTGAGAGCAGTGATTTGGTTCCCTGTTTCTATAGCATTGTCAGAAAGGGTTTTATTATAATTTAGATTTAAATATAAACCTTGCAGAGACCATGTAAACTTTTCATCTGCAGACAAATGAGAAAATGATTTTATCTAAAATTATTAGCAGCTTTATAAGAAACATAAGGTAGAGAACTTATGATGACTTAGGATGAGGATAAAATAAGAGATGCCAGAGGGACCCAGACACCCTTGCCAGGCCTCCCAGCCTCTGGAGCCCCCTTGTCGTCTGTGGGTTGAGGTGCTCCCTGACTTCCAGTACTTGGCACATAGCCGCTGTGCCGCCGGTGTTTGCTCGGGCTCCAGATGTCTCGCTGTCTTACCTGTTGTCAGAGCCCTGGTCCAAGTCGTGCCTTACCATCCTTCCAGGGGCTTCGGCTGCAGATGAAGGCTCCGCCTCCCTCTCAGACCCCCAGTGTCGCAGCGCCTCTCCTCTCTGCTCCACTCCCTCCTCCTCACTCTCACCATGTCCCCCACCCCCTCCAGGCTGGCATCCCTGCTCAGTTACGCGTCTTGGCTCTTTTTCTCCGTTCTTCCCCCTCTCCTCTCAAGTCCATCTTTTAATCTGCCAAAAACACAGCTGCTCACACTGAGAGAGGCCAGCTCAAAGGCCCCTGTTCCCCAAGGCCTCTTCTGTCCTGTTCTGTTGTTTTTATTTCTCCTACAGTGCCAGCTCACTGTCCAGTAGTCAGTGAATCTGCCTCCCTGTTTAGGCTGAGTTCAGCTGTGGGCGCTCATCCATTTCTGTGTGCAGCAGCTGCACAGTACAGTGTCTGCAGTGTTGTAAACCCTCAGGATGGTTTTGGATGAGCGCTTTAGAGTGATTTGTTCCGGCACTTCCCACCACAGCCGGCTCCTCACACTCTAGGTGGGGGCCCCTAATGTGGCCTTTTTAAGTTAGTCCCCAAAGCTGGAAGCAGCCTTGCCCCTCCTTCCCTCCCATCCCCTCCCCCATCCAGTTATCCTGCCAGCTCCTCTGACCTCTCTGTAGTTTCTGATCCAGATAGATCTCTTTGTGTGTGTGTTGAGGAGCATTCTATTTTTAAATTTTATTCATTTTTTTTTAAATTCATTCTTATTTGAAGGATAATTACAATATTGGGTTGGTTTCTGCCATATATCAACACGAACCTCCTTCACACCTCTCATCCCATCCCACCCCTCTAGGTTGTCACAGGGCCCCAGTTTGAGCTCCCTGAGTCATACAACAAATTCTTGGAAAGCTGTAGAGGCTTTATCTCACCCACCCTCTGCTTCCATCATTCCATCATTCTTTGATGTCTGTCTTCCTATAGATGTAATCCCCTGAGGCAGGGACCTTGCCTTACTAATCTCTGTACCCCTCCCCCTTGATAATAAACACTTTGCACATGGCTGAGAGCTCCATGATTATTGACTTGACTCACTATGAACTGATTGGAGAAGTCAGCTGAGGAAGCCACTTAAGCAGTGGTTCTCAAATGGACGTGGCCATGAGCATCTCCTGGGTGCCTCTGAGCATCTCAGACTTCAGGACCCCATCCGGGCACCCCAGGCTACTGCACTGTGAGTGCTGCAGTGCACGGGCTTTGAGAGTGCTGTGTTAGGGTGTGATTGTTGGTTTGAGCTAATTTTCCTTCCCCTAACAAATCCCCTGCCTGATGATCCAAGTGCTCATGAGCTTGCAGGCCTTCCATCACTTTTCCAGCCCGACAGGTTGGGCCTTGTCCTGACTTCTCTGCCCTGGAGTGCAGTGCATGGTGTGTCCACAACCCGTGTTCCTGCATAAGAAAAGGAACCGAACTGTTCTGGGTAGGACTCAGCCTTCCAGGGATGTGGTCAGACTGTCCACAGTCTGGTAAATGTTTTGGTAACAACTGTAGCATATCAGAATGGTTCCATTAATGTCACATCACATTCTGGAGTGTTGTATGTTACGATAAGATTAATGATTAAGATGTGGAACGCACTGTGTTTGTTGGGAATAACCAAACTCTGCACAGGCTGCATGGTACAGCACATACTAACTTCAATGTGACTCCCGATGCACATTCCAGTCTCTGAACGGTGGCCTCCCTGCTTCAGCTACATCCGTCTTGGTCCACAGAGCAGCTCTGCATCCTTGCAGCCTCACTGGATGGAGCTCCCTGGAAGCAAACTGGACAGTTCACTTTTAGGGATAATGGAGAAATATATTTCCTTTGGTGATTGTTTTCAAAATAAGGAAACCACGAAGCAGTGCTCAGGGGACAGAGAATTGAAATTGTTCTCTCGGTATCTCTGTAGATGGTTAGCTGTAACCATCATCATGTTCTCTTTTCAGGAATGTTTTGCTGTTGGGCTGGTGTATTCTCCCCACTCCCAGGGTGTGTGATATCAAACCAAATGGAGAATTAGAAAACTATTCAGGGCACTGGCCCCTCTGTGGGCTGTTTTTTCTCCTCTAAAAATACTTCGAAAGTAAAATATATTCAGTTTCCTGAGTAGAATATGATTATTTTGGTACTGTGATTTTTTTTTTTTTAAATAAACGCCTTGAGAAAAAGTGGGCCTCTTGTACTAGACTTGAGAAATCTTCAGTAATGCATGAAAAATAAATAAAAAAATACATATCCTTTCCTAACTTCAAAATGTGTAACTATTTCGTCACATATAAGATGACATTGGTGTTTAGTTTCTATTGAAAAACTCAGCTGATTCTGAAACTCAGCCTAATTTTTGAGATGTGATCTGTGAAAAAAATGTCCATCTTAAATGGATAGAATATGTGGATTGTTGTCAGTGGGGAAGTGGGGAAGAAGTATTAAAGGATTTCAAGGAGATTTTTAAAGGTTTGCAGTCCTAACTTTATCTTGGAAGCACCTTCCTTACCCATGGGGTTAATCCAATATGAATTAATTTAGGAGAAGTCACAGGCACTCATGCAAGGCCATTTTGGGGCTTCAGTTAAGGTTGTTAATAGAAGAGTCTGGGAAATGGATAATTTGAAAGAGTGCTTTTGTGTAATTTATACTTTTTGAATTATTAAATTGGACAAATTAGAGAAACCGTATATACGTAATATATATATATAGAGAGAGCACAAGCAAGCAGTGGTTTTCAAGTCCCCAAGTTGGTCGTGTTGATTTTTAAAAATTAAGTTTTCCAAAATATATATACCCTAGTCTTAGGTATAAAATAAACTAATAAAATCAGATTGCATTGAGGGACATGTTCAGATAGGCAGAATAGCATTTGTTTCCTATTCAAAGTTTCATTTTAATTTCTACCTTAACTACCGTGAGTGGAAAATGGATACCAGCTTCTGTGTTTCATATCTCCAAATTAAATATAATTTTGTGGTTATTATTTATTTCAGCAAATTACTTACTTAACACAGAAATTAAATGTTTTAGCTTTGTTAATTACTGCAAGACTTTAAGGTTTTAGTTTCAAAAAGAAATAATTACTGAGACTTTTATAAGTTGTATAGCTGTGTTCTTAACTGGTGGCATATTTACTGATCATTTTCTTTCTAAACAGGACACGACTATCAGAGAATTGAATTTGGTGTTAATGAAGTAATTGAACCCAGTGACACTCTGCCGAGAACTCCCAACTACAGTATTTCAAGCACATTGAACCCTCAGGCCCCTGAATTTATCCTTAGCTGCACAACTTCCAAAAAGCTCCCCGATGACATTGATAAAGAAGTGAACTATAGCTCCGCCAATTGCCAGTACCCGGGCCCTGCCCTTGCCCTGGATGGCGGCTCTCCTGCCGAGGCGGAAGCTTTAGAGAATGATGGTGTTTCGGGTGGTCTTGGACAAAGGGAACGTAAAAAGAAGAAAAAACGTCCCCCTGGATATTACAGTTACTTGAAAGACGGTGGCGAGGGTGGACCTTCGGCAGAAGCCCTGGTCAATGGCCACGCCGGCCCAGCAGTCTCCAACAGCGTAGGCGCCGAGGACACGGACTTGATGGGGGATGTACCCACGGCAGGGACCCCCCGGACTTGGGGCAGCCCTCAGGACGCCACAGACTTTGTCAGCGACGCCGGGCCTGCTGGGGCTTTCCCTGGAGCCCTGGACGGCGGGGCCAGGACTGCAGGGCAGCTTGAGGGCTGCCCGGGGGCTGACTCGGAGGCCTCCTGCCTCCCTGCCGAGGCCGGCAGGGACACCTTGTTGAGGACAGCTGTGGCTCAGCCCTCCGTGGGGACTGATACTACTGAGAACCTTGGAGTCACTAACGGACAAATACTTGAATCCTTGGGTGAGGGCACAGCTGCCAACGGGGTGGAGTTGCACACCGTGGAGAGCTCGGACTCGGACCCCGCCAAGGCCGAGAGTGCCCCACCACCTGCGGATGCCCCAGCCTCCGCAGCGGGCACTGTGCCTGCCAGTCAGCCTGCCAAGTCATGGGCTAGTCTTTTTCATGATTCTAAGCCTTCTTCCTCTTCCTTGCCTGTGGTTTCTGTGGAAACTAAGTATTCCCCTCCCGCCACGTCTCCCCTGGTCTCTGAAAAGCAGGCGGAAGTCAAGGAAGGGCTGGTTCCAGTTTCAGAGGATCCTGTAGCCATAAAGATTGCAGGTATAGTTCAAAAGATACAGGTCTGAGGCCAAGATGGGAGCAGACAGTCTGCACTGTTATCCAGAGCGATAGCGGATTACCTATGTGTTCAGATGAATTTCTGAACAATACCTGTGCCTTATGTGTCACTAAAAGTAAAATGACATATGAGCAGAGTCGGGTGGGGAGGGATATCTATCTTACTTTTACGTTAAGTGGAAAACCCATGTCCGTTACCAGTCATTTGACAGATTACATTTCCACGTCTTGCCTTCTGACTAATTGTGCTCCCTTGTGTGACTAATGGGTAGTCCTGCCTGTGTTCCAGTTATTACGACCTCACGGTCGTAATCCCTGAGGATTCCACTCACTTAGGAGTTATTTCTTAGGATATAAGAAAGTAGTTTTTTTTTTTTTTTTCTTTTTAATGCCTATTTTGGATTGAGTAAATGGATTTTATTCAGTTTTAGCACACCAAGGCCAATTCTTGACTGGAAAAGAAAAACTGCAACAGTTTGGCCTGAAGTTAATATTTCATTTGATATGCTAAGGCTCACAAAGTAGGGCCAGTTCACAATAAAACTGTAAAGCCTCATGGCTTATGTTTCTAAAGTTAAGGTGGGAAGTCAGAAGCAGGAACGTGTGTGTTTTTACACATGCCTAAGAAACTGGGGCTGTTCTTCAGGATTCATTATCCAAGGAGTTTACCAGTAGCCAGTACTTCAGGTTCTTACCCCATTGGCCCAGTTAAAATGAACTGTCTTTTTTTTTTTAAGTTTATTGGTCGCACGGGTGTTAGTTGCTGCCTGAGACTTTTCTAGTTGCGGCGAGCAGGGGCTGCTCCCTAAATGTGGTGACTGTGCTGCTTATTTTGGTGGCTTCTCGTTGTGGAGCACAGGTTCTGTAGTGAGGGCCTGGTGGCTCAGACGGTGAAGCATGTGCCTGCAGTGAGGGAGAGCCAGGTTCGATCCCTGGTTTGCAGCGATCCCCTGGAGAAGGAAATGGCAACCTGCTCCAGTACTCTTGCCTGGAAAATTCCATGGATGAGGAGCCTGGTAGGCTACAGTCCCTGGGCTCACACAGTTGGACACGACTGAGCGACTTCACTTCCTTCCTTCCTTTCTTTCTTTTAGTAGTTGTGATGTATGAACTTAGCTGCCTCGAGGCTTGTGGAACCTTCCTGGATCGGGTATCAAACCCGGGTCCCCTGCATTGGCAGGCAGATTCTTAACCACTAGATCACCAGGGAAGTTCTGAATTGTCTTTGTTTAGGCTTTAATGTTTGCTGGTTTAACATTTTGGCATACCTGACAGCATTTGGCACCAAACGATGAGGGTGAAAGCAGTAACGAGATGCAAAGTGTGTGCTCTCTTACGAATGGCCAGGATTGCAGCAAAGACAAAGTGCATCCTTCTGCTGAGAGTAAGATGACACCAAGCAATACTAGAACAAGTTTTTAAATAAGCATTTTATTACTTATACAAAATACAATATTTTGAGTAATCTAGGTGTTGGATTTCTCTTTAAATGAGAAGTTAATTGATAGATGTACCAGCATTTTGGACTTTTAAAACGAATAACTTTTAGGTTATTTGGGTGAATTTTTTACTGTAACTTTTTAAAACGTGTTCATTGCAAGGGAAAGCTGTAAGAGTCAGGGGAGAATAGTAACAGCCTTTGTGTAGATCATTAAACGTCATTCTTAACTTGTAGTGGGAGATGCATGGTCTGGTGCTTTTAAAAGCGGACATGCTGTTTAAACTCAGAGTGAAAGTGAAAGTCGCTCAGTCGTGTCCGGCTCTTTGTGACCCCATGGACTATATATATAGTCCATGGAATTCTCCAGGCCAGAATACTGGAGTGGGTAGTTGTTCCCTTCTCCAGGGGATCTTCCCAACCCCTGGATTGAACCCAGGTCTCCCACACTGCAGGCGGATTCTTTACCAGCTAAGCCACAAGGGAAGCCCTTAAAGTGAGAAGGCATTGTCATGTTTGTATTCCTAAAATTGCTTCACAAAGGGTGGTGGTGGTTTAGTTACTAAGTTGTGTCTGACTCTTTTGTGACCCCATGGACCGTAGCCCGCTAGGCTCTTCTGTCTATGGGATTTCCCAGACAAGAATACTGAAGTTGATTGCTATTTCCTTCTCCAGCGGACCTTCCCAACCCAGGGATCGAATGAGGGAGTCCTGCATTGTAGGTGGTCTCCTGCATTGCAGGCAGATGCTTTATTTTTCAGCCACCGGGAAGCCCACTTCACAAGGAAAACCTCCATTCCTGGGAAATTCCCTCAATCTATTTAAAAGAAGAAAGAAAATATTCATTTTAAATGTTTTAAAGCGTTGTAGTCAAACAACTTTATTTTTTTTTTATTTTTTATTTTTTTTTTGTCAAATAACTTTAAATGTGGTTTGATACATAGTTTGCTGTGTATGTTAAAATCTAGTTGACTTGCTAAAATCTGACGGTAAACTGCTCTCTAGAACACTGTGAGGAGATTCCCTGGCGGTCTGGTGGCTAGCACTTTCACTGGGCCAGGGCCTAGTTTCAAGTCCTGGTTGGAAAACTTAAGATCCTGCAAGTGATGCGGCTCCTCCAAAAGAGAAATGGAACAGAGCGACACTGGGGGCTCTAAGTTATTTGTATTGGTGCAGAGCATTGCTACAGTCTAATCACTTTTGAATCGATGGTCCCCCATTACCTCCCCCCAAGATTTATGTTTTTAACCGTTTTTGATTAAGTCAGTTATAAAAATGTTTTCATTATCTGAGCAAAAGTGTGGTTCCTTTCAAAACGTTTCATTCTTTTGAGCCTGATTATTGAACCTTAGAGGGCTTCCCTGGTGGCTCAGATGGTAAAGCGACTGCCTGCGATGCAGGAGACCCGGGTTCAATCCCTGGGTTGGGAAGATCCTCTGGAGAAGGAAATGGCAATCCACTCCAGTATTCTTGCCTGGAAAATCCCATGGGTGGAGCCTGGTAGGCTACAGTCCATGGGGTTGCAAAGAGTCGAATACGACCGAGGGACTTCACTTCTTCATTGAACCTTAGAAATACAGAATGTAGTTGCTGAAAGTTTTCAGTATTTCTTGAAAAATAATGCAGTGATAGTCACACTGAGTAACTGTTGGAATCACACTGAGCTTAGGTAAAGTATAGATTGTTTAGAATTTTTTTCCCCCTTTGTCATATTCCCCTCCTGAGAGGTTTACCTTGTAAAAATGAAAAGGTATATTGAAGTGGTTGTAGGTCAGATCACTGCCACAGACGTAGCTTTAATGGTAGGCCCGCTTATTTTATTTTATTTTTTTTTTCCTTTAAGCAGCATTTAACTGTGTGAAATTCTAGCTCCATTAAAAGATCTGTTGATGTTGGCTGTCATAGAATTTGACTTGCATTAACGTCTCAGTGGTTCTGCTGAGAGTAATTTTTATGTGTATCATTTTATTTATTAAATTTGGGAAAGAAACAGGAGGGAACGGCAGTTTGAATAAGTTTATTCTCTTTTGAGTTCTTAGAAGGATATCAGTATCCACAGGCCAATTTTTGACCCCAGGGTAATTTATTTTGGGTGTCCGCATTTCTGGATCATCTGTCTGCCCTGTCATTATGTCTGTGCTTAATGAGTGCCAGGTAGTTTTGTATAACCACAAATGAAATGGAACTCAGATCAACTGTAAACAGAAAATAATAGTCATACACAGCATTTTGGAGTGAAATATAGCCAGATTTCAGTTACTCACAGTCTGTTTATCCATTACTGCATTGCATTCTGCTTTTACGTTCTTTGGTGGCAAGACCATCTTCATGGTGTTATTTGTCAACATTTTGTTCCTTTCGCCGTTTTAAGTGTAAACTCTGATTTAAGCAGGAAACGGAAGGGAAAAGCACTTCCCCAACCTGGTGGGAAGCATGGACCTGCACAGGAGGCCTGTAGAGGCTTGGGGAGGCTTCCGTGTTTCAGAAAGTGGTTTATGTCAGTCTGATAGGGAGTATATGCCATTTTTCAGTAGGAATAACTGAGTCAGGAGATGAGCAAAAGGAACCTGAAAATCTTAATTCTTATAGCTTGTATTGAAACTAAGTGCAAAACCTGAGGCACACACCCATGTTGAGAGTAAGTGTGACAGAAAAAAGCAGAGGGGACAGCCTCAGCTGGTGCTCCCTCCAGAGCCTGGAATGGAGCATACCCTGCTGAGTGATGAACGTTAAAATCTTCCTGGGCTTTTACTGGGGGTCACTTGTACTCTCCCAAACCTGAATTATATCAAATGCTTTCAGGTCACACACAGAGTTATTTTGTTCTTTATGTTTTGCTTTCAAAACTATGCACCAGTGTATTCTGTTTTAAAGGTGTGTAAATAATGGTGGCAAGGAGCGAGACCAGGCCAAATGCCCAAATAGGAGCAAGAATTCTAGTCTCAGAGAACTATGTAAAGTGAGGTCTTAGACCGCTGAAAAACATTCTGTTCTGCGGGGTATTGAGGCTCTAGTCATGCCATTTATTATGAATTTTGGTAAAACACACTTAATAGATGATTTTACACTGTTTTGGACCTAAAAAACTGTCGCTGGAGAGAGCAATAAAATCACTACAAATTGGATCTGCTCAGAAAAATGAATTCCTGGATCTGTATTTATTTTAAGCAGTATACCCCAATTGAGCTTTGCTTTGGTGGTTTATAAATCATATCTATATTTCTCCTGTCCTTGGGAAATACTTTCTCCCATGTTTTTCATTCTCTTCACATTCTCCCAAGTAGTCCAGGCAGTGACCATGCAGCAGGCCCTGAGTGGAGGAGGTCCACCACCTGTGTGCAGACTCACGTGGGTTGAGAGTTCAGTTCACGTCTGACTTGACAGGTGTATGTCCTTGCATGTATTTCTGTTCTGTATCCTTTATAGACCTCCCTAAATGGGACTCCCTTTCCCACCATGAGAAAATGTAAGTTGATTTGTCACCAGTGGGTAGTGGCACATTCTGATCACTTCACTGTCCTCCACCTAATTAGATAACCAGGATAGTGTGTGTTCTTCCACAGTGATGTAATGAGGAAGAAAACACTTGGAGAATGTTTTAAACAGTTAGGAAGATGACAGAAAGGCAGGTCAACAGTAGCAGAATGTCAACGACAAGCCAACTGTTGAGCCTTCAGAATCAGTGAAAGTTCTGTGCCTTGCATTTTCATGGATTTTAAATGGTAATATGACCTTTAGGTGCTGACTTTAGGAAAACAAAATTTGATGCATAAAATATGTAAGAATACTCATGGCTTGTGAACTTATACATTTGACAGTGTTAGTATTACCATTTGAGTTTATAAATCATTTCACTTGAGTGATTTGTGGTAAGGTATGTGGTTTACTATATATGTCTTGAATTGTAAGAAAGGCTCTTAACCATTCAGTGTTTTTGCCTGTCAGCAGATTTCATAAAGTTGAACTTTAATTCAGGCATTTAATGTTTGAGCTATTACAGAGGTGGAAATAACGGTTTCAGTTTTGTATCTTCTGTGTGGTATGGAGTCAGTGCTGGCATTTTATGCCATTCCTGTAACACCATTCCTCCGCAGACCTGCCAACTCCTGTGGAAAAGATGGCTTGAAGAGAGCACCCTCCTAAAGTTACTGTCTAAACAGATCCAAGTAGTAAATTATACCAACAACAATGGATTGAAGAGAAGGCTTTTCAGGGGGAAACTTGTTACTATAGTCAACTTCTGATAATTTGCCCTGAAAGAAGGTAAAATAGATCACCAACGGTGATGACTTGGGACCATAAGTCAGATTTAAAGTTTCAACCCCAGGAAATACCCTGCTCTCTCTCTCTGGCTGCCCTTCCTTGTTTTGATTTTTTTGACCTCCATAATTACCGTGCTTATTGGACTTTAGCAAAATAGTAAACGGAAACAGTGATGTTCTTATAAAAGGAACTTAATTAAATAGTGGTTATACCAAAAAATTGAAAGTGATATTCATACTGGCTTGTCTGTAAATCGTGAATATTGACTTCTGGATTAGAGCAGTAACGTTCATTCATTTTAGGAGGATTCACTAAACAGGACTGGGACTGTTAGGATTAGCCTTGTCTTTGCGCCTGTGCTGTTTGGGCCGAGGAGAGGAGCAGCACGCGGCGGGCTCTGTCGGGTGTTAGCCTCTGGATCAGTGTGTGGCCATTGAAGTTGTTCCGGGGGAGAAACGCTCAATGCACAGTGTGTTATAAAACTGAACATTAAGAGGAAAATCTTAGACAGTAAGATATTTAATCTTAATTTTTTCTACAACCTTTCTTTCCTTTCAAAATGTGACTTTGTTAATGCACACACTCACAAAATAGTCAAAACTTAACTTTAAGGAATCGAAGTAAACATTTCCATTTGAAGAACTGAAAAGTGTTGGTCCTCCCAGACTTCATCCTTTAGTCCCCTTCCTTCTCTCTCACTTGTTTGAGCTCTTTATTTTCTGAGCAGGATTAGGACCCTCTATGAGGAGCTGACCGAGTGAGACATCATCCAGACCCTCCCCATTTCCCTGCAGGGGCCGTGCTGTCTGCCCCAGGTTACAGGGTAAATGAAGTGGTGGAATCGGGGGGCAGACCCTTGTTTCTGCTTGTCTTCCTGGATTCTTGCCCTTAGTCCACTTCTCTGTTGGAATTCCCACTCCTGCAGAGTTTCAAGGCTTCCCAGGTAGCTCAATGGTAAAGAATCTACCTGCAGTTGCAGGAGCCACAGGAGACATGGGTTTGATCCCTGGATTGGGAAGATTCCCTGGAGGAGGAAACGGCAACCCACTCCACCATTTTTACCTGGAAAACGGTCAGAAGAGTCTGGTGGGCTACAGTCCAGGGCGTCACAAAGAGTCAGGCGTGACTGAGTGACTAACACTTTTCACTTCAACTCCACAGGTCGTTCCACACAAACTTGTGTGGAGTCATTTGCCATAATCCATAGCTATTAGTCTCCAGCTTACTTCATCCCATGTGGCTGGTGAACACTGTGTGCTATCCATGGTCTAGGTCAGCGAGTCACGATCGGCCTTGCCTTGAGGACTCGCCAAGGAACAGGATAGGAGAGGAACAGCTGGAGGCTCTTAGCAGAGAGAGCAGCAGGGGGAAGGAGGCGAGGAGACCTGATGGAGCCAATATGTGTCTGCTTGGAAGTTCTGTTAGTCAATGCGTCTGCCTGCAACCCCTTAGTTCTATTAACCTGCAGTTACTGAACAAACCACTAGGTGGTGCTAAGAGACTTAGCATTGGGGAAGAAAGAGTGAACCTTTTTTTTTCTTTTCTTTTTTTTAACCTGCCTGCTCCTTAAAGTAAGCAACCCTGGGATTGGTTCAGGGGAAGGGTTGATGTAGAACTAAAGGTTCTGTCCAATCAGCACATGCCATTGTCCAGACAAATGTTGGAAAGGAATCAGCTAGTAGTCAATTTTAAATTGGCTGTGTTCACAGATTCCATAGGGCTGGGATGTTTCCACCTGCAGGTGTTCAGATTATTCTGGGCATGTAGCTCAGTGAGAAACATGAGAGGAGAGGCGTTTTCCAGCCTAGAGCAGTTAGTTCCTGACACTTTTTGCACCTGCTTCCCCTTTGAGAGTGGACTTGGCCTTGTCATAAATGATTATTTTTTAACCTGACAAAATACACATCCAAAGCACTTTTGACCATCTGTAAATGTATTTTTGAGGCCTGTAAAACAGTTGTGTGGAAGAGAAGTTTCAGATAAGGTCTTGCATTTATGTCCCCAGTCATTTGCTTTCTGTTTCCTTCAGTGTCTGTATGGAATGGGAATTGATGCTGTCAGGCCTGTCCCCCTCATAGCCCACCCCCACCTTGGGACACTTTGCTTCCAGCATCATCAGGGAAGTTGATACTGCTCTTTCATGTCCCCTCCCCACCGCTCCCGTAAAAGTCTGCCCTTCCCCTCCCTCCTGCCATCCCGGGATCTCCTGAGCCCCTGCTGTCCCTGTGTGTGTTTCCTCTTGGTGGAGGGCACCACACTCCGCTGGAGGGATTTCTTCTGGTGCCATTTGCTGTCACACGCCTCTTGTCTCCCTCCTCAGCCAGGCTTCCTGCCCCCAGTGCCCTCCACTCTCGCTTTCCCCTCCTGAGGCCCTCCAACTTCCGTCTGCCTCCACTGCTGAGTCCAGCTGCCCTGTCTTCCTCGATCACCGTGACGGTTTCTCCTCAGCCTGTCACTTGGGACGGGGGTGGTCCAGGGGCTCCATTCCCCACCCATCGCTCTCAGGATGTACAGCCCTGAGCTGCAGGGTCCCGTGTGTGAGTGAGTGGAGATGTGTCACTGGCTGGTCTGTGAGGGTCAGTGTACTGTTCAGTGGTGTCGTCCGGGCACCCTTATTCGAGCCTCTGAAACTCTCAAACTGAGCCCCTCATCTCGTCATGGTCCCCCAGAGCCAGCAAAGAACCTGCTTGTCTCCGCGCACATCTCTGGGTGCAAGGCAGCCCGCTTAACTAGAGACATTTTCAAATTTCTGGTGCTGTTTGCTGTCGTACGCCCCGGCCACCCCTGGTTTCTCCAGTCCGTGGATCGGGTGGCACGTCCCCTCCCCTGCCCACCCTCACCCCCCCGCAGAGCCCGTACTGTGTCGTCCCTCCCCGCCTGGTCTGCAGGCTCTGACATGGCAGGGCCACCCCTCGGTTGTCTCTGGGCCTGCAGGTCCTGGTGCCCAGGCAAGGCTTAACCAGCAGCAGCATGGCATTTATCAGAGGTCCTTGTGTTCAGAAGTTGGTTTTGAGTTTTATGACTGTGCCCCATATGGAGAGCAGGGGTGAGGGGAGAGGACCTTGGCAAACTTAGTCTTAACTGAACAGATTCCATGGCCTCTCTTCTGAGTTGGTCATGTTTCACTTTTTAATAAATGGGAAAATTATTCTCTATGCTTCCTCAATTAGAGGACAGAGGGCATTTTATCCTCACAGGAGAGAGGGAGGAAGTGGGTGTGTTTGACATTAGAACCTTGCGAATTAATTTCTTCTTTTAATGCTTAAGTCTGGGACCTGCCAGTACAGCTGTGTGTTTAGAAAAGAAAGGCTTCTTTTGTTTTGAGTGTTGCCTTGGGGTGGGTGCCGATATCAAATTCGTGCTCCCTTGTTACTGTTACAAGTCACTGGAGGCAGTGTGGCTGCAGGTGATGAATTTTGGGTACTGACTGCACCTCCTGGCTCCTGTGAGGTCACAGCCAGGCGGGTTAATCTGGAGCCTCGGTTTCCTTTTGTTGAAAGGGGATGGTAGTGCTACCCTGGGATCTCTGAGGATTAAGCACAGTGAGTTAACACTGTGAGCTGGAACGCACTTCCCGAGAATAACTGTGGCTGTCACTGTTAAAGGATTTGTAATGGGACATGGGGGACCTTGTTATAAAGCATCTCTATTAAAAGCATAAAACATTCTTTTATTGCTATTTTAAGACTGGGGAAAAGTGATGTCAAAGATGAGTCTGAGGATAACAAAGCTTGCTCCAAGTCTCTTCCCTAATACTGTTAATACTGTTTTTTAAGCCTTTTCTGTTTCTCATTAAAACAGTTCTTGTGCTTCCTAGTTGATAAATGTCAGTGTTCAGGGAGGGGGGGCCAAATACCTTTGAAAATTCTAATCATTCAATAATTACATGATGAAGAGCTGAACCAAGCTTTGATGGAGCCTGCCTTCCCTGTGGGTGTGACTGTGCTCTGGAGTAGGCAGTCAGCTCCCAGAGCAGAGCAGGTGAATTGCTCCTGAGACGCTGTTAACACTTTGACTGTGCTCCCATCTTTCAGAGTTACTGGAGAATGTCACCCTGATTCACAAACCGGTGTCATTGCAACCCCGCGGGCTGATCAACAAAGGAAACTGGTGCTACATCAACGCTGTATCCTCCTCAGATGCTGTCCCCAAGGCTGGTTTCTGCAGCATCCTCTTCCCAGGGCACGTTTGACTTAGTTCAGCTTCTGTGGGGCGTCCACCCCATGTTTTGAATCCAAAACTTTGGTTCCTTATTGCTTATTAACTGGGTTATTTCTGACCACCCCCACCCCCCCCCCCAAAAAAAAGATGATGACTGTCAAAATCAAGCAAGTTTAGTTCTCTAAAATGGTCCTGAAAAAAAAAAGGGGGGGGGTGTTCCTGAATAGTAGGGTAGAGTGACCACTTAAACTGGAAATGTGCTAATTGACTTAATCTAGGTTAAGTCAAGATCTTGTTTATAAATTCCTTGGATATCACAAGGCAGTTATCTCGGGGATTATTTGGTTTGGTTCCTTTTGTGTTTACATATTTCAGTTGTTCAGTGTTCTTGGCTTATTTAGTTTTATATGTTCTTTCCACACTCTGGAGCATCAGTTTAGTTTCCTTTACGCTTCCTCACTGCTGTTGTGTAGACACTGCAAGCCTTGGTGGCTTGCCCGCCGATGTATCACCTGATGAAGCTCATTCCTCTGTATTCGAAAGTGCAAAGGCCTTGTACGTCCACACCCATGATAGACAGCTTGTAAGTAAGCCGCTGAGAGCGGGTCAAGGAGTGGGCTCCCCACTCTGAGAATTAGATTCAGATAGCAAAGTTTTGGATTTCCTATAAACCAATCCTGTTCTTTTTTTTTTTTTTTTCTTAATTTACTGTTCATGATTTTGTATGGAAGTTAACCAGAAATGCAATTGTAGCATTGTTTTATCTGTGTTCTTTAGTGTCAGTTGAATAAATTTTAATGTTTAGTAATTTGTATCACTTAAAAAAGATTTAAGAACTCACTAGCCTTTGTAGCATTGGTTAACTAAAGTTTGCTATCTTCATACAAGCTAATACTCTACTTAGCCATCAGGTCTCTTTAGTGATAGTATGTCTTTTTTGAAAAATGTGCTGACTAAATTCATTCATGTCTTCTATTTTTGCTTTATATATCTAAACTGTCGTTATTTACACAATATAAATTATGACATTGATGTTGACGTTGAAAAAAAGCGTACTAAACATTTTCTCCCCCATGTTTAGTGTTCGGCTAATGAATGAGTTTACTAATATGCCAGTACCTCCAAAACCCAGACAAGGTGAGTGGAAACAAGGGCTTCTTATACCATTACCTATGGGGAACTATGAAGTCAGATGACTGAGACTGAGAAATTCAGTCTTGCTGGGAAAACAATGTCTTTTTACACGCAGGTTGGTACACCTAAGCTCTTCTTAAGTTTGGGTGGCAGTGGGGGGAATTTTGGTGATCATGCTTTTTGTCATTTCAAGACTTTGTTGGGTTGTGAAAATCTGTGTCCTGTTTCTGTTGCAGCTCTTGGGGATAAAATCGTGAGGGATATCCGCCCCGGAGCTGCCTTTGAACCCACGTATATTTATAGACTCCTGACAGTGATCAAGTCGAGCCTGTCTGAGAAGGTGGGAACTGACGTTCCATAGCGGGCGTGACGCTCGTGCCACACCAGTTGTGTGTTCGCTGCTTGCCCTCTGCTTTCAAGTGTGTGATGAAGCGGGGTTCCGTGGATCTGGGCTTGCTCTGGAGGCAGTTGCTAGGATGGGTTAGAATATGGAATGACAGTCATGGGGGTCAGACAACTCGTGTATCGTTTACTGTGACCACTACTGCTGTGTGTTCGTTCTATAGATTAACTTACTTCCCCCTGTGAAGGTAGGTAGTGTGATAATTGTTTGCTTGTTACATTTGAGGAAAGTGAAGTCACTGTCCAGGGTCCCAGCTAGGAAGTGGTGGAGCCTGGCAGCCAAGCCAGCTCCTTGCCCTCTGAGGGACTGCCCTGCTGCTGCGGGGCTGGGGGCCCTGAGCCACGCCAGCATTCGGGAGGGCTTGCCATCTTCCTCATGCTCCTGCTGCAGCAGCTCCTGGGCCTGTGACTTTCTGACAACCTACAATTTTAATCATACACTGTACTGCTGAAGGCATGGGGCTCAAGGCCCTGGAGGTCTTGTCCAGGGCCCTGACATGTGGCCTTGAAAGGAAATCGGAGCACCCATAGCACAGTGAACTGGAGCATTTCTTTCCTCCCTGATAGAGTTTGTGATAAGTCAAGATGAGCAATGAAATGATGGTCAGGGAAATGCTTTAGGAAACAGTGCAGGAAATTCTGTTAAGACTGAGTGAAATAATATTGTTTGAAACCCTGTGGTTTGTAACAAGAGTAGATACTCCGGGCAGTCCAGCAGGATACTACCAGGGGCTCTTCTGTGCTCTCAGTGGAGCCTTGAATGTTAAGTTCGGAATTTAGGGATGTTTCTGTGTTGGAAATGTACACATGGAGTCAGTGTGCCCTCTGCTCTCAAGGAGCTCATCCTCCGGTAAGGGAGTTAGATCGATAATTTAATAGGCAAGACAAGCTCTGAGGTAGATGCGTGTCCAGATGCTTTAAAAGCCATAGGATGCCAGGGGGGCAGAGGTAAAGCTGGGGGCTTCCCGTCGCTGAGCAGCGCTGCCATCCTGTGGCTGTTACATCACTGTTGGCTTGTTGGGGTCCCTGTGAGACCCCAACCTCAGGGTTGGTGCTTAGCTGGAAGATCTCACAGGACTCTGGAGCTGGTCCTTCAGTGGGTTCAGCAGAGCCTGAGGACTTGGGCAGTGTCTGCAGGAACTCCTGAGAGTCCCGTTCGGGTGTAGCCACACAGTCCTCACTCAGGTCCTCCCACGCCACACTGGGACAGCGTGTGGGGTGTGGTCCACCCTGGACGCCCCTTGGAGTCTCAGTGTTCAGGGATTGTGTTAGGGGCCAGTCACATAGGCACTGGCTGCCTCGCACAGACCGAAATTCCAGGCTCCCAGAAGGAAAGCCAGCACTCAGGAGAAACCACGCTGTGCACGATTTGGGCACGTTCCCGTCCTAGTTCCTGGAATGGTGGGAGCCCTCCCGAAACCCAAGTTCCTAGATGCCAGCTGAGGCCCAGCCCAGCGAGCAGCCCTTTCCCAGCACTGTTAGCTCTTCTCTGTGTCTTGGGCTGTGCCAGCCTCTGCCGTTTCCCACAGACACACACCAGAAGCCCCCGTCCACAGCTCCAGTTACATGAGAGTAAGCAGATCTGCTCAGAGACCGCAAGCAGAAGAGCTTGCAGATCCCTGAAACACGCACATGGTTATGCACCAAAGAGTGAAGTGTGAAGCGATCATGATAAATTACATGATCAGATGAAACCATGTGAGATGATACCTCATCTCATGTCTCTGTATGACGGTCTTGTGTGATTCATCTACCACTGATATACTGATGTGTGAAACAGGCAGCTGAGTCTTTAAATGAGTAGTTTTTCACATATAACATCTTTTCTACCTTGGTTGCCCATTGTCAAAAATGGAAGGAGACATACAGGGGCTGTTAATTTTACAGCTTACAGTTACAGTGTGCATGGTGACCCCTGGGGTTGTACAGTGGGGTGGCCTAGACATTGAGTTCATGTTTTTATTTCATTTTAATAAAAAAGAAACTTTTAAAATAACTTATCATGAAGGTAGTATCTATTTATTTTAGGAAATTTCAGAAATAGAGAAAAGCAAAAATGAAAAAAACAAAACACCCTTTTTATTGCTTAGAGATAAATGTTTAATCTCCCTCCCTCTCCTCTTCTTCACCATCTTAATTGTCAAGAAAAAATCCATATGGTTTTGGGGAAACTCTTTATGTTAAATCTTATTGAACATTCAGGAGAAGGCTAGTTTGTATATGCAGATAATATACTCTGTGCAGGCCTTGGAGAGTAATCTGTTAAAATTAACATGATCCTATTTGACCTTCTCAGGGTCGACAAGAAGATGCCGAAGAGTACTTAGGCTTCATTCTAAATGGACTCCATGAGGAAATGCTGAACCTAAAGAAGCTTCTCTCACCAAATAATGATAGTAGGTTTCAGTGTGTTTACTACAGAAGTGTGTAGAACATTTTTTTAAGAATCTTTCTTAAACAGATGCTATATGTAATCTTCATATAATAAGTTGCCTTCCCCACAACAGTCACCCACCTTCAAGAATCACTTGTCTGCTCATTAAGGAAGGTGACTAATTACTTTTACATTGCTTATTATGTACCACTGAGAATCTTGTATTTTGTATATTCAAGAATTTGTCCAGAACCTTTGCTTTTTCCCCTACAACTTGTAATTGAGAAAATGATTAAGCATGGAGAAAAGCTGAAAGAATAGTTTGGTGATCACCTGTATGACTGGTGGAGTCTGCAGTGGTTACCACACTGTCCTTACTAATCTGTGTCTATCCCCATTGCCCCACCAGAGGAGTTTTTCCCCTGAAAGTGATTCAAAATCAAGTTACAGATGGTGGTTTAGTTCACTTCTGATAAAGCACGCATCCCCTGAGGTAGGGGTGACTTTCCTGGTACCCTGAGTCCCCTCGCAAGTGAAGGAGCCTGACTGCGATAACGCGGCAGAGTGTGCTTCCCCATCCACGTGCGTGCCCCAGGTGTCCCCTGGTGTCATCCATCCCTGGCCAGACCAGCAGCACACGGGGGCATCATACCATTGCATTTGTCCCCAGTGTACCACCCTGAGTTCACTCTGACGCTGCAGTTGACAGATCTGTGTAGGTGGCTCATGTAAAACCTTCTTTTATTTTTGTTCTTTGTGTAAATGTGTATAGTAGCCTAAGCAGATGGTCTGCTTTTCAGAACTTACTATTTCCAATGGACCCAAAAGCCACTCAGTGAATGAAGATGAGCAGGAAGAACCAGGAGAAGGAAGTGAGGACGAATGGGAGCAAGTGGGTCCCCGAAACAAGACCTCAGTCACTCGCCAGGCGGACTTTGTTCAGACCCCCATCACTGGCATTTTTGGTGGACACATCAGGTTTTATGCTTTTCTTTTTCAAAAGTACTTATTTATTTGGCTGAGCTGGGTCTTATTTGTGGCATGTAGGAACTTCCATCTTTAGTAGCAGCATGTGGGATCTAGTCCCTGACTAAGGACCAAACCCAGGCTCCCCGCATTGGGAGTGTGGAGTTTTAGCCACTACCGCTGCAGAAATCCCGGTTTTATGCTTTTTCTGGAATAATTTAGCGTTTGCATTTTTTTAGGGTTCTGCCATTTTGCTGGAGGGGGTGGTGTAAGATTTGTCCTAAGAAACTTTGGACGGGATGCTTTGCCTCTGCACTGTGTGCCTGCTCTGTTCTTGGGCCTCCTGACACCTTGCTGGCCCCACAGGACCCATGGTGGCACTCCTGCGGAAGGCACTACCCCACCGGTCTGCCAGTGGCTCCTGGCCCCCAGCCCCCTCAACCCTGAACACACTTGACATTCCCTCTGTTAGCTGCTCACAGCCTGGAAGGAAGAGAAAGACAAGTTAATGGAAATACATGTTTTGTTAAGACATTCATGTATCTGATTGGAGGGGTTTTAGGCCCTGGAGCCAGCTGAGCTGGTAAGTTGAGGGAGAAGCTTTTTACATTGAGGAAGACGGGTGGCACCTCCTTGCCACAGCGCCCTCAGGCCAGCTGCCCTTTGCTCATTCACGAAGTCCTAGAAGGAAAGTTTTTGCTTATTCAGTTATGTTGGAGCTGTTCAGTACCACGTGATGTGGAGTTCAGTAGAACTTGCGCTGACTCCAAGGATCTCCTTGCTCCTCCAGAGTCCTCAGGGACCTCATTACAGTTCAGTCGTCTTCTGAAGGCCCTAGCTTCGCCTTCAGGAGTGTGTGTGTGTGTTTTTTTTTTTTTTTTAAAGTGAGGCTCTTAGCTTTCCGTTGTCCTAAATCAAGAAGTAATGCCCTTATCAAGGCATTGGGGAAGTTCAGTCCCTCTGCTAAAACAGCTTAGGTCGAGTGCCTTTTAGCAGGCTGATGAGAACCTCATCAGCTGATGATCAGGCCTCCCGGACTGGTCTCTCGACCTTGAACGTGTGGTTCCTGTGCCCTCACTGTGGACTGGACTCTGCAGGCCCCTTCCTATTTTGGAGTCTGTTGTGTCAGTCTCCAACTGAAAGGTTTTCTCCTAAAATCCACCCCCTTCTGGGAGCTTTTCAGTTTCCCAAGGAGACCAACACCTTTCTCCACCTTTCCCACCCTCTTGATAGAGTCCAGGCCTGTTACGCTTTGGGACCAAAGGAACAGCCGCTGCTCTCCGGGCTGCCTCCTCACGGGGGCCTGGAGGTGCTGCCGTGCTGTGTGTCGGGGAAGCAGCGAGAGAGAAGAAAACCGTGGCAGGAAGCTGCTGACTTGCCCTTCACAGCAGTTCCTCATGAAGTCTAACCACCGTCCACCCCTTAATTTCTGTGTAAACTAGGGAACTTGTGCTGCAGAGTCAGAGTTCCGTGTTGAGCTCCTTGCTGAGGCTCGATGAGACATGGGCCCAGCACACACTTTTACTCAAAAAAACTTAGACAAAGGAAAATGAAATGGAAAACCAGCTAAGGAAGCAAGGCTGAGCTGTGGCCGCCTCCCTGTCACACACATCTTGCTCTCCTTCCTTTGTGGAGTCATTTTCAGGGGCGAATGCTACCCAAGACATTCTATGTACCTTGGAGTTCACTCTTATTAAAACAGCCTGCAGGGACTTGCCTGCTGGTGCAGTGGATAAGAATCCGCCTGCCAATGCAGGGGACACCAGTTCAGTCCATAATCTGGGAAGATTCCACATGTCCCAGAGCAACTAAGCCCGAGCGCCGCGCCTCTGAGCCTACGCTCTAGAGCCCGTGCTCAGCAAAGAAGAGTAGCCCCTGCTTGCTACAACTAGAGAAAGCCCGCGCAGAGCAGCAAAGACCCAGCACAGCCAAACATAATAAAAATTTAAAAATCAATCAATCAATCAATAAAACAGCCTGTGAGACTTTGAGAGGATACAAAAAGAGCCAGCGTTTTGACTGTGGCAAGATCGTCACCTTTGCTAACTGGTGCATTAAATAAAGTGGAGAAGGCCTTTGGAAGCCTTCCAAATTTCCACCTGGTGGATTGAGTTGCTAGAAATTCTTTCGAGGTGGTATTGAGCAGAGTTATATTAAAATTCAGCATAGTTTTGGCATTTCTGTCCTCTCCTGTCACCTGACAGAGATGCTGGAAAATCTTGCTTGTGGCACCATAATCTCGTTTGTTTTTCCTGTCCTGCTGCATAACCTTGGGGAGCGGGAAGGCGGGCTCTTAGGTGCGCTATGCTCTCCACCCCCAGGTCTGTGGTTTACCAGCAGAGTTCAAAAGAGTCTGCCACCCTGCAGCCGTTCTTCACCCTGCAGCTGGACATCCAGTCCGACAAGATACGCACCGTGCAGGACGCGCTGGAGAGCCTGGTGGCCAGAGAGTCTGTCCAGGGTTACACCACCAAAACCAGACAAGAGGTGTGATCGCTGTCTGTCTGGGACATTTGTCCTGGGGCTCTCCGTGGGGCGATGGGGGGAGCACGGATCTGGAATGAGGAAAAGTGGGTTTCAGCTCTGCTCCTCAGATCAGTTGTTTAACATGTTTTGGACTGAAAGCTTCTACGTGTGAGAATGAAATGGCTGAAACACCATGGTCTCTGGTGCTGACTGGGACTGTGGTCAGGTTTTATTCATTCACCATTTGTATAGTGTGTGAGACACTCGACTCTAGATGCTCCATGGGAATGTAGAGATGGCAGGGCCGTTTCCACCCTTGGGATCTCTGTCTGAATGGAAGGACAGGCGAGAAGGCATCTGGAAACCAAAAAAAGCCGGGGCGGTGGCCACTAGGCTTGCTTCCCCAAAGCCTGACCCCCGTCATACACCTTCAGCCAGACAGGCGGGCACTTCTCCGGAGGTTTGCTGGGTGTTTTTTCTGTGCTGCTGTCTTTTGGATTGTGACTTGAACAAGTAATTTCTACCGAAACTATTCTCCATAGAAACATAGGAAGCATCAACACGTTTGAAATTACAGAGAACAGTACATAAAGAGGTTAAATTTGCTTCTGAAGATCCATTTTAATAAGAAGCAGCATTCAGTAGACTTTTGAAAGTGCTTAAGGGGCATTTCCGGAGAAGGCAATGGCACCCCACTCCAGTACTCTTGCCTGGAAAATCCCATGGACGGAGGAGCCTGGTAGGCTGCAGTCCATGGGGTCGCTAGGAGTCGGACACGACTGAGCGACTTCACTTTCACTTTTCACTTTCATGTATTGGAGAAGGAAATGGCAACCCACTCCAGTATTCTTGCCTGGAGAATCCCAGGGATGGGGGAGCCTGGTGGACTGCCGTCTATAGGGTCCCACAGAGTCGGACATGACTGAAGCGACTTAGCAACAGCAAGGGGCATTTCAAATGGATAAAACTGGAACTGTTATAAAACCAGTGGTTAGACCAAACAGCTTTAAGGTCATTTAAAGCATCTAATGCAAGAAACACATTGTGCTCAGCTTTCTCTGTATTTTGAGAATTACTAAAAAATGAGTCAATACGTATGTAATTTAAGGTATTACTAAGTTAGCCTTTGGATTTTTATGCCAGTTTAATGCCCTAGGACAAAAGTTCTTAACTTGGCCTAGGGCCCCGAGCTGCGTCTGTAGGGTTGTCAGCATGTACTGAAGGAGGTTGGTGGCGCTCAGAAAGAGCCCACTGGATTCTCTAAAGATGTGTGCCTCAGGAAGGTGTGAGATGCGCTGCCCCGGAACGCTGAGTCCTGGTGTGGGCGATGGCCCCAGGTCTGCCTCTCGAAGTGAGACGGCGTGTCTGCTGTGCTCTGTCTCAGGTGGAGATCAGTCGGAGAGTGACTCTGGAAAAGCTCCCTCCTGTGCTTGTGCTGCACCTCAAACGGTTTGTCTATGAGAAGACCGGTGGCTGTCAGAAGCTCATCAAAAATATCGAATATCCTGTGGACTTGGAAATTAGTAAAGGTAACAGCTGTGTAAGGCAGAAGTGTTAATGGTGACGCTCTGGTGATGCTGGAAACTAGCCAGCTTCTTGAAGCTTAAGCTTTTCCATCCCCTGTCAGGATTCAGAAGGGCTCGCTCCTGATTTTTTTTGTTTTACATTTCTTGACTCCTTATAGAGTTTTAGGTTAAAATTCTCACAAAAATGGCTTTTTAAAGACAAAGTAAAAAAATGAATAAACCATATGAACATATTACTAGGTGAGAAAAATACTAAAATATATAAAAACTTTATGGATCAGTGGTAATAAATACTTCTCCTTACACCGAATATTAGTAACTGTGGGAGCAGCCTGCTTAATTGGGCTTTCTAGAGGATGGGGAACGTTGCCCTCTGGCACCAGTGGCCCTGCTCAGAGCTGCGGCCCAGCCCCAGGTCTCCGCCAGGTCACTGGGGCTCCAGCTTGGGCACTTGGTGGTCCAAGCACCCCATTGTCCTGCTAAGAGTGAGCTTGAAGGAAAACTTCCCTAGAAAACTTCAGAATTTAAGAGAGATGTTATGTGTGAAACTGCAGTTCCCTCAGGAGCATAACAAACTAGAGGTGATGCTCAGAGTGTCCAGGTGCCTGGAGACAGAGGACATGGGTGCAGTCCAGGGTGGGCTCCTGGAGGACCGGGCCTGCCATCCTCCTCCCCTGCCTCCCCACACCACCCGGCCCTGCAACCTGCCAGGCAGCAGGACCTGCGGGCAGCGGGCCTCATGCTCCCTCTCACTCCAGTGGGCTCTGCTCTCAGCCCTGTTCTCAGGAGTGGCCGTCTTCTGCCTGTAGGTGTGCTCCCAGTGCCAGTTCACAGGCTGCTTGAGGACCAGAGAGGGGAAGAAATGTCAACCGAAAATCATCTTACTGTTTGTTCGAGTTTTGTGATCTGGCGCACGTGGATAATGTTTCCCATCTTAGGCTTTCCAGGGCTGCTTTGTTTTTATCTTGCTTTTCCACTTTTTAGAACCTCTGCTTGTAAGGAGTTTCTAGCATGAACTTGAGGCTCACTGCCCATCCCCTGATGGGTGGGTTCTGGTGACGTGATTACTGCCTCTCTGCTCAGTTGTCTGCAGACGAAGGGCTGGAGTGCTGGCGGGTCTCCCTGGTCCACAGGGTGGTGACTTGAATGGAGGCCGCCATCTGCCCCCTTTTTCTGAGACCCTGGTATGTCAGCCCTTTTATAGATTGAAATTGTTGATATTTTGTTTTTCAGAACTGCTCTCTCCAGGGGTTAAAAATAAGAACTTTAAATGCCACAGAACCTATAGGCTGTTTGCAGGTAAGTAAACTTTGTACGACATGATACTTCCCTATTAAAGCGATGATTAAAAGGTTTTATACACAGGCACAATTTTATATTGTTATAATACCGTTTAATGTAGAGAAAAATTGTTGGTATCCCTGTGGGCTTTATTAGTCTGTAAATCATTTGAAAATGTGTGTTTTACCTAAAATTTGGTGTGTTTGCAATTTGACAGAATGTCTTCCTGGCTCGCTCTAAAGCTCAATCCAGTGTACGGCCTCATTTCACATGATGTTTCTGTCTTGGAGCCAGAGGAGTGAGGTTGTCAGGCTGGGAACCCTCCCTACTGGGGATGGGGTGCCCATGGCCAATTGTGTTGGTTTTTTTGGCCATTTTTATTAGACTTTTCTAGCTTCTCTCCCACCCCCCTTTTGTGTTGCCTTCTGTGAGCCTGTTTGTAATGACTGTTATTTATTGGCCCTCACCAGTTCATTGACCTTTCCACCAGATACTTCTTATGTAGAACCCCATTTAGTCCTTAACAGTTTCCTGAGAGGAACGCAGTGCTGTCCCCATTTTGTAGAAGAACACACTGAAGCTGTGGAGGAGCACTCACTGCTCCGTGCCCTTTCGTGGCAGAGTAGAGCTTCACACTCTTGCCCTGGGTCCGCCCCCAGTGCTTGGAATGTGGGTGTGGGCGGTGGGTGGTTCAGGGGCCCTGTGAGAACATGTTGGGCCCAGTCAGCCTTTTCTTCCCAGTGGGTCCTGCTCCCTCTGACTTGTTCTTCTCCCCAAGGTGGCTCATCACAGCCTGGCCCCAGCCTGCTGGGAGCTAGTGGGCACTGCCTTCCCCCGGCCTGCTGTGGGCTGGACACTTGGCCTCTCTGCGGCCTGCCTGTGAGACCAGAGGCCCCCAGGGTGCAGCCTGACCTCTGAGGTTTGTCACTGAGGTCCCAGGGCATGAACATGTTTCTCTAAGTCCCCCTGTAGCTCTCCCTTGGAGTCCTTGCAGAGTGGGTGATGTCACAGGCAGGATTAGGAGGTCTCGTCTCTTGGTCAAGGGGACCATGGTGAGAGCATGGACTCCACCTGCCTGCACCCCTGAGTCCCCATCGTGAGCCTTCTGACCTCAGAAGTAAGGTCACTGGATGGGTTGCAATTCTCTGTACAATGTGAGTAAAGAGGTACTTATTTAAAGATGGTTTTGACTGTGGGACAAAGAAAACGAGTTAGTACAGTGCATAAGCTTTTGAAAATCTCTGGTTCTCGGCTCTGCTTCTATGACAGTGAGCTTGCTGGGTATCCATGATACGTCACCACGTTAGCTATGGGGTTACTGTTTAAGAAGTCCGAATACAGGTAGAGGCTTCTCTTCTGAATATTTAGAATGAAGTGTCTCAAAGGAAATGCAAATCAGTTAAATCCACAGGTCCTTTCAGTCCCAGTGCCTGGTCACTAAAAAAAAAAAGGCCCATAACTCTTTCCCAAGTCAGGTAGGCCTTAGAGGTAAAGTGTGGCAACCTCTCCGTTGGGAGCCTGCAGGACAGGATGAAGCCGCCTCCTGGTGTTGGTCCCTTGGCTGGTTTCCCACCTGATGGCCCTACAGTCTTGCTCTCCTCGTGTGACCAGTCACGTTCGTCACTGGTGGGCCAGTGCCCCGTGCCCTCTGAGCCCCAGCAGAGCCCAGCTCTGACCAGCCCAGGTCCCTGGCTCAGGGTGGGTTCGGGTCTCCTTATGAGGGGAGAGTGCACTGACATTCAGGTGTATTTATTGCTGAATCTCATGCCAGATTGTGCCTCTCTGCCTGAGAGACTGTCCTTCATGCCACTCACGGTAGCACATAGCTCCCCCTGGCCGCACTGCCGTCCCCTTCTCAGAATGTCACCAGAGGCTGCTTCCTTCACGCAGGCTGGGTCTGCTGCTGGGCAGGACATTCCTGGGCCCTCCTTTTCATGGAAGTGGGCAGTGCCTTTCCGAAGAAAAATAGCAGTGGCCAGTGTGCTGTGTCTGCCGGGTGGCTCCACAGGTGCCCACTCAGCCTAGCTAACTGCCCAGGCAACCCTCCTGGGGCAGTGCTGTCCTTGTCATGGGTGACAGTCCTCAGCAAATCTCAGATTCTTGGTTTTTTCACGTAGTATAAGCCTATTTCTAAACCACCAAACAGTCCTAATCTGTCCTATGAAAAAATTCATCTTGTTGTAATGTACTTGGCATTCCTCCTAGTGGGTTCGGCTTTTCCATGTTTCCACGCTGTCCAGGATTCAGACACTCTGCTGAGAACAGTCTGGAGGTGGGGTTGGCTGGATCAGGGCCTGGGGTTTGGGTCTCAGTGTGCGGTCCCCCAGGGCGCCGGGCTGACGGCTCTGCAGACCGTGTCTCCTGTGTGTCCTGCTTCCCAGGGGACCGTCCTCAGGCCCAAGTCTTCACAGGGCTCACAGATGGGACGACCCCATTATAAATTGGCATTCCTTTCATGGTTTGGGAGGTTTGAACATGTTATCACAGTATAGATGTGTGACTGTGTTGTAACTTGTTGAGGGTTTGAGTTTAGACGGCCTTGCTGTGTGTGTCATGTTTCTCTGTCCCACCTGGCTTGGTGTGGGGTTTCGTGAGACTGGGGGGTACCGTAGGCACTGCTGTGTGAAGCCGCTCTCACGGCGCCCGGCCCTCTTTTGCAGTGGTCTACCACCACGGCAGCAGCGCCACGGGCGGCCACTACACCACGGACGTCTTCCAGATCGGGCTCAACGGCTGGCTGCGCATCGACGACCAGACGGTCAAGGTGGTCAGCCAGCAGCAGGTGGTGAGGCCCGCCGCCGAGCGCACAGCCTACCTCCTGTACTACCGCCGCGTGGACCTGCTGTAGCCGCGCCCACGCCGCGCGCAGACTCGGCACTCACCGCCTCCCCTCTTCTCTTTAGTGGCTCTTTAGAGAGAAGCTCTTTCTCCCTGTCGCAAAAATGGGCTAGAGTGAAAGGAGACGCCTTGGGTTTTGTGCACAACATAGCTTCTGTTGACTTCTGACTTCCAAATCAAAATCATCTGGTGAAAGACTGTCTCTTGATTCAAGAAAATACATGAGAAACACATTTCTGAAATAATGCTGATTCCTGAGTAAGAAGGGGAACTTGCGTTTGATTCCCGGTCTAATTGCATAGTAGAGTAAGTCCTGCACCAGCAACAACACTTGTAAATTTGTGAAAATGAATTTTATCTTTCCTTAAAAAGGATAAATTTTTTAATCCATCACACTTTCGCCCCTCACCCTTTAGTTTTTGATAAAGGATAAAAATGAGCCAGTTACCAGAGAAGAAATAGTTCTTCAAAAGATAAACACACACAAAAAAAGTTGCTGGTTCCTAACAGGAAAAATACATTTTAATAATTGTGCGATGAGAAGCTGCTTACGTACACATTGCAGATCAAATATCTGGAGTTACGATGCCAGTCACATAGAAGGGTGATTGTAACTTTATTGCCATTAAAAGATTTCAGAACGCATTCATGCTTCTGTGTACACATAATGAAAAAGGAGCAAAATAGCGAAGATTGGTATTTCCCTCCGTCTGCTGTCTAATTCTGCTGTCTGCTCTTCTACGATGCCGCGTCTCTAATTGTACACAGTTAGTGATAGCTAGGAGTATACAGTTGTCGCCCATCAATAAAAATCACAAAGTTGGTTTAAAGCTGCATGTGTGGTGTTTCTTTGACAGCGAGTGCCTTTTCCAGTAACTGGAGTTCAAGCAGGCAGGACTGCGCTGCCAGAATTAGAGTAAGCCCTTGGTGCAGCCTGCCGTGTTTGCGAATGCCGACCCAGCCCTCAGATGGTCGTTGTTCACTGTTCCCAGAGTTGCTAATGCTAGTGATTTGGATAGGTGGATTTTTTAAGATCTTCAAATAGCAGAAATGGGGGTTGGTGAGTGCTCTCCCCGTTGTGTTGTCCCCTGCGTTGCTCAGTTCACAGAGGGGGGGAGTGTGGGTCTTGCCCAAGCATCCCTGTCGTTGCCCGCCACCAAGCCTCCTGACTGCGCCATGGACACCACCTCTGGATGTGGAAAGGAAGCCTTTCGAGATGGAAGAGATGGAGAGACGTCATGCATGTCAGGCATTCCCTGGCCCACGGCGCCATGGTTCTGGAAGGCCCTGCACAGGCCCCTCACAGCAGTGAGCTGGGGTCCCCAGAGATGCGGATTACGTGGTCCAAGCTCTTCCTTTTAGCATCTGCTGCTCATAGCCATGTGTCACTGTGAGCTTACTTTTAGAACTACAATGCTGTTAGAGCACGGGGAGCCGTACCCAGTATTGTGTACAGGACAAGAGTGTGTACATGTATGTAACTGAGTCACCATGCTGTACACCGGAAATGCAACATTGTAAATCAGCTGTACTTCAATAAAATACATGCACATTAAAAAACTGTAGCACTAACGTTGTCCCCTGGGCCTGCTTGCTGTGTCGTTGCTCTGCTCCGATTTGCTTAGCTTCTTAATGAGTCGTAATCCGCCTCTCATTAAAATTGTGTGTGATTGTTATGGAACACATGGGGTCCAGAGTAAGTTTGGGGAAAGCAGCCTGCACAGCAGTAGCCCCACCACACGGTAGGAGCCTCTTCCAGAGCCTGGCGCTGTTTGTTCTACGCTGTGATCTGCGAACTGGGGCAGGGCATCCTGTGCGAGCGGCTTGCCTGTCCTGAGGTTTAGCCTCTATAACTGGTGTTGGTTACAGTGTCCCCGTGAGTCAGCAAGCGTCCTGTCCAGAACAAGGCCTCCCAGTTGGGAGGCGCCATTCCCAGGAATCTGAAACGGGCCAGGACAGAACGCTGCTGTTGTTGGTACACTGCCTACTTCCAGATCTTGGCACCCACCCTGTGTATTTCAGTATTTTCTCTCGGATGTCATTCAGGGATCTCTTCATGGTCTTTAAATTGCTAAGTCACCTATTTTGTCAAGCTCAAAGTATGTTGGAAATGACTGAAATATTAGGAAGCTTCCTTCAGAAGATCTTGTCTCTCAGAAGTGGTTGGAGATGAATTCAGTCCAGCGGGCCTTTGGGTATCTTGGTCACCCTGTCCCGTGTGGCGGTGCTGCATTCACTCTTGAGCGCTGCTGTCCCTTCTGGCACGTCAGACTCGTAGATTCTGTGTCTGGCAGCCAGCAAAGGGCTCCTCTGTTATCCTGTATACAAGTGTGTTGTCTGAAAGACCACTCATGGCCCCCTACTCCCTGACAGCTCTGGTCATGTTTATGACAGATACACAACTTTCCAGTTTTCTTGTGCTTACACAGGATCAGCGTGCCCGGCTGCAGACGAGCAAAGCTCAGGAAGGGGCCGACTGTATAGTGAGGAGATGCCAGCCTGGAATTCACAACTTTCTGCCTTTGGTTCCCTGGAGGGACTGATTGACCCTTGGGAAATTGAGATCATTCTAGCAAGTCCAATGCTTTCTAGGGTCCCACGTGAACTGTGGGTCTCTCCATGTCCTTGAGATTTTGGACTCAATGTTCAGTATTCTGTGCTGCAGATTTTAGTATATCTTAGAAGTCTCATAGACTTGTTTCCTTGGCTTTAAGGCATTTACATTCGGACCTTGGCCCATGAACCTTGTTGTTGGGGTTGCAAATTGAGTGATTTGACCTGTGTTTGTCACTGGCTTTTAAAGCACTGTGAATGCTAGGCTGACGTTAGAAGCGTTTCACTGGGGGTTTTTTCCTTACTGTTTAAATGAGGTGAACAAGACCCGGAAGTCTTCCAGGAAGAATAAAACTGGGTGTATCTGGTTGGTGTGTTGTGTGCCCAAAGCCAGGAAAGTGCACGTGCCGCTTATCCTGGTGGAAAACGTGTTCCATTCCTCATGGAACAATGGTAGTTCTTCCTTTCTCCTGTTTGTACAGCCACGTTCAGCTGCCTGGCCCCGTGGCTCAGAGCAGCCATCTCTTAAGTTCTCAGGTAGTCAGTCAGTAGTCATGGTCTACTGTGTGTAGTCAGGTAGTCACAAGCAGTAAATTTGTAGTCAGCAGATGCATCATTGTCTGTCTTTCCCTTTGTGGAAATTTCTGGAGATGGCTGTCATAGGCTGCTTGTACTCGACTGGGCCAACTAGTGAGAAAGCCAAGATCACAGGCGGAGTCCGTTGGCTTTGAGTTAACCAAGTGAGCCAGTGACCTTGGTGCTGCCCAGCTCTCAGCTCACCTGCAGGAGTCGGTGCCTTGCCAGTGTGGCTGCTTCAGTCTCATGGTCTGTGACGCTTCCCTTGGGAAGCGCTTCCTGCATCAGGAGAGACCGAAGACTTTTCTGTACTTCTCTGTCTCAGGAAGGAAAGATAATACCTTCGAAGGTAACAACCACAATTTCCTGAGGGTCATTGGCTTCAAAAACATTTTGAGAAAAGTCTTAGTGTTCATAAAAAATCATCCACATCTAGTAAGGCCATGTGTGAACAGCCTTTCTGTACACACGACGCTGTGTTGTTTCTTTCAGTCATAGCAGATTGCCAAGCAGGCATGCTTTTTCCTCATTAAACTTTTGCTCTTGCTTCCTAGCATTTTTTAAAAATCTGTTTTTATTCATCTTTTGAACTGACCGTTGCCATCTTATTTATATACGTTTTGGAGATGAATGTATTTCAAGGTGAATGCTTGAAAAATGAGATTTACTTCATAGCTTGACTTCACCCTGTGGTGATGTTTGTTTTATTCAGGGATAAGCAAATGAACCATTGAACAATTGCTTGGTCCCCGAACCACTTTGCTGTACACCTGAGACTGATACAACATTGTAAATCAGCTATACTGCAATATAAAATAAAAATTAAAAACAAACTCTGAGTTTTGGTTTCTTTCTCCTTAAAGGGAACGTACCTAGGGGCTGTGTGATTCAGGAAGTGTTGTTTTGACTCTCGGACTTCACGTGCATCAAGTGATATTGTTCAAGATGTTTTCATCTTTCATGAACTCCGTTTCCTCCTGGATTCCATTTCTGTGTCTGCTTTAATCTGACATATGTTGAATGTATTCACTGTTGGTTTCCTAGCAAGTCAGTACGAGGGTAGCTTTGTTTATTCTGTGGCATCAAAGCACTCAGGCCTGAGTGTGTTTGAAGCACTCCTGGAGCCCTTCCTGGGAAACCCCGTGGCCGTGTCAGCACAGTTGGAAATCAGGTGGACCTCGGCCCCGAGGTGTGTCTTGTCCTGTTTTGAAATCGTAGCTGGCTTCTGTTTCTTTAGATACCTTAACGAATGCAGAGTGTTTCTGGTTTCAGCTGTCAGGCCCTCCTTGAGGCTTCACCGAGCTCAGGGCGGCTCTGGGACTCTGGGGTGGGGTCAGGTGAGCCTGACCTTGAGCTCTCACCTGTCCTCCAAAGAAAGTCAACCTCCTCACAGATTTGCTGAGCATTGGAGATTCTGTACGTGACTGAAGAAAACATTTTGCAGGTCTTTTACATGAGCATGGATTTCCTGACCAATCTGAGAACGGACTCACTCCCTGTGGCCAGCAGCGGGCCCAGCTCTGGGCTCTGATGCCTCGCGGGTGGATTGCTTTCTGCTCATCTTATCACCCGGAGAAGGCAATGGCACCCCACTCCAGTACTCTTGCCTTGAAAATACCATGGACGGAGGAGCCTGGTGGGCTGCAGTCCGTGGGATCACTAAGAGTCGGACGTGACCGAGCGACTTCTCTTTCACTTTTCACTTTCATGCGTTGGAGAAGGAAATGGCAACCCGCTCCAGTGTTCTTGCCTGGAGAATCCCAGGGACGGGGGAGCCTGGTGGGCTGTCGTCTGTGGGGTCGCACAGAGTTGGACTGAAGCGACTTAGCAGCAGCAGCATCTTATCCCCTGCAGCTGAAAGCAGTGTCCTCCTGTGCTGGGCGGAGAGTTCGGTCGGTCAGCTCTGCCTTGTGGCTTCACCCTCCTGACTTTGCAGCTAACATCCACCCTTCACATCCCAGGCCAGCGAGGGGGTCCTCCTGGGGGGCATGCAGTGACATGAAATCTCACTGTGTCTTCACTGAAATCTGTTCTGTTTTTGTCAAGTTGTGAATTAACTTTGCAGTAGTAACACTCCCTTTCTAGGGTGCTCTCTTCTGTTTCTTAGGGCTTCAGACCCTCCAGGTGCACTGAGACCACACCTCCCGGTGTCAAACGGCCAACTCCGTGGAGCTGTCCCTTGGGGCTCATGACCTGGAGCAGGTCCGGGGTGTTGGGACCTGTGGTCGCTCCTGGGGCGCTCCTGTTTGCTGCCCCCCTCCCCCCATTTCCCCTCTCTGGGCAGCCTTTCTCCTTTGGCACCTTTTCTTGGGATGCTCACAGTAGCTGAGAGGACATGGGGTTTCCTAGGGGCCAGGCCCAGCCATGGGGGCTTCCGGGCACTTGGCCCTCTGACGTCTGGCAGGATTTCGTGCCTGTGCTGTGCAGCTGGGGAGTCGGCACCAGCCTGAGTCTGCTTGGATCCCTGTGCTGTGCCGTGTGCTGGCGCCCACCCCTCCATCCTCAAGGCTTGCCCAGCTCAGTCCTGTCACTCGGGAGTGAACTGGAGTGGCCACCGGAGCCTGGTGATACAGCAGAGAGGCAGAAGGGCAATCTGGAGGAATGCTCCATGCTTATGGTACTAAAAGGAATGAAGGGATTAGAAATTGGGGTGCAGAAGCACCCAGCCTGTGGCCCGAAATCCCCCTGCACTAACCAGCTATGACCTTGGGGAGGTGGCCTGGTGTCTGAAGTGCCCGGTGGGGGCACTGCCACATGGGGCCAGGGACAGGGTTAGGCCAGGTAACAGGTGACATCTGTAAGCAGAGCCTTGGAGCTCAGCAAGCTTTGGTCACCTGAGTCCCTTCTGGTGTCATCACAGGGTCAGGTCTCGTTCTTCATAACTCACCTTTCAGACTTTGTGCTTTCTCCCTGCCTCGACCTTTGATTCTGCTTGCCTGTCCCCTCTGAATTCTGCTGTCCTGTCAGTTCGGGATGCTTCTCTTTAAGCCAGGCTTCAATTTTTTGTTCAATTCACCACCACACAGAAAAAGGAAACCAAAAACCGGTCCCACGTAAGATTTGCATCTAACCTAAGTATTTTGTTCCTGTTAGTCCTAATGGTGACAGTATGTAATGTGATTCAAAAGTCAGAAAACTAAAATTGAAGTTCACTGCAAAAAACAGTACGCGAACAGCGGCAGCCCCAGCAGGATGGCCTCGCAGGGTCCGTCCGAGGTCCACCCTGCAGCCCCTCCTTGCCGTGGGCGGGACCTGTGACCTCACGGCTCATCCCAGCCCTGGGATCTGACCCCTTGGCCCACTGAGCAGCTGACTCACTGGGTCTTTGCAGGCCCCCGGTGCTAACACCCCAGGCAGGTTTGTGGCTTATGGAGCAGGAAGGGCTGGGCCAAATCCTGCCCCCTTTTCAGGGAAATGACAATAAAACCTGGAGCGGGGCGGGGATGAGAGGGTGGTGGGGAGGGAGACGTTTGTTCTCTGCTGGCGTCAGTGGTGGTGGTTTGGAAAATCTTGTGAAAGGGAACCAAGTGGCTACCATGAGTCTGCATTTTCATATGGTTTGTGTTTGACTTGGAACGCCTGCAACCAAACCCTTTAATTTCACTCGAGTAAAA
This sequence comes from Bos grunniens, assembly GCF_055505025.1. Lineage (NCBI taxonomy): Eukaryota > Metazoa > Chordata > Mammalia > Artiodactyla > Bovidae > Bos > Bos grunniens. The sequence goes on from NC_141182.1 coordinate 11,073,220, forward strand.
GTGATGCACTGACTAAACCATCCTGTCCTACTGAAGTTGGTGCTAAGGGGAGGGTGGTGGTGTCACATGGGGGTGGCAGGGCTGGGTTGGAGGTGTGACTTGCACACAGCTTAGGGCACATAGCATATTCACACTCCTGTGCAAATGTGTTGAGCGTTTCCAGCACCTGGGACCTCCACCAGTGGAGGTCTCACCACTGGTCTCACCTGTCTCACCAGTGCCCGACGTCGGTCATACATCACTTCTCACCCTTGGCGCCGTGGCTGTCTGTGTGTGGGTGGCTGCCCTGTGCATGGTGGGGTGTTAGCAGCCTCCTGGCCCCACAGTGGGTACCATCTGCACTCCTCCTCCAGTTGTGACAACCAGAAACCTCACCATACATGGCTGAATGTCCCCTGGGGGCCCACATCACTCCTGGGTGGGAACCACTGCTGTAGGGAGTTTGTTTAGGATTTCATAGAAACAACATCACACAGCCTGTACCCTGTGCCTGCTTTTACCCAAGGTTATCTGCAGTTGTAATCACCCCAGTGTGACGGGGTCAACACAGTCTCTTGGTGTTGAAATCTCCAGTGGGGTGTGAGGAGGGCTTAAGCTCACAGAAACCTTGTATGCAGAACGTGCCAGTTTTAGTAACAGGGTGACCACTGATAAATGATTCTCAAAATGATAAACTCTTCATAGTCCAGATAGAAAACCCTTTTCGTCCCAGTTACCCCTGATTGAATGCTCACCTGATGGCAGATGCCAGGCTAACCAGGTGCCATGGATTCTTTGCACAATATCTTCCTTATTTTCACCAAAATCTCAAGAAGGGAGCCAGACCAGTCTGTTGACAAACGAGGGAGTAAGTTTAACTGGTTGGTGGTTTGCAGAGTCCCCTCGTTTCATCCACCATGGGTGTCCCCTCCCACTTACCCTCGGAGAGGGGCAGAAACTGGCTTCCCTGTTTTTTTGGAGGAAGTTTGTGTGAGTGACAGATGGAGCCAGTGTCTGGATCCTGCTTCCCGGTCCCAGGCAAGCTCCCCCTGCTGCCCAAGGAGGACAACCAGGGCCTATGGCTGGTTAATCACACAGTTCTGCCCCTTTCATCTCAGCCTTGAAAGCCAGCTCCCACAGCCCAGTGCCATGCCAACACAGAACAACTCCCCCCCAAAAAGACTGAAAGCAGACACCCTCATCCAGACATCCCAGTGCTTGTCTCTGTATGTTCTCCCCCACCCCTGCAGTGTAGTTGTGTATTCCAGTTTCTCTACAGTGGGTATTTTTTCTTTGTAAGTTTTAGAAATATTTTTTTCTCTGTGTCCCCAAGCCAGCCCAGGTAGCTGCTGGAGGTGCCTCTCCCATCCCCCACCTCTCTAAGGGTTCTAAGGTCTGAAGTTTGGCCATGTTGCAACCCCAGAGGCTTATCTTGATGCCAGCCATCGGGGAAGCATGTGTGTCCAGTCCATACCCTCTTGGAATTCAAGCACTGGTTTGAGAATTCACGTGAAGCTCAATTGTGTGCTCTGGAATGCAAGCATCTAACTCCACGTTTAAATAAATACAGAGAGCACAGGCCATCTGGGCACCGTGGACCGTTCCACTGGGATGAGCTCAGTACAAACACTCTCAACCTAAGGGTTAAACTCTTAAATACTTAAGGGTTTCCAACTTCTGGGGAAATATTCCTGGGAAGAATGTCTTTGGGGTTTCATCAAACACTTGGAAAATAATCTGAAAACATTTTTCCAAACCCTAGATGGTTCCAGCCCTAATTGATCCTTAATAACTATGTCTACACAGGCTTCCTCCATTCTTGTCTGCATTCTTAACACTGTAAATGCCAAGGAGACCTCTGTGCTGAGTATGGGACTGGTGCCAGTAGGCTCTGCAGATCATGGTGCTCTGGCCGGTCTCTCCAGCATCACAAAGGAGCCTTCCCCACCCCAGAAACAGCCAAGCATGCTGTGAACTTATGAAAATCAGAGCTTGGGGCAATTTCAAGTGAATTTAATTCACCCATCAGACCTTTACTGGGTACTGACTTGATCCGACATTTTTCTTGTAGATGCAGGGAGATAAAAATGAAAGGAGGTCGGAAGTTTGACAACTCCCATCTTGACGGGCTCACAGTCGGAGGGAGAAAGTGGGACCCAGGCTCTGGGGAGGATGAAGTGATAAGTGTTAGTCACAGAAAAGGAGTCGGGCCTGGGAGAGCCCAGATGAGGGGCTGTCTGGGCAAGTTGAATTCAATTCTCAGTTCAGTTCAGTTCTGTCTCAGTCGTGTCCGACTCTTTGTGACCCCATGAATCACAGCACGCCAGGCCTCCCTGTCCATCACCAACTCCCGGAGTTCACTCACAGTTACATCCATCGAGTCAGTGATGCCATCCAGCCATCTCATCCTCTGTCATCGCCTTCTCTTCCTGCCCCCAATCCCTCCCAGCATCAGGGTCTTTTCCAGTGAGTCAGTTCTTCGCATGAGGTGGCCAAAGTATTGGAGTTTCAGCTTCAGCATCAGTCCCTCCAATGAACACCCAGGACTGATCTCCTTTAAAATGGACTGGTTGGATCTTGCAGTCCAAGGGACTCTGAAGAGCCTTCTCCAACACCACAGTTCAAAAGCATCAATTCTTTGACGCTCAGCTTTCTTCACAGTCCAACTCTCACATCCATACATGACCACTGGAAAAACCATAGCCTTGACTAGACGGACCTTTGTTGGCAAAGTAATGTCTCTGCTTTTTAATATGCTATCTAGGTTGGTCATAACTTTCCTTCCAAGGAGCAGGCATCTTTTAATTTCATGGCTGCATTCACCATCTGCAGTGATTTTGGAGCCCCCAAAAATAAAGTCTGACACTGTTTCCAGTGTTTCCCCATCTATTTCCCATGAAGTGATAGGACCAGCTGCCATGATCTTAGTTTTCTGAACGTTGAGCTTTAGGCCAACTTTTTCATTCTCCTCTTTCACTTTCGTCAAGAGGCGAAAGTTCCTCTTTACTTTCTGCCGTAAGGGTGGTGTCATCTGCATATCTGAGGTTATTGATATTTCTCCCGGCAATCTTGATTCCAGCTTGTGCTTCTTCCAGCCCAGCATTTCTCATGATGTATTCTGTGTATAAGTTAAATAAGCAGAGTGACAATTTACAGCCTTGATGTACTCCTTTTCCTATTTGGAACCAGTCTGTTCCATGTCCAGTTCTAACTGTTGCTTCCTGACCTGCCTACCAGTTTCTCAAGAGGCAGGTCAGGTGGTCTGGTATTCCCATCTCTTGAAGAATTTTCCACAGTTTATTGTGATCCGCACAGTCAAAGGCTTTAGCATAGTCAATAAAGCAGAAATAGATGCTTTTCTGGAACTCTTTTGCTTTTTCAATGATCCAGTGGATGTTGGCAATTTGATCTCTGGTTCTTCTGCCTTTTCTAAAACCAGCTTGAACATCTGGAAGTTCATGGTTGACATAATGCTGAAGCCTGGCTTGGAGAATTTTGAGCATTACTTTCCTAGTGTGTGAGATGAGTGCAATTGCGTGGTAGTTTGAGCGTTCTTTGGCGTTGCCTTTCTTTGGGATTGGAATGAAAACTGACCTTTTCCAGTCCTGTGGCCACTGCTGAGTTTTCCAAATTTGCTGGCATATTGAGTGCAGCACTTTCACAGCATCATCTTTCAGGATTTGAAATAGCTCAACTGGAATTCTTTCACCTCCACTAGCTTTGTTCATAGGGATGCTTTCTAAGGCCCACTTGACTTCACATTCCAGGATGTCTAGCTCTAGGTGAGTGATCACACCATTGTGATTATTTGGGTTGTGAAGCTCTTTTTTGTACAGTTCTTCTGTGTATTCTTGCCACCTCTTCTTAATATCTTCTGCTTCTGTTAGGTCCATACCATTTCTGTCCTTTATTGTACCTGTATCTGCATGAAATGTCCCCTTGGTATCTCTGATTTTCTTGAAGAGATCTCTAGTCTTTCCCGTGCAGGGGGCCTGGTTTTCCAGTTGGTATGTCGTTTCCATAGATACTGGGCATAGAGCTCAAAGTCCACCGTCCGGCCCAAGGTGGAGTCCTGCTTTCAAGATGGAGCCTGTTCTGTCTGTTTCCTCCTTCATTCCCCGCTCTTGATGCTCTTAACTCATAGTATGAGCACCATTCATAGGGATATATTGCACCCTGACTCTCCGACCTCTAATTTGGGAGAACGTCATTAACCTTTGGGTTACAAAGTTCATAATGCATTGTAAAATAAAGGGTCCACAAAGCAGAACTATCAAGGCAACTATAACAATGGTAAATACAGTTTTCCACCGATCACCCTTCACCCAAGATAGGACTGAAGTCCAACAAGGAAGATTATCATCAGACATAAATTTTACCTGACCTTTTGTGACAGCTAGGGTGGCTGATATATAGCCAGATAAATCAGGAATATAGACACAACATTCAACTTTAATCATAGCACAGGTCCCTGTTTGTACTGAAACTCTGGTTAGTCTCAAGATGATACCAGCAAGTCCTTGCAGCAGCAATTGATTGCAGAGCTTCCCCTCTGTTTCTTCTTTAAGATGATCTTGGTTTCACGGGGCTCAGTGGGGGCCTGTTGTGTAGTCCACTCGATGTCCTCCGGGTCTGCGTGGTATGCTCTCCTCACCGTCATGTGGTGGATCCACACCTGCACCTTTAACTCCAGTAGGGCTGGTCAGAACAACAGTATATGGACCCTTCCAATGTGGGGCCAAGGAGTCGTGTTTCCAGGCTTTGACCACACCTGATCCCTGGGCACAAATTTGTGAATCTGTTCCCCAAGGGGGGATGGCGCCCTTTCTTGTACAAACTTAGTTACCTGATTTATCACCTGCTAAGGTGTTCCTTACCCAGTTGTTCGATCTGCTGTGAAATCTCATCTCCCCTTACCTGAGGCAAATTTGTTGGCACCTGTTTTATTATGGGAGGGGGCCTCCCATACACAATTTTGTATGGAGAAGAGCCTTGGGACTGTGGCATCATCCTGAGTCTGAGCAGAGCTGTTGGAAACAAGTCCACCCAGGAAGAGTCAGTCTCTTAAGATCTACTTGGAGACTGTCTCTTTAAGTGTCCGGTTGTTTCCTTCCACCATCCCAGGACTCTGGGACCTATGTGTTGCATGTAATTTCCACTTGATGTTTAAAGTGCTGCTTACTTGCTATACTAAATCAGTTACGAAAGCCGGGCCATTGTCCGATCCAGTGCTGGTAGGAAATCCAAATCTGGGAACTATCTCCCTAAGCAGGCACCAGGCTACTTCTGATGCTCTTTCAGTCCGGGTAGGAAAAGCTGCTACCCATCCCGAGAAAGTACATATTATGACCAGCAGGTAATGGTAGTGTCGGTGAGGTTTCATTTCAGTGAAGTCCACTTCCAGGTGTTCAAAGGGCAGCGTGCCTTTTACCTGAGTCCCTGGAGGTTTCTGTCTGTGCCGAGAGGCAGCATTGACCTGTGAGCAGGCAGTGCAGTTCTGAGATTTTGTCTTGCATAGGGAAGAGAGGCGGGGAACCAAGAAATATTTTCAAATTAGCTCTTCCAGTTTATTATGGCCTAGATGGGTCACTTGGTATGTTTGGCTTACCAGAGTGGGTGCCAGCTCCTCCGGTACCAATAATTTGCCACTTGGCAATTCCCGCCATCTCTTTCCAGTCTTGATGGCCCCTTCTGCCTTGGCTAGTTGGTTTTGAGCTTCACTGTATTTTGGAGAGTCTAGCGTTAGCTCAGGTAGCTCCACCAATATGAGAGCTTTAATCGGGGCTTCACTTGTCACCCCCAAGCCCTCGGCTGCCTTGTTTAGCGGTCTTATCTGTCAGTCTGTTCCCTGAGCTCGGTGGGTATCCTCTTTTTGATGTCTCAGCAGTGTATGACTGCAGCCCTTTCTGGCTCCCAGGCAGTATCTAATAGGGTCTTAATTTCTTTCTTATTTTTAATATCTTTTTTACTAGCTGTCAAAGGCTTCTCTCCTTATACAGAGCCATGTAGTGTGGCAAAAGCATAGCTGGAGTCTGTGTAAATGTTTGTCGTCTTACCTTTTGACAGCTGGAGGGCCTGGATTAGAGCATATAGTTCCTCCCATTGAGTGGACCAGTGTGATGGCAGAGACCTAGCCTCAACGATGGTTTCTTCCATGACAACCGCATATCCCAACAGTCACTGTCCTTGTTTCACCAGGCTGGTGCCCTTGGTGTACAGGACGCAATCTGTGTGCGGGATTGGCTGGTCTCTCAAGTCAGGGCTGCTGGCGTATTTCCTTGCAATCATGTGAGGGCCCACCTTTTCCCACAAGAGAGAGAGTGGCCAGATTCAGGGCCTGACAAGGCTCAGTAGTAACATGGGGTTTCTCACATAACAGTCCCTGGTACTGAGGAATCCGGGATGTTGACAGCCATTTATGGGGGTCCCCTCACAGGAGAGTGTTGACCTCATGTGGGACTTTTACGAACAAATTTTGGCCCAAAGTCAGCTTGGTTGCCTCCCAGACCAGTAAGGCAGTTGCAACAACTGCCCGTAAGCATCCCAGCCACCCAGTGGCAACATTGTCCAGCTGATTAGAGATAAGTCACTGGTCTGTCCCATGTCCCCATAGCCTGGGACAACACTCCCATAGCCACCTTGTCCTTTTCAGTCACGTGAAGAGTAAATGGCTTAGCGAGGTCTGGCAGGCCCAAGGCAGGTGCTGATGTCGTTGTACAGGTTTGAGTTCTATTACCAGTGGGACTTGTTTTGCAACCCTGGGCTGGGTTGTCTTCCACCCAGACCTCAGGGAATTGTTGAGTTGACTCTCTCTCTCGGCTGTTTAGCCTGTCCAGTTTCCCTTCCAGGAGATCGTGCAACCTCCATTCATCTTGAGAGGTTACTGAGAGGAAGAGTAAGTAGGTGGTTGAGCCCACTTGAACAGTGGGTCTTCTGTGGGGGGAAAAGGTCACTTGTGTCCCCAGTTTAGACAGCAAGTCTCTTCCTAACAAAGGTACTGGGCATTCAGGGATGTATAAAAATTCGTGAGTCACTTGGTATCCCCCATCTGACATTTTCAGGGTAGGCTTGAGACACAAAGGCTGCATTTATCACCATCTGAGACCCAGCAGCCTCTGGCTGGGTCTATTGGCGTCTAAAATCTATAGGCCTTGGACAGTCTTTCACGGAACTCAGAGGGTGATTCGTTTTCCCTTTGAATCACTTCAGAGGGTTTTGCGATATTCATTGCTTTTCGGGCCCCCGTCTTGAGACCTTGTAAAATAGTCACCCCATATCCCTCCAGGTGGGCCCTCCCGTCCTCTGCGTTACAGTCCCAGCTGGGCCTCTCATCGGGGTGGCTGGTTCTGCCCACCGCTGCGGGTTTGCAGTACCCTCAGGTGCCATTGCTCTTAACCATTTTCTGGCCTCAGTTAGGATCCTGTGTCTCTCCTCAGTGCTGAAAAGGGAGACTAGTAGTTGGATTATGTCATCCTATGCAGGGCGGTGGGTTTGAAAAATAGTCTCCATTAGCCTAATCGTGGCTTGTGGCTCCCCCGAGTACGGTGGAGCATGTCTCTGCCAGTTTAATATATCCGTAGAGGGAAATGGCTGGTAATAACAGGCTACAGGGGGCTTATGGTAGTGCCCCAAGCGTCCTGAACTGAAGACTGTTGTAGCTTTCTGAGGGGCATGTGTAGTGGGGTTCGTTCCCCCTGTTCCTTGGCGGAGCGCAGCCTCTGTCTAACTGCTGCGTTTTCTTCCCCCTTCCCATCCGTACTCACTGGGAGAGGTGGATACAATTTAGGAGGTCCAGCTGAGGTGGAATTCTGGGTGCACTGACCAGAGGTCTCCACTGCTGGGATTGGAGCCTGCCGAAATGGCGGCTCTATGATCTCTGGGAGAGCTGGTGGAGGAGCAGTGGCTGCTGCAGGAACTTCACCTGGCCCTGGATTGGGCAGTAAGGTGGCCTCCAGTCCTGGTGGAGCATTGGGAGGCAGGCACGTCATTAGCCAGTATGGGAGAGAGGTCAGGTCAGTTCAATTCAGTCACTCAGTCATGTCCAACTCTTTGCAACCCCATGAACTGCAGCACGCCAGGCCTCCCTGTCCATCACCAACTCCCGGAGTTCACTCAAACTCATGTCCATCGAGTCAGTGATGCCATCCAGCCATCTCATCCTCTGTCGTCCCCTTCTTCTCCTGCCCCCAATCCCTCCCAGCATCAGAGTCTTTTCCAATGAGTCAGCTCTTCGCATGAGGTGGCCAAAGTATTGGAGTTTCAGCTTCAGCATCAGTCCTTCCAAAGAACACCCAGGACTGATCTCCTTTAAAATGGACTGGTTGGATCTCCTTGCAGTCCAAGGGACCCTCAAGAGTCTTCTCCAACACCACAGTTCGAAAGCATCAATTCTTCTGCACTCAGCTTTCTTCACAGTCCAACTCTCACATCCATACATGACCACTGGAAAAACCATAGCCTTGACTAGACAGACCTTTGTTGGCAAAGTAATGTCTTTGCTTTTGAATATGCTATCTAGGTTGGTCATAACTTTCCTTCCAAGGAGTAAGCGTCTTTTAATTTCATGGCTGCAATCACCATCTGCAGTGATTTTGGAGCCCCTAAAAATGAAGTCTAACACTGTTTCCATGGTTTCCCCATATATTTCCTATGAAGTGATAGGACCAGATGCCATGATCTTAGTTTTCTGAATGTTGAGCTTTAGGCCAACTTTTTTACTCTCCTCTTTTACTTTTATCAAGAGGCTTTTTAGTTCCTCTTCACTTTCTGCCATAAGGGTGGTGTCATCTTCATATCTGAGGTTATTGATATTTCTCCTGGCAATCTTGATTCCGGCTTGTGCTTCTTCCAGCCCAGCGTTTCTCATGATGTAATCTGCATATAAGTTAAATAAGTAGGGTGATAATATACAGCCTTGATGTACTCCTTTTCCTATTTGGAACCAGTCTGTTCCATGTTCAGTTCTATCTGTTGCTTCCTGACCTGCATATAGGTTTCTCAAGAGGCAGGTCAGGTGGTCTGGGATTCCCGTCTCTTGAAGAATTTTCCACAGTTTATTGTGATCCACACAGTCAAAGGCTTTGGCATAGTCAATAAAGCAGAAATAGATGCTTTTCTGAAACTCTCTTGCTTTTTCCATGATCCAGCGGATGTTGGCAATTTGATCTCTGGTTCTTCTGCCTTTTCTAAAACCAGCTTGAACATCTGGAAGTTCACGGTTCACATATTGCTGAAGCCTGGCTTGGAGAATTTTGAGCATTACTTTACTAGCGTGTGAGATGAGTGCAATTGTGCGTTAGTTTGAGCATTCTTTGGCATTGCCTTTCTTTTGAAAGGATTGGAATGAAAACTGACCTTTTCCAGTCCTGTGGCCGCTGCTGAGTTTTCCAAATGTGCTGGCATATTGAGTGCAGCACTTTCACAGCATCGTCTTTCAGGATTTGAAATAGCTCAACTGGAACTCCATCACCTCCACCAGCTTTGTTCATAGTGATGCTTTCTAAGGCCCACTTGACTTCAGATTCCAGAATGTCTGGCTCTAGGTCAGTGATCACACCATCGTGATTATCTGGGTCGTGAAGATCTTTTTTGTACAGTTCTTCTGTGTATTCTTGCCACCTCTTCTTAATATCTTCTGCTTCTGTTAGGTCCATATCATTTCTGTCCTTTATTGTGCCTATATCTGCATGAAATGTCCCCTTGGTATCTCTGATTTTCTTGAAGAGATCTCTAGTCTTTCCCATTCTGTTGTTTTCCTCTATTTCTTTGCATTGATCGCTGAGGAAGGCTTTCTTATCTCTCCTTGGTGTTCTTTGGAACTCTGCATTCAGATGCTTATATCTTTCCTTTGCTCCTTTGCTTTTCACTTCTCTTCTTTTCACAGTTATTTGTAAGTCCTCCTCAGACAGCCATTTTGCTTTTTTGCATTTCTTTTCCATGGGGATGGTCTTGCTTCCTGTCTCCTGTACAGTGTCGTGAACCTCTGTCCATGGTTCGTCAGGCCCTCTGTCTATCAGATCTAGGCCCTTAAATCTATTTCTCACTTCCACTGTATAATCATAAGGGATTTGATTTAGGTCATACCTGAATGGTCTAGTGGTTTACCCTGCTTTCTTCAATTTCATTGGCAATAAGGAGTTCATGATCTGAGCCACAGTCAGCTCCCGGCATTGTTTTTGCTGACTGTATAGAGCTTCTCCATCTTTGGCTGCAAAGAATATAACCAATCTGATTTCGGCGTTGAGCATCTGGTGATGTCCATGTGTAGAGTCTTCTCTTGTGTTGTTGGAAGAGGGTGTTTGCTATGACTACTGCGTTCTCTTGGCAAAACTCTATTATTAACCTTTGCCCTGCTTCATTCTGTATTCCAAGGCCAAATTTGCCTGTTACTCCAGGTGTTTCTTGACTTCCTACTTTTGCATTCCAGTCCCCTATAATGAAAAGGACATCTTTTTTGGGTGTTAATTCTATAAAGGTCTTGTAGGTCTTCATAGAACCATTCAACTTCAGCTTCTTCAGCGTTACTGGTTGGGGCATAGGCTTGGATTACCGTGATATTGAATGGCTTGTCTTGGAAATGAACAGAGATCATTCTGTCATTTTTGAGATTGCATCCAAATACTGCATTTCAGACTCTTTTGTTGAGTATGATGGCTACTCCATTTCTTCTAAGGGATTCCTGCCCACAGTAGTAGATATAATGATCAGCTGAGTTAAATTCATGCATTCCAGTCCATTTTAGTTCGCTGATTCCTAGAATGTGTTCATTCACTCTTGCCATCTCCTATTTGACCACTTCCAATTTGCCTTGATTCATGGACCTAACATTCCAGGTTCCTAGGCAATATTGCTCTTTATAGCATCGGACCTTGCTTCTATCACCAGTCACATCCACAACTGGGTATTGTTTTTGCTTTGGGTCCATCTCTTCATTCTTTTTGGAGGTATTTCTCCACTGATCTCCAGTAGCATATTGGGCACTTACCAACCTGGGGAGTTCCTCTTTCAGTATCCTATCATTTTACCTTTTCATATTGTTCATGGGGTTCTTAAGGGGTCAGGTCATCCCCATCCAAATCCTGTAGAATTTCCTTTTTTATCATCAGTCAATTTTTGTGCCATTAATATTTTTCCCTTTCCCTTCCTGATACAGATGCTTGTCCAAGTAGGAGGGTCTTGGCTAGCCCTAGCCATGAGTCAATATATGGATATTGATGCAGGTGTCCTGGCTCTCCTGTGACTACTGTATAGACTGCTTCCACTATTTGTAAGTTCATGGTGTTCTCTGGTGGCCATCCTACTCCCTTAGGGGGCCATTCGACCTCACAGAGTAGGTGGAGGTGGTTAGGCTTCATCTTCACCCCACAGTCTCCTCCATCCCTTCTTTAAATTTTTAATCATGCACTCCAATACAGTTGCCTTAGATTCACTTCTCCCCATCTTGTTTACCTTCTCGGACCTTCTACTTTTTGTTCTGTCTATGAAGTTCTCAGTACCCTATGTACTTCTGATATTTTCACTCAGTGACACTTAAATTGCCGTTTTGCCTTCGTCTTAATTGAGGTGAGAAGAGCCTTACCTGCCAGATCCCAGAGGGAGAAGGGGGATCAGCGTGTCTTCACCTGCCGGTCAGCACAGCCGAACCAGAACACCACGTGGTCCAAGACTGTTTCTCCCTTAACTTTTAAAGTCCATTCTGTCTTGGTGGGCTTGATCAGGTGCGGATGAAAATACAGATGGGTTAAATATCCCACGTCCCAGGCCGACTCTGGAAAAGCCAATTCGTACTCACTTATGTATCCCCCTGCTTCTAACCTGACAATTCCAAGGGCGTCAAGAATTTCATAACAGATGGGACACCTCCTTGGGGAGGGCAGAATACAAGCACACAAAAACCAAGTTTCTTCTCCTAAAAGTTCCGTGGCAATTGCTTGGTAATAATTTTCCCCAAGATGGTGTGGACACCACCTCCTAAGTGACCTTCACAAATTTCCTTTCTAAGCCCTAACATACTCGTCAACTTGTGTACCAAGCAATCGTTGCCACCTGCCTATTCCAGGCTCCTGTGGGTCTGCGCCCCTTCTAATCCCTCCCAGGGGGGTGATCAGGCCCCCTCTTCCACCCTACCTGGTGGGTTGGTTCCTCCTCGCCTGAGTGCTCAGTTCCCCTGCTGCCGTCTACTACCTGCTAATGTGAAAGGTATGGGCATTGAGAACCAGAATCCTTCCAGAAGGGTGAGGCACCTTCCCCCATCTAGAAGATTCGAGCCACAAGGCTTCGGAGTAGTCCCAAATGGGACTTGTCTCCTCAAAGTGAGGAGTTCCCCGGCCCATGCACCCAATGTTGTAGCCATGTGTTCTGGGAAACAAACTCACTCAGAAGGACAATGCAGATAGTGGAGTGCAGTTTATTACGTAGGTGGCCCAAGGCAGAGTCTCCTCTTAGCCAAGGACCCTGACCAGTTTTTTTGAAAACCTTATATACCCTAAGGGTATGTTGCAAACCCAGCTCCCCACATGCCCTGAAACTAGTCTAAACAATGGAAAAGAAAGATACAATCAAAGTTAACCTGTGATTCATATGCCTTAAGCCTAGGTAGTTAACAGGGGACAATTATCAGTAGGCTGGTGGTCATACCCCAATAAGCATAATAGAATTTATGATTCTCTTCAGTTACACAGATAATTACGGTATTCTTTTAGGCAACAGAGAGTCTAGTTACGAGCCCTGGGGCTCTTCCATCCAGGGGGCCTAGTTTTCCAGTTGGTATGTCGTTTCCATAGATACTGGGCATAGAGCTCAAAGTCCACCGTCCGGCCCAAGGTGGAGTCCTGCTTTCAAGATGGAGCCTGTTCTGTCTGTTTCCTCCTTCATTCCCCGCTCTTGATGCTCTTAACTCATAGTATGAGCATCATTCATAGAGATATATTGCACCCTGACTCTCCGACCTCTAATTTGGGAGAACGTCATCAACCTTTGGGTTACAAAGTTCATAATGCATTGTAAAATAAAGGGTCCACAAAGCAGAACTATCAAGGCAGCTATAACAATGGGAAATACAGTTTTCCACCAATCACCCTTCACCCAAGATAGGACTGAAGTCCAACAAGGAAGATTATCATCAGACATAATTTTACCTGACCTTTTGTGACAGCTAGGGTGGCTGATATATAGCCAGATAAATCAGGAATATAGACACAACATTCAACTTTAATCATAGCACAGGTCCCTGTTTGTACTGAAACTCTGGTTAGTCTCAAGATGATACCAGCAAGTCCTTGTAGCAGCAGTTGATTGTAGAGCTTCCTCTCTTTTTCTTCTTTAAGATGATCTTAGTTTCACAGGGCTCAGTGGGGGCCTGTTGTGTAGTCCACTCGGCGTCCTCCGGGTCTGCGTGGTATGCTCTCCTCACTGTCATGTGGTGGATCCACACCTGCACCTTTAACTCCAGTAGGGCTGGTCAGAACAACAGTATATGGACCCTTCCAGTGTGAGGCCAAGGAGTCGTGTTTCCAGGCTTTGACCACACCTGATCCCTGGGCACAAATTTGTGAATCTGTTCCCCAAGGGGGGATGGCGCCCTTTCTTGTACAAACTTCAGTTCAGTTCAGTCGCTCAGTCGTGTCCGACTCTTTGCAACCCCATGAATCGCAGCACGCCAGGCCTCCCTGTCCATCACCAACTCCCAGAATTCACTCAAACTCACATCCATCGAGTCGGTGATGCCATGCAGCCATCTCATCCTCTGTCGTCCCCTTTTCCTCCTGACCCCAATCCCTCCCAGCATCAGAGTCTTTTCCAGTGAGTCAACTCTTCGCATGAGGTGGCCAAAATATTGGAGTTTCAGCTTTAGCATCATTCCTTCCAAAGAACACCCAGGGCTGATATCCTTTAGAATGGACTGGTTGGATCTCCTTGCAGTTCAAGGGACTCTCAAGAGTCTTCTCCAACACCACAGTTCAAAAGCATCAATTCTTCGGTGCTCAGCTTTCTTCACAGTCCAACTCTCATATCCATACATGACCACAGGAAAAACCATAGCCTTGACTAGACGGACCTTTGTTGGCAAAGTTATGTCTCTGCTTTTGAATATGCTATCTAGGTTGGTCATAACTTTCCTTCCAAGGAGTAAGCGTCTTTTAATTTCATGGCTGCATTCACCATCTGCAGTGATTTTGGAGCCCCTAAAAATAAAGTCTGACACTGTTTCCACTGTTTCCCCATCTATTTCCCATGAAGTGATGGGACCAGCTGCCATGGTCTTGGTTTTCTGAATATTGAGCTTTAGGCCAACTTTTTCACTCTCCTCTTTCACTTTCATCAAGAGGCTTTTTAGTTGCTCTTCACTTTCTGCCATAAGGGTGGTGTCATCTTCGTATCTGAGGTTATTGATATTTCTCCCAGCAGTCTTGATTCCGGCTTGTGCTTCTTCCAGCCCAGTGTTTCTCATGATGTAATCTGCATATAAGTTAAATAAGCAGGGTGACAATATACAGCCTTGACGTACTCCTTTTCCTATTTGGAACCAGTCTGTTGTTCCATGTCCAGTTCTAACTGTTGCTTCCTGACCTGCATATAGGTTTCTCAAGAGGCAGGTCAGGTGGTCTGGGATTCCCATCTCTTGAAGAATTTTCCACAGTTTATTGTGATCCACACAGTCAAAGGCTTTGGCATAGTTAATAAAGCAGAAACAGATGTTTTTCTGGAATTCCCTTCCTTTTTCCATGATCCAGCGGATGTTGGCAATTTGATCTCTGGTTCCTCTGCCTTTTCTAAAACCAGCTTGAACATCTGGAAGTTCACGGTTCACATATTGCTGAAGCCTGGCTTGGAGAATTTTGAGCATTACTTTACTAGCGTGTGAGATGAGTGCAATTGTGCATTAGTTTGAGCATTCTTTGGCATTGCCTTTCTTTTGGATTGGAATGAAAACTGACCTTTTCCAGTCCTGTGGCCACTGCTGAGTTTTCCAAATTTGCTGGCATATTGAGTGCAGCACTTTCACAGCATCATCTTTCAGGATTTGAAATAGCTCAGCTGGAGTTCAGTTCTAGTCTTTATTCTATGTCCTTTGCCTTCCTACATTGATTTTTAGCATCTGCTTGTCTCCCTCTACAAAAACTTATGCTGGAATTTTGATTGGAAATACCTTAAGCCCTAGAGATGCATTTGGGGAGAATTTACAACTGAATTATGTCTTGTCTTCCAACCCCCAAACACGGTATGTCTCTCCATTTATTTAGGTCTTGTCTGATTTCCTTTTTAAGGATTTCTTTGATTTCTTTCATCAACATTTAGATGAAACATACAAATCACAGACAGATTTTGTTAGACTTAACACTTAATTATTTCATTCTGGGGGAGCAATTGTAAATGCTATTATTTTTAAAGTTTTCAGTTACCATTTGTTTATTGGTGGTGAATGAAAATAGGGTTGATTTTTGTATGTTGACCTTGTGTCCTGAGATCTTGCTAAACTCACAGAAGCTTTTTCTCATGCTCTAAAATTTTCTTCATAGACAAAGATATGCGCCTGTGGGGACGGTTCTGTTTCTTTGATTCCAGTCTGTATGCCTACGATTTCTTTTTTCTTGCCAGGTTTAATTGCCTGGACCTTCCAGTAAATGAGGTCCAAGAGTGTTAAGAATATACATGCTTGTCTTATTTCTGGTCCTTAGAGAGGGCAGGTCTTTCGCCATTAAATATGCTAGCTATGGGATTATTGTAGATATATCTTTTACTGGATTAAGGAAGTTACTTTCTACTCTCAGTTTTTCAAGAGAGAGATAGATATATATATATCACGAATGGATGTTGAATTTTGTCAAATGTTTTTCTTTCATGCATGAATTAATATGATA
The DNA here is from genome assembly GCF_055505025.1 of Bos grunniens. Lineage (NCBI taxonomy): Eukaryota > Metazoa > Chordata > Mammalia > Artiodactyla > Bovidae > Bos > Bos grunniens. The sequence continues at coordinate 11,089,059 of NC_141182.1, forward strand.
CTGTTTTTTCTTCTTTAGTCTATTAATGTGATGGACTGTGTTGATTGTTTCTTTTTTTTTTTTTAATACTCTATAGCCTGCATTCCTGAGATAAGCACCATTTGATCATAGGGTAGTATATCTTTCACAGGTTGCTGGATTCTATTTGCTAATATTCATCAAACATTTTTGGGCCCGCACCCATGATCCGTGCGGTCCGCACACATTTCTTGCATTGTCTTTGTGTAGTTTGGGTGTCAGAATAATCCTCGCCTCTTGGCTGTTCCTGGTGGTCCAGGGGTTTCGCGTCCACTGCGGGCTGTGCAGGTTCATTCCCCGGTTGGTGAAGTTCCATATGCGTCATAGTGCAGAGAAAACAAATGACAAGAACAGCAACAAAGCAAAAACTGGTGTCTAAAACTGAATTGGTAAGTCTGGTAAGTATTCCTTACTTGTGTGGGACTCGTGTTACTTTGACTGTAAACATTTGGTAGTTTTCGCTAGTAACACCATCTGGGCCTAAAGATTGTTTTTGAAAAGTTTTAGACAAGTTTAATTAATAGATACAGGAATCCTGGGTAATAATCTATTTCATCTTGGGTGAGCTTTGGTCATCTGTGGCTGTTTAGAAATTGTTCGAATTCATCTCAGTTATTCAGTTCAAGTGCAAAGAGATGCTCAAGGTATTCTCCCATGGTCGTCCTAGTGTCTCTGGGGTCTGTGGTGTTAACTCCTTTTTATCCCACATGTTGGCTGTTTGTGTCTGTCTCTACCTGTTGTCAGCCTTGTTTGAGATTTGTCAAATTTTATTGGCCTTTTTAAAGTACCAGCTTTTGATTTCATTGATTTTTCTCTCTTGGTTTTCTGTCACTGATTTCAGTGTCATTGACTTTTGCTTTTCATCTTGATTCCGTTCTTTTGCTTGCTTTGAGTTTATTTTACTTTTGTTTTCCTGGTTTCTTAGTGTAGAAGCTTAAATTATGGATTTGAGATCTTTATTATTTTTTTCTAACATTTTCTAATGCTATAAATTTCTCTCTAAAGATAGCTTTGGCTGCATCCAACCAAATTGGATACTTTGCATTTTCATTTTCAATTCAAAACATTTTCTACTGTCTCTTGAGACTTTGATGCATGTGTGGCCCAGAGGTGAGCCCAGGAGTTCCTCTCCCACTGCATGGGGTCGCTTTCTTGGGTTCCCTCCTCTTTCCTTTTCCCCTTACCGAGGTCTCCCTTCCCCCTCCCACGGCCAGAGAGCCTGAACCTTAGTTCCCGGCTCTGCCGTGCTCTTCCCGCCCTTCCTGCCTCTAGGACCAAGTGGCAAAAGGTCAGAGTGAGGGAGAAGCTAGTGGGGAGGGGGCTTGGGACTTCCCTGGTTGGTTCAGTGGTTAAGAATCCTCCTTCCGATGGATGGGGACATAGGTTTGATCCCTGGTCTGGGGAAATTCCACATGCCACAGGGCAACTGAGCCCATGCGCCACAACTGCTGAGCCCTTGTGCCACAACCACTGAAGCCCACGCACCCTTAGAGCCCATGCTCTGCAGCAGGAGAAGCCTCCCTAATGAGAAGCCCAAGCTCCCCAACTAAAAGTAGCCCCTTCTCACCACAACTAGAGAAACCTTGTGCACAGCAGGGAAGACCCAGCCAGAAATAAATGTAAAAAAAATAGGTTTTCACAGCTTTTCTGATGAGACACTTTTCAGACTTGGAGGTTCTAGGTGCCTGCCCGACCACATCCCCGCTGCAGACTCCCTGGGGGCTGGGATAAACAGTAGGAAAAGCAGAATAGAGGGAAAACAACTTGGGGCGTGCCCCCACATTCTCTGACTCTTCCGAGACTCCCTTTGGTGTTGCTCAGTCCAGAAATGGGTTCTCTCTGCTCTGTCTCTGCCCTACCTGGTACATGGTTCCCTTTCTGCTGCCTGTGAGCTCAGGCCAGGAGGTTCCAGGAGAAGGGTGTCAGCTCACCACCACCCCAGGATGCTTTGCGTTCTGGCTCCTTCCCCAGTCTGTCTGCCTCCATCTACTTCTGAGTCGATCCCAGTGAGAGAGCCAGCAAGGACAGTGCTGGTCCATCTTGATGGAATCAAACCACCTTGATTTTATTTTTAATAACAGTAATCACTGTGGGAGCCCATGACAGCTGAGTGTGTCGAGGAACTCCGTGCGTCCTGGCATCGCGGGGACCGACCCAGGAAGTCATTTGGGTTTAAGCTTAAAAGCTGTTTTCCTCTACAATAGCATGAGGCCCAGCCTGAACTCAGCTTTCCTGGGCGTGTGTGTCCACCTCCATCCTAGTTGTGTGTGCTGAGCTGGTTTTCACTGGAAAACTGGAGAAGGTCAGAGTGGACATGGTCCTGAGGGAGCTGGCCAAGCCCATCATGTCACAGAGGAAGAAACTGAGGCAGAAAGAGGGCCAACGTGAGGGGTCCACCAGGGCCCGGCTGTAATGCCGCTGGAGGGTGCTCAGGGTCTCCGCTAACAGAGCATAAGTTGTCTCTGGAGTGAAAGCGCTTGGGTCAAGTCTACATCTTAAGTACTAATCATAAGCACTGCTAGTTACTAAGTCCTTCGCGCATCCTGACCATTACTCATTTATAATCCTGTCATTCACCTCCACAGCAGCCCCAGGAGGTGGATTGTGCTTAGGACCCTCATTTACAGTGGGGCCTGAAGCCCAGAGAAGGCAACTGGCTTTCCCAAGGGCACACAGCAAGGGAGAGCTATGGCAGGGATTCAAACCCAGGCCCATTTGGATGGTGCCTCTTAATCGGGATAAACTGAAAAATCAAATCCTGAAGACACGTCCTCCCAGTGAACACTGGGGGCTGGCCGACTTATCTATCAAGGATGGACTTTTGGAATTTCAGTGTTATTTCTGCCGATCAAAGCCTTTCTGGTGCATAACCAGGGAGTCAGCCCATGTCTCAGAGACGTCGTAAAGCGGCTAGGTCGTTAACCTCTCAGATGACTTCCATTTACTGGCAGGAAATTTTAGTAAAAGAAGAGTTACCCTTGAAACGTTTGTTCGCTGATGGTGTTTTGTTTTGATTAAGAATTCTGGGAAGCCTGAGAGGCCTTCCTGCGTGCAGAGCCGCTGTTTCCCCGCCAGGGTTGGCGCCTTCCGCAGATGGAGCAAGACCCCGTCACTCACGGGAACTTTAGAACCTTCCCTTCGGCTGACCCGTCCCTGTCCCGGTCAGCAAGACTGACTCAGAATGGGCCAGACCCCCGCCCTCCCCTAGGGTTTTTCAGGAGGTGGGACCAGCGATTTCCCCCAACTCCCGATCATTTCAATCAATCTCAGAGACAGACCACGAGGGCAGGGGGACGGCCCCTGGATCCCATCCAGGCACCAGAAGTGCTTCACGGAGGCAGGATGTGGATTTGGTTGCTGTCCTCAGTTAATAGAAAGTTAGACCGTGCCTCCAGCTGCCCTCGGTCCATAGTGAGCGCTGACAGGGCGGCTCCAGTGTGGACTGCTTCACAGGTACACACCTGCTGCAGGTCTAGGATGCCCCGCTCCACAGGTGCCTGGCAGGTCGTGTTCCCACATGTGACGGTGCAGTGGAGGGGGGGGGGCCCTGCTCCATCTCTCCTCCAGGATTCCCTGCAGAATTGTCCTTTTGCTGCCTCTGTTGCCCCGTCTCCCTTCTTGTTTCGTTTTGTTTTTTTTTCCCTTTCTCTTCCTTCCTCCTCGTATTTCTTTCATCATCCTATTTTGCACATTCCCCCTAAGGTAATACATGCTCACTGGAAATGTCTTTGTTAGACTTTCAGCAGTAAGGAAGTAAACCCAGACCTCTATAATCTCATTGCATAATTCCCTTTGGCCTTTCTATATTCATATATATGTGTGTATATATATCAATATAGCTTGTACCCTTGACACAATGCTCTTTTCCTCTCTTTTGCTTAATATGTTTTAGAAGCATTCCCCCACACCATTTTTAACGTTATTCTAGGGATTTCAGTATGCATCTTTGACCACAGCTTAACTTGAGTTAATATTGAATTACTCCAGGAGAATACAGGACTCTTCTTCAGACAGTACATTTTCATGTACCCTCCCCATACTAAATGCTTTTATAACCACATTATCATTTCTATACACATTGTAAACCAACAGCTCAGGGTCATAACATTTGCTTTAAACAATCCCATTTACTAACTTGTTCTTTTACAGGGTGTGCTTTCGATATTGTATCTTGAGAAATCAGTGCCTAGCTGAGAGTTTCTCCTGTCTTTTCTTCTGGGAGTTTTATGATTTTAGGTTCTGCATGTAGGTCTATTATCACTGTAGTAGGTCCTCTTTATCCCTGGAAATATTCCTTGTTCTGAAGTCCACTGTGCTGCAGTATCAGCCCTGCAGCTTTCCTTTCATGAGCATAAGCATGTTGATTGGTGTACATTTCTCCCTCTCCTTGTTTTTAACCTCTCTGTATGTCCATACATAAAGTTAGTTTCTTATAGACAGCATATAATTGTGTCTTTTTTGTACAGTCTGACAATCTCTGCATTTTCATTGGAGTGTTGAGATCATTTACATTTAATATAAATGTAAATGTATCATTTACATTTAATATAATATTAATTTAATTTAATATAAGTTTACATTTAATATAAATAACATTGTTGAGTTAAAACCTGCCATCTTGCTGTTGGTTTTCCATTTGTTTTACCTCCTCTTTGTTACTTTTTTCTCACTTTTTCTTCTCTTTCAGATTAGTTGCATAGCTTGTCTGATTCTAATTCATCTCTCATTGTAGATAATTTAAAAGTTGAAGTTTTATTAGAGATGTATAGAAAGTAGCGACTTTTTTAGTTAGGAATACCTACTTTAATCAGTTTTTACAATAAAAAAGTCTTCTTTTGAAAAAAAAGAGTTATGACACACACACACAAAGAGAGTAGCCGTTTTCCCTAAAATAATGAGCCCAATCATGAGATAATTGGTTAAGGAATAGGTCAATAATAATAATAATGCATATTTGGATTTGCCTCTGGTTACCAGTTAGGAAACAGAATAATCCCACACTGGAAGCCAAGAGCATTTTATTCCCTCAGCTCACAAGTGTGGTGTCTATGGTTCTAATTCTCAGAGGGGCAGGATGGAGAGTTCTGGAAATTTGGCAGAAATGAGTTGACTGCTGAAAGCCCAGTCCCTGGGAATGACGAGCTCCCCTTGGCTCACCTTCCCCCCACCATGCGTCTCCTCCCTCCCCTCATGCTAAGCTTCTCTCCAGAGCTGTGTGTCCCATGCTCCAAAACTTCCTCAGCCAAAGCACATTTCTAACTACTGTTTTCAAGTTCTTATCATTCTTAAGTCCACCTCTTGGGTTAGCTGACGTCTCTCCAGTGTACAAATTTTAGAGCATAGGCTTTACCTGCATTGGTTCATCTGCTCTTTCCAGATGAGGAGGTCCCCTGTGAAGTCCCCGCTGTTATCAGCCCAACTTTGTGGCTAGTGAACTGAGGCTCCAGCCCTTCCAGCAGTGGTGGAAACATTCTACTTGTGATTGTAGTTGGAACCTGGTCAGCTGTGTGCTTTATCAGATTTGAAGTTGATCTCCAATAGGGTTGATTTCAAAATGCCTCTGCAGCCCCCTACTGGTGAGGTTGGGTAAGTGCAGGCCCTGCTAGTAGTGGAAGGGGATCAAATGAGAACTTGGGGATGAACCTTCCTCTTTTGTGTTTCAGGGTGCCTGACGCTTCCCTTTCTCAGCTGAGGCTCCTGTCTGCCTCTGGGGGACCAGGAATGCTTCAGGAGCTCAGCAGGAGAGAGGAGTCTGAGTCTTGCCTGGAATCAGATATCAGAGGCCTGAAAGTGGACTCGGATAAAGACAAAGGGTCTTCTAATTCCCTTTAGCTCCCACTTATGCATTAAGAGCCAGTTATCACCAGAAAGTTTACACACAGTGAATGCTGAAGATGGTGTGGCAATGTGGAGAGAAGGGAACCCTCCTCCACTGTTGGCGGGAATGTCAGCTGGTGCAGCCACTATGGAGACCAGTCAGGAGGTCCCTTAAAAACAGAAAAACAGAACTGCCCTATGACCCTGCAATTCCACTCCTGAAGATAATACACAAGAAGGGCCTACTATATAGTACAAGAAACTATTAAGTTCAGCTCAGTCGTGTCCAACTCTTTGCGACCCCATGGACTGCAGCACACCAGGCCTCCCTGTCCATCACCAACTCCCAGAGTTTACTCAGACTTATGTCCATTGAGTAGGTGATGCCATCCAGCCACCTCATCTGTTGTCCCCTTCTCCTCCCACCTTCAATCTTTCCCAGCATCAGGGTCTTTTCCAAGGAGTCAGCTCTTCGCATCAGGTGGCCAAAGTATTGGAGTTTCAGCTTCAGCATCAGTCCTTCCAATGAATATTCGGGACTGATTTCCTTTAGGATGGACTGGTTGGATCTCCTTGCAGTCCAAGGGACTCTCAAGAGTCATCTCCAACACCACAATTCAAAAGCATCAATTCTTTGGCATTCAGCTTTCTTTATAGTCCAACTCTCACATCCATACATGACTACTGGAAAAACCATAGTCTTGACTAGACGGACCTTTGTTGGCAAAGTAACGTCTCTGTTTTTTAATATGCTGTCTAGGTTAATATGCTGTCTAACTTTTCTTCCAAAGAACAAGTGTCTTTTAATTTCATGGCTGCAGTCACCATCTGCAGTGATTTTGGAGCCCCCCAAAATAAAATCTGACACTGTTTCCACTGTTTTCCCATCTATTTCCCATGAAGTGATGGACCCAGATGCCATGATCTTTGTTTTCTGAATGTTGAGTTTTAAGCCAACTTTTTCACTCTCCACTTTCACTTTCGTCAAGAGGCTCTTTAGTTCTTCTTTGCTTTCTGCCATAAGGGTGGTATCATCTGCATAGCTGAGGTTATTGATATTTCTCCCGGCAATCTTGATTCCGGCTTGTGCTTCTTCCAGCCCAGCATTTCTCATGATGTACTCTGCATATAAGTTAAATAAGCAGAGTGACAATATACAGCCTTGACGTACTCCTTTTTCTATTTGGAACCAGTGTGTTGTTCCATGTCCAGTTCTAACTGTTGCTTCCTGACCTACATACAGATTTCTCAAGAGGCAGGTCAGGTGGTCTGGTATTCCCATCTCTTTCAGAATTTTCCACAGTTAGTGGTGATCCTCACAGTCAAAGGCTTTGGCATGGTCAATAAAGCAGAAATAGATGGTTTTCTGGAACTCTCTTGCTTTTTCAAAGATCCAGTGGATGTTGGCAATTTGATCTCTGGTTCTTCTGCCTTTTCTAAAACCAGCTTGAACATCTGTAAGTTTACGGTTCATGTATTGTTGAAGCCTGGTGTGGAGAATTTTGAGCATTACTTTACTAGCGTGTGAGATGAGTGCACTTGTGCGTTAGTTTGAGCATTCTTTGGCATTGCCTTTCTTTTGAAAGGATTGGAATGAAAACTGACCTTTTCCAGTCCTGTGGCCACTGCTGAGTTTTCCAAATTTGCTGGCATATTGAGTGCAGCACTTTCACAGCGTCATCTTTCAGGATTTGAAATAGCTCAACTGGAATTCCATCACCTCCACTAGCTTTGTTCGTAGTGATGCTTTCTAAGGTCCACTTGACTTCACATTCCAGGATGTCTGGCTCTAGGTGAGTGATCACACCATCGTTGTTACCTGAGTCAGGATCTTTTTTGTACAGTTCTTCTGTGTATTCTTACCACCTCTTCTTAAAATCTTCTGCTTCTGTTAGGTCCATACCATTTCTGTCCTTTATTGAGAAACTGTACTCAGTATTTTTTAAGAATCTATAATGGAGAAGACTCTGAAAAGCAGTATATCCATATGTATAGCTGAAGCACTTGCTGTGCACCTGCAACTAACACAGTGTTGCAAATCAGCCGTGCTTCAGTTAACAACAACAACGACGACACCAAAGAGGCCCGTTGGACTTGACCTTCAAGAGGGGAATAAAATTCAGGGTCCGCCAAAGGGGCATCCTTGCTTCCCAGCTTCAGCTGGGTGAGGGGAGGGATGAGAAAGAAGTGCGGGGGCATGTCCTGAGCTGCCCCCTTGGGTCCCCCCAAAGTTGATGGAGGAAGGTAGATTAAGGGGGAGGCAGAAAACAGAAGGACTCGGAGCTACCCCCAGTGCCACACGGAAGGGAGACTACCATGTTGCAGGATGGGGGACCCCTTTTTGAGCACTTGTCTGACACTAGGAAATGAACTGTCAGAGGAGACATGTGTGCTGACAAAGCAAGAGAATTTATTGGGAAGGGGCACCCGGGCAGAGAGCAGGAGGGAAAGGGGCCCTGGAGAACTGCTCTGCCACGTGGCTCAGTCTTGGGTTTCATAGTGATGGGATTAGTTTCCAGGTTGTCTCTGGCCGGTCATTCTGGCTGGGTCCTTCCTGGTGGCGCACGCATTGCTCAGCCAAGAAGGATGCCAGCAAGGATTCTGAAAGGTGGTAGGATACGTGGTGTTTCCTTGTGACCTTTCCCAAACTCTTTCCGTTGGTAGTGGCTTGTTAGTTCCACGTTCCTTACCAGGATCTCCTGTCGTAAAAATCTCGTGCAGATGCTTACTACAGTGCATGGCCTGTGGGTGGGCTCAGTCAGTGTGCTTCCCCTAACAACCACATGCAGGCCCAGCTCCAACATGGGGCAGCGCTGTGTGTCCAGGCTGCTGTGGGGCAGCCTGGTTAGGAGGGCGTAGACAGAGCTGAGCCCGAGTAGTGTTGCTGTAATGTTGATGGGGGGCTGGTAAAAAGCTGTGTCCACGTGCCCACCCCGAGACTGGCAAATGTGAGCTTGTTTGGAAAAAGAGTCTGTAGATGTGATCAAGTGGCCCATCTCAAGAGGAGATCACCCAGGTGGGCTCTACGTGCAGTGACCAGTGTTCCTCTGAGAAGAGGAGGGGCCAGGTGAGGACGGAGGCAGAGGCTGGGGAGAAGCGGCCACAGGAACACCTGAGCCACCAGAGACTGTAAAGGACAGGAGAGGTTTCTCCAGAACCTTAGGAGGGAGACATACCTCATCCAAACCTTGTTTTCAGACTCCTGGCCACCAGAACTGCGAGAACATGAATTCCTGTTGTCTTAAGCATCCCCTTCGCACCCCCTCCAGTCTGTGGTCATTTGTTCTGGCAGCCACAGGACCCTAATCTTGGCTCCAGTGTCTTGTAAAAGGATCTGGGGGTTGAGTGGATTACCCGTGCCCCAGCAAAACAACAAAGACCCGAAACAGCTCCTTCTCCATGAAGTATCATCATAGGAAGGAGAGAGTCGAGGAAGATGCACCCGTGAAAAGCTCCGGATGACACATCTCAGACAAGTGACCTGAGACTCTGCAAATGAGCAGAGATGCTGTCAAGGGACAGAGACTGGGGCACTGCTTATTGTCAAGTTTAAACTAGTTACCACTCTCCACACCACCCCACCCGCCCTGTTCTAGAAGATAAGCACACACCTCTGAGTGGAAGTGAAGTGAGCAGAAGTGGAGTGAGCATAGCTGCCTATCCCACAGGGATGAGAAGCATGTGGAGGAGGAGGACAGCATGAAGATGCCTTGGCCATGGTCACATCCAGTCTGGTCCCAGCTTCTGCAGGCTGTCCAGGGCTTCCCCGATGGTGGAAGGCGGCTGCTGCCCACCAGGACAAAGCCTAAGGCTGGCCCCCACCCAATTCCTGCATCTGGAACATGTTACATGATTGCTAGAAAAATAACCAGACGAACCCAGGACATTTCTGGTAAAGAGGCTCTGAGGAAGCAGCTCTTGGAGCAGATGACTCAGGCTGTGCTGAGGGCTGTGTGGTCTGTGAGCCACACTGCCTGGAAGCCATTCCCTGCGCCCTGGTTGATTCACCCTGCAAGGGGCATCGCAGAAGGCTGTGGCCTAGCTCCGTGGCCGCCCCGATACCCTTTTGCAATCACAGTAAATCATGGGATCTGCATTAGTGTTCTATGGCTGCTGTAGTAAGTGACCCTAACCTTAGAGACTTAAAACAGCATGTGAAATGAAATGTGCATGTTCAGTCATGTCCAACTCTTGTGACTCCGTGGACTCCAGGCTGCTCTGTCCATGATATTCTCCAGGCAAGGGTGCTGGAGTGGGTCACCTTACCTTCCTCCAGCGGATCTTCCTGACCCAGGGATCAAGCCCACATCTGTTGCATCTCCTGCATCGGCAGGCAGGTTCTTTACCACTCAGCCACATAAATCAGCATAAACCTACTGTCCTGCTGGGCTGGAGGTCAGAAGCCTGAAAGGGTCTCACTGGACTAGTCAGGGTTCCTTCTGGAGACTCCAGGGAGAGAATCTGTTTCCTGAATCCCTTGGCTCATGGCCCCCTCCTCCATCCTCAGAGTACGTCCCTCTGATTCTGCCTCACACCTCCTTCTCCTCTGACTCTGCCCCTGCCTCCCTGCCTCTCAAAAGGACCCTTGTGATCATACTTCACCCACAGGATAATTCATTCCCAGATCTAATCACCTTAATAAAGCCCCTCCTACAAAGTGTGGTGACTGGACTAGTGTTCTCCCAAATTTCGTCTGCACTCAGCCCTCAGAACGTGACCTTATTTGGAAATGGGGTCTTTGTAGATGTAATCAAGTCGGGGTCCTACCTGAGTGGGGTAGCTTCCATCCAATCACTGGTATCTTGTAAAAAGAGGGAAATTGGACAGAGACACCCAGGGAAGACAGCCTTGTGACTTTGGAGTCAGGGATGGGAGGGATGTAGAACCCAGGAAGCCCGAGGATCGTCAAGACTGGTGGAAGCTGAGGAGGCATGGAATTCATCCTCCCTGAGGGTTTTGGAGCAAGCATGGCCCTGCCGATGCCTGGATTTTGAACTTCTAGCCTCTGGAGCTTTGAGAGCACGAGTTTCTGTTGTTTCACGTCCCACCCCCATTTTGGTCGTTTGTAGCAGCCCTAGGAGACTGATGCGTCAGTGGTTTTTCGCTCAGTTGTGTCCAGCTCTTTGCGACCCCATTTACTGCAGCACGCCAGGCTTCCCTGTCCTTCACCATCTCCCAGAGTTTGCTCAGACTCAAGCGCATCAAGTCGGCGATGCCACCCACCCGTCTCATCGATGCATTCCAGGCTTCAGTGATCAAGCTGGGCTCCTCTTGGGGGTGTTACTCAGCTCATCACAGAGCCTTCGAGGGGAAGGGAACGTCCATGCCAGGAAGGAGCCAGAGACGGCAGTCAAGCCAGATGTGAAGTCTAGGTTTGGGACTTCCCTGGTGGTCCAGTGGTTAAGAATCTGCTTTCCCGTGCAGGGGACGTGGGTTGGATCCTGGTCTGGAAGGTCCCACGTGCTGCGAGACAACTAAGCCTGTGCACCACAGCTACTAAGCCCATACTCTGGAGCCTTGCTCCACAGCAGGAGAAGTGCAGGCATCGTGACGTGGTGCCCCCACACACCGCAGCTAGAGAAAAGTCTGCGCGTCACAGCAGACACCCAGCGCAGCCCGAACTCAACACGGAAGACGAAGTCTAGGTTTGCTGCCACAGGCTTCAGCACAGGCGACACCACTTTGGGCCTGTGGTTTTCTTTTCAACCGATTTCAAGGTTCGCGTTTTGGGAGAGGACCCTGTTCAGCCCATAAGAGAAGTACAAAATACTCCCTGGGATTTCCACCAGACAGCTGGCTGGTGGGAGGGGAATGTGGCTTCCCGTTCGCTCTCTCCTGGACCAGGTTTGTCACCACATGGTGTGCTCTGCTTCGGTCAGCCTTTGCCGTGTAACAGAGCATCCCAGTTTGTCGGGACCTCGAACAACGCAGTGCATTCTCATGCTCTGTGGGGCGGTCCTTTTGTGCTCTCACTGCAGACGACTGACAACTTGGCTAGGGATAGGGGTCCGAGGCCACTTGCCCAGGTGCCTGGCAGTGGGGTTTGGCTGGCAGCTCAGGCACAGTCTGGGGTCCTTGGCCACCTCCACCCCATCCTCTCGTCCTCCTGGGGGCTAGACTGGGCTTCCCCATAGCATACCTGTCTCGGGTCTGAGAGACCAAGAGCAGAAACTGCAGGCCCCGTGGGTCCCAGGCTTGGAGCGGGTGCCCCATCCCTTCCCCCACAGTCTATTGTCCAGAGTAAGACCACATGGCCAGGCCAGGCCCAAGGGAGGAGCATTAAACTCCGCCTGGTGATGATCTGAGGGCTGGAGATACAGGGGGCGAAGATGTGGGGTCCCCGAGCGCCACCACCATAATGACTGAGCATGTGGCCATGACTCCCCGGAGGAGATCTCTCCAGCTTTGGCTTGAGTGGAAAGCAGGTCCCAGTCAGCAACAGACCTGAGTCATCCAGCTGACGACACCGACCTGGAACACGTGTGTGCAGGGTGAGGCCGTCCTCGCAGTCGTCCCTGGGTCAGAGACCTGCCGGGACTTACGCATCTGCAGGTCTCGCTGACTCACCAGCCAGAGCCTGCCAGGGGCTCCGGAAGTCTGTCTTCCATGAGGGCCATTATTTAACAGGAATACAAAAGCCACCCCATCATTTGGAAGTAATCTCAATTTGTCTTGGTTTAGGCAAGAAGGAGCACAGAACCTGGGCATGTTTTGTGTAATAATAGATCACAGGGTATGAATGCCTCCAGTTGTTGCCATCGTTGAGTAGTTTCTTGGGAGTCAGAGATGATTGTATTTCAGTCCCTGAACATTTGGTGCGTGCCCACTGTGTGCCCAGCCCCACGCTGTAACAGGAAGGAGTGGATCACCCCTCCTTGTTCCTGTCACCTATTGCAGAACAAGAAAGCACCTCCTAAACTTAATGACTCAGAGCATCACCAGTCAATCATTTTGCTGGGTCTGAAGGACCCACATTCATGACTGCACGTTGGTGCTGTCTGCCAGCTCCCCTCCCTGGGGGCAGCTTGGGCTTCCTCCTGGCATGGTGGTGGGCTCCCAAGAACAAGTGTCCCACAAGGAAGAAGTGGAAGCTGCCGGATCCTTAAGGCCTGGCCCAGCATCCTTCTGCCATATTCTTGGTCTCACAGTTTAGAGTCAAAGGAACAGCATCCATCCAAGACTTATGGGAAAAAGGGATTTGTAGACGTAATAAGGTGAAGTTCTTGCTGGATCATTGTGGCCCTAATGCACTGTGACTTGGTGTCTGTGTGCAGAGAGCAGGGGACACAGTGGGCAGATGAGAAGCTGGAGGGGAAGAGCAAGGATCCTCCCCTCGGGGCTCAGAGGGAGTCCGGCCCTGCCGACCCCTTGATTTCAGACTCTGGCCTCGGATACTGTGAGAGAACACATTTCTGTTATTTTGAGGTACCCAGTTTGTGGTCATTTGTTCTGGCACACCCCAGGATGCAGATACACTGATTTACCCTGCTTTTCCAACTTTGACCAGAAACTCCACTTATTTGACTGTTTCCTAGGGAGGGGGCAGAGAAGGCAATGGTACCCCACTTCAGCACTCTTGTCTGGAAAATCCCATGGATGGAGGAGCCTGGAAGGCTGCAGTCCATGGGGTTGCTAAGAGTCAGACAACTGAGCTGAGCAACGGCTCAGCTCAGACAACGGCTGAGCAACTTCACTTTCACTTTTCACTTTCGTGCATTGGAAAAGGAAATGGCAACCCACTCCAGTGTTCTTGCCTGGAGAATCCCAGGGATGGGGGAGCCTGGTGGGCTGCCATCTATGGGGTCACACAGAGTCGGACAGGACTGAAGCGACTTAGCAGCAGCAGTAGCAGTAGGGTGTGGGAGATTAAGGGAGGTGTCCCACAGGCAGTAGTGCTCAACTGGGACGATATTTATAAAAATAGTGGTGTTGACAACTCAGAGGACACGGAGGAAAGGGGTGATGCCAACAGTTAACTCATTTATTGCAGCCGCTCTGGGGAATTCCCTGGCGGTCCAGTGGTTAAGGCTCCAAGCTTTCATTGCAGGGGATGTTGGTTCAGTCCCTGATCGGGAAACTATGATCCTGTGTCCAAAAAAAGAAAAAAACCACACTACAATGGCTTTGTCAAGAGGGTCTGTTACTATTCTCATCTCACAGATGGAGAGACAAGGGATGGGGAAATCAAGGCACTGGCCCAGAGTCTCAGGACAGGAAGGACAGAGCTTGGCTTCAGTGTCCAGTAGGAGATCTGGAGGCTCAGGCCCTCCCCAGCAGGAGGGGTTCCCTTGCTGGGGTCTGGAGGGGAGACAGGTTTCCATTCTTTTCACCCCTCAGTCCCCCGGGCTGGCATGGAGGGTATAGCAAACACACCAGGGGATGCTGTTCATGAGCAAATAGGCAGTGTCGGGATGCTTGGCTCCATCTGCAGGCTGACAGGAAGATTTAGAATCTTCTGGAAATGCCACACCCTGGATGTGATACCCAGGGCCCAGCCTGCTCTGGAAAAGCCTGATTGTCACCGGAGAGAAAGCAATCACCAATGCAGCAGTCGCCAGAAGAGCTGTGCTTCCGAGGCATTCTCAGCCACGGTCATAGGGATTCCCTGGCTCTGCTCCTGGAATATTGGAGAGGAGAGAAGCAGGCAGGAACCTTGGTGACGGTGGCAGCCTAGGCGTATTTCGGATATGGGTTTGGCCTGTTCCAGGTTAATGATTTCAAAAACAGCATGAGCAACGAGTCTCACAAAATTGTGAAACATAGTCTCCCCCTTTTTGTAAAGATATTAGCATACTTCCATTTTGTTGTTTGCCTCCAAGCATGAAGAGGTTCCAGATGGATAATCCCAAAGAGCAAAAACAAAGAAAGAATAACAAAAAATAAACTCCCCTGTTCGAACATTAGATCTGTTATCAGGTTTAAACTAAAGATGTTACCCAAAGTAAGTACTGGGGAGGAATAAAAACCCTACCCCTCCTCCTCACCTAAATCAGGATAAAAACTTATCTTTTTATGTAAAAGTAATCTGAGGTAGGTAGTGGGACTGATATAGACACCTATGTTAGTCATAGGTGGCCAAGTTTTAAGGCTTCTGTTCCCACCATACCTCGTGGTCTAAAGTGGTTGCTGCACTCCAGCCATCATATGCATATTCCAGGCAGGAAGGAAGAAGAACAGTGAAGTTTCCCTTGAGGGAGACTTCCTTGAAGCCACACTTAGATGTAGTTCTACAGACAAGAGAAGGTGTGAGGTTGGCTGGGAAGTATCATCCTTTAGCTAAGCGACAATAAAAAAATCTTCCTATTTTTAAGGAAGAAGAGAGATGAGCTTTCTGGAGGCAACTTGAGCATTCTGTTGCTACTAGGGAATTTTGTGGTTCAAGGGATCTAGCATTGAGACTGAGCCTTGGGAAGCTGGCATTATGGCCCCAGGATGGCCACACACTGTGTCGTCTGAGCGGTGATGGTTTGGCAACCTTATCACTTCTTATAAACTTTTCCTTGGCTGAGGAGGAAGGGTTCATGAGCGTTCCAGGGTAGTTGTTTATACTTCAAGACCATGAAAGCATTTCCATCCCAAATCCTGTAACAAAAAGCTCCCTGAAGGGTCCGGCACTTTTTAACCAAAGGATTTCATGGGCTACTCTTGTCCATCCTAGAGGAAATCAGTCCTCAATATTCATTGGAAGGACTGATGCTGAAGCTGAAACTCCAATACTCTGGCCACCTGATGCGAAGAACTGACTCATTGGAAAAGACCCTGAGGTGGGGAAAGACTGAAGGTGGGAGGAGAAGGGGACGACAGAGGATGAGATGGTTAGATGGCATCACCAACTCAGTGGACTTGAGTTTGAGTAAACTCCGGGAGTTGGTGATGGACAGGGAGGCCTGGCGTGCTGCAGTCCATGGGGTTGCAAAGAGTCGGACGTGACTGAACTGACTAAACTGACTCTTGTCTGACTACCTCCTTGCTTCAGGAGGTATCCCTTGCTAGCAGGAAGCTCACAGTTGGGACTTAGGACCTGAATAGATTCAGGAAGAGACAGAAAGGGAGGGAGGGAGGGGGAGAGAGATGCTGCATTGGACCTATTGATGATGAATTACCACATCACTGATTTGTTAAAAGGTCAGGTTTTGGAATCCACTGGCTCCCAGACTATGTATCTTACTGTGTTATCCTGGGCCACTTATTTATGTGTGTGACTCTCAGTTTTCCTCTCACTTGACGGAGATGCCCCAGGTCCCACCTCAGAGCACCGGCATGAGGGATGGGAGACGGGACTCATGGAGAGCACTCAATAGACAACGAGCTTGGGTACCTAGTTCTCTCCTGTGAGCTCAGGGCTCACCCAGCACCCAGGCACCCAGAGTGGAAGGGAGCTGTGGGGGGCTGTGGCCCACCATCCTCTTTGGTGCCAGGAGTTTCCCAAAAACCTCCATCCCAGCTCTCCTGGCCCCAGGCTGTCTCCCCAAGGATGCCCCAGGATCTGTCCCAAATGCGAGTCTTGCCTTTTGGGGGCTCCTCATTCTCTCCCCCTAGGTTGAAGTCTACACTGCTCAGAAGGCTGACTCAGATCCCCACCCCACAGCCTCGCCTCTCCACCATGGTCCCTTGTCTCCTGTTCATCCTTCCAGACCTGTCTGTCTTGGCCATCTCTCTGCCCATCTCTCTTGCCCATCTGTCTGCTTCCTTGGGGCAGCTGTTCCTCCCCTGCTCGGATCACTGACTCTGGCTGCCCTGGCCACTGGGTGAACACCACGTACCAGGTCCTGTCCCTTGGTCACAGGGTTGCGGTGATGTCTGGGTGTCCTGGTTTGCATTCCCCCTAAACAGACTCCAAAACAGGATGTGAGTGCAAGTAGTTTATTGAGGAGATGATCCCAGGAAATACCAGGAGGAGGGAGAGGAGGGAAAGGGCCAACAGAGGGTGGGCATCACACC
The DNA here is from genome assembly GCF_055505025.1 of Bos grunniens. Taxonomy (NCBI): domain Eukaryota; kingdom Metazoa; phylum Chordata; class Mammalia; order Artiodactyla; family Bovidae; genus Bos; species Bos grunniens. Next base: position 11,105,835 of record NC_141182.1, read on the forward strand.
AGCTACCATCTCAGCACCTGGAGTGTAGCCCCGGGGGTCTCTGGGAGCCAGTGTCATCCCCCTGAGGGGTGCAGGAGCTGGGTGTTTACACTCTAGTTCTTATTAAGTTATTGGTGTGATTCCATGTGATATTGTGCCATGCCCAGGGCAAAGGAGTGTCTATGCCAGCAGCTGACAGGACAGGGCATGGCAGCATCTGCCAAGGTGGACATGTGGCCTGAGCCCAGCTAATCATGTCCTTCCCTGGGATTTTGCTTCTCAATTTGAAGCCAGTCGGGAAATGTGACCTGTTGAATCATAGCTACCACTGGCCACCTACTCTGCCTCATGGACTGACCAGAGGTGCCAGGCAGAGCCCAGAGAGGAGGGGGAGGTCAGGGGAGCGGAGGGGAGGGGTGGTGACCGTCTCCTCTGAGGTCCTGGTCCCAGGTGTATCTGAACCGGTCTCTTCCTGGGCCTTACACTCATAGGAGCTGACACATCACCTATTTTTCTTCCTCAGTCTGTCCTAATTACCTTTCCATAACCTGCAGCTGGCCCTGCATCACGTCTGTTTGTGAAGCCTCCGTTCACTCCTCCGTCCAGACACCCGCCCCCTCTGGGCTCCTTGGAAGCCTCTAGATCCCTGTTACTGCCCTCAGCACAGAGGACGCATTGACCATCCACCCGGGGTCCCTCCGTCAAATGGCTTGTCTCATGTCTGCTTTATTCATCTCTTTTTTTTTTTTCCAGAATGCCTGGTCCAAAGAAAGTCCTCAGTAAATGTCATCAAATAGAATGAAAAATGAACTCCGGCATTCATTTATTTTTAAAAATCTATTTACATTTTCTGCTTGTATTACTTCTTGTGGGGTAACTCAAGGTGGATAAATTTGCTCTTCACTGTTGGCTAAAGAATTCCTTTCATTTGCTCAAAACTGCCTCTCTCAAACTTTAAGGGGGTGCCCATCGTATTCTGGGACTTGGTGTTCACTTTTCCGACGTGAGTCATCGTTTTTATGTAGTTAAATAATGCCACAGCTCAGCCTTTGGCTTCCCAATTTCTTCTTGTAAAAAGCCCTCCTCTCTTTATATGGCTAGACTTTCTCGACTCTTTCCTGGTCTTCTCCTATACTGGCCCACATGTTGGCATGCAGTAGGTGCTCAACTAATACTCAGTGGCTAGAAGAATGAATGCACAGATATCCTCAGCAAACAGATTCCTGGGCTCGCCTTCCTAAACTTCAGGTCCTTGTCGTAGTTAGGGTTTCCAGAAGCAGATGCTGAGCTGAAGATTTGAGGGCAGGCAGCTTATTTGAGATGTAGAAGGAATACAGGAGCTTCCCAGGTGGCTCAATTGGTAAAGGATCCGCCTGCCAGTGCAGGAAAACCTGGGTTCGATCCCTGGGTCAGGAAGATCCCCTGGAGGAGCAAATGGCTAACCCACTCCATTATTCTTGCCTGAAAATCCCACGGACAGAGGAGCCTGGAGTCCTGCAGTCCGTGGGATCTCAAGGAGTCAGACATGACTGAATGCGTGCACTCACAAGGAATACAAGAAGGAGATAAGTCTAGTGATGCAGGAAGGGCAGGAATGTAATGTATATAGCATTAAGCTGATGACTACTGTGTGACCAGCTAGAGAATCTGGGAAACATCCACCTCTGAGTCATCCCAGCCAAGAGCACAGGGTCTGGGGTATTTACACCCCCAGCCCTGTTAGCCACGGTTGGCCAATGTCTCAGGGGCATTAAATCCCAGGCACTTCGGGGCCTTGACTGTGGAGTGACATCTTCTCCCAACAGGGCCAGTCAGATTCTCTCTCTAGGAAGTTGGAACTGGGAGACAACTGGGTACACCCTGAGCTGGTCCCTGGAACAAGGGAGATGTGAACTCCCATGCTGGTGGGATGGCCATGTCCATAGGCGATGAGCAAGGCCAGGCTGCAGAGGGAGAAGGAAGGGACCCCTACTGTGAGAGGTGAAAAAGTACACACAGAAAGTACTGACAGCACGCTTGACGTGCTTCCAGGACTAATTCTCGTTCTTTGAGGGTCTTGGCTGTCCTTGAATTCTACAGTAACCCAGTATCCTGCCAAGAAACCCCCTTCTGTGCTTAAGCTACCTCAAGTGGGTTTCTGTTACATGCCGCTTCAATTGATCAAGATCTTCCCCTAGATTTACATCCCCCACCAAGAGTCACCTGCTAATATAAGATGTGGAAATCACCCTTGGGCCTTCCTCTTCAACAAGTCAAGCAAACCCATCCCACCGAGATCCCAGAGGACCACACAGTTGGCACTTGTCAACACAGAGGGGTCACCATCTTTCCCACTTTTTTGGTTCTTCTTTCTAAGCTAATACCCATCACAAAATGGTACCCCCTTGTCTCCTTGACTCAACTTGTTAGAGGTCTTTGATGCTGAATTGAGGCTCAGTGGCTTTGTGCAGCTGCTAAATGGGTGTGGCAGGAACAAACGAGAAGCTGGAACTCCCCGACCCTGGCGCTTGGTGTCCAGCTCAAGGAGACTCCAGTGAAAACAGCTGGTAAGAAGACATTGGTGTGAGTTCTAGACCCATCAGTTCTATGGCAGCCACCTCGAGAGACAGGAAGGAGAGACTTTGATCTTTGCTGTGGATGATTAAACTTTCATGGCCATCTGAAGACCTCTCTATTCTGCAGACGTGTGTGGTCCTCGCATTAGCCCACCTTGGTTCTGAGAGAGCAAGCAGACAAGATGATGGAACCTCTCCAGGCCCAAGCGTTCTTTTTCCAACCTGGGCTTCATTATGACCAGACGGCCTTTTCCTTGGTCTCAAAGTCTCCATGACTTAACTGCTGCCTGGGTGGCACATAGGCTCCTTTGCTGGGATTCCCATGGATGTATGTAGCCAGTCCCTTCCCAAGAGGACCTTTGGGTGCCTCTCAGTTCTTTCCCATCCAGGACCTCCCAGGAGTCCACATTGCCCATGACACACCGTTTTATTCAAATTGAAATGCAGTTTTTTGGAAACCAAAGTCTAAGATTGCACAATGATGGAAAAGTCGATGGAAATCAAACCTCTCCCTTTGTACTCTGTTGGCCCTAATAACAGTAATATTAACTAATACTTGCTAAGCGCCAGACCCTGTCTGACTAGTTTCCTTATATTAACCATTTAATGCTCATGGCAGCCATGGGAGAGAAAGATGCTGTTATGATCACCTCATTTTACACACGGGAAGCTGAACAAAGGCCAGGCCTGGAGGTGGAGGAGCCAGGATTTGAACTCAGCCCTGCTGGTTCCGGAAAGCTACAGACCTGGGCTCAAACTGACCCTTGGGTTAGCCAGCCTGGGAGGCGATTGCAGCTCAGAGAGGTCAGGTGACTTGAACAAAGACACAGAGCTGGTGGAACCAGGATTCAAAGTCGTTCATGTAGACCCTCCTTCCCCTAAGAAGGATCGGTTATCTTTCACTGAATGTCTGCTTGGTGCCAGGCACTGTTTATGTGTTTTCACATATTGTGTCTGTTCTTCTAATTAATTGATTTGGCCATACCGCATGGCTTTCGCGATCTTGGTTCCCCAACCAGGGATCAAACTGGGGCCTAACGTAGTGAGAGCACAGAGTCTTAATCCCTGGACCACCAGGGAGTTCCCTGTTGTATCTGTTTTAAAACTTGGGGAGGATTTAAAACAAGCCTGCAGATTCTCTGATCTGTACCTGTTGAAAAGTGTGGTCTGTGCCCTCTCTCCTGTGCTTTGACCAAGGGTGTGGGAGCAGTGATGTTCTTCCACCGCCAGGCCATCAAAGGTCCTGCATCTTTTGCCTGGTTCTCTTGGGAGGCTTGCTCTGGGGGAAGTAAAAAGTCTGACTGCCTGGAAAGGCCGCATGGAGCTCCTACCACGAGAATGACAGCTTGGGTATCCGGCCAGGGGGGACCTTCCAATGTCTGCAGCCTAGCCAGCATCTGACTGCAGGCACTCGATGAGGCAAGGAAGAACCATCCAGCAGAGCCCATCCCACATTCCTGACCTGTAAAACCGTGAACAGAGTGATGTTTCTTTCTTTTTTCTTTAGGTTAAACTTTTTTTTTTTAACTTCTGTATTGGAGCATAGCTGATTAACAAACGATGCTCTGATAGTTTCAGGTGAACAGTGAAGGGACTCAGGCATGCACATCCAGGTATACATTTTCCTCCAAGCTCCCCTCCCATTCAGACTGCCACATAATATTAGGCAGAGTTCCGTGTGCTGTATTAGGTCCTTGTTGTTATCCATTTTAAATATAGCAGTGTGTACATGTCAGCCATAAACTCCCTAAGTATCCCTTCTCTCTGTCCTTCCCCCTGGCAATCATAAGCTTGTTCTCTTGTCTGTGAGTCTGTTTTTGTTTTGTAAGTAAGTTCATTTGTATCAAGGAAAATGGTTGTTTTAAGCCACTACCTTTTGGGATGGTTTGTTACAGAGCAGCAGTGACCCTAACATCCCGTTTGAGAAATATTAACCCCATTGAGATGTTAAAGAGAAATGAGGTTGCTGAGAAATGTCTAGTGGGTTCACACTGTGGCACATCCAGCTCCCTGTTCCCCTCAGGCCACTTGGCTTAGGGGCCAAGGTCTCAGACGTGAGTGCTTGCCGGAAGTCAGCAGGCAGCTCTGGACAGACAAGAAGCAGCTGCACAAATGCAGAGGAGCCCACAGAGAGAGAGGAAAGGAGAAGCAGGGAGTGGAGGAGGTGGGGTGTTGGCAGTTCCTTGGTGCAGGGGGCGGGGCAGCGGCAGCCAGTCTGGATAGGAGTTGGCACGTCGGCTTGGGGGTGACATTATAGAGAGGTGCCCTCAGGTTGCAGCTCTGCCAGTGGCGCCCCTGGAACACCTGAACTGGGGATGGTGTCCCCAGAGCCATCCAGAACTAGCGAGGAGCCCACAGGGCGGCTGCCAAAGGAGGGGAGGCCCAACTCAGCCAAACTGGAGATGTTTCGTTGTTGACCACCCCCATCCGCACCCCCCCTGCATGCTGGGCCCGTGAGAAATCAGTCTGAGTTGCTTCTCTTCCCCTCTGCGGGGGCAGGAGCCGCTTCGTCCCACCCCCCTGAGCCCCAGGGTTAATGGTGCACGAGGCGGCAGCAGGTGAGTGGTGCGAGCCTGAGTTGGAATCCCAGTTCCTTGTGGTAGGTGGGAGCGTGCCTGCGAGCAGGGAACCAGCGAGGGAAGGGGAGAAGTGAGGCCTTCAGAAAGCCGCCCTGTGTTCCCGAGGCTCAGATGCAGTGTCGTTGTTCAACCAAAGTTTAATTGAAATTGTAAATGTAAAATAAAATTTCTCCTCTAGTGAAAAAACAAACGAACAAATCCCAGTACCTCCACTGGGGAGCTGTTCAACCTTGGGAAAGCTACTTACATTCTCTGTACTCAGTTTCTTGATGGTGGTAGCACCAGCTTCGGAGGGCTGTTGGGAGCAGGGGGGTTTGCCAGGATGACAGGTATGAGGCTGGGTACCTGAGAGGCATCTGTCAGGAATACAGCTCACTCCTCCCCTTGGATCTGCCCTTTGTCACACCGAGGACGCTGGTTATGAAGCAGTCTGTTTTGCTTACCACTAAATGCCCAGTGCTTGGGACAGAGCTTGACACATAGTAGGAGCTTAATAAGTATTGAATGAATAAGTGTTGAGCTGAGAACGATGCTTCAAAAACTGAGAAGAGGAAGAAAAGTAAAAGATGAAAATAAAATGAGTTAAAAAGATAACTTTTTAAAAAAAAATTGCATTTGAGCTGCACCTAAATCTTCAAGAGTTTCCAGTTTTCTGAATCCTAGTCACACATGCCTGGCCAGTCACTGAGGTTCTTCCCTTATATTTACCCCATCCTCCCTGACCACCCCCCTCCCCCGACCAGCCAAGTGCTCTGAACCATTGACACTCCAGACTCAGATTCCAGGCCCAGAGGGGCATGTCTGTGCCTGCTCACTGCTGTACAGCGCAGGGGCCAGTGCAGAGTGACTGGATGGGGCTGTTGGGGAAAAGCTGATACTGAGTGATTCGGTGTCTTCAGTCAGGAATAAGCAGCGTGGTGAGGACAGGCTCCCTCGGGCACCAGCACTGCCCGCATACAGTTCAGTTCAGTTAGTTCAATCGCTCAGTCGTGTCCGACTCTTTGCGACCCCATGAACTGCAGCATGCCAGGCCTCCCTGTCCATCACCAACTCATGAGTTCACCCAAATTCATGTCCATCAAGTCGGTGATGCCATCCAGCCATCTCATCCTCTTTTGTCCCCTTCTCCTCCTGCCCCAGTCCCTCCCAGCATCAGGGTCTTTTCCAATGAGTCAACTCTTCACATGAGGTGGCCAAAGTATTGGAGTTTCAGCTTCAGCATCAGTCCTTCCAAAGAACACCCAGGACTGATCTCCTTTAGAATGGACTGGTTGGATCTCCTTGCAGTCCAAGGGACTCTCAAGAGTCTTCTCCAGCACCACAGTTCAAAAGCATCAATTCTTCAGCACTCAGCTTTCTTCACAGTCCAACTCTCACATCCATACATGACTACTGGAAAAACCATGACCTTGACTAGACGGACCTTTGTTGGCAAAGTAATGTCTCTGCTTTTGAATATGCTATCTAGGTTGGTCATAACTTTCCTTCCAAGGAGGAAGCGTCTTTTAATTTCATGGCTGCAATCACCATCTGCAGTGATTTTGGAGCCCCCCAAAATAAAGTCTGACACTGTTTCCATCTATTTCCCATGAAGTGATGGGACCGGATGCCATGATCTTAGTTTTCTGAATGTTGAGCTTTAAGCCAACTTTTTCACTCTCCTCTTTCACTTTCATCAAGAGGCTTTTTAGTTCCTCTTCACTTTCTGCCATAAGGGTGGTGTCATCTGCATATCTGAGGTTATTGATCTTTCTCCCAGCAGTCTTGATTCCAGCTTGTGCTTCTTCCAGCCCGCGTACAGTAGGTCCACATTAAGAGTGGGGAGCACCGGGGAGTCCTTTAGCTCCTGTGGCCTTGCTTTCTTCCTTTGCTGAGCAGGGCCTTGGCTACATCTCTCAAAGGTGATTTCTTCTGGCTCTAAATTCACTGAATTGTTTACCTGCACTGCCAGCTAGGGACTTGGGGCACTCTCTTCTCCAAGCCTCAGTTGCCTGATCTGTGAAATGGGATCATTTCCATCTCAATGGATTCCTGTGAACCTACACTGAAATAATGACGATTAAGGATTAGCCTGGGCCTCAGCTTTACTGCGTTCATCTAGTAACATCTTCCTGTCTTCATTTGCACATTGGGAATGTGTGTGTCTATGTGTATATGTGTGTCTGGATGGCAAGAGTGAAGTTTTCTATCCAGATGTAGAGGATGGGGATAAATTTAGCAAGTGTATTCTACACCCTAGTTGATAGGGCCCACACCAGTCCCAAGGAGGTAGCTTCTCTTTTCCCATTTTCCAGTTACCAGTTGAGGCGCACAGAAGTGGAATTTGGTAAATTTGCAAACCCCTGGTGGAAAGTGCTTGGCACCGCGCTGGGTGCACCGTTAATTTCTCAATGGAAACGCTAGTTTTATGGTCATGGTGAGGAAACTGAGCGCGTCCTCCTTTTCTCAAGCCGAGTTTTTAGGACGCGGGTGGTCCCGCCCTCCCTGCGACGCCCCGGACCCGAGGCGCCAGCGCCTCCCGGAGGCCGCCAGGCTCCTAAGTGGGGCGAGGCCGGGAGGGGCGGGGCCGGTGGGGGTGGGGTGGGGCGGAGCCGAAGGCGTGCAGGGGCGGGGCCACGGCGGCGCGAGCCTATTAGGGCCGCCGGGGGCGTGGCTCCTGGGTCTGGGCAGCCTACAAGAGGCAGCGCGTACGGTCCTCTGACCCACTGCATCCTTCGGCGGCCCGAGAGTTCCTCATCCCGCGATCTGCCCGCTGTGTCTGCTGTGCTTGCGCTGCTGTCGCTGCCACTCCGCGCAGGAGACGCCGGCAAGGAGGTGGTTGAGCCCTGCGGAGGGAGGTGAGTGTGCCTTAGATTCCTCTCTCTGCACCGTGCTCTCCACCCCCTCAATCTCCTAGGAGCTGGAATAACCAGAGCAGATGCCATTTCTTAGGGTTTACTGTGCGCAAGCAAGTTAGCTGTGCATGCCTCCTGCATTTGAGAACCATACTCGGCGGCATCCCCTTCTGCAGATGGAGAAACTGAGTCTCAGGGAGAGCAAGTTGTCTGAGACTTCACATACTAGAAGCTAGGGAGCCTGGGACTCAAAGCAGTTCTGACCGCAGAATCGTGCTCCCTGAGGCTGTGTGTACTCTTGCCTTCCCTGTGCAATTCGCCAGTATCTATTGCATCCCTGTGTACACTGTGGGCGTCAGTAAGTGGAGAGCGTGTGGCAGGAGTTTGAATGTGTTCTGCCCACGTGTGGAGGCTGCGGTGATCCTAGCGGCGTGTGTATTCTGCTGGGCCGTTTACAGAGCCACGCCCCTTTACGGTAGTGTTTGCGACAAACCTTCCAGGTAGTCTTCCTCTTCTATTTCAGAGGAAGGCATTGAAGGGTCAGGGAGGTGAAGTGTCCGGGCAGAGCGGAGGCTGGGACCCAGTTCCGTCTGCCTCCAAAGCCCCATAAGGCTGTGGATGTGTCCGGGCGTGGCGCATGTCCAGTTTCTACAGGTTTGGGAAGAGTTCCCGGGTTTCTTCAGCTAGAGTAGATATCTGTATAAACTTCTGATGGGGGGAACCGCTGGCAGCTGAGGGCTCAGCTCTGGGGTCTGGGAGATCTGCGACCCCCAGTGGAAGAGCCAGGGCCAGCCCCCTGGGCAGTGGAGACCCAGAGCCTCCCTGGAAAGGGCTGGGCTGGTGGACAAGCCAGCTGGCTAATGCCAGCTCATTGAAGTCCAGTTTGAATTGGGTGTCTGTTAGCTGGAAGGTGAGTTACTGCTCTGGTCAGGGAAGCAGCTGGGAGTTGACAGATGCTTAGCTCACCTTCCAGCCAAGAGTGGGCTTGTGAGTTTCCACTTTGAGCCTTTGGGCTCCTTACCCTGGCAGAGTAGGGTGAGCCTGCCTTCCCCAGAAGGGTCAGGGCATCTAGGGTCTAGAACCTGATAGATGAGAGGCCAGGATGTGAAGGACAGGATGAAAGGCGTGCCCCCTTCTCCAAACAGATCCAGAGGGGAACTCTTGGGCCTATTTGTTTTGTGCACTTGATGGCTGTGTGTGATGCTGTCACCTCAGGTCTATCTGTCTGCACTTAGCCTTCACACTTAAGGGCTGAGTCCTGCCTCCTTTAAGACACTTCTCTGTCCAATTGCTAACTCCACCTCTGAACCTGACCTTCAAACCTGAGGGATCATTTTGTTTGAGAGGGGCTCCAGGTAAAACACAGTTAGCAGAGTTGGGGCCAGCCCGTCCCTGACGATGCAGTCAGGGAAGAGAATGAAGAGAGTGGTCTTGATTTTTACAGTCTCTTAAAAAATCGGAGTAGGAATAGTAATGATCGCGTTTGTAGTCCTATCAGCAGCTGACATTCATCTGGCACTTACTGTGGGCCAGACATGCCTGGGGTTTTACATGGATGACCACTGACTTATTTGTGAGCTGGACTGTCCTCCTTTTTACAAGGAGGAAATTGAGGCTCCGAGTGATGAAGGCATGTACCCAACATGACATGGGCAGGGTCGGGGACAGCTGCCATCCTAGCTGGGTTCTCCCTCAGATCCTGGGAAAAGATGCTGGTCCGATGACTGGCCACATGACTGTCAGCTCAGAGCTTGCTTCTGGGCAAGGCTTCTGCCGTGTGGGGTCTGAATTCCCTGGCCCTGGTTAGGGGTGGGGCTGGAGAGGAGACACTGACACGGGGGCTTGGGATCCACTCTGCCAACAGGTACCTGCATCAGTAAGCAGGGGCCCTGCTGGGGAACCCAGAGCAATGCCAGCTGCTCCCACAGCCCTGCCTCTGGACTGCCAAGGAGAGCTGGCTGGATAGGGAGGGGCTGGAGCCTCAGGAGTGGAGCATGGGCCTCTGAAGAACCCCACACTTCATCCTTCCCTCAGCGACCCCACATTGGATACCTGGGTTTTTCTGTAGGTTGCATTTGAAAACCAGCTTTTAAAGGCAGGACCTCTGAATGCTGACCTCTTTGGCCTCATGGGAGCTGGAACATTTCTTTTCTCTGTCACCAGAGTAATTTACTATGTATGGGAGGTGCCTCTGTGTCTGCTTACTCCCGACCTAGGAAGACCCCCCCCCCTTTTTTTTGCAGACTCACTGGTTTTTGATCAGTCCCAGATGTGCAAACCCAGCATCACTCAAAGGGGCTGATGGCTTGTCAAGAAAGGAAAACGGAACATAGGCATCATTTCATCTTCAGTTCACTGAGCTGACTACGATTGGGATCTGGAGCCCCTCGCAAAGTCCCAAGGGGAGCACACTCTGTTCTGGAACAGGGAGGGACAGGCTGCTCTTGTTTTTTTTTTTTTTTCCTTTCCCTTGGAAAAAAATGATTTTAGTATTGTAAAATACTAATAGCATGAGACTTATCATTTTAAAGTACATAGTTTGGTGGCATCTAGTACATTAGCTGTGTTGTGAAACTATCAACGCTGTCTAATTCCAGGACATTTTCACCACTCTGAAAGGAAACCTTACAACCAGTATTAACAGTCACTCCACATTCTGTCCTCCTCAGCCCCTGGCAACTGCTCATCTGCTTTGTCTCTCTGGATTTGCTTAATTCTGGACGTTTTGTGTAAAAGAAACCATCCGGTATGTGGCTTTCTGTGTCTGGCGTCTCTCACTGAGCATGACATGGTCAAGGTTCATGCATGTTGGAGCCTGTGTCAGTGCTGCGCCCTTTTTCGCGGTCGAATACTCTTCCACGGTATGGGCAGGACAGACCACCCTTAGTTGATCCTCTCATCCACTGCTGGAAGTTTGGGCCATTTCCCCCTTTCGGCTGTTGCGCATAATGCTGCTGTTGACATCTGTGTACACTTTTTTTTGTACACCCATTTTCAGTTGTTTTGGTTCTTCCCCTGTGAGTAGAATAGGTGGGTCCCCTGGTAACCTTATTTTTACCTTGTTAAGGATCATGTGTCCCTTTTTCTAGAGTTTCATCTTGAAGAGGCATCAACTGAGATCATCTCCTTCCAGAAGGAATCAAGGCCCTCTGCCATGAGCATAGAGAATGGGGCGCCTGGGTGTTTTAGGGGAAGTGTTCACAGTATCTCCCCACCCCTCACCCTGGAGAGCAACTGGCAGAGATTCTTGTCAGAGATGTTGTCCTGGGGAACATCTTGTACCCCAGGCTGTGCATTTGTGGGTACTTGGTGATAGACAACCCCCCCCACCCAAGATTGTGGGGACAGACAGTTTCTTGTGGTCCAGCCCCAGGGAAATTTATCTTCTCTGATTGCCCCAAGTGCTGCGTCAGCTTAGAAAAAAACCACAAATTCAGGGGAAAAAAGAAAAGTCCTAATGAGGATTATGCAACTTTTGGACCATCATTTTAAAAAAATATTATAAATTATGAAATCCCACATTTTCAGTCCAAGTTTCTGGATCATTTCCCACTGTGAGTGCAGAATGGTAAAATCCTGGAAGGAAAAGAATCCAGCTTCCATTTTGTTTGTAGTCAAGTGGTCCGAGAATGGACCCCTCCCTGACGTTCTTTTGGATTGAAAACTTCTGGATCTCTCTAGAACTAGGGACTGGCATCCAGCTGGCAACTGCTGTGGCTGATTTGATAAGATCCTAGAAGTTCTTTTACTGGTGGCTCAGTGGTAAAAGGAGACGCAGGAGACTTGGGTTTGATCCCTGTATTGAAAAGATCTCCTGGAAGAGAGAATGGCAACCCACTCCAGTATTCTTGCCTGGAGAATCCCATGGACAGAGGAGCCTGGTGGGCTACAGTCCACGGGGTCACAAGGAGTCAGACAGGACTAAAATGACTTAGCATGCACACACAGAAGTCGTTTTAGAGCAAAGAGGCGGTGTTCCTGGCAAGGGAGGTGACGGTGGGTGGGTGGGACGTTGAGGGGTGTGCTGGGAGAGGGACCATGTTTGTGCAGAGGCCTGGAGGAGGGCTCCCCTGGTACCCTGAGAGTGACAGGAAGCTCAGCTGTCTGGGGTCTAGGGGTCTGGAGGTCAGGCTCAGGGTGGAGGAGCCTGCCCTGTGATGGGGTCAGCTGTGCTGAATTTGGAGCTCCTGCTCTGAGCTGTGGGGCACAGAGGAGTCACGGTGTGGCCTTCGTCCCTGAGAGTAGGTCACGGTGGGATGATTGGTGTCCCCCGCAGTGTGTGAAGCCCATCCCGGCCCATCCCCAAGGTGACTGAGCCTGTGTGCTGACCCAGCAGCAACCCACCCTTTACAAGACTGACCTCCCTTTACAACAAAGACAGAGCACCTTCTACAGTGAGGCCTCTGGTCCTAGCTCTGCTCCATGTTCACCCAGGTTCATCTCACTCCTGCTTTCCGGTCACAGCAGGAGGGATCAGGTTCTCTGCACATGCTGATCACAGAAGGCCCCTCCTCCCCACTTTTTTTTTTTTTTTTAAATTTTTGGCTGCCCTGCACAGCATTTGGGCTTAGTTCTCAACCAGGGATCAATCTGTGCTCCCTGCCTTGGAAGTTCAGAGTCTCAACCATTGGACCACCAGGAAGTTCTGAAGGTTCCCTTTTTAACATAAATTTCTTTGAACTCCCAAAGTGAACCAACAAATAAAAATAAGAAATATGAACTAGAACAGGGAGATGGTAGGAAGGTGGGCAAAGCTTGGGGTAGCGGGTGTGCCAAGGGCTAGAGTTTGCGAAACACCGGACTAAGGTGCAGCATGGGGAGATTTGAGAGGCTGGTGCCACCTAGAGCAGCAGTTCTCAAAGTGAGGTCCCAGGGCCAGCAGCAGCACCCAGGGGAGCTGTCAGGATGCCGATTCTCAGCTCCACTGCAGACCTCCAAAAGCTCGGGGGATGGGGCCAGCAATCTGTGCTTTAGCTCAACTTCCAGCAGTTTCTGGTGCAGGCTCCAGGGTGGGACCCACTGCCTGGGAAAGCCTGGAAGACTTTCCCTGGGCAGGGGCCCAGAATGGGGTGGGTGGGGCGGCTGATTGGGGCGGATGGTTCCGTTTACAGGACCTGGTATGAGCACAGAGAAGTCACGTGGCAGGGATGGAGCCAGTGGCTTGGGAGCTATAATGACCTCTTCTGTCAAGTCGAGGCCCCTGAGAGCAAGTTGCTGGCGTGTTCCTAGGCCTTTCTTCCGGGATGACGCTAGGTTTGCCAGCACCCATTGCTCTAGGGCTTGAGCAAATGTCCTGAGGGTTCCAGCCTTTTCCTTCAGCTGTGTTTAGAGCCCGTGTGCCCAGGACCTTGTGAAGTCCGTCTGTTGGTGACCCCTAAGCGGCCCCTCTGAAAGAAAGGGCTGTTTCCTCTCCAGCGTTCAAAATACATCTGTGTGTCTGTACATGTCTGCTGCATCTCTCCATCCCGCCCCCAGCTGGCTCCCAACACAGCCAGTCTGTTCTCATGGGGGGAAGCACTGGCTGCTTTAAAAACACTGTTTATTCCCGGGAACCGTCAAGGCCGGGCTTCCCGGGGACTGAGATATTTTCAGCTTTGGCATCGCTGGACAAAGTGCCCTCTCAGACCAGGATGAACCGGGCCCTGTCTGGCAGAGTCGCTGTCTGGCCGAGTTGGGAGGCCCCGGCCGCACAGAGCCTGCTCTGGGCTCCAGCACCTTCAGGTTCACTTCGAAGGGCTGTCGGAGTCCAGGCCCCGGACTTGTCTCAGCGCTGATACTCAGGGAAGAGCCCAGACGGTAATCTCTTGCCCAGTGCTCTTCTCCTGCTTCTGTGGAGGCATTCTTCCAACAGAAGCCAGAGCCTCTTTAACTCTTCTCTTAAACTTTTTATTAAAGTTGAACATGCTAGAGAAGGAAGCACACGCATTCATGCACAGGGGGATGGCGTTTTCTCCAAGTGCGCACGTGCAGGCTCGGGCCCCAGCGTGACAGAGCCTGACTCCCCCCAGGCCCCTCCCACAGCCCCACCCCCGAGGGGAACCATTTCTGTGCTTCTGTTGGAGTAGGTTGGTTTTGGCTGGTTTTGAAGTTTACATCAAGGGCAGCATGGATGTTTCATCACTGGAGTCTGGCCTCTTCAGCTCAGCATTAGGTCTGTGAGCCCCATCTGCGGAGCTGCATCTGCCGGGTTCTCAGAGCATAAATCAGACCCTGTCACCATTGGCTTCATCTGCTCTGCACCTGAAGTGTGCGCCCGTGTGCGCACGCACACACACACACACACACACACTCACACACACACACACACCCCACCCCCCACTCCGCTTTGCATTTAGAGTAAAATCAACACTCTTTGTCAAGGCCCTCGGGGCCCCAGGCTGCCTGGCCCTGTTTGCCTCTGTGACCCCATTTCTCCCTGGTCACACTGCTCTGACCCTTCTTGTCCAGGCCAAAGACAGTGACCATCTCAGAGCGTTCGTCCTTGCAGTTCCCACTGCCTGGAGTTCACCCCAGCCAGAGTGGTCACTGCCCCTACCTCTGTCCACCCTCACCGTCCGGTGTCCCAGGCTGTCTTCCTTCAGCCTCGGTATGGTCTCCTCTGCTTGCTGCGATGCCCGCCCCCCCACTGCGCCCCACTCCTGGGGACAGAGTCTTGCTCACTGCATACCCCAGGGACTCCCTGGCCACCTGAGGGCTTGCCCTGGGGATTTCTCCTGAGAGGCCACGTGCAGATTCCATAGCCTGGTGCTATATAGAAGGCTTGAGTTCGGTTCAGGGCTGTGACTCACCCTTGCAGGCACCGCCTGACACCGGTGCACCCTGCACTTCAGGTGGGAGGATAGTCCCGGTGCTGCCAGCACTGGAGCCTGGAGAGGAGGTGTCGGGGTGGCTGGTTTCACCCTCAAGGGGCGGGAAAGAAACACTAATTGAACACCAGTGAGTCTCGGGACTCTGCCGCTGGGCTCCTTACAACCACTATTTCCATAATCGGCAAATTCTCCCCCAGCCCTGGGAGAAACTCAGTACTTTGCTTTGCCGGGGAGGAACTGGAGACTCCGAGGGACTGAGGGACCTTCTGGGCAGCCCCAGGTCTACGTCACAGAGTCAGGATTCAAACCAGGTTTGACCCACTGTCCACACTTTTCTTTGATGTCTCCTGAGAGTCCTCGATTTCTTGTTTTTGGGAGCTGGAGGTTTCCTGCCACTTATCTAAAGCTTTCTGGGAGCATTGTTTCCAAGGAAACATCCACATGTCTGCGAGAAGGGAGAAAAGGGCCCCAGGCGTCATGTACTAGGTATTTGAAGAGTATATTAATTTATTATCCAGTCACTTTAAAGTGGCTTCTCATATATTATCTTGGCTTGCATTGAACAAACCTGTTTTTTTTTTTTTCCCGCACGGAGTAGATTAAGCGTAAGTGCGCTTTTTGTTCAGAATTGTGTATGTTCCCTGCATAGTATTTTAAAAACTGAACGGGTTTTATATATTATATTCAGTTAAACATACCGAGTTGTTGCCCTGTGTATCCCATAAGGACATATCTTTTGCTGAGGGGACAGGAGGAAAGAAGGTGCCCGTGGGGGTGGCCTTTTTTGTTAAGCCTAATGTCCGTCTTTGTGGGGTTGGGGGCAGAGCAGTTGACAAAGGAAGGGACAGTCCTCCATGGTCTTTCCCTAATTCTGTCGAGAAGGATTTAAGGAAAACTGGCTCCCGTGGAGGAGGGAGATCCCCGCCCTCGGCGTGTCTGGTACTTACCCAGCCGCTCTTCCCAGCCCTGGGATCTGCCCGAGACAGGCTGGGGTGTCCCGCCCCCCTTCTCCCAGCCGCCACTTCATTCCTGGAATTTCTGGGTGGTTTGTGGGTCTGACTCTGCTCTGCCTTTGGCCTCGCTCACATTCTGAGTTCTCCTTTATGCTCCTGAGGAAGCTTGGAGCCCTGATGCCCCTGCCTTTGGGGCAAGCTGTGGGGGCTCTTGCTGACATGGAGGTGCAAGTCAGAACTGCCCTGATATTTTGGAGGGCAAGGCAGGCAGGGAGTCAGAGCGTGGCAGGCTCCTTGCCGTCGTCTGCAGGCATTCTGCACAACTGTGAGCAAGTTGCTCGTCTGTGCTGAGCCTTAGTTTCCTCATCTGTAAAATAGGAATCACAGTCATAGTGACCCCAGCAGTCTGCAGAGACAGTAAAAGACAAGATTCTGGGAGTAGAGGACCCAAAACAGGTCAGCCACGTTGTCCTCACTCATCACGTGTTGGCTGGGTGATTGGTGAGAACTGTTTGTTGGGCAGTTAATACGCCCCGAAGTTTCGGGTTGAGTAAGACCCATTCGGCCAGTGCCATGCTGGAGCTGGCTCATACCGGCTTATGGGAGCTGATGGTTAAGTTTCCGGAAAAGCTGTGGGCCAGTTCAATCCCACCATCATTTTTTTTTTTAATTGAAATATAGTTGATTCCCAGTGTCGTGTGAGTCTCAGGTGTACAATACAGCGATTCAGTTATACACGTGTGTGTGTGTGCATGTGCGTGCCCAATTACTCAGTCATGTCCTTCTCTTTACAATCCCTTGGACTGTAGCCCGCCAGGCTCCTCTGTCCATGGGATTCTCCAGGCAAGAATCCTGGAGTGGGTTGCCATGCCCTTCTCCAGGAGATCTTTCCCCTCTAGGGACCTGTCTCCTGGGTCTGTGGCATTGGCAGGTGGATTCTTTACCACTGTGCCACCTAGGAAGCCCTCCATATACATATTTTCGGATTTTTGCTCTTATAGTTTATTACAAAATAATGGGTATAGTTCCCTGTACACACAACCACCATTATATGTTATATAAACTTACAATGAAATAAGTCTTACTTAAAATAAAAGTAGACTTCCTGGTCACACTGTGGACGCTTTAGCTGCTTCTACTTTTCACGGACTACGCGTCCCGTGTGGCTCTGCGGCAGCGGAAGCGGAAGCGAGTACGGAGTGGATACCGAAGACTCCCTCGATGAAGGACCCGGGGCCCTGGTTAAAAAAAAAAAAAAAAAAAAGTAGTAACTAGTCCAAACTTATTGCATCCTAATCTTTTACCCTGCTTCACTGTTCTCTCTGTTCTTGGGGTGGTTGCTGTCTACTCCATGTGTATGGTGGAAAAGTTGCATCACAGTGTGTTATCGTGGGACTCTTTCCAGAAACTCCACACTCAGTGACCCTACATCAATGGCTTGAAATTGCCGTGGTGGGGATATTTACACCAAGGGAATGGGTAGACACTACAGATTAGGGTGAATATTTCAAGGTTTTTCAAATGTCCATTATTAAACATTTGCCAGTCTAGCACTGGTTCCAGCCTCTCGAGAAGCGCCAAGTCTAGCTGGCAAGGCAGCTGGTGTGAGCAGACTTGAGGCAGGCTGCTGGCTCCTTGACACCCAGGGCTCAGCTGAGCCCTGGAAAGAGACCCAGCCTCAGGGCAGCAATGGCCACTGAGCCGGATAACTGTCATTGTGAATCCGGTTCCTGGCCAGCTGATCATATTCGTGCTGCAGACCCTGTCTGTGACATCTCGAGTCATCACTTCCCCAGAAAGCTGAGAGAAAGTGGCTAAGGCCCCAGGCATGTAGGGAACTGAAGCACATTTCAGATTTAAGGGAGGCCTTTTTATTTTTTTTATCATCCCCACCAGCATTAGACATCTAATAGGAGTTTTAAAAATTAGATTTGTCTCCAAGAAGAGACTTTGAAATAAGAGAGAATAGCCTTTTTCATTTCATTCACCATTATTAATCCCAGTCTTCCTCAAATCTCTTCAAACAATGGATCTGTGGAGCATTTAGCATCATTATTATTGTCATAGCCAATACGATTAGCCATTAACCACGCAATGAACCCTGTAATGTTGTGACCCTGTGATTCCTTGTCCCACGGCTCATCCCTTGATCCCAGCCTGGCTCCTCCCCTCACAGGCAGATCAGTCTCTGTTCCACAGAAAGACTCAGTGGAGGAGTCAAAGGGTCACCACTTTCCGGAAATCTCCGGGAGCTGAATCACGCCTGCAGACCTGTCGATCTTGTTCACCGACGAAGACGCCAACAATGTTCTATAAACATTTACGAAGTGAATGTACAGATCTCCTCGTTCAGACGAGGTCAGACTTTGGCGATTCAGTGGTGAACAAGGCGGACAGGTCTGGGGCCATGATTAAGCTGCGACCCCAAAGTTGAGTCCTAATCCACGGGCAGGAATTCATCCGCCGGGCCCCGGCGGGGGCGGGGCAGGTTGGGGTCACAGGCTGAGCCACGGGAACAGCGTGTGCAGGAGCAGAGAGCTTGGCACGGCCTCAGGGCTGCCGGCTGGCGGGTCCCATGAAGATTCATCTTTCTGGCAGACTTTCCTAAACACAGGCGAAAGCAGCCTGGTCAGAGTGACGCCTCCAGGTTCATCCACATTCTCTTTCTTCATTTCGCTCCTGAGAGTTGAGTTGAGTGGCAGGAGACCCTGAGGTGGATTGGGGGCATGTGAGGCTGTGGGTGCCCTTGACGTCCACAGACTCTTAGGCGGGGCGGAGGGTGATGGCAGAGCTTTGTGGCAGCAGCCAAGTGTACAAAGCCCTCCATGCTTCCAAGAAGTGGGATCTCAAGTCTTGGTTCCACATCAGTCCAGCCCCAGACATCACTCATACCATGGAAGATCACCCGGGCTCAGTTTTGTTTTCCAGAAAACAGAGTGGAAAACAGCCAGAGTCCAAATGTATCCTGGCGATGCTGCAGGAATCCGACCCCAGATTGAGTGGCTGTCGACCGAGGGGTTTGAAAGCTCTGTTGGTGTCTCCCCGCCGCTGCCCCCCATCCCTGGTGCCCTTATCTTGTTTGTGGTCTCTCAAGCTGGGAGTTTCAACTGCTGCCAAGGAGACCTCTCCGAGACTGCATTTCTGTCAACTGTGTGGCATTCACTCGGGTGTTTGATGCTGTTGGTTGCAGGCCAGGGACAGAGAGTGGAGAGGGCTTCTCTGGAAATGAGGCCTGCATTTGGCCACCCTGGGAGAAGCTGGGGGCAAAAGAGCCAATGAGTGTTGGCCTCCATCTCCAGGCCCCAAGGGAGCTCAGATAACCCACTTGCCTGAAGTGTGAGCCCCTCGGGATATCAGGAGGGCTGGAGGGTTGCAGAAAGAGTCAGAGCAGGCGTCATATTTGAGTCACAGGCAGATGGAGGCTGGGTGGGTGCTAGGCTCGGTGACGGGGCACGTCGTGGTGCAATGTCACCATGACGTAAATGTTTCACTCCCCTGGGGATGACACGTGGGTGCCTTCTTCTCGACAGAGTCACTGGCTGACCTGGAGTGGGGGTGGGGCCTGTCTCCGCTGAGCCCAGCCATCTGCCCAGGAAGCAGAGAAGGGCAGGGAGGGTCACAGTGTGAGCTGGGTTGTTTGCGGGGGTCCTGCCCCTGTGTGGGTAGTGATGGGAAATCCCCAGGGAAGCTCACCCCGGGGAAGGCGTGGTAGCACTGAGGAGGGGGCTCAGAGGCCAGACAGAGCTGCGTTCCAGCCCCAGGTTTTCTGCTTGCAGTTGTGTGACCTTGGGTGGGTTCCCAAAGACCCAGGGGCCTTAGTCTCCTCATCTGTCAGATGGGAGCAGTAGAACACAAACCCCTGGATCATCAGGAGGGTGGAGTGAGAAATGCAGCCACGGGCATGCAGTGGGTCTCCCTCCCGGTAAGCCCCCACCGGCCTCCCTGGTAGGAGCCTGTACTTGTCATTGGAAAGCCCCAGGTGGCAATGTGTGGGTCTCTGTTGGAAAACTTAAAAAAAAATGTATTTTATTGAAGTATAGTTGGTTTACAATTTTGTGTTTATTTCTGTTGTACAGCAAAGTGACTCAGTTATGCATATGCTGCTGCTGCTGCTGCGTCGCTTCAGTCGTATCTGACTCTGTGCGACCCCGTAGATGGCAGCCCACCAGGCTCCGCCATCCCTGGGATTCTCCAGGCAAGAACACTGGAGTGGGTTGCCATTTCTTTCTCCAATGCATGAAAGTGAAAAGTGAAAGTGAAGTCGCTCAGTCGTGTCCAACTCTTAACGACCCCATGGACTGCAGCCTACCAGGCTCCTCCATCCATGGGATTCTCCAGGCAAGAGTACTGGAGTGGGGTGCCATTGTATATATTCTTTTTCATATTCTTTTCCATTCTGGGTTTATCACAGGATATTGACTCCCTGTGCTCTGCGGGAGGACCTTGTTGTTGATCCATTCTGTAGATAGTTTGTTTCTGCTAACCCCAGCCTCCTGCTCCGTTCCTCCCCCACACCGATCCCCCTTGGCAACCACAAGTCTGCTGTTATGTCTGTGAGTCAGTTTCTTTTAAATTATAGATGGAAAGGGGGCTGAAGTGCTTTGTGCATAAGTTCTGATCGAGCTGTTTGGGCAGCAGAAGTTGAATAGTCTGCCCAGACCAGGGGGCTGGCGGGGCCTGGTGAAGTCGCCTCGGCCGATGGCCTTGTGCTGAGACACAGCACCAATCGCCTCTGCCCAGGTTCCAGCCGCAATCTCAGTCTTGGCTGCCCGATTTGCCTCCCTGTTCCCCCCTTACCCCCTTCCATACAGCCACCAGCAGGATGTTTAGAACCTAATTTTCATTTATTATCTGATGCTTGTATTAATATTAGTCTGCTAGGGCTGCCAGGACCAAACACCCGAAACTGAGCAGTTCAAACAATAGAAATTCATTCTTTCACCCTCATGGAGGCTGGAAGTCCAAGATCAAGGTGCTGGCAGGGCTGGTGTCTTTTAGGCATTGCTCCTCGGCGTGTAGACAGCAGTCCCCTCCCTGTATCTCACACGCTCATCCCTCTGTGCATGCCTGTATCCTAATCCCTCCTTCTTACAAGGACACCAGCCATACTGGAGCAGGGCCCACTTGTATGATCTCATTTTAACTTAATCACCTCTTCTAAGACCCTGTATGCAAACCCAGCCATGGTCTGAGGAGCTGGGGTTGGGACTCCAACGATGGAATTTGCAGAAGGCATAGCTCAGTCCACGATTCTGTGTTTCCCTCTGTATGCCAGCCCTGTGCCGTGGTCTGGAATAAAGTTGTGGGACACCAGACCTGTTACTGCTACAGTTCTGCTTGAATCTTCCGTGTTCTCCTTGGCCCACACTTAGAAGCCATCAGGATCCAAGCATTGCCCCCTCCCCAGCATGGCCCCCCAGCCCCCCAGCCCGCCACTCCCCGTCCCCGCCCCAAGCTGCAGACACGCCAGGCCACTTTCAGACCCAGCAGTCCTACCCGACATGATGCCGACCCAAGACAAGTCGGCATGTCTGTGCCAGCGACCGTCTCGAGGTGGAGGAACCACTTGGAGAAATGCCTCTTTACACTTGTGTTTCTCCCCAGGGGAAGGTTTGACTAAACCCCGTGGTTCTCCCAACTTTGAAGCTCCACCCGAGGCTTCATCAGCTCTCTCCTGTACCTTGGAGAGAAGGCCCCATCTGTGGGCCATGGACCGTGTGAGGCCGTTGAATGTTCAGAGTGAAGGCAGCTCACCAAGTCTTCTGGAATAAGGTCGCCCTTGTTGAGGAGAACATGCCAGGAGGGTGCACTTCGAACCAGCGGTGGTTTCATTGTCCTTTCATGCTTTAGCATTTTGCTTTCTTATATTCATTAATATTTTTTAAAAATTTGAAGTAGACAAGTCCAAAGGATAGACGGCACTCACCAGTGAGGTTCGGCCCTCAAGGACGCCCTGCTCTGGCTACCGCATCACAGCTAACTCACCTGGTCCACCTTGCATGAACAGAGCTTACGCTTTGCCACACGTGCTTGAGATTTTAAAGCAGAAACAATATATTAAAGATGAGTCCCCTCATATTCTCATTCCCGGTTCAATTTCCCTCCTAGAGTCAACCACCACCATGAACTGGTTTCACTGTACAAACACGTGCATGCACACCGTATGATATATGTACAAACACATGTAATACATGTCTGTGTAATACACACATACATACATATGCATGTGCACCTATGATATCCACAAACTTGTCTAAAATATAGTTTATATGCCTTAAAATGTACATAAATGGTACCGTTAGCATAACATTCTACGACTTTCTTAGCCCAACATTGGATTAGAGCTTTGTTGCTGCTCACAATCCCAGAGCTCCAGGTCTTTCTTTTACCTGCTTTATAATATTCCGCCCACACTGACCCACAGTTATTTTACCCCTCCCCCTACCGAGAGTTATTTGAATTGCACCCATTGGTGATTTAAACCAAACCCAGGTTTTGGTCCAGTCGAGTCACGTAAACAATTCCTGTTTCATGCCTTTGGGAGTGCCCTGCCCCTCAGGATGCTGAAGCACAGAGTAAAGCAAATTGGATGTTTCTCTGACGACCGGGTGGTCATTTTATGATGTCAGTCTTGCTCCCGCTTTGTCCCAAATCTTAACCCAGTGTCAGTACTTTTTGGCATCCTTTTCAGCCTGGCCTCTGCAGCTGGGAAATGGTCATATATGGTGGTGTGACTAAGCGGGAAGGCGGCAAGGACCCTGGGAGCGTCTGTGTTACTGACTTGATTCCCACGGGGCGAGTGAGCACACAGAAGCCCTCCCGTGGTCCCTGCGGCTCTGCCCCAGAGGGAACTCCTCGGCCGAGAGGCCACGGAGCTGGGCCTCCGCCTGGATGTCGGCTGCTTTTATCTGAAGCGTAAGCCTGGTCAGGACCCTGGAGAGTTTCCAGGGATGGAGATGGGAACTGCCACGTTCCCATCACTCCAGGCTCTGTGCTCAGCCTCTCAGGTGCCCAGGGCAAGCCCCAGAGGATCCCTGCCTTCCGCTGCCATCTTGCAGCCCCACGCCAACGCAACCAGTGAAACCCTGGCTGTTGCTCACGTGGGAGATGACAGGGGGGCCTCCTGGGGTTCTGGGTGGGCCAGCCTCCAGGCTGCCTCCCTCCCTGCTCACCCAGGGGTCTCTGGAGCCCTCCCTCCAGCTCTCCGTCCTGTCTTCAGCCAGGCCTATCCCACTGGTCAGGGGTTGGGGGCTTCCCTGCCGGTCTCCCCAGCCTAACTGGGAGCCCCTTGAGGCCAGGGACAGTGCCTTGTCCTCCTCTCCCAGTGTGCAGCACAAAATAGGTGCCAATAAAGGCCACTGGGTTACGACCAACTCTCCCTGCGGGTGAGACAGAGGTGAGAGGGTGAATGACAAGCCCTGTCCTGTCTTCTTGGACCAGACAGCAAGCCATCAGGAGGACCACACCTCGTGACCTGTAGTGTGACCCCTGGCCCCCCAGGGTGAGAGGAACCAGCGCAGCATGGTGGAAAACCCCAGGCTCTCAGGGACATCACACCTGGGTTTGAGTCTTACCAGTAAGCAGCCTTGGGATCAACTCTCTGAACCTCAGCCTCCCCGTCTGTAAAGTGGTTGCAAGGGCACACCGACCTCCTGGGTTGTCGTAAGGGCTGGAGATGACATGGATGAGGCGACTGGCCCCCGCAGAGGCTCAGGAAGGGCTCTGGGAAGGAGCACAGGCACAGCGGAAACTCAACCTAATAAATTATCTTCGGGCCAGGGAATTTTAGAATTAGTAAGTGTGTTCCAAGACTAAGACAGCTTTTCCTAAGATGCCTGCCAAGGAAGAAAGGTTAGTGAGAGGCGGTGTTTGGGAAAAGGGCCCAGAGCCCAAAGGCAAGGATGGATCATGAAGATCGTTGACGGGTCATAAAATGACAGCGTCAGGCACTGTGGATCTCAGAGGGGGTGAATCCCAACTGATGTGACCACGAGGCGTGCACCACAGCCCCTGGCCTGGCACGTGTCAGGAGCTAGGGTTCCAGAAACACTCCTTGGGAAGCACAGCCCCAAGAGGGGCTGGGAGGTCCGGAAGTCCTAGCCACCGTCTTCCATCCCTTCCTTGACCCCGCTGATGCAGCTGTTGGGTGCTAATCACCCATATGAACCATTCACTCAGCAGCCAAGAGGGTCACACCCGGCAGTGCTTTTAACAGGCCCACTGTCAGACAGAAGCTGGCCAAGGGAGGCTGCGTGCTGGACTGTTTGGGGGGTTTCCAGGCAGGGGACAAGGTGAGAGTGGGTACACAGGTGCCCCTGGGAGGCCCGTCTCTTTCTCTGAGGATCAAGCCAGCAGAGCATGTGGCTGGGCCCTGGGAGGCTATGTCATAGAGTGTGATGGTTACACACCCCGTGGAAGGGCCGTGACAGGAGGAGCCTGTGCAGGGATGGGTCTGGGGGTGCCTGACGGCCAGTTTGGGAACTGAGTCCTACTTCACAGGGACTAGGAAGTTTGCTACCCCTGTTGGTTCACGGCACATCCTTTGCTGACGTGAAATGGCTTTAGCAGTCTCTTTTGGGGGCAGGAGATGGAGTTTAATTCAGGCCATAGACTCACCGGAGCCTGAATGAGTCCAGATGCTGACTCAGAGTGAGGAAAAGGAGGCGCCACGAGAAGCTGAGTCTGGGAGAGACCGAGCCAGGATGTCCATGTGGCATCAGGCCGCTTGCCGTGCTGGAGGCCGTTGGCTTGAATCCCAGCTCCACCACTTCCTGCCTGCTGGATCTTGCTAGTGTGGCTTCTGTGAGCCTCAGTCTCCACATCTGCACAGTGGGGAGATGGGTGCCCGGTCCTCTCTGCCGTGGCGGGTTTGGCACTGACGGACTTCTCTGGCTGCCCTCTGCTTCCTTTCAGAACACGAGATCGCCCAGCTCTGCCTCAGGCGCCCAGGCCGCCCGTCACTCCCTGCCCTCGCTGCCGGCGTGGAGCCATGAGCTGTGTCCTGACTGGCGTCGTGCCCTTGGGGCTGGTGCTGCTGCTCTGCGGATCCCAAGGCTTTTTCCTGCCCAATATCACACAGTTAGAGAAGCTGCTCAGCAAATACCAGGGGGACCAGCCCCACTCACGGACGCGGAGGGCCATCTCCAGGGCAGACCGGGAGGAGATCCTCACACTTCACAACAAGCTTCGGGGCCAGGTCTCGCCACCCGCCTCCAACATGGAGTACATGGTGAGCGCGGGCCCAGGGCGGGGGGCGGGGCCCAGGCCCCGGGGCTCCTGGGCAGAGAGGCTCCCCTGGCTGCACCTCTCTGAGCTCAGCCCCAGCTCCATGCCCTCGACTCTCCCCCTAGGCCCTCCTGGAGTGGGGGCGGTGAGGGTCACGGGCTGGGCTCTGGCCTCCGTGTCTCCTTCGCTGGGCTGGGCCTTAGCACTCACTTGGTAGCTGGTGGGCACGCCCATCGCGTGCCCAGCACAGATGCTCAGCCCTGGGGCTGTGCTGGTGCCGTGGCCTCCGTGCAGCATGATCTCCACCCCACACTCTCCAGGTGCTCCTCTGTCCAAACAGTGAGGGGCAGCTGAGTCTGTGAGCAGTGGGGTGTTCTGCTGGGAGGAGGAGGCCGAAAAGGGATGGTGGAGGGTCCCCTGTACCTCAAGAGAAGCCCCCGCACTTAGGAACAGAAGGAGCGACCAGCTCCAGGTGCCCGTCCCCAGCCCCACCCTCACTCATGTGTCTCCATGTCTGGTTTTCTCGGCCCCATGAAGTGGGCACCGTGGTTCCCCCCAGCTTTACAGACTAGCCCGGGATCACACAGCTGGCAGAGGCAGAGGTGGATTCCGACCTGGGTCTGGCTGAGTCCAGGACCCACACCCTCGTTTGCCTGTCCATGCTCAGTCTGAACTCTACCCCACCCTGCTGCCCCTCTAGGTACCCGGGGCTCTTTCTCCACCTGTTTTCATCTTCCCTGCCCATGCTGTTCTCGCCTTGATTAGCGGGGCAGCCTCAGCCCTGGAGGGGCTCCCATCTTGCCCTCTGAATCCTGGCATCATGTTGTAATTCCTCAATCTTTATTCTTCCAGCCTTTCTCCTGGCAGGAGCCTCGAGGGCCCTCTGTGCTTCTTGCCTGGCACCCGAGGCCTCCTGTCAGGAGCCCTGGTCTGTCTGGTTAGCTTGTTTCCCTTCCTCCTCTGTGGCCAGAGAGGTCTCAGGGTGCTGTGCATACAGCCCCCCTCTGCACCCCAGGCATCTGCACCCTGTCACTCCCGTATCCAGCTCCGTGCAGCCCAGGCCCCTCTCCTTCCTCTGGACTCAGTTGCCGCTCTCTGTGTTGATCATGCTCTGACCTTGGTCACCCTCACGGTCGGGCACCTGCCAGTGTGGCTGTGGGCCCCTAGGCATTGCTGTGCCTGATGAGGTGGCCCGTCACCAGGGATGAGTGGATGCCCGCCTGGGAAGAGCCTGAGAAAGGCTGTCCCCTGGGGACTCCTTATGAAACCATTTCTTTTTTTCCCCTCAAGAAAATAGTCCAGGGGTTTGTTCTGAAGGGGCTGTGCTAATTTTAGGAGGCAGAGTGGGCACCCTTTCAAAATGTTAGTGTGCAGGGCAGCCATGCAGAGCTCTTTAGGGTTAAAGATGGAGAGAATTAGGGTAGGTTTCTTTTTAGGCTCTTCCTGCCCCCTGCCAGGATCCTCGCCTGCCAACGTGCAGCCACCCAACAACAGGTGGCACTGACTGGAAGAGAGTGTCTCAAATCCATGGCTTCCTGCTCAGCCCCGCTTCCTGGGGCTTTGAGCCACAGCCCTCTGAAACAGGCTCATCCCAAGAGGTGGACTATAAAACCCCATGGAGTTAAGACACCCTGTTTTGAGGTTTTACGAGTAGACAGGCTCTGGAGCCAGCCTGTCTGGGTTTAGGACTTGCCCCTGGATGTTGAGGAGTGCAGGTATCTTGGCCAGAAGGAGACGCAGGACTGGAGATGGGGGCAAGGGGTGGCTCCACGCTGGGGTCCCGTGGTTGGTGAACCAGTCTCCTGGAACGTCCCAGGGCCCTCCCCATACAGGCTGTCAGTGAGCACCTATTGTGCGAGGGGCTGGGCCTCCTGCCTGCCTGGTGACTCTGGGAGGGGGCGGGGCAGCCGCTGGCTCACAGCCTGAGGGCGCTGGGCATCAGATTCTCGAAAGAGAGAAGTGGTCTCCCTCACTTGGTTCACCGTTTTCTCTTTTGGGGAGTTATGTATGGGCCCTGTGCTGGCTGGGAGGGGAGCCGGTGGCAGATTCTTTGTCCTGCAGGTGGCAGGGTGGGCTTTGCCGGAGGGGAGCAGGACTGGGTGAGTTGAAGGCATTTCTTGCTACTTAGAAAAAAAAAAAAACTATATATACGTGTGTATATGTATAGGGTTATATATAGGCTTCCCAGGTGGCACTGGTGGTAAAGAACCTGCCTGTCAGTGCAGGAGATATAAGAGATGTGAGTTTGATCCCTGGATCAGGAAGATCTCCCGGAGGAGGACATGGCAACCCATTCCATTATTCTTGCCTGGAAAATCCCCATGGACAGAGGAGCCTGGCGGGCTATAGCCCATAGGGTCACAAAGAGTTGGACATAACTGAAGCAATTTAGCATGTGTGTGTATAAAGAAATATATATGTATATATAAAATGGTAAAATATACGTAATATAAAACTTACCATTTCAACCATTTTACAATGCACTGTTCAGTGGCATCAGGTACCTTCACACCATTGTACAGCCATGACCACCATACATCTCCAGGTTATTCATTCTCCCGTTTCACATATGAGGAAACTGAGGCTGAGAGGAGGGACTTGCCAGGGTTCCCAACAAGTTACAGGATGAGCAGGAGCTCTGAGCATCCAGGCTCCTCCAGGTTCTTTGCTGACCAGAGACCATCGAAATGCTCTAGGAGTCCTTGAGTCCAGTGTCGCAGAAGCTGAGCCTGCTCCTTAGGGTCGTCCTGGGGCCCGAGCTGGGGGCATCTGTGCAGTTTGAGTTCTTCCACACACTCCTGACCCTACCTCCTGGTGCCCATTTCTCGTCCCCTGCAGACCTGGGATGAAGAGCTGGAGAAGTCGGCGGTGGCCTGGGCCCGGGAATGCATCTGGGAGCATGGGCCCACCAGCCTGCTGGTGTCCATCGGGCAGAACCTGGCCGTGCACTGGGGCAGGTGAGAGCCGCCGTGGCCCCCTACTTGTGACCTGGGGTCTCACTCACACTGCCGGACCTCTGAGCATCTGTTAAATGTCACCCACCGACCTTCGCCCAGGTCAACTGGGCCGGTTTCCTTAGAGGAAGCGGGGAAGATGTCTTCTGACAGATTAAGACTTGCTGGCCATGTGCAAGGCACACGAGCTCTCTGAGTAGAGGCCCAGGAGTCGCTAGGGTTCCAGGGTCTGCTTCCACTTTGCCCCATTCATTGAAAAATCGATATGGATTGGACAGAGCCCCTGAAAACACAGGACGAGCTTTGCTGGCCTTCAGACCTACCATATCCAGTTTGTGAGCTTGGATTTTAACGGGACCCCAAGCCCCTGCACTCTCCTTTAGCCAGGGTTGTTCTGGGCAGGACCTGGGCAAGGGGTCATCACGGGGCTAGAGGCTTGACTTCGTGGAGGCATAGCAACCCGGTGTTGTTTTCTGCTTTTTATCCAGTCAGTCTTATGACAGCATCACCAGAAAATGTCTAAGAGGAACCCAACCCATGGACCCGCTGACCTGGTCAGCTCTTTCTGTGTTTCTGGGCTCCTGGGCTGCATCTGGCCGACATATTTTCGAATAGTTGTAACTGTGGCCAGGACAGCTATTGATTTTTTTTCCTTCTCATACGACATCAGTTTTTTAGTACATACTTGTCACGGTTATCACATTTTAAAGGCTGCTTGTGAGCCATCAGGTTGACAGACCAGAATTTAGGCATTCCATTCTCGTAGTTGGGTTTTGTTTTTCTCTTTTTCCCTTTTTGCTCATTTGAATGATTTCATTAGGAAAACTCCAAGGAGTAGGATTGATGGGTCCATGGCAAAAAGGCTGTTCCCTTTCTGTATCAATATTGCTGACTCACTTTCCAGAGGAGCCCCTCATCTGAAAGCCCCTCAGCAGCTGAATGTTTTCTTTCTAAAACTGGCCCAGCCTGGCAGCAAGCTTGTGGGACATGGATAGATGGGGTGGTGGGTACCCTGTGGCCCTGGAGCTCTGATGCTCTCTGTGTGTCCTTCTCCAAGCTGGCCCCAAGCAGAGAGGCGCTTTCCCTGGCCAGGGCACTGACGCCACCATTACCTGAGTCCTGACGGTAATCATTACAAGACCGCTGACTGCCCTGCTCCCCACGGTGCCCTCAGAAGTGCCCAGTTCCCCCTGCATCTGTTCTGCTTATTGAAACCACTTTGTATACACTTGCTGGTGACAGCAGCCGGGGCTTGCATCTGGCTTATTTTCTTTCCCAGTGCCAGCCTGGGGCTGAAGAGAGGGCCAACGGTCACCAACAAGAGGTGGGGAGGGTCTTCTAAGTGCTGGGGGCGAGGGAGGGCTCAGGTGATAGGATCCCAAATGGGAGCTTGGAGCAAGGTTTGCCCCCCTTCGGTCTTTTCTTATGCAGTAGTATCTGTGAAACACAGGATTCAGGGACTGCATATATTTCCCCAAATGTATATAAAAAGTACATAATTAATAGTATAAAAAAGGATTCACTGGGGCCAGATACATGTTTCCCATACACACAGGTGGTGTCTGGGTCACCCAGGCATACTCCTGGACTCTGAAGGAGGCCAGTTCGGGTTTTAAGCACTTCTAACAGGTGCCAGGTGGATGTGGGGCTGTTGGCCTGAAGGAGCGCACCCCACCGCCTCTCCCCCCCAGCTCCACCGTGGGTGGTGGTGCTGCCAGAAGGGGTCTCTGCTGTTGTGTGCATGTGGTGGCCGGAACTTAACAAGCTGGTCTGTCCCTCTGTCCCTGCAGGCCTCGTTCCCCTGGCTCCCATGTGCAGTCCTGGTATGATGAGGTGAAGGACTACACCTACCCCTACCCCCACGAATGCAACCCTTGGTGTCCGGAGAGGTGCTCCGGGCCCATGTGCACCCACTACACCCAGGTAAGGCCAGAAGATCAGGTGTGGCCTCAGCCTGGCAGCCCCAGAGCTGTGGGGCTCTCCCCCAATCAGAGGACCTCTGTTCTATCATTGCCTTAGTTTTTTCCCTTTAATTCAGTCCTACTCAAAGTATAACTGGTGGGTTGAGCTGTTTGTGGCTGGTTCACAAATATGGAAGCTGAGAATGAGCACTAGAAACTTCTATGGCAGTTTTACACTGCTGGGGCATTTTCCTTGTTTTGTTTTGTTCACTTTTCTGTTTTTGATTTAAACAAATGTCTGGATTGTTCATGGGCGAGGGGAAGAATTTGGGCCTCACTCCTTTACCACACACCCGTTTACTGTGGGCACCTTACGGATTCAGGCCAGATTATGTCACCCTGGCCATTTTCCCCTTAAACTTTGATGTATGGATGTCATCTTTTCAGATAGTTTGGGCCACAACCAACAGGATCGGCTGTGCCGTGAACACCTGCCCGAGGATGAATGTCTGGGGAGATGTTTGGGAGAATGCGGTCTACCTCGTCTGCAATTATTTTCCAAAGTAAGAACAAGTGACATGGTTTTATGGGTTGGGGTGTGTTTGCTTGCAGTGGAAGACCCAACTAGTACTGGCTTAAATGGTAAAATCTCTTCATTACTTCACATAACAAGGCATTCAGATATTAGTGTGTCGAGGTTAGCTTAGTAGCCCAGCAGTGTCAATGAGAACGTTCTGTCTTCTTACAGTACTGTCCTCTCCGCATGGTCATAAGAAGGCTGCAAAACATCAGGCACCAAGTCTTCCCAAACAGAAGGGAAGAGAATGGTAGAAAAGAGTTCTCTCCTTTGGCTTTTCTCTTGCCTGGCCCACTTTCTCCTTAAGTCATCTGCCAGAACCGGGCTACTCATGGACAAGGGGGAACAAGACTGCCCCAGTTGGCTTCGACCAATGAACTTGTCCCGGTTGGCTTGGCAAATCGTCCTCTGGGACTACTTGAATAAGTCGGAAGCAGGAATAGCTGTTGGCTGGGCAACTGGTGGAGTCCACCGTAAAGATTCTTTTTTTCTGAAAATATGCAGCAAAGAGCACTCTGGTAAATAGGTATTTTGCGTCTTTATATTTCCCCTCCCAGAAGGGGCCTCGTCAGGCTTTGTGGTCACAGCCCCTCTTCGTCTTCACGGCGTCCTGATGTCATCAGTGTGTCTCTTATCCCTTTACTCATTCGCCTCTGTTGCTCATGAGACAACTATGTGCTGATTCTCGGAGAGCAGCTCACCCAGTTTACAGCCTGTGGTTTGCGCACTGGCCGTGGGGCTGGCTGCCATCCTAGCACTGGGCCCTGCATGCAGGGGCCCTTAAGGCATATTTTCTCAGTGACTGCATGAAGCAGGAATGACCTCATTTACTGGGTTGGGTCAGGAGTGGCCGTGAGAAGGTGGGATGAAGGGGAATCGCTGAGGTTGGGAGGAAAATAGAAACTCTCCGTAAACCATCCGGCACGCTAGTGGTGGCAGTGTCTCCACAGCCACAGGGATGAGGTTAGGGGTTGTGTCATCAGTGGGGGGACCAAGCCCCACGGAAGGGCAGTAAGCTGGTCAGAGCTCCTGGAAGAGTGGCAGGTGGGGAGTGAGGAATCATTCAATTTGACTGTGTATTAAAAAACCCCAAACACTAGAAGATCCTACTAGAAATACCACTTCCCCCTTATTTAGCGCCTATCCCTTTCTTAAAAAAATTAATATCCTGTGTATAGTAATACACTAATCCTGAAAGTACAGCTGGTAAATTTTCACATGTATATACATGTATTAGTCAGCACAGGCTGCTGTAACAAAGTGGCTTCAGCAGCAGATTTCTC
This sequence comes from Bos grunniens, assembly GCF_055505025.1. Lineage (NCBI taxonomy): Eukaryota > Metazoa > Chordata > Mammalia > Artiodactyla > Bovidae > Bos > Bos grunniens. The sequence goes on from NC_141182.1 coordinate 11,137,484, forward strand.
TCTCACAGCCCTGGAGGCCAGAAGTCCAGATCAGGGTCCAGCAGGGCTGGTTTCTGGTGAGGATTCTCTTCCCAGCTCACAGATGCCCACGTTCTCTCCATGTCTCCACATGGTGTTTCCTCAGTGTGTGCAGGGGGTGGAGGAGAGAGATGGAGGGGAAGTTGAGCTTCCTATGTCTCTTTCTATAAGGACACTAATCCTATTGGATCAGGGTCCCCACTCTTGTGACCTCATTTAACTTCAGTCACCTCCTCTGAGGCCTCATCTCCAAATGCACCTACCCTGGGGGTTAGGGTTTTAACATATGAGTTGGGGGGTGTGCACATACGTTCAGCCCATGCATCATGTATCTATAACATAGCACCCAGGTTGGAAGACAGGCTCCCAGGACGCCTGGCACCCAGCCCACGTCCACAACTGCTAACTCTGAGAGTTACTGCTCCAGTCCTGTGGCAGGCATGGTTTGTCACTGAGGAAACGTGGAGCCTACATATGCTGGCAGACTCAGCTGGGGGAGGGGAAGAGCCCATCTGGGGGCCCAAATGGTCTGAAGAACCTACTGAGCCCCACCCAGTGACAGGGCAGGTGCTGGGGTACCCAGGGTCCACCTGGTGATGGTCCATTTGTGGGGGTCAGCCTGAAGCCCTCTGTGAGTCCCGGCCAGCCTGCACGTGAGGCAGATGTGCTCAACAAAGCAGTGTCTGCAGCCTGCTGGGGATGTTATTTTGCCCTCTCTGGGTGCAGATTATGACAGCCCCTGCCCACCATCCCCGGCCGGACACCCACGTGGCCCTGGGTGGTTCCATTCCGCTATTTTGTGCTGACCAGGAGCAAACAGTATGTTTTCTGCAATTTGTCCCTTGGCCAGCACTAACGGGACCCCTCCCTCCCTGGCCACCCTGGACAGCCGTCAGCCCATCACCCCATGAGGTTGCTGATTTAGCAAGTGCTCAGAGACTGTGTCACCATCACCAGAGGCCAGCCCCGACGTGAGGCGTACATACAGCCACCTCCTTCATCTCACGACCAGCCCCCAAGGTTACCCTGTACAGAGAAGGGGGCAGAGGTTCTGGCTGGCAGGGCCAGGTCTAGCCCCGGAGCCTGCTCCTCATGGCTCGGCTACCCTTGGCCCAAGAGTAGGGCCCTGCATCTATTTCCTGAGAGGATAGCTAGTTGACTGGGGCAACCCTGAAGGAGGTTACTAGAACAGATCGCAGAGACTGGCCCCCAGTCACTCACTGCTCCAGCCTGTGCTGCCAAAGGCACCACTAGAAGGGCCTTGGAATCCTGCTCACCACCCACTACCCAGGCTCTGGAGAAATCCCATCGAGCGGCCTCTGGTTTTCCTGCCCTGGAAGCTTAGAGGGAGGCAGATCAGTGCCTGTGATGCCCAGAGGGACCTTGGTCCCAGCCCCACGAGCAGAGTATGGTCAAAGCTCTGAACCGCACAGGCTGAGGTCAAATCCCAGCCCTCACACTCACTTGCTGTGTGACTTTGGGCAAGTCACTTAACATCTCTGAGCCCGTTTCCTCTCCTGATAAAGGACTGAACTCTAGCATGTCCTTCCTAGGGTGCTGGAAGGATGGAGTGAGCAGGTGGTATGCAGTGAGAAGCCAGTAACCTCGAGGCCCTCCCTGGAACAGGCTGCCCATCACTCATTTGAGAAATGGCTTAAAAGGGAGGGTCCCAGCAGCTTCCCCGGCGTTGGTGTTGGGGCTGGGGGAGGGGGCAGTGCCACCGGCATTCAGAGTTGTGCGAGGGAGCAGCGTGCATAGGTGGGGGCCACAGGACAAAGGATGAGAAGGGGAAGGACGCTTCATGGCTCCTGGCTAGATTATTCTGTAATTCTCTAGATGCTGTGCACAGAGGGGCTCAGGGCAAGTGCCTGTCCCCCTCATACCTTCCTTCTTCCCTGACCGTGTCAGGGCCCCAAGAGGGTCTAGAACAGAAAGAGGGGTCCCCGGGCTCTGGCATGGCAGCCCTGTGATGGTGTTTCTGGTCTGTCCTCAGGGGCAACTGGATCGGAGAAGCCCCCTACAAAACCGGCCAGCCTTGCTCCGAGTGCCCGGGCAAGTACCGCGGTGGCTGCAAGAACAACCTCTGTTACCAAGGTAGGAATCCACTTCAGAGCCCTTGGGAGCGGGCTTCTGCTCCCACCCCTGAGTCGTAGAGCTGCCAATGTGAAATGGGGATGTTGGACAGCTAGGGGGAGAAATTGATCCCTTCCACCCTTGGCCTCTGCTCCCCTCCTCCATCTCCAGACTCCAGCCCACACTCCCCTCCTCCCCTCCCCATCTCCAGACTCAGGGTTGAGCCCCAGCTCCCCTTGGGACATCCCCCAGTGGGCGTCTCCCACGGGCGGCACTGACCAGAGGCATCCTGCCCTCTTGGTGCTCAGACTTTGGTATAAAACAGACAACAAACGAGGAATTTAAAGCAGCCGTGTGATGGATGGTCCAGGCCAGCTGTGGGCCGGGTGGGCTATCGGAGCCCCTCCTGCTTGTTCTTGTCCCCACCAGACCCCCACCAACCCACGTGTGTGGCTCACCCGGCCCTTACTCATCATAAACATCTACGTTCCCCCCGCCTCAGCTCAGGCCCAGCTAGAGCTTTCAGGCCATGTATTTTCCAGCAACAGGGCGTTTCCATTTACCCCACTCCTGTAAATAATGCACATTTTTCATGCCTGAAGTGCTCCTCATATTTCGGACTATTTCCTCCAACTCCATCCCGGCTGAGGCGCTGACCATGTGTCTGCGGTTAAGGTGTGTTTTTTTCACGTGGCTGCATCAACAGGTCCTGTGACGGTTGAGAGGGGCCTTTCAGGAGGGTTGGCACGGGCAGGAGGCAGCGGCCCTTCCCTGCTGGGGGTTCGTGGGGTCAGCCCAGTGGGCTCCAGGGTGAAGAGTGGATTCCAGCCCTCTTGGGCCAGTTATTCCCTGCTGATTCTGCCCACTGCAGCGGGGCGGTGGCTGGGGGAAGTCCTCTGAGGGGAGAAGCAAGGGTCTGATGGTGCGGCAGTGTGGCCCAGTCCATGTGGTCCCCTGGGTTATGACTTACGTGCGGGGAGCTGAGTCTCCGGGGGAAGCAGGGGCTCAACGCAGAGTCCAGACATGAGACTTCCGGCTCTGGATCTTAGTGATTTGAGGCTCTTTGCTCAAACCCCTCGGTCTCTCTGCCCGGCGGCAGAATGGGCCTGGTGACGCATCTGTCCGTGACGCATCTCAGACTCAGATGAGAGAGTCAGTGCATTTGGTGTGACCATCCTGAGTGCCTGCTGTGTGCCAGGATGTTGGTAGGTGATGGGGTGGAGTAACTATGGGGACCAGTCCCGGCCCTGCCCCGGGGAACCTGACATCCAGCGGGGCCGTTGCCCCTTTCAGGGCATGATACAGGTGCCTCGGGGCTGTAGCACAAGCCCCCGCGTGGGCCGGGTCAGGGAGGGCTTCCTGCGCAGGCAGCTGTCGAGGAAGACTGAGCCTGGTGATGAAGGAAGGGAAGGGCGCGCCTGGCAGGAAGCTGCTGTGCCATGGCACGGCGCACAGGTCCTGGCAGTGCCCGCCGTGCAGTAGGGTGCTACAGGCGTTTGTTAGGTGGAGTTCCTCCTGCTCCCCCTCTCCACCGTCTTCGAGACAGGGTCCCCACGCCCATCCTTAGTGAAATATTTCCACGCAGTCCCACTCCGATACCTGGATTCCTGGGACAAGCGTGGGTTTTAGAGTCTAGTACACCTGCTTGGGGGCTATCAACCCTGCACGTTCCAGCAGGGGGACCCCGGCAGGTCACCTCATCAGTCTGAGCCTCAGTCTTCCTGTGTGAGCATGGGGTGACGTGTCAGCCCCTGGGGGTAACAGGAGGGCTGAGAAGGCAGGCCGACACTCGAGCCATGTCAGGCTCCAAGTTCCCATTCAGGCGGGTCCTGTGGCTGCTATCTGGTCGCCCAGAGGGACAAGTCCCCTCTCAGATCCTGAGGGCTGGTTAGGGGACTGTGAGGGAGGGCAGACTCCTGAGGGCGCCCCCTCAGGTCTCCTGTTGGGGGACTCCATGTGTGCACGAGGCAGGCTGTTGCGATGCAGGGCGGGCAGAGGGGCCGGGTGTGCCAGGCAAACTGCTTGCCTTCTCTGAGCCTCAGTTTCCCCATCTGTAAGAGTAATGCCATCATCTCCTGCAGATGGTTTGCTGGGAGGATGTGGTAAGGAAGGTACAAGTTACTAGGACAGCAGCCTGCACATAGTCACCACTTTATGGACCCAGCCTGTTACTTTCTTGGAGAAGCAGGTGAGGAGGTATGACCTCACTTGTCACTTGGCCTGGAGTTCTTCACCTTAGGGGTTACTGGGGCCCCCATCCATCTCAGGATCCTGGCACATGCCTTCTTTTCTTGGAAAACACAATTGTGGTGTCACACCTCCTCTAGGAAGACTTCCCTGATTTCACAGCCAGGCTGCTCACTTGCCTCCACGCCCTTACTGCACCCAGACTCTCCATGAACTTGAATCACCTGTAGTTACAACCGCTGGTTCATGCCAGGGCCTCCAGGGGCACCTGGCAGGTGTGTTCTGCATGTTGTCTGAATAAATACACCCCCAAAGTCCACAGAGGGGCCTTGTCAGAGAACAAATGTACACAAAGACAGCCTAGATACAGGTTAACCCACCCAACGAAACCTCCTGGACTTGCTTCTTTATTTTTAGTGGAAAATACCCAACTTCACTTGGAGGGCATCCTGATTTCCTTAGCTAACCATGCAGAAAGTCTCCTCTAAAGCAGCTTATCTGCATAAGCTACTTAATAAGCGTTTATTGAGGTGCCTGGCAAAGCCTTGACCTCTCAATGGAGATGGAGCAGGGATAAGGATAGACCGTAAGAGGCGTTCCCACCCCTCTAGCCTGTCCCTGTGTGGCGATGAAGGGTGTGGGGTTCAGGGAAAGGAGTTTGACTCTCAGCTGTGTGAGCTTGGGCAGGTCACATAGCCTCTCCAAGCCTCAGTTTTCCCATCTGTGAAATGGGGCTGTTCACACCTCCCAGGGCAATGAGAGGATGACACGAGAACTTGACATTAGCTATGAGCTTTGTCCACACTTACAGAACCAGATGGAGTCTGCAGAATGATGTAGAAATGCTCGGTGCCCTGGGACCCCTGGTCCGGAGCTGGACGGTGCACAGGGTAACCTTGGTGTGAACTTGGGCACGGAATTTCCCCAGGCCTGTGCTGGTCCACTCAGGGGATCTTAATTAGGATGTGCTCAAATACAGCCCATCCTCTGGGTAAGCATTCCACTTTTCATGTGTGTGTCCGAGGGTGAGGACTGTCTGCCCATTTTCTTAAATAGTGAGCCCTCAAATGCTTTAGGCTGCTCTACCCAACTATATTCGGCTAAATAAAGCTGCGATTATGAGGTATAAAAATCCTAAAGGCCAGTGGAAGAAAACCCAGCTTATTCCAGAGACAGCTCTGGCTTTCAGTGAAGGGCAAGCCTGAATAGCCACATTGACGGGAAGACAGACCAGAGACCGCTGCTGGGTTCCAAGTGCTGTTTGCAAACCCAGCATCTTCGTAAAGATTTTGCCTATAGAGTTTAGCTACAGATAATGTTTCCTACATTACCCTTCCTGAATATCTTTAAACTTTGCTGGGACTATTTTTTTCCTCTCCAAAGGGTTCAAAGACAGAATTCATTGCAGGGGTTGGAGGGGGTTGACGGTCCTTCATGCAGCCAGTTTTGTTGAGCAACTGCTGTGTGCTGGAGCTCGTTGTAGAGTGGGTGTGAAGCAGGCTGGCTGCTGCCTCAGGGAGTTTTCAGCTGGTGGGGGAGGCAGGTGGTGGTGAGCCTGTTGTCCAGGAGCCGGACATGAAGGCCCACGAGCTCTGGTAATGAACTTGGGACTCAGGATTGATGTTCTCCTCTGGCTTCAATCCCGTCCATCCTCCTCCTCCCGTCCTATCCCCAGGGTTCCCCTGGGGCGGTGGTTGTACGGTGATGAGTCAGCCAGTGAAATGCCTGCAGAGTATCCTATCAAAAGGCATCCAGAGAAGATCTCTTGAAGAAATCTTGAAGTCGCCCTTCAATTGAATGGCTTGTGTCAACACAAAACAGTTGGTCTGCCCTTCAGAGAAGAAATGTTGTCACCCTTAAGGAGAAATGGAGATAAGGCTCAGAATTGGTGGACATTTGATGGGACTTGAGTCTTAATCCATTGACACAAAGAAGCCTGCGAGGGCCCCATACCTGCTCCTTGAACTTCTTATCAAAGCACATCTGTTGTCTTTTCTCACTGGAGAAGCTTAGAAGGCAAGGGTTTCCAACTCTGGTCCACGGCATCCTTGGCGAGTCCCCCAGCAGATGTGCACCAGCTCATGTTTGATAAGGGCACGCAAGCAATACTTTGCTTTGCTTTGGCTGGAGTGTAGGGCTTGGTATCCAAGTGGCCTATTACAGATCACAGTGACTTTCATGATGAGAACTGATGCTTAATAAATGCAATTTGTTTGGTGAATTAGAATGTTTTGAAACATGAAGGTTGCAATCATGTTTGGAGAAATAACCATATTTGGGTGGGGAAAAGATTGGGAGCCAGTGAACTAAGTTTTTTTAACCAAGAGTTGGGTCTTTGGCTCTTTGTAGGTGATGGTTCCAATGTTACTGGGTTTCAGAACTTCAGTGCAGAGAAAGGTTAAGTGATCTTGACCTTCGGGGGTGGGGAAGGGAGCAGAACGTGAGGGCGGTAAAGGGCAATGTGTCTAAGACCATGGACACGGGTATTCTTGCACCCCGATGGCATGTATCTAGGAGGACCCCTCCCTCAGTGAGAACCCAGGGCAGAGGGACCTTGGGGAGACAGCTGCGGTTTGGGGTCAGAAGATGAGGTAGCTTCCTGAAGCTGCTTCCTTGGGTAGGCAGTGGTGAGTAGGCAGAGATGTGACAAGAAGTCATTCTGACCATCCAGGGGTGGGTGCCAGGGCCTTCTAGCCTCCGGTCAGCCCAGCTGCTCTTGGGTTCCAAATCAAGCACAGCGAGCAGAGAGCCATCCGTCGCCTTTGGGGGAGAGAATCCCACCTGGCCAGTCGGCCCTGAGGTGGGACTTTCTCTTTGCTGCTGAAATGACCCTTTGTGAAAGCAAACCTCAAACTAGTTTCATCTCCAGATGGCTTTTTTACTTCTTCCCAAGTGCATTTCATTTGGATCCCAGCATGTTGCTTTTCTCTCCCCCCTTCACCATTAAGAGACTTATGGCCAGGAAACTGAAACGGACGACATGAACGAGGTGGAAGCGGCCCCTATTCCGGATGAGAAGCACGTCTGGGTCACCCCGAGGGTGATCAAACCCAAGAAGCCCAAGAAAGACTCTCCTGTGACCTACATGAGTGAGTGGGGCTCTGCCCTGCCGGCCGCCTCTGGAGGGGCCGTTTTCTCTGGGATGGATGGAGTAGGGGAGCCAGTGGGTTGAGAGGTCTTCAAGTCGACAAACAGCGGGGACCAGGGTGGGGTGTAGCTTGCAAAAGCACCACCCAAACATGTTTCTAAAAAGTGATATTTTAAAGTCATTTCAAAAGAAGCATTACAGGAGCTGTGCTTGGGTAGCCTTCCCCCCTCCCCGCCCCATGCAATTATTTTAAAGTTAGACCTTCTCTTGTCCTTTCAGAGAGGACCGGGGCTGAGGTCGGGTTCCAGTTGGGGTGCCCACCTCCCGAAGGATGAGTGAACAGGCAGCGTGGGGCCCAGCTCCCGGGGCCGCCACGCACACGGGTCCTGTGACTCGGACCTGCCTCTTTGACACTCCACGTGCTCATCTGTAAAGTAGGAGCCCTGATGCCTCTTGTTAGCACTGTTTTAGTTTAGAGACACGGGTGTGTGCATTTCCCGTGTCCGTATTTTAGGAGAGGCATTGTGTTCTTGACAGAGAAGAACAGAAGCAGTCACTAAGGAGCTAGGCTATGAATTCTAGACCTGGGCTGCATGTTCTCATCTGTCCCTCCTCACCCATCTCCTTGCCGGAGTGGCTGCAACTCAGTCAGGTTGCTGTGAGGACTCTTTACAGTCACATGGGTCCCCCCGTGTCAGCTGTACTGTGAGGTCCTCAGCGTTGCCTCCAACAGCTCCGTTAAGGTGGGAAGTTGGCTGTTTCCCCAGAGACTTTCGGAGGTCCCCAGATGCCCTGTTCTCACGCTCACCTCTGGTCTCCCAAGACCCTTCCCCTCCTGGGGCTCGCTTCTCTCTGCCTTTCCTTGCTCGGCTCTGATTCCTCCCTCCCCGGCCCGGGTCACGTGTGTGTGCGGCACGTTTACTGAAGTTTGGGGGCTCTAGAGAGCATTTTCTTACAGACACGGCACTAGGTATGGCTCCTCTGCCCGCCAGTGTCTCTGTTTTCCCTCCACACCATCACACAGCACACAACTGGACTCGGCTCTGAGCAGGGGGCCGGCTCACGCCCATGTTTCTCAGAAAGCCTTGGCTATTTTGTCAGTTGCCCTCCCGCCACCCGCACCCAGCCGGTGTTCTCGTGGGCCTTCAGTTATCTCTCCCCTGGGCTTCCCGCCTGTTTAGTCAGCCCATAGCTCTCTGTGACCAGGAAATACCCTGATGTCCTTGTCTGTCCAGAGGTTCCAAACTCTTTCATTATTATTTTATTTTTCCATAATGTAAAATTACAAAGTAATACGTGTCTTTCTGTCAAACTATAATACTACTCCAAGATTCTGATATGTCCCTATAAACCAAAATGAAAACTTGGCAAAGTCCTCTTGGCTGTAGGGGAGATGACACTGGGGACAATGGCTGGGTCCCCGCTTCCTGGGCTGCACAAGGCTCGCCCTCCAGGGCCCTGTGAGGCTGAGGGGAGCTCAGTGTACCAGGCTGCCTTCCAGGGTTGGTTCACTTTCTCTTCAAGGCTCAGAGAAACCCCTGGAGGTGGATACTGTACCCATCCCCAGTAATAAGTGGGATTTGAACCTCAGAGAGGGGAAGTAAGTGTCCGAGGTGATAGTGCTACTAGAAAAAGGAGCCGGGATGCAAACCTCCACCCTGCGCCTGCAGCCAGTGGGTGACGCTGCTGCTCTCATTATGATGAGGCTTCCAGGATATTCCAGAAAGTTCCTCAGGGTGGGGATGGGATCTGCTAACTCAGACTCATCTTCCCGTTTCTTGCCGTGACAAGTGTTTCTGCATTTCTCTCCTAGCCCAAGTCGTCAAGTGTGACACCAAGATGAAGGACAAGTGTAAAGGGTCCACGTGCAACAGGTAAGTAAGGGCTGGCCCCTCCCTCTCCTACCACCTGCAGCCCTTAGATACACCTGCTCTGGGTCAGGGGTCCCTTCGTGACCTGTCAGCTGATCTGCTGTGGAAATGCCAGGTGTGCTGTAGACAGGGAGATCCTGAACAATGTTTTGGTGCAGGTGGGTGCTCCTTTCCACCTTCTGCATGAAGGGGTCCCAGAGTGACCTGGAGCTCTGGGCCGCGGCAGCGTCAGGGCAGGCGTGGCCATGGCCGGGTCCGGCACAGCTGCTGCAGAGTCCCAGTCAGCCTGCTTCCCCAGGGCCCCACCAGACGAGGAGCAGCCAGCATCTCCCCCAGAGTGGAACGAATTAATCTAGCCAATGGAGTCACTTAGTATCATCCATTTCGGATGTTGAAAAACATCTGCCAAGAAGAAGAAGCTTGGTTTTGGCAACATAGCCACTGAGCTGCTCCTTCTGGCAGCGAATGGCCAACAGGTGCAGTGGCCACGTGCAGACCCTCAGGTTCACGGCAGGAAAACCGTGTCATTGGTGGAGGGGCCCTTGCTCTTCTTCCTATAGGTCCTGGCGTCTGTTCATCTAAAGCTGAATCGTATTATTTAAAGCACATGCTCATTGTGTATGCCCAGTAGTGGGATTGCTGGGTCATAACACAGTTCTATTTCCAGTTTTTTAAGGAATCTCCACACTGTTCTGCATAGTGGCTGTACTAGTTTGCATTCCCACCAACAGTGTAAGAGGGTTCCGTTTTCTCTACACCCTCTCCAGCATTTATTGCTTGTAGACTTTTGGATCGCAGCCATTCTGACTGGTGTGAAATGGTACCTCATTGTGGTTTTTATTTGCATTTCTCTGATAATGAGTGATGTTGAGCATCTTTTCATGTGTTTGTTAGCCATCTGTATGTCTTCTTTGGAGAAATGTCTGTTTAGTTCTTTGGCCCATTTTTTGACTGGGTTGTTTATTTTTCTGGAATTGAGCTGCAGGAGTTGCTTGTATATTTTTGAGATTAGTTGTTTGTCAGTTGCTTCATTTGCTATTATTTTCTCCCATTCTGAAGGCTGTCTTTTCACCTTGCTTATAGTTTCCTTCATTGTGCAGAAGCTTTTAAGCTTAATTAGGTCCCATTTGTTTATTTTTGCTTTTATTTCCAGTATTCTGGGAGGTGGGTCATAGAGGATCCTGCTGTGATTTATGTCAGATAGTGTTTTGCCTATATTCTCCTCTAGGAGTTTTATAGTTTCTGGTCTTACGTTTAGATCTTTAATCCATTTTGAGTTTATTTTTGTGTTTGGTGTTAGAAAGTGTTCTAGTTTCATTCTTTTACAAGTGGTTGACCAGTTTTCCCAACACCACTTGTTTAATACATTGTCTTTTCTCCATTGTATATTCTTGCCTCCTTTGTCAAAGATAAGGTGTCCATAGGTGCGTGGATTTATCTCTGGGCTTTCTATTTTGTTCTATTGGTCTATATTTCTGTCTTTGTACCAGTACCATACTGTCTTGATGACTGTGGCTTTGTAGTAGAGCCTGAAATCAGGCAGGTTGATTCCTCCAGTTCCATTCTTCTTTCTCAAGATTGCTTTGGCTATTTGAGGTTTTTTGTATTTCTGTACAAATTGTGAAATTATTTGTTCTAGCTCTGTGAAAAATACCGCTGGTAGCTTGATAGGGGTTGCATTGAATTTATAGATTGCTTTGGGTAGTATACTCATTTTCACTATGTTGATTCTTCCGATCCATGAACATAGTATATTTCTCCATCTATTAGTGTCCTCTTTGATTTCTTTCACCAGCGTTTTATAGTTTTCAATATATAGGTCTTTAGTTTCTTTAGGTAGATATATTCCTAAGTATTTAATTCTTTTCGTTGCAATGGTGAATGGAATTGTTTCCTTAATTTCTCTATTTTCTCATTATTAGTGTATAGGAATGCAGAATTGAAAGAGACACATGTACCCCAATGTTCATCGCAGCACTGTTTATAATAGCCAGGACATGGAAGCAACCTAGATGTCCATCAGCAGATGAATGGATAAGAAAGCTGTGGTACATATACACAGTGGAGTATTACTCAGCCAGTAAAAAGAATACATTTGAATTAGTTCTAATGAGGTGGTTGAAACTGGAGCCTATTATACAGAGTGAAGTAAGCCAGAAAGAAAAACACCAATACAGTATACTAACGCATGTATACGGAATTTAGAAAGATGGTAACGATAACCCTGTATGCGAGATAGCCAAAGAGACACAGATGTATAGAACACTCTTTTGGACTCTGTGGGAGAGGGAGAGGGTGGGATGATTTGGGAGAATGGCATTGAGACAGGTATAATATCATATATGAAACGAATTGCCAGTCCAGGTTCGATGCAGGATACAGGATGCTTGGGACTGGTGCACTGGGATGACCCAGAGGGATGGTACGGGGAGGGAGGTAGGAGGGGGGTTCAGGATGGGGAACATGTGTACACCCGTGGCAGATTCATGTTCAGTTCAGTTCAGTCGCTCAGTCGTGTCCGACTCTTTGCAACCCCATGAATCGCAGCACACCAGGCCTCCCTGTCCATCACCAACTCCTGGAGTTCACTCAGACTCACGTCCATCGAGTCAGTGATGCCATCCAGCCATCTCATCCTCTGTCGTCCCCTTCTCCTCCTGCCCCCAATCCTTCCAAGCATCAGAGACTTTTCCAGTGAGTCAATTCTTCACATGAGGTGGCCAAAGTACTGGAGTTTCAGCTTTAGCATCATTCCTTCCAAAGAAATCCCAGGGCTGATCTCCTTCAGAATGGACTGGTTGGATCTCCTTGCAGTCCAAGGGACTCTCAAGAGTCTTCTCCAACACCACAGTTCAAAAGCATCAATTCTTCAGCGCTCAGCCTTCTTCATGGTCCAACTCTCACATCCATACATGACCACAGGAAAAACCATAGCCTTGACTAGACAAACCTTTGTTGGCAAAGTAATGTCTCTGCTTTTCAGTATGCTATCTAGGTTGATGTATGGCAAAACCAATACAATATTGTAAAGTAATTAGCCTCCAATTAAATAAATTTATATTAAAAAAAAAAAAAGCACATGCTCAAAAGAGAAGGTGTATTGTGTCACCTGAAAGAGAGGGTCCTGTTTTACACCATGGGGACGTGGAGTCAGGTTTGTCAGGAGAACGCTCCACTCGCCTTTGGCAGGAAAGTCCTGGGACAGAGAGCAGCTGGGATCAGACGTTCAAGGGGCTCATGCGTTGTCCCACCAGCCTTGGTGATGGGCCAGCAAATACCACGAAAGTAGAACCAGGCAGTTTGGTGGTGAGACGAGCAAGAGGTGGCAGCGGGGGAGGTGGAGTAACCATCTGCCCCCACCCTGAACGTCGTCCCAGAGGGTCTCCACCCACAGACTCCCAGGTCTGGGATGCCCGGAGGCTCCCGAGCTGCCCCGTGGCGGTGCCGTGTCTTTCGAACCGCTGATTCATAATAAGAGCATCATGCCTGAATAGTCAGTGGGGAAGATGACAAGGTTTGGAAAACATTCATTGTCAGACGGCATCAAAAGAGTTTCAGGATTGGAGGTAGACGGAGCCCTCCCCAAGCATGAAGAAGGCAGGGGTCTGTGTACATGAAACCTCTTAGACGCCTCCTGTCAAGAAATAGAGCTCAGCCCATGTGTAACCCCCTGAACTCTCACGGTGCCCTTCCTGGATGTCGTCCCACCACCTGGCACGTCAGTTGTCTGTACATGGCACTTTTGCAAGAATAATATTTACTGGGATTTTTTTTTTTTACTTTAAGGGATATCCTTGTTCATTGTAATTCAGAAAAACAACCACCAAAACAAGTATAAATAAAATAAGTGTCCTAGAATCTCATTAGTATCAGTAATAATTTGATGTCATTTCTTCCAACCTTTGTTCTGTGCTCTGATTAGGCCTTTCCTATTGTACAATTTTGTATGTTACTGGTTTCACTTAAGATTTCCAAAGTCAATAACTATTCCTCAAAAACTTCATTTCTAGTGGCTGTATAATACGCTGACATTTGGCCACACAGAAATACATTTGGCTATTCCTTTGACACCTGCTGACTTACTTCCAGTTTTCCCCAGTTATAAACGGTTGGAATAACATGGAGGTCTGACTTTCTGACTTTTTTCTTGGGAGAGTCAAGAATCAAGAGATATAAATTTTTAAATTTTTTAAAATTGAAGCATAGTTAATTTACAGTGTTGTGTTAGTTTCAGGTATGTAGCAAAGTGATTCAGTTATACATATATATATATTCTTTTCAGATTCTTTTCCATTATAGGTTATTATAAGATACTGCATATAGTTCCTATATACAATATACAGTAGGTCTTTGTTGGTTATCTATTTTATATACAGTAGTGTGTATATATTAATCCCAAAGTCATAATTTATCCCTTCCCCAATTTCCCCTTTTGTATTCCTAAATTTTCTACGTCTGTGAGTCTGTTTCTGTTTTATAAATAAGTTCATTTGTATCTTTTTTTAGATTCCACACATAAATGATAGCGTATATTTGTCTTTCTCTGACTTCACTTAGAATGGTAATCTCTAGATCCACCCATGTTGCTGCAAATGGAATTATTTTAGTTTTATGGCTGAGTAATATTCCATGGTATATACGTACCATCTTTTTTATCCATCTATCTGTTGATGGACCCTTAGTTTACTTCCATGCGGATATTGTGACTATTGCTGGCATGACCATTGGGGTACCTGTATCTTTTCGAATTAGAATTTTTCGTCTTTTCAGGATATATGCCCAGGAATGGGATTGCTGGATCACTCGCTGGTTCTGTTTTTAGTTTTTTAGGGAACCGTCATCCTATTCTCCATAGTGGCTGCACCAACTTGCATTCCCACCAAGAGTGTAGGAGGCTTCCCTTTTCTCCACACCTCTACAGCATTTGTTATTTGTAAACTTTTTAGTGATGGGTGGTACTTCACTGTGGTTTTAATGTACATTTTTTCTATTAGCAACATTGAGGATCTTTTCATGTCCCTGTTGGCCATCTGGCTGTCTTCTTTGGAGAAATGTCTATTTAGATCTTCTGCTCATTTAGGGGGCTTTCTGATGGGATTATTTGTTCTTTTTTTTATATTAAGCTGTATGAATTTATATATTTTGGAATTAATCGCTCGTGGGTCACTTCATTTGCAAATGTTTCCTCCCAGTTTGCAGGGTTTATGGTTTAAGGGACATGAATTGTTAAGGCTTTCTGGAAAGATTAATTGATATGTGTTTGTGAGCATGGTCACCATCAATGAATTTTATTCTATTACAACACCCTTGTAGTTTGACACCTGGAACTTTTAGTCTGCACATCTTTGATGATTGATATCTGAGGACTTTTTTGGTGCCTTTGAAGCCACTTGTCTTTCTTCTGGACAAGCCATTTGTCCATCTGTTCATGGAAATGTCCATCTATTTGACTTGAATCTGAAGCACATGAAAATGGTCTTTAAAGAGGCCAAGTTGAATCTGTAATTGTGTCCATGTGTCTATACACTTCAGCCTGGGTAAATTGTGACTTGCTCCCAAACAGTGTATGCTAGATCACTGACACTTTTCTATATGTAATAATAGCTTTTGAAGGGGAATAAAAACAATAAATTCATGGCGAGGTTTTATCAACGTATTTTATTCAACTTATGAAAATCATCTTCTTTCTTTCCCATCAGGTACCAGTGCCCCGCAGGCTGCCTGCACAGTGGAGCAAAGATCTTTGGGACTCTCTTTTATGAAAGTGTAAGTATGGCCAGAGCTTCTTTAAATGGCTGGCGTGGACTCCTGTCTCTGTGTTAAAAGCAGGTGGCTGGTTTTCAGGTGAACAGATTTTCTTTTTGCTCAGTAGTCAAACCCCCCTCTTAGCTGAGGCTAATAGGCATAGCTGATCCATGCCTATTTCTGGGGTCACAGATTTGTGAAGCCACTTTCGGAAATGGGGGCTGACCCCTGAGCCGATCAGTCTCTATGTTAGCCCCAGCGTTAATATGCTCCACTGGAGGGGGAGAAAGGGCTGTTTGTCACTGTTCTTAGTTTGTAAAGCAACACAGATGAGTTTTTAAAGATAAGCAACCCCAGAAACAAAGACGTGTTATAGAGCGAGGTCGGAGTCAGCAGTGGGGTGAGCCTTGGCCCGGCTTTTTGGCTTTTTGTGGGTTGAGGACAAACATCTTGTGTGTTCCTGGAAATGATTGCTGACAAAGGTGAATTCAGATGTACTTACATTCCGGCCCCGCCCTGCAGGCGTCCAGCATCTGCCGGGCCGCCATTCACTATGGGATCCTGGACGACAGGGGAGGCTTGGTGGACGTCACTAGGAATGGGAAGGTTCCCTTTTTTGTCAAGTCAGAGAGAAACGGCGTGCAATCTCTGAGGTAAATATTCTGTGATCAGGGCTCCTGAAAACTTCTTTTCTGATTGTGAGAGTATTGTTGAAACCTTGGGAAGTTCTGGACCATATAAAGAAGTGGGAAATAATACAGATGACAATGCTATAACTCAGAAATCACCCCTATAAGCTGTTTAGCGTATTTTATTCCACTGGGTTTCTGTGTGTGTGTCTAATGTGTTGAGCTTCTTGTTTGTATGTTTGCTTGTTTTTGTAGCTTTGAGGAAAGTTTATTCCATATTTGAAAGTTAATACTGCTCTTAATTATGAAATGTACATATAGCCATTAAGATATAGAAAAACAAATAAGGAAATATTGACCCCTTCTTTCCCACTTGCTCGAGATAGTCTCGGTACACAACCTTCGAAAGTGTATAGTCTTGCAGTCTGACGTGAGTTCTGAATCCTGCTTTTTCTCCCTTGCTTGTCACTGAGACCTTTTCCAACACCTCAGTAATGACTGATAGTATCTTTGAGTTTGCAGGCTAATTGTTCACTGGCATTCCCTACATACCCCCCTACCCCCGAGAATGAAGCTTTTCATTTTTTAAAAATACCTACTTGTGTTTGCAAGGTGCTTTTCACATAAGGTATGTGGATGGGTCACAAGGCAGACCATCCTTGCCGTCCTGACTTTTGGGGGATGGAGGGGGCATGGAGACCAGCAGGAGGCCGTGTCTTCATCTGTCCATGGCACCTGAGGCATAAGGTGACCAGGAGATGGTGGAACCCACTGCAGGCTCTGGGGTCAAACGGACCCAGCTCTGCCTCCTCCCCGTCTGTTAGCCATTAGGCTAACACAAATTTGTTTTCATACTTTGATAATGATATTAATAATACATGACTTCCTTTTAATCTTTTAAATGTATCATATGCATTTAAAAAGCATTGTTCTGAGGGGGCATCCAAAGGCTTTACCAGGCCTCTAGAGGGATCCTTGGCACAAAGAAGGTTAATGAGCCCTGTTCTAGAATGTTCTCAGTCTAGACCTTGCTCTGGAATGTCCTAAGGGCTTTCAGGGTGATGGGAAACAAGTAGGAAGATATGAAATTGAGGTGGAAATAAACTAAGT
The DNA here is from genome assembly GCF_055505025.1 of Bos grunniens. Taxonomy (NCBI): domain Eukaryota; kingdom Metazoa; phylum Chordata; class Mammalia; order Artiodactyla; family Bovidae; genus Bos; species Bos grunniens. The sequence goes on from NC_141182.1 coordinate 11,154,205, forward strand.
ACAGTAACAAGGGTGCATGTTTAGAAGCAGTTCTGTTTTGTATTCACCTAATGCTTCCTTTTACAGCAAATACAAGGCTTCCAGCTCATTCACGGTGTCAAAAGTAAAAGGTAAGCTGGACAGTCTTCTCTTATATGACCACAATCCACAGGTTACCCTGGAATTTTGTTCCCCTTAGTTACTGATTTAATGGATATCATAACTGTTGATACTGCTTTTCTCAGCATTGCCACAATATTGAAGAGGTTCCTGAGAAGGATTCCTTAGCTAGTTTCTAAACATATCTGAACTTGGCATTGGCCCTAGATGGCTAAGGCTGAAACACAGGCCCGAGTTCCCAGCTGACTATCACAGAAAGACTATCGCCTGGGTCTAGAGTAGCTAACAGGCTTCATAGGCAGTATTGATTTCTACTGAGTGGTAGTGGCTACCTGGAACATTGTGTTGAGAAGGATTCTGAGGTCCAGTTCTGTGCTCAGCAGAAAACGGAGCTGGAGAGGTTAGTCATGTCTGCCACAGAGGAGAGAGTGAAACCTGGGGAAGGACGTGGCCTATATCTGCTGTATCTCGTCCAGCTTTGTACCTGACCTGTGGCTTGTTCCTTTGGCAGGGCGGCATGTGACCATGGGAGAGCAGGCTGTAATCAGAACTGGGGTTGGATTTGTAGTTGCCCAGACTGGGCACTTGCCTGGAGGGGCTCAAGCAGGCAGGGGTGCATGGGCACCACCAGCCTTCCCCTCCCTGCTGGGAAGCTGCCCGCCTACCCTCTCTTCCTTTGGGAAAGCCATGCTTGTCATTTGGCCTGGATGCCAGACACGTTGTTCAGTCGTTCAGTCGTGTCCAACTCTTTGTGACCCCATGGACTGCAGCACGCTAGGCCTTCTTGGCCTCCACTGTCTCCTGGAGTTTACTCAAACTCATATCCACTGAGTTGGTGATGCCATCCAGCCATTTCATGCTCTCTCGTCCCCTTCTCCTCCTGGATACCTGACTACCTGGTTAGATATCTTTATAAAAATATGTACCATATTTTTATAAATTTTAAAAATTTTACCACATTACAAAATTAATACCTATTTATTCCAGATAATTTAAAAATATGGAGAATCAGTAGGGAAAAAAGAAAAAAGAAGACCTAAATTCCACCACTCAGAGATAATTACTCTGAACATTTTGGTGGATTTCTATAGAGTTTATTTTCTCTCTTCATTGAGTATATACTTTGGTAATATATACACTGATATGTTCTTAAAAATTGAAATTGGTAGCCTGATTTAGTTTTTGAATAATAATATACCAAGAGTATACTTCTATACCTTCAAGTGGACTTCTGAACCTAATTTTAATGGTCTCCCCAGCATCCCATTGTGTAACAGACCCTTGTTGGACCTCTGCACAGACCCCTGCCCATCTAGATGATAGGCTCTGCTAGAGGCAGGCAAACTACAACCTTCAAGGCCAAACCCTGCCTGCCATCTGTTTTGTAAATAAAGTTTTATTGGCATGGAGCCATGCCTATTCATTTCTGTGTTGCCTAAGAATGGTTTTTCAACAGTATGTGAACTGTGAACTTCCAGATGTTCAAGCTGGTTTTAGAAAAGGCAGAGGAACCAGAGATCAAATTGCCAACATCTGTTGGATTATCAAAAAAGCAAGAGAGTTCCAGAAAAACATCTATTTCTGCTTTATTGACTATGCCAAAGCCTTTGACTGTGTGAATCACCACAAACTGTGGAAAATTCTGAAAGAGATGGGAATCCCAGACCACCTGACCTGCCTCTTGAGAAATCTGTATGCAGGTCAGGAAGCAACAGTTAGAACTGGACATGGAACAACAGTCTGGTTCCAAATAGAAAAAGGAGTATGTCAAGGCTGTATACTGTCACCCTGCTTATTTAACTTATATGCAGAGTACATCATGAGAAATGCGGAGCTGGAAGAAGCACAAGCTGGAATCAAGATTGCCGGGAGAAATATCAATAACCTCAGATACACAGATGACGCTACCCTGCATTTAGTGAAGAAGAACTAAAGAGCCTCTTGATGAAAGTGAAAGAGGAGAGTGAAAAAGTTGGCTTAAAGCTCAACATTCAGAAAACTAAGATCATGACATCTAGTCCCATCAATCACTTCATGGCAAATAGATGGGAAAACAATGGAAACAGTGTTAGACTTTATTTTTTCTGGCTCCAAAATCACTGCAGATGGTGATTGCAGCCATGAAATTAAAAGACGCTTACTCCTTGGAAGAAAAGTTATAACCAACCTAGATAGCATATTAAAAAGCAGAGACGTTACGTTGCCAACAAAGGTCCATCTAGTCAAAGCTATGGTTTTTCCAGTAGTCATGTATGGATGTGAGAGTTGGACCATGAAGAAAGCTGAGGGCGGAAGAATTGATGCTTTTGAACTGTGGTGTTGGAGAAGACTCTTGAGAGTCCCTTGGACTGCAAGGAGATCCAACCAGTCCATCCTAAAGGAAATCAGTCCTGAATATTCATTGGAAGAACTGATGCTGAAGCTGAAACTCTAATACCTGTTGCGAAGAACCAACTCCTTGGAAAAGACCCTGATGCTGGGAAAGATTGAAGGTGGGAGGAGAAAGGGATGACAGAGGATGACATCACTGACTCAATGGACATGAGTTTGAGTAAACTCTGGGAGTTGGTGATGGACAGGGAGGCCTGGCGTGCTGCAATTCATGGGGTTGCAAAGAGTCGGACACGACTGAGCAACTGAACTGAACTGAAGGCTGGTTTCTATTACAACAGCAGAGTAGAGTGGTTATAACACAGACCATAGGGCTCAGGGAGCTGGAAATATTTACTCTGACTCTTTAAGAAAGAGTTTGCTGAGGCCTGGACTGAACAAGGACAGGCTGTTAGAGACCACAGGTATTCAGTATTAGAAGTACTTCCTTAGACACAGCATTTGACCTTGAAGGAGTCACCTACCCCTCAGGAAGGGTTTGAGCAATGAGCTGAGGCTGGGAATCAAAAACCAGACCTTCAGCCTGTCCTGTGCAGCCTCAGGGGGTCTCTTAGCTCTTTTGGACCTCAGTTTCCTCGTATACGTAATTAGAACAATACCTTCCATGAGGATCCAGCGTGATAAGGTAGAGGGAAAGACTTCAAAGTAGAAAAGCACAATGCTGGCCCCACAGAGAAACTGGTAAGTGTGATGACCTTTGACCTGTAGACACACTTGGGCTGTGAGTTTTGTCTCATTCCTTGAGTGGCCCTGGGGGAGGAGTTGGGAGCACTGGGGCCTGGTGCCTGCTGGGTGCTCACCCTGGCTCTCATCCGAGTTCAGAGGCCCTAGTAGCCCCCAGGACCAGCAGCCCCTTTCAGTCTGGAAGCCTGAGGCTCAGGCCCGCCCATGACCTGTTGCTCCCATTCACAGTGCAAGACCTGGACTGCTACACCACCGTGGCCCAGCTCTGCCCGTACGAGAAGCCGGGGACACACTGCCCAAGGTAAGGCTCCCTGGCATCTGGATTTGCAAACACGGGGTCTGGGCTGCGGGGTGGGTAGGGTGGTCAGCGCACGCAGCCACGCACGGCTGAGTTCTAGACGCGGCCCTGGCATGTGTCCACCTAGGAAGTCATTTGCTTTGTGGTCTGAGTCAAGGGCCCACCCAACTTCTCCCTGAGACCGCTCATTCTCAGCCCTGGCTGCACACTGGACTTGCCGCAGAGGCATTAAAAGGACGAATCCCGATCTCCAGGGGTGGCCCAGGAGGGCATCGCATCTTTGGAGGCTTCTGCATGAGTCCCTTGTGCAGCCCAGTGCCTGCAGCCCGCCATGAGGGACTTACCTGAGAAGGTGATTTGCCCTGCTCACTGTCGCATCCACTAGCAGGAGAGAGTATGTGCTTAGTTGCTCAGCCGTATCTGACTCTTGCGACCCCGTAGACTGTAGCCCGCCAGGCTCTTCTGTCCATGGCAAGAATATTGGAGTGGGTTGCCGTGTCCTCCTCCAGGGGATTCTTCCCAACCCAGGGATCAAACCCAGGTCTCCCGCTTTGCAGGCGGATTCTTTACCATCTGAGCCACCAGGGAAGCAGAAGAGAGTATTTGACTTCATTTGCTGCTAAGCTCTTCCCAGGCCCCAAGACAGACCTCAGGACCTGTCATTCTTGACCCCTTAGATCAGCTGAGAACTCTGGAAGCTGGTTGACACTGGTCCCCTTGGAATCTGCTCTTTGATTCTTATATTTGATCTGTGATATTTTCTGTGGGTCACTTTAGAACAAGCTTGTTAAAATCCAGCTTTTTGGAGGTAAAACTTACACACAGTGAAGTCCACCAGTAATAAGCATACAGGTGGGTGTGTTTTGAACAGTGTGCACCACAGTCCCGATAGAGGACGTTTTCATCACCGCAGCAGGTTCCCTTGTAGTCCGTTCCCCTCCCTCCGCCCTCTCCTGTATCCCTTCCAGCCCCTGATCAGCTTCCTGTCCCTACAGTCGTGCCTTTTCTGAAATCTCATGTACATGGAGCCATCACAGCAGAGACTTGGGTGTCTGGCTTCTTTCACTCCACACGATGCTTTGCAATTCACCTGTGTCCTAGAGCCAACGGGTGATTTGTTTCTTCTTTCACATTGCCGAGTGGTGGTCCACTCTGTGGATGTACCACAGTTTGTCTAAGGAGTGAGTTTTATACACATCTGCCTGAACCTTACTTGGCTGGTTTTTGGAAGATGGTGCGTCATAACTAAAGAAGAGGTGCCTCTGAAGTACCTATTAGACCCTCTCAGAAGATGGGGATGTAGCACCCCCTGAGCCCTTCTCCTGGCCTGGAGGCCTGTGGGTTCTCCAAGGGGAAGACTGACCTTAAAACCAACAGGTGAGGGACTTCCCTGGTGGTCCAGTGGTTAGGACTCCTGCTTCCATGGCAATGAGCACGGGTTTGATCCCTTGTTGGAGAACCAAGATCTTGCATGCTGGGTGCAGCGGACCCCCCAAAACCTAGCAGGCGGAGACCCCGAGGGTGAGCAGGAGGAACCCCGGGAGGGTGCTGACGAGGGAGAGGGGGCTGGACTGGGCCCCAGACTCCTCCCCTTGGCTACTCACGTTCCCCTTGGGGCTTTCTCACTGCCACTGCCACCTCCACCACCACGCTGACCTGCCCTGAATGTTCAAGGGAAAACGTCCCTTTAATATTTCCCCGCATGTTAAAGAGAAGCAGAAGGAAGTAATTTCAGAAAGTACAAACAAAAAGAAAAACTTGACATACTACAAGTATCCAGAATGTTTCTGACCTCTCATTCTAGAAGCAGGAAAGAACATTCTTACCCAGATTCTCTTTTTTTTTTTTCTGTTTAAATCTCAGACACATCCTTGTTCTCTCTGCCCACTCTGCCCCTTCGCCCCAAAGGACCCTTTCCACTTCCCGGTCGCTCTGCCTGGCTCTCTTCCCCTTCGGCATCCTGCCTGTCTCTGGGCCAGAGGGCTTCCGGCTGCCTTTTTGGTTTCTTGGTCCCTGGGCTCCAGCCCATGTGTGCCTGTGGCAGATGAAGACAAAAGACCTTTTCTTAAGTCAAGCTTGTGCTCTTTCTTGGTTTGAGAGGCTCCAGTTTGAGGCACTGTCCTCATCCCCTGTGGCAGGGATGTGGTGACTGACATAGCAGTGAGCAAACCCTTCCTGCCCCAGGTTATCAGTGTTCCCTCCCTGGAATATTCTGTGACTCACAGAGGTGAGCACCCCCACCCTTTCCTCATCCAAAACAGGGCAGTGGCCTTAAAAAAAAAATCTATTGATTACAATCTCTATAAGGTACCCGCAGTGTGAACCGGCAAACACCCAAGAATGGGAGATACAACCCCTTACAATTGCATACTCACCTCTGCTAGATTTTTGTTTCATTTCACCTCATTGTTTGTGCATGTCTTTTAATATGAAGAGCTTTTTTAAAAAAAATTTTATTGCAGTGTAGTTGATTTACAATGTCGGCTTAGTTTCAGGTGTACAGCAAAATGAATCAGTTATGTAATCAGCTATTGCTGTTGCTCAGTAGTGTTAGGCTCTGTGACTCCATGGGCTGCAGCATGCCAAGCTTCCCTGTCCTTCACCGTCTTCTGGAGTTGGCTCCAACTCATGTCCATTGAGTCGGTGATGCCATCCAGCCACCTCATCCTGTCACCCCCTTCTCCTCCTGCCCTCCATCTTTCCATCTATATCTACTCTTTGAGATTCTCTTTCCTTAGTCATTACAGAGTACTGAGTATAGTTGCTCGTGCTATACAGTAGTATAGAGTGGGATCTTACAGTAGGTCTATTTTATATATAGTAGTGTGTATATGTCAATAAAATTCTACATGTGCTTTTAAGAAAAGGAAAAATATCTTTTATCACTGCTAGGGCGAGAGAGGTATATATGTATTTTTTCTTAAAGAGTAGACTGTGGTAATAATTGCCTTTCATCTAAGTACTAAATCTTGATGAGCAAATAGAGGGCCAGCTGCTTTTCTCAAGAAGTTTTGTTTTCTGCCGATGATAACCATTCCCTAAATGCTTCTTGTTTTCCAGAGTTCGCTGTCCAGCGCACTGCAAAGACGAGCCATCCTATTGGGCTCCCGTGTTTGGAAGCAACATCTATGCAGACGTGAGTATTCTGGCCTTATCGGTGACCGCCTCACAGAAACCACGTCCCAGGGTCTGGACATCAGAAACTTAAAATCTCATTCCTGTGCCTCTAGATAAATTTATACCATCCATTTCTGCTACCAGTGCTCTAGTTTCTGCATTTTCAGAAGTATTTGTGCTTCCACCAATGTGTGCTGATGAACGCAGACATGGGTGTGCCTCCTCTTACCCAGACAGCTTCAGAGTTTGGTGAACTGACTCCTGCTCCCTCACTGACAAGCTCTTCTCATGTGAAGGCTGCCATGCATCACATACTGCACTCCCCCAGATACTTAATAACCTTTCTGGCTCTCCTGATGCTTGTGCAGCTGTTGGTCTTCTCTACTCATTGCATTTCTTTTTGGCTATGTACATACACTGAGCTAAAAGCACACAGAAGAAAATGCAAACTCCCACCAATTTGCCTCCTGTGATAACCACTCTTATTATATTCCACTTTTCCATCCTAACTTTAGCAAGGAAACTTTAGCTTGGTTGTTTTTTAAGTTTTATTGAAATATAGTTGATTTACAGAGTTGTGTTAATTTCTACTGTACAGAAAAGTGACTCAGTTACACATACATATTCTTTTTCATACTCTTTTCTATTCTGGTTTGTCACAGGATGGTGAATATGGTTCTCTGTGCTCCAGAGTAGGCCCTTGTTGTTTATCCATCTTACAGATAAGAGTCTGCAGGTGTGGCTCCTACAGAACAAGGTCTCTCCCTCCTGTGATCCAGGGTTTAGGGACACGGTGACCCAGGAGATGTGAATACGGTCACAGCTCTGCCCGGCAGGCTCTGTGATCTTCTTGACCAAGCCATTCACCTCTGTGTAGAATGAGCCAGGGCTGGGGTTTTCTAGTTCGGGGAATCCTCCAGATCTGAAAGTCCATGAGTAGATCAGCTTCACTCAACCCCAGCTAATGTTTTTGCTCAGCTTTCCTCATCTTCATTTCTGTAGTTCCCCTGCATCCACTATCGCCACCCCCACCTTTGCCTCCATCTGCCTTCATTTATTCTGGACTCCTGTAGTGTGAGCTCACTGAGTTCTATAAAGTCAAAGCAAACTTCATGACTGACCTCCCCCCACTCCTCATCTTTTTTTCCTCTCCTCTTTAAATGAGCCTTTTTTTTTTTTTTTCTCCTTGAAAGGTGCTTAGCTAAAATGGAGCTCTACAAGTTTAATGAGGGAATAAAACAATGTGAATCAATTGTTATACCAAATATTTAAGCCAAAACCTGCTACTGAAAGACAAAGTCTTTGATTTTCAAGTGCTTTAAATATAAAAGGACGAGCAAGATGATTCTAGTAAAGTACAAAAAGACAAATAGATAAAGCTGGAGTGGCAATATTGCTATCTGATAAAGTGGAATTTAAACATACTGAATGGGACGATACAATTCATTATGCAGTGGCACAAAAGGTACAATTAATGTAAATGTGAAATTCAAGTCCATGTGCTCCAAACAGTGTAGCAGCTAAACATATAAAGCAAAAAAAAAAAAAAAAAAGTTTAGAAATGCAAGGAAAACTTGATGAAATTTTAATAATAATATAAGGCTACATTTTACTTTGTTATAGGTTCTTAAAAACATCATCACTAGGTATTGTTACTCCCATCTTACAGAGACGGACAGGGAGGCTCAGAATAACCTGCCCCAGATCACGCCACTGGCAGTGGCAAAGGCGAGATGCAGATGAGGGCGTGTCTTGTCTTTGGGTCTGTTCTGCCTGCATGAATATTGCTGCACTTCTGAATACACAGGTGTGAACAGGCCTGTGTGAAAACCTGTATTCAGTCTCTAAGTTATTCACTAGGATTTTGAGCTTTTGACATCACTGTGCCGGTGCCCATGACAGGGCTTGGCGTATAGTAATTGTTCAATTAATGTTTGTTAAAAGAATAAGTAGATAAAAATACTGCAGTAGTCAATGCCTAAACATCTCTTGAGAAAATTTTTTAAAAAAGGAAGGAAGGAAGGGAGAAAGAAAGAGAAAACTAACCCCGTTTCAGAGGCTCTTTTCTGGCCTCGGTTTCTAGGTCACTCTGTATTCTGGGAAATGATGATGCCCCTGGAAAATGTCTGTTTAGCTAAGAGATTTATTTTGGGAGAGTTGTCTCCAGGCCTTTGAAGGACCCAACAGTGCCTCCCTCGGCGAGCGTTCCTTGGCAGACCCCGCACTTTGTGGTGAGCTGCAGGCAGGGGGAGCACCAGGGTACAGCCTGTGAACCACGTCTGGGTCAGAAGATGCAAAAACTCAAGCCCTGGCTGTGACATTAAACAGGCCTGGGATGGTGGATGAGCCTTGCCCTGTTCTGAACCTCAGTTTTCTGATCTGTCCCATCTCCCTCTGTGGCTCCTTGAGTTCTCACACTCGTGCGTGCACCAGAATCCCCAGAGGGCTTGTTCAGACAGAGTTCCGGGTCCCACCCCCACCGCGTTTCAGACTCGGGGGTCTGGGGCAGAGCCAGGGAATCTGCATTTCTAGCAAGTTCCCTGGTGGTGCTGATGCTGCTGGTCTGAGATGGCACTTCAAGGACCCCTCGGTTGGAGATGACAGTCCTGTGGGAATTTTCGATAATGGTGATGGTAAGAGCAATGATTATGGTGGTGTTTGTTTTGTTACCTGACATCTGTTGAGCACTTGCTGTGTGCAGGCCTGCATTTAGCCTGTGATCTTTACATAATCACCTCGCTAGCCCCTCTCGGGGTCTTATTGAACCCTGTGGAATAGTGTGCAGCTTGCCGGCTCTGAGCAGCAGTCCTGACTCTGCTGTTTGCCAGCCCAGTGATTTGGGGCAAGTCTTTAAACCTCTGTTAAGAGGGAATAATAGTGGTGGTGGTGATGATGACATAATAATAATGATGACGATGATGATACTGTGTAGGTTACTGGGAGTTACTGTATCAATCACTTGAAACACTCAGAACTTGGCCTGTAGTGATAAATGCTCAGAAAGATTACCTATGATGATCCCTGCTTTATGTTGAGAAGATAGAGCCTCTGAGGGTTAAAATAGGTCATCCAAGGCCACCCAGCCAACCAGTGGTGGGGGCAGGGGTGCTGAGACCAGATCTCTGTTGATAGTGCTTGTGAATAAGTATCCAGATACCGGTGTTGCCAATATGTTGGTGTTGGAGAAGACTCTTGAGTGTCCGTTGGACAGCAAGGAGATCAAACCACTCAATCCTAAAGGAAATCAACCCTGAATATTCATTGGAAGGACTGATGCTGAAGCTGAAGCTCCAGTATTTTGGCCATCTGATGTGAAGAGTCGACTCACTGGAAAAGACCCTGATGTTGGGAAAGGTTGAGGGCAGGAGGAGAAGGGGACGACAGAGGATGGGATGGTTGGATGCATCACTGGCTCAAAGGATATGAGTTTGAGCAAACTCTGGGAGATGATGAAGGACAGGGAAGCCTGGCCTGCTGCAGTCCGTGGGGTCGCAGAGTCGGACACAACTGAGTGACTGAACAACAACGAAGTTGGTGTTGCCTCGGGTCTTGAGGAGAGAAAGCAGATACCTTGTACCTTTGGGGAAGCAGAGGTGAGAGGAGACGTGTGGGAGGAGGAAGCGGAGGAGAGTGTTTGTCTGCCATCAGCAGTGGAAGGCGTGTGCAGTGATCACCAGCCCATGCAGTGAGGAGGATGAGGTCCTGGGTGTGAGGGTCCCATGCCTGCTGTTATCGTGGGAACTTCTGTACCGCTGGTGCCCAGACACCCTCGGGGGCCGGGGCAGAGGACCGTCCCAGAGGCCCCAACACCGGAGCACCTGGCCTCTTGGCAGCTGTGGTCAGAGGATATGCCTCCTGGGCAGGCCCTGGGTCTGGTCACTCATAGAGTGTGAGCAATACAGAGAGGGAGACGGAAGAACCCCCAGTCCTGCCCACCGGCGTACAGTGAGCCCCAGCTCAGCCCTGCAAACAGCAAACGTAGGAGGATTCCACAACGATCATTTCCTTCGTAGAGTCTCCCTGCCTCTCTTTGAGACGGAGCAGACTTATTGCTTGTTAATCTTCTAGGGACACAAACCCTTCTGAGAACTGGAAAGTTGTGGATCCTTCCTCCGAGGAGGTGGGGGTGGAGAAGGCTTCTTTGTATTGATAAAGTTGACCAACCATCCCAGTTTGCCTGGGATGCTGGGTTTCCCAGGCTCAGTGCTAAAACCTCGAAAGTTCTTGCCAACACTCTAGGCCCACAGAGTTCTGCCTGCAGCCTCAGGGCCTCGCAGATGTCCCGGAGCCTGCTTCAGGCTAAGGAATCCGGCCCTTATCTGTTTAATGTATGAACTGAAGACAAGATATGTTCACGCAGGATTAGAAAAACTGGCCTTCAGCGCCTCAGGTCAGTCAGTGGCGGGAAGCAAGAAATCCAGTTCTCTCGTCGTTAGTGTGAGGGTGCCAGTCGGCTCTGAGACTCTCCAGCTTTTAACAGCAATATTAACTTCCCAGGGAGCGGGCAGGGCGGGGCCTTCTATCGTGAGTGTTTTCCCTTCTTCTGCAAAACCAGCAGCTTGTTTGGAATAGCCTGGATTTGGAAGGGACATGGCAGGAGCTGGCAGTCTGCAGGGATGTTGGGTCTTTCTCTCTGCCTCTGACCCTCCAGTCTACCTCTTGCAAGGACCCTTGGAATTCCACTGGACCCACTGGGGTAATTTAGGACCCTCTCGTCTCGAGGTCCCTAGCTTTGTCACGTCTTCAGAGTCTTTGTGCTGTGTCAGGTCACGTGCCCACATGTTTCAGGAATGAGGGTGGGCATCTTCAGTGGGCATTTCCGTTATTCTGCTGACCACAGAGGCTCAGACTTGACCCTTCGCCTGATCTTGTTTGGAATTGCTACTAAACCATGAAGTGTCTTCAGGGCCTTGGCAATGTTGTCCAGTCTCACTGAGCCTGTGTTTCTGGACTATAAAATGGGAGTAACGTAGTCACCCATCTCACTGGAAGATGAAATGAGATGACAAGCAAAAGCAGCCCAGGGCTGGTATTCAGTAAGCTTAGTCGCCATCAGCTCTGCTCGCCGTGGGAGCCTGTCGACTCCACAGGTGGGCCGGCCCCCCTCGTGCCTGCAGCCCTGGCTGCACCTGGCAAACACAGCCTCAGGCTTCACCCCAGAGCAGCCAAATCTGTGGAATCAGGGGGCATAGGAAGGGCATCACCAGGTAAAGACCACAGCTGCAGTGAGGGTGGAGGCTCGCTGCCAAGGCCAGCGTCGGAGTCCAGCACAGGCTGGATAAAGGACCGCAGAAGGGTGTTACTTTGAGTCGGCCTCAGCATCACCTGGCCCTCACCTGAGGGGATGGTTCTGAGTCTGTAGGTACGTCAGGGTGAGCTCCAGGAGCCTGCATCTTTCACAAGCACTGGCCTCCCCAGCCCTGAATGAGTCTCCCCAGCTTTGAGAAACGTTGATTAATTACTCTCAGACAACCCAGTCTGAAGAGCGTTTTTCTACTGGATAAGTCAAGACCCTAATGGAAGTTGAACCCGACGATTGTCCTACCCAGGGATTGGATGACTCAATGACTTTAGAAAACAGCGTCTCCTGCCCTTGCTTGAAACAGGGGCTTGTGTGGCACCTGGAGTGAACCCAGATGCCCCAACGGCCCTCATGGCCCCAAGTGACTGGCCCCTGCTCACCTCCTCCCCCCTCTCCTGCTGCTTGCTGTCTGACTCACTGTGTTCCAGCCACCCTGGCCCCTTTTTCTATTCTTTGGATATGACAAGTTCACTGTGCTCCAGGGCCTTTGCACGGGCTGCTCCCTCTTCCTGGGACACTCCTCCCAGAGACGTCCCCATGCCTGTGGGAGTCTTCCCATATTAACTGTTCTAAAAGAGCCCCTTAATCTTATCTCATGATCAGGTTTTGTTTTCTTCGTGGGTGAGTTCCTCGTTTGTGTATTTGTTTGTCTGTCTCTCTTGACTCCGTGAAGGCAGAACCTTTATTTTGTTCCCCCCGAATCCTCTTGCATCTAGTACAGTGCCCGGCACATAGTAGGTGTTCAGAAAATATTTGTCAAAATAGGAACGAATGAGGGATGAGGCCAGGTCTCGCTGGAGAGGCCGCGGAGGAATTGAGGTAGTGATGGTTACTTCCTAGGGTTTGGTGGGGTCAACATCCTACCAACCAGCAAGCCAAGGCACGGTTGACCCCATGAGGGTGTGACTGAAGGCCTGACCTTCACACTAATCACAGCCCTCCTGCACTTTCAGACTTCCAGCATCTGTAAGACTGCCGTGCATGCAGGGGTCATCCGAAACGAGAGTGGGGGCTACGTGGACGTGATGCCCGTGGATAAAAAGAAGACCTACGTGGCCTCGCTCAGGAATGGAGTCCAGTCTGAAAGGTAGGGCTGCTTTCTTGGACACTCAACACCCAAGGCCTGTGGTGGCCGTTGGAGAAGGGCCACAGTCAGTGCCCTTTAATATAAAGCTTGGGCAGACTTGGCGCGTGTTCTCAGTAGAACACCCAGGACAAGCCTGTCCTTCTCTCTTCCTTTCTTTTTTCAAAATAAGAGCTTGTTTCTCTGCCCAGCGCATGTTTTTGTAGACAATTTAGAGGTGTCAGAAAAGCCCCAAGGAAAACCATCACCCATTTCCTCTCACCTGGGGGAGTTAGAGATCTTTGGTGTGCGTCCCCATGGTCCTTTTTTCGGAATGTATGTGTGCATGCCCCCCCGCCCCTCCCCTCAAAAGACAAAGGGATCAAGTTATAGTCACACAGCAGTTCTCTAGCTGCGTCACAATATAGCTGCATTCCGTTACCCAGCTAAGAGCCGAGTCTGGAGTGCAGCAGACCTAGGCTCTGCTCCTTCCCAACTTTGTGACCCAGAGCCGGTTGCCTGGTTTCTCAAGCCTCCGCTTTCTGGCCTGGAACGTGGGGAGAACTACAGTCCCCACCTCTGGGGGGTGTTGCAAGGCTGACGGGGCTGTTGCCCAGCTTTTCTGGCCAGGACACCAGCCACATTGGACTGGGGCCCACGCTGATGACCGCATTTACTTTAATCACCTCTTTGAAGTCCCCTTCTCCAAGTACAGTCACGTTCCGAGGGCAGCGGGGATTGGGAGGTCCACATGGGAACTTGGGGTGGGGGCGCACAAGCCAGCTAGCCCACTCCAGGGGAAATGATGAAGATGTTGTACTTGGGGGACCGCTTTGGAAAAGGCATATAGAGTCAAGGGTACAGACTGTGCCGGGCCCCGTGAAACCCAGGCTGTCGTGGCTCCCTGGCACTCTGCCACTGTCCGCACCCTCCCAGCCTCCTGGGGCGCTGCAAGGGCGGACCCTGCAGAATCAAATGACAGGGATCCTGGCAGGGGGTAGGGGCGCACGGGGTGTGCTCGGTCACAGCCATCAGCCACAAACACCCGGAGTTAGTGGCTTCTGCGTTTTCTCCTTCAAAGCCTGCAACCTCTGTGTGGGAAAAGCTTAATGAAGGGAAATTCCATTGATTTAATGGGAGGGAAATGAAGCAGCTGATTAGGTGGAATTTCCTGGTGGGGCTGGAAAGAAATCCCAGGACACCCATCTCTTGAGTTCACTGTGTCCCTTTGAAAGAGAAAACGCCTTGGTGAGAAGCTGATAGGCTGGCCTTCTTATCCTTGAGAGGGCCCCAGCAGCTCCACCCCCGCCCTAGGCTGGGACACAGGGGGGTCTCTAGGGAGGACTGGGGACCAACAGAGGGTCCCCCAAAGTGCCTTCTTCCCCACTGTTGACTGCCCCCGTCCATCTGTAGTTCTCTCTGCCCAAGGAGCCGCCTGAAATGCTGTCGTTCTACCTGCCCTTGATGCTCACGGTGCCTTGGCTCCAGGGCCCCCCAGGATCCCCCAGCCCGAGGGTGCTCAAGTCCTTATTGTCGTTGTGGTTGTTTAGTCGTTCAGGCACGTCTGACTCTTGTGACCCCATCAACTGTAGCGCGCCAGGCTCCCCTGACCATGGGATCTCCCAGGCAAGAATACTGGAGTGGGTTGCCATTTCCCTCTCCAGGGGATCTTCCTGACTCAGGGATCAAACCCACGTCTCCCACATTGGCAGGCAGATTCTTTACCTCTGAGCCACCAGGGAAGCCCCCAAGTCCTTATATACAGTGACAAAGAACAGGAGGCCGTCCACATCCATGGACTCCACAGCCACGGGTGGACGTGGAATGGATACAGAGGGCTGACTGTGTCTCACGGGCAGCCTTCCCCAGGCCCCGGAGTGGTTGATGCCCACTACTCAGACAGGTTCTACTGAGCAGACAGTTTGCTTCCCTTCCTTCTTGGGCTCTTTCCCCCTGAGTAGGTCGTGCAGGCTGAAATCTGTGATCAGCTGAATTCTGTGGTGAGCTTCCCGACCTGTAGAGGGAAAATGATAGCAGCCACCTCCAGTGTTGGGGAAAACAGTGGGTCTCCAAGTAGGCTCTGCAGAGCAGCATCCAAATTGACTGGGAGTTTGCTAGAGAAGCACATTCTCTGGCCGACCCGGGACAGACACTTGGGGAGCGTAGCCTCCCCTTGGGGGCCCTGACTCCTGCTGGAGGGTGACCGCTGCTGCCAGAGGGGGTGATGCAGGGTGGCCACGTCCCGGCACACACAGTTGCACTGTCCGTGATTCTGATAGTTTGTGAGGTAGTGTATCTGCGGGGGCCCAGACCCATGCCGGGATGGGTGGGCGCCAGGGGTAGTCTGCCCTGCGTGTGCAGGGGAGAGGCCAGCCCAGAGGGAACATGGGGTCTGAGGGCAGCTGGGAGCCCTCTGCACTGCTCGTCAGCCGGGTGTCCTGGGGCAGGCAGTCTCCCCAGGCCTCCGTCAGTGTCTGCTGTGAGGATTAAATGAGAAAGTATGTGCAAAGCGCTCACCAGCGGCTTAGAGCAAGTGTCTAATAGACCCGCTGGTCTGGCCGTTATGACACCTCAAGGCCAGTTTTGAACCTCAGGACGCTTTGGTTCTTTTCACGTAGGGTCAGGTAACGCGACTCTAGGAAGTAGCCTACATGGATTATTCCAGGACAAGGGAGAAAGCATCGTGCAGGAATTACTCTTTCATCCTGATATCCATCCGTTCCGCATGCTCTCACCTATCAGATGTAA
Organism: Bos grunniens; assembly: GCF_055505025.1. Lineage (NCBI taxonomy): Eukaryota > Metazoa > Chordata > Mammalia > Artiodactyla > Bovidae > Bos > Bos grunniens. The sequence goes on from NC_141182.1 coordinate 11,169,907, forward strand.
CACATGGGGTGAACCCTTACAGTGTCCCAGGCACTGGGACCCAGCGGGGAACACATAGTCCCCATCTCCGCCTCCCGGGACTTGTCACCTGGTTGCAGGACAGACAGTGCAGAAATAACAACTTCAGTAGCAGGGCACAGGCATCTCTGCTGTGGAGGGTGGTGCCGGGAGCCGAGCACACCCAGCAGGGCCCCATCTTACTGTCAGGAGGGGCCTCTGTGGTAATGTGGCTCCTGCAGAGATGTCTGGCTGCCCCAGGCAGGGCAGCCCCCTCCTCCCCTTCTTTAGATGGGACCTCAGAGCCCCTCTGCGTACAGACCAGTGCTGAGAAATTTCCCTGGAGCCTGTTCCCATTAGGGACTGTGGGAACCCAGCCTGAGGCTGGTGACTCTGTCCTCAGTGTCTGCAGGGCCCCTGGAGTGGTCATAGCTGTCCCAAGGGAGACTGTGGACACTGGACATACAGCACCCGTTCACAGAAAGCCACCTTTAAATTTAGGGAATCCTTCAATCAGTCAAACAAACAAACCTCCTCAACAGAATTCTCAGTACACGGACCAAAAGTTGGTTCTGCGTCAAAGTGTCTTCAGTTTAGCAATTGTCTTTTTCTAGAAGAGGATTTCCTGAAAGTTTTGAAAGATGACCATGCAGAACCGGGACCACGTAAGACGACAGGCACTTTCTCTCTCTCTCACACACATGTGCCCATGAAAGCATGGAAGGGAAAGGAATCCGGGAGAACTTTAGATGTTGGGACCTGGGTTTGTCCAGATGTTCTCAGAAAGAAGTGACAGCTGGAAGAATATCAGTTCAGGATTTTTTTTTTTTTTCCTGAGGCCAGGACTGATTTTAAAGACAGATTTCACAATGAGATTGGGAAATATACCAAACAATGACAGATAATACTCTTGGTCACAATGACCTGTTTACAGAGGTTGATGGTATATACGTGGATCAATGTTTACCCAAATAGTAGGCCACCTGGAGTAGCATTTATGGGGCAGCTCCTGTGTGCTGGGCACTGTCCCTGGGGCTGGGGCCACAGCAGGGTCAGAAGAAGCCAAAATTCTTGTCCTCAGAGGCCTCTGTCTACTGGGGCATGTACAGATACATACCGTGAGCCACACAGGGGATTTAGAAACAAATGATTAGAGCACAGTTGATCTACAGTGTTGTGTTAGTTTCAGGTGTACAAGACAGTGAGTCAGTTCTACATGTGCATATATCCACTTTTTTTTTTTAGATTCTTTCCCCAACACATGGGGATTTTAAGGTTTCTAGTAATCATAGTGAAAAAGAAACAGAAGGGAGAATTTAGAGTACATTCATTTCATCCAATGAATCAACATTATTATTGTTTCAATATGTACAAACAGAAGTGTTGGTGGGAAACTTGCACTCCTCTTTTCTCATAAGAGCTGGGAAACCCAGCGGGTGTGTCACACACACAACGCGTCTCAGTTTGGGTGAGCTGCATTTCAAGCCCTCGGTAACCACCGTGAGCTCCAGGAGTCTCGAGGGTCAGGTGTCTGAAACTCTCTCAACTTGTGCAGAAACTCTGGGAAGCAGAAACCACTGGGCCATTATTTCCAGATGGAATGAGCTTTGCACTCTCCCCCAGGCTGGCTGGACCAAGCTGGGCTGGTTTCCCCCGGCGTCTCCCTCCCTCTCTGCTCCTGTTTCCCAGCACTCTCAGATCTGTACTACCATTAGCTCAGCTCACCTCCCAACAGTCCCATGAGGCAGAGACCACAGTTACCCACATGTATCAATAAGGAAAGGGAGGCTTAACAGAGAGGTTAAAGGACTTGCCCAAGGGCACCCCAATAAGCGGCAGGGCCCATACTTGAACTCAGGCTGGTAACCAGCACATGTGACTTCTCACTGCAGACAAGTTGTTGACCGAAGAAGGGGCTGGGGTGAGCCTTAACACTCCTAAGGTACACTTGTTTGTAAACTTTACGAATATTAATTAGAAGAGAAATACTTATTATTTAAATAATAGTGCTTCCCTGGTAACTCAGACGGTAGAGAATCGCATCTGGGACCCCTCTGTACTGCTTGCCAGCTGGGTGTCCTCGGGCCGGCAGTCTCCCCTGCCTCTGTCAGTGTGTCCTTACAATGCAGGAGACTCAAGTTTGATCCCTGGGTCAGGAAGATCCCCTGAAGGGAATGGCAACCCACTGCAGAATTCTTGCCTGAAGAATACCATGGACAGAGGAGCCTGGCGGGCTGTATAGTCCAAGGGGTCAGCAAAGAGTCAGACATGACTGATCAACTGACACTTTCACTTTCTATTTAAATAATATGTCTAGGGATTAGAAAAGAAGTGTTCCTATAAGCATTCTGTTAATCTCTGTTAACTGCTTTTTTTTATAACTTTTCCAGGCTTCCCCTACCCCACCCTGGGCAATACACATAAAAATGAAAATGGAGATTGTATTTTTTTCCCTAAAAAAATATTTTCTAAAATTGTTTTCTCCTAAAAAATATTTTCTATTTCATGAAATGAGATGAAGAGGTTTGAGGATTCCTTGGGGATTGGGCTTATGCATGGATAATTCACTCGCCGCCGTGCACCTGCCCACCATTCCCTTGATGGGAGAATGTGGTTTCAGTCTTGTGGGGTGACGCTGTCCATGGCCCAGGGCTTGAGCTCCGGTCAAGTGCACAGCACTGACCCAGAACCTTCCCTGGATGAGCTCATTCACCTCCTACAGGGCCCCTGAGGAGGGGGTGCTTTTGCAAATTCTGTCCTCAGAAGCAGAAACTGAGGCTCAGAGAAATGGATTAACCACCCCAAGGTCTGATAGATAAGATCTGGAACTATTTCTGTCTGACTCTTGAAGTTTCCTGGAAGATCAGTAGAGGGTGAGAATCTGGGAGAACAGATTAGAATATTTAAAAAAATGTTTATGTATGTATAATACGCTATACATATAAATACATACATGTTCTTGTATGCATATAAGTGATATTGCTTAGTACTAAAAAAGATGTTGCACATTTAAAGCCAGGATAGCAATCCTCTGCCATCCTTTTGTCGCTGGGTTCCATACCCCCGGGGTTAGCTGCCAACTAGTGGACCGTCCATCCCAGGACAGAGGTACACTGTCCTCTCTCTTTAATCCAGTCTCTGTCATGTGCTGCCAAACGCCAACCACTTCCTCCCTGAGTAATTTTCGCCCGCAGGAGTGAGCTTCCAGGAAAAGCCTTATGCTTTTGGCTCCTGGCGGACCTGCAACCTCCCCCCCTCCCAAGGGGCTCCCAGAGTTTGAGCCCCAACTGCCATGTGGGGTTGGCCAGTGTGGTCCTCAGCAGTGGTGTGGCCACAGCCCATCCATTTAGGATGAGGGTTGGGAAAGGGTCCCAGAGCATCCACAGAGCTGCATCCGTGTCCCAGCTGCACCTGGAACAGGTGTTCTGTTTGGGGCAAATCACGTCACCTCTCAGAGCCTTGCTTTCCTTTCTGTAAGTGGGAGGAACCCTGGAGATCTCTCGGGGGGCTGCGGGGACTGGATGGGGTAAGATTACATAACGAACGGAGGCGGCAGTGGGGTGCGGCGGTGTGTGTGCCAGACACAGCCGCTGGCTGGGAGAGCTGAGCACTGGTGCCCAGGGCAGGTGAGGGGCCGTCACAGCACTCCCCAGGGCTGGGCTGTGACACCACCCGAGGCTACAGTGCCTCAACCTTTCCCAGATCTCCCATCCCAGCTCGTCAAGTAGATCAGTGACCCTGGGGATGCCCCAGAGGCTTCCCAGGCCAGCTCCGGTTCTTCCCCAGTTCTCAGAGGGGGTTTTTGTGCTGGTTTTCCCTCCCTTCCCCCTCCCTTTCTCTTTCTTTCTCCCTTCCTTCCTTCCTTCCTTTCTTTCTCTTTGTCTCTTCCTCCTCACCCCCTAACTTTTCATAGTAAGATTAGAGAAATTTCAAGAAATAGTGCAAATAGTTTTAAGAAACTACTATCACAGAAAATGCCACTGTAAACACTCTAGTGGTTTCCTTCCAGATTTTTTTTCTGTTTGCACAGTAACAGTTTATTTCTTAGCTTTCTTAATTAATTTTACTTTTGGTTGCGCTGCATCTCCGAGGGCTTTCTCTAGCTGTGGCGAGCAGTGGCCACTCTCTAGTTGTGGTACACGGGCTTGTCTTTGCAGTGTCTTCTCTGGGTGCAGAGCACAGACTCGAGAGCACATGGGCTTCAGGAGTTGCAGCTCATGGGTTCTAGAGCTCAGGCTCAGTAGTGGTGCACAGGCTTAGTTGCTCCATATAACGTGGAATCTTCCCAGACCAGGGATCAAACCCGTGTCCCCTGAATTGGCAGGAAGATTCTTATCCACTGTGCCATCAGGGAACTCCCTTGTGATTTTGTTTTTTTTTCCTAGAGAAAAAGGAATCAGACTGCCCACATTGTTCTGTTAATTTTTTTTCAGTCAACAACAGTTGTGAGTGTCTTCCCAATACTTCCCATGCCTGACATAGCCACACCATCATTCCATGGCTCCATGATATTCTGTTGCATGGACGGACTGTTTCTTTACCCAGTTGGCTGACATCTGGGTTGGTTCCTTTTTTTGTTTTTGTAAACAACACAGCAAAGAACATCTTTGCACAACCTGTGTGCTTTCCCTACACTTTGCTTAGGTAACTTCCTGTTAGCAGCATAGCCACAGCCACCAATTGACCTCTTTCTGTGATGCATGGCACGTCTCTCTCCTGTTCAAGCCCTGCTGAGAAAAAAATCTCCAACTCTTATCAGGCAGGTCACCCCACCCACTTCCCCACCCTCCTGGTACAGCATCTGCCTTGTCACAGCAGTGCCCCTCACTGGCCTGCTGTCTTTCCTGGATACCTCAGGGCCTTTGCACCTGCTGGTACCCAACCCTGGGCCCTCCCAGCTCCTATACCTCCCATGGCTGGACCCTCATGTTGTGCACATCTACACAAAAATGCCAGCTCCCCAAGGAGGCACCCTCCTGCTGTGGGGTCTCCATTCACCCTCCCCCCTGACTGTGCCCCCGATCTAACCAGATCCTCAGGACCCACCACTGTCTGCAATTACTCCTTACACCTATTTAGCAGTTGATCTCTCACCCCCAGACCGTAAGCTCCATGAAGGTAAGAACCCCTTCACAGGTGTGGTTAACCCCGTGTCCCCGACACCCACCCCAATGCCCATACATAGTAGGTGTTCAGTAAATACTGGTTGAGTGACTGACAAAATGATGAGTTCAGCTATTTGTTCAGAACCAGTTGTAGGATTTTTAATACCCTTTATGAAAATTATTCAATAATTTTGGGAACATCATCCAACACCTTTGGTGAAAATTGTTCAGAAATGTGCTGGTTTACATTCCCTCTTGGGAGCTACAAACTAACCTAGAAAGAGTCAGAGGGCGAGATTTAGAAAAGGAGGTTGTCTTATAATTTATCAGGTCACACTTGGTTTTCATCAGACCCACACAGTTGTCCACTTTGCTAGCAGAACTGGAGCTTGGTAAACGTTTGAAGCATGGACCTTGCCTGAGGCAGCAGGAGGGACCCATCTGATGGCACATGAGACCCAGTTGGCCCACTGTCTGATGTGCTGAGAAATAAACAGCCCGTTCAGCAGAGCTTGCTTGTGCCTTCTGGGTGGGGTGGTTGTTCAGTGGGAATGTCTGGCAGGAACCTTAGGGTTCCCGTCTGGATGACAGCCTGAGTGGCCCCTGTCCCTGGCTTGTTGGGGGTCCTATGGATGGGGGCACCCACTGCCCCATCCGTAGAGTTTCAGAATCACAAACCCTGGTAATTGTCCCCAGCACGTGTAATAGCCGAGGGCGTGTGGCTCTGAGTGATTCTCCCAGACGATTCATTTGGGCAGAGAATCCAGGAAAGTCTTGCAGCCCAGAGGCCCGAGGAGGGCCCTGAGCTTCTGAGAAACCTGCAGGGCAGCCAGGGTCACCGCAGCCCCCACCACAGTGTCCACCCTCTGCCTCTGTGGGCCCATGGGGGCTTCTGGCACCAACATTCCGTCATTTCTGGGTTCTGGACTTTCTCCACTGCCCCCTCTTGCCAAGGCTCCCATCTGATACACATTTCCAGAAGACCCAGCTCAACCAAAAAAATATGAATGGTAATAAAAAAGCCACATGAGGGGCTGTGCTGGAGGCACGTGGGTTAACAGGCCACCCCGTGCGTAGTTGAGGAGGTTGTGAATCACGGTAACCTTCCTGAAACACAATTCAGCAGGTTGCCCACATCACCAGTGGGCATTCCTCTGATGCAGTAATTCCACTCCTAGGAGCTTATCCCTGGGTGCCCTCCTATAGATATAGGCAGCCCCCTGGACCAGGTTGTTCTCTGTAGCATTGTTTGCAAAAGCGAAACATTAGAAATGGCTAAATATCCATCCTCAGGGACCCAGTTAACTATATGATAATAGCGTGGCGCAGTGCCAGTGCCAGAGCCAGAGGAGACACGGGTTTGACCTCTGGGTCGGGAAGATCCCCTGGAGGAGGGCATGGCAACCCACTCCAGTATTCTTACCTGGAAAATCCCATGGACAAGGGAGCCTGGTGGGCTACAGCCCACAGGGTCGCAAAGAGTCGGACACGACTTAGCGAGTGAGTACACGATAGCTTCCTACGAGAGAATACTATGCAGTTGGATCAAAAGCACGAGGAAGCTGTTTTTGTACAGGGAGCCAATGGCTGTAAAAGGGACAAAAACAAATGTTGACAGGATGTGGAGAAGCTGGAAGATGCTTATGTGTCGCTGGTGGGGATGGAAAACAGTGCAGCTGCTTTGGAAAATAGTCTGGCAGGTTTTTAAGAAGTTGAGCATACATTTAACACACGACCTAGTAATTCCACTCCCATGTATATACCCACAAGGAGTTGAAAGCATACATTCACACAAGAACCTGTATGCAAATATTCATCGCAGCGTCATTTATATTTGCCAAAAATTGAAATCTAAAGTCCATCAACTGAGGAAGGGATTAATGGTGTGTGATCTACCCAGGTGATGGAATATCACTTGGTAAGAAAAGTAATGAAGTGCTGAACACACTACAACATGTTGCTGTTTTGTTGTTTAGTCACTAAGTCGTGTCCGACTCTTTTCGACCCCATGGACTGCAGCTTCCCTGTCCTTCACTGACTTCCAGAGTTTGCTCAAACTCATGTCCATTGAGTCAGTGATGCCATCCAACCACCTCATCCTCTGCTGTCTCCTTCTCCTTATGTCCTCCCCTTCTCTTCATGCCCACAATTTTTCCCGTGTCAGGGTCTTTTCCACAAGTCAGCTCTTCACATCAGGTGGCCAAAGTCCTGGAGCTTCAGCTTCAGCATCAGCCCTTCCAGTGAATATTCAGGGTTGAGTTCCTTTAGGATGGACTTGTTCTCCTTTAGGGATGATTGGCTTTCTGTGATTGGCTTCTGTTCTGAGCATGATGTTTTGAGGCCACAACATGGGTGAACGTCAAAACACCATGCCCAGAACAGAAGCCAATCAGAATGTCACACACTGTGTGATTCCACTGACATGAGAGGTCCAGAAGAGGCAGGTCCATAGGCACAGAACTGGCCAGGGGAACTGACTGTAAATGGGCACCAGAGACCTTCCGGGGATGACTGTAATGACTTGGACTGTGGAGATGATTGCATAGCCCCCCCAATCACTAAAAGTCACTCAATTGTCCACTTCAAAAGTATGAATTTCATGGCACGTTGCATCTCAATGAAGCTGGGTGGTGGTGGTTGTTTTGTTTTGTTTTTTTCCTTTTTAAAAAAGGATTTAGCTCCCATCTTGAGAGGGTGGTTTTTTCTGGCTGTGTGACTTGTAGAAACTGACTTTCTCCTTGCCTCCATACTCTTGCCTGCAAAATAGGGATACAAATGGCTCCACTGTGGGAAGGAGGTAAAGGCGGATAGAAAATGCTTCCTTTACAGCTCAGTTCAGTTCAGTTCAGTTGCTCAGTCGTGTCTGACTCTGTGCGACCCCATGGACTGCAGCATGCCAGGCTTCCCTGTCCATCACCAACTCCCAGAGCTTGCTCAAACTCATGTCCATCGAGTTGGTGATGCCGTCCAACCGTCTCATTTTCTGTCATCCCCTTCTCCTCCCGCCTTCAATCTTTCCCAGCAGGGTCTTTTCCAGTGAGTCAGTTCTTCACATCAGGGCTTCCCTTGTGGCTCAGCTGGTAAAGAATCTGCCTGCAATTCGGGAGACCTGGTTTCAATCCCTGAGTTGGGAAGATCCCCTGGAGAAGGGAAAGGCTACCCACTCCAGTATTCTGGCCTGGAGAATTCCATGGACTGTATAGTCCATGGGGTCACAAAGAGTTGGACACTACTGAGCAACTTTCTCTACACTCCTATACAATATCTGAGCCCAACTGTGGTGCCTCTTTTAATAACTGGAATACATGCACTACTGTTTTAACACCCTGTTAATCAGTCAAGCAGGTGGCTTCTCTTTGGGTTGACAGGTGGTAGCAAAACTAGGCAGAAGTCCTAAAGGCTGAGTTGCGTTCAGACAGACGGGGGCCAGCCAATTCCAAGTTAACAGAAACACCTTAACAACCCAGCCCTCGATTCAGACCCAGGTGTGTCTGCAGAGGTAGAGGGCTTTGCCAGCTGCTCCTGGCCGGGGCGAGCCCTGTTCCTGTAGCTTTAGGAAGCATCTCTTGGCCACACTGCTTCCACTGAGGGGACCTGTGGACACCCAGCTCCCCCATCCCAGCTCGATCCCTGCAGAACTTTCGGTAACATGCGCTCTTCCTTCTTTTTCAGTTTGAGGACCCTTAGAGACGGAAAGGCCTTCCGCATCTTTGCCGTCAGGCAGTGAACTTGCAGGGCTGGGGAGAAGGGCACGTCCTCAAGACGGCTTCAGGGGTTCTCTTTTTATTTTTATTTTGTCATGGGGGGGGTGGGCCGGGAATGTGGGGAGTCAGGAAGCTTCCTTTGATTGGCATCCAGCGTCCCATCTGCCGTGCCTTGGGCTCAGCTCCTCGCACCTGGAAGAGAGAGCATCCCTGGGGTCCTGAGCAGACAGCTGGTGATCATCTTGCTGAGGCCCGGGGGTCTCCCCGCAGAGGCGTCTTTCTATGGATGGAGAGAGGATTCCTACCGGAGGAGAGAATGAAGGATTTGGAGCTGATACCGCGAGGCACTGGGGCCATGGGAAGAGGCGCACGGAGAACACTTGGGGGGCGGGGGAGTTTCAGGGATGGAGTAGAGGTAGCTATTTAAAACATTCAGAAACACAATCTGTCCCTACCAATGGTGAAAATGGGATTAATGTTTGCTGGTCAGACAAACGGGCTGGTCTGGGGGACTCTGCCCTGGCGCCTGTCCTGCTCCCGTCCTGCTGCATGCGGGCTGGTTCTATACACAGCAGTGCTGGTTGACTTCAAGTTCAGCCCTAATTCCAGAGATGTGTCTTGTCTTGGTCCTTCCCTACGTCCACGTGGCCTGTCTGCCTGCTCGACCTTTGGTCTCATTGAGGACTAACGAACCAGGACCCTTCTTTGATCCCCTCCTCACTGCGGCTCACACTCCACCCAGACTAGTTTTTTTGTCTCCCACCAGGGTCTTTGCTTAGTAAGTGATTCTGTATGAAGCCCACCTTTTAATTTCAACCCCTCGTTCTCTGTGGGTCCCACCAAGATGTCTAAAAACAGCCAAAGAAGGGCTGTTTAGTTGCTGCCTTTAAAATGGCACTGAAGTGTGCAGATTCCCCATCCGTTAGATGACCTATTTTTCTGCAGTGGGAGGAATGGCTTCATTCTTCAGTACATTCCTCGCCGAGGTTAGCAGCTCTGGAAGGAGACACAGCCTGTGGTTATGAAACCATCTTGCGGCATAATAACAAGAGATGGTAACACGCGCGGGGGATTTCTCTTCCTGTTTTTGTGGAACGGTTCTTGCCAAATGTTTCTGAGGCTCCGAGGAGCGTGGTGCTCTCTGGCTGCCATTGCCATATAAAACTTCATAAGCCTCGACCTGAACCCACAGTGAAATAAAAAACTCTTCTGTAAATAGTGTTTCTTTGCAGAAGGTAAAATTCCACCTTCCACCACCAGACCGGCCAAAAGATCACTTTCATGAATGCCAGTTTCAAAGTTGATTTCACCCTCAATCAGCATATTTCTAAGGCAAAAGAGCTAGCAAAAAGTTAAAAAAAAACTAAGATCGTCTGGACAAGGAACTCTACCTGAGGAACCAAGCTGGTTGCTTCCGTTAGTGTGTCCGTAATTAGAGCAGAAACAGAAGTTAAATACTATTCCCAGCTAGCGGGAGTTTGTAGAAGGAATGAAACCGTTAACCTTGACAGAGCTGAAATGAGCAGGACTGTTTTTGCTTTGCACACTATGGGCTTGTTATAATTCATAAGTACTGACTGTCTGACTCCAAATGTCAGAGTGGAAGAATTTGGTCAGACTGTCAGATACTCATCTTGTCCCTGCCAAAGATCTGAGTCCTTGGATCAGATGCTAGCTAGGTATTACACTGTTGGGCTTCTGCTTGTCACCAGGCTTTGGTGGCTGTGACCATGTCCAAACTCTGAGTTTGGGTTTTCAGAATTAGTGACAGTCCAGGGGAATTTCAGGTTTGCTTTTGAAGCATTCTGCCCGAGGGAGTCTGAAACATCCAATAGGAGTGAACTCTATCATTTAAAAGTAAAATTCCCAGTTCCTTCATTAACTGGCCCATATAATGGACTAGAAACTCCTTGCCCAGAACCAGGTCTTGCTATCTCTTTCACTCTCACAAACATTTTGAAACTGGAACCATTTATCTTCCAGAAATGAACACAGGGCTTCAAAGGAGAAGCTCTCCTACTAATCAGGGACCTCCTTCTCATTTAATGTTTAACAGTGCCTACGGCGCCTTCAGCACCTCACCCATAAGATGATAAATCTGGCCGACAGTGTTACTGGGACCCCCAAAATAGAAAGTTTTGGTTTCCTTCCGGTTTTTCCCGTCATGTTCTGATTTTTCATACTGTCTGTAGGCTCACTCAGCCCGCAGCTTACATGTGTGCTTTTTTCTATGAAAAATGATGTATTTTACTACTTCCTATGTACAAAAATTTATTGTAAATTTATGTGTGCTTCGCTTGAACAGGGACCACGTTGCTGTCGTTTCAATAAAACTGATTTTATTTCTAAAACGTTTCTGGGACTTATCTTTTAAGGGCACACCTCATCTGTGTAATAAAAAGTTTAAAAGCTCCTTCCAGGCTGGTTGGAGAAGGATATGGCAACCCACTCCAGTGTTCTTGCCTGGAGAATCCCAGGGACAGGGGAGCCTGGTGGGCTGCAGTCTATGGGGTCACACAGAGTCGGACACGACTGAAGCGACTTAGCGGCAGCAACAGGCTGGTGGTTCTTTTCCATGCCATTCTCCCGGGAACGCGGCGCACGGGCGTGGAGACGCTAATCGTGGAAGGATTTCTATCTCCGATGTGCGTAAAGCGTTAAGTCATGTAGGGCGTGAGGATTTGGGCGCGAGGACGTGGGGGTGTGAGGACGTGGGGACGCCAGGATGTGGGCGCGAGGACGTGTATGCGTGAGGACGTGTGTGCGTGAGGACGTTGGGGGGCTGCGGACATGGGGGCGTGAGGACGTGGGGACGTGGAGGCATGTGTGTGTGAGGATGTGGGTGTGTGCGTTCTTGTGGGTTCCGGTCGGCCGGGCTGGGCTGCGGCCTGAGGGGATGCCTCCTGACCACCTAGTCGCACGGCGTGGTGAGTATGACAGCCTTACCCTCACTCCATCAGCGTCTTAGTCCTCTCGGCTGCCCACGGCGCTCCCACCGCAGAGTCTGCGGACCCCACAGCTCTGGAGGCCGGAAGTCCAAGATGAAGGCTCAGAGGGCCGCTCTCCTCAGGCCTCTCTTCTGGGCCTGCAGGCGCCCCCTTCTCATTGAGTCTTCTCTGTTGGAGCATTCCTAGTGTTTCTTTTTCGTCTTACGAGGACGGGTTCTGTAGGATCAATTCCTGCCATGTAGACTCCCATTTAACCTTAGTTATCTCCAGAAGGGCTTTCTTGGTGGCCCTGTGGTAAAGAATCCGCCTGCAGTGCGGGCAGATGCGGGTTCAGTCCCTGGGTTGGGAAGATCCCCTGGAGGAGAAGATGGCAGCCCACTCCAGCATTCTTGCCTGGAGGGCTGTAGTCCAGTGGGTCCCAAAGAGTTAGATGAGCACGCTCATCTTCAAAGGCCCCATCTCCACATACAGACATAGCAGGCATTACGGCTTCAACACATGAATTTGGGGAGGGGGAAACCCCGCTCAGCCCTAAATAGACGTCATCTTCCCCGGTGCCAGTCCGTTTTTGTCCAGTTGAGTCGTGTGTCTCTGTGTGTTTCGAGCGCCAGCATCCACAAACCATTTTGGGGGTTCCCGGCCGACCTTTTTCATCTCCCCATCCACGCTCTGCCTTTGCCTTCACCGGCCATCTATTTGTAAGAAGTGCTTCTCATTCCCATGGATGGTGGGATTAGTGGTCCTTTATTCTTTTTTTGGCAGTGGCATGCGAAATCTTACTTAAACCTTTGCCTCCTAAGGGAAAGCTGAAGAGTACTAACTGCTGGACCACCAGGGAATTTTCAGCTTTCCTTTTTAATAAATGCACTTGCGGCTTTTTAATTTTAGAGTTTGTTTATTTGTGGCTGCGCTGGGTTTTCATTGCTGCAGGCAGGCGATCTCTAGCTGCATCGAGCGGGGTTACTCTTCATTGTGGGGCCTGGGCTCACATTGCAGTGACTTTTCTTGTGGAGCGCCGGCTGTAGGGCGCATGGGCTTGAGTAGTTGTGGCTCCTGGACTAGAGCTCAGGCTCAGTAGTTGTGGCACATGGGCTCTGTTGCTCTGTGGCAAGTAGGGTCCTAGTTCCAGGACCAGGGTTCAAACCTGTGTCCCCTGCACTGGCAGGTGGATTCTTAACCACTGGACCACCAAGGAAGTTCCCATTTAAGGCTTTTTAAATGTTGATTTAAAAATACGGCATAAGCAGGTCTGTGGGTGGGTCACAGAAATCACAAAGATGAGATGATGACTACTGATGTTTGGGAAATGCAGGTTTCTGACAAATGCTTTGTCAAGGCCATAGGCATGCCCCCCCTCCCAAATCAACGGCAACTCCGGGCACTGGGAGCGGCCCTTCCAGCCTTTCTCCTACAGAGCCTGCAGCTTTCCTTGGTGCCCACACCTCTTTCTCCTGCTTCAGGAAGTTATTCTGAACCCCCAGGATGCCGCAACCCTGGGTCCTGAAGTTTTTGCCCCTAAATGTCCAACACACAAAAGATGCACTGGCTGAGGAGACAATGGCAACTTGGAGGGAGCTGGTGCTCCCTTCTTGCAGAGTTGGTCTGAGACACAGCAAAGGTGTGCAGGAGTGGTGTGAGCAGGCTGAATGCCAGCATGCTGCTTGGGGACCCCAACAGAGGAGGCGTCGCACAAGGTGACCCAGGGGCTGAGCACTGACCGGAGGGTCCCTGGCCTGCCTCCCACCGCCTTACCAACTGAGGAAGCTTGGACAGTTTTTTTTTTTTTCCAGCTGCACTGTGTGGCATGTAGGATCTTAGTTCCCCAGCCAGGGATCACACCCATGCCTTTTGATTGAAATGGGGGAGGTTTAACCACTGGCCTGCCAGAGAAGCCACTTCTGCCTGTTTGGGCCTCTGCTCATTTAGGAATTTCTCACAGTGACCTCACCGCAGAACAGTGATTCCAGGGGAGCTGCGGGCTGAAAGGTGCTCTAGTAATCATGGCCACTGTGCTGGGTGACACGCTTTGGGGCGGCAGCTAACACGAACCCATGCGGTAGACCCAGGACTTGTCAGAAGAGCAGATTTTTAGGTCCCAACCCAGATCCTGTGAATCAGAACCTGTTGGAGTTCACAAGCCCTCAGGATGATTCTGGTGCTGGGTCCGTTGGAGAATTATCACTCTGAAAACATCCAGATATCTCACATGAGAAGTCAGAAGGGAGGTGATCTGGGGGCAGAGGCTCAGGGATACTGGGACAGCTGGTCAGCATCCATGCAAACCTCCCCCCCTCCTCTGTGGGCAGGATGGCTGCCGGTCACAGACTGTCCCCACACTGAGTCTGAGATGGGAAGAAGGGACGAGGGGGTGGGTCCTCTTTCCCACAGTATTCTTTTATTGGGGAAGAAAATCATTCCTGGGATTCCCCAGCGGGCCTGTTTTTGCATTCATTTCATCACCAGTGGGTCACATGCCCAGTCCGAGGTTTATCGTGAGCAACTGTGACAGAAAAAGGTTTAGAGTGAAGAAAGGCAGACCGTTGGCCATGAAGGGGTCACGTGGTCTAAGAGTTACGAGCCAGGATGCAGACGTGCCTGAGTTTGAATCCCACATCAGCTCTTCACCAGCGCTGTGACACTGGGCCAGTTGCTGAACCTCTCTGAGCGTCGGTGGCCTCCTCTGTAAAGGGGCAATAATGAAGCGCTCACGGGGTGCTTGTGTGGATTCAGTGAGGTCATACTTGAGGCGTGCTCAGCCCTTGGTGGGTGCCCGCGGCTGCCGCATGTATCACTACATTGCTTTGCAGCATGGAACTAATACCAGTGGGTACATGCCACAGGGAGACAGGTTTCTACCAAGTACAATGAGGAAGATTCAGATTGCAGGACTTCCAAAAATGAACTGGGCCTTATGAAGAGGGAGTGACGCCTCTTCCCTGGAAGAATATGAACGGAAGCTGGAAGATCCTTGAACTAGATCGACCGCAGAGCCTTTTCCCTGATTTTGGCTTCCAGCAGAGACCTGCCTTCCCTCTTTCCCCTGCCCTGCCCCGAGGGCCCTGGGGACCCACGGAAGGGATGGCAGGAATTGTGAAATCCTGGCTCCTCAAACCATGGCCACTTCATTCTAAAAAGGAAAAGTGAAAACCCTGCAGCTTGGTGGGTGGTCCTGAAACCGTTACATGTTTTATGGGGTTGATTTGTTTGTTTGTCTTACCCATTTTCCTTCCAATTTTTCACACTAAGACCTGTCCTAGACTACCACTGGGACTTTAAAAATCTTTTAGCCCCTTAAAAAAATAAATTTGGTGCTGAAGGCCCAGGTTTCGAAACCTTCATGGTGTTCCTTTGACTCATCCTGGCCAACTAAACCGGTAGCAGCCTTCATCCAAGGACCAGGAGACAGACCATTAAACCAGTTCTTCTGTCAGTGCCTGGCCTGGATCCCACGTGGGCAGAAGGCTGCCCTCTGGGCCCTGCTGCCACCTGAATGGGGATGGGCTGGCCTGTCAGCCAGCAGGCTCCCAGCTCGTGGGCTCTCACCTTCTCATGGCTGTGGTCCAAGGATATTTCCACTCCATCCCACTGGCACCAGTCCAGACCCACTGTCCCCCTGCCCCTGTCTGACCCAGGAAGGCAGCAAAGGAACCCACCTGTGCCAAGTGCCACTACATGCCAGGATTAACTGGGCACCAAGCTTGTGCTGTCTCGTTTAATAAGCACCCGTCTCCATCAACAGTTTGCTAATTCAATATACGTGTCGAATATAATTCAAATCCTAATTAGATTTTCTTTGTCAAAATGTCAGCTGGGAATGCATTGAGTTGCATGTAACGGAGACCCAACCGCAGTGGCAGGGAGGTCCCGGGGATGCACGCTTGCGGAGTCCTCCAGGTTCTTTTCCACTTACTGCTCTGCCATCCTCAGAGAGTGGCGTGTGTCCTTGTGGTTATGAGTCTTCACCTCTACCCCGTAGCAGACCTTCCAGGAAGGAAGCGATACCATGAAGGGCAGAAGCCACATGGCTGTTTGATTCTGCCTCTTTTCTTCCAGGTAGTGTATTTTTCAATTCTGGAATTCTGAGCAAGAACCTGAGTCTGCCTCAACCAGAAAAACCACGGAAGCATAGCTTTCCCAGAGGTCTCAGCCTGTGAATTTCCACTGATACCTTCTTGGTCAGACTTGGGTCCCACAGCCACTCCTTGCTGCAAGGAAGTTTGGAGAGATACGTCTTTTTTCCACGTTGAGATCCAGCTGTCAAGTGGGTCCTGTGAGGACGAATGGGAGAAGGGACCTTGGGTAGGTCAGGTCCGGCTCACCTGTGAACAGGTGAGAACTATAGGTGTCGCTTCTTAGAACTGCTGTAACAAATGACCATAAATCCAGTAGCTTAAACAGCAGACACTTACTCACAGTTCTGGAGATCAGAAGTCTGAAACTTCCTAGAATTTGAAGATTCTAGGGGAGGATCCTTCCTGCCTCTTCCAGCTCTGGGGGCCCCAGGCATCTCTTGGCTTCTCACCACATCACTCCAATGTCTGCCCCAGGTCATGTGGCCACCTCAAGCTCCTTAACTAATTACCTTTGCAAAGATCCCAATTCAAAGTAAGGTCACATTCTGAGGTTGCAGGGAGACATGAATTTGGGAGGGATACTATTCAACCCAGTCTTCGGAGAAGGCAATAGCACCTCACTCCAGTACTCTTGCCTGGAAAATCCCATGGATGGAGGAGCCTGGTAGGCTGCAGTCCATGGGGTCGCTAAGAGTCAGACATGACTGAGTGAGTTCACTTTCACTTTTCACTTTCATGCATTGGAGAAGGAAATGGCAACCCACTCCAATGTTCTTGCCTGGAGAATCCCAGGGACGGGGGAGCCTGGTGGGCTGCCGTCTGTGGGGTCGCGCAGAGTCGGACACAACTGAAGTGACAGCAGCAGCAGCAGCAGCCTCAGTTTCCTCATATATGAAATGGGAACAATAATAGCAGCTACTTTGGCTTTTTTAAAAGTTTGTTTTGTAGAAGTGTAGTTGATTTACAGTGTGTTAATTTCTGCTGTATAGCTAAGTGACTCACATATATATATATATATATGTCCTTTTTCATATTCTTTCCTATGATGGTTTATCACAGGATGTTGATATAGTTTCCTATGCTATACATACGGGCTTCCCTGGTGGCTCAGAGGTTAAAGCGTCTGCCTGGAATGCAGGAGACCCGGGCTCGATCCCTGGATTGGGAAGATCCCCTGGAGAAGGAAATGGCAACCCACTCCAGTACTCTTGCCTGGAGAATCCCATGGAGGAAGGAACCTGGTAGACTACAGTCCATGGGGTTGCAAAGAGTTGGACACAACTGAGCGACTTCACTTTCACTTTCACTTACGCTATACAGTAGGATCTTGCTGTTTATCCATTCTATATATAATAGTTTACGTAGGCTAATCCCAAACTCCATCCCTTGCTCACCCTCTCCACCCTGGCAACCACAAATCTGCTATGTCTGTGAGTTTGTTTCTGTTTCATAGATAAGTTCATTTGTATTGTAATTTAGAGTCTACATGTGATATTTGTCTTTTTCTCTCTGGTTTACTTCACTTAGTATGATAATCTCTAGGTCCATCCAAGTTGCTGCAGATGGCATTACTTTGCTCTTTTTTATGGCTGAGTAATATTCCATTCCATATGTACCGCATCTTCTTTATCCATTCATCTGTTTACATTCAGATTGTTCCGTGTCTTGGCTATTGTGAGTAGAGCTGTAATAGCAGCTGCTTTGTATAGTTGTTATGAGGTTCAAACAAGTTAATATTTTTCTTAAAGCATTTGGAAGCCTGGCACATAATAAGCGCTACGTACATGTTAGTTTATATCATCATTTTAACAAATGTGTTTTGCATTCCTTGTTTTTTTCCCCCTCAAGTTCTGCCCTAAGCCTTCAGGCAGCAGCCCCTGTTTTTCTCTGGGAAGGGAGGCCATAGCAGAAGAGCAGGAACAAAGACGTGAGTTTTATTTAGCTTTTGACTTACTAGACAGATTTTTGTTTCTTCTTTTTCTTTTGACATTATTTCAGACTTGTAGAAAAGCCACAGAAATACTCCAGAGGATTCTCCTCTGCCCTTCATTCAGCTTCCCCAGATAGGAACACTTACTGCTGTTCCTTGATCTTCTTTCTCTCTCCTCTAAATTATTTAAGAGGGAGTTACAGACATGAAACCCCCTTTATCTCTAAATACCTAAGTATGTGTTTCCTAAGAACACAGATGTTCTCTTCGGACGAAGGAGGCATTTTCTTCCATAACCCTGGTGTAATTATCTGAATCAGGGAAATGAACATGGATGCATTATGTAATCTAATCCGCAGACCTTATTCAGATTTTGCCGATTGTCCAGGAATGTCTGTTACAGCAAAAGATCTCAGATCATGAATCACACTCAGTTTTCTCATCTCGTTAGTATCCTTGAATCTGGATAAGCTTTTCACTTTATGCTCTTCTTTTATGATGCTGACATTTTAAAAAAGATGACTGACCAAGTGTTTTGTGGAATGTTCCTCACATCAAGTTTGTCTTACGTTTCTTCCTTATGAGATTCAGATGACATGTTTTTGGAAGGAATCTCACAGAAGGGATATTGTAAGTGTTAGTGCCTCATACCAGGGGCCATGTGCCTGTTCGCTGTGGGGCTCTTATGTCAATTTGATATCTTGGTTAAGATGATATCTGCCAGGTTTCTCCACTGAAAAGAGCCTATATTTTTTGGTGGTAAATATTTTAATTATCTTGTAGCGAGATGTATTGGAACTGTGTAAATGTCCTACCCCCATAAAACCTTCAGTCCCCAATTTTAATATCTGGTGATGATTCTTCCCTGAAACAAGCATTTTGTGATGGTTATCGGATGTTACTTCTCATTACGTTGTGCCTTCCACATCTGTCAGTTGGCAGTTTCACCTCAGGAAAACGTTTCCCTTCTCCTCCGTTCATTCATTTATTCACGCAGTGTATTTTATAAATGTATATTCCATGTGTATTATGTTATATACAAACATAGACTCATGTTTATTGTTACGGACTCATTCTTATTTCATGTGGTGGATTACATTTTTTTTCTGTATTTTCATGCTCAGGTCATCCCAGATTTGAGCAGCAGGAGCCCCTTCCAGCTGGCCCTATGTCCTTCTGACACAGCCCCATCAATTTTGGCTCAGCCTTCTGGCACATGGTGTTCCTGGCTTGCCTTGTACTTAATTTGCCCTAGTCCTGGAATCAGCCATTTCTCCAAGGAACCCTACTTCCTTTTAGTGGAGATTGTATCTAAATAGACATATTTAGTTGAGAAAATGGGTTGAGGGAAAAAAAAGTTCAGATCTCAAAAGCCAAATCTCAGGGACCACACAACAGATCTGGGCAGGATCTGGTTCTTCACCCTGCCCAGGCTCTCCACACAACGGGTGAGTGGGAGCCCAGACCCAGCTGTTGACCGTGGTCTAAGCAAGTCCCCGACCCCAGGAGGCGGAGCCCCCTCCTGCTGTAGGAGCTTGGAGACGGTTGCTTTCCCAGAATGCCTTGCAGCTAGGTGCAGACCTAGGATGTGTCTGTATGACTTCAGACTGGGAGCCTCTGATGTGAGGGAGCTGGTGTCTAGAGACTTGTCTCGGGGAGCTGTAGGGGCTTCAGGGACAGCAGGTGGTGGTGCCAGATTTAGACAGAATAAGAACATTAAACTATTGCATGCCGCATACCTTTACTAAAATGCTATTGTTTATCTGCAGTTTATAGTGGACTGGGTTGCCTGTGTTTCGGGGCCTAACAGGAGCGTCTGGACTCCAGTCCCATTGGGCCGCATGGCAGTCACCCAGCAGGTAGGTCCCACCCCCACCAGGCCTTTCTGTGGGGTGGTCTCTGGCTGCAGAATGCTCCCACCTGTGCCTCCAGCTCTCCTTGAGATTCTTGGGAATCCACAACATTCTTGTAATGGTCCATTTTTTGCTTAAATAAGTTGTGAGTGCTGTGAAGGGCCATCTGTGCCTGCCTCTCATTGTGCTGGAGTCAGGTGGGGAAAAAGAGAGGAAACCCCCAGATCAGTTCTGGAAACTGGAGCGGAGAAAGGTCTTGTTCCCCACTTCCTTCCAGAATTTGCAGAATTCCCCAGCCTGCAGACTGAAGACAGTCACCTACACGTCCATTCATCATCTACCATCTACTCGTCTTCCCATCCATTCATCCACCCACCCACCCTCCATCTGTCATCCATCGTCTACAATCTGTCCATCCATCATCTACCATCTGTTTATCCACTGTCTGTCCATCCCTCCATCCACCTGACATTCAGAATTGAACACCTGCTCTGTGCTAGGCACTGTCTGGGTCCTGGAGACACCACCGATGAAGACACAGCAGATACAAATGTGTCTGTTCCCACGTGGAGCTTGCCTTCCTGTAGGGAAGGCAGGCATTAAGACAAGTTACACACGTATGTCAGCTGGTGAGAAGTGCTGTCAAGATAAACCCTGAAGGGGGCGGGGAGCACTGAGGCAGGGGCTGTCGGTGTTCTACCCTGAGTGGTCAGGAAGGCACCTTGCAAAGGGGCGGCGCGTCCCAGGTGGAGGCAGCAGCGAGCCCCAGGGTGCTGGGGAGTCAGAGCGCCTGGTCCGAGGGACCCCACCGAAGCTGGAGGGAGGGAGGGCAGGGGCAGGGGAGGGGAGGCCAGAGTCCAGAGCGGTCAGGACAGCCCTGAGGCTGTGGGAAGGGCTGGGATTCAGCTCAGAGAAACCGGGGCTGCGAGTGGGACCTGAGCCAAGGAGGTTTGGGCTCTGATTCCAGTTTTAAAGGCCATTAAACGCCACCTCAAGGAGAAGCAGGGCCTTCTGAATGAACCAATTTAAACTTGAAACGACAGCAAAAACCAGGATGCTTTTCCCTGAATGACTGATTTTATTCTACCAAGTTCACTAGGCATGGGCAGGACTTGAGATCGAAAGGTCAAGTTACTTATAGGAGTGGGTGGCTGGAAAACTCCTCACACCTCATGGGCATCCCCTGTTTATTCCTCACCACAACCCTACAATACCCCATTTACAGATGAGGAAACAGGCCCAGTGTAGCCCAGCACCTTGTCCAGGGGAGGCCTGAGTGGGGTTGGCAAGGACAGTTTTCCTCCCCCACCAGCCTGGTGGCAGGGCAGCCTGGCTGGGAGTGAGCATGTGGATAGAGAGCCACTGTCCATGGCTCCCAAGGCCGCTGGGATGACCTGCCTACTTGTGGACGAGGCTGGCAGAGCCACGAGACGTCTGCTCCCAGATGGAAAATTGAAACCACGCTCTTCCGTCACTACAGCCATTTGTCACTGAACTGGGGTGCATATAAACAGCTTAATTCAAACCATACTGCCACCCCCTCCCCTCCCTCCTTTCCTGAGCCTTCCCCCGGCTAACTTCAGGAAGGTAACAGACACGGCGCAGTGTCAAAATGAAGGGCCCCATTTGCTACTCTTTGTTGAGCTGAGCCTGCTAAGATGCTGTGGGTTGTCTTCACAACAACACCAAGACTTAAGAATTATTACCAGGCCCACTTGTCAGATGAAGAAACTGAGGCCTGACTTAAATCGTTTGGCCAAAGTCATGCTGACAAGAGGCAGAACCAGGTTCTGGCCAGACCTTCCTGTAGAACCCAGATGCCACTCTGTGACCTCCACTGCTGACTTGGGACACACAGCAGCCAGATACACACCAGAACCCTGGACCTAGGCTGGATCCCAGCTCCACTCCACCTGCTGAGTGTAGTTGGCCTTGCAGAACCCTCTCTGAGCTCCAGTGGGAGACCCACCTGCCTTAGAGACTCATCACACACCTCACATGCGCCTGTGCTGGTTTTCATCCCCCAACTGCATGAGCATCAGCCTCTCACCATCTCGAAAGTCTATTTTTCACCCCCGCCCCCATCTGTATCATCAGACAAGGGAGTATAACTGAAGAATGAGGAGCTCCCGGGGTGGAGTCCTGTTGGGGCCTCTTGCAGCTATGTGACTTTGAGCAAGTTCCTTAACCTCTCTGTGCTTCCATTTCCTTAACTGTACAAGAGACATAAGTTCTTGTCTCAGAGCGATCATGAGGAGTCAGTGAGATAGTGTGTGTAACATGTTTGAAACAATTTTTAATAAAGGACTGGACTATTTAATAAAGGCTGATGGATAATAGCCAAGAAAGCCCTGTAAGTGTGTCGATAACATCACAATAACAAGTGAAAGGTTATAAAAATAACTGAGCAACAAGAAGTGATCATACCAGGAACAGGTGGATAAATGAGTGAGTGAGTGAATGAATGAATGCGAAACTGACCAGACTAGTTCAGGAGAAGTCCATGCAAGCCTGGCCCCTTTTTCCAGTTTCAGGAGCCCTGGGCTGCAGGTGAAGACATGTGGTTGTAAACTGAGCCCACACAGATGGAAGGGGGAGAATTTGAGTTCCCTTTGGGGGAGACCTGCAAGCCGGAGCCGCAGGCTGCTTCCTCAGCTCAGAGAAGAGGATTTGTTTCTGTAAGGCCTCCTTCCCCATGTTCACCCCGCCTACCTCCTTCAGTGATTCTGAATAAAATAGGGGAAAAGTGAAGGGGGATAGGTCTCTGGAGAGTCCTGGACCCAGGAAATAAAGGCTTCTTAGCGGTGTCGCTGAGATGACCTTGAGAGTGAGCGGCGGGTTAGATAGGAGTAATGAGGTATACTAGAGCATGCAGAATGCGTTCATACTGTGAGACCCCAGCAGTACAGGCCAGCCTTGGTCTATTGCTCTTCACTTGATCGCGCCTTGTGAATATCCATTTTTCACAGATTGCTGATTTGCGGTGACCCTGGGTCTGTGTGCTGTCCTTAGTCGCTCAGTCGTGTCTGGCTCTCTGCGACCTCATGGATTGTAGCCTGCCAGGCTCCTCTGTCCGTGGGAGTCTCCAGGCAAGAATACTGGAGTGGGTTGCCATGCCCTTCTCCAGGGGATCTTCCCAACCCAGCAGTCGAACCCAGGTCTCCCACACTGCAGGCGGATTCTTTACCATCTGAGCCACCAGGGAAGCCCAAGAATACTGGCGTGTGTAGTCTGCCCTTCTCCAGGGGATCTTCTCAACTCAGGAGTTGACCCCGGGTCTCCTGCTTTGCAGGCAGATTGTCCACCAGCCGAGCTACCAGGGAAGCCCACCCTGCGTCTGTCACGTGCCATTTTTCCAACTGCATTTGCTCACTTCCTGTTTCTGTGTCATATTTTGATAATTCTCTCAGTATTTCCAACTTTTTCATTATTGCTATATTTTTATGGTGATCAGTGGTCTTAGATGTGACTATTGCAGTTGTTTTGGGCACCATGAACCACGCCCATACTAGAAGGCAGATTTGATTCATGAATGTCGTGTGTATTCTGACTGCTCCGTGACCAGGTGTTCTCCTGTCTCTCCTTCTCCTTGGGCCTCCCTGTTCCTGAGATACAATATTGTAATTAGGCCAGTTAATAACCCTGAAGTGATCTCTCGGTGTTCAAGTGGAAGGAAGAGTCAAACGTCTTTCACTTTAAATCAAAAGCTGGAAACAAGCTTAGTGAAAGCCAAGGCAAGCCAAAAGCTAGTCGTCTCACACCAAACCATTAGCCAAGTTGTGAATGCAAAGGGAAAGTTCCTGAAGGAAATTAAATGGGTGCTCCAGTGAACACATGGACGATAGGAAAGTGAAACAGCCTTACTGCTGATACGGAGGAAGTTTGAGCAGTCTGGATAGAAGATCAGACCAGCCACGTTCCCTGAAGCCAAAGCCTAATGCAGAGCAAGACCCCTACTCTCTCCAGTTCTGCGAAGGCTGAGAGGTGAGGAAGCTGCAGAAGTGGTTCGTGAGGTTGAAGGAAAGACGCCATCTCTGTAACATAACAGTGCCTGGTGACACAGTGCACCGTGCAGAAGCACTAGCTCAGTTCATGCGTGACGGCCCTGCGGTGAATAGCAGACGTTCAGTGCAGGCGATGAGACAGCCATTAAGAACATTCATGATTCTTGGGAAGAGGTTCAAGTATCAAAATACACAGCCCTCATGGACAACTTTGAGGGGTTCAAAATACAGTGGCGGAATTAGCTGCAGATGTGGTGGGAACAGCAAGAGAACTAGCAGTGGGGCCTGAAGATGTGGCTGAATTGCCGCAATTTCATGATCAAACTTGAAGAGGAGATTCTCCTTATGGATCGACATGGAAGTGGTTTCGTGAGATGGAATCCATTCCTGTGAAGATGTTAAGACTGCTGAAATGACAACAAAGGATTTAGACTACGACCTCAACTTCGTTGATAAAACAGGTTTGAGAGGACCGACTCCAATTTTGAAAGAAGTTCTGTTGTGGGCCAGATGCTGTCCAGCAGCACTGCAAGCTTCAGAGAAGCTGTTCACCAAAGTCAGTCACTGCAGCCAGCCTCACTGGTGTCTCATATTAAGAAACTGCTGCAGCCACCACCCTGTCGGTCAGCAGATCAGTGCTGAGGCAAGACCCTCCACCAGCAAACAGAGGAGGACTCTCTGAAGGCCCAGGTGATGATTAGAATGTTAAAACAATGAAATATGTTTACATTAAGGCACATACATTGTGTTTTCAGACATAATGTTATTGCATGCTCAACAGACTACAGCATAGTGGAAATATAACTTCCATAAGCAGCAGGAAACCAAAATATTTGTATGATTTGTTGCAATATTTGCTTTATTGCAGTGGCCTGGAGTCAAGCCAGCAACATCTTGGAGGTTCCCCTGTATTATATTCCGTTAAAATGTTAAATTTCCTGATTTTGATCATTTTATTGTATTTGGGTGATAGAAAGTCATGTTCTTGGGAAATACACACCAGAGTGTTTAGGGAGAAAGGAGGCCGATGTCTGCAACTTACGTATGTATGGTATTTACATGAACACATAGAGAGAGAAAGAATAGGGCGAAATGTCAGTGGTGGTGAATTTGGGTGAAGGGTACACAGGAATCCCTTATATTCTTGCAACCTGTCTGTTGAATTTATACCAAAATAAAAAGTTACAAAAAATAATAACTAAAAAATGAGTAAGCAGCCCCAAACCTGTGATGTCACGCTGTATCCCAGCACTGCTCTTTCAGGTTCTCGATTTCCTCCAACCCTGAAACACGCTCATGCCGGCTTGGTCCGCCCCCCCCGCCCCCCCCCGCCAGGGCACTGGAGACTGTCCTGCTCAAGTGGGTGGCCCATTCCTCGGATGGTTTGGATGTCCTTATCCTCCTCCTCCTAGCTCGAGAGATGCCAGAAGCATCCACTCACTACATGCTGGGCTCTAGCGCTGACCCTGGTGGGTCAGTGAGAGAGACCCTGCCCCCACCTTCAGGGAAGCAACAGACACAGGACAGGAATTACAAGGGGAGGAGGGTGGGAGGAGAGGGGCTCAGGGACCCAGTAGTCTGGAGCAGGGTGGGAGCAGGAAGGCTTCTAGGTGGAGATAGTTTACACCAAGATCCAAAGGAAGAGGAAAAAGCTAGGAGAGGAGAAGGGGCAAAATGCTTCCCAGCAAGTCTGTGAGTTAGGTGTCCTGAGCCCATTTTACAGGTGGGAAAACTGAGGCTCCAGGTGTGTAATTAACTTGCCCCAAAACAGGTGCCATGGCTGGGACATGCTGGCCCTGGGATCCTCACTGCCCCACCTTCCTGTAAGTGAGAAGGGTGGCATCTATGGGAACCGGAGACAGCTCTAGGAGGGGGGACATCTGGGGTAGGGGCTGCCTCTTCCATTCCCAGGAGGCCAGGATGTAGATAACCAGCAGGATTTTCAGGCACCACTGTCTCCAGTCTCTACTTATTGCGGAGCTATTTCCCCAGAATTCCATAATCTTAAGAGCCAGGTTTCTCCCCTGATAATGAAATTGGAGAGATCACTCCAAGGGGAAAATCGGGCCACTCAACCTGCCCTCTCAACTTCTCAGCCTTCTACCTGCCAGAGCTGCCGGGATGTCCGGGGAGCGGGAGAGCACCGCAGACCAGATGCCCAGGTAAGGAGCCAGATGCATAGCCCTGCCGCTTAGAAGCCTGATGTCTCGAGTCTGGGCCTCCGTCTTGTCCCTAAAACACCGGCACCAGTGGTGCTGCAGCCTTGGCTCAGGGTTGGACGGCTTTATAAGGACAGCGGTGGTGTTGATCAGAATGACGGTCGTTTTGAGACTGAAACACCTCATTTTCTCCCTCTGTGGCCCAGATACCGAGGAATGAGGTCCAGTCTCCTTCTCTGGCCGGCTCCACTCCTTCCAGACTGTGTGGTGGTTTTTCCCCTCATTGCTTTGCCAAAAGTGAGTCACAGACTTAACCACCTGCCCTTCGGAAGAAAATCATTATTTTAACCAAGAAGACAGGGATGGCAAACCTTAGGAAACAGTAGGAAACTCCTAAGGTGTCAGCAGGGATGGGTCTCAGACTCCACATTCACCCCACGGTGGCCTCTTGGTGTGTCTGCTGCAGGGGCTTCAGGGACCTAACCCCAAAGTACAGTTGGGGAGAGGGATTTAAGAGGCTGGCACCTGGAAAGATTCCAGCGGCTTCTGTGTTTAGGCTGGACCTGTGGCCTCAGCTTACCTGGGCAAGCTGCCTTTCAAAACGGCCCCAGGAGGCTCCGTCACTGATAATGGTCCTCAGTGATTAGCGTGGTCAAAGGACCACTGCATCTCCTGACTCCAGGAGAGGGGACATCCCTCCATCCATGCCCAGGAGGCAAGGATGCAGATAACTAACAGGATTTTCAGGGACTGGAGACCAGTCCCTGAGACAAACTGAGTTATTTTTGCTGGGCTATTTCCCTAGAAATTCTGTAGACTGAGAACCAGATCTCCCCCCTGAATAATGACATTGGAGTGTCATGGCATCCTCAGCATTTAA
This sequence comes from Bos grunniens, assembly GCF_055505025.1. NCBI lineage: Eukaryota > Metazoa > Chordata > Mammalia > Artiodactyla > Bovidae > Bos > Bos grunniens. The sequence goes on from NC_141182.1 coordinate 11,196,560, forward strand.
GATGGCCATGCCAAAATTTTGTGGCCATACAGAGATGTGCTGCACTGGGTGATCACATACCCTGAAACACGACGTGAATGATAAGGCTGCTCTAGTACTGTGTTGATGGATTGCTTTCACTCATCTAACGCAGATGTATTCTCAGAGTGCTTGCTCTTGGCTGAGCACTGACGATAGGGAGCTTCCCAGGGCGCCATGATTCAGGGAGGCCGGATGGTGGGCCCATTGACACCCGTGAGAATGGCAGTCGGTGGCGGGGTTACGTGGTGCTATGAAGTGGGAGTGCTTGTGTGTGCAGTCAGGGAGGCTTCCTGGAGAAGGAGTCCGGTGTTTATCCTAAGAGCAATTGGCTACAGCAGTTGAGGTTTTAATCAGGGGGTGATGGTGATCAGATTTGCATTTTGAAAGTGTGTTCTGCCGACATTGTGGAGAACAGCTTGTTGGAGTTGAGGGTGGGAGCCAGGGAGGAGGCTGTCGCCCACCCCTGGTGAGAGGCCTCAGCCAAATATTTCTGAAGTGCTTCCCACTCTCTGGGCTGAGGGGATGGAGAAAGGTGGATGGGTTGAGAGATACTGAACGGACCATCCTGACAGGACTCGGGTTCACAGGTTTGGGCAGAAGGAGAAGTCAGAGTCACAGTTGCCTCCAGGTGTCCGGCTTAGAGAATTGGGCCAGGCGGTGTCTGCTCGTCCAGGTAACTCATGTGAGAGGGGGAAATAAAACTCTTTGTCATCATAAACTTAAAAAGTACAAAACGTAGCTTACAGTACAATATTGTCCTTGTTTTTAAATGTATGGAAAAAAAGACTGAAAGGAAATTCACCGAAGATTAACAGAGGTTTTCTCTGCACACAGGATTCTCGACTTTCTGCTTTTCTGTTTCCCAAATAATTGTTAATGACCATGTACTAATACAATAATTAGGGAAAACCACACATGAAAAGGGATGTGTATTTCATCAGTTCTAGGACAGTCCAGCCTCTGATGGAGGTAGTGTTTCATTTTTTCCCAGAGAATAAGTCTAGCTGGTCAGAGCAGAAAAGTTCCCGTAGCTGGCTCTGCATAGCTTAACCTCTCCGTTTCCATCAGGATCTGCCAGCCAGGCTCAGCCCCCATTTCCTCTGAAAGCAGTTCTTGCTCCATTTGTTGAATCCAGGTGTGTAGCGCTCCGAATGTTATAAGCTCGTTGCCGTTTTCTTCTGTAAGGTCAATGTCATGTTTTCTCCTGTTCTCCCAAAGAAAACTTGTAAAGCAAACTAGCTGCATGCGCTCAACATCTTCCCGCAGTTGAGTATTACTCAGCCATTAAAAAGAATACATTTGAATCAGTTCTAATAAGGTGGATGAAACTGGAGCCTGTCATACAGAGTGAAGTAAGCCAGAAAGAAAAACACCAATACAGTATGCTGCTGCTGCTGCTAAGTCGCTTCAGTCGTGTCCAACTCTGTGCGACCCCATAGACGGCAGCCCACCAGGCTCCCCTGTCCCTGGGATTCTCCAGGCAAGAACACTGAAGTGGGTTGCCATTTCCTTCTCCAATGCATGAAAGTAAAAAGCTAAAGTAAAGTCGCTCAGTCATGTCTGACTCTTAGCGACCCCATGGACTGCAGCCTACCAGGCTCCTCCATCCATGGATTTTCCAGGCAAGAGTACTGTACTAACACATATATATGGAATTTAGAAAGATGGTAATGATAACCCTGTATGCGAGACAGCAAAAGAGACACAGAAGTCTAGAACAGTCTTTTGGACTCTGTGGGAGAAGGCTAGGGTGGGATGATTTGGGAGACTGGCATTGAAACATGTATAATATCATATGTGAAACAAAACGCCAGTCCAGGCTCGATGCAGGATACAGGATGCTTGGGGCTGGTGCACTGGGATGACCCAGAGGGATGGTATGGGGAGGGATGTGGGAGGGGGGTTCAGGATGGGGAGCACGTGTACACCCGTGGCGGATTCATGTTGATGTATGGCAAAACCAATAGAATATTGTAAAGTAATTAGCCTCCAATTAAATAAATAAATTTATATTAAAAAAAAAAATGAAGTGTTCCCTTCCCTGGCTTCAAAAGGCCGGACAGCTGCTCTGTTTTGTTTCACATCTGGCCCCAGGAAGATAGGATTTGGGTCAGGAAGAGCCCCTTGGAAGCAGCCTTCCCAGTAAATCCAGTCTGTTTGCTCAGGAACGACAAAAGGTTGAAACGCTTTAAAACATGAGCCTGCAGGATTGAGTCTGGCGCAGGGGGACCCCTGACTGTCTGGGGAAGATTGTGACTCCATTCCTGGAGATTAACCCCCAGATGCAGATGTCGGGGAGGGGGCTGCACTCCAGGTCCCTGCAGCCTCCAGCCGTTGATTTCCAAAGGGCTTCCCTCCCCGCCGGGCACAGCCTGGCACTGCAGCACTGGAGACCTGGGAGGACCCTGACCCCTTTGGTTCTGCAGAGTGTCGGGTTTTTAGTCAGGTTCCTGTTCCAAAAGTCCTAATCTCAGCCTGCGCGAGAGGTGGTTGTCCCTCCTTGAAGAAGTGTGGAGGACAGAGTGCTTCTGCCTTGACAAAATAGTAGCAGAGCAATAACAGTCATAGTAGCTGGAATACTAACAGTGATAGTACTAACCGTAGTCAAAATAGAAATTGTAGTAGCAATGTAGTAGTAATAGTTATGGTATTACCATTAATACTAGCAATGATAAAAAGACTAGTAATGATAGTAACACAATGGTTATCATAACAGTGACAATAATATTAATAGTAATAGTAACAATGCGTGCTAAGTTGCTTCAGTATCTCTGACTCTTTGCGACCCCATGGACTGTAGCCCACCAGGCTCCTCTGTCCAAGAGATTCTCCAGGCAAGAATACTGGAGTGGGTTACCATTTACTCCTCCAGGGGATCTTCCTGACCAAGGGATTAATAGCAGTGATAATGGTTCAGTTCAGTTCAGTCACTCAGTCGTGTCCGACTCTTTGTGACCCCGTGAATCGCAGCACGCCAGGCCTCCCTGTCTATCACCAACTCCTGGAGTTCACTCAGACTCACGTCCATGGAGTCAGTGATGCCATCCAGCCATCTCATCCTCTGTCGTCCCCTTCTCCTCTTGCCCCCAATCCCTCCCAGCATCAGAGTCTTTTGTAGTTACGGTAATAATAGTGATGGTAGGAGGTAATGATAGCAGTAGTAATAGTAGTGATCATAATCATGGTGGGAATGAAGGAGGAAACAGAACAGGCTCCATCTTGAAAGCAGGACTGCACCTTGGGCCGGACTGTGGACTTTGAGCTCTATGCCCAGTGTCTATGGAAACGACATACCAACTGGAAAACCAGGCCCCCCGCCTGCTCACAGGTCAATGCTGCCTCTCGGCACAGACAGAAACCTCCAGGGACTCAGGTAAAAGGCACGCTGCCCTTTGAACACCTGGAAGTGGACTTCACTGAAATGAAACCTCACCGACACTACCATTACTTGCTGGTCATAATATGTACTTTCTCGGGATGGGTAGCAGCTTTTCCTACCCGGACTGAAAGAGCATCAGCAGTAGCCTGGTGTCTGCTTAGGGAGGTAGTTCCCAGATTTGGATTTCCTACCGGCACTGGATCGGCTTTCGTAACTGATTTAGTATAGCAAGTAAGCAGCACTTTAAACATCAAGTGGAAATTACATACAACATATAGGCCCCCGAGTCCTGGGATGGTGGAAGGAACCAACTGGACACTTAAAGCGACAGTCTCCAAGTGGATCATAAGAGACTGACTCTTCCTGGGTGGACTTGTTTCCAACAGCTCTGCTCAGACTCAGGATGACGCCACAGTCCCAAGGCTCTTCTCCATACAAAATTGTATATGGGAGGCCCCCTCCCATAATAAAACAGGTGCCAACAAATTTGCCTCAGGTAAGGGGAGATGAGATTTCACAGCAGATGGAACAACTGGGTAAGGAACACCTTACCAGGTGATAAATCAGGTAACTAAGTTTGTACAAGAAAGGGCGCCATCCCCCCTTGGGGAACAGATTCACAAATTTGTGCCCAGGGATCAGGTGTGGTCAAAGCCTGGAAACACGACTCCTTGGCCCCACACTGGAAGGGTCCATATACTGTTGTTCTGACCAGCCCTACTGCAGTTAAAGTTGCAGGTGTGGATCCACCACATGACGGTGAGGAGAGCATACCACGCAGACCCGGAGGACGCCGAGTGGACTACACAACAGGCCGCCACTGAGCCCCGTGAAACCAAGATCATCTTAAAGAAGAAACAGAGGGGAAGCTCTGCAATCAATTGCTGCTACAAGGACTTGCTGGTATCATCTTGAGACTAACCAGAGTTTCAGTACAAACAGGGACCTGTGCTATGATTAAAGTTGAATGTTATGTCTGTATTCCTGATTTATCTGGCTATATATCAGCCACCCTAGCTGTCACGAAAGGTCAGGTAAAATTTATGTCTGATGATAATCTTCCTTGTTGGACTTCGGTCCTATCTTGGGTGAAGGGTGATTGGTGGAAAACTGTATTTCCCATTGTTATAGCTGCCTTGATAGTTCTGCTTTGTGGACCCTTTATTTTACAATGCATTATGAACTTTGTAACCCAAAGGTTGATGACGTTCTCCCAAATTAGAGGTCGGAGAGTCAGGGTGCAATATATCCCTATGAATGGTGCTCATACTATGAGTTAAGAGCATCAGGAGTGGGGAATGAAGGAGGAAACAGACAGAACAGGCTCCATCTTGAAAGCAGGACTCCACCTTGGGCCGGACGGTGGACTTTGAGCTCTATGCCCAGTATCTATGGAAACGACATACCAACTGGAAAACCAGGCCCCCTGCACGGAAGAGCCCCAGGACTCGTACCTAGACTGTCTCTTGCCTAAAAGAATACCCTAATTATCTGTGTAACCGAAGAGAATCATAAATTCTATTATGCTTATTGGGGTATGACCACCGGCCTACTGATAATTGTCCCCTGTTAACTACCTAGGCTTTGATTGTATCTTTCTTTTCCTTTGTTCAGACTAGTTTCAGGGAATGTGGGGAGGTGGGTTTGGCACATACACTTAGGGTATATAAGGTTTTCAGAAAAACGGGTCAGGGTCCTTGGCTAAGAGGAGACTCTGCCTTGGGCCGCTGGTGTAATAACTGCACCCCACCCTCTGCATCGTCCTTCTGAGTGAGTCTGTTTCCCGGAACGCGTGGCTGCGAAGTAATACCAGTGGCAACAATGATAGTGGGACAGTACCGCTGTCACTGCCGCTTCCTAGGCACTGTGTACCCGGTGCCGCTGGAAACGCGAGACAGAAGCAAACACAGTCGCCTCCCTGACGCCTGCGGGAAAGGTCCTGTCCTCACCGTCCCCTGTGTTCTTACCAAGACATTGAGGCGGGGGCCGTTCACTTGGTTGCCCCAAGTCTCTCAGCTGTCAAGAGGCGGGGCCAGGATTTGAATCCAAATTTGGATCCGTGTCACTTCACAGGCTCTGTGTGGGTCCCAGCCTGGCTGCCCCAGAGGATCACTGGATCCTGTGATCCAGTGTGCCTGGCCCCTCCAGGGACTCTGCTCAGCCAGTCTGTGGAGAGCTTGGCCTTGGTTTTGTGTGGTGAGCTCTGAGGGCGATCTGGCACTCAGCCGGGGTGACCATCACCACACTGCACAGTAGTTCCACGCCGGGGGCAGCAGGACCCCTGATGATTACACAGCTTGTCACCCACCTTCTGAGTTTCTGATTTAAGAGATCTGGGGGGCCCCAGGAAACTGCATTTCTACTAATCTCTCAGGGGGTGCTGAGCTGCTGGTCAGAGACCTCCCCCCCGAGAAACCGCCCCCTCCCCAGAGCAGAAACTGTCCATGTGTGCACGCGTTCACTCAGCAAACTCTCGTGAGCGCCTACTGTGTGCAGCCCTCTGCCAGGCTGACAGGGCAAAAGGGGAGGTTACACACTCCCGTCTGTCCTTCCTTCCCTGACAGCATGGAGCCCGTGGGGGCTGTGGGGGGCCTGAGGGATGAGAGAGGGTCCTCGTGGCAGGCACTGGACTGAAGGGGCTTCCCGGACCCTCAGCCCACTGTATGGGGAGCTCCTTTGTCCTCAGCCCCTAAGCTAACTTCCAAACTTTCCCTTTAAGCCCGTCACATAAGTGTTCCCTGAGGCCTCGAACCTTCCAGATGGGCCTGTGGCCATCCCACCAGCTGCTCCTGGGATGTCAGCCCCGACCTCTTTCCTGGGCCCTGGAATTCCTGGAGCAGCCTGACACGGAGCAGCTGCCGAAACATCAGGAGGCCACGTCAAACAGCCTTTGTGCTCCTGGCTCCTCCTGCAGGCAGCTGCAGTGGGGGAGGGGCTGGGTCCTCGTGACCCCAAACCTCTGGGCCCACAACACACACCAGCCTCGAGGCAGGGACGCCGGCCACCTCCCATCCACAGAACAGCCTGTCCTTGTCCCTCCTGCTCTCCTTGGATGCATTCCCGGGCCCTCGGTGAGGAATCTCCTCCCACTGCCCTCAGGCCACCCTCATGACCGCATCCAGGGGCCACTGGGGGTCCCAGGCCTCCAGGTCCTTCCGAATTACCTGGAAGCTGTCATAAAATAGCCAGCTGGGGGCCACGCCTGAGAGCCTGATCCTGGAGGTCTGGGAGGAATCTTCATGTTTGATGAGGTATCCAGACCGTACAGGGGTTCCTTGGACCACACTTTGAAAAGCACTGGTGGAGATAGTAAACTCTCATTACATGATACGTTTTATACACACACACACACACACACACACACACACACGAGAGGCTATTTTGTATCTATGTACGTATAGAGATAAAAGGGCTTCTCAGGTGGCTCTATTGGTAAAGAATGCAGGAGACGGAAGAGTTGTGGGTTAGACCCCTGGGTCGAGGGGATCCCCTGAGGAGGGCATGGCAACCCACTCCAGTATTCTTACCTGGAGAATCCTGTGGACAGAGGAGCCTGGCGGGGTACAATCCATAGGGTCACAGAGGGATGGACAAGCCTGGAGCAATTTAGCATCCACACACATATGGGTACATTGATACCATGTCATATTAGTTTCCTAGGGCTGCCATAGCAAATTACCCAAACTGGGTGACTTAAATCAGCAAACATATATTCTCCCACAGTCTGGAGGCCAAAAGTCCAAAATCAAGGTGTGGGCAGGGTCAGCTCTCTTGGGAGGATCCAGGGGAGGGTCCTTCCAGCTCCTGGTGGCCCCAGACATTCTTTGACTTGTGGCCACATCCTTCAAAATTGGCCTTCAAGCAGAAGGACAGGGAAGATGCCCGAGTTCAAGTCCACCCCCCAGGACGGAGCCGCAGGCTGGATCCCTGGCCCTGTCTCCAAGCAGTCAGGCTTTGCCCCACAGCCAGCAAAGTGGCTGATCAAACGGCGCGTTTTTCTGAGACCGCACACTTCCATCTGGCATCTGTCAGTCAACACTTACAGTCCTCACCCCTCGCGGTTCCTCACCCTCCCTGGCCTCTCCTGCCAGCTCCTGTCCTTCTCCGTTTATGCCCAGCCCTGGGCCTCTTCCCTCCTCTTAGACCCACCTTCTAAGAGTTTTAAGTGTCATCGATGTGCGGGTCACCTCACACCCCCTTTAGCTCTTGCCTCCCTGAGTTCTGGGTCCATAGAATTCCAGGGCCAACCACTCAAGTGTCTTCCAGTTTCCTCACTGGCCAGTAATGAAGGTAGGAAAGCTTGTAGCCTATCTGAGCCCCCGCTGGTGTCTGTGGCCTTGGCTGGTGTCTGTCTCTCAAGGCAGATGCAAAGTGCACACCCGCCCCTCCAGCTTGGAGCTCCCAGAGCTGGGAGCAGGGCCACGGCCAGCTTCTCCTACCTTCCAGGGTCAGAGGAGACAGCTGCCCTCTGTTCTCGGAAGGACCCTACCTGCCCTTCTCGGGTACATAAAACTTAAAGCCAGCGGCAAAGCATTCCTATCCTCCAGTATGAGCTTTGGAGTTCAGGTGGCACTCTCTGCTGGAACGAAGTGCAAGGACTTGAACTTACTCTTACTAAAGTGTAAATGACTGACAACAGATCAGTTCCCAAGGAAAACCAAGTATGAGGACCCTGGTTCTGGGTCAGGGAGCAGGCACCCCTGCCTACAGTCAGCAATCGAGGGGCACCTCCCAAAGGAGGTGGTGCAGAATTGCCCGCCACTGGGGGGCAGCAGAGCACCAGGGATCAGTTTACAAATACAAAGGCAGGGGTCCGAGTGGGTACCTTGATAAGTTGTGAAACTACTGCCCACCCGTCTAGACAGCCCTTCTTCCTTCCAACTGAAGGAACAACGCCCAAGGATACAAAGGTCCCAAGTGCAGCAGGGGCCTCATCCCTCACGGGCAGGCTTGCCCAAGTAGAGACAGAAGCGCTTCACACCTTGTGCAGGCCTTGTGGCCCAGCCCTGATACACCTGGCTTCTTAGTGACCTGGAGCGTCAGCCTCGCCCGGGAGCTTGCCGACTCTCAGCCCCACCCCAGACCCATAGGCTCAGACTCTCAGAGGGTTAGGCCCAGCGGGTTTTTTTCAGTTTATTTTATTGAAATATGCTTGATTTACAATGTTGTGTTAATTTCTGCTGCACAGTAGAGTGACTCAGTTACACATACATATTCTTTTTCATTTTCTTTTCCATTCTGGTTTATCACAGGATGTTGAATATAGTTTCTTTTTTTTTTTTTAATTAATGTATATAGTTTTATTAAGACAAAAAACTGACAGTGTTGATATGAAGTTTACATTTAAATGAAAGTTTTCACAAAAACCTAACACACGCCTAAAAATTACAATAGAGTTCTAGATGCAGATCAAGACGATGTCAACAACTGATGGATCTCATGACTCAAGACAGCGTTTTGGATTTTAGTTAATTCTTAGGATTAAAAATTTGTTTTAAAGTGAACCACTGCCCCAGTATGAAAATTTATCTTCTCCTGAGATCAGGGCTTTTGAAATCATTCAGCTCTTGAACTTGTGCTGTCAGTGCCTGAACCCTGCCACTGATGGTTTCAGAGTTCAAAAAGCAGAGGCTCCAAGAGTTTTCCACCCTATGAGCACCAGCCCTCGTCTTTCCCTACTAACTCACTTCCTATACCACTCTCTGCCCTTCCCTAAATACTTCCCCAGTGGCTTGGATGGAGAAGCTGATATTTGTAACTTCACAATAGGAAAAGAAAGGGTCTTCTTGTCAGTTTCATGAATAGCACCTCTAAGACAGAGTGATCTGCCTGTGTACACACTCCAATAAGACTTTTCCTCCTCAACCAGTTTCCATCCCCCAAATGGCACCTTTGGTAGCTTCTTATTCCTTTGTTGGGAACAGCATTACGCTCAGGCAGGGAATACCTTGGCTTCTAAGTTTCAGGCATTCACAGCTTTTAAACAGCCTCTCACAGTCCTCATTTAGGTTGCCAGTGACATTTTTGAAAGGATACAATATTCTGGACACAGAACCCAATCATCATTAGTTGTTCTTTCCTTTGTTTCACCGTTTCCCCAAATTTTAACAAAAATGATCCTAACCCATCTCCCTTCTTTCCCACCCCACCCCACCCACCCCAAATAATACACCAGTAATAGCCCAAAACTACACACATGCTTGGAGAAGGCATTGGCACCCCACTCCAGTACTCTTGCCTGGAAAACCCCATGGATGGAGGAGCCTGGTAGGCTGCAATCCATGGGATTGCTAAGAGTCTGATACGACTGAGCGACTTCACTTTCACTTTTCACTTTCATGCTTTGGAGAAGGAAATGGCAACCCACTCCAATGTTCTTGCCTAGAGAATCCCAGGGACGACGCAGCCTGGTGGGCTGCCATCTATGGGGTCACAGAGAGTCGCACACGACTGAAGTGACTTAGCTTAGCTTACACACGTGCTATGCTGTAAAAATGCAGAGTTAACACCATTGGGAAGAAGGCTGTGTGGGTTGTGGAGATGCTCTTTGAAGATCTACAGTATCTCTTGCTCTCCCACATCCCGTTCTACTTTTTGTCCTTCATAGAAGGCCCTTTGCTTTTTTTTTTTTAAGCAAAGTTCAGAACGGGTTGCCTTGAAACACTGACCCTCCTTCCCCTCCACCGGATGGGTGTGCAGCTTTGAAGCCCTTGGGCTGCTGTAGGGCACACAAACTATCCTGGCTCTTCAAAGGACATCTCGAGCCACCTTTATGGCATCAAGACAAGGAGAACACCTTCTTTCCCCACTTGAAACCCAGTCAGATGTGACAGGGGCTGGTATTCAAGAAAGTTAATTCTTACCATCTTTTTTGTCATCATCCTCTGAGGGGTAAGAATGCCACGTCGGCCCTTCCTCATAGAAGGATATGACAGCCTGCTGGCACTTGACCTTGCTTCCTTGGCAGGGACCGGATCAGCCTCATCAGAGTTCTTCCGTTTCATTAGGAACATGAGTTCTCCACTGGAGTCCATAGCTCCAATAATCCGCTTTGGTTCCAAACCCCGGGCAAAGCCTCGTGGCTTCTCTGACTGTTCTTTCTTCTTCTTTGGTTTGCTCTCCTCCCCCTTATCTTCCGAATCAGAATCAGCTTTGTGCTTGCCTCCCTCTGATTTATCTGTCTCGTGTGCTGTTTTCTGTGACTGCAGAAACTCAGCAATGAGGTCAGGGCAATCAGGTTCTCTTCTGGATCCCGTGTGTTATCCTCATCTGAGAACCCCTTCCACTTTAGGAGATACTCCACTTTGCCCTTTACCACTCGACGGTCTAGAACTTTTTCCACCACATATTCTTCCTCTTCTTCTAGCACCTTTTCCACTTTCTTCTTGATTTGTTTTTTCCCCATAGTGCTCGCCAGCTTTCTGGTATAAAGGATGATGCTGCTCGGGTCTTGCAGTCGTCAACCCTCCCTACGCTGGTTCAAGCGCCCAGGCTGTCCTGTCTGTCCTCTTCCCAATTTACTATGTTTCCTCTCCAGCCCAGTCCCCCAGCTGTGCACCCAGCCCACGTAGCATGGTCTTGGTCTACTCAGGCCGAAGGGTGACGCGCAAATGCTGAATATAGTTTCTTGTGCTATAGTAGGACCTTGTTGTTTGTCCAGACTATATACAATAGTTTGCATCTGCTAACCCCAGACTCCCAATTCATCCCTCCCTCGTCCCCCTTGTCTCTTCTCTGTTTCTGTTTCATAGATAAGTTCATTTGTATCGTATTTTAGAGTCCACATATAAGTGATATCGTATGGTGTTTCTCTGGCTGACTCACTTCACTCAGTATGATAATCTCTAGGTCCATCCATGCGCTGCAAATGGCATTATTTCCTTCTTTTTTATGGCCAAGTAGTATTCCATTGTGTGTATATGTACTGTATCTTCTTTATCCGTTCATGTGTTGGTGGACACTTAGGTTGTTTAGTCACTTGGGGTTTTATGGCCCCCGGGATTCTGCTCAGCTCAGGGCCGAGAACGACTGCTTTCAGTTCGGCAGGCAAGCTGGGAAAGTTGGCTCACGTGCCGTCATGTGTCGGGGCTGCTGTAAGGAAAAAGGCCTGGTTGGGTTCTGTTCTCCGCAGGGATGCTGGTTTGGAGCAGGGATTCGAGCCGGCAGGCCTTTCCCAGGGCTGAGCCAGGTGGACCGTTAAGGTGAAGGACGAGTGAGTCAGTTACGGCCACACAGCATCGTGACCCGGCCTCTGATCAGTTCCCAGGAGGAGGAATTAGAAAGTGGTCTTTGGGTTGTTAGTTCTTCAAAATGAGAACATCTCTGGCTAAAAAAGAAGCCCAGTCCTCCTGACACTGGAAGCAGGCCGCCTGTCCCAGGTCTTCAGGAGGGAAGGGACCACAACCTGGTTCATATCCCTGCTCCACACTTAGCAGCTGGGCCCCCTACTCAGTGACTCAGCGTCTCTGATTCCCAGCTTCCTGCCCTGCACAGTGGGGACGGAAGCAGTACGCGCCAAGCGAGCTTGTCGTGGGGCTGAAATAACGGCAACATTCTGACAGCCTGACCAGAGTAAATGCTCCGCAAGTGTTAGTGAGTTTTTCATAAATGCTTCATTTAAGTTATAATACTTCATGGTTTCCCAGTCTGGCTGTTACCCAGAAAGTTAGATGTAGAGTTACTATATGATCCAGCAATTCTGTTTATATACCCAAGAGAAGTGAAGAGTTAGGTTCACACAAAAACTTGCACACAAATGTTCGTAGCAGCAGTATTCACAGCCTCTAGAAAGTGGAAAAAACCGAAATTTCCATCAGCAGATGTATGGATAAGCCAAACATAGTCTGTCCACAGAATGGAATAGGATCTCTTGCCCGTAAAAAGGGATGAAGCACTGACTCTGCCTGCAACGTGGATGAGCCTTGGAAGCATCATGCTCAGGTCAAAAAAAAAGGAGAGGAAATTAATCTCTCAGTCGTGTTGTGCTGTTTGCAACCCGTAGACTGTAGCCCGCCAGGCCCCTCTGTCCTTGGAATTCTCCAGGCAAGAGTACTGGAGTGGGTAGCCACTCCCTCCTCCAGTGATCTGCCCAACCCTGGGATTGAACCCGGGTGTCCTGCATGGCAAGGCAGATTCTCTACTGTCTGTGCCACCAGGGAAGCCCAATCCAAACACAAAAGACCGCAGCTTGTGTGATGCTATGTATATGAAATGTCCAAAAGGAAATGCAGAGAGACTGAGAGCAGATCAGTAGTTGCCAGGGGTGGAGGGGTTGGAGGTGATGGCTAAGAATCCAGGGTTTCTTTTAGGAGTGGTGGAATGCTTTAAAAGTCATTGTATTGATGGTTGCATGACTCAATATGCTGAAACCCATGCAACTGTGTGCTTTAGAAGAGTGAATTGTGTGGCCTGCGAGTTATATCCCAGAAGAGCTCCTTAAAAAAGCTATGTTTTCCCCATCAGATGCCCTAAAGCTACTTTTTATTGTTAATGAGGGCAGGGAGGGAAAGAGTGACCTGTGAACGTTTTAATTTTTTCCCGAAAAAGCAAAACAGGTTAGAAACATGAGCTACGTACCATCTGCAAGCAAAGGCTCTGCCCCGGCTGCCCTCAAGGTCAGGCCTCATAACACAGCAAAGCAGGGCAGCCTGCTGAACTGTGGGCTGTTTTTAAAGGCTGCAGGCTTTCCAGCTGCATTTCGTCTGAAAACATCACACAGTCTTTGAGGTGGGTTAAGCCCCTAGGATCTTTGGGGGCTTTAGGCTCAATTATCATCAGAAAATGGCAGCATCTCCAGGCTCAGGGAACCAGGCTCTGTGTCCACAGCTGTCCTTGCAGCAGCTGCCATGGACGCCTGCCTGGGCCTTATCTCCAGGAGGAAGTCACCCCACCCTGTTCCAAATGCTTGTCCAGAGGGATGGGGCCAAGCAGAGTCCCAAGGGGCGAGGCAGCCCCACATCCCCAGCCAGAGAGAAAGTCTTCCCTCCCTGCCCGCCCCAGCCCTGGCGGAGGAGGAGAGCCACTGGGGGATGGATGGGGTTCCCGGCACGTGTGCTTCCCACGGGGACCGAGCAGTTCTGTCCCCAGCCTCATCTCTGGCTGGGACCCGCTCACATCGTGCTGTCACCATTGCATGGGTTCAGCTTCCAGGGTGGGGGCAGCCCTAAGGTCTCACAACCTGACTCGGCCCCCGAGACACACTTGTCACTTCTCCCCACTCCCTCACACCCCAGGGCCTTTGCACAGGCTGTCATGGAAAGCTTCCACCAGGTCCCAGCCGTGTGCCCTTGAACAGGTCACTCCCTCCTGGGCCTCAGATCCCTGGAGGTTATTTGAGGAGCTTCCTCAGTGACCAGTGGGGATCTGAAGGCCAGGACTCTGGGGCTGAGTCTGTGTTCCGACTGCCTCCAGGACTGCTCTTTCTGCAGAGTCAGACTGCTCTCTGCCCACTCATCCTTCCAGCCTCAGCTCCCCTCCTATCCCTGGGGCCTTCCAGGATGTCCTGGCACTTTTGGGTTCCTGGGCCTATCTGTGATGGTGTGGGGGCCTTCTTGTCCATGCTGAAAACTCCTGGAGGGCAGGGCGGTCCCCCTAGCAAGTCCCCTCCCCAGCCTGGCCTCACAGGCTCTCTACCAAAGTGTTTAAAGAAGCACAGCTGAGTTTCCAAAATACTTCCTCTTTCAGGATCTCATTGGTCCTCTCCAGCACCTGGACACAGGAAACAGGCTGTTGCTCCATTTTACAGATGAGAAGCTAAGTCTCTGAGCGCTGGGCTTCCGGCCAGCCTGCCCCTCCTCCTCAGTGTTTCCCAGGTTTCCGAGACAGCAGGAGAGAGCCTTGTCACCTCGGGTGAAAGTGGGGCTGTCATGGCCCCTCCGTGGGCTTCTTGAAAGGATGCTGTTTAAGCAGAGCCTCCCAGCCCAGCCAAGGAGAGAGGTCACGTGTCCTTTGGCAGAGAAGAGCCTGACCCTCAGGCTGGGCCGCGCTCATGCTTGCTGATTCATCACTCCTGGCCCCCGAGTTCTCTGCCTCCCGCCCAACCAGCAACACACAACGCCAGCTCCGTTTATCTTCCCATCAGGAAAGGGGGCAGTGGCCTGAGGGGACCCTGAGGGCCACCCTTCTGGAAGCAGATGTGAACAGGCTGTTCGGGTCGGCGGGAGGACGTGTTCTCTGCAGGCAGCTCTGGCCACAGACCAGAGTAGTGGAGCCACAGGAGGCTGTGCCCTGCCAGCCTGGGGTCCAGCTTCCTCCTCTGCCTCCCGGCAAGGTGACCTTGGCGGAGCACTGGACCTCTCCACCCATTTCCTTCCTGCCGCAGGGGCGAGGGGTGCGTAACAACATCCTTGTTGTGAAGGGTGGCCGTGAGGTCTAGAGGTTGTGGAGGTCAGCTTGTGTTGGGCAAAGCACCTGTGCATAAGAAACCCTTGGTGAAGATCACATATTTGTGAAAAGATTACTTATTTGTAGAATTCATCAGGAATCCTCTAGATAGAGGCCAAGGGAGAGAAAACTGCGCTTTCAGAGTCAAGAGAGGATTGTGGGCCCCTCTGTGGGGGTCAGGGGGCGGCAGGAGCTGTGATCCACGAGGTGCCGTGGGCGCTGAGGTGACAGCAGACACTGGGGCTTGAGAGACGGAGCCTGGCCTGGGGGCACAGTGAGACCAGCCACTCTTACGGAACAGGAGGAGAGGGAGGTAGTGTCTAGAGCCACTGCAGGGACCTCTGGACTGGCTGCACTCACGTA
The DNA here is from genome assembly GCF_055505025.1 of Bos grunniens. NCBI lineage: Eukaryota > Metazoa > Chordata > Mammalia > Artiodactyla > Bovidae > Bos > Bos grunniens. The sequence continues at coordinate 11,211,705 of NC_141182.1, forward strand.
TTCTCTCAGAAGTTCCCTGGTGGCTGCAAGGCGGAGAGTGACGGGAACTTTGAGGACTTGCTGAGCCCCATGGGGCCTGGGTTCATCCGGGTTACTTATGATCGTCATCAGTTAGTGAAAGCTAAGCTGTGCTTGGTGAGGATGGCTCCCAAAAGGGGTCTTTTGAGGCCGCTGAAGGTCTGATCTGAGTCAGAGCAGGGTCTGTGGGAGCAGCAAAGAGCCCAGGGCCCTATGGATGCAAACTGGAGGGCCCCGCTGAGCAGCAGGCTGTTTCTCCCCGCACAGCCTCCCATGGCTCCTGTTAGCAAACTGCACATACCCAACACCTTAAAACCGCACGAGCGTGTTCTCTTACTGCCCTGGAAGCTGGAAGTCTGAAATGAGTCTTTCAGGCAACAATCAAGGTGTGGGCAGGGCTGCTCCTTCTGGAGGCCCCAGGGGAGAACTTATTTCCGGGCCTTTTCCAGCTTCTAGAGGCACCCACGTCCCTTGGCTCACAGCCTGGTCTTCAGTGCTCATCCCTCCGCCCTCTGTTTGATCCTCATGTCTCCTTTCTCTGATCCTCCTGCTTCCCTCTTGCCAGGACCCTCATGATGACACGGAGCCCATGAGACAAGCCAGGATCCTCTCTTCACCTCCAGGTCCTTAATGACATCCACAAAGTCCCTTTTGTCATGTGAAGTCACACAGTCACGGGTTCTGGAGGTTGAAACATGCATGTCTTTGGCGAGAGGTCAGTATTCCACTGACCACACACTCTGTATCCACATAGTTGGGGTGGGCAGCCTCTGCCTAATAAGGCTGTTGGAATATCATTCATATAACTTTGAGTTTTAAAATAACAACTTCTCTTCCTGCAGGTGTCACCAGTACTCACCGTCTTTCTTCCTTTAATGATAGAATGCTTCAGTTTTCACTGGGCTTAAGACTGCTCACTCGCCAGCCTACTTTGCAGCTAGAAATGATCGCATGACTATGTCTGGCCACCAGAGTGTGAGCAGACGCATCGCATGTCCTTATGTGTGCCCTTAAAAAGCACGGGCCTGGGCTGCCTTCGTCTCTCCCCACTTCCCAGTGTCGGGCTTGTGGACACCACGGCAGGGGCTGCAGCAACCACTTTGGATCCAGAGAGAAAAACCATGTGTTGAAGCTCACAAAATCGCCCTGCTAGTAGTCACCTCCCTCTGGATTGTGAGAGAAATAATATCTTGTATTGTTAAGCAGGTGTATTTGGGGGCCTCTCTGTCACAGCAGCGGACCTTGTACCTGACTCAGACACGTGGGCCTGTGTGTCTGAGAGGCTGCCTTGCTCCTCCCACTGCCGATGACTCCAAGGTCGCTGCCGCCTCTCTCCTAGATCTTCCCTCTGCTGAGCTGGTTGCAACTGCAGGCAAGAGGATCAAATCCTCCCTGACTTGGGCAGAGGTGAGGCTTTTTCCCAAAGGTGCGGGCTTGAAGCCAGTAGCCTCAGCATCACCTGGGAGTTTGGTTGGAAACGCAGAGGCTCTGGCTCTCGTTCAGACCTTGCGCCTCAGATTCTGCATTGAATACGACCCGCAGCTGGGGGTATGCAGCCACTTGAGAAGCTCTGGTCTTAGCATTCCATGTCTGTGCTGAAACCCCTTGCTCTCCGAGTCAGTGGACTTCAGGCTGTACCCCAGTCCCTGGGGTTGTCCATGGGCCTAGATGCCTCACCCCTGCTTAAGTAAGGCAAAACCACATTTGGGGGTTTATTTGATGGGGTTCTGCATAGGCTGATTTTCTGAAGTGGAGAAGTATAGAAGTCCTGGTTCTGGGTCACGCCTCCTCTGATGACCACCTCGCTGGGGCCGCACAGGGCATGAGGCAGCAGGGGCAGCACCCCAGGGTGAGCGTCAGGAACCCCCACCTTCTCTCAGTCGTCTAGAGGACTGTCCCCCAGTTTCCTTTGCGGGAGGCAGTCTCCTTGGGTGGAAGGGCCTGGAAACTCGTCTCCAGGTGCACTGAGATCATTCATTCTCCTTCATGTTGTTTTACGTCGTTTTCATTGCTTTATGAGTGGATAAGCGTTCACCAAGTGCCAGGCGCTGTTCTGTGATTGGGAACACTGCACCGATTGCACGCAGGCTTCCCTCGTGGAGGTCACACTTTACTGTGGTTGTGTCTGGGAAAAGATTTCCAGGCAAAGGGAACAGCCAGTGCAAAGGCCCTGAGGTCATTGGTGTTGGGAATGTTTAGGGCAGTGTCATGGCTGGCTGGCACGCTGCAGCTGGTGGATAAGGGAAGGCAGCAGGAAGGAGGTGGGGCGATTAGAGGTTTGTAGGGTGACAGGGCTGGTGGGGCAGATGCTACTGGATGCCCTTGCCCATGTCACCTCTCAGCTCCCCGCTGTGATGCATGCCAACGGCTTCTTACTTGCCGTGTCCCATCTGAGGTTTTCTCTGGCCACAGGAGCAAGCCCGGGGTGCAGCAGTGTTCCCCAGAAGAGCCAGAGAGTAGGCTGACCCACTTGCATCTGGCTGAAAGTCCCAGAGCCCAGAAAGCCCTCAGTCCCAGGCAGACGAGGATGGGTGTCACCTCGTGGAGGAGTTGATGTTTGGGGAGCTGCCCTGAGGCAGGGAAGGACGAGCATGGTGTGGGGAGCCTGGGTCCTGCCCCTCTCGTGGGACAGCCCAGAGGCTCACCCCTAGTCGTGGGTTCCCCAGCAGGCCACCCGCTCGGGACCACTCTCTCCCTCATCTTTCCCCTGCCTTCTCCCTTCTGCACCCCTCACCTGCCTTCCGGGAGCACCTCTGCTATATTCTGTTTGTCCCAAATCCTTGTCTCAGGCTCTCTGCCTGGAGGCCCTAACCTACAGCCCAGGGCAGAGGGGCTAATGAACATGGGGGGAGGAGCCAGGCTACCCCTTTGAGTCCCTCTTGCATGGAATGCTTTTGGAATTTGAGGAGTGTCCCCATCCCAAGGCCTCTCCAGGCCTGTGCTAAGCCTGGCTTTGAGTCAGAGTGGACGTCACAGCTAAGAGGCCGGAATGCGGGTGCCTCCCCAGACACTGAGATCATCCCAGCTTCCCTGTCCTCACCGCCTCCTCCGCTGACCCTTCACCCGCCCCTCCCCAACAGGAGGCAGCCGAGGTCACAGCAGAGAGTGAGTGAACTGTGTCCTCAGGCCACAGCTGGGGTTGCTGCCGGGAACCCTGGGCTCTCCTTGCCCGGCCGGCCCCGCAGTGCTGACCCTGGCTGCTGCCTGCTGGAGTCCGGGGCTGCGTGGGGCCGCCGGCCTGCCCTGCCCTTGCCCCCTCTCACCCTCGCTGGGCACCGCCAATGCTGACCTTGAGTTGCTCTCCTGGCCTCCAGACCTTGGCCTCTCGCTTCCTCTTGCCACGTGGTGCCCAGCTCTGCTGATGAACTTCCCAGGTGGCAGTGGCCCTTCCCTGTGCCCTGACCTGCAAGGGCCTGTGCTGAGCCACAGACATGGCCAGAGTGGACTTCCTAGGCCAACCTGGTAGCCCTGGCTGCCCTGGGCCGAAGCCAGGGGCTTCCTCTTGCATCACATCCCACAGAACAGTGGCTACTCAGGAGCTGTGCCGGGCGGGGGCCACGCTGCTCTTCTGCAGCCCCCTGCCAGGCTGCCCCGGACCCCAGCACGCACACAAAGCCCCCCTCACTCACTTCCAGAAGCCCCTTCCCCCGTGCCTGCTTTCCGTCCTGCCCCCGTATCAGCTCATGGGAAGTTCCTTTTCCTCCAGCTAGCTTCACAGCACAGGCTTTAAGGGTCTCTTTCGGTCATGGCGTTGAAAGAATGACTCAGTGGTGAGGTTGGCAGACCACTTTTTTCAAAAGGAAGGTCCCTTTTCTTTCGGATTAAAGGACTGTTTTTTCTGGCTGTGCCGTGCAACATGTGGGATCCTAGTTCCCTGGCCAGGGATTGAACTCATGTCCTTTGCCTTGGAAGCACCAAGTCTTAACCACTGGATTGCCAGAGAGGTCCCCTAAAGGACTCCTAGATTCAGAAGACAGTCATGCCTTTAGCTGACTGAGCCTTGAACAAACAAATCCCCTAGCCTTTCTTGATCTTCACCTGTTTCCTTCATAGTAAGTGACCTCATATCCAAGACCAAAATCCTGGTGCTCTCCTTCTTTCTGGAGCCTTTGCAGAATGAGCCCGTGTATTAAGTGTAGGGAGAAAAAGTCCTTCACTGTGCGCCATGTTTTCACTTTATAAGAATAATAAGTAATACTGTTTCTAAGTGTTCACAATGTGCTGTGCTCACAGCCTCCCTGTGAGGTGGTCCAAGTACTCTCCCCATTTTATAGATGGGGAGAGCGGGGCTCAGAAAGGCTAAGTCAATTGCCCAGGACACACAGCAGGACTCAAACCTGGATCTTTCCAAGAGCCAGCGGCGCCCTGAGTGACTCATTCCAGGCTGTCTCAAGGGCCCTTCTGGACTCATTGGTCTTACTCTTCTGTTTTCCTGTGGGTTTTGTCTTTCCAAATCAAAACCGGTTGTTGTTGTTCTGATTAAGTTGGGGCCTGGTTGGACCTCCCCAGAGCTGGAGAAGACGCCTTTCCAGGATAAATGGAAACTGTTTACACAATAGTTGTCAGATGCTTTAGCAGGAAATAAATCATATGGGATAACACTGGAAAAGCTGAAATGAATCTGTGTGGGCAGCTGGGTTTAACCCCCAAATTAGTTCCAGTCCTTTAAAAAACATTTTCCCCCCTCTCTTCATGTTTGTTTACTTCATTTTTTTTTCCCCTTGCATAAATTTTCCAGATCTGGCTTTCAGAGAGGCTGTTGATGAGTCAGACCATTCTGCTTGTCTCAGTGCTAATCAGGGCCACCCTGTCCCCAGTTATCTTCATTCCCACAAAGTCACCACGGTGGGAAGGGGGTGGTGTCCACACGAGCTGGGGGTCGTGGAGGTTGCCCAGCCCTAGACTCCAGGTTTAGGGGTCGTCCCTCGAGAGGCTGCAAGCCATTCCGTCAGCCGGAGCCCTTCAAGCCTCTCCACACTGGGGTCCCAGACCAGACCTCACACCCGAAGTGGCAAAGCCCAGGAAAATGCATTTTGATGCACAGCTCTGTTTTTGACCCCTGCTCTCTTGAAGGAAACTTAGACTCCTGTACCACAGTTCTGGGAGCACAGCTGGTTCTCTGGAAGATTCAGGATCCCACAGTCCCCACCCCAAACCCAGTCCAATGGGCAGCTCTGCCCACCCAGGGTACAAGCCTCGGAAGGTTTAAGAGCTGAAGAGCTGTGACGAGTGTTCATTCCCCTGCAACTCTCGGTTGCTTCAATGTTGACAAGAAGCTTCTGCTTGTATCTACTTCCTTTTCCCTCAAAACAAAAATACAAGCAGAGTTAGGAGCTCTGTCATCCACGTGTCACTGAATGCATTTATAACAGGAGAAACAATGGAAAAAGCATTTCTCAGGGGTTTCTAGTGATCCGTCCAGTTACACAGCGAGTCCTTTCCTGATTTCCACCATGCACAAGGCACAGACAGTCACGAGCAGCCAGACACACCCTGCCCACCTGGGCTGGCAACCAGGAGACAGACCCTGAGATTTAGTGTTTAATGGGGTGTGCAAGAGCTTATAATGGGAGGCAGGCAGTGTTTCTGTGAGCTCTGAGGGGTGCGGGGAACATCCAGACAGAGGCCAAGCACAGGGAAGCGCCCCCGGCTCCTGTGTGAGGAAATGAAGCCTGAGACGAGGCCTGGCGCACACATGGAAGGTCCTGAACCGGCTGCCTGCCTGTCCTCAGAGCGCCCGAGCGAAAGCTGCCTCCTCAGCTGGCCCTTGGCCACTGAGCGCGGCATTCCTGCCACAGCCTGGCCCCTGGCCCCGCTCCTGTAGGGACATCCTCTCTTCTGCACCCCCAGACCTGCGTCTGCATCCCGAGGGCAGCATTCCCAATGCCAAGGGCATCAGTGTAGACTGGGAAGTAGACTGACAGCTTCCAGATGTCTGTGGACCCGGCCTGGCTTCTAGAGGGTCCACTCGGCTCGGCCTTCTGAGGTTTACAAACAGCAGGACCAGTTCCCTGCTGACCCTTGTGAGGCAGGGGCCCCAGCCTGGTCGGTGGATCAGGGCAGTGCCCTGGGGTCCTCATGTGGGCCCTCCCAGCGGATCTGCCCTGATCCAGCTAAGGAAGGCCAAGCATCTGGATTCTGCCCCACAAGAGAAATGGATGAAGGCAAATTCCACAAGCCCCAGGGAAGGGGCTCATCAGGTTGGTGGAGCTGGGAAGACCCCGGCCATGCCCCTGACGCGAGCATAGCCCCCTGTCACCCTGAGAAGCCCAACCTCCAGGGCCACACCCAGCCCAGACACACTCCCCATCTGATGCCCACTGAGCTGACAGCAGCCACTCTGATCTCAGGGCTCAGCCCAGAAGGTGGGGTGGGGAGAGCCGGCTCCAGAAAACAGGACCCACAGCCTGTCTTTCCAGAAAGATGTTAGCAGTCCTCCCACCGACTCACTGGGTGGGAGATGCTGTGGACCCCACACCTCCACCCTGGGAGGCGCCCAGGCACCACAAACCCGACACACAGATGGCTCATCACTTTTCCTCCTGAAGCTTCCGGGGGCTTTGTGCTCCAGACGCTGATGAACCCCGCTATCCACCCAGGCCTACAGAAGCCGGGGCTACTCCTCCTTTTCCGTTTGTTGGGGGTGGGGCGTCCTTCTGAAATCCCAGCACATCCCAAGTTCCCCCACCCCCGCCCTGCCTGCACCTCTCTGCCGCGGCCTCTGAGCAGCACCTCCAGCTGGTCTCTCCGGAGTTCAGCCTTGCGCACTTTGGTAGGTTTTGTTTAATTTATTGAGGTAGTGTCAGATAAAATTAACGCTTTTAAAGTGATCACTTTAGTGGCCTTTAGCACGTCCACAGCGTTATAAACCACCACCTCTACACAGTTCCAGAATGTTCCCTCACCCCAGAGGAAATCCGCACCCAGGAAGCTGTTTCTCCCTCTTTCCATTCCCCCTGCTCCTGGCAGCCACCCACCTACCTTCCGCCTCTGTGGGCTTCTCTCTTCTGGACATTCCACATAAAGGGAGCCACATGATCTGTGACTTTGGGTGTCTGGCTCCTCTCACCTGGCACGAGGCTTTCCAGGCTCATCCGTGTTGCTGCTGCTGTCAGTGCTTCCCTCTCTTTTCTGACCAAATCATACCCCACTGTCAGGACAGACCACCCTCGGTTTATCTGTTCACTGGCTCTTGAGCTGTTCCACCTGTTGCTGTTGGGAACTGTGATGCTGTGAACACGCGTGTATGAGGGTTTGTTTGCGTCCCTGCTTTCAGTTCTTCCGAACGTGTGTGTGGGGGCACACACCTGGTCGTAAGGTGGTTCTGTGTTAACTTTTTCAGGCACCCACATCTGTCCACGCCTTCTTTGAGGGCAGACCCTGCGTGAGTTTCCCACTTGAATGCCCAGCATGGAGCAGAGACTTGTACGTGAAGTAGATGCTCAGAATTCATCCTTGAGTCCCCAAGAGAGAACCAGGAGGCAAGCAGGACAAAAAGGAGTGTTCTGTGGCCTTCCAGAGGATGGACCTGGGTGAGCTCGAGCCGTCTTGCTGTTCTTCTCACTTATTCCCCCTTGCTGGGTCGTCGTTGCCACTTGTGAAGTCTTTACTTGTGGCAGGTGGGCTCTAGTTCCCCGGCCAGGGGTCGAACCCCCACCCCCTACAGAGGAAGCGCAGATTCCTAGCTGCTGAACCACCAGGGAAGACCCTGCCTTGCTGTTCTTCAGACACACCAGGCGCGCTGCTGCCCTGGGCCTTTGCAGCTGCTGCGCCCTCTGCCTGGAATGCCCTCTCCAGCAATCTTCCTCGCCACCTTCCCCACCCACCCCACCCCACCCCCCAGACCACATCCCCCTTTCTTCCTTACTGGTTTCCCAGATCGCTGTTTAAAAACGTGTTTTTACTCATTTTCTTGTTCATCTCTCACTATACTGTAAACTCCACAAAGGCAGGATTGTCCTGTTCTTTTCATTCGCTGCTGAATCCCAGTGCCCAGGAGAGTCTCTGGGACATGGTAGGCATTTAATAAATATTTGGTGGAAGAGAAAACTCAGGAAGAGAGGGAGGCGGAGCAGGGAGGGAAGAAAAATGAGGTGTCAAGAAAGAAGGAAAAAACAAGGTGAGAGAGGGTGAGTGGATGGAGGGAGGCAAGGGGGAATCGCGCCTCTTCTGCCCCATTTAGGCCCCTGAGTCCCTACTCCACATAGGAGCAGGTCTCCCCGTTGGGCTAGCTCATGCCCTGAGGCTGTTGGTCAGTCCCGGCTTCCCTCCAAGAACTGAGTCTTCTTTTCGAAGCCAATTGACATTTCCACTTAAAAAGACGCTGTCCAGCCCCTAAAGCCCAGTGCACACTTCCGGCCTCTTGCTTTCTCAGCTGTGGCCTGGGCTTGGCCAGCTCAAGGCTTTCAACGTACTGAGCCTTTTCAATGACCCCAATGTGGCCCGTTTTTAGCAATCTCTGGCCCACCTGCCATCTGCAAGCCATTTCCCGCCCGCAGTGGGCACTCGGCTCTCATTTACCAGAAGCGGAGCAGTGAGGCCTCGCTGTGGGGCAGATGCTGGGTGGGACTGGCAGAGTAAGCGTGGTGGATGGCCTTGGCCAGAGGGTGGCTCTTCGTCTCGATTGTACTTTAATGCCACTTGCCTCAGTCAGAAAGGTATGTGGTTAGTTTCATGTCATGAACAGGCCCCCACAGCAACCAGAAAGAAGCTGTACCAGGGCAGCCTTGCGTGCCCACAGCATGGTGGCTGATGGTCATGACTGATGGCATGAGTCCCCTGCTTGAGGCTTACAGCAGGCCTCGCGGGCCAGGCCCTGGGTCATTGTGCATCTGTAAAGGGGAAACTGAGGCCCGCAGACTCTGGCCAACGCTAACAGAACTGGCCACGTAATTTCCTCTCCCTTCGATTTCCATATGCAGGGCAGACTTGTTAAGGTGTTTTTCTCTTCTAAGCACTTCGTGCGTATCACGTGTGAGTCGTGCATGTGACACACGAAGCTGGATCAGGCTGAGGCCAGGACTGGGCATGAAATCATACGCTCTCAGGCTTCATCCTGTCCCGTCCTGCTCCTCAACTCCCAGGCCCTCCCGTATCGCCTGCCTGCAAGGCCTCCCCTCGGGGGTACGAGGTGACGACTCTAAGCCTAGACACTTGCGTGTTTGGGGGTTTCCTCCAGCGCCCAGCATAGTGAGCGCATCATTGACTTAGTCACGTTTTTCATTCAATGATTTATTATTTTACTAAATAGATATTTACTGAGTACCAGTTGTGTGCCAGGTACTACTCTAGGTGGTAGGAATGTCTGCACACGTGTGTTTGCGTGTCCCTGTGTGTTTCTGCGTGTGTCGAGGTGTGTGGGGGCATTTGAGGAATGGGTGACGGTCACACAGATGATAGGTGGCGGGACTGCTCCTTCCCTGTGTCCCTCACAGGGGACCCCAGGTGAGGGAGCAGCTGCCCTCTGGGCTGTGAGGCTCGGGTCACATTGACAATTACAGGCTCTCACCGGTGCCATGACGTGCCCTCCCAGGTGCCGAGAGTGATGTCCAGAGACTGGACTGCAGTGGGGCCTTGGGTGGGCCTGGGGTCAGCAGTGAACATGGCACCTCAGATGCTGGTGGTCTAGCTGGGGACACAGTGGACGAGCCACAGCAGAATTAATGGTCTAATTGCATCCGTGGTAAGTGCTGTCGAGAAGTGCAGGACACCAGGGCGCCGAAGGGCCACGTAACCTCATCGCGGTGTTGGAAGGCTTCCCTCGGCACCTGATCTGATGCTTATTAAACCTGAGAGACCACCGGGGTTCTCTTGGTGCAGATGAATGGGAGAGCCTCTGAGAAGTGGGCAGTGATCGCAAAAGCCTATGGATGCAGGAAGTGTCCTCTCGAGGAATGGGGAGAAAGCCATTCGTGCTGGAGCACAGGGCAGGGAGAGCAAGGTGAAGCTGGAAAGGTCAGTGGCCAGATCACGGTCACGGCCGTGTCAGTGGGTTTACAAAGCTGGCCTGTGTCCTGGGAACTGCGGGGAGCCTCGGAAGGGTTTCAGAAGGGGAGTGGAGGGGCGGTGCTGGACGGCACCCTCTGGTGGCTGTGTGAGGAGCCGCAGCTTCGGTGCGCTCGGCCAGGACCTGTCCTGGGCTTGGTTCTAATCCTCTGCTGCGGACCTGGAGATGCAGTCCTTCTGAGACTGCCTGCCCCGTTAACGCCGGTGGACACGGCTCACAGGGGCCGGCCTCCAAAATGGCATGCCACCAAGGCATGCTGTCCAGGAGACACCAACCGGACATGCCAGCACTTCGTGGAGCAGACCCAGACAGCGAAAGGTCTGGCCGGCCTGGGTTTTCTCCAGCGGGGTGCCTGGTCTGGGTCTAACTTCAGACAGGATGAAAGGGAGCCTGATTACCTTCCCACCCCCATCCTGGGGAATCTTGGACCTCACATGGGTGTGTGCTTGTGAGTGTTCGAACAGACAGACACCCTTCCAGTGAGGGGCGATGGAATGGCAACTCAGATCCCCCTGCATTACCAAAGGCAGATAAGCCCCAACCAGCCAGAAGTTCTGGACCCCGCAGCAGCTTTCCCCACCCTCCCTGGCATGCTTGTGGCCTGTTTCTGCCTGAAACTGCAAATGCTTATCGCAGGCAAGTGATGAGTCATGGCTTGGGTTCTTCCTCAAAGGACGGCCTCAAGCAGGAGACGTTGATCAGCTGCTTTTCTTCTTTATTTTCAGACAGGATGGGTTGAGCCAACTGAACTTTGTGGAAAGGGAGGGGAGGTGTTTTTCCCCCTTCATTCTTGGGAAGTGTGACTGTGCTAAAGGGCACTTGAGTCTCCCTCTCACCCTGGAGTCGCACTTCCCTTCTCACCACCTTCTCATCTGCCGTTCCAGAAACACCAGATACAGAGCAGCAACCAAGGGTCCACCAGTTTCTACAGAGGTTTTGCTCCCATAAAAACAGCCTGTTTTTTGCTGGCTGAACTGGCTTTACTTCTCTAGGGGAAGAAGATTTTGAAATAGCCCAGTGCCTTTTTTGAGGTGCCCCCAGTGGCACCCCTTCTGTTATCCCAACCAGGCCACAGATGTGGCTTGTTGCTCAGGGCAGAGGAGAATGACTGCAGAGGACTAAACACAGCTCTGAGCAGGAAAGTAACTTTTTTGAGTTGTCTTCTTAATCCTTGGTGAAATAGTGGTCTCGAAAGCCGGGCTTTCGAGCATGAGTAACCGTTCCTGGAATTCCCACTTCTGGGCCGTCTCCCATGAAGAGTCGCACAACGAGGACTCACCTCGGCGTGAATCAGATCACAGCAGGGGGATGTGAGATGCAGCTGAGGGGGAGGAGAGCCGGGGGACAGGGTAGGTGGGAGAGACGGAGCCTGGCCGCAGCCCGACCCCGGGGAGGTGAAGACCCGGGTAAAGACCCCGCTCGGCCTTTCCCTGCCCTCCCTGGTGGGCCCAGAAGTGTGACCGCAGCAGGGAGCCTCACTGTGGGCCCACGGGGCAATCGAGGTCCAGCCCAGGAAACCGACACCCTGCTGGGCCTTTCAGCAGAGGGTACTGAATGCAGGGAATTGATGATACAGGTGATGGAAGAGCGGAGAAGCCAGACAGAGCAAGGGGAGAGCTGGAGGGGATTTGAAGGACTCCACAGCACAGCGCCACCTCCAAAATGGCCCCAAATGATAGACTAGAAATGGTGGAGACTGGGGCTTGAGAAAAGAGCCCGCCTTCTCGTGGCCCATGTGTGGCGTGTGAGGGCTTGAGGAATGCCATGTACCCCAGTGGGGAGTGTGGACTAGGGCTGAGGGGGCAGGTTGAGGAGCTCATGAAGGGACATGGGGTCACCTCTGGAAGGAGCACAGATGGAGCGGGGGGAGCCTTCCTGTAGGAACTTGGTTCCCATGTCCTGGGTCCCATGGGACAGCCTCACTTCAGTGCCCACCCCGCCCCCCCACAGGGCCACCTGGAACGGAGGACCGGCTAAGACATGGTCCCCACCCTTGGGGGCTTTCTGTGTCTGTGGAGTTGACAGACCCAGGAAGGGCGGACTGAGCGGAAGTCCACACTACTGTCCGTGGGGCAGGAGGGCACCTGGGAGCTTCCGCTAAAGGCCCACATCCTCAGCAGAGCAGCCTGCCTCTCTGGAGGGCTCAGACCTCTGGGTCTCACCATCATCACCCTTCCCACCCTCTGAGCAGGGCCAGACTCTGGGAGCTGCCCGTGGCCTGCAGGTGGGTTATTCATACGTGTGGTCTTGAGTGAATGACTATAGTCGAATTTCTCACCCTCAGGTCTCTTGACCATGGGCTCTGGATAATCCCTGTTGTGTGGGTGGGTGGGTGGGTAGGGTGTGCCCTATGTACTGCAGGGGGTTGACCAGCAGCCCAGCCTCGCTCTACGAGATACTATTAGCATAGCTCTGAGTTGTGACCAGCCGAGATGTTCCGATTTGCCAAATGTCCCTTGGGGGCAAAACTGTTCCTGGTCAAGAGCCACTGGCCTGGAGAGTGGTTCTCACACCTGATTTACACATTTGAATCACCTGGAAATTACAGAAAATGACTAAACCAAACCCTGCAGGGCCACTCCTAGGTACGGGAATGAGACAGGAGGCACGTCCACAAAACCGTGGAACTACGTTCTTGTCAGCTTATTGATAGCTGAAGGCGGGGACAGCCGAGGTGTCCATCCATAGGATACTAGACAGACAGGTTGGAGTCCTATAGTAGGAAAAGGAAGAGAGAAAAAGCCATCAGCATGCATGCACTGCACTGATACTAAGTTCCGCAAAGGACACCTCACACAAGAGTCTGTGCCGTACGATCCCTTGTATGTGAAGTTCGAGAGCAGGGAAGACCAGACTTTCCTGGCAGAGGCGGGCAGAGGCCTTGCTCCTGGGGAGGGTGGAGGGTAGTGCCCGACCCCTGGGGTGCTGGGAACGTCTGTCTTGGTCTGCAGGGTGACGCGTGCTGTGTGGGTGCGGCAGTTCATCGTGCTGTGCACTTCGGATTTGTGAAGGTTATGCCTTGAGCTCATTTCCTGTGACAGCTGTAATAAATTACCATAGACTTGGTGATTAAAAAACACAGCAAAAAACAAATCAGGACTGTATCCTCTCACAGTTCTGGGACCCAGAAGCTCAAGCTCAGGTGCTTCAGGACTGCGTGCCCCCAGGAGGCTTCCGGGAGGGCCCCTGTCTCCCCTAGCTTCTGGCAGCCTTGTGGCCACACCCGCGTCTCTGCTCCTCCCACCACTCTGCCGTAGGCTTTGTGGGTGTCAGATCCTCCTTGGCCTCGCTTATAAGGATACATGTGATAGCGTTTGCTTTTTGTTTTCGTTTTTTCAAATATTTATTTATTTATTTGGCTGTGCCAAGTCTTAGTTGCAGGACTCGGGATCTCTGATCTTTGTTGCCGCGTGCGAGATCTTCAATTTCGGTATGTGAACTCGACCGCTTAATTGTGGCCTGTGGGATCTAGTTCCCTGACTAGGAGTCGAACCCAGCCCCCACCCCCATCCCCACCCCCAGCATTGCGAGAATGGAGTCTTAGCCACTGGACCACCAGTGTGCATTTAAACCCACCAGATAACTCAGGATACTTATCTCATCTCAGGATCCTTAGTTACATTTGCAGGTCTTTACCATAGAAGGTAACATTTATAGGTTCCATGGATCAGGACCTGATACGATGGGGGGTCATTATTCAGCCTGCTATATAACTAAATTTGAAAGGGAAATTTTAAGTTACCAGTGTGATGACCCCACCCTACACACTTGAATTAGACTCTGCTGTTTCTGTCAGTAAATCACGCAGCCCTGGGCTCAGCGCGTGGAGAGACCGTGATCTGGAGGTTGTGCGTCCCGTCTCTGTGAATTCAGGATGCGCCTTTCTTGTTCATCACTTACCACAGTGCAGAGTTGACTTAAGCAACTTGTTAAACATTGAATGAGTTAATGCATGAATGAATATAGTTACTGCTAAGGTGTGGTGTTTGAGAAGACTCTTGAGAGTCCCTTGGACTGCAAGGAGATCCACCCAGTCCATCCTAAAGGAGATCAGTCCTGGGTGTTCTTTGGAAGGACTGATACTAAAGCTGAAACTCCAATACTTTGGCCACCTGATGTGAAGAGTTGACTCATTGGAAAAGACTCTGATGCTGGGAGGGATTGGGGGCAGGAGGAGAAGGGGACAACAGAGGATGAGATGGCTGGCTGGCATCACCGACTCGATGGACATGAGTTTGAGTGAACTATGGGAGTTGGTGATGGACAGGGAGGCCTGGCGTGCTGTGATTCATGGGGTCGCAAAGAGTCGGACACGACTGAACGACTGAACTGAACTGAACTGAAGGTCTGTGTTTCATGTGTAACACTCCTGACACCAAATATGTAGATTTTTCACAACAAGCAATTTTCTCATTCTCTACGGACATCAAGTGGGTGTCCTACAACTTAATTCAGTTCTAACACTTAACTGCCTGGAGTCAGAGCAGACCCCACAGGTGAAGGGCTCAGTCCCAGAAGACTGCCTCCACTTCAAATGCCAGTCACAAGTGGTGAGTCCCCAGGTGACACCCACTTCTTTATGGTTTGGCTACAAATCAATAAGTCCCCTCCTCCATTCAATAGCTTGCTATGATGGCTCTTAGAACTCAGGAAAATACTTTCCTTATGTTTACTTTTTTTTAGCCAAACCACGTGGCTTCTGGGATCTTAGTTCCCTGATCTGGGATTGAACCTGAGCCCTCAGCAGTGAAAGCATGGCGTCTTAATGGCTGGACTACCAGGGAATTCCCTCCTTACATTTATTATTATTGTAAATATGAATCCTTTACATTTACTGTAAAGGATACTGATGGAAAAGTGTACATAGTGGAAGGTCTGGAATGGGCTCAGACCTTCTGTCCCCATGGAGTTTCAGGTCTGATCTTTGTTGATCTTTGTTGCACACCCTCTGGACACATGGATGTGTTCACCCACCCAGAAGGGTTTTCATGGAGGTTCCATTATATAGACAGGGCTGAGTAAATCATTCGCCACCGGTCTTTCCCCAGTCACCTCCCTGGAGGTTGGGGATGGGGCTGCAAGTTCCAGCCCTCTAATCAGATGGTTGGTTCCCCCCACAACCAGCCCCCACGTGAAGCTCTCTGGGGGCACCAAGAGTCATCTCATTAGCATAAACTCAGGCACGGTTGAGAGGGTTTTGTTAGGAGTAGCCAAGGACACTCCTATCTCTCCGTCGGCAGATTACACGGGTTCTAGGAGCTCTTGTCCCAGGAACCAGGACGAAGACCATGCACGTATTTCTTATTCTGTCACAGTATCACAAGAGAAGTGAGTGTGGCCACAGTCAGCTGGGATGATCTGAAGTCCGAGGACCCAGCCTCAAACCCAGCCCTGCCACTTACCAGCTAAGTGACAGGGCCCACGTCCCCTCTCTCTCCCACCCTGTTTCCTCGTCAGGAAATCAGGGACCCCAGAATTGTTGGGGTGGGAATCCATGAGCTGACATGTGAACCTGTTGGAAATCCAAAACAAGTGTGCGTCTTCATGCGAAACATCTAATCCTGAGAGTGACTTCCTGCGCGAATCCATTCAAACCAAAAGATGCTGGGTGTTAGACAAGTGGGACATATGTGCCTGCCTCTGTGTCGGCATAAAATATGCTGCCTGTAAATGTGCGGAGCTTGTGAAATAGCTGTGTGCTCTTTGAAGGCTGCAAGGAGGGACCCTGGAGGATACGAGCTGGGTGGGGGAACAGATAAGATCCTTGTGACGATTACAACTGTAAAACCCTCTCCTAAGTCAAGGGTAATGTCCTAACCAGTTCATCATTCCTGCGTGACAGTGTGCCGGGTGCTGTTTAGTTTGACAGGGAAAACACACAAACCAAAGAAAAGAAAACACCCAAACAACAACAGACACCTTCTCAGGAGAACTTGGAGTCTGATGGTCCTTCTGTAAGATGCCCTGCTTGGTCTGGGATTTCGGGCAGGTCTGGGAGGGGGAAAGGGCCTGGTCCGGTGGAAATTTCCAAGTAGGTTTATTTTGAAGCAAAGGTTTGGCAGCCCTGACCCCGTCTCCTTGGCTAGACAGAGCTTCTTTGAAGAGAGTCAAAAACAGCAGGGGTGGGAAATGGCCCTTGAGTGAGCCGGGTGTAGTGGAATCCTCTTCTTTCAGGAAGAACTGCCAGGACCAGCCCAGGTTTCCCTTGCTCGATGGAGTTCAACTCGGCTCACCTGTGGTCAGCAGAGTACCGCCCGCCCCCTGCCCGCCCCGACCCCAGCCAAGACGCCCTCGCCTGGTTCCTGGAACCTGCGTGTGTGTGACCTGGCGTGGCAGAAGGGACTTGGCAGGCGTGATTGAGTGAAGGGCTTTGTCATGAGGGATGGTCCTGGGGTGATCCCAGTGGGCCCCGTGGAATCACAGGTCCTTGAAATCAGAGTCCCTTTCCCAGCTGTGGTCAGAGAAAGAGGAGGCAATGGAGGTGGGTCCGAGACGCAGGGTCTCTGGCTTTGGTGATGGAGACAGTGCCATGAGCCAAGAAAGAGGGGCCGCTGCTGGATGCTGGAAGGGGCAAGGACAGTTTGTCCCCAGAACCTCAGGGGCCCCACTGACACCTCGGTTTGACCCAGTGAGACCGGGTTAAAAGTTTCTGACCCCAGACAGCAGACACTGAGCATGTGCTGTTGAAGTGGTAAAGTTTGCAGAAAAGTATTCCATTAGCAGTGGAAAGTTAAAACGCCACCTTTCTTTGTGTGTTTTTTTAAGTTATTGAAGTATAGTTGATTTGGTGCTGTGTTAATTTCTACTGTGTAGCAAAGTGCTTCCATTACACATCTGCATACATTCTTGTTCATGTTCTTTTCCATTAAGCTTTATCACAGGATAGTGAATGTAGTTCCCTATGCTATACAGTGGGACCTGTTTATCCATTCTCTGTGTAACCGTTTGCATCTGTTAGCCCCACGCTCCCACGCCACCCCTCTCCTGCCTCCCCTTCCCCTTGGCAAACGCAAGTCTGTTCTCTCTGTGTCTGTTTTGTAGATAAGGTCACTTGTGTCATATTTCCAATTCCGCATGTGAGTGACACCGCGTGATATCTGTCTCTGGCTGCCTCCCTTTCTGTGATAGTCCCTGTGTCCAAACGTGTCACTGCATCGGCATTACTTCGTCGTGAATCTTACTTACGGCTGAGTGATGTTTCCATCTTATACCTGTACCATGCCTTCTTTATCCGTTCGTCTGGTGATGGACACGTAGACTGCTTTCATGTCTTGGCTGATGCAAATAATGAACATAGGGGTGCCTGGTCTTTCCCAGTTACAGTTTCCCCAGACATACGCCCAGGAGGGGACTGCTGGATAACATGGCGGCTCTGCTTTTAGTGTTTTGAGAAACCTCCAGCTGTTTTCCATGGTGGCTGCACCAGTCCACAGTCTCACCTGCAGTGTAGGAGGGTTCCCTTTCCTCCACGCCCTCTCCAGCATTTGTTGTTTGTAGACTTTTTTTAGTTGTACTGGGTCTTTGTTGCTGTGTGCGGGCTTTTCTCTAGTTGCAGCGAACAGGGGCTACTCTTGGCTCCAGTGCTCGGGCGTCTCATGGCGGTGCCTTCTCTTGGTGTGGGGCACAGGCTCTAGAGCGTGGGTGAGTTGCTCCTCGGCATATGAAATCTTCCTAGCCCAGGGATCAAACCCATGTTCCCTGCGTTGGCAGACAGATCCTTATCCATTGCGCCACCAGGGCAAGTCCTCTTTGTAGACTTTTTAATGATGGCTATTCTGACTGGTGTGAGAAATCACTGTCGTTTGGATCCGCATTCTCTAATAATTAGCAAACGTCACCTTTCTTGAGCACCTACTATGTGCCCGTTCCTGGGATGGGATCCCTAATCCTTGTGAGCACCTGTGACGCTGAGCTTGTGATCTCGCTTTACAGATGAGTAAACTGAGCCTTAGCGAGGTCTGAGGTCTCAACTGGCATGCTGAGATGGTGCGAGAGGGGACAGGAGCCCCTGGATGGCTCCAGCCACCCCACGCCTCCTGCTGCTCACAGGCAAGATGGGGGATGGGAGCGTGAAGCACCTGGTGCACAGTAGGTGTTTAGTCAGAGCTGCTTTTCTCTCTCTCCTTTTCCAAAGATCAAGTGTCCAGCAGGCCTGGCTTTGAAGTGGGTGACACTTTCTTCCTGACAATACTGTAAAACCATTATAAAGTCAACCCTGGTTCCCAGGGGCGAAAGCCTCCCCTGATAGAACCACCTCAGTGGGTAAAAGGCTTGCATTGGCAGAACTGGGAGGCAGGTCTCTCTCACGCTGGCACTGAATGATCTCTGTGTGACCTCAGGCTGGTTACCACCCCTCTCTCGGAAGCGTGTAGTTCTGGTTGACTCAAGTCCCCCCTGCAGCGTCAGCCTCCAGGGAGCCTGTGAGCAAACTCTGGTCTGCATCCAGAGGACCGAGGTCAGGCCAGGTTGGTGGCTGCTGCCATGTCTCTGCATGCATCCTGGGGGGACACAGAAGGGCCCTCGCAGCAGAGTCAAGCCCTCCTGCCATCCGAAAGGCCAAGGCGTGGATCCCTCTGCTGTGAATCTGCCCCTTGGCGGGGCCGGTTTCCTGGCCTGGGGCTGAGGCTTTGAGCTTCTTCCCCAGGAACATGCCCAGGTAACAGTCCAGCCCTGGCCCAGCACTGAAGGTCCGTGTCTTAGCCTGGCTTTGCCAGCTGCCAACTGGCTGCCCTCCAGACAGTTACTCCTTGGAACGGAAACATGTGAGGGAAGCTGGGTCCGCCCAGGGGTCCCCAGCTGTCCCTGGCGGTCCAACCCTTCTCCCCAAGCTGGGAGGGCACCGTCCCTCAGATCCATCTTTCTTACACTTTGCTGTCAGCATGGGAAGGGCCTCGAGGGTGGAGGTGCCCTGTAATGCTGGCCTGCTCAGCCAGCTTGAATGATGTCCCTTAGAAAGATCTATGCCAGTCCTGCCCCTCAGAACCTGTGAATGTGACCTTATGTTTAGAAATAGGGTCTTTGCAGATATCATCAAGTTAAGACGGGTTCTTACTGGATTAGGATGGCCCTAATCTAATGCCTCGGAGAAGGCAATGGCACCCCACTCCAGTACTCTTGCTTGGAAAATCCCATGGATGGAGGAGCCTGGTGGGCTGCAGTCCATGGGGTCTCGAAGAGTCGGACACGACTGAGCGACTTCCCTTTCACTTTTCACTTTCATGCATTGGAGAAGGAAATGGCAACCCATTCCAGTGTTCTTGCCTGGAGAATCCCAGGGACGGGGGAGCTTGGTGGGCTGCCGTCTATGGGGTTGCACAGAGTCGGACACGACTGAAGCGACTTAGCAGCAGCAGCAGCAATCTAATGCCTGGTGTCCTTATAAGAAGAGGGGAATTTATTGACTTCTTTATTTTTAAAGCAGTTCATTTTTATTATTTTCTTCAAATATCTCTACAGCCCTTAAGAGCAAATATGTCCAGGCTTAACATTCATGATTGTTTACAGGATATAATCACAAATACTTGTATTACAGTCATTGCAAACATAACATATCCAAAGCAAAACTCATCTTTACAACCCCACTTGAAGCTGGCTCAAACACTTTCTTCCCTACTGTTGTTAATGACTCAGAATATAAGTTTATTCTCATCTTAAGCCAGTGCTTCACCCCATTATTCAGTCAGAAGAAGGGAATTTAGACACAGACCACCTGGGAGAGGCCATGTAAGATGGAGGCAGAGATGGGAGTGGCTCTTCTACAAGCCACAGAATCCTCCCTGGAGCCCTCAGAGAGCCCTTGGCCCTGTGGACGCCTTTGATATTTTTAAACTTTTTTAAATTAAAAATTTTTGTTTCTTTGTTGTTTGACTCTGCTGGGTCTTAGTTGCGGCATGTGGGATCTAGTTCCCTGATCAGGAATCAAACCTAGGGCCTCTTCATTGGTTGGGAGCACAGAATCTTCGACCCTGGATCACCAGGGAAGTCTCTGCCACCTGGACTTTAGACTTGAGGGCTCTGGACTATACATTTCTGCTGAGGTTTTTGTTTGATTTTACTAGTTTTACTTACTTTTGGCTGTGCTGGGCCGTCACTGCTGGGCAGGCTTTCCTCTGGTTGCAGGGAGAGGGGCCACTCTCTAGTCGAGGTGCACAGGCTTCTCGCTGCAGGGGCTTCTCTCATCGTGGGGCGCCGGCCCTGGGGCACTCGGGCTGCAGCAGTTGCGGCGTGTGGTCTCCACAGTTGCAGCTCCGGGCTCGAGAGCACAGGCTCAGTAGTTGCTGTGCACAGGCTTATTTGCTCCGAGGCACGTGGGATCTTCCTGGATCAGGGATCGGACCTGTGCCTCCTGCTTTGGCAGTCAGATTCCTTATCACCGAGCCACCAGGGAAGCCCCATCTCTGCTGTTTCAAAGCGTCTAGTTTGTGGTGCTGTTACAGCAGCCCCAGGGTACTTGCACACCCACTGCCTGCTCACGTCCGTTTCCCAGTAGTCGGTGCTTTGAGGAAACGTGAGAAAATCACCAAGTGTCCCTCCAAACCGAACAAAATTCAAACAAGAGGACTGACCTTTGCTCACAGCTCATGTCCTTCCTCCATTGCTGGGAGTTATCATTTTATGAAGGGATGCTGGTCAGAGATGGCTGTGGAACTTTATTGATCCTTTTTAGTTCTCAAAAATTTTTTCTAAATTTCTGCGAAATTCACAAGTCTGGGGACGTGGGTTCTGGAGTTAAAAGAGTGCTTCAAACACCCTGTGTGTGATTTTGGAGGGGCACCTAAACCCTCAGCGTCTTCCCTGCCATCAAGAGGGTTGCTGCTGCTGCTAAGTCACTTCAGTCGTGTTCGACTCTGTGCGACCCCATAGACGGCAGCCCACCAGGCTCCCCCGTCCCTGGGATTCTCCGGGGCAAGAACACTGGAGTGGGTTGCCATTTCCTTCTCCAATGCGTGAAAGTGGAAAGTGAAAGAAGTCGCTCAGTCGTATCCAACTCTTAGAGACCCCATGGACTGCAGCCTACCAGGCTCCTCTGTCCATGGGATTTTCCAGGCAATAGTACTAGAGTGGGTTGCCATTGCCTTTTCCGTCAAGAGGGTTACAGCGTGACTATTTTTTGGCCAGTTGCCAAGTCCCTTTAAAACTGGCTCAGCCCTATGCTCGCTCTTCCTGCCTGCCCTCTCTGTATCCCTTGAACTGTCTCAAGTGCTGTCTGGATGCTGCAAAGTCTTTGGTTTTTCAGGGAAGGACACCACTAAATAAATAAATAAAAGCAAAGTTCTTACTTACATTAACCCCTGAGAAACTTAAAGATCCTCTCCGGAAACTTTGCTGCCAAGTGAGCTTTCTTGACTTTCCCCATTGAAAATGAGGACCTCATTTTCTCTGAGAGTAAACAGGTTTTCTCCCAGCAGTGAGAAAGAGGGTGCTGATGTGAACTCAGGCTTAGGTCCTCCAGCTTGATGAAAAAAGAAAAGGGATCGCATCTCTTTTCCTGTTTCAGAATATTGGTAGTCCAGGGAAGAATCTTGATTGGCCGGCCTTAGTCACATGACTAAGGCTTAGTCCTATCCCTGTGGCTGGAGGGCAGGAGTTCTTTGATTGGCCAGGCCTGAATCACATGTATGCCCGGTGGTGGGGCCCTGTGACTGGCAGCTTACCCAGCCGCACATGACTGATAGGAGAAAAGCACAGCTAGAAAGGAAGGTGGTCAGTCAGGTCCTAGCTGACTCTTACAGCAACCCAAAGGGCCCTAGACCGGAATCAGAGCCATGAGATCCCGAACCACTGGCCAGTGGGTTTTGCACATCCTGGTGGGGAGCTTTTACTTGAAAGAGTGACCAGAATTGTTTTGGCTGAGGCAGGAAGGGCTACAGTGGAGGCAGGAGGGCCTCCACCCTCGCCCAGGCTTCTCCACCGAGCCAGGCCTGGAGGACGTGGGGCCATCCCACCCTCGGAACATAAGGGAGCGACATCCCACTTTACAGACGGGAAAACGGAGGCTCCGAGGGCTCTACCCCTTGCCTGAGGAATTTGTCACAGTTCATCGCCACGTCTTCTGCTGCCCAGGCCAGGCGGTTGCCTGGAATTTGGGCCAGCCTCCTTTTTGCCCAGATGTTGGACCAGGTCCTTTGAATTCCCGGCAAAAGGGAGAGGTCCACAGACATTTCAGAGCTCAAATTAGGACAGTGGACTGTGGCTCCCTAACCTGCTTTGTGGCAAACCTGAGAAGTGACTCTGTGGTGCGGCCGGCTGGCGAGTGCCTTCAGCCTGGGCAGCAAGACCCTTTTTCATGAGTGTGAACCACCCTTGGCCCCGATGAAACAGAAGTGGACTCCAGTTCTGAGGTTGTGCCCGCAGGATTCTCCGAGGCCAGCTGGTCAGCCCAGCCTGAGACACACAGTCACCGAAAGCCACAAGAGTCCCCACCTAAGGGACCTCTCCTGCACTGGGCAGCCCCTGTTGTCTGCTGGCAGTGCCCACGGCGGTGCCCCCTCCCGGGAAGGGCCAGCCCACCCCTCCCTAGGACACTCTGGGCGCACCCCAGCTGCTGGGAAGGCCCCTTGGGGCTGGTGGGTGTGGGCAGGGTCCTGCCCCTCCCCCAGAACCACAAGACCACCTGTGAGCCTTGGCAGACACCGAGGCCCCAAGGTCTGCAGCCTCCCGTGTTGACAGGGAGGCGGTGGGTGCACAGAAAGTGGGAGAGGGAGTGGGGCCGGAGCGTCAGGAGGTGGCTCTGGCGGGAGGTGTTGAGGCCAGTGCACACACGGCGGGTGTGGACTTGCTCCTGGAAACACAGAGAGGACTGACGGTCATGGGGCGGGGCAGGGGTGGTTCTGCACCCAGGTCCATGCTCCCCCGGAAGGGCCAGTCCCTCCGTCCTAGTCCACGTCAGTCTGCCCGAGTGTGCGGGAAACCAGTTGGCTCTTTGCTTTGCACTGATGGCAACTCTGCTGTCCTGGTGTCTCCGGCTAAAACCTGGAGCTCCCCCTTGATGCCTCGTTTTCTCCCATTTCACGTCCAAATGCAGAGTTACCTTTTGCTCCACCTTCAAAGGGACGCCCCAGGCCACCCGCTTCACCACCTGCACTGGCTCCGAGCTGCCATCTCCTCTTGTCTGGATGGCATAGTGGTCTCACTGTACTTGCTCTCACCCTGAGCCCACCCTCACCCCCACTCTCCCAGCACAGCAGGTTGAGGGATGCTGGGAGATCTTGACATCAGTCGGCTCCTTGGCACCCCCCTCCCCGAAGCTTCCATCAATGCTTTGGAGAAGAGCACCCCCCCAGATTCATATCCACGTGGACCTGTGAGTGTGACTGTATTAGGGTCTTTGCAGACATGATGAAGTTAGAATGAAGTCAGACTGGAGTCAGGTGGCTGGGGTCCTTCGAAGAAAAGGGGAATTTAGGCCCAGTGAGACACATGGTCTAGTCAGGGTTTTTCCAGTGGTCATGTATAGATGCGAGAGCCGGACTATAAAGAAAGCTGAGCGCCGAAGAATTGATGCTTTTGAACTGTGGTGTTGGAGAAGACTCTTGAGAGTCCCTTGGACTGCAAGGAGATCCAACCAGTCCATCCTAAAGGAAATCAGTCCTGAATATTCATTGGAAGGACTGATGCTGAAGCTGAAGCTGCAATACTTTGGCCACCTGATGCGAAGAGCCGACTCACTGGAAAAGATCCTGATGCTGGGAAAGATTGAGGGCAGGAGGAGAAGGGGATGACAGAGGATGAGATGGTTGGATGGCATCGCTGATTCAATGGACATGAGTTTGAGGAAACTCCGGGAGCTGGTGAAGGAAAGGGAAGTCTGGCGTGCTGCGGTCCCATGGGCTCGCAAAGAGTCGGACACGACTGAGCGACTGAACTGAACTGAAACACGCTGAGTGAAGACACATGTGAAGATGAAGGCAGGGGTGGGAAAGATGCAGCCACAAGCCAAGGACACCTGTGTCCACCCAAAGGCAGAAGAGGCGGGAAGGGCTCCCCCTGAGAGCCTTCAGAGAGAGCCCGGCCCCGCTGACCCCTCGGCTTCAGACCTTTGGCCTCCAGAGGTTCGAGGCAGGGTACCGCTGTCGTTTGCCATCACCCAGGGCGTAGCCGTTTGTTCCAGGAGTCTGCTGCTGCCGCCTCTGTCTCGTGCAAACTGCAGTGCCCACCATCAAGCAAAAGGCTCTGAGAAGCCCGCGAGGAAGCACGTGCCCATCTCCCCGAGCTTATCCAAGCACACAGGCACCCACTCCACCCACCCTTTCACCTCCCACTTTGGGCAATGTTGCACTAGAAGACCCCTGATGTCCCCTCTGGACTGAAAGCTGTGTTGCTTTCAGAATTGAAGCCAAGCCATGAAATACATAGAAATATGTATGCCTGATTAGACGCTCATTTTCAATATAGTCAAAATGCTCTTGCATTTATAGGGGGAGCAGAACAAGCCGGGGAGGAACAACTGCTCTAGTGAACCAGCTCCAGTCAGGCTGTCAGCGTGAGCTCCTGACCCCGTAGGAGCCCAGTCTGAGGTCGGTCCCGGTGGCAGTGAGAACACTGTAGTGTCCAGTAGACTGTTTCCTTGGGCTGTGTTCCTAGAAGTGGACTTGCTGGGTCAAAGGCTTCGAGTTTTTAAGACATGGGATTCATGGTGCCAGACTGCTCGCCCAAAGGTCGTACGGGTTTAAAGCTGACACAGGGCAGCAGTGCCCACTCTCCATCTGTGCCCACACTGGCCGTCGTCCTATTTGACATCTATAAAATTGCCCTGTGTGTTTTGACCACAAAGATAAATAGAGTTTTTGAGTTGTCTGAGTTTCCACTGTGTCGTGCCAAGAGCAGCTTGCCCACCAGCCCACAGCTGCCAACAGGGCACTCCTGCCAGTGTCCGGGCAGTGGTGCCCTGAGGTCAGGCCAAATTTTGGAGGAAACAGCAAACCTCACTCAGATCTGGCCCGAAATATTAAACCCTGAAAAAGAGACGATTCAGTGTCATAGGATCCTTCTCCTGGGGCAGAGCTGGAGAGAGAAAAGAGGTTAAGGATTCGGAGTCAGGAAAACGTTGAGGATTTGTCCTGACTCGGCCCCTTTTTAGTGCTGTGACCTTGGGCAATTCACATGACCTTTTTGTGCCTCAGTTTCCTCATCTTTGATGTGGGGTGACGACAGCCCTTGCCTCTCTCTCTTGATGGGGATTAGATCATTTCCTTGTTGTGAAAAGGGCTTTGCGGATGGAACCCTAATAAGAACCGAGGTTCCAGGTGGCCCAGTCCAGAGAACATCATAGAGGGGTGTGGTCCAGCCATCAAAAAGGATTCGGAAGGAACCCACATCTTCACTTGCATTTCTCTCAAACGTCAGGAGGAATCCACTCCTTAGCCCACAGTTGTGTGGGCTGTGTGTGTGTGTGTGTGTGTGTGTGTTGCTCAGTTGTGTCCGATTCTTTGCGACCCTGTGGACTGTAGCCCACCAGCCTCCTCTGTCATGGGGTTTTCCAGGTAAGGCGTGGATTGCCATTTCCTTTTCCAGGGGATCTTCTGGATCCAGGAATCAAACCCGTGTCTACTGCATTGGCAGGCAGACTCTTTACCACTGAGCCACCAGGGGAGCCCACGATTTCTCAAAATTCTCTCTCCTCCCTGTGTCTTTTGCATCCTGCAGTGACTCCATCCAGAATCCCTCCCCTGCCATCCACCGCAGCCCTGCTGCCAACCTCAGATCTCAGAGTTGCCACTCACTCCCTCTGCTTGGCTTTTGTCATGGAAATGAGCTTCATCTGCAGTTTCGATTGTTTTCTTTTATATATGCACACATTTACTTATTTTTGGCTGCGTCTGGTCTTAGTTGAGGCAGGCAGGAGCTCTTGTTGTGTGCATGGGCTCCTCTGGTTGTGACATGTGGGTTCAGTTGCCCCACGGCCTGTGGGATCTTAGTTCCCTGACCAGGGAACCCTTGTCTCCCTGCATTGAATGGTGGATTCTCAACCACTGGGCCGCCAGGGAAGTGCCCAGTTCTGCTTGTTTTCTCATGGTCTTGTCCAGATCTCAAGTCTCTACAGTAAAGGGGGATCCAGCCTCTGTGGGGCCTGTTTCCTTCTCCCTATTCCCCAACTCTGCTTGCAGCGTGGAACCCACCTGAGAAAGGCACAGCTCTCAGCAGGAAGTAGGGCAGGAGGGAGCTGAATGAGCAAAGACAAAGTGTTGTTTACCTGGTGGGGACCCGGCGGAGATGTGGCCGTGCGTGCACCTCACTGCCGCGAGCTCCCCGACCTCCATCACGTCTCCCTGAGATGAAGCTTCCCAATATCTTCTGTGCTTTCCCCTCAGCGAATGTGTTCTTTTCTCCCTCCTACTCTTCCACAGCAGAGGTGAGAGAGGGCAGAGTCTACTGTGAACTTTGTGGCCCAACCAGCATGGTGGTCCCAGCCACCGGAGGCAGGCCAGCCCTTTGCTCTGGGGTGCGGCGGGGAAGGGGCGCTGATAGGCATCGTCTTCCGTGACTGCCTCTTTCCCAGCGTTGTCAAAGGGCCCTGGGGCTGACACGTGTGCTCACGTGGAACTCCCCCGCGGATCACCTCTTCCTCCCCTGCCGTCCTTACCTCCCTGCTGGGGTCCTGAGAGTACCACGGTGCTGGAGACACTGCCCACCTCCTGCCCCCCCAGACTTCCCCTGAACCTCCTCCTGCTCCCCAAGATCCAGAGCATGCTCTGCTCTGTGGGTCCCCTTCAGCCCTAAGGAGGGTGGGAGCAAAGTTTGGGGTGGGGGAGAGCTGGAGAGGTGGGGTCACCAGCCCCTCCCCCAGTGGGAAACTGGGTGGCCTCAGGTAAGATGCTGAGCCTCTCCAAGCCTCACCTTCCCCATCTGTCAAGTGGGTGTGATTGCACCTGCCTCCCACCTCCCTGGGCCTGGAGGAACCTGAGCCCACTAGGCGTGCTCGAGACCCGACGCTGACAGCACTGGTGTCCGTTCACTGCTCTGTGCTGCGTGCCCGTCCGACTCCTGGCAATACCCAGAGAAATCATAGCTGATGGGGTAGATGTTGACAGTCACAGATGGTAGGCGTAAGTACTGTGATGGGAGTACAGGGCCTGTGGGCTCAGAGAGGGGTGACTAGGGAAGGCTTCCTGGAAGAAGTGGTATCTGAGCCAGACCTTAAACAATGCGTGAAAAGTAGTTTCTTTTTTCATTTGTGTGATTAACAAGCATCTGTGACACGTCTGTGGAGTACAAATGCTACGTCAGGTGTTGGAAAAATAAAGGTACATCAAGTGTTGGCCCAAGGAGATTTGAGACCAAGAAAGCAGAGATGGCATCTCAGACTTCCCTTGCCAGGCTGCAGGGGCCAGACTGGGTGTCTGAGTGTTGGCAGGGCTGTCCCTATGTGGGCTCAGAGGCGTGGGCCCTCGCTCTGTGCGGAACCAGAACCACACAGTGGAGTGGTATGCAGCCGAGAACAAGAGGAGATGGAACAACCTCCAGGATATATTAAGTGAATAGCAGCAAAGTGCCAAGCCGCAGGATGGGCTGTTACGCTGCATATGTGTGTATGTGTCAGTGTGTGAGTACACGTAGGGAACACCCAGGGCAGGGACTGCCAAATCACTCAGCAGCTGCCTACCTGAGACCCTGCTCCTGGGAGCATGCAGCTGCTAATCTGAGTGGCCCATGGGTTGTAGAAGCCAGCAGGGCAGGAGGAAGAGGGGACAGGCCCAGAGCAGACATGCAAGGCAGGAGTGAATGCCCACCCTGCCCCACCTCGGGGCTGCCGTGTGACATGGAAGTGGACGCTTGCAATTTGCATACAAGCGTGTGCTGACCCACGTGTGAACCTCAAAGATGCGCCGAGTGAAAGAAGCCAGGTAGTGTGTGGTTCCATCCGCAGGAAGCATCCAGAATAGGCAAGTCTGTAGACAAAGATGAGTGGTCGCCAGGGGCTGGGGAAGGCGGGTGGGTGATGCTGGGTGTCCTGGGGGATGATGGAAGCGCTTTGGAGCTAGGAAGAGGCAGTGGTCACACAGCAGTGTGAGTGTGCCCAGTGCCACTGAATTGTTCATTTGAACGTGGTCAGCTGTTTTTCTTTTCTTTTACTGAAGTGTTGATTTACAATGTTGTATTAATGTCTGCTGTACGTCAAAGTGATTCAGTTGTACGAGCATACACATTCTTTTTTTATGTTCTTTCCCATGATGGTTTATCACAGGACACTGAATATAGTTCCCTGTGCTATACAATAGGATCTTTTCATCCATCCATTCCGTATATGATAGAGTGTTTCCACTAATCCCAAATTCCCGCTCCACCGCCCCCGGCCCCAACCCCTTGGCAACCACAAGTCTCCTCTATGTTTGCGAGTCCGTTTCTGTTTCATAGGTTCATTTATATCCTGTTTTAGATTCCACATATGTTACATGGCTGTTTGTCTCTGTCTGGCTTTCTTCACTTGTATGATAATCTCTAGTTGCATCCATGTTGCTGCAGATGGCGTTGTTTTGTTCTTTTTCATGACTGTGCAATCTTCCATCGTATTTTCTGTGCGACCTCTTCTTTATCCATTCCTCTGTCAGTGGGCCTTTGGGTTGTTTCCGTGATTTGTCTATTGTGAATACTGCTGCTGTGAACTTTGGGTGCCTGTATCTGTTTGAATTATAGTTTTGTCTGGATATATGCCCAGAATTGGACTGCTGGATCATTTGGTAATCCTGTTTTTAGTTTTTTGAGGAACCTCCATATGTTTTCCATAGTGGCTGCACCAACTCACGTGTCCACGAACAGTGCAGGAGGGTTCCCTCATCTCCACAGCCTCTCTAGCTCTTGTTCTTTGTCATCTTTTGCATCATGGCTGTCCTGACTGGTGTGAAGCGTGGTACTTTAGTGTAGATTTGATTTGCATTTCTCTGATAACTAACAGTGTTGAGCATCTTTTCGTGTGTTTTGTGGCCATTTGTATTTCTTCTTTGCAGAAATATCTATTTAGTCTTCTGCTCATTTTTCAATTGAATTTTTGTTTCTTTGTTATTGAGCTGTGCGAGCTGTTTGTGTGTTCTGGCGATTGCGTCCTTACCAGTCGCGCTGTTGGCGGATACTGTCTCCCTTCTGTAGGTTGTTTATGGTTTCCCCCGCTGTGCCAAAGCTTGTCAGTTTGATCTGGTCCTATTTATTTTTTATTTCTATTGCCTTGGGAGACTGACCTAGTAAAACATTTGTACAGTTTACAGTAGAGCGTGTTCTGCCTGTGTTTTCTCCTAGGAGTTTTGTGTCCCATCTCGTGTTAAGTCTTTAAGCCACTTGGAGTTTATTTTTGTGCGTGGTGAGAGGGTGTGTTCCAGCTTCATTGCTTTATACGCAGCTGTCCAGCCTTCCCAGCACCACCACTTGCTGAAGAGACTGTCGTTCCTATTGTATATTCTTGCCTCCTTTGTCAAAGATTAATTGACCTTAGGTGTGTGGGTTTATTTATGGGTGCTCTGTTGTGCTCCATTGATCCATATGTCTGTTTTTGTGCCAATACCATGCTATTTTGATGACTGTAGCTTTGTAGGATTGTCTGAAGTCTGGGAGGGTTATGCCCTAAAATAGTCAGTATTATGTTATGTGAATTTTGCCCCCATAAATCCTTTGAAAAGAATTCAAATGCTGTCCTGACGATTGTGTTTGTGGGGACAGCTGCCCTGGCACCAGGCACCTGGCCAGGAAGAATGGGGCCCAGGCGGCTGTGACTCTGCATTTCTAGGTGAAATCTCCTGATTTGCAGATGTTAGCAACTGACCGTGGTATCTGAGCCACCCGTGGGGGCTGGATCCAGGTCACGGCCACCAGCCTGCAGCCTCTGCTCCAGAGCATCACTCGGAGTGCAGAGCGCCTTGCTGGCTGCCCACAGGCCTCAGGCTCTGCTGGGAAATGAGGGCAGATGGAAAAGTACCCCGGCGGGGAGAGAGTCCTAGACAAACACGAAGATGCTGGTGGTTTTCAAAGACACGAGCTGCAGCCTCTTAAAATTCCACAGGCCTCCCTGCCATGGATAAAATGCTTTCTGGGGAGACTGCAATTGTTTGCCCTGGTGGGGCTTTGTTATAAATGGACTTGGTTTTGTTTAGTTGGTTATGTTTTTATTTGGTTAAAAAAAAAATCTTGCAGGATCTTAACTGAGGACTCCATGTTAGTCCAAACAAACCAAGAAAGGGCAGACACGATGGACGAAGAACCTGCCTGCCCCCGCACAGGTCTGGCTTGAGGTCCTGCTTGGCTGCAGAGCCCTTCAGTGGATAGGCCGTCACAGTTACCCCCATTTCTGGCGTGCCTACTATGCACCAGCCCTCCTGGTCAGCCCTCTATGGTCCCTCCTTTCTAATCCTCCCAAAGGCTGCATGAGGCAGGAAATGTTGCATCGTTTTAAAGATGAGGAAACTGAGGCCAGAAAGGTGAAGGCACTGGGTGCAGGTCACATAGTTGGGAGGTGGCAGGGATGTCTTTCAACCATGTCTCACAGCCACGCAGGCTGAAGCCAGATCTGCCCACAAAGTATCCCTCACGGAGGCTGCTTGGTCACTGAGCTTTCTGGGACACAGAACCCCGTGTGTGCCAGCCAGCCTGCGAAGCCACCCAGTGAGCGACTCTCCTCTGGTACCAGATAGCAGACTATCACCCAGGCCGAGGCCAGAGAAAGGCCATGTGCAGACCCCTCCCAGCCACTTAAACCCCAGCCCCTGCACCACGCTGGGCCAGCTTCCCACAGCAGAGGCCAACCCTGCTCCCACTGAGGCCCCCTAACAATCCACCCAGGATGGAAATGTCTCTGAAGACCCTGTCTTCAGAGCTTCGCTCCTGGACTTTGGGGAAGGTGGTCGGCCCATGTCTAAGAAATCTGCTTAAGATGAACCTCCGCTCCACCCAGGGGATGACCTCGGCGCCTGCACACGTGTTAACCCCTCAGCCTCTTCCCTGAGCCCAGCAGGCTGACACGCGACTTTCACCGGCTCTTCCACCCCGAGTTCTCTGATTTTAACCAGCTGCAATTCAGAGTTGAGCACCACACCTTTCCCGGCCCCAGCCCTTCCCCGAATGCTCACTCTCCATCACACTGACATTAACGCTCCCTCTCCCTGCTGCTCTGTTTTTTAGCACGAATCACAGGATATAATGACACATTCAGTTTCTTGTGTTTGTGTTTACTGAGGGCAGAGGCCTTGCCGGCACATAGTAGGTACTCAGTAAATACTTGTGGACTGGCTGGCTGGCTGAGACAATGGTGCAGGGATTTTTGTGGCCTCAGCACTGTGCAATGTGGGTGCATTTGCTGTCCAATGGCGCCCTCTGGTGGACGCGATGCCAACGCCACGTTGAGGACTGACCCTTCTTTGCTTTCAGCATTGTCCCCAGCCCTGTGCTACCTCCGATCAGTGAAGGTTTAATTTATTGTTTTCGGTTCCTTCTTATTCAAGAAGTTATTACTATTACTGTTTTTAAACTCAGTGCTTTTTTAAATGTTTAAAATACCTGTATGTACTTGACTGCGCCAGATCTTAGCCGTGGCACATGGAAATCTTTAGTTGTGGATGTGGCATATGGGATCAGTTCCCTGACCAGGGATCGAACCTGAGCCCCTGCATTGGGAGTGGAGTCTTAGCCACTGGAAAGTCCCTGAACTCAGTATTTTAAAAAGTAAAAACAGACGGATCTAGGTTAGAAAAAAGTGCTTTTATTCTGAACGTCCATGTGGACTCGTTCCTTTCTTCCTCCCTGTGAGAACCTTGGAAAGTCTGTTGGTCTATAAAATGGGTGCGCTGTTACCAGCCTAGAAGATCATAGGGAACATGTGATCTGGTCACAGAGGAAGGCACTTTGGAAACTGGAAATGTCAAAATCACATCTTGGCAATCATGACCATTATTTATCTATTTGGGGCTTTTCTTGGAATTCAATTAAGTTCTCCCAGCCTGGGGATGGTGCTGGTTTGTTGGAGGAATGGTTGCTGCCTGAGTCTGAGTTTCCTGGTGGACCTGTGGCTGGACGGTGTGTGGAGCTTGGCCATCCCATGTCGGGCCTGTCAGGGAGAGGCCTTCAGGGCTGCTGCGCCTGTATTGCGAGCAAGTCAGAGCTTCTGCACCCGGAGGGTCACGTCCCCTTCAGAGTGGGCCCAACAGCACCTGGTGATGCGATGATGCCTCCAGGCCTTCAGACAGACCTGCCGCTGGCCTCCGGGCAGGGTGACCCCTCTTTGGGCTGGCCGGGGTGGGGGAAGTAGCAGAGCTGTTCCGAGACGGCAGACCCGCAAGGGCCACCCGCCCTGCGCGGCCTCACCAGAGCCCTCAGCCAGGCGCCGACTCTGAAGGGGACCCCCGTCTCCTTTCCTGACTTGTTCCACACGGCGTTCTCAAGGGTGACAGAACGAGGAGATGCAACCGAAGAAGCAAAATTAAACCCAGATGCTTCATTTGATTTCAACATTGCTTCTTCAGCAATTTGAGGTCTCAAGTTGCCCCCACAAATTCCTCAAAACAAAGTATGTGCCGCTGACACTTGCCTCTGCGTCCCCCAGAGCGGTGATGACCAGAGTGATGACTGGCCACGCTTCCCCAAGCACACCGTGGCGCCCACCTCTGCTGGCGTCTTCCAGTGGCTGCTGTTTCTTCATGCCTGTCTCAGTAGGTTTCTGATCCTGGGAATCGATCCCCCTCTTTTAGTTATCCAGCTTGCTGGCCATAGTTGCTCACAGTGGTCTCTCGTGATCTTCCTCTGGCATCGGTTATAACGTATAGTCTTTCTAGTTTTACCAAATCTGCACAGAGCTATAACTAATGTGGAGATTGGAGTCAGTGATCAAAAGCCTCCCAACAAGTAAAAGTCCAGGAATAGATGGCTTCACTGGTGAATCCCAGCAAGCACTTAAGAGATTTTTAAAACTGTTTTTATTTCCAAGCACACTAAAAAATTAAGGAAGCTTTAGGGCAAAGCTAAGTGAGACGAGGTGCATCGACCGAGAGTAAAATGAAAAATGTGGAAACGGCGACCTGTGTGAGCGTGACCTCGGTGCTGAGTCACGTGTCTCAGGCGCTGAAGCTGAGCACGGAAACATGCCTACAGCCCACCAAGAACCGGCCACTGGACAGACTGCTGGACAACGTCAGTTGGTGACTTTATTTCTTACAAAAGTTACATTGAAAGAAGAGGTTGAAAAGTCAAGTATACTTGATTTGCACATATTTGCCAAGTCTCACAGGATTCAACCACTTCGATAATTTTTATTGATAACCAGGATATACATATTAAAAGCCTCACACTGAAGCTCAGTACACACATCCAACCCCAATGACAGATGTGCAAATGAGTGTGCAGAACAATCTCGGGAACTCCTGTCTCCTGTTTGTCCTCGGCTGTGTCTCAGCCCCCCCGACCCTCCTTTTCTGCAGTGACCAAGCCACCTCGCCTCCACCCTGCAGCCTGTGCCCCTCGGCTCCGTCTGTTGTCAGGGTAGGCCCTCTGTGGTTCTGCGCCAGCCCTGATCAGGATAGAGGATGGGTTAATTCAAACAAAAGCAAAATGGCTCATGGGTGAGCAGAGAGGCGTGGAGACCAGGCGGGAGACGCCCACTCTTCTCAGCGTGGAAGGGGGCTCGGGACCCCAGACTGTGTCAGAGATGGTGGAATCCCATAAAACATGGACAGATCAGGCAAGTTTAAGGCGAATCCCCAGGGTGGGGAGCTGTTTGCTTTCTGGCATAATTTTAAGCTCTGCACCAAGGGTCCTATTTTATCACTTGTGACATGGGTAGAGAAACAAACAAAATGATACCCAAAAAAGGTACAAATTTAAAAAATCAAACCAGTTGTTGCCATCCTGAATACTGTCTGCAGGCCAGGTCCACAGGGCTCCTGCCTCCAGGTCCCCTCCCCTTTTCAGGGCCTCACCCACCTCCCGCAGGGTCAGCTGCGCAAGCCCGGGGCCACAGAGGGGCCAGGACGCGCCGCTGATCCAGCTGGAACCACACAGTGCGGTTCCAAAGCCCTGTCAACACACTCCAGATTGTTAAAATAAACTGAAAACAGGAAGGAGGGCAACAGAGGACCACACAGGAATGACTGTTCTTTGGATCTCGATACTCTCCAGTATGCAATACATTCATGTAAACCCCACGGGAGGGGACCCCGCACAGCTCGCCCCTCTTCCCTGAAACATTGGTTTCTAAAAAATAGCTTGTTTGCAGCACACCCCCATGATACGTCGCCTGAACAACACGGCCCACTTTAAAACACACGTGCACGCACACACACTGACACGCGAGGACTTGCTCACGGGGTCAGGGCCGGGCCCCAGGCCAGGAGCGAGCGCACGGCCCTGCTGCTCCGTAGCCCCCACGGGCTCCTGCGTCCAGACCCCTCCTGGACCGAGGGGGCCTGAAGAGTCCCAGGGCCACCGACCGTGGCGTTCTGTCCACTGGACTGGCTTTTCTTCATGACTGAGGCAAGCAGCTCAGCACGTAGGATTCCAACAACCCGTGTGACGGCCCACACAGCTTCCTAGAAAGCGCTGAGCGTGCTGACAGACTCCTGACTGCAGGGAGGGAACATCTGGCTTCTCCATGCGGCCACATCCCTCCATTACTGGACAGTGACGTCACTCGTGGGGAACCTGCCGTCTGTGACTGTGAACGTGTGAAGCCCCGCTCGCTGCAGGCCGCTGGGCCACTCGCCCTTGGGGTCACAGGGGAGCTGTTGATACCCTTTCCAACCCCAGATAAATTAAGTCCGTGGACAAGTTTTGGAGTGACGAGAGGGCCTCACACTGAGAACTCTGGGGCCCCTTTCCTGGGTCTTGTCTGCAATCGCCTGAACCGGAAGCCGACGAAGGGGTTCATCCAGAGCAGCGAGGGGGGGCCTCCGAAGACGGACTTCATCCCTTCCCACCGCAGCCGCCGCTCCCACGTTGGCTTCTCGCTCTTCAGCCTCTCGATCTCCTGGGAGGAAGAAAAGCAAGTGGGCGGCAGCACTGGGAAAACCCTGGGCAGGTATGAGCAGGAAGGGCAGGTGAGTGGTCGCCACGGGGGAGGCACCACCCGAACCACACGTCCTGGTGCCGGTCCTGCGGGCCCCTGTGCACATGGCCGGGCTGCAGCTGCCGGCCAGACCATGTCAGACACGGCTGGGCAGCGGCCTCCAGGCGGGTGCAAAGCTCAGGCAGCCCCAGGGCCGCGAAGGGGGCCGGTCCTCCAGTCCAGGCACCAATCTTCTTTCCGGGTCTTACAAATACGTGTCAAGTGCCTGCTCGAGGCCTTCAGCTGAAAGGCATGAAGGCGATCCAGTCCCTGCGACTCACTCAGCTGCCGAGGGCAGGGTCTTCGAGAAATGGGGCGTTTGCTGGCTCCACCTGCCTGGCTCTGTTGACTTTTAAATCAAAGGGACCTTTGAGCCCCGAGCTGTGCCCGGAGAGAGGGACACAGGCAGTGATGCTGTCACGGTCCACCAGGGCACCCCGCCCACCCCCTGGGGAACACCGGGCCTTGCGCCCACTGCCCACCCACGCCTGTGCACTGAGGCCAGAAACACCCAGTGGAGGAGGGGCGTACCGTCTCGTCATTGCATATGGAGTGGATCTGGGTGCCGAACATCACCGCGGTGAAAGTGAAAAACAGCAGACCCTCAAGGCACAGGAAGATTAGCAGGATGACAGTGACGGGAGGGGAGAAGTCACTGCACTCTGCGAACGAGAGGGGCGTGTGACGGCACGGCGGAGCACACCCAGCGTCCCAAGCCTCAGGCGCGGGTCCAGCTCGCGGAAGGGCCCCTCTGCGCCACTGTCCACAGAGAAGTGAGCTCGTTTCATTCACAGGCGCACCTGCTGTCCACCCGGGGCAGAGGGCGGCCTACCAGGCCAGCATTCACACCACCACGGCCTGGTCAGCAGATCTGAAATACCCAGTAATTTCCCCAGGTTTCTGTTGAGACTGTATTCGTGTACAGAACTGTGTATTAAAACACAACTAAAGCCAGAAAAGATGGGAGTTGCCTGTGCCTACACTTGTGAGCAGGACGCACACACGAGTCCATGCTGCACGGCTCATCCTGCCTCATCCGATGGCCCTGAATGATGCCTGTCCAGTGGCCAGAGCACACACCAGGCCTGAGGGGACAATACGAATTTTGACCCAGTCCCAAAGGTCTGCAGGATACAAATGGAAACTGAGGATTTCCTCTGAAACCGGAGGCCCCTTCCTCCCTCTCCACCCACCGCGGCACGAGCAAGAGAAGCCACCCCCCCAGGCCTACCTGTCCACTGTCCTCGGACGCAGGCGATGAACTGCAGCCCGCAGAGGACCAGCGCGTGCACGGATGCCAGAGCGATGTACATCTGCAGGGAGACACTGGTCAGCATGGTGCCAGGACCCCTGCGTCCACTGCTGCATCTCAGGCGCAGTGAGGGTGTGCGAGGTGGGCAGTAGCAGTGAGGGGAGCAGGTGACATGCCTCCCTGGGGTCACTCGGGACCAAGGACCGTAATCTCGTAGACTAATAGACCACAGGGAAACACGTTTTAGTGACAACGGTGGGTCAAGGTATCCAGGAGAGAGTTAAGTCACAGCGAACACCTGGAGCAACGGGCAACCCACACTCACTGCTGGGTGCCTCCCCACCAGCAACAACACAGTTGTAATCTGAACCCCAGAGAAGGGACTGCAGGTCTGATGTCAGAATAAACGTACCCTCGCTCCAGGTAAGACAGTATATAAAGAATTAAGACTCGACACAAGTCACTACAGGAGTAGTATCTTTACTCACAGTGAAGAGCACAAAAAATCTCTGATTCTTTTCTCCGACACAGTTGTTCACCCACGGGCAGTGATGGTCCATTTTCCGAATACATCTTTTGCAAATGCTGAAAAGCAGAAGTTAGCTTTTCACTATTCTGTGCTGAGGAAACCCCACCCATTGAAAACAGCTCTGCTAAGAGGTCACCCGGGAGATCCTGCCCCAGGGAAGGTGCGTGCTCAGGATGTCCTTTCAAAGTGGCCCTGGCGGGGGGTTGCTCAGGCTGCCCTAAGGATGGGGGTCCCTCCAGTGGTGGGTATTCAGGCTGCCTGGAAACGGGTTCTCTGCTGTCAGCGGTGGGCGCTCAGGCCCCCCTCCCCCGCCCCGGGGCCCGCGGCCCCCCAGGGCAGAGCCGCCGTGCCTGCAGTGGTGGGCGCGCTCAGGCTTGATGCAGCAGCACTTGGGGCACTTGTAGATCACCTCTCCGGGCTTCAGCTGCAGGCTCTCCATGTACTCTTTAGTAGCGTTTCCTTTGGGTACCGCCCCCTACGGTTTAATGACAATGTATTTTAGCTGGGAGGAAGGAAGTTTTAGAAAGAAAAAAACCCCAGTAAATTTAGGAATTAGACTTAGGTGTTATTTATAATGCTGTCCTTGCCACTTATATCACTGTGAAGAACAGCTATTACTCATAGGACCAGAAGTTTTGTTTTCATGAAAATTAAACAAGCTATAAAATGAACTCAAATAGCACATTATCCTTCATAATTTGGCGAGTCACCTGGATTTTTCCAACTTCATGCAGGACACGCCAGAGGCTGGCTGTGTTTGCTCAGCCACTCCCCCTCCACCCTGGGCAGCCAGCTCTGCCCACACTCCTGGGCAGGGTGTCCCTGATAAGCACCCACAGGTTTCCTATCAGCTGCACAGGGGGTGGCTGAACAAAACAGTCTGAAAAAGGACTTTATCTCGTGTTTTAAAGTTACATAATGAATGCTTCCCTGCAGACCTATCACAGACGAGCCTGGGGAGTGTGGCCCTGGGCCCCTGGCCCCCAGGTGTCCGGCCCCAGGGGTGGGAGTGGCAGCGGGGCTCTCACAGGGCATCCACGCGAGCCCCCAGCACGGGGAGCTGCAGAGGGCCTGTGTGTTGGGTGGCCATGGGCCACAGGCTGCAGGGCGGAGGGTCTGCTCTCTGGGCAGTGGACACAGGCAGTGAAGATCATGTCTGGGAGACCATTCTGGACGCCATGGCTGTGTGGACTGGGAACAAGCCTGGGTCTTGTTTCTGTGCCCCATGGGGCTTGTCCTTCACACAGAAATACGTTTCTGGAGAAGAAGCCCCACTAGGGAGGGGAGAGCAGGCGTGTGGGGACAGGAAGGGTGGGGGAGACGGCAGGGCACCGCCGTCAGCAGGAGTAAAGACAGTCAGAGAAAGCTGCCGGGGACGCAGGGGCCGAGCCCAGCTCTGCGCGGCTGGGCCGACACCACATCTGCAAAGCCCAGCACGCGCATGTGAAGACCGAGGACCACTGGGCTCCAAGGTGCCCAGGAGCCGGGCAGACCGCCCTATCGCCGGAAGGAAGTGATAGGGGGAGGGTCCCAGGTCCCGTAAGAAGAAAGGGACCAGGTTTAGGAGCGCCGCACCGTAGTTCTCACGGACACGCACTCGCTGCCCTACAGTAAGCGCGCGACCCCCACCCCCCACCCACTTAAGAGCACTCCTACGTGCTCAGAGGACAGGTGTGCAACCCGAGGGGGGGACACATCAGGCGACACGTGGTGACCAGACGGCGAGGAAATGAACGCATTTTCTGGTCCTTTTTGCGGCTCAGAGCCCTGGGCAGCTGCCTTGGTCCCCCTTGGGGCTGCCCGATGACTCCCCCAGGTCCCTGCAACTGGTGACCTACGCTCCTCACCCCACCAAAGAAACCTCCTGGATACCTGAGGCACGTTCCTCAAGCTCACGTTCGTATTCCAGCCATTTGCAGGGCATGTTTTTCTGTCGCTATGTCCCCAGAACCATGGCCCCAGCCCTGCGTCCTACCCCAGTGCAGCCTGGGCGCTCCCCGGGGCACAGCCCTCCTGACAGCTTCCCTGCAGCCTCTCCTGGCGCCCGACCTCTAACCTGTGCTCCCTGAATAGACCCCAGTAGCACTTCCAT
Organism: Bos grunniens; assembly: GCF_055505025.1. NCBI lineage: Eukaryota > Metazoa > Chordata > Mammalia > Artiodactyla > Bovidae > Bos > Bos grunniens. The sequence goes on from NC_141182.1 coordinate 11,250,614, forward strand.
CTGGGTGCTGTGTGTGCTCCAGAGATGCTACAGACCAGGCCGCTAGCCTGTGCCCAAGAACTTGAACCCCAAGGCCACGGAGTGTGAGGCCCTCCAGCCACAGCTGCTGGTGTCTCCCCAGCCCAGACTGGCAGGAAAGCCCTGTGAGGGCGGGCACTCACGGGGTCGGTGAGCATGGTCCGCAGGTGAGACGACAGGGCGAGCACCGCCAGGCAGTTGAAGACCACCCCGTTGACCACGGAGTACCAGAAGTCCTTGGAGGGCAGCAGCATGACGAACGTGACCACGAAGTCTGCGTACACAACCAGTAGCCAGGTCAGCACGGCGCAGATCATGCCACAGCCGTCGCGGATGAACCACACTCTGTCGGCCGCGTCGGCCTCGGCGGGAGAGGAGGCCGCGGAGTCGTAGCTGTCATTCTCGGTCAGCAGAGGGTGGTGTTCGACGTCCCGCAGCCGGTGTCCTGAGGATGGCATGGTTTCCCTGCGGGAAGGGGCGAGGGGACACACGGTCACCGAGGCTGCCCAGCCATGCCTCAGCAGGACGACGCAGGGCGAGGGCCAGGCTCCGAGCCCGAGGGGACGAGGCCTGGGCAGCCCCACTGCCCGTGTGGGTCAGCGGCAGAGAGGCTGGCGAACAGGTGACTCCTGCTGCTGGCGTCCACGCTGGCCCCCGAAGCGGCTCAGGGTTCTCGCCCGATGGTTCTCCTCTCGCTCTGCATGGGCTCTCCCTTTCCCCGCATCCTAACTCTTTGACAGTGGGTGAGCATGCTTCCAAGGCAGGCTCCCATTTAATCTCCATCTTTCCTTTATGCTGTTCCTAGAATGCCCTTCCTCTCTCTTTCTTTCGACAGTTTCCCTCACTCACTGGCCTGTTCTTTTGACAACCCTCCCCCGTTAACTGGGAAATTCCCTGAGAGATGAGAACATGTAGGGTCAGAGACTAAAGACAAACTTGCACTTTTCCTCCTAAGCATTCTGCTGCTGCTTTACCCCATAACCTCCTCTCATCTCACTTAAACCAGATGCAACAGCGTGAAGCTTGTCCCTCTCTCAGATCTGCTGAGTGGCCTGGTGATCTCCACGCAGCTTCCTAGTGGGTCATACCAGTCCACCAAGGCTGAGAAAGCCCTCTGGCCAGACTGCCTCTGCTGCATGGCTGCTCCTCAGGCAGGACGCAGGCTGTGAGAAGTGGCACCTGGGTGCTGGGCAGGGCGCAGGGCCGTGCGTCCGGAGATGGAGGAGCCTTCTGTCAGAGCCCGGTTGTCTGCTCCAGAAACAGGGGCACCGAAGGCAGCTCTGACTTTGAGGAAGCGTGCACACCAACTCAGGGGAGCCGGAGGGGAGCGCGCACGCCAACTCAGGGGAGCCGGAGGGGAGCGTGCGCACCAACTCAGGGGAGCCGGAGGGGAGCGTGCGCACCAACTCAGGGGAGCCGGAGGGGAGCGCGCGCACCAACTCAGGGGAGCCGGAGGGGAGCGCCCGCACACCAACTCAGGGGAGCCGGAGGGGAGCGCGCACACCAACTCAGGGGAGCCGGAGGGGAGCGCGCACACCAACTCAGGGGAGCCGGAGGGGAGCGCGCACACACCAACTCAGGGGAGCCGGAGGGGTGGGCTGGGATCATCACAGAAGCACGTTAGGGTCCTGCTGTGTGCCTCAGAGCCAGGTGTGTAGAACCCACCCATCAGATAGTCTGATAGCCCACAGTTACTTCAAGATTTTCAAGAAAGCAGTCCACGAATGTGGGGGGCTGGGCTGCACACACTGGGCTCTCTGTGACCAAGCGCAGGCGCCTTCTGCTGAGTCACAGCACCTACGCCGCATCAGTGCAGGAAAGGAGGGGAGGAAGTGAAGAAACTGCTCCCTCACGCTCACTCAGCTACAGGCACTGGGAACGTGACAGCAAACGGTGCAGCACTGGCGCCGCGACCCAGGGCGAGGGCGCGGCCTCACTCTACACCGTCTTCCGCGGGATGCTCTGTATTCAGGTTGCCTGAGAGAGACCCGAAAGCAGTGTGCTGACCGATAGTCAAGCAGATGTCACATCGTCGGTTTTCTACTTCCATGGCTAGTTTAATGGGATTTTGTTTACAGCCCTGAACCTGTTTCTCCTCGTGTTAAATCGAGCCTCGCTTCCCAGAACACCAGGAGCAACACTGCAGATCTCCGTTGTTTAAGGGACAGCCATCCAAGCAAAACCTTTCCAGTCATGTAGACAGGAGACCTACCCTCGGCTTGTGCTGCTAAGTCACTTCAGTCGTGTCCGACTCTGTGCGACCCCATAGATGGCAGCCCACCAGGCTCCCCCGTCCCTGGGATTCTCCAGGCAAGAACACTGGAGTGGGCTGCCGTTTCCTTCTCCAATGCATGAAAGTGAAAAGTGAAAGGGAAGTCGCTCAGTCATGTCTGACTCTTCGCGACCCCATGGACTGCAGCCTACCAGGCTCCTCCGTCCATGGGATTTTCCAGGCAAGAGTACTGGAGTGGGATGCCACTGCCTTCTCCCCCTCGTCTTGTAACTCCTGCTAATAATCGGGATCTTGCTCCGGGACACACTCTCCTCTTAAGAGTAGGTGTCAGCAAACCACTGACAGGAGGTGACCATTAACCATCAACAGGGTACAAGTTAGTGTGAGCAATTAGAGAGGAAACAGTGATTATATACCTAAGCAGACACTTACCTCACAAATTATTACTAGACATTACTTGAACATCTTGTGCCTTTTCTTCAGGATCTTAAGGTGCATACTGTCCTATGTGACAGGATCTGAAAGATAAAATCTAATTAGAAAAGTTGCTTGTTCTGGCATTCAGAACTATCTTTAACTATGAAATCATGACTCCTGTAGGTTTTCATTACTAGTAAATTGACAGAATCCTGAAAATTATAAACCTGTCCATTTTATCCCCCTGTTACTTTAGCCCCGGTTTTAAATAAAACCTGTAAGCCAAAATCCCTTGAGAAAGAGCCCTGGGGATAATCCAGACCAAATCTAGTCAACCTGCATTTCAACAGGTCACCGTTTTACCAGGCACAGCCAAGGAACTGCAGCGAAGACCGGAGTGAGAGGTGAGGGGTGCACCAGGGCCCCGGGGGAGGGGGCACAGTGCTCGAGGGGCAGGTGGGGCGCGAGGAGCATCCTGGGGGTGTCTCCCACTGGGCACCGGCAGGTGGGCGAGGAGACACAGCCTTCTGGGAAGCACTCGTCTGGCCCGAGAAGAAAAGCCGGCTGACAGCACGAGGTAGGGGCGTTCCCCCAGAGAGGCCAGACTGCTGCCAGGCTTCCCCAGGAGCAGGGCCGCCAGAGGACGGCTGACCACGGGCACGGCCCCTGCCACGCGGCCTGGCAGGTCTCGGGCTTAAATGTGAGCAAACAGCCGACAGTCAGATACTTTGGAGGAAGCCCCAGCCAGGTCTCATGAGAGACAGAGCCCCAGAAAGAAGCCAGAGGGAAACAGGAGTTGAGAGCAGGTACAATGCACAGGGAGGACAACCAAAGAAATACGAGACTGCGTTTGTGAGACAAAGAGGAGCGTTCTGAGGACCCCTACTTACTGAAAAATAGAAATATGATAGGATTTTAAATTCTTAAAAACAGGATTGGGAGAGAGAGTGGGAAGCCTCCCAGAAAGGAGAACTAAACAGAAAAGAGCCAAGGAAAATAGGAGTTTGAGATTAACAGATACATGCTACCGTATAGAAACTAGACAAGCAACGAGGACCTGCTTTATAGCACAGGGAGCTGCATTTGACACCTCTTAAGAATGATAATGGCAAAGAATCTGGAAAAGAATGCACACATGCGCACGCATACATATACATAGAATAACTGACTCACTTTGCTGTACACCTGCAACTGACACAGAACTGTAGATCAACTAAAAAACAAACTGGAAAAAAAAAAAAGAAAGACCACAGGAGAGAACAGGAATCAGAGGACCAACTTCCAAACAACGGGATGTCTGGCGAACGCAGCCCCCAACCAAGGCGTCCTTCCCTAGCACGGCTCTACCACTGCACCCGCCCCGGTGCCTCAGGGCCGGTCCACTCCGTTTGCATCCAGTGTCCTACCAACGAAACACCGCTCTGCTGGGCAAACCCTCGGCTGGTGTCTGCTGTCTGAAACCAAGACAACAGAGGTGCCAGAGGGCTGGCGTGGAGGGCGGTGAGGCGACGGGGCACTGGTGGGACTGGGGACCAGGCAGGCTAAGCTCCCCTGGTGGTCTCCACGGGACGGGCTCTGAGCCCCCAGGAACCGGGGGCTGCTCGCCGCTTCCTGGCCACACGTGCCCCCTTCTGCTGCGCCGGCTCTGAGGTCAGGCTCCCCTGCTCGCCCTCCACGCTGAGCTGGACAACCTCCTGCCCACGGCCAGCGCTGGCCCGCACACCAAGGTTCTCTGGTGCACCTGTGACCGAGTCCCTTCGGAACTCTTTTAGTAACAAATGCGGCCGTGAACCACAAGCTGCTTAAACTAAAGTAGGTGACTTTCTTTTTGAAAACTGCATTTATGTTATAATTTTAAGTCTTTATTTCTCGCTGGGCTGGGTCTTCATCACTGTGCAGGTTTTCTCTGGTTGCAGAGAGCAGGGCGTACTCTTCAGTTGGGGTGCGTGGGATTGCCGTTGCTGCAGCTTCTCTAGTTGCGGGACAAGGGCTCTATTGCATGTGGGCCTCGGCAGTTGCAGCTCCCCAGCTCCAGAGCACAGGCTCAGGAGTGGTGGTGCTCGGGCTTAGCTGCTGCACGGCATGAGGGATCTTCCCAGATCAGGGATCGAACCCATGTCTCCTGCATTGGCAGGCGGATTCTTTAACCACTGAGTCACCAGGGAAGCCCAGAGGTGACTTTTAAAATATGGCATTTACGTATAGTAACTTTATTCAAATGTCTATGCAATAGCCAGCAACTTTAAATGCTGAATAACATGCTGAACCAGTAATGCCTAATTATGCTTAGTAATATTTTCCACTTTTCATTCACATTCATTCTGAGGATCTTCAAATGAGCTTATGTTAGCACTGTTTTAAAAGAAAACTGACTCTGCAAAACACAGGTCAACGCATCCCAGGCCTCGGGCTTAAGCAGAATCTCTACAATGAGGCCAAATCCCCAGTTACTTTCATAAATTTTAAAAAGTAACCAACACAGCAACCACTTTGGACAGTGGTCTGGCACTTTCTCCGAGTTGAACCAACATCCGCCCTGTGACTCAGAAATTCCACTTCTAGGCATTCACCTCAAGGTGAATGGGACCCGGGCTTCCCAGGTGGCTCAGCGGTAAAGAATCCGCCTGCCAATGCAGGAGATGCCGGTTTGATTCCTGGTTCAGGACAATCCCCTGGAGAAGAAAATGGCAACCCACTCCAGTATTCTTGCCTGGGAAATCCCAGAGAGAGAGGAGCCTGGTGGGCCACAGTCCATGGGTTTGCAGAGTCGGACACAACTGAGTGGCTGAGCATACATGCACGAGTGTGAACACAAAACATGTACAGAACTGTTCACAGCTGCTCCACAGGTGCTCCGTTCATCTTACCCACCAAACCAGAAAACCCAAATCCCTCACCAGGAGATGAACAAACAAACCATGGTTATTCATACAACTCATTCTAGAAAATGGGGGGAGGTTAGATACATGCAACAATGTGGCTAAGTGAGAGAAGCCAGACACAGAAGAATGTATTCAGTAGGAGTCAATCTCCACGGCCCTCTAACCAAGCCAAGCTAATGTACTCTGAAAGAACGCAGAATGGGGAAGGACGGAGACCCCAAGGCAGCTTTCTGATCTGACGCAAAGTCCCCTACGTGGACAGGGCAGCAGGCCACACAGACACCCGCGGTGTCAGGACAAAACTCAACAAACTGTTAAAGGACAGTAAGGGGCTTCCCTGGTGGTCCAGTGGCTAGGATGCCACTCCTAAGATAGGGGGCCCAGGGTCAGTCCCTGGTCAGGGAACTAGATCCTGCATGCCGCATCGAAGACTCAGCACAGCCGAATACATGTTTTAAAATAAAAAAGTATACACTTAAAATTGTCTGTTTCATTTTACATGAATTATTCCTCAACTAAAAAATGAAGAGACAAATGCCCAGCATAGGTGCCTGTGCAGGTGTGAAGGGTGTGGAAACAGCGCGTTCTAGGCGCTCTCCCTGCAGACACCGCCTTCTGAGCCAGGCCCTGTCTCATTTTACCCTTAACAGTATCTGTGGGCAGGTGTCTTATTAATCTCTTCCCCTAATGTTTTCTCATGCCTATAAACGGGAAACGCGTCTCATAAACAAACTGAAAACAAGTAAGCAAAACACATCAGTATTCTTTGGTGATCGGTTGCTACTGTGGGAACAGGAATGTCTACCCTAGAGTCTGGTGTTCATGTTTACATTAACGCGCTGCTTTTACACTCAGCATTGTTCTACTCCTCAGACACCCACTGCTGACCTATAAACAAGAGCAGTAAGCAAATCTCTGCTTTGGGCACAGACGCGGCGCCCGAGATCTGCAGCATTCAGACGTGGGGGCGGGCCCCCAAGATGCGGACTCCACGCAAGGCCTGCAGGATGCTCGACCACAGACAGGTCCCCGGCCCACAAGGGCTCACACACCAGAAATGGGAACCAGCCTGCTAAGTGGTGTCTCGGTGTTTCCCCCCAGTGACAGGCAGAGGGTGATGACGCAAAGAGCTGACAACAGCTCATCCTGTCCAGAGAACAGAAAGATGTCCACTAGGAAGGCAATGGTGCAAGAGGCGGGGAGGCAGGAAAGGGAACTCACGGGCTGCAGCACCACCACCCCCCCCACCCGCAGCGTAAGGGAGGCAGGGAAGGAGGCTGGGGCTGCCCGTGAAGCACCCAAAGGCCAGGCTAGGGCATCTGGAATTCCACACTTTGTTCTGCTGCAAAGGGAAACACTGGGGCTTTGGTAAACAGATGTTTTAGAGCCATCTCTGACAAAGTATGACTGGATGGAAGGAGGAAGGCAAGCAACCAGGAGGGACTGCCAGGACCCAGAGCAGGGCCAGGAGGGAGCAGATGGGGGCAGGCACACGATGACTGGAGCAGTCAGCACACACAGGCCTGGAGGGTGGGCTCGGGAGCCAGGTGGGCCTGAGGCTGGCTCAGCAGGGGCACGTGTGTGTGTGACTTATCCTCTTTAATGATCCGCCCTGGCACATTTTCCATCATTTGGTCTAAAATTCATTCTCTGGATTTCCTGTTATTTTCTCAACTTACTATGATGTAAGAGAAATAATTATGACCAAAAAATAAGCTTCCAGGGAGAATTTTAAGAACTCCAAGGAGGTGCCATCACTGGGGATAACGGGAAGATGTCACACGTGGCCCCGCAAATGGGCTGCTCCGAGGCAGGGGAGGCGTAGGAGAAGGGCAGCACGCCTGCAGCCCGGTGTAAGTGAAGCGGCACAGGCCCGGGTGAGGCGGGGACGCGACAGACACGGCTGCTCGCTGAAGCTGGTGAGGAGGGGAGCGTGCAGATCACCCGGCCCCGTGCATTCACCGCAACTGCCATTATGCTCTTACTGTTCTTCCCACCCATTTGCAATCATGAAAGATTTAGTTCGGGCTTTCAAACCAGACCAATAATATATGCCATATGAACCGCTATTTTCTTCTCAAATTACTGAAGCTGAAGAACGGAATATTAACGTTTGAGGGAAAAAAAACAATGGACCGAAGCCAAGTCTCAGAGGTATGCTGCCACATCAGCCATCCTGTGAACAGTAAACTCACGCAACCTCTCTCGGAAGGCCTCTCATACTAAAACAAAAGAGGACAAACCGAGAAAACAGAGGGAGCCAAGGCTCTCGGTGGACGGGGGGGCGACTCTGGCTCCCTCCCTTCCCTGCCAGCCACTCCCAGACTCCTGGCAGGCCCTTCTCCACAGATGCCTCAGCGTTGGGGTGCTCAGGCGGGGTCTTGGGGTTTCCTCGTTGGGTGTGTGCTCTCCAGATGATCTCCAAGAGCTCAGTTCCGTGAAGTTAGAGAAGACGCATGTGGGAAACCCGCAAACGAAGAATGTGCTGTTGAGTGTCTCTGACTGGTTACTCAACAAGACCACAGTCAGGTCAAAGCAGAAACCCCTCCACCCGCCAGACTGTTGGGATCCCACCTTGTCATCTTGATAAACGGCACCTGCCCCACCATCTAGTTGCCAAAGTCAAAAATCAAGACACACCCTTCACTTCACTTTCCTCCCCCAGCTCCCCACACTTCACCCATGAACAGGTCCTGTGGGCTTGACTTTCAAAACTTGCCTAGATGTGAGCCACCTTCCACCAGCCTGCCTAGCCGGATCAAGGCTCAGGAGCCCTCACTTGGGCTGCATGATCCAGCACTGTTATATACTCGTGGCCTCTGCGCACCCCGCAACCTACTCCCTGGCCCCTAACCCATTCCCCAATCAGCATCTGGAGCCAGTTTTAACAGAGATAAGTCAGACCCTGCCACTCCTGGGTCTATCAAAACCAGCCAGCGGCTGCCTCTGCAGTTAGAACAAAACCCCCAGGCCTCCCGTGTGGCTGCACAGCCTTACCACCTGGGGCCTGCGGACCTCACCTCTCACCTCCCTTCCACCCCGGCTGTCTTGTTCAGCTGTCATCACCTCAATGGAATGTTCTACTCATACCCCCGGCACACCCTGAACTCTGCAAATACCTGTTGAGTGAGATGAGAAAGCAAAAATGAAGCCCACAGAAACATGAAAGGAATAGGGAAAAGGGTCAAAAGTGGGAGCCTGGGGTGGGGTCAGATGGTGGGCGGGGTGCGAGTAATGTGGACAGCTTAGGAAGTGGGGGGGACAGAGGGAGAGACCCCCAGTAGCAGGGTTTATTCTGGGTGTGTCACCAGGAGTGCACAGACTGCATGAAGCAGCCTCGAAGCCACATGGACAAAATACCAAAGCTCCCACCTTTCTCCCCGTACCACAGCCACAGCCTGTCAGTCAAGTGGGGGGTCTGTTTAAGAAAAAAAAAACTTCGGAGTTTTGACTCCAAAGCCCATGTTCTTCCATTAAAACACACAGCCTCCCAGAGCACTTGGTTTTAGAAAATACATTCTGTAACAGAGTGAGTTTTGGAAATACAGAACGCTAAGAATTAAAAGCATTTCAACCAAGATAACGCTGTAAAAGCCTGTCTCAAGAGAAGCTGGAAGCCTCTCTGTCCTGACTGCTCCTGCTAATTACTGGGGCTGCACACGCCCTGTGCCCTCTCCCACAACGACCTAAACCGCCGGCCTAACAGAGTGGGCCTCTCCTCCCATTAAGTGATAATGCTCCCTGCACACCCAGGATTTTACTACGCACCTTCCCCTCGAGACCCAAGTCCTCCTCCCCGTCACTCCTCCTAGGAGCTGCTGACACTTCTGTTACCGCTCGGCCCTTTCCCTGCCCACCTTCCCACAACCCAGGCTTAGGCTCCCTCACCTTTGGCTGTCCCTCTGCAGAATCCTAACCGACACAGGGGCCAAACCTTGGGGCCATGGCATTCAGGGCTCCACTGACTCTGGCTCCCGGGCCTCTCCCGGCTCTTCGCCCAGCCTTCCCGCTGTCTCCCTGCTGTGTCCATGGACCCCCCCACCCCCGGCCCCGAGCTTCTGCTCCTGCTGTCTCCTCCGTGTAGAAGACTCCCACTCTGCCCAGCAAGATCATTCATTCATCAAACATTTACCAAGCACCCAAGACACACAAAACACTGCAGGATAACAAAGTTGTTTTCAAAAGTATGAGGTGCTGTACCAATATACGGCATTATGGCTCCATGAGGAGTCTGGATTTTATCAGACAATTAATAAAATTCTACTGGTGCTTTTTCAAGAATGCAATCAAGCAGTAATCGAGACAAGAACATGTCTATAGACAGAGGCAAAGAAGTGGGTGAAAGAGAAAAAAAATCAGAGGCAAGTGACTGATGAAATGCCATCCCAGAACAGGCAGAGCAAAGTACAGACACATGAAACTGTTCCCTCTCGACTTTGTAGCTGGCCAGCTCTGCAGGTGGCTCTCTTGTTCGGTGCTAAGCTGAAGGGTCACACACAAGTTGTTAACGAGACACTGGCTTTGGGGACAAAAGGGAGCAAGAGTAAGTGTTTGGGAATCTGTATTTCATGCTCTGCTCTAGTGTTTGATTTTTTTTTTTTTAACAAAACAAGTATGTATTAATTTTATAATTAAACCATTACTTTGGGGAATTCACTGGCGGTTCAGTGGTTAGGACTGTGCTTTCACTGCTTAGAGCATGGGTTCAATTCCTGATTCAGGGAACTACGTTCTCACAAGCCTCATGGTGTGGCCAAAAAATTAAATAAAATATTACTTTAAAGAAACATACCCCCCAAAAAGACACTGATGCTGGCAAAGATTGAAGGCGGGAGAAGGGGACGACAGAGGATGAGCTGGTAAGATATCATCACAGACTCAATGGACATGAGTTTGAGTAGGCTCCAGGAGTTGGTGATGGACAGGGAAGCCCGAGTGCTGCAGTCCATGGGGCTGCAAAGAGTCAGACACGACTGAGCGACTGAACTGACTGACCCCCAAAAAGCTGCTTCAAGAAAACTATCCTTAGAGCTGTTCAGCATGGTCTGGAGCAGGGAAGGTCTGGAATCGTCAGGAAAACTACTACTCAATTCATCCCAAGCATTAACTTCATATGTGAACTTACTGTTTGGTCCAGTTCCTCAAATTAACGAAGATGATATTACTATGTCACCAAAGGGTCCAAGCCTGCAGGGAACAGTTTCAGTAAAAGTGGAAAGACACGTCCAGACGTTTGACTGGCTCAAGACAGTTCTTATACAGAGTTCCTTTCAGTACTTTCTCTCTCACTGAGGTCATTCTAGTCATGCCAGTATTTCCCAATTTACTCACTGTAATCAAGGCAGGCTCTGAGTCACTGGTTTAAAAAAAAAAACAAAACTTCTGTATACATGTCTACTCACTTGACTTTGACATGAGATGTGTGCACAGAGTTCCAGCTGTTGTTTTATGAATTCTTTAGCAAATTACCTTCATTTAGTCTCATTCTCCTCCACCTCACAACTCAAAAGTCAACCTACCAGCTTCACTCCGGAAAGTACACAATCCAAAGTGTCCATCACTCCGACCCTTACATTTTTACCAGAATGTTCAAGAGATGTGATTTAACATGTGTGTTCCATCCCATTTTTCAAATACCCCCAGAGACTTTCTCTTTAATCAAGTATCCCAACTTCTGCTAAGTCACTTCAGTTGTGTCCGACTCTGTGCAACCCCACAGACGGGAGCCCACCAGGCTCCCCTGTCCCTGGGATTCTCCAGGCAATAACACTGGAGTGGGTTGCCATTTCCTTCTCTAATGCATGAAAGTGAAAAGTCAAAGTGAAGTCGCTCAATCGTGTCCGACCCTCAGCGACCCCATGGACTGCAGCCTTCCAGGCTCCTCCATCCATGGGATTTTCCAGGCAAGAGTACTGGAGTGGGGTGCCATTGCCTTCTCCGATCCCAACTTACTAACAAGCAAATTTAACAAGGTGACTTTTAAAAGTTGCCTTCAGTTTCGTAAAAGTTGTAAGACAGTATCAAAAAACTAGGTCTGATTTTGAAAAAAATTAAAGTTATAAAAGTATCAGAAGATTCAATTCACCATCTTTGAGGTGAATAGTCTAAGAAGGAATATATGTTGACCAAGATTTCTAGACCCTCGAGCAAGGGGCCCGAGACTGGCGGACCGGGTTATAGCTTTCTAGACCGAGATTTGAGACAGTAGCAGTAAAATAGATAAATCTATGTGCATTAAGTAAAAATGCTAAGCAGACTGCAAATGTTAAACACTGTAGCACTGATTGGACTGCACTTTACAGGACCTGGTCAGCCAAAGAAGCTACAGAGCAGCTATATGGACAGTTTTTACACTCACAAAACCAGTTACCCACAAGCCAATAAAGTGTCTCCATCCAACAGAGAAGAGAGACTTAGTTCCAGCAGCAATGACTCCTCAGGAGAGATGATTCTGGCTGCAGCAAGATTCAACATTGCCCTGAAGGCTGACCTGACTGTCCCAGGTGGCCTGGTAGGTAACCCCCGAAAAGACCCTGGGCAGAGAAAGAGAAGAGGAGGGAGCTGGGCAAAGAACAAGAAAAGCTAAAAACGTATAAAGCAGTGAAGAACCGGCGCATTTGAGAAGCCAGAGGCGATGTTTAAGAAAGCCCATTGTAATGCTTGCTCATAAACTACTCTTAACAGCTTACAAAGGGTTTATAGCTACTGTGTCTTCAGGCCCTAACAACAACCCCCTTATTAGCTATCAAAAGGAGGGAACTGTGCCTGGGAGAGCTGAGTGTCACGCCCAAGGTCAGGCAACAAGCTGGGGCTGCAATTCGGGCCCTACCCCGAGAGGTGCACCAAGGAGTGACAAGGAGACACCTGGCAGAGGAAGGAGTCAAGCGCCGGCACAGAGGTGCCCCCGAGAGGCGCTCGGGAAGGTCGCAGGTGCGGCGCGGCGCGGTGGAGCAGGACGGAGCAAGGGGCCCGAGACTGGCGGACGGGGGGCCCCGGAGCGGCCGGGAGAGCCAGGTGCCAGCAGCCCGCCCGACCCGGCCCGCCGCGCTCACCCGAGGCCCGGGCGGGGTCGCCTGGCGCTGCGGCTCCTCCCGATCGGCGGCGACGGCGGCGGCGGCGGCGACTGCAGCGGCCGAGGCAGGGACGCATCATGCGGCCGCGCTCATGGCCGGGCCACGGCGGGCCCCGCGGCTCGGCCCGGTCCCGCCGGGCCGGTCGGAGGGGGTCGGCCGCCCAGGGGTACACGAGACCCGGAGGCCGGGCCGGGAAGCGCGGAGGCTCGGCTCCCGGAAGTGAACCGCGCGGGGTCGGCGGCGCCGCGCTTGCGCAGATCCGGCCGCGCCGCGGCGGGGGCGGGGGCGGGGTTTCTGTGACTCTGGGACCGCGGGTCCTAAAAACTGGCTGTTCCCAGGGAAAGGTAGCCCTCCTTAGTCTCAAGGTCCGCTTTCTAAAATAAACCGATCCGTGCAAGCTGAAGTCTGGGGAAGAGAAAGGATGGGGGTTACGGGCTGCCACAGGCTTTCGGACCCGCCTGTCCAGGGGCCCGCGGCGGCGCGGGTGAAGCCAGCGAGAGGTGCGAGCTGTGCGTGCGGCGCGCGGGGATGAGAAATCCGATCACGGGTTAGTGGAGAAGCGCCAGGGGGACGCCTGGGCCGGAAAACGCGTTGGGGGAAGGCGAAGCGCCGCTGTATGCGTGATTCCCGATTAACGGCCTCTAGGCGGCGTGGACACTACAGCGTCCCAGCGACCCCTTCCAGACGCTGAGTCCTAAGTTTGTCGAAGGTAGAAACGTGGTTAGCTTTGTTTGTGTGTGTGGTGGTTGGCGGAGGTGGGCGGGGGGCGCGGGGGACGGGTATTTCCCATACTGGGAACAATTTCCTCAGGGCTGGGGAGTAGGCGCTCAGTTAGTGTTTGTTGTTAAATTCTTTATGTACCCACTAACTTGTAAGATTGATAAAAACTCATTGAGGATGAAGGATAGAAATCTCACTGTCTGCAAGCCACCTTCTCACAGTTTACCATTCTTGCTCCCAGATATGCTTATATAGCTAAGCTTTTGGAAGTAAAAGGTGCATTAGTCATTGAATTCCAACTTTTGAAAGTTTAAGATTTTTGTTACTGTGCCTGTGCATTTAATATGGTGCTATACATTCCTTGTGGCTCAGCTGGTAAAGAATCCGCCTGCAATGCAGGAGACCTGGGTTCGATCTCTGGGTTGGGAAGATCCCCTGGAGAAGGGAAAAGCTACCCACTCCAGTATTCCGGCCTGGAGAATTCCATGGACTGTATAGTCCATGGGGTCGCAAAGAGTCGGACACGACTAAGCGACTTTCACTTTCATACATTCAGTCAATCCTCATTGAGTCTCCTGTGCTTATTCACTCAGTTGTATCCGACTCTGTGACCCTTTGGACTGTCAACCCTCTGTCAATGGGGTTTTTCAGGCAAGGATACTGGAGTGGGTTGCCATTTCCTCCTCCAGGGATCTTTCTGACCCAGGGATTGAACCAGAGTCTTTTGTGTCTTTTGTATTGCAGGCAGATTCTTTACCGATGAGATATCAGGGAAGCCCTCCTAATCTCCTGGCTTATTTATTTCCACAAGGAAGAAAAGAGAGGTAGGCTTCCAATCTGTGGGCAATTCCTTTTGTATAGGCTGAAAGAAAGGATGACTGTCTTTGGATAATGTCGAGACTGCAAGTGGCTGCTATGCTTAAGATACACTTGCTATCAACAATGTTAAAAGATATCTTCTTTTATATTAAAGAAATTAAAAGACGCTTACTCCTTGGAAGGAAAGTTATGACCAACCTAGATAGCATGTTCAAAAGCAGAGACATTACTTTGCCAACAAAGGTTCGTCTAGTCAAGGCTATGGTTTTTCCTGTGGTCATGTATGGATGTGAGAGTTGGACTGTGAAGAAGGCTGAGCGCTGAAGAATTGATGCTTTTGAACTGTGGTGTTGGAGAAGACTCTTGAGAGTCCCTTGACTGCAAGGAGATCCAACCAGTCCATTCTGAAGGAGATCAGCCCTGGGATTTCTTTGGAAGGAATGACGCTAAAGCTGAAACTCTAGTACTTTGGCCACCTCATGCGAAGAGTTGACTCATTGGAGAAGACTGATGCTGGGAGGGATTGGGGGCAGGAGGAGAAGGGGACGACAGAGGATGAGATGGCTGGATGGCATCACTGACTTGATGGACGTGAGTCTGAGTGAACTCCGGGAGTTGGTGATGGACAGGGAGGCCTGGCGTGCTGTGATTCATGGGGTCGCAAAGATTCGGACACGACTGAGTGACTGATCTGATCTGATGGTTGATTTACAATATAGTTTCAGGTATACAGCCCAGTGATTGAATTATACATATATGTGTATATGTTCTTTTTCAGACTCTTTCCCCTTATAGGTTATTACAAAATATTGAGTATAGTTCCTTGTCCTATACAGTATGTCCTTGTTGGTTATTTGTTTTATATATAGCAGTGTGTATATGTTAATCCCAACCTAATTTATCCTTCCCCACAGAAGTATCTTTAAAAAAAAATTAATAAACACAACAAAACAGATCTGAGAAATTTTGGAAGTTAAATCATGACTCTCATACAAATATGCCAAAGATTTATGTCTCATACACATGTCAAAGATTTAACTCACTAATTTATGAGGGGAAAAGTAGGTACGATGAATGATAAAAGTGGTTCAAAGATGAATCCAAAAGACAGGTACATGTAGGCAGTCAGGAATGCTGCCAGTGGTTAAGACTCTGCATCCCAATGCAGGGGCCACGAGTTCAGTCCCTGGTTGGGGAACTAAGATCCCACATCCCAGTGTGGCCCAAAAATTAAAATAAAAAAGAATTTGCTTAATTGAACCAAATCAAAACTGGCTTCTATAGTAGGGAAGTCAGTTGATCTTCTGCCAGACAAGGTTCATTTAAATGTCAGATATCAGTGGGCAGGAATTGTTACCAAGCAGGTCAGCTGGACTTGCATGGAGACCTCTTGTCTTTTTCCTGAAACTGGTGCTAAGAGTGGAATCACACAAGCTATATTCAATAGCCAAAGAATGGAAAGGGGGAACCTAGTTTGCAAATCAGCTCTCAACCCAAATCTGGTGGAGCCACCAAATATATTAGAAGGTCAAGGTTAAAAGGAAGGAATTGGCAGGAGGGGAAAGAATATTCATGACTTACTGGAGAACTGGGGTGTGGTTTGGACCCAGAACTGTTGCGCCTCTCCTTTGCAGTGCTTTATGGGCTTTTTCAGTTGCTGTCCTGGCAGTTGTCAGCTGTCCTGGCGCTGATGAGTGTGTCATTTAGCCTGTGCTAATATATTACAGTGAGCTGATAATGAGACTCAAGGTCCACTGGAAGCCACATCTTCCCCACTCTTTGGCCTAGTTTGTTCTCATCAGTTCTTGTTACTTTTTCTCTTTGCATCTTCCTCCTGAAACTTGCATGCTTGTGGGTGCTCATTCGCTCAGTCATGTCCAACTCTTTGCAACCCCATGGACTGTAACCCACCAGACTCCTCTGTCCACGGGATTTCCTTAGATAAGAATAATTGGTTTTGGAGTTCTGTGGTGGTCCCAGTGGTTAGGGCTCTGAGCTTTCACTGTAGGAGGTACAGATTTGATCCCTAGTCGGGGACTAAGATCCTGCATGCTACATGGTACAGCCAAAAATTTAAACTAAGTAAATTAAAGAAAAAAACACACATTTCATTTGAAGGAGGGGCAAGGGTAAGATTCTGGGGCAACAGCCTTGGTAACAGAATCACTGGCCTTGCTGTCTATTCTCCAGAATCTATAGCGTTGGGACACCCCTGTTGGCTCCAGTGGCTGGGAGTGCACACTTCCAGTGCAGGATACCCAGGTTTGATCCCTGGTCAGGGAACTAGATCCCACACACTGCAACTAAAGATCCCAAGTGTTGCCAACTAATACCCAGTACAGCCAAATAAATAAATAAATTTTAAACCTATAGAATGGAACTTCCCTCATGGTCCAGTGGTTAAGAATCCGCCTTCCAGTGCAGGGGACATGGGTTCGATCCTTGGCCTGGGAACTAAGATCCCGTGTGCTGGGAGGCAGTTAAGCCTGCACATGCCACAGCTACTGAGTCCCTTCACCACAAGGAAAGATCCCTAGGGCTGCAGCCAAGACCTGATGCTGCCAAAAAAAAAAAAAAACCTATGGAGTTAGAAATAGCTGCAAAGAAAAAGATCCATAGACCCAGATAATCCAAGGGTGTGCAGGACAACACCTAGTTGCCCGTTGAAGACACACGCTGACTTTGTGACCCATTTCAAAGTCTTTCACAAAAAGACTTGTAATTCTCCTCAGCCCCCACACCTGTACGGGCTTGTTTACTGTAACTTGAAAATTGCCCTGTTGCTAAAGGAAGTAGCATGATGAAATCATTCATTAAAATATCTAACAGGATGACAGCAGTTGACAAAAACAATTCAACTCTTATCAAGGATTTTCATCTTTCTCAACAGACTTGGTATGTGGTCTTCTGCAAGTCATTTCCCTTCTCTAAGCCTCGGCTCTTTTTTTACTCTCTAAAAAAATACAAGATTAGACTTGATTTCCAAGGTTTCTTCCTATTTTGAGACAGTGGTTCAACACACTTTTTTGGGGTCTCTCTTTTATTTCATAAGGCCCACGGAACCAAACACCTACCCTTGGATGTCCTCACAGGAATGAGGACATCTCAGCTCCAGGATCAGTTCTGTGTATCCATCAGGAGCTAGTGTGCAGCTAACCACTCATCCCACGAAATAGTTCTTTTAAAGTGGAGCCTCCGTTCAACCACATGAAAAGATGCTCAGCCTCATTCAAAGTAAAAGGAATGAATCCAGATTTAAGAGTATCAAGAGATCCCATTTTTCACCTAGTCAGTTGATGAACATTAAAGTTTGGCGATTCTGTGTGTTGGCAGGAAGACCAAATTGGTACAGTTGTCACTTTATTCAGCTCTTTGCAGAGCAAGATAGAGGTATGAGTCAAAACAATTTAATTGTATTTACCCTTTGACCCAACTTAGCAATTTATCCTCCAGATAGAGTCCCTCATGCACACAAAGATGTTTGCACTTCAGTATTTATAGTAGAATGTTTGTAGAAGCATAAAAATGCATTGCCCTATATGCTGTCGATATATGAAGTAGAGTGTGTTATACATACGAATGGAATACTGTGCAGTGATATCTGAGGTATATTAACTCTATGGTGTCAGTTCAGTTCAGTTGAGTTGCTCAGTCGTGTCCGACTCTTTGCGATCCCATGGACTGCAGCATGCCAGGCTTCCCTGTCCATCACCAGCTAACTACGGTGTAAAACTGTATTTGAAAAAGAAGATCTGGGGTATATATATGTTTGTATATACAATCCCTGGGAAAATGTACAAGGAATAGGTTTGTAACTTGTTAAGTTTGTAAACCAGGTATCCATTTTTAAATACATAAAAATTTAAAATAAATGAGACAACCCAGTGGAACAATTGGCAAAACACTTGAACAGGTGCTTCACAGAAGAAAATCCAAACATGAAAAAATGCTCATTTTCATTAGTCATCAGGGAAATGCAAACTTCAACCACAATGAAATACTATTTACACACCCAGTAGAATGGCTAACATGAAAAAAACACCAAGTGCTGGTGAGCATGCAGAGAAACTGGGGCCTCCATCCACTTCACTGCCGGGGGCAGGAATGTGATTGTTAAACCACCCCGCAGGACCGTTAGGAGTACCTGCTGAAGACAGATCGGAAGACTTGTGATAGGATGTTCCCACAATACACAGTACAGCATTGTTCATGGATATTCAGGTTGTTTGCAGTGTGGAGCCAGAATGAACAGATAGTAGTCTACCTATACAGTGAAATACAAGACTCTACAGAATGAAAGTGCACACTACACACAAGTAAATCTCACAAATAGGATGTTGAGTAAAAGTTCAAAATCGGGCAAAACTGACCTTTGGTATAGGAAGACAGGGCAGGGCTGTGATTACCATGGTAGTAGGGATGCTGGGGCCTAGTAATATTCTATTTCTTGAGCTGGGTGCTGGTTGTATGGGTGCTCACTTGGTAAAAATTCAGCCTTGTACATTTATGATTTGTATGCTGGTATTTTAACAGTGGGAGAGAAAGAGACTTCCAAGGTCTGTACAGTGGAAAAATCAGAAATTTCTTCAGAAGGGAGTTTGGGTGGTTTCTTACTTTTTCCACTGAGATTGTGATGTTGAATGCATCAGCCAGATCAGGGAAGCCAGAAGGCTGAAGCTCTCCAACCCAAGGTGCTGAACAAGGCCCAGGAAGTCTAAACCCAAAGTGGTGTGACACATTCCTGAATTCCTTTTCACTGGGTCACCTCACCTCCAGCTGCAGGTAGAGCCGTCGAGGGCAGCAGGCCTGTGCCTTGGGCTCTGCGTTCCCTGGAATCCCAAGCTGGCCCTCTCCTGCCCTTCAGCATGTCTTCCTCCCCGGCACATTATCAAAAATTCCTCCTTCTCTCCCATTCCTGCGACAGTGCAATACACAGCAAATGAACGAATGAACATGTCACGGTTGGCCCCTTGTTCAGATGAAGAAACAGGCCCACTGAGTTTAAGGAGTGTGCTGAGGGTCATACAAGTGGGAGAGGAGCTCATAGCCTCCTACTCCTGAAGCACCCTCTACAGGAAGAAAGGTGTATACACATGGCTGATTCATTTTGTTACGCAGCAGAAACTAACACAGCATTGTAAAGCAATGATAAAAAAAAAAAAGATACTAAGGAAAAACACCTGAAAAAAAGCACCTGATCTGAGAATGAAGCCCACCTCAAAGGGAAGCAGTCAAGAAGGCAAGAGAGACGAGACCAAGTTCTGATGACATCACTTGGCCCCTGGATCCTGCTGGGCCAACCCCAGAACTTTTCAGTCATGTAAGCCACTGTATTCCTATGATCACCACTCTTTTTTTTGGTTGTGCCTTGAGGGATGCAGGACCCCAGTTCCCCCACCTGGAGTCAAACCCGCACCCCCTGCAGTGGAAGCTGTCTTAACCACTGGACCACCAGGGAAGTCCCTATATGCCCTCTTTTTTTGAAAACCCAGTTTGCCTGGCCTTTTGTCACTTACACATTTACATTCTGGTAAATACACGTTCCAGGTCCAAATACACTAGTTCTATCGTATTTCCTCGAATTACAAGTATAGATTTCATATCTTGAAATCTCATGGTTAACCCAGCATGACTTGATCTTTGCCACTGGTGCTTCCTCTTCTGCGGGGTCACAGATGTTTTTCATGAGTCATCTGTCCTGAATGTTTCCCAGGCCCAATGTCTAGTTCACTGGTCTGTGGTTTGCAGAATTTACTTTCTTCCCCTTTTTAAGTAAAATGGCCATGTCATGTGCTTCTCTCCAACCTTCTGGCAAGTTCAGAAGATCTTTTATGAAGTTTGGAGAGATAGGTGAATCTTCTTGAAGATAAATGATATTTCCCCCAAATGGAGTCTGACCCTGAATGAACCCTCATTTTCCAATCTTCCTGAATAGTTGGTATCACCACAGTGAGGACAAGGCTGAAAGAGTCTACTCCTGGTGCTGGGTTCACTCACTGAACCAAAGGAGGACTTCCTCCAGCCACAGATACGATCCTCCTCTATTCCATACAGTCTTCGTGATGCTCTTGTAGCCTTCGGGATCCGCCCCCCGCATCTGTAGTGCCCACATAACTTACACTTCTCTGAATTCACATGAAGCTTAAAATACCCAGAGATCTGGTTTCTCACAAATGATGACTACACGGAGCTGGTCATGCAAATCAGAAATGGACCAGAAGCAGCTGCGGTGCTGAAGGCCCCATGCCTCTTGTAGAATCGCAGCTCCCAGCTCTTTCCTTCCCGTTGGTCCCTTCAACTTTCCCAAGCAAGTCTGAACAGTCCACTTTCCCAGGGACCAGCAGCTCCACGTGTGGGGCACAAGAAAGACACTTGATCGTCAATCCACAGGTGTCTTTTCTTCTAAGTGGCAGAACTCCAGTTCCTCCTGCCTAACTCCTAAGACTTCAGAGAACAACCCCTGCCCCAGTTTTCTGAGGTTGACATTCTGCCCTAGTTCAGATGCCAGGGCATTTATTGAAAGGCAGAGCTTTTTAGGGCTTCCCTGGTGGCTCAGTGGTAAAGAATCTGCCTGCCAATGCAGGAGATGCAGGTTCGATCCCTGGGTCAGAAAGATACCCTGGAGAAGGAAATGGTGACCCATTCGAGTATTCTTGCCAGGGAAATCCCATGGACAGAGGAGCCTGGAGGGCTGCAGTCCACGGGGTTGAAAAGAGTTGGACACAGCTTAGTTACCCACCCAAAGGCGCTCTATAGCCCTGCAGTGTAGCTCTGAAACTGTCTTCAGAGAATTTGCAGTGTCAGAATTCAGTCTGTTTCCCTAGGTGTTAGAACCAAGCTTGCCATAACCCCAAGATTTTTGGGAGGGGGGGTGTCCATTTACATTCCTATGCTTGCTCTTGAACTGAAAAATCCCAGATACATGTATATGTATGACTGAGTCGCTTTGCTGTCCACCCAAAACTGTCACAACATTGTTAAACAGCTATATTCCAATATAAAATAAAAAGCTTTTTAAAAAAATAAGTGTCCGAAGCACACATATTTTTTACCTTTTGTGGTTTTGGTTTGTTCTTTTGAAGAGATGTGGAAGAAACCCAAGCCAGACAGCTCGAAAATTGTGTTTATTGTATCTGGTGAAAAGATGCTGATGCGCGTAGGAGTTCAAGAAAGTGGAATCCATCAGCTTTTTAAGATGCCCCCTTTCAAAAAAAATCAATCGGCCTCACAGTGCCCTTCCGTTCCATACATCCTTGCCTGACTGGTTTCACAAGTACGTTCCTTAAAGTCAAGGCTTCAGCCTAACTGAAACAGACGAGCAGGAAATGGCATAAGGGGATCCTTGTCTTAAAGGTGCGGACACCAGGGCGGGGTAGCAACCCGAATCAGGTTATACTCCCTTCCTGGGCTCCCCCACCTCCAGAATCACCAAGTAATTCACTCATCTGTCCACAGAACGGCCTGCATCCACCCCCCACCCCACAGCTCTGCTCGGCCCGGGAGAACACCCTAGTTTTTTGAGCAGATCCAGGAAACGGGGTTGCAGCGACCTTCTGTTAGAAGTCCCCTAGAGTGCTCCCAGGGGCGGGGGACGACGCCTGCATCCGAAAGGCGGCCCCAGCCCGGAGCGAGCCGGGGCCGGAGGGGCCCGAGAGCCTCGGAGCTTCAGGCGCGGGTAGCGGCCCCACCCCAGCACGTGACGCTGCTTCCGGGCCGCACCGCGGCTGCGCGGTCCGGGGCAGGGGGCGGGGGGGGCGGGCCCGGGCTGCTGACTGACAGTTCGCGCGGGCAGGCCTCAGAAGGACACGGCTCCGGGGCCGGTGCAGTGGCCACACCGCCGAGCCCAAAGGCGCCCGCCCGCGCGCTAGCTCCCGGGCCCATCCGGCCGTCCAACCCCCGCCGCGGTGAGAGGGGCGGGGGGCCCTTTGGCGCCCGTGAGGGGAACGGCGTGCCAGGCTCTGTGGGCGGCGCGGGGACTCGCTCTCCGAGGGGCGACAGCCGGAGCGCCCGCGGACCGGCGGGTGAGGGGTGGTCGGGTGGGGACCGGGGCTCTGCGGGGTCGGCCTCGGCTCGCGCTGAGGTGAGGAAACGGGAGGAGGGGGCCAAGAGCCCACCTTATGGGGAGCAGGGCGCTCCCTGGGGGGTGGAGGGGCTGGAAAAGGTGTCCCCATCCCTGGCGGCTGACGGTGTCGCCAGGTGGCTTAGGAATGGAGCCTGCTCCCCAGTTTTGGGGGAGGAACCCCCCCGACTCCTGGACGAGCGTGCTGGGGAGGGGCTTCCTCGAACCGGGATGGGGAAGACTCGGTGAGTTGTGCTGCGTGCTGGGCTTTAAGTTTGCTGCCCCTCTGCTTCTGAGGTGGCAGCGGGGGCGGTGTGGGGGCACAGGAGAAGGGCTCGACCCGCCTCCCCGGGACCCCCTCGTCCCCGCGGTGGTCGGGAGCAAGAGGAGCTTTGCCGTGGGGCCGTGTAGAGCAGCTGGTTCAGGGTGGCCTGGCACAGGGACCAGGGTCTTGGAAAGGACAGGATGGGGGATTTTCTGGAGCTGGGTGGGAGTTTCGCCTTGCTTGGGGTCTGGGCTTCTCTGGGTTGTAGGTTGATTGAGTTTGGGAGGAGGAAGAGGACTTGTCAGTAGGGACTGGGCAGCTCCTGTGACTCTGGTTAAGTGTGAGGCCAGGGTGCCAGCCTGCAGACTGGGCAGGAACTCACCTCTGAGCTGGCACAGGTGAGAAGCTTGACGTGCAGCTTGACTCGCTGGGGTGAGTAAATGATAGAGGCAAGCTGACAGCTGTCAGGGAGCAGGCGACTCTCCAGACCATTGTCACCTAAAGCTGAGGTTTGGAGCTCATTTGATTCAAGGCACCCCCTCCCTCAACCTAAACCAGGGCAACCAAGATGCTTAACACCGAATTAAGCAAAGAAAAAAAATTCAGTTGTATTACGCTTGAGCGCTTTTTTCCATCTTTCCGTGGTTCTGTTTGGAAGTGTGTGTTTTCCCTTGTTCCTTCTCTCCCTTGGGCTGTCACTGGCTTTTATTTCCACTTGGTGCAGAAATAGGACTGCTTACGCATTTGAAGCACAGGGCTATCGGCTGGCTATTGAGATCAGCTCACAATGAGAAAGTTGACTCATGAGGTTCTTTTTCCATTAAAGAGATGAAGATGGCTGAGGAGTCAGGAATATGCACTTTACTGAGCAGATTATCTCTAACTTCTCATTTGGTTCTGGAATACATTCCTGTGATTTTCTTCCGTCTTTGTCTTTTGTATGGCTTGTGTGGGTTAATGTGAAGATAGTTTGTATTATTTGAGAACACAGCAACTAAGGCCAGTGAAAAACTACTCAGCAACCTGAGTAAATCACAAACCTTGAATTATTTGCTACAGATTTCCAGACAGTGCAGAATATCCACAGATATTAGACATGGTCCTTTTTGCATGACAATAGCTTTGGTTCTTTGGAGGTAAATTGCTTTAGGATGGCCCCAAATGGCTCTGAGGGGCTTCTTAGGTGGCTCATTGGTAAGGAATCTGCCTGCCAATGCAGAAGACATAGGTTTGATCCTTGGTCCAGGAAGATCCCCTGGAGAAGGAAATGGCAACCCACTCCAGTATTCTTGCCTGGAGAACCTCATGGACAGAGGAGCCTGGCAGGGTACCCATGGGGTCGCAAAGAGTCAGACACGACTGAGCAGCAACAAAATGGCTCTGAGAGCACATTTTTTAGGACAGTTTTTCGGAAGGGTTTAAGGTGAAATGAGTCATCATGCTACCTGCTTTTGTCTCCCTTCCCTTCTCTCAAAAGGAAATAATCAAGTGAAAAGAAACATCAAAAGCAGCCTAGGAAGAGAGAAAGTCAGGGAAAGTCAACCCATATGACATGCAAAGGGAGGAGTAAAAATCCTTATTGCCAATGATAATCCCTCACTTTTACACCACAGAGTAATTTGCAAAGGGCTCTCACACACAGAATCTTAACTGATCTTCATAAATGTCACAGATGAGGAAACTAAGGCTAAATGGCTTGCCCATGGTCACTTAGCTAGTAGGAGCAAAGCAGTGTTAAGCCTAGCTGTCTGACACCAGATGCAGTGGCCCATCACCGCTCCGCTGAGCAGGATGCAGGATGCGGGCCGGTGACACACACATCTCAGGGCCCGCGGGATTCCCAGCATCCCTGTCCCCCACCGCTTTCCCTGCTTGCTAAGGCAGCGTGGCTCTCGAGCGTAGACGCTCTCCACCACTTCCTTCTACCCCAGGCTTGAGCGTCTGCGTGTACTCAGATTTGTTTATAGGTCCTTGAGAAACCTAGTGGGAAGTATGATTGCAGGGAGTGTGTTTTGCTCAAGCGCTCAGAGTTTCCTAATAGTCTAGGTGTCTTCAGCCACGTGATGCAACAGACCAAGGCAATTCTAGGGACACTTGCCATAATCGTTTTCCTTGTCCTCCACCCAGAAGAAAAATGCAGTGGTTGTGAAACCTGAGGAGTTGACCCAGTACTTTTGTTTGTTTTATCCAGTTTTTTTTATACATGGCATTGTTTGCGTTATGGTGATGTGTTTTTTTTTTTTTTTTTCCCTTTCCTCTTTAAAGAGGGCACAGCTGTTCTCATTAGGGAAGAATAAGCTTGAATCCCATTTTCTAGCTCTGAGCATCTAGATCTGAAAAAGGACACCAGAGGAGGTTATCTGAGTGTGTTTCAGCAGGTCAGTGGTGCAAAACAATTTTTAAAAAGTCAAGGCAGTCTGGGGTGCATCAGTGGCTGTGTAGATCTGGAAGGACAAAGGTGAAAGTTCTCGTGTTGAGGAGCATGGGCTCAGTAGTTGTGGCTTGCAGGCTCCGTTGCTCAGCAACATATGGAATCTTCCTAGACCAAGGATTGAACCTGTGTCCCCTAAATTGGCAGGCAGATTCTTAGCCACTGTACCAAGAGGGAAGTCCCAGAGTGATTTAAAACAAAAACAACTTTGAATCAAATCATGTCTCTCCCCAGTGACATCTCAGTAGTCTTGGGATCAGATGCAAGCTTCTTACCTGGGCCCACTATGCAAGGACTGACTGACCTTCCTTGTTGCTCCAGCTTCATCAGTTGCCACTCCCTCCCTCAACAAAAGTCCCTCCTTCTTTCTGGGCCTTGACTGGGTCTAACTTGCTCTGTCTCAGGGCCTCTGCACTGGCTGTTCCTCCAGCCAGATTCTCCTGTGGCTGACTCCTTGTCATTCAGGTCACTGGTCCAGTGTCACAAGCTTAGTGGAAGCTCCCCTAACAATTTAAATAATTTCATCCTGGTCCCCAACCCACTTTGCTCATGTCGTATTGTTTTACTTTCATCATTGGTATCAGAAATGGCCATATGTGTACGTGCTTTTAGTGTCGGCTCCCCGTTTAACATCGCATCAACAGAGCCCCAAAGAGTGCCTGACACGTAGTAGGTGCTCAGTAAATATTTGCTAAATGAATGATTTTTATAACAGACCTTGTCAAAGATAAGAGGGATTGCTGCATTGGTAGATAATAAGTTAGTCTTCTCTTACTAGAGACAGCCATCCGTAGGCTGGTCAGCTGACTGTCAGGCCAGAGAATTTTAAGCTTTAGACAGACAGTAAAACCAGATCAGTTTATGAGTCTCCTAGGGCTGCTGTACCAAAGTACCACAAACTGGGGGATTTTAGGGAAGAGATAATTATTCTCTTACAGATCAGGAGACAAGACGTGCAAAATCAAGGTGTCAGCAGGGCTGGTTCCTTCTTGGGGTCTGTTCCTGCCCTTCTCTCAGCCTCTGGGGGTTTCCAGCCACCCTTTCTGTTCCTTGTCTTGCAGCTGCATGACCCCCATCCCTGCCTCTGTGGTCACATGACCTTCTTTCTGTGTGTCTGTGTGTATGTATATGTGTTTTCACAGTATCTTCCCTCTGTGTGTGTCTCCCTGTCTCTTCTTATAAGGACACCAGTCAAATTGGATTTGGGGCCCAACCTATTCCATTATGACTTTATGATTTAAAAAAAAAATGTTTATTTAGTTGGCTGCACCAGGTCTTAGTTTCAGCATGCAGGATATTTAGTTGTGGCATGTGGGATCTAGAACCCAGGTCCCCTGCGTTGGGAACACAGAGTCTTAGCCACTGGACCACCAGGGAGGTCCCTCAGCATCTCTTTCCATGGTTCAGTTCATGGGATGCTCAAAGCATAACACCTTCTAACTTCGAGATCCAGTAACATTTTAAGGGGTAAAACTGGTAGGAGGGGGCCGGATTATTTTTCGGGCTAATGACATGGATTTGGATGTTTATGCCTAAAGTATTTGTGATCCTTACAACTTACAGCTTGTGCTCTAGGTGGGTCCCGGGCGAGGAGAGGGAGGGTCTGATTCATAGAGTGACTTGCGCAGGGTCATCCAGGACCGCACGAACCTCCCGACTGACTGCAGAGCCGGTGGCCTCTCCCCATAACCGCTGGTGGCCAGGTCTCCCTGGTGGCTCCAGCCTGGGGCAGGATGCAGAGTTTCCCTGACAGCTCCAGAGGCCCTGGGGGGATGACTGCTCCCTTGGGGACACACTTCTGTCCCCGTCCTTGTGACGAAGGGTTGGCTCCCTGATGGCGAGATAAACGGTGCCACTGGACACGATGTTCCCATGTCAGGCCTCGCATAGCCGGTCGGAGCCGGAGGCCACAACATCAGAGCAGTCACATTTTTCCTTTGTGGGACTTTCCCAGTGATTCTGAGGGGCTTTTAAGTAAGGCTTTTGAGAATTCTGAGTTTCAGTGTCTCAGATTTTGACCCTGAAAAAGGTTCAGAAAAAGGGCCATGCAGGAGTTGCTAGAAAAACTTGTGATTTGGGCCTGGTAGGTGGAGAGTGGGGTTGAGGGTCATGAGAGCAGGGCAGCCTGTGAGCAGAGCAGCCAGTGTAACCTGTCCCTTCGCCTTCAGAGGTCTTTTTATTGCTGGCTTCATCTCAGCCAGATACCCAATACCCACTTCTTCCCTATTTAATTTTTTGTTGGCTGGGTAATTCATGCAGGTGGTACAAAACTCAAATTATATGGGAGGATGTCCAGGGAAAAGTGATTTCTGTCTCTACCTCTCCTCCCCTGGCTTCCCGTCTCCTTCCCAGGGGCACCATCTCTGCCCATTTCTGTGTCTCTTTGCAGAGACTGAAAGTCCTTTAATGTCCCCAAGTGCCACCCCCACCCCACCCCATGTCATCCCACACACTGCACTCCCATCCTGACTTTTCATGCCTCTTGCCTTTTCAGAACCCTTGCTGTGGGGACCTGTTAGGCTGGTCTGTTCCCAGGTGCTAAGAGCTGATGGCAACACCTCTGCCAAGAGTTTTATATTTAGAAGGGAGATGCTTAGAAAAATAGGAATCTGTAATGGTAGAGCATGGGGCCTTCAGGGAGGAGTGTGGGAGCAGAGCTTGTATTTGTGGGTTCGGATCCGGTGCCTTGAACTTCAGGGTTAGCCCTGGTGAGGAGGCCTATGTGCCTCCCGTCACAGCCTGTGAGCAGCGCTGGCTCTCAGGTTCATGCAGGTCTGGTCCAAGTACTAGGCTGTGTTTGCAGCTCATCTCTCCCGTTTCCTGGTCTGGAGTGGGGCCCATCCTCCGTGTTTTACGCACAGTTTGGTGGTACCTTCATAGCTCTCAAAAGGCGGTGTGGTCCCAGCGTGGCACATGGGGTGACACTTCGTGTCCCGTGACAGAGGAGGGATGTCATGGAAGAAAAGCCTCTCATCCTTGGGGCCTTCTGGGCTTATTCTGGAAACTTCCTTCTGACTCTGAAGATGCAAAGTGAATGATCAAGATGCATTGCAGTGTGGGAATCATCTCCACCAAAAGCTGAAAGAAATGGTAAATCTGGAAGGGAAAAAAAGAGAGTCAAGGCAATTGTTTTTTCTCCTCGTTACTGAATCCATGTATGGAAGCTCGTGCTGGGTGTGGGCCGTGTTCCCAAGGGCCAGCCTTGCACAGACAGGTGTGCTCTGAGGCCTTTGCAGCCCAGCCAGGCATGACTCAGAGCCGATGACTCACTGGTGGCAGTGATGACCAACAGGCAGGGGAAAAGGAGAATCTAGAAAGAGCAGCACCAACAGAAAATGCCAGAGTTAGTGAGCTTGGTGGGTTACTGTTCAGCTGACATCCTTGAGTGAGGGGCTTTGAGGGTGAAACAGGGAAGCTAAGATGCAAAAATAGAACCCAGGAAAAGTGTGTCGGGGGGAAACCCTCACAAGAGAAGAAAGCTAAACTGAACTGTATGCTAAGTCACTTCAGTCGTGTCCGACTCTGTGCGACCCCATAGATGGCAGCCCACCAGGCTCCCCCATCCCTGGGATTCTCCAGGCAAGAACACTGGAGTGGGCTGCCATTTCCTTCTCCAATGCATGAAAGTGAAAAGTGAAAGTGAAGTCACTCAGTCGTGTCTGACTCTTAGCCACCCCATGGACTGCAGCCTACCAGGCTCCTCCATCCATGGGATTTTCCAAGCAAGAGTACTGGAGTGGGGTGCCATTGCCTTAGTAAGTGCTAAGAATGAAGTCAAAGAATTCAGTGAGATCGGACAGTGAAAAGCTTAATTCGTGTGGTGATGCACAGGAAATAGGAAACCAGTTCACAGAGGGAAACTGGTCCACTTCCCTCTCTGGAGAGAGGCAGGTTATGCTGGACTTCGAGAAGCAACAGGATCACTCTCAGGAGCCCGAGGCCTGCTCTGGATGATGAAAAAATTTCATTTTCGTGTTGTCGTGGAGTAAAGGTTGTCCACATAATCAAATGTAACGTATAGGGAATTTGGTAAGACCCTTGTGCCCCATGAAGGAAGCAGAATCTCGGACTTCCATTTCTCAGGTCACCCCAAGGGGCCAACACCTGAGGGGTCCCAGGGATTGACCCCTCCCGCCCAGTGGTCCTCCTCTGTCCTCACCTGTCCCATCTCTGCACAGTCACCAGAGCACAGCATCTTGGCACAGTTAAAATCAGATTGTGGCATTCCCCTGAGGCAAACCCTCCAGGCCTCTCCCAGTGCTCCTGGGGTGAAACCCAAACTCCTTAACTTGGCTCCCAAGCCCCTGCCTAGCAGGTGGCAACCCCACCAGCCTCAACCAGGCCAAGTTCATTCCCACCACAGAGCCTGTGAACTTGCCATTTGCTGGGGCTGGGCTGCTGGTGGGCAGTGGGGATTCCTCAGGCTGAAGGAATAGAAGGGCAGGGTGAGCCACACATATGGGCTTCAGTTTCTAGCAGCCGCACAAACAAGTCAATGAAACAGTCCCAGTTAACTTTAATAGTAGATTTTATTTAATCCAGTATGCCCAGGACATGATCATTAACATATCTAATCAATATAAAAATTGTTAGCAAGACAATTACATTCTCGTCCAGCACTTAGTCTGGGGTCTGCGTGGTTGGCACATCTCAGTTTGAGTGAATCGCGTTCCCTGGCTCAGTGACCACGCAGGGACAGTGGCTGCAGCCCTGTCCCACTTGTGCTTTTGTTTCATTTTGTTTCATTCATCACTGCTCTTGCGATGGGGAGCATGCTGCCTCCTGTTTACCTCTGTTCTCTGATTTGAGCACATGCTCCTGGACGCCTGGGCTTGTTTGCCTTGTCCACTTGGCATAGCACCTGGCACCCTGTGATGCTCAAGAATGTTTGCTGAGTGATCAAACATACACATGATCGAACAAACGAACCACTTCTTCCTCTTCACATCCCAGAGGCAACTGAATAGTTGTCACTGCCATTTAGAGCCTCCTTTAATCAGGGGAACTTCATGCACAAGGCTTCCTGTTTGTCGTAAGTCCCTAACTGCCTCATATCAGGACTTGGGTATGTCACAGGCCCATCGCGATAGTTCTTTACTGAGCTTATTTGCAGGGTGACGGTGATACTACCAAGAAAAAGATTTTCAAAAGGAAGCAGTGAACAGGATTGAGGCTCTGTGGTGGTGTTAGTGCTCAGAGTTAATCTAGATCAGGCATTTCAACTGGGGACAACATCTAGGGACCTTCTCATCACAGCTGGATGGTGCTTCAGGCATCCGTGGGTGGAGGCCAGGGATGCTGCCAAGCCCGCAGAACAGCCCCCACTGCCGAGAATTATCCAGCATGCGTGCTGCTGGAGCCCTGCTGTTGATCAGCGTGGCTTCCTGTTGGCTGCGTTTCTGAGTTGCCTCTGGTAACGTCAAGGAGGTTATTAGTCTCTAGAAACTTGACAGGTTCTGTGCCGCCCCGTCTTTTCATTCCCTTGTCTCCCTTTCATGTAAACCCACCCCTACTTAGCATTTCTTTTCCTACGAGGGCAGACCAAACAGGCACTGCCTCCAGCTAAAGCCTTTGAGATGAAAAAAAATGCCGCTCCACGTTTGCAGCACAAATTAGAATTCTGCAGGGCAGACGTCTGGAGAAGACCGTGCTGAGAGCTGTGGATCCGTGTGCTTTACGCCCGTGGAAGCTGTTTGGAAACCTTTGCAGCAAAGCAGAGCGGAAGCCCATTTCTTGCCACCTACCTTGAAGTCAACATCTGCCATCTACATTTTCAAGCAAACAAACAGACATGTACTTACACTCATAAGCAGGACTGCTCTGCAGAGTCACACCTGTTTCAATTCTTGTTAAATATGAACGCCCCCCAAAATCAGAGAGTTCAGCTCCCATACTACTGTGGGTAGAAAAGGGATTGATGATAAGTTTCAGGTTTACACTTTTAGAGAATACTTGCAAACATTAAGTGGTGTTGTGCTACACTTGATGATCTTTCTCATCCTCAGTCCTCTGACTAGGTCTGAGTAAGTCTGAACTTCTGTGTGTGTGTGCACGCATGTACGTGTGCACGTGCGTGTGTGTTGGGGATTATTACTGTCTCTTGCCTGCTGCTTCTTGCTGTTTTCTTTTTTCTTTCTCTTTTCTTTTTGGCCACACCTCACAGTATGCAGGATCTCAGTTCCCTGACCAGGGGTAGAACCACACCCCCTGACCACTAGACTGTCGGAAGTCCCCCGTGCTGTTTTCTCTGCAGTGTCTCCCTTGCCTGGCTGGCAGGCTCCCACCAGATCTCACCTGAACAGTGCAGTCCAGGTCTTGCCCAGGCAGTATCGCCTGCTTCTGCTTCTGGTCTCCCATTCACGCCTGCATCCTGGAATGACAGCGCTGGCCCCCCTTGCTATAATCATTCACTTAGGTCTGTCTCTTCTTAGATGGTGTCTGGGAAAGGAAGGCCCATATACTATTCATCTTTGTGTCTTAATCGCAATTCCCATGACTTGGTAAGGACTTAATAAATGGTCACACACATGACCTGAACTCTACAGGATAACACGTTTCATCTGTCACGCTGGCACTGCCTCCATCTGAGATGAGAGGCAACGGCTGTGTCCTTGGCCTTCGACGATGAAAGTTGCAGGACTCGGCACTGAGCAGAGAGATGTCAAACCAGCCCCGGGGCAGGAGTGCTCCCTCCTCTCCCTAGTTCTCTGTTTCACTCAGTTGGCGCTGTTGTGGGCAGAAGTGTGGGCTCCAGACGCAGCTGCGTGTGCACCGCTGTGTGGCTTTGCTGACACCCTGTCCCTTCCCTATGTCACCATTTCCCATCTTAGAGCTGCTTCCGTGAGTCTGCACCTTTCCCCTGAGCTTTCTGTCAGCCTCCCCATCCCTTTTTTTTTAATTAAAAAAAAAATTTTTTTTAAATCTTTTGCCCGTGCTGAGCGGCATGTGGGATCTTAGTTCACCAACCAGGGATTGAACCCAGGACCCCTGCTTTGGAAGCATGTTGCTTTAACCACTGGAGATGGAGAGAAGCCCCTCCCCATCCCGTCTGTGCCAGCCCCCACTGTCTTCTAGAAATCTAAAGTCTCATCTGACACTAACGCTTTGGGGTTTTATTCGAGTAAAATAAAATCTGGAATCACTTATGCATAATTGTTTTGTTCTTGCTCCTTTGCAAGTGTTAGTTGCTTAATCTTGTCCAACTCTTCGACCCCATGGACTGTTGCCCTCCAGGCTCCTCTGTCCATGGGATTTCCCAGGAAAGAATACTGGAGTGTGTTGCCATGCCCTTCTCCAGGGGATCTTCCTGACCCAGAGATCAAACCAGGGTCTTGTACATTGCAGGCAGATTCTTTACCATCTGAGCCACCAAGGAAGCCCAACATCTCCTTTTGTTCTTTTATTATTATTTTAAAATCGTTCAGTTTTTTTTTTTTTTTTCAATTAAGGCCCCAAGTAACTAATAGGAAAACCTAGCATTTGTGGGTGAAAAGCTCTAAGCCCTGTGTGTTTGCCAGTCTCTACTAAAGTAGGAATTAAACAACTTCTTTAAATGCTTTGTAAAAAATGTCACACTGCTAAATCTGACATTGCCTGCATCACTTCCAAACAGGAAGACCTATAGTTTATCTTCTCCGGGAGGGAACAGTAATCCACTCCGGTCGCTGACAGCTGCCGGGAGCATGCTTAGCTGTCTCTCAGTGAGCAGCTACCTCCTTGCCTCACAGCAAGGTCGTGGACCCAGACTCTGCTGGGCCTTATCTAGACTTTCTTAGCTCTGTGGCCTTAGACAGTTAGTTTAAAATACTTATCTAAAAAGCTCTTTAGGCAGCTTCTCTAAGCCTTGAAGTGTCTTCAGCCATAAAATGGGAATAGTAATAACCTAGCTCCTGTATTACAGGAGAATTAAAGCAGGTTCTCCACATAGAGTGCTAGCCTGGGGCCTGGTGTGTGATGAGCATACACTGAGTGTTGATTGTAATTATCAGTTAATTATTAAAAAGTGCTAAATAATAGTCACAGCATTATGGAAAAGGACAATCCAAACCACCTTGGCTTTTTCGTGCCGTTGTCGCTGGCCAAAGCAATAGTCCTTCTGGAGGGCATGTCACACCAGCAGCCACGGCAGTGCTCAGGTGTGGCCAGAGGTCTCCGGTGCTTACTGAGAGGTGGGAGCAGTATCTGTTTTGTGATGTCTGCAAATGCCATCCTTTTATGCAAATTCAAATTTGCAAGGGGAGAAAATTTTTAGAAAAATGTAATTGTGTGTAGCTTCTATCATGAGTAGTATAAGAATCTTGAAAAGGTTTGATAAAAGACTCTGGTTTCACATCTCAGACTTCTTCATAGAATCGGTGATGCTCTGTCATTAGGTCCCGCAGCGCTGGACCGTTGTCTCACCCCATTTCTCCCTCTCTGTGTCCATCTGTCTGTCTCTATCATTGTTTCTGTCTCTCTGGTCACTGGAACAACCAGCGTAGGTCTGGTCTTCTTGATGGGATGACAGTCTCCTCCATGTCATGTTTTCAGGAATACTCAGTCTAAAGAGCGCAAGGGATCTCTTCTGTTAACACGAGAGTCTGGACTGGAGTTTTAGGAAGACACATTTGCTCAGTAAGGGGGCAGCAGTGGGTGGTGGTTCAGACAGTACAAGGAATCTGCTTGTAATGAAGGAGACCCAGGTTGGATCCCTGGATTGGGAAGGTCCCTTGGAGAAGGGAATGGCTACCTATTCCAGTATTCTTGCTGGGGAGATCCCATAGACAGAGGAGCCTGGTGGACTGACAGTCCATGGCTGGACATGATTGAACGACTACCACCCGCCCCCCCAACACACACACACGGAATAGGGAAACGAGCCAGTCACTCCAGGAAGGAGTGAGCAAAACCAGCTGTGGAGGTGGTGGCCTGGAGGCAGGTCTCCTGTCTCATCTTGGCAGGGGACCCAGAGGCATCGCCCCAGTTCTCTTGAACTCTGGGCCTTGGTTGGAGGGATGGGCTGATGGCTGGCAGAGCTCCAGGCGTGGCCGAGCCTGGAGAGCATGGCCCGCTCCCTGGCGGCCATGTTGCTTCCAGGAGCAGATGCTGCCCTACAGAGCTGGTCTCATCTTTCTTGGGTGGTTCTGCCCTGTGTGACTGACTTCAACTGCCTCAGATGCCTTCTGTGGACCTACATGTTTTTAGAAAGGCATGAGCATTTCCCCATCTCTTGTTTCCTGAAAACCACAGCAGCTCAGAAAGAAGTCGTGTCTTTTCTCCTCATGGACACTTGATTCAGCCTCTGCAGCTCAGCCTTTGTTCAGTCAGTCGTGAGGAAGCTGAGTCCATAGTGTGAACTTGAAGGGAAGAGGTGACCTGGAGCCTGGGGTGCAAGTCAGGAGCCCTGAGTCCCCAGGGAGGGTCTCCTGTGTCACCCAGCCCAGGCTTTCCCTCTGGTCCCAGAGGGGAGCTTTGACTGCATTTTCTGTGTGCAGAAGCATGAGACCCCCAACTCTCCCAGCACCTCCTTCCACTGAGAAGGGGGTCCATCCCTAGCCACGGGCATGATCTCTGACAGACAGATGTGTTCCCCGATGTTTCCTCGGCAGGAAAGGGTGGGTAAAGAGGGGCTGGGGTCCTCCCAGAGCTGCTCGGGCTTTTACAGTAAAATGAGAGTTCTCTCTGCGGAGCGGATCCTTTCATTTGGTTCTTAAGCAGAGGGCCCATGACTATTTTAAGACAGTTGCAGGGGGCTCTTGAAATTGAGTCCCATTTCAAAGATTCAGTGATCCCAAGTCACTGTTACTGCAGAGGAGGGGACTGAACCCTGCCCCATGTGTTGGGGGCACAGGGGGCCTGTTTTCCAGCCTCTGCAGGCTCTGTTGACCTTCTCAGACCAGTGGTCAGCTCACTAGGCTTAATGGAGCTCCTCCAGGTGGCTGACCCTGATCCTTATGTCCAGCTTGGGCTTTTGTACTTGTCTCAGGCCCGTGACTGGACCCGCCTCGGGTGAGGCTTATCCTCCAGTGGCCGGCGGCTGAGGGAGGGGGTCGGAAAGGAGACGCTGCCCTGTGGTGGGGAGCCGTGTGCAGCCCTGGGGAGGCCAGTGGGCAAGGCGCTTGAACTGCCTCCGTGAGTTGCTCTTAACTTGACTGTCATTACTTTGGCCTTTGGCTATCTGCGCTTCCTGTAGAGAACCCAGGGAAGGTCGTCTCTGTGTTTCTCTCACTAACCCTTTCTTCTGTGTGTCTCCTGTG
Source organism: Bos grunniens (assembly GCF_055505025.1). Taxonomy (NCBI): domain Eukaryota; kingdom Metazoa; phylum Chordata; class Mammalia; order Artiodactyla; family Bovidae; genus Bos; species Bos grunniens. The sequence continues at coordinate 11,285,766 of NC_141182.1, forward strand.
CGTACCCACACCTGTGATGTGCAGCCATTCTACTAGCATTGCCCTACCTGTTTTGTTTTAAAACCAAACGGACTTGATCCGGAGTGCTTTCTTCCTACTTAGCCCCTTCCTCCATGTAGACAAAGGATGAGAAATCACGGAAAAATGAGGGACTGTGGGATCGAGGCCCCGCCCAGTTCTCCACCTCTTGTCTCACGTGTCTGACCCTGTCTGCCTGCAGAGGAAGGGTGGCCCATGTGTAGGCAGGTGGTGTCCCATAAGCTTGGCTGGCACAGGGATGGAAAGGACTGATTTGTTTGACCCTGTTCTCCAAGGATTCAGGTCCAGACCTGTTTTTCAGGAAGGGTGTGTGGTTCCAAATGGACACCTGGGAGAAATGTGGACACAGGTACCGGTCAAACCAAGAAATCTAGGTCATGCACTAGGCTGGATGAACGTCAGCCATGGCGCTGTGGGGTCTGGGGTCTCTAGGGCCCCACTTTTAAAAGAGAAGGGAACTACTATTTACTTATTAGCCCCTGTTCTAGGCACTTGGCTCGCTGCTTCCACCTCTTTTTTTTTAAATTAACATATAGTAAAATTTAGTTTGGGCCGACTCTGGGAGAGAGTGGAAGATAGGGAAGCCTGGCGTGCTGCAGCGCGTGGGTCTGCAAAGAGTTGGACATGACTGACCGACTAAACAACAAATAGTAAAACTGACTTTTTTGGAGTACGGTCCTGTGTATTTTAAAATACGTACAGATTTGTGTAACCACGAATTCAGTTAAGAGACAAAACACTTTCTCCGTCACCCCCACGTTTCCTTTTGTTGTTTGTTGCACCCCATCCCTAACTCCTGGCAGCCCCTGACCCCCATCTTTTGGAGCACGTCTTATAAGTGGAGTCAGGGTGTAGGTGAAATTCCAAGGACAGTGTTTTCCACTCAGCATCACGCAGTTGAGGTTCACCAAGCTGTTACGTGTGGTGGGGTTTTATTGCTGAGAGGTCGACTCATATGTACCCCACAGTTTGTTTAGTCATGCACCCGGAGAAGGACATCTGGGGTATTTTCAGTTTGGGACAGTTATGAATAGAGTTGCTAGAAACATTTGTGTACAGATTTTTGTATGACCCTGAGTTTTCATTTCTCTTAAGTACGTATCTAGGAGTGGGTGTGTGTGACAAGTATATGTTTATAAGAAACTTCCCAAATCTCCCATCCTGAAGAATTCCAAATGATGTCTGTATATCCTCCACCCTGAAGGGCTTGGAGCATAACTCCCTGTTCCTTAAAGGGGGCCTGGCCACAGCAACAGCCTTCCAAAGAGCACAGTTTGGAAAGGGAGATAAACAAAAGAGCACTGTCAGTGGAGAAGCCTGGTAAGTGTGACCTCAGCCTGATGATCAAGGTCACCCAGGAGAAGTCATGTTGATAGTATGTGCCTTTGAAATGATATGATAGAAATGGTGCCTTCTCTCTGGGGTCTTCCTCCCCAACACCCATAACCCCAGTCTAACCACGAGAAAAATACCAGCCAGATCTCCACTAGGCACATTCTACAAAATACACACAAATACACCTCAGAATTGTGGTTTTCAAAAACAAGGAGAATCTGAGAAACTGTTGTAGCCTGAGGAGACAGGATGACAGTGTCATGTGGGATCCTGGAACAGGAAAAGGGCATTAGGAAGAGATGGAGCAAATATGAATAAAGTACATATTTCAGTTAATGAGAATAGATTAATACTGATTCATGAATAATAACATATACCTAACTAATACAAGATGCTAACAATAGGGAAAGCGATGTGGGGTATATGGTAGGTCTACAGTAAAGTGAGAAAAGTGAAAGTGTTAGTTGCTCAGTCATGCCTGTCTCTGTGCGACCCCACGGACTGTAGCCCACCAGGCTCCTCTGTCCGTGGAATTCTCCCGGCAAGAATACCGGAGTAAGTTGCCATTCCCTTCTCCAGGGGATCGTCCCAACCCAGGGGTTGAATCCACATCTCCTGCATTGCAGACTGATTCTTTACATCTGAGCCACTGAGGAAGCTTTTTTGTAAATCTAAAACTACCCTAAAATTTCAAAGTTTACTTAAAAAGCAAAACCAAAACAGCTGGCAAACGTTTTTGCATTCCTACCAACAACGTATATTAGAGTTCCAGTTGCTCAGCATTCTTGTCAACACTTGATATGACTAATATTTTTTATTTTAGCCATTTTAGCAGGTATGTAATTGGTTGCTGTGTGCTAAGTTGCTTCAGTCATGTCTGACTCTTTGCAACCCCATGGACTGTGGCCCTCCAGGCTCCTCTGGGGAGGAGGAATCCCTTATGGGATTCTCCAGGCAAGAATACTGGAGTGGGTAGCCTATCCCTTTTCCAGGGGATCTTCCCTACCCAGGGATTGAACTGGAGTTTCTTGCATTGCAGGTGGATTCTTTACCAGCTGAGCTACCAGGGAAACCCCAATTGGTGGCTCACTATGGTTTTAATCTGCCTTTCCCTCATGACTAATGATGTCACATACCTTTTCATATACTTACTTACCTTCTGTATCCCCTCTGGTGAAATGTCTGTTCTTTTGCTCCTTGTTAGGTTGGCTTGTTTTCTTACTGTTAGGTTTTGAGAGTTCTTTCTGTTTTCTGAATAGAAGTCCCTCATTGGATATGTGTTTTGCAAATATTTTCTCCTAGTCTCTAGCTTGTCTTTTCTTTTAACAGTGTTTTTAACAGAGAAAAATTTTTAATTTTTATGGAGTCTAGTATATAAACTTTTCCTTTTGTGGACTGTGCTTTCAAATGTCATATCTTGGAACTCTTCACATTGTTTTAGTTGAAAACTTTTTAAAGCTTTACATTTGGTTTGTGATCCATTTGAGATAATTTTAATACGGTGTGAAGGTTTCAGGTCAAGGTTTATCTGTTTACTTATTTCTTCGCTCATGGATGTCCAGTTGTTCCAACACCATTTGTTGTTGAAATGGCTGTCCTCGCTCCATGGAGTTGCTTCTGGATCTTTGTCAAAGCTCAGTTGGCTCTCCTTGTGTGGGGCTATTTCTGGACTCTGTCCTGATTCACTGTCTGTGTGTCTATCACCCAGCAACGTCACACTGCGGAGGGAACGGCCAACAGGTATATTTTTTGCACTGTCTTCTTTCTCCTCTTCTTCTGGGACTCTAATGACACAGATGTTAGACCCTTCAGTTTTGCTCCACAAGTCCCCAAGGCTCTACTCACTTTTAAAAAAACCTTTTTTTTCCCTCTCTGTTGTTCAGATTAGATCATTTTTATTGACCTGTCTTCATGGTCACCGTCTCTTTCCTTTATCATATTCAGCCTACTGTTGCGCCTTTCTAGTGGTTTAAGATTCTTCAGTTACAGTGTTTCATACTTCTAAAATTTTCATTTGATTCCACTTCACTTCTTCTCTTTCTTTGCTGAGACTTTTTGTCTTTACCTGTATTTCAAGAACGTTCCTCCTTACTCCTTTGAGTATGCTTTATAATAATGACTTTGAAGTCTTAATTAATTCTAATACTTTGTCATCTTGGCACTGGTATCAACTGATCCTTTCCCATGTGAGCTGAGGATTTTCCTGGTTCTTTGTATACTGAGCAATTCTGGGTTGATCCTGAATATATGAATATTGCGTTATGAGACTCTGGGTCTTATTTAAATCCTGTGGAGAATGCTGCCATCTTTGCTGTAGCAAGCACTAGACCCATTTGAGCTCAGATTCTGGACCCCTGCCAGCCCTCTGCGAGTCTCCGCACCAGTTGTGTTTTCCAAGCCTTCATGATGCTCTTCAGCTCTGCCGTGTGTCCCCAGCGTGGCTCCGCGTTCTCTCCCGAGGCTCGGTGCTCTGAGGCCACAGTGTGCCACTCAGGCCTGTATCTGCCGTTGCTGAGCTCAGGGCTGATCCCGGGAGCGTGCCTACCCCGCTTTATGGGGTTGTTCTCCTGAGCGTCTCCTGCTCCACTGTCTCCCCGGCCCTTTCCAGTTCCAGAGGCCTCTTTCTTTGGCTTTTCATCCTGGAAGGAGGGGCCTTATTTCTCCTGCTCTGCTACGGTCTTCCTGGGACTTAGCTCACATCCATAACTAAGCAAGAGGATGACCAAGAGAGAAAAGTCCAGTGGGGTTTTCACCTCCTTCGACTCCTCTAGTTGGAAAGGAAGCTTCCTGCCTCAAAGCTTTAGGCACCTGTGGACCCCTCTGCAGCTGGGGGGTTGCTGGGGACCGGGACATGAGAACACCAAGAAGACAGAAGCACGGGAGAGGAAAAGCCCTGGGTTTGGGCCCACTGCCTCTGAGAATTAGGCAACCCCCTCCCTGCTCCCCACGCCAGCACGCAGCTTCTGGAGCTCTGCTGAGGCCTCTTTCTGGGTACTGGGTTATATGCAGTCCAGGCTGGGGTCCTGGAGTTGGGAGGAGGCAGGACTCTTTGGCGGGACTTCAAACTCTGGTCATCTTCCCTCCTCAGCCTGCTACTGTTTGCTTTTCAGAGCCCTCATATAGCTGCCCTGTCCATCTTGCCCAGGTTTTATAGCCACATTCAGTGGGTGAGATGGGATGGAGTGTGTGCTTAATTACTCTCCTCACTCAGAACCATAAGGAAGCTGGAAGACAGCTGTTTGAGAGGCATTCAGTGAAGAAATCTGGGTTAAACAGAGACAGGAAGTCAGGATGAAGCTGGTACAGGAGAACTGTGGTTCATGTGGGGAAGGAGGAAAATGAAAGGATAAAAGTTGGAAGGATTTGGAAAACCTGATGTGCAGCATCACATAGAGGACGGGTGGAAGGAACCCTTGAGCTCCCCTCGCCCCGTCTTCACACATCTGGCCTTGCACACTCATCAGGTTGCCGGGTTGAAGGGATGGTTTGACTATAGGCGCCTGAGCTGTATTCCTCTGCGTTTGGGGTATTAGGAAATGTGTACACAGAGAAGCTGGGAAAGATCTCTCTGGGAGTCGAGAATCTTTAGCATATTGAAGTATTTGTATCCAGGTGGTCACCAATGTGTATAGCCTCGTGCTACAGAATCTGACCTGGGCTTGATAAAGAATTAATCTCTTAAAGTAGATTCTTCTCTCTCTCCCTACCCCCCATCCCCCTCTCCCTTCCTCCCTGTCTCACTCAAGTAAAGCAAAGCCTTTATTGCAAGAATAACTCTTGCTTTCTTAAAAGATTTTCTGAATGAGAGGACCATTAATACCAATGACTGTTACTGAATTTCTGTCTACACTTGTTGACACAAATGAAAGCAAAGAGCATTTGAAAATCATAGGGCAGAACTTTGGAAGTGGCCGTTTTCTCCAGGGTCTCTGATACTGATCAGATCTTCAAAGTCCCCATTGTCCTGTCAGTTCATGTACTGAACACTCTTCACATGCCTAATACAAATACCATTCAGAATTCATACGATACTTTAGCCATTTGACTTTTTTTTTTTTTTTTTCTGGTTTGCTTTATTAGTTCATTTGATCCTTATAAGAACAGTGTGAGGCAGACAGGATAGCTGTGACATTGTTCTGTATTATTTTTATATAGTTGAACATTACATCTTGGTTTTTCATTTTCTGCTTCATTTTCATTTAACATAAGCATTTTCACAGTGCCATGTTGTCATTATTTTCTGTCATATTTCAGTGAAGTGCCAGAATTAATAGCAAAATTGACACAACTTTCTTGTTGATCGTTTAGTTTATTTTCACTTTCCTTTTGCTGTTGTAAAGCTTGCTGCATAGAGGTTTTGGGGGCTATTTTCTTTGGATAAATTAGATAGGCTTTAAAAATATTGTTAAATGTATTTCAACACCAGGGAGGATTTCAAAAGACCACAGATGACCTAGAGAGAACACCAGCGTGACACAACTACAATTTTCAGATTTCTCCACGTTGCAGAGCCGGGGTTGGATGTGCCAAGAGATTTAGCCAGAGGAAGGTGGGTGGTGTGTATAAGGAAATGAAGAAAGTGTTAGCAAAGGCCGTGTGTGTCAGAAAGAGAGGAAGACAGGGAGGGATGAGGGGAGAGAGAGAGAGGGAAATAGACTGATTATGGGAAAATTCTGTCTTGAAGAAACCAACAACCTCATGCTTGTGTGGGGTTGCTTTTGAATGAGAGCAGCGTCCCCTCTGCGTGTGACCATTGGAGAGCTGCATGAGCAGCCTTGACCAGCTCCAGATGGCAGAGCACCTTGACCACCAGCCAGAGATGACGATGTCATGGCCAACCGGTGACAGTCACTTGCGGCATCAAGCCGAGGGCTCTCCGAGGCCTCCAGGTGAGCCCACGTCCAGGAGGACTTGCCCAGAGCTGACCCTCCTGAGGAGGCACAGGTGGCCAGTGCACACGGCTCTTTGTCTTGGCCCTGCGTTGGGCTGCCGGGGCAAAGCACTGAGCTTAAAGAGGATGGACGTTTGTTGAGTTCCATCCCTCGCCTGCCTTGGGCTTTAGAAGGACCAAGGATCAGATCTTTTTAGGGAGCCTATTTCAGTTCAAAAAAGTGCGGCTGTCTCTGTGCCAGGGGCTCGGGTAGGAGGCAGTTATTTTGCCAAATTGCCCAGAAGGATGGAAAACCAAGTCCATCTGTATCCAGATGGAACCCCGCTGTCACTGAGTTGTCAGCTGTGTCCTTTTACTAAAGAAGTGCAGCTGGGACATCCCTGGTGGTCCAGTGGTTAGGACTCCACTGCAGGGGTGTGGGTTTGATCCCTGGTCAGGGAACTAAAATCCCAACTGCCTCGAGGTGTGGCCAAAAAAAAAAGAAAAAAGAAGGGCAGGTGCTCATGGAAGGACAGGGTGTACCTGTAAGTTCTAACATTTGGTTGTAGTGCAGTCAACCCGGTAAGTTAGTGGTGGGAATCGTTAGCAAACGCCAATTCATTGAGGAATTACCTGGGATGAATTAGACATCAGTAAAGTGCAAAAGGTATTTCCAAGCACTGATGAGAGATGACATTTGAGTTGAGACTTAGAGCAACTTTGGAAAAACTAAGAAATTTCAAAGACTTAGACTGGGGAGGAGCCATTGGTTTGTAATCATCGTATACCTTTTTCTCCCTCCCTGATCCACTTGCAGCTGGTTGAATTCCTGGAGCCTTCTGCAGTGTTGCTGAACCAAGGGAGGCAGCCTGCACTAGACTATAGGAAACTTGTCTCCTCTACCACCCTATTCCTCACCTTAGCACAGCGCCCAGCCCATCCTGGCAGTTTTAATATTGACCCACCAAGGTCAGGTGTGAGGGAGCCAGCAGATGGCCCCTTATCTCCTTTTCCTGGGAACTGTGAATATTTTAGACCTTTGCTTCTTCCTGGAGGTCATAAAATAGGAACTGTTTTCGGATATAACCATTACAACAGCTGCAATGGAGAAAAACCTGCATTCAGTGTCATAAAGTGTTATCTCGGGTTGGAAATGGCACAAAACCCTAACGGTCCCGTGGCCTCTCCCACTAACACCTTCTGCTTCCGACTCCCTTTTCAAGAAGGAGACTCTGGAGGGTCCATTCTAGGGGTGGAGACAGCTGCCTTGCTGGGAATGTGCTCTTCCTGCTGGAACCACAGAGGACAGTCTGATTGCTTGGTCACACGGCCGCTCCTCCCAGATTTGAATCCGCTGTCTCTTCTCCCAAGTTACTCACCCCCTCAGTAAATCCCCCTTGAATTTCTCACCGTTGCTCACGTGACACAGTTATCAGGTAGGATTTTGTGTTTTTTTTTTTTTTAGGATTTTGTTTTTATTATCATTTTTGGGTTGCCCTCCAGATTCTTGGGCTTCCCTAGTGGCTCAGATGGTAAAGAATCCGCCTGCAATGTAGGTAGACCCGGGTTTGATCCCTGGGTTGGGAAGATTCCCCTGAAGGAGGGCATGGCAACCCACTCCAGTATTCTTGCCCGGAGAATCCCTATGGACAGAGGAACCTGGTGGGCTACGGTCCATGGGGTCACATAGAGTCGGACACGACTGAGCGACTAAGGACACTCCAGATTCTCAATAGCTTTCTCCTTTTCCACAAGTCTTACAAGCATTTATCACATTAAAATACTTTGCCAGTTTATTACTTTTTCCAAACTGATGTATCCTACTGGGCTGCTCTGGGCCCTATGACTGGGGAGCATGAGGCCTGGGTCTCCAGACATGTTTACTCCGATTTGCTGCCCCAAGAGGAGCTGCCAACTCCTTCTGGGGTGTGGGATTGGACAGAATGTTCCAGGAGCTGCCTGACCAGCAGAGGCAGAGTTGACTGAAACTATCTCTCGTGTTTTGGATCAGGTGCTTCTGACAGTGCAGCCGAAGGTCAGTTTTGAGTTTGTTGTTCTCATCAGCATCAAACCCCTTGACTCGTGGCACGCGTACCGTGGACTTGTGAAACTCTGGGTTGGAATGTCAGGTTCCCTCACTAATAATTTATGAGTTATTCGAAGACAGAGGCTGGGGTTTCCCTCGCAGTCCAGTGGTTAAGTCTCCAAGCTGCCAATGCAAGGGGTGCAGGTCCATTTCGGGGTCGGGGAACTAAGATCCTGCATGCCATGTGGTGCGGGGCCAAAAAAATAAATAATAAAACTATTTAAAAAAATAAAAGAGGTACCAATTTTATCTCCGAGCAGAGACAAATGTATCTTGATGGGCCTAGCTGGAAGCAGCGCTAAGCCACCTCTGATCTCAAAGATCTTAAAATGCAAAGAACTGTGAATCCACCTACTTACACAGCGTTCAGGCCACCTTTTTCTGTTTTGTCCTCAAAGCTGTAATGCATTTGTCTGGTCCTTGCTAGAGCCCACGTGCTGTTCCCGCAGCATTACCTTGGTGTATGAATCTTCAAGAAACATACACACACACACACACACACACACACACACGGCGCGAGCTCAGTTTGGCATCAGCTCTGACCTCGTCCTCGCTGCTTCACGGTCCTGTGCTCACAGACCCACCCTGCTTAGACCTGTGGGTGTTCCCTGATGCAGCTCTCACTCTGTCCCAGCGTCCACCGCCTTCCCTTTTGAAACCTGGTTATATTTGTCCCCCTCCCCACTCCCCACCCATCTTCTCCGCTTCCTCAGCAGTGAGAGATGTGATTCGGAGACTCCCCACTGTGGGTTGTGAGTCATCACCAGGTGCTCAGCTCCCATCTCCGTAACCAGCGTGGGCTCCCATCCCGATAGGAAACCCTGAGCTGGTGCCTGGAGCAGGGCCTTGAGGGTGCCCCTGCCCTGCCCCCCTCCAGCTCTCATTGCCCTATTTTGATCACCAAGTCAGAATGTTGGTGCAAGTGCTCTTCAGAGAGTTCAGCCGTGAATGGTTGGTGACTGGGGATGGCCAGAAACCCTGAAGTGACATTGGACTTGAGGGAGAGGGACCCTCGCAGGCATATTAACTGATGTCTCCAGGTTCGTGATGCTCCATCCTGGAACCACCACCGAGAGCTCACCTTCACCCCGTAGCGTGCTCCAGCCAGACAGATACCTGCTCCCAATGGATGTAACATACACCTTTTGGGTTTTAGAGGGTCATTTCATTTATTTTTGGCCATGCGTGCGGCATGCAGGATCTTATTTTTCTGTCTAGGGGTCTAGCCTGCACCATCCCCTACATTGGAAGCACAGAGTTCTAACCACTGGACTACTGGGGGAGTCCTGGAGAGTCATTTTAAAAACATGTGTTTTGGCATCTCTTTGGCATGTGTCTTTTGCAGAAACTTATTAGAGACTTTCACTGTAATAATCAGCACTCTTCATAAGAGGATTTTCTTGTCAAGTTGATTTTTAAATTCGGTATCTCGATAAGGTTCATCTACAAATGAATTTGTCAGAATGGAAAGAATCTTATGACTGAGCATAATTCCCTCTTTTGCTTTGGCTGCCAGGAAACTCCACTACATTAATTGCCCAATTGAAGTAATGGTTTCCTTTGATCCCCCTGGCCTGACGTCATCTTCAATCCACATCGATTGGGCATAAATCTGTCTGAACAGCTGACATCTAAAAGGACAGCCCTGACACTTTTTATTTGACATGTATTCATTCATTGGAATGACTGTTGCCTCAAAGCCCCAAATGGCCCCACATTTCTTCCTGATGCCAGGACAATGTCAGTTATCACCCAGCCAGAAATCTCTGAGTGGATTTATCTGTCAGGAGCTGGGGGCTGAGCTGGTCAGCCCCTGCAGAGGCGGACGAAGGTCTCTGCTGTCATCTTGCTGTGGGAGAGGTTCTGAGCAACATGGAGCAGGTTTTCACAAGCCTCAGTAATGGCTGAGGTCTGGTTGGGGCTTGGGGGGCTGGCTTCTGCAGCCAGGCTGAGGCTCCTCCTCACCCCCACAGCCCCAGGCCAGCCCAGGGGGCTCTCTGTGACCTGGGACTGTAGAGGGGGAAGGGCGCTCGTGGAACAGATGCTGATGGAGCGTAGGAAGAACCTCTGCGCTGTGAGGCTGATTGTTTGTGGCAGGCTGGGCAGGTGTGGAAGTGGTTGCCGCGCTCCATGCTGCTGGGACCCTGCCAGGGCACAGACAGGTGCCCGGGGAGGGGAGTGGGCCTCTGTGGAACCATCCATCGTGGCTTCAGCAGCCTCTACTGGGCGATGGATGCAGCAGCACGTGGGAAAGGTGTCCCCTATTTCTTCTCCCTCTCCTCTCCTCCAGCTATTCCAGTGAGGTGCAGTTTTCCTGGAAACCATTCATTACTGAGTCTCTTGATGGCTGAACTGAAAGAGATAACAGTAGTCTAATCATGGATCAAGCTCACTTGTCTCAAGACAGCCCCAGAGACCAGAAACCTCAGGGAGGGGCCTGTCTGCCCTCCCCTTGTCCCTACAGCCAAACCCAGACTGTCAGTTGACCTTCCGTGAGATCTGTTTGAAATAAGACACCCCTCAGGGGACTGGACAAGACCATCTTCACTGGGGTCACCTGCAGGTTTGCAGCTGTCATGGGAGGGGTTGCCCCTGCTGGGTGCAGGACGCACATCTGGATTTCTCTCGACATTGCAGTGGTAGGAAAGGAGTTTTCCTGTTGACCAAGACCAAGGAGAGCAGCCGTGCAGATGCAGGTGGGGTTTTGTTGGCATGGTGGGATCAGCTTTTTCTTCCTCCTCTTGTGTTTCCAGATCTTTCTCTAATTTATCTTTATGATAAAGGGGAAACCCTGAAATAATCTCCTCAAGCAAGCTTGACTGACTGCAGGGGAGAAGCCATCTAGCAAGTGCAGTGAAGACCTGCATGGTTCTCTGCTCCGGGGCAGGGAGGGCATTTGACAAGAGTGTCCCTGGGCCTACCTTCTAGGCCATGGTGTAGATTTGGGAGGGTGACTGACCCACAGGAGAGCATCGGAGAGGCCCCTGTAGGGACCACGTAGTGATAGAGAGCCTGGGCTCGACACTGACCCGAGCTTGGACTCCGTGCCTGGTCACTCCCTAACCACGTGCAGGGGGCCCACTGCTTCCCCGCCCCCGAGCCTCGAGTCCCTGATGCTGTGAGAGGCGGGGTGGGCGGCATGGAGGGAGCAGGAGCCAGCGTGTCCTCGGTGCCGGTCCAGCAAGGCTTGCTGCCTCTTCTGGTGGGAGATGCCACACCTCTGGTGGCTCAGGGGCACTGGAGGAGAGGGAGCTGCCTGAGACGGATGGCAGGGGAGAGCTACAGAAGGTTCTGGAGTCTCCCCTGCCCCCAGGAGCCTGTGTGCTTGCCCTGGGCCAGCCGGCTGGAGAAGTTCTCGCTCCAGATGCCCTGGGTGCGGGGAAATCAGGGTTTGAGCAAAGCCCCAGAAGATGTGGTCTGCAGCCACAGAAGGCAATCTCCTTCCGAGTTCCTGCCACAGTGGGATGCAGGGGTGGGGGGGCGCATGAGGTCAGGAAAGCTCCTGGAAGAACGCGCCCACCGCACCCACCTCCCCTGGCCCCCTTGCTCTTGTTCTACACTGCTGCCATGGCTACCTGCCAGTCGCCCTGAGCACCCAACCCAGGGTCCTGGTATCTGCAGCCCCCTCCACCCTACCAACCTCTTCCCTCCTTAGCCTTCCCTTGTCTGGAACTTTCCAAAGTCATGGCTGCCTAGGTCCCCTGTGTGGGCTCTTCCTTCCCCTAAGACACTGTCTTCTGCTCAGAAGACCCTAGAGTCTTATGGGTTCTTATGAGTCTTCCATCTCGGCTCAGATATCCACTTCTCTGACTCCGAGTCTGAAGAAGGCTCCTCTTAGAGCCATAGGCTGACTTAGGATTTTAGTCTAGTTTGGTTCACTCAATTGGTTGGTAGAGGCTTCTGCTCTAGGGCCTAAGAGGCGAATTGTGAGGATGCAGTTGCAGGAAGGTCCATTTGGCTGCAAGTCTGTAGAAGGCATTTTTAGTATCAATGTTATTTGCAGAGATTCCACTCTGATTTAAAACCCAGAGCTGTGGCCCTGGAGTGGGTCTGGGGTCCTTCTTGTAGGCAGGACAAAGCAGAGGGATTGAATACAACCTGAGGACATGTCTTCTTTAGCCCAGAGGTATTTTGAAATAAAATAGAAGATTTCATGAAGTGGATTTCAGCACTTTGAGAGAGAAAGTTCTTTAGGTCTGATCCCACTGGGCCCATAAACCTTAGCGATAGCCCCTGGCTGGCCCTACCTGGGGACAGTGCGGTCGGTACCCCTGGGCCCACTTCCTCTGCATTCTCTAGCTGGAGATCACAGGAGTCGAGTGAGGTGTGTGATCCTGGTGTGTTGAGAGTGACCGTCACCTTGTCCTGGATGGAGGCCCATAATTCTGTTCCCTTCCAGAAGGAAGGGGGTGGGGTACTTCCAAGGCCCTCAGCATAAGCGGCTGCTTCATCTGCATCTCAGCCCCGGGAGCAGGTTTGGTTGAGAGAAGAGATTCCCGGGCAGAGGGGCCTGCACCCTGCAGCCCGTGGTGCCCGCATGGCACCCAGGACCCTCCGGCACCTTTGCTTCCTCTCCTGCAGGGCCAGGCCCCTCACCCTGTCCCCTCCTTCCTGAGCCCACCGAGGAGGCTTCTGGGAAAAAATGACTCATGCACGCCCCGAATTTCCAAGCTAGAAAGGCGCTAGGAGAGCTCCCACCAGCCTCTGAAAGCGCCTCGGGCCTGACCAGAAATAGCCGTGACAGTAGGGTCTGATCTTGCCCTTCTGTGCTGTCGGGTTCTACTTTGGTAAAAGATGCAGCCTTTAGACTGAATCCTGAAATGTGTCAAGATACTTGTTTCCTTTTCCTCTGAATTTTTATTCATTGTAAACTACATGGTTAATGATAGCAAAATAAAAAAGGGAGCTCTCAGTGCCAGCACTGTCATATTATACATTTCTGTCTGCTTTTTCAGTCCTTTTCCATACGTGGACGTGATTGTAATTATAGTACAATTAAAACTCATTCACTTCAGTATTTCTAGCACCCAGAACAGAGGTTGGCATGCAATAGGATTTAGTAAACGTTTGTTGATTGTAGAATATTTGTTTATGTGAGTATAAAGTGAATTCTTCTAATTGCATCATACACTGATTACCATTGCACCAAGTTGTTAGATTTTATTTGCCACTTCACTGTATTTAGATTTCTCCCCTGATTTATGAGGATTATAAATACTGTTACAGACCACATAACTGTTTTTTCTGTTTGGAATTACTTTCCTAGAATAAATTTCAAGCATTTGAATTCTTGGATCAGAGGAAAGAAAATTAAAAATTATTGAAATTGCTTTCTAAAGTCTTATTAATTTTATCCCTGTTGCTGGAATTGTTTGAAAATATTAGTTTTATTATCATCTCATCTGCTTTGAAAATTTATAGTTTTCTAATTTTTGCTTACGTTGTAGTGTAAGCTGGTACCTAATTGTTTTGATTTGCCTGTCTATATGTGTGGTTATTAGTATGGGTTGAAGAATTGTCTAAGAATTTAATAACTTCCTTTTGTATGCCTTGCCTAATTGAGTAGTGTTATAGATTTTTTAAAAATTGGATTTGGGTGAATTTCTCACATAAGTATAATTAACTCAATTTTTCTTATCATAGTAGCTGCACACATTTTCCCTAGTAGTGTGATTTTCCATTTTTAACATCTGTTGAGTCGTTATAGGCGTGATCTTCTCTTCTCTGGAGAGCTGAGAGCATGGTTGTCCGAAGGACCTTAGAGCCCTCCCCTGCCCTTGATGTCTCTGACCAGGCCCTGGCCCAGGGAGCAGAGGCCACAGCTCACCCGCCCTGCTGGCACAAAGTGCCTGGGGCTGGCCCAACCCCAGCCCACTGCTCCGTAGTCTCAGACTCTCTGCACACTTTGTGTTGTTCTTCTGGCCCAGAAAGTTCTTTCAAGCTGGGATTCATGCTGTATCTCTTTTTTGGACCAAGGCAGTCTTTGTAGGACTCTCCTGAGTCCTGTATTGACAGGGAGGCAGCCATCCCATCCTTCTGACTCAGGACATATGAAAATATCCTGGGCTGGGGAATTTGGAGGAGCCCGTAATCGATCCATGGACATTAAGCTCTTAAGAGGCAGTAAATGCAGTTTTGATACTGAATTGCCTCACAAGATACGTTAGTTGTACGGTACAGGAAGCCACCTCTCTGCCAGGTGTTGTCTTAGATATTTGGGATCTGTAGAGGCAGAGGACAGGGACAGGGGCCCAGGATCAAGGTGGACTCATATCAGGAGGGCTCCTCTCTTGTCACTGGGGAGGTACCCCAGAACTGGCAGGTGACCCCTGAACTGAGTGGTGGAGACCTGGTTAGAAGCAGAGATCCTAATCCCAGTTCTGCCTGCATCATCAGCTTCCCGACTCCCGGCGCATGTTCACAGTCAGGTCTGGTCATCCATCCAGCAAACATACAGTGGACACTTAGTTAGGACTCTGTCCCGGGCAGCATAGTAAAAAGCAGAGACATTACTTTGTCCACAAAGGCCCGTCTAGTCAAGGCTATGGTTTTTCCAGTGGTCATGTATGGATGTGAGAGTTGGACTATAAAGAAAGCTGAGCAATGAAGAACTGATACTTTTGAACTGTGGTGTTGGAGAAGACTCATGAGAGTCCCGTGGACTGCAAGGAGATCCAACCAGTCCATCCTAAAGGAGATTAGTCCTGGGTGTTCATTGGAAGGACTGATGTTGAAGCTGAAACTCCAGTACTTTGGCCACCTGATGTGAAGAGCTGACTCTTTCGAAAAGACCCTGATGCTGGGAAAGATTGAGGGCAGGAGGAGAAGGGGACGACAGAGGATGAGATGGTTGGATGGCATCACAGACTCAATGGACATGTGTTTGGGTGGACTCCAGGAGTTGGTGGTGGACAGGGAGGCCTGGCGTGCTGCGGTTCATGGGGTTGCAGAGTTGGACACGACTGAGGGACTGAACTGAACTGAACTGTGCCGGGTGCTCGCGTATTGCTACAAAGGTGGCTGAGGCATGGTCCACCCCTCAGGGGATTATACTTTAGTGGGGTAAGCAGGAATACTAATATCTATCTGTCAAACAAGGAGACTTATTAAATGAGTGTCAGTAAAGTTCCAGTGTGGCCACACAGGAATCAGTAAATAGATTGCACAGGGTTTGAGCAAAGGGTCTGTGAAGAGGTGGTACTCAGCCAAGTCTAGAGGGATGAATAGAATTCCGGGTGGGGCGAGGAAGATGGAGGGGAAGGGAGAGGACCACTCAGCCTAAGGGTCAGAAGGATGGGCAGCAGGAGGTGGGTGCCGTTGTCCAGGGTGGCCCTGGTGCAGGGAGCGGGCAGGGAGGAGGAGGTGGGTCTGGTTGGCAAATGCCCCTTAGAAACCATGGAAGGGTTTGAGGGGTCATGATGACCCCACGTGTGACAGCCAGGGAGGCCCTGGGTCTTAAGTCGGCAAAAGCTGAGAAGGGGACCGGGAAGGGTGAGCCTCGGGCCTTGGAGGTGAGGAGCCCATGTGCGTAGCCTGCGCCTGAGGACACCGTCTTCCACGGCTGCTGATCTAGCGACAGCCCGTGGCGGGTGATTTCCGGTTTTATCGGCCTCGGCCTGGTCAGCTGGAGTGGGGAGCGGGCCAGCGGGAGCAGCCCCTCTTGAGGTCTGCTTGCTTAGTCTGGAGAAAGCCTGATTGGTGTGTTTGTTCGCTGTTTGACCATCGTATGGCGGATGCTTAATGGTGAGGGAGCAGCAGAGGACATCAGCAGAGAGCTGGCCCAAATTCTGGAAGTTGGGAGCTTCTTCTGATGGGGCAGGAGTGCCCTAATTCCTTCATCTAAGTTGGGAAGCTCTCATGGTGAGAACGATGATGTGTCTCTGCTTCCATTACAGATGCCTTAGGGCCCCCTGGGCCATCTGGAGGAGTCGGTCCCAGCGGCCAGCAGCTCCCAAGCGGCGCACATGCGCCCGGCGGGCTCCCGCTCAGCCTCGGGCTACTGCTGACGCACCTGGGAGCCCCGTGCCCCAGCCTCCCCACCCGACGTCCTGGTTCGCAGCCCCCCGCCTGAGCCATGGAGGCCCCCGAGGTCCCTGTGGGCTCGCTGATTGACTTTGGGGCCCAGCCGTCTGCCTCCTCGCCGCTGGAGGCGCCGCCCCCGAAGCTGCAGGATGGGGATAGCTCCCCAGGAGAGGGCGCCTCGGAGAGCGAGACCACGGAGTCCGCGGACAGCGAGAACGACATGGGCGAGTCTCCCTCTCACCCGTCCTGGGGCCAGTACCGCCGCTCCTCCTCCAACGAGTCCTTCTCCTCCAACCAGAGCGCAGACTCGGCCAAGGACGAGGAGCCGCTGGAGCTCCGCGAGTTCATGCGCGGCTACGTGGAGAAGATCTTCTCTGGAGGGTAAGCCCCAGCCCTCACCCGCGGCTGGCACCTCCTGGGCTCAGTGCCACCCGCTGCCTGCAGACCCCCTTGGGAAGATCCCCCCGCTCAGGGCTTGGCTTTGCTTCCTCTGCATCTGAGGTGAGCCCCTATGGGCATGCCTTCCAAGTGTTGTAGCCGACAGTGAATTAGGGGTGCTGCAAGGCCAGAAGGTTTCAGGTACCAATCCTCTTGGTACGCTGACAGAGCTGCTAGGATGGGGACTTGCCCTCGCACCTTTCCCCAGCCTCGCTTTGGTGGCTCCTGACGGTTTGAACCAGGAGCATTGATAGCTGCACAGAAGTAGAGGCTGGACCTGGGAATCTGTTTCACAGCTGTTACCAGCTCAGCAGGGGAAAGGGAAACATGGGGTCAGTTCTGGCCTTTGCTGCTGTGCAAAGTCTTACATCTTTGCACAGCAGCACATGAAATGCTGAAGGTCCCTCCTCAGGACCTGCAGCATCAGCACCATGGGATTGTTAGAAACGCAGAGTCCTGGGCCCCAGCCGACCCACTGAGTCAGAATCTGCATTTTAACAAGGCCTCTGAGGTGGGCACATGTTGTGGCCTGAGGAGCTCTGGCCAAAGGGCCCCTTTTCCAGCTTTGTTACAGCGTAAGAAGGATTTCTGCCTGTTGACCACACACAGCCAGGATGTTGTTTCCTGTGTGCTTTAGCCCCTCAGTGGTTGACTGGCAGGGTGATTTCCACCTCTTGCAGATGTGGCTCAGTTTTCTCTGCGATTGGAGAGGGAAAGAGTTTATTAGCATCCTAATAATTGTCCATCCCCCAAATGCTTTTATGTGTGATTTTGAGTGCATTCTGGGAGAGCAGTAGATGGCTTCCTACTTATTTTGTTTGACTCACACTGAAATTAGTCAGCTTTCTCCAAGTACACCCAGTTAATGAAAAGGGGAGAAAGCTCAGAAGCTCACTGACTTGCCAGGAAGGCCAGTTCGATTTGTGGCAGCCTGTCTGTGGGCAGTATGGGACCTGGACAACTGAGTCAGATGCCTTGTCAAGAGCAGTCATTCCAAAGCTGCATGCACATGCCTGGCAAATTCTCACATTTCATCTGGTGTTGGTATTTTGGGATCAATGAGGCCAAGATGTTTTCTATGAAACCTTAAATAAACGAAATTGCAAAAGCCAATTGACCTTCAGCCTTCTGCTACCCTATTTTAGTCATTAGATTGGAGGTAGAGTACTGCCCCCCTCACCAACTAAGGTGATTAGAAGTGGTTTAGATCAGGTGAGCATGTTGTCCACCCTGGGGGTGGTGACTCGCAGGCCTGAGGCCCCCTCCCCAATCTTCACCCCTTACACACAGAGCCGGGGAGCATCAGAGAGCAGACTGGCCCTTCAGAAGTGAGTGGAATAAGCAACGAGGCCCTCTGATGGCTGGAGGGGCATCAGACTATGGGCTCCATATGTCATACTGAAACTGAGCAGGTTAGGAATTCTTAACTCCAGTGGGTGGCTCCATACCTCATCAGCTCTAAAGATGAGGGGAAGTCGGGTGAGTTGGAGAGCCCAGCTGTCAGAGGCTTGTGGACCTTGTGAGTGCCCAAACCTCACTGAGACGGGCAGTCTCATGGGCTTTGGAGCCAGGAAGTCTAGATGGGGCTCTGCTTGCTGTTCCCCAGTTGTGTCTGATCCTTGAGCCAGGCT
Organism: Bos grunniens; assembly: GCF_055505025.1. Lineage (NCBI taxonomy): Eukaryota > Metazoa > Chordata > Mammalia > Artiodactyla > Bovidae > Bos > Bos grunniens. The sequence goes on from NC_141182.1 coordinate 11,304,187, forward strand.
CCTCATCCTGGAAACAGCAGTAACCCCATTTCCTCTCGGGGTTGCCCAGAGGCTGGGATGTGCCTCTGCACTTGATGGAGTGCAGTACCATCGGGGAGCCGAGGCGAGGATGGGGATCCGGGGTCCAGCGTCGCCTGCACTTAGGGTTTCCTGTCCTTCCTCTTCCCCGACTGTAGTCCTTTTAGTTCCAGAGGATTAAAGCTTTCCTGTCTTTCCCCTCTGCCCTCTTCTGCAGGGAGGACTTGGACCAGGAGGAGAAAGCCAAGTTTGGCGAGTACTGTAGCAGTGAGAATGGGAAAGGCCGGGAATGGTTTGCCCGGTATGTGAGCGCCCAGGTAAGGGGGTGACAGGGCTGTGGGGTGGGGCAGCCCACCTGCTCAGGAGAAACGACCCCACAGGAGAAACATGCGAAGCTCATCTAGCGATGTTTCGAAAAGGCCTGTTTAGAACAGTGGAAGATGCAGCCTGGCCTCTCAGCCACAGGAAATCCCAGGTGTGTTCGTCTTTTTAAAGACAAGCACGTAGGCTGTGTCCCTGCGTGTTTTTATTAAAGAACCCACAACATTCAGTTTTCATAAAGTATTCAAGACAATGACAGCCGTGTTAGCTCAGATGAGAAGTTTTATAAATAGCCAACAGGTTCTTTTTTTGTTTTTCCTGTAAAATGGATGAAGTTCTTAGTTTTTAAAGTACTTTTTACTAACATAACTTTGCAAAGCAATTATGCTCTGATAATAAAATTTTTTAAAAAGTATTTTTTTATCACAACTAATTTATTCTTACAAGAAAAATTAGAAAATGCTGGTAAGCAAAAGTAGAAAAACTGCCCATAAATCCCCCATCCAAAAAATAGCCAGCCTTGCCACCTTGGGGTTGCATATGTGTGGGTGAGCGGGTGAAGTTCCTAGCTTTTAAAATCTCACAAAGAGACACAGGGAATGATGTGGGGCAGTCTGGGGGCAGGGCAGCCCTTTGCTGAGTCCGGGTTTTTGTGGAGCAGGGCTCGTGCAGGGCTCGAGTAGGGCTGCATTTAGAGATGCTCGGCACTTGGAGACACTGTGGTGAACCTGCAGCCCCTCTGAGCTGAATACAGCCCTGCCAGCGGCTGCCTGACTGTCTGCCCTCTTCCTGGACAGCGCTGCAACTCCAAGTGCGTCTCGGAGCCCACCTTCTACCGCCTGGTGCAGTCCTTCGCGGTGGTCCTGTTTGAGTAAGTGATATCGCGGCTCAGAGCCTCCGTCCTAACTGCTCATCTTTCCTCTATCCCCGCCCAAGAGACCCCAGTCATGAGTACCGGCCCCACACATGCGTCGTGAGCTCAGTTGCTCTGGCGCTCCCCGGCCTCTGCTAGGAGTCGTGACCAGCATCTCGGGGGAGAGTGCACAGTCCCCCCGACCGGCAGGAGGGGAGAGGGCCACAGCTGGGTGTGAGTCAGTCCCCCCTTCCTGTCTGGAGACAGGCTGTGATTCCACGGCCCTCCCTGCCCTCCTCCGGCCCAGATCGGGGTTCTCTGGACTTCCTATAGTGACGTGCTGTATACTCTCACCACCCACTAATGAGATGGCTGGATGATGTCACCTGCCCGGAGTCCTAGTGAGGCACTGCTGGGGCCTTTTGTCTCAGAGGGTGTCCTGAACCATGTGGGCTGGGGAGGAAGCCCCCCGCCAACGTGTGGCTGTGGAGGCTGGCCGATGACTCATGGGGCTCCTGCTCCTGAGGCCTGGGGCTCTAGGACTCTTGACCTGATTCAGACGCCCTGGACATGCCCTCCGCAGTGTGAACGGGAGGAGCCATGTCTGCCTGGGGGTAACTAAGCAGTGACTTTAATCATGGGGTGGGTGCATGGGAAACTGGGGACAGAGGGAAGCCCTGACTCTGATCTGACCGTCATTTAAACCCACTTGCCCCCATCAACTCAGTGTGGCCTTGGAGCAGGTCCTGGTCTGTGGCTTAGGCTGTAGCCACTTTCCCGTGTCTCCCCACCTTTTTCTCTTCCCCATGAACACAGGGCATGGACTGGAGGAAAATTGCCAAAAGAAAGGAGCCCCTGTTTTTCTTACACTTGCTCGGAATGTGCCAAGTTCCGGGTGTGCTCAGGAGGAATCCAGGTCTGGGAGCTGGCCTGGGTGGAGAGGCCTTGTGGAGGGAGTCGAGGGCCCACACTCTCTGGGGGTGCGTCGGGAGCTGCACAGAGCAGCCCCAGGAGGTCAGGGGTCAGCACACTCTCCTGCCCTGAGGACACTTCAACCTCCAGACATTTGTATCTATAGGAACTTTCATGAATGTATACTTTTTATAGATAGTGTCATATATGGTATGCCCCGTATGATAACATGCTTATCTGATTCTCCATTTTTCTTTCAATTATTCCTTAAATAAGTATACTGGGTGGTTGGGGGAGTTAAATTTTAAACACAGACTCCTTCCATGACTTTGTTTGTGAGCATATATTTTTTTATGGTTGCAAAAAATATTTATAGAAATGTAGCTTTTTAGATTTATTGGATTATTTTTATGTTAAATGATAAAGTGGCCCTCATCCTATTGTTTTGGAAAAGGCAACGGCAACCCACTCCAGTACTCTTGCCTGGAAAATCCCATGGACAGAGGAGCCTGGTAGGCTGCAGTCCATGGGATCGCGAAGAGTCAGACATGACTGAGCGAGTTCCCTTTCACTTTTCACTTTCATGCATTGGAGAAGGAAATGGCAACCCACTCCAGTGTTCTTGCCTGGAGAATTCCAGGGACGGGGGAGCCTGGTGGGCTGCCATCTATGGGGTCACACAGAGTCGGACACGACTGAAGTGACTTAGTAGTAGTAGTAGCATCCCACTATTTAGATAATGTCTGTTGATTTTCTTTTTTGAAGTAATGCTTATCTGAAGTGAAAAACTAAACAGGAAAGAAAGTGCATGAAGGAACAGAATGGAAAGACACAGAAGCCTAAGAGGAAACGGAAAGGCTCTCTCACTTCTGGTCCATCTCCTAGTGATAACCCCACTCTTAATAATGCATGCACCAGCAAGGATATACTTCTTCTAAAAATGCAGTCCCGTGCGTTTGCATTCCAGTGCTGCATCTGTCATGGCTATGAGGTGTTGTAATATATGAATGCATGACTATACCAAGATTTACTCAGCACCTGCCCTGTTAACGGGCTTTAGCTGATTCCTCCTTTTCTTCTCTAATTCATGGTACTGCAGTAGACATCCAGAGAAGGCAATGGCACCCCACTCCAGTACTTTTGCCTGGAAAATCCCATGGATGGAGGAGCCTGGTAGGCTGCAGTCCATGGGATCGTTAAGAGTCAGACATGACTGAGTGACTTCACTTTCACTTTTCACTTTTCACTTTCATGCATTGGAGAAGGAAATGGCAGCCCACTCCAGTGTTCTTGCCTGGAGAATCCCAGGGACGCGGGAGCCTGGTGGGCTGCCATCTATGGGGTTGCACAGAGTTGGACACGACTGAAGCGACTTAGCAGCAGCAGCAGCAGCAGCAGCAGCAGTGGACATCCTTATAGCTTTGCAACTACAGATTGCCAGGGGCAGGCAGGTCCTGTTTTTGAAGTTTTTTCCCCTTTTTTTGTTTGCTAAGTTGAATGGATCCATGTGTATCTCATACTCTCAATATAGTAAGTACAGTCCTTTACATTTGTAGGACATCTTCTAGCCTAGTGCAGGCTCTGGTATGTAATTGATTACTTTGATTTTCAGCAAGTGGTATAGGGTAGGTAGGTATTCATATTCCTAGTCATTCTCAAAGTGCTGTCTCTGGGCCAGGAGCCTCAGAACATCAGCCTCCCAAGGCAGTTTGTTAGAAATGCATGTTCTTGGGCCCTGCGTGAAACCTGATGACCCAGAGACTCCAGGGTGGACCCAGCAATCCACATCCTAACACGCTCTCCAGGTGGTCCTGGTGCTGCCCACGTCTGCGTATCACCCAAGCCCATGCTCCTTCCCGAGAAGTAGGGCCAGACGCAGATATAGGCCTGAGATGCGAGGCCCAGCCTCCAGTTCTGGGGCTGCCCTTTGGGGCGGGGTCGAGCTTCCTGGGCCCTGGCTGTCCCACCTTGACAGTGAAAGAGGCCTGGTAGCTGGATGGCGAGGGCCTTCCCACCCAGAATCAGACCTTCTCCCAGGCCGTGTCCCTGGACTCGGGGAGCTCTTTCTGTGGCTTCTCCAGAGCATCAGGTGGGTGAGGTAACAGACGTGCCTGTGAGTATGCTGGTCCTCTCAGGAAGGTGCAGAGGGAAGCGGGTGGGAGGACCCGTTAGCCAGTTACCGCTCTTCTCATTTCAGGTGTCACCAGATGGACGACTTCGGGCCCGCCAAGAACCTCATGACCATGTGCTTCACCTACTACCACATCGGTGAGGCCCCAGCGCGGCTCACGGGGAGGGCAGACCCTCACCTTCCAACGCCCATCGAGTGGAGATTTCTTTTTTACTTAGTTTTTACTTTCTGGCTGCACTGCGTAGCATGTGGGATCTTACTTCCCTGACCAGGGATTGAACCCGCAGCCCCTGCAGTGGAAGCACAGAATCTTTATCACTGGAACTCCAGGGAAGTCCCCAGGTGGGGATTTCTTAAGGCAAAGCTGCGGGGTGTCCAGAAAACAAAGGGAGCTGGTGTTAGGATAGGGACGAGGAAGAGGGAGGCTCCTGGAACAGGAGGAGAAGGGCCCACAGCATGGGTCGGGAGGCTGAGGGTCCAGCTGTGAGGAAGCGAGAAGGTGGACACACGGGGCAGGATGTTTCAGGGTGGATGCCGGATGGCTGGTGTGAGGATGTGCAGGTCTCATGTTCCGGGTGAACGTGAATGCAGGGTCAGCTGTGACAAGGGTGAAGAGGAGCAGCTGGGTTGTGGGCTGGAGCTGCCTCTGAGCAGAGGGCAGGTTGACCTGTGCTGGCTCGTGGCCCTGGGGCCTCCCGGTGCATTGCAGCTGGAGGGCTCCCCTGGTAAGCTCCTTGAGCTGCAACCACAGACACTTGTTCAGGCCTCCTCAAGGAGAGGGCTTCTGGGAGCCCACCCAGGGGCTGGAGCTGGGTCAGGGCAGCACTGGCACCGTGGGTTCACTCTAGCATCCCCTTCCTTGTGTCTCAACTCCGTCCTCCCCTTGACAGCTATGCACTGCCCACCCTCTCCCCACCCTCTGCGCTGCTATAGCTGCTGGCTTGACTCCTCAGCTTGGGGCCCTTTGGCCTGAGAGAGCAACCTGGGCCTATGGGGCTGCCTGGACCTTGGTCGGTACACGGCCTTGGGGAAGGACATTCCTCCTTTCTCCTGGCTGCCCTCCTCCACCATCTCCCGTGCCCAACACCCTCCTGTTTCAGGCCCAGCCCGGCCACGCAGCACACTCTGTGTGCTACCCTCTACCTATGTGCGCTGCACACCCGCCTTCTGGACTCAGTGCTTCTTCGGGGCTGGGTCCCTGCCTGTTTCCTCTTCCATCCCTGGTGACACCTGGCTGACCTGGACACAGTAGGTGTTTAGGGGCCATCTGAGAGCACAGGGGCCCAGGCCCTGTGCTTTCTCGAGGGCATCCCTGAGCCCCTTGCTTCCCATCAGCATGTCCAGCGATGGCAGAGGCGGCGAACCCAGCCTCTGTGGTTCCAGTCGGTTCTCATCCCTACTCTCCCACCTCCAGGTAAACCGCACCCGCTCCCCACAGAGTCCAAGGAGAAGCCGACTGGGAGCATCGACTCCTACCTGAAGTCAGCCAACAGCTGGTTGGCAGAAAAGAAGGACATTGCCGAGCGGCTGCTGAAGAACACATCGGCCAAGACAGAGAATGTCAAGGGCTTCTTCGGGCTGGAGACCAAGCCCAAGGGGCCCCCAGCCAGGAGGAGCGAGTGAGTGTGCCCCGTGTGCGCCCCTCCCTGACCACGAGTGTGACCAGGAGGCTGCTCCCTGGCCTGGTGGTAGAAGCACCTCAGCCTCCTCGGCTGTTGTTGGGGCCTGAGAGCCACTCTTGGGAAGCGCAGCTGTTTCCCCGCCCTCCAGAGTTTTCCACATCTCAGTTCTAAAAGACTAGCGATTGGTGAACGTAGCATTGATTTCATGCACATGCTTTCAGAAAACCACCCAAATGTACACATGTACATAATCCTGTTTAAGCAATCTTGAAGGGTTCTTTGGGAAACCGGGGGTTGGGGGTTGTTTTGTCACTTCTGTGGTTTCTCTCCCCAAGGGAGGAAGAGGGCAGACCCCAGGAGAAGCCGCGGAAGACCGGTGAGTGCCTCCCTGGGCCCCAGGGCTGTGGGTGCCCGGGTGGCACCACTGCAGCCGCTCGGGGCCTTAGTTCAGTCCACAGCGAACCAGCAACCCTCCGGGCAGGTGACCACACATCTGGGGCTCGAGCTTCCCCGTGGCAGGAGACACTGTCCTGTGTGATTCTCCAGTTGCTCCTGCTCCAGCCTGTAATTTCTTACTGAATTTCCATGGAAAAACCACTTCTCTAGGGACCAACTTCTCATCCCAGGGACGTCAAGGAACGTTTCCAGGGTGGGGGAGCCGTTCCTGGGACCCTCCCTGGACTGAGTCCTCAGGGCCAGGCCTGAGCATGCCGTTACTGATGTGGGCCTCAGTGTGGGCCCTGGAATTTCCCCTGCGTGTCTGTGTGACTCTGGGGGCACATGGGGCCTGCCGGGAGGGCTGCTGGGGCGGTTTGCCCTGCTCAAGTCTCCCTCCCCGTCCCACAGTGACTGTGTGCAGCCCGGAGGAGGAGAGGAAAGGAGAGAAGATCTACCTGTACACACACCTGAAGCAGCAGCCTATCTGGTAAGGCCACCCTCCACCTGGAGGGCAGCAGCTGCCAGCGCCTGCGTCCCCATTAGAAATAACAATAGCGAGTGTTGGCGGGGATGCGGGGAAATTAGAACCTCATACACTGCTGGTGGGACTGTCCGAGGCAGCAGCCACTGTGGAAGACAACCTGGCAGTTCCTCAGAGGTTAAACAGAGTTCTACCCCATGACCCAGTAATTCTACTCCTGGGTAGATGAGCAAAAGAATTGAAAACAGGTACTCAGGCAAAATCTGTGCACGTACGTTCATGACACGCTGTTCATAGGAGCCCAGAGGTGGGAACAACCTGATGTCCATCCATGCAGATGCACAAACTGTGGGCTGTTACTCAGCTACGTAAAGCAATGGGGCGCCCACACCCGCCACAGTGTGGGTGGACCTGGAAAACATTCTGCCAAATGACCAAAGCCAGACCCAAAGGACCACGCAGTGTATTTACATAAAGTGTCCAGGAGGCAAAGCCCTGGAGACAGAGTGGATTGGTGGTTGCCAGGATCCGGGGGAAGCAGGGAATGAGATGATGAAAATGTCCCAGAAACAGATAGTGGTAATAGTTGCACAGTTGCACAAGTCCATGAATAGGCCACAACCCAACCCCCTGAGTTGTAGACCACAGTGTGGGTTTTCTGGTATGTGAATTATGTCCTAGTCCAGCTGTTTTAGGAGAGGGAAATGGCAACCCACTCCAGTATTTTTGCCTGGAGAATCCCAGGGACAGAGGAGCCTGGTGGGCTGCTGTCTATGGGGTCACACAGAGTCGGACACTACTGAAGCGACTTAGCAGCAGCAGCAGCCAGCTGTTTTACCTATATAAATAACGTACGCACTCGAAGGCCATGGAGTGGGAGACCCATGGTCAGGGGACACCCCACCCTCTGCTGTGAGCACACCCTCATCCCTCCAAAGCCTCTCTGTCCACGTGTTTTATTTTATTTACTCACAAGTTGGAGGCAGATTAGCATCTGGAACCCGAAGGGTGTCAGACGCTCCCCTCCCGTGAGGATTACAGTCTAGCGGCATGAGAGCTTGGCACAACAGGACAGGGTGTGGGAGACATGTGGCCGGCCAGAGCTGGGCTGCAGCTGTCCGGAAGCCTGTGGCCCCGGGCTGCAGGGCCAGGCTTGGGTGGCAGCAGGGAGAAGCCCACCAGCCTGGGGCCCACGTCCATGATTTAACTCGGGCCCCTTTGGGCTCAGCTGGGCTACTGTCTTACCTTCTGCTTCAGGGCTCAGCACACTTTTCTGTGGAGGGCTGGGTGATAAATCTTTTAGGCTTTGCCCGCAACCACTCCACTCTGCCTCTATAGTGCAAAAGCTGTCATGGACAGGATGTAAGTGGGTGATCGTGGCTGTGAGCCCTTAAAACTTGATTTACACAGACACAGAGGCCTGAGTTTGGCCCATGTGCCATGGGTTTGCCGACTCTGATCTTTGGGAAGAATGGTTCTGTCTTGTGCGACCCTATAAGCGTGTCTGCTCTCTGCGCATGGCCTGTCCCTGCCAGATTCCCATTTCCGTTAGTAGACGCTGCTCTAGAAGAGCAAGTCTCCTTGAGGCCTCTGCTTCCTGTTGGGAGCCTCAGGGGAGACTGAGAAGGGGAAGTGGTTTCATCCGTGTCCTACAGGTGAAGGTTCTGCCTTCCCAGATTATAGGTCCTGGGAGACATGCAGATGACCCCAGGACACACTGCCGAGGCCCAGGAAACCAGCTCCACTGAGGATGAAGGCACATACGCCTTTACGGTCCATGTGGAACTAAAGAGGAAACTACAGAACCTTTTGATGAGGGTGAAAGAGGAGAGTGAAAAAGCTAGCTTAAAACTCAATGTTAAAAAACCTAAGATCACAGCATCCAGTCCCATCACTTCATGGCTAATAGAAGGGGAAAAAGTGGAAACAGTGACAGATTTTATTTTCCTGGGCTCCAAAATCACAGCGGATGGTAACTGCAGCCATGAAAATAAAAGTCACTTGTTCCTTGGAAGGAAAGCTATGACAAACCTAGACAGCATGCTAAAAAGCAGAGATGTTGATTTGCTGACAAAGATTCATATAGTCAGAGCTATGGTTTTTCCAGTAGTCATGTATGGATGTGAGAGTTGGACCATAAAGAAGGCTGAGCACTGAAGAATTGATGCTTTCAAATTGTGGTGCTGGAGAAGATTCTTGAGAGTCCCTCAGACTGCAAGGAGATCCAACCAGTCCATCCTAAAGAAAATCAACACTGAATATTCATTGGAAGGACTGATGCTGAAACTGAATCTCCAATACTTTGGCCACGTGATGCTAAGAGCCGACCCACTGGAAAAGGCCCTGATGCTGGGAAAGACTGAAGGCAGAAGGAGAAGGGGCGACAGAGGATGAGATGCTTAGAAAGCATCAATGACTCAATGGACATGAATGTGAGCAAACTCCAGGGGATAGTGGAGGACAGAGGAGCCTGGCGTGTGCAGTCCATGGTCGCAAAGACTCGGACATGACTTAGCAACTGAACAACAACGTGGGCCTGAGACCCACTGCTTTCCCATCTTGTCTGTCTTGCAGGCACACGCTGAGGTTCTGGAATGCAGCTTTTTTCGATGCCGTCCACTGTGAGAGGAGAAAGCGGTCTCCCACGACCAGGTAGGAGCCAAGTCCAGGCCTGCCTTGCCTCAGGGAAGAGGACCAGGGAGAGGCTTTTTGGTCCCGTTTCTGAAGAGGACAGCAGAGGGACGAAATGGCTGAGTCCTCGCGTCTTGTGTTTCTTCCTTGAACCCTTCTGGCTCCGGTGCCCTGCAAGCTGCCTGAAGGGTCCTGAGCGCACAGCTTCCGGGTTGGGGGGCCCAGCTTGCATGAGCGCTTCTCCTCCTGGGGCTCTGGCATGACTTGGCCTGACCCTCCTCAGAAATGCGAACTCCCACTGAACGAAGCCCCTGGGGCTCCCTTGGACCCACTCTGATTTTCTCTGTAAGAACCCAGGCTCCTGAGCTGGGACCCTGGCTGCAGGATTCATGTCTGGGGAAGGCAGTCGCTACTTTCAGCTGCCTCCTCTGGGCTGCAGCTTCCCCGGGGCCCCTTTGGAGTCCCCACTTTGTAACCATCAGCAGCGAGGAGTGTACATTGGGGCTCAGCGAGCCAAGGTTGGCGCCTGCTGTGTGCAGCAATAGGGCAGGGAAGGGGCAGCAGCCTCTCAGGCCTGGGTCACGTTATCTGCCCCTCCAGTCATGGGACTTTGAAGTCTCTGCATCTCTTCTCATTAATAAGATAAACCCCTTTCTTCTCGAACACTGGGGAGACCTCAGAACCTTTCTCCCGGCAGGAGAGAGGGCAGAGCCTGCTGGTTAATACTTCAGTCCACTGGCACTTAGGGGATCTTGAGTGAAATCTTTCTTTTGGGGGGAGAGTCAGTAAACCTCCATGGGGGCGGGATGGCCTGCTGTGGCTGTGTATCCTGGTAAGCAGGGAAGCACGTGGCGGGAGAGGTCCTGGACCGTTCCTTAGGATTCTAGACAGAACTCTCTGCTCTGCTGGGAGACGCAGACGCAGGAAACGCCTGTAGGTGAGGGGGATCTCATGTTGCTTTGCTCTCTGACATCTCGGCCAGCGCCCCCCACCTGCCCGGAACCCCATCTCCATCTCCGTCTCTGCTGTGATAACCCTCCTTCCGCGCTTGCTCTCTTTTTCCATCCACATATCTTGCATGAGTTTGACATGTTCCTCTGTTTACCTGTTTCTGCTGCCGCTCCAGAGGGGATGCTGGAGAGGAGGAGAAGAAGAGGTGTGTGTCCACGTGCCTGTCCCTGGACAGTGCGGGGCCCCTTCTAGGGCCACTGGGGGAGGGCACCCAGGTGCAGCTGGGACTCGCAGCTGGCGGGCCCAGCGCTGGGACAGGCTGGTGATGGTGGGGAGCTCGCCCACGATAGAGACCTTGAAATGGACAGGAGGCAGACACAGCCCCCAAGAACCCTGCAAGGCCTGGTGTGTGTCCTGAGAGGAGAGGACGGTGAGGTCTAGAAGGTCAGCTCTGACCGTGAGTGAGCCGGCCTCCACAGGCCACTCTGGCCCTCCAAGCAGACCCTGAAACCACACCCTCCGGGTCACTTGTTGCCCACTTGGTTATTGATCCTGGCTGGAGCTGCCAATGCGGCCAGAGGACCTGTCTCTATAGTCATGTCCAGAGGCGTGCGGGCTCTGGCAGACCCTCGCCCACTTGGACGAGTCTGAGGGTCCCAGAGAAAGGACAGCTGCTCCGTGCCCCCAGCCACTGAGTGATGTGGGGCCTGTGCGTGTCAAGGGGCCTCTGAAGGCAAATGTCGAAGACTGGCTGCTTCCTGCGAGCCCACGATGGGCTCTGACTTTGTTTGAAGTTGATATGTGTTAGATTTCTTCCTAAGATATTTTTAGAGTTAAAGGCCTGCCTATTCAAAATATAATTTCTGATAACAGTGCTTTTTTTAAATTTGGTGGAAATTTCCCAAAGCATGCTTCCTTTAATCAGTGATGTATTTTTAGTGCTTATTGTTCTATGTGAAATCTTGTCTTTTTTTTTTTTTCAACACAGCCTTATTATGGCTTTAAAAGGAGCACTTAAGCACAGCAGCTACCTCCGTTCATAAAAAGCCCCCGCGTTCCCACAGTCTCTCTAAGGGATAGGGTGATTAGCCAGCCTTCCCGGAGCAAGGATTCCCAGCACCGTGGCCGAGGTCTGAGCGGGTCAGAGCATCGTGGCCTCTGAGCCTCGTGAGGGCGAGTGAGTCTCAGCCTCACAGGCCTCCTCACCTGTGGCGGGTGTGGTCTGGCCGTGCACCTCCTAGACCTGCCCCCGGGACGCCCTGAGACGGGGGACCAGAGTTCAGCTCTGGGTCCTTGGGCAACCTTGCGTCTCCAGCGTGATTTCTCTCTGGCAAAGTCGGCTGACAATGCCATCAGCATCCTCTCTGTTCTCAGGAGGCCTCCTGTTCTGTAACCTGCTCGTCACATCCAGATTCTCACTGTGGCATTTTAGACACATGACCTGCTCTCTTGTGGTATTAGACTTCCACCAATATTGGACGTCGGACTCAGTTTTAAAGAATTGATTTGATTGTAGGCATCCCCTGATTGACCTTCTGCCTATTTTGTCAGAGATCAGATTAAATGTCCCAACTCTAGTCCTCACCACAGCAAAAAAGTCACCTCTGCATCTACTGTCAGGACTACTGTGCTGCACAACTGCAAGGGAGCCACTTCCACATGGGATGGGGTTGTACAGTGCACGACCTGTGCAACTGTACCCAGCGAGCCGGGTGGTGGTGTGGGGATTTAATGCCTGGACAGTCCTAAGGGTGTCCACCAGGGGAAAGGGGATGGGAAGGAACGTGGAATGGCATTAGTATAGTGCCTGGAAGCGCCTTCCAGGTGTCTTCGTGGCTGTTCTGCGAGCCTGAGGAGACTGGAGTGACACCTCCTCCTGCCTCTGCTGCGCCTTGGTGTCCTGTGATTCCCACTCAGCTGCAGCAGCACCAGTGGCCTCCCTCGGCCTGAAGAGGGAGAGGAGTCAAGAGTTGATGTTCTTGGTTCTGTTCCACTTCCTTTGGCTTTTCCATCACCCTGACCCTCCTCATACTCCCTCTTCTCTCCCTTTTATCTTTTTTTCTCTCAACCCTGTTTTAATCAGACTCCTTGTCCAGAGTGTAATTCTTAAGGGGAAGTAGGCATCTACTCATTTCCCAGATGGCCATGGGGCTGTCATGCCTAGGGGATGGGGGGTGCTGACTTCCCATGGAGACTAGCGATGCTCTGCTGTAAGGGGAGGGGCCGATGCCCTGCGGGGTCAGGTGGCCTGGGCTCTCTCTCGTGGACACAGCTCCTTAGGCTCAGAAGAGCACCCTCCCTGACTGAGCCCTGACCCCTGACCCTATGCTCCTGCACCATGGTCCCTCCTTGTAGAGTTTCCCATCTTTGCATAGAGGCTTTGCGCCATCTTCACTGAGGTCACAGGATAGCAGTCACCGGCCCTGGGGCGGCCATGCAGGGCGGGCCTTGGCCACGAGGAAGCCAGGAGCAGAGTGAGTGGCAGAGCTGGGCCAGCCTGGCAGGCGGCATGTGGTCAGAGGCTATGGACCCTGCCGGAGAGCTGGAGGCCTGGAGACAGTGGGAGGGGAGCCCCAGGGCCTCCTTGCTGGCTTCTTGACTCCCACTTTTCTCAGATACCGATGGGGCCCTGGCCTCTGCAGTTGTCCCTGCCTGTAACATGAGCTGTGGCCTCCTTTGTCCTTGAACCTTCAAAAAGGTGGGGGACAGGATTCTCATTTCCTAGCAAATGTTCTAGGTGACCGCTAAGTGCACACTGTCTCAGGGCCCTGGGTCTCATCTCCGCCAGGACAAGGTGATGAGTGTGTATATATCGCTCCCCCCTACTCAGGTAGGCTTCCTAGAAGCAGCACCAACAGCTCTTTGGCCCAGGAGTCCCCTCTGTGTCAGGGAGGCCAGCACCTGTAGGTCAGAGCAGGGGAGGGCCGAGCGGCGGGGACGCGGGCCTGAAGCCCCCCGCTGCCCCTCCTGTGCTTGCAGGGAGCGGTGGTGCCACATGACCCAGGAGGAGCGGGACGACAGCCTGCGGTTCAACGAGAACATCACCTTCGGGCAGCTGGGGTGAGTGCTACCACCCTGGGACGAGAAAGCAGGGCAGGCGGGGCTGGGTGCTGATACTGAGGCCCAGACTCAGTAAGGAGGGGCCGCCGGGTAAGATGCTCCTGGCGGGGGCTCCACTGGGGGAGTGCCACCCTTATGATGTCACATGCCCCTGACTCAGGGTTGTTACCACCATGAGTTCTTAAATGTCTCAGAAGCACACTATTCACTCCATTTGGCCTCCACACCGTTTCACGGTGAGCGAAGCTGGCTGGCTGAGGAGGCGATTTAGTTTTTCCTTCTTTCTAATGATTCCTGGCAGGCTGCTTATTGGGCCCCAGCTCCCTTCCCTCCCCCTCGCCCCCCGCCGCCCCGGGAGGTGGGAGGGGTGCCAGCTCATGGCCATGTTCCCCCAGCACGTTTACGCACAACATGCTGGCGTTCGGGCTGAACAAGAAGCTGTGCAATGACTTTCTGAAGAAGCAGGCGGTGATCGGCAACCTGGATGAGGGTGAGTGCCGGCCAGGCCGGCGGAGCTGGGGGTTCAGGAGCCAAGTGGGCTGCACGTGGGATCCCCGTCCCAATCAGAGAATTATCCCTACTTTACTTAGAAATGGGACGTTAAATGTTCCTGCCTGCCTAAGTGCGTGGGACACTTGTCCTTCGGTTTGGAAACCCAGTTCTGCTAAGTAGGAGTTGGTGGGGGGCGGGGGAGGGTTCTGCCCAGTCAGTGCTTAATGACAGGGTCCAAGTAAAGATGTAACTTGGCACTCAGACTCTGACCTAGAAAATGGACAGACTCTGGCCCCGAGTTGCCCTCCTTCTAAGTGACCAGCGTATGACCTACCTTGATTTCTTGAACCACACTGCCCTGGGAGGTCTGGGGGCGGGGAGGGGCAGAGGTCCTGAGGTTGGTTTTTCTAGAATCTCTGACTTCTGTAATGAAAGGAGATGCACTGCTGATGCCAACTTCCCTGATAAACAGCTGGCCTTTCTGCATCATCCCACATGATGGGTACCAAATGCCTCTTCCTTGTCCCCCGAAAAGCCTTCCACTTAGACATGTATTTGGCTAGACCAGTATTGTCCAAAACTCCACCCTGCACCAAGTCAAAGAGGGCCAAGGACAGGCGGCCTCAGGAGGTGCCCTGGACAGCCTCACGGTGCTGTCACCAGCCCTGTCACCCAGCACAGGGCAGAGCACCGTGCCCCTACCACATAGCCCCCCAGGACCCAAGCCTGGCTCCTGTGACACGTTCCTCCGCCCACACCAGGCTGCTGGGCCTACTGGCCCACCCTCTGTAGCGTCATTTCTGTGGGAAGATGCAGCCTGGTTCCCAGGAGCCCACCTCCAGGCTGCGGACACACCTGCGGAAGCTTGCACTCACCGTGCCTGTGAGAAGACCCTGCCTGTCTGTGTCGCCCTCTCCCTCATAAGGAATAATGTTGTTTTCTCTTGCAGAGCAGTACAAGCTGCTGAGCGACCACATCGAGCAGATGGCTGCCGAGTAGGCCACAGGAGGTGGCCCGAGACTCCCCCAGAGGACTGCAGCTGGCTGTTACCCCCCCTGCATGACATCGGCAGCACCTACGCCGCCCTAGAAGTAGCGGTTAGAAGAATCTGGTTGCCCATCCTCCCCACCTCCCTCTGCCTGTGTCTGCTCCCCACCTGCGTGCCAAAGTGCCCCTGGGATTACACAGCTAAAACCGAGGTGACTGTCCATACCCTCGAGTGGCAGGCCTGCGACCTGGGACTGAGGGGGCACAGAAGGAAGGATGCTGGGTCCCAGGTGGGCACGTGTCCATCACAGCCTCCTGCTGAGAAGACGGGGAGTGTGGGAAGGTAGGGAAGGGCAGATGTGAGCTGGCATACATCAGTCCCACGCCAGTGACACGGGGCAATTGGGAGTGAGGATCTGGGCCCCTCCCTGCAGGGCGGGACTGGGTTCCTTCCACAGCCACGCAGAGAGGGGACGGCCTCTCAGTGTCAGTCTGGGCTGGTACTGGGTGCCCTTTCCGTGTGACAGGAAGCTCCAGGAGGAGAGAGACACCCTCTGTTTCAGGGCGGGAGAGAGACCGAGGCAGTGGACGGCTTTCTTGGCTGCAGAAGGCCCAGCCACAGTCGGGGTGTGGGCTTCCGGGGACGTCACGCTCCAAGTGGCTGTGTTGGACGTACGCGGCCCTCAGGTGTCTGTGTGAAGCGTCTGAGATGTTCTTGGTCAGCTGACCGCTTGCTTCTGGGGCAGAGAGACTTCCACCACTCACTCCCTGGGGCCATCTGTTCCATGATGAAGCCCAGAAAAGAGAATTTTCTTCAGCAGCTTCAAGACATCTGCCCTTTCTAAGCAAACAGTGCTGCTCTTTATTTTTAAAAGACAGAAAAATCTGTGTCAGTTACAGGCATCGTGGCTCAGGTGGCTTCTGGTGGGGACTGTGTGATTCGCAGGGTCAGGCCCTCCACCCCAGCAACCTGGGAAGTCTGCACCTTCCGCTGCCTGAGCCCTCAGGCTGCTTTCCCGAGGACTCTGCAGACACCCCCCTCACCGTCGCAGGTGCTGGGAACCAGGGGTCCTCCCTGCAGGTCTGTCCAGGCACAGCCACCTAGCCCGAGGGACTGCAGTCTGGCAGCAAGCCTCCAGCATGCTGGCTGCCCTGGCCAGCCCGGCTCCAGGGCGCTGGCCTTGCAAGGCCAGCGGGGCTCTGTCCTTCCTGCCCTGGCCGTCCATCCCGCGTTCTCGCTCCACCTCCTGTAGCATGACAAACATGTCTGAGACTCCGCCCTCCAGGCAGCACATCACAGGTCCCCTCATGGGGGATGCCTCCCTGGAACGTTGCAGAGAAGAGTGAGTGTTAGTTGAGCTGAGCAACGCACGTCCTGGTGATCTTAAGAGAGGCGATGGGAAACACTCGGGACTCGAGTGCACTGGTGTGAGATGTCCTGCCAGGAGTCAGGGAGTGGGGGCTTGGGCTCCAGGAGCCCTGCTGTGTTCATGATGGCATGCACACCCGTGTGTGCGTGTCTGTGTGTGTATGCTGGCAGTCTCTCTGGCCACATCACTAAACAAAGCACAGTCGTGTGGCTGGTTTGCCTGTCCTGTGTGGGGGTAGGTCACGCCAGCTGGAAACCGGCCCAGTGATCAGATATGTCTTTCCTGAATGCAGTTCAGAGAAATAACATCCAGCTTATGAGTGTGCAGGCCCTCCTCAAATGCCTCCTGGGGTGATGCTGCCCCTCCTAAGACGTTCAACAATCCCCTGATGCTCTGTGCCGCACCCTCATTGAAGTCAGGGCCATGCCCAGTGACCAGCTTGTCTGAGGCCCTCGAAGGGCCATCTCTCCACTGTGTGTCATTGGCTTTCTTAGTTTTTTCTTAGTGGTTAGTTGAAATGCATTAACATTTTATTCTAAGGTGCCCAAAAGACTTATCCTTGTATATATAAGATTTGTGTGGAAGTGTGATTCACTCTGATTTCTGGAGGAAGACAGTAGCTTCTGGGTCTTTCCAGGGGTTCTGGGGAGTGGAGGGCTCTTTATCCCGGGTGGGGCAGGAGGACCCACGCAAACCAGGAAGGAAATGCAGCTTTGACTTCTCCAGGCTTTTCCAAGCACTTTCACTTCAGGATGATCCTGAGACCTTTTTCTTTTTTCCGTATAGGTCTCTTGCAATAGCAGTTGAAGGTAGAAACAAGGGTGGCTTTGGGTCTTTTCCCTTCCCCTTCATATATTAATAGGTCTCACTCCTGAGAGTAAGTCTGACCCCAAAACCGCTGCCTGAAACACTAAGCCCCATGAGGGGACACCACCAGAGACCACAGGCCTCACGGAGTGGCCGACGTCAAGGTGACTGGGAGGCTACTCTGCTGTCTCCTCTTGGTGACTGTCTTTGTCTGAGCATGTCACCTCAGGGTGTCTGGCCAGTATCACCCGGAGGAGGCACAGTGTCCCTAGCAGAAGCCGGCTGCTTGCCTCGCTGACACTTCCTCTCTTTGTCTTGATCTTCCCTGTGAGGCCCGGCCAGAACAGATAGCCCCAGGCGGGTGCTCAGAGGTGCCAGCGTGTGCAGAAGTCTCACCCACCACATGCCCAGGAGGCTCTGCTGAAAGTGCTCTCCTGGCCCTTCCTGTACACTCAGGGACTTCCTGTAAACTTAGGCTCAGGGCAGGAAGCATCGGGTCACATCCACAGGAGAGTTTCCCATCCCAGCATGTTCAGTGTTCCAAGCCGGAGCTTCAAAGGCCTGCGTTAGCAATGACATGGCGGGTCTCCTGCTGTCTGCCCTTCAGGGCTCTGTGAATGCAATGAGCCCAAATAGCTGATTCTCCCAAGTGAAAAGTACCCTGCTTTGCAAACAGGATGCTGTTGAGATGTGGCTTTGTTGTGTCTTCAGCCTTTGTTAAGAGTTCTAGCAATATTGATAGGTGTTTAAGAGGGACATGCTAACATTCAGATTGTATCTGCTGTGCGTGCATGTTTAACCAAAGGCAGGAGAACCAAGTTCTTATACTGTAAGTTATTTGTACAGTGAAATGAAGTAGACCGTGATTTTCCTATTGCCAAAAAAAAAAAAAAAAAACCAACCAGGCCAAGGAGCTCTTAAATTACCAAAAGAAGGACTAGAAAGAGAGTTCAATTTCTGAGATTTGTGCTCCAGTGAAACCTCGGAGGGTCAAGGTCACAGGTGAGCCCACGCTGGGTCAAGGATGGAGACCCAAGGATGGAGTTCGAGACGCCGCCTGACCTCTTTCTCCTTCCCGGAGCCCGTGCTCACCTGTCCCTCCCCAGTTAGATGGTGACGTCCACTGCCGTGGAGAGAAGGTGGCAGCCTTGAGGTGTGTTTTTCTGCAGGCTGTTTTAAGTGGGTTAATTTATCAGCCAGAGCAGTGTATCCCAGTCTCCTGATGTGAGAAAAAGATGTGTTCACACCACAAAGGAGTTTGTCAGAGGTTTTGTTGAACCCAGGTGACCACAACCAGAAGTCAGGGCCGCAGCTTTGAGCCTGACCTTCCTGGGTTTCACTGCACCCTGACTGATTGGCTTTTCAGTTAGGGAGCATCCGGCAGGCCCGTGTGTGTGGTCAGATAAGCTGTGTGGCCAAATTACCTACAACTTGAGACAGCTGGGAAGCCAGGGGGCGGAGTCATTTGCCAGAGGAGTGGGGAGACTGGGAAGGGGAAGGGGAAGGGCCCTGCAGCAGCCTCGGGGGAGGGGGCAGCAGCTGGGCCATCCCAGGCTGGTCACCCCATTGGCTACTCACTTCTTCAGCCAGGGACAGAGCTGCGGGTTTGGGGGTCCACTGCCCCAGGGTTGTTCTTGTTCCCCCGCCCAGAGCCCTTTAATTCCCTTGAGCCGTGCCACAGTACCTCCCTGTGGCCATGTGGCCAGGAGCAGGGCTGTGAGGGTTATCCAGAGAGCAGACATGGGGAGCATTTCCAGATGGTTCCCATCCAGGGGTACCTATCCAGGAGCGTCAAGATGCTCCTCATGGCTCCCCAGGCCTGTTCTGCTGCTGTCTCCCCGCTGTCCCTCCCCAAGCAAGCGCCTCAGACACGGTCTGCCTTGTCCCTAGGTGGCCTGGCTCTGGCCTGTGTCCCCAAGTCGGCTGATCAGTCTGAGCTTGAGACGAGTGGAAAGCTGGGGAGAGGACCCTCCCCTTGGCTGTGTCCCCAGGATTCAAGGGGGCCCTGCTCCTGTTGTAGAGTTCTTAGTTAGAATGGTCTGGGTTTTCTGTGTTCCCATCACTTCTCACAGGATCTCTGTGCAGGAGGGGTGACCTGCATCCTGACATGTCCTGCAGGGTCAGACCAGGGTGCTGTCTCTCATCACCCTCCTGAGTGGTGTGCTGAGCTCGGAGGAGGGCTCCTGGTGATGCCCCTTGGAGCCTTAGCGGGGCTACATCTGTCCTCTCCTTGGTCCAGGATGATACGCTTGTGGAAACAGAAGTGCTCAATGGGCTTTGTTCCAATGCACGGGCCCCAGATGAGGGCCCTGGTCTGTCCCTGTGCTGGAGGCTTGGGAGTCCCATGGACACCTTGAGAAGGACAGGCCAACCGAAGGAGATGCTCACACTCAGATGGCAGGCCCTTCGCCTTAAAATGTGTAGGTGAGAGAGCTTCGTGGCCCTAACCATGGCCTCTGGGCTGCAGAAGGGTCTCCCGCGTGCTTTCCCTGTTTCTCTCGCGCCCGTTGGTCTTGGACCCAAACATCCCATTGGCCACTTCCACACATTGCCCTTAGTGACCCAGAAATCAGGGTCAGTGATTCGAGTGTGTTATATGTATGGTTTCCCAGTTTTATATCCCATGAGGTTGCGTTCTACAAACTGTGTTTTCAGGTGGAGAAAGTTTCAAGATTGAGCTTTGAAAACAGCGCTAAAATCAAAGCTGTTTCCTGTGAAGAAAAAAAAAAAGTCCATATATTGCACCTCAGATTGTCAAAAGGTGGAAACTGAAATAAATTATCTCTAAAAAGGAAGTCAGTCTGTTGATGTTGAATTTTTGTTCTCACATACCCATGAGCACCTTTTAAAAATGGAATTTGCAATCTTGTCACTGACAGCAGTGGCTTTTCAGAAGAAAACACTTTTTTCTGGGGTCAAATAGTCGTTCTCCCCATTTAGGTCGAGCAGCTGAGTATCATACAGACGTGTGTGTGTCTCGTGGGAAGGGTAATGGGCGGAAGCAGTGTTCACTGCGTTGCCGCCAGGCATGCGTGAGTGAATAGAGGAGCCTCGGCCCCCGGGATGCCTCCACCCGCTTCCAGCTGGCATTGGTCTTGCCTTTGAGCCCCAGCTGCCTCACTGTTTGCCTCTGGGGCTGAAGGGCTATGGGTACCGCTCCTGCCTGACAGCAGCAGGACACCTTCATGTCGGTTCTTACAGCTCGGTTCAACAGGCATGTTTGGTGAAGTGGTCAACTTTCTCTCTGATTATAAGAGACCCTGAAAGTTATGCTCCTGCCCTTGCTCACCCCTCCTCCCACCTCCTGGGCCCAAAGGAGGGAAGCTAGGAATTTTATTCTCATAGGAGAGAGCCCATGAAGCTTGTCCAATGCCCAACTCTGGAATTAGGAACGATTGGTCTTTTCCGGGCATACTGGGGCCAGAAGGGGAGGGGAGAGGCCCCTTATACCATCAATTTACCTTTAATGAGCTCACACCATGTACCAGGTACCACCAGGCTCCAGGACCACAAGATGAACAAGCAAAGTCATTTTCCTTCAGGAACTCTAAGTGGGGTTGAGACAGCTGAGGTTAAAAAAGGTGCATTTGTGTGTGTGTGTGTGTGTCTGTGTGTGCACGTGCACACACAGAATATAAAAGTATGAGATAACATGTAAAGTGTGATGTTATATACAACTGATAAGATATTTTATAAATCATGTAATGCAGGAAATACAGAATGTTTTGGTTATTTTTGGAGTGGGTATCAAGGTGGGCTTCCCCAAGGAGGTGTCCTGAAGCTGGATTTGGGGTAATAAAAGTCACTAGTGAGGATGTTAATCCTGTGGTGATCTCATGAGGAGGGTTTTAGTTTTTTTTTTAAATTAAACTTTAATTGAAATATAGTTAATTTGCAATGTGTTTCAGGCATATAGCAAGGTAAGTCAGTTATACATATGTGTATAAAATAAGTTCATCTGTATCATATTTTAGATCCCACATATGTGATATCATATATTTGTCTTTGTCTGACTTCACTTCACATAGTATGATAACTTCTAGTTCCATCCATATTGCCATACAAATGGCATTTCATTCCTTGTTATGGCTGAATAATATTCCACTGTGTAAAATGTGATGATATATAATATATAATACAATCGATGATATGTGTACCACATCTTTATCCATTTCTCTGTCGACGGACCTTTAGAGTGTTTCCTTGACTTGGCTGCTGCGAGCAGTCCTGCTGGGGTAGGGATGCGTGTACCTTCTGCGGTTTTTGGTCATGCTGGGTCTTAGTTGCTGTGCGCAGCACTTCTCTAGCTGCAGTGTGTGGTAAAGAGTCCTGCGGTAAAGAGGGGGCTACTCCTCCCTGAGGTGTGTGGGCTTCTTACTGCAGTGGCTTCTCCTGTTGTGGAGCTTGGATGCTAGGGCGCCAGCTCCGTAGTTGTGGAGCACAGGCTTAGTTGCTTCGTGGCATCTGGAATATTCCAGGGATTGAACCCATGTCCCTTGCATTGGCAGGTGGATTCTTAACCACTGTACCACCAGGGGGTCCCCACATATATCTTTTTGAAGTAGAGTTTTGTCTGGGTATATGCCCAGGAGTGGGATTGCTGGATCTTTTGGTAGCTCTACTTTTAGTTTTTTGAGGCACTCCAAATTGTTTGCCACAGTGGGTGCACCAGCTTACATTCCCACCCTTTTCTTCACACCCACAAGGAAGGTTTATTTTTCCCACTTT
Organism: Bos grunniens; assembly: GCF_055505025.1. Taxonomy (NCBI): domain Eukaryota; kingdom Metazoa; phylum Chordata; class Mammalia; order Artiodactyla; family Bovidae; genus Bos; species Bos grunniens. The sequence continues at coordinate 11,325,989 of NC_141182.1, forward strand.
GCTGACAAGGCGCTTGTGGTACCCCTATGGGGAATCGAATCAGCAGAGCCAAGCGTCTCTCCCGAGAGACTGCAGGATGTCCTCTCCCCAGCAGAGGTCTCCAGGAGGCAGCAGGAGGTATGCTAAGCCCTGAGTGATCCAGCGCTCAGATGACCCCCCCGCACTATGAGGGGTCTTCTCCCCAAATGTACATACCCGGAGGGCTCTGGCAGGTAGCCAGCCGAGTCTGTGGACCTCACCCCACCCTCTACTTTGGTGATATGTCCCTGGTCCCAAGGATACACAGCCCACAGCCACCCTCCCTCCCTTTGTCTTTAAAAACTCTCCTCTGAAAGCCATGGGGAGTTCAGGTCTTTTGAGCACCAGCTGCCCAGGACTCTGCCAAGCACCTGCAGTAAGTACTTCACTTTCCTTCACCACCGCCTGGTGTCAGTAAAGTGACTTTACCGCACACAGGCAAGTGAACCTGAGTTTGGTTCGGTAACACCAAACTCTCAACATTAACACAGGCTTAAACACGCTGGAGCCCTGGTCATAAGACAGGAAATGAGACCCAGTACAAGTTAGGGTGAGAGGCAGCCATGTTTACTGAGCACCTGCTGGGCACCTTGGTCCCCAGGGCAGCCTGTGAGCCAAGGGATATGATCCCTGTCGTACAGATGAGGAAACCGGGACTCAGAAAACATGTGACTCGCACACGGCAGAGCCTGTGAGGGTCCAGTGTGAGCCCCATCTCCTGACTGGGGAGTTCTTGTCCTATTGATGGAGCCTCTGTGCCTGTCCCCTGAGGTCCTCCACGGGGTCCTCCTCAGCAGAGTCATCCTCACTCACTGCTTCTTTTCTCTGGCTCCGTATGGTGCTCTGAGCACTCTTAATAAGAATAACAGTAACAACAATAATAAAATCATCATCACAGCAACAATAGCAGTAATAATAATAATGGTGACAAGTATTATTTACTAAGTGCTTCAGGTAGATGTGTTCACCTAATACCACAACCCTCTGAAGGGTTACTATCATTAGCCCCACTTTGCAAGTGAGGGATCTAAGGCACAGAGAGGTTAAGGAACTTTCCCAGGGTCACACAGCTTGGGAGCAGTGCATTTGGACCCAGGCAGTCTGGCTTGGGACCATACTTCCTCCACTGCCTTTGGAGAGAATTATTCAGAAAGCATGAGACACCCCTTGTCCCCGCACTGTGGTTCCCTGAGTTTGCTTCAGGATGGTCCAGGTCAGACTCAGGGCCACCCTCCCACCCCCGCAAGCAGCACCTCCTTCTCAGACCTGAATTCTCAGCCGGCCTCTGGTCTCTAGTCACTTCACCTTGTCACAGGTTTCACACCCCACCCAGTACTCACCTGGGCAAGAGACCATGGGAGAGCTGGGGACAGGGTGGTATCCATGAGTGGTGGCCGAGCATCGTAACGCCCATAAACTCCATGCATCTTGGCTCTAAAATCCTGTCAGGAGGGTTGGATCTGGTCAGGGAACAAAGTGGTGGGAGCGGGAAGGAAAGACGGCAGAACCAAAAGGCTGGTGCAGAGGTCACTGCTAGGACGTCCACCTGCACCAGGTCCATCTGGGAGCCATATGATCTGCAGCAGACTGGTATTAGTGGGTATTATCATCACATTTTACAGATGGGAAAACTGAGGCTCAGAGAGGCTATGTAACAAGTCCATAGTTCCACAGGAAGATTAGAGATCACACTCCCCCCATCACCAAAATAGAGATGAGTGAAGGCATCAGAGCCAGGCCAATCTTCACTGACCCTCCTATGATGGTTTTTAAGCTCATCCACAAATTCTTTGACTTCTCCCATCAGGAGCTGGACTACAATTTTCCTCCCCTTGAATATGGCCTTAGTGACACACTTCTAAGAAACAGAATGTGGCAGACCTGTCATAAAAGCGACACAGTATCCACTTGGCTCTGTCTCTGATACTCACCCTTGGATCAGCCACCATGATGTGAGGAAGCCTATGGCCTATGGAGGGGCCATGGGCAGTTATTTGGTCACAGACCCCACTGCAGACCACACAGGGTGGGCCTTGTAGGGGTACAGCTCATGCACTATTCCAAGGTTCCCAGCTTGGAAGGACTCGGCTATCTTGGAAGTCTTAATGATTACTGAACAAAGGGCCAGTGTCTTCATTTTGCCCTGAACTTTGTGAATCATGTCCTGGACCCAGATGACAGCCACACATGAGCCAGAAAGCCTTTGAAACCACTCCAGCCCCAGCTACAGAGTGGCAGAGAGACCCAAGTGATGACAACCCAGCTGAACCCGCCAACCCTAGAACCACAGAAGATAATCGTGGAAGACAATCGCTGCGCTGCTTTGACCACGAGGCATGGCACGGGATGTTGTAGATAACTCAGAAGGCTAATGTTAGATCTTAATTACATCAGATAAGGACCATAAGCACTTAGTCTACATGCAAAGCACAGCAGGCATCAGCCTGGAGATGCTTTTTGCTGTTGTTGTTTCATTTGTTTTTAAGCACCCAGGTGATGGTGATACGAATAGTCCATAAAGATGGTGTTGGGGAAATTTTCCACCTCTGGTTCTGTGCCCAGGGGCAGATATTTTAAAAAGTTCATTAAAACAAGCCTTCAAAGTTCGAGAAATTACAAAATGTTGCCAACAAAAACTGATTCTATCAAGACAAAACCAACTACTCGGCCACAAAAGAACTAAATAATGCCATTTGCAGCAACATGGATGCAACTAGAGATTATCATACCAAGTGAAGTAAACCAGAAAGAGAAAGACAAATACCATATGATATCACTTCTTTGTGGAATCTAAAATATGGCGCAAATGAACCTATCCACAAAACAGAAACAGACTCACAGACATAGAGATCAGACTGGTTGCCAAGGGAGAGTGGGAGGGGGGAGGGATGAATGGGGAGTCTGGGGTTAGCAGAGGCAGATTATTATATATAGCATAGATAAACAACAAGGCCCTACTGATAGCACTGGGAACTGTATCCAATCTCCTGGGATAAACCAAAAGGGAAAAGAGTATTTTTAAAAAAGAACGTATGTGTGTGTACATCTGAGTCACTTTGCTGTACAGCAGAGATTGGCACAACATTGTAAATCAACTATACTTCAATAAAAAAAAGACAAAAACAACCCCCAATTCAGCCATAAATAGGAGATGGGGTGTCTGTGACCCACCTCCAGGTCTTTCTCCAGGTCATAGCTCTCCAGAGTCTGGAAGGCACTGGAATACACCTCCACTGCTTTGGCATGGAAGACCATCTCAATGGTCACAAAGTCAGAAAAAATCTTCTGTGGGGAGAGAAACCCAGATCACGTAAGTAACACTGTCAGAGGGACTGTTCTGGGCTCACCTCAGATGTGGACCAACCAGGGGACAAGTCCTAGGTGGGGAATTTCAATACATTATTTCGAATTATTTTTGTTTGAACTGTTAATGCATTCCCATGGTTCAAAAATTGCACAGGGGTTGTTCAAGAAATGTGTGAGGTCTTGTGAACTTTCTGAAGGGTGTCGTTTTCTCAGCTCTTGTCCAGCTGGGCTTCCTCACTCGGCCCTTGTTTCTCTATCTCCAAGGATTGGTGTTTGCAAATTGACAGCTACAAACTTGCAGCCTCTGTCACCCACAGACTGGAAGTGGGCCTTACAGGATGGGGAGGGGGTGCTGCTGGTAAGACACTGCCAGGCCCACTGGCCCCACAACCTGATGCCCCACTTTGTCAACATGTTATTAGTGATAAAGAGTTTTGCTTCTCTAGATCAGATGGTTCAGCTTGGCTCAGTAAACTCTCACAGAGGGGGTGCTGATGGTAAGACACTGCCAGGCCCACTGGCCCCACAACCTGATGCCCCACTTTGTCAACATGTTATTAGTGATAAAGAGTTTTGCTTCTCTAGATCAGATGGTTCAGCTTGGTTCAGTAAACTCTCACAGAGCTCCTGCTGCGTTGCTGGCTCTGGTGGGGGCTCCTCCTCTGTGCAGATAAGCTCCTACTACATGTCATGTCCAGCACAGTCTCTTATTGTGTCTCAGGCGCCAGTGGGGGTTTCTGCTGTGCCATGAACCCAGCACAAGCACCTACTGTGCACCAGACCCGAGAGGAGGCATCTACTGTGTGTCAGGCCCCTCCTACATGCTGTGTTCAGTACAAGTTCCCACTGTGAGGGAAGCATCATCAGGGCACATGCTTGGTATAGGCCGGAACTCTGCAGTTTGGGAACTCTCCTCTTCCGGTCACAGGGGAAGCACCTGGGGGAGGCGGGCCAGAGAAAGCCGCAAAGCCACCTGGGAGAAGGCGGAGGGCCAGCGAGGGCCACAAAGCCACCTGGGAGAAGAAAGGCCTGGGGAGGCAAAGAGCGGGCTGGAAATCCCTGCTTCCCGCCTCCTTCCCTCGTGCCCTGCCGGAGGCAGTGCTGGCGGTCAGGCGAGGCCTCCTCCTGCCCTTCACTGGCGCTTGGCCCCGAGGGAATGACGTTCCCTCTCAAACCTCAGTTTCTTCGTCAGCACGGGAGGGACAGGAGTGGTCCCAGTCACAGAGACCTGTGAGAGGTTCTGTCAGGGCCGCGGCCCTCGACCCGTGGGCGCCTCGTCGACGCCGGCGCCACCTGGGGGCCTGTCAGGGATGCAGATTCCCGGTCCACCGGGGCCCACTGGCTGCGACCCCGAGACGGGCCCGTCGGCAGCGTTTTAAGGAGCCCTCCAGGAGATTTCTGACGCCCGCTCGGGTAAGCGAACCCCCCTGCTTGGAAGCGGGGCTTCTGTTCTCTCGGCGTCAGAGTTCATTTGTAAATATTTCATTAGAAGTGTGACGTAAAACCGACAGAATGGTATTGATTATTTCCAGTTCTGGAAAATTTGTTGGTTCGGGGAAGTGTCTTACAGATGGAATCCCCCAGATGTGAAGGACGCCCGCGTCGCCCCGCGCGCTTTGCTGGCCTCTGACCGTGGAGAAACGTGTGCGCCTGCGCCCGCCGCGGCCGCATCAGGTATTGAAAAGCGGCGTGCTGATGGTTTTAGGTTCTGCCTGCAACGCGCATGCTTGAGCAGTCCTCATTAGTGCTTCACTCGCTTCATTCGTTCGTTCTTTCATTCATTTCCCAAACGTTTACGAGTACTCGCCGAGTGCCCTGCCCTGGAGCTGGTGGTGCCCAGGACCCAGGAGGGGCCCTGGCAGGCAGGGCTCCTGCCTGTATGGGAGGCAGGCATGGAATGGCAAGTTCTCCCAGACATTTCCACCACCCCATCAGGGCTCCGCATGATCTGTCTCCCTCAACGTGTCATCCCTGTCAGGACAGGGCCCCTCTTGGCTGGCTGTGGTGTCCCAGCCTCAAGCATAGTGCCTGGCACATAGTGCGTATTCAACATGTGTTAGGTTCACCAGTGAATTAAAGATACAATGAACGCAGCCTCAGGGATAACTGTGCTGCCCCCCGCCCAGGCCAGGGGGGGATCGGTGTGTGTTAACAGTTGATCGGACCAGGTCTAGGGTGTAGGTGAGTTTCTCTGAAGGACAAGGAGGTGTGGGCTCGATGCAGAGTAATGCCAGAGCTCCTCGGTGGAGGACACAGCCTGTGCAAAGGCCCTGAGTTATGAAAGGCCTTGGTGCAGGTGGGCTTGGAGTGGTGTGTCCAAGATGAGGCTGGACGTCTGGACTGGGGTTTTTGGGACCTTGGGAAGATTTCAGCTTTTCTTCTTGGAACAAGGGAAGCACAGAACGGTGTTAAACCCGTACCAGTGACCAATCAGAGCTGCCTTTTGTGAGATTCCTATGGCTGCAATTTGGAAAATGGATTAAAGGAGGGGCCAGGAGTGGGTGCAGGGGCCTCTGTGACCATCTTGCCCTTAAAGATCCTCACTCCCTGGGGCCTCTGGTAAGAGCTGGGGTGCTGGACCTTTCTGGGTGGGGTCTCGGTGGAAGGAGGAATGCTATGTGTGACTGCGGCTTTACGGAGGAAAGGAGGCAGTCAGGGTGAGCCCTGAGGGCCCTGTGTGGAAAGGCAGAGGCCTGGAAGAGACAGACTGCCCAATTCTCCTGGCAGGCAGGGAGCCAGCCGGGTGTGAGAGGCAAGGCTGCCAGTGCTGGCTTCCGGGCAGACAGCTGTGCAGGACAGCTGCCCAAGCAGCCGGCCTCTTACCGCCCACGGCAGGATGAAGCCAGGATTTACTGTTCTGGGAGTCAGGGCCCTGAGAATTGGGCGGGCACAAGGTCACACACACACTGTCACAGGGAACACATGTGTATTCACACAGGTGCAGACACAAATGCACAGACATACATGAGCAAACACACCAAAGTTCACACATGAAACAGCCCGAGGACTTCTGACCAGGGACCGATCACCCCTACCTGAATGTCCTTTAGCTTCTGCTTCTGGAAGGTGTCCACTGTCTCCTCCAGCTGGTGGGAGGTGCGGCTGGCATCCACTGAGGCCCTCTGCACGCTGGTCTCTGCCTGGCCCCAGAGATAGAAGGTGTCATGGGGACTCCATTCTGGATCATTCTCTGTTCCTTTGCCCTACTTTTGGGCCAGCTGTCCTGTGTAATGGGCACCTCTTGCCAATTTGGTCATCGAAGGAATGGCCAAGTAGGACCACAGCAAAAGGGGCAGTTGCCACTTGGACAGACCCACTTAGCTGTGTGACCTCAGTCAAGTGGCTTAACCTCCCAGAGTCTCAATGTACTTGCCTGCAAACATGGGTCAGTAATAAGGCTTGCTTTGCGGGATTGTTCCAAGAATGAAAGAGTGGGTGCAGCTGAGCTATTACTCTAACTATAACCTGTTAGGTACTCCACTGCTGCTGCTGCTGCTAAGTCGCGTCAGTCGTGTCCGACTCTGTGCGACCCCAGAGACGGCAGCCCACCAGCCTCCCCGTCCCTGGGATTCTCCAGGCAAGAACACTGGAGTGGGTCGCCACCTCCTTCTCCAATGCATGAAAGTGAAGTCGTTCAGTCGTGTCCGACTCTGTGCGACCCCATAGACTGCAGCCCACCAGGCCTCCCCGTCCCTGGGATTCTCCAGGCAAGAACACTGGAGTGGGGTGCCATTGCCTTCTCCGTAGGTACTCCACATTTGCTGATAATTAATTCCTATATGTGGAACGATTTTAGTTGATTACTTTATTGGTTGCTTTGATTTAATCTCTATGGCCTGACTCCATGGCAGGCCTGGCACGTGAAGGAACACACAGAGGTGAGTTGGGGTTGGCCCCTTAGCTCTCTGTGACCTTGGGCAAGTCACTTTTCTCCATTTTCTCATCTACAAGTGCCTGCCTTCTACAAGCAGTAAGTAGGTAACCCCAAGGAAGCAGGCTGTGGTGAGGATTGACTCCTCGACTTGCCTGAATAGCATTGCTGATGGGACAGAACCCAGGTCTCCCAAGTCCCAACCAATGGCTTTCCCAAGACCTTTGATCCTCCCATCCTGAGCCCAGGGCCCTGCACACACCTGTCCGGGTAGAGCTCACCTTGCCATTTTGTGAGTCTATTCATTACCTGCATGTGAGCTTGCCTTCCTCACACAGATTTGTGACGCTCACCTGAGACTGAGAATGGTTTTGTTAGGGATCCAGGTTAACCAGCATCCCCTGGGGTGGCCCACGCAGCCCCCACCCAGAGGGTGCAGTGACATACTGCCCCGACCCCCCACCCCCAGCCCCTGCCTCGGGAGGGATACGATGGTCTGTCTATCCGAAGGGGATTTCTGCTTCAGTTTCTCCAGTTTTTCCAGTTGTTTGATTTCATTGTTCCGGACACTTTTGAATTTCTTGATCTCAGCCTAAGGAAGAGGAGGGTGGTTTCCCGAGGCCCCAGCCCAGCCAGTGTCTCCCTCCCTGTGGCCCACCCCGCAGGGAGTAGGGGCCCACCCCGCAGCGCCTTGCCCTTGCTCACCCGGGTCTGCTTTATTTGCACCCCGTAGAGCTTCAGGGGGTTGACGACCTTGGTCTCCAGCCTCTCTACCTGGGGGCACGTAAACACACACACAGTCAGAACAGGTGGAGCCAGAGAGATGCTGAGAGGCTGTGTGGTCCCTGGCCTGCATTTATAGTGCTCTGACTGCATACCCAGGACTGTACATTGGGCTATCCCCCAGCCTTGGGGTTGCGAGCACCAGCCTGGGCTCAGAGCTGTGCCTCCCAAGAGCACAGTCACACATTTCCTCTTGATGAGCCCGTTTCCTGGCCTGTAAAATGGGTATAAGGAGTGTACCCGCCCAGGGTTTCTTAGCAACTGGGTGGGACGCAGTGCATTTTATTTCTCCAGACTGCCTTAAGTTGTCACCAGGGAGGCTGACAGAGTCACCTGGAACACAAACTAGCAGAGAACCCAGAGTGGACCACGCTGGGAAGCCCCAGGGACTGGCAGGGTGGGTGAGGGGACACTTCACGCCCCTGGGTCAGTGTCTGTGTGCAAGCCCAACGCTTGACACTTAAGTGAACATTATCGGTAATAGTAACAGTCCAGTTAAAGCTGGCGTGGATTAAGTGCTTACCCTGTGGATGTCACACTAAGCAGGCATAGGGGTCCCTCCAAGGCTTTTCTTATAACCCTGATCGCCAGCCACCCCCTCTCCAGAGGTTCTGACTCAGCACATCCAGGGCATTGCCCCCAAATATGCCTTTCTAATAAGATCTGAGTCTGGCTTGACAGATGGGCCAGGGGATCTGGAATCCCTACCCAACCCCTTCCTCCTCCTCCATCAAGGCTTGTGGCTCTTCTAAATGCAAATCTAAAAAAAAATAATAATTTCCCCAAATGCCAAAAGGGAAAGGAACATTTTCCCCTCCCTTTCTGTACAGCAATTCTTTGGAAAAACTTGGCAGTTACAGATCCTTTCTCTGTCCCTTTGAGATGGATGTAAACCTTTTAAAAGCTAAAGAAGCCTCTGGCTGGTTTTATAACCAGGCCAGGCCAGTCATCTCTGAACTGTAAACATCAGGAGGACAGTGTCTCCAGGAAGTTTGCCTGGCACCTGGCTCCAGGCCGTACCTACCTGTTTGTTAGAAAGAGGTTTTAGTTTGCTCTGGATAAAGATGATTGGCCAGCCCAGTTGGCCCCCTAATCACCGGGTGGAATTAGGAAGTCCTCTGTGACAGAGGCACTGTCCCCTTCCCTGTTCTCAGGGCATCCCCTCCCTGAGGACAGTCATCTCCTATCTCCAGAGAGTGCACTTGGTGGGGAGTAAGGTTTCTCTGTTTTTGCCATCACTTATCTGATCACCTGCAACATGCATTGTCTTCTGGTTTAATGCTTATTCGATAGAAAAGCTGTTTCAGTCTTCTCTACCATAGCAGAGGGGATTTTTTGGGGGCTGGCTGGAGATTATTATTTTATTTTATTTCATTTTACTTTTAATCCCAAACTCCTGCTACTGCTGCTGCTAAGTCACTTCAGTCGTGTTCGACTCTGTGCGACCCCATAGACGGCAGCCCACCAGACTCCCCCGTCCCTGGGATTCTCCAGGCAAGAACACTGGAGTGGGTTGCCATTTCCTTCTCCAATGCATGGAAGTGAAAAGCGAAAGTTAAGTCGCTCAGTCGTGTCCGACTCTTCGCTACCCCATGGACTGCAGCCTTCCAGGCTCCTCCGCCCATGGGGTTTTCCAGGCAAGAGTACTGGAGTGGGGGCCATTGCCTTCTCCACCCAAACTCCTAGTCCATCCCTAAACATTGATTTACAATATTGTTAATTTTTGCTCTACAGCAGAGTGACTCAGTTACACATTCTTTTCCGTTATGGTTTATCCCAAGATATCGAGTATAGTTCCCTGTGCTCTACAGTAGGACCTTGTTGTTTATCTATCCTATATGTAATAGTTTGCCTCTGCTAATCCCAAATTCCCAATCCATGCCTCTCCCACGTCTTCCCCCTTGGCAACCACAAGTCTGTCCTCTGTATCTGTGAGTCTTTATCATAGGTGTTTATTTGTGTCATATATTAGATCCCACATATAAGTGGTATCTTATGACACTTACCTTTATCTTTCTGATTTCACTTAGTATGATAATCTCAAGGTCCATCCGTGTTACTGCAGATGGCGTTATTGGTGTTTTTAATGGATGAGTAGTGTTCCGTTGTATATACACCACATGGAGTTTCCATTGTTAATTCTTTTCCTGACTCCCTGCATCTTTCTTGTCTTGCACAAGCCTCCAGGCTCTCAGTTCTATAAACTAAGATTTCACCCTGGCTCCTCTGGGGCTGTCTTTGCAGGAGATGCATCCACTAACTGTGAACCCCACCAGGCTGCGCCAACCCTCAGACTGCCCCCCACCCTGGGAAGTGGCTCCTCCGGAGCTACCTGCTCACCTCAGCTTGCCTATAATCTTGCACTTTGGCCAAGTCCTCAGCGAAGTTCCTCAGGGTGGCCCGCATCTCTGGGTTCTCTGTATTGGCGAAGTCGATGAGCTGTTTGACCAGCTGGTCGGCCTTGTCACGCAGCCGGGCTGTCTTGCGGGTGTAGGCGGCCAGCAGTGAGCAGAACTGGCCGAAGGACTTCTCAGCATTGGTCACTGTGTCCTCCATCACCCGAACCTGGCTGTCCCTGGGGAGGCACGGGCCTGAGGGGCCGTTCTGGGCAGTGAAACCCAGCCAGGTCACACCCACACAGGTGACACAGGGACTGCCCACCCACGGCCCTCCTCCTCAGTGGCAGGCCTGGCCCAGGTGCCTGCTCCCCAAGATAATACCCACAGTCTCTGGGTCAGGCCAGCAAGGCAGATGCCAGAGGCCAGAGGGGCCATGGGACTGGTCAGTGGCCAGGCAGGCATGCAAGCGTGGGTTTGGCTCCTAACTTGGCCTTTCGCACCGTGAGATCCTTTAGAGGGGGTTTATCTTCCCGGTAGAGTTGGTCTGTATTCCAGCCATCCTGAGGGGCAGTGACCTCTCTTCTATGAAATTCCCTGATTCTGTCTTTTTCCTGAGCTGTTGAAATTCTCTGCCTTCTCTGCATCATAAAGCTTTTTATTTTTGGAATTAATAAACTTTTTTGGGGGGGAAATAGTTTTAGGTTTACAGAAAAACAGTGGAAAGTACAGAGTGTTCCCGCAAACCGTTCCCTAGCACGTGGTTTCCCCTATTATTAACAGCCTTCCTTTCTGCAGGACCTTTGTTACAAAAGACGAACCCATGGCGATACATCCGTATTAACTAAAGTCCCTCATTTACCTGAAGGTTCCCTCTTGGTGTGGTATATGTCGTAGGTTTTGACAAATGCTCGATGCCCTGTCTCCAACTATCGCAGCATCATAGAGAAGTTTCACGGCCCTAAAGACCCTGTGCTCTGCCTTGGGTCCCTCCTGCCTCTCCCAGCCCTGGACCTTGTTTGTCCTTGTGGTGCACCATTTTCCAGTACTTATCACTTCCTGTTGTGCAGAGGGGTGGGGGGCGAGGGCTTGCTGACTCATTTTTTATGTGCTGCTAGCCAGCAGCCTGCCCATCAAAGGTGTTCCATGAAGAAGTGCGGAGTGAGTGAGGACCTGCTGGATTTTGTCTTCCTGAGACAGCTGAGTGGCACAGCCTCACTCACCTCCCTCTCACCCCACTGCACCCTGTCCTCATCCCTCATCCCAGGTGGTTGCTGCCCTAGCCGCCTCTGACCAAACCTCCCAGCCGAGCATTCCTCTAATGGTATCTCTAAGGCTGGAAGCTGGGAGGAGGGCTTTTTGTCCTCCCCAGAAACCCTAATTGGTGCAGTACCCATCATGTGCATGACCCTGCAAGCAAGGTACATGGAGGCCAGAGAGGTGAAGCACCTTGCTCCAGGTCACACAGCCAGCTGCATTCTCTGTCCCTCCAGGTGGAGTCCTTCGACCCCTCAATCAGAATCACCTAGGGCACAAGTTAAGCCTGCAGAATCCCAGCCCACCCTCCCCCAGGCTTGTGACCTAGACTCCCTGTGAGTGGGGCCCAGGGGTTACATTTGTAAATAAACACATCAGGTGGTCCAGAGTTTGCAATCCCCAGAGGATCCAGGTGTGGGAACAGCTGGCTAAGGGACAGGCAGTTGAGAAAGCAGTGATTGAATCAGGCTGCAGGCAGTGGGGTTGGGAACAGTTCCACAGAAGGGATGATGCCTGGTGGGTTTTGAAGCATAAAGGGATTTCCTAGGTAGAGATGAGCTAGAGAAGTTGGAGTGGACCGTGTAAATTTAGCTACCCCAGGTCTGTGGGCAAAAATGCTGGAGAAGTAGATGGAGGCCCGAGTCTGGAAGCCCCCATGGTCCCTTGACCTTGAGGTGGGTGTGGTGCGGGCAGGACAGCATCCTTATCACCACCCCCTCAGCAGTCCAGGCAGCCTCATCTATCTCAGTTAATTTGGCCCTGAGAACTTGGCCGCCCCCCTCCCTCTCAGCTGGGGCCAGCATGGAGCTGCTTACCTGGAGAGAATGATGTTCATTGTGATCAGAGGCAGCAGCTGTCCTGGTCCTGGGGAATAAGGACAGGGCCCCAGGGGTCCCCCAGGCCTGGGAGAAGTCGCACAGGGCTGGGCGCAGCTGTGGTCCTGGCTCAAGGGACGCTGCCACTTGGTTGCTGGGCAACGTGGCTGCCCACAGTAACCCTGGGAGGAGCCTCTGCTGGTCACCAGGGCAACCTCTCCTGGGACCAGCCTCCCCAGGCAGGGTTAGGAGGCCTCACCCTGCCGTGCACTGGTCCAGGTAGGGTCCCAGAGAGGCCCCTGCTGTGGTGAATACAGAGGTTCTTATGGACCTGGAAGTGTGAGGGCTCCCCCAGAGGTGCAGGGACTGGGTTTAGGGCTGCTGGCCTGGGATGCAGCCCTGGGCCTAGCTGTGTTCATGGGTCCTGTTGCTGGGACACCTCCCACGAGAAGGCCACCCAGCCCTCCCAGGCTCCTGAGAGACCTGGCTACTCAGGAGAGGTGTGTGAAAAAGCACAGAGGGAATGTGGGGGTCCTGAGGACTTGTTGCTGAATGGAGGGGAGGTATAAGTATGTCTTAAATATGTTAATTCTCATTTTTGCTGCTTGTTTCCCCCTTGTTATCAACTTACTTTTTAGTTTTATAAGAACTTACTTTTACTGTTAGGAAAGTAAGAAAACAAAGATAACACAAAAGGAAACAGATACAGCAGCACACATTAAGTTGTACTAAGTAAAATACATTTTGCTAATTGTTAGATTTGTGCATTTCAATACATCTGCTGCTGCTGCTGCTAAGTCACTTCAGTCATGTCCGACTCTGTGCGACCCCATAGACAGCACACCAGGCTCCCCCGTCCCTGGGATTCTCCAGGCAAGAACACTGGAGTGGGTTGCCATTTCCTTCTCCAATGCATGAAAGTGAAAAGTGAAAGGGAAGTCGCTCAGTCGTGTCTGACGCTTAGCGACCCCATGGACTGCAGTCTACCAGGCTCCTCCGTCCATGGGATTTTCCAGGCAAGAGTACTGGAGTGGGTTGCCATTCTTACCTAAAGAATTATGACGCTAACAACCACAACAATGATAAGAGATTGGATGGGAAGAGGTGAAGGCAGAAAAGCAGAATGTTGGTAACTCTTACCATGGGGGACCCACTGCCCAAGTCTTCACTTGTATATGCCTGGAGGTCTTCATAATGAAGAGTGATCTTTTTAAAAATGTATATGAAAGTAAGGACTTCATTTTTATTGAAACATAGTAGATTTACAATGGTATGTTAGTTTCTGGTGTATTGCAGAGTGATTCAGCTTTCAGTTCAGTTGCTTAGTCGTGTCTGACTCTTGGCGACCCCATGGACTGCAGCACGTCAGGCTTCCCTGTCCATCACCAACTCCCGGAGCTTACTGAAATTCATGTCCATCAAGTCGGTGATGCCATCCAACCATTTCATCCTCTGTCATCCCCTTCTCCCGCCTTCACTCTTTCCCAGCATCAGGGTCTTTTCCAATGAGTCAGTTCTTTGCATCAGTTGGCCAAAGTATTGGAGTTTCAGCTTCAGCATCAGTCCTTCCAATGAACATTCAGGACTGATTTCCTTTAGGATGGACTAGTTGGATCTGTCCAAGAGACTCTCAAGAGTCTTCTCCAACACTACAGTTCAAAAGCCATCAATTCTTTGGCACTCAGAAATAAAGTGATGTCTATATGTTAATCCCAAACTCCTAATTTACCCCTCCCCTCTTTTCCCTTTCAGTCACCATAAGTTTGTTTTCTATGCCTATGACTCTGTTTCTGTTTTGTAAATAAGCTCTTTTGTGCCATATTTTAGAGTTCACATATAAGTGACGTCATATGGTATTTGTCTTTCTCTGTCTGGTTTACTTCACTTAGTATGATGGTCTTTAGATCCATTCATGTTGCTGCAAGTGGCATGATTTCATTCTTTTTTATGGCTGAGTAATATTCCAGTGTGTGTGTGTGTGTGTGTGTGTGTGTGTGTGTGTGTGTGTGTGTGTGTATACCACATCATCTTTACCCATTCATCTGTTGATGAACACTAATGTTGCTTCCATGTCTTGGTTATTGTTAATAGTGCTGCTATGAACACTGTGGTACATGTATATGTTTGAATCGTAGTTTTCTCCAGATATATGCCCAGGAGTGGGATTGCAGGGTCATATGGTAGCTCTGTTTTTAGATTTTAAGAAACCTCTATACTATTCTCCATGGTATCTGCACCAGTTTACATTCCTCTCAGCAGTGTACGAGGGTTCCCTTTTCTCCACACCTTGAAAGCGAGGACTTTAGAGTCAGCTAAACACAGATTCAGATCCCAGCCCCCAGCCCTGCTGTGTGGCCTGGGGCAAGTCACCTGACCTCACTGGGCAGCAGTCTTCTCCCCTGTGAAACTGGATCAGGGCCCTCTTTCCTTGCCTTGTTGTTAGGAGAACTGAGTCCCTGGTGCAGCAGTAAAGGGACAGGGCAGGCAGCCCCCAGGGCAATCGCCTGAGTCTGCCAGCCCTGGTGGTGACAGCGCTACTGTGGCTGGTCCTGTGCTGGTACCTGCCCTCCCCCGCATCCCTGTATGGTCCCTTTATCACTCCAGCTGTCTCTCTGCATGGGAGCCGAGAGCTCCCCGTGGGTCCTGAGCGATGCATTCACGTACCTCGGCTTATTCCTTTCTGGAGCAAGTCACCTCCCCGACTTCCCCAGGTGGTGCCTCTGACCAGCGCTGCCCTGAGGCTCTGCTGGTCACTGTGCGAGTCTTGCCTGTATCATGCTGGGGTGTATGTGGGGGGTCACATCCTCCTTGTGCTGACACGCTGTCGGCTCTATCTCTTGTGGGGGCTGCATGGTACTGAATAATGTCCCCCCAAATGCATGTCCACCCAGAACCTCAGAGAGTGACCTTATTAGGAAGAAGGGTCTTTGCAGCTGTTGTTAGCTGAGTGAGCCCTCCTGGAGCAAAGCAAGATGGCTGTGGTCCCATGACTGGGGTCTTAGAAGAAGAGGAAGCAGAGGCACACACAGGGAAGACAGCCCTGTGACAGTGAGCCGAGCCTGGAGGGGTGTGGCCACAAGCCAGGCCTGGCATCCCTCGCTCCCTGCACGTTTAGAGAAGAGCTTCATTTCCATCCCTGGGCCTCTTTCTCTCCCTGACATACGCTGTCTCTACCCCTCCCTCTCCCTCCTTCCTTCCCTCTGCTCGTCTGTTTCCAGCTTCATGAACAACTCATGGAGGTAATTCCTGTCACAACAATAACACCAATACCTGTGGGGCAGCCCTGGGCCCGTCCTACTCTGAGCCCTGCACTGATTGACTCACACACTCAAAAGGGTGGGGGTTTTTTTTGTTTGTTTGTTTTTTAAAGTGAGAGTTGGGAATCAGCAGGACAACATACTTGAGGCATGACATTTCACTTTAAAATGCAGCCTTTGCAGTTAGCTGACTGTGATGGCCGGGCTTCTGTGTCTTCTTGACTGGGCCCTAGCGTCCTGTGGTTTCCTCCAGCACACATGCATGGGTTGCTGGGAAGGCCTTGGCGTATGTGGTGGGCATCACAGCCCTTAAGTAAATGACCTGACCCTAGGAGACTAGGGGGCGGAGGGGAGGCTTCACCCAGTCACTGGATGACCCTAAGAGCGAAGTGAGCTTTCTTGGAGATGGAGAAATCTGCCTCAAACCGGCAGCATTAGCTTCTGCCTGAGTTTCCAACCTGCCCTGTGGTTTTCAGACTTGCCAGCCCCCACATCATGTGAACCAGTTCCTGAAAATAAGTCTCCTCATACATTCGATTGATTCTGTTTCTGTGGAGCCCCCAGCTCTTTTAGGACCAGGAGAGCAGGACCGGCTACAAAGCCATTTCAGGTTTCTGGGGCTCCTGGAAGATGGGGGGGAAATCAATGTTTTCAGCAACACCACCAGAGGGCAGCAGAGACCCCCTAATGAGGCATTCCCCCGTGGTGGGCAGAGTGGGCTGTGACCTCAGGAAACGCAGCAGAGGAAGAACATGCCTTCAGGCAGGATGGGAGAAGGAGCCGCAGGTCAGAGAGAAAGGGCAACGGGTCGTTTATGAACTTTAAGAACTTTAAAGAACGGAAACTGCCTTCTAGAAAGGGCCAAACAGAGACATCTTGTGGCCAGAGAGAGAAAAGCTAAGAGACTGGGCGGCAGAAGCTGGGGCACAGACTCCTTCATTGCCTTTGGCTGCAGGGGCAAGCATATCTGTGTCCTTGAGAAAAATGGCACGAACCCTGTGTGCCCCTTGCTTAGAACCCACGACGCTCTCACTCTCTCTGCTGTATCCTCAGCCGCATGAGAGCCGGTTCTAGACATCCTGACCCTTTGCCCCCAAATGCAGTGTGCACCTCCAGAGAGCAAATACGTCGTCTTGCAAGAGCTCGTGTGACCTTCACACCCAGGAAAGTGGGATGCGGTGCTGGCATCCAACACTCTGCATCATCATGTTTCCCCAGCTGTCCCACCAAAGTCACTGGTGGCTGGTTTTCCTGCTGATTCGGGGTGTGTTGCAATTCCTGCTGAGTCTGTTTGCTCTCGTTGAGTTGAGAATGGCACCCCAGGTGTTTTCCTTTTAGGATATGGACTTTCTGTTTGTAACAGAAATAATTCCTGATGTACAAAAATAGTACAAGAATTCCTTCACCTGATTTCTCCAGTTGTTAACGTTTTACTGAGTTTGCCTTATCATTCTCTTCTCTTCCTCCATCCCTCCCTCCCTCTCTCTGTTTTATTTTCTGAACCACTTGAGAGCAAGTTGCAGACCCGATGCCCCTTTACCCAAATACTCGCTATATGTTTCCTAAGAGCAGGACCAGCCTCACACACAGCCACAGACAAATCTTGAAACCAGACCATTTGCACTGTTACATGTTCTTTCCTTCTATTATCTAATCTGCAGACTGTATTCAGATTTCATACTTGTCCCTGAAATGTCATTTTGGTACGTAAGCAAACAGATCATTTTCTCTTGCTCCAGGGTCCAGTCCAGGGTCACTCTCTGTCCTTAGCTGGCACAATTCTGATGTTTCTTTTGGATGTGGGGGGCAGTTACTTTGGGGCACATAGCTCTGTGGGGTTGGATGCAGGTCTCACACCTGGACATGAGGACTGAGAGACAGCCCTGCCCCATTTTATGAGATTGTCTTCATAGCTGACTCTTTTCCCTCTGCTGTTGCCCCACATGACGCCGGCTCTCACCATCTGTGCCTCTTTAGGGCCTGGTGAGCCCAGGATCTGGGTTCGGTCATCTTCCATCCCTCATCGGGCATTTGCTTAGTGTCTCTGCCACCCCTGGCCCTGGGTGGCTGGATAGAGACACATCTCTACATAGGCAGATGGGTCCCTGTCTCCTGGAGCTTGTGACCAGGGGCCAAGTCCAGGCCCTTTCCTCCGAGCTGGGCCCCAGGCAGGCCAGGACTCTGCTGAGCCTCATCTGGGCAGTGGGGTGAGTCGTCATCCAGCCTCATAGGGTAACCTCAGGGAGGACATGAGATGGTGCTGGGGAGGGATCTTTGGTGTCTGGCCACAGTAGCCCTGGGTGGGATGGGGGTGGCTGCCAGTGCCCCATTCCCATGAGAGGTCTGACTACGCCTGCCTCCAGGGAGCTCTGCCTTCCCAGATCTAATCCCTGACATTTTTAGTGCTGCTCAAGATTGAATAATAATTTTTTCTTAGCCGACGTGTCACACCAAGCTGGCATTTCACAGGGTTCACGAAGCCAGCAGGTGGGTATGTAAACTTGGAAAGGAGCGCTCAGTCAGGGCTGCTGCAGACCCCACAGTGGTAGTGACTTTGTAGCCCTGCCAGACTGGCGTTTCTCCTGACTTTGAACCCAGCTTGGGGGATGTGCCTGGAGGCCCCAGGGGGACTGGAATCAGGGAGGGCCCCACTGGGTCCTGCTTGGTGAAAGCAATGGGATGACTCCTGCCCCGAAAATGGCTCCATCCTGGCCAGGCTGGCACTGGGGGCATCAGGCCAGCTGGGAGGGCTACAGCTAGACGGGGAGATGGGAAAGGTTCCTGAACTGTGCCAGGCCTCAGAATGGCAGAGAGCAGTCAAGAGCCAAACACCGTCCCAAGTTCACACAATGGGAGGCGTTGGGGGCAGGGCGGGACTTATCCTGCTCACCCCTCACCCCCCAGATTCTGCTCCCGATCCGACTCCTGGCCTCCAAAACATGAGATAATAAACGTGTGCTGTTTGGGGTCATTTGGTTCCGGCAGTCCCAGGAAACTCCTTTTTAATTCAAATCCTGGCCTTTCATCCGCCCTCTGGGGCTGATCAC
The DNA here is from genome assembly GCF_055505025.1 of Bos grunniens. Taxonomy (NCBI): domain Eukaryota; kingdom Metazoa; phylum Chordata; class Mammalia; order Artiodactyla; family Bovidae; genus Bos; species Bos grunniens. Next base: position 11,344,679 of record NC_141182.1, read on the forward strand.
AGAGGACACAGAGCCAGTGTGAACCCTGGGGGAACAGAGGATTCATGGGGGTGCTGACTGACCCCGCCTTCCACACATACTGGCCTTTCTCACACTTCCCTCTCCTGGGCGCAGGGCCTAAGCTCTGGACTGGACCCCAGCACTCTCCTGGGCAGCCTCTGTTCCTGTCCTTCCCATTGCCTGAGCCTTGGTTCTCAGCCTACAGACCCTCAGTAGGGACAACCACAGACAGCGCCAGAATGCAGAGCCCAACTCGGCTCTGCCGGGTAACCTCGGTGGGGGCCACCTGTCCTCCCCAGGCTCAGCTACCTCACCATGTAATGCGGGTGGCGCGCACCTACTCCACTTGGTTCTGTGGGCATTGCCGTGCCATGCTGTGCTAAGTTGCTTCAGTCATGTCCAATTCTTTGCGACCCTATGGACTGTAGCCTGCCAGGTTCCTCTGCCTGTGGGATTCTCCAGGCAAGAATACTGGAGTGGTTGCCGTGTCCTCCTCCAGGGGAGCTTCCCGACCTAGGGATCAAACCCACGTCTCCTGTGGCTTCTGCATTGTAGGCAGATTCTTTATCGCTGAGCCACCAGGGAAGCCCTCTGCAGGCATTATGTGAAATTATATCTGTAATACAATCCAAATCGTGTCAAGGCCCCAGCGCCTGGTGACATCACTGTTCACCAGTCTCTGCTTTCCTGAGTCCCATCTATAAAGCCCAGTTCAGATGCTTCCTCCCCGGACAGCTCTGTGTCCTGTGCACCAGGGTACATGGTTTCATCACCTACAGTGACAGTACAGTTACTAACGTTTATTGGGTTCTTCCTGTGAGCCAGGCACTGGGCTGAGTGTTTTACACACACACACACACACTGATAAATGTCAGCGATTATTCTTACACACAATAATTATCAGTTTCATCACAGAGCTTCCTTGAGCCTCTTACACATAGACCCTCTGCAAATGACCGCAACTCACTTCCCAGCCAAAAAATGGTACATTACTTAAGAATAGTATTGTCCACAAATCAAAGGAAACGCCAAATAATTGTGGCTTTAGGAATATGGAAATTGGGAATTTCCTGGTGGTCCAGTGGTTAGGACTCCAAGCTTTCAGTGCTGAGGGCCACAAGCCATACAGTGTGGCAAAAGAAAAAAAAGGAAGATGGAGATTCATTTCCCACTTGGGGTACTCCACAATGTCAGGGCCTAGATTTCTCCTATCTTGTTCTTGCTATTCCTAGAGTCACCTCAGGCTCCAAAATGGCTGCTGGAACTCTGGTCATCACATCTACTATCTAATCAGCAAGAAGGGAGGAGCAAAGAAGGCCATGCCCCTGTCTTTACTTAAGTTGAGCACATCACTTTGTGATCATATCCCACTGACCAGAACTTAGTCACACGACCACACCTAGCTGCAAGAGAGGCTAGACTGCAGGGCCCCACTCTGGGAGGGCCCACAGGTGCCAAGTCTGCATAGACTCAGTCTGCACTTGCAGCCACTAAAGCCCCAGCCTCCGGGGGCTCGGTATAGACTCCCTCAGTCTTCCCTGACAGGGCCCCACATCAGGGATCTGGGAAGCTTGGCAAACACCCCGCTGTGTTCCAAGAACTCGGGACTCATGTGCTGAGCAAGCACCAGGGACAGGCCTGGTGTCCCATCTTTCCCCAGGCCAGTGGTGGCCTTGGATTCCCCAGGCTCAGGATATTATTTGTGGCATGCCTCGTTGCCTGTCTGCAGTCTTGACCAAACAATTAGAAAGGGCTCTCAGATTTCCTTATATGAGTGGGAGAAAAGAAAGAACCAAAACCAAACTATGTTTCCCTTGGAAAGCCAGGAGTGATTTTGAAACCTGGTGATGCAGGATGTTGGGAGGGGTTGGAGTAGTTGTTGTGTGGGTCCACCAAACAGAAAAGTTCAGGAGCACTCCTGGGAGAGGGCCCTGGAGGATGGGGAGAGGGGTCTGGGAGGAAAACTCAGAAGTTGTGGGATCAAGTCCTGCCTTGGCTGCTGGATGCTGTGTGACCTTGGACGGGTCACTTCCCCTCTCTAGATCTTGTGTTCCTATCTGTATAATTGGAGGGTAGGACCCAGCATCCCCTTAACTCTTCTGCCTTGTCATCAGTTCCGTATGCCAGAACAGCCTGCCCTCTGACCTGTATAGCTTTCTGAGATGCCTTCAGCCCACAGCTCGGCACTGTCCTGGGAACCCATGGTTCCTGGGAGCCCAGCCCCAGCTCCATGTAAAGGGGCCTCTCTCCATTTTCTTTCATCTTCTGGACTCCTGGCAGCACAAACATTTCCAGAACAGGAAAGCCTTGTTCCTTCCTAGGCAAAGAGAAGACAATTTGGGAGCAATTAGCAACTCCCCAGGAGAAGAGAGAAAGGGAAGAGTGGTGGGAAAAGAAAACCCTGAGGTGCATCTTATTTATATTTCTTGCAAAGCTTTTCCTCTTTAATTATACAAAATTCTGAAACATAGGTAGAAAGTGCGGAGGAAAAGGCAGTAACCCACATCCAGAAATTTCCATTAGTTGCATTGGGGCACGTTTCCTTATAATCTCTTTGCTAAATAATTTGTATGATTTCATAATTTCTACATATCACAGGCCTGTCCATGTTGCTTCTTATAAACTCTGCATGGGTATAATTTTGGGGTTATTTGTTCCAGCTTTTTATTAGGAAAGATTTGAAATATACACAGCAGTGGAAAAAAATAGGACAGTATAATTTGTGTCCCCGCCATCCAGGTTCAGACTCTGTTACTGTTTGCCAGTCACTGACCTTGTTTTAATGGCTGTATACTATTTCACGAGAGTATGTGTACTGAACTCAGTCAGCGACTGAACAAATGTTTATTAAGTGGCTACTCTGTGCCCAGTCGTCTCTTAGGCACTGGAGCCACGTCAAGGAGCAGTAGCCCTGCGTTTGCCGAGTGGACATTCCAGGGGGAGCACAGCCAGGTCAGGGAACCAATAGCCAGCAGGTGAAGTAGGATTTCTGACATGCAGCCCAGCCTTCCTGGGAGCTCAGAGCACCCTCAGGATGGATGGAGCCCTCTACAGGGACTTTTGGTTTTCATGTGTGTGTATGTGTGTGCATTTAATTTTATCAGAATATAGTTGATTTACAATATAGTTTTTAGTTTCAGGTGTACATCATAGTGTACAGTTATTCAGTTATAAATCCAGTTATAATATATACATGTTCAGTCTTTTTCAGATTTTTTTCCCCATATAGGTTATTGTAGAATATTGAGTAGATTTCACTGTGCGATACAGTAGGTCCTTGTTATCTATTTTATATATTTTTCAGGGACTTTTGGCCCATCAGTTTGAGGCTGATTTCCTCAGCAGGATGGAATCACTAGGGCATGCTCCAGCCAGTGGGAAGTGAGTGCCAAATGGTCCCCAGATTTTTTCAGCCACATCTCCACAACAGCCACCAGCTGTGTGTAGGACACCACCACTGTGGGGTCCAGCCAGTGGTCCCCGAAGGCTGAACACATGCCAAAGCAGGCCTGGTTAGCATTTGGAGTCCAAAGCAAATAGGAAGGGACATGGGAGATGCAGAAACATACTTACAAAGTGGGGACGATCCCATTTTAAAAAACTTCCAAGACTGTTGATTTCCTTTGCTTTTGGTGCCAACATGTCTCTTGTTTGGTACAAAATGCCAGTGGTTGTAAGTGGTACTTTAAAATTTGTCCTTTCTTGACAAAGCAAAGAGTTGGCAGTCCCTCTGCTGGTTCCTGAAATTAGGGAAAAGGTAGAATTATCAATCTATGATGTGTAAGAGCTGAAAACCGCCATCTGGTCTATCTCATACACTCACAGAGGATGGGGACAGTAAGGCATGGTGACCCTTTCGTGCTTTCTGATCTGTAATTTGAATCCTTTTTTCCCTTTATTTGTGAAAGTATGGTTGATTTACAATGTTGTGTTAATTTCTACTGTACAGCACACTCAGTTACATGTATACATACATATATATATATATATGTATACATTCTTTTTCATATTCTTTTCTGTTATGGTTTATCACAAGACACTGAATAGAGTTCCCTGTGCTTACAGCAGGACCTTGTTGTTTATCCATCGCATATATAATAGTTTGCATCTACTAACCCCAAGGGCTTCCCATGAGGCTCAGCTGGTAAAGAATCCGCCTGCAATGCAGGAGACCTGGGTTCGATCCCTGGATTGGGATGATCCCCTGGAGACGGGAAAGGCTACCCATTCCAGTATTCTGGCCTGGAGATTCCATGGGCTGGATAGTCCATGGGGTCGCAAAGAGTCGGACATGACTGAGCGACTTTCACAGGAACTAACCCCAACTCCCAGTCCATCTCTCCTTCACCTTCCTCTGCCTTGGCAGCTACGAGCCTGTTCTCTTGTGTCTGTGAGACGGTTTCTGTTTCGTGTTGTTGTTGTCGTTCTGTTTCATAGGTGAGTTCATTTGTGCCACGTTTTAGAGCCCACATGTGAACGATATCGTATGGTGTTCGTCTTTCTTTTTCTGACTTAGTTCACTTAGTATGAGCATCTCTAGGTCCATCCACGTTACTGCAAATGGCATTATCTTGTTCTTTTCATGGCTGAGTAATACTCTACTGTGTATAGGTATCACATCTTCTTTATCCATTCCTCTGTTGATGGACACTTAATGTTGTTTTCATGTCTTAGTGATTGTGAATAGTGTGCAGCTTGAATTTCTTCCTGTCCAGCCTGTCCCAGTGTCCACAGGCCCCAGACTTTGAAGGGGAAGGGCAGTGTCACCTGGGAGGCAGGTGAGCCATCAGGGTCAGTGAGGAAGAAGGGGAAAGGATGTTTGTGGCTGCAGGGATACAGTTTTCTAGGACATGTGATGTGGGCACCTTTATTCCAGCTCTCCAAATGAGGAAACTGAGGCATAGAAGGGCTTGTGTTCTGTGCCCAGGGAAATCAGAGTTGGATGCCAAAGTCTGTGCCTTCTATCCATATAGCATCTTGATTTCACCATTCAGGACAATTAAAAAATAATAATCTAGGGTAAATGAATGCAGATAAGACACCTTTTTATTTGGCACAGCCAGAAACATTTATCAAAAGCCCAGAAAACTGAGATCTCCCTTTCACAGCATTTTGTTCAAGGAAAGAATACTACAGCACACATGCACACGTATGTACATTGCGTATACACACACGGATGTACATTGCGTATACACACACGGATGTACATTGCGTATATACATGCGGATGTACATTGCGTATATACACGTGGATGTACGTTGCGTATATACACACAGATGGCCTCAGGCGAGGTGCCAGCTGCCCCTTCACACTTACAGGCGCTAAATGCTCAGATCCCTGTTTTGTTTCTGTTTTGAGCTCCCTATGACCTAGGTCTACCTTTTGGGGATGACCTCAGCCAAACTGCTTGGTCTGAATCCCAGCTCCTCCACCTCCCAACCCTGAGACTGTGGCCCAGGTCTGACCTGCCCCACATCTGTAAAATTTTCCTCATCTGTAAAATAGGAACAGTAAGATAGCCCTTTGAAAGGGTGTGGTGGGGGTGACTTCCCAGGACGTGATGGCCACTTTTGTTCTCAGACCTGGAGCAGGGACCTGGCTGGGCTTGGGACGGGGAGGAGGGGGAACATGAGCCAGCAAAGTGGGAAGACAGCCAAGATCAACTTTACTGTCTTGAGGCTTCAGTGAAGCTGTACCACATCTGTACAAGGCACTGGAGGGTGAGTTCTCTTTGGGTGCCCTGATTCCACAAGGACAACTCAGTGTCCTCCTTGCCTCTGTAGAACATTTTTCTCTGAACAATAAGTGCTGAGTTCCTGTGCTTCCTCCCTCCCAAGGCAGCATTGCACATCTGCCACGTTTGGCTGGGATGGACACTGCAGAGGCCAAGACTCGGGGGATGGGTGCTTCTCAGGAGCAGAACTTCAGATTGGAGGTGGGGCGGGGAATGTGGCCTGAGACCAAGTTCCTCTCAGGGCAGTAACTTTGAGGATGCCATCTACTCCAGTGGGGCCTTCAGTGACCATACGATGTCAGAGGAGAACCTGATGAGAACTTGGAAATTTCCATAGAACACCAGTTTGGGTTTGGTTCCTTGGACTTCTGAATGATCAAAGGTCTTTAGAACTCAGAGAAGTATGCGATTAGGATCCATGTTCCCATGTGGGTGCTTAGGATGGTCATAAAGCCATCCGTTCATTCAAGATGATTCTTATTCAGCCGCTGTTCTGGACTAAACCCTGGAGGACCACGGTGGACAGGACAGGTGTGTGCCCCAGGTTCCTGGTATCTCAGTCTAGAGGGAGCCTCCATTTAAAGAAGAGCTTGGCACTTTTGGGGGCTTCCTTTGTAGCTCAGTCAGTAAAGATCTGTCTGCAGTGCAGGAGAGCTGAGTTTGATCCCTGGGTTGGGAAGATTCCCTGGAGAAGGAAATGGCAACCCACTCCAGTATCCTTGCCTGGAAAATCTCATGGACAGAGGAGCCTGGTGTGCTACAGTCCATGGGGTTGCAAAGAGTTGGGCACAACTGAGCAACTTACTTGGCACTTTTGTGGGTGGTAAAGACTATGTTCAGAATATCTGGCAGGAAGAGAGTTAAGAGCAGAAAGAACCCACATCACCTGACCCCCACCCCCCGCCCCCTGGATGGCTGCAGTCAAAAAGATGGACAGTCACAAGTGTTGATGAGGATGCAGAGAAATCAGAACTCGCACGCATTGCTGGTGCAGCTGCTTGGAGGGATGGCCTGGCAGCTCCTCAAAAGGTTAAACATAGAGTGACCATGTGACCCAGGCATTCCACTCCTAGGTATCTACCCAAGACAAATGGAAAAGCCCGCACAAAAATGTGTCCGCGAATGTTCACAGCAGCACTTTCACAATAGCCCCACAGTGGAAACAACTCAAATATCCATCAGTAGATGAATGAGTAAACAAAACGTGGTCTGTCTGGGCACTGGGATGTTACTCTCCCATGAAAAGGGATGAAGCACAGGCTATGACACAGGTAAACTTTGAAAACATCCTACTAAGTGAAAGAAGCCAAGTCACAAAAGACCCACATATTGTATGAGTCCTCTTGTATGAAATGTCAAGAACAGAGACATTCACAGAGACAGAAAGTAGATCAACAGTTGCCAGGGCTGGAGGGAGGGAGATCAGAGGGGGTGGCACTAAAGGATATACGGTTTCTTTGGAAGGTGTTTTGCAGTTACACAGTGCTGATGATTATATGCCCTCGTGAGTATGTTAAAAAAAAAAAAACTGCTGAATTGCACGCTTTAAAATTGTGAATTTTATGGTATATGAATTATATCTCAACATTAAAAAAAAAAAGCAGAGAGAAGGGCTGGGAAGTGAGGGCTTTCAATCTTTCAAGGATCTCCCCCCTTGTAAGTCCTCGAAAGTATGTAAGATAGTCATCATCCCTTTTTAGCTTTCCAGAATGTTGCAGCCCACAGAGTTGTGGCCCCCTGCTTCTTGCTAGGGGTTATCTCTGTGGCCTGGGTGGTCCATAGAAGTTGCCGGAACATTTTGAGCACAGTAAGTGCTCAGAAAAGTCAGTCATATCAGAAGCTGTGGAGGTGTCTAAGGCAGTCACATCTTTGCTTTTCTTCGGAGGTCAAAATACCATCAAATCTTTCTGCCCCTCAAAGCCAGCTCTTGTTGGACCCTCTCCATTTAAATGTATATATAGCCTTTTAGTGAAAGGTAATAGCAAGGGTACTGCCAGGTACTATTGGGCAGGTTGTTCACTGTGTAAGCAGCATTTATTGAACATTTGCAATATACCAGAAACTGTACTGAGCTCATTTTCTATGATAAACTTTGTTCAATCTTCACACTTAACCTTGGGTGAGAGTTGTTCTCCTCACTGTATAAAGGCAAGGGCCTTGGGAAGTTTCATGATTGCAGAGAACTCCGCTCCTTTCACAGCTCTGCTGGGAGTGGTATAACTCTGGCAGGAGCCTGGCCTTGTTGTAGAGCAGGCCCTGCCTGACTGCTGGGTGGAGCAGGGGATTCTCCACCACCCCAAGCCTCCCCAGGCGTAGAGGGGCCTTAGCCTGGGGCAGCACAGCGGTTAGAAGCTTGCGCCAGGTGTCAACGGGACCTTTGTCCAACCTTGCTGTTTCTGTTCTTGTGCAAATTGTTGAAGCTCTCTGGTTCACAGTCCTGTGCTGGTTGTATTTCCCCCTCAGTGCATGCCGGCAGGGGCCTAGCTGTCCTCTTCAGAGCAGTACCAGTGCCTAGTGCAATGCCTGGCATGTGCTAAGCATGTAATTCATATTTCTTGAAGAATGAGTGAATAAATGAATGAGTGCTACTCAGTGCTGGAGGCTGGACCGAGACTGCAAGATGGGCCCCTAGAAGTCACCAGACCCCTCATAGAAGAGGCCACAGCCCCCAGGTGCCCCATCCTAGCAGAGGTCAGATTCTCCGTGGGTGGTCCTCCGCTGGGGTCTGATCAGCACAAAACCCAGAAAACAGGGCTGGAGGGGCCTCTGGCCTGGTAGGGGAGCAGGGGGGCGGGGGCGAGTCCTGGCCTCTCCTGTTTCGGCCTTGCTGGCGCCGTGACCTTCCCCACCTGGCCCCGTCCATCTCACCGGCTGCCCGGGCCACCAGGGAGCCTTTCACAGTGAGGGGACCTTCTCCATCTGCAGGGCCTCCCGGGACTTTCCTCTCCAGCTCTCCAGTTACATTCCATTCACAAAAAACAATCTAGATCTTAGAAGGAAAAAAGTGAGGTGGAAAAATGTGGTCAGGGAGCAAGTAAGCTGGGATTGGGGCACAGGAAGTGGCTGCTCCGCCCCCTTTCCACCCACCCACACACATGCCAGCTGGGGAGCCTTTCCATCTGCTGTGTGGACTGCCTGCACTGCGGAGGGGGCGGGTGCTGGCCCAAGAGGCAAAGACACTCAGAGGTGGACCCCCTCCACTAACCAGCCCTTTCTTTCCTCGCTGCTGGGGGCTGTTGGGCAGGTTCACTCTGGAGAGGACCTGGCTGTGTCCTGCACGCCGAGTGCCCTGGCACAGGGCTCTGCCACTCAGCGGGCAGCTTTTCCTCACACACACCAAGGACCACCTGGACCCACGGTCCTGGCTCCTGTATCTTTACTTCTTATATGCCTAAAGCAGAACTTTGCTAAGGGAGGACCACCCCACCACAACTCTGAGACTCTCCATGGCTCCCACTGACCTACAAGATAGAATAATAACAATAATAGCCCTTACATTTCCTAACCATTTACTGTATGCCCAGACTGTGCTAAAGGAGTTTGTGTGCAATGCCTCTTCCCTCTTCCCCTGTCACATGCAGTCTTCACATTATGAAGCACGATACAGAAAACTGCACAAACATGTATGTACTAACAAACTAGAAACCTTTAACCTTCACAGCGGCCCCACAAGTGGGCACTGTTACTATCCCATTTTCCAGATGAAGAAACTGAGATGCAGAGGGTTAGCTAGGAATAGTTGCAGGCCTGAGGTCACACAGTGAATGAGAGAGGCTGGATCTGAACCCAAGCCTCTGGGTGCATAAACCCATGGGATCCTGTGCTGCCTCATCTCAGGGAGTCCTTCAGATCCCCCTCCCCAAGGCTTTTCTCCTTGTGCACTGAGGTCAGAGGGTTCAATGGCTTGCTTGTCCAGGAAAGGAGGAGACCCTATTATGCCACCGCACGTGCCCATGCACAGAGTAGGTGCTGGGTTGTGCCTGTGCGCTCCTCTCCAGGCAGTTTTGTGAGAGGCGGTGGGGAGACAACATTCCCTGGGAGGCCAAGTCAGTCACGAAGTCTGATGGGAGCCTTCACCCCTTCACCCTCTTTTTCCGACTTTGCTGGTACCCAGAAGAGGTTTGTTTTGGGACAGAGTCCCAAGATCGCCAGCCTTTGCCTCCCACTGGCCCCTCTGGAGCAGGACCCACAACTGCATCTCCCCTCACCCCAGAGCGCTTTGCACACAGTAGTAGGACCTAAACAGACTGAATTCCAGACTGCATGGTCATCTCTGCCGCTGGGAGAGCCAGTGTTCAAACCCCACCCCTGGCGTTGCCACCTTCAGAAAACGCTTGGCTGCTTAGGACCTCAGTTTCCTCACCTGCGAAATGGTAGGAACACCTTGCCTGCAGGTTTGCTGTGCAGCTTCAACCACCCCTCTGCAGTGCGCCTGGGGGGGTGTTGGCACCTGTGGCAGTGGCTGTGTCCCCACCTTCACGTGGCAGCGCGCATAGATCTGGTGGCTTAAACAAAGCCCTGGGCTGCTCTTCACCTTGAATCCTTATCCTCGTTGTCCCACAAAGCTTATTCTCATTCGGGAATTTTTTTTTTTTTCCTGTTGCATCTGTCAGTATCATAAATACTTGCAAAGGGAAGAAAAAAAACTCCCCCAGACTTTACGTCAACACAAACAGCCCTAATTGGTCCTGGAGCCTCATAATTCTCAGATTGTCTTGACCATGTGTATCTAAGAAATTCACAGCAGCAAAGGTGAAGGGTGTTTTCATTCGTAAATTGAAGTGGAGGCTTTGTCTTCAACTGAAATTTGGCTCCAGCCCCTTGCCTTGGGGCACTTTTTCTGTGTGTGTGCAGAAATCTGACTTATCACTTTCTTAGGGGAAGGAGAAAATGCATGAATATTTAATTATTCTGCTGCCAAGAGGGGAGGGTTGGAAGCTAAATGAATAAAGAACTGGATTTTTCTTTTCAAAGGCCACGGCAGAATCCGATCTGGCCCTTCTGATTTCCCCCTGTCCTCCCGCCCTGTGGCATGTCGGGGGCCGCAGCTGTCATGTTCCTGCTACCCTGGCCTCTCTAGTTTTGGAAAGGATCACTCGTAGGCGTGTTTGGGTCATTTCCGGTTGGTTCTTCTGGGCTCCTTGGCATATTTTGTTTGGCTTGCAGCAAACATAGGCGAAGGGGGTGGTGTAAGGGGAGGTAAGATCCAAGCACGTCTTTGGCAGAAGAATTGCCGGCCAGCAGGGAAAGGGAGCCTGTGGCTGATGAGGCTAGAACATTCTGCTATGTGAAAGCCAAAAAATTCCAAAAGAAACATTCTGTAGTTTCCAGCCTGTAAGAAGGAAGAGGATTTCCTCTGTGGGCGGCTTCTGGGGGCTCAAGGGAGGGCCCCCAGCAGTGGCGGCCAGCACAGAGGGGCGGGGGTGGGGGCGGGAAACAGGGTCGAGAGTCTGGGGAGGACCAAATTTGGAGAAACTCAGGGGCAAGCGTTTCAGCCCAGGAGGGAACGAGACTGTCTGTAAAGGCAGAACACCCTCCCCCGGCGCTGGTCCTGGGGCCAGCTGCCTTTGCTTCTTGGGGCTGGGAGGAGGGTAAACTGAGGCATCAAGGTGCCTTCACTTTTCAGAGTGAGTTTCCAGGAGGGCTGCATGTTGGGGGGGAATGACCACAAATACAGCTTGCTGGGCACCCACTGTGTTCCATAGGCTTCCCTGCACACATCCTTGCAAGGAACTGGCCATCAGGCCCATAAGACAGATGTGGAAACTGAAGCTCAGAGAGGCAAATGATCTAGCCCAGGCTCATTAGGAAGAACCACCTCTTCCCCAATAGATAATTTTAAGTTTTGCTCTTCTCTGTTTAACAACAGGATGCCAAATATAAAGGCATTCTCTATAAACTGTTTAACATAAGAAAAATAGGAATTCAGTTTTTTCATAACAATCATTAGGAATAAAAAAGGGAAGGGGTCAATTTTGTTATCATGTGTCCATTTGTTGCCATCTGACAAAAAAATAGGCATAATTGATGTGCAAATAGCCCATCTTTCGTATCAATAAAGCTATAATAAAAATTCAAAAATGTTTTTAAATAATCAAGATGTTTACAGTGTGAATAGCATCCCCTTGGGTACGACACCTTATGCAGTGCACATACTAAATATCCGAACACAGCAGCCCTGATGAGCAAGCAGACTTGAACTTGAGTCTGCCTCTCCACAGCCTGGGTACTCCGGCTCATCCCGTGGCTTAGTTGGCTTGCAATTTGGCCTCATCCCAGCTTCTAACCATTAATGACAAAGAACTCTGATGAATCAGAAAGGAAGGAATAGAAGGGAGAGAGGTATAGGGATTCAGTCCAGTTTGTACCACTCTCTCCCCGTTCCTAGCACAAGGCCTGGCACGCAGTGGGCTACTTAAGGCAGCCTGAATGAATGACTGTGTGAATGAAAGCTAAGTCCAAGCCTCTCCCCTCCCTCCTTGTCTGCATCCCGTACAGTGCTGAGCTCAGGGATGGTGGCAGACGGAGGGGCCAGTCTGAAACCCCACTGAACCAAGGGAAAGAAGCCAGTTCCCACAGGCCCTGGGACACAGTGAGCCGTGTGAAAACCGCCAGCCAGAGCCTCTTATAATCAGGGACAATGCTTGGCCCTCAGTCTCGAAGGACATCCCGGGGTCTCCGGAGGCTGGACTGGTCCTGCCAAGGGCCCTGGCCTTCTGCCCACCCGGCACTGACTGCCGAGGGTGGGGCCCACCTGGCGACTCCTTCCTTCCAGCTGCTGGCTCCAGGGGTTCCGGCCACACCCTTCCTGTGGCTGCCTCTTCTCTTCCCGCCCCCCTGCTGGCCGCGCTGCTCAGTCTCTCCCTGCACCACCCCCAGCCATTCCAGGCTGTTCCCTTGGGGCATGGAGCTGGAGTCCTCAGCCCCAAGCAGGTGACAGAGGTGTGGGTGTGTCAGCTCTGGCTCTGTGTGGGGGACTCACGCGTCACGCTCGCTGAGGATGGGTCTTGAGACAGCAGTGCTCACCTGTGTAATGGGTCATTGCCTCAACTCACAGGTGGGGACATGATGCTCTCAGGAGTTGAGGGACTTGACAAGGTCATACAGTTAAGTTTGTGAGAGATGGTTGAGGTTTGAGTTCAGGCATGTCTGCTTCCATATGGGGAGTGTCCAACCACTCTGCTGGTCTGCCCTGCAGAGGCTCTACAGACCCCAGGATTTCAGCCTGCTCACTCAGGCTGCATCTGAAATTCTCACACTGGTGAAGATACCCAGGGCTATGTTGGAATCAGAGAGAACATTCCCCCTCATGCCACCCCTGCATTCCTGGCTCCAGTAACATCCAGCAGAACACCCTGAATAGATGAGAAAGCTGAATGGACTTTGCTCAAACAGCAATTCTTGCCGGGGAGGGGGAGACCAGAAGGGGTCGTGTTTCTTCCTTCTGAGGTTTCTCCAGGACAAACCATGGTGGGGGTTTGTGTGGGTGTCCTCCTACGCCTGGAGGACAGATGTCTCCTCAGAACCTGGCTGTCAGAAGAAAGATGGAGGCAGATGGTGGCAGGGAACACACTCAAGCCACAAGGCTGGGGTGGGAGGGTGGGCAGTTATGAGAGAGGTGTGGCTCCTCAGGTGTGGATATGGTCCCTCAGATCACCAGTAAAGCCCTGTGCTGCCAGAGAGAGACCCCTGGCCCTTGTGAGCAGTCACGTTCTTGGACATGACTTGGACATTACCACTCTGACCCTTAGTCTCTTCATCTGGAAAGCAAGCACAACATAATTCCTATGTCATGGGTGGTTGTGAGGAGTAGTTGACCTATCAAGATGAAATTAGTGTGCTTCTTGGTGCTCATACATATTAGGAAAAAGGAAGAAGGCTCAGACTATCTCAAAAGTTCAGTTTGTAGGTTGAGGGAAATAATTTGCCATTTCCTCCAGGACCTGGCTTTGGTTTGGCCCTACTTCCTGTCCCACTCTGGCCAATCAGGCTTGCCCTGATATAACCCCTCCCTTGCCCAGAGTCATCTCAGCCACTTGGCCGGGGTCTGACCTGGCCCCGTTGGTTTAATTGGTCTCAACCTGCATCTGAAGGCAAAAGTGGCCTCTCTGGGCATGGTCTCCCCACCCTGCCCAGCTGCAGCACTGCTGACCCCTCCAGTGACTCCGATTTCCTGTTGCTCTAGAGCTCAAGGTCAGTGGGTCATCAAGTATGATCAGTCCTCCCCTTCTGTCCCTGTAAGCCTGGATCTCATCTCTTTGTCTGGATGGTGGATGGTCAGACCACCTGAACATCCTTCTAGCTCCACTCCCCACAAGGTCCACACTCAGAGTGGTGTTTCCCTACACCTCATCCTCCTAGAAAAGTCTCAGGAAGGACTTTGATTGGTTCTGGTTAGGTCACATGCCCACCCTTGCACCAGTCACAGAGGCTAGGAGAATGTGAAGCTGTGATTGGCCTGGACTGGGTCACTTACTCTTGCATGTTGCCAAGGGACAAGAGCAAAATACTGTGATTGACACCTTCCCCCAGAACCTCAGGGTTGGTGCGGGAGAATCCACTTCCCTAAGTCAGGGATGCAGTTCTGCAGTTTCATGGGGCAGGGTGTGGGGCTATGGGAAAAACCCAAACCCCAGATGTCTACACTCAGGCTAAGTCCAAGGTGGGGTGAAGCAGGGTGAGATGGAGCTAGGTGGACAGGGCCAGCAAGGGGAATGCATGGGACCCCTTCTGCTGTGTGTCCAAGGAGAAGGGGTACACTGACACCCACTGTGTGGGTCCTGGGTGGCTGTCCTGGTGCCTCAGGCCTCCCTTCCCTGCCGCCAGAGCACACGTTGCAGACATCTGCCCTGCTGGCTGCTGGGGGTCGCCCCCCTGGAGTTTCCTGCTGCTGACAGGAACCATTTGCCTTTTTATTACCCGCAGCGCACATCTGGGAACACTCTTGGATCAGTCTGGCTGAGCCAGTGGGCTGAAGAGCTGGCTCCCAGGCCAAGCTGAGGGGGGCAGGGCAGGCAGCAGTGGCGACAGCCTGGGTCTGGGAAGCGCCTTCCTCCCCAGCCCCTCCTGTGAAGCTACCCCATGTGACTGGCTTCCTGGACCGCTTCCACAGAGGGGTTGTGTAACCAGCCTTGTCCAGGAGGGAGGGGATGGCCTGGGCCCAGGGTGGGGTCCCACCAGCAAGCCTGGCCTGCCAGGTCCAGCAAAAGGCCTCTGGGGGTGGGTAGCTTCAGGTGCCAGGGCAGTGGGCTTCTCTGGTTAGGGGTTGAGTTGTTAATTCTCCCCTTTCTTTTTTTTTTTTCTTTTCTGTTTTTCTTTTTCTTTCTTCCCTCTGTCCCGCCCTCCCTCCCTTTCTTCTTCACCTTTCCTTCCTTTCTTCCTTTTTTCTTCTCTCCTCCCCTTGAAATGACTTTTTCCTCTTCCCACTCCAAGAGCACATCCTCAAGAAGCACCTTTGAAATAGCAGGAAGCAAGCAAGAGACTGAATAACATCATTTTGGACAAACCTAGTCTTTCTGCTTAAAGATAATGGGATCCGGGGAGGAGCTGTTGTGCTCTTGCCTGCCTCTCTGTGTCATGTGCTGCGTCCCCTTCCCCTCCAGCCTTTAAAAGAGAGAAATGACCCTTCAGCCTCCAACTGCAGGCCCAGAGCTTCCCTGGTGCTCATGGATCACAGATGCTTGCTTCTGAGGTGAACTCAGGTGCAGAAAGGACTGCACAGAGCTTGGCAGCTTGTGAACTAGACCAAGGTCCTAAGGAGCCCTTTCAGAGGCAGCCATGAACCCACCAGCCTGCCTGGCTGGGCATCAGGCAGCCCCTTGCTTTCCTGGCCCTCAGTCTGTGCATCTGTCCCTCTATCTGTGGCTCCTTCCAACAGCCACCTGCTCAAACCCGTACCAATACCTGGCCATTTAATTTATTTATTATGGCATGTTTATTTTGTTTGAAAGTGTCCAACTCTTCTCTAATGAAAAGCCTCATCAGGGGAGGTTGAGTGTCTTTAGGGGGCAGGGGCCAGGGGATGCTAGTCCCTGGTCTCTTCTAAGCTCGGAGAATCCCTGAGGTGTTGCTGAGGCTCTCAACATCCCCATGGCTTGGCCGGGAATGTTCCTTGTGTCCCTCTTATTGTTCATTTATTTCACAAATATTGACAGAATCCATCTGGACATCAAGGCATGTGCCAGGTATCTAGATTATAAGAGTGTGCAAGATAGAATGTTCCTGCCTCTTTTATTTTAGTGGAATGTTAGAAATAAAACCAATGCAAATGATTACAGTTAGGAAGGTGGATCTATAAAGGCACTGAAGCCCATGGATCCTAGGTTGACCTGCTTCAGAGCTGGGGCTCCTCCAACCTGGGCTGGGCAGAAAGAGAGGGTCCACTCTTGGGAGGAGAGGGAAGAATGCTTCAGGCATCAGGAGCAACACATGCAAAGGCCCTGGGGCAGCAACAGCTTGGTTCTAGGATCTGAATGGAAGCGGGTAGGGCTTGAACAGAGGGAGGAAGGGAGAAAGAAGGAGAGAGGAATAAGAGGACATTGGGGGTATGGGGCCTGATAACTGGGTCCCTGAAGACTGGCTAGGACTTTGGGCTTTGTTCTGAGTCATTCCATGAGCTTCAGCAGGGAAGTGTCATGGTCTAGCTTATGTTTGAGGAAAGGAAGACCACTTTTAAGGTGGAGGAGCATACAGCGGGAGGCAGAGAGCAAGGAGGAGTCCATTGTAATCATTTAGGCAGAGGTGATAGTGACGTGAAGGTAGAAAATAACAGGGTAAACCTGGAAAAGTCAAAGGGTCCCCCCATAAGGGCCTAGTTAAGAAGGGGAACAGTTAAACAAGCATTTACACAACAGAGTAAAAAACATAAAGTATAGAGGCAGCTCTGAGGGCTGCAGGAGTTGTTCATGAGGGGCATTCGAACCAGCCTTGGAACAGTCAGGAGGGCTTCCTGGAGGAGGAGACATTTAAGCTGAAAATGGAAAGAGGAGTAAAAGCTAGGGGAAAGGGGGGTGGGCAGGAGGAAAGTACTGTTCCGGGCAGTGGGAGCAGCCTGTGCAGAGGGCTGGAGATGAGAGGAAGCAGGCACGTTTGAGGACTCCAGCAGGTCAGGGTTCTCCAGAGTAAGATGAGGATGAGGAGCCAATCAGGGCTGGGCTGTGACCAGTCTTGAGGTCACAGAGGGCAGAAGATTCTGTTTTGAGGACCCAGGGCCAAGGAAGGGTTTAAGTCTCAGTGTCATCATCAATTCTGTGGTTTTGAGTAATCCCAGTGGCTACTGGTAGTGTTGGTGTTGGGGAGACAGGTCCAGAAGAGTTAGTTCTAACTCAGCTGCTTTGTCCTGTGAAAATCAGTCATCGAGCAGCCAAGTCTAACAGGCCTCACCTGGGAGGTGGCATGTGGCACGCATGGTGTGGTGGGCTCAGGAGTTAGAGATCCAAGTTCAGGTCCCAGCCCTGCTCTCATCTGGCTGTGTGACAGATGAGTTGACTGAGAGAGGTCAAATTAGGCTTTGGGAGATAGTTCCATGTTATGGGTCCTGGCGTTCCCATGGCTCGTTTGTGCCTCCTGCACTGGCGCTTTATGGTAGCCTGGGGTGTCCTGCCGGTATCAGTCTAACCTGGCCCCATCTCCCACCTCTGGAAGGAGTATCACCCAGACCCAGGTGTTGGCATCATGTTCTCTTTTGGTGTGTACTAGGAACAGGATCTTTTTTTAAAAAAGTATTTATTTACGTCCGCACTGGGTCTTCGTTGCTGTGCAGGCTTTCTCTAGTTGAGGCGAGCAGGGCTACTGTAGTTGCAGTGAGTGGGCTTCTTACTGCAGCGGCTTCTGCAGGGCTCCAGGGCGCACAGGCTTCACTGCTTGTGATGTGCGGGTTTAGTTGCCCCACAGCATGTGGGATCTTCCCAGACCCGTGTCCCTTGATTGGCAGGTGGATTCTTAACCACTGAACCACCAGGGAAGTCCCTAGGAACAGGATCTTTTTTAATTAAAAGAGGAAATGCATGATATGTTTGACTATTAAAGCTATTGCATGAACAACCTAGCTGAAAAACAATAACTAAAGTATTTAAAGCAGTTGAGTTCCTCGCTGCAGAGGAGGCTTTCAGAACAGCAGTTGAGGCTGGTTGATGATGTGGCCCCTTGGTCATAAAAGGCAGTGTTTGGAGAAGTGGACGAAATGGAAGGAGAAACAGATTATAGGAATTAGGCCCACCGGTATTTACGAGGCTCATCGTTGTCACCCCATAACTATAACGTGCGCATTAATGAGTCCATTTAGCTCAGCACCAGCCTGTCATCTGCCGTGGGCCTTTCCCAGGGAAAGCAGAGCGAATGCTGCTTAGACTCTCTATCTGGGGGATGAAGAGGTGCACGGTTTAGTTCCATTCTGAACATTGTCCCCCGGCTGCCTGACCCCAGGGTGGATTTGCATCAGGACCCAAATAAGGTCCACACTGTAAGGAATTACATACAGAGTCTTTGACACCTCTTGTTTTATATTGGCACATAGTTGGTTTATGATGTCGTGTTGGTTTCAGATACACAACCAAGTGATTCAGTGGTATGTATACATTCAGCCCTTCTTTTTCAGATTATTTTTCCTTATAGGTGATTACAGAATATTGAGTAGAGTTTCCTATGCTATACATAGGTCCTTGCTGATTATCTGTTTTATATATAGTAGCTTGTGTATGTTAATCCCAAACCCCCCTAATTTTTAAGTACCGTTTAGTTTACTTATTCAGTCTCTCGGGCCTCAGCTGTGGCATGCGGGATCTTTGCTGCATGTGTGGGCTCTTTTGTCGCAGTGTGCAGTGTGCTGCACGGGCTTAGTAGCTGCAGCACACAAGCTTAGATGCTCCACGGCACATGGGTCTTAGTTCCCCCGCCAGGGATCAAACCCTTATTCCCTGCATTGCCTGGTGGATTCTTAACCACTGGACCACCAGGGAAGTCCCCCAAACTCCTAATTGAATATATCGGTTTCTCCATTTCTTTCTGTTTTTTTCTCTGCCTCTCTCTCCCTCCTCCCCATCTGTCTGTCTGCCGCTGTCCTGTCTCTCCCTTTCCCTCTCTGTTTCATTACAGTCTATTTGTTGAAGAAACAGGGTTATTTGTCTTCCACAGTCAGAGGAGTCTGTTGTTAAGTGTGCATACACAGACGCACATATATAAAAGTGTAACCCTCCTGCACTGTCAGGGCTTCTCAGGTTCTCAGGCTCAGGGCCGTGGACGTTAGGGCTGGCCCATCCTCTTGGACAGGGCTGTCCTGTGCACTGTAGGGGGTCAAGCAGCATCCCTGATGTCCACTCACAGACACCAGTAGCATGAAGCCAGCTCTGCGAGGGAGCTGACCTGCAGGAGTTTGGGGGGCCTGGGTCAGCACCATGGGGAGGAAGGCATCTTGGCTGGTCCCCCCAGGAGCTCCTGGGCTGACGTGGCCCTCGGTGCTATATCCAGCTGGGCCGAGAGGGTTGAACTTTATGCACCAGTGTTACTGGGTCACTGAGCCTGGCTGCCTGGGAAGGGCCTGACCTGGGAAGGGCTTACTGCCCCACCAGGGGTCAGGACGGATCCCCTTTGAGAGGATCTGGGTGGCTGCACAGGTCACTGGAGTGAAAGGACATGTGCGAATGATGGGTGTGTGTCAGGGGTCCTGGCAGGCAGATGGCAGGGCCATGACTGCTGCCTGGGGAGGAACAGCACGGACAGCAGCCGCGTCTCTCTGAGCACTTACCGCACGCTGGGCCTCACCAGACGCCACTGTGGAGTGACTGAGAGCAAGGCCGTGGGGGCTTGCAGGCGGTGGGGCAGGAGTGGGGCATGTCATCTGCAGAGAACTTAACAAAGCAGCTAAAGGTCCATCTGCTTTTTAACGTGTAACTGCGTCATTGATGTACAATCCATATACCATACAGTTGACCCCTGAAAAGTGTATGCATTTGTAATATATTCAGAGATTCTGCAACCACCAAGACTTCCAAACCCAGAATATTTTCATCAACCCCGAAAAGAAACTCCATTCCCTCCAACTACCCATTTTGCTCAACTCACAGCCCTAAGCTACCGCTGATTTACTTTCTGTCTCAAGCCATTTGCCTGCTTTAGACATTCCACGTAGAGAGAACTTACACTATGTGGTCTTTTGTGATTGGCTTCTCTTACTCGACGACATACTGCTAAGGTTCATGCATGTTGTTTGTCATTCTTTTTGAGGCTGAATAGTATTCCCGTGCATGGATAAACCATATACATTGATCCATTCACCCATGGATGGACATTTGAGTTGCATTCACTTGGGGCTGTTATGAATAATGCTGCTCTGAACATTTGTGGATGAGATATAATGTGGGTGAATGTTTTCACTTTTCCTGTACCTAGGGGTGGAATTGCCAGGTCATGGTGACTCTACATTTCACATTTTGAGAAGCTGCCAGGCTGTTTTCCAAAGCAGCTGCCTCATTTTACATTCCCATCAGCAATGTATGAGCACTCCAGTTTCTCTGCATCCTCACCAACACTCACTACCCTCTTTTTGACTCTAGCCATCCTAGTGGATGTGAAGTGCTATCTCACTGTGGTTTTGGCTTACATTCCCCTAATGACTAAAGGTGTTGAGCATCTTTTCACGTGCTTATTGGCCATTTGTATGTCTTCTCTGGAGAACTGTCCACTCGAATACTTTACCCACTTAAAAACTAGCTTGTCTTTTTATTGTTGGATTGTCATGCGAAGAGTTGACTCATTAGAAAAGACTCTGATGCTGGGAGGGATTTGGGGGCAGGAGGAGAAGGGGACGACAGAGGATGAGATGGCTGGATGGCATCACTAACTCGATGGATGTGAGTCTGAGTGAACTCCGGGAGTTGGTGATGGACAGGGAGGCCTGGCGTGCTGCGATTCATGGGGTCGCCAAGAGTCGGACGCGACTGAGCGACTGAAGTGAACTTAACTTGAAGCATTCTTTATACATTCTGGGTACAGATCCCATATCAGATTTGTGATTTGCACATAATTTCTCCCATTCTGTGAGTTGTCTTTTCGCTTTCTGGATATAAGTGATTAGAATTGGAGGAGCTGTCAGATTCTGTCACAATTAGCACTAAAATAAACTGGGCTGACCATTGGAGCTGAGACAGTGAGCGCAGTGATGGTTGCCCAGACAAAGACTTCAGTCAGGCCTGGAATGTTTGGAGTCAAGACAGGAGCCTGGCTGGGATGGAAGCTGCCATTGGTGGAGAGGCTTGAGGGAGCCTTGACTGCCGAGCTTAGAGCTTCGGTGTCTGGAGTTGATCCTGTAAGGGGGAGCCACAGGTGTGGGAGCAGAAGAGTAATATGAGACAGGGGTGCTAGGAAGGCTGTCCCTCTCCAGCTTAAATGCGTGCCACCCTCGCCCAGGACAGCCTTTCTATCCCTCACCAGGGGGCCACCTGGCCAGTCCCTTTGGAAACCACCAGGGCCATCGGCACCTCTTTCCTGTGCACGGGGACCCCTGGGTGGCCGGAAGCAATGTATTGTAATTCTGGCCTCCAGGATTTCCTGCAGCGGCCTAGGGGCTGAACGGGTCTTTGTGAAAACCCTCCCCAGAGAGCCCCCGCTGCCTGGCCAGGGTCAGACCCAGGAGGGATGTTTGCTCTGGGGCCTTGAGGAGAGGGCCTTACGAGAAGCGAATGCTGTCTGCTTGTTGGGCTGAGGGGCCCTCCGGAGCCCCAGCCACCAGCCTCCTGGCTCTGGGTGAGGGTCACCTCCCAGAATCCTCTGCAGTGGGCCCAGTAGGGTAGGCTGCCAGCTCCTGACCCCAGCTGGCTGTCATCAGCTTCCCTGTACTTTGCGTTCAGCAGAAATGAATCTGGGATGTCAGAGACCTCAGTGGAGCCTGATGCCCACCTCCCATGGGCAGGGGGCACGACCCCGCACTGAGGACATGAAAGGTCACCCTCGACTCCCCTCCTGCACCTTCTCTGGGGACAACCAGATCTCGTCACTCCTGGGCTCTAACCGGCTTTTGGCTGAGGCAGGGACACACACTGGCCAAAACGGAATTTTACTTATACAAACAGTCCACCCAGTGCCAAGCAGACAGAAGGGGCTGGGTAAATGGGTGTCAGAGAGGACGGCGGGGGCTGTAGGACACCCCGCTGCCCTGCCCAGCCAGGGGTGAAGGGCTCTCCCACCACCAGGGCCTTCCACCTCTGAGGGCTCTGCGGTCCGAGGCTGCAGTACCGGGCACAGCCTGGCCACTGCAGCCTCCAGACCCAGCCAAGGCCACATCACGTTTCCTGTCACCAAACTTCCGAGACCAGTGTGTGTCTCTGTGGCCTGGCTCCGGCCCCTAATTGTTCTCATGAGAAGCTGGCTAGGGAGTTGGAGCAGAGCCTGGCCTGGTGTGGGTCAGGGACCTGATTTCTGCTCCAAGGTGGCTGGAGGGTTTGTCCTCTGAGCCCCCACCTAGAACACCTTGTCCCCACTGTGCCCATCCACACCCAGCCTGACCAGGAAACTGACACAGCTGCTCTTGGGAGTATGAGGAGCCAAGGATACAGTTGGATATTTCTATCCCCCTGCAAAGTGCTCCTGAACCCCACTGTCTTCCTGTGGACCACAGTGGAACGCCGTGGGGGAGACATGCTGGAGCAGGTGCGAAGCCTGGCTGTGTGATCCTGAGTATATGGCCTCATCTAGAAAGTGTCCCTTCCCCCAGAGGTGACGCTGCATGGCTGTGGGTCTCCTCTCACCCTCAGTTGGACTGGAAGGAGGACAGGACTTCTAGGGGCCGGGCTTTCCACTACCAGGGAAGTTGACCACCTCTCCAGCTTGTGGGTCAGGGGGTTACCTTAGTGGCCATATGGGGCAGTGGAGGGAGATGAGAGCTGATACTATTAATAACTGAGCATTTACTATGTGCTGGCTTGTGCTGGACCGCCACACTGGGTGTCTTGTTTGGCTGTCTCTGTCCTTGGAGGCAGGTACTGTTGTTGCCATGTTTCAGGTGAAACACCAAGACTGAGAGAGGAGTCGCAGCTCACTGGAGGTCACCCAGTGATCGGGGGGCCTGTGATGGAAGCAAGGAGTCTGTTTAAACTGCCTCTGAGGGCTCTATGGGTCCCCCTCCTTGGTGTAGGCACGGTGCTGCCCTCAAGAAGATTCTAGGGGGAAAGAAAAAAATGTTAAGCAGTAAATGAGAGGATTTCCACTTTCAAGGCATGCCACATGGGAGACCTCTGATAGGCAGTCGGAGAGTACTTCTCTCAAAAGGCGACTTTCTCATTTACATCTTGTTAAGCCCTGAGAACAGACACCTTTGCATTGAGAAGGGAGTAGCAGTCTAGGAACTGCTTAGTCAGAGGCTCAGCTGAGGGGTTGAAATGGGCTGCCCCCCTGAAGTGCAAGATGCGCAAGGGGAGGGCAGACCCCAGGCCTGTGGGCCTGGTTAGGCCGTGTGTGCTCCTGCTGAGCTGCATGCTAGGGGACAGACAGAGACACCTGTCAGGTTTCCTGCCTTTGAGGAAATTCCAGTTAGGTGGTAGGTGAGATGCAGAGGCACAATAAGTGACCCACAGTAGCAGGGTGGGGAAGAAAGTGAGCAGGACCTGGGGGTGAGGGTGCAATAGCTCCGAGGCAAGCGAGCCCTGGGCTGGGTCAGGGTAGGACAGGCATGGCCAGGACCCTCACAACAGGAGGGGAGATTGTAGGGGTTTCCTATGGCCGCTGTAACTAGTGGCCACAAATGTGTTGGCTTAAAGCATCACAGATTTATTCTGTTACTGTGCTGCAAGTCAGAAGTCTGACACGGATCTTCTTGGACCAAAATCAAGGTTTCAGCAGAGCTGGTTCCTCCTGGGGACTCCAAGCGGAATCTGTTTCCTTACCTTTTCCAGCTTCTAAAGGCTGCTGCATTCCTTGGCTTGTGGCTCCTTCTTCCATCTTCAGAGCCAGTGGTTCAGCATCTTTGAATCTCTGAATTTGACTCTCTTGCCTCCCTCTGCTGAGGACCTTGTGCTTATACTGGGGTCACCCAGATGATCTCAGACAGTCTCCCCATCTCAAGATCCTTCACTGAGTCCATCTGCCAAGTCCCCTTTGCCATCTTAGGTCAGTTATTCACAGATTCCAAAGATCAGGACACGGACACTTTTAGTTCAGTTCAGTTCAGTCGCTCAGTCATGCAGGCCTCCCCGTCCATCACCAACTCCTGGAGTTCACTCAGACTCATGTCCATCGAGTCAGTGATGCCATCCAGCCATCTCATCCTCTGTCATCCCCTTCTCCTCCTGCCCCCAATCCCTCCCAGTATCAGAGTATTTTCCAATGAGTCAACTCTTCGCATGAGGTGGCCAAAGTACTGGAGTTTCAGCTTTAGCATCATTCCTTCCAAAGAAATCCCAGGGCTGATCTCCTTCAGAATGGACTGGTTGGATCTCCTTGCAGTCCAACGGACACTTTGGGGAGCTGTTATTCAGCGGATTGCAGGTTGATATCAAGATAGGCATTTGGGGGCTGAGAATCCAGAACCCCAAGGGTGAGGGTAGGTGACAGGACTGAGCTGCTTAGTAAGGGGCTGGTGGGGGCTGAGGTGCCACAGAGAATCACCATAGGCTGAGACTGTCACCTGGCAGCCTACATAGACACATGCGATTGAGTGGGGAGGGGGAAACCCTGGCGTGGCCTCTTGCCAGCAGTGTGACCTGGGACGATTCACTCTACGTTTCTTAGTTTCACTCTCTGCAGGTGAATGGGCGGGGGGCATGAGAAGCATTTATAAATTGTGAAACACAGTGTCTGGCACACAAGAGATGATGACCCTATGATGGCAGCCTACAGTGGGCCTGGGGAAACAGTGCCATGGGAGTGTGTGTGGGCCAGGCCGCACCTGGGTGATACGATCTATCGCAGGACTGTCTCACAAGCTGAGAAAGTAAAGGGTGTCCCAAGAACTCTGATGACAGCAAAGACACCAGGGGCCACGTTGTGGCCCACAGAGGTACCTAATGGTTGTGTGTAGTGGGGTGGGGGGAGCAATGGGGGACCTGGGTTTGTGCAGGGGAGGGGCCTCCGAGGGGAGAAGTGGGGGCCGCTGAGCTCTGCCCATGGACAGGATTGGGGTGGACAGAGTCCTGGAGCTCAGCTGAGCCCCTGCCCTCCAAAAAGTGCCCCTTTCTCTGTAAAGGTCCTTTCATCTGACGGGTGGCCTGGGGGCTGGCTGTGCACCAGCCCAGCCCTGCTCTGGGGAGGGCCGGATCTGGGCGGCGACCCAGAGGCCGCTGTCTAGGGGACTGTCCCCGATGTGGACGGGCTGGCACTCCTAGGGGGGCTACACGCCCAGGGCCACCGAAGCCCTAAATCACCAGGAGACAGTGTGCAGGACAATGGCAACATGCAGGAGATTGAGGGCAGGACAGTGACCTTGGCGAGAGCTGGCATGTGGGGAGGGTGCTGCCCTTCTGCTCAGGACCCTTGGAGCCCCACAGGGCAGCCCCTGAGGGACATTCACCCACCACCTGGAGTCGCCACAGGCCCGACTCTTGCCTGGTGCACCTGTGTACCCGCACAAGCCATGGCTCACACCTGAGGGATGATCGTGTTGACAGCACCTACTATGTGCCAGGCCTGTGCTAAGGCTGCAGAGATGCCACGGAGCCTGGTGGTTAAGACCACAGGCCCCAAAACCTCAATGCCTGGGTTTCAGTCCTGCCTCTTCATGTCCCAGCAGGGTGGCCCTTACCGCTTTGTGCCTCGATTTCCCCATCTATCAGGTAGAGATAGAGCAGTACCAATCTTACAGGGTGTGGTGTTGATGAAATGAGTTGACATATGGAAGGCCCTAGAGGGGCCTGTCCTGGGGCCTGGCAAGGTCTTGGTGTCCACTGTTCTTGTTCCGTTGTCAAAATGTGGAGGCCCCACTGTAATGTGCAGAGCATGGGGCAGAAGACGGGAGGCGACATTGTAGTGACGGGGACAGCTGTCCTCAGAGCTGGCCGGAAACAGCCAGGTGGGGGCTGTGCACGTTGGCTGGGGTGGACTCGGGACACTGGCCTCAGCCACATGGAGAAGGTGGACTGCCTCTCTCCCCAGTATTTGTAATACTCAGAAATAACCGGCTGGCACTGCTCTGAACACTCTCCACATAGTGTCAGCTCATGGACTCTGCCCACGACTTGGTGTGAGGTAGTGTACTTGGCACTACTACGTGCCATCCTTACTCCACTTTGCAGATGGAGAAAGTGAGGCGAGGTGTGGCAAAGGGACTTGGTGACATCACTCGCTTTGTCTGTGGTGGAGCCAGGATTTGAACTGAGATACCCTGACCACAGTCCTTCCTTTTTGCTGGTTTCCAAACTGCCTCTCTGGGGGCACTAAAGAGCTGCAGATGGTTTGAGGGCAGGGAAGTCACGTGAGCAAAGTGGAGTTTTGGAAGGCTGGATGTGGAGCAGAGTTCCAGTGGTCTGGTGTGGGCTGGGGAAGAGAGGGGAGCAGCTCTAGGAGAGACTGTTCTGCAGTCAGGCAGGAAGTGATGTGATGGCCTGGGGGAGGGCTCAGTGAGGCTGAGACTAGCTCAGGAGAATTTCAAGACAGGGGATGTGCCCACAGCCACAGGAGGCTAGGGGCTGAGACCGCCTGCAGACAGAGAGCAGCCCAGGCCCTGTGAGCGGGTCTCCCCTGGCTTGTTTCTGCTGCCTTTCGCTCACTGCCTCTTTCCTCGTGAGCCCCAGTAGAGTCCCTGGGAGCAGCCTGCTGGCCTGGCCTCTGTGGGGGCCTTCTACCTGGCTTGCCCAGGACCCCTAGGCAGCCACATCCCCTACCCTGCTGGGAGCCCAGGCTCTCAGAGCAGGGTCACAGGGATACAATTGGCCTCCATTCCCCCCAGATCTGTTAAAACCCAGCCTGAGAGGCGGGGAGAGGCCCTTATTCTGTGAAGACGGCCAAGGGCACCTCTGCCCATGCATCCAGACTCCATGACGTGTGTCCTGAGGCTCAGGGCTGGCTGACAGTGCTGTGTGCTCACCTGGCCCCATGGACTCCGAAGTCAGCCAGCCCAGGCTGGTGGCTGACTTTGGGAGGGTTCCTTATCTTGATTTCCTTCTCTGTAAACATGGGGAGATTAATAATAATAAATGTTAAAAGATTCCCATCTGATGAGATTGTTTTGAAGATTTCTTGAAGATAATGAACATGAAGGTCAGAGTAGCTGCAGACATGCTCATTACCATGTTTTCCTGGCAGGGCATTGCCTGAGGGACTGGGGAGATTGGCGAATGTTTGTTGAGCACCTATTATGTGCCAGGCAGTGTTCCGGCCCTGTGCTAAGTGCTTCTGTGTATCATCTCATTATTTGTCACAGGAATCCTATAAAGACACACTGTTATTATCAGATTATCTCCAACTTTAAAAAATTGAGGCAAAATTCATATCCCAGGCATGCATGCTAAGTTGCTTCAGGCATATCTGACTCTTTGTGACCCCATGGACCCCAAGTAGCCCACCAGGATGCTCTGTCCATGGGATTCTCCAGGCAAGAACACTGGAGTGGGATGTCATGCCCTCCTCCAGGGGATCTTCCTGATGCAAGGATTGAACCCACACCTCTTACGTCTCCTGCATTGTCGGGCGGGTTATTTACCACTCGCATCACCTGGGAAACACACATCCCATAAAGTTCACCAATTTAACATTCATCACGTTAAAGTGTATGATTCAGTGGCATTTAGTATATTCCCAAGAACTTTTCTGGTGGCTCATTGTAAAGAATCTGCTTGCCAATGCAGGAGATGCAAGAGACTTGTGTTTGATCCCTGGGTCAGGAAGATCCCCTGGAGGAGAAAGTGGCAACCCACTTCAGTATTCTTGTCTGGGAACCCCATGGATAGAGGAGCCGTGCAAGCTGTAGTCCGGGGGACCGCAAAAGAGTCAGACGTGGCTTAACGACTAAACAACAGCAACAAGGCTGTTCAACCCTCACCTCTATCTGATTTCAAAACATTTTCATTACCCCCGAAAGGAGACCCTTACCCATTTGCAGTCACTCCTGATCCCCCTCCCCAGCCCTAAGCAACCATTAACCTCCTTTGTGTCCTTGTGGATTTACTTGTTCTGGACACTCCATATAAATGAAATGGAATTCTACTTTTTGTGGCCCTTTGTGATGCCAAAAACTGGGCTTTGGTGCACTGGTAGCAGACTGAATCTCAGAGACAGAGTTTTGGGTAAAGTAGAAAAGATTAGTTTTATTGTTTTGCCAGGCAAAGGGGACCAGAGTGGGTTTGTACCTCAAAAACTGTGTGTCCCAACCTGGGGGGATTTGGTGGGGAGTTTTATAGCAGTGCTTCAGGGTGGGGCTGCTGATACGGGTCACAGTGTGTGCAGGGCCCGCACGCCTTTAATCTTGTCTCAGGTGGTCTGATGAGTTTCTCTGAAGAGGAGAATGCTGATATCTTCCATTTGTTGGGGGTTTTAGTTCTGCAGAAGAGCTCAGAGATACTGTTGCATGCTTCCCTGGTGGGGGGCAGACCAGGGCCCTGCCCCAAGGCTGCACTCTTGTTTCTTGGCTGCCCTCCCTTGCCTGATGAGCAGCTGTTTGATTTTGACTTGTGGAGCTCAGAATCATGGAGGCTGAAGTCTATTCTCTACAAACAAGAAATGGGGGACACAGAAAGACTTCTGCACTCAGGACCCCCGTCGGGTCCTGCTCGTTTCCGTTTCTGTCTGGTTTCTTTTCCTTTGCATGGTGTTTGCATCGCTGTGGTAGCCTGTGCCAGAACCTCATTCCCTCATGGTTGAGTAATCCTTCACTGTGTGGATGAACCCCATTTTGTTAATTCAGTCATCTGTTGATGGACATACAGGTTGTTTCCACTTTTTAAAATCCCTGTTTCTAAAGACAAGGGAAATGGGCCAAACCAGCTACTGGCTGAAGGTCAGCACCTGACTGTGACCCAGCAAAGACAGTTCCTGAGGGGAAGAAGAACCCACGTGCACACCACAAGCTGAATTCACATCCACAGCAGCCGTGTTCACAGTAACCCCACATTGGAAACCACCCACATGTCCATCAGCAGGGGGTGGATACCAAGCTGGTGTCCGCATACAGTGGAACATCATCCATCGGCAAAAAGGGAGACGAGACCCCTGCAGGCTTTTTGGGAGACCCTCGAAAACCCACTGAGTGAGAGCTGCCAGGCACACTGTGTGACTCTGTTTATATGAAATTCTAGAAAAGACAACTCTACTGCCACAGGTTTTCAGGGTGTGAGTGGAGGGTCGGCTGGGGAGGGGTAGGAGGGAGATTTGGTGGGGTCAGGGCTAAGGACACTGATGTTGGCTTGTGAGGTGCTGGGTGTCTGGCTGGCACTGGCAGCCCTGGGTCACTGCCTGAAGGATGGCCCCAGAGTCCCCTCCAGCTGCTCCCCCAGAAATGGGCTGATTCAGGATGATGAAGGCAGCGGGGTGGAGAGGCCCTGTGCAGGCCTGTGTCTCTCCGTTTCTGTCTCTGTTTTTCAGACTCTATCTTTGCGTTTCTCCATGTGTGACATCTCGTGTCTGTGTGTGTATAACTCTGTGCATCTCTCTCGGTGTCTGTCTCCCTCTATCTCCGTATCTATCTTTGTCTGTCTGTCTGTATTTCGGTCTCTATCTGTATGTATCTGTCTCTCTGACTTTATATCTCTGTCTCTCTCTCTCTGACTTTGTCTCTGTCTCTCTCTCCCTCTCTGACTCTGTCTCCCTCTGACTATCTCTGTCTCCCTCTCTCTGACTTTATCTCTGTCTTTCTGACTCTGTTTCTCTGTATTTCTATCTTTGCCTCTGTTTGTGTCTCTCTGACTCTCTCTCTCTGTGTCTCTGTCTCTTCCCATCTCTGTATCTCTCTCTCGTGTTTCCGTCTCTGCATGATCAGAATCAGTGTCCCCTCCTACTTCTGGCTCGAGTAAGAAAACCCTCCTCAGGGCGGGGACTTGAGAGGGGGACAGGCCCGCCCTGACCTGGCGCGGCTCCTTCCCAGGCCGGCTCTGGCGCCTCTGGGCCGGCGGGAAGAGGCATACAGCCCAGGGAGGCCAGGGCCTGGCAGGCAGGCCTTTCCCGGGACGGGACCACACTCCCCACCCCCTGCAGCTGGCTGGCTTTCTTCTTCCTTGCCTTAGAATCAACTCCCACTCCCTGGGTCTCCGGGGCCCTGAGCACTGGGGGGATGGACCTGCCCCCATGCAAGCACCCCCAGCTTGCGTGCCCTGGGGTCCCAAGGGGAGGAAAGGCACCAAGCAGGGCTGGCCGCCTGGAGGAGGGGGCCTGTTACA
The DNA here is from genome assembly GCF_055505025.1 of Bos grunniens. Lineage (NCBI taxonomy): Eukaryota > Metazoa > Chordata > Mammalia > Artiodactyla > Bovidae > Bos > Bos grunniens. Next base: position 11,374,703 of record NC_141182.1, read on the forward strand.
GAGGAGGGGCTTGCACAGGGGAGCACGCACTGTAATGGTGGCCCTCCTCCTTCCCCCAGTGGGTTAGAAGCTGTATGTGTCTCCCCAGCCTCAGCTTGCAGGCCAGCACTGGACACCGCACCCTGGGGTCCCAGCTGCTGGGAGGGTGACAGCTGGGCCCCACCCTGGGGATGGGTTCCAGCATGTTCTCTTCCAGGGTGGAGGCAGATGCAGGGAGGAGGAAGGAGAGGGGTGGCTAGGAGGACCAGTGAGGGAGCAGCTGGGGATCTGAGTGACCTGCTCCAAGTCTGGGCTTGCCCTGGGCACGCTGGTAAATGACTTGACACTTCCCTTCTCTCATCAGCAAAACGCTCATGATATTGACCACCCAAGGTCATTTTGAGAATAAGATAAAAGTGCGTGAGGCTAAAGTCGAATAAAAGGATTCACCTGTCAGCTCTTAAGAGGGTGGCACTGTTGTTATTACTCCCGTTTCACAGATAAGGGAGTCGAGGCTCAGAGAACTTCAAGAATTCTCTCAGGTTGTCAGCTGCAGAGCTGGAAAACTCTTGCATTTTTAAGTTTTGGCTTCTCCTTGCTAGGTTTATAGGCTCTCTGAGGCCTTGTTTCTGCAGCTGGCAGGGAGGGAGCCTGTGCAATAAACAGTTAAGAATCAGTGAGTGAATTGGTAAATGTCAAGCTGTGTGACCCCCGGCCAGCTCCTTCGCCTCTCTGGGCCTACATTGTAATATTTGTCAAGTAAAGGATGAGCACTCTAAAGAGCGTTTAGGCCAAACTCCAGGAACCCAGTGAAGAGAAATGCAGGGCAGGGCCTGAGCAGAGGGACTTTCCAAGGTTCGTGGTCATTTTTAGACTTGCTCTCAGGCGACAAGTGACCCGCGCACTGTCCTCGGCCCGGCCCGCTCTTGGTAGTTCTTTTTCTGGCTGCATGAACTCAGGCTGTGTGTGCAGCCAAAGTTAAACTCAAGAGGGCTGGACACGTGGCCTGGGCGGGAAGCCGGAGCAGATGGCAGGCCACCTGTTGAGGGGTGGCTGCAAATCAGCGCTCCTGCTCCTCCAGTGGCCCCCTGCCTCCTGTGTACCCTCCCTTCCCGCCTGCCTTTGCCTCCTGCCTGCCCTCCCCAGTTGACCTGGGCCCCTGGGGCATCCATGGTGGGGTTCTGGGCTGAGGACCCGCACACAGGGGGATTGCAGGGGCTGGTTCCCTCTAGAGCCTGGTTCTCTGGGCTGGGGAAGGCAGGCCCTGAGCGTGCAGGCAAGGGGCTTTGTCCACCCTCTGAGAAGACCGGAGGGGGGCTGTGGCCATGCTGCCCCTGCGTCTCTGACTCCCTTGGCCTACCACTCCCCCTCAAAGGGGTCATCTCACCAAGTCTTTGTGCATTTAAAGATTTTGAAATTTGTATTATTAAAAAAAAATCACAAAGCAATATATGTTCATGGTTCAAGGTAGAAACTTTTGAAAATACTCATAAGCAAAAAAGCAAAAACCCCACCATCTGTTGCTCCAGGTGTCAGGCATACCCATTTTTCTAGTCTCTTTGCCTTGGACATGTGTATTACTTCAAAAAAAAAAAAATTCTCTTACTTTTACAATATGGTGCTAATTTCCTTCTCAGTTCATACAGAGGTGGCCAGAGTGTGATTTTTTTTTTTTAATATCGTCATTCTGGATGGCTGCATCTTTATACAGGGCTCGATCCCCTATTCACAATGCCAAAATCATAAAAGCTGGAAAAACCAAGTTTGTCTGTAACTCATTTGGTCTCAGAAATCTGCCTTGAATGGACATGAGGCTATTTATAGCCTCCATGGCTGCTCTTCAGCATGAAGATTCATGTATTTTGGTACAGAAATATCAGTGGTTTTGTTTAAGGGGGCTGCCCCCAACCCCACTGAGTTATAAGGTAATGTTGAGCCTAGGTAGCATTTTATATTTCTAAAACCCACAGAACTGTGAATCCTGGAACTCTTATGAGGCATGGAGATGAACTAGATTTTAACTGAGTGGACGAGTTCAGCGCTTACCTTTGCTGGGTGTAACGCTCTCTGCGAGTGTTTTGTGCATAATCCTTATGTCACCAGGGAGAGAGAAAACTCTGGTGTTGTATGCAGTTGGTGGATGGAGACACAAGGCTCAGAGGGTCCCCTGGGACGGGTCAGGGTGGAAGTCAGAGCCTTGACTGCCAAGGTCAAGCACATGCCGCCTCCCTGCCTCCTCCCCTGTGCCTCCCTGATACAATTTGAGATGGCACCATTATCAGTGTTTTTCAGGCTGTGGCTTATGAACCGCCTGCGTCTGAATCCTTGAATGGCCACTAAAATAATGCAGATTTCCAGACCCCCCCCCGCCCCGCCACCACCACCACACCAGCCTTGGGACCTGGACCTGAGAGTACTGCAAGCAGCAGCTTGCCAGATGGGCTCAGGGTGATTCTGGGGCTTGTCATGTTTGAGCTTGTCTGGGTCCCAGGGATTTGAGTGAAGAGATTAAATACTGTCTATCTCCTACTAGACATGTGCTTGGGGGGTTCAGGGGGCTCAGTTTTGCCACTACCTCCTGCTGCCAGGGACATGTCAACCTGAGCTGTCAACTCAGGAGCCCCTTGTCTCCTGGGTAGCCCAAGGGCTACTGGGCACACCCTCTTGGCCTCAAAGTCGTGACTGGAAATGGGCTCTCCAAATCAAAGTTGTTAATCTTGGTGACCAGAGGGAATTGTAGCTCTGTTCAGAAACTAGGTTCCCCACCCACTCCCTTCTCAGAGCCTTACCTTCCTGGATCTTTGAGGGACTCAGCATAAGGTTCCTGCTTATTTTCTGGCCCCTCTGCTTTTTCTCAAAAGAATGGTTACACCTTTTATCTTAATCCAGCCTGCCTGTCTTCCCTCCTTGCCTTCCTTTTCTTTCCCAGGAGTGAATCCTTCTCTCCTCTCACTCATCTCCTTACCCGTCTGTCCGTTCTCCCTCTCTCCTTCCTTCCATCTACCCATGTATTCATCCATCTGTGTATCCATCCGTGCACCCTGGCACCCACCCAGTGAGTGCTCAATAACTTGTAGTTGAATGAATGAATGAATGAAGAGTCTCTCCAACCAGCCTATCCAGTAACCTCATGAAAGACAGGAAAAAGATTCATTTAGAGTAAATGGTTGTGGCTGAATGAGTCCCTCACACTCTCCTCGTTCATTCATTCATTCAGCAAATGTTTATTGCGTGCACCTAGGTGCCAGGCCGAGACCAGGTTGTGGTGCTGGAGATACAGTGTTGAGCAAAAACAGATGTCTGGCCCTTACCCTCATGGAACTTGCAGATTTGGGGGGAGACAGATGTTAATAGAATAACCACACTCATGAATTCATAATTGCAAACAGCAATAAGTGCCCAGAAGGAAAAGAAATCACCCAGCATATCCCAGAGGTTCCTGAGCCAGGCCTGGGGGGCCAGGGAGGCTCCTGTGGGGTCTGGATCTTCATGCAGGAACCACAGGATGAACCAGCCTCCAGGAAAGAGCCACTGTATCAGGTAACTCCAGAGAGGAATTAAATAAAGGGACCTGGTTACAAAAGTGGTAATGCAGTTGAAAGAGCAAATAGGGGCGATTAGGAACTGCAGGAAGCTGCTGTCACCTCTGCCTGAGGGACAAAGAGGAGACAGTTATTGGGGCTGCAGCTGGAGCACAGAGGAAATGCAGCCATTTCTGGAGACTCGGCCCAAAGCGGGAGGGGAGATGGAGAAGGGGAAAGGGAGAGAGGAAGAGAAAGAAAGAAATACCCCGGCTTCTCCCTCCTCTCGCCCTGGGGTCTCCCCAGTGCCTCCATGGGCTGACCCTGAGTGGAGGGGAGAAGCAGAGGCCAGGGGACCTGCAGAACATGATTTGTAGGGTCAGCCTGCAGAGTAGAAGGATGGAGAATGGCTTATACCTGGCATAGGCAGGAATGAAATAGGCACAGAGGGGAAGGAATCAAATGCAGTCAATCCAGACGGTACATGCAAAGGCCCTGAGATGCAGTGTGTGTGTGTCTTGGAAGGTCAAGGCCAGGGGCCCAGAGGTCCTGGAGTCTCCTGGAGACGTGGCAGGGCCAGAAATAGGAAGCTCAACCTGTCACCTGAGAGCTGTGAAGCCTGAGGATTTTAAGCAGCAGGGAGACCATAACCAGATTTGTGCTTTGAACAGATCACACTGTGCAGCTCCTGGGTAGAGAGCGGATGTGAAGCACCCCAAGGGGAAGCAGGTGGGGTCACTGCTGCCCTGCCAAACCTCCCAAGCCCCCAGCTTCCACCCAGGCCTGGTAGCACTCCCCTACCCTCCCCATCCCCACTCTGGCCCCCGCATCCACAGCAGGAGGGAAGCTCCAGCTTCTTCTAGTGAGGCGGCCATGTCCTTGGTCTTCTGCTGCCCCCAGATGAGGTCCCCTGTTAAGGTGGCCTTGTCCACCCTGGTACCCTCCTCTAAGCACCACCCCCACCCAGCTGCCCACAGCCTGAGCTGGAGTGCCCGCCACCGTGGCACCTGTTCTCGGCTATTTTTTGCAGCTCTGTTTTCAGGTCTGATAAATATTGATGGCCGAGCAGGGTCCTGGGTGGCCCTGCTGGGAGATAATCTTTCTGGAAGACGAGTCAGGGTGCCTGGCTGGAGTTGCAACGGGACACCCAGGCCTGACTCCCGGCCTCCGTGCCTGCCCCCACCCCACCTCACCCTAGCCTACTCAGGGTTGGGGGTCGGGTTCAAGCCTGAAGCCCCTGGCAGCCACCCAGAACGTCAGACTTGCTCTAGTTTTCTCAGAAGTCTGGAGCTGGTCACCAGAGGCCTGAGCTCTGGGGTCCCAAGGAAGAGACAGGGTCACCAAGATGTTCTTGAATGGCTGGGTGAGGGCACCTTGGCCTCAAAACCAGAAACCCCCAGTTTTCAAAGGTGAGAGAGCTCGAGTTTAGGAATTCCCCTTCCAGCTCTGCATGCGACCTTGGACAATGTATAATTCCCTGGGCTGTGGGTCCTCACCTGCCAAATAAACAGGGTGGTCAGAGAGGGGCCACAACCTCAAAACTCTCTCCAAAAAATACACTTCTTGGAGGCGGAAACCCTTCTGGGGGACTCCAGAGGTAGGGGGCAGAAATGGCTCCCCATGCTGAGTTCTCAGCCCTTCTGCATTCAGGAGTGTTTCAATCTTCCCGAGGCAACAAGGGGTGATGGGCATGGTTGTGGACTAAGGAAGTATGGCTGAGAAGTCCCAACCACTTGCCCAGGGCCGTGCAGAGAGTAAACGACAGGGCTGGGATTTCCATCCAGACAGTGAAAGCCAGAGACAACTTACTGCAGTCTGAAGTGTAGGCTCTGAAGCCAGACAACCTGGGTTTGAATTCCAGCTCTGTCACTTAGAAGCTGTGTGGTCTTGGGCAGTAGCATAGCCTTTCTGAGCATTTGTCTCCTCATCCATAAGGTGGAAATAGTACTTGTGCCTCTATCTCATGGGGCCATTGGAAGGATTAAATGAGAGGATGTACACGGATTCAGAACACAGATTCAGAACTGAGCAGGGCTGACTTAGGGCTTGGGACCCTCTCCTCCTAAGACCCGTGTCCCTGCCACTGCAGCATCCCGCTGCCCATCAGCTTGGACCCTGTACAGCATCTGACCCAGACCTTCGGATGGGCAGGCGCTCAGGAAATGCATTCTGAACCCAGGAGGGAGTGGAGTCAGGACCCAAAGTGGGCACTGGGGACTGTAAGTCACTGTTCCTGGTGAGCGCTGTCCTCTGGACAGCTGGAATGTTCTAAATCATTCTAAGACATGGGCAGATTGGAATTTTAAAATATGTTTCCCCTTTTAGAGTGAGCCATGCCTAAGTATTTCTGGCCTGTGAAAGGAACACAGTTTCAGAGCCAGGACAGGGAAACCATGCGTGCTCACACAACCCAACGAAAATACCAGCCACCAAGCCCTTTTCCTCTGCGGCCCATGTGGGCTGCATGGGGGCTGCTGGGGTGGCCAGGGGGTGGGTGCCCTGCAGGGAGATGGCCCACAGCGTCGGGCAGCTGAAAGACAGTCTTAGGAGCCAGGGAATCCTAGGAATTCCACAAGCCACCACGAATATGGTTTCAAATGTCTTAGTATGCATTGGTGTCTAACATATACCTACCCCATAGGAGCAACTCCAGTAGAAATACCTCGTGTGTTTTCAACAAAAGACATGGACAACAATGTTCAGAAAAACAGTATTGGTGTTTGAGTAAGATGGGAATGGCCCCAAAGCCAAGCAGTGGTGGAATGGCTGGAAAAATTGTGGTAAGCTCACCAGTGGAATATTATGCAGCAATGGAAAAGAATTGGGTACTCTCAGGTGCAGAAATGGGAGAATTTCACAGACATAACATAGAGCCACAAGGCAGACTCAGAGACTACATATGATATCCTTCCATTTATATAATATGCAGTCTGTACTGACATGCAGTTGAACCCTGAAAACATCATGCTCAGTGAAAGACGCTAGTCACAAAAGACCACGTATCGCATGATGCCATTTCAGTGAAATCTCCAGAATGGGCAGATCCACAGAGACAGAAAGTAGATGAGTATTGCCTAGGGCTGGAGGGTTGGGAGGTGACAGCTTATGAACATGGGGTTTTTCTTGGGAGCAGTGAAAATATTCTCCAATTGACTCTGATGATGGTTGCACAACCATCAGAGATTAAAAGCCACTGAACTATTCACCATTGAATTGGTGGATGGTGTGGCATGTGAATTATATCTCAGTAAAGCTGCTAAAAAATAAAAAGCAGTTTGGCATTAGAAGCCAGGACACCTGGCGTTCCAGCAGGGACTTGTTACCCTTGATGGGGGTAAGGCCTGGATGAGATGCAAGGGGAGCTGCTGGGAGGAAGCTCAGTTCAGGAGGCTAGCCGTGCCTTATTTCTGGGTGCTGATGACACAGACATGCTCAGCTTGTGAGAATTCCACAAGCTGGACCCACATGATGATGCCCATGGTTCTATATATACGTGGGCACACTTTTCTATATGTAAAGCCTAATGAAAGCTTTTAGAAATTACTGCACCCTGGTTTAGTATTGGACACACACTTCAATCCTGTTTTACATCCCCATCAATGAGTCCAGCACCAACCAACCGCAGAAATGAAAGACCAGGGCAGGCGGGCTGGCCATGGGGTTTGGAACATCCTTTGGTGATTCAGAGGAACAGCTGGAAGGAATCTGTGGCTGCTGGCTCCCCCTTCCCACCACCATTAGCCTGAGCTGAGGTACCTGCAGCCCACCAAGTAGTCCAGGGCCTGAGAGCCTGGGCTGCTGAGGGTTGGGGAACTTGGGCTAAGCTGCGGCTGCTGGTGGAGCCACAGGCAGGATTTGAAGGTGTCTGGTAAGTCTGCCTCCCTGGCAGGACCCATCTAAGGACAAGAATTGGGAGGCTGGCCCAGCAGGCCAGGAGCTGGGCACGAAGCAGCAGGGTAGGTTAGAGAAAGGCTCTCTGGCCAGACTCCCTGGGTTTGAACCCAGCTCCCCCAGTTCTGCTCTGTGACCTTGGGGACATGTGTTCACCAGTCAGAGCCTCAGGGTCCCCATCAGTAAAACAGGGTAAATAATAATGCCTATTTTTCAGGCTGTTGTGAGATCTAAACTAGGTGATGATGTAAGCTCTGAACATAGCACCTGGCATCTAGTCAGCATGCTGTGAACCTGAGCTGCTTACTATCAGTACACACTGGGGGGCAATATTGAGCACCTACTGCATACCAGGCACTCTTCAGATAGTATGAAGTCCGTGGTCTACTTCTTCCCCCTCTCCTCCCCAACCCACCTATTCCCTACCCACATGAATGATTACTGTGGGTTTTGTGCGGCAAGTCAGGGGTCTGTTGAGAAACCAGTGGCAAGGGAGTCTTTGAGGACACACAAGATTCTTACGGCATTTGTCCCCGCATCTCCGGTGCAGATCCACCCAGGTGATCATCTATCAAAGGAGCTTTATGAGGCCCTGAAGTTCACAGGAATAACCTCGGGTTTTGCGATGGAGGAGGAGGTCGGGGAATAGTGTCACCAGAGGGGTGGGCCTGGGCTGTTTGTGTCTGTTTTTTTTTTTTTTTTTTTCGGGTTCATGGGAGCAAGGCAAGATTTCAGGGATACCTGATTCTGCTCTTAGACTCTTTATCCCATGCTTTTGCCCTTAATTGTGTAATGCAAGCAGCTTACAAAGTAGTTCTCTGGAGCACTTTTCTCAGGCCCCAGAGATGGAAAGTGGTCCTCCCACTTCCACCCTCTGACACCCCTATATTTGAAAACAGAAGGGATGCTAAGCTAGGGTCACCAAACACGCTATATATTTTTAATGTTTACATTGAACAGATCAGCCCAGTTTACACATACAAACACTAGGAAATTTCACCAGCCCCAGCAGCTGGGCGCTTACCCCAGGCCCAGGAGATATCCCCTAGAACCTCAGTCTCTCCATCTCTCAGGTGGAGCTGGTGAATCCTTCTTCACCCCCTGGATTGCTGTGTCATACGAGCTAACGGATGTGAGACGGCTCATAAGACGGCCTTCATAAATCCCAGGGATTCTTTTTTTTTTTTTATTGTTAACGGTTGCATTCCTTCCCTCTGAGAAGGAGGATATGCTTTTGCCTGTGGCCTGCCATGTTTGAAACTCTGAGCACAGCTTAAAAATACTTACTTCATTCTTAGGAGGAAACAAATGGAAAGAAATAAAAAAAAATAGGACAGTCAGATGATAAATTTTGTTTTTCTGGTCCCCAGTGAGCCAGAAGCCAAACACATAAGCACACGTTGCCTCTAAAAGAGGAATGGTGGGCCAGCCTCCGAAGGGGACGGGGTTCTGGGAGGGGTGCCTAAGGCCCTGTACAGCATAGAGAGAGGAGGAAGCAGGCAAGGGCGCCATGAGGGGGGCAGGCGGGTTGCAGGGTCGGGGGGAGCTGGGGCCACAGGGAAGGATTTGGTCTGGATTGCTGGCACTTGAAAGAATGAAAGACTGGAAGCCGGTAGAAGCAGCCAGGCAATTCTGGAACTTGGAAGGCACTGCGAGGTTTTGGATAGAGTCTGGCATCCCATGTTTAAGCATGGATTGGGCCCCAACTGAGTCCCCCGCCTTGTGACGCTGTGGGACCTCGCAAGGGAAGCCACCCAGAGACAGACACACAATACGACGTGTGATAAGTGCTTGGAGCCTGGAAACTTGCTCTCCCCCGCAGTGCGAGGGCAGATTCCTGCGGTTTCTGGGCCAAGGCGACCCTACAGGAAGCTGCAAATTTGCAATGTGCCCAGACGTTTCACGCTGACGGTCTTCTGGTCTCCTGCAGACCCAAGGTGGGCATTTTCTCTCTGTCCCTAACACTGGGGTGCTTGTGAGCATCTGTTGGTGCTTCACAATCCCATCATGCTTGCGAGTCCCAAGAATGAAGATGGAGAGCACTGGGTGGCGGTCCACGTGGTCTGCGGGTGCCTGGCCCCCTCTCCGCAGCTGCAGGGAGGGCTGGGGGGCTCAGAGGGAAGCGAGGAGCTGACTCTGCTGGCACCTGGAGGCTGTGGCTCCAACATGAAGTTATTATGAATGAACCTTGAGACTTGGCCTCATCGCTGGCACAGACTCAGCCTGTTTTGTGTCTGAGTCTCCTTAGGTGTGAAACTGGGGACATATGTGAGAACAAGCTGGCATCACAGGGCTCAGGGCAAAGCTAATGGCCAACATAGCCAGGGAGTGACAGAGACACACCTCCTGGGCTCTGGCCCTAGCTTCGCCTGCTGCATGACCTCCAGCTTTTATGTCTCTTTGTCTCCTCACCTGGAAACTGAGGACATAGCAGAATCTATCTACCTCACTAGCTTGTTGCAAAACGTGTGGGTCAGGGACCTGTGTGTGCTTCACACTCAACCCATGTGCACAAGCGCTCCTGTGACGTCTGCATCCAGAGAGAGTGCTCCGCCTGGACGGTCTCACTTCACCTTGCTCGCAGCCCTGTGGGGTGAGTTGCTTTGTTATCCTTGTTTTACAGATGGGGAGCCCGAGACTCAGAGAGGTTAACTAGCAGGCCAAGGCTCTCACAGCTAGTAAACGGCAGAGCTGTGATGTCCATCTGGTATGTCAAACTGTACCAGCGTCTGCACCCCGGTCACCTATCCACAAATGACCAACCGTCATCACCTGCCTTCCTCCTGCTCTGCTCTGTTTTCACCTGTTCCCTGGCTCCACGATGTGTGCCTGGGGACCTTCCTGAGCCACTGGGTCATAGAAGGAAATAGAGACATCCAGTGAGCAGCTCTTCCCTCCACTCCTGGCCCCCTTTGTACACACACATAGGTACAAGCGTGAATACATGCATACATACGCATAGGGATGCACACACGTGTACACACTGACACATGCACACACATGAATGCAGGCATATGTGTACATACAGATGCATACATACACACATGCACACTCCAACACTTGCATACACATACTTTCACACATGTTGCACACACTCAGGGTACTCTCTAGATGACTAGCTTAGCCAAGAAAACCACTCCCTCTCCTCCTGTCAACCTCTGAGGCGCTTCTCCCCCTGACTGTGTGTGTGACTTCTCTACCGTGGCCCGCTCACCTGGGAGTGCAGACAGGCAGTCGCAGAACCTCCTCAACCATTGGACAGGACCAGGAAGGATACCCACACAGTCACCTACCACGTGCCAGGCCCCTGTCTGTGGAGGGTCACGACCCCATTGCACAAGGCAGAAAACTGAAGCTTAGGGAGCTAAGGGGTTTGCCCAGGGCTCACACGGCTTGAGAGCGATGGGGCAGGATTGGGACCCAGGAGGGTGGGCTCCGGCAGTGAGCCAGGCTTTGGATCTACACAGTGAGCAACAAAGACGTGCTTCCCGCAGGAGGGAGCACCCGGGCTCCTGGGGGAATCAGTCAGAGAACAGTCAACAGAAAAATAAATAAAATCGTTGGCAAATTCCGATGCCAGTGAGCTGAGACTGAGAATGACAGGGCAAGCTACTTCAGTTGGAGAAGGAGGAAGTCCTCTGGGGGAAGACCAAGACCATAAAGAGGAAAGCAGCTGGCTTCATAAAGAGAGCCTGGAGAAGTGTTTGAAACAAGGAACAGCATGAGCCAAGCCTTAGGGGACCCATATGTAACCCCCAGCGGACCTCTCTTTCCTGAGCCAGGGACTGTGTTACCAGCAAGCTCTTGGTCTATGTGGGGCTTGAGAGTTATGCTGGGACACAGTTATGCAGACCTCACCCTTTAACGTTCTCCTCATCAGGCTCCCTCCTCCCAGCAGGTATTAAAGATGCCAGAAGCAGGGAAGCCCCTTGGCCCTGCCCCCAGCACTCCCTCAGGACAGGCCTGCTGACAGGGCTTTTTCCTGGCCTGGGTGAGAGCCCCCAGTCCTGCACTTCTGGCCATGGTGATGGTGATGCGCTTCCTGTTGACCCCTGAACTGTGAGCCCTGGAATATCCACCAGGGATTCCAAAGAGGTGGCCCTTTCTCTTGTTCCCTTTACTTATAATGCATGACCTTCCTCCATGCCAAGAGGAAGCCTCGTTTTATTTACATGTCAGTGCCCCAGAGGGCAGAGGGGCCAACCTGGCACCTTTGTCCCCAGGCTGACTCTGGGCTCCAGCTGGCGGGTTGGGACAGTTGTTAACTGCTCAGAAATCAGAGACTCAGATTTTTGAAGCTGGAAGGGATGGGCATTTTGCAGATGAAATGTGAACCCAGAGAGGCCTGGATTTGCCCAAGGCCTCCCAGCCAGTGCCAGAGCAGCAGGGAGGATGGAGCAGTCTTGGCTGTGTCCCCTGCTGTGGACAGTCTCCATCAGCAGCTGGATGACGGGGCCCAGATGTTTGCCTAGTGACTGTGCAGCCAGGGAGTTGAGAACAGGGGCCTGGAACTGACTGCCTGGGTCTGAATGCCAGCTCCGCCATTCACGAAGTGTACCTTAGAGCTCAGTGCCTCCTCTTTCTCATCTGTAAAGTGGGCTGATCATGGCACTTAATGCAGAATTATTGGGAGGAGCGACTGAGCGGATGTGTATAAAGTACTTAGATTCTGCCCCTGGCAGGTACTAAGGTTTCTCTTTCTGTGTTTAATAAATACAATGGCAACCCACTCCAGTACTCTTGCCTGGAAAATCCCATGGATGGGGGAGCCTGGTAGGCTGCAGTCCATGGGGTCGCTAAGAGTCGGACACGACTGAGTGACTTCACTTTCACTTTTCACTTTCATGCATTGGAGGAGGAAATGGCAACCCACTCCAGTGTTCTTGCCTGGAGAATCCCAGGGACGGGGGAGCCTGGTGGGCTGCCGTCTATGGGGTCGCACAGAGTCGAACACGACTGAAGCGACTTAGCAGCAGCAGCAGCAGCATACATAGGTACAGTAAATACATGGAAACAGTTAACCCCCTGCCAGAGCTTCTGCCTAACAAGAGGAAAAATGGGCCCAGAGTTGTTGAGTCATGTGTCCTGGAACACACAGCCCTTACACACAGGACCCTTTCTGCCCCTGCCCAGCGGTGGGCTGGGGTGTGGCAGGCTAAGGAGTCTGTCCCTAGGATGGTGCATTCTCTAATATGTCCCAGGAGACAGGGGACAGCTCTTACCTCTGTCACCAGAATTAGAACACTGGGCCCTGAAAGGTGTCCCCAACCCCGGGCTCCTCAAGGCTGTAAAGGGCCCGTTAGAATGGGGAGGGGGCAGGGGCCCCCCAGCTGACTCGGCAGCTTGCCTACTTCGGGGTTGAGGGAGCAGCCCTCCCTTGTCTCCTGGGACGCCGGTCGCGTCCTTACCTGGCTCCGGCTGCGTCCTGCTTGACCTTTACTTAAAGACCAGCTCTAGCGGCTGATGGGTTTCTGCGGGTCCCCGAGGAGACCCTTCAGACGGCTCGAGCCAGGCACGCTGGAGAGAGCCCCTAATTGGGGCAATGAATCATCGAGTGCGGCTCCCGGCTGGACACAAAATAGATAGAGGAGCCGGCGAGCTATTGTGCGCAGTTTGGGACGCGGGGGACGGGGGGTGGGGTGGGGGTGGAGTGGGGGGGGTGGGGGCGGGGGGGAGGGCGGAGGAGTAGGGGGAGGGGAGGGGGGAGGGGAGGAGGGCGGGGGGAGGGGAGGAGGGCGGGCAGAGGGGAGGGAGCTCGAGGGAGGGATTCCCCCCCGCCCGCCGCGCTCCCGCCCTGCCGCCCTCCTCCTCCCCTCCTCCTCCCCTCCTCCCTGCGCACCGCCCGCCGCCCCGCCTCCCTCCTCCCCAATTAAATGACCCAACGCTTTGGCAGGCGCCGGAGCTCGCACATGCGGCTGCCGCTCCAGCCGCCCGGAGCCCGCCGCCGCCGCTGCTGCGTTCCGGGCGCGCTCGCCGCGGCGCCGCCGGGGGCTCGGCTGGCCGGGGGGGCGCCTCTGCGTGCGGCGAAGCGCCCGTGCCCGCCGCCAAACTTTGCGGCGCGCACACATGCTCCAAGTTGGGCGCGGCGGCGGGCGGTGAGGGCCGCCCCGGGCGCGCGGGGGCCGGGGCGGGCGGGCGGCGCGGCGCGGCCATGAGCGGGCGGCCGGCGCCGGTCTCCCGCAAGCAGCGGCTTATGGCAGCCGTGGGCGAGCGGACGGCGGGCGGCGGCGGCGCGCCGCTCTCCTGCTTTATCTGCGGCGGCTGCATCGGGCGCGGCAAGGAGCTGAAGCTGCAGGTGAAGCAGCCGGCGGCGGCGGCGGGCGCGGGGGCCCCGGCACAGCCCTTCTTCCCGTTCCTGCAGCAGCAGGAGCCCGCGCCCGGCGCGCGCGAGCTGTCCCCGGCCGACGGCTGCGTGCTGGTGTGCGCCGTTTGCCGCTGCTTCCTGGGCGAGCAGTGGGCCGCCTTCGAGCGCGCCCGCACGCCCGTGGACAAGCGCATGTACTGGCTCAAGCGTCCCCACCAGTGCGACGCGGGCGCGGGCGGGCGCCGCGGGGGCGCCGCGGCCCCTCGCGAGTGGAACGTCGCCTATGCGCTGGGCGGCGCGGACGACGAAGATGAAGGCGGCGGACCCGGGCCCCGCGCGGCTGCCGAGGAGCCTCGAGACTCGGAGCTGTCGGAGCTGTCTGACACCGACCCCCTCTCTGAGCCCGACCCTGCGGCGCGCGATGGCCCCAGTCCCCACCAGGATGGGGCGCCAGCTGCGCGCTCCGCCCCGGGGCCCGGGCCTCGCGGTGGCCGCTGCCTGGAGTGGAGGCCGGCGCTGGGACCCTCTCCAGGACAGGGTGCGGAGACTCCGGCGTCTGGGGATGTGGAAGAGGAGGGAGTCCCCTCGAAGCTCCGCCTGGATGGGGAGCCCAAGGCCGGCATCCGGCGCCGGCGGAAGGGCCCCGGGAGGCACTGGGTCCCAGAGGCCCGGGCCAGCGTCCTGAGGGGAGTTCAGGACCCTTGGCAAGGGCCTTCAGTCCAGGTGGCCCCTGCAGAGGGCACAAAAGGAGCTCCTTTGGGCAGGGTCGCCAAGACTCCCGAGAGCAGGCCACTGCGGGAGAGCCGTGGGGGCTACTGCATGTCTGAGGACAGTGACATCAACATCACCAGCGAGGAGGAGGACCGCAAGGAGCAACCTCTCCCAGGCCCCCGAGGCCCCAAAGACAAGGAAAATGGTAGTGGCCATGCACCCCGGGTTCCCCCGGAGAGCCGGGCAGCACCACCAGAGGGCCTTTGCTGCTACATCTGCGGGTCAGCGCTGTCCCCAGCCTCGCAGCACCAGATCCACGTGCAGAAGCAGGAGAAGCTGGCCCAGGCCCCCTTCTTCCCCTTCCTGTGGCTGCACAGCCCGCCGCCGGGGGCACAGCCCATCAGCGAGGGTGGTAGCACCCTGGTGTGCCCCTGCTGCTTCTCATCCCTCATGCAGCAATGGCAGAGCTTTGAACTGGCCAATGTGCCCGTCCTGCAGCGGCTCTACGTGGTGCCCCTGAACAGCCACGCCCCAGGCATGGCCTCCAAGGGCAGGCGGCTCCTGAGGGAAGAAGGCCCACCCAGTGGGTCCCTACCGGAGGCCTGCTACCTCTGTGGGGAGGACTGCACCCAGGATGCCCGGGCCGTGGCCTCCAGGAGCCTCAACGGCAATGCCAGGGCCTCCATGCATTTCCCCTTCCTCAGCCTCCTGCCCTGCCCGCCCAACGCTCAGGGCCCCAACAAGCGCTGTGAAGTCCGCAGCTGCCCCAAGTGCTTCAGCGTCCTGGAGGACGTCTGGGCCCTGTACCGGGCCTGCCAGAATGAGGAGCTCATCACCTCAGTGCAGGGCTTCCTGGGCAGGTACCACCAGGCCTTCTCTGCCTCGGACCCTACTCTCTCCGAGCCGCCCTTGTTGGCCCAGGGCAGCCCAGCATCAATCTGTTACATCTGTGGGACTGAGCTGGGCCCCGGGAAGGAGTTCCAGCTCAACGTGAACCCGTCCAGCCGCTTGGGCGAGAAGGAGCCCTTCTTTCCCTTCCTCACTGTCTATCCGCCCGCCCCGCGTGCCAGGCCAGCCGACGCCACCGGCCTGGTGGCCACCTGTGTGCTCTGCTACCACGACCTGCTGGGCCAGTGGCTGCAGCACGAGGCGCGCGGTGCCCACCATGCTGTCAGCCCCTGGTCTCGGCAGTACCGCGTGGAGACATTTGTGTGCTTCTTCTGCCAGCAGGAGAAGAAGCGGTGTCTCGGGCTGAAGGCCGTGAGGGTGGCCAGGCTGCCCTTGTTTCTCTACACCCTGCGAGCGACCCACAGCCTGCTAGTGGATGACGGGCGGCAGCTGGTCATCGGCGCCTGCATAGAGTGCGGGACCCTGGTGTGCGCTGGCCAGGGGCTCCCCCGCCAGGCACCCGTGGGCTGGAGCTCCCCAGTGGCAGCTGCGAGGAAGGTAAGCAGCCGTCCTCAGTCATCCTCTGAAACCCCAGCAGGGAAAGAAGAGATGTTGTTTTCTATTCTGCCGGGGAGCAGTTTGCACTGATTCTGTGTGCTGTGTTCCAGCAGGAGGGGCCCTCTTGGGTCACCCTGCTGTGCTAGCCGAGCCTGGAGGCCTGGGGCAGGCCAGAGGAGCTGGGGGGCCGAGTGGTCCTGTGGAAGAATAGGGCATTGCTGAAAGCAGCAGGCATGGGCCTGAACTTGAGTGTGTGTGCAGCGGAATCTATCAAACAGAGGAAGTTCGGGGCACGTCTGTCATCCGCCTGATAACATTGGTAATTAGTCCAGCCACGCGGGTCACTGAGAGGTCTCGTACTTACCCGGTTTGAAACACATCAGAAGTTCCTCTCTCTCTCGTTCCCACTAGGCTTAGTTTTTCCAGAATTTTCCACCCAAGTTCACACTTTTCCTTTGAGGCTCTCTGGTTGCTTAACAGCCGATGAAGAGAGATTTCCAGACATGGAGGTTTGGGGCCCGGGAGACAGTGGCCTAGACAGGCCTTTCTCCCGGTGGGAAGAGAGTCTTTCTTCTCTGCAAGTCAGCTGTGCCGGGGGAGGGTGGGAAGCCTGGCGTGCACCCTGTTTATAAGGCGCCTGCCTTCACGCTGCCTGCCCGGGAGGAGCCAGACGGGGTTCAGTTAATTTTGGATCCGGCTTTGCAGAGGCCAAAGCAGGAACTGCCCCCGGTGGGTCTGGGGAAGCAGACATCTGTGAGTTATGATCACCATCATGGCTACCGGGGCCAGGAATCCTAGTTTCCACTGAAGCCAGTGGTGCTAGCTTGCCTAATCCCATGCCTGGAGTGGTGGCCATTGGCGAGGGACTGGCGGAGGACACGTGAACAGGGAAGGGTGCCTTCGCTTGTCCAGGGGTGGATGTCCATCTGCTTGAAAGCTTCCTGAGTCTGCCTGCCACACAGACAGACTGTGCGCACGTGTGTGGGCTCCTGGGTTGCATGTTCACACGTGGTGGCTGAGTCTATAAAGTAGGTGCCTGGCCCTGACACCTTTGTGCTCTGCCCAAGGTTCCTTCAGCGTCAGCATCCTCTTTGGGCTTAGTGCTTTCTTTGGGGGCTTTGGTCTGGTTTGGGAGCTTCTGTCTTTAGAACGTTTGGGGATGGCTTCTCACCCCCACTGTAGATGCTGAACTCTCCTGGTGGTGTGGGGCAGCCCTGCCGGGGGTCTGCTGCTGGGAATCTAACCTGCAGTTCCTGGAAGGGTTGGACCGAGAAGAGCCCAGCCTAGCTTTGGAGCAGGACAGGATTGGGTTCCAATCCTGCCCTTTCTCTTGTTAACTGAGTGCCAGAGAGGACACCTCTCGTCCTCCCTGAGTACATGTCTTTAAACTGAGGAGTGGAAATAAGCATTACCTGCCTCATGGGGCCATGCTGCTGCTGCTGCTGCTAAGTTGCTTCAGTCGTGTCTGACTTTGTGTGACCCCATAGACGGCAGCCCATGAGTACTGAGAATTAAATAAATCGGGGCATTTGATTGCCTCTGCAAAATCAAGTGCTTGGCATACAGTGGGACCCTTCATGTTCTCCCAGTGTGTTGGGACAGATTCTTCCAGGATGCAGGTGGCTTCTGTAGGATGGGTACAGATTTTCATCTTGGCATTGGGGGGCATGGGGTCATCAGAGCTCTCCCCATGAGGCTTCTCAGACTGTTTGCTGCAGACCGTCTAACTGCGATGGGTTTTCCCATGTTGGTTTGCTCACCTGTTGGGAGTTACTGAAATGCTAGCTGGGGGCCTTAGCTGATAGAACTTAAGGAAGCAAAGAAGCTGCAGTTCCCAGTCCAGCTGGGACATGGGGCGTGGAGGGAGGCCAGGTATGGATGAAGACGCTAGCTGCAGTCTGCCCAGAAGGGGCCGGTGTGAATATGGGAAGGCTAAAACATCACACTAACTTCTGCACGATTTCTAAAACAACTTATCTCATTTGCTTCTTGCCATGTCTGTATGAAACCTTATTATTCCCTTTTTAGAGATAAGTAAATGGAGACTCAGAGAAGTCAGATGGCCTTGTGACTATCACACAGCCGGTAGGTGGCCTAGGTGGGTCTTGAACCTAGGTCTTTCTACCCCAAGGTCCTGCTCCATCCATCTGTCTGGTGGAAGAAGAGCCTTGGAAGATGGGTGGGATTTGTTGGTGGGGGAGGATTCAGGAGAAAGGGAAATGAGATTGGAATGAACTAGAAGCCTTGAAATCAGGAAAAGAAGAAAGGGTTTAGAGTTGAAGATGCAGAGGGGCAATCAAAAGTGAAAGCAGGTTCGGAATGGGCATGGGAGAGCTCCACCTGGGGCTGGACCGTGGCAGCACCCCAGGTGGCAGGGGAGGCCACCGGGCCTGTGTGAGGTGGGGCAGCAGTATGGGGCTTAGGCTCTTCCAAACAGAGGGAAAGAGAAGCCACCACTCTGCCCCTAGGAGAGCCTGACTGACGGTCAGCAGACTTCAGGAAACACAGCCTCCCGTCTCCGCATTCACGCAGCAGATATTTACGGAGCGCCTCCTCTGAGCCAGCCGCTGTTCCAGGCCCTGGGCGCTGGTGGTGTCAGGGGAGGGGCACGAAGTGTCCACAGGGAGGACAGCTTCCTGCAGGGCTGCGAGCACAGCAGGACGAGGCTGCCGAGGGCCAGGGCGGGCACAGGATGAGCACTCAGGGTCCCGGGGACTGCAGGCAAGCCCAGGGGAGGTGTGGAGGCCCCCACGCTCCTTTCCCGATTCCACTCTGGAGACTCTGGTGCTCGAGTCTGTATTCCATGTATCTCTTGGGGACAGTTTGAGAATCTGGGGTGGGGCAAGTGGCTGGGGCATTGGAAGGTGGCCGCAGGGAAGCCGCTTAGCTGGGACAGTGTGTTCCAGAACCTGGTCTATACCACCTGCTACGATGCCTCAGTTGTTTCCTATAAGTGTTTATCTATGACTAAATCAACTAGAAAGAAAACATGGAAGGAAGAAAGGAGGGGTGTCATTGGTACCCTCTGTTTAGATTGTGGCTTTTCTCACCAGCTGGCCCCCTCACCCTGCAGAGCACCGTGCTCTGTAGCCACTGCCTCTGAGCTGGCTGCTTGGATAGGGCTGTGTTGGGGATGGGCTGGGGAGGCTGCAGCCCACCTTTTTGAGGGAGCTTTTCCTAGGAGGGGCCTCAGCACTGGGACCTTGGGAAGACCCTGGGTTGGCCTTAATATAGATCTGGCTTCAATCTTCATTCTGCTGGAAGCTGGCTGTGTGACCTAGGGTAAGACTCTTGCCCTCTCTGGGCCTTAGTTGCTGCCTCTGAGAAATGGAGATGCTCTTTCCTCTGAAAAGTTTGTGATGTGACAGCTGCTGGCGGGCAGCAGAAGTATGGGTCTCATTCATTCCCTTCTCGTCCCTGAGCTGCTCCTAGCTCAGGGTGGGTCTCTCACTGGCACCCACGGGCTCCAGTGTCACAGCCTCTGCCCCCACTTTTCTGCTGAGGCAGGGAATGATTGTCCCTCTTGAGAGCTAGGAGGCACGGCTGGCCAGGCTGCAGAGATGGTATCTGAGGATATAATAACCACGAGGGTCTAGAACGCTTCCCGAGTTCCAGCCTGTGCCAGACTTTACTGTACTCACACTCACTGGGTCCTCACAGCAACCCCGTTTAGGGAGGTACTGCTATCCTCATGTCATAGAGGAAAAAGCCAGTCCATAGAGGTCAAGGAGTTTGCCCAGGGTCATTCAGCTAATGATGTTGAGGTCAGCACTGGACTAGGAGCCTGGCTTTGGAGTCTGTGCTCTTGACTTCTGTCCCCTCTGGGGCTCCAGCTGTAGGGGTGGCAGTGCCCTGGGTGGGCAGGTCGTGATAGTCCTTGTGCGTGCCCCTCCCCGCCCCCAACTTGAGCCAGCAGAGCAGCTGGGAGGCAGGAGCCAGCTTGCCTGGGCCAGAGGTCCTGAGAAGCCCCCACCAGCTGGCTCTGCTGCCAGCCCCCCTGACCCTGCACATTTTCCCACCCACTGAGAAGTGGTGCCCTTTCTCTTTGCTGCCCCCAGCATTGCCCAGGTGTTAAGATGTCAGCTGGGACCTCCTCCTGCTGCCAGGAGAAGCCTACTCCAGTCAAGGATGGGTTTGCCGCGTGATCGAGCACTTTCCTTGTGAGCCAGTTGGTGGCCAGGCCACCCTTGCCTCTTCCCTCTGTCTGGGGAGCGTTCTGGGCAATGGAGCGTGCAGCTGTTTACCTAACCACACCCCGGCCTTCTCCGAGGGGACGCCCGCCCAGCCCCCCGAGCCTGGCCTCCCAGCCTGGAACAGGTGTTGCCGCTGGGCCGCCTTTCTTTTCTCCGCGCTGACATCTGAGGCCTGCAGAGAGCGTCTGTCATCACTCGCCTGTCAGGACCGCGCGCACATCTGTTTCCCGTGTTCCCTGCTCTCTGCGCCCACTCGGCTCCTAGCTCTTCAGGGAGGGCCTGGCAGCCCCTCCTCCCAGGGCCAGGCTTGAGGGGCACCTGGACAAGGTGATTGGACAGAGGAGCCTTCCAGAAGGTGCCAGGAGAGGCTGCCAGCTGGGTTGACCCTGGCACCCTGTCCCTGGCAGCTGCTGCTAAGTGACTGGGCTTTGGGCCTTTCCCAAGCTCTGACCACCTCCTCCGAGGGGACGTCTCTGCTTTTCTTGGCGAGTTAGGAGCCATCTGCTCAGTCGAGTAAACTTTCCAGATGCGCCTCGTCTTAACCCTGGAGGTGATTGGAGACAACTTGGATGGCCAAAGGTCTTCAAAACTCAGCCTCCCTGGAGACAGGGAAGGGGCCAGGGCAGGGCTGGAGGGATAGCTTGCCCAGAGCTTTTTGGCCCCTTCTCTGCCTAGATCTCTCTGGATCTGACCCCTGGGAGGTTAACTCTGCTGTGACTGTCTTCTGAGCAATTGAAGGTTCTGGCCTCATTGGCACATTTTCTTGGCTGAGGAAGAGCCCACATCTGGATTTCAGGTCCATCTTCTGTCCCAGGTCCGTGTCCCTGCAGGGACTGTGGAGAGGGATGGTACTTCTGCCCTCTGGGAAGAACATTTAGGGCCTTGGCTTCCATTTGCCACTCGGCCCCAGAGGGAGCCCCGCCAGGGTGGTGGTGGAAGGAGCGTGTGCACACCGTGTGACCTGTGCTCGTTTCCCGGCTGGTCCTCAGGGGTCACAGGTAGTTTGCCAGCCACACGTGGAATCTGACCTGTGGTATTTATTAAGTTAATTTTTTTTCTTTTTCCTCCAGCTTTATCAAGCTATAAGTGACTTACAGCATGATACAATTTTAACGTATATGCAGAGTACTGATTAGATACGTTTATCTATTGCAAAATGACCTCCGTTCCACCCCATAGTTGCCATTTCTTTTTTGTGGTGAAACCATTTAAGATCTGTTCTCTAACAGCATTTGAGTATGTGATACAGCGTTGTAAGTGTAATCCTCAGTTAGATCCCCAGACTTGTTAACCTGTGGCTGGAAGTGCAGTGTTTCCCCGTTTCATGGGATCTAGGTTTTAAATTTGGTATGTCATTCTGTGGCCCCAAAACACCATGATGTTCTATGCTGGGGAGGATAACGTGTTAGGGTCAGAAAACCCTCTTGGGTCATCAGTTTTCAGGCAGCATTATGTCAGGAGGACCAACAAGCCCACAGCTTAAGGCCGCTTTAATGGGTTTATTTTTTCCAGTGAGGAAGCTGCAGTGCCTGAGGGCGAGGTGGGGTTCGTCTCAGGTCGGCAGGGGCCAGTCGGGTGGGCCTCGCTGGGAGTCCGGACTGTGGGCTGGCTCTTGTTTTTGTTTTGTTTTTACATTGAGATCTAATTCACACACTAAAGACTCGCTCTTTTAAAGTATACAGTTCAGTGGTTTTTAGTGTTTTTACAGGGTTGTGCAGCTGTCTCCACTGTCTAGAGCATTCCTGCCACCCCCCAAAAGAAACCCCTTCCTTATTAGTGGTCACCTCCCGCCCCCAGGCCCTGGCAGCCACAAACCTCCTGTCTGTGGATGGACATATTCTACATTTTGTGGAAATGGAGCCGCACGGTGTGTGGTCATTTGTGCTTGGCTTCTGTCATTTTGCATGTTTTCACGATTCACCCACACTGTAGCATGAATCAGTACTGCATCCCTTTTAATGGCTGAATAATATTCCACTATATGGATAAAGCACATTTTGTTTATCAGTGGATGAACATTTGGGCTGTTTCTGCTTTTGACTGTACACTGTGAACATTCGTGTACAGGTTTTTGTATGGATCTGTTTTCTCTTGGGCAGGTAACCCAGAGTGGAATTGCTGGGTCTCCTGGTAATTCCACATTGACTCTTTCAGTTCTCTCTTCCTTTAGGGGTTTTAGGCAGCCAAATTACATGATATGACTTAGGTTTGAGAAAGGCACATTTATGACTCCTTAAAGCTGTGTTCCGTCAACTCACTGACCACCGTCACATATCCATAGGTGGTCTCCACCATGGGGTTTGTTTGGAGCTGGGAGTTGGTCTTCTCCCTGGAATAAGAGGAGTTTTCTTAAGAACATGTTGCACTTGCTCGTGGGGATTTTTTACTTGCTCCAGCTATACCCCTGGAAATTAGAAGCCCAGATTCTGGCCCCAGGACTCAGTGGCCTTCCCTCAGACCCTCCACCTGTCTGGGTCTCAGTTTTCCCCTCTGTGAAATGGGATCAGATGGTAAAGAGTAGAAGCTGAGCCCCTTGGCTCCTGTGCAGCTGTCAGGCTCTCATCTTTCTACACCTGTTTGCAGGAGTGGTGCTGGGCAGTGGGGAGAGAAGATCCTCGAGGTTGAGCTTTAGCTTGGCCTGTGAGTCCAGTGGCTCTGAAGGTCTCTGCCCCCTCACTGGCCGCCCCAGCCACTTGCTGCCCGACCTATTTGGTGTGGAACCCTGAATGAAATTGATTGCTGGATTGGATTTCCTTCCAGAGGTGCCAGCAACCTTGAATGGATGACACAAAGGTCACAGTTGGTATTTGGCTCAGCTGAGCCAGGCAGGCATGCTGGGGCCCTGGGCAGGAGCAGCCACCTCTTAAAGCTGTTTCTACCTGCAGAGTGTGAGTGAAGTGGGGAGAGGAGGCAGTCCAGGGTCCAAGGAGGACCCCACAAAGGTCAGAGCCCACCAAGGTCACTTTGTCCTGCCCACCTATTAGTATCAATTGTTGGCAGAGCCAATGCCAAGGAAGATCATTGAGGGGGTTCTGTCCACCCCCGCTCCTGACACAGACATCGTGAGGTCTCAGGACATGGTGGTGGTGACGATGAAGCTGTAGCAGATGATGCTGATCTGATGGCGCCCACTCTGTGCCAGCCACTGCCCTCCTCCGCAGACTCCCTATTCCTCCTGTGACCACAGAGGGTGGCGTGCACTGGCCCCTGGAAAGGTGGCATGAGTCCCTTTTCTCAAAGGGGGAGACCAGGGCTCCTGATCCTGAGAGTTTTGGATTACATGGCAGAGCCAGGATGTGAGAGAATGGGTGGTCTAACAAATGGGCTCTCCCCATGCCCAGGTGTGAGTAGCACTCATGGGAGAGAGTATGGGGCTGGAAGGAGCCCACCCTGATGGAGCCACAGGAGAGGCTGCCCTTGGACTCCTGCACCAGCTCCCTGAGGGGGACAGCGGGGGAGGGGTCGGAGCATTGGCACACTGCAGCCGTGTTTTATAAGCCTTCCCAGACCCATAAACCTCACCTGGCTTTCAGACGAGGGTTCACAGATGGGGATTAAGAGGTTTGTGTGGGTTCTGCCACTGGGAGGGACGGAGACAGGTGGGAGGCAGGCATGGCTTTGCAGACTCCCAGACGCTGCAGCCCCTGGTCAGAAGGCTCAGGGGTCCTGTGTTCACAGCCATCGGTCCAAGACGCGGGAGACCTGGAGGAGCCTTTCAGGCCTGTGAGGCTTAGATGGCCTGAGAGGGTGGCCTTGCATGGGCGTAGGTGCCAGCTCTTTTAATCCTGAATCCTTTGACGGCAGGGTCTCTCCCCAGACCCTTTTCCTTCCGGAGTGTCTTGCTCCGATGTGTGCTGTTCTTTCTTTTGTGTGATTGTGCGATGCCCCAGGGCCATCGCATGAGGCGGCCTGAAATGTTTGAGCAGTCTGCATCACCGGCCCTCCACACCCAGCGCCTTGGATGCTGAGGGCCCCAGTGTGAGGAAAGAAAGACGGGGTTGGGCAGCCTCACTGTGCACTGCCCCCTGGGTCTTGGTGGGGAGGGGGCGATGGTGGGGGCAGGGCCCTACTGGAAACAAGGCTTCTGTCTTGTGCCAGAGCTGAGGCTCCTTGGGCACACACACACCCCGGTCCAGAGTAGGGCAGCCCTCCATCCTGGCCTGGGCACAGCCTGGTCTGACTGTAGTCACCCAGCCCCCCTCTTGCAAAGGGAAAGACTGCTTCCCTTGCTCCTCACCTTCTTCCTCTTGTGAAACTGCACTTTCTTTGCTTTTCAAAACTGTGAGGAAAGTGGGCTCTGGCTCCAGTGACTCCTGCCATGGAGTGGCCAGAGTCCTTCCAGTTAGCAGGCAAAACCTGGACCTCACTTACCTGCCGCTCACGAGGTGATGGGGAAGCACCAGGCTTTCTCTGAGGTGAGACCTGGCTTCGGGGCAGGTCCTGAGGAGGGTGGGCACGGTAAGGAGCCTGGAGACACTGAACTGGAGGATGGCCAGTTGTGGGGGCATGAGAGGATAGACCCTTTCCCCCCACAGCCCCTGGCCCACTGACTGGGCACACCCTGACACACTCATCTCTCACACTCACTCTTTTTGCACACATACATTCACACAAATGCATGCTGTCTTGTATGAACAACACATACACACTCCCATATCACATTCTCTGAGAGGTCTTAATATCTGTCACAATTTTTAATGTCTTTTTTTCCCTTTAGTTTTGTCAAATTTTGCTTCATGTATTTTGAGGCTCCTGCACGTTTATGGTTTTTTTCGTCTTTCTGATGAATTGGCCTTCTCGTCACAGATACATATCTCTCTGTTTCTGGAAAGATCTGTGTCTTGAAGTCTGGAATCATCTCCATCTGAAAATCAAGGCCTGTGAAATCCAGAGAGGGAAAGGGACTTGCCCATGGCCACATCACTGTCGGTGTTGAGGGCAGGATTCACTTCTCTCTCTGCAGCTCCTAAGATTTCTCCACCCCAATGGTGGCTTCGAGGCATTGGGTCTGAAAGGAGCCCCATTCTGATAACTTTCTGGGCGTCTGCATTTTGTTGTCATGATTGTCAGGTGGCCAGAACTGTGTCCCCGCCCGCCCTCAGTAGAGGACCCCCCAGGAGCCCCAGAGGTCGGCCTCCACTGGAGCCGCGCATCTGGCTTGCAGCCTGCGGAGCTCAGCTGAGCATGCTTGGAACACCCTCTGGAAATTTCTGGCCAAACTCTGCTCTGCAGCTCCTGACCCTCCCTACTCCGTTTGGTGAGATTGTTCCGAGCGTGTTGGGCGGGCCTTCCCAGGACTCACATGTAGAATTTTTCCAGGTGGCAGGAGAATGTCCCCCCTTGCTGGCTTCTCTGGTCTGTGTAGGCCTTTTGGAGCTTGTGCCAGATCCACTTCCTGGTGGCTTGACCCCAGCCAGGCCCACAGTCTGGAGCTCCTCGGGGGCTCTGTGTGCTCCATCTGAAACTCAGGCCGCCCGCCAGTGGGGCCGAGTCAGCCCAGCCAGGCCTGCTCCTGTGTCCTGGAGGAGAGCCGCCTCCACCTCCCTTGGGCATCCTGGGAAACCCTGGGACCTGCAGGGGGCTTGGGAGGGGTGTTGCTTAGGAGATTTTGTGGGGAGAATTGATGCAGTAAGGGGACATGTTTGCCTTAAAGCTGTAAATAAGGGAGCGTAAGTGAGGTGATGGGTTGGTTCCCTCAGCAGCATTTCACTGAGCCCCCACAAGGCCCTAGATGCTACACGCAGAGTTGAGGACCATAACTGTGCCAGGGGAGGCGGTGAACGCTGTCATTATCTAATGCTAGACGTGGTCTGTTCTTGTAAAACACATGCTTGTTTTACATACCACTGGGCAAGAAGAGTGCTGGTCACGAAACCGACACTCTATCCATGATAAGGTTCATCCTGATTTCAGAAGTTTAAAATGTAAAATAGTCTGGGTCCTCAAATCAGTGAGATGCAGTGAAGTGAATGAGGATGATGGTGATGAGGAAACAGCAGCGGCAGCTGCCACGTGTTAGATGCTCGTAAGACATTGTCTTACTGGCCCTAGTGACTAGGACTCTTGGGGGTGAATGAGGGAAGTTGGCACCTGTCTTTCTGGCTGGGCCCCTTGGGGTGACTTTGCAGAGACTGCTTAAGGTCCCACTGAGCCCGGATAGGGCCGTGGTTGGAGTTGCCACAGCGAAATGGCTACACTGGGCACCACGGAGGAGCAGTCAGCCTTGAAAGGCCCCTCGCCTCTGTCACCTCCAGGTCCAGGCCAGGCAACAGGGAGCGGCCCAGCTGGCAGGCTGGCCCTGCAGTGTCCTGGTGCCCCGGGCTCTGTGCCCCGGGGGGAATGACGGGATCCCTTGTGATTCTGGCTGCAGTGGCGCTGGGGCCTTAATTAGGTGGAACAGCCTCAGCAGAAACTGGCAGCTGCGTGCTCAGGGGCCCCGGCTGGTGGGAGCGGCAGCAACAGGGCTGCCACTGACCCCCCCACTCCCCCACCACCCTACTAGGGGCAGCTTCAGGCCAGACCAAGGTCCTAGGGAGGGTTCAGGGTTCCTGTCAGGACCCTGCAAGCATAGAAGCCTTTCTGCTTTGGGGAGAGATACAGGACACCAGGAACTTGGTTCCACACTTTTCCTGTTAGGATGCCCGCCTCTGCGCAGTGTCACTTAGCTCTCCCAGCTGTCCATAAAAGGGGGGATGGAATCGTGGCTCTAGGCAAGGCTGTGTTGGTTGCTCTCCAAGGGCAGATGGTGTGGTTTGGCCAAGGGTATTCTGAAGTCAGACCTCGCTACCCACCCCTGCCACCCATGTCGTCCTCAGCCTCACTTCAAAGCTCTGAGCCCCAGGCTTCTCATCCATACACAAGGACAATCTTATGTTCTCCCTTATGGGGGTATGAGGCAGTTGAAGCCCTTAGTGACAGCCTGGCAAGCCATCAAGACCCCAGAAATGTTTGCTGTGGTTACTGGGGGCAGAGGAAGGAAGGGGGTTTGAAGAATCTGAAACTCCACTTGGAGGGGGTTAGAAAGCTTGGAAGTAGCCCAAGGCACCTGGGGTCTGAGGTCCCATCATCCCCTCCCTGGGCTCCCAGCACTCATCTGAGAAGTGAAGGGAGCATTTAGGTGATTATCCCTCACGTGGCCTCTGTCCCTGAGAAGAGCCATGCTGATATGTGGTGGCAGTCAGCAGGTGTGTGTCAGCTGACTGCTTGTCTGTGGGCCTGTTTCCTCATCTGTATATGGGAATTATTGTAGTGTGTGTGTGTCATAGAGCTTGGTACACAGTACATGTTCAATAATATTGGCCCTTATTGTTTTTAAAAAATGCTATTGAAGTATAGTTGATTTACAATGTTATATTCGTTCCTGCTATACAGCAAAGTGATTTGGTTATACATACTTTCTTTTTTCATATTCTTTTCCTTATGATTTATCACAGGGTATGTTTTTTAAGATGTGTGTGTGTACCATTTTTAAAGTCTTTATTGAGTTTGGTACAACACTGCTTCTGTTGTTTGTATTCTGCTTTTTTTTGGCCATAAGGCTTGTGGGATTTTAGCTCCCTGAGAACCAGTCGAAACCCCACCTGCCCCAGCCCCACGCTGGAGGCAGAATCTTACCTGCTGCGCTGCCGGGGAAGCCCCGTCACAGGATGCTGAACATCGCTCCCCGTGCTGCACGGTGGACCTTTGTCCGTCCATCCATCCTGCATGTAATGGTTTGCATCCGCTCACCCACACTCCACCGCGCCCCCACCGCTCTCCCCTTGGCACCCACAAGCCTTTTCTCTGTGGGTCTGTTTCTGTTTCACAGATAAGTTCATTTGTGCTGCATTTTAGATTCCACGTGTAAGTGATATTATGTGGTGTTTGTCTTTCTCTTTCTGACTTGCTTAGTAATGATAGTCTCTGGTTGTATCTGTGTTGCTGCAAATGTATTTTAGCTCCTTTTCTGACTGAGAAGCATTCCACTGTGTGTATGGACCACATCTTCTTACCCCATTCCTCTCTCGGTGGACGTTGAGGTTGTTTCCGTGTCTTGTCTGTTGTGAATCATGCTGCTATGAACATTGGGGCACATGTATCTTTTCAAATAATAGTTTTGTCTGGATATTTGCCTAGGCTCTTAATATTTTTGCTGTTTGTCATTTAGTTTCCTCTCTAGTTCTCATCATTCTGGAGAGCTGACCCATAGATCTCAAAAACACAGAGATCTGAAGCCCATTAGTGAGATGAAATGAACCAGGAGCGGCACCTTTTGGATCAGGCCATGAGGAAGAGGGACGCTTTAGAGGCAGGAGTTTGGGGAGCTCACAGAGACCCCTCGTTCTCAATGCTGCATCCCCACTCCTATAGACAGACTTCTTAACCTCGAAAGCAGAATCTGGGGCACACATGCATTTTTCTGGGGAGACGACATCAGTGGCCTTTATTAGACTCTCAAAAGGGTGCATGACCCCCCAAAGGTAAAGAGCCACTGTTGGCATCTGCACACACCCATAGCGTGATGCGTGCGGGCTGACTCCTCAGTGTTCCTTGAAACCATCTGACGTGTTCCCACTATCGTATCTTAATATATGCTCTTTCTTTCACTTTTTTGCATATTTTCCCACTCCCGGAAGCCTTCCTTGCTAACTTCTACCAGCTGAAGTCTTTCTGTGCTCCCCTAAGGGCCTAGGCCCTTGTCTGTATGCAATTTTCCCCTACTTGGTAATAATTAATCACTTCATTATGTGCGCTTCATGTTGTCTTCTGGTTGCTTCACATCTGTAAGCCCTGTCTCTCCAACTAGATGGAATAGCTAAAATTGGAATTTTTATCCTTGAACTCTCCATTGGTTTTTCTATTGTGCATTGTACACGGCAGATCCTTGCCAGCTGGGAGAATGGCATTCCTAAAGAGTTCCATAATTGGCAAAACCACAGTTGGCAAAACAAAGTCTCAGAGAAAATAGGTTAGGGAGGAAACAGTAAAGATAACATTAAGTATCTGTTTTTAAAAATCATAGTAAATTTCTAGGAGACAGCAAGTTAAAACACACCAACTTCGTCCACTTTTAAAGCCCTATTCCACGAGGTAGGCTTTTCCTGAGTTTCTTTCTTCAGTAGATGGTTTCTTTCTTCACTTTCCTGTCATCTTGAGGTGCTGAGGGAGAATTCTCCTGTAAGGTTTATTTCTTCTTGAGTCAGTTTTGGTAATTTATGGTTTTTCAGGAAACATCCATTTCATCTAGGTAGTCAGAATTAATTGGCATAACTCCTTCATCAGTTCAGTTCAGTCGCTCAGTCATGTCTGACTCTTCACGACGCCATGAATCACAGCACGCCAGGCCTCCCTGTCCATCACCAACTCCCGGAGTTCACTCAGACTCACGTCCATCGAGTCAGTGATGCCATCCAGCCATCTCATCCTCTGTTGTCCCCTTCTCCTCCTGCCTCCAATCCCTCCCAGCATCAGAGTCTTTTCCAGTGAGTCAACTCTTCGCATGAGGTGGCCAAAGTACTGGAGTTTCAGCTTCAGCATCATTCCCTCCAAAGAAATCCCAGGGCTGATCTTCAGAATGGACTGGTTGGATCTCCTTGCAGTCCAAGAGACTCTCAAGAGTCTTCTCCAACACCACAGTTCAAAAGCATCATTTCTTCGGCCCTCAGCCTTCTTCACAGTCCAACTCTCACATCCATACATGACCACTGGAAAAACCATAGCCTTGACTAGACAGACCTTTGTTGGCAAAGTAATGTCTCTGCTTTTGAACATGCTATCTAGGTTGGTCATAACTTTCCTTCCAAGGAGTAAGCGTCTTTTAATTTCATGGCTGCAGTCACCATCTGCAGTGATTTTGGAGCCCAAAAAAATAAAGTCTGACACTGTTTCCACTGTTTCCCCATCTATTACCCATGAAGTGATGGGACCGGATGCCATGATCTTCGTTTTCTGAATGTTGAGCTTTAAGCCAAGTTTTTCACTCTCCACTTTCACTTTCATCAAGAGGTTTTTTAGTTCCTCTTCACTTTCTGCCATAAGGGTGGTGTCATCTGCATATCTGAGGTTATTGAGATTTCTCCCGGCAATCTCCTTTTAATGTCTATAGATTCTGTAATGATGTACCCTCCTGCATTCCTGATATAGATTGTTGGTATCTTCTCTCTCCTTTTTTTTCCCCCTGTTGATCAAGCTGGCTAGAGGTTTTTATCAATTTTATTAATCTTTCAAAAAGTTTTTATTTAGAGATGGTACCTCTCTAATGTTTTGAACCAGTCCTTTTGGGCTTGAAATGTAACATCTTTTGCACTTATATCCTCTCTTGCTCTATTTTTGCAAGTGTGGACAAAATGTTTTGAAACCACCAGGGCTTTTCCAAGTTTTTTATGCTTAAGAGCACGTTTTCCAAGCCTGATCTCTGTCTGTGTTGAGTCAGTGGATGTTAAAATGATTTCTGTCAACCTGCCCTTGTGACCTCCACAAGTGACGTCAAAAGGGGACGTTCTTTTGCTTTAGGGGATTTTATCAAACCTCAGATAGGTAAGAAAGAATTATAAATTTTTTAATCTAGATAAGAAAAAAAGACTATCTCAGAGCCACAGATTGTGAAGGATTGATGTCCTTTTGTACATTGGCAGCTCTGTTATTTAGAATATACTGTTCAATAGTGCAGTGTTTCACTTTTTTTATAGAGTATCCACTCTTTAAAATGTTACATGTTCATTGATGCTTTTGCTACAAAGTATATTTTATCTATAGCCTGATTGAAACTTTTGTTTCTCTTGTCTTTGCATTTATGACAAATCTCAGAATGTCTCTTTATTCGCTTCATCAAAGAGGTGTGGAGAGGGGAAGGGACTTGCCCATGAACACAGAGCATGTGAGAGGCTGAGGCAGAGTGCCAGTGCCCTGGGATATTTCCAATTCATCAGTCAGGGCTCTCCCTCCCATCACAGATGTCTTGATATTTTTGCATTAGCAGTTTGAGGGGCTGTGGGAGGCCAGTGCCAGCTGCTGAGCCCGTGTGGAATCCCCACCCAAGGCACACGTAGGGGGCTCACGAGGGTGCAGCTGGATGGTGCAAAGTGTCCTTCTGTGAACCCACTGCTCCTCCATCACCACAGCCACCTGGTGTCCTCTCAGAACCATGGCAGTTATTTCTGGGTGAGTTGCATTCTTTAAAAAATCTTTTTCTTCAGAGAAGGAAATGGCAATCCACTCCACTGTTCTTGCCTGGGAAATGCCATGGACGGAGGACCCCGGCAGGCTGTAGACCATGGGGTCACAAAGAGTCAGACGCTACAGAGTGACTAAACAGCAGCCATGTGGGAGGGAGGCCTGCTGGAGTCCGGGTACTGCTGAGAAGGGGACTCATGGCTTTGAGGCCTGTGTATCACTGAAGTACCGACGTAAACCACCAAGTGATCTTTACTTGTCAGATCGGGAAACTTCAGAAAGATTGATTCCAGACTTGGCGAAGGCTTGACCCTCTCATTTGTTGCTGGCAGGTGTGCCTTGCTACCATCTTTGTGAAAAGTAGACTATTGTATCACTTAGAATATGTGTGCTGTGTATTAATATGTATGCAAGTACAAAAAACAGAGTCTAGAAGGATATATTCCAAACTGCTGAGAGCGACTGCCTTTGGGGAGAGGCTGGAACTAGGAGGGTTTATGTGAAGCACTGCTGAGTTTTAAAATATGAGTCTGTTCATGTGCTGTGTAATTTAAAAATAACTGGAAAAAATTTTTCAGTAGGTTTATGAGATAATTTACCCTTTTAAAGTATAGAATTCAGCTTTTTTTATTATATTCACAAAATTGTGTGACCATCCTTACTGTCTAAATTTAGAACATTTTCATCACCCCTAAAAGAACCCCTATTCTCCCTTCCCCCTAGCCCCTGGCAACCGCTAATCTCCTTTCAGTCTCTATGGATTTACCTCTCCGAGACATATTATGTAAATGGAATCATGCAATATGTAGTCTTTTGTGTCTGCCTTCTTTCAGTCAGCATAGTGTTGTCAGGGCTTATCCACGCTGTAGCATGTGTCAGCACTTTGCTCCTTTTCATGACTGAATAATAGTCCTCTTTGAATGTATAGGCTACATTTGTTTATCCACTCACTTACTGATGGATATTTGAGTTGTTTTCACCTCTCAGCTGTTGTGAATAGTGCTGCTTTGAACATTAGTGTACAGGTTTTTGTGTGGATGTATTTTTTTGTCTCTCTGTGGTATGCATAGAGTGGAATTGCTGGTTGTAGCATAACTCTAGGTTTAACTATTTGAGAAAGTTGTCAGATTGTTTTCAGAGGTTATACTGGTTTATATGCCCACCAGCAATGAATGAGGATTCTCATTTTCAATTTGCTTTTTAAAAGAGGAACAAAGCAGGTGGGCATGTTATGTTTATTTATGTATCAGTAACAGTATGCACGGGAGAAGGCAATGGCACCCCACTCCAGTACTGTTGCCCGGAAAATCCCATGGATGGAGGAGCCTGGTGGGCTGCAGTCCATGGGGTCGCTAAGAGTCAGACACGACTGAGTGATTTCACTTTCACTTTCCACTTTCATGCACTGGAGAAGGAAATGGCAACCCACTCCAGTGTTCTTGCCTGGAGAATCCCATGGACAGAGAAGCCTGGTAGGCTGCAGTCCATGGGGTCACACAGAGTCGGACACGACTGAAGCGACTTGGCAGCAGTATGCACGGAGAAGGCAATGGCACCCCACTCCAGTCCTCTTGCCTGGAAAATCCCGTGGATGGAGGAGCCTGGTAGGCTGCAGTCCATGGGGTCTCGAAGAGTAGGACATGACTGAGCGACTTCACTTTCACTTTTCACTCTCATGCATTGGAGAAGGAAATGGCAACCCACTCCAGTGTTCTTGCCTGGAGAATCCCAGGGACGAGGGAGCCTGGTGGGCTGCCGTCTATGGGGTCACACAGAGTCGGACACGACTGAAGCAACTTAGCAGCAGCAGCAGCAACAGTATGCATTCAAAAAATATTAAAACTCTTTTCTGTCCTTGAGCCATCATAACGAAAGAAGGTTTTAATATTTAATTTTTTAAAAAGGTGACAAATGTCAGCTGTGTGGTCTTGGGCGAGTAAATTCACCTCTCTGTGCCTTGGTTTCTTCTTCTGTGAAACATTTGTGATTGTACCTGCTTCAAAGAAGGGATTAAAAGAGTTAATGCATATGAAGTGCTTGGTATCTGGCAGTTAGAAAGCCCCAAAGAAGTGCCAGCTATTGTTTTTATTATGATTCCATTATTATTGTAGGGATTTGGGAAAGTACATGAGGAATAACCCAGCCCAGCCTCAGTACTTGCTCCCCACTTTGCTCAGAGGCAGCTACTGTTAACATCATTACGTGTTTCCTCCTGGGCATTTTCAGTGTGTTTTTTTTTTGAAGTTAAAATGAAACTCTCTTGTGCAGTTGCGGATCTTGCTCTTGGCGTCCCAGCATAAGCAGGTCCCAGTGTTGTGGTAAACACAGTTTTCATGTCAGTGCGGTAGGCTCCCAAATAAAAAGGCCATCACCCACCTCTACTGCCCCGTCCCAAAATGAGCATTTAGGGAGCTCAAAACCGTTTATGCCACTGTAAAATGTATTTCAGGCAAAGCTGTGTAAGCTTTTTGGCTTGAGAAGATTTCCCTGACCTCATGACAGGCCTCAGGGCGGGTATGGTATGGTGCCAAAAAGGACTCAGGCTGTGAGCACAGTTTCCAGAGCTCCTGGGCCTGGGTGGGGACATGCAGAGGGAGGGCACTGGGAAAGAGAAAGGAGGGACTAAGGGCAGCTGACTTGACATTTTTGGATCTTTTCCTGGAGTCTGATATGTTCTGTGTTGACAATGCAGACGGTAGAGATACAAGGGAAGTCATAAAAATGACCCATATTCCCATGACCCAGAGCTTCCAGCCATTTGCCCTACACACGTGTGTACACACACTGCTGTGGGTGGAGTCACACCCTATGCTGTGTTCTCCAGTCTCTTCTACCTTGGACATCACAGGTGTTTCCAGAGCGGCTCAAACTGTAGACTGTGGACCAAGATGCCTGGTTCTCCTCAGGGCTGCCTCCCTTACTAGCTGTGTGTCCTTGGACCAGTTCCTTAACTGCTGTGTGCTGTGGTTGCCCCAGCTGTAAAGCAGGGTGACAGCCGTCTTTATGTGAAGCTGTTCTGCAGCTTGGACGAGCTAGAATGGGTGAGAGCGGAGGGCCGGCTGTTATCCTCGGTTCCCACATCGCTTAGCATCCTCTGAGAATAGGGATTGTATGGGCTCTGTAGTGACCCCGGGTCACCTGTTGCTGGACACCCAGCTTGTTTCTGGGTTTGTGCAGATGTGGCGGCTCTGCAGTAAGCCTTCTTGAACCTCAGCTGCCCCCACTCTGGGCCTGCCCCTCACTCCCTCCCCTTGGCTCTAACTGGATGACCTCAGGAGCTGCCTGGCCTGGCCTGTCAGGTGGTGGGGAGCCTGGGGGCCTCCCGGCCACATTGCTAGCCATGCAACAAGTGGCCAGAGGGCTGGGAGATCAGGAGGGGGAAGTTTTCTTTGGCAGCCTCTGAGTGGCTTCCTTGGATGTACTGAGGCCAGGGGGTGGGGCAGCCCGTCTCAGGCCTCGGCCTCTGTTGGAAACTACCTCGGCCCTTATGGGAGAGAGGTAGGATTCGAACGCGCACCTTCCCAAACAAGCATGAACCCTGTTCTTGGCTCTGCCGGCAGTGCCTGCTCTCCCCCAACCCCTGGCAGCTGGCAGGTCTTGACAAAGCCTCTGCTGTGGGGAGACCACAGGAGCCTCTGGTGACAGCGTTCCCAGCAAGCAGGCTTCGGATGAGTTCACTTTGCTGGGCTGAGAAGACATTATTGGAAGAATAAGGGAAAATACTGAGTACCTACTATGTGCTCCTCATATTCCTCCTTTCATTCAGTTCTTTGGTGCCTGTTTACTGAACACCCACCATGTGGTTAGGCATCGCAGAGGGAATGATAAATATACCATCTTGTTGAACACTTGCAGTGTCTCCATGGTATAGGTGTTAGCCTAAAAAAATGTCATTTTGAGATAAAAGTGATTTTACATATAAAATCACCCAGTTTTCCTCAGTGATAACATCTTATGTAACTAGTGCAACGTCAGAGCTGCAAGTTGACATTGACACAATGGGCCCATCTTATTCAGATTTCACGTTTTACGTGTACCTATGTGTGTGTCTGTGTCTCTGAGTATATTTGTGTGTGGGGGGCCTGTTTCAGTTTACAGGGAGGAAGTGAAGCTCAGGGGTCAAGGCCTTACACACAGCCAGGCAGCCAGGGCGCAGCAGAGCTGGGCCTCACGGCCAGACATCCTGGCTCCACGTTCCTGAGTTACTTTTGGAAGAAAATCACCCTTCCTCTCTGCTGCTGTTCTTGGACTTGGTAACCTCACTGGTCTCTGCTGGAGCTGTGAACTGAGACCTCGGCAGACTAGAATCCACGACATTGGTGCTGAGCTGCTGGCTCCTCCATTTCACAGATGAGAAAACTGAGGCTCAGAAATCTTAACGGGTTTGCCTAACATCACCGGCTGATCAGGGGCTGGTCCGGGTCTGTTTCTTCTGGGTCTGCACATGGCAGTGACCACAATGAGCTGCTTTTTCCAAGAGGTAAAAGGACAGAGGACATTGTTGAATGCAAACAACAGGCTCAGGATTCAGATTGGTTACCAGGGTGACGTGGGGCCCTTCGGGAAGATGTCTGAGCAGGAGATGACTCCGGAAGTGTGTGAGGCGACCTCAGGCACTTAGCATGCCCCCAAGTGTGTGCCAAGGAATACTAACGATAGGGTGTTGGGGTGATTTTTTTCCTTGCTCACAAGCTCTTTTTTGCTTCTACTGTTTGGGAAACAGTAGATTAGAGAAAGCTAAACAGGATTGTGTGCTGCGGGACTTATCAGTGCCTTTAATGTGCTGATGTGTACTGTGACCCTCCAGGTAGAGGAAGGACCTGTGTTCTACACAGTATATCTCAGGAAATGTTTAACAAGACTCTCCAGTGTGAGATGATGAGGTTCTTCTGCCAGGGCTGGGGTGGGCAGACGTGCACAGGGAGCACTTTTTTTTTTTTTTTTTAAAGAAGAGGCTGAATAGAACATTCAAGGCAGCTGTAGCTCTGCTGGGCCTGAATGAACGTAGGACCACCAGCTCTCAGATCAACATGAAGCCTCCTTCCCAGCACAGGAGGCACTGAGATGATGTCAAGGGCAGACACTGGGAGCAGGACTGTCCAGCCACTGCGATCAAGCCATGTGCCTTGTGTGTGTGGACATGTGTAGATGGGGGAGAAATAGGCACAGATGAAGCCAGCCAGGCTGACAGAATTTCAGGTGATTTATTATTTTTAATATAGAGTTTTTTTTTTTCCCCCTTCCTTAAACCAACAGAGACGGTTGGGTTCCATTCACTGAGTCAATAAAAAGCCATTGTGTGTTTGGAGTGAGGGTTGAGAACAGCGTAAGAGAAGTGGTTTTAAAAGAAGGATTTTTCTGAGTGGTGTTAGGCAGGCGAGCTGGGAGAAGGAGAAAAGGAGACAGGTATAAGCCACTCGGGAGGCAGCCGTGGTAACCCAGGCCTGGACAGGAGCTGAGAAGGCGGAGCTGGACGCAGTCTCACAGCTTCCTATTTTCCCTGAGGCCCAGAGAGGTTAAGTCACTTGCCCTAAGTCACACAGCTGCCCATCTGCAGACCCAGGATTTCAGTGTCTTGGAACCTTGCCATGTGGCACATCGCTGTCTTCATCCGCAGTGTGTTTTCACTACCATTTGGGGTGCGTACTGCTGATTTACCCTGTAGAAAACAGGACTCCAGTGTGTGTGTGTGTGTGTGTGTGTGTGTCAGGATGTCCACTGCAGCATTGCGTGCAGTAGCAAAAATGAACCCTGTGAATTTCTCTGTGACGGAGAAGATTCAGGATGTCCCAGGCACTGCGCCACTGTGAACATCACGGGAAGGTTAGAGAGAAGGAGAGCCTGTCATTGTGAAACCTAACAGCTGCCGTTCGTGTCACTGCTGGTCCACATCCCTTGTTGGATGCCTTTCAGGCCAGAAACATTTCCAGACTTTTCTGGCCCTTAGTCAGATTCTTTAGTGTGATGCTATATTTTACATAACATCTCTGCGGGGCTGGGGGCAGCACCCTGGAGTCAAACTCCACCCTCTTCCTGCAGTAAGATGTGAATATCCCATGGGGGAAAAGCCCGGGACTATAAATAGTCTCCAGGCAGGGCCTGTTTTGCTGACAAATGAGTGCAGAAAGTGTTTTGGTTTCCAGAACTTTTGGATTTGGGGCTTGTGGGTAAGGATTTGGGGATCAGCGTTACAACTGCCTCCACTGGAGTGATGCCGTGTGATGCCGAGTCCCGGGTATAGGAGAGTCTGGGTGATAGGAGAGAAGGCCGCTTTTGTGTGCTTTTGTGTTCATTTGAAGATGGAGAAGGGTGGGGAAGGAGTTAATCTGACCATGTAGAGAGGGGGACAGCTGACTCTTGACCCACACGCTCCTGCCCTGTTTCACTGGTGCAGTGTGTGTGAGTCACATTTTCAGTGTTAGGAGAAAAGGGAGAAATGGCCTCTGGTGTGCCTGGTGCTCTCCTGGTGTTGGGGGCACTGGGGATCTTTCATAAAGTCAGCTTGTCTCCTCCATGAGGGAGTCCCAGCCTGCTCTCCGCCCGTTGCTGGTCCCAGCTAGGCCAGCCGGGACCCTGAGCAGCCCCATAAATCCTCTGGCAGTGTGCTACCATCCTACACAAGTGCTCCCCTGGCACTGGGGGAGTCCCAGACACCGCGCATTTAGATGGGGTGGGACCTGCTGGTATTCGTGGTTCCTCATTCAGAAGCTAAATGGATCTTTTATTAAGGTCAGCATAGTCCATTTCTAACTGAATTTAAAGGTCACTCCGTGCTTGGGTTTCTCCTGAAGATGCTGGAGTGGCCGGCCGGGTGTCCATGGCATTTGGGCACTGGCAGCATGTCTGGGAGATCTTGCTGTGTGGGGGACCAAGCTCTGCCCAGGGAGTCTCCAGATCCTAGCCCAGACTCGTCAACTCTCTGTTTATCTTGGACCAGCAGTTTGAACGTCTGTTTTCTTGGGGTCAGAAGAGGGGCCAGATATGATTCATTTATTGATCAACCGTTTACTGTGAGCACCTTCTCTATACCAGACATAGTGGAGAGAACCCGTCCTGAGGAGCTCAGAGCCTGGTGGGCAGTTGGGCTGATGGACAGACAATCCCAGGAAAGTAGGGCAAGCTGGAGTCAGCCCCGGGGGACAGACAGGGAACACAGGGAGGCCCTCACTCACCTGGGGAAGGGCAGGTCGGCTTATGACCCCTGGGGCCCTTCCAGCTTTAAAATCTTAAATCGCTGTCTTAGTTTCCCAAAGAAGTCTGCTCATTAAATCGCAGTTCATGAGGATGGATAACGGGAGCTGTGCTTCCCCCTGAGGGCAGCGGCCCCTCAGCAGGGGCACCTCCATAGGCCTGGGCGCATGGCCTTCTCCCCCAAGATCGAGGCCACGTGTCACCCAGGTCAGGAATCTTGGGCCTGGTGTCCCTGCTCTGTCATCCTGGAGCACAGCGCCTGAATCCAGGACCTCTGTCACCCAGCTGGCAACATGGGAAAGTTCTGTGAGGTCCTGGGCTGGCGGTCCCGAGTCCTCCAGTAACAGCCAGGAGGCCGAGCCCCAGAGGGAAAGCATAGTGTATCCAGGCAGCGCGGCCGGCCCAGGGCCAGCCCTCAGCCTCACAGCCGGAGCGGAGCTGGTCTGATGGAGCAAAGTCAGCACGATGGCTTAGTGTGTTCTCACTCACCTTCAGCGTGTGATGGGTGTAGAGGGCAATTTCTGGATTCAGTGACAAACTGAGCGTGTTCTGTCCAAGGAGGCAATGGTTCTTTCTTCTGGCCAAGGATGCCTTCTAAAAAATATTTAAGTATGATTGATGTACATTGTGAAGATTTCTGCCGTACAGCAAAGTGATTCTGTGACACATATACATGTAGTCGGGCGAATCCTCCAATGTTGGGGGTGTTGGGCCGCTGAACGGTGACCCTCAGGGTCCCCACTCCCTGAGCCTGTTTGGAGACGGGAGGAGGGGAGGAGACGGAAACCCTGGCTGCCTCTGGGCCTTGCCCTCCAGCTCCAAGCTGTCCCATAGCCTTGGGAGCCCTCAGGATCATGGCGCAGGTCATCCCAGCCCCCAGCCATGGGGCCAGGGGTCACAGAGAAAAGAGCTCAGGTATCCCTAGATGTGAACGGGAAAGGAGTCTTCCTCTGCTGGTCAGCTGGAGGCATGCATGAGAGAGGCCAGCCCAGCGCATTCCCTGAGCAGACATTTCCTAAGTGCCAGCTGCTGGCCAAGCTCTGTCCCAGGCTGGGCCGGGGGGGCGCAAAGCCATGAACAACACGGAGTCCCTGCGCGCCCGGAGCTGACCCCGCGCCGAGGAGACGGGTGGTGAAGAAGTGGATGAGCAGGACAGGCGGCCTGTCTGACGGTGGCCTTGGGGGAGAGGGGGTGTGGTGCTGGGTGGGAAGAGGTGGCTGCAGTCCTGCCGGCTGGAGGCTGGAGGCTGGGCCTGGGCAGGGAAGCCGCGCCCCCCGGGGAGGCCCAGGTGGCTTCAGAGATGCTCCAAACTGCCCGCAGACAAGCCTAGACGCCACCATCTGATTTTGATGAGCAGCACGGAGAGCCCCCACCCGTCACACACACACGGGCTCCTGGCCTCCGGGCTCAGGTCCCAGCGCTGCCTTGGGCCAGGCCTCCTCTGTGCTGGCAGCACGTGTGCTAGGCGTGGGGCTCCTCTGTCCCCCGGTGTGGCTCACATGGAGCCAGGCACGGACACCGGTCCTTTTGACCAGACTCAAGGGAGGGAGATGTATTTATTCTGAAGTGTAATCACCCTCTCCAAGAATATACAACAGAGGTCCTGCAGTGTTTATTTTGTCAGAGGCGTACTGGCTTTAACTGCGAAAAGAGGCTAGTTTCTTCACCAAGATCCCCTCCTCCTTTATTTCTGTGTAAATATGCAGTTTTTTCTTGTCTGTCAAAAGTGTTTTGGGTGGGAACTCAGAGTTTGCACCTCTGCCCTTTTTTTTTTTCCTTCTCTGAATTCTAACTTTGGGAGTTCAGGATTTGAAAAGGATTAAATGGGGACATTCCGTCTAGAGGGTACACTTTGTCCCTGCAGAGGGCCTCAGTCAGGGGCAGTAGGGGAAGGATTTTGAGCAGGGGCCTGATATGACCAGAGACAAAGCCAGCCCCTACATGGAGGTCCAGGTGACATCCCAAGGCTGGTGGCCGGGAGAGCAGGGAGGAGGCTAGTGCAATGGTCCAAGCACAGATAAGGGGCAGCGTGGATGGCCACAGTGGGAAGGGTCAAGCCAGGCCCACAGACAGACTTCTAGGCTGGAGAGCATGGTCACCAGGTCTACCTGACTTTGCCTTGCTCTGCTTTCCCCGAACGAAAATAGCTAGGACTGTCGCCCTCCCCTCTGCGGTCTGCGGACGGCCCCGCCTTCTCCCTCACCTGCTCCCTGACACTGTGTCACTCTCTTCTTCCTGCTTCCTTCTGCCTTCACATATACTTGGGTCTCAGTTTTGTCACTAGCGCTGCTTGTCCTCTGGGGCCAATTTTATCTCTGTATCCAGGCTCTGAGTTCCCTCTGGACAGGGGCCTCTTGGAAGAATCCTTGGGTGTTGTCCCTGTCTCCAGTCTTGGGTGCCCAGACCAGCATCACTGATTGCTATGGCCCGTGTGTCATAATAGAGATAATCAATATTTGTGGAGTGTCTCTTGAGGGCTTTGGTCTCAGTGGCTGTACAGACCATCTGCTTCAGGAGCAGGGAGACAAGGAAGCTTCACTCAGGCGACCTGACTTCCCCCATGTCATGTAGCTGCATTGCAGAGGTCAGGCCTGAACTCTGGGTCTTGTGCCCTCTCCCTGGGCCAGCATTTCCTGGTGTGGTTGGTGCTCTTACACAGGCTGACATCTTGTAAGGGGCCCAGAGTTTTGGGTTTAACCAGCTGTGTGCATCACATGTGAGAAAGCTGTCCTTCAGGTTCCACTTCTGACCTTGTGGCAGGGAAACCCTCAGGGCTGGGGTCTTAATCAAACCCCTCCCCTCACCCCACTTCTCTCTCTTTCTCTATCTACACTAGTGTAGTCACATGGACATATCATAAAACTTGCCATAAACTTGTGAAATTTTTCAACATTTTTAAAGCTCTGTATATTTCAGAATTGAGGGTGAAGAAAGCAGTGTTTGCAGACAGAATTCCTGGGTATAGTTTCCTTACTAACATCTGCGGATGGTGAATGATGCTGGTTTCTTCAGTCTTCCGAAGGTTAGAAAAGTGCATTGAAAAGGAAAACTTCAGATAAATGAGAGCCTGGTAGGTGGCCCAGGGCCGTAACCAAACTTAGGGAGGTGAGGTGGGGAGACAGCCCATCAGGCCCCGTGGATGCCCGTCGGGGAGGAGACGGGCATGGAAGAGCTGGGGAAGAACTGGGGTCTAGAGCTGCGCCCGCCTGTCCGGCAGTTGGCAGGTTGGGCGGTGAGGGCCAGGGCAGGCTGCTGTCATCCCTGACCCTCTCCTCCCCTGTCCCCACTTGTCTTGGGGAATCCAGCACCTTCCCAGGAAGGAGTGTGAGTGCCAGGGTCTCAAGGAGTTTCCCACAAGCCCTGTTCCTAATGAAGCCAGGTAAGATTGCACAGCATCAGTGCAGGGCACGGGCACCAGGCGCCTGCTTGAGGCCTGGCCTGTCTCGCCGAGGCCAGGAGGTTGCTCCCTGGGCTTCCAGGAATCTGGGGGGTAAACAGAGCAGAGCCCCGGGGGGCAGCGGCAGATGCTGATGGAGGAGGCTGGCCGCCACTCCAGAGTGGGCCCTGGAGAACAGGCTCCACACCAGCCCCGGGTCCCGGCAGGGGTGAATATGTGAGTTTTCAGTTCTCACGGTCACGGGGCTGCCAGCACTCCTGGTGCCCTGTGATCCTTAGGATGGACCCAGAGAGGGAACTGTCTCCCAGTGTGCCAGGGGTGCCCTCCCTGGGACCCACCTGCCCCTTGGAAAGGCCCCTGGGGTCCTGGGGGCCCAGTGTATGTGGAGATGACTTTGCTGATGGCCCAGAAACCTCCATTTGGAGCTGGGCAGAAATCACACCCAGTTCCCTGTGTCTGCTCTTGCCTGAGCGCCCTCCTCAGAGCCCAGATGTGGTCTCCCCAGGCCCAGGGTGGAGTGAGGCCTGGCTTCCAGGCGGAACGGGGAGCCAAGGGCTCCGGCTCGCCCCGCCGCCGCCCTGGCGACAGGCTGCAGGCCTCCTGGCCGCTCCCCAGGCCCTCAGGGAGGCTGGCCAGCCCACGGCGCTCCCCCGCCCCCGCCTCCAGAACATCTGTGCTCATGGGAGAGAGGCTCCCAGCCCCACCCGCCCCACAGGCCAGTTCTCCCCGGATGCTCTGGCTCCCTTGGCCCCAGTCTTCTCCAGGAGCCAGAGCCCGGGCACCTGAGCTGTGAATTCACTCCTGGCTCTGGGGCCTCTCCCCCAAGGACCTGCCCCCACCGCCTCCCCAACCCCTGTCCTTCTTGGCACCCAGACGGTCTCTCCAGGGCCAGCCTTGACCTGTGAGCCTTCTAGATCTGCAACCCCTCTGCAAGGGGTGAGCATCGGGCCTGCTCAGGGGGGGTCCTGGCAGCCATGGGCATGCTTGTATGCATGGCCAAGAAGAGCTTAGAGGTGTCGGGAGAGCAGGGGGCTGCTCCCTGGGCTGGTGAGGGCAGAAGGGGGAGCACCAGGGTCCTTGGGCAGGAGGGGGGCCATCAGTAAGTGGGGGCACGGGACACAGCTGGTCCACTCCGCCCTGCAGAGAGGCCCGGGTGGTGGACACAGCCGAGCCCTGCTCCCTTCTCCTCTGCTGCCCCTCTGACTGGAAGCTAGCGGCTAGGGCCCCGGACACATGCCGCCCAGATCTGCCTGGCAGGACAGAGCGAGGGCAGCAGGGGCCTGGGGCCCAGCCACAGATGAGGGCAGGGGCCAGGGCCTGGGCCGACTGTTCTATGGCAGCTGCTTCTTTTTTAAATAGTGATTTGTTTGGTTAAAATGTGCCTGTGCCAGCTCTTGGCTGTGGTGTGGGATCTAGTTCCCTGACCAGGGATTGAACCTGAGCCCCCTGCCTTGGGAGCAGAGTCCAAGCTACTGGGCCACCAGAGAGGCCCCTCTAA
Source organism: Bos grunniens (assembly GCF_055505025.1). Lineage (NCBI taxonomy): Eukaryota > Metazoa > Chordata > Mammalia > Artiodactyla > Bovidae > Bos > Bos grunniens. Next base: position 11,417,985 of record NC_141182.1, read on the forward strand.
CAGCTTTGTTGAGACAGAACGCACACATCACACAGTTCCGCCATCTAGTGTGTACAGCCTGGTGGCGGTTAGCATTTTCACGGGATCAGGCGGCCATCACCCCTGTCCGTGTTAGAGCATGTTCATCACCCTGAAAGGAAGCCCCATGCCTGTGAGCAGTCACTCCATCTCCACCACCCCCACCCCCAAGCCCTAAAGTCACCACTGATCTTTCTGTCTGTCTGGATTTTTCTCTTCTGGACGTTTCATATAAATAGAATCATCTCTTATGTGATCTTTCCCATCTGACTTCTTTCACTCTGCAAATGTGTTTAAGGTTCATCCGTGTTGGAGACTGTGTCAAACTCCCTTTTTATGGCTGAGTGACTCTCACTGTCTGGATGTAGCACTTTATGTATCCCTTCATCAGTGATGGGCATTTCTGTGTTTCCGCCTTTGGCTGTTGTGAATAGTGCAGCTGTGAGCATCCATGGACAAGGCTTTGTGTGGACGTTAATGCTTTCATTCTCTTGGGCAGATGCCTGGGAGTGGAATTGCTGGGTCACGTGGGGAACTGCAGGACTGTTTTCCGTTTCCACCCGCAGTGTTTTCCGACATCCTCACCAACACTTGTCTCTGATTCCAGCAGCCTCAGTGGGGGTGTGGTGGTGTCTCAGTGACCGGAGACTTCCGGAGGAGATGACTGTTGGTCTAAGGTCCAAACAATAAGAGGAAGTAAAGAAGGCATAAGAGAGGGGGAAGGGCATTCATGGTACAGGGGACAGCATGTGCAAAGGCCCAGAGGCAGGAGGAAGGTGCATGGTGGGGAGGCTGTCTGTAGCGGAGGCTGAGGAGGCAGGCAGGGCTGGAAGCACCATGATGTGAAGGGCAGAGGCCCTATTGAAGGGTTCTAACTGGGGGTGGCGTGCCTCACCTTGCCTTTTGAGAAGATATTTGGCTCTGGAGGGTAGAACCAGAACAAAGGCAGCGGTTCTTAAGCCTGGTGTGAACTTGCAGTAGGGCATGTCCAGGGCAGAGTGAGAGGTGACTGCTTCCCAGGGCTAGTAAGGCAGGGTTTGCAAGATGGCTGGAAGGCTCCTCAGTGTGACCTGGGCCTTTGCTGCCCAGGGACTCTCTGCCTCCCCAAGACCCAGCTGGAAGCCCTGGGTGGGGTTTGGGGTGCTGTAAAAAGCAATTGCCTCCCTTGGCCTTGACCAGGGCCCCTAGAAAAGGCCTCAGCCCTGCCCTGTCCCTTCTCCAGCCTGTGGCCGGCACTGCCCGGCTGGGCCTCTGGGCAGCCTCCCGCGGCCCATTCATTCACAGCCTCCCCCTGCCTCCTTGAGAAAGGAGGGGCTTCCAGACCTCGAGGATGGAGGTGCTGGCTGCAGTCCAGCCCCGCTTCCCCGCCCACCACCCCCTCCCCAAACACCCCCACCCTGGCCTGCCCTTTCTTTATGGCAGGCAAAGTGCTAATTCCCAGTGCAGAGAGGTGGGCCAGAGTCTGCGGCCAAGAGAGACTGTTTACAGCCTCCGGCGGTTCTTGGCTCCAGCGGTCCGGCGGGCTGGCCTTGCAGTGACATGTTTATTCTCCAGGCCCACTGCCGGCCCGGCACTTGGCAGGGCCGAGCGGAGGGCTCTTGCTGATGGGGACGGGCTGGCGGCTGGGGGCTGTTTGTGTCTGTGCTGCCTGCTCTCTCACTCCCTCCTGTTTTACATTCAAAGGGGAGATTGAGGCCCTGAGGCTCAAGGGCCCTCTGCCTTCCCCAAGGGCGCTGTCCCCACCACAGCACCTTCAGGAGCTTCACCCTGGCTCCCTGTTTGGGCTCCCAGGGGAGACCCTGTCCAGAGTTGTACTGGGAAGGTTGTGGGGGCCCCCTCTGCCTGCCCTCCAGGCCAGCCTCAGTCACTGAGTCACTCAGCAGAACACCTGGCCTGGGCTAGGCCCTGGGTGACAGCAGTGAGCAAGACAGATGGGGCCCCGTCCCCAGGGGCTGGCGGCCCAGCTGGGCGGGACTGACCATCCGTGGGTGGAGAGAACTAGGCTCCTTCAGAGATGCCCTCTCCTCCCCACCACAAAGCCCCTTCCTACCCACAGCACCTGGGCGTCCCCGTCAGCCCCTGAGATGCTGTGGCGAGGAAGCCGGGCTTTGGAGCTGGACTTTGATGCTGGCTTGGATCCCATCTCTGAGTCCCCACTCCTCTCACAGCCTCTGCTCTCTCATCTGTAAGATGGGAGGAAGAGGGTAGCCCTTTACAGCTGACCTCCAGGGCTGATCAGTCAAACATCCACTCAGGATCCCCAGATGCCTTGCCAGGCATGCAGTAGCAGATGAAGACTGGAGTTTAGAGGCAGCTTTCCTGAGGGACCAGGCTGGGAAAGGACAGATGTGATTCTGTCTATCTTGGGATGGGGTTGGTGTCCCTGGGTCCCTATCCTGGGGCCTCGCTTGAGGAGCACCCTTGCCAGGCCAGGGTAGCCCCATGAGAGAAGTTTCAAGTAGCCACTTTGGGCATAGAGGTGTTCAGGAGGGTCCTAGGTGCCTGGGCGCACGTATGGTGTGGAGTGTCGATTGGCTGGTGACTTTGGATCCAGGCTGGCTCTCTTGTTTCCCTGGGGTCTGACCTTGTGATGTCTCAGCATTCCTTGCAGATCTGGGTTCTGAGCTGTTGGAGGGGCCACACCATGTGGCTGGGCCCCATCTCAGTGGCTGCTTCTGTCCACCCCGCAGAGACAGCAGAATCAATTGGGTTCCCCAGTGGACACGAGTGAGTGCCCGCCCCTGGGCATGGACTGTTTCTGATCTGCAGGTCCCTCCGTGCAGCCCTCCACTTGGACACTGACATCCTTGCTACTTCCTCTCCTGGCTCTGCCCCCACCGCCCATCCCCTCTCCATTATTCCACCAGAAATTTCCATGTCTCTAGACCTAGCTTGGTGAACTTGTTCTTAAAGGACCAGGTGTTAGATATTTCAGGCTTTGTGGGCTGGCCTCTGGTGTCTGCTGCATATTCTTCTCTGTTATTTGCTTACTCTTTAGAATTCTTTGAAAACTTAAAAGCCATGCTTAGTTGGCTGGCTGGGGGGTTGCGGTTTGCTGCAGCCTCCTCTGGACCAGCCGCGTGGGGTGTGGGCTGACTGTGACACCCACCGCGTGAAGTTTTTGTTTCCTAAGCACCAGCTGTGCCCCCAAGCCTGCTGAGCTGTATTCTTGTTGGCTCCATTAACTCGGACAACAACCCTGTGAGTGACACTGTGAACCCACTTCACAGAGGAGGAAACTGAGGCACAAGGAGATGAGAGGACCAGTCTGTGGTCTCACAGTTGGTCAGGGCAGCACTGGGATTTGAACCCAGACCAGCAGGGTCTGTCTTAACCATGGAGCCTCACCACATGGCTTTGGTGCCTGGCTTCTCTGCTTTCTGCCCCTTCCCTGATAATTTTGGATATAAAGGAAGCCGGATTCTATTCCTGGCCTTTTCTGGTTCTCGTGCCCCTAGCTGGCCTGCGTCCCCATTGACATTTGCCTCCTCCCATCCTGCCCCATCACCTTTGCATGCCCCGAATTAGGGAGACACCCTCTGGAGCCACTCAGAGTTCCAGAAAGAGCTTCAGCAGCACCTGCTCCTCTGTGGCCAGCCCTCAGGTCACACCAGGCAAAGCAGTGTCCCTTCAGCCACTCGGCCCACATTTTGCAACTTAATATCTAAGCCACGTGGGCTTGGCCATAGCACATGACCGAGGCGGGGAGTAGAAGCCCCAAGTGGTCAACCCAGCATTGCCTGCTAGACTTACCCTGGCGGTAGGGGCAGCTGTGGCTGAAGGCTCACTGGGAGAGACTGTCCCCTACCATCAGCCAGCACAGAACATGATCCCTTGGTGTCCTGAAGCTATGGGCCACCAGACAGACTGGTTCTGAACTTTCTGGCCTCCCTGGTTGCTGTTAAAAAGACAGGGAATTTTGGACAGGTGGTTCAAATGGGAGAGAAGACAAGTAAATATATGGGGATATAGTTACATGAAAGCTATTAAAATACCAGGAAAAATTAATAAGACTTGGTGCTGGTGAAATTGCAGAAATTCGGCTGATTATTACTGCTGCTGGCAGCATAGATCTGTATCATATCGTCTGTTCCCCAAACCATTTGTCAGTCTCTATCCAGGGTTTTAAAAACGCTCCATGCTGCTGCCCAATAATCACATTGCTAGAAATGTATCCTAAGGAATGCGCTTGGAAGAATGAAAATGGTAAGACACACAAAGATGTTCTTTGCACTGTTATTTATAATGGGGGAATTCTGAACATCCAACAGCAAGATACAGTTAGGTACACTGTTACGTATCCCTAGGGGTGGAATATTCTGTGGCTTTAAAATGAGGTCCATGGAGCCCATTTGAGCACAGAGAAGCTGATGATCTAATGCTGAGTCAAAATAAGCAGAACACAGAATTGTAAACATGTCTTGATTACAGCCTTAAAGAAATATGTCCATGTAAGTCCAGACTGGAAGAGGCCTTGAATCGCTGGTGCGACTGTTCACAGGGTGATAGGACCCCTCCCATGGAAGCACACTTTAATGCTGTCTCCGTTGGTCTCAGTGCTAAATGTCAGGCAGACGCTTTTGCCACTTCCGTGTCGTGTGACCTTGGACAGGCCACTGGCTGTGTCTGAACCTCATTTCCGCCGTCTGTGAAACCTCCACAGTTCCCTGGGGCTGTGGGACCTGGAGGGGCCTGCCTCACAAGGCCTTTATGGGTGATAACTCGCTATCCAGTGTGAAGCGGGATCGCCACCGTCTAGCCTGAGGATGGCTGTGAGGGTGGAGGGGCGTAGACCGGGCCCCCCTGCCGGCTGCCCCGAGGAGCTCGGCCTCTGCCCCTGAGCCACCTGCGAGGCGGCCTGTCCAGGGCACTCAGCTCCGGAGACTTGGAGCTGGGTGCTACCCCAGGCCCTTTTTCTCTGCTTTCCTGCCGTCACATGGGGTGTGTTTCAGTCAGGGCTTCCATCCTGGGAGCCAGTGAGATCTTGGAACTCTTGAGTCTCATGCAACAGGGGGCTGAAAGCTTCTGTGTCACCACGATGCTGGTGTCACTTGAAACACGGCCTCTCTAACGGCTTTCACTTGGTGAGGATGCCTGTCATGGGCTGAATTGTGTACATACACGCGCACGCACGCACACCTCCAGTTCCTATGTTGACGTGCTAACCCTAGCGCCTTAGACTGCGGCCATGCTTGCAGACAGGGTCTTTAGAGAGGCAGTTAAGGTAGAATGAAGTCGTTCGGGTGGGGCCTGATCGAGTAGGTCTGGTGTCCTTGTACGAAGAGGGAATCAGGACACAGACACACACAGAAGGAAGACCACGCGCAGACGCGGGGAGAGGACGGCCGTCTACACGCTGCAGAGAGAGGCCTGGGAAGGAGCCAAGCCTGCTGACCACCGTGGTCCCCAGCTTCTAGCCTCCAGAACCCTGAGAAAAACGCATCTGCTGTTTGGGTCCATGCCTGATCCCTGGTTACACACTGCCCCCCCCCGATGTCCATGAGAGGTGTGCAGCACCCATGGGTGGTGACGGAGGGTGCTCAGCAGTGTGTGAAGGGTGCGTCTGGGCTTCACATTGGACATTTACACTGTTTCCCCCACTGTTGCAGATAACGTCTTCCTGCATGTTAACTGCTCTTACGCCTGTAGGGTGCGTCTCCAGAAGAGTCCTGGGGCTGCGGCTGCTGCGTATGGCTCTCCACCCACCCCGAGTGCATTGGTCAGTGCAGCGGGTCCTGCCGTGTGAGGAAAACACCCCTCCGGCCTGGGGAGCCCAGGGCCTGGGCCCTCAGCCATGCGGAGCGCCCTCCAGGGGGCCATACGACCTTGAAGGTCATCTTCTGGGCTCTGAGTCTGAGCTAGGGTTCTCACAGGAGCGGGGAACATCAGAGGAGCCCCTTGGCTGGGAGAGGGAAGACCAGTGTCCACAGGCAGCTCAGGCTCACAGGCTCCCGGGGCGGAGGTCAGCGGGCTGTTGGCAGCTGGGCTGCGTCAGTCATGTGGGAACGGAGGTCCTGGTCATCCTCACAGAGATTTTCTGTGGCTGGTTCTGTGACAGAGAGAGGGAGAGAGCGAGCTGCGAGTGGGTGGAGCCGTCACCAGGCATCTCTGCCAGGCTGGGAGCCAGCCCTGGCGCCCTCCCTCCCTCCCTCCGGGTACAAAATATCCCGTAATAGGCTCTGGCTGTTAGGAGTCCAGAGGCAGAAAGAAGAGATTGACATCATGCAAGTATTGGGTTCGGTGAAGGAGTCCCTCTGGCCCCATTGCCGTGTTTGTGGCTTCTGTCCACCTGGAGAGGTCTGCTCGGGGGCCAGCACCTCAGGGGCCGGTGCTGGGGCCAGTGTCCCCCCGGGTTCATGGCCACCTGAACCTGTGAACTTGCCCTTATTTGGAAATAAGGTCTTTGCAGATGTGATCTAGTGACGATGAGGTCAGGCTGGATAAGGGTGGCCCTGAATCCACTGCCTGGTGTCCTTATAAGAAGAGGGGAATTTGGACCCTGGCAGCACAGTGATGGGTGGAGACGGACACGCACACAGAGGCCACGTGAAGAGGGAGGCAGGGATGGGAACGCGGCTACAAGCCAAGGGACGCCGTGTGGCTGGCAGCTGCCAGAGGCTGGAGAAGCCCCGAGGGCTCCTCCCTGATCCCTTCAGGAGGCCTGTGGCCCTGCCCACACCTTGGATTCAAACTTGTGCAGACTGAGCAAACGAGTTTCTGTCGTTCAAGCACCTGGTTTGTGGTGACTAGTGACGGCAGCCCTGGGACACTTGCACGCATGCACACACCGCCCCCCCCAGTGGGCCTTCCTTTTCCGCCCTCTGGCCCTGCGTGTGCCCTCTTACAAAGCCACGATAGTGGCCGTTACACGCCTTGTCCCCTGGGTAGGGCTGGCCATGGGATGGGGCACTGTAGCTGTGCAATAAAGTTTTGCAGAATAGAGGGGCAGGGGCCAGAGCAGGAGGGAAAGGGAAGGGGTGACTCTCAGAGCTGACCCTGTGGGCAGGGGATGCCCCCCTCCTGCACTTGCCCTGGCCTCTTTGTCCAGTCTCGGCTTCTGGGTGGGAGTGAGGAGTGGCGCTGTGCCAGGGCCAGGGCCATCCAGAGTGCCCAGTGTGCCTGTCCCTCTCAGGCCTCAGTTTCCCTCACTGTAAGATGGGTTCATAACACCCTTTTTTTAGGCCCTCTTGGGGAAACAAGCAAGCTGGCCCATGGAAGGCAGTGTGCTGGACATTTGGGTGGGCCTTGACAAAGCCTGACTTGGTTGGGGAGCAGCTGGGCCTGCCGAGGGAGGGCGGCGGGGTGGGGGATGCCCACGGAAGAGGAGGAGGGCACAGTGGCTGAGGGTGTGCTGTTGAGGGGGCAGGTCCCACATGGGGCCCCAGCTGTACCAGTGCTGTCCTGGGGTAACTGATTCTGCCTCAGTGTCTCCACATGGGAAATGGGCGAGGTGAGCACACCAGCCCCACAAGGAGCCTCCCGTGGACTCTCAAAGCCTGTACCTCCGGTGACAGATAAGAGGGTGGGAGATCGAGCCTGACACGTATGAGACTTGCTGTGCCTGTGGAGTCGGCTTGTCTTCATTTCTGAGCTGTGTTTGGGGCTGAGGAGCAAAGTGCTGGCTGGTCAAACCAAAGGAAGCTTCTAGGTGCAGAAGCCTTTGCATCTGAAGGTTGGTCATCCCTTGAAAGAGCAGTGGAGAATGTGACACAGTGGGCGTCTAAAGGTCCCTGAGCCATCCATTCCTCCCCTCTGTGCTTTTGAGTTGGGGGGACCCATGTCAGAGGGACCCATGCTCAGAGGGACCCTGATATGTGGGAGAGGTGGTGCTGTCCAGACCCGCTCGCTCTGCTCCTGGCCCACTCTGGTTTGTACAATGAGAACTTTGCATAAAACTGGGGTCCCACACCCATGTCTCTCCCCCACTGGGACCCCGCTCATGCAGCAGGAAGCATCTGGCAGGGGTCAGTGGGCGGTCTGCACCGCAGAGGTGTGGTGTCCTCGGGCACGGAGGCCTGTCTCATCACCGTGGACCCCTTGGGCTGGGAATGGGCAGCTCCCCAGGAAGGCATCTTTTCTTGTCATCACTTCTTTCCTTCCTATGTTTTCCAGGATTGCATAAAAGCCCCTCTATGCTAGCTACAGCCCCAAGATCATAGGACCCCATCCTTGTTTCCCCAAGACCACCAAAGTGCTGTGTTAGGCCCACTGCACAGATGGGGCTCACTGAGCCCTGCCAGGCTGGTGTTTCTGTTTCTGGCCTGTGTCAGGGAAGGCGGGCTCCCCTGGTCGCCCAGCGCTGCAGGGGACAGGTGGGTGGCACTTCCCAGGGTGGCCCCAGCCTGAGGGAGGGGGGACTCTGCCACAGCTTTCGGCTGCTCTGGGGAGCCCTAGGCTGCTGCCACCCACAGGGGTCTTCCGCTGCCCAGGCGGGCTCGTGGGCCTCACATGGTGTTGGAGCATCCTCCTGGCCCCGGGGGCCGGCACCCCCACACTCAGCCACTCACCCCTTTCCTGGAGGCAGAGGGTGGGAAGCATTCTGTGACGTGTCCCCCACCCCTCTGTGCTGGAGGCAACTCAGTGTAACCCTGTGCCTGGGTTTCCCTTGCCCTGTTGGGGCCCCCTCTCCAGTGGGTGGCTATAAAAATAGCACTTGCTTTCAGTTAGGAGCTGGGGGCGGCGGGGGTCCGGTTTCCCTGCTCCTGGAGGAATTACCGGCCCACATGTTGCCAGGAGCCTTGGCTGGGAGAGGCAAGCGTGGCTCCAAGCCGGCGAGCGGGTGGCGGCGCAGATGGAAACTCGATCCCGGCTCAGCAGACTGTTTGATTTATTTTAAAATCAAGCAGATGGCTGCTGCAGGGGTTTGTTTAAGTTCAGCTCCGAGCCGGGCCCACGGCCAGGAGCCTCGGGGCAGCTGCGCCAAAAATTTTTCAATGACTTTGGTCGTCTAACCACCTCTTCCCTCCCTTTTGAACTTGAGCCTCACCACACACATGTCGGCCGCTCGCGCCATCTCCATGCGGCCCGGCTGCGCCCAGCTCTCCGGTCCCCGCTTTGTCTTGCCGCGTCCACCTCTTTGTCCTCCCGTATCTGTCTGTCTCTGCCTCTGTCTCTGAGTCTGTGTGTCTCCTGGTTTCTGGGTCTCCTCACTACTCCCTTTCCCAGGAAAGCTTGCCAGCTCTCCGCCAGGCTCCCTGGCTTCCTCTGCACCCTCTGCCCTGCCCTCACCCACCCCCAGCGGCACCACTCCAGCCATTGGCGCGTGGGGGAACAGCCAAGCTTTGTGGCCATGCAGCGTCCCCTGGGCTGTCCCCTGTCCGAGACACTGTGGCTGGGAAAACCAGGCCTCCACCGTAAAATCCTGGAGTAGACCAGCCCTCTGAGGGCAAGCGGTGCAGCTCCCGCCCGGGGCAGGAAGGCCAGTAGCCTGCAGCTGTCCCTGCTGGGGTGGAGCGGGTGGCCTGGGCACCCATAAGGAGCCCACTGTGTGGCTGTGTATCTGGGGAGGCCGGCCGGGGGCTGCCAGCGGGATTCTCACGCCCCCACGTGCTCATGCACAGACACTCACACACCTCCCCCAACACTGCTGGTGGACAGACCAGGTCATATCCCCCAGGCCCCCAGAAGAACTGACTGGTCCCCTGCTCAAATGGCAGCAGGCTCTGCAACCCCAGACCCATCCCCTAAGGGACCCAGCACCCGCTGCCACTTCCTAAACAAAGCAAGGCTTTAAATAGCTGCCAGCTCTGTAAATAACCCCAGATCCACGAGGGGCGCTCTCTAGACAGGTGGGACACGGCCTCCAGCCAACCCTGTACCAAGGAGCGGGGTGGAGGGCTGATGGCACTCAGGCCCCACGGCAGCCCTGGTTGGGTCCAGGGTGTTTTTCTGTCTCTGGATGGGATGGCCATCTCTGGTTGATGTGGTGGGTTCTGACTCAGCTGCCCATCCCAGCCCCTAGAGTCACCCCAACTCAGTGACCCACCTCAGGGAGGGCGGGAGAGGCCTGCACTAGCCTGGCCACAGGGCAGCTGGGGGTCCACAGGGGCGCTGGGGAGAGGACAGGGCAGGACGCTGGCTCCACACCTCTCTTCCTTTCGGCCACGTCCACGCTGGCAGGGACCTAGCCTGGCCCCCAGTGCCCCTCTGCCCCGCCCCAGGGTCCTCAGTAGAATGACATGCTTCAGGGTAGAGGCCCCAGCTTTCTCCATCAGACTCTGCCCTGAATGGATCCAAGGAGACCTCAGGGACAGACTTGTCCAGAACGGCAGCGCGCGGAGCCCAGCCCTCAGCTGGGTCCAGAGCAGAACTCCTGCACCCCTTGCCTGAGGGCCAGTTGGTCAAGTGGTCACAGGACCATAGGATATGCTGGAGGCAGCGCCCTTGAGTGCAGGACCATGGCCTCTACACATCCCCGGGGGGGATAGTTTCACATCCCAGCACAATTGCATTAGTTCTCCAGGGCATCGTGGATGGTGGAAACCAGCCCGCCAGCAGCTTTAAAAATCTTTGTATCTGTTTTTCAAAACAGCCCATTCCCATCTCCCATGGCCATGTACCAGCATCTCTGTCAGATCAAATAATTTGAAAATTGTAATGATTTTGGCATTTCCTAGAACAGCCCAGGAAGCTGAAAGCATGGCCCAATTAAAAAATGCGTCCCAGTTCGCTTCGTGGATTGGATGGGTGGGGGTCATTCCTGTTGAAAATGCACCTTGGGAGGTGGGGAAGTTTTTGTTGATTTATTTTCTGTCTCTCTGGTCACCTGCCTGGGCTGGCCTTCACTGCACAGAGGCCTGGATCCACCACAGGGCTTCATTAATACTGTGACTTCTCTTCTCTTTCTAGTTTAATTTTTGTGTAAGAAAGAGGAAAACAAAAATTTAAAAGCTGCATATCCCCAAAGCTGTAAAACTTTTTGAAATTTCATTTTCTAGGTGGTTTTACCAGATTGATGTTTTTGTTCATTTACTGATTAGTTGTATGAAGGAGAATATGGTTTATGGGCAGGCAGGCATCAAAGCAATCACACCCGAGTATTCTACCTCAGGAAAACCCAGAAAAGTGCCTTTAGACTTACCAGTGTTATGAATTATAAAGTCTTCAAACTGCTAAGCTTGATGATGACCAAATGGGGCCAGCACCATTTTTCTTACCGTTCTTTACTGTATAAAAAAATAAACATCATGTAAAATTTACCATTACACCATCTTAAAGGGTCCAGCCTAGTGGCGTTAAGTGTTTGTGTGTGCTGTTGTGTGACCATCACCACCATGTAGTTCCAGAACTTTCTTATCACCCAAACTGAAACTCCATACCCACTTCCAGTGCTATTTTCAAGATGTTATGGAGGCAGAGACGCTGCCTGGGCAGCACAGAGCACACACAGAGGTTTTCCGTGTAGGGGCCAAAATCCCTGGATGCGGTGGAGAGAACAGACCAAGGAGCAGAAAACGGTGGCAGAAAATTGTATGTCGATGACAGGAGTGGACACAGAGAGGGACCAGGGGAGAAGCAAAGGAAGAGGGGGGTTGAGGAACAGAGGAGAGGTTCCAGAAGCCAAACTTAAAAAAAAAGCACCCTGGGTCTGGTTGGCAGCTGCAGAACATTGTTATATTTGAGTGGAGCTGGAGGCTCTACAGATTAGCGAGAGCTGTTCCAGTTCCAGTTTATAGCTTAGTTTGAGTCAGACTCCCTGGTTTCCTGGATGCCCAGTCCTTGGTGGGATCCAGAAGCTCCATCATTCATTCCGTGGAGGTCTGCTGAGCATGTTCTGAGTACAGGAGACCCAGCTCTGAACAGGTCAGACCTCCCTCCGCTCCCCACACCTTCCCCCATCCAGTTCATCTTCTGCAGGCGGACCTGACTGAGAAGAAAGGAGGGAACAGGTACACACCGTGCTGTCAGATAAACCTGCAGCCAGGTATCACCGGAGAGGTGGGGAAGCCTGGAGGGAGCTGATGAGCAGGGGCTGTATGGGGATTGACTGGCATGCTTGGGAGCGGCTGGGAGGCACAGCTTTGACTGGCAGGAGGGGCTGGTCAGGCGAAGAGTGGTCCTGGCAGAAGGGAAGAGGAGCAATCACTGTGAAAGTTCTGGTGGGGACGCGCTTGGGACTGTGTAGGTAAAGCGGGTGGTTGGCTCGGCCGGTGGGTGAATAGGGAGGAAGGGGAGCCCAGGAGGACTGGAGGATGTCAAGCCCTGAGAGTTCCAAGTGGGAAGGGGATTTGTTGGGGTGGTTCCCTGGGGAGATGTAACCTGATGGGTGGAACCCTATCCCTCTGGCTGCTGGGTGGGGAGCAGAGTGGAGAGGGCAGGCATGGACGTGGCATCAAAGAATATGTTGAGTCCCATCAGGGTCCACCAGCCACCCTTCAGTTGGCCTTTGATCACTCTGACTGCTTCGTGGAGAGTCTCGGGCTCTCTTCAGCGCCCCCTTATTGCTTGCTGTGTCACAAATGCCCCCAAATGTTGTAGCTTAAAACAAGGTTTGACTGGGGCTGGGCGGTCAGCTCCAAGATGGCGCCTCACACAGCCTCGACTGGAGCCTCAGCTCCTTGCCGTGTGGGTGTCTCCCTAGAGCAGCTGGCTTTGCCCAGAGTCAGTGACCCAAGAAAGAACCAGTGGGGAGCCTCAGTGCCTCAAATGACCTGGTCTCAGAAGCCACGCGTGGTCACTTCTGCCCTGTTCTCTTCACGGGACGCGAATCCCTAAGTCTGGCCCACACTCAAGGGCTCTGCCTCTTCAGGGGGAGGCATGTCAGAGCATCCATGGATATGTTTTTAAACCACCACACTCGCTGATCTCCATCTTTAATAGAGAGAGAATAGGTCTTGGGTCCCGAGCCTTCATTGGGCATTTTATTTGGCTAAAATTGAATAGCATTGCATCATTTTCACAGTATGTATTTTTAGGGTTATTTTCCACTTATGTTGCTTAATACTGATTTTCCTTTTAGGGTAGTCATGTACATTATAAATATATTTAAGCTTAAAAAAATGAGTTGACTTAAGGGAGATTATGAAGTAAGAAACACTAAGTAGATTTCAGAGGAAGGACAGAGAGAGTGAAAATGCCATAAAGTAGGAGGTGGAACGTGGTGGCCACGGCTGGGGCCTGCTGGCAGCAGAGTAGCTGAGAGTTCAGGCTCTGGGTTTGACCCCCGGCTCAGCCTCCTGCAACTCTGTGACTGCGGGTGGTAATCTAGCCCCTTTGGACCTGTTTCCCTGTTGATAAAGTTAGTGAGCCACCTGCTGCCTGGGCGTTGTGGGGTATCCAGGGAAGGGCTCGGCACAGGGCCGGGTAGGGAGTAAGGGCCCATGAGTGTCCACTGCTATGATGGCAGCCTGTCCACACAGTCTTCAGGCTCCTTGAGATGCTCCTGGAGTGTGTGTGGGGGGTGTGTGTGTGTGTGTGTGTGTGTGTGTGTGTGTGTGTGTAGCTGGAGAACTGAGGAGATACCCACCCCCTCTGTTCACTCAGAGCAGTGGTAGCACCTGTTGGTGAGGGGGGGAGGCTCCTTTGGGGGGCTCTTCATCTGGTCAGAACACTGAGATTGCCCATAAGAGATCAGTGGCCCGAGTAGCGGCCGTCCTCCTCACCCACTTGCCTGCCCAGCCGTCCTCCGTGCGTGCATCTTCTCTGTCCTTTCATCCATCCCATGCGTGTATGCGTCTGGCCTGCCTGCCTGCCGTCCGTCCTTCCACCTACCCATCCATCCACCAATTTCCTTTGCACTGTCCACACGCGTGTCCATCGCCCATCTGTCTGCCATGCACCTGCCTGTCCTCCCCCGTCCCTTCATAGTTCTGTCTTGCCTGGCTCCTCATGGCATCTACCTGTCCATGTATCTTGTTTTCCTTCGGGCGTCCACCCACCAGTCCATCCATCCATTCCTCCTTCCTTTCGTCCTTCCGTGCATCCACCTGTCCATCCATCAGTGCATTGGTCCATCCATCCATTTAACAGGCATCTGATTTTGTACTGCTGCTGCTGCTGCTTCTAAGTCGCTTCAGTCGTGTCCAACTCTGTGCGACCCCATAGACGGCAGCCCACCAGGCTCCCCCGTCCCTGGTATTCTCCAGGCAAGAACACTGGAGTGGGTTGCCACTTCCTTCTCCAATGCATGAAAGTGAAAAGTGAAAGTGAAGTCGCTTAGTCGGGTCCGACTCTTCGCAACCCCATGGACTGCAGCCCACCAGGCTCCTCCGTCCGTGAGATTTTCCAGGCACGAGTACTGGAGTGGGGTGCCATTGCCTTCTCTGGATTTTGTACTGAGAATGTAGCAATGAACAAAAGAGCCCCTGCCATCAGAGCATTCCTGTCCAGTCAGGGAGGCCTGTACATTGTGAAGGATGAGAAGAGATGGTGGGTTATGCTCTAATGGTGTAGTGAGCGCCTGCTGTATGCATGCAGCCTCATGATCAGTGAAGGCAAATGCATGAGGCCCTCATAGTGGGTGTGTGTCCACAGGACAGAAGTGTCAAAAGGGGATGTGATCAGCTCTACCTTGCAAGGGAGGGAATACTTGAAGGGCTCCTGTGGGATGTGCAGGAGGTGGCCGGAAAGGGTGATTGAGGTGGCAGGAACCACACAGGCAAGTTTGGGGATGTTTGCATGACTGAGGAGCCTCTGGACGGCATCCTGTCCTGGAGGAGAACTTGCAGGTTGGGGCCAGAGTCGGGGGTTGTTGGGCCAATTTGAAGGAAACTCTGGGAGTCGCAGAGGATAAGCGTAGGCAGAGAACGTAGCAGGGAGGTTATTTCAGGCCAGTCAGGACTCCGGATACATGCTGGCTCCGTGAGGAGCCCTGGGAGAAGGGAACTCATTCACTAATTCACTCAGCGTGTCCTGCATGCTGGCCGTGTGTGGGCACAGGGGGTGCAGCAGGAAACAAGACAGGCCAGGTCCTGCCTCACCATCTGATCGGAGGCCTCAAACGTTAAGCATAAATCGATGCCACAGGATGCCCTGCCAGTAGTGAGAAGAGTGTAGTAGAGAAGACACTGGGGTGGGGTGGCGGTGGGGAGCACTGCCTGGGATGAACAGGCTGGCCTCTCCCAGGATGGAGGGCAGGCATGCCACGGGGCATGGGGGGAGAACAGCTTCCAGACAGAGGGGCAGCTCACAGAGGCCCTGCGGTGGGTGCAGCTGGCCTGCTGGGGCAGATGTGTGATCCAGTCTCTACGGACCCTAGCACTCAGCTTGTGAGGAGTGAATGGACTATAGGCATGATGTCGGAGATCAGAGATGGAGAGGCCTGTACAGAGGGTTTGTGTTTTTTTTACTGTGGGTGCTGGGGAGCCTCTGAAGGTGGGTGAGCAGGGGAGGTTCCTGAGCATCGTTCTTGGGCAGCAACATGCAGGATGGCCAGGATGGGGAGGGCGAAGCTCTTGGGCCAAAAGCTTCTGGGGGTGCTGAGTCATGCAGTTAATGCCAAGGCTTTAAGATCACCTGAGCCTGGGACCCAGTCCTCCCCTGCCGCAAACCAGCGCTGTGACCCAGGCGAGGTACTTCTGCCTCTGAGCCTCCGTGTCCTCACGTTCAGAACAGGCCTAACCACGGGGCCTGTGTCTGGGGTTGTCATGGAGATGCCAGATGTCAGGAGTGAGCAGCCCCTCCCCTGACTGCGTAGGAACCTTGTGCCTGCTCAGTCGTGTCCAACTCTGCAACCCCATGGACTGTAACCCACCAGGCTCCTCTGTCCTTGGGGTCCTCTGGGCAAGAATACTGGGGCGGGTTGCCATTTCTTCCTCCAGGGGATCTTTTTGACCCAGGGATCAAACCTACGTCTCATGCATTGCAGGTGGATTCTTCACCACTGAGCCACCTGAGTAGGAACCTTGCTCACACTGATTCTGGCAGCTTCCCAGGCCGGCGAGAACCGCATGTGTCGTGGATGGATGCAGTCTGGCAGGAGGGCAGCTCTATCGTTTCTGATGAAAAGAAGATGCAGAGACGTGTCTCAGTGTACCATGCCGCAAAGGGGCCTGGGGCCTCCCGCCCTCCCTGGGGAGAGAACACACCCAAGTTACAAGGCCCCCAGCCCCGCAGTCTGTTCCGAGCTGTGCAGGGCCTGGGCGTCCGACAAGCCAAACAATTGTTTTTGAGTCACTGCAGTATGGCAGCCAAACGGAACTGCTTCCATGGTCGGCTCTGGCGGGAGGGGTGGAGGGACACCACCTCCTCCTCGAAGGGGAGGCTACTTGGCTGGAGTCAGGAGCACAGCTTGCAGAGTTGGGGTGGGGGGCCTCTGTGGACCTGGGCTGAGGTCTGCCCCAGGCCGACAGGGTGCCCACTTCGGGGCTGCCACGCTGGCTCTGGGTCGGCAGGGGTGGAGGGAGACGGGCGGCTGCATGGAGGGGTGTCTCTCCCTGCAGGCATCGGCAGGCTGGAGCCAGCTGCTCTGGCCTTGGCAGGGCGAACACAGAGCAAGTCAGCACAGCCTCCGCAGTGCCAAGGCCGGGAGCAGGCTTGCGGCTCCCGTTCCACTTCTGTGGGCGGGGCCTTTGTGCCCACCTGGCTTCCCCCTGGGGCCTGGCCCTCCTGCACCCCCACATTCTCTGACAGTGATGGCTAATTAGAGCTGATGTCCTCTGGGGGCACTTTCTATGTGCCAGGCACTGTGCAAAATGTTTTCATGTATACTAAGTTGTTTAACACTCGCAAAATACTGTTCGCATTTTATGGAGAAGGTGATGGAGGCACAGAGGAGTTAAGTAAATTACCAAAGGTCCCACAGCCAGCAAGTAGTAGATAGAGCTGATTCCAGAATCCATGCTTTTAGCTTCTTCACGAGATCACCTCCTACAGCCAATGTTGACAGTGCCAGCTGCAGCCCCTAGCCCCCGGTGTGCAAGAGGCAACCTTTCCCTTAAATTAAAGTGAATCCAAGTATAATAGTCTCAGCCCTTTCCTCTTGGTCACAAGCTGGCTGCCACAGCTCCAAGCATCGCATTCTTACAGGAGGATAGCATCCAAAAGCAGAATGGGAAGGGATGGGGTCTCCTTTGCCATTTTCTCTTTGGGGCAAGGGTGTTTTCCAGAAGACCTTAGCAAATTTGGGTCCATCTGTCCAAGTTGGGTCACATGCCCATCTGTAATTGCAAGGTGCTGGGAATACAAGTATCTGACCTTTCCAGACTTCACGCGCGGCAGGCTCTGCCATCAGAAAAAGAAGCAGATAGGAATGGCTGGTGGGGAGCAGCCCAATTGGCCTGATCTTCAAGCAGGGGTTGCCACCTCCATTTTACAGATGAGGAATGAGGCTCAGTGGCAGGAGCCTGGCCTGGGTCTGTGGACCCCGTGCTGGCATCGAGCATCTGGGCGGGGTGCTTCCTCCGCGTTCGTTTCAGAACTGCACCTCGAGCTGGGGGTCAGCCTCTGGAAGGCTGCAACAGGGCGTGTGTGTCTTTTGGGCGTCCTTGTGTGACTCAGGAATGAACATCTAGAAGGTTCTGAATCACCCTGTACTGTACTGGAACAGCTCGTGTTACCCACACTCCTCTCTGTTTGCAAATGCCACAAACCCAATTCCAAAAGTGTGTTTGTGGACTCCTGTAACCAGTGACGGTGCAGCTGAGCCCAGGCACCCTTGGATCCAGACGCATCAGTCCTTCCGCCGGTCTCCATCCTCAGCTTTGCTTTCCCCTGTGTGGAATGCATCCTCGGGCATGTTCTCCTCACGGGTCAGAGATGGCTAAGGTCAGTTCTAGGCTAGCATCTAGTGATTCCAAAGAGGGCACGGAGAGGAATTCCTGGGAAATGTGCCAAGGAAGATTCTGACCGGCCCACCCTTGTAGAGGGGAAAGGAGTCTGTTGGTGGACGGGGCCACTGGGTCAGGGAGGGACAGATGCTGGTTAGATACAGTGAAAAAGTTGCTTACTCCAGATGAGTGAGTGATGGAAAGGTGAAGGATAGATAGATGGACAGATGAATGGAGGCATGAATGTGCTGATGGTTAAACAGATAGGTGCTTAGATGGACAGATAGATGGACCAATAGCTGGATGTGTGGTTGGAATGGGAGACAGCTGGCTGACTGTAGCTCCCCCTCCTTTCCTAGAAGCTCCCTGGGCAGAGCTGCCTGTGTGAGTGATAATGCAGGCTCTACTGGGTCTTCCACTGAGGCAGCTAACTGCTTAGCCCCCAAAGCCCGTCTAAACCTTCAGTTTCATTTTTGTAGCAAGGTCATTTCTGCTCCTTCCCCCATGAGTGTCTTTAATAACACTTACTCTTCCCACAGCACAAAATGATGCCTTAGAAAACTTGAAAGATTTAGAACAACTTGCAAAAGCACATGGGGAGTCGTCATGGTCCTGGCCTGCGGACCCCTTGACTCTGCCAGCTGGTGGGTGTCCGTCTGTGGCTCTTCTCTGACAGCTGCAGGTGCCGGTGCTTGGCAGCCCCTGTGCTTTGGTTTAGGGAGCGCCAGCCTCATGGGGCCTGGTCCCAGCCAGACTTGCTTCCTCCCAGTGGGGAGATGAACGGTGGTGACCTTTTTGGCAGGCGAACCAGAACCAAGGTGTGGGCTGTTCCTACCTCTCTTTGGAGGTGTGTCTGTTGCTACAAGGCCGCAGGGAGGCGGGCGCTTTCACGGCTGCTCCCCTGGGAGCTGCCTTCTCAACTCAGAGGAACATGCACATCGCAGGAGGCCACGAGCTGCCTGCCTCCTTGGGGACACGCTCTGAACGGCCAGCCCTCACCTGAACGTGAATGTTCTGCCCATTTTCATACCAGCCTGTTCCCCTCAGGCAGGCTTTTCAGACCACCCTGTCAGACACCCTCAGAGGGGCAGGCAGACGGGGTCTCAGGCGCTGGATGGGCTATGAGTGTCCAGAGCAAAGAGGGACAGGGTTGCTCCCTGGTGCTGCTTAGGGTATGGGCTTGGGAGCAGAGTACACGGGTCCTCAGTTGGGTGCTGCCACTCAGGCCCTCACAAGGTCTGGCTGTGTTCCTGTGTGAGGCGCAAGGCAGGGAGAAGGCGGCCCTCTCCCCATGTCCTGGGTTTTCCTTCTTAGGCCCCGCAGAAACAGCAGCGCCCTGCTCTCAGGTACCTGCCCTTCTGCCCAGAATATCTGCTGCTTTTCATCAAACATGCTAGTGTCACCTCCTCCAGGAGGCCTCCATGACTACTCCAGTTGAAGAAAGCTTCTGTATACCCTGGTTGCCTCTCTTGGATATCAGCCCTGTGTCTGTGTCCTTTCTGATGTGGATGGACGTATGAGTGACTCTGGGTTCCAGTGTGTGACGCGCTTGAGCAGGACTCCCACGGCTGGGCTTCTGGGCATGTGGCCATGGGTCAGAGCGGGTGGTGGGCAGGCAGAGGCAGGGGACGTGCCTCTGGTCCCAGGGCTCTCTTGAGGGCTGATGCCTGGCCTTGTCCTCATTAGTGCAACGCATGGGGAAATAGCGTACCAGCCTTCTCGCCCCAAGAATCCGAGTAGTCACCTCCCTCCCTTGCAAAGCTGCTTGCAAAGATGAGGCGTCTGCCAAGCCACATTTATCAGCCAATCATTAATTCATTTCCTCATTTTTTATTAATCACTGCCACCAGCCAGAGCTTCAGATGGGGATGAAAAGCACTAAGGAGGCACCAGGTTGGCAGAATTGCCACCCCAACCAAGGGAACGGGGAGCTGGAGCCCGGCTGGGGCCCTCCAGTGGGGACTGCTCCACCTTTGGGGGCATTTAGAACAGCTCCAGGGGCCCTGCTTGTCTCCTTTCATCAGGGGGAACTGCTCTGACAGCCTGTGCACACACGTCTGTATGTTTGCATGTTTGTATTGCTGCGTGCATGTGTGTGGGTTGACGTTGTAGTGTGTTATGTGGTGCATCTGGGAGACATGGGTGTGTGATGTGGGTACACACAGAGCCTGTGTGCACAGTGTGTGTTCTTATGTGTGTGGTATGTGGGGGCTGTGGGTGTGTGACATGTGTACACACAGAGCCTGTGTGCATAGTGTGTGGTATGTGGGGGGGTGTGGGTATGTGATGTGTGTACACACAGAGCCTGTGTGCATAGTGTGTGTGCTTGCATGTGTGGCATGTGGGGGCTGTGGGTATGTGACATGTGTACACACAGAGCCTGTGTGCATAGTGTGTGTGCTTGTGTGTGTGGTACGTGGGGGGTGTGGGTGTGGTACGTGGGGGGTGTGGGTGTGTGATGTGTGTACACACAGAGCCTGGGTGCATAGTGTGTGTGCTTGCGTGTGTGGTATGTGGGGGCTGTGGGTGTGTGATGTGTGTACACACAGAGCCTGTGTGCATAGTGTGGGGGCTGTGGGTGTGTGATGTGTGTACACACAGAGCCTGGGTGCATAGTGTGTGTTCTTGTGTGTCATGTGGGGGCTGTGGGTGTGTGATATGTACGCACAGAGCCTGTATGCGTAGTGTGTGTTCTTGTGGGTGTGTCTGTGCATGTGGTGTGCGCAGTGTGCATGGGTGGAGGCAGGGGGAACACACAGACTGACAAGGAGTTTCTCTGGATGATTAATGGCCTTTGGAAGGAGGCGCCGCGTCCATCAGACGCTCCTGGCAGGTTCTGAGCTCGGCTCCCCGCCTGCCTCCTGGCTGAACCAGCCCAGGTGAGGCTGTGTTCCCAGCCGGTGGCCCAGGGCTGGTGGGCCAGGTCCCTGAGGGAACAGAGCCCCCTCCAGGGCTGCTTGCTTTCAGCTTGGCCTGCCCCAGGTCCTTTCTGCCCTTGCCCCTCCGCCGTGTGCAGTGTGGACCACCCGGTCAGCAACGCGGAATGCTGCTTTGACCCCCACCCCTAGGGCACCCACCCTCCAGGGACTGTTGTTCAGCAGGATCAGACCAGGGCCCAGGAACCTGCATTTTTAACAAGTGTCACGGGGGTCTGATTCTGGAGGGCTGCAGACCACACTTTGAAAAACCCACTAGTGCTACAAGGGAAGGTGCCCTCCCCCTTCTGTATTTGTCCCTCGTGCATCCATTCTGCCTCCCTTTCGTTGGCTGTGTGACCCTAGGCAAGTCACTTTACCTCTCTAGGCCACTTCCTCACTTTTTAATAATAATCCTGCCTCTCACTCATCTGGGGATCTTTCTGGGCCTCAGCTTCTTCATCTGTGCCATGTGGGTATACTAGCCCGAGCCTCCTTGGGTTCTCAGGTTCTTGGGAGGAGTGAATGAGTCATTCCCGTGGGCATCTAAGTGGCTGTCGCTGCTGTTCCATGCCCTGGAGCTAGGGTGTGTGGTTAGGGCCATGTGGCGCACAGTGGGTTTTCAGGGAAGTGAATATCTTTCTAAATCCTAGTAATAGCATCTGAGCTTACTGAGCTTCCTACCACCTGTGGCTTGCGACCTCCTTACCCCCATTTTACAGACAAGAAAACTGAGGCTCAGAGAAATCACGTGACTCACCTGAGGTGAGTTGGCCCAGGAGAGCTTGATCCCCAGACCCTTGGGATCTTATTTCTGCCCTTGGCCTTCAGGTTGGGGAGGTGGGTGAGGTTGAGGCTCCAA
The DNA here is from genome assembly GCF_055505025.1 of Bos grunniens. Taxonomy (NCBI): domain Eukaryota; kingdom Metazoa; phylum Chordata; class Mammalia; order Artiodactyla; family Bovidae; genus Bos; species Bos grunniens. The sequence continues at coordinate 11,439,485 of NC_141182.1, forward strand.
AGTCATTAACCCCCTCCCTTCCCCCAGCAACCCTGGGAACGCCGGCCGAGGGCACAGCGGGGCGGGCGGGGCTGGAGGGGTTGGGAGGCGTTGGAGCCACAGCCGCCAGCAAATCCAGCCCAGCTGGGGGATTAGACCGCATCTGGCTCGGTTTACACCAGAGAAACAAAGGCGGCTGCCGGCGCCTTTATCTGGTACGGAGGGTTGGGCGGGGGGAGCTGCCCTCAGCCCTGTGGGGGACCTGGGTGGAAGGGAGGAGCGGAATCTGGGCCCTGATCCCGACACTAGCTCCCCTATCTGCCCTGTGACCCACAGGGAGGTGACCTCACTTCTCTGGATGAAGGACAGAGTGTTTCTGGGGTGAAGTAGAGGGGCCAGGCTGCGGGGTAGGGGGGCAGGGAGTCCTCGGAGCCCCGGTTCCCTGCAGCTGCCCTTCCCAGGCAGCCTGCCCAGCCTGGAGTGGGGGTCCCCACCCTAGGGGCACGTGGAATGTGAGCACTTCCCCCTCAGGCTGTGGCCCCAAACTTAGCACTAGGTCTCCCCTTTCAGTCATAGAAGGGAAACAGCCAATAAAACAGAAAATCAGAGCGAGCCCGGAACTGCACCCCTCCTCCAGCAGCATGGAAGTGTTGGCTTGGGGGGGTGTGCTGGTTATTTATGCCTCCCTGACCCCAAGGGGGTTCTGGCCCCCGGAGGGGTGGGTTCTTAGCTCTCCCCCCACCGACAGCTCGCGGGTGTGGAGGTGTTCTGACTCCTCCCCGTCACCTTAGGGGCGGGGGCTTGAGCTCCCCCTCACCGCCTCAGGGGTGGTGTGGGCCTGGCTCCTCCCCAACGGCCCCAGGGCTGGGGGTGGGGGGTGCACCGCCTGCCCACCCCGGGAAGCAGGAGGGCGCGGGTGCCAGGCTGGCGGAGGTGGCCGGTGGGTGCGCGGCTCGCCGGAGCCAGGAGCTGACCTTATTAGCCGGGGGCAGCTGTTCGTGAAGCACATCTGGCAGCGGGCTGCGGCTGTATCCCGCGGACTGCCCCCGCCCCCCAGCCTGGCGTTACCTTCCAGGAATGCTGGCAGCGCCTCTCCATCTGGAGCGCGTTTCTGGGGCAGCCGGCGCCCCCTCCGGCGCCGGGCCCGGGGCTGGGGGTGGGCGCCGCCCGCCCGGATTTCCTGGCTCCTCCCTCCTCCGCTGCCGGTGTGGCTCCCAGGGTAGGCCCGCCACTGGGCCCGAGGCAGAAGGGGCAGCGGATGTGATGTGGCTTTCTTCCTGGGAGGAGTGCGAGGCCTAAGGACCAGCTGCTCGGCCCCCACTTGCCGAGAGGGGAAACTGAGGTCTGGAGGAGTCCGAGGCCTCCTATGGGGCCCTGTGGCTTCCGTGTGGTGCTGATTTTGGTGTTAACCTGACACCATACAGGTGTGATAGGTTCATTATCAACCCGCTGTGTGACCGTCCTGGCCCGGTGTTCACCTCTGGCTGGCTGGCTGGCTGGGTAGAAGCTCCAGGGCCTGGGACCCGGCTGAGGGGACAGTAACCACTGAAAGGCAAAGCAGGCAGCCCAAGGCTATGGCTGCGGGCAGACAGAGCCGTGTAATGCCTCTCTGGTTCCTCGCCCAGCCTCATCATTTTCAAGCTGTGTGATCTGGGTGTGTGACTTCACCTCTCTGTGCCTCAGCCTTGGCTGTAGAATGGGCTGGTAGTGGTGCCTCACACAGGAACGTGACACTGTAGGTGAGAGATAGCCTGAGAACAGCGCGGGGCGGGATGGAGCTGAGGGCTTCCATGAGCAGGGCCGGGGGAGATGCTGTGAAACACACACAGTCAGATGTACAAAAGAGAGCAGCAGGTACGTGTGTCTGAATCCAGAGGAAAGGTGGGTGGGCAGCTTGTAGCCAGTGTGAAGGCTGGGAATGCCCACTCTTGGGTGCATCTCTTGAACTCTGTGGCCAGGCAGTGGGAGCCCTTGAAGGTTCATGAGCAGGAGAGTGAGCTGGGCCCTGCAGCAGCAGTCCCCTCTCCACTTCGGGTGGAGCGTCCCTCTGCTTCACACTGACTTTTTGGCACCTACCAGGTACCCCAGGACCTCTGCCCAGCTGCCCCTGCCAGCGCCTCCCCAGCCCCACACCCTTCTCCTCCTGCAAGGCCTCCTGTGCATCTCGTGTACTCTGATTGTGTTTGTCACCTCAGCCTCACACCAGGGGTCTCCAGTGTAAAACTAGACGCTCGTGGATGGGGTGAGGGGGACTTCTGCAAAGACTGGTGGACAGGGGCCATAGGCCGAGGGCCTAGCATGGACAGAGGCTTGGAGAAGCGGTGAGCTTGAGTAGCTGCCTACTCTGGGGGCCTGTCCCATTGACTGGAATCCTGAGAGGGGAGTCCAGATTTGAAGTTGACAACAGGCTCCACCCTTCAGGGTTTGCCTTATCCTGGAAGTCATGGGGAGCCAGTGAAGGTGGGTGAGTGAAGCTCCTTGGGGCAGGATGAGCTTGTCTGCTGCACTGACCCCCAGCGTCTTGAGTGGGCAAGATACATCCTAGGACCCCCTAGTCACTGCTCAAGTGAATGAAGAAGGGGTATCGGGGAGCAAAGGCAAGGGCTTGGCTGCAGACAGGGTGGTGGGTAGGAGTGGACGGGGGAGCGCTGGGGCCTGGGCTCCTGGCTGGGCCACCCAGCCAGCTGTGCTGTCACACCCACGATGGGGGAGCCGCCGTGCGCATAGGCACCCCCGGGGGTGGCATCCTGCCAGGGACACTTTCTCTGCCCAAGTTCCCTGCAAGGCCCAGCAGGAAGAGTCTAGGGACCCGACCCTGGCCTGGTGCCATAGGGTACCTGGGGGGCCACCCCCAGCCCAGTCACCCGCCAGTCTGCCCTGACTCCCCCAGACACCAGAGCTCTCCCTCCAGCATCTGCTGCCTGCTTCCTCCCTCCCCCAGAGCCTGTTTGTTTTTCTTCCAGAACTATCGCCTCCCACGGAGGCAGTCATCCAAGGGAGGTGCTGTTCTGTCCCTCTGCCCTGCACAGCCCCGCCATGCCTCGCAGCCCTGGAGAGGATGCTGTGGGAAGCTGGACCCCGGGCGGGCAGGCGGCATCCTCAGATGCCGGGATTTCGTCAGCCTTGGCTCCCAGTTCTGTCGGTGGAATCCCGGGCGCGCATCCTGGAAGGGGGCTCTGGAAGGCCCTCTGCTTGTCTTGGCCCCTCTGCCTGCCCCACTTCGCCCCTCCCCCCGCAGGGTTTGGGTGGAGATCCGGTGCGGGAGGGCTCGGCGGGAGGCGAGGGCGGGGCTCTGCCGGGTTCTCCAGGTGGCCCCCGACCCGGGCCTGTTTGGAGCAGTCGCTGCAGCCTGCTGGCGCCTGCTGCTCTCCCCCATGCTGGCTCCACCCCTTCTTCCCATTTGTTACTTTCTTTTAGTCAGTTCATCTCACCCCTGATGAAGACTTACTGTGTGCTGGCTGGCCAGACCTACCGAAGTAGGGCCGTAGGAGGGAGCTGGGACCAGAGTGGGCTCCTGACAGACCACTGTTACTCTTGTGGAGAAGGGGGCGAGGTGTCTGATCTGCCTACATGAGGACAGATGAATATTGAGCGAGGTGTGAGCAGGGTGGGCCTCAGTGCCCCCTGCCATTCTCCTGGGGATTTGGGTAGGGGTTTGGAGGGGGCGGGGAGAGGCAGGAGCTGGGAGAGCCATGAGGAGGCACGTGGATGCACGCACCGATAGCTGAAAATTCCCACTGAGCCTCCCCTCTCCTGAAGCCTCTCAGCGGCTCCAGGCTCCTTCAGGGCCAGACGTCTTGCCCTTGAACTCGGTCTGCAGCTCTCCAGCGCACTGGGGCTGGGAGAGCGGGTAGGGGTGTAGCTGGAAGGGCCCCTGCTGGGCCACTGTGTCCCCTGAACGCAGTTGGGGCATCACCAGGGTCTGTGATTTTTTTTTAAAGTTGTTTAGGTGCCTTAAAAAAATTGTTTTTTCTTAACTGAGTATAGTTGATGTACAACGTTGTGTTAATTTCTTTTGTATAGCAGAGTGACTCAGTTAATCATCTATATTCTTTTCCATGAGGGTTTACCACAGGATACTGAGTATAGTTCCTTGTGCTGTTCAGCAGGGCTTTGTCCTTACTCCATTCTATGTGTAATAGTTTGCATCTGCTAACTCCGAGCTCCCTCTCCATCCCTCCCCCTCGGCAACCACAAACTTGCTCTGTCTGTGAATCTGTTTCTGTTTCATCGATGGGTTCATTTGGGTCATATTTTAGTTTCCACATTGTTGTAGCCACGTGTTCTGGGAAACAAACTCACTCAGAAGGACAATGCAGATAGTGGAGTGCAGTTTATTACACCGGAGGGCCCAAGGCAGAGTCTCTTAGCCAAGGACCCCGACCAGCATTTGTGAAAATCTTTTATACCCCATGTGTACGTGTCTGAACCCACCACTCCAAATCCTTTGAGACTTGCATAAACCAAGGAAAATACAATCCCAATAACCCCATCATTCATGTGCTATGTGCTAAGTTAAACAATTAGCCAATAATCAATAATTGCTTACACTCCGATAGATACAGAAAAATTTATGGCCTGTCTGGAGGAAGGGGTGATTAGTGTATGTTTTCTCTTAGGCGATGAGTAACCTAGATATGATCTTCAAGGTTCCTCTGTCTTGAGGGAGTCTTATCCTTTTGTTGTTGTCTTCATAGGCACTAAACACAGAGTTCAGAGTCCATTGGAAGGGTGGCTGAGCATGATCAGCCTGAACGGGCCTAAGATGGAGTCCAGGCCCTATGAATTCCTTCTTCAACATGTAGGTCATATCATGTGGAATTTGTTTTTCTGACTTCCTACACTGAGGATGATCATCTCTAGTTGCAAGACTTCATTCTTTATCATGGCCGAGTAATACTTCATTGTGTGTATATACCACATGTTCCTTATCCCCCATCTGTTGATGGACATTGAGGTTGTTTCTGTGTGTTAGCTAGTAAGAATAGTGCTGCACACCTGGAGCCGTGTGAAAGGCTGAAGTGTGGATTAAAGGGTAAACTGAATCGCAGGCACACTGACTCAAGAGGCCCCGCCCACCATGGGCCGCTAACCTGAGACGTGCACCTGGGGATGGTCACCCTGGTGGGCGCACCTCCCAGACCCCATCACACCGCCTGGCAGCAGGAGGGTGAGATGCAGACCAGGGGACCACTCTGTGTCCGGAACGCTGCTCTGGTCCAGATGTCCAGCTCCACCACAGCGCTGAGCGACCTGGATGGTCGATGAACCTTCCCTGGCTGCTGTTTTTTCCTGAAAGATGGATGCCAAAGGCGACCCTTTCATGAGGAAGTCTCCAGCTGGACATGTTCACCTCATGTGACACTTACACCAGTATTTGAATCATTATTTTATTTAAATAAGACCCCTTTTTCCTTAAGTAAATTTGTTTTAAAAGAATCACTTCAGTCACTCAGTCATGTCCGACTCTTTGCGACCCCATGGACTGCAGCCTGCCAGGCTGCCCTGTCCATCACTAACTCCCGGAGTTTGCTCAAACTCATGTCCATCGAGTTGGTGATGCCATCCAGCCATCTCATCCTCTGTCATCCCCTTCTCCTCCTGCCTTCAATCTTCGTTTCCCAGCATCAGGGTCTTTTCATCAAAATTGTGGTAAGCAGCTGTGGCCCTGGCTGGATGCTAATGTTATTGTTGTTTTTGGAGAAGGAGCTTGCTGACTGTGATAAAAACTCCTTTTGGGCCCCTTTTGTTTGGATTGTTGAGATAAAGTTATATTCCTTAGTGTTTTAAGCAAGTTGCCTTAAATTTGTTATGTATCTAATTCTTAAAATAGTCCTTACCCCACACGCCCATTGCCAGTTAGTTGCGAGTTTTTTATATGCATATATGCCAGAATTGGTACAGATTAGGGGCCTTTAATAGAAAGAAGTTTCCTCCTCTGGCTGGAGGGAGAAGGAGGGACTGGGGCCCTGCCTTGGTGTCAGCCTTGTGCAGGCCGGCAGTTCCAGTGATGGACCCTAGGTGGCGCCAGAACCCCAAAGTGCAGTATCCCTCTCCAGGAGTTCCTCACCAGGGATCCTGAGTGTGTGTGCGTGCGCACACCCATGTGCGTGGTGTGTGTGTGTGTGGGGGGGGGGGTGGCACGTCTGTATATGTGAATGTGTGTATGTGAGTTTTGTCTCTTGATGTGCTCTCAGTAGTGGGTCAGGGTGTGTGTATATGTGGGCATGTGTGCCTTTGTGTATCTGTGTGTGTGTGTGGTTGTGAGTTTGAGGGAACCTGGACCACCCTCTCCACCGGCGGTCCACACCCTTGCTGGGAGCATGGTGGATGTGGGGTGCATGGACCCCCCTGCCCGAGGCCCCAGCTGCAGGGCCCCTGTCCGCCCCTGCCTGGCCCATCCTCAGGAGATGTGATTAGCAGATGTACAGGGCCAGGCCATGATTTATGTTCCCGGTCGCCTAATTATTCCCAGCCTTGAAGGAGGAGAAATAAAATGCTTTGCAGGGCTGGGAACCCGAAATCCCAGCGGGGGCTACCCCACCCCCACCCCTAAAGGCCCCAGACCTCTCGCAGCCTGGAGAGGAGGCTGTGGGGGGGCAGCCAAGGGTACTGTGCCTGGAAGTGATGAAAGGGGGGCTCTGTAGAGAGCAGACCTGGGTGGGGGACGTCTGTCATCTCTTCTGAGTGCTGAAGTGGGGATTCAGGCCCACAGTGGTGCGTCCCCTGCCCTTGGCCCCAGCAGCCTAGTAGAAGGGCCAGACTGTGTGCCCCGAGGCATCATCCCGGTGCTCTTAGAAGGAGGTTCCAGCCCTTGCCTTAGGGCCCAAGAGGTGCCTCCAGATCTGAGCCCCACTTCCTGTCTGACTTCATCTTGTAGCCACCCCCACATCCCCTGCACCGTGGCCTCCTCCCACTTCTCAGATGTGTAAGTTCGTTCTCCCGTGGCTTTGGTGTCCCCTCAGGGCTGCTGCCCCTTCACGCTGTCAGTGCAGCCTTCCTTGGCCACTGTCCTTTGGCATACATCTCTGAGCACAGGGACCCTTGGCATCACGTGGGCAGGGTCCACATCCCCTTGTCACGCTGTCCCCAGTGCCTGGACCTGCACTTGTGGATGGGGAGTGCTCAGTAAATATTTGTGGTTTGGTGGAGGACAGACAGATGGTAAGCCTGCAGCCTTGCCGAGAGGCCCAGGCTCAGGGCAGAGGATCTCAGGACTCAGAAGCTATGGGGCCCCGTGGGTGGCGGGGAGGAGTGGCCTTGGAGACTGCTCAGGGTCTGGAGAGGCCTCATCCTCGGAGGAGTGCTGGTCGCAGCTGGACACACAGGTCCTCTGTCCCTCCTCTGGGAGCCTGGCTCAGGCCCTTGGCCCCAGGGGGCTGTGTTTTGTCCCTAAGCCTCCAGCAGAGAATTTGCTGCTCCCAGAGGAGGTGCACCAGGACTGCGGAGCTCAGCTCTGACCTCCTGGGGTCCCTGGCCTTGAGCACCAGGGGCTCCCTGGTGGCTTTGGGCAGGCCGGTCACTCAGCCTCTGTGTGTCCCTTCACACCCCTGCGTAGGTTGGTACGTGGGCTGTCCCTGTCCCGGGGACCTGAAGAGGGGAGGTAGGGAGGGGCTGGTCTGTGATGGCTGCAGGAGATGGCTGATTCCTGCCTTTCTTTTCCGAGCAGTGTCAGAAACACATAGTGTGATGAGCAGCCAGGCTGGACATGCACTCGAACTCGAGGGCCTTTCTGTAGAAGGGTCTGGAGTCCGTGCCGTGGTGGTGACTCTCATCTTTTGGCCATAGGAATCCCTGGGGGATAAATCAGCCAGTGGCATGTGGTTAGGGCCTGCTGCGGGCAGCCCTGGCCTTAGAAGGGCTTTCTTGGGGCCTTGCAGCCCTGCCCGTCTACCTGTGGGGCCAAGGACAGGCAGGCCTCTGGCTGTAGGGGTTGCAGGGGAACCTGGTGGGGAGGTGGGCCTGGGGCCTCAGGAGCATCACACCCCCTCGCAGAGCTCACAGCCCCCTCTCCCTTGGCTCTCTCCTGTGTGTCTTTGTGCCTGACTCTGTCTACCCATCTCTCCCTGCTTCTTGACTCTCTGTGACTGTCTTTGTCATCCTTGCCACCTTTGTCTCTTTCTCTCCTTTGGTCTCTTCCCCCTTTTCTGTCTCTCCTCTCCCTCACTTCTCTTTTCCTCTCCCTCCTCTTCCCCGCAGCCTCCTCTCCCCCTGCCTGCGCGCTCTCTGAGCAGCTGTTACCTAATAGGCTGTTAATGATGATACAGTAAGTGGAAGGCAGAGTCCTGCGGGAGCCGCCATGATCTGTGTAATTGGTCTCGACGGAGACAGAAGTATCTAATATTTACACACCAGCATTAGTCCTTTGGGAGCCTTATTTTGGCTGGAGCCAAGCTGGGAGAGGTGGTTCTGGCTGGTACTATCTCCCCCATCTGCACCTGCTCAGAAGGTCTTTGGTCGGTAGGACCTGCTCTCCTTGGGTGGGGATGCCAGGGCCTGGGACATGTGGGCTCAGTTGGGGAGGTGATCTGACTGGAGCAGCGGGGGTGGGTGCTGAGCATTCAGCACCCCCTCCAGTTGGTTCTCCAGGGGACATCACAAGGCAGGAGTCCCCTAAAAGTGAGGCCAAGGTGGGAGAGCTTAGGGCTGGGGTGGGGAGGCGGAGTGGGAGGGACAGACAGGTGGGGGCAGAGACAGACAGGCGGCAGCTTCCAAGCGATGTATGTGAAACTCTGGATCCAGCTGTGCCTGAAGTCCTTCTGCCCGGGACTGCTCACCTTACCAAGTCAAGTCCATCTTGCTCGATTTGCTTTTGAGGCACAGCTGAGAAATCCTGCCTTACCCAGGCATGAAAGGTTTTTTAAGCAGCCATGGTGTTTGTTCAGATTTTATTGTACCCAGTAGCCCAGTATACCCAGTCAGGAGGAACAAAGCTGGGCCAGAGCCCACCCCCCGCCTGACTCTTTCTGTCCGTCCCAGGGCACAGTGGGGGATGCTGGTGGCAGACCCCTCCCCTGGCTTCCCAGCAGGAGGAGTGGGGCCCAGGAAGGGGCAGTTCTGAGGAGCGCCTCATGGAGATAGCAACCCCTGGGATGACAATGTCAGCCCAGCAAGCTCACGGCACAGCTGGGAGGTGAGCCAGGACCCCCAGCTCTGGAGCCGGGGAACATCTCTGGCTAAGGTCGCCGCTGGCCTGGGGCGTGGGGGCCTCACACATTGGAAGTCACTCAGTGGAAACGACAGCTCCTCGGAGCAGAGCTCTGGGCTCTGTGCCACCACACAGGACAGGCGGGCATCCAGGCCAGGCCTCAGGGCCAGGGGTCTGGCTGGGGCTCCCGCTCCCCAGCTGTCTGCCCAGCAGGATGCTGCAGGCCTTCCACAGGGCTGTTCTGGGGCTGTAGCCTCTATAGTAAACCCCTTCTTGTAAGTCGTGTTTCCCTGAGTTGTATGAGCCTTTCCAGCAAATCATCAAACCCGAGGAGGGGGTTGTGGTAGTTCCCCCAGTTTAGAGCTGCTCAGCTGAAGGCGAAGGCGCCCCAGGCTGGCAGTGGGCATGGACGCCGGTGACAGAGGGGGTGGGCCTCATGGCCTCAGCTGTTGCTCACCGACGCATCCTGCTTAACTCTGCTGGTTAGCATTAAGACTTGAGTTAAATTGTAGGAGCCCTAGTTCTGTGGGTAGAAATGGATGGTCATCGTGGGGAGGCATGTTATTCTGGGATCCTGAGGGCCTGGCTCTGAGTGGAGCTCAAGAAGTGAGTGCCAGGCTCGCCCTGCAATGAGGCGGGAGGCAGGGGCCCAATGCCCAGACGCCCCCGGAGCACAGCCAGTGTTTCCGCTGTCATCACAGCAGCTGCGATGTCCTGGGTCCAAGAGCCATGTGACAGGGCCACCCAGTGCCTCGTTCTCGCATCTTGGCAGCAGGCAGGACACTGGGTCCTCTTCTCTGGCTCTTGCGGGTTGCCTGAAGAACAGCACCCGAGAGCCCCATGCTGTGTGCTCTGTGTTTATCGTGTTGGCCGTGACCTTGGGCAGCTCCTCGCCAACCCTCTCTAGTTCCGTCCACTACCCTGCACCAGGCCGAGCCCTTGGCTATCCCCGGAGAGATCCTCTCTCCCTCCCCACGGCAGAGAAGACGGTGGCCTTCTTTCTGAAGGTACTTGGATCCCTCGCCACAGGTCCCTGTTCAAGGTGGCCAGTGGTCATGCATACACTACTTGGTCTCTGGCAAAAACCCCTGCCAGCTCCAGGCATGTGCCCCCAAGGCTAGGCCCTTGAGCACCCACTGACAGTTTACAAACTGAGCTCCCTCCAGGGCGAGCTGGGCTTTCAGAGACAGGGCGGCCGCCTCCTGGGACCCCCGACGAGGCCTCCCCTCCCTGAACCACCACAGCCCTGCCTGAAAAGCCCTTTGTCACAGAAGCCCTTGCAAGTGCCTGTTATATCTCTGACCACAGAATAATATGGGGCTCATTCCTTTTAATTTTTATAATTTTGAGAACACCCCACCTTATGAAAAGTAGCATTTGGTAAGTGTTAATACTGGTTTTTAAAGTAAGAGTTTTGTAATGGTTCACCCATTTAAGTGTAGAGTTTAATGAATTTTAGAGTAGTCACAGATGTGTGCAGCAATCACCAGCGTCGAATTCTGGAATATTGCATCAGTTCAGTTCATTTCAGTCGCTCAGTTGTGTCCGACTCTCCGTGACCCCATGAACCGCAGCACGCCAGGCCTCCCTGTCCATCACCAACTCCCGGAGTTCACCCAAACTCATGTGCATCGAGTCGGTGATGCCATCCAGCAATCTCATCTTCTGTCATCCCCTTCTCCTCCTGCCCCCAATCCCTCCCAGCATCAGGGTCTTTTCCAATGAGTCAACTCTTCGCATGAGGTGGCCAAAGTATTGGAGTTTCAGCCTCAGCATCAGTACTTCCAATGAACACCCAGGACTGATCTCCTGTAGGATGGACTGGTTGGATCTCCTTGCAGTCCAAGAGACTCTCAAGAGTCTTCTCCAACACCACAGTTCAAAAGCATCAATTCTTTGGCGCTCAGCTTTCTTCACAGTCCAACTCTCATCACCACTGAAAACCAACTCTCATGACCACATGACCACTGGAAAAACCATAGCTTTGACTAGACGGACCTTTGTTGGCAAAGTAATATCTCTGCTTTTTAATATGCTGTCTAGGTTGGTCGTAACTTTCCTTCCAAGGAGTAAGTGTCTTTTAATTTCATGGCTGCAATCACCATCTGCAGTGATTTTGGAGCCCCAAAAAATAAAGTCTGACACTGTTTCCACTGTTTCCCCATCTATTTGCCATGAAGTGATGAGACCAGATGCCATGATCTTCGTTTTCTGAATGTTGAGCTTTAAGCCAACTTTTTCACTCTCCTCTTTCACTTTCATCAAGAGGCTTTTTAGTTCCTCTTCACTTTCTGCCATAAGGGTGGTGTCATCTGCATATCTGAGGTTATTGATATTTCTCCCAGCAATCTTGATTCCAGCTTGTGCTTCTTCCAGCCCAGCGTTTCTCATGATGTACTCTGCATATAAGTTAAATAAGCAGGGTGACAATATACAGCCTTGATGTACTCCTTTTCCTATTTGGAACCAGTCTGTTGTTCCATGTCCAGTTCTAACTGTTGCTTCCTGGCCTGCATACAGGTTTCTCAAGAGGCAGGTCAGGTGGTCTGGTATTCCCATCTCTTTCAGAATTCTCCTTATTGCCATATTCAGACTTAAATTGAAGAAAGTAGGGAAAACCACTAGACCATTCAAGTATGACCTAAATCAAATCCCTTATGATTATACAGTGGAAGTGAGAAATAGATTTAAGGGACTAGATCTGATAGACAGAGTGCCTGATGAACTATGGACTGAGGTTTGTGACATTGTACAGGAGACAGGGATCAAGACCATCCCCATGGAAAAGAAATGCAAAAAAGCAAAATGGCTGTCTGAGGAGGCCTTACAAATAGCTGTGAAAAGAAGAGAAGCGAAAAGCAAAGGAGAAAAGGAAAAATATTCCCATTTGAATGCAGAGTTCCAAAGAATAGCAGGGAGAGATAGGAAAGCCTTCCTCAGCAATCAATGCAAAGAAATAGAGGAAAACAACAGAATGGGAAAGACTAGAGATCTCTTCAAGAAAATTAGAGATAGCAAGGGAACATTTCATACAAAGATGGGCTCAATAAAGGACAGAAATGGTATGGACCTAACAGAAGCAGAAGATATTAAGAAGAGGTGGCAAGAATACACAGAACTGTACAAAAAAGATCTTCATGACCCAGATAATCACGATGGTGTGATCACTGACCTAGAGCCAGACATCCTGGAATGTGAAGTCAAGTGGGCCTTAGAAAACATCACTACGAACAAAGCCAGTGGAGGTGATGGAATTCCAGTTGAGCTATTTCAAATCCTGAAAGATGATGCTGTGAAAGTGCTGCACTCAATATGCCAACAAATTTGGAAAACTCAGCAGTGGCCACAGGACTGGAAAAGATCAGTTTTCATTCCAATCCCAAAGAAAGGCAATGCCAAAGAATGCTCAAACTACCGCACAATTGCACTCATCTCACATGCTAGTAAAGTAATGCTCAAAATTCTCCAAGCCGGGCTTCAGTAATACGTGAACCGTGAACTTCCTGATGTTCAAGCTGGTTTTAGAAAAGGTAGAGGAACCAGACATCAAATTGCCAACATCTGCTGGATCATCGAAAAAGCAAGAGAGTTCCAGAAAAACATCTATTTCTGCTTTATTGACTATGCCAAAACCTTTGACTGTGTGGATCACAATAAACTGTGGAAAATTCTGAAAGAGATGGGAATACCAGACCACCTGACCTGCCTCACGCCTCAAAAAAATCCCTTAACGCTTAGCAGTCACTGTCCATTCTTCCCTGCCCTTGCCTTAGCAACCACAAATCTATTTTACTTTCAGTCTCTGTGGATTTACCTCTTCTGGAGATTTCCTGTAAATGGGATCATTTGGTAGGTGTCCTTGTGAGTCTGACTCCTTTCACTTGGATGAATGTCCTCCAGGTTCACCCACGTGGTAGCATGTCCGTGCGCCACTCCTTTGTGTGGCTGAGTAACATTCCACGGGACGGCCGTGCCACATTGGGTCCATCCTTTCACCACTGATAGGTGTCTGGGCTGCTGTGAATGCCTGTGGACAGGTTGTGTGTGGACGTGTTTGTCTTGGGTTCACACTCCCGGGAGTGGAGTTGCTGGGTGACTGCAGGCTCGGGCCCCCTTGCACAGTACCACCTCCCCCAGCTCTTCAGGGTCCTACCCCGGTGTTACCCGGTCTGGTCCTCTCACAGATGTCCTGAGGGCAGCATCACCTGTTCCTCCCAGGAAGGACTTGGGTCTTGTGTGCCACTGTGTGCTAGTCCTGAGCCCAGCAGGCACAAAGTAGGTGTTCAGCTAACTCAGGACGGGAGACTGAACCATGAGACCTGGAGCTTCTGCCAGCCTGGTCACCCCTCTGCCCAGGGGGCAGCAACTTCCCTTTGGTGCCTTGCTCAGGACATGTCAGCGGTCAGGAGAGCAGACACTTCTGAACTCCCTGTTTCACTGGGCTCAGCAGAGGTGACAGGGCCCAAGGTCACTGAGCCCTGCTCAGCCTCACTTGGAAGCCAGACAAGGCCAGAGTCAAGGGTAGCCCTGGAGGAGGCCTGTGGCTTGCCTGCCTGCCCATGAGATGCCTACTGGGCATTCCTGGGCCATCTGACCTTGCCTACTGTGGCCAGACCCCCAGCTTCCCAGGTTGCAGACAAGGCTCTTTCTAAACCCAGAAGGCTTTTCTTGTTTCCTCAGTAATTTTGTGTGCAGAGGCCCCCGTAATGCAGCAGCTGCCCAGTGGCCTGGCACCCGGCTCTCTCCTCACCCCTGCCCGCCTCCCCGTCAGAGGCAGCTCATTCGTGGCTGCATGACTGGATTAGGGGCTTCCTCTCACCCCACTGGTCCTCTGGGTGACCAGGCCCCACCAGGTACTCAGACTCCGAGATGCTCAGAGCTCCCCATTTGCATCTCCCTGGCAGGGGTACCGCCTGGTCTGTGATTGGCACAGTCACCTGCCTAGTGCAGAGAGGGCTCCATGGTGGTTTGCCAGATGGGAACCTAGCAGTCAGGTTGAGCTTCCTGCCCTTTCCTTCCTCCATCAGAGCCAGCGTTTATCCAGCAAGTGTTCTGTACCAAGATGATGCTACTGTGTGCATCGAAGTGAATGGAAATAACAGCAATGCTGACTCCCATGAACTGCGCCCTCCCGCGAGGCCACGCCCTCCCGGTCACACACATACATCCCTCTACCCTCCGCCCCATGGGGTCCCGCCCTCCCACTCTGAGGTTGGGGTTGTCTCCCCATTTACAGCAGGGACCCAGAAGATTAGAGAAGCTGGTGTGGTAGCTGGGTAAGCAGCAAGCCTGCACAGATGGGCCCCCCTCCAGGACAGTAAGCAGTGCTCATGGGGGTGATACCTATGCTGCCAGACAGGTGGCTGGGGGGCATCGGGCCAGGAAGTGCCCAGGCGGTGGAGGCGCAAAGACGGATCGGATCCAAGCCCCACACTGTGGGACTGAGTCCAGGCAGACGGTTCACCATTCTCAGCCTTGGTTTCCTGGTGCCTAAGAGTGGGCCTGAGTCACCCTCTGGGTGTTCAGTGAGAATCAGTAAACCCATGTGTGTGCCAGTCATTTTTCTTACCTGGGAGGCAGAGGTCATTGATTGGATAGTATCCCCCCAAATGCCTGTCCACCCAGAGCCTCAGAATGTGACCTTGTTAGGAAGGAGGGTCCTCACAGGTAGAGTTTGTTAAAGTGGCGTCACACTGGATTAGGGCCCTAAGTCCAATGACTGGTGTCCTTATGAGAAGAGGGGAATCTGGACACAGTGGCATGTGGGGACAGACACAGAGGACAGCCACATGAGGACCGGGGCCAAGATGGAAGGTACGCTGCCACAGGCCGAGCTGAGGACCACTGGCCGTCTCAGAAGCAGAAGGAGGCAGGAGGGCCCCACCCCTTGACCCCGGACTGCTGACCTCTAGAGCTGTGGGAGGACACATTTCTGTGCTATTCGGTCCATGAACTTATCTAATCCATTGTCATAGGTAGGAACTGTTCCTGGCTCCATCTCAGAGATGAAGAGACTGAGGCACCCAGATGGGGTCCCTCACCTGAGCTGCACAAGCCGATAGATGACAGAGGCTGGACCTGGGAGCCCCGGGATTGTGATTCCCGAGCCCCCCAAGGCCACCCCTGTATATGGGGCTCAGGGACCCTGCCTGGCCTTCAGGAGGCGCTCTGAGTGCTGCTGACACTGCCCCATGGAGCCGCCTCGGCCAGGCTCCTGCAGGGGACTTGGTGCCTGCGGACGCTGGGCCTGTCCTCACATGCCCAGCAACGCCTCCTGAACTGTGCCGGGCTCTGGAACTTTCTGCCTCTTACTTTGGACTGTGCTCCCCTGTACTTACTATGGAAATCACCTCTTGACACTGTGGTTTAAGGAGACCACTCCCCAACCTCTCGATTTCCCCCAGCTCCTCAGGCAGACCCCAAGCCCACCTACAGGACAGTAGATCTCCGGGAACACACTTTGAGAAGCACTGATCAGGTTCAGGCTTCTAGCGCAGAGTGCCCTGGAGACTCTGCTTCTCGGATTGTCAGAACAGGAGTTCAGCGAGGCCAAGGTCTCAGAGGGGACCCTAATGTCCCCATGGGTAGGAGGTCATGGGGGACTCATAGGACCAGAGCTTGAGCAAGCTAAGCCTCTGGCAACCAGAGAATTCTATGGGGCTGTGTCCGGCCCAGCCCCCCTCAAGTTGCAGATACACAGCCAGAGGCTGTGGGGCCCAGGACACGTCTGCCCTTGCAAGCGCTGTGGCCTCGAGCAAGGCACTCAGCCTCTCTGAGCCTCAGTTGAATAGCCTGTGATACGGGATCACAGGCCCACCTCGCTCACAGCAGGGCTGGCCCTCCTCCGAGCGGCTCCCTGTGCAGCTTGCTCCACATAGCAGTTGGGGCGAGCTCCAGCTCTGAGGCACCCCGCCCCCGCCAGCAGGCTGCTCGCAGACCCGTGAGGATGCTGTGACAGGGACAGCATATGGCGGGCATATGCCACGTGGGAATGCGGCTGCCCACGGGAGGAGGTGCGGGAGTCCTGGGGAGACAGAGCTGAGCAGGCACTGGTGCCAGCGATTCGTGGCACCTGCTCGCGCCCTGGTCTTCCCTGGAGGGTGAGCCTCCGTGCCCTGGAAACTTGGGGTACCATGGGGGACCTCCTGGGGTGATGGGCAATGTGCCTTCAGCCCACTAGATGTCGCTGTCCTCTGCAAGATCCAGTGGACCCACAGCCTAACCGGACCTGGAAATAGGATGGGGTCCCTCTCAGGGAGACGGCCCTTGCAATTTCCCCTTGGCACTCCGAGAGGTCAAGTCACTGGCCTGCGGTCACAGAGCCAGGAAGTGGCAGAACCAGTATGGAGTCCTTTCACGGTGTGGTGTCAGAGGTGAGGAGAGCAAAGGGGAAGGTCCTGGGTGCCCACTAAGCCCTCCCTGGCCCTCAGGGTCGAACTTTTCTGCCTGTGGAGGCTTCCCTGGGTTCCTCCTGTGTCCCCTTTGGCCCATGTGCCCTGAAGGCCTTGTCCTCTGGGCTGCCTAGGCTGGGACATGTGGTGAACCTTCAGGCATCTAGTACATGCTCTGCTCTTGTGCAGTGGCCCCTTGGTGTGGCTGTACTGAGGGGAGGGGTCCACTGAGCCCCCAGGAGCTCTGGCAAAGGGGTCACAGCTTAAGACAGATGGCTCTGAGCTCTCAACTTCTAGGGGCCTCTGCCACCAGCTGGGAAGCTGTCATGGTCCCCACCTACAGGGGCTCCTCCCCTTACTTGCTTTGAGTCAGGTCACACCCCAGGAGACAGGGATGATGGTGTTTCTGGGGAAGCAGCAAACCTTTGCAGGGGAGGGATCCTGTGGTCAGAAAACCCCCCAGTGCGAGGGACGCAGGCAGGGGTCCCACTCATGGGTAGGGGTGGGTTCAGAGTTCCGAGCCACACGATGGTGTGTGCTGTGCCCGTGACAGCGGGGTGCAGGGAGGTGAGGGGGCACCCAGCCCACTGTGCCCCTTACAGCCCCCCCTGGAGAAGGGGAGGCTGGGGCACAGCCCCTCAAGACGGCGGAGGATGGTCTCGGCGAGGACCTGGCGCCCACTGCGATCCCGCGAGAGCAGATGGCCAGGGAGAGGGGCGGAGGCGGCAGCAGTTGGTGCCGCCAGCTTCCGGCTCCCCCGCGGCGGCGGGTGTGAGAGGCGGCGATGGGAGCGAGTGGCAGAAGCCCAGCCGGCTGTCGCCACCTCCCCCGGCCCCCCAGCCTTCCTCAGCCCTTCAAGAGGCTTCTCCCCAAATACCCTGCCTGGAGTCTGCTGGGGAGGCCTGAGAGCCCAGGTGTCAGAGCCTGATCTGAAGAGGTGGAAGTCCCAGCTTCCAGCCAGCCCAGCTCAGTCTCTTCCTGGCTCTGTGACCCAGGGCCATGAAGACACCCATCCCAGCCTTGGTTTCCCAGTCTGTACAATGGGGTGATGTCAGTTTCTACTTTTGAATTCTGACTCGACTGCATGGAGCTGTGTGACCTTGGGAAGGTTCCCTAACGTCTCTGTGCCTTGGCTTTCCCATCTGTAAAATGGGGAAAGCTATAATACCTGACTTGTAGTATTGTGGACTGAAAGGGTTCACTCTGGGAAAAGCATGAAGGGGCCAAGGGACACCAGGAGCCACGAGCTCTGCCCTCAGCAGGGAGATTTAGATGGCACCGAGCAGAGGCCTTAGGTCGAGAGAAGCACAGCCAAACTGGCAAGAGCGGCCGTCGCCTGCATGCTGGTGTGCCCAAGTGCCTCCCACGCGGAGCTCGCTTAACCGCACAGCGGCCGTCGCCTGCATGCTGGTGTGCCCAAGTGCCTCCCACGCGGAGCTCGCTTAACCTCACAGCGTCCTTGGGTTTGGCACCATTACTGATTCAGTTTACAGACAGACCCAGGCCCAGAGCAATGAGGGCGCTGGCTTAGAGTCACTGCTGTGTTTCCCTCTGCAAGCCCTCCTCTGCTCCGCCTGCCTCTCAGCACCTGCAGATGCCGCACTTGTGGCCAGGGTCCCAGGTCCTGTCACCTCTCCCCGCTCCCGCCCGCCACTCAGCCAGCCGTCCGCGGTCTGTTCCAGTGCCCGGGGTGGCTCTGGTCCTGCCATGCCGTCAGCCTTGGGATCTGTCCTCTCCCCTGCCTACACCCTAACCTCCGCTGCACTAACCCTAAACAGACGTTTATTCCAGAGGGAGCGTGTCCTGCATGGGGCGGGCGGCCACTCAGCAACACACAGTTAGAAATCCCAATGCTAGTCTCACTGACCGACTTCCAAGTGCTCAAAAAACATACATGGCTGCCTGGCGGCTGCCGCCTTAAACAACACAGATCTAGAACATTCCGCTGATGCCTCCTGGGGAGGCTTGGGGAGGCAGTAGAGACGCAGGGTGGGCTGCATTGGCGGTCCTCGTCTGAGAGGCAGGTGGGACATGTTGGAACCGCTCTCTGCATCTTATGCCATGTTTCCCCAGGAACTCAGTCTGTTCTGTTTCACCAAACCTCGAGCACATGGGCTGGGCATGGATCGTTCTTATATATATTTGTAAATTGATTTGTAGAAGTCTTAAAAGACATGGAAAATGGAACCATGTCTAGGTAAGCATTTTACAGATTGCCTTTGCTGAAAAGAAGAGGAAAGTAACGTCTAGTCTCTGAACGTCTTGGATGTTGATCATCCTTCCTCCTGGCCTCAGTTTATGCATCTGCTCGAGGGGTGATCTCCTGGGCCCTGGCTCGGAGGTCCTGGGACGCTGGCGTGGGGAATGGTGGGGCGCACAAGGCCTGGACTCAGAGCCCCGCTTTGCCCAGCAAGCTTAGCCTGCCTTTGGGGCCTGGGTTCCTTCATTCCTAGAATGGGCAGAAGAGCCCTGGCTGAAGTGGGGAATCTCGACGGGTGTTGGGGGTGCATGTTCAGCACCTGAGAGAGGCCTGGCGAGAGCAGGGGAAGGGGCAGAATAGTCAGAGCTGGGCACAGAGGCCCCTCACTTGGCACCCAGTGCCACCCAGACCTGGCCCAGTGAGGCCATTTTCCTGCAGGCCCATCACACAGCCGGAAAGAGCCCTGCCCCCTGTCCTGTGATGGAGGGAGGGAAAGGGGCCTGGAGCTCCCTGGGAACGGGCGTCTTCCTGGCCTCCTGTCCCCGGAGCAGGGCTCTGAGTTCTTCCAGGGTGCAGGTGAGAGCAGGAAGGGTTCAGCAGGGGTGAGTGCCGCTGCCCTTGTCCTCAGGGCGGGGGACAGAGGGGCAGACGGGCGGGGTTGATCTCAGTGGGTCTTTTGTCCCTCCCCACCCTCAGCAGCCTCCCCTCCGCCCCTCAGCCTGAGCGGTTGTGAACATGCCTGCCTGTTCTTCCTTCCATTCAGCCCATTGCACTGGGTCCCTACTACACGCTGCAGAAACGAGGACCACAGCCAGTGGAGCGCCACCTCCTGGACCACACAGCCTCATGGCCCTTCCCCGCTGAGTTAGAGGTGTGAGGAGGCGGGGGTGCCCATTGCCTCAGAAGGAATCAGAGAATTCCAGCAAGAACCCCTACCCTGTGTGTGACCAGAGAGGAAGTGGGCTTCCCTCAACATCAGTCCTGGCCTGT
This sequence comes from Bos grunniens, assembly GCF_055505025.1. NCBI lineage: Eukaryota > Metazoa > Chordata > Mammalia > Artiodactyla > Bovidae > Bos > Bos grunniens. The sequence goes on from NC_141182.1 coordinate 11,459,193, forward strand.
GACAGCGCGGGGGGTCCCCACACCCTCCTCAGAGAGGCCACGGCCTTGTCACGTTGGTCCCCCGCTCCACACAGCCCCTGCGCCCCAGCCTGACCTTGCCCTAGTGGGAGGCCAGACCCGCTGCTCTGCCAGACTCCACTCCTGCCAGCTGGCCCGCCCTGCACGGTTGCCATGGAAATCCTGCCGCATGTCAGCAGGGCCTGCTGCTCCCGCTTCGTCTCTCTCTGGGGCCAGAGCCACTTAAGGGAGGCCCTGGGGGCTGCCAGGCAGAAGGGAGATTCCCAGAGGCCCCTCCAGGTCCTGGGCCTAGGCCAGGCCTTGACCCCTGCCAGCGGAGGGCAAAGGATGACGAGGGCGTCCCTGGGTGGCCAGGGAGATGGTGGGAACCTGGCGGGGGGCAGGGGTGTACTGTAAGGACAGAAATAAAACAGCCCCAGGAGGGGGCAGGTGCCCCGGGTCTCCAAGGGCCCGGCTGACGCCTCCCAGCCCGTCACCTACACTGGGAGGCTCGCCCCAGCCCCACTGAGGGACCCCGCCCCCATGTGCCGCCCCCACTGTGTGCTCCGGCCCGCTCCACTGGGTGCCAGGCCCCAGGAGATACCTCCCCGTGTGACAGAGATGCAGTGCCAGCCGTCCTCGGGTGGGGGAGATGGGCAGCCCTCCCAGAGGGACAGAGAGAGTGAGCCACCAGCCCAGAGCGACACAGGGCTGTAGGTACAGAGCATCAGTACGGAAGGCAGGGGGCCCCTGGGAGAAGGGAGGACTCTCACGGTGGGAGCACTGCAGCAGCTCAGAGGCAGTGGGGCCCTGACTTGGCTTCCTGCAGATGGAGTCCACCACGCCCCCCAAACAGGGAGTTGGTCTGGCTGGAGCTGAAGGAATGGAGGGGCAGGGTAGGGGGCCCGGTGGATGTGGGGGCCTAGTGAGGCAGTGGGCAGAGCCACACTCCTCCTGGCACAAGCTCCTGAAAGGATCCTGGAGGGTGGTCCCAGACTCAAGTGGCCCACAGGAGGGGCCCCATGGCCACCCACCTGTCCTTCTAGCGGCATGGGCCCCGGGGGGGGAGGAGCTATGGGGGGAGGGGGGAGCTCCAGCCCCGCCCTCTCCAGCAAGCCCTCCCAGCCTCCTAGCCCTGAGGTCACTACTGGTCTCAGGGGGTTACGCCATGGCTTTAATTTCAGTGACCTTGACGCTTGTCAGGTCAAATATTTCAACTCAGTGGACTCATCCAGCAGGAGCGGGTTTCCATGGCAACGGGGGCCGACCCACAGGAGCTGCCCTGCTCCCCCGGGTGGTCACTGCTGTGGGCTCGCCCATCGCTCCCCAGACTGTCTTGTGCAAAGACCAGGATTGTGTCTAGCAGGGCCCCCACCCCTACATCCACGTCCTGTAACATGAGCACGTGGGTCCTCGCACAGAAGGACACAGGGAGTCCATGTGTGACCTCGGTCTTCTGTTGACACAGCTCTTGTTTTTCCGTGAAGACATCTGCTGACCCACCCCAGCTGCAGAGAAAGGGGGAGGGGTGTGGGCTCCGCCTGTCGGCAGGAATTCCACCAAGATGCCCAGTTTCAGCCGGGCCGTGTCCCCTGTCACAGGAGCTCAGGCCACCTGGAAGTTGAGTGCTTCGCCTGACTTGCCAGCTCCCAGCGCTCATCTCACCTCCCACCCCGCAGGGCCTGGAGGGCCAAGGCCACCCTGTGATCTGGGTGCTGCCGTCTGTCCTGGAAAAGCCCTCCTTTGCTTGTGTTTCTGTAGCCCAGGCCCGGAGCCCACATATTCCTGCTGATGGCACCTCCTCTGTAGTCCCATCACCAACCAGCGTTACCAAGTGCTTGCCGTGTGCCGGGTGCTTGACTTAATCTTTGCAACACCCCACGAGGGCTCTTGGGGGACAGGACTCCCGATGTCACCACTCACTAAGTGTGTGACTTTGGGGAAACCACTTTGCCTCCTGGTGCCTCAGTGTTCCCTCTGTACAATGGACTGTTGCCAGAACTCTTGGGAGTGAATTCATGGATGGACTGTTTAGAACTGTGCCTGACTTCTGGTCAGGGCTCAAGGAGGGTCAGCAATTCGTGTGCATCTCCCTGAGGGGGGGCACAGAGAGGGTGTGCATGTCTTCACGGGGGCACAGCTGGTCCTGACCCCTGGGCAGCACTTCTAGCAGGCTCCATGGGGGCCACACGGGAGAGGCAAGGGCAAGCTCGGGGTGAGGGGCAGGCCAAGCCCCATCTGCGGCAGTCCTGGCTGCTGGTAGGAGGGAGCATGGCATTTATTGGTCTCCCTTTACACCTTCAAAGGTCCACAGAGCCCAGCAAATACCCTTGAACTGTGACCAAAGCAGCAACCATCTACCCAGGTGTGTTCCAGGCACTCATGCATTCACTGAGTTCTGAGAACTCTGAGGTCCAAGCTGTTGTCCTTGCTGTTGTAGAGAGCAATCACAGGCTCGAGCCTGTTTCCCTAGCTCAGTGGGGCGGGTGAGCAGCCTGGACACAGGAGCGCTTCCGTGCATTTGTCTCCTAGCATCTTCCGTAAACCTGATCGTGCGGGGCCTCCGAGCACCCCCACTCCGTGAGGCCCACTCACACCAGGTGGCAGGGGCAGAGCCTGTTTAGAGCCCGGAGCCCAGGCCCTCCACCACTTCACGGACCCCTCCCAGCCGATGCTCAGAAGGCCCGGAACAGGAAGTCTGCCCTTCAAGAAGAACTTCTTTGGGAAACCTGACGATGACAAATTATTTTTTTAATGGTTTTAATTTATCCCCCTTTCCTCAGAGAGTGTCAGAGGCAATCTGCTTCTCTCTGCCTCTGTGCGCCTCCTCGTCTCTTGTTAGTGGCTCGGCTTTGAACATATTTCCTTTTATCATGTGGTGACACGCGGTGGCAGAGGGCGATTCCGGGAGAGGCTGTCGGGGAGGGGCCAGGCTAGAGTTTGCATCGCTCCTGACAGCTAATTAGCTGTGTGTCTTTACACCGGGGGGCCTCTCATATGGCAGGCATCATCACCGCGGCCCTGAAGCTGCAAGCCGAGGCTTCAGAGGAGGCCCGCCACGGCCTCCCTCTCTCCAGCCCTGGATCTGAGGTGCCCAGACCAGCAGCTTGTGTGTTGGCGGTGCCCGTGGACCGTGGTCCCTCCAGGCCTGCTTGTTGGCAGCAGGAGGAGGGCAGAGCCAGGATGGAGGGTCCCTGGGGCCTGAATGTGCCTACAGGCGCAAGGCTCTGGGTTAGGACTCAGACCCGAGTGGGAGTCTGAGGCTTCGTTTGCTGTCAGGCAAGTCTGCGCTGCCTGAGGCTCCGTTTGTTCATCTGCAGATTGGGTATAAAATGATACTCGTCCTCAGACATGCTGCAAAGCATCCAGTAGGGGCATGTGTTGCAGTGAGCTGAAAGCAGTAACACACATCTGGGTCCCATGGATCCAACATGTATTGGGCACCTACTGTATGCCAGACCCTGCACTAGGCGCTGGGTGCTGAGCAGTGAACAGAAAGGCTGCTGACCTTCCAAAAGGGAAGGAGAAAAAACGGAGAGATCACATATGTAATCCCTGCTGTTGTCAGGGAGGGGGCCGGGCTAGCTTGCATCCTCCTGACAGCTAATTAGAGGTGATTAGAGGCAGGGAGGAGAGGGAAGCTGGGGCGGGCGGAGAGGCGGGGAGGGCAGAAGGGTGCAATTTCAAACAGCGTGGTCAGGAAAGGCCGCGGTGACATCACAGATGATTACTGCTATCGTGTGTATTTATGAGGATGAATAACAAAGATCACTTCTCCCCACCACCACTCCTTTCCTTTTTGGCTTGTTAGAAAAACAGTGTCCCTTTATATGTTTTAGGGCAGGGTTCTCCCATTTGAGCGGCATTGGGATCCGCTGGGGGGTTTGTTAAACATGTCGCCTGGCCACCTGAGCTCTGCGTGCAGAATATACATTTCTGACTAGTTCCCAGGTGATGCCGATGCTGCTGGCTCAGGCGGTGGTGGGGGGGTGGGGTGCGGTCCTGGGCCCGGAATAAACTTGGCTCATGTGTGAACATTTGAATTTCTTCTGTCAGTGGATGTGGCCGAGAGCCACTGATTCTGTGATAGATACTTCTAAGGCCCCGAGGATCGGATCCAACTGCATGAAGCTGCCGCCTTTTGCACCGCATTTTGTTCGGCTTCGTGTATGCTGAGTCTGAAGAGCCGTCCCGGCCTCCTGGAGCTGCTGACTAGCAGGGAGGCCAAACATGGACAGCGTGTGAGGGCGCAGAGCTCAGCCCTGAGTTCCCGGCCCGCTGGGCATCAGGGAGGGCTTCCAGGAGGAGGCGCTGCCCGAGAGACACTTGCATAGCCTCTCAGTGCCCCCGGCGGTGAAGGTGGGGCGGGTTCTCCGCGTGGAGAGGACCTCTTGCTCAGAGGTTAGGAGTGAGTGACCTTGGGACGCAGCCTGCTGGGGGAGGGTGGGGGCAGTGAGGTTAGGGACTGAGGACCCTCTCCAAGGGCTTCAGATGTTATCTGTCAGGGACAGCTCACCCTGGAGTCCCTTCCTGAAGGCAGAGGAGCCCCAGTGGCTGAGGCATGACACCGTTGTGTGGACACACACTGTAGATGCAGAGTGTGATTCTGCTCCCCGGCCCCTCCCCCTGCCGCAGGGCCTTTCTGGAGCCCAGGGAAGCCCTGGCGGGGGGCAACTCAGACTGGGCCCGTGCAGCCCTGTGGACCAGGCCCCCACCCCCTGGGGGGGAACCTGGCGCTGCTGGCCAGGAGCTGGTCCAAGTGGAGCGGGGGCCTTGGCCGCACCCCGAGCTGGCCCTTGCTGGGGTGTCACACCCGGCACGCTGGGTGTCCAGGGCATCTTTATTTACTTTGGTTGCTCCGTCCTCACCATCTCCTTATTTTTTATTTCTGACTTAGTGGTGGTCAGAGTGCCTTCCACTTCCTATCCTCGACTCCCAAGCCCTCTCGGAGACCTGAGAACCTCCTTCAGAGCATCCCAGGGCAGGAGGAGGGGGTGCGGGATGGGCAGGGATGGCCTGGGGGCCTTCACTCCGTGTGCAGTGCTCCAGGGGACTGGAGCCCTCGCTCTCCCTGCCAGTTCCCCAGCAACAGATGTTCCAGCCAGACCCTCCCTCTGCTGAGAACCTGGGCTGCGGGATGTGTGGGCAGCATGCAGGCACCCAGGGCTGGGAAGGCCAGGGCAGTGGGGTCAAGTCCTTGCATTTCAAGATCAGACATTCTGCGTCCTGACTTGGGCTGCTGTGTGATGCCGGTCTGGTTACCTGGCCTCTCTGAGCCTCTACTTTCGCCTCTGAGAAATAGGATGGTAACAGCACAGTGGCCGCACGAGGTCATGGTGAGGAGCGGACAGGAGCCTCTGGAGTGAGTGCTTGGAGTGGTGGGTGGCGTGTTGTAAGTGCATGGTGAATTTTCCAGGTTGGGGGGGGCCCCTTCCCTGTGTTGCCAAATTGGGAGTGATGGGCAGGGAGGAGAAATATCATTCTGTTAATTCTTACGAGGAAACGAGCAACAGAGTTACAGAAACAGGGTCCTGCGGGCAGATGCAGGGAGTGTAAACGGGGCTGAAACCAGCTTATTTGCAGCAAGAAAAGCTTATCCCTGATTTTGGCGGCCTGGCATGCTGTTTTCTACAACATAGAAGGGAGCTTGCGGCCACCCTCCAGTGGGGGGAGGCAAGTCACAACTCTGCTGCTAATGGGAGCTGACTGCTCAGAATGCTGCTTTCCCTGCTGAGTCTGACCTCCTGGGACCCGGTCTCTGCTCTCCAGAATCCTCCCCACACCACCTCCCAGCTCAGGCCCCCTTCTGGCCTCCACCTGAGTATGCTTGGACTGTCTCTTGTAACTGGGATTCCCCACCCCGCCTTTCTCCTATGGGAAAGCTCACCCCCCAGTGTCACCTCCTCCAGGAAGTCTTCTATAATAGGCCCCTCCAAATCAGCTTTCTGGGAACTGGTTTCACACCTGTCTCCCCCTTGAAACATGAGCTGCTCAGGTCAAGGCCTGTGTCTCTGGTTTATTCCTCGTGGTCAGCACCAAGAGGGCCAGGGGCCTTACGTTTGATGAATGAATGAATGAATGATGTTATTCTCTGCCCCAGGTCCTCCTGGGACACGTGGACCCCAGCAAGGCATCTTTGTATCCCTCACTGTAGGTTGCTCTCGTCTCCTCTGGCACAACCCTGACTAGGCCAGGACCCCAGGCTGGCCTGAGCACTGGAACATAGTCGTTGCCCTACCAGGAGCTCCCTTGCAGGGCAGGAGTGCATTCAGAGACAGGGTGCAAGGCCTTCTGCAGATCCCCGAGGTGGGGGGCATCGCCAGCAGACCCAACCCAGACCTGCCTGAACCCATCTCTGTGTACGGAGAATTCTAGATCACAGACGCCATCACACCTCGGCTCCCTTGCCTGGGGCCACCTTCTCTCAATGTCTATCTTTTTCCAAGGTCAGCCTCACCACCCGCTCTCCCCACCCCAGGAAGGCCTCCCCGACTTCTCCTTTATTTCTCAGCCCTGCGCCTCCCCTTGGTGGCCTTCCCTTGGTCCTGTGCTGTAAGTCCCCAAAGGCCCTTTGAGGGTTCACAGCCCGTCTGTAGCTGCAGACCCCATCCTCAAGCCCTTTGTCCCAAGGGTATGGAAAGTGGCCTGGTGATAAAGGGCCCCGCAGCAAGGGAGCTGCAGCAGCCTCGTGCCCTGGGCATGCAGCCTGGCTCCAGGCCCCATTCCCCTGGTCGCTGCTGCTGCTTTTCCTGAGGGAAATGCTTTCTCGATTAAGCCATTGAGGACTTGGTGATAGGCACAAGAAACGGGGGTGCACGGTTCCTGCCTGCACCCCAGGTGTTCAGGGCTCGTGGGCCCTCGGTGAGGGCATTTCTCCGTGAGCATCCCCGGGCCAGGAGGTGAGGCCGCACGCCCACGGTCATGGGGCAGGTGTCAGGGCAGGTGTCTGTACTCAGCCTTGATGTGCCCCAGGCCCTGTGCTGCCTGGAGACGTTCCCTGCGCTCCCCGCGAGCATGGCCCGGCGGCCGGCAGCACCCTAGACAGACGCCACGGAGTGATGGATTCCAGGCCTTGGCGCCGGCTCCAGAGGGAGGAAGGGAATCGCTCATGCTGTCAGGGGAAGGCCGTTCCAAGGAGCCTGAGCTTCTTGGGGAGGTGGGGGCACCTCATCCCAGCCGGCCTCCTCCCACAAAGCTTGGGCACCCCACCCCTGCAAGCCTCCTCCTAGGCTGTGGGGTGCCTTGGGGGCCATGGGGACCCCTTCCTGCCCCAGGGCGAGGCTGCCAGGAGGTACGTCTTCTCTCTCTGGTGTGCCTTCTGCAGTCGGGAAGGAGTGGCCTTGCTTGTCATCCAAGTTAAGGAAACCGAGGCCTTGCTTATCGCCCAGTTAGGGAAACCGAGGCCCAAGGAGCAAGTTGGTGCTTGTTAGGGCCCACCAGGAAGGCCTTTACCCCTTCACTTCAGCCTAATTGGGGGTTACTGACAGCACTGCAGAGCTGCCCGGGGCCCCCCTGGAACTGGGCAGGGACGACGGCATCCCTGGAAAGGAAGCCCGTGGTCCCAGCCCAGCTGGCACTGCCCCCACTTGGTCACGGCCCATGAGTGGCTCTGAGGGACTGGGCGGCCCCTGCCCAGGGCCCCCACGTGTGGACCTGTTTTTTTCTCACCTTCAAGATGTCTTCTGTTGTGCCCACTTCACAGAGGGCAAGACCTAGGCCAGTGGGTCCATAGTGCAGCCATGCAGACCTACCCTCCTAACTGGAGGGGGTGGTTTGAGGCCTGGAATAAAGAATGAGAAAAAAGGAGGGGAATGTTTTCTGGGGGTGTTTCGGGGGCCAAGAGGGGTAGAGACAAGGATCTAGTGACCACTCTGAGTGCCATGAGGTTGCATCCGGGAGAGACTTGTGTGACCTGTATCTTTCAGAGGCCTGACATCTGACCCAAAGTCGCACAGCCAGCAGGTCGGGGAGCAGGGATTTGAACCCTTGCCCTGTCCCCAGCTTGTCCCCACTGCTGCCTGCTGTCCAGCACTTGCCAGGCCAGCTCTGCCCTCGGCCGCAGCCCTGGGGCCCTGGAGCAGCCGGCTCCTTCTTGCCTCAGAGGAGAGGATGTGTCTCCTGCTCAGCTAATTATGTGGAAAATTGGAAGAAATTGCATGAGCCTCGGTGGGAAATGAGGTCAGGGCTGAAGGTTATCAGAGCAGTAGCGGTGTGGCTGCTCGGCCAGCTTCCCCTGAGACGCTGGCCCCCGCTGGAGGCAGAGCGCATCTGAGGCCCCCTCCCCACCCAGAGCTAAGGCCCCCGGGAAGCGGGGGTGGCAGCTTCCCTGCAGTGGAGTGCCCGCCCCTTAAAAATCCAGAGCTCAGTGGACCGGCTTCCCCAGCCGCCGCCGCTTCCCCGTCACCCAGTCCTCTCTTCTCAGTCACCCCCCCAGCAGCTCCCCAAGGACGCTCAGCATCGGGGGCGCAGCCCTGGGCGATGCAGAGGCACCACTGGGGGTTGGCAGGAAGGAAGTGAGAGCAGAGAATGTGTCGGGGTGGGGGGGGGGAAGGGGAGTGGCAGTGTGCATGCAGGAGTGTGCCTCAGCCTGCGCCCCCAGCCTGCGTCTCACGCTGTCCCCACCGGCACCTTGTTCCATATTTACTTTCTGAGCACCTACTGTGCGTCAGGCATGGGCCCGTTTTCTGTCCTCCTGTGCTCACTCCTCTCTGTTCTAGAGCACACATCCACGTTTTCCCCAACCCGTGAGTTGTTTCCACTGCCAGCCAACTCCTATTCACCTGCAGAACCCTCTGTGGGCTGCCCCTCCTCAGGCAGCCACACACCGCGTTGCTGCCAATACACGAGGGGCCAGAGCGGTGCTGGTTAAAAATGGATGGTGGGGCCAGAGGCCTGGTTCAAAGCCTCCTCTACCACAAACTCACCGGCAACCTTGGTCAGGCTGCTTCTCTGAGCCTCGGTTTCGTCATCTGTGAAGTGGGGATAATCGTGCGGGCATCAAGATTCAGTGAGCCGTAAGTGTGCTGAGCTGGAGTCCCTGCCTGCCACAGCCCGGGTCTGGCGTGTCAGGGTTTGGCGCTGGTGGTGAGGAGGGGCGGTTTTCTCAGCGCGTCTCCCCCCGCCGCGCCCCTGGCAGCCGTCTCCCCTGCCTCCGCCTCCCCACAGTGCTGTCCCTCCGTGCTTCCCAGTGCATTGTCCGTGCCTGGACCCAGGAGCAGCTGTGCTCTCCCGGCTGGGGGAGGGGGCCGCACAGGCCTGGGCCAGCGGGGGCCCGGGTCCTCTTCCTGGTGGTGACATGATCGTAAAGTACCGGTGCCAGCCGCCAGATAGGCTCTGCACGGCGAGCCCCACTCCCCTCCACCCAGGACCCCTCCTTGCCTCCCTCCTCGCCTCCCTCCATGGTCCTCGGCGAGGAGCAGCGTGGGCAGTGGGTCTCACCGTTCGGGGGATGGGGGTCTCTCCATACTCAGAGCTGCCCAGACAGAACCCTGCCTGGGGTCTGAAGCAGGAGATCCATTTCTGCCCCTGGTGTCTGGGCCCACTTTCTCCTGGCCCCCAGCAGACTCTTAACATAAGACTAAGGTCCAGATAGGGTAGGTGGGAAGGGGAGGGGAGGCCAGGGAAAGCTCAGGAGAGGAAGAGACTGACCCCGACATTGCTTCCCATAGGGGAGCCCTGGGGTGGATGTGGGCTGCACTGTACAGAGGGGGAAGCCAAGGGCAGGGACGTTCAGCAACTCACCCGAGGCCACACTGGAACCACGCTGTGTCTCCCTTTCTCGTTGCCCTGGTGTTTAATACGGAGGTCGAGGGATGAGAATAAATGAGGCACCCCCACCTCCGATTTTCCTCCTGATTGACAGGCAGCGGCCTCCCGAGGGCGGACGGGCCTCTCCTGGGGGAGCATCCCACGTCCTTCCTTGGTGCCCTGATACGGGGCGATGGTTGCCCTCGGCGGCATCTGAGGCTGGCAGGGAGGTGGGCGTAATTGACTTGTAACATTCAGACCGTGACAGGCTGTCATCTGTGTCAGGCTCGGGGTGGGAGAGCACCTGTCAGTGTGTGTGTGTGTGTGTGCGCGCGCGCGTGTGCTGTGTTCTCGCCTCGTGTTTTATGGAGATAACAAACCATCTTTCCTGATTAGGGAGATCTTTACAAGCACAGTGCAGGTGGCGAACAGGGCTGGGGACGCAGACAGGCCAAGGGACTCCAGACTCCCACACCATCCTCCCAGCTCTGCCCGCCAGCCCCTTTCCTGGCCCCAGAGAACCTCTCTCCAGCCTCCCTGGCCCCCCTCAAACCCTAGTCGTGGGAAGGGGCTCCAGAGACCCCGGAAGGTAGCCAGAGTGGCCCCTGCACCCCAGCCTTTGGCCACAGGTCTGCCCAGGGCCTGCAGACAACAGATGGGCCTGTAGGTGGGGCACCTGTGGTCCACGCACGTGCCGTGCCACTGACCCGCCCGTGGACTCTGTTGAGCACTTGGGTTTGCACAGCCAGCCCCTTTTTCAGGCTTGAATACTGAGGCCCAGAGAAGGCCAGTGACTTTCCTGAGGCTGCACAGCTGAGCTCAAGCTCACTGGACTCCACCCCCGTGTCCTCCCTGCGGTGCTGCTGCTCTGCCTCCCACCCAGGGAGGGCCTGGGAGACTTTGCTCCTTTGGCATCAGTCTGGCCAGAAGGGGCTGGAGAGGTGCTTCGAGCGACCTCCCTGGGTCGCCAGCTCCCCGCGCGGACTCCGGGGCTCCAGCCCTGCGTCCTGCCTGCCGCAGCACTGCCCCCCGGTCTCCAGGCGATGGAACGCTGCCCGAGCCCTGTCCCTCCAGGGCTCGCTGGCAGGGTAATGACATGCTGACCAGCTGCTCTCCCACCCACATCCACCCTTGTCTGGCCAGGTGAAGAGGTCCTCCCCTCGCCGTGTCTTTCCCCGCTTGGGCCATCCGTCTGGGTGACATCAGGGGCTCGCTCCCTCTGCCCAGGTGACTCTCCGAGGACACAGCCTGTGTGGACGTCCAGCACAGCGAGCTTGGGAAGCCGCGGTAGCCAGAGGTGGAGTTTTCCATTTGCATCCTCTTTTCAAATATTTTCAGAATCTGGAAACAATTAAAGTGGCCCAGTGGGGGCCGCTTTTATTAAATCAAAACTCACAGGCTGTTGTGCTTGTTGGACTGATGCTGCCCTGGGCTGGCCACTTTGTTAACGCTCCGTCCTGTGTGCGGCCTTGAAGGGAACACACACCAGAGGGAGGAAAAATCCATTTAGTCACCCTCTGCAGCCGTGGCTCCCCAGAGCCGCAGAGGATGTCACCCTGGGTGTTTCCGGGGAGGGAGCAGTTCTGTGTGAGTTCCTGCCATCCACCTAGGAAAGAGCGGTTTCTAAATGGTCCTGTCTGCAGCTTCCGATAGCCCATCCATCCCCAGCTAGACGGAGCAGGAGGAGTGGGAGGCAGGCGGCCTTGGGGCAGACACACCTGGCTTCAGGGGTCTGCCTGTACTCACGAAGGCCTGCGGTTCTCCGCTTCGTGCCTGCGGCCGGCGTCCCCATCTTCATGGCTTGTCTGGGGGCAAAGCAGAGTCTGTCAGGCCAGCCCGTGCCGCCCACCCCTTTCATCCTGCGGGCCCGGCTTCCAACCGCCTGCCCTTGAGTAGCTCTCATTTCCAGGTGCTTCTGGGGCCCCAGGTGTACCCCTGGCCTGTGGCCAGACAGGTGTTAAGAGCCGCGCCCTTCCTGGTGCCTGCAGGGAACTGGTGAATCAACAGCCGGGCGCCCTCACGTCGTCGGGGAGACCCCTGAGCTCTGGGCAGGATTGGTGGGGTTGAGGGTTGGGTGACCTGCCCAGCAGAGTGCTTCCCTTCCCTTCTCCCTCCCCTCCTGCCCACGCGATGTCACGCGGAGGCATGTGCCGGGGTCTTCATCTGCTCTCCTGGGGCTGGGTGGGGTGCAGAGCATCTCAGGGACACAAGGCCTGGAGGCAGCGGTGAGCTGTGGTTATTGATGTCAGCAGTCTCTGAGGGGTGCGTTGGAGAGGCACCCCAAAGCCTGAGAAGCCCCTCCAGGTCCGGGAGGGCAGCCACACCGAGCGTTTGACTGGCTTGCCTGTTATGAACAGCGTCAGGATGTTGCCCGTCCCGAGAGGTGCTCGGGGCCGCTGGAACCCTCAAACCAGGCCAGAGGGGCTGAGGTGTCTCTGGGGTCACAGGCCTGCAGGGGCCTTCTGGCCCCATGCTCCCCTTCCCTACCATCCTGGGTGCTGAGCGGGAAGAGCAGCTCAGCTAGGGGAGGGGAGGGCAGGGGGCAGCCTCTGGGTCACATTCTGGCTGAGATGTGCCTGGTTCTGGGGGAGCAGCTGGAGGCCCCAGGGCTGGGGTGGGGGCGCCTGGCGGAAACTGCAGGGGCCTCAGGGCCAGGCCGGGGTCTGCAGGGCACCTTCTCTTACGGACGCTCCTTCCAAGCACCCTCCTGCCTCGGCGCTTCCCTCTGTGGAGGGCACCCTGCACCCACCACAGGCGGGGGACACCCCCCCCCGGGGGGGCACAGTGGATCAGCCCTGTGGGTGCGGGGCGCCCTGGGGTCCCCAGGCCCACGTCCAGCGCTCCCGTTGTTACCACCGTCCGCTCCGGGAGCTGCAGGGCAGGCGGGCCCCCACCCTCCTCTCCCGCACGGGTCTGGGTTCTGACGTGGCAGCTCCTCCTGTGCCCTCAGCCGCGCGTCCGTCCAGGAGCAGCGCTGTGTCCCCGCCAGCTTCCAGCTCGAGAACGATCCATCCCTCCACGCTCCAAGGCAGCGTGTCTGGCCTTCACCATCCTTGGAGTTAATCCTTTGACAACTTTTGCTGTTTCTCCCCGGGTTTGAGGTCTGTTCATGTTTCTGCTGCTGCCTCTCGGATGAATTTTGGCAGTTTCTACTCTCCTGGAAAACTGTTCGGGTTTGGTGCGATTTTCCCACGTGCACTGTTGAGCTGCACGCGGCATTCCTTCACCCCTCGGAGCCGCCGCCCGATGGTTCAGCACCCCCGGCCCTGAGCCCCGGCCCCGGGCTCCCGGCCCCTCTGAGAAGCCACCTGCTGGCCTCACACTGCAGCCGGCGAGCCGGGCGCCGGGGAGGTAAGGCCCTGTGGCCACACTCGGGGGCCTGATGTAGGGACAGGCAGAGAGGAAGAGAAGCCTGCAGGGCTGCCTGTGCCAAGCGCCCCGCGTTTTCTCAGGCAGGAACGGAAGCCAGGGCTGGCTGGGAGATGACATGATGACAGCCTGGAGGCAGGTGGCGCCAGCCCTGGGGCCACATGGGCCTGCTCCCCGGAGCCAGGGGACCCCAGGAACAGCCTCTTCAGGCCCCGGTGTCCTCATCTCCCTCATGGGGTGAATGTCCCCCACTGCCCCGGGGGGTGTGAGGGTTGGAAGGGGAGACATGGGGCCATGAAAGCTCAGCGAAATGTCTACTTGAGAAGGGTGGACTTCTCTGCTTATAGTTCCACCTCCATGCGCCTGACCTTGAAATACCATAAAGGAGCTTATACAGGTGTATTCCCCGTAGCGTAATTCACAAGAGCCAAAAGGTAGAGATGGTCGAAAAGTCTATCAACAGATGATTAAAAAAACACAAACCAACAGGGTCCATCCACACAGTGGAGTATTACTTAGCCATAAAGAGGGATGAAGCGCAGACAACGGCTATGATGTGGTGAACCTTGACGACAGCCTGCAGAGTGAAGGAGGCCAGAAGGCTGTGCGTGGATGACTCCACGGGTGTGAAGTGTGTGGAGCTAGCTCACCCCTGGAGGTGGAGACAAAGTGGAGGAGCCATTGTGAGGGGAGTGACTGCCAGTGGGCACAGCATCTCTGTGTGGGGCGATGAGAATGTCTTGGCGTCAGACAGAGGTCACGGCTGCACACTGGAGTGACGGTGTGAAATGCCGCTGAGGTTTTGTTCTAAAAGTGGTTAATATGTTCAACGGCATCGTGTGTGTGTTTTGCCACCATGACAGAAGGAGGGGAGGGGTCGGGGTGTTTTGGGGGACACCCGTCAGTGATGGCTCGGAATGGGTCCCAGCGGCTGTGTGCTCTGCTCTCTGGGACATTTCGGAATGCTCTGCAAGCAGGGATGATGGGCGGCTTAGTCTCTGCAGTGCTGATGGGGCCCGAGTACCCTTTCCCTTCTCCCTAGTGGGAGGGGCAGAACCCAGAGTCAGGGTCTGAGCTGATACGGAGTCCCTGGCTCCTGCCCCCTGGAGCAGGTCACCTGCCAGCTCCTCAGTGCAGGAAGCCAAGCCCTGTGGGCTCCCTGGGGGACCAGCCCTGCTCCTGCAGTTCGTGGGGAAGATGAGGCATATTCTGTGGTTTATCTGTCAGCAGACTTGAGGATCAAAGTGTCCCTAATTATAGTTTGCTGGCAGCCCGTGTCTAGCTCTGGGAGGTTGTCAGGACTGAGAGTCCGCGTGGGGTTCTACTGGGGCCACCTGCAGAGCGCGGCATGGCACGGTGGCAGGGGGACCTGAGGTGCCCTCTTGACTCCCACGGGCACAGGAGGGTTCCAGAGCCAGAGATCCAGGAGTTGGGAGGTGGTTGGGCAGTTCTTGCTAGAACAGCCAGAGCCCCAGCCCCTCAGCGTGGGACATGAAGGCCCTGCGGGCTCAGGGGGACAGAGAGGAAACCGGGGCCCAGGGGCCTGGGGAGGGGCCTAGGCCCTCAGACCAGCAGGAGCGTCTTGATGGAGGGGCCTGCATCTCACACACTCGGGCCTTGGTGTGAGTCTCAGCTGCCTCACCAGCCTCATAAAGAGCTACTGAATTTGAACCACGCCAACAAAAGGAGAGAAGGTTCTGGAGCCAGCACCCAGTATTCCACCCCCAGGTCTGTGGGCGTCAAGGCCCAGTGCCGAGGGTCTGTCCTGGGATGGGGAACAGTTGGGGTGCAGGGACTGTAGGGGCCCAGTGTGGCTAAGTTAAGGTCATGACCCCACCAGCCCAGCAGAGGCACACCAGGGTGCCAAGCCCCATGCCCCCAGCAGATGGCACCCTTGGCCCAGGAAGGGAAGAGGCAGATGGCTGGGCTGCAGGCCTGCACACTGCCCTCTGACCCGGTGTGTTTCTGCACATGTGGGTACCAGGCCACACACAGGCCCAGTCTCAGCTCTCGCAGGGCTGTGGACAAAGCCAACACCCAGGGTCCCCATACAAACTGGGTGTGTTTCCTGCCTTGGAGGGTGGGGAGCCCGGAGGTGATTTAGCCATGTGCTAGCCTGGCAGCCAGAGCCGCGGAGGAGGAGGGCTCAAGCCTTAGGTCGGGTTGGCAGGGTTCTCATCCCTGCTTTGCAGATGAGGAAACTGAGGACCAGAGAGGGTGCAGTGCATTACTTGCCTAAGGTCACACAGCCGGCAGGACTCGACCAGCCAGTTGTGTGTACCTTACAGGGAAGCTGGAAAGAGCCTTCTGCTGTAGCCAAGTGCTTGCTTATGCACTGCTGGAGCACTTCACACAAATCACCTCACTTAATCCCAAGGAGGAAACCGAGGCAGGGGGACCTACGGAAGTGGGCCAGGGGCCTCAGAGCTGGTCCTCGGTGGCCCAGGAAGTCCAGCTCAGACCTCAGCCAGGTCAGCATCATCCAGTTACCCACAGTTTTCTCAGCACCACCTGTGTGCCCCTGCAGTCTGCTTGAGGAGAAAGATGTGAATGAAATCAGCTGCCAGTCACTGAGCAGTTACAGCCCCAGCAGGACCGGGGAGGAGACTGCCCAGTGCCTTGGGGCAGCATCAAAGATGTTTGATCCAGAAAGGCTGGTGGGATCAGGGAAGCCTCTGGAGCATGGCGACCAGAGGCAGTTGGCCCAGAAGGTGCAGAGGAGGGTGGAGAGTGGCCTTCCTGCAGATGTGGTCCAGGGCGGGGGGCGGGGGGCCCAGGCAGCAGCGCGGGCTTCACCCAGCAGCCTCAGGAACGCACTCTCGGGCCCCACCTAGGCCCGGCCCCAGGCTAAGGCTGTTCAGATGAGCCACCGGGGATCCGGTGAGTCCAGGGCAGGGCCTGACCCTCTGCATTTCTAACAGTTCCCCTGAGCCACCGGTGCCTAGAGGAGACCCCGAGTGATCCCGGGACATGGACGCCAGGCCCTCGACTGGGGCGGTGTGTGGTTTCTTTGAGCTGCCACGGCAGGGCTCCCTTCTGCCCAGGGAACCTCAGATCTGTGCCGTCTCTGCGGGCAGGGGCTGTGGGCAGTAAGACAGGCCCTGGGGGCTTTCCTGGCTCCACTCCCAGGAGACAGAGTGGTGGCTACTCTTGCCCTAACTACATGGTCCCATTTAAACCGTACAGCTGCTCCACAAAGAAAGTCCTCCGTAGGTCTCATTTTACAGATGACAAAACTGAGGAGAGAGGTGCCCAGTTCTCTGGGCCAAAGTGCAGGATTTGATCCCAAGCGGGTGAGGGGCTCCCTTGGACTCACCCTCCCCTCGTGGACCCCCTCCCTGACCCAGGCGTGGCAGGTCTCAGCCTGAGACCCTGTCTCCTGGCCGTGGAGCCGGGGACCCGAGTCTGCGGGGCACCTTCTGCCTAAGGCAGGGGCTCTGTGCCGGTTACCCAGCAGCACCTTTTCTGTTTTTATTTGCCCATTTCTCATTAGGGTTTTTTGTTGTTGTTGTTTGTGAAAGGTGACGTGATACTTAAAAATGCAGATTCATTGAAAAAAAAAACAAGCTCACGTGATCCTGGGCTGACCTGTGCTTCCCCCGTGAGTGTGCATCCCTGGAGGCTGCTCACGCTGTTTCAACGTTTGTCTGTTTGTCTGGCTGCATCAGGTCTTGGTTGGGCACACCGGGGCTTGGTTGCGTCACGAGGGACTTTTGGTGACGGCGTGCGGGCTTCCCTCTAGCTGTGGCTCTTGGGCTCAGTTGTTGTGGCACATGGGCTTAGTTGCCCCCACGCTATGTGGGATCTTAGTTCCCGGACCAGAGATCGAACCTGTGCCCCTGCCTCGGAAGGTGGATTCCTGACCACTGGACCGCCAGGGAAGTCTCTTGTTATTGTCTTTTCACCTCAAATGTTTTGGGCGTATATGTTTACGCCCAGCTTTTTAAAGTGCAAATGAGATGAGGTTCTGTGGTGTGGAAGAGAGGCTTTGGGGGTCTGGTTCGTTCCTCCAGCTCAGGTGTGGAGCTGGGAGAATAGGAGACAAGCCGGGAGGGAGGAAGCTCCAGATCTGAGGCCCTGGGGCGAGCGGTACCTGTGTTTTCCCATTCCCAGGCGTGATACTCGTCTGCCAAGCCTGCCGTGAATCCCTCAGGAGGAAGCTCCCAACCTTGGTGCCTCCGCCTCCCCCCCCCCACCCCCCCCCCTGTAACCGGCGTCACACCCCTCTCCCTTCCTGCTCCTTGGGGTGGGTGGGGAGAAGATGGGCCCCCGTATCTGATCACCTGTGAGTCCCCCAGTAGCTGGGCCGGAGCTGCAGATTCCAAACCCCAGCTTCTCTTGTCCTCACTCAAATCCCTGAGACTCTGACTCTCCCCAGAGTTAGGGTCTGAATTTTGGGAGAAGCCCACCTCTCAATGGAAGGAACGTCATCTCAGAGCACACAGGGGCCTTTAATCTGGTGCATCACTAGCCAGGGAGACAGCCGTTCATTGAGTTAAAGTGAGTGACTCCAGGAATTCCCGGTGGGATACTTAATTCTTTGCACCGCCAGAGTTGAGGGAGGAAAACTGAACCCCACTTGGGGCCCCAGAAGTGCTCCCTTTCGCCCAGGGCTGCTGAAGTCAGCACTTTTGTTGGCAGTTTTCCCAGAACTGGAAGGTCTGCAGCTCTCATTCCAGAGCTGGTGTCATTTAGGAGCAGACGAGCTGGCCCTTGGGGACCCAGCTTCTCTGCAGGTGGAGCCTGAGGTGTGTAGGGCGGGGAGCTTGGGGCCAGGAGTGAGGCGGGTGTGGGGAGCGTGCCCCCAGATCCTGCTTCTGTCTGCCAGTGACCTCGACAAAGTGCCTCACTGGTCCTGGATGTGAATCCTCTGCCCAAGATGCCTCCCAGCACCACAGTCTCTGATTCCAGCCATGGTGGTCGTCTCCCGGCTGAGATCGCTGGGGCCCACGACCTCTTTTATTTGGGGGCCTCTGCCCCACATCATTCCTGCAAACTATTATTATCATTTTCCAAAACATCACCCTTCCTTCTGTGTATTTGCATAAATGCCTTTCCTTTTTCAAAGCCCTCTGAGGACACTGTTTTGTGTTATCATATATGGTTTCTTAGAAAAACAAGGCAGAGAGAGGCAGAAAGCCTGGGACAAGGCGCTATCCCACGGCCGAGCTGGTGTGGCCGAGGTTGACGTCCCAGGGCGGAACCAGCGCCAGTTCCACCCTGCCCACCCTGGCTGGGTGTGCTCCAGCAGCCCGCCAGGTGAGCGCTCATCTGGGAAGGGCCAAACCAGGTGGAAGAGCCGGGCTCGGTGCCCTTGCTGTGCTCGCGGCTCTGGTTGCCATGGGGAAGTGTGGGGAAAATGGGCCTCCCTGCCCTAACGTTCCTTAAGGACACATCCAGGACAAGGTGAGGCAGCAGGCGGCCCCTCTTCCCACCGAAGCACCACTGAGCTTTAGAGCTGCAGGGGTCAGTGCTGGGCCTCGAGGGGGCCCTCCAGGTCCTGGAGATGCAGCTGGGCCACGAACTTTTGACAGAAGGCAAGTGATGGCTTCTTTCTGGAACAGCACTTGGGACGACACTCACCCCCAAGCTGGCCACGGAGCAGCTCAAAGCATCCCCAGCCACGAGTTAATTAACCCTCCCAGCACCTCTCTAAAGGAGATAATTATTACTCATATCCCCTCCGTAGGTGGTTAAACCCAGGCCCATAGGGGTTGAGCGAGTGTATTAAATGCCCCATAGAGAAGTTACTCTGCATCAGAGCTTAATCTAACCTGCCTCTTAATTAGTCGGGGCGATTAGTTTCCAGCTACTTTCAAAGACTCCAGTTTTGGTTTTTTTTTTTCTTCTTCTTTTTCTTCTAAAAACCATATGCAATGCTCCAGAAAAAGAAAACCCCAGAAGAACATAAATCTCAAACTGTGTCCAACTTGGTCTCTGTGGGCAGAGCTGAGGGGAATGGATGCGGGGGCCGGGGTAGTTCTACCCCAAAGGCTCTGCTTCTTAGGTGAATCGGCCCTTCCCAGCTGATGGGTGATGTCTTTATGGGATAGGTGGGGAGGGCGGCAAGAGATTAGAATTCCTTCTAAGCCTTGCTGCCATGCTCCTGCTTTCAGAAGATCTAGAAGCAGTGCTGGAGATTCAGGCGTCTGCAGGGCACAGCCCCCATGACGTGTAGGGTTAATCGACCAGAAGGCTCAGGGCCCTGGGTTCAGCCACCCTACCTGCAGATCGCTGGCTTCCTTTGGGGCCTCAGGGCTGACATTTACCCGACCGAGGTCTTGGGGGGCCCCCACGGTGCTGGGAGGGACTTCCAGGGCCATCCTCTGGCTCATGCCTTTTCATTCCCAGCAACCTCCCTCCTGCAGGGGTTGACTCATTTTAGAGCCTTCCTTCCTCCAGACTTGTGAAAGTTGCTTTTACCAAAAGCCTGTTCCAGAGTTCTCAGATCTTTGGGGGAGACCTCAGGGGCGGGTATGGAATCAGTGAGGGCTGCATATTCCAGACTGCTGGGAGGGGAGAGTTTGGTGATGAGGATGCTGAGCCCGCAAAAGAATGGGATTTGCTCGAGGGCGTTGGGGGGACCCCAAAGGCTCTTTGTTTTTCCCAGGAGGATTTTATCGTGAATATGACTTACCTTCTTTCTGTCCATGATTTTGTATGTTTTCTATAACCAGGTTTCTTAAGTCCAGATTCACCTTTATTGCCTACTGCACGGCTTTGTTTCCTGGCTAACTTGTGGAATTCAGTGCTTTATTACTAGTTCCTAATGCTGTATAACCAGTCACCCCTAAACCTAGTGGCCTAAATCCACAATGAGCGTTGACTGTCTCTCCTGTTTTTTATGGACTGGGGAGCCACTTCGGCATTGGCTTGACCCGGTGGTTCTAGCTCGGGGGTTTCTCGAGACATTGGCAGGGGCTGGAATCAGCGGGCAGAACTGGCCCAGGGTGGGAGGCTTCTCTTCCAAGGAGAGCCCTCGCATGGCAGGAGCTGGGCCCTGTCTGTGTGGGGCATCTCTCCACGGGCCTGAGTGAGGGACCTTGCAACCTGGCAGCTGGACCCCCAGTCGGGTGGAAGGACTAAAACGTTGGCTGTCCTAGCCCCAGGAGTCGTGCCCTGTCCCTTGCACCGTTATTTCACTGGCCACTCAGGTTGCTGCCCTTGGTTCACTGCCCTCCAACAGCCCCATCCGTGCTCTGTCCTCACCAAGTGCTGAATTGGCAGAAGCTGGAAATAGCCTGCGGGGATGGGGTGGGGCTGTGGAAGCTGGAGAAGAGTGGGTGCCAGCCCAGGGCGCCCGGAGCCACCTGGCCTCGCGGGCTCGCAGCGGGGTCCGCGGCCGCAGCCCGGTCGTGGACGCTCTTCTCTGGAGCCCAGGGGCCTCGCGAAGCCCGCGGCCCTCACGTGCTCAGACTGGGCCGAGCCGGCAGCCGGGGGCCCAGAGGGATCCGGACTATACCCGCCGCGGTGGCCCGGGTGGAGAGAGCCGGTGTGAGTCCGCAGGCGCCCTCCCCGGGTGAACCGCGGAACTGCAGCAGGCAGGCTTCCACTGCACGGTCGGGCCTGGGAGTGGGCCCGGGAAGGACGCTGGACCAAGAGAGAAAAGAACCCTTGCAGCTGTTTTCCTGCCGCTGGGCCTGTTCGCAGGGCCTCCCAAGTGTATCAGCTCGTGTAACCCTCAGACAAGCCCTGGGGAGTCGGACTGCTGTTATCCCCCTTGTAGAGATAAGGAAACCGAGGCCCAGAGAAGGGAAGTCCCTTGCCTAAGGCCACACAACTGGGACAGGATGGAGCTGGCATTTGAACCTGAGCAATCTGGGCTTCAGTGTTCTTTGGAAGGACTGATGCTAAAGCTGAAACTCCAATACTTTGGCCACCTCATACGAAGAGTTGACTCATTGGAAAAGACCCTGATGCTGGGAGGGATTGGGGGCAGGAGGAGAAGAGGATGACAGAGGATGAGATGGCTGGATGGCATCACCGACTCGATGGACATGAGTTTGGGTGAACTCCGGGAGTTGGTGATGGACAGGGAGGCCTGGCGTGCTGCAATTCATGGGGTCACAAAGAGTCGGACACGACTGAGCGACTGAACTGAACTGAATCTGGGCTTCTTTCCCTGGCTCAGTTGGTAAAGAATCCGCCTGCGATGCAGGAAACCTGGGTTCAATTCCTGGGTCGGGAAGATCCCTTGGAGAAGGAAATGGCAACCCACTCCAGAGTTCTGCCCTGGAGAATCCCATGGACAGAGCAGCCTGGTGGGCTTCAGTCCATGAGGTTGCAAAGAGTTGGACACGACTTAATGACTAAACCACCATAATCTGGCCCCAGAGCTCCTACCCTGATTCCTGCTACCCGGATGCCTCCTGCTGCCTGGGCGCCCCTGGGCCTGTGCCTCTGCCCGTCGGAGCCTCGGTTTCCCAATGTGAGTGGCACGGAGTTGGGGGCAGGGCAGGACCGCACGGGCTCCACGCCCTCTCCTGCCGCTCCATGTGTGCCCGCGGCCGCGGCTCCCTCCCTAGCGCATGGCTGCCCGCTGGCCCTCAGAAACACGCGGTTCTGCTTTCAAGATGCCCCCGGCCCCGGAGAAGGTCAGGAGGCCGGGAGAATTGAGAGTTCGCCCGACGGGGGTGTGCTTCCGCTGTCACTGCGGGATGAGCCTGGGCATGCGATCACAGCGTGTGCGGCGCGGGGACAAAGAACGTGACACAGAGGGTGATCAGACAGGGAGGAGGCAGGCAGCGTCGCTTACATCCACTCTCCTCCGAGCTCGTGGGGGAGGCGGCCTGTGAGACCTGCCCCCCTGGCCCTTCCCTCTGTTCCTGCCCTGACATCCGACCTCCAAGCAGCACAGCCTCTCCGGCCCCCAGGACTTTGTGATTCCAGCACACGGCCCTGGGTTTTTCATGTCCACCAATTAAGGGATTTGCTGGGTTGAGGCTTCTCAGGAACTCCATACAGATGTTGTGTTGGAGCCAGTGAGGGGGTGGTGAGAGCCACTCACTGGGTATTAATTGCCTGCTGCTGGGGAGCTGTGGCCCATGGCCTGTCAGGATCATTGGAACGTGGTGGCCCAGGACTAATAACGGGCAGGCTGGCTGATACCTGGGGCGTGGTGGGTGGGGGCGGGGGCTGGCCTGTGCCACCAGCATGCAGAGAGGTACCTGCTTGTAACTGGATGTGGACTGCTCGCTGGCCACAAGCAGACATCAGGAAGGCTGCACCTCCCCCGTATCTGGGCTCCTCTTTGTATCAGATGTGCAACAACAGGCCAGAATTTGAATCAGAAAATCAGCGACTATAGAGGGGATGATAGAAACAGCAAAAGGCCATTTGCAGATAGCACAGTCGTCATTGTTTCAGGCAGAAATCATCAACAGATGCGGAAATCAGTGGGCAGAATGGTGATGAACAACAAGAGGTGTGCCTCGTCTTAATGTATCTCTCCCCGAGATCTGTCGTGATTGGGAAGATGAGGGTGGTCCGTGCTACCGTCACGGGGGTGGGACAGATGACCTCAGGGGCCTCCGGATATCAGATGCCGAGAAGGACACAGCATCCCTGCTGAGCTGTTCCTGCTAAAAATGGCCTGTTTGGTAAAGTAAGGAGAGTGGGTGTTTCTTGGGGCTTGGACCAGCCCCTCCACAGTCAGTAATGCTCGACGTGGTCTGTGCACCAGGGGCAGCCCACTCCGCAGAGCATGCAAGGAAGGCAGAGTTTCAAGCCCTGCCCCCAACTTGGAGCAGAACCTGCACTTTGGTGGGACCCCCCGCTCCCTGCCAGGCACGCTACGTGCACCGTGAAGGCTGCAGACGGCTCCCTCAAGAGCTCGAATGCACCTCCCAGCTCTGAGGGTACGGTTTCCATCCAGTCAGTTTCGGCATCCCAGGGAGCCCTGAAGGAAGCCAGAACTTGGCGGCAGGACCCTGGCAGATAGGAGGGAGCCAGTGGGGATGTTGAGGCGGGTGACCTGGGAGCCGCTGGTTCCCTGGACGTTGGCGCAGAAGAGGTGGGGTCCTGGCACGTGAGGCCGGAGATGGCCCCTCCTCTCCGGTGCCCGCTTGTGCTGAGCTGCTGAACTGACGTCCCTCTCGAGCAGGAGGGGGTCAGTGGACCCTGCCTTGGAGATCGCGCATGGCCAAGGGCCCATCCCCCACTCCGGTCGCGGGGACGCCGTGGTCACTCGCTGTTTCCGAGGGAGAGTTCAGGAGGGTCAGTCCACGTGCTGGCTCCAGCACCGGCGTCTCAGCCAAGTGACTCACTGGAAACGGGAACATCTATTTGAGGGAATGTGTGACCACACAGCTCTGGAAAATCAAACGGGGGTGTCTGTGCCTGGTGGTCTGCCCCGAACATTGCTGCCGTCGCCACCTGGGTGAATCCGGGACTTGGCATGCCAGGGTGGCTGTTCATAAGGTGGGCTTCCAAGTGCTCTCACGCTGGGAGACGTCCATCCTGACAATAGATCATTGTCGAGAGCCTGGCCCGGAAGGCGGGGTCCTGTTAGAATAAATTAGGAGCAGGCACGTCTGAGCTATAATCATCACCACGAGGAGCTCTCCTGCTCGCCAAAAACTGTTTGGCGCTGCAGTGGACGCATCTATTAGTCCAGGCCCCGACAGCTTCAGATTGGATTGTGTGTGGGCTGTCTTTTCTTTTTTTTTTTTTTTTGTGGAAAGATGAAAGATTGGGGGCTATTGGAACATCTGTTCTGCCATCACTTGGGAAGTTTCAAGTCAGGCGAGTTTGTATTATTAGCCAGAGTGGGACATTTTATTCCCTGCACAGGGAATTCAAAAAGGAGAAACAGAAAAAGGTCAGAGCAGCGCACGGGTGATTTCCTTGTCCCCTGTCCTGGGGCCTCGGGTCTCCCGGGGCCTGGGGCTTTATAGGAACCGGCTCTACTTCAAGACAAGCTATCACGAAACGTGCGTCCTCCCTGGGAAGGGCGAGGGTCTGTAGGCTCCAGGAGGTCACCCGGGTGCCATCGGGGGCGGCGCCTGCCTTGCCTCGGCTGCACGCACAGCTCTCAATGCCGCCTCTGTCCACCCCCCCTCCGCTGCCCAGCGTCTCGGGGGGCTGGGACAGCAGATGAGGGTTCGGCGGTGTCACCGAGAACGCTGGCTCGTGCGAGGGACCAGCTGGAGGCAGGCGCTGGGGTCTGTTCGAGACAGATGGCTCTGTCAGATTTGGCTCCCGGAAATTGTGCAAGACACGCTGCACTTGGCGGGCCTGCAGAGGCCTGGGCTCCAGGGTGGCCTCGGTGCCGGCTCCATGTGGCCCGCCCGCCCCCCGTGCCACCCATGCCAGTGTTACAGGAGGACCTGTTGGGGGCCAGGGAGCTGACCGACCGCTGCGACCTCACAGCGACTCCCGGGCCGTCCCTGATCTGCCCACACCCCAGCCCCAGCCTCCTTGCCTCTTCTCACTCACTCCTGTCCGGCCCGGCTCCCCTGCTTGCTGTTGCTGGTGGAGCCAGCCGGGTCGCTGCCCCGGGGCCTTTGCGTGTGCAGTTCCTTCTGCCCGAAATCCCGTTCGTCCTGGCAGACACGTGCCTGGCACTTTCACTTCCTCCTGGGGCCCCTCCTGTTGTTACTTCCAGCAGCCACTGATCTAAATTCTAGCCCCAGCCCCGCAACTCCTCTCCCGCCTCCTCAGCTTTACTCTCCTCCACGTGTGTCCCTGACATACTGTCGTACTTACTTGGTGTCTGTGTCCCCCAGGGCCACCTAAACCTAAAGAACTAAGCTCCGTTGGCCCCGAGACGGCCTGGTTTGCTCATGCATGGCTGTGTGCGTGCTGCCAAGGTCAGTGCCTGGCACACAGTAGGTACTTAATAAATACTTGTGGATGGAAGAAGTGAAGATCAGTGAGAAAGAATCACTACTACCCTTGTCTCTCCACTTCTTGATGTTAAAAAAAATAATAATAATGAAACACTGACTCTGCACTCACTGGAGAATATCAGAACCAGGGCTCAGGGCAGGAACCTCACAGACGACAGAGACAAGTGGGCAGGCGGGTAGGCCCAGAGCACAGGGGTGACCCGCCTGGGGCCACGGTCAGCACCCGTGCGCCCAGCTCGCCGCCTCAGCCACCGGGCAAGGACATGGCCAGCCTCAGCATCTGCAGCACATCAACCTCGGCCTGGGAACCCGACACGGTTCCAGCAGGTTCTGATCCTAAGGGGCCCCTTGTCTGGAGGCGGACACCACTTGGAACAGAGGAAGTGAGGAAGTCGGGACTCAGTCTGCCCCTCTGAGGAGGAGCCAGTGAACCTGGCGCAAATGAGGTTGTGATGCCATGTGTGGCAAAGCCAAGAGACAAGTGTCATGTAATGAGGCTCCTTCTCGGATGTGACCCCAAACCCAGCCCCCAGGGCAGGACCCCCAGGAGGAAGTGCAGAAAGGGTTTGGGTGAGGCACCCAGAGGACAGACTCTGAGAGCTTCTTCCCGAGTCTCCCAGACGCCATCTCCTCCGAAGGGCTTTCTCATCTCTGCAAGGCCCCGAGAGGCTGCGAGTTTGCCTGCGGTCACCCTGGGTTCGAGTCCACGTGCGCTGCAGTAGCCGGGGGCCCTGTAGGGGCCACGGAGAGTGGCTGTGTCGTCCCTGTTGGTTGTGGCAGCCTCACCTGTCCAGCCTTCGTGTTAGGTCTCTTGTCTGATCCTGGCAATGGGAGAACTCAGAAGTGGGCACCCACGGTTATCCCTGCTGCTGGCTGGCATTTTCTGAGCACTGGGTCAGGGTCAGTTAGCACTGTTACTAATACCTTGCGAGGATTGTCTCATATCTAGTTCCTCATGCATTGTTGGAGGTAGAGACCATTACTGTCGCCGGGATGCAGAAGGGTGATTGAGGCCCAGAGAGGGCAGGTAATTTGCCCAAAGTCACTCAGCTAGGAAGTGATAAACCAGGATTCAAACCATGGCAGCCTGACCCCCAGGACACGTCTAACCACGAGGGCTAAATGCACCCACAGGGCCGCCTAGCACCTGCTGCCACTTCCGGACCAGTGTTGGGAGGGCAGGGCAGGCTTTCCCCCAACAGGCCCACAAGGCCTTGCTCAAAGCGTCTTTGGAGCCTGCTCCTGGCCTCTCAGCAGCCCCTGTGCAAAACAAAGCCAGCAGTGTGGGAGGGGCCCTGGGAGGGAGCCCAGCCCCCCTACTCCGCCCCGCTGCCCAGCTGGCCCAGCTGGTCCCTCAGGACGAGCCGTGACAGCTGCTGGGGGATTTGCATGGGTAAGGGCCAGAGGGGTTAGGTGCGCTGAGCAGGTCCCCGGGGCGCCTGTCCATCAGATGGGCCCTCCTACATATGTGTGTGCATGTGCACGCATGAAGCTCAGGGCAGCTCATTCCTAGCCCCAAAGGGTCACTTGGCAGGCGAGGCCCGAGCAGACCCCTCTTTCATGGCCCTCCCAAGACGTCACGGACAAATAACTGTGCCTCTGAACATTCAAAACTGAAGCCAGCCTGGGCCCTGGGCTCCTGTCAGGCAGCTGCAGCCTCCATGACCCTTCACTGGTGGGGCATGGGCAGGAAGGAGGTGAGAGCAAGCTGCCGGCTGAGACCCGGGAGGCGGGAAGCGGAAGAGGCACTGTGCAGGGTTGGCAGTGGGCCTGGGGGCATGAGGGGCCACCTCTCCTGGCCCGCCCTCCATCCACATGGGCCAGGGGCTGGGCAAGCTGTGGGGACCCTGGGTGCTCAGCGAGAACCGACATCGCCTGGTGCCCCTGCCAGGCTGCTGCCTGAACCTAGGAGATGGGGGTCAGGCCACGGTGTCACTGGGGTAAGGTTTAGCTATTTATGCATCCTTAGTTTCCTCATCTGTAAAATGGGAGGTTTCTTGGTCTTTGTGAAAGTGCTGAGCACTTGGCCTGATGTTATCAAAATGCCACCATGACGCTGATGCTGACATGGTGGGTATTTACAAAGGACCAAATTACGTGGTCGAGCCTTGTGTGCTGGTCGGGAGGCCAGCTGACGTCTGTCTGCAGGGGCTGCCCAGAGGGGTGGCCTGGTGACATTCAGACTACGGGCAGGGGCCGTTGTCTTCTGGACTGATTGATTCTAGCCCCAAAAGGCTGTGAGTGAGAAGAAAAACTGCTCAGCCTCACAGGCTCTGTCCCCTGGCCCAGCTGGAACCATGCCTGTGCGGCTCCCATGTTTCAGGGGCTGGAGAAAGGGGGTTTGGGAGAGGGAGAGGCAACTGGAGACCCCAGGGGCCTGGACGGCTAAGGGCTGTTTGCGGGCAAAGATCTCTGGTCTCCAGGGAGGAGCCCGAGGGCCTTGTTGCCAAGTGGAAAGTAACCGTGGGCAGCGGGGAGCCTCTGTGGGTTTGGGGTGAGGGGCACCTCAAAGCCAGGGCCTGCTGGTCTCCCTGGGGACGGGGGCTGAGTCATCATTGAGAGCCATCCAGGTCTCTGGCACTGCATCCCAGGGGGCTGTGGAGGGAGTGTAGACCCCCTGCTCCCAGCTGAGACCCCTCTTCCCTGAAGGCTGGGCCCCATAGCCCCAGAGCAAGCCGCCTGGACTCTCCCTCCAGCAAAGATTTTCAGTGACGTGGCTGAGCACCCCCCTTCCTCTTCCTCCTTTGCTGGCGTTTCATCTCCCTCTTGCGTGTCCTCACAGGCGGAGGTTTTGGAGACAGGGCCAGGAGCGGGATCCAGGGTGCAGAATTCCAGAAGCCTGAACCCCCTGCCGCCGGCTGAGGGTGGGTCTGGGTCCAGACGGCCCCTTGTGGGGAAGGAGGCATTCCTTTCCCTCCCTGAAGGGCTGGCTGCTTAACCTTTCCCTTGATTCAGAAGTTTGGATGCCAGCTGCTGGACAGCTGAAATCTTTCCTTAGAGAGGTCAGTCATGTCACACCTGAGGCACCTGTCCTGCCCTTGGGCCCAGCTCATCCTGGCCAGCTGGCCTCCTGCGCTCCCAGGGCTGTCCTCTGATCACTCGGCCTTGTCCACATTGCTCCCGTGGCCTGGCCCCTCGACCAGGAGCGCTCAGGCCTTCAGGGATCCTGCCCTGAGGCTTCAGCATAATTGCATGCTGCTTTACATTGTTAGCTGAAACACAAGTGGGTCTGTTTCCTGGACCTCGATGTTAGGCCTTGAGAGATCTGTCATCCCTGGGGCTCCCATGTGCAGTTGGGCAGGTTCCACACTGCACAAGGAAACCCAGCCTGCACACCACTCCCTGAGTCATGAATCCTGGAGCAAGAGGAAACCTTTTCCTAAAGTAAACCTCTAATTTACACCTTGCTCCTCTTTTGGTAGTGATCTGTGACGTTAACCAGCTCTGCAAACAGCCTTGTGGGGGTTGAGACAGACAGAGAAGAAGGACTCTGCAGGCCATCCTTTAGTTTCTGCGTTACTTGGTTTTGCCCAGAGACTGACAGGGCCCAGGTCCTGTACTTCTTTGCCCCTCCCGCAGCCACCGCCCGCTCACACAGTCCCCCAGGAGTGGCCGCTCGAAGGGTCTGCCTAGTGCTCCAGGGCAGATGAGCAGGGAGGCGTTTCTCCACCATCAAAGCCACGTGTGCCGGCCGGAGCAGGGCTGCTGGCCCCCGACAGTCACAGAGCAGCAGCAGACCCTGACACGGCCCTGACGGCACGGGGTCTGGGATCCCGAGGCAGCACAAGCCCAGCGCGGCAGCCACTCTGCAGAAGGGCGCCTTTGTGCCTGTCTGGTTCTGGCTGTATTTTTTTTCCTTCCCGAGGCAATGAAGCGACGTGTTCTGGATTATTCCCTTCCTTCCCTGCCCTGGGGGAGGTTGCCACACTTCCCGCCTCCTCCTCCTCCTCGGCCCTGTGCTCCTGGGCGTTCTGGGGTGTTGAATGGAGGTCTGTCTGCCCTGGTAGGGTGGACATGCCCACGAGGCTCAGGGCCTTGGCGTGGACACAGTGTGTGGCCTCTGCCCAGCAGGCAGGAGGGCCTCACCCCAGCCCCTCTTCCCCTGCCAGCCCCAGCTTCTGACCAAGCCTCTGACCACAGGGAGACCCTCCGCATACCGTCCTCACTCTGCAGGAGGCTAGGGGCACAGGTCCGGCCTGGCCAAGTCGTCCAGTGGCGAGAGGCCGCCTCCCAGGCCTCTCTGTGGGGTCAGCAAACCCCTGGCCGGGCTGTGCCCTCCTCCCTTCTAAGCACAGAACACTGCCCTTGTCACTCTTACCACAAAAGGCCCTTATTCCCCTCCATCTTTTATTAGTGCTGGCTTTGCATTGACTGGGTCAGGCTTAGACAGAAATACTGCAGCCCTGCCCTTGACCCTCGGCGCCCAGTAAGGAGGCAGACGGCTAAACAGAAGAACCAGCGTCAGCCTGGGAGGGACCACATCCCACATCTGCGGCTCCTCGCTGTGCATCTTTGGGTGAATCGCTTAACCTGTCTGTGCTGTGACGTCTTCTCTGTGGAACGGGGCTAATAACGGATGTCACTTCTCTTCTGAAGAATGATTATGTGTGGGTGTGTGTGCAGGTTAAGCTGTTTCATTTTTGATCAGTTTTACTGAGATATAATTTATATACAATAAAACCTGTGAGTTTTAAGTGCCAAATACAGTGAGTTCTGACAAATGTATGTAGTCACGTAGCCACTGTCATAGTCATCACACAGACTGTCTCCATCACACCGGAGAGTTCTGTGTGCCCCTTCGTGGTCAGTCCCCTGTCCCTACCCTACCCCTCGCAGCCGCTAGTCTGTTCACTTTCATCAGCTGGGCCTTTTCTCTTAGCTATTGGGCAAGTTACAGACCTGCTTTAGTGTCCTGGGACAGGTGTAACAAATGCCTACGGACTCGGCGGCCTCAATCAACAGAGAGATCTTCTCTCAAGTTCCAGAGGCAGAGGTCTGAGGTCAGGGTGTCGACGGGGCTGGGTCCTGCTGTAGTAGGCTTGGGGTGAACCACTGTTCGTGTGTTTGTAAATTCCTTAAAATTTCATTCCAGCCGGGCTGCCGTGACAGTTTTCATTCCATTCATTCCTTACTGCCTAACGGGTTGCCCCAGTCACAAATTGGCCCGTCACCTTTGAAGTTTACGTTCCCTCTCGCCCCTCTGTCACGGGGCTCCCTCATCACCTGCCGGGCTCATTGTGGGGGACCCTGTGAACTCGGGAGCTAAGTGGACTGACTCCACCCCAAAATGTGAGGATGAAGACGGGAAACGGGCCTGCCTATGCAGAGCTCAGTGGAAGGCCCGCCTTCTCGGAGGACGGGTCGGGCCGGGTCACTACTGTGAAAGCTTGGCTCTACTGGTCCAGTTCCGAGGCTGCCCTACTCTCCGCCAGCCACCAGGATCCTGTTGGAAAGAGCAGGTTCCGACTCCACGGGCCAGGGAGGGCCTGAGACCCTGTACACCCACGGAGCTCCGCTGGTTTGTGGAGAGCCCTCTGAGGCCCCCAGACCCGTCCAGCCAGCCGCCTCCTCTGCCAGATGACTACAAGAGGCAGACACGACACCTTCAAGAAGAAACTTGATCTTCAGCCCTCTCCGGCCCGGCAAGGGCATCACCCACCCAGTGACCCTCCCCGGCATGTCCTGTTTCCTGGCCACTCACCCCGCCCCACGACCAGCCCCTCACCAGCCTGCTGGGGTGATTCCAGATTCTTCCTGGCTCCATCCTCCACTCCCCACCTCCACGCAGCTGTGGTTTCGGCTGCACCTGCAGACGGACTCAGGGGAGACGGCCGAATCTCGGCCAGAACACTTGCAGGCAAGATGTCACCCAAGATGGCCTGATATTTCCAGCCAGGCAGGAGGAGGAGGCCCATTTCCACCCCAGATAGACTGTCCTTCGGGTGGGGGGCCGCGAGTAGCAGCCCCTGGGTGTTCTGGGGTGCCCCATCCCCGCTGAAGGTGGGCAGGTGTGCCCAAGGACAGGGAGGCAGGTGGACTGGCCCCTGCATTTTCACCTGGCTGTTGCCAAGGGGGAGGGGAAGGGGGTGAAGTTCCACCTGCCCAAGTGTCCCCAGCTTGAGCCCACAGGTCCCTGGGGGGCTTGTGGAGGTGCTGTAACTGCAGGTCCCACATGGGGGCTCCCAGAGCTCGGCCAGGTCTTCCCAGGTTCCCTCCACGTGGGTATGGAAAGGGGTGAGCAGGCGCCCAGCTCCTTGCTTTAGCACAACGACGTCAACATCCCTTAAGCCGCAGGTGAGGGAAGTTTCTATCCCTGCTGTTTTCTCTTTTTGGCGGTACCGCACAGCTTATGGAAACTTAGTTCCCAGACAAGGGGTTGAACCTGCGCCCTTGGCCGTGGAAGTGTGGGGGTCTTAACCGCTGGACTGCTGGGGAAGTCTTTCTTGTTCTTAATGAGTTTCACATAGTGCTCTCTAGTTCCTGCGATCCACGTCGCTTCTCAGAAGTCTAAGAAGAAAGGCCTCCCTGGCCCACAAGATTGTGTGGTTTTATCGTTGCACTGTGGCTGGGTCAGACCTCAGCAGTGCCCCAGCGTCTGCCGGGCCAGGCCTGCTGCTCTCGTGGACCTGAGGGCTCCTGGTGCTCAGAGGATGGGCTGGAGGGTCTGGGATGCAAGGCTGGCCCTGGGAGCCCCTGGGGGTGGACTGTGGCCCCTGTGGTCCTAGGAGGTGAGGCTGTGGGGGTGGGGGGTTCAAGGTTGGACTTGAGTGGGACCTGGCCCCACGGTGGGGCCAGGACACAGTGACGTAAACCAGCAGCCCCCGTGGGAGGAGCAGAGGCCCCGTTGGACTGGAAGCGTCCTGGTGGTTGGCGTTGATTCTGTAGGTGGCAGGCAGCAGTGACCGCTTTTGACAGGCAAGTGACACCAGGGGAATTCTCCCCTAGGACGCTTCTCGGTGGCTTGCAGGGGTCCACCCCGGGCTGGTATTTAACAGGCAGCCTCCGCCTCTGCTCTGTCCTTCCACCTTGCAGACCTGCCGGGACACAGGGGAGAGGCTGGGAGGGGCGGAATCTGGACCAGGGTGGCCGATCCCAGGGCCATGCGTGCCTTGGTCCCTGCCTGCCCTTTGGGGAGAGGGGCCTCCTTAGGGCACCCCCACTCTTGCGCTCAGCTGACCAGCGACTCCGTTCTATCTCAGCAGCTCAAGATGAGCCCCCAGCCCGGGCACTATCTTCTGTGGCTGCTTAAAAAATGACTGGTGGCTAAAACCATGCATGCACATTTATTCTCTTACAGTCTGTAAGTCCGACACGGGTCTTGTGGGGCTAAAACCAAAGCGTTGGCACAGCCAGTTCCTTTCTGGAGGGAGAGTCTGTTTCCTGGTCTTTTCCAGCCTTGGGAGGAGCCCACGCTCCTTGGCTGTGGTCCCTTCCTTCTTCATAGCAGCAGCATTGCGTGGCTTTGACCTGCTTCCACTCATCATGACTGGGGACCACCTGGATAACCGAGGATCCTCTTCCAGCTCAAGACCCTTAACTTTGTCACCCCCGTGAAGTCCCTTGAGTTACATCAGGTCATGTGTTTACAGGTTCTGGTGATTAGGGTGGACTTGTCTTTGAGGGCCACTGCTGTGCCTGCCACACCCTGGGTGACCAGTTGGCCAGCAGGTGGAGGCCAGCAACGGGGGGCGGGGGGCAGGAGAGACAGCAGAGCGCAGGGCCCAGCCCTGGGCGAGCATGTTTCCACTTCTCAAGGTCAGCCAGCCCAAAGACAGCCTTTCTTTGCAGCCCTTTGCAGCCAGCCTGGGCAGTGGGACCCCTCTGTGAATGAAGGCCCCCCCAAATTTCAGGAAGTCACTTGGTTGGGGAGCCTCTTTCCAGTGTTGTCCTTGGAGTCAAGAACACCCCCTTTGGCTGGTTGATGTCCTTGGTCCATGAGAGTGGCCTCTGGGAGGGACCTCTCTTTGTCTAGCCCTGACAGAAGAGCTCTCATATTAATTAAAAGGCGCAAGCCCAGTTACTGTCATGGCTAGGACACGGACGCTTGGTTGTCGATGGCATAGAATTTGTGGAGTGGTTCAGAGGGGGTCTACGTATTTGTGTACATGGTGTTGGACAGTTTTCCTTCTTGGCCAGCAAAGCCCCTCGCTCCAGCCACCTGTGGTTGTGGACACCCCTCCTCTGTCTGTCTGTCTGTCTTCCTGACATTCTGCAGCCCTGTCTCCCAGCCTGCCATGGGGCATGGTCTTCTAGGTGGCAAATTTGTTCAGTAAACATCGTATATCACGATTCCAGTCAAACCTCGTACTGTCTCATCTTCAGGGAGAAAATGCATTTGGGGTTGACCTGGCAAGCCTGGGCTTCCATTGTGACCCAACTGGTAAAGAGTTCCCCTGCAATGAGGGAGACCTGAGTTCAATCCCTGGGTTGGGAAGATCCCTTGGAGAAGGGAAAGGCTACCCACTCCAGTATTCTGGCCTGGAGAATTCCACGGGGTCGCAAAGAGTCAGACACGACTGAGCGATTTTCACTTTACTTGACAAGTCTCGGAAATATGCTGGCCCAGTAGTACCTTGTTGATGGGTTCGGTTCTGAATGTCCTAGGCGCTGAGTCTGGCAGAATTCCTGTGTCTGTTTGCGAAGTGGCCGGTTTTCAGGACAGCAGGCTGGTGGGTGATCACGCTGGAGGCAGGATCCAGGCTTCTGGGTCCACCGAGCAGATAGGGGAAGCTGTGACTTGCCCACGGGTGCAGGGAGCGTGTCCTCAAGCGGACCTGCCTCTGGGCCTCCAGTGAGCTTGCTCTTGTTTTAGGATTCAAGGGCAGCAAGTCCCATTTGAGGCCTCTGCCCCATCCCTTCCTCTGCAGAAATTAACTGTAGACTTGACGATCATGTTTAGTTACTGTGTTACAATAGATACAATAAAAAAACCTGCCATTTTAATCGTTAAGTGGACAGTTCAGTGGCATCACGTACATTCACAGCATTGTACAACCATCACTACTGTCTCCTTCCAGAACTCTTTCATCTTTCCAGACAGAAACTGCACCCCCTCCAGCCAGCCCTGGTACCTCTTGTCCGTCTCTTGTCTTGTGAGCAGGCCTGCTCTGGGTGGGTCCTATAGATGGAATCATCCCCTGCTTGCCTGTTTGTCTGGTGTCTGGCTCACCGTGATGTTTTATGGGTTCGCACCTGCTATAGCTCTGTTGGCGCTTAGCTCCTTTTCGTGGCTGAGTACTGCTCCGCTGTGTGGAGAGACCACAGTTCGTTCATCCACTCAGTGGTTAAGCACAGTATTTTTAGAGCCGTCACTGTGCTTCTGGCTCCCACCTTGGTTCTCACGACAAGCCTGGACTTTAGATCCCAGCCTCACAGGGTTTACAAAGGTGACCAGCTCAGCCCTGACCACCCACCTAGCTTCCCCCTGAGCTGGGATGCCTGGAGAGGGCTTGCACGCCTTGCCCTGCACCCTGAGCCCCCAAGCTGGCCTCCTGCCTGTGTTTGGGGGTGCTGAGGGCCTGGAGGAGACTTGGGCAGGGTGGCAATGTGTCAGCTGGTCCCATGAGCTGGCGCCGCAGGGCTCAGTCACCTCTCTGGCCCCCTCGGGAGTGGGACGGAAGGTTTGGGGGAAAGGGTCCAGCTGCCCTCCCCCCAACCCTTCAGGGGGGTTTCCTTTCCCTGCACCCTCCCACCGCTCAGAATTCTTGCAGTTCCAGCTGCCAGCTCTCTGAAGTGGCACAGAACCTTCCCAAACCCAGAGAGCTGGCGGGGACCCCTCCCCACTTCCCTCTCACCTCACATGGCGCCAGGCCCGCTGCAGGAATGTTTATGGTTAAACCTCCCAAGTCGAGCGACCGTGTTGACTTTATGAGCTGTGTGGGCCCAGCAGAGCGGTGCCCTCTGTGAATGTGTGCTGACAACCCAGGCAGTTGCCAGCAGCGGCCTTTGCTTGGGGGATGCGTGGAATTCCTGGGGGCGCTTGGAGAAGCCCCTGGAATGGGGTGGCCCCTGGGAGAAGGATCCCATGGATGATGAGCGCTTTCCAGAGAATATAGTCACCTCCTAAAAGTCTGTCCTGGAACACACAGGCCTGTCTGCACTCACCTGTACAAGCCCCACACGGGTGGGGGTGGGGGGAGATTGGGGTAGCCCCAGCTGCCCTCAGCACGCACCCGGAAGGGTGTTCACCAAAGTGATGTCAGGGCGCTGATCTCAGACCTGTGCGCTTTGTGGATCCTCCGTGGGGACTGCATCCTGACCCCTGTCTATCCTGCGTTCAGCTCCGTGGCTGTGTCTCATCTCTCTGTGACCTTGGAGCCGGGCCGCACACCCCTGGGTCCTCTCCCAGGGCAGGGCAGAGGGGTCCCCCCACCGGCAGCAGTCCACACGGGCCTACCCTCCCTCCACGTGGCCCAGAGGCCCCGGGTGTCAGACCTGCTGTTTGTCTCACAAAACACACGCTGCGACCTTGCCCCCCACCAGCCTATCACCCCCAGGCCCCAGAGCCAAGCCCCACTGGGGGATCCAGGTGCAGTGGTGAGGGGGAGAGGAGTAAGCCCACCTGGGGTCCATGACCAGGGGGATGGCTGGCCTCCTGGGTGCGTGAAGAGCCTCCAGAAACAGCAGAGCTCTCCAGGCAGCCGCCCCCCTACCCCCCCGCCCTGCCCGCAGCCCTCTGAGCAGCTGCTAATGGCTGCTCCGCATCTCCAAATCCTCCACTTCCAGTTTCCCGTCTCAGAATGTCACCTGGGGGAGGAGGCGCAGCCCAGGAAGGGAGAGAGGAAATAAAAGGGAGAGAGAGCCAGCTCGAACGCACACTCTAATCTTCGCTTGGCGGCTCAGCTTTCAGGAGCCCCAATTAATCATTATTAATTTAATCCGGGATGACTCAGAGTCGTCGTGACAAGAGATCAGCTGCGATTTATCCCACCTGCTAAGAGACGACCTTATCAGAATTCAATGAATTCATCATCGCGTTAAGCAAGGACCCTAATGAATCTCTTGTCTGCCCAGTGTACTGAATGACCATCAGCCTCGAGTGACTCATGGCC
Source organism: Bos grunniens (assembly GCF_055505025.1). NCBI lineage: Eukaryota > Metazoa > Chordata > Mammalia > Artiodactyla > Bovidae > Bos > Bos grunniens. The sequence goes on from NC_141182.1 coordinate 11,495,206, forward strand.
CCCACACCTCCGTGCGGGGCTGCGGTCCAGGCTCCTCATGGACAGCACGGGGGGCCAGGCTGGGCTCAGGCAGGAGCACCCAGCCTGCCCCCTTCTCTAGCACCAAATGAGAGTCGTGATGTTCTGCTATAGTGCCAGCTGCTCTCGCATGCATTGTGCATCAGAACCGCCAGGGGTGCTGGTTTAAAACGTGGGTGACAGTTCCTCCTCAGAGCTCCTGATTCAGACGGCGTGAGCTGGGCCCTGGTATCTGCGTCTTAACAAACCCCTAATAACGCTAAGACGGAAGGCCCGTATGTCTTTCCCTGAGAGCCCTGTGAGTTCCTTGAGGTGGGATCTTGCCTGAGCCATTGTTAAGGTTTGGTGTATTAGACAGGGTGGGTGATGCTAGCTGCTGTGATAAACAGCCCCCAACCATTCATGGTTAATGCAGAGAAAACTGAGTCTCGTCTGCATCATAGTCCAATAGGGTGTTCAGTAGGTCTTCCCGGAGGTGGTTCAGGGTTCCAGGCACTGCCGTCTCTTGGGACCTCAGAGCCCTCAATGTTAACCTGCGAGTCCTGAGAGGTGGAAAGTGTCACTTAGCTGTGTATCCAGAGCTGTGGGTCCTGTTTGGTGAACATTGGCTGGTCTCTGCCTCGTGCAAGGCCTGGCAGGGTTCTCAGCACATGCCTGGCATTTAGGTGAGGTGGCCAAGTGACTGGAGGCTTGCCCTGTGGTGGTCACTCTGATTTAGCTTGTTTCTGGGGCTCCAGGACACGCTCCAGCCATGCTGAGATCAGGAGCACCCGAAAAGTGAGGTGCCTTGGGTCTGAGACCCATGTGCCAAATCAGCGCTGGGCCACAGCCAGATGTCCCCAGAGCAGGGCCCACCCTGATGCCACCGCCACCTGTGGTCGGTGTGTGGCGGCTGCGGCCCTGCCCTGCCTGTTGTCTGATCCTGCTGCCCACCTCCTCCTGCGGGAGACCTCCCTGTCACCAGAGGGCGCGAAGGCGCCCCGTCCTCTAAACTCACGGCAATCCTAGAAAGTGGCCCTTCCTGAGCTCTGGCTGTGTGCCCAGGGTTCTTCCTGGACTCATTCATCTGACCCTCACAACAGACTGGGGGCCGGTGGGGTCTACTCTTGACCCCATTTTATCAGACAGATAGACTGAGGCCCAGAGAGGTAAATTGGCCTGCCCAAGACCACCCAGCTTGCAAGCCGCAGACCAAGTTACAGATGGCCGGGCTGTGGAGCCTGGCTGCCTGGGTTCACAGCTGGCCCTGCCTCCTGTGCTCTGGGGGCCTGGGAGAAGTGACTTTAACCTGATCTTGCCTCAGTGTCCCCATGGGTAAAACGAAGGTGAGAACAGCACGCACCCTTTGGGGTGACGGCAAGGATGAAGTGAGGGAACATGCTTGAAGTCCCGGCCAGGGTGAGTGTCCAGCGGCACAGTGTGTGGGCCGCTGCAGCTCCTGCTTTCTCAGGCCCGAGGCCCTTGGAAGCTCCATGTGCTCTTTGGGGCCTGGCCAAGGGCATCCTAGCTGATCGACCACAGGAGGGTCCTGCTTCCTTGCTCTGGGCAAAGGCAGCGACCCATGCAAGGAGAACAGGACCAGAGTGGTCCTGGAGGGCAGAAGTAGATCCCACAGTTGAGGCCTGGACAGAGGCAGATGGCAGGAGTTTCTTCTGGAGGCCCCAGGGTGGCTGACTGTCCAAGCTTAGGGGACAGGGCGGCTGCTGTGTGACCTCTCTGCACCAGATGCCCAAAATCATGGACTTTGAAAGCACAGAGGGACCTCAGCAGCAGCCTTCCTGTTCCATGTGGGGACACTGAGTTACGGGAGGAGGGTGGTGCCGACCCCTCCGCTGTTCCGTTCGGAGCTCAGGGTGGCCCCGGGCTGATGCCCAGGCCAGGTGTCTTGCACGGCCGTGGCCAGGAGACAATGGGCACTCAGGTGATGTGGAGGCCACCGGGCCTCACTTATGAGGCTGAGTTCCTGCCAGGGGCAGCTCGGTTCCACGTCAGGAGAAGCCCCACGCTTGTGTCTTCAGAACGGAAATGGAAAGAGGGCTTTCAGGATTGAAATGAACAGCCACCGAGGCCACAGGTTCACAGGCTACAGACAGGGCCTCGCTGGACACAGGCAGCCACTGTCCCACCCCAGGGAGGCTGAATGTCCCCACTTCTGCCAGCATCACGACTGCCATGCAGTGCTCTTATCAGGGATAATGCTAGCCTCCTAGAAAGAAATCAGGCTTCCCCATCACTAAACACCCCCTGCTTTAGGGCTGCACCCAGATCGGGACTCACTTCCTTACAGCCTGCCAGAGGCCGAGCTGCACAGCCCAGGTCCTGTTAGAAACCTGCGCCTTCCCCCAGCCTGGCCCCTGTCATGGGGCACCCCGCATTCCTTGGGGCGCATGCCCCTCGTTGCAGATGCATCAGAGATGCAGGTGGTGGGCCCTGCCCTGGCAACACTCCTCCCTGGGGGTCCCGGGTTCTCCTCCTACTCCCAGTGCAGGCTGAGGGCCAGCAGTGACCCTAGACTCCCCTGCGCCTTACAAACCTGGGAGCTTTTAACAAAATCTTGATGCCCGGCGCCCCCCCCGGCCAGCTGAAGCCAAAGCTGACAGAGCCTCAGGCTCAGTGTTTGGTGAAGCCCTGGTGATGCTGCTGTGCGGCCAGCTGTTGTTGCTCAGTCGCTCAGTCGTGTCCAGCTCTTTGCAACCCCACAGACTGCCGCACGCCAGGCTTCCCTGTCCTTCACCATCTCCTGGAGTTTGCTCAGACTCCTGTCCATTGACTCGATGATGCCATCCAACCAACTCATCCTCTGTCACCCAAGGCAGGAATTTCTGCTGCAGGAAAAGAGCAAGAACATTCTCTGGTAATTTACTAGCTACCAGTGCCCCCACTCCACCCCCAGCTCTGGCTTTGTTCCTGTGCAACGTGGCTTCCCAATCCTCCCCTCTCCGCGGGGCGTCAGGGCAGGGAACAGGAGGGCAGGTGGTGACACGCTGGAGCGCTGACCCAGCCGAGCAGGTCTGGGGAGGGAGGTGGCCAGCACGGCAGGCTCTGGGAGCCACGCTGCCCCAGGATGAGGTGAGGGGGTTGGACACGCTTAATCACGGGCCGCTTGGTGGTGGTTCCTGCGAATGGGAGGTGTCAAGGGCAAGTAGGTTTACTTGGGATGGAGCCAGGGGCTCCCACAGACTGGAGGCGGGGTTCCAGAAGACTTTGTAATTCAGTAGGGGAAGGAGCTTTCTAGTTATCTGAGGCCAACCAGAAAGGGGGCTCCCTCTGTCCCTGGGTGAGGCCACATGGGGGCAGCTTGGAGAGAACTTGGGTTGGGAAATCTCTCTTATCTGTTTAGTAAAACTGGCCCCCCGCAAAGATGCTCAAGAGGCAAGCTCAGCTTGCATTGCTGTGTATGTCCACAGAGCCTGAGGTACATGTATTTTAAACACCTTGCCCGTGGAAGGCGCTCGGTAAACTGTGCAAGTCTGGAAACTAGACAGTCCCTCTCCATTCAGTTTAAATCAGAGACGTTTTGACCAGAAGCCCTTTGGAGGAACCAGGGCAAGTTCAGAATTCTAAGGTCGTATTTTCTGCCACCGTGACCCACCGGAGGAATTCTCCCCAGTTAGGACCCATGCTACCTCGGATGGAGGGCTGGACCTTTCTGCTGACTTGGGGGTGCTTTGCAAGAGCCCTTAAAGCCATGTGGTGGTGTGGGAGGCCGGACTCGGTCTGGAGACAGGTCACAAGCACAGCGGTGGTAGGGCTCCGGAGCTGGCCTGGGGACGAGGATGTGACTGCGAGCCTGTGTGGGGCCTGGGAGCCTGCGTGTCTAGCCTGCTTCAGGGGACGCTGACTCTGTGGGCCCGGACCCATTGCCCAACAGAAGTGGGCTGCCAGCCGCGCATGGAGCGTCACAGCGTCAAGTAGTCACATTTTAGAGGTGAAAAGGAAAGGTGAGGTTAGTCTTAAGGGTAGGCTTTATTTCCCTTGGTCTGTCTGAAACAGCATGTCACAGGAGGTGATCGGCTGGGCCGGGCAGGAGGCAGCGTGTCCTTCTGTGGTCCTCCAGGCGGGGAACCGTGTCTGCAGCTGCCACGGCTGCCTGCCCGCGGCCCCCCTGCTCTGCAGGCTCCATCTGGGGCTAATGGTCCCTTTTCCATGGCTGGCCTGCACACTGGCACTCGGGAGCGTGGCTCTGCCGTAGAGCTGGGCAGCAGGCTGGTCCCCTGTGTGCCGGGCCGGCTGGCGTCCCTGGCTGAGAGGTGGCCGCAGCAGAGAAGCCCCCCATTGTGCCCGCAGCAGCTGATGTGCTTACAGCTGGCGCCCCCCCACCCCCACCCCCCGCCTCCTCCTCCTCCTCCTCCGCCCCAGCTCGGGAACAAACATCTCTTCTTACAAAAAAATAAAAAAGGAGAAGTGACAGGGGTCGTGGCTGTGCTTTCCACATGACCTGCCGGGGAACAGAGTGCGTCTTTGTTAATCCAACCGTCTGTCAGTCGGCCTCTGCACGGAGGCATAAGCCACTTAGCGCGGCCTCACCCCTGACCCGCCATCGGGCGCTCAGCTGGGCCCGGCCGGGGGGGCGGGTGGGGGGGGCGCGTGCTGGCCTTGGCCGGTGCCTCCTGCCGTCTCCCCCACCAGCTGACCCCCAGCGGGGCGGCCCACACGGAGCTGCGCTGACGACGGTGTCCGAGGAGGACCGGGCCGCCGCGCCGTCCGTCTGTCAGACGCCCCTCACTGCCAGGGGCCTCTGTCTCCTCCATCAGGGAGGCGGAATACGAGCCATGGCCACCCCACTGGGTGGCAGCGCTCAAGAAGCAGTAGCTGTGTTTGTCCGATCCCCATTCTCTTTTCAACAGGTCTGTGTTTGATCTGTTTGGCTGTGCAGGGTCTTTGTTGTGGCACGTGGGGTCTAGTTCACCGCCCCCCACCCCACCCCCAGGGATCGAACCTGGGCCCCTGCTGTTGGGAGCGTGGAGTCTTAGCCACTGGACCCCCAGGGAAGTCCCTAAATCATCGTTTGGGTTACTATTGCATCATCCCACCCTTCGTTTCCATAGTGACTGGGATGGGCCTGCCCTCCTCTCCCCTCACCCCTTCCTCCCTCCTGTCTCTCTCCGCCTGCCCCCGCACCCCCCACTACACCCCCCTCCCCGCCCTCTCACCTGCTCCCCCTCCTGGCTCCTGGCTCCTGCTCCTTCTGTCTCCCTCCTCCCTGCTCCCAGGCGCCAGGCATCGCTCCCCAGCCCCTCTACAGTGTCCAGGGTGTGACTGCCCAGGCACGCCAGGTGAGATGGGGGCCCTGGAGGAGCAGGCCAGGCCAAGGAGGGGGGCCTCCAGCCCTGTCTGGAAAGGGCGTCCAGGGAGGGTGCTCGGCCGACTCTGGCCTGCCTGCCCTGCTAGGCAGCTGGTCAGCTGGCCCAGGTGGGCTGTGGTCCCCCACGCGGGGAGCCCCCACTCCCACTGTTTGCAGCCAAAGCCCTGAATTGGAAAGTCTTCTCTGGGGGCCGGGGCACTTGCCCAGGGCGCACACAGAGGGGCCAGGGCCCGGCTCCTTGCCCCGACCCTGTATCCTTCAGCCCCGCACCCCCACGCCCCTGGTACTTCACAGCTCCCCAGGCAGAGCAATTGGAGTCTAAATATAGCCACGCCAGCCTCTCCTCGGCAGTCCAGGAATGGTGGTGGGCTGTCAAGACCAATTAGCTGGTCTGCCCGCAGGCGGGGGTTCTGACAGCGCGGAGGACAGCTGGGAGGGGCGGCACGGCTGCTTCTGCACCAGATTCCAGGCCCCAGCAGAGCCTCCTTTCTCAGCGTCCCAGTCTCCCCCAGCAGGTGGGCGGACACCTAAGTCCCAGCAACGCTGGGACAAGATGGGTGGGCCCAGGGCAGAGCAGGTGCCCCTCCTGGGACCTGGGGCCCGGGGCTCCCCAGGCAGATCTCTCTCTGGCTCCTGGCATCCCAGGCTTGTGGCTGCACCCCTCCAACCTCTGCCTCTGTGGTCACACGGCCCCTCCTGCGCCTATCTCTTGGGTCACTGCCATTGTTGTAGGGCCGCCCTGCTCCAGCCTGATCTCACCGTAACATGATTCCATCTGCAAAGACTTCTTTCCAAATAAGGTCTCATTCACGGGTTCCAGGAGGACACGCATTTTGGGGGAACACTGTTCTCTCCAGTACAGGCAGGAGTAGGAGGGGAGGTCTAGTCTTTCTAGACCGAAGCTGGCTTCAGAGGGCGGGCCATAGCCCCCTCCCCGTCACTGTCTAGGCCGGGCTGGGCTATAGTGTGTCCCAAGGTGCTGGGCCGCCCAGCAAGGGGTGAAGCAGGCATCTGGCCAGTGGGGGCTGTGGGTCCCTGGGACCCTCTGGAGAAGCAGGAGCTGCTGTCCACGGAGGCGCACAGAAGCCCCAAGGACTGATGCCTGGGTGTGCGGCCAGCCCGCTGGATCCCCAACTATGGGGAGCGGGGCCCAGGGCAGAGCCCCTGCCGCCATCCCAACAGGAGCAAAGCCCTGAACCTGCTGAAGGCCCACCGGTGCTCTTGTCCCAAGACCGCTGGGCTCTGGGTTCCAGGCCCTGCTCTGCACCTTGCTGAGCCACCCTGTCATTGGTCCGAGGAGCAGACACCCCGGGCGCAGCCACACGAGGGCCGCCGTGAGTGAGCTGGTCCAGCGTCGCGTGCAGGGGAGGGACCAGAGAGCCCCTGCCCCCCGCCCTGCTTCCGCTTGGCTGACACCCCTGTTCCCCGTGTCTCTCCCTTGCTCAACTCTCGTCGTGCGGTTCTATGTTTGGGGGGCTGCCCTACACTAAGACCACCCTGGTAGACGTCCCGGGACAGCCTGCCTGCTTGGGCCGGGGCCAGGCCCTCTTGGCCGTCTCTCCCTCTCTGGTGGACAACGGGCCTTTTCACGTTCGCGCTGAGGAAGCCAAGCAGATAATCCCCCTCCCCCAGTTCTCCTTCCTCCACCCCCGTGTCCTGCCCTTTGCCGTGAGAGGGTTTCATGCCCTGTCAGTCACCCCAGAACAGCTGAGGGGGCCTCGGGCTGGGGGCAGCGAAGCCTTGACCCAAAGCAGGGTTCCAGGGCTGGCTCAGCAGGCACCGAGGGCTCCACAGTCTGGGGGTGGGATAGCTGAGCTGCTCTCCTGGTCAAGACCCAGCTTCTGCCGCCCCCTAGCTGGGCTGGACTGGCAGCATCCCCCTGGGGTCCACCCCCTGCCTGCTCACTTGGAGGGCTGGGAGGCTGGGAGACCCAAGAGGTGAGAGCAGGTCCTGGGTGATGTGATGCTGCACTAGTCCCAGTCAACAAGTGTGTGTGTGTGTGTGTGTGTGTGTGAGAGAGAGAGAGAGAGAGAGAGAGACCTTGGCTCAGAGAGGGGCCCCTCTTTCCCACCCCATCCTCCCAAGCTGTGCCTCATGGATCTGGGGAAGGAAGAGAAAGGAAAAGAAGGCATCCCACTAGCTGGGGCCACAGAGCAGCCCAGAGCCCAAGGCTCACCACACACAGCTCGCCACAGTAGGGGACATGAGTCCTGCCACCAGCCAGGAGCCCTTTGGAAAGTCTTGAGACCACTCGGGAGTTCATTTTTAAGCTTACAGCTTGGTGGAGGTGAGGCTCACGGTGTGCCAGGACCTGGCCCAGCACTGGGGAAGGTCAGCTGGGGGCCAGGTGGGCAGTGGCAGCCACAGTGGAGTCAGGCTGGCTGCCCCTGCCTGAGAATAGCTGTGTATGCGTGCTCCCCATGTGCACGCACGCACGTGCATGTACGCACATGGGCTCCCTGGGTCCTCTTCCCCCCCTCCGGTGTGTTCTCGTGGCCCCCCAGCCTGGTTAGCCTGCCGCGTTGAGCTGTCTGGCCCGTCACTTGGCCCTCGGTGTTCTCCAGCTTGCATTTTTCTGCTGTTCCCAGAGTCTTATCTCCCCAGACAAGATTCCCCAAGGGCAGGCAGCAGTGTGGACTCTGTTTCTTGCTTATCTGCCAGGGCATCTGGTGGGAGAGAGAGAGCCGCTCGGGGCCCCTGCATCCCAGCCAGGAGTTCTGGGTCCTGTGTATCTTGATCAAGATGCAAACCGGCAACAGCCCTGCCTCTGCCGCTTGCTGATGTAGCAGAACATTGAGGACATTTGGATGGTTTGGAGGGACACCTGGTAGCAGTGTCGCATGAAGGCTGGCTCAGAAACTCTGCTGTGTGTGTCCTGGGCCAGAGCAGAGGCCCAGCTGATCTGTGGGCGCCCAGCCCTGCCCGCTCTGGACAGAGGCAGCCAAGGTGCCCAGTGACCCTGTCTTTAGCATCTCCCTGCAAGAACTCCCAGGGTTAGCTTTTGCCAGCTGAGAAGAACACAGAGGGACTGGCTGACGGAAGGGGATGGAAAGCCGGTGAGCACTCTCTCCCACTGCCCAGACCGAGGGCCACACAGCCCAGCTGTGTCTGTAAAGCAGGAGCCAGGCAGGAGCGTGGCGGCACCCGCGGCCATCAAGCCCACTCTCTGTGTCTCTCGCCGTCTCATTTCTGCCGAGGCCTGTCCTGTGGGTATTTCAGGACTGGAGGATGTTTGCAAGCAGTCAGGCTTTCTGGGAGCATGACGCCCACCCTAAGTGTGTGAGGGTCAGGAAAGGGTCAGGGGGATCTTAGGTCAGCTGTGTCTTCTGTGGAAATGCTGGTTTCCCCAATTCGTTCCACAAATACTCGTCGAGCACAGATCACGTGCCCAATGGAACTAAATGCCAAGGGTCCGAGAGTAACAAACCAATGCCCCTGTCCGTGGGGAGCTGTCACCCCGGCTCGGGGGACTCCAGTCAACCTGCAAAATAAGACTTCAGACCCAGGAGTGGTGGGGGTGCCAGGCACAATCCAAGGAGCCCAGTTAAATCTATTTCCATCAATGACAAATTTTTGATATAAGTATATCCCCAATAGTGCATGGGCTATACTTATACTAGAAAAAGTATTTGTTGTTGATCTGAAAGACAGACTTAACTGAGCACCCTGGATTTTTACTTGCTGCATCCGGCAACCCTAAGTGGGGAGCATAAAGAATGTGGAGCCTTGCCCGCAGGGAAGGGCAAGAGCTGGTCATCATGCAGAGCTGCAGTGTTAAGTGGGGTGCCAAGGAGAGTCTGCAGAGAAGAGACCTCTGGGGTTAAGGCCAGAGGGGATCGGCTGCATCCTGGGGGCATGTGGTCCCTGCCAAGTTGTGCTCTGACTCTTCCAGAGGTGGTGCTCAGGGCCCCAAAATGTCCTGGACAGACGGCTGCCTGGCTGGCGGGTCTGCCTGCTGGTTTCCCAAGGGCCAAGTGGCTTACTGGAGACTCCAGCCACTGTCCAGTGAAAAGGACAATGCCAGCCAGCTATGGAATCTTAGATTTCCTAGTCACCGCGTTAAGAAAACAGTAAAAACACTTCATCCCAAGGAAGAAAATCTGTAACTACCTGAGGTGGTGGCTGTTAACTAAACTTATTGTTCAGTTCAGTTCAGTTCAGTCGCTCAATCGTGTCCAACTCTTTGCGACCCCATGAACCACAGCACGCCAGGCCTCCCTGTCCATCACCAACTCCCCGAGTTCACTCAAACTCATGTCCATTGAGTCGGTAATGCCATCCAGCCATCCCATCCTCTGTCGTCCCCTTCTCCTCCTGCCCCTAATCCCTCCCAGCATCAGGGTTTTTTCCAATGAGTCAACTCTTCGCATGAGGTGGCCAAAGTACTGGAGTTTCAGCTTTAGCATCATTCCTTCCAAAGAAATCCCAGGACTGATCTCCAAACTTATTGTAGTGATCAGTAAATATGATATTTGTATTTATCAAATCATTATGCTGCTTACTTTACCATGTTATATGTCATTTGTATCTCAATAAAATGGGGGTGGAAAGAGGTGAAATTCATTTTGATGTATGTTTTCTTTAACCCAATATATCCAAACACTATTGTTTGAATATGCAATCTGTATTGAATGGTTAGTGTGATTTTCTTTTTCTTGTAGCAACTCTTCAGAACCCGGTGTGTCCACTTCTCCATCACACCACACGCTTTTCAAGGGCTCCGTAGCTCGACGTGGCCTGTGGCCGCGGCTTTGGTCAAGCGTGTCTGGGACCCACACTGCCGAATCCTGGCCCCGATTCTTTCTCCTAGGGGAGCTGGAAACCTCGTGTTGACTGGGGTCTCATCCCTGATTCCAGAAGGGAAAGATGAGCTCATGACCATCGGCCAGTAGGGGGCAGTGCTGGGCCAGTGCCCGGGTCTCCCCACAGCCCAGGGTGCAGGACCACCAGCGTCCTCAGCAGAGGGGCCACGGAAATGACCAGTGGTCTCGCCGCAGAGGGAGCTGGTCGGGGACCCCGCCATCCCTGTGGCACTCTGCAGGGCTCGGGTCCCTGCCGGCTCCATCGCGTGTTTCCCCGCGTGCCTTGGGAGCTGGCAGGAGGACCCGTTCTCTCATCCCGCGCACGGAGCTGGACCTGGGCATGTGAGCACCACCCTGCTCGGGGCCCCCAAGCCGGCTGGGCTGCGGCCCGGCGGGGCATGGGGGGAGGGCTTCATGGAGTCTGAGTATGGAATGAGCTGTCATGGAGTCAGTGGTCCTCGGGGCAAGCACCCCAGGAGTAGCGCCCTGGTGCTCGTTGGGAGCAGCGGCCACAGACCACAGGCGGGGGTGGGGTGGGGGTGAGGGGCAGGCCCCACGGGGCACACCACGCTCCCCTGCCCCGGGGGCTTTCCATCTCCCGTTGGGCCAAAGGCAGGGGCAGTTATTCCCTGCCCGTGTGGAAAGGCCTCTCGCTCCATCTGCTCTGTGTTTACTTAGCCAGGAGCTTTTATTGAGCGCCTGCTGTGTGCAGTGGGCAGGTTCTCTGGCTTGCATTGCTGGGGACCAGGGTCCCGGGAGCTGCTCCCGGCCAGACCACACAGCACCCCCTGTTGCCGTGATGTCACCCCGTAAGAGTAGGTGCCCGCCGGCTCCTCCCTTCTCATCTCACCCCACCCGGCCTTCCTCCCACCCACCCCCCAAGTCAGTTTCCACTCCAGTCCCCGCCTCAGGGTCCGCTTCTGGGGACCCCACACTATCGATAAGACGAAAAGCCTGCTTTACCAGTTGCCAGGTATTTGAGTATCAACCTGAGGCTGCAGGAAAACCAGGAGGTTCTAGAAAGCTGGGAAGGGTGGGGGGCTGGCTGCATGGCGATGAGGCCAGCACCTGCAGAGCCCTGGCAGAGGCACCGGTAAGGTTTGCAGCAGGGACCAGTGTCTGCACGGGCAGGACGCCACGAGACAGCACCCGCCAGGCCCCTTGGGAGAGCCCGTACTCTGCAAGCAGAAGAACAGGGGCCTTTTTCTGTCCGGGTTTTGGCCACCCCAGGAGACTGGGGGCTGACAGGCACCCTGTGCCTCCGTTTTCTCATCTACAGAGTGGGCAGTGTCTGGGGGGCTGATGGCATGGTGTCCGGTGGAAGCAGGCACAGCAGGGGCGGGCACAGGGCACACCGGAGAACCAGGGCCGCTATCAGGGTCCACGCTGCTGGGTGGTGGAGGCCGTAGGGCGGGTGCTGGAGCAAACCACCAGCAAGGATGTGGCTTCATAAGCTAGATGTTCATCGGCAGATGAATGGATAAGAAAGCTGTGATACATATACACAGTAGAATATTACTCAGCTATTAAAAAGAATGCGTTTGAATCAGTTCTAATGAGGTGGATGAAACTGGAGCCTATTATACAGAGCGAAGTAAGTCAGAAAGAAAAACACCAATATCGTATATTAACACATAAATATGGACTTTAGAAAGATGGTAACGATGACCCTATATGCGAGATAGCAAAAGAGACACAGATGTAAAGAACAGACTTTTGGACTTTGTGGGAGAAGGCAAGGGTGGGATGATTTGAGAGAATAGCATTGAAACACAAATATTATATGTGAAACAGATCGCCAGTCCAGGTTCCATGCATGAGACAGGGTGCTCTGGGCTGGTGCACTGGGATGACCCTGAGGGTGGGATGGGAGGGAGGTGGGAGGGGAGTTGAGGATGGGGAACATATGCACACCCATGGCTGATTCATGTCAATATATGGCAAAACCCACTACAATAATGTAAAGTAATTAGCCTTCAATTAAAAGTTTTTAAAAAGGATGTGGCTTCGGGCTCCTCCCTCCCCAACACCCACTCTGCCTGCCCCCAGCTGGTGCTGGAGACACAGGGCGGGGCGGGGGACCCCTGGATGTGGGTCCTTGAGCCTCCTTAGCTGCTGGCTGCAGCCATCATGCTGAACTGTCATTAAGTGGCCTTGGACCTGAATGCCCTCACCTCTGAAGCAGCCCCTCCACTTCATCAACATGACTGATGAGTGGCTTGTAAGTAGGGCGGCGTTCTTAGGGGTCCAGCCGGGCCGGGCCCCAGCGCTCAGATGGCCTGTGGCCCGGTGTCTGGGTGCCAAGTTCTTGGCTGGAAAAGTTTCCAGGGTGGCTCAGAAGGACGGAGCCAGGGCAATGTCCGACGTGGAACCCTGGGGCCTGGCGCGTAGTAGGTACTCAAAACATCCCATGTCTCTCCCCTCCTCCTCTTCTGCCCCAACATGGAGACAAATTCCCCGGGGCTGGCTGGGGTCTCAAAGCCAATGAAGACAGCAGCTCCCTTCCCCCCAGAGGCTGGAAATGTGTGCAGAACGTGCTGAAGAAGCGGGCACGTGACCGAGGCCTATGGTCAGTGTTGAAGAGCCGGTGGCAGGGTCGCCAGACTCCTTCCAGAAGCTTCTAGGTCGAATGACTTCGTCGCAGGCCGCAGCAGTGGTGTGCGGAGTGCCTCTCCTGGGCCTCGTCTCAGGGAGCGTCCGGCTCCCCTAGGTCTGGCCGGGCGGGGTGGGGCGCGTCTGGGGACGAGCTGCACGTCCCAGGGGAGCTCTGCGGTCAAGCAAGGGCGGGGCGGCCTCCTCACAGCCGCGTCGCACCGGAGCCAGTGGCGCCTTTGCTCCCAACGCGCAGCACACGTGAGCCAGGGCCCAGGGGCCTCCAGCACCAGGCGTGGTGTTAATTTCACTCCGCGTTCGCGCGCGGCGCCCCGTGACCTCTCAGAGGCCCATCTCCCCTAGAGGTGCGCACTCTGGCCTGGTACCCCAGCGCCTGGCCGCCCTCAGAGTGTACTCTTGCCTCACCTTCCTGGAAGACCTTCTTTGCACAGAGGGGACACACTTAGTCAAACTCTGAGTCGAGGCTGTGCCATGGGGACATGCAGTGCCTGGCAGGCACGAGGGCAGCGGGTGGCCTCCCCTGCGTCCCGGGCTCCATCACCTCGTCCTGGGGCTCACGGCTGGCAGACCGTGTGGCTCACAGACCCGGCTGACTCACTTCTCCTTTGGGGCTGTGTTCTCTTAAAAAAAAAAATTACAGGTTCTCAGATGCATAATGAAAGGTTCTAGCTTTTCAGAGGGGAAACTCTGTCTGGGAATCTTTAAATAAGGCAACGGGGAGAACCAAGTGGGGCCGGTGAGTCCATTTCATTGTGTGGGCCTCTGGAAGGCAGGGCCCTGGTCACCCTTCTGCTCAGGTGACCACTGGCCATGCGGGGTTTTTCTTTTTCTTCCCCAGAATGCTGGGCCCGTTAGCTTCCTCTGAGGCTAGGAGCCTGGTACGGGGAGCCATGTGAGGTCACCTCAACCTTCTAAATGCCAGGCAGTTCATGCCATGCTCCTCATGTCCGTGTTGACCCCCATCTCACCCCAAATGAAACCAAAGTCCCTCCCTGGGTGTTTGGTGTCTGGGGGCTGCCATGCCACGTGACCACACACCGGGGGCTGAGCAACGGGAATGCTTTCTCTCATGATCCGGAAGCCGGAAGCCCAAAATGAAGATGTGGGCAGGGCCGGGCTCCCTGCTGAGGGCTCCAGGGGCTCCCAGAGTTCCTTCACCTGTGGCCAAATCTCTCCAGCCTCTGCCTGGCTTTCCCCTCTGCGTCAGTGTCCTCTCCTCTTTTTATACAAACACCTTTTCTGGATTTTAGGCCTGCCGCAGCGCAGCGTGACCTCACGTTAAGGCACATGCGTCTGCAAAGACTGTATCTGCAGGTGCGGTGTGGTGCTGAGGTTCCTGGGGGACGTGAATCGGTGCTGTGCGCTTGGCCAGCCAGGGTGGGATCTGACCCCTTAGCCGGCTTTCCCACCTCCTTTCTTCCCACTCTCCTTGGCTGCCTCCGGCACTCGGGCCTTCCTGCTCTTCCTCCAAAGCCCCGCGGGAGCTCGTGCCTCAGGGCTTTTGCACCTGCCACCCCTCCCACCTGGAGACACAGAGAGCTCCCCGCCTCGCTTCCCTGTGGGTGCCCCTGTGAGGGCCTCCTTCATCCTCAGTCCTCCTTCTGGGGTTCTAGTTCCCTTCATTCCACTCGCCCTCTGCACATTGTATGTTTTGGGTTTTTGTCTCGCTGCCTCCAGGAGCCTGGAAGACAAGGGGCTTCGTCTCCCTTCTTCGCAGCTGGGTCCATGGCCCCTTGAATAGTCTGTGTCATATAGTAGGTGCTCAGCCAGCCTGTGGCCTGAGTGCTCATGGGTTTTAGGGATACCATGGTGCCCTTAAGATAATGATGTATTCAGCAGTGGGCCGCAGAGGCCTCAGGACGGAGAAGAAAAGCAGCGGTGACAAAGAGGGTCCGTGCACACCCCCTGCCCCGCCAAGCCTGGGCTGCTCTGCTCTCACCTGTTCTACCCATTCCTCCTGCAGAAGGAGAGTGGGGGGAATCCTGTGGCCTGCAGCCGATCGAGCCTCAGGCCAGACTGACAGCCCCTGTACAGATGCGGATGCAGTGGCCCGGGCAGAGGCCAGGCTCCTGAGCCCTCTAGGGTAGACTGAGCCCCAGAATCTGCTCTCTGACCCAGGGTGGTGTCCCCACCCCGGCCCTGACGGCCCCCGCTCCCTCTCCAGGCAGCCGCGGGGACCCATTGCTCTGGGTCGGCCCTGGGCTTTCATGGGAGGCGCCGAGTCTCTGCACCCACCAACGCGCCGTTCAGACAGAGCACCGGCTCACTTTCCAAGTTCAACATTGCCGGCCGCCACAGTCACCTGACGCATGTTCCAGGAAACAGCGCGTCCTCTGCCATCCCCGGTGGCCAGTCCTGCTCTGATAGCGCCTGATGGGTGGGTCAGCGTCCTGAAAGCCGGGGGTGTGGGGGCGGGTGGGGGCAGCCCACCCAGAGCCGAGAGAACTCCCAGAGCCTTCTGGAAACACGAACTGGCCGCACTGTTTGCGTTTCCACACCCTATTGCAAAGAAAAATAAACACATAAACCTAATCAGAGGTGGATTTGCCGCATGCGATGACCAGGGACTGTTTACCCTGCTGCTGTGCCAGCCACTGCCACCCGTGGGGTCTGCTGGCCTGGATCCTGAGGACAGGGCTCCAGCTGGGACGGCTCTGCGGGCAAGGGCTGCCATCTCCAGGTTACCCTCGAGGAAGCCGAGGCTCTGACGGCCCCAGGGTCCAGTGGGGCCCTGGTCTAGGGCCAAGGTCACACTGTTCCTGTGGCCTCCAGCCCCCCGAATCGTCCCAGGCACTGCGGCCTATTGTTTCTGAGCATTTGCAGCTCCTGAAGGAGACAGATCTTGGGGGATGGCCTGAAAGCCTGTTTCAGGTAGGCCTGGGCCCCAAGGCCGCAGTCTCCATACCACACATGGGCTCACGTGCACCCACGGGTGTTTCTGAGCCTTCTCTGAGCCATCGCTGAGCTGGAGATGTCCCAGGGAAAGCATTTGGTGCCAGAGGCTCAGCATTTTCTGGAACCTTCTGTGGGTGGGTAGTGACCACACAGTAGTGGGATGAGACCCCTCGCCTCAGTGGCCCTTAGAAAGGTTGAAAGGTTGGGGACCGGGGCCACTGATCAGCCAGAGCTGTGCGAGTGAAATTCCTAGAAGGCTCTCAAATTGAGCCCATTCTGAAAGAGGAGGAGAACTTTCTAGAAGCAGGGAATCTGGGTGGGAGGGTGATGCTTGGAGTTGGGCTGGCCCCTTGTGGAGAGGAGGGGTGTGTACATGAGACCTGGAATGGATGGAGGGGCAGTCCCCGGCCTTTCTGAGTAGCACCTGCCAGAGCTCCCGGAGGCGCTGCCCTGTGGGTCCACAGCCATCCCGGGTCCTGCCAGGCTGAGCAGAGGGCAGATGCCTGGAGGGGAGCCCTTGCCCAAGTGGGCTGACCATGTGTCCAGGGCCCCCCACCCAGTGTAATGCGGTTGCCGTCTTGACGTTCTTAATCGCTGTTGATCAAAAACCCCGCTCCCCGTTTTCATTCCGTGCTGGGCCCCGCCAGTGATGTGGGCCTGTGTGTCCGTCACACACTCGCCTCTCGTTTGCATTATGAGGTCCTGACACAGTGAGGCTGGTTCCTTGGCTTGGGGCCCACAGCTTCCGTGTCCAGTAATGCCTTCACCCCGAATCTGTCCTGAGCCCAGGAGAATTTTCTGTGAACTGCCTGTGTCCCCCGATCTCTTTTTTGCATGAAAACTCCACCACCGTGAGACGGCACCTCACCCCACTAGCACGGCTAGAATCACAGACGGACAATAACAGATGTCGGTGGGGATGTGGGGAAATCGGAACCCTCGAACACGGCTGGCGGGAGTGTGAGATGGGTCACTGCTGGGGCGGCAGTGGGGGCTCCTCAGACAATTGGACACCGAGGCACTGCACAGCCCTGCAGGCCCACTCCCACACAAATTGAAAACACACAGCCACAGCACACACTTGTCACAAATGCTCGTGACAGCAGCAGGCACAATAAACAAAAAGCGGAAACAAACGTCCCTCCACCGGCGAGTGGATAAACAAAAATTTGGTCCATCTAGACAATGGAATATTATTTGACTCTCAAAAGGAACAAAGTGCTGATCTGCACTACCACACGGATGATAAACCTTGAAAACCCGCAGCCGGACACAAAAGGCTGCGTGCCATACGACGCCATTGAGTGAAACGTGCAGGAGAGAGACATCGCAGAGCCAGAAAGCAGATGAGTGTCCGGGAGCCGTGGGGGGCGATGAGCAGGGAGGGCGGGGAAGAGGACTCTGGAGGGGACGAGGTTTTGTCTGGGGCGGCGGCACTGTCCTGGAGGAAGTAGTGCTGATGTGCGAGCGTGCTGGCAGCCACTGGGTTGTGTGCTTTGAATGGCGCCTTGCACGGCATATGAATTACATCTCTGTTTTTCAAGAAGGCTTAGTGGCCAGAGTGTGCTTTGGGCCTGGGCTGCACATTTTATTTCTTTGCATCCCAGATCACTTTGACCCGTGGGCCTTATTATTGCCCCTCTTGAGAGGTCAGTCTATCACAATTATGATATTCAAGCAAAACCTGGGTCCTAGGATCCGATGCGTACGTGCGTGCCAAGTCGCTCCAGGTGTGTCTGACTCTGCAGCCCCGTGGACTGTAGCCTGCCAGGCTCCTCCGTACATGGGATTCTCCAGGCGAGAACACTGGAGTGGGTTGACGTTTCCTCCTCTAAGGGATTTTCCCGACCCAGAGATCAAACCCAGGCCTCCTGCATCAGCAAGTGGATTCTTTACCACTGAGCCACCACCTGGGAAGCCCTTTGATCTGATAAAGGATATTTTTTAATTGATGTTTAAATATTTTCGCATGAAAAAATTTACAAGGACAGGAAAGTGGCTTGAGAGTTTGTACTTAACAACATCATTTCATTGGAAAAGACCCAGTGTTTGGAATCAGGTCCCTCCTGGTTTTTCAGGACCATTACAACCCGTGAGAAGGGGCAGTAAAAGCGAAAGGTTAGTGGGGAGGACTCTGGAACCTCTGGCCCAGTTTGAATCCCAGCTCTACCACTTCCTGGCTGTGTGACCTCGGAAGAGTTCCTTATTCTCTCTGTGCTTTGGTTTCCTCCTGTGTAACGTGCAAATGAATGCTGTTTGGATGAAATGAGTTTGATGCTTAGAACAGCGCCTGCCTGGCCCTTGGAAAGTCCTTAGCATCTAGATTTATCTCATGTTTTAGAGCTGATTGTCAAGACCTTGTGGGGGCCTGGTATGTACTAACTGCTATGGGGTCCCAGTCGGG
Source organism: Bos grunniens (assembly GCF_055505025.1). Lineage (NCBI taxonomy): Eukaryota > Metazoa > Chordata > Mammalia > Artiodactyla > Bovidae > Bos > Bos grunniens. Next base: position 11,513,243 of record NC_141182.1, read on the forward strand.
AGGCGGCGGGGCTTCAGCCCCTGCCTGGAGATGCTTCTCCCAATAGTCATCTGTTGCTGTGTGACCAACAGCTCCCGAACTCAGAGCAGAAATGAACCTCCGGTTGCTGATGCTCACAGATCTACAGTTTGATGATGTCTGATGGGGAGGACTGGTTTCTTCCCCCACCTCTACCCCCAGGGCAGGTGTTGGAGTTGGTGTTGGCTCCCCGCGTGGCTTGGGCTCCGCTCAGCCCCGTGGTTGCACCCCAACACCAAGCGTCTGGGGGAGAGAGCCGGGCAGGAGCCACAGCACCCTTGCCGGGCAACCCCCCCCGCACCCCCCCCACCCCGTCACCAGGCACCACCCGCACCAGACCATCAGTGGCAGCTGTCCCCGGGCCCCTGCCCGTCCAGTCCAAGGGAAGGGAGCAGAACTGGAAGGTTCTGGAAGAGTTGTGGGGTGGGGAGGACCACTGTGGCCCTTTTGGAAAACAGAACCTGTTCTCGTGACATGAAGGGTCAGGGCTGGACGGGTTCCTGCAGGTCACTGGGCCCCACCGCACACCCGCCTTCACAGATGGGAAAACAGAGGCTCTGAGGGAGAAAAGCGGAAGCTCAAGGTCACGGACTCCCCTGCTGAGACCCCACAGTCCCCTCCTGGGGAGGGGGCTGCATCACCTCTGCCACCGTACCTGCGCTGCGCCCCCGCCCCGACCCCCAGATCAGATTCCTGGCCAGCTGCCTCCCCTGACCCCCAGGCCAGGACCTAGAGGGCTGCTCGGCTCCGGCGTCTCTCTCCCCTGCTGGCCTTACAGTGAGCGCTCAGTCACTGCTTGACTGGCTGCCCATGCCTGACCCACGCCTGCCAGGCCAGGGACCGGGGCTCAGCAGCGCCTCCTCTTCCCAGCCCAGCCCCGGCCCCGCAGGAGTGGAAAGGCCTGGGGTGCCGGCGGCCTGGGCCCCACCCCACCCTAGAGGGGACAAGAGGCCCAGAGGGCTGCCTTCCTGAGCGCCCCCACCCTCTGGAGGTGGCTCCGCGGCTCCGGGGAAGAGCCAGATAAAGGCCCAGCGGGGGCCCTTTCCCCACAAAGGAGGCCCGCGGAGGCCTCTCCTCTCCCGCCCAAACACTCCAAACGCCTTTCAAGCTCCCGGCAGACGGCAGGCTATTCAGAGGCGAGGGAGGAGGTAACCACCGCACGGAATGGGGTGGGAGGCGCCTCCGCCTTCTTCCAGCAACCCCGAGGCACTCCATTCACTTTAGGAGAACTAAACAAAAACCCCCACGTTCTAGAATATTCCTGCTCAGAGAGCGGGGTCGGGGGGGGGGGCCCTTTCTAGGCCCTGCAGGATGTGAGCTGGGGAGGGGACCAGAGAGAGGTGATGGGGCCCCCCGCCAGCCTTGCCCATGCCAGCCCCCCCACCCCACCCTGGGGGTCCTGTGGGCCCCGCCCACCTCTCCTGTGATTTACGAGGCTGCCCCTCCAGGCGCACAGCTGCCTCTTCCTTCTGGGGATCCAGCCCCGTCCCAGGACTCCTGCTACTGACCTGACCGGAAGGATGGGTACCAAGGAGAATGTCCCCTGCTGCCCACCCCCGCCCCTGCCCCCAGCTGCACAGAGGAGATGCTGGGCCTCCAGGACCCTGACCTCCGCATGGGACAGGCGTTCGGTGATGGGCTAAGCTGGGCGGGGGGGGTGTCGTTGTCCCAGCCCCTCATGGGGGCCAGAGGCTCGGGCGGCACTGCTGTTTTAACACTTGAACCCTGCCCTCTGCCCCTGCTCGCCGCCCCCACCCAGCTCCCTGGATCCCTAGAAAGAGCTGCCGCCTGGGAATCAGACCAACCCTAGTGGAAGTCCCAGCGTGTCCCTTTGGTTGCCAGCAAAGGCTGTTCTGCACCGTGGTTTGCTCATCTGTAGAGTGGAGGTCAACCCTGCCAGCCTGCAGGGCCAGTGAGTGAGATTAATACAGGAGGTGTCTGCCGGGTCCCTGGGAATGCAGGTCTCAGCTCCCCTGGGCGTCCCCAGGGCCCACGGATGACACAGGACGACAGTAGGGATGGGGTCAGGGTGTCGCCACCACACAGGTCGGGCCTCAGCCTGGGCTCCCGGTTGGTGCTGAGGCAGGGGCCCCCCGGCCTGGGGACACAGAGTGGCCCATGGGAGCAGCTGCCCAGTCCGGGCATGAGCTGGCCCCCGGGCCTCAGTCCCCCTGGGCTGCCAGGGCATCTCTCGACAGGGCAGAAGCCGCTCCGTAACGAGCCCCAGGGGCGCTGCGGGGCGCCTGGGAGAGGGCAGGCCCCGGTTCACTGGTGCCAAGGCTCATTAAGCCTGCCGTTCAGATGGGGATTAGGCGGGAGCCAGCCCGCGATTCCTTGGGTTTGGTTATTAAAGGCTCCTTGCAAGGTAAACACCAGGCGCTTCCTTTCAAAGCCGCACCTGCTAATTAGAGGGCAAGGAACTCATTAAAACTGTAACTCGGGGCTGCCTGGGAAGAAGGGCTGGGGGAGGGGAGGCTGGGCGGTGTGTGGGCAGGACCCAGGGCGTAGCATCCTTCCCCGGGAAGGGGGACAGACGCCCCCCTCCATCATGGGCTCAAAACGCAGGTGCCAGACCCCCTTCTCCAAGGGGCTTCACTCAAGAGCCCAAGCCTGGCCCTGGACCCCCAGCTATCATTCCTTCGCTTTTGCCCCCCCCTACTGGAGCTCTGCTGTCTCCTGGGAGTCCATGTGTTCTTCCTGTGACAGTGAGGGGTGGAAAATAACGGGCAAAGCCACATTTGGGGATGGGGGGTTTTGGGGGGTGGCTTGGTTTTTTTGGCCACACTGTGGAGCATACAGGATCCTGGCTCCCTGATCAGAGGTCAAACTCATGCCCCCTGGCGTGGAAGCATGGAGTCCTAACCACTGGACCACCAGGGAAGTCCCAGGTCTTTTTTTTTTTTCATCAAATGCCTGCTGTGCCAGGCCGAACGACAGCCCCACGACGTCCATGCCCCCATCCACTGAGCCCTGTGTATGTGATCTGACAGGGCACAAGGGACGTCCTGGGTGTGATTCAGTTAAGGACCTGGCAGTGGGGATCCTGGCTTATCCAGCTGGGACCAGTGTCATCCTGGGGTCCTTGTGAGAGGAGGTGGGGAGGATTTCACAGAGAAGGAAGTAGGACATGTGACTGCAGAAGGCAGAGCTGGGGTGACGTAGGGAAGGGGCCCCGAGCCAAAGGATGCAGGCGCAAGCAGAAACCAGAAACGAGAAGACGGAGTCGCCCCTGGAGTCTCCCCAGGAGGAGCCAGGCCTGCCCACACCTGAGTGTGGCCCCAGAAGACCTGTGTCAGATGTCCGCCCTCCAGACTATAAGCGAATGAAGTGGCGATGTTGGAAGGACTAAGTTTGTGGTCACTGTTGCCGAAGCCTCTGTCGAGTGGCCAGCACCCTGCTCGGGAGGTCCCACCCCTCCAGTCCTTGAGAGAGGCCTGGCCAGCACTGCTGATGGGCAGGCCCGGTCAGGGCTCTCGAAGCTCTCGGGCAGGGATGCTGGCTGCACGGTGGCGTCCATCTCTGCTGGACTGGGGAGGGGTGACATGTGGGTGCCTGTGTGCTTGCTACATTATTTTCCGTGTCTGAGATGTTTCATTATTTAAAATGTTCGTAAGGTACATATCCCTGGTCCTGAATTCTGCACTCTCTCTCAGACTCCTCCTGTCCCTCTTTGGCAAGTCTCAGCTGCAGTGTGTGAGCCCTGGGGGCCCGGGGCCACCCCTTCCCTTGTTTGGATCAGGCCCTTAGGGAGGCTGAGCCAGGGCAGGGAGATGGATTGCCCAGGGCACCAGGGAGCCATCAACCACTCACATTTCCCAGCCTGGCTACAGAGCAGGGATCAGGGCAGCTAACCAGATGGCAGTCGGAGAGACCAAGTTCCCAGCCTGCTGTGTGACCTTTGACTGAGCACCTAACCTTTCTGAGCTCAGGCTTCTCTTGTAGAAAACAAGGACAGGCTTCTGGTATTTGCATCTCTCGAAGTTGTGAGGTGCAGGAAGTACGGACTCGGGGTCTCCCTGTCAGGTAGACACCTGGGATTTAATGAGCGTGTGTGTCAGGCCCTGGGACCTCTGGATGAAAGGGGTGTGGCCACTTGAGTCACCTTTACAGTGAATTCCTCCTGCCTTGACGTGGAGGCTCAAGGCTGGACCAGTTTGGCTGCCTCTGCAGTCTCTCAGCTGCTCTGCTCTGGGTCCTGGGGGTTGGGCAAGGACCACTACAACCCCTTTCCTGGACTCGTGGACCTGGTCGGGGGGAGATCCAGACTCTCAGTCACATCCTGCTGGCGGGGCAGGTGGCAGACAGGGCATTGACCTAGAGGTGGGAAAAGGCAACCCCGCCGCACGCCGTCTTCTGGGGCCGCGTCCCCACGGGCCACGAGATGGAGCTGCTGCTCTGTGCACCCCTGGGTCTGTGTGCCCACGTGTGGGTTTATGGACCCGCGTGTGTAACTCCTTCTCCAACTTCCAAATAATGTTAAAACTAGCCCGAGTGTGTGATGAGTACACGCCGTGTGCTCAGTCACTCAGTCATGTCTGACTCTGCGACCCCACGGACTGTAGCCTGCCAGGCTCCTCTGTCCACGGGATTCTTGGGCAAGAATACTGGAGTGGGTTGCCATTCCCTTCTCTAGGGGATCTTCCCAATCCAGGGATGGAACCTGCATCTCCTGCAGCTCCTGTATGGGCAGGCAGATTCTTTACTACTGTGCCACCTGGGAAGCCGTGTACTTTATACCTAACTCACGGAATCCTCCAGCATCTCTGCAAAACAAGGGCGACCCTTGGCCCCACTTTCCAGATGGGGCAGCAGAGACTCAGATAGGTGGAGAGACTTTCCGCAGGTCTCACAGGAGGATTCTCAGCAGCTCCGTTGGGTTCGGAAACCAGAGCTCTTAGCATGCCTCCTCTCCACTCCCCCACCATCTTCTCCTGGGGGCCTGGGCGGAGCTGCCTGGGGGCCACAGGAGTCACTGCCCTGCTGCCTTCAGCCCCTCCTGAAGGGCTAGTCTCTATTCTCATCCCTGTCACTGCCTCCCCCACCCCTGGCTGGGTGGATCCCTGCCTGTGAGCGCGACCCCTCTTCTCAGCCTCCCTCTCCGGGGGTCCCTCTCTCCTGTCTCCGCTCCTCCGAGTCTTGCTCGTCCCAGGAGGCTGAGCTGGAGGGTGAGCGTCGATGGGCAGAGGTGTGGGGTGGAGTGGGGTGGGCCCCTCAGGTAGGAGCCCTTAACTCCCAGGCACCAGGTGCCGGGGAGCCCCTGCCCCGAGCTGATGGGCCCTCCAGGGGGCCCCAAGCCCGCCAAGGCACAGGTGGCATTGACAGGGACTCACTCTGCAAAAGCCCGGGTGGGCAGAGGGAGGGCTTGTAGGCGGAGGCCAGGCTGTCTTAGCTTTGTTTCTGAGGCAGGGAAGCAGACAAGTTCAATCCACTTTTTTAATAAACAAGGCCTTTGATCTGCAAAAATGAGTAATTAGCAGGGAGCCAGTGAGTTGGCACCTTGGCAGCCGTGGGCTGGCTGAGCACACTAAGCAGGGCCTCTCCAGGGGCAGCTCCCATGCAGACCAGGCTCCTGAAGATGCTGGGGTGCCTGTTTTTTTTTTGGGGGGGGTGTGGCACCAGGGACAGGGAACCACGAACCCCAGGCTCCTCTGCCCCCACCTGGAGCCAGACCTTGGAAGCCACCTTCCTCTCCAGCCTCAACTTCCCCATCTGTAGAGTGGGTGTATTGGCCCTTTACTCAGGAGGCTGGTGTGAGATGCGGCCTGTGGGGTGAACAGAGCAAGATGAAGTCACTCTGGTCCCCATGCTTGCTCCGGATGCTCACCCAGGGCCCCGCTCATCAGAGGGGTGACCTTGCGGCTGCAGGAGAAGGCGGCCCCTGGGCAGCACGTCCCCTGCTCCATACTGTCCAGAGCTTCCCGCACAGTCCGTTCCAGGACACCTGGGAGCCTCCCCCTGCTGGCCAGGCCTTGTTTCCAAGGGCGGCTTATCCATCCTCAGGCACCCCCTCTTAGTGAGCTACAGAGTCAAGGGAAGGCTCTGGGGCTGCTAGTTTGCCTTCTTCTCCATCAGCCCCACCAGGCATCCTAAATAATCTGAGTGTGAAGTTTTAAAGCTCAACTTTCAGGCGGCACCCTCTCAGTGGACAGGTCCCCCCTTAGGGACGCGTGGAGCCCCCCACCGCCTGGTGGCTGTCCGTTCTGAAGGACAGCCACAGTAATGACAGCCTGCCAGAGACGGGGAGGAAGGGGAGAAAAGACCACCCGCAGCTTAGGGTCGGAAACCCTGAGGCCCATGGAAGACAGGCTGAGTGTGAGCCTCGGGCCGTGCTAGGGACCGGTGGGCACTTCCTTCCACCCCCATGGCCAGGGAGTGCTTGGGTGGAGTTCTCTGCTCCCCTCAGGGCTCCTGTCAAGAGCCCCCACCTGCTCCCCGGCCAGCGTGGGGGGATTCTGGGGCTGGCCTCGCCCCCCACTAGGCAGCACTGGGAGGACGGCTGGGGTGGGGCTCACGGCCTGAACAAGGCAAGACCGAGGTCTTCCTGGGACCCCAGTGTCTTGGGGCTGTGACAGAATGGGGCACCAGGACTGCTTCTGACTCATGTGTGGTCTGGGGTCCTTCTAGAAGCCTCTGGGCTGTGCCTCGGGCAGCCACTGGGGTGTTTGGGGTCGTCCATGAGCCCTTTTCCCGCTCTGTGGCACCCCATAGTGCCTGGGGCTGGGCCGCTGGGTTCTGAGCCTGTGTTTCTTCACGTTCTCATTCAACCAGAGTTTACGAAGCCTGGCTCTCCAGCTGGGAGGTTGACAAGGGTTCGCTCAGGGCGCTTCCAGATTGAGTGTCTGACTTTGAAGACGGAACATCCAAGGTGCCAGTGGTAAGGGAGTCCCCCCGGGAGGACAGACGTGTGGGGCAGGGTCAGTGTGCCCACCCGCTTGGTGAATCGGGGTGGACCAGGCAGCCCTCTCCAGCTGCTGGACTGTGCGCTACTGAACACGGGCAGTGCATCACACGTGCATGCCCACACACGCCCACAAGTGCACACCACATGCTCACATGCCAGGTACATGGGTGCACACAACCCCACACCAGAGCCACACATTTGGTCCATGTGTACATGGGTGCACACAACCCCATGCCAGAGCCACACATTTGGTCCATGTGTACACAAATACATATATGCACACATGCATGTGTGCACACCTGCGTGCTTACACAATGCAGTTCATGTGTATACGCACGCTTAGTGGTGCATGCATGCACACGTGTGCACACAAACATGCCCACATAGACACAGGCATGTGCGTGCACACTCAGGCATGCACAGAGGTGCATGCCTCCGTGTGCACACCCACATGTGTACACACGCATGCACACACGCACCAGGTCTGCCCCAGCATCTGGGGGTTGGCGACAGTGGACAGAGACTCGTGCCCATCCCGTCTTCTGTCCGGTACTGTGGCCCGCAGGACATGAGGCTCCCACACGTGGACACCCAGCCTGCTGGCCCAAGTTCCAGCCCTGCTGCCCTTTGATGGCCCTTCTGGGGGGCTCTCTCACGGGGTGATCCTCTCAGGAGGTGCACTGGAGGGAGGCCTGCACAGCTCTGAGCGTGGACTCGGGCGCGCAAGCAGGGACCCTGGGGTCCCGGAATGGGGGGCAGGGTCTGAGGGCAGAGTGGCAGTGGGGTGTGGCCCGTGGAGCCTCCTGGGGGCAGGGCCAGAAGACGGGTGGGCTCTGCACACAGGGTGTGGGGGTCCTCGGTGCCCGGGTCCCAGGCGACGCTGACATACATCAGTGCCTGAAACCTGTTTCACAAAATGGTATTTTTACTACATATGGTGCATGCCAATATTTTTTTTTTCCTATTCCATTCCCTTTTTTTAAAAAATTGCTCTTATGTGGGACACATCCTGAGTTTGAGAAGCAGGAGGTAGACGACATTTCAGGTCCCTCTCCCCTCGGAGATTTGGGGGTGCTGGAGACTTCCCCGAGCTCCCATTCATCTCTGCAGTGAAACAGAGATTACGCAAACAAAGCCGGCTCCTCCGCGCCTTCCCAGCCCTTCCCGATCACGCCAGCCCCTCCGCTCGAGAGGTGCCGGTGGTGGTTTTCCTTTTTCATGATGATCAAAAGGAACGCAGCATCAAAATAAAGATCTGGAAAGCGGTGTGGGACTGAGGAAGGGCCCCTCCTGTTCCCGGAGCCTCCGCGCCCAGGCTCCCCGTCCTTCCCCCGTCCCGGGAGTCAGGGCCCTTTGCCTTCCACAGAAGGGGTGACACACTCTCACCCGCCAACCCCAGCCCACCGTATGCTCGCTTTATTCTCCTTCTGATCGTCACACTATTAGATCTTCACCCCTCTGCGTCTCCAGACTTGCCTTTATCTTCTTGCCTCACCTCTAACCAGCTGTTTGTATGAAGTTGCTTAATGTCATTTGTACTGTGGGGGTCCCTGAGCGCCCTCTGAACTTCCTGGGGTGTTCTGGGGGACGGTGTTGTGAGAAGGTTAATGGTATAGACCAAGGATGACGGCAAGCGTGACAGCATCTGGGTGCAGAGCTGGTGCTGTGTGACCTGGGGCAGCTGACTTACCAGCTCTGTGCCTTGGTCTTCTCATCCATAAAGTGGGCATGTGATACAGTAGAACCTGCCTCATAGGCGTGTTAAGAGGATCAAGCCAGTCAAGATGTTTCAAGTGTTTGAACAGCGCTTGGTACTTAAGTCAAATGACATTAAGTAGTTATCTCAAGGAAAATAAAATCCTCCGGGCTTTCCTGAGCAGCTCCTGAGGGCCAGGTGGCGTTCTGAGTACCTGAGTCTTTTTTTTTTTTTCCTTTCTTGTGAAGGTACTGTCATTATGACCATTTTACAGGTGAGGAAGCTGGGACCCAGAGAGGTTTAGTAACTTCTCTGGGCCACACAGCCCCCAGGGAAGGAGTCACCGCCTGACTCCAGGCATGCTTTAATAGGTGGAGGCTACTGTCGATCGTTACTGATACGGTGGCTTAAGAATGAAATAAGGTGACGTGCAGAGTGCGGCCAGGCATGTGGTGGGCTGGGTCACAGCTCTTCCCACTGGCATCCCACTCTGATCCTTCAGGCAGAGGCCCCGTGAGGTCAGCACAGGGGTTCCTGTGCCCCGAGGTGACTGGGGCTAACCCAGGTGGCTGCTGTGGCCCGAGTGAATGTCGTGCGAGGTCACGGAGGTCGCTTGCAGCCGCTTCCTCTCCTGGCTCGGGCGTCACGTCCCCTCCCGCAGACCGGCCGGCAGCCGGGAGTCGTCCAGTGCCCTTCACCGTGGTTGCGGAGTCACTCCCCACCCCCACGATGATGTGTTCTGCGGTCCACCTGGGTGTGATGCCAGGCGAGCAGTCCCGTCACTTCCATCCTGGGGCTTCGTTCTCTCCTGGGAGAGGGGCGTGCATGTCTGTGCCGGCCCGGGGTCTGCTCCCGTGTCTCCCAAGACTTCTCTGGACCAACCGTGGGCAGAGCGGACCCAGCCCCACAGGACTTGCGCGTGTGCCGTGCCCTTTCTAGAAGCTCCTGTCTGCATTTCCCACGTTTACTTTTCCCCTTTTCCACCTCAATCAGGACTCACTCCAGTCAATTATTCCCTCCAGATCTTTTCAGGGAAGACAGCAGTGCAAAGCCATGAAAATCGCTCTTCTCGAGGTTTCTCCCATTATTAGATTTCTCTCCCTGGAAATGGTGTGTGTGTGTGTGTGTGTGTGTGTGTGTGTACACGCACACGCTCAGGAAGAGAGAGAGAAAATGAGAGATTCCTTCTAATCTTTCCCTTTATTCTTTTTAAAAGAGTAAGCTTAGAATCCTTTGCAGGTCAGATTCTTAGATTTTTGACTTGTGTCTTTCCATCGTAAGATGGTATTTGGATTTTCATTTTTGGTGACTTCTGTCTTTGCCTGTGGACCTGAAATGAGTGGCTCTGTAATTATTTCTTCCAACCTTTTCAAACATTAGCGGCAAGAGGCCTGGAACTTTCCTCGTCGTGCTGTGAATCTCCAGTGCCTAGAACAGTGCCTGGCATTTATTGGGGCAAGGGCCCGATAAGTATTCCAAAATTTAATTCTTAGGTCTGTTTTTTTCTTTACCCACCCCCAACCCCTGACCAATGCATAATACCTAGCACAGTTTTAAGTTGTTGGAAGCTATAGGAAGCTTAAGTGAATTCTCAACCTCAGTAAAGGTGAAGCCAAAATAGAAGTAAATTGTACAAGTCGTGTGAAAATAAGTGTATGTTACCACACTCGGGTTTTTGTGTGCAGCACACAGTGAGACCAAACAATACCGAACCATCCGAGTTTGGAGCAGAAAAAGGCTTATTGCAGGGCTGTGCAAGGAGACGGGTGGCTCATGCCCTCCAAACCCCAAATTCCCCGAAGGGTCTCAGCAAAGTCCTTTTCAAGTCAAGGTGGGAAATTCCCCGGCAGTTCAGTGGTTCAGACTTGGCTTTCACTGCAGGCTGTACGAGTTCCAGCCCTAGTCAGGGAGCTGGGACCCTGCATGCCACTCGGTGTGGCCAAAAAAATAAGTGAGAATAAAATAAATGAATAAGTCAAGTCAAGATGAGGGAAGGGCGTGGCTTGTTGTTGCAAGCCTCCTGGTGTCGGAATCCTTTGTTCTTGCATCAGCTCGTGATGTTCCTGTGAACCTCCAGCAGGGCAAGTGCTGTTCTCTGTTCTCCAGCTGCTCATCTCTATAGGAAAGGAAGAGTGTTCGACCCTTAGAGGCCAGAGCTTTGAGAATGGGCTAGCCTGTCTATTTCAGACTACCGGAAACATTCTCAACTGGAAGCCGGCGCGATAAACCGCGAAGGTGAAAGCCGAGTAAGCAGACGTGATATGGAGTCTGGTTTTCCTGTCTCGTGCGTGTGCAGGGCCCCCGCTGACGCCGCTGCCGGTGCCACGTTCCGAGGGTGGCTCCTCCAGAGACCTGCCTGCCGGCCGGGGGCCCATCCTCTGCTGGGCTCAGGGGCCCTGAGCAGGGGGCTTCGGAGGCCAGCCTAGAGGGGGCCGAGTGACCGTCCCTGCAGGCGGGCTGCACAGCCTGCCTGGGCCTCCAGACGCGCTTCCTCGTCTGGAACGCGATGACGATAATGACCGTGTTTGCCTCACCGGCTGTGTCGAGGACTAAGTGAATTAAAACATGTGGAAAGTACTTGAAACAGTGTGGTGCGCCGGGCAGATGCTCTGCCTGTGATTATTAGTATTTTATCGCCGTTATATTTATCATTCTTTCACACGCCGCACTGAAGCCCCTTGGCTGCTGGGGGACGCTTACGCTTCACCGCCAAGACCAGAGCACGCAGGCTCCGTCTGATGGGCCGGGGCCTCCGTGATGAACACGTTCTCATGGGCGAGTTTCACGCTGGCCTCCAGCGTTGCGAGCCAGGCCCCGCGGTGGCCGTGGTGCTGGAGTGCCGGCCTGGCTTGCTGAGGGCCCGGCCCCCTCTGCTCCCAGGAGGGCCTGCAGCACCCCAGGACACCCAGGGCTCCCCGAAGTGGCCCTGGCCTCATCCTGCCGGCTGCCCCTCGGCAGGGGCTGGGTGGTGAGCGAGGCCACAACTGCCAGCCCCTACCCTACCCCAACCCGGGCGCCAGCCTCCAGGCAGGCCCGTCGCCCCCCAAGGCTGCTGAGCCGCGGCCCGGCAGATGGGAGGCCCTGGGAGGCTGCTGTGGCTGTCGCTGTGCTCCCACCATCCTGTGTCAGAAACCCTGCCCCCGCGTTAATTTACAATACAGCCAGTGCACCCTGACGTGTGTTTTTAAAGGGTATAATTTCTATCAACTTCAATTAGAGCTATTTTTATTTTTGTCACCCTGAAGAATTTCCCTGCGGTTAAGCTGCCATTTTTCACTGTAATACCCCTGGCAAGGGCTGGGGAAAAAAAATTAATAGTCTAGTGATCACTTAGCTAATGCACTGTCAGCGCTTGATAAACTGACTGCCCCGGGTGAGACAGCACAGTTCCCTCCGCAGTAATTATGTCATGTTTACCTGCAGCCGCCCAGGCCCCCCTGGTGGAGGCACAGGGTCGAGCGGAGCCCCCACAGGGTCCAGGGCAGCCCTCGCGCCAGCCCGCTCTCTCACCCTGTCCTCAGAACCCATCTCTGACGCAACTGAAGCACGCCAGGGTGGGCATCGGCCCGTTTTCCAGCTGTGCGGCTTTTGGCAGGTTGTTAAACATCTCTGATCTGCATCTGAACCAGGAGCGCTCCAGAAGCCTTGGGTTGACAAGCCCCCTGACTCCCCAATTTGGGGCATCTAAAGAGGCTGTGTGGGGTGGTGTAGGGGTGCATCATGCCTGATGAGCAGGGTGCTGGTTCCCAGATGGAGGGGGTAGGCCCCGGACAGGGAGCTGGCAGGTAAACCAGGTGCAGATTCTGAAGACAGGAGGAGGGGCAGGGCCGTGGTGGGACATGAGCCTGGGATGGGACAGAAGAAGCCCCTCAACCTGCAGGGAACCAGCTTCCCTCTGCTGAAACCAGGCGACAGGCCCCCAAGACGAGGAACAGCCACGCCGTGGATGATGACTTCCGTAATAAAAAGGAACAAACCACCAAAATGCCCGCCAACCTGGTGAACCTCCAGGGAGCCGTGCTGAGCGGGAACAGTCCCAAAGGGTTACAGACTGTGATTGCATTTGCATAACATGCCTGGAACGGCAGAACGTAGAAATGGAGAACAGATCAGCGGCTGGCTGGGCTGGGCGTCTGGGGCAGGAGTAGGGGAATGTGCTTGTCAGGGAGCGTCCCGGGGGATGCTGAGGGTGGGCCTGCTGCCTGTCCCTGGTGGAGGTGTTTGTAGGAGCCGATGCTGGAGATAACACTCAGGAGAACAGAATGCACACGCCCGTGCAAGTCCAGGTCCCACTGGGGACACGTGCCCAACAGAGGCAGGTTGTCCTGATAGTTCCTTCCTGTGACCTTGGCTCTGGTTTTGTAAGATGTTACCTTTGGGGAAACTGAGCCAAGGGTACGCAGGCTCTCCTGCGTACTGCATGTGAATCTGGAAGCATCTCATCGTCAAAAGTTAAAGCAAAAGTCAGATCACATCTGTCCTTGACTTGGAACCCTCCCAGCTTCCCTCTTACTCTGAATGAGAGCCCGAGTCTGTCAGGGGCCCATCCACGTGGTCCCCATTACTGACCCTGGGTCACACCAGGCACTCTCCTGCCTCAGGGCCTTTGCACGGCTGTTCCCTGTGCCTGAAACGTGGTTCCCCACACCACCATGTGGCTCCTTCCACAACTTAGATGTCTCCTCTTTGTGTTGTGTTGGGGACACTGCCAGGCCTTGGAGTTACCAGGTGCTGTTCAGGGTGGGGACAGTCTTGAGGGGCCAGAAGCATAACCCCTGAATCAGTGGTACTCAGATGAGGGCTCTACTGGAGGTGGTCCAGGGGAGGGTCTGCCTTTGCCTGGGAAGGGGAGCCAGGGAGAGTCCGGGGGAGGGGGGCAGGCTCTTGGCTGGAAAGGAGGCAGGGACTTGGGGAGAAGCAGAGGGCATTTTGGGATAAGAGGGGGGCTCATGGACATGACAGTGGCTCGTGATCAGACCCCTGTGTTGTGCTCGCCCTGAACCTCGAACCTAGGGAGCCCTTGCCATTTTACAAATGGGGAAACCAAAGCCCAGAGAGGTAGAGTGGGTGCACAAAGGCACACAGCCCCCAGGCCCTGCGGAACGCCTGCAGGGGAGCGGAAGCGAGCAAGCCCATACTGTCTGGCCTTTTCACGAAAGGTCTGCACATGTGCTCCCCGCCTCGGGGCATCTTGTTTGCTGTTCCTTCTTCCTGGAACGTTGATGTCCTGAAGAATTGATGCTTTTGAACTGTGGTGCTGGAGAAGACTGTTGAGAGTCCCTTGGACTGCAAGGAGATCCAACCAGTCCATCCTAAAGGAGATCAGTCCTGAATGTTCATCGGAAGGACTGATGGTGAAGCTGAAACTCCAATACTTTGGCCACTTCATGCAAAGAACTGACTTATTTGAAAAGACCCTGATGCTGGGACAGATTGAAGGCAGGAGGAGAAGGGGACGACAGAGGATGAGATGGTTGGATGGCATCACTGACTCGATGGACGTGAGTTTGAGTAAGCTCTGGGAGTTGGTGATGGACAGGAAGGCCTGGAGGGCTGCAATCCATGGAGTCACAAAGAGTCGGACATGACTGAGCGACTGAACTGACTGACTTCCTGGAACACTCTTCCTGCAGATATCCATGGCTAGCTTTCTTGTTTCCTTCAAGTCTTTGCACAATGTCCCTTCTCAGTGGGGCCAGCCTATGGAGAGTTCTAACTCTGGCCACGCTCCCCCTCCCTGTCCCCTTCTCCTGTTCGTCCTTCTGGCACCTCCTACCAACTGACACGTCAGTATGGATTTACTGAGTCTGTCTTCCCCAACCAGAATGTCACCCACAGAAGGGGGGAGAATACTGTAATAAACCCTCCCGTACTCTTTTTTTTTTTTAATGCGTTTATTTGGCTGTAGGTCTTCGTTGCGGCACACGGGATCCTGGTTGTGCCCTGCGGGATCTTTCTCGTTGCAGTGCATGGGCCCTCTAGCCGTGGCATTAGCCCAGAGCTCTGTGGCGCCTCCAGGGCGGGCGGGCTCATCGTTGCAGCACACAGGCTTAGTTGGCCCGCAGCATGTGTCATCTTAGTTCCCTGACCCAGGGATCAAACCCACACCCCCAGCATCGCAAGGCTGGGCCACTGGGGAAGTCCCCGGAACGTCACCTTCCTAAGGGCAGGGGCGTTTACCTGCTGTGTCGGCGGTTGTAGCTCAGGTGCAATGCCTGGCAATAGTAGGTGCCTAATAGATGTTTATTAGATGGATGGATGGTTGACTGGACGATTGGATAGATAGATGGAAGGGATGATGGACGGTTGGATGGAAAGATGGATGGACAGATGGATGGACAGTCAGATAGACAGGTAGAAGGATGGGTGGATGGAGGCAGGGTTGGTCAGGTGGTTAGGTGGACGTGAGGCATAACGTGTGAGAAGCTAGGCTGGCCCAAATCACATGGCTCTCAGATGTCCCGCGGAGGGGTCAGGAAGGATTTTGTGCAGGCTGGTTGAGTGTGGTATTCTGGAAAGTTGGCTCCGGCTCAGGCGTGGTTGGGCTGAAGTGAGGAGGGCTGTGTGCCCAGAAACTGGTGGGAGACTTTCCCTAGGAGGCAGGAGGAGGTGAGAGAGCACCACAGGAGTAGGAGGGGGAGCCCCGGAGAGCCGGGGGTCAGGCAGTCTTTGGTCTGATATCAGCCTGCTCCCCCTGCTGGCTTCCAGGGGTCCCCAGACTCCGGAGGGCCTCATCCCTAACCCTGGGCCTGAACTGGATTCCCCCAGCATCACCACCCGCACGGCCTGCAGCCTGGCAGTCAGGGGGCAGCAAGCTCGCCTCTGGAAACAGTGCATTCCTCCCTGCAGACCCCTGCCTCTGCCCCTGGCCAGACAAGGGACTCAGCTGGCCCAGAGGCCTCCCTTGAGTGAGGGGCCGGGCTCGCACCTTCCGAAGGTCCCATTCAGCCACAGAAGCAGCATAAGTTGGGCTTGCCTGCCTCTGGCCGGCTCCAGTCTCCCTGGGGTCCTGTGTGTCCAGCTGCACCTGCCCCACCCAGGTGTGCCTCTCGATGCTCTGAGTGCTGTTAGCAACAGTCTCCGGTTTGCTTTCCTGCTTTCTTTTCTTAATATTTATTGACTTATTTGGCCGCATCCGTTCTTAGCTGTGGCATGCAGGATCTCTGTGGCGTCCTGCTGTGTCTTTCACTGTGGCACACGGATTTTCTAGCTGTGACGCATGGGCTCAGTTGCTCCACAGCACGTGGGATCTTAGTTCCGTGAACCAGGGATCGAACCCACTTCCCCTGCACTGCAAGGCAGACTTTTAACCACGGGCCCACCAGGAACTCCCAGACTCTGGCTTTTCTTTTTTCCAGAGACATCATGCCCCACCTGCGCCATCCAGACACAGCCACGAGCCAACCTTTCTGGGTCTGTTACCCCATCTGTGTGATGGGGCCCAACAGTTCCTGCCCCTGCCCAGAGCTAAGGCGTAATGGGCTGACACCCACTGGGTGTCACGGGTGTGGGGCCTGGCGCTCTGTAGGTGCAGTCAACGTATACCTGTGACCAGTGAAAGACATTTTTGTCCCGAGTCTCCTGCCCTTCTGCTGGGACCCTTCAGGGACAGACTGGCTCCTGGCTCGGAAAGAGTGCCTAGTTTCGGCTGAATTTGGATTCTCTTCAGCTCCGGCAGCCCCCGGGACTTGAACTAGGGGCTTTCTGTTTCTCTTTGTGGCATTAGGAGTGGGCTTTCTTCTCTTTCTGGCTTTAGCAAATGCGTCCATGACGTCCGTGTGTCAGGCCTGGGCTGGACTGCGCGAATGCTAACTTTGGAATCCTCACGACTGCCGTGTGCCGTGGGTGTGACTCTCAGCACCCCCTTTGCAGATGAAAACGCTGAGGCTCAGAGGCTTTCAGAAGCATGCACAAGGTCACCTAGTTTGGAGGAACCCAGACGGTCGCTCCCTTTGTCCACGTAACTGCTCCAGTCTCCTGAGAAACAGCAGTGCCCCCGTCTTTCCCAGACACTTGGGAGGCGGTGTCTGTGCCTGCTGCAGAGGAACCAGGCTGGGTGAGTTCCGTCCCCTTCTGGTCCTATTAGCCTCCGTTTCCCCATCTATAAAATGGGCTGGTCATGCCCCTTGGCTGGCCTGCCTGGCAGAACTCCAGTGAAGCTCTCAGAGGTGACTCTGTGCACACACTTTGCAGGTCATTTGGGGGGACCCTTATGACTGTGTCTGTCCCCTCAGGAGGCTGCAGCGAGTCCTCTCCTGGCCAGATGTGCGGCTAGGGACAAAAACCTTCTTTTTTTTTTTTTTTTTTTTCTGAGTCCAGGACCTTGTGTCCTCAAGGCTGGATAAGCCTCCCCACCCCGCCTCCCGCCCCTGAGACGTGGGAACACCTGGCGGGACTCGGCTGGGGGAAGAGTGGGATTGAGACCCCCGGCTGGGACTCTGCCCGAGCAGGCGACCCCCCTCCCTGCGGGCGCCGCAGCCGGAGCGCCCCTAATTGCTGCCACAGATGTGGCAGCCACCAGCCTCTCCGGCGCGATCTGCCGTGTCGCGTGAGCTTAATTAGCCCCTGATTACTCATTTACTGGGTGCTGTGTGTATTCCATATCTAATAACTTTCCAATTACGCCCGGTCTGCCCCGCACGTTTAATAACCCGCTCGTTGTCTGCTTGTCGGGGACTGTGCATTCAGCAGCTCTGTCTCCCCCTGACCCAGAGCTTGATCGTCCCCTTTCCTGAAGCATTTGGAGTTCTCTGCTCACCATTATGGAGCTATTACAGGGAATTAAGGGGCATAAAATACTGGTCTTAGGCCTCTGATGCCCCAGCTTGTAGCACAGGACAAGAAGCCCCCCCAGAGAGGCTTGAGTGCATCTTTGGGGGTGGGCTCTCGTGGGTGGGTGCCAGGAAATGGGGGGGAGGGTCCTCATGGTAGGGCTGGCCCGTGTGTCCTTATTCCCTCCCAGATAGACAGCTCCAGGCCTGTGACCCACAGGTCCCTGGCCGGTGGCAGGGTCTCCCACCAGCCGGGCTGTGCCCACCCACCCTCAAGCCAAGGCAGGCCCCCAGCCACTGCTGTTTGCGGGGGAGGTGGCTCTTCTCCCCTGGCCCAGGCCTCCCGTCCGTGTCTGATCACTCCTCGGGGCCAAGGGCCGGTGATGCTGTGTCCATGGGCGCCGTCGCATGCTGGTGTCTCCTCGTCCCTCTCCAGCAGCTCAGTTCTGCCTCCCCTCCCAGCCTTGCTCTTGAGATAGACCCTCCACAGCCCACTTGCTCACCCACAATCCAGGCTGCCGTGTGTCTGCTGAGCCAGCATGAGTCAGGCCCTGCCGGTGTGCAGTGAGGACCCCCTGGTGCCAGCGCTGTGGGCGCTCTGACTCTGACCAGCTGGGTGAGCTTGGGTAGCTGACTCGACTTCTCTGTGCCTCGGTTTCCTCCTCCTTAACAAAGCAGGCGTTAAGGGAGGGCTGTTGGAAGAATGACTCTGGCTACCGACAGCAAGTGCTCAGTGGACTCCTGGCACAGGGCAAGCGCTCTGTGAAGCTAGGCTAGGGCATCACTGGCCCATTTCCCCGAGACGTAAGCTGAAGTCCGAGCAGTCATGACTCGTCTGTTACTCTTAGTTATGGCTGCAGGCAGGCAGCACTCAGGATTCAGGCCCGTGTTTGCTTTATTTGGGATTGGCAAGGCTGGCTTCCTGAAGTGTATGTTGAGCCGATTTGGAGGAAAGAGAAGATGCGGGGTGATCAGGAAAAATGGGAGTCTCACACCCCAGATCCTACCCCATGACTTCAGGGACTCCAGAACTGCCTCACGCTCTGTGCCCGCAGTGGTCGAGGGGACCTAGAAGGTGGCCCTGCCAACTGAGGCCGAAAGTGCCCAGAGGCCCGCTGGGGCCCCAAGGCCAAGACTGTGACACCTTCTCCAGCACACACCCTTCCAGGCTCTGTGGGGTCCCCTGGCCCCGGCACCCCTTTGGCTCTTGTTCCCGATGCTTATGTGGTTAGGTCTTGAGATAAGCGACCGTTTCTTGAGCACCTACTATGTGCTTTAGCAGAAAGAACTCATCCCCTCCATTTGCCTCTGGGAGTCAGACTTTGCTGGGTTGTTAATACATTCTACAGAAGGGGAAACTGAGGCCCAGAGAGGTTAAGTCACTTTGCCAAGATCTCCCAGCTGGAAACCAGTGGAGAGAACCCAGAACCCAGTGCCTGACCCTGACGCTCTGCAGGAAGCCGGAGAGGTGGAATCTGCCTGGGTGCTGGGGTGAGTGGGTGGTGCCCGGGGAACAGTCAGTTGGCAGGGCTGCCGGAGAGGGAAGTCCTGGCATCTTGTCCAGTGGCCTCTGGGCTGCTGTGGGTCCTCAAACTGGAACTGCCTTTGTTTTTAAAAATACATGATTTACAATCTACCACGTGGGCAAGTCTGAGAAACATTATGCCGAGCGAAAGAAGCCAGACTCAGAGGGCTACATGGTGGACGGTTCCGTCTATATGCAGCATCCAGAGGAGGCACGCCTGTGAAGATGGAGGGAGACAAGCAGCTGCCAGGGCTGGGGGGGACAGAGTGATGGGTATGTCCTAGATGAATGCTGTTGGTGGTCACTCAAGTCTGTGCTTATACTCAAAGCCCCCGAATTGTATATACTTTCCATGGGTGAGTAGTATGGTATATGGATTTTATCTCAATAAAACAATTCTACAGAACAATAGAGCAGGAGTTCCCAGACCTGGGGAGCCCGAGGACTGATACGATCCATCAGATACCCTGGTGCTGACAAGCCTGATACATGATTCTCCTTTCTGTAGCCATGATGCTGCTCTCTGCCGGCACACTGCCCCCCATGCCCCCAGCCACCATCATCCCTACCTGCAAATTTACCT
Organism: Bos grunniens; assembly: GCF_055505025.1. Taxonomy (NCBI): domain Eukaryota; kingdom Metazoa; phylum Chordata; class Mammalia; order Artiodactyla; family Bovidae; genus Bos; species Bos grunniens. Next base: position 11,532,737 of record NC_141182.1, read on the forward strand.
GGAATCGGCGCTCTGCAGAAATCACTTAGCTCCCCAGAGAAAGTGTAACAAGGCAAGATCTCATTAGGATATTCAGTGGTGGGCTGCAGATCCCTTTTATGGTAAAGAACCCTGGAAATTTCCACCCCCCCCCCTTTTTTTTCCTTTCCCTGTTAACTAATGCTTTAAATGTGGTGGCCCCGGTCCAGGGAAATAAAGGGGACAATAAAGTTTATCCTGCTCGCTCCACAGGGCCCCATGGACTCTCTGGGGTGCTGCCAATTTCCAGGGTCCTCAGGGCAGGGAGCAATGTATGTCCCAGGCCCCCCTCCCAATAGCACAGTAAGTCCGGCCGTGAGCTTGGAGCTCTGGGCTCTGGTAGCGAGAAGACACAGTGGATGTGTTGGTTCAAGGGTCTGCTTTTTATTAGTCGGGAACTGTTGTAAATTTGGCCTTGAAGGGTGAGGAAAGGCTGCTCTCTGCCTCCCTGCGATGGTCTGGCCGAGAACCTTTGCGAACCTTCACCTCCCACCTCCGATGATGCTAGCATGAGATAACGCATACTCCCGCCCATGTGTGTCTGGCAGCCTCGCCCAGCAATTAACAGTGACTGAGCCTCCTTGGCTTCTGGGGCAGCTGCTGACAGACCCCAGAGAAGGGGGTGAAATCCTTGTGGTGGGGACAGCTGGACCCGAGGAGGGAGAGTGTCTGGCACATGATGGTGCCGGGGAGCGTGTGTTTCTGGGCCTGGCCCTGCTCTAAGGTTGTCTTAGTTATCCACTGCTGTGTAACAGAGGATTACGCGTAAGCAGCTTGCACGCCTACCGTTGCATGCTCAGCAGGGGCCCCCACTGCAGGTCAGGGTGTTGGCAGGACTCGACGGGGGAAGAACCTGCCTCCAAGTTCATCGCTGAATTCTTCTGTGAACTGAGAGTTGCTATGAGCATTTAGAGGCAAGCTTTCGTGTGGACGTCTGCTTTTGTCTCTCTGGGATACCTGCCTAGGAGTGGAGTGGCTGCGTCCTGTGACAACTCTGTGTCTCTGGATCTTGACGAACTACCAGGCCGTCTCCAAAGCAGCTGCACGAGTTTGCAGCCCCACCAGCAGCATGTAAGGGTTCGTGTAGTATTTCAACACTTAACAATCACGCGGGTGTCGCTTTTAAAGATGGATTCCCCGCTTCCTCTTGAAAGATCAGGCCTGGTGGGATGGAGCCAGCTTCCCTCCACATGGCGCCGGGTGGACTGGCGCTGCCCGCCTCCCCCTCCCCAACCCCCAGTCTCACCTACCCGGTACCTCCTTCCTGTCCCCCCTCCCTTTCCAAACCTGCTCTCTTTGAAGGTCTAGTTCAGGACAGTTCCACCTGCTCCAGGAAGCCTGCCTGGATTTTCCCAGCCCTTGGGGAGTTCTATTCTCCAGCTCCTGCAGTCGTTGTCATCTGCACCCACTCCCACCCGAAAGTATTCTCTTCTGCCATCTGCTGCTCTCTGCTTAAAGGCTATGTCCCTGGTTGTTTTGGAGCAGCCAAGTCTTCTCCCAACTGCTAGGGTTCAAATCCAGGCACCTCCACTTACTGCAGCCACTTGTCCCCGTGCGTCTCCGTGCTTTCTTCCCTGGAAGATTAACTGTAGCGCATAGTAGGTGCTCAGTCACGGCATCCTTATGTCCCATCCGGGGAGCCGGGAGGCATTGCCAGCCACCTCCCCGTGCTCCAGGAGGAGGAGCAGGGCGGGGGCGGGCCACACCTCTTTCTCCTTTGCACCAGCGCACAGCAGGGTCAGGGCCAGGGCAATGCCAGCCTGCCCCCAGGGGCTTGGAGAACGCTGCCCACTTGACCTGGTGCCACCCCGCAGACAGTCCCCGGGGTTGGCTTGGCGAGTCATCCTGTGACTAACGGGGACACAGCAGCCCTGCGTCTGGCAAGAGTTTCCCCGAGTGGTGATGGCAGGGTTTGCCAGAGCAGCGAAAACCCTACGGAGTGGGGTCTACAGGGGCTCCAGGCTCCCCGCCGTGCGGTGGGCCCCCAGCCCTAAGCAGGCCAGGAGTGGATGAAGTGTGCCGGGGCCAGGCGCCACCCCCTCCTGGCTCCAGCCTAAGCTGCCAGCACCCCTGTGGGATTTGCGGGGGCCGTGGTCAGGGCAGCGTCACCATATGGATCCCATAAATTAAAGCGCTCCCGGAAACAAATGGTAAATGTACCCGTCTCTCGCGTGTGGGGCTGGCGGAGCCTGGATGGAGCACCATCCATCTCTCTCAGGCACTTTGCTTTTATAGCCCTAATCCTTGGAAAAACGGGATCAACGCAAAGTTGTTCTCTGACAGCCATGCAGTCCCAGAGCTTGTAATCGGGGAGCTGGGGGTCGCCAGGCCCCGGGACCAGCCCCCAGGGAGCTGCCAGGGTTTCAGGCCTAGGAGTCCAGGATGCGAACCTGTGTCAGCCCTGCCTCGGCAGCTCTGTGACCTCAGGCTCCCGCCGCCCCTCTCTGAGCCCCAGTCCCCCGCGCCCCTGTGGACCGGGGGCAGAGTGAGCGGCCGGGATGGTGGGTGCCGGGGTGGGGCAGGGGTGAAGAGGTAGTGTCTAATGAGTATGGAGTTTCCATTTGGGCTGATGAGAAAGTTCCGGAAATGGATCTGGGGGATGGTTGCACACATGTTTGGACTTCCCGCCACTGAGTTGTATCCTTAAAATGGTCTAGATGGTAAATTTTTTGTTATGTAACCCACTCCAGTGTTCTTGCCTGGGAAATCCCAGGGACAGAGGAGCCTGGTGGGCTACAGTCCCTGGCGTCACAGAGTCGCACCCGACTTAGCGAGTAATCAGCAAACAGCAGCGACATATTTTACTAGACAATATTTTTTAAAAACACAGGGCAAGGGTGGGGATAGGATGACCGCCCTGCGGGGAGAACTGAAGATTAGCTAGAGTGGTCAGTACACGTGCGACCAGCTGGTAGCTGTCACAGAGGCCTGTGCAGAGCGGAGGTGCCCAGGTGGCAGTGGGTCCTGGGAGTGGACCCCCAGCACCTGGGGGTCAGCCTGGTGTCCCTGGGCAACGTTTGCTGGACGAGGAAGACACTCTGGCTCCCAGATCCAGCCACACCAGGCCTCTGACAGCAACGCCAGGCCACTGTGGGCGAGAGGCGATACCCAGCATCCTGGGGCACCTCCAAGCAGACGTGCCCAAGACTCACCACATCCCCCTCCTGTTCTTCTAGGTCACATCTGCATCTCTCGAGACGTCGACAGCCACCCACGCTCCCGCCCGGGAGCCTGAGCCTCGGCCGGGTGCCCCAGCAGAGAGCCTGCCCAGGGGCCCCAGGGCCGGCCAGGAGCAGGGGCCAGCCCGGTGTCAGCAGAGCAGCCTGGATGGGGCCGGACCGGACCTTGCAGGCACAGGTAGGTGCCAGCATTTCACCATTTCTGTCTACTGGAGTGGATCCGGCAGCTCCTGGAAGCCAGAAGCCTCCCCAGAAGTTGGGGTGCAGACTCCCACCCCAGGGTCGCCACATTTTAGTGGGGAGCCAGGAGGCTGGGTCTTCCTGACTTGAGTTTGATCGTTTCCCTCTCTCTCGTTGTCAATTCACAGCCTTTGTTGGTTTCTTTTTTTATCTCTACATTCCATTGTGTTCACTCATTCATTTAAAAAATAGCATAATGGATCTAGCTCCATGAGCCACCAGACCCTGCCCTAGAACTCACCATCTACCTGGATGCCCTGTCGCCCCAGAGCAACCTGCCAGGATCCCGTCTGCTCTTCCGCCACACCTGTGTTTGCCTGGCACCCCGTGGCCGGGTGTCTGGGGTGTGAGCCTTGCCTCTGGGGCCTGCGCAGCCCTGAAAGGCCGCCTGTTGTCACAGCTGCCGTCCCGCTCCATTTCACGTCGTGTGCTGCGTGATGTCCAGCTGCCAGTGCGGGGGCTCGCCTGCCCTCCCGCCGTGGGGGTGCGCCGCTCACGTCCAGGCACATGGCTCCCGGTGTAGCCTCATTTGGGACAGAGGGAACAAGGGGGTCCGGCCGCGGGAGGTGCTGCCTGGCGTTTTCCAGCGTGGGCGTTCACTCCTACCCCCTCCAGCCACCAAGACCCTGTCCCCACCATCCCTACCCTGTTGGACGCGTTGCTTTCCCCAGTGATGGAGAGGCTGGCCCCAAGTTGGTTGTTGGGCCTGTGAGCGTGGAGTCCTGAGGCATTTGTTGTGTGGCCCGTGGGCCCTGGAATGGGAACGGTGAGTGGACACCTGCTTTCTTACCTAGGGAGGGCCCTGCAGCAGCCCCTTAGGCCAAGACCCCGCGGGGTGGCTCTCTGGGCATGTTGTGCCCCTAAGAGGACTAATGCTTAACAGCCCCCAGCCCAGCCTTCCCTGTTGCTGGGCCACTGCGGGGGCGGCTGGTGGAAAACGCTGCTTGTCAGCGAGTGGGGCAGCCAGCTCGTGGTGCTGGGGTCCTGGGAGTCCATCTCCAGGATGCCCCCAGGCACCCACCTCTTGCTTTCTGCAGTGTGGACTCAGCAAGGGAAGGGGCTGGCTGACGGGCTGATGGGCCACCAGCCCTCCAGGGGGCATCCAGCCCGTGGCAGAGGGGGACGGGGTGTCTGGCAGCAAAGGGGACTGCAGGTGGTGGGCAGGGACGCCTGGGACAAGCGTCTCCTTGCGCTGCGCCTCGGTTTCCTCATCTGAGGAATGGGCGGGAAGGCCAGTGGAGTGCCTGGCTCACCAGCCGGTGTGAGAATGGCAGGTCCAGTGCAGTCCTGGCCCCCCTCCCCTGAGAGCCCGGCGTCCTGGCTGGTGTCAGTGCTGTTGCTTGTAACTCCTATTCGCCCCACTGGCGCCTCCTCCGGCAGCCCAGAGCATCCCTGAGGCTGCTGTCCCAGCCCGCCCTCAGCTCTGGGTGATAAGCTGCACAGCCATGACCCTCAAGGACCTCCCTACCCCGCTGGGCACACACGAGGCCCTGCCCCCCTGCCCTGGGGCCCCTGGGGCAGGGCAGGAGCACAAGACCCACGCCAGCCAGCTGCTCCCCTGTCAGGCGGCAGCCCTGCCGGCAGCCGGGGGGATGGGGGACACGCAGCTCACAGCTGGAGACCCGCCAGGCAGCGCCAGCCTGCAGGCAACCCCTCCCGGGGAGGCCGCTGCTTGGAAACGTGACAGTGACTAATGGTTTATTACACACCTGCCACCTCGCATCGGGCCGTGCGCACGGCCCCCCGGGTCCAGCTGTGCACCGCCAGCTGGGCGGCGGGGCGGGCGCAGGGGCGTGCACCTACAGACACATGGACACGCTGCGTGGGGACGCGCGGGGGACACGCACAGACCTGGCAGGCGCACCAGGCACGAGGGTGGGTGTGCAATACACACAGGCACACGCACACAGGCCCCGTCGCGCCCCCTCCCCAGAGCTCCTCGCCCCTCCCGTCTCCCCACTGTCCCTCCAGCTCCCTCCGTGATGGTGGGCTCCAGCCGCCTCCCCTGTGCCGGCTGGGGCAGGGGCCTTTCTCAGAGGGCCGGGTGGCTATGGGCAGGTTGAGGGGCTGTGTCCCTTGCCTTGGGGGGCAACTGTCCACTGTCGGTCTCTGAGCCCCAGTTCCCTGCATGTGTGGGGACAGCGGCCCTCGCCGGGGCGGGAAGCCGTTACACCACCGCCGCCCTGGTGCTGGGCTGGGGGGCTGGAGGCCGCGTGCCCCGGGGAGAGGCATGGCCCAGCTGCCTGCGTCCCTCCCAGACCCAGGGGGAGCTGTGTGGTTGTCAGGCACTGCATCTGGAAGGCCCGCCTGGGGGGTGCTCGCTGGCTGGCTGCTGGAGAACAGCTCTGGGGCTGCAGGGGCAGCAGGGACCCCCGGGGCTGGGCTTCTTCCTGGCAGGCAAGGCATGGACCTTGGGTGGACCAGGCTGGGGGGAGAAGGGCGCTGTCCCAACCTCACAGCGAGATGGCTGTCCTTGAAGGTGGTGACCCCCCACCAGCCCCAGCTCCTTCCAGTATCCTTCAGCCTTTAGTCAAAGGAAAGTCCATCTCTCACAAAGCACTCGCAGGTGGCGTAGAATCCAGCCAGAGGTCACTCGGAATCCATCAGTAGCCGCGGGGACGGCGTTCCCGAGCAGTGGTCTCTGTGCAGGCAAGGGGCAGTACTGTCCGGTGACAGGCGAGGGAGTGACTGGAGTCTAGGCCCAGCATCCCTCCACAGAGCTTCCGCCAGGCTCAGAACCTTCCAGAGCTGCTGAGCAGGCATGAGGTTGTAGCAGCGAAGCCTCCCTGGCTACAGTTCAAGGTAGAGTCAGGGGCCTGGGAGGACCCCCCAGGGGCCCCCAGTGCTGCCGGGCAAGGCTCCGCAGACTGCCTGCCACACAGCTCCAGGGCCGCCCCTCTGGGCGCAGGCTCCCCGCGTGGCCTTGGGGCTGCCTTGCCGCCCAGCTGAGCGGTGGCCCTGTGTTCTGCCCCGTGGGCCCTTGGACGTCCTCTCTGAGCTCTGGAGCGGCATCTAAAGTGGCAGATATCGTCTTCATTGGTAGACGTGGTTGAAGCCGCAGACCCAACTGATGGGTTTGGGTTGGGGGGCAGTCACCAAAAGCCGGAGCAAGGTGGACTCCCCCATCATGGTGTGCTCCTGCTGTCATTCAGTCACTCAGCCGACTGGGCTTCCCGATGAACTATCTCCTGTAGTTTGTTCAGACTCATGTCCATCGAGTTAGTGATGCCATCCAACCATCTCACCCTCTGCCTCCCCTTCTCCTCCTGCCTTCAATCTTTCCCAGCATCAGAGTCTTTTTCCAGTGAATCAGCTCTTCGCATAAGGTAGCCAAAGTACTGGAGCTTAAACTTCCGCATCAGTCTTTCTGGTGAATATTCAGGGTTGATTTCCCTTAGGATTGACTGGTTTGATCTTCTTGCAGTCCAAGGAACTCTCAAGAGTCTTCTCTAGCACCTGAGTTCAAAAACCATCAGTTCTTTGGCGCTCAGCCTTCTTTATGGTCCAGCTCTCACGTCTGTACATGACTACTGGAAAAACCATAGTTTTGACTCTATGGACCTTTGTTGGCAAAGCGAGGTCTCTGCTTTTTAAAATGCTGTCTAGGTTTGTCCCCTGGGCTCCTGCCTTTCCTCCAGTCACATCAGGGTGCTGGGGTCTGCCAGCCCTGAGGGGTGGTCTGTTTTATCAGACTTCTGTCCTATCAGACCCCTGCCACCCTACTCCCACCCAGAAAGCCTCCATCCTCATGTGTGCTTGTCCCTGGCTTTGGGGGACCCCTGGCCCGGTAGAGAGGGGTGGGCAGGAGCAGTTCTGGCCAGCGGAGTAGGAGCGTATGTGGGAGATGCAGTGCATCCTCTGTCTCCAACCCGTGCCGGCCCAGGACCCCTCCGTTCACCTACTCTGGTCCCATGACGGGAGTCTGGGAAGAGTTGGGGGTTGGTGTCTACTGCTGCTGTAGTGGCTTAAAAAAATACATGTTGTGCTCTGCTCCAGTCGCATCCGACTCTTTGCGACCCCATGGACTGTAGCCCGCCAGGCTCCTCTGTCCCTGGGGATTTTCCAGGCAAGAATACTGGAGTGGATTGCCATGCCCTCCTCCAGGGGAATCTTCCCAACCTAGGAATGGAACCCCGTTCTCCCACATTGCCGGTGGATTCTTTACTATCTGAGCCACCAGGGAAGCCCTGGGTTTAAATACAATCAGTATTTGTTGGGTGTGGGCCTCTCTTAAGCGTTCGGGTCCGGCCTGGCACATCCTAAATCCGCATCCTGCCTCTGCCCCTTCCGAGCCCCTGGTTCCAGGCACAACTTCTCCGCGCCCCGGCTCCCCCGCGAGTGCCGTGAGACCCCAGGTGACCCACATCCGTCGCCAAGCACCACACCTGACATTCAGGGATGCGGGAGCTGGTGGGGCCCTGCGAGGAGGGTGAGCTGGTGCCCACCGGGGTCCTGGCCCTGCTGCGGCTCTTGTCACTCCTTCGTTGGGTGGATGGACTCCCGGCCAGCGAGGTTGGGCCTCTGCAGCCAGGAAGGCAGGGCCTCGGCTTGGGTACTTGGCTCGGGCCCCAAGACGTCCTTGGCAGGCCTCGCCTGGAGCGGGTGCTGGTGCTGAGTGCTCTGGCGGGAGGCACTGGGTGGATCCTGTTCTCTGCAGCCAAGCGGCAGCTGCTTGGAGGGCAGGGCGGCCGGGCTTGGCTGCAGCCCCCCAGCCCCCGCGCCGGCTCCACGGGGAGACGCTCTGCGCCGCGGCAGTGTGTCCCTGCTCCTGCCGACCGCTCTCTTCCTTTGTTCATCTCCAGCTGAGCTGGGATCCAAAGTCTGTTTTCTCTCCAACCAGAGACTGTTTATCTTCTCAGGAACTTACTGTTCCCTGGGGAGCATGGAGCTTGCATGTCGAGGCAGGAGGCAGAGAAGCCCAGGCAGCCCAGAGGCTCTGGGCTTTTCGGTAACCCCTCCCCAGGAGCCTCTGAGTGTTTAGAGGGGGCTCTCGGGGCTGGGCCCCAGGCCTCTCCCCACTCGCCAGGCTCTGCTTGCTTTCAGCTGGTCCCTTGTCCAGGGTGCGACTTGGTGGGTCCTTGTCACTGATTCAGATTTCCGTGACATGGAAAAGAAAGGAGAACTTGGGCAATTTCATGAAATGATGAACTAAGCGTTGCCTTCACCAAAGTTCAAAACGGCACTAAGATAAAAGCAACTCTTTTGACCTGGCAAAATTGCTGTCAAGTGGGTCTGTTTGCCCTGATATCTATTTTCCTTCCAAGTAAGTCTGTGATCAAGATTTCAGGGTAGAAAAAAGGAGATCCAGCTGAGCTGTAGACATGGCCATTCTGAGACCCAGGTGGGGTATCGCGGGGGCAGTGTTGGGGACCCCAAGGAGCTAAAAACAGCACAGACCACCTCTCCAGGGCTCCTGCGCTTGGGGCCCGCCTGTCTGCCGTCCTGGCCATGTCCTCCACCCACTCACCACCCTGCTTTTGCCAAGGCTGGGTTTAAGCTGGTAGGTAAGCCGGCACTCGGGGGACCTTGGCTCACCGTATCGATGTAACAGGCTACAAGAGCACTGTGTGTAAGACTCCCCCTGCGTCCATACCAGCTCTCACCCACAACCTTCTAATTTAGAAGCAAAAGCCGTTTGAAAAACAGACATCTCTCCAACAGACCTTTGCTCGTGTCTCTAACCGTGGTTGCCTGTTCTCACATCTGTTTCCACCTCTAGGCCGCCGTTCCTGTGAGTGCATTTGTTCACAAGTGTTTGTTGAGCACCTACTGTGTGTCAAAGACTGTGCTAGGTAGCATGCGTGATGCCAGGCAGGGACAGGTTCCACGAAGCAAAATAGGGCAGAAGAACACAGAGATGAAGCTTGTGACTGTAGGCGGGCTGGTCCCAGAAGGTCCTGCTGAGGAGAGGACCCTGGGCAGAGTCCCAGCCACAGGAAGCCCAAGTGCGCAGCCCCGAGGCTGCCCGCTTGCCCGCTCCATGAAGACGGGGACACGTCTTACTGTCCTCTTTATGGCTCCAGCACCTGGCCCACTGCACAGGAGGTGCTCAGTCGATGTTTGTTGAGTGAACACAAGTTTCAAGTCGGCTGGTGCTGGGGACCTGATGAGGGGAAGGTGAAGAGAAAGTCAGATTTTCATAGACACCGAGAGCGTGCGTTTACCCAAGCTTCCTGGCCCCAGGGTCGATGTTCCAAGCAGATCCTCATTCCATTCCAGAACTTTTCTTCGCTCTCCAGGGCTTTGCTGTGAAATACAGAATTCCAGTGACCACAGGCTGTTTGCTTTTCCCTGAGGTCTCCCAGTGCAGTCACATGGGGGACAAGGATACTTCACAGTCACCTGTGAGAGATTGGTCCTTTCTCCTCCTTGGACTTGGCTGACTCTAGGCAGGGGCTGTGAGCCCTCTGGATCAAACATGCAGCTGTTGTCCAGTCGCTCAGTTGTACCTGAGTCTTTGAGACCCCATGGGCTGTAGAACGCCAAGCTTCCCTGTCCATCACTGTCTCCCGGAGCTTGCTCAAACTCATGTCCATTAAGTTGGTGCCATCCAACCATCTTGTCCTCTGTCATCCCCTTCTGCTCCTGCCTTCAATCTTTCCCACACAGAGAAGAGCATTAATTGAGCACCCATTGAATATCAGGTTCTGTGAGGCTGGGAACAGTTGTCTTCCTAGCTGTGTTACTTTCCCGTGGCTGCTGTAACAGATAGCCATGAACTTGGCAGTTCTATCACCTTACAGTCTGGAGGTCAGAGATCAGAGGCCTGACCCAGGTCTCACTGGGCTAAAATCAAGGTGTCACAGGCCTGGTTCCTTCCAGAGGCTCCGAGGAAGAATGTGTCCTTCTGTTTCTGCTTCTGGAGGTGCCTGCATTCCTTGGCTTGCGGCCCCACGTCCCTTCAACCTCTTACTTCTGTCGTCAGATCTCCCGCCCTGCCTCCCTCTCACAGGGACCCTTGTGATCACACTGGGCTTGCCTGGGACATCAAAATTGAGCTCCTGTCTCAGGGTTGGCAGCCTTCTCAATCTCCCAGGTCCCTTTTGTCCTGTAAAGTGACATGTTACTATTGTCCTGTAAAGTGAAGCATCAGGTGTTGGGGATGAAGCCTTGGCTGTCTTTGGGGACCACTCTTTGACCTCCACTCCCGTCCCTGTGGCTGGTTGAGCTGGCCACGTGCTGCCCATGGGGCGTGGGGGCCATGCCCACAACTGAAGAACAGGCTGGCTGGTGAGGACTGCATGGGGATGTCGCGCTGACTCTGCGCCACTTGGCTGGGGCTGGCCCCTCTGGCCTGGTGGCTGTGCTGCGGGGGTACCTGACCCAGCAGGTGTGTGCTAGGTCACCCTGGGACAGTTCCCTCCCTGGAACAGAAGTGTAATGCTAGCACCTTTCTCCAGGGGATGTGGCATGAAGGTGACCTCAGTTACTAACCACTGTGTTTAGGATGCGGGGACGGGGGTGTTCCCACCCTGCCTGGGAGGGGCTGGATTCTCACCTGTACCAGGAGGTTCTGGGTGCAGCTTAGTGTTTGCCCAAGGAGGTGACTGTGAACATGGCCTAAGCCATACTCCTCGGGGCGTCTGCAGCCACAGTCCCCCAGCCTTCTGCCCACCGCAGGCACAGGGAAGGGATTGACCCCAGAGACCTGACAAGGCTCTGCCCCCTCAGCCTCCCACCCTCACCCACCCCCAGCAAGCAGCTTGTGGCACACCCTCTGGGCGTGTCATGGGTGACCCTCTGGGCCCAGCTGGCCCCCTAAGGCAGCAGAGTCATGGTCTCCCCCCCAACAGATGTCCAACCCTTCTTTTTCCAAATGCACCAAGATGGGCTCTAACAAGCCCAGCGCAGAGCACCCGGAAGGGCTCTCGGGAGGAGGCAGCGCTTGAACTGGGCATCTGGACCTTGTAGGGAGGAGACCCTGGGAGCCGAGACCCCGATGATAGTAAGCTCCTCCCCTTCCCCTCCATCCTTCCTTCCTGCCCCCACGAGTCTCCCGCCACAGCGTCTCTGTGGGTCCCCAAGACCATAGCCTCTGCCCTTCCTCCCACCTGAGCTGGGCCGTCCTTGGCCCTTTCTCTCCAGGAATGCCCAGGGACAGGGGCGGCTCCTGCTGCCTGGAGGACACCATAGAGCTCCAGGGACCGGGAACCAGTGCAGGGCCTGGCACGGGGCAGGTGCTCGGGGGAGATGGCTGAGTGAGGGTGTGAATGAGCGAGGGCCGCCTCGGTGGGGCTGTGACCCCCTCGGAGTCTGGGGGCGGCCCCGCTGCCCAGGGCAGAGGTCTCCATGTGCCAGGAATCCCTCGACCCCTGGGTTCTGCGGGAGTTGAACTGCAAGGGGCAGGCAGGAAGTGGCCGCCACCTTCCACCCTCCAGAGCGCGGCTCCCGTCTGCAGCAGCTGGGGCGTGAGCCGGCGGGGGGAGGCTGGGGGCCGGGGGAGGGCGGCCGCGTGGTTGATCTGTGTCTCGCTGGGCAGCCCTGGCTTGCCGCCCTTGACCTCTCCGCTGGCGTCTCAGGACTCTGGTCCAGTCGGAGCCGGTCTGCAGACGCTGGGCAGGCTTCCTCTGCTGCTGCTGCCGCCTTGTCACCCCGCCCCCTCGGCCCCCCTCCCTGCAGGCTGAAGGGAGCTGCCCCTTGGGGGTCAGGCCGGGGGCCCAGGGGCAGGGAGAGCCCGCTCCCATGGACCCGAAGAGCCCCACGTGGCCGGCGCTGCTGCCGGGTGAGTCCCTGGGATGGCCCCATCTGGGAAGGGGGTTTCTGGGTCAGTGCCCAGACTCACAGGGTGGAAGGCCGAGATGGGGGAGCCGACACTGAGCTGGGACTCGGTGAGGGGTGTGTGTCCTGGCTGCAGGGACACAGCGGTGTGTGTGTGTGTGTGTGTGGAACACAGCGTGACCCAGGAGAGAGATGGAGAGTCCCCAGGGGCTGGCCCAGTGGCCCCAGTCTGAGCTGGGGCCCAGGGGAAGGAGTTGGGATCATAACGAGGTGCAGCGGAGCTCCGCGGCATGGCAGCAAGCACTGCAGCCCTGGGTCCCCCTGGCGCGTCCCCTCTGCCCCCATCGCGGCGGCTTCTCTGCCCAGCGTGCCGTCACGGGGCCCAGGCTGGCACGGGGCCTGGCGCTGGGCGCCCGAGGGTGTGCACAGGTGAGCCTGCTGTCCTCCCAGCTATTGTAGGCAAAGCGCAGAGCCGGGTGGCTCAGAGAGGCACCGACTCCTACCACCCCTTCCTGCAGAGGGGAAACTGAGGCTCACAGGAGGGCACGTCCCTGCTGGGGGGCTCCTCTGGGCCTGCTCCGGGCACCCAGGGCCCCCTCCCCAGAGGACAAGCTGCCCCACCTCCCAGTGCTGCAGGTGCCCCGTGGCCTGACGCCTGCTTGTCCTGGCAGGACTAGGGCTGTCCCCAGCCTAGCGGAGGGTCTAGAACTCGGTGACTCATCTGCCAAGTCCCTTCCTGCTTCTGGAAGTGAGAGGAAGATATGGCAGGAGGACCGGAAGAGGGGCCAGGCAGACCCAGGAATGGAGGAGCGAGTGGAGGGGGCCAGGGCAGCCTCTGAGGAGGCGCCGGTGGGACCACAGGAGTGCTCGGAGCTCCCCGTCCCACACCAGTGGGGACGCACAGGCCCCTCCCCTCCCTCCTCCATCACGACCACCTCTTGGCTCCTAGGACAGCAGGCCGGGCCCCGGCTTGGGAGGTGGGGGCATGGACTTTAGTCCCGACTCCCACCTCCCACCTTGGATTGAGTCTGACCACAGTAAGCGCGCTGACAAAGAGGGCACGCCCCCGCTGCCCGCCTGTAGGCCGGGTGACTGCGAGGCAGCGAGCGCCCCAGCCTCGGCGGTGTGCAAGCAGGAGCCTCCCACCTATTGGGCAGGTCACGGAGGAGCAGAGGCCAGATGGGAGGGTCTTCCTACCACGCCTCAGTTCCGGTGCCCACCTCCTCCACGTGCCTGTCTGTGCAGCAAGGACCTCCTTTATACCGAGGCCCTTTGGCGCCCGTGGCAGGCGCCCATTCAGCAAACCCCCCGCGCCCTGCGTGCCAGGGCCCTTCCTGCCCCGTGTTCCAGGCGAGCAGCCGGCGGTCCCCGGGCCGGTCAGCTGCATGGCAGAGCTAGAATGAAAGTGAGGCGCAGAGCTCGGGTCCTGGGCCACCATACGGGGTAAGGCGTGTCCTCAGTCACAGGCGGCCCGCCCCCATTTAGGAAAACGCTCCCTGAGCTTTGAGAAGTCCAGAAGGTTCGCCGGGGTCGCTACAGGGCTTGGGCTGGGAAGACCTTGCTGGGAGGCCCCAGGTCCCCTGCCAGGCCGGGGACAGCCCCAGTCCTGTCTGGACGGGCAGGTGCCAGGCCACACGTGGTGATGGCTGGCAGGACAGCTTGTCCTCCCAGGGGGCAGGGTGCTGGGTGCCTGGAGCAGGCCCTGGCCCAGCCTGCCTCATGGGTACTGGGAGAGCAGCCAGGGGCCACTGGGGGCTTTGATCCCATCAGCCTTCCCAGACTCCAGCCCCTTCCCCATACCCTTGTCTGTCCTCAGACCCTCCCTTTTCCCTCAATATTACGTCTTTTTCTCAGCTCCAGAGTGGGAAGGGAACTCTTAACTTCACCCAGGTCTAAACCAGGGCATGTGTGAGAACACAGGTGGCACAGTTACCTCTTATGTGGGGACATTAGCTGAAAACCAGGACTGTCCCAGGCAAGCAGGGACATAGAGTAGCCTAGCTTATACCATGATTGTTGGCCATTTGGGGTCCTGACTTCTCTGGTTCTCTTTCTTGTCAAATAAGACAGACAGAAATGGAAAGGGGACAGAAGGGAAGGGAAAGAGTCAAAAGCACAGGCTCTTGTGTTGCTGCTTTTCAGCGGAGCCTCAGCTTTCTCATCTGCGAAGTGGGCGTGCTGGTGGCGTCTGCCACACAGGGTCGCCATGGGGTTAAACGAGGCTGCACGCACAGCACGTGTTCAGTCATGCTGTCCTTTTTCCAGCACCACGCCATGTCAGACAGGGCCTCCGACGTCCTGCTTGCTGCCTAGCAGAGGGTCTGTGCACAGTAGGTGCTCAGTAACATTTCTAGAAGGATGGATGGATGGAGAGTGGAGAATGAATGGATGGATGGATGGATAGAGGGTGGAGGATGGAAGGATGGATAGGAAGTGGAGGGTGGGTGGATGGAAGGATGGATGGGTGGGTGGATGCTTGACTGAATGAAGAATGAATGAATGCCGGGTCTCCTCTCTTCCCAGGCAACATGGAGACCCCAGCCCACAGGGAGCAGACAGCCCGGGGCAGGAATGACTGCTTTTGTTCCCACAGTCCTCTGTGGTCACCCGTCACCATGGCAGGACCACACACTCTCTGCATCTCCTTCATAAAACACAGGCCCTGGCTGCCCACCAGGCTTCCCTCCTTCCCTTTGATTTCCATCAGGACAGACGGAGAGGCCAAGTGGATTTCAGATCAGTTGCTCCCTACCCCTTCTCCCTGGGGGCTGTGTGTCTGTCTGTCTGTGTGTCTGAGTACGCGTGTCTGTGTCTGTGTATGTTGGTGTGTGTTGGGGGTTGACACGCGTGGTTCCCTTGCATGTTCACGGGCACGTGTGCGCACACCCAGAGGTTTCAGCGGGCCAAGGGAATTAGTGTGCAGACGGTGGCTTGGGCAGCCAGCCAGGCCCACTGTCCCTGGAGGCGGCAAGGGGCCTGGACGTGACGTGTGTCTGACCTGCTGGTTTGGCGGGGACCGTGGAGGAGAGCGTCCCTGAGGCTGGCTTCTGGGACCCCAGCCGCCTCCTTCGGGGGCACCCACTGCTGCCCCAGCCTCTGTAGGGTGGGGACAGACAAGTGACTGAGGCCAGCCTCCCTGCCCCTTCTCCAGCGACAGTGGCTCCTCACCCTCCCTGAGGGGGCCAGGAGACCACCCCAGGCATCCCCTCTCCCCAGACGTGGGGTGACAAGTGGGGCTCTGGACCAGGCTGGCCCGGGGTCAGATCCCCGCATGTGGCTCCGGCCCCTTCCCTGCGTCTCCCCCTCCCCCAGGCGATGGCTGACCACACAGTCTCAGGAGCCAGACCCCGCAGGCCGATCTGAGCCCGTCTCCCCATCCGTGCAGTGGGCACAGCCAAGGACGTCCGTCTTCCCTAGCGAGGGGGAGGCCGGGCTGCTGAGGCCTGCCCTGGCCCCCAGGGGCTGGTCCGGGGTGAGTGCAGTGCTGGGTGGGCTGGCCTGGCCGCCTCGCGGCTCCCTGATGGCAGGCTTGGGCACAGACAGAGCCTGTGGCCTGGCGGTGTGGGGCGGCGGTTCTGCTTCCCCGCCCGCCTGCCCTCTTGCCCGCCGCCGTGTGGTCCCGGCGGGGGACACGTGAACACAGCCTGGCTCTGTTCTCGGAGCTGTGGGAGGCAGGCTGTCACCGCGGGAGCCAGAAGCTGGAGGTGCGCCCGGGAGTGGGGGAGGGTGGCGGATGTCTGCGCCTTCCTTCACCCTCAGCGCCCGGCCCTGCCAAGCCACAGGTGCCCCCGCGGCTTGGCGGGGAGGACTGGGGCTGGACGAGGCGGGGAGGGGGTTCTTCTAGCGAGAGAGGTGTCCAGGGTGACACAGGTTGGTCAGCATGGCGACTGTTACCAGAACTGCAGGCCCCGCGGGGCTTCTGAACTGCTCCCGCCGTTGCTCAGGCTGTGCACTGCACAATCTCAGAGGGTCCCCTGGGCAGACTTGCTCAGTGTGCTGTGGCCTAGGGCTTCCCACCCTCTTCTCCACCAACCAGGTCTTTGTCTTCGGTTCTGGAGCTCTGGTCGTCTTTGATCGGAAGCCTGGCGTGCTGGTTGTGGTGGGGGCATGTGAATGACCGTGGGTGACAGAGCACCCACCTCTCGTGGGCAGCGTGTGGTTTGGGGGGGTTGCAAGAGCCATGTCTGTCCTTCAGAGGTCGGAGTGACGTCTGCGTGTTCTGAGTGTCCCATGCATCCCATTCCCCAGGGGCATCTGTGTGGCGTCAGCACCCCGTGGGTTCCACGGCCCCTGCCCCCACCTTGCCCTGCCCCTCTCCCTCCTAGCCTGCCTTGCCAATATATAACGTCTCAACTTGAGGGCTCACTGTGGGCTGCTGGCCAAACAGAACCTGGAAAAAGAGACACCAACCAAAGAGAGACTCATGAGCTTCGGGCAAGTCACCTAACTTCTCTGTGCCTTTGTTTCCTCATGTCAGAAGCAGAGCTCATAGGCTGGATTCTAGGGTTGTGGATAGATTAAATGAGGTGAAAAGCACTTAGGGACGGGACAGCGTGTAGAAAATGCCAGTTGCTTCCTCACTCCATGTGCCCTGGGTAGAAGCTGCCAGCTTTGTTCTCTGCTCTGACACCTGGAGGTCCTGGCAGTTAGGAGGCTGGGGTTCACCTCCGCTGTCCCCCAGGGGTGGCTGGCACCAGACTTGGCGTGGGGTGAGCCCTGGATTCGTAAACAGCTGCAGGGCTGCAGGGGGCGGCCTCCCTCTCTCCCTCTCTGGGAGCCGGGTGGGGGCAGGCCTGAGCCCCCTGTCACCCCAGCTCCTCTGCCCATGCCGGCCCCACCTCCCCAGCACAAGGAAACCACAGGCTCGGCGCTGCCTCTCAGCCTTATCTCAAGGCCTTCTGCAGACAGCCCTGTCCCCAGGAAAGGGGCTTATCGGCCTGCTCATCTGTGCCCCAGCCAACTGGGAACACGTGGTCAGGCAGCAGGGAGCTCAGAGTGGGGCAGAGGCCGCACCCACACTGGTCTTATGCGGCCCCCTCCTTCCTCCACGGGCGCTCTGGGCATCTTAGGAAGGACCATGGCCCCAAGCTCCCTTCCTAGGCTCCATGACATTCAGGACCCACCAGCCCCTTCCCCAGCCTGCCGACCTGGCGCCCTCCACGGGGACACCGTCCACTTGGGCTGGCCTCCCAGGGCTCGTCTGGAGAGTGGGTGTGCGTGGGAGGGTCGAAGTCGGGAAGCCCGTTTTGGGGCAATGAGCTGTGGGGAGCCACCCAGCCTCCCTGATGCCCCGCTCACGGCAGGGGGACCCGGTTCTCCCCCTTGTACAAGCAACAACTTATGAGCGTTGAGCACTTATTGCGCCGGGTCTTCCCGCCCAGTCCAAGCCTCCTGGGCGCCCCAGCCCTGCCAGCCTTGGTGGCAGAGAGGCTTATTTTCCAAACCCAAAGATAGGCCCTCAGGCAGGTATCTGGCCTTGGGAAGGCAAAACGTGATTTCTAGAATATTCCTGTGGATTATAAGAACTGCAGGACTGGCCGGGAAATTCTAACATGGATAGTCGCTATCTCCCTGAATGGTAGCAGGAAGTCACAGGTAGAGACCTTGTCTTCAGGGGTCTTAGAGTCCAGCCAGGCACCCCAAAGGTTAAGGGCACACATCAGAGAAGTCTGGGAGGGCTTCCTGGAGAAGGAGAGACAGCACCATGACTTGAAGGATCCAGGATTCCAAGGAGGGTGGTGGGGGTCCTACTGGAGACAGAGGGAGACTGTTCTCTCAGGAAGGGGTGGAGCTCCAGGGCCTCATCTGTACTGGGCGGAGGTTGAATCCTGCCCCATCTCCTCCTGGAATCCCAGAGTCAGGCCCTTGTTTCTGCAGACGAGGAAAGTGAAGCCTGGGTAGCCACTGGTCAAGGTCACAAGCAAGACAGGGGCAGGGCGAAGTGAGGTGAGGAATCCCCCTCTCTCCTGCCCAGGTGTCCCCACCTCCCAGCACCCCCCACCACGATTGGGTTTACTCTGAGTCTCAGACCTTTGGTCTGTGCTCTGTGTTGGACGGTGGTGGCTTGAAATCATGACATAGACCCGTTTCACAAATCGGCTGCATTTGGTGCAGCCCCAAATCTGATTGGATCCACCTAGCACTCACTGGGTGGGTGGGCATCCGTCATCCACCCTCACAACCAGCCTTCCCAGCGGCTCCTTCCCAGGGCACGTGCTGTCCTGCCCAGGTGAGAGGTACTCCTTCCCCAGCCTTTACATTTCATTAGTTTCTGGGTGGGCGTGGGAGCCTGCTGGTAAAGTCTTGGCAGTGCATGTTAATTTAAACTTTTTGCATTGAGACAGAACTCACATAACATAAAACGGGCCACTTTATAGTGACTAACGCGTTTGGCCCATTCACGATGTTACACGGCCATCACCTCTTCCCAGTTCATCGCCCCCAAAGGGACCCCTGGGCCGTGCAGTGGTGCTCGCTCCTCCTGCCCCCACCCCTGGCAGCCCCCAGCCTGCTTTCCGCTGCTACGGATTTGCTTCTTCTGGGCTTTTCACGTACATGACTCAGACGATGTGCGGTCCTTTGGGTCCGGTCTCCCTCACTGAGCTTGTTTTCAAGGTCCGTGCATGTTGTAGCTGTATCAGAGGATCCCGTTCCTTTTCGTGGCTGAGTAATACTCCACTGCCTGGCTGTGCCCCATTTTACGTATTCATTCTTCTACAGACGGCCACTTGGGTTGTCTCCACATTTGGGCTGTTATGATGAACGCTGTTGTGAACATTCGTTCACAGGCCTGACTTGGAACACTTGTTTTCCGTTCTTTGGGGTATACAGTCGGCCCTTGAAAAGTGCAGGGGCTGGGGCGCCAACACTCCAAGCAGTTGAAAATCCTCTTGTAAGTTATAGTCGGCCCTCTGCACCCACAGTTCCCCCCATCCAAGGATTCACCAACCACAGATCCTACAGTACTGTCCTCTCTACTGTTTAAAAAAAACCCGTGTGTAAGCAGACCCATGCCATTCAAACCCGTGCTGGTCAAGAGTCAGGTGTATACCTAGGAGTGAAATCCGCTAGGTCACACTGTGAATTTAATTTTATTTCGTAAACGTGTATAGTGCTCTGACTAGGTACAGCTTCATATTCACAACGGCCCCAAGAGGAAGGCAATGTCAGCCCCATTTACAGATGAGGAAGCTGGGGCTCGGCAGTTAGCCAGGACTGGAACCAGGCAGTCGGACCCTGGCAGTTCCCACTGGCCCAGAACCGAGGCTGGCAGCTCCCTCTGGCCCTTGCCGTGGTGACCTCGTCTCAGGGTCACCCAGAACGCCGGCCCGGTCTGGGACAGCTGTCCCTGCTCACCCTCTCAAGGGGCTTCTGGGTGAACCGGAGGTGGGCATGTCTGTTCATGGAGAGAAGTGTCACCGAGAATGAGAACTGGGCGCCTCTCCAGGTTGGCTCCCCCTCCTGACGGCAGCCTGGGATCACTGTGCTGACTCGGGGGCCGGCCCCGTGTGACCCACCCCCGTCTCCCCGCCAGTCACGGGGTGCCGAGAGCCCCATCGGCAGCTAAGGCACCCACGCCAGCAGTGCAGGCCCTCAGTCTGCCTGGCCCCCGGCCCCCTGGGCCTCCGTGGAGCCCCTGCTGCTTCCCGTGCCTGCTCCTGTGAGCAGCGGGCTCGTCCCTCCCCTGGGCATCAATCACACAGCCCCGACCCCGGCGGCCACCCCCGGAAGCATGGTTATCTCCCAGCCACACACCCTGCGGGGCTGGGGCACATGGCGGCCCCAGTGGCTTATCTCCCAGCCCGCAGTCCCTCCCCAGTCCCTCCGAGTCTGGCTTTATCTCGCAGTTCCGGGCCCTTCCTTTACCCACAAGCTGGAGGGATGGGGGCCGGAGCCTTGTGGTCCTGGACCCTCGGGACTGGCCCCTGCCGGGAGCACTGGTATCCTACAGGACATGTGGTGACCCCGAAATCTTCCGAACACTCAGACCCCGTCTCTGCAGTGTGGGTAACTGAGTAAAACCTCTCCCAGTCTCACATCCTGGAGGGACCCCGGGCCAGACAGTCAGCCCCTCTATCCCTGGTGACAGAGGCCTGGACACCTGGGGGCCCTGCTCGGGGGCTTTCCGCTGGTGCCTGGCGGGAAGCCCACGGTGGACCCTGAGTTAGCTGGAAGGATGGAGTGGGCCTGGGACAGAGCTGGTCAAAGTGCTTCCGAGTAGAAGTTCTAGAAGCCTTCCTCCTCCCTGTAGGCTCGTCTGGGGGCAGGGACGGACTCCAGCACCCTCCAGCCTGGAGCTGCTGCGGGGCGTCCACCATAGCCTAGCAGGCTGGCCCTGGGCACCCAGAGCTCCGTGCACACACGTACACACAGTTCCCAACATATGTACATGCCATCTCTCACACACACACACACATACACAGCCTCAGTGCATGATCACACATGTATTCATACACATGCACACTCAGACACTCAGTCTGTCTCACACTCAAGCACACACTCAGTGCTCCCAGCGCGCACACGCACACACACTCATTCGTGGGCTCTCTCTCCCTCTCCCTCTCTCTCTCACACACACACACACACACACTCACACTCCTCCCCCAGGGCCAGCCTGGGTGACTGTGAGTTTCCTCAGAAGCTGCCCACAATTGACTATTCATGCTTCCCTCTAATTGCCTCGTGGGTGTTTGTCTGCCTGGGGAAGGTAGCCAAGGCCAGGGAGGTTTTGAGCCTCAGGGTCTTGAAGGCCAGACTGGGATAAGCAGTATCTGCTATAAAGGGCCCCCATCCCAGGGCAGGAAATCCTCAGATCAGGGATGGCAGGGCCCTTGGGAGGACCCCGCGTGCCTCCTACCTACAGAGCCTGGGGTCAGAGTGGACCACTGGTCTCTGGGCCGCAGGATTGTGCCTTTGGCCCAGAGGCTGCTTGTCCTCTGTCCCTGGCTGTCCCCTCTGGGGCTTGGCAGCCGCCTCCAGCTTTGGTTCAGATCCTGGTTGGTTTTCCCTTCAAAATCCAGGCAATGCCAACCACCCCTCCTGCCAAAACCGCTTCACAGCGTGTCCCCGCCCAGAACTCACTCCACGCTGAGAAGCAGTCAGTTCCCTCCAGATGAGGACAGGCTCGAAGGAGGGAGCGTAGCCGTGTGCCAGCCCAGGATCCTGTTCTGGGGCCCCAGAGCGCCCCCTCCCCGGGAGAATGGGGAACACGCCTCCGCACACCAGCTGAGCCGCCTCTGAGGACATAGTGGGGGTTTCAGGGGGGCCTTCACCCTGAAAGGGCCAGGCTCGGCTTGCAGAACCTCTTTCTGGCCCCTGAACAGGGTGCTGGCTCCCCTCCCAGCCCCTGCTGCTTGCTTGCTGTGTGACCTCAGACCACTATCTCAACCTCTCTGAACTTTTCCGTATCAGCAGCCTCATCAGCAAGGGCCGGTCCCAGTTGTTCAGCACAGGGCCTGCAGAGTTGGCACCGAACCAGCCGTCTCCAGTGATATCAGAAGAGCTTCCGTTTGTCTGTCCGCCTGTCCCCTGGTCTTGCTCTGGCTTCTCAGACAAGCCGGGGCCTGTGCAGGGGGCCGCTCAGCCCACAGAAAGGCTGTGAGCTCCCGGCCAGGCAGAGGGGTGGAGGTTACACGTGCTGGGTGGCCCTCGTCTCTGGGGACCTCGACGAGCTCTGGCTAAATTAGGCCCCGACCCTCCTGAGGGACAGCCATGGGTGGAGGCATGGTCTGATTTGAAGCTGGTCCCGCAGTGGAAGGGTTCGGGGGTAGGCCTGGAATAGGCCTGTCCAAGTCTCGTGGGCCTTTCCTGAACCCTCCCAGGGGGCTCTTTGGTGAGTAATGGGGGGAAACCAGGGGAGGTGAAGACCCACCTCTGGAGCAGACCTGCTCAGAGCCTCTTGAGCTGGGGGAGGGAGCTGGGCGCCTGGCCCCCAGCGCAACCTCTTCTCATTCAGGGTTCCACCTCCCTGGCCCCTGCCCTTGGCCCCGGGTACTCCGCCAGCTGGGAGATGAACCCGTTCTCGCCAAGGAGGTCCCCTGTCCCACGTGGGGCCCAGCTGGGTAGGGCCACCTCAGCAGGTGTCTAGGGGTTGCTGCTGGCCGGGAGGCGCTTATTTGTGCCAAGGGTTAGGGGCAGAGAAGGGTGGCCCCCACTGTCAGAGCCCGCTGGCCAGAAGCCTGGACAGACTTACAGCTGCAGAGTCAGGACCTGAGGGGAGATGCTCACTTCCGGCCCCCATGTCACGGCGGGGCTGGGCCCCTTCTTGGGGTCTCTGGGGAGCGAGGCGGGGGGCACAGCTGAGCTGAGCTCCCAGCCTAGGTGGAGCCCCGACAGCAGGGAAGGGGTGTCCGCAGCTTCCCCCCACCCCGCTCCAGGGTCGGGCTGGCCACTGATGGATGGTAATGAGACCCAGGGAGTCTGATGAAGTTCATTTTTCACCTGCCCGTGTTTTCGCCTCCTTGCTCTCCCACGGCAGCCAGTAATCCATCCTGGAGCCCTTCAGAGGCCTCGGCAGTAATGGGGTCATAGATCACTCCCTCGCGGAGCTGGAGCTGGACAGGAGAGTGGAGCCATTAAGGATGACCACCGGTGACCCCGGGCCGGGCCGGCTCCAGCTCTGGCTCCAGCTGCAGATGGGGCCTGTCGCGCCCTGAATGCGGCCGAGGGTGGGAGAGGGCGAAGCAGCGGCTCCGGGGTTGGCGCCTGCCCCCTGGGAGTGGGGAGCACCAGGGGAGGGCAGGTCTTCCCAACTGAAGGGGCAGACCCCCCCGGCCCCGAGGACACCCAGAAGGGGGTCACTTTGCAGGCCTGTCCAGGGCTCCCTGTGGCCATGCGATAGCGGTCCCTTCACTCAAGGCCTCTGGGACAGGTCCGGGTTGACAGGATGCCTGCGTGGAGACCACCCCCATCCCCTGCTCTGTTCAGACAGGGTGACTGCAGGTGGAACCCTCCACACGCCTCCTCGCCCTTGTCCAGTTGAGCAGTGTGGCCCATGGAGACTAAGAACAGCAGCGGGCACCCTGGCCACCCTCCTGGGATGTTCCGTAGCCTACTAGGGGGGCAGAAAGGAGGGAGTGTGGTGAGCGGGCCCTGATGGTGAGGCTCCAGTGCACGTGAGCCAGATTCTCATCACACCAGGAAGGGAAACCGACGCACCAAGGTTTGGCAACCCCCAGGCCATCACGAGCAGGGTCCTCGCCCAGCCCCTCCACTGTCCAAGCTCCAGACAGTTTGAGAGGGGATGCTCTGAGCCCCTTGAGGATGCAGGAGGCCTGCCGGGGCGGCCCCCAATCCTGTCTGACAGCTGTGGTCTCTGGGGGCGCCCTTTCCGGTCCAGGACTCGGCAGGTTCAGCATGCAAGCTGCCCGGGCCTTCAGGGAGGAGGGTGTTGGCTCTCCTGGCACCCGAGGGCCCCGCCTCCAGGCCCCGCTGAGTCCCACCCCTGCAGGTTTAGAATCACCCCTTCCCAGCTCTTGGCCTCCTCCCCAAACCCAGCGCAGGCGAGCCCCAACACCACCCCTGACTTCCTGTGGCCCCTTCTTTCCTGGGCCTGCGAGGGGACCTTTGCCCTTGCTTCCCTCCCACCCCTGCTGCCTGCAGCATCCAGGCCCCACGCTCTGTGGGACTGGCTTCCCTTGCCCTTCAGGCATCTGCTTCAGTGTCACCTCCTCCATGAGGCCCTTCTGGATCATCCGACCTGGTCACCTTAACCCCTCATTCTCATATACGTTGATGGTCTTTCTTCCTCATCCTTGGCACTAATCACCCCAAACTGTCTTATTCATTGATTTCCATGGTTTTTAGTGTCTGCCTTGGCTATCGCGAGAGCTCCTGCGTCTCTTTTGTTCCTCCATGTGTCCCCAGAATGGGGGGAGAGTGCTTGGTGCGTAGTACGTGCTCAGCTAAAATACCGAGTTGCACAAATGCGTGGATGGAAGGACAGATAGGTGGATGAGCGGATAGGAGGCATGCAGGGAGGGTGTTCGGGTGGATGGACAGGCCGCAGGTGGGAGGAAGGAAAGCAGAGAGGAAGGCAGGCTTCTTCCTTCCTCTGACCCAGGTTTGCCCGCGGACGGGGGACAGCAGGGAGTGGCTGGTGGCTCTATTAGCGGCTCCGTTTTAGTGGCTGGGCTGTGACAAGGTGAGAGGGAAAGTGGGTTAGAGGGAGCGTCTCCAGGCAATGGCACAGGTGTGTGATGGATTCTAAACGGTGGAGAAAGTCTCCCTAATGTCGAGGGTCCTCTCAGGACTTACGGGTTGGCCATCTGATCAAGACGGGGACCTCGGTCCTGAGGCCAGCCAGGTCTGAGCCCCCACGCTGGGGAGAGAGGAGCCCGCCTGTAGCTGTGCGACTGAGCGGAGCCTCTCTGAGAAGCGGCTGGGCTTATCCCAGGGTGGGCGGTTGGGGCTGCAGAGTGGAGCAGGAAGACCCTGCATCAGATTTGCATGGCCGCTCAGAGCTCCTTGAGGGATGCTGTCTCTGGTCCCCTTCTGCGCCCCACCCACCCTTTGTCACTGTCCTGTGGGCCCTGAACTGGGGAGGGGGCGCCCTGCTCTGCTGGCTGAGCCTCCGGGGTCTTCCCTTCTGCGCCCCTAAGAAGAATCCCGACAAAGCACGGAGCTCTTCCATCTGAAGCCACTACTGTGTGAGCCCCTGAGCCCTCCCACACCATGGGGGAGGCGTGGCTGTGGCCCCCGTCTCGAGAGGCGCCAACTGAGTCCCAGAGCGCGGCATCACTCTCGAGCAGCTGCGTGGTGGGTAGCCCCGACCTTAGCGCTCTGTGTGGCCCGGGGTGCTGAGGCTCACAGACCCCACCCAGAGAGCCGAGCCCCTTACCCCTTTCATCCAAGAGGCCATGGAGGCAGGGCAGAGGCCCCAAGGAGGGACAGAGAATAAATCACCAGCTGCAGTTGGGATGAGCTCAGGTGCGTTCTCAGATCAGGCTGGGGGGGCCCTGTTCTTGCGTGTCCCCAGGGCCCAGGGCTGCTGCTGGAGCCTAGGAGGTGCTCAGTAAATTCATAGTGCTTGTAGCTTTGTGAGGTCTCAGGTACAACCCTGCCAAGGCAGGAGGATGCGTTCAAGTGACTGAGGGGAGGCGCCCAGCAGGACAGGCGTCTCTTTACAGCAACGTCAGGGTCAGATTCCCACCAAGCGGGGGGAACCTGGGGCCAGGTGGACAGGCGGGCCCAGGAGCCCCCTTTGAGCCCTAATTCCAAGAGTCCGCTTTGTGTCCCACCATATAACAGTATGATAGCTTAGGGTCAAGCTTTGGTCGCATAACTTGTTGGAAGACGTTTCAGAACAATAAAGGTGTCCGGCTTTATATCTGCTCGTATTTCATCCTTGCTTCAGCCTCTCCTGCTTACCCGCCTTGGATTTACTGTGCGAATATTTTAAACGGGTTGAGATTTGATGCCCGCGTTCCTGGTGGTGCCTGTCCCCTCCCGCCCACCCTGGGGCGGGGGTGGGGTGGCTGGCCTCCGCCTGCTGAAATATTTACCTCCCGGCTCCTCTGACAGCCTGAGCTGTCTCTGGAAGCAAAGGTGATTGGCCGGTGGGTGTTATGACATTACACCCCGTGTCTGCACTCCCCTGATGCGGGCAGAACGATAAGGCGGGTGGGGATTGATAGCCCGGCCTCACCGCGGGTGCCCCCGGAGTTGACAGAACAAGGGCTCCAGCCTCCCCGGCTCGGGCTGCATAAACGGCCTGATGCTGTCAGCCCTCCAGGTCCCCGCGGCTGTCAGCCCCGCGCCCTCCAGAAGGGGCCAGGACCGAGCGGACAAACCCGCCGCCGCGCTGCCCGGGATTTAGTGGTTCTGGGCGGCGTGCTGAGTTTGGGTTTGTGAATGTGGCCGTGCACACACGGCCACCCGAGGAGACAGGCCGTTTTATCCCTTTTGTCAGTGGAAGAGACTGAGGCTCAGAGATAAAGCGACTTCTCACTGTACTCAGGTCCCCGGGGCAGTCATCACAAAGGACCACAAACTGGGTAACTTAAAACAACAGAAACGGATCCTCCTGCAGTCCCGGAGGCCAGACGTCCAAGATCGAGGCGTGGGCAGGGCCTTGGTCCCCCGGGGCGGGTCCCTCCGTGTCTCTTCCAGCTTCGGGGGGTTCCGGCCACCCCTGGCACCCCGTGGCTCACAGCCACATCACTCTCTCCCTGTCGCTCCTTTCATGTGGCCGTCTCCCCCTCTGTGTCCACGTGCTCCTCCTCACGTGAGGACACCAGGCACTAGATGAGGGCCCACACGAGGCTCATTTAACGTGGTCATACCTGCAGAGACCCTCTTTCCATAAGGACTCACACTCATAGTCTCCAGATGGACGTGACCGTGGGGGGACATGTTCACCCCAGTACTCTTGCCCGGGATGCCCATAGTGGGTGCTGCTGGGGCCCTGCCCGCACCTCTCCCGCCTGCCCTGGTGCTCCCCGGCAGAGACGGAGCCCCTGTAATGATTTAAAGTCTTAGCTGCCACTCCAAGCAGGGGGTTGGCATCCCACCAAAGAACAGACGTGTCGCTGATAAAGCCCCCCTCCTTCTGTCCTTCCTGGGGACCCTTCTCTCCCCGAGTCCCCAGAGGCCCACTCAGCGTGGTCCTTCCCCTGCTTCCCAGTCTCTCTCTCCCCACTTCCCGAAGCCCCTCACAAATAAACCCCTTGCCCGTGAATCAATCCTTGTCTCAGGCTCTGCTTCGGGGAACACAAATGAAGATAATACAAATAGTTAAAATAACAGAATAGCCAACATGAGTATCGTTGACTCTGTCTGAGGCAGTTAGTTAATACATCTAATGCCTACAGCAGGCCCCCGGGTGGGGCTGCCTGATTCAGAAAGGAAAGCAAAACAGGGCGCTGGGTTAGATTTCAACTTGAGATAAAGAATTACACTTTTGTATAAGTATATCCCAGAGTCCCTTGGACTGCAAGGAGATCCAACCAGTCCATCCTAAAGGAAATCAGTCCTGAATATTCATTGGAAGGACTGATGCTGATGCTGAAGCTCCAATACTTTGGCCACCTGATGCGAAGAGCCGACTCAATGGAAGAGACCCTGATGCTGGGAAAGATTGAAGGCAGGAGGAGAAGGGGACGACAGAGGATGAGATGGTTGGATGGCATCACTGACCCAATGGACATGAGTGTGAGCAAGCTGCAGGAGTTGGTGATGGACAGGGAGGCCTGATGTGCTGCAGAGGGGGGCGCAAAGAGTCAGACACGACGACTGAGTGACTGAACTGACCAATCCCATGTCATGGGTCTCCCAGGTGGCTCAGTGGTAAAGAATCCACCTGCTTTTGCAGGAGAAGCGGGTTCGATCCCTGGGTCAGGAAGATCCCTGGATAGGAAATGGCAACCCACTCCAGTATTCTTGCCTGGGAAATCCCGTGGACAGAGGAGCCTGGCGGACTACAAGGAATGGAAGGGATGCTAATGAGTATGGGACCATGGCATCCGTGCCCAGAAGATAGCAACCGGCTCCAGCACGCTGAGCTTTCTAGGGGTCCTGGTTCAGAACCAGGCCGTCCCCCAGTCTGGTGGCCCAGCCTGAGCCCAAGGGTTTGTGGTCAGCCCTTCACCCCCACCCCATCCTGCCAGCCCGGGCAGGTGGGCCTCATCGCCGCCAGGGGGCAGCAGGGGCCTGGCCACCACTCCAGCCCTGCAGTCCATACCCAGGTCCCCCGGGACAGAGCTGGGCTTGGGGAACTCCGGTCTTGGGGGGCGGTGGGTGCTGGTCTGCTGGCGTCAGTGTAATGGGCCCCTCCCCCAGGGCACAGTCCCTCAACCCCCGATGCCTCTCCTTACCTACCCGGGAGTGAAGGAATGAATGAAAGTCTGTGTCACAGGGCCGCACGTTGCTGCTGGCTGTGGGGTTCTGATTGTTGAGTGTGCTCTCAGGTGGCCCAGGAAGGTTCCCGCCCTACCTGCTGCTCACAAACATCTGTGAGGGTGGAAGCCGGCGAGGGGGCTGCGGGAGAGGAGAGGAAAGAGGTCAAGGCCTGAGAAATTAAATGTTCATCAACGTAGGCCCGTGCTCACAAAGTAGGGCAGAGCCATTAGCACTCATTAAAATTTAATACCTGTCTGTGCTCCGCGGCCCCGTTGGACACTGCTCTAATAATGGGTGGAGAGGGAGAATTCTCAAATAATCGTGGAGGCTGGGTACTTGCTTTCCTCATGTTAACGTGGAGAGGACGGGCTGGCTTTGAGCTTCACCTTCAAGCTAGTGGTTTGGTGGGTCCCTGGGCAATTGGGTCCCCTGCATCTGTTCTTATATTGTGGCTGGTCTTGTCCTGGAAGGTCTCTGCCCCTCCTCCCCTCTGCGGTTCACCCCAAGCTTCCAGGCCCTGCCAAGGGGAGCCAGGCATGGGCTTCCCCTCTGAAGGTCTCTGGGGGAGTTGGCATTAGTTCATTTGTCTTCCTTGGGAAGGCGTCCCCTCCTCCTTCCCCCAGACCATCTTTTCCTGCAGCCAAGTGAACCTTCCCTGTCCCATTGGAAGTATGCCTCCAGGAAGCATGTCTTCCTCGGCACCATGAACACCCTCCATGCCAGCCCCAGCTCCCTGGGCACACGGTTTCTGTTCTCAGCATGGGCCGGGCCAAGTGCTCTAGAAACTCAACAAGGGGCCCGACTGGAAGCATCCCTGGAAGACTCCCTGGAGGAGGTGGCGCTAAAGTCCTGGGAGGACGTATATGAGAATTAGACCAGTGTAAGGAGGCAGCTGGCCATTCTCAGTTGGGGAGCGTGAGCTTGTAGGAAGGGCGGGAGCTTGGGCACCTTGAAAAAGGGAGGCTGATGTCAGGCCCTGGCCAGGTGGGAGGTGAGCAGGAGGGAGGGTGTGGGGCAAAGTGGGACAGGGCCTGAGAAGGGAGGGCCCGTGCCAGGCGAAGAGTGTGGACCCCGCCCTGAACCCCTGGTCCAAGAAGGCAACGGAGCAGGCCCAGAAAAAGCTAAAGCCTGTGGCAGCCAGGGCTTCAGGGCAGTGTGGACTGCGGAGTGTCTTACAGAGGAACTAAGGGAAGAAACCAAGATCACCGCGTCCCTACTGTGCACCAGGCTCTCCCCACGCGAGGGGCAGCATGAGTCTCCCATTTTACAGGTGTGCAAACTGAGGCAGCGCCAGGGCCCGGTCAGCCCAAGGGTGGAGCAGGAAGATGCAGAGGGGCGTCTCGGAGCCTGCAGGTCCGGCCTGGCTGGACACAGGTTGGCACATCCACCAGCCGGAGACACCTCCCAGGGGCCAGTGCCGAGCTCTTGTGGCTCCGGCTTTGGGCCGGGCACGCTGCCCAGCCCTCACCGCATCAGCTCCCAGCATCCCTTCCCACCAGGGCTCCCAAGAAAACCCTTCACATGTTTTGACTCACCCTTAATAAATGCGCCTTCCATCTGTCACCTCCGCCCTCCCTGCCCACACTCTCCCGGGGCCTGCCCAGAGCAGCTCCTAAATCATCCAGCCTGCCTCCGCCTGGCCCCCCGCTGCCCTCCCCCCGTGCCCCGCCCCCCCCACCGCCATGCAGCCTCAGCCCCTCGCCAGCCTGACTGCAAGCAGAGCACGCCCAGAATAGATTAGGAGGGAGGAGAAACCTCAAACGTCCAGGCCCTACAGAAGAGGCGCCTGGGGAGTCCTTCAGGACTCAGGGCCGCCCCAGACCAGACCCGGGACCCCTGGCCTGGGGCCTGGGGGGTGCTGATGGGCTGTCCCCAGGCTTCTTTTTGTCCACTGAGCTCCCTCCAGGGGCTCTGGGGTTTTCCTCCTTTTTTGCCCCGGCTTTCTTCCTCTAGAATGTTCGCTCAGGTGCCATTAGGGCCATTGAACACATCCTCTCAGCCTGAGGCAGCCGCCCCCAGCCTCAGTCTGCCTCGCTCATTCAACAGCTCATGGTCCTCATCGGAAAACCCACTCAGATCCTGCGGGAGGAAGGTGGGGTGTGAACCTCCGTCCCTCCTGTTCCCCAGCCACCCCCAAGCGCCTGCGGGCCGGGGGTGGGGGAGCAGATAAGAGTGACAAAGTGCAGCTTCTTCTGGGCCAGCTCAGGCCCTGGGCTGTGGGGTGGGGAGGGGAGGGGAGGGCTTGAGAGTGGGCGGCGTATCTTGTCTCAAGAGACAGGAAATATCCGGCCACAGGCCCTAACGCAGACAGGTCCCGGCTTGAACTCCAGAACAGAGCCGGTTATCTGCCCCTGTGATGCAAAAGCTCCCCTGCGCCACCCAGCACCCTCTCCCAGTTCCCCGTGGGAGGAGCCGCCACCCCGGGGCGCCTGGCAGAGCTGGCCGCGGTCTGCCAACGCCTTCCGACGCCAGGCCGCTGCCAGAGGCGGGTTGCCCACCGCCAGGCGCCGGCGGAGGAAATCCGTTGGCTCAGGGCCCGGCGGGTCCTTCCTCTCCTTGACGTGGGGGTACAGGGCGCTCGGCTGTGCACCCTTCAGGGCGCCCAGGGCGTGTCCGAGTCCTCTCGAGAGCTGGGAATGAACATCCGGGGGCTGCCCAAGTGGACCGGGCCCCTTGGAGGTCACAGGCCTGGTGGGACTGGGACCCAGGGTGTGTCAGAGGAGGTCACATCTGGAAGGCCTTAGTGCTGGGGGCGGCGGGGCGCTGCGAGCAGGCCCTGCTTCCTGTCTGTGTGGGAGACGGACTGCCCCCTCTAGGGAGCCTGAGACCTCACGAGGCTTGGGGCCACGGGACGAGGGAGACCCCGAGAGGGACGGAGTGGGGGTGGGTGGGAGAAGGGGCGAAGGGGGTGGCTCCGTCCTGCCGGCGAGGCTGGGAGAGGGAGGGTGCAGGGGAGATATGGAGTGGACGGGAGAGGGGAGAAACCGACACCGCCCCACAACTCGTGGTCCTCCATGAAGCCCAGCAGGGAGCAAGGGAAGAAGTGAGGCTTGGTTTCCCCTACCCGGGGCTGGGGTCCAAATGCCTTTGCTCAGGCCCTTGGCAAAGGGCGGGTTTTTGCCCCCTTTCAGGCTCAGAGAGGCAAAGTGCTGGACCCAGAGCCACACAGCAAAGCTCACCGGCCCTAGACATGTGGCCCTCGGCACACACACTCTCCCTCCCTCCCTCCCTCTCTCTCTCTCCCTCTCTCTCTCTTTCTCTCTCTCTCTCTCTCTCTCTCGCCTGTGTCCACCGTCTGCTGTGAGCCCTGTGCTGCCCTCACCCTCCAGGCAGGTGCCTGGCACTGGGGTCCCCTTGCACTGTCCCAGCCTGGAGCGTGTGGTCTCTGATGACTGAGGCTTGGGAACAGGCTGGTTCTGAAGCCATCATGGCCAAATTCTCAAGCTTCCAAAGTCACCTTCCGGGCAGAAAGCCTGGGTTTCTGACTCAGCCCGGCCTCCCCAGAGCTCCAGGCAGCGCGGGTGGCCCCGCCTGCTGGCCGAGCCGCCATCTGGCCGCCCAAGGACACCCGGCAGCCTCCACCTCGGTTCTCTTTGCTGCTGCTTCTCTGGGGACCTGCTGGCCTCAAGTTTCGGGCCTGAAATGACGTGGGAAGGGGCTCCCGTCCTGAGGTCTGATTTTAATTTGGGCATCTCCCCTGAAACCCTCTGCCGGCGGCTCTCAGAAGGAGGCGTGTGACTTCCAGGAGCAAAGGAGCCCCAGGAAGCTGGGGCCACCCCTTCTCATCACAGTTCCAAAACCCTGCAGCCCACATTCCACCCTGCAGACCCGCTCATTCAGAATCTCAGAGTGGGAGGGTCCAGGGATCCATGTGTTTTTAAGACTTCCGGTGACCCTGTGTGCCCCCAGAGGAGAAGCCCCTTGTAGAGGTACCTCGCTCTGCCTTCTGGAGTCTGTGGGGTTCAGACCCCAATAAGTGCTGATCTCGTTCTCTACCTCGGTGTTCACATCTGCGAAGTGGGCCTGATAATAGTGCCGACTCCACGGACGGGCTTGGGGATTGAACGAGTTAAGGCGTGTGAAGAACTGGGGTGCCTGCTGGGAAAGCGGGGTGGGGTGTTAGGAATACCATTCTGTAACAGATGGAGGGACCCAGGCAGACCCAAGAGCTCGGTCCCACCCCAGTCAGGAGGCAGGGGCTTGGAGGTAGCCGGCCTGTACCCCATCCCAAATGCATCACTGTCTGTCTTCGGTGAAGCGGCTGTTCCCCTTGGCGTGTCTGCGGCGTGGAGACCTGTCTGCCCCCTGTGGCCGTGGCAGGAATAGGGGTGACCTGTGTGACCACTGCCATGCCACTGGCACTAAATTCCAGATCTCAGGCAAATCGCTGTGCGACCTGGCGCCTCAGTGTCTCCAGCTGTAAAATGGCACCACGGGCTAGAAGAGAGGGGCCTGCGGTTCGGATGTCAGAGCTCACGGGGGACCCAAAGCTCACAGCCCGTGCCGGGTTCCTGAACCAATGGACAGTGTCCCTTTCTGGCCATTTGGCCTGCTCAGGGAGACTGTGTGCACGTGTGGAGGTGTGCTTAGGCGTACAGTGGGGGTGACAGCAGCACGGAGCTTTTTACTCCTGTGTGTGTGCTGAGCACCTGCTGTGTGCTGAGCCCCTGGGCGCAGGGGCTACCCCTGTCAGCAGACAGCTGGGGCCACACCCTCATGGGTACAGTTTCCAGGCTCAGCCCCCAGCCCTGCCCCCCTCAGTGATGGCTAGAGGTCATTTCCAGCCAGGGACAGACCCCCCCACCCCACCCAGTCCCAGGGGCTCTGCCTGGACAGTGCAGCTGAATGCGAGGCATGCCAAGTCATACCCTCCCTGTGGCCACTCTAACACCTGCACCCTCACAGCCAAGCCAGCATCTTGAATAATTAATGCACGTTCTTCAAAAGTCAAGAAAAAATACGAATTATCCACCAAAGCTTCAGCCAGCCCTCCCCACTATGACGAGATTTTGAGATCACCAAAGATAAGGGAAAACAAGGTGTGTGTGGCTGTGTGTCTTGTCTGTGTGGTTACATCTTTGCATGGTTGTGTGTGTGTGTGTTAGGTGTATCTATGTGTGTCTGTGTGGTTACATCTTTGTGTGTGGTTGTGTGTGTGTGTGTGTAGGTGTATCTTCATGTGTCTGTGTGGTTACATCTGTGCATGTGGTTGTGTGTGTGTGTGTGTTAGGTATATCTACACGTGTCTGTGTGGTTACATCTTTGTATGTGGCTAGAGGAAATGACCTCTAGCCATCACTGGTGTGTGTGTGTGTGTTAGGTGTATCTTCATGTGTCTGTGTGGTTATGTCTTTGTGTGTGGTTGTGTGTGTGTGTGTGTTAAGTGTGTCTACGTGTGTCTGTGTGGTTACATCTTTGTGTGTGGTTGTGTGTGTGTGTGTGTGTGTAGGTGTATCTTCATGTGTCTGTGTGGTTACATCTTTGTGTGTGGTTGTGTGTGTGTGTGTTAAGTGTATCTATGTGTGTCTGTGTGGTTACATCTTTGTGTGTGGTTGTGTGTGTGTGTGTGTGTTAGGTGTATCTACGTGTGTCTGTGTGGTTACGTCTTTGTATGTGGTTGTGTGTGTGTGTGTGTGTGTGTGTGTTAGGTGTATCTACGTGTGTCTGTGTGGTTACATCTTTGTATGTGGTTGTGTGTGTGTGTTAAGTGTATCTACGTGTGTCTGTGTGGTTACATCTTTGTATGTGGTTGTGTGTGTGTGTGTTAAGTGTATCTACGTGTGTCTGTGTGGTTACACCTTTGTGTGTGGTTGTGTGTGTGTGTGTGTAGGTGTATCTTCATGTGTCTGTGGTTGTCTGTCTTCGTCTGTGTGTGCATGATTGCGTATATCTGTGTGTCTCTTTGTGTTTATGTGTTTGTGTGTCTTAGTGTGTGATTGTGCACGTGTGTCTGATTGCATATGTCTGGGTATGTCTGTCTGTGTGTATTCCATGTGGTGTGTGTATGTGATGTGTATGTGTCTGTACCTTTGCATTTTGTATGATTATGTATATGTCTGTGTATGATTGTGGGTGCATGTCTGTGTGTCTGGGAAGGGGGTGCGGCAGAGACCTGGCTCTGACCATGCAAATATATGTTTGTATGAGCGGCTGAGCCTGAGGTTTGGTTTGAATATGCAGAGCACATGGGTGTGGACCCTTGACCCTGCACCCTGAGTGACCTCAGAAATCTGCCCGAAGATCAAGTCCAAACCTTGAAGGACTGAATGGAGGAAGTGGCGCCCAGGACCCCAGCGTCAGCTCTGAGCAGCCCTCCCGTGGCCCCTCAAAGGGGGTGCAGTCTCTGGGGGCCAAGGGACCCTGCCCAGGTAGGAGAGGGAGTGAGGCGGATGGCATGCATTATTCAGCAGCTCCTGATTTCACATTATTCTCCCTGATACTTTTACAACCTGTCAGTAAATAAAAAGATTCTACATTATTTATAGAAATGGAGCCGAATTGGCCATGAGGATTTAGGAGTGCTATTATTAGGGAGTCCTTGGGACCATTGGAACGGGGCGGGGCGGGTAGAGAGGCTGCTGCCCAGACCACAGGGGGCCTGGTTTGGTTGGTTGGCCCCCAGGGGGCCCGCGGCTGCCATCACTGGGGCGCCTCCGCAGAGCCATGCCAGGCGAGTGAGCTGGCCCAGGGGCAGGCGGCGCCTCCTCAGCTGGCCCAGGATCTCTGGGGGAGGCTGTGGCCAGCCCGGCCAGCTGTGGCCCCTCGAGGGCTGGCCTCGCGCTGGGCAGCCGCCTGCGGCCACGAGGTGGTGGCAGGGGACCTCCCAGGTTGGATGAGGGAAGGGGTGGTGTGGTGGGGGCACCTGGAGGCTGGTGCTGAGCGAGACGCTGGGAGTGTGCAAGAGGCTCTCATTACAGAGTGTTTATGGAGCACCTACTTGTACGCAAGGGGCTGCGGAGTGTTGAGGCCTGGGTGTGCTTCCTGGGGATGTGCAGCATTTAGCCTGATCCTTTGTCCTCAAACCAACAGGCCATGAGTCCGGTCAGGTTGGGAAATGGCGTTGCAGACGGTTCAGGCCAACTGAGCACGCACGTCCTGGTCTAATGCCCCACACTGCCCGGTCCCCTTGTGGACGCCGCGTCTCGCCCTGCCCTGCCTGGGGCGCTTCCCCAGGGGCGTCCGTACCTCCTATTCTAGGCTTTAGCCTTTAGCAGGTGTGTGGGGCTGCCTGGCAGCCGCCCTCCCAACAAAAACATAATTCTCAGCCTGGGTGCCACCAGCTCCCTACCAGGATACTTTAACTTTGCACTCTCCACCTGGATGGTGGTCTACATGTAACTGAGCACATTCTGGTTACCGGATGACCACCCTTTAACTGAGCATTTCCAGGGACTCGGGGCACACATCTGTGTGCAGTCACGTCTGCATAGAACTCCCCTGGGGACAGCGGTGAGTGCCACCCGCCAGGCCTCTCAAACTGGAGCCTGGCACATTAAGAGCACCCACTGAGGGAACCACTTTCTCACAAGCCCTGCAGTCCCCAGGTTTGAGGACTGTTGGCCCAGAGAGGGCAAGAATCCTGTGCCATTTGTCTGGAAGCCTAGCCTGCAGCACACGTTAAGTGCCCTGTGGTGTCTGGCATTGAGTGGGTTAAGAGTTATCCGTCCTTAGGAACCTTGCTGCCCACGGAGGAGGCAGGATGAGCCAGCGGACGCTGAGCCTGGCATTTGATCTATCCCTGGGGCCATGGCGTTCTCTGAACTGAACCCAGCGATGCCGGGGAGGCCCAGGGGAGCAGAGACTTGGATGGGATGGAGTCGATCAGAGAAGCTGGCCATGAAGGGGAGACTGGAGTGGACCTAGGAGGAGTGGAGCCTCTTTTAGGTGACAGAGAGCAACCTCGCAGCTGAGAATGAGCTCACAGGGCCCGTCATGGTGTGATGGAGAGTCAGGGCCAGGCTGAGCTACAAGAGCTGAGGTTGGAGGAAGGATCTTGGGTAAGAAGCAGGGCTCTGCCAGCTCAGCTGAGTGTGGGCTGCGAAAGCACAAGCCAGTGCTTCCCAGAGGAGGTGCCCCAGGCCTGTCTGGCTGGGTGCATCAGCTATCCATGGCCGCATAACAAATTACCCCCAAACCTGGCGGCTCCCAGCAGCATCTATTATCTCCCAGTGCCGGTGGTCAGGAATCTGGGTGCAGCCCAGCTGGATCTCCTGCTTCAGGGGCCCTCACAGGCTGTGATCCAGGGTGGGCCAGGGCTGCCATCTCATCTGAGGGCTCACTGGGGGAGGACCCACTCACAGCCACTGGCAGGATTCAGATCTTTGAGGACCGTTGACAAAGGGCCTCAATCCCTGGATGGAGGTTGGCTGGACGCCTCCCTCAATTCCTTGCCATATGGCCCTCTCCCACATGGCCGCTCACAACATGCTTTGTCAAAGTGAGTAAAGCAAGAAGGCAAGAAAGTGCCGGGGATGGAGGGAACCAGCATCTTCTAAACAAATCTCACGAGTGACATGCCATGTCTTCTGCCGTATCCCGCTGGTTGGAGGACAGTGGTGCTGGGCAGCGCCCCTTACCCACCCTGTGCACTAGTGCGTCCTGGAGTGGAGGCGCTGACCCCTCGGGGGCCCTCTGCCCTAAATTAAGGGGCAGTCCACGGGAAGGCAAGGTTGAATTTCACCTTGTAGTGGGACCGAGAAAGATGGAGCTGGCCCGACCCACAGACCCTGGGGGCTGTGTCCTGACCCATACCTGGGTTTGTGCCCCTCCCACGCCTCACCCCGCAGACATGGAGGGGATACCAGAACCGGAGCCTCCCGCTCCCCACACACAGCTGGCTGCTGCTCTGGGGCAGGACCATTGCTCAGCCAAAGCTTCAGGCACCACCACCCCCCTGCCCGACCCCATGCATACTGTTGTCTCATCAGACCTCATGTATAAGACACAAGTTGAAAGATGAGAGAATTCCTCTTGTGGTTAGGACACTACACTTCCACCGCAGTGAGCACGGGTTGCATCCTTGGTCAGGGAGGTAAGATCCCACTAGCTGAGCAGCAGCGAGGTTTAAGAAAAAAAAAAAAAAGACAGAATGATGAAGGGTTTAAAGGCAGCAAGCAGAGGGCACTGAATTCCAAGCACTCCTCTGGAACATGGGGCCTTCTGAGTGCCCCAGGGCCACCGAAACAAATGATCACAAACTCTGCAGTTCAAACAGGGCGTTTATCCTCCCGTCGTCGTCCTGAAAGTCCAGAATCGGAATCGGGGGCTGAAATCAAGGTGTGGGCAGCGCCGCGCCCCCTCTGGAGGCCTGAGGGGGATCTGTTGTGGTCTCTGCCGGCCTCCGCGGCGGCGGCGGCCTTGGGCTGTGGCCGCGTTGCGCCCACCTTGAGGGCCAGCCTCTCCACAGCACGCTGTGCTATGGCTCTGCATGGCCCTCCGCTCTCTGGATGGCAAGCTCCGTCTGCCCCCTGCCTGGGAGAATGCCTGCGGTTGCACTCAGGGCCCACCTGGGTAACCCAGGCTCCCCCACACTCAGAGCCTCACCCTCATCCCGCCAGCAGAGACGCCTCCTTCTGGTGTGCTGTGTGCATTATGCAGTAACATGAGGGCAGGCACATCTTCGGGGGCCAGCCCTGCCCCAGCCTTGTGCCACTCCCCAGGCCACACACGCTCCCGATGCCACCCTGCTGCTTGTTCGGTGACAGCCCATAAAGCCGAGCCTTTGATCCACATGTACGATGTCAGATTCTGCTCGTGGAGGGCCTGGCTTCTGGAAGGTTCCATGCTGCCGCCAGGAACCCACAGGGAACACCTCTCCAAGCCCCAGCTGTTCTGCTCGCCTCATGGCTGACCCATGGGGTCAGAGCGCTTATTCTCATTTCAAAGCCTGTGTGTTTCTAACATGCCCTGCCAACCCAGCCTGACAGTTGGCGGCTGTCACATGTCAGTGGGATCCATGGAGTCGCTGGGTCCCCGGCCCCCCAGGAGTGCTGACCCAGGAGTGCACAGCCAGGCCTGGGAACCTGCATTGTGGCAAGCATTGCAGAGACGCCGCTCCACCCAGATGAGAGCCCCCTAAAGGTGAAGCTGCAGCAGAGAGACAGGCTGCCTCCCGTGTCCCCAAAGAGAGCATGTTGCTGGTAGCAGCTGGGGTGTGGGAATCAAGGCACCCATAGAGGGCTGTGGAAGCGGGGTGGTGAGTCCCCAGGAGAAAGGCCAGCGCCCTGAGACGTTGCTGAGGATACCGGGATCGATGCCGCCCCTTCCCCAGCTATTGCTCCCAGGGTCAGGGGCCTTCAGCCCCATTGAGCTGAGAGCACCGTCTTTAATCGCGAGCATCAGGGACTCTAGGGTGGTGGGCCACCTTGGGTCCCAGGCGTCTACAAACCTCACGAGCCTGTGTCAGTCCAGTCGTTTTTAGCCCACGTTTCTCAGAACATGTATACTTACATGTTATATCCATGCACCACTGTCCTAGCAGGCTGTGCACCTTACAAAATTGACTCCAGAATTGCAATTCTGAAAGGGTTCAGAGAACCCTAGGAGTTACTCTCAGAGCTTCGTGGAGGCTGCACGCATTTGCATATCCGTGGCGGGCCCTCACATTCGAAACCACTGTGGTATGGAGGAGGGGATCAGTTAGATGCAGGGCAGGGTACAGGGCGTTTATGGGACTCACGTAGGACAAGCAGGCCCTTCCACATGGCAAGACGCATTTCAGGAACCGTGTCACTTGGCAGTGAGCGGTACAGACGCACGTTTCTCAAACTCCCGTGTGTCTGCAGCTCACGGGATGAATTTTCCGTTTTACCTCATTACCCAAACGCTACGTGCATATGCGTGCCCTCGAAACAGTGTTTGGGCGACTCGTGTTCCCTGTCCTGTTGAGTGCCAGAGAAGAAAGATTCTCACCCCCTCCATAGAATGCGTTCACGACTCCTTCTTGGGTCTCGGCTCGCAGTCTGAACAAGAAAGGTGTGAGAGTCGGTGCCACGGAGCTTCCGAGAAGGGAATAGATGGTCATAGACTAGAGACACAGAGAAACGATGTTAGCAGGGGTGGATTTTATACTTAGGGATCCTGGCTTCTCAGCTGGTGGTCTTCCCGTGTCCTCTCCGTGTCCTCACAGGACCTGGAACATAGAAGGGCTGAGTGTAGTATTAACAACGGATGGATAGATGGACAGATGGCTACGGAATGAACCCATCATGACACTAGCAGGCTCCAGGTGCCAGAGGTGTCCTGATGCTACAGACCCACATCCTAGAGCTGAAGCGCCTGTAACCCAGGCCAGGAAGTAACTGGGTCCCCTTCTCACCCCCAGCCCCCTCGCAGGCAGACAGCCACCACCCCGCCAGCCACGTCCCCAGCAGACCCGTCTACCACAGCCGGCCTCTGTTGACCCCTGTGAGTGGGATCTGCTGATTGAAAGAAGGTTCATTCCCTTTGCGGTTGACAAGCCTGCAGAAGAGCCCCGGGGGTGAGGGGTGGGGGCGAGGCCCCCGCCGGCCTCCAGAACTCAACGGCTTGTCCCCCTGTCCTGAAGGTGCTTGCTGCCAGCCCGACACTGACAGTTTTATCGGCAGGCGGGCCTGCTAGAAGGATTGTAGGCTATTTACAGTGTTGAGGCCATGGCTTTGCACGGAGACAGTTAACATAAATTCACATGATGGATCCGTTATCACTTCATTGAACTTCTGGCGGACCCATCGAAGGCCGAGCGATAACACACTGTTTCCCGGGTTTGCACAGCCCTGGGATACATTAAATACACTTTATTTATGGCTCACCATCGCGGCACTGTGGGCAGGAGAATGCAGCTTTTGCAACTATCGTCTAATTTTATGATGAGCATTAAAGCTGGGCCTATAATTTGCACCTTTTTATTCATTAGACAGTGGTGCAGCCATAAGTCAAAAAGGCCCAGGGATTTAGATGCCGATCCAGAAGATAAACTATTGACAAGCCAGATGTATTTTTACATTAGAGCGCCTTTACAATAGTTTATGTTGAGAGTGGAATATAAATTGCATTATTAAATATGAACCGCTCTTGGAACCAGTGCTCGCCAGCGAGAGGAGTTGGTGGGGGGCGGTGCTCCGAACCGGGAGCTGGGAGGGGCCGCCTAATTTCTCAAGGTTGAATGTGTGATTCTGCTCTGTTCGGAGCCCCAAGTGGGAGCAAGTGGCGTGATGGGATGTGGGCAGTGGGCTCAGTCGGACCCGCCTCTGAGCAAGGTGAGGTCCGGGGGTACCCGTACAGTCCGGCTGCCCCCAGGAAAGAGGGCTCAGTCAGCTGCCTGGCCAGACACGCCCACTCACTCCCTGGCGGGGTGTGGAGGAGTGGTCCCGGGACAGTGGTGATGGAGGGTCCTCGGCTGACCTGCAGGACACCCAGCAAACCCTTTGCTGGGTGTTTTCCCACCACCATGCAGAGTGTGGCAGGAATTTGAGGGCCTGGTACATAGACTCCTAGGATATCACTAATTTCCTGGTCTTGCGTTGACGTGGAGGCCGCTCAGCGCTCTTCAGCATCGCTGCCACTGACGTTCGGGGCTGGAGCATTCTCTGTGGTGGGGCTGTCCTGAGCACGGTAGGACCTTGAACCACATTCTCAAGCTGTGACCCACGAGCTGCCCTCCGCACCTGCTCCCCTAGGTGCAACAACCCCAAAACGTCTCCAGGCCTCACCAGCCGTCCCCTGGTGGTGAAACGGCCCCTGGTGGAAGCTGTCAGGCACCCCACATCAGGAGCCCTGAGGTCACGCTCCAGCTCAGCCGCTGGCCACCCCGGTGGTTTATTTTGACTTTCCTGGCCTCTGTGTTTTCACCAGCGGGAGGATGGAGTCAGAGCGGTGGATTTCTGACTTGCTCTGCTTACCCTCCTGTGTGGTTCTAGAAGGGCTGGCACGGGTGTGTGTGGACAGCCGCAGGCATCCCCCGTTGCTGCTGGTTTGGTGTCTCTGCGTTGGGGCCTGCAGCCCTCTTCTCCATCCGCCACCCACAATGGCCCCGGCCGCTGCAGCTGTCCTACAGTCAGGGGGCATTCCTTGGACAGAAGGCTGGATCCTGAGTGCACGGGGAAGGGACAAGCCTCCGGGTCCCAGATGTTCGTCA
The DNA here is from genome assembly GCF_055505025.1 of Bos grunniens. Taxonomy (NCBI): domain Eukaryota; kingdom Metazoa; phylum Chordata; class Mammalia; order Artiodactyla; family Bovidae; genus Bos; species Bos grunniens. Next base: position 11,573,843 of record NC_141182.1, read on the forward strand.
GCGTCCAGCATGGCTGGACGGCAGTTCTCTGACTCCAGCAGCATCAGTACCCCTGGAGGGTGTGTAACATCTGCAGTGCTGGGCTGTCTCAGCACTTCTGACTCAGTGAGGCTGGGTGGGGCCAAGACTGCATTTCCGGCAAGTTCCCTGGCGACCTTGATGCTGCAGGTCTAGGGTCCGCAGATAGAATCACTGGGCTCGAGGAAGGCAGGGAGGGGTGTGGGGGTTACTCTGGGGCTGCTGGGAAGCAGGTTTGGTGCAGAGTCACAGAGGTGGGGCTAAAAGGCTGACGGCTACAGGACCTGGGGCCCCAGGGCCAGCCCAGGGGCACCCTTGACCACCGGCTCCCTCAGAGGCGACGATCCAGCTCCCGGCTGCCTTTCCCACACGCTGCTCATCTCGTCTCTCAGTCTCTGGACACGATGGACTGCCCATCTCCCTCCTGGCTGCCCATCCAAATCAGCACTTAGCACAAACCCCACCTCCTCCAGGAAGCCCTCTCTTGATTGCTCCAGCTTCCCAGCACAGAGAAGCCACTGCCATCTGTGGGGTGTGGTGACAGGCACCGTCAAGAGGCGGTCCAGAGCTGAGAGGATACACGGCCCGCTATGTCATCCCTTCCAGGCTCCACCCCAGGGCCCGCCGGGCCTCTGTGTGGGGAACAAAGGGAACCAAGACAGAAGCAGGGGCACTGGGTGGTTGTCGCAACAGTCGAGGCAAAGACGTGACGGCTCCTGGGCACAGGGTGGTGCTTTGGAGGGGGTGCTCGGCTTCCGCGTACACTTGGAACGCAGAGCTGTCGGGATTTGCTGGTGGCTCAGAGGAGGGAGAGACAGAGGACTCAAGAACATCTCCAAATCTGTGACTTGAGGGACTGGGAGGCTGGCGTTGCCAGGAGGAACGGGTCTGGGGAGAGGAGCCGGAGCTCCGTTCTGGCCACGTTGAGAGATGCTGTTAGACACCAAGTGGAGATCCAGTTGGCAGTTGGGTATTTGAGTCTGCAGCTACGCACACAGCACCCTTGGTGCACAGATGGTGTGTGAAGCCGGGAGCCTGGGGGAGGCACCTTGGGAGGGAGCGGTGGTGGGGAGCCCTGGGTCTGGAGCTTGCTGACAGCTGAGGGTTGCTGGCTTGGTCACTGCAGGGACCGCAGCGAGGGTGCAGGGCACTGCCCTAAGGGTGGGTGCTGAGACCACCAGGGACCCCCATCTAGAGTTGGGGGGCAGAGTTTAAGAGTCCACCAGCCTTTCCCTTGGCTTGGTGCAGTGCTCCCCAGCCCTGCATACGTGTTCACATCAAGGGACTCTGAAACACCTCCGATGCCCGGCCCCACCCCCAGGGATCCTGATGCAAGCGGCTGGATGGGGCTCGTGCAGGGCTTCCCAGGGGGCGCTAGTGGTAAAGGACCCGCTTGCCAGTGCGGGTTCTGTCTCTGGGTCGGGAGAATCCCCTGGAGGAGGGCATGGCAACCCACTCCAGTATTCTTGCCTGGAGAGTCCCATGGACAGAGGAGCCTGGCGGGCTGCGGTCCATAGGGGTCCCACAGAGTCAGACATGACTGAGTGACTGAGCACACACGTAGCCAGGGGCAGAGAGCCGCTGCTCTGGGAGGGCCAGAGACGTGGAGTGCTGGTCCAGCATCTTAGCCCCCAGAAGGCCCCTCTGAGACCCAGCTGGGACTGTCTGATCACTCCTTCTGCCACCAGGTATCATGAGTCTGTGAAGTGCCCAGGTCTGTGTTAGGGGCTGGGATGCTGACCTGAACAAGACAAGCCCCTTGCCCTCCTGGTGTCTCGAAGAGTCTGGCGGGTACCTCGGCAGACACTAAATAGCATGCTCATCACAGTGGCTGGAATAAGCACAGGGAGCACGGAGCCTTGCCTGAAATCAAGGAGGGCTTCCTGAGGGTGGTGATGCTTGAGCTGGGCTTTGAAGGCAGAAGAAGTTCCCTCCGTGGAAAACGGGAGAAGGGCCTTCCAGACAGAGGGAACAGTGGGGTGGGCTTGGAGACTGAAACAGTGTGGACGTGGGGCCATGCGGGCAGAGCTCCCCGTGGCTTGGACAGAAGATAAGGGGCCAATGGCAGGGCAGCAGGGGCCTCTGGGGCCAGCGAGTGCTAAAGTGTGCCGACTGGCCTGGGGCCTGAGTCCCTGCTGAACGCAGGGCTGTGCTGGGTTTGGTAGTGGCCCCCCAAACGCGTTGTCCGCCTGGAACCTCAGCCTGTGACCTTCACCAGGAAGAGGGTCTTTGCCAGCAGTTAAGATACGGTGATACAGGACTAGGGTGGAACTTCAATCCAAGACCAGGGTGCCTATAGGAAGGTTTTGGGAAGGGATCAGGGTGTCCAGCAGCCACAGGAAGCTGGAAGAGGCAGGAAGGATCACCGCCCGCCCCTGGCCCAGGGCCTCCGGAGAGGTGAACTCAGAACCGTGAGGGAGTGAATTCTGGGCTTTGTAAGGGTTCTTTGTTCCAGCAGCCGCAGGACACTCCTAGGGGACCACACAGGTTTTGATTCTCACCTCGCATCCTCCCAAAGGAAAGCAGGGGAGGCCCCGAGAGGCCCAGGCGGCTCCGGGGCTGAGGCTCCACACCCTGCTCTCTGGCCCCACCGGGCCTGCCCGCCCTCTGGGTCTCACCCGGTCATGCCTCCCCTCGCTGGCCGAGTGGACCCCCAGTGACAGTGACAGAAGCAGGCGGGCCCCTGGTACAGACTGGGTACACCTGCCAGTCCCCTGAGGCTCAGGGGTGATCAGTCCGTGCTGGCCCTGGGATGAGCGGGCTGAGGCAGGTGGCTTCCTGAAGGCATGAGAGGGGGGTTAAGGGCCTCCCAGGCCCCGGGGTGGGGGTAGGTGGGGCGCGTGGTGGGGGGCGCACCAGCTGCAATGCCAGGGGCTTCCCTAAGGGGCACCACCTGGATGCCGCCCGTCCTGCTCAGGCCGAGTCACCTGACCCCCGGGGCTTCAGTCTCCTCCCCTGTGAAATAGGAACAAGAACAGGACCTACCCAAGGGAGGTAGGACTGGCGTGGAATCTGCAGCATTTAGAGCAGCGCCCGGCGGGCAGTGAGCCCCGTAGACGGGAAGCCAGGCCATGGGGGTGCAGGCGGAGGCCCTGGTCTCTCCTGAACCAGGTCCCCTGGTGGCCTGGACTCAGGATGGAGGTGTCCAGGGGTCTCTCTGGCCCGGGGCCCAGAGCATTGGAGGATGGGGCCCAGGACATCCTGCCGGGTAACCTCTTTCTGGCCCCTGCCCAGGTTCCCCATACCTCTCTCCGTCTCACCCCTCCCGCAAAAGAGCACAGCCAACAGGGTATTGACTACACACCCCGCTGAGCGAGCTGAGGCAGAGAGGGGCTGAGGACGCCCGGCTGGCCCGGCGGGGCACCCTGTATGGTATCTCATTTAGTCCTCACTTGTGACGCAGGGTATGCGTGACTCTCCCCACCGTACAGCCGGTGACCCTTAGCCCACGGGCGCTCCTGGGCCCAGCTCTCGAAGATAGCAGGGTGTCAAGCCGGGTCTCCAGCAGCCGGACCCCAGCCAGCTCATCACTTATTCATTCGACAAAAGGCTGGCCAACTACTTTCTGACAGGCAGAGAGAAGGCAGGTTTCCTAACTGCCACTGTTTCTGCAGGCCTGTCCTTGTGAACCGCCTCCATCCAGGTGTGTGTGTGTGTGTGTGTGTCTGTGTGTGTGTGTTCTTATCCCACCCGCTTCACCAGAGGCAGAGCCGTGGCAGTAGCTGTATTTCCATCCTTAACATTTCCTTTAGGAGTGGCCTCCCAGAGGCCCTGACTCCAGAGCTTTCTTCCTAGAGGAATGGATACTAGTTGACATTCGTTGACGCATCTTCTGGGCCAGGCCCTGCTCTGTTTCTTTCCGCGTGTTATTGGCTCAGTCCGCGCACCACCCCACCAGGCAGGCATTTATCGTCATCCCAGGACCTCCTTCCTGAACCCCTCCAGGGACAGCCTTCCGGGGCGGCCTTGGTAAATGCACAGAACTGACCGTTCATTTCTACGAGGATGACCTACCGAGGAAGCTGGAACCCAGGCGGCCCATCTGTGGACCCCTAAGCCTAGCTGTCCCCCGGGGCACGTCTGAGGTCCAGGCCACCCCCCACGTCCCCCCCCCACCCCCTGCCTCCAGGCCTGTGACGCAGCAGCGGCTTCTCTAATGGGTTAAGTGACTCTGCTCCAGACACAGTCCCGTTTACATTATCAGCATGAATAAAAGATGAATTCCGCCAGGGTGGCTGGCAGGGTCCTCCCACAGGCACGCAGGCTCCAGGCAAGACTGACAGTAAGAGGCTTCTCAGGAAGGAGCCGGGGGTGCCCCCGCAGAGTCGCTAAATGAGGGATGTCAGCTTCCTCCCTGGGCGGGGCCGGGGGGTGGGGGTCCCTGGGCCAGGGTGGGAGGGTGGAGCAGGGAGCGCTTGTCTGGGGGTCTCGGCCATGGCGCACGCAGTGCCTGGCACTGTCCTGGCCAGAAACGGGGCACACAAGGTACCTGCCCTCACGAGGGATGTGTGTGCTCAGTCACTCAGTCATGTCTGACACTTTGTGACCCCAGGGACTGTAGCCTGGCTGCCAGGCTCCTCTGTCCATGGGATTCTCCAGGCAAGAATACTGGACGGGGTTGCCATTTCCTCCTCCAGGGAATCTTCCCAACCCAGGAATCAAACCCGCATCTCCTGCATTGGCAGGCAGATTCTTTACCCCTGTATCACGAAGTGGAGTGGATAGAAGTAAACATGTACTCCAGTGAATACGTGATCCCAGGCCGGGTGTGATAAGCTCTTGAACACAGTCAAGCAGGGGGAGGGGAGGGAAGGGACAGGCGGAGCTCTGGTTGCAGGAGGTGACCTTCCAGCCTGAAGGGGGTGAGGAGGAAGTGTCCCAGGCGGGTGCGAACGCCCTCAGGTGGTGCACGCTTGGGCGCTCAAGGCTGGAGCTGGGGTAGAGGGGAGTGGGGCTGGTTACGCAGGGCCTCGGCGGCCACCCCTCAGAGTTCCAGCTCCTCTGCTGAGCAGGGCAGCAGGGAGCTCCTGAGTCCCCCCAAGGTTGGAGCACTGTGGCCCTGGGGTCGCGCTTGGTGAACTCTGGCAAATGGGCTTTGGAGGAGGGGCTGCTGGAGCCTGTAGGCTGCTCGTTAACCAGGTCTAGCTGCTCTGGGCTCCATCGGGGCGGGGCAGGACAGGGCACCCTGCTCACCCGCTCGGTGGCTTTATCTTGGCAACAGATTGCACAAACCCCCGAGCTAATATTGAACTTGCCAGGATTTTAAATAGCAGCTGTAAACACCACTGCTCCCAGCCCCTGGCCCTGTGATCCCTTTCAGAGGCGGGCATTCAGGTGCGGCTGGCCCCAGGCACCGCCTGGGCAAACACACAGAGGACAGCAGGGCGGAGTCGGTTACCAGGAACCAGAATCCTAATCATCTGACCCGCGCCTGAGGGTCCATGTCCGTAGGAGCTGGAAGTGACCAGAAGGGACTCTCCTCTGCAGAAAGGGACAAAGGTCCCAGCCTGTCTTGAGAGCCATCTCCAACCCTCCATGGACATGATCCCTCATGCAAAGCCAGGCTCCATCCTCCCGAAGTCCCTGATCCCACAGGCCCAGTGCTGGGGTTGGGCCACCTGGGGGATGCTCAGCCAGCCTGCACCCCTGTGCAGGGGTTCCAGACCTGGGCCGCTGCTCCTGGAGTGCGGGCACCTTCTGCTGAGCCTCAAACTCCTGGGGCTTTTCTGAAACCACCCCTGGGCAGAGTCCCACCTGCTGGGAGTTCCCACTCATCGGTCTGGAGTGGCCGGGCCTTCGCACATGTTCCTGGGGGTGGCTGTGCCCTGAGCTCTGTGGCTCCCTGAGTGGATTCTATGAGGGGCTGGGGGTTGGGAGGGGCTTGGACCAAAGAGAAGGTAGATCTAGGCAGGCAGGGGGTCATGGAGCACTGGGGCCCTGTCCTGCCTCCACTAAGCCGTGGTGACTGTGTGTCTGTCTGTCTGTCCTCCCCCGCCCCCGACTGCCCCAGCCCTTCCCTCTGCCTGCAGAGCTCCCCAGCCAGGTGCCTGCTTGTGCCCCCAGCTCCCAGGACAGGGCGCCTGTGGCGCCAGCATCATCAGGTTTCTTTAAGGGAGCCCCTGAGCCCTCAGTTGGGGTGTCAGTTCCGGCTCTGCTCCCCGTGCCAGGGGGCTGACTGAAGACACTCTCAGAGCCAGGCTTCCTGCCTCCACTCACCCTCTAGGCTGAGAGAATGCAGCCCCTCCCAGCGCCCCATAGCTCGGGCACATTATTTGTTCAGACAAATATCCTGGGGTCTCCTGAAGGGGCCAGAAAGGCAGCTCTCACTAGTGACTCTGTCCCCATTCATCCACTTGCTCACTCACTCGCTCACTGGTGCACGGAGAACTCACTGAGCTCCTCCGTGTGTTCTCAGCATGGGAACAGCAGACCCGAGACCCCTGCCCTCCCCGTGTCAGGGCCAGGCATTCCTGTGGGAAGCGGAGCTTGACGGGCAACATCAGGGCCAATGTTCAAGGTATTTCACCTGCTCTGCCCATGGCCCCGCCTTCCTTATGGGTCCCAGGGAGACTGGCAACTTCCTGGCAAGAGGCCAAGCCTCCTGGAAGCCGCTTGCTGGGACCTGGGGCCTCAGGATGGACGTACGTCAATATTCTAACAACTGGCCCAGCTGGCCTAGATGCTGCAAGCTGCACAGGGACCCAGTGGCCAATGGGATCCAGTGTCACATGGTCCCGTCCCATCCCATCTCTGCAGATCCCCTTGGCTGGACCCTGGGGGGGGGTGGCCTGGCCCACCATCCAGGCTCCCCCCAACTCCCAGCCTCTAGGATCTCGCTTAAATACTTTAAAACAATCTAAAAGTAATTATCACGAACAGGCTGCTTGGGAACACCTGCTCCACGCGTCCCTCGGAATAGCTAATGTGCCCGCTCGGAGCGTTGACAGGCGCTGGGCTCCTCCCGTGTCCCGAACCGCCAGATGCTCCTGTGCCAGGGCACCCCCCTCCCCACCCCGCTGCGCAGCACGGAGAGGCCGCCCAGCCCGTGTTTCCAGCACTCCCTGCACAGCTGTCACTTACGGCGATCAGTAGGAAAATCATCACCCCACGAAGTCATACATATGGAACATCATATTTGCAGAATATTTATTTTAACACTTGTCAGGGCCTCCGTGGGTTGCAGGCAGAGCCTCTGCCTTGCACGCAGGCAGCTGGCATGGGGCTTTCTTCCCAGAGGACAGCAGAGACCAGGGGGCGCAGGGCTGAGCTGGGGGCCCCATTCTCGAGCTCGGGGGCCCCGGTCGGCCCTCCCTTGGAGCTCTGGGTGGTTGGGGAATCAGCAGGCAGTGCTCCCACGTCCCTGGATGCTCCCATGTCGTCACAGCTGTGGAGCAGCTGCCTGTTCTGTGGTCTCAGTTGGGGGCCAGCCAGAATGTAGAAACCACACCACACGAGGTATCTCAACAGAGAGAATTTAATCCAGGGCGTCGGTGACACAGGTGTTGGAGAACTGAAAAGGCGAGAGGAGGACACGCGGGTAACAGAGAGGTCACGCCTGCGCGGAGCACTGCACACCCCCAGGGCCAAGGAAGGTTGGGGCTGCTGAACAGCAGAGGCTTGGCAGATGAGAGGCCCACGGAGCTGGGAGCCAGATCTCAGAGGAGTCAGGGAGGCTGGGCTGGTGCAGGGAGTGTGGGGAGAAGACGGAAGCTGGAGAGCGGAATCACTGGGCTGACACTCATGAGACAAAGCAGATCTCTTGGCGGCAAAGGGGCGTGGGATCTTCCTGCCAGGAGACAGAGCTTTGGAGACAGGCACAGGGAAAGGATGCCACCCTATGCTGCCCTGCCCCACCCTCCAGGCCAGCCAGGTCAGCCTCCCCTCCCCACCTTCCTCACATCACGCCAGCCCCCATCCATCAAGCCATGCAGGGCAACCTTATCTCACTGGCCTCTCAGCACTAGGGACGCACAACTTGTTCCCAAGTTACAGATGGGGAGATTGAGGCTGAGCATGAAGGAACTTTAACCGTGGCCAGGAATCCACAGCAAGTCGCAGGCGGGTGGGAATCTGAACTTCTTAGCCTGCAACCTCACAGGCGAGTGTCTCGTAGGTGATATCTTATAGATACATCCCTTCTTACAGCTAGGGAAACTGAGGCACGGAGAGACAGGGTTACCTGCCCACAGTCGCTCAGTGGTCAGTGGCAGGGCCAGGATTCAAACTTCAGAGAGAATCTGCACTTTTCATCACCACTCTTAAGAACTTGTTGGAAGTAGGTGGACAGATAGATGGACAGGTAGAGGGATGAGTGGATGGATTGTAGAGGTTGCAGGGGAGGGAAGGACAAGCAACAGAAACATCCCTAGGCTGGAGGCATTTGCGGCCACTGGAAATGTGCTGAGTTAACCCTGACTTTTAGCCCCTTCTGCTGGCTCAGAGATCCTTATCTTTATTTTCTAGTAAGAAGCACTTGAGGAGGAGATGGGTTGAGGGGACAGAACATGGGCTGTGGTGTGTCCCACAGACTTTGGTTTGAATCCCAACTGCTCCCCTTACTACTGAGTGACCTTGGAGCCTCAGTTTGCTCCCCTGAGAAATGGAGCCCTGGGGCCGTCGATCCCATCTCCCCGCACCTACGACCCCACATGGGAACAGCTTGCCTGTGCTGTCTCTGTGTACACACAGAATACCCAGAGCTCTAAGCCCAGGCCCACACGGGACACACACACAGACCCAAGCACACACCCCCCCACCCCGCCATGCTGTGTAACTTCTGAAAACACTTCTGGGAGCAGCAGACACTCGTGGGCCCCCACGTCCCTGCAACACACACGCTCGAACAGAACACCGCAGAGCCGCACGCCTGGAGACACACTCCCGCCCGGAACACACACGCAGGGCACCCCCAGAGCCAGACACCACCCTCTCCTGGCAGCACGGGTGTGTGTGCACGCACCCAGAGCACAGGGAGCTCCCAAAGGGGTGGCACCAAACTGCTGCCCGGAAATAGCCCTCCCCGGAAGCTGTGTGCGCAGGGCACCAGGGACCCTGTGTTCACCCCGAGGGCTCCGGGGGCAGTGAGCAGGGGCTGCGTGTGCAGGGCACCAGGGACCCTGTGTTCACCCTGGGGGCTCCAGGGGCAGTGGGCAGGGGCTGCGTGTGCTGGGCACCAGGGACCCTGTGTTCACCCCGGGGGCTTCAGGGGCGGTGGGCCGGCAGGGGGCCGCTTTCTCCATGTGACAAGTGGGGGTCTGCTATTCAAGTGTCATCAGGCCCCTCCTTGCTCAGAACCTGCCATGGCTCCCATCACTGGAGCAAAGCCAGTGTCTTGCTCTGGCTCCAGGCCTGGGGTGATCGGTCCCGTCGTCCTGTCTCCTAATCTCCAGACACAGCCTCCTCCTCCCTGGCTCTTAGACAGGCCCCAGGGCCTTTGCGCGTGCTGCTTCCACTGCCTCTTCCCACTCTTCTCACTCATGCGAATCTGCATGATCCGCAGCCACTCTTCTTTTCACCACAGGGCCTGGATGAGACTTCCCTTCCTCCCCCCAGCACCCCCCACCTCATCCCTCCCTCGGGGCCCTCCATCCACCTACTCTGCTGTTCTTCTCCAGAGCTCAGCATCACAGCCGGCACACACGAATGTGTGTATTTGCTTATTATCTGTCTCCCTGCTGGCCTGCCAGCTCCACCGGGGGCTTGTTCCGCACAGGGCGCTCTCCCCAGGGCTGCGAGCGGGGCCGACACACAGCAGCGCACAGTGTACGCTGTGGACGAGCGAGTCTTGGCCCATTTCATTCCTTCTTCCGTCTCTTCTCTCCCCAGCCCCCCACGAATAGATTAGGGGCTTAGTGTGAGCCCAGCTCCGTGCCAGCTGCAAGGCAGGATCCTAACAACTCCTAGTGCTCTCTGAGCACTCACGCTCCTGAGTTAGGAGCGTGACCTGTTAACTCGTTTAACTTCGCAGCCTCATGGCACACGAAGGTCAGACTGACAAGGCAGGATAAAATCCAGCCCCTGACAGCAGTTTGGAGCAATAAGACACACAGTGCAAAGATGACCTGTGATAATCAATGATGATGACTGGAACCCAGGGCATGCCTCCTGCATGGTCCAGATCCCCAGATCACGGATGAGGGGAAAAGCCCACACAGAGGGGTCAAGCAGTCTACTCGAGGTCACCCAGCTCGGCAGATCCCAGAGGGAGGCAGGCAGAAGCTGCTCCGGGAGGGCACAGGGCCCTGGGCATGAGGGCCTTACCCCCACCCCCAAGAGTCTCCTGTGCAGTTAAGGGCAGAAGCCCCGGCCCCTCGGGCCAGAGTCCTTCTGTCCAGTGTGCAAAACCTGCAAGCTGGGCTCAGAGTCCCGAGCCTCGGGAACATTCACGTGCAAAGCCTCTGCATCCACCCAACAGGGGCGGCTGAGTGAAGCAGGCGTAGAAGGCTGCCTGGGGATACTTGCAGGGGTCTTTTCAGGGCTGGGGGCTTCACTCAGCGCGGCTGATTGTTGCCCCGTGGCGCATGGCAAAATCATTGTATTTTTTCAAGAGAAGCCAGAAGTCCAGATTTTTCTGTCAAATCTGATTTTTAAATGCTGGCAACTAATGCGAATATACTATTCTTCTGTTACCGCAGAGCACACAAACCACACAAAACCGCAGCCGCGCTGAGGCCCCGTCTGTGGAACCTGCTTCTCGGGTCCCGGCCCCCGCTGGCCCCTGGTCACAGCCTTTGGGGGATCAGGGCTGGTAACTGGCCTCCGGGGGTGGGGGTGGCATCATTCTCCTGGCTCCCCCCCTACTCAGCCAACCCACCTTCTTCCACCCCAGAGCAGCCCTGCCTTCCCGCCCCCTCCGAGCCCACCTGGGCAGGAGCGGGTCCCTGGCAGCCTGACACAGAGGGTGTTGGGGGCCCCCTTGGGCCCCCGCCACCCACGCACCCTCTCCTGACAGCTTTATCAAGCCTCCAGCCTTCCCAATCCCATTGTTCCTGACATCTGTTTCGGTAAGTGATTAATTGCAATTAGCGAACGGTTTGAAAGCCCTGGAAGAATACTCAGCAGAAATCTCATCAAGATTAATGAGTGGCGGGGCCGTCGGGGTTGGGGGGGACGGGGGGAGCACCACCGCCATGCCGCCGCGGTGGGACCCAGCGGAGCCGTTGTCGCCCGCACAGGTGCTAGAAGTGAACGGGAGGCGAAACCCTCGCTCCACGCCTCCCCACTTGCCCCGAAACCCTCCTCCCCCATAAGCTACCACTAGATGATTTCTCATCAAAATGCATGAATTACCCACTAATAGGCTATTAATAAAGCCCTTAGAGGGTCATAAGATGAGGTTCTAGGCATGCGGAATAGATTGCAGGGTTTCCAGAACACTCCACCACCACTCGCCGACGTGGGCATGCCCAGGTGGGGGAGGCTGGAGCTGGCAGCCTGCACACAGCCACACCCCCATCAAGTGCTTGTGGGGAACTGGGGTGGCACTTGCCCTCAAAAGTCAAGTCCACCGCGAACTGAGACCTTGCCCCCTCGAAGTAGGACTGTCTGGAGCATGCACCTCACAGGCAGGTAGGGGCCAGGTAGGAGAAAGGCGACAGGAACCGTGAAGCTGAGACCCCGCGTTGGCATCCCGATTGTACCCTTCCGCCCTACCAGGCGCCCGAGCACCTGTGTGCCATGGCTCCGAGCACGCGTCTCCACGCAGCTGTTTTCGTGTTCGCGTGCTCCCCACGTCCGTGTCGCACCTGTGTGCCACGGCTCCAAGCACGCGTCTCCACGTAGCTGTTTTCGTGTTCGCGTGCTCCCCGCGTCCGTGTCGCACCTGTGTGCCAACAGCTCCTAGCACACGTCTCCACGCAGCTGTTTTCGTGTTCGCGTGCTCCCCGCGTCCGTGTCGCACCTGTGGGCACGTGTTGCCCATGTGTCGTGTGCATCCCTGCACATGGGGCAGCTCTCGCTTGCCCACCCCTGCACCACCTGTGCCGTCACACCCTTTGTGCATTTCTGAGATTCTTTGCATCCCTGCTCTGCCCTGTTTGCAATGGTAACAGGTGTTTATGGAAGAACAGTCACATGTTGGGTGTTTCCCAGTCGTTCTCCGTAATGCTTCCAACAAGCTCAAAGTGCCTCTGGTTTCCACGTGACGAGACCGAGGGTGGGACCTTCAAGCAGTCTGGCTCCAGAGACACCACTGGTGTCAGAGCCGGGTTCGAACCCAAGTCTCTCTGGCGCTGCCGATGGACCTGGTGTTCCCGAGGACAAGAGTGCTCACACTGGACGGGGCTGGAAGGACTCTGCTTTTTCAGTTCTGCTCTGGAGCCCAGATGGTGATAAATCCCCCCGAGACTCTTCTGGGGAAGTTGGGAGGGGCCTGGAGGTTCTGGGGGACTCAGGGGCTCGGCGGGGATGCAGACACTGACCCTGGCAGGGGCTGTTATTGACAGTGGCTGCGTGAGACGTGAGCAACTCACCCAGCCCGCTTTGAGACAAATGCATTCTCCGGCTTGGTTTATGTTGTCATTTTCTTATCATTTAGTCTGGACACCACCCAAATGACGTAGTTCTTATGTCCATCTTGCTGACAAAGAGACTGAGACTCTGGGACATTAAGTCACCTGGGTCAGGTCACCAGACGTAAAAGCAGAACCGTGATTTGATTGGGTTCAGCTCTGTCTGACCTAGGTCCAGGAATGCCTTTTTTTTCTTCTGACCCCCACAAGTCACTTGTCTTGCCCTCTGTCAGCCTTCAAGAGAGAAGCCCAGTCAATGTACGTCATGGACCATGACTGCTGGCCACTCCCAGAGCCCTCTGCTGCCCACTCTAGACAGGTTGTGTGGATGGCTCACAGATGATGGATGGATGGATGAACAGATGATTGGGTAGATGTTGGATGGATGGACACTTGCGTGGAATTAGATGAATGGATGGGTGGATGGTTGGATGGATATAGTGGGTGTTGGATGATGGATGGTAGGTGGTTGCATGGATGAATGAATGTTGGTTCAGTGGATGGCTATTGGTTAAGTGACTAAGTGGAAGGAAAGATGGAATGGAAGGTTAGATGACGGAACAGAAGGCTCTATGAGGGGAAGAGCTGTAATTCCTTGTATCCCTGCTGAAAGGGATGACCATGAGCAGGAATCCTGCAGCACCAGTTTGCAGGACTGTGGCCCAACCCCTCACGGCACCAGGGAAGGAACCACAACTTGGGGCCGGGAAGGGGCCTGCCACAGTTACAGGATTTATTCACAGCAGGTCGGAACCCGGGCCTCACTCCCGTAACACAGCGGAGCTCCCACAGAACACCCCACGGTCCTCTTTCCTCCATGAGCCGCTTCTAGCTCTGGACGCAGGGGGCACCAGGGTGGTGGTGAGTAACAACGGAGGTTGTATTAATAATTAAGAGCACTCACGTCATAATGACTCTGTGCCAGCTCTTTTCATGTGTCTGTAACGCCTTTAAATTCCCCAGCAATCGCGTGGGAAGGGGCTGCTTTCTGTGTGGGAGAGGAAACTGAAACACAGAAAGGCTGGGTTGTTTGCCCGAGGCCACACAGTTGGGAAGTGCCAGAGCCAGGATGTCAGACTGGCTGAGGTCTGTGCTTGCCCGTTTCTGCCCTGCCCCACGAGGGCGGGTCCTTTCCTCCCTGACCCCACAGCAAGGGGGCTTCGTGGACACGTGACCCAGAATGGTCACACGAGCCTGTACTTGGTCTCACGCCTGTATTGCCATCTTGACACTCAGCTGTTTTTGAACCAGGGGCCCTGCATTTTCATTCTGCCCTAGACTCCACAAATTTTGTGGCCAGTTCTGCCTTGGGGCCACCCCCGACCCCCCATCCCTGAGGACCAGGGCGGGACCCTGCTGAGAGGCTGCACACAGAGGCACGCTCTAGCCGCTCTAGCCGGCAGCCTCCCGAGGGTGGGCCTGGTCTGGGTCCTCCCTCACCCCCAGCCCTGGAGATCTGGAGCTGCGACCCTGCGCCCCCACGTCCCTGTCCCACCCCTGCAGCGGAGATTCCTCAGAGCCCTGTGTGTGCCAGGATGTGTGTCCCAATCTGTCCGAGCCACCCCACCAGGTGCTCAGCAGCTGACTTCAGGGTGGGTGTTGTGGGAGGAGCTGGGACTGGGGCTGTGGTTTCCCCCTTTCCGTCACCCCCCAGCCCTCCACCTTAGGTGGTCTTGGAGGGTCATCTGGGCTTGATAGCATATCTGAGAGAGGGGGAGAGAGGGGGAGCGAGCCTGTGTGTCAAAGGGTCCCATAAGGGGAGGAGCGTGGAAGCCCTTCCGGATGCAGTGGCCTCTCAGCTGTCGCTGCCAGTGCACTGTTTGCTCATCTGTGCAGTGAGGTCTGGGCTGGGGTTTGGCCAGGGGCCAGGGAACTGGTGAGCCGTCTCACTGCAAAGTGGGTGTTGTGGGCCCCATTTCCCCAGGCAGGAAGCTGAGGCCAGGGCGGGGGGATGGGGGGGTCACGTATGTGTGTGCTCAAACATCAGCCAGTGGGCCACGTTCCATCCCTAGGCTGTGGGCCCCCAGGTCCAGAATCTCAGCCATGTGCTTTGGAAATTCAATTAGGCTTCACTGGTTCCTCCAGGGAGGGGCACAGAGCCTGGGTCAGGGGCCCTGGAAATGGGGGGCTGTTAGAACTCCTCTCCCTTCCTGTGCACTTGGGAGAACATCCCAAGGAGGTAGCTGCATACATCAGTTCTGGGCAAGGTGAAAGTGTAGCCAAAGTGTTAGTCACTCAGTCATGTCCAACTCCATGGACTATAGCCTGCCAGGTTCCTCTGTCCATGGGATTCTCCAGGCAAGAATACTGGAGTGAGTTGCCATTTCCTTCTCCAGAGGAGGTTCCCGAACCAGGGATCGAACCAGTGTCTCCACTAGGAAAGCCCTCTGGGCAAGGTAGTTTTTTCTTACCCTGATTTTGCAAATAGGGAAAGTGCTCAGAGTACTCAAGACAGTGGCCGTGGGCCACACAGCCAACAGCTGGCTCAGCCTGTTATCAGAGCCCTGACCCTTACTGGGCATCAGCTCGGTCACTCGTCACTCTGGTGCAGTGGCGGCCAGCCTGAGCCAGTCCCTGCAGTCTGGACAGCTCTGGCTGGCTGTTCACTGGTGGCATCCAAGCCTCCCCTGGGGCAGGAGTGGGGGATGGACCTTTCCTGTGCTGGGGCAGTTCCCCATCTAGAGTGCAGACCCAGAACGTCCGCTTCAGAGGGAAAACTCCCTTCTTCAGTGGGGCGAGAATTCAAACCCGCCCCAGAGGGTTAAGACGTGGACCTCGGCAGCCCAGCCCGGTGAGGGAAGACTTGACCTCCCCGGGAGTCCCCCGGAGCCAGCTCCAGCCCCAGGCCTGGCCAGCTGGGCGGCGGCCCAAACCCCAGAAGGCCCGTGGGCGCCGGTCTCCCGCCCAAGGGGCGGGACGGCTGCCTGGCAGGTTCCCCGCTGGCTAGGCGCCCGGTTCCCGAGCTGAGACCCCACGCTGCGGCCTTCGCGGGGCTGGTGGGGGGTGCAGAGCCCACAGGCCAGAGAGTGGGCGGGCCTTGGGCCCCCTGCGCCCCCCGGCCCCCTCCGAGGCGCGCGGCCTGGGACGGTGGGGCAGCCAGAGCGAAGCTCCCGCTCATCCTTGGCAAGACATCTGCTGGACAAGTAGGGGTGGAGAGAGGAGGTAAACGCCGGGGTCGGAGCATCGGAGCCCGCAGCAGCGCCCCCCACCTCCCCCGGCGACTTCTGGCCTCGCAGCAGATGGCGGGGGCGGGCGGGGTCGGGGAGGGGGGGCCACGGGCGCAGCCGGCGGGTCTCACGCGTTACCACACCCATGAAATTTCCCATTGTGGGGGGCGGGGACGGGGCGGGGACGAGGCGGCGGCAGCGCCCCCCTTCTCCTCCTCTGCAGCCCCTCCCCCTCGCGGCCATCTGATGTCCCTCCCAGCGGACGCCCCCGCCGGACTCTCAGGGGAGGCGCCGGGGGGTCACCGAAATCCCCCCGCGCGCCCTCGAAACCACACCCCGCTCCCCGCCCCCAAAGGAAGCTGGGGGAAGAGGGGGGAGGGTCGGGAGGCGCCGCGGAGACCCTTTTACATGTAAATAGGAGAACTGGGCGCCTGGAAAGGCGTTACCCCCTCATTTTTATTTCCAGAAAGCCCGCTGTGGCCCGGCCCTCCTGCGGGCCCCTGGAGGCCGCTACGCGGTGCCAGGATTGAAATAAGGAAGTAAGGTCCTCCAGGGAGTCAGCACCCATGCCCCCCGCCCTGTGGAGGGGCGGGCTGCAGGTCTGCACGGCCCGGTGGGCCCTGCCCAGGAAGGGGGCCTGGAGGGGAAGGCGCGGGCCGCTGGCGATCAGAGCCCAGGTTCAGGAGCTGTCGCTGACCGTCTGCGGGCTGCGTGTCCGCACCTGTGAAGGTGCTTGCTGCTTTCCTTGTTTCCGTCTCTGAGAATCCAGTAGTTAGAGGGGAGAGCTGTCGTGAAGATTGGATGCCACCCGCCTAGAGCCTGCTGGTCAGTGACTGGACTGTCTCTGGGTTCAAATCCTCCTCTCACCCTTCCCGTGTGTGTGGCAAGTCGCTGAACCTCTCTGAGCCGCCAGTTTCCTAGACCACACTAGGACCTCCCTCACAGGGTAGGATTTTGTGGGATTAAATCAGTTCTGGGTGTAAAAGACTGCAACACAGCATGCAATCAATAAAAGCTACTCTTAGGACTCATTACCTGGCTCTACAGTCTACGCCCCCGGGGTAGCGGTCCCAGGCTGCTGGGAGGGCATCTGTCCCGGGCATCCTGGGGGCTGCTCCCCTCTCTCTGCGTGTGCCCCGCTGAATAGGATGCTGTGTTTTTGCCTCTGCCAGCCCCACCAGGCTGTGAGCCCCCGACCCTCCCCTGTGCACCCTGTGAAGTGTGTGGAATGTGTGACTGAATGAAGAGACCGCAGTTAGAGTGGTGTGGAGGGGGGGCAGGAGTGGGGAGCCTGTGCCTTTGCCCCTGTTCCTGTCGGTTTACACCTAGGGTTATGGTTAGGATCACATTAGCTCAGACCCTGTTTTAAGCACTGCCTCATTTAATCCTAGCAGGAGCCTAGCAAGGTTAAGTGCAGTCACAGATGGGGAACCTGAGGCCTGGAGCAGCTGCCTCACTTGCTCAAGCTCAGCAGGTCTGGAAGGAAGACACCAGAATTAACCCAAGCAGTTGGTTCCAGAGCTTGAGTGTCCAACCCAGCCTCAGTCCCTTCCCTCCGTTTGTTGACTGTCTGTGAGAAGGACCGTTAGCCACAGTGACCATCCCCGGGGGGGATTTCAGCGTGTGGACTGAAAGGCGACATCACTCAGCTGCACGCAGGCCAGCAGGCCGTGCCCGGGCTGCCCCTTCACTGACCACAGTGTGCAGAGGTTCAGGTCTGGGGTCGGCTGGCACAAGCAGCTGCAGAGGGCCACCCAAGTGCGGCCTCCTGTTTGTTGTCTGGGGGATGCCAGGGTAAGGCTTGGCCTGAACCCCTGACCTGGGGCCTGTGATCCAAGGCTCCCTCCCTGTGTGGTGGGGCCAGCTACCACCATCACCCAGAGGCCCAGGGCGGCACTGGGCCCCCCTGACCTTCCCACTGGCCCCTGGAGGTCCCCGACCAGGGCTGTCAGGCTCTTTGGCAGCCACTCTGTCTGCGGGCCCCCGAGGGCTGTGACCTGGACCGTGATTCATGTGGCAGCCGCAATTGGCCTCTGGCGGTGGGGCTCCGGGGACAGGGTCAGGACAGCTAGGAGGCGCCGAGGAGGAGGGTGGTGGCCTGCCCCATGACCCAGGTGGCTGGGGGCTGAGAGGAGGGGGCAGCAGCCCGGGCTCGACCTCCCTTGGGGGAGAGGAGGCCCTGATTCCTGCCATCTGGCCTCTCCCGGCCTGGAGGGGGGTGCCCCCCTCGACTGGCTCTAATGGCCGAGCCCGGCAGGAGGGGCAGAGAGACAGATGGCGGTGGCCCTGAGAGGTAGAGGGTGGACTTTGTTCCGAGGGGCTTGCTGGGGGAGAACACACGTCTGTGTCTCACACACATGCACGCACGCACCAGGCACCGTGCTGAGGCACTTTGTAATTCCAGGCATGTGTCGGGGTGGGGGTGGGGGCTTCTGATGCGCCTCAGGGTCTAGGCTTTCCCACTGAAGCCTCTCCTTAAGACATGAGCTCAAACACGTGTGCACACACATGCATGGAGATTCCCCAGACACACACACGTGCAGAGACCCTTGTGCAGAGACACAGAGGCCCAGAAGTACACACCCTCGCTCACCGCCAGGCCCTCCCTTCAGGGAGGGGGGTCGGCCCTCCCGGCTCCAGAGCAGTTCTCTCCGGCTGGACCGTCGGCTCCCGCCCGCCCACCCGCTCTCTCCCCCAGCAGAGTCTTTCCCAGAGAGCCAGCCTCTCCCTGCTGTCCTGTCCTCTCATTTCACCATGTTTATCTGAACCGCCTTCTTTGACTCCTGAGCACGTAAACCCCCAGCAAACATACTTCCTGTGTCTTGTTCGCCAGCGTATCCCGAAGCCCCGTCCAGTGGCTGGCGCAGGAAACGTCTGCTGAGTGAGTGAATGGAGGGATGACTTGAGGCAAGTCTGGGTTGGAGAGATGCCGCCGGCTGTTGGAGTTTAGAGGCGGCCGCACGGAGTGCCTCGCTGGGCCCCTCATTCCTGCTTCAGAGCCTTCACACTGGCTGTCCCAGGAGCATGGTGCCCTCTTCATGCAGATACTTGTAGGATTCAGGACCCACCTTGATCAGGCCTCAGCTCAAGCATCACCTCTCCGGAAAAGTCTTTGCTGACCACCCCTCCTTAGTACAGCCACCCGTGGCTGCCTGCCCGGCTTCATTTCCCCTCTGGCAGTCCTCGGTGGCCCAGATGGTGGTATCTGCTTCTTTACAGTCTGGCCACCCAACCCCCGGCATCAGCCTCTTGCAGGCAGGATCTTTATCACCTTCCCTGCCACGTCCCAGTGGCTGGAACAGCGTGGGGGCTCAGCTGGTGGTTGACACGCGTTTGTTGAATAAATGAATGGAGGGTGGGTGTGATGGGAGCCCATTCAGAGTGGCGGGCGGGTTGGGAAGCAGGAGGTTGGACCCCGTTGCCAAGGTAAACTGAGGCTGGTGATGCACAGTAGTGAGCGCCCAGCGGTCATGCAGGATTTCTCAGTCTGGAGAGAGGCACGATATGACGGCTCTAGATCTCAGACTCAGAATGCAGAGGGTCCCAGGAGTCCCAGGCGGGTGGCCCATCAGGTGGGGTGTCTTTGTCAGCAGCGACCAGCCTGGTAGCCCCTGTATTAGTGTCCCAGGGCCGACATGACCCATTATCACGTGAGACAACAGAAATCTACTCTCTCGCAGTTCTGGAGGCCAGAAGTCCAAAATCAAGGTGTTGGCAGTGTTAGTTCCTTTCAAAACTCTGGGTTTGGGGGGTCGTTCCTGCCACCCCGGCTCCTCGGTGGCCCCAGGTATCCTTGGCTTGTGGCCGCAGCACTCCAGCCTCTGCCTCTGTCCTCACATGGGCTCTCTCTGTGGCCACCCTGACCCCTGACAACTTCCGGTCAGTTTCCTCTCTGTCCAGGGGAGATACAGCTTCCATCTCTGGGGCCCAGGACTGGCCTCCTGGCATGTTCCCCAGCAGGCTGGCCACCTTGAATTCTCAGGTGGCA
The DNA here is from genome assembly GCF_055505025.1 of Bos grunniens. Taxonomy (NCBI): domain Eukaryota; kingdom Metazoa; phylum Chordata; class Mammalia; order Artiodactyla; family Bovidae; genus Bos; species Bos grunniens. The sequence continues at coordinate 11,593,525 of NC_141182.1, forward strand.
AGTGGCTTGATGTTTCCCATGCTGTGCCTTCACCGTGAGAGCTACGGTCTGAGCACAGAAATCTCAGGTCCCTGTTGTCTGGGACAAAGATTTGGTCTAAGCAGCTGTGACTCGGTGCTCCTGGAGATGGGCCCATCGGGGTCCTGCAGTACAGCACCCAGGCCAGAGTGTGACTGCAGCTGCTTGAACACAGACTAGAATCCTGCCTCCAGCTGTGTTACCTTGGGCCAGTTTCTTCACCTCTCTGTGCTGCTTTCCGTCTGTAGAATAGAGACGGCAAAGCCTTCCTCCTTGTGTCGTTGACGGAATCGAATAAGGAAATGTTGTGAAGTGCTTAGATCTGGATCTGGCCTGTGCTGTTGTTAATATTTATGTAAGTGTTAGCTATTGTTACAGGCCAGAACTTAAGTATCATTAGGGAAAATAGAAGAATTGATGCTTTTGAACGGTGGTATTGGAGAAGACTCTTGAGGGTCCCTTGGACTGCAAGATCAAACCAGTCCATCCTAAAGAAAATCAGTCCTGAATATTCATTGGAAGGACTGATACTGAAGCTGGAGCTTTAATAGTTTAGCTACCTGATGCGGAGAGCTGACTCATTGGAAAAGACCCTGATGCTGGGACAGATTGAAGGTGGGAGGAGAAGGGGACGACAGAGGATGAGATGGTTGGATGGTATTACCAACTCAATGGACGTGAGTTTGAGTAAACTCCGGGAGATGGTGATGGACAGGGAGGCCTGGTGTGCTCCAGTGCAAGGGGTTGCAAAGAGTCAGACACAACTGAGCAACTGAACTGAACTGAGGAAAAACAGAAACCTAGAGGCAAATGCAGACAGTGGGTGTATTCCCAGCCCCCCGGCCCTCCTCACAGGAGCGACTGGGACAGCAGGAGCACTGGCATCGGAAGACAGAGGACCCCGCCCTGAGGGGAAGGTGGCGGGCTGTGTCACCCCGCCCCGGTCCCGACCTCTCTGAGCTTCAGCTTCCTCCTTTGATGACGGGGTGTTTGTACCCGTGTGATGGCCAGAAATAATGTTTTCAGAGGCCCAGAGCTCCTGCAATTGAGTGAGGCCTTGAAGGACAACAGGCAGATTCTGGGGGGTGGGAGGAGGCTCTCCAGGCAACAGGAAGGGCCTGAGCTGCAGGACCCCCGCCCCTGCCCCGGGGACAGGAACCACAGCTTGGGAGCGGGAGAGGAGCTCGTCATGGGGGAGGCAGAGCCTCGGGTTCGGGGGGAAGACCAGAGAGCTGGTGAGAAGGATGCTCGGCGCCTCTTCCAGATCAGCAGCCCTGCATCTAGCCGGCTCCCTGGGGTGCGTGATGCAGAAGGCTGCTGGTTTTTACAGCTGCTGAGCCTGGTTTATTTGGAGAGCGGACACCCCAAACGACCTGGGAAACCTTGGGGGGTGGGGGGTGGGGCAGAAGTGGTGGTTTTGTTTCCTGGGCTACAGTCTAGAGGGCAAAGGCCGTGGCTTGCAGTGCCCTGGTGCCTTGTGTCCCCTGGACCTCACAGGCTAGATGGGGCAAATCCTTCAGCCTCCCCCGCCCCGCCCCCACATCCTGACATGTGTGCATGCACACACGTCCACGCACACACACACTCACTCCAGCTGGGGCTCTGTGTTGGTGGGGAAAACTGCCTCCTCTGTACACAAACATGATACTGGGAGGGGCGGGAACCAGCACCCACTTCAGGCCTGATCTCCAGGACTCTCCTCACCTTCCCACTAATGGGAGTCAGGTGGGTTCAGATGTGGACACCAGACTTGAAGGGGTCCGGTGATGCCCGATCTTGTCGTGTCTCTGGGAGGCCCCAGTGGGCCTCTGGCTCTGAGTCTCAGCCTCCATGACCTCGAGGCAGAGTCTAACTCCTCGGCCCCCCACCCCCCGCGCCACACGCACACCACGAGGCTGCATGGTCGCTGTCCTTTCCGCACGCCTCTCCCTTGATCTTCTCAGGCTTTATCTTCCAGCCTGAATCGCCAGCGGCGCCCTCACGGGGCCCCATGGTTCTGAGCCTCCTGGTGAAGGGCTTGAGGCGCCTCGAGCTCCGCCGCCAGCACCCACCCCCGCCCCCAACAGGGCTCCTCGCCGCCTTCTCTCCCCCGCCCCACACGCACCGGGAGCACCTGGCACGCAGGGTAATGAGGGGCTCGGCTCCAGGTGCGCCGGCCCCGGGCTGACACGGCGGAGGGGGCGGGGCTCCCTGCTCCCTGAGTGTGGGGGGCGGGGCTGAGAGGAGAGGGGCGGGGCTGAGAGGGGGCGGGACCCGGGCTGGTGGCCACCTCCGCGGCCCCCTCGCAGGTGCGGGCCCAGATTCTGTGGAGCTCAACTCTGCGCGGCGGGCGGCTGGCAGGGAGCTGCTGAGCCTCCCAAGGTAGCAGCCATCTGCACTGTGATAAAAAGCCCCGAGGATGATAAATAGACAAGTCGCACTTTTATTGGATTGCAGCTCGGGCGCAGCCACTTTGGGTTTGGCACCGTGCTAACGACAGATTTCTGCTTCCCTTGCAAGGCTTGCCCTCTCGGGGAGGGTGCCAGCCGTGGCCCTCTCCTGGCAGGAGGGAGAGCATCCCCTGGCCCCGGCCCCAGGCGGCCGGCCTGCTCTCCCACCCCCACCCCAGCCCCACCGCACGCCAGCCTGTGGGGCTCTGCCCAGGCCCACCTCGCCGCTCCGGGGTCAGGCCCAGGGGCTCACATCCTGGCTTGACACCCGCTGGCTGTGTCTCCGGCAGGCTATCTAACCTCTCTGTGCCGTGGGCGCTCCATCTGTAAAATGGGCAGGTAATGGTGTTCCCTGCCCACGCAGGCCTGGCACCTCCGTGAGTAACTGTCGGGTCCCCAGCGTTTGGAAGAGTGCCTGGTGTGCGTTCGGGGAGCGTGATGTACTCACCACCACCCATACAGTGAGTGTCAGCGCTGGTGCTCCTGGGAGGCCTGGCCTGGCGTCCTGCTGGGTGGGGAGCCGTGTGGGGTTGGACCTGGAGGACCAGGGCTCTCGCAGGACACCAGGCCCCTGTTCGTCCTTCCACCCATTGGTTCAAGGCGGGGGCTCGAGAGCTGCACGGGCGGGCGCAGCACCTCAGGCTCTGCCTGCACCAAATAGGAACCACACTTGCCTGGCAGCACAGCCAAGAGGCTGAAACGAGCTGATCCGCTCTGACCTCCAGTTCCTTGTGCAGTAGGCACAAGGGATCGTCTGCTCCTGGTGTTGTGGGAGGTCCCCTGGGTGAATGCAAGGAGGCAAGGAGTCAGGACGGAGAGAGAGAGGCGCAGGCAGGGTGCCCGGGGCCAGGTGGTGCTCTGGGGTCCTCAGCAGATGGCCCGCCCTTGGTTCTTGGCCTGTGTCTTGGTGGGAGCCCCCTGCGTGCCCGCCCACCCTGGTGAGCCTGAAGCTCAGCCCGAGGAATAACGTGGGAGGGCGCGGCCTGTCTCACCCGGCTTCCTGTGCACCGGCATGGGGGGGAGCCCTCGGAGGCCCTGTGTCCTTGTCTGTGCCCGCCCGGCGCCCCTGGCCCAGCCGCCTTGCTCCCTCCCCGCCTGGCCTCTGTCCCTCTGCAGGCACTCAGCTTTCTTTGTTGTTCCCCGCTCCTTCCTTCTCCCCTCCTCCACCCTGCCCCCCACCCCCCTATAATGTCAGATGCTGTGTGTGCTGAAGCCCCAGACTGGGCCTCTCTGTTCATCTGCGACTTGAGCCAGCTGCCCTGTGTACAGGGACGCTCACCCTGGGCCCCCATGCCCCTCTGTTCCTGAACATCTGCAGGGGGCACAGCACCACCACCCCCCACCGGCTTCATGGCCCAGGCCCCGTGTGTGTGTCCCGATCCTTCCACACCTGGCCACAGCAAGGTCCTGGTGGCTCTGGTGGGAGAGCCCGGGACAAGAGGAGGCACCCGCAGGAGGCCACAGGAGCACGCAGAGGCCAAGGCCTTGGACTCAAAAGTCAGGGTTCAAATCCCAGCCTCACCAGTTAAGCTTGGGGAAGTGACCTCTCCCCAGACCTTGGCTCTCTTATCTGGGGAACGGGGCTGCTAAAAGAACCTGCCCCCTGGTGTGCCATGAGGTCTCAGGATGTGCCCGCTGTCCCATCACAGGGCCAGGCTCTTGCTCAGTGCCCGTGTCCCCTTCATGACGGATGGCCTGCGAGGCTGGTCCATCCCCTGGTTCCCCAGTGAGGCTTCGCAGGGTTCAGCTCGGTTAGCATCGTATAGGTATCGAGTGGCAGAGACTAAACTGAAACCCCCTTTCCCCCAGACTGCCAAAAGCGCGCAAGTGCACGGAAGAAGAAACGAGACAGGATTTTAGGTGTCGGGCTGGACCCCAGGGTGCCTTCCGGACACAGCTCTGAGGCTGTCAGCACCTAGCCAGTACCCAGCCAGTACCCAGCCTTTCAGCAAAGGTCCAGAGACGTTAAGCTACTTGCCTGGTGTCACACAGCTTCTCGCTGCCAGGCTGGCATGCGGTGGGGCGGACTCAGGGGTGGCTTCCTATCCCTCAGGGCCTGCTCTGCTTCAGTGTTGGGGGACACGCATTCATGTGTTAAGGGGGGGGGCAGGGCAGGGCAGCCTGGTGGCTGGCTCTGGGCTCCACAGGTCCTCCGGACGATTCTACCGTGTGACCAGAGTGGAGCGGCCCTGGTTCCTGTGCCCTTTAACCGTCGGGTGTTAAACGGTGGCGTTTCAAACGCACGCAGAGGCTACTGCCAGGGCGGGGCGGGGGGCCTTCATGGAGCAGCTGCTGCGTGCCCAGAGATGCCCCAGGCCCCACGCAGGCACACGTTAGCCCAGTGAAGTGGCCGTGAGACCGTGAGGAAGGGGGTGGGGCCCCAGGGGAGGCAGAGCGGTGCCCCCTGCCTCCTGGTACCTTCTGAGGAGAGCAAGGTCCAGACCTGTGGCCTTTTCCTGTCTGTCTCCCTCGCTTATCTGGCGCCTCGGCCTCCCTCCATCTGCTGAGTTAATGCAGACTGGCAGGGCGTTGGGGAGGGGGGCTTTGGATCCCTGCTGGCAGCCGGCCCCTGCACCCGCAGCCCCGGGCAGGAAACCACCAACGTGCTTAGGAAAGAGGCGGGCGCAGCTGCTGTTAACAGGTGAGCCCTCGCGAGCCGGCTCTCCCAGGGCCTCCTGGAGAAATCCGTAATGAAGTGCAGCTGTGAACTCCGGTTTTGGGTCAGAAAGGCAATTTCTCAGCTCTCCTCGCAGCAATTGAGTTGAGAATCTGGGAGCTGTTGGCCTCGGCAGTGCCCCTGCCCCCTCAGCCCTGGCGGCCAGAGCCCAGGCCAGACAGCAGCATCAGTGTCCCCGCCGTTGGGGGCAGGTGGCCGGGCGTGGAGGGGGTGGCCCCGGGGGGCGAGGTGGGAGCAGGGCGCAGCTGGCCAGGAAGCCCTGGGGAGTGCCAGGCTGTTTTTCCTCTCGTTTTAATTGGTCTTTGTGACTCTCACGGTGCCCGATTCACCTCATGGCAGCGTGCCGGCCGGGGGTCCTGCCCGCACACCATGGCCGAGGCTCTCCGGAGGCGGCAGGCAGCTTGTCCCCAGCCTCGCCCACCATGTTCCAGGTGGTGCCGGGCCTGGAAGGGCCTGGGCAAGCAAAGCCGGGGTGGCTGGGACAGTGGTGGCAGGGGCGTGGGGGTGGGGGAGAGCCCTGGCCCCCTGATCGGCCTTGCCACTCCACCTCCACGGCAGGGTCACCCGAGAAGCCAGTTTCCATTAAGGCCAGGGCGACAGGAGACACACCCGCCAAGTAGCATTGATTGGGAACGTGAGCGCGACCGTGACTCCTTCCTCTCTTGGGAACACGACTTTTGAAGCCCCGCTGCCTGGTTTTCTGCGCCGCTAAGAGTCACTCACTGAACACTGAGCTCCTGAGCCCGCTGCCGTGGGCGGGGCTCTCCCTGCATTGCCGCTGTGCAACTTTGAGGGGAGGGCTTGACTGCTCTGATCCCCGCTCCTGCAGAAGGTCGGGGCTGGATTTGAAGAGCCGCTTTGAGGGTCTGATGACAACAGTGATAACAACACTGTGGAAAGACACGGAGTGTGCCAGAGCACCTGCTGCCCCCTTCCTGCGCGCCCCCCAGGGCCCCCAGCTCAGCCCCCGAGGAACAGGGCCTCAGCCCCCGCGGCCTCCCCCACCAGCCCCTTTGGATAGGGTCTGAGCTACCAGGCTGCACCCAGGCACCCTTGCACGGCTTCACTTTGTGGCCCACTCCTTGCAGGCTCCTCATGTTTGTTTTAAATCAGGGTTATCAAGACACAACTCACATGCAACACCGTTCGTGCTTTTAAGCATACTGTTCAGGGTGCCTGTGTGCTGTCTCTTCTGTCGCGTCTGACTCTTTGTGACCTCGTGGACTGTAGCCCACCAGACTCCTCTGTCCATGGGATTCTCCAGGCAGGAATGCTGGAGTGGGTTGTCGTGCCCTCCTCCAAGGGATCTTGCCAATGCAGGAATCGAACCCATGTCTCTTATGTCTCCTGCCTTGGCAGGCAGGTTCTTTACCACTGAAGTGAAGTGAAGTGAAGTTGCTCAGTCGTCCGACTCTTTGCGACCCCATGGACTGTAGCTCACCAGGCTCCTCCAGCCATGGAATTTTCCAGGCAAGAGTACTGGAGTGGGTTGCCATTTCCTTCTCCAGGGGATCTTCCTGACCCAGGGATCGAACCCGGGTCTCCCACATTGCAGGCAGACACTCTACTGTCTGAGCCACCAAGGAAGCTCTTTACCACTAGTTCCACCAAAATGTATATTGTGGCAAGACCACAGCACAGTCCAGATGTAAACCTTCCCCCCATAACCCAGGAAACCCCGTCATTCACTCCTCTGGCCCCTGCACCGCAGGTCTGTTTTCTGGCCCCCTGGCTTCACTTGGGGGAAGCACTCATCGGGAAGGCCCCGCGTCTGGCGTTGTTCTCTCAGCACGCTGCTGTTGGTGCCGTGTCGTGGTCGAGAGTGGGGTCCTGTGGTCGGGATGCGCCAGCACTCATGTGTCTGCTCACCCATCAGTGGACATCTGGGCATTTACTCTGTGTCTTCGTCCGCCCAGGCTTCTGTAACAGAGCGCCCCCTCCCCTGGGGGTTTAGACAACAGACGTCCATTCCTTTCCACCTGGAGGCTGGAAACATGAGAGCAGGTGCCGGCCAACCGGCCACTGGTGGGGCTGCCTCCTTGCTGTGCCCTCTGGTGGCTCCTTTGTGCACTCGGGTCTCACCTCTCATAAGGGCACGAATCCCATCGTGGGTGCCCCACCCTCGTGACTTCATTGAACCCACATCACCTCCCACAGGCCCCACCTCCATACACACCACTGCCCTGGGGATCAAGGCTTCAGTGGGTTGAATGTGAGGGGGACAGAGATGTTCCATCTGCAGCAGCAACTCAGGATGCCCCTGTGAAGTCCAGGGGGGTGAGTGGATGCCCAGGGCTGTGCCGTCAACTCCCCGCTTCCTTCCACAGCCCAGGGGGCAACAGAGTGGGCTCTCCCTGCCCGCCTCTCTCCCCTCTCTGGCTCCTGGAGAGACCGGGCCCGCGTGCCCTGAGGAAGAAGTGTCTGGGCCCTGCAGACCTGTCTCAGCGTCAGGGCCGACCTTGGCTGGAGATGCGCCTTTGTCCCTGCCGGAGCCCCGTGGCCAGCTCGAGTAATTGGATTTTAATGAAACGGATGGGGGTGCGGGAGCAGTTCACCACCCTGGCCTGCACCGAGGCCCTGCAATTAAACCGATTATGTCTTGAGAGTCAAGCTGTCTGACTCCGCATCCCTAATTTGGCGGTGCTGGCTGGCCCTGCCAGCACGGTTGTTTATTTATTTACCCAACTTTCGCGAGCTGGGACGTGCCAGGGGGCTGGGGTAATTAACGTGGGGTGGTGAGCCGGGATCCGGGCTCTGTGTGTTCCCACCCCGGCCACCCACCTCTCCCTCCATCCACAGCGTCTGGGTCCTGGTGGCTGAGGGAACCCCTGGGAGACTAAAATACTGATGCACGCCCCCACTGCTTCCCTAGGGTCGTGATGGGGTTAGTTTGGGCTGTGGCCAGGCCATCAGGAGTTTTTCAGAGTCCCCCAGGTGAGTGTGGCTGGCAGCCCCCAACCTAAACAGACAGATCCTTCTGGAGCTGCCGCCCTCCCTGGACCCACTGGGCTCCAGTGGACGCAGGCGGTCCCCACGTGCAGGCTGTGGTCGCCTCCTCCTCGCGGCCTTGTGGAATCCTGGAGAAGGGTTTGAGCACAGGGACCCTCGGTGTAGACATTGCTGGAGAGAAACGTCTGGTGGGCAGGACGCTGGATGTCTCCCAGGCATGGGGCTCGCCTTTTCTCTCCAGTTTACACCGGGTGCCCTCTTTGCTCCAGGTGCTCTGTGGTGCCAGGCGGGTGGAGACCCCTTCGTGGGGGCTGGGGGCCGCTCGGTGCCTCCACCCACCGGTGGGCACCAAGGTCTTGTCTGGAGGCCTTTAACTTTTTTCTGGGAGTGTGTTTTGGCTGTAATTCCCTCCCTTGCCTGTGTGTTTCAGGCTTTGGGGCCCCCCAAGAGGTGCCCCAACGCTGCTGGTGATTCTGGGCAGACCTTGGCTCAGAATCTCGGACAAGGCACAAACTCCTGGGCCCCCTCTGTTAAGTGGAGGCAGTGGGTTGCCAACCGCAAGGCAGCTGCTCTGGTCCCCACACTGGGTGAATGTTGTGGATTTGGGCATCAGCACGGCTGATGGGGTGAAGAGAAGCTGTTTGGGGAGCTCTGCAGTTAAATCACTGGGCGGGGGACTCTGGGCAGCTCTCCTGCCCACTGCGTCCCTTCCTTCCCGCAAGCCCCTCACCCCCAGAGGCTCACTGCACTGTGAGCCATCACCTGTGCAGGAAGGCTGGGCCCTGAGCTCCGGCTGTGCTCCAGGTGTTGTTAATTACCATGAATCCGGAAGGCAGGGGAGGCTGCAGGTAGGGCTGGCCGCTCTGGAGCGAGCAGTGGGGGTGGGGGCTGCTCCATGAGGCCTGGCCCCTTTAATTAGGGGTGAAGTCGGTGGGTGGCCATGGGGCTGGTCTCATCAGGGTGAGTCCTGGAGCCCCAGCTCTCACTGCTGGGGTTCCCTGTGTCCCTCAGTCCTCAAGGCGGCCCCCAGGGCTAGGCTCAGACAAGGCAATTCCGAGCCTGGGGTCTGGGGCCAGGGAAGGCGGGGGAGGCTCTTGCCTTTCTTGTGAGTGACTCTGCCCAAGTCCTTCTCCCTCTTGACACCTCGTTGTCCTCATATGCAAAGTGAGGTCACGCCCACCTACCTGACCTGGAAGATGCAGATCTATTTGAGGGAGGCCTTAGGGACAGTCCCACCTGCTTGGTGCCCTCTCCGAAGTCCACTGGCCCTCAGAGCCTCTCCATAGCTGCCCAAGGACCCTCGCCTAGAGCCCGGAAGCCCTCACAGTCGGCTCTTGCATGGCAGGAGTCAAAGCTTGCCACCCACTCCTCATCCTGGGCTGAAATGCTTGTCCCCCAGCCCAGACGCAGGTGACTTCATGGGTCAGGCCTTGCTCTGTGCGCCTTACAAACCTGTTTGAAGTCGTGTTATTGTCACTAACCCTGCAAGGAGATGCTTGAAAGCATCCTCATTTTTTCAGATGAGGAAACAGACAGAGGCTGATGTCTTGCCTGGGGATATACATGGTTGTTAGGGGACAGAGCTATGATTTGAACCTAGGTATCTGGCTTTCCATCTGGACTCGGCTTACCCTGGTCAGGTCCATTGGAGGCCAGCGTCTCTTGACTTAACTCAGGCGTGGCTTCCAGGGGGGTCCCTGAAAGGCAGGACGGTGCCTTGGGAGATGCCGTGCGCCAGCCCCACAGTGTGGCGGGCAGAGGGAGTCCGCCCCCTCTGTGTCTGGCTTGGAGCTGATGGACGTAGCATCGTGACCAACCAGTGAGGAGGTGTCCAGGGAGGAGGGGGCATTCCCGGAGGCAAGGACCCACGGAGAGCATGAGCGCTTCCCATTGTATGCCCCAGAATCCCCAAACTTCAGCAGTCCACATGGCGTGAAGTACAGGCCAGCGTGGTGGGGACCCCCGAACATCCCCAGGGACCCTGGAGACGGGGGTGGGCGGGGGTGTTCTGCCTTGTGTGTGTGTCTGAGCCTTGAGGTGGCTCAGCGGCATTCAAGGCAGATCCATCCAGCATCTGTCCTTGGGGAAACTGCTGGGAGCAGCAGCCTGCGGGAGACTGTCGTAGGAAGCCGGGCCCTGGAGGGAAGACCTGGCCGTCGGTGCCCCTCTCCAGGGGAGAGCATGGGGCAGACTGCTGGCGAAGAGGACGCCATCCCGCCTTCCCTGCCTGAGAACGGAGCAGCCCCTTCTCTGCTGTGCTGCAGGGTTAGAGGCTAAACGGGGCTCCTGGGGCCTCCTCCCAGAAGTCTCTGGGAAACAAGCCTAGGCAGGGGGGGTCCCAGGCTGCCCGCCCACCCAGGACCGCTGCAGAGGGGAGCCAGCGGCCCCTGCACCCTCGTCTTTTCTCTGATCCCAAAGAAAAGGCCCCTTGGTTTGCCCCTGGGCCCCGGGAGTGTGGTGCCCACAGCCAGATAGGGGTGGGGAGGGGGCAAGGCCCTGTGAGGTTTATCTGGAAAAGGTCAGGACCCCAGACTGGGCAGGACTGGGAGTGGGGAGGTACATCCCCCCTCCTGAGGCAGGAAGCAGGGCAGAGAGGCCACAGCTGCTCATCGCGAACTCCAGGAATTTGGCATGGCCGGGGTGAGGCCTCTCTGACCTGGGCTGAGGACGCAGCCCGTCTTGGGTTTCCCTCCCGTCCCCTGGAGGGTCAGCACCACAGACCTCATCATCTCCCTCCCGGGGATGAAACGTGCCATCACCCCTGGCCTGGCAGTCCCTGCATTCTGGGCATGTAGGAGGTGGGATCCTCACCCAAGGACCCAGGCCACCAGCACTTGTGAGCCGGCCAGCAAAGTCCTGACACCCCAGGAACAAGACTTGGGGGGTTCTGCTTTAACCCCAAGGGGGACAGATATGGGGGCCCAGGGAGCTTCCCTGAGTCCCCTGAGCCCAGAACGTAGGACCTGAGACTTGATGCTTTCCCTGGTTTCCCAAGAACAACGACGATAATAGCAACAAACGTTTATAAAGGACTGAGCAGACCCTGCCCTACACCCCTCCTGTGCCTTGCCTCCTCTAGCCTGTGACAGGGCCGTGCTGTTGGCCCCATTTACAGATGAGAAGGCTGAGGCCAAACCCTCTGGCTCCTGTCTCCAGAGCAAGGTGGTATTCAGATTTGCTTGTGTCGTTTTCTGTCCTTTGTTCCCAGGCCCCAGGGGGGTTTGGAGACTTCCTTTTTGCCCCTATATGTGACACCATGACTGTCTCCTGCTGGCTTGGTGGTTTCTAGTCATGCCTGTAACTAACAGACCCTGAAAGTATGGCGTCAGGGCAAGTCTGGAGGTGGGCAAGTTACAGCCAGGTGATGACCCTGCCTATCCCAGCACTGCCCTGGGCTCTCCTTTGTCCGTCTGTGAACGCTGAGTATCAGTCATTTACCCCTTTGAACTACTGGAGTCCCTGTCCTTCCTGGGAGGTTGTGCTCCAGTCTGTGCCCTTGGAGGGGAAGGGAAGGGAGGACTGTCCCCAGGAAAGGAATTTGGAACTGGGAGGGCAGAATTTGGGAGGCAGCAGCCTTCCCTAGGAGAGCCACCACCAGCCCATTCGGGCCTTTTGTGCAAATCAGAAGGTGCCTCTTCCTCCAGGCAGGCAGGACCCGCTCCAGGTGTGTTTCATGAGCAGAGCAAGGGCTCCGTTTCAGCAACCGTGTGCCATTTCATCCAAGCGCAGCAAATGACTCGAGCACTATACTGGGTGCCCTTCTCCCGGGTTCCTGTTGGCGCCCATCACCACCCCCGACACCCATTTGGCTGCTGGTGGCTCGGAGCACAAACCCCCTCACCCCACCCAGCATTCTTTCACCCTGGGGGCACCAGAGTGCTCGTCTCCACTGCCCTGCTTTGTGTCTTTGTGCCCATGTGCTTAGTGGGCCTTCTCTGGGATCTGCCAAGGGGTGGTTTAGAGACGGTGCGTTCTAAGAGCACATTTAGCCCAGTGTGCCCATTGTACAGATGAGAAAACCGAGGCCCTGCACGTTAGTGTGACGTTGAGTGAGTTGGTTGTTTTTCTTCCTCTTTTGTCTTGAGACCTGGCCGTGCACAGGGCTGAACCAGCATTCACCTGTCTGTTAGAGAGGACGGTGCTGAAGCCCAGGGCACTCACACAGGGAGTCGGTAGCCCTGCTGGATCCAAGTCTATACTCCGGTGTCTCCCAGCAGCTTCTCAAGGAGTTCCCACCAGGCAGCAGACCCCACAACTCCCTGGGATCTGGTTCTCTTCCCTGTGGGACACACACAGGGCACAACTTCACCTGGTTCCTGGCCTGGGGGCTGGTTGTGCCCAGGCTGGCCCCACCAGGGATAAGCATGGGCAGCCCTCCTGCCATCAGCAGCACGAGGGCAGTGGGGTGCTGCCGCCCCCTCGGGGTGCCTGCCCAACCCCGGCTCCCTCCCAGCGCACACCCCTGGACCTGGAAGCTCTTCCCCCACGCCACTCTTGCCTGAAATGCCAAGTGCATTCAAGGTCAAATGTGCTGGCTTGGGGGGAGCTGGTGGCCCCATCCTTACTGCAGCTGCTCCCAGCTCTGGCTGCACCCTGGGCCCACCTGTTTTCTAGAAATATTACTGCTTCTGAGCCAGCTCCAGAGATTCTGATATGTCTGGACCAAGGCAGGGCCCCAGGCCGGTATTGTAAAAACTCCCCAGGTGATTGTTCTCCAGACATGAGAACTACCCTCACACGGATACCCACGCCCATGGGAGGGCCACTGGTCTAGTCAGATGTGGAACCCAGGCGTTTGCTAATCTGCTGGACAATGGGAAGAAAGCCCTGGGTAAAATGCAGTGTCCATTCTCTGTAAAGTCACGTAAAGTCCAGGGCTTAGTTTCAAAAAGCAAACTGATGAGCAGAGGATGGGGAACTTGGTGGGAGGTGAGGTGGCCTTGGCCATCCCGGGGTGGGGGTGGGGGGCGCGGGTTGGGCAGGAACCAGCAATGACTTCTCCTGCTGTCGTCTTTGGAGGCGCTGAGAGTGGGAGGGGGGCTGGAAGAGGTGGAGCGCACACGCGTGGTCATGGGCCTGCTGCCTCAGGAGGATGAACTCTCAGGAGGATGTTGATAAACTGAGGAGCATTCCAGAACCCCAAACTGTGATGGGGAATGAACTAAGGAAACCAGGGGTGGCGTGGGGATGGGGTGAGAGTCTGTCGGAGCAGAGGAGACTCAGGGGGCCCCTAAAGTGGGCTGCTAGTGAGTGTCTGGGGTCAGATGACAGATGGGGAGGGGCTTGGCCCGGGGTGGGGGTAGGAGTTCCCAGACTTCAGCTCAGCTGCAGAGCTGTCCTCACCCTGGGAGGGGTTCCGGAGAGGAAGGAGATTCTTCGGGAGCACCCTTGGGGCAAGCGTGGAGCTGGGCTCCCTGGGAATAGCGTTCGCAAGGGCACTTGCCTGCCCCCAGGATGGACTGGCCTAGCCCGGGTTCCTCAACCAGATGGCAGCGCTGCAGACGTGGGGATGGGTCACCCTCCGTGCGGGCCGTCCTGTGTGTGGCAGGGCGCTGAACAGTGTCCCTTCACCCGCAAGATCCTAGCGGCCCCTGCCCCCTGCACTGCAACCACCAAAGATGTCTGCTGATCTTTTCCAATATGCTCTGACCCGGGAGGGGGCAGGCAGAACCACCCCCACCCCGCCCCCGCCCCTGGCTCACTAAGAACCGCTGTCTTAGAACCACGGCTCTCTACCACGGCTACCCACCACGGCTACAAGTAGGAATGTCTTAGATGCTTTAAGAAATGCTGATACCTGGGTCCATGCCTAGGGGCCTGATGTCATTGGCTGGGTCCTGCCCAGAAAACCTGGGGGTGGGAGAAATGGTTCAGATTCCCTTAGGTGGTTCACAGCAGCGTTTGAGACTCCATGGTGTAGACTGCATCTCTCCAATTACCTGGGTGGTGGCTCTGAATAATGTCCTCAACTTAATTAGAACCACCTGGAATGCTCGGGCCAGTGTGGGACTCACAGCCCTGAGTGTCCATAGGCCTCTTTAGGAGGGTTCAGAGCTGAAAGGCCCTGTCCAGCCAGCAAGGGACCTCTTGTGCCTCAGTTTCCCCCCAGCCTGCCTCCCAGTGCCGCCCCCCCCCCCGCCCCGACCCCCCCCAGCCCTCCTCTTCCAGCTGAGTCTGGGCCTCTTGCTGCCCCCACACCCCCTCCTCGCAGAGACTTCCTCTCAGCCCCCACCCCTCCAGCCACTCCTGAGAGCCAGCCAGCAGCCCCCCTCCTCCTCTCCTCCCAGCCGGTGGCTCTCAGCGCCGGCTTGATTTAGTAGGCGTTGGAGGAAAGAGGCAGCCTGAAGAGTCACTAAGAGCCTGATGCTCGCCAGCACTTATCTGGAAAGGAGAGGCCAGGAGGGAGCTGGGGGTGAGGAGGGGCACACTGCTCAGCCCGGGGTTGGGGGGCCTGGCAAGCCAGCCTCTGCCGGGTTGTTAGCTCCTGGGCTACATGACACCCCCCAGCACACAGTGTGGGAGCTGCACCCCCTCCTTGTCACACCACCCAAGGGTGGAGCGATCGCCAGGGGAAGGGCAGGGGCTGCCCCTGCAGCTGCCTCCCGCTGGTGGGGCTCAGCTCCTGGCAATGCTCAGTCCAGGAGATCAGCGACCCCTGGGTTAGAAGAGATGTCAGGTGGGCTTAGAGGCTTAGCGGGAGGTGTCCCCTCGCTGCTGACTGACTGCTGGGGGGCAGAGGAGGGCCCCCTGCCTGGCCCCTCTGCTCCCCCTCCCGCCTTTCCGTTGTTCCCTGCCCTCCTCTCCGGAGCCGGCCCCCCGCTCCCTGTTCTCCTCCTCCCTGATGAAACATACAAAAGGAAAATGCGCCGGTGCCCAGGTCCGGGGAGCCCCAGCCTGCGGGATGGAGAAATGAAAAGCGGCCCCAATTAGAGGCTTTGGTTCTGCAAACTTGATGCTCGGCACTTGAACTGTCACGGCGGAGCCTTAATTAGCAGCGGCGGGGGAGAGGTCAGGAACAACTCAGCAGTCTTGACAAGCGCGTTATCAAGTGCAGGGGAGCGGGGGCTGCCCAGGGAGCGGGCGGGGCGCGGGGAGCGTAGGGGAGGCGGACGGTGGGGGCGCCGCTGCGCGCTGGAGGTGGCAGGGAGGAGGCGCGCGGCCCCAGCAGAGCGGGAAGGGAATAAAATGGTTGCTGCCAGGCGGCCGCGTAGCCACGGCCGGCGGTGCGTGAAGCCGCGGGCGAGGGGGCACGGGGTGCTCCCTGGGGCGGCGTGAGAAGCTGCTCCGTGTGACCCCCCGGGTGCCCTGGCCTTCCTCCCCAGGTCCCTGCATCAGGCAGGCGGACGCCCCCGGCGGCTCCTGACCCCCAGGTCCCCGGCCCCTCTGGGGCATCCCGCTGTCCCGTGACGCCCCTCGCCCTACTACTCCCCCCGCCCGCCCTTTCCACCTCCCTGGGACCCCAGCCCCCAGCGCTCAGCGGGCTGCAGGATCGCACGGGGCGCGTGGATGCCTCGCCGCTAGGTGACCCTGCGCCCACGCCGCGGGCTATGCGGGAAAGCCCCTCCTAGAGCCCCTCGTAGAGCCCCCGGGGGTCCCCGCGGCCCCCTGGGAAGGTACAGCATGCTCGGCTTGAAGACCTGGTCGGCCCTGCTCCAGAACCTCAGTAAGTGCCAACTGCCGCCTGCGGAGAGGGAGACTGGGAGGGCCTGGGATGGAACTTTCTGGGGCGCCGCCCACCCCGCCTGGCTTGCCGACCTCGGATCACCCCCAGGTCGTGCACGTGCCCCTAGGCCGCCGCCTGCCAGTTCCTCTTCAAGCCAACCGATTTATTTTTAAGTAGAAAAGCCCAATCCAGCCGGGCTGTCTGGCCTGCCTGCGGCACATCCATGGTCCAGCCCAGAGGCCAGGGCCTCCCCTGCAGATTCGGTGTGTGGAGGTGGCCGGCCTGTAGCAGCCTGGCAGGGGTCTTGCCCTTCAATCCACACCTGGCCCCTTGTGCCAACAGGAAACCAGGGGGGTGAGATCCAGGAATAACAAATGGGGGGTTCTCCCCCTCTTGCATGCAGGTGGGGAGCAAGGGTGGATTTAAAGGATCTTTCACCCCTCCTTGCCCCCCTCCCCAGACCATGCTAGCATGTCCCTGGGCCCCCCACCAGCTCTCCTGGCAGGGGAACTTGCTGGTGGTGTCAAGGTTGGGACCTCACAAGTTGTGAGAGGATGAACAGGTCACAGAGCCGCTGTGGGCAGTGTTGTCATCAGTCCCTGTCTGAGTCCAGGGCCCCCCTGCAAGCTGAGCCTGTGAAGGTGGAGTGGGTGGGGCGGGGGCCCCGAGGTCCTTGGCTGGAGGGCAAGGAGGTGTTGGGGGAAGGGTGGGGAGAAGGTAGCCGTGGACAGTCACTCTGGTTGCTGAGTACCTTCATGGGGATGTTAGTGACAGAGGCTGGTAGCGGGGGGCGGTGATGGTGGCTTCCACACAGCTCCCCCCTCCTGTGTGAGGCTGGGCATCCTGACCTGCAGGCCTTTCCTCCCAGGTGACCCTAGGGTGCCCTCCTGCTCCCCACCCCACCCCACCGTCCTCACTGCTGGGGTCCCCCGGGCCCCTTCTCGCCACCTCACCTCTCTTCCAGCCCTGCATCTCTGTGTGTATGCATCTCCGCCTGTTTGAACGGAGGCTTTTAAAGCTTTTTGCCTTTGGAGAACTCGGGGAGGGGAAGAGTGGCTTGTGGAGAGGTCGTGAACAGCTGATGGTTACAGTGCAGTGGGTAGAAAGAGCTTAAAACAAATCCTCGGCTGTCAGATGTTGGCTTAGGCGGTTTCCCGAGCTCTCCTGGGGGGCCAGGTGTGGGGCAGCAGCTTAGAGGAAGGCGGAGGCTCTTTCCTTTCAGTTAAATGAACCTACAAAACTCCCGTCTCATTCAGGTGTTTGATCATCAGTCCTGTCTGCTGGCTTCCTCTGATCGCCCTTCCTCCTGGGGCTGGCGGATGCGGGGCAGTGGAGGCCCTGCCCTATGGGACCCTGGCAGCCCCAGGAGGCCCTGGCCGACTGTGTGCCCTTGGCCAGGCCACGTTGTCCCCTCAGACCTCAGTTTCCCTGGGATGTACGGGGGTGGTTGCCACTCGGATGTGAGCCCCCTCTGCCCAGCACACTCTGTCCCTGGCCTGCAGAGCGTGGATGTGAAGTCCCAGGCCTCACAGCAGCTTCAGGAGGAGGCCCGTTTTGATGGTGTCTTGTTTAGGCGGGTGAGGAAGTAGGGTCTGAGAGGTCCGGCTCGCTCCTCAGGGTCACACGGCTAGTGAGGCGGTGAGGGAGGGCGGCTGGAGCCCGGGCTGTCCCATCCTGGGCTGCGTGCCTGGTGAGCCGTCTCTGGGTGCTGGGCACCTCTTCCTCCCACCGCACGTGGTCCCTCTGCTCTGTAGCGGTCTCAGGCGCCCCAGCTGTGCCTTTGGGAGCAGCCTCTTTGGATTATTCCCCAAGCAGGGTGGACAGGGGCTGTCTGAACCCCATGGCCCCTTGCCACCAATGCCAGCACCCAGGGACCCAGATCAGGCTTCTCTCAGGAGATTCCGAGAACTTGAAAGGGTCCTGATGGTCTACTCTGGCAGCTGAGCCTGTCTGTCCTCGGGTCAGCTGCTGTGAGAGGTGGGGATGGCCCTTGTAAACCTTGAGAGAGAGGCAGGGGCAACACCTCTGCCAGTGGTGCAGACCTCTGGGGTGGCGCTGCGGGCATCATCACTCGTGCTTTTGCCAGTCAGCAAGGAAACCAGACAAACCATCTCCAGGTTTGCATGTACATCTTGCTCTGTTTGGAAGAAACATCACTGGAGACCCTCAGCTTAGAGGAAGAGGCAAATTAAGAAGTGGGGCTGGAGGACCTCCCTGGGGTCCAGTGGCTAAGACTCTGAGCTCCTAATGCAGGGGGCCCAGGTTCGATCCCTAGTCAGGAAACTAGATTGAACATGCTGCAACTAAAGTTCCTGCGTGCTGCCAGGAAGATTAAGATCCCCATGTGCCACAATTAAGGCCTGGTGCAGCCAAACAAATATTTTAAAATAAAAATAAATTAAAAAATAAAAAGAAGCAGGTCCAGGAATTCCTTGTTGGTCCAGTGGTTAAGACTCCGAGCTCCCACTGTAGGGGGCATGGGTTTGATCCCTGATCGGAGAACTAAGATCCCACATGCCGTGTGATGCAGCCAAAAGAAAGAAAGAAAGAAGTGGGACTGAGCAGGTGGCTCAATTCTACCAATTCTGATTTCAGCAGAGCTTCAGTAGCCAGGTGGGAATGCCGGCCCTTGCTTTGGACCGTAAAGGCTGAGTATCAAAGAATTCATGTTTTTGAACTGTGGTGTTGGAGAAGACTCTTGAGAGTCCCTTGGACTGCAGAGATATCAAACCAGTCAATCCTAAAGGAAATCAATCCTGAATATTCACTGGAAGGACTCTGATGCTGAAGCTCCAATACTTTGGCCACTTGAGGCAAAGAGACAACTCATTGGAAAAGAGCCTGATGCTGGGAAAGACTGAAGGGAAGAAGGGAAGAGGATGACATTGCTGACTTAACGGACATGAGTTTGAGCAAGCTCTGGGAGATGGTGAAGGACAGGGAAGTCTGGTGTGCTGCAGTCCATGGGGTCGCAAACAGGTGGACACAACTTTGCAACTGAATAGCAACTGCCTCTTACTGGCTGTGTGCCTTTGAACAAGACACTTAACCTCTGTGTGCCTCGATTTCCTCCTCTATGAAAGGCGGTTATAAAGCACTTGTTCTAGACAGTGTAACAAACTGCCCCAAGATGATGGCTTTCAGACAAGCCTCAAACCTCCCCTCTCCATATCTCTTAAGGGTGTTGGACTAAGTGGTTAGAACATGGAATTTGCCTAGTAAACGTTAGCACTCCCCACAGCTGGGTCCCAGAGAGATCCTTCACGTCTAAAGTGACACAGGGGGACCTCTCTGGTGGTCCAGTGGCTAAGACTCCACACTCCCAGTGCAGAGGGCCTGGGTTTGATCCCTGGTCAGGAAGCTAGATCCCGCATGTTGCAACTAAGACCCTGTGCAGACAAATAAATTTAAAAAATAGCATGACTCTGGGTGCCGGAGGAGAGCATGTGGTACCAGGTGTGGGAGGGTTTGGGGTCGCAAGCCCACCTGCTGCTGGGTTATCATTCCCTGTCTGCCCAGCCTCTGGTTTTCACAGTGACCCTTGACCTTTGATGTCTGCTCTCCCCCTTTCTGCCTGCGTCCTGACCTCCTGACCCCATCTCCTCCTTTGATAGAGGTCATCCTGGGAGGGTGCCTCTCACTACCCAGGCTCCATGTGTCTGTGTTCAGGGGTCCTGGGGCCACAGGAATGGGCACAAGCCAGAGGGATGTCTGGAGGAACAGGAGGAACCCAGGAGCAAACATGTGGCCTTGGACAGGCACTTCCCTTACTGAGGCTCTGCCTCCCCAGCTCTATGAGGATGGACTAGACAGCTCCTCCCTGGGCCGCCACACCTGTGTCATGAGCTCAGGGACCCACTCATGTCTGGGGGCAGGTGGGTTGAGCCACATCAAGGCCAGCAGCCCTTCTGAGCCCATACGAGGACCCTATCCATGGCCTGGCCTCAGAGCTTCCAGCCAAGGAACAGTTCTCTACATCTCTGCTCCTATTTCCCCCTGCTGGCCATGCTGGCCTCGAGAATAGTAACTGCGTTTTCCCATCTACTGACATCAAAGAGTGTCAGCTCTGCAGACTTTCCTGGGGGTCCAGTGGTTAAGAATCTGCCTGCCAATGCACGGGACACAGGTCCAATCTCTGGTCCAGGGAAACCCCACACGCCATGGAGCAACTGAGCCCGTGCGTCACAACTAGAATCCACGTGCTGCAACTCCTGAAGCCTGTCGACCCTAGAGCCTGTGCTCCGCAACAAGAGAAGCCACCACACGAGAAGCCTGCAGATAGCAACTAGAGAGCAGCCCTTGCTGGCCACAACTAGAGAAAGCCTGCACACAGCAACAAAGACCCAGCACAGCCAAAAGTAAATACTAAAAAAACAGGATGTGCGCTCCAGAAAGGGTGATGCCCGTGTTAGCGTGCTGGTGACATTGTGAGTCAGTGTGCTAGGGTGAACGGTGTCTCCCAAGGTTCATGTCCACCTGGGAGCTTGGAGCGTGACTTTATTTGGAAACATGCATGTAGTTAAGGACCTCGAGGTGAAATCGACCTGGGTTAGGATAGAGTCTGAAGTCCAATGACTGGTGGTGTCCTTATAAGAAAAAACAAGAGACACGAAGGCTGTGAGAAGGTGGAGGCAGACACTGGGGAAATTAGGCCACAAGCCAAGGACACCTGAAGCACCCAGAAGCTGGAAGAGCTGAAGGGAGATCCTTCCAGAGCCTTTGGAGGGATGGGGACCAGCCAGTACCTAGAGTTCAGACTTCCGGTCTCCAGTACTATGACAAACATTTCTGTAGTTTCTAGCCCCCCAGATTATGGTCATTTGTTATTGCAGCGCCAGAACACTAATACACCATCACAACTCCCCTTATGTATTCTTTAAATATATTAAAAATACCATCTAATGCTCCTCTGAAGACCCTCCAGTGTTGTGGGATGGCTGAAAGGATACTAAACCTGACTTGGGGGGCCTGTTTCCCAGTGCCCTGGACCTCCCTGGCCTCCAGGTCAGGTGGGAGAAATGAGCTGCTCTGCCGGGAAGAAAGGCCTCCAGTCTGAAATGGGTGCAGTAGACGACCAGGCTTGGCCCAGCAGCCGCCCTGTGTCACCTGTCTGCAGGAGGCAGGGACGCCCAAGGGCAGGCAAGACGGGGAGAGGAGCCGGGCCGTCTCGGTCACTCTTGCTCATCCCGGCCTGGGCCTGAGATGCCGCCACCTCCTCTGCCCCCGGGTCCCCCCTCGGACTCACTCCAGGGCAAGGCTCACAGGGTCCGCAGGAACCCCCCGTCCACTATCAAGTTCAATAGTTGACCACCTCCCGCCTTCTTCTAGAAGGTCAGCAGTGTAAACTAGCCAGTCTGTACCCTGGTGTGTTCCCAGCACCCAGAACATGCTGGAACCCGTAGGCGCCCGAATCCTTGACTGCCTTGAAAGGCCCTATGTGGCCGGCGGGTGCCTGCCTGCCTGCCTCCTCTGACCTGACCTCACCTCCTGCACACTCAGCCCGCGGCATCTAGCTCATGCCTGTCCCAGCAGCCATCCAACCAACTGCGTGTGGCCCCCCGGGGCAGACATGGAAACTGAGCCCTGAGCAGGTCAGGACTTGCCCAGGCAGGCGAATGGGGACAGAACCGGGATCTGAGCCTCCTTCCCAGGGGAAGTTTCCACCTGGGGCCTGAACCACAGCACAGCCCTGTCCACCCAGCCCCTGCATCTGGCAATGCCCTGGATACTCATCGCCTCTTGTTGGGATGCTGAGCTCATTACACTGGTGACCCACACCCGACAGAGCCAGAGTCTCTCAGGGCAGAAGAGCAGTCCTGCCCATTCTCAGGAGCAATGGGGGCCGGGGAGGACCACTGGGCCTCCTTGGGGAGGACCATGCCTCGTTCCTCGGGGGTGAACGAGTGAGCAGGGCCTTTGGCCCCCAAGCTGCACCGCCAACCACCAGTGTGGAGAAACCCTGGTGACCCAGTCAATGTTTCTCTTGATTAGAGACAATTAAAACAGTGTGACGGTGGCAGTTTGGTAGCTTTTTTAGGAGAAAGCAGAGAGCCCAAACGGAACCTAAAAAAATAAAATAAAACTGAGTGAATTTTTAATAGCGATTATCTCCTGACACATAGCGCGTTGCCATCTGGCAGACACACAAGCCCATTGAAGCTTGAGGCTGGGGAGCAGGGAGAGGGTGGCAGGAGGCGGGGGGGAGGCGTAGGGTTCCTGCCCAAGGCCCAGAGCAAAGCGCTCCCTCCGTGATGGCCCCTGTGGCACCTCGGTGAGCCGGGCCACATTGGAGGGACTCGCCTGCCCGCCCTGGGCTTTCTCAGCCTGGCCCCCTCATCTCAGAGGCCCCCCACTCTGGGCTGACTCGAATGGAGGGGCTGGGGTCCAAGCATCTCAGCCGATTGTGGGGTTCGTTCTTATTTTGTGCCACCCGCCGGCCCCTCGGGTCAGTTCTTCGGCCCACCGCATGTTAGATGTCTGCTTGTCCTGGACCCGGGATGGGCCTTGATGGCTCAGGGGTGAAAAGCGTGTCCCTGTCACTTCAGGTTGGGGAGAAATCTTCCCGAGTGGTTACACCCTAAGGTGCTGGGGCGCTGTTGACATTCGGGGCCAGATGCTTGTCGTGGGGGCCGTTCTGTGCGTTGCTGGCCTCTGCTGGCTGTGGGCCAGTAACAGCCCCCAGTTGTGATGACCAAGGAGGTCTCCAGACTCTGCCAGGGTCCCCTGGGTAGAACGCGGGGGCAAAATGATGGCCACAGCTCCGAGTAACTAGCACCCTGGGGCCAGCTCACCCTGTGCTCAGCTCACCCTGCGCTCAGTTGGCGTCTGAGAGGTGAGGGGCGTGTGGCCTGGGGAGGGGCCGGCCACGCTGGAGGCCCAGCCTGGTTGCAGGTCACGAGGGACCCAGTGTTCCCCGGTCAGGAGCATGTGTTCCAGGCAGCGAGTGATGGAAACAGCGTACGTCACGCTGTGCAGCTGTGCAAAGGCACGGGCGAGGACCCGGTTATGACGCAGTGCGGGTTGGGGGGGCCCTGCCGGGGTAAGTTGGAAGATCAATAGCTGTCCTGGGGCAGCTGTGATAAAGCTCCACGAACTAGGTCCTAAACCAGATGTGTATCCTCTCAGTTCAGATCCCAGCTCAGGCCGTCTCCCTTTGGGGCTCCCAAGAAGAACCTGTCCCGCCTCTCCCAACTTCCGGCGCCGCCCCTCCTGGCTTCCTGCGTCTCCCCTCCTGGCTTCCGGCGTCTCCCCTCCTGGCTTCTGGCGGCCGCCTGCTCTCCTTGGCTTGTGGCCTCAGCCTTGCTCCGTCTTCACAGGCCTCCCTCCTCTCTTACACTCATTCTAGGACATAGGGCCACTCATCAGATAATCCAGGATGGTCTTACTTCAAGATCATTAATTACATCTGCAAAAACCCTTTTTTCCAAATAAGTCCACGTTCACAGGTGCCCAGGAGTCAGGGTGTGGTTGTATCTTGGGTGCCAGAGCTGGTTACACCGAGGCTGCGGGAAGCCCCGGGCAGGACGCAGAGGCACCTGAGCGGGGAACCTGCCTGAGGTGTCCAGGAAAACAAGGGGTGGGGAGAGTGGGGTGCACGTGCAGGGGTGCTGGAAACTGGCCTTTCCTGGGAGCGAGGTGGGAGCCTGTGAGGGTTCGGGCAGAGTGGAGCATGAGCCAGCCTCCCTTCTCCCAGGGTCCTCTGGAGGGTGGAGCACAGGGCAGGGAGAAGCCGGGGCCAGCGAGTATGAGTTCGAGTTCGTTGGTGGCCGCACCAGGCCGACAAGAGGTGGAGTCCAGCTGAGTCTGCGAAAGAGCTGGCCTCGGTGCAGTGGTTGTCTTCCCAAACAGCCCTCCCACCTCCGCCCTCTGCCCTCCCCACCACGTTGGCAGTTGTTGTTCATGGGCGCAGGGAGGAGAACAGCTGGAGCTGCGAGGAGGGAGGCTGGTGGGGGACCCCGGCGGCAGGGATGCTGTGGGGCCGTGCCAGCTCCGAGAACCGGTTATCTCTGTCTTCAGGGTTTCCCACCGTTAGACCCGAGTGCCTGGTGCCGATGGCGTGACCCTGCCTCGCCGTCGCTCCCCCACCTCCCTCCGCGGCCCTTACCCGCTCTCTCCCTTCCTCTCCAGCCGAGAGGAAGCCGAGCCTCCAGCCCCAAGGGCTGCGGGAGCAGGGTGCTGTGAGGTCCACGTGTCAGTTTCCTAAATGAAAGCCACCTCTGCCGCTCCATCCTCCCATCCTTCCTTCTAGAAGGTGCTAGGCACACCCTTGGCACCCACGGACTCCCAGCTCGGACCTTGAGTCTGAATTTCACGGTAGTCTCCTGCTTGGCTCTTTCTACGGACGGTTCTTCTTTATCTCCTGATTCAGCCGGGGCGACCCCACGTCCCCCTGTGCCACAGCTGATATGGTCCAGGGATGATCAATTTTAACTAGTCATAACATTCCCACGTTCCCGGTGGGCTCGTTGACCTGCTCAGGGGGACGCAGTGACCCCTATCTGCTCTGCCCCTCTCAGACAAGTTTCAGCTTTTCTGCCTGACCCTTCTTCATCCCTGCCCCCACCTGCCAGGCCTGCAGCCTGGGGCCACGGGAAGTGGGAATGTAGCGGGGAGAGCTGCTGAGCCTTTAGTCAGTGCTGAGAGCCCCATGGGCCTGCACGGTGGGAGCATGGCCACCAGGCCATCCGCGGCCAGGCTCCGACCGCTTCCAGGGGGGCTCTTCCTTCCTGGGGAATGGGCTGTTTCTGGCCGCATCTTAACTCCCGCAGGCCAGGCCACCTGCTGCCCTGTGGGACTCAAGACGGTGCCCCGAAGTGTGTGGGGGCCAGAGCCCAGGGTGCTGGTCTTTCAGCCTGCCGAGCCGAGGGAGACAGACTTCTGTCTGAGAACCCGTAATTACGCTGAGGAGTGATTACTTGTAATAATACCAGCCCAGCCTTCAGAGCTGGTTTATCTGTAGCCTGCTGTGGTCTGTGTGTAGAGACGGGCAATTTGGGGCCTCAGTAATCTTTGCTGCTGGGGCTGCGGGTCCTGAAGTCCTCTGTGACTTCAGGAGCCTGTGTCTGGGTGTCCAGACCTGTGGTTTCCCCAGCGGGAAGCTTGCTCAGGAGGGAACAGGGCATCCTGCCTCTGCTGGGAATGGAGAGGAGACAGGAGCCCAGTGGGAAGTATTGCTCTTGAGGCCTGTGACTGTTTCTGAGAATACGAAGGGCTAGGAACTTCCTGGGGTGGGGGAGGGTCCAGTGGTTAAAACTCCACACTCCCAATGCAGGGGGTTGGGGTTCGATCCCTGGTTGGGAAACCAGACCCTCATGCCTGTGTGCCACAACTAAGCCTTAGCACAGGCAAATAAATAAATAGATATTTCTTATACAAAGGCAACATGACAGGCTTCCCGGGGCCTGGAGTGCCTGGAGGGGGTCCTTGGCAGTCTGGAGGACCCATCAGGGTTGGGGTGATGTTCAAAGACTGCAGCCGCTTAGGGGCTGGCCTAGTCTTCGCTCCTCCTCACCTTCCATCCTCACACACACATCTGACCGTCCCAGATAAGGTGAGCTGTGCCTTCATCCCTACCCCGTCACAGCCTGGTGGGGACATTGTATGTGTTCGGGGTGCAGGACAGAGCAGGGGGATTTCCATTGTCCCAGACATTGGTCCTAGAGCTGCCAGTCTTGCCTTCCGTTCCTGGGTCTGGCTTCACCAGGCGTTTTTAGCCCTTTATGTTCCCGTTTGCCTCACAGCCTCCGCACACGCTGTTCCCACCTTCTCTATTCCTTGCTGACTGCAGCTTTTCCTTTGGGTGGAGGGTTTCTTGGCCCGTTTCCTGGGACTCCTTGGTGTGGATGTGTTGGCATGACTTTGTGGTTCCAGGTGTCCTGCCGAACTGGCCTGTACCAGGGCGAGGACTAGGTGGGTTCTCTGGCTCTGGAGTCCAGGAACACGTATGCAGGAAGTGCTCAACAATGATTCTGGAGAAGTGTTCTGTTTTATATGCTTCCCACTCTTTCAGTTCAGTTCAGTTGCTCAGTCATGTCTGGCTCTTTGTGACCCCATGAACCGCAGCATGCCAGGCCTCCCTGTCCATCACCAACTCCTGGAGTTTACCCAAATTCATGCCCATTGAGTCAGTGATGCTATCTAACCATCTCATCCTCTGTCGTCCCCTTCTCCTCCTGCCTTCTATCTTTCCCAACATCATGGTCTTTTCAAATGAGTCAGCTCTTCGTATCAGGTGGCTAAAATATTGGAGTTTCAGCGTCAACATCAGTCCTTCCAATGAACACCCAGGACTGATCTCCTTTAGGATGGAGTGGTTGGATCTCCTTGCAGTCCAAGGGACTCTCAAGAGTCTTCTCCAACACCAAACTTCAAAAGCATCAATTCTTTTGCGCTCAGCTTTTTTTAATGTCCAACTCTCACATCCATACACGACTACTGGAAAAATCATAGCCTTGACTAGATGGACCTTTGTTGACAAAGTAATGTCTGTGCTTTTTAATATGCTGTCTAGATTGGTCATAACTTTCCTTCCAAGGAGTAAGTGTCTTTTAATTTCATGGCTGCAGTCACCATCTACAGTGATTTTGGAGCCCAAAAATATAAAGTCAGCCACTGTTTCCCCATCTATCTGCCATGAAGTGATGGGATCAGATGCCATGATCTTAGTTTTCTGAATGTTGAGCTTTAAGCCTGCTTTTTCACTCTCCTCTTTCACTTTCATCAAGAACCAAAACTGAGATCTTCCCCCGTGTGCTGCTGCTTGTGAACTCTGCCCTCCCGGCCGAAGCCCGCCTTCCTCCTGGGTCAGGCCATTCGCCGAGTGGGCCCCTCTACCCGCCACCCCCACCCTGTCCTCATGCCTGCAGAGAGCCTCCCAGGCCCTTGGCAGTCACTTGCGAGGCACAGGATAGGCTTCAGGGATTTGGGTTTTTTAGCGGTTTTATTGAGATATGGTTTGCATACCATGAAAACCACCATTTTAAAGTGTACAAGCCAGTGGTTTTTGGCACAATCACAGAATTGTGCAACCACTGCCACCATCTCATTCCTGAACATTTGCATCACCCCACGAAGAAACCCTGCTGTCACCCCCCTCCCCAGCCCCTCACAAGGAGCAATCTACTTTCTATCTCTGTGGATTTACCTAGTCTGGACGTTTCCTGTTAATGGAATCATAAAATTTGGAGCTTTTTGTGTGACTTCTTTCACCAAGCATCGTGTCCTCAAGGTTCATCTGTACTGTAGCGGGAGTCAGCGCCTCACTCCTTTTCACAGCTGAGTAATATTCCAGTGTGGGACCACATTTTGTGTACCCATGCATCCGTCAGTGGTGTTTGGGTAATTGCCACTTGTCTCTTGTGACCAGTGCTGTATGGACACATGTGGACATGTTTCTGTGCAGGCGTATGTGTTCAGATCTCTGGCCCCCTGTGTGTAACTCGCTTGCTGCCTCCTGTCTTGAGGACTCCTTGTGGTGTTGAGTCCAGGGGGACAGCTGGGGGTGCCCAGCATCACGGCAGAGAGGACATTTCTCGAGTGTCGCTGTGTACCCTGTGCTGGCTCCAGCCTATTCTGTTCTCTGCTCGCAGTTCTCCAGGCCCCATTTCCTGATCAGACGACGGCAGGGGCTGGGGACGGCGCGGCAGAAACGGCGGCAGTGGGTGGTCCCTTTGGAGCGTCTCCTGTGTTCCTGGCCCGTCCCGAGCCCTCGGCTGAAATCTTTCACCTCTCACCCCTTCATCAGTGTGCAGACTGGTACTGCTCCCACCTGACAGATGAGGAGACCGAGGCAAAGAAAAACCAAGTACATGCCAGCCATGGGCCTTCATGTCAGGACTGGAGCTGACGGTGGTTTGTCTCCAGACACTGCTGCCTGATCCCCAGCATTGTGCTGCTGGGGTGAGAGGTAGATGTGTGGACGGGGAGGGAGGGAAGTCCCAGGGCCCCACCGGGCTAGGTGAGGCCCTGCCTTTCAGGGCCTCTGTGTGTTGATTTTTTTACTGGGGGGGAGGGTCCCTTCTGCTGCCCCCATTCCTCAGCCCACCCTCTCAGGCTCTGCTGTTCCTGGGGCCCAGGAGGGCCCCCCCAATCCCAGCTGCCCTCCAGCTGATCAGCGCCCACTGCCTGTTCCTGCTCTGTGTGGTGTCTGATTGCCCTCCCAGGAGGGAGAGCAGGGGCCATCCGCCGAGGGGTGTCATTTTCACAGCAGGTGTGGCAGACAGTGGGGGCGGCCGAGGGTCCCCCAGAAGAGTGGGGGCCAGATTGGGTGGCAAGCAGCATCAGGGCCTGGGCCCCCCCAGACTGATTTTCTGCTTGGCACCCCCTAGCAGCCCCTCCCCGAGGTTTCAGCTTGAGGCCTAGAGCCCTCCACTTGCCTCCCTCGACTGCTGAAATAATAATCGTCCGGAGCAGCTGGGTTCCGAGCTGAGCGAGCACTGGCGGGTCCCCCAGGGAGTGGCACGTGCAGAAACCACGGGTCTCTGTCACCCCCCTCCCTGGACAGCGTGTGCTTGCCTCCGATCGGATTTCAGTCTTGCTCTTTGGCTCGCTCTTGCTTCCTCCCTGGGTCGAAGGGCCTCCTGCCTCGTTCCCGGCAATTTTCTCCTTCGCCATTCCACCAACTCCCGCCAGGCCCGACCCTGGCTCAGCCCCGCTGAGATCAGAGCCAGACTTGCTGGGTTCAAGTCCAGGCTCTCTTGCTGGCCAGCTGTCAGCTTCAGCATGTAGCTCAACCGCTCTGTGTCGTCAGTTTCCTTATCTGTCAAATGAAGAAAAATGGTACCTCTCATTTTGAAAGATTAACTGAGATAAACCACAGAAAGTCACACTGCAGCATCTGGCTCATGGTCATCCGTTCTGTTGATGGGAGAGGCGCAGCTCAGACTCTGAGATGGCCGGAAAGAGGTCGTGTTACACAGGTCGGGGACAGAGGGATGGGGTGCTTGAGAAGGCTTCCGAGGGGTGCATAGGAGTTTTCTTGAGGGATGTTGTTCAGTTGCTAAGTTGTGGCTGACTCTTTTTGACCCCATGGATTGCATGCCATACTCCAGGCTTCCCTGTTCTCCACTACCTCCCAGAGTTTGCTAGATTCATGTCCATTGAGTCGGTGATGCCATCTAACCATTTCACCCTTTGCTGCCCTCTTCTCCTTTTGCCTTCAGTCTTTCCCAGCATCAGGGTCTTTTCCAGTGAGTCAGCTCTTCACTTCAGGTGGCCAGAGTATTCATTTTGGTGGATGAGGAGGGGACCAAAGGAACTCTGACCAAGGAACTGAAGTTACATCTGTGTGGATGGGCTCCTCCTCCTTCCCAAGGGGGCGTGGATGAGAGGCTTTCAGCTGAGCTGAAATCCTGTCCCGTGCACAGGCCAAGGTTTGCACAATCAGTGCCTGTGTGCTGGAAGTGTGTGGTGTGGTCAGTTTCCAGGAGCTGAGATGAGCTGGTGAAGACAGGGCCTGGCAACCTCTCTTCACCTTGATGCCGCCAATTCTGCGGCTGGAGCCAGTAATGCCTCTTGGAGGGCCTCCGCTCTGTGTTGGCGCTTTGGGAGATGGAGCGAGAAGCACAGGAAAGGTGGGGTGAGGACAGCCTGTGCCCCGTGCTTCATCTGCACTGACTTCACTATTCTCACAGTGGCCAGAATGAGGAGGTGCTTCTGCTCTCACCCCCATTTCACGGGGGAGGAAACTGAGGTCCAGAGCTGTTACGTGTGATTTGCCTGAGGTCAACAGCTGGGGTGCGAGCTGGTCCCCCACTCCAGCAGTGTCCACACCCCTGGCCACTGTGCTTAGCAGCCGCTGCAGGACAGGCCAGCCCTCCACCTCAGGGCCCAGTGGCCTGGTGTCTGGTTCCTGACTGTGACCCCTGGGGTCATCTCACCCCAGGATTTCACATCCTCACCTCAACAGCGGAGCTGCTGTTGCTGACGACCTTTCTGGCGATTATGTCCATTCAGAGGCTCTGATGGTGGCAAAAGGGCTTTGTAAGCTATTAATGAGTGCCCGCTGGCTGCTGTCGTTGTCCAGAGGAGAGCAGCAGAGAGGAGGTGGGAGTGGCCCGGGGCCCCAACATGCCAGAACGCTCCACCCATGGGCTGCGTTTACTTTGTGGGGGGTGCCCTGGGAGGTGCTTGTCTCTGCTGGGTGAGAGGCAGGAGGGGCGTGATGGTTTGTCCCGGGGGAGGGGCAGGTATGGAGCTGGGCCTGGCTGGTGCCAAGCACGTGGATATCCCAACGGCCTGGTCTCCAGCCCCCACCTGCAGCACTGGCCCTGTGGGTGAATTTGAGTGGGTCCCTCCACCACTCTGCGCCTCAGTTTCCCCACCTGAGCCCTTGTGTGCTGAGGGGCTGGCAGTGAGGGCTGGGAGAGCCCCTGGGGCCGAGGGTCTGCCCAGGCCTAGTGCACAGGAACGCCCTGGAAACTTGTCCCTGTGCCTTTCCCCTTCCACCAGCCAGCGCCCGGCTCTGGGCCACTGTCCCCACCCACTTCGCAGGCCCTATGGGATCAGGTGTCCCAGAGGCGGCGGGCTGAGACCGCCAGGCCTCCCGGCCACACACCTGAGAACCCTCTGGCAGGAATGTTTGCTTAATTAATTGACTTTGCGAGAAGGAGCCTGTCCCCGAGTAAATCTACCAGCAGGCCCTGGTGCTCGCCGCCACCCGACGCGCGGATGCAAGACTAGACTTTAAATAAGGGTGCGGTTATTGTTTGAATAATTGAAGAACGTCGGGGAGACAGCCACCCACAGCTCACCGTCCTCCCAGCCGCGTCCAGCTGGCTCTGGGCTGCCAGCGGCCCCTCAGCCCACAGATGGAGGGGCTCGCAGACCTGGGTGCTGGTTGAAGCCCCCCAGCGGCCATCAGGAGAGGGAATCAATTGAGTGCCCCCATTTTCCAGGTTGGGAAACTGAGGCCGGGGAGGTTAAAGGGCAGAGCCCGGGCCTGGGATCCGGCGTCCTGGGCCTGGGGCTGGTCTTGCTTTCCTGAGACTGGAGGAGGTGGCCCCGCTTTCAAAGCCTCTCATGGATGTGACGTTGCACCCACGGAGGCCCACACATCCACAGGCAGTGGCAATGTCATGGGACACTGGAGAGTGTTTTGCATCACGCTGGAACAGAATTTCAAGTAAAGCCGCCTCATGGGCTCCCTGCTCTGCTGTTTGCTCCCAATCCTGTGGTGAGAAGGGCCAGCAGGTGCCCATGGGCCCTACACACTCCAGCCCCTGGCTGAACCCCCTCTGAGCAAGCTGGGCTCAGCCAACAAGTCTCAGGAGGGTTCGAGGCCGGGGTGCTGCCCTTCCCCTCCTGCTGGTGATCCACGGCTTCCTTCTGGATGTAAACTGTTTTTTTTTTTTTTTTTTTAATTAGTTGTAAATTATCCCTCCAGAAACCAAACAGCCGTTTGAGCTGAAAGAGTAACTAGTGTGTAGTTCGGGGTATGCAGGCATGTCCTGGAGGGGCGATGCCACAGCTGGGGTGCTGACAGCTGACATGGCCCCATCCAACTTTAGACATGTCCACTCACCTTCTCATACTGTCAGGGGAGGGGGGCACTGCTACCTGCCATGTTACAGACGGGAGGCCACAGAGGGTGCATGATCCCCCTCCTCACGCAGCAGAGATAGGACGTGAGCCTGGCAGCCTGAACTGGAACCCAGCTTGTGCCCCCAGGGCCCCTTCCCCTGCAGCCAGCCCTCCTGCCCGCCCCGCCTCTCTGGGCCACCTTTCCAGCTCGTGGTCTCTGCCATGACGGCCGACGGGGGCGCCCCCTCCTCTGCCCCCTCCTCCCAGGCACAGCTCACCTGCAGCTGCCTGGGCACGGCTGCACCTGAGTCAGGCCCGAGGCATGTACCTGCTCACTCAAGCTTGATTCCTCAGCACCTGTCCTAGGCCCCTTGCCAGGGCACCCACCCCAGATGGTGCGGTCGGGCCCTTCTGCCACTTTACACAAAGGCAGGATTTATGGTTGTCAGGAAACCATCTGGAACATTCTGGGTGACATTCACGCCCCCACACCTCCCCGGACACGTGAGGGATAGCTGAGCCCAGAAAAGGGCACCCCAGGGCCGCCCACCCACGGTTCCCTGTGCCCTAGGGGCACCTGTTCTAGCCCTTGCTTTCCCCGCCCAGGACGGCCTAGGCCCAGAGAGGGAGGCCGAGGAGCCTGCAGTCACACAGCGGGGCAGGGCTGAGCTGCAAGTCTGGCCTTTGCGCAGCGGCTCTCACACCAGAGGAGTGGGTCTCTGTCCTCCCCTCTCCCTGGGCCTTCACCCCGCCTTCACAGCTTCTTGCAGCGCGGGGGAGGGGAGGGGAGGGTGAGCCGCCCGCCCGCCTCGCCTGGGAGGGCATCCTTCACCCGCAGCCCCGCGCCGCCTCCGCCGCATTAAGGACAGACGGATGACGGCTAATGAGCCTGCTCGCACCATTAACACCGGGGAGCCTCGCCGGGATTACCGCTCGCAGCCCGCCGGGGCCTGCTTGTCACTCTTGCGATGGCGCCGTGGCGGCTGGCGTGCAGCAGGGCGCCCTAATTGTTCCTGTAACTGAAGCCTCGGGGCCCCCTCCCGGGGACCTGCCCCACCGCTACCAGCTCGACCCTGAGGGTTGTGGGTCCCAGGAGCAGCTGCTGGCGGCCCTCCTGCCCCCCAAATATCAACTGAGAAGGGGAAGAGCCCCTCTTGTGAACCCCCCACCCTCGGCCTGGATGGAGGGCCGCCTCCCCTCCATGGGGGTGAGTCTTGGCTGAAGCCCCCGGGGGCTGGGTCGTGGCCCCTTTTACAGATGAGAGGGTGGTGAACTGCACCCACGCCTCAGCCCCCTCTCACACACGCACATAACACACGCTCGTAACACTCCCTACACACCCACACACGTGCACAGTCTCACACGTGCACACACGCACAGTCACCTGTCTGGGCACCTGTGTACATGCGAGCTTACCCTCACCCAGGGGTGCACGGCCCCTCCCCCAGCTTCCCCAGAATCACCCCTGCCCTCAGGGTAGCTCAGCTCATGGTGGTGTTTCTCCTCTCAGAGGATTCACGATTCTAAACGGATGTGGCCTCCCTCTGTGTAGAACCCTCTGTGGCTCCCTGTGGCTGCGCAAGGTGCTGATCGGGGGTGGGGGTGGGGGTCTGCCTGTGCTGACTGAACGCCAGGGGGCGGGGGGACCCCAGTACAGGGAGGGTTGTGGATCTGCTAGGACCGGACAGAACTCTCTGAGCGAGCCTGGCTCCCATCACTACAATGACCGTCAGCCCCACCCCCGGGAGAGTTCCCATTAACTCAGATCTAGTTTTCAACGCAGAAGGGGTGCGTTTACTTGGCCCTGGGAGCTGCACCTTCCTGCTTGTCCAGTAAGCTGGTCACACGCAGCTGGAGAGCAGTGGGTTGAGCGCTGCCCTTGTGGGCCTGGGTTCCAGGGATTGTGGGAGTTGCCCCGGTTGTGATGGGGTTGTGTCTTTTTCCTGGGTGAATTGACTTCATAAATGCTTACGGAGGGTTTGCGTGAACCGGGCAAAGCTGAGCTGGCTGCAGCCCACAGTAGCCTCCCAGTTCCTCCCATCTCATCTCCGTGTTACAGGGATACAGGGCCCAGAGAGGCCCAGAGAGGCGACATGCCCAGGTCTCACAGCTGGGGACGGCGGGCCAGGATTCAGATGCGAGCTTTCTGGCCCACTTGGGGATCCTTGTGCAGCCTTGAGCAGAGCAGAAGTTGGGGACAGGCACTCAGGGGGCAGGGCCGTGCCCTTGGGAGACAAGGGAGGTGATGTAATCGGATGTATCCTTGAGGTCTGCCCCGGTTCCTGACTCCTTGGAATTTCCTGAGTGAGAGGAGCATCCTTTGTTCTAACGAGGTGACTCTGTGTGGCCTCAGGGTGGGGATGGTCCCCAGCACCAGGTTGGGAAGATGGAGCTTTCAAGCCCCCCACCCTCACCCTCCAGAGAGTGAGTACTGGTCAGTCGTGGCTCTGGGACGAAGCCTTCGTAAATATCCCTAGTCTACAGAGTTCAAGAGCCTCCAGGTTGGTGGACATGTCCTGTTCAGGAGGTGACGTGGCTGCTCCATGTGCACCCCCAGGCCTCACCTGAGGTCTCTCTTCATCTGCTGTCCTGAATGGCATCCTTTACAATAGCTAGAAAAGTAAAGCGTCTCCTTGAGGTCCGTGAGCCCTGCTGGCAAACGACAGACCCCCGAGCAAGGGTCGTGGGAGCCTCGGATTTATAGCTGGTGGAGCAGAGGTGTTGTGAGCAGAGACCATCTCCCTTTAGGAAGTGGGGGCTGTGCGCACTCTGGCAGGGGGCCGGCCAGGTAGCCCCAGGGAGGCAGGGAACCTGCCTGACCTTGGACAGTCAACTTGTCCTCTGACTCTCAGCCAGCCTGGTCCCTGAGACCAGGGTGTCCGGTCCCTGAGGCCGGGGTTCCCGGCCTCTAAAGGGCTGTTGAGGCCACAGGGACCTGTCACCGATGCCCTCTGGGTCTCCTCGTCACTCCCCTCGGCCCTCTGCAGGACAGTGGCATTGGCAATGGGGTCAGGAAGCAGAGGCGGCCCCTCTGCCCAGCCCCAGAGGCTTCCATCAGGAGAGGAAAGGTGAGCCTGGGAGAATGGGCTCAGATCATCCAGGGAGCCAGTGCCCAGCCTCACAGTGCCCTCACAGGTGGCCCCCCGCCGTCTGAGTGAGGATGGAGGCAGAGGGTAAACGGAGCTGGAGCCGGAGCCCGCTTCCCGTCCAAGTCTGTCCTCCTGGAGGGCCAGGCCCCGCCCACCTCACTGTCCCATTGGTCCTTCTGGCTGGTGTTTCTACACCAGTAGCCTCATCCTCTGAGTCTTTTCTCTGCTCCATTCAGCTTCTCCGCTCCCCTCCATTTATTAAACTCCTACTGTGTGCTTACACTTATGCTCAGCGTCTGGAGGGAGGGTGTAGGACCTGACCCCTGATCTCTGTGACTCATTCACTCATTCGTGCCCCAGATCCAGGGCTCTAGGCAGCGATAACCTCTAGGTAACTCAGGGTCTAGTTGAGAGAGAATTTTCTGAGTTACTCCAGTTCTTACAGCGTAGTGTTAACCTAATGAGTTTGGTTGCCAAATGCTCACAGCTAAGGAGAGGACAGATGTACAAATGACTCAAATTCATGGTGGGAAATGCCACAAGAGAGCAAAGTATAGGATGCTGTAAGAACAGACTTTCTAGAAGCCATGAATTTGAACTGGGGTTTTGAAGGATGCCTAGGAGTTCTTGAGGCTGAAAACATAGAATGCAGTGTTCAAAACTGTGGAGGAGGGTCTTGTAGAAAAATTTGAGCAAATCAGGGAATTAGGCAAGGGCAAGAATGAGGGAAGGTTGGGGAGAGGTGAGTGATCTCTTGGACTTGAGGCAGGGGCTGGGCCTGGAAAATGTGTCATGTTTGGTCAGTGATGGGAGGAAAGGTAAGAATGCTTACGCCAAAAGCCTCCCAGGGGCTGGATTTGGTGTGATGGGAAATCAGCAGTTCTGTCTGCTTTCATTTGTTCATTCTTACCTTTTTTTTTGGTGTTGATTCCTTTTGCCATGGTACAAGATGCCATGTGGAAATATGACTGTAGCACAGCTTTCCAGTAGAACTTCTGATGGTGGGAAACGTTCTGCATCTGTGCTGTCCTGTCCTAGCTACGTGTGCTTCTTGAGACTGAAAAATGGAATTTCAAATTTTATTTAATGTCAATCAGCTTGAATTTGAATTCCAGTCACTGCCCGTGGCTAGGGGGTGCTGTACTGGACAGCAGAGCTCTGGAGGGCAAATGAAGCCACCTTTCTGTCCCCAGCTACTCCACTCTCCGTCTCGATGAGCTCTGGAGCAGGGCTGATGGATTGTTCTGAACGACGACCCTGCAGGAAGGTGCTTGAGGTGTTCCCCACACTGCTCTCGCTTCTCGGTAGGTGCTGTGGGCTTAACCCAGCCGCCAAAGAAGCCTGCCAGGGAGCCAAGTGGCTTGTGGCTCAGGCACCCGTCTGGCCTCCGCAGGTGTTCAGAACAGGCTACAGAAGCCCCCGGGGAAGAGAGGCGGCTGACACATGCCCTCTGTGGGAGCAGGTGCAGCCCACAGACCCAGGCATGTGGGTCCATCGCCCTTCTGCGAGCCTGGCCTCCCTGGTTCAGTTACTAACCAGCCAAGGGCCCCCGTTAGAAAAGAACTGGGGGAGTTCCCTGGCGGGCTGTTGTTAGGACTCGACACTTTCACTGCCAGGAGAAGGCTGTGTGTGACGGGAGAAGATGGATTGGTGCAGCCATAAGCCAAGGGTGCCTGGAGCCACCAGGAGCTGGAAGATGCAGGAGGAAGGCTCCCAAGGCCCTGCCCAAACCCTGTTTCAGACCTCTGGCCTCCAGAATGTGAAAGAATGCATTTCTGTTGTTTGAGGCCCTGTCTGTGGCCCAGGCAGCACACAGAGGGTGTGGGGCGCGCCCCTGGCCTTGGCCTGCTGGGTGGCCAGCTGTTCCATTGGCTCCACCTGAGCTCCCCCCACAGGCTGGGGCTTCCAGAAACACCTCGTATCGTCCATCTCAGCTGGAGGAGACCAGCATGGCTGCCAGTCCTCATTCACTCAGGGTGCGTGCTCGGTCGCTCAGTCCAACTCCTTGAGACCCTATGGACCGTACCCCACCAGGCTCCTCTGTCCATGGGGTTCTCCAGGCAAGAATACTGGAGCAGTTGGCTATTTCCTTCTCCGGGGATCTTCCCGACCCAGGGATCAAACCCGCATCTCTTGCGTCTCCTGCAGGGCAGACAGGTTCTTTACCTCTGCACTACCTGGGGTGGGGAGCCTCTAATGGAAGGAGGGGGTTACCTGAGACCCAAGACACCCATCTGTCCGAGATTCTGCTCACTGATTTGCACCCGTTGACCTCAGTTTCTTCATCTGAAAAGGGGCCACAGGTTGGGGCAGGTGGTATCTGCAGAGCATCCATCCCAGCAGTGTCCTTGGAGGTCCAGATTATGAACTTGACCTTCCAGGCTCAAGTCCAGCCCCCTGAGATGTCCAGAGGCAGGAGTCGCTGACAAGAGGCAAGTGGTCTAGGAGACGGCTCTCAAGGCTGTTGCCATGGCACTGCCAGCCCACTCCCAGACCAGCCCCCCTCACCCTCCAGCCCTCGCCACCCTCTTGAAGGTGCCAGCCCAGCCCCGTTGGCCACAGAGGGGCACCCTGAGCGGAGGCGGCCACACACTGTCAGGGGCTGGGGTGCCCGACCTCGATCCCAGGGCCGGGCGGCAGCGTTGCTGACACCCCAGCTGTAGCTTGGAGCACCATATCCATCAATATAAGAGGAGGCTCAGTGCAGTAATAGCATGGGGCCTGCCGGGCAATTGATTTAAATCATTTTATAGAGAACCTATGTAAAATAAAAAGCCTTTAATCACATTTGTATCCATTTCCAGGCTCAGTAAATCAATTTGAATTGAGCTGGGTGCCACGGTTACAGCTGATTAGCGTGTGTATATATGGTCAAATTAATGCCGGCCAAGTCAGCCGGATAGTGCAGGGCCGTCAGCTCCTGCCTGGGCCTGCCCGCTCTTGCGGGGGCGGGGGTGCCGCAGGGCAGGCGTCTCTTCCCCTCCCTCTGGCCGCCTGGTCCCCCAGCTCTGCTTCCGGTGGGCCCTGTGGGTGCCGCGTGCCGCCCCCAGCCCACGAGCAGCATCTGTGCAGCCCATCCCCCGCTGAGCCTCAGCGGGGCCTGCCCCCCACCCCCACCCCCGATCACGCGGGCAGCGGGCGCTGATTGAGCCCTCCTCTGGGTGCACCCCTGGGCCCAGGAGGAGGGACCCTGGATCCATCTGCTGCTTGCCCGGTATTTGTGGAGCATCTGGGGCACGCTAGAGGTACACCGATAGAGGGCCATGCCTGCAGAGACAGATGATGACCCTGGTACATCCACGCGGGAGCTGGGGTTGGGGAGACGCAGGTGCTCTGGGGAGGAGCAAGTGGATGGGGAGGGCGGTGTCTGAGGGAGGCCCTGGGCAGAGGGAGCAGGCAGAGCTGAGGCTGGGGAGGGCTTCAAGGGGATGCGTGGGCATCCTTGGCGGGTTGGGCAGGGGCAGGCATGCCCCTCCGGCCGTGGTGCTGGGGGTGGGGACCAGGAGCAGAGGGGCCTAGCGAGGGAGGAAAGGAGAGAAAGGCCGAGGGGTCCCCTCCTCCTAGGGTGGGGTGAGCTGAGCAGGGCCAGAGAATTGGGAATGGGGGGCACACTGTGGCCTGGCTGCCTACAGCCCAGTGCCCCTCACTCGGGGGCACAGTCCCCGGCCGTGTCTAACAGCTCGGTGGCAGCTGTGGCCTGTGGCCCGTGTGTACAGGAGGGGCCCTCTCTCTCCCATGTCCTGGACCCCACATGGGTTGCCGGTTGGCTCAGGGCTCCCTGGGACATCTGGGGAATCTTTCTGCTTGCCCGGCACCCCTGACATGTGGGGAGCTGACCCCTGGGTGGCAGCCAGGCCCAGAGAGAGCTGGCTGCCTCTGACCTTGAGGGCTGCACCCGCCCCGCAGAATCTGCGAGTGCCAGGTGGGCTTCACCAGAGCACCGGCTTGCCTTGCTCCTGCTCCTCAAAAGTAGCTTCTTGCTGGGGATGCTGGGATCTTTGTGTTTGATCTGAAAATAAGCTGTGTAACCCTTTAAAGGGTTTGCCGCTGCCCAGACAGGCCTGTGCAGGGGTCTCCTCTGTCCTGCCCCAGGGGGGTCCCTCATCCCATCCCACGAACCTAGTGGATGCCTGCCGTTCAAGTTCTGTCTCTCAGGTGGAGCCTTGCCCGTCTCACCTCACTGGTGTTTTCCAAGAGTTCCCACAACAGCAGCGTCATCAGTAACAGCTGACCTCGTCCTTAGGAAACGCCACCTCTGTTCTCAGGGCCCCGGCCCTATTAACTCATTTAGTACACTCAAAAAGTGCACGAAGCAAGATATTTTTATATCCTGTTTATAAAACAGAGACCCAAAGACGTTCGGTAACTTGCTTGAGGTTGCCCAGCCTGGAAGGGGCAGGGCCGGGATTCGAGCCCAGGAGGTTTCCAGGTATCAAGCCATAAATGCTGTGCCCCCTGCCTCCTGGTGGTGACGCGCACTTGGGCTTCTCCTCGGAGGACTCTGTCCCAGGCCAGCAGTGACATAGGACCTGAGGGTGCCTGTGCTGACGCTGGGCTCAGGCCACGCCGGTGCCTCCTCCAGGCTCTGTGCTGGGAGCAGGACACAGCGAGGATCCAGGTAGGCACCTGTGCCCGCCTGTGTTGGAAGGACTGGCCGTGCGTCTGACAACAGCACACGGGTGATGGGGGGTGTGGGGGATCAGCGCAGTGGTGATGCGTAGTAAGAAGGCAACGGCAGCCAGGACAGAGGATAGAGAGCCTGGCGGGCTGCAGTCCATAGTGCTGATGTCAGTGGGGCGGGCAGGGGAGGGACTGAAGGAGACCAGAAGTGGCCGTGACCTTGAGCAGAGGCCGGCAGGAAGTCAGTGAGCGGGCCTGTGATACCCACCCGGGGAGGGTGCCCCAGTGAGCTGGGGCAGCATGTGCCAAGGTCGCGGGGCAAGCCCTTCCCTCAGCGCCTTCCCAGTAAACCGGGTTTCACATTTCAAATTTTCACTTTCCTGGGGCTGCCGTAGCAAATTACGTCAAACTAGGTGTCTTAAGGGGGCTTCCCAGGTGGCCCTCATGGTAAAGAATCTGCCTGCAATGCAGGTGTGACACAAGACGTGGGTTTGATCCCTGGGATGGGAAGATCCCCTGGAGGAGGGCATGGCAGCACACTCCAGTATTCCTGCCTGGAGAACCCCATGGACAGAGGAGCAGAGGAGCCTGGCGGGCTGCAGTCCATAGTGCTGGACAGAGTCGGACACGACTGAAGGGACTGAGCGCACACAGGTGTCTTAAAACAGCAGAAGTTTTGTTCTGTCTCAGTTCTGGAGGCCAGAAGTTTGAGATCAAGGTGACAGCCGGGCCGTGCTCCTCCAAAGGCTCTAGGGGCGGGTCCTTGCCCGCCTCTCCTAGCTTCTCGGTGTCTCTCAGATGTCAACACATCCCTCCAGTCTCTGCTGTCACACAGCCGTCTTCTTACAAGGACACCGGGCATGTTGGATCTGGGGCCTCCCCCTTCCAGGATTACCTCATGTTAACTAATGACGTCTCCAAAGACCCTGTTTCCAAGTAGGGTCACATCCTGAGGTTCTGGGTGGTCATGAACTTGCAGGGGACACTCTTTGCCCCAACTACAGATTCGGATTGCCGGAAGGAGCTTTGGGGCTGACCAGGCAAGACCCTCACATCCGATGAGCCCAAGAGCCCTGTGACTCAAGGGCAGCCCTGCCCACAGTGGGGAGGTGGCTGGCACGTGGGCCCTGTGCCCAGTCCGTTGTGCTGCCTGAAAACAGGGCTGGACGGCAGGGAGGTGACCACAGGGTGAGTGGGCCCGACCTTGGCCTGGCTTCCGAAGTCTCTAGGTCAGGCCAGCAGCCCTCCCCTGGCTGTGAGCACGCCAGGCTCTTTCTGGCACTACATTATTTAGAACTAGGGCAGTGCCAGCGTTCTGTGGCCCTACTGGGGCGAGGAAGAAGAGGAGGGAAGGCCTGGAATGGCAGTGGCCCATCCCCCAGAGCTCTTGGGAAATCCTCTCCTACATGTCCCGAGGCAGGGGAATTCCATCAGGAGAGGAAGGGCCTTGGACCTGGAGCCCAGGCCCCCCGGGCAAGTTGCTCAGACCCTCGGGGCTTCTGGGCCCTTTGCTCTCAGACAAGGGCTGACAAAAGACATCCTGGTCTCCCTGGGTTTTGAGACTCAAATGAGAAAGTGCTTTGAAATCTGTAAACTGGTGAGGGATGTTAAGACCTCATCTTAGCCTCCGGGAGGCTGGGAGAAGAAGAGAGGCCGAGTCTGTCACCCCAGGGGACAGCTGGCCCCGCTGGAAAGGACATTGGAGCCAGGAGACCTGGGGGTAATTCGTCCAATGTCCCTGAGTCTCTGATTCCTCATTTGTCAGAAGCCACAGCCAGCACCTGCCTCTGAGCATCAGCAGGCGGCCCCAGCGAATCGATCGTCCTCGAGACTGGAATTGGCTCCCCTGGCTCACGGTGGGGCCAGATGCTTGTACGTGTGGGGGAGTCAGGGCACTGCCCGGGGCAGGGGTCTCCTGCTTCATTTCCCTGGGGGCCGGGCCCGCGGTGGCAGTGACTTGACCCTGCTCCCCAGAGGTGAAAGGTCCCCACTTTGCAGCCGGCGCTAATTCCCAGAACCATCCATCTCCCGGCGCCCTGCGCCTCCGGGTGCCATTGTCGTCGAGATGAGCGATGGGCGTCTCTCTCGCGGGCCCAGGGACGGAGGGGGGAGGAATTGCTACAACAGGTCTAAGCCGCATGAGTGATGGTGTTTGCATCACTGCCACCCGGGGGCCGCCAGGACCAACAGTGCCAGGGCCGAGACTTCACCAAGACCAGGAGAAGGAATACCGCGAGAAGCTTCCAAAGAGGGAAGGGTCGTGGCTCCTGAGAGACCACCGAAGGGCATGCTCGGGAGGCAGTGGGGACGGGAAGGCCTGGCCTTGGGATGTGTCTCTAAGTCTTCAGCCAGGCCAGCCCCACAGCTGATGAAGGGCTGGCGATTTTTGCGGTCGAAGGCAGAAATGGAATTGGGGAGAAATTGACTCATTTGGGATTGGGAGCTGGAACCATGTTGTCAGTGGCAAATAGCAGCAGCAAGACTGAAAGATTCAAAGCCTGTAATTCCAAGGCAGGTTCCCTGGAGTGCAGGTGAGGCTGGCTGCGGGAGAGGGCGGGGCCGGAGCGCAGAGGGGCTTCACCAAATGTCCTACCCACCCCCCTCACCCCTGCCACTGGCTGTCCCCGGAGGCCCTCCAGGGGAGTGTTTCATGGCCCCCTTTGTGCCTGATTTTTCTAGTCCCACTGAGCTGTCACTTAGCATTGCCCCTTGAGGACCTGGGTGCTCTGCTGAGCTTGGGGCTCGTCTTAACCCCTTTCCTCCTCAACCTTTCCTTTACATCAGCAAGCAGATGGCAGCGGGGACTTGGGGTCCCCACACGTGTGTGTCAGAAGCCATGTGCCCTGAGTCAGAGGCTTCCACCCTGGGGCCTTGGTTTCCTCCTCTGTAAAGTGGAGCTGTGGATCCAGCCGTAGGGTCGTGGACGGTCAGGACACATGAGCTCATGTGCGTGAGTTCTTCCACCCAGTGCGGGCGCCCTGCTCCCTAGAAGGCACCTGGGTGTTACTTTCAGTCACCGTCTCTCATGTGAATGTGTTCTTCTCCTGATGCGAGAGTCCAGGAACTGTGAGCCTGGCCTCACACGGCTGGGCAGCAGCGTG
This sequence comes from Bos grunniens, assembly GCF_055505025.1. Lineage (NCBI taxonomy): Eukaryota > Metazoa > Chordata > Mammalia > Artiodactyla > Bovidae > Bos > Bos grunniens. Next base: position 11,635,590 of record NC_141182.1, read on the forward strand.
GGGCGGTGGGTAACGCCTCCTCGGCTTGCTTACATCTGAATCCCAGCTGCAGAGACCCGCCCTCTAAGTAGGGTCCCAGTAGCAAACTCCAGGGGTTTGCGCGAGATCACTGCCCACAGCTGACTCGGGGTCTTAGGGCTGGGGAACCCCAGGATTGGACACACTGCCATCCTGGATGTCGGCCCAGTGCCCCGCGGTCTCAGCACCCAGCACAGGTGTTTTTGGTCCTCAGGGCCGCCCTGTGAGGGTAGTGCTCTGGTTATCCCCATTTTGCAGGTGGGGAAATGGAGGCCTGGGGAGCTACTGTGGCTTTGCCGGAAGTCTCCCTGCTGGGGGGTGGGTGGTCCAGGCTCTGGGACTCGTGCCCCGTCTGCTCTGCCTCTGCTGTCCACCTTCGGGGGCAGGGTGGGGGTACCTGGGCCCAGAATCCAAGGACTGATGGAGAAGGGGCAGCACTGGTGGGTAGACGGTGGGAGACGGAAGCACACAGTGCTGCCCATTCCGGGGTGCCCCAGCCCTGCACATCAGTGCCCTGACCTGCTGGGGTGCCAACGGTTTCCTCATTCCCGTCACCAGCATGCATGCATGCACCCAGAGATACACATGCACACAGAAACAGGCATTCACATACACACACATACATGCCTGCATAGGCATATACATATGCAAACGTGCGCTCACAGACGTATACACATGTAATACACCCACACACATGCTACCTGCACATACATGTATCACAGACGTATACACATGTAATACACCCACACACATGCTACCTGCACATACATGTATCACAGATGTATACACGTGTAATACACCTGCACACATGCTCCTACACATACATGTATCACATGCAGATGTGACACACGTATTACACCTGCATGTGCACACACTACATGCACATATGTGTATAACACAGATGTGACACGCACACTACACCCACGCTCATGCACACTACACACACATACACATACCACACAGATGTGATGCATGTGCTACACCCACACACATACACGGCACATGCACATGTGTGTATCACACAGAGGTGACACGTTCGTACGCATGCACACTACACATGCATACACACATCACCCAGCTGTGATACACATACCACACCCATGCGCGTGCACATGCACACTACACTCACAGGCATGTATCACACAGATGTGACATGTGCCTGCGTGCACACACATACTACATGTACACACACATCACACAGAGATACGACACGTGTACTACACCCGTGCACATGCACATACATACCCACGTGCACATATACACAGATGTGACACACGTACTACACCTGTGTGGACACACACACACTGCATGCACATACACGTGTCACACAGATATATGACATATGCACACACCTGTGCATACACACATACACATACATGTATCATACACAGATGTGACACACGTGCTATATCTGTGTAGACACACGCACACTACACGCACACACACGTGTCACACAGATATGACACACGTACTCTGCCTTCACACATACACACTACACGCGCATACACGTATCAGCCACATGTGCCACATGTACTACACCTGTGCACACATACATATGCACTACACGCACATACACATATCACACAGATGTGACGCACCTACACATACATACACATTACACGCACGTGCACATTATCACATGCAGATGTGACACATGTACTATACCCACACGCGCACGCACATAACACACTAATGCACATACATCACACGTGTGACGCATGTGCTGCACCCACACACACACACAGTACTTGCACGTGCATGCGTCACACGTGTGACACATGCACCTGCGCGCGCACACATGCACACTACATCCACACACATATCACACAAATGTGACCCATGTATTACACCTGCACGGACACACGTGTGCACACTACATGCACATACACATATCACACACAGTGTGACACACATACTATACCTGTGCACATACACACTACACACACAAACACGTATCACACACGGATGTGACGTGTGTATACACATGCACATGGGCCCCGAGGGCCAGGGCATGGCTGTGCCAGGTTCCCAGGCTCCACCGGCGGGAGGCGCCCTCCCCACCCCTCCGCCTGTTCATGACAAGGAGGATGCCCATGGCAGGGAGGCCGGTCCCACGGGCGAGGTGCTCTGCAGGACGCTGCCACCTTGTCCTTTCAACCCGGCTGCTCCCCCTGACAGCAGTGAGGTGTGATGGAAATAGCAGCAGGATTCTGCAGCAGGGACAGCGGTGGTGACGGCCAGAGCCCCACAGAGCCTGCAACTTCGGTCTTCTTGGGCTCGGGGCAGCCGAGGAGAGGGGGCCCTGCTGCTAGCTGGGGTGCAGGAGGACCTGATTGGGGTCTTGCGTGTGTGGGGCAGCAGGGTCAGTGTGGTCTGTGCGCCTGCCTTGCTTGCAAAAGAGCAGGAGAAAGCAAACAGTGGCTTGAGCAATCGGAAGCCTGATGTCGGGGGAGGTGGACAGTCTGGTGCAGTGGAGTGACCTGCACCTGGCTGGAGGGGCTTGGAAGGCACGGCTTTTCTGAAAGGAGCTGAGGTCCCATGCGCTGGGCCAGAGGAGGCCCTGCAAGGCTTTGAGCAGCATAGGATGCCCCTGTGCAAGCCTGGCATACCAGTGAGGCGGGGAAATGCTGGACTGCAGCTCCTGAGAGGTGGGCCTGGCCACGTGAAGGGGGCAGGGCAAAGGTAGGGTAAGCCGAGCATAGAGCATCAGCTGCCATCTCAGAGCGATCTTCACATAGGTGAGGAAATAACTTTTTAAAAATGTGACTTAATGTGAATGTACTTAATATCACTGAACTGTGCACTTAAAGGGCTTCCCAGGTGGCTCAGTGGGTAAAGAACCTGCCTGCTTTACAGCAGACACCGGAGATATGGGTTCTGTCCCTGAGTTGGGAAGATCCCCTCCAGAAAGGCACTGCAACCCACTCCAGTATTCTTGCCTGGAGAATCCCATGGACAGAGGAGCCTGGCGGGCTACAGTTCATGGGGTCACAAAGAGTCGGACATGACTGAAGCGAGTGAGCACGGTGCACTTAAAAGTGGTTAAGGTGGTAAATTTTTATGTTGTGTGTTTTGCCACAATTCAAACTGATTTTTAAAAAGTTCACCTATACGTATGTTTGAAGCCACCTCACCCCTGTGCCATTTTATACTTGCTAAGTCAGCTCCCAAACGTTAAAAAATGATAACATGCATTGCTGGCACTGTTGTGGTGAAACGGACAGATGGCTGGAGCCTGACAGCATGTGGACAGGGAGAGCCCTTTTGGAAAAGCAGAAGGGCAGGCCATAGCGAGATCCACAGAGATGCTTCTTTACCCGGATCCCGGAAGTCCCATGCTGGGATTTGTTCTAAGGAAGTCGGTTGTAATAGACAAGCAACAAAGCAAGAAATGTGAAGATACTCACCCTTCCGTGAAAAACTGGGACCACCCTCAGTACCCCCACAGTGGGCTCGGACATCAGCATGGCAGAGTATTAGTGCGTCCTCAGGGTGATAATCCTAGACCCCAGATAGTAAACAACAGGCTGCCAGGTGCTCAGAAGGGTCTAGAAGCAGTTTGTTCTTTTTCTCCTCCTGTCCTTCTGGAAACGGGAAAAACAAATGCGGATGTGTTCTGTAGTTCCCGTGGATTCCCTGAAAACCTCCAGAGAAGTGATAAACAGATCTTTGCATCCTGGTGCTGGCTAATTTGTTTTCAATAGGTTTCAATCAATTACGTGGGGTCCTCAGGAAGGGGAAGTGCACCAGTAATTGGCTAAAATAAATCACTCGGCACTTCAAAAGCAGCTCTCCACTGAGATGCAGCAGCCCAGCCTTCGATTCTTAATAAACAGGCGTGTTTGTCCCCCACCCCCTGGGTCCCTGAGCTCCATGGGAACCGCACGCCAAGGGCCCGGGAGGAGGGGCACGCTCGACACTGATGGATTTGGCCACCCCGCAGAGGTCACCGAGCCCGGCGTGCTCCTCTGCGGGGTGCCTGCGGGAGTGTCCGAACCAACAGCGATCTCTATTCCCTCGAGTTCTGGGGGACAGGGGTCTGAAACCAAGCTGTCCACGGGGCTGCGCTCCCTCTGATGGTGCCGGGGGGACCCTCCCTCGTCTCTCCCAGCCTCTGGCCTTGCTGGCCATCCTCAGTGCTCGTGGCTTGCGGCCGCATCCCTCCCGTGGCCATCTCTGTCGTCAGCTGGCTTCCTCCCTGTATGTGTCTCTGAGTCTCTTCTCTTCCTGTAAGGACCCCCGTCATCCTGGTGGAGAGCCCACCCTTCTCCAGTGTGACCTCCTCTTAGCATCCATTTTAATTACATCCTCAGACTTGTTCCAATAGGGAGCCATTCAGAGGTACTGGAACCAGGGTTTCATTGTATCTTTGGGCAGGGACACAACTCAGCGTACACACCCGCTTCTGGTTGAGGGGCTGGGGGGCGGGCTGCCCGCTGACGGATGCTGTCCCCTCTACATGTGGTTTGGAATGGGTGTCTGTCCCCCACATAGGGCCCTGCCTGCCTCATCTTCTCCTTTAACGGCTGTCTTACTGCCCGTGGGTCACAGGCAGCTTCCCTCTGAGTGTCGGGCATTCCTCCTCCAGCTTCTGTGGCATCTCAGGCTCAGGGGTGACCTCGAGCATAGACGGCACAGTCAGGACGGTGGACCTCCCAGACCTCGGCTCCAGGCGGAGGAGATCCAGGAGCGCGGGCTGGGCAGGTGTTCGTGGATCAGGGAGGGCCCACATCCCACTGGAGTCGTTCACGGGCCCTTCCTTGAAGCTTAAGCGAGATCAGCCTGGGACAGAGACAGTGGTGGCCTCAGAGGAATGGGAAGTGTTGTGATAAAGAGCCATTCATTCCCATGCCAGGCAGGACTGAGTCCTCACGGAGGACAGAGCACAAGCCGGGGCACACCCCCACAGGGTGACCTCAGATGGGGACGGGGATCCTCCAAGGGGACAGGCAGGATGCAGGGCTGGGTGATGGGGCAAGAAGGTCAGGGGAAGCTCCTCCCCTCCAAGGAGGGGACCGAGCCAGTCCCTGAACAAAGGGACAGGGAGGGAAACCATGTTGGCATCTGGGGGGAGGGAGCCGCAAGTGCAAAGGCCCCGTGATCTGAGTTCACCTGGCCCGAGCAGAACAGTGAGACACGGAGCCAGGTTCCCGGAGCCAGGACCCTGTCCTCCTCGCCGCTTCCTGTGGCGTCTGGGGGTCTCTCCCTTGTATTTGTCATCACACCGCCTGCCCGGATTGCCCCGGGGGAGAGGGTGGCAGTCCACAGCGGGGAAGGGCGAGGGCAGGTGCGGCCCCTCCTGCCTCGCCACCCCGCCTCCGCCTCTCCTGCTCACAAATCACGGCTGCCTAATGAAGTACCTCGCTCCTTGAAAGAACTCCAGGGCCCCTTGCTCTAAGCCGGGTCAGAGCCCCCGCGAAATTACAGCTGTAAGACACGGCGGGGGGAGCAGGCCCTCGCCCTGCCTGTAATTACGGACCTCGGAGCGCTGATTGCCGCAGTCCAATTAATTAAACACGGCAGCGACCCAAATTATGATCCCTCGCCTCGTACCGAGCAGTATTTTTAACCTTAACTGTCGCGGCTGAGCTTAAATTTCCTATCTGGACAGAAGTGTCACCCGCGGGAGAACGAGTGGTGTTGAACTGAACCTCGCCGGTGACAGACCCTGTAATTAGAAACTGTAGTGTCCCCGAGACCGGTCTTTAAAACTGTCAGAAGCCAAACGGCCGTCATTTGATACAAGACTATCATTACCCGTGAACCTATTAGCTGCAGGTAAATAACATATTATGCCGGGGACAGAAAGCAGGCAGGTTGGGGAGCTCGCTGACGCTTAATTAGGGCCGGCCGTGCTGGAGACGGATGGTCACCTTCTCACTCCCCTTCGTTAGGAGGGAAGGTCAGGTGTGGCGGTGGTCGTGGGAGGGATCCCAGGCTGCTGACCATGCAGAAAGGGCCGCTTCCCTCGTCCACACCGCCTCTGCCTGCCTCTGCCCTGCCCTCCCCACTCTTCCAGACTGAGGTGGACACTGATCCCCTGGGGTGGGAGGATGCAGACCTGACCCATGTACACCCCTGGGCTGAAGGGTGATGGTGGCGCGGACCCCCCGCTGGGCAGAGGACATCTGAGCGGGGGTGGAGAGGTGGATCGTCCCGGGGAGCCGGGATTGATCTGCGCACTGAGAACCGCACTCTACAGTTTGAGAAGGCCGCCCCGCCCGGGCACACTCAAGCCTCGCAATCCTCTGCCTTCTCTCCCCTCACGCTCTACGGCGGATCTGGAAAGGCCTTCTGAGGCCCGGTTTCCCAGAGTGTGGAGTGAGGACCAGCCCCGACCACAGAGCAGTCACGGGCAGCGCGTGGATCCCAGCTCCAAACTTCCCTTCTCCGGTGTGTTTAGTGGGCGGAGCTACCTGTGGAGCCGGCGGTGTCGCGGGTGTCTGGGTGAATCTGCGAGTGATTCTGTTTAGACATCGTGTTAGGTAGATGGCTCTGCAAGCCGCCTGGGGCTGCAGGTGTCCGAAGGCCTGACTCCACTGGCTTAAATCTCCAGGGACCCTAATGTCCCAGAACAAAGGGTGCAGAGAAGGAGGTGGGCTCTGCCCCTGGGTGGACGTTGTGCTTGGCCTTTTTGTCGGATGAACAGATTTAGAACAAAGGTCTGAAAAGAAGTTACAGCTATACAGTTGCCAGACAGAGAATTCTGTCTTGCCCAGCCGTCCACCACAAGCACACACGCTCGCACGCAGTCACATACACAGGAGCTCCCATGTGTACCTCCTACAACACACATGTGCCCACTCCCCCGTGTATGCGTGCACACACACCCCATGCACACAGAAGTGCCCCACTTACACACTTGTACACACGCACCCCCCACATGCACCTCTTTACACCCGTATCCACAGGCACTTACATGTGTGAACACACACACACGGGCACCCAAACAGCATGGGCCCTCCCCATGCCTCCTTCAGGTTGGACCCTGGTTTTTTAAATGTTTGCTCTGCACCCGCTCCACCCCCGTGGCTGTGTCTGGAGGGGCTCACCGGGCACTCGCTGTTGGAGCCCCGGCCTGCACTGAGCAGAGTGGGCGTGTGGGTCACCCGGTGAGGGGCGCCCAGAAGCAGGGCTGGTGCCCGAGCACAGGGGACGGGCAGACCGAGGACAGGCATCTCTGTCCCTCGTGTTGGTGTCACCTGGGCCTTCGTGTCACTTGTCCCTGGGGCTAAGGAGGGATGTGGGACCCAGCAGGGGAAAGAAGGAGGGTTATTCCAGGAAAGGGGGACAAGACCAGCATGGGGAGGAGCTGGAAAGGGCAGGGCCGTGGGGCTTCGGGAGACTGGAGTGGCCAGTGTGGCGTGAGGATGGCCCAGATGGGAAAAGCCTGGAGCCCTTCTATGGGGTCACGTGTTTCTTGCGGTGGAGGTAATCCACGTCGATGCGAGCTTGATCCTGGGGGTGGGGGTGGTGGCAATGTAGTGACACTGATGGCGACAGCTGGTTTGTATCAGCCATGTGCTGAGAGCTGTGCTGAGCACCAAGCGTGGTGTCATCCAGCGTCATTCATTCAGCCAGCCAGCCATTCATTCATCCGTCCTCCCTTTCCTCCCCTCGTCAGCTGCTCAGGCAGCTCCTGCTCCTTGCTGGGGGAGGCAGCACAGACAGCTGCCTTGGGGTAGCTTGCCTTTGCTCCGTGGGGTCTGGCAGCTTGGGGGTGCAGGGTGGCAGGGAAAGCCCCTCTCCTGCTTCCTGTCCTCCCCATGTACCCACGTTTCCCAAGCCAACACCCCCTTTCCTCCCGAGTCCCAGATCAGATCTGCACGCGCGCTGTCCCCACACCTGGAGTCCCCAGCTCTGCTGGCCCGCAGCCCCTTCTTCCGTCCCCCGCCCCCGCCCCTCGGGTGTGTGTAGAGGCTGCAGTTTCTCAGGAGCGTGTCGTGGTGACATATTTGGTGGGCCCGGCCGCCTGGCTGGGAGAATCCATCAACCAGCGTCCTCGACGCTCGCCTGCCCCAGCCCTGTTTTAATTTGCCAGTCTGTGGGCTCCTGTACACATATTCATCTATATTTGTGTCAGGCGAGATTGCCTTTGTCCTCCTCTGCCTGCTAATAAATCCCTCCATAGGTCTCAGCCTCGGCACTCGGCTCCCTGGGTGTCCGGTTTGGAAATCGAGTTGGGGGCTGTGATGACTCTGAGGGAAAATGACCCCATGAAGCCAAACCTGGCCGCTTCTCTCCCCACAGGACCCCCTGCCTTGGAGCGGACCGGACTGACCACAGGGCTCCCCGGCTCACCAGAGGGGTGCTCGGGTGCTCAGCATCAGGCACAGCCGCCCAGACAGCGTGTATTTTCTCATGGTTATGGAGGCTGGAAGTCCAGATGCAGGTGTTAGCGGTTTGGCGTGTGGACAGCCGCCTTCTCCCCATATCCTCGCGTGGCCGTCCCTCTGTGTATGTCTAGTTCTAACCTCCTGTTCGTATAAGGACACCAGTCGTATTGGACGAGTCCCCCCTGCCCCCGTTCCATGACCTCATTTTAACCTGACCACCTCTTGAAAGACCCTGTCTATCCAGAGAGTCATGTTCTGTGGTGCTAGGGGCTAGGACTGCAGTCCTGGGATTTTAGGGGCCACCATTCAGCCCGTGACACATGAAATTTCTCCTTTTCAGTTATCTGTAAAGTATGCTGGTCATCAGAAAGTGCATGTAAGTGCCCAGTCACGTGTGTTTACCACTGAACTCACCAGGTGACCAGCCCTCAGGAAAGAAATGGGGTGTGAGCAGTCCCAGAAGCCCCCCTCAGCATCCCCCCCAGGCCCAGTTAGCCACTGTCCTCCTGGGGAAGCCACTGCCCCGACATCTAAGTCCATGGAGTCATTCTTTAGATCAGATGATGCTCCAAAGTGACATATTTTGAGTGGCTTCTGTACCACAGAGGGTGGGGGAAATGAAGGAGAAGCAGAAACGGTGCCTGGAGGCAGGGACAGGCCATCCAGGGGCTTGCAGGTGGGCTGCCTGCGGGAGCAGGCTTGGTCCAGCTGTCACCATGACCGTGGGCTTCAGGGTGGGACTGGTCAGCTGCCGAGGCGCCCGGCCGCTGTTTCACGGACGTGGGACAACAGTTGTCCAGAAACTTCGGCCAGAGGGAAGGGGATCGCCTTGTGAACTAGAAGTGCTGGTGAGATTGGTGTCTTGATTTGTTTTCCCCACAGTGGAAAATCCACAGGAACTTTATAGCACTTTTTTCACTTGTGTCCCGGTGCCCCTGAACTTGACATTCGGAGGAGCGGCTTGTAAACATCTCACATCACGTCCTCTGGGCTGTATTGGGTGCACAGCAGCTCTGTGCCCTCTGACTGTGTGGCTGACAGCCGACGGCAGTTCCCTGGGCAACCGAGTGCTGGGTAGGCTGGGACACTTTAGATACGACCATAGGGATTGGAGTTCCTGGAGGTGGACGACAGTGGGGGTGGCAGAGGAGAGACTTGAACCGCTATCCGAGGTGGGGTGGGGTGACCTGAGCAGAGGAGGCTGGCCTGGGGAGGGTGCAGCGCAGACACAGGCCTGTCCACGGGATGGGAGCCAGGTTCCCAGGTTTGCACAAGTGCACATGGAGAGGAAGGCAGCTAGGAGGGTTAGATCTGGGCCGGGGACGAGAGCCAGACTTCAGGAAGAGGTAGCTGGCGTTCTGGCCTTCCCAGGTGGCACAGTGGTAAAGAATCTGCCTGCTAATGCGGGAGATGCAAGAGACGCAAGTTAGATCCCTGGATGGAGAACATCCCCTGGAGAAGGAAATGGCAACCCACTCCACTACTCTTGCCTGGAAAAGCCCCATGGACAGAGGAGCCTGGTGGGCTACAGTCCACGGGGTCACACAGAGTCGGACAGGGCTAAGCACGCACAGCAGGCATTCTGGTCTCGGGGAGGTCATGTTGGTGGTGGGCTCTGAAGGCTCCGAGCCCCCTTTCCGAGCCGGCTCCTGAGGTTGCATGGGCCTCGCTCAGAGCTGCAGGGTGGCGGCTGACCAGGCGACTCTGTGTCTTGTTCATCTGAGGAACTCAGTGCTCCAGACACAGGGTCTGCTGCCCAAGGACCTCTCCAGGCCGACTCCCACTGGGAGAGGCTGCCTCCTGGCTGTCCACCCGGAGGGCACCTTGGTTCCGGATCCATAAGTCCTGCAGCCGCAGGTCTGGACTCCCTGGCCTGGCTTGCCCAGGCCACCACCTGCCCTCGGCTCCCCTGGCCATGGGTGGGCGTCTGATCTCTGTAGAGCCCTGTGAAATCGAGACACAGGAAGCTCTGCAGAAGGTGGAGCGGCGGCAGGCTGGCCAGGCCGCGGGGGAGGGGCCCACTACTCAGCCCCAACAGTGTGCGGGAGCTCGCTCACGGGGGCGCGGGCGTGCCCCTTCCTCCCCCAACCGGAGGCTGCGGGAGGCTCAGGGGTGTTTGGATCGCACCCCCCCCCCACCAGCCCCCGCGTCCCATCGCCCCTCCTGATCTCTGCGTCCCCTGCAGACGGTCTCCCTGACAGAACCTGACAAGAGCCATTTCCAAGATGGATTGATTCAATTTAGCACAAATTTTTGCTGGATTTGGTGACGTATGGCTCCCTGTTGGAACCGCATCGAATGTGACTCCAAAGAGAGAGGGTTTATTAGGCCAGGCGGCGCCGAGCAGGTGAGGCCCAGGGGGCGGGCGCCAGCAGCGTCCTGTGCGCTTGCCCTGGGGTGCCCCGGGGCCCCCACCTGCCCCTCCCTGCCCTCCCATCATTGGGGGCCGCTCGGCAAGCTCAGAGGGAAATGCCTTGTGAGCCCGGCTTGCGTGTACCCCAGGGGCTGCATTTCCATTTTATTCCCAGAAGCAAAGTTTTGCTGCTGCCGAGGACCCCACCGCAGGAAACCCAGAGCTAAAGACTTCTTCCCTCTGGGCTAATAAATTCTTAATGGAGGCTGCGGCTCCGGAAGGCACAGCGCTGCCCCCAGCTCACCCCCAGCCTGGGACCAGGCCCCGAGTGTGTGTGTGTGTGTGTGTGTGTGTGTGTGTGTGTGAGAGCACACATGCTTGCATGTTCATGTGTGTATGTGTGTGTGGTGTGTGTTTGTGTGTGTGCCTGCATGCGTGTACGTGTGTGCACGTGTGTACGTGTGTGTTTGCGTGTGTGCCTGTGTGTGGTACCTGTGTGCATGTGTGTGTGCGTGCGTGCACGTGCGCGTGTGTGGTGTGTGTTTGCACGTGTGCCTGTGTGTGTTTGCGTGTGTGCCTGTGTGTGTAGTACCTGTGTGCATGTGTGTGTGTACGTGTGTGCACATGCGCGTGTGTGGTGTGTGCGCATGTGTGCCTGTGTGGGTGTGAGTGTGGGTGCAGCTGGCACACCCCGCCTGGACCAGGGCACGCACAGCACAGCTGGCAGCTGTGCCTTGTACCCTCCGCTGTGTGCCTGAGCACAGGCTTCTGGACCAATGCTCAGCAAGGGCGGGGGGCTGCTTCTGCTGGTCCCCACTGGAAGGGATGGGGTACCCAGCCTTGGTTAGGGAAGCAGGACCTCGCTGACCCCAACTGTGGATGCACACGGCTTTGGCCTTGTTGTTGGAGCACCCCCCATAAAAGTCAACGTCACAGCTAGAACCAGAAAGCCTTTCTTGACCCCCAGCCTCCTGTCCCCTGCTCCTGTGTCCAGCCTTGCTTCACTCCAGCCACACCCTCTGCCTCGCTGTTCCCCAAACATGGAGCCTCAGGGCCTTTGTGCCTGCTCTTCATTTCCTTTACCACTGTAACCCCAATGCCCGGGACAGCGCCTGGCCCTTGGTAAGTAGTGAGTAGGCGGGTGACAAGCCCCTGGACGAGGGCCTGACTTTCGTGGCCATTTGATCTGGACAGAAAAGAGCGGGAACCTGGCTTGACTTCCCCTTCGTGTCTGCGATAGAGTGCAGTGCCCCCCCAAAGACATTGCGTCCTAACGCCTGAGCCTGTACATGTGACCCGACGCGGGAAAGAGGCATTTGCAGGTGCAGTTAGGTTCAGGCGTGTGCGCTGTGGTTAGTGGGATTCCCCAGGTGCACGTGCAGCGCGGTCCTGAGAGAGGATCTGACGCAGAGGGAGCCACATGACCACAGAGAGCCCCCTGGAGCCGGGGCACGGCGGCTGCCCCCAGGATCTGGAAGGGCCAGAGTCCCTCCAGGGCCCTGAGTCTGGGGCCTTCGTGCCAGACCTGCTGGCTCAGGCTGGTTTAGAGGGTGGGAGTCAGGGCAAGGGTAGGTGGCAGAGGAGAAAGAGGAGCCTGACATGAGGTGACTCTGGGGAGCCCCATCCCTTGTGTCCACAGACTGGCGCAGCCCACATAGGAAGCGTTACACCTCAGCCTTGGGGCCCCCCTGGGGTGCAGGAGGGTCCCCTCAAAACTCAACCTGGGCCTCAAGCCACATTTCTTGGAGTTGTGACCCCAGCGAACAGAACGAGTGACCAGGGTGGAGCAGGTGATGGGCCAGATAGCCGAGGGAAGGCTCCAGGGCCACAGGGCAGCGTCCAGCACTGTGGCCTGTGTCCTCCCGGAGGGCCCCCAGACCCTCCCCGCTCCAAAAGCCACAGGCAGCCCGGGGACGGTTCCCACGTCCTGGCAACCGCCGTTTGTCTGTGGTTGGAACCTCAAGCTTCAAAGTGCCGGCGTGCTCATCCAGCCCCCTTCCAGCATTTTTTCAGGGGCCTGCTTTTGAAACGTGTGGTGTTTCTCCCTTTCTTTTGAGGCAAATGGCTGATTGATTGCCTTTCATCTCCTACTTTGAGTAGCTGTAAGAGCTACTTTATATAAACATCAATTACCGGCACGTAATAAATTAAGGGTCCCTCGCACCGCACGCATTAGAGTCCGGCCCGATATCAAAGCGCCCCCATCACCCAGCAACGGGAGAGCGGGGGCTGATGAGCCGCACGACGCTGATGGAGATGCTGGTTTAATTGCAGATCTGCAAGAGGGTCGCAGGTGGAGGGACCCGAGCCTCACGTGCTTGTCCCCAGCCTGGCAAGCAGGGGGGCAGTCAGGCAGGTCACTGGTCAGGGCTTTTGCAAGTCTATCCTGCACTCTTCCAGACCCCAGACCCCAGCATGTGGCATTCAGGTCACCTTGGGGACCTCTGCAAGCCTTTGAAACCCTCCTCCACTTTGACCTCTGTCTGCTTTGTCCATCCCTCTGCCATCTGGTCCACTGACTCATTGTGGGGAGCTCCTGGGCATCGCCCAGCCGAGACTCTGCCCCCCCCCCCGACTCCTGTCTCCTTGGGATCTGTACCCGCCTCTCCCCGTCTGCACAGAGAGTGGTTGAAAGCGAAGACCCTGACTCTGGGCGCGGTTTCACTGCTGTCCCCACTCAGCCCCTTTGCAGCTGGGGGTCCTCAGGCCACTTGCCCTCTCTGTGCCCCATTTGCTCCTATGTAGCGTGGGAGGTTGCTTCAGTCGTGTCTGACTCTGTGCGACCCCATGGACTGTAGCCCACCAGGCTCCTCTGTCCATGGGGTTCTCCAGGCAAGAATACTGGAGCGGGCTGCCATTCCCTTCTCCAGGGGAATCTTCCTGACCCAGGGAATTGAACCCGCATCTCATGTCTCCTGCGTGGGCAGGCTAGTTCCTTGCCATCAGCGCCTCCTGGGAAGCCTTTAGCACGTGTGCACGCAGTGTGAGGAGGGTGGTGTTGGTGAAGCGCACCTAGACACACCAGCTGTCCCCACCGCTGTCGTTGTCACAGGCCGCAGCCCATGCTGGGGCTCTTCCTCGCCGCCCATCAGTGCTGAAGCCCCCCGGACCTCCCCCCACAGGAGCCACTTTTCTCTCCCCACCCCCGGCTCCTGCTCCTCAGCCTGAGCACATCCCAGGCGTCCCCTTGTCTTGACAATCAGACTCCTAGGACTTGGAGCACCTCCTGCCTCAGGCTTCAGCCCCCGCTCCAGGAAGCAGGACCCTCCCTGCTTGCATCCCCATGGCTCACGCGCCCTGACAAGTTGCCCCCACCTTGAGAGCAGGTTGCTCTTAGGGGTTTCCCCACCCCCACTCAGCATCGGCATCCCCTGGACATGTGGTGTGATAAACACCGCTCTGCGAGAGCCTGAGAACCTGCATTTCTGCCAGGTGACGCTGCTTCCCTGTGGGAACCCCACTTTGAGAACCAACACAGGGTGGATTCCCTAGCGGCCCTTGGGAAACCAGGCTTCCCTGAGTGGTTCCAGGGTGCGATTGGCGGACAGCCCCCTCCCGATCTTCCCTCCTCCTCGGCTGTTCTCCCCTGCTCCTCCTCTCCCCCGCCTGCCTTCTCTCCCCTCCCTTGCCCTCCAGTTCAGTCTCAGGGGAGGCCCAAGGATCGGGGCCCCTCTGACCAGGAGCCCCCAGGGCCTCCCAGGAAACAGGCTTCAGCCTCTTTGGAGCCCCGTCCCCTTCCTGGCATTGCAGGAGTTCTGCCCCCGCCCCACAGGGCAGCTCCTGGAGGAGGGAGCAGGCCCAGCCCTGGGGGAGCAGCCCCGGGAGCCTGCCCAGCGCCCCGCCTCGGGGCACACAATCAGCTTGCCCAGACGCCTCACACTCAGGCGCCCGCCATGCTCAGAGCCGCTCAGCCCATTGTTCGGGGAAGGGCCCCTTGTGCCAGAATCTCTTATTACGGGATGGAGATTTCTCAAGTCCAGACCGCAAGGCCTGGCTGTGAGTGCCGCTGCCCCCCCAGTGTTCTGTTCCCGAGGCCCCAGGCAGCCCTGCCAAGCCGCTGCTCTCCCTACCTCCCCCGGCCCTCTGCCCGGGGCTGCCCGCAGGCCGGCAGGGATCCCGGGGCGGAGGTCAGGGCTGGTGAGTCAGAGACTTGGCAGGGCTGTGTGTATGTGTGCGTATATATGTGTGTGCATCTGTGTGTGCATGTGTGTATCTGTGTGTACGAGTGTTGTACACACACACCTGTGTGCACACATGTACGTGTTTACATTTGTGCACACATGTGTTGTACACATGTACATCTGTGTGCGTGTGTTTTTTACACATGTACATCTGTGCATGCGTGTGGGTGTGGGTGGTGTGCTGTGTTTGCATGTGCATGTGTGTGCACAAGAGTACACGTGTGTGGCCTGGTACACACATGTGTACCCATGTTTGTGTTCACGTGTGTCGGTGTGTGTGTGAGGGTTGGGAGGTGTGTGCATGTGCTCCTCCTGGGGGTCCCAGGAGCCCGCCCCCCGCTCCCAGGGTGCCTCTGGGTGATGGATGAGCTCTGGTGTTTCCCAGGCAGCATTCCAGCTTTCTGAAGTCACAGTTTCCATCTGCGGGCCCGCCCCTCCTCTGCTTGGCCCCTGTCCCTGTCCCCCGGGGCCTGCTCTCCAGCCTGGGGGTGCCCAGGGAACAGGGCTTCCTGGCCTCGGCCCCCCACGCCCAGCCCACTCTCTCCCAGTCCCTCGCGCAGGCCTCCCGAGGGCTCCCTGCTTGACAGGGTTAAGTAGCGAGCTGGCATTGCTGGGAAGAAACACAACCACTCCTGCGAGCTCTGTGGCCTCGGGTCACCCTGGAGTCCACTGATGAGATCTGGCAGCAGGCAGGCGGGGTGGGGGCACGGAGGAGGGCGGCCGCCTCAGAGAGAAGGGCCAGCAGCAGCCGCCAGCTCATGCCTGTGTTTTCTCGGGGCTCAGGGCTGGTATCTTCTGTATCTGGGGAGGTCACTTGAGCAGGTGGGGGGCCGAATGTGCCCCCATTTCCTCCCAGGGTGCTCTGTGGATGGCGGTATGGGGCTGGGCTCTGAGGATCCAGTGGTTCAGGGCAGGGGACACACGAACCACAGCATTGCTCTCTGGTGGGGCCCCTGGACCACCCCAAAAATGCAGTGAAAGGGGAGATTTCCCATCTCTTGTGCTAAGACTTTATGTCAGTTTCCTGCCCCGCTAGCTCCATGGCTGGTGGGCGCCCTCCCACCCCTCACCCACAATACGCCACTCCCCGCCCAGCTTTCTCACCACTGGGGACACAGGATGGTGGCCTGCAGGGACTGGAGACAGACAAGGTGGGCGGGGGGAAGGAAACTCTAGCTCCCAGCCACAGGCAAGGCTGGAGAGGGACTTCAAGCAGTGCCAGCCCTGCGGGCAGGTGCCCCGTGGGCATCCCACGTCTTCACTCGGGTCCCTCCTCTGGCCAGAGCACCCTCAGAGCGGAGATCACCAGCCAGCCCCTCTGATCCCTATGGGACCTCGGGCAGGTTCTGCATTTCCTGTGACAAGGAGGCAGTGGGGTCCTACCCCCGGGAGTTCAACGGGGCGATGGCTGGGAAGAGTCAGCCAGATTTAGGGCTGGCGGACCGTCGTAGGATAGTCAGGTGTCCCCTAGACTCCGTTTCCCTGGCTGTGAATTGAGCGGGGTCTGGGGGGGGCGGCGAGGTGCTGTAAGTCCCCTTTGCCCTTTTCCTGCTGTGATTTGAGGAGCTGGCGTGGAATCCTGGAGGTCCTTTCACCGTAGGGAGGGTGTGGTGTGTCACCTACTTCCTGCTGCTTCGGGCAGGTGGGGCAGGGCAGGCTGTGTCCCAGCCTGGAAGTGCAGAGGCGGCCCAGGGTCAGGCTGCTCTGCACACAAGGAGCATCAGATGGGGTCCCTGCTGGTCTAGCTCAGGGGTCTGACAGAAAGAGTCGTAGGGGCAGGGCACGCCTTGGCCCAGTGGCTCAGCCTCCCTGTGCCAGGACTTTGTCATCCGGGAAATGGGGCCACAGGGCTGGCAGTGACCGAAGAGCCCGGCATGCAGGTGCTTGCAGAGGGTCCCTGGGTGCAGAGTTGCCGCCTAGCTTCTGTGTTATCTGCCTACCCTCGAGCTGATGCCGGAAGCTTCCCCCGCCCTGCTCTAAGGTTTTTGCCCTGAAGCGTTTGTCTGGGGAGAGAAGATAGTTGAACCGCTCCCCACTTGCCTCCTCCCTCTGCCCCCCCCTGCAAATCCCAGGCTCCCCATGAGCCCGCCCTCCCTCTCTAAGCCGGCTCCCTCGCCTCCAGCCCCAGCAGCTTTTTCTCTTTCTCTTTTCTTATTTTATTTTATTTTTTTTCCATCTTGCCAGCAGAGCATCTCCCAGCCGGTCATTCCATTTCATTTCTGGTCTTGGGAGAGTGACATTTACATATTAATATTTTCCGAGGGAGCCCCGCTTGCGGAGCAAGTGTCTGCCTCGTGGCCTCACATAATGTGAGGGAGATAAAGCGCCCGGCTTCTCCATGAATAACGACAAATGAAAGCCGCGTGGCCGTGAAAGGCCTCGCGTCTGCCCTGTCAGCATGTGGTACATCGGCTCAACAACCGATCCCGCGCCCGCTGCCTCCCGGGGTTTATCTCCACTTACAGGGGACGTGCTCTTTGTGAGGGCCCGTCTCCCGCTCCGCCGCCCTGTCACTTCCCCGCCGCCATCCCCAGCCCGGTGCCAGGGCCCGGCTCCCGCTCGAGGGACCGCATCAGGTGCCTAGGAGCCGGGGCCAGTGGGTTATCTCTCTCCTGCAGCCCTGCCCACGGGGCCCCATGTCCCTGGCCGCCCGGACAGCTGCGCTTCCGCTCCATGATGACCCCGAGGTGCTCATGCAGCAGGGGGCTTTGGGAGCGCCCGGGGGCAGGGGCGGGGGCTGGCGGTGATCTCCCAGGGTGTGAGGGTCCAGGAGAGAGCGTGAGGGTCTCCAGGCAACAAGGATGCCCACGTGGATGGGGGGAGGCCGGCCACAGGAGAACGGCCGCGATACAGGGGCGCCACGGGGACTGCGCTGGGTGCGCGTCTGAATCATCTCGTTGGCTGAGCCAGGGATGTGACGTCAATGTTTTCCGCCAGCGGGGGCAGTGGAGGGGGAACAGGCATGGAGAGGGAAGTGGTTTGGCCAAGGCCACACAGCCGTGGAGAGCCCCAGGTGGCCACGTTCAGGGTCCAGCTCTGCCTCGAGCCAACTCCCCCCACTGTAGAACGGGGACAGGGCAGCTCTCCGGGGGAGGTTCAGAGTCGGTCTGGGGTCAGCATGCAGTGTGCAGCGCATGATCTCGGGTGTAAATCCAGCAGTTGGTGTGTGTTTAGGGCACATTGTCCTGAGTGCAAGACTTGCCCCTGGCTGCTTGAGTGGGGGACACCAAGGAAATGCCCGCCCTGCCCCCCAGCAGCCCAGAGGGTCTCTCTCACCCCATTCATCAGTCTGTTGGTCTTTCTGTCAGTCTTGGGCTGGGCAGAGAGATGTCTTCGCTTCGAGGCGGGTAGGGTCGGGGAGTGAGTCTGGGGTCTTCAGCCAGGCCTCCGAGACTAACAGCAGAAGCTGTTTGCAGCGGAAGCTCTGACCTTGGGGCCGCGCCTCTGCCCTGACCAGTGCCGGGAGGCCCCCCCACCCACTGACTGCAGCCCAGGGATGCTGCCCGAGGGCCCAGAGCAGGGCACAGGACGCCAGGCTCAGGCCTGGCAGCTGGTTCTCTGTCCAGAGTGAGACATCCAAGGCTCACCTTCAAGGATGAGGAACTGGACTTGCCCAAAGCGAGTCTGTGACACAGCCAGGATCGAGTCCCAGGCTTCCTGCCTCTGGGCCCAGCGCTGTCCTCCCTGTCCATCCTCCCCAGGCGCCGTGGCCCTCCCTCTTGCCTGTGCGGAAGCCCACCCAGGACTGGGCTGTGGGCATCAAGAAGCCTGAGTTCCCAGCCCAGCTTTACCTGCTACAAACTCTGGGCGTGTTTGGGACCAATGTGGACCTCGGTTTCTTCTTCTGTGCAGTCATGGCCCCCACACCCCCTTCCTCCTCCAGCGTCCTTCCCTTGCGTTGACGATATGTGTTTGCAGCCATCCTGTCCACAGCATCTGCGCGAGTGGGCTGCAGAGGGTTTCCAGCCCCACCCCTGCAGGAGGAGGGGACACCGGCCTTGAGGGCAGGAGGCCTGGCTGTGCACTGGAGTTGCCTGCCCGCCGGAGAGAGGCCAGCCTTTCCGTCTCAGTGTTCTGGCCCTGTAAAATCCGGAGCATGCTGGCGCTCAGCCCAGGGGGTCTTGAAGGGTTTCCACATACTGTTTTAAGATCCTCTGCTAATGAGGGCCCTGGCAGTGCCAAGTGTTCCCGTGTCTGTGTGTGCCAGCCAGAAACCGGGCACTGCTCACGGGAGCCGGTGGGTAACAGTGGCAGGGGTGCAGCCCCACGTCCACCTCCCCACAGGTGCCCGCCGGGGCCTCCTCCCAATTCTGGGAGCCCTCGTGGGCAGAGGGCACTGGGCAGGCAGGCTGGGCATGCCCTGCCCTCTCGAGCCTCCCTCTCCCCACCCGCAGCCAGGGCTCCCCGAGCCGCGTCCAGGACGGGGAACCTGCAAGGGTGGATGAGACAGTAGGCAGCCCCCACGCTGGTGGGGGGACCTTGAGCAGCAGCGCGTCCTCCCCTTCGCGGGCCCCGGGTGAACTGTGGGATCTGCCAGGAAGTGGCTCGTCCATTATCTCTCTCACCCACACCGTTAAGGGCAGCCACAAATGAGAATGCAGCAGGGCGACCCCCCACCAGAGGTCCCCCCAGACGTGCCCTCCTGTGCCCTTCACCACACCTGCCCGAGGGCCACGATCAGGAAGGCTCAGGGGGTCAACGGGTGTGAAAGGTTAGCATGGCCCGAGGCCCGGCACCCCGAGAGGGCAGCCCTCCTCTCCCCACGTGGCACCAGCTCCAGCCATCTTGCTTCCTGGGTCAGCAAGTCTCCCTCCCTGCAGGTCCTTGGGGCTCACTCCCCCTGAAGGGGCCCTGAAACTGTGCATCCTGGAGGGAGCAGTTCAGGCGTGAGTAGGGGTGTCCAGGAGCACTTGCTCAGGGTAGGCTCCGACCTGAGCCCCTTGCATGCACGTGTGTGAGATGACGTCACACTCACAGCAGGGCTCCTCCTACAGGTTTGTAAACTGAGGCATCAGCGGTGAGCTGGGTCGCCCAGGAGTACAAGGCCGCAGAGAAGGGAGGTGTGAACCCCGGAGTCTGTGTGTGTGCTGACTGTGTGTGGGGTGTGCTGGTGTGCGCGTATACATGAGTTTGTTAGGAGAGCATGACCTGGTGGCCACCCCACCTTCTAGCCTGGCTCCATCTTTGGCTCTTGTTGAAGTCCCGCCTCTGCCCTCTGAGTACTCTGGGAGGTGCTGGGTAAATATTTGTTGATTGACTGTCTGATGAAATCATCTCTAGATAGGGAGGAATTGGGAGGGAGGGCTCTCTGGGGACTGATTAAGGAGCCCAAGTCGGGGCTGGGGAAGGAAGTAGGGCTGGAAGACCCTAGGGGCTGCCTCCCACCGCCCCCCCCCCGCAAGACCCCCAGCCCTGGGGGTAGGGCTGACGCAATTCTAGGCAACAGAGCAAGGCATGGTGCCCCAGGGTCTTGGCTGCTTGCACCCCAGACCCTCCTGTGAGTCCCAGCTGTCACCCCTCAGGCTCCCTGGACATCGGGAGGTCAGAGAGTCCCAAAGGTCCCTTCTCGGCATTGTTCTAACCCCCGGGGGAAAGGCTTGCCCCCTGCTTACTCCACAGTTCTGGCTAATGGACAGGCCTCTGGGAGGAAGGGCTGGGTGTGAATGGGCCGAGGCAGCAGGGGGAGCGGTTGCGGGGGGTGGGGGGGGTTGCATCTGGCTGCAGAGGCGCCGCCTGTCCAAGGCCAGGGCTTTTGGGAGTGATGCTGAGTACCTGGGGTGGAGGCCTGCAAAAAGGGCTGGCTCCCCAAGGGGTGGAGTGCCCCCATTCCCCAGCCTCCCCAGCCATTGAACACCAGTGCTGGTGGCTGCCTGCCAGTGATCTGCCCTCTCCGGCTGGTGAGTAGGTGGGTTTGGTTGGCCATAGTAGGTGGGGGAGAGGGGCGTGGTTGGAGCTCCGGAGACCTGATCTGCCTGGTCACAGCTCCTGCTGGCTGTGTGGCTTAGGGTAAGGAACTCAGCCTCTCTGGGTCTCTGTTTGCTCATTTAGAAACAGGGGCTGCTTGTAAAATGCAGAACGAGATGGCCTGAATATAAAGATGCTTCTGGCCCATTGGAGGCTCTCAGCAATGCTGGCAGGGCCACCACTGTTGAGGGGGTTGACGGATGGGGGGCCCAGGAGGAGCCCGCCAAGGGTGCTTGAGACCACCCACGGGACACCTGTCAGAGACAACCTGAGGCCCGGGCATGAGGAGCCAGAGGTGGGTGTGCACCGTGGCGGGGCCGGAGGCCATGGTCTGGGGCGGACATCCAGCAAGACGAGTGGAACTGGGCCCCTCCAAGGGCTGGGAGGCATGTCTGTATCGCTGTGACCTGCTCACTTTCCTGGGCTGGGGAGCTGGGGGCCAGGCCTGTAATGGCGAGGGGGAGATGGCACCCGCTTCTCTGGGCTGGGGGGGTGGCCATGGGGGCGTCTGCTGGCCTCTTCACAGCCTGTGTGTGCAGGAGGTGGGCAGGGCGCCCACACCTCGGGGAGACCAGGGAGGCCAGCCCACACCTTGGGGCTGGTCCAGGGCGTGGGGGGCTTCGTCCAGGCACCTCTGGGCTCTCCCACCACCCCCTGGGGGCTGTGCAGGGGCCATGCAGGCTGCCGTTAGTGCATCCACAGCAGGATTAGAGCTAGTGAGTGGACCCCCCACCCCCTGATCAGCTCCCCTCTCCCAAACGAACAATTGCTCGCTCCCCTGGTGATCGGGACGTTGGCTGGGCAGCCGGCCCGGGAGGTTATGTCAGCGCCTGCTGGCTTTGCTTGTTTCACGGCCTTGCGGCCTCCCAGCCTCTGCTTGCAGCCCTGGCCCAGTGGGTGGGGCCTCATCCAGGCCGAGGGAACTGTTGGCAGCTCGATGTGCCGCCCCCCGCCCCGCACCTCCCCGACCCACTCGTCTGCAGCCTAGGCTGGTGCTGAGACCACCTTAGGAACACAGATGACCCCTCTGCCGAGATTTGCTCCCATCTCACATCCCCAGGCTCTCTCTGGCAGAGGCCCCAAAGGTGGTGGCAGAGTGGTAACCGGCCTGGCCCGGGGAAAGGACGGTTTTGCAGGTGAACCGAGGCCCAGCTGCCTGCCCGGTGGTCAGCAGGGTCCAAAGAGCTGCCAAGTGGGAGGAGGCCAAACCAACGCTGGGCTTTCTTATTCAGTGGGGGCAGGTGCCCCCTGTGATAGATCAGCAGGCTTTCCTTTGGAGATCTGGTCTTCAGGGTGGGGGGGCCACTGCCCATGTGCCTGGAGGTCAGTCTCAGCGGGAGCCCCAAGCCACTCCTCCAGGGGCACTGAGATGTGGGCTCTGCCTGCCCCCCCAGTGTCTGGTTTGCAGTGCCTTCTCCAGAGCGGCTGGCTGTGTGACTCCGGGCAAGCTATTTAACCTCCCTGGGCTTCATTTCTTCCCGTCAGGTGTGGGTCGGAGTAGTCGCCCCTGCACAGGGTTGCCGTGAGGCTGACATGCAGAGTACCTGGAAAGCACATTCTAACAGCGCCTGGGGGAACGCAGGCTGCGTGCCCCTTCAGCTCACCATAGACTGCGCGTTCCACGGGCCTACAACCCAGGGGCTGTCATGCGGTGGGAGGTGAGGACCCCCAGGCTCCCCTCTAGTCCCTGGCTCCAAGGCATAGATGGTCCAGACCAGGTAGGGTTGCCTTGAGACGGGCCAGAGCCACGCTGTGCCTGGGTCTCTCTCTTTCTGAGCCTGGCCTAGTGTCCCCGGCAGCAAGCGTGGAGACACTCAAGTACCTGCTGCATGTACTGAGCACCTACTGTGTGCCAGGGCCTGGTCTGGGCACTCCCCAGGGTCAGCCCGGGGATCCTTGTCCCGACCCCGTGAGAGAGGGGTGCCCTGGCAGCCTGACCCAGCTGGGCCCACCATGTCCCTTATCCCCCGCCCTCAGGGGGCTGCAGAAATGTAGGCCGTGTATCCCATGCTCAGATTTTGGGGAGACACACAGACACACACACACACGCTGCCCAGCCTGACCGGCCCCCTGTGGAGTGATGCAGGTGGCCAGAGCTGTGGGGTGGGACATGTGAGCGCTCCCAAGGAGAGAGGGGCAGTGAGTGGGGATGGAAGGAGGCCCCATGTTGGGGCAGGAGCCCCCCCCACCGTCAAGGGGTCAGGCCCAGGTAGGGGAAGGGCCTGCCAGCCCCGCCGCCCTCTGGCCGGGAGAGCAGAGCTCGAAGGCCCCTCTGTTCCCTTCTGATGATGGATAAAGATGTCCGCTCCCTCACACAGGCGACCAGAGCCAATAATTAGCTTTTAACCTGTCCCCGCCGTTAACGCGGAAAGGCCACCATTTGTTCCAGGGAGCTGCTAGTGTGTATAAAGAACCAAACATGGCCAATTTTGTTCAGGATGAATTAAGACTTGTAAATGTAGAATGAGTTCATCTATTTAATTAAGTAGCAGCAATATGGATGTTAAATTAAGTTCACAGCGGACGTGCCAAAACAGTGTTATAAAAATATTGCTGGCGGTGGGGGCAGGGATTTGGGGAGAGGGCACCCCCCACCCCCAGTGGCCGTCTCCCAGGTGAGCGGCGCCTCCCTGACCTGCTCTCGCCTCCTGTCTTCCCGGAGCAGCAGGCTTCCTGGTTGCAGCCAGGACCGTGTCTCTCGTGCTTCTTGAAGAGTTGTCTGCTCCCGCTGGCTTCCCCCGCCGCCCCGGCCCCCTGACTTGTGCCCACATGCAAGAGGCTCTCAGGCTGCCTGCCTTCTTGGCAGGGGGTTTTGGGGGAAGGCGTTGCCCTTGCCACGGGGGCGGGAAGCAGACAGGACCCAGTGAAGAGAGGTCTGCTCTGGGGAGGACCCTCCCAGGGAGGGCGGAGGGAGAACAAGCCAGAGAGAGGGGTGACGATGAGGGTGGTGTGCCCAGAGTGGGGGGCGGAGTTGGGGGGGGGGTACAGCCAGGCCTAATGACACCCAGCAGCAGCACTGGCATCTCAGAGCAGGGGGTCACTCGAGGCCGAGAGCACGCAGATCAGAAGGCAATTCTTTTCCTTCCACCCCCAAATCAAGCCTCCCCGAGGAGGGATTATGGCAACAATGCTGTTTTCCTGGGACCGTCAGCTGCCCTGGTTGGGGGGTGCTGGAGATCTTTGATTGACAGCAGTGGGCGGAATCTGGGGGACACGGCAGACTGTGTCCTGGAAGACAGACACGGAAGGCTAAGATGCCAACGTTGACACGCGTGGGAGCAATAGTGGAAGGAGGGGTTAGCTATAGTGGGGAGTATGGACAAAGTCAGGGAGGGTTTCCTAAAGTAGGGGATTTTCTCACTGGGTTTTAAAGGATGAATAGGTGTTTGCCTGGTAGATGGGGAGAAGGGCATTTTAGGAAAAGAAAAGAGCACGTGCGTAGACTTGTACTAAATTCACTGCAGGTAGTTCATCGCCGACGGAGAATCGGGGATATAGCTGGAGAGATGAGTAGGGATGTGAGCGGTCTCGAGCGTCGTTCTGAGCAGCTTCTGAGCGGGGTCCCTGAAGGAAGCGAGACATTCATCCATGCCCTGCTTTTCTCCCCTTGGCTCTCAGCACACTGTTAGTGAGCAACACAGTCACAGGTCCTGCCCTCATGGAGTTTACAGTCTGCTCAAGACCGTGGATAAGAAACAAACACAACAAGATAAATAGGCACAAGGTTTCGTGGTGACCAGCGATGTGGAGAAAATATAAGGGGGTCAGGGTGTTTTCCCTGGGGCGGCCAGGGAGGGCTTCTCTGATGCCCTTTAACAGAGCCTGGGGAAAAAAAAAAAAAAAACAGGTGACAGGCATGTCCCGTGTGCCGCAGGCGGTCCCGGTTTCTGCCTCTTGCCCCAGCGTGACTGCTACTGGAGCCCCTTCGTGGTCACATGGACGTCAGACCCAGGTTACAGTAAGGGCAGGGCAAAGTGCAAAGGCCCTGAGGCGGGAGAGGAAGCCCGAAGGCCAGCGAGAGGGGGAGAGTGGGGCAGAGGGCGGATCGCGCCGAGTCCCAGAGAGGGCCGCACCGGCGCGGCTTTCACTCAGAAGGAGGTGGGAGCCGCGGAGGGGTCTGTGCAGCGGCGCCCTCGGTGGGACAAGTGTCCTCGGCTGCTGTACCGAGAGCAGACTGCAGGGGGCGCGGCGGCCGCAGGAGAGTCGCAAGGAGGCGCTGCAGGAGCCCCCGGGTTGGGGCCAGGACCCGGTGGGAGGTGGTCTAGCTCCGGGTGCCTTTTGAAGGAGGAGCTGCCGTGTGGATCGTGCTAGGGGAAGTGAGAGGAAAGGGGGCAGGCTGTGGGCGAGTTTCCCGAGGGAGGTGGCGGGAGCCAGCAGGAGCAGGTGGAGAGGAGATCCTGCCGCGGGCAGAGCCTCCCCGCTGGGGCCTGTGCAAGACCTCGGGAACTTGGCCTGCAGCTGGGTTTCACTTGGTCCCCACACAGCTCTTCGTTTGTTTTTTTTTTTTTGAAATGTATTGCCAATATTTTAAAGCCGGGAGATTTAAAAAAAAAAAACAAAAACGGATTTTTAGGCTTTCTTTAAAAAGTCCGAAGCTCTGGCTCCACTGGGTCTCATTGCCTCCTGGCACCTGGCTGGGCCATTTGAGCTGCCCAGCCCACATCGCGAGAGACACGTGTCCGGTTTTCTCCAGGCACTGGTGTCCAGAGCCGCTAGACTTCTGCCCGCGACGCCCCTGAGCCCAGCTCCCTGTGCAGCGCATGACCTGCCCACATGTACCCGGCCTTCCAGCCCTGATGGGAACCAGCTCCCGAAGGTAGGAAATGGGAGGACCGAAAATCCCCATGGGTAGTGCCTGCCTCCCATCACCGGCCCCCCTCCCCCCGCCCGGCCCCCCAACTTCCAGCTCAGCTGTCTGCCTCGGCTCCTTGAAGCCTGTGGAACCATTTAAAAGGCTCCTAACGATATTGATCAATCTCTCTAAAATGGATTATCCCGTTTGCCTCCCAGCCTGACTGGATGCCCTGGGTAAGATCAGAGAGGAATTATGTGAGCCGGAGGCCGCGGGAGCAAGGGTGAGGATGTATCTCCTCCTGGTGATGCAATCTTATCAGAGCTGAACTCTGCTCTCCATCTGGGGATATAGGACACTTTGGGGCTGTCGGAAAGAAATAATAATCTTAACAATTTGCAGCCCGTGCCGTGCCACGCGGACTCAGCGGGGACGGTCGGTGGGAGCTGGGAGGCTGCGGTGAGGACCCCTTTGCTTGGAGCTGCTCCCTGGAGAAATCAAGCCCTGGCAGGAACCCCTTGGAGCCCCCGCCTTGGGTGGCACGCCTGCCACCCGCTCACAGCCCACATCTCCAGCCCAGGGGACAGGCGTGTTCATTAAAATTTGAAACACAAATGGAAAATTGCTACCTGAAGCCTCAGCGAGCAGCCAGCCTGTGGATCTGAGTTCCCGTTAATGGATGGAACACGAGGAAGCAATTACAGCTCCCACCCCGTGGTTCCTCTGGAGACAGTCAGGTCTAATGGGAGAAGAGGAGATCCAAACCCGTCTGAGTCCCCCATCCCAGGGCTGAGCCGCAGCACAGCCCCTGTGAGCTGTGGTGTTCTGGCTTCTTCCCCCCGACCCCCACGCCCCCATTGTCTGGAGGGCAGGAGCCACCCAGGGCCTGCTGGCTTTGTTATCCCAATTGACCTCCACGCGGTGATGCTGTGGGCACACACCTGCCTCTGGATGCATTTGGCTACCTAGATTCAGGACTTAGTGCAGGAGCTCTATCTGGGAGGTCATCCCAGGGGACACCAGGGGCACCAGAAGGAGCCCGATAGAGGGGGCTCTGTGTAGGCCCCTGGAGCTTGGCTTTGCTGGGGCCCCCGGAGAGATGGTGGGGAGTGCTCCTCCGCTGTCCCGCGGGCCTGGGGCAGAGAGCTCCAAGTGCCGCGTCACCCAGCGGGGGCTGCGTGAGGAGTGGGCGGCAGCAGCAGTGGGCGGTGGGCAGCCCTTGCACAGGGACTCCTGCTGAGAAAAGCCTGGCCGTCCAGGCAGGGTCCTCGGGCAGCTCTGCCAACAGAGCCCTCTGGATGGGCTCGGGCTCCCGGGGTCCCCAGGATCCCGGTGGCACCTTCTGCAGCGGGCTCCAGAAGCTGGGCCCCGCCTCCTTCCGCCCGGTGCTGCCCCCAGGCCCCCCCTCACCGCCCGCCTGCCCAGGGTCTGTGCGGGATGTCTTTTGTGTGTGCTGGTGTTTATTTGGTCAAGGGCTGGGTCAGGGACTTGGAGTCCAAGCCACTGTGAGGAAATGGGGGTGGGGGGCTCCCTTGTTTCCCCCCAGGACAACCGGATGGCCCTGGGTCCAGAGACAATAGGTCCAGGGAGGGGCCAGGTGCTGCGCCCGGGGGCAGGAAAAGGACGACTTAAAGATAAACACGGCCCCGCCCGGGCTTGAACTCAGGGCTGCAGAGAGGTGGCCCACGGAGCCTGAGGGGAGAAGGGGAGAAGCCGAGGGGGTGGTGGGCAGAGGCCTGAGGAGTCCAGAGAGAAAGTAACAGCCGGGAGCCTTGAGAGCTTGGTGTGCTCCAGGGCTTCTGGCTTGATTGTGATTCTCTGGACCGCCCCATGGGGAGCATCATTGTGCCCCTTAAATTCGGGGACACTGCAGCACAGGGAGGGTGCGTCCAAGGCCACAGTGGCTGAAGGATCCCCGCCCTCCTCTGGAAGCTGAGTTCAGCACCAACCACCACCCCCAACCCCCCACACCCACCATCTCAGGTCTGGGATCGCCCCCAGCTACGCCCCTGGGCAGAGGCTGAGCCCCCCGGGAGAGGTGGCACTCTGGACTCAAGAATTCTGGCACACCTGCCCAGTTTGCGGGGGTGGGGTGGGGCATCATATCTCTTCTTGAGAGAGAAGGGGCATGGCGCCTTGGTCTCAGGGCCACATCAACAGACAGCAGGGCCTTGAGATTGTCCCACGTGCCCCTAAACCACCCCCAGCTCATCCTCCTGCAGCCACTAGGCCTCACCCTCAGACTGCCTTGACCCCTGCTTTCTGGTGTGGGGCCCAGCAACCCTTCACTCAGGAAGAATTTTTTAACAGAGAGATTATTCATATAGAGTACCTAAAAATAACTTGTAAATAAATGTGTATTGAGATGAGAGTTTGAAGTTGTTTTTAACATTTAAAATCAGTTTTATTGAACTATTTTTGTTGTTGTTCAGTCGCTTGGTCATGTCCGACTCTTTACGACCCCATGGAATGGAGCACCCCTGTCTTCCCTGTCCATCATCAACTCCTGGAGCTTGCTCAAACTCATGTCCATTGAGTCAATGATGCCATCCCACCATCTCACCTCTGTTGTCCCCTTCTCCTCCTGCCCTCAGTCTTTCCCAGCATCAGAGTCTTTTCCAGTGAGTCGGCTGTTCTCATCAGGTGGCCAGAGTATTGGAGCTTCAGCTTCAGCATCAGTCCTTCCAATGAATATTCAGGGTTGATTTCCTTTAGGAGTGACTTGTTTGATCTCCTTGATGTCCAAGGGATTCGCAAGAGTCTTCTCCAGCAGTACAGTTCTGAGTGAGTGAAAGTCTCTCGGTCATGTCCGACTCTTTGCCACCCCAGTCCATGGAATTCTCTAGGCCGGAATACTAGAGTGGGTAGCCTTCCCTTCTCCAGGGGATCTTCCCAACCCAGGAACAGTTCTAAGGCATTGATTCTTTGGCGCGCAACCTTTTTTATTGTCTCACATCCGTACGTGACTGAGTATTGGAAAAACCATAGCTTTGACTGTACCAAACTGTATAGGCAAAGTAATGTCTCTGTTTTTTAATACACTGTCTAGGTTTGTTGTTGCTTGTCTCCCAAGGAGCAAGCGCCTTTTAATTTCATGGCCACGGTCACCGTCTGCAGTGATTTTGGAGCCCAAGAAGATAAAATCTGTCACTCTTACCACTGTTTCCCCATCTATTTGCCATGAAGTGATGGGACTGGATGCCATGATCTTCATGTTTTGAATGTTGAGTTTTAAGCCAGCTTTTTCACTCTCCTCTTCCACCTTCATCAAGAGGCTCTTTAATTTCCTCTTTACTTTTGCCATATGGATGGTGTCATCTGCATATCTGAGGTTACTGATATTTCTTCCCACAATCTTGATTCTAGCTTATTGAGATATCTTGTGTTTAGTTGCTCAGTCGTGTCCAACTCTGTGACCCCATGGACTGTAGCCTGCCAGGCTCCTCTGTACGTGGGGCTTCTCCAGGCAAGGATACTAGAGTGGGTTGCCATGCCCTCCTCCACGAGATCTTCCCGACCCAGGGATTGAACCCCAGTAGGGAAGCCTTATTGAGGTATAGTTTGTGTTTAATAAAATGCAGCCATTTAAAGAGTTTTGTTCCTTCGCCGTTGACACATCTGTGCACGTCTGTGTAACCAGCGGCTCCGACCAGGTGTAGAAATTGCCATCACTCCAGAAAGTTCCTTCCCAGGTGTGCCTGTCCAGTCCACTCTCTATCCCAGCCCCTGCTCTGGGTTCTATTACTGGAGGTTAGACTTTCTTCTCCTTCTTTTCAAATTGTGGTAAAATACACAAAACATAAGCTTTAGCGTCTCACCCGTTTTCAAATATTCAGATCTGTGGCATGAAGTACATGTCCAGTGTTACACGCGCATCACCACGGTCCATCTTCCGAAACTGACACTGTCCGCGTTAGTCCCCTGACCCCCCCACCCCTCCCCCAGCCCTCTGCCTTCTGTGTGTATGACCGCGACTCCTGCAGGGTTCCCGTCAGTGGACTCATGCAGGAGCTGTCCTTCTGGGACGGGCTTCTCTCTCTTAGCACAATGTCAAGGTCATCCATGTTGTCACAGCTGTCAGTGCTTGGATCCTTTTTAAGGCTGAATAATATTCCCGTGTGTGTGTGTGTGTGTGTGTGTGTGTATCACGTTTGTTTATGTGTTCAGCTCTCGGGGACCCTTGAGTTGCACCCACGTTTGGGCTGTGGTGGACAGTGCCTTGCACACGGGTGTACCAGCGTCCGCACACCTCGGCCCTTCTTACACGTCCTCAGGGAAGCGCTGTGTAAGTGGAGCTGTGTGTGCCCGAGGTGTTCGGCAGCCTGGCTGCCTCCACCCTGCATTGTCTGTGACACTCATCAGGTTGCTGAGCCGTGTTCCTTTGTGTGAGTCAGCGCAGTTGTCCATCCGCCCTCCTGCTGATGGACAGACACCCCAGGGGGCTGTTCTGGATGTGGAGTGAGGGCCTGGGGAGCCAGGTGTGCGTGGCGCAGCGCCAGCTCCTTGCCGGCTGGCGGGACAGGCCTCGGGCTTCTGCAAGCAGGCCACAGCGCCCAGAGCAGTGCCCTGGACCAGGCTTCTCCCTGATGCAACTGTAACTGAGACCGGCCCCTGACCCGAGGGGCTCCGGGCAAGGAGACGAGGAAAAGAGACTGCCTTGAGATGCAGGGGTGGGGGAGTCGCAAGCAAGTCTTGCCCTCTGAGCTGCTGGCTGGCTCCTCACTTCCTGCTTGACGGTGCCAAGATTATAAACCAGCCAGCGAGCCAGTCCTGCAAACAGGCTTCCTCGCGGAGGCCCACCAGCTGTCAGGCCTGGCTCTCCGCCCGGCGCACCCCTTCCAGGCTGCCATCTTGGCCTCCTGGAGTCACTGCCAGGTGTCCTGGGAGCTGGGCTTCTCCCGAATGGGGAGCCCGACCCTCCCAGCTTCCTCCTGCCCTCCTGGGGACGAGGGGTGGAGTCACTGGGGTTACCACCAGAAACCCCGGGCGGTCCCTCCGTTACTGGGGAGGCTTTTCCAGGCCACCAAGGGTAGCAGCAGAGGGTAAAGGCTGGCCTCCTTATCAGGGCTCCCTGGAGGGAGGGACAAAAAAACAAAGCCACCGCAGCCTCTGGGCGTGACAGCTGCTGATAAGAGGAAGGCCGGCTGGGTGGTTTGTGGTGACACCCAGTGAAAGCAGAAGTGGGTGGGACCCCCACCCTCATCTGGAGCTGCATGTGGTCAAGACCCCAGCCCCAAACCCAGGGACCGAGAAGCCAAAACAAAACAGCCCCTGGCCCAGCGCCCCGGGGATCCACTTTTTCACCCCCTCCCTTGATGTTGCTGGAAACTCAAGCGCAAGGACAGGGCCAGGAGGATCAGTTTCCCAAGTTCCTTCAGACGGTGGGCCTCCAGGGCCTCTGCCTCTGCCTCCTGGCCTGCGCTCATGGGGCACCTGCTGTATACTAGGCAGGCCTTGGGTGTTTGTGTGCTGCTGGAGATGGCAGAGGCTGGCATCTCAGGACAGAGGTAGCTGGAGAGGGCCACAAGCATGCAGGCCCCGAGGGCCCCGAGAAGGGGACGCAGCGGGGAACGTGGAGGGGACATGTAAGGGGAAGCGTCCCAAACAGGGAGGCCGGCAACTGCCTGGGGATTAGGAGAACTGGCCAGGTCACCGGCCAAGCTTCTGTGGGTTTGGCCAAAGGCCAGGACGCTCTGAGTTCTCCACAGGGCCCCGCGGGCTTGTTTCCTTTAGGGAAGTGGGCTGATGCTCAGGCTGAGATGAAGACTCCTTCAGAAAGGGGAAGCAGAACCCGTTCGGTGAACTTACGGTGAAGCTGGCTCCAAGGGTGGGAAGAGGCGAGGGCCCTTCCTGAAGCCTCCTCCATTCCCACAGTGTCTGCCACTTGGCAAGCACATATGCTCTGGCGGTCCCTGCCCAACCTTGGGTGGGGACATTAATCACATCTCAGAGATAACAGGGTGCGTGGGGTGGGGGCTGGGTGTTCCACACTTGCATCCATACTCAGTGGTGCGAGGAGCCGGACGTGGAGAGAAGTCAGGGGCCATGAGTGACAGGTGGGTGCAGACCCAGGCCACCTGGCCCCTGGACTCCCACCCCCGCCCCAGGAGGCTCCTCCCTGGCCCAGAATGGCTATCCCTCCCCTGTTTCCTGCATTCAAGACACGATCCAACCCAACCAAGCAGGGGCTGGGGGGACAGGTGGGGGCTCTGGGGCCTCCAGGGAGAAGCAGGCGTGACTGACGCGGCTGCCTGTCAGACTCTCGATACTGGTCACGATCAGGAAGGCTCCAGAAACTCCCAGACCTGGTGCGGTAGGGGTGGTGAGGCAAGGACTACACTGTGCCTGGGGCACACACTCTCAGAGTTTGGAGAAGCGGGAGACCACGGGACCCGAAGCAGCCAGTGTGCCCCCACACCATCCGCAGGGCCCATCCCAGCAGGCGGGGCGAGAAGAGGGCTGTCCTGGGAAATCCCTTAAAGCCGAGGTGGAGTAGGGGACAAAGAGGGGATGAAACTCCAACCTGCTCTTCAGGGGGTCCAGCAGCAGCTGCGGGCGGTGTTTGCTGCAAAGGAGCCGGGGCCTGAAACAGGGCCGCGGGCTCTCTGTGTGCTGCGGTGGTCCCTGCTCCCACTGTCCCCATGACGACAGATCATCGAGGCCTGGCCGTTGTGAAGAACAGCGATCTCGATTGGGATTTTCACAGGCATCGGCCGAGAGGGTTGAAGGGCAGGAGAGGGTCAGAGGCACAGGGCTCGCTCCTAGGAGCTCAGTGATTCTTGGCGCCAAGTCAAGCTTTACAAATCAAAAGCTAAATGAGGAGACACCGGCCACATTGGCCTGTGGTCTCCTCTGCTGCCCGGGGCTGCAGATTTGGGAGAGGGCTGAGGCCAGGGACGCCTTCTGACTCCAGCTCACATGGGGAGGGACACTGTCCCCTGCCCGGAAGCCTCCACAGTACATTCCCTACCTGGTCTCCAGCCCAAACCTCCTTCCGAGGCAGCGCCCTAGGTTGCTTTGTATCCAACCTGGGCATCGTTCATTCATTCACTTATTCAGAACTGAGTCCCAAGCCCCAGCCACCACACCAGGCATCGCTGAAGTGGTGGTGGGATGCCAGATCCGAGTCCCGTAAAAAAAAAGACGGAACAAGATGCCAGAAATGTCAGGTGTGAGTCAAGGGGTGAAGCGCTGCAGAAACCCCACAGTCGAGTGAGAGCCCGGGGCGACTGGGGAGGGTGGTGTGCAGCCAGGATGGGCCTTCCTGAGAAGGAGATATTTGAAGGGGGCAGGGAAGCTATGTGTCTGGCTGGGGGAGGAGAGCTCCAGGCAGCCGGCACAACCAGTGCAAAGGCCCCGAGGCAGGAAGAGTCCAGGCTGGCCAGCGTGGCTGGAGCAGAGGTGAGGCGAAGGCGCAGCCCCGCCCCAGTCTTGCAGGGACTCTGGAACAGAGTCCAGGCATAAGCCCACTTCTTCTTGGAGTGGAATTTCCCAGTGGTCACCTGCCTGCCTCCCAGACCTCTCATCTCCTTTAACCATAGCTGCAAGGGGAGGCGAGAAGGCATGCTGGCCATTCTGAACCATTGCTGGTCCACCCCAAAGCCACCTGTCGCCACCCGGCTGGCCCATCAGCAATGGGTTTTTAATTATCTAAATATTGCCTTTGCCCTTTGCTTCCAGCCGGGACTGCTGAGCTCTGCAAAAGGCAAATGGCTTTCAGTGGCACTGCTGGGGGAGCGGGAAGCTTTGCTCCCTCGCCTGATTACAGCGACTGTAATCTGCTAGGTTTTATTGTCGAGAAGCAATCCAGCAGCGTGGCAGGGAGCGAAGAAGTGTGCAGCAGGGCTGGCACTGACGGTGAGGCCTGAGATACTGAATTACCCACCACCACCAACAGCCATTTCCCGCCCCCCCCCCCGCCCCCGGCAGGCCTCAGCCCTGGCCACAAGTGTCCTTCCTTTGTCTTGAACCGTAGCCGGCGTCCAGTTTGTGGCTGCGGAGGCTGGGCCAGGGCCTGGGTGTCGTCCACCGAAGGCCTCAAGCAAGCTGGCCTTGGGAAGCAGACAGATGATTTGATTTTGGACTTCACCACTCTTCCGGGGCCCAGGGAAGAGGCGGTGGGCGGAGAGCAGGTGTGCCTGCCTTCAGGGAAGAGGTCGTGTGCCAGGCCAGGCCAGCTTGTGGAAGAGGGCAAAGGAGGCCAGCCCCATGCTGGCGTCCCCTGGTGGAGGGATTCCAGTCTCCTTCAGTCCCTTCCCTGGCTCCTGCCTCTCTCTCGCCCTGAGGACCGGCTGGAGACCCCTCCCCACCCCGACAACCCTCCTCCAGCTCCCAAGCCTGCCCTCACCCCCACCAGCATCCCTTGCCTGGAGTGGTCTGGAGCCTCCCGTGATGGATGGATGGAGGCCTTCTGCTGGGCTCCGCCATCTTGGCCCAAATGGCATCCAGGCCCCAGGCTGGGCACTGGCCCCACAGGGCCGTGGCTCTCCTGCCCCTTTCCTCTCCCAGCCTTGCCCACTCCTGTAAGTGGCTTAATTAAGGAGCTGTGCGGTTTATTTATGTATGGACCTAGCCTAATTGGCGTGTTTGTCTTTTCTCATTATTCCCAGCTGGACAAAGCCGTTTGAACAACAAATGGAAAGAGGCTGGATCTCTCCAACACAGTGTCTATTTTTGAAAGGCTGCTCGGTGCCCCCGCTATTAGCTGCGTGCACATGTTTGCCGGCTCCAGCCACATGCCCGTAAGCACTTAATTGTGGGTGCAGTTAGTCAAGGCGGGCGGCTCTCTGCAGATTTCAGGGGTGAGGGAACCTAATTACACCTGCAATTGAGTGCTTTAGCGGGGACAAAAGATGCCTGTTCAGCTAATTGCAGGCACCAAAATTGCCCCCACAGAAAGATTCCCTGGTAGATGCTTTGAGAGCCAAGGCCAGGAATTGTAATAAAGAACGGATAACTCGAAATTATAGCGGTGGGGGCTTGCTTGTTTTGGCCTAAAAGATTCAGTTTTTTTTGCAGCAGCCATTACACCTCTGGGTTGTTGTTTTTCCGCTGTGGAGGCCGCTCTGTGGCTGAGTTTGTTTTTTTTTCATGCGCGCCTACCTTCACACAGAGAAATGTCAGAGTGGAGGGAAAGTGAGGATTAATCACCTCCTCTCGCCTATTTGCTCACTGACTAGAGTGATTCACCAGGTTTACCTGGAAGAGGCAGATGCCCCCACGCTCGCCTCCCTGCAGGTCTTGCTACTGAACTCCTGCTGGGGGGCAGGCATGGTTCCCAGGAGGTAGTGACATGCAGGGAGCATCCTTGCCCTCGTTCAGGGCTGCGTCCTGGCGCGATGTTAGGCTGTGGTGCCTCCCTTGTTTCGGTTTCCAGTCCTCTGCGCATCCCTCCAGGCCTGTCTCCTCTTTCTTGATCGGAGCCGGCAGAGCCGTCTAGGCTGTGAAAATCCCAGCCCTCTGGAGTCACTGCAGATCTGCTTCTGTCAGCCGTTGGAGCCACTGACTCTCAACCAGGAAGAGTGTACTTCCTGGGTGCCTGGTTATCTTTCACAATGTGCAGGTCATTATATTTTTTAAAATATATATTAAAAAATATTTTTAAATTATATATATTTTTTAAAATTGGCAGGTATAGGTTGAAGGGACTATCCTTCAGGAGGATGTGTATTTGTTTCTGGCAGGTGCTTAAGAGACATGACCTCTTTGGCACCTTCTTAATCCAGTCCAGGACTTAACGTTCCCAGGGCAGCACCTGACTTCAGCCTGGCTGTGCTTCTGCACAAGGGTTGGCAGGCACCCCCTTCACTCTCAGGCTGAGTGGGTCGTACTCCAGTGCATGCATGCTAAGTCACATGACTCTTTGCGACCCCATGGACTGTAGCCCACCAGGCTCCTCTGTCCATAGGGTCCTCCAGGCAAGAATACTGGAGTGGGTTGCCATGCCTTCCTTCAGGGGATCTTCCCGACTCAGGGATTGAACCCACGTCTCTTATGTCTCCTGCATTGGCAGGCGGGTTCTTTACCACTAGTGCCAGCTGGGACCCTGGCTTAGGCCCCCAACTCGTCCAGAGAACCCAGGCTTTGCATTCAGTCCCCCTTGACCTTCAAGGCCATAAAGACCGAAGTGCAGGTTTCACAGGATCCGTACATGCCCCTGGGGCCAGCAGGGCGTCTGTGCCAGGTCAGCTCTGGGGACTCCAGTTTCCCTGTCCCTTTTGGCCCAGTGCCCTTGAGAAGCTGGAGGGATATTTTTATCTGGCTCCTTGGGTTGATTTTATTGGCCATTATGAGAAACAGGAAGTCCAGGCCACTTCTCCACGCAGGGGGATGGGGGGAGCAGTGGACGTGCCGGGGACAGAGGACAGGAGTGAAGTCTGTGCTCCGCCTGGGGTGGCTTGGAGCGGCTGGCGCTGTGTCCAGAGCAGTCAGGGCAGCAGCAGGCGGCCAAGCGCAGCCGCCGGCTGAGAGCGGAGGGCCTGGGCAGTGGGAGGAGGCCACAGGGCAGGCCCATCGGGACACCTGGCTGCCACTCAGCCATCCTGGCCTGACCAGGCCCTCAGGTTAGCCACCTGGGCTCGGCTCTTGAGCTTGGCTGGGCTACGTCTCCCCCCGAGCCCCCTGCTCTCTGCCTGGCTTCAGATGCCTTCGGTCATAGGCCACTCGGTGGACGCGGCAGGGCCACGGGCCTGGCCAGAGGGTCTGTGTCCCATGTCTCTGGCGGCAGAGTGGGCCTGAGACCCGTTTCTTTAGAGACCAGGCCTCCCTGGACAGTGATGGGCATCCTCAGGACAGAGCCTTGGGGTGTCCTATGTGACGAGTCGGGACACGGACATTCGATACGCATGGACTCCGCCGAGGTGACGCCCCTGCTGCCCTGCCTGTCACCCTTGTGCCCTTGGGGCGACCCTGCCATCTCCAGCTCAGTTTCCCCATCTGTGAGGGGGGTCAGCACTTCTCACTCCCCAGCGCTGAGGAGGAGCTGAACCAGCAGGAAAGATGAGTCAGCGCCACCTTAGTTGTGAAGTCTGGGGCCGTGCCGTCAAGATGCACGTCTCTCCCTCCAGCTGAAGAAGGCGTTATACCAGGCGCAGGGCCCGGGGAGCTCCGAGTTTGACCAGGGCATCAGCTAGTCCTGCAGGGAGGAACGGAAGAGACAGCTCTGTGTGTGCCTGTATGTATGTGTGTTTGTGTCTGAGATTTTTTCAAGTCAGGGCTGGGATACGGGGAGGGTGTGAACCCGCACTCAATCAGCAGGCGAAGGAGGAAAAGCAAGCTGCATGGGGCAGCTTTCTCTTTGGAAACCTGTTCTGTTTCTTAAATGTCAGAGTGAGCAGATGGTGCGTCTGAGTTTTATTAATCATGGGCTTGCAGAGCTGGAAGGCCTGGGGGATCACTTAGTCCGAGGAGGAGACTGACGGCCAGAGAAGGCCACAGCCGTCCTATACCTACCACGGGGGTAGAGCTACACTCGGACCCGGTAGCCTCTCCCGAACCCACGTGGCTCCCACTCTATGGGATGAAACAGGTGTAATGCTCCCCGCCCCATACACCAGGAACAGTCACCCTGCCTCCCAGCACAAAGCTGAAGCAGAGCTGCTTCTGGGATCATCCACCCCCACAAACAACCGGAAATCCTGTCTTTGAGACACATGGGTCAGGATTGTGGTCACCAACTGAGAATGTCCTGGCCTCGGTGCTCTGTTTAGCGTAGCCCAAGCTGGTGACTGCCAGGTGCTGTCAGGAGGGTGATCCTGTGGAGTCCGGGGGCTGGCCGCTCAGCGCCTGGGTTGTTGGCGGTTCTGCTGGACCGTGCTCTGTATCACGGTTCATCCGAGCCACACAACTTCTTCCGAGCCCAGCTCTTGACTGATGCTGTTTCCTCCCCCTCTGCAGCTGTTGAAACGGACTGGGCACCCGGAAGTTCACCTCCTCACATGATGTTATGAAATTGAAACCACAGTTTAAACCCAAGTGGGCAGAATGGCTCTTTTGCCCTGCCTTTCCCAAATACATGCTTCAGCTGTTCCAGTTAGCCATGAGATGGCTCCCGCTGGGGCCACAGTCTCAGTTCTGATGATAGTAGAGGTGGTGCTAAATCGTACTAGAGTGTAAATGACTGATCACAGGTACCTTTTATTTCAGGGCAGGATTTGATTAAGTCAGAGAGAAAGAGGACTGTGGAGAAAAGGCCACAAGGCTCCAGGGTTGCCCACCTGACATTTTGGCTACTCTCTCCTTTTCTCTGTTTGAACACTGTGACATCACTGGATTTCTTTCCTTATGACCCTGTTTCCTGAATCCCAAGCTCATCTTTACTTTGGAACCATTGGTTCTATGCAGGCTCAGCGAATCATGTCAGCTGAAAGACCACAGCACCCCCATTCAGGCCCTCTGATTTTGTGTGCTAAAACTGGGGCCAAGAAGGGGGCACTCATTTGCCCTAGGCCAGTGGTAGTGCTAATTCTAAAAATCAGGTCACTCAG
Organism: Bos grunniens; assembly: GCF_055505025.1. Classification (NCBI taxonomy): domain Eukaryota; kingdom Metazoa; phylum Chordata; class Mammalia; order Artiodactyla; family Bovidae; genus Bos; species Bos grunniens. The sequence goes on from NC_141182.1 coordinate 11,673,719, forward strand.
AGCCATGGCTGGATCCTTTTTTTTTTTTTTTGGCCATGCTATGCAGTTTTCAAGATCTTAGTTCCCTGACAAGAGATTGAACCTGGGCGCCCAGCAGTGGGAGCCCGTGAACAACCAGGGAATTCCTGGTTTATACTACATGAACGACTCTCAGTCAGGGCAACTTTCGTACCCACCAGGGGTGTGTGTTTGTGCAGATCTGGCCACTTCTGAGGACGTTTTCATCGTCACAACCAGGGTGTGCCATTGGCATCCAGGGGGATGCTGCTGAACAGCCTACAGTGCACAGGGTGGCCCCACAAGAAGGATGATCTGGCCCCAAATCTCAGTCATGTCACATCCGTGCTTTGAAAACGGGCCAACAGAAGAGCCGTTCTCTAGGGAGACGTTGGGGGCAAGTCAGGAGTCCCCTGAGTTCAAGCGTGACCCACTGGAGGATAAAGAAAGGACAGCTCAGGTCTTGGGGGACACAGTAGAGAGACTGTGGGCAGGGGAGGTGCTGCAAAGGGAAAGGAAGTGGCAGGGCCCCCCCATACACACACCGGAGGCGGGGGGTTTTTGCAAGGTATAGGCAGAAAAGAATAAAAGAGGGGCCAAGGTTCCCCCCTAGAGCTGTGCCCAGCGTGAGGAGGAGCAGGCACAAAGCTGCCTCTTAAGAACCACATCGTGTCGGCCAGAGGGCTACATCGACCCGCAGCAGTCAGGCCCAGGGGTAGACAGGCAGATCCATGTGTCATCCGGAGACGGGTAATTACGTCCCGGCGGTGACTCCCTGCCCGGCAGACGCCAGCAGCAGGCAGCGGGAAGGGCTGTTCACAAATGCCTTTTTCCCTCGAACAGGCTCTCGCCTGGTCCCTGGTGGGCAGACACCGGTGGGGAGAAGAAAGCCTTGTCAGCCTGCCCCCGGGCAGCTGAGCGGCACGGCGCCCGGAGCAGGATCTGAGCAGACAGTAACATGGCTGTCGCCCTGTCCACAGAAGGGGCCACCAGGCCTGACCCCCGCGTGTTCCCTCCTCCCCGCCACCCCACCTTGGAGACCTTCCTCCCTGCTTTTCGACAGCCACTTGCCAGCCCTGGGCTTGCTGGCTGTGCACAGAGTTGGACATTGACAACCAGAGCTGTCTGAGACTAATGACAGACCACCTCCAGAAGAGGCCCGTCTATAGCCTGGGGCAGGGGGCACACGGGGACAGGTGAGGGTCGCCCCTCAGAGGGGAGCTGTTTGGCCCCCGCAGCCCCAGACGCAGCGTCTGTCTGATTTCTCTGGCACCTCCGTTCGGCCCGTGGGGAGGAAGCACTTTGGCGCCATCACATCCCAGCACGGCAGACGTCTTGTAAAGAGCTCCCAAAGCCGAGCTTGCCCGGCAGCCCCAGCCTGAAGGTCAGGTGCACAGTTCTGTGTGTAGACAGTCTCAGGCAGCGTTATCCTGTTTGTCTGCTTGCTTGACTTTTCATTAAAAGGGGGGATTTAAGCCCCTTTGCCAGATCCTGCTAAAGAAAGTTGAGGGGGATGCCAGAGACAGCAGTTGAACATACAGGATCTGGGTTTGAAGCAGATTTTCCTCTTACTGGCTGTGTGACCTTGGGCAGGACATTTCTCTGGACCTCAGTTTGTTCATCTGAAAAATAGGGGCAATGATAGATTTACTTTTACTGTGAGGATGACGTGAGAGAACGCATTTAAAACATCCAGTGCAGTGCTGGTCATCAAGTAAATACCCATAAAGGAGACGTGCATGCTGCTGCTGCTGCTGCTGTCGCTTCAGTCGTGTCCGACTCTGTGCGACCCCATAGACGGCAGCCCACCAGGCTCCCCCGTCCCTGGGATTCTCCAGGCAAGAACACTGGAGTGGGGTGCCATTGCCTTCTTGATTTTGAGTTATTTTGTACGTGTTTATCTCTAACCTTAGCTGCTCTAACGAAGAGGCGCTGAGAGCTAAGTGGCGCCTCGCATCATGGCCTCTATACACACTCCCTAGTAGAAGTTCCACAGTAGAAATTTCTTCATCATGTGCCAACATAACGTATAATTGGTGCAGGCGGTGGAGAGGGGGGAGGCTGGGACCTCCGCCTCCACAACATTTAGGGGTGTGATGGAGGCGCCTTGTCTTCTGTCTCCTGGGAGCTGGCGTCTGGTGAGCAGACCCAGAAGGGGAGCACAGAGGCTCTTCTGTGCTGGGCCTGGAGGTGGGGAGTCAGTACTTCCACCACATTCTCTTTGCCAGAGTGGTCACCTGACCCATACATCTGCATGGCAGGCTGAGAGATGTAGGCTGGGTATGAGCCCAAGAGCAAAGGGAAGCGGGTTTGGTGAAAAACCAGGCGCCAGGCTCCCTGTTGTTCGTTGCTGTTGTTACCCCGAGCCTCGTGGGGCCAGCCAGGATGCTCGAGGCCGGCAGAGCCCTCAGTTTACAGGCTGATCGGGCAAGGCTGGCCAGCTGACCACTTCCCGGGCAGATAGCCATCCTCGACGATCTCCAGCAGGCCAGGCTGCTGCCCAAACACCAGCCGACAAATGTGTGTCGCCGGTGCGGGAGAGGCAGGAGGGCAGGCAGGTCACCGAGAAGGCCCCCAGCCAGCAGGGGCTGAACTTCGCTTTCACGGAGCACAGGCGGCCGGAGCGCACACCTGCCCACGGGCCCTAGACATTTTATCTTCCTCCCAGCCCTTGCTGCAGGCCTGCAGGAGAGGGTGACCTAGCTGGCCCGAGGCCTGCAGTGTCCAGCGTTGGACACGGCCCAGGGCCTCCCCTGCTTGGCAGGACAAGAGTGCATTCCATTTTCACAGAAGTGACAAGATGTGTGAGTTTCCTGTGGCTTCTGTAACAAAGTACCCCAAACTGGGTGGCTCGAAACCTCAGAGGTGTTATCACCCAGTTCCAGAGGCCAGAAATCTGAAACCGAAGTGTCAGGAGGGCCACTGCGCTCCCTATATGCTCTCAGGGAGGGCCCCTCCTGCCTCTTCCAGCTCCTGGGGCTCCAGCCATTTCTCAGCCTGTGGCTGCATCCCTCCAGCCTCTGCCACTGTCTTCAAGGAGCCTCTTGTGTGTGTCTTCTCTCATGTCTGCTTGTCTTTCTGGGTACTGGCTGTTGGGTTTAGGGCCAGCCCTGATGATTCAGAATGATCTCAACTCAGGATCCTGAGCTGAATGACACCCGAACAGACTCCTTTTTCAATGAAGGTCAGATTCATGGTTGCAAGTGGACATATATTTTGGCAGGACACCGTTGAGCCCATCACACAGGGCCCGTGGAGAAGGCCGTGGGGGACCCGGTTAGACCCCTAAGAGGGGATGGCACTCCGTGGGTGGGGAGCCTGGAGTCATGGGAAAGCAAAAGTAAGCGTGCCAGGCCGAGATGGAAGCAAAATCTGGGTTTGCAGACGTGACCTTGACGGGCTGGAAGTTCTCGTTTTCTCTTCTAGCCTCGGCCTTGCTTCTCTTGAGACTGAACTTTCACACTTGTTCACTCACCTAAGGAACAAACTGGACGGAGGGAGAAAGCGGGTGTGTCTATACCCTGGGTACCCTTGGGTGAGTGACTTCACCTCTTGGGGCCTCAGTGTGCTCATGTACAGATTGGGGTGATGGTCACTGTGGGTCAGGGCAGTCCTGGGTGTCCTGAGGCCCGTCTGTGGTTAACTGCTATTACTCAAAACACAGTAATTTCCAGCTCTCTTTATGGAGTCCTTACTCTGTGCCAGGCACCTGAGTGGTTACCAGCTGCGTCTTCCTAGATTGCAAGCGCTGATTTCATCCCATTTTCCAGGTGAGGCAACAGAGGCTCAAAGGGTGACATCACTGCCTGAGGGCACATGGTGGGTGGGGCCCAGCTGGAATCGGAACTCTGGTCTAACTCCAAGGTTATGGACGTGGACTCTGGAACCAGCTCAGCCTCAAACCCCAGCTCTGCCACTTCCTGGCTGTGTGTCCTTTGAGGAGACACTTGACCTCTCTAGGCCTCATCTAGAAAATGGAACTCTTAAGGGTGACCTTGAACACGGTTGTCATGAGGATCCAATGAATTATCCGTGAAAAGCGCTTAGAACAGCAACTGACACTTACCAAGTGCTCAGGAAATATCAGCTGGCGTGATTATTCCAGGGAGGGAATTGGGGGGAGGGGGCAGACCAGAGGGCATTTCAGGTGAGCACCATGGCCTTCTCTCGCCTCCCTTCCCTGGAGTCCCTGGGGAGCAGTGCCCCTCCAGAAGGTGAGGTCACAGCCTGGCCTGGGCAGCCACCAGAGTGCCAATGGGCACACAGAGGCCGTGAGCCCTGCGGCCGGGAGCCGGACATCCCACCAGCTGTGGCGCGCCCCAGACCCCTCTGCGGCCTCACTGTTCTCAGCATGTGCTGGGAGCTATCTTTACCACATTCAGCTGATGCTCTTGGCCAGTGAGACTGTCTCTGTTCTGTGGCAGCTGCCACCCTGCTAGAGGGAGTCTGGGGTCCCTCCGTTTGAAGGTGCAGCAGGGGAGAGTGGTAAGGAGGGCACCCTCGAGTCTTTGGTGGCCGGAAGGAGGCGGGGTGGGGGTGGTGTCTGGTGGACTTGGCACTGCCTCCAAGAAGCAGCCAGCCCCATTGAGGGATGAAGCGCTTTTCTTTCCACTGGGCCCAGGGCATGCCTGAAGCTTCCCTCTGACCCCAGGTGGGCTGGCTGCATGGACGGGTTTGCCCTACAGTGGCCCCAACTGTAAAAAGGGAGCCTGGAGGCTCAGCCTGCACTGACTGCTGCCTCTTTTCTATAAACGCCTGACTCTTGCGCAGAGGTGAGCTGGGATAGTAGCAGGAGAGGCCGCGAGAGAGGAGAGGGGGTGGAGATAGGCCCCCATCCTTGCAGAGAGTCCCGCAGAGCTAAGGTCCCCAGAAGAAGGTGGTCCTTCTCACCTGGGCACCTGGCAGCTGGTCCAGGTGTGGCCCAGACGGGCTGCCCCTCCCACCGCCCAGCCAGGCCATAGGCACTGTCCAAGGAGGGGTGAGTCCCTTGGAGATGAATGGCCTTAGTGATGGGTTCCAAAAAACGACAGCCAAGCCACAAGGGCCGGTGGGAAAGAGAAGAGCCTTCCAGCTCCCCGTTCAGCCCCATTATGGCAAACAACCGAGCCATTCAGTGGAGAGGCCGCCCGTTAAGCGGGCTGCTTGGCATGGCAGGGGGTGCTTTATATTTTTCAGCTGTTTTGGCATCAGGTTGGGAGCTGTGGTGCAGCCACCCTCCCATGGTAGATCTCATATTTTCCTCCCTTACAAATGTCCCTGTCACCAGGAAATGTCACTCACCCATTTTGAGCCACCTAGGCCCAGGGCCAAGGGAGGTTGAGGGTATCACTAGAATCTTACAGCTTACCTCCTGCCCCAGGGAGTGGCTAAGAGCAATTAGGGCTTGGCCCCAGCATTTTGAAATAGTCTGATGCAGGAATTCAAATACTTATTGGGGGCGGGGGTGGGGGGGAGGAGATGTTTGCCTTTTGACCCGGAAGCAGAAATAAGCTGTGCAGGCCCGCAGGGTAGGGGTGGGGGTGGGGGTCTCCTCTTCCGCTCACCGACCACCAGTGAGCCAGGCCAAGGAGCTCTTCAAGTCTCCAGCATGCCTCCCTCCCACCATCTCAGTTTCTGTTGGCCCTGGAGTGGCTGTCTCCAAGGGGTCTCATATAGAAGCCAGGCCCTTAAAACTCAAGATGGGAGACCCCCGGTGCCATCCCCCAGTCTGGGAGCATTCTCCACAGGTGGCTCCCAGAAGGCAGGCTTCTCTGTGGCACCCTCTTCTCCACTTTAGCAGGGGAGGGGGGAGCCCAGCAGATTGGGGGAGCATCCCTGCCTCTGTACCCTGCCTGTGATTGGCCCATAATTACACGTTTATTGCCTGTACCGCTATTGTGTAATGACATGTTTGCAAATTAATTTTTATGGCTCCTGCCATTAGCATATACAGTAGAGGAAGGTTTAGTATTAATTACTACTGTTGTTCGTGTAATCCTGGAGAATTAAAAACCAATAAAAGAATGACAACAGAAACTGATAGTTTAGGGTCTTTGAAAAATAGTTTTATTTCTTCCTCCCTACCCCAAGTAGAATCAGAAATTTTCCTAGTTTATGAGGGGTCATGGGGGTGGGCAGCAGCTTGACTGAGCTGTTCCATGCGCGCCTTGGTGCCCCCCATTCCCAGAGGGGCGCAGATGATCAAGTATGCGCGTGACACAGGGGTGGGAGGCCAAAGCGGGGACTGAAGCGAAGGCCAGGCTGGGGTCGGGCGCACAGGTGCTGGACCCGACCCCGCCGGGCCCAGGCCTTGTCTCCCTCGCGGGGCCGCCGTAGGCGGCGGGCGCAGGGGGAGGCGCGGGGGAGCACGGAGCGCGCCGCCACGCAGCCCCGGAAACAAAGGGCCGCCGCCGCCGAGGGCCGGGCGCGACCTCTCGGGTCAGCGCGGGGCGGAGCGGCCAGATGCTGGCGGCGGGCGCCTGCGGCCCCGCGCGGCCGGTTTCCTCCAGGTCAGCAGCCTCGCGCCCTCCCGGGTGCCCCCGGGTGCCCGCGCGAGCCCGGCCGCCGGTGGGGGGGCGCGGGGGGACGCCGCGGTGGGGGATGGGGGGCGCCACAGGGACTGGGGGTCTCAAAGAGGCTGCTCGCAGCCCCGGCGGCCCAGCCGGCGGAGAAGGCAGCCGCGGCGCGCTGCACCCACTCAGCCGTTGGCGGCGGGGAGGAGCGCCACCCCTCCCTTGGCTGCCGGCGCTCCGCCCAGCCCATTTAAGATTTTCTGGCGGGGTGGGCGTAGTGAGGGGGGAGAGTTGCAGAGAGGGGTCAGAAGGCACGCGGGGTCCGCCCACCTCCTCCAGTTCGCCCTTAGGAGCCCTTCTCTAGAGGATCATATTCCGGGAGTCCAATTGTCACACTAAGCCACCGCGTTTAGCGGGGAGCCGGGGGCTGGGGGGAGCGTGCTGCCGCTGGGGACCCTTGATTTACGCAGCGGCTGGAAAGCGTTGGCAGGAACCCAAGCCTGTCGTGACCCGCAGTGGCCCGCCAGTGCGTACCTGCAGGCTCAGGTCCGTTCCTCAAACCATGGTGATTGTATCTGGGGTCAAAAGGTGACCCCTTAGTGTTACCAAGTCGCGATTCCGGTTGACAGTGCCACCGAGGGGGGCCTTCAGAAGGTAAAAGGGCTTGAAAATAAATTGTCACATCAAGAGGCGGCTTTGCGGCATGCGTTTAAGTGTGTGTGTTGGGCGGGGAGGGGGGGGGCGGTGGGTAAATGGATCCTGTCTCTTTAAAAGCGCTGGGCTGGACAATGAGCGCACAGGATGTGGTTTGGCGGCAGGGTTTTTTCCCCTTCGATTTGGGGAATTATCACATGGGGCCTTCTTGAGCTGGTGTGAAAGGGAGGCGGGTGGGGAGGAGGGATACAGGCTCCACACTCACTCACACACACTCTGTGCAGTTGGTCGTTTTCTTAAACCAAATTAGCCAAGGCTCTCGTTACTATGGTGCAGCCGGGGCTTGCAGAATCCCAGTAATAGCATTTATTAGGTCTATTTGCCTGGAAGCATGCCTTCCCGGATCTGATAATGCACCAGTGCAGGGAGAGTGTGGGAGATGGTATCAAGCATTTGATTACACTTCCAACAGGGATTTTTAAGGGGTGGGGGTGAAGGGTGAGAGGTAAAGGAGAGAAAGGAGCCACTGGCCTTAGGAGCTCAGCCCGGGTCAGGCCGGTGTATTGCCGCAGCCCCGTGTGGGTTTCACAAAAGGCGGGCCAAAGCTACCAGGGCACGATTTGGGGATCCTCCTCCCAGGCCCCAGCGGCGGGTGAACTCCCCGCTCCCGCAGCTGTCAGACGTGGGTGGGGAGGACGGGCGGGCGGGCGGGCGGCCAGAGCGCAGAGTTGGGCAGCCGGAGGGGGGACCGGCGGCGCCCGCAGCCGCCCACAGTGTGCAAGCGGCCCCCGCTTTGGGGCAGAGGGGAGCACCTCGCCGTCAGCAGTAGCACCCTCCCCACGTTTGGAGAGGGGAGCTCAGTTCTCTGCGCCCCGATCCCGATTCTCATGAATCTGCTGCCCGGCGCGGCAACCGCCGCGCGGGGGGAAGCTCGCAAGTGAAACTATTATTATCGCCCTGCGGAGCATGGAGCTCTCGGAAGATGCCGCGTAGAGACGGAAGGAGCCGCCGCCGCTGCGCCCCTACCCTTTCGCTTTCATTAGGGGAGACAAATCTGCTGTCAGGCAGCCAGCTTTCCAATTTACCGATAATGATTCTTGCATGAAAATTGATCGAGGGCTCTCCACCGCCGCGCGCTCTCGCCTGCCCGCTCGCCTTCCTCCTGCTCCTTCTGCCCGGGCGCCCGAGCCCCCGCGAGTTCTTTCTCCTCCTTGCCCCAACCCTGCTCTCTGAGTCAGTGGTGGGACGCCGGGCCAGGGAGATAACCCCCCCCCCCAAAAAAAAGAAGAAGAAGGTGGGGGGGTTGGTGGCAAGGGGGGAAGGGAACCGGCTCCTCGGCCTGCTTTCTCCTGCCCGAGACTTGTTTGCAGTCGCTGCCTCTTTTATTTACGAGAAGAAATCTCCCCCTCGGTACTTCTTGGCTGTTTGGGTATTAATTTTCTCCTTTCTCCTCCCCGTTCGCCCCCTCCTCTTCTCTCCCGCCCCCCCACCCCCACCCCGCCCCTCCTCACCCAGTAGCTAAGGGGAAACGAAAACAAAGCCGATTTCTCCTTGGCAACAAGAGATACCCCCCTCCCGCCACCCCCCCCTTCCTTTTTCCTTCTGGTTCTGAACGTGAAACCCTGTTGGAAACAGGTCCCTTGACCCTCGCCCTTGACATTCAAATGGCTGAATGGAGGAGAGATTGCTACTCGCACGTCTTGGGGGCTGCTTCTCTCTCTTTCTCTTTTTTCTTTCAAATGAGTAATCCCTGAAGATCTTAACCCCCCAATTTCCTCACCCTCACCTCCCCCCTTTATTTTTCTCGCGCTCCTCTCCTCTCTCCCGCCTGCTTCCCTCCGCCGTGCGCCCCCCTCCTTCTTTTATTTGCATCTCAAGTCCAAAAGGCAGAAAATACACACGCGGCGAAGACACCGGGCAGCCGTGGAGGCTCCGGCCCGTCCTTGGTCGTCAATTACCTCATTGTGGATCTGCCAGGGCCAAGGTGGCCGAAACTGCCCGGTCGCTGGCCGGAGAGAGAGGCTTTTGATCATTTTAGGAAGGAAAAGAAAAAAGGATTCCCCCCGCCCCCCCCGCCGCCGCCGTCGGAATCGCTCTTCTGGCTTAATTTTATTGTTTTGGACATTTTTGAGCGCCGTGGCTCGGACGGCGCTTTTTGTCTCTTCGCTGGGTTTTAATTTTTTTTTTCCTTCTTCATCCCTCTCTGGCCACTATGGAATTCTAATCTGAATCATGTTTGGATTGAAGCCGCCTCTGTATTACTTACCAGGTAAGCGAGCTCTGTGCGCCTCCCCGGGTCCCGCGCGGCGCCGGCGCGCCCCGGACCCCCACCCTAACCTACCCCTCCAGATCCCAGCGCCCTCTCTACCCCGGCCTGGGTAGGGGCGATGGGTCCGCCGAGCTCCCAGCAGACCGGCGAGAGCGCGCGGCCCCGGCTGCTCCCGCTGCGGTCCAGCCGGCGGTGTGTGCGCTACGTGCGGCGGGGAGCGCCCACCCGGCCCGCCGCCCCAGTGCACAGCCGCCGGGGTAGCGCGTCTCGCTCCTTTTGTCTGCCCGGAGCCGGCTCCGTGGTGGCCGCGCAGCGAGCGGCCGGGGCACTCAAGCCTTCCAAGGTGAATTAAGCACCGGGTGTGAAGTTACTTTCCTGCAGGCCGCCCTGATCGGGTAGCATGCGTTCCACCCCACCCCGCCCCCCGCCAGCCCTAGTCCTGGGGCTTATTTTCCTCTGCCTCCAGCCAGCCCCTTGCATGGTCTCCGCGCGAGCGTGGCGCGCCTGCCCCCACCCCCACACCCCCCTTCCTGCCTGGGATTCCCTGGAAGGTTTTGTGCCTGCCGAGGTCGAAGGAGGGGGCCGGGGGAAGCTCTGGAGGGTGGCTGGCGTGGCTTCCTGTTTCCCTAACCTTCCTGCGCGCTGACAGCAGCCTGCCCTGTAACTTTCTGTTTCGGGGCAAGTCGCTCTTGCAGCCCAAAGGAGAGGGGAGGGGGTGACAGCAGGAGGTTTGGGGAGCCCCTCTTGTGTTCACCTTATTTGGACTTTGAAACCTTAAAAATAATTACATGTAGGCTAAAGGGAAGCAGGGGAGCCAGGGTTCCTGGTGAAGGAGGCAGCAACCTTGGTGATTCCTGGGGTCCCGCTGGCAGACTGTCACCCCCTTCCAGGGTCCCCTGGGGTCAGGAGCATCTCACCAAGCCTGCCCCAGGCAGGGCACGTGACCCGCAGGTCAGGAAGGCTGGTTTACATGTGACTGCTGGTTCTAGGAATGGGCTGTTTTTATTTCCCCCTCCTTCCTTTGAGAGTCTTATCTTCCCTGTGCGTTGTCACACAGTTCCTATGGAAGTTGGGGCATCCATGGATTTTGGGGGGATGGGGGCGTGTAAGAAGAAGGGCTTTTAACATTCTGCAGAGGAGGCTGCCAGTGGAGGTTTACTCCTGAACTGCTTTGCTGGCAATAGGTGCATGTGGCCGGCTGCGGGGGTAGGTTATTCCTCTGTTCAGAAGCTGCACCACCACCCCACCACCCCCGTCACCTTGGCTGTAGCTCCTGCAGCTCTCCCAGATCCCCCTGGGAGGCGCGTGAGGGGAGGGGATGGGCCCCCGGCAGGACCCAACTCTTGGAGATCTGAGCCAGGGCAAACATCTTCACCCAGTTGGTAGAGTAGGAGGAGGCCGGAAGAGGAAAAAAGTGGGAAGGACTTCTCAGTTCTGTGTGAAAGCTGCCTGTTTACTCTTTCTGAGTCTTTTTGTGGCTGGTTTGGGTCCCTTCCCCAGAGTTGACAAGGTCCGTGTCTCTCGCTTGATGTCTCCACCACTTTCGCAGGAAGCATGTTTCTCAGGATCTGCACTGCCTTCTGTCTCTTTTCCTTCACAGCCTGAGATGCAAATCCAGCACTTCTCTTACCTCTGCACGGCACTTCCCAGATCCGCTCCAAATTAGAACCGGAATCCCCAGTTTATAAAAGGGTGCCGGGCCCAATCCTCGGGCTCAGAGCCAGCTCCCCAAGGCTCCCCCGAGGCTCCCCCATAGGAAGACCCCCGGGTGGCTGAGAGCGATGCCAAGGCCCTTTGAGCCTGAGCTCTGGCTGGCGGCTCCCAGTGGCCTCCCCCCACCCCCTTTGTACCTCCTGCGCCACCCCCAGAGCCGTGTCTGGCCTTTTAGACATTCACTACACGTTTGTAGCAAGAATGAATCTTCTTAAGTACAGGGCGTCTTTAAAGCACAGGTGTTTGTAATCTACACCCCACTTCACCTGCCATTGGGTGGCTGCTGGCACATATTTATTCATCAGGTGACCGATTTTCTATTTACACTGGGAGCCTCGGAGAGAAAAGGAGGAAGTGTCAGGCTAGGAAATCCAGAGCAATTAAGAGAAATGAGTCGTGGCTGGTGTGAAGCTCTGAGAAGCAGAGTGTGAGGTCTGCAGATCGGGACCCTGAGGAGGTCAGGGCACACGTCCTCTGGGTCTGTGAAGGGACGCGTGTCCTCCTTTTTTTTTTTTTTCAGTTTCCTCACCATGGTTTGTACTTTATAATTTCGCCGTCACAGTGTAGAGGCTTCACTGAGAAGAACCGTGGTCCAGTGGCTTTGCTTCCCTGGACTTCAGTCAGCTCATCCTAGAGTAGCAGATAGAGTTGTAAAAGGAGTGACCTGGTTCTTGTGATCGGCCTCAGGCTCCCTTAGTGCTTTGCCAGAATTTGTCCTGTAAATCTGACTCCAACCCCTGAGATGAGTGCTGTTGTCTGCCCATTTCACAGATGAGGAAGGTGAGACTCAGAGGCGCTAGCAGCTCACCCAGCTGGGAAATGGAGGAGCTGGGCTGCAAAGCTGACCGCCGCCCACCCCGCTGGCCCAGGGTGGAGGGGCCTGGACTGGGCCAGCCCCGTGTGCTCCAGAGCCTCTGGGACCTCGTTCTTCCCCGCGGCCAGATCCCATCACAGAGTGCAACTGCAGAGAGCCGGGACCCAGAACCTACCATCCAGCCATTCCCTGGGGCCTGAGGCGGGTGTGGAGGGGCAGTTTGTTCCCAGTCAGGCTGGCATCAGGCGAGTCTCCTCCTGTTTGCCAAGACTGAGGCCGAGCAGCAGCATAGGTTTGAAGTCCTCTGCCTGTCCCGAGCTGTGACTTCAGCAGGTGACTTGAGCTCTCTGGGCCTTGATTTTACCATCTGTGAAATGGGATCCCTACTTGGGTCTCCCTCAGTGTCAGTGTAAGGCAGGGGTCAGCCCTCTGTGGCCCACCGCTTGACTTGGTGAGTAACGTTTTCCTGGCACTCGGCCAGGCCCGTTTCTCCGTGTATTATCTGTGGCAGCTTTCCCACTCCAGCAGCAAAATGGACTTGCTGGGACAAGGCCGGTCAAACCTAACACGCATTATCTGGCCCTTGCAGGGGAAGTGTGCTGACATCTGGTGTAAGGGATTAAGTGAGGGAATCCTTGCGAGACACCGAGGACAGTGCCTGGGGTGATGTTCACACAGAGAAGTGACAGCTATGATAATAATTATTATTAAGGTGGAATTATTTGCAGAAAATCACAAGGGCCTCTTAGCAGTTGAGCTGCACTTGAATTCAGATCTTTGGACCAGACAGGCCCCTTGCACCCCATGATGCATTGCCTGGCCTCTGGTGTTCATTCACTGTTGGGGGGTTTGGTGTCCAGGAGGATACCTCCTATGCCACGAGGAGGAGGCACGGGTGTGTGTCAAGGGAGCTGGGGCTGGTGGATGGGTGGGTGGGGTCTCTTAATACCACTTGAGATTCCCTTCTGTGTGCACGCGTGCCCAGTTACCCCCTTTCCTGAGCGTGATCAGACTGCAGGCTCCACGCAGGTGGGGACTGTGTGTTTCTTTCCTGCTCGACTCAGCGCCAGAGTGATAATAACAGGGATGAAAATAATCAGGAAGAAGGGGTGGCAGCAGCCACTGCTTCTCTGGTGTGCATTCCATACCAGCTGTGGTGTTAACATACTCCCATTTGCCAGCTGAAGAAACTGAGGCATGGGAGGTGGAGGCCGCGAGGGCAGTAAATGGTGCAGCTGGGCTTTGACCCCGAGCAGCCTGGCTCCAGAGTCCCTGCTTAATAAATATTTGTTGAACGAGCGAGGGAGGGAATTGGCCGTTGGTGTTGGCGGTGGCGCCCTGCCGGCCCCCTTATCTTGTTCCTGGAGTTCGCAGAGGGAGGACTCTTCAGCTGTCAGCTGACCCCACCCTGGCCCCGTGCTGAACTCTGGGTGACCCTGGTTTCCCCTGGGGACCTACTGTCCACTGCTGGAAAGGACACTCCAGATTCTCCAGTGAGGAAACTGAGGCCCAGAGAGGCCTGGGGTTTGGCCCAAAGCAACACAGCCTGCTCTCAGAGAATCCGGGTCTCCCCAGAACATTTTCCCTTCCCCCAGAGACCCCCCCCACCCCCAAATTCCCTGATGGCTCAGTGGGTAAAGAATCTGCCTGCCAACGCAGGAGGTCCAGGAGATGTGCGTTCGATCCCTGGGTCAGGAAGCTCCCCTGGAGAAGGAAATGACAACCCAACTCCAGTATTCTTGCCTGAAAAATCCCATGAACAGAGGAGCCTGGTGGGCTACAGTCCATGGGGTTGCCACGGGTCGGACACGACTGAGGACTGAGCAGAGCAGCCCCCGAGGGTCAGCGGTCCTGGGCCCCTGTCTGCACTTCCTTTGAGAGGCTTGCAAATGGTGGGCTTCCCCTGCTGGGAGCGGCGGTGCCCGAGAGAAGGGACTCTTGGCCCAAGTGGCCTGTGGGAAGCTGCCTGGTTTTCTTTTTCACCGCTCCCCGCCCCCCCCAACCCAGCCTGCTTCCAGAAGGCCCCAGGCTGCGGCCGGCCCAGGTCTGCTCACCTGATTTGGGGGAGGCGGCTGGGGGCGAGGGCCGGCCAGAGCTATGGGCCTCCAGCTGCCAGCTGCCCGATCCCAGGGGCCCCCTCAGGAGCTGAAACTGGGGGGTGGGGGGTATCCGCCGTAGGCAGCTGTGACAGAGCTCAGGCCCAGCTCTGGCTTGTCGAGAGCTCGTCCTGGGAAGCTGCCGGGTCATGAGCAAACCCAGGGCTTTCGGGCAGCTCTGGAACACCCGAAGCCTGTTCTAGGGGCAAGTTGGGCCTAATGGGATCTGAGTCAGATAAAAGGACAACATTGCTATTTCATTGGTGATTGAGAAAGCTGCTTATTTACAGCTCAGAAACTCAGCAGGGACAGGCGTTTCGGCTCCCATCTAGCACTTTCCAGGCAGTCACTAATTAATCTTCCGATACCCCTGGGAAGTGGGGAGGGGCCGCCACATTTCCATCTGTCGGCTTTCAGGCGGGGTGGGGGGGCCCTTTTGTCCCAGCTGCGGCCCAGCCCTTCTCTGAGGGGCCTGGTCTGGTTCCCACCCCCCCGCCCCTGCTCAATTTGGTTCTCATTAAGCCTTTTTCTTGCCTTAAACGTGTTACTTTTACTCCATGGGTGGAAACCTGATATAGCCCCTTTGGAGACCCTCTGCTTCTTATCTTCTTGGCTCTTGGAGTCAGGAGAGGTTCCTTTTATGTGCTGGGAGCAGGCAGTCATTATGATACCTGGATCCCTGCCCTAGAATGAGGCAGGGGCAGAGGCTGGGAGGGTTTGCTTCCTTCTGTGCAGGAGGCAGAGGAGAGCCAGAGGGCAGCTGGCCAGGGCCACCCAGCTCCCAGAGACACAGCCAGCCGTGGGATGAAGTGTCTGGACCCGGACTTCTGTTCCGAGTCCGGGGCTCCATGTTATTTGGATATGGACCTGTGTGAATGGAGCAGCCCCATGGTGCTGCTTTCTCTCCAAGGTCAAGTGTACATGGGCCCCTCTGGTCATCTGGTCTACCCCATACTTTGCAGCTAAGAACTTGGATGTCAGAAGACCTTGAAGGGACCTGTTGACTTCTAATTCTTAGATTTGTGGTGAGATTGAATTGGTAGACATGGACTACATGAACTCTTCATCTACTCGGGAATGTCTTAGCATATTAATAGCCCCTCCAATAGCCTTTCCCAAAGGACAGTGGCCTCAGCTCTTACGGGGCCCTCAGCAAAGCAGATCTGCATCCATACTTGGAATGGTCGCTTCTTGATGGTCTAGCTACACAATCAAAAATTTTGAAGCCACTTGGCGGATGGAGGGGCGTATATTAGAAAGAAAGAGGGAATTTGGGGGTGAGGGAATAAAAATAGATGCAGTGCTTTTTTTTTTTTTAAGAGCTCCATATAGATTTAAAGTCCTTTTGTTAATTTAGGAACATAAAACTGTGTGATGTATAGCTTAGTTTGCTCGTAAAATTACTAAGTGTGGCATATTTAGAGCTGTGAAAGCTTGGGGTAAGAGGAAAAAAATCAGTGAGAATTTTTTTACAAGTCTTTAGGGGGAAATGCATTTTTCTGGCTTGTTCCCACCAATGCCAGGCCTTCCACTACTCAGGCTGGGTTGATGGTTGCCCTTAGGCCAAATTACAGCTAAGGCCAGTGCTTGCCTGGGGTGTTAATCTGGGCCCAGGTCTCACCCCCAATGCCCAAGTCCAGGCCCCTAGCAGAAGCCCACAACCGTGAAGAATCAGGGCCTCCTCTGTCTCTCCCGCTCCTCCCGAGGCAGACAGGAAGCGCCCTCTGACCAGGCCTGGACTGCCGCCCAGTGGGCATCTGTCCGCTTGCTTAATGGCCCGTGGGGTTGGGAAGTCACAGAAGAGACTTCAGAGGGAACTCAGAAGGGACCTCAGAGGTCAGATGGCCTAACCCCTCCCTTCTTGCCATTTGGCGGTCTCTGGGGCTCAGCCCCGCCATACCACCGTGGGTTGTTAGAATGTTGCTTTTCACACGGAGCACACGCATGCGTCTGACCTAGTTCTGTCCTCCAGGGACACCGGACCAGTCTGTTGTTGTCTAGTCGTGTCCGACTCTTTGTCACCCCACAGACTGTAACCTACCAGGCCCCTCTGTCCACGGGATTCTCCAGGCAAGAATACTGGAGTGGGTTGCCATTTCCTCCTCCAGGGGATCTTCCCAACCCAGGGATCAAACTCGCTTCTCTTGCATTGGCAGGCAGGTTCTTTGCCACTGAGCCACCTGGAAACCAGTCTGTCCCCACCTAAAGATCACCATCTGACCTGGACCCAGTGTGGCCCCCACAGGGACAGCGAAGGAATCTGTGTCTCATCCTCCGGTTGCTTTAGAATGAGCAGGGAGTGAGATGAGTGAGGACAGAATGCTCTGGAAACTCACAGGATCCATTACCCTGGTGGAGGAAATGACTCTGTGGAGGACGCGGGTGTTGGAGGCAGGCCTTTGAAGTGGTGTGCGCCAGAGGGGTGAGGATTGGTAGAAGGAAGCTAATGCAGTGAGGAGGGATGAACAAGAATAGGGAAGCTGGACTTCCCTGGTAGTCCAGTGGTTAAGGATCCACCTGCTTAATGCAGGGGACAGGGGTTTCCATCCCTGGTCTGGGATCTAAGATCCCACATGCCGCGGGGCAACTGCTGAAACCTACATGCCCTAGAGCCTGTGCTCTGCAATGAGAGAAGCTGCTGCAATGAGAAGCTCGTGCGCCGCAATGAAGAGCAGCCTTGCTGCAGCTGGAGAAAGCCGACGTGCAGCAATGAGGACCCAGCACAGCCAAAAATGAATGAATGAATGAGTAAACAAATAAAGTGCGCTAATCTTAAAAAAGAATAGGGAAACCACTCTTAAGACAGTCAGCATGTGACGTTCATACCAGGTGTGCTGAGAAGGCCATTCTTAGAGGTCCCCACTGGTGGCCGGGCTCTGCAACCTGTGTGTCCTTGAAGAGGGTGGAGACCTCCACCCTGAGAGCGTCCAGACTCCGGCCCCACCTTCCAGACTCTGAGGCCCTGGGTCTGAGGACGAGAAGGAGAGAATGAGTGGGCAGGATGGAAGCCCCCACGGAAGGGGCTTCCCTGGCCGTCCAGTGGGCCGCTCTCCACCTCTGGAGGCCCGGCAGTGGCATGAGGACCGGAGAGTGGGGACAGGGGCAGCTGGTGGGAAGCGGGCCATTCCCCTGGGGGGCTGGGCCTCCCCAGAAGGGCAGGAAGGAGAGTTTTAGGGGCATGGGAGGGCTTGGTGAGGAGGGATAAAGCAGGGTGCTGGGGAATAAAATCACTGGGTGGGTTGGAACCACACTTGGAGGGTCTCGAGGGTCATAAGGCCAATGACATGTGACACCAGTCCTGCTGTAAGTGGGCGGGAATCCAGGGCTTTAAAGCACCAAATTCATTGGTTTGCTCCCCAAACATGTTTACCACGTGCCAGGCACCGGCCCTGGTGCACAGAAATTTGGCTGAGAATCTGGAGAATGGAGCAGGTGGCCAGAGTGTGTGTGTGTGTGGTGGGGGGAGGTGGGGGGTGCCCCGAGACCCCAAGAAAGGGAGAGGTTAGCCTTGGGGAGGTCTGAGAGGAAAGGCCCGGGGACAGGGTCACACTCGTGTGAGGGTCCTGAGGCCTCGAAGGTGTCCACGTGGCCGCAGGGGATGAGATGGGAGCTGGGGGCGGGGTGCCTTGAGCAGCCCCTCCTGGCCACGGGGCTCAGGGAGGAGGTTCCCGGCGATCAGGGGTCGGGGGCGCAGGAGGGAGACCAGCATGGAGGTGACAGCCATGGTCCAGGCGAGAGAACAGGCGGGGAGGCAGCGCGAGGCAGGGCATCTGGAGGTACAGGCCGGGGCAGGTGGCCGTGCACCCCATCCTGTCTGTTTGGGAAAGTCCACTCGGACAGCCTCCCTTGTGGAGGCGAATGGTCGGGCAGGGGGCGCCTCTCAGAGCCACAGGGTCTGGCAGGAGGAGGACTGGGCGAGGGGCTTCAAGTGTGGGCTAGTGACACCCCAGCGGTTCTCCACACAGGGCTCCCAGGCCCGCAGCGTCAGCACCAGCTGGGAGCTGAGAAGGTGTAGATTGTCAGGACCGGCTCTCCCCACCCCGAACAAGACATACTGAGGCAGAAAGTCTGTAGTGGGCTCTGGCGGTCTGTGTGTTCTCGAGCCCTCCAGGGGATTCTCAGGCTCGCTCGAGTGTGACACCTGGTCTGACACAGTCCCGAGTGCAGAAACTAGGCCGGGGTAGCCTGTCCCTGGGACATCTGAGCACGGGGCTGTCGTGTATAGAGGTGTCCTTGGCCAGTGAACGAGCAGGGGGTGGGGATAATCCGGGAGGGCCTCTGCACCTGCCCTGGGGTGCGAGTGGGGTGTGGGCCTGCCCCTCAGGTGGGTGACAGCCAGGAGCTGACATTTGGGGGTCTGCCTGGCAGGCCTCGAGGTCAGCGACATTTTCTGATGCTGCAGTGCCGGGTGGAGCAAAGACTGGGATGAGAGCCCTGGGGTTGATCTGGTCTCAGCTCCTGACACGCTGTGTGACTCTGGGCAGGTTACTCACCTTCTCCGGGCCTCCATTTCCCCGTTTGTCAAGTGGGCCAGCAGTAGGGCCTCCCTCGTCGGGGTCTCATGAGTGTCCGGGGAGTAAATCGGCAGGAGGCCCGGACCAAGCGCTGTGGAACCATTCGCTGCAGCTACGTTTGGACTTCGAGCTGCCCATGTCTTGGATTGTTCCCGAGGGGCCTGACTGAGTCACGCTTGACCAGGGACAGTGACCAAGGCAGGGTGGACATTGCCCGTGGGCCCCTTTGCCCAGATTCCAAATTGCTGTCAGGCAGCTGGGCCCATGCTGCTGCTCTGGTCACAAGATGGCAAGTTCTAAATAAGTAAAGGAACCATGGAATTGCCTCGATTAGATCGTCCTGGCCTCTTCCCTGCTGGCCCCCACCCCCCACATCAGGAAAGCAAAATTGGGTGAACCCCAGGCCCTGAGTCTTAACTGGGTGGCCTTGCCAGACCATCTCCAGTGGAGAATTTCGTTTGAATGAATCCCTTCTCCGACCACCCCCCGCCCCGCCGCCCAGAGGACTCGAGCGTCACCCCCCCAGGCCCGTGACAGAGCCCACGCGGAAGGCAGACGGCACCTTGCCTCAGACGCTGGGGCCTTCTTTGAAGCTGCTTGACGCGGGTCCCCACCCCCTTGTCACTCTTGTCCTGTAATTCATTTAGGATTAGCTTTCAGACCTCCTCGCCAGTCCTAACTTCTGTTGTCTTGGTAACTGTGTCAACCGTTTGCCGGTTTCCCGTGATTATCTGACAAGAGAAGAGGGGGCAGGCGGGAACATAAAGGAAGGGGAGGAGGAGATGGTGCCTGGGTCTTAATTGAGCTCGCTGGAGGGGCCTGTGGGGTGGGGCTGCCTGCCTGGTGGGGAGCAGTGGAGAAAGGACGGGGTGCGGTGAGGCAGGGCATGCAGCTGCGTGGAGGGGGGCGGGCCCGGGAGTGAGCGGCGCAGATATCGTCCGCCTCTGTCTTTGCTCTCAAGGACCCAGGGGTAAAGATGCCCCTTCCTGCCCACCACTGCTCTTTTGAGGTTTCCCGCACAGGCAGATTTCAGCCAGCTCTGCCTCGGCACTCACCACAGGATGCTGGCCCGGGGTGTGGTGGGCCACATCAGCAGCTGGGGTCGCTGGTGGGGGGGCCTGCAGGGGGTCAGGATCCCCTGGGATGGAGGAGGATTTCATTTATTGTGCTCACGTGTGCTGCGGGTCAGGCCTTCAGGAGGGGCACGGTGGAGTGCGGCTGGTCTCTGCTCTGTGAGGCCTGTGGCCTCTGCTGGGAAGACTGGGAGGCTGGAGGACACTTGCTGGCCAGACTCTGGAGTCATCCGAGGGCTTGTCCCACTCTCCTGCCCGGGAGGCGGTGCTAGCTGCTGCCCAGGACCCCAGCTGGGGCTCTGGGTCCAGCATCTCTGTGTGGCCCGCTGTGTGTGGCTTGGGCTTCCTTCCACCATGGCTGCCTCGGGGACGCCGTGTTTCCTGTATGGGGGCTCAGTGCTCCAAAGGCTGGGGTCCCGGCTCACAAGGGAGAAACTGCATGGCCTTTGAGGACCTAGCCTCAGAAGTCACATGGTGTCACATCCTGTTCATTACAGTGAGGGATGAACCTGCCTGGGATCAGTTGGAGGGGAGTTAAGCGGGGCATAGCAAGGTGCTATTAATAGCAAGAGCGTGTCGGGTGGGTGATGGGGGTGCCTCTCTGGAACACAGAGCCTGTTGTACATGCACACACCCCATTCACCTGCCGGTTCCCCATCCAGGTAGAGGGTGAAAGAAAAGAAAGTGAAAGTGTTCGTCGCTCAGTCATGCCTGACTCTTTGCGACCCCATGGACTGTAGCATGCCAGGCCCCTCTGTGGATGGGATTCTCCAGGCGAGAATACTGACGTGTGTTGCCATTCCCTTCTCCAGGGGATCTTGCCCACCCAGGGATCAATCCCAGGTCTTCTGTACTGCAGGCAGATTCTTTGCCATCTGAGCCACCAGGGAAGCCCAGGTGGATGGCAGCCCTGTCTGCCAGGGGAAGAGAGTCTATGCATCTACAGGGACAGCTCCATAAGTGTCCTGAGTCGTATGTGGGCGGGGCTTCGAGCAGAGGCCTTGGCGCCCCTGTGGGGCAGCTGGGAAGAGGGGGCTCACACCTGGGTGGCCTCCCACGGCAGTGGGATCCCCAAGTTCCAAGTTCACTATCCCTGCACAAATAAGAGTTGTTGCTCAAAATAAGGGCCTCATTAACTTGTCACAGAAGAAAGCCCCTCCCCAGGATCAGTGAGAAGCCTGGAGTGCCTTTTGGGGAGCTGCTAATGAGTTATGTCTGATTTTTATGGAACTCCATGGTAAATTATTAATTTGGGCCAGAAATGAAAGTGTGGAACCAGATAGGCTCATGAATATTCATCCTGGACTTCAGCGCACAGGGATTGATCCGTGTCTAGGGCAGCCAGCTAGACCCTTGACCCAGAAACTGGCAAGTCACCAGGTGAGGAGGCTTCTGGGAACTCTCTCAGCCTTCCCTCCCTCAGTTTCTCCATCCAGAGATGGGGTTGATAACTCACATCTCATTAGCAGAGTTACAGCCAGAGCAGGCCCAGGCCCGGCTTGCGAGTGGGAAGCATTAGTCAGAGGGCTCCTGAGCCCCCGAGTTTCACAACAGCGGAGTCCCCGGCAGGGGTAATGCCTGCAGGGGAGAAACCGGACGCCCCCACTGCTCTGCGTCCGCCCCCGGGAGTCACGCTGGGGGCCCCCATAGGGATCAGATCCCCTTTGGATCTAGAATACGATGGTGGCCGGTGTTATTAAGGTCCCCTCCAAGGTGGGGTGTAACAGGCCTCCACCATATTTGAACTGTTCTATGTAGTAGGTTAGCGTTTTCCAGGATGGTTCTGCTGGGATCTGCCTTCCTCAGCAGAGCCCGGCTTCCTAGCATGGGAGGTAAGGCCCCTGGAAGTGAATCCCCTGCCTGTCTGTCTAGCCTGACCTTCTCTAACCCTCTGCCGTGCTCTGAATGGGATCTTTCCACTCCCTGGAAGGCCGGGGTCAGAAGTCTGGAAGCCTCTCTGAGCTCACCCATTAGGACCGGTTACTCCTTCCTCCGCTCCCAGGTTCAACGGCAGGAGCAGCCTCCATTATGTATGAGGGGCATAGCCTGGCGGTTGAACTCGTGGGCTCAGAAGCCAAGTGACCGGAATTTGAGTCCTTCTTCTCCCATTTATTCCCGGTGAGGCCTTGGGCAGGCTACCTGGATGCTCTGTGCCCCTGTTTGTGCGTGCACTAAGTCGCTTCAGTCATGTCCGACTCTGTGCGACCCCATGGACTGTAGCCCGCCAGGCTCCTCTGTCTGTGGGATTCTCCAGGCAAGAGCACTGGCATGGGTTGCCATGCCCTCCTCCAGGGGATCTTCCCGACCTAGAGATTGAACCTGTGTCTCCTGCACGGACACACCGGTTCTTTACCACCAGCACCACTTGGGAAGCCCCATGCCTCAGTTTAATTGAGTGTATATGTGGAGGGTGGCATTTCCCGAGCTTGCTGTGGGAAGTAAAGGGTCTGTGCATTTAAAATGCCTAGCGTGGTGGACAGCACCTGTCGGCCCTCCGTGGATGGTCACCTGTTATCAGCATTGTCTTTAGTGTGATTGCTATCACTGTCTTGTTTCCAACTGGGCCTGGAGATCTGGGGCAGGCCTCAGCTGGTTATGGCAGCCTCCTGTTAACCCGTGTTTCCCCTGCTTCTTGGAAACCCATGACTAAAGATGACACCGTAGCCCTAGCGTGCCGTGAGGAGGCCTTGGAGCCACGTCAGGCCTGTGTGGGTTTGGGTGGGTCTCTCCAGGGCTTTGCACCTGCCCTCAGCCTGGACAGGCATGTTTATATTGCAGCCCCTGGAGACCGTCTCTCCGCGTGGGGCTGAGGCCACTTCCTGCCTGAGCCGCAGGGGTGGAGGCGGGGGTTTCGATCCCCCGCCCGACAGAGGAGGACACAAAAGTGATGTTTCTGGCAGCTTCCGGGGTTAGAGCCAAGACGTGACCCGTGGCCCTAGGCTCCCAGGCTGAACTGCGGCTCCTCGCACTGAGCTTTTTGGAGAAATGGCTGTTTGGGGGCAGGCTGAGCTGCCTGATGGGATGAAGTGTGGCCTGTGTGAGCCTCAGGCTCCCAAGGGGAGCTTCTGGGGGCCTGGGTCCTTGGTCAGCGTTGGCCTTCGAAGCCTTGGCGTTAGGGAAGATCTTCAGAGCCCAGGATGCACGGGAGGCTACCAAGTGTGGCAGCGAGAGGGAACGTGCTGGGGGCGGGAAGACCCTGCCCTTGACCTGCCTCTGCCCGCGATGCTCAGGGGCCTCCGGGGTCCCGGAGGTGGGCTCCTGGTGAGCTCTCGGGGCACTGACACCTGCTGCGTGCTAGAGCTGTGGCCCTGCTCCTGACCTGCAGAGAGAAAGGTTCATGAAAAGCATGTGAGGCTTTATTTGGCTCACTGAAACCAATAACTCCACCTGCCTGGCCTTGGCTTCTGGTTTTGATGCCTTTGACTCAGGGCTCTGTCACCTCCCAGGCGCTAGGGCTCGGAGAGAGGCGGCCAGCGGGTTGGACCGGTGGGGCAAGCCGAGTGGAAGGAATAATAAAGCAAATAGCCTGCAACCAACTCTGTTCTCCTTGCACTGGTCTATTCTCCTTGCCCTGGTTTGGCAAGATGTTTGGCTTCTTGTAGCTGCAGCTGCCCCAGCAGTGCTTGAGCACCTGCTGGGTGCCAGGCCCAGGAGGGCAGAGCAGAGAGTGGAAAGTAAGTCATAGGTCATGCCTCTGAGGCCCTCCTGGCCACCTGTGCAGGGGAGGAGCTAAGCCACACATGGACTGCAAGCCACACATGGGCCCCATCCCTCCATGGGTTCCCTGGAGGGATGCACATGACTCCGGGGGCTTGGAGGTCAGTGAGTTCCCAGTCAGCTGGAGCCATCTGAGAGGGCTTCCTGGAGGAGGTGGTGTTGGAAACAGATTCTGAAGAATTAGGGGGTTTTGAAAGCGGAAGATGGGGGAGGTGTGAAGGGAGGAGACACAGACCGTACCGTGCCCTCGAGTCACCCAGGCTCTTAAGGGGCAGCTTCTGATTCAAGTGGGTCGAGGTGGTACCTGACAAGGCAGATGGGGACTTTCCCTCCCTCGAGGCTCTGAGGTCATTTGTGTCCCCCTTCCCCAGGCCCACGTGGCTCCCATGTGGCTGGCCCGTAGGCCACACTTGGAGTTTCCAGGGACCAGACCTAGCTGCATGTTAACCATCAAAAGGTAAAGCGTTAAATGAAATGGCTCAAAATGAAACAAAATCAAAACGTCCGTTCCTTAGTCACTCCAGCCCCACTGCTGGATTGCCGTGTGGGGCTGGTGGCCACTATTGGATAGGGCAGGAAGAGAGTGTTTCCATCTTTGTGGAAAGTTCCATTGGCTGGGGCTGGCTTGTGACCTGGGGTGGGGTAGAGGATGCTATGGGGGTCTGGGGCAGCCTTTTCAGTCTTCGGCAGGGGGCAGGGGGCTCTCAGAAGCTGGGGGTGCTTTTTGCTGTATTGGACGACACGGGGAACCCCAGACAGGGATTGACCTACCCCTGACATCAAACACAGGATGGGAAGTTCAGGGGTGACAGGAGCCCAAGTGGGGGAGGCGGGGGCCAGAGCCACCGTGGAGCTCGGCCGGCAGCATCCCGTGCGGCTGCCAAGGGTGGGCGAGGGATGGAAGGGAGGGGCGTGGGAGAGGCGGCCGCGGTGCCCATCAGTGAAGTGGGAAGTGGGCTGGGATGGAGGTGGGGGTCTAAACCTCCACGTGACAGTCCGACGGAGGAAGGCGTGGTTTCATGGTCAAGTGGCACCGGGTGGGGGGCCATCGGGCCCCGGAGGACAGCAGCTCTAGTGCTCTGTCACGAGCGTGTCCACGCACGTGCCTGTGTGCACGCTCGCATCATCTCCTGCAGGGGCATGTCTCTTTAGAAGGTCTCAGGCATCCCCTGTGGTCCAGAGGCTAGGACTCGGTGCTTTCACTGCCAGGGGGCCCCAGTTCAATTCCTGGCCAGGGAACTAAGATCCTGTGAGCCTTTGCAGTGCAGAGGGAAGAAAAATAAATAAAGGGAAAGTCTCCAAACGGATTCACTCCCTCTCATGCACACACGCACTTTAGTCCGTCCTCACCACGCCCCGGGGAGTCCAGAAGGACTGAGCAGGTGAGGTGTGCGCCTGGAGCCTGAACCTGAAAGAGGCTTTTCTAGAACCTGGCTCTCCTCCCTCGGTTTCCAGGCCCTCCCCCTCTCCCACACCCATGGGATCTCACTGACTTCTAGGTGCTCGAGGGTATCTAGGGAAAGGACTCCCAGCATCCAGGGGGCTTGCTGACGTCCGTGCCATCAGGGCAGTCAGCATGAGAGGGATCCCAAAGGCTGAACGTCAGGGAGACCCAGGCTGCAGAGAGGGGGTTTAGGCTGTGTGGGTGTCGGGCTCCTGAGGCCCCATGGGCTCTGCTAAGGGGGCTGCCTGGAGCCCCTGGGTTTAAGAGGCTTCCCATCCTTCACACTCCCTGTTACCACCAGCACCACATCCAGAGGTGGAAACAGAAACACAGAGAGGTGGAGTCACTTTCCCAAGGTCACATAGCTCTACATGGTAGAGCCAAGGTTGAACCCTGACGTTTTGATTCTGGAGGCAGTAATGACATCCCCCCGCCCCCAATTTCCAGCCCCTTGGTTACTGCCCACCACCCCTTTCCCGCCTTGAAGATCTTTGCACAGACTTGCCATAATGTAGAGTCAAGAGCCCCTCGGGGAGTTCTGCACCTCCTGGTGGTCTCCTCCCGGGCCTTGCCAGCTTGCTTGTTTGTCTCAGAGTTTCAGCTGGTTTTTTGAGTCATTGAGATATAATCCATGCACTTCAACATGCAATTTACAACATGCACTTCAGTGATTATAATACAGAGTGTTGCAACCATCAGTAATCTAGTTCTAGAATATTTTTCACTCCAAAAGAAACCCTGTGTGTTAGCAGCTGTGCCCCATTTTAACCAGTCACCCAAACCTTGCAGTTTAGTCGCTAAGTCGTGTCCGACTCTTGCAACCTCACGGGCTGTGGCCCACCAGGCTCCTCTGTCCGTAGGATTTTCCAGGCAAGAATACTGGACTGGGTTGCCGTTTTCTTCTCCAGCGGATCTTCCTGACCCAGGGATCGAACCCGGGTCTCCTGCACTGCAGGCAGGTTCTTTACCGACTGAGCTACCAGGGAAGCCCACGCCCTAGACAACCGCTACTTTCCGTCTCCTCTCCATGGACTTGGCTGTTCTGGACGGTTCACAGATGTGAAATCCCACGGTGTGTGTCCTTCTGTGTCTGATTTCTCTTCATTTAGCATAATGTCCTCAAGGTTCATCCGTGTCATAGCAGATGTCAGGACTTCATTCCTTTTTATGACCAAATACCCTACTATCGTCAGGAAGATCCTCTGGAGGAGGACACAGCAAGCCAATCCAGTATTCTTGCCTGGAGAATCCCATGAACAGAGGAGCCTGGTGGACCACAGTGCTCGGAGTTGCACAGTCCCTAAGTCCCATGACTGAAGGAACTGAGCACACACCCTTCTATCACAGAGTTGGACACAACTGAAGGGACTGAGCACACAGCACCCTTCCGTCGTATGGATGGGACACGCTTGCCTTATCCATTCACCCATCGATGGGTGTTTTGGCTGTTTCCACTTCTTGGCTGTTACAAATAATGGTGCTGCGCACGTATGTGTACAGGTTTTTGTGTGGACATGTTTTTATTTTTCTCGAGTGTGTACCCTGGAGTGGAATTGCTGGATCGTTCGTGGTGGCCCCGCATTTAAGCTTGTGAGGTGCTGAGCTGCCGGACTGTTTGCCCGAGTCTCGGTTTTCAGTGCTGGGAAATGGAGCAGTGTCCTGGGGATCCACTGTCTTTCAGTATCGAGGGATACGTCTTCATTTGGAAACTCAGAAGCAAAGCGATGACTTTCATCACTGCAATGGACTTCCGTGGTGGCTCATTGGTAAAGAATCTGCCTGCCGTGCAGGAGACCCGGATTTGATCCCTGAGTCAGAAAGATCCCCTGGAGAAGGATATGGCAACCCGCTCCAGTATTCTTGCGTGGAGAATCCCATGGACAGAGGACCTTGGGGGTCACAAAGGGTCAGGCACGACTGAGCAGCTAGCCATCACTAGTTGCTGACAGTAGCACAGGTGTCACTGGTAGCGACACCTTGGCCACCCGGCAGGTGAGGCCAGAGCAGGTGCCAACAGCACCCTTGCCAGCCTCTGCCCAGGAAGCATTTCCCCTCCTCTGGCCAAGAGCACTCAGGATGGACTTGTTGTGATTGAGTGTCCTGCATGCGTTTCTGAGGAACTTCCTAGGAATTCTAGAGCAATTTCTCCAAAGGCTGAATTCTATAGAAAGAGGGATGAAGGCTGGGACCTGTGGGTGACCTCTGCCACCCTCCTCTGGGTGGGAGGATTTGGGGGAGAACTTGGGCAGTGTTATTCCTTGGCTGGGACAGAACAGGGACCCCCACCCCGCTGGGAGGACTGGTTCAGAAAGCCTTGTTCCCCCTTGGGGAGCAGGGGTACCTTGGCCTCCCGTCTGGTTCTGACAGGCGGCCCCTGGAGCCTGAGTTTTTCTTGGAGGGAGTCCAGCTGGTGCAGAGCTGGCTTGGCCCTGGTGCTCTTGTGGGGGAGAAAGGAAGCTATTGAAGGCCAGCCGTGGAAGTTGTAAACTGGATAAATGACCCTCCAGGATGTATTTCCTCGGCTCTGCAGTGAGAACTCAGCCTGGGGAAAAAAAAAAAAAAACCTGTGTCCGTTTATTCTGCTGCAGCCCAGAGAGGGAAAGTGGCTTGCCTAAGGTCACACAGCAGATTGGCAGCTAAGCAGGACAGGCTCCTCCTGACACTGATCTGTGCCTTTCAGCGGCTCTGAAATCCTCTCCTGCCCTCTGACATAGCCTCTTCTATCCCATTAAATCTGAGGCTTAATCCCCGCAGGTCAGCGGCAGCCGGACTCAACAAAGCTGCCTCTCCTTCTGCTCACAGGGCCCTGGGGTCAGAAGGCCACCAGCTCTCCCTCGTGGCCCAGGTCCCCAGACCACACAGCTCCCTTTCAGCATCTCCACCCTGCTTCTGAAGGGCTCCTCGGCCACCGCCCAAGCCCCCGGGAGCAGGCAGAAAGCACAGTGCCAGCCCGTCCTCTTTGCAGCTCGGCTGAGCGTTGAGTGGCTTCGTAGATGGCAGGCCCCCTCGGCCAGGCCCCCTAAGGGCCTCCTCCTCACCCATCAGCGCGGGGCAGAAGGCAGCCTGGCATTTTTCCCTGCCACCCTGGAGACCTCCGGGGCCCCTCAAGGGAACCCGACAAGGTTATCAGGATCTGCTCTTTGAGGGTGGGGGCTGTAACTCCCAGGGCCCCTGCTTTCGATTTATCAAGCTTGTCTGCATGCCCGCACCACCACTCCCCCCGCCACCCCCACCCCCGACCCTCGCCCCCATGGCCCGCCAGCCCAGCCGCTTGCTCGAAAGGTTAATCCCCTCGCCCTGTGTCTGCTCCTGTGTCCCCTCCCCCATCCTCCCAGCTCTTTACGCTCCAGTTAATTAAATGGGGCTGCCTATTGTCAGAAGATGAAGTTGGGTATTTATTACACCTTGGCACTCCCGAATGTCAAAGGTGCACAGAGTTTGGAGAAATACTGGCAGCGAATAAGCCTGAGCATATGTCTGCGGGGCCCGGGACTGGTGGGCGGGCGGCCACCACTTAGAGTGACCCGAGTTCTTTTGGATTCTGCTGCAGCTCCGCACTGCCTGACCACCGCCTACCCCGGGCGTCTGACGGCGTGTGTTTCCTAGGGGAGAGCTCTGGCAGGATGATCCAGAGATCAGTTATCCAGCGTCAGCATCCTGGTCCCGAGATGATTCCATTGGAAGGATGATGACTTGAAAATACACACACATCCGCCCTAGATCTCTCCTGGTGGGGCAGACACCCGGGCACAGCCCAGGTGAGGGGGAACGGCTGCCCTTCCCCTGCCCTTTCTAATGCCTTGCGCTTGGACTTTGCCATTTTATTTTCGTGATTTTTCACTTGGGCAATGCAAAACCAACGTGGCTAATTGTGAATTTTTTTTTAAATGAGGGGTGCGAATATGGATGTGTTCATTTTATAGAGTTTTTTCCCCTTAATAATCATGCTTTAAAGATGTTTGACATCTGTAACTAACAGCTGGCATCCTGGTATGGAGGAATGTCCTTTTATTTGGAAGCAGGTTGAACTGTCATTAATAGTATAATTAGGTGATTATCACTATATAGCAGAAAACTGCTTAATTGCAGAGATTGCTTTTCTAGGGTTCTAGTCTTTTTATGGTTATATTTGTTTTAGCTGTTTGAATTTCATGATATTTTGGCATTTGGTATGTTGCGTCATTGTGTGTGTGTGTGTGTGTGTGTGTGTGTGTGTGTTTCTTTCTGTTTTCTAATGTGTCTGACAGCTGTCTTCAGGAGCATTTGGTCCCAGGGAATCTTCTGGTGTTAAGGCGGTGATGGGGGAGCATTACCTGGAAGCATTAAGGAACATGGGGCCCTGTTTAACCCACTCAGCGCCAGGCAGGTGTCCTGCGGGAGTGGGCGCAGAAACCTTGGTGCCCTTTGATGTGTCTGACATCACTGCTGATAATGGTACAAAATTGGACGTTTAACCCTAGAGCCCAGGTTGTCTGTTAAGAGGCCTCCTTTTACAATGCAATTTATTTTTATGGCGCATCCTTAATACACGATGTTACCAAACGCTTCTGAGAAGTGTGGATTCTGGAGAGAAAAGCACATCTAAAGGGCCTTGGTCTCAGAGGTATCTGGAATTTGAAAATCAGTAGGTTTACAGAATCCAGGAGGAAAGAGTTTATCTTTCTAAAAAGAACTTGGAAAGAAATTGAATCCAGAGGCGAGCTTTTCTTTTCAGAGCCAGCAGAACCCGGTGCTGCCTCCTCTCCTTATTCCTAGGCTCGGGTGGCCCAGTGATGGGGTAGCTGGGTGTGCAGAGTCCCCGGCTGACCTGTGAGCGTGAGCGGCTTCCTTCTGCAAACCTCCTCGGACTCCCAGCACCTACTTCCAGTGGGGGTGTTCCACTCCCAGCAGGCAGTCCCTCCAGACCCTTCCTTTCCAGAAACTCTATCCTCCCAGAGTTGGGGTGTGTTGTGGGTGTTCTGGCCCCTTTCCTTCCTGAGAGGTCATCCTGGGGTTGCAGCTCAGGCCCCCAGCTCGCCTTGGCCAGGCCAGGTGTGCATTTGGAGCCCCACGCTTGGCCACTGCAAACCCCAAGGGACATGAGCAGACCTTCCCCACCTCCCCGGGTTGTCACTGGGCCACCCTGGAAGTCCCCACCAGCTTTGGGTGATGCTGCAGGGCTTATAAGAGCAGGCCTGTCCCTCCCTGACTGCAGGCCCCATCCCCACGTCTCAGACAGGAAGCTGAGGGCCTGGAGGTGGGGTGATCTGCCCCCACCGTCATCCAGGAACTCAGTGAGGGCCCTGACGGGTGCCTCGGAACACGGTGGGGGCGGAGTGGGGGACGGAGGCTCTGGGGTGCCGACCCTTCAGAGACGCGGGCTGTGCACCCAAAGCACAGTTCTCTGCCGTCCTGAGCATGCTGCCCCGCACAGGGTGGTGAAGAAAGGAATTCAGGGCGCGCCCTCCTGCCCCCAGCCTGTCTCGGCCGTGGCCAAGGCGTTAGCTCATCCAGTCCTCTGCCCACCCCCACATCATCCCCATCTCTTAGAGGAGGGTGTGCCCGTGGCCCAGAGGTTCAGGTTGCCCACCCCAGGAGACACCCTTCAGAAGCCTAAGGCCACCTTTACCCGGGAGTTTCCGGGAGAAGCGGGGGCCTCGCACAGCCCCCTGGGCCTCCAGCGCTTTGTCATTCTCAGCCAAGCCCGCCACAGCTGGCCCGCTCCTCTGCACAGCAGGCGCCTCGACCGCGGAGGGACCACGGGCTGTGTGACCGCAGGCTGTGTGACCGCAGGCAGGGCCCTGCCCCTCTCTGGGCCTCTTGCTGAACTGTCAGCCACCTGGTGCTGGGAGGCTGCTGGCCTTTGTTCTCGGGAACCAGTGAGCCTGGAGGCTGGTGAAAGGCCCTGAGATCCTTAAGATAAGTGCAGGCTCCTCCCAGCCCCTCCTGCCGGCGCCCAGCAGGCGGATTGGCTCTGCAGGGGCGTCTCCCCAGAGGCCAGAGCGGCCCCAGACACCCTGTGCTGACACCCGGGAGGGTGGAGACTGGGCAGCTGCTCCTGCTCGGCTGCCCCTGGGTTTTATGGCCAGAGGGTAAATAACCCCTAATCAGTTTTTTCCCCTGAACGCTGTTGATCACATTGAGAGCATGGCCACCAAGCCTCAGTGTAGATTGTGTGTTGGGGGAAGAGTCTACTCGGGGTCACATGGGCTCCCAGATGATAGGCACTGGTGACCCGGCTGCTGGTGCCCATTTTACAGATGGGGCAACTGAGGCCCCGAGAGCTCCCTCCCACTGCCCCCCCGCCACCCGTGTGCCAGCCCATCTTCTTTGTGTTCTCTCTGCAGCTCTGCACTGTGGGTTTGTGGTAGCTGTTGCTGTTTTTGTTTTGCGGAGGGAACCAGGGGCTTCCGGGGGTGACAGACCTGTGCAAAGGTCCTTTGGCCAAGAAGGGGGAGGAAGGATTCAGACCCAGGCCCAGCCGGCACTTTAAATCAGAGCCGGTGGCTCCCTGCTCAGAACCTACTTAGAGTGAAAGCCAGCGATCTTCTCATCACTGCTGCGCCCCAGCCTGACCACTTGTGGTCCCACCGCCGGGCTTTTGCACAAGCCAACCATCTCCCACCCTGCGTGTAC
The DNA here is from genome assembly GCF_055505025.1 of Bos grunniens. NCBI lineage: Eukaryota > Metazoa > Chordata > Mammalia > Artiodactyla > Bovidae > Bos > Bos grunniens. Next base: position 11,705,116 of record NC_141182.1, read on the forward strand.
ACTTGACACACAGGAAGTGCACTATTTGTGTATTTTCTCATCTGTCTTCCCCACAGGACTGCAGGCGCTGCCAGAACCCGGAGAGGTCTGATTTGTCTCTCGTCGTATCCTGGTGCTAACAGTGCCTGGCACACAGTAGGTGCTCAGTGATGCCTGTTTGGAGAAGGAAATGGCAACCCACTCCAGTATTCCTGTCTGAAGAAGTCCATGGACAAAGGAGCCTGGCAGGCTACAGTCCATGGAGTCTCAAAAGAGTTGAACACGGCTGAGCGACTATCACTCAATGTCTGTTCGAGGCTCCGCCTCACTGTAGGTCACAGCCAGGATGTGGCTTGAGATGTGTGGTTCTCTCTACCCTAAGCAGAGCAGGCTGGGTGTGAGAAAGAGGGGTCCCAGTGATGCTTACAGCCTCCTGGACTAGGGAAACCCAGAGAGGCTTCGGGGGTGGGGCTGAAGGGACCAGGAGGACCGTCCCGAGGGGTGGGGCTCAGAGAGCCAGAAGGCCCATCCCTGGGCTGGGCTTCTGCAGAATGGGGTTTCTGCAAAGTCTAACCCACCTGCTTTTTTTGAAATTCTGGCCGTGGCTAGCCTGGGGAGGGGGCTCAGGCTCAGGCAGAGACACAGCAGTGCTTTGTATCCTTGGAATCCTTCTGAAGCCAACTTGTTGGGGAGGGTGCTTTGTATTGTAAATTTCCACAGAGTAATTATGTCTTAATGTATGATAATCCGGCCTGGCCCTGTTGCCAGGCAGCCTGTGTCAGCTGTACGCCTGGGCCGGCTGTGGGCAGGACAGCTGGGGTCAAAGCGACATGTCCTGGAGGTCTGGGGACAGTGGGGTCTGCCTGGGTCCTGCTGCGTTGCTCCTGAGGGGCCTGGGGCTGGGGGATTTCCCCAGACCTGAGCGTGGGAGACCCACTAAGGGCTGGTTTCTGGGGTGGCCTCCCGTCCCCCGCCTAGGAGCAGAGTTCCCCACGGAGCTCCATCTCAGGAAGTCACAGAGCTGCCAAGTCTTAGATCAGAAGCAGCCCTGAAAGATCATCTGTGCTTGACTTAAATACCTCCACGGATGGGGAGCTCACCCCATGCAGTCGGCAAACATGTATTGAGCACTGACTGTAAGCTGGGCACTGAGGGTCTGGGACTGAAATTCCATCTGAAAAAGCAGACGGAAATTCCTGACTTCCTGGAATACTACTACTTCCTCCCCAGCAGTAGTTGAGGAGGTAGACAACAGACAGAATCAGTAAGATGTGGGATAGATGGAGTTACAGAGAAAAGATACAGCAGGAAAAGGGGAAGGCCAGTGAAGGATGGTGGGGCTTTCCATAAGACAGCCAGGGCAAGAAGGCTGGGAAGCCTCAGGTGAGAGAGATGATGAGAGTGAGGGAGGCAGCCCCATAGAGCCGGGCGTGTGAAGGGAGCGGCAAGTGCAAAGGCCCTGTGGCTGGAACCTGGGTCAACTCCTGGACCAAACTGCCAGGTGCCCCAGCTCCATCGTTGGTTCCATAGATGTGTATTGAGCTCCTGCAAATCGTGGGGAAAGCAAAGAGGAGCAAGAGGCAGCTTTGGTTGCAGATGCTCTGGTCCTGCCGTGGAAAAATGTATGATGAAGGGGAGAAGTAGATGAGCTGAGAGAGAGTGAGTACAAGCAATACATGCAGAACCTTTGGAGGGACCCATCCTGGAGATGCGAGAAGGAGCTGGGAGCAGGTGGTGAGCCTTGGAAGCCAGGCAGCGGCTGAGCCACAGGGAAGGAGGGCAGGGCTGGTGTCTCTCTGAGCTGCTGTTGAACTTGGGTCCTCCCGGCCGTGTGTCCTCTGTGGGGGCCCAGGAGAGCCTGTCAGACCTCATCTACACCCCTCTACCCTCTGACAGGGATCTGTTAGCTCCATGTAACACCCGCCCCACAACCGACACTCAGAGACTCAAGTGCTCTGTTGTCCACACAGCCTGGCAGTGGTGGCTGACGCCTGTCAGGGGGTTGCTGTATGGACTGAATATTTGTGTCCCCCCCCACCCACCCACCACCAAATTCGTATGTTGAAGACCTGACCCTCAGTGTGGCTGTATTCGGAGATGGGACCTCTAAGAAAGTAATTCAGAGTAAATGAGGTCACGATGGTGGGGCCCTAACCCCATAGGATTAGTGTCCTTATACGCATCCAGAGAGAAGGCAGTGGTCTGTCCCCCAAGGGGAGGGCCCTGCCAGCGCTCCCGGCCTCCAGAACTGTGATCAAATAAGTACTTGTGGAAGCCCCCAGGTCCACGGCATTTTGTTACGGCAGTCCACGCTAACCAAGACAGTCACTGAAACCCCAGATACAGTACCTGAGCATCATCTCCTTGTCCTGCCTGGTAGTGTGGGGTCACTGGCTGGTGATCTCCACTCAAGGCCAGGCCCGGGGCCTGACCCAGAGAAGGGTTTTAATTAGGACCTGCCGAAACGCCTCTGGCCTGGTTTGGGAAGGGGCCCACCTCCTCCCCTCCTGCCTCCCTCTCTCCTTCTGCATTGGGAGCTGGAGTAGGCAGCAGAGGGAGGCTCCCCGAAAGGCAAAGATGAAGCCCCTTTGATCCCACCCCCTCACCCCAGAACTGGGAATCAGGCAGGTGGCAGTGTGGAAGCTGGACGGGAAGACGGGGGCAGACTTCCGAGGTCCTGGCGTTGATGGCAGGTTGCTGAGCCCCTGGGTGGTCAGCGTATCTGATAACAGATGCTGCAGAACAGACCCCAGCACCGCCTCCACAGGCCTGGGCCAGGGCCACGCGGGCCGGCGTCCCAGGCGCCCACCGAGCCTGCAGACTGAGGAGCCCCTGGGATCCCTGCTGAGCCTGAATGGGACAGTCACAACAAGAGGAGGCTGGCATAAACTTGGGGGCGTGCCTCTTGGGCTTAGGGTTTGGGGCAGCTGGGGAGGGCGGGCTTGGAAGGCCTCTCCTGTTTGTGTATCACGGCTGTGGGAAGGGTCACAGGCAGGGATGCAGGTGAACCTGGTCCTCTGGGGTCCTTGCCCCCTGACTCCATAGAAGTGCGTGTGTGCACGCGTGCATGGAGAGAGACAGGGAACGGCGGGGCCAGGAAACTTGACCGTCCCTTGGGGACCAAGCTCTGCTTGACCTCCTGGCATAAAACGCTGCGAGTCTTGACGGCCCCTCCCCCGCAGCTGCCGGGAACTTTCCATACCTGGTAAATCCCGCTGACCTCTGCCTTCATTCAGGGAGCCCTTCCCACAAGCAATGGGAGTGGAATCCTGCCCCTCCAGTGTCGTAATTCGCAGGCTGAGAGGTTCCCAGTTCCCAGCCCTGCCTGGCTGAATCCGAATTTCTTGGAGTTTAAAAAAAAATACAGGCTCCCCCTCCCGACCCATCCCCCCAAGCCCTCTACCACCCAGCACATCCAGTTCTGGGGACCTGAGGTGGACCCTGGGTTGGGGAGGGGGCTGCATTTTTCAAAGCTCCCCCTCCCCTCTGGCTGGATGGATCAGTCATGTCTAGGATGCAGATGCTATCAGCGTGGGGATGTCTGGGGGCGGGGGGTGCTCTACTCAGAATCTCTAAACCAGCGGTGGGCAGCCTCCTCCTTGGTTTGTGGACAGTTGCGTGTTGGCGGGGAAATCAGGAGGGAGGGGGGGTCAGACACACAGCCGCTTCTGCACCAGCCCTGGTGTCATCGCACTTAGAACCCTGAACCTGGCAGACTTAAGGGGATGCACTTAGCACTCCAAATGGGGCTCTGCAAACATCACCCCTCCTCCCCGGGAGGTGTCAGCACCCCCGGATTAACGTGTCCCGGCAAGAAGGGAGCATGCCAGGACTCCACGTGACCTTGGATCCTCAGCGCCTTCGGGGTGTGGAACTCCGCTGTGGAGTTGGCCGGGGTTCAGAGGGGCCGGAAGCCCCGTGTGTTGGGCGCAGTGAATGTCAAGTTCAAGGAAGGAGATGGCCTTCTTTGGGCCTATTTGGAGGCCGGCCAGGGCCCGGTCACTTGGGAGAGGGCAAAGCTCCCCTGGCCAGAGATCAACCAGGGCGACACCCTCAGAGAGGGGAGGGGTGCTTCCTGGCTTGCTCCTGCCAGCCGGGTCCCCCAGGAGCACAGTCCCCCCGGGTGCTGAGCGCAGGCGCCACCCCCCCCTGCTCCATAAATGGAGGGAGTTGATAAACGGATCTTCTGTGCTCCGTGGTTGAGGGCATCAGGTGGGGATGGGCTGTCCCAGGCCACCCCCCGCCACCCAGCCTCTTAATGCCTTTTTACCCCCAGAGCCTGTCTGCAGAGCCTGCGGTTGGTCTGCTGCCTTGTCATTTAGCTGTTCCAAGCCAGCGATCGGGAGGCAGCACAAACTGTGGCATTTGCTGAGCGTAAAAATTCAATTAATTCCAGAAGGCAGATTAAATATAAGTGAGTTTTAATAATTTGCTGTAAAGTCGGAGGATTACTGCGGGCACGAGGAGGAAACCACACTTGCGTGCGTGAACAGGTTGGCACCAATGTGGGGACGCCAGCCGGGGACAATTCCCGGAGTCCCTCACATCTCCCGGCGGGGTGTGCCCTCGCTGCCCAGTGGCCACCTCACCCAGGGTGGTGTCACAGGGTCCCCAGCTGGAACTCTGCATGGCGGCTGGCACGGCCAGCCCAGTCGTCCGGCACCTCAGCCCCATAGCGGGGCAGCAGGCTGCTGAGGAGACAGGCTGCCCTTCTCAGCCAGGGTCTGCTTCTAGGGTGCCGGCGGGGGTGATGCCTGTGCTCTGCGGTTCTGCCAGCAGTCCTCGTTCCCTCAAGGGTCCTGGACAGCCCGAGGCCACCAGTTCTGGGCCTGGGTTGCTTTTGTTGTCCTAACTTTTTTAGGAAGAATGAAGAAATCAAGAGCAAGAAAGGGGCTCAGATTCCAAGGCTGTCAGTCCCCTGGGGTTCCCCACCCCACACACATGTACACACACATCCACACATCTCCCATCCTGCATGTGGTCAGCACACATGCAGTCACATGTGCGTGCATGCACACCCTTGCATGCACACCTGCTTCCGCACATGCATGTGCATGCGCAGTGACACACATGTGCACGCACAGTGACACACATGTGCACGCACACACACAGACACACACAGGGTCCCGTCCCAGAAAGCCAGTAAGTTAGTCACCTTCCAGATGCCTCTGGGAGAGAGCATGTTTTTCAGGTCTGCCTTTTGTCTTTGCCCACCTCCAGCACACGCACACACACACACACACGCACACACACCGAAAAAATAACCCCCCCAGCCTCCTCTGAGATGTGCCACCAGAAATGAGGCCTGACCCAGAAAAGGCAGTTGGTGGAGGGGGCCGTCTGGAGGTCTGGAGCCGGCCTTGCTGGCCGCCCTGCCCCAGGGGAGGGAGCCAGGAGGAAGGAGGCCGGCAGCTTTTATGTAAAGACAGTGATGGTCCAGTGAGTACAAAATGCTGTTTCAAAGCCAGCGTTCATCACTACCACTTCCCACTGTGATCTCCATAGATTTCTTTGTCTCCTTCAATTGGCCCTAATTATGGAACTGGAGGCTGCCTGATCAGTTTCATTCTTGTCATGAAATTCTGAGGGCACACACGGGGACGGGGACACAGGCCCGCCAGCTGCAAGCCCGCAGACTGGCCTTGGGTCTTTGTGTGCGTGCCTGCGTGTGTGTGTGCCTCTGTGCGTGTGTGCGCATGCACGCGTGCCTAGAGACCTGCTCTCTTCCCCTCTGCCCATTCCCCCAAACGCGCCTGGCTGGTTGTGGGCGCCTCTTTGGGGCAGGAGGGAGTTCCCAGCGGACCTCCCAGCTGAGAACTGGCTAGCCGGGATGTGCATATGGTAAGCAGGCTGGGGTGCTGGCTGCCACGAGATGAACACCTGCAAAGATGAAAGCCACAGCCAAGCGTGGCATACCCTGCCTTCCCTCCACGCTCCCTCTAATGCCCTAATTATGCCGTGTTTGTTTCAGTAATTTACACTCTCCGGGTACTGATCCATCAATAATGAATGTATTACCTGTCTCTGGGTAAGGTTTGGGAGATCCAGGATGCTGCTTTGAAAATGTCTGCAAAGCAGGAGGATCAGGGAGGCAGAGTGGCCCCCCCTTCCCCGGCAGACTTTCCCTTTCCGAACGCTCGTTTTTTTCTCAGATGGCATCGTATTTGGCAGAAGCTGTCTGAGGCTGGTACTTGGTACAGCTTTTCCATTCCCCTTCCGTTTTATGCCTTTTTAATATTTAAAGCCATCATTGGGCTGAGAGATAAAATTCTTTCAAATCAAATTTTATCCTCCAGTCTTGTGCTCCGGCTTCCCTTTGGCTGGAAAAGTTGTGTGTGTTGTGGGGTGCGGATGTGGGCAGGCCGCTGGCTGAGCTAGGGTTGGCCGAGGGGACAGTCTGTTTGAACGAAGTGTATGCCAACATGGGGGCTGCTGAGGGCTCTACCTCCCCACTCACACCCGCCCGATCCACTCCCTCCCGCTGACTCCTGTGCACCAGGCATCCAGAACCCATGTGGAAGTAAATATTGGGGTCCAGGTGACCCGAGCTGTCACAGTGACAGACCTACCCAAGATGGGCCAGGGAGGCACTCCAGGGCCAGACCCCACGGTGTGGGCTGGAGCCTGCCTCCTCTTCTCTGATGGGAAGGAAAAGTTGCCAGGGCATTTTCTAAAAGGTGGCGTGGAAAGACATGATGAACTGTGAGTGGTTCAAGAGTAGAGCTAGCGGCCCCCACCTGCTCCCGTCTCTGCGGCCGGGAGGGCAGGGAGATCAGATGTGCTTGGCCTCTGGGCTCTGCCTGCCAAGCCCCGTTTACCGCCGGCACGCTGGGGGCCCTGCTCTACCCTGGTCCCCAGGGGCCATAGAGACCAGAGGCCCGTCTGGAACGCTGCTTTCGCCGCCCTGCCACTGAAAGGACCCCATCCGTCCACCTGGGGCTTCCCTGCACCCCCTCCCCCCAGTAGTGGCCCTCCTGTGTGGCAGCCACAGTGGCATTTTTAGGACACCCAGGAATGGAGTCCGGAGCTGGGGGAGCTGTGCCAGGAGACGCCAGCTGGGACGCCAGGGACAGCAGGATTCTCTCCCGTGTGGCCGCGGTTTCTCCGGCTCCTGCTGGCCCCTTGCTGGTTTGGGGGCGGGGCGAGTTTCCAGCCTGGTCCCAGCTCAGGTCTAGCACGCTTCCCTGTCCTCGCTGTCTGGCGTCAGGAGATGTCCATCCACCCGGTTCTGATGCTGTCCAAACGGCCTTGGGCACGTCCCCTCTGCTCTCTCGGCCTGTTTCCTCGTGTGTAAAGCTGACTGCGATGACACTAGCTGTCGTCTTTCCTTAATCTTTCCGAGCCAGGCGCTGAGCCAGGTCCCAGGGCCACAGCTCTTCTTGCTCAGAGGTATGGTGTGGTGAGGACTCAGGGCTGGCCCACCTGGGTGCACTTCCTAGCTCTGCTACTTCCTTGCTTAGCTGTGTGACCCTAGGCAGGTTAATTAACTTCTCTGTGCCTCAGTTCCCTTGCTTATAAAATGAGGGTAACAGAAGAACCTACTTCGTGGTGGGAGGCAGGGATTTGCAAGGATTCAATGTGAAACACCTAGAAAGATTACTACTATTTGGATGTTATTATCATCAATTATTACCAATAATATGGTTTCTATCTCTTACCTACGAGGGAAGACAGAAATGACTCCCACTGTACAGATGAGGAGGCTGAGGCTAACCCAAGTGGTCATTCGTTTCAAGTCAGCTGTCCGGGGGCTGCCCCAGCAAAAGTACCATTAAATACAGACTGAGTGGTTTCAGCAAGAGACGCGTCTCAGCTCCAGAAGCCAGCAGTCTGCACTTAGGTGGCTCTCGGCAGGGTTGGTCCCTCTGTGGCTGTGGGGACAGGGTCCGTTCCAGGCCTCTTCCCTTGGCCTGTAGGTGGCTGTCTTCCCTCTCTGTGGGTCTGCGACTGACTTGTCCCTTTTCATAGGGACGCCAGTCATTGGATTAGGGGCCCACCCCACTCCTGCATGGCTTCCCCTCAAGTAGTGAATGAGTGACCCTGCACTGACCCTGTTCCCAGATGAAGTCGTATTCTGAGGTCCAGGGGTTGCAGCTTCAACGTACGAATTTACGGGCCCAGACATCTTCCAGCTGCAAAACACAGGGTGCCCTGACCTTCCTGGGGTAGAGGAGCCTCATCCCCCCATCCCACCTGGCTTTTCTCCTCCCTCCTCTCTCTGGTCCTGCCCCACTGTGGACTGTCCACTAGCTGGCCCTGGGGTGTGTGGATGGCTCCCTGCCCTTTGGGAGCCTGGCCACCCCAGCCGACCCACTGCCAGGCTGCATGGCCAAGACTCATAGGTGCTGCACCGGTGTGCCTGCTGGCATGCCCTGTGGCCTCGTGTAGGGGGAGCATCCCCTTCCCCCACCTCTGGGGCCGGTGCACACACAGCTGGCCACCCCTGGGTGCAGAGGCTGCTTTCTCCCTGTGCTGCAGACCCCGTGAGCTCCTGCCCCCTCTCTGCCATGCACACAAGTCATATGTGCCCCAAGTCCCACTGCAGCCCCCGAGACCCCCAGCCCCACGTCACTGCTCCTGCCTGGTGGGAGCTCCATGTAGAATGCACAGTAGCTAACTTTTTAATTTTAAGTAATTCCAGGAAGCAGCAAGGGAGAAATAAGTGCCCGCAGCTGCCAGGGGTCTGATGTAGCTGGGTTTTATTGAACTACCTCAGTTCAGTGTGTGGATTGGTTAAAGTCTGCCTTTCTTGTTGGGCTCACGTTACCCCTCTGAGGCATAGAAGTGGGGGGTACCTCCATGGCTTGCAGCCTGGAAAAACAGAAATAGAGAGCGCCCTTGGCCGAGGCGAGCTGGGAGACCAGGTTGCGGGCTGCTGGCCACAGCCTGGATTCCCTGGTGAGAGGATGAAGCCCCCACCCCCGCGGGCATCTGGAGGGCCCGGCTGCGGAAAATGAAAAAAATAAATAAAAAAGAGCGGGCGGGAGAAATAAAGGGGGAAAACGGAGATGTGGAGCCCCAATTGCTAGCAGATGGTGCTGGTATTAGGAAAATGAAAATACATGCAGTAAATTTGCTATTTGCCAGTGTTAATTTCTTATCCCAAGGTAAAACCTTCCCCCTGGCCCAGCCATGCCATCTGCATGTTCATAAAACACATTACAGCAGAATTGATCGAGCGGCAGTGTGCATGTGGGGCTCCGGGTGGTCGGGCTCCAAGGCGGGAGGGCGGGGGACGGGGACGCACCTGCCGGGATCCAGGGGACGAGCTGGCGTGCTTCCCACCTTCAGCCCAGGTACGTCCAGGGACACACCTGGTGCAGTAGGACTTCTTGGGTCAGGCCCCTTGTAGGTTTTCCTCCGTCACAGAACAGAGGCCCAGGAAGGGGGTGGTTTCAGGACCTCAGGGAGGTCTCCACATGAGAACTGACTCCTGCCCCACTTGTCCCCAGGCAGCCAGTCCCAGCAGGGCTGGTGAGTCCATCTCCCCACAGCCACCCCACCCCATGCCTTCCTGAGGTCCCCCTCGGTCCCCTCCCCCAGACCTTCCCATACTGGGGCCAGTAGAAAGTTACTGGTTTGGGCTTGGAGGACAGGCAGCCTTGGCCCCTGCTTCAGCCTCTGGCCTAGCTGGACCGATTTTGAAACAGTTTAATGTCATCCCTGTACATGTTCCCCTCTCACCTGTCACCTCCGCAGAGGTCACCGGGTCCTCTCCAGAGGAAGCCGGCCCCTTCTCTCTCCATCCAGCCCTTTGCAGTTGCCCGAAGGTCAGCTGCTGAGGCCACCCCTTTGGTGGCGGGGTCATGTCCACACCAGCTTCAGTTCACCTGTTCGCCTCCCGCTGGGTTCCCACAGGAGGTCAGAGCCTGCCCTAGGCAGGATGCACCCACTCAGGGCAGTTCTCGGGGGAAACGACCCCCTTCCACCCACTTCCCATGATGTAGTGTCCCCTATAGGCCAGCGGGCCTTCAGTCCTGCTGTGCTGAGGGTGGGCCTCTGAGCCCCTGGGGGCCCCTGGAATGGAGGGGACCATGCACAGGCTCAGTGTCTGACCACTGCCCGACACCCCCCCCCCCGCCCTGCCCCCGGCATCCAGTGTGCTCCCTGCCTCCCTCCTGCCGCCTGCCTTGGGGGCCAGTGGCCCAGCCTGGGCCGCGCTGTCTGCTAATTACCAGTGTGGGAATGGCTTTATGGTCCTCCGGGGCCCAGAGAGAGCCCCCCACATCTGGTCAATTAATGCTGAATCTGTAATTCGGATGACATACAACCCCAGCCAGCTCTCCAAATGAGGCGATTAAAAGGCTCTTCTCCTCCTTCGCTGGAGAACAAGCAAAACCGGGACCTTCTTTATTTCCCGGGATTGATGGGCCCTGCCCGTGACCTTTGGTAGGACAAGAAGTATTATCAGGAATACTTCTGTATTTCCCGACTTTGCAGGCTGCATAAATCTCCTATCAACCCAGGCAGGCGGCAGAATCCGCCGCCGCTGCCGTTTATTAATATACGGAGGAGCACTTCCCCGGAGGAAGGCAGGCCTTTGTCAGGAGGGGGCATGGGCTGCAGGCAGGGACGCCAGCGCCCGCGCCCCTGCGGCCGCCGCTCGCCCCGGCTCGCCGGAAGGGCGCGGTCGTCCTGATCTCCAGGTCCTTCTCGCTCACCCCCGACCCCCACCCCCGTGCCCATAGTCTCCAGGCCTGAGCTCTAAGAGAGCCTTTTGCAACAGATTTCTCATCTCGGCTTGGAAGTGTGTTGGCGCCTGCCCCGAGGGCTCGAGACCCCAGACGTGCTGGGGTGGTGTCTGGGTCAGGTGGGGCCCTGTTTCTTAGTGACGGGTTGGGAGGCATGTCCACCCCCACCGAACGCAGGCCAGCTTCTGAGGCTGCGTTGGGTGACATCGGAGAGGGCTGCGATACAGGGCAGCGGGAGGGCGGGGCCTGGACGCTTGGTGGGCGGGGCCTGGGGCCGGGTGGGCGGGGCCTGAGCTTTTCTGGAAGATGTTCAGAGGAAACGTGTGCCTGAGCGTGGAGGTGTAGAGCACCAACATAGGAGCCTGCCGTCCCTTTGCACTCAGGCCTGGCTCACACCCTGGCCGCAGCTGCCGGCTCTGTGGGCCTCGTTTTCCAGCCAGTGAAGTGGGGACACTCCTGTCCCCCAGGGATACTGCATGCAGCTGGGCAGAGGGGACTTAGGCCCGCGTTCTTGGGGGGCAGGGCAGGCTCACAGAACTGACCCACGTGGCCAGGTACCCTTCTGGGGACAGTGAGGGGGCTTCATCCAGACCTGTGGAGTAGGCCCTTCACCCAGGCATTTAAGGTCGGGCCAGGTCACACTCTGTATCTTGGGGGCCACCTCAAGCCCGGCTGGAGAAGGGGTCCCGGCCACCTTCTTCCTCCTGCCCAGCTGCCGGGGCGCCAGACACCTCCTTAGTCTCACCTCTGCCTGCTCTTCCAGTGTATAAAGACATACTAGGGTCACAGAGGGTGAGATGGTTCGATGGCATCACTGACTCGATGGACATGAATTTAAGCAAGCTCCAGGAGATGGTGATGGATAGGGAAGCCTGGCGTGCGTAGTCCATGGGATCAGAAACAGCTGGACACGACTGAGTGACTGAACAACAGGCCCCCTGTGTTCTGGCACAACTGGGGTCATCCTGACTGTCTTCCAAGAGAAGGCCCCTTGCTCCCACTGGACCTCGGGAGACCAGCTGACCCCACAGTGCAGGGTCCTCACTGGGCGGCCTCTGCCTTAATCCAGGGCTCCTGGAGACGTCCTTGGAATTGGATTGTTAGCCAGTTTCCCTGAACTTACTCTCCCCGCACAACACACAAAGGAACCCAGGGCCTTAACTCAGGGCGGATGGCAATTCAGAGATGTACCAAGGGTGGGGGTCCCCAGGGTGTGCCCCACTCTCCATAGAGAATTGACAGCCGTCCCTCTTCCCGTGGCCTTGCTGGGCCAGGGTCCTGGGGAACGTCCCCTGGACACTGACAGTGGTGGGAAGGGCTTCCCCAGTGGGCACTGATACAGGCCCGGGGCTGGTGGACCCGGCGCTCGGGGGCTGTCGGCCCAGCCTGCAGACAGCGCCAGGATTCCAGCTGCTCCTTCATCTTCCATGCCAGCACCCTCGTCCTTCTCGAGGGAGGCCTTGCACTCACTTTTCCTTCTGCAAGTGAACAGTTAGGCGTGGCTCTGGGTGCTGGGGGTTCATCCGTGAACAAAACATAAAAATCCTGCCTGTCCCTACCTTACTCTGGAGCAGCACCGTTGCTGAAACGTTCTAGAGGTGCGATGCCAGGATTGGGAACCACCAGTCACGGATGGCTGTCGAGGATTAGTGAGACTGAGAAACTGAAGCTTTTATTTGATTTTAATTAGTTTCAATTTAAGTGGCACCTTGGCCAGTGATGACCCTGGAGAAGGTTCACATTTAGTAGAGAGAGCACCCTTGGTAGGAACTGGCTTTCTACGTGGTTTTCCTTTTCTGCCCCCCTTCCTGTGTCTCAGGGCCCTTCACAGTGTGTCTGAGGGAGGAGGGTTTGGACCACCCCTCATCTTGTACTACAGGGGTGGGAGGGGAGGAGCATTTCCTCCTTAGCCCCCCACCTCCACTTAATCACAGCTGTTCCTAAAATGTCACTGCACCGGAACGCAGGTCCTTGAGAATGGAGACCTTCTCTTATGTTGGTTTTTGTGTTTAACTCCAGCCTCAAGTGCTTCCCTGTTGGCTCAGATGGTAAAGAATATGCCTGCAATGCAGGAGACCTGGGTTTGATCCCTGGGTCAGGAAGATCCCTGGGAGTAGGAAATGGCTACCCACTCCAGTATCCTTGCTGAGAAAACCCCACGGACAGAGAAAACTGATTGGCCACAGTCTATGGCTACAGTTCGTGGGGTCACAAAAAGTCGGACATGACTGAGCAAACACGTCTAGCCTCAAACTTGGCTTTTCAGGGGCTGCTCAAATATATGTGGAATGAATCAGTGCATGAGAACCCCAGCTCTGCCATTTGCCAGCTATGTGACCTTAAGCGAGTTACTTACCCTCTCTGTGCCTCAGTTGATGGGAATATCAGTAGCACCACCTCACAGGTGTGTTGTGAGGCTGATGGGGTAAGACCCCCCAAGGCCTCTGGAGTAGGACGTGGGACTGGTGCTCTGGGCGTTTCTGCTTCTGTTAGTAACAGAACAAACCAGTGGTGATTCCTGGGCATCCCCACAGGCTGCCGCTCTCTCCAGGTCTCTTCCTCTGCTCTGCTGTCTTGAAGGAGAGCTGGATCACATTAGGGTGTTGGTGCGTGTCACCCCCACTTTTAGAGGGGCAGGGAAAGGCAGTGTCGTTGCCTCTAGTCCTTTTGGACACTGAGCCAGAGACGGGTCAGCTGTCAGGGGCCACACAGCTGCTTGGTCAGTCATGGGCCTGGGGCTGATCCTGGGTGTCCCCAGACGGCTAGTGGGTCCCTGTCGGTGCTCACCTACCTGAACAGACCTGTCCTCGTCGGCTGAGAGTTGCTCCCGTGGGCAGCCCGCCCTGCCCCCTCCAGCTGGGAAGCTGCCCTGGCAGGCTGGGGGCTCAGTGCCTGTCTGGAGGCTGCCCAGGGCCGGCCCCATCCACACCAGCCCTGCAGGCCACCTGGGCAAAGAGTCTCATTAAGCCTCAGTTTCTTAATCTGTAAACCAGGCCCCTGGTGCCGTGTCTCCAAGGTGGTGATGAAGAGCAAACAGAATAATTGGCTGCAATGCGCTGAGTCTGGGGCAACCTTGGGAAGCCACCCGCGTCCCATCCGAGGGTCCAAGTCTCCTCTCCTCCCCTCCCCTTCCCTGGCTTGGGGGCTCACCGCCCTGCAGCATGGTTGCCTATGGCCCTGTTCTTGGAGCCTCAGCTTGCCCTGTCCAATCTGGCCTCCAGGTCTCCCTGGGTTCCCCCTCCCCCAGGCACATGTTCCCTGCAGCTCCTGTCATGCCGGCTGGCTTGATGTTCCTCCTCCCAGGGGCCTGATGTCACCCCCAGGGCAGCCCGGAGGCCTAGGGGGAGGTGCTGTTCCCACAGCTGATCCTCTCCACCGTGCTCCCTCATCCCCTTTCCCTCCATTCTCTCTCCTTCCTGACCCCCAGCCCGGCCCCTTAGCCTCCCCTCCCCCCAGACTCCCCCCTCCGCTCCCCCCCCACCCCCAGGGGGCTGCCCTGTGCCAGCTTCTGCCTGTGTGAATGTCTAATCTCCAATTTTATTCGCCGGGCTCCAGCCTATTTGCATAATCCACATAGTCACCCTGGTTTTAATTGCCCACAACTCTGCAGAAAGATCGTGTGGTTAAGTGGTAAATCATAATTAGATAAATAATTGGTTTGGCCACAGCAAGCTGCTTTTGTTACACCTGCCATCTGCTGGACCCGTTTTTTCTTTTGGCCAGAACAATGCGGTTCTGATGACAGAGCATGCTGCTTCTCTCGTGTGGGGGGTGGGGGGGAGGAGCTGGGGGTGGGGGGCCGGGGCGGGAGGGGGCCCAAGCGGAGGGGCTCGGAAGCCGGGCCTGGAACATTGCCCGGTTGCTGGGGTCTGCGCCTGGCCTGCGTCTCCCTCTCCAAGCGGGCACCACCGCACAGTCGCCATTCATTACCGGCTTGGTTAATGCATCGAGTGGCAAATTTGACTTCTTTGCAGAAAAGGGAGGGAGGAGAGGAGCCCTGGGGGGAGGAGGGGCGCGCGGGGGCTGCCCCAGGCCTGGCCTGCCTGTGGTTTGTCCAGTGGCCCTGACAGCCGGGGCTGGGGGCCCGCTGTGGAGGGCCGGGGCCCTGTCCTGGGGGGGTGCCAGGGGGAGGTGGGCAGAGGTTAGAACCCGAGGATGTCCCTGCCCAGCGTGGTCAGCTGCTCCATCTGCTCTTCCAAGTTCCAGGCCCCATCTGTGAGCCCAGGAGTCTCCGGGGGAACTGGCAATCCTGGGCCGGCGGGGTCTCTGGCCGGGGGCCTTCTGCAGGGCTGGCCGGCCTTTATGCTTCTCTCTCACTAGCCTCTGTCCTCTAGCCCACCAGGAGATACTTCACATTGTCCTTCTTTCACGCGCCCTCGTGCAGTCTTCCAGCAAATGCACAGCAGGCTTCTCCCTGCGTGATGCGCATCTGTTTCAGGCGTTGGTCCCTGTGAGTCAGGCCTCCCTTTGCGACTTGAGGAAGGTCTGGGCGGGGGATCAGAACCGTCTGTGCCCAGGGATGTCAAAGGACATGATGGGGATAAAGTCCGTCAGGCGACCCCCACACCAGCTAGAGGCTCAGGATCTGTGGGTGCTGGGTCCGTGACTGCCGATTACGGCCGCCGATTGAGGGGCAGCCCTGATGGAAGAGGCAGCCGGTGTGGTGGGCAGCATCCAGGGAAGACAGGTCTTTGGAAAGGAAGCCCAGGTGATACGGGAAGGAGAGGAGAGGCGGGAGCCCCCCAGACCTGGACATCCCTGCCTGCAGGGCGTCTGTGTTTCTGCTCAGGCCCCTGCGGCCCCGCGCCAGGCAGCACTGTCCCCGGAGGCCTTTCCCTGGCCTTGCAGGCTGTTCAGTGGGCTTTGTGAGTCTAGTCTTCAGGAGTTCACATCTACAGAAACCCAGGAAGCCTTCTTTCTCAGTGGGAGCGCGGCTTCTCCTTTTCAACCTGACAGAAGGCAGCCTGAGAACACCAGGCCCCTTTCTAGATGGAGACCTAACGGGAGGGAGGAGCCCCCTCCGGCTGAGGATCCCTGGGGCAGATTGCTGGCTTAGTGGCATCTTGGTCTTATTGACCAGAAAATACTTGTATCTTCCTGAAAACCCACTGAGGTCTGTTGGGAAAATTCTGGATATGATCATGTGGCTGGGACTTTGGAAAACAGACATTTTCTGTGTTTTTCCATCTATCTGTCCACCCATCCATTATCCATTTTCCACCTTCTCCCACTCTTTTTCCTTTCTTCCTTCCATCCATCCATCCATTCACCATCCGTTATCCATCCACCATCCATCCATCCATTCACCCATCCATTTATGATGCCTATCCTTGATCCAGAGGCCAGAGGCAGGCCTCTTCCTCCTCACCGCTGCCACGCCACACCTCCCAGGAAGGGTGCCTCTGCTCTTCTGACACCACTGTGATGGTCCCCCCGCCTGGTGAACGTTCGCTGCAGACCCCTGTCACTAACTCAAGAAATGAGGCCTCAGAACAATTCCCCAGGGAGGAGTATTTTCAGGCTCCTGTAATGTTTCTAGACCACAGCTTTCCAGGAGACCTCCCCCTGGGGGCAGGGGGCTGCAGCTGGGGTCTGAACTCACCTTAGCTGTGAGCTCTGGATTCTCCCCAAATCACATACTCTGCTGAGTTTTGTCCATGAGCCCACGTGCACCTCTCAGACCGAATACCTCAACTTTTGGCTTTAAAAATGTGATTGTTTTTATAGCCTACATCTGTGCTTCCCTGATAGCTTAGTTGGTAAAGAGTCCGCCTGCAAAGCAGGAGACCCTGGTTTGAGTCCTGGGTTGGGGAGATCCCCTGGAGAAGGGATAGGCTACCCACTCCAGTATTTTTGGGCTTCCCTGGTGGCTCAGCTGGTAATGAATACGCCTGCAATGTGGGAGACCTGGGTTTGATCCCTGGGTCGGGAAGATCCCCTGGAAAAGGGAAAGGCTACCCACTCCAGTATTCTGGCCTGGAGGATTCCATGGACTGTATAGTCCATGGGGTTGTAAAGAGACACAACTGAGCGACTTTCACTTTCTGTGTTTTCCAGTATGGTAGCCCCTGGTCACATGTGGCTATTTAAATTTCATTTTTATTAATAAATTTTAGGTTAATTAAAAGTAAGCAAAATTAAAGATTTAGTACTTCGGTTGTACTGGGCGTGTTTCAAGTGCTCGGTGGCCACATGTAGATGGGGACAACTCTGTGGGACAGCTCAGACGCAGAGCACTTCCCCCGTCACAGATGGTTCTACTGTGGTGCTGTTGTGAGCGGTGATTAGGGCAGAGTCTTAAATAACCAAAAGATGGGCCATCCTCAGCCATTACCAGTCTTGGGTTAGATTTTCCTGGGTTCTCTCAATAGGGGAGAACTATTGAGACGCTGCACAGCCCTGTCCTGAGGGCTGCACAGGAAATCAGATTGGAATTTCATCTTGTCTGTGGTGCTGTGTGACATGGATTCAATCACTTAACCTCTCTGGGCTATAGAGATCAGACTTGGGGACCTTTGGAAGAGGGGGTGTCCTTCTGTCTTTCGGAATGATAGACAGGAAGGGGAGACATGGGCCAAAACAGATGTGTAGTGTTCCCCAGGCCTGAAGACACCACAGTTGTTCATAACATAAAACATAGAGATGGTGGTGGTCCCTCGGACCTGACTCTAGACAGTTTCGGGGCAAAGTGGTGTGCCAGGAGAGAGGCTTTGCTTTCTCTCTCGGTCCTCCTCCTCCTGGCCTGTGCCCCATGTCCTGTTTCTTCACATCTCACCTCTCTGGGCCCAGTGATCCGGAATGTTCTTTGTAGCAGGGCCCTGCCTTCTGGGTCCTGTGGGCTGCACCAGGTCTGGGCCGGCCACTCCCAACTGCCCCCGCCCTGCCTCTTGTCCCCTCTCCTGTGTAAACCATTGCCCCGACCATTAGGCTGCCGGCCGGGGCCACCCTTGGAGTGGGGGTGAGCCTGTGTCACCACCCCCCAGCAGGCATCGGCTTTCACAGGGGCACCCCTGCCCCCAGCGGGGTCTGGCCTTCTGTGTCCCACCTCCAAACCACACAGGTTAGAAGCCCACTTTGATCTTTCAGGAACTGCAGTATAATTCACAACATGCTTAAGAAAGCAGCAGCGCTGCTAAGAGCTGAGCAGGGACACCTAATCCCGCTTCCCCTCACCTGGGGCTGCTCCATCAGCCTTCTTGGCGAGCGCGGCCTCAGGCCAGGGGAGTGTGCCCCCACCCCCGGCCCTGGGCAGCCTGGCAGAGGAGAGGCTCCTGACCAGCCCCCATGCAGGGTGCTCCCCCAGTAGCTGAGCGCTGGGGAGGGGTGGCGTGGCTGGTCCGCGTGAGCTTGAAAGGAGCTCCCTTCTCCCAGAAGTTCTGTCCAGATGGGCTTAGCGGTGCCAGCCCACCTCGTGTGCCTGTGGTACCCCACGAGACATGCCCAGAGTGGGCCCTGCGGCTTCCGATCAAAGCCAGGGGGATACTTGGGGTAACTGGCAGCGGGTGGCCCCGAAACCACAGTTGCCCGTGGGCCCCTCCCCACGCCCTGCTTCCTCTGACTCCTCCTAATTATTTTTCCTGGATGTTGTGAATTAAATCTTCTGGCAACCACGGGAGACGTCTCTGGGTGAGGCCCCGCTCACATCTCCATGCGCCAATAGAAGTTGTTAAATGAATAATGTTGACTTACGCTGGGGACCCAATTCTCTATGAATATAATTCCCCTTTGGGTTCTGGGGAGCTTCCTGCAGAAACTGTAAAAATAATAAACACGTCTCCATATCAGAGGTTGGTAATGCTGCTTCGAATCCTTCTGGGGGAGAGAGAGGCAGGGAAGAGATAAATTAAAATTAATTTTTTAAAAGAGGATCACGCCACAAATCAGATGACAGAGTAAGCCAGGGTAATGGGGTGGTTCTCAAAGGCGGAGCCCAGGGGCACCCCTGAGGGAAGAGGGAGGGGCCACCTGTTGAAAACGGAGATTCCTGGGCTCCCACCACTTCCAAATTAGCATGCAGGCAATGGACAGTGGGGGAGTGACACAGGCTCGATCATTGTGGAAAGTGAAGTTTGGAGATCGTGGGTTAATAGGGCAGTGGGGTTGGTCTGTAGAATTGTCTTCCCGTCCAGGTCTGACCAGCTGTGACCCACCCTCTTTCGTTTCACCTCTCTGGCTGGCTTTGCGGCTGTGCAATTGCCAGGAGTAGGCGGAGGCAGCTGGAGGCGCTGGGAGGACCACTTAGGCCGGCCCCTCCTCCTAAGAGCCCGGCCAGCCCTGCACCACCCGGGAGCATCACCTGTGAGCCAGGTGGGCCTGTCGCCCTGGCCCCGAGGGAAGCGTGGCCACCCTCCCCGCTGAGACGGAGGCCTGGCCCACAAGGGCAGGTGCCCCTTGGAGCATCCGAGGCCGCAACCGTGTGCAGCTCCCCACGCGCAGAGGGCTTCCAAGTGTTGCGTAAGCAGCCCTCCCACGGCTCCTCCACCAGCCAGCTGGAGAGACACGGGGTCACCTCGAGACACCGCGGCGTCCAGCGGGCCCGCTTCTCACGCCCCGCCTCGGCGCACACAGAGGGGGTCAGGCAGCGTGGGGACTTTCCCAAGGTCATGAAGCAATTTGCCGGCTGAGCCAGGAATAGAAGTCCTGAGCTGGGCTGTGCTAACTCCGGGCTCAAATTGCTAGCCAGGCAGGTATGCACGCGGAGCTGGGTGCTTGGGGTTGGGGGGGGCGGGGACAGGGTAGGGAGCCGCCAGGAGCCCTATATGTGGGCCAAGGGGAGGGGCTGGGAGCTGTCCTCCCCACTCAATGGCGAGGGGGAGGGCCAGAGCTCTCTCCGGAGTCCCTGTCATCCCTGGGAGAGGAGCCGGTTCTGCGGTGGGAGCAGGGCTTGGTGAGCGTGCAGGTGGGAAGGTGCTGGTGGGGGCCTCCCTGCCTGCCTCTTCTCAGGTCACCTGGGAGCCTTCCGCAACAGCAGAAAACCCCAGCGTCTATTCCCCTGGTGCCTCTCTGCAGAAGACTCCAACCACTCTTAGGGGGAGGGATTGGCCTGTCTTCGCAGATTGTAGGATCCCACAAGGGCTGACAGGGAAAACCCACCCTCGTCTGCTCTAGAAAGGCACTCAGCTTTCTAGAACCAGAGGACAGATGTATATTCCAGGAGGTTCCTGCCTCCTGTTTTTGGCTGAGTTTATTTTGGGGGCAAGAGGGATGCACACAGCATTTGTTGCTGATGAGGGCTTGTGTCCTGGAAGGGGCTTCTCATGTTCATTTAGATGAATTCAGCAAACAGCTATTTAAGGGCTTGTGAAGGTCCAGAAATAAGGATGGCTGTTTCCTCTCTACCATCGACTTGGTAAGCCTGGGGCGCAATGTAAGGAATTCAAAAGTAACCCCCCATGGGAGTGGGAACATCAGCTTCCCCTAATGGAGGTTAGAGACACATCCCGGAAGGCTACCTGGAGGAGGTGGAATTTAAGCCAGGGCCTGAGCAAAGAGGTAGGTGGCAAACAAAAGAGCTTTATGAGGGGCCGGGGAGGGGCCCCCCAGCACAGGTAGAGCCTGGGGAAGGTGAGGAAGGGAGAGGGCTCTTAATCTAAATTACCCTGCCTTCGAGGGGGGGTTGAAGGGTAGCAGGAAAATGTGTTGGGGACCTGTCTAGACACTTCTAGGAAGGCCTGTGTGTGAGAGGGGGGAGACCTGAGCTGGCCGGCACCCGCATTTGCAGGGCGAGACTGGAGAGATGGGAAGTGAGGTCTTGAGGGGCAGAGGTGGTGACTTAGGACGGGAGAGGAGCCCAGGGAGGTGGGGGCAGGGGTGTGGGAGGTGGGCAGCCCTGCTAGGAGGAGACAGTGGACCTGGAGGCTCTGGGCGCCCTTGCAGGCGATGTCACGGTGGGACTGGGCCAAGCCAGGGCTGCAGAGAGTGGGGGGCCAGGCAGCTGGGTGGGCGGAGCAGCCTTCATGGGGGGTGGGGGGGTCAGAGTGGGGAGGAGGTGTTTCAGGGTGGGGGCTTCACAGCTGAGGCTGAAGAGCCCCTGGGAGGGAAATCAAAGGCCCTTCTTAGAGCAAACAGGTGGAAAGTGAGAGGGACACCCCAGGTAGCTCGTCCCCTCCTTGACCTTCCACACGGGGCCTGCAGATGCCCGGGGACCTTACCAGCAGCCACCACCACCAGAACTTCCCGTGGTGAAACGGCACGCCTTTGAACGAGGTCCTTTTGCCTTGGTTATTTCCATTTGTGAGACCAGGTTATAAAAACGTACATGCAACAAGAGTTGAGCAAGTGGCTCCTCTCTCTGCCTCTGTGAGCCGGCAGAGAGACGGGGGCCTGGCCTTAACTGCTCGTCCCTGGGGTCCCAGGCCTGGCCATGGGGGCAGAGGCTGGGTGAGGGCCAGTCCCCTGCCCACATCAAACTTGTGCAGTTGGCAAGTGATAAAGGCATCTGGGATTTGATTGTCCCGGTGATGGTTTGCGGCTTCGACAGGCAGTAGATAATGAATCCAGAAATTTGTCAGGAGCACCGCCATCCTGAAAAAGGAGGCGGGGGGAGGTGGGTAGCAGAGGAAGGGCGAAGAGGACTGGGCTCAAACCGAGGCCTTAGTCTCCTGTGGCAAGAAGCAAGCCTGGCGCATAGTAGGCACTCAACAAATGTTCACTCCCAGAACCCTGGCTGCCATCTGCAGAGCAGGGCCCATGGTGTGGGGGGGTGAGGTGGGGAGGAAGAGGCCCAAGGAAGGGGGGTGGGGAGCCCACCGCATACGTGTGTGCAAATCCACAGGCCTATACAGACGTTGGTTTTCCAGAGCGGTTTTGCATGAAAGAAATTTGAAGGCTTTTAAACGAACAAGGAAAATTGGGGATGAGGACCCCACCCCCAAATAAGTTTCTGAGGACTACTTCAAGTTGGTATCAGCAGTGACCCCACGGCTTGGCAGCCTGGGTTCTAGAACACGGCCTTCTCCCTGCGCTCAGCAGGGTCCTGTGGTTTCGGCCTGAGCCTTGTCCCTCCCAGATGGGCCCAGGACCTTGGGGTGACTCAATACCCCAGGGCTCGCCTGGGCCCGTGGCCACCTGGCCGGGCGTCCAGGGACCCTGTCCTCTAAGCTGACAGAGCAGGAAGAGAGGAAAGCCCCTTGCCTGCAGAGGACAGCTGGTTAATCTTTACAGAGGAGAGTAGTTCCTGAGAAACTGATGCGGGAACCACCCAGATGTCTGTGTCCACCCGGGCCTTCTGGCCTTCCCCCAGGCAGCCAAGCTGACCTCAGGCTGAGGTCAGGGTTCTGGGACCGCAGGTTCCCCTGTCACCTGTGATCGTCGATGCGCCTGCCATCACCCTTCCCTGTCCGCTAGCCTGCCCAGGTCCCTGCTGGCTGCTCTCCAGCCCAGTAGCCAGGTGGCCGGGGATAGATGTGTGCCTGTCTGT
This sequence comes from Bos grunniens, assembly GCF_055505025.1. Classification (NCBI taxonomy): domain Eukaryota; kingdom Metazoa; phylum Chordata; class Mammalia; order Artiodactyla; family Bovidae; genus Bos; species Bos grunniens. Next base: position 11,727,205 of record NC_141182.1, read on the forward strand.
GTCCTGACCTCTAGCTGCTCATGGGGGCCCGGCCTACCCTCCCTGAGTCCAAAGAGCTGTTGATGAGGACAGAAAACGTGGCTGAACCCTCCACCTCGAGGGCCCAGCAGTCCTGCCTGCAGAGACAGCGCTGTGTCCTGGGTGTGTATGTGTGTGTGTGCGAGGGTGGGGCCCACGTGTGGAAAACCTCCCTGGAAACAGGAAATGCTGGGACCTGATGGGTTTCCCTCATCATACCTAAGAGTCACGAACAGTGCGAAGAGGGTTTCCAGGGGGTGCTCGTCCTCAGGGGTGTCCACGTCGGGGGTTTTCTGGAAGCTGTGGGCCCCCAGCATCAGTTGGAGGGGGGGCTTCAGATCAGAACTTCTTTTAAAAAATGGAGATAAAAATCACACCATGTGAAATCAACCTTTTAAAAGAGAACAATTTATCAGCATTTAGTCCATCTGCAAAGTTTTGCGACCACCATGTCTGTCTTGACACCAGACATCCCTTTCACCCCGGGAGGAAGCCCTGTGCCCGTCAATACCCACTCTCCTCTCCCCTGACCCCGCCCTTGCCCTCGGCAGCCACTCAGCTGCTCCATCCCCGTGGACTGACCTGTCTGGACTCTGCTCCGGATGGAATCACGCCGATGCGCCCCTGTGTCTGGCTGCTTTCACTCAGCATACGGTTTGCAAGGGTCATTTGTGCTGTCACATGGCTGGTGCTTGCTTCCTTTTCACAGCTGTATAATACTCCACTGTGTGAACAGACCACAGGCTTTTAGATCCCTGGTCCATCGGTGGACATTCAGGTTGTTGCCATTTTCTGGCCATTAGGGATTTGCTGCCACAAACATTCACGTCTAAGGTTTTGTGTGGACATATGTTTCCTGACTGTGTTCATCCAGGTCGGAGTGAATGTCAGAACTTCACTCCTTTCTATGTCTGGTCAGTAGCCCATGGGAGGACTGTTGGGTTGGGTGCGTAAATTTTAAGACACCTCTCTGAGGAGGAAGCCAAGACTGGGTATTGTCAATATTAAAAAAAAAAAAAAGCTAAAGAAGCTTGGGTGGCCCGCCAGGTCGCCCCCTTCTCTCTGACTGTCCTCCCTTCCGCCTGGCTGCACAGACCCTGCAGGTGACCAGCCAGGAGCACTGACCCTGAAGCCAGCACAGGGCTGTCTGTGTGCAGAGACGGGCCGGCCTGATTCTCTGAGGGTCTGGGATTCCCGAAGGCCCCTCCCTGCGTGGGGGGAAGGGGAGGGACGTGCCTTCCAGGCCACTCCAGAGAGCGGGCCAGCCCGGTGCTGCCTGGTTGCAGGCCCCAGTGCCTGCACGCCTGCTTCCCCGTAAAGCATGTTTGTTTGCCACCCTCCTGTCCCCCCACACGAAACGTAAGTCATCCTGTGGAGCTCCAGCTGTGTTCCAGGCTCCACGCTAGGCTCCTTCTAGCTTATTACTCGTCTCACCCTCAGTGTAAAGCCGGGGAGGGGACATGTGGCTTCCCTGTCACCAGCTGGCAACACCCGTGCACAGTGCCAGGTGGCAACGCACCCGGCCAGGTGGGGGTCCCGTGGACGGAGCCCGGGTGTCTGTCCTCTGACCACACCCTCCCCGCCACACTCACCTCCCTCCCACAGGGCCAGGGGCCCTCTCGGGAGTCGCATTGTGACGTTTGCTCTTTGGTGATGCTGGAATGTAATGAGGTTCGCCCCCAAGATGACCAGGAAGTCATGCTTAGAAAGGGATGGTGGAAAGGTCGGCCGAGGCTGTGGGGTTGGGAGGCTGGAGAGAGAGAGCATGGTGAGGCTGAGAGGCCAGTCTCCCGGGTGTTCAGGGGCTTGGACGCCAGGCTGGGATGTGGCGGCCCCGGCGCTGAGCTGTGCTGGGACTGGAGATGTCCTGACGGGAACAGAGGTGGTGAGGACACAGCGTTCCTGGGCAAAGGGGATGTCTTTGGTGTGGTTTTTGCTAAACTGACATTGTTGAAAATTACACGTGTGCTGTTGACTTGGGCCACATTCTCTGCCCCACCGCCCCTGACCCCACACACGCACCCACTCCCCGAGTCCCTGGAAGTTTCTGCTCCTGCCCTGAAAAGCCTGGGTGTCTATACCGGCCGCCCCCTCACCGCAGGTAGACAGATGGGACGCCGAGTGGAGGAGCCCGGTGCACAGCGATTTCATTTAAAAGCCTGCTAAAATAAGACCAGTCAGGAGCACAGCCTCTCCCAGCTCTAAATGTTGACAGTAGGAACATGTGGCCAGGTTTCTCTCAAATATGAAAAATGGGAAGTAGCCCTGCGAGGAAATGAAACCTCCCCCCGTACCACCGCCCCAGACAGCAGCGTGGAGGCGGTGGGGCCCTGCCAGCCCCCGCGAGCCTCATCTCTCTGAGCCCCGACTTCTGCATCCGGGCAGTGGGGTGGCGCTGGCCAGGGGCTCCGAGCACAGGGGTGCTCAGCGTGCTCCCACAGCTGCCCATTTGGGGGTGCACACGCGGCCTGGGGCAGTGCCGGGCCTTCCTGCAAACCGCCTTCTCGCAGGAAGCCATGCCTGGGGGGCCACTTCCCCACTGGGACTCTGCCAGCAGCCGGGGAAGGGACAGCTTGAGGATAGTGGCCTGGGGCTCTGCCCCGGTGGCTGGGGGATGGGCGGCACTCCAGCCAAGCCCCCCGCGAAGGTGTGGACCCCAGCCCCGTGTGCTTGGCTTGGAAAGGCCTCGGGACGCCAACGGAAGGCCTGGGCTCCCGGATGAGTTGGGAGCTAGGAGGGGTTGTACTTGACCCATGGCGAGGCCACCCAGGCCTGTGTTGTCCGTGGCTAGTGACTTGCAGGAACTGGCTGGTGGGGGTTGCCGCCAGTGGCAGAGAAATTCAAAACTGCCAGCCTCAGGGCCTTCATGGACCCCCAGCAGCCTGTGCTGCCTCTCCCCCACAACCCCCAGCCTCTGCCCCCCAGGGTCCAAGCACCTCCCTTCCATCCACCTTCCCCCTGGGCTTGGCCTGGCCTGCCATATAAAGTTTAAAGGTTTTAAATGCAAATATTTCTCTTTTATAGATGCCAGCTGTCTCCAGAGAGCGCGTTTCCTCGCTGCTCAACTTTATTGTCCAATTAGCTTCCCATATCTGGGTACTGGAGAGCCTGGGGGGCTTCGGGGGGAGGGAGGGCTGGCTCCTGCAGCCGCTGTGGAGCTGGAAGCTGCCCCCCCACCCTGGGTCCTGTGTCTGGGGTGGGTTGGGGAGCTCCAGGTCAGAGGCGGGTGGCGGAGGAGGGCGTCCCTCCCCCAGCTGGGGAGCACCCTTCAGATTCTGGGCTCCGGGAGGAGCGGCAGGAGGTGGGGGGGCGGGGGCCTCAGTGGGTATTCTTCTATTAAAACATAAAAATAAAAGCAGCCGGCCGGCGCACACTGGCGTCCTTTGAGTCCCTCTGGAGTGTCCCCCCTCCCCGCCTGCTTTCTAGCCGCGCGGAGGCTTCCCCATTCACCGGGGCTTCGGAGTCTCACAAAGCGAGGCAATTAGAATTGAAAATCTATGCAAAACAGCTGTTAACTGATTGTAAAGGAGCGCAGCTGTGCGCGGGTGCAGCCCGCGGCCGGCGCTGAAAGGGCAGGAAGTGTTGGGGCAGCCCAGGGTTAAGAGCCCGACCTCTGCCACCGCGTTCCCCCGGGTCACTCGGGGCCCTCGCCCCTCCTGCTCCCCGGAGGTGACCTTGGCTACCGGACAGCCGACTGGAATGGCGGGGCGGCGGGGGCTTCCTAGGCCAGGCCTGGACTTGCCCACGGGTCCCCAGGAGAGCCTGGCTCCTCCCTAGGTGGGCAGTGGTCGGGGAGGGCGTCTGGAGAGGGTTGCCCTGGTTTTCCCTCCCTTAATCCCTTCTGCGGGTCTGCGTGAGACGCAAACGTGCAGAGGTCGGGGCCGGATCACAGCTACCCCATGACAGTCCCTTCCCCTCCGGGCACCCGCTGTCAGTGGGGGGGTGGGGGTGGGAGGGGAGGCTGGGGCTCCAGCTGTCAACAGGAGAGGTCCGGACACCCCACCCCCTCGCATTTGCCCCCAGCTCTTGCTAAAGATCCTCCTTCCTTTCCCTGACCCCAGGAGCTCCGCTGTGTGGCCTAGCAACCAGTACTTCACACACTCCTCCCCATCTTTCCCCCAGTATCTGAGACTGCAGCCCCGTGCGATCTGTATCTAGAGTGGGATGTGGTGCCTGGAGAGATGAATTCCAGAGGCGGGGATGGGAAAAGCCTCCTTGGAAGAGATAAGATTTAAGCTGGGCTTTGAAGAATGGAGAGAATTTCTGGGCCAGTGATAGCTAGCTGGAGAGAGAAAGGGGACTTCGGAGTGTGAGTGATGGAGGCTGGGCGGCAGGGCCTCCTGCCGAGACGGGATGGGGGGGTGACGGAGGGGGTGGCAGGGCAGGCCCCCTGTCCGTCATCCCTGAGGCCCCTAGTGGCACCCTCTCCGCTGGTAGCCTTGGGGTGGGTGGACCCATCATGCAGAGGGACTTGCAGATCCCAGGGCTCTGGGCCATGGGTCCCCCAACCCTCCTGGAAGGGAGAATGGTTTTCAGACCCCAGGACAGCTGCCTGGTGTGCTACAACCCTGCCTCGCCCTGAGGTATCCGCAGCAGTAGCTACAGAGAAATGCTGCTGAGTACAGGAGAACAGCCAGGGTCTGGATCTGGCTTGGAGCGAATGTGTGTGCCCTAGGCAAGTTAATTAACCTTCTCTGGTCTCCTCACCGGGCTTTGTGATGGAGGTCAGGAGGCCGCCTCGCAGGGCCCAAGGGGATTAAATGACAGGAGTTGAGCAGCTCTGGCACATGTTAGGTGTTTGGTAAATGGCAGAAGTGGACCTCCCTTCCCACCTGCACTGACGGCCAGGTCCCTGACGCTTGTTTGTCGATCAGGTGCTGAATGGGGTGGCCAGGGTGATGGAAAATGATGGTGACATGCAGCCCTCAGGTGCTGGAACAGCGGTTTAGGGTAGACAGTGCACTGAGTCCTGCTGATCCCAGAGAAGGCAGGGTGATAAACAGCAGGACCTATGCAGGCTCTCCACCCCTACCCCCGGCATCAAGGGCCCAGCACAGCCCGGGCTGGACCCGGGCCGGGACACCTGCACTCCAGGGAACCTCACCTGGCCGGTGGGGGCCTGGCTGGTGGTACTGGTAATGGGTAAGTTGCCCACCCACCCTCCTGTCTTTCCAGCTCCTGGGTGCCTTGAGGTGCCCTCCCTGTCAGCGCCTCTCACCTCGGGCCTGGTGTTTTCAGTTCTGTATTTGGGAAGGCCAGTGTGTTTGCTGAGTGACTGAATGCCCACCATGTTGGTCAGTGGCATCGCTTTCTTTCCTGCAGATCCCTCGTCAGTATCTCTGAGGGTCAGTTTAAGGAGGGGCTTTTACTTCACTGAGGGCTTCATCGTATAGGTTTCCCGAGTTCCAGGCTGCTCACGGGGCTTCCCTGGTGGCTCATCCACGGGTGATGCAGGAAACCCGGGTTCAATCCCTGGGTCAGCAAGATCCCCTGGAGGACGGCATGGCAACCCACTCTAGTATTCTTGCCTGGAGAATCCCATGGACAGAGAGGAGCCTGGCGGGCTCCAGTCCACCAGGTCGCAGAGTCGGACAGGATGACTGAGCGTGTGAGCTGCTGGAGGTGGGCTGGATTTTGAAGGAACCTCCTGAGGAGGTGCTCAGCCAGGAGAAGGCCTCCTGATCTCTGCTTCCTGCTCCAGTTAATTTGACCCCAGTCGGGGGTGTGAGCGGGCACTCACCAGCATCCTCTTGCCCCTAGCACCAGGGAAACAGGATCCTGGTGAGCTGGGTCATTGGGGCGGGTGTCCCCACTCCGGGAAGGGTCCCCATTTGGCCCCCCCCTCTGCCATGGGACTGACCATGGCCTTCGGTAAAAGTTGCCCTTTTACTCCAACCTTCTTTTTCTGTCCGGTTCCCAAGCATCTGGGGAAGAAGGAGAGGAGGGCTGAGCCCAGGGAGGGCTCTGGACCGGCTACGGGGTGGGAACAGGCCCCACCGGGAGGGGAAGAAACGCCCCTGAAGAAATGGAGGGCTGCCAGCCCCAGGCTGAGTGGCGGGAAGTGGAGGAGTCAAGCCACCAACCTCGCTAGCGCGGAGCGCACGGGCTGCGGGAGAGCAATTCTCACCCTTCAACCCGGAGGCCATGCTCCGGATTACTGATTTCCCGGGGCCGGGCGCACCGACAGCGAGTGTCACCCATCGCCACCGTGCCAGCCCGCCTGGTGGCCGCCAGCATTTTTCTGGCCGGGGGCGGACAAGCCAGCTCGCCGCTGCCCCCGTGCGGCCGCGGGGCGTCCCTGCAGCTCCCCGAGGCCTCGACGGGCTGTACTGGGAAAGGGAGACTGGTTGCAGGTGTGAGCAGCTCCCAGCACAGCTCCCATTGCACCAGTGTGTGCACGTGACCTTGAGCAACTGCGGCCTCGACTTCCTCATCTGGGAACCGGGATCAGGCTCCCCGTCCCGCCATGCAGCGGAACCAGATGCCTGGGAGGGGGCGGGGGAATCTACCAACTCTGAATAAAGTAGCCAAACGATGAACCCAAGTGGCCACTCCACAAAATTCTGTGTTTTGCCACGGTGGTCCTCAGACATGTGGAAGAACTTGACCTCCCCCTCTCTACCACCACCATCAGGGTCTCCCCAGGATGAAGGGAAATGAGCTGGCCCACCGTGTCCTGGTGAGAGAGTTGGAGGGTGGGCCCCAGCGTCCAGACCTGGGGACGGGGCTGGGAGGAGAGTCCGATCCAGGTGCGAGTTTTCCTGCGTAAGTTACTCCCCCCGCCCCAGCCTGTAGTCCAGGTGGGAAAGTGTGGGACCCGCCCCCAGAGGTTTTTTAATTTGGTTTTTCAGGCCCTAGGCCCTTGGTTGAATTCTCCTGACTCCTCCCTCCGCCCCCCCTCCTCCCGGAGACTCCCGGCGGCGATGGAGGCACCGCGTCCTCCGCGCCCTGGCCGCGGTGAGTCTGCTGTCCCCTGCTGAGTGTGAGTTCCCGGAGGCCGCGCCGTGGAGACACCGTGTGGTGCGTAAACGAAAGCGTCCGGCGGAGGCCTAGGCCCGCACGAGGGAGGCGCGGCCCGAAGCCAGGCGGTGGGGGGTGAAGGGGAAGCGCCCCTCCCACGAGGTGCCAGGGCCGGCCGGCCGGCCCCCACAGGTAGGAGCCGGTAACGGCCCCCGGCTCGGCCTCGCAGGTCCGTTTCCCTTTTCGTTTGTGGTCGGCCAGGAGCCTTGTGCAAGGCGAGGGGCCGACCCGCGTGCCCTCGGCGGAAGGCGGAGCAGGGGAGTGGGTGGCTTGGGGGCGTCCGTCCGCGCCCTGCCCCTCGCCCCCCGGGCGGGCGGGCACCCAGGCGAGTCCTGCTCCCCGCTGGCGCGGGCTCCGACTGCTCCAGGCCCGCCAGCGTCATCGGGAACAGATGGATGGGGGGTGGCAGGCGCCCAGCGCTCCCTCCCGTCGCAATCCGGACTGGCGCGGGGAGGGAAGGGAGGGCGGGAGAGGGAGGAGGAGAGGCGGGGGAGGCTGGGCCCGCGGGGACGGCTGCGTGCGCGCCTGCCAAGCGCGGCGCGGGCATGTCCTGGGGCAGGTTTGGGGCTGGCAGAAGCGCGGGCTGGCACCGGCGGCCGAAAGTTGAAACCCGCAGCGCGGCGCTACGGCGGGGTGCTGAGGGGTGGGTGCTGGTTTGCCTCCGGGGCTGCAAAGCAGGAAGGCTGTAGATGGAGAGGATTTTCAAAAAGAGGATGTACAGGCAGAGACCCCGGTGCATCCGAGCAACCCTGGGAGCTTGGGACGCGCGGGGTCAGAGCGCGGGGCGCGCCAGGGCCAGGGGGCGTCGGGCGAGGCGGGCCGCCATTGACCCGGCGCTTCCCGGAGACGCGGGGCTGGGGGCGGGTGGGGGGTGCCGGGCTGGTCCTCTGCGCCCGCCGCCGGTGGGGGCGGGGAGGCCAGGGCCCTCCGCTCTCGCCGTGCCGCCTGTGGGTGCCCAGGAATTTCAGGACGCTCCCTGAGTCATTCCAGTCTGTCAAGTGCCTGGGTGAGGTGGTGGTGGCGGTGGTGGTGGGGTGCCAGGAATGGGGAGGCGCTGTTCTGGGGCCGGAGGCCCAGTGGGTCGTGCCAGTTTCTGGAGGCGGGCGGCCTCGCCTCTGACCGCAACCCCAGCTACTTAATGACCCCCCTGGCGGAGCGGCGCCTGCGTGGACTCTCCAGCCGCTGGGACGTGAGTTCTTTAAAAGAACTACCCCGCCGCCCCCCGCACTGTGGCCTTCCCCAAAGTTACTTAGAACGAGAAGGCGGAGCTCTTGGAATTTGGGGGGAAGAAGGTGCGTAGGCCCGAGTCCTTAACATTCAACTCTTTCAAATTGGGAGAGTTAAGAGCGGCTGGGGAGGAGAAAGGCACACAGCCTACTTTGTCTGCCCCCTCCTGCCCCCACCCCCCAACACAGACACCAGCTCCGAAAAAGTTTTCCTCTAGGAGGCCTCCAGCACACGTGAGTTTGTCCGCTCACTCCTCGGGGGGTCTGCTTTGTGGCACACGCTGTTCTCGACGCTCGGAAAGCAGTCGGGAGACGCGCACGGGCGCTGCTCGCCTGGTGGGCGTGTTGAAAGTGACCGCTCCCAGCTTTTGGAATCCAGTGGCTGGTCTCGGACACCAGTGTAGGTGGGACCCCTGAGCAGTGAAGCCCGGGGTCCCCGGGAACCTGAGGGTGGCACTTCCCCTACCTGCTGGTGTCCTCGGCTCACCTGGCCGGCCTGTCTGGGGAGGGGCGTGTGCCCGCGCGGGTGTACCCGGGCGCCGGTCGGTGCGCGCGCGCGAGCGCGTGTGTTTGCGGCTGAAACCCGACACCTCCCGCTGGCTGAGGTCAGAGAGCCGGGAGCGAGCCAGTGGCCCGAGAGTGGGCGGCGTTGCGCTTGGGTGTGTCCTCGGCGGCGGCGACAGCAGCAGGTGTTTCTTGGCCGGGGCCCCGGAAGCTCCACCTCCCCAGCGGGCCAGAGCCGCCGCCGCCGCCGCCGCCGCCGAGCAGCCCCGGGTGAGATAAGCAGTTTAGACAAACACTGGGCGACGGTGGCTCCAGCATGTGTCAGCCGAGGCGGAGCGGCGGGGCCCTGGCATGAAAGGTGAGCGCGTCTAGCTGGGCGGGCGGCGGTCTCCGCGCACGCCCCCACCCCGCGCGCCCGCCCCCCTCTCCTCCAAGTTCGTGGGTTTCGCGGGGGCGGCCGCCAACGGCTCCGGGGCAACTTCCCCCGGAGTGTGTGCGGCGATAAGAGCCGGGCGGGCAGGCCAGCGACCCAAGGCCCCGCGCCCCGCGGCTGGTCGCAGCCTGGGCGTCCGGCCTCCAGGGGGGGCTCGGGCCTCCCCGGGGCTCGGGCTCGGTGGCTTCGTTAGGCGAGTGGTGCTTTACGAGCGTGCGGCGGGTGGGAAGCAAGGGAGCTGGGGGGCTCTCTGTGAGCTGTCTACGCTCCAGAGCCGGAGTGAAAACTTTGCGGCGGCGGGGGAGGGAGCGAGGGGGGCGGCGCTGCGCCCCCGCGGCAGGTGCTGGCGGCGGCTGCGGTGGGCGGGGGGCATCGCCCGCTGGGGCCGCGAGGTTGGGTTTTTTTGTCTCGCTCCCCTCCCCCTTCCCTCGGAGCTAGGGAGACCGCCGGGAGGGCGGGACTGCAGCCTCCAGGTCTCCGACCCCCACGCCCTGCTTCCCAAGGGCGCGCCCCGGGCTCCACGGCTTCTCCCCCGCTTCTCTGCTCCCCCCCGCCCCGTAGGAGCCGGTCCCCTGCCCCTCCTCCCGCTGAAGATGGCTGCCCCGGCCTCCGAGGTGGGAGGTGATTGCATCCGCCGCCCCCCACCCGCGCTGCCCTTTCCCCCCCCTCCTCGGCCTTTCTTGCTCCGCCTGGATGCGCCTCCCCGCCCCCAGCCCGGCGGCCGCGCTGATGGGCGGCGAGTGGCCCGACCGAGTGGAGCCGATTCAATTATATTGCAGCAGCAGAGACACCTCGTCGGCCGCCCGCCCGCCTCTCCAGCAGGCTAATTAAATTCCCTCCGTGGAGGCGGAGCGGGAGTCGGGCTCGTCCTCCCGCCTCCCCCCCTTCCCACTCCCCCTCCCGAGTTTGGGGTGGGGGATTAATGGGACCCCTGAGAAGTGCGCAGGGGAGATGGAGGCGCGGGGTCGTGGGGGGAAGGGGTCGTTCGGATTGGGTGAAGTGTTGCCGCGATACCCCCCACGTGATGGACCGGGGTCCCCTGCCGGAGCGACGGCTCTTAAGTTTGGAGGGCTGTGTGCGCGGCGGGGGAAGCACCTGCCCGCCGGCTGGTTGGTGGATACTGGCCGAGTTGAGTCGATTTGGCTCTTGTTTTGTAAACTAGCCTTTGTCTGGGAAGTGCGTCTAAAATACATTAAATCCTTGTTAACCCCTGCAGTGCCTTATCTGGGGCCCACACAGGCTGTGGTTTGGAAACAAAAAGCGGGACCACCAGATGAAACAAAAAAGGGCTTCTTTTGTGAAAGGCTGGAACAAAGGGCCCCCGCGGATCCTGGGTGGGAACCTCCCTGCCTAAGCCGATTTCCAGGCCGGAGGGTGGGGGTGGGACGGAATGGGATGGGAGGGCAGAAGGTCTCCGGTGGGGCACTTGGGTCTCCGGAAAGTAGGCCTGCTGGACCTTCTCCCCCTAGTAGAAAGTTGGGTCGGGGGGAACCCCAGGTGAACAGGCTGCCTGCCTCTGGGCCTCCCTGGGTGTTACTTCTGCTCGGGGCACGTCAGCGTTGCTCAGCCTGTGTTTATGGGCGCCTCCACCCGCGGGTATGGCAGAACCTGCCGCCTGACTCAGCCGGGCCACGCCACAGGTGAGGGGCCGCCGTGTGTCATCCGGCAGGGCAGGGAGTCGCTGCCCCGCCCGTCCCGGGCTCGGCAGGCCTGGCTTTGTGATAACAGCTACACGGATACTTCCAGCGGGCCCTTATCGGGGCAGTCCTGCCCCGCTGCCGTGAAAGGGGGTGCCCGGCTGGCCTCTGTTACTTTGTCTCACTGCATGCAGAGAGGAGGGAAGGGGGCCGCAGGAGCCAGCCAGGCCTTTGGCACTCTTGATTTTCCTTTTCCGTGAACCTCGGGGGTGGTGGAAATCTGGAGCTGGTGAGCGGGTGACCGAGGTCAGCCCTGGCCTTGGGAAGGGAGGCTGGGAGGCCCGCCCCGATCTGCGGGGCATCGGGCAGCAGGCTGCCCCTGACGGCGCAGGCCCTGACCTGCTAGGGACAGCTTCCCAAATCCTGCCTTGTCAGGGTTGAGCAGGGTTTACTGATCCCTCCGTCTGGGTTTGCTGAGAGTTCCCCGGGTCATGGCTCCTGTCCACCCGAGGCTGGGAATAAGGAGGTGGGGGCCTGCAGGAGCCCGCAGCAAGCAGCAGACCTCTTTGGAAGCGCCGATGGCCTTTATTCAGCCATGCCCGCAGGCGCAGGCAGACCTTTGGCCTTCATTAACTTCCCTGTCTCTGGGGGAAGGTTAGGGCCGGCAGAGCCCAGAGAGCCTTGGGGTTTCTGAGCAGAAGCAGCTGCCCGCCTGTGGGTTCAGCACCTCCGGTTTCTGGCCTGAGGCGCCGAAGCAGTCTGCACAGCGCCGCTCTGTGGCAGGTTCGGGTCCTGCACCTCCAGGCTGAGCACCTCCCCAGCCGGCTCAGTCCCTCGTGGCCCTTGACCCTTTGGCAGCTGGCGTTCCCCTGCTCCGACAGAGGAAGGATCCCTGGGCTCCAAGCCCCTTCCCTGAAGGCGGGGGGGGGGGGGGGGGGGGGGGGGGGCGGTGCCCTCGGATTCTGCTTGCGCAGGTGAGCAACCCTGGCTGCCAGCTCTCTCCTCTCACCCCAGAAACTCGTAGGGGCTTGTGGAGTCAGCCAGCAAGGCAGGTTTTTCCTGGCCCCGTCGGAAGGCTTGGAATTCCCAGCCTGGGTTACTCGAAGTCCAGGCGGGCTGGGCTTGGTGGTAGCACGTTCATTACCTCTGTTATGGCAACACGGCCGCCTCCAAACCACAGGGCTGCCGGCTGCGGCCCGCCCCCTCCCCTCGGTGCGCCGGTGGAGCTGTTTTTCTAACCTGCAGGGATCCGCGTCTCAGGTGACATTTCAGCTTGGCCACGCGCTTTAATTTCTCTCCTCTCTCGCCCAGAGTGGTGTGGGCTGCCGAGCCACTGGCTCCACTTCCCCGTGCTGGCCTCTCTCCCCGGCGGAGGCCACAGGCGGGAGGTGGCGCTGGGGAGTGTTCCTGTCAATGAGAATTTATTGAGCGCCTCCTCTGAACTCAGCCCTTGCCCGCCGCTGGGAAGTGTGCACACCGATAACACCGCATCCAGAGCGGCCCTTTGCACGCCTGCCAGGGCGCGCACCGGGGGCCTTTTAATCTCGCCTCGGCAGCGTCTTCTCCCCACCGTCCTCTTGACTTGCGCCCCTTCCCCCAGCAGGGTGGAACCGTGGGCGATCACGCTCTGTGCCCCGCCCCGTGCCCCGCCCCCCCCCATCTTTGCTGGGCTGCTCCTCTGTCTGCCATTCCTGGATCAGGGCGGTCAGCTCCAAGTCCCGGTCCCTGAGACCGGCTTCCTGTGCCCCTCCCTTCCCGAGGCTTTGAGCTGGTTTGGGGGAGGGGGTGACCCCTGCAGAGCTAAGGCAAATGAGAGCAGCCTGGGCAGGGGAGGCTCTGGGACAGAGGCCAGTCGGCTGCTGGTGGGGGAGGGGACCGCAGTTCTGAGGGTTCGTGGAAAAGAGGGCATCTGGCTGAACCTGAGGCTTTGGGGGATCCCAGTGGAACCTTGGGGGGGAGTGTCTCTGGGATGTGACTTTTAACTGAGGAAGAAGGTGTTAGGGGAACAGGAAGCCCCCAGACCAGGTGCTCATTCTTGGCTGCACTTTAGATTTACCCGGGGAGCTTTAAAACCCGGGGCCAGACCTGTGACAGGTTAAGACCCACGTCTCTAGGCGTGGGGCCCAGACATCTGTATTTTATGAACCCGCAGCTGAGCTAGAAGGGCCTTCTGCTGGGGGGTGGGGCACAGTTGGGAAGGAATTCCTCTTTCTGGGGGAGGTGGGGGCCTGATGCTTCTGAAGGAGAACCGGGATCCCTCGTGGGAAGCCAGAGTCCGCTGGGAAGCCAGAGTCCGCGGTGTTTGCCGGGGTGTTTGCCCTAGAATGGCCTGGGGCTGGGTACCCTCCCCTGGCCATGCTCTCAGCCCCATCCCTGGGTCATGGCGGCCCTGGGCTTTGTACGAACCCAGGGTCAAATCCTGACGCTGCTCCTCCTGCCTGCCCCAGGCGAGGTGCTCCTCCTGTCTGCCCCAGGCGAGCGGCAGGCCTTTCTCCTGAAGGGACCTTCAGGTGCTGAGCTGTTTGGACGGTGGCTCCTGTGTCTGTCTGGAGCTCCAGCCAAGCCTCCAATTCTGGAACCGGTTCCTCCAGCTGGAGGCCTTGATGCGTGTGAGGAGTTGCACGTTGGCGAGGCTTTGGGGCGGCCAGACCAGGGTGGGGGCGTCCCCTGGGCAGATGCCGCCGGCCTCCCCAGCACCGTCACTGCCCCCAGCTGCTCCCTGTCTGTAGGATGGGCCTGCGGAGGCCTTGTCAGAGGTGAGGGCTCAGATGTTATGCGTGCCACCTGCCTGCCCCCGTGGGTCCGTGCAGGGCGCGGGCTGCAAACCTCAGGGGCCTGGGGTCAGCCCCCAAGTGTCTGTGTCAAGTGGCTGGTCAGTCCCTGACCAGGGTGTTCCCACCACCCCTGGCTCAGCCTGTACGACCATGCGCGCTTTCCTGTGGGCCTCTATGGTAGGAACAGCCACGGCCCCCTTGTTCTTGGGCTGTTGGGAGTTAAGTGCTTTCTTATAAAGAGCTCAGAGCAGCGCCTGGCACCAAGGGCCCCTGTGTACGGGTTTGTCAGAAGCACACGGTCACCCCTGTCTCTGGCTCTAGGATTCCCGGGACTTGTAACTTCCGAAACCCAGAAGGCTCTGTGCCCCTGGCCTCTGGTCCTGCCACATTTGGTGTGGGCGGGGGCGGCGGTGGCTGCTTCTCCAATCGAGACCTCCAGGCTCAAGGTCCACACCAGCCCCGCGGACCCTCCCCAGTGGGGATGGACGCTCCCCACCGGGGCCACACCCACCCCAGGGTCTTCATCCCATGCTCACACCACACCAGCCCCTGTGGACCCTCCCCACTGGGGCTTCTGGTGTCGCACCCCCCCACCCACCCTGGTCTTGATCCCAGGCTCACACACTGGCCCCCTCCCCAGCAGCAGCTTGCCTGCTTGTTGCCGGCCCGTGTCGGTGGGATTGCACCCCAGGTCAGCAGGAGGGAGGTGAGATATGCCCTCCGAGCCCCAGCCCCACCCTTCCCCGAGCTCAGATGCTTCTGTGGCCACAGGCAGCAATAAAAGAAATCGATCAGCAGGCTTTCGGTCAGGTTAAGCCGTCCCGAAGGAAGATCCATGTGTCAAACTGAGGAGGGCCGGGCCTGCCGGGTCGGGGGTGGGGGTGGGGGGGCAGGCTCCTCTTTTGTGCTAACCGCAGTCTCCTCTCCCCCTGAACTGAGCCCGAGCCCAGGGCTCCACCTGCCCTGCCACCCTGCCTGGTTGAGGGGCCTGGCAGGCCGGCTGCCTTCATGTGACGTGGGTCACGTGGGGTCACTTCTCGCTCCGCTGTTCATCTTCCCCGGAGGGTCTGACTTGCAGGGTAGGGATTACCCCCACCGACTGTTAGCCAGGAGATACAGGGGGGTCCCATGGGGCCTGCCTTCCTGCCTGCCATCAGACAGCTGGTAAGCCGTGTGAAACGGGAAAACCAAAGGGTGTGAGTGGATTCGTCCTGCTGAATTCCTGGCATTCATTTATCTTTGTGCTTTTGTAACTTTTACATAGGGTGTGTGGTCTCTCTCTCTGTTGACTTACAGGTGAGGCTGGGCTAGACTAGACGTCAGAGGTGGATGCAGGTGGAGCTCAAGGTCTGCAGGTGGGGATGCTGGAGGGACTTTGAGCACCCCAGAGGCACTGGGGCCCTGTCCGCTGCCTCCTCGTGAGTAGGGGAGGGTGGGCTGCCCCCATTTAGCAGCATAAGAACGCTGAGGCTCAGAGTCGGCCCCCGGGGTTGCGTTCAGATGGCCTTGTGTGAAGGATTTCTGGTCAGCCCTGCTTGGACTCGCCAAGGGGAGCAGACCTGTGGGCTGAGATTGTAGGTTTTACATCAGCTTGACGGCCAGGTCTCTCCTTTGCCAACACGTTGACGTAGCTTTCTGCAGCCTGCATTTCACCTAAAAACAGGTCTTGTGAGACTCTGAGACTCTGGAGGGCTCCCTTAGGAGGCATGCCAGTCCCGGGAGCCTGTCACCTGGACCAGGGAGTGCATTTTAACCAAACAGCTGGCTTCCTAGCTGAAGCTGGCAGGTCCGCGTTGCCTGCCTGCCTGCCTTCTTGTACCCCGTGTGGTGGGGTGTCAGGGCTGGGCTGCCCCAGCCAGGGCGCTCAGCAGACCTTGGGTTTCACCACTGCAGTTTCCAGCAGTGTTCCTGGCACATGCAGTGAGCCCCCCACGGGTGTGTTGACACCTCAGGATTGAGTGTTGGATAGATTTTGAGAGGGGAAAGGGCTGGGTGTGAAGGCTTGAGACATCTTTAAAAGACATTGGCCAGATTCCTCCAGAAAGAGCGGCAGGGACTCGCCTTTCTGCCCGCCAGCACAACCCAGACCTTTGTTTACCTGACTCTGGTGAATGGTTCCCTCCACGCCCCTCAGCCCTTGGTTTCTAAGGATGTCCATCCTCCCCACTAGGGGAGGAAAAAGCCTGTGACCAGCCTCGCCTTTTGCTGCACCCCTGGCAGGTTTTGGGTAGACTGGACCACTTCTTGCCCTGTGATCCTTGACTCCTAGGACGTGGTACCCGTGAGAGCCAGTTCTGGCCCCAGCATCCTGCCTGAGGCACTGGGACCTTACACGTTCCCGGTTGGAGCCGTGGGGGAGTTTTTGTTTGTTTTTTTTGAGAAAGTGAAGGATTACTTAGGCCTCGGCAGTTGGCTCAGGAAGTCGGTGGAGGATGGCTGTGGCCGGCTTGACCTGGCTTAGGACACGGTTGGGACTGGGGAGCTCATGGCTGGTGGCTTATGACTGTTTTTGCAAACTTTTACCCGGTGGACCCGCTTTGAAATGCATTTTGGCTGCAGGGTAGTGTTTTTGTCCCCCCTCGCCACCCAGTGGAGCATTTTCGGACATCTGGGCATGGTATGTGGGGCTTTGAAGATGGTGGATGAGCCCGGGTGAGGAAACACTGTTAGAGTCTGGACCACAGGACCACCTTAAGAACTTAGTATCTTACCTCTGACACCCTGAGCCTGGGTAGAACATGCCAGGGGAGAGTGTTGGTACTTGGGGTGTAGAGAATTCTGTGCTGTAGGTGTCTGTAGCCTGGGTTCTGGGATGCCACGCACCTCCTCACACACATCCCTGTGGGTTTACGGATGAACTGTTCTGGACTTGGTCAGACTGACTGCGTGCAGGATTTGGGGTTGGGGGTGCGGGGGACTTGGTCTGCCCCTTTGAACCCTGTTGAGAATGGATCTTTTGCAAAAGCAACAAAGCATAAGTTGAGGCCAGGTCCTGGCTTTGATTCAGGTGGGACCCACCCGCTGTTGACATGTGCCAGGCTCCCCCCCGAAGCTGAGGGTGGGGCTGGACTTCTTTCTGCTGCGTCTGGATGGACAAGGTGCCAGTGTCAGAGCTGAGCATCCTGGCTGCGCGCACGTTTGTTAAGCTCCCATGGACCCAGTTCATCCCCAAAAGCCGCGTGGCTTCTAAACTGGCGACCCCTCTGGTCTTGAGTGAGCCCACCAGCCTGAGAGTGGGGAGAGTGGGACAGACTGAGGGGGAGTTCCCACTCTCGGGATATGGTTGCTGGCTCCTGATTTTCCAGGGGAAATTGGAAATCTTCATTTTGACCAGAAACCTCCAGTTTTAAGTTACCGCCCATCAATTCACATTTAAAGATGTCTTGACTTTGCGCCAAATAACGAGGTTGCTGGATGAAAGTGGCCCCTTCGCCTCTGCCCGCTCCTGCCTAGTCCCCGCCCCCAGGGGTGCTGACGGGGACACTGAGGCTCGGGGCATATCGGGACCGGACAGGCCCCTGCTAGGAAGTTTGGGGGGCCGGGCCCGGACCCATCTTCTGGCTGGCTTCCTAGCTAAGCCCCCGACTTAGCTCCCGGGAGTCCTGCCCCGTGACACTCCGGAGTGGCCCGCCTGCCTGGGCATGACACCAGGCGCCTTCCTTCTCCACGTTCAGCTGATGGACGTGAGGGCGGGGCCGCCGTGCCTGTTCCGTGGGCTGAGGACCTCCCAAGTGCCCTTTGAGGCGGGGGTGCAGGTGCACAGGCCCGCCCTATGGACGGCTTTGCCAACCCCCCTGCGTACGGAAGGGGCATGGGTGCTCTGCTGCGTGTCCCCCTCTCACCTGAGGGGTTTAGACACCCGGGGCCCGGGCACACCCCGTCGGCAGCGGCCTCACGTCTCATCTCCCAGCCAGGTGTCCTCCCTTCGGGAAAAGGGCCTTGACCCCTGCCCTGTGGCCTGTTGCCCCACCTGCCTGCCCTGGCCAGCCGCTCCGTGGAAGCTTGGAGCGCGCTGCCGCCTCCTGGCCGGGTTCGGTTCCTGTCCTTTGGGACCTCTGACCCCAACCCCAGCCAAGTCCTGCACCCTGAACCTGTGAGCTCACTCAAAGGGCTCCTTTGTGGGGAGGTGGCCTGGTTAGTTCGGGGCCCTTGGGGACACCAAGGAGTCACTCCAGGGTTGTCGGCTTGGCGCCCTCCAGCCCCGAGCTGCCGCAACGTGGGGTTAAGGGGTGCAGCCCAGAGGCAGAGCTGCTCTTCCTCCCTGATACCCTCTTTAAGGCGATGCGTGTAGGTGGGCCTACGTGGGCGCTCCAGCAGCCTGCGGGATGGGAGGGGACCCCTAGCTAGGGTTGGGGGTGGGGTGTCTTTCTAGTGTCTTCTTATTTAAAAGGAAATTGCCAGCACAGCAGCAAGGAAAACTGGGTCCCCACCCTGGCTCCTCAGCGTGCAGCCCCCGACAAGGATGTGACTCTTCCAGCCTCAGTTTACCCATCTGTAGAGTGGGGCCAGGATGGGCCACGTTAGGAGGCTGCTTGGCTGATGAGGGGTGAGGTCTGTTCCTGGACTGACTCTGAAGGGTGACGGCGATGCTCTGGGCACAGCCAGGCCTTGTGGTTGTCAGTGCTGACGCCAACCGCCTCTGGGGTGCCCTCAGTGCCAGCCTTGACCCTGTCCCACAGCCTTTTTTGCCTTAATCATGCACTTCCCCAGGGCTGTCTCTACCCACTCCGCGCCCCTCCCAGGCTGCCCTCCGTCTGCCCATCCCAGGCTGCTCCAGACACCACCCGCTTGGAATAATCACCGTCAAATGTCGCTGCCATCTGCTGCCTGACTTCCGTCCTTTGCCTCCACCGGAACCTCCGGGATCCCTCACGTCTGTGGCCTTGAACCTCAGCCGCTCACTGGGCTGTCCTGGGAGGCCTCCATCGGCAGGCTGCCCAGGTCCAGGCCCTGCCCAGCGCTCTCCTCTCCACCCCGGGAGCCAGCCTAGGGGCCTAGTCCCACCCACACCTCCCGGCTCCCCTGGCACCCCTGTCCTGAGTGACAGGCCTGTGTGGGGTGTTTGTCCTGAGCACTCTTCTCCCTGGGACCCAGTTTCAGCCTCCTGAGAGCCCCCATGCCCCTCATCACTGCCGTGGCAGTGTGTGGGCAAGGCCGGGGAGAACCCAGAATGCTGCACACCCCCCACCCCACCCTGTTGACTGCAGGGCCCTCCCTGAACCCATTTGTGGCAGCTTTCCCAGGGACCCCAGAAATGAGCTCTGCAGACGGCTCAGCCCGTGGGGCTGGTTCTGGGAGTGCGGAGGGCTTCCATTGTCACTGACTGGGGTCCTGGCAGACCCTCCGTGGCTCCTGCCTTCCCAATCCCCTAGTAACCACGCAGCCGCATGAGCGAGAGGACTGCGGGGGAGGGCGGCGGGCTTGTCCTCAGATGAGCTGCCTCTTAGCGTTCTACTTCTGAGCCGGGGTTGGCGCTGGGCACACGGGCCCACGGGCCGGCCTCGTCTGCCCCCCGCTCCCCGTCCTTCTCAGTGGTTCCGGGTCAGGATGCAGGCTGTCCTCTGCTCCAGCAGTTAGTGGTGGACCGGAGCCTTGGGGAGGATGTCCAGGTCTGGGCAAGAAAAGTCCCCCGCCACCCGGTCCCCTTAGAAATCCACAACCCAAGGGGGTGTCCTTGGAAAAGAACAAGGGGGTCTAAGGCAGGCCACCTCTGTGCATCCAGGGGCCAGGACGCCTTCCCAGGCTCTCCCCCGGTGCTGCCCCCGCCCCCACCCCCAAGAAAAACTGCTGCGTGCGAGTGAGCTCAGAACACGCCGGAAGGCAAATATAATGAATGTGTTATGAAGCTGCTCAGGCTCCCGGGTCACGTGGTGCCCCACGCCGCCATCGTCTGCCTGCCTGCCGGGTCTCTGCTCAGGTGACCCCGGTTCGTTAGGGCTGCACAAGCATCGCCCTTTCGGGGTAGGGGGCGGTGCGTGGAGGCCCAGAGCTGGGGGACACCTTGTATATTTGTTCACAAACATTTCTGTCTGCGGTAATGAAGAATTACCGAGAGGGGTGATTAGAGAACCCAGGTCTGGACTGCGCATGCAGAGCTGACTGAGGCCCTGCTGGGCCCGGCCTTGTGGGGTGTAATTACCCCGGGGCGGGGGGCGCTGTCAGGGGAAAGGGGTGGATCGGTGCTTGAACCGGGAGCCAGCAGAAAATTCATCTCAGCTATTAGCTTGTAATTACAGAGCATGCAGGGAGCAGGCCCGAGGTCTGGGGCCGCGGAAGAGCGGGATGAAAGGAAGCGGTAATTACGGGTCCGCGGGAGGCGGAGGGCGGCCGCGGGCTGATTAATACACCCTCCGCCTGCGGAGCGGGAGCCCGCCGCGAGCGGGAGCCCGCCGCCGCGTTTAATGGAGCGTCAGGGGCCTGCCCCCGACCCCCCGCCCCGTCGTGCCTGCTGTCGCCGCGCCTTTGGACAGCAGGCTCCCCGATGGATCGGGCTGTGTTCTGAAGCACCAGGGACGAGGTGGTTCTGGAGAATGTCCACGGAGCCGCCAGCCAGGCTCGCCCCTTGGCACTTGGGTTTTTCTTCTTTACCTTTTGCTTTGCTTTTTGAAGCTTTGTGCTGCTTCTGGCCATATTAGAGACCTGGGAGGAGGAGAGGAGAAAGTATCGATTAAAGACACCTCACTTTGGTAGAAGGTGCAGGCATTGGCAAGGGGCCTCCACAGGCCTGGCGGGCCTTGCTTCTGAACACCAGTGCCATCCAGGAGGGAGGGGCCCGGCTGATTTTGGGGGTGGCTTTTCCTCTCCGGTCCCCCGCACTGCCTCAGTCATGGGGGTCTCATCTCTGGGTGTGTTGCTGTAGCAGCTCTTTTTTCTGGGGTCCCGGGGCGGCAGCTGATGGTGGCAGGTGGGGGGGTCAGACAGCAGCCTGTGATGCAGCTGAGATGTCCAGGAGGCCCCCTGAGCATGTGTGTGTGTGTGCACGTGTCAGGGCGGTCGAGCAGGAAGGGAGCCTGCCCCAGCCCTCATCCATCCCTGGCCTCCATGCTGTGGAGCCTGTTCCCAGCTGTTAGGATGATGGATTTACATGAGCTGATAATGTAGACGAGAACCCAGTTGATGGCCAGGAGCGCAGAAGTTAATGAATACCTCTCTAATGAGTGGGGGCTGTGCCCCTGCTCTGCGGGGCTTCTCCAGGGTGCCAGGGCTGCCTGAGGCCCCCTCCCACTTCCCCTTGCCCCTGTGGCTTCCACGGTCAGGGTGGTGCCTGCCTGGGCAGGGCTGGGGGGCAGAGCCATCCTGAAGCAACCCCAAGGCTGCAACTGGGGGCGAGACCCAGAGATGGGGACTGTGATCTTGCGTCGACCCCCAGCAAATTCAAGGTGACCCTTCGCAGGGTCCCCCACATTTGGCCTTTGCCTGCCTGCATCCTCAGTGCAAGGGGGCTGTCACCCCAGCGGCCGGTGGTCCCTCGGGCCCCCTGCCTCCCCTCCCCGCCCCTCCCGGCGCACACAAGCTGAGGAGGAAAGCTAATTTTAGACTGCCCTAAGGAAGCTGCTCATTTGGAATCCTATTTTAAGTGGCCTGACATCAGCAGAGTGGCTTTCCTGGCTACAGGATGCTCCAGAGCCCACAGTGACCACAGCAGGGACACTCGCTCTGGGGGACCCTCAGGAGTCCCAGGGGGCTGTCCGTGAGGTGCTGCAGGGGTGGGGTGTCGCTGGGTGCCATGAGGAGCCAGGCACTGACATTCAGCGGCAGCTCTTTCGGGAAAGGGTCAGGGGTGCACCTTCCTCCCAGGACCCTGGTCGCCAGGGAAAGGCTGGGGCTGTCAGTGTTGGGGTTCTGGCAGGGGCACCCCAGTTCCCTCAGCTCCCATGTCTGGCCAGCGGAAGGCCCTGGTCTGGGGGGAATCCCCACCAGGAGTTATTCCAAACTCAGGCAGCCAAGTCTCTCTTTCTTTGAGGGCACCCCATTTTTAAAAAACCTGGTTCACTCCAGAAAAGCTGGAACACAGGCAAGGAAGTTCTGCGTTAAAAACATAGAGCGTTTTTAACATAGAGCTAAAATAATAAAATTGTTCCTCTTGCTGACACTCGAAGGTCTCCACCCAGGGCCTTAAGGGGTGTGTGATGTTTTGGGGGTCTGACCCTGGGTTTGCTTAGTGGCTGCTCCCTGGCACCTCTGTACCATCCTGCCCAGTGCTGGCAGCTGGTGGTCACAGCACATCCACCCAGGTCACCAGCTGGCCAGTCTGTCACGTGGCCGCTGGGCAGTGACCTCAAACCTGCCCCCTGGGCCGAGGGGACAGGTCCCTGGGAGACGGGGGACCTCTGCGCCTGCCTCACGTCCCCAGAGCAGGGCTGGACCTGAGCCCCGACCAGCTTCCCGTCCGTGGGACACGGGTGCTGTGTTCAGGTAATCCCAGCCCCGCTGGTGACCTTCTGTCGGCCCTTGGGCCCAAGCCTGGACTCTCCCATCTGTTAAGTGGGCATAATAACATGTTTCTTTAAGAGGCTGTAGGGTTTAAAGGGTCGTGGCCAGTTCTCTTAAGGAATCCCGGGAAGGGGGAGGGAGGTGATGTGAACAGCACCAGAGGGTTCTGTTTTGGAGACTCTGGGTGAAGAAGACACAGCATGTCTGCAGATGGTTGAACTGCACAAAGAAAGGGAGAGGGACGTTGAGAGTCCTGTTCAGTGGAGAATGTGGTGGCCCTCCCCGTACCAGTTAGCTAACTAGCGCTGCGTAACAAACCATCCCGAATACAGACGTGCTGGGCTCCGGGAGCAGCTGCGCTGGGTAGCTCTGGCCCAGCGCCCCTGATGTAGTGAAGCTGGTGCCTGGCCGTGGTCCCATCACAAGGCTCCCTGGGGCTGGAGGAGCCACTGCCTCACGTGGCTGTGGGTTGAAGGCCCCCATTCCTGGGACGTGGGATCCCCGCGCAGGCGCCTCTGGCGTCTTCACAGCCTGACAGCAGGCTCCCTGCAGCCCACGTGGTCCAGGGAGCGCAGGGGGTGGCCAGGCACTTTGATGACCTCACGTTGGCAGTTGCCAATCTTCTGCCGTTTCCTGTTCCCTGCAAATGAATCTGGCCCACGCACGAGGAGAGGGTTAGTCCCCGCCCGTTGCGCAAACGAGGGACAGACTTGGACCCACTTCGGAACCACCGCGGCCAAGTGACCTTGAGCTCTGAGTGCATCTGTGCCTCTTGGTCTTCCATGGCGGTTTGGCCTTGGACTGGGCAGGTGGGGTCATGGGAGGGCGTCCTGCCCTTCCCCCCCACCCTGGTTCTTCCTGGTGAGAACGCCCAGGAAATGGGGTTCCAGTCCTGATGTGCTGCTAAGCCATGTGGCCCTGTGTGGGGACCCCACACACTGTGCCTGGGCTGGGGGCCCTGCAAGGATGGCGCTCCATCATATGTCATGCCCCCCATCCTAAAAAAAACCATTGGCTCACGGAGTGGGTGCTGAGGGCGCTTTGGTCCAGAGCAGGACCCAGCAGGCTTCTGGACCACCCCAGTCAGGTCCTGCGTGGGCTCCATCCCTGGGCCTCCCTGCGGGTAGCAGGACCAGAGCCCTGGGCCCCTCTGTCCCCGGCGTCCTCTGTGTTCACTTTCAGCAGCCAGTCCTGCCCAGGGGCAGGCAAAGCTGATCTGTGGGCGCCTGGCCCACCCGGGAAGGGATGGTGGTGGGGAGGGCTTTCAGGGGTGATGGCTGCACATATCGGGCAGCTCAGGTCGTCTGCCCAGACTGACCCGTGCGGCCTTGGCCTAGCCCCTGCCCATCCAGGCCTGGGTTTCTGCCCCGTCCACTGACCGTCAGCGTGACGACACGAGGAGGGGTCCTTGAGATGTGCCGGGCCTGCTGTGAATCACCTCCTGGCACCCTCGCGGGATTGACTTCATGAGGTGGACTCTGTCTTCGTCCTCACGTTATAGATGCAACTGAGGCCCAGAGAGGCAAAGGGACTTGCCCAGGGTCACACAGCTAGAGGCCCCAGAGCTGGGATCCGGGCGCCCACTGTGTGCGGCAGCGTAGTCTGTGCAGAGCTTGTCCTCCAGGTGCCCCCTTCCTCCTTGCTCCAAGGCTGGTCCACACGGTCCTGTTCCCTCATTCCGAGGAGAAGGGGTTGGGGAGGATGGGGTGTTGGGGAGGGCCTGGGACTGAGCTTCTGGGACATGGTGGGCCTCCTGCTCAACTGCCCTAGCAGCTGGCCAAGTGCCGGGGTGGCTGAGAGAGCACTCTAATCCAGAGCCTGTGGGCCGTGGACCTGTCCCTCCACCCCCAGGTTCCTTTGCTGGGCTGTGAGGCCTGTGGAGTCGCCTGTACTCTGCCCTCTCCCCCGCTCCTCCAGAGAGGTGGACGCACAGGGTCAGGGCCGTGTCACCCGCCGGCAGCTGGGAGGCCAGCCAGGGTGCTGGCCGCGGGCGCCAGGGCTCTTGTGGGGTCCTATGTCCCCAAGGTGTGAGCCCTCTCCTGAGAGAAGGGTCCCTCCGAGCACGCATTGGCCTCTTGAACGCCCCTCTCACAGTCATGGCCGTTTACCCTTTGCGCCCCCGAGATCTCTTTGCCCACCCGCCCTGCAGGGGGGGCGATGGGGGCCGCAGGCCAGTTCTCCAGGACTCAGGGTGCAGGCTGTGTTGTCGGGGCCCGCAGTTATCTCTGCTGGCTGCCCGCGGAGGGGCGGGGGCCCCGGGGGAGGCACACGTCCCCGCCACACTGCCCTCATGGGCGCCCTCTGGCTGCAGTTTCCAACCCCTCCCGGAGCGCCCCAGGTGGCCGGCGTTCCCTGCCGCGGTCCTCCCAGCTCTCTGCGCTTCTCCTGCACTCAGCCCATGGCCTGCTGCCTGTGAGGCTGTAGGCCTCGTTTGCACCCCTCGAATGTACGCACAGGTTGGGAGCGGGCACAGGCAAGGTGTCCATCGAGAAGGCAGGAGACACGCCCGCCAGCCCGTGAGGAGCGCGGCCTTTGTTGATGGGGCCCATGGGGCCCGCAGGAGGGCGAGTGTCCTGGGGGGGCGGCAAAGGCTTAGGGTGTCCCCTTGGTAAGCTCCTTGGCCAGCGTGGCCGAGCCTGGACCCCCCGCCCCCGGGGGGAGCCGTCTAGACCTGCCGCCTTGCGTCTTCAGTGTCTCGGTAGGCTCTGCGCCCGGCTGGACTGCCACGGGGGCCTCAGCGGCACTTCTCACCTGCCCACTTCTCACCTGCAGGGAGCCTTCTCTGTGCAGGCCCACTTTGTCCCCCGGGGGCTTTGAGGTTCAAAGGGCAACAGCAGCCGCACATGAGGGCCCGGCCGACCCACCCAGGACAGGTCCCTGCGGCCTGCCTGAGCCTGTCTCCTCTGGGAGGAGGAACGCTGTGCGCCGGCGCCCGTCTGCGGGACGTGCTGGAGGCCCTGCCTGTCCTCCGGGGGGGTCCCCGCTCTGGCCCTCTTCTTTCCGCTGGCCTTCCTCTCTTTCTTGCGAGAACGCTGGGCTGGGGTCCTGGGCCCCGTAGTCCTCTGGGTGTGGAGTGCAGAGGGACGTTGGGGTGGCAGCCCCCCTCGCTCCACAGAGCTGGCTCTGCCCTGCTTCGCCTGCCCCCCGCCCCACATGCCCGGCTGGTGCCCGCTCTGGTGCTGGGCCCTGTGCTCTCGGGTGACTCTGGTTCTTCTCTTCCTGTTTCAGGCATGAGCCATGAGCCCAAGTCCCCTTCGCTAGGGATGCTCTCCACCGCGACCAGGACCACCGCCACCGTCAACCCCCTCACCCCCTCGCCACTCAATGGCGCCCTGGTGCCCAGCGGCAGCCCCGCCACCAGCAGCGCGCTGTCGGCCCAGGCCGCGCCTTCCTCCAGCTTCGCCGCCGCCCTGCGCAAGCTCGCCAAACAGGCGGAGGAGCCCAGAGGTAAGAGGCGCGCCCGTCCTGGGCAGCCGGCCGAGGGCGGGGAAAGCACGGTCCCGCCCGGTCCCCGGGCCTCTGGGCGCAGGGCGGGCTCGCACACCAAGTGTCCACACTGGCTGGTCTTCCTCCTGCTGCTGCTTCGCGGCGGGGACGCGCTTTCCTGGCTGCTGAACCCCACTCTCTGTGCTGTCTGCTGACTTTCTTCTTTGCTTCAGGAGCCGCCGAGGGGGCCCTCCGCCGACAGCAGTGGGCATGGGGTTGGGGTTTGCAGGCGCCATACTGCTTTTAGAGCCCCCAGCCTGCTCTGGGGCCTCTTCCCAGGAGGCGTGTGTCCCGACGTGTTCCCGAGTTGGGGGCACGGCACACCCACCAGTGCCATCTGCACACCCCACCCCTCCCTGTCCCCAGGCAGGGGTCTTGTGGTGTGGACAGGCGTCCCCCAGGGGTCTGGAGCCCTGGCTCCTCCTGTCACTGGGGCAGTGACGTGCTGTGTGGCTTTTGGCAAACGCTGGCCCTCTCTGAGTGTCAGCCTTCCCGTGCATACAGCCTGGCTCCAGGCCCTTCCAGGATGACTGTCAGCCTGTGTTAGTCCAGGACAGGGGCCGCCGGCTGCACGAGTGGGTGGCAGGCAGTTTGCCTCAGAGCTGCTGGGAGGCCTGGGCCGCTACGGTTTCCAGCGCGGGCCTCTCAGGTACCCTGTAGGTACCCTGCTGTGGGGGGGGGGGGCGGCGGGGGGCGGCAGGGATTCGACCTCCTGGGCAGAGGAAGCGGGGACCCTGGGTGGTCTGCCTCGCCCCGAATGTCCAGGGCTTGGTGGTGTGTGTTCCAGGGCCCTCCGGGCACCCTGAGAACACGCATCTGTCTGTATCGACTCGGGGGGTCTCCAGCTCAGCAGAGCGGACTCTTGCTGTGATGGGTGCGGCGGGGGCCTGCTGCTGTCTGACTCTGACTTGTCCGCACCCCTTTTCTGCTCACGTGGTCGCTGGGCAGAGGAGGGAACGGGGTAGACTGGATCCCAGGGCAGGTGGCTGTGGGCCCAGGAGTCCAGGCCTTTGGGCCTGGTTTCTGCGTTGCCAGGGTGTCGCCTTGTGGCTAGCGTCCACCCGGGCGAGGAGTGGGCACAGTGGCTCCAGCCCTGAACTGGGGTCTCTTCTGAGTGGATGAGGAGGCCCCCCCGAGGCAGAGTTTGCCTGGCGGCTCCCTGCTCTGGTATCATTGTCCGTCACGTTCCAGGAGGCAGAGAGACGGGGCCAGCACGGCCTCCACGGACAGCTGTCAGCAGGCCGGGGACGCTAGGGCCCTCTGGCTGAGTCACCCCCGACCCGGGTATCAGGGCTTAAGCCAACATCCGTGTCCATGCCTGGGCAGCTGAGCCCGTCCCGGGGTGACACCACCTCCCCACACACCCCGCCATCTGCAGAGGACTAGACTCCCACGGGAGCCCTGGGTGTGGGGCGAGCCTGGCCTCGGTGGCTTTTGTCTCCTCTCCGCTGGCCCCAGCGTCCAGCTCGGATGGTGAGCCAGTGGGCAGCCCACGTGCCAGAGGCTGTTGGGCCTCGCTGGCCGGGAGCACTGTGCTGCAGGGGACCCGCTGCCTTCGGCTGTGGTCCAGGTGTTTGCATGACGCCCTGGGAAGGGTGCCCGAGGACTTTGTGATGGAGGGATGGGGCGGGGTGGGCCACGCGGGTCCGCTCTCAGGCTGTCTCTGGAGCACGGCGTCTGCCGCTGGCTGGGCTGATGCGTCCCCATCACCCGGATGAGGAATCCTGGGGCCTGGGGAGCTTGGGGTCTGGACCCCAGGCTGCCGTGATGCTCGGTGTAGTTCCGCTGTGCGTGCTGGGCACCACAACCTCGTTTCTGGCTCGTGGGGCCACAGGCCAAGCCTGTGCTTAAGTTTAAAGCTATGGTGATGAGCTCAACATGGAACGCTCCATCTGGGCAACCCCAGTGGGGCTTTTGCTCTGAAGAGCTGAGCCCCGTCACTCTCTGGAGCCTCCTCCAGGCCACATCCCTAGGCCTGGTCCCCGTTTTTTTTTTCTCATGGAGTCACCCCCAGCTCTGCTGTGCTGTTCCCGTCTGTAGAATGGGCCGGCAGCCTGGCGGTGGCCCAGTGTGCAGGGGGGCGGGAGGCAGCCTGGCGGTGTCCCAGTGTGCAGGGGGGCGGGAGGCAGCCTGGCGGTGGCCCAGTGTGCAGGGGGGCGGGAGGCTGAGGCCCCGCGGGGTCACGTAAGGAGCCTGGGATCACAGAGCTGCTGAGGACGCGCCAGCTGTCCCTTGCTGCTGCTGCCTGGGCCTTTCCACGTGGACCTGGAGGAGCCGGGCTTAGGACGGCAAAAGCCTGAGCATGGCCCTGGCAGGGAGAGGCGGGCGTCCTGCACCCCTGCCCGCCCCAGCACCCCCTGCAGCGGTGTGGGGAGCACACGGGGGTCTTGGCTGGCAGCTTCTGGGAGCTTGGAGGGCTCTGCGGGCACGAGGGGAGGGCCGGCTGCCCCGGCTCCCCTGTCTCTCCACCGGAAACCGGAACGGCCAAGGGGGACACTTGCTGGGCTTGGTGATTTGGAGCAGGGGGGGCTCAATTTTTCTCTTTGTAAATTTCTTATAAAATTCATTTCTAAAAGGACACAGTTCAGCGGGTTGTCACGCGTTCAGAGTTGTGCGACCATCATTTTATAAAAATTTATTAATTTGTCCAAGTTTCTGGCCGCCCTGGGTCTTGGTTGCTGTGTGCGGGCTTTCTCTAGCTGTGACGAGCGGGAGCTACTCTTGGTTGCAACGCACGGGCTCCTCACTGCCGTGGTGTCTCCAGCTGCAGAGCACGGGCCCTGGGGCGCGCGGGCTTAGTTGCTCCCTAGCTTGTGGGGTTTTCCCAGGCCAGGGATCGAGCCCGTGTCCCTTGCATTGGCAGGCAGAATCTTAACCCCTGGACTACCAGGGGAGTCCCAGCCATCACTTAGTTATAGAACGTTCTGTCTCCCCAAAGAAGCCTGCCCCCCTCCCATGCCCTCCCCCAGCCCTGGCAGCCCCGATCTGCGGCCTGGCCGCCTGCTGCCTGTGGGCACACATGGCCCCGCTGCTGGCTGTCCGCATGGGCATCCCCCCAGGTCTCGTGGCTTCCTGCGGCTGGTTGGCACCACACTCCTGGGTGTGAGGGGTGCAGCCAGTGAGGGCTCTCCCATCCTGAACCGGGCAGTGACTGTTCGTTGAGCACCCGCTCTGTGCCGGCGGCCCCTTGCTGCGAGAGCCCTGGCCTCTGTTCTGCGTCTACCTCTCTGGAGGACCTGGCCGCACTTCAGGCTTGGCTGGCGTCCCGACTCACAGGCCGTGGAGCAGAGATGGAAACCACAGTCCTCCTCCAACTGCCGCATCCGAGTCCGCCCTCCCAGAGACGGCCTGACACGGCCTCCACTTCGGCTGTTCCTTCAAGGCCCCCTGTGCCCGCAGGGTACCCTCAGGGGGACTCTCCCGCCCTCAAGGGTGCAGCAATCCCTGCACAGGGAGGACTGATGGCTGAGAGAAGACAGTCGAGGCTTTGGTCTCCCCACTTGCCGCCAGGCCCGTCCCGGTCACCTCATGCACCCCAGGTGCTGGCCATGGCCCTGGGCGCCCCGACTCCCTGAGACCCTCTCCTCTGCCCCTCTGGAGCATCTCGTTCTGAGAGCCGCGGCCCAACTCTCCCGTCTGCTCCTGGGCTGATGTCTTTGCTCACGTCGTGCCTCCAAGGTGCAGTTTAAAAATTCAGCGCAGAGCAAGTAATCCGCCTGCCTTGTTTGCTCTGCCCCCAGAGAGCTCGCGAGCGGGAGACGGCACGCCCCGCGGGAGGTGTCTTTCCTGGGGCCCTGCCTGGTCCCCATCGGCCGGCGAGGGGCCAGGGATCTGTCCCTGGGGGGTCCCGACGTGCTCGGCCCTGTAACCCACTACGGAGGGGGGCGCCCCATGTGGGGACACGGACGTCGGCAGGTTCTGTGTCCTTGCTGTGTGACCCGGGCCCGGCGCACGACCTCTCTGAGCTGCTGCCTGTTCTCGGGACAAGGGTGGTGCCTGCCACGTTGATCATGAGGGTTCAGGAGACCCACGCTCGCTCCAGGCACGGTGCCTGCGGGTGACGGTGCAGGGCCACCCACACTGTCACCCCACCCCCAACGCGCACAGCCGGGACTCAAGGGGCCGAGCGAGGTGGGTGCGTCCACGGCTGAGGGCTGGCGTGGGTGCCCCCCACGCATCCTTTGCGGGGAGACCCTGTCCTGTCGGGGCGAGCTGCTCCTGTGTGTGCCGACGGACCTGGGCATGACCAGGCCCACACAGCACGTTCGGGAAGGAACCTCGGGCTGCAGGCGTGGGCCTGACCGTCACCTTGGTCTGCCTGTTCCCGTGGGGCTCTTAGCAGTGACGGGCAGGGGCCGCCTTGCACAGGTTGGGGGAGCGGGCACCCTCCTGGCGAGGTTGGAGGTGGGACTCTGCCCACCAGCAGTGCAGCCACCTGAGCCAGGAGCGAGGTGGGCGCTTGCGGTCTGCCGCCTGAAATCCGCCTCTTTTCAGGAAAACAGCGAAATGGGGCGGGGGTGCAGGGACCGGCAGGGCTCGGTCTACAGCCCCGTCTGTCTCGTTTACAGGTGTGAGTGTGAGGGGGCATCCTCAGCGCCTCGCCCCTCCTCTGTGTCTGGGCCACGATTCCAGGGAGAGCAAGGCCGAGGGGAAGGGGACCGAGCCTGCTCTGGAGGGGCGCCCGGCCCTGGGCCGTTGGGACCAGAGGCCTCCCCAGGCTGTGACAGGGCAACAGTGTCACCCCCAGAACCCGCCTCGGCACCCCCTCTGAGCCCCCATGGGAAGCAGCACAGACACCGGCCTTCCCGCTCAACCCCGGGAAACGCATCTTGTGAGAAGAAACACCTTTGCTGGTTGGGGTTTGGTGACGCGGCTGGCAGTCCTGGGAGCAGGCGTGTGTTGCCCCCTGGTGAGGGGGAGAGGCTTCAACTGTCCCCGCCGCGGAGGGGCCGGCAGCCCTGCGGCTCCCTCAGCAGGGTCTCCCCGAACCCACCGTGGGCTGGACGTGTGCCCGCTGTCCCCAGCCTCTGTGTCCTTACGATGCGGACTTCACCTCCAGGGCTCACTCGTGCTCGCGGCTGCAGGTCGGGGGTCCCTGCCGGTCCTGGGTGAGGTCTGGGCAGGGCTCAGCTGTGGGGGCCCCTCCACATGGATGCTGGTCCTCATCCCTCATCCGTCACAGCGCCTCCCACCCTGCCCCCACGGTGCTGCCCTCGGCCCCAAGAAGCTCAGGGCACCGGAAGGCGGCCCGAGGGTCCTGTTTCAGGGACGCATCAGGGGTCCCTGTCCCTCCCCCCGGGGAGGAGGGGAGGGGGACAGGCTGTGAGGCTGAGGCCGGGCCTGGCCTCCCCGCTCAGGGCGGGCCCTGGCACAGGAGCCCTGGTTTGGGGCATCCAGTTGGTGCTTAGCTGTTGTCCCGGTGGCAGGTTGGGGGTGCATCTGGGAGCTGACGGCCTCTGTGCTGCCGCTGTGACGTGTTTTCAGGCCGCACTCCTGCCCCCGTGGAGGCGACTCTGGGGTCTCAGCTGTTAATGACGGGAGCCTGGGCAGCCCCGGGCGCTCACCTGCCGCGTCAGAGATGGAGGGGACGCAGAGCGCTGCACGCTGCCACCCCAGCCGCCCCCGGCCCGCCGACGCCTGCCGCGTACGGCGGTTTATCACGGCTGCCCTGAGCCCGGGGTCGGGGGCAACGCTCACTAATAGGCCGGTGCGTGGTCAGGCATCGATCCAGCTGCTGAGTGGCGGTGGCTGGCCCATCCCCCAGGGGCCAGGCTGCTAACTGCCCATGGCCTCCGGATCCCGTCACCCCGTCCCCAAGTCCCACCCGCCCCCTTGGAAATGGGGCCTTCTCACTCACTGCCCAGCGCTTGGAAATGATGCCAGTCCACAGAGATCTGCTGGTGGCGTGGGGTGCAGAGACGGAGCAGGCGGCCAGGCAGCAGGCAGCCCTGAGTCCCCGCGTGCAGGCGGCGGGGTCATCGGGCCTCCCCAGTGTGAGGCTCGGCTCCCCCACATCTGCCCAGCCCTGGAGGCTTGACCCCGCTTCCCCCCTGGGCAGTGCAGCCTCTCCCAGGACTGCTCGGGGTGCTCGGTGCATCCGTTTTCTTTCTTTTTGGCCTCCAGAGAGCATGGCCCGATGTCCCTCCACCCACAGGGTGGCCCTGGGCGCACAGGCGGTCCCCCCTCCTGCCCTGTGGCTCCGTGTCCTTCCAGCAGCAGCGGGCGTGGAGGGAGGTTCGGGTCGGCACTGCTGACCCGTGTCTGGGTGGGCCGGGGCCCACTGCCCGCTGTGCGGGTCCTCGGGGCAGGGCGGGGACGCTGCTTCCTGGCCTCCGCAAGCTGCCCCACCTGGTGGGGGTTTGGGGTGCGGGCCTTCCCTTCGTCAGCTCTCCGCGCGCTGGGGCGGCCAGGTCAGCCTGCCTCCCACTGCTGCCACCTTGAAGCTGGTGTCATAGGCAGACCCCCAACCCAGCAGACGCAGCTAGTTTCAGAACCTGGGAGACTGAGCTGCGGAGGGTGGGAAGGCAGCTGACGGTCCCTGGCATTGGCCACCCAGCAGCCGTGACAGCTGGCGGAGGCCGGAGCTGGCCCGGCCAGTGGGTGGCACAGCTGGGGGAGGGGGCGCCCTGACCCAGGGCTGAGCTTGGTGTTGGCCTGGGTGACTCAGGGTTACAGAATTGCTGGTGTGTGGGCCGTGGTTGGTGGGTCCATTTGGAGAATCCAGTCATACCTCAGGGGCAACAGCCTTCAGGTGACCGCCTGCTGGCCAGGCCCTGACGGGTCGGGGCTGGGAGCAGGGGCCGCCTGGCTCTGGAGTTGTTCCAGGGGTGGATGGCCAGGCTCTGTGTGCACCGGTGTCTCCCGCGGGTCGTCCTGTGCAGTTGTGCAGGTCGTGCACAAGCCTAGGAGGTGCACCGACTCAGCCGCCATGGCGCACCTTCTCGGGGCAGAGCCCTGTGCCAGCATCTGTGGGCCTCGGGGTCCGGCCACTCTGTCTCCCAGTTCCTGCTGAGCCCACACCTGGCTGGGGGTCCTCGGGGCAGAGAGAAGGGCTCCGAGCCAAGCGCCCTGGGCCATAGACTGCCCTTCTCCCCGTCGGGCAGAGGTGTCACTTGGTAGGAGTGTGGTTTCTTGAAGAGATGAGAGAGTACCAGGGTCTTGGCCCCCGGGACCAGGCAGGTTCCGCAGAGGACCCGGGGGGAAGTATGGAAGCCGTGGGGTCCCACTTGCAGAGGGGGCGGTCTGTGCTGGCCCCAGCTTCCCTGGCCCCCTGGTTCAGGCCTCTTCAAGGGGCGCTTTGCGAGACAGGGTGTCTCCTGGGCCAGGTCTGCCACCTCTGGGTGCCCGAGCAGGGCCGTGGCTGAAGTGCTGCTGTGACAGAATCAGGGGGGCCCTCCTGGGCTCGCCCTAGACCCGGTGCCTGGGTGTTCTTCGTGGCTCACAGATTTGGGGGGTCTGTGTGCGATGGGGTACCATGTGGGCATCTGAGGGGCCTCTGACCGCCAACTGCAGCCCAGAGCAGTGCGGGGTATGGGTGTGAACCCAGCTGGGCTGCACAGGGCCTGGGCGTGCCTCTGGGGGTCCCCCAAACCACCGACTCCAGCCCCCCTGGGGCCACGCTGCCAGGATAGGCCTCAGACTAGAGACCCACCTGGGAGCGGGGGCATCAGGGGCTGAGGACGGGGGGACTGGACGCACTGCCGCCCCCTCCGCCGCTCCTTGAGAGAGCCGCTGCAGGCGGGCGCCTTCCTGTCAGGGCACAAGTGGTCCCCCCGGCCCCCCATGCCCTGTGCTCTCCTCGCCTGCTGCCTCTGCAGCTGCTGGAGACCAAACTGACCCGCAGGCCTGGAAGCCTCCAGCCATACCAGCTCCCCATCCCCGCCACCCACTCTGGGGAAGAAGCCCAAGGGGGCAGGCTGAGGGCCGGGGGGCGGACGGAAAGCAGGTCACGGTGATGGTTGCACAGCTCTGTGAACGTGCTGACCACCCGTCTGCCGTAAACCCCACATTATGGTTCAGTTCTCAAGATAAAATGAACTCGTTTGATGTCCTGATAATATAGGCCTCTCTCAGCCCCACCCCCAGCCAGGCCTGGCCAGCAGCGGGCCCACTTCCCCTTCCCCCCACAGCATCCTGTAAGCCCCTGCACTTGCTCTCCCGGGGCTCAGTCCCTATCCAAGTTGGGGGGACCTGCTTACTCCCCTGGCTCTTCCCCCCGCCCCTGGGGTAGAGTTGGGTAAGCAGCCCCAGGGAGGGGCGGGCACGCCCACCTGGTCAGTCGGTCGGTTGTGTCCCCACTTCCCGACCAGACCCCAGGCTGGGCTGGGGCGCGGCAGAGCCCGGGCCCCTGCTCAGGCGCTGTGTCCTTCTCCCGCAGGGTCTTCACTGAGCAGCGAGTCGTCCCCTGTCTCCTCTCCGGCCACCAACCACAGCTCCCCAGCCAGCACGCCCAAGCGCGTGCCCATGGGTCCCATCATCGTCCCCCCAGGGGGACACAGCGTCCCCAGCACACCCCCCGTGGTGACCATCGCCCCCACCAAGACTGTCAATGGCGTCTGGAGGAGTGAGAGCCGCCAGGTGAGTGGGGGGCTGACAGGGGCTCATTTCGTGTTGAGATCCGCTTCCCCCCGAGGGAGCTGGGGGACAGCAGCTGCCCGGAGGGTGTGTGTGTCTCAAGAGCACTCCCAGGGCTCGTGGTCTGGGGCTGCCCCGGTGAGCCCCTCAGAGTGGGCTCAGGGCAGGTTAGCTATAGGGCTGGGGGCCCGTGTTCCGGCTGTGGGCAAGGCCAGGCCCTCCTGAGGCCTCACGCCTTGGCGTGTGAACGGCCGTCCTGTCCCTGCATCTTCATGGGCTCTTCTGTGCGTGCCTGTGCCCTGGTCTCCTCTTCCTCCAAGGATACCAGGGCCCGCCCTAGTGACCGCACGTCGCCTCGGTCACCCCTGCACACACCCCCCGTCTCCCGCACGTGGTCACTTTGCGAGGTCCTGGGGGTTGGGACTCCCACAGAGGAATCTGGGGAGACAGAATGGTGTTTGCACATCATGAGGGCTTCTTGTAAACGTGAGCTGTTATTATTCCTGTTTGTTGTACCCACGTTTTCACAGGTCGCCTTTACTGATACCTGTCTTAACTGTCAAGGCCTGCCTGCCCCAGGAGGCCTTTCCCACACTTGGCGGGGCTCCCTGGGTGTGCGCCCAGGGGGTGTGGCTCCTCGGGGGACCCGCCCCCACACCCCCAGCCTGGAGGGCCCTCCTAATTAAGAACGTGGTCACTGCGCCAAGCTCTGGATGTTTCTGCCGAGTCCCCAGAGGGCCAGCGCCACTTGGAAGCACTAATTAAACCCGGAGAGAGCAGGAGGGGGGTGGGGGGACAGTGGGTCTTCAGCTTGGCCCCCAGCTCTCTGCCCTGCTGGGTCGGGTGGGGGTAGGCGTCACTCGGGGTCTGTCTGTTCTCTGCCCTGGAGGTGGTGGGGGGGCAGCCTCCGTCCACAGAGCGGTAGGGGGGGGCCCCTGAATTCCTGAAAGAAGGCGAAGACCCAGCTGGGGGTAGCCCTACCTTGATCCACGAGGTGCCGGACCCTCCTGGCTCATCCTTGGGCCGGGCAGGGCCCTGCGGGGCTGATCCCAACCAGAGCAGGGTGCGGACACCCAGCCGTCCCCCGGCCCGGTTTGAGAGAGGACCAGCATCCGCACCACAGTGTCCTGCCTCCAGGGGCCTGTTGCCCCCTGACAGTTGGCCCTGACCTCTGGGCCCAACCACCTGCCTCTCCCCTCACCCCTGGGGCCTGGCGATTGCTCATCCTGCCCTGCACCCAGCTGCTGCCCTTCCAGGCCCAGAAGCCTCCTCAACGCCCCCGCTCCTGGCCATGGGCCCCTTCCCCTGAGCTCGGCCCTCCTCCGAGGGGCCTCACGGCCTCGGAAGCACCGAGTGACCCCGAGAAAGGGCTATAGGGGCGGTGCTCCAGCCACTTAGCGTGCAGCGGCTGGTGAGCAGGACCCAGGCGCCCCGGGGAGGCGGGCCGGGGGCTGGGGAGCAGCGAGGGATGGCCAGCTGGCACAGAGGCTCAGCAGAGGGTATAATCCTCCTGGGGGGGCAGGGGACAGGAGGGGGAGTCGCTTCCCGGCGGGGAGGCTTGGGGGGTGCCCCGCGTGGGGTCACCGGCATTTCCCAGGTGGCGGGAGCAGCGTAGGGACAGATGAGATGACAAATAGCCTGTTTTAGAGCTAACAGGGCATGTCTGCCCGTCTGCCTGGTAGAAGCCTCTCTAATCATCAGAGAACAGAGGGTCCCCCCTCCCCGTGCGCCCTCTGTTTGCAGCTGCGCCTGCGGCCGCCGCTCAATAGAAAGAACCCGCAGGTGCTCCTGGGGCGGCAGCTGGGGCTCCCAGGCACGGCCCCTGACCTCGTTCCCAGGTGCCTGTCACGAGCTTGGCGGGGCTCGGGGCTCCAGGCAGGTGGGTGGGAACCCCCTGCCTGCCGTCCGCCCCTCCCCCAGCCTTTCCCGCCCAGGAAGGTGCCATCTGGCCCCGCTGCCTTCAAGCTGGGCTTTGTCCTGCCGCAGGCGGACGGGGGCGGCCCCACCCAGGGATGGTGTATGGGGCCCTCACTCTGGCGTTTGGTTCAGCAAAGGGGGCCGGGAGTGGTCTTAGCTCCTCTCCAGGCTGTGTGCACAGGTCCCCTGCGAGGCCTCTGCCGTCTGGGGCTGCCAGCCTGGAGGCAGTGCCCAGGTCCCCTCACTGTGGGGCCCAGCGTTTCCTGGGGGCCGCCCTGTACTCGGGAGCCTCAGGCTCCAGCCGCTGCGTCACCACCCAGGCAGCACCGCCTGCGCCGCCCCCACCCCCACCCCGTCCCCGGTCAGTCCAGCCCAGACCCCAGGCACAGGGTTCAAGACCTTCACCCCTTTTATGCTGGCCGCATCCCGTGCCAGCGGAGGGGGTATGAGGGGGGTGCAGCTGCATGTGCAGGACCCGCCTCCTGTGCACGTCCGACAGGCGGGGGCCCTGGGGCAGGGGCAGTCATGGGGACCCGTCCAGGGCCTTGGGGACCAGAGGGGAGTGCTGGCTTCCTGCCCTGACCTGTGTGTGGGGCTCGCCCTCAACAGCCCCCAGCCTGGTGAAGCCCACCTGGGAAAGGGGGAATCGGAGTCCATGCCCTGTGAGGGCCCCGCCCTGAGTGGAGGGGCCAGCCTGCTACGCGGGGTGGGAGCACAGGCAGCCACTCGCCCGGGTGTTCCGTAGACATGGTGACGGGTGGGCCCCTCCTCTCTGCGGGGCCTGTGTGGTCCCTCCTGTGCCCCCCATTTGGGAATGAGGTGACCTGAGGCTCTGCTGCCCCCATCTCCTGACTCCGATGGGGGAGATGCCAGGCAGACAGGGGAGGGTGTCTCCCTGACCTGTGGGTCTGGGGTGGATGGACCTGGGCCTGCATCCTGCTCTCCTGTCGCTGACCGGGGTAGCCGGGCCAGGCCCGACGCCAGGTGAGGGGGGCACCGTGCGGCCTGGTGAGGAAGGGCCTGGCGCGTGGAGCTCTGGGGTCGGGGAGGCCGGGCAGCCGCGTCTTCCTTGGCCGCATGGCAGCGGGACCCTGGGCCAGTGGCTGTTAACGCTCCGCGCCTGCCATTTGCTCCCTTCCGGCTATGTCAGCGACCAGAGTGACAAAGCCTCTCCATGGCCTGCCAGCCCAGAGCCGGACATTCCTGTGGGTGGGCCTGCAGGATGTTCCTCTGTGTGGCTGGGGCTGGTGGGGGCCGCCGCCTTTCCCTTCCTGCCTTGCGTGAGCCCCTTCTGATTTCCTGGGGTCTCCCCCGCACTGAACCCTCCAGGCCCCAGGTTCCTCTCTTAGGCAGGAGTCTGGGCAGGCGGGCCCACAGCCCCCACTAGTGAGCAGAGGTCCCCTGACAGGTCTGGCCCCACAGCTGCCTGCTCTGGCCAGAGCCAGGGACGCCCAGGGTCTGTCTCGGGGGGACAGGCTGGCCTGTTTGGCCCAGGGCAGCGCCAGCTGCTCAGCCACGTCTTCCGGGGGCACTGAGGCCCAGTGATCTGTGGGGCAGGCCGGCAGCTGCCGCCTGGGCCCCTGGGATGCCGGCGTGATCGGGCGGGCGGTGGGTAGGGGCTCAGTGGCTGTCACCCCCGCCGTGGCGTGGAGACTGTTTCAAGAATGTCCCCCTGAAGCTCGACCGCTCCTGTGTGTCCAGAGGAAGGCCTGGCCCGCTGCTGGTGGCTGAGCTATGAGCTGCCCCCCGGCCCTGACCCACACTGTCTTCTCCAGCAGGACGCTGGCTCCCGGGGCAGCGGCGGCGGCCGCGAGCGCCTCATCGTGGAGCCCCCGCTGCCCCAGGAGAAGGCGGGGGGCCCGGCCATCCCCTCTCACCTGCTCAGCAGCCCCTACCCCTTCGGCATCTCGCCCAGCTCGGTGGTGCAGGACTCCCGCTTCCCACCGCTGAAGTAAGTGCGGGCCGGGGCGTGGCACGGTGTGGGGTAGGACCCCCGAGGTTCTGGCTGCCACGAGTCCACACCAGCTGGGCCCGAGAGCTGCCAGATGGGGGCCCCGCCCTGGGCTGGCAGCCCTGCTGGCGTTGCCACTTGAGCCCACAGTGGGCTCACTGCCTGCGTGACCCTAAACCCCCAGCCTGGCTCCTAGGGCCGGGGGCGGGGGGTGGTCTCCCCAGGCTGCAGATAACAGACCCATGCCCCCTGGTGAGGGGCCAACGTGGCCCGAGGATCGGCAGCTGCCCACTTCTGGGCCCTGGGCCTCTGGCAGGGACTGCTCTTTCGAGGAGGGAGGTGGTGGCGGGGTGCGGGGCGGGGGCCCAGGGGCCCGGAGCTCACCTCCACCACCCCCTCCTGCCTGCAGCCTGCAGCGGCCCGTGCACCACGTGGTACCCCCCAGCACGGTGACCGAGGACTACCTGAGGAGCTTTCGGCCCTACCACACGGCCGAGGACCTCCGCGTGTCCTCCCTGCCTCCGCTCGGCCTGGACCCGGCCACCGCCGCAGCCTACTACCACCCTGGCTACCTGGCCCCGCACCCCTTCCCGCACCCAGCCTTCAGGTGAGGCGTCCGACGTCCCCAGCCGCCTGCGGGTAGACCCTGGTCTGAGACCAGATTCCCTGAGGCGGGGACCGTGGGGTGGGCCGCTCCCCCAGCCTCTGGATGAGCCGTCCAGAGCTTGCTCCTGGAGGGAGACTCTCCTCGCGCCGTCTGGCCTCCCTGTCCCCCGCCTCCACCGAGGGTTCCCCGGGCACGCGTGACTGTTAGTACCCTGAGCAGCCGGCGCTGTGCCTCCACTCTGTGTAGGAGCTTCCCGGGTCAGACGGTCAGACCTGGAGGGGCCACACTGGGCCTGGCCCGGCTGAGCTGAGGGGTGGCCGGCGGGGCCTTGTGGCCTCTGGGAGTGCAGGGCTTTGGGGCTGGCTGTGGAAGGGGGCTCTCTGCGGGACCTTTGTGGAGGCCCTGTCCGCCGCTCCCGCATCAGTACCTGTACCTGGGGGGGGGCTGGGTCCTGCCTTCCTCTCCACATTAGCTGCTCACCGGCCCCCTCTGCCCCCTACAGGATGGACGACTCCTACTGCCTGTCAGCCCTGCGGTCCCCCTTCTACCCCATCCCTGCCCCTGGCTCCCTGCCCCCGCTGCACCCGTCGGCCATGCACCTCCACCTCTCCGGCGTCCGCTACCCGCCCGAGCTCTCCCACTCGTCCCTGGCGGCGCTGCACTCGGAGCGGATGTCCAGCCTCAGTGCCGAGAGGTAAGGCAGCCCCGTCCCGGAGCCCAGCTAGGCCAGCTGTGCTTGGACGGGCCACCCCTGTCCTCCGCCCGCTTGCCTGCAGAAGGGGCGCTGCCGGGAGCTCCCTGCCACTGTCTGGAGGTCGCGTCCTCACAATCGCCGGCCATGGCCGGGAGCCTTCCGGGCGCCTGGAGAGTCTCTGTCCACCGCTTTCGGTCTCCAGTGGACGCTGAGTTTTTTCTTGGCGCGTTAGCAAAAACAACCTGGCCCCTGGCCCCTCCCCATTGGGAGGGGGAGAACCCCGGGCTCACGTGTGAGCGCCTCGCTCCTGGGGGTTCTTCCCGCTACGGAGGTCACATCCCCGTCCTTACCTCCAGGCTGCAGGTGGACGAGGAGCTGAGGCGGGAGAGGGAGCGCGAGCGCGAGCGGGAGGCTGACCGTGAGCGCGAGAAGGAGCGGGAGCGTGAACGCGAGAAGGAGCGCGAGCGCGAAAAGGAGCTGGAGCGCGAGAAGGAGCGGGAGCTGGAGCGCCAGCGGGAGCAGCGCGCCCGCGAGAAGGAGCTGCTGGCCGCCAAGGCGCTGGAGCCGGCCTTCCTGCCCGTGGCCGAGCTGCATGCGCTGCGGAGCCACGCCGCTGAGGAGCGGGCCAAGCCCTCGGAGCAGCTCACCCCGACCCGCGCAGGTACCCGGGGAGGGGCGGGCCCCAGGGCAGCCGCACGTCGTGTGATCAAGCCTGGTGGGCGGGGATGGGGGCAGGGGACGGCCCCGGACCGGGAGCCGAGAACAGGG
Organism: Bos grunniens; assembly: GCF_055505025.1. Lineage (NCBI taxonomy): Eukaryota > Metazoa > Chordata > Mammalia > Artiodactyla > Bovidae > Bos > Bos grunniens. Next base: position 11,767,247 of record NC_141182.1, read on the forward strand.
ACGTCCACTGGCAGGATTCAGACTTGGTGTGAAGGCCGGTAGATAACTGAGATTGTGTACTGTACTTAGATTGTGCGCCATAGCACAACCAAATTTTTAGAGATGATAGCTTGGAGTATTTAGCCTTAGTTTTTAGTGTACTTTATTTTACTAAAACAGTGAATTTGCACAGCAGCCTAACTTTCATTCTTAACATACTTTAATCTCACTATATTTACGTACAACCTTAGTCTGCACGGTTGTCTAACCACTGGCTCAGGTCCGCTCTGCTGCGTCAGACAGGAGGGACCCCCGGGGAGCAGCCGTGTCCTGCCCGGCCCCACGGAAAGGGGGCGCCCTTCTCTGAGGGGGCGGGGCTGAGCCAGGCGCTAGGACCCCGCCCCGCCCTGACGGCCTCTCTTGCCCACAGAGAAGTTGAAGGACGCGGGCCTACAGGTGCCCAAACCCGTGCAGCACCCCCTGCACCCGGCGGCCGCCCCGCCCCACGCGGCGCCCGGCCTCCTCGCCGGCCACGGGCTCTTCTCGCTGCCGGGCAGCAGCGCGGCCACAGCCCTGCTCCTGCAGCGCACCAACGAGGAGGAGAAGTGGCTGGCGCGGCAGCGGCGCCTGAGGCAGGAGAAGGAGGACCGCCAGTCACAGGTGTCCGAGTTCCGGCAGCAGGTGCTGGAGCAGCAGCTGGACCTGGGCCGGCCGCCAGCACCCGCGGACCCGGAGCACCGGCCGGAGAGCGCCAGGTGGGCCCTGGGGGCGGGCTGGGGCCCAGGGTGGGTGGGGGGAGCGGGGCGGAGCCTGCGTTTAGCGAGTGCCTTGGTCTAGCTGCCTGTGGAGCGCTGTTACTTGGGTTCCGTGTCACCTTCTAAGACCCCCGTCTGGGCCGAGAGGAGGGAGACAGGGGAGGAGGAAGCTGCTCGCTTCAGGGGCGTCATCCGCCAGGAACTGTATCCGCCAGGAACTGTGTTCACAGCCGGCCCAGCCCCTCTGGGCAGGCTTGGTGCCTGAGAGGGGCGACCGAGAAGCTTCCATGGATATTAATCTCTGTGCTAGCATCTCTCTCTGTCCAAACTGGAATGAGAAGGGGACTCCCTTTGATTTTTAATCATACAAAAAGTTAATTTTATTGCTTTTATAATTAAAATAACCCATTTTTTCCTGCCCTGTTGTAAAAAAAATTTTTCCGAGAGGCTTTTGAACCTGTCTCTGGGACCCTGGCTGCCGACACTCACCTTGTGAGCTGGGCCCCTTCTCAGAGCTGACCCGGGGCCTCGCTGCCCCTGCCTGCTGATCTGGCTGTCACCCCGTGTCCCCCCCACCCCACCCCACCATCCCTCCAGGGCTCCTTCCGAAGGCCCAGGTGGAGACCCTCAGCCAGAGTTGGTGGCAGGAACGGGACTAAGCCTGGGGGACGCTGGGCCCTGCCCCCATCTCCTCTGCTGTGCACAGAGTTCAGGCAGGAGGGCTTCTGAGCTTCTTCCCAGCCCTCGGCGTCCATGGTGCCGCCTTCTCAGGATGAGAAATACTCGAGGTGTCTGGGATGGAGGTGTGAGTGTCCATTTGGCTCCCTCCCTCTTTGTCCCAGCTTCTGCTGGCCAGTGGGTTTCTATATCCTGGGCGTGGCTGACCCATCCAAGCCCCTGCCTCGGCATCCACTGGTAAGGGTGCCCGGGGTGGATTGACCCGGCTAGCTGGGTGTGGCCAGGAGTGAACCATGCTGGGGCCCCTGGCTGGGTCTCCGTGCTGCTCGGCCAGGCTGGACCGTCTGCTGCACGTGGTCCCTCTGCTGCTCTAAGCCCACTTGGGGCCACACAAGGGCTGTCTCCTCTACTTCTGAGCTGCCCTCTGCTCCCGTGACCCCGTAAGGAACCGGGCGAGCCGGTGGTACACGTCCACCATCTCCTGATGAGTCCAGGGCACGCTGCCTCCCTCGGCCTGGGGCCCCAGGATCCCAGTGCAGCTGTCAGGGCCTGTGGGCTGCTGCCCCAGCAGGTGTGGCCTCTGACCCCTGGCCAGGTGGTCCCCATGGCAGCGTGACGTTCCTTTGGGGCCCTGTGATCAGAGCTAGAAAACCAGTCTGTGCTTGGCTCCAGTGCAGGAAGTTATTTATTCTGGTACCAGGTTTTATGCCTTTGCCGTTTACTTAGAGACTCACAGCTTTTTGATGCAGCTGGTTCCCTTTGGTATTTGCCCAGCAGCAGTGCAGCAGCCTCAGGGGCTGTGGTGAGCCGGCCCCTTCCTCAGGCAGGAGGAGCCCTGGGCACCTGCCTCGTGTGCCTGCTGTGGCCTCTGCTCTTTCCCCTCCAGTCCCCTCAGATCCTGCCCTCGGTCACCTTGGCAGCATGGGGCTTCCCTTAAAAAATTGTAGGTAAACTTTGGCAAAAACAGCAGCCACGTAGTCTTCTGAAGGTTGAATTTGAATTTTGTTTTAAATGCACCAGGGAGAGAGGCACTTGGTTCAGCCTTGAGGCAGAGCTGCTGGTCTGAGGCTAGTGGGAGGGTCGTGTGCTCTGCTGGTGACCTGGCTCTCGGGACAGGCCCCGGTCTAGTCCTCAGAGACCCTCTGGGTGTAGATGCTGCTCCCCGGGCATGTGGGGTTGCTTCGGTCCTGACAGGGACCACCAATGGGGAGTAGCTGGCCGTGAGGGTCTCCTCGGAGGGTATCCCCCAGTCCACTCTGCTGGGCAGACCCCTCAGGCTGGTCTCATGCCGCCGTCTGTGAGCACAGTGCGGGGAGAAAAGGTCGGCCCCACCCCCACCATCTCCCACGGGTGGCACGCCTTGGGTCCTCCGGGAAGCTGGTCTGCATCAGCCTGCGGAGGATGTGGGTCCCTTGGCTCCAGGGTGAAAGGCACGTTCTCCCTCCAGCCCTGGAGAGGGGGCCTGCAGGAGACCTTCTCACCCCCACCCCAGTACTGGCTGGGGGCTCCCAGCCCGGGGCCCTTGGCTGACAGCTGCTCCTGCCCCCACCCCCCTAGGCCGGGACCGAACCGCCACGAGCCGGGCAGCCGTGAGCCCCCGCAGCACTTTGGCGGGCCCCCGCCGCTCATCTCACCCAAGCCCCAGCACCACTCGATGCCCACGGCCCTCTGGAACCCTGTGTCCCTGATGGACAGCTCGCTGGAGCCGCGGCGCGCCCCCGAGGGCCACCCCCCGCACGGCCACCCCGCCCCATTTGAGCCCAGCCGCCCGGCTGTCGTCCCACTGGTGAAGGTGGAGAGGGTCTACTGCCCGGAGAAGGCAGAGGAGGGGCCCCGCAAGCGCGAGGCCACCCCCCTGGACAAGTACCCGCCGCCGCCGCCCCGGGAGCCGGGGGCCCTGGAGCCGCAGGCCTTCCCCCCGGGGCCTGGGCCCTTCCTGGCGGAGCTCGAGCCGGCCGCCCCGACTGTCTTGGGCCAGCCCCGGGCCTCACTCGCCCCGCCGGCCGCCTTTGGGGAGCCCCCCGGACCCCTGAAGCCAGGCTCGCCCTACCGGCCCCCGCCGCCTAGGGGCCCCGACCCTGCCTACGTCTACGACGAGTTCCTGCAACAGCGCCGGAGGCTGGTCAGCAAGCTGGACCTGGAGGAGCGCCGGCGGCGGGAGGCCCAGGAGAAAGGTCTGGTCTCCCTTCCTCGCTCCTGCGCCAGGTGGCGTGGGACTCAGCCAGCAGCGCCCTGGGGTTCCCCGGAAAGCCACAGAGAACAGGAGAGCAGGCCCAGGGCAAGCGTGGCACCTCCCACCCGCACAGCCTCTCAACAGCCAGGCGGGACTAGGGGTCCCAGCCCAGCTCCTTCTGCTAAGTGCCGAGCCCAGCCTTGCAGCCAGAAGCGTGGCCCGAGGCCACATGAGGAGCGCGTGTTTGGTCCCAGAAGGGCCGTCCCTCCACTCACCTGTGAGGCTGCGGGGTCGGCCCTGGGCCCTCGGGCTCTGCTGTTCTGCATGGGACTGTGCCTTCGCGCAGACGGGGGGCCCGAGTGCCCTGGCCCTCCTGAGCAGGAGGGGAGCGGACGTGCAGAAAGACCTAGGCTGCCCTGTCCCCGGGCCAGCGTGAAGGACAGTCCCCTGCTGGGGCTCTGTCAGCCCTGGTGCCCACCTCCTGCCCCCACCGCCAGCCCTGAGAGGCCTGGGGCTAGGGGGTTAACGGACGCAGGGCCCAGGGTTGGGGGTGGCCAGGGGCAGCGGGGCCTGGCCTGCAGGTGGGCTCTCGGGTCCAAGGGGTGCCCCGTGTGCATCCCCTGGAGAGGCGAGCCCCCTTGCCTGGCTGAAGAGCTCCTTTCCTGCCTCCAGGATACTACTACGACCTGGATGATTCCTACGACGAGAGCGACGAAGAGGAGGTCAGGGCCCACCTCCGCTGCGTGGCCGAGCAGCCGCCCCTCAAACTGGACACGTCCTCTGAGGTATCTGTGGTCTCGCCGCTGTCGGGCCCTGGGCTGGGCTGCGGGCACCCCCTCTCGGCTTCCCCGCGCCGGCTGGGACGCCTTCCGGGCGCCCTCTTCCCCCTCCCCGGGCCAGCCCGGAGTGTCCACAGTGCAGCCTTCGAGGCCCAGGAGGCCCCGGGGTCAGCGGGAGCCTCTGCCCATGGTTTCAACCTCATTTGTTTTCTTTCCCAATCTAGAAGCTAGAGTTTTTGCAACTTTTTGGCTTGACCACCCAACAGCAGAAGGAGGACTTGCTGACCCAGAAGCGGAGGAAGCGCCGGCGGATGCTGAGAGAGCGCAGCCCGTCGCCCCCCACGGCACGGAGCAAGCGGCAGACGCCTTCGCCCAGACTAGCGCTGTCCACCCGCTACAGCCCTGACGACATGAACAGCAGCCCCAACTTCGAGGAGAAGAAAAAGTTCCTGACCATCTTCAACCTGACCCACATCAGCGCCGAGAAGAGGAAAGGTGAGGTGGGGTGGGGCCGGGCCGGGCCTCGGGGCGGGCTCACCGGGGTGGCTGGGGGTCTCTGAGGAAGCAGCGGGGCCATGGGCTCTTGGGGTTGAAGCCGCCCCTCTGCTCTCATGGACTCGTCCCCCGTCTCTTCGCCACCACGCCCCTCTCCGTCGGGAACTCACACAGCCCCTCCAGAGCGTGTTTTCTCTTGTGTCGTCCCGTGAAACTGAAGGTGGCTGGTGTCCTGTGTAATCAGCTGTGGACTCCCACCCGCTCTTGTCCCCGGCCAGGTCTTCCGGTGCCTGTGGTCGCTGGGTCTCCGCTTCGCGGGCGGCTCACGTGGCTGCCGTTTCACGTTCTGATGGCAGGAGGTGTGGGTAGTCCGCAGCCACAGGGCAGGGCCGGGCCAACACCCACCGTGTGTGGACAGCTCGCCCTTCCGGATCGGTCTGGCCACGAGGGGCTGACTGGGCTGGAATCTGAACTCGCCTTCTGGGGCACCCCCTTCCTTGGTCTGCGCCTTGTCCTTGCTCAGCAGCAGGGGAAAACTTGACCTTTCTGGGCTGCACGCCCACACTGTCCCCCCTTGCTGAGGCCTGGTCACCTCTTTCTGGAAGGAAGTCAGAGGAAAGCAGGAGTGCTTATCGGTCATTTTAGTTGCTTTCACTCATTTCGTTCATTCTGGGCCGATCCGGTGGATGTGGATTCCTGCTCTCCCTTAAAGAGGCAGTGATGGGACCAGGACACGTCCCTGGGAACGTGATGGGTTTTGAGAAGCGCATCTCTTGGCCTGACTCAAGTCCTAAGGAAGTTCGGCAAGGGGCCCCTGAACTGCGGGGTCACAGGGGGGGTGTGTGTGTCCCTCTTCCCTGGTGGCAGCTGTCATGGGAGCCACGCTTGCGGCCGGAGGAGCGGGGAGTGGACCGCCCCAGGAGAGAGCCTGCCCGCCCCGAGGCGTGGTGTGGCTTCTGGGGTTGCTTCCTGTGTTGAGGCCAACTTTTTAAAAATGAGAACTCACCCACAGAGGCTTGCAGGTACCTGTGACTCGCCACACGCGCGCACCGTTGTTCTTGGAACACCTGAACCGTCAGGTGGCGACAGTGAGGAGTCCAGGCTCTAAAGTGAACATTCTTCCTCTAAAGCCAGCCTGTGCCTGCGGCTTCGTGTCTCATTCCGAAGGACTCACGCCTGCCGGCCGCGGCCTGAGCCACACTCCTGCTCCTCTGCCTGCTCAGGAGTGGTGCGATCCCCACCGGTAATCTCGGGCTGCTTTTCTCACAGACAAAGAGAGGCTTGTTGAGCTGCTCCAGGCCATGAAGCAGAAGGCGCTGTCCGCTGCGGTGGCAGACCCGCTCAGGACCTCTCCGAGGGACAGTCCTGCCGTGTCCCTGAGCGGTAAGGCCAGCCCCATCCGCCACCCCCGGGACTGTCCCGGGGGTGCCCAGGGCCGCAGGCCACCGACCACCCCAGGTCGTCTTCCTCCTGGACACGGCGGGCTTCTTTCTTCCTCTCCCTTCTCTCTCTCAAGCTTCCTGCGCGTGGGAAGATCTCAGCAGAGCACAGTGTCAGCAGTCACGCTTTCAGGGGTGTGGGGGTCCTGGCTCCTCCAGCGGACTCAGCCTGGTGGCGGGTGTGGCTGGGCCGCCGTCTGTTCCCCCCACCGTGGCTCAGGTTTCAGTTTCAGCACTTGCCGCTTGGGCTGTGTGCTCCTGGCGTGTGTCTCACAGGCCCTATGATACCTGCTCTCTCTCTCTGTCTCTCTGTCTCTCACGGCTCTGACTCTGCTGTCCTGCCGACGAAGCAGGAAATGGTGGTGGTCCGGCCCTGTTCTTGGCTCCTAATTCAGTCTTTCTCTCTGGATCCAGCTGTGTAACTTCCTGGCTCTCGGATGACCAGAAGTGACTTGCTCCTTCCTTCACATTCTTCTTCTTCCCAGACGCCTTCCTGGGGCACCTTTCAAGGATGGCCTTGCTGCTTAAACACACCCCGTCTCAGACCAAACATTGCACGCTGACCTTTAATTAAATGGCTCCGGAGTCCGGGTCCTCTGTCCTAGGTTAGAGATCAGGGTCGGCCTGTTCACGTGTAGGTCTGACCATGTTCCTCGCTTTCTGTCTCTTAAGAACCCACCACGCAGCAAGCCTCCCGGGACACGGAGAAGCCTGTGGGCATTGCCGCCTCCTTGTCTGACGTCCCGAAGGCCACGGAGCCTGGGAGGCTGGAACAGCTCCGGCCTCCGGAGCGCATCCAGGAGCCAGCCCCCGCCAGCGGTGAGAAGGCCAGGCCGAGTGAGGCCCCCGGGGGCAAGAAGAGCCTGAGCATGCTCCACTACGTCCGGGGCCCCGCGCCCAAGGACATCCCCGTGCCGCTGTCGCACAGCATCAACGGAAAGAGCAAGCCGTGGGAGCCCTTTGTGGCGGAAGAGTTTGCGCACCAGTTCCACGAGTCCGTCCTGCAGTCCACCCAGAAGGCCTTGCAGAAGCACAAAGGTAAGGAGGCCGCTAGGACTGGGGCCACGGCACCTGGTGTTAGAGGCAGGCTCTGCCTCCCAGCAGAAGTCATTTGACTTTTTTGTAAAAAAAAAAAAAAAAGTAATGACAAGGGAGGAGCCTTTTCAGCAAAAATAGGATCCACGCTTTTCACGGTGCACGGATCTCCCAGCCTGCCCGCAGACTCACCTGGGAGCACCACTGTCACTTGAGCACCAGACCCAGCGGCACTTGGTGGGACATGCTGGTTGCTCTGGTCTGTGCCTGAGCCCCCGGAGTCGAGATGCCCCTTGGACATCTCCGTGTGGGAGTCACTACAGTTCAGAGTACAGGGGTCAGTACGTTTGATTCCCACTGAATCAAAGGTTGAAACTGACTAGAAAAGAATGCTCAGGGAGCAACAGCCGAGAGAAAATTATATGATTATTTTCACATTATTTTGCCAAAACAATTTTTAAAATTTTCCTCCTAAAAAAAACTGAATAGACAGAGAAGCATTTTTAGATAAACAGGTCTGACAGTGTCAGTATCCTTCAGGTAAAATAATGCTGTCAGCAGGGATGAAATGAAAAAGCGAAGGGTAGTGGTTTTGATGTGGATTTTAAAAAAAGGGCAAAACAAAACTCTCCTCTGTTGGATGTTTTGTTGTGAGTTAGGAGTCATATTTTTCAAGAGGGGAAATGTTTTGGCTAGATTAAACCCCCGTGCTCCCTCTAAGACACACCCACAGAGGTTTTCCGGCAAGCTTAAGGACTTAACTTTTCCTGCCTGATCTCACCCCTTCCCTGACTTTACACTTGCCTGTTTCCTCAGGACTTGAGCATCATCCAGCCCCTGCCACTTTGGGCCTTACGGGTCCACTGACTGCCCAAGGCTGCTGTCCGCACCGGGAGGCGGAGCAGACCCGGTCTAGACAGGCCCAGCCTGCTCAGACTCTTGGTAGCACGGGGTGTGCTCCGGGACCGGAGCGCCTGTGTGTCCTGGGAGAGGGTGCAGACGCTTTACAGACCCGTGCAGCGCGGCTCATAGCCTAACCCAGCCGAGCGTGTCGGCACAGCATGGTGACCTGGACCCAGCTCTGCCGCCATTGCGGCGGCGCGCTCCAGCCTTTCTGATGGAGCCACCTCTGGTCTCCGAAGGGTAGAGGCCTCGCGCCGCTCCGTCGTGTCTGCCGGGACCTGTTGACGGCATTGCCTGCCCCCGGGGCGTGTCCCGGGGGGCCCTGTGACCGCCCCGGGGGCCCTGTGACAGCCGTCTCTCTCCTCAGGAAGCGCAGCTGTGCTGTCGGCGGAGCAGAACCACAAGGTTGACGCATCCGTCCACTACAACCTCCCCGAGTTGCAGTCCTCCAGCCGCCTTCCTCCGCCCCAGCACAACGGGCAGCAGGAGCCCCCCGCCAGCAGGAAGGGCCCCCTGGCGCAGGAGATGGACCCGGACTCGGAGGAGGAGGACGACGGAGAGGACGACGACGAGGACCCGCCCAGGCGCAAGTGGCAGGGGATCGAGGCCATTTTGGAAGCTTACCAGGAACACGTGGAAGGTACGGAGGGCCGGGGAGGGTGTGCCAGGAGGCTCCGCGGGCTCACGATGGGTGCCGGTCTCCATCGCCAGGCTGGGGACTGTTTGAGTGACAAGACCCCGGGCTCCTGGGCCACAGGCAGACAGGAGCCTCAGAACCGCTCCTCGGGCTTCTGGGGTGCCCGGCCTAGCTTGCAATAGCTATCCCTCAGGGACAGACGTCCTCCCTGAGGAACCTAGGCGCAGAGCGCCTGCCCCACCCGGCGTGACAGCGTGGACCTAGGCCTGCTTGCCCGCTGAGTCCTGTTGCACTTCTGAACATTCTGTCCGTCCTCGCCCTGTGTAGAAAAGGCAGTGTTTCACCCAGCCGAGCCCAGGTCTCCCTCTGGCACACCTTGCGGGCTGTGTGTCTCAGAACATGCCCACAGGCTCCGATCCTCCTGGCACAGCACTCAGCACAGGAGGCCAGCCCTTGTCGGCCTCCAGAATGTCAGAACCCTGGCCGTCACCACTTCCAAATTCTACTTATTACCATACTGTAGAGAAGTTTTTATCATGAATATCACGATCATTTCGGATATTTTGAAATAAGCATCGTAAAACCAGCTAAGTATTCAATACAATCAAAAAGAATGCTCTCATAGCCATAACAATGGAGAAGGCATTGGCACCCCACTCCAGTATTCTTGCCTGGAAAACCCCATGGATGGAGGAGCCTGGTGGGCTGCAGACCATGGGGTCGCGAAGAGTCGGACACGACTGAGCGACTTCACTTTCACTTTTCCCTTTCATGCATTGGAGAAGGAAATGGCAACCCACTCCAGTGTTCTTGCCTGGAGAATCCCGGGGACGGGGGAGCCTGGTGGGATGTCGTCTATGGGGTCGCACAGAGTCGGACACGACTGAAGCGACTTAGCAGCAGCAGCCATAACAAAGAATATCAATGCCTATATTTTTTTTATTGAAGTATGTATAGTTATTTGTTAGTTCCAGGTATACAGCAAAATCAGTCTGTTAAACACACATCCACCCTTTCTTACGTTCTTTTCCCATATCGGCCATTAGAATTTTGAGCAGAGTTCTCTGTGTTAAAACCAATCTCCTAATTTATCCCCCACCCCCATAATCAGAAGGCTGTTCTCTGCATCTCTGACTTTATTTCTGTGTTGTAAATAACTTCATAGGTACCATTTTTTTTTAGATTCCACATATATGTGGAATCATATTTGTGATACGTGTTTTTCTCTAACTTACTTCACTCGGTATGACCATCTGTGGGTTTATCCATGTTGCTGTGAATGGCATTTCATTTTTCCTGTGGCTGAGTAGTATTCCACTGTACATATGTTCCACATCTTCTTTATCCATTCCTCTGTTGATGGACATTTAGGTTGCCTCCATGTTTTGGCTGTTTAAAGTGCTGCTGTGAACATAAGATTGCAGGTATCTATTCAAATTATTGTTTTCTCCAGATATATAGCCCCCAGGGTTGGCATTGCTGAATCGTATGGTAGGTCTCTTTAGTTTTTAAAGGAACCTCCATAGTCCTCTTCATAGTGGCTGCAGCAGTTTATTTTCCCACCCACGAGTAGGAAGGTTCCTTTTTTCCATACCCTCTCCAGCATTTACTGAAGGTTTTTTGATGATGGTCATTCTGAATGGGGTGAGGTGGTGGTTTTGATTTTCATCTCTGATAATTAGTGATGTTGAGCATCTTTTCAGCCATCTTTATGTCTTCTTTGGAAAAATATCTATCTAGATGCTCACCCAGATGGTGAGGTGGTGGTCCAGTGCTTAAGAATCCACTTTCCAGTGAGGAAAGTGTGGGTTCAATCCCTGGTCAGGGAACCCAAGATTCATTAAGAAAAATAAGGTGGGAGGCAGGGGGCGGAATCTTCACCCATTTTTTGATTAGGTTGTTTTTTTTTTAATATTGAGCTACATGAGCTGTTTGCATATTTTGGAGATTAAATTCCTTATTGGTTGCATCTTTTATAAATACGTTCTCCTGTATGGTGGGTTATCTTTTTGTTTTATGGTTTCCTTTGCTGCAAAAGCCTTGAAGTTTAATTTGGGCCCACCGTTTGTGTTTGTTTTCATTATTTTAGGAGGTGGATCAAAAGAGCTTGTTGCAATTTATGTCAAAGATTCTCCTGCCCATGTTTTTCTCTAAGGGTTTTTATAATAACCAGCTTCACATTTATGTCTTCAGTCCATTCTGAATGTACCTCTGCATATGGTGTTAGTGTTCTGCTTCATTATTATATACAGTTGTCTAGTTTTCTCAGCACCACTTATTGAAGAGACTGTTAAAACAGATTTATCCTTGAAGATTTGAAGCTCAGTATTTTTCGGAAAGGCAGAGGTTTTTACTTTACTTGTTAAAACTATAAATTTCTAACAGCTTAAAAGTTTTCGTGTCTAACCCTTTTATCTTTCTTGAAAAATGCAAATTAAGGCTGTAAGTTGTTACTATTCCCTAAGCTGCACCCCTTACATTGCCCTTGGACGCTGCGTCCTTGGTCTTTACTCCACTGGGCTGGGTCACTTTAGTGACATCTAGTCGCCAGCTCAATCGACAGGGCAGGGAGCCATGTGGTCCAAAGGGGAGAGCTTCGGCCAGCTGCTCTGGAGAGAGGCGGCCGCGCGCCGGCCCCGGGCCCTGCGCACAGGAGACGTCACACCGGCTTGTCTTTTCAGAGCAAGATCTGGAGCGGCAGGTGCTGCAGGCGCAGTGCAGGCGGCTGGAGGCGCAGCACTACAGCCTCAGCCTCACGGCCGAGCAGCTCTCCCACAGCATGGCGGTGAGTCTCAGGGATCAGACTGGCTCCGGGGGGCTTTCTTGACTCCACAGTGGTTATTCCCGTTCAGCCTTTCGAGTCTGGGTTCAGGAGCACCCATACAGACAAGTTTTAAAGGGAAGTTGTGCTCTTGAGAGATAGGGGGTAAATTTAGGAATCACCTGAGGAGGGAGTGTCATCTGTTTGCAGAACATGGATCTGGAAGGGTGGGGGCTGGTGCACTGCCCATGTCAGTCTCTCCCCGTGACGTGCTCAGGAGAATGGAGGGAGAGGGGAGAGCTCTTGGGATGGGATGGACCCCCATACACACAGCCGTGACAGCGAGAACCCCGCCGGCTTCCTCCCACCCGCGGGAAGGACAGGATGGACCCCCTACACACAGCCGTGACAATGAGAGCCCTGCCGGCTTCCTCCCGCCCACGGGAGGGGTGCTGTCCTGTTTGGGGCTTGAACATCTTGGCCACTCCTGAAGCGGCAGAAGCTTGACAGTGACGGGGCTGAAGCTGCGAGAGCAGCAGACGCTGCCGCTGGGAGATGCTGGGGGCAGTTAGAGCGCATCCCACAGCCTTCCTTACTGTGTCAACTGCGGGTCTGACACGAATCTCTCTCCAGGAGCTGAGGAGCCAGAAACAGAAGATCGTTTCAGAACGGGAGCGGCTCCAGGCGGAACTGGACCACTTACGGAAGTGCCTTGCGTTGCCTGCAATGCATTGGCCTAGAGGCTACTTCAAGGGTTACCCGAGGTGACGGTTTCCCTTGCACTAGGCCGAACCTATAGTATAGAAATATTATCTATTTTATTACCTTGAATATTTAATATTTTTCACTGGGAGGTTTGACGCTTAAAAAAAAAAAAGAATGTGCCATGCATGAAGCAAAGGATTCCAGGCTCCAGAAAAAAAGAACGAACTCGCCTTGACTTCAATGCAGTTGAATCACCTTTGTCATTCGGCAAGCAACCCGTGTAAGATGCCCATAGTTTTTTCCTTTTTAAAGGCGGTTTTACCGTTTCCAGCGTCGTCATTTTTTAGTCTCGAGATGAAGGCTCCGTCACCAACACTAAGCTCTGACTGTTTCCCAGCCCCAGGGCGCGTGAGTGGCACGGACCGTCGGTGTGCGTCTCGTGTCGCCAGGTCCTTTGGCCTCAGGAACCCGGGCTGCTCTGGCCGTGGGGTGGCTGGTCTCACTCCTCCCCGGGATTGAGACCTGCTCCAGCAGAAGGAAGGTGGGGTGCATTCTAAGTAAAGGGCTTATTTGTTTCAGTTATTTTTCCTGCAAAATTTTCCTGAAAGCAACAGGTCCTAGGAGCACACAAAGCAACAGAACCGAAGCCTCACCCAAAGGCTTTTCCCCGGAAAAGCTCTTACCTAAAGTGAATCGCCAGACTGAAGGTACCTGTTATTCCTTCGTGGGGGAAAGTGTCCAGAGCTCCATGTGTACATTGATCCACACCCACCCGATTGTTACTGCGGGGGGGCAGGGGTGTTTTCATACAAATGTCAATTTTGAGAGAAAAGTCAAAGGTGCTTCAGCCTTGTACTGTGTATATATATTAAAAAACAAAGTTTTGTATGTTTTTATTACTTTAATTATTGTTATAAAAAGCCTGCCATTTTTAATATGTGGTTTGGGGGGATTTTTTGTTGTTTGTTTTCCTGTTTGGGGGTTTTGTTTTTGTTTTGTTTTTCTGGGCAAAAAAAAAAAAACCAAGCCTTGCTTTTAGTGTTTGTACTGCTGCTGGTCAGGACGTTATTGACGTGTTTTTAAAAATTGAAGAAAAGTAAAAAGAGCTTACCACTGGCGCCTACACGAGCACTTCATTTTTGAGTTGCACCAGAGAGTGATGTGGAAAGCCATGGTTCCTCCTTCCCTCTCGCCGGGCCCTCCCCGGCTGCCCCAGCTGGAGAGCGCTGCTGGTCTCCAGCGGGAACCAGGCAGGCGTGTGCGTGCAGCTTCACACGCGCACTCCGTGAGGAGAACCTTTGAGGTGGGCGCAGTTTCTGTGACGGTGCCAAGGTGTCTACAGCAGTCTGAGCAGGAGGAGGGGCCTGGTTTAGATGCAGAGCTTCCAAACAGCCTAAAGGCAGGGTGAGCTACGTGCGCCAGAACCTCTCCTCGTGGGCTCACTGTGATGAGCGCAGGAGCCTCTGGAAACGGGGATAATCGTATCAGGGCGAAGCGCGGGGCCGGGGGAGCCCGCCCTCCTTGCCGCAGTTGCTGCTGGTTCAGGCTGGGTTGCGTCTAGATCAGAAAGGCAGCTCTTGCCCCAGTGGGCCTAAGCCGGAGGCCAAGGCAGCCTGTGGTCGGTGTGCCTGGGGGAGGGGAGGGGACCACACGTCAGGCCACGTGCGCCCCTCCGCCCCGGCCTGGGGACGGGCTGGCTGACCTTCAGGAAGGCCAGGCACTGTGACCAGTGGCCACGCTCTCAGCCCAGACCTTAGCTGTGCAGAACAGCTTGCTGGCAGATGGCACTGTGTCACTTTATCTGTTCCCACGCAGTTTGCTTTGTATGCCTGCCAACAATCTTCCAGTTATTAGCAAACTCAGACAAAAAGTGCCGCCAGTATTATCAGCAGTCAGCAAGTGCTTTCCTCTCTACAGAAATGACTTGAGAACTGAGAGCTGTTCTGAGGCCCTCTTCCCAGCAGAGACACGGAGAGCACCACGTGCCACAGGTGGGGACAGGTGTTTAGAGGGAGCCCCACTGCCAAGAGGCAGGGCAAAACATCACTGAATTTCTCTATTTAGAACCTGCTTGCTGTTCTGAAGGCCTAAGGCTTACATCTTGGCACTTCCCACCAGTCATCCTCCTCCATCATAGAAAACGTCTGGATGCCTTTGCTCCTGGGCGCTGGTAAAGGGCCTTGGCTAGAAGCAAAGGGAAGAACAACCTGATGGGAAAAGCACAGCCCCGACCCCTCACCACCTGGCGGGGGGCGCCCTTGGCTGCCGTGTGTTGGTTGGGGAGGAGTTCGTGGCACACAGGTTAAAGGACAGCTGACCAGGGGTGGCAGCTCTGTCCCTGAGCGGGTATTAACAGTTTTCCCCTTCCGAGTGGCACCCCCTCCCCCACCTACCTGTGAGGATCTCCGAATATCCTAGGGCTCAAGAAGTAATATGACAATCAGAATATAAATACAGACCAGTAAGGCAACATGAAGAAAGAAAAAGGTAACAGAGGGTCTTGTGAAAACAGAAGTGCGCCTCTCTGGGAGACAGCATACTCAATCATGCCCCCCACTGAACAGTTTATAACCTGAAAACTCTTCTTCCAAAAGAACAGTGAGTAGCATCAGTCTTTTTTCAGTTTAGGCTTAAAAGCTGACAAATATGGAATCCCTAAAGCTTTTTGTTCAGCTATTTCACATTGAGTTTTTTGAAAGACAAAGTTCAGAAATATAGCAAATTTTCTCTCGAAGTGATTCTGGAACTTCTGTGTCAGCATTTTTGTGACCTGACGGAGTTTTGCTAAATTTGAGGGGTACCTGCCAAAGCTGAGTCGTGTGGCTCTGTGCATTTAATCAGATCAGCAGTAACTAGAGCTTCCCCCCCACACTTGGCACTGCACGACTTGATCATTTGAAAATGAGTGTTTCATAGAAACAGGCAAACTGGCATAAAGTATCATAATCTATTATCTCACATAAATGACCAATAGTTTAGTCTATATTCTAAAGGAAATGCAACAATTGGCAGCATGCAAAGTGCTAAAAAAGATTATATCCTCAGGGAAATTCAAAGACTATTAAAAGGAGCCCCCTTTAGCAAACTAGCAAAGAATAACAACAGGTAATCTGAGTCTGTGTGTGGGGTGGCATTCCATCGAGTAGCTCGCGATGCTGCCCCATGTCTAAATCTAAGCCACATACCCCGTTTCCCTCTGAGCCACGGTTTAAAAGTGTAGACAGTTCCGGGGACCCACCACCAGATGGGGATGGCTAGCACAGGAAGTTGCTCCTCTTACAGTGTAGAGTAGCCACTTAGCAGCAGCCCCCTACTCTTCTAGTAGCCACGCTATCGACGTCACTGCTTGCAGTAGCCTGTCCCCCAGCTTCCGATCCAGTGCTGAACTAGACCCCTTAACTCTGCCTGAGCTGAGGAGGCCCATGCTACCAGCCCGTGGTGCTGCTAACTGCCAGGACAGCCAACCAGGACTCGGGGGAGGAGGAACGGTGCCTCGGTCACTCTGGGGGCAGTTTAGATGCTGTGAAATTAAACCTGTTCTAAGTGTACTTGTTTGAATTAACTGTATTGTAATATTATTTGTTGAATGTAGTAATTAGGTATTTATGAATATATTGCTGTAATTTCTGACAACATCCAGAAAATAAAATCTTCCTAAATCATGTTAAGAGAAAAATCTTTTTTATGTTATAGTAAGGGGGAAAAAATAACAATTCTACAGCTTTACAAGTAAAGTGTGAAGACAGATTCAACTGGACCTCAGCCCGGTTTCAGGAGAAGGGATGAAACTATGGAGACCGAGTGTTCTGGGTCATAGTCCCTCTGTGTGGCCCTTCCTTCAGTGTTTAAACACGAGCTGCTGTTTAGAGGGACATCTGGGGACCCACCTGGAATGGACGAATAGCGCCCAGGTAACTTGAAGTCACTTGAGTTTTAAACGCTGAAGGGTCAAAACACCAGCAGGGCCCAGTTGGTCACATGATCACACACATACCCCCGCTTCAGAAACCCTCGAGAACCACCTGGAGATTGAACCCGCTCATTACAGGACTGGACAGTCATTGCCCCCCACCCCTGACTTGAGGGAAAGTACTTTCTGTAAGGAATCAAGCGGTGCTACAGCTGAAGATTCTCCTCCCAGGGAAAATCAGGACTCTGGCCTGAGCCACGGCTGCCTCAAGCAGGCTGTCCCCTCAGTCCACCAAGAACCACCGCACAGGCCCCGTTCTCCCCTGGCAGCGCATCTTCAGCTTCACTTACACACACATGGAATTCATTTCCCCTACTTTCTTGCTGATAAACAACCTTTTAGCCCTTTCCCAGAAGCAGCCAAGCAAACAAGAGACACCCAAGAGTGGGGGTCAGAAGGGCATGCTGTCTGCTAACCCTCTCAGTCTGCTCTGTCAGATCCTTAAGCCACTGAGCCTGCTCCCTTCATGCGGGAGTGATGCAGGAAAAAACCCAAAGAGAACTGGGTGATTCCACCTTTATTGTACATTGGGGCTTAATGAGAAGCACGGGTCACCGTCACCAGCCGAGTGCTCAGGGCTGTCCCGCACGGTGTGAACAGTCTCTGTGGGAGACTGAATGTAGCCCAAGAGAAAGGCCACGTCACTGGCCTGCTGTATCTTATCTTAAAAGCAACACCCGACATCACTGAACACTCAGCTGCACACGACTGTCCCGTGCAGGAGACTGGGGCTCTGCTGGGGACGCTCCCGTTCTGCCAGTGCTTTTTCTTCCCCCATAAAAGGCAGCTGGCTCCCAGACACAGATAAGGAATTACAGAATGTCTCAACTGAGCGTAAGCCTGTTGCTTTCCAACCAGATTATAAACCCATTCCTTCCTTCACTGCACTTTTTTTCGTAGATTCAGAAGTGGTCTAGAGTTCCAGAAACGTGAGTATCTCTGTCATGTCCCGAACGCTCACGCCGCCTGGGGAGCCTCTTGCCGGCAGACACGGGCCTGGACAAGCGGTCCCTGCCTAGAAGTCCTGAGACTGGGCGCTGTCCGAAGGCTGCAGGTTTGTGCGGAGTTTGTACATGTGGTTGAGCGCTTGTGTGAGGAAAGCCCCGCTGGTGTTGATCTCCATCAGGGTCAAGTTATCCAGCTAAACGTGAGGGAAAACAGCTGGTTGAGTTTTTGATTTCAAGAAAGGTTAAATCTACTGGATAAAGAACCAGTGAGCAATGGTTTTCTGAAAGCCAGCTCGGGCGTCAGCCCCTGAGCCCCCGCCCATCGTGCGCACCTTGGCGTGTGCCTCCTGCTGCCTCACGAAGCTGTCAGCAGACACCCGGAACTTGGCTATGCGAGTGTCCCACACGTCCTTGATCAGGGTCCGGATCTCATCTGCTTTTGGGATGTTGTCCGAAGCACTAAAGGAAGAAAATGTGAGCTAAGTCGCACAGGGAAGCGTGCAGTAAATTGAGCCAGCATCTGGGGAAAAGTGGCTTCTTCCTAAACACTGCTTAGACAGAAATGCACAAGCTGTTTGAGGCTCAAAGTCTGTTTTACCTTTCAGTTTTAAAATGTAAGGATTTCTAGCAGTTAACCTTGGTGCCAGGAAAATTCAGCCAGTATGCTCACCAAGTCAGCTGTGCTCATATTTAGCTGTCCCGGGCAGCCTGCAGTACAAGGACTTCTGTTTATTCACCAAAAACGTTGAGGTATTGGGGCAGCAGCTCTGAGCTGGTCTTCCTGTCTAGGGGTAACTGGGTGCTCTGTGCTGTGTTCTGTACAATTCCCGCGAGAACGCATCTTTCGAAGGCCGGCTCAGAGGTCATGGCCTCTGACGCTAATGCCCCAGGGCTACAGCCCACCAGGGAAAGCGGGCGGAGGCTGTGTGCCAGGCGCAGCCCTCTGCACTACACAGCACAGCACTTCCCTCCCCTCAGAAGCCCGTGAAGGACAGAGACCACAAAGATACGTTTGCAAAAATTACAAAACAAAAAGCAAATCAGCATAAGTAGCCCGCCCATACATAGCAAATTTGGGGTAAAAGTATGGCCTGGAGTCCGCGCAGGGCACTGACAGCTTTCCTGTGACACATTTTTAAACTGACCTTAACCTCTAAAGGAAGGGACAAACTAAGACAAAAGCAGAGGC
Source organism: Bos grunniens (assembly GCF_055505025.1). Classification (NCBI taxonomy): domain Eukaryota; kingdom Metazoa; phylum Chordata; class Mammalia; order Artiodactyla; family Bovidae; genus Bos; species Bos grunniens. The sequence goes on from NC_141182.1 coordinate 11,785,692, forward strand.
CAACATCCTTCACCAGGCCTCCTGGAATGAACTCCAGGGACGACAGGCTGGATGAACCTCCGCAGGCTACAGTGAGCTCATGAGTGGAGACGGAGAGTCAGTGGTATAAAGCTGATGTAGGAGACTTAAGACCCAAACGTGGATCTTACGGTCTGAACAGCAGGTGAAGGAACAAAGGCCCACAGCTCCTTGTGAACTGCACTGCAGAACAAAGGCCCCTTCGCTGAATGAATGACTCTAAGGAAATGGGGGGTTTGATAGGAACTGTGTACATGATATTCTGAACTTCAAAACCTACAGACGCGCAGACCTTCCCTCTGCTTCTGTATTCTCCTTTCTGAAGTCACTCCCCTCCAAGGCAGCCTCTGGGTCCTCCAAATGACACCCCCTCCCACCCATGCCTGAACACCCTCCTGGGGACACGGCTTCCGCTCCCCTGCCCTCAGCAGGCACGCGGGTCCCAGCAGCCCCGCTCCACAGCCCTGGGCTCTTCACCTTCTGTGCTGCCTACACCCTCTCCCCTAATATGTGTCCCTCCATCCTCCGAGCCACGGAGCCCTCCCCGGGCAGTGCCAGGCGTGAGGGCTGCATCAGGCTGTTCTCCTAACAGATTGTCACACCACACCAGTAACAGAACCAGAACTTGGGCCTACAGGACCAATTCCACTGCCTAGTGGGACACTTAGCAGGCTGTACAAGGGGAGTGTTGTGAACTGCACAACTGCCGCCTCAGGTCAACTCAAGGACAAGCCCACGTGACGCAAGTCTCCACTTGAATCCGCAGTGCCGTGCACGGGGCCCCAGCCCTCGCTGTTCTACAGCAGGCAGCAGGCCGCTTCCAACTTCCGTTCTGGACCTGCCCTTGAATTCACCAATTAAAAGGTGCTCAGCGTTTGAAAGGCTTGGCATTGTGCAGACTACATTCTAAGCTGCTCCTAGGCAACGCTGTCTATACTTGCCTGCTTTCTCCGCTGATTCATTCATTTATTGACAAACACGTGAGCAACAAACATGTGAGCACCCGGCACTGCTGGGGCACGAGACGGCCCCTGCCCGTGAGAACGGGGGCGGGGCAGAGGAGCGGCCCAGGCAGACGGCGGTGAGAGCAGAGTGCTGACAAGGGCTGCCCTGGAGACGGGGATGAGCACAGGCGTGCTTACCTGGGGGGAGGACCTGTGCTAAACCCAGGAGGAGGCGGGGACAGGGGACTCGCTGGGCAGAGGAACGGGGCAGTGGACACGCACACGTGTGCTCTGAGGACCTGGACCTTCTACTTACGTGCGGAAGTGAGAGAGGCCAGCGTGACCCCGGACCCTGGAGAGAGAGGAAGGCCTGCAGAGCTGTGAGACAAGGAAGAGGGGAGCCAGGCTATGCAGCGTGAATGCCACGAGCAGGACTGCAAGCCTGGAGAGGCTCCAGAGGGCAGGGGAGGCCCACGCAGCCTTCTCTACAGAAGCGCACTCTGGCTGAGGGAGAAGCCGACAGGGAGCCTGACCAGGGGCCTTCCCATCCAGCTCAGGGTCACAGGCAGACGGGAGCCCCGGCCCTTCCCTGTGCAGGAGACGGAAGCTCTCAGACACCCAGGCCCCAAGAAGAAAAGGGGTGCAGGGTGACTAACAACGGTGACTGCTGTGAAGGAAAAGCCACTGTTAGAGGGAGTCCAGAAACAAGCGGGGGTTAGGATGCAGAACAGAAAGAACACGGGGTTCACCAGGAGAGGGAAGGACAGAGGAAAGGAAAAGGGGAAGTGGGACAGCCGGAGCCCAGTCAGCGTGTGTGTGCCCGATGCCTCCAGGCTGAGGGCTGGGGCGGAGAGGGGTCCAGACCGATGCAGGCGGCACAGGCTGTGGGCTCCGTGGAGCTACTCACTGATTTAACAGCAGTTTGGTGAGCTCCATGTAGTAAGGGCTGGGCATAGGTGTAAAAGTTTCTTCCTTTCGTTCATGATCTCGAATCTTCTCCAACTTTTCTGAAATTTAGAAGTGAATACATTTTACTATGACCATAAGCAAAATATATATTTAAAACCTTCCAAATTTACCAAGTGGGTTTCCCAGGTGGCGCAGTGGTGAAGAACACACCTGCCCAAGTACTTCATGTTACCTAGTCAATCAACTAACAGAAAAAAAAAAACACTTTATCATTTATTATCACTAACTAGATATTACAGGGTTGATTTCTTCAAACCTCTAAGCTTCTCTTAGAGAAGGTGGTAGATTTGGGTTATAGCTGTTGCTGGGCCTGCAAAATGCATGACTGAGAACAGTCAGAGCCAGGTCTTTTCTTGGGGAGAGTGAAGTATTCTACCTTTGATCCAAGGGGACATGATAGTAACTAGTGACTGGCAAAGTTTCCTTCTTCATACCAAACCTTGTTTAGGACTTCCCTGCTGGCACAGTGGATAAGAATCCACCTGCCACTGCAGCGGACATGGGCTTGATCCCTGGTCCCGGAAGACTCCACGTGCCCTGGAGCTAAGCTTAGAGCCTGTGCTCCGCAACAAGAGAAGCCACCACAGTGAGAAGCCCGTGCACTGCAAGCAAGAGGAGTCCCTGCTGGCTGCCACTAGAGAGGAAGCCTGCACAGCAACGAAGAATCCGCACAACCAAAGATATTAACAGACAAAAAACACTGCTCAGAAGAGAGCAAGACAACCTACAAGTAAGAGGAGCTTGAAAGCCCCAAGTCTGGAACCAAAGTGCTGAGTCCGATCCCATCCAGCAAGAACATCGCACACCGGCCTCCCCCGTCCTTTCCCCTGGCTGAGAAACCCTGGTCCTGAACCAGGCTGCAGCTGTGGTGAAGGCGCGCACAGGCCACTCTGCGTGGGGTCTCCTCTGACTGCCCACCCACCCCCAGGGCCCCTGGTGCCCACCCCCTGCCATCCTCACCCTCTCCAGCCTTCTCCCCGCACACTCCCGCACCCCAAGGGCGTGCTGGACCCCCTCTCACTGCACAGAACGGGGCGTGGCAGCTGCCCTCACTGCTGAGTGCGCCCTCCTCACTCTCCAGTCCATCAGCCTCCACGCAGCACCTTCTGTCTTAAAAAGAAAACTCTCCTCTGACTCCCCACAGTCAACGCCCCTCTCCCAGTCTAGCCCAGGCTGGTCCCAGTCTTGGGAAACGGCACCCCAGCTCCGCCAGCAGCCCCAGCGGGCACCCTCACTTCTCTCTGATCCCAAGGCCTGTCCCGCAGCAAACCCTGCCCATCTGTCTTCAAAACACACCTGGACCCCAACCACATCTGCCCACCTCCATCAACCCAGTGGTCGGGCCACCCTGAGCTCCTGATGGGACCCCCGCCTGCCCTCTCTCCACACTCGTCTTCCCCACACCACAGACCGACTCTCCCTTTTTACATCTACCTCAGAGGATAAAACACCTCTGTCTGATCTCTGCAGCAGAGACCGACAACACCCAGCGTGGCCTGGGGCGGAATAGCAGCAGCTCGTACATCTCTGCTGGGTCACAAGAGCGGTTCAACCATGCTGCAGGGCTGCTGAGCGGCTCCTCCGAGAGTGAGCAGTCTGCCCTGTGAGCTGGCAGTTCCAGGGCTCTAGGCGTTTATTTACCCAAGAGAAATAAAAGCAAATACCCACAAAAAGACTCAGACACGACTGTTCACAAAGCAGCCTTGATCACAATAGCCTAAAATGGGGAACAACCCAAACATCCACCAACAGAAAATGCGGACAAGCTGTGGAATACTCACACAGTGAGTGAAACATTATTCAGGATAAAAGAATAAGGTAACAACACATACAACAACAGGGGAACGAATCTCAAGAACGTTACGCTGAATTAAAGATGTCAGAGCAAGGACTTCCCTGGTGGCCCAGGGACAAAGATGCCACGCTGCCGGTGCCGGGGTCCTAGGTTAGACCCCACATGCCAGGACTCAAGAGTGCACACACCACGGCTGAGACCCAGTGCAGCCAAATAAACGTTTAAAAGAAGCGAGAGCAAAAACTGACATGCTAGATGATTCCATGTGCGCCATCCGAGAACAGGCAGAGCTAATCCACGGTGGCAGCGGCAGCAGCGGCCCTCGTGGACTGATGAGCGATGCCCACTCCTGTGCCCAGGATGGCCCAGGCCTGTGAGAAGGCCCAGAGAAACTTTCCCACGCCTTCCCGCTGACTCGGGGCTCCCACCAGACAGGTTTTTGCCCCACATCACCTGGGGTTGGAACAGGCTGGAAAGGGAAGAAGTGCCGATGGAACCAGGACCTTGGTGTGTGGGGAGCCAGCGGGGCGGGGGGCGGGGGGCAGTGCTGAGGGTATGTGTCCCTGCTTAAAAAAACCAACAAGCCCTCAAAGCCTAACGAACTTGAGTTTCCTGCCATGTTTCTGGACCACCAGCTTCACACACCCCTTTGGGATACGGACTAAAGACAAAATGCTCACGCAGTCTCTAACCTATATTTGAGTCACACTTGGCTCCAAGTGTCCAAGCTTCTAGGAGGCAGGGGCCCCTGGGTGATTCCCAAAGGGAAGGGGACAGTCAAACTCATTCAGAGGCTTTTCAGATTCTATATTCCCCCAAACCCAACCCTAGATAAATTTGAGATTCTTCTCAGTAATGAGCCATTCTTATCACCAAGGTGAGGGAAAAAAGCCTGCAAAAGTTTGGGATAAAGACAGACAGCCTCTTTGACCCAGTATTTTCCTTTTTTTTCCCCCCAACACCTTTATACAGAGGCATAATCAACATATCATGCAATTCACCCACTCAATGGTTTTTAATATAGTCACAGAGTTGAACACCGATCACTTCAATCGACTTTACAGTATCTTCACCACCCCAAAAGGAACCCCATAATCTTTCTATCACCCACTCAAACCTCCATCCCTAGGCAACCACTAATTTCCCTTGTCTTTACGGATCTGCCTGCTCAGGACAATTCATCACATAAATAGAATAATTCAATATTTGGTCTTCGTGTCTGTGCAGCTGACAGTGGAGACAAGACGGCAGAGAGACATGAGCTCACCTCTTCTTATGAAGACACCAAAATCACAACTAAGTGCTGAACGACCATCGACAAAGACTGCTGGGGCCTACCAAAGAGATATGCTACAGCCTTTGACTGTGTGCATCACGATAAACTGTGGACAATTCTTCAAGAGATGAGAACACCAGACCACCTGACCTGCCTCCTGAGAAATCTGTAGGCAGGTCAGGAAGCAACAGTTAGAACTGGACAAGGAACAACAGACTGGTTCCAAATAGGAAAAGGAGTACATCAAGGCTGTATACTGTCACCCTGCTTATTTAACTTATATGCAGAGTACATCATGAGAAACGCTGGACTGGAAGAAACACAAACTGGAATCAAGATTGCCAGGAGAAATATCAATAACCTCAGATCTGCAGATGACACCACCCTTATGGCAGAAAGTGAAAAGGAACTCAAAAGCCTCTTGATGAAAGTGAGAGAGGAGAGTGAAAAAGTTGGCTTAAAGCTCAACATTCAGAAAACGAAGATTATGGCATCCGGTCCCATCACTTCATGGGAAATAGATAGGGAAACAGTGCAAACAGTATCAGACTTTATTTTGGGGGGCTCCCAAATCACTGCAGATGGTGATTGCAGCCATGAAATTAAAAGACGCTTACTACTTGGAAGGAAAGTTATGACCAACCTAGACAGCATATTACAAAGCAGAGACATTATTTTGCCAACAAAGGTCCGTCTAGTAAAAACTACAGTTTTTCCAGTGGTCGTGTATGGATGTGAGAGTTGGACACATCTTTCCTTATAGAAAGCTGAGTGCAGAAGAATTGATGCTTTTGAACTGTGGTGTTGGAGAAGACTCTTGAGAGTCCCTTGGACAGCAAGGAGATCCAACCAGTCCATCCTAAAGGAGATCAGTCCTGAATATTCACTGGAAGGACTCATGCTGAAGCTGAAACTCCAATGCTTTGTGATGTGAAGAACAATGCCACCTGATGTGAAGAACTGATTCATCTGAAAAGACCCTGATGCTGGGAAAGATTGAAGGTGGGAGGAGAAGGGGATGACAGAGGATGAGATGGTTGGATGGCATCACAGAGTCAACGGACATGAGTTTTAGTAAACTCCAGGAGTTGGTGATGGACAGGGAGGCCTGGCGTGCTGCAGTCCATGGGATCGCAAAGAGTCGGACACAACTGAGTGACTGAACTGAACTGGCCAAAGTATTAGAGCTTCAGCTTCAGCATCAGTCCTTCCAATGAATATTCACGACTGATTTCTTTTAGGATAGACTGGATGGATCTCCTTACAGTCCAAGGGACTCTCGAGAGTCTTCTCCAACACCACAGTTCAAAAGTATCAGTTCTTCGGCACTCAATCTTCTTTATGATCCAACTCTCTCATCCATACATGACTAATGGAAAAACCATAGCTTTGACTATACAGACCCACTGCACTACAATATGAAATAAAACTTAAAAACAAACATACAGTACCTAATTAAACTCAAAAGCTTTCACACAGCAATGGAAACCAAGAACAAAACAAGACAACCTATAGAATAAATGTCTGCAAACAATAAGACCAAGAAGGGATCCATCACCAAAATTGACAAAGAGCTCACGGAGCTCAATATCAACAAAATCCAGGGCTTCCCTAGTGGCTCAGTGGTAAAGAGTCTGCCTGCCAAAGCAGGAGACACAGGTATGATCTCTGATCCCCACATCCGCAGAGCAACTACGCCGTGCTCCACAACGATAAGCATGTGCTCTAGACGCAGCAGCTGAGCCCACACCACAACCAGAAGCCTGAGCGCCCGGCGCCCACGCTCCGCAATAGGAAAGAGCCAGGTGAACGGGAGGCCGAAGACTGCAACCGAGAGCAGGCACAAGCCATTTTATTCAGAATGGATAAACTGTAAGTTTCCAGTGTTTGCCACTGAGAACTACATCCATCCTCCTGGGATAAACCATAATGGAAAAGAATATTAAAAAAAAAAAAGAGTGTATGTATCTAACTGTCACTACCCTGTACAGCAGAGATGGGCACAACACTGTAAATCACCTATACTTCCATTTTTTTAAAAAAGATGAGATAATTTCCATGTGCAGCAACATGCATAGACTTTGAGATTATCATACTAAGTAAAGTAAGCCAGACACAGAAAGAAAACAAAGACAAATATCATACGATATCACTTGTGGATTCTTAAAAAAAAAAAAAATGATACAACTAAATGTATTTACAAAACAGAAACAGACTCAGTAAACAAATTTATGCTTAGCAAAAGAAAAACGTGGAGAGGAAGGATAATTTGGGAAACTGACATAAACACACTACCATATTTACAGTAAATGACCAACAAGGACCTACAGTACAACACAGGGAACTCTGCTCACCATTCTGTAAACCAAGATGGAAAAAGAATTTGAGAAACATACACGTAATACGTATCACTGAGTCATCATGCTGTGCATGTGAAACTAAAAATCACTGTTATTCAACTATATTTCAGTACCGGAGAAGGCAATGGCACCCCACTCCAGTACTCCTGCCTGGAAAATCCCAAGGATGGAGGAGCCTGGTGGGCTGCAGTCCATGGGGTCGCTAGGAGTCAGACACGACTGAGCGACTTCACTTTCACTTTTCACTTTCAAGCATTGGAGAAGGAAATGGCAACCCACTCCAGTGTTCTTGCCTGGAGAATCCCAGGGACAGAGGAGCCTGGTGGGCTGCCATCTATGGGGTTGCACAGAGTCAGACACCACTGAAGTGACTTAGCAGCAGCATACTTCAATATAAGATAAATTATTTTTAAAAAAAGCAAATAGGAGCAAATGAAAGTCAAAAGCTTTTGCACAGCAGAGGAAATCATAAAGACAATGACAAGACAACCAACAGACCAGGAGGAAATATATGCAAATGATGAGACAGACAAGGGATTAGTATCCAAAACTGACAAAGAGCTCAGGCTGCTCAATATCAAAAAACCAACTCCATCAAAAAATGGATGAGTCCTACATCAACGTGTCTCCAAAGCAGATACACAGATGGCAACAGGCTCTTGAGAACATGCTCAACATTTTCAATTGTTAGAGAAATACAAATCAAACTACAAAAAATACCACTGCACTCTGGTCAGAATGGCCATCATCAAAAAGTCTACAAAAAATAAATGCTGGAGAGGGTGTAGAGAAAAGGGAACACTCCCACACTATTATTATTAAGGAATATCGGTGCTGGAGATGACTTGAGAGTCCTATGGACTGCAAGATCAAACTAGTCAATCCTAAATGAAATCAACCCTAAATATTCATTGGAAGGGCTGATGCTGAAGTTCCAATACTTTGGCCAATCAATGTGAAAAGCCGACTCATTGGAAAAGACCCTGAGGCTGGGAGAGACTGAGGGTAGGAGAAGAAGGGGTGGCAGAGGATGAGACGGTTAGATAGCACCACAGACTCAATGGACAAGAATTTGAGCAAATTCCGGGAGATAGTGGAAGACAGAGGAGCCTGGTGTGCTGCAGTCCATGGGGTGGCAAAGAGTCAGACATGACTCAGCGATTCAACAACAGTCACTCTGGAGAACAGTTTGAAGATTCCTTAAAAAACTAAAAATAGAGCCACCATATGATCCAGCATTCGTATTCCTATGGATACAAAGAAAACCATGGTTCCAATGGACACACGCACCCTAGTGTTCACTGCAGCACTGCTTCCCACACCCAAGACATGGAAGCAACCCAAATGTTCATGGAGAGACTCATGGATGAAGAAGATGTGGTACATACATACAATGGAGTATTACTCAGCCATTAAAACAAATAAAATAATACCATCTGCAGCTACATGGATGAACCGGGATTAACATGTAGATTGTCATACCAAGTAAACTAAACCAGAGAAACACAAATATCATATGAAATGGCTTATATGTAAATTCTAAAACAAAATGATTCAAATGAATATATTTACAAAATAGAAACAGACTCACAGATTTAGAAACCAATCTTACCCTTGGCATAAAGGAAAAGTGGAGGGGAGAGAGATACTGGAGGTTGGGATTGACATGCACACACTGCCATACTTAAAATCAATACCCCACAAGGACCAACTGTGTAACACAAGGGACTGACAGCAGGGTGCCGAGAGCAAGGAGGAGCGTCCCCTTCAGCTGACTGGCCCATACTGCCTAATGGCACTGAAAGATATACAAGCCCCCCCACAATACACCCCCTACCAGTACTCCAAAATGGTCAAGGGGAAAAACCCCACCAGCGAACTGGTGGGACTTTCCCCACTGCAGCACGTGCACACACACACCACTAACCTGTGGTGGCCACTGGGCTCATCAGCTGCTCATAAACACTCCATGAAGACATATGTCTAATTAATGAGAAGGTATGTGCAGTAGAGCCTCTTGCTATATAACCTGCTGCTATCAATCAAGGTTGTCAATCAGTGACCCTCCTCAATTATGCAAATGACCTTGCCTTAAAAACTTGTACCCCAGACCTCTAGGGCCATTTGCCTCCCTTGGAGCGACCCACCTCTCTCTTGAGGTGTTCTCTCTGTTCTTTCTTTTCTTTTCTCAGTCACTCACTTGTGTCTGACTCCTGGTTACCTGTTCTTTATTGTTAATTAACTTTCTGGTAATGGTAGGATCTTAGATTCTTTTTTGGGTCCTTACTGAGAACCAAGGTCCACAGGAGGAAGGGTCTCCAGACTCTCTTTCCACTAACAGAACTCTCTGCTCACTATTCTTTAATGACCGAAAGGGGAAAAGAATTTGAAGAGAGTGGATACATGTATATATACAACTGAATCACTACACTATATACCTGAAACTAACACAACTTTCAGTTCAGTTACTCAGCCGTGTCCAACTCTTTGCAACCCCATGGACCGCAGCACGCCAGGCCTCCCTGTCCATCACCAACTCCCAGAGTTCACTCAAACTCATGTCCATTGAGTCAGTGATGCCATCCAGCCATCTCATCCTCTGTCATCCCCTTCTCCTCCCACCTTCAATCCTTCCCAGCATCAGGGTCTTTTCAAAGGAGTCAGTTCTTTGCATCAGGTGGCCAAAGTATTGGAGTTTCAGCTTCAACATCGGTTCTTCCGATGAACAATCGGGACTGATTTCCTTTAGAATGGACTGGTTGGATCTCCTTGCAGTCCATGGGACTCTCAAGAGTCTAATCCAACACCATAGTTCAAAAGCATCAATTTTTCAGCACACAGCTTTCTTTATAGTCCAACTCTGACATCCATACATGACCACTGGTAAAACCATAGCCTTGACTAGACGGACCTTTGTTGGCAAAGTAATGTCTCTGCTTTTGAATATGCTGTCTAGGTTGGTCATAACTTTCCTTCCAAGGAGTAAGCGTCTTTTAATTTCATGGCTGCAGTCACCATCTGCAGTGATTTTGGAGCCAAAAAAAATAAAGTCTGACACTGTTTCCCCATCTATTTGCCATGAAGTGATGGGACTGCATGCCATGATCTTCGTTTTCTGAATGTTGAGCTTTAAGCCAACTTTTCACTCTCCTCTTTCACTTTCATCAAGAGGCTCTTCAGTTCTTCTTCACTTTCTGCCATAAGAGTGGTGTCATCTGCATATCTGAGGTAATAGATATTTCTCCTGGCAATCTTGATTCCAGCTTGTGCTTCATCCAGCCCAGCATTTCTCATGATGTACTCCACATATAAGTTAAATAAGCAGAGTGACAATATATAGCCTTGATGTACTCCTTTTCCTATTTGGCATCAGTCTGTTTTTTCATGTCCAGTTCTAACTGTTGCTTCCTGACCTGCCTACAGATTTCTCAGGAGGCAGGTCAGGTGGTCTGGTATTCTCAACTCTTGAGGCATTTTCCACAGTTTGTTGTGATCCACACAGTCAAAAGGTTTGGCATAGTCAATAAAGCAGAAGTAGATGTTTTTCTGGAACTCTCTTGCATTTTCTATGATCCAGCGGATGTTGGCAATTTGATCTCTGGTTCCTCTGCCCTTTCTAAATCCAGCTTGAACATCTGGAAGTTCACGGTTCACATATTCTTAAAGTCTGGCTTGGAGAATTTTGAGCATTACTGTACTCATGTGTGAGATGAGTGCAATTTTGCAGTAGTTTGAACATTCTTTTGGCATTGCCTTTCTTTGGGATTGGAATGAAAACTGACCTTTTCCAGTCCTGTGGCCACTGCTGAGTTTTCCAAATTTGCTGGCATATTGAATGCAGCACTTTCACGGCATCATCTTTTAGGATTTGAAATAGCTCAACTGAAATTCCATCACCTCCACTAGCTTTGTTTATAGTGATGCTTCCTAGAAAGGCCCACTTGACTTCACAGTCCAGGATGTCTGGCTCTAGGTGAGTGATCACACCATTGTGAGATTATCTGGGTCGTGAAGATCTTTTTTGTACAGTTCTTCAGTGTATTCTTGCCACCTTTTAATATCTTCTGCTTCTGTTAGGTCCATACCATTTCTGTCCTTTATCAAGCCCATTTTTACATGAAATGTTCCCTTGGTATCTCTGATTTTCTTGAGGAGATCTCTAGTCTTTCCCATTCTATTGTTTTCCTCTATTTGTTTGCACTAATCACTGAGGAAGGCTTTCTTATCTCTCCTTGTTATTCTTTAGAATTCTGCATTCAGATGCTTATATCTTTCCTTTTCTCCTTTGCTTTTCGCTTCTCTTCTTTTCACAACTATTTGTAAGTCCTTCTCAGACAGCCATTTTGCTTTTTGCATTTCTTTATTAATCAACTAAACCGCAATATAAAACAAAAATAAAAATAAGCAAAGGGGACATAATTAAACTCAAAAGCTTTTGCATAGCAAACTATAAAAAAAAATGAAAAGACAACCTTCAGAACGGTACAAAATATTTTCAAATAATTAGAGCTACAAGGGATCCATCTCCAAAATGTATAAAGTCATGCAACTTGATATAAACCCAATCCAATCACATAATGGGAAGAAGACTCCAAAAGACTTTTCTCCAAGGAACACATGTAGTTGTGCAAGAAGCATCATCATCATCGCTAATTATTAGAAGAATGCAAATCAAAACTACAATGAGATATCACCTCACGTCTGTCAGAAAGGCAGACACCAACAAGTGTACAAACAATAAACGCTGGAGAGGGTGTGGTGTGGAGAAAAGAGAACCCTCCTCAACTGTTCGTGGCAATGTACGTTGGTGCAGCCACTGTGGAAACCAGTATAGAGGTGCTCAGACATTAAAATTAGAGCTACCATATGATCCAGCAATCCCCACCCCCCCACCGGCATCTAACTGGGCAAATATATACTTCAAAAAGATACATGCACCCCTGTGGTCATAGCAGTGCTGGTTACAACAGCTGAGACACGGTAGATATATAAATGTCCCTCAACAGATAAATTCATAAAGAAGATGTGCTACAGCCATGCACTGGAGTGCTCATCAGTCATTAAAGAGAATGAAATAATGCCACTTGCAGTAACATCAGTAGACCTGGAGATTACCATAGCAAGTGAAGTAAGCCACACAGACAAAGGCAAACATCACAGGATACAGCTTACATGCAGAATCTAAAAATATACAAATGAACTGATTTACAAAACAGAAACAGACTCAGACAAAAGCTTACCATTACCAAAGGAAAAACACGGAGTGAAGGGGTAAACTGGTAGTTTGGGATTGACATATACGCACAGAAACATTTAAAATGGATAACCAACAAGGACCTACTATACAGCACAGGGAACTCTGATTAATAATCTCTAATTATTTAAATGAAAAAAGAATTTAAGAAAGAGAAAATACATGTAATGTGTTATAACTGGATCACTTTGCTGTACACCTAAAATAACACAACATTGTTAATCAACTACATTCCAATGAAAAATAAAAACTAAAAATAAACAAATGAAACCTCATTAAATTCAAAAGGTTTTGCACAGCAAAGGAAACCATAAACAAAACAACACACAGAATGAGAGAAAATGTTGGCAAAATGATGAGACTAACAAGAGACCCATCTCCAAACTTGACAAAGAGCTCATGTAGCTAAAAAAACAATCCAATCAAAAAAACGGTCAGGAAACTTGAACAGACTTTCTCTAAAGAAGACACACACATGGCCAAGAGATGTATGAAAAGATGCCTAATATTGCTAATTAGAGACAGGCACATCAAAACTATAATGGGATATCATCTCACACTGGTCAGAATGGCCATCATCAAAAATTCTACAAACAATGAACGCTGGAGAGGGCATGGAGAAAAGAAGTCCTGCTGCACTGCGGTGTTAATACACGCTGGCGAACTTATGGAGAGCAGTATGGAGGTTTCTCAGGAATCTAAAAACAGAGCTATCCTATGATCCAAAAACCCCACTCCTGGGCACACACCCAGCCTAAATCCAAAAAGACACATGTACCCTATGCTCATAGCAGCACTGCTTACAATAGCTGAGACATGGAAGAAACCTAAATCTCCACCAACAGATGAATTCATCGAGTGGTAAATACATACAATGAAATACTATTTAGCCATTAAAAAAAGAAATGACGCCATTTGCAGCAACCTGGATGCAATTAGAGATAACTGTACTGTCAGTCAATCAGGAAGAGAAGGACACATACCACGTGGCATCAGTTACACATGGAATCTAGAGTTCGGCACAAATGAACCCGTCTACAGGACGGGAGCAGACTAACACAGAAGTCAGACTTCTGGCTGCCAGGGGAGGAGGGGTGGACAGCTACAGGGGTGGACTATGAATTCTGCACTGGTTGATGCAAACTATTAATTTAGAATGCATAAATAATAAGGTCCAACTGTCTCACACTGGGAACTATATCCAACCTCCTGGGAGAAACCATAATGGAAAAGAATATTTTTAAAAATGTATACACACACACACGTGAATAATTAAGTCACTTTGCTGTACAGCAGAGATGAGCACAGCACTGTAAATCATCTATACTTCAATTTAAAAAAAAAGAATGAAATAATTCCACTTGCAGCAACAGGCATGGACACGGAGATTATCATACTAAGTCCAGGAAACCAAAGAGAGAAAGACATATCATATGATATTGCTTATATGTGGATTCTATAAAAAGTTATAGAAAGGAACTTATCTACAAAGCAGAAACAGACTCACAAACTTATGGTCAGCACAGGGGAAAAGTGGAGGGGAAGATAAATTGGGAGTTTGGGATTGATATATACACATTACTATATTTAACATAAATAACCAACAGGACCTACAGTAAAACACAGGGAACTCTGCTCACTATCCTGTAAAAACCGTAATGGAAAAAGAATTTGAGAAAGAGATACACGTAGGCATGTGCATGCTAAGTTGCTTCAATCGTGTCCGACTCTTTGCAACCCTAGGGATCGTAGCCCACTGGGCTCCTGGTCCATGGGATTCCCCAGGCAAGAACACTGAGGTGGGTTACCATGTCGTCCTCCAGGGGGTCTTCCTCAACCAGAAATTAAACCCACGTCTCTTGCATTGGCAGGTGGGTTCTTTACCATTAGAGCCACCTAAGAAGCCCAATATGTATATGTATAACTGAAATACTATGCTGTAAATCTGAAACTAAGACAACACTGTTGCTCAACTATATATTTCAATATAAAAACTAAAACCAAAAATAAACAAATACGACCAAATAAAACTCAAAAGTTTTTGCACAGCAGAGAAAACCATGCGGAAAATGACAAGACAACCCACAGAATGGGAGAAAATATTTGCAAATGAAGTGACCTACAAGAGCTTAATCTCTAAAATTTACAAACAACTCATACAATTCAACAACAAAAAAGCTTGAACAACCCAATCAAAAAATGGGCAGACAGTTTCTCTGGAGGCTCAGTGCTAAAGAATCCACCTACCAATGCAGGAGACATGGATGGATTCAATCCCTGATCCGGGAAGATGCCACTTGCTGCATAGCAACTAAGTCTGCGCACGGCATCTGTGCTCCAGAGCCTGGGAACAGCAATGACTGAGCCCACGAACTGCAACCACTGAAGCCCAAGCACCCTGCAGCCTGTACTCCACAACCAGAGTGGCCACTGCAACAAGAAGCCCATGAACCGCAACTGCAAAGTAGCCCCTGCTACCCACAAGCAGACAGAGGTGTGCAGCAGTGAAGACCCAGCACAGCCAGAATAAATCGATCACTTCTTAAAAAAATGGGCAGAAGATGTAAATAGACATTTCTCCAAAGATGGCACAGACAGATGGCAAAAAGCACATGAAAAAGATGCTCGACTCTTTTAATTATTCAGTTCAGTTGCTCAGTCGTGTCCAACTCTTTGTGACCCCATGAATCGCAGCACGCCAGGCAGGCCTCCCTGTCCATCACCAACGCCCAGAGTTTACCCAAACTCATGTCCATCGAGTCGGTGATGCCATCCAGCCATCTCATCCTCTGTTGTCCCCTCCTCCTCCTGCCCCCAATCCCTCCCAGCATGAGGGTCTTTTCCAATGAGTCAACTCTTCGCATGAGGTGGCCAAAGTACTGGAGTTTCAGCTTCAGCATCAGTCCCTCCAATGAACACCCAGGACTGATCTCCTTTAGGATTGACTGGTTGGATCTCCTTGCAGTCCAAGGGACTCTCAAGAGTCTTCTCCAACACCACAGTTCAAAAGCATCAATTCTTCGGTACTCAGCTTTCTTCACAGTCCAACTCTCACATCCATACATGACCACAGGAAAAACCATAGCCTTGACTAGATGGACCTTTGTTGGCAAAGTAATGTCTCTGCTTTTGAATATGCTATCAATATGCTATCTAGGTTGGTCATAACTTTGCTTCCAAGGAGTAAGCGTCTTTTAATTTCATGGCTGCAATCACCATCTGCAGTGATTTGGGAGGCAAAAAAAAAAAGTCTGACACTGTTTCCACTGATTCCCCATCTATTTCCCATGAACTAATGGGACCAGATGCCATGATCTTCGTTTCTGAATGTTGAGCTTTAACCCAACTTTTTCACTCTCCTTTTTCACTTTCGACAAGAGGCTTTTTAGTTCCTCTTCACTTTCTGCCATAAGGGTGGTGTCATCTGCATATCTGAGGTTATTGATATTTCTCCCGGCAATCTTGATTCCAGCTTGTGCTTCATTCAGCCCAGCGTTTCTCATGATATACTCTGCATATAAGTTAAATAAGCAGGGTGACAATATACAGCCTTGATGTACTCCTTTTCCTATTTGGAACCAGTCTGTTGTTCCATGTCCAGTTCTAACTGTTGCTTCCTGACCTGCCTACAGATTTCTCAAGAGGCAGGTCAGGTGGTCTGGTATTCCCATCTCGAGGAATTTTCCAGAGTTTATTGTGATCCACACAGTCAAAGGCTTTGGCATAGTCAATAAAGCAGAAATAGATGTTTTTCTGGAACTCTCTTGCTTTTTCAATGATCCAGCAGATGTTGGCAATTTGATCTCTGGTTCCTCTGCCTTTTCTAAAACCAGCTTGAACATCTGGAAGTTCATGGTTCATGTATTCTTGAAGTCTGGCTTGGAGAATTTTGAGCATTACTGTACTAGTGTGTGAAATGAGTGCAATTGTGTAGTAGTTTGAGCATTCTTTGGCATTGCCTTTCTTTGGGAATGGAATGAAAACTGCCCTTTTCCAGTCCTGTGGCCACTGCTGAGTTTTCCAAATTTGCTGGCATATTGAGTGCAGCACTTGCACCGCATCACCTTTCAGTATTTCAAATAGCCTAACTGGAATTCCATCTCCTCCACCAATTTTGTTCGTAGTGATGCTTTCTAAGGCCCACTTGACTTCACATTCCAGGATGTCTGGCTATAGGTGAGTGATCACACCATCGTGACTATCTGGGTCATGAAGATCTTTTTTGTACAGTTCTTCTGTGTATTCTTGC
Source organism: Bos grunniens (assembly GCF_055505025.1). Classification (NCBI taxonomy): domain Eukaryota; kingdom Metazoa; phylum Chordata; class Mammalia; order Artiodactyla; family Bovidae; genus Bos; species Bos grunniens. Next base: position 11,802,557 of record NC_141182.1, read on the forward strand.
CACCTCTTCTTATTATCTTCTGCTTCTGTTATTAGAGAAATGCAAATCAAAACTACAATGAGATATCACCTCCCACCAGTCAGAATGGCCATCATCAAAAAGTCTACCAACAATAAATGCTGGAGAGGGTCTGGAGAAAAGAGTACCCTCCTACCCTGCTGGTGGGAACGTAAAATAGTGCAGCCACTATGGAGAAGAGTATGGAGGTCCTTAAAAAGCTAAAAAAACAGCTAGCATATGATCCAGGAATCCCAATCCTGGTCACGTATCTGGAGAAAACCACAGTTCCAAAGGATTACATGCACCCCAACGTTCACCACAGCACTGCTTACAGCACCCAAGACATGGAAGCAGCCCAGATGTGCAGCGACAGCTGAGTGGATAAAGAAGACGTGGTGTGTACACACAACAGAGTGTTAGTCAGCCAAAAAAAAAACAATGACATCTGCAGCAACGTGGATGAACCTGGAGATTATCATACTATGTAAACTAACCACACAGAGAAAGACAAATACCATATTATATGGTTTTATGTGAAGTCTAAAAAAAATACAAATGAATTTATTTACAAAATAGAAACAGACTCAGAGACTTAGAAAACAAACTTATTATTAGCAAAAGGGAACAGTGGAGGCGAGGGATAAATTGGGAGTATGGAAATGACATACACACACACTACTATATTTAAAATAAATAACCAACAAGGATCAACTGTATAACAGAGGAAACTCTACTCACTATTCTGTTATAACTGAAATGGGAAAAGAATTTGAACAAGTGTAGATACATGTACATATACAACTGAATCACTATGCTGTACACCTGAAACTAACAACTTTATTAATCAACTAAACTGCAATAAAAAACTAAAAATCAAAGTAAACAAATGGGACATAACTAAACAAAAACTCTCACACAGCAACAGAAACCATAAACAAAATGAAAAGATAACCCACAGAATGGGAAAAAGTATTTGCAAACGATTAGACCCACAAGATATCAATCTCCAAAATTACAAGAGCTTATGCAGCTTGATATAAAAATAAACAATCCAATCGCTTAAAGGAAGAAGACTCCAATAGACTTTTCTCCAAATACATACAGCTGTGCAAGAAGCACATGAGAAGAGATCAACATCACATAATTATTAGAGGAATGCAAAGCAGAACCAGAATGAGATATCACCTCCCATCTGTCAGAAAGGCCATCATCAACAAGTGTACAAACAATAAATACTGGAGCGGGTGTGGGGAAGAGACCCTCCAAGCTGTCGGTGGCACTGTAAGTCGGTGCAGCCACCATGGAGATCAGCATGAAGGTTCCTCAGAAAACAAAACTAGACCTACCATATGATCCAACTATTGGGCATCAGTTCAGTTCAGTCGCTCAGTCGTGTCTGACCCTTTGTGACCCCATGAATTGCAGCACGCCAGGCCTCCCTGTCCATCACCAACTCCCTGAGTTGACTCAAACTCATGTCCATCAAGTTGGCGATGCCATCCAACCATCTCATCCTCTGTCATCCCCTTCTACTGCCTTCAGTCTTTCCCAGCATCAGAGTCTTTTCCAATGAGCCAACTCTTCGCAAGAGGTAGCCAAAGTACTGGAGTTTCAGCTTTAGCATCATTCCTTCCAAAGAAATCCCAGGCCTGATCTCCTTTAGAATGGACTGGGTGGATCTCCTTGCAGTCCAAGGGACTCTCAAGAGTCTTCTCCAACACCACAGTTCAAAAGCATCAATTCTTCGGCGCTCAGCCTTCTTCACAGTCCAACTCTTGCACCCATACATGACCACAGGAAAAACCATAGCCTTGACTAGACGGACCTTTGTTGGCAAAGTAATGTCTCTGCTTTTCAATATGCTGTCTAGGTTGGTCATAACTTTGCTTCCAAGGAGTAAGCATCTTTTAATTTCATGGCTGCAATCACCATCTGCAGTGATTTTGGAGCCCCCAAAAGTAAAGTCTGACACTGTTTCCACTGATTCCCCATCTATTTCCCATGAACTGATGGGACCAGATGCCATGATCTTCATTTTCTGAATGTTGAGCTTTAAGCCAACTTTTTCACTCTCCTCTTTGACTTTCATCAAGAGGCTTTTTAGTTCCTCTTCACTTCCTGCCATAAGGGTGGTGTCATCTGCATATCTGAGGTTATTGATATTTCTCCCGGCAATCTTGATTCCAGCTTGTGCATCTTCCAGCCCAGTGTTTCTTATGATGTACTCTGCATATAAGTTAAATAAGCAGGGTGACAATATGCAGCCTTTATGTACTCCTTTTCCTATTTGGAACCAGTCTGTTGTTCCATGTCCAGTTCTAACTGTTGCTTCCTGACCTGCATATAGGTTTCTCAAGAGGCAGGTCAGATGGTCTGGTATTCCCATCTCTTGAAGAATTTTCCACAGTTTATTGTGATCCACACAAAGGCTTTGGCATAGTCAATAGCAGAAATAGATGTTTTTCTGGAACTCTCTTGCTTTTTCCATAATCCAGTGGATGTTGACACTTTGATCTCTGGTTCCTCTGCCTTTTCTAAAGCCAGATTGAACATCTGGAAGTTCACGGTTCACGTATTGCGGAAGCCTGGCTTGGAGAATTTTGAGCATTGCTTTACTATCGTGTGAGATGACTGCAATTCTGCGGTAGTTTGAGCATTCTTTGGCATTGCCTTTCTTGGACAAAACTATAATTCAAAAAGTTACAATGCACCCTATGTTCATAGCAGCACTGCTTACAATAGCTGAGACATGGAAGAAACCCAAATGTCCATCAACAGATAAATTCATAAAGATGAATTCATATATATTTATATGGTAAATACACACAATGAAATACTACTCATCCATAAAAAAGAATAGTATGATGCCATTTGCAGCAACATGGATGGAACTAGACATCACCAAACTAAGTGAGGTAAGTCAGGACAAATCATATATCAGTTATATGTGGAATCTAAAATATGGCATATCCTGGAGCAGGAAATGGCAACCCACTCAGTATTCTTGCCTAAAATCCCATGGACAGAGGAGCCTGGCGGGCTACAGTCCATGGGGTCGCAAAGAGTCTGACACAATTTACCTACTGAGCGCACACGTGTACACACAAACACAGCGTTACAGAACAGAAAGCAGACACAGCATCATTCTTAATTTTTCCATATTTATATGCAATTAAAACGTAGAAAAAGGTGGGAGAGGAGATGGAAGTATTAGTGACAATCACCCATACCCTTACACCTGCAAGTCCAATTCTATTGTGAGAACTTGAAATATATGATAAAAAAAAAAATCCAGTGTGTGTGCATATATACTGTACATTTAAATTTTCCCTAGCTTGTCTGAGGAGAGGGTAGAAGCAACAGTATGCTTGGCACAAGGCTTCTTTTTTTTTTTTTTCCAAGATTTTTTTTGATGTGTACCAATTTTTTAAACTCTTTATTGAAGTTGTTACAATAGTGTTTGTAACACTATTTTTGGATTTTTGGCTGCAGCATGTGGGATCTTAGTTTCCTGACCAGGGACTGAACTCCTACCCTCTGCATCGGATGGTAAAGTATTAGCCACTGCATCACCAGGGAAGTCCATGGCATGTGGTTCCTCAATGCTGTTCTCCATTAAAATAAAACAAGCTGAGAAGACCAATCTGAGTTTGGGGTAGGGAAAGCTTAACTAAGCCTGAAACATCTTGTCCCAGAAATAAAAATGTGCTCAAAGAATGATAGTGACATAATAAAAGGACAGAGCAGCCAGCCCAAAAGGGCTCCCACTGGCCAAATTTGAAATAACTTTAATATTAAAGTATATAGTAAAATATAGTTGGTTTTAACCAATTGCATAAAATAAAAATCCATTAGTTTCTTTTAATATAAATAAATGCATACATATATACATAATTAGATGTGATGGGCTCTCTTTTACAATAAAATGACAGCAAATAAGTATAGAAGTAAATCAATGGATGCAAAAACTGCTAGGTAAGAAAATGATAAGAAAACAGATCAAAGTTAAGTTCATCGATTTCAGGGCAATCTGATGTTATGTGCCTCTGTTTTTCTTTTTGGAGGACAGTTGCTCTACAATGCTGTGTTAGTTTCTACTGGACAGCGAAGTGAATCAGCTATGCTGTGCTCAGTCGCTCAGTCACGTCCAACTCTTTGCCACCCCGTGGACTGCAGCCCGCCAGGCTCTTCTGTCCATGGGATTCTCCAGGCAAGAATACTGGAGTGGGTTGCCATGCCCTCCTCCAGGGGATCTTCCCAGCCCAGGGATCAAACTCAGGTAGCTCGCATTGCAGGCAGATTTTTTACCATTTGAGCCACCAGGAAAGCCCAAGAATACTGGAGAGGACAGCTTATCCCTTCTCTAGGGATCTTCTCAACCCAGGAATCGAACTGGGGTTTGCTGCATTGCAAGCAGATTCTCTACCAACTGAGCTACCAGAGAAGCCTAAATCAGCTATATATATACATATGCTGCTGCTGCTGCTAAGTTGCTTCAGTCATGTCCGACTCTGTGGGACCTCATAGACGGCAGCCCACCAGGCTCCCCCATCCCTGGGATTCTCCAGGCAAGAACACTGGAGTGGGTTGCCATTTCCTTCTCCAATGCATGAAAGTGAAAAGTCAAAGTGAAGTCGCTCAGTTGTATCCGACTCCCAGCGACCCCAGGGACTGCAGCCCACCAGGCTCCTCCGTCCATGTCATTTTCCAGGCAAGAGTACTGGAGTGGGGTGCCATTGCCTTCTCTGATATATATACATATACCGCCTCTTTTTTTTTTGTTTCCTTCCCATTATATGCCTCTTGATATAATGCAATGAGGAAGCCCCAACATCACTTCCCAGGCATCTCTGCTAAAAATGTATAACCTGAATCTAATTCTGAGGAAATGTGAGGCAAATCCAAGCTGACAGACAGTCTATAAAATAACTGCTGTACCCTTAAAAATTTTAAGATCGATAAAGACAAAGATTGAGGAAATGTTCCAGATTAAAGGAATCTATAGAAAAAGAGCACTAAATCCCTTGCGGGACTGTTAACTGGATCCTGAAATGGAGAAATAATAGCTGTAGAGGACACTAGTGGGACAATTTAAAAATCTGAATATGGATTGTGAATTAGATAATAATATTGTATCAGTGCTAAATTTCATAATTTGGAGAATTATACTGAAGTAATATAAGAAAATACTCTTGCTCTTAGGAAGTACACATTGTGTACTGCTAAAGGCATACATTGTCTCCAACTTATTCTCAGTGATTCAGGAAAAAATTAATATGCCTATACACTGGAATGGGTGAATTTAACTCAGATGACCATTATATCTACTACTGCAGGCAGGAATCCCTTAGAAGAAATGGAGTGGCCACCATGGTCAACAAAAGAGTCCGAAATGCAGTACTTGGATGCAATCTCAAGAACAACAGAATGATCTCTGTTCGTTTCCAAGGCAAACCATTCAATATCACAGTAATCCAAGTCTATGCCCCAACCAGTAATGCTGAAGAAGCTGAAGTTGAACGGTTCTATGAAGACCTACAAGATCTTTTAGAACTAATACCCAAAAAAGATGTCCTTTTCATTATAGGGGACTGGAATGCAAAAGTAGGAAGTCAAGAAACACCTGGAGTAACAGGCAAATTTGGCCTTGGGATACGGAATGAAGCAGGGCAAAGACTAATAGAGTTTTGCCAAGAAAATGCACTGGTCATAACAAACACCCTCTTCCAACAACACAAGAGAAGACTCTATACATGGACATCACCAGATGGTCAACACCGAAATCAGATTGATTATATTCTTTGCAGCCAAAGATGGAGAAGCTCTATACAGTCAGCAAAAACAAGACCAGGAGCTGACTGTGGCTCAGATCATGAACTCCTTTTTGCCAAATTCAGACTTAAATTGAAGAAAGTAGGGAAAACCACTAAACCATTCAGGTATGACCTAAATCAAATCCCTTATGATTATACAGTGGAAGTGAGAAATAGATTTAAGGGCCTAGATCTGATAGATAGAGTGCCTGATGAACTACGGAATGAGGTTTGTGACATTGTACAGGAGACAGGGATCAAGACCATTCCCATGGAAAAGAAATGCAAAAAAGCAAAATGGCTGTCTGGGGAGGCATTACAAATAGCTGTGAAAAGAAGAGAAGTGAAAAGCAAAGGAGAAAAGGAAAGATATAAGCATCTGAATGCAGAGTTCCAAAGAATAGCAAGAAGAGGTAAGAAAGCCTTCTTCAGCGATCAATGCAAAGAAATAGAGGAAAACAACAGAATGGGAAAGACTAGGGAATTCTTCAAGAAAATCAGAGATACCAAAGGAATATTTCATGCAAAGATGAGCTCGATAAAGGACAGAAATGGTATGGACCTAACAGAAGCAGAAGATATTAAGAAGAGATGGCAAGAATACACAGAAGAACTGTACAAAAAAGATCTTCACGACCCAGATAATCACGATGGTGTGATCACTGACCTAGAGCCAGATACTCTGGAATGCGAAGTCAAGTGGGCCTTAGAAAGCATCACTACGAACAAAGCTAGTGGAGGTGATGGAATTCCAGTTGAGCTATTCCAAAACCTGAAAGATGATGCGGTGAAAGTGCTGCACTCAATATGCCAGCAAATTTGGAAAACTCAGCAGTGGCCACAGGACTGGAAAAGGTCAGTTTTCATTCCAATCCCAAAGAAAGGCAATGCCAAAGAATGCTCAAAACTACCACACAATTGCACTCATCCCACACGCTAGTAAAGTAATGCTCAAAATTCTCCAAGCCAGGCTTCAGCAATATGTGAACCGTGAACTTCCTGATGTTCAAGCTGGTTTTAGAAAAGGCAGAGGAACCAGAGATCAAAGTGCCAACATCCGCTGGATCATGGAAAAAGCAAGAGAGTTCCAGAAAAACATCTATTTCTGCTATTGACTATGCCAAAGCCTTTGACTGTGTGGATCACAATAAACTGTGGAAAATTCTTCAAGAGATGGGAATACCAGACTACCTGATCTGCCTCTTGAGAAATTTGTATGCAGGTCAGGAAGCAACAGTTAGAACTGGACATGGAACAATAGACTGGTTCCAAATAGGAAAAGGAGTTCGTCAAGGCTGTATATTGTCACCCTGTTTATTTAACTTATATGCAGAGTACATCATGAGGAACCCTGGACTGGAAGAAGCAGAAACTAGAATCAAGATTGCCGGGAGAAATATCAATAACCTCAGATATGCAGATGACACCACCCTTATGGCAGGAAGTGAAGAGGAACTCAAAAGCCTCTTGATGAAAGTGAAAGTGGAGAGTGAAAAAGTTGGGTTAAAGCTCAACATTCAGAAACGAAGATCATGGCATCTGGTCCCATCACTTCATGGGAAATAGATGGGGAAACAGTGGAAACAGTGTCAGACTTTATTTTGGGGGGCTCCAAAATCACTGCAGATGGTGACTGCAGCCATGAAATTAAAAGACGCTTACTCCTTGGAAGGAAAGTTATGACCAACCTAGACAGCATATTCAAAAGCAGAGACATTACTTTGCCAACAAAGGTTTGTCTACTCAAGACTATGGTTTTTCCTGTGGTCACATATGGATGTGAGAGTTGGACTGTGAAGAAGGCTGAGCACCGAAGAATTGATGCTTTTGAACTGTGGTGTTGGAGAAGACTCTTGAGAGTCCCTTGGACTGCAAAGAGATCCAACCAGTCCATTTTGAAGGAGATCAGGCCTGGGATTTCTTTGGAAGGAATGATGCTAAAGCTGAAACTCCAGTACTTTGGCTACCTCATGCGAAGAGTTGACTCATTGGAAAAGACTCTGATGCTGGGAGGGGTTGGGGGCAGGAGGAGGAGAGGACGACAGAGGATGAGATGGCTGGATGGCATCACTGACTCGATGGACGTGAGTCTGAGTGAACTCTGGGAGTTGGTGATGGACAGGGAGGCCTGGCGGGCTGCAATTCATGGGGTCGCAAAGAGTCAGACACAACTGAGCGACTGATCTGATCTGATACACAGAGTGGCAGATGGAAACTGGTGAATCTGTGTAGAGGGTATATGGATTTTGTTTACAGTACTCTTACAATGTTTCTGTAAGTTTGAAACTATGTCAAATAAAGAGTTATGAACACCTAAAAAAAAAAACATGGCCCAAATGAACCTATCTACAAAGCAGAAACAGACTCACACAGAGACCAGACTGTGACTGGTAAGCGGGAGTAGGGGGAGTGGACTGGGAGTGCTGGGTTGGCAGATGCAAACTTTTAGGCTGGATAAACAACAGGGTCCTACTGGTTAACACTGGAACTATAGCCAACCTCCTGGGATAAACCATAATGGAAAGGAATATTAAAAAAAAATACATAACTGAGTCAGTTTGCTGTGTAGCTGAGATGGAACAACATTATAAATGATCTATACGTCAATTAAAAAAAAAAAAAACAATGATATAATTCCATTTGCAGCCACATGGATGGACCTGGAGATTATCAAAATAAGTGACGTAAGCCAGACAAAGATACAAATGAACTTATTTACGAGACAGAAACAGACTCACAGAAAAGTGGAGGGGAAAGATAAATTGGGAGTTTGGGACTGACATAAACACACTACTATATTTACAATAAATAACCAACAAGGATCCACAGTATACCAAACATAACTCTGCTCACTATTCTTTAATAACCAAATAGGAGAAGAATTTGAGAAAGAGACGTATGTATATGTATCACTGAGTTACTATGCTGTACACTTGGAACTAAGAACACTGTTATTCAACTACACTCGGATAGAAAATAAAAATTAAAACCAAAAATAAATGGTACCAAATGAAACTGAAAAGCTTTTGCACAGCAGAGGAAACCATAAGGAAAATAAGACAATCCACAAAATGGGAGAAATATTTGCAAATGATGAGACCAACAAGGGATCAATGTCCAAAACTGACAAAGAGTTCATGTAGCTCAATATCAAAAAAATAAACAACCCATCAAAAAAATGGAAGGAGACCTAAACAGACTTCTGTCCAAAGAAGACACACAGATGACCACAGGCACATGAGAAGATGCTCAACATCACTAATTATTAGAGAAATGCAAACCAAAACTACAATGAGGTATCACCTCACACTGGTCAGAATGGCCATCATCAAAAAGTTTACAAACAGTAAATGCTGGAGAGGGTGTGGAGAAAAGGGAAACCTCCTACACCGTTGCTGGGAACAGACCGTGGTGCTGAAGACTCTTGAGAGTTCACTGGACTGCAAGATCAGACCAGTCAATCCTAGAGGAAATAAACCCTGAATATTCATTGAACGTCCTGATGCTGAATTTCCAATACTTTGGCCACCTGATGCCAAGAGTTGACTCCTTGGAAAAGACCCTGATGCTGGAAAAGATTGAAGGCAAAAGAAGAAGGGGCAGAAGATGAGACAGTTAGATAGCATCATCAACCCAATGGACACAAAGTTGAATAAACTCTGGGAGACAGTGGAGGACAGAGTAGCCTGGTGTGCTGCAGTCCATGGGGTCGCAAAGAGTCAGACACAACTTAGCTACTGAACAACAGTCACTATGGAGAACAGTATGGAGGTTCCTTAAAAAACTAAAAACAGAGTTACCATATGATCCAGCAATCCCACTCCTGGGCATATATTTGGACAAAGCTATAATTTAAAAAGATACACGCACACCTATGTTCACAGCAGCGCTGCTTACAATAGCTGAGACAAGGAAGAAACCTAAATGTCCATCAACAGATAAATTCATAAAGAAGATACGCTACATATATACACTGGAATATTACTCAGCCATGAAAAAGAATGAAATAATGCCACATGCAGTAACATGGATACAACCTGAAGATTATCATACTAAGTGAGGTAAGCCACACAGAGAAAGGCACATATCACATAATGTCGCTTATATGCACAAATGAAAAAGATGCAAATACTTATTTACAAAACAGAAACAGTCACAGACTAAAAAAAAACAAACAGGATTACCAGTGGAAAAAGGTGGAGGGAAGGGATGAATTGAGAGCTTGGGATTGACATATACACACTAAAATGTTTAAAACAGATAACCAATAAGAACCTACTGTACAGCACAGGGAACTCTCAACAATCTCTAATAGCTTAAATGAAAAAAGAATTTGAAAAAGAGAAAATACATGTATATGTATAACTGAATTACTTTTCTGTACACCTGAAAATAATACAACATTGTTAATCAACTACACTCCAACGTAAAATAAAAACAAAAAAGACAACCCACAGAATGGGAGATGTCTGCAAATGATGTGACCAACAAGGGATTAGTCTCCAAAATTTACAAAAGCTCAGGATGCTTAACAGCATTAAAACAACCCAATCAACTAATGGGCAGAAGACCTAAATAGACATTTCTCCAAAGAAGACAGATGGCCAAAAGGCACTTAAAAATGTTTAACATCGCTGGTTATCAGAGAGATGCAAATCAAAACTACAATGAGATATCGCTTCACAGCAGCCAGAATAGCTACCATCAAAAAATGCACACACAATAAATGCTGTAGAGGGTGTGGAGAGAAGGGAACTCTCCGACACTGTTGGTGGGAATGTAAATTGGTGCAGCCACTCTGGAGAACAGTATGGAGGTTCCTTAAAAAACAGAGCTATCATATATACGGCCCTGCAATCCCACTCCAGGCATATATCCAGAGAAAAACATGATCCTAAAGGATACACACATCCCAGTGTTCATTGCAGCATTGTTTACAACAGCCAAGACACGGAAGCAACCTAAATGTCCAGAGAGGAATGGATAAAGAAATGTTACATATACACTAGGAATATTACTCAGCCATTAAAAAGAATGAAATAATGCATTTGTAGCAACATGAATGGACCTAGAAATTGTCATAGTGAAGTAAGTCAGACAGAAGAGAAATATCATATGACATTCCATATATGTGGAATCTAAAAAGAAATGATACAAACAAACCTACAAAACAGAAAGAGACTCACAGAGAAAGAACTTATGGTTGCCAGGGGGAAAGAATAGTTAGGGAGTTTGGAATAGACATGTACACTCTGCTACATTCAAAATGGATAACCAACAAGGACCTACTCTATAGTATATGGAACTCCACTCAATGTTATGTGGTACCCTGAATGAGAGGGGAATTTGGGGGAGAATGGGCACCTGTATACAGATGGCTAAGTTACTTTACTGTCCACCTGTAACATCACAACATTATTAATCAATTACACCCCAATACAAAATAAAAAGTTAAAAATTAATAAAGTAGATAACCAACAAGGACCTACTGCACAGCACACGGAACTCTGCTCAATAGTCTAATAGTCTCAATGAGAAAAGAAATTTAAAAAGGGTAGATACATGTATATGTTTAACTGAATCACTTTGCTGTTCACCTGGAACTAACACAACATTGTTAATCAGCTACACTCTAACGTAAAATCGAAAACAAAAAGGACCTCATTTGCGGGGAGCGAGCTCCGCCCCTGGCAAAGGTCATGAGGAAGGAGGCTTGGCATACGCAAAGGCGGGATCAAGCCTCAGGAGTCTCCCTGGAAAATCTCGAGCATCTACCCCCAAAACCAGAGTCTGCCTACTTTCTGCTTTGTGCTTTCACCTACACCTCTGACTTTACGGGGGGCTGTCCCCCACTACCTCTCTGAAAAAAGAGTTAGCTTACAGCTCCAGTTAATAATTCCTGGGTGTGACAGTGTTTCAACCTACAAACTCCCTTGGAAGTCCTCTAGCCTGCCTGAATAGGTTTTTCTGGCCACATGTGATTGCTCAGAGCCTCCAAACTGAGAGGCATGAGATGTTCTCAACTGTCTAAATACAGATTCCTTTGAGCAGTCAAAAGATTGATTAGAAATTGTATTGGTGAAGGGATTTTCACTTGTTGGGCCAATATTTGCTGCTAAGTCTCCATATCCCTTACCTGCTGTGTCCCTGGCAGTGTATTGATTAATATAATTGGTGTAAATACTAGCTTTAATGTTTGTAACCTGGGACCCTTGAGTTAATTCTTTTTCTTGTTATAGCCCACCACACCTTTGCTCTGTAGGAATGCAACTTTATCTAATGCTTTTTGGAGGCTGGCGCCTGACTTTAGAATAATCACCTTTAGAGGAAAAGGCCTCCGGGCCAGAAGATGATGCAAATCACCTAAACTTTTGCATATGATAAGTTTGCAGGAAGAAAGCCTGGCTTACTGCATGACTCTACCCCTTCCCCCATTATCCTCTATGCATAACTTAAGGTATAAAAACTACTTTGCAAAATAAAGTGCGGGCCTTGTTCACCGAAACTTGGTCTCACCATGTCGTTCTTTCTCTTACCTTCCTGGCTGAATTATTCAGCCTCTTTTCTCCACTGAATTTCCTCACTGAGCTATCTTCATTCTATTACTCTTTATATCCTTAATTAACGTTTAATTAAGCAATTGTTTCCTGATCCTCGCCGATGCCGTCCCCACTTCGAATTCCCTGGATCCACCGGGGCTGGACCCCGGCACTCATTAAACTCAAAAGTTTTTGCACAGCAAACTAAACCATAAACAAAAGACAACCCACAGAATGGGAGATGTTAAAAGATCAATCTCCAGATTTTTCAAGAGCTCATGCATCTCAATATTAAAAAAAAAAGAAAGAAAACCACCCAATCAAAACACAGGCAGGAGACCTAAAAAGACTTTTCTCCAAAGATGACATACAGATGTCTACTAAGAGGTACATGAAAAGATGCTTAATATCACTAATTATTAGAGAAATGCAACCAAAACTACAATGAGGGCTTCCCTTGTGGCTCAGCGGAGAATTATCTGCCTGCCAATGCAAGAGATACCAGTTTGATTCCTGGTCCGAGAAGATTCCCATATGCCTTGGAGTAACTAAGCCCGTGCTTCACAATACTGAGCCTGTGCTCTAGAGCCTGAAAATCACGACTACTGAGCCCACGAGACTCAACGACTGAAGCCCGAGTGCCCTATGGCCTGTGCTCTGCAACAAGAGAAGCCTGCACACCAGGATGAACAAGCAGCCCTGGCTTGCCGAAACTAGAGAAAAGCCAATCCGGTAAAGAAGATCCGGGACGGTCAAAAAATAAATAACACGAAAAAATAAAGTTCTTTAAAAAAAAACCTACAATGCGATATCACCCCACACCAATTAGAATGGTGATCATCAAAAATTCCAAAAAAGATAAGGATTTCCGTAGAGGTTCAGTGGTTAAGACTCCAGGTTTCCAAGGCAAGTAGCATGGGTTAGATCCCTGGTTGGTCAGGGAACTAAGATCCCACATGACATGCAGCTCAGACAAGAAAATACATTTAAAAAAAAAACAAAACCTACAAATTTTTTTTTTTACTGACTGAGGCTTCCTGATGCCTCAGTCAGTAAAGAATCTGCCTGCAATGCAGGAGAGCTGAGTTCCATCCCTGGGTCAGGCAGATGCCCTGGAGAAGGAAATGGCAACCCACTCCAGTATTCTTGTCTGGGAAACCCCATAGACAGAAGAACCTGGCGGGCTACAGGCCATGGGGTTGCAAGAGGCGGACAAGACTTAGCCATGAAGCCACTCATATACTTTCCTTAAACAGAAGTTACAATAAAATGTTTTTTTAAAAAACTACAAAGAATAAACGCTGAGGGTGAGAAGAAAACGGAAACCTCCTACATGGTTGGTGGGAATATAAACTGGTGGAGCCACTATGGAGCACAGTATAGAGGGTCCTCAGAAAACTAAAAAAGAATTACCATCATTCTGCAATCCCACTACTTGGCATCTACCTGGAAAAACACCCAGTTCAAAAAGATACAAGCTGTTTTCTATGTCTGCATCTCCACTGCTGCCCTGCAATCGGTTTATCAGTACCATCTTTCTAGATTCCATATACATGTGGTTAAGATTTGTTTTTCTCTCTGACTTAAATCACTCTAGCTAAATCATGTTGATGTATGGCAGAAATCAAACCAATATTGTAAAGCAATTATCTTTCAATTAAAAATAAAATTATTAATTTAAAAATATAAGAGGAAAAAAATGCAAACCAAAAAAAAGGTACAAGCTGAGGGCTTCCCTGGTGATTCAGTGATAGAGAATCTGCCTGCCAAGGCAGGAGACAAGAACCAAGGCAGGATCAATCCCTGGTCTGGGAATATCCCACATGCTGCGGAGCAACTAAGCCTGTGCACCACAACTACTGAGCCTGTGCTCTAGAGCTCGTGACCCACAGCGGCTGATCTCAGCAATGGGAGGAACCACTGCAGTGGGAAGCCAGTGCACCGCAACTAGGGAGTAGCCCCCGCTCACCACGACTAGACAAAGGCCTGTGCAGCAATGAAGACCCAGCACAGACAAAAGAGTGAGTGAGTGAGTGAAAGTCTCTCAGTCACTTCTGACTCCTCGCGACCCCATGGACTACCCATGGAATTCTCCAGGCCAGAATACTGCAGTGGCTAGCCTTTCCGTTCTCCAGGGGACCTTTCCAACCCAGGGATAGAACCCAGGTCCCCCATATTGCAGGCTGATTCTTTACCAGCTGAGCCACAAGGGAAGCCCCAAAATACTGGAGTGGGTAACCTTTCCTTTCTCCAGTGGATCTTCCTAACCTGGGAATCGAACCAGGGTCTCCTGCATAAAGGCGGATTCTTTAACATCTGAGCTATCAGGAAAGCCCCTGACACAGCCAAAAATAAATACATAAAAAACTAAATATGTTAAAAACAAAAAAAAAAGAGTTCTCTGAAATTGTTAAAAAAAAAGAAAAAAGATACAAGTGGGACTTCCCTGGAAGTCCAGTGACTAAGACTCAGAGCTTTCAGTGCAGGGGGCTCGCGTTCTATCCCTGGTCAGGGAACTAAGATCCCATATACTGCGAGTGCAGCCAAAAACAAATAAATAAACACACGCACCCCAATGTTCACTGCAGCCCTGTTTACAATAGCCCAGACACGGAAGCAACGCAAATGTCCACCGACAGATGAATAAACAAGATGTGGTGTACGTACACACACACACACACACACACACACACACTGGAGCATCACCCAGCCATTAAAAAGAATGCAATAATGTCACTTGCAGCAACATGGGTGGACCTGGATATCATCATGCTAAGTGAAGTGAACCAGACAGAAAAAGGCAAACACTAAAAGCACAAGCAACAAAAAAAGCACTTCATTAAAATTTTTAAACACTGTGTGTCAAAGGACACTGTGGAAAATGTGAAAAAACAATCCACACAATATAGGAGAAAATATCTGTATCATATAGGTGATACATATTTTTTAGATTCCCCATATGATATGCCTTATATGGGAAAATCTAAAAAAAAAAGATACAAATGAACTTATTTACAAAACAGAAACAGACTCAGGCTTAGAAAATAAACTTTGAGTTAGGAAAGGGGAAAAGTGGAGGGGAGTGATACACTGGGAGTTTGGGACTGAGATCTACACACTATTACATGTATTTATTATTTTGTATTTTGTATGGCATGTGTGCGTGCTCAGTTGCTTCAGTCGTGTCCAACTCTTTGCGACCCTATGGACAAGAGCCCAACAGGCTCCTCTGTCCAAGGGAATTCTCCAGGCAAGAATACTGGAGCGGGTGGCCATGCCCTCCTCCAGAGATCTTTCCCACCCAGGGATCAAACCCACACCCCCTGCGATTCCTGCACTGCAGGTGGATTCTTACCTACTGAGCCACCTGGGAAGCCCCATTTTGTATTGGGGTATAGCCAATTAACAAACAATGTTGTGACAGTTTCAGGTGAACAGCAAAGGGACTCAGCCATCCATATACATATATCCATTCTCCCCCAAACTCCCCTCCCATTCAGGATGCCACATAACCTTGAGCACAGTTCTATGTGCTACAGGAATGTGTCCTGCTAGATTTTAAATGGATAACCAACAAGCACCTACTGTATAGCACATGGAACTCTGCTCAATATTCTCTAATAACCAAGATGTAGAATTTCAAAAAACAGTGGACACGTGCTGCTGCTGCTAAGTCGCTTCAGTCGTGTCCGACTCTGTGTGACCTCATAGACGGCAGCCCTCCAGGCTCCCCCGTCCCTGGGATTCTCCAGGCAAGAACACTGGAGTGGGTTGCCATCCTTCTCCAACGCATGAAAGTGAAAAGTGAAAGTGAAGCCGGTCAGTCGTGTCTGACTCTTCGCGACCCCACGGACTGCAGCCCACCAGGCTCCTCCGTCCATGGGATTTTCCGCCTGAGGTGCACATATACCTGAATCACTTTACTGCAGACCAGGAACTAACACAACGTTGTTATTCAACTAATACTCCAATATAAAATAAAAATCAGGGACCTCCCTGGTGATCCAGTGGCTAAGACTCCCCACCAACCCGCACTGAAAGGGGCCCAGGTTCAATCCCTGGTCAAGGAATTAGATCCCCCAAATCACAACTAAAAGACCCTGCATGCCTGCAACTAGGACCTGGAGCAGCTAAACAAATAAAAATAAAATTCAAAAAAATTTTTAAATAAAGCGAGTGGAAATAATATTACAGTGAAAACCTGAACTACAGTTGGTACACACGCCCCAAATGGCACCCCGTCTCCCAACCCCTCGCGGGGCCCCCTCCGCGTCCTCACCCACGTCCATCCATTCAGGCGGGAGCAGCCGACACTTCTGTCTCTGCTTCAGGTTGACTGCCAGCCACAGAGGTACCTGCACCGGTAGGCCGGGGTTGAAAGGCCCCAGGTCGCCCTGCAAACACGCACACCCCGTCACTCACAAGTGCAGGGCTTGGACCTCCGCAGTCCGCGAGCTGACGCCCTGCGCGGTCTCGACCGGCCCCGCGCCCCGCCACCACCCTGCACCGGTTCCCCAGCCCCGCCCGACTACATCTGCGGGCCTGGGCCCCGACAACCCAGCCCGCCGGGAGCGGGAGCCCACCAGACCGAGCCGGGGGCCCGGCGGTTCTCACCCCGATGAGGTAGATCTTGTCCAGGCTGAAGTTCGGGATGATGGTGACCAGCTCCTTCTCGGCCAGAAACTCCACCTCCGCTGCATCCATGGCGTCGCCACCGGCCGACCCAGGGCTCGCCGCCGCCGCCTCAGGTCCCTCAGTTTCCGAGAAAACACCACTGCGTCTGCCGCTTTCCCGCCACCGCGCAGAGCCCGCCCCCTGACCGGAAGGAGCCCTGGCCGGCCTATAGGAAGACGGCGCTTTACGTGGGGCGGTGGAAGGCGGGGAGAATGACTGTTACGAGCCCGCGGATTGGCCATCTTGAACGTGACTGCGGAGCGGGTCCTGCCCCCTCGAGGCAGGCCCCGCCCGTCCCCGTGTCCCGGTCTCGTCCCTCCCGTGCGCCGCTAACTTGGAGCCGCCGGCTCACCTGCACCTAGGACCGCCCTCGGTGGCCCTTCACGAGCCCCGGGCGCCTGCCTTCCCACACCGCGAGTCAAACTGGGGCTGGGTGGGCTTCGGGGCCGGGAGTTGTTCATTCGCTCAGTCGTGTCCGACTCTTTGCAACCCCTTGGACTGCAGCGCGCCAGGCCTCCCTGTCCATCACCATCTCCCCCAGCTTGCTCAAACCCATGTCCATCGAGTCGGTGATGCCACCCAATCATCTCATCCTCTGTCGCCCCCTTCGGAGCCAGGAGTTAAAGCATGTAATTGGTAACGGTGTAACCTGGCTACACAAACGCGGTGCCCCCACCGACCCACCCAAGCAGAGTGAGGGAAGGCGTTGTTTCCTTTAAGTTCACAATCTTCTGGCCAATGCAGATTCCTTCATCGCACCCACATATTCCCATTCAGAAACTGCTGGAGAAAAGGCTCACAACCTGCACTTTTACAGGCTCCGCAGGTGAAAACCTGTGAAGGGGCGAGTTTGCAAATACGGATCAGTGAGTCCGGCTATTAACTGTTGGTCCGTCCGGGTGCCCTCTATAGAGTGGGTTCACGTGAACCATTGCAGCAGTGGTTCTCAGGCCCTCCTCTGGCAGCATCCCTTCCCTATCCTCCCTCACCCTTCCCCCAGAGATGCCCCGTGTTGACGTGCACGCTCCCGCAGACTTCTGATTCAGTGGTCTGGGTGAGGATAGAGGACTGACCTCTAACCAGGGTCAGGGGGATTCCAGTGGCGTGATGATAAGCCAGCAGAGCTTCCACCTGAGGTGAAGCAGCTAGAGGAGGACTGGGGTGGGGGGGAAGGTGATGCTGAATTTGACAGCATTAGCTTTAGGCTCCAAGAAAAAGCATATGTGACAGGAGTATTTCAGGGTTCTAGATCCCTTCAGGAAAGCTCCCTCACCCCACAAAACCACACACTTTCCTGTCTAACAATCCAGAAAACTGCCCCATGCCAGGTTGTTGGGAAGATGAAATAAAGCCATCATCCAGTTCTGCCCATTCACACGGCCTGGAAAGCGGTTTGTTGTTTATCTGCGTTGGAAATGATCATGAGGAGCCTGGAGATTTCCTTCATTGTGTCATTTACGAAGACAAATACTTTCCAAGAAAATAAAAGATCCCTCGGGAATGCTGTCTAACCGAGAGCAAGTGACCACTCTGAACCTCTGTATTTTCATCTGCAAGAGAGGTAGGAAGGGAAGGAGTCCCCAGGGTATTTGGGGAAGAGGGGGGTGGCAGGCCACCTGGCCCCTCCTAAAATAAAAGCTCCCTCAGGCATCTGCAGAGAGTGTGTGCCAACTTGTCTGGGTTTTGATTGATGGGGCAATGTTTCCTTGACTGGCAAATATTTGTGTTTCAAAGTTGGAGAGGCTTCCCTCCCTGATTTCCGCAGACTGTAAAAGCACAAAGGAAAAGAGCTGGTGGGAGAGCCGAGGTTCAGAGAGGCCCTGGTGGGATCGTGAGTGCTAGCAGAGCCCAGTGTCCTGGCGTCCTTTCTGGGAACGTGGGGACTTGCTGCTGCTTACGTCACAGGGCTGTAGGCAGAACGAGACAAAGGGGGTGCGGCCTTCCACACTACAAAACGGTGGCATCTTGGAGCCTCAAACTGGAGTAGACACCAAGGTCCTTCAGTTCAGTTCAGTTACTCAGTTGTGTCCGACTCTTTGTGACCCCATGGACTGCAGCACGCCAGGCCTCCCTGTCCATCGCCAACTCCCAGAGCTTACTCAAACTCATGTCCATTGAGTCAGTGATGCCATCCAACCATTTCATCCTCTGTCGTCCCCTTCTCCTCCCGCCTTCAATCTGTCCCAGCATCAGGGTCTTTTCAAATGAGTCGCATCTGGTGGCCAAAGTATTGGACATGTATTGGACAAATATTGGGCAAACAAGTATTGAACAAGGTATTGGCCAAGGTCCTTAGGGGGACCTTGTTAAAGCACCATGATTCACAACAGCCAAAAGGTGGAAACCACCCAGATGTCCACTGCTCTCCTGTGGTCCCCGGGGAATGGCGGGGAAGCAGCGACTTGTTGCGGGTGGCGTCTCCCAGCTAGGGAGGTGGCTAGAATTAGTCATGGAAGCAGAAGGGACATGCAGAGCAGAAAAACACCTCCTCCTGAAACTCTCTTCCCTCATTGCAGCTGAAAGGGGCCCTTGGGATGGTACCCTCCAAGGACAAAGACTGCTTCACTACCTGGGCCCCTCTAAGGTCTCAAGGCAGGGGTGATAGCATGACCCCTGCAGGCCTGGCTCTCCTGCTGTTTCTGGCCACTGGCGAATTTTACTGGTGGGGCCCAGCCGCTCCAACTGGTACCTCTTCCCACCTTCACCTCCTAGAGCCCTCGGGAGGCTGGGAGCGAACGACTGATGTAGGCGAAGTTCTCAGATGCGTCTGGCCCAGCTGTGTAGACAGCCGTGGTTCCCGCACCTGGCGGCAGGGCTGGCTCTGCTCACGACAGCCCTCAAGGTGTCCTTCTCCCTGCTGAGTGCTGGTGAATGAAGCAGGAAAGACAGACAGCTCCCGTCATCCAGGGCCGCTGTGTAAGCTGCTCCCCAGAACCTGACCAGATCCTGAGCAGGCCGGGTGAGAGATGCAGGTCGGGGAGTGACGTGAATGGATGAGCAGTTTACAGAAAAGAGAGCTCTGGGGGGCGGAGTGGGGATGGGACCCAGTCCAGCAGCAGGAGAATCACCTGAAGGCTGGGACCGGATGTCTAGCTGAGCACTAGCGGTGGCACCTAGGGCAACAGCCAGGGGACCAAGAGGAGGGACGGTCTGAAACCAGAGCCCGAGGACTGCCTGCAGGGTCCCGGCAAGCCTGGCCCGGGAAGCCTCCGGACCCCACCCAGTGGCCACAGGTCTTTCCCAGCCGCCTGTGGCTCCGCACAGCCCGGCAGCGTCCCCCTAATCGCTGCCGCTGGGCCTTCGAGTCCCTCCCTGCTGTTTGCAGGCCACCAGAGTCTGGCAGGGGAGCCAGCCCGTGAGCCGCAGGGCGCACATCACGGCTGAGCCGGGTGGGAGCTCTCAAATGCCTCCGACACAGTGCCAATACACTCTTGTGTCTTTTTGCCATCTGCTGCTGTCATTAAAAAATTACATTTCCATCTGTTTTCACACTTTTCTCCCCTCCCAGCCTCCCCTCCCGGAGGCATACAGCATGAATCCCACGTCGAGGACGCGATCACTGCCTCGCCTCTTGGAGCCTAGGAACATTGCTGGGACACACGGGGTTAGGGGTAATGGGCTTCATGGGCGACCAGAGCTGTTCATTCCTCCTAAGTCGACACTGACCGTGACCTCTGCCCTCCACACACCAACCCCTCCACACACACTTTGCGGGAAGCCACTTACAAAGCTTTTTTTGGTTGCTGGTTTTAATTAGTATGTGTGGCTTTAGCATTAAAAATAAATGGAAAATAAACTGCAAGCATTAGTAACCATTTCCCCTGGGAATGTATTTAAGGAAGAACAGACTCAAGAAATAAGAATCAGGGAGCCATGTCTTGGGCTCAGAAAAAAATTGTCATTCTAGACCAACCCCAAAGATGTAACCCCCCTCCCTGACTGATACAGCATGCCTGACCTTTCATGAAGGGTCAAGTCCACGGAAAACCCAACCCCCTCACAAGTTTGTGACCACAGACTTCGCCTGGTGGATCTCCTCAAACACAGCTTTGCAAACATCAGCATAATCGGTAACACTCTAGGTTCTGTACGTATGGTCATCTGTTTCATCTTCCCAACAACCTGGTTACTACCTTCTTTTGAAGATGGAGGAAGCTGAAGCTCAGAGTTGATCAATTAATAATTTATTTTTTTTAAACTTTTGGCTGTGCCCCACAGCACGTGGGACCTAGTTCCCCAACCAGGAGTCGAACCCACCTCCCCTGCATTGGAAGGGGGAGTCGTAACCATTGGACTGCCAGGGAAGTCCGATGCTGAGGCTCAGAGAGGCAAAGTAACTCGCTCCAGGTTGCCCATCTGACAAAGGAAGCATGGGGGTGGACGCGGCAGGCTGGGCCCTAGGCTCCGAGGAAGGCTTCAGTTTATTCACAAGGCCCTCCTGGGATGCTCCAGGAAGGCGGGAGATCTCCAGGGCCAGTTCAGGTTAAGGAGCAAGTTTCTACTGCTGGCCCCTTGGGGCTCAGACCACCCCCACCCCACCCCGCTCCCCACCAACCTGGGGCTCCCAGGGAAGCCTGGCTCCTCACAGTACCAGCACTGCCCCCAGGGAGCTCGTTAGAGACACAACAGTAGGCCCACCCCAGACCTCCCCTAACAAAGGGCATCTGCCTTTGAACCGGCTCCCTGCCGACAGCACCGGCACAAAGCACCAGGTTGTCTGAATCCCCTCACCAGCACCAGGAGGAGGAACAAAGGAGGTGGGGCATGTATCTGCTAACTCCCATCCCTAGTGGGTGAGGGGTACCGCCAGGCGGCCTGGAGAGCCCCCAAACCAGCGGCTCCTGCAGCAGAGGAAGCCCTTGGGTGCTGGAGGGGAACCCTGCCCTCGTGCACACACACGGGGCTCTGTCACGCCCAGGGACGGGGTCCCAGGTGCCCGCTTCCACCACCTGCCCCACACTCACCCCTCCAGACTCCTCAGGTCCCCGCTGCGTTGTGCCCATTCCCCAGACGAGCAAACGGAGGCCCAGGGAGGTGTGTGCCCTGTGTGATCATGGCCCCCATTTACTGACTGTCTGCTCCATGCCAGGTACTATGTGGTTGTTGCACGGAGATCGTTTTCCTTAACGCACGTAGGCTTGCCACGTGGGAGGTCCTGCTCTCCTCACTTCACAGGTGAAGACAAGATTCAGAGGGGCTGAACAGCTTTCCAAGGTCACACTGCACAGCCCAGGGTCTGGCCAACACCCTTGCTGGCATCCATTCCCCCTATTCTTTCTCACGCTCCTAAGAAGGAATGCTGGGGGGCTGCAGTGGGGTGCCCTGCCCCCTGCCATCACACCCCCCGCCTCGCCCCTTCCTCACGAAGAGACAGAGCTAGCTTGAAGGCAGAGCCTCAGGAGCAGTGAGCATTGCACAGGGTTTCTTCTGACTTGGGGGGCAGGTGTCACCAGGAAGGGTCCCCCTCACTCAGCTGGGGTGCATGCTCCATGCTGGCTCTAAAAGGAATGAGCCCTTCACATTCAAGAGGCCCAGAGCCCAGGACTGGTGTGGGTGCCTTGGACTGCAAGACCTTTCTGCAGGAGACCAAGGGGACTCACCTGGCCCTGCAAGAAAGCCAAACCGGCCCCCAGGGCTGCAAAGCCTCTGGCCAGCCTCCACCTGCTCTCCAGCTCACAGTCCTCTTGCTGTTGCCATGGGCACTAAAAGCCTGGGGTGAAGTGTCCATTAGCCACCACAGGTTACTCAGTGGGCTGGAGGCCTCTGAGCAGTACCCAGGAGATGGGGGGTGGGCTCTCCTGGCCTGCACACACAGCCAGCTCTCAGGACGAGCACCCAGCCCTGAGACCAGCATCCCCTGGGTCCCAGAGGGAAGGGACTGGGGCAAAGTGTCCACGTCACCTCCAGGGGGATATAAGGGGCGCCGAGTATCCAGGGAGAAAGGGACAAACAAGAAATATTGCTGAGTGGCAGCTTCATGTAGATGGTAAGAATGTGGGGTCTGGGTTCAAGTTCTCACTCTCTGACGACCTTGGGCTCTAAGTTTCTCAGATGCCCCGTCTGTAAAATGGGGGTAATCACAGCGTCTACACCAGAAAACTAGACGGTTATTCCCAGCCCATCACTCCCTCCCTTTATAGACATGTCTGTCCCTTCCCGTGCCATGTGACTGCCCAGCTCAGCCAAGTGGGGTGTGTCTGTGTGGCTTGCCTGCTTCACATGTGGAAGCTGAGAACGCTCCTGCGGGCCTGGCTTGTGCTCTGAGCGTCTGCAGTGAGAACGCACTCTGGGCGCTACTGGCCACAGTATGAGGAGGGCCAATTGAGGGGCCAAGACCACCCGAAAGCCCATAACCAGCTAGACCAGCCCCTCCATGATAAGCGATTCTCTTAAACTTACCTCTGTACTGAATGTGCTCCATCTCCTCTGCCCGCACAAGGAGCAGAGTCCGCAGCTCGTTACACGGGATCTTTATTTACAATGCAAAAAAGAACTTATAAATCACTTTCTGGACAGTTTCGATGCCTTTAAGACAACGTGTAAAAAAGGAGCCAGTCCTGTGCAAGAAGTCCTTATGTGTGTGTGCACCTCCAGGGCGCCTGTCTGCATGGCCCTGGGCGCTGGGAGTCCACCTGGCCAGAAGGGAGCCTCTCCTGGACGGCGTCTGTCACCATGCCCGGGGTTGGCGAGAACGTGGAGGCATCGGAGGTCTGGTCCACCCCACGGGGCCTGAGAAGTGTCGCTCTGGAAGCGGGCGGGGCTGACTGCTCGCTCCTCTCCCCACGCCTCTGGTCCAGCGCTGGAACCGCTGCGTCCTCCCAGCCAGCGTCCTCAGCAGAGTGTCCCAGGGTCCCGGACACGCGGAGAGGGGGACGGCCAGAGCAGGAGCCGGGGCAGGCACACCCCTGACCTGCGTCGCCGCCTCAGGCCTCAGGGTCAAGGTCTCCATCCTCCGTGCATGACCCAGACTCGTCCAGCCAGACTAGGAGACAGAGGTGGGGTCCACATCCGGATGGGCCCCCCACACCAGGCCCCTTTCCCCAGAAGCTCCAGGGCCGGCGCCTCAGGCCACATTGCTTCATCGTATCCCTCCAAGCTCTGCGCACGCAGGGCGGTGGTGTCAGCCAATTCAGAGAGGGAACCCAGTGACGTGGGTCTCACGGGCTCTCCCCCTCTCCTCTGGCCACCCCAAGCCCCGAGCTGCCCCAGATCTCAGGCTGAGGCCCCTGGGATTGAACCTCCCCCACCACATACACCCCATGGCTCAGCTGCTTCAGACCGCCTGCCTGGAGATGCCTGCATGCCTGAGGCTTGGCAGGAGGTCAACACACCCACCCTCCAGTTCCAGGTGGGAAAGTGAGGCCCCGAGAGGGGACATGCCCCCCTAGTCAGCAGGGTGGTCAGGGCAGGGCGGGGTTCTCGCCCATCTCTCACTGTGGGGGAAGCCCCAGGGATCTTTCAGTGCCGGGAGCCCGCAGCCCCGTTGGATGTGCCGCCCAGGCCTGCCAGGCTGTCCCCCTGCCCTAAACGTGTCACTGGTAAGGAGACTGGCCACACAGGCACTGTGCGGGCTGTGGGCTCGGGCCCCTGACCTTCCTCGTCACCAACTCTCACAGCCTCTGAGGCATGACCACTCTCTGTGATACGGGGGAGCTGGGGCCTCGTCCCCACATGCAGGGTTCTGTGACTCCAAGGGCTCTGCCCTTCCTCCTCCAGCTCCCTCTCTAAATGGGGAAAGGCAGAGGCCAGGCCTCACTTCTGCCACCAGACAGGATGTGAGGGGGCCTCTTGTGCAGTCCCTCTGCACTGGGACCCCGTGGGCACTCAGGGCTCCAGGCCTGCACCCCACAAACCTTGAGGAGGAACTGTGAGTCTCCCCTGTGCTCACACCAGCCCTGGGAGCAGGGAAGGCGGTTATGATCCCATCTTACAGATGAGGCCACTGAGGCTCCGAGAGGGAAGGGGGTGTCACGGCAGGGCCTGGGCCTCAGTTACCCATGGAAAGCTCTCTGATTAGACACAGAGGCAGAAACCCAGCTCTTCTCTCACCTTGCTGTGTGCCCTTGAGGGAGTCACTGTCCCTCTGTGGACCTCAGTTTTCCCAACTATAAATTAGAGATAAGGGCGGTATTCACAGCTCAGAGGGTTGGAGTGAGAATTCACTTAAGATTTGTGAAAAGCATTTAGCCCAGTGCCAGGCACCTGGGTAGGTGACACAGGACTGTGACCCATGGCTGTCATTACTGTGCCTGACCCAGTGCTAGTACCAGTGTGGGGTCTGGCCCCAGCCTGATGGGCTCTCCAGGTCATTCCCCCCGGCGGGCAAGCTGACACCCAGACTGAGAACTTGTGGAGAAGTCTACCTGAGTGCGCTCCCACCTCTTTCATGAGCCCCTCCTCAGCCTCTGTGGGCCTGTGTCCCCCAGATGAGCCAGGCACTAGCTGTAGCCCACGATGGTAGCCCCCGAGAGGGCGTCAAGTCAGGGCGTGCAGAGAACAAGCTCCAGATCTCACGGCCTGGATCTAAGTCCCAACTCTGACGTATCAGCTGTACAAGTGTTTCAACCTCTCGGAACCTCAGTTTACCCACCTGTAGAATGGGGATGATGAGAACTGGACCTGACTCAGAGTTACTATGAGGCCTCAAGGAAAAACCACCACCATCATCACTTACGATGACTGTTCACAACAGCAGCCTCTGCACCAAGCAGCAGGCCTGACTCAATAAACCTGTTCATGAATAAACGCCCCCCCCTCGCCCCCGCCAGCTCCAGTGGTATTCACAGAGGGACTGGGGGTTGCGGGGCGGGGGGCAGTAGTTTGGGTCCCTCCCTCTCACCATCTCTCTGGGAACCACCCCATCCCCTCTCTGCTCCTTGCAGTGAGCTGTGTCTGGAAGGCCCAGAGATCAGCCCCAGCCTGGGTGGGAGGGGGAAGTTTCCAAGCCTGTCCTGTCCACTGAACCGCAAGACAGAGCCCCAGTTCCTCAGCTACAGGGGAAGGCACCTCTGTCTACCACCTTGGCAGGCCCACGCGGCCCCATCCATGACTCACCCAGCTGCCGGAAGAGGCTATGGAGCTAATTATTCCATACACCATAACTTGCTGAGGCTGGTGCCAGGGACACGGGCCCAAGGTGGAGTGTGTGCAGATCCACGTGTAAATTTTTAATAAAGCGCAGGAGCAGACACCCACCCCAGCCCCCCAGCCTGACAGCAGCACCTCACCTGCCCTCCGGGTGTCCCTGGGCAGGGCCACGCCTGTGGGGGTCGGCGGCGTGATGATGATGTTGGGGACGTCCAGGTGCTTGTCGCTCAGCACGGGGGCCTCGTCGTGGCTGCCACTGCTGCTTACACACATCTTTAAGCCTGAGGGCAGGCCATGGGACACACACGCACACACACGACAGAGAGACAGACGTCAGTGGCCGCTGGGGGCTGCCCGCCGCCCTCCTCCGTTGCCATGGGTCCCCATGGTGCAGGGCCCAGGGGACTGCTCTGCATGCCCACGTCAGGACCCGTCTGAGCTGGCGCGACTTGGCCAGGGTACGAGTTTTCTCTGCTTTGGTCACTCATGTTAACATTGGGGGCTGTGACACACAGTAGGTACTCAAAACACAACCCCGAGTGGAGGAAAGCCACAGGCTTAGCTGGAAGCCACGCCTGCATGAGGCAGTGCCACGCATGGAGTTACGTCCCCCACAAATTATCTTCTGAGAGTCTGTGACATCAGTGCTGTGTCTTCCCTAAGCATTGGACTGAATTCACTGGAGAAACTGTCTGGGCCTGGAATTGTCTTTGTGCAAACATGTTTGATTACAAATTGGGGTTCTTTAGTAAGAGGTGGGGCTATTCAGACTTTGTTTCCTTTTGTCCCTTTGGGTAAGTTACATTAGTCAAAGAATCTCTTTCTTCTAAACTGTTGTAAGCCTTGTCTTCTTTCTCCCATAAACTCAGGTAATCCGGCCCAGACTTCATGTCCAGCTGACATGAAAGTGCTCTTGCCAAATCCCAACCTCACTCTTCCCGTCTTGAGTCAAGGCCATCAGCCCTGTGCCAGTAACCAGGGCCTTAGCAGCAGTCCCCCTTACCCCCCATCTCCTCACTCTCCAACCCCCCAGCCAATTTAACCAACCACAGACATATCACTTTGCCAACAAAGTCCGCTTAGTCAAAGTTATGGTTTCTCCAGTAGTCCTGTATGGATGTGAGAGTTGGACCATAAAGAAGGCTAAGTGCAAAAGAATTGATGCTTTTGTGGTGCTGGAGAAGATTCTTGAGAGTCCCTTGGACTGCAAGAAGATCAAACCAGTCAATCCTAAAGGAAATCAACCCTGAATATTCATTGGAAGGATTGATGCTGAAGCTCCAATATTTTGGCCATCTGATGCATAGGGCTGACTCATTGGAAAAGACCCTGATGCTGGAAGAGACTGAAGGCAAAGGATAAGAGGGTGACAGAGGATGAGATGGTTGGATGGCATCACCAACTCAATAGACAAGAGTTTGAGCAAACTCTGGGAGATAGTGAAGGACAGGGAAGCCTGGCGTGCTGCAGTCCATGGCGTTGCAAAGAGTTGGACACGACTGAGCGACTGAACAACAGAAAGAGTCCATAGATCCACTTACCTCACATCTGTGACAGTCTTCCTCCCCCTCCTCATGCTCCTAGCGAGCCTCTCCACCTTCTGGCTGATCCCTCCAAACAGCAGCCCACCCTCCAAACAGCAGCTAGAAACTGCAAACCTGATCATACCCGAACACTCACTAGCTCTCAGCAATTAGCTACAAACAGCATTTCCCAAAGAGTGTTCCCTGGAACACTGCCTCCACAGACTCCCTCAGGAGGGAGGGTCCACGATCCAGTGAGTCTGGGAATCCCATCTACTCTATCCTTCTCGTGGAGATCCCATGCCTGTTGGAGCATTAAAGGCTCTGAGAAGTCCTGCACTGAGGAAGCTGCTGTCATTGTGCTTCATCCTGGGGTTCCTGAACTTAAATAACCCTGGATTCTGTTTTTGGAGGAACACCTGTTAACATCTCACAAAACCATGAGTCATGAAATACCTTCTGGGAAAGATTGATCGTAAATTAAAGTCAGCCTCCACAGTCTGCCCCAAGCTTGTTTTGAAGCCTGCCACCTGGACTTCCCTGGTAGCTCAACTCATAAGATTCCACCTGCAATGTGGGAGACCTGGGTTCGATCCCTGGGTTGGGAAGATCCCCTGGAGAAGGGAATGGCTACCCACTCCAGTACTCTGGCCTAGAGAATTCCATGGACTGTATAATCCAGTTTACTTCAGTTGCTCAGTCATGTCCGATTCTTTCTGACCCCATGGACTGCAGCACACCAGGCTTCCCTGTCCATCACCAACTCCCGGAGCTTACTCAAACTCATGTCCATCGAGTCGGTGATGCCATCCAACCATCTCATCCTCTGTCATCCCCTTCTCCCGCCTTCAATCTTTTCCAGCATCAGGGTCTTTTCCAATGAGTCAGTTCTTCGCATCAGGTGGCCAAAGTATTGGAGTTTCAGCTTCAGCATCAGTCCTTCCAATGAATATTCAGGACTGATTTCCTTTAGGATAGACTGGTTGGATCTCCTTGAAGTCCAAGGGACTCCCAAGAGTCTTCTCCAAAGCTACAATTCAAAAGCATCAATTCTTCAGCGCTCAGCTTTCTTTGTAGTCCAACTCTCACATCCATACATGACTAGTGGAGAAACAATAGCTTTGACTAGATGGACCGCTGTTGGTAAAATAATGTCTCTGTTTTTTAGTATGCTTCCTACGTTGGTCATAGCCATATAGTCCATGGGGTCGCAAGGAGCTGGACACGACTGAGAGACTTTCCCTTTCCCTGCCACCTGCCCACACCCCTTGAACTGCTCACAGTTCCCCAAACACCCTGGGCTCCCCAGCCCTTTGTGCTGTCACACGGGCTGCTCCTGCCTGGAGTGCTCTCTGTTGCTTTGGGAGAGTGGTGAGCTCCTCCTGACCCTTCAAACCCCAGCATAACAGGCTCTCCTATGGGGGAGCTGCCCCAGGTATCTGACCCCGCTCCTTCAGTCTTCCGGTGCCAATCTCGAAACGATCAGTCCCGTCTGCCTTTACCGTGAGCGTGTGAAGGACAGCCCCTACTTGCTGGCCCGTGCGTCCTTAGAACCTGGCATCCTGCCTGGGACAGAGCACACAGGGGTGCTTTCAATTTCAAATCAAAAACAACTTCAGGCACCGCTGAACTCAGTATTCAGATCTTTGTCGCCATGCCCTGCCTCTTTGTTTTTACTCCCCAAACAGCCCCAGACTGGACCACGTTAGCTCAGGTATCCGAGCCCCCAGCCAACAGCAGGAGCCGAGCAGCGGGGTGGGCTTCCCCGACCCCCACTGGGACAGTGCTCCTTAATCACCCCTGCCGGGTCAGTGTGGTGGTCCTCAACAATGTCCCTGACGGGTGGAGTCTGATTCCCCTCCTCTCCAGTGAGGGATGGACGCTAGGGTGGATTCCAATGCAGAGATGAAGACAGAAGGGATGGCGTGTGATTTCCATGGCAAGGTCATGCAGGACACTGCTCTTGCTCTCGGGGAGCCAGCTGCCACGTGTGAGGATGCTCAAGTGGCCTGAGGGGGAGCCCAGCTGGTGGGCCAATGGCACAGGAGGACGCCACCTAGGGCGTGGGTCCTTCAGCCCAGGCAAGCCTTCAGACGAGACTAGGGCTCAGCCTACAGCTTGACCGTAACCTCTGAGACCCTCTGTGACACAACCTCCCAGCTAAACTGTCCCCGAATCTCCGACCAACAGAAACTGTGAGATAACAAATCCTTAAGCCACTAGGTTCAGGGGGTCATTGTTTATGCAGCAGTAGATAACTGATACAGTAGTCAGCACAGCTTGCCTGTCCTTGAAATCCCAATCCTGTTTCCTTCCTGGAGAGTCCCTGTGGCCCCCCGCTAAATATACCAGGCAGGCTGGTTAGTTTTGTAGAAAGGGGCCACGTCCCCTCCATCAGACGACGAGCCCCTCAGGAGCACCCACCAAGGCCGCTGCCAACTTTCTTTAAAACCTTAGAGCTGTTTCTTCCTGCCATCTTATGCAGAAGCCTAGAATGTAAAACAGATACAAAGAAGCCACTTGCAGGAAGTCCTCCTGTTATCACTGCAGCAGTTGGCATTTAGGGATCATCTGCCACATGCCAGACACCTCCTCCTACGGTCTTCAAGGCCACACCGGGAGGGGTGAACTCGGATGTGAGACCGAGGACCAGAAACGGTAGGAGCTTGCACAGTGATGAACAGCTAGCGGGTGGCGGGAGCAGGATCTGAACCCAGACCTGAGTCAGTCTGATTCCAAAAGCTCCTGCTCCTTGTAACCATGATCCTGTAACAGAGCCAGGAAAACTATCTGAAAAGGACCTGACGGTAAATATGTTTTACTTTGGGGGCGACAAAGTCTCTGTTGCAACATCTCAGGTTTGCCACTGAACGCAAGTGCAGCCTCAGACAATATGTAAATGGGTGGGTGGGGCTGTGTGCCAAGACACTTATTTAGAAAAACAGGAGGGGCAGTCAGCTTTGGTCCAAGGGCTGTGGTTTGCCTCTGTCAGCTCTGTAATATCCAGGAGTTGGGAAGTTTGGATCAGGGACATGCCTGACGTCCTAATAGGCAACAACAGAAACTCAAAAGCCCGAGGCTCATTAATGCCAAAACCCAAACCCAAATCCCAAATCTGGCTACTGCTGGGAAGTGACAGGTGGTGGGCGTGAGGAAATGAACGGAATGAATGAATTCCTCGGAAGCCCTTGCCCAGTGAGCTGGGGCCAAGAGGGTGCTGGTCCCTGCTAGCTTCCTCCAGAATCATCCCCAAAGGGCGTCTCAGGGAGCATGGCCACAAAATCGAGCTCTGATTACTGTTGTCTGTAACTGAAGGGAGCCTCCCTGATCAGCCTCCAAGGCCCCTTCTTCAGTGAGTATTCCAAAGTTCTAAAAGAAAATGCTAATGGAGGAAAGCCACACTCTCCCAGGGCTCACACCTGCATTTTAACCTGTTCTGGGAGCACAGTGACAAAGCCCACATTCTTAATCAGGAAGCATCAGGTCACTCTTGGTGGGCCCTGGAGAGATGCTGGAGGCAGAGAAGAGGGAGGGGAGGAGGGGAAGGAGGAGGGAGGGGAGGAGGGGAGGGGGAGGAGGAGGGAAGGGAGGAGGGAGGGGGAGGAGGGAGGGGGAGGAGGAGGGAAGGGAGGAGGGAGGGGGAGGAGGAGGGGGAGAACGAAGAAAGAAAGGCAAAGAGGATGAGAGTGGGGAGAGGATGGAGGAGAGGGGGAGGGCGGTAGGAGAGAGAGAGGAGGAGGGAGGGGAAAGTCAGAGGAGGAGGAGGCGGGAGAGGAGGGCAAAGAGGGAGGGGGCCAGGACTCCAGCCCCTTTCAGCCCTCTGGGCCGCCCAGAGCAGGAGTGGCTGAGCTCTTGGGAGCAGCTCTGGGGAGATAAAGCCGACTTTGGGGATTAAACACAAATGCCAACCCTGCCCCAGACAAGCAGCTCATTTGTGCTAAAGCCAGAATGGTTATTTGTTAATTATGTGCCCGTCTCGGGTCATTAAGAGCCCATTTCCTGAGGGGAAGGGCCTGGCTGGGATTCCAGGGGCCCAGGCCCCCAGAGGGAAAGGCAGAGGGAATCCCAGGGCCCCAGAGCTGTCCGATATTTCGATTTGGGGGTGTGACAGGGAGCATGCGCAGGAAGCCTTCCTGGCTGGTGGCTGTCACCCACCATGACCCAACCCTGCTCTGAGGCACACGCTTTCCCAGGACATGAGTCAAGCTGGACACAGAGCAAGCCAGGTCAGACCTCCCTGGCCTCCTGGTGGCAGCTGCCTGCCTCCCGCGGGGGAAACGCTGGGGCTCTGTGAGTGAGCTCTGAAAACCAGTTCCGCCCTTGCCCCTGACCCGCTCCTAGGCAGTGGTTTTCCATCTTGGCTTCCTAAGCCACCTGGGAAGTTTAAAAAATAACCCAAGGCAGGGGGACCACCAGAACTTTCAGAAGCTCCTGTGTGAGTCTGAGAGCTGGGCAGGGCCCCCCTGAGCCAGGGTGCCTGGGAACACATGGTTTTTCTCTCCAAGTCTAGAATCCAGGGCTGGAAAATGGAACTATGCTACCCATATTGTAGGTACAGAAGGCTGAGCGTGGGGCATTTGGCTGCCCAGCACGGGAGCAGTGGCCTGGGACAAGCACTGAGGGAGGGGCACACAGCTGCCGCCTCCCCCGAAACCCTCGTTGAGCGTCCCCCAGGTTAGGCTCTGGGCCGAGTCCACATTAACCCTCACACAATCCCTCGTGGATGCCAGGGCCATGGCCATTCTCCAGCGAGAAAACCAAGGCTCGGAGAAGGCAGGCAGCATGTCTGAGGGCATGCAAACCTGAGGACCCAACTCACTCTGTCATCAGCCACTTCTCATCCTTCAGACGCCCTAAGCCAGGCCTATTCTCTGTTCAGGATACCCCAGGCACGGGGGACACAGCACTGTTCCTGGTCCCCAGGCCACCCAGAGGCCACAGAATGACCGGGCAGGATCCAAGAGCAGGTGCGGCCCCAACGCAGGGATCGTGGCTTAAGGGCGCCCTCTGCTGGTTCTTTTTTTAAATGGCGCTTGATCAGCACCCTAAAAGAAAGCTCCCAGACCCTGCCTGGGACCACATCCCTGGGACCGCACCCACGGTTCCCCAGGGCACTGTCTCACACAGTGGCCCTGCTGGACGCACAGTGCAGTTGGAAGCCAGAACGTACAGCTGGGCTTCAACCCACCTGGCAGTAGCTCCACCTGCAGAAATGGGGGTACTTCACAGTCCCCACCTCCAGGGGGCGCTGAGAGGATGACGAGCCACACGGAAGCCCCGCCCTCTAGCCAAGCGGTCCGTCGGTAAGGTACATGTGGCAGGTGAGGAAACCACAAAGCCAGCTTTGCAGTGCACACTCAATAAGCACAAGCAGTTATTAACAGCATGAGATTCTAATCTTTGCACTTATTCACTGATTCAGCCAATGCTGAGCACCCCTCGCCCCCTGAGTGCAGGCCAAGGCCCTGGTCTCGTCTCTGCAGTCACACAGCTGTTTGGAGTGACTCTGACAAGATGTTCCTGGTTCTAGCTGAACACTCAAACAAGACCCTTTTTCCTATTGGGCTGGCAGGGCCCCAGGCTGGGGAAGGAGGAGAAACCCAGTCTGACTCTAGGTCCTGACTCTATAGTTTGACTCTAGTCTGACTCTAGTTCCCACTGTGACTCCCCAAGTTTGACCTGCTCACCTGCAGAGGGAGGGGATATGTTCCTCCCCCACAGCTCAGGAATAAACCCCCCAGCTCGGTCCACAGAGCTCCTGTGCACCTACTGTGTGCTGGGCATCATTCCAGGCACTGGGGACGTGGCAGAGAACAAGAGAGTCTCAACAGATGTTTCTCTGCTCCTGTCCCCTGCCCCACTGCCTTCCTCCACCTCTTGCTCCAGCCCCTGGCAGCAAACTGGGACCCCAAAGATTTCATAGGAGGCTGGAGAAAATAACAGGGAGGGCCCTCTGATCCAGGCCATTGTCGGGAGGGCCCAGGTGGCTGGGCTGTGATGACGGTGCTCACAGGAGGCTGGGGGCTGTGTGAGCACTTTGCAGGGATTCATGATTCGGTCCTCCTGATGAAATCCACCTTCCAGATGGACACACAGAGGCATAGAGAAGTCATAGGAGACTTGATGCAGAGCCTGTCCTCCTGGAGGCTGGGAAGCAGAGTCCACCTTGGCAGAGTCTGGGTCAGTGATGGGAGGAGGAAAGAACAGATAACAGGGCGGAGGCGGCAGCAGAATTGGAAGAGACGGTGGGAATCGGAAGAGGCTTCCCCAAGGTGGCCACAGAGATGGTGGGGAGGGCTCGTGGGTCAGCGGCAGCATGCACAAAGGCCCTGGGGCCAGGCAGAGGCTGGGGCTGGCACTAATTCCTCAGACATGACCAGCGTCTGGATTTAGTGCCGATCTTTCAAAAAACAAATGGACAAATGCTTCTGAGGGTTCCAGATGCACTTAATCTTTTTTTTTTTTTTTTTTTTAATTCCAATTAAGGGGAAAGCCTTGCATTATTACAAATGAGGCCAGGGCAGGCGGGCGGGGTTTTACCTTTTCTCGGCAGCTCAGGCCCAGTGGAGACGGCAGTAGATGCTTTAAATCTCTTTTTAATTAAGGAAAAAGCCCCAGCTTGCGTCAGGGATGAGCTGCTGGAGAGAGAACTCGGGAGGAGGAGCCAGAGAGAAAGGCGCCGCAAAGTGGGGAGTGTTTGCTTCCCTGTGCTGTGCTTAGCCACTCGGTTGTGTCTCTTTGCAACCCCATGGACTGTAGCCCGCCAGGCTCCTCTGTCCATGGGGATTCTCCAGGCAAGAATACTGGAGTGAGTTGCCATTTCCTTCTCCAGGAGATCTTTCCAACCCAGGGATCGAATCTGCATTGCAGGCAGATTCTTTACCGCTGGGCCACCAGGGAAGCCTGGCCCTTGGTCTACTGGCCTCTAAGATGGACTCAAGAGTAGGCCTGCCCTCAGAGCATGACGGAGACTTAAGGTCAAAGAAAATCTGCAAAGCCCTCGATCCCTGCCGGGCCGTGGGTGGTGTGTGGTGAGCGCAGCTTGGGCTCCCCAGCCTCAGCGCTGCTGGCGCCTGGGGCCGGGTCACCCTGCGGTGGGGCCACCTGAGCACTGGCCAGGGTGGAGCAGCACCTGATCCCTAGATGCTGTAGCTCCCGAATTGCAACAACAAAGGGTGTCTCCAGACACTGCCAAGTGTCCCCCGGGGATAGGGTTGCCAGATAAGACTCAGGGCAAAACAGTTTTTCAGAGTTACGGCCCATGCTACATGAGGGATATACTTATCCTAGACAACTAGTCCTTATTTGAAATTCATCCCACTTTTTTTGTTTTTTCCTTCCTAAATCTGGCAGCTCTACCCAAGAGCTGAGAACCACGGTCAGCACCACTACTGACTGAGACAATATCTGGGCATTTCAGACAGAGTAGGCACCCGAGGGTGACTGGTTTCCTTTGTCTTGAGTGGCCCTGCTGCACATCTGTGTGGCCGGAGCCATGGGAAGCGGCTTAAGGATGTCCTGAGCCAGAGGGACTGGCCTCCCCAGTCGCCCTTGGCCAGATGTGTGGGCTGAGCAAGGCTTCTTAACCTCTCTGAGCCTGTGCTTCCTTAGCTGCAAAGATACTACATATGTGGTCGGCCCCTTGCCGGAATAAAGATTTGAACTTGTGCTCTAGATGCCAGCCTGTAACCTGCAGGACGCTCGTAAGGACACATGAGGTTAGGCGGAAGTTGTCTGGGGCAGCCTGGCCAACAGCAGTGCTTAGCGGGGCCATACTGTTACTGCTGCTATGAATAGTCATCACTGCTATTAATAGAATATTGCGGTTATTACTGTGCAATTAGGCAAGAAAATCCCAGTTAGTCTCAGAGGAAGGAGGTGACTAGTGTTACTCTGGGAAAACTGAGGAGCCCCTGGGGGAGCCTGGGTCCTGAGGACAAGGAGGTGTCCCCCAGCTGTGGGCAGCTGAGGCCTGAGATGGGTGCAGACGGGCAGCCAGACAGCAGAGCCCACAGAAGACTGGGAGGCTGCCTCCAGCGGGTGGCTGGGAGAGCACTGAGAGCAGGCTGGCTTTTACTGCATTAATCCCTTTGCACGTTTTATATTCTGTACCATGCAGGTGTTTCACATATCCAAAAAATAAAATAATTAAAAGAGAAATAAAACAATTTCTGAGGAGGGATTGATACAGATTTAGGGGGTGGAATGGGAGAAGGTGGGGGGACATTCCTGCTGCAGGAGAGGTCTGATCAAGGTGACGTGGTAAGACAGTAAAAAGACAGTGAGGGAGCTGGGGGAGGATTAGGAGTATAGGCCTGGAGAGGTAAGAAGGGGATGGGACCGCCAAGAGGAACACTCCTTTTTCCTCAAGCCACTCAGGAGCACGGCCCAGCGTGTGGTCGCAGGGGCCAGGAGTTAACCGCACAGCGTCGAGGGGATGGGGTCAAGCTGGTGTCCCTGGGTCAGGGACCCAGGCTCCTGGGGAGGACTCAGGTCTGTCCAAGTCCTGCTGCCATCTCACTCTCCCGCCACCCAGCTCCCTGTCACCTCTTCACCTGGGGACAACCATGACTACTGTCTTCTTCCAGAACAGTCTATGTATCTGTAGATCATATGCTCACAGGCATATTCCCTCACGGCAACCCACTCCAGCATTCTTGCCTGGAGAACTCCATGGACAGAAGAGCCTGGTGGCGACGGTCTATGGGGTCGCAAGAGTCGGACACGACTGGGTGACTCAGCACACAGCACAGGAGGTGGCATGGGACCCGCCGTTTCACAGCCCGTTCTCTTCACTTCAGGCTCATGTTGGGCGTGGCTCCCTCTCCACTCAGACAGAGCTGCAGCCCCTTCTTTCCAGCTGCAGAGTGCTCTCCTCACGGCTTACCTTCTGACCCACTGGGGGTGGCCCTTGGCTGGGCCATCAGGGCATGTCTAGAGGAGCAGAGGCTGGTGGTGGCCAGGGGCTGTGACAGGTGTCAGCGCCTGTCCCACAGCACCGGGTCTGAGCCTTCAGCCTGAGTACACATGCTGGGCTGTGCAGCCCCAATCCACCCTGCCGGCCAGGCTGGTCCCCAGTGGCCCAGAGCGCTGCCCACTGAGGGCTCACAGCCCAGCCCCATACAGCACCTACCCACAGCCTAAGAAAACTGTCGGGTGGGATTTGGAGGGGAGGCAAGCAAGGGAGGCACCTGCTCTTAAGCCAGCTCCCCCAGTAGATGGCCATATAAAAGGCCTGCCCCCCCTCCATCCAGGACAACTCCGCATGGTCATCTCAGCTCTTGACCTCCCACGGAACTGGCAGAGGTTCCGCTACGGATGCAGGAAAGCACAACCTGCCCTTGGCCGGCCCGGCCGCCTGCTGCCCACGGTGGGCACTGACACCACAAGCACTCCCTAGGGCACAGGTCTGTCCGGCCCCTGGGAGAGACAGAACACAGCTGTCCTTTTGTGTGCTGGACTCCTGGGCAAGTCAGTGACGGCTCCGGACACCAGGACCACTCACTGTTGCTCTGGCCATGGGGGGCCTGGCCCACGGTCATAGAGAAAACTCCAAAGACATTCGAAAGGGAAGAAAGCACATGGGATCATCTCAGTAATAACAACAGCCCCCAGTGGCCACTTATGCACACGCATGGCACCCCCACAAGCCTCCTTCCATCCTAGCCACAGCCCGCCCGGCCAGGGTCTAACTGCACCTGTCACATGTGTGTGTGCTAAGTCACTTCAGTCACGTCTGACTGTTTGCAACCCCATGGACGGTAGCCCGCCAGGCTCCTCTGTCCATGGGGATTCTCCAGGCAAGAATACTGGAGTGGGCTGCCATGCCCTCCTCCAGGGTACCTTCCCCACCCAGGGATGGAACCCGCATCCCTTATGTCTCCTGCACTGGCCAGCGCCACCTGCAGACCCTGTCCTGCTTTGTAGTTAAGAACAAAAAGCACTGATTCAGGGGATTGAAGACCCTCAGCCAGGTCATGTGAGACTCAGACCCAGTGACCCGTCTCTGAGCTTCACGCTCACCTGCCTTGGGCACCGTGAAGTCTGTGAGGCAGAAGCAGAAGGATGGGGGGAGGTGGGGAAGGATGGGTTAGAGGTGGACGTGGCCCAGGATCACGTCCATGCCCTCTGGGAGGCTTGGGAACCACAGCCCAGGATGGAGAGAGGTCAGCCTCCCAGGCCAGGCACGTGCTGGCAGCCGACAGCTGGTGAGCACTCCCTTCCCTGGGGGCAGCACGAGGCCCCTAGCCCCCAAGAGCCGCCGGCACCAGGCAGCAAGTCCAGCCCCCTCCCGCCTCCTTCAGCCCAAAAGCACTTCTGGAGCACCTCGCCCAGGCCCGGCCCAGAGGGAACTGCGGGCACAGAGGTGGGGTAGGGAGCCTCATGTCCAGGTGCCTGGTCAGGATCCCGAGGCCCTTGGGGCCCCCGCGCGGCTGCTGTGTGACCCGAGCCAGGGGGCTTTCCCACCCGAGGCCTCAGGAGCCCCACCTGTAACCAGGGCATCATGAGTGAGT
Source organism: Bos grunniens (assembly GCF_055505025.1). Lineage (NCBI taxonomy): Eukaryota > Metazoa > Chordata > Mammalia > Artiodactyla > Bovidae > Bos > Bos grunniens. Next base: position 11,840,707 of record NC_141182.1, read on the forward strand.
CTCCTCAAAGCCTCGCTGAGTGGATGACAGGAGAGGTTGGGTAGTGGGGGACAGGAGTGGACCGCTGACCTGGGCGAGGGAATGAGATGGCACAGCTGCCCTGGCCAGTCAGGGCTGGTCCTGGGAGGGTCTCTGCATCTGAATTAAATTCAAAGGAGTGCTCTTTCTACCAGCGTCGATTGTGTCCCTACTGTGTGCTGACCCACAGCCGAGAACAGGGCTCCAGGGATGAATAAGGCAGCGTGATTTCTGCCCCTGTGCAGCCCCGGGAGCAAGGAGGAGATGCAGATTAATCCTGTGTGGGCCCCAGTTAGAGACAGCGACTCTCCTCTCCCACCTGCCGTGAGTCTTGGGTTCTGCCCCCTCCTTCGGGAGGACAGCAGGTGCTGGGTTTAGCTTAAGCCTGACCAGGGGTAAATCCCTGCTCTGAGCCAAGAGGGCTGCCAGCTCGCCCCTGGGACAAGGCCGAGCCGGACTAAGGCCCATCTGCCTCCGCGTTCACAACCGGCTGCGACTGCCCACCCCTACTCTGAGCAGGCCGGGGGGGTGGGGTTCAAGCCCCCCAAGCCCCTGTCTCCTGGGCAGAGATCTGTACAGGAGGTTCCAGGAGGAGCTCTGGGTTGAAGCCTGCCTCCCTGAACCCCAGCCAAGTTCACTTGGTCCTTGTCACCTCTGGGTAGTCGGTCTACACCACAGGGCCCCCTGAATAGCAAGGGCATGGGCCTCGGACAGTGGTTCTCACCCCAGGCTGCACAGCTTCATCCAAACTGAATCCCTGGGCTTCCCTGGTAGCTCAGTGGTAAAGAATCCACCTGCCAATGCAGGGGACACAGGTTCAATCCCTGGTCCGGGAAGATCCCACATGCCTTGGGGCCACTAGGCCTGTGTGCCACAACCACTGAGCCTGTGCTCTGGAGCCCGGGGACCACAGCTGTAAGCCATGTGCTGTAACTACTGAACCCGTGTGCCCCATGCTCCGCAGCCAGAGAAGCCACTGTGATGAGAAGCCCGTGCACCGCAACTGGAGAGTAGCCCCTGCTCTCCGCAACTAGAAAAAAGCTCTTGCAGCAATCAAGACCCAGCACAGCCAAAAATAAACAAACAAAATTATTAAAGGAAAAAGAAAAAAAGAATCCCTGCCCTGATCAGCAGGCCAGGGCCACCCCCTCCTGTGAGCCTCTTGAGTGAGTCTGATGTTTCACAGAGGATGAGGACCCACTCTCGAGTGATCCCAGTGCCTCCCATGACTCTGAAGAGAAATTCTCGATGAACACCTTTGCTCTCATGGCCCTGCCTGCTCCAGGGCCTCAGCTTCTCCGCCTGGCCCCTGCCCCTACCTCCAGTTCCAACCACACTTGACAGCTCACCAAGTCTCTTCCTGTCTCTGGGGCTTTGCATCTGCTGTTCCCTCTGACCAGAATGCTGTTCCCTGCACTGTGAGGTGAACACTCTCTCCACCAACTCTGGACCCCACTGCAGGACGGCTGGAACCACATGTTCACACTGGAAGGGGGCTCTGTAGGGTGACTCTCTGCTGTGACCTGAGGCTAGTCTTGGGCCTCTAAACGCCAATCAGAAAAATGGACATTATTGTAACTGCCAGCTCCCAGCCACCCAAACCTGGGTTACTGGGAGCAGAGGTTCTGAGCCACCACAGGGAACCAGGAAGGACGCCTGGGCAGTCAGGGGTCCCAGTGGCCTGGGGGCTGCAGCTGTGTCTCATCTCCACCCTCACCATCACCACATACTCCACAAAAGAGACTGCCAAACCCAACCTACACAGCACCTGACCATACTCCTCAGGATGGTCAAGGTCACAAACAGAAGGAGCTTCTGAGAAACTGGCTCAGCCCAGAGGGGCCTAAGGACACACAATGACTAAATGTAAGGAGGGTCCCGGATCAGATCCACGGACAGACCCAGGTAGAAACTGGGAACTCAGAATAAAGTATTAGTTAAAATAATGGGTCAGTATCAGTTCACTGGCCATAAAGAACATACCACACTCATGTAAGATGCTGACTACACATAAAACTGGTCATGGAGTGTACACAACCATGTACTCTCTTCACAATTTTTCTGTTAATATAAATCTACAACTGTTCTAAAAAAGAAAGCCTATTATAACAAACGAACCAAACAACAAGCCTGGACAAAGTCTCCGTCTCCTGGCCCTTTTGCTCCAGAAGGACAGTCCCCTGGGACCAGCCCCATCTTTCAGATCCCGTCTCCATGGTGATGATGGAGTTGGCTGGGGCTGAAGCCAGCAAACTCTGGGGAGTCCCAGAGACCACACCAGGCCCCCGAGGAGACCCCAATGGGAAAGGCCACACCTGCAGGTTAACTCCCCCGACCCTACCCACCCCCCACCCCCCTCCCCGGCAAGGTCCCCACACAGCTGGAGCTTGAGCTCCTCCAGAGTGGGAAGGTGTGAAGGGCCAGGAACCCCGGGGGCACCATCTCTAGCGCTCATCTCAGATCATTCTTGACACCTGGCCCAGGAGATGCTGCCACTCATCACTCCATTTCACAGATGGGGAAACTGAGGCTTGGGCATGTGAAGTGGTTGGGGGCAGGACTGGGATTTGAACCTAATCTCTCTGACTCCAGAGTCACCTTGCCAGTGGTTCTCCACCTTGAGCATGTCCTGGCATCCCTCAGAGACAGTTCGAGAAACGCCAGAGCTCCTGACGCGGCAGGTCCAAGTGGGTCTGAGAATTCTCACCTCTGTCTGCTTCCCAGGTGATGCTGAGACTGTAGGTCAGGGATCCCCGCTGAAAACCACAGGGCCCCACCATGCTGATTCCTGGTGGTGCCCCACCCTCAAGGCTGACCAGGACAGAACTGCTCACGAATCAGGGAAACCCCTCACCACCCTCATGTGCCGTCTGCCAGGCCAAGCCCCGACGACCTGCCCTGGGCCTTGAGCCCTGGTCCCTGTGCCACAGTCTTCCCATTTGTAAAGTTAGCTATGCTGTCCAGATATAGTGAGGACAAGGTGAGTGACTGGGGGATGCCCAGGGCACACCAGCCTTTACATGAGAAGGAGCGAGGGACGTGCTCTCGGGACAGTGGACCATTCCCACAGGTCACGGCTGCTACAGCTGGGCCTTGAGCACACGGAGCCTGTTCAAAGTGTCCCCCTGCTCCTTTGGAACCAGAAACATAAGGACTCTGGCACAGCCCTCAGACGTCACACTCTTGTGATCGCCCACCTTGAGCTGCGTCTTTATCGCAATGACAAAGACAGGCAATGAGCACGTTCTAAAACTAAAACAGAACTGCCTTCTTGTACCCCATGTGGGAGGTTCAGAGGTGAAGTGACATGTGGTGGGTTTGAGGAGAGTCCCCCCCAATCCACGCCCACCCAGAACTGCAAACTCTGACCTTATTTGGAAATAAGTTCTTTGCAGACATAATTAGTGAAGGACCTTGTGATGCAATCATCCTGTATTTAAGACTTGGCTTCCCTGGTGGCTCAGAGGTAAAGCCTCTGCCTGCAATGCAGGAGACCTGGGTTTGATCCCTGGGTCAGGAAGATCCCCTGGAGAAGGAAATGGCAACCCACTCCAGTACTCTTGCCTGGAAAATTCCGTGGGCTATAGTCCATGGGGTTGCAAAGAGTTGAACATGACTGAGCGACTTCACTTTCACTTTTCACTTTAAGTCCAAAGACTGGTGTTTTCATAAGACAAAGGCAGAGGGATGTCTTTCTAAGAGAAAGGGCCCAGGGACACACAGGGGAGGAGGCTGGAGGGAGGTGGCCACAAGCCAAGGACGCCTGGAGCCCCCAGGAGCTGGAAGATACAGGAAAGACCCCACCTCTGGAGCCCCCAGAGGGAACATGGCCCACTCTGGTTTCAGACTTCAGGCCTCCAGAACTGGGAGAAAACATGAAGAGACTTCTGTGGTTTGAACCACCGCCACCCGCCCCCCACCAGCCCCCGCCGCACATCTGTGATAATCTGTTACAGTGGAAACTTAAGACACCACCTGAGTTAATGTTAAGATGAACTAAGTTTAGGATTCATGTGAAGATGTAAGAGACCACGGTCACTTTAAGTGTTGAATTAAAAGGCTTTCCTCTGAAGAGGCCATGCCAGTGGTGGCTAAAGCTAGGCCTCTGGGACAGCCCGCCTGGGTTCAAATCCCACCTGGATCCACGCTGTGTGGCCCCAGCTAAGTACATGACTTCCATGCTTCTCAGCTTTCTCATCTGGAAACTGGGGATCCCAGAAGTGCCCACTTCACAGTGGGAGGAGGGATGGATGAGCTACGGTTCCACTCAGAGTGCACAGACCAGGGCCTTGTCCAGGGCCAAACCCCCAGGAAGATGCCACCATTTACCCTTATTATTTGACTAGATCATCTTGATTTCTGGAATTTATCCCAAAGAAATTATAATTTAAAAAAAAATTCACAAAGCGGGAATTTCCCTGGTGGTCTGCACTCCTACTGTAGGGGGCCTGCGTTCAAATCCTGGTCAGGGAACTACATCGTGCAAACCGCAGCTGAAAGATCACACATGCCACAGCAAAGACCCAGGGTAGCCAAATAAACCAGTACTTAGGGCTGCTGCTGCCGCTAAGTCGCTTCAGTCGTGTCCGACTCTTAGTACTTAGGGCAGAGATGTTCAAAATGACATTATCCACAAAAGCCACATGCCGGAAACGACCCAAAGACCCATCCTCGGCAGAACTGGACAGAGGCATTCAAGCACTGTGAAAGTGACATGGCCTGGAGAAACACAGCCCTCACACTTGATGTGAAATAAAAAATAAACACGAGATGCTGGGAAGGATTGAAGGCGGGAGGAGAAGGGGACGACAGAGGATGAGATGGTTGAATGGCATCACCGACTCAATGGACATGAGTTTGAGTAAGCTCCGGGAGTTGGTAATGGACAGGGAGGCCTGGCGTGCTGCAGTCCCTGGGGTCCCAAACAGTCAGACATGACTGAGCGACTGGACTGAACTGAACTGAAACACAAGACGGTGCCCAGGCTACATATCCCAGTACCAACAACCAGCTGGACCCGCACCTGTGGGCAGCAAAGGACGCACATGGACGACCACGTGTGGATGTCAGGGGTGCGGGACCCAGCCCTCGGCAGTCTGCTGTAAGAATGAGGCTCCAACAGGGGGAGGGTCCAGGCCCCTGGACTGGTGGAGGACCTGGGTGGTCTTCATTAAGCCCAGGGAGAGGGCTTCTATGCCCTGCCCAACCCCCATCCCATGTCCTCAGTCACACCCAAGCCTGTGTGGGCCTCGTCATCTTCAGAGACCAAGGCCAGATGCGGCTGGGGGTGGGAGAGGGTGATGGGTGGGCCCCGGAGAGCCAGCAATGAAAAATGCATGAGCACCCCTCGCTCCCACACTCCTGCCAGCACTTAGCTCCTCCGGGGCTCTTCTAAAAGCTCCCGGCCCAGGAGCACTCAGGCTGCCGCCCAGGGTTCAGTCCTGCTGGTGGGGGTGGGGTGGGGGGGCGCCTCCCAGGGCTTCTCAGACCTGAGGCTGCTGGACCTCCTGCCCTGGCCGACCCCCAGCCTCGGGCAGGGAGGCAGCTGGTTCCCAGAGGCCCCTCCAGCATCTTGGTTTGTCAAAGACGGCGCAACAGCCAACCCTGCAGGCAGCCCAGCGTCCATCGGAGGGGAACAAACCAGACGTGGCCCACACACCACGGAACAGTATTCGGCCTCGAAAAGGAAGGAGGTCCCGACACACCTGCCACAACACGGACGAAGCTTCACCATCACGCTGAGACTGAAGGAAGCCAGACACAAAACGGCACAGGCCATACAATTCCGCTTCCGGGAGGCACCCCCGTGGGCGCTTTCAGAGAGACAGAAAGTAGGTGGTGGGGGTCAGGGCTCTGGAGAGAGGAAGGGAGGGTTTGTGTTTAATGCGGACAGAGTTTCAGCTGGAAAAGGAGGAGCCCTGGAGGTGACGGCGCTGACGCTTGTACAGCAACATGAATGCACTTAATGCCCCTGGGTTGTACGCTTAGAAATGGTTAACAGGGGAAACTTTATGTTATGTCTATTTTACCACAACTAACAACCAGAAAAGACAGCTTGTCTCGAACGCCTGTTCTGTGCCCAGCACGGTCTAAGGGAAGAGTGTTCTTGAGCCCCGAGGCTTCCGTCTCTGGACCCAACTCTCCTGGACGCCCGCTCAGCAAGCACCTCCCCTGACTCCTCCGTGGGGACTGCTGCTCCCCACTGGCCCGCGGTCTTGGAAGAGCTGTTCATCAAGATGGACGTACCCTGCCCCCACTGAGTGCCACATCCCAGCCTAGGGCCTGAAGCCTGACCTCCCGAGGGCTTCCTGTCACAGAGGGATGGAGTGGGAGCTGGCAGGAGGGGAGTCAGGGCTGGCGGGCATGCTGTACATGGGCAAGAAGCCGTCAGGGTGACTCCCAGATATTAGGCTGGGGAGATGATGGGAGGGAGCATTCGTCCCCCAATAATGAGCTTCCTATGGGCCCCGTTGGTCGTCTGGACGCTGAACCGAAAGGTCCAGAGCAGAAGAAAGAGGTCTGGGCTGCCTCGACCAACACGTACAATGCCCCTCGACGATTCTGCATCCTGGAACTTTCCCCCTGCTGGCCCTGCCCCTCTCCTAGCCCTCCCTGCCCAGCCCCTAGCAGGTGGGACCACCTAGCTCACCACCCGTGTCGTGGTAACAGGCCCTCAGGGTGGAGAGCAAAGCCCCCCTCCCCACCCCGCCCCGTGCATGGCCGGCACTGTCCTGCAGGGCCCCTGACCCTGCACAGCCTGGAGTGCATCCCTCTGAGGGGGGCAACCGAGTCGTGGGGGGCACTACAACGTCCCCCCATCACTCAGCTCCAGGGAAAGGCAGGCCTGGAGGAGCACTCAGAGTCAGAGCACACACTTACACGGCGCCTGCTGTGTACCGGTGCTGCCTTTACTGGAGGTGCCCCCCTCCCAGTCCAGGGCAGCACCGCTGGGGTCTCAGGGTCTGCCCTGTCTCAGGGCTCACTCCACCTCCCCCGGGGCACCCCGCTTAAGAGCTGGAGGGAGACAGCCGCCCGCTTACCTTTCAGGCAGGTCAGCTTCAGCCCCATGTCGGCACCTCTGCAGCCTGGGGAGAGAGGAGAGGCTTGTTTGTATCGGCCACGCGTGGCCAGGCCCCCACCCGGCCTGATGGGTGCACAACAGGAAGCAGTGGTGGAGAGAAACCGCGGCCGAGGTCACGGCGCCTGCTGGCTACATCTGGGCTGAATTTGCTGTGTGCTGGTGGAAAAAACTTTCAGGCATCTCAAAGGTGAACATGCTGGAGAGAGGCCCAGTGCGGCGACTGAGCTGGTGAAGGTGCAAGAGAGGTCTGGCCTGGGTGATGGGGCGGAACACGCACCACCTGCCCTGCCTTTGAGGGGCCACCGTGTGGCTGTTTTGGGGATGAGAGGGCCCCAGGTGGGGCCGCAGGGTGGCCCTGAGCCCCGTGATGGGTGTGGTGTGCCTTCTGTTCAAACGAGGCCTCCTCTCCTAAAATGCAAATTCTTTCGCGTCCTAACGGCTGAAAGGAGCCCAGTCCCCAGTCCATGGGGGTTAAAATCCCCCACCATCTCCCTGCAAGTTCTGAAGAGCTGCTGAAGAAACGGGCAGCAGCTCACGGTCTCCTGACATTTGACTCTGTTACAACCCTAGGAGGTGCTATCACTGTCCCCACTTTATGGATGAGAAAAATCAAGGCTCAGAGAGGTGGTGGTGGCTACCTGAGGCCACACAGCTTACTAGGAGTGGAGTTGGGGTTCCAACCCAGGACTGCCCTGACCCCCACGAGGGCCCCCCTACAGGGGTCTGTGAAGCTCTACAGGGTGGGTGCTCGGGGCTCTGAGAGGCTGAGGATGGGGACTCCTGCACTCGCAGGGAGACACCAGGGGCCGGGGGGTGGCCATGGGCAGCGCCCCACAGGTCTCTGCCACCCTTGCGGTGCAAGCCTGGATGGAGGGCTGGGATCTGAGATAGGCACCCTGACAATCAGGCTGACTCTGGCTTGGCCAACTGTCCATGGGCGCCCCCCACCCATCCTCCTGTCTCCTCCTCCCTCATTCCTTGGGCCCAGGCCTTCCAGCCCCCTTCCCTACTTTCCTCAATATACTTCTTACACATTTCCCATCCTGGCATCTGGTCTTGGGAGACCAGACACAGGTGGATACAAGGCCAAACGGGACCCTGCACCTGAGTAAGCGTGCAGTGGTGCCATCTGAGGCCAGGAGGCCAGAGGAAGGTTCCGGTCCCAGCCTGGGAGGCCAGGGACCATGTCCCCAAAGACAGGAGCCAGCCAAGCGGGAAACCCCAGGCTGCAGGAACAGAATGTGCAAAGGCCCAGAGGACATGCGGGGGCGTGGCCCACTGGAGGAACAGGCCACAGAAGGGCCCAGGCTGAGCCGCACTGCGGGGTCTCTGGAGGCTGGTTACATAGTGGAGGGGTTATCCTGAGCACATGTAGTAGCTTCCACATTCTAGCAGGCTGTGCAGGCCAGCCCCCCTCCAGGCCTTTCTACCAGCAGCCTTAGCACCCCCAGGAGCTCATTAACAGTACAGCCTCTCAGCCCCACCTGGGTGCACTGAGCCGGAATCGATGTTGTAACAAGGCCCCATGGGACCCAGATGCTCAGCTCTGGGCCAGAAACCGTGGAGTCTGAGCACTGGAAAAGGTGGGGCAGTCAGGGTACAGGAGAGAAGCTGCTGGAAGCTGGGGTGATGTACAGGCTGGTGAGATGGTAGGATCCCAGGAGGGGTCAGTCTGGAGGAGCGGCCAGGGCAAAGGCTTCAATTTTAGCCAGGCTGGACTTGTGGGCAGGTAGGAGATGGACCAGGGAGGGAGAGGGCAAGAGGGACAGTCAGACACGGATGGGAACAGAGTCAGGATGGCTGCGTGTAAAGGACGCGCTTCCTACTTGGAGCAGGCCTGGAGCTGCAGTTCCCAGAGCTGGGAATCAGAGCCTGGCAGGGGTCCCTCCCCAAAAGGCTCCCCATTGGCCTGGGCTGTGGTAAGAACTGGGCTTTTCCAAAGCTCTGGAGGCAGGGGCGAGATGATTCTAATAGGTGGGATGAGCTGCCAGGAGTGTGTACCCTTCCTTGGGTGAGGGGGTGCAGCGCTGGAGGAAGGGAGAGCCCCAGAGAAGGCCTGTGGGGTAGGGATGGGTGCCTCTCTTGAGCACCCACTCTGTGCCCAGCACCCTCCGGAGTGCCTCCATTCACGGTCATTTAAGCCTCACGACAGCCTGGTGACACTGGGGCCATTCCGATCCCCACTTTGCTAATGGGGAAACTGAGGCACCGGGAAGTTAGTTAACCTGCAGAAGGGTTGTATGGGGAGCAGGTGGTGGGGCAGGGATTCCAAGCCTATGCTTTCAACCCCAGAGTTCCCCTGCCATCTCTCTCGTGGGCCTCTTGCCCAGGGGTCTGCGGCCCTGAGTTAGGGCCACACCACATCACAGCCACGCAGTGAGCTCTGATCTCACAGTCCACGCTCCTCCGTTCTGTCTGGGGTACGCGCTGGCCACCGCCCACCCAACAGCTTACACGACACATCCCACCCTAGGGCCACAGGACAATGATTCACACTGAAGTCCGCACTGACGAAGTGAGAGTGGGAAGCTGCCGTAAAGTCCAACAGAGAAACAGCCGCAGAGGCGTGGAGGGTGAGGGGCGCTGCCTTGTCTGCTGCTGACACTGGGACACGGGCGTTCACAACATGCTTGTCTCTAGTTTGAAAAGTAGTAAAACGGTCAAAAGAAAGACACCTGTCCAGGAGGTGACAGCATGGAGCTGTGGTCGAGTTTTGTGATTCTGATCTCTGGGCTGCATTTTGTAAGAGGTGGGCCCTGCCCTGAGGACACGCACTGGGGTGTTTAGGGTCCTCGGCCATCATTTCTACAGCTTCACTCTCAGAGCCCGGCCAGAAATCCAAGCCAATGAAACAACTGTAGCTACATGTTCACTTCCAGGGAAGGATATACATTAGCTCCTACTGTTCTTGTAACTTTTCTGAAACTTGAAACTATTCAAGGGAAGCATTCAGCAAGGGAAAGCAGAGAGCAGTTATTTACCCTGACTCCACAGAACACCCCCCGCACCCCGCCCCGGTAGCCAGAATGCAGTGGGAGCATCACATCCAACTCCCCTACCCCGTCTCTGGTGTGGCTGGAGGGGTGGCCAGGGGCCGCAGCGCTGGCTGGGGGAAGGCGCTCTGGTTCCCTGCTCCTCCCAGAAAACTGTCCTGAATGGATAGGTTTTGTCACTAAAGCTGTCCTGTGACTTGAGAAATACCTATCTCCAAACATTCAGGGAAAAAAGGAAGGAAGTTAAGGAAGGAGGAGGAGCTGGCAGCCTGGATCCAGTGGACACCGTGGGACGGGAAGCTGTGTGAGGGTCAGGCAAACATCACGTGGTGAGGTCAGGGCTAGGTGGAATGATTCTATTTCTAGTTTCTAAAACTTCCAAACGTAGTTTTCACCAACCGACCTTTCTCATTCCCATGCACATTGCTGCAACGCGCCACAAGGGCAGTGGGCCTTGGGAGGGGCTGAGAGGAACCAGGAGTCTGTGTGGGCTGTGTGACCTTCGGCCAAGTCCTCTTCCTCTCTGAGCCTGAGATGCTGATGCTTCACCGCCCTCCTCCCCCACCCCCGCCCCTCCGGCTCCAAGTCCTCAGTTATAGAACAGGCATCCTGACCCAGCCTCCAGGACAGGGCCTGGAGCCGTCGTCACCATCGTCATCATCTGTCAATGTCACGGTGTCACCCTTCAGTAGCCTGTGGGGACACTGTGTGGGAAGAGAACCGGGGGGCGGCCTGCCATGCAGTCCCCGAGTCCGAGGTGTAGCCAGTTATAGGGGATGGAGGAGGCGCTCCCCAGGGTGGTTTATGTAGGACCGTGGACAGCGCCCCGTCCACTCCACTCCCTCTGTGATGGGGCTGCCCCCAGCAGAGATGGCAGGTGCCTTTGCAGGAGACGGTCCTGGTAGACGGGATGTTCATCTGTCCAAATGGAGCCATACAGACGCTTGACTGTGGGGAGCAGGCTATGTCCCCCTAAACTTCATCCTCACCACTGACACAGATGTCAAGCTAATGCTTTCAAGAGGCTGAGTTCATTACAAAAATTCCTAAACCTGACAACACCCAGCGAGATAACATCATCGCATCTGTGACTTACAGATGACGGAGTGGAGCTCTGGGCAGTCCAACAGCAGCTCTGGGAGGCCAGAGCTCAAAGCCAGGTCAGTTGCACCCCCGGGCTTCTGTGTCTATCATTCTACATGCTGAGGTCTATACCCGGAAGACACACATTTGTGCGATTAGAAAATAAAGGTTTAACGGGTGGGAAGAAAAGATTCCATGGGAGGGGCCCCCCTAGCTTGGCAAGAAGGTAGGCAAGCCATCAGGCCCAAGAGAACTTCACGTTTAGGTATAAATGTACTCTCTCTTTCACACATTCGCAGGAGTGTGAAAAACCACCCTTTCATATCAAATCGGGCTCTGTTTATGTTCCCTTCAAAATATCAGGCTGTTAATTATTTGCACAACAGCTTGAGTTAAAACAGGTCCTTTCTTGCACTCGGGCGTAAGAATCTCCCTACCACCAAATGGCCGAGACAGAACCCTCTCTGGTGACACGGATGGGCAGTGAGAAATAAAAACTTACTTCCTCCTGCAGGGGTCTGCCTCTCCCCTGAGCAGTGGCCAGAGAGATGGATGTCGGCCACTCTGCATGCCAAATGGCCCCTCACGGCCCCTCTGAAGCCTGGGCAGCTCCAGGACAGAGGACACCCTTGGCCAAGATGTCTGTTACTATCTTTATAGCTGCCTTGCAGATAAGAGCCCCAAACTATCAGCCCGTAGCAGGGTAGGCTCGCCAGCCCACTCCCTGCAGGTTCCTGATGCAAAGAGAACAGTAAACTAATGTGTTCTCTGCACAAAGTGTAAAGTAATAAAGATGTAGCACTGCCCGTGGAACACATCAGAACCACTTAGGGCACAAGGGATCTGCTATTAGCTTCCCTTCGGTTTCTGCTTTGGGGGATCATGGAGGTTGGGCTGTAGGAGATGAAGTAAACACCTCCTGGGATGAATCAGATCTCTGGAACTGGGAACGGTCAGAGAAATAAACTGCCAAATAAAATACAGGATGCCCAACTCCTGTACGGGACAGACTCCTACTAAACATTCTCCATCATTTTCTGCAGTTCACATGGAACAGGGCAGCCTTTATTTTTATTTGCTAACCCTAGCAACCCTACATGGAGGTGGCCACCTGGGCTTCCCAGATGAGGCCTGTGGCCCATGGAGGCCTAGAGAGGGAGTCAGTGAAAGGCAGAGTTGGGCTAACAGCCTGATCACGGTCTCTGGAGTCACCTCCCAGACGGAATCGGAAGAGCCCCGTGGAGCTCGTGACTTGACAGGGACCCAGAGCCTCACTCCCTTAACCAAGACCTCACTGGAGGATGGAGGAGAGGGCACGGGTGGAGACTCACAGCTGAAGAATGTGACAGTTTGCCTAGGTGGGTGGACCCACCAGACCAGATAGAATCAGGTTCCCCTCCCAGCTGGGGGAGCCCGGGACCAGCTCTCGGGCCAGTCCCCCTACTGCAAACACAGGGAAGACCTACTGACAGACTGGCCAAGAGGGGCTCCCAGCAGGCCTATGACACATCTTGGTTTCCTTCTTTTAAAAAAAAATGGGACTTTCCTTTTGCAACAGGATTAGAATTCCTACAATAGCAGCCAAAGGGACTGCGCTGGGAACAGATGCTACAAGCGTTAACATGCCTCCCTTTCTGGTACACAGAATGCAAACATGAGCCTCTCCTGGGCTTTAGGCCACAGACCCACAGGGGGCACTTGCCTGGCCCACAGCTGCTCGCCCACAGGAAGCGAAAGACGATGGGCTGGGGGGGAAGACAAGGTGCCCACTAAAGCCTGCACCTGCCTTGCTGTCACGGGGCAGGGTCTTGGGCTACCCAGGGTCAAGCTGTGGTCTTCCACTGACTGGCAATGTAAATGTGAGCACGATACTTGGCCCTCTGAGCCTGAGACCAAATTCAACACGTACAATTTGTGCAACTTTCCATATGTTACACGTCAGTAAAAATGTTTAAAAATAAGGGGTATTCTATTAGAAGTTAGGCTAACAGTTAACTAATCATGGGGCTAATTAGAAAACACGGCATCCTTTTTACAGCAGCCTTGAAGTTAGGAGTCGCAAACTATTAGCCCTTAGCTTTCCTGCTGGCCAGCTCACCCCATTCAGGTTTGCAGCGCAAACAGAAAACTAAACCACTGCTTTCTCTGCACCCAAATAAAAAGTAACCACAGTGTGGCACTGTCTGTGGGATACACACAATCCCCCACAAGCTCGGAGGGGAGGCTGTGGCTGCGTCGGCTGTGAGCGGGCTCCTGGGTGTACGCATTATTGTAAATCTATAACACATTATTTTCACCCAGGAGGGTCTGCCTACAGTTTGGTCCTACACTGTGAGGGTAGGGGTTCAAGGCTAGGCCTCACCACTTACCCGCCCGCCCCTGCGTGTGACCTTGGATCAGTCACTTGATCTTTATAAGCCTCTGTGTCCTCATCTGTAAAGTGGGGATAACAACAGTGTTAGGTCAGAGAAGAAAAATGGAAAACGCAGGTGATGGGTAGCAGCATGTAGGGCTCAATCAACATGAAGTAGCTCTGCTCTCTTTCCTTGGCCATTGAGCGGAAGTTCCAGAGGTGATCTCAACCCAGGGCTCAAGCCCACCCAGGGCAACCCACCTGCCAAGGGAAAGGCTTCCAGGGAGAGGAGATTAGGCTGGCGGAGCTTTCCACCTCCTTGGGGCCTGCAGAGGGATTAAGTCTTTCCATAAATACACCAACTCCCTCCCATCCAGGGTGGGGACAGGGAACCCATGGTGGGTGTGGCCTGCACAGGTAAGGGGCTGCTTTCTGGACTTGACCCAGCCTGGGACAGGGGCTGCCCCCCAGCACCCCTGGGGGCTCTGTAGGAAGCCCCCCGCCCCAGCCTGCCAATCCAGATGTGCCTCTGGGATCCTCAGTTTCCTCATCTGTAAGATGGGGTGTTTGTTCCTGCACCAATCACAGGAGGGCCCTCACCAGGCTGCCTTCCCTGCCTCTTCCTCCTCATTCTCAGCGAGGCGAAGGAGGCTCAGCCAGCACAGACTTTTCGGATTCCATCGCGGCCTAACAGCCCGGGGAGGTCTAAGAGAGGTCCCCCTCTGCCCTGACCCCGCCCACCAGGGGGGGCGCCGAGCCGGGGTGTAGGTCCACCTGAGTAAGGAGTGCCTCCCTCCAGTTCCGCTGAGCTCAGCGGGCCAGGCAAGTGGCGAGCGCGTTCATAGTGGTCGCCCTTTGCGGTTGCAAACCTGCTTTGATGCCCTGGGAGCGAAGGGGGCCCCTAAGTGAGGCGGTTCATAAATAATACATTCTGAAATACTCGATAGAGGGGAAATGGTTCCTCTCCAGGCCTCCTGCCCCCACCCCCCGGCCGGGCTCCTCTCCAGCTTTCAGGAATGGCGGTCTGGCCCATTCCCCAGGAACTCGTGACCGCGTGGGGTGGCAGGTGGAGACTGGGGGGCCGGCGGCTTCCACGGGCGGGGACACACCTCCCCACGCGCCCGGTGTAAGTTGCAACATGGCCAAAGGGGGCCCAACTTTACCCAAACCTGCGTCTCCGCAGAAAAGTCTACAAGAAGTAGGGGGGGACGCCCGAGCCCGCGAGGGTCCCCTACCGCACCCCACCCCGGGGTGGGGGCCCGTCCTCCCCAGGGACGGCCCTCCCGCGGCGGGTACTGGCGGGGCGTGAAAGCTGCTTGGCGGGGTTGCGGCTTCGGCAAAGAGCTGTGTCTTCCAGAAGGGAAGGGAGGGGTGGGGTGGGGTGGGCAGCGCCGGGCACACCGGGGCGCGCGGCGCGGGGCACTTACCACTTCCTGATGGGCTCACTGTGGGGCCCGCCCGGGCGCCCGTAGCGGCGACGGCCGGGCTCGAGGGGCCGCGGCGACGAGTCTACAAGAGAGAGCAGCGGGGGTCATGGCCCGAGCCGGGCAGTGCGCTGGGGCCCCGCTCCGCCCCGGCCGGCGTTCCCGGCACCCGCCGCCGCCGCCGCCGCCGCTGCGCGCACGCCTCCCCCGTCCCCTCCCCGGACCCCGGGGGCGGTGCCGACTGCAGCCCCGCCCCGCCCGCGGGCGCCGGATCTCACCGGCCTGGCGCTGGGGCGGAGCGGGGCCGCCCGCCGCCTCCCTGGGGAGTGAGCCGGGGGCGCGCCCAGCACCCGCGCCTCCAGCTTCGCGGGCTCACTCCGCTCTCCTTAGCTTCCTCTCGCCCGGCCGGTGGGGGAGGCTGAAGGGGGATCCCGGGGAAAGTTCGGGCCGCGGGACTCTCCACCGTGCGCCCCTCCCCGAGGCTGGGAGCCAGGCCCCCTGCGGCTGTGCATCCCCAGCCCTGGTTGGTGTAAGTGGGACCTTGGGGTTCCCCCACACCGCATGGCCGTGCTTGAGTGAGCCCCACCGCCGAGCCGCGGAGAAGGGGAACGGGGAGAAGGGAGGCTCCACCATCTCCCCGCCTGCCCCGGGTCCTGGGGACGTGCTAGCTGCGCGCCCCTCCCCCACTCCCACCCATCTAGTCGCTGGCCTCCGGGGCTTCGGATGACCCGCGTGATCAAAGGGACAGCTGCCCCGCTGTTAACGTTTGGCCCTCTGGCTCTCCACACATGCTTTTGCACCCCACGTGTGGGGCTGAGCTAGCGGTGTGGCCGGCTGGGGGTGGCAGGTTTTTTGAGGACGCCCAGCTGTTAGGAATTGCCCAGTTCCCCGCCTGTGGGTGCACGGGGCCTTGTACCCAGATGGGTTTCTCCGGAGGCCTCCCACAGAGAGGAGGCCTCCACAGGCACCTACCGTGCCAGGAGGGACAAAGCCACCCCCACCAAGTGTTTTTCACGTCATTGTCACCAGCCTGTCAGGCCGGCTCCGTCTAACGATCAAAAGGTCTCCACGCCCTGTGGTCTGTGTCCTTCTGGAAACAGAGGAAGGGAACTGAGCCTCCGAGCAGGACAATGACATGCCTTCAGTGGACGCAGGACATTGAGTCAGCTCTCCAGCTGTGTTCTCTTTTGAGTCATTCCCAAAAATATTGCAAAATGTTGGGTGCCCAGACCATATCCAGTCCAAAATGATAGGACATGTATCATGCCTCCCCACAAACAGAGGAAGGTGGGGGAGGATGGCCCCCACCCCAGCCTCAGGAGGGAAGGTGGGCTGGGAGTGTCCTGTGCCCTTGTTCCTCCCTGGGGAGCTGTGGGACAGCCTTGCTCCCCATCGTCTCCTGAGACGGTGGCAGCAAAGGAGTGGGGAACCCCTAGGGGAGGCAGGCACACACATTCTTTACACAGAAGCAAGGACAAGGCTGAAAAGCCTTGAGGCCAAAAGCTGGTTGTGAGACCCACTTTCTCTGCGCCCCGGTTTCCTCAAGGAGAAATGGGGATCCATTCATTTCTACAAACACTTTTTGAGCACCTGCTCTGTGTTGGGCACCGGGTACTGCAGTGAACGGGGTAACTGTGCAGATGGCTGAAGGTCACCACTGGTTCGGGACAGCCCTGCTCTTTCCATTTCCCAGGAGTGAGGCCTGAGGCAGAGGGAAGGACAGAGGTCGCCCAGCAGGTGAGAGATGCATTCCTGCCCCAACCAGAGATGGGAGCGGCCAGTCTCCCGGGAGAGTTTAGCCCCACGCAGCACTGGGGGAGGGGATGCAGGGCTAATGAGAGGAGGCCCAGGGGGATGCATTTCATCAACTGTAAGGGGCTGAGATGAGGAATGGAAAGAATCCAGTTTAATTTTCTTCCTCCCCCAGGAGGCCTCTGCCCCTTGAGACCAGAGAGGTTGGTGCTCCAGTATCAGAGTTTCTCAATGTCAGCACTTTGATGTTCGGGGCTGGTTAACTCTGTGCCACGCGGGCTGCAGGATGTCCTGGCTGCCATCCACTAAATGCCAGTGCATAGCCCCCCTGCCCAAGTGGTGACAACCAAAAGCATCTCCAGACATTGCCAGGGGACACCCCGGGGGCACAACTGCTAGTGAGAACCCCCAAGAGTATTCCAGGGATTCCTAACTCTGGCAGCAGGCCAGGATCCCCAAGGCAGGGTGGGGTGGGTGGAGCTTAACTGATACATAAATAAATACAAATGAATGAAGCAAACACTCAGGTCCTGGTTCACCCCAGGGACCCTGACCTAATTGGTCCAGGTAGGGCCCAGGTAGGGGTGGTTTGTAAAAACTCCCAGGTGATGGTAATTGACTGATACCATAGAGCAGCTGTCCCTAACCTTTTTGGCATCAGGAACTGGTTTTGTGGAAGGCAGTTTTTCCACGGACGGGGGTGGGGATGGTTTCAGGATGATTCAAGGACACAATATTTATTGTGCAACTTTATTTCCATTATTATTATTACGTCAGCCCCACCTCAGATCATCAGGCATTAGATCCCAGAGGTTTGGGGCCCCTGCGGTAGAGAATCTCCACTCGAGCATCTAAGCCCACTTGGAAGAACAGACACTTCAGATAGAGATGAACCTACTCCAAATCTGTGCAAAGCCTGGATGGGTCCTGATGTGAACAAACCAACTAGAAAAAGATATTTGCGAGATAATAGAAAATTGAACACAGTCTGGGTGTTAGATAATATTAAGAACTCGCTGCCAATATTAAGAGATGTGATAGTGGTGTCATTGTGTTTTTAAAGCCCTTATCTGTTAGTGATCCATGTGAAAAAGTATTTGTGAGTGAATTAGTATGAAGATGAGGTTTTTCAAAGACGAGGGAAATAATGGGAATTCCCTGGCTGTCCAGTGGTTAGGGCTCTGCTCTTGCACCGTGGGTTTGATCCTTGGTCAGGGCACTAAGATACCACAAGCCTCGTGGTGTGGCCAAAAAAAGACAAAGACAAGGAAAATAAAAAGGTGGCAGAGTGAGGACGGGAGGGGCTGGTGGAGATGAAAACAATGGAAAATGTTGATAATTGTTGAAGCTAAGTGATGCATACGTGAAGGCTTATTATACTATTCTACTTTTGTATGTGTTTGAAATTTTCCAAGATAAAGTGAGCTTTTGTTTTTTTAAAAGAGAGAGCACCCACTTGGACATCATTTTCTTGGCAGCCAGGTGAAGTGCCAAGGAAGCTGGTCTGGTTTTCTGCCCAGGGAAAAGGGGCCAGCCCTGTAGAGTGGCTCCTCCTCATGAGCTTCCACCTCCCTTGTCCAGTTAGCTCTTCCAGGCTCCCATGGCTTTGAGCATGTGTCCGTCTGCCAGGCACACTGTAGGCTGCCATGGGTTGGTGGGTGCAATGACCGGGTATCCCTAGCAGGGAAGCTCCCGAGGGCAGGGACCAGTCTGCCCTGCTGGCCTCACTTTCTCAGCCTGGGGCAGGGCCCAGCTCAGGGCAGGGGCTCCAGACACACTCATGGAACGCATCAGGGTTGGGAGAACCGATGAAGAACCGCAAGTCCTCAGACAGTTTCTGGGGACGGGGGACCATACGCATTCCTAAAGGGAGCCATCTGCCCAAATGCCAAGCCCCTGGAGCTGCTGGGGAGGGAGTGACTCGGAGAGGTTGCCAGAGCAGGGTGGGGGTGGTTCTGTCTGCACAGCCTCACCGCCTATGCCCCTTCTAGCTGTCAGCAAAGGGTGGCGTGGGCGACAATGGTGGTGTTGGCAGCACAGGGGCCGCGCCAGGGAGGGGACCAGAGGAGGAAGGGTGAGACGATAGTGGTTGCCCCGGACACCTCCTGTGCCTGGAAGGACATCAGGGCAGCCCAGGGCTCAGCGGGGGTCTTCAGCCCAGGACACCTGTGGACAGGGTGCTTGGGAGCCTCCAGCCAGAGCAGCAGGTGGGAGAGAGGGCACTCTGCAGACTGGCCTCCCAGCAGCCCCTGAGCAGATGTGAGAAGCCAGGCCTTCCTCGTCACCGTGGTGTGACCTCCCCTCACCGCTAGAGCACCACCAGTCACACGCTGTGTTGGAGGGTTTGGGGCCCAGAGGGTCTCCACAAGCTGTCAGGAAGCGGGAGAGCAGTGCTGCTTGGGGAGGGAGAGACTGTTCCATTCACAGCCCTCCAGTCCTCACCGGGGCTAATTCCCTGCTTGAAGCATGTCTGTGGAATTCAGTTTTGTATTCAACACTCGTTTGTTGATCACAATGGGAAGTTAAAGACAGCTGCAAGATCTTCCTCCCCCTGCCCCCGCCCCCCACACACACACTGAAGGGGGACATTGATTCCCCCTCCTTAACTCTGTGGCCCTGAGATTGCCAGAGGAGGACGAGAGAAGCGATGCAGTACCTGTCCTGGGACTCAGCCTGGGTGGCTTCTTCCTCCATCTGGGAAGACTTGCTCTTGGGAAGGCTCCCTCTCCGAACCCCACCACCATGCTGAGACACCCAAGCCACAGGGACAGCCCGGGTGTAGACTGCCTGGGTGTAGACCGCCTGGAAGAGCTCCAGCTGAGCTCCCAGCCAGTGCCCAGCCCCCAATACCTGCCATGTGGGTCAGGCCAAGTCCCCACCTGGTGACAGCAGCCCCAGCTGGTGTCATGAGCTGCCCAGGAACCACCTGGCCGAGCCCTGGCAGCCCACAGAGTTGGGAGAAAGTATACAAAGGTGGCTCTCTTAAGCCACTGCTGTTTTAAGTCTGGAGATGTTTGTTACATGGCAGTAGGTAACTGAGCCAGGCTCCTAGTAAGTGTCAAGCACAGACACGATCTGATTGCAACTTTAAGTTCTTGAATTAGATTTATAAACTACTCCAAGTGTCCAAAAAAGCAGAGAAATGAGAAAAGGTGCATCTATGACTTGCTACATTGGTTGAGGCTTTTAACCACCCTCCCCCGCCTAAGAATTTGTTGTTTCAGACAGTGGAAGATCTGGTTGTAACTCCTCCATCCCATTCTCTCCCCCACCGCCTGATGTTGGGGTTGGGCCTCCCCGCCAGGCTGTTTCTGTTCTGCTATCTCCCTATGTGCCCACAGACGGTCTGCAGTCTTGATTAATCTCCAAGGCCATCTGGCCAGGTAGTAAGTACTGCAGTCCCATTGTACAGATGAGGAAACTGAGGCTCAGAGAGGTGAAATGGCCTGGACTGAGGATGTCTGGCTGCCAAGGGGCCTTCCTCACCAGGACCCACCAGGAGCCCCAGTACAAAGCAGGTGGCGGGTGGTTCCTTTCTTTCTGGAGAAACTTTTGTGCACATGTGTGTGCCCACACTTGTACTGTGGGATTTGGGAATGACATGATAGGATGCCTGGAATGTACTCAATGGATGGGAGAATAGATGAGCGTGGCCCTGCAGTGACCACTGTTGGATCTGGCAGACAGGTATGTGGGGACTGGTTGTGTTATTCTCTCTCCATGTGTGTTTCAAAATTCGCTAAGTCACAAAAGAAACACAGGCCCTGGGGAGACAGCTCCCAGGTAAGGAGGACATGGGCCATGCAGGTGGGGACACTCTGGTCTGCAGGCCTATCTGCCCAAGAAGATCACCACAGACCCACAGACTTGCTTTGTAGCTCCAGAGGTCGTCAGAAGGGGCCTGGGGCTTAACCCCAACCTGGAAGAGGCTGAGATACCCCTGTCCACACCCCAGGCTGAGCCTGGCCCTCCTCAGGGCTCCCCGATGCCTGGGGTTCCCCAGTGTCCCGCTGGCCGCACTGTGTCTTAGCAGCTTCGACTCCCCCCAGGGCAGAGGTCTTGGCTTTGGGGCAGTGTGATGAGTCGCTCATCCTGCTGGCCAGTGCCTGGCCTGTGCTGATTTGGTAACCCTGGGGACAGCGTTGGCCTGGACTTCCGGGTCGGGGGAGGGAGCCTCAGTCTGCCTCTGGGAGCAGCTGTTGGGTGGCGAGGCAGCAATCCTGGACCCCTCAAGTGGGGCGATGCCTCTGTGAGCCCCTCACAGGCTGTGGGACCTTAAACAAACCACTCAGCTTTCCTGAGTCTCTGTTTTTCACCCTCAAATGGGGTGAATAGCACCTGCTTTGAGGGCTGCAATAAGGATCCAAACTGAGGATGAATGTAAAATCCCCGAAAGACCCACAGTCCGTAAGTGAGGTTGGTTTCAAGGTAACTGGGCACCAGGCACAGTTTCAAGCACAGCTTTGAGCGGGCTTCTGGGGTGGGTACCAAAGTGCCCCCTTTGTGCAGACAAGGTGACTGATGCCCAGAGAGGTGCTGTCGCCCACCCAGGTCTCGGGCTAGTGAGGACAGAGCCTGGTTTCCGCACTGTGCCAGGCGCCAGAGCAGTGTCCACCAATAGAGGCAGGGTCACAAAAGTCGATGGCCACTTCATCAAAATCAAAAACTTCAAAAGACACCTTTAAGGAAATGAAATGTGAGGAGAACATATTTGCATGGGACTGAATACACAAAGGACTCTCAAATCAACAAGAAGGCAAATAACCTAATTAACAACTGACATTGAAATTTTAAAAAGTTTTAAAAAGACTAGAATAGATATTTCGCCAAAGGAGATATAAAAATGGCCAAGACACACATGATGAGAAGCTCAATCTCATTAGTCTTAAGGGAAATGCAAGTCAAAACCACAGTGAAATACCACTTCTCATGTACTCAAATGGCTCTGATCAAAGAAAATAAGGTAAAAAGAAAATAACAAATGTTGGTGAGGATGTGGAGAAACTTAAATTATTGCCGGGAGTGTAAAGTGATGCCGCCACTTTGGAATCCAGCTTGGCAGATTCTTAGAAAGCTGAACATTCATTCACCAGCCCATCACTTCCCCTTTGAGGTATCTACCCAAGAGAATTGCAGCCATGAAATTAAAAGACACTTGCTCCTTGGAAGAAAAGCAATGACAAACCTAGACAGAGGATTAAAAAGTAGGGACATTACTTAGCCTACAAAGGTCTGTCTAGTCAAAGCTATGGTTTTTCCAGAAGTCATGTATGGATGTGAGAGCTGGAAGGTTGAGTGCCAAAGGATTGATGCTTTCAAACTATGGTGCTGGAGAAGACTCTTGAGAGTCCCTTGGACAGCAAGGAGATAAAACCAGTCAATCCTGAAGGAATCAACCCTGAATATTCCCTGGAAGAACTGATGCTGAAGCTGAAGCTCCAATACTTTGGCCACCTAATGCGAAGAGCCGACTCATTAGGAAAGACCCTGATGCTGGGAAACATTGAAGGCAGGAGGAGAAGGGGATGACAGAGGATGAGATGGTCGGATGGCATCACTGACTCAATGGACATGAGTTTGAGCAAACTCCAGGAGATGGTGAAGGACAGGGAAGCCTGGCGTGCTGCAGTCCATGGGGTCGCAAAGGGTTGGACACAACTGAGCGACTGAACAACAGCCTAAGAGAAATGAAAGTGTATGTCCACACGAAGACTTGTGCACATTTGTGCATAGCAGCAGCACGAGTCACAAAAACCAAAAGGTGGCAACAATCCACAGCAAGCCAGACACAAAAGGCCACACAGAGGATGATTCCATGCATGTGAAGTGTCTAGATAGAGACAGAAAGTAAATTTGGTTGCCAGGGCTGGGGCTGAAGAGGGACTGCAATAGTCAGAGGGATCTGTAAATTCACTAAAGCTGCTGGAGTTGTGCCTGCAAAGCAGGTGAGTTTTATGGCATGTGAGTTACACCTCGTGAAAGCTATAATACGACCACAACCCCAGTTGCTGTTAACAACCTCCTATACCTCCCGGGAGGCGTGGCCACAAGGTTGAGGGAGGAAGAGGCAGGTGTCCCCAGGGGCCGAGCCCTGGAATGACCAGATGTTTGGATGGATGGCAGCCTGCTGCAGGGGCAGAGGCTTCTTGGGCTCTGGGGCTTTTGGAAAGAGTGGAGGTAGATGAGCCGCACCACCAGCCTGGGGCTGGGTCTGCAGGAGAGAGAAGGGGAGCCTGGGACCCTCTTGGGGTGGGGGGGCTGGAGCACCTGCACACAGGAGCAAAGGGTGCACCCTAAAAATGAAGGGCAGGAGGGTGTGGGAAGAGGAGGGAAGACAAAAATCAGGAGCGACTGGAGAGGGAGGTGGAGGAGGAGGGAGGCACCTTGGAGAGCACCTCGCCCTCACAGGCTGGCGGCTGGCAGTGAGGGAGCAAGCCTGTGGTTTCCAGCCCACACTCGTGATGGAGAAGGACTGGAAGAAGGGCAGTCCTTCCTTCCTTCAGCTTCTCACATATGGAGCATCTCACAAGGGGGCCAGCAGCTTGGGGAGCACACAGCAGCACAGGGGCAGGGAGGTGGGTAATGTGTGTAGAGACAAGCATGATGGGGGCCAGGGGGCAAAGTTCAGGGGTGCGGGGGCAGATGGCAGGGTTCAGGGACAAGGTATCAAGTTGTCCCTGAGGCAGTGTGGCAGGATGGGACTGACAGCAAGGCAGCCCTGCCTTGGAGTCCCTTGGGAGGCCGGCCAGAGGAGCCCAGGGGATGAGGGCCTGGGAGCCAAGGTGGGGTCAGAGGCGGCCAGACCAGCAGCTGTGGAGGGCTCAGAGTTTGGCAGCAGCTGGTCATGGAGGCATCTTGGTGGGGCAGTGGGTGGATCAGAGAGGCTGCATAGCTGGCCCCAGCCTCCTGCGGGGTGGGAGAGGGTGGCTGGGGGGGTGGGGGAGAGAGTGTAATCAGGGGGATAGGACGGGGGCACCGGGGCCGGTGGGCTCCCATGATCCCCCAAATTGTCCCAGAGTGAGAAGAAAAAAACCCATCAATGAAAACAAACAAGATTGCAGCAGCAAGAATGACAAAGCCCTTCAAGTCCTGATGTGGAGAGATCCCCAAGTGAAAGACAGCAAGCGGCAGAAGTGTGTACAAACATTTAGTCCTCTTCTCAGAGGGGAATACGGCCTTGTGTTTGTTCATGTGGAAACAGGAGCCTGGAGGGCTACTGGGGTCGCAAAGAGTCGGAAACGACTTCGTGTACTGAGCTTGCATGCACGCGTGTGCTGGATGGACTCTGGAGGGTTCCGCAGAATCCAGCGCTTTGCTGCCTTGGAGGGAGGGAGTGGGCTGGGGGCAGAGGCCCGGGGGCTTTTTATTCTCTTCCCTTCAGCCCCTTTGAAACCCGAATCAGGAGAATGGATTACCCAGTTCAAAAGTTAAAGGGAAAAAAATCCATGGGTTTTAAAGTGTAAGGAAATCTGCAAGGCAGAGGCTAAGGAAAGTTTGAGACACGGGAACGTTCTTTGGTGCTAAATCTGGTCTTCACAAAAGTTCCAGTGCTTTGAAGGCAGACTGAAGTTTCGCTTCAGGAGCATTCCTGAGCGGGCTTGATGGTGCTTGTTAAATTTAATATGTTACTTATAGCCAAACAACTTCAAATGCCAAACTGAAAGAATTATTTGAAAAATGTTCCAGAACCAGAGGTGTTTTACAGTGGGTGTGGGTGGGATTTCTCATCAGTCCTCCAGGCTCTGAGATGGGACATCCCGTGGCAGATGTGGAGTCCCAAGCTGGGCTAGGATTGAGGTCATGGGTATGGGGTGGTTTTTAAGAAGAGGGGAGGAGTAGGCACCAATCTGAGACCAGGGGGATGGGTAAGGGCAGAAGGAGTCAAGGAATCTTGTGGATGAGTTGCTTTGTTGAATGAATTCTGATCTTGCCAGGTTCAGGGAAACGGCAGACCTAGGAACCATCTTGAAGATAAAAAAGATTGGTACTTTGTGACCGGTAGGGAATTTGTGGCTTTTGGGAGATATTCCTGTTCGTAAACCTATTTGTTCTTGTAAGAACAACAACACCACTTATTTGAGGCCATGTCTGGGGACACCGGGCTTCCCAGGTAGCGCAGTGGTAAAGAATCTGCCTGCAATGTAGGAGACTCAGGTTCGATCCCTGGGTCAGGAAGATCTCCTGGAGGAGGCAATGGCAACCCACTGTAGTTTTCTTGCCTGGAGAACCCTATGGACAGAGAAGCCTAGCAGGCTACAGTCCACAGGGTCTCAGAGTCAAGGGTCTCTCAGTCTCTTAGTCACACGACGAAGCGACTAAGCACGCGCGTGCACACACTGGGGACCTCAACTGTGCACAGCCCTGTGCCGAAGTCCATCCAGAGGTCAGAGGCAAGACCTGGTCCAAAGCTCTGCCCTTCTATTTACTTGAATGAGCTGGGCCTTCCTGGCTCAGCTTAGGAGAAGCACTCCAAAGGGGATGTAGATGGGCTGGGGGAAGTGAGTCAGGGAAAGGATGCGGGAGGCCAGTGCCCTGATGGTGCCAGAGCATGAGCTGGTGAGGAGCCTGGGACTAGGAAGGGGAAGGAAGGCCCAGGAGGCATGGCTACTGGGGACGGGTGGGCGGTGGAGGGTCAAACAGTCCTCCCTGCCTGACAGAGCCTGAGGGCACTGCCGATCACTGTCCAGCCTCAGACCTATGGTCACCGTTCATCACAGAGAAAAGAATCAACACTGTTGTTACAATATTTCCCACCTACAGCCACTAAAACACGTCCAAGCGTTGTGCCTGCGGGGTCAGACTAGGTCACCCAAAACCTTAGCTTTGTCAACTCTACTTCCTCCCAAAGATTCCAAATCGGTCAGGTTTCCGCACGTCTTTGGAAAGTGGGGTGGGATTCCCCGGCTGTTCAGCCCAGGCTCTCCATCTGCTGGGGTAACTCCACAGAACGCTGCAGGCCGGAGCCTTTGGGCTCTTTTATCAAGCCCTGGGCAGCTCGGCCGCCCAGACAAGCAGCTTCAAAGTTAACCTTTCTCAAGGCATCAAAGCAGGTGCCGTGGTGAGCAGAGCCCAGGCGCCGTGCCCGGGGGCCAAGAGCAGCTCTGTGTTCTTCCAGGAGGCCTTGGGCAGCCAGAGTGCCGGCCCGGAACCCTCGGCATGGTCCCGGCCTCCCAGGGGCTTTGGAGGAATGTTCGGGGGCAGTGCCAGCAGGGTGGGGGCAGCGGCTGGGAGGGGGCTGACCCTGAAGTGGCCTGAGCTGCTCTGCAGGGCAGTTTCCTTGCTCAGTGTGGGGCTTTCTGGGAGGGCCTGCTCAGGCAGCCTCTCTGCAGGCGGCCGGCTCTCGTGGCCTCTTGCTCACTCCCCTGGGGCAGGAGAGGAAGGCAGGAAGGAAGGGTGTCAGGGCTCTGGAGCAGGGGACCAGCTGCTCTGCACTGTCTTGAGGACATCAGGACTGGGCCACAGGGGCCCAGACGTCCCATGGTTCTGCTCTCACAGTGTCAGGTTGCTCTCTCATCCACCCATCAAACCTTCCCCAGCCACCTACCACAAGGTTCCAGCCTGGTACAGTCTAGGGCTCTTTCTATCCAACAGAAATCTATTTCAAGCCACAGGTGCCATTTATGATTGCCTAGTGGCCTTGTTTTTAAAAAAAAAAGTAAAAAGAAACAGGTGAATTTCATTTCAGTGGCATATTTCATTTAACCTGATTTATCCAAAAATATCACTTTGACATGCAGTCCATATAAAAATTATTAATAAGACAGGCTCTTTCTTTCTGGGCTAATGCTCCCAAAGGTGGTGTGTATCGTACACCCGAAGCACATCTCCACTTGGTCCAGGCCAGTTTCAAGTCCTCAGGAGCCATACCTGGCTGCCCGCTGCCATATGGGACAGCTGGGATCGAGAGAGGCCAAAACAGGAACACCCAGACCTTTGGCTGAAGGAGATGACTGCTCGCGGGGAGGGGGTGTGCACATGCAAACGACCGACTCTGTGAGTCAAAGCTTGGTAAGAGCTGCCGGACGGAGACCAGGGACGCTGTGTCTAGAGTTCCCTCCCTGGGCTCCTGGTCCCTGCGGCGACACTTGGTAACCGTGCACCACAACGCCTGGCCAGCTCCGGCCGTTGGTGAGTAGTTAGTGAATTAACCACAAGGAGGTGCCACTCCACACCCACTGAACACTTGAAAAGTGCTGGTCCTGGACAGACAGCTGCTCGGGCCTTGGAGTGGGATGACTGGAGGGCAGCTGGGCAGCATCCAGGGAAGCTCACCCAAGCTAGCCAGCTACCCCACGAAAGGGTCCTGGGACGCCTGCATGAGGGAGCACTGGGCGGGTAGAGGGGTTGTTCCCTGTAGTATCTTGTGTAAACAGCGAACTTGGAAAGGTGCTGATGGCCGGTCAGAAGAAGGCATAGACGTGCCGGGGGTGTCATCATGACCTGTTCGTCTGCTGGAGGCCATGCAGCAGCTCTTGTGGGTGAGCCGGGTCTGCACATGACTGCATGGAAACACTCAAAAGCATACCGCGGCAGAAAGCAAGACTGTATGGTGTGAAGTCAACTGTAGCATTTTGGAAAAGAGAAAGCCGTCCCTAAGTGTACACAGTAACACTGTAGGTCTATCTGGGGCAGGGGGCACCAGCTTCAGACAAGTGGTCGGTCCGGGGAAGCAGGGAGGAAAAGGTGGAATAGGAGAGGATGACAGAGAGGGCTCTTAGCTCAACACTTCATCTGTTAAAAGATTCAGCAAATACAGCAAATGCTAGGACATAAGTGCATGTTAAAGGATTCTCCGTACTTTTCTATACTTGACATATTTCATATTAAAATCTCCCTGAATTAAAAATAATGAATGAGTGAATGAGCAGCCTTGAGAAAGTCACCCGTCTTCTCTGTGCTTCAGTTCCCACACCTGAAAGATGGGCTAATAGTACCCATGTCACTGAGCTGATGTGGGTGAAAATGCGGCCACTTTCTCATGACCAGCGTCTGGTAATAGCAGCTCCTAATCAGGAATGGTCGTGAAAGTTCGCCAGACGAGAATGAACCGACTTAATGACACGAGGTACAGAGGGCAGGAGTCCTCACCCCCGTTTGACAGACAAGGACACCGAGGCAGAGGAGTGGAGTAGGTTCCAGTGTCCCCAGCTAGTGGTGGTACAGCTGGGATTGGAACGCCGGGCTCAGACCTGGCACTTTGACCCCGTTTGTTCACTGTGCCTGACCAGTGCGGACTCTTTCCTCCTCCAGAGACTGAAAATTATTTTTCATGGCTGCAGGTGCCAAATCACCCCCCCAGGAACCAGGTGGATTCCTGGGGAGGCAGGAGGTCCCTGGCTGTGGACGGCACACAGCGGAGCCCTGTTACTGAGCCCTCTCCCCGGCATGGACCTGGAAGACCAAAGTGACCCCACTGACTTTTGGGGACCCTCTAGGCACACCATGTTCCATTTGCTTATTAAACACACTGAAGACCTGGCCACCAGCAGGCCCATCTGTACGTCCCCCAGCTACAAAAATCTTCAACAGGATGGGGTCCGAGCAGACAGGAAGTTCTGAGTTCAAATCCTCCTTTGAGTTGCCCTGGGGCCCCAGAGAGCAGTTCCCCTCCCTGGAACCCCTGGCTACCTGGGCAGGGTAGTGAGGGGGTCACAGCCTCCCCGCAGCCTGAAGACAAAACCTGAGATGCTCGGAAATGAAATGTTCTCCTGGCAGCAAGCTCTCCTCCACGAAAAATTTGTGCTGCAAACATCTTCCTTCCCCCAGGCGCTGCCAACTGACGGTGAGAAGAAAGTGGGCTTGCTTTTCCTGTGTCAATTTTAATACATCACTTGACCAAAACCAGGATGGGCTTTGGTTTGGTGAGGGGTGGGAGTGAGAAGCAGCAGCCTTGTCACGTCTTTCACTTGTATAAACTTCCGAAATCTTTACATTAAAAAAGCCAGGAGTGGATGCTCTGATAAGAGAGTTCTTACAACTGAGGAGGAGAGGACAGGAAAGTGCGTGGCATGTCGCTGGGCACTTGACGGGAGATTTCCACAGCAGGGATGGAGAGGGGCCCCCAAGCCTTCCGGGGGTCTGCAGGGGCTCCGTGTGAGGCTCCCTGGGCCCCAGCTCTTACCTCTAGGAGGAGAGGTCAGTGGCCATCTCTCGTCTTAGCCTGGGGACCATCGCTTGCTTGTCTCAGGTGGCCATCCGGGCCAGGGCTGCTGCCCGTCCCCCGCAGGCTGACTGTCTCCTGACTCTGCCCGTCGGACTAAATGCCTAGCCTTCGCAGAGAAGGGAAATTATCTCTAAGCTCAGGCCTTCCAACAGCCCCCGTGGCTTTCGGAAGCTTACTCTGTGCCATTAATCCCTGGCTCACATCCCCAGTTTCTGGCCTCGAGGACAGAGGGATGGGCCAGCTGGAGCCTGTGCAGCAGACAGAAACCCACGTGGAGGAGGATCCGAACCGCGGCAGGAGGAAGGAAGGGGAGGACGGGATGCTTTCTGGAAGGCTCTCCTGGGAAGGTAGCCGTGGGTCCTAGCGGGTGACCCGGGGGTGACAGCGGGGGGATGACAGAAGTGGTTCATAAAGCAGAAGGGCAAGGTCTGGCATTCGGGCCTGGGGTGAGCCACCTAAGCCTGGGTGTGTTGGGCACAGCCGTCACCGCACTGGCTCTACAGGGACATCTGTCCTGATGACCTGAGAGCCTGAGAGGAAGGGGCTCCAGGCCCACTGTCACCGTGCACAAGTCCCCGTTGTGAGGAGGCTACCAAGCCGAACGCAGCACCGCATGCACCCCCGCGGCAGGCGGGGGCCCCCTGACCGTGGTGGTGGAGGGAGAGAGTGTGGGGCCCCAGTGACACCCCCATGGGACAGCAGTCAAGCAGCCTCAGGACAAGAGAGGAGCCCTGAGCCCGGCTCACGACGCAGCAGGCCAGACGGAGCAGGTGACGGGGGACCTGCGGGTGGAGAGCGGCGAGGGCTTCACACGTGGCCAAGAGTGCGGCTGGGGTGAGACCAGCCCGGCAGAGCACCCAGGCCCTTCCCGGAAGCTGACGGGTCCCCGGCAAGGACGTTTGCTCGGACCTGAGAAGCCCACCCGAAGCCACCCACTCACCCCAGTTCTGGGAAGGGAGGACGGGCCTCTCTTCTGCCAGCACCTTCCCCAGCTCGGCTCTGGAAAATGGAAGTGTTACCAAACAACGACTCCAACATCTGCCCCTCCCTCCCCCTTGCCTGGGGTAAGGAATGTTCCTGGAACGCAAAGCTGGGTGCCTGGGAGGCAGAGGAAAGGGAGTCGGGTGTAGGGGGTACCAGTGTGTTCGCAGGGAAAACCCGTGTCCATGCTGACAAACAGTCGTCCCCATGGGAACACCAGAGGCCTTTTGTGGCAGATCGGGCTGGGGAACTGGGGGTCTCCTGGGAGCCTCAAGGCCCCTGGTTTGGCCCAGTGCGGCCTGGAGGGCTCCGCCATGCTGTCGACAGCTCGGCTTGGCCCTTCCCACCGCACAGCACATTGTAATACTGTAACAGGGCTGCTCTAAACCACATGGGGTGTGTGTGTGTGTCGGGGGGCAGACTGGAGGCGGAGCTGCAGCCGGGGCCCCTGGGGAAGGAGGGAGCCTCGAGGCACAGCTGGAGGCCAAGAGGGAAATGACCATGGTGGCGTGCTCCCAGACTTGTCCCGGCTCCCACTGGTCTGTTGTTGCCACACACATCAAAGGCCGCCGGGGCCCCGGCACAGCCCCGCTGCTCCTCTCGCCCCTGGGCTCGCGGTGGGAAGCCCAGCCCAGGCAGCTGGCACAGGGGCCAGTGAAGACACCCTCAGCTCTAAGCCCAGGCTCTTCCATGCTGGGGTCTAAGTCCCTGGGGCCAGCAGCCGGCTGAGCGCTGGGCGTCACTGCAAGCCTGGCCAAGCCCCCAGCTGGCAAACTAGTGCCATGTGTTCTTCCTGCCACAGGCAACATCTGACGGAAGGAGCCCACAGTTTGAGGGTTCTATCTCTGGCCAGAGCCTGGGTGGCGAGGTGCTTTGGTGGGGAGGGCAGGTCTCAGGGAAGGGCCCACGACCTCACCCCCTCTTCGGTTGATGGGGGAGGCTTTGCCTGTCCTGTGGCCCAGACAAGCCATCGGGCTGATGAAAGCTGAGTGTGTCATCACAAACACAGGGTCCTCCTGGCCCTGTGAGGGCAGAGGCCATCTCTGTGAGGGCAGAGGCCATCTCTCTGAGGGCTGGAGAGGCGAGCTGAGGTGAAGTGGGACCCGCACAGCCCTGTGCACGCCTTCCCCAGGACTCAGCAAACAGGAGTCACAGCTGGACTGGGGTTGCTGAGAGGTCTGGTCCTAGCTGACAGCTCCCTGTGGAGCGGGGACAATAAATGACGAAATTTATTCAGCTCCAGGCCAGGTGACTCAGATGGTAAAGAATCTGCCTGCCAGGCAGGAGAGCTGGGTTCGATCCTTGGGTTGTGAAGATCCCCTGCAGAAGGGAATGGCAACCCATTCCACTCCAGTATTCTTGCTTGGAGAATCCCATGGACAGAGGAGCCTGGCGGGCTACAGTCCACGGGGCTGCAAAGAACTGTACACGACTGAGCGACTGAGCATGCACACATGCAGGCTTAGCCAGTGAACGTCAGTCTCCAGCCCAAGCACACTGAGACAGACAGGCTCTGCTAGAGGAGCAGGTCAGAGATGCGTGGCTCCAGGTCTCTCCCGGCAGAGTCTGTTTCTGGGGGTCTGACAGGTGCTCCCAGGTGGTTCAGGAAGCTAGCGCCATCAGAGGCCTTTCACAGAACTAGGCAGGGTGGGCAGTGGGTGGGCGTGGGCACTCACATCCCCGTTCTCTCTGATCACAGGGGTCCCTTGCTCACTTGGCACAGAGGAGACAGACCTGTGTGCACAGAGGAACACCTCCCTTTCCATGATTCACTGCAATATTCTTCCTCTTTCTTTTTTAAAAAACTTTATTTAGTTTTGGCTGTGCGGGGTCTTCGCTGCTGTGTGGGTCTTTCTCCGGTTGCGGTGCCCGGGCTTCTCACTGCCGTGGCTTCTCCTGTTGCCGAGCACAGGCTCTGGGGCGTGTGGGCTTCAGCAGTTGCAGCACGTGGGCTCTGTAGTTGTGGCTCCCAGGCTCTAGAGCATAGGCTCAGTGGCTCTGGTGCCGAGGCTTTGCTGCTCTGCAACATGTGGGATCTTCCTAGCCCAGGGATCCAACCATACTCCCCCACTGGCAGGCAGATTCTTCACCACCGGACCACCAGGGAGGCCCTATTCCTCCTCTTTCTGAACACTGCTCCCTGTGGAGCCTGTACAGACAGCACCCATACCTTCTCGATACTGGTCAGGGGGCTCACAGCCTGGTCTGGATACTGAGGTACATGAGAGGCATGAATGGGAAAGGATGAGATAAATCAGCTGTCACCCAGGCCCCCAGGCTGAGGGTTCCCGCACCTACCGCCAGACTCTGATCACGACCCAATCTCTGGACCCAGAAGGACGGGGGAGTGGAATTGTAGGGAATAGCCGAGCCACGGGGTGGTATTGGCTGGGGACAGCTGTCCCAACCTGCTCACACTCTGGGGGGCTGGTCCCTCCCTGCCACCATGTCCCGGCTCTACCCCACCCTGCTCTGTCTCCCACCTCCCGTGTTTTCCCAGAGGGGCTGCCCTCCCTAGGAACTAAGCTCCTCCTGTGTCTGTGCACCTGCACTGAAGGGCCTGTGGCCAGGGCCTGCAGGCCACTGCCTTCTGCTCCCTGCACGGCGTCCAGAGGGCTACGTAAGGGAAGGACCAGCGGTCAGCTGGGTTAGAGGCTGCCAGGTGCAGAGGCAGCTCTGAGCACCCAGCCCCCATCATCCTGTAGGCCCAGGGAAGCAGCGGGGTCCACAGGGTGTCTGAGGCCGTGCCCACACAGGGCTGGTCTCAAAGGCGGGATGGTTGGGAGACATATTGGGAAGAATACCAGGGGGCCCCTGCTGAAAATGGAAAGACTTCAGTTCCTCTGCGTCCCAGGTTTCTACCCATCTGCTTTGCTCCTCCAGTTCCCCAACCAAAACACATTCCCCTCTTCTCTGCTGCCAGCCTGCCCCCCTCACCAGGTCCTGGCCTGCCTCAGTTTCCCTCTCCTCACGTCTGAGTGCTCCCTGGCGTGGGGCTGTCTGCAGGTCTGCCAGCCCACCTGGGTAACCACTCCCATAATTACGGAGACCACTGTCCCTCCTGGATGATCTCGTAATGCCCAGAGGAGCTGTGCTTTCCTCCTGGGGCGCAGGCGGGGACAGGGCCTGCTTGTCAAGGCACTCCGAGTCTCCTAGAGTTTTGAGAATGGCTTCTTTGCTTAGAAGTAATTTAGCAGAGAGCTTGGCTGCCCAGGGACAGCCATTTTACCAGCAGGATCTGCAAATGGCTTTGAGCTCCTCGGAGGCCTGCTGAGTAAATTCCAGGCATTAGGGGTGATTAACAGAACAATGCGGTTCTGGAAGGACCAGCTCTGAGCTGTGGGGCTGGATGAAGTGGGAAGCCAGAGCCTTAGAGGCTGCAGGTGACAGGACAGTCGATAGACGGTCATCTTCCTTAGAAGTCTCGCTGAGGGTCACATCCTAAGCGGGCGGGGAGAGAGGCACAGCTGAGCTCCTCAGGTCAAGCACCGCTGCTCCCTGCCCGCGGAGGCCAAGTATGAAAGCTGAGTCGCAAGAATACCCCAGCCCAGCTGCTGCTTCGGGTGCCGGATGCCGTCAAGTCACGTGAGACCATTCTGGAAGGGCGGGGACAGTGAGCTAGGCGAGGCTGGGAAGGGGTTCT
Organism: Bos grunniens; assembly: GCF_055505025.1. Lineage (NCBI taxonomy): Eukaryota > Metazoa > Chordata > Mammalia > Artiodactyla > Bovidae > Bos > Bos grunniens. Next base: position 11,874,198 of record NC_141182.1, read on the forward strand.
GCTTCTTCATGTTTTCCTCCCTTGAGAACACTCTCCTGTTTTCAATTCGCTTCTCCTTTGATGACGTTAATTGAGCATGTTTTCAACATTTACTGGTCACTTGGATATCTTATTTGGGGAAGCACCTGATCAGTTGGGTTGTCATTTTTCAAAAATTGGCCTAAATTTTTGTTTTGTTTTCGCCTAATTTTTAAAATATATTTGGATAGATATATCGAAGTCTTTGTCGGGTATATGATAAATATCTTCTCTGGTGCTGTGATCTTTTCACAGTTGTAATTTTTTTTTTTTTTAATGAACAGAAGTTCCTGATTTTAATATAGTATAACTGATGGCTTCTTTATGTGTCCTGTTTAAAAATCTCTGCCCGAGGACATGTGAATATCCTCCGTCTATTTTCTGGAAAGCTTATTATTTTGCTTTTCATATTCAAACCAATAATCCATGATATACCGCTCAAAGTGAAAAGTGTTAGTTGCTCAGTTGTGTCCAAGTCATTGTGACACCGTGGACTGTAGCCCACCAGGCTCCTCTCTCCGTGGAATTTTCCAGGCAAGATACTGAAGTGGGTAGCATGCCCTTCTCTAGGGGATCTTCCAGACCTAGGGGTCAAACCCATGTCTTCTGTATTGCAGGCAGCTTCTTCATTGTCTGAACCACCAAGCAAGCCCCTACTCACCATCAAAATATCTACCACTGAAAGGACACAGAGTTGTTAAAGACAGAAGAAGTGAGGGCAGGTGTTCAACTGGCACTGTCCCCTAAGAAGCTGAACATACACATCCCAACCTCGATCATGATCCTGAAACATGTACATATGTGCATGAAAGGGCACATACGAGGACACTTACTGCAGCAAGATCTGTTGTCAGCCTAAGTCTGGAAGAACCCCAAATATCCACCTACAGTAAAATGGAGAGACTGGGGTACGATGATACAGTGAAATGACACACAGCAAGGAAAATGCATGAAAAATTACTACACACGTGAACGAATCTCACAGCCAGTACACAGGCTGCACACCTTCAGTCATATAAAGGCCGAAAACCAGGGGCAGAGTTAACCTGGGTTTAGGCATGAGGGGCTCCTGGGTGCTGGCAGTGTTCTAACATTCTGTGTTTGGAGCTTGGTGGTGGTTACAAGAACCTGAACCTGCCCATCTTGACCATTTTGTGGAAAATCACTGAGTTACATGTTTGTGATTTGTCTGCTTTTCGGTCTATATGTTAGTCTTCAATAAGTAAGTTTTATTAAAAAATAACAAAAACCAAAAACCTCTTGCCAAGTATGTCTGAAATGGGAACACAGAGAACATTGGATGTGATTATAAAAGGGTGAACTTAATGGTTCTGGAAATGATTTCATAATCCAGAAAATATCAATCACATTTCTTTCAGCAAATTTAAATATAAGACTTCAGAATCCAAAAATAAGGAATCCCAACACTTGGAGGAAAGAATACTCAGCAGATGGGGAGATTTCAGATGACTCCGCTTTTTTCAGTTCGTACCTCTGTCTGACTTTATAAGAGGTCTCTGGAGGCAGGCCCTGCACACATGGGGACTAGGTCAGGGCCCTAGGGACACAGGAGGCAGCTGCATGGAGGGCTCTTGCTACAGGGCCACCTCCTGAGAGTGGGAAGTACTGACGGGTTCAGGATATAACTTAAAAATAATCAATAGGTCCTCCTAGGTGTAAAACACTTTGGGAAGCAGAGAAATTGTGGGACATTATTCTTGCCCTGCTGTCCTCCGTGAGGGCTGTGAGATGGCTCAGAAGCTATGAGCTAGGCATCAACCTGCTTGCTTCCCACTGATCAGATGTTTACAGCACACACATGCATTCTGTGCACAAAGTATTTTTAAAAAGAAAAAAAAATCACAGAGCTTCTTGCTGAGGCAGAGTTCACCTAGGAGACCTGAGTCCTGCCAGGGCGAATCCTACGGAATCAGGATGCTGGAGCTGCTGATCCACAGAATTACCAGATTCCCGGTGTTGGCCCGGTGGTCCCAGTGTTCTGGCACTGGCTGTGTGTGTGTACTGGGGTGGTCGCTTCAGTTCTGAAGGTCTCAAATTCTTCACAATAATGCATGGGTTTTGGTCAGAGACCAGGGTTTTTTTTAAAGTATGACCTGAATCACCGGCTAAACACTGACTTTTGGATCCAGAATCTCAGTGAATTTGAACTCTCAGGGCCTAAACCTGGGAATCTGCATAAATTTTCTAATGTTTACTTATAATTATGCCTTTTACCCCTTAATTTACAGTGTAAGCTCCTCACATGTAGGCCTTCTGTGCTTCCCACTCCTTTGCATCTCAGTATCCAGGACACCAAAGGTCTCAGGGGACCCTGACGATGTCACAGCTTTCCAGCTGTCTTTGTGAACGGGGGCATGGTAGAATGGGAGTCTCTTCTAGTCTTTTTTTTTGATTTTCTACCGTGAACGCACACTGTCATTGTAGTAAGAAGGAAAATGCATTAAGTTTGGGGCGGGAGCGGGAGTGAGGCTGGGCAGCATGGCAGGAAGAGGAGGAACATGGCTTCTCTGCTCCTCATCTCCAGGACAGGCCTGCACCCCCCGACCCAGCCGTGGAAGGCCTCAGGCAGTCACTTCTGGTCCAGGCCTTGGTTCCCCACCCGTAAAATGCAGACCATGTCACCCTGCTGCATCCTGGGGGGCTAGAAAGGAGAGTGTAAACAAAGGGTTAAAGAAATGTAAGCGGCTGTCATTTCTGAGAACAAATGCTTTTATTTACTCATTCATTCAATAAATGCTCACTGAGTGTCTACTACGAATAAGCACTTATTAATGAACAGATCTTTCTTAGCAAAGGACTAAGTAGTCCTCTGCTTCCTAGGTGGCTCCAGTGGTAAAGAACCCACATCCCAAAGCAGGAGACACAAGCACACGCACACACGCAGTCCTCTGCCTTGGGGTCAGCCCGGGAAGCAGCAGGCTCCAGGACTGCAGCCCAGACACACTCTGCTGAGAGCACATGTGCCAGCCCCTCTGTCCTCACAGCGCCCCTGCAGGAGGCACGGTCACCCTCCTTTGTCTGATGAGACACGAGGGGTGACCTGAGGGGTGACCTGCCCATGACCAGAAAGCTAGAGAGCGGCTGGCTGGACCCACCCACACTGCTGCCGCCCGCAGAGCTGAGCCAACAGGAAGGTTAGTTTTTTAAAACGTCTGAGGAATGACCACCTCTTCAGCAGTAAGGTCAGCGTAGCGGAGGAAGCTGGTGGATGACAGCCAGGTCCACTCTACATGTGTGACGAGACCCTCAGCGCGCAGGGTGCACCCGGGGGTCTTGGCAAACTTGCCCGTATGTCCTGACTTGCAGCTGGGGCAGACTCCCCAACTACTGTGGCTGTGCTGGGCAGAAGCCTTGCCCAGAGAACTTCACGAGCACAGGCAGATCCCCTTTTATCACACTCTGCAGACACAGTATTTTCAAAAAAATTGCAGGTTTGCGGCACCCCTGTGTTGAGCAAGTCTCTTGGCACCATTTTCCAAATAGCATTTGCTCACTTTGTGTTACATGTTGCTAATTTCACAATATTTCAAACTTCTCTACTGTTGTTATATTTGTTATGTGATCTGTGATCAGTGATCTATCGTTAATTGTTTTGGGGCACCACAAACCACAGCCCTATGACAGCAAACTGAATGGATAAACTGTGTTCTTACTGTTCCACTGACCCGTCTCTCCCTCTCCTTGGGCCCCTGTATTCCCTGAGATGTAATATTGAAATTAGGCCAATTAATAACCTTGCAACAGGCTCTAAGTGTTCAAGGGAAAGGAAGAGTCTCATGTCTCATTTTAAATCAAAACCTGGAAACGATCAGGCTTAGAGAGAAAGATATGCTGAAAGCAGAGCCAGAGGCCTGCTGTATCTAAGTTATCCGAGCTGTGAATGCAAAGGAAAAGTTCCTGAATGAAATTAAAAGCACTGCTTCAGTATACACATTGATAAGACGAAGAAACAGCCTTACTGCTGATATGGAGAAAGTTTGAGCAGTCTGGATAGAAGATCAGGCCAGCCACATTCTGGGAAGCCAAAGCCTAATGCAGAGCAAGACCCCTACTCGCCTCAATTCTGTGAAGGCTGAGAGGTGAGGAAACTGCAGAAAGAAAGTGTGAAGCAGCAGAGATGGTTCCTGAGGCTGAAGGAAAGAAGCTGCCTCCAGAGCACGAAAGCGACAGCTGAAGCTGCAAGTGCTGATGGAGAAGCCGCAATGAGTTCTCCAGAATTCCAGCTCAGATCACACGTGAAGGCAGCTGCAGTGAACAGATGCTCAGTGTAGGTGATGAAGCCTTCTAATGGGAGAAGATGCCATTTAGGACTTTCGTAACTAGAGAGAAGTTGATTTGCTGTTGCTGTTGTTCAGTTGCGAAGTCATGTCCAATTGTTTGCGACCCCATGGACTGCAGCGTGCCAGGCTCCCGTCCTTCACTGTTTCCTGGAGTTTGCTCAATTCATGCCCATTGAGTTGGTGATGTAATCTAACCATCTCATCCTCTGCTGCCCCCTCTTCTCCTCCTGCCCTCAATCTTTTCCAGCATCAGTGTCTTTTCCAATGAATCAGTTCTTTGCATCAGGTGGCCAAAGTCCTGGAGCCTCAGCTTCAGTCCTTCCAGTGAATATTCAGGGTTGATCTCCTTTAGAATTGAGAAGTCAATGACCGGTTTCAAAGCTTCAAAGGACAGACTAACTCTCTTGTTAGGGGCTAATACCTAATGTTACGGTGATTTTAAGTTGAAGCCAGTGCTCATTTCGAAAATCCCAGGCTCTGAAGAATGATGCTAAGTCTACTCTGCCTGTGCGCTATAAACAGAACAAAGCCTGGATGACGGCACATCTGTTAACACAGTTTACTGAATATTTTAATCCCACTTTTGTAACCTGAGGCTCAGAAACATTCTTTTCAAAAGACTGCTGCTCAGTGACAATGCACCTGGTCACCCAACAGCTCTGATGCAGATGGACAATGAGATTAATGGTTTTCACGCCTGCTAACACAGCATCCATTCTGTAGCCCATGGATCCAAGTGTCATTTTGACTTTTTAAGTCTTCTTCAAGAAACACATTCACTAAGGCTCCAACTGCCATAGGTAGTGAGTGATTCCTCTGATGGATCTGGGTAAAGTGAATTGAAAACCTTCTGGAAAGGAGTCACCATTCTAGATGCCATTAAAAACATCTGTGATTCTTGGGAAAAGGTCAAAATATCAACATACACAGGAGTCTGGAAGGTGATTCCAGGCCTCATGAAAGACCCTGAAGGGTTCAAGAGTTCAGCAGAGGAAGTAACTGCAGATATGGGGAGAAGAGCAAGAGATCTAGAACTAGAAGTGGAACCTGAAGATGTGGCTGAATTGCTGCAACTTCATGATCAAACTTGAATGAAAGAGGAGAGCTGCTCCTTATGGAAGGACATGGAAGTGGTTTCGTGAGATGGAATCTACTCCTATAAAGATGTTAAGACTGCTGAAATGACAACAAAGGGCTTAGACTACAACATCAACTTAGTTGATAAAGCAGGTTTGGGACAACTGACTCCAATTTTGGAAAGAAGTCCTATTGTGGGTCAAATGCTACCAGATAGCACTGCATGCTACAAAGAAACCGTTCACAGAAGCCAATCCACACAGCAAACTTCACTGCTGTCTCGTTTTCAGAAACTGCCACAGGCACCCTAGCCTTCGGCAGCCACGACCCTATCAATCAGCAGTCACCAACATGGAGGCACGGACCCTCCACCAGCAAAGATGATGACTCCCTGAAGGCCCAGACGATGGTTAGCATGTTTGAGCTAAGAATTATTTAGAAATTAAGGTATGCATACTGTTTCCTCAGACACAATGCTGTTGCACACTTAACAGACTACAGTATAGTGTAAGCATAACTGTTCTACGTACCAGGAAACCAAAACATTCCTGTGACTCACTCCACTGCTGTATTTCAGTGATCTGAATCCAAACGCAGAACATCTCCGAGGTGTGCCTGTATCCTGAAATGTGATTATTTACCATGGCCTTCCTGATGGGATCTGGAACTTTTTTTCAGACAGCACTAAATATAGGATGCTACTCTGCTTTATATGGCAATGCAAGTTCAAGCCAAAGGTTTCCTCCACGCTGGCACCTGACGCACTACTGTGGAAGCAAAAGACCAAGGAGAACGCAGCTTTTGGCAGTTCTAAAGCTGGACTCGATCCCAAGAAGTTAATCTTTAAGGGGAAAGAAAAGCTCCTTAGAAGAATGGGGATTCATCTCAGAGAAAGGCAAAACTTGATCAGCTTTTGCATCCTATTCAAGATCTTAAACATTTTAAGTAGTAACAAGTCAACATTATGAGAATACAAGTATCTGTTACCCGCCCCGCGCCCCCCCCCCCCCCCCCCCCCCCCCGATTCTGAGGTGTACGGGAACACAGTCAGATTAACATACCACCTATCCGACAGCTAAAGGCGTCCCTGGTGTTTCAGCTGGTAAAGAATCGGCCTGCAATGCAGGAGACCCCGGTTCGATTCCTGGGCCGGGAAGATCCCCTGGAGAAGGGAATGGCAACCCACTCCAGTATTCTTGCCTGGAGAGTTCCATGAACAGAGGAGCCTGGTGGGCTACAGTCCATGGGGTCACAAAGTTGGACAGAGCCAAGAGACTTTCACTTTATCTGAAAGCTGGCAGGGGGAACACAAACCAGTCTTTGCCACCAGGCTTTCTACTGAATTGAAGAAAAGAATCCAGTGCTTAAGAGGCACTGAGTTGATGGAAAGGCTAAAGAAATGTCAATTAGTAAAATCAAAGTCTATTTTTAAATTCAGTTCTCTTCATTAAAATTGCTAAAAATGTCTGCAGGGTATGGAGATTAATGCCCATGGCTCTTTTTCTTGCTTTCACTTACCAGGATGTTATAAAGTAGCTACTTTGTTAAGATAAATATAATATTAAAAAGGGGCAGTTTGGGAAGCCAATATTTTTCTTTTGAAGGCAAAACAAAGACGGTAAGTCAGAAAAGCTGAAAATTACTCTAAGAGGGAACAACAGTTTTGCAAGCACATCAATCAGAAAAATAAGCCACTGAGTCAAAGCTAACTATATGGAACTTTTCACACTGAGGAAGCTTAAAAATACCAGATCCCTGGAAAGCTTAAGCCAATTTTTCCTTAGTGTGCACCTTGCTTTTTGTCATTTAGGAAGTCACAGCCTACCTTTTCACATTCAGTATTTTTCAATTCTTAAAAGCAACCATTAGATTTGGATGGCATTTTTAGGCAAACCGGTAATTCATTTGTCCCACTCTCTTCATGATGGATGGATGTATGAACAGAGAAAAACGTCCACCAGAATTTTAAGCATATGGCTGGTTCTAAGGGGATGTCTCTACACATTCCCCACCCCTTCCCCTCCAGCCCCTTCGAACCAAAGCAGGACTCATTTAGGAATGTTCTGACTGACAAGAATCTCTTCAATATACAATATAATTTGTGTTGCTTCTCTAAATCTTTTCTAGGGAAATCACAGTATGATTCCATTTCAGTGGCTTTCTGATGGGCTCCTACTCTCATCCTGGGTGGGTAACGACTGTTCTAAGGGCTGGGAGACTGGAGGCTCAGAGGCCACACAGCCAGGCCTGGAGAGAAGACAGAGGGGAGCCCGGCACAGGGCCCAGGGGCTTTGCTGTTTTCACAAGCATCCAGAAGCAATCGTCTGCACTTTGGAAATTTGTTTTTGTTTCTTCACAGAGGTAAAAATGAGGGACAATAAGACCATCTGTGCAATGCTTCCAAACTAGACTTGGCCACACCTTTGGCTTCAAATAGCTCTGCCAGTTACCTTTGACCTTGACCTGGAGGTAGCACATGCTCATTCTAATTTCAGGAAAAGACAGCCTTTTCTGTGGCAAATGCTAGAGACGGACTCTTCTCCTTTCCAAAATAAAATACAGACCCATCTGGAACAAGACTGCCCGCTGCACTCCACCTGTTCTGGTTGCAGCCTCTGAGGCGACGAGAAGGTGTAGCGCATCGGTATGCCAGCCCTTCATTTGTGTTCCCCACACGACATACGGTCACCTTACAAAGCCAAGGGTGAGCTGGATTTGAAGGAAGGAGAGAGAATCTGGTGGACCAAAGGAAGCATGTCTATTGTAAGCAATGCTGGAAGGTTTCCTACTTGATAAAACAGTGAAATGCTGCATCATAAGCCTTTTCAACAGATAACCCAATTGTCACAGACTTCCTTCACATGGTCCAAAAAATGACAGCGGCAAAGGTACAGGTTTCTGCACTCTGCATGGAATAACTCGTATGAAAAAGAATAAACACGATGGAGTCCTTTCCCCATCAATTTCCTACAATGGGGTTAAAAAGCTTAACTGTTTCAAGCGTTAACGATTACAGACTGGGCGCTGTAAAACTCCAGGAGCCTATGTTTTGTTCAGCTCGTGTGGCTTCATATACGAAAAGAAATAATGGTTGTGAAGAAATAAATTAGAGCCATTCGGGTAATCATGCAAGCCAGTCGAGTCAGGACCGACTCTTGCCTGTTTAAGACAATCTTAGCACACCGATCCCCTTTTTCTTCAGTTCTGTGGGTTTCCCATCTGTCTGCTTGAGGAGCATCATACAGGGCTCCCACTCAAGCTGCCTTCCCAACGTGTTTGTTTTTACCCTTTGACGATGAAGGTTTCCCAGGCACCAGCAGCATTATTCCCATGTGAAGAGGCGTGGCAGCTAGGGGAGCCTCCTGGCTGTGCACACCAGCATTTGGCTCTCAGACACAGCTTGGCACCGGCACACCAGGCACAGGCCTGATCCCCAGGCTGGACGATATTAACTCAAACAGGATGAAAACTCACAAACACTCTATTTTGGGTATAAGATCTGGGCTTTTTTTTTTTTTAAAGACACTTCATATGCTTTAAAAAGTATTCTCTCCAGATTATAAAAGGTTAGTTAAAATTGTTTAATAGGAACAATCTTGGACAAGCAGAAATAGCTTTGATTTGAAGAACTATAGCCATGTACAACTGGGAAGGCTCCACAGGGTGGTCGGATGGGATGGTCTGTACCTGGTCTAGAGACTTTGCATTAGACAGGTGACTGATGGACATTCTGCCCTCTCTCAAGGCACACGCCACTTCTGAAAACTGTCAGCTTTCCACACCAACTGTGATATTTTATTTACATTTAAAAATAACTTCTCTTCTTCAGTGTAGTGGAAACGCCCAGAGACCAGTCATTGAAACCCCTCCCTAACACAAGTGCAGAACAGCTTTATTGATCTCTGGATTTGTCCAGTCATTCCGAATGTCATCCAGGTGGTTATCAAAATCCACGAGTGTTTCGTAGGACCGGCTGTCCAGGAGCGATGCTGAGATCCTCTGGGCCTCTGGCCAGTCTTCACAGTAATCACTATGAGGTGAGACAGGAGAAGTCAGCCTCTTACTCAAAACGCGTGGCTTTTCAATAGAGTAAACAGGAAACCAGCCGCGCGCAGAGTAGTATAAAGGAAGCCAAGGGTGAACTCTAGCAAACACATCTAAACACATGAAGATACATATAAAGGATATGAAACATCCAAGAGATAACCTTCAAATGAAATTCTGAAAAAGCTGGAGGTAGATGACTGATTGCAAATAAACCACAAAAGCCTGGGAAGAGGGTCTGGCTTAGGGAAAGGTGGCCGGGGATTGGGAGGGGAGACCCGTGAGTGACAGGATGTCCCCACTGCTTGGAAACCCTGTAGGCCTGTCCTCTGGGGGCTGAGGAACACCCGTGACTTCTGTATGAGGTGTGCACACTTCTCTAGAGAACATGTAGCTTAAAAACCCAGGAGGCGGGGGTCAGGTCTCCTATGCAAGCAGCGTGCCGGGACTGGCCCCAGCGCACGCGGCCCACGGGCCCCCCCGGGAATGGGCACTCACTAGTGCGGGTCTCTGCAGCGCCATTTGTTTTCGTGGTGTTCATACACGTGGATCGTGGGGACTACACAGTCCATCGTGAACTTAGTGTTGTCTACCTGCAACGAGACGAAGGGCGCACTCGCGAACAGAGCCAGGACCTCCACGGCAGCCTGCGGGTCCCTCCCTGGGGCTCTCCCACGGGGGAGGACTCCACAGGGATGTCAGGGACGGGCGCAACACTGCCCACTACAGCAGACACCCCGCCTCAGAGTGCACACCACCACAGCCCAGGCTCACGGTGCATCACATGGGAGAAGCACTGAGTACTTGACTGCTTTCTCACACACCCGAAGCTTCCAAACGTTACGCTGCCTTCCCTGTTAGAATTTCATCTGAACTGAGAGGAACAGGGCTCCTGACATGAGCTATGTCCGTCCCTGCTCCCTCTGCTGTGCTGGTTGACCTAATTCAATGCGTCTCAGACTTGAGTGTACATTGGAATCATCTGGAAGCTTATGGAGACATAGATTCCTAGGCCCCCAGAACCTGCATTTCCAATAGATTCCCGGGTGGTACTGATACTGTGAGCGTGGGGATCCCACTTTGAGACCCACTGTAGCTGAAAGACCCCCCACCTCTGGACACCCGTGTGCCATGACTGCAGCGGCCCTGACTCAGCAACTTTAAGCCTGCAGTTGGGAGAAGACGGCCGAAGGAGGCCATGGTCTGATGAAGTAAGTACCTGCAGAAAGGAAACCGCTCACAGACAAAGCTCCCCGTCAGCAAGAGGCTGCTCAGCAGCTGTCCCCACACACAGGACTCTGGAGCGAGCGACAGTGACTCACCATGATGAGAGCCGTGTCACTGAAGCCCTCGGCGATTCTGGAGGCCACCTTTTCTGCTACCTGGTTTGGACTGAGAGGGAAGAACCAGCGAGGTTACCAAGTTTTAGCTGACGCTGGGCAACACTGTCTGCCTGTGGCAGAGTAAACAGCAATGACACAAAGACCAACAGCACCAGTAAGCTACCTCCCGTGTGGGGTTACACCCATTTAAGTAGCTTTTGGGGACTGTGATCCCGCTGCAGTGACTTGTTGCTCTGCTCAGGGCAGAGCAGGGGCCCTTGTCTTTTCGTGCATCTTTCCCTCTGTACAATCAGTCTCAGCTTTCTGAAGCAGGGACTGAACCAGAAAGAAACACACTATACAGTTACAACCCTGTCGTCGTGATTGAGGTGAAAAAAGCAGGCTTAATGCTTTATAAAAATAAATTTAGCCAGTATTCTATTTTTACCTTTAAAATTGAAAATTTACAGAGGTGTGTGATTATCTGCAGCATCGTATTAAGAAAAATGAAACAAAAAACAATGTAATAGACAAAGGGCCCCAGGGAGTCTCATTCCCCAGTCACCCTGGAAAGCCCTTAGAGTGAAGGCAGCGCTGCACAGGTGTCTCGAGGGCCGGAGTCCCGCAGCCACCGGCTCATCTGTCCACACCCTCCCGGAGGCTCCTCTGTCACGGCTGTGGGTGGAGTGCCTCCTGCTCCTGCTGCCACAGCCCCCGCACCACCCGCACAGTACGGGCTCCGGGGCCTGCACCACAGGCCTGGGTTCCAATGTCTTCCAAGTTCAGTGCAGCAGCTTGAGGGCAAGGGCCAGGAGTCCGTGGCTCAGCTCACCACAGAGCTTGGCCTGGGGCAGGGGATTCACACTCTGGCAGCTTCCTTCGTGTAATAAGACCAAGACTGACACAGGCCGTGAACAGGCTCCAGTTCATCAACATAGGGAGGCAGGTGGACTCGAAGGAGGGGCTGGTAAGAGACGCACTGAGGAGAAACCAGAGGCATGCACGGATGCAGGGACCAAACAGTCAGAGATGTCTTGGGAAAAGCTGAAGAATCAGGGATCAGAAAGCAGCTCTGCATGTCGTCCACAGAGAGGCTGGCACAGAAGCCGCTCTGAGTCCACGCTGTGCTGGGGACCCTGCCACCCTCAGTCCTGACTGGGCCCAGTCCTCTAGAACAAAACAGTTCACATCTCTGGAAGTGCTCCATTGGCTTACTGTATTACTTCCCCAAATGCTACTGAGTCCCACCACTTGCCTATGCTGGGCGAGCGGACATGAATCCGGGAGGCATTTGGTCTGGGGCCCTTCACTGCACCCCCTGACTGCCTGGACACGGGAGCCCATCAGCTCTGCCTGGCCACATGAGCAAAGCTTCAGGGTCACCCAGCTCGTGCCTCTGGCTGCTCAGGGTGCCGACTCCTCTGGGACTCTCTCTGTGAGATCATGTCAGGCTGGCTGCTGGCCATATCCCTTGACCAAAGGACACTGTTCTTCTCAGGGCGGTGGGGGTGGGGGGGTGGACACAACTTCCTGACCCGACCCATCTTCATTCCTTCAGGCAGGGCAGGTGCCAGCTTTTGTCACCAGCTCTGGGTAATTGCACCACCCTCCTTTCTCTGACAGACGGTTCACACCTCTGGAGATAACCAGCTTGTTAAGCCCACCTCAAATTACCCTAACATTAGGATGTTATCAGTTTTTCTGCTAGGACATTGATGCAGAAACAAAGCAAAGATCTCAGCTTTGCTCTTAGTGAGAACCACCATGGGGGCAACTAGCTGGATAAAAGAAAACAAGACCTATTATATGGGGAAAGTAGCAAACACCATGCTTTCGTCAAAGCAGCAGACCCAAAGAACACCAAACCTAAAGTTGCTTTTTTTTTAACCCCCAAAAAGAGTGGAGTTCTTGCCTGGTGCTCTGCCCTACATCAATCCCAGTTTGGGAATGGGAAGCAAGGCACAGCGGAGGGGGGACTGAACAGGAGGCGCTGGACTGTTGCTTTCGCTTTCAGAATTCCCTTTAAGCAAAATAAAGACAACACAGGACAGAATCCCAGCATTCATCTGAGTCTTTAGAATAACTGGTGTTTGGAATGACCCGCACCCCAGCCCTCCTGGAATACTATCAACAGCACGGAGGGGCACTGTTTCACAGACTGCGCCCCAGCACCCCTGCAGTTCTATCTACAAGCACGGAGGGGCTGTTCTGACAGATTCTGCACCGGGAGCCCACTGAGGGGTTTCGAGGGGTTTCACAGGGATATACCTGGCATCCTTTACTCGTTCATTAGCTTGATAATAACCAGCAATCACGTAGCTATTATCTTTGCACCACGAATCAATCTGAAAAGAGAACAAAATTTGGGAAGAAAAGGTGAATGCTTTTTCCTTAAACATCAAGTCTCAATAAACAAAGGAACCTCCCTCCCTCAACCAAATGCTGGGACAAGACAAACAGAACTCCTGTATCCTCCTCCCTACGAGAATGAAATGCGGGAGTTTCCTGGTGGCCTCTGTTGTTCGGTCGCTAAGTTGTGTCCTAGTCTTTGCAACCCTCATGGACTGTAGCCCACCAGGCTCTTCTGTCCATAGGATTTCTAGGATTCTGGGCTTTCACTGCTGTGGCCCAGGTTCAGTCCTTGGTTGGGGAACTGAGATCCCACCAAATTATGGTGGTGGTATGGCCACCAAAAAACAAACACACACCAAATGGGTGTATGGGTGTTCAGGGGAAAGAAGGCCACCGCAATTAGCTTTTCCACAGTCCATAGGAGGTCAGAGAAAGCAAAGAGCATAGGCTCCCCCTCTCTCAGAGGTGGAGTGTCTTCCCACAGAGGAGGAGCCTGCAATGGCCGGGGGTGGGGTGGGGTGTGAGGCTGGACACTAGGAATGACCTCCTCCCCTAGTCCTAGCAGAAGGCTCCAGCGCAGACACATAATAAATGGGTGTAGTGCCGTGGGTGAGGGGGAACCAGTGTTATCCACTTTCTCTGACAAGATGAAGCACTGACGCCTTCTGGGGCTTGAACAAGCCTTCAGGTCGTTAAAATCAATCCTTCACAGATAGCAAACTAAAGAGCTCAGAGAGGTTCTAAGCTTGCACAGCCAGAAAACAGAAGCAGCATGGGAATCTGAGTCTCTTTCAAAGTCAAGTCCTTCAGTACTGTTATTTCAGTATTCCTTGTAATACACTATGAAAACCCTTGTGCTGGGATGTGGGGTGCAGGGGAGCACACGTGCATGCACTCACACACTTCCCTGTGGCATGCTTTTAAACAGGAGCATGGCTGCAGATTTTTTTTTTCTTTTCTAATTTTATTTTATTTTTAAACTTTACATAATTGTATTAGTTTTGCCAAATATCAAAATGAATCCGCCACAGGTATACATGTGTTCCCCATCCCGAACCCTCCTCCCTCCTCCCTCCCCATACCATCCCTCTGGGCCGTCCCAGTGCACCAGCCCCAAGCATCCAGCATCGTGCATCGAACCTGGACTGGCAACTCGTTTCCTACATGATATTTTACATGTTTCATTGCCATTCTCCCAAATCTTCCCACCCTCTCCCTCTCCCACAGAGTCCATAAGACTGTTCTATACATCAGTGTCTCTTTTGCTGTCTCGTACACCGGGTTATTGTTACCATCTTTCTAAATTCCATATATATGCGTTAGTATACTGTATTTATGTTTTTCCTTCTGGCTAAGTTTTTTGTTTTACAATGCCACTCTTCTCTCATCAGATTTAGCATCCTGCAGATCTAATGCGATTATTAAAAACAAAAGGTCGTCCTGTTTTGCTGTAACGGAATTTTAATAATACACTGCAGGAAATTCTATTCTCAGCTTGCAAAAGAAGAGATACAACTGATCCTCAATTTTTTCCAAAGTGAATTAACTGGTTAAAAAGGGTTTCTTTTCTTTCTTTTCCCTTTTTAAACATAGCTCTATTCGTTCTTTTTCTCAAATTCTGGTTTGGGACTCCAACAGTCTCCTTTATGACTAAAAGCAGACATTACAAAATGGTCACAGTCCAAGGTTCCCTGGCTCACACGAGGATTAGAATAGTAATTCTGCCCTCCTAAGAGCTCACAAATTACCATACTGGGTCAAAACCAAGGCTCAATGAACCAATTAGAGGCTTTGGTCATCCACCCAAGAGATGAGGGCTATGTCGCCAAAATATTTATAATGGCTCTTTCACTCTAACTTTGAGGCAAATTATTCCACAACTACTTATATTTTATTTCTATCACCTCTTAAAAGAATGAGTCTTGGAAACTCTACTGCTGCTTACAGCAGCAAAATTCTTTCATTTCTTTCTAAATTTACCTCCACGTGGTATCCAAGGGCATAGCCTAGTTCTAAAATCTGGCACTTGGTCCCATTTCCTGAACT
The DNA here is from genome assembly GCF_055505025.1 of Bos grunniens. Lineage (NCBI taxonomy): Eukaryota > Metazoa > Chordata > Mammalia > Artiodactyla > Bovidae > Bos > Bos grunniens. The sequence goes on from NC_141182.1 coordinate 11,889,358, forward strand.
CACACCCACCCACTGGCCCGCCCTTTGGTGTCACCCTCTTAGCCTCTGTTTCTGATCGAAGACTGGTCTCTTGAGGGCGTCCTCATGTAGGTGATCCTCACGTCTGCCCACCTCTGCGCCCCTCGCCTGGCTCCGCATTGTGGGCTGCTCTTCCATCCAGAGTCACAACTACAGAGAGTGTCCTGAGTCTGGTATGAACACTTAGTGGCCTAACACAGCACAGATCTGTCTCACAAGTCGGAAGTCAAAAACAAGTCTGTGGGGCTGCCTCTTGGCGGAGACTTGAGGGTAGAATCTGCTCCCTGCCTTTTCCAACATGGAGAGGTCACAGGTCACTGCATTCCTCGGGTGGTGGCTGTCTCACTCTGACCCCTGCTTCTGTGGTCAAAATTCTCTTCTCTGACTCTTACCCTGCTGCCTCTTATGTGGACCCTCTTATGTGAACCCTGGGTCTATCAGATAATCCAGGATAATCATCGCATTTCAAGATCCTTAACTCAATCTTATCTGCCATCTCTTGTTCCACGTAAGGTTACCTGTCCAAGGGTCCAAGAACTAGGACGTGGACATCTTGGGGGGGGGGGCATTTTTTTGGGCCTACCACAGCTACCTTTAATGCAAGGATAAGATGATTATTTCCCACTGCTGCTATCCTGCAGCAGGCTGCACCACAAGTGCAGGGTATCAGTTCCCTGACCAGACGCTGAACTCAGGCCACGGCGGTGAGAGCACCAAACCCTGACACCAGGCCATCGGGAGCTCCCACAGCAGTCTTCAGTGAGCAGTCTAAGCTGCTCCCCAATCTTGCTTCTGGGCTGAAGGGAATGGTTTGGGATTCAGTCTCCAGGAAACACACAGGGTAACCCTGTACCTGTGCTCAGACAGCAGAGAAGGCATCTGACAGGATGGTGGATTCTTGTGACAAACGAACATACCTCAACTGACACTTTACCTAAAGAGGGGTGGATTCCTATATAAAACACTCTAAAGGCCTAACCAAATTCTAGCAGAAAAATAGTGTCACGACCTTAAACTTCTAGTAGAACTCTTTGCTTTTTGTTTGTTTTTCTGGCTGCATCACATGGCTTGCAGAATCTTAGTTCCCCAGCCAGGGATTGAACCTGAGGCCCCGGTAGGGAAAGCATCGAGTCCTAACTACTGGACCTCAGGGAACTCCTAGTAGAACTCTTTGAAGAGGCTGCTCCCAAAGTGAACCAGGTCATAAAATGATTCAAATAAGAACCACCAAATGAAGTCTGGATGCCTGTGATGGGCAGGCACAGCCTGTCCACTGTCCAGAGAGACACCAGTAGCCACCAGTTGATGACTGGAGAACCAGCCATCAGAGTCCACCGAGTGGCGAACACAAGCTTCAGTGGACCAGACATCATCAGTGAGTGACGCAGCATAGCAGAGTCGGTGTGTTGCAGGAGGCAAGCAGCATGGACAGTCGGCCGAGTGGGGATGGGGCAGGTGGCTCTTGAGGGGTTTCAGAATCCTGCAGTCAGCCCAAACAGCTTGTTAACAAAAAGCCCAAGTGGATTTAAGTGGCAGATTATACAGTAGGCAACTCGTACCCTCCAAGTGGGGCAGGACAAAGCAAAAGAGCTGAGAAGCTGTCTGAACTCTGTTCTCAGTGAATTCATTTCTGCTGCTATGGTGTCCTCCTGTGATGCATCTTGTGAACAATCAAAATGAAAATGTTCACGATGGCACTCTGATACCTGGCAAGTGACTTTGATACAAGGTCCAAATCCTGCTTTCACTTATGCGGTTTCCTTTACTTTTCAGATGGAAAGGACACTGTCACCTTGGCACAAGCCGCCACCCTCTGTTCACGTCTTTCAGGCCTGCTCCCTCGCAGACATGCAGGAGAACTACTACAGGCTCGGGCCCACTCGTCCATTCCCAGCTAGGCTGGACAAAGAAAGCAGCTTCTCTTGGCAAACTTGCTAGTGTCCGCATGAGCGAGGCACCTGGAGTTCTCATAATACTGCATGCACTTCCGTGACCACAGCCACAAAGCAGGCAAGGCAGGGAGCTGCTAAGTAAGTCACCCCAAGGAGGGTGCTGCTCCCACGCTGGTCACTTACAAGCTAGGTGTCTGGGAGCCTCCCTGTCTGCAGCAACACCCAGGCCCTGGAGTCTAAAACTAGAGGGGTTGGCGAGTTTCACGGAGAAGAAAAAGATCCTTAAATCAGCAGCTGATTCTTCCATGAGGAGGAGCTGGCTTTGGAGGAAGAGCGCTGGAGATAAGGGGCCTGGGAACAGAGAGCGAAGGTCACGGGAAGAACTGAAAGGAGAGCCCAGAGCAGCCAGCTCCCCCTCCCAGGAGGAAGTAGGGGGCTGAGCGAAGAGCCAGAGGGGCGGTAGCCTGTGCAGATGAGCACAGGCAAAGCACACATGGGGGCAGCAGAAGGAATCCCAGGCCCAAGTCAAATGAGAAGTCATCAGAGCAGAAGGTACCAACAAGCAGCTCCCAGCACTAGGAAATCACAGTGGGGGTGTGTGTGTGGGGGAGGGGGGGAGGACAAAGAGGGCTTAGGCAAACAGCAGCTTTATGCTAATTTCCCTACTGACATTTTATGGGTTTTTGCTATTAGAAATAATTCCATCACTACTTACGTCAAAGGGTTATAAGGATAAATTAAGATAACAGGCCTAAGTACTTAAAAAAAAATAGAAAGCACCCAGAAATGCATGGATTTTTTTTTAAATGGAAAATTATAATGAAAAGCCTTGCAAAGGAATTTGATGCTGCCCTTTGATGGACAGAATATCAAGTCAGTCTTTCCCACTTATCAAAAATAACCCAATACAAAACTCCCTGAATAGAAACAAGCCATCAGAATTAGGCCTCGTTTATAGTTTTATGGATTTAAATGCTTTATTAAAACATTTTCTACAGCTGATAAACTGTGGCTGAGATTTTTCATTGCCTTCAGGTTATAAAGTTGCTAAGACAAAATCTGAATGATATAAACTTAAATATCTTAACAGTAACACAAAAACTTGTAGATGGTTTCAAATGGCAATTTTTTTCTTTATGACTTTATTTTCAAAGTTATTTAATTTGTACTCAATTGACACTGTTCTCCTACTTGTTAAATGCTGAGTCTATGATTCAAAGTTTTGATCAATATAAGAAAAGTGAGCACAAATTACCATATTGCTTGGTAGGACAGACATTCAGACAGTTTTTACTGTCTTAAAAGAGGCTAAGTGCAGAAAACCTAGTTTGCACTTAATTCTGTTGGACAGGAGACTCCAACACTGAAGGGCACACTTGGGGAAACACTCGAAGGTGCATCTGGAGTACAGATGCAGTGGTGCAGAGCGAGCAGTGCCCCTGAATGATTTCTACGATGAAGTCTGTCCACTGCTCACGTCTCTCTCTGTCTGGTCCCTTTATACTCTACCTTCTAGCTCATCTCTAAAAGTGTGTCGTTCCCCCCCCCGCCCGGTTTTCACCTGGTCCCTCTGTCCCCTTCCTCCAGCCTTGCCCCTTGGGCCACCACTTGCATGTCCCTTTCTCTGGGCAGCCTGCCCTCCCTGACTCTCCCAGCCTGGGTCAGCGGACCCCTCCCCACTTTCTGCTTGACCCCCCCATATGGCACTTATTCTTCAGTACTGTACTTGTCTGCCTGGTACAAGTTCAACCGCTACACACGTACTGTATTTGATCCATAGCAATATCCTTCCCCCAAGCACAGGCTTGGCTCTACTGGAAAGCTGGATAACCCTGCTTAATACTACTGGTCAATAGAGTTCCCTGCGAGTGACCGACTGCACTGCACATATCCAATCACCACACAGTTATCTTGATAGAATAATCAAGACAGGAAGCTCAAAAGACTTGCATTAAAACAGACACACGCATACCCCAGGAACACACTGATACCAACAGCACATTTCTTCAGGAGCTAAAATGTTGATTCTATACACATCATCTACTTTCTATCTATGTTCTGCCCCATGATGATAGGAAAAAATTCACACAATGACTCAGTTTAACAAGTACTCAAAGATGTGCCCAGTAAGCTTAGGCAAGGACTGCTGGTCTAAAGATACTTCCTGCTTATTAAGAATTTACATGGGTGTCATAATTAGGTATTTACAAAATGGATTCATTTTACTTGTTGGGATGTAGAGAAAAAGGATTTCTACTACTCTTCTCAAACTTAACTACTCTTTGCATGAATCAACTAATTCTCTTTTAGTATCTTAGTTTATACATATTCGAAAAATTCTACCTCAACCCAGGCAGGTCTGAGCCTACTCCTCCCTAAGGTTTTAACTCCAATTTACAGGTCGTCTTTTTTCCTTCACTGGTCACCATACCTCAACAACTACGGCCCAAAATTCAATAACCAGTCGGTCTGTTCCTACGCCACACCTTTTCCCACTGTACTTCAAATAAATCAGTCATGAGCAGACCCACAGAAGTGTGCGGGCTGGAAGGCCAAGTCTGCTCTGGCTTTCAAATTCCACACACAGTCTTCAGCTTTTAAAATCACGGTTGCATTCCAGATATCACTAAGGAAGACAGACAAGCTCTTGTTCACGGAGCGCTCGACGCCGCCTTTCTAACCGTGGGTCCACCCTGGGTGTCCCGGGGCAGTAACGTGGTTAGAACCGCGCCTTGACACCTACGGCAGACACGGATCCGGCCGCGCGACGGTGAGCGCGAGCCCAACGGCAACGTCCAAACTCCCCGCGACTCAAAATTCCAAATACAGACGCTCGGTTCACAGCGGCTTGTCTCTATAAGGGCTATCGGTGTGAGAAAATCGGTGCCTTTTCCGTCGCCTAAGGCGTTCTAAAAACACCCGGGACGACTAAGGTCGCCCCTTCGGCCGCTGCAACGACGAGCTGCCTGCCACCTGCGGGGCTCTTGCTAAGTGCGTGCGGGCAAAGACCAACGCGCTCTCGCGGGTCGTCCGTTCACGATCACGGCGAACTCGGCGGTGCTGGGTCCCGAGACTCCGGCTGGACCACCCTGACCTTCTAGCCGGGACGGCTCGGAAGCCGACTGTCAGCCCGTCTCCTGTCCCGCTAACTCTGAGGCAAGCCCCTTTCCGCGCTTACCAAGGTGAGGGCCACCTCCAGCATGGGGGCGAGGGCCAGGGTGCCGTGGAAGAGGGGGATACAGTCCACGAAGAGGGTGTGGTGGGCGCCCGGGCCGCCCAGGGGCAGGTGCTCCTTGCGTGGCTTCTGCTTCTCGGCCACGAGCAGTCCGTTGACGGCGCAGTGCGGGTACTTCGCGCCGTGCAGCACCATCTTGCAGTAGGCCTGGGTGGTCAGCTTCACCCCGGGCATGCTGAGCCCGGGAGGGCCCCGGAGGCCCGGCGCCGGCCGAGGCCTGGATCCGCTGCCTGGCCGCGCGGCGCCTCAGGGGAGAAGGAGGACGAGGCGGCGGCTCCCTGGCGCGGCCCCGCGGCTGGCGAGGGCCCCTCACGGGCCCAGACCCGCTCGAGCTCCGCTCCTCAGACGCCGGCTAACCACCCGGGAGAGGCCGACGCGGCCACCTTAAGACTCCACTGGCGCTTTCCGCCGGGCGCCGCCGGAAAGCGGACGTCCAGTGGCCGCCGGAAAGCCGCCCAGTCCGGCGTTTTACGACGTTCGCCGCTCGACCTACTTCCGGTCCTGTGACCTCCCGCGCGGTCGGGCGCGGGGTGGAGTCCTCCTCGATCCCGTGGTGCTCCGCGGCTCGGTCTCGCTGTCTTCCGGTCGCAGGCAGCCGAGCCTTAGAGGGCGGTCGCGGCGGGGACGGTGGGCAGCGGCTGGTCGGTGGCATCAGGTGAGGCGGGCGGTGGCGGGTCCGCGCCGCGAGGCTGAGGAGGGTCGAGCCCTGGGAGTCCTCGGGCCTGCGTGCCCACCGCTGGGCGCCCACAGGGAACTGACGACTGGGCCTCCTGTCCCGGTGACATTGAGGCCGGCCCTTGGGGGCTCCGGGCTCGGGAGCCGCCTGGTCCCTGCTTATATGACGCCTGGAAGCATCCGGCCGGTCTCCACCTGTCCTTCCGCAGCCGCGGGCTGGTTGCGGCTCTGACCTTGGAGTGTCCGCTGGCCGAGGGCGGGGGCCTGAGGGCAGGTTGCCTTGCGGGCTCCCGGCCGCCCCTCCCGACGGTGCTGCGCCACCGCCCGGGGTGTAACGGGGCTCCGAGGGAGGCGCCCCGCTTCCTGGCCTGGTAAACGCTCGGCACTCGCTCAGGCGCGGGCCAGGCCGGGGAGAAAACACGGGAAAAGGAGGCGAGTTCGGCCCTGACGTCATGCTTTTGTTGATTCTGCCTCTAGTGGGCTGCTTTCTGAATGAGTTCGGGATCTTTTCCATCAGCAGCAGCCCCCTGAAGGGGCAATAGGGGAGCGGGGCCTGACCCTGAAAAGGCCCGCGTGAGAGATGTGTCATCCCGGTCATTCGTTGTCCTGCAGGGATTGAAAGTGGATCAGGCCACCTTTGCATCCATTCCCCTTCATTTCCTCTTCTAAGCCGGGGCACATATTAGGTCTGTAACCAAATAATGAATGCGGTGCGTGTCTCTTAGTTACTTGAAACTGTTTACCTTTTCCCTCTAGATGGTGGAGCCCGTTACTGGCAGCACATTCTAGCTTTTCCAGTCTCCTTAAACTATTTTTTTCCCTCTTTGCTTTTTAAGAAAGCTGATTTTTTAAAAAAACCAAGGCAAAAAAAGAGAGCAAAATCCCTCAAACAAACCAGTTTTCTACCAGTTGCTTTAAGTGTATGTATATGAGACAGTTGGTTTATAAGGACGCTCCATTAAAACATGCTGTCTGCTGAGGAAAAAAAAAAAAAAAAAAATCCTCATCCTAGGTTATTTTAAAAGTTTACAATCAGTAATGAAGAACCGGTCACTTATGTTGGGGAGAAAAAGAAAAAAAAGAATTGCATTGATTTCCAGAATGCACTGGGGCAAAAAGAATCATTCCTAATAGGTGCTTACCCTTGTTCATAGTGAAGGTATGTTTTTATCTTTCAGAATGTTGGCAACCAGAGTATTTAGCCTGATTGGTAGGCGTGCAATTTCCACCTCGGTGTGTGTTCGGGCCCATGGTAAGTGTAATCTTTCTTTTTGCTCTGCTGCTAGTAAGGCCCTGTGCTAGTTGCAGATGTGGAGAGCTTTGATCCTGATCACATTTTGTTGAGGAATTTGAAGGGAGATACATGCAGTGTAATGGTGCCTAGTTCTAGATTAGAGTTTTAATGACTCCTAGTTTGAGTCTTCGCTTATACTGATATTTTCTCCTCTTTCCTTCCCTTCCCTTCCCATGTTTTCAGGTTCAAGTTCCACACCTTTTAAGAGATCCACCCTATACCTGACTTTACTGTTCCATACCCTCCACCAACCCCCACCCCCACCGTCTAGCCACTTACCTTGAATATTGTTTAAATTATTGGGACAGCAGAAGGGAAGGAACATGGACTGGGTTTAATTTCATTTCTGCCTTGGACTTGCTGCTCAAGTTTAGGAATCTCTTCTCTCACCTGAAATGTACTTAAAGAACCTAGTTCAGAGCCTGGCACATAGCAAGTTGAGTTTTGCATTTATCAAGCATCTTTGTAGCTGTCAGTGTTAGACACTTACAATAAAGGAATATGAGACGTGGAATTACTCCAGAGTCCCAGCAATCTGGAGAGGAAAGATACAGGTAGGCAGTGTTTCAGTGAGAGATAGGCTCGGAGGAGAAGCATTTAGCCTGGTCTGAGGTACGGGGAGGGGCTTCTGGAGGAGAGGCCTTGCTCTGCTGAAGGGCTGGTGGGGTTCCCTCACACTCAAGAGCGGAATGTTATTCCAGGCAGAGGGAAAGCAAGCAGGAGGAGGAAATGGGAGTCATTGTGACAGATTGTGTTACTGGGGAGTCAAGTGCAAGGCTTGAGTGATGGGTGATGCAGTCAAGAGCAAGACTCATGTATCCAGGGACTCAGGAGCTTTTGTCTGAGCTGCTTTATGTGTGATTTTTTTTCCTTGATGTTGTGTCCTTTAATTGGTGATACTTTGGTGTTACATTTCTGTATGTCCTTTATATTGCTCAGTATAACAGACTCTAAAACAGATAATTTTAGTAAAAGCATTATTGAAATGTTATTTAAATGAGTAGATAATAAAAATTTTAGTTGTTAATACATACAGAAAGAAACATTCCTTCACTAAAAGCCTAGAAAGTCACTTAGGTCAAAGATTACCTTTTGTTTCCATTTTGGTTTTGCTAATGTATTTCTTTAGCTCTTTGTTTGTTTAGTTCAGTTTGAAGTATAATTTACAGAAAGGAAAGTTTATCTTTTCTAGATGTTATGTTCTATGGATTTTGATAAACTCACTCAACTGTGTGACAGTGACTCCAATCAGGACATGCAATACTTCCATCACCCCTGAAGGTCCCTTCATGTCCCTTTGGTCGTTCTGATCTTCTGTGAGAAGCCAACTTCTGTCTCCTTCAGGAGCACTGACCAGGGCTTATTCTTAGGTATTGCTTTAGGCAGAGGAAGTCAGATGTAGTTGGTCCCTGCGTGCAGCCATCCGCTGGCTCCTCATGCCTCACTGGCCTCATCACATCAGACTCACAGGCAGAGAGCAGCCCAGACCAGCGCTCCACAGTGGCTCGCTCCCTGCCCCACGGGTAGTTTGTGTCTCAGATGTACCAGGCCACCGCCTCCTGCCTCAGCTCCAGAGGTGTAGATGGTGCTTCCTTCGCGTCGTACCCTCTGCGCTGGTGTCATTTTACAGGAAAAGGTCCTGTCTCACCCTGTGTGCTTCCTTAGAGGCTGTGGGTTTGCGGGTAGTTTGAGGGGTGTTTGCCTCTTTGAGTGTAAGCTTTTGGAAGCAGGTACTTGCCGGGCTTACTCACTGCTGCCTCTCGCGCACACGGTAGGCGGGTGGAGGAAGCTGCTGTCTCTCAGACGAGTCTCGTCCTTTCATTCTAGATTTCTGGTCGTGTAAAGTCATACATGAAGTTGTTCTGCACATAGAATAGCCATTGGGAGCCCCCACTGGCAGCTCAGGTGTTCGTGTGGCGACATGTCGGACTGAGACGGGAGCTCAGATTCCGCGGATTTCCTCAGCAGAGGCCCCCGTATCTATCCAGATCGAGGATAGAAATGATAACCTTCACTAGGATGCAAAATCTATGCTTTTCTTTCCTTTTAAAAGGAATGTTTGGTGTGTTAACATTTATATGTCTGTATGGGGGCCTCCCCCACCCTTCCCATTTACTAGGGAACCAGGCCAAAAGTCCTAAAGAGCCCTTGGCAGCGGTGAGGTCACGAATTAGTCATTTTTGTTCTAGAAAATGCAGTTTTATGCTTAGGATGCTTCAAGGTTATAAGCATTTGTGTCTTGATAACAGTTTTATTAGATCTATTTCCCATGACACCCTGACACATTAAAGGCTACACTTGAGCAGTTTTCAGTACATTCGCTGAGTTGCTCCATTATCCTGTAATCAACTTGAGAACATTCTCAACACCCTAATTAACATCCATTTTTAATAACTCATGTAAGCTGAGTGCTTTTTAGTCCACTCATCATTTTAATAGCGTCTTAGAGTTTTAAAATTGGGAAGTTTTAAATGAAAACTTTTAAAATGAAAATAATAGCCATTTCATCTCAATCTCTTTGGGATAAGGTTGGGTATGAATATATGAGTGTGCTAGTCATAGGCAAGGCACTGGTGAGCATTTGGAGGACTTTTACTGCTTGTTTAAGATCCAAGGTTTTCTTTCACCGTTGTTAACACAGTTTGGGAGATTTCAGTCATTCAGACTAAGCTAATGGAGGTGAAGCGTTTTTGTAGGACTTTATACCTCGATTCGTTCCGAACACAGAATTTCCTTGCAAATACAGGGTAGAATCAAACAGCTTTTTGCTGAGGGAAAACCTTAAAGTTTAAGATACTCTTTTTTCCCCTGCTTTTTGAACTTTTCCCCTTTTTACTAGAGTGATACATTGGGTACACACCAATTTGAAGGTGCTGAAATTTTTATCTTTTTGGGCAGAAGTCTCTATTTCATCCCTGCTTCCCGCTGATGACAACTTGGGTTTAACTTGTGTTTAGTGGCATATTCATGTGAGTATCTACACGTACCTCAGATTCTTAAAAAGAAAATATAACCCCGATGGTATTCTGTGACTTGGTGTGTACACGACTCTCTTCCCATTTTGAGCTAGAACAGTACTTGGCATACAGTAGGCACTCTAAACCTTTGTTGAACAAGCCAAATGGCTCCATGATACACATTTCTAAGGTTATTTGCTACTTTGCTGTAATAAGCAGTACCACAGTAGCCATCTTTTCATGTCTTTGTTTCTGAACTTTGAACCCTTGTTTCTTTTATGAGTTTTATATTGTTCTTCCCCATTAGTTGGAGTTCCTTGTGGAATGGCCTCCTTTTACTCCAGGCTCCAGTTAGTCCAGGGAACCTGAGTAGCTGTCCAGACTCTGTGTGAACCCCGGTAGTTGCAGGACGTGCTCCCTCGTTCTCCCTGGCAGGTTGCTGTTTTGCTGTGATGAGGAGTGCTGCTGTTACCATCTGCCCTCCGTCCTCACCTGCTCTCAGGGCCACATGGGGCGAGCCTGCTCCCCATGTCACACGACCGTCCTGTGGTTGTCTGGAATGGGGGCCACAGCCCCTGGGATGACTGAGGTTTTCAGGGTGCACGTACCTGGACTGACTTCAGTTCTTAAAAGTACTGCCTTGTTTGTAACAGATCTTACGTGAATTTCAAATATTTGTCCAACATGTTTTTTAGGAAGTGTTGTAAAGAGTGAAGATTATGCTCTCCCGAGTTATGTGGACCGGCGTGACTACCCCTTGCCCGACGTGGCCCATGTCAAGAACCTGTCTGCCAGCCAGAAGGCCTTGAAGGAGAAGGAGAAGGCTTCCTGGAGCAGCCTCTCCATTGATGAGAAAGTTGAACGTGGGTATTGACGGCACCATGGGCAGCCTGCGTTGGGCGAGAATTCTCCTGGATCTGGGCTGGGCCCAGAGACCCGTGTGCTGGGGAGGGCGGGGGGCGGTGCTCTGCATCTGTGGGGCTGTCCAGGGCATCAGCTCTGCCAGCTGGCTGAACCCCCTCCCAGGTGCCGCTGTCCATGCTCATGGGCTCCAGCCCCCAGGAGGAGCAGGAGCAGGGTTGCAGAGCCACTGAGTAGAACTTGGGATGGTTTAAATGTGCGAGCAGCTCCTCAGCGCTTCCGCTCACTGGGGCTGGGTGTGCTAAGTACTGATGGAAGATCGCTGGCACGCCATCAGGAAGAAGGCACGTTACACGGGCGCCGTGCCTTCCTCTAAATGAGGGGGAATTTCAGGGTCTCCATACATCTCCCCCCGCCCCCCGAGTGTGAGGGGGTGTCGGGGCCTGAAGCCTGTGGTGGTTCTCACTCCGTGCTCCACCGCACGCCCCCCCGCGCCGAATGTGAGGGGTGTGTCGGGGCCTGAAGCCTTTGGTGCTCCTCACCCCCCCCCCCCAGTGTGAGGCACTCCATGCTCCACCGCATGCTGCCCCCCGCCGAGTGTGAGGGGGGTGTCGGGGCCTGAAGCCTGTGGTGGTTCTCACTCCATGCTCCGCCACACACTGCCCCCTGCCGAGTGTGAGGGGGTGTCGGGGCCTGAAGCCTGTGGTGCTCCTCACTCCGTGTGCCCCCCCGCCCCCCGTGCTGGGGAGCTCTACCTCGAGGTGGGCGTCTGTGCCCGCAGCACGGTCCTTTGTCTCCTCAGTGTACCGCCTTAAGTTCAAGGAGAGCTTCGCCGAGATGAACAGGAGCACAAATGAGTGGAAGACGGTGGTGGGCGCGGCCATGTTCTTCATCGGCTTCACCGCGCTCCTCCTCATCTGGGAGAAGCACTATGGTGAGTGGGGCGGTGCGTCACACAGACAGGCTCTGCCATCTGGGCTCCATCCTGGAGTGTTCACCAGCTTTGGGACGCTGGCTCACGTGAACTGAAGTGGTGTGGCCTGCGGCTGATTGATCCTGAACGGGCCACGCTTGGTTGTCCAGCCCAGCACGTTTCCAGTGGCTCATCTGCTTGGCGGTCAGGTGTCAAGGAGAAGGTGTGGTGGAAGTTAGACTGAGGAGGAGGACACTCTTACCATCAGGGGCTGTTTGGGATGCAGGGACTGCAGCTCAAGTCACCAGAGGTCTGGGTCTTCAGACCTAGCAGCTTCTGCTCGGCCGGCGGTGGGGCTGCCTGCTGGTTCTGGTGCTGCCTGTCCTGTGTTCTCTGTTCTGTGGGGTAGGTTGGCCCGTTCTGCGTGTGGACGTGGGGCGGTGACAGGCCTGTGACTGTCGCTCTTGCGTGAGTCGCCTTTGGTCCTGCTTGGGCTGCACGCTTGCCAGTGTACCTGCCGTCTGTGTCCTGCACAGGATACGTTCTGCTCTAGCGTTGTGTTTTCGTGCTCACTGTTACAAACCAGGGTGTAATTTGGGAGTACCAAGTTGTCAGTGCGCAGAGTTTAAAACCAGCACGTTGGTGTGGGTGTGGGTGTCGAGTGGCCGATGACGGTGCTGATCAAGTTGCTAGTGCCATGGGGCAGACTCACCTCTGTGACGTGTTGGCTTAGAAACACCTTGTCAAGACAGTGTCACCTCACGCCGTTGTTTTGGACTGTAGTGTACGGCCCCATCCCGCACACCTTTGAAGAGGAGTGGGTGGCCAAGCAGACCAAGAGGATGCTCGACATGAAGGTGGCCCCCATCCAGGGCTTCTCGGCCAAGTGGGACTACGACAAGAACGAGTGGAAGAAGTAAGGACCCGCGGTCCCCAGTCTGCACCTCACCTGTCCAGTCACCCGCATGCAGCTCCGCGTGCTCACTGGAGGCGCTCTGTTGCAGCACCAGTGCTAATAAACACGCAGTTCACGTGACGGCCTCGTGGTTGGTTCTTTGACGGTAACTGAATGAAGTGGAGCAGCACTGGACGTGCGGGAGGTTTCTCCCACGTGTCTGTCAGTAGTCAGTACCTTTCGGGTGTAAGTGAACTGGCAAAGACAAATTGTATAAGGACTAGCATGTGAAAACTAAAAATATCGAGTCCTTGGCAAGAGGTTTTTACGAGTAAAATCCCATTACAGTAGCCAGGCTGACAGATGTCCCTGTGGTCGCTTTTCTCCCGGAACTGTCCCCTTCAGATAGTTGGTGTTGGTTGGAGTGTGTGACCACGAGGTTGGAAAGGGCAGGCCGAGTTCTGTGTCTCCTGCCTGATTTCCTGGCCGCTCTCCACCTCTTTATCTAAGAAGCCACAGTGATGCCAGTGCCAGGCACCCTGCCCTGGCTCCCCGGCAGGCAGGCTCCCCGTGGGGGCTCCTCCTGCCGTCCTGTGGTTCTCCCGCCCACTCTAAAGTCCATTCCCCTCCCTGGTTCCTGGGGCCCCTGCAGGGGGTGGGGTGCAGAACAGATCCCAGAGCACAAGCTGCGTGATGGGGGCTGCCGGATAGCCGGTGCAGAGGGGTCTCCCAGCGGCACTGGTGCAGGGGCAGGCGGGCGGGTGGGGGAGGAGCTGTAACTGGAGGGGAATTGGGCCCTAGAGCTCACACAGGGGAGTGAGACGAAAGATGGCCATAGGTAGGCTCATGGAGGAGCAGGTTTAACTGGAGCCCCCGACTGTGGTGGCTTCTGGCTTGTTCTCAGAGGGCCAGCTGATCCCCTTTCCCCATCTCCCCCAGGCCCTCTGGTGGGAGAGGAAGTGTTGGCGCGGCAGGGTGCAAATCTGGCTGTGAGGACCAGGGGGCTCTGGGTGGCTCAGGCCTCCTCCTCGGTGATGCAGTTTTCAGTTCCTTTCCGGGGAGGGCTCCTGTTACAGGACTGACCTGACCCACCGCGTGGCTTTTCTGACCCTTGAGTGGCCCTGGGGGGGCACCTGCCCTGCCGAGGCGCTCGCCGTCACGTCAGAATGACCCCAAGAGGGAGGGGATCTTCCCAGGTTGGAAGTTGGCTAGGGGCTGAGGGCGCTGCCTGAGTGGGGATGGGGGGTGGTGGAGACTGACCTCCAGACTCTGCTTCTCCCCTCTGGTGGCTCCACACAGTCTCCCTGGGCCTGGGGCTTCCCCTGAACACGTTGGAAGCACTCCTGTCAGACTCCAAGACATGACTGGTCTCTTCTCTCTTCTCTCTGTCCTTCAAAAAAATTCCCTTTATTTCCATTTTAGTAGTGATTCAAGAGGAAGCAGAATGAATGCTTGACCTAGCCCTGCATCTTGAAGCTGGAGGTCTGCTGACCACTTTCCAGATGGTCTGCATGTCCTGGGGGAGTGATGGTGACCACCACCCTTGAACACGACCCTCAGGGCTCACTCTTGGGGCCCCCAGGAGCACTGAGGACAAGTGAAACAGTGGGCAACATCTTGAGACTACTCACGAGGGCTTGGGAGGGGAACAGGAGGAGGTCGGCGGTGGGAGGCCTTCCCGAGGAGGCAGCGTTTGAGCTGGGGCTTGATGACTGTCACCCACACTTGAGACGGTCACACTTGAAAGACCGTGGACAAAGGCCTTGAGGAGGACAGGGCTCACTGGGTTCCAGGACCTGAAAGACGACCTGTGGGACTGAGCCCTGTGAGAGGAAGGGTGTGGAGAGGGGGCTGGCTGAGCTCTTGGAGGTGTGCCCACGTAGCTCTCCCAGGGCGTTCAGGGAGACTGCTGTGCTCCTTGTGTAACATGAGGTCGGAGCAGGACTTCGAGAACCACTGTGAAGGCCAACGGAACAGCCACTGGCTTAGCCAGAGGGGCCCCTGTCCTCCAGGAGTGGAGATTGCTGAGTGAGGGTCCCCGACCGGCCCAGGCGCTGCATGTCTGCTGGGGACCGTTGCAGGCCCTGCCGGGGCTGCCGCCCTCACCTGGCATGTGGAGAGCTCCTTGCCAGTTGGAGTGTGCTGTGCCCTAGCCTGCTGTCTTCATCTTGCCTGTCACTCAGGAGTTCGCCTTGTGGCCAGCTGGCAGCTTTCTACCCTGTAGAACTTAAAAATCATCAAATACAAATCATCAAATATCAGATACAGGTAACAGCGGATGTATCAAATGTAACCCTGGAAGCCAGAAGGCAATGGAACGGTAATTTGAACGAGAATGATAGAATCAGCTAACCTGTTTAACCCCATGTGGTTCAGTTCAGTTCAGTCACTCAGTCATGTCCGACTTTGCAACCCCAGGGACTGCAGCACGCCAGGCTTCCCTGTCCATCACCAACTCCTGGAGCTCACTCAAACTCATGCCCATTCGGTCAGTGATGCCATCCAACCATCTCATCCTCTGTCATCCCCTTCTCCTGCTGTCAATCTTTCCCAGCATCAGGGTCTTTTCCAGTGAGTCTGCTCTTCCCATCAGGTGACCAAAGTGTTAGAGTTTCAGCTTCAGCATCAGTCCTTTCAATGACTATTCAGGAGTGAATTCCTTTAGAATGGACTGGTTGGATCTCCTTGCAGTCCAAGGGACTCTCAAGAGTCTTCTCCAACACCACAGTTCAAAAGCATCAGTTCTTCAGTCCTCAGCTTTCTTTATAGTCCAACTCTCACATCCATACATGATCACTGGAAAAACCATAGCTTTGACTGGAAGACCTTTGTTGGCAAAATAATGTCTCTGCTTTTTAATATGCTGTCTAGATTGGTCATAACTTTTCTTCCAAGGAGTAAGCATCTTAATTTCATGGCTGCAGTCACCATCTGCAGTGACTTTGGAGCCCCCCAAAGTAAAATTTGCTACTGTTTCCACTGTTTCCCATCTATTTGCTTTGAAGTGATGGGACCAGATGCCATGATCTTAGTTTTCTGAATGTTGAGTTTTAAGCCAGCTTTTTCACTCTCCTTTTCACTTTCATCAAGAGGCTCTTCAGTTCTTCACTTTCTGCCATAAAGGTGGTGTCATCTGCTTATCTGAGGTTATTGATATTTCTTCTGGCAATTTTGATTCCAGCCTGTGCTTTGTCCAGTCCAGCATTTCTCATGATGGTACTCTGCATATAAGTTAAATAAGCTGGGTGACAATATACAGCCTTGACATACTCCTTTCCCAGTTTGGAACCAGTCTGTTGTTCCATGTCCAGTTCTAACTTGCTTTCTGACCTGCATACAGATTTCTCAAGAGGCAGGTCAGGTGATCTGGTATTCCCATCTCTAAGAATTTTCCAGAGTTAGTTGTGATCCACACAGTCAAAGGTTTTGGCATAGTTAATAAAGCAAAAGTAGATGTTTTTCTGGAACTCTTGCTTTTTCAATGATAAAGCGGTTGTTGGCAATTTGATCTCTGGTTCCTCTGCCTTGTCTAAATCCAGCTTGAACACTTGGAAATTCACGGTTCACATACTGTTGAAGCCTGGCTTGGAGAATTTTGAACGTTACTTTACTAGTGTGTGAGATGAGTGCAATTGTGTGGTAGTTTGAACATTCTCTGGCATTGCCTTTTTTTGGGATTGGAATGAAAACTGACCTTTTCGAGTCCTGTGGCCACTGCTGAGTTTTCCAAATTTTGCTGGCATATTGAGTGCAGCACTTTCACAGCATCATCTTTTAGGATTTGAAATAGCTCAACTGGAATTCCAACACCTCCACTAGCTTTGTTTGTAGTGATGCTTCGTAAGGCCCACTTGACTTCACATTCCAGGATGTCTGGGTCTAGGTGAGTGATCATACCATTGTGATTATCTGGGTGGTGAAGATCTTTGTATAGTTCTTCTGTGTATTCTTGCCACCTCTTCTTAATGTCTTCTGCTTCTGTTAGGTCCACAGTATTTCACGTGGCTCAGTGGGTAAAGAATCCGCCTGCTGATGCTGCAAGAGACACAGGAGATGTGGATTCGATCCCTGGGTTGGGAAGATCCCCCTGGAGGAGGAAATAGCAGTTCACTCCAGTATTATTGCCTGGAGAATCCTGTGGACAGAGGAGCCTGGCAGGCTCTACAGTCCATGGAGTGGAAAAGAATCAGACACAACTGAAGTGACTGAGCATGCACGCAGAACCTGTTAACCAAGTGCAAGGGGAAGAAAGATACAGGCAAACATGAAGAGCGTGTGTTACTCACAGGTCTTCCCTGATGAAGCAATGAAGGACATAATCCAGGAAGGAGAGAATAGTTCAGAAGAAAGGAGTGAGATTCAGGAAGAATGGGGAGCAGAGGGATAGGAGACCATGAGGGCAGATCTTCAGACGCTGGTTGACCACAACAGCAAAGATGACGGTGGCCTATTTGGATGGTTAACAGCAACGGAGAGGGGGTTCCAGAGAGGCGAAGGCTGTGGCGGCAGGGGTTTGGAATTTCTGTGATTCCCTCCGTATTGTAGAAACAGATACTAGAGAGCAAAACCAGAAATCCCACTGGTACTTCTATCCAGCCCAGGTGACACAGTGGTAAAGAATCCTCCTGCTAACACAGGGGATGCAAGACCCCTGGGTCAGGAAGAGCCCCT
The DNA here is from genome assembly GCF_055505025.1 of Bos grunniens. Taxonomy (NCBI): domain Eukaryota; kingdom Metazoa; phylum Chordata; class Mammalia; order Artiodactyla; family Bovidae; genus Bos; species Bos grunniens. Next base: position 11,906,769 of record NC_141182.1, read on the forward strand.
GGAGAGGGAAATGGCAGCCCGCTCCAGTATTCTTGCCTGGAAAATCCCACGGACAGAGGAGCCTCACAGTCTACGGTCCATGGGGTCACAAACGACTGAGCAACTGAGCACGCACACATTGAACCATTAGGTGAGATGTTACTGTGAACCACCCCTATGATCCCCCAGAGGACAAATGGGTGGGGACAGATCAACCACGGCCCCAAGCCCGGCACGGTATCTGCTGTGGTGCCAGAGGAAGCAGAGGGGAGCAGGGACAGCTGATGGACCCGAGAGCTGAGACCCCAGGGTAGCCAAGGGTTCTACCAGGAAGGAGGTGCGGTGGAACCATCTGATGAGGCTGGGAAGGTTACCCAGTCCGACAGCAAGTGAACTCGGGGGACCTTGATAAGATCTGGGCAGGGGCGGGCTGCCTTGGTGGTCCAGGGGCTAAGTCTGTGCTCCCAATGCAGGGGGCCCAGCTTCATTCCCTGGTCGGGGAACTAGATTCTGCACACCACATTGAAGGTCCCACATGCAGCAACTAAGACCCAGTGCGGCCAAAAGAAATAGAAAAGAGTAAAAAGAAAAGGTCCAGGGGGCTGGGGCACTCAGTCCTGACACTGACCCTCCTGGGCTGGCCTCTGAGACAGACTGGCATTGCAGAGAAACTGCTGAATGGGATCCGATTGACCGGGGCAGGGATGGCAGGAGTGAAAGAGAGGTGAGCCCCAGGTGTGTGGGGAAGTGAAGGCAGCCCCCACATCTCAAAAGGCCAGCTGCCATATCTGTCAGCCCCAAGCAAAAACAACCCTGTAAAATTAGAAATGTTCTAAACGGTTTCCTCATCTTTTGCCCTGTAACCGATTTCTCCCCTCCCCCCAACCAAACCAGAAGTCAACAACAAAACCAGCTGAACTCAGACGTCCACTGCTCTCCGCTGACCAGTGATCTCCTGAGCCTTCCCTTCTGAGACCCGCCCTGCAGGCAGCACCTGGTCTTGGGATGGATGTTAGGAACCTCAATTCCTCCCTAAATCTATTGCCAGATTCACTCTAGTGCACCCGTAGGGCTGCAGCGTGGGTAAGCACGGAACACAGGATTGTCATCCTGGGGGTCACAGACCCTTCGAGAGTTGAGTGGACTCCCACCGCCTCTCCAGTGCACAGTGAGGCCCAGCCCCAGGTACTGCTGCTGGTCTGAGGCGGGTGTGAGGTTGAGGGCGGCAAACTTATCTTGGTTTTCCCAGTTTTAGCGCCAAAGCTCTGTGTCCTTAGTGCGGTCGTTTACCTGATTGATCCCACCAGTTACTGTGCCAGAAAATAGCTCTAACTGGAATTTTTGTGTTTTAGTGAAGAAAGCTGAGAACAGGACATTTAGGGTGTCCCGACAGAGTGCCTACAGGAGCAGGATATACATGACCCCAAACACGGGACAGGTCCATGCGGGCAGCCTACACCTCTCTGAACCTCTTGGCCCAAAGGATATCCCAGGAAGTGCTCATCACTTGATTGAGGAGCCAGGTTCACTGCTGGCGTCCTTCCCAAGGATGCTGAAATCTTTTAAAAAACTAATTTTTCGGCTGTGTGGGATCTAGTTCCCTGGCCAGGGACCAGACCTGCAGCCCCTTCATTGGAAGCGTGGAGTCCTAACCACTGGACCACCAGGTAAGTACCAGGACGCTGAAATCAGAAAACTCACGTGATGCGAGTCTTCATCCCAGTGTTTCTCAGCTCAGGGTGGGTGTTAGGGTCACCTGGGCTATTGTGTAAAGGCACTGAGGCCTGGGCCTTATATCAGTATTAGGTGCTTCTGTAGGGTTTAAAATCTGCCCACGGTGATGGCAAATTCAAACCTCTGCCTTCATTCCCAGGTTGCCTGAGAAGCCAGAAAACAGACCTCTCCGCCTAACCCAGGGCTTCTGGGCCAGGGTCTCCAAGGGGAGCAGAGCAGAGGTGGGGTTAACAAGCCGGTGCTGCTCTTGAGGCCAGGCTGGGGAGGCTCCACCTCACCCAAATGAGCGTGTTAACAAAGGGGGCCCTTGGGGGAGGGGTGGGGAGGTTCCCACAGTGATATGGGAACCGGCTCCCCTGCTCCACTGCTCCACAGGTATTTGAAGCCAACCCCTTCAGGATGCTGACTGTCATATCCCAAATGAACACCAGGTGGCGTCCAGGCTCCGTGCTGGTCCTGGAGACCCCAGAGGCAGGCTCTGCATTAAAAAAATTTTTTTTTCCTTCTTGTCATACTTGTCTACTGAAAAGTTGGCAGGGAAGTTTGTGCAATGTGGAATGTGGGGCAGTGACCTCAATTGTCCTGCCCTGTGCATGACATGCCTTCAACAATCCTGTGTTTGATTGTGAAAATCCATGGAAAATTTGTATTTTACTCCACAACTGCTGTATTTAATATAGAAATAGTTACTTCTACAAATTGCAAGTAACACTGGCCTCCCCCCGCCCCCAGGAAGTTGCACTGGCCCATGTAGGCTTCTCAGCACTGCACACCTCACATTTGCCTCCTGACTCATGCAGGGGAGGAATTGACTGTGTCCTCGGCCGTTTCCACGTCGATGCTAAACTTCTGCGGTGGGAAGGGCAGGACCCCCACCCTCAGGGATCAGGTGACAAGCATTTTCATCTCTCATAAATTCCAGTGTGTCGATGTCAAACCGCCCTTGAGCTGCTTTCCACCTCCATCTGTGGAGGATGGATGTTGTGTAACAGAACTGAAAACCATCTGAGAGATGGTCTAGAAGGCTCACTTCAGAAACGAGGAAATAGAAACTCAGGGAGCCGGCTCTGACTAGGTCCTGGCCAGCCCAGCAGCTCTGGGCAGTGTCTTGCCCTCTTCCTGCCTGTTTTCCTGGTCGGAACATTTGTCACGGGAATTGGGAGGTTGTTGTTGTGGTGGTTATTGTTGAGTTGCCAAGTAGTGTCTGACTCTTTGTGACCCCATGGACTGCCACACTCCAGGCTTCCCTGTCCCTCACCATCTCCTGGAGTTTGTCCAAGTTCATGTCCATTGAGTCAGTGATACCATGCAACCATCTCATCCTCTGCTGCCCCCTTCTCCTCCTGCCCTCAGTCTTTCCCAGAACCAAGGTCTTTTCCAGTGAGTCGGCTCTTCCCATTAGGTGGCCAAAGTATTGGAGCTTCAGCTTCAGCATCAGTCCTTCCAGGGAGTATTCAGGATTGACTTCCTTTAGAATTGACTGGTTTAATCTCCTTGCTGGAGTTGGGAGAACTCCTGAGCAGATTCTAAGATGGGCCACTCAGAGTGGCTGCTTTCTGTTTGCCTTGAGTCCTGGACCCCAAGTGTCCTCCAGAGTCCGTCCGGTGGTGATGTGGCCTCTGTGATGGGAACACCAGGTTTGAAGGGGAAAATGAAGCTCCCAGCAACCTTTTCAGAGCCTTTGGCTCTTAGCACAGAGTGGCCGGCTCCCGCCTCCTGTCTGGAGCGTGGTGAGCTAAGCTGCCCTTGCTTCTCTGGCTCAGCACCACCAGGAGAGATGCGTGTTCTCAGAGGCTTATCAGTTTGGGTTTGTGCTTCTGGCCCTGGCCTCCGAGACCTGCTGTGTGTGTGGGTGGCCTGAGGGGGATGAGTGTGTATGTGCGTGCCTGTGTGAGTGTGTTAGTGTCTCAAAAGCCATAGGAGTAAACAGGGCATGTTTTCTTGGGGCATCATTTTCACTCAAAGTTTTGAAAAAGGTTCTTGTTGTTTACAAGTAAAACAAACATGGGTGGACCACAGAGTGGAAAGAGACTCAAGTCCGTTTTAAAGATAAAACACAACTTAAAGAAATTCGCATGGAGGCTGGTTTGAGCCATCTTGGAAGGGTTCTCCTCTGCCTGGAGCGGCTTGTAGAGTAAGTCTGTCAACAACACCCATTGCTTAAGTACCTACTATGTGCAAGACACTGAGGGGGCCGGAAGTGGGAGCTGAGCTCCTGCTCCTGAGGGTCTCATGGTCTGGGGAGGAGTCTTGGCTTCATCATCACCCTCCTGCATCACCATCACCACCATCCTCATCACCACTGTCTCCTTCACCTTCACAAACCCCAAACACCTGCATCTGCTTTGTCCTCACTGTAACCCTGGCTTCTGGGAGAGTGCCTGGCACACGTTAGATGCTCAGTAAACGTTTGCTGAGTGAGCGTTTCATTGTCCTGGCATCACGCTAACGTCTGTGTCGTGTTCCATCTCAGTCACTGCTCACCGCAGTCCTGGGGCAGAAGTGTAGTTACCCGTTCCAGGTGGGGACCCTAAAAGAGGCTGTCCACCTGGTAGATGGGAGGGCCAGAGTCTAAGCCCCAGCGTGTCGCACTACAGCGCTCACACATTTCCCCTTGCTCTGCGGTGGCCAAGACCCCGGGCACAGCTGTCAGGTGGGACTCCAGCTCAGAGGCTGGCTCTGTCAGGGCTGGCTTTGATTTAGTTTCTCTGCTGAGTGTTAAGTCAGTGTCCAGATACCAGAGAGGGCAAGCTGGAGGTGACACATGTATCCAGAAGGTGTGACTGGCAGGGGCTTTAGGCAGCATCTCCATGTTTGGGGCTTCCTGGCCCATGGCCACGTTGGCGTTTGGTGCTTCCCAGGCATTTCTGTACATGCTGTGACCATGCTGGGCTGGAGGGGGACTCTTGGGGTTTTCCCTTTGATCAGGAGCCTGCTGGGGTCACCTGCAAAGCAAGTCACAAGGCTGCCTCAGAGGACTTTCCCAGCTATTAGGGCCACCACTTCCTCAAACCTCCTCGAGGCCCCCTGGAAAACACCAGCTTGGTATCCGCATGAGCCTGGCAGAGCCCCTGTTCTGGGACTGCAGGGAAGACCAAGGACCCACGTCCTAGATAAGCGTCCCAGTCCTCTGCGGAAGGATTTGTTTGTGAACGTGACCTGCAGTGGGCCCCCGGGATGCTAAAATCCTGCTGCATCTAGAACAGTGAGGGTGTGTGCCTGCACCCCAGGAGGCCTGGTTGTAGCGAGCCCACCTGATACTGAGGTGACCAGGGAGGAAAGCGGAGCCAGAATTGGAGAGACTCGGGTTTTCTGGTGTGATTTGAGCCCCTGGATCCAGCTTTACTTGAGCCTGGCATCTCCCTGACCTTTTGCTTGCACGGGCCAATAGATTCCTTTTTCTTCTTTATTTACTCCAGCCAGTTTAAGTTGGATTTTTGTTGTTGTTGTTTCCTATTCATAACAGAAAGAGCTTGACACACAGGTTCAAATACTTTTGGACTCACCACCCTCTTTGAGAATCCAACAAAAGCTAAGAACCCTCTACCCAGAAATATGTATAGGCACACAGACATGTTCAAGCCTGTGTTCGAGCACATAGGCTCAGTGGACGTCTTTCATGGATCTTCTAGGTACCAAGAGTTGGGAAGAAACAGATTGGAAAAAGTTGCTGAAAAGTTTCTGGTCGCCTGCCCGAGGCATCTGAGATCAGATGAGACATTTTAACTCTAGGTCTGGGCCCCACACCCTCCCGGGCCATAGATGAAGGCTCAGATTCAGAGGGGTAAACTCTGGAGGTGTAGACCCTTGCCCGCCCCCTGCACATGCGTACCTGGTCTCATTGTGCTTTGCTTTATTGGGCTTCGCAGACGGTGCCTTTTTTTCCTTTTTTTACAAGTTGGATGTTTGGGGCGACCCTGCGTTTATTGTCGCCACTTTCCAACAGCAAATATTTGCTCACTCTGTTTCTGTGTGTCATGTTTCGATAATTCTCCCAATATTTCAAACCTTTACATTATTATTTGTGATCAGTGATCTTAGAAGTTACTATTGTCATTGTTTTTGTTTTTTAAAGTATGCACATTTTTTGAGCTTCCCCGGTGGCTCAGACAGTAAAGAATCCACCTGCAACGCTGGAGACCTCGGTTTGATCCCTGAGTCGGAAGATCCCCTGGTATAGCAGCTCACTCCAGTGTTCTTCAGAGAAGGCAATGGCACCCCACTCCAGTACTCCTGCCTGGAAAATCCCATGGATGGAGCAGCCTGGTAGGCTTCAGTCCATGGGGTCTCAAAGAGTTGGACATGACTGAGCGACTTCACTTTCACTTTTCACTTTCATGCAATGGAGAAGGAAATGGCAACCCACTCCAGTGTTCTTGCCTGGAGAATCCCAGGAACGGGGGAGCCTGGTGGGCTGCTGTCTATGGGGTCGCACAGAGTCGGACACTACACTGAAGTGACTTAGCAGCAGCAGCCAGTGTTCTTGCCTGGAGAATCCCATGGACTGAGGAACCTGGCGGGCTGAAGTCCTTGGGGTCTCAAAGAGTCAGACACAACTGAGCAACTGAGCACAGCACAGCATGCAGATTTTTTAGCCATAATACTACTGCACTCTGAACAGGCTCAGTAGAGTGTAAAGAGAACTTTCATGGGCCCCGAGAAACAAAGCATTCGTGACTCACTTTATTTCGAGGACTGGAACCGAATCTACAATAACTCCCAGTTATGCCCACAAAAGTGTCTTCATCTTGAAGTAATCCTGAAAAACAAAACCTCAGAGTGTGGCCCCACCCCCACACCACTGGCACAAAAGGGAGCCCGCGGCCAGATCCTGGGGGACCCGTGTCCAGGCTCTCCCACGTTTACTCCACACAGAGCCTGTCATCACCAGACTTCTGCTCATGGTGACTGAGCCTCGGTCACTGGCCACAAAACCCTCCACAGGTTTTTTGAAATGATAATATATAACCAGGGCCTGGAGCAGTGGAACGCTAAGCTATTTATGTTGTAAGTGAATTATGTATTTTTGTCCATCTGCACAGAACAGATCCTTCAGATGTTTACGTAATAAAGATCCCCATGGGTCTCAGAATCAGAAAAGCCAGTGTTTGTTTCAGATGTCTGAGCAGCCGGAATTTTTCTTTTCTCGGGCTTGAAAAATACCGCAGGTTCCTCGGAGGCTGGGTTGCTGTGTTAGTGCGGTTGGTCGTCTCCCTGGGGGATCTTGTGAAGGGGGGACGGATGGCCCCGGGCAGGCCTGTCACAGGAGCCGGGTCAGGGCGCCTCCCTCACAGCCAGAGGGGGCTGTGGGTGGCCCTCATCAAAGCCACGACTCCATAGTTGGGGGGGCGGGGTTGCTCTGCTCTCCTTCTGTCTGCTAGGGGCTCCAATCCTGAGGGTGTGTCTTGGGATAAACAGTGGAGCCCAGCGTCTCCTGCTGAGACCGTCAGCCCCTGGCTGACATTCTTTGGAGTACTGACTCAGGCAGGGTCAGAGAAGAGGCCTGTGCAGTCAGTCAGGTTGGTTTGTTTGGTTTTCATTTTAAAATCATGGTGAAATATTCTGGACATAGAAAACTGTATGCAAGATACCACTGTGAACTCCACGGACCCGTCCTGTGATGTATGAAACACAGCATTATCTGGGACCCCTTCTCAGTCGTGCTCCAGAGGTGATACTCTCCTTGACACAGATGTTTCTCCCCATGGGCATTTTTCTCCACCTCTTTGAAATTTCCTTCCCAAAGCAGTGACCTCAGGAGTGAGTGTTCACTCTTCCAAAGGACCCCCGAGGCTCCTGTACCTGCAGCCTCAGTGGGGTCCTGGGGGCACTTGGGCACGCGGGACACTGCAGGGGACCTGCGAGGGCGAGTGGTCCTGTCCTGGTTCTGATCAACCCCCCCCAACCTGACCTGGGTCAACCGTGTCACCTCCCTGTGACACTTCAGCCCCTCCTCGAGACACCGGGGTCACGGCGGGCCCCCTTGGGACGGCTGTCAGGAGAACAGCTCCCCCACCCTGTAGGTGTCAGCTGTTGTTACCACTGTGCAACCTGGGGGTGGGTTTGGGTCCATCTCTGGGGGAGCCGCTCCACCTGGCTGTGAGGGGGCCGGGCGCGTCCTGCCAACTCAGCCAGACGGCACATCCTCTCGGCAAACAGTGCTGGGCTCCTTCCCCAGAATACAAAAGCAAAAGGGGGTTTCTTCATAAGCTGTTTAGCAACCCAAGGAGGGAAAACAATCAGAGACATGGAAACAGCTCCTGGGCAGGGGGGGGTCCACCATGTGGTGAGCCCACAGAGCCCCCGGACCTGCAGCCTTGGCTGCGCCTTCGGGAAAGGGGAACAGGAAAAGCAGGGCGGGTTGAGCAATGCAAGCCCAGATTGGGGCCAGCCGACCACAGCCCTGGACGCCGCAGCCGCCGGGCGTTTGCACAGGAAGCGCCCCCAGCCCGACTCCTGGGGGCCCTTTTGTGTGTGTGGGCCTGGGGTCAGGCCTGGCTGCACTCTTCTGCACCCACTGCACTCCAGGGAGGGGACAGCCCGGAGACCCCCTTCCCACCCCAGAGGAAGGAGCAGAGGCCGCCCACCCCTTGCCCTGGGCTGGCAGCTGTCCCCGAATCCTCAGGCCAGGCAGCCCGGAACTCTCCAGATGGATTGCTGCTTTCTCATAGCTCGTGTGTTGTTGTTTTCTAAATTTTTATTTATTTATTTAGGGCTTCCCAGGTGTCGCTGTGGTAAGGAACCTGTCTGCCAATGCAGGAGATGCAGGTTCAGTTCCTGGGTTGGAAAGATCCCCTGGAGAAGGAAATGGCAACCCACTCCAGTATCCTTGCCTGGAGAATCCCATGGACAGAGGAGCCTGGCGGGCCACAGTCCAGAGTCAGACATGACTGAGTACAGCACAGCGGAGATTCGTTTACCTGGCTGTGCTGGGGCTTCACTGCTGCGAGCCAGCTTTCTGAGGTCGTGGCGAGCAGAGACTGCTCTTGATTGCGGTGCCCGGGCTCCTCTTGTGGAGCACAGGCTCCAGAGCATGCAGGCTTCAGTAGCTGTGTCACGTGGGCTCAGGAGCTGCTCCCGGTGGCCTTTAGAGCACAGGCTCAGCAGTGCACAGGCTTAGCCACTCCGCGGCTTGTGGAGTCTTCCTGGCTCAGGGATCGAACTCGGGGCCCCTGCACTGGCAGGTAGATTCCCACCCACTGTGCCACCAGAGAAGTCTTTAATCGCTTGCTAACAGCCTCTCTCCTGTGACTGCCCTGGGGGATATGTAACTTACTTCCAAAACCTATACAAGTAGCTCTATTAGAGAAAGTTTAGAAGAAGAAAAGAAAATCTACCCACGATCCAACCATCAGAACACTATGGGCTGTTGTAAATTTGGTGTGTTTCCTTCCAGACTTTTTTCCTTAATTCATGTTTTGGCACGTGATTCACACATAGTATAGACAGAATTGGAGAGCCAGCCTTTGACCCAACATAATCTCATGAACGTTTTTCCAAGCTGCAGTGGTTTTCATAGCTGTGCTCATCAACCCTGGGTGTTTGGACCATTGTTTTGTCTGTAAGGTTTTAAGAATGCACTTCAGTGTGGAAGCATTTGAGACATGCATGAAAAGAGAGTGAATTATAAAAGTAATCTCCAGGTACTCGTCACCCAGTTTCAGCAATTATCTGCTTGTGCGTCACCCCCCTGGTATTTTTTTTTAAGGTGGTAGGATATACATAATAAAGTTTGCCACTTTCCGTTTAGAGTCATGAAGCACATTCACATTTTTCCGCAGTCATCACTGCCACCATCTCCAGAAATTTTCCATCATCCCGAACTGAAACTCTGTCTCCATTAAACACTAACTCCTGCTGTTCCCCCCACCCCCAGCTCTGGGAACCTCTTTTCTACTTTCTGTGTTTATGAATTTGACTATCTAGGTGCCTCATATAAGTGGAATAAAATTATTTGGCCTTTCGTGTCTGGCTTTCACTTAGCACATAACGTTTTCACAATTCACTGGAGTTGTAGCAGGTGTCAGCCCTTCATTCCTTCCAAAGACTGAATAATAAATACTCTCATACATGTGTCCCACGTTTTGTCTGTCCATCTGTCAATGCACATTTGCACAATTGTCTGAGCGAACTCCAGACATTGTCGTGTTTTGTCCGCGGATATGTCAAAGTACTCTTAAAGATGAGGACTTTTTTTTTTTTTAAAGCATCGCAGTCGTAACATGATTCCATGCAGACAACTTAGCAGTGATTCGCTTGTATCATCTGACAGCCAGGCAGGGTCCACGTCGCTCCAGTTCTCTCGTGAACATCTCCCTGAAGTCGGTTTGCTTGAATCAGGATCCAGGAAAGGCTGCTGTGCCTTGTGAGTCTCCTGTATTCCTCCCTTCTCTGGCCGTTCGTTCGCTGAGGAGACTGGGCTGTTGTGTGGGTGGACGTCTCACAGGCTGACGTGGATCGCGTGTCTCCGTGTGTCCGTGTCCCCCAGGCTGGGCCCTGCCCGAGCTTACCTGCCTCAGAGGGCACAGTGTCCTTCCTGTGACCTTGCACCGAGCAGGGGGATGGCAGTCAGCACTGTCACTGGGTGTTTTGTTTTTTTCTCCTTTACATCTATTGTTACTCTATTTTGAAACGTTTTTGGACTTGCAGGCGCATAAGAGTATCTCAGAGCATTCCTGTGTGCCCTTCGCCCTGAGACCCCACTCAGGTTTCCCGACAGCTAGGACTCAGGGCTCCAGCCTGCTCTGGCAGCGGGACCCCATTCAGGATCACGGGATGACCTGTTGTCTGCCTGGATCTGTTCTGAGTGTTTCCTTGGCATTCACAGCCTGGACATGTTTGAATAGTCCAATCTTTTCTCAGATGCCTCTTGATTTGGGTTTGTCTGATGTTTCCTCACAATGAGATGCAATTTACGCATTTTGTCTGAAAAATCACAGAAACAATGCTAAGTTCTTCTCAGGGATTCTGTGTTTAGGGGTAGGACAGTGCACAATGGAAAGCTGTCCGTGTTTATCCACTGACGTCAATGTGCATTCCTGGATTCCTGTTTATTCAAAGCCAGACCCTGTTACTCCTGATGTTTACTTTCATCCTCATTACCCATGCACCTCTTTTCCTTCTGTATTTATCACCGGCTGTGCTGGGTCTTTGTTGCTCTGCATGAGCTTTCTCTAGCTGAGACAAGTGGGAGCTGGTCTCGTGGAGCACAGGCTCAGCAGTGTGGCCTTCGCTTAGTTGCTCCTTGGCATGCGGGCTCTTCCCATACCCGAGATCAGCACCATGACCCCCGCTTCGGCAGCCAGATTCTTGCCCACTGCGCCCCCAGGGACGTCGAACCGACACATTTCTGAAAGCCGCTTTTGTACTGAGCTGTCTACAACAGGGCTTGTCCTGCAGCAGGACCTACGAACTGCTCCTTTTGTCTGAGCATGGCCTCGTTGTTCCGTGACATGACAGTTCCATCGATGGTCCCTTTATCTGTCTCCACTTGCCCCAACAACACTGCAGGTACCTTGTTCCCTGTGGGAAGCATCTATTTTAGAAAGCTCCAGTTACTAGAAATTTCTTCTTCCTTTTGAACCAAACTCACCTCACTGCAGCTTCCATCCACCTAGTCCTGCTGGCAGGAGCTGTGGGCTCTACAGCCAAATGCTTGTCCCCTCAAGGGTCACAGAAACCAGCGAGGAAGCTTCCGGGTCCCCCACAGCTTCCCGTCTGCAGGTACCGGCCATGTCCCTTCCCTTCCCCCGCCACCCTGGCCGCCGAGCCCGTGCCACCACCGCTCTCAGCACAGCCTGTCTGCAAGAGTGAGTCCGCAGTGAACACAGGCCTCCCCATGGCCTGACCACTGGGGCCCCAGGCCTCCTTTCTTTCGGACTCCAGGTCTGACTGCCAGTTGCTGCCACTTGCATTTGGTGCCACAACTTACTGCTGACCCAGCCGCATCGATGTGGCCAGGTCTGTAGGGTGAGGTGATGCAAGCTTTTTATGGGCACCCTCAACTGAATTCTCCCTGCAGCCCTGGAAATAGGCGTGACTATCCATGTTTACGGGGCGAGGGTTACCCAGTCCCCCACACAGAGGCCTCCTCAGATTAGAGTGCAGGGGTCCTTTGTGCGGCTGTGAGCAGACCTGAAGGGGAGATTTTGGGCCCCAAGCTGGTGGTAGAGGAGGAGCTGCTCCAACCCTAGGCCAGAAGTGGTGTGGGGGGAGAAGTTTCTGGAACCAGAAGGAAAAAGTGCTGTGACAGTCTCTGTGAGAGGAGCAGGGGCCTGTGGTGAAGGGACACAGCCGGTGGTGGGAGTGGGGGGGGTGCCCGGCAGGCAGATGCCCAACAGTGCCCTTCCCCCTCCTCCAGGCTCCCAGAGGGCTCCCCATTAGCTGACCCCCACCCCATCCCCGAGCCGCACAGGCAGAGAGGACAGGATGGAGGTGGGTGGAAGATTCTGGCACAGAGGTCTAGCGGGCGGCCCGAGGTCTGAGATGGAGCCAGGGGGCAGTTCGCAGGTGGGCTCTAGACCAGGAGTCTCAGCTCGCCCCTCCTCTCCTCCCCCTCCCTCAAGCACATGCTGTCTGTGTCGTGGAGGAGCTCCCTGCCTGGCGGGCTGTGCTCCTGTCACAACGAGCCAGCCGGTGAGCCAGGCTGGTGATCAAGTGTCCCGGGAGGCTGGCACTGAGCCCGAGGTCCTGGCTGAGCCGGGCCACCAGGCCCACTTGTCCTCCAGACCCGCCTGGGCAGCGTGTCCACCCTGCGGGGCTGGTTTCTGCTGCTGCTCAGCGCAGGGCCTGTCGGAAAGAGCTGCTCTTCTGATGGTCGGTGCTTGCCGACGGAGCAGGTGGAGGGGCCGCTCCACTCGGTTTATTTTCCTGCTGTATCTGCTTTACTCGTGAAATGGAAACTGTTGGCCTGAGCATCGGAATTACATTTGCGTGCGGAAAGCTGGCAAGGGAGGGGAGTGAAGCCGGAGCTGGAACCCTCGTGCCGTGTGGCCACGCGTGCCAGGCTCCATCACAGGAGCCCCCAGGCTTGCCCAGGCCTCACACCTCTGTGCCCGTGGCCCAGCACTCAGAGGCGGGTGGCAATCTGCCACCTTCCCCATGTCCACTGACGACAGGACGTCCACCGGGCCAGGCCAGCCTGAGCAGAGAGGCAGGCGGGCATGGTCTCCACCCCATGCAGACCGACTGGCCCTGTGGAGGGTGTCAGCGTAGCAGAAGGAAGACCAGCTTCCTCGGTGGAGGGAGGGACTAGGACCGCCATGAATATCTGGAGAAGGGAGGGTCCCAGAGGCCACTGTCCTTCCAGGCGGTGCCCAGTGCAGTCCGGATCAATTCTGCCCCGCAGCATCCCGGGCCTGCTGGCTGTGGGTGCCCATCCTCCGCAGGACGGAGGACCCAGACCTTTTATCCAGGGCTGCAGTTCATCTGTTCCAGGCAGCCCCTGCAGTCTGGCTCCGAGCCTGCTGAGACACTGCCTGTTTATGGCCCGGCTTCCCGTGCAGATGTGTCTAGAGGCAGAGGCTATGCAGGTAATGCTGACAGGCGCCTTCCGGCCCCCAACGCACTGGTGTCGCAGTGACGATCAACACGGCGGCCTCCTGGTTTCCCAAGCGAGTCTGGCAAGCTGGAGTCTGCACTTGTTCCACGTCTCTGAGACTGGCAGGCCCCGGAGCAGCAGGATTAATGGGACAAGGGGACGATGCCACCTGGGCTCCCCAGCCACCCTGAGGTCCGCATTCCAGATCCTACTCTTTGGTGGCAGAGGTATCAGGATAGGGCTTGGGGTCCTGGGGTGGAAGCCTCATCCGGAAGCAGGACATGGTTTCTGAAGATGATCGGGAAGCATTGTAGTGCTCAGCCCAGGGAGTTGTGGCAGGCTGAGGCCCTCTGTCTCGGGAGCCTGGCCGCAGCCCTACAGACACCAAGCAGCCCGAGCTCCTGCGCATGCATGGGTTCTGGTGCTGCCTGCAGAGGAGGCGGGGCGGTTCTCACAGAAGCCCTGGGGGCAGCTCCAGGCTTCTGGGCCCTGCCTCCGAGTCCCTTTGTGCCAGGTGTTGGAGAACATTGGTTCTGAAGCCAGAAGGGCTGGTAGAGCTCCCAGTCCAGCCCCTCACTGGACACCAGCCCCGTACTTACTCCGGTTCCTTCCTCATGGCTGCTGGTAGATTAGCAACCAGCTGGCCTGGGGGAGAGCCCTGATTCCTTAGTGCCTGCCCATCACTGTGGAAATGCTGTCACCGAGGCCGAGCTCGAGACTCACGTGGAGTCACCCAGCAAGGAGTTGGAAAGCCGTGCTCTCTGTGGGCCCGGAACCCTCACCGGCTGGGGCGAAGGTCAATTGCCCTTTGTGTACAGGAGGATGCCAAAGTTACCCCCTGCTCCAGGGAAGCCGTGAACAAGAGTCGTCTGAAAAGGTTCAAGGGTGTCTCTTGAAGCCAACAGCGGCGCCTCACAGGGGAGCCCAGTGAGGGCAGCGCATGCCGTGCGGGAGCCATGGGGGAACAGGGCAGCTCTGGGGACCTGCTGTGCCCTGGGAGCCTCCTTACATGGTTGCAATCTCGTCGACTAGTTTGGAGTCTTCTCAGGTTTTCTGTGAGCAGGGCAAGACTTCAGTATAAGAAGTGGGTCACCAAGAGTAGAGAACCACAGCTCTGTGGATCGGGGGCTTTGAAGCCACTACAAATGGCACTTGGCTGTCAAAACCTGGGCTTTAGAAACATCAATGGGCATGGTGGGCTGGAAAGGGCCCATGATGTGATGATGTGAGCTCAACCCCTAGGACACTGCAGAGGGCGTGGAAGGCATGGTCACTGAGTCTCAGCCAGCTCTGTTGTCATGAAGATCATAACCCCCAGCTTGGAACTGTTGGAAGAATCAAATGGAATCAACTGGTGGTGAAACACTGAGCATTTCAGATGATTTAAAAGGTTGCTATTATAAGTAAGCAGACGGCTGCCCCAGTAATAGTCAGAGACTTACACCGTGAAGTCACATGCAAAAACAGGTTCTGCCTTTTGAGGTCAGTTGTTTCTTGCCAAACCTCAGAGTAAAATAGTGGCAAAGTCAATAGGGCTTCTGTGTCTGCCTTTGGAGTCTAGGTCACTTTGAGAAGTGGGAGTGAACGCTGTTCTGAGAATTCGTCATGAAGTAAAGCGTCGAATAAGGGAATTTTTAAAAATTCCATCTTTCAGAGAAAGAGGCAAAATTTAAAAGAAATGTTGATGCTGTTAGGTGTTAGAAATGACCGAAGAAAACTCGGCTTCCAGGGGCTGTCCTGGAGCTGGTGTGGGTCCACCCCACCTAACTCAGACACCCTTAACTTCTGGAGGTGGAAGTGCCTCAGGGCCTTAGGAGCCCTCAGTCTTGGAAAGGAAACGCCACAAGCTTGCGTGAGTGAGCGTCATCGCTGTCTGCACCAGAGGCTCCCAGGCCTTCCCTCCGCTCCCCAGGGTGAGGCCTCAGGCTGCAGCCTCACAGCTCAGCCACTCCCAGGTGACCACTAACAAACCACGGGCTGGATGCAGATGTTTCATTTCTAACATGGACTGGGGGTCCCTCCCAGAGGTCAGCGGCCACCTTTCCAGGCTCTGGACACTCTGAGCCCACTAAACTGTGTTCTCAGGCAGGGAGCTGGGTGGCTCGCTAGAGAGAGGCCAGGACAGATGAAACCCAGAGTCAGGTGGGGGACAGACTGAGATCCTTCAGCTGCTCGGGGGCTCCAGTGCTGCCCCTGATTTGAGCAGAAGACCCTGTCCTTCTGCAGTCTATGCAGCCAGGGGTGGCCCAGCCAGAGCTGGGGACCTTAGAAAGCAGTGGCCTGGAGCCAGGTGTGCCACTGAGACGGGGGCGGAGGGTTCCTCACTGATGAAGTGGAGGGTGGGCACTGATGCGCGTCCCAGGAGAGAGGGACAGGTGTGATTCAGTGCACACCTCAGGTGCAGGGGCCCAGGCGGCGCAGGGCTCGGGAGGCTGGGTGTGCGCTGAGGGCCTTGGGTGGGAGCAGGCTGAGGGTCTCCTGGGGTGCCCAGGCTCCTGGCACTCAGAGCATGCCTGCAGACTTGGTGGGGAAGGAGGAGGGAGTCGCTGGACTGTCCCCGAGCGGGGGTCTCCGGATGGGCCCCGCATCGCCCTGCCCACTCTCTGCCTTCTCCAGGCAATGGCCCCTTCAGCACCTCCATCTCCATCTTGGAGCCGTCTTGCCCCAGCTCCAGAGGGAGGGTCAGGGGATGAGGGCTGCCTGCTGTTAGCTGTGACCAGGCTCTGGGTGGTTCCCGAGGACGGGGCAGGTAGGGGCACCAATACGGCAAGGCTGATGGTGCTCCAGTAATGAGCAATGCACAAACACCAGTGTGGCCTTGACCTTGTCCTCGCCAGGTCCCTGGGAACTGGACTCCACGCTCCAGCTGGGCCAGGCTGCGCTCTTTCAGTTCCCCATCAGCCCTCGTTCCCAGGGCTGGTGTCGCCCAGTGCAGCTGGAAGCCTGGCCGCGGGGCTGTGGTCCCTGTCCTGCGGCTGGCGCGGCAGCTATGAAGGGGACTCTGCGTGCCGCCGCCTGTCTCGGCCTGGATGGAGACATGGGCGTGGCCCGTCTGGTCCTGAGTGTGGCTCTCAGGGGCCCGCGGGGTGCAGGGGAAAGAGGGGTCCCCAGCTACCTGTCGAGCCCAGTGCTGTTGTCACTGGGCAAGGCACCAATCCCTCCAAGCCCCTCTATAAACTCAGGCAATAAAATCACCAGCACAGGGTCCCTAGGGGAAGTGAAGGCAGTGTGTGGACGTCCTCCTTCCAGATAGCCCCTCTCAGGACCTTCTGGCGCCTCCAACCTGGCTCCTTCCTTCCCTGTGAGGGATACCGCACCATTCTCCCCATGTACAGGACGGCCCCTCCTTTTTCCTACAGATCAGTGGTGCAGGTCCCCTTAGCTCGGCCCACCCTCCTCTCTGCAGACACAGAGCCCTAGACCCAGGGTGCAGGGCACATTCCCCACATTTGCTGGATGAAGGGATCCCTGATGAGTCCCCATGAGAGGGGTGGCCTGGGGCGAGGGGACACCTTTCAGTGGAGTCTTTCTGCACCTTCCCACCCCCACCTGCAAAAGATCAGTCACAGCCACACAGCCCACCTCCAAAACTTGGGGTGACCAGGGGATGCTCAAACTCATGGGATTCAAAGCCCAAAGCACCTTGCAGCATGCATTCCGGGCCACTGCTTTTACCCACAAGCCGGGAGTAAGAAGCAGTCCTGGATCCCAGGGACAAGGCTCTCTCGCTGTTCTCCTGAGATCCACTTCCAGAAGCTCCCTGCCCAGGCCGGCATGTGCACCTCCAGACACCTGGTAGTGTGGAGTCCAGAGACCCGGAGCCCATCCCCACGTGGGCAGAGGGGGCATGGCAGGGGTGACCTCCCACAGGCACAGGCTGGTCAGGATCCTTCAGGGTCTCCAGGAGGGGGCGGGGACAGACAGCCTCTACTCGGGCATTTGGAGTTCAAGAAGCCTCCCCGAATCCTCACAGGCGTCCCAGAGACGCCTCACACGGGTGCCCCCTTGTAGCCTCAGGGTTCTCATTCTCCCCCAGGATGACAGTTGGGGGCCCCCGCGTTGAAGGCCTCCACACGTGCCCCCACCCCCGCTTGCTCTGCTCCGCAGGGGACAGGACAGGGCTCAGTTTGGGCCTGCCTGTCTTTCCTTCCCTTTTCCCGCTCAGCAGGTACCCTCCACCCCCAGCCCAGACACAGACTCTGCACCCTCAGAGCTCAAGGACAGCCTTTCACAAAGCTTTCTCTCAACCACTCCAGTCAGCCCCATTAGCCTGTTCTCCCCAGAATCGGGGGATGGGGCTGTGCTGGGAGTGCACAAGTCAGAGCCCCCAAACTGGCCCAGCCTGTTCCCCCTCTCTGGATAACTGGGAAAGTGACTGTTTCCCTAGGCATGGAATTTCCTAGCCCTTCCAATGTGGGAATTAGAGACTCTAAACTGGAAGGTCCCTTCTGGAAGGTGCTTTTGACTCAGGTGTGTTGTGAGGGGCTTTGACACCATGTAAAGTATTTCTTACAACCTCTTCAGAGTTGACTATTTGCTGGGGTGTGAACCCTCCATCCACCTGTCTGTGTCCACATCCGGCTGGCCCCAGCTCAGGGACCCTGTCGTGGCCTTTTGGTGTTCCTGGCACGGATGTGATTTAAAATCCACTCTGTGGGGTCTTCCCTGGCAGTCCAGTGCTTAAGAATCCGCCTGCCAATGTAGAGGACACAGGTTCAATCCCTGGTCTGGGAAGATTCCGAATGCCCAGGGGCAACTAAACCTATGCACCGCAGCTACTGAGCCGCATGCCCTAGAGCCTGTGCTCTGCAACAAGAGAGGCCACCGCAATGAGAAGCCTGCGCACCCCAGCAGAGGGTAGCCCCCACTCTCCCCAGTAGAGAAAGCCTGCGAGCAGGAACCAAGGCCCAGCGCAGCCAAAAAAACAAAAATTACTCTGTGGTATGATTCCTAAGTGTGTCTTTGAACTTTAAATTTGTTGTTCAGACGCTCAGTTGTGTCCAACTCCATGTGACCCCATAGGCTATGAAGCCCGCCAGGCTCCTCTGTCCATGGGATTCTCCAGGCAAGAGCACTGGAGTAGCCATTTCCTTTTCCAGTGTGTCTTTGAACTTTGAACTTTTAATTTGAGCTTGACAAATGCTTTGAAGGTGAAGACTTTTATCTTTCAATTCGAGCACATAGAATTTGAAAACATTTTTCCCCAGGTGTGATCAGCCCCCTTCAGGTGCAGGGCAGCGTGTGGCTGATCCTCCCAATGACAGCAAGCCTGCATCCTGAGGGGCTCCCCTCGGCCCCTGGTGAGCGAGCCAAGGCCCTCTGTGAGGGAAGGGTGTCCTTCCGATGCCGACTGGGACCTGATGTGAGTCGCGTGCCTTTGGTTGGGAAGCTGAGTGGCAGAGGCCGCTTCTTCAGAGCAGAAGAGGCTGATCGATAGATTGATTTTAGAGCTGGGCCTCAAGCCTTTCAGGTTACTGAGGTCGGCGGGTTCTCTGTCACACAGGGTGAAAACGTGTCACGTGTGTGTGGAATGCCTCCGGGGCGGGTCAAACTGTGGTTCTGACATTGGACCATACAAGGTGCCTTCCGCTCGCTCACCCTACTTAGTTAGCCAGGGGGTATGTTAGCTTCTCGGAGAAGGCAATGGCACCCCAGTCTAGTACTCTTGCCTGGAAAATCCACGGACAGAGGAGCCTGGTGGGCTGCAGTCCATGGGGTTGCTAAGAGTCGGACCCGACTGAGCGACTTCACTTTCACTTTTCACTTTCATGCATTGGAGAAGGAAATGGCAACCCACTCCAGTGTTCTTACCTGGAGAATCCCAGGGACGGGGGAACCTGGTGGGCTGCCGTCTATAGGGTCGCACAGAGTCGGACACGACTGAAATGACTTAGCAGCAGCAGCCAGTGTTCTTGCCTGGAGAATCCCAGGGACAGGGGAGCCTGGTGGGCTGCTGTCTATGGGGTCGCAGAGTCGGACACAACTGAAGTGACTTAGCAATAGCAATAGCAATAGCAATGTTAGCTTCTGGGGCGGCAGTAACCAAATACTGATCTCCGGATGACTTAAAACAGCAGAGGTGTGTTCTCTCACAGTTGCCGGGGCCAGAAGCCTGAAATTGAGGGTGGGGCCTTGCCACCGAACCCCTCAAGGCTCTCAGAAAGTCTCCTTCCTTGCCGGTCTCTTGACTGGTGGCCCCTGACATCCTGGGCTTTCCGTGACTGAGGAGGTAGAGGTGTGGCTCCAGCATTACAAGGCCCTCCCCCACACTCTTCCCCACCCCCAACTGTGTCTCTTCTTCTTAGGGCACCGCTAACTGCGCCAAGGCCCCCAGCTTAACTGGATCCCACCTGCAGAGACCCTACCTACCTCCACATGAGGCCGCACTCACAGATACCAGAGGTTAGGGCTTCTGTGTGTCTTTTTTTGGGAGACAGTTCAACCCACGACGAGGAAAATTGCATCCTGAGTTTTTTGTTTTGTTTGATGATCAATCTGCCTTATATTCAGAACGCAGTGATTTTGGAAGTACCATCTGAAAGCAGAACATGGCCTGTTTTATCTCTTTAATTGGTTTTAACCATTCCCGTGATAATTCATGACACGCTTCGGGTCTTCAGCTGTTGTTTGTCTGTGTGTGGCCTCGTGTCAGCCTCCGTGTGACTGGATGCTTAAGAACATGGTTCTCTTCTTTACCATCCACACCAAGGATGCCCGACTGGGTTCCGGGACTGGTTTTGCCACTGCGAAGGGGCCGGGAGGTGGGTGGTGAAGTCCCGGGGGCCAGCCTCCAGCGTCCTCTCCAGTGGAGTCACACAGGACGCGCTCAGCTCCCCCAGCAGTGAGCCCAGGCGGCATGTGCGCAGAGCTGTCCAGCAGGGACGCGTCAGAAGTCAGCGCCCAGGGTTTTTACTGGGGGGCCAGTCCCATGAGCACCCTCTGCCCAACACCCACCCTCACCCCAGACTCGCAGGAGGACAGCAGGCGCCCGGTGCTGGCCCTGCTATCTGTACACACAGTTTAGGACAGGGAGCCACTTGCCAGGGGGACCCTCCCCAGGTCCGAGCTCCCAGACACCAGCCGAGGGCCCACCTTGGAAGCAGTCCTTCCTGGAGACCCCCGTCTCAGTTCTCTGTGTTAACACACGGACATTGCCCCGAGTCCCTCCACTGCTCCCCTGGCCTCCTCACGACACATCCTTTCAGGGTATAGATATCTGAACCCCCCTGACCGCTCCTCAGAATCCCAGCACCCCCCCACCCCACCCCATCCCACACTCCGCTTTTGGCCCCAAAGTCCTTGTGACGGAGATGCCTGTGCCTCACCCCCGCCTCCCAGCGCCCACGCCCCGCGACTCCGTGTTTTCTTTTTAAACTTTGTTTGTTTATTTCTGGCCGGGCTGCGTCTTCACTGCTGCACAGGCTTTTCTCTACTCTCTAGCTGCGGTGTGCAAGCTTCTCACTGCCGTGGCTTCTCTTCTTGTGGAGCCTGGGCTCTGGGGCCTGGGGGCCTCAGTAGCTGCGGCATACGGGCTTAGCTGCTCTGCGGCATGTGGGATCTTCCCAGACCTGGGATCGAACCTGTGCCTCCTGCATCAGCGGATGAGTTCTTTGTCACTGAGCCGCCAGGGAAGCCCTCTGTGTCTGTGAGTTTTCACCGCCCTTTTCTCCTACGTGGCAAAACCGTTGCAGCTTTGCATCTGTTAGACCCGCCAGTGCGGGATTGATTCTGTCGTCCTCGTCAGCGTTTCAACTTCGGCTTTTACAAATAGAACTCCTGACTCCAGATCGTTTAGAAGTCAGTTGATTTCTCTGTAGCATTTCAGCCTCTGCAGTTTTTAGGTCCTCGGGCTCTGACAGTGGTGTGGTAAGACTCACCTGTGAGTGTCTTGCAAGCCTGTCCCAGAAGCGCTGTCTCTCGGGGTCTCTGCCTGTCTGTTCCCGAGTGTTATTGTTTTGACCCCCTTCATTGCTCTCTTTGCTTGAACGTTTCCAGATCTAATAACGTAGCAAAAGGCAGCTGTTGGAAGGAAACCAGGCCGAGCTTAGTGACTAACGTGCTCTCCTTCAGTGACACGGCCACTTCCCCCTGCAGAGCGGATCCCTGCCGGCTGCGTCTTCTCTCACGCTGTTTATAGCCTGTGGGTGTGTGAAGGTCAAGCGCAGTGTAAGTTGTCCACTTGCAAAGGGCACTGGGCTCCGCATGTGCAGCGGGCGCGTGTTTAGCCCCTGACCTCGTCCAGCAGGGTGACGTTCACCTTGTCCCGTGGCTTCCAGAAGTTCCCACTTCTTAATTTCAGAGTGTGACAAAAGGATGGGGAGGGGTCTCACCTCACTGAAAAAGGCAGACCCTGGAGCTAAATCCCACGCGCCCCGTAGGACCCTTCATTGGTCGAGAGAGGGTCGCGGCCAGCAGTTGAGAACAGCTGTTTGAATGCCCGTGTTGCTGACAGATGGGGAGGCACGCATTGCTTCTCCCAGCCGGGCCAGGTTCTCCATGTCTCGGGTCATTTTTAGCACAGGACACTGCTTTTCAACCTGAAGGAGGCCTGTCTGCCCAGGCCATCCACACTGAACTCATTCCCGTAGGCAGTGTGTCAGTTCTGAGGGGAAAAAAAAGTTGTATAATCTCGGAACTCCCGTATTTATACATTGGCAAGACAAACACTCTGCACAGGAGGTCTTGGTCTTCAGAGGTCTTGCATCCAGGCTGCTCTCTGGCTCTCCCTGTCCTCGTCTTCCCCTCCTTCCACAAATATTTATCAAAACCCTTCTATGGGTAAGACACGCTGGGCCCAGTTACCTAGAGCTCACAAAACAACCGGAAGTAAACGACACCCTCACTGACCTCCGGATGTATCAGCGGAAGGAGGACACGATCCCCCAGCCAAGGTCTCAGGAAGGCCGAAACTAACGCAGGAGACTATGAGGGGAGACTTCCTGCCTTTCCTGCTCAGCCAGAACCTTATTTTCAAGCATCTACATTTTCTTTCTTTCCACAGACTGTTTCTTCCAACAAAACGGCATAACATCCCAGAAAGCATGCTTGATCTAGAGTTTAAAAAAAAAAAAAACTGAGTTCAGAGCTATGAAATGTGGAAAATGCTTGATCAATACAAGCCATCACTTCAGTGCAAATGCTAGTTCTTATGACGAGGTCCTAGCCGCAGTCATCATAATAGCTCACAGGCTTTAGCGAGTAACAGCTGTCTGTGAGGTTGCGATCTCACAGATGGGGAGCCTGAGGCTGGGAAGCAAGACAGCCACACCCAAAGCCTGTGCCCTGGATCCAAGCCTGTGTTCAAAGCCTGTGCAGTAGGACGTCTTGGGACTTGTGAGCCCCTTGGGGCCTCTGACTCCTCAGTTGTAACAGGGAGGAAAGACCACAGTCCTGAGCGCCAGCTCAGGGGAAGAGCAGTGTGTGTGAAGTGCCCCCCACCCCCAGGACCGGGGATGCGGTGCCCCCGCCCCTGTCGCCCACACATGGAGGTCTCTTCTACGAGACCACCTGCGCGTCTTTGTCCACTCATCACCATACCTGGAGGCCAGGTCCCCAGACGGTGCAGGCTGTGCCTGTCACACACTTATGGGATCCTTTGCCCCCTTCTCTGCTCCTCAGCCCCACAGACGGGACCGTCTCTATGGGAGCGGTTTATCGGAGAGCAGAGTGGGATTTGCCCACAGGAGGGGCAAGTTCACACCTTAGTCACATCCTCCACTGCTCATGGCCTTGGACACGTGGGCTCATCTCTCTGGGAGGAGCTGTCCTCATCTCCACACTTCCCCCCTTGCAGGATTGCGGTCGGGCCAGAGGGAGGCGCCAGAGCTGACAGGCGAGTTGCCCTCTGGCCAGTGCGCTTCCTCACCGGCCTCTCTTCGTCCCTTGGAGATGCTCTAACTGCACCTGGCTTTCCTGGGGCATCATCTTACACATTCGGGGAGTACTTGAGGTTAACCCCAACTGACTTAAATAAAGCCTCCCCTCCTGGTTTCCAAGGCTGGGCGTCCTCTTCCTGACTACTCCCTCTTCCCGGGTCCCACCCAGCTGCCTGAATCTCACTGTGCTCTATTATTTCTTTCCTCCAAAATGTCCTCAAAGAA
Source organism: Bos grunniens (assembly GCF_055505025.1). NCBI lineage: Eukaryota > Metazoa > Chordata > Mammalia > Artiodactyla > Bovidae > Bos > Bos grunniens. The sequence goes on from NC_141182.1 coordinate 11,930,121, forward strand.
TTGAAAGCCCCATTCGCCTTTCTCCTCCCCGGCCTTTGTGCATCATCCCTGCCCTCCCACTTGCCTTTGGACCAATTGGGGCGCCTTCTGGCTCAGCGCTTGCCTCTGACCCCGCCACACCACGAATCTTCAGTGAATGGATCCTCCCCAAGGCCGGCTCCTGTCCCATTGAGTGTCTGCTCCAGAATCTTCATTCGCTCCTGTATGACATATGACATCTAAACTTGGCCTGGCCCATGAGGATCTCCATACCATGGCTTCAGCTTGACTACCACGTCACTCCCATTACTTAAAAAGCAATTGTGCCAAATTTTGGAAGCACCAAGATATCTTTTAAGTAGGTGAGTGATTAAACTGTGGTATGCCCAAACAATGGAATACTTCTTGTCGTTCAGTTGCTAAGTCGTGTCCAACTGTGACCCCGTGGACTGCAGCACGCCAGCCTTCCCTGTCCTTCACCACCTCCCAGAGTTTGCTCAAACTCATATCCATTGAGTTGGTGATGCCATCCAACCATCTCATCCCCTGTCGCTCCCTTCTCTTCCTGCCCTTAATCTTTCCCAGCATTAGAGTCTTTTCCAGCGAGTTGGCTCTTCGCATCAGGTGGCCAAAGTATAGGAGTTTCAGCTTCAGCACCAGTCCTTCCAATGCATATTCAGGGTTGATTTCCTTTACGATTGACTGATTTGATACTCTTGCAGTCCAAGGAACTCTCCAGAGTCTTCTCCAGCACCCCTATTTGAAAGCATCAATTCTTTGGTGCTCAGCCTTCTTTATGGTCCAACTCTCACATCTGTACATGACTACTGGAGAAACTCTCACTATACAGACCTTTGTTGGCAAAGTGGTCTCTCTGCTTTTTAATACACTGTCTAGGTTTGTCATAGCTTTTCTTCCAAGCAGCATCAGTACTAAAAAGAAAGGAGCTGTTAAAACATGAAAAGACACAGAGGAACCTTGTGTGCATGCTAAGTCACTTCAGTAGTGTCCGACTCTGTGCAATCCTATGAACTGTAGCCCTCCAGACTCCTCTGTCCATGGGATTCTCCAGGCAAGAATACTGGAGTGGGTTGCCATGCCCTCCTCCAGGGGATCTTCCTGATCCAGGGATCGAACCCTTGTCTCTATGTCTCCTGCATTGGTAGGCGGGTTCTTTACCACTGGCAGCACCTGGGAAGCCCCAGGTGGAACCTTAAATGCATATTATTAATACTAAGTAAAGGAAGCCCATCTGAAAAAGCTACATACTCTGTGATTCCAGCTCTGTGACATTCTGTAAAAGGCAAAACGATGGAGAGAATGAAAAGATCTGAGGATGCTAGAAGTTAGGGGGAGGGAGGGATGAGTAAACGGAACACAGTTTTAGGGCAGTGAAGATACTCTGTGTGACTCTGTCATGGGGGCTACAGGACCTTATAGATTTGTCCAACCAGAGTATGCAGTGCCCAGAGTGAGCCCCAGGGTAGACGGTAGACGGTAGTCTTGGGAGATGACCCGTCAGGGTAGATCCATAAGGTATGATGAATGGACCCCTCTGGTGGGGATGTTGATATGGGGGAGGCTGTGTGTGTAGGAACAGGGTTGGGGGTGTATTGGAACTCTCTCTGCCTTCCTCTCAATTTTGCTGTGAACCTACAACTGCTTTAAAAAAATAAAGTCTTAAAAAAATCTAAGAGACAGAGCCTAATTATAGAAATATTAGAAATAGAAATAAAAACGACCCACAGTTCCATCACACAGAGATAACTAACGTTTTACTGACTGGTCCCTTAGAACTTGTAGATGTGTATGTGTAACTGTATTAAGGTGCATTTATTTTAAACAAAGACAGAATGTAACGGTGCCTCTGTGTGGGAACCTCTATTTCCTCTCAGTGGCATGCGGTGGGCATTGAGGGGGCAGTCACCCAGTGAGCAGATGCCCCTAATTTACTTCCCAGGTGGCGTAGCGGTAAAGAATCCGCCTGCAACGCAGGAGACATGGGTTTGATCCCTGGGTCAAGAAGATCCCATGGAGAAGGAAATAGCAACCCATTCCAGTATTCTTGCCTGGAGAACCCCATGGACAGAGGAGCCCGTCAGGGTACAGTCCATGGGGTCGCAAAGAGTCAGACATGAGTGAGCACGCACAAGTTTGAACCTCGTCTCCGTGGCATTTATGTTGTGCTTTCTATTTACTCTCCTTTTGGTTTTATTCTTGTCTCCAACGTTGTGCTTTAAGTTTTGTTGATCTTTTCATTTTCCCCTCTGCTCCCCTCTTCCCAGGTTTTCTAATTCACTAGTTTGGAAGATATGGATTGTGTTCCTATTATTTTAGGAACCCTTAACGTCCCCTTTTTGCTGTGTTATGTTTCACAGAAAAGTACATAAAATATAAACGTGCCACTGACGCGTTCCCAAGAAGCGGCGCCTCCCAGCAGGCCCTCTCTCTCCGGAGGTCCCACTGTCCTCATGGTCATCAGACCCCTACTTTGCCTTCTGCACCCACTGCTTGTGTATTCATCCTGACGTGTTCCATTTTTGTGTATTTCCAAATTGATATCAATGGAACCGTATCATTTGCATCTTTTTGTGGGGGGTGGGATTGGCTCCTTTCACTCAATACCATGTTAAGGTTCATCCATGTGGTGTGGAGCCCTAGGCCGTTTATCTTCATTGCTGGATATTATTCATTGGCACAAATATACACACGTTATTTATCCATTCTAATGTGGTTTTTTCCCCCATTCTAAAGTTGATGGACATTTTCCCCCCTAGGCTTTGGAAATTGACATATATACATACACATACACACAGACACACACACACGTGTGTGTGTGTGTGTATATATATATTCACATGTATTCTGGTGTTTGCGTTTTGCTGGGCATATACTAAATGTGGAATTGTGTGTCATAGGGTATATAGTTGTAACTTGTTGTTATTTTAATTTGCATTTATGTTATTATTAATGAGGTTGAGCATACTTTCGTGATTTATTGGCCTTCTTGCTTTCTTGTAAAAAGTTTCCTCCAGTTTTTCAATTATGGTGTTTCATTTTCTTACAGCTTTGAGGAGATCTTCATATATTCTGGATAAGAACCAGCTGTTTGGTACATGTATTATAAGTATCTTCTCTCATCTGTGGATTTTTAATGACATTTTTGATATTAAATTTCAATAGAGTTGTATTTATCAATCTTTCCCTTGAGGTTAATGACTTCTTTTTGCCTTAAGGAAAACTTACCTATTCCAGATTCATGCAGAGAGATTTCTAATATTAATTTTAAAGCCTTTGTATTATTGCCTTCACACGTAGATCTATAATTTACATAGAATTGAGTTTTGTGTATGGTGTGAGGTAAGGGTCCAATTTCTTTTTTTCCCATATAGATGCCCAGTTATCCTGGCATGTTTAAATAAAGTGGGACACAATAGAATAATATCTTCAAAGAGATGAGCAAGGGTATCTGCCAAGCTAGAATCTAAGCCATCACTCAGGAGGGATTGTGACACAAAGACATTTCAGGTGAAGACACAGAGGGTTACCACTAGTGACCTGAAATAAAAGACCTTTTAAAGGCTGTAGGCAGGAATGGAGTGACTGAATACAAGATCTACCCACGTCTCAGCCTGGTTCTGCAGGGACCCTATTCCATAACTAATTTTTGAGGTCATAAGAAATGTTCAAATGCCAAAGCATGCTCGAACTACCGCACAATTGCACTCATCTCACACACTAGTAAAGTAATGCTCAAAATTCCCCTAGACATTACGTTGCCAACAAAGGTCCATCTAGTCAAGGCTATGGTTTTTCCAGTGGTCATGTATGGATGTGAGAGTTGGACTATAAAGAAAGCTGAGCGCTGAAGAATTGATGCTTTTGAACTGTGGTGTTGGAGAAGACTCTTGAGAGTCCCTTGGACTGCAAGGAGATTCAACCAGTCCATCCTAAGGGAAATCAACCCTTAATATTCCCTGGAAGGACTTATGTTGAAGCTGAGGCTCCAATACTTTGGCCACCTGATACGAAGAGCTGACCCATTTGAAAAGATCCTGATGCTGGGAAAGATTGAGGGTGGGAGGAAAAGCGGACGACAGAGGATGAGATGGTTGGATGGTATCACCAACTCAATGGACATGAGTTGGGTAAACTCTGGGAGTTGGTGATGGACAGGGAGGCCTGCCGTGCTGCGGGCCATGGGGTTGCAGAGTCAGACATGACTGAGTGACTGAACTTACTGACTGACTGCAGAAATGTTCAAACAGAACCCACTGGGGTTTGGTTTGATGGACCCTCAATGTTATTTTCACCCTACAGCTGGAGATGGTGGCTGGCTCAGGCACAGAGCCCTTGCTGAAGTGGGGTTTTCTCTACCTTCGCGGATTAAGGAAACAGAGTAATCTGCTTGTTCATGTCGTCCCTAAATGGAAGGGAGAAACTTTTACAAGAAATAACTTTTTCAGCAAATCCAGTGTATTTTTTTAACCTCTCATTTTCCCCCTGCAATTCTGACATGTCTACATGAAATTGGCCACAGGAAGGAAGAAGCTATTTTCTGAACATCCCTCTACACCCTAGATTTCACAACAGGCATGAGTTTAGGTGGGGTGAGGGGGGCTTCACGCTGTCACTGGCAGCTGCTATTTGGTAGTCACACGGTATCAGAAGACACTTAGGGTTTCTGTGGATCCCCTTGTGCAGTCAGGGAAAGTCAGGATCTGAGGGATCATGAAATACTGCCTTTAGAGAAAGAGACTTTCAGAGCAGAGAGTCTAAACACTTCTGGAAATGAGCCTGGAGTGAGAGGTCAACTCAATGAGGGCTGCAATGAGGAAGTTAAGAGTTTGGGGAAGGACAAGGAAAAAATAGAATGACCCAACCACTGGGAGGTCCCAGTGACCTGGACTGCTGCTCCATTTCTGTTTGTTCACAAAATTATTTTGGAAAATTCTGTCAAATGTCAATTTCTTTTCCATCTATCTCCTTTGTTGTTCAGTTCCTAAATGTGTTCGACTCTTTGTGACCCTTTGGACTGCAGCACTCCAGGTTTCTCTGTCCTTCACCATCTCCTGGAGTTTGCTCAAACTCATGTCCATTGACTCAGTGATACCATTCAACCATCTTATCCTCTGTCACCCGCTAATCCTCCTGACCTCAGTCTTTCCCAGCATCAGGGTCTTTTCCAATGAGTCAGTTCTTCACATTAGGTGGCCAAAGTATTGGAGTTTCAGCTTCAGCACCAGTCCTTCCAATGAATATTCAGGGTTGATTTCCTTTAGGGTTGACTGATTTGACCTCCCATAATTCATTCAACCTTCTGTAATTCATCAATGTTAATTGTACAAGTTCAGATGCATGTTTATGGAACTAGCAATTGAAAGATCTTGGATCCTATCTTGGGGAGCACTGCTCTCATGGAAGCAATAAAATACTTTACCTGGAGCAGTTGTTCTCAAACCCGAGTGCATCTCAGAATCACCTGGGGGAGCAGTTCTGAGAGGGCTGCGGCTCTTAAAACTACCCTTTCACACAATGGGGAGCCCAGGGTTCCTGGGTTATGCCTGAGGAATGTGCAGCCACCGCTGACATCTTGTATTAGCCACTCATTTCAGTGTCCGTCCATATAAATCAAGTGAGGGCTTCCTCCAATTGCCCCATCAGTCAGACCTCTGAACTTCGTGGAGTTTGCATCCAGCCCGGCTGCCCTTAAAAGGACTAATTATCTGAATTCCCTGGCAGTCCAGTGGTTAGGACTCCCCACTCTAACTGCCGAGGGCCCTGGTTCAATCTCTGGTTGGGGGACTAAGATCTCACAAGCCATGCGGTGTGCCCCCACCCAAAAAAAAGTCCTAATCATTTAAGTTGTAGGCATGACCGAAATCCTTTGACTTTCTTTCCTTCACTTCCGACCACCCTTCTCTCCCCTCCGCTTCTTCTGTGTCAAAGTATGGATGCAGATGACAACTGCTATCCTCACTGCCTACTGGGCGTCAGCTGCTTCTCGTGTCTCATTTCATCTTCACAGCAGCTTTCTCTCTCTCTCTTTTTAATTTACTTATTTATTTTGCTGTGTCAGGCCCTATTTGTAGCACATAGGATCTTTTGTTGCAGTGCATGGTCTCTCTAGTTGTGGCCCATGGGCTGCAGGGTGCAGACGCTGTAGTTGAAGCACACGGACTTTGTAGCTGCGATGCGGAGGCTTAGCTGTGGCACGTGGGATCTTAGTTCCCTGACCAGGGATTGAACCCACGTCCCCTGCATTGCAAGGCAGATTCTTAATCACTGAACCCCCAGGGAAGCCTCCCACAACAGCTCTTTGAGGTGGAAACGTCTCTCTGCCATTTGCAAAGGAGGACACAGGCTCAGGGCAGTTCAAAGGGACTTTGGGGCAGGAGCACACAGCTGGGGTGCTGCAGGCAGGCTATGCGCTCAGTGCACTGCGTGACAGACTCGGATCTGTGCAGGGCCTGGCTAGAAGGTCATAGGACCTCAAACTCTTTCGTGGTTAAGTTGACTTGCTTCCTGCTGTTGACTGTGCATAGCACTCCTCAGGGTGAGTGGCCTGGAGAATCAGTGATGAAGTAACAATTCCAGGAGACATCAAGGGTGATGCCTGCTAAACCAGAGCTGCTACACTCGAGCACCTGACTGTCCCCCAGGCTCCATCTTTCTATGAGGGGCTATTGAACATAATGAACACAAGGTGTCTCACTTTGGGGGCAGGAGAGTCTTTGTCTGAGAAGCTGTTCTCAGCAGCCCAAGACAATTCTTGCTGAGTTCTTTCCAGGAGTTAGAAAGCCTCTCAACTGTTAATGTGCTTACCAGGGGTACATTTGATTTGATGACTAGTACACGTTGCCTTGGTATGATCACTCACCTAGAGCCAAACATCCTGGAATGTGAAGTCGAGTGGGTCTTAGGAAGCATCACTATGAACAAAGCTAGTGGAGGTGATGGAATTCCAGTTGAGCTCTTTCAAATCCTAAAAGATGATGCTGTGAAAGTGCTGCACTCAATATGCCAGCAAATTTGGAAAACTCAGCAGTGGCCACAAGACTGGAAAAGGTCAGTTTTCATTCCATTCCCAAAGAAAGGCAATGCCAAAGAAAGCTCAAACTACCACACAATTGCACTCATCTCACATGCTAGTAAAGTAATGCTCAAAATTCTCCAAGCCAGGGTTCAACAATACTTGAATCATGAGCTTCCAGATGTTCAACCTGAATTTAGAAAAGGCAGAGGAACCAGAGATCAAATTGCCAACATCTGCTGGATCATCAAAAAAGCAAGAGAGTTCCAGAAAAACATCTATTTCTCCTTTATTGACTATGCCAAAGCTTTTGTCTGTGTGGATCACAATAAACTGTGGAAAATTCTGAAAGAGATGGGAATACCAGACCACCTGACCTGCTTCTTGAGAAATCAGAAAGCAACAGTTAGAACTGGACATGGAACAATAGACTGGTTCCAAATAGGGAAAGGAGTATGTCAAGGCTGTATATTGTCACCCTGCTTATTTAACTTATATGCAGAGTACATCATGAGAAACGCTGGGCTGGATGAAACACAAGCTGGAATCAAGATTGCCGGGAGAAATATCAATAACCTCAGACATGCAGATGACACCACCGTTATGGCAGAAAGCAAAGAAGAACTAAAGAGCCTCTTGATGAAAGTGAAAGAGGAGACTGAAAAGTTGGCTTACAGCTCAACATTCAGAAAACTAAGATCATGGCATCTGGTCCTATCACTTCATGGCAAACAGATGGGAAAACAGTGGAAACAGTGGCAGACTTTATTTTTGGGGGCTCCAAAATCACTGCAGATGGTGACTACAGCCCTGAAATTAAAAGACGCTTCCTCCTTGGAAGGAAAGTTATGACCAATCTAGACAGCATATTAAAAGGCAGAGACGTTACTTTGCCAACAAAGGTTCATCTAGTCAAGGCTATGGTGTTTCCAGTGGTCATGTATGGATGTGAGAGTTGGACTATAAAGAAAGCTGAGCACTGAAGAATTGATGCTTTTGAACTGTGGTGTTGGAGAAGACTCTTGAGAGTCCCTTGGACTGCAAGGAGATCCAACCAGTCCATCCTAAAGGAAATCAGTCCTGAATATTCAATGGAAGGACTGATGCTGAAGCTGAAACTCCAATACTTTGGCCGCCTGATGTGAAGAACTGACTCATTGGAAAAGACCCTGATGCTGGGACAGATTGAGGGTGGGAGGAGAAGGGAATGACAGAGGATGAGATGGTTTGGATGGCATCACTGACCCATGGACATGAGTCTGGGTAAACTCTGGGAGTTGGTGATGGACAGGGAGGTGTGGTGTGCTGCAGTCCATGGGGTCACAAAGAGTCGGGCACGACTAAGTGACTGAACTGAACTGACACGTTGTCTTGGGGCTTCCTAGGTAGTGCTAGTGGTAAAGAACCTGCCTGCCAGTACAGGAGACATAAGAGACGTGGGTTCGATCCCTGGGTCAGGAAGACCCCCTGGAGGAGGGCAGGGCAACCCACTCCAGTATTCTTTCCTGGAGGATCCCATGGACGGAGAAGCCTGGAGGGCTGCAGTCAATAGTGTCACACAGAATCAGACATGACTGAAATAACTTAGCCGTCATGGATGCTTGCTGCCTTGTCATAGTACCTGAATTGCTTTTTTTGTTTTTTCATTATTCAAGGAATAAATATTAGCAGGAGACATTTAAGATCATGTAGTTTCCTCTCACTGCTAAAACAAATCACCACCAATTCAGTGGCCTAAAACAAGACAAATTTAAGTGCTGGGGATATGACGTATGGTATGGTGACTCTAGTTAACAAAACCACATATGTTTGAAAGTTGCTAAGAGAGTAGACCTTAAAGGTTCTCATCACAAGAAGAAAACTCTGTAATTCCATCTGGTGACAGATGTTAGACCTACTGTGGTGATCATTCCGCAGTATATACAGATATTGAATCCTTGCACTGCATCCTTGAAACCAATATAAGGTGGTATGTTTCTTCTGCCTCAATTTTAAAACGCATGCAGACTTGTTTCCCCACAGTCCTGGAGTCAGCAGTCTGGCGCGGGTCTCCCTGGGCTGACATCTGGTGTTGCAGGGCTGTGCTCCTCCCTGGCCCTCCAGAGGAGGGCCGTGTCCTTGCCTTTTCCACCTTCCAGAGTCTCCCACATTCCTTGGCTTGGGGACCCTGTCCTCCTCTTTAAAGTCGGCAGCATAGCAGCTTCAAATTTCTCTTCCTTTCTGTCTTGGTTTCGGTCATCACATCCCTTTCCCTGACTCTGACTCTCTCAGTCCTGACGCTAGTGCTGACACTAGAGACGCTTGGATGAGGCAGGGTACCCCCCATTTCAAGACCCTTAGCACATCTCTTCTCTGTGCCGTCGCTGCACCCCGCCCTCCCCACTCCCTTCACAGGATCTGCACACATGGTGATTTCTGTGTGTGTATGTTTCAGCGCTGTCTCTCCCACTGTTCTGGAAGCTCTGTCTTGCGCACAGTTCTGTTCCCAGGACTGAGCAAGGGATGCTGGTTGAATGATCTTCGAATTGAAATTTCCTCCTTTGGTCTACTCCTGTCCTCTTGCAAGCTATGTGTTTGTGCAATAGGGGAGGATGAACCCCAAACCAGCACTGGAACCCCAGGGCTTCCAGCCAGTGTCAGGGCACACAAAGGTAAGCACCACGGCCTCCGTAAGTGGCCTGGGGCTGTGGGCAGTGCCAGACCTGGGAAGCTGGGCTCTGGGGAGTAAACACTCCACGAAGACCCTGATTAAAGGAAGACCTTGGCTCCTGTCTCTTTCTCTTCTGGTTGCTTACATTTTTTTCTCAGTGAAATAGAAACCAGATCAAGGGGGTGCTGGAGACTGAGGAGAAAGTATGCGATGGTTTCCAGGGGGAGCGGGAGAGAGAGACGGGTCCAGCAGCAGAAAGGTGCACTGAGGACGAAAGTCGGGACCAAAGGGAGGCGGCCAGCCGGTGCCTGCTCTCCTGCAGCCGTGCCCCGCCGCGGGGCGCAGGTGTGGAGAAAGGGTGGCGTTTAGCCAGGCTTGGTGTTGGCCAAGTGGGTGACACTCTGTGTGTACAGAGCAGGTAGGCTCTCCCACTGTGGACAGAGGGCAGGTCCAGAGGTGGGAGTGGTACTCACGGACACCTGGAACAGCGGGACGCACACTTCAGAGCCAGGCAGACCTGGTGGGCTTTCCTCCAAGGATGCCCTTAATTCCGTGATTTTAAAGACAAATTTTATTTTTATTTATTTGTTTCTGCCAGGTCTTAGTTGTGGCAAAGTGGAATCTTTGATCTTAGTTTTGAGATGGGGAATCTAGTTCTCTGACCAGGGATTGAACCCGGGCCCCCTGCATTGGGAGCTTGGAGTCTGAGCCACTGGGCCATCAGGGAAATCCCAGCTCTTAACTTTGATCTCGTGAACACGTGGCAGGAGGGGAGCCCCAGGCCTGATGCCCCTACTAGGGACTGTTGTCTGAACAGAGAGCTTACCATGGAAAGGTCACCCGGAGGGCCAACTTCAACCATCACCATCATTTTCAAACTTGAGCGGCCACCATGACCAACAGGTGGGGGGCACAGAAGTGTAAATCCTCAGGAAACTCACATGCTGGTTGTGAGAGATCAGCTGACACCAGAACACAGTTATAGATGACATTTAACCAGCTCACAAGTTATTTCTCATTCACGCCTGGGAATTATGACCCAGCCTGGCTTGAATTTGCCCCTGAGCCAGGCAGTGGGAAGAAAACCCAGGGGCCAGGAGCGTTGAAGGCCAGGTTTCTGTCTGTGTGGTGGGCTACTCTTGACAGGTGTATTCCGGGTGCCTTTTATAGGCCGCATCTGCACCTCAGGCAGCCCTAGGGACTCCCCCGCTTCCTGCTGTGGTTGTCCCGCTGATGGGAAGTGGTGCCCGACCAGTCAGTTTCCTTTCACATCAGTTTCTCTTGAATCCTGTTACTCTGATGCTTGAAGATGGGTTACGGAAAGCCCTTCCTAGGAATTTCTGGTGCTGTGGGCTTTTGCCCTTCAGACTGCATGCAGGCCTGTGCACTGACAGGCAGGGGTCGGTGTCCTCAAGCTGAAAGGTGCCCCCCCGCCCCCAACCCAGGGTGAGGAAATTTGGGTGATGGCCTACCAGACAGGTTGAGGCTGCTCCCAGCGGGGCCAGCACTGCTCGAGGGACCATGCTTGGTCATCCTAGAAGCCACTGTCCTCTCCTTGGGACCCTTGCCATGCAGGATGGCCAGGACCTTCCCTTTGAAGGCAGCCTTGTACAGGCTGTCTTGGAGGTGGGCCCAGAGGGCTAGCGGACCTCTCTGCCTTGTCTGACTCATGCCTTTCCAGGTGGATCCCAGGACCACCTATCCTCACCTGCAGAACCTTCTCTTCAGGATCGCCCATGGTGCAAATGTTCCCCAAGTGTCACAGAAAATGAAGGGCAAGGGTGAGGGTGAGTGCTTTCAGATGACCCGGACTGGGATGTCGACTGGGGAACGCAACATGGAAAGTCCACGCTGACAGGGCAGCTGAGAACCAAAACCCCTCTGGGCACGAGGTCAAAGTTGTCTAAAAAGAAGAGAAACCAAGAGTCTTGGGCCACGTGCCCGGAGAGCCACGCAGCTGGGCGAGGGGCCCAGTGTGGGGAGGCGTCAGGGAAAGCCTGAAAGTCTGCAGTGTTTTGCTTTCACTCACATAGATTCAGAGGAATCCTCTGGCAGAACGAAACTGAAGTCTTACTTCCCCACTGTTGTGACTGCAGCACTGGACTTGTTCTTGGTCATGGACTCGGGACGCTTCGGGGGTTCAGCTCTGCTAGTGTGTAATTTACGTACAATGCAACTCACCAGTGTTAAGTGTACAACCTGATGAGTTTTGACAAATGTGTACGGGCGTGTAACCCCTGCAGTGACGAGATAAAACATTCCCATCGTCCCCAGAGTTCCCTCATCTCCCGTAGCCAGTCTCCTCCTTCCTCTCTCTGCTCTCTCACTGTGAAAGTGAAAGTTGCTTGGTCACATCCGACTCCTTGCGACCCCATGGACTATACAGTCCATGGAATTCTCCAGGCCAGAGGACTGGAGTGGGTACCCTTCCCTTCCCAACCCAGGGAGCGAACCCAGGGCTCCCACATTACAGGCGGATTCTCTACCAGCTGAGCCACCAGGGAAGCCCAAGAACACTGGAGTGGGTAGCTTATCCCTTCTCCAGTGGATCTTCCCAACCCAAAAATCAAACTGGGGTCTTCTGCACTGCAGGCATATTCTTTACCAGCTGAGCTGTGGTTTGATCTTTTAAGATAATTGGATGTACACAGAATCTTACAGTAGGTAGTCTTCACGTTTGGCTTTTTAAACTTGATGTCACACTCTTACAAATTCACCCGCAACAGGGTGTGATACCCCATGACCCGGACACACCCAGTATGTTTATCCATTCACCAGTTCATGGACACTTGGGTTGTTTCCAATTTCTGGAGCCTTGAGTGATGCTACTACACACATTTGTTTACAGATATTAATGTGAGCATACGTTTTTCTGTGTTTGTGGCAAACACCTATGAGTGGAATTATGGGTCATGTGATAGGTTTATGTTTGCCAAAGGGGCTGTACCATTCTACACCCCTCCAGCAGTGCAGAAAGTGCCCATTGCTCCACAGCTGCGCCAGCACTCGGTGGTGTTGGTGTTTTAATTTTAACTCTCCCAGTGAGCAAGTTGCCAACATCCACTGGATCATCGAAAAAGCAAGAGAGTTCCAGAAAAACATCTATTTCTGCTTTACTGACTACGCCAAAGACTTTGACTGTGTGGATCACAATAAACTGTGGAAAATTCTGAAAGAGATGGAAATACCAGACCACCTGGCCTGCCTCTGGAGAAATCTGTATGCAGGTCAGGAAGCAACAGTGAGAACTGGACATGGAACAACAGACTGGTTCCAAATAGGAAAAGGAGTACGTCAAGGCTATATTGTTACCCTGCTTATTTAACTTATATGCAGAGTACATCATGAAAAACGCTGGACTGGAAGAAGCACAAGCTGGAATCAAGATTGCCGGGAGAAATATCAATAACCTCAGATATGCAGATGACACCACCATTATGGCAGAAAGTGAAGAACTAAAGAGCCTCCTGATGAAAGTGAAAGAGGAGAGTGAAAAAGTTGGCTTACAGCTCAACATTCAGAAAACGAAGATCATGGCATCTGGTCCTATCACTTCATGGCAAATAGATGGGAAAACAGTGTCAGACTTTTTTTTTTTTTTGGCTCCAAAATCACTGCAGATGGTGACTACAGCCATGAAATTAAAAGACGCTTCCTCCTTGGAAGGAAAGTTATGACCAACCTAGACAGCATATTAAAAAGCATTAATTGGCCAACAAAGGTCCGTATAGTCAAGGCTATGGTGTTTCCAGTGGTCATGTATGGATGTGAGAGTTGGACTATAAAGAAAGCTGAGCACTGAAGAATTGATGCTTTTGAACTGTGGTGTTGGAGAAGACTCTTGAGAGTCCCTTGGACTGCAAGGAGATCCAACCAGTCCATCCTAAAGGAGATCAGTCCTGGGTGTTCACTGGAAGGACTGATGCTGAAGCTGAAACTCCAATACTTTGGCCACCTGATGTGAAGAGCTGACTCATTGGAAAAGACCATGATGCTGGGAAAGATTGAGGCAGGAGAAGAGGATGACAGAAGATGAGATGGTTGGATGACATCACCGACACAATGGACATGAGTCTGGGTAAACTCTGGGAGTTGGTGATGGACAGGGAGGCCTTGCTGCTGCGGTTCATGGGGTCACAAGGAGTTGGACACGACTGAGTGACTGAACCAACTCAATGAGCATATAGGGGTATCACTTTAATTTGTGGTTTTAATTTGTATTTCCCCAATGACCAATGATGTTTTCGCTTGCTTATTTGCCATCTATTTATCTTCTTTGTTGAAATGTCTGTTGAGATTATTTGACTGTTTTTTTAAAAACTCAGTTGTTTGTTTTCCTATTATTGAGTTGCCAGAGTTCTTTATATTCTAAATACGAGTCTTTTGTCAGGTATATGTTTTGCAACTGTTTTTTATGGTTTGGCTTTTCATTTTCTTAACAGTGTCACTTAAGAGCAAAACTTAACAATTTTTGATTAAGTCCAATTTATCAAATATTTCCTTTTTAGTTTGTACTTTTTTGTGTCCCGTTTAAGAAATCTTTGCCCAACCCAAGGTCACTTATATGACCTTATGTTTTCTTCTAGTTTTATAGTTTTAGCTCTTACATTTGTATCTCAGATTTATTTTCAGTTCATTTTTGCATATGATATGAGTCATTGTTCTTTTTTTTTTCTTATATGAGTGCCCAGTGGTTCAGCTATTGGGACTACCAGCAGTTAAAGAGATTATTGTTTCTCTTTTGAATTGCCTTGGCACTTTTCTACCTTTAACTGGTAGAAAATCAATTGGCCACTTCTAACTGTGAAGAAAGCTGAGCGCCGAAGAATTGATGTTTTTGAACTGTGGTGTTGGAGAAGACTCTTGAGAGTTCCTTGGACTGCAAGGAGATCCAACCAGTCCATCCTAAAGGAGGTCAGTCCTGGGTGTTCACTGGAAGGACTGATGCTGAAGCTGAAACTCCAGTACTTTGGCCACCTCATGGGAAGAGTTGACTCATTGGAAAAGACTCTGATGCTGGGAGGGATTGGGGGCAGGAGGAGAAGGGGACAACAGAGGATGAGATGGCTGGATGGCATTACCGACTCGATGAACATGAGTTTAAGTGAACTCCGGGAGTTGGTGATGGATAGGGAGGCCTGGCATGCTGCGATTCATGGGGTCGCAAAGAGTCGGACACGACTGAGCGACTGAACTGAACTGAACTGGATCTATTTCTTCTAAGTGGATCTAGGGTCTGCTCTGTTCTGATTTTTCCAGAAAAAGTAAGATTTAAGCACAGTGTCTCTCATGAAAGCCTATTCATACTTTATCCAATAACATTTTTATTAAAATATTTCCATTGCCTGTGAAGAATATAGTCTGTTTGTTTGTGCAAGTTTGTAGTATGCTCTGGTCAAAAGCATTTTTAGCTGGACACAATTTAAATACCGTAACTCATGTTACAGTGGGAACAAATGGTCACTATGGTCTAATGTCTTTTGAGGATGAGATGTACAGCTTATACCTGAAATACACACCTTCCCCTCCTCCTGCATTTTTTTAATTGTACACAACTCCCAGGTTGGGGAGTGTTCAAGAGAAGCCCTGCCTCACACCTAGGAGATCCCCATCTCACCACACCTTGGTGATGTTTCCCAGTTTCGAGGACTGTCTTAAACCTTTGCTGCTTATTCAAATGTCAGACATAAGACTACCAAGGCAAACTTCTGTCCCTTTGCTCGGTAATTAACATGCAAGTTCATCAGTTGTAGACAAGTGTGTGTTAGATGATGTGTGTGTTCCCACATTCCCATCTTGTGTTGGACACTCACCATGCAGGGTGTGAGGGGCAGAAAGGTGAAAATGTACTTAAGAATTCCTCTCCACCGTAAAGCATGTGTTTGTGTTTGTCTTTATCATCTGCACAGAAACTCATAGACGCTCTCGTGTGGTGTCCTCCTTTTATGACACGTTTGCTCATATATGATGTTCTCTAAGGCTTCTAAAGGAGATCAGCCCTGGGATTTCTTTGGAAGGAATGATGCTAAAGCTGAAACTCCAGTACTTTGGCCACCTCATGCGAAGAGTTGACTCATTGGAAAAGACTCTGATGCTGGGAGGGATTGGGGGCAGGAGGAGAAGGGGACGACAGAGGATGAGATGGCTGGATGGCATCACTGACTCAATGGACATGAGTCTGAGTGAATTCTGGGAGTTGGTGATGGACAGGGAGGCCTGGCGTGCTGTGATTCATGGGGTCGCAAGGAGTCGGACACGACTGAGCAACTGAACTGAACTGAACTGAAGGCTTCTTACTCTCTTGTGTTTCAAACACTGAAAATGAAAGTGAAAGTTGCTCAATCATGTCTGATTCTTTGTGACCCCTGGAATTCTCCAGGCCAGAATACTGGAGTGAAGCCTTTCCCTTCTCCAGGGCATCTTCCCAATCCAGGGATCAAACCCAGGTCTCCCACATTGAAGGTGGATTCTTTCAAACACTGCTGCTGCTGCTGCTAAGTCCCTTCAGTTGTGTCCGACTCTGTGCGATCCCATAGACAGCAGCCCACCAGGCTCCCCCGTCCCTGGGATTCTCCAGGCAAGAACACTGAAGTGGGTTGCCATTTCCTTCTCCAATACATGAAAGTGAAAAGTGAAAGAGAAGTCGCTCAGTCGTGTCCGACTCTTAGCGACCCCATGGACTGCAGCCCACCAGGCTCCTCTGTCCATGGAATTTACTAGTTGGAAGGAAAACCTGGGTGTGTTGGGGAGTTGATGTCTTGATTTTGTAATAAGGTACTTTAAAAACTACCTACCATATGGCAGTGTTATCATTCATGAAAGAAAGGATATTTGAGCTGCCAGTGATGAAGACTGTCTCAGACTGGCATTGTTCCTGTACCAGAATCTGAGAACTGCCATTTAGATCCCTGGGAAGGACACAGGGTCAGAATCAGTCTCGGGATGTCAAGGGTGTTCGAGAGGGGATTCCTAAAGTGGGGGGAATTATGTTAGGTCAGCCATCCGGTCCTTTCCAACACAAAGCACGGATGACCTCATGGTCTGGAAACACCTGGGATTGCTTCTCAGTCGTCTCGCTCTGACAGCCCAGCCCTCATCCCGGGTGCCTCGCTTCCCCTAGGGAACAGATACGTGAACTCGGAGCTGAACGTGTCCTTGGAAATTCAGTTTGCTCTCTTTACTAAGGGGAGTTGTTCATGTCACCCAGACAGCCAGTGACCAGGGCAGGGACAGTTCTCTCAGGCTTTCCAGTCTCTAGATCGGCCGGTCCAGCCTGATGGCGCGGCCATGCCAGCTGCCCTCTTCCTCTCCAGCTCTGTCACCCTCTGGGTGCCTCCACGCCTGGTTCCTTCCCCTCCTGTCATCTCACCGTGGTCCTTAGAGGAGTTGCCACTCTGATGTTTTCTGCGCTCCACTCTTTCACCACCGTTTCTGATGGGGAGGTGGGAATGTGCACACATGCCCGGCTGGGTCTAGGAGTCTGCGTGCAGAATCCAGGAAGTGCTTTCAACCTCTGAACTGACACTTCCTATGTTCTGACGACAACTGAGTGCCAATTACACAGGATGGGCGCACACAGCGGACGGCGGCTGGCTGGGGCGGTAAGGGAGCAACAACCTGCCTTCTTCCTTCAACACTTCCAGTGTTGCCAGGTCATTAGTTTTTAATGACTGGAATGTTGTGAGCAATACAGAGATGTGTATACAGGCTCCACTCTTTTGTTTTTGAGTTTAGAAAAGTGACACCGGAGCGCAAGAGGCTGGAGAGCTGCTTGGCCTCCTCCTTGCGGGTGGAACTTAGAAAATAAAAGTGGAATTACTTGACATTGTTTTCGAAGCGTTAGTCATCACAGTGAGAAAAGGGAAGTCAGGCATAGACATGGTGGCCAAGAGCAGCCACTGTTTGTGGGTGATGCAAGCACATGTGTCATCTTATTAATTAATAACTGAAATTAATACCAACTAGGAGGTCAGTTGAGGTGGCCAGTTATAAAATAGCTACTCAGAAACCTATATTTTCCTTTTAAACCCATAATGATCATTTAGAGATCGTAATGTAAAAAAATGATTTCATTCACAGTAACAACAAAATGCATTAAAAACCTAGGAAAATTGTCATAAAAATGTGTAGGATCCAAAGTGAAAAAGATTGAAGACTCTGTGAAAAAGTGTAAAAAATGATACAGATGTTCTTGGATGGAAAGATCTACTGTTGAAAATATGTCCGTTTCTCATGAGTTAGTTGTAATTTAGTACAGTTCAAAGCAAATTATTTTTGAGCTTAAAAAAAAAACCCCACAATTAATCTAAAGTTTATCTGTAAGAATGCAGCTGGGAGGATGGCTAGAAAATAGACGTGTGTGTGTGTGTGTGTTTCTAGCTTCTACAAGATGTATTTAAAAGTTTTCATATACTAAGTTTCAGGCTTCCCAGATGGCGCTAGTGGTAAAGAACCCGCCTGCCAATGCAGGAGATTCAGGAGACCTGGGCTGGGAAGATTCCCTGGAGGAGGGCATGGAGAATCCCAAGGACAGAGGAACCTAGGGGGCTACAGTCCATAGAATCACAAAGAGTCAGACATGCCTGAAGCGACTTGGCACACACGCACGCATATAGTAAGTTTCACTTTTTTTGAGATACAAATCTTTATGTTTTAATAACTATGTGAGGCTCTGCAGCCACCCCCAGACCAGGAGACAGTGTGCCCCCCACCCCCAATCTTCAGGTTGCCCCTTTATAGTCTGAACTCCCCCTCTGTCCCTAATCCAAGGCAACCATGGACCTCTGGTTGGACAAACGACTCTAACATTCTTACCTGGGAAATTCCATGGACAGAGGAGCCTGGCAGACTTCTGTCCATGGGGTCTCAAAGGAGTTGGACACAACTTAGCAGCTAAACAACAATATTCTGTCAAGTGGGAATGTACCGTGTACTATACCACTATTTGGAAACACATCACGATTTCGATATCTAATCGTCCACTGAAGGATTTCTATATTTTTGTTTTTGAGAAATTATGAGCAAAGCCAAAGCTGTAAGTTTTGTGTACAGATTTTTGGAAAGACACATTTTCAGTTCTGTAGGGAGAGGGTGGACTTGCTCAAATTTATTCCTGAATTTAGGGGGAAAGCATTCAGTTTTTTTTAACATTTTGTAAATGTCCTCTATCAGGTTAGAGAAGTTTCCCTGTATTCTTAATTTGCTGAGAGAGGTTTTTGTTTTTTTTTTAATGTCATGAGTGGATGTTAAATTTAGTCAAATGCATTTTGTGTATCTATCCAGATACTGCTGTGGTTTTTATTCTTTAATCTGCTAATTGCTTGATTTTCTCATGTTGATCTAGCCTAGAATTCCAGACTAGATTCGACTTGGTATTGATGTGTTTTGCTCATGAATGGCTGAGATTTGCTACTATTTCAATGAGGGCTTTTGTGCCTATATTCATGTGGGATATTGGGCTATCGTTTACCTTTCTTGTGTATTATTCCTCTGGTTTGGGCTGCACAGAATGAATTGGGAATTTTCCCATCTTTTATTTTTCTGGAAAAGACTGTAGAATTTGTATTATTCCTTTATTGAATGTTTGGAAAAGGGCTTGGGATTTCTTTCTTGGAAGATTTTTTTAAAAATACAAACTCGATTTCTTTAAATACAGAACTGGTTAGAATATCTACTTCTTGAGTGAGTTTTGATAGTCTGTATTCTTGAAGGAATTGGTCAAGTCCATCCAAGTTGTCAAATTGCTTATAGAGTTGTTTATAGTATTACTTTGTTCTTTG
Organism: Bos grunniens; assembly: GCF_055505025.1. Classification (NCBI taxonomy): domain Eukaryota; kingdom Metazoa; phylum Chordata; class Mammalia; order Artiodactyla; family Bovidae; genus Bos; species Bos grunniens. The sequence goes on from NC_141182.1 coordinate 11,949,562, forward strand.
TCTAATATCACTGAGATAATATGGTATTCCTTATTTTGGTGATGTTTGTCTTTCCTAATTTTTTCTTGGTCAGTCTGGCTAGAGGTTTCTCAATTTTCTTGATCTTTTCAAAGAACCAACTTTTGGTTTTATTGATTTCATCTTCTGTTTTTCTTTTTTAATTTAATTCACACTTGTTCCTGTCTTTATTTCTTCTCTCATTTTGCTTGGTTTGGGTTTAATTTGCTCTTCTTCTTTTTTCCTCATTTCTTAAGGTAAAGGCTTAGATTACTTATTTGAAAACTACCTTCTTTCCTAATATAAGCTTCTGATGTCTCTATTCTTTCCTCTAAGCACTGCTTTACTGGCATCCTGCAGATTTTGATATTTTGTATTTTCATTTTTATTCCATTCCAAACATTTCATAATTTCCCTTGTGACTTACTTTTTGACCCAGGGATTATTTAGGTGTGTGTTTAATTTCTACATATTTTTTCTGTGGGGAGGGTTCTCAGTTTTTTTTTTTTTTGTCATTAATTTGTAGTTTAATTCTACTGTGGTCAGAGAACCTACTTTGTATGATTTCAGTTATTCCAGATTTGTTAATGTTTGTTGTGTGGCTGAGGCCATGGTCCATCTTTAGAGTTTTCTTTTGTTGAATGGGCTGTTCTGTAAGTGTTGGTTAAGTTGGTTACTGTGCTGTTCAGCTCTTTTATATTCCTGTCTCCAAGTATAATTTATTTATTTTTGTTGTGCCACACAGCTTTTGTGATCTTAGTTCCCCAAACAGGAATTGGCGAACCTGGGCTCTGGCAGGGAGAATGCCAAGTCCTAACCCCTGGACTGCCAGGGAATTCCCTAAAAGCATGATTTTAGAATCTGACTATTTCTCCCTTCGTTTCAATTTATTTTTTCACTTATTTTGATTCTCTGTTGCTAGGTGCCTACACATTTAGATTGTTTCATCTTCTTGGTGAATTTTATCATCATATATTCTGAAGATAGGTATATATACCTTAACATGGAATGATCTATACAGTGTTTTTCTGAGAAAATAAATATAATGATTCTATTTATGTAAATTTTATCTGTTTATCATCATCACTCCATCATCTATCCATTATCTATCTATTTATCCACCCATCTATCAATCATTTGTCTATCCTACTAATCTATCCAACTAATACCTACCTCCAACCCTTAGAATAGCTAGGGATTTGTGATTTAACTTGGGGGAATTTTAATTTTTTTCCTATGCTTTTCTACAGTGTGGACATTTCCTAGAAGTATCTTTATAAAAAAATAAAACCATTTTAGTAGGGGACTGCCCTAAGGAGAGGTAATAGCACCCCACTCCAGTACTCTTGCCTGGAAAATCCCATGGATGGAGGAGCCTGGTAGGCTGCAGTCCATGGGGTCACTAAGAGCTGGGCACGACTGAGCGACTTCACTTTCACTTTTCTCTTTTCATGCCCTGGAGAAGGAAATGGCACCCCACTCCAGTACTCTTGCCTGGAAAATCCCATGGACGGAGGAGCCTGGTGGGCTGCAGTCCATGGGGTCGCTAGGAGTCAGACACGACTGAGCGACTTCACTTTCACTTTTCACTTTCATGCATTGGAGAAGGAAATGGCAACCCACTCCAGTGTTCTTGCCTGAAGAATCCCAGGGACGGGGGAGCCTGGTGGGCTACCATCTCTGGGGTCACACAGAGTCAGACACGACTGAATGACTTAGCAGCAGCAGCCCTAAGTGAGATCCATAGTGAAGAACAGGCAAACAAAAGAACTAGAAAGTGAAAACAAGCAATTTACAGACTCACATGGAAATTGACCTTTATATTCTCTTTCAACTCCTCAAAAAATTTTACACATATTTTAAAATATATTTTTACATCCAAAATATGTATTTATATCCCATGTTTTTCTCCTACTCAAGTTAATAGCAATTTCATTTTTTTTTCCCCACAATGCTGCATTCCCTGGCTAGCTACTGATTCAGTATTTCAGAATTGGAAAGTTTTCATTCTCATGAGGTTAATATTTATCGGTTGAAGATAACATCTGATCTGTTTTCCTGTTGCTGAAGTATTAAAATTTTAAAAATTGTAGTAAAATATACATAACATAAAGCGTATCATTTTAGCTACTTTTATGCATGCAGTTGAGTGGCATCAAGTGCATTTACATTGTTGTACAACCATCACCACCATCTACCTCCAGGACTTTCTCATCTTCCCAAACTGAAACGCTCCCTATTAAACACCGACTCCTCCTACTTCCTCCCCCAGGCCCTGCTTTCGGTCCCTATACATTTGCCTATTGATTATACCTCATGTAAGCAAAATCCCACAGTATGTGTCCTTCTGTGTCTGGTTCCTTTCATTTAGCACAGTGTCCTTATGGGCCATCCATGATGTAGCGTGTATCAGCATTTCCTTCCTTTTTAAGACTAATAGTTGTATGGACCGGCTGCGTTTGTTTATTCCTTTGTCTGTCAGTGAACATTTGGGTTGTTTCAGCCTTTTGGTTACTAGGAATCTTGCTGCTAGGAATATATGTGTACAAATCAGGTAATCAGTGGACCACTGCGGGAAGGAGGGGATCTAGGGGATTCCAGCATCTCCTTCTAATTCTAAGCAGAGGATAGACTCAGGTTAATGCACCCAAAGTTAGCCCATATGCCAGCAGGTTAAAACCCTTGATAAAAATTAAAATATCCAAAGGCTCAAGGGCAGAGCCATAATTTTGTAAACAAAGAATTTCAATTCATCTCCAATGTAAATGATGATCAGCTTGTGGAGCTCTTGGGGCTTGAGTTGGGTGTTTGTCTTTCCCGACCCACAGTCACCCCATGTGGTCGTGTGACTCAGAAGGAAGCACAGTCTCCCGGGTCATGCTCAGCCTATCCTGGGATGTGCAGGAAGGACCCTAGTTCCTTGCTGGAGCCACAGTCCATGTGAGCAAGGTCAGCATCTTTGAAGCAAGAGTTTTTGAGAAGTAACCAAGAGTATCACATGTTATTAGCAAAAACAAGTCTACAGCAAATTTCAAAACATGACCCTGGAGATCCCCCTACCAATAGCATCCCACCTCTCCCGACCTCCACCCCAAGAACAATTCCAGGAGGCCTCCTGGGAGGTGGCATGCCTGGCAGATCTTTGAGTCCTTGATGATAGGCATGGCAATTACAGTAACAGCTTTTCTAAGAAAGGAATTTATAGCTCAGCATCCTTGATACAATGATCACTGAATTGTAAGTGATCAACATTTGCTAGGAAGGAGTGCAAATTGAATATGAATTGATGGGACACTAGCAGCGTAAAATATTACTAAGATCAACAGATAGACTGAAAACAGATAAACAGTGAGTGATTATGAGGGACTGAGCCACCTCTGTAAGCTGCCACTTCCTAAAGTAACCCTCAGTTTCTCCTGGTGTCAAGGGTGACCCTGGCCCCCGATCCCTTGAGGGGCTGGCCTTCAGGGAGGTGGAGGGATTGTGTCCTGCTGGGCACAGGCCACCACTGCCTGTTCTTTTCCCAGACTGTGTCCATAGCGGGACGAGCCCAATGGGCTGGCTCCTCTGCAGCCTTGTTTTGGGTAATTGAATGGATATTGGGTGGAACTTACATCAAAATAACCAACAATTTACCCATGTATTAGTAATTGAAATGCTAGGGCTTATGAAAGGCATTTATAAAGATGGACCATAACCTCTCTTTTCTTTCTTTTGTGCAATTGAAGTGTGGTTGACTTGGGCTTCCCTGGTGGGTCAGGTGGTAAAGAATCTGCCTGCAATGCAGAAGACCCGGTTTGATCCCTGGATCGGGAAGATCCCTTGGAGAAGGAAATGGCTACCCACTCCAGTGTTCTTGCCTGGAGAACTCCATGAACAGAGGAATCTAGGGGGCTACTGTCCATGAGGTCGCATGGACAAGAGTTGGACAAGACTGAGCAACTAACACACCCACAATGGTTGATTTACTGTGCTGTGTTAGCTTCTGCTGTACAGCAAAGCGATTCAGTTATACGTATACATTCTTTTCCATTCTGGTCTGTGGGGTCGCACAGAGTCGGACACGACTGAGGCGACTTAGCAGCAGCAGCAGCAGCAGTGCTCTATAGTAGGAGCTTGTTGTTTATCCATCCTATATATCAATATAATAGCTTGTATTTGCTAGTCCCAAACTACGAGTCCTTCTGTCTCCTACCTCCCTCCCCTTTGAAAACCACAAGTCTGTTCTCTTATGTCTGTGAGTCTGTTTCTCTTTTGTAGATAGGCTCGTTTGTGCCATATTTTAGATTCCACGTAAAAGTGATATCAGATGATATTTGTCTTTCTGTCTTACTTCACTTAGTATGATAATCTCTAGTTGCATCCATGCTGCAAATGGCATTATTCCATTCTTTTTTTAATTGCTGAGTAGTATTCCATTGTATATATGCACTACATCTTCATTATCTATTCATCTGGCAATGGACATTTAATAACCCTTCTTACCTTTTGTTTTTAATTTAAAAAATTGTTTTTGGCTGTGCTGCTCAGCTTGTGGGATCTTAGTTCCCCGACTAAGGATCAAACGTGTGCCCTTGGCAGTGAAATTGTGGAGTCCTAATTACTAGATCACCAGGGAATTCCCTAAACCTTTTTTTTCTTATAACATGTCCTTGGATATCACAGAAAAGGAGACCAAGAACCCCCAAATTTCCCTAATGACTGCTTCATTTCTCATTTCTAAGATCTTTTTCCTTGGGCTTATCAGAGTGAGTTCTTAGAGTAAAATTTGAAGGGTGGTGAAAAGTCTCCCCCCACCCCAAAATACTTCCTTAAGCTGATCTGCTTGTGGCTTTGTCCCCATCTGCAGCCATTTGTTTGATTTAAGGCACAAGCAGCCTCTGTTGAGAATGCAGGCCTTTGCAGTCATTTGAGAGGGTCATCTGCCAACCTGGGAGAGAGTGGGATTTGGGCTCTGGCGAACCTGATTCCCATCTCTGGTTCACTCCCTCACCCTGTGATGTTGATCAATTTACTCTGTAAAGTCTCAGTTTTCTCCTCTGGACCACTGGGTAGCACCCACCCCACAGGGAGCTAGGAAAATTACAGGAGATAATACCTAGATCAGCTCTGTCCAGTGGAAATATGAGGTGGCCCATAGGCCTAATTTAACATTTTCTAGAAGTCACATTTAAAAACTAAAAAGAAATAGGTGAAATCAATGTTCATATAACATCAAGGCTGTATATTGTCACCCTGCTTATTTAACTTATATGCAGAGTACATGATGCAAAATGCTAGGTTGGATAATTCGGAAGCTGGAATCAAGATTGCTCAGAGAAATATCAACAATCTTGGATAAGCAGATGATGCTACTCTAATGGCAGAAAAGTGAAGAGGAACTAAAGTGCCTCTTGATGAAGGTGAAAGAGGAGAATGAAAAAGCTGGCTTAAAACTCAACATTCAAAAAACTATGGCATACAGTCCCATCACTTCATGGCATATACTGAGGGAAAAATGGAAACAGTGGCAGATTTTATTTTCTTGGGCTCCAAAATCACTGTGGATTTTGACTGCAGCCATGAAAAGAAAAGATACTTGCTCCTTTGAAAAGAAGCTCTGACAAACCTATACAGTGTTTTAAAAAGCAGACACTTCACTTTGCCAACAAAGGTCCATCTAGTCAAAGCTATGGTTTTTCCAGTAGTCATGTACGGATATTAGAGTTGGACCATAAAGAAGGCTGAGTGCTGAAGAATTGATGCTTTCAAACTGGGGTGTTGGAGAAGACTCTGGAGAGTCCTTGGACAGCAAGGAGATCAAACCAGTCAATCTTAAAGGAAATCAACCCTGAATATTCATTGGAAAGACTGATGCTGAAGCTGAAGCTCCAATACTTTGGCTGCCTGATGCGAAGAACTGACTCATTTGAAAAGACCCTGATGCTGGGAAAGATTGAAGACAGGAGGAGAAGGGGACGACAGAGGATGAGATGGCTGGACGGCATCACTGGACCGTCCATTCAATGGACATAAGTTTAAGCAAACTCTGGGAAACAGTGAAGGACGGGGAAGCCTGGCATGCTGCAGTCCATGCGGTTGCAAACAGCTGGACATGACTTACTGACTAAACAACAGCAACATTAATAATATAGATTCATTTATCCCAGTAGAATCATAATATTATCAATGCTACATGTAATCAATATAAAAGGTGTTAAAGAGATAGTTTACATTCTTTTTTCTTATACTGAGTCTCCAAAATCTGGTATATTGTATACCAGTTACGTTTCAAATATGTGGTGTCCACATGTGGCTGGTGGCTGCCCTGTTGGATGGAGAAGGAGTAGATGGGACCATCAGTAACAGGTGCCATGTGGACTCCTTGCTGCATCGCCCCTATGTGAATTGAGCTGTTCTAGCTGGTTTTGGAGAAGAAAATAGCAACCCACTCCAGTGTTCTTTCCTGGAGAGTCCCAGGGACAGGGGCCCTTGGTGGGCTGCCATCTCTGGGACACGACTGAAGGGACTTAGCAGCAGCAGCAGCAGCTGGTCAAGCAGCTGGCTGCTCCTGATGGAATGTTACTTGTGTCTGTTTCCTATTGCTGGATAACAAGTTGCCACAAACTTAGTCACTTTCAACAACACCCATTTGTCATCTTGATTCTGCAGGTTGGAAGTTCATGGGGACCCAACTGTGTTCTCTGCTGAGGGTCTCACGGGCTGCAGCCAAGGTGTCAACTGGGCTGCATTCTCATCTGGACGCTCGGCTGGGGAAAGCTCACCCAGTTTGTTGGCAGACTTTGGGTCCTTGTGGCTGTAGGACTGAGGGTCTCTATTTCCTTGCTGGAGGTTATCCAGGACCAGTCTCTGCTCCCAGATGCCATGCACATCCCTTCTCATGCTTTCCACAGGGCCCCTTCATGCTTTGACCCTTTGACTTCCCCTTTTGCCACCAGCTGGAGAAAATTCTCTGCCTTTTAAGGGTGCGTGTGATTTGATTAGGCTCACCCAGATCATCTCCCTTTCGATTCACTCAAGGCCAACAGATGAGTAACCTTAATTACACCTGCCGAACTCCTTCTGCCCCATAAAATAACAAAGTCAGGGTGTGGTGTCTCATCCCTTCATAATCCAGGGATCGGGATAGGAAACCTTGTGGGCTAGTTTTGGGTTCTGTTCACCCTGTTACTACAAGTGAGGCTCAGTGTGTGGCAGGCCCTCCCACTACCTGTCTGGATGTCACAGTAAGGTATACGGGGTGTTCTAAGGCTGCGGCTCCCTGGAGGAGGGGAAGGGGAAGTGCTGCAGGGGCCGAGGCATCTGTAGTTTGATGTCGTGCTGATTCTGGTGATTGTTTCTGGGAGTTCTCTCTTTTTCTCCAAGCTAACCATCTTCCCAAGGGTTTGACCACAGCCAACTGGTGATCAGTCTTCCTGCTGAGTACACAGACCAGGGGACACTGTGATTTGATGCTGACACTGTTGCTCTTTTGGGGTTTCTGAATGCGGTGGTGATTTTAGGGCAAGAGTATCTTGAATATTTTGAATGCAAAACAGTATTTGTTGAGAAGCTGGTCATCATAATCCTTTTTCCCACCTGGTTATGAATATTGGATCCCATTTCAGGGCGAGGAACCCTGATCCACAGCAGGCCATGCACACATGCTCTGGGCACAGCCTGGACTTGAGCAGATCCTATGTTGGAGGCCACCTGGGCCCCTTGACGAGTCAACTGTGCACCCATTCCCAGAGGTAAAGGTGTGCAGTGCTCTAGTGGCTTTCACTAGGAAGTTCAATGGACGATTTTTGACAGAAATGGTTTGTATCCCTTTATGCCTGTTCAAAGCCATTGTTCGGGGTTTCACATTGGCACTGAAGCTTGGCATTGCATTTTAGTCTGAATGTCCTGGGGAGGAAGCCTCGGGACCCCTCTGTGTTTATGGCGGAATTCATACACAGCTGCCAGTGACAGGTGACCCCTCCCCTGGCCAAGTGGCTATTCTTAAGTGTTTCTGATTCATGGTAGTCACCAGTTATCAGGGTTCCCGGGGTGTCTTCTGTTATCAGAGAGCGGCGTGTACTTCAGTACAACTGTTTTTGTTTTTGTTTCCCCAATCCTGTGCACTTCATTATATTCACATTTCAGAAACCTTCTTGACAAGGGGCGCATTAAGCCTCACCATTCCTGTGGATGCTGTAATGAATTGCTAAAAGGTTTCTGTTGAGAAGTGTGTTTTTTCACAGCTCTGGAGGCAGAAGCCTGAAGTCAAGGTGTTGGCCGGCTGTGAAGGGGAATGCACTCTGTGCTTTCTGTGCTTGCTTTCTGGTGGCCACTGGCTGCCCTGGTGGTCTTTGTCTTGTGGCTGCCTCACTCCCATCTCTGGTTCCCTCTGCATGTGGCCGAGTCCTCTCTTTTTATAAGGACACCCTAAATCCAGGATGACCTCACCTCAAGATCCTTAACTTAATTTTATTTGCAAAGGCCGCTTTTCCAGTAAGGTCACATTCCCAGGCCCTGGGGCTTAGCACGTGGCCATCTATCTGGAGCGATCACCATTGAACTCACCAGGGAGCCCCCGGCACAAAGAAAGGCTAAGAGGTACCCCCACCTTCCTAAAGGATTCCAAATTTTTCTTGACAAAATTTCAGTTTCCTGGTTTTTGCTGCCGTAGCTTGTCTGCATTTTTGTCTTGCGATTTGAAAATAACAATTTATTCCGTTTACCACCTCCTTCCACCCGAACCCCTTCGTTAAAGAGCTTCTGAACAGGATTAAGTTATGGTGAGGACTGACCTTTTTTTTTTTTTAAACTCCCCCAAATTATCTAATCGGGAAAGCACTGAGTGGACATGAGTCAAAACCCCCATCCTTCCGATGGCGTGAAACTTCCTGAATGCTTTTTGGGAGGAGGAAACTCCCGCGGGGCCTGGGACAGTGGTTGGTTTCACGTAGTTCAGTCTCAAGTTCAACACCCACATTCCCTGCCACTTCTCCTGAGACGCTGGCAGCCCCCATCCACTGGATCCGAGGTGACTGGGAGCCTTGTCGTTTCCAGACCACTCTCACCCGCCCGACTTCAGAAGCCACCTGACTTCTCTCAGGTCCCACCTTAAGCGTCACCCCCTCGAGGCTGCCTGACCACCCCCTCTGCCCCGAGGCTTCTTGTGTTTGCCCTTCTCTTCTTTCCTGATGATATCTACACAGTGAGCAGACGGGCAACCTCAATGCCTCGGGATGACATAATTTTTAAATTTCCTCCAGTCAAAACCAGAAGAGAGAAGTGGGAAATCTTGGGTGAAAACCATGTCGCTCGACAGCTTAGGTAGAATAAAATTTTGGCGATTTTAGTTTGAATGTTCACTTATAATTTTTCTGAAATAGCACAGTAGCTAAAAATCGACCGTTATACTCAGCTTGAAACGCTTCCATTCGCAGACCCACGACAGCTGTTTTACGCTAGTTTCTCTTCATTTCTTTTTATTGAGTTAGATTCCACATGTCATAAAAATGCACCGTTTCAAAGTGTGCAGTTGAGTGGATTTTAGTACATTCACAAGGTGGACCGGAGTGGTGTTGGGACATGTGGCTATTGCAGAGGCAGATAGTTGTAAACTTTTTCTGAATATGGGATTTGCGTAGTGTTTATTAAGGGACACAGAATTAAAATCACATTAAAAAAATTGAGGATATGAAAAATTAATGTTTTCTGCACAGAGTGTGTTGTGTTTGGGACAAGACAAGGGTGGGAGGAGGGAGTCCAGGAAGGAGAACTGCCACCCTGGAAAGCCCCAGGGTCATGATCAGGGAGACCCAGCGCCCACAGAAAACTCTTTTCAGTGACACAAGGCGCCCTTTCATCCTATCAATGACTTGATGTGGAGACACCTCAGAGACTCCCTGTGATCCGTTGTGGGGACCTTCCTAAGGGACTCCTCGCCCATGTCCAGACCCGCTCAGGAGTCGACCCAGCATGGCCTCCGACCCCTCCCCAGTGTGCCCCTTTCTCTCCATGCCGTAACCTGGACACCACCCACAGGGTCACACCTGTCCCCTGGCACACTCAGCGTGTTCGTGACAACACTGCTGTTACATGCAGGATGCACCGTTGGTTCCAAGAATGAAACTGGGCTTTCTATCCCCTGTCTCTGCACCCCCGCCCCAGGGGTCCCTGGCACGAATCTCTCCTGCTTTGGTCTTCTCTTCCTCCACCTGTGAAAAGCCTTTTTCACCAAATGCTGCTTCCCCCAGGAAGCCTTTCTTGAATATTCCGACTAGGGGTAAATTCCGTTCAGGGAGTAAGCCCCTTTCCTTCACATCGGAGAATCTGGGTTTCCTCCTTCTCTGCTCCCAAGGTTGATTCTTGGGGCCTCGCTGCCTCTTAGTTTCTGCGTGTGTTCATTGGGGTGGGATGCTGCTGGGCAGCTGTCTGCCTTCACTGATGGTCAGGAAGCTGGGCAAGCAGCCTGGGGAGGAACTTTGCTGATGTTGTTGCCGAGATTTGGCCTTTGTTCACCTGTGCTGGATGAAATCTCAGAGACAGAGTTGGGTGAAGTAGAAATTTGCCAGGCAAAGCTGGCCACAGCAGGCAAATGCCCTCAAGACTATGTGTGCCACCCAGAGTCAAGGAGCAGGGCGTGGTCAGCTCATGGACACTCTTCTGATTGGCTGGTGGTGAGGTAATGGGGCGTCAGCATCATCAACCTTCTGCTTCCAACCCATCTGACATGCTCCTCAACCCATCTAAGGTGCTTCCCGCCCATCTGACGTGCTTGTGGGCAGCTTGCAGTTGACTTCTCCCACCTGGTGGGGGTTTCAGTGCCTGCTCAACAGCTCAAAGGACATGGCTTGGAATATTATCTGTTGTCCCTGAAGAATCAAGATTGCCAGGAGAAATATCAATAACCTCAGATATGCAGATGACACCACCCTTATGGCAGAAAGTGAAGAGGAACTAAAAAGCCTCTTGATGAAAGTGAAAGAGGAGACTGAAAAAGTTGGCTTAAAGCTCAACATTCAGAAAACTAAGATCATGGCATCTGGTCCCATCACTTCATGGGAAATAGATGGGGAAACTGTGGAAACAGTGTCAGACTTTATTTATTTTTTCTTTCAAATAACACATGCTAAATTTATTTATTTTTTTAATTTAAATTTATTTATTTTAATTGGAGGCTAATTACTTTACAATATTGTATTGGCTTTGCCATACATCAGCATGAATCCGCCATGGGTGTACATGTGTTCCCCATCCTGAATCCCCCTCCCACTTCCCTCCCCCAGACTTTATTTTTTTGGGCTCCAAAATCACTGCAGATGGTGATTGCAGCCATGAAATTAAAATGATGCTTACTCCTTGGAAGGAAAGTTATGACCAACCTAGACAGCATATTAAAAAGCAGAGACATTACTTTGCCAACAAAGGTCCATCTAGTCAAGGTTATGGTTTTTCCAGTGGTCATGTATGGATGTGAGAGTTGGACTGTGGAGAAAGCTGAGCACCGAAGAATTGATGCTTTTGAACTGTGGTATTGGAGAAGACTCTTGAGAGTCCCTTAGACTGCAAGGAGATCCAACCAGTCCATCCTAAAGGAGATCATTCCTGGGTGTTCTTTGGAAGGACTGATGCTGAAGCTGAAACTCCAGTACTTTGGCCACCTCATGCGAAGAGCTGACTCATTGGAAAAGACCCTGATGCTGGGAGGGATTGTGGGCAGGAGGAGAAGGGGATGACAGAGGATGAGATGGCTGGATGGCATCACCAACTCGATGGACATGAGTTTGGGTAAACTCTGGGAGTTGGTGATGGACAGGGAGGCCTGGTGTGCTGCGATTCATGGGGTTGCAAAGAGTCAGACATGACTGAGCAACTGAACTGAACTTTGTTTAATGGCTAAAGTATTTTTATCTTGCTTGACTGTTTTCCTTTCTTCCTGCATTTTATCACTTCTCTGATTAAATTTATGCCTTGACTGAAGTTTTTCTACAGACAAAAGGCAGCGGAGGATGCAGCAGGGGTCTGTTCTGGGAAGGCCTCATCGGGTCCTGCTGGGTGATGGTGGCCTCCACCTCACTTCAGCATTCTCTCTTTGTCTCTCGTGCCCCACACAGAGCCCTCCGACTACATGAACACTTTGCTTTGAATTACCGTGATCTGTGCACCTGGCCCATCCTCCCCAGGCAGAGGTCCCAGGCTTCCTGAGAGAGGAGACGTGGTTCCTCTTGCCCGTCCTTCCCGGTTACTCAGCATACGCTGCGTGTGTACATTTTCTGAACAGTGGTCCTAGGCCCAGAACCCTCTCCTCATCCTCTGTGTTTCACTGTGAGCACACGGATTCTCGCCTGCCTCTCTCTTGTTTTGTCTGGTGCTCATCTCTGGATTTGTCCTTTTTCTGATTTCTGCTTTTAGCTGACGCCCTGCTGTCCACTGGTGGTTGCTCCCAGACCTGCTCCTGAGGTCTACCTGCCAGGGCGCCCGGTATCCATTGTTCTGACTGCTGAGTTCCCGATTTCCACTCTCCCGACCCCTCACCCCACCACATCAGGACCTCGTCTTTGGCAGCCAGGCTTCTGGTCTCTCTGGACACCACCCACCACAGGGAGCTGCCTGGGGGTCTCCACATTAACACATATGTATTCATGGGAACATTGCAGGGTAGCAATAGATCAGTTCAGTTCAGTCGCTCAGTTGTGTCTGACTCCTTGCGACCCCATGGACTGCGGCATTCCAGGCTTCCCTGATCATCACCATCTCCTGGAGCTCACTCAAACTTGTGTCCATTGAGTCGGTGATGCCATCCAACCATCTCATCCTCTGCTGCCCCCTTCTCCTCCCACCTTCAATCTTTCCCAGCATCAGGGTCTTTTCAAAGACCTGTTCTTTTGAAGAGTCAGTTCTTCACATCAGGTGGCCAAAGTATTGGAGTTTCAGCTTCAGCATCAGTCCTTCCAATGAATATTCAGGACTGATTTCCTTTAGGATGGCAATGGATACCTATGCTTTTTCTCAAAAATGTTGAAGATTCGAAAGATATAGAAGAGAACAACTCAGTAATCACCCACCTCCAATTTGACTCATCTTCACATGACATGATACCCATACCAGCCTGTTTTTATTGCACAAACCATAATAGATCCAGCCCAGCCTGGCTGGACACTCAGGAGCTCATCTTACTTCTTCCCTCTCAGAGGGAGCAACTCACACGAATTTAGAGGAGATTAATTTTATTTTCATGTATGTACGATTCCATACACAGCACATAGTTCTGTTGTGCATACTTTCAAACTTTATATAAATGACATGATAGTGGGTATGCTTAGTCTGCAACTTGTGGTTTTAATTCAATATTATATTTGTGAGATTTGCCATGGGACCTGTGGGGTCATACTCTCCCGTATTCCCACACCACAGCTTACCTGCCCACTGCTGAACTGACATCTGTGTCCCCACGTTTCAGGGTAGCAGACTTTGCCCCAGATCCTTTTGCTGTGTCTTCTGGAACTTCCGTGTGAGGCTGTCTCCAGGGTCTCTGTCTGCAAGCGGGATTGTTGCCTTGGAGAGTGTGAGCATCTTCACCCTTTTTCGACATCCCCAGAGTTTTTTGATGAGGGGACATCAGCTTCCCTCCAGCAGCGTGTCTGAAGCTCAGTGTTTCTCTACTCTCTTGTTCATGCTTGACACTGCTAGTCTTTGAGATTTTTGCTGGTACGATGAGCATGAGCATGAACTTCTGCCTCATTGTTTCACTTGCCTTTTCCTCATTAGTGTTGCAAATGACCATCTTTCAAGTGCGTATTAGATTTTTCTCTTCTGTGAATTATCCATTTAGATAAGAAATATTTAAGAATAGCTTTGTGTGCATGCATGCTGAGTTGCGTCAGTTGCGTCCAGCTCTTTGTGACCCCATGGACCGTAGCCTGCATGGCTCGCTCCTCTGTCCACGGGATTATCCCAGCAAGAGTATTGGAGTAGGTTGCCATTTCCTTCTCCAGGGGATCTTCCTCACCCAGGAATCTAACCCACATCTCCTGCAACTCCTGCATTGACTAGCAGATTCTTCACCACTGAGCCACCTGGGATCCCCAAGAATAGCTTTTTTGAGATATAATTCACATTTTTTCTGAGATACGATTCACCCATTTAAAATGTGTGATTCAGTGGCTTTTAGTGTATTCACAGAATTTTGCAAACACCACCTCAATCAGTTTACAGCATGAATAAAAGGAAACCCTTACCCTCGCTCCTCCAAACTCCCCTGCCAGCCACCAGTCCACTTCCTGTCTCTATAGATGTGTTCGTTCTGGAGATATCATAGAGATGGAATCATATAGTATGTGGTCCTCTGTAGCTGATTCTTTTACTTAGCATGTTGCTTTCAAGATTCAGTAATAGTCCACTGTAAGGATGTGTCACGTTTGGTTTAGTAACCAGGTAATGGGTGTTTAGTTTGTTTGTTTCTACTTTTTTGGTTATCACGGGTGATGGCTGCTGTGAACTTTTGTGTATAAGGTCTTGTATGGACGTGTGTTTTCATTTCTAGGAGTGGAATTGCTGGGTCACACCTAGGAGCGGAATATACACCTAGGAGTAGAATTGCTGAGTCACATGGTAATTCTATATTTTACTTATAGCTTTTGAATATTTTTCTTTTAGTGTTTGCTTGCTCCCCACCCCCACTTCCCCCCCACCTGTTTCATCAGAATTCTTACACTTTCTGGCTAAAAGTCTCTGTATTCTTTGTTGCACATATCTTCCAGGCTGTGGTCTTATTCACTTTTTCTTTTTTGGTGGTGTAGAAAACCTAAATATATTATTTATTTCCTGTATGGTTTGTGCTTCTTTGTGTCTGGTCTGAAAAATCCTCCCTACTCTGAGGCCATGAAGTTATTTCCGTACATCTTCTTCTAAGGGTTTTTGTAGGTTGCCTTTTATAATTAGACCTTTAACCTGCCTGGATTTTGTTAGATATTTGTTGTGCAACATAAAAACTAATTTTCTTTTACTTCCTTACAGATGGTCAGTGTCCTTCCACCATTTATGAGTAAGCCTGCCTTTCTTTGGGCTTCCCTGCTGGCTCAGATAGTAAAGAATCTACCTGCAATGTGGGAGACCCGGGTTCTATCCCTGGGTCGGGAAAATCCCCTGGAGAAGGGAATGGCAACCCATTCCAGTATTCTTGCCTGGAGAATCCCATGGACAGAGGAGCCTGGTGGGTTGCAGAGAGTCGGACATGACTGAGCAACTGACACTTTCATTTTCTTTTTCCGTCCTTCTCCATTGATTTCTAAGTCTCCCTTTATCACACATCGAGTTATATATACAGGGAGACAGTTACTGGATTGATCCTGAGGATTCACTAGTTTCAGGCTCTAACCTGTGTCACTATCATATTCTCTTAGTTCCAACACATTTATGATGAGACTGGACATCTGGGAGGGTAAGTCCTACATATTGTCCTTCCAGCTTGTCTTGGCTTTTGCCTATGGTATGTATTTTCTAATCCATGAACATGGCATAGTCTCTATTCAGTCATGTTTTCTTTTGTAACATCCAGTAACAGGGTGATTTCTTGTTCGTAGATGGTGCCTTCTAGCTGTGACCTCCACATAGTGGGGAGGGCAAATGGTCTGTCCTGTATGAGGGCATCGATCCCATTCCTAAGGGCTCCACCCTCTTGCCTAATCACCTCCCAAAGGCCCCACCTCCTAAAACCATTGCACTGGGCATTAGATTTCAACATATGGATTTTGGGAGGACACAAACATTCACACCATAGTATCGTTCAGGGAAATTTAGGTGTAGAAACAATAATCTAATGCAAGCAACAAACAAGGAAATAACAGCATAAGAATAGTCTTTAGGGAAAAGAAATCTGACTTGTGTAGCTTGAAAGAGTAACTCTGCCTGCTCACTGTGGGGGGTTTCAGGGGTTGGAAGCAGCATCTGGAATCCTGCATCTTGGGATGAAACAGACAGATCTGAAAGAGAGTCTCTGGCTATTATTCTACAAAAGGAAGGTCCCAAACTCTTGGCGGCCCTAAGGGCACCCCCAAAGAACTGGAGCTGACTGAGGAAAGAGAACTGAACACCTCCAAGGCTTGGTGTGAACATTCATGACCCTCATGCAAACTGACCCTCATATGAATATGACTTTTATCCTCGTTCTGGGAGCAGGACATGAATGAAGTGTTATTTGCACTCATCTCTAGCTGGACTCGCAGGTGATGATGCATATGTTGGCATGAGTGGGTGACAGAGGTGAAGATGAAGAGGTCAGAACAAGAAGGATGTCCGGGAGGAAATGACTAACTTGTAAAGAAATTTTGACTGTTGGTGTCCTCTCCCCAGTGCCTCTCCCACCAAGACTTCCCAGTTGTTTCATTTTCTGATTTGGCACAACCCTGCCTGGAGAAATGAGGCATTTAGGTCTAAAAGAAACCAAAGCACCTGTCTAGCTTAGCCCTTTAACTTTCCAGAGGAGGAGACAGATGTGTGTTGCACCCCTCTGCCTCAGCTGCACCTCCATCCCCTGAGCAGAGCAGCTTGGAAGCCTGACGTTGAGAGGCTTCAGCTTCTCTGGGCCTCAGTTTTCCCATCTGTCAAATGGGGACAGTCGTACGTGTCCCTCCTCTAGGTTGTTATGAGAGCCAGATGAGACAATTTGAGATCAAGTGTTTTGTAGAAGAGACAGCAGCTGCAGGACGACGTTGCTATGGCCAGTCTCACCCAGGTCTGCACAGCTAACTAGTCCTTCCCCTTCGCCTTCTCTGCTGAGTTCTGCAACACAGTTCTAGGAACAAAAGGGTCTCGCTTCTTGCCTTGGCCTGGAGACCTGGTGCCACCTTTGATCTCTTCTCTGAATCCTTCCTCCATAGCGGGTTATGGGAACATCACAGCTGACCATGTGATGACAATGAAAGAAATCATGGCCTGGAATGAGTTTAACTGCCTCTGTTCAAGAGTTATTTACCAAAGACCCCGTAGGTGACAGAGAAGTGGAACTGGAATCACAGAATCTTAAAGGGACTGGGCCGTGTGGGCTAAGCAGTGCACTCTCCCGAGTAACCCAGGAACACATTCTGCAGAAATCACTCACAGGTGACCAAGCACTTGGCCTTTCATGCTTCCAGGGAGGGTGGGTCCCCGCCTCTCCAGGCA
Source organism: Bos grunniens (assembly GCF_055505025.1). Classification (NCBI taxonomy): domain Eukaryota; kingdom Metazoa; phylum Chordata; class Mammalia; order Artiodactyla; family Bovidae; genus Bos; species Bos grunniens. The sequence continues at coordinate 11,966,695 of NC_141182.1, forward strand.
CTTTGTGCCATTTTTAGAAAGATGACTAAAGCACAGCTCAGTATCAAGTGGACTAAGGGAACACGGGAGGAATTCTGCCCACCGACACACAATTGCCACGTGCCACATAAGCCTGAAATGCCACACATGGCACATAAGTCTGAAGTTAAGATTGTTTACAAATAAAGCCATTACAGTCTTCAGTCTTGTCCCTTAGATACCGCATAGAATAGAGTTCTAGCGCACTATTTTAAAAGTTTCTTAGAATTCCCAGAATTTGTGATTCTTGTTTCAAGGTAAATCATTGTTTTTATGCTGTTTTTTTTTTTTTTCTCTGTGACTAAGCCAAACATTTATTGGAGATCTATTTGTTATGTGTGTGGGAGGCTAACCTGGAGATGGATTTGGATTAGCTCATCTGGATTACTTGGGTTCTCAGGTGGGGCTAGTGATAAAGAACTCACCTGCCAATGCAGGAGACATAAGACTTGTGGATTCAATCCCTGGGTTGGGAAGATCCCCTGGAGGAGGGCATGGCAACCCACATCAGTATTTTTGCCTGGAGATACCCACGGACTGAGGAGCCTGGTGGGCTACAGTCCATGGGGTTGCAAAGTTGGACATGACTGAGCGACTAACAATTATACATTTACCCCAAATGTACCAAGTGCCCCATGTTACATATGCAGATTAAAACTGAAAAACACTCATATATGCTGCAAGTTGGGCTTTTCCGGAGGCTCAACAGTAAAGAATCGGCCTGTCAATGCAGGAAATGTGGGTTCGATCCCTGGGTCGGGAAGATTCCATGAAGGAGGAAATGGCTACCCATTCTGGTATTCTTGCCTGGAGAATTCCATGGACAGAGGAGCCTGGTGGGCTATAGACTGTAAAAATAGCACAACAACAATTTAATACTAATAAGCTGTGCTTTAATCACGGGATACATACAGTCTGCAGCCCACCAGGCTCCTGTCCATGGGGTTGCCAAGGGTCAGACACGAGTTAGTGACTAAAACAGCAACAACAACATGCTGCAAGTCAGAATTTATATTTTTGGTAATCTTAGAATTCCCTACAATCCACTAGTAGGACTCATACTTTCACTGCCGAGGGCCTGGCTTATATCCTGGTTGGGGAACTGAGATTCCACAAGGTGCAAAGTATGGCCAAAAAAAAAGTATATTTTTGGTAAACCAGTGTCTCCTGGCAATAACCTGAATTTGATTAATAGATTCTGGTGGGCTACAGTCCATGGGATTTCAGAGTCAGACACAAATGAGTGACTAAACAACAATAGATACTTTTTTTTCCATTTTCTTTTTTTTAATTTAAATTTATTTATTTTAATTGGAGGCTAATTACTTTACAATATTGTATTAGTTTTGCCATACATCAACATGAATCCTCCATGGGTATTCATGTGTTCCCCATCCTGAACCCCCCTCCCACCTCCCTCCCCATACCATCCCTCTGGGTCATCCCAGTGCACCAGCCCCAAGCATCCTGTATCCTGCATCAAACCTGGACTGGCGATTCATTTCTTATATGATATTATACATGTTTCAATGCCATTCTCCCAAATCATCCCACCCTCTCCCTCTCCCTCTCCCACAGAGTCCAAAAGACTGTTCTATACATCTGTGTCTCTTTTGCTGTCTTGCATACAGGTTATTGTTACCATCTTTCTAAATTCCATATATATGCGTTAGTATACTGTATTGGTGTTTTTATTTCTGGCTTACTTCACTCTGTATAATAGGCTCCAGTTTCATCCACCTCATTAGAACTGATTCAAATGTATTCTTTTTAATGGCTGAGTAATACTCCATTGTGTATATGTACCACAGCTTTCCTATCCATTCATCTGCTGATGGACATCTAGGTTGCTTCCAGGTCCTGGCTATTATAAACAGTGCTGCAATGAACATTGGGGTACACGTGTCTCTTTCAATTCTGGTTTCCTCGGTGTGTATGCCCCACTCTCACCACTACTATTCAACAAAGTTTTGGAAGTTTTGGCCACAGAAATCAGAGCAGAAAAAGAAATAAAAGGAATCCAAATTGGAAAAGAAGAAGTAAAACTCTCACTGTTTGCAGATGACATGATCCTCTACATAGAAAACCCTAAAGACTCCACCAGAAAATTACTAGAGCTAATCAATGAATATAGTAAAGTTGCAGGATATAAAATCAACACACAGAAATCCCTTGCATTCCTATACACTAATAATGAGAAAATAGAAATAAAAATTAAGGAAACAATTCCGTTCACCATTGCAATGAAAATAATAAAATACTTAGGAATATATCTACCTAAAGAAACTAAAGACCTGTATATAGGAAACTATAAAACACTGGTGAAAGAAATCAAAGAGGACACTAATAGATGGAGAAATATACCATGTTCATGGACCAGAAGAATCAATATAGTGAAAATGAGTATACTACCCAAAGCAATCTATAGATTCAATGTAATCCCTATCAAGCTACCAACGGTATTTTTTCACAGAGCTAGAACAAATAATTTCAAGATTTGTATGGAAATACAAAAAAAACTCAAATTGCCAAAGCAATCTTGAGAAAGAAGAATGGAACTGGAGGAATCAACCTGCCTGACTTCAGGCTCTACTACAAAGCCACAGTCATCAAGACAGTATGGTACTGGCACAAAGACAGAAATATAGATCAATGGAACAAAATAGAAAGCCCAGAGATAAACCCATGCACCTATGGACACCTTGTCTTTGACAAAGGAGTCAAGAATATACAATGGATTAAAGACAATATCTTTAACAAGTGGTGCTGGGAAAACTGGCCAACCACTTGTAAAAGAATGAAACTAGAACACTTCCTAACACCATACACAAAAATCAACTCAAAATGGATTAAAGATCTAAACGTAAGACCAGGAACTATAAAACTCCTAGAGGAGAACATAGGCAAAACACTCTCCGACATACATCACAACAATAGATACTTTTGAACTATGCTTTGTTGTTCAGTTGTTCAGTCATGTCCATCTCTTTGTGAGCCCATGGACTGTAGCATGCCAGGCTTCCATGTCCTTCACCATCTCCTAGAACTTGCTTTAACTCCTTATGCTTAATATCTTTTTACTTTGAAGAGCTGTTACTTTCCAAAATGGTTTCAGTCTCTTTTGCTAGTAATTAATGTGAATAAAATTTACATTTGAGAGGCAAAAAAGTTATCAAAGGCTTAACATAATTCTTTTTACATTACAGTTGTATATGCTTTGACCCCCCTCCCACCTTGGAATTTGGTTATGAATTAGATACATAACACATAGCGGGAATTTGATAAACATTCAATAAATTAATGCACAGTGCCTTTTAAAGTGATGAATTTCAGGATATAAACAAACATAGACTTATCTCAGATTATGCTTTCAGAGTAAAGAAATACATCAGGACAGTATTAGCAGCTATAAAGTGAAGGTGAAAGTCACTCAGTCATGTCCGACTCTTTGCAACCCCATGGACTATACAGTCCATGGAATTCTCCAGGCCAGAATACTGGAGTGGGTAGCCTTTCCCTTCTCTGAGGGATCTTCCTAACCCAGGGATCGAACCCAGGTCTCCCCCATTGCAGGCAGATTCTTTACCAGCTGAGCCACCAGGGAAGCCCAAGAATACTGGAGTGGGTAGCCTATCCCTTCTCCAGTAGATCTTCCCAACCCAGGAATCAAACCGGAGTCTCCTGCATTGCAGGCAAATTCTTTACCAACTGAGCTATCAGGGAAACCCTAGTAACTATGAATTACCATAAATCCACCTTGAACAAATAAAGAGACTGACTCAGTTAAAAGAGAAACTACACCTAAGCAAGTGGGAGTAAAGGTCTCATCTTCAGAGCAGCAGGTTTTACCCAGTTTTTGAGTATTTCACTTCCCAAGGCACTTCAGTCAGCTCTGATTCTCCACCATGAAGAAATCCCACTTTTACTGGAGAATAGCCTCTTGTATGAAAAATCGGACCATTTGTGCACATACCCATATATGCATGGGCGCATGTGCACGCGCGCACACACACACACACTCTGTATATTTAATTGCCCAATACACAGTAGCCATTTTTCTATATTGGATAAACTAACAAATGAATCTTTTCCTTATCTGCCGGGATAAACTGCCAGCTTTCAAGTACGCCTTGGTTTTCCTGGATGAATCATGTACCTTCTAGCACCTGGGGGCCCAGGGCTGCCCATGTGTGGAATTGGGGCTTGGCTCCTGACCTAGTGAAGGTGTATCAGGAATCTTTGCTCGAGTCAATATCTTCGTCATTTGCCTTAAATTTGTCAGTTGCCAGTGTGTTCGTGTTTTGTACAAACCATAGTTGTACAGTGGGATGAATTTCCCATGTGTGCACCACCTCCCACCCCCAGAGCAACATGTGAAATGTTCTAGCCCCAGAAAGGCTCCCTGGTGGCTCGTCCCAGTCAATTCCCATTCAACCCTCCTCTTCTGCCCAGAAGTGACCTGTCTGACCTCTGTCATCTTAGTTTTGCCTGTTTTTGAACTTTGTATAAAGTATTTTTTGCCCTGGCTTCTTGCATCCAGCATAATGTCTGTGAGTTTCATCTTTGCTGCCAAGTGTCATGATCAATGCTTTGTTCTAATTGTTATGTAGCCTTTCTTTGTAGAATATACCACGGTCGGCTTTCCTGGTCTCCAGCTGATTGCTATTTGGACTTAATAGGAATAAAGCTAAAATTAAGTTCCATGTATGTGTCTTTAGTGTACCTCACATCCTCCTTCCTCTTGGGCTTAGGATAGACATTTTCCAAAGTGATTGTACCAGTTTTCATTCCCACCAGCAGTGTGCGTGCATGCTAATTTACTGCAGTCGTGTCCAACTCTTTGCAACCCCATGGACTGTAGCCCGCCAGGCTCCTCTGTCCATGGGATTCTCCAGGCAAGAATACTGGAGTGGGTTGCCATGCCCTTCTCCAAGGGGTCTCCCTGACGCAGGGATCAAACCATTGTCTCTTAGGGCTCCTGCACTGGCAGGTGGATTCTTTACCACTAGCCACCACCTGTGTAGGAAAGTTCTAATCTTTTAAATTTTAGCCATTTTGGTGGTTACGTAGTGATATCTTGTTATTTTTAATTTGCGTTTTCCTGGCTAATCTTTTTTATTGTATTTTCATGTGCTTCTTGGCTCTTTGGTTAGTGTAGTGGCTATTCAATCTATTTTCTTTATAAATTCAGGTATCACAATATTTATTGATAGACACAAGTATATAAAATTAGAGCAAGGGCATAACTTCGTTCAGCAGACTTGATTTCAAAACTCTTACAAGAGGGACCAATTCAAATTTACCATTTGTTTTATACCCACGAAAACCACTTCAAGGACATTAAGGATCTCTCAAAACAGATCAACTTTGTGCAGTTCAATCACATGTCTTTTAAAAAGTGTAAGTGCTTGCCCAGGCTCAAAACTATTAAAACTTGGTCCATAAAAAATCCACTGGAGTGGGAAGTGTACAGGCAATATACTATTCTGGTGCAACCACCAATTACAGCTAAGAATTCTTCCGTAACGACCAAGTGGATCATTAAACACTGCAGCTATTCAAATATGACTGAGCAAAGTGCAATCCTGTAATAGCCACGGCCCCTATTGCATTTTCTAAGTTAAATCATATGCAAAGATCCACGAAGTAAACAGCCTCCGCCTGAGAATTCAGGATGGAAACTTTCTTTTTATTGATTCATAGCATTTCTTTGTATGTCTGGGTATAAGCTTTTTCTTGGAAATATTAGTGTCTTTTCCTCCCGGCCTTGGCTTGCCTCTGCTAATCTGCATGCTGTCTTTCATTGAACACAAGCTCTTAATTATAATGAAGTCCAATCTATCTAGCTATTCTTTTCTGGTCAGTACATTCTCTGTCCTGTTTAGAAATCTCTGCCCAACTCTTTTCTTGACTGTGAGTTTATTTCTCTGCAAACATCCTGTTTCATCTGCTCTGAATTCCCAGCCTACCAGCTGCCCTGACACCATCACACGGATATTTACCAAAGCCTCTCTTATCTGTTGCCTGATAGACCTCTCACACTTCCTGTGTCTTGGACCTGTCCGTCCGGTGTCCTTTGGTCTGCCCGTTCACAGTTCCAGCACTAATGCCATCTCTCGTAGTGAACGATCATTTGTCTGATTTGGTGCCGCCCTTCTTGGAGGAAGGCCATCGTTGCCTTGTGCCACTGTGTTCTTAAGCAGAAAATTCAACTTAGGGTCAACCTGATATGTCGAAGGGGATCAATTTCATTAGAGTCATCTTTTAATGTTAGTGTCTTGTGGAAATATGCAATCAGGAAGAATACCCCAAATCTGTGTTTCCTGTGTTGAGCTATACTTGGAAGACACTGGAGACAAACCGAAGAGGGGAAAACCTGAGACCTGTTGAGATCCACGTGGCTGACAGAGCCGGGAGCCAGCAGGCGCTGCAGAGAAGGGGCTGGTGGAGGAGGGAGCAGCCGTGGCGGCACTGCCAAGGGGTGCGTTGCCTCCGGAGTGCGTGCAGCAGGTTTGCATGTCAAGTCCCCCTCAGGATTAGGAGTACGTGCAGAAGAGTTAACACAGAGGCCCGAGACAGGGGTCCCCAGAAAGGCTGCTTCCAAGGTGGGCCCTCGGCTGGCATCTGGGAGCTCGGACCTGGGGAGGGTCCCCCCCACCCCCCAACCCCCACCCCCTAGGAATGGCGAGCGGCTCCCTGTCCTAAGCCGTGTGTACAGACAGCGGGGCCGGCACTGGGTGCCTGCTGTCCTCCTGCGAGTCTGGGGTGAGAGTGGGTGTTGGACAGAGGGTGCTCGTGGGACTGGCCTCTCAGTAAAAACCCTGGGCGCTGACTCTGACGCGTCCCTGCTGGACAGCACTGTGCACGTGCCCCCTCGGCTCGCTTCTGGGGGGGTTGAGCACGTCCTGTGCGACTTCACTGGAGAGGACGCTGGGGGCTGGTTCCCGGGACTTCACCACCCACCTCCCGGCCCCTGGGCTGACCTTGCTCTGCATCCTCTTGCTGTAATAGGTCAGCTGTAATGACGGCTCTGTGCTGAGTGCCCACCTCCTCCCAATGAATCACTGATCCTAGACATGTTCTTGGAGACCCCCAGCTCGTCCAGGAGCACAGAGACTATGGCTATGCTTCTCCCTCCTTTCCTGCTGTTCCCCCGAGATCTTGCAATGAACTTACCCTTCCTACTTAAGGTGCCCCTCATTCAGTGCTGTGCTAAGCAGGGATACTGAATCAGAATAAGATTTTACCCTTTATCTAAAGCAGCATTCAGTGAAATGAAATAATTCAGGAATGTACGTACTAAGTCCCAAGTTATGTCAGAAAGTGGTGACTCGTGTTTTTAAAATGAGAGTCACTGAAGGCTAAGGTAGGAAACAGATGACCTGACGCTGATCTTAAGGGCAGGGTGGCTGGCGGAACAGTGGCCCCAGAGACACCCACACCCTAACCTTTGGGGCCTGGGAATATGTCACCTTGCAGGGCAAAGGGGAGCATGGTTGCTGATGGAATCAAGGTTGCTAATCAGCTGACCTTAACGTGGGGAGCAGGTGCTGGACTGTGAGGATGGGATGTGTAATCACAGGGGCTTGAGTGTGGAAGAGGGCACATGGGCACGGTTGTGGTGCCACCACCAAGCGCCCCCCTTGTCCTGAAGATTTCCAGGGCAGTCAGAACCCTGCTCTTGGTGACTTTGGTTTTCTCAGGAGCACTGACACCTGTCCTCTCAGCAAACACACTTCAGAGCTCTCCTGAACCCCCTTCCTGCACTTAGGCTTGGGAAATGTGCAGGGAAGGCAGGCACTCACAAATGGAAACGCTGTCTCCCAGCTCCCAGCTCTCTCCCTCATCTCCTGGCCAACCTCCCCAACCCACCCTAGCCCACTGGATCCCACTAATCCTAGAGGCAGGAATGATTAGGTTCTACCCTAGGAAACTATCCTTTCCTTAGATAGAAAAATAGTCCAGTAGACAATCTCATATCATTTAACATAGTAATATCATCAATACCACTACACAGATGAGGAAACTAAGGTTTAGGAAGGTCAAGTCATTTGCTCAAGGCCACACATTTAGTGAGTTAGCAAGCTTAGACTTGACAGGGGCTTGACTCCAGATCCTGCCATTCTAGGCGCAGTGACAGGCTGCTGTCTCCTGAAGGGGCTCCTGCTGGATGCTGGGGAGAGAGAAGGTTGGAAGAGCACAGTTTTTAGATGCCAGGATGAGTGTCTGGACCTGCCATGGCAGCCACGGGGAAGCCAGTGTAGATAGAAAGGCTTAAGCTGGGGGAGCAGAGAGTAGGATAAACAGGGACACGTGATGGAGGCAGGAAGGCGGGTAGGTTGCTATGGAGATCAGGGTGAACTTCACCATGACTGGGAGACGCTGGAGGTGATCTTCGGTGAAGGAAAGCTTTGTGGGTCTCCTTCCTTGGCACCACCTCTAGTGCATAGCAGTTGCTCAATAAATGCTCATTAAATAAGAACAGAACTAAGCAGATAAGGTTAGTAATTGTTCAGGTGCTTAGTTGCTCAGTCATGTCCGACTCTTTGCCACCCCATGGACTGTAGCCTGCCAGGCTCCCCTGACAACGGGGGTTCTCCAGCCAAGAAGACTGAAGTGGGTTGCCATGCCCTCCTCCAGGAGATCTTCCCAATCCAGAGATCGAACCCAGATCTCCCGCATCGCAGGCGAGTCTTTACTAGGGAAGCCCAGCAATTGTTCCTAGCATCGAGGAATTACCACACTGAAAATACAGGGTTTCGGGAGCAGCTTTGATGCAAGCCTGTGCACTGTGAACAATTCCTGTCATGTATATAGTGACACCTACTGCCAATAATATAGGCTGGGACCCTTCCACCAACTTCTCTATATTTATCACTCTTTTTAAGTGCAGTGTTCAGCTGAAATTTGATCACACGTCATTGTGCAGTGAACAGCATTTATAGGTAAGTAAGCCTGGGTAGGCTTAAGGGACACATTTGTGAAAAGATGTGAGTATAAACACACATACAGGGTGTTGTAAGAACTTCTAAGGTCCTAGGTGCTCTGAGTTCTGGACACTCAACCCACATCATAACAAACATATTAGAATACTCCCACATTAAATAGTGTTAATGGAGAAGGAAACGGCAACCCACTCCAGTGTTCTTGCCTGGAGAATCCCATGGACGGAGAAGCCTGGTAGGCTGCAGTCCATGGGGTCGCACAGAGTCAGACATGACTGAAGCAACTTAGCAGCAGTAAATAGTGTTAAACAATTGAAGCTTTAAAATAGTTTTCACTGGAAATTGTTTGGCAATGGGGAACTTATTTATGATTGCTATGACTTCCTGGGAATCATGGAGTTAGGAAATTCTTACACGTGGTTTTCAAATAATAATGACATGTTTATCAACAGATAAATTATGAAGTTGACATGTTATATTTCGGGAATCTTTCTTTGAACATTTATTCACTTCAAATTTGCAGTGTATTTTTTTTTTCTTGCATTTTGGGGCTAATAAAATTTTTTTTTCAGTCCCAAATCTTTTCATAGGTTCTTGAAAAGCCTCATGAATAAAATAGCCCAGTGAACACTGCTGCTTGTGTATCACTGGTCAATGTGGTGCAAAAGTCAATGAAAAGCTCATTTTCTCTATTCTAAGGCTACCCCAGGACAGAACACTGAAAAATACCTCTTTTTTCATTTTGTTTCCAGAACTTTCTTATTTCGGTCCCCCCCCACCCCCCCCCACCCCGCCCCCCCCCCCCATATTTACAAGTGCTAGCTGACACGCAGGAGAGACATGCAAGGGACCCTTCTCGACCGATCTTTTCTGGGGAAAAGAACTTATGATGAAAACTTTTCCCTAATCGGACATTGTAGCATTAACAGATAGACACTGCCGCTCTTACTTCCGATGTTCAGAGGCAGTGGTTTCAGACATGCCTTCAGCTGGCTTTTTTTTTTTTTTTTTTTCCCTTTTCTGACACCTCCAGTGAATTGCAAGTGACTGGTTCTCTAGGACCGGATCTGTAAGTCGCTGGTTCTTTCCTCAACCACATCTCAGGTGGAAGGTCATGACTGTCTGGACACCTTCCGAGGGGCTTCGTCAGGATGGGGGCGATCCTCCCACGCAGCCCCAGGCGCTCTGGCCACACTGGCTGAGATAACCCGGCCAGGGTGGGGGCTCTGGGGGGCCCACTGGCCGTCTGCAGCACTGACCTCTGTACCCCCGCCACCCCAGCCTTGACCTGCGCTATCTGATCTCCACTTCGGCCTCGACCTGGCCGTTTGACACCCTCCCTCCATCCCCCCACAGTCCTAACCTCCGCCATCTGCCTTCCCGCTTCTGTCCTAACTGGCTTGACTTCCGCCATCTGGTACCCACCACCCGCCCTGACCTTGACCTGGGCCGGCGGACGCCCCCGCGGCCCTCGGGAATTTCTGCGGACGCTGCCGGGACCCCCGGAGCGAACCGCGGAAGACGACAGGACCAGGGGCCGCCGACGCCTCCGCGCAAAGTGATTTCTCGGAAAGCCGAGCGCTTCGAAGAAGGCGGGCCCGGCGCGCCGCGCCCCGGGGGCGGCCCTTCCCGCCCTCCAGCGCCCGTTGGCCGTCGCGGCCGTCGCTCCGCACGCCGGGCCCGCCCCCGGCCTTAAATCTGCGCGGGCGCCGCGGGCAGAAGCGCATCTTCGGAGCTCAGCGGCGAACGTGGGAACGCGGGCGGCGGCGGCAGCCCGTGGCGCAGGTGGGCTGCGTGCAGGGGCGCCCGGGGCGCGGACGGGGTCGGCGCGGCTGGCGGACTCCGGGCTGGGGTGCGGCCCGCGGGGCAGGTGGGCTGCCTGCTGGGGGCCCGGGGCGCGGACGGGGCTGGCGGGCTCCGGGCTGGGGGTGCGGCCGGCGGCCGTGGGGCGCGGGCGGGCGGCGGGCACGGGGGCCGGGGGTCGGGAGCGGGGCCCGGGGCATCGACGGCAGCGGGCGGCCGGGAGGCGCGGGAGAGCGGCCGGCGGCGCAAGTGGGTGGCGGGCGCGGGGCGCGGACGGCGGCCGGGGAGGCCAGAGGTCTGGAGCATGGCCGGCGGCGCAGGTGGATGGCGGGCACGGGGCGCGGAAGGCACCTGGCGGCGAGGCGGCGCCCGTGCTCTCGCGGCCTGTTTCCTCCCGAATACAAACTGACCGTCCAGGTGCGGCTGCTTCCAGAGATTGGCCGGTGCTTTAAAATAACCCCATTTTTCTTAAAATTTGGTTTTATTTGGAAAACTTCAGAATGGCGCATACAGAGAGGGGGAATATTGACCCATTATCGTAAGACTTGCTCCTTTTCCCGCTCAAATCCTGCTCTTGAAACAGGGCTGGAGTTCTGACAGTGAAACTGTCCCCCGCCCCGAGCAGCCGCGCGAGTGGGGTTAGAGTGTGAAGCGGGGCGTACAGGAGTTTTTAAATTCTGATTGATGACACTTAAGATGTCTGAGTGCGGCTGGAGGTCTTTTGCTTCCATCGTATTCCAGTCGTTCCTAGCAAGAAAGTCTGCTAAGGGGTCACAGCTGAGAGAGCTCTGTGGTGTAACTTGAGCTGCAGGGCAAAGGGCAGGCTCTCTAAGGTGAGGTGTGCTCCTTGCTCAGAGCGTGAATGGAAGCTAGAAACTGAATTTTCCAGAGTTTTCAGCTACCCCCCACCTCCCAAATTTATGAGGGATGTAACACTTTTTTTTGAAACCCAAATTAGGAGCCAGCCTTTTTGGAGACAGTTCTTTTGGATTTTGTCAGGTTCCCACCTGAACTGGAGGAGCGTAGGCATTTCAGTCAGAGAAGGCAGTGGCACCCCACTCCAGTACAGGCATTTCAGTGGGCTTTCCCGGTGGCTCAGATGGTAAAGAATCTGCCTGCAGTGCTGGAGATCTGCAGTGTTCGATCCCTGGGTGGGGAAGATCCCATGGACAAGGTATGGTAAGCCACTCCAGTTTTCTCGCCTGGAGAATCTCATGGACAGAGGAGCCTGGTGGGCAACAGTCCATGGGGTCACAAAGAGTAGGACACGACTGAGTGACTACACCCGCCCGCACACAGGCATTTCAGCAAGATTGGGGCTAGAAGGAGAAATGGCTTTCATGGTTTTGGTCTTCCTGGCATCCAGGGCCAAAGACCAGGCGCCCTGAGAGGCGTGGGGAAGGCAAGTGTTCTGCACCTGTCCCACCTCCAGACCCTTCCTGGAGTCCACGTGGGGTGGGCCCAGAGCAGCCTTTTATCACCTCCCGCTTGGGAAGCCTGGCCTCTGGCTGATTTGCAGAGATGCAGATTAGCTTCAGATAGGACTTGGCCCATAAAGAGAATTATTACCTAAAAATCAAGGAAGAGGAAGTCATCAACATGTGACTGCGCCTATAAATGTTTCCCGGCTCGGCATTTGGTGGAATTAATTGGTTCGTCTTCAGTAAGTCGTTATGGATCACACTGTAAGAGGCTTTGAATGCAGGGCTCTAATCTGGGGGCGGGGGTGGGGTATGTCAGTGATGATTGAGATGAGCTGTCCATGTGCTGAGGTTCTCACTTGTAACCGTGGTTTTTTGCCTCCAGGTGAGTGAAACCAGACCCTGCTGGGGGTGTGGGGGCCTGGGCCTCAGTTTTTCCTCCTTTGAAGGAAGGGGAGCTGGATTAGATGATTTCTAGAGTATTTGATGTTCTATGACTCACTCTTCCTCTCAATGCCATTCTCTTTACTTTCTTTTTTCTTTTTCTTCTAAATCACCACGAGTTTGTTCTTAACAGTTTTGGGGGTTATGGATCCATTAGAAATCCTGATGGGAAGGTGTTGCTCCACTTTCTAGAAAAATGCCTGCACAAACAAAAGCTTTGCGTTTTATTTCAGGAGACTCCTGGAGCGTGGACTCCAGTTTATGAACTTTGTACTAAGGAAGTGAGCAAAATGCTGCCAAGCGGGACCATCTCATTTAATCGAGAGATTAGCGAGTTAAGACAGACCCCTGCCTTCTCTCATGTTTGGGCCCCTCTCACCCTTCACCCAGCTCCTTCCTGGGGTTAGGGGAGCTGTTCCGTCTCTCTTCTGGGAAAACTCTGGGAAACCTCTGCCTGGCTAGGTTATTTTCTGGGGTGCGTGGTGGTGGCCTTTTTTTTCTCCCACCAGGTGTCCCTCCCAAGTCTCTCCCTTTTTGCTTACAAGTGCGAGGGGCTGTACTCAAATTCTGGGACTTTGAGATCCATTGTCTCTGCAGATGAGGAGAGCTTCAGAGAGAGAGATGGCCAAGTGGCTTTCCTGAGGTCTAGTTAGAGAAGAGCCTTCTCTGGGGTCTAGAGTTTCAGAATTGAAGTCCGCTTCCCACGTCGCTTGCTTCACTCCTGTAAATCCACAAGCAGGAAGCTGGAGTTACTGGATGAAAAGGTTTCAGGTGGCGCTCACGGGCCTGAACCCCCTCCTGCCTGGGACCCAGTCTCCAACCGCAGAGCCACCTGCAGGGTGGCTCGGGTGTCCAAAACACACGTTTCTTGCTTTATGGGCCGGAGTGGCTCTGGATGTGACCATGTTCTTAGGGACAGTATGTCTTGTCACTGCTGATTGTTTCAAACTGTTTGGCCCGAAGAGGTCACATTTTAATCGGAAGAATTGAAATGCTGGGCTTTTTTTTTTTTTTTGGGTGGGCGTCTGTCCAACAGCCTGGGGGATTTCCAGCCTGTTCTTGTAACTGTGGGCTGTGAGTCTGCACAACAGGGCTGCGCTCTCTCTGTGCCATCAGGAAGCTGCCCACTCTGCAGGAATCTTCCTCCCCCGCCACGTCTCTGGGCACCCTGATTGCGAGGCTCCGGTTGGTCATGAGTTCCAGGAAAGAAAGTTGGGACAGTAATACAACATGTCCTGTTCAGTGACACTCTTCTAAGGTCCAGGTGCTGTGTGGGCTGCTGTCCACGGGTCCTCTGAGTCCCCACCACAGTGATGCCAGGTGCCTGAGGTTACCCTCGTGTATCAGCATTGGTGACGATCCAGGGTCACCCAGCTGACAGGTGGTGGGACTCAAATGGGACCCCAGCCCTGTCCCATTCCCAGAGCAGCTGTGAAGGGCATTCTAGATGGGACAGACAGCCTTGTGGACTTCTCCTCTTTTTCCAAGAGCACAAACGTCACATTTGCTCACATACAATGTTCCAGCCGAACATTAAGTAATAGAATTGGCTCTCAGAATGATGGACTGCTCATTGAGGGAGCCTGAAAAGGTGAAAGTGATTTCCCCCACTGTGTGCTAAAAATGGAGTGATGAGTGATGCCCTCAGGTGCAGCTGTTTGCATGAAACAGAGCAGGGTGAGAGCTGGGGTGAGCGTAGCCAACGCTTTGCTTGGGCCCACATCTGGCCAGGGCGCGGCTGCAGACTTCCCAGGGAGCTTTCTGTTTCCGCTGGGGTCGGAGGTCCTGGAGGCAGGTGCATTGTCTTCTCATCGCACGTGGCCCAAGTTCCTGGATCCCTGGGTTTCCCCGAGCCCCACCTGTGTTGAGATCCTCTGACTTTCCTGTTAGCAGCTCCTGGCTGTTGAGTACCTGGAGCGCTGCGAATAATGAGACTGTGTTTGTAAGTTTCACAGGATGTGTTTTCTCTTCCCAAGGATGTGTGACCGGAATGGCGGCCGACGGCTGCGGCAGTGGCTGATTGAGCAGATCGACAGCACCATGTACCCGGGGCTGATCTGGGAGAACGACGAGAAGACCATGTTCCGGATCCCCTGGAAACACGCCGGCAAGCAGGACTACAACCAGGAAGTGGACGCCTCTATCTTCAAGGTAGAGACCCGGCCCCCAGGGGCCCTGCAGAGCTGTCGAGCGATTGATGTCTCTTCTTCCCTTGAAAATGAATCCAGTTTTTTTTTTTTTTTTTTTTTTTAAGATATTTATTTGGCTGCATCAGGTCTTAGTTGCGGCAGGCAAGGTCTTTGATCGTGGCACACCGACTCTGGTCATGGCCTGCAGACTTACTTGCCCCTGCAGCAGGCTAGGTCTTAGTTCTCCGACCAGGGATCGAACCCACGTCCCTCTAATTGCAAGGCAGATTCTCAACCATTGGACCACAAAGGAAGTCCCGCTCCAGTTTCTTAAAACAAATATTGAGTGCTGAACATGTCTCAGAAAAAACACAGTAGTAGGTGCCTTCACGTCTGTCGTATGATTTAACCACTTACAAGGTCAGTTCTCTATAGCTGGCACTTTCCTATAAGAAACCAAGGGCACTTTCTTCTGCTCTGCCATTGCCTTTGCATGGTGATTTAGTCGCTAAAGTCCTGTCTGAGTCTTGCGACCCCATGGACTGTAGCCCACCAGGCTTCTCCGCCCATGAGATTTCCCAGGCAGGAATGCTGGAGTGGGTTGCTGTTCCTTGCTCCAGGGGCTTCCTGACCCGGGGATTGAACCTGGCTCTCCTGAACTGCAGGCGGGTTCTCTACTGATTGAGCCACCAGGGAAACTTGCATGAGGATTAGCAGACTCATAGGGAACGTACTTCTTTCAGACTAAGACCTTTCCCCCGTGGTCTGCCACCTAAATTCCACTTACAGTTCTAGGAAAGGTTTAATTCTTCATTGTTTCATAGTTTTTACTTCTGCTTGGCAGTGGAGGGTCAGCTTAGATGAGAGACACCATCTGTCATGACTTCCGGGGCAGGTCATGTGGCTGTCCTGAACCTGCAGCAAATGTCTAAAAATAGCCCACTTCCCTTGAGAATCGTCTGTTCCCCTGAGCCTGGAGCGACCTGCTGGTCAGTTCCATGGTGCGAGTCGTGACGGCAGCACCACGCTGAGCCTTCGTCCAGCTCCAGGCGTGGCTCACGTGCTGTTTCACCTCACATACTCCTGTGCACTTGGTGCTGTTCCTGTCCTTGCTCTGTGGAGGCTCCACGAGGAGTGACTTGTCCAAGGCTTCCCCGCTCCTAGGTGATGGAGCCAGCATTTGAATCCAGACTCCCAGCCCCCGGCTGTATCTGTCACTAGATCCAGGCAGAGGAGCTGGGAGCTGGGGCTGCCCAGCTCTGTAGCCCAGCCAGGTTGTCAGAGTCACCCATGGGCTTCTCTGAGGCTCCAGAAGTGTGGGCTCCATTCTCCCCCAACCCCAGGAGATTTGGAGCCCAGGCCAAGGTGCGCCCAGGCCTCCCTGTGTGCAAACAGACTTATAGCTGATCCAACTCGAAGTCCAGGTTACAGACTGCTGCCATGTGTGATTGTGGACATTTGGGGCAGTCTGGGAGGGGAGGGTGAGTGAGTGTAGAGGAGCGGGGAGGGCCAGAGCCAGACCCTCATGGGCGTGAGCGACGGGAGCAAGGGCCTGTAGGACCCCAGGGCAGCCCTGGACTCTTGCCGGGAATGAGTGTCCCAACACAACCAAAATAAGAGATCATGCCTCAGGCCCAGAGCAGAGCACCAGTGGTCATCGCGGGCTCAGGAGGCATTTCAGTCCTTCACGGCTCCGCTTGGTGTCTGCGGGGGGTGCTGTGCGTCTTAGCGGTTCTCTTCCAGGTCAGAGCTCTTTGGTGGTCTGATGCCAGTTGCTGGTCTCTCCAAGAAAAGTGGGCTCATGTGGGCATTCTGTGCTACCTTCAGGGCCCCTTGCGGTTTGGACCTCTGGCGGTTCTTCCCTGGGGACCCAGGTTGGGAGCCTGGGCACTGCTCCTGCCTCCAGTCTTCTTGGTCGTGTTGTGGGTGCTTTTCTCAGAGAAGGTTTTGGCTTTGGTGTCACAGTGAACATCCTTGGGAATGGCTCTGTCTGAATTTTAATACTGCCCGCTGTCCCTGGTCCAGCCAGTCCAGTGGGAGTTCTGAATCACAGATGGCTACGAGCCAGGGCTTTGGCACTGTGGGCACCTGGGGCCAGTTGCTTGTGTGGGTCTGTCTTGTGCACCTAAGGGTGTCAGCAGCACCCTGGCCTTCGCCGGCCAGATGCCAGTGGCATCCCCACCCCACCATGACAGCCAGGCAGTTCCCTGGCATTGCCAGTTGCCCCCCCAGCGGGCACACTCTCCCTCTCCATTGAGAACCCCTCTAGGAGCTGACCAAGACCAGGACAAGCAGGTTGAAGTGAAGGCGTGGGGCGCTGAGGGCACAGTTGCTGGCTGACCATCAGTCAGACCACCTCGGGAGGCCATTGGGGCTGGGACCAGCGGCTGCACGGTCCGGCTTGTGGCTTCTTGCAGGGATGCAGGCCTCTGCCTTCCCCCTGCTCCCTGCGTGAGCTCTGCTCCGGGGGGTAATGAAATCGAGCCCCAGATTTATACGTCTTATGCAATGCTCTTCATGGCCGTTTCAACAGCGTTGAGAAAAATGTGTAAGATTCCCAATGTTTCCGTTGATTACGCAGTCGCTCAGTGTGGCAATCTGAGATGAGTCTACAATCTCGGCAGGAATGGGGGCGGGAGGGAGCCGGGTGCCCACCCAGAGTTGGGCGGCCCCCTGGAGGGTGATAGCCCAGGCTGGTGGGTGCAAGATGGTGGAGGGACCTGTCTGGCCTGTCCCTGACTTGTGTTCAGTTCATCCTCTGAGGGGCCTTCTCTGCCAGGTCCCCGAGCAGAACTTTGCTGTTGGAAGATGCCAATAGTCAGGCCTTGAGCCATCCTGGGAGTTTTCTGCTTAAGTAGAGAACCCTTTGTTTCAAACATTTATTATGAGTTAATAGAAAAAATGAGCCTGCATTCTGGCCTTAGTCACAGGTCATAAGAAGCCACTTATACCAGAGGATCCCTCATTGTCTCCAGGTGTCGTTCTGAGGTCAGCCTCGTGGTGTGGACCAGAGACAGGAGAGTGAACGACATCAGCTCATTTTCCAGCATCCCTGACTGTACCGATGAGGCCCTGGTAGCAGGTCATACTTATTTTTAAGAAAGTATTTTTGCCTCCTTTTCATAAAGTTGGGGGAAGATCTGGTTAACTGGGGGTTGTTGTTGTTGAGTCGCTCAGTCACGTCTGAGTCTTTGCGACCCCGTGGACTGCAGCACGCTAGGCTTCCATGTCTTTTACCATCTCCTGGAGTTTGCTCAAATTCTCATGTCCAGAACTGAGGATTGTGATTCACTAATTCTTCTGCCATTGACCAGGCTTTGTGACAGGCCTGAATAAGTTAGAACCTATGTAGTAGCAGGTGTTTCAAATTCAGTAGGCCTTCGAGAAAAAAAAAAATCTCATTTGATTTTTAAAGCACGAGATGAGACGAGACAATGATGTTGTTTTTCTTTTAAATCTTACTGAAGTGTAGTTGATTCAGTGTTCTGTCACTTTCTACTGTACAGCAGAGTGACTAAGTTATACGTGTATATACATTCTTCTTTATATTCTCTCCCGTTAAGGCTTATCTCAGGTGTTGAGTAGAGTTCCCTGTGCTCTACGGGAGGACCTCGTTGTTCATCCATCCTGTCTGTTGTAGTTTGCGTCTGCTTAGCCCAGCCTCCCAGTCACCCGCTCCGTCTGGTCCCCCTTGGCACCCACACGTCTGTTCTCTGAGACACTGTGTTAAACTGGGGGGACTGGTGGTGCTGGGTTTAGCGCTGGCTGCCGATGAGCACAGAGCAGCACAGGGAGGAGGCCTCGGCTCCGCAGACCTCAGTTCTGAGCTGATGCGTGGCTGTTGTTGTCGGGCCTCAGGTCACTGTTCTGTCTCGTGTCCTGAGAGGTCACCCAGCTGAGGTGGGTGGCATTTTCCAGGCAGAGAGGGCTCAGGACAGGCTGGCACCTGATGCCAGCCCAGTGCTTGTCCTGGCTCGGGGGCCCCTGCTTTGCTCCGTGGGTGTCCTGGATTTCCCATGGGGGTGAGCGCCCACTGCAGCGCCCTGTGGGCTCTGCTGCTATCCTGATATGGCCCCCAAATCCACACTCTTCCAGCCCCATTTGTGATGTGGATTAACCAGCTCAGTGGTTCTCAAATGAGGCCGTCTGTGAGGCATGATGTTATTTCCCTGGGGGACACTCAGCAGTATGTGGAGACGTTTGGGTGTCGCAGCAGGGAGCAGGGCTGCTCCTGTCATGGAGGAGGCCGGGGTGCTGTGGGATGTCCCCACAAGCCCAGGACACGCCACCGTGAAGAGTGACCAGTGTCAGGGGTGCCAGGTGGAGAAACTCAGATGTGGCATAGTATGAATTTGAAGTTACTGTTCAGCATGTACAGAGTTTACTCTTCAATTTCCGTGAAAAAAAAATCAGTGCATTGTGATGCAGTTAATAAACTAAAAGGATTGGAAACCGTTTACTTTCACAGAGGCTTCTAGAGGGGAGTCCTATGTCTCTGAGAGGAGGGAGGGACTGCTCACGCTCTCTAGTAGGATGCGGGGTGCTCCTTTGGTCTCTCCCCCGGGGCAGGGCTGCAGACCCCGCCCTCGGCATCAGCAGGGAGACAGTGCAGGCCTGACCACCAGGGAAAAATCTAAGACTGTTTTAAATGAGGATGTGACTCAGGGGTGTTAAGGGGTTTCCAGAAGTGTGGCCTCCTAGCAGCCTAAGTCAGAATCCCTGGGACGCTGGCTAAAAGTGCAGGTTCCCAGAGGTAACCCACACAGCCAGGGAAACTCTGGGGGGCAGGCCCCGGAATCCTCATCGGAACAAGTTTCCCCAGGTACTGGGTGTGCATTGAAGTCGGAAACACCTGCTGCTTGCTGGCTTGAAATTCCTTGGAAGTCAGAATAGCTGGTTTCCAGACCAGATCACCTTGGGAGAGCGAGCTCTCAGGATTGCGTTTCTCCTGAGTCGGGGCTGAGAGTCCTCCTCGATCGGTCCCTTCAGGCGGGAAGGATGTCTGATTTTCCTGACGCCAAGTGTTACTTTGACGTGACAGTAGTGAGCTCCCAGTCAGTGTGTCTGTATTCCAATTTTGAGATCTGAAAACTTGCTCATCCACGTTATTATTATTATTATTATTATTTTAATACTGCTCCAGTTTACATTTTGACTTAAAGATTCCAGCTTCGACTTTCTGGTCTCAGTTGAGATTCTGAGGTTTGGAGAGGTCAGAAGACAGAGCTGTGAAGAAACCCACAGAGAGGGAAAACACTTCTTTGCATCTTAAACAGTACCCTGGGGAGTGGAAGGGGAGAGAGGGGGCAGGGAGGTTTAGACCGAAGGCCAAAATGCAGAACCACATTTCTGTCACAAGTAGCAGGGCACATTCAGACTTTTTGCAGATGTTCCCTTTTCAGGCTGAGTTTGAGCTCCAGGGTGATTTGAAAAAGCAACTAAATTCTTTTTTGTTTTGAACATTCTAGTGGAACTCCAGGCAACTGCAGCTTTCTCTGTGTGCCCTTAACCTTGGGTTCCTTGGGTCCGGGAGAGGGTATGCGGGAGGCAGAGCCATGCTGCGTGTGCGTGTGTGTGTGTCTGTCTCTCCTCACTTCTGTGCAGGAGGCAGAGCCATGTTGTGTGTGCGTGCGTGTGTATGTGTGTCTGTCTCCTCACTTCTGTGCAGGAGGCAGAGCCACGCTGCGTGCGTGTGTGCATGTGTGTGTGTGTGTCTTCTCACTTCTGTCAAAGCGAGTGGTCCGACGGGAGTCTCTGATCCCTGAAATTCCTCAGCTGAGCGTGACTGGCTCAGGAGGACTTCCGGGGGGGTAGACAGAGCAGGTCCTGCCTGTGGTCCTGGGTGTGCCGTCCCGGGGCCAGCTGCATGTTTCATGTGTTTCTTGTCTTCCTTCAGGCCTGGGCCGTTTTTAAAGGGAAGTTTAAGGAAGGGGACAAGGCTGAGCCAGCCACGTGGAAGACGAGGCTACGCTGCGCTTTGAACAAGAGCCCAGATTTTGAGGAAGTGACAGACCGGTCCCAGCTGGACATTTCTGAGCCGTATAAAGTTTACCGCATCGTCCCCGAGGAGGAGCAGAAATGTAAGTGTGCTTTCTTTATGGGCACTCGGCCCAATAGAGACCGCCTGGGTCTGGGATCCGAGTGGCCGCCCACGGGGTCCAGCTAAACAAATAGCTCTCTCTCTTGTGTCAGCAGAGGCCAAGGTCTCTTTCCGCTGACCTCACCCACCATCTGCCGACTGATGGGGCAGCCTCATGGTGGGGAGATGGGGCAGCCTCATGGTGGGTGAGAGGTGGTGGGGAGATGGGGCAGCTGCTGGTGAGGGGCCCGCTGACCATAGGACCAGGAGCATGTGCTGGGGCCTCCCTGGGGCCCAGCAACCAGCCTGGATGGGAGCTAGGCTCCCCCGATGGTGTGGATGAGGGATCCCTTCTGTTTCCCAGCAGCCCACAGAGTGGGCTAGGAGAGAGGAAGGTGGACAGAGAAGGGACGGCTGATAGGTGATTCACTCCAGCAAGGTTCTGGAGTGAATTTGCATGTGGCACACTGCTGGCTTCAGGGCTGGAGACTGGATAGGCTTCTAGATGCTGGGTCCTGATGGCCAATTGGGAACTGCAGGATGTGATAATTCCCACAGTCTCCTCCCGCTGTAAATCCCCAGGAAAGCAACTTTGAGGCGATTACAGCAGAATAACCGAAGCCACCTCGGAACACAGTCCTGCTTCCCACGCACTGCTCTGGGCAGACATCACTAATCCATCTGGTGTGGCTGTCTGGTCTGGCCTCAGTCGTTTTCACGGTGCTGTGCTCTGTGGCCGCTCCAGGTCAGAGCTGGCCCAGCGGGATGAAGCCTCATTACCATCCTGGGTTTAAAATCTTCTAATCCTGGTTCTCTTAGCCTCTGACGTTGCAGTTAGTCTTGGCACAGCATCCTTTTGTCCTTAGCCACTTAACTTAGTCGTCTAGTCATGCCAGCTGGGAAGAAGTTGAACCTTCAAACTGCCTAGGGCTGGGCAGAAATTCAGAATTTTTGAGGGAGCTCTTAGCACTGCAGGGAGGTTGAAAATGATGTTGACATGTAGTTTTTGCAAAGTTAAAAATTGGGACTGTCACAAACACCGGGTTGAGCAAAAAGTTCTTTTGGGTTTCCCCGCAAGATCCTATGGAAAAGCCCAAACGAACTTTTTGGCCAACCCAGTATGTGGTGAGCCTGGGTCAGAGAGGTGCTGAGCCAGTTAACAAGGGCGCCTGCGTGGTCAGAAGTCTTGCGGGACAACACGTGTTGCTGTGGCCCACAGTCAGTGGCAGGAGGCTGAGCCGAAACTGCCTATCCTGCCGGGCCATGGTTGGGGGTGATCTCTTCTGCTGATCATTTGTAGCTTAGTTGTCTGTAAATTAACACCCAGCTCTACAGAGTCTGAACCCTCATCGATAATCAGCAGTAAGTCAGACAGACTGACCTTCCCCTGGGGGAT
Source organism: Bos grunniens (assembly GCF_055505025.1). Taxonomy (NCBI): domain Eukaryota; kingdom Metazoa; phylum Chordata; class Mammalia; order Artiodactyla; family Bovidae; genus Bos; species Bos grunniens. The sequence goes on from NC_141182.1 coordinate 11,988,930, forward strand.
CTGCTGGCCTCCCCTCAGGGGGACGCCTCTCAGCGAAGACTGGGAGGCTCTCTTCCCAGTTTACTTATCAGTTTTGTATCATTTCTCATCAGCACGGAGCTAACTGTGACTTGAAGGAATAGGGAAGTTTCTCTGATCTCCCGCCCCCAGGGTCAGCCAGGCTCGACCAGGCAGGTGACCCTGGTGTGTTTATAGCCCAGAGTGCAGCCAGCCTCACCTGCAGGGTGGATGTTACAGAAACAGGGTTCTCAGGGGCCAGGGAGCCATGCATTTGCATAATGTCCAGGTGGGCGCACTCTCCTGGCTGCCCTGGGGGTGCCCCACCTGCCCCCTGCTTCCCCCGTCAGCAGCTTCCAAGTGAATTCCCGAATCTGTCAAAATGGAATCCAAAAAGTTCAGCCCGGGTGAAGCGGTGGGTTGATTCTCCAGATGACGAGGAGTGACGAAATCCAGCAAACCAGTGTTTGTTGGTCATAATACGTTGGACAGGTATAACGAGGCGAGTTTCTGGCCCAGGAAGCGGCCTGGTGATAGAGGGAGAAAATAGCCCGGTCCAGAGTGGTTGTCATGGGAACACTGGTGCGCCTGTGGACGGTCCCTGCTGCGGTCGGGTTCCAGCCTGGGCACCCTTGAGCCTGTGGTGCTCAGCGTGTGTGCACACAGATGCACATGTGTATATTTGGAAAGGCCAGAAAGGGATTTCCTGCCCATTGACTTCAAAAAAAGACTCCAGCCTGCACACACATTTGCCAGGAAATCTTTGCGTGTTTTCAGATGCCCAAGCTTATAACTGTAAGCCCTGCTGGGTGTGGAGCAAAGTGGATGTGAGCTCACTTTAGATCTCGGCAGACAGAAGGAAGAGACCCAAGCCCTGCCTCGGCCCTTGGGGCGCTGGGCACAGCAGCGGCCAGCTGCTCCTCGACCCTGCTGGTTAGATGACTGGTGCAGCATGGGAAGACGCACGCGCGGCCTTTCCCAAACCAGAGAAGACACACACTGACTTCTGTTTCCTTCAACCTAGCCTTAGAAAACCGCCGCCTGTGGCCTTGCTGGTGGCTGTGACGCCTCGGTGCCCTCTGTCACGCGCTTGTCCGTTTTTCCCTAGGCAAATTAGGTGTGGCGGCCCCGGGCTGTGTGAGCGAGGCTGTGGAGATGGAGTGTGGGCGATCTGAGATCGACGAGCTGATCAAGGAGGTGAGCGGGGCAGCGTGTCCAGGGCGTCGAGGGGAGAGCGGTGCCTCGCCTGGGGCACCGGGGGCCTCGGGCTGGCACGCCTGCCAGGATGGGACAGGAGGGCCTGGCCTCGCCCACTTGCCAGCGCCTGCACCTCGCATTCCGTCCCTTGTCCCGAGGGCTGGCGCCCAGCTGCCTCTGCATCCACCGAGTTCCCCTCAGCCCTAGACTTGTCAGGTTTTGAACATTTTGGATGGCACCATGTATCACCTGGCCTTTTTTAGGCAGGCTGCAGTGGGAAAAAACCCATAAATTTCCCTTGCTGCTGGGGGCTGGGTTCATGACACGGATTACCCACCAGCCCTCAGGCGGCTTGGTGCCTGTCCTGTGGGTGCTGCTCCTAGTCCTCAAGGAGCTGGAGAGCCGTCTAACCAGGCTTATTAGAATCGTATGTAAGCTCACAATTCACAGGCTGTAAGGAAAGGCTTCCCAGGGTCTCCTTAGGCAAAACACATGGTTTTGAATACTGATTATAGCTACCTTAGCTCCTTAGCTCTCTTTCTGTGGCCATCGCGAGGCTGACACTGCCTAGCTAAAGTAATCCCACGCAGCTTTTGTAGAAGGTGGTGTAGGTGCTCTAGCAGTTCTCAGAACCCGCAGGGCAGTGACAGAACCTTCTGGAGAAGCTTGAAGGTAGAGGATGCAGGTAGCTGAGTGCAGCCTCCTCTGGGCTGCCCTCCTCCCTGGAGGTGACAGCCATTACGTCTCTGGGGGCGGCTGGAGTGTGGCAGACTGCCTAGCATCGCTGCGGGCTCCCCAAGGGCGTCAGGGCAGCCGGGTGACTGGGCTCATGGGTGCTTCAGCGGGCAGTTCCCTGTAAAAGGCCAGAGAACAGGTGAGGGCCCCGCAGAGGCTAGTGGTTCGGTCACGTGCTGTGATCGCTCAGCCTGGTGGGTTTATCGTCTTGGGTCTCCCCTTCCTCTCGTGTGATGGAGGTGATGGTATGGGTCTAGTTAAGACTCGAAGCCCAGTGATGGCCTCACTCTCCTCTTGCAGCCTCCCGGGGATGACTACATGGGGATGGTGAAGAGGAGCCCCTCACCGCCCGAGGCCTGCCGGAGCCAGCTCCTCCCGGACTGGTGGGTGCAGCAGCCCAGCGCAGGTGAGGGCGGGAGCCCCGCACCGTGGGGCGGACGTGCCCTGACGGCCATCAGTCTTCATGCCTTGCTGCTGGGGGCGGTCGGGCAGCAGGGCAGTCCTGATTCCTGTTTTCCTGAGGGTGACCGCGCCCAGCGAACTGTGGTGGCTTCCGACCCCACAGGCAGAGCCCGGCCATGGCTAGGCCCCGCTTGCCACTGTCCCCTGAAGGCAATGTGTCCTTCGTGTTGGAGGTGGCGCTCCCCACTGGGGTCCTGGCGAGAGTGGGCGGAGGGGCAGGAGGCCACGGGGGCTGTAGATCTGTCAGGTCAGCCTCTGTGACACTGAGGCCTTGGAGTCGGGGGTGACCCAGCGTGTCTGAGACGGAGGGAGCACGGAGCCTGGATTTGAAGCCTGTGCCGGAGGCTGCGTGCCTGCCTCGAGCCCCCTTTTACTGGATATAAAGTGGAGACACCAGGACCCACTCCCAGGGTCGTGAGGATGGACTGAGGTCTCCGCCCTCTCATTAGCTCCTGATGCCCCGTCCTGCTCCTTGAAACGACCCTCCTCGCCCGGGAACTGGCTGCTCTGCTTCCTCCCTCACCTTTCTGTCCCCTGTCCCCTGTGGTAGACCAGGAGGTGACCGCTGGCCCAGTGGCCTCAGAGGTGGCCAGACTTCAGGGCCTGGTGTTGCCCTGAGTCCCTGAGCCGCAGCAACACACATGGGGATCTCTCGAGCCCCAGGTTCCCTTCCGAGATCAAGCTGGGGTGGGGGCCACAGTCCAGAGGTGGTTTCAGGAGCAGAGCCCCCCGGGTGGGAAGGAAGTGTGGCCCCACAGTGTCACCGGTCCACAGTCCCACAGGACAGAGGAAGTCTCCTCCACGCCGGTCAGGTTGAGGTCCGGTTTTCTGAAACATGGTCGCTGTGCTGGAGGGGAGAACACAGCACGGTGGAGGCCTATGGCAGGGCCTGGGGAGCGCGCGGGGCCTTTAGCGAAATCTGGAGGAACACGGGGCTGCCTCTGACGCTGCTTTCTTTCTTCGGCAGGCCTGCCACTGGTGCCGGGGTACAGCGCCTATGACGCCCACCACTCAGGTAGTGGGGCTCGGGGGCTCAGGGCAGGGTGGGGTCTTGGGGGGGATGGGGCAGCATGTTCTTTGAAGACAGAGCTCTCAGGATCAGTGGGTGCCCCGAGGGTTGTGAATGAGTGCGATCTGGTGTTGGAGGTGGGGAGCCCGGCTCCTCCTCCTCACTGCTGGGGAGTGAGCGACCGGCCTCTCAGGGCCTGTTCTTGGGTTGGACCCACAGACGGAGCCACAGAGCTCCCGACAGGTGAGATCCTGCAGGAGGATGGGTGTGGGGACTCGGTGAGCCCAGGTGGACTGAGCGAAGCGTCGGCACCTCGGGCTCCTCCTCCGTGAAGTAGGAACAGCCGTGACAGCCCCCCCAGCGGCGCCTTGAGGGCTGGTGTGGCGTTACTGCAGCTTGCTGGCCCCTGTTGCTGATGTCAGTCTGCTTTGCTGACATCCCGTCCCCACGCCTGAGCTTACGACGATGACTCTGGTAGTGGCGGTGGCGGACGTCACTGCACGCGTTTCCAGCTGGCACTGGATCCACGCCGCTCATCACTGTGCCACCTCCAGGCAGGTGCCGCTGCTCGGAGGCCCCGGGCCCCATGTGCTCCCGTCCCCGCAGCAGAGGTGCTTGTGCTGCTTTCTGGTGGTCTTGTTTTGCTGGGGGTGCGGACTGTGGCCTCTTGGCTTCACACTCGGGCTCAGCGGTGGCATCTTCAGGGTGGAGGAAGGCGCTGTCTTCCCCAGCAGCTACCTGGCTCTGTGAGAAGCGAGCAGCCTGGCTCATCCAGACGGACCACGGGACATCAGGGCTGTGGGTTTTGGGCTTCCCGGTGTAGCGGAGGGAACGGGGCTCGGTGGGCCATGTCTCAACCATGGCCCTCACCAGACGGGTACTGGGGGGAGGTGGAGCTGGGTCTCCCCAGGCAGGAGGATAGGGGAAACTACCCCGGCCTTAGAGCTCATCGCCGTTGCCAGCAGCCTGTGAGCTGGGGGTGGTCAGGACTCAGCTTCACAGGAGGAACTAGGCTTAGAGGTTCAGTACTCTGCCAGGGGTCCCACAGCCAGGGAAGCAGGGTTCAGGGTTCAGACCTGGGCATCTGTGCCCACCAGAGGCAGCGTCTAGGGTAGCCTGCTAACTGGTGCTTTCTGGGCCGGGGAGTCACAGGCACAGGGCTGGGGGCCTGGGGGCGAGAAGACAGCCTGGGGAGGAAGAGCCCTGGGTGGTGCCGGAGCCGTCCAGCAGGTGGGGAGACCCACGGCCGTGGCCCAGTGAGGAAAGTCGACCGCCGCTCCTGCGGAGGTGGTGGACTTCGGTCCCTCTGCTCGGTTCACACACACGCCCCGCTGGGTAAACAGGTCGTCAAGGGTCCCCTGTCCTCAGCCCTGCAGGGAGGAGGCAGCGAGCGAGGCGGGAGGGCGCAGTGGGGAGCGGGGGCCCCCGCCTCTGGGCGGCCCTATAGACACAGACACAGCTGGGCTCACCTCCCCCACATTTTCTAGAGACTTGGCATCTGGGTTTCTGTGTGAAACCTTCCATACAAAATGTGGGCAGCGCATGCGTGTTCAGGGCCCCTGCCGCCAGCGGTCCACATGTGCCTGGGTGCTGGTGTGCGCTGTGTCCATGCGGTGGCCGGGGTCGCGGGCGACATCTGGAGCGGACCGCGCCGTGGACGTGGGGCGGTCTGCCGGGGAGGGCTGGGGCCAGGTCCCCACCTGGAAGCTGTGTGGTCAGGGTTAGCCCGTCACCTTGTGCACGCGACCCCCGCCTGGAGGCTGGTGTGATGGCCTCGTCCTCGGGTGGGTGCAAGGACTCGGTGAGCGAGGCCGGGGCACGGCACCTGGTGCAGCTGAGAGTGGGGCTGTGACGGGATTCGGCTCTCAGCTCCGTGTCATCCCAGTCCATGGAGCCACTGCTGACACGGTGCTTACTCGTGCCAGACACACACACTCCCATGGCCCTCAGCCACCTGGCGGGGCTGTCGTCTCCACTTTGCTGAGGGGGAGACTGAGGCACGGAGCAGGGGACTCCCTGCCCCAACCCCTGGCTGGGCCCCCGCATCAGGTGGCCGGGTCCCAGGGTCCCTGCTCCTGGTGTCTTTGCGCCGCTGCCGTGGTCAGACTCTCCCCCAGCAGGGCCATCCTCCAGGAGCAGGGCAGGGTTGTGGTGGGCTCACCGGGGGCCGTGCTGAGGCGCTTCTCCTCGGGGCCCCCTCTGCAGGGCTGGGGTGGGTGCATGACCTTGCTCAGGCCCTCCTGGGCCCCCCACCCCCTTGCCCCTGCCTCTCCAGAGCACCTGTGCAGCAGACGTTCACACGGTCAGAGGCGCTGGTGTGAGATAAGGCCTCGGTGATGACAAGGCCAAGGGGCAGAGTGGTGACAGTTGAGCTGGAGTGTTCTGTTCACTTGGGACAAAGGTTGGCACTGCTCTGGAGGGGAGGGAGTGTCGGGCGTGCAGACGAGGCGTGGGGGGAGGGGATGAGATGTGGGCTGGGGACACAGGCGCAGAGCCCTGGGGGCTCAGTTTCCCGAAAGTCAAGTAAATGAGGTAGACCAGGGCACCCGAAGACCCCAACAGTGTGTGAGCCGGGACCCCGCTGAGCTCCAGCTGGGAGAAGATGGTGCCTGCAGCTACAGCAGGCAGCCTCACCATCTGAGCAGGGGTTCCTTGTGCAGAGCCCAGCGCGAGGGTCCGCCTGGGCCTGGCAGGTGGCCGCCTGCAGGGCCACCCCCAACAGTGGGGCAGGTGGTTGGTACACCGCACACATTCGGGGACACAGTGGAGTTGGGCCATTCACGGCTGGTGTGGCTCCGCAGGTGGCCCTCGGTGGGGCTGGGGCTCCAGGCCCATCGGTAGTGTGTGTGTGGTTCTTGTAGCAGATGCTGGGTGTTACTGAGTCCTATGACAATAGAGGTCCTTCTGGGGAAGGGGTGGTCCCTAGGATCTGATGCTCTGTTCACTCCCACCGCAGAGGTGCCCCAACATTAGTCACTTGAGGCCCCACCTTTGCCATCGGTTCTCACATCAGGGTGTTGCCTAGACTACTGTCAATGTCTTGCGTTTTCTGTCAGTCTCACTTTTACAATTTAAACTTAAGTGGAGACGATCCATCGTTGCCTGTAAAACAGAACCAGTTGTGCTTGCTCTCAGTAGGAAGGCGAGGCCACAGCAGGTTCAGGGGAGCCCAGACCCTGCGCCGTCCGCCCCCACGGCTCACGGCCTCTGTCTGGTCTGAGGGAGGTGGGCGGCATTGTTAAGACTCATCAGCATCGCACTGGGGTTTTCTTCCTGAGGTGACCAGACACTGAGAGTGTGTGGAAAGTGGGATAACCTTTTCATTTATTAAATGCTGTTTCCACTCCTCCCCCCACGGTAATCTTATGTGTGGCACATTTTGGGAAACATTGCCTTAAATTGAGTACTTTTCAGACTTCTTCCCAAGAATAGGTTTGGATGAAAGGTTTGAGATTCTTAATTGGAAATTCAGGCAACCCCAAAGCGACTGTGAATTTGCCAGGAAACAGATTACATCTTTGCTTTCCCTAACCTGGAAATCACATCTAGCGTTTCCTTTCATTATGAATGTGGGCAGTGCTGTGTGTGTGTACGTATGTATGTACATTTATATATATGTATATACATGGGTACACGTCGTAGTCCAACATTGCATGCTGTGGTATGTCAATGCTGTAGCAGTGCCTGTGAGGTGGAGCTGTTTTCCTAAGAAATTAACACGGCTGACCCTCAGCTGTGACTTGTAAATTACAGCAGTTGAGAGACAGAACTGGGGTGGGGGTACCACAGTGAATATTACTACTTTGACTCACTGGCTTCCTTGGTGATGCTCGGTATTTATTCATGCTTATAAAAACGTTATTTCTAGAAGGGGTGCGTGAAGTTCCCCAGAAAGTGAGGAGGCCCCAGGTGCAGAGGGCCACCCCCTCCCACCCTCCCGGGAAGGCAGGCTCGGGACAGGTGGGCACAGCAGGGATAGTGCCCCCGCCCCGCCGCGGCCCCTGACCGTCCCCGTCTCCCCACAGCCTTCTCCCAGATGGTCATCAGCTTCTACTACGGGGGCAAGCTGGTGGGCCAGACTACCACCACGTGCCCCGAGGGCTGCCGCCTGTCGCTGGGTCAGCCTGGCCTGCCGGGTGGGAAGCTGTACGGGCCGGAGGGCCTGGAGCTGGTGCGCTTCCCACCGGCTGACGCCATCCCCAGCGAGCGGCAGCGGCAGGTGACGCGGAAGCTGTTCGGGCACCTGGAGCGCGGCGTCCTCCTGCACAGCAGCAGGCAGGGCGTGCTGGTCAAGCGGCTGTGCCAGGGCCGTGTGTTCTACAGCGGGAACGCCGCGCCCGCCCGCGACCGGCCCAACAAGCTGGAGCGCGACGAGGTGGTCAGGGTCTTCGACACCAGCCAGTTCTTCCGAGGTCAGTGCCCACGCGCCTCCCTCCTATCTGCGTCCACGGCTGGCCTGCCGAGGGGCCTGGGCTGGGGTGCCCCTGCCTTTGAGCTCTGCCGGTTCTCCCTGAGCCATCCAGGCCCCTCTTTCCTGACCCCCCCATTTGGAGGGGGCACCGCTGAGGGAGAGTCACAGCACTGAGAGCCTCGCCCGCTGCTGTGGGCTATCCCCTTGCCGGGGAGCTGGGAGGAACAGTCTCAGGCCCCACCTCCGGCCCGTGGGGTCAGAACCCACATCTTGGCAACAAGGCCCCCAGGGGCTGTGTCCACATCCTGAGACACGCTGACCTTGTGCACGCAGTGTGGGAGCGCTGCCTGGGGCTGCTTCTGCCTGTGAGGTGGGTGGTTAAGCTCCCGCTGCGGGAGCTCCCCCTGGAAGCTCAGGCCGGAGGATCACTCACTCTGGTCCTGAGGCTCCGGCCAGTCCCCAGAGCCCTGATCCTCTCTCTGTAGCAGCAGCATCTGCTGCCAGACACCTCCTAGGGGGCTTCCTAGAGAAGGGACCAGGAAGGGTGGGCGGGCGTAGGTGCAAGAGCCCTGACTCCATCTAGCCAAGGGGGTGGGTGGCCGGGCTTCACCAAACCCCCTTACCTCCCCCGACCCCCTGCTCCATCCACAGAGCTGCAGCAGTTCTACAACAGCCAGAGCCGGCTGCCCGACAGCAGAGTGGTGCTATGCTTCGGAGAGGAGTTTCCGGACACAACCCCACTGCGCTCCAAGCTCATCCTTGTCCAGGTGAGAGCAGGGTGGGCCCAGGCCACGGGGACAGGGACTCACGTGTGAGCAAGCCTGGGTGAGACCCTAAGTGGGCAAGAGGATCCTCTTCACCTCTGAACTAAATTCTGTTTCTAGGACTCTCAAAATTTACATGGTTTCCACTCTTAGTTTTTTTAAAAACTTGAAACCACCTTTTCAGAAAGTCTCCCAGTTCAGTTTTCTTAAGGTCTAGGCGATAGATGAGGGTTTTGCCAGCCCTGGTGAGCTCTAGTCAGAAGTGAACCCCACGGGTGGAATTGTGGGCCCCGGCTCACCAGCCTGGGACACTGCTGGGAGGGTGTGGCGTGCTCTCTGGGGGTCCCGGAGGTTCTGGGTGACAGCTCTGGACCAGGTGCGCAGAGCGCCCCCCCGCCAGCTTCGTCTCTGACCCGTCCGCTGATGTCCCAGGTGGAGCAGCTATACGTCCGGCAGCTGGTGGAAGAAGCGGGGAAGGGCTGCGGCCCTGGATCCTTGATGCAGGCCCCCGAGGAGCCCCCACCAGACCAGGTCTTCCGGATGTTTCCAGAGATCTGTGCCTCCCACCAGAGACCTTTCTTCAGAGAAAACCAACAGATCACAGTTTAAGTCTCCAGGGCACTGCCGGCCACCCGCCCCCACAGCTAGAGTCTCATTATTACAATCACTGTCGGATGTGGAGGCCCCTGCCGGGGGTGGAGGGCTTCACCCTGCTCTTCGTTCAGTAAGGGCGTCCTGAGGACCCGACGGGGAACAGCGCCATGCCCACTTCTGTCACTCAGGTAGAAGCATCGAAACTCAAGCAGATGCTCTGGAGGCTGAGCTGTGTCCTGCGGTTAGGACATTCTTTCCTTCATTTCCCTCTGATCATCGTTAGTTGCTATGACTTTTTCAGCATTTGGGGCTACCTGATGTTTCCAGAGACCTGGCATTCAGTTTTACTAGCAGGTAGCTGTTTCCACGAAAGAAATTCTGGAAAAGCAGAAGACCACTTTTGTTTTTATCTTTGGTTAGAGCTAGAGTTAGGATTCCATGTGCTTGATTCAGTGAAGTGTCTCCTTACCTTTAAGCATGTTGATAAGATTTAAAAACACTTGGATACCAGCCTACCTTTCATAAGTGAAAGCAGAACTCCTGGCTCTTCGGAAGAAGGCGTGTTCGTCCTAGAATTTGGTGTCAGGCATGCGTCTCCCTGCCAGGTGAGCTGGTGTCTCCATCTTCAGATGATGAAAACTTCCCTCTTGGGCCCTTGTTGCCAGGAAGCTTAGAGCTGAATTTATTTTTCATTTCTGTAATTAAATCATCCAACATACAACTCTTTCATTTTCAATGGTTTGACCTATTTTTTAAATATTTGTACTTTTCATTATCTTTTTTAAATTAATGGTCCTATTGTAAACTGTCTTGAATCTTTTTTATATAAAGTGGGCAAGATATAAACCACAAGTTCAAAAATATGTGGATGGAATAGACTTTTTGATTGTGCCTTTGATTCAGTCAACCCATTCATGGGCCAGGGGTGTGGGATGTGTGAGGGCGGCTCGGGGACATTGGATGGGATGTGTCTGCTTTTCACCATGACACTGGTCCCCTGGCCCTAGTGCTCCTTGGGGGTCAAAGATGACCCTGCTCAGCGTGGAGAGAAGGGAACCCTCCTACACTGTTGGGAACGTCCACTGGGGCAGCCACTGTGGAGAACAGTGCAGAGGTTCCTTAAAACACTAAAAACAGGGCTTTCAGCATCCTGCAGTCCCACTCCTGGGCACGTATGCAAACAAAGCTATACTTTGCAAAGATCCCCGTATCCCTGTAGTCAGCGCAATATTCACAACAGCCAAGACATGGAAGCAACCTAAGTGTCCATCAACAGATGCGTGGATAAGAAGCTGTGATGAGATATATATATATGTATGCATTTATATATGCACGCACAGTGGGACATGAGTCATAGAAAAGGAAGGAAATAAGGCCATTTGCAGCAACACGGATAGGCCTAGAGATTACTGCACTAAGTAAAGTTAGAGAAAGATAAATACATATGATACCACTTACACTGAGATCTAAAATATGACCCAAGTGAACTTGTCACCAAAGCAGAAGGAGACTCACAGGCACACTGACGTGGCTGCCAAGGTGGCAGTGAGGAGGAAGGGATGGAGTTGGGGGTTAGCGGGCGGAAACTTTGATACAGAAGATATAAACGAGGTCCCACTGTATAACACGAACTATATTCAACATGAAGAAATATACATATAACTGAATCACTGTGTTGTATAGCAAAAATTAGCAACATGCCAGTCAGATATACTTTTTAATAAAATCAAGCAAAATTTTAAGAAAATGTCCCACTGGCTAATAAGTTAAAAAAAATTCCCACTAGCTATCTATTTTACATATGGGAGTTTGCTTTTCGACACAAAGTTCAAATCCCCTGCTCCGTGACCAGCTGGAGAGGTGGGAGGTGGGATGGAGGTTTAAGAGGGAGGGGACATATGTATACCTGGGGCTGATTCATGTTGCTGGATGGCAGAGACCAATACAACATTGTAATTATCCTCCAGTTAAAAATACATTATAAAAAAGAAAACTATAGTAAAAAATTGTGGTAAAACACACGAAACTTTTTACGATAACCCCACTACACGTCAAATTCTGCCCTTCAACACAGTATAATTTCAGTGGAGACGTCCCAGTTTTAGTCCTGGGAGAACTTACCCTATTGCTAGCAAAGAACATGGCTCTACTCCCCAGAAATGTGTCCACGGGGCCACCCTCAATTGTGACACTCATGAGAAGCCAGGCAGAAGCCCGAGGACAGCGGCCTGCTTGGCTCATGGCTTCCTCTGCGCAGGATGGCACACGCCTCTGCAACCACTTGGTCACCTTCATGATTCGAAAACGCTCAATAACCAATGGCATTCTTCACAGAACTAGAACAAAACATTTTAAAATTTGTATGGAAACACAAAATATCCCCAAAACCCAAACCAATATTGGTTTCTGCCATCTACCAACACGAATCAGTCATAGGTACACATATGTCCCCTCCCTATTGAACCTCCCTGCCACCTCCCAGAGAAAAACAGCCCGAGGAATCTGGCTCCCTCACTTGTGACTGTACTATTGATACAGAGCTACGGTAATGAAATCAATATGGTCCTGGTACAAAAAGAAGTACAGTCAGTGGAACAGGATAGACAGTCCAGAGACAGACCCCCAGGTACTTAGGATAACTAATCTGTGGCAAAGGAGGCAAGAATATACACTGGAGAGAAGGCAGTCTCTTCAAGTATGGGGCTGGGGAAACTGGACGGCTCCGTGTAAGAGCATGAAAGCAGAGAACTCTCTAACAGCATACACAAAAACTCAAAATGGATCAAAGGCCTGCATGTAAGACCACACACCATAAAACTGGAGGAAAACAGGTGTAACACACTCAGATAAATCACAGCAGTATCTTTGTTGATCCACCTAGATTTATGAAAATAAAAACAAACATAAATGGGACCTAATTAAACTTAAAAGCTTTTGCAGAGTGAAGGAAACCATAAACAGTGAAAGGACAGCCCACAAAATGGGAGAAAATGTTTGCAAATGAGGTGACTGACAAGGGATTAATCTCCAAAATTTACAAAGAGCTCTTGCAGCCCAGTATCAGAAAAGCAACAACCACAAAACCCCAATCAGAAAAAGGAGAGAAGATCTAAATAGACATTACTCCAAAGACATATGGCCAAAAAGCACATGAAAAAGTGTTCAACATTACTAATTATTCAGTTCAGTTCAGTCGCTCAGTCGTGTCCGACTCTGCGACCCCATGAATCACAGCACGCCAGGCCTCCCTGTCCATCACCAACTCCTGGAGTTCACTCAGACTCACGTCCATCGAGCCGATGATGCCATCCAGCCATCTATCCTCTGTCGTCCCCTCCTCCTCCTGCCCCCAACTCCTCCCAGCATCAGGGTCTTTTCCAATGAGTCAAGTCTTCGCATGAGGTGGCCAAAGTATTGGTTTCAGCTTCAGCATCAGTCCTTCCAGTGAACACCCAGGACTGATTTCCTTTAGGATGGACTGGTTGGATCTCCTTGCAGTCCAAGGGACTCTCAAGAGTCTTCTCCAACACCACAGTTCAAAAGCATCAATTTCTTCGGCACTCAGCTTTCTTCACAGTCCAACTCTCACATCCATACATGACCACTGGAAAAACCATAGCCTTGACTAGACGGACCTTTGTTGGCAAAGTAATGTCTCTGCTTTTCAATATGCTGTCTAGGTTGGTCATAACTTTCCTTCCAAGGAGGAAGCGTCTTTTAATTACATGGCTGCAATCACCATCTGCAGTGATTTTGGAGCCCCCAAAAATAAAGTCTGACACTGTTTCCACTGTTTTCCCATCTATTTCCCATGAAGTGATGGGACCAGATGCCATGATCTTAGTTTTCTGAATGTTGAGCTTTAAGCCAACTTTTCCACTCTCCTCTTTCACTTTCATCAAAAGGCTTTTTAGTTCCTCTTCACTTTCTGCCATAAGGGTGGTGTCATCTGCATATCTGAGGTTATTGATATTTCTCCTGGCAATCTTGATTCCAGCTTGTGCTTCTTCCAGCCCAGCGTTTCTCATGATGTACTCTGCATATAAGTTAAATAAGCAGGGTGACAATATACAGCCTTGACGTACTCCTTTTCCTATTTGGAACCAGTCTGTTGTTCCATGTCCATTTCTAAGTGTTGCCTCCTGACCTGCATATAGGTTTCTCAAGAAGCAGGTCAGGTGGTCTGGTATTCCCATCTCTTTCAGAATTCCCCACAGTTTATTGTGATCCACATAGCCAAAGGCTTTGGCATAGTCAATAAAGCAGAAACATGTTTTTCTGGAACTCTCTTGCTTTTTTGATGATCCAGAGGATGTTGGAAAAGGTCAGTTTTCATTCCAATCCCAAAGAAAGGCAATGCCAAAGAATGCTCAAACTACCGCAGAATTGCACTCATCTCACACACTAGTAAAGTAATGCTCAAAATTCTCCAAGCCAGGCTTCAGCCATATGTGAACTGTGAACTTCCAGATGTTCAAGCTGGTTTTAGAAAAGGCAGAGGAACCAGATATCAAATTGCCAACATCCGCTGGATCACTAATTATTAGAGAAATGCAAATCAAAGCTACAATGAAGTATCACCTCACACCAGTCAGAAAGGCCATCATCAACAAGTATACAAACAATAAATGCTGGAGAGGCTGTGGAGACAAGGGAACCCTCCTACGCTGTTGATGGACATGTATGTTGGTGCAGCCACTATGGAGAACAGTATGGAGGCTCCTTAAAATACTAAAAATAGAGTCACCATGTGACCCAGCAATCTCAGTCCTGGGCATATATCCAGATAAAACTATAAGTTGAAAAGAAACATGCACCCCTATATTCATTTTAGTACTATTCACAATAGCCAAGACATGGAAGCAACCTAAGTGTCCATTGACAGGAATGGAGAAAGAAGACGTGGTATACACACAGTGGGATATTACAGCCATAAGAAAGAATGAGATGATGCCATTTGTGGCAACATGAATAGACCTAGAGATTATCATACTACGTGAAGTAAGTCAGAAAGAGAAAAACAAATACCATGATATCACTTATATCTGGAGCCTAAAATATGGCACAAATGGAATCTTAGGAAACTGGGCAGATTGGCCCCAGGGTGGCCAGCAGCAGCCATGAGGCTGGGCTGCCCTCCGCCCCTGGGCGTCCTCCAACACTGGCTCCAGCCTTCCCCAGACCCCTTTCCCTGCAACTCCAGCAGGGCCTCTGCCTTGACCCCCGGGCAGTATGTTGACCAACATCCAACAGCTTGATGAAGGTTTATACACTCAGTGAGGACCAGCAGTGGGACAACCAGGGTGCCGGTCATGTCATCCAGCTACATGGAGCGGCTGAAGGGCATGCCCTGCTAGTCAGGGCCTGACAAAACGTGGTCCACTGGAGAAGGGAATGGCAAACCACTTCAGTATTCTTGCCTTGAGAACCCCATGAACAGTATGAAAGGTCAAAAAGATATGACACTGAAAGATGAGCCCTCCAGGTTGGTAGGTGTCCAGCATGTTATAGGGGGAAGTGGATGCATAGCTCCAGAAAGAACGAAGAGGATAAGCCAAAGCAGAAGGACGCCCAGTTGTGTGTGTGACTGGTGATGGAAGTAAAGTCTGATGCTGTAAAGAACAATATTGCATAGGAATCTGGAATGTCAGGTCCATGAATCAAGGAAAACTGGAAGCAGTCAAACAGGAGATGGCAAGAATGAACATTGACATTTTAGGAATCAGTGAACTAAAATGGACTGGAATGGGCCAATTTAATTCAGATGACCATTGTATCTACCACTGTGGGAAAGAATCCCTTAGAAGGAATGGAGCAGCCCAATAGTCAACAAACGAGTCTGAAATACAGTTCAGTTCAGTTCAGTCGCTCAGTCGTGTCCAACTCTTTGTGACCCCATGGACTGTAGCATGTCAGGCCTCCCTGTCCATCACCAACTCTCAGAGTTTACTCAGATTCATGTCCATTGAGTCAGTGATGCCATCCAAACCATCTCATCGTCTGTTGTCCCCTTCTCCTCCCACCTTCAATCTTTCCCAGCATCAGGGTCTTTTCAAATGAGTCAGTTCTTCACATCAAGTGGCCAAAGTATTGGAGTTTCAGCTTCAGCATCAGTTCTTCCAATGAATATTCAGGACTGATTTCCTTTAGGATGGACTGGTTGGATCTTCTTGCAGTCCAAGGGACTCTCAAGAGTCTTCTCCAACACCACAGTTCAAAAGCATCAATTCTTTGGCGCTCTGCTTTCTTTATAGTCCAACTCTCACATGCATACATGACTACTGGAAAAACCATAGCTTTGACTAGATGGACCTTTGTTGGCAAAGTAACATCTCTGCTTTTTAATATGCTGTCTAGGTTGGTCATAACTTTTCTTCCAAGGAGCAAGCGTCTTTTAATTTCATGGCTGCAATCACCATCTGCAGTGATTTTGGAGCCCCCAAAAATAAAGTCTGACACTGTTTCCACTGTTTTCCCATTTATTTGCCATGAAGTGATGGGACTGGATGCCATGATCTTAGTTGAGTTTTAAGCCAGCTTTTTCACTGTCCTCTTTCACTTTCATCAAGAGGTTCTTTAGTTCTTCTTCACTTTCTGCCATAAGGGTGGTGTCATCTGCATATCTG
This sequence comes from Bos grunniens, assembly GCF_055505025.1. Taxonomy (NCBI): domain Eukaryota; kingdom Metazoa; phylum Chordata; class Mammalia; order Artiodactyla; family Bovidae; genus Bos; species Bos grunniens. The sequence continues at coordinate 12,004,725 of NC_141182.1, forward strand.
AGGTTATTGATATTTCTCCCGGCAATCTTGATTCCAGCTTGCGATTCATCCAGCCCAATGTTTCTCATGATGTACTCTGCATATGGGTGACAAGATATAGTCTTGATGTACTCCTTTCCGTATTTGGAACTAGTCTGTTGTTCCACGTCCAGTTCTAACTGTTGCTTCCTGACCTGCATACAGATTTCTGAGGAGGCAAGTCAGGTGGTCTGGTATTCTCATCTCTTTAAGAATTTTCCACAGTTTGTTGTGATCCACAGAGTTTTTTGTGATCCTAAATGCAGTACTTGGGTGCAATCTCAAAAATGACAGAATGATTCTGTTTGTTTCCAAGGCAAACCATTCAATATCACAGTAATCCAAGTCTGTGCCTGAACCACTAATGCCAAAGAAACTGAAGTTGAATGGTTCTATGAAGATCTGCAAGACCTCCTAGAACTAACCAAAAAAGATGTCCTTTTCATCATAAAGGACTGGAATGAAAAATTAGGAAGTCAAGAGATAAATGGAGTAACAGGCAAATTTGTCCTGGGAGTACAAGATGAAGCAGGGCAAAGGCTAACAGAGTTTTGCCAAGAGAATGCACTGGTCATAGCAAACACCATCTTCCAACAACACAAGAAACAATTCTACATTTGGACATCACCAGATGGTCAATACCGAGATCAGATTGTTTGTATTCTTTGCAGCCAAGGATGGAGAAGTTCTGAAGAGTCAGGAAAAACAAGACTTGGAGCCGACTGTGGCTCACATCATCAGCTCCTTCTTGCAAAATTCAGGCTCAAATTGAAAAAAGGGAAAACCACTAAGCCACTCAGTTCAGTTCAGTTCAGTCGCTCAGTTGTGTCCAACTCTTTGTCACCCCATGAACCAGAGCACGCCAGGCCTCCCTGTCCATCACCAACTCCTGGAGTTCACTCAAACTCATGTCCATCGAGTCGGTGATGCCATCCAGCCATCTATCCTCTGTCATCCCCTTTTCCTCCTGCCCCCAACCCTCCCAGCATCAGGGTCTTTTCCAATGAGTCAACTCTTCACATGAGGTGGCCAAAGTACTGGAGTTTCAGCTTTAGCATCATTCCTTCCAAAGAACACCCAGGGCTGATCTCCTTTAGAATGGACTGGTTGGATCTCCTTGCAGTCCAAGGGACTCTCAAGAGTCTTCTCCAACATCACAGTTCAAAAGCATCAATTTCTTCGGCACTCAGCTTTCTTCACAGTCCAACTCTCACATCCATACATGACCACTGGAAAAACCATAGCCTTGACTAGATGGACCTTTGTTGGCAAAATAATGTCTCTGCTTTTCAATATGCTGTCTAGGTTGGTCATAACTTTCCTTCCAAGGAGTAAGCATCTTTTAATTTCATGGCTGCAGTCACCATCTGCAGTGATTATGGAGCCCCAAAAAATAAAGTCTGACACTGTTTTCCCATCTATTTCCCATGAAGTGATGGGACCAGATGCCATGATCTTAGTTTTCTGAATGTTGAGCTTTAAGCCAACTTTTTCACTCTCCTCTTTCACTTTCATCAAGATGTTCTTTAGTTCCTCTTCACTTTCTGCCATAAGGGTGGTGTCATCTGCATATCTGAGGTTATTGATATTTCTCCTGGCAATCTTGATTCCAGCTTGTGCTTCTTCCAGCCCAGTGTTTCTCATGATGTACTCTGTATATAAGTTAAATAAGCAGGGTGACAATATACAGCCTTGACGTACTCCTTTTCCTATTTGGAACCAGTCTGTTGTTCCATGTCCATTTCTAAGTGTTGCCTCCTGACCTGCATATAGGTTTCTCAAGAAGCAGGTCAGGTGGTCTGGTATTCCCATCTCTTTCAGAATTCCCCACAGTTTATTGTGATCCACACAGTCAAAGGCTTTGGCATAGTCAATAAAGCAGAAGTAGATGTTTTTCTCAGAGAAGGCAATGGCACCCCACTCCAGTACTCTTGCCTGGAAAATCCCATGGACGGAGGAGCCTGGTGGGCTGCCGTCTATGGGGTCACACAGAGTCGGACACGACTGAAGTGACTTAGCAGCAGCAGCAGCAGCAGATGTTTTTCTGGAACTCTCTTGGTTTTTCGATGATCCAGCGGATGTTGACAATTTGATCTCTGGTTCCTCTGCCTTTTCTAAAACCAGCTTGAACATCAGGAAGTTCACGGTTCATGTACTACTGAAGCCTGGTTTGGAGAATTTTGAGCATTACTGTACTAGCATGTGAGATGAGTGCAATTGTGTGGTAGTTTGAGCATTCTTTGGCATTACCTTTCTTTGAGATTGGAATGAAAACTGACCTTTTCCAGTCCTGTGGCCACTGCTGAGTTTTCCAAATTTGCTGGCATATTGAGTGCAGCACTTTCACAGCATCATCTTTCAGGATTTGAAATAGCTCAACTGGAATTCCATCACCTCCACTAGCTTTGTTCGTAGTGATGCTTTCTAAGGCCCATTCGACTTCACATTCCAGGATGTCTGGCTCTAGGTGAGTGATCATACCATTGTGATTATCTTGGTCATGAAGATCTTTTTTGTACAGTTCTTCTGTGTATTCTTGCCACCTCCTGTTAATATCTTCTGCTTCTGTTAGGTCCATACCATTTCTGTCCTTTATCAAGCTCATCTTTGCATGAAATGTTCCCTTGGTATCTCTAATTTTCTTGAAGAGATCTCTAGTCTTTCCCATTCTGTTGTTTTCCTCTATTTCTTTACATTGATTGCTGAGGAAGGCTTTCTTATCTCTTCTTGCTATTCTTTGGAAATCTGCATTCAGATGCTTATATCTTTCCTTTTCTCCTTTGCTTTTCGCTTCTTTTCTTTTCACAGCTATTTGTAAGGCCTCTTCAGACAGCCATTTTGCTTTTTTGCATTTCTTTTCCATGGGGATGGTCTTGATCCCTGTCTCCTGTACAATGTCACGAACCTCAGTTCATAGTTCATCAGGCACTCTATCTATCAGATCTAGGCCCTTAAATCTTTTTCTCACCTCCACTGTATAATCATAAGGGATTTGATTTAGGCCATACCTGAATGGTCTAGTGGTTTTGCCTACTTTCTTCAATTTAAGTATGAATTTGGCAATAAGGAGCTCATGATCTGAGCCACAGTCAGCTCCAGGTCTTGTTTTTGCTGACTGTATAGAGCTTCTTCATCTTTGGCTACAAATAATATAATCAATCTGATTTCGGTGTTGACCATCTGGTGATGTCCATGTGTAGAGTCTTCTCTTGTGTTGTTGGAAGAGAGTGTTTGCTATGACCAGTGTGTTCTCTTTGCAAAACTCTATTAGCCTTTGCCCTGCTTCATTCCGTACCCCAAGGCCAAATTTGCCTGTTACTCCAGGTGTTTCTTGACTTCCTACTTTTGTATTCCAGTCCCCTATAATGAAAAGGACATCTTTTTTGGGTGTTAGTTCTAAAAGGTCTTGTAGGTCTTCATAGAACCGTTCAACTTCAGCTTCTTCAGCATTACTGGTTGGGCCATAGACTTGGATTACTGTGATATTGAGTGGTTTGCCTTGGAAATGAACAGAGATCATTCTGTCGTTTTTGAGATTGCATCCCAGTACTGCATTTCGGACTCTTTTGTTGACCATGATGGCTACTCCATTTCTCCTAAGGGATTCCTGCCCGCTGTAGTAGATATAATGGTCATCTGAGTTAAATTCACCCATTTCAGTCAATTTTAGTTTGCTGATTCCTAGAATGTCGACGTTCACTCTTGCCATCTCCTGCTTGACCACTTCCAATTTGCCTTGATTCATGGACCTGACACTCCAGGTTCCTATCCAATATTGTTCTTTACAGCATCGGACCTTGCTTCTATCACCAGTCACATCCACAGCTGGGTATTGTTTTTGCTTTGATTCTGTCTCTTCATTCTTTCTGGAGTTATTTCTCCAATGATCTCCAGTAGCATATTGGGCACCTACCGACCTGAGGAGTTCCTCTTTCAGTATCCTATCATTTTGCCTTTTCATACTGTTCATGGAGTTCTCAAGGCAAGAATACTGAAGTGGTTTGCCATTCCCTTCTCCAGTGGACCACATTCTGATTATACAGTGGAGGTGATGAATAGATTCAAGGGACTAGATCTGGTAGACAGAGTGCCTGAAGAACTATAGATGGAGGTTTGCACTATTGTACAGGAGCTGGTGACCAAAACCATCACAAGAAAAAGAAATGCAAGAAGGCAAAATGTTTTTTTGAGGAGCACTTACAAATAATTGAGAAAAGAAGAAAAGTGAAAGGCAAAGGAGAAAAGCAAAGATATACCCATCTGAATGTAGAGTTCCAGATAATAGCAAGGAGAGATAAGAAAGCCTTCTTAAGTAAACAGTGCAAATAAATAGAGGAAAACAATAGAATAGGAAAGACTAGAGATCCCTTCAAGGAAATTAGAGATACCAAGGAACCATTTAATGCAAAATAGATTCTATAAAGGTAGAAATGTCAAAGACCTAACAGAAGGAGAAGAGATTAAGAAGAGGTGGCAAGAATATACAGAAGAACTATACAAAAAGGTCTTAATGAACCAGATAGTCATAATGGTGTGGTCACTCACCTAGAGCCAGACATGGTGGAATATGAAGTCAAGTGGGCTTTAGGAAGCCTTACTATGAACAAAGTTAGTGGAGGTGATGGAATTCCAGCTGAGCCATTTCAAATCCCAAAACATGATGCTGTGAAAGTGCTGCACTCAATATGCCAGCAAATTTGGAAAACTCATCAGTGGCCACAGGACTGGAAAAGATCAGTTTTCGTTCCAATTCCAAAAAAGGGCAATGCAAAAGAATGTTCAAACTACTGTGCAATTGGGCTCATTTCACATGCTAGCAAGGCAACGCTCAAAATCCTTCAAGCTAGGCTTCAACAATATGTGAACCAAGAACTTTCATATATACAAGCTGGATTTAGAAAAGGCAGAGAAATCAGAGATCAAATTGCCAACATCTGTTGGATGATAGAAAAAGCAAGGAAATTCCAAAAGAACATCTACTTCTGCTTCATTGACTATGCTAAAGCCTTTGACTGTGTGGATCACAACAAACTGTGGAAAATTCTGAAAGAAATGGGAATACCAGACCATCTTACCTGCTTCCTGAGAAACCTGTATGCAGATCAAGAAGCAACAGTTGGAAGTGGACATGGAACAATGGACTGGTTCAAAATTGGGAAAGGAGTATGTCAAGGCTGTATATTGTTACCCTACTTATTTAACTTACATGCAGAGTACATCATGTGAAATGCCAGGATGGATGAAGCACAAGATGGAATCAAGATTGTCGGGAGAAATATCAATAACCTCAGATATGTAGATGACACCACTCTTATGGCAGAAAGTGAAGAGGAACTAAAGAGCCTCTTGATGAAAGTAAAAGAGGAAAGTAAAAAAGCTGGCTTAAAACTCAACATTCAAAAAACTAAGATCATGGCATCCAGTCTCATCACTTCATGGCAAATAGACAGGGAAACAATGGAAACAGTGAGAGACTTTATTTTCTTGGACTCCATAACACTGCAGACGGTGACTGCAGCCATGAATGAAACTAAAAGATGCTTGCTTCTTGGAAGAAAAGCTCTGACAAACCTAGACAGCATATTAAAAAGCAGAGACATTACTTTGCCAACAAAGGCCCGCCCAGTCAAAGCTATGATTTTTCCAGTGGTCATCTATGGATGTGAGAGTTTGACCATAAAGAAGACTGAGTGCCAAAGAACTGATGCTTCAAACTGTTCTGGAGAAGACTCGAGAGCCCCTTGGAGTGCAAGGAGATCAAACCAGTCAATCCTAAACAAAATCAACCCTGAATATTCACTGGAAGCTCCAATGCTGAAACTGAAGCTCCAATACTTTGACCACCTGATGCGAAGAACTGACTCATTGGAAAAGACCCTGGTGCTGGACAAGATTGAGGGCAAGAAGAGAAGGGGCAACAGAGGACAAGAAGGTTGCATCACTGACTCAATGGACATGAGTTTAAGCAAACTCTGGGAGATAGTGAAGGACAGGAAGCCTGCTGTGCTGCCGTCCATGGGGTCTCAAAGAGTTATATGTGACTAAGTGATTGAACAGCAACAACAATGAAACTGAATCAGTCTCACAGATATAAAAATCAAAGATTTGGTTACCAAAGGAGAAACATAGGAGAAGTGATACATTAGGAGATTGGGATTAACATATACACACTGTGGTGTGTTAATCACTCAGTCCTGTCTGACTCTTTGCAACCCCATGGACTGTAGTCCGCCGGGCTCCTCTGTCCATGGGATTTCCCAGGCAAGAATACTGGAGTGGGTTGCCATTTCCTTCTCCAGGGGATCTTCCTGACCCAGGGATCCAACCCGGGTCTGCTGCACCGCAGGCAGATTCTTCACCATTTGAGCTACAGGGAAGACCCTATAAAATATACATATAAAATATAGAACTAATAAGGACCTACTCTATAGCACAGGGAGCTATACTCAATATTGTGTGATAACCCATGTGAGAAAAAAATCTGGAAAAGAGTGAATATTATATTCCTGAAGCATTTTGCTGTAGTCCTGACACTAACATGCCATTGTAAGTCAACTGTGCTCTAATAATAATTATAAAACGTACATAAATAAGCATGTGAACAATTTTCCTAAGAAAGCTAACACTATTTTGCTGGATTGGTGTAGCCTGGACTGGAAAGACACGGTGTGTACTATGGACCTCCAGGGCAGAGTCAATCCCACAGTCAGGGTAGACACCAGGCAGTTTGGGGAGGGGCGTTGGTGAGGGTCTTGGCTTCTCGTTCACTCTCCTGGGTGGGGAGGAGAATTTTCTCTCTACTCTCTCTACTCTTTTTCTCCCAGCCTGGGTCCCCTCACTGAGTGAGAATCTCAGGAGGAAAAGGCAACCCTGGCTTTGAGAAGTGAGAGCAACTGGGGCTGGGGGATAGGACTGCTCCAGCTCAGCCAACCTAGTGGGCTTGCAACCGTAAGAGTCTCTGATTTAAAATCTGAAAAGCCAGGGAGTGCCTGTTAATCCTTCCTGTGGCCATTGTGTGGGGGTGAGGGAGGTGTGGTGTGAGCGAGACTTAATGCAGGTTCTGGATGTGCTGAAATTCACATAAGCCCACAGAACAACCCTGGGAGGACTGGCTTTTCTACTTGGGCCAACAAAGCCAGAACTCCATTTTTAAGGATAATAGACCTGTTTTCTAAAGTTTAGTCAGATAAAAATAGGTTTTAGACTCTGCTCCAATGACTGTCAAAGCACACATCTTTAATATGCTGAAAAACTATTTTTGATTTCATTAAAAAGTGTACTAATCTCTTTTCAGTTCACTTCAGTCACTCAGTCGTGTCCGACTCCTTGCGACCCCGTGGACTGCAGCACGCCAGGCCTCTCTGTCCATCACCAACTTCCAGAGTTTACTCAAACTCACGTCCATTGAGTCGGTGATGCCATCCAACCATCTCATCGTCTGTCGTCCCCTTCTCCTTCCACCTTCAATTTTTCCCAGCATCAGGGTATTTTCAAATGAGTCATTTCTACATATAAGGTGGCCAAAGTATTGGAGTTTCAGCTTCAGCATCAGTTCTTCCAATGAATATTCAGGACTTATTTCCTTTAGGATGGACTGGTTGGATCTCCTTGCTGTCTCAAGGGACTCTCAAGAGTCTTCTCCAACACCACAGTTCAAAAGCATCAATTCTTCGGCGCTCAGCCTTCTTTATAGTCTAACTCTCACATGCATACATGACTACTGGAAAAATCATAGCTTTGACTAGACAGATCTTTGTTGGCAAAGCATTGTCTCTGCTTTTTAATATGCTATCTAGGTTGGTCATAACTTTTCTTCCAAGGAGCAAGCATCTTTTAATTTCACGGCTGCAGTCACCATCTGCAGTGTTTTTGGAGCCCCCCTAGATAAAGTCTGTCGCTTTTTCCCCATCTATTTCCCATGAAGTGATGGGACGAGATGCCATGATCTTAGTTTTCTGAATGCTGAGTTTTAAGCCAACTTTTTCACTGTCCTCTTTCACTTTCATCAAGAGGCTTTTTAGTTCCTCTTCACTTTCTGCATAAGGGTGGTGTCATCTGCATATCTGAGGTTATTGATATTTCTCTCGGCAATCTTGATTCCATCTTGTCCTTCATCCAGCCCAGCATTTCTCATGATGTACACTGCATATAAGTTAAATAAGCAGGGTGACAATATATAGCCTTGACATACTCCTTTCCGTATTTGGAACCAGTCTGTTGTCCCATGTCCAGTTCTAACTGTTGCTTCTTGACTTGCATACAGATTTCTGAGGAGGCAGATCAGGGGGTCTGGTATTCTCATCTCTTCAAGCATTTTCCAGAGTTTGTTGTGATCCACACAAAGGCTTTGGCATAGTCAATAAAGCAGAAGTAGATGTTTTTCTGGAACTCTCTTGCTTTTTCGATGATCCAATTTGATCTCTGGTTTTTCTGCCTTTTCTGAATCCAGCTTGAACATCTGGAAGTTCACGTTCACGTACTGTTGAAGCCTGGGTTGGAGAATTTTGAGCATTACTTTGCTAGCGTGTGAGATGAGTGCAATTGTGCGGTAATTTAAACATTCTTTGGCATTGCCTTTCTTTAGGATTGGAATGAAAACTGACCTTTTCCAGTCCTGTGGCCACTGCTGAGTTTTCCAGATTTGTTGGCATATTGAGTGCAGCAATTTAACAACATTATCTTTTAGGATTTGAAATAGCTCAACTGGAATTCCATCACCTCCACTAGCTTTGTTCATAGTGATGCTTCCTAAGGCCCACTTGACTTCACATTCCAGGAAGTCTGGCTCTAGGTGGGTGATCACACCATCGTGGTTATCTGAGTCGTGAAGATCTTTTTTGTATAGTTCTTCTGTGTATTCTTGCCACCTTCTCTTAATATCTTCTGCTTCTGTAGGTCCATACCATTTCTGTCTTTTATTGTGCTCATCTTTGCATGAAATGTTCCCTTGGTATCTCTAATTTTCTTGAAGAGATCTCAAGTCTTTCCCATTCTATTGTTTTCCTCTATTTCTTTGTATTGATCACTGAGGAAGGCTTTCTTATCTCTCCTTGCTATTCTTTGGAACTCTGAATTCAAATGCGTATATCTTTGCTTTTCTCCTTTGCCTTTAACTTCTCTTCTCAACTATTTTTAAGGCCTCATCAGACAACCATTTTGCCTTTTTGCATTTCTTTTTCTTGGGGATGGTCTTGATCACTGCCTCCTGTACAAGAAGGACGTGAACAAAAACCTCCGTCCATAGTTCTTCAGGCACTCTATCAGATCTAATCCCTTGAATCTATTTGTCACTTCCACTGTATAATCATAAGGGATTTGATTTAGATCATACCTGAATGGTCTAGTGGGTTTCCCTACTTTCTTCAATTTAAGTATGAATTTGGCAATATGGAGTTCATGATCTGAGCCACAGTCAGCTCCTGGTCTTGTTCTTGCTGACTGTATAGAGCTTCTTCATCTTTGGCTGCAAAGAATATAATTAATCTGATTTCAGTGTTGACCATCTGGTGATGTCCATGTGTAGAGTCTTCTCTTGTGTTGTTGGAAGAGAGTGTTTGCTATGACCAGTGCGTTCTCTTGGCAAAACTCTCTTAGCCTTTGCCCTGCTTCATTCTGTACTCCAAGGCCAAATTTTCCCGTTACTCCAGGTATTTCTCGGCTCCCTACTGTTGCATTCCAGTCCCCTATAATGAAAAGGACTTTTTGGGGTGTTAGTTCTAAAAAGTCTTGTAGGTCTTCATAGAACCGTTCAACTTCAGCTTCTTCAGCATTACTGGTTGGAGCATAGACTTGGATTACTGTGATATTGAATGGTTTGCCTTGGAAACGAACAGAGATCATTCTGTCATTTTTGAGATTGCATCCAAGTAATACATTTCAGACTCTTTTGTTGACTATGATGGCTACTCCATTTCTTCTAAGGGATTCCTGCCCACAGTAGTAGATATAATGGTCATCTGAGTTAAATTCACCCATCTCAGTCTATCTTAGTTCACTAATTCCTAGAATGTCAACGTTCACTCTTGCCATCTCCTGTTTGATCACTTTCAATTTGCCTTGATTCATGGACCTAACATTCCAGGTTCCTATTTGCTGTTTACAGCATCAGACTTTACTTCCATCACCAGTCCCATCCACAGCTGTGTGTTGTTTTTGCTTTGATTCTGTCTCTTCATTCTTTCTGGAGTTATTTCTCTACTGATCTCCAGTAGCATATTGGGCACCTACCGACCTGGGGGGTTCATCTTTCAGCGTCTTATCTTTTTTCCTTTTCATACATACCCTTTTTTCCTTTCATACCCCTTTTCAAGGGGTTCTCAAGGCAGGAGTACTAAAGTAGTTTGCCATTCCCTTCTCCACTGGACCACGTTTTGTCAGAACTCTCCACCATGACCCATGACTGATCTCTTTTACTCTTTATTAAAATAAAGTGGTGTTTTTTTTTTTAAAGCTGATGTGAGTTCTGTTTTTTTTTTTTTTTTTTTTTAAGTCATTGTCAACTCTTCTATCATTTTCACCAGATTCCAGGTTCTTTAAAGGGGAATTGCAAAACAATTTTGCACTGTGATTTTAAGGATATTTTGCTTTTTTTTTCTGTACTTATCCTCAGAACAATAGCAGAAAGGTCTGGAGACATGTGGGCTTCCTTGGTGGTTCAGCAGTAAAGAACCTGCCTGCCAATGCAGGAGATGTGGCAGGGGCTGCGGGTTCGATCCCTGGGTTGGGAAGATCCTCTGGAGAAGGAAGTGGCAACCTCCTCCAGTATTCTTGCTTAGAAAATCCCACGAACAGAGGAGTCTGGTGGGTTACAGTCCACGGGGTCAGAGTCAGACATGACTGAGTAAATGGCAACAACAGCTGGAGACCTGAAGATCCTACAGAACTTCTTGGAGAAAATGTGGAGGCATGTGATGTTTTTATAAAACCTGAGAGTTTTTTCACACTTGGCTTTCTGTGAGCTGACTGGCAAGTGTGCAGCGTGTGGAGAAAGGAGGGGGCTGGCCTGAGAAGCATCCAGAAGCTGCTGGAAATGATCTGTCAGAGAACCACGCATGATGGGGGTGCCTCCTCCCACTCGCAGATGTGCACCATGCTGGTCCTGGGGACACAGCGGGGACATGGGGGCCCAGTCCAGCTGTCATGGAGATGGTTTCATGGGCATGCCCAGTGAGCCGCCCAGGACACACAGGTGGATTGCAGGGCAGATACAAGCTATGGGACACACTGTCAAGGTCCTGGGCCTTCTCCCTCCAGCGTGGGTGACCCCGGTGGGATGCGACGGCTCTTACCCTCAGCTTACAGATGAGGCAATGGGGGCACAGGCCGTGCTTGGCTGACCTGGGGGGACAGCCGGCCGTGCACTGCTTCAGCTGGCTGACAGCGGGGAAAGGCAGTGGGCGGGAGAGTTGCTAGCTTGGTCAGAAGTGGGCTGCAAGGTCCCCGCACGCGGCAGCTCAAGGTTGTTTTTACAAGTGAGCCCTTTTCTGTCTAGTGGATTTAGGGCCAGATGTGGACACATATAAGGTCTGCTTCTCTCGCGAGTTCAAGACCCTGGTGCGGTGGACAAACGTTTCCTGCTAGCCTTGCGGCAACCTCGGTGGGTGAGGTGGGGAGCTGCAGCCAGGACTCCAGGACAGGCTGCTTCAGTATAAACCAGAGCTTTGAGACCATGTTGCTAAGGTCCTTTATGTGCACTAAGTTTTGAGATGTTGGTCCCTCTGTGTGGTTAGCTTCTGGAATCTGGAAAGGCAGCTCGTTGGAAAGAGCTGATGAGATGTTCTGGAAAACCAGTAACCTCCACTCTTTTTGTTTTAAAGACATTAGCAGAATTAGGACATTTCAACAACTGCTTTGTGACTGCCACTTAGTACACCAACTTGCAAAATCCCTCTGGGATGCAAAATGTTTATTTTCCTTTGTAAAGTCCAGATGGTTTAAAACAATGGCCGTGGGATGAGCGTCCACAGGATCAGCTGGCCCAGGGACACCTGGGAGAGTTCTCCTGAAAGGTACAGCCTGGGCAGGCATGTCTGTGTGCCCCGGGGACAGTTGCCCTCTACCAGGAAATGACTGTGGGAACCAGGAGGCCACCGTTTGTGTAAGTGATTCAGACTCTCCATGATAGAAAGTGTCACAGCTCGACTACTCAGAGACCTCTAGACACTTGACCCCTCAGAGACCTCTGCAAACTTGACTACTCAAGAGATCTCTAGAAATTCTCGCTAAAGACTGATCTAGAACCAATGACTAGTTTTAACAGCCCAGTGGGCTGAGAGTTGGGGAGCTGGTTTCTCAGTGGAAAGTCCGCTTCTTTTTCCAAGAGTGGGAGAGCAGCTGCAAGCACCTTGGCCCACTCCCAGGCGTCATGTTCCTCTGGGACATGAGCACTGTACTCTGGGGTTTCAAAAGCTCACTCTCGCGGTGAGAAACTCACGCAATCCAGTATTTCTTCTGCTTATTTGCCCTGATGTCACACCTGGCTGAGCCTCTGGAGTGCAATGCCTCGCCCTGGTTGAAGATCTCGGGCACTGAGAGGAAAGCGTGTCTTCTTTCCTGTTTTGGCTGGGTTGCCTTCAGACTAGACGGCGTCTATCCAGGGTGGGGCTGGCTCCACGTGTCTAAGTGTAACAGACGACCCTCAGACTTGTTGGTACCAGGAACGTTTTCTCTCGCTCACAGATTCTGTGGGTCAGGATTGAGACAGGGTACAATGGTACCCGTAGCATCTGGGGGCTTAGTTGGGAAGAGCTGGATAGCTGTGCGCAGCATTGGGAGGCTTTTCACCCACATCCCGTGTGTGGTGGGGAGCACTGGAGGCTGGGCACAGCCAGGACTGGCTGCTTGAATGTGGTCTCCGTGGGTGGCTTGGGCTTCCTCACAGCATGGCGGCCCCAGGGGGCCCAGGGGACACAGAGGAGCTGAAGGGCTGCTTATGACCCAGCCCCAGACACCCTTTAGCATCACTCCTGCCACCTCTCTTGGTTAAAGTGGTCACGAGGTTGTCTGGATTCAGGGGAGTGGGCAGAGCTCCACCTCCTGATGACAGGAGTGTCAAGGAACAGGCCACTGTACTCGGAGCCCAGAAGTACCTTCTCCTTTGCTGCTTGCCCACCTGTTGTTTGTTTTTGTTTTAAATCTGCCCTTGACCTGGAAGCCCTGGCTCCTTGAATTCCAGGCAGGTAGATTCTTCCTCACTCCAATGTGGGAGCATGACAGGCTTGTGTACCTTCTTTTGAATGTAGCCCTTTCTTGTATGATGAATGTGCCACCTTTCAGGGCACGGGTCAACCTCAATCCACGTGGTTCTCAATCCACGAAACCAGGGCAGGTGAGCTAACGTGGAGTGACATTTCTGAGACTGAGCCTTATTGTTCCTGGGTCTTTAAGGGTCACATATACACATGTCAAGTGTCCGGTACCCATAGGTGTCCCCTCCTTCACCTTTGTGTTACACTGTAAGGACCAGGGTGTTAGGGTCTTCCCAGGTGGCTCAGTGGTAAAGAATCCACCTGCCAAAGCAGGAGACACAAGAGACTCGAGAGACATAGGTTCGATTCCTGGGTGGGGGAAGATCCCCTGGAGAAGGAAATGGCAACCCACTCCAGTATTCTTGCCTGGGAAATTCCACAGACAGAGGAGCCTGGTGGGCTGCAGTCCATGGGGTTGCAAAGAATTGGACACGACAGAGCAACTGAGCATGCACGAAAAGCGTGTTAAAAAGAACAGAGAATCTTGAAAATAAAAATCTCTCGGAGAAACACAAGAGGAAGGGAGTCTGACTGTTTTCTGAAAGAGCTTTTGGGGGAAAAAAATCACAGTGCACTTAGCAGACCGAGATGCTATCTCTTCATCAGCATTTCCCCTCCTGCTGCGTCTGTAGGGCCTCCCTCCTGACCTCCCTGCTCCTCCGTCCAAAACACGCATTGAGCAATCAGGCCAGTTAGAAATCCTGAGCCCAGAAATAAAGTGACTGTTGCTTTGGCGTCCCTGCACGTTTGCTCCGGGTCCCGACGGAGCAGAAGGCAGTGTATGGAGGAAGCAGATGGCCCGGTCTACTGTACATTTCAGAATGTTTCAACTGCAAGGCTGGTGGAGGCTGTTGCATCACGGGGCCAGCCGGGGCCACAGGACAGAGCAGGGAGCCCTGGGGGCTGACTGCTGGGCGGCAGGCTCAGTTGTCCAAAAACAGGCCTTCCTTGAGGAGAGTTGGGGTGGAGTTCACAGAGGAGAAAGGGAGAGGGGGAAACAGGCTGGGAACGGTGTCTGAATTCCTCCCCAGCTCTAACATGGCCGGGAGGTCAGTTAAACCCGGGTTCAAAGCCTGACTCTGTTGCCAACTAGCTGTGAGACACTGGGGTGATGGCTTCCCTTTTCTGAATTTCGGTGTCCTTGGCTATAAATTACCTACTGTTCCTACTTCACTCAGACGCGTGAGGATTCACTGCCCTGATCTCATTGTTGAGGTTGTTGTGAGGATTCGCGGGCAGATGGCGTAGGCAGCAACTGGGGACACTGTTTAGTGGATGTGGCATCGAACAGGAGGAGCTGAGAGATCTTCCCGAAGGGCCCATCCACGGAGGTGGTGCAGGTCCGCGTGAGGACCCGCATGGACACAGTGTTCTGAGCTTGTCGCGCTGGATGGGCCCCGGTGTCCACCCCGCTTGCTCTCTGGAGGGCTGACTGCTGTGGACACTAACAGGCTCCCTGCCCTCTGGCCTCTAGCCGAGCTCAGCCCGTGGGGCCCCAGAAGGAGATGGCATGAGTGTCCAGGAAGGAGGGACCACGGCTGTCGTGTGCACTATTAAATCTCCAGCCTACAGTACGTGCTCAGAAGACAGTTCCTGATGAAGGAGCAAACACGGCCCCGCAGGACCTCACACGGACGTGCACCACTTAGACCTAAGGCACTGTGTGTCGTGCAGGGTGGGACTCCACCCTGGGGCTCCGAGGATGGAGCCAGAGGGTTACTGCAGGGGCTCAGCAGACCCCCGACAGAGGAGGAGGACAGGGTGGCCTGTGGACTGGCACCTAGGCTGGGGCCTGGGCTCAGTGTGGTGGGGGGGAATGGGGGCCCATCTGAGGGTCTCTGCAGGCAAACCAGGGCCTTTGTGTGGCCAGAGGAGGAACATAGGACTCCAGACAGCACTCCTGCCTGGCCCAGCCAAGCTGCAAACTTTACTCAACATGAGCCTGCTTTCTGGAAGTGTTGGCCGAGGGTGTAGAATTTGGCCAGCCCGAAACTCAAGGTGATTCTCTCAATTGTGCCTTTCGTTTCCTGATTGTGGAGTGAGCTGGGATCACTTCCCTCCTCTTCAGGCCTGAGGACAAGCTGGTACCAGAGGTCATTGCTGACAGCCCCCAGGATTCCTGCGACAGCCTAGGGGTGCTCAGCCATGTCTGACCCTCAGTTTTCTCATCTAGCAAATGGGTGTGAAGCTACAGTGATGTGTCTTATCGAAGGGCCTTGGAGGCTGCAGAGCACGAGGGGAGATGTGCCCTCATGGCTGGGCCGGGCCTGCCCAGTGCTGGTCAGCACCCTCTTCTCCCCGTGGGGACAGGGGTGGAAGGACAGCATGGTTCTGACTTTCAGGGTAATCACGTCCCTGCCTTTCCGTATGCTTCTTCTCCCAGCATCTCTCAACGTATGCCTCTTTGGGGATGTTCCACAATAGACCCAGAGATCAAACCTCCAGGCCTGGCTTCACTCACCCAGCATCATGTGGGGAGCGTCACCCACTGTCGAGCGCTCCTTGCCGAGGTGGCATCGCATCCGTGAGTGATGGTGTCGTGACTGTTCCCTTCTCCCACCGCCGGGGCACTGGGCTGTTCCCAGTCTGGGGCCATCCTCGGTGGTCCTACATGCAGGTGTGATACGTGGGTCCTCTCAGATTCCTGTGATGCAGGCATGCTTGGCCGCCTTCCTGCTGGGGTGTGAGGGTTCCCAAAGCTGTGTCCCCATCAACGCTTGGCACTGCCAGTCATTCGTGTCATGGACAGTCCGGTGGTGCCCTGACATCTCCACCTGCTGTCACCTGGCAGCTTTCTGAGGCTCCTGGCACTGGGCTGCTCGTTGCCTATCAGGCAGCCGCTTTGTTAGGGGCCATTAATTTGAGCTCTTGCCCATTTTTGCAAGCTGTCTTTTCTCCCAGTTTCTGCATGGGCACCTGCACCTGTTCTGTGGGCCTGGCAGTGGCTCTGAGTGTCTGGGCCGGGTGGGATATCAAGGATGCTAAACATCTTCTCAGCCCCTTGCTCACCCTGGTGGGCCCTGGGTAGATGCCAATGATGGCAACACCAACAGGAGGTCTGAAGCCACCAATGATGCAGGTGCCACACAGGGTGTGGAGGCACCGCCAGGGACACTTGCCCACTCTAGCCTTTATCCCGGCTCCTCTCCCAGGTCTTCGTGGCTCCTGGCGCCCCAGACCCCAGCCCTAGGCCCCTCACCACGTCTGCCCGTTGTTGCCGCCCTGGACCAAGGGGTCCAGTTGGCTCCAAGCTCGGCCTCCCACCATTCCCCTCTCTGGCTTTAACCGCAGCCCCAGTTTGTCAGCTGCCCACGTCACAGGCCCCTGTCTCAGGCGAGGCAGCTGAGTTTCCACAGAAACACATGACTCCTAGACCCGGCCTTGAGTTAGAACAAAGCAGAAAGGCCTCTCAGGGGGAGCGAGAGAAGGGCGGTGGAGAACAGCGGGGTGGGCCCGGGGCATGCGCGCGGGAGATGGGGGCGGGACTGGCGAGTTGAGGGCGTGGCCTCGAGGCCTGCGGGGCAGAGCCTCAGCGCGGTGCCCCATGCCAGATTTGTGGGTTAGACGGACTGCCCAGACGGACGACGGGCGCCATCAGAGGGCACGGAACGCACCAAGATGAGTATGGACCCGGCCCTGACGCCTTCTGGCTCCAAGGGTGTGCGAGTCACCAGCTTTTCCGAGCCTCAGCGCCTCACTTGCAGAGTGGATTTGATCATAATCGCCCTTCTCCCAGGGTTGCCGTGGAGATGAGATGAAGGGCGCACCCAGGTTCTCAGAGCAGGGCTTTCGGGGACCTGCCTTGTCACTACATTGGGCCGGGCGTGCAGGGGCTGGGGTGCGTCCAGGAAACCCCAAGATGGTGTGGGGCTGCTGGATCAGAGAAGGGACCCAGCTGCTGTCCACTGAGGGCTCTGGAAGCCCAGGTTCGGCACTAGGACCTGGGGCCAGTTGGGAACGTCACTGGTTGGCCCCCTCACCCCCACCTCGACACCTCCAGCTCACCATCTAGGAAAAGGAAACCATGACAGTGGTATGGACTAGTAGCTAGATGGAGAGATGCCCCTCGCCAGGAGGTCCGCTTATCCGCTCTTGAAGCACAGGGGAGATGGATGGAGGGCTTTGTCCTGGCTATAGTGAACACAGAGGGGTCAGGATGGCGAGTGGGGAGAGGGCATGGCTGAGGCCAGAGGTCGGGGCACATGAGCGTGGGGTGTGGGAACCAGCAAGGGTGGGGATGCTGAGCCAGAGGGTGTCAGAGGCGGCTGCGTCTGTCACCAGGTGACAGGTGTGGGTCTTTCTCCCTGGACTCCGTCCTAAGCCAGGAGTTCAGACGGCACTGTGATGTCAGTGGCGGCACCTCAGGGACCCCTGTCTGCCTCCATCTCCCGCCTGCTCCAGCTCTAGTCCTGCCCGGCATTTATCAGTAGAGCTGCTGCGGCACCTTCACATGGGTGTCTGTGTGGACACCCACTCTCAGCTCCTCTGGGTGAACACCTAGGAGAATAGCTGGGGGATCACACAGTCAAGTCTATGACTGGCTTTGTGAGAAAGTTGCCCACCCGTCTTCCAAAGTGGCTGCATGTTCTGATTCCCACCAGCAACAAGTCCTGGGGCTGAGTTTGTTCTCTGAACCTCTGATTCCTGTTGATTCAACGAGGTGACACGGGGCGACAGTCACAGACATGGTTGACAGCTCAGGCTGTGGCAGGAGGGGGCACAGTTCCCAGCTCTGCTGCTCACCTCCGCATGAATGTGGACAGGCCTTCACTCTAGGGGGCTGCTGTGGACTACATGGGGCATCTTGGGAACCAGGGGGCGGGGAGGAGGGCCTGCGTGAACAACAGCCACCGCTGTAACTGACGGCGGGTTTCATGGAGGATGCAGCTCTTACCCGGCCTTAGAAAGTTCAAGAGGGAAGGAACCCATGGTAGGCGGGAAGATGACCTGACATGTCCATGTCCTAGAGACCTTTGTGGCCAAAGAGACTTTGCAGATGTGAACACACTACAGACCTCCAGGTGGGGAGATAGTCATGGATTCCCCAGGTGTCCCCCATGTCATCACAAGGGTCCTTCAAAGGGGTAGGTGGGAGGGTCAGAGTCAGAGACTAGAAGATGCCACCCTTTGGCTCAGAAGATGGAACCACAGACAGTGGCGCCTCTAGAAGCTGGAAAAGGGAGGGAGACAAGCTCTCCCTGCAGCCTCCAAGAGGAGCCAGCCCAGCAGATACCTTCATTTTAGCCTGGTGAGCCCGTGTCAGACTCCTGCCCTCCAGAACTATGAGAGAATGCATGTGTGTGTGCATGTGTGTGTGTTTGTACTTATTTACTTACTTGTTTGGCTGCGCCAGGTCTTAGTTGCGGCATGTGGGATCTAGTTCCCTGACCAGGGATCGAACCCACCCCCCTGCATTGGAAGTCTGGAGTCTTAGCCAGTGGACCACCAGGGCAGTCCCAGTGTGTATTCTTTTAAACTGCTAAGTTTGGGGTCACGTGTTACAGCAGGAGGACACTGGTTCAGGTCCTTAGTGAGCAGGGGAGGAAGCAGAGGCCTGGGAAGTGGGTCTCAGGTGCCCAAGGTTCCATGGTGGGGAGGCGCCACTGGGGGAACCCTGCTGCCTCTGCTTCTCAGGCCTGCCTTGTCTTCCGTCCCGAGTCCATGGCTCTGACTGTATCATACGGGAGCTACATTGCCCAGAACGGTGGGGACAGGGGGTGAAAACCCCAAGGTTGAAAATAGCTCTGTACCCAGCATGGTTCGGTTTCTGCTGCTCGGCCTGCTGTGAGGTCGACAACTCACAAAGCCACTTCCTCCTGACTCGCTTCTGCCAGCATCTTCACTGGCATTTCCCCGTACCCAATTCCCACTCAGCCCATGTTCTCCGAAAGCCGAGCTCTCAGCCATCCTGGGGTGAGGAAAGGTGGGTCAGCCTCCAGGTGTCTGTCCTTGGAAAAATTCCTGACACGTTTCCAGGCCAGCCTGCGATCAGGGGCTTCTGGTTTAGAGGATTGGGGTTTTTTTTGTTGTTTTTTTTTCTCTTTTGGTGACTATTATGGTCTTCCTCGTTTTGAGGTTAACAGCGGCTCTTCCTTTCTCTAGTGTGAAATTAAACCATGATGCTGTTACAGTCAAGATGTTTCCATTTAAAACCACTATGAGCACAGCCCTAAGAAATTTCCCTTTACTTCCACTGAGTTACTGGGCTTTGACCTAAAGGTGATTTGTACTTGGAAAATCTGAACATCATCTGACACCTTGTCTCAGGGTGTGTGGGAGGAAAGGAATTATTTTCTAAATGAGACAATTTCTGTTTCATTTCAAGACAGGAATGCTTCAAAAATGCCAAAGGTATTAAAAAAAAAAAAGCCTGTTCTTCCCATAAAGACTCAACCTACAATATCAGAGAAACACCAAATCAAAAAATGGGCAGACCTGAACAGACATTTCTCCAAAGAGGACACACAGATGGCCAAGAAACACATGAAAAGATGCTCAACACTGCTCATTATTAGAGAAACACCAATCAAAACTGCAATGAGATGTCACCTCACATGGGTCAGAATGTCCATCATCAAAAAAATCTACAAACAATAAATGCTTGAGAGGACGAGGAGAAAAGGAAACACTCCTGAACTCTTGGTGGGAATGTAAATGGATACAGCCACTATGGACAACAGTATGGAGAGTCCTTAAAATACGAGGAGTAAATCTACCATACGGCCCAGCAATCCCACTACTGGGTATGTACCCTGAGAAAACCACAAGACTGTAAGACGCATGACACGTGTAGCCCAACGTTCACTGCAGCAATATTTACAGCAGCCAGGACGTGGAAGCAACCTCGATGTCCAATGACAGACGAGTGTATAAGGAAGATGTACATACATACAATGGAGTACTACTCAGCCATAAAAAGGGACAAATTTGAGTCAGTTGTAGTGAAGTGGATGAACCTAGAGCCTGTTATACAGAGTGAAGTAGGTCAGAAAAAGAAAAACAAGTACATCAGCACATGTACGTGGAATCTAGAACAATGGTACTATGAACCTAGTAGAGAAGGGACTTGTGGACTCAGCAGGGGAAGGTGAGGGTGGGATGAACTGAGAAAGATGGTACCAATGAACCTATTTGCAGGAATGGAATGGAGACGCAAGTGTAGAGAATGGACTTGTGCACAGTGTGGGAGGGAGAGAGTGGGACAGATGGAGAAAGCAGCATCAACATACACACTATCATGTGTAAAACAGATGCATAGTGGGAAGTGGCTATGTAACACAGGGAGCCCAGCCTGGCTCTCTGTGATGACCTCAAGGGGTGGGGTGGGATGTGGGAGCAAGGAGGCTCAAGAGGGAGGGGATACATATATATATAACTGATTCACATTGTTGTATGGCAGAAACCAACACAACATTTGTAAAACAATTTTCTACCAATTAAAGAAAAAAAGACTCAGCCTAGCAGCTGAGTGTTCAAGGTGTCCAGTTTACTCCCCAGCATGTAGTCAGTGCTCAGGGCATGTCTGTTGAATGAACAACCAAATGAATGAATGTGTGAGCTGGGCAGCAGTACGTTCTGAAGCAACTAAGACGTCCCAGAGTTGACCCTCGTGCTCTGCCTCTGTTTGAACTGTTTATCAGGTGGAGCCGATGTTCCCGAGTCTTGCTTAATGGGGACCAAAGTGCACTTCCTTGTGGCCCAGGTGGGAGCGAGCTGCCTGAGTCTGGAGGAAACAGCCTGCCAGGCTTTGGCTCACGAAGGACACCAGTGACCAGAGGCCCAGAGGAGGGTTTAGAGTGTAGGGAAACCAGGAGACAACAAAGCATCTTCATAATAGTGAAAGGAACGCACAGCCATTGAGAATATGTCATCTCGTCGGCAACCTTACGGGAGCGTCGTTCCCAACACCCAGATGAAGAAACAGATCGAGGAAACTGCCCAGGTCTGGCTGACAGACCAGAGCGTGCCTCGAGGGTGGCCAGCGATGGGACACTGCTGTCTGAGGGCTGACGTCCCTCTCCCCACGTCCTCCCTGCTCACTGAGCCCAGGTTTTATCCAGGCATCTCCTCCTCTGCCTGATTCAGGGAGAGGGGTCCCATTCTCAGAGCCAGCTGGAATTCCTGACTCCTAAGACAGTGGTTCTGACAGTGAGGGTTCAGGAAGGAGCTGGGGGCTGAGTGACGGCGGTGGGCCATAAGCACAATTCCTGCAGGGGCTTCTCGGCAGTCTCCTCCTATGAGAGGTCAGGTCCCTCTCTGCTGGGCACGTATGGAACCGCCACCGCCACCTTACTGCCAGCCTGCAGGTGACCCTGACACCTGGATGGGGGCGTGGCAGAGGAGTGCCAGCCTCAGGCTGCCTCAGCCTAGTTATTTTTGTTTTCAAGGGCAGATAGTCCCTTGAACCTGGAGTTTTCTGCTCTGTGCTGCCCAAAGCCTCCTAAACTGTAGGACCTCAGTGACAGCTCTGGCTCCTCTTCCTCGTCTCTTCTTGACCTCCCTTCCCTTACCTGTTAGAAAAGCACAGGGACTCTGCTGGTGGCCTGCTCTTGGCGCCGCCTGGTCATTCACAGAAATCATGGCTCTGGACCTCCCTCCCCTTGCTCAGTGGAAAGAATGGCCTCTACTGTGCTGCCCATTTCACAGCGTGTAAGCTGTGGTGCCCAGAGGACAAAAGAACAAGATAAGCCTGAAGGGCCTCAAAACGCAGGAGCAGATCACACCAGACCCTTATCACCCTTCCTGCCGTGGTGCAAATGCTGCAGAATTTTTGAGCCTTCCGCAGCAGCATGTCTTGTCCCTTTATGTCTTATACAAGGTTATCCTGTTCTTTTCCTTCTCCGTTTAAGTAAGTAGGCACACTACACCTAATCAGCAGACGACAGCGAGATTTCTACCCCATCTCTTTGTTCCCCTGCTATAAAAACAGAGATGAACCAAGTTTGTGATCAGCCAGGCCAGACCTGTGCATGGACCACAACATGAGTGAAGCCTCACTGGCAAAGTAAGGCACAGGCAGAACCTTCATCATGACAGAACACTGCGAGCCTTCGCTCCACTCACCTGTAGCTCCTTCTCTGCCATTGACACACGTGCTCACCCCCTGGGTAGTCACACCTCTGCACACAGGCCTCCCTTTCCACTTCTCCTTGGTGCTCAGGGTGGGTCTCATGGCGGCTGATTACAGCCAGCAATACAGCAAGGATCTCCTTTCCCCGCCCTCCTGGGGACGGCTGGAGCAGGCCGCATGGGGCGGCGGTGCTCCTCTCCTCCTCCAAGGATGACATTGCAGCCCTTTGGGTCCAGGTCCCAGGCTCTCTGAGGGTAGAGCCACCTTGTATGAGTCCCTACAGGTGGGAACCAGGTGCAAACGTTAGTTGTAAACAGCAGATGCCAACTGTCGTCAAGTTAGGGTTAGTTATGCCAGAAAAGAGTTTGCTGACAGGACACCAGAAGGGTGGAATAAGTGGCAGGAGGCTAGGAAGCTGACCACTGCTTCACTTCTCACAGCCAGGTAGCCAAGTAAGACTCACCTAGCGGGAGTGTCTGCCTGTGGAGCCTGTGTCACAGGATACCCAATCAAGGGAGACTGGGAAGTGAGGGATAGCATCTGATTGGTGAACTTGGGTCACATGTCTGCCACCATCCCACCACCCCCACCTGCAAGGGAGGCTGGGAAGTGAGTACTAGTGTCTGATTGGTGAGCTTGGGTCACATGTCTGCCACCTGCTTCCCACTGGCAAGGGAGGCTGGGAAGTGGGTACTAGTGTCTGATTGGTGAGCCTGGGTCACATGTCTTCCACCACCACCCCCTGCCCCCACCTGCAAGGAAGGCTGGGAAGTGAGGACTAGCGTTTGATTGGTGAGCCTGGGTCATGTGGCTTTGCCCAGCTGCAAGAGAGGCTGGGAACTGAGGACTAGCATTTTCTCCTCACTTCTGCAGAAAGGGTTGCTTCTCTGGCAGCTGCCAGGCTCTGGAGGCAGAGTGACCCAAGTCAGGGATGAATGAATATCCACTTCAGCTTGGTGGGTGGGTGTCCCCTCCATATTGCATCTGTGTTGACTGGCTACGAGAAAAGGGAGACGGTTCAGCTGGGCCGATGACTAGTGTCAGAGTGGAGAGGGTGGAAGGGGATTGACTGGGGCTTGTCAGCCATCAAGTAATGGAGTTTTTAGGACTACAGTTTGTTCATTCAATGGGCCACCACCGACCTGTCCACCTTCCATCCATCTGTTATCCATCTACTAAGCCAAACATGAGGACAGACTTGGGACACATAGTTAAAGGAGTTGCCTCTGCCCCAAAGGAGCCCACAGTCTTGATTGGTGTTTAGTTGCTAAGTCGTGTGTCTGACTCTGTGACCCTGTGGACTGTAGCACATCAGGCTCCTCTGTCCAAGGGATTTCCCAGGCAAGAATACTGGAGTGAGTTGCCATTTCCTTCTCCCTCCTGACCTAGGGATCGAATCCATGTCACCTGCTTTGGCAGGCAGATTCTTTACCAGTGAGTCACTAGGGAAGCCCTCCCATAGCCCCACATAATTCCAGACAGCTCCTGTTTGCAGACTTTAGGACTCAGACACCTCTCTCTTTAGTCTCTATGTGACTGTGCTGGGCCGGGTGCATACAGATGATGGTTCAAGTTGGACCATCACATTTGCATTTTTTACCCTTTTGGTCTCAGCTTTGCAGAGGAAACTTTTCTGGAAGTCTTAAAAAAAACTGAAGAAAAAAACATACAGGAAGCCGTGTCTTGTGTTCTTTGTAGCGAGTCCTGTGCTAATTTTGAACCAAGGTTTATTTTTCTTTATTTTTAAATCCTGATTCTAGTGTGTGAAGAGAGAAGCTTCCCCCCATGTAGTGGCAACCTCAGCCCTGAACGCACAGTGGGGCAGCAGGGATGTGTAATTCACACAGAGTGCCTGCTTGGTAGTGACAGAGCTTGACACACATAGCTGTTGCTATCCTGATGGGCATCTGTCAAGGAAACGCAAGCCCGGTGGCTGCTGTCATAATTGAAGTGTCCAGGTGGGTATTTGTTACTTCATCTGCCACCTCTTAGGGTTGTACCATCACCGGCTCACATCCACCACCTTTGGCTGATGACTTCCAAATCCACATCTTCAGCACCAGTGTGATAGATTCCCTAACTGTCTGATGAAACCCTCCTTGATTTCTCTGCCAAGATGGCCCACCATCACCTCAAACTCAAATTGTCTTAACCTGAGTTCGTTATATCAACCACTGCTTTGTGAGCTCAGTCACTCAGTTGTGTCCGACTCTTTGTGACCTATGGACTATAGCTCGCCAAGTTCCTCAGTCCATGGGATTTCCCAGGCAAGAATACTGGATTGCGTCGCCATTTCCTCCTCCAGGGGCTTTTCCCGACCCGGGAATCAAACTCTCATCTCTTGGCGTCTCCTGCATTGGCAGGCAGGTTCTTTACTGCTGAGCCATCTGGGAAGCCCATCAACCACTGCTCTCACCCCCAAAGCTTGCTTCCCCTCCTGGCTTCTCAGTTAAGGACAGCTGCAGAGTCTAAAAACCTGAGTGCCACCCTTCCCACCTGGCTCCCTCTAGGCCCCCACCATCTCTTGCCTTGGACTACTACCCTAGTGGGGTAACTGTTTTCCTGCCAACATCTGGCCATGAGCCACACACATCTGATGCCATCTCAAGTCCCTAGCCTGAACCCCATGATGACTTGGTGCTGTGCTGTCCAGTATGGTGGCCCCTGGTCCAGGCAGCTATTTACATTAGTTATAATTGAGTCATGACAGCCTCCCAACTGGTCTCCAGGTTGCCTGCTCTGCTTCATCATCCACACAGAAGCTAAGGAGAATGACCTAGGGGCTCTTGGGGGGCCAGTGGCCGGGTCCCACCCTGCTTAACCATCAGTGGCAGCGGCACACTCTATGGCTTACGCTCTGGGCTGCCCCTCATCCACCTGTCTGGCCACCTCCTCCCCACGTGTCTCCCTCTCAGCCTCTCCCTGACCTCTGGTTCCCTCAGCACCTCCATGGCTCCATGCCGGCCTTCCATCTGTACCCCTTCCTTATTCCTCCTACAGGGCCCAGGGTGACATGCACTTTGCTTGCACGAGGAGGATGTTGAGGCCCAGGTCTGGGCTTGTTCAGCCTTGGGGGATGCTGGTTCAGTACCAAAGGTGCCACAGGGCTCATGAAGCTGACATGTTAGTGTTCCTTTTTTTTTTTTT
Organism: Bos grunniens; assembly: GCF_055505025.1. Taxonomy (NCBI): domain Eukaryota; kingdom Metazoa; phylum Chordata; class Mammalia; order Artiodactyla; family Bovidae; genus Bos; species Bos grunniens. The sequence continues at coordinate 12,030,207 of NC_141182.1, forward strand.
GCACAGGTTCTTTACTGGACTGGGTGCTGAGTTTTGGATTCTTTTTATTTAAAAATTTAAAAATTCAGTTCGTTTATTGTTTTCTTTCTCTTAAAGAGGATCCTAAATTGCCCTGATGCTGGGAAAGATTGAGGGCAGGAGGAGAAGGAGGCGACAGAGGATGAGATGGTTGGATGGCATCACTGACTCAATGGACAGGAATTTGAGCAAGCTCCGGGAGATGATGAAGAACACAGAAGCCTGGTATGCTGCAGCCCATGGGGTTGCAAAGAGTTGGACACAACTGAGTGACTGAACAACAAGTTGTTTAAGGCCCCAAATCTCAATCCACTCTGGACAGGCCACGTGGTGCTAATAACCTCAGTTTCCTCACTTTAACACATTATTGCCCAGGAAAACTTTGCAGAAACTTTACGCCTGTGGCCAGCAATTTGTTATGTAAGGGAATATTGACACACTCTGGTCAATGACATTCAGGTAATGAAAGACGTATTAATATGCCTCTGGTTGTAAGTTGCTAAAATTAGGAATAATGAGCCCTCCTCACCAGATTGCTCTAATGATTGTATAAGGACGGGGAACAACTCTCGGCCTGATGTCTAGAGCACGAGGGGGTGGAACAGTTGCAGCTGGATCACACTGTCAGATAGAATAAATCGCAATTATAAGCAGTTAGAATTAATAGTACCAATTTATGGGCATGTCAGTTTGGTCTTCTGCAACCCAGTGGGTGGATGTTACTGTCGCCCATTTTTCAGATGTGGAAACTGAGGCTTGGAGGAGAAGAGTGATTATGTGTGTTGGGCAGCAGCCCATTGGTGGAGCCCAGATTTCTGGGGGCTCAGGAGCTGGCTATTGCTGGGATGATGCTGATTTTCAGCCAGGTCACTGGGAGTGGGGTGCCCACCCGTGCAGAGACCCTGGTGGTGGCTTAGGCTTGGAGCGTGTGACTGGCTCCTGGGGCGTCTCCCACTCTTCTCCTTTCTATTTCGGCTCTTCTCATTATGAATTTCGTTTCGGCTCAGGCCCCTACCTTGACGTGCATACATGAGAAACAAACGGAGTTTCAAGGACCCCAAACACCAAGGTAGTTCCACAGCACCAAGGTGCCCGGCTCCTGGGATTAGTCATGCGCCTTTCTGATAAGAAAAGCGAAAATACGAAGTAGGCGCCCTGTGACTTCCTGAATCCAGCGCTCCACGTCCTGCCCGAAGGAACAAGCGACTCCCCGAAAGGAGCCCTGGGTGGAAGTCCCATGTTTCGAGGCCCTTGGAAGGGGAACTGGTCGGGGAGGTTTGGTTTCAGGACCTCACCTCCCGGCTGGTGGGGGGTCACGGAGGGTCCCTGGGGGAGGTCTGGCATCCCCGCCAAGCATTGCTGGGGCGGCCCGACCCCTGGTGACACCTGTGCCCGGCCACCCGCGGTGGTGTCTTCCTGGGCAGCTGCTGGCATGGCCGTGTGGCAGGGCTGCGCTCTTGCAACACGGGCTCCTGAGGTTTCTGTGGCCCCTCTGGTCAGAGGCGGCCCAGGTGCTGTGGGCAAGACATGTGCCAGAGACCGAATTAGACCCTCTTGGAAAAAACAGCAGCCCGCCTAATGTTTCACAGGGCTGGTCTCTGGGCCCACAGCCTGTAACTGACACCCATCCTGCATTCAGCGGCTCAGGAGGCAGGAGTCTGGACTCTTTGGTTAGACGTCCTGGGTCAGGGTCTTCCTCCTCTCATTACTGGGTGCTGGCAATTTCCCCAGCTATTCTCCTCAGGGGCCTCAGTTTTCTCATCTGCACGATGGGTCAGCGAATAAGGTCTAGGTCCCAGGGAGGTGCTGAGGATGGAGCAAATGAACCCACCTAGGGTCCTCTTCACAATGACATGCGAGGCACAGCCTGAATGCAGAGTCAGTGCCTGTTGAAGGAGGTGGGGGGGGGGACCCTAAAGCCCTGCTCTCTCCAGACAGAGGAACGTGATACAGCCATTTAGAAGATTATCTTTTGGTGGGGGAACAATCTGAAGTGTACAGAAGAGCTTTAGGTATAGCACAAAGAACACTTTACTACTTTCTCACCCAGATTCAGCTCTTGTCTGTAACGGCTTTGAGATCTGAGTCACTGGCGTACGATCCACTCGCCGCCACGTGTGCCATTCATGGCCTTGAGTATCCCAGGGTGTGCAACCGTTGCCACAGTCCATTTTAGAACAAGTTCATTGCTCCCTCCCCCGGGCAGCCCCACACTCCTTGGCTGCCACGCCTCACCTATGTATTTAGGGCTTCCCAGGTGGCGCTAGTGGTAAAGAATCTGCCTGCCAATGTGGGAGACATAAGAGACTCAGCTTTGATCCCTGGGTGAGGAAGATCCCCTGGAGAAGGGCATGGCAACCTGCTCCAGTATTCTTGCCTGGGAAATCCCATGGACAGAGGAGCCTGGTGGGCTACAGTCCATGGGGTCGCAAACAGTTGGACACAACTGAGGTGTCTGAGCACGCACACATATGTATTTTTTAACTGTTACTACTTGAATTCATCCTTTTGATCGGTGGCGTCCACAGGGTTTTGAGTCTCAGAGAGCCTTTTCAGTGTTAAAACCCCTTGCAGAGGCCATTCATTTATCCACTCAACACGTGGTTACTGAGCATCTACTGTGGACCAAGCCTGGTGTCTGCGATAGAACAAAACAGACACCACCAGAGGAGAGAGGAATCCATGCAGACCACAGTGTGGAAGATGCTGGAGAAGAATGGGGGAAGGGAAGCCAGAGAATGCAGCAGGGCCCTGGCCTGGCCGAGAGGCAGGGAGGGCAGCTGCTGTGGGCAAGGTGGAGCTGGGGGCATCCCCACGGAGGGAGTGGCAAGGGTGAAGCCTGCACAGGGAAGCGGCTCGGCTGGAGAGTCACCCGAGGCCTCCAGGACATCAGGGTGAGAGCAGACCACCCAGGGCTCTTTGGGGGCTTCACGTTAAATCTCCACACACTGGGAACCCCCACCAGTACCCAATGAGGTGCTGCATTCTGTTACATGCTTCAGCCAACAGAGTTGTCCTTAATTAATCACAGCAGCTTCCAGTCCATCTGACCAGGGGTCACATATGTGTGTGTGAGAAACAGCGGGATGGGGACCCCTTGTCGGTGTCCTCAGCTCCTCAGGAGCCCACAGCCTCCTGGGTGGACATCAGTTTTTAGACCTCCTTTATTTCAGCACTTTATAAACTCTATTCCATAGGTCACTGCACCTTGAAAAAAACCCAAACAAAACCCCCAAGAGTTTTCTATCCAAACAAGTTTTGAGAGTACCCCGGTTTTTTTCCAGGCATCTCACAACACACAGGTGCCTCTTAAAGGCTCTGAGAAGTCCTGCAGCAGGGAACTTGGTGCTTTCCAAACTCAGTAGTCCAGGGAACCCTTTTATTCCACCACTCTGGTGAAACTAGTGTTACATGGAAAATGCCCTGGGAAACAGGGCTCAGTTCTGCAGATGGACCAGCTGTGGTGTGGAGCCAGGAAGAGTTCAAGACCCCATCCGGAGCCTGCACAGAGGGGAGGGCAATGTGAAATGCAAGAATCATAGAGTATTTGAAAAAGGTTCACTCTTGTTGAGGCTTCCCTGGTGGCTCATATGGTAGGGAATCTGCCTGCAATGCAGGAGATCCGCCTTCGATCCCTGGGTCAGGGAGATTTCTCCTGGAGAAGGGAATGGCAACCCACTCGAATAGTCTTGCCTGGGAAATCCCATGGACAGAGAAACATGGCGGGCTACAGATCATGGGGTCTCAAAGTACTCTGGAGGAAGCAAAAGGCCCCCCTGACACCCGGGTCCTGGCCTGGCTCCCAGCCGGGCTGTGTTGCCTCCTGATGGGCATAAACCACCTGAGAGCACCCCAGCCTCACACAAGGTCCTGATAAAGTGAGGCAGGTCACCCCCGCACCAGCAAACCTTGTCTCTGCTTGGCTCAGACAAGGAGTTGCTGCTTCTCTATCCATTACAGCCCCCTCTCCTGTACACGAGTCTGACCCCATCAGAGGACCAGCCCCCTCTCCCACAGTGCCAGTCCAGGGTGAAGCCGCATCCTCAGACCTTCCCCAAACTGCCTGCCCAAAGCCCTCTCCCACAGCAGGCTCTTTCTGGCACCCTCCTAGCCTAGTGTTCCCATGCAGAGGGTGGCCACGCCCCACAGCTCCAAGCCGAGCAAGGTGAGGGCTGACACGCTCTTGGGGTAAAGAGGCGCTGGGGAGTAGCCCCCTTTAGCCTGTTCCAGATCTGAGAGGCCCCGGGTCCCTCCACCTGTGGAGTCCTTCTCCTCGCACCTTGACTCCCTCCTTGCCCTGCCTGTTCCACATCTAAGGACCCTTACGGCGGTGACAATGGACACCCCCTTGGTCACTTTGGAATAATTTCTCTGTCTTTAAATCAGCTGATTAACTTGTGTTAACTCGTTGTCAACAGTTATTCCCCTTTGTCGTGTGATCTGAAGCACCCGCAGGCCCTGGGAACAGGGGTGGGACCCGCCTAGGGGACCCACTGGGTGCCATTCCCTGTTCACCCGGTCCTCATCACAGAGATGGGGACCCGGAGGCTCAGATTGGTTGAGTGGCCACATGGCAAGTGAGGGCTCCCTCGGGACCCCTGGGCCCCTCGTGCGGAGGCCAGGATCTGGCGTTCTCTCTCCAGCCTCTGCAGGCCTGCCTTGGGCTACGGACTTCCGCATCACTGTCCCCTAGACACCGAGGCTCATCCCACCCCTGCGGCCGGGGCAGCTGCAGAAGCCACACACGACATGGAGGGGGGCCCTCGCTCCCCACCCCTCTCCCAGCTCCTCGTCGCACAGATGGGCTTCAACCAGACACCCCGCCACACCCTTCCCAACCAGTTTCTGTTCATCGAATCGGACCCATCGCGTGTTGAGTCGGGAGCAGCTGGGAGGGTTATAAAAATACGAAACCATTCAGACTCTGGACCTCACCTGGAGGGGTCCTCGGAGCCCTGCAGGTTTAGTTCTGGAGAATCACGCAGTAGAAGCTTCTTTGATGACAGGTTTTCCGTCTGTGGGTCCCCTTGGGGTGGGTTTGAGAGTGAAAGCTATGGAGTCCATAGTCATCGGGATGGTGGTGCGATCTGGAGGGAGCCGCTAGAATTAGAAACAAGGTCCACAGTGAGGCGGTGATTCTGCCAAAGGTGATGTGTTGGCCTGACATGGAAGGAATTGGGACAACACCATCCGGGGCAGGAGCTCAGGGCCTGAAGGCCCTTTAAAGACAGACTGACGGACCTCTGTGTGTTGGTAAGGACACTGGGTCCCCCGGAATCCTGCCCACCCAGGCCACCCGGAGAGGGAGTGGTGAAGTGAGACCCAACTCCTGGGGCAGGGCTGCCCGTCAGGGGCCGCACAGGCTCCCAACCCGTCTCACAGATTCCCACTCCCGCCTCCCCTCTACTTGCTCCCCTGGACTCCTCTCCTGCGGCCCTGCCTCCCCTCTAGAGATTCTGGCAGGAGTTCCCACTCCTTGGTGTTCCAGTGGTTAAGAATCCACCTGCCAATGCGGGGACATGAGTTCGATCCCTGGTCCGGAAAGATCCCACGTGCCGTGGAGCAACCAAACCGACGTGCCACAGCTACTGAGCACAGCTACTGTACTCGGGCACTATGGAAGCCCGAGTACCCTAGAGTCTGTGCTCCGAAGCCAGAGAAGCCACCGCCATGAGAAACCTGTGCACCACAGCTAGAGAAGGTCCTGCTCACCGCAACTAGAGAAAGTCCACCGTGGCAACAAAGACCCAGAAATAAAAAGCAACACAAAGCAAGATTCTGTCAGGAGCCAGAAAGCAAACACTTAAAGGTGGAAGCTCAGGATTCCCAGACACTGATCCACCCTGGGGCCTGTTAACAGTGCCCCAACTGCCTCCCTGGATTTGGGAATCTGAAAAACAGCAGCCAGCAGGCTGGCTTTCCCCTGGGGGAGGCGGGGAGGGCAGCCTGGGAGAGGGGACAGAAGCAGCAGCAGGAGCAGGGCTCGGTTTTCTGAGTCCTTCTGGGCCTCTCGGCCCTTGCAAGGGTGGTGTGCAGGCACATGGGGCATTGCAGCCTCTGGTCTGCCTGCGAGCCTGGGGACTGGTGGCCTGAGAGGGCCGACAGGCTGTTTAACTCCCTGGGCCAGAGGCAGTGAGCCCGGAGCTCAGCCGGAGCTGGAGCTGGCCTCGCCTTGAACGCGGCCGTGAGGGAGAGGAGGTCAGCCTCCATCACGTGGTGACCACATGTGTCTCAGACGGCAGGACATAAGGCAGAAGCCAGCGGGTATTTAGGGGCGCGGTTTTCCCAGCTGTCCTGTGAGAACACCCTCCCTGCCCCCTCTGCCTACTCTGGACAAACACCTAGTGGTGCTTTGGACATCGCGTTGGATGCTTTGCTTCTTGGAGTGTAGGGCAGGATTCTCCTGCTCCTAAGAATCCACGCGGCCCTTTGCGGGCTGAGCACTGCACTCCCTGGGCTGGCTGGGTCCAGGACATTATGGAGATGAGAAAACCCGAAACATCGGGGTTGGGGGGGTTGGTATCATGAGGAAGGGAAACCAGCCTCTCCGTTCCCTCTCCTCACCCCACCACTGGTTTGGTTTGAACACATTTTTCCCCTTATTTATAAAAATAATACAGCAACCGCATTATATAAAATTTGAAAAAGGAAAACAGAACTGTTTTCCGCCCCACCCCAGCACGCCCACCGCTAACCTCTCAGCCCCCGGTCTCATTCTGGTGCAAGTATGTATTTTGAACTGTGATTTTTTTTTAAAGCGTATTATATCATGCACACTGTCCTCGTTGCTACAATCTTCACAACTGTCTGGGGAGTTTGGGGAGCACCTACCAGGCTGGTGTGTCACGCTCTGAAACTGCCCCTGTGTAGGTGACCGGGCAGGTAGTTTGGAAGCTTGTGATCCTTAGGGAGGATACCGCAAATGCCCGTGGGTGTGTGGTTTTGCTAATTGTTCTCTTGGATGATGTCCAGGAGTGGCGTTACTGGGGGGCCGATGTGATCCAGTCCCCGGTCACTTCCCCAAGTCGCCCCCTCACCGCCCCCACCCCTGTGGCCGCACGAGGCTCCTTGCTGTCCTCAAACGTGTTATTCGTGGTGCTGCCTCAGGACCTCTGCACGGCTGCTCCCTGGACATTTCTCCAAGTCCTTCATGTGGCTTTTCCTTTCCTTTGTCCTGGAGTCTGCTCAGATGTCACCTTCTGAGAGAGGCTCACTTTCCCTGGCATGTCTGGCTTTATTTTCCTGGGGGCACCTGTCACCGTGTGACATGACCTTGGCTGGTGCCCTCCCGCTGATGGCATGCGTCATGAGGGTGGTGTCTGGGGCATCACTCTGTCTCCATCCTGGGGGGCTGGGTGGTGTGTCCCCAGGAGCACACCCGCATTTGGAGGGCTCACCTGTGCCAAGTGCTTTCTGATCATGGGTGTCCAGTTTAATTCTCCCCACGACTCTGGGGAGGGAGTCCCCCAGCCCCACTTTTCAGCTGAGGACACAGGGGCTCAGAGGGGGGGATGTTTACAAGGTAGGTGGTGGAGGTGGGTGTGGCCCTGGGGCTGCCTGGGTCAGGAGGTGGCCCTTCTCCATTAGCTGAGGTGCACAGACTCGGCCGTCCTGCCATGCCTGGGATGACTCTGCCTGGCTTGCCTGCATCTCCAGCCTGTGCACTGGTCCTCTGCAATCAGAGAACTGCTTATTCCCAGGCTTATCATCAAAACAGGTCTCAGTAGGGCCTGCGGAGGCTTCCCTGGTGGTTCAGTGATAAAGAACCCGCCTGCCAATGCAGGAGTTGTGGGTTCGATCCCTGGGTGGGGAAGATCTGGAGAAGGAAATGGCAACCCACTCCAGTATTCTTGCCTGGAGAGTTCTGTGGACAGAGGAGTCTGGCGGACTATACAGTCCATGGAGTTGCAAAGAGTCAGACATGACTCAGCGACTAAACCACCACCACCACCACACCAGGGCCTGGGGATCTGCATTTTGATAAACTCAACAGGTGATGCCCAAGCAGGCAGCCAATGGTACTTGGAGAAACCACAGCCTTGGAAGAAGCAAGCCTCCCCTTGCTCATCTTCCCCAAACTCTGACCACACGGGGAAAGACATCTGATGGTGGTGGGCCGGCACCTGTGAGCACCGAGGCACATCCCCCACAACCGATACGAGGAAATCCTACTTTCACTGGTGCTCATTAAAGGAGACAAGACCCTAGGGACTCTTAGATCTGGAAGGACACTTAGAAATCAGGCAATGCCCCGAGGTTTTTTCCTTTTGAATTTTGATTTTTTAGAAAATTGGCTTTATTTTTCGAGCGGGTTCAGAGCAAGATTGAGTGGAAAGTACAGAGGGTTCCCACATACCCCTGCCTTACCACGGCCCCCACGGTGACCCCCAGCCATCCCCATGTCCTACTGGAGTGTGCATTCTGTACACTTGATGAACCTACACTGACACACGGTTGGCATCCAAATCCTATGGTCTAAGTTTGGGTTCAATCTTGATCTCGTATATTCCATGGGCTTGGTCAAACACAGAGTGACATGTATCCACTGTCAGAGCATCACATACAGTTTTACTGCCCTAAAAATCCTCTCTGCTCCCCCGCCCCCCTTCTCATCATCCCCTCCCCAGTACTCTGCTTTTTAAGCTGGAAAATCCAGTGGCTGGCAGATGTATCAAGACCCAGGACACACATGGCAGACTGTGTTTCAATAGACTATTTGGGGGAGGGGATAAAGGAATATAACTGGTCATTCAAAATGATTCATGGGGACTTCCTGGTGGTCCAGTAGCTAAGACTGCTCCCATTGCAGGGGGCCTGGGTTCCATTCCTGGTCAGAGAACTAGATCCCGTGTGCTGCAACTGAAGTTTGCATAGTGACTAAAGAGCTCGCGTGATGCAACAAAGATCCAAGAACCTCAGTGCCGCCACTAAGACTCGCACAGCCAAATAAAAAACATTTAAAAGTGATTCATTAAAATGAAAAACAATGTTTTGTGACGTTATTGCAAAACGCACAGTAATTTTAAAGATCAGACCAAATGCTTATAAGATATCTGGGCCTTTTAAAGTGAATAAGCTGGTAGAGATTTAACAGGTTCTTCAGGGAAGCATAAAGGGCCTTTGTCAAAGTCCATGGTGTAACCCTTAAGCTCCTGGTGTGATATCTCTAAGCACGGGGCTGGGGAGAGACACACACAGTTGGCACTCACAGGCGGGGTGGGAGCTGCTGGTGGGAGCGGCTCCCTAAAGACCTTGAGGGTCAGAACCCTGATTTCTCTGTGGAATACTAAAATCTTAGGTCTAGAGAGGCTGGAGAGATGGGAAAATTGTTTACACATCCCTCGGGGAATTAGTAATGAAGCCACCAATAGAACCCAGCTCCCAACCTGCAGGCAGGTGAGTTCTTTGTCCACACACAGAGTCCCAGGATCTAAGTAGCGAATAAAGATGTTGTGAATAAAATGACATCAGGGGCTCTACAACTACACAGCATGTACAAGAAACAAAGAGCTCTAGATTCAAGCGTGAGACCCATGAATTCCCTCCTCTGCGGACTCATTTATTCACGAGCTAATAGAGACAGTATTTGCTGAACACAGACTCCTTGCCGTTTACTCCAGGCACCGCAGGAGTGAGTGAGGCATTTGCGGATGCTCCTGGGGGGGTTATATGTGTTTGGGGTGGGGCTCTGGTGTGCTCACGGCCTTGAGGAGGGACTCAAGGAGGGTGTGATGGAAAGTAAGACGTGGCTAGAGCCTGCTGGACTTTCCCAGGCTCCGATTACGTGGCTCGGCCGCTGCCTGGTGACTTTTGGCACCTCTGGTCTGCTCATAACTGCACACCTGGCCCAGGACGGGCACGGCACAGGTGCACTGGGGATGTTCATGCCACAGTCAGGGGCTGGGTACCCAGAGGGCTCCCCCATCCAGGATTCTGGTCTTCCTGGTCTCACCGGTACCACCGAGTTCCAAGGTGGTCGACCAAGGGGAAGTCTGGTCATTTACCAAGAACCTCATGGGTCTGTGGAGGGATTGAACTGGAGGCAATCTTATGACTAAAGGTTGAGTTTTCAATCTGACCAACCTAGGTTCAAATCCCATCTCTACCCCACTCACACTGGGAAGTCCTTTCCCCTCTTCGAGCCTCGGTTTCCCCATCTGTGCAATGGGGATAAAATGGCTCACCTCCCAGGGTTTGCTGTGAGGGTTAGAAATCATATGTTGATGGAATAATGGTGTCTGGGACAGAGAAGGGCACATAATAAATATTCAAAACACAATTAGGGCAGATGTCTAGCAGATATCTCAGTAGGTGGAAGGAAACGGGACTCTGGGGTCTATCCAGCATTTGACTTTGCAGATGGAGAAACTGGGAACAGAAAGGGGAAGAAGTGATTGGCCTCCAGTCATCTGGCGAGTTAGAATCAACACTGAAACTCAGCCTGGGGGTGCTGTGTTGCGGGGTCAGTGGCTGTGGAGGCTGCAGGAAACGGGTGGGCGAGGGAAATGCGGCTGGGAGTCAGCTGAACTCTTGGCTCAGGACGGGCTACTTTGCCTTTTGAGCCAAAGCAACAGTTCTTCAGCTTGATGAGAGAACAGTCATGAAAGTGCTTTGCAAACTGTGAAGTGCTGAGAACTCTTACCAATAACCAGACATGTTTATTGATGCTTCCTATGTGCCAGGGAGTGTGTCAAATGCTCTGTGCATAATAAGTTCTGCCAAAAGCCCCGGGAGGGAGCTACTGTTATCCCTGTTTCGTAGACAGGACCAGAGAGGTGAAGTCACTTGCTGAAAGTCACACAGCTGACAACAAGCCGAACTTGTATCCAACTGACTCCAAACTCCTATCTTTGACTACTGCACACAGCTGCATCTTTACGGTGTCCTGGCTCCTGGAATGGGATAAAGGACAGCAAAGGTTTATGGCTGGAGAAGGTGGCTGGTGCCTGTGCTTGCTGAAGCAGCTGTATCGTTCTGGTTGGCTCCCCACCCCATCTCCACCGCCCCGGCCACACCCGCATCTTCCAGAAGCCTAGGCAGTATCTTCCTGACCAGCGTGCCCCACCAGGGGATTCGCTCCGTGTCGAGAGAGCAGGCGGAACTGTCTCCTCTTCAAGTGAGAAACAGAAGTCAAGGGCCTGGCCACCTCTCGCTTGAAACCCCAGGAGTCAAGACCAAAGTACTATCCTGGCCCTTGAACTCCGTCTGGCCTCACCTCCCCTGGTCCCGCCCCACTCGCGCCTTCTCACTTCCGGGGTCAGGGGGCCCGAATCCCGGGGGAGGCCAGCAGAGCAGGCTTGGATCCTCCCTGGAAACATCTGCATGGGGCTGAGGACCTTTCACGGGAAACTTGTATCCACCCACCGTCAGGTCCACAGCTGAGCCGAGAGCGGGCAGCGGCCCCAGGCCGGGTTGGGTAGACGCGAGGGGGAGCATGGTCGGAGGTGCTCAGGCCCCAGCCTCGTCGGCTCCAGGGTTTCCATTAGAGCTATGCAGGGGTCACTCTGGTTGGAAAGGAAGTGGGGTGGGGCTCGAAGTTGCACTGAAATAGCACTTTGTAAGACTCGAGGAAATGTGAATTGTTCAAAACAAAGCACACACGAAGGGCGGACTGAGCTGGGGTGGAGGCGGGTTGCATTCAGCCCTTGGCACCCCCGCCCCCACCTGAACTTCTCTGAGGCCAGCATTATCTGGAATGGAGGGAGGGAGCTCTCGGTCTCTGCAGGTGTACCAGTCTGGCAAGGGGACCTGGGGACTTTGCCAGATGTTCTCTGTGACCGCTGTGTGGGCTGTCCGCTGTGTGGGGGTTCCTGAAGAAGGGGGCCAGTTTGGGTTGAAAGCCAAATGTAGCCCACTCCACAGGCTGGGGAAGATAGGGCTTCCCTGACTCGGGCAAAAGCACCATGCACACCAGCACAGCTTCAGCTTCCTGGTCTTGTATCAGGAACAGGCATGGAAGTTGCATGGAAGTTGACAGAATTCCAGAATAAGGATATGTATGATGTCACATAACAGGAAGTTACAGGGAGGCTTCAGGCTTGGCTGGTCCATGGCCCAGAGGTGTCCTCAAGGAGCTAGGTCCTTCCTGTCACCCTGTCTTGCCCACCATGACGTTGGCTTTGTCCTCATGCTGGTTACAAGATGGCGGCCGTGGTTCCAGGCATCACGGAAGAAGAGAGACCATCTCTCCCATGGTGCTCTCCTGGAAGTCAGGAGATTCTCCCAGAAGGCCCCTGGCTGTCACTGTCTTCCAGTTCATTGGCCAGAACTGGTCACATGTCCCTTCCTGAGCCAATCACTCTGGAGGGGTGGGACTGATGATTGGATTAGACTAAAGATGGAGAGTGGGGGGAGGAAGGCTGAGTATGTCAGCCTCGATGTCTACTACAGCCTAAAAGCCCATGATTGCAGGATCCTGGTGGAGCTCTTCCCCCTGGAAATCCAGGTCTCCCTTTTCGTCTGTGTTAAAAGGGACAGAGCAAACTCCCCCAACACAGCAGACTCAGAGCAGCTGCATTTCAAACTCTCAGAACCCACCCTGTTTCCTGCTACTGACTGACATTTAACACAGTCCTTGGCTGGCATCTGATGCACTGAGCTACACCCAGTGATTTGACAGTGCTGCGCAGTTCCCCACGGCCCCACTGGTGCTCTGGCTTCGGTTCTGCCAATGTCCTTACACCAGGAAAGCACCTCACCACTGCATCCTCTCCCTGTCCCATCTCCTTCTTTTAGTCCTTGCCCCAGAAGCCCAGATTTTGTATCTTTGTTCCTAGGAGCCTCCGGTCTCTGAAGGTTTCCTTTCAACCTTAAATGGTACCCCAGCCCATCCACCTGGGCCTTGAACAATATTCAGTGGAACTCTTTGTTTCCTTTAACCGTCTTTTCTTTCTCCACCCCACAACTTGGTGTTATGAAGACTTTTCAGACATGCAGAGGAGTTGAGAGTGGTGGACACCAGTGTTTCCCCACCACTCACATTCAACAGCTGTTACCCTTGTGCCATATTTGCTTCAGAGGTCTGTGTTTATGTATCTGTGGATCTGTTTGAAAGAAAACTTGAAGGTGTGTTCATACCGCACACAAATACGTTAGACTTCCCCCTCCGGAATCCCAATGCTAGCATCACACCAAAGAAACATTCTTTATGCAAATCAAACCTACAATGAGGTGCCACTTCATATGGGCCAGAATGGCCACCATCAAAAAAGTCTGCAAATAATGAATGGCAAAGACAATATGGAGAAAGAGGACCCCTCTTACTTTGTTGATAGGAATGTCAGTTGGTGCAGTATGGAGGTTCCTTAAAAAACTGAAAACAGAGCTAGCATATGTTCCTGCAATCCCATTCCTGGGCATATATTCAGAGAAAACTATAATTCAAAAAGATATATGCACACACAATGTTCACTGCAGCACTATTTAAAGTAGCCAGGACATGGAAGCAACCTAAGTGTCCATAGACAGATGAATGGATAAAGAGGATGTGGTGTACACACACAATGAAATATTACTCAGCCGTAAAAGAGAACGAAATAACGCCACTTGCAGCAAATGGATGGGCCTAGAGATTGTCACACTAAGTGAAGTCAGACGGAGAAAGACAAATATGACATTGCTTATATGTAGAACATGAAAATGACACAAACGAACTTATTTGCCAAGCAGAAATAGACTCAGGCACAGAAAATGAACCTAAGGGAAACGGCGGGGGGGGGGGGGGTGGATAAACTAGGAATTTGGGATTAGCATATTACTACAGTATATATAAAACATATAACCAACAAGGACCTAGTGTACAGAGCAAGGAACTACACTATCTTGTAATAACGTATAATGGGAAAGGATCCTAAAAAGAATGTGTGTGTGTGTGTGTGTGTGTATGGACTGCAGCCCACCAGGCTCCTCTGCCTGTGGGGATTCTCTAGGCAAGAACACTGGTGTGGGTTGCCATGCCCTCCTTCAGAAGGAGATCCCAACCCAGGGGTTGAACCCAGGTATCCTGCATTGCAGGTGGATTCTTTACAATCTGAGCCACCAGGGAAGCCCATCACATGTATACACATATATGTTCCTATATAATACACACACATATATACCTATAGGTACATATGTATATATATGAGCTTCACCGGTGGCTCAGACGGTAAAGAATCCACCTGCAATGCAGGTGACATGGGTTTGATCCCCTGGAGAAGGAAATGGCAACCCACTCCAGAATATTTGCTGAGAGAATCCCATGGACAGAGGAACCTGGCAGTCTACAGTCCATCGGGTTTCAAAGAATCAGACACGACTGAAGTGACTGGGCACACACACACACACATATATACATTATATATATAATATATAATGAATATATTTTTGAATCATTTTGGTGTACATCTGAAACTAACACAACATTGTAAATCAACTATATTTCAATAAAAATTTAAAAAGACAATATCATCTTTAATATCCAGCCCCTATTAAAATTTCTCAGTGACACATCCGTCACTGGGATTAATCTGAATCTGAAAAGAAGTGAATTTCTTCCAGCCTGGGAGGAGTTAACAAAGTTGCTCTAAAGTGACCAAAAATACAGGGAAAAACACACACAATTTTCCCAGAAGTGTTCCTTATCCTTTTCTCTACCCCCACGTCCATCTCTCAAAGTGTTTTGTTTTTTTTTTTCAGGTCAGACATAGGGCAGAAACCAGATGGCATTTTAATCTGCATCTCAAGGGCCGTGTCCTGGGAAGGCTCTGGGGTCTTGGCACGAGCTGCGGTCTCTCTGGCGTCCAGCAGCTCGCTTGGAAGTGGGTTCCGTTTCTCCTGAGCGTTTGCTGGGTCAGGTTCTCTTGACTCTGAATCATCCCGCCATGGCTGGCTGCCTGCTGCTTTGCTGGTCCTCAAGCTCTGGGGCAACAAACAGTTCCCCCAAGCAGCTTTCTCAGTACTCTCTGTTGACTGACCCTTTGGGGGAAGTGACCGCAGTGACTGTGGCCACAAAACGGTGGGGGATGGCCCTCAGTCAGACAAACAGCAGATGTTTGTGTTTTCTAAACAAATGCGTGAGACAGTCACGATTCTCTTTTCTAGATGCAGAGAAGAGAACAATATTTTTTTTTTTTCCCACTTCTCAGATGGTCAGTGTGGTGCTAGATAATTGTTACTATCGAGACAGCTGATACGTATTGAGCAGTGACTGTGTATGGGACGCTATGGCAGACTGGACAATGGCCTCCGAAGACCATGTCCTAATTCCTAATCCTGGGAACCTCCGAATGTTCCCTCATATGGTCCAAACAGGACTTTACAGATGAGGCCAAGCTAAGCATCTTGAGATGAGGGGATTATGCTGGAAGAGCTGGGCCGGCCCTAATGTGATCACGAGTGTCCTAAGACAGAGGCAGCAGAAGATTTCACACAGAGAAGAGTATAAGCCATGTGGTCAAAGATTGAGTAACAGGGCCACAAGCCAAGAAAAGGCAGCAGCCA
This sequence comes from Bos grunniens, assembly GCF_055505025.1. NCBI lineage: Eukaryota > Metazoa > Chordata > Mammalia > Artiodactyla > Bovidae > Bos > Bos grunniens. The sequence goes on from NC_141182.1 coordinate 12,045,705, forward strand.
CGGGACGCTGGAAAGGGTGAGGAAATGGGTTCTCCCTGGAGCCGCCAGAGGAAGCACGGCTGTGATGACCCTGAATTTTTGCCTTGACACGGATTCCTGGCTCCTGGTTTCCAGACTGGGAGGGAATACACTTCTGCTAGTGTAAGGCAGCGGGTTGGAGGTAACTTGTGAGAGCAGCCCCTAGGAAAGTACCACACACAGGTTCAGGGAATGACATCGCATTTTACAGATAAGGAGCCAGCCCAGCAGTGATGTTGACCTGCAACGGAAGCGCTGGCTATGACCAGGGGTATGGTCAGTTTGTCTGTGGCCTGTCCATCCAGCTCCCACTGGAGGTTGGGGCCAAGCACTCTGAACTCAGAGGGCTGTGCGAGCGGGGCCATCTCCCTCTTGCTTTGTAGACTGGTCTCCGCACACCGGTGACTTTTCTAGATGTCTCTCTGAGCTGATCCAGTCATCTCTGCTGCACGTGTTGGACGTTCAGGTTTGAGATAGTTCAACCGACTTACTGTATTTCTCTCTCTATCCATCCACTACTCCATCTGTCCAACCATTCATCTATCCATCTGTCAGTGCACTAGTCTGTCAATCCATCCTCCACCTTCCTCCTCTCTTCTAACCATCCATCTATGCATCCAACCCACCTCCATTCAACCATCCATCTTCTCACCCAATGACAAATATTTGTTGAGCTAAAGTGTGTGATATTTAAGAATGGGATACTTAAGAATGCCATAGTAAGCCAGACAAAGCAAAATTCAAAAAGATACATGCACCTCTATGTTCATAGCTGGGCTATTCACGACAGCCAAGACACGGAAAGAACCTAGATGTCCACCAACAGAGGAATGGATAAAGAAGATGTGGTACATATATACAGTGGAATATTACTCAGCCATAAAAACAGTGAAATAATGCCATTTGTAGCAACTTGGGTGGACCTAGAGATTATTACATGAAGTCAGACAAAGACAAATGTCACATGATATCACACATATGTAAAATCTAAATAGAACACAAATGAACTTGTCTACAAAACAGAAACAGACTCACAGGCATAGAGAAGGACTTGTGGTTGCCAAGTGGGAGGCAGGGGGAGGGATGGAGTTTAGCAGAGGCAAACTATTACATACAGAATGGATAAACAACAAGGTCCCACCATAGAGCACAGGGAACTGTATTCAATATCTTGCGATTACCCATAATAGAAAAGAATATGAAGAAGAACGTATATATGTATATATGAGTCACTTTGCTATACAGAAGAAATTAACACAACATTGTAAATCAACTAGACATCAATAAAATAAATGAAAAAGAATGGGATATTAAGGATTGTTGTTCCGTCATTCAGTCGTGTCCAGCTCTTTGCAACTCCATGGACTGAAGCATGCCAGGCTTCCATGAGTTTGCTCAAATTCATGTCCATTGAGTTGGTGATGCCATCCAACCATCTCATCCTCTGTTGACCCCTTCTCCTCCTGCTTTCAATCTTTCCCAGAATCAGGGTCTCTTCCAAAAAAAAATATTAAGGATAGGTTTATCAAGTATAAGAGTGGGGGACCATGGCATAGCTGCGATGGTGAAGAGCAGGTGAAACCTAGGCTGGGAGGTCAGAGTCTGTGAGGGGTAGGTTAGGGGGTGGTCATCACAGGCCAACATACAGCCAGCAAAGGGGCAGGGAAGAGGGTCCTGACAGTCAGAGCAAAGGTGGAAGGAGGCTGGGAAGACGGGAGCCCCAACATCTGTGCAGGCGGCTCTGGGCAGTGTAGGAGGCCCTGATAGCAGGTGTAGGATTCTAGGTCATCAGAGAACAGTTGTGCTTTGGGGATCAGGAAGAAGAAATCACAGACCCAGACAAGGGGATGAGAGGTAAAGAGCGAGAGAGAGATGCAGGTCACCATTAACTGGAGCATGAGATGGGCAGAAAAGGCTCAAGAACAAGGGAGACGGAAGCTCAGCTGCCCAAGGTCAACCTGACGGACAGCCCAGGTGCTGCTGCTGAGACCCTGGAGGCCCGGGTGAGGCCGGCCCTGCAAAGGGGTCCAGTGGGGCCAACTGTGGGCTGACAGGGGCAAAGGGGCTGGGGCCCTGGCGTGGAGGACCTGGGGCTGGGCGAGGCTGTGTAGAACAGTGGGTAGGGACCAAATTCTTACCACGCCTCCTGGGCTGGTGGGTTGACGGCACACACACTTAGTGAGACCTGACTGTGTGCCGGTCATTGGCGACACACAGCAGACACACGGCAGACACACAGCTCCCCACCTCCGGGAGCCTGCAGTCCAGTGGGGCAGGCGGAGAAGTAGAAAATCACGCCAAGAGCTGAGAGCCGGGCGCTGCGGGACATCAGTGAGCTTTATCTGACCCAGCGGATGGGGTGGGGGCGGGGTGAGCTGTCTCCGCAGGGGACATAACACATGCAAACTGGGGACACTGGGAGCGTGGTGTGTGCAGAGGTCTCCCTGGTAACTGCTGGGGCCCCAGCCCAGATTTCCTGATTCTGCTATGAGGGGAGGGGCCTGGGCCTCCACGTTTCAAACAGTTGCCGCAGATGATGCCAATATGCAGTTGGACTTCAGGGGGCTGGACACTGACAGTCTTCCTCGAAGAGGTGACGTCACATCACATGGGTGTCTGCCTTCTCTTCTACCAAAACCAGAGGCATCACACCTCTGGGTTACAGAGGTCCAGAAGCTAAAGACACCGTATCTTTGCTCCTGACGCATGGCATGCAGCCGGGTGTTGGCGGGGTAGCCAGTACTGGTTTCAAGGCTGGGTGCTCGGCCCTCCCCTGGGGAGTCACCCCTGAAGCAAGCACCCCATCTCACACTTTTTACCCTCTCCAGGAGGCAGGCAGGTGCTTTGAGAGTTGCAAGGGTTCAAAACACCATGTGGTGCAAATGGATGAGTGAACAGCAGCAAGAAGTGACGGTGGGCGGGGCCTGAGGCTGCGTTTTTCCCCAACCCCTGGGGACCCCACAGCGCCAGTTGCAGACCACACTTTGAGCAGCATCAAAGGTGTACTTGATGGGGAATTATGTGGGAAGTTCTGAGTGGGTCTTAAAAAAAAAAAGATGGTTCCTGAGGTTGACTGCTCCCATGATGCATGAAAGCTTGAAAGCAGATACGTCAGAGGGGAAAGAAGACACTGGGGTGACAGGCAGGTGGTTCCAGGGACCTCATGATGACTCCAGATTCATCATAGCCTTAATCTCACCCTGGTGCAGGGTCTGTTATGCTGCCACTGCCAATATCAGCTATACAAACATGTATAGAGTGAAGTAAATCAAAAAGAGAAAAATATCATACATTAACACATGTATATATGGAATCTAGAAAGATGGCGCCGATGAACCTATTTGCAGGGGAGCAGTGGAGATGCAGACATGAGAACAGACCTATGGGCCTGGGGAGGAGTTGGGGAAGGAGAGAGTGGGGCCAATGGAGAATGGAGAGAGCAGCATGGAAACATACACATTACCGTATGTAAAACAGACAGCCAGTGGGAATTCACTGTATGACTCAGGGAACTCAAACCCGGGTCCTGGGACAACCTACAGGGCTGGGATGAAAGTTCAAGTGCGAAGGGACCTACCTACACCTGTGGCTGATTCATGTTAATGTACGGTAGAAACTGACACCATATATAAAGCAATTATCCTTCAATTAAAAATAAATTAATTAAAAAAATAAAAATCCAAGTTGAATTAGATTATAGAGCCAGTCTGTACCTGTGCATGAATACAAATAAATAAGCATACCTCCCTTCAGATCAGTTCAGTCACTCAGTCGTATCTGAATCTTTGTGACCCCATGGAATGCAGCACGCCAGGCTTCCCGGTCCATCAGCAACTCCTGGCACCTACTCAAACTCGTGCCCATCGCGTCAGTGATGCCATCCAACCATCTCAATGTCTGTCGTCCTCTTCTCCTCCCACCTTCAATCTTTCCCAGCATCAGGGTCTTTTCCAATGAGTCAGTTCTTCGCATCAGGTGGCCAAAGTACTAGAGTTTCAGCTCCAGCATCAGTCCTTCCAATGAATACTCAGGACTGATTTCCTTTAGGATGGACTGGTTGGATCTCCTTGCAGTCCAAGGGACTCTCAAGAGTCTTCTCCAACACCACAGTTCAAAAGCATCAATCCTCCGGTGCTTGGCTTTCTTTATAGTCCAACTCTCACATTCATACATGACTACTGGAAAAACCATAGCTTTGACTAGATGGACCTTTGTTGGCAAAGAAATGTCTCTGTTTTTTTAATGTCTAGGTTGGCCATAACTTTTCTTCCAAGGAGCAAGCGTCTTTTAATTTCATGGCTGCAGTCACCATCTGCAGTGATTTTGGGGCCCCCCAAAATAAAGTCTCTCATTGTTTCCATTGTTTCCTCATCTATTTGCCATGAAGTGATGGGATTGGATGGCATGATCTTCGTTTTCTGAATGTTGAGTTTTAAGCCAACTTTTTCACTCTTCTCTTTCACTTTCATCAAGAGGCTCTTCAGTTCTTCTTCACTTTCTGCCATAAGGGTGGTGTCATCTGCGTCTCTGAGATTATTGATATTTCTCCCCGCAATCTTGATTCCAGCTTATGCTTCATCCAGCCCAGCATTTCTCATGATGTACTCTGCATATAAGTTAAATAAGCAGGGTGACAATATACAGCTTTGATGTACTTCTTTCCCAATTTGGAGCCAGTCTGTTGTTCTATGTCCAGTTCTAACTGTTGCTTCTTGACCTGCATACAGATTTCTTAAGAGGCAGGTCAGGTGGTCTGGTATTCCCATCTCGTTAAGAATCTTCCACAGTTTGTTGTGATCCACACAAATTCAGACTTAAGTTGAAGAAAGTAGGGAAAACCACCAGACCATTCAGGTATGACCTAAATCAAATCTCTTACAATTATACAGTGGAAGTGAGAAATAGATTCAAGGGACTAGATCTGATAGACAGAGAGCCTGAAGAACTATGGACGGAGGTTCATGACGTTGTACAGGAGACAGGGATCAAGACCATCCCCAAGAAAAAGAAATGCAAAAAGGCAAAATGGTCATCTGAGAAGGCCTTACAAATAACTGAGGAAAGAAGAGAAGCTAAAGGCAAAAGAGAAAAGGAAAGATATATCCATTTGAATGCAGACTTCCAAAGAATAAAAGGAGAGATAAGAAAGCCTTCCTCAGTGATCAATACAAGGAAATAGAGGAAAACAATAGAATGGGAAAGACTAGGGATCTCTTCAAGAAAATCAGAGATACCAAAGGAATATTTCATGCAAAGATGGGCTCGATAAAGGACAGAAATGGTATGGACCTAACAGAAGCAGAAGATATTAAGAAAAGGTGGCAAGAATACACAGAAGAACTGTACAAAAAAGATCTTCACGACCCAGATAATCACGATGGTGTGATCACTGACCTAGAGCCAGACATCCTGGAATGTGAAGTCAAGTGGGCCTTAGAAAGCATCACTACGAACAAAGCTAGTGGAGGTGATGGAACTCCAGTTGAGCTATTTCAAATCCTGAGAGATGATGCTGTGAAAGTGCTGCACTCAATATGCCAGCAAATTTGGAAAACTCAGCAGTGGCCACAGGACTGGAAAAGGTCAGTTTTCATTCTAATCCCAAAGAAAGGCAATGCCAAAGAATGCTCAAACTACGACACAGTTGCACTCATCTCACATTCTAGCAAAGTAATGCTCAAAATTCACCAAGCCAGGCTTCAATAGTACATGAACTGTGAACTTCCAGATGTTCAAGCTGGATTTAGAAAAGGCAGAGGAACCAGAGATCAAATTGCCAACATCTGCTGCGTCATCGAAAAAGCAAAAGAGTTGCAGAAAAACATCTACTTTTGCTCTATTGACTATACCAAAGCCTTGACTGTATGGATCACAACAAACTGTGGAAGATTCTTAAGGAGATGCCTCCCTTACAGAAACAAAAAAGAAAAAAGAATAAGATTCAGAAACAACATCTTTAAAAGCTATGTCTGAATTCCAATTACATATTCAACAGCAATCCATTGGGAGTTGATGTTTGCAATATGATGTAGATGGAATCAGAATAAAGTTTCAAGACAGTTTTTGCAGAATGAATGAGCGAGGTTTAATGGAGTTTTACAACAGGAAAGAGATACCAGAAAGCATTTGGTGTTAAGTGTATCATAATGGTTACTTAGGAGGGAGGGGAGAGAGAGAGAGGACTAAAGATAACAATATGAGAAAAGATGTCACACTTCACACGTCTGGGAGAGGGGAAGGCCCGTAATTAGTTTTGCTCTTTTAAGAAATTACCTAAAATATGAAACTTTCTGCGTCCAAAGTCGGCTTTCTCTGGCTAGATCACTTCATTGCTTCTGGTTTTTCATTTACCTTTGTGGTTGGAATCTGGTCCCCTGATGTGCTGAAAATAGCCCTGAGAACTGACTCTCTTCCTGGGAGGGTCACCCGGTTTCCACTTGTTCTGAAAGATGTCAGGGGCTGTTTCCCGTGAATTTACGCTGTGACTCCCTGGCTGGAGGGGGGTCCTGGCATCCTGAGTCTTTCTGAGGGTCACTTGGGGTCTTTTGCCCCATTTGTTGAGAGATTGGGTCTGAGTTACTCTGATTCCTTTTGGCTCCAGCAGCTGTGTTCTTTCTCTTCTTGGGCTCACTGGTCACTATCACAATCTGTGAATCTAGAAATCAGATGTCAAAAAATTCCAGGCCTCAGAAAGTGGCCGCGAGAACCAGAATGAGGACAGAAAGCGTCAGGTCCACATATGTGACCCAAAGACCAGGTTTTCCAGTCCTGGCTCTGGTCAAGATGAGGGACCTCCAGGCTTGCTCAGAGCCTATTAACCGTGGTTTATGCACAGTTCTAACGTTCTTGCTTTAAGAGTGGTCAGGCCACGTCAGCTTGTTGGGCTGCCCGACCAGGGCTGGCTGAGAGCTTCTGAGGAAAAGACAGTCACATGTGTAGCGTAAGGGAGTTAGAGAAGGCGAGGTTCAGAAAAAGAGTGAGACTGGCACTTTACAGGAACAGATCACCTTTAATGAGGCGAGAAGGGGCAGCAGTCAGATTAGTGAGCTGCTGCACTAACCCAAGAAAAGAGTAAGTATATATAGGCATATATGTGGAAAGCTACTGTCTTAAGGGGGCCTGTTCTTCCCCAAGGCTGTTCGGAGTAGTTATCTCTTAAACGGCTGGGGCAAGGAACTCTGGAGATCACCCAGAGGCTGGACCAGCTGGGAGCTGGGTGTAATCAATCTTAGTGTCCATTTTTTTTCTTTGGGTGAGAGAGTTCTTTGTTTTGCATAGAATGGTGGGGAAGACCTAGAGGGGAGTTTTAACTCCAGGCTATTTTGAGCCATGTAACTTTCCTTCAACATGCCTTCAAGAGGGTGACGAAAACAGAGGCCATTGAGACATGTTGAGTTGATGCATATGGTTTTGTGCTCTTTGATGGGCACGCTTCCTCTGCCAATTAGTCCTCCCAGTTTGACTGGGGAACAGGACAGAAGAGGGGATTTTCACTGCCTTAGAAGTGGCAAGATTATGAACAAGCCTTTTATTTTTGGTGTGTTTTTGTAATAGCTTTCAAAAAGTTTTAATAAAAAAGTTTCCCTGTCCAGGGCTGTGACAAGGGAGGGACTTTGCAGGCTTCTTCCTTCTCAGATGTTTGCTCAGGCTCTTTCCTTGGCCTGGGATGCTCCTTTCCTGGATCCCTGGGGCTACAGATCTCTGCTGAGGTGTCCCTCCTGGGGAGACTGCCCTGACCCCTGCCCACCTGAGACATCCACCCATCAGCACTCTTCACTCCTCAGCCCGTGCGTCTCCTTCCCAGCGCCTTTTCCTCTCCTTGAGGGTCCTCACTTTCCCAAGGGCTGATGCTCTAGACTTGAATGGTGCCCAGCCAGCGGCGGGTGGCCACATGGATGGTCTGATCCCCCACATGGCTACCAGCACTGCCACCCACAGGCCTCAAGAAAGCAGGTCTTGTGTTCCTCCCATAGGCGTGGGCATCGTTAGGACTGTCAGCTACAAAGTGGCACTTGCCATCTATGTGCGGCTGCAGCTGCTGACTTTGAACACCCGCTGAAAGGGGTTCAGGGTGGAGAGCAGAACTGAAGCGCTCTGTGCTCCAGGAAAACTGTCAGGACAGGCCTTCAGATGCTTAGATATTCTCAGGAGCTGGTGTTACGAGCTCATTTCTTGAGTCTCCTCATATCAAGAAAAGCACTAACGTCCTTCATAATGATGACTGTTTCTGGTGACAAGCAGAAAACTTCTAGAAAAATGCTTGCTTGATTGCATGTATTCACGCTTCACCAAAATCACATATATACTGAACTTCCTCCCTGCCCTCTTGGGAGCGGTCTCTCAGAGCTCTCTGAGGCACTGTCTCCCGGCTGCAGTCCTCATTTTGCCCCAAATAAAATGTGACCTACAGCTCTCGTGTTGTGTGTTTAAAAAAAAGTCGACAGGACCCTTTACCTCCTGGGTCCACATCTGAGCTTTGAGGCTTGGGTGACCTTGGGTGCGTTACTTATTGTGCTCGGACCTCAGTTTCTTTATCTGTACAATGGGGACAAGGCCGGTGCCGACCACATAGTGTCATGAGGATTAAATGAATTAGTATGTGAAAACATGTAGCAAGGCCCCCAGCGTGTGCTAAGTGCCTCCTCCCTACTGTGACTCCTAGTTCTAGGGTTGTATTATGATCACTATCACCACGACTACTGCAGCTACTGTGGTTGCTATGGTTACGATCATTATGTCCATTTCAGTAGACACTCTCCACACCCTAGTCGAGTCGGGAAGCGTACTGGCATTGGAGCCAGACGGTCCCGGTTGTGTGAGCTCAGCTAAGTCGCCTCCCCTCTCGGAGCCTCTGTTTCTTCCTTTGTGAAATGGGCCCCTGCCTCTGGGGATTAACGTTAGAATTAACGAGATGACGCAGCTACAGTGCTGAGTGGAGTGGTTGACGCAGCATCCTGATGTTAGAGACGAAGCCCCTTGAGGACAGGGACCCTGCCTTCGATTCCCCTTTCCAGCCCTGGCTAGGTCCTGGCGTGGGGCAGCGGCCAGGGCAAGGAGATGCTGTAAACCAAGGAGACCTGTGGAGCTGAGATCACAGGGCTGGACAGCCTCCTCTCTCTCTGCTCTCCCGGCCCCCGCTCCCTTCCACCATGACCTCCTCTCCCTCATGGAATGCCGTGCTGTCCTCAGGGGTCTGGCCTCACCACTGACACCTCATGGGATTTAAATCAACAGAGCAAAACCTTTAAAGCAATTGCAGGAGGACTTCCCTCGTGGTCCATTGGCTAAGACTCCACACTCCCAATGCGGGGCACCTGGGTTCCATCCCTGATCAGGGAACTAGCTCCCATGTGCCACAACCAAGAGTTCACATGTCGAAACTAAAAACTGTGCATGCTGCAACTAAGACCTGGTGCAGCCAAAATAAATAAATATTAAAAAAAAAAAAAGCAACTACAGAGGGCTCCTGGCCAGTGTTTTAGGATTGACCAGTTCCTGATGAGAAGATTTCAGGCAGGCAGGCATGAGGGCTGTTTAAATACAACCCTGCCAGTGGGAGACCACCAGCCTGGCCCATGCAGGATGGTCCCTAACCCCACCCCCACACCCTGGACAAGTGAAGACTGTGGTGTGGTTTGAAGTGAAGCTCCCCCTGCCTTTGCCATGGTGTTGGTTAACTTTTAACAGAGAGCTCGAGGCCAACCTCAAGGTGAAGACCTCATGAAAGTTTCATACCCCTGTGAGCTGAACTCACGAAAGTGCCTCCTTTTTTCCCTCCATCAGCCCACACCTGGGGCTTCTCTTCCTCCTTTTGACCCCATAACAGAGGAGCCCTGCCAGGCCGGCCTTGCTCCTGGCCTCACACCCTGAGCTCCCCCAGTCCAGAGTCGAGGCCAGCTGGCCTATATGGCACTTTCCTGTGGGCTTGGAATGGCAGCCCTCTCAGTTCAGTTCAGTTCAGTCGCTTAGTCACGTCTGACTCTTTGCAACCCCATGGACTGCAGCATGCCAGGCCTCCCTGTCCATCACCAACTCCCGGAATTACTCAAACTCATGTCCATTGATTCAGTGATGCCATCCAACCATCTCATCCCTGTCGTCCCCTTCTCCTCCCACTTTCAATCTTTTCCAGCATTAGGGTCTTTTCCAATGAGTCAGTTCTTTGCATCAGGTGGCCAAAGTATTGGAGTTTCAGCTTCAGCATCAGTCCTTCCAGTGAACACCCAGGACTGATTTCCTTTAGGATGGACTGGTTGGATCTCCTTGCAGTCCAAGGGACTCTCAAGAGTCTTCTCCAATACCACAGTTCAAAAGTATCAATTCTTTGGCACTCAGCTTTCTTTATAGTCCAGCTCTCACATCCATACATGACTGATGGAAAAACCATAGCTTTGACTAGATGGACCTTTGTTGGCAAAGTAATGTCTCTGCTTTAATACACTGTCTAGGTTGTCCATAACTTTTCTTCCCAGGAGCAAGCGTCTTTTAATTTCATGGCTGCAGTCACCATCTGCAGTGATTATGAAAGTGAAGTTGCTCAGTTGTGTCCGCCGACTCTTTGCGACCTATGGACTGTAGCCCACCAGGCTCCTCCATCCATGGGATTCTCCAGGCAAGAATACTGGCGTGGGTTGCCGTTTCCTTCTCCAGGGAATCTTCCCGACCCAGGGATCAAACCCAAGGATCGAACCCAGGTCTCCCGCATTGTAGGCAGACACTTTAACCTATGAGCCACCAGGGAAGCTCTGAGCCAGCAGTGATTATGGAGCCCCCCAAAATAAAGTCTCTCACTGTTTCCATTGTTTCCCCATCTATTTGCCATGAAGTGATGGGACCAGATGCCATGATCTTAGTTTTCTGAATGTTGAGTTTTAAGCCAACTTTTTCACTCTTCTCTTTTACTTTCATCAAGAGGCTCTTTAGTTCTTCTTTGCTTTCTACCATAACAGTGGCGTCATCTGCATATCTGAGGTTATTGATATTTCTCCCAGCAATCTTGATTCCAGCTTGTGCTTCATCCAGCCCAGCGTTTCTCATGATGTACTCTGCATATAAGTTAAATAAGCAGGGTGACAATATACAGCCTTGATGTACTCCTTTCCCTATTTGGAACCAGTCTGTTGTTCCATGTCCATTTCTAACTGTTGCTTCTTTACCCGCATACAGATTTCTCAGGAGGCAGGTCAGGTGGTCTGATATTCCCATCTCTTTAAGAATTTTTCACGGTTTGCTGTGATCCACACAGTCAAAGGCTTTAGTGTAGTCAATAAAGCAGAAGTAGATGTTTTTCTGGAACTCTCTTGCTTTTTCTATGATCCAATGGATGTTGGCAATTTGATCTCTGGTTCCTCTGCCTTTTCTAAATCCAGCTTGAACATCTGGAAGTTCACAGTTCACGTACTACTGAAGCTTGGCTTGGAGAATTTTGAGCATTACTTTGCTAGCAATTGTGCAGTAGTTTGATCCCAACCCAGGAATTGAACCAGGGCTCCTGCATTGCAGGTGGATTCTTTATCAACTGAGCTATCAGGGAAGCCAGGCAGCCCTCTGGGCTGATGCAAACCTGCAGGCCTAGGGCTTGGCAAAGAGACTGCCATTCCTTTTGTGCAAAGAAAAAGGAGCCCCTTGCTTCAGACAGGGTAGCACACACCTTGTTACTTTTAGTGCCACTTGAAAGCCAGGTGCTTTGTGCAGTCCACAAACCTCACCACTGTGTATGGTAGCCCAGTCTTGAACACCCAATCTATTGCCCTTGAAAACTCAGTGGTGTAATCTCTTGCTGCCCATGCAGTTAAGTTCCTCAAAAACAGCCTGACTGCTCCACTGCAGTTGGAAAGACAGAATTATGCAGAAAACCAATGGCATGGAATGAAATGTCCTCAAACCGACTGTGTGTTAAGAACCTGCTCCCGTAAGTCCTCCTCCCCCTGATTCACTGTCTCTAAATGACTCTGGGAACGATGCTCCCATGAGATGCATGCTATGCAAACTTCACTTTAAAACGCTCTTTCCAACACTCCGTGGCTTGAGATCCGATTTCCGGATGATGCTGAGTCCAGCGAGCATTTTCCCGGATCTGGCTTTCCTGTGTGGCCATATCACAAAGTACTGAGGCTTAAGGAGCTTTCTCCTGAGCCTCGTCGGTCTGACATCCGCGGATGGACCAGTGAAGTGTAAACAGACGAACAACAGCAGTGTTTTTAAGAAAAATGGGAATATGCCATAAAAACTGAAGAATCTCAAAGCAAGGTTGTCAAAGGCACCTCTGGGTAAACAATCCAACTCACCCCCACCCCCACCTCCCCTTCATCAAAACGTTTTGCAGAGCTTAAGAGCTGCTTCTCGGACCTCCCTGGTGGGCCAGGGCTTAAGAATCTGTTTGCCAATGCAGGTGACAAGGGTTCAATTCCTGGTCCAGGGAGATCCACATGCCTCAGGGCAACTAGACCCGTGTTCCACAATTACTGGCCTGAGCTCTAGAGCTGCGACAAGAGAAGCCACCATAAGGAGCAGCCCGAGCTTGGAAACTAGAGATGAGCCCCATTCACCACGACTAGAGAAAAGCCTGCGTGCAGCAACAGAGGCCTCCCAGCCAAAAACAAAACCAGCTCCTCCTCCTCTGGGCTTCCTTCCCTCCAGCTGTCTGCAAGTACAAGACCCCTCCTGGCTCAGCACAGCCCCAGCCTCACACCTTCGTCTCCTGCATCTCAGCTCCCGTCCCCCATCCGTGCCCCCTGTTCTCCGCTTCTTTCCCTGCCACACGGTGCCGAGACATCGTGTTCAGACCGGAGGCTCCTGAGTTGGTTCAAACCTGGTCCCGCAGGCTGGGGTCCACACAGGGGACTTCAGCTGAATGGCTTAACTCTGAGTTAACTTTCATTTCTCCCCTGCAGAGAGGGAAGAATACTAGCTTCTGCCTCAAAGAGCTGCTTCAGAATCAAAGGAGATCCTGTCTGCAAAGTGGTTAGAACAGTGCTGGGCACGCAGTAAACACTCAATTAAGTAAAATGGTAATGACGGCGTTTATTGCCACGTCTCCCTTTTGTCCGACATTCAACATCCAGTTTCATGTCTTGCGTGTACTCGGTGGATGATGGTATTTTCCCTTAACCGCTTTTTTTTTAAAGGAAAAATATATACAAATGTATGAGGCACACACAAGGAATATATGCATTCTGCCCCAAAATTTACACAGTGGAGAAAAGTAGAAAAGCAAAAAATGGAAGCAATCCGTCACCCCCAAATCTCCAAAGAGAGGTAAGTGATGCTATTGCTCTGCTAGGGGAGTGCACATGTATACGTGTGCATGTGTGTGGTTTTATTTTTTTTTAACTTTACTTTTTAGTGACACTGACAGGCATATGAGATCTTAGTTCCCAACCAGGGGTGGGAATGCATGTCCCCCTGCATTGGAAGTGTGGAGTCTTAACCACTGGACCGCCAGGGAAGTTCCCTCTCCCCTCTTTTTTTTTTAAAGTGTGGTTTTTGTAATAGGATTATACTGAATGCATTGCCTGCACCCTGCGATGTCCAGATATTGTGTGTGGAGGATGTTCGCTTTTTTTTTTTTTCACAAAGACGTATAGCTGAAGGTGACCGGTTGGCCCAGCCCTACGTCTGGGATTCCTGTTGGCCAGGCACCACCGTGAGGTCTTGTTTCCTTGGTTGCTTTCACTGGGGATGGCTTTTCCTGTTACAGAGGAGAGTACGCGTGAGTTTCCCTGTTGGATACTTAGCATGAAGATTCTGGGGCCCAGGCCCTGGTGTTCGCTGCTCTGGGCCAAGTCTCCACAGCAGGACCCTGGCTAGATGTGGAGGAGATGTGCCCCCATCTCGGCTTCCCTGTCGTGTCAGATGCTAGAGCCATTCTGGCCAAGAATAATTCTGAGAAGAAAGAGCTTCTGAATCACTATAAACACAGTTATTTTGCAAAAGGGCAAAACTGAAAAAAAAATGTTTTAAAAAGCATTACAGTTATAGAAATGTGTCGCCTAAAATACTTTGTAACGGTTTGTGGGAATGTGCAGAGCCACATTATGAAAGGACCCTGAGAGAGACTTTTCAAGGGCAACCTTCAAAACCAGCGTGGAGCCGAGGCGCTGGCCCTACCCACCCTGGAGATGTCACAACACACGGCTCCCAGGGCCACTCTGATGTCGGCCCCAGGGGGACCAGGCCTCGAGTTACGAGGGATGGCAGAGGATTCCCTCTAGAGCAGCTGACACCTCCGCCTGCCCTTCTGGCTGCTCAGTACACCTGCTGGAAAGCTGGAATCTTAAAGGAAAGCTTTGCACTTTGATTAAGAAAAAAAAAAGAGGTCTACCACCACTTCCTCAATTGTCACAGCTCTTTCGCCACTGGGAATGATGAAGATAAGGTAAAAATAGACACAGTCATGATTTGTTACTTAGCGAGGACTCCGACGGCCACGCTTGAGTGCACCCCTGAATTTAGAGCTTATCTCTCGGATGTCTTAAGGTGGTCCTAGAGATCTGCATCCCCAGCCCTCTACTGGGTTCGATCCCTCTTCCCCAGTCCAACCCTCCACTTAGCTCTGCGCACAGACCTCTCCTGCTGGGAAAGATGGAGACTGAGCTGCAAATTCTTAATCTCTGTGTGAACTGTAAATATGAATCAATTTAATCCTCCCAACAATTCCATAGGGGTAGTTACCATATCACCACCATCATCGCCATTATCACCATCTTCATCATCATATCACCATCTTTATCAACACCACCATCAATATCAACATCATCATCGTTGTTGTGTCTAGTAAGTTGCCCAGTGTTAGTGTGGTTGGCACACTCCCCTCACACCCCCAGAATGTGTTGCCTGCTATGGCAAAAGGGACTTTGCAGACATGATTAAGGACCCTGATGTGAGATTCTTCTGGATGATCCGGGTGGCTCCAGGTAACCACAAGGAGGGAGACAGAGTCAGAGTCATGGAAAGATGTGAGGACAGAAGAAGAGTCAAGAGACGCAGCTGCCATGCTGCTGGATTTGAAGGTGGAGGAGGGGGCCATGAGCCAAGGGAAGCAGTACCTCTAGAAGCTGGAGAAGGCCAGGAAACAGATTCTCCCCTGGAGCCTCCGGAAGGAGCAAAGCCCAGCCAATACCTCAACTTCAGCCCGTGAGACCCACGCCAGACTTCCAACTCCCAGAACTTGGATAACAGGTTGCCGCTATCGTGAGCTGCTAAATTTGTGGTCATATGTTATGGCAGCAACAGCAGCCAAATTGATGAGTGACTTTACAACTCGAATCTCCTGCTTTGTAACTGAGTGCCGCCTCGGAGCAGGGCCAGACCCACCATGATGCCAGCCGCCAGTGTGGCATGGGGCACCATGGGGCCGACCGACCCCCAGCCCACAGCACCCCTCAACCCCCGAGACGGCTGCATGAGGCCGTGTTCTGGCCGCGCTGAGCTGGAAATGGCCCCGTGCTCAGCCCGGCTGGGAGCTGGCTTTGAACTCTGACCGAGCGGGAGACTGGAAAAGTGACTTTTGCCCAGATGTCTGTCTGAGCAGACAGAACAGAGGAAAACGGCCCCCCAGTGCCCAAACCCCACTGCCTCTTCCTGACCAGAGGGGGAGGTGCCTTCCTCGCAAAGGGTGAAATGAATGTCCCTCTTGGCTCACAGCTGGTCAGACCCGGATCTTTCACATTAAAAAAAAATGCAAAGGGGACAAAAAAAAAAAAAAAGAAAGAAAAGAAAACCAGAAGCTGGGGTTGGAGGGCAGGAAGAAAATGCAGTAACTCTGGAGGGCTTGGTCTGAGCTTGAGGTCTGGGGGGTGCTGGGGGGCCTGACCCAGCTCCTCCCGTGGAGGCAGGAGGGTGACCAGGCAGCGTGGTGGCCTCGGAGACTCCTCAGCCCCTGCAGCTCTAGGCTGAGACCTGAGTGGGGTGGGAACACGCCTGCTCCAGGAAGAATCTGAGGCAGAGGAACTCGGCACAAACCCAACTTCTCTAAAAGTATTAAAAGCCTGTGGCCCACAGAGGCCTGGCTGCAAGGCCCCTCGGTCGCTGACGGCGGGTCCCTGACGGTTGAGACCCAGCGTGGTCCTGGCATTGAGCAATAGGGCTCTGCCTGGGCCCCAGGCCCTCTGCCTGCCCTGCCCGGCTCCCACGGAGGGCAAGGAGAGGCCGCTGCTGGGGTGCGTGTGTGACCGAGCCTCTGTGTGTGTGCGTGTGTGCATGTGTAGGCCTGCGTGGCCTTGCTTGCCCTTGTGTGCACCAGCGAGTGGCTCCACAGCCCTCCTTGAGGCCTCGGGGTCTCAGGCTGCCCCGGCGCCCTCTTCTCCAAGGACAGTCAGAAGAGCCGTCTGCTGGGCACCAGCACAGACCCTGGGCTGCTGTGGTCCGCCAGGGGACAGATAGTAGTAATAGATACGGAACTGACTGAGCTCTTACTAGGTGCCAGGCTCTGTTCTAATAAGCACATCATTGCACCAGTCCATAGAAATTACAAGCCTATGAGATAAGAACTAGTTTTTGTCCCATTGAGTGGAGCAGAACTGAAGCCCAGAGAGGTGGAGTCGTTTTCCTGAGGTCACACAGCATTGGAGCAGGGTGGGAGGAAGGCTGCTTCCAGGGCCGACGCCTGAAAACTCCACTCCATGACCTCGAGTGCCAGCCCGCACCGCCTGGGCAGCTGTGGCCTCAGCAGGGCACCCATCCTGTTACTCCCGGGCCCTCCGGAGGCTGGGAAGCCATCTGGCGACCTTGCAGGGAGCCCTCAGCAGGCCGTGGCTGCACTGATGGTCCTGAGGGAGGGGGCCCACATGGCGGTGGTGGTGGGCATTGTTGGGCTCCGAGGCCCCCGGCTAGGAATTGCGCGAGTGTGGATGAAATAGTCGTCCCCTGTCTCTAGGGCCTGGTCCCTCTGTCTCTGCTCCAGGGTGTCTCACTGAGGCCCCCAGCTCCAGGACTCACGGGGGACGCCTGTCCTTGCAGCCCCACTCCTCACCGGCCAGGGCTTCCTGCCTGCCGGACCAGCAGCAGGGCACGCGGCTTTCCTTCCTGGTGTCTGGCTGTGCCACCCGGGAGCCGGCCCAGCCCAGCCGTGCTTCCTCCCATGCGGAGTGGGGCTGTGCCCGCGCTGGCCACGTGGGCGCCTGGCCCAGCCGCCCGCGGGGCCCCTGCCCCCTCCTGGCCCAGGATGAAGGACGGAGTCCTTGCTCCCTGAGCTCTCACCGCCTTCTGGGCCATTCGCCCGCGTCACAGCGCGGCGGGGACAGGACCACGTGTGGCCTGGCTCCGGGGGATCCAGGTGGGGATAATGGTGTCCGCTGTCGGGGGAGGTCTGCGGAGTGGCAGCCCTAAGCCTAGGGGGACTCCACTGTGGGGCTCATCTGCCAGCCCCCCAGCTTTGTAGCCATGGGACCTAGCAGTTGTCTCGGCGCCTTGGTGTCCACGTTAGTGATGTGGGGGCAGAGTGGCAGCTCCAGCCCCTCCAGGCTTGGGCCGAGCAGCACATAGGATGTGCTCCCTGCAGGGGGTGGGACCATCACCTCCTCAGAGGGTGGGCAGTGGTGCTCCAAGCTGCGCCCTGACTGGGGACTGACGGCAGTTATCAGCCCCGTCAGACCATTGTGCAGATGGGCAAATAAAGGCCCACGTGCTCAGATCTGAGGCTTCTGTACTGGCCCCACCTTGTCCTCTTCTCCTGCCCTCTCGAACATCGGGGAAGCCAGTTTGCCCCAAACACTTCACTTATAGGAAGTCGAGAGCGGCGTCTCGGGGCAAATACCTGCCCTGGTGTGGGTGGAGCTGCCGCGTGAATGTCCACTCACACTGGACACGTCCTGGGACCTAATTCTTTCTGTTGAGGGGAATCCTGGGGCAGGACAGGGAACCAGCAGGGTGCCTAACACCTGCCAGGAGCAGACTGCTGGGACAGTGGGTCTCTGGTTCTGGCGTCAGAAGCCCTGGGTTGGTTCAAAGCCCGATCTTGCTCATAGCTGAGACATGGTCTCTGGTGGGATTTAATCGCCTTCCGCTTCAGTTTACCTGTTTGCACGGGGATCTGGTGAGAACGGTACAGGTGAAGCTCTTACGGGCTTCCCTGCTGGCTCAGTGGTAAAGAATCTGCCTGCCAATGCAGGAGATGCGAGTTTGATCCCTGGGTCGGGAAGATCCCCTGGAGAAGGAAATGGCAACCCCTCCAGGATTCTTGCCTGGAGAATCCCACGGACAGAGGAGCCTGGCGGGCTACAGTCCAGGGGGTCGCAAAGAGTCGGACACAACAGAGCGACTAAATAACAACAACAACGACAAAGCTCTTGCACAGGCAGATGCCCGGCCTGCAACACACCTCAGCAGCGGTTTCTCTCTTGACTGGCCCTCTCATTTGCTGAAGGGGAAACTGAGATCTGGGCAGAGGAAATGGTCTTTCTGAGACAACTTGGTCTTAGCAGGGCTGATGGAGCTGAGACAGACCCTCATTCCTCTGAACAAAGAGAGGTTTGCTTTGGGGTCTGCTTCTCGGGAGTCAGCTGTGTGGCTGTGGGAGCAGCTCTGAACCTCTCTGGTTCTCACTTCCTCGCCTGTAACACCAGCACCCTGACCGCCCCTCAGCATCCCCAGCCTGGGTCTCATTTTCACCCCGACGTGGAGAAAAGTTTTCAAAGAAGTTTGTTCAGGGCCATGTCTGCCTGGGAAGTATGCGGAGAAGATGACACAACCAAGTGACCTTGACCGTTGGCTTGAATCACTCCAGTAGTTTCTCTTTCCCTTGACCTGTGGCTTAGAGGCAGCGAGCATTTATTTCTCTACTGGCATAAAGTAACTTTTATTTTCAAACACTATGCAGACTTGATGCAGAAAACCTAGAAAGCACAGGAAAAACGCAACGCTGGAGGGAAAAGAAAACAAACCAACAAACACAAGATGAGGAATTAAAAAAAGAGAAAACTCAAAGAAAAAGAAAGTGAAAAGGAAAGTCAAGCAAACGCTTTTACGAGAGAGGGCCCTGTCATAAAACCACCATGTTTCTGGTGAACACTGTCCCACTCTAGCTTGAACAGCCGTGAGACCAAGGACATTGCCCTCCCAGGAGCCATCCTGGAGTCGGCTGGAGGAAATCCTTGTTTCTAGAACCTTCTCCTGCACACCAGATGCCCATCACCTATGAGGCGGACTGGTGTGTGTGGGGGCTCCTCTGGTCTGTGCGAGTCCCATGGAGCAGAGCACGGGGTTCGAGGGGCTTAGGCCCCAATGCCCTGGGCTGTTCCCCTTCCTGCATGGGTTCCGAGGTGGCCTTGAAAGAGCGTTCTGGCTCCCCTGTGACTTGCCTTCCTCATCTGTGGCATGGGGATTCTTCTAAGTGGATAAACATGCTGTGTTCAGGACAGAAGGGCTCTGCCCATGGTCGTGGAGACGGTGAGCTCACATCCACCCGAGGATTCACATACCAACGAGCGGTTGCTTTAGAAACACAGTGCAGGCAGGTCTGTGAAAGCAGGCAAGAGCCTTTCCCTGGAGGGCCTGCAGCTGGTCTCGTTCAGGGACACGTTGAAAGAAATGCCGACGACAAAGAGATGCCAAAACAAAACAAGATCCAAAAGGATACACGCACCCCAATGTTCATTGCAGCACTGTTTACAATGGCCGAGACACAGAAATGACCTATCGACAAAGGAATTGATGAAGAAGATGTGGTAAATATATACAGTGGAGTACTACTCAGCCATTAAAAAGAATGCAAGAGTGCCATTTGCAGCCACATGCAGGGACCTAGAAATTGTCACACAGAGTGAACTAAGTCAGACAGAGAAGGAGAAATATCGTATGATATCCCTCATATGTGGAATGTAAAAGGAACTGGTACGAATGAACTTACAAAACAGGAGGAGACTCACAGAGAACAATCTCGTGGTTGCTGGGGGAGGGGGAAGGAATAGTTAGGGAGTTTGGGACTGACATGTACACACTGCTGTATTTAAAATGGATAACCTACAAGGAGCTACTGCACAGCACACAGAACTCTGCTCAAAGCGATGTGGCAGCCTGGATGGGAGGGGAGTTTGGGGGAGAATGGATCCATGTATATATATGGCTGAGTCCCTTTGCTGTTCACCTGAAATTATAACAACATTGTTAATCAGTTATACCCCAATACAAGTCAAAAGTTTTAAAAATAAAAATAAAAAATAAAAGATGGCATGCAGTGGCAACAAGACAAGACAAGCAAAACCCAGAAATGCCAAAATGGCTTTGCAGAAACAGACAGAAGTTGACCATTCTACAGTGGGTGTCTTCTCTAAATGCTGTGATGGTGGGCATGGAGACCTGGATGGGTCTGAGATGCAGACGCCTCGCGAGTGGGGCACCGCCCGGCTGTGTGGCCACTCAGTCTCCGGGCTGACACCCCGCCCAGCGCACAGCAGGTATCCGGAAGATTCTGAGTGGGGAAAGGACGGATGAATGAAAAGGATTAGTCTCCGTGGGAGAAGGAGCAGAGACAGGAGGCTTTCCGGTCTCCAGGGCATATGCTCGGGCTTGAGATGAAGCCCAAGGCTCAAGTGTTATCAACGCTTATCATGTCGGATAAGGGTCAGCTGTGCCCTGGGCCTGGAGGCACTTAGCTGCCGGCCTCCGCTGGCAATATTTGTTCAACTTTCTCTCTTGTTTTCATTTTTGGTCTTCCTTTGCAATTCCTAAGTCCAGATGTCCAATAGGGCTGGGCCACAGAGAGGCCCAGGCCTCAGCACAAGGTCTGGAGGCTGCTGGCTGGGAGCTTGGGTCCTGACCCCTGTGGTGCAGGGGTGGGTCCCCAGGGTCTCTCCCTGTCCTCTGCTCTCTCTCCCTGATGAGCAGGTGGCAGCCGAGGAGGACCCCTGGTATGTGAGTTGCGGGGGCCCTTTCTGCCCAGCACACTCTTATAACTCTCAGCCCCGGCCCTGCTGATGGATGCCCCTGAGATTCAGGCCCACCGCAGATGGTGCCTGGGGTCACTGAGCCAGCACGGGGACCGCTGGACCAGCAGCCGTGGGGCCACCTCTCCCAATACCTGGGACCCCTGGGCCTCTGGGATCCCCGGGGAAGCAGCACCCCCTGCTGGCTGGTCCCCACTTCGTGCCCTTCCCCTCCCTGGAACCAGAGGACGTTTGCTCACCGCTGGGTCCATACTCTGCCTTTGGGACTGCTGGGCCCGCTACAGCACGTTCGTAGGATAGAAGATTCTTACAGAGGATATACCGACGATCCTGCAGTTCCACTCCAAGGTTCCCAAGGAACTTCCACCTGGGCCCATCAGGTGTCATGAGTGAGGATGTTCACGGCACATGCAGGGGTGGGGGCCCTCCTGAAGCCCATCGGGGTTGGTGGGCCACATGGAGGGCGTGCGTGCAGGACAGACTGGACCCCAGACAGCAGCACCGGGGAATTTAAAAACAAAACGCCAATGAATTGGGAGATCGGGATTGACGTAGATGCACTATTGACATTACGGATAAAATTGGCAACTAACGAGGAGGTTCTCACCTACTGTGTAGCAGAGGGAACTCAGTGCCCTGTGGTGACCAAATGGGAAGAAAATGCAGAAAAAAGGGGATACGTGTGTATGTGTGGCTGATGCACTTTTTTGTATAGCAGAAACCAACACAACGTTGTAATGTAACTATACTCCAATAAAACAAAACCCAAAACCCTGCCAAGTTTAAAAAACAAAACAAAACGGAATGAGAGCACATTACAAAGCCATGGATTTACCAGAAATAAGTGAGCGGATAAATACTAAAGGGCATCACAGGGAGCTGCCAACAGTTTTGCTTTTTTTTTAAACCTACTAAAACGAGAATGTCCTGTCTTGTGACCTTAAGAATTGCAGTGCATTTACACAGAAGAGAATAGAGCGATGGGAAGGGATGATCTACACACATGACACCGTGTGGAGTTTTGCCCAGACAGAATATTCAGTAAAATAAACCAGAAATGTAGCAGTTTGCATGCTGTGATTCCAAGTCACAGGGTTCAGAGCCAGGCAAGACGGGTCTCTGTTATTGGAGGCTAGGACGGGATTACCGCTGGGGGATGATAATGGACCACTTTCTCCCGTGCTGCTGTTACATGCGTGTGCAAGCGCATCGAGCGTACGGTGTGTGCACTTTTCTGTACGTGAGTCGCCCTTCCATAGGTGCTCAGGAGCGTGGACCTGGTAAAGCGACAGCAGGTTTACAAGAAAACCCAGAGACACTAGGTTTTGTGCTCAGGGTGGTGAGGAGCTGCCCAGGGTCGGGAGGGAGTGAGACGGGAAAAGGCCCAGACCTTTCCTCTGCCTCCTGGGCATCGAAGGTGAACAGTGGGGGCCCCCCCTTCCTGAGCTTCCCCTGCACCCCTGCACCGCAGGGCCCAGCCCTGGCAGCAGGAGAGAGGAAATCCCCACTGGTTTCTTTTTCTTGCCACTGAAGGGGCTGCAGGTATTTGTTCCTGAAACTCATGACTGAGCTAATTTTACACCATGAGCGAGATGCTACAGGGAGAAATGAAACGGATGCTCAGGGGTCTGCTTCAACAGCTGAGAGTGAGGCTGGAGCCTGGAGACAAGGGTCCTCTGCCTGCCTGCAAGGCGAGGGGAAGCTGGGTTTGTCCAGGGGGATTACCTGGATCTCAGGTTATACCTCAGACTGGGATTAAGAACTGCTGAGGGTGTTTGGGACTCTGTCATTCACTGGGTGCTGTGGGCCTCAGTTTTCCCATTTCTAGGCAGAGGGGGTCATCAAACGATGCCTCAGGACCCCAGAGCAGACAGCAATGTGTCTCGTCTTTGCTTTGTCTTCCTCTGTTACTTTAGGGGACTGATCACCTCCGAATGGAAGAAAACGTCAAACTGTGTTTGGATTTTAGGAAAATTAAATCAAGTGTAAAAGCATGCTGCTGCTGCTGCTGCTGCTAAGTCGCTTCAGTCGTATCCGACTCTGTGCGACCCTATAGACGGCAGCCCACCACGCTCCCCGTCCCTGGGATTCTCCAGGCAAGAACACTGGAGTGGGTTGCCATTTCCTTCTCCAATGCATGAAAGTGAAAAGTGAAAGTGAAGTCGCTCAGTCGTGTCCGACTCTTAGCGACCCCACGGACTGCAGCCTACCAGGCCCCTCGGTCCATGGGATTTTCCAGGCAAGAGTACTGGAGTGGGGTGCCATTGCCTTCTCTGGAAAAGCATGCTAATTACACCTCAATTAGCTCCCCTCACACCGGGAGCTTACGTGGTGGTGGCCCAGGCTCTGAGGGCATGCCACACTGCGGGAGGCCTTGGAGCTCACCCCCAGGTCCTGTACATCAAATGATGCCATCTGAAAGAGTTCATTTCTGGGTCCATCTGCATCTTAACAAGTGACCCAATGTTTCCCCTTTTTATGGCCGAATAATATTCCACCGATGAGATGGTTGGATGCCATCATGATGCAATGGGCATGAACTTGGGCCAACTTTGGGAGATGGTGAGGGACGGGGAAGCCTGGCGTGCTGCAGTCCATGGGGTGGCAAAGAGTTGCACGTGACCAGGCGACTGAACAATAACAACAACACCCCACTGTCTGTATATATACCCCATCTTTTGCATACAGTAGAAACCAACACAGCATGGTAAAGCAACTGTATTCCAATAGAAATTAATTAAAGAAATAAAATTTGAATAAAAATATGAAAAGAGTGCATTTCACCATAATTAATTTGTGACTCATCTAATCATCCAACATGCTTCCAAGGCTCTTAGACGAGCAAAAGGCCATAAAAGATTTTTAAAACATCCGTAAGCAAAGGAACCAGTCACATTTATTCACACCAGCAGAATTCTTCCTTCTCTAGGTGGGATTCACACCTATAAAGGCAAAAAGGAAACAAGTGAATTCTGAAAATCTTCTCTGTGGTCTTTATTCTCGCTGCCTCACACTGAACTGCTCAGAAGCTGCTCATCATTCTTAAAGAGAAAGTGTTATTTCTGATCTGATTTTTCCAGAGGAAGGGGGGGTTGGCTTGTATGTCACCCATCTCCTCTATCCCGCCACCACAGACAGTGGTTAAACTAGAAAAAATGCTGGATCAACAAGAACTCGTCGATGGCCCTGCAAGATGAGAGTTCTCTCCAGCGCCCTGGGGGCTGCACTCTGAGAGTGTGGCTATGAATCATGGGCCCCTGGATATGGAATTGAGCAGGGCAGGAGGGGCGGACGGAGAGGAATGAGGTGCCCAGTGGACCGGGGGCCCCAGCAGGGCCAAGGGGCAGGCGTTGTGCAAGCATTTGAGGCTGCACGGGAGAAGGAGAAATTGTGAGCTGAGGTCTGAGGACGCCTGAGTTAGGGATTCTGGGGGAAGAGAAGAGGGCCGTGGGTTCCTGAAGCAGAATGGAGAAGCAGCTCAGGGGAAGTCAAGACACTGGACACAAAGCCCAGCTTGGAGCTTCCCGACCCCACGACAGCGAGGGGCCATCACTGACTCTCTCTCAAGGAAAAATGGTCAGGGACTCCCTGGTGGTCCATTGGCCAAGGCTCCATGCTCCCAACGCAGGGGCCCAGGTTCCATCCCCAGTCAGAGAACTAGGGCCCGTGTGCCCCAACTAAAGATGCTGCCCACCAAAACTAAAGATCCCGTGTGCCTCAACTAGGACCCAGTGCAGCCAAATAGAGAAAGGAAAAGAGAAACAAAAAACACAAAAGGGAAAATCAGACAGGTCTTCCCTGTAGGTTTGGAGTTCACCTTGAAGGACAGATGGACCCAGGAGGAGGAGAGACAGTGAGCAGAGAGCGTGCGAGCAGAGAGTGTATGCGCTGGGTGTCCAGACGGTTGCTGAAACGAGGGAAGTGTCCAGGAGGCCAGAGGCTTGCATAACCCCGGGCCCATGTGTGGGAAACGTCCCAGGAAAACTGCTTCGTCGCTGTCACCACAGCCCCTGTAGGTCACGGCAGGCGTGGGGCTGTCCGCTCTCAGGAGCACCCGCTGCCCTCGTGTTCACAGGGGTGTGTGCCCTGCAGCTCGTGCAAGGAAGGTCTGTGCTCAGACCTAACAGCTCCATCAGCCCGTGTTTTCCTGACCTTCACCTTGTCACTCAAGGCTGGGTTATGTATTAATATCATTTCGTGAATGGCTCTTGGCCTCTGATGGTTGTTCGGGGGCAAGAGTTTAACTGTTGAATCCTGTAAACTGCTTTTCCATGAGATGCCCGCTTCCAGGCCTTTCTGCCGGAGGGTGGGTCAATGTGCATAATTTCAGGATGCAGGTGAGGAGAGATGGGGGTCCCTCCTTAAGTCTGGAACACGCACGCACGGGAGCAGCTGTTTGGAGCGAGTTCTAGGACACGTAGCACAGAAAGGGGAAAGACCTGGTCCGGCTTCAGGCACGGTGCTAAGACATCCCCTGCACGTCTTCACTCTCCCTCAATCCTACATGATGGGTACACTTATGGCCCCCACTTTACAGAGGAGGAAAACAAGGCTTTGGTGAGAGAGGAGCACCACGGTGAGAAAGAACGACCCGAGGACCACTCCCCACGGCCTCACAGCACGTCCCCGGCGCAGAAACAGCTGCGATCACGTCCAGACCCCCTGACTGCTCCCTGGGAGCCAGGTGCAGTTGGGGAGGGAGGCAGTGAGCCACCCATGTGATGCCCGCGGCCACTGTCTCCACATCGCATGGGGAGACAGGGAACTTGGAGAGACACCCTGGTCCAGTGTCCTGTGGGTAATGAATGGCAGAGCCAGGACAGGTGACATCTGAGTCCTGGTGGGATGAGAAACCAGCACTTTCCATTCTGCAGAGGCCACAGGAGGAAGATCCGGGGTTTTGGAATGAAGTCCTGACTGCCCGACACCCCCACATCACCCCGTCTCCCCAGGCAGCTCTCCCAACCAAGTACCTGTCCTCAACTTCCCACGCAGGGGGTGGCATTCCCAACCCTGCCCTGATCAGTCACGTAAACACCTGTCTTTAGAAGTTCGAAAAACAGAGGGTGGGTGAGAGCCATGAACACAGAGCGTGGGACAGGCTCCCCTGCAGGCCCGCAGTCCTTAGGAAGCTGTTCCCTGCCTTCTCTCCAGCAGTTACTAGCGAGCACCCCAAGGGCTGTGAGCCTCTAGACAGCGGGGTCTGGCTGCTCCCTTCCTTCGGTCCCCACGCCACCCAGGGCCCACCACTGAGTGAGGCGTGATGACAGCTGCCGCGTGAGGGCATCTCCTGTGAGCTGTCTGCGGAGTCCAGCGTCCGAGCTCTGGGGTCAGGGCGATCACCATCTCCCTCTGACACTTGGAGGAACTCTCCACAGCAGTGACCCCAGGAAGGGCCGGACCTCGGAATGGAAGGCTTGCCGGGTCTTAAACACACCAAGATGGTGAATGAGCTAAAGACTCCAGGACGGCTGCTGCAAAGGGCGAGTTCCATGGCATGTAAATGATGTCTCTACTTTAAAACGCAGTGAAAAGAGCGCGTGGTGCCCCCCTGCCCCTGCCAAAGTGGGCCTTCTGCCCAAGGAGCAGAGATGCCGGTCTCTGCCACGGTTGTGAATGTCGGCAGACAGAGTTGAATACATATCAGAGGGATGTGCAGGGGAGAGGGGAGAGACAGAAGGAAAGCGCGAGGGAAGAAGGGAATTATGGGAATCGGTTCGAGCCCCCGTCAGCCACGCAGTCCCCGTGGGGCCCTCGCGTGCCACTTCTCTCTGGAGTTCTCATTTCAGAACTCCTCTCCCCTCCTGGTGAGGAATCTCAGCTCCGCCTCCAATGTCTGTGGGCAGCGACTCCCACCGCCGTGGGTCTGGAGATGTGATGTGTCTCTGGGGGAATGGGATGAGCCCCAGCCATCCCGTTTTAAGTCAAAGGCCGCTGCAGGCCTCCCGCGTAAAACCACAGGAGCCACTAGTACTGTGGCCGGCAGGCAGAAACTGGGATGCAGACACCGCCTCCTGTGAGACCCAGCTGCCCTGTCTTCAGAGAGACCAAGCCTGCCTCCCATCTGGGCAGATGAAAACCAGAAGGTCGTCCTCCAGTGTGGGCTGTGGGGGGCGGGTGGGGGGCAGTGTGCCGGCTCTGCCCCGGCCCTGGGAGCTGGAGGAGGTGTCGGGGAGCCGGCCAGGCTGGAGAGAACCCCTGTGAGCATCAACTCAGCTCCCGTCCGTGGCGTCACAGGGCAGTGCGGAATAGGCCGTGCTGGGCGTGACACCGCGCGGGGACTGGTGAACACCACAGGCCAGGCGTCTCCCCCAGAGCTGATCCCTGAACTCAGGCATCAGTGACATCGACTTGATAGGCCTCACCTCCTGGGTTCATTGGCTCCACCCGGCTTGACCTCTCCTTTGGCTGCTTATAGTTTCTACTGCCTGATGGAAATTTCCACCTGTGTGTTCTTCCGTTTGCAAGAATGAAAACCCCCCCAGGGTGGGGACTTCCCTGGCAGGCCAGTGGTTAAGACTCCGTGCTCCCAATGCAGGGGGCGACAGTTCGACCCCAGGTTGGGCAACTAAGATCTCGCATGCTGCCCAGTGAGTCAAAATAAGTGGAAAAGAAGACCGGAGTGGGTAGCCATTCCCTTCTCCAGAGGACCTTCCTGACCTGGGGATCGAACCTGCATCTCCTGCATTGCAAGCAGATTCTTTACCGTCTAAGCCACCAGGAAGCCCCCGCTCATGGGTGATTAGGCCCATTTCACGCCACCACTTGCCCAAGCTCACACAGCTAAGATACAACTTGAATCAGACTGACTGCCCCTGCAGGTTTGACTCCAAAGCTTGGATTCTCACCCCCACCCACCTTTTTTTCCCTTTTTTTAAATTATGTAAACCGTCACCTTTCATCCCCAAGGTGAAGTCAGCATCCCCCGCCCTCTGGGTTTTTTTGCTTCTGTTCTTAGTGGTGCCAACTCATTTCCCCATTACCCAGAGTCATTGCCCACTTCTCCCTGGCTCCCCAAACTGATGGCTACCTTGTGCTTCCCACCACTTCTTTCAATCCAGCGTCTCCATTCAGACCCCGTCCCTTCCCTGGCTCTGTCTTCTGCAAACTCCACAGCAGCCCACATGGCTCCTTGTGATCTCAGGAGCACAGATTTGAGCCCAGCAGGTCCTCTGCTCAGAGCCCTCAGCGCTCGTAGCCATAGGAATAGCGTTCTAGGTAAGTGGGTAGGTCAGCGTGTAAGGAGACAAGTAAAAGAGAAATGCAATCCCCCAGAGTCCGTTTTCCTCTTTGTAGCTATCACCTTTCAACTTCCTCCTCTCTGCAGTTACATTCAGGCTCCCTTTAACAAAACCGCTTAACAAATCAAGCGGCGACATCTCCAGAAGTTGAGAGGGCTAGAACCGCCCACCGGTTCTAGCCCACCGGAACCACCCTGCTTCCCCAGAACGCCCTCTCACTTAGAAACTCAGAGACTTAGAGCTGACAGAACCAGGCTTCTGTGGGCTCATACATGGGGGCTTTGCAGTACACTCCAGGCCAACCCTCATGCGACCTGGAGGATAAAGGCTTCAGCACAAACTGAGTAACCAAATGAGTGTTTTGAGGAAAGCCTTTGTCTGCAGTTTAGAGAAGGCGTTCTGACTGTGGGATGTGAGACTGTGAGATCTTACCTGTCTAAACAAACAAGTAAACACATTTAGTTTTGGTTGGGACATTGAACCACAAGCTGCCAAGAAGGCAAAATATGCAAAGCGCACATCTCCACCCTGTTAAAAATACCTCTGGGTGCTGGGCCTGGCTTCCTTTGTTGGCCAGACCGAGGACCTCATCTCAGGTGGGGTGGCTTGGCCGTATTTGCATAAACTATTTACTTCAGAGTTCTAAGAAATGTGGTAGACATCCAGAGAGGTAGCTCTTCACGGCCAGACCCCGACCTGGCGGGAGCCGTGGGACCTCAGTTAAGTCTCCCGAGTTTTCTAATTCGGTTTCCATGCCTCTCAGATAAGAATTAATAGCGACAGCTACCTTCAGGGAACCTTCACTGCATCCCAGGTTTCTGCTAAGCCTGTGTACTGATCTGATTTCATGTTCACAGTCCAGTGACTTCTGCTAATGGGTGTGTGTTAGTCGCTCAGTCGTGTCCGACTCTTTTGTGACTACATGGACTGTAGCCCACCAGGCTCCTCTTTCCTGGGATTCTCCAGGCGAGAATACTGAAGTGGGTAGGCATTCCCTTCTCCAGAGAATCTTTCCGACCTGGGGATCGAACCTGCATCTCCTGCACTGCAAGCAGATTCTTTACCATCTGAGCCACCAGGGAAGCCCCCGCTCACGGGTGATTAGGCCTATTTCACCCCATCACTTGCCCAAGCTCACACAGCTAGGATACGACTTGAATCAGACTTGATTGCAGGTTTGACTCCAAAGCTTGGATTCTCACCCCGACCCACCTTTTTTTTCTTTTTTTAATGAGAACTGTCAAGTGTTTGGAGAAGTTGACACCCAGTGAGCACCTGAATAGCTACTACCTGGTTTCAGTGCATTCACATCTGGCACATGGATGCTTCACCACCACCGCCCCCAAGACAGTGAACAGACCCATCAGCCCAAGGTTTAGCCAGGCCCTTCTGCTGTCCCTCCCACCTGCTCTTCCCTGACACATCCCACCCTGGACCCGTGGCAGCTACTTCCTGCTGCTAGAGATGAGTTTTAATTTTCTAGCATTTTATCCAAATGGAATGACATAGTTTGAATGGCTTTTAGGGGGAGGCTGTCTTCTCCCATGCAGTATAATTACTTTAGGTTCAGCTACGTTGCAGCAGGTATCAAGAATTCATTCTGTAGCTTGCAGAGGAGCATGGCATTGTATAGATATACTACTCAGTCTTTATCTACCTCCATGTGGGTGCTGGTTCCAGTTTCTGGAGATGACAAGGTTTCTGGGAACGTTTATGTACGAGTTATTTACAGGAAGAGATGCTGCGGTAGGCAGGATGAACTACCTCTCCAAAGCGTTCATCCCACTTCCCCTAGTATTGGTAAATTTCTACATTATGGCTCTCCAGGTGGCTCAGTGGTAAAGAATCTGCCTGCAATGCAGGAGGCGCAAATTTGAAACCTGGGTTGGGAAGATTCCTCTGGAGAAGGAAAGGGCAACCCACTCCAGTATTCTTGCCTGGGAAATCCCACGGATAGAGAGGAGCCTGGTGGGCTACAGTCCATGTGGCTGCAAAGAGTTGGACACGACTTAGCTACTGAACAACAAAAGCAAATGCGGCAAAAGGTGTTTTTGCAGATGCGATTGGGGTTAAGGACCTCCAGCTAGCAAGATGATGCTGGCTTATCTGGGTGGGCCTGGCCCCCTGGCAACTGCTGATCTTTTCACAGTCTTCTTAGTTTGCCAGAATGTCACAGTCAGAGTCGCAGAGTAGGCAGCCTTAAGAATCAGCGTGTTGAAACACACAAGAGCGTTGAGCTCAGACGTAAGGGCCGTGCTGAGCACAGCGAACGGCAGAGAGAATCAGAACAGTGCAAGGAGGGCCTTCTGGCTTCCCCAAACTCCACGGAAGTCTCGATTCGCATCCTGGGGCTGCTCCTACTTCCCTTTTCTCAGGGTCTGCGCTCCCTCCCTGGAACAGCTGGGCCCAGGTCTCCCTCCAGGGAGCGTTCGGACGGAGCACGGCCACCCACCATCATGACTAAAGATCAAAAAGAGCAAAACAGAACAAGACCTCAGGTCTCCGGACCATTTCCCCCTTCAGAGGCGGAGAGCAGCACATCAAAACCAGAAGATGAGCCAGAAGGTTGGTGGTGGGTTCTAGAAAACTCCAACCACAAGGATGAGGAAGAGTGAACTGAGTTATATAAGAAGTTGGTTTAAATGTGCTTGGGTTTGGGGTGTGGGCTCTGCTGGGCGAGTGGTTGCGAAACGTCCTTTTCTCGGAGAACACCTGGGCCGCTCCCCTTCTGCCCGGGGCCACAAATACTCTCCAGCACCGATTTCTCTTTTAGTTTTTAAATCGAAGTGCAGTTAGTTTACAATGTCTTGCCAATCTCTACTGTACAGCAAAGTGACTCAGTCATTGCACATGTATATTCTTTTTTCTTGAATATCACTTTTCCATTCTGGCTTATCCCAGGACACTGTATATAGTCCCCTGTGCTCTACAGTAGGACCTTTTGGTGCCTCTATTCTGTCTGTGATAGTTTGTATCTACCAGCCTCACACTCCCAGTCATCCCTCCTCGCCCCGCCCCAGTCCCTTGACGTCACAAGTCCGCTCTCTCTTTTTCTATCCAGCATCTATTTCTGAACATACTTCTGAGATTTTAAGTGCGATGCCAGGGCTTCAGAGGGCTTCCTTAGGAAACTGCCCGTGGCACCCTGGCTCTCGGGTGACATGGGGAGGCTGCAGAGGTGATGGAAAGGGAAACTCACCCGCCCAGGGAATGCAGGTCCTCCAAGATGGGATGAAGGTTAGAGCCAGAGGCTTACAGAGGCCAGTCATGTCCAACTCTGCAACCCCATAGGCTGTAGCCCCCCAGGCTCTTCTGTCCATGGGATTCTCCAGATGAGAATACTGGAGTGGGTTGCCATTCCCATCTCCAGGGGATCTTCCCCACCCAGGGGTTGAACCTGGGTCTCCTGCATTGCAGGCGGATTCTTTACCGCTGAACCAGCGGGGAAGCCCTTACAGAGGCCACACGTCTATGATATGCTGAGATGCTGGTTGCTCCAGCGTGCTTCCCTCTAGCCGGGATCTGCCCTGGTGGGAAATTAGGTCTATTTCCCCAACGCTTAGTTACTGCCTGAAGTCCCTGACCAAGTGTTGTCATCACTGAAGTTCCCCCCGGCCCTCTGAGCTGGCTCAGGTGGCCCATTGCATCACCTCGCCTGAACAAATGGAAACGAACCCCGCTCATCTGATGGCAGAAGAGATGTGGGGCATCTCCCCTTGGAGCTGTGGGGTCAGATTCTTCCAGGGCCCCTCTATTCCCCGTTCTAAGCATGGAGTCCTTAGAAGCTGCAGGAAGCTTTCCAGGTCCCTTGGAACTGGGAGGTGATGAGTGGGTTTCTTCAACAAGCGTCTGCGGAGGGAGCTGTGGATTGCCAGGCCCCCAGCGTGGGGATGCAGCAGGAGGTGAAATAGACACAGAGCCTCCCTTCCAGAGCCTCCACTCCAGCGGCAGGGACAGACCCCCACCAAACCCTCGATGGGAGCAGAACCAAGCAGTGGGCAGGGGGGCTGAGCACACCTCGTAGGGTCTCTCAGGACCATAGAGGGTTTCTGGTGTGGCGTGCCCCCTGGACGTTTCTTCCCTAGGGATCGGCTACCCTCAGGGGTTCCTGATGACAAACTCTGGTTTCTGGGGATCTCACCTGTGCCTGGGGGGCCCCGGGCACTGTGCTGAGCAAGATGCAAAGAGCCCCAATTCCAACCCCCCCAGAGAGTGCAGATGGGAGGTGAGTGTGGACAATGGTGAAATCACCCCCATACAGGGGTCGGATCCGAGGATGGGTGTGGACCCCACAGGCCCAGTCTGGGGGTTCAGCCCCTGGGTGCTCTCTTCTGCTCCTCTCCCATGGTCTGGGGTGGGACAGGGGAGCCAGGAGCCACCTGGATGGGGTCATGTGCGGTGGTGGGGGGCACCTGGCTGCGGCCAGGACACCGGGCTTTGAGTCGCCACAGCTGCGTGGCCTGGGCTGGTCCCTTCACCCTCTGAGTCTCAGTTTCCTCATCTGTAACGTGGGGACATCCCTTCTTGCCAGGTGGGTGTGCAGAGTGGAAGCCGCGAGCCACCAGAGACAGAAGAGTGCGAATCGAGATGGGCTTGCATGTGAAACACTCAGCAGAGGTTACAGATTTGGGACCGGAAACAAGCGGAATGTCTCTCACCGGCGACTCTTCAATTCTGGATTTTCGTGCGAAGGTGATAGCATCTGGCTTTTATTTGGGTTAAATAAAATATTTGATTACATTAATTTCTCTCATCTCTCTCTCCTGGGGCGTGGACCAGGTAGTTGATGTTTTCAGAGCTCTGCGTGACTGTTATGTCATCAAAGTTTGGGACACGTGGAAGTTGTCGGCAAGTTCCCATAGTAGGCGTCCCTGCAATCCCAAGGACGAGCTCGAGCGCCCAAGAGCCTGTGTGTGGCGTGGGCAGGGAAACAGGCTCTGGCGCACCTGCTCGGTGCTCCTGTCTCAGCTGTTTGCACCCAGGACCCTGTGTAACTGCTCCAGGTGCCCGCTAAGGTAGGGACTGTGCTGCCCTCATTTTACTGATGCGGAAACTGAGAGGGGAAGTTACTCCCACGGTCACATGCCCAGGAAGCAGCAGACAAGGATTTGAACCCGTGCTTTCTCCACCACACACACTCGTGGGGAATGCTGTGAGTCCCAGCTCATGGAAGCAACCAGAGTTTATGAGCTGACGCTCCTCAGAGCCTGGGGCGGGGCGAGGAAAAAGTAGTAAGGTGGCCAGCAGGTGGTTCAGGGGCTGGTACGTTGCAAGTACCAGCAAGGCTGTGATTTCCATCATTAACCACCACCACCAGCACCACCACCACAGTCACCACCATCACTATCCTCAGCAGCATCACAGAGCCGTGGTCAGTGTTCCTGGCTTTTTGGCTTTCTCCCTTTCCAGGTCAGCTGTGTACAGTCTCAAATGAAGAGTTTACAGGGGCTGTTGGGGCAGGGTTCATGCAGGAGGAAAAGTAATGAGCTTCTTAGAAACGCTCATTTTTGAGGGTGGGTGGGGTACAGTCATCTTTTGAAGTCCAGTTCCTAGCCCCGATGATGATTAGATCAGTAGCGAGCACCACGGGCCTCTGACCGTATTCCCGATTGCCCTTCACTTCTGCTCAGGGAGAGCAAAGCTGTATTTCAGGGGAGATCTGATGACAGTTTTGCAATAAGATAACTTGTTCATTTGAGAGAACCTCAGTCCTGGCATCTTCAGAAATGGCTCCAGGGCCGTGGACTTGCTGGGTGTTGTTCTCAGAAATAAGCAGAGTTGCTCCCTGAATTCTAGCACTTTCTACTTCATCCACGGGAAGGGCAGCAATTGTAAAACTCTGAAACTCCTTCTGAGGAGTGCCTCATCGAGCTGATGAGGAAAGTGTCACTGTGAAAGGTTCAGGCTGGAGGAGTGGTGGCAAATGACCTTAAAATGAGAAGCCAGAAGATCAGGCTTCCAACCTGGCTTTGCTGTTTCCAACCATGTATCCTAGCTGCCCTGGTGGCTCAGACAGAAAAGAATCTGCCTGCAATGCAGGAGACCCGGGTTCAATCCCTGGACTGGGAAGATGCCCTGGAGAAGGGAATGGCCACCCACTCCAGTATTCTTGCCTGGAGAATCCCATGGACAGAGGAGCCCGGTGGGATACAGTCCAGGCTGAGCGACTAACACACACACATACACACCATACATCCTTGGGCAAGGCTCTCTTTGAGCCCCAGTTTCCTCATTAAAATTGAAAATAACAATATATTGATCTAGATCTGACAGCGTTCTTGTGAGGACAGACAGGGGAAAAAAACTTCTGAACTTAAAGCTCCAGTGTTAAGTAATTATCCCCATTAAACAACCTGTATGTATTATTCAAGCTGCTGTTCAGTAGAACTCACTTGTGCCAAAATGTTCTGCACCTGTGCTGCAGTCATGAGCAATCATGGTCTCAGGAGGGCAGCCAAACATCTTGCTGCAGGGGCCCAAGGTGGCTGCCACAGCTCCAGCCCTTACATCCAAGCACAACAACTTCCTATCACATTCTGTGACTGGAGAGCCTGTGATTCATGGAGCTGCATGGAAAAGCACATGCAATCATGTCAGAACCTTCCAAAAACACCCTGTGAATGTCTGTATGACAACATGCCTTCCGTTTCCTAACTTTCTGCAGACATTAACAGATGCCTTGTAAAATATCGAGGCTGGATTTGGGGACTCAGGACATTTGGGTCTGACAGCCCTGCTCTGCAGAGGAGGAAGCTGACGCTCAGAGGTTGAAGGACGCTGCTGAGGCCATCCATGAATCCACCTGCGACAGGCTTAGATGTGAGGGTCCAGATGGATGGCATGAGATCAGCTCAGGGTTCCTGCCTCCTGTGTTAACAAAAATGCTCCCTTCTCTGAACCTCTTGACTGGTGTGACCTGAGGCTCTTCCCTAAACAGTAACCACAGTGGATCCACCAGGAGAAAAACACAGGAAACTGCTCCTTGGGGGCTCAGGACGCGGAAAGGCTGTGTCTCTGGGGTGCGGGCTCCCTCTAGTGGATAATCTGAGAATTGCATGGTGTTCCCTCAAGGTCCTCAGCAATTTCCCAAGTGAGCCTAAAAAAGAGAAGAGCTTGCTAAAATGCAGATTCTGGGGCCTTGTCCTCAGGGGTTTGGATTCAGCAGCTCTGGGGAGGGCCTAGAAATATGCATCCTAACTAGCATGCAGGATGACGTTGACCACACTGGGAACCGCAGCTCCCGGGTCATTTGAGGTCAGGGAGAACAGCAGGATGCCTGTGGAGTCTGACAGCTTGGGCTGCCAGCCTTGTTGTGTGGCCTTGGGCAAGGCATGTGCCCTCTCTGGGCCTCTGTGCTCTCACTGCTGAGGAGTGCCTCATCGAGCTGATGAGGAAAGTGTCACTGTGAAAGGTTCAGGCTGGAGGAGCGGTGGCAAATGACCTTAAAATGAGAAGCCAGAAGATCAGGCTTGGATCGGAGAGGGAGGAACAAGATTTGAAGTCACCAGTTACTTATTAACTGTGGACTCGGTCCTTCCGGCCCTCCATCTCCTCGCCGTGAAATGAGTACAACAAACTTCTTCCTGGACTCTGAGGGCAGCCATGCTTCTGGACTCTCACCTGCATACAGGTCACTTAGGATCTTGATAAGACGAGAGTCCTAATGGAGTTGGTCTGGGCTGGGGCCTGAGACTTTGTCCTTCTAATCGGCTCCCAGGGGAGGCCAGTGCAGAGGCCAGAGGGGTTAAAAGATCAAAGGATACAGTACAGGAAAAGGTGTTCTGTGAATTTTAAGGTTTTATCATTGGGGAATTGTCTTCCTTGGCTGAAGAGTTTGGGAAATGCTCGTGGAGGCTCAGAGTGTAGACTAGCACTCTAAATTAGCACATAAACAAAGCACGGTGAATTAGCATATTAAGTTTGCATGCTAATTAGCATACTGGGCTTCCCTGGAGGCTCAGGTGGTAAAGAATCCACCTCCAGTGCAGGAGACCCGGGGTGTGATCCTTGGGTCGGGAAGATGCCCTGCAGAAGGAAATGGCAACCCACTCCAGGATTCTTGCCTGGAGAATCCCAGGGACAGAGGAGCCTGGTGGGCTACAGTCCACGGGGTCACAAAGAGTCGGACACGACTGGGTTGACGCACACACCTCTCGCATTAGTGTATTAAATAAGCGTATTAGAAACAACGCCCCCTGGAGGCAGCTCCAAGCTGCTGCCTGACCAGCTCCCTCTATGCACCTGCCCTCCCTGTGCTGGGGACATCCTTCCCAGCTCCTCCTTCCCACCCTGTAGGTCTCAGCTTCCTTCTCCAAGCCTCTGTCTTCCGTGAGCGGATGTGGCCACACTCTCAGAGCCCCGAATGTCCCCATCACTGTGCTGGGTCTGCCTTGTGTAAGAACAGAGACTGGCTGTGCCAGAACTTCACGCTGTGTCCCAGGGCCAGGCGTATGGGGCTGAAACACAACATGTGGGTCAGTGAAGGAATGAATGGATGGGGGGAGAAAGGCCTCGTAGATGGAGGGGACAGGCTGCATGGCCTCAGACCCCTGCAGGCAGGCGACCCTTGGCCTGTACACTCGGACGCGGTGCAGAGAGACCTGGGATGAAACGAGAGGCGAGGACACACACGTGCACATGTGGCGAACACGTGCGGATTCGCTGTGGAACTTAACGTGTCAGTCAAGAGACCTGCAAAGCACGCAGCTTTGGAAAGGTTTACTTGGCTACCTAATCTGTGGAAAAATGTACTTTTCAGATTAGCAGATTCTGAAAAGACAAACACTCCCTGTTAAGGCTGAGCCCAGAAAGAAAGAAACCTGGGGGAGACCTGGGAGAGCGCCTCAGCTCCCAGTGCCCCACCAGACAGGCCAATGAACTGGGCTCCAGAGGCAGAGGGCGAGGCTTTGAGTCCCAGCTCTCCCACTCGCCAGCTGTGTGCTCTCAGGGGAGGTATTCCACCTCTCTGGGCTCCCCACCTCTACCACAGGGACAGAAAGAAGTGTCTCTGTCCTGAGGTCACATGTGGACCATGAGAGGCGATGCAGGCAGAGCTCTCACGGGGTCCTGGCACTCAGTCAGGGTCCAACAAACGCAAGTCATTACTGTATTCCTTGCTATTGCTCAGTGGAAAGCCCGCCGTGACTTCAAGGATGGTTTCATTGGATGAGACTCAACGTGGAAACCGTGGAAACCGAACGGGTGCCTCTGGCAGGACAGGAGAGCTAGCTCAAGGTGGGGGCTGGCTCCTCTGCTCCTGGGACCCTGAGAGTGGCCATCTCCTTGGCCTCAGGATCCCTATCCCCAACACGAAAGAAGCGGAAAACGGCCATAAAGCAAAGGGCAGGCGATGCCAAGTGCTGGCAAGGACAGGAACGGTGGTGGGAGTGCCATTTGCGACCGGCGTTTGGGAACCCTGTTGGCCATGGCTACTGCAGCCATCCTCCCGTGCCCAGCAGCTCGCACCCTGGATGGATGCTCAAGAGACGCGTAAACAGAGGTTCACCCAAAGACACAGACAGGCCAGCTCACAGCAACGCCGCTCCTTTCACACAGAGCTGGGGACTGCCCCCGGTGCCTGTGACAGCATAAGCCCTAGGCTGTGTGCGTGTGCCAGGCCGCCTGTGGCTTCCAGCCACACAGTGTTCAAGACACGGCCTTGACTCCAAACAGCAGACACTGGGTGATTCTAAGTATTAAGATGTCAAGTGCAGCAGCAGGCGGAGCAAAGGTCTGCTGTTAGAAGTCAGGAGAGTGGTCACCTTTCTGGGCGCAGGGGGAAGGGAGCGGGAGATGTGAAGGGTGCTTTTCCTGCTTTGTATACTGTGTGTTACACTCCGGTAACACATGTACGCTGAAACAAGGACGGGCCGATGACAGGGTTCTAGGGCCATGCTGGCTCTGCTGCCCTAGGCTTTCTCATCCCAGCCCTGCTTCCTTCTTTCAGCCCCCTGGGGAAAGGTCCCGGCGAGAGGGAGGGGACTCCTCGCTTGGGGTTTGGCAGCGCCTTCCGAGGTCACGCCAAGAGGCGGCTGTGGATGGAGAGATGAGTAAGGGCTGAATTTCCCTGCAGGGAAGACACGGGTCTGACTATGGTCTCCGCAGTGGTTTCCTTGGCGACCAGCTGTTGTCAGAAAAACAGAACAATGTGAGAACATGGCAGGGTCAGGCGAGGAAAGACCCTCTGGGGAACTCACGCACACAGAAGAGTAAGAGGAAGCGGTCAGAGTTGGTGCTGGGCAAGTGGCCCCCAGAAGCCGACCCACCTCCCTGCCCACCCTTGGAAGTTTGGCGTTCATCAAATGTTTGCAATTCAAACACCCTTTTCTCATTGACAGATGTTAGATATTACGGACCTCGTGCTGGCCTTCCCACAAAGCGATCGTGGGGGCTGTGATGACATAGAAGTCATTTGCCCTCAGCTTCCCCTGGCTTCTCCCAGTTTGGAGGTCAAATATGACCACATGATGCTTCAAAAAAGTAATTGCTCATGTTCAACTTGTCCTTATTTGCTCCAAGCCTGGTGGATCACCTCTTACAGGCCCTGCCTCCCTGGTGACCAAGAGCTTTGGAGCGTTCCTGGTGCAAGGTGGGGGTCAGGCTGCCTGTGGACAGCAGGTGGACAGGCTTAATGCCCTGCGTGTTAGAGCTGCTGCTCCGGCTCTGGCCACAGGGTGTCGCTGTGGAACACCAGGCTCGCACAGCCTGAGGGACTCCTTGCCTTCCATGGAGGTGGGACCCTTGGACGTCCTGGGATTGCAGCTCTTGCAGTCCACACTCCTGGGCTCAGCTTTGGTTTTCGCAGGTGCAGCACCAGAGGTGACTGGGTCTAGAGGTTCTTCTAGCCCAGCCAGAGAGGGGATGCAACCACCCCAACGACACACAGCCAAGAGGACCAGACTCCTGAAACACACAGACACATTGTGGATATTTTGGAATTGTGAAGCAGATACTTATGCTAAGGTATTTTAGGGATGACGGTGCTCCAGCTAAAGATTCCTGCAAAGACACTCTTCCACCCCCCAAGGGAAAACAAGGATGGAATCTCCCCGGGTTAGTAGAAAAACTGGGCTTTTGAGTTATGCATTTCTGTATTCAAATCCTGGTTCTGCCACATTCTTCTGTGGGCTCTGGGTAAGCTGTTTCACTCTGAACCTCATGAGATGGATATTGGAATAGTTCCCACCAGTAGGGCTAGAGCAAGGATGGAGAAGGTGATGCACACAGAGAGCCCCATAAACACTTCTCCTGTAGGCGCTCGGCCCTGAACACCCTCCCCTAAGGACTAGTTAGTTCCAGGCTCACCCCGGCTTCCCTGCCCAGCCTGGAATCAGCCATTTATCCAAGGAGCTCAGGGTCTGGCACTTGTGGTGTTAAAACCTCCCCGGATGATTGTGACGGGAGCTGGTGTCAAGAGCTGCTGGCCTGGCCTGGTGGGGTCGGGGAGGGGGCTGTCGATATTCCTTACCTTATCGTCACAACTGCATCTAGCGAACATTTACTGTGTCTTAGTGGTTCATATATCATCTTATTTAACCCTCATGAAAAACCCATGTGGATAAATTGTTAACCAGTTTTGTACAGGAAAAACCGAAGACTCCCAGAATTAGACACTTTGTCGGGGGGCTGCAGAGTTAGTGGGGGATGGAAGCCAGATTTGAACCCAGGCCCCTCTGCCTCCAGGGTCCCTCCACTTGCCTGTTCTACCTCTGCGATGAAAATCAGTCTTTCCTGCATGCCCGAGCTTGCCCTCCTCATGCCATCCTACCTAACAATGTTCCCACTCATTCATTCATTCATTGCTAAGCCGCGGGTGATGAAGCTGAAAGCAAATCTTTCACTCGGAGCCATGCAGACCCAGAGCAGGCAGCTGGCATGCAGGGTGGCGGGGCTGATTTGGTGGGGTTGGTGGAGTTGGTGGGGCCAGTTGTGGCCGATAGGGCCAGCGAGGCTGGCGGCCCTGCCAGGCAGAACTCTGCCTTGGAGCACATGGACAGCATGCTTTTCAGACCAGATGCCACAGGTAGAGCCGGGAAATGGCTCATACACAGAGGCAGCAAGGTTATCATCATCTAATTCCCTGCGCACAGCGATAGGCGTTTACACCGGCTGTAGATACCTGGAGCACCCAGTAAGACCGGCCAGTGTGACCCT
Organism: Bos grunniens; assembly: GCF_055505025.1. Classification (NCBI taxonomy): domain Eukaryota; kingdom Metazoa; phylum Chordata; class Mammalia; order Artiodactyla; family Bovidae; genus Bos; species Bos grunniens. Next base: position 12,085,999 of record NC_141182.1, read on the forward strand.
GGGCAGCTCGCGATTTCTCCAAGAAGGAGCACGCAGGGGCCAGCCACCCTGCGTGGGCCCTGCCCGTGTGGGCGCCTCTTACAGAACTTAGCAGCTGTAGCTTTCACAGTTACAAGGGAACACAGGTTTATTAAGGAGGCCTTGGAAAAGACATTAAAGCTTCTGTTGCACACTCAAGTTCACTGCCGGCATACTGATGTATTTCCAGGCCCCACTCATTGTCACTTGAATTTTCATTCCATGTTATGTCACAGCCAGTTCCTAATAATAATATAATAATACACTGGGGACTGACAGGCACTGCTAAAACCGACCTCACTGGCTCACGTCGTCCACACCAGGACAGCTGGAAGCATGACCTCTCACTCCTCCTTATTTTACAGCTGGAGTCACCCAGCGGGAGTCAGGTGGCCATGAGCTGGGCAACCCAGACTTCTTCTGATGCTTCCAACAGCCGCAACTGTGTTCCTTTCTTCTCAAGGTTCTATCTGAAGCTTCCAGGGTGCTGACGTGGTCACGATTACATCTCTGACAGCTCCGTGAATTCCTTTGGGGTCCCCTAAGGTGGGGGCTGGCGTCAGCTCTCAGTTCGGCCAGGCCCTTCTGGAATCTTCTGACCCCTGGGTATTATGTCTTCCTTTCCCCTGGGAGGCCAAGAGTCCAGAGGGTGCCAGGGTGACCCCGCCCCTGGTCTCTCTCCTGCCAAGCCTCCCGAAATAAAGGGCTCTGGCAGATCTGTTGGCTGCGGCCGTGTCTTAATCTCAGGGCTCCCCAGGTTTGGAGAGCCACCTGGGGCTCCAGGCCTGTCGGAGGAGAGGGGCCGGCCGCCAGCCAGGCCTCCCTGTCAGCGCGGGCTCGTCATCTGGCCGGCCTGCTAACACTTCTGCGCCCTCCTCCCCGCAGAGGGAGATAAGCAGCTTTCCTGAGGGGCGACAAGGGGCAGAAGGTGTTCTGGCCCCAATTAAACTATGCCGGGGCTCCTGGCAAGGTGCTGGCGGGCTCTGAACTCCACGACCAGGACGGGGCTGGCGGCCTGGGCCCTGTCCCCGGGCTCATCCATCAGTGGGCCGGCTTTGATTCTGATAACGGTTTGATCTCCAGTGACAGGAGGGGCGGGCGGGGGCGTTTACGGCCCCATTTCTCCCAGGCCTTGAATGGAGCTCAGTGGCTCCAGAGGCAACTGATCCGGCCAGGAGGTGGCCTGTGTTTGGCCCCTGAGCCTGCTGGCCTCCAGACCTGTGGCTGAGACAGCAAAAGAGGGACATGAGCCCTGGTCTTGGAGAACTGATGTGAAAAGACCCCTGGAGCCACCTTTCTATTGAGTTTTGACTGCTGGTCTCATTTAATTACAGTCACTGCAGGGGAGCCGTCAGTGGTCACTTATGAGGAATCTGAGGCTCAGAGAGGGTGAGCCAGTGGCCTAAGGCTGCCCAGCTAGAAAGCAGAGCTGGGTTTTGGGCACATCTATCTGACAGTACAGCCTGATTTCTTCCTAGGACACCAACACTCCCCAAATGCAGGGGTGGGGGGACTGACTGGGGCTGAGCCCTAAAATACAGACTCCAACTTGGGGGGAACAGGCTGCTTCCAGGCCTTCTGATCATTTACAGGCAGTGCCCACAGGTCCTGACCATTTGTTAATCTCTCTTGAGGTTTTCCTGTTATTGTTCCTTGTTTCAGATCCAATTTTATTATTTTTACTTTCTCCATGTATTAAAAAAAAAAAAAATCGAAGTAACCTCAGACTTACAGAAGAGCTGCCCGTGTGGAGAATCGGCCTTTGTCAGCTGTCTCCCACCCGCACACCACGCTCTGTGTCGGTCAGCCTGTGTGTCCCACACAGGACGACCCCCTGAAGAGCCACACCTGCAGAGGCCAACAGCGACCCAGCCCTGCCATGTGGGCCTCGGGCGCCATCCCGGTCTCACCAATCATCCCAATAAGTTGCCCTTGACAGAGCACAGGCCACTTCTTTTATAGAATGCCTCTCAATTCGGTTTCCTGATGAGGCAAATTCTTCTAATATTTATTTATTTCTTTGGCTGCGCTGGGTCTTAGCTGCGGCACACGGGCTCCAGAGCACTTAGGCGCGGTAGTTGAGGAACGTGGGCTTAGCTGCTCCACGGCACGTGGGATCTTAGTTCCCCAACCAGGGATCTAAGCCTCGTGTCCCCCACACTGGAAGGCCGATGCCTCACCCATGGTCACTAGGGAAGACCTGACGTTTCCTGACCCGGCTCAGGCAGGAATGCCAGGGACCTCATGGCAGCCTGGCAGGGGGTACCCCAAGCAGGCTCTTCATCGCTTTGCACAAACTCACAGAGCCCTCGCAACAGCCCCAGGGTGTGGACGACTATCCCTGTTTTCTGGAATAAGGAAACAAAGGCTCAGAGAGGCTGAATCACCTCCTGCAGGCCGCACAGCCGGTGAGGGGCTGACGGGGGGTCTGAAGCTGGGCTGCGTGGGCACAACTGCCTTGCAGCTCCGTGTGCTCCCAAGGCGGCCAAGCGCAGTGGGTGTGGCCCCCATCCCTGCCAGCCACGCCTGTACCCGCGTTCTACCTTCTAGGCTCTTCCGGGCTGCCTAGGGCCTCCCTCCGCCCTCCCCCATCTCTGTCTTTTCTGCTTCGCCACTGGTCTCTGGCAGAGTTCTCTCTGTGTCTCTCTTCTCTGACCATCTCTCACTGTCTCTCTCCCCACCTGGGCCCCCGGCCCTTGGTCAGGAACCGCTCACCGCTTTTCTTACGGTGGACCCTGAGGCTGGGTGGAGGCTTTGCCACCCCCACCTCCGGGGGCAGACCGGACCCGTCAGACGTCCCGTCCAGCACCCAGCAGAGACCTGGAAGTCTCAGCCCTTCCCCTCAAGGAGGTTCAGGGTTTGTAAGTGGACCAGGGCTGCGCATGGCGAAGAGGAGCAGGCTCAGGGATGTCTCCCTTTGAAAACTCTGTTCCCCCAACCCCCTGACAGGGTTTATCTCCAGGAGAGCTTAGCGGGTCCCTCCACACATTCCAGGGGAGCTAGAGAGAAGGCACTCCTGGGAGCCCCCGGCATGGGGGAGGCGCTGCTGATAAGATGGAAACCCCTCCAGACAGGAGCCCCCAGCCCTGCTGTGGAGGATGGCTGGAGCGGTGCCCAGCTGGGTTCACCACGCCCTGCCTCCCGGCACTGCCCAGAGAAGCTGCCCATCCGGGGTCCACTCCTGCCTCCTGGCTGCCCCTGGTTCCAGGGACGTGGCCTCAGCAGGACTCCTGGGGGCTCAGCTGCGGCCTCTTTAGAGGATTGGCCCTGAAATGTCCACAGGAGAGACCCCTGGATGGGGAGAGGGATGGAGGGGTGGGGGGGAGGGAAAGAGAGACATAGGAAGAGAAATAAATACACAGTGAGCCAAGGCAGAGGGAGACTCAGGGAGGAGGCCGTGGAGCCAGAGGGGATGAGAGGCCGGAGGGGAGACAGAGGCACGCACAGGGCTGTGAAGAAACCCACCCGCAGACACATCAGGGGGACACGTGGAGGAGAAGAGGACGAGTGGGGAGAGCGCAGAGACTGGGGGACACAGCCCCCTGCCGTGCGGGGAGCCGGGAGGGGCTCCTTGTCGGGACTGGACCCTCTCAATCCCTCCTGTCCTGCCTGGAACCGTGGGGGGATCCTGGGCGGTGGGTGCACGAATGTGAGCCTGTGTGTGCCCGCCCGGGGTGTCCCTTCCCTGCAGGAACCCCGCTCCTCATCCTGAGGTCCAGCCCCCTCCTAGGGCCTCCAGTAGGTCGCCAGCTGGGCAGGATGTCCAGGACCTGGGCCACACCCCAAGCAGAGGGCTGGCCCCGCGGGACCCCCACCTCCACGTGCCCCGTCACTCACTCTGGTCACTCCCACCTGCCCTCCTGCATGCCAACCCCGGGTGGCCCTGTGTGTGGCTTTGCTTCACAGTCCCCACGAGTCCTCCTCCCAGCCCTCCAGGCACATCCCGGCGGGCTCCAGAGCGGAGCCTCCCCTTCCTCGCGGATAAGGCATGCAGGCACTCAGGCAGTACCATCTCCACATCCTCATTTTTGAACCGTATCATCCGTGAAAACGGGATTCCCTGGTGGCTCAGACGATAAAGCGTCTGCCTACAATGCGGGAGACCCGGGTCCAATACCTGGATCGGGAAGATCCCTGGAGAAGGAAACGGCAACCCACTCTAGTACTCTTGCCTGGAAAATTCCATGGATGGAGGAGCCTGATGGGCTACAGTCCATGGGGTCGCAAAGAGTCGGACACGACTGAGCGACTTCATTTTCTTTCTAAGAGGAGAGTCAAAAAGCTGGCTTAACACTCATCTCACTCAGTTCAATCCAAGAAAACAAGCAAACAGAGGAACAAACAAACTTCCCAGGCTCGGCCCTGGGAACGAAACGGGCTTTTCCAAACCACCCTCATCACCTGCCAGCTGCTCACTGTCCTCAGCCTTGTTGATCCCATTTGTAAAACGGGGACAGTGAGGGTCCTTACCCCGGGGGCGGGGCCTGAGGATGGCTGAGACACACCTGGCCAGCACACCTGGCGGACAAACCTCGCTCGGCACCAGGTGGGTGGCTCCCGCAGCTGAGGCGGGGACTCAGACGAGGTCCCTGGGACTTCCTGGCGGAGCTGACATCTCCCGGGAGGCAGAAGTTCCCAGGCCCCAGAAGGCTGGCCCCGCGGCACTTTCTCCTTCCCCTCTCTAATCCTCTCGCCTTCCAGACAGTGCCTGGAGACTTTGTTCTGCATGTGGTTTCCGGGGCCCTTCGGTGGAGTTGACACAACAAGGAAATGCCAGCGCAGGGTTCCCAGAAGGGCCTGGCTCCACACTGCCCTGGGTCCATCAGCCCAGGGCCCGAGACCAAAGCCGCCTCGCGCTTCTGACGTCTGGCGGCGGGGCCAGGCCGGCTTTCCCGCTGCCTGTGGCCCCCCTGGGAGCTCAATGGCTCGGCTCCCTTTGAAGCTACTGGGAACTCAGTGCCCAGGCCTGCTCTCAGGGATCGCGGACAGAATGAAGCTGTGGGTCCCCAGGGCATGCCCCGGGTAACGGGGACTTCCTGAGCCCACTGTCAGCCGGGAGCACAGGGCTCAGGCCAAGGTCACCGGCAGGTCCGGCTCATGGACATTCACTCACCCCCTCGTTCATTCACCCATGACTGTGCCATTTTATTTCTCTGCGAAATAGAGATAGTGCCGTTACAATATCAAAGTCATGACACATTTTATGGGGCTTCTGGGGAAATCAGATGAGACAGTTCATGATTGGCGCCTACACACAGCAAACACGTGATTATTCAGACACGAAAGGGTGACTAAACATTCCAACTCTGGAGCCACCAGCCTCTGAAGTTCAAACCCAGGCTACCCCACCCACTGGTTCTGTGACCTCAGGCAAGTCACTTAACGTCCCCGGGCCTTGGTGTTCTCCCCTGTAAATGGGTATAATCACAGCACCCATTTCATAGAGTCATTGATGACGCACAAGTTAATATTTTCAAAGCATGTAGAAAAGAACCTGGCAATGAGTAAGTGCTGTATTGGTATTTGTTGAAAAAATATACTCATCTGTTCCAGAAACAGCCAGCCATGTGGGGCCCTGACCCTTGGTCCAATGGTTTGCCTGGGGTTTGAAGGACGTCCATTCTCCTTGTGACTGTCAGCTGCCAGGGCGCAGGCTCCGCCTGTGTCAAAGGAGAAGTAACTTCTAACAGCCGATCCAGAGGAATCTTTCCTTTAAAACCACATTCTTGGTCTGAAGAAATGGAGGCTCAAGTTGGTGATGTGAGTTGTACAGGGCCCATAGTGAGGAAGCACCGATGCTGTTGCTGGAACCTATGGATCCCAAGACCATGAGGCTAAGTGACTCAAACAAGGGGCCAAGTCAGAGAAGTGGGAAGCAGGAGTTGAGTTCAGTAGTATTGACTGACATAATGGAGGATTTGATTTGTTGATTCATGTAAGGAATGTTCTGGAGATGGGGGTAGCATTTGGTTTAGCACTGGGTGGTATTACCAGGATCCAATTTCTTTATTTCTGCAGTATTAGCTCATTAGTGTTAGCTCAAGCTGACCTCCCTCTAGGTTGCAAAAGAGTTGCAAGAGTTCCAGGCATCACACCTAAACACTATCAATTTACAAGGAGAAAGAGCTCATTTTTAGGGGAGGCTTCTTCTTTCCCAGAAGCCTCTAGCAAGCTCCCTGTCATGTCTCATAGACTCCAGATGGATTTTGTGCCCATTCCTGGATTCATTGGAAGGACAGATGCTGACGCTCCAATACTTGGGTCACCTGATGTGAAGAGCTGACTTATTGGAAAAGACCTTGATGCTGGGAAAGATTGAGGGCAGGGGAAGGAGGCGACAGAGGATGAGGGGGTTGGATAGCATCACTAACTCAGTGGATATGACTTTGAGCAAATTCCAGGAGACAATAGAGGACAAGGAAGCCTGGCGTGCTGCAGTCCATGGAGTCATAAAGAGTCAGGCAGGACTTAGCGATTGAACAACAACCACAGCCAGGGGAAGGGACAGGAAGTGTGCTTATGAATTAGAGGGAGACTGATGTGCCCTATGATTGGTTAGTGATGTCTGCCGTGGGTGATTGATTAGTGATGCCTGCTATGGATGCAAAGTGGTGGCAAGTATGCTATCATCAGAACAAGTGAATCTGCTTAAGATGAACTGAAAGTTCAGTCAACTGAGCCTCCATCTTAAAAATACAAGCCGCGGGACTTCCCTGGTGTTCCAGTGGCTAAGATCCATGCTCCCAGTGCTGAGGGCTGGGGTTTGATCCCTAGATCCCACATGCCACAAGAGGACCTGGAGCAGCCAAATAAATAAATATTAAAACACATACACAAACCCCCAAATTATGAAAATAAACTCATTAAAGCATATACTGTTTGGGGTTTCCCTGATGGCCCAGTGGATTAAGAATCCATCTGCCAATGCAGGGTACATGGGTTCAATTTCTAGTCTGGGAAGTTCCTACATGCCATGGGGCAACTAAGCCCGTGTGCCACAATTACTGAAGCCCATGTGCCTAGAGTCTCTGCTCCGCAACAAGAGAAGCCACTGCAATAAGACGCCTGAGCACCGCAATGAAGAGTAGCCCCTACTTGCCACAACTAGAGACAGCCCATGTGCAGCAATAAAGACCCAGCCCAGCCAAAACTAAATAAATAAAATATGCTGCTTAATAAAATTTGATGTGTAATTGCATCCCTAAGCTAATTCTTAGACCAGTGCGTACACTGGCTTTGCATAATTTTATAGTTTCTGACTGCGTGGGGGCAACTCCCATCCAGCTGACCGATGTGGGGGTTTAAAGGCCGGGGACTTTTGCTCAGTTGGGGCAGCTCTGAAGGGTCACTGAATCCATGCTACTCTCTGGGGGGACAACTAAGGCCCGTTCTGAAATGGCATCCCAGCCCAGCTTCCACACTGCCCAGGCCACCTCTTTCCCTTTTTCTCCTTTCCCTAGAGCGCTGCCCACCCCACCCCTCAAAGCCCCTGCAGACCAGGAGTCAGCTTCTCGCAGATGGGGGAAGCTTCCCTGTGCTTTCTAAAGCCCCTTGTGGGAAGGCGTAGCTTTATCCCTCCTTAGAGGGGCAGGGGAGGCGGGAAGAAATTGGTGGTGGGGATGTGGGGTGGGGAAGGAAGGGAAGGTTTCTGAGGAGCAGCTAAATCAGCCCCACCCTGTTTTCCAAAGCCGGACTGGACAACCTCAGGCCAAGTCCCACAGGGCTTCGATCCACCACTAACTCAGGGAAACCCATACCTCGTGAAAGCCTTTCTCTCTCTCTCTCTCTCTCTCTCTCTCTCGTTCTTCGCTACATTTCCTACCAAAGCCAAGCGCTTTCTGCCTCCACCCTGACCTGGCCAGGCCAATTTTCCCTTAATGCTCAATTTCACCTGCCTATTTGGGAGAAAAGAGCCCCCTATCCTGAGGGAGGGAAGTGTTGCCCTGAGAGACTCCAGGGCCCCCTCCTCCTGGTTCACCCTCCACTCCACCTGGCTCCACTCTGGGTCTGTTTGCAGAAGGCACTTGGGATGTTAGGAAGGGCCGGCCTTGCTTGCACTCGGTGTTTTTCTAAGAGGCCTTTTCTTATGGGAGTAATTGGAGAGGCCTCATTTCTTCAGGAACGAGAGCCGACGCAATTCAGCGAGGCTTTATTAGGTCAGACGGAGAATGCCAGGCTTGTCCTACACGCTGGCTGCACGGGGATCCCTAATGAGAGGCAGGGAGACGGTCAGGCTCCAGCAGCAGACGCAGGCCCGGGATCAAAGCCTTGACTTCCCCCAAACTGGAGCTCTGTGTGCGCTTGGAGGAGCCTCCCTCCTGCTGACACCTGGGGAGAGGCTTCAAAGCTCTCCTGATTCCCCGGAGGAATCATCCAGGGTTGGCGGGGTGGGGGTGGGGGACCCATCCTGGCAGAGCAGCCTGTGCCCTGGGCCGACCTCTCTGCTGGGAGAGGAGGAGCTGGCAGCTGGGTTTCTCCTGACAGCCCCTGCTGGCACCATCACCAGCCCCAGAGCTTGTCTGGCCAGGTTTGAGGAGGGACCCTATGGACATTTCCAGAACTCTCCCGTTTCTCTTGCCTCCCTCGACGGTGCTGTGCCTGTGTGGTTTCCAACTCGCCAGCCCGGCATGGCTCGTTCCTCAGGGTAATCTCAAGGCCTGCCTGTCCTCTGTGCCACTTGGGCCAGCTAGATGCCACGAGCTAAGGCCAGGGAAGGGGGCCCGGAGCAGGGAATGTCCCTCGGCAGGAGGGAGCCAAGCCATCCTCGACCGCCTGCGCCAGCTCGTTAGAGGAAAACTTCATGCTCGCATGTTGAGTCTGGCGTTTCCCATGTTGTGGTCCAGTTTGCCGAGCTGGAAGGAGCAGAGAAATATCGGGTTGCCTTTTCCAGACTCCTGGACGAGTCCCTGGGCAAGCATTCGGAATCAATCAGAATTGTCCTCCTGGGTCATTTGGCGGGGGAGGCTGGAGCCTGCCCTGGTTTTACAAGTTGTTTTGCGAAACAAGTGTCCTAGTTTCTCAGCTGGAAGAGCTGGAGGCCCAGGAAGTGCCTGCGAGCATGGGCTCTGGGGAAGGGCCAGCTGCAGGTCCTAGGATGCCAGCGACAAGCTGGGCAATGTCCCCTCAGCCCTAGGACTCCATTTCCCATCTGTGAAATGGAGATCCTGAGGACATCAATGTCTTGGGGCAGATCAAGGTCAGTGAACAGATGATTGCGAAGGTCTGCTGTGGCTCGAGTCCCCCCAGAAGATATATTCAAGCCCTAGTCCCTGGTGCCTGGGAATGCAGTCTTTCAGGGACCGTGGTCTTCACAGATGTGATCAACTTAAGATGAGTTCAGGGGACTTGCCTGGTGCTCCAGTGGCTAAAACTCTCTGCTCCCAGTGCAGGGAGCCCGGGTTCCATCCCTGGTCAGGGAACTAGGATCCCAGGGGCTGCAACTAAAGATCCTGAGTACCGCCACTAAGACCCGGGCAGCCAAATTAATACGCGGTAAACAAATATTTTTAGAAAGGATGAGCTCAGAAGAATTCAGGTGGCCCTATAGTTGTTCAGTCAGTAAGTCGTGTCCGACTCTTTGTGACCTCATGAACTACAGCATGCCAGGCTTCCCTGTCCTCTACCATCTCCCGGAGGTTGCTCAAATCCATGTCCAGTGACTCGGTGATGCCATCCAACCATCTTATCCTCTGTTGTCCCCTTCTCCTCCTGCCTTCAATCTTTCCTAGCCTCAGGGACTTTTCCAATGAGTCAACTCTTCGCATCAGGTGGCCAAAGTATTGGAGTTTCAGCTTCAGCATCAGTCCTTCCAGTGAATATTCAGGGTTGGTTTCCTTTAGGACGGACTGGTTGAATCTCCTTATAGTCCAAGGGACTCTCAAGAGTCTTCTCCAATAGCACAGTTCAAAAGCATCAGTTCTACGGCGCTCAGCCTTCTTTATGGTCCAACTCAGACATCCATACATGACTACTGGAAAAACCATTGTCCTTATAAGAAGAGGGACATCTGGACACAGACACACACAGGGAAGACAGCCATGTCACGACAGAGGCAGAGGTCAGAGTGATGTGTCTACAAGCCGAGGATTCCCAATGACCCCAGAAGCTGGAAGAGGCAGGAAGGACCCTCCTGCAGCCTCTGGAAGGCAACCAGCCCTGAGGACACCCTGATCTCAGACTTCTGCTCCCCAACAGCGGTACCTGGGCCACAGCCCCAGAAAACTCACACGGCGGCTGACCCAAAGCCTGCCCTCTGAGCGCTGGTCACGGAATCCGGCCTTTCCCTGCTCACGTGGCCTGTGGGCCTTCAGGGCCTCAGGATGTTGGCTCTGCTCCAGAGCCACGCAGCTCACCCACAGACCCCCCATCCACAGGCACCCACATCCGGGCCTCATCCAGGGCAGCCCCGGGCTCTGCCTGGCCCCTCCTGCCAGAGATTCAGGCTGCCCTCCCACTGTGGGTGCAATGCTGCCATGGATCAGACAGGAGTCCTGGGAAACCAGAGGCATGACCGCAGGAAAACAAGAGTAATGTGTTGTCTCAGAGCCTCCGTTGCGTTCCCAGCACCAAGGCATCTTTCTGGGGAAACAGTCATTCTCACAGATTTCCTTGTAATGAAGGGTCCCGGGGTCACTGCAGATCTGGCCGGAGTTCCAGAGCGCCTTTGGATACGTCTCTACGAGCCTGGTGTGGCCTCTCGGCACTGGAGAAGCGACCCTGGTGACCCATGAGCTGCATTCTCAATTGTGGTTAATTTCCATTCATTTCAACTTGAAAATGGATACTCCAGGGATTAAGAAAATTCTTAAGGTTGTTTGCATCCACTTGACGTGTGAATCTACCTTTTCAACTATAAGTTTTATGAACTGTAAATACGGAACAAGTATTCTCAGTGAAAATCTACCCTCCGAGTTAAGATGTGGAAGTGTGAGACTGCACTTGGTTTTGTAGCGTGGGGCTTCACCACGTGGTGCCTATGGTCACGAATCTGCCTGCCACCATCGGAGACGTGGGTTCCATCCCTGGCTCTGGAAGATCCCCTGGAGTAGGAAATGGCAACCCGCTCCAGTATTCTTGCCTGAGACATTCCAAGGACAGAGGAGCCTGGCTGAGGGGTCGCAAAGAGTCAGACACGACTGAGCATGCACGCACACACCAGTGTAAAATACTCACTGGGCTCTGAAGACTTAGTGTGCAATACAGAATGCAGTCATGCTTTGTATACTCACTACACGTTGGTGTTCTGGGTATATTGGGGTAAAGAATATATACTATTGGGCTTCCCGTGTGCTCAGCTGGTAAAGAATCCGCCTGCAATGCGGGAGACCTGGGTTCGATCCCTGGGTTGGGAAGATCCCCTGGAGAAGGGAAAGGCTACCCACTCCAGTATTCTGGCTTTGAGAATTCCATGGACTATATATGGGGTTAAAGAATATATTTTATTAAAATTAATAGCTATTCCCTCCCCGCCTTTTTTTACTTTTTAAAATAAGGCAACTAGAAGGTTTAAAATTCTACATGTGGCTTACATTACATTTGGGGGTGGGGGCAGTGCTGGTCTAGATGGCCAAACTGGAGGTCTGAACTTATCTGCTGCTTTGATTTTGATCAATAACAGGGCTCTGTGACCTTGGGAAAGCCCCAGGTCCATCAGACCCTCAAGTTCCCAATACCAAATTGAGGAGTTTGGGCTGCACCAGTGGATTTGGGTTACTGGAGGGAGACTGAGGGGGTGGGGCTTTCAAAACTCCCTAATACGATGACCTCCATTCCTTCCCACTGGTTGGGCAGAGAACTAGCTCACATTATCCCCACTTGAGGGCTGGGAGGCTGATGGAATTTACAAACGAGTCGCTGGGCACTCTGGGCCGGTTGTGGACCACACAACAGAACCTTTCCTGATTTGCCTGAAGTTGAACGCCAAGATTTCTCAACGGGAAGAGAACATAGGTGCAGAGCATTTTTAAATTGAAGAGCACTTGCCTGTAGCCTCGATGCTAATGGAGTTAGCACCTGCTGTTTCCTAGAGCCACCTAAGAGTCTGGAAGGAAGGTCTGTGGGATGAGGAACAAATTCACAGAGAGGGAGGAGGGTTAAGAACCATCTTCCTTCTCCACCTTCTCCCCCTCCCCTGTTTGCCGGTGGGAAAAGGAGGATCCAAGAGAAGAAACCGGACCCGTCTGGGGACCCAGAGCCACCGGTGGAAGAGACCTGGGTCCCTGAACACGGGTGTGGAGCGGTGCACCGTGCGGACTCGCCTCTGGATTACGTCCTGCGTGAGAATGTGCGATGCCCCTGAAGTTTCCGGGCCCATTTTGTATAGCAGCTGGTGCATCGGCCAGTAGACCATCCTTAGGGGTGCTGGGGCCCCCTGACCTAAGGGGCTGTACTTCTGGGTCACAGGAACCAGGTAGCTGAGACCTCTGTGAAAATGTCCAGGCCTCCCCTCACTGGCCCGCCCTCCCCGGCCAGGCTTCCCGGTGGCCTGGAAAGGAGGGAAGTTTCTGGGCTTCCTGCCCTCGATCCCCACGATCCAGCACACTCTTCTCAGTCTCCACCCTGCCTTTCTCCTCCACACGTGGATAATTAGAAGCTGCTGGTCAGGGGCTGGCTGGGAGCCAGGGCGTTTTCTCTACATGGGAAAACAGAAAATAAGGTTATAAGTTCCGAGCCATGGAAACCACCTAGAACTCCGACGATGTTTTGCCCAGCACGGTCCTTACGGAGTCTCGGAGGGACCACTGGCCTCCACTCGCCTGGATGACCATCTTCCCCTGGCCTTGAGGCTCTTCTCTTCCCCTGGGCCCTTGTTTGGCACCGGGAGGAAGGATGAGGATGCTGGAGGCTTTTGGACTTCCCAGCATGCAGGGGTCTGCAGGGACCTGGGGGTGGGGTGGGGAAGGAAGGGGCCTGGGCGGGGCCCAGGGTCACCAGGCCGGCGTAGCATGGTAGGGGGCTCCGTGGGGGTCTCTGCCTCCTTCGGGCACTCCAGCATCCAGTGGAGGCATAACTGTCGCTGGGGGCGGGGTGGCGGGGGGAGACGTGACGGAATTGTCAAAGTTACAGGAAATGGGCTCCATTGCCCATTGGTCAAAGTGGGGAGCATTGCCCTTGAGGCCCAGTGAGTCACCAGCCTGGGATCCTCAGTAGATGACAGAACTGGAATCTCTGGACTCTCTGCCCATGCTGCAGAGAAAACACAAACGCAGATGCCTTCTTTTTCAATCAGGAAAGAAGTACAAACTCAGGTAGCTGCTTGTAGAAATTCAGGCAGCACTAACGCCTGTAAAATACGGTCCGCCTTCTCTGATTCCCAGCCCATTGTCGGATGGGCTCCATCTACCACCCCTGGAGTCTGGGCAGTCTCTCTGACCAGTTGACGGAGACTGTCTGCAGGAACGAGGCCGTGTGGCTTCTGGGCGAGGTGAGGAGAGAGGCAGCTTCGGCCTGGTGCCACCATGTGGGCCGTTTGGCTTCCCCGAGGCTGCCGTCCTGGAGGGAGGTCGCGTCACCTGCCAGCTGGGACTCCCAGGCCAGCCGACACCTGCGTCTGGAGCTCGGCCAGATACTGAGGCTCTGCACCTTCCCGTCACGGGCAGCATGGACACAGAACCATCCGCTCCCTCGCAACTGCATTTGTACAACCCAGGGTTCTTCAGTGCCTCCTCTTCGTCAAAAGTTTTAGCCAGATGTATCTTGAAATCCTTGCTCCCTTGGGGTTTTTTTAGATGGGCAATACGGTGCTTATGTGGTGACTTATTTATCACCTTCAGTGGCCATTTCTTTGCTATTTCTGTTTCTCCAATGAAACATGATTTTTGTGCTAAGTGGAATAGCACAAATAGACTGAAGAGCCGCAAGTCAGATCAGGTCAGGTGTGGCACCAAATTTTCGAAACAAAACCAAACAACCCCGCAAATAATGATGTGCTGTTCAGAGCCTTAGGGTTTGGGGTTAGTAGAATGGGGTGGCGGAGCTGTGCTGATTTTCATGGAGAATCGTGCCCTCCATTTATGGAAAGTGAGGCTGATTCCCCTTTTATCTCGGTAATGCATGGTTTCCTTCTCAATAAAATTGCAAGTTACAAAGAAGTTGATTAAAATAAGTGTGTTAAGTAAACAAACAGACAGACAAAAATACAAGCGGCATGCAGATAACAGTAAAAATATTGTTGACCTAAACTTAGGGAATGCGGATCTAGCCCAGCCCCCACTCCGCCACGGAGCAGGTACTGGATACTCTTCTCAGTTCCATTTTGTGGGAAATAACAGCTAATACTTATTATGTGTAGTACCTGTTAAGTGCGGGCATTTGTCTATGCACTCTAAATGTGCTAATGTACTTAATTCTCACCGGAACCCTGGGAGGAGTGTACTTTCTCATTATCCCCGGTTTACAGAAGAGAAGGCTGAGACACAGAGGTGAAGTAACCTGCCAAGCATCACGACCTAATCAGTGGTGGGGGGAACTGTGTGTGCTGAACCTCACACTCCAGCAAGCATCTGCTGGGTGGGGGAACCGAGGCACCTGCATCTGGGCTGGAACAGAGGAGCAGAGGCAGAAGGAGATATAAAGATGTACATACGACTTGGCTGTACAGATGGGGCAGATCACGATGGATGTAGTTATCTAGATGGATGGGGACAGGGAGATAGACAGACAGAGATGGCTGGCTGGCTAGATTGAGCACGGGCTGTGGTCCACACCCCTGTGGGGGATGAGCACGATCAACGTCCACAGGGCAGGCACCAGGAAGGGAAGATGGGGAGCAGGCTGGGTCTGGCAGGCTCGGGCAAAGCTGCCCCCAGGCGGCAGACTTGTGGAAAGAGGATTCAGAGATAAGCGAGGACGCTGATGACCCTGGGGCTCTTTGGAGTCTCTCCTTCAGGGAAAGTCGATTTCCTTTTGTAAAGACCCTCCTGCTGATTAATCCAGGCCCACTCAAGATGAGCTCCCTTCAGATTGATTTAAAGCAAACTCCTAGGGACTTGCAAAATCTTCCCCCGAGCAGTATCAAGATGAGCGTCGACAAACAACCAGGAGGAGGTGCTATGGAATGACCACCGTCTTCCTCCTGTCCTCCAGTCTTGCAGGAGCACTTGCTCCTGGCTCTAGATTCGGCCTCCTGTCTCAGCCTGGACCCAGAAGTCTTCCGGGAGCACTCCTTCTCGGAGCTGGCATTCAGAGGGCCCGGGTTAGGGCCAGGGAAGCAGGGAGAAGAAGTCATGGGCATGCATTTCCCCGGGTGTGGTTGGGTGTGAGCCTGGCTGCACTTGCTCCCCGGCAAGGGGTCCTTCAGGAAGATACTCAGGGTGATTTTCCAACTCTGCACCCAAGGTGTAGCCAGGCCATAGTTTAAAAATGTGCTTTAAACTTTTACTAATTCTTGACTGAAGTAGAATGCCCATGCAGAAAAGCACAGCATCGTGAGAACAACTCTGCGCGATGGTCGCGTGTGCGCACGTGTGATGCCAGCACCCACGTGAAGGCTCAGAACATGATTCGACCCCGAAGCCCCCTTGACTCCATTCCCACGACCACCCTGTTCCAGGATCAACCTCCACTGCTGCAGAGCACTTTGTTTCATTTTGGGTTTCATGAGCAAATCGAATTCTGTGTCTGGCTGCATTTGTGAGTGTGTCACTGTTGATTTTCCATGTTCACTGCTGTATACTATTCGATGGTGAGACTGTGTCCTCACTCGTCTGGTTTATCTTCGATGGACATTTGGATAGGGCCGTCTCGAACATTCTAGTACATGTCTTTTGGTGAGCACACAACCCTCTGTGGTGAGAGGACACCCAGAAATGGTATTGCTGGGTCCCAGGTCGGGGAGCAGGCACAATCTCAGTAGATTCTGAGGACCATCGACTTTCAAAGCGCTTCTGAAGCCTTGCCATCCTCAGGTCTGGGGAAGCCTGGGAATGCTGTGCTACAGACGGTCTTAAAAGGTTTTCTTCTTTGCAGCTTTTAATAGCCATGAAATTCTTGGCGACATAAAATATGCTCCAATGGGGATGAAAAGAGACCTGTGCAAGTTCTTGTTCAAATAAATAGCCTGTCTCTGGCTTGAAAGGCAAATCTGTTCCTCGTACTGCAAGACTTTGTTCTGCGACTCCTTGTTTCGATCTGTATTTCTCAGTCCTTGAATAAAACTCAGGGACCCTGTCAAATAACGTAACTTTTCTTTCATTTTTATTCCTTTCGGCAGGCACTGGCTTCCTCATGTTCAGATGAAGTTTCCGTGGTTCAGCCCACACCTGCAGGGCAATCTCCCTCCTCAGTATACTGACTGCAAGGCAAGGGGTGGCGGCGCTGCCCGCTGTCTCATGGGGGAGGACTCGAGGGCCGAGGGCCACAGTTACCTGCCAAGGGAGGGGGGGTGGTTCCAGGTGCGAGCCCAGGTTCTTCTGATGCCAAGACAACCCTCCCCTTACAAAAGAGCACCTCTTCCAAATGTGGACTGGTGCAGCCACAAGGGAAAACGGTATGGAGGTTCCTTAAAAAACTAAAACCACCATAGGCTCCAGCAAGCCCACTCCTGGGCACGCATCCCGAGAAAACCGTACTCGAGAAAGATGCATGCACTCCAGTGTCCACATCGGCACTATTCACAACAGCCAGGACGGGGAAGCAGACCTAGATGTCCATCGACAGAGGAACGGATGGAGAGGACGTGGGACGTATACACAGTGGAACACTACTCAGCCATGAAAGAGAACGAACGAATGCCACTCGCACCAACCTGGGTGTAACTAGAGATTATTACACGGAGAAAGTCAAATATCCTATCACTCATATGTGGCATCTAAAAGAATGATACAAATGAACTTATTTACAAACAGAAATAGACCCACAGAGATAGAAACGTATGGTTCCCAAAGGGGAAAAGGGGCGGGGGAAGAGATAAATTAGGAGTTTGGGATTAACAGATGCAAACTACTGCTAATATAGAAAACTGACAAACAACAAAGTCCTATTGTATAACACAGGGAACTCTATTCAGTGTCCTGTGATAAAAACCAATGGAAATGATGTGGAATAGAATATGTATGGATATACAACTGAGTCACTGTGCTGTACACTTGAAACTAACACAACCCTGTAGACCAGCTATAATTTAATTTAAAAAAGAGCCCCTCTCACTGCTGTGTAACAGACACGTGGGAAAATTCACGGTCGATGACGGACCTCTCACTGAGTCCCCACCACCTGAGCACAGTTGAGGCGCAGCACCTGTGTCAAAACGCAGAACCAGAGCAGCCTCCGAAGCCCCCAGAACCCCCTTCTGCACCCCCTGCCCTCAACAGCACAGATCATCTGATCTTGAAATTCACCCTATGACAGATTCACAGAACGCTTCCTCTCTCAGCACTGTGTTGGTGAGAGGCATCTGTGTTGTTGTGAGTACCAATAGCAAGTTCATTTCCTCCAAATTGTCCCCAGTCCCACTGTGGACAGGGTTTGGGTCCCGGTTTGGGGCTCTGTTACTGTGGTGAAGACGTGGGTGCAGGGCTGTGGATACACACGACACGACATGGGAATCGCACTTGGGCTCGGCTGCAGCAAATGCTGTCAACCAGATTTCCAAAGTCCTTGCACCAACACGAGCTCTCGCCTGCCACGTGGGAGATTAGAAATCTCTCACGGTGCCTCTTCAGGTTTCTGACCGCCTGGGTGAGTTTTCTGCACGCTGTATCCTCTAAACCAGGGACTTCTAATTCGACCAGGATCCCAGGATGCGCGGGTCTGGTGAGTCTTCCACAAGCCTGAGGAGCTAGGGCTTCGAGTGACTTGACTGT
The DNA here is from genome assembly GCF_055505025.1 of Bos grunniens. Classification (NCBI taxonomy): domain Eukaryota; kingdom Metazoa; phylum Chordata; class Mammalia; order Artiodactyla; family Bovidae; genus Bos; species Bos grunniens. The sequence goes on from NC_141182.1 coordinate 12,103,818, forward strand.
CAGCCCACGGTTATCTCTGTGCTCACTCACCCTGGGACCCAGTGGAGTCTCTGCCTCTGAAGTGGAGTCCAGCTTTCATCTTCCCTTCGGGGGACAGCCTGGGGTCCAGGCCAGGCTGAGAAGATGCTGAGTCCGGGGCTGTGGCCAGGCGGGCTCCCTGGGGACGCTGTCGGGCAGTTATCACAGGGAGTTGGGGCCTCTCAGCCATCTGGCCTTCTGAACTGAGAGCTCCATCAAAGGGCTACGTCCTTCCTTATCAAGAGGCAGGCAGGAGGTGGGGGTGGGGGGGAACCTAGTAACTCCCGCAGCCACACATCGGGGGGAGCCCCCATGGTGTGCCAGGCACTGTGTTGAGGGCGGGGTGCAACAAGGGCGGCCTCAGGGCTGGGACTGAAGGAATAGGGCACAGGACATGCACACTCATGGGCACTGAGGACCTTGGAGCAGGCAAAGCTTTCTTAAACTTGACCCAGACAAGGCGATCCTACAAGACAAGGTTGCGACAATGGACCTCGTCAAAGTTAAAGACTTCTGTTCATCAAAGAAAGTGAAAGTGTTAGTCGCTTAGTCATGTCTGACTCTTTGTGGCCCCATGGACTGTAGCCCGCCAGGCTCCTCTGTCCATGGAATTCTCCAAGCAAGAATACTGGAGTTGGTTGCCATTCCCTTCTCCAAGGGATCTTCTTAACCCAGGGATTGAACCTGCCTCTCCTGAATTTCGGGCAGGTTGTTTACCGTCTGAGCCACCAGGGAAGCCTCTGCTCATCAGAAGATGCCATTAAGAAACTGGAAAGTCACAGACTGGAAGAAAATATTCCAAATACACATATCTGATCAAGGACTCACACCCAGAAAACACATTAGATATAAAGAACTCTCAGCATCCCACAAATCAATAAGAAAAAGACAGACAGCTGGGTAAAAACCAGGTGCAGGCCCTGAATGGCTGGAGAACAGAAGAAACACCTCCTGGGCATCACCCCTCACAGAGAAATGAGACAAAGTCACGAGACACACAGCTCCCACCGCAGAGGATTGAGGACTGGAGGAGGTGCAGAGGGGCCAGGACGACACGCCTGCCTGCGGGGCCCGGAGTCACACAGGGGTGCAGTGAAGTGGTTCCCTAGTCCCCTCCTGGAGGCAGCCCCAAGAGACCGAGCATGTCGGCCACCAAGAGACTCCTACAGAGATGACCACAGTGGCTTCATGGGTCACAGCCCCACACTGGGAATAACCCAAGGGTCCCTGGCTGAAGGATGGATGTGCCAACTGTGGGACCATCAGATGATGAAAGCTACTCTGCAGCAGGAGAGATAGATGCCAGGATCAAAGTGGGCAATGGTGCAGATGAATCTCAAAACCTTATTGGCCCATGTGATGACCCCTGAGCCCATGGCAATGACCCCCAAGCCCACACAATGACCACCAAGCCCAAACAATGACCTCTGAGCCCACACAATGACGACCGAGCCCACACAATGACCACTTAGCCCATGGCAATGACCACCAAGCCCACACAATGACCACCAAGCCCAAACGATGACCTCTGAGCCCACACAATGATGACCGAGCACACACAATGACCACTTAGCCCATGGCAATGACCACCGAACCCATACAATGACCATCGAACCCACACAATGAGCACTGTGCCCACAGGAAGGACCCCGGGCACACATTGCTGTAGGGTGACGCTCCTATCTGTGCGTGTGCATGTATTATCTGACTTGGACCATTGCAGAAGCCTCCTAACATCAGTCCTTGCCTCCACATCTCTGGTGAAGTCATCTTTTTATTTTTTAAATTTTTATTTATTTATTTGGCTGCATCAGGTCTTAATTGCAGCATGCAAACTCTAAGTTGTGGCACATGGGCTCTAGTTCCTTGACCAGGGATTGAACTTAGACCCCCTGCACTGGGAGCTCAGAATCTTAGCCAGTGGCCCACGAGGGAGGTGTGATCTTTTCAAATAGTGAGCTGTATCGTGTCACTCCCGTGCTTAATAATCTTCCACTGCCTACAAGATCAAGTCCAAATTTCCTGACAAGACATCCAAGGCTCTCCCAGTCTCACTTTAAGTTCCTCTTTCTGGCTTCCTATCTTGCGATGAAGCCTTACTTTTCAGGTCCTTCCTTGAAGCTGCCCGTATTTACTTTGTTTCCTTTCTTCCACCCGGAATGCCCTTTGTTTATTTTCCACCTGGAAAAGAGCCCACTCCTTCCCCTCAGCCAGTGGTTCTTGGCTACAAGAAGCTTTGCTCCCAGGGACCCTTTGGCACTAACTGGAGCTGTCTCTGGCTGTCACAAGATGACAGCGTGTGTGTTACTGGTCAAAGCTATAATGCTGCTGAATATCCTAAATTGGTCATTTAGTCGTGTCCAATTCTTTATGACCCCATGGACTGTAGCCTGCCAGGCTCCTCTGTCCAGGGGATTCTCCTGGCAAGAATACCGGAGTGGGTTGCCATCTCCTCCTCCAGGGGATCTTCCCGACCTAGGGGTCGAACCCATGTCTCCTGCACTGGAGGGGGATTGTCTACCACTGAGATAGCTGGCACGAGACAGCCCCGAATGTCTCCCCCGAGGCTGAGGCTGAGGAAGCCTGCTCTAAGCCTGTCACGTCAGGTCCCCGGCATCAGTGTCCCTTTCCTCTCCTGCCCGCGAAGCCAGCTGTGTGGGCGGCAGTTTGATGGGGACGAGTCCATCTCTCTGCCTGGCCAGGAGCTCCGTGAGTGCAGGGACTATGTCCTCATTAGCGTCACCACGGGTTAACCCAGGGCCTGGGGCGGGGGGTGGGGGTGGGACTTGGAAAATGTTAGTGGACCGGAAATTGAGGATTCAACATATAGCTCTAATTAGAACTAGGAATTTGGCCTGGGATCTGGGTAGGAATGTCAGGAAAACACGAACCCCTGACATTGGAGCACAGTGAGGTAGTCAAGGGCAGACTCTCTTGGTTTCAAAACCTGTAACAAAGCAGCTGTGTGACCCTGGGCCGCTCACTTGACATCTCTGTGCCTCTGTCATCTGCAGGACGGAGATGATACACATGCTCGTCTGTAGTGGATTCACAACATGTCCACGCCTCCTCCAGCCCGCCTCCCGCCTGGAGGTGACACTGTCTCCTTCCCTTGAACCTGGGCAGTCGGCTCGGTGGCCTCGGAGCAGAGGTTGCGGAGGACGTGACTCGGGGTGGCTCTGAGTCAGGGTTGGAAAAGGCTGTGCAACTTCTTACCAGTTTGGGGGGGACGCTTGCTCTGGAGCCTTCAGCCCTGTGGGCGAGTCTGGCTGTGCCGAGGCCTCACTGAGACCTCACTATTTTTTGGTGCCGGGTGCTGTTTGTGGGGAGGTGTCCGCACTCCTCGTGGGAGGTCAGGGTGAGGCCTCGGACCACCAGCCTCAGTCCTGGCCCTGCTTCCTGCAGCTCGGATCCCCAGACCTTTCAGGTCCCTGTCCTCTGTCTGTGCCCCGAAGGTAATGCGAGCTGTTAGGACCACAGGAGCTAAAGCCTGGGGAGCGGGCAGCACAGAGCCCGGTGGGGAGCGAGCCCTGAGCCCCAGGGGCACCTGCCCCTCACTGGAAAAGCGAGGAACCCCTGTGAGGGGCGGACTCTTCCTCTCCCTGTCCCCTTGAGGGGGAACCCCAAGTCCAGAGGAGCCTGGGTGCTGGGGCTGCAGGATCCCTGGGCCCCCCCCCGCTCTGGGAGGACAGTGGGACAGGACACCGAGGTGCCGGATCTTGGGGGCAGGCCGGGGCCCGCTGATGCCAACAGCAATGCCACAGAGGGCCTGAGGGGCACCGGCTCGATGCAGCTGTGGGGCCTGGGGCCGGGCACTCAGCCTCTCTGTGCCTCAGTTTCCCCTCCTTGGCGGTGACCCCTGGGGGTGCTGCGAGGGCCCACAGGTGGTCTGGACCGGCTCTGAGCCCAGGGCAGAAGCTCTGGGCTCCGCGTTTCCTCTGCTCAGGGAGAGGCCGGTGAGATCAGCCGCTTTGTTTCTAGGAAACTCATCTGCAACTGGTTCTAATAAAACCGGGGCAGCCGGGCCAGAGGGCAGGAAGTGAGGAAGGGCCAGTGCTGCTCCCCTGGGCCCAGGGGCCGGGTCACACAGGGTCCCCAGAGCCCCTCCTAGGACTCTGCGGCCAGACGTCTTCCTGGCCCGAGGAGGTTGGCCGCGGTCCTGGAGAGGGTCCCCGGGCAGGGCGCACACGGCGGTCCGCGTCCCTCTTCCCATGCCCCCCACCCCCGCCACCTCTCCTGGGCCGGAGCTGACACTGAGGGATTGCTCCCCAAGGCGGTGTAGGAGTACACAAGGACGCGCTTCCTCAGCAATTAATCACGCTTTACGTCCTCCGTGCTGCCGAGGGCGCTCCCGAGGGCGGAGTTTTCTGGGGATTAAATGGGCCCGATGACAGGCATGGGGCTGGAGCTCCCGTGGTCGGGCTGGACCGGTGGGCCCTTCACGGTCTCGGGCCTTCACAGGCTCCCTTTCCCACAGGGCTGTGGGAGGGTGACCTTGGCAGTGACTTGAAGCATCAAGGTGCCTCTCTGCCCAAGAATTACCGAAAAGCATAACTGATCAGACACTCAACTGCGTGAGGCTTTCGGCCAATCGGCGTTGGACCACCCACTCGTATAGAGGGTGTGTGTATCCACAAAGCCCCCATTGAACTAATGCTGGAAACTGAGAGTATATTAATGGGGACAGGCCAGCCATTCTGACCCGAGCGACGTCTGACCCGGGCAGCCCCACCAAGCAATTGAAGGCACAGGTGCTCAGTCTTTCTCCCTGCAGTGGAGAATCGCCCTGGGGCGTTCCCAGCCTAGCATGCAGAAGGGGTCTGTTAAGAGACCCACGCAGAGCAATCTCAGTTCCACCCTGCCTTGGAGAGTCCTGCCCTTCACTGGCGCCCAGGGTCCTGGGCTCTAAGATGAAAGGATTAGGGCCGGGACCCAGCCTTGATGAGTCCACGGAAGAGCGCTCAGTGTCTGTGCTGAGCCCAGCACTTCTGTGATCAACTAGTTCACTCCAGGAGAGCAAAGTTGGTTAAACATATGAAATAACCACATTAACAGCAGAAAAGAGAAAGACCATATGGCTGTTTTGATATACTCAAAAAAGAAAAACACTTCAAGAATTCGGACTGTTTTTAGAGATGGCATCGTTGTAGACGCAGAAAATCCAATGACTACTGTGGAAGTATTAAGTGAATGCAGTAAGGGAGCAATTTACCATGTCAATTTACCAAAATTAGTTTAGTTGTGTTTTTACATAGCAGTCACTGATAATCAGAAGAGAAAAAATTTAAGGTACCATTTAAAATAATATCAAAATCATAACACATTTAAGGAAAAATTACGCCATAAAGTATTGCTGAGAGAAATTAAGGAAGACCTACATAAAAGGAGTAATACACCATGTTTATGGATCAAAAGAGTCACTGTATTTAGAAGACAATTTCCCCCAAATTGATCTATAGATTTAATGCCATCTTAATAAAAAAAATCCCAACAGCCTTAAAAAAAAAAAAAAAAGAAATTGACAAGTTGACTCCATAACCTATACACAGAAATGGAAAGGGCTTAAGATATCAAAAACAGTTTTGGAGAACAAGGATAAAATTGGAAGGAGTGTGTGACCTGATTTCAAACCACACTATAAAGCAACAATATTTGGGACAGCGTGGTAATGGCATGAGGACTCCTGTGGACCACGGGAGCAGAAAAGCACCCACTCACTGATCCGCACCCATGTGGCCAGCTGAGTCTCCACAACAGTGGACATCAAGGGAAGGATGGATTTTTCAACAAACTGTGCTGAATAGATAACCACATGGACCAGTGCTGCCCATTAGAAATCCAATGCAGGGGCTTTCCTGGTGGCTAAGCTACTTCCCAGTGGCTAAGAATCTGTGCTCCCAATGGAGTGAGCCCAGGTTCAATCCCTATTCTGGGGACTAGATCCCACATACTGCAACTAAAGACCCTGCAGGCTGCAAAGAAGATAGGAGATCCTGTGTGCCACAGCTAAGACCCAACACAGCCAAAAAAAAAAATATATATATATATATATATACACACACACACACACACACAGAGTTTGTCCTATTTTAAAAAATATAATGCAAGTTATATAGGTAATTTTAAGGTCTTGGCAGTCATATTTAAAAAGTAAAAAGAAACAAGTGAAATTAACATTAATAATGTTATTTTACTTAATCCAATCTATTCAAAACACTGTCACTTTGACACTGACATCTCATAATTTTTTTGGTCCCAAGTCTTCGAAATCTGATGCGTATTTTATGCTTAAAGCACATCTCAGTTCAGATTAACCACATCTTAAGTGCACAGCAGCAACCTGTGGCCACAAGCTGTGATTCTGAACAGTGTAAATTAAGGGCAAAAATGCACCTTGAACATTGTCTCACACCACTTATGAAATTAAGCTGAAACAGATCATAGAACTACATATAAAAGCTGCAACTATTAAACTTCAAGAAGAAAACATAGAGTATCTTTATAACCATGGGATAGTCAAAGATCCCTTAGATAAAGCACAAAAAGCATACACCATAAAAGAAAAAGTGATAATTGAACTTAATAAAAAATTTAAACTTATCTTCCTCAAAAGATACCATTTAAAGGGACTGCCCTGGTGGTCCAGTGGCTAAGACTCCTTGCTCCCAATGCAGGGGGCCTGGGTTCGATCCCTGGTCAAGGAACTAGATCCCATGTGCTGCACCTAAGAGTCTGCATGTGCAAGTAAAGATTCTACATGCCGATACGTGTGGCATGTAAAGGCCCTGCAACCCCAACTAAGGGGGTCACATGCTGCAACTAAAAAAAAAAAAGATCCTGCATATCACAACTGAGATCTGGCACTGCCAAATAAATAAATAAATATCTTTTAAGAAGACACCAGTTAGGAAACAAAAAAGCCTATTCCAGTCACTGACTGGGAGAAGGTATTCATGATTAGTATATTTGACGAAGGACTTGTATTCAGTCCTTGATAAAGTAAGAAAACAAACGAGCCCAACTCCGAACCTCTTACATTGACTAATAAGAAGCCAACAACACCATGAAAAAGATGGAAGAATTGCTAGAGGCGCGTGACACTGCTGCACAGAAAGATAAGTGAACAGTCAGTAAACAGTAAAGATGTTCAGCCCCACCAGTTATCAGAGAAATGCAAATGGAAACCACAACGGGATGCATATCCATCAGGGTCGCTAACAATACCAACTGCTGGCAAAGACTGGAACCACTAGAACTTCAGCTGCTGACGGGCATGTGCAGTTGTATGATGACTATGGAAAACAATGTCCTAACGTCTTGTAGAACCAAACATACATTTCCTACGTGACCCAGTGATGCCACTCCTACTCCTCTGCCCCAGAGAAATGAAAACACAGGACCGCAGAAATACTTGAACAACAATGCTCGCAACAACTCTGTAACTGTGACCCTGAACCGGAAGCAGTCCAAATGTCCACGAAGAGGTCAATGGATAAGTAAAGTATGGCATAGCCATGCAGTGGAATACCACTCAGTTTAAAAGGGAGGAAAACCCAACTGATGCATGTAAAGTGAATTTAAAAAGATGCTGGTGAAAGAGGGCATATACAGAAGAGAAGGTATACGGTATGATTCCCCTAACACGAAACTCTGGAAAAGACAAATCTAATGTAACAGAAAGTGGATCAATGGTTGTTTGGGCCAGGATTGGGGGAGGGGCAAGGACTGCCTGAAGACGGGCTCGAGAGAACTTTTGGGGGTGATGATGGGATGTCCTGTAAATATGCCTTGTTTGTGACAGTATTTACCTGGGTGGCATAAATTTTTTGAAATCTGTTGAAACATAGACTTGAAATGGGTGCTTTTCATTGTACACAAATTATACCTTTAAAAAGCTCAAGGGGCTTCCCTGGTGGTCCAGCTTAAGACTCTGTACTCCCAATGCAGGGGGGCCTGCATTCCATCCCTGGTCAGGGAACTAGATCCCACATGCCGCAACCAAGAGTTCGCACTGCTGCTACTAAAGATCCTGTGTGCTGCAACTACGATCTGGCGCAGCCAAATAAATAAATTAAAAATATATATATATAAAATAAATAACATAATATAGAAGTAAATGAAATAATATAGTAATAAATAAATATAAAAGTTCAAGAACACTTATCATTTCATAAAAAAATAGAATGCACAGATTAGCTGAAATTTAACACACACACACACGACCTGTAACCCCACCTTTGGAAATTATACTGCGAGTATTTGGCCCATAGCCCAAATGACACTGCAGGCACTTTGTACATAGGTCGTGCATATGCATGTAGTGCTTTACAAAATCAGAGTCACGTGACATTCACTATTTTGTAACTTCCTTTTTCCATTTAACAGCATCTGGAAAACATACTTCCACACCCACAGAAGCACTGCCATACCCACACTTTAATGGCAGTGGAAGCGCTGTGTCCTGTGACTCTGCCCTCCTTTGTATCACCTGGCCCTGCCTGGGGGACACTGAGGCTGTCATTATTTGCTGTCATAACCATGCTGAGCTAAACATCCTCAGAGCTGTCTTTTTGCCATCAAATGGCTTCCCTGGTTGAGTTCAGAGCAGGAGGTTAAGGCTGTGGATGGGGGCCAGTTCCGCAGCCCAACACCCTATCAGTGTGTGAGTTGTCCTTGACGATGAACTTCAGGACCCACTCAGCCTTTTTCCTCTTGGCTCCCCACCTGAGGTCTCTCTGAGACAAGGTGGTGAAAGCCTGCAGGGTCTGCTCTTCTAGAGGGCCTGTGAGTGGAGGTGTGCGGGGGAGGGGTCTGGCACCCGCGGGGAGAAATATTTGAGCTGGTGGGAGGCCCACGAGTGGGAGGCCCCTCTGCCTGGCAGGGCTGGGAGGCAGGCCAGGCCCGGAGCCACACTCCCCAGCAAACACCTCCTGGTCTAGGTCATTCCCGCAGTGTTGGTCGGGGCACTGCCCAGGGACCTCGCCTGGCCGGGGTGGAGCTGGTGGCCAAGGGCCAGAGCGCCCTCTCCAAAGGGAAACTTCCCTCATCTTCTGCTGGTGTCTGAGCGATGGCTGCCATGGTCAGCGGGAAAGGGTGTGATTTCGGTAAGTCATGTGTCCACCGGAACTCTACCGCGCTGGCCAAGTGGGAAGATCTGCACAACAGATCTCTGGCCCTTTTCTAGCTCATCCCAGTGTTCTCCCTGCACAACACGTGATGCCTGCTATGTGATCAAATTTGGCTAAAGTTTTCCCAAAGGCGATCCTCTTTCCTCTCCTCTCCTTTCAAACAGATATTGGACCACCCCCCAACCCTGTCTCCCTGTAGGGGACAGAAGACTATTCCATGGTCTCCCCACTCCCGAGGTTGCTATTTTTCTATTTGGAAAACCATTTCAAGGAGGGGATAATTACATAGGATAAACATAATTTTGAACAGTGAAAAAGGACAGAGGGTGAAAAGGACCTGTCCCCTCCATTCCCTAAAGCCCCTCCCTAAAGATCTTTACAACTTATTCTAAAGAAGATCAACCCTGAATATTCCTTGGAAGGACTGATGCTTAAGCTGAAGCTCTAATACTTTGGCCACCTGATGGGAAGAGCCGACTCATTGGAAAAGACCCTGATGCTGGGAAAGATTGAATGTAGGAGGAGAAGGGGATGACAGAGGATGAGATGGTTGGATGGCATCGCTGACTCAATGGATATGAGTTGTAAAGCTCTCTAGGCAGACATGCCACATGTACGTCATGTCCAGAAGAACATTCCACATCAGTTCGTAAGACGTTCACTCCATCTTTTCATGCTCATAGCTCTTTTATAGATGCTCTGGAAGATCCCTAAGTCATCTGTGACACAGGGATGAGAATAGTGTCAGTGTGGCCGTCTTGTTGTGCAGACTCAGAGGATATCCTGGCATGAAGGACGCCTTCAGTCAGTGTTGGCATCTGCGTCCAGGGAGAGGGGGTCTGATGCGGATGAAACCAGAGAAAGGGTAAAGGAACTAAAGGGTGTTGTGTTCAGCTGTATTCAGCTGATGCCAGCTGTATTCAGGCGTCTCTTGGGCTATAACGGGGCTCGATTGTGGGGCTGGCTCTAAAGGTTCCATGGAGGAGGAGGCAGGAGGCCAGCTTCATCTCATCATGGGGAATGAACTTCCCAGCCCTGGAAAGGAATGAGCTCCCCACTCCTGGAAGCAGGCAAGCCGGATGACATCTTGGCGATGCAAGCATTGGACGAGGCAAGGTCTTAGACTAGATTCTAGGTGGTGGGACGCAGGAGGAGAGCCTGGTCCAGTAGGTCCATCACAGTAGTGTCGTTCTGGTTTTATTGATGCCACTGTGGGTGGCTTAGTTCCTTTGTTCTGCTCCAGGTATTTCCCCACTGAGCAGTGGGGACCCCAGTGTGGTTGGTGGCTGCCTGGAGGGGATGGACAGGTGGCTGTGTCGTTGGTGAAGGAAGCTCGTCCTTTTATCTCAAAGGAGATCCCTCTGCCAACCTTGGCCATCCTTGCCTGTTCTTGTCTAGCTGTTGCTTAGTCACTCAGTCATGTCTGACTCTTTGCGACTCCATGGACTGCAGCACGCCAGGCTTCCCTGTCCTTCATCATCTCCTGGAGTTTGCTCAAACTCATGCCCATTGAGTCAGTGATGCCATCCAACCATCTCACCCTCTGTCATCCTCTTCTCCTCCTGCCCTCAATCTTTCCCAGCAACAGGTTTTTTTTTTCCCCAATGAGTCAGCTCTTCGAACCAGGTGGCCAAAGTATATTGGAGCTTCAGCTTCAGCATCAGTCCTTCTAATAAATATTCAGCACTGATTTCCTTTAGGATTGACTGGTTTGATCTCCCTGCAGTCCAAGGGACTGTCAAGAGTCTTCTCCAGCACCACAGTTCTTGTCTGGTGAGTGGTTGAAATCCAGGTGGGCTGCCTGGCAGGAACGGCAGGAATTTGTGGCTGGAGGCAGCCCGTTGGTTCGTGAAGGATGGGCTGGGTGGGGTTGGGGGGAGAATCAGGGGGCAAAGGGCAGGCAGGAAACCAGCAGCCCACCCACGTCTCTGCCTGCACAGGCTGTGGTGGGGGCAGAAACTGCTTCCTCTCTCACCCGCATTTGCGGAGAAAGGAACTAGACTCAGTTCCTGAATTGGAAAGGAGAGGAAAGGGTGAAGGCTGTGAACCACTGACAGCGCTGCACTTTCCCCAGCTCATGGGAACCCGTGAGGCGGAAATGGAGTTTTCGCAGCTGCTTTCCAAGGTTGATGAACAGCAGAAGACGGGGCGGTTAAGACAACAGGTCCAGATTTCCGGTCCTCCAGGAGTCTTTCCAGAGAAACAGCACACGCTGGAAGTGACACCTGGGGGTCTCCCCGGTCACGGCAGGTCCCGAACCAGCCCACGTCAGTCGTGCTAGTGCGCAACCTGGGGCAGGGCCCCTGCCGCCCGCTCTGCACCTGGGCGTCCCTGGCTGGGCGCATCACCCCTCACAGACCTGTCTTCAGATTTAATCAAGATCGAAGGTAGAAAGTAGCTACTACATACGATTTCAAAGACCTGGATCCTGGGAGTGAGTCAGACCTTTCTTAAATGGCGTCTCAGTGGTTAGGCTTCCCTCAATAGCTCAGATGGTAGGTAAAGAATCTGCCTGCAATGCAGGAGACTCAGGTTCGATTCCTGGGTCAGGAAGATCCCCTGGAGAAGGAAATGGCAACCCACTCCAGTATTCTTGCCTGGAGAATCCCAGGGACAGAGGAGCCTGGTGGGCTACAGTTCATGGGGTCTCAAGAGTTGGACACGACTGAACCGCCACCAAGTGGTCTGGCACGTTTAATTATCCTAATAACAAGCAAGTCAGTACCGATGTGAGCAGCTAACCGTAGAATAACAACAATAACGGTGTCAGCATTTATACTGTTCTTGCCAGGAGTTCAGGCACTGTGCTAAGGGCTTTATATGGATTATTATAACAGGTTGCCATGAGAATCTGAGACTGTGGTGGTGTCATACCCACTTCTGCAGTGAGGAAACTGAGCAGAGAGAAGGGAAAAAAATTGCCCAAGGCCACTCAACCTGCTGGTGGGTGGCTGATATCCAGATGCAGGCTCCTGTCCTGCCCATCCCCCTCCACTGGACACACACACACACACACACACACACACTCACACAACACACATGGGCAGCAGATCTTCACCTGGGGTTCAGGGTCTCAAGGCAGGCGCAGTAGACTTCTGGGGGACCCAGAACTGTATGCACATTTATGTAAATATGACTTATTTCTCCCTGGGGAGCAGCTGCATTGATTCATAAGATTTCTAAGCATGCTAATCGGGAAGGTAATCAACTGACTGTCATATATTGGATTTGCTAGAAACAGACTCTGGGAGAAACCAGGAAGGGATGAAGCAATCAGAAAGAAAGAAGAAGCCAGGCCAGCAGCAATTTTGGCGATAACCAGCCTCAGCCTGACCCCGCCGGGGCTCCAGAGGGTGAGTCACACGGCCGAGCTTGACAGTCCACGGCAGGGTAATATTGGAGTGAGTGGGGGACACCGATCCAGAGTCACAAGATGTTGGAACTGCCAATCATGGCTTGTCATTCTCGACTGGGTCCTAGTTAAAAAGCCAGCCCTGGAGGACATGCCGGGGGCAACTGGGCGAAATCTGGAAGTGGGCCGGGTACCCCACGGTGTTAGGAGACGGATGCTGACTTTGCTAGGTGAGCAGATGGCATGGTGAGCATGTGGAAGGATGGCTTTCTGGCGATGCGTGCTGCGGTATTTAGGGTGAAAGGGTCCTGCTGTCCGCCAGACAATCTAAAATGCTCGACACACCTCTCCAACCCTCAGATGAGAAGAGGATTAGGCAAAAAGATTGTAATTGTTGAGTCGAAGTTGTGGATATATGGGAACCATTCACTTTTATTACTCATTTTCTCAATTTGAAGAATTTCATAATGAACATTTGAAAGACTCATCTGAGGGCAGATAACCCTCAAGACAAGTGTCTGCACGTGAAGAGGACTCAGCCCGTGGGAGCAGTCTCCAGCTGAGTTGCTGGCTGACCACAGGCCTGGCCGGGGGCTGACTGTCTGCTTCTTGCCCTGGGGTCCGCGGGCTGCACCTCGGGGGTCCCAAAGCCAGCACACAATTTCAGCCAGGCCCTCACATACCCTGCGTGTCATGGCCACACCTTGTTCCCACAACCTTTCAGCCACCTGGTGAGTGCCCTTGTGCTGGGCTGGCCCTGGGGCTGCCTGGACCCTGAGGCAGTGGAGCCAGGGTGTCCCCGGCGTAGCTGGCACCTCTTCCTTCCAGACATTCACATGTCAGTGCTTGAGGAGAGCTTTCCCCTCGGGCCTGCTGGGAAGCGCTGGCGGCTGTGAGCTGGCGTGGCAGCCCTGCTGCCTTCTGGGGCTGCCTGGAAGGCCTGGGTGCTGGTGGCAGGGAGAGGGCAAGGGGACGGTGGGTGGGCCCTGGTGCTGGAGTATCCGGGCCTCGGCAGGGTGGATGGATGAGCACCTGGCATCGTCCAGAGCTGACCCTCGTGGGCTGCCGGGAGCCCTCAGTGAGGATGACACAGGAGCCAGGAGAGGCTGGCAGGGCACAGGCTGGTCTCACCTGCCCAGTGCACTGGGACCACGGGGGTGAGCACGTTCAGAGGGTGGGTGGGCCTGAGACTCTGAATTTCCCTCTGGCCTCGGCTATGTGGATGCCCCCCGGCCGGGGCCACTCTTTCCTTCGCCTCAAGGGAAGGCAGCTCTGGGGACGAGGAAGGAATGGGGCGGAGCCCTGCCCTCCCCGCCACCACTCACAGGGACCAGGTGCCCGCCTGCGGGCTGCTCGGGTGCTGCCTGGCCGTGGGTACACGTGGGTGCCTGACCCCGGGGCCAGGGGTCAGCTGCCCTCCATTCGTCATCGTGACCCGAGCTGGAGGGAGGCAGGCCCCTTCCTGAGAGGAAGCCGAGTGTGGGACACAGGCGCCTGTACTCAGCACGGCGGGCCTGTAGCCTCCTGCTGAGGCCCTCCCCACTCCACTGCTCATCCCCACTCCACCGCTCAGCCTCTGGGTGCCCCGGTTGCCACAGGGGCCCCCTCCCTGGGGGGAAGTGGCGAGACCCAGACCACAGGGAAACCAGCCCCAATCCATCCTGTGCTGAGGTTTAGAATCTAGCTGGGTCTTCCTGACGTGAGCGGTGCCCCCGACCCCTTCCCCATGAATGAGGGGAAGACTACATATCAGGTTCTTTTCCAGGTTTGTCTCATTCCTGAGCAGGGGGCCCTGGGACTCCCTGCTGGAGGAGACATGTGCAGGCCTGCTCTCACCCCCAAGCTCCTCCAAGGAGCAGTCCTCGGGGGTCCCCCTAGTGCAAAGAGCCCCTGCTTCCTTTGTCCATGGTCTGGACAGAGGACACAAGTTTGCACCACTCTGATTCGGATGTCGGGGGAGCTGTGGGCAATGGCCCCATCCTCTGCGTCCCCGCCTTCTTCTCCGTCCCTCATCCAGCCAGCCAGCCCCTTACTCTCCTCTGACCAGGCAGATGCGCTCTGTCCGCCCCACATTCGCTCTGGCTGTTCCCTCTGCTGGGACTGCTGTTCCCCCCACGTGACTCCACTCCTCACTGCATTCAGTCTGTGCTCCGTGAGGCCCCCACGGCCCCTTGCTTGCTTCTGTGATTTAATGTCACAGCATTTACAGCCACTTGGCTTTTTTTTTTTCCTGTTGTTAATTCGCTTTGTCTGTTAGTTTTTAATATGCTTGTCATCTGTGGTCCCCTCTGGAATGTGTTCGCTCTGTAGAGCATCCCAGGATGTGGCTCAACAGACAGTAGCCGGTCCATCAAAATGTGTGGCCGGGTGAACGGATGAGTGAGTGAACAGCACAGATCATGCACGGAACGCCTTTCTGATCTCTGAGTCGCTGTTAGTTATGGAGAGAAGGCAAGCCCACGTCTGACAAGCACAGCTACCCTCATGTCAGATCCAGGCTAACTGGGGTGTCGAAGGGCTGATTATGAAGTGGCCGTGCCGCTTTTGTCCAGCAGAGGGCAGCCAATTCCTGACAGCTTGAGATCCTTGCCTTGCTCAGAAGGGCTTCTTTTTTTCTCTTTGAACTTATTTTTAAGTTTAATGGGAAATATTTTTTTCAAAAATCCCACAGTCCACATGAGGGGGAGAATGACTTGATCTGATACACAGGCACTTGGGAAACTGTCTCCTCCTAAGCTTCAAAGTGACTCTTCTCTTTTTAGGACACACAGAGACCTGTGGCATGGCTCTCAGATTCTGAGGAGCCAGGAGTGGAGTTGTTATCTCAAGACTTCTCAGAGTCTGTCGAGTCTCCTGCAGCCCATCATTGCCGGCCTGCCTGCCTGCCTGCGTCACAGCCGCAGGGCTCTGTCTTTGGAGCAGAATTCCCCAGGAGATGTCTGCCGCAAGGCCATGGGCTGCCCTGGCCAGGGAGAGGGTGGGGGAACAGGAAGCCTCAGCTGTGTGTCTGGTCTGGTACTAATTAGCTGTGTGACCTTGGGCTAGTCACTTAACCTCTCTGGTCTGTTTACTTTTCTTTAAATGGGGTGCCAGATTGACTCATCTTGAAGTTCCTTTGAACACAAAGGTCCGTAGGGAGGGGAGGGCTCCAAGCCCAGTGCCTGGGATAGGGCAGGCCTTGGAGGCACTTCATAAATGCCTGGATTGTGTGAGACTTGGGGCAGACCTGGGTGGATCTGCAGTCAGTGCTTATTTCCAGCTTTGGAGTGGAACTGAGGCTGGCTCTTGGCCCTGCCACTAACTGGACGGTGACCTCCAGTGGCTTGTTTCTCTGAGCCTCAGTTTACCCAGGATGGGTGTATACCTCTACATGGGTGTTGTGAGTTCCCAGAGTGATAACAATTGAATGAGAGAGAGAGAGAGTATGTGGATGTGTGAGTTTTGAGTGTGTATAAGTATGTATGTGATGGGGGGACAGTGGAGAAAAAATCTAAAACATAATCTTTTTAAATTGGGGTGAAATTCACATTTATTTGAAATGAAATATAAATATAAATTTCACATTTATAGTGAAATTCACACAATTATCTATTTTAAAGTGTAGAGTTCAGTGACTAATCTTTTCAAAAGAGCTTAGAAATTAGGAAAAGAGTGAGAACCCACTGTCAGGGCCTGTGCCAAATGCTTTGCCCACATGGTGTCATTCGATCCTCACAACTCCATGAGGGAGGAAGGGACTTGGCAGAGAAGGAAATGAGAGCTCAGAGAGGTTGAGCAACTTTCCCAAGAGCACCCAGCCAGGAAGTGCAGGGCAGGATTCAACCCCAGGGTTCCCCGGTCCAGGCGCAGGAGGTGATGGAGGGCCCACAGCCCCTTGGCCGTCCCTCTGACCTGACTCAGAAGCCCTGGGAAGGGCCGCAGGCAGGCTCGGGTGGGGGCCGAGATGATGGGCAGGGCAGCAGGGGCCCAGTTAAGTCACTTGACCTCATCATCCCTTCATTTCCTGCTCTGCCTAAGAGGAAATGTTTACACAGCGTCCCCACACAGACGCTGCACAGGCCTGGACTTGCAGTAATTAGCTGAACAATGAGGGTCCAGCAGCTATTGAGTGGCCCAGGCACTGGCCTGGGGTCAGGCAGCCAGGGGCCTGGCTCCTCACTGACAAACTCTCCTCGTGACCCTGGCCTGTCCCCACGCCACCCTGGGCCTACTTCTCCCCATGGGAAAGGCAGTGGCAGGTGGGCTGGCCTCCAGGACCCCTGGAAGGCCCCACCAGTGGGTGAAGCACCTGGTGCAGGGAGGGAATCAGGCAGGGGGCTGACGGGGCCCACGTCAGGCTCTCTTCCAGATCTGTGGCCCAGAATGTTTGATCTGAGGGTCCTCGAGGCAGCTCAGCAAGGCGTGGCACCTCACTGCAATATCCTTGCTTGGAGAATCCCATGGACAGAGGAGCCTGGCGGGTGATAGTCTGTGGGGTTGCAAAGAGTCGGGAGGCAGCTCAGCATGGCATGGCACCCCTCTGTGGTATCCTTGCTTGGAGGATCCCATGGACAGAGGAGCCTGGCAGGCGATAGTCCGTGGGGTTGCAAAAAGTCAGACACGACTGCAGTGACTTAGCACACACACACAAGGCAGTTCAGCGTCCAGCCTCCATTTATGAAATGGGCCTTTCCAAGTGGTTTGTTTGCTCATTCATTAGTTAATACACTAGTTAATTAATCAAGCAAATACTTATTATGCATCCATGGCTAGTCATCTTCCAAAAACTGACCCCCTTTCCATAGAGCTCCTTAGGCCGCATGCCTGGCCAGGGACTACATTTCCCAGACTTCTCTGCATCACAGGGGTCACGTGACTAGCTCTCACCAATAAGAGTGAGTGGTGAAGATGCTTCCCACTAAGGCTTTAGGAAGTGGACCGTCCCACCCATGGGGTGAGGGGCCCATATCTACTCATCAGCTCTCACGTGTCGTCGGCTGAGGGCTGCTCTGAGGGGTGTTAACGCCTCCAGTTTACCTGTGCTCAGGCTGCTGTCACAAGCTGGAGGCCAGGAGTCTGCAATCTGTGTCACAGGGTCACTCTGATGGCTCTAGGAGGAGGCCCTCCTGGCCTGGCTCGCAGCTTTGCGAGGCTGCCGGCTCTCCCAGGTGTCACTTGGCTGTGGCTGCACCACCCCGACCTCTGCCTGCATCCTCACGTGGCTTCTCCATTCCCCCACTCCAGGCCCCCACCATGGTGTCTTCATGAGGCCTTCACATCAGGATGGCAGTCGATGCATTTAGTGCCCAGTCTCATCTAGCATAACCTCATTGTAACTGACCACCTCAGCAGAGACACGATTTCCAAATGGACAAGCATGATGAGGGGTGGCACCACGCAGAGTGGAGACCTTAGCGCCGGCAGTTGGATGTTTCGAGCCCTGAAAGGGACGGTGCCGGCCGGCATTCACTTAGACTGGGAACCAGAGCACGGGCTTTCAGCTGGGGGCTTCGTGGTCAGAGGGCCTGGCCCTGGTGTCGGGATCTCCTGGTCCCAGGACCTCATTTCCCTCAAAAAGCCCTTGCTTTTGAGCAAACAGCGTCTCCTGTGAACCACCACACTCTGTTCTCTCTGCCTGATGCACTTCTGACGTGTCTCTGCCTGAGACACATCGTCCACTGAGCTCCTCAAAGAGGACGCACGGTGCGTCTACAGCTCCACCCGCTCTGTGTGCCCGGGGGCTTTAGCATCTCATGGGCCAGATGGCAAGTCCAGGCTCCACTACTTGCTGGCTGTGTGTCCTTGGGCGAGTTACATAACCTCTCTGGGCCTTGGCTTCTGCTGCGGGTGTATTGTGAAGACTGAATGAAATCATATGTGATAATATATGTAAAGGGTTCTGCATGCAAACTGTTTGTGGCTGTGTGTGACTCCGTGGCTGACCTCTCTGAGGAACTCAGGGATGGAGCTGCAGGGTGGGCTCTGAGCCCTCACCCCTCCTCCCAAGCTGCCTGCAGGGGAGGTTTCCTGCCTCCCCCACCCCCCGGGGATGACCCCCATGAGGCCGGCAGGGGTGGCGCGTGTCCCATCCGTCATTTTCCTCTGTTCCGTTTCCCTGCCAGGATCCCCAAGGTGAGGGCCTGCCCTGTCTCCATACCCCACCCCACCTTGCCGCAGGCCCAAAGCAGAATGAGAATGTGGAAAGACAAATGGGAAACAGGAACCCGCCCTGTGCAACGTGGCCCACCAAGGCTTTCTTCCCGGCGTGACTCAGGGTGTAGGAATCACCCACATTGGGTTTCCAAAGCCAGGCCGGGTCTCTGCAGGGTTCGTGTCCCCTAATAGGTAACAGGACAGAATAGGACAGCTGGGCTCTGGCTGCGGCTTGGACAGGATCTGCAGATGTTGGCCTCACCGAGCTCCAGGTCACACTGTCCCCGAGGCTCCCCCACCTTCGGAGCCCAGCCAGCTGCCCTTTGAGGAGTAGGGGAGCACGCACGCCCCACCCCCCACCCCGGACCCTGGCTTCAGAGACTCCTCTCCACATGGCCCTCTGTCCAGACAGCCGATGCCAAGATCTGATGTGCGCATTGAGCAATTTGGGGCAAGCCTAAGTGAGACGTGTCCTGATTTTCAAGATAAAGTCCAGACGTGGTGGAGCTGGGACCTGACTCTGCTTTCCTTCGAGCGTAGCGGCCTCTGCTGCCTGGTCCCGGCATGGTCAGCAAGGTCTGGCCTCCCTGTGGTTGCTAGGACTTGCTTTAGGAAAGGCTTAATTTGCCTCCAGTGGAGGAACTTGTCCTCAGCATAGTGATGTGACCTGATGGCCTTGGTAGGATGAGGGCAGGTCATTGTGGCCCCGCTGCTGGAGGACATGCTGCATTGCCCGAGTTCTCATCACGTCCTCAAGACGGTCCTGGCATGGGCGAGGCGGGTCTCTGCTCACGGTGCTGGCTTCCCGTATAGGTTGTTTATGCCTGGCCCTGCTTGGAATTTTTGATGCCTGTTCTGTGTGAGCTGCTAGACACTCTGAATATCACCCCTGGAGCTGGGTGAATGTTATCACCCCATTTTACAGATGGGAAAATGGAGGCTTGGGGAAATGAAGTTTCTCTTTGCTAAGAAGGAGAAGAGCTGGGTTTCAAAGCCGGGGCAACCAGATTCCACTCCCAAGTCCAGAGCTTGGGGAAAAAAAATCTTCCCTTTTCACAAGGACTCCGTTTCCTATTGTTTCCCCACCTCAGCTGAGCAGGGAATCTGTTCTGTCCCAAATACATGCCTGACTGCCAAGGGCTCGGGGACCTACTGGACTTAATGCTGCTACTGGAGATAGAGGGGCTCTGAGAAGTTTAGGGAAAGCAGCCAATATTGTTTAGGGTCTTTCTTTTAGGTGAACAGGCCATCAGGGTAAGTTTGAAATAAAACTTCATATTCCTGCAGCTGAAACTCAAGAGTTTCTGGGAACAGTGGCTTCCAGTGGGTGTGTTTGGCTCCGAGAGGGAGTCATAGAGTGTGATGTCAATTCCACACGCAGAAGTCTCACACGGGCTCCCAAGAGCACAGGACGGGGGACCCTTGAGGCTGAGTGGTGGTGTGCTTTGTCTCGGGGTGGGGGTTGGGTCCCCAGAAGCATTGCCTGAGATAAGGATTGGGGGCAGGTAGCTTTTGGGGGGAGTGTGATCCAGGAATCCTGTGGCTGGCAGGATAATGGTCCCCAAAGACATGCAGATGGCCAACAAGCACACGAGAAGATATTCAACATGGCTAATTATTAGAAAAATGCAAATCAAAACTACAATGAGGTACCATCTCACACTGGTCAGAAAAAAGTCTACGAAAAACAAATGCTGGAAAAGGTGTGGAGAAAAGGGAAGCCCCCTGTACTCTTGGTGGGAATGTAAATTGATGCAGCCACTATGGAGAACAGTCTGGAGGTTCCTTAAAAAACTAGAACTACCATATGATCCAGCAATCCCACTCCTGGGCATACATCCAGACCAAACTATAATTGGAAGACATACATGCACTACTGTGTTCATGGCAGCAGTACTTACAGTTGCTAAGACAGGGAGACCGCCTGAATGTCTGTTACGGAGGAACGGATAGAGACGATGTGGGACAAACAGACAACGGAATACTCAGCCATAAAAAGAGAAATAATGCCGTTTGCAGCAACATGGATGGACCCAGACATCATCAACTAAATGAAGTAAGTCAGAAAGAGAAAGACAAATACAGTCTCACTTAACATGGAATCCAAAACACAACACAAATAAACACATTTATGAAACAGAAACAGATGCACAGACAGACAATAGACTTATGGTTGCCATGGGGGAGGCAGCTGGGGGAAGCACGGAGTGAGAGTTTGGGGTTAGTAGACGTAAATTATTGCATATAGAACAAGGATAATCAAGGTCCTGCTATAGAGCACAGGAGACTATATTCAATACCCTGTGATAAGCCAGAATGGAAAAGAATATGAAAAGGAGTATATATGTATAGCTGAGTCACTTTGCTGGACAGAAGTTAACACAACAGTGTAAATCAACCACACTTCAATAAAATATTTCAACAAAAAAGACAAGAAAATAGAGAGATTATCTTAGATTATCTGAGGAGGTCCAGTACAATCGTAAGGGTCCTTGCAAGATAGAAGAGAGACTTGAAGATGTTACCCTGCTGAGCGAAGATGGAGAAGGGGCCACAGGCCAAGGGATGCTGAAAAGGTCATTAGGAAGTGTGCGGGCAGCCGGGGCTCAGCCCCCTGGGGACCCTCAGTGCTGTGCCCACGAGGTGCTGGATGGGAAGTGAGGCGCTCCCAGGCTTCCCTTGGCAGCAGGGTGGAGCAATGCCCCATGCGGGTGAGAAGCAGAGAGGGGCAGCCGCAGCTGCGAGGATGCCGGCGCTCCAGGGGCTACACGGGGCACGAGCCTACCTTCACCCAGGCACGACCTCCCCCACTCCTGCTGTGTGTTTGGTGCCCCCTGTACTTTTTACTAATACTTTTCTATAAATAGATTCAGTATAGAAGACATTCAAGCATATGTAAAAGGAGTCTCGGTCCCAGTAACGATTCCTGAAAAAGGATGGGTTTGGTACTTAGTTCTGCATTTTCTCCTAATAAGCATGAAAAGAAATACATTTACCATTAAAATAAAAAAGTCTGCCCACTCATCACCTAAAATCATCTGTTACCACCCAAACATCCATGCTATACATTTTTTAAAATGCTGCATAATCTTCAGTTCAGTCGCTCAGTTGTGTCTGACTCCTTGCGACCCCATGAATCCCAGCACACCAGGCCTCCCTGTCCATCACCAACTCCCGGAGTTCATATCTGCCCCCAAAACAAAATGAAGGTATGGATGAAGAACTAAGAGCAGAGAGGTTAGGCGATTCTCCTAAAGACACACAGTAAGCGGCCGAGTCCACAGATTTCTCAGTATCCAAAGCCAGTAGTCTTTCTCCTCCACCACACTCTGCCTCACAGTGACTGTGGCGCTAATAATAACAACTACTTGAGGGCCAAGCTCTGTGCCAAGCCAACTGCTGAGTTCTCCAAACATTGCAACTCATCAAATCCCCACCACAGCCACCATGGCCCCACTTACTAGCCTTGCCCTGTTATTTTATGGCAGTCACAAGATCAGGTGTTCTAAAAATTTATATCAGTAGTAGATTTCATTGTCTCCATTTTTTTTTCAGAGGATGAAACGAAGGCAGAGAATTTAAGTCAGTTGCCCGAGGTCACGTGGCATGACTGGTTCCTGCAGGGTTTCGGGTTCAGCCTCCATCCCCTGAGACACAGAGTTCCAGGGAACTGGCTCTCAATTTATTCTGATCAGGGGATGACCCTGGTTCTGTGTCGGGAGAAAAGGCACAAGTGGTTTCCCATGAGCTGGTTTGGAATTCTCTGGGTTGGCCTGATGCCTTGTTCTCTCTGTCGCGCGTCCCCAGGTTGGCTGGGGCCTGGGAGGAGAAGGGACTTGTTTCTCTGTGTGGAGACCCCCAGCCCCCAAGCGGTACAGACCCTCACTCACCATGGATGCCCCACACCCCACCCCAGGCGATGTTTAATCATTTCAACATCCCAGAATCAAAAAGGGAAACTCCCATGTGGGGGTCAGTCCAATCCTGACCATCAGCAAGTGAGGAATTTCTGTCTAAAAGGGGCCTGGTCAGGACCGGGTCATCACAGCCGGGCAGTGGTGGCCTCAGGCTGCTGATGGACACCGCTGCTTGTTCAAATACACAATGATGTGTCACCCGATGGGCCACAGGTGTCCGGGGAGGCAGGGCGGTGGCGGGGGGGCGGGAGGCCAGAGGCAGGACCTGGTTGGAAGGAAGCTGTGCCCAAGCACCCCCACTGCGAGCCGACTCTCCTGGGGAGAAATTTGGGGCAAACAGTTCTTGTGTTTTTGTAAGAATTCACAATGACTTCTGTTGCTCTTTTCTTATCATCAAAGATACTAAGACTTAGGAGAGTGTGGCGAAGGGAGGGACACAGAAAGGGCGAGTGCGCCAGGAGCAGACACACGGCCACACGCAGGGCTGCCCTGTGTCCACCCCTTGGCCCTCCAGCCTCCTGATGAACCGCTGGCCTCCTCCCCGTGTACCTGGAGTCAGCCTGAGGCTTCAGAGAAGACCCGGCCACAGGCAGATCAGAAAGGGCGCCCCGAGCCTGGGACAGGTCGGGGCTGATGGATGCAGACCTCGGCTCCGTCTCCCCTGGGATGGACGCCTTGGGCAAGTCCCGCACTGCGGCCCCCGCCCCACCTGCCCCGGCCACGTCGGTCTCCGTGAGTGTTGGTAGGCAGCTCAGACACCGCCGCCTGGCACCTTGGTTCCCCTGGGAACAGGGGCTCAGGACTGAGCCCACAGCGGGCTGATCCTAGCCTCCACCGAGGAGGGGGTGACCCATAACCCTGGCCCCCCTGAGGTTCTGTCTCCTCACGGGGGGGAAGTGATGTTCTTGCAACAGGCGCTGCTTGGTTTCAAGGAGCCAGGCTTCCTCTGCAGCCTCGCACAAGGGCCGTCTGGGCTCAGGGCTGGTGCCGAGCCACCCCCGCCCCCTCTCCCTGGGTTGCAGTTATTTGTGTCCCAGACCAGCTTCTCAGGGGGCAAGCACCGGGCTTTAAATCTCAAGGGTCAAGAGTGACGCTGAGGTTTCCTTAATCTGTAGATCTACCTCCATCTCTCCTTCCGTGCATTTAATTATTTTAAGCTTTGATCTCGTTTCAAATGTAAAGGAAAGCTCAAGAGAAAGACAAAGATGCCAGTGCCCACCACCGCCAGCACTGAAGAGACAGCTTTCTTCCAGCAGCCCCGCCCAATGGTCACTCACATCCCCAGGTCACAGACGAGAAGACTGAGGCCGTGGGGTGGGGGTGGGGGGCTGTCTCAATAGGAAGCACAGCCAGGAAGGCCAGGGTCAGTCTGCACGCAGGTTGTCCGGGCTGAACACCCAGCGTGGCCACAGAACCTGAATCTCTTCAATTTCCTGAGACCTGTCCTCGGGGTGGCTCCAGAACACCCGTGTAAAAGCCTTTACAGCGAAGGGCGCCTGGAGCCGTGTGGCCACTGAGCTTGACCTCAATGAAGAAGACGGTGGCTCCGTGCGGGACGAGGCCGGTAGACAGGTGCCTGGTGACCTGGCTTCCAAGCCCCTCCAGGGCCGCCTGAGTCATTTTTTGCTGGGGAAGGCATGGTGGCGGTGCAGCCATGTGGGGCCGCTGCCAGTCCTCGAGAGTTAATGATGCGCGTGGGGCGCCTGGCCCTGGGCCCAGTGGGTGAAGTGATGATCCCCCGGCCACGTCAGCTCAGAGAGGAGCAGGGGTCCAGGGTTGCCCCTTCCCTGCCCCTGCTGCCCCACCAGACGCTGCCCAGCGAGGCTTGGGGAGGACAGCGCTTGGGCTGGAGTAGGGTGGAGGACCCTCAGCTCCTCGGGAAAGGCTCCCTCTCTGCTCTCTTAATCCCTGGAGACTCCAAAAACAACTGGCCCATGTGAAGAGGGCCTCCTGGGCCGCCTCGGAGCAGCCGCTTTCCTGAGGCTGCCCTGCCACCCTGGGCAGTTGCGGTCTCTTCCTGGGAGGCCCAGTGACATACAGAGGTCGGCCTGCAAACCTCCCCTTGCTCCCAGATGACCACCCTGTTTGTTCACCGAGACTCATGAGTTAGTGTGGAGAAAACAGGCCCCTTGTGACCACAGGCCCCTTGTGGCCAAGCCCCGTGGGTGAGGCTCAGATGTAAGAAGCTGTGTGTTTTGGGGCGGTGCCCTTTATCTCTCTGAGCCTCGGCATCTTCATCTGTAAAATGGGGACAATACTTATCTCATAGACTGAGTAGACTGTCTGCGGGCCCCTGATATCCATCTTCCCTTTCCCTGAAGAACAGCACTCCCAAATTCGAGCGAGGGAAATGATGGTCCCAAATAGAGACCCCCCTTTCTAGCCTGCCTTGCAGCGGATGTGGTCACGTGAGCAGTGCTGGCCGGCGGGCTGAGGTGGTGTGGTTCTGGATGTGCTGTGTCCCTTTGTGGACCCAGCGGATGAGGACATGCGAGGTGGGGGAGAGCAGGATGGAGGGAGCCCTGCCTGCTGTGGGCTTTGCGGAGCAGAGCTTGGACTCCTGTGAGGGAGAGAGATGGACTTGTGAGCTGGGGTCTGTTAGACGCAGCCTGACCCCACCTCTGTCCAGTGCAGATCTGTGAGGTCAAGAGCAAGGCTGTGAGTTTTATGTGCATCTTCTCATTCAGCTCCCACAACCGGCCGCTGGCGAGGGGTAAACATGATTATTATCTCCATTTTGCAGAGAAGACCCAGGCAGAGAGGGGCAAGTTCATGTGGCTGCAGTCACAGAGCTACGATCAATAGGAAGGCAGAGCCCTTACTTGAAACACAGTATCTGAGGAGCCCCCAAAGCTAGTCTTCTGGAAATCCAAGGTGAGATTTCTCAGTCCAAGGAGCAACCAGCGCTTGCCTCTGGGATTGGTGAGTCTTAACCAGTAGCACCTTCTGCATGGAGCTTTCACAAGCATCGATTGACTGGCTTTTTTCTGGGCTGCTGTCTCAAGAAATTCAGTTCTTGGTGAGATAGGAGACTAGTGAGGGTGATGCTGCCGAGGAGCCTGGTTCTCTTGCAGATCCCTGAGGACCCGTGGGTGTCCAGATTCCTCCTTGCGAAAGGGTGAGGAGCATCATCTGAGCAGCCAATGTAGCCAAGAGCTCAGGCAAACCGGGCTTTTTTTGGAGAAACTCGCCTCCCTGTGAATGAACAAGTAGCCTCTGAACTGAAATAATAATAAAAAACCTGCTTCCAGACTTGTTTAGGTACCTTGTATTGGTACAAGGACTTGTATGAATGACTCTCACAAGGGAACCGCGTGTCCACCTGAGTGTCCATTGCCCAGAACTCAGTGTTTTCCTGGCCAATCAGCAGGATGATGGATTTGGCTCCCATGAATTGCCGGGTCGAGGGAGGTCAACACGGAGTACCAGTTGGAGAACGGGACCCAGCGCCTTCTGTAGAACCTGGACCGAAAGCGGAGGGCAGGGGCCACTCCATCCCCAGGGCGGCCGTGCCCAGCCCTGTCCTTCCGCTACGCACTCGCCCCTATTGTGTGGCTTCCCTGGCACCCGGATGGGCCTCGCTCGCCACCATGTTCTGAAAAGGCATTCTCACATTTTTCTTCCAGGACGGCCTCAGCATAAACAGTCCTGGACGGTGGGCATCCGGCCTCCGGGGTCCCACTGGTTCCATCCGGTGTTTGTCATTTCCCCGGAGGCGGCTGGGGCGAGGGGTGGGGTTTACAACGGGCATGGATGGAACGCGGAGCGGCCAGGGCGGTCGGGGAGCCCACTGTTTATCTGGCGTGGCCACGTGACGCTTCCACGTCCATTTTGTAACTGGAGCCCGTGCAGCTCATTCTATTTTGCTTGACAGGAAGTTTATGGCTTGAAGGTGGAGTGTTTGGCACAAGGCTTCAGGATCGCCGTACTGTTTCTGGCTGTCTGAGGATTAAGGGGCACAGGGACTGTTGGCTGGCTTCTCCCAGGAAACATTGGGGTCTGACTCCGCGGGCAAGTGGACAGGCTGGTGTGGCCTTTCCTGGGAAGTGGTGGTCAGCTAGCTTCCTCATCCCAGCTCCTTCTGTGGGCACCTTGAAAGTGTGTGAGTTGTTCAGTCATGTCTGACTCTGTGCGACCCCCTGGACTGTAGCCCTCCAGGCTCCTCTGTCCATGGGATTTTCTAGGCAAGAGTACTGGAGTGGGTTGCCACTCCCTTCTTCAGGGGATCTTTCTGACTCAGGGATCGAACCCAGGTCTGTCGCACTGCAAGCAGATTCTTAACCATCTGAACCACGGGGGCAGTCCCTTGGGAACTTGAGTGCAACCCCTATATAGACTCACAGAGGGTTAATAAGAAGCTGAGTGTCCGGGGTTGTGAACTCAGACAAGTTCCTAGGAACTGAGCTTGCTGAGTTTCAAGCATTACAAGTTGACTGACCGAGCACAGCAGTGTGTGTGTGTGTGTGGACATGTGTGCGTGCACACGCGTGTGTGCATAGGTGTCTGTAGAGTGTGAGAAGCTCTAGTCTGGGGGTGTTCACCCCCAAAGAGAACCAGTCTTGAAGATTAGCAGGCTGCTTCTGCCAAGCTCCCCCGAGGGTCGGCACAAGGGGTGGGCTGGGCCCCCCGAGCCCATCCATCAGAGGCAGCTGACGGGGTGTTAGCGTGGCCTCAACAGGAGATAGCGGTGGAAAAATGGCCTGGCCAGGGGATGCGTTTATCTGGCCTGGAGCCTGCATGTAGGTCCATTAGTCACATGGGCAGCAGCTGTCCTCAGAGCGGGTCTGAGAACCGGCTCCTCCCTCCACCCCATGCTCATGAGCCCTTCCCCAGGTTCACCTGCCTGGTCACCTCTGGGCCTTGGCGAGGCTGTGTTGTCCACAGTGGCGGCGGTGCTTGTCTGCCCGGCAACATAAACATTCCTGCTGCCTGGCTTCCAGCTCCTCTGCGGACTTGGATGATGTTTGGAATTACAAAACAAATCAATATCATTTTTTAAACCGAAGGTTGGCAGATTAGCCCCTTGAGACAACGGGCGAGATGATAATCATCACCATTATTGTAAGGCTCCTGTATTTTTGCCTCTTAAGTAACTTGACGCACACCCTTGCTTCCTGGCTTTGGAGAACAAGTCGCTCTCCAAAGTGTATGGGGTTGCTGGGTCACACAGCAGATGTCAAAAGGCAGGTGGAATTCCCAGGCCCGGCATCCTGGGTGGAGGAAAGCTGGGCTTTATCAGAGGGTGGTGATTTATAGCGTGCCAAGTGGCCAAGGGGACCCAGCACCTCTCCGGCTCACTCATCACATGAGTGTCTTTGCGTGTCTCCTGGTGCCAGGCGGAGGCCAGCTGAAGGCGGGTAGGTAGGAGTGGGGGAGGGCAGGGCTCTGTATGGGGCGCCCAGGGCAGGGGGTGCCTCCTTGCTTCTCTGTGGGTGAGCACCGTCCATGAGGGTCTCTGGGTTATCTGCAGCCCCAGGGAGCTGGCCTCTGGCTGATGACACATTTGCTCTCCTAGAGGTTACGACTGACACATCCCAGCTCAGATGGTCCCTGATAGACTTTATCTCCCACATGGAGGGGGGAACGTGGAGGGGGGGTCCAGGCCTCCCCTGCTGCCCTCTGCGTGACCTCCACCTGCCTCAAGGAGGTGGCCCTCCTGAGCCAGGTCCATGATGATAATAATAACATAAATAACACATCGGGACAGCAAGACTCTTTCCCTACATGCCAGACCTTTCACAGACGTCATTCTTCCCCCTGACCCTGTAAGAGGGGTTCTTGCCAGGCCCATGGTACAGTCAGGGAGCTGGGGCTCCAACCCCAGGGCCGGCGCCAGCATCCCCTCCTCAGGGGCTGGGCTGCCCACAGAGTTGACCTTCACAGCCACCTACAAGGGAGGGCCTATCAAGACGCCCATTTTACAGATGAGGCTGTTGTGACACACTGAGTCTCCCAGCTGCAGAGTGTGGAGATGGGGTCTGAACCCTGACCCTCGTCCTCTTCCACCCATGATGGTGGTTCCTGAACAAACGAGGTGGGGGGCTCTGGGAGCGGAGAGCACAGGCCAGAGGGGGAGAGGGGCTGTGAGAGCAGGGACCCCAAGTTACAGTGATGGAGGGTGCCCAGCAAAGCAGGGGCTGGAGTCTTTGCCAATAAATGTAAGTAGATGATGTTGCCTCATCGTCTAACAAGTCATATGGGTAGAATCAGAGTGTCGATTATACATTTCTTGTTTGAATGAGATACAGTGGGAGGGCCAAAACGAGGCTGTTAAAGAATCATGGGTCCTGGGGCGGGGAACAGTGACTGGGAGGGGCCGTGGCGGGGTGGGGGACGGCAGGTCACCTTCTTTCTCCTGGTCCGGGGGGCTGTGTACACGACGGGGTCACTTTAAGAGAATTCATTGATCCGTGTACTCATAGTTAACAAACTTTTCTGTACATTATTTTACATTTCAGAAAAGCATTCTTAACATCAAGGCTAAATGAACATGCAGTGGCTGAGAAATAACACGGCTGCTCAGCATTTTTTGTAAGGACCACTCACGGGACCTCCCTGGTGGTCCAGTGGCTAAGACTCTGCACTTCCAATACAGGAAGCCCAGGTGCCATCGCTGATCAGGGAACTGGAGGCCACGTGCCACGGCTAAAGATCCTGCATGCTGAAGCAAAGACGGAGAATCCCACGTGCCACAACCAAGGCCCGCTCAGCCAATTAAATAATAAACACGTAAATAAATATTTTTTAAAAAGACCACTCACAAGTTCAACTGCTGTAAAAGAGAACATCTCTATCAAGCAATCTTACGAACACGGGATTTATAACTATATATATTCCTATACACATCTATATTTATGTATAAGTATATACAATATATATGCACATATGTGCATATATTACTATGTGTGCATAAGAGCATGTATTTTTTGCTGTTTCCAAACAAGCTGGAGATGTCCATAGAAACAGAAAACCCCTTACATCATTGACGCTGGCAGGCTGGCCGCCTCTCAGAATCTCTGATTCGAAGGGCTTGGGGTGGGGCCTGAGACTCCACATTTCCAGCGAGCTTTCTGGTGTTGCTGCAGCTCCTGGTCCGGGGACCCTGCTCTGAGTAGAGAGTCTCTAAACTGATCAGTCCAGACCGGCAAAGCGGCTCAGAGAAAGCGGCCCCTTCCCTCTGTTTTTGAGCCTAGCATGGCTTCCTCCAGCAGCTCCTGCTGCTGCGGTTCCGTGGCCCAGACCTCCCTGATGTGGTTCTGGACAGCACCTGGGCTCCTGTGACCCCCTTCCTCCTTCCTTCCCTTTTCCCTCTGCTGCTTTCCCAGGATCAGAGGGCACGAGGGGCAGGGTGGGCATAGCCTGCTCAGGGACGCCGGTCTTCTCTCAGACTGCTGCCTCCCCCGGGCCCCCCACGCCTGCCCCTTCCCGAGTCCTCGCCAGCCACCCTCGACTTCCACGTTTCAGTTAGCAGTTCAAGGCCATCTTGCTTTTCCCATTAAGTTCTCCTAGATGTGACCTGCTACCCAGTCCAAAGCCACGTTCATATTTCCAGGTGTATATTCTGTGCTCCCCACATCTAGGTATCAAGTCCTAACTCTGCTTTTCAAGGGCTTGGCCACGGGCTAAGGGCCTCCGCTCACAGAGCCCCGCGGGACGGGCGGTGGGCGCTGCCGCGGGCTAAGGGCCTCCGCTCACAGAGCCCCGCGGGACGGGCGGTGGGCGCTGTGCTGGACCACACCTGCTATGTGGGTAGCAGTCCTGGCAGCCTGCCTGGGGTAGTGGTGGGGACACTGGGATAGCCCTCCCCCTTCGAGTTCGCAGGTGAGAAGGGGTCCCGGATGGGGGAGTTGGGCAGGGATGGGGTGGGGGACTTGCTCCAGCAGCATCATCCGCAGGGATCCAGGCCTGAAGCCTGGGGGCCAGCTGGACTGTGAGGAGCTATCAGGGTGGCGCGACCTCAAGGCCTGAAGGAGCAGGAGACGCTCTTGACTGAACCATTAGCTTCTGCACTTAGAGCTTCCAGGATTACCAGTCTCCAACCCGCACCCATTACCCCCACTTGACAGATGAGAAGACTGAGGCCAAGAGGCCGTGTGACTTCTCCAAGGCTGCTTTCGCTCAGGTGGGTGTGGGGGCTGGGCTTGGACCCAGGCCTGCTGACTCTGAGCCCTCAGGGGCAGGCCCTGCTCCCCTTCTAGGGGGCCCTGCCCAGCTGAGCTCCTGGACCCCTGCAATGTTGCGCCCACCTGCCCGCCCACCTGCCTTCATGTGAGAGCATCAGGGCCTCACACTCTCCCTGGGGAAGCTGGCTGTGGCCTTGGGCCCTGGGGCTCTCCCTTAGGACCCTGGGCCCATTTTACAGCTTTGTTTGAGAAAACTGACCGAGGCCAGCACCACACTGCTCTTTGTTAGCCAAAGGCGGCTCAGGGGTGTGCAAGAGACTTCTCTGGGGTGGCCCGGCTGCTGTCTGTGGGGACGGCATCTCCTCCCAGCCTTGCTGGCCTTCTACTGTTTCCTCTGGGTTTCTAGGGAGAAGAAAGTATGGCAGTAACTTCCTAAAGCCGGCGATACGGGCTCTTGTATTTTACAGGCAGTGAGGGCTGTCAGCTGTGCCCCGCTAACTTGACCCCAGAACGGACGGTGTTATCGGCCCATCTCTGCAGCCTGCGTGAGGCCGGCTGAATTATGTCGGGGAGGTTATCGGGGACAGACGGTAGTTCTCTGCCAGGGCAGCGGGGCTTGGGGTTAATGGGCAAAGGTCAGCGCCTGCCAGGGCTGCATGTGGGATGGATTAAGTCCCTACCGGGCCTGGGGGAGGTGGCCGCTGGAGGACTCGGCTGCTCCTGGGCCAGCCCTGACTGAACTCACTTCTCTGGGATCTCAGGGCATGAGGACTGATATGGTTTTTCTCTGTAAGGAAGAAGCCAGTGGACTCTTCGCTTGGAATCAGGGTGTCCCTAACTTGAATAGACTGTGGTGTCCACCTCCACGATTTAATGCAGATGATATAATAATATCCGACGTGCAGGTGTTTGCAGGTGAAGAGCTCCTAATAAGCCCATTTTACAGACTAGGAAGCTGAGGCCCCAGAGGCAGTGTCGCTGGCCCCAGTAGCCTGGTTCTGGTTCGCTTCTGGGGGCGTGAGGACTGCAGGCTTTTAGTGGGGTGGGTGATGGGAGCCCAGGTGTGCTTCTGGTCTCTTCCTGGCCGACGAGGATCTCAAGACCCTGTGATCTTACAGGTCTCCATCACTGCTGCATCCCGGGTGCCAGGCTGGGTGTGGGGGCATGCAGGTGCCTGCTGATGGGAGGACAGCTGCCCCTTACCAAACGTGAGCCACATGCTGGGAGCAGCCTGAGCTGCTGTAACAAAACCAGGGGGCTTAGGCCTGGGGTGCTCACAATGACAGACAGGAGTCCTTGCTCAGCTCTGGAAGGAAGAGGTGTGAAGTCAGGGGAGGGTCCTTCCAGTACCCATGACCCCGAGTGTCCTTGGCTTGTGGCCGCATCACTCCAGTCTCTGCCTCCATCCTCAGGTGATCTCTCCCTGCTGGTCTGTCCCACAGCCCCCTCTCCTCCCCTCTTATCAGGACACCTGTCATGGGATCCAGGATCCAGACAGGCACTCCAGGATGGTCTCACCTCGAGATCCTTGACTTAATTACTGCCTTAAAGACCCTTTCTTCAAAAAACACCCCACCTGCAAGGTTTTGGGGGTTGGACAGAAAGTGTTAGAGGCTATGAACCCACCTCATGGGCTCAGTGCTCTTTATCCAAACTCTTAGCCCTCACAACAACCCTCTTGGTCCTTCATGATGGAGGTAGCTGAGTCTGGGCATCTGGGCCACCACCTGGGGCCAGGCAGCACCCCATGCAGGAGCCACATGCGGGGAAACTGACTCAGTCCACTGGAGTTCCTCCTTGCCTCCCATAGGATGTACATGGATGTCTGGGTGGGGAGGTCTGGACTTCTTCTGAACTCCTCCTCCCCAACCTGGCAAAACTGTGTAAGAGTCGAGAGGCAGCCGTGGGAGCCGAGGGCTGGGGTGGGAGGGGTGTGTGGGCAGCGACTCAAGTTCACAGTTAGGAGTCTTGGTTTCCACACTGGAAACTGCGGGTCTTCATTTGTCCCCATGGAGCAGGAGCGGGATGGAGCAGGAGCGGGATGGAGCAGGAGCGGGATGGAGCAGGAGAGGGTCCATCGCTGTGTACAGTGCGGCTGTGATGTCCGTGTGTTGTGGTTATTATGCTGCTGCTGTCATTGTTCAGTCACTCAGTTGTGTCCGACTCTTTGCAAACCCATGGACTGCAGCACGCCAGGCTTCCCTGTCCTTCACCATCTCCCGCAATTTGCTCAAACACATCCACTGAGTCGATGACGCCATCCAACCATCTCATCCTCTGTCGTCCCCTTCTCCTCCTGCCCTCAGTCTTTTCCAGCATCAGGGTCTTTTCCAATGAGTCGGCTCTTTGCATCAGGTGGCCAAATGATTGGAGCTTCAGCATCAGTCCTTCCAATGAATATTCAGGGTTGATTGCCTTTAGGATTGACTGGTTGGATCTCCTTGCAGTCCAAGGGAGTCTCAAGAGTTGCTGTTGTTATGAAGGTCATTACTGAAGCAGTAACAGTTACCACGATGACCAGTGTAGAGTAACCCTGTGCCCTTTTTCCTCTAGGAGCTGTGTGTTTATGGCCTCGTCTGTCTTCACAAGTTACCCTCCCAGATAAGAACCACCTTAGCCCCGTTCCGCAGTTGAGGAAGCTGATAACTACTTACTCACTTCCACCTTTTCTGTCTGGAGAATTCCATCTCCGTCAGGAGCTCTGTTCTCACTCCCTCTTTTGGTTCCCCCGCAGGATGGTGTGTTTCTAGAATAAATTTGATGGCGGTCTTTTTTACCCAGAGGGAGGCAAACGTTAAATTCCCGGGTGGGCAGGCTCCCAAGAGGGGAGCTGCCAAGGGTTCTTGTGGGTTTGGGTGAAAGCGACTCCCTGGGGAGCCTGAGGCCCAGGGAGAGGGCTGCGCCCCAGATAAGGGCATGGCCTTGGGTGGCCCATTTTGCTAGGACACAAGAGGCTGCCAGGAGCTCAGGAAAGTTCTGAGGCCTGGAGCAAACCTGGAGGCCAAGCTGCCCGCAGACGTGATAAGCATAAATCTGGCCATGGCCTGGAAGCCGGCCTCCTGCGCCGAGCCCGCCTGTGGCCCTGGGCCTTCCTCCAGTGATGCTGCTGGGAGTGGAAGCTCTGGCCCTTCCACTGGGTGACCCAACTCTGACTCACTTTCCCAGAGAGGTCCCCACCAAGCTTGACATCAGGTCAGCTTCTTGGAGCATCCAGCCCCTGAGGACCGCAGGGCAGGTATTGGCCATTGTAGCCCCTGTCGGGGCAGAAGGCCAAGCTTTGGGTTCTAGGGTGCTGGCATCCAGGAAAGTGGGGGTACAGTCTGAGAGCAATGGGGACGGGGGGGATGGGGCAGCCAAGGGTGGGAGGGGTCTGGGTGGCTGAAAGCTCCCTGTAGCGCTGGGACGGGACCCCAAAGGGCAGGTGGGCCAGACCCTGGGTGGGCTGTGGAGCTTTGCTGCCTGGGTCAGAATCCAGCACATTTTTACACACTTGTGGCCTTGAGCAAACAAAGGCTCTAACTTCTGCAGGTCTCGACTTCCTTATCGGCACAATGGGGCTGATAACAAGACCTGTCTGGAAGACTGCTGGGGAGCTCTGTGAGGGTCCATCTCCCCACCTTCAAATCCCATGAAAGCCTCGGTGGGAAAAAACCAGTTTGTGGTCTGATAAGTCTGAGCAAATTGCCGGCTTTCTCCTCACCTCCCCATGGGTCACGTGAGGTCTAGAGCAGAGAGGTTCTGAGAAGCCCGGGTCAAGATGACTTTGAAGCCCGTGTGCGGCGCTGATAACGCTCGCCAGAGGGGTGTCTGGGTGGGAAGTTTCAGAATGGGTGCTGTATGTGCTTAGTTGCTCAATGGTGTCTGACTTTTTGCAACCCCAGAGGAGCCAGCCAGGCTCCTCTGTCCATGGGGATTCTCCAGGCGAGAGTACTGGAATGGGTTGCCATCCCTTTCTCCAAGGGAAGCTTTCCAACCAAGGGATCAAACCCAGGTCTTCCGCATCGCAGGCAGATTCTTTACCGTCTGAGCCACCAGGGAAGCCTAAGGACGAGTGGGTTATATGTCATAAATCTAGGAGAAAGCGTACAGATAAGAGGACTCCACACAGAGAACAGGCCTGAGCTGCAGGGGCGAGGCGTGAGGTCCACGCAGGTGGGCAAGGGGCTCAGGAAACTCAAACTCCCATTGCTTGGGGGCTCCTGCCTCATGGCCCTGGCATTTAGTTGACAGACCCACATGGCAAAAGCATGAATCCCAGGAGTAGGGCTGCTAGCGTGTATAATGAGTGTTCTTAAAGGAAATCAACCCTGAATATTCATTGGAAGGACTGATGCTGAAGCTGAAGCGCCGATACTTTGGCCACCTGATGCGAAGAGCTGACCGACTCACTGGAAAAGACCCAGACACTGGGAAAGAGTGAAGGCAAAAGGAGAATGGGGCAGCAGAGGATGAGAGGGTTAGGTAGCATCACTGACTCAGTGGACATGAATTTGACCAAACTCTGGGACATAATGGAGGACAGAGGAGCCTGGTGTGCTGCGGTCCATGGGGTAGCAAAGAGTTGGACACAACTTAGAGCCTGAGCAATAATAATGAGTATATGTTTAACTGTATAAAAAAACACCAAACTGCCTATAAGGCAACTGTGCCATTTTGTGGCACCATCAGGGAATGGGAATTCCCATCAGCTTCTGGGATTTTAGTTGTCCTGAGAGGCATGTTATGATATCTCTGTAGGTTTTTTTTTTTTAAGTGTTTTTTTTTTAATGTGGCCCATTTAAAAAGTCTTTATTGAATTTGTTATGATATTGCTTCTGTTTTATGTGTTTTTTTTTTTTTTTTGGCCAAGACGCATGTGGGATCTTAGCTCTCTGACCAAGGATCGAACCTGAACACTCTGCATTGGAAGGTGAAGTCTTAACCACTGGACCACTGGGCAAGTCCCTCTCTTTAGGTTTTTATTTGTATTTCCTTAATGACATATGATGCAGAACACTTTTCCATATGCTTATTTGCCATCCATATATCTTCTTTGCTGAAGTTAAGTGACTGTTTAGATCTTTGGCCTATTTTTATTTGGTTGGTTGGTTTGCTTATTGTTGAGTTTTAAGAGTTCTTTATATATTCCGGATACCAGTCCTTTTTACCAGATACATGATTTCAAATATTTTCTCCAAGTCTATTGCTTATCTTTTCATTCTGTTAATGTTTTCTTTACTTTTACAAAGTAAATGCTTTTAACTTTGATGTGAGACAATGTGTTTATTTTGTTCTTTGATAGGTTGTGCTTTTGGTGCCAGATCTAAGCACTCGTTGCCAAACGTGTGGTGATGTAGATTTTATCATCTGGGTTTTTTCCTGGGAACTTTATAGCTGTACATCTTCCATTTGGGTGAGTGATCCAGTTGGGGGGTCACTCTTCATTGCGGTGCTCAAACTTCTCATTGTGGTGGCTTTGTGTGTGTGTGTGTGCGTATCACAAGCTCTAGCAGTTGCGGTTCCTGGACTCTAGAGCAGGCTCAATAGTTGTGGTGTGTGGACTTCGTTGCTGCATGGCATGTGGGATCTTCCTGGATCAGGGATCGAACTTGTGTCTCCTGCACTAGCAGGTGGATTCTTTACCAATGAGCCACCAGGGAAGCCCTGGATGGCTCTTTTCTAAAGCAGTCTTGGTGTTGAGGATAAGGAGAATACCAACAAGAAGAAGTTTTTTCTCTGGCTTTGCCTTCATGCCCACAGCCAACCTAGAAGTTTACACTTACTGATCGTCTATTGTTCACAAGACCTAAGGCTAGACTTTTAAGCATCTTCTCATTCAGTCCTTACACCCACATTATGAGATACGCACTTATAATCTTCACTTGATGGATGAGGGAACTAGAACAGAGAGAGGTTAAGTAGCTGATGGTGACCAGGTATGCAGGGTGGAGGATGCCGCCTTGTAAGACAGCATGGGAGGTGAAGTGTGGTAAGGACTCACACCCCAGAACAATGGCTTCTGGCCGCACCTGGCTCTTGGGCATCTGAAATGAGACTATTCCGAATTGAAATGTGCTATCAGTATAAAATAAGGTCTGGATTTTGAAGACTTGGTACCCAAAAATGTAAAACATTTCATCGATAGGTTTTCAGAATCATGTTTCACATCAAAATAGTATTTTGTCTATACGGTTGCTGTTTAGTCGCTCAGTTGTATCTGACTCTTGTAACCTCATGGACTGTAGCCCGCCAGGCTCTTTTGTCCATGGGATTTCCCAGGTAAGAATACCGGAGTGGGTAGTCACTGCCTTCTCCAGGGGATCTTCCTGACCCAGGAATCAAACCTGCATCTCCTGCATTGGCAGGTGGATTCTTTACCACTGAGCTGGCCAGGAAGCCCGTTTTGTCTATTTTAGGTTAAGTAAAATATATTATGCACACAGGGGTCACCTGCTTCTTACTCTTTCTAATAGGGACTTCTGGGAAACACTAAGTTACCATGTAGTTCCCACTTTGTTTCTATTCTATAGCTCTGCTTTGGATGAGGGGTCAGTCAGCTAGTTACGGCTCCTGGGCTC
Source organism: Bos grunniens (assembly GCF_055505025.1). Taxonomy (NCBI): domain Eukaryota; kingdom Metazoa; phylum Chordata; class Mammalia; order Artiodactyla; family Bovidae; genus Bos; species Bos grunniens. The sequence continues at coordinate 12,141,045 of NC_141182.1, forward strand.
AAGGTGGCCCAAAGCCTGCTTGCCTGTGGGGTCTTTTTGTAAATAAAGTTTTATTGGTACATAGTCCATCCATTCCTTGGCATGGTGCCTATGGCTGTTTTCGCACTATACCAGCAGAGTTTAGCAGCTGCAGCAGGGACAGTAAGAGCCACACCAACTGAGCTATCTGGGAAGCCAGAAAGAGCCACAAAGCCCTGGATATTCACTATCTGGCCTCTTATAGAAAAAAAAAAGTGTCAACCTCTGCTCTGGATGAACGTCTCCAGACGTTCATGGCTGTCTCCCAGAATGTTAACTATCTCTTTGGAGAGATTAGAGGCGATTTTGGATTTTTTTCTTTTTGCGCCTCTTTCAAAAATGAAAGCACTTCTTTGGCAATAAGGAAGAAAAATCGTCAATGCGTTTTTACTACAAAATAATAAAGTATGAGATAGGAGAACAGAAGGTGCCGCTGGGCTGACCCTGAAAATGAGTCATCTCTGGTTCCTGTGCCTGCTTCCCAGGGGGGTCTGGGAGGACCCAGGAAGCCTCTCACACGGGCAGTAATCCAAAAGTTTTTTCCTTGGGGAGGGGCTGTTAACGTGGGAACGAGGAGGAAGGGTTGTGGGGGCCAAGGAAGCCGGTTAGCCACGGGCAGACCCGAGGAGGCTGGGCCACACGGCGTGGGGGCTCGGGAAGCGAGGCCCATCTGGTTTGCGTTAGGTTTATAAGGTTGATAGCAAATAAGGGTATTAGAGCTAATTTACTTATTTAGAGAAAGACGACTCAATCCCAGAAACTGTGATTGGGCCAGAGTGGTATCCCCATCCCTGGCCTGCAGAAGTGCCCCCCGGGAGGAGGGGCCTGCCAGGCCGAGGCCCTGGTGCAGATTGGTATCAGTTAAAAATAGCCTGGCAATCACGTGTGGCCTCGGGGTGGGCTCTGGACCTCGCCAGCCCCTCCCCTGCCTCCTCTGGAGGGCACACTCCCACCAGGAGGATCTCTGCCCACCTTGGGTTCCCACAGCCATCCTGGAACGTGGGTAGCCTTCTAGGTGAGGATAGAGGGGGACCCACACACAGCAGCCTTCCCCCAGGACAGGGTCCCTGGTACAAGGGCTTGAAGGTGGGGGTGAGGGACCAGACTCAGTTGTTTGGCAGCTTCCCAGCTGGTCGGAAGGCTTCCCTGGCAGCTCAGTGGTAAAGAATCTGCCTGCCCATGCGGGAGATGTGGGTTCAATCCCTGGGTTGGGAAGATCCACTGGAGAAGGGAGTGGCTATCCACTCCAGCATTCTTGCCTGGAAAAATCCCACGGACAGAGGAGCCTGGCAGGCCCCAATTCATGGGGTTGCAAAGAGTTGGACATGATTGAGCCGCTAACATACACTTTCCTTCCATACCAGAAGAGCTTATCACTGGAAAACTCTGACCATCTTATTTGGGGTGTGCAGGTAGAGGGGGCTTGTCTATTTCTGTTACCCAGGCTGCACTGGGCTTTAGCAGCCTACTTTCTTTACAGTCTTAGCAAGAAAACCTCCTGTTTACTGACATTTTAGATCAAGTACAGCAGAACAAAATTCCAAAGGACAACGAGAACGCCAACAATTAAGTGTTCCTCTCGAGGAAAATCCCCTCCACCTTGGTTCTATTATGTCAGCGGCCAACTTCTTCCCTCCTGCCAACTTTGAAGTCTAGGATATTTCTGGGTTTAATTCCTTTAAAATGAAATTTATTTTAGCTCTGATTAGAAGAGGGATACACCTTTGTGATATCCCTAAAGAGAATGCTAAACAAAAAGGCATAAGAAGGGGCTTCCCTGGTGGCTCAGTTGTAAAGGATCCACCTGCCACTGCAGGAGACAGGGTTCAACCCTTGGTCTAGGAAGATCTCACGTGTCACAGAGCAACTAAGTCCGTGCGCCCAACTACTGAGCCTGTGCTCTGGAGCCCGGGAGCCGCAGCTACTGAAGTCCGCGCGCCTAGAGCCGGTGCTCCGCAACAAGAGACGCTTCTGCCATGAGAAGCCTGTGCACACCAACTAGAGTGTAGCCCCTGCTCGGCGCAACTAGAGAAAAGCCCTCACAGCAACGGAGACCCAGCACAGCCAAAAATAAACAAATACCTTTTAAAAAGATATAAGGAATTAAAATCATCTGAAACCCTATCACTCAGAAATAATTCACCTTTAACACTTTAGTCATGTCCTTCCAGGGTCTCCCTCTCCCAGCCCCTGCCCCTCCTCTCCTTGACGTTGGAAGAGGAAGCTGATCTGTGTGTACCCACTGCCTAATTTCACTCGTTTCAAATGATAATGACACACACCCAGCTTCAATGAGAAGGTGAGAGGCCTAAAGAGAGACCCGCAGAGTCACTGCAGTGGCCAGAGCGGGGCAGGGCCCGGGGGCAAGGTTGCTGCCCTCATCCAGCCTTGACAGATGAGGATGCAGGGCCTGGCAGAGGCAAAACGCCTGGCTCTGGAGTGGTGCCTCCAGGCCTTCCTGGAGGCAGTTTGCATGCACCCGGGAGAGAAGAGGGTGGAGCTGGGGAAGGCTCTCAAAGGGAGGGGTGTCCGGACTCTGCCTGCTGTGTTTCTACGGGGCTGACCCTGTGTGCTCCCATGTGACTCTTCCTGTGTCAAGCCTTTCTCAGTTTTAAGTGACAGACTCACTTCACATTTCAGTTTAAAACAAAAAAGTCTGTAGGGCTCATCGCATGATACAAGGACCCAGTCCCTGGGGTTCAGGCACAGCTGGATCCAGGCACTTGAATGCTGTGGTCGTCTGCCTTGCTCTGTCCTCCAGGTTCTCCTTTGCTCTAGCCTGTTTTCATTTACAGAGCTAATTTCCTGGTCTCCTGCAGCTCCGATTACACTCTGCCAGTTTAGTGATATAAACACGGAGATCGTTCTCCATTCTGTTGTCCTGGCAACACCCTGGGGTTGATGCTTACTGGCTGGTCATGTGACATCTTCAGCCAATCACTGTGACTTGGGTTGTCCGGGTCCTGTGTTTGCCCCTCAAATGGGGGCAGGGATGGGTGTCGTCTACCACCCGAGTACCGTAGAGTGAGCATGAGAAGGATAGTTCCTGGAAGGACATGGAGAGGCTGGTCCCTCGAACAGGGGTGACTGTCCAGTCTGGTGCCTGAAATGATACACCCCCATCGAGCCCTTCCGAAGCAAGGCCCTCTTCCTGGGTTGTAACCTGCTGCTACTCTAATGGGGTGATGGTCACTAGCATATTAGCAGAACGGGGAGTTATCTGAACAAGTCACTGACACCGGTTGTCATCAGCACAGGGAGGGGCTTGAGGTCTGGAGCCCGGGACAAGTCAGCCAGGAGGGGGAGAGTTCCACAGCCCAGGAAGCCTCAGTGAGTGGGAGGCTCTGACATTCAGAGCATGGCGTGACAGCCCCTGGTGTGGGTGTGGATGTTTCCAAACAGAAAGAAAGGTTTGTGGACAAGCTGCGTGATTGCACAATGTTGCTCCTGGGGCAGCCCCCGTGGGGCAGGACTTCAGAGCAAACTCTCAGGCCCTCCAGCCCAAGCTCTGGCTTCCATGTGCAAGGACAGCTCCCTCCAGGTGGGGTCAGTTCCACTCACTGCCCAGCAGCTGTGTCCCCGCCCACTCTGGCTCACCACTCCCCAACCCTCCATGGTCTTCTTTCATGTTGGTGTCCTCTTGTGGACTGGAGCTTCCGGGAGAGTGAGGACTTTGTGTTGCTTGCTCTCTGGCACACAGCTGGCGCCCAACAAGTACTCTCTGTTTGGATGGGTGATGGCTGGCTGGTTGAGCTGGTTGAATGGCTCAGTGGGTGGATGTTTGAATGGAAGGATGGTTGAGTGGACAGATGGCTGGAGGGTTGGGTGAGTGGATGGAAGGGAGGCAGCAGGCTGGATGGAAGGACACCTGATGGACAGATGGCTGGTTGGAAGGCTAGCTAGAGGCAGAATCATGTGACTGTGAAGATCAGGGTCACTGATGCCAGGCTTCCTGGGTTCAAACCCCATCCCTTCCATCTACTGGTTTGCCGACTTCCAGGAAATTTTAACCTCTTTGGGACTCCATCTTATCCACTAAATCTTATCCAGACCATCTTATCCTACTGGTCTTTACTCAAAGCCTGCTGTGTGTAAGGTGTGGCATTGGCCACGAGGGACAAAAAGTCTACCAGGGAACTCCCAGGGTGTGGGGTAGAGAACTCGAACGAGTGTCCGTGAAGCTGGGTAGCTGCCTGCACATTCACACGTTCAGCTTCAAGTGTCCACTGAGACACGGGTCATTTCCACAGTGAACACCACAGCCCTGCAAACTGGGCTGGTTGAATCTGCAGATGCCGAGTTTTGGATACAGTGGGGCCATGGATACGGGGGAACAACTGGAAGTTATACTTTAGATTCTGACTATGTGGAGGGTCTCCAGCCTGTGTTGTTCAAGACTCAAGCTGAACAAGCGTGCAGCCTGATGAATTTTGATACAGGTACAAGCCCCTGTGGGCTCTCTAGATGGCTCACCGGTAAAGAATCTGCTTGCAATGCAAGTGACGTGGGTTTGATCCCTGGGCCTGGAAGATCCCCTGGAGAAGGAAATGGCTACCCACTCCAGTATTCTTGCCTGGAAATCCTGTGGACAGAGGAGCCTGGTGAGCTACAGTCCATGGGGACGCAACAGTTGGACACGACTTAGTGACTAGAAAAACAACACACTCCTGTAACCACCCCCATAAGATATGGAGCATCACCCTCCTAGAAAGTGCTCCAGCTCCCTACCATCCACTCTCTCCACCTGCTGGCCTTGGGTGGCCATGGTCTGCCTTCAGTCACTTCAGAGTGGCTTTGCTGCTCTGAAAGTGCCCCTTCCTTTCTGGGTTCTTCTGCTGGGTGGTGTGTGGGGATTCACCCACAGGTGTGTGTGTGTGTGTGTGAGTGTGTGTGTCGGTGTGTGTGTATCTGTGTGCGCGCACTCCATCCACGTGACTGCTGAGCAGTTCTTCATGCCATAAAGAACCACATGTGGTCCCCTCTCACCTGCAGATGGACACTGGGTTGTCTCCAGTCTGGGGCTCTTAGGATTAAGGCTGTTATGAACATTTTGTGACCAAGTATATTGCGGAAATGTTTTTTTGGGGTAAATATACCCCTCACCCTAACCCCTGAGAGAGGCCACAGGGCTTCATGGAAACAGCATCAATTTGGTATCAGGCAGTGCCTGACTAGCAGAGACCCCAAGTGAGTCCTGGAACTTGCTGAGCCTCAGTGTTTTCATCTGCAAAATGGGGTTTCTAAGGCCCACCCAGAGCATCCCAGGGCATCTCAGGAGGCTGCTGAGCATTGGGTTTCCCTCTGTCCTCAGTGCTGCTCATCTGCCTCCCCTCTGAGGGGAGGGATCAGTGAGGCACCCCACTATCCACCCTGTCCTACTTTCCGGGATAGAGGGTGGACGGTTGTGAGATACTGAAGCCTTCCCAGGGGATTTCTATGTCAGCCGACTTGGAGACCCTGTGTTAACACAGATCAGAGTCTCAGTGAGGTCACTGCACCAGCAATATCAGCAGCACCTGGGAACCTGCTGGAAACGTAGCTGGTGGTTCCCAGCCCAGTCCTGTGTCAGAGATGCTGGGCATGGGGTCTGGCAATGTGTGTATGAGCACACCCTCCCTCCAGGTGATTTTGATAGTAATACAGTTTGAGAACAACTGATCTAGAAGGTTCTAAGGTAGAGAAAAACACACACCCTCTCATTTCTGACAAGGCCTGCAGGAGGGAACACGACCTTTGCAGGTCCAAGTCTGGCTTTCAAGTCCAGCAGAGGAGCCTCTCGGCCTAACGCCCTCTGGGGACCTGTGGGACAGTCCCCCTGGTGATTGCAGGGACAGTTGGGTCAATGGGCTTGGAGGAAGGGCTGGTGGGAAGACCTCTTCCCAAGAAGGTGCCCCCACCGGCCCCACGACAGCCCTGCACACCTGTGCCCTCCTCCTCAGCAGGTGCTCCTGTCTGCCCGCATCCTCCAGCCTCGGGGACTGGGAGGCCTCGGGCCCCTCTCCCCGACAGACGTGCCTCCGGACAGTGGGGAGTGCCCCCGGGCCCAGGCCCTGCTGCCTCCGCCGGCCTAATGAGGCCGCATCTGGATCTAATTAGCTGTGGAGACTCCACAAGCGGAGGCCGCCTGTATCAGCCACATGGCAGAGCCCAGACAGGAGAAAAATGGCCATGATAGGCCGCTTCCTGGTGAGCTGTGAAGAGGCTGCGGGCTTGGGGTGCGGGGGAGTGTCGGGGAAAGGTGCCTGGGGCTGGGGACTGGGGAACAAGAGATATGGAGGGGTAGGAGGAGAAGCCGCTGCCTCAGGGGCTGGTGAGGCCCACAGCCCTGAGGGAACCTCCCTCTGCAATTCCCGTGACCCAGGAGCTTCTGAGGCGGAGGGGATCACCGTGTTCTCATCAATAATCCACATTCTGAAGGACCCCCACTCCCAGCATGTCTAATTCAGGAGGCCTGTGGGGGCCAAAGAAGCTGCATTCCCAGCAAGCTCCCAGGTGAAGTGCTACGAGCTTGGGGACCCTCACTGAGAACCTGGGCTTCAGGTCAATACGAGACCCCTCTGGGCTGCATGATGAGATGTCCTGCGAGCTGTGCCATCTCCTGCTGTCTGGATCCCACCCCTGAGATTCTGGTGAAGTGAGATTCTGGTGAATATTTAACATTAATCACTGCAGACGGTGACTGCAGCCATGAAATTATAAGATGCTTGATCCTTGGAAGAAAAGCTATGACAAACCTAGACAGCATGTTAGAAAGCAGAGACGTCACTTTGCCAACAAAGGTCTGTATAGTCAAAGCTATGGTTTTTCCAGTAGTCATGTGAGAGTTGGACCATAAAGAAGGCTGAGTGCCAAAGAATTGATGCTTTTGAACTATGGAGTTGGAGAAGACTCTTGAGAATGCCTTGGACTGCAAGGAGATCCAACCAATCCATCCTAAAGGAAATCAGTCCTGAATGTTCATTGGAAGGACTGATGCTGAAGCTGAAACTCCAATACTTTGGCCACCTGTTGCAAATAATTGACTCATTGGAAAAGACCCTGATGCTGGGAAAGATTGAAGGCAGGAGGAGAAGGGGGCGACAGAAGATGAGATGGTTGGATGTCATCACTGACTCAATGGACATGATTTTGAGCAAACTCCAGGAGATGGTGATGGACAGGGAAGCCTGGCGTGCTGCAGTCCATGGAGTTATAGAGAGTCAGACATGACTTAGCCACTGAATAACAACAATCAACATTAACCCGGAGGATCGGGAGTTTTCAAGGTCACCAGGGGATTCTGAGGGGTGGCAGAGTGACACCCGTTGGAGATTTATTTGTTGTGGATATTTCTTGATACCCCAGGACTGTATGGAGCCTTGTGCTGCAGGCCCTTAGAGTTGTAACCATATGCTAGATCACAAACCTCCCCAGCTGAGCATAACGGTGACAATGGGGGTAACAGTCATCTATTACTGTATTCCCCCAAGTATTTCACATGGATGAACTCATTCACTCCTCTCAATGTTTTGATGAAACAAAGGCTATTTTAACCTCCACTTTAGAAAACCAGGAAAGTCCAGGTGGTGCAGTGATAAAGAATTCACCTGCCAATGCAGGAGATGCAAGAGACTTCGGGTTTGATCCCTGGGTTGAAAAGACCCCCTGGAGAAGGCCATGGCAACCCACTCCAGTATTCTTGCCTGGAGAGATCCGTGGATAGTGCAGCCTGGCAGGCTACAGTCCGTGGGATCACCAACAGTCGGACATGACTGAGCACGCACTTGCACACAGAGACAGAAACATGCAGATGGAAGGCCAGGTTAATAGCTGGTCCACACTGAGATCTGGAGACCCACTGGCCTCTCCTCCCAGGCTGCCCTGCTCCAGGCACGGGCGAGAGGTCCCCTGCTTGTGGCAGGATAGCTGCCTCCAGTGCCCAGCACACAGTGGGGCCTCAGGCCCTGTGGTCACAGGGCCGCCCTGTCCCCGTGGGGACAGTGGTTCCAGCATGGGTGGGGCAGATCCTCAGGGACTGTGTTGCTTTTGCCATGAAAGCACTCCTCTCTCACCACCGTTCTTCTAGTTCTTACGGTTCCTGGTTAATCCAGCAAGACCTGACTGAGATCACAGCAGAAACAGCCTTAACAGCCAGGAGGTTTGCCTCCGAATTCAGGCAAGTATCTGAAGGTGAATTTAAGAACTTTGGAGCCATCATGATGGGTTAAGAGCGCAGCTGCCGTCTTTTAGCACTGGCTACTTCCCACTCGGGGGTCCTCTCCCCTTTCAGTTCTAATGCTCACTGACGTGGCAGCCAGATAAGCAAAGGAGGTCCGAGGCCTGTGACCAGTGAAGGGGGAGCGGCCTGGGGGACTTCCTGCCGTTTCTCTGGCTTGTTCAGAAATTCCCATTCGAGGACAAAAGCAGTAGGAGAAAGATAGCATAAACGAATAATCAACGTGATCATGCATTGCATTGTAGACAGGAGACCTCCAGGAATTCAGGAGATGAGGGTTCAATTCCTGGGTGGGGAAGATCCCTAGAGATGGAAATGGTCACCCACTCCAGTATTCTTGCCTGGAAAATCCTATGACAGAGGAGCCTGGGGGGCTACAGTCCATGGGGTCACAAAGAGTCAGACAGACCACCATCGCCATGATCATGCAAGGACTAGACGGCGGGGACAGCTGAGCACAGAGGCAAATGCCCCGTATCTCTGAGGAATGGGGCCTACCTCTCAGCACGTGTATCTTCTCTGGTTTCAGAGCACTCGGTGCCTCCCGACACCAGCGTTGCGTGATTTGTGCTTCTCGCTGGTCCTCTCGTGGAGAAGGTCGGTGCCCAGTGGGCGGGGAGCGCGTCTGTTTCATCTCCCCGTGAATCCCCAGTGACCCCAGCCTCCCTGGCATGGGAGGGTAAAATAAATGAAGCCCAGCCCAGTGGTCCAGGCTCATAGCAGCAGCCCCCAGGCATCCCGAGAAATTCAAAATATGTCTAAACCCTCTGAGAAATGTGCAAGTCGTTTTGGAAAATATTTTCCATTAAAAAATGGTTGAAATTTAAAAAAAGAAAAAAGTTTGGTTGATTAAAGAGGCGCAAACAATGTGGGGACCTGATGAAGTTGCTCAGCTGCCTGGCGGTCACGGACAGTTTTGTTGCCAAGGAAACCACCCATCGGGGAGTGAGACCCCTAACCTGGCCCGTGTTTCCTGATAAGAAAATACACAACACCCTCATTTTAAATGTTGGAAAGTGCCAGTACGCTTTGCTCTGCCTGCTCACCTCTCTGCATCTGTCCTTTTAAAGGAGACTCTTCAGTTCTTCTCTGAACAGAAGGGGCATCTAGGGTGATGGCGGCGAGGAGCTGGACCACTCACAGGGGGTGAGCATCTCCTCTCTAACCACAAACTCCAGCCAGGAACCTGTTTTAATGTTCAAAGCAAAGGGTCAAGGTGGCATGGCTTTTTTGGCTGACAGCCATCACCAGATTTTAGTGAAGGGAGAGCATAAAAATACTGCCCTTCCAGGAGCAGCAAACTGGGAAGCCCCTCTGTATCTTTAAGGACATACTCTGAGGTCATGACCCCTGTGGGATTCATATTTTTCTTTGCTGGCCCCTATGCGTAATTAAAGCTGGTGTTTGAGACAAAGATTAGAGATACTAGGGTGGGCTCCTCGGCGCTCAAACCAGCTTCTCCCTGACCCTGTCTGCCTTCTTCTCCCTCTTCCTCCCCGTCCCCTCCTCCATCCCCCCACTTGGGTTTGGATAATGCTGGTTTGGATACTTAGATGTGTATCTGGCTGGAGGGATTTCCACGTTCTCTTGAGGAAGAGAAGAAAGATGCTCAGGCTCATAGGTGATCTAGTCCAGTCCACACAAAAGAGATAGAAAGGCCTTTATGTGTGTGTGGAGGAGAGTTGGGAAGACTAGATGCCAGGCTGGTGCTGGGTGTTGGGAGTGGGGAGGGAGAGGGCAGAGGACAGCCCCTTCCTCCAGGAAGCCTTCCTGGGATGCTCCCCCAGCCACCAGCGCTCCAGCCTTCCCCGGGCAACCCAGTTGTGCCTGCTCACTCCCTGGTGCTCTGCACACCCCTCAGCACCTTGACTAGTAGGATTTTTCCCTCAGAGGGTCCCGTGCTGCACCCAGCACAGCGTCTGTAATGAGGAGCAGCCTCACCGAGGTCCTCTGAAAGAACTGATGGGGGGAGGGCGGTGAGTGGGAGGGGGAGCTCCCCCAGTTCTCTCAGTCACAGGGGGCTGGAGGCTCTAGGCTCAGCTGTCTTCTCCAAAGATGCTCCCGGGAGGGAATTCTGATGGCCCCATTTTCCTGCCCAGACACCTCCACCAGAAGGAAGCAAGGACATGGCCACCCACCCACCACTCTTCCAGATGGCTGGGGAGTGGTGTGTGGGCCTCAAAAGGGTAAACCTAGACTGACCACGTGACCTGGCAATTCCACTCCTAGCGTCTGCCCAAGAGAAGTGTGAATACAGGTCTGCACAGAACCTGTACACACGTGTTCACAGGAGCACACCATTCACAAGAGCCGAGAGGTGGAACCCACCCAACCGTCCATCCTCTGGATCGACAGACAAAATGTGGTCCATCCACGAGGTGGGAGGCCACTCAGCCATGAAGAGGAATGAAGGGCTGACATGTGCCCCGGCACGAGAACCTTGAAAGCAGTATGTTGGGTGAGCAAAGCCAGATGAAGGAGACTGGTATCATGTGACTTCATTTATGTGAAATATCCAGAATACATAAATCCATGGAGGCTAGATTACCCGCTGCCAGGGGCTGGGGGCGGAGCAGAAAGGCATGGGATGGGCTGCTAAGGTGTCCTTTTGGGGTGAGAAAAGGTTCTGGAATGAGATGGAGGGGATGGTCACACAGAGTCATGAATGCACTAAAGGCCACTGAATCGTTCATTTTTAAATGATTAACTTTAGGTTCTGTAAACTTTACCTCAATTTAAATATATGGCCCCCGGTCTCCCCTCAGGCTGGTGCAGAGTCCACCACGGCCTCTGGGCTCCCAGAGTGCCCCCTTCCCCCACTGCAGAGGTGCCGGCCCTCTAACCCTACTGCTCAGGATGGCCCACTGTCTTATCTGCAGTGACAGTCACCCCCGACAAGACGTCCTTGCCCTCCCCACCACGCTGCACTTGGCTACCTGGGCCCCCAGGTCCTCCTGACCCAGGGAGGGCAGGTGCTCAGACACAGTGATTCTCGGATGTGCTGTGAGTTGCCGTCTTGGGGGATCTGCAGCTTCCTGATGCCCAGGCCGCACCCTGCTTTGAGTGGTCTGAGGCGGGGGGCCCAGGCATTGGGCGTCCCGAGAGCTCCCCCTGGAACTCAAGCCTAACCAGGACAGGACAACCCTGCTTTGAGAGCACCGAGCGTCACGGGGGATGGAGGGTATGACAGGGCCGTCATCTCCTCATCCACAGAAAGCTAGTGCCGTTTCCCCTAAAGAGAAAATACTTAAAATATCTTATTTAAAGTGTTTCAGACAGCGGTGTCTTTAAGCGGTCACTTTAGACATCTTCACCGACGCTTCACACGTAACTGCACGCCCGCTTGGTACCACGCACAGCTCCTGACATTCTTCAGCTCTCGGCATTTAAAGTCTGCAGCAGCCAGCTGAGATGGAGGCCAGACGGTCCCGTGTCACGCTGGGGGCGGGGGCAAGGAAGCGGCCCAGGGTCTGAGACCACACAGCCAGCCTGGGCTTTGACCCAGGAGGGTGGCTCCATGCACGTGCATGGAACGGACCACACCCGCCCGCCGGCTTCACCTAAGCTGTGTGATGAGCTGAAGTGTGAGTATACTTTCCCCAGTTCAGGCTGAAATAAATAGGTAACTATGGAGACAATCAGGTGCTGTCTACACACCTCATGAATCATTCGCTTGTCCCCAGGGTGGGGACATGTCATGCTGAGAAGTTCTGGAGCAGAGAGGGAGTACCAGCTTTGGAATCCACTTTGCCTCTGCATTCCAGCGGGGGTCCCTGGGCAAAGGCTGCTTCTAGGCAGAGGGGGGATGAACGGTGAGTGGGAGTAACCCAGTGGTTCTTGACACGGCTCCCTCCTGCACAGCCTGAGTTCTATGTTGGAGACCCTGGGCCTGCAGACCCGGGTGTCCCACAGACCCAGGCAGTTGCCAAGTGGATGCAGGATTGATCTATAAACAGGGCCAGAGGACACCTAAAAAATGTTGTGCGATTGTAACCTTCTTTCCTCCAGATAATCCCAAAGGCAATAAACTTTGGTTGCAGATCAAGGGTTCTCAATGTTTTTATGACCAGAACACCGTCTAATGACTGTTCCAGCCATTCCCACACCACCTCCAAGCCCTTCAGCAGAGTCCTAGTGTATCGGGCATCTGGCTTATCAAGTCACAAAATTTGATGAATGGGTCCACAAAGTCAGGGTAGGTGTTTATTTAAGAAATCAAAACTAATAAAAAATAAAGCTAAACTAAAAAAAAACAAACCTAAAAACAAAATATGACATAAATGAATAAGATTAAAAATAGAATAGTAAATAAACATAGAGTAATATAAAATAAATAAAAATTTTAAATTAAATATAAATAAATATAAAATAAGTAGAATTATCTGTCTATGAAAACAAAATTAGACATACATCTAAATGTGGAAGGCAAATGTTCCCACTCTAAGCAGGAACTATTGGGGGATATCTTTGTGGCCTTGGAGACAGGACAGCTTTCACAAATGATACACAAACACCACAGACCTCAAAGGAGTTCAGCATATCTGCTCATATTAAAGTTAAAACCCAGATTCTCCTCAAGTGGTCGGGGGAAGCCACAGACCGGAAGTAAGGACTCTAGGTGACTAGTGGTTCACCTCCCAGTTGGCCACACCCCGTGCACTTCCTCATCTATAAATTGTCACGGGTTATGAGCAATGACATCTCAGGTGTGCTTACAACAGCACTGCACGTACCATAGGCACTAGGGTTTGTCGGTATTGTAATTATCCAACTGGTGAACTATTTACAAACATATCTATAAATAGTAAAAGACAACCCAAGAGAAGAGCATGCAACAACAACGTGAGCAGGTGCTTTAGAGAAGATGAAACAAAACATGCACAGATCGCCACCAGTAGCTGGGAAAACATGAACAGCACGACAACGTTTCAGCCTAGAGGCGTGTGGAGCCTAGGTTTCATCAGGACACCGAGCAGAGTGGCCGGCAGGGCGTCTGCTGTGGTCAGAACGCAGTTCAGGGCACTTGCGTTAGACGGCATTTGGCAATCACTGGTGAAATTGAAGATAAGCAGCCCCAGGATGCACGGATCCCATATTCTGGGGAAATTCTTGCAAACGCCTGCCTGTATTCATTGGTGTGGATGGAAGACCCATCCCAGAAATTGCGGCCGCTTTCATAAGAGCAGAGTGGGTGGCGTGTGCCCTGCTCACAGCAGGAAAGGCAGAGGTATCCGTCTGAGGGACGCTGTGTACCCACATCCACAAACTTTGAAAACGGATGTGGAGCAACACTGAAACATTTCAGAAGGAGACGTCAATAAAGATGCTTTTAAAACTTCTTTAAGAGTGCAAAACGAAGCAGTAGGTTGTTTTTGGATCCAGGAGAAACTAAGAATAAAGAGCAAAGAGCAAAAACCCTTACAAGAACAGCAGGGCATGGCACCAGGGGACTTCAGGGGAGGCAGTCCTGGGGTCTCCAGATCCCCCATGATGCTCCAGCTCTTGAAACAAGAGGAGCCTGAGGCCACTGTGGGCAAATTCTAGAGTTTACGCTCAGATCAGCTGCCCACCCTGATGGCTGCTCGGCACTCGGGTCCACAGAGGGGACCTTCCCACATGTCCCTGCTCCCTGCCGTCGAGGCTGCCCCGTGTGCCTCAATTTGACAGGTCGGAAGCTGACCCCCCTTTCAGCCCTTTGTGCCCCAAACCAGTGGAGGGGCAGCCCCCTTGCTCAGACCTCAGCCCAGCACCGGCGGTCAAGGTGGGTGCGGGTGGCCGGGCGGGCGGCCACCAACCTGGAGAGGGCCGCGTTCTCCCAGAAATGGTCTCCAATGGAGCGTAAATGGCCAAATATTAGCCTGCCACATAACAGGGGATGAGAAAATGTCGGTCTGTTTCTTGTATTTGATGCAGAAAAACTATTTAAATCTATGAAATTTTCTTAAAAGGCGGTGTGTGTTGGCGGGGCAGGAAGAGGGGGGCCGGTTCTCGTGGGGGGCACATGTGTCTGATGGCCAGACTCCTGGGCCTTGCCTTATTGTGCTTGTTTGAATCCCTTCCAAATGGGCCTTTCTTTCCTTTTTTCTCCCCGTTCCACCCCCTTTCCGTATTTCACATGTTGTGATTTCACTGAGCCCTTCCAATTGGTCGTCAACAGCTCATTTGTGCCAGGACCCTCTGTAAACTCTGTGTGCGGGGCCCCCGCCTGACCACCCACCGAAACAGGCTGTCCAAACAGCGTGTGTCTGGACCTCAGACACAGCAAGTGAGTTAAGGATGGATCCCGTCCAAGGATTTTTTTTTTCCTCCAAGCAGAGGTGGGGGATGGGGAGGAGACCCTGGTAGCACCAGGCCCCGCTCAGATGCAGCCTTTTGAAGTCGGAGCAAAGTGTCCCCTGTCTTTTGTCACTTTTCTCTGTGGAGATTGTCCCTGAGCTTAGAAGGATCTCTCTCACCGTCTCTGATCTGAAGTGTGAAGTCAGTCTGTATCAGGAACAAACCCATTCATAGGCTCTGGACCTTCTTTCAACCTCATTTCAAATGCCTTATGGCCAGGGTTTGCCGCCCACTCCGTTCCAACTTGGGATTTTCCAGGCTGTAACCCCTGGGGTGTGGCTCTCCCTGGGTCCTGAGCGGCCCTTGGCCTGTGGCTGGCAACAGTAGAGGGTGCGTGGTAACACAGAAGCGGACCCAGAACGTGCAAAGGCCCTGTGGCACCTGTGCTCACATTTGGAATGAGGCCCTGTTAGCATCTATTTGGCAAAGGAGCACAAACCAAGGGCAGAGAAGCAGAGGTCCTCATCTGGGTTGATACGACTCCTACACGGTGGGGAGGACTAGGGTCCAGTGTCTGACTCAGGGACTGTGTCCTGAACACGCCACAGAATTCTCCTGTTCTCCAGTCTGCCCCCCAGATAGAGGGCAGGTCACGAACATTTCTGATGTGCTTGCTCTGTGTGTGTGAACGTCTTTACTAAGGTATAATTCCATATAATTCATCTATCTCGTGTATAATTCAATGGTTTTCAGTATATTCACAGAGTTCTGCAACCACCCCTCCAATTAGTTTTAGAATATTTTCCTCACCTCAAAAAGAAATTCCACACTCACTAGCAGTCCTGGTCTGTTGGGAGGTTACCTGCCTCCCGTTCCCAGGTAACCACCAATGGGCTTTCTGTCTCTGTGGACTTACTATTTTGGATATTTCATATAAATGGTATCACACACTGTGTGACGGTCTTTTGTGTTGGGATTCTTTCACTCAGCATAAGGATTCCAAGATTCGTCTACACAGTAGCGTGTGTCACAACTCCATTCCTGTTTATGACTGAGTAATATTCCGTTTCTTTTATCCAGTGTGTCGGCTGATGGACCTCTGGGTGGTTTCTGCTTTTGGCGATTCTAAATAACGCTGCCATGAACATCTGTTGACACATGTCTGTGTGAACCTGTTTTCACTTCTCCTGGGCACGTACCTTAAGAGTGGAATTGTCAGGTCATAGGGAGACTCCATGTTCAAGCTTTTGAGGGGCTGCCGGACTGTTTTCTAAAGTGGCTGTACCACTTTGCTCTCCCACCAGAAGTGTATGAGGGCTCCAATTCTCCCCATCTTCTGCGACACTTATGATCTGTCTTTTTGATCTGAGCCATTCTAGGGGGTGTCGAGCATTATTAATACTTCATTGTGGTCTTGATTTGTGTTTCCCTAATGACTGATGATGTTCATCATCTTTCCATGTGCACAGTGGCCATTTGTGAATCTTCATGGGAGAAATATCAGATCATTCGCCCGTTTTTAACTGGTTTGTTCACCTGGGTGAGTTTCTGTTAATGTCCCCCACTGCACCACCTGCTAGGTTCAGAAATCCTTTCAGGCTGAGTTGATCTTTGGGGAGGGGTCATCCTCTCACTCACTGCTCCCACTCACAGTGACTCAGTGGGTCTGGGGTGGAGCCCAGGAACGTGCATTTCTGATAAGTTCGCAGCTGATGCTGCTACTGGTTTGAGGACCACTTCCTAGAGAAAATCCCCTAAATGTGCGCAAGGAAGCTAGTCGCCAAGGATGGTGAAAGTGAAAGCTGCTCAGTCGTGTCTGACTCTGCAACCCCATAGACTGTAGCCCACCAGGCTCCTCTGTCCATACAATTCTCCAGGCATGAGTACTGGAGTGGGTTGCCATTCCCTTCTCCAGGGGATCTTCCCGATCCAGGGATCGAACTAGCATCTCCTGCATTGCAGGCAGATTCTTTACCATCTGAGCCACAAGAGCAGGGCAATTGGTAACGGCAAACAAGTGGTCACAAGCTCACTGCCCCGTGACTGAAAAAAAATCAACTGTAATCTGCTCACAGGACAGAATATTGCACAGCAGTGAAATGTGAATGAATTTTCAGCTGCACACATCCACACGGGCGAATTTCCTTCAGGTGACACTGAAAAGAGCAAGACAAGAAGGAGACGCCAGGACGATGCTATTTATATGACGTTGAGAAACGGGTCAAACTCAACTGTACGTTATTAATAGAGACAAGTATGTGCAGTAAAAGCAGGCAGGCATGCGTGAGCCTATTTAGGACAATTCAAGAGCAAAGCCCACCCGGGAAGCTATAGTGGTGTCTGTAAATTTCATTTCTTAAGCCAAGGGGTGGGTTCTGTTGGCAGAACCAGGATGCAGGGCTCTGAAGAGTTACTGCTGGTTGAAGAGGCAAAGACCTGTCTATCAGAGGGACGGGGCTTGGTGTAAGATCACCAGGGTTGGTCTCAGAGGGGGACACCCCATGTGTGTGTGTGTGTCTGTGGGTGTGTGTACATGTGTTTGTGTGTCTGCATCTGTGTATGTGTGTGTCTGTGTGTGTCTGCGTGTGTGTGCATGAGTGACACACACAGCACCACATCAACACATTCAGCAGATTCATCTCCCTGAACAGCAAGCACCAGCCCAGCATGGCTATGGTTCCAGCCCTGAAAAATTGGAAACATAAAGACCTAGTCTTTCACCAAAGATAGTTCGGTAACAGCGCATGCCACAGCCATGTCATACCACTGTGAAGTTTCTGCCCAGCCTGGCACTGGTCCTCTAAATGCATTCTGAGTGGCCTTTGCTGGGAAGGATGGTTAGGAGGCTTATGCTAAGGGGCCGCTGTGTGTCTTTGAGCGGACCCCAAATACACGCTCAAGTCCTAACCCCCAAAAGGTGATTTTATTTGGAAAGAGGGTGTGAGTAGACACAGTTGAGGTGAGGTCTTGCTGGGCTGGGCTGGGGCCTAGTCCAATGATCAGCGTGCTTATAAGAAGATGGGATTTGGGGCACAGAGATAAATGGCATGAGAAGATGGGGGCGAAGGTTGGAGGGGTGCAGCTCACCAAGGACACGAGGACGGCTCCTATCCCCAGAAGCTGGGAAGACGCGGGGGACCGTCCCCTGGAGCCTTCAGAGGCTGCTGAAGAGGCTTCCGCCCTGCCCACACCTCGATTTTGAACCTGTGGACTCGAGAGCTGTGGCAGCAGAGCTTTGTATCTTTCAAGCCAGGCAGTTCGGGGTACTTTGCTATGGGAACCCTGGGAAACAGGCTAGTTGGTGACGGGACAGCAGTGTGACCCCAGATGCTGCTGCCTGCCCCTCTCCCCCCGAGTCCTGTCTCCCACGGCATCACTGAGCCAGAGGCTCCCGGGCGGCAGGGACAGATGGCGTGGGGGCTGGGCGGGCTTGGCCACAGCCTTCTGAGCCCTGTTTGAAGGTTCCGCGTGGGCCTGGCTCTCAGATCATTCTTCTTTTGCCTTGAGCTCTGTGGGTTCAGAGCCAAAACCATAAGCAGCTTAATCAGTGTCTGTCCTGGAATCACCCTAACCAGCCAGGCCAGGATCAGCCGGTCGTCCAGCCCGCCGACTCTTTGTTCTTCTGCAAGCCTTTTCTTAAATGCGGTTGGAGGAGGAGCTGGCGCTGACCCGGGAGGCATGGCGGTCGCCTGCCTCGCTCCCCGGGCACTGGTCACATGAGGCTGGTATTCTCGACAAACCTCTTGTGGCAACCTCCAAAGAACCGTGTTTCCCGACACTGCCCTGCTCTGCCTTCTAATTGCACTCATCTGCAAGGCCACACGGCCAGGGATGGCAGGGGTCTGTCCTCCATTGGGGCCCGGAGTGGGTAGGCTTGTGGAACTCTCCAGAGCTGCGGGGTGAGGGTGGTGGGCATCCGTCCGCTCGTGAGCCAAGAGGGGCAGTGGGACTGAGATGTGCCAGCGGTCAGAGCTCGTGGAGTCTCTGGAGTCACGGGTCAGTGGACGGAGGAGTGGCCTGCTGCTCACCAGGCTGGAGTCAGGTGGGTGTCTAATCCGGCTTGTGTTGGTCACGAGCCAGGTGACCATACAACCTCTTGAAGCCTTGCTGTCTTCATCTGTGAAATGGGAGCAAGAATAAAACCTGCCAAACAGAATCAGCAAGGCCAGCCACGTGATGCCCACGAAGCGCGGGGCTCGGGCTCTGACAGTGCCCACGAACTGGTGGCAGTGTTGCTGGGGTGCCATCCACAGCTCACCCTGAAGGCCACCTCCAGCTTGCTGGCCGGGCCCTGTGCCTCCGCACCTCTCCTCTCCTCTCCTCTCCGACAGCGTTCCCCAGTGCCATGGGGACTGCGTCAGCTCACACGTATGGCAGCCTAGAGACGCCCCGACTTAATGCCTCCAGGGGCAGTCCTTGAGTGAGTAAGGGTGGGATTTGGTGGGTAAACACCCAGATCCCCCATCCTTTAGTGGGACTACTGTGAAGCACATTCATTAGAGAGGACCCCGCAGCACTGAACCCCCGTTACATCCAACAGTGGCTGCTGCTAAGTCGCTTCAGTCATGTCCGACTCTGTGCGACCCCAGAGACGGCAGCCCGCCAGGCTCCTCCATCCCTGGGATTCTCCAGGCAAGAACACTGGAGTGGGTTGCCATTTCCTTTTCCAGTGCTTTAAAGTGAAAAGTGAAAGTGAAGTCGCTCAGTCGTGTCCAACTCCTAGTGACCCCATGGACTGCAGCCTACCAGGCTCCTCCGTCCATGGGATTTTCCAGGCAAGAGCACTGGAATGGGGTGCCATTGCCTTCTCCATCATCCAACAGTAGCCCTCCCGCTAATGCCGCCCTGCCCTGACTCACTTTCCCATGCCCTCACTGTGCTGCCAGGGGTCACCTCCCAGAGAAACCAGGGGCACTCGAGGCTCAGGGTCTGCCTTCAGCAGGATCCACACAGACAGCTGTGACCGGGGGCAGTGGGTCAAACATTGGGCTGAGAAATGAGAATCAGAAGAACTGAGAGAGTCAAGGACAAGGGAAAGCTGGCAGCCAAAATCTGATAAGCAAACTAATGACAACAAAGAAAATACAACCTCGTGGACTAGCTGGTTGTCCCGAGCGTGGAGAAAGGTCAGTGTGTCAGGGGAATGCGTGTGTGCTGGTCCAGAAAGAGGCAATGAAGACACGTGGTCATGGGAAGATCTGCCTGCTAAGAACACCCCTTTGCTTCTGGAGAAGGCATGACCCTCTCTGCAAACACCATTGAGCAGAAAAGTTGTAGATGTAAAAGTCTTGGAGAATCCCCAACATAGGTCCCTGGGAAGTGGTCTTGAAGGGATCTGGGGCTCATTTCAATATTTTACAAGATTCCATGGATACTGTGCTGCAGTCCATGACTTAGAGACTGAACAACAATGATGCAAACGGTACCCTACCTTGTGATTATTTTTGCTTGTGCTAATCAAATACCCTAAATGGGATACTACTTCATGTCTTTCCACCCATTTTACTCTTAGCTATACATGAATTTGATTTTCTCATTTATATTAATCAATTATAATTCAACAGAGTCATTTTCTTCATGTAACAGAGAATTTCCCCCAAATGTGTTTTGAATGGAAAAACAATAAAAGAGGCCTTTTGTGGAGAAAATATTGATCCCATCTGATATGTCTGTTTTACAGAAGAGGAAAATTGAGACCCAGAGTAGTTAAGTGGTTTGCTTGGGGTTACACATACCTGGCCAACAGAGTGAATGCTCAGACCTATTTCAAAATGAGTTAAAGGGGCCCATGCAATGGGTGTAAGAGGTCTGGCTGAGATTGGCTGAGGGCTGGCTGAGCTAGGCTCCACAAGCTGCCATGGGGCACGTCCTTCTCAAGGTCAAAGACAAGACTGTCAGGGGAAAACTCAGGAGTGCAAGGTCTCCTTGAGACTGTGAGTAAGCTGTCTGCGAATGCCTTAGCCCGAGCAAGCTGCAGCGCAGAGCTCGGGGTCAAGCGGTGGAATGGAGAGATACAATCATTCCGTGGAGGTTTGGGTTGGGGAGGGAGTGAATATTTGTTGAGAAATGATCTTGTCTACAGCAGGGGCTCAACCTGGTGAGTGGAGAGACAGCCACCGGGCACATACTGTGCCAGTGTAGATCATTGCAGGGTGGAATGAATGCCATTCCAGCCGGACACTTAAGGGAACTTTCCTAACTCAGCCGGCTCCTTATTCATCAGCTTCGCAGCTGCGATGGCTGCCTTTCCTAATGAGACATCTCTGGGGAGTTTTATTGTTCGATCCTTGAATTCAGTGTGTCTTTTTTTCCCTTCTGGCTTTTAAATTTTACTCTTTATCACTGTTTTCCAGCAATTTCATCATGATCAGCCTTGGTATTTTTCCTTTGTGTTGATCCTGCTTGAGTTCCAGTGATCTTCTTGAATTAGCGGGTTATAGTTTGCAGCAAATTTGGAAAGATTTTGGCCATTATCTCTTCAATTATTTTCCACTCCTTTCTCTGTCTCCTCTAAGACTCCAATTACATGCACTTTAGGCTGATATTGTCCCAAGCAACCGTGTTTCGGTTTCGATGACTCCCGTTGCTGTGCCTACAAGTTCTTTGACTTCTTCCACAGGGATTGCTGTTTCTGTTCAGTTGGCCAAGTCATCTCTGACTCTTTTCCCGTGGACTGCAGCATACCAGGCTTCCTTGTCCTCCACTGTCCCCTGGAGTTTGCTCAAACTCACATCCATTGATTCAGTGATGCCATCCAACCAGCTCATCCTCTGTCATCCCCTTCTCCTTTTGCCTTCCATCTTTCCCAGCATCAGGGTGTTTTCCAATGAGTTGGCTCTTCGCATCAGGTGGCCAAAGATCGGAGCTTCAGCAACAGTCCTTTCAGTGAATATCTAGGGTTGATTTCCTTTAGGATGGACTGGTTTGATCTCCTTGCACTCCAAGGGGCTCTCAAGAGTCTTCTCCAGCACCACAGTTTGAACACGTCCCTTATTTCTGCCATGATGAATCTTCTCTGCAGTGAAACACTCATTTCAGATGCAGTATTTTCAGTTTGTAATATTTCACTTGGTTCTTTTTCATATCTTCCAATTCTTTCTTCATTATGTTTATGTTTTTCTTTAAATCCTTGAGCATATCTGTAAACTCTGTTCATAGTTCCTCCCTGCTAATTCTGACATTACTGTCACTTTGGGCTCTGTTTCTTTTGACTGATTTTTATCCTAGTTATAGGTCACATTTTACTGCTTGTCATGGGTCTAGTCATTTTTGATTGGATGCCAAACATTACAAATGCTTGTTATTTATTGAGTTGTTGGATTTGGTTGTCTTCCACTAAAGAGGGTTGAAATTTATTTTGGCAGGAGGTTAAGTTAGTTGAAAACCAGCTTGATCCTTTTGAGGCTTGTTTTTAATCTTTGTTAGCCTTTACTCTAGGGTCCCTTCAGTCTGACTGCTACATCAGGACCTTTCTGGAATCTCTACTGAGTATTCTGGTTTATCTGTGGCTCTAGAGGACGGCCCAGAATCAAGAAAGCTGAATTCTGATTTGAGCCTGTCTTCAGACTTGTTCTGTTGCGTTATGCAAATGACTTAACACATTCTTGACTGGGGGATTTTTATAGAAACTACCGCTTTAATGTGTTAACATTGCTTGTCCTTTACTTTTCTCATGTTTCAGTTGTTGGATTTGGCCTTTAATTAGTGCTTTACCTGCTGTTTGTTTTTTTTTTTCCCCAGTCCTTGGGGTTGCATGGAGGTATATGAGCAAGCACCATGGTTGGGGCGGGTGGGATGGGGATGGGAAATAGAGGTTTCACCTAGAACCCCTTACCCGATTTCTATCAAAACAGCTTCATGTTTCTCTATCTCGCATCTTGAAGTTCTACATAAGACTTCACAGGGGGACCTCCCTGGGGGTCCAGTGACTAGGACTCCATGCTCCCAGTGCAGGGAGGGGGCCCAGGTCTGATTACTGGTTGGGGAACTAGATCCCACATGCTGCAACTAAGTTTACACGCCACAACTGAAGATCCCGTGTGCCACAACCAAGACCTGGCCTGGCCAAATAAATACATAAATATTAAAGATAATAATCAGGGTTTCCCTGTCGGCCCAGCAGTAAAGAATCCATCCGCCAATGCAGGAGATGCCATTTCAATCCTCGGTCCAGGAAGATCCCACGTGCCTCAAGGCAGCAAAGCATGTGAGCCGCAGCTACTGAGCCTGTGCTCTAGAGCCCACGCTCTGCAACAGGAGAAGCCACCCCAATGAGTAGCCCACGCACTGCACCTGGAGAGTAGCCCCTGCTCGCAGCAATTACAGGAGAGCCCTCGCAGCAATGAAGACCCAGCACAGCCAAGAAAAAGAAAAAAACCCAATAATCTTAAAAAAAGACTTCTTATGAATAATTGCTGTAACATGAAAAAAATTGACAAACCACTACACAGATATCTCTAGGTCACGTGCCGCCTCTATGTGACCTTCAGCAAAATCAGTGAGCTAAATTGATCCTCAGATAAGAGGAATGTTGTGTCTCTTAAAATTATCTGTAAATATCTGTAAAAACAAACAATAGTATAAGACCATCCTGTTCCGCTGGATAAATGAGCATGAACCACTTTTATATCCACTTCTCTACAAGTAGCTTCACCCCAGACTGTAATACTGTTACTGGTGACTCTAGACTTCACTCTAGGTTGGACTGTTTTTTTAGATAAGTGGTTGCATTAGGTCATCAGTGTTCTAGGGGATCAGGAGGCATTCCACACACATCTACCTGAGTACATGTTCAGGCCAAACCAATATCCACATAGCCTTTCAGTAAAAACTAGTCTTCACAACTCTCCTATCTATTAGACTCTTAATTTTATTTCTTAGAGGAGAAAATATGTTTTGCCATAAACATTTGTTGAATCTGGTTATAGCTTAGGTAGTCCCAACAGAATTTGGTTACGGCCACTTAAAGGGTAACATTAACCTTTGGAGTATTTGCAACATAGCATATGAAAGACATATCCAAATAAAGTATATGTTCCTGATAAGAAGCC
Organism: Bos grunniens; assembly: GCF_055505025.1. Taxonomy (NCBI): domain Eukaryota; kingdom Metazoa; phylum Chordata; class Mammalia; order Artiodactyla; family Bovidae; genus Bos; species Bos grunniens. Next base: position 12,164,604 of record NC_141182.1, read on the forward strand.
AGGAAGATTTCACGGACAGTCATCTGAATTAATAAGGCATGTCCGACTCTTTGTGACCCCATGGACTGTAGCCTGGCAGGCTCGTCTGCCCATGGGATTCTCCAGGCAAGAATACTGGAGTGGGTTGTCATTCCTTTCCCCAGGGGGTCAAACCTGGGTCTCCCACATTGCAGGCAGATTCTTTCCTGTCTGAGCCACCAGGGAAGCCCCGAATAGAAACCAAGCCTGGATTGGGGAGAGGGCTCTGTGCCAAGCCAGCCAGGCTTCACGTCTGAGAGCTGGGGCCATGGGGCATTGGCTAAGAGTGTGAGACCCCCAGGATGTGGCCTTCATTTCTGTTCCTTTCCAGGTGAGTGACCTTAAGCTCTCTGTGCCTGTCTGCATCCCTTACTCTGGCTGTTTTGGAAAATTCCAGTCTGGCTTCTAACTGCCTGCCCTGTGCTGCTCGGCCCGAGGGCTCTGTCTGGCTATGAGAATGGGCTGTGCCCGCATACCCAGGGTGGGCACAGGCTCAGAGGAGGGCGCCACATGGAGGCAGTTCTTGGTGCTGGGAGTGAGCGGGCGGCTGCCCGAGCTCGCTGTCCCCTCTGGGAAGTGGGTAACCCTGGGGTATGTGTCCACTCTCCTCCACGGAGCTCCCCAGAGGGGCTTATGCTCTGGTGGCCTGAAACTGAGTCACTGGCGCCTTCCCTCCCCTGTCTTCCTCCCCCTCCCTCCCTACTGCTGTCTCCTGGAGTCGTCCCCAGCTCACCCATTTGTGTGAGAACCCTTGTCTCAGGCTCTGCCTGGGAGACACCCACCCTGAGACGGGATGAGATGCCCCGACGTCAGTCAGTCGCTGGCACGTAGCCTGCACTCCAAACACAGGAGTGACTTCTTCCTTCTGTCCCTGGGTGGGCCCTAGGGCCTGGGACATGCCTGGTTTTGGCAAAGAAATAGCCTCAGCTTCAGAGCAAGGAGTGATGGTCAGGAGGCCGCCTGGAGCTCTGCCTTGGTCTTATTGCCTCTGGGTACCCATCAGCCAGCTTGTCCTTGATTTTCTGCAGGTGATAAGGTGCAGTCTCAGATCTCAGACTGCTGGAGGTGTGAGCTGTGATGGGAGGAAGCCTTAGAGGGAGGCTGGAGCCTTGGGGAGGTGGCTGGTATGTGATAAGATGTTGCAGCAGCAGCAAGAAGGCTCAAAGCCAAATTCCAGCATTTTCAAGCAGGTAGAGGATGGGGGCTGGGTGTGGGGGAGCAGGTCGTGGAGGGGGAGAGCTGTGAGCTCTGCAGATGAACCATCACAGCTCCATCTCCTTTATCTGTTGCCCAAAATGGTGTTATTTCCTCCCTCGCAAACGTCTTCAAGAACAGAGATAAAACGTGAGTGTTCCTTATTATATTGCATTCCTTCCCTGTTATCATGCCAGCCTGGGCTACTGAGGCTCCTTATCGATTCAGGCTGCCTTTGCACAGGCCTCCCCCTCGTCCCCGGTCCACTCCCGTGGACTGGAGCCCTGAGGTTCTGCCAAAGATCAGGCTGGGCCGGCCCGGAGGGAGCCGTATTATATACATGTGTACACAGACACTTAAAAATAAAACTGCCGGCAGGCCTCGGAGCGCCTCCTTGGCTGGCGGGAGAAGTGTTCAGTTCCGTGCTGGCGTGGGCCGGGCTGCCCCGAGCCTCCTCACCCCAGGCCTTCCCTGTCGCGCTGGGCGGTTGGGCCGGAGACCGAGGGACGTGGGGAAGTGGGGCAGTTTCTTAGAGGAGGCCCCGACCTGCCTGGGGCCTGGAGGATTAGAGAAATGCGTAGAATTTCCAAATTTAGCATGCGGGGATCGCTTCGTATAAACAAGGGCTGCTTTCGCCGCCGAGATGCGAGGTAGATAATGCCAAAAAAGTCCCCCCGTGCGACTGGGTTCTCTGATTCTGCAGCCAACCTCCAAGTTGACTGTTGGTGCAAATGAAGGGCCACTTCCTGCCTGTCCCTCTGCATGGGTGGTCGGGCTTAGAATGAAATATCCAGGCTGACAAATGCTTTTACAAAGGCCAGATTATAAACTGTAAACCCACTGTCAGCTGGGCAGAAGAGAAATCGAAACGCCTCTCTACCATTTACAGAGTGAGTTTGGCCCCAAGACGAAAGTGCTGCCCCTGCGAGCAGAGCGGCCTTGCGTCTTCAGAGCACCAGTGAGCTCGGGATGACGGGATATAGCAGCCAGGAAACCAACAGCCTTCCCCAGACTTTGGGAGATCTGGGTATCGTTATGTGGATAAACGCTCCAGAGCAAAGGAAAAACAAAACGGAATTTCTAGAGGGGACGGAGTCCAGGACGCATCTGTATCCTGGGAGCATTCAGTTCTCAGAGACTTTCAAAGGGTGAAATTAACAAAGAACAGCGTCTGGACCAGGAAGGGCTTCCTGGGTGGCTCAGCGGTAAAGAATCCACCTGCCCATGCAGGAGACACGGGCTCAATCCCCAAGTCGGGAAGATCCCCTGGAGAAGGAAATGGCTACCCACTCCAGTATTCTTGCCTGGAAATCTCATGGACAAGAGGAGCCTGGTGGGCTACAGTCCATGTAGTTGCAAAGAGTCACACAAGACTGAGCGGCTAAACAACGATACAGGCCAGGAAGCACACGCCACAGGGCACGGTCTGGAGGACCTTGGCTTTGAGTGTTTGTGGGAATCCAAACCCATGACTTTCCACTCAGGAGACACATGGAAGGCGGGTGGGGGAGCACATTTGTCTGGAAGGTCCCCAACAACACATGTTACCCATCCCAGCTCCTCACTCAGCTTTGAAGGGTGTCTACAAAGCGTGGGCAAGGGGGCAGGCCGGGGGTGGCCCCTGCAGGGACTCACCCACCAGAGCAGAGCTGGCTGGCTTGCCCTCTCTAGGCTGAGCCCCTCCCCGACCCCACCTGCCAGCTTATCGCTGCTGCTCAAAAGTGGTCAGTGTGCATCTAACAAAGCCAGGTTGCCTGGGAACAGTGGTTGCTGTTTTAGCCCAAAGCCTTCCATCTGCTTGGATGAGAGAGAGTGAGGGGCTCCGGATCCTGGGAGCCCGGAAGCGCCAGGGAGGTTGGACATAGCACAGGGAGTGACCAGACTGTCCTCCTCTACAAGCAAACTCAGATCAGGGGTCATCATTCAAGTCTTTATTCAACAAATGTTGTTGAGCTCCTGCTGTGTGCCAAGTGCTGTTCTAGAAGCTTGGGAGGCATGAATGCACTGAACAGATGGAGTCCCTGCTCCCATGGAACTAAGATTCTGGAGGGAGGAGATGGAGAATGAACAAGAAATGAAATCAACAAGGACTGTGTCCAGAGCGGATGGCTGATGCAAAGACCCTGGGGCAGGACTGGGCTGGAGAGCTGGTGGAGCAGCGAGGACCTAGTGTGACTGGGGAAGAGAGGACGCGGGGACAGTAAAATCGAGCTAGAGATTGACCCCTCAGCCACACGAGCTGCATTCCAAGTGCGCAGCAGCCACATGTGGCCGGTGGCTGCCCTGTTGCATATCTAGAACATTCCACCGTTCCAGGAAAGTTTCCACTGGCCTGTGCCCTCCGGGGCCTTGGCAGGACTTGTAAGGATTGTCATGGGAACAGCGGCTTCTGCTCTGAGAGGGGTGGGAAACCGTCAGCAGGTTTTGATGGGAGGACTGATGTGTTCAGAGGGTCACTCTGGCAGCTGAGCCGTGGTTTTTAGGGAGAACAAGGAAAGAGCGACTGGTGTGGTCCAGAGAGAGAGAGTGACTTCTCCTCAGGGTCACTCCACACGTTGCTAGCAGAGTCAGGTCTATAGTGTTAATACAAGGGGGTCTCCTGCCTTTCAGACTGGGCTCTCTCCACTAGAGAAGACGTTTCTTCTTCATATGGTCAGCTGTTCATGCACATATATCTATGTGCACATATGTATGCAGGCACATTTGTGTGTCTACATAAATATGTACACATGTTATACACATTGGTATTTCTGTTCAGGCTTCCCTGGTGACTCAGACAGCAAAGAATCTGCCTGTAATTCTGGAGAACTGGGTTCGATCCTCAGGTCAGGAAGATCCCCCGGAGAAAAAAATGGCTAACCATTCCTCTATTCTTGTCTGGAGAATTCCACAGACAGAGGAACCTGGCGGGCTATAGTACGTGGGGTTGCAAAGAGTCAGACATGAATGAGCAATGAACATGTTCACTTTTCATATGTATAGATGGATAAGTGCCTGTGTATGTGTAGATATATAACACACACCTCTGCATGTATGTATATGTATACTAACAATATGTAGGTTTTTCCAGGGAGCATGTGTTACTTTTTTCATAGCTTTATGGATTTGTCAATGACACACCATAAAACCCATGCAGTTTGAGAGTATAATGCAGTGATCTTCGGTAAATGGGTGAGTCATGCAATGAGCAGCACAGTCCAGCCCCATGTGTTCACTGCAGCAGGGTCTGGAACACAGGCTCCAGCTTGCTTTTTTTGGGCTCTGTGGTGGGCACCCCCAGCCTGCCCAGGGTTGGCCCAAGCAGCTGCCCAGATGGAAATTGTCCTCCCCTCGGGGTCAGGGAGGTGCAAGTGGCTTGTCACTGACAAGTGCTTACACGTAAGACAGGCAAATCCTCGGACAGGGCCTGTCCAGAAAATACATGTCACATCTGTTCCCACACTCCCGACACCCCCTCTTCCTCCCTCTGGCAGGCGGCTTCTCCCCATCTTTTCTCAGAATCTCTAGGCATCCTGCTTGAGTCCTGGTTTTTCCAGCCTTCTGGCCAAAAGTATATACAGAGAAAAATATACAGAGAGGTTAGGCTCCTTTCCCCACTGAGCTAATATTTAGGGGAAAGAAGATTAAACAGATAGTCCAGGCTTGGCTTGTATCATCACCATGTGATCCTTTACAAAGTAAAGGGTTTTAGCAAAAAAAAAAAAAAAAAAAATCCAACGAAGAGGGGAAAAGTTCAAAACTCTAAGAGAAACGACTGTGACTTACGATGATGTCACAGACTGCAGGCACTTGAACACCTACTACATGCAGGGGATTGGGTTGGGCTCATGGGAATGACCAGGGTCTCATCTCTGCCTTCCGGGTGTTTCTAGTCAGCAAGACAAAATCACTCACCCATCTACCCATCCATTCATCAGATACTAACTGAGTGCTGTTGCCTGACTGCCCTGTCTCATTGGCTGTGACTGTTTCTATGAGCCCACAAACAAATGTTCCGTGGGGCCCTCCTTCCTTCCCATCTTCCCTCCCAAAGATGGAACGCTACAGCATAGGGATGGGTTCAGTGGAGAGCGAGACCCCCACAAATGTCTGATGTTTATTAAAGATATTTTCTCCCCAGCTCGAATTCCTTTCCTGTCTGGTCCCTCGACTTGCCTGGACCAGAAGTCACAGCCAAAGGGGAAAGTGAGCTGCTGTGTGGCAAACCTCACAGCGAGGCGAGCACTGGGGTGGGGGTCCTGACAGGCTGTGACCCCCCTCCCCACCTCCGCCAAGTAGAGGATCTGGTGATACACATGTAGTTGTGCAATCTTTATGGAAACTGAGAGGCTCTGGGCAAATACATTATGGTGAATGGTTATTTTCACCATAATGGTTAAAATGTGGGGATTTTAAAAAAATTAGTGTTATATCTAATAAATAGAATATTGTATGATAATAAAAAAGGGTTGGAGTTCTGATTCATACCACAGCACAGTGAAACTTGAAGACAGTTTGCTAAGGGAAGTTGGTCACAAAAAGCCGTCATGTGAAGTGCCCAGAACAGGCACATGCTTAGATGCAAATTAGATTAGTGATTGCATAGGGTTATGAGGAAATTGGCAGTGATGACTGAGGGTGTGGGGTTTCTTTCCGAGGTGATGAAAATGTTCCAAAATCAACTCAGGTGATGGTTATACAAACCACTGAATGTATTAGAAACATTTGAATTATACATTTTAAATGCATGGATTTTTGATATGTGAATTAATCTCAATAAAGCTGTTAACAAGTATGTGACCTTGTTTTCCGTATTGTTTTTAAAGATTTTTAAAATGTGGACCATTTTAAAAGTCTTTATTGAATTTGTTACAATATTGCTTCTGTTTTATGGTTTGGTTTTTTGGCTCCAAGGCATGTGGGATCTTAGTTCCTTGACCAGGGTTCGAACCCACACCTCCTGCATTATCAGAGGAAGATTTAACCACTGGACTGCTAGGGAAATCCCTTCATACTACATTTTATTGGTATCTGATCTCACTGAAAAAAATTAAAACTGACAGATAGCCCTCCCCACCCCCCAAATAAAACAGAAAACAGCATCCTACCACTTAAAAATAAGCCATAGGGGCACCGTGGCACATGTAATTCCAAATATACCAGTTTTCATATTTTGTTTCAGTTGGTTTATGTTTCTAGGTTTGCTTTTGTTGCCTATATTGTTGTCTTTAACACACGTGGGATCACTGTGTAGAGAGTGTTTCGTGTCCTGACAAGTCTTTGAAATATCTGTTTTCTGGACAGAATAGATCTAATTTGACTGTGGAGACCCAGTAAACACTGCAATTACGACTGCTCAGCAGTAAAAATTGCTGCGGGGAGGGAAACCTGCCCGGGGATCTGGGAAGTTTCTGTCGGGCGGCTGGATTCAGGTTCTGTAAACAGGAGAATCGCCATGATGGGTTCCAGAGCTGAGCGCCTGTCCTGGCCGGGGATGGGCTTGGGTGAGACCAGCGGGTGAGGGGTTAAGTCAATCCTAGCAGGGAGGGTCACAGCTGAAATGGAAGGTTTCGCCCCCATAAATCTTTAAACCCCAGTTACCCACTATTTATTTGTTTGTCTTTTATTTCTATTTATTTTGGGCTGCAATGGGCGTTTGCTGTGGTTCACGGGCTCTTTGTTGCTGCACGTGGCTTTCTCTAGGTGCAGTAAGCAGGGGGCTACTCTCCAGTGGCGGTGTGCGGGCTCCTCACTGCGGTGGCTCCTCTTGTCCGAGAGCGTGGGCTCTGGAGCTCAGGCTCAGTGGTTGTGGTGCGTGGGCTTAGTTGCCCAGTGACACCTCTGCGTTGGCAGGTGAATTCTAAACCCCTGGACCACCAGGGAATCCCTCATCTGTCTTTTTAAATGAAAAGAAATGATTTATTCACACAGCCACAAAAATCAATGTGTGCAAAGAGGAGCAGACAGTGGGAGAAATTCTTCCTCCCCTTCCAGACTCTATCTCTCTACCCGGACTCCACCAGCATTGCCAGCTCCTTGCGTGACAGCCACACTATGCACAAATGCCTCCTGCATGCTGGCCTCTGCCCCCACACCCAACCACACACATGGAGATGGGCTATTCGCCCTCTCCTCTACCTGGCCTCTTAATTACACTTACAATACTATTACAATATTACATACATAATCTTGAGGATTGACATCAGTACACATCAATACGATTTATTCATTTCGATGGCTGTATACTATTCCCCTTTGTGGATATACCATAATTTATTAAACCCAGTCCCCTATTATTGGATGTGTGGGTTATACCTAGCATTTGGCTATTACAAATAATGTTGCAATGAATGTGTTTTCATGTAGGTCTTTGCCTTTTATTGTGAATACAGCTGTCAAATAAATTCTTAGAAATTTACATGCTAGATCAAAGAACTTGTATATTTAAAACTTGATACTTCTTTCCAAATTGTATAGCGTGCTGCAAACTATAACCTTCTATTGCAGCAGGAGGTCACCTGTTCTGACCTAACTTGGGGCATTCCTTCAGCGACCCTTAAGATGGATGCAGATGTCCTTTCCCCTTCCAGTACCAGGAAGAGGCGAGCCCAAGGCTGCAGTGTACAGTACGCATCGTCCCATGTCACGTGGCAGCCCTGGGTTCCGTCACCACAAGCACTCACTGCTGGCAGGTGGGTGTGTTGTAGTGTCTGCTGTGCACCACGCTCACTGCCCTTCTGAATCCTCCTTCCTGCCTTCCTCGACAGGAGTGCCTCCGAGATACCGTAGGTTTGATTCCAGACCATGGCAATAAAGTGATAGGGCAATGAAGTGAGTCACACACATTTTTTGGTTTCCCAGTGCACATAAAAGTATGTTTACACTACACTATTGCACTGCTGAGGATGCAATAACATTATATCTAAAAAATGTGCATACCTCAATTTAAAAATACTTTACTGCTAAAATATGCTAACCACCCTCTGAGCCTTTAGTAAGTCATAACCTTTTTTTTGCTGGTGGAAGGTCTTGCCTGCATGTTGATAGCTGATGACTGATCAAAGTGGTGGATACTTAAGGGTGGGGTGACTGTGCAGCTTCTTAAAATGAGACATGGATTGACTCTTGGATTGACTTTTCCTTCCACAAGTGATTTCTCTGTATCAGGCAATACTGTGTGATAGCATTTGATCCACTGTAGAACTTCTTTCAAAACTGGAGTCAGTTCTCTCAAAGCCTGTCCCTGCTTTAGTCTCTAAGCTTATGTGATATTCTAAATCCTTCACTGTCATTTCAATAATCTTCATAGCATCTTTACCAGGAGTAGATCCCATCTCAGGAAACCACTTTTCTTGCTCATCCATAAGAAATACCTCCTTATCCATGAAAGTCTTATCGTGGTGTTGCATCAAGTCAGCTACATCTTCAAACTCCGATTCTAACTGTAGTTCTCTTGCTTTCCCCACCACATCTACAGTTACTTCCTCTGCTGAACTCTTGAACCTTTCAAAGTTATCCGTGAGGGCTGGGATCACCTTCCAAACTCTTGCGTATGATGATGTTTTGACCTTTCCCCAAGAATCATGACTGTTCTTAATGGCATCTAGACTGGTGACTCCTTTCCAGATGGTTTTCAATCCATTTTGCCATCAGAGGAACCACTATCTGCTCAGGAGGCAGCTTCTTCTTTCAGTCTCATGAACCATCTCTGCTGCTTCACACTTTCCTTCTGCAGTTTCCTCACCTCTCTCAGCCTTTGCAGAATTGGAGAGAGTAGGGGCCTTGCTCTGCATTAGTATGGCTGGTCTGATCTTCTATCCAGACCACTCAAACTATCTCTGTATCAGCAGTAAGGCTGTTTCACTTTCTTATCATCCATGTGTTCACTGGAGCAGCCATTTAATTTCTTTCAGGAACTTTTCCATTGCACTCACGACTTGGCTTGGTGTGAGAGGTTTGTTTTGGTGTGAGAGGCCCAGCTTTTGACCTGTCTTGGCTTTTGATATGTCTTCCTCACAAAGCTTTATCACCTCCAGCTTTTGATTTAAAATGACAGACGTACTACTCTTCCTTTCACTTGAACAGAGGCTGTTGCACGGTTATTAATTGGCCTAATTTCAATATTATGTCTCAGGGACTAGGGGGACCCAAGGAGAGGGAGAGATGGGGAACGGCTGGTCCGTGGAGTAGTCAGAACACATGTGATTTGTTGATAAAGTTTGTTCTCTTATAGGGCTGTGGTTTGTGGTGCCCCACACAATTACAGTAGTAACATCTAAGATCACAGATCATGGATCACCATAACAAATATAACAATAATGAAAAAGTTAGAAATATTGCAGGAATTATCAGAACATGACACAGAGTCACGAAGTGAGCAAATTCTGTTGGAAAAACGGCACCCATAGACATGCTCGAAGCAGGGTAGCCACAAACCTTCAATTTGTAAAGCTGTTTTGGAAGCACAATAAAGCAAAGCGCAGTAAACCAAGGTCTGCCTGTGTTAATAAAGCCCCCTGGGTTTTAATCAGGCCCCTGAACACACATCTGCAGCCTCCCCCACAGCTGGGTGTGGGTCTGGGACCAAGTTCACACCTTCAGAACAAGAGTGGAAATAGCTGTGCAGCTTCTGCATCTTTGGGCTTCCCTGGTAGCTCAGTTGGTAAAGATTCCGCCTGCAATGCAGGAGACCTGGGTTCGATCCCTGGGTTGGGAAGATCCCCTGGAGACAGGAAAGGCTTCCCATTCCAGTGTTCTGGCCTAGAGAATTCCATGGATTGTATAGTCCATGGGGTTGCAAAGTCAGACACGACTGAGCAGCTTTTCACTTTCTGTGTTTTTTCTTCTAAGGAAAATGCCTTCTTGCCACTTCCTTTTTTACCCAGCAACCTGGGGACAGGGGCCAAACACCTGTGGCCCAGTGAGTTGGATGGATCTAGGTCCCTGGGTGACACAGGACGCTAAGGAAGGGGCTCTCGTTTCTGCACAGTGGAAAGCAGAGGGAATATACTACCTCTCAACTTTGTGACCCTGGAGACAGTCCTGGGCAGCAAATTGGATCAAGAGGGGACTGGAATAGAATAGAGAGGCCTGGCTGTCACCCCTGCAGGCCCCCATAAAGAACCTGCAGACCTTAGTGGGTGGGTGAGCTGAGGTCCTTGGGGCACCAGGGGCTGAGAGCCAACTGGCCGGGCATCATCGCGCCAGGGGCCCTTGGGGTTTGGGAGGGATGACCCAACTCCCAGACTATGTCATTTCTTGGTAAATACGGAGCAGGCTGCAAAGCAGGTTGGAATTGGAGGCCCCGCTGCCTGGTTCCAGCTGCTCCAGAAACCAACTCGCCAACCAACAGCTGGAAAAAACACTCGTAAAAAGTCACCCAGCTTCTGCCCTCCGTCCGCATCCTGGAAGAGGTTCAGTGCAGGCCTCTCCGCCCACACAGAAGAGCGCAGACCCCGGCGCCCCCCTCGCACTCCTCTGCGGCAGGGCCCTGGAACTCCCTAAATCATCCTGGCTGCTGGCCTTGAGAGCTTCTGGAACCCAACAAAAGTAAAGGACACTGCACGGCCGTGGAACAACTTAATTTTCTCTCTGTTCCTCCTAGATTCCTCGGGATGGGGGAACTCGGCAGGGTGTTTGAGACGGGAGAGGTCACAGCTGGGAAGCTTTCCGGATGGTGCCTACAGAGGGGAGATGCTCTGATTGTTCATCCATCACTGAGTTAACAGATGTTCTCCTGGGGCTCCAGGCAAGAGGCCGAGTTTACAGAGCGAAGTTGGCACAGCCTGGCCCCCAGGGAGGTGGCTGTCACCTGAGGCAGACGCAAGGATCACAAGGGGAGAATGGCAGTAAAAGGCGTGTGTGCTTTGTTAGCTGCCCCCACCAACCCACGCCCTTCCAGAGGGTGAACAAACAAGAGAAGGTGTGATTTACTCAGAAATAGCATCTGTGGGGCTTCCCTGGTGGCTCAGTGGTAAAGAATCCGCCTGCCAATGCAGGAGACACAGGTTAGACCCCTGATCTGGGAGGGTTCCACGTGCTACGGAGTAACCAAGCCCATGTGCCACAACTCCTGAGCCCGCGCTCTAGACTGCAAGAGCCGCAACTACTGAAGCCTGAGTGCACAGAGCCCGTGCTCTGCAACAAGAGAAGCCGCTGCCGTGAGAAGCCCACACACCACGAGAGAGTAGCCCCTACTCAGCGCAACTAGAGAAAGTCCACATGCAGCAGCAAAGACCCAGCACAGCCAAAAATAAATAATAAATATATAAATATTTTTTTTTAAAAAAGAAGTAGCATCTTTGTCAATGTGTTTAAGGTGAGCATCCATACACATTAGTGTTGCAGTAGGGTGGGCTGTAAGTTCCGTGAGAGAGCCTTCCTAAAAGGCAGAGAAGGACAAACAGAAAGAGATGCATAGGGAGAAGGCCCCGGGGCTCTGGAGGCAGAGACCAGAAGGACACATGGTGGTCCTTGGTGGTACGAATGTTACTCCTGGCTGAGGACCTGGGGAAAACTATGGCCAGGATGACTCTTTTCCCCAGAGACTTCCCCTTGGGCTGAGTTCTGCAGATGGTTTTCTATAGCCTCCACATTCCCTTCTCTCACACTTGCATAAATTACTCTTCGCTTGAGGCCTCGGTTTCTTCATCTGTAAAGTGGTAATAAACCTCTTCTCAGGATGGTTGTGAAAATGAAATGCAGATGACAGTGATGAAATGTCTAGACCATGGCAGGTCCTCAGCATCCTAACTGTTGGATGATGGAGATGATGGTGATGATGGTAGTGCTGGTGGAGAGGATTCTGTGGCTTTGGTTTACTCTCAGAAGAATCATCATGAGTAACAGGCTAAATTAGGCTTTCTTTGCTTCCTTCCAAAGGACTGTAGGACCAAGCTGAGCTCCACTGGAGCCTGTGGCAATGAGAAAAATCAGGAATACTGATCTTCCATTTTAATTTCATAGTTTATCATGGAATTGTTTTCATTAATCTTGATTTAAAAAATGAAGTGAAAGTCACTCAGCTGTGTCCAACTCTTTGTGACCCCATGGACTATATAGTCCATGGAATTCTCCAGGCCAGAATACTGGAGCGGATAGCCTTTCCTTTCTCCAGGGGATCTTCCCAACCCAGGGATTGAACCCAGGTCTCCCGAATTGCAGGCAGATTCTGTACTAACTGAGCTATCAAGGAAGCCCTATTTTAAAAAATAGCCCTGATTTTTTTTTTAAACTGCATTAAAAGATTTTTAATCTTGCTCACTCAGTTTTTTGGTGGCCCTGGAGTGTTGCCAGTGGGCAGATGCCTCCATCGCCTCAGCCTTGTCTGACTTTTCCTGTGACCCCAGGAAGGGCTCCATGTCCTCATTCCTCCAGGTGCTACCTGACACCCATGGGGGGTGGGAGGGCAATCTGACCCTGCTCCTTTAGACTGTATTGGCACCTTTGTACTTTCTGATCTTGCACAGCCAAGCGAAGTTAAATACTTCAGGGCTAGAGCTGGGGCTTCCTGGTTGGGGTCTGATTTCAACAACAGTGCTTACCATTGAGTCTGGAGGATGCAGTCCCTGCACTTCCTGTGTAACAGGAATAAACTTCCCTCCTTAGCCCCAGCTGCATGGTTCCGGGGACCTTTCTGATGGAGCCATTCCTCACCCAAGCACCATGCAGACTGTGGACCCTTTCTTCTCTGTCGTGGGGAGAAATGGACCTGGCGGCCCCATGGCTGGCGGGAGCAGCACCAGGGGAGTCAGCAGCTGGTGGAATTTCCTCACCGTTGTCCGGTGTGGTCCCTGGCTCCACAACCAGACACGAAATAGGGCGGAAACTAGGTTTCATCAAGCACATAGATTTGTGAGGATATTTATGACCCAGATAGAGCTCCAGATGCTGAGTGTTCTCACGTGATTTCAGAACTTCAGTTCTTTAAACAGTCTTGGAGGTTGTGTACTCTCCAGCAGTTTTTAAACTGTGTTTATCAACCCTCTTGGGCTGCACAGCCCGGAAGGTCTTCTGAAGGTCCTGGGGGTCCCAGGGGCTGATTTCAGGGAGAGAAGATGAGGGGAGGAGAGGCCAGTGGGCAAAACTTCGGGGCCTCTTTCCTGCTCCAACTGAACAGCCCCATGTGTGCCTGCTCCACACACAGGGCCTCTGGCATAAGTTTTGTTTAAGGAAAATAAGTCTCTGATTAAAAATAGTTTTGAAGCCGTGAACACAATTCAGAGCTTCCTAATCCTGGCTGCACACTAGGAATCACTTAAGGAATTTTTTAAATTCCAGGGCCCAGGCTCTACATCCAGAAATGTGGATGTAATGGGTCCGTGGTGAGGTGTGGGCATCAACATTAAAAAAAAACTCCCCCAATGACTTTACTGTGCCACCAGGACTGGGGGCCACTCATCTGGGCCAGCATTCTTCTTTCTGCTCATGCAAAACTGGGGCCTGGGGGTGAGAGCGTGTGTGTGTATGCATGTGTGATGACACTACTTGTGCAGAGCCTGGTGCTAGCTAGCTCATCTCCAGGCTGGATTAGAACCTTGGGTGTCCAGCTATCAGTGTAGATTCCTGGGACGCTACACCATGCACACAGAGGAAGAGAGGATCCGTTATCCTATGCGATATGACTTTCTGTGGTTTCATCTTCACATTTGAATGCATATTTTTAGTTCAACATTTGAGTTTCAGGGAGAGAAGAGCCTCAAGCAGGAGAGGACATTGATATTTATACTTCCGCTGGGAAATAGAGGCGGGGGTGGGGTGCAAAGAGTGCCCCCTCTCAAGGACCACACAGATGCACGGAGCTGAGAAGACGCCCCGGGGGGCTGGCTCCCAGGCTCACGGTTTAGTTTAAGCACTCCACACACTCCATTTCGCATTCCCTCGGGAATGCCGTCCCAGTGCTAACTGGTTGATGGGGACAAACTGTCGGTACTGGTGAAGCGTCTTGCATTTTCAGGGTCAAGCGCTCTCCTTTTTTTTTTTTTCCGAGAATAAAAGAAAAGGAAGAGAAAGGAGCATGTGAAACATGTAGCCAAAGTGGCCTATCAGGGTACAAAGTCTACATAATGACCAGTTTTAGGAGACTTGTCAGTAGTGGTGGTAAGAGCCAGACTGAAGGCAAAACACAGAGGGGCTCAGGACAATCGCGTCCCTTCTCACAGTGGGAAGGGACCAGTCCAGATGACGCCAGGGGGGAGCTGTGTGACAGAAGCAGAGCAGTAGCACAAAGGGAGTGAAGCCCACATGCAGACTCCCAGTGTCAAAAACGCTTGAGTGGGGCTTCCCTGGTGGCCCAGTGGTTAGGAATCCACCTGCCAATGCAGGGGACATGGGTTCCATCCCTGGTCTGGGAGATCCCACATGCCGAGATCCAACTAATCCTGTGTGTCACAACTACTGAGCCTGTGCTCAGGAGCTCATGCAATGAAATTAGAGAGTGGCCCCTGCTTGCTGCAATGAGAGAAAGCCCGTGCATAGCAACAGTGCAGCCAAGAATAAGTAAATAGATAAAACTAAACATTAAAAAAATGCCTGGTGTCCTGCAAGGAAATAGGGGTTTCATGATTTCTTTTGACCCACACAGTGTGGTGTCAGTGCCACTATATACTTCTGAGTCTGGGTCTTCAGATATTGGAAGTTGCTGCCTTCACACTTGAGTGTTCCCTCCTAGAAGATGCTCCATGCAATTAGAGGCCAGGCCATTTTCCAGGAGGAAAGCCAAGCTGCTATTTCCCCACATTACTAAAAGTCTCAGCAAGAGAAAGGAATCTCCTCTTGTGTATTCATCAAGATAGGCCAGATGTGCTGTGTAACAAGTAACCCCAGATCTTGCTGGCTTTGCTCAACCAAGACTTATTTCTCACTCACAAGGAGTCTGTGGCTGGTCCTGTCCTTAGGAAGGTCATGGGCCAGTTCTCCCATGCCTAACTCCAGAAGTGATGTGCCTCTTTCACCCACCACCAGCACCATCACGTGGACCTGCCGCGATGGTGGTGCCGTGGACCACCACCTGCCCCACATGGACGTTTGGGGCAGGGACATGAAGGGGAGACCACGTTCAGCGAGCACCCTGTCTTTTAAGTCTTTCTTCCAGAAGCTTTTCTGAGCCCAGAGGCTACTGCCAGTATCTGTTTGCCAGCAGAAGATGAAATGAACTGTAATGGAAAACCTCAGAGAAGACTGACGCCGCCTGACGGATGGCTGAGTGTGTGTGTGTGTGTGTGTGTGCATTCTTAATTCTCCACTGCTAACAGCTAGGAGAGCATGAGCTCTTGCTAAAATTATCTGAGTTCTGTGTGCTATTTGAGAAACAAACCCAAGATGTTGGATGGTCACCCATGAGAGCTCGTTGGAAAGATCTCCCTGGGAAGGGAAGAGACAGATTAAGTGGAGGGCGATTTTAAATGGGCATAGTTGAGAAATGATTTTCTAGGTGGCCTGTCTAAATCATCGTCTTGTTTTTCTAGGACAGGAAGTAGTGCTTTGTCCCAGGGTTTCCCACCACACTGTGGGAATTGTTCCCTCGTTATCTCACTCAAGAAACCTAGGCCCTGACCAGGGTGAACAAATTGGCCTTGTTTCAACTTGCTACTTAGACCAAGTGGTGGCTCCTGGCATGACTGGTGGAGACCACATATAGAACTGGCGGGAAACAATGCCATGATGGATTAGTAATGTCTGCCATAGAGAGAGTAAGGGGAGAGTAGTCGCCCACTTCAAAATCTATCTATTCTAAGATGCTCATTGCCCCACTTTTTAGCATCTCTGAAATCAGGGTGCATTGTATAATGGATGGCATCTTGCAAATTGTTTTGCAACGGGCTTCTGTGGTTCACAAAATAATGGGGCAATTAATAAAATAGACACTGAAAGGTACTTGCCATTTTTGTTTTGTTTGTTTAGAGAGCCATTGTTAGGATTTAATGGGCTCAGATCCAGAATGCCTGAACCGGGGAGGTCTCAGTGGAGTTAGTTTCTTCTCTCTGTATTTCTGTCTCTCTCCTCCACTTTCTTTTGCATCTCTGAGGTTTCATTCTGCACAGCCCCACGGCCTTTGTTCTTTCCACCCTGCCAGCCCGCCTCCCAGCATCTGTGAAGGTATATGCCTGGCCCCTGGACAGTGACACGGTGGCCTCCTTAGCACCTTCCCCATCGTCCCTCTCTGTTCCAGCTCCACCATTGCCAGAAAACTCCTTCCATGTTTTTAAGTTCAAATTCCCTGGATTTTGAAAGAATCAAATGAGCTTTTTGAACATTTTTGAGGTTAGAGACTGCTGGCCAGCTTGTGAATTGCTTTTCCTATGGACTGTGCTAAGCCCTGATGCAGTCGGCCATGGCCAGGGTAAGGAGGTGGGTGGGTGGGAGGGATGGGATCCCAAGGTACAATACACCCTCCTGGAAGGCAGGGGCCCGGCAGACTTCACGCCTACATGCACTCCAGACCCATGCCTGTATCTACGCCTCCACCTGCACGCACACCCACATCCATGCACAGCTTCCCGCTTCCCCCCTTCCTTGGGCCTCCTGTGGAGAGGGGGGCTTTATCATGCTGTGCAAGGCCCATCGTGTTGGTCTGCTTGCTTATTCCCGCTTGTCCTCCAACCCCACATGGCTGCTGTGATAACTGAGGGAATGAATGCATGCACTTAGAATGTGTTACTTGGATACTGAGGTACTTATTTTTTAAATCAGTTAATTAATAATTACTCTTCACTGTGGTGCACAGACTTCCCATTGCAGTGGCTTCTCTTGTTGCAGAGAACAGGCTCTAGGTGCGAGGGCTTCAGCAGTTGTATAGCTCAGGCTCAGTAGTTGCTGTGTATGGGCTTGGTTGCTCCTGAGGGATCTTCTCAGATCAGGGATCAAATCTGTGTCCACTGGGTCAGCAGGCAGATTCTCAACCACTGGACCACTAGGGAACTTCCAAGGTACTTACAATGGCACCCTGCATGTAGTGAGCAGCAAAGGAGAGCTCGTTACCCGGGCATTCTTGTGAGAGGTGTGCTGCGTTGTTCATCCGTGGGAGCTTAGATGATGTCGGTCGTATTAGCCTCTCTTTCTTATCTTTATCATTTAATGATTTAAGAGTTCCATGTTATTGAATATCTGGTGCTTTGCTATAAGAATAATGCTTTATTTTGGGGTCCGTGCACACACAGTTGTGCGTAAGCTCTGATTTTTCCTTAAAGGACATCACTGGAGGTGTACTCGCTGGGCCAATGGACACGCACGTCAGGAAGGGCTGGCTACACACGGCCGCCTTGTGCTCCAGGCTGGCGGCTCGATTCACACCCCGCCAAGCCAAATAGAGGACGCTGCCCTCTTCCCCTGCACCAGGCCCAACAGTGCGTACTGCTGCTGTAAACTATAAAAGCTTCGGCCCCAGGGATATTGACTCTGCACTGCGGTCTCACTGAAGTTAGAGAGTGTCTGATCAGAAAGGCAGAGATCAGAGTGAGAGAGGAGGAAAATGCACGGCGGAAGAGATGGCTTCTCTGGGACAGGAGGCAGGAGGCGGACATGGAAGGGATGGCAGTGTAGGTCCTGACGTCAGGGTGAATGTCTGCTGAGCGCAGAACCGGGGCTGCCGATGGCAGGAGCTAGAGGGGCCGGCAGGGGACGGGCGGGCTCCGCCGCTGTTCCTGGAACTGAGCTGCCTCCTGGTTCCATATTACGTTCATTTTGATTGTAAGTACGGGTTTGCCGTCCCTAATGGCAGGGTTGGGTAATGATGTGGTGGCGGGAGGCATGCGCTGCTACCCGGGAGAATCTGGACTGCAGATTCGCGATGCAGATGGAACGCCAGGCTGTTTGATTTTTGCCTCCCATCATCTGATTGTGTTTGTGGAGTTGGAGATGTGGGGAGGCCAGCTCTCTATGATTTTTTTTTTTCTGTTGTTTGTAATTTGGAATGTGGCTAGAGAACAGACAGTGGCTAAGGAGCCCTTGACGATGGATGAGATGGAATTTGCTGTGGGGCTTTGTCATGGAGAGACAGAGTGCACCAGGAGGCTTGCCTGAGATGGTTGGGAGGGGTGGGGGGAAGAGTTCAGACGTTTGTGTAATGGGGGATAAGGAATTGGATCTTCCCCTGGACAGTCTTCGAAGGCATTGGGCGTCTGAAAGGTGGTTTGTGGTTTAGAATGTGTACTAGTTTGGAATGCTGTCAGCTGCAAGTAACTCACTCAAGACTAATAGAAGGTAAACCTGGGAGGTGACTCTTCTCACAGGTCAAGAGGGATGGAGGTAGCAGGTAGCTGAGCTCCATCAATGCTCCAAGGTAGCATCTTGGAGACTGTCTCCAGCCCAAGATATTGCAGCAGCTCTAAGCATTCTATTTACACATTCCCCGCCCCTGAATCCCTTCCTTCTAAATACCCTCCTTTCACTTCTTAAAAACACGGGGACTCCCCTAATGGCCCAGTGGTTAAGAATCTGCCTTGTGATGCAGGGGACGTGGGTTCGAGCCCTGGCTGGGGAACTAGGATGTTTCACGCCACAGGGTAACTAAGCCTGTGTGCCACAGCTAGAAAGATCATGATGCACTGCAAGGAAAGATCCCGTGCTATGCAACTAAGACCCAACACAGCCAAATAAATACATGAATATATTAAAAAAAACTCACCAACAACACGTCATCATCTTCATTTCAAAGAGATGTGTGACCATCCCACAGAACTGGCTACAGGTGGTGGGTCAGTGGAGCAGCCACGAGCCCAGAGGGATCCCCACTGCCGGTCTCATGGCTTGTCTCTGCCTCACCCGCATCACCGCAGGGCATCAGCACAGGCGAGGGGAGGCAGCCGGGGTGTTGGCTCTGATTCCACCTTCTGATCCCCTATGGGTGGGGCCGCCATGGGTGCCCCTTGGACAGAGCACACACACACAGCCTCAGAGGTCTGGAGCTGGGTTCGAATCTCAGACCCACCATGTAAAGCTGTGTGGCCCTGGGAAGATCTAGGGGCACCTCTGATCCTCAGTTACCCCATCTACCCAATGAGGGTGAAAATGCACAGTGAGAACTATTGTGAGGATTTGAGAGAAAGCAGGAAATGGCCCCAGCACTGCTCCTGGCACTGCGGGGCTCAATAAATGGTCCCCTCTGACCATGATTCCTGCCAGAGCAGGGGAGGTAGGTGGAAAGAAAAGTACAAGTGATGGGTCGTCGCCTTGATTCCAGTGGGTATTGTGATAAAGAGCTTTAAGACACCAGTGTGGATGCTACGGGTTTCTAGGATAACTTTCCACGTGCCCAGGCTGGAGCCCCTGCCGCACCCACTACACAGATGTAAAAGCCCAGAATGGGCACTGCAGGACACTGTGCTGGTTCCAATCTTTAATCTGAAAAGAGGACTCTTCTTACTCTCCATGCATGTGACGCTGAACAGATGGGCTGAAATGAAGGCACATCTCCACCAGCTGCTGCCAGCCCACCAAAATGTCTGCCTACCCATCACTAGACAAGGGAACTGGGAGCTGGCATCTGGGAGAAACCACCAGACACTGAAGCCTTCCCAAGCCTGGAAACCACCACACCAGCATCTTGGGGTGGTTAAGGTCACCAGCTCCAGCTGTCCTCAGTGGGATGCTTACACGGAATGAGCTTCTGGGACAACTTCAGGGTCACCAGCAGTGGTAAAGTAAATGGATAGATGGGGGGAGGGCCAATTCTGAAAGGAAAGCCACATCCGAGCATCTGGATTCAATTTGATGAAGAACTGGCAGTGGAGAGAGTCTTAGATTCCATCTAGTCCAGGGTCATTATATGACAGATGAGAAAACTACAGCCAAGAAAGGGGAAGTAACTTGCTTTCGATCTTGTAAGTTGTGGGAGTGCCATTCAGTTCATCTAACCACCAATCCATCCATCCATCATCCATTCACAAATCCATCCACCCATCAGTCCTTCCATACACCCATCCATTCACCCCCCATCAATCCATCAGAGATGTGTGCTGAACGCTTCTAAGATGGCAGGCACTGTACTAGGTAGGTGCTGAGTATGGGGCCCCAATGGCAGCTCTGACCCCCATCCTCAGGGAGTTTACAGTCAGGTGGAAGAGACAGATTACAGCAAATCACACACTTGATTTCAATTGGGATCACTGCCACAAGTGAACATTCAGAGTGCTAAGAGAGAGTTTGGGAGGGCCTGGGAGGGACCCCCTGAGAAAGTAATCATTAAACTGAAGCCTAAAGGATGAGGAGGGCCTGCCAGACAAGGGGAAGGGCAGATGTCAAGGGGAGTATTTCAGGTGGAAGGAAGGCTCTATCAAGAGAAGGTGGTTGGGACAGGAGAGAATGAAGGAAGCCCAGAGGTGCTGGGGAGGCCAGCAGTGTGAGAACCCAGCCTTGGAACTTCCAGGCCTAGCGCTGTCTCCTCTGTGCCCATAGGTCCCATCCCAGGACTCTACACCTTATGGAATCAGCATCTCCTCCATTTCCATGTTTGGAGAGAATTGGATGATGAAAATACCTAGTGGACTTGCTAGAAAATATTCATTCTAGACTGGACTGGGATTGGGGGTTGGGGGAGGAGCCTATATGGTTTATACAAAATAAAATATCAACTAATGTGGCACACATCATAAAGAAGTAAATTATCTCCCCAAATAGGAAGTCTGGGTTCAGTGCCCTGTGATGGAATGAGTTTCCCAGTAATGCTTATCATCTCTGAAGTTCTCGTGGCCTTCCCAGCATTGTTACAAGGCGGCAGGGGTTGCCTTAAACATCATGTCCTCATAGGACTTCCTCCAAGGTCTGGGAGATGGACAAGTGACCTCTCTCCTTTCACTGGGGAGAAAACCTCTTTTCCAGGAGTCTCACAGCATACTTTCTCTCATGGGCCATTGGCCCAAACTGGGTCATGTGCTCACTGCTGGCAGTTAAGAGGCTGGAAAGGTGACTATCTGGAGGAGAGGAAGATTTGCATGTGGCTGTCTGTCACATGCCTCTAGCTATGGAGGTAGTAAACCAACCCAAAGGAATGAGTCCTCTTTCCATTCCTGTTCATAGTCCTGGTGGTTATTATCAATCTATTTCTGCAATTCATGCTTGTTAGTATTTCAATGTGTGATGTGGTATGGAAGAAGTATTTGATAGAATTCAACACTTAGCCAATAAGGAATGCACAGAGCAACCAGATAGTCATGTGGGGAAAAAATGAACTCCAACCCCTACCTCACACCATATACAAAAATTAATTTTAAATCTACCAAAGATCTAAACACAAGAGCTAAAACTATAAAACTTTTTAAAAAAAAGTATAAGAAATATATCTTCATGAAGTAAGGTTTTCTTAGACATGATAGAAGATGCACTAACCAAAGAAATGGATAAAATTCAAACCTAAAAACATTTGCTCTTTAAAAAGTACTATTAAAAACAAAAGGCGAAGCTTCACACTGCAGGAAATACAGAACACAGAGACTGATCTGTTCTTTTTAGGAAGGAAGACTAGGGAAAGCTAGGTCCTCAGCTGTGGAATGTGAATCCACAATCATCATTATCCATCAATCATTATCATTAATAAAGGAAGGGCTGCCCCCAGTCGGACATCTCTTTTGCATCAGGTCCTATACCATCTGCCCTTGACACTCTCTCTAATCTAAACCTCTCACCAGATAGGTGAGATAGAGAACGGTCCCCCAGTCACAGATGAACAAACTGGGCCTGAGATATCACACACCTGGGGTGGCAGATGGCCAGTGGCAGTTCTTCATCCCTGCCTACATTTTTGCATTTGCCTTGTAACTGGGGAGAACTCTGACTCCATGGGCAGGGCAACAGGCTCCACCCCTGAACTTTGGCCCCAGCCGCGTGACTTGTGTTGGTCACCATGAGGGAAGGGGGTTTAACAAGTGGCCCCACACTGGGACGTGCTCTCTGGCGATGTTGCCATGGCCACAAGGACATGCCCGAGCTGGCCTGCTGGAGATGAGAAACAAGTACAGCCGAGTGGGCGCCCTCTTTGTCCCAGGAACAGTCAGCATAGATCAGCCCCACTGCCAATCCCAGAACACGAGTGAATCCAGCCAAGATCAGCAGAGCTGCCCAGCTGAACCCCAGCTCATTCCAGATGTACAAGCAATACATACTTAGCATTCTCATGATGCTGAGGTTCTGTGGTGGTTTATTATGCAGCACTCTCATGTCAAAAGCTAACTGATACACCCAGTAAGCACTGAAGTCAGGATTTGTGCTCAAGTCTGTTGACTCTACCATCCATGCACCTCTCCCCACAACACTGTTTTCACTGTGGTTCTCATAATTATTTGCATTCATGACAAAGTCTAGGATTTAACATTTTGGAGACTATAGAAGTGGATGTTGGGTGAGTGGGCTTTATCTTTTGTGGTTGTCAGAGAGAATGGGAGGGATACCATTTGCAAACTTGGGAGTCAGAATACAATCCATGCCATGTGGTTGAAGTCTGGTCAGTGACTGCTCCCAACTTGCTCCCCATCTTTCCTGGTCAACCACAGCCACATGCCAAGCAAAAGCTTTCTTGTGTTTGCCTCTAGTACTTAGGAAAGAATGCTAATAGTAATCCTCTAATCCTAATAGCTAAAACGCACCAAGCACCTACTTTTACTAGCCTCCACATGGATCATCCCAATTAATCTTCCCAACCAACCAAGGAGCCTTATTATTTACATTTTACACATGAGAAAACTGAGGACCCATCAGAATGTCCTCACCATTGGATTCTGGAAGAATTGCAAACTGAAGACTGGTGTTTCACAGCTTAGAATCTGAGAGAGTTATTGGTAAAACTGCCAGCAGCAAAGACATCGATTACATTTTAGTTACTAATTCAACAAACCAGTTCGATGTAACCATTCTTCATGAGGCCAAGTGATGAAGTAAGTGCTTAACCTTCAAAATGCAGGAGACAAAAACCAAACGGGAGAGAGAGTCCAATCCACAAATACAGTGGAGATTCTCTCAATGATCAAAAAAACAAGCAAACACAACGATCATGACAGGTATAGAAGACTTGCACTCTATAAACCAGCTCGACCTGAGGGACATTGACAGAATGTGCTGCCCAACGACAGCAGAGCCCACCGCTTCTCCTGAGCACACAGAGAGCCAACCAAGGCTGGCCGACCACCTGCTGGGCCACTGTGGCTCATGGCTTGTGTTTGCATAGTCCATGACCTAAGCATGGTTTTTATACTTTTAAAGGGCTGTCCCAAATAAAACTAAACAAAACCACAAAGAATACACAACAGAGACATTACCTGCCTTGCAAACCCTAAATTGTTTGCAATCCCCCCCTTTACAGAAAAATCTGCCCTTCCACTCTTCTGGATCATAAAGCAAGTCTCAGTAAAGTTAAAAAGGTTGAAATGATACAAAACATATTTTTTGACCATAGTGAAGTCTAGCAATTATTGCCATGAAAGCATATTGAAAAAAAAAAATAATAAACAGACCAACCCACAGAACAGGGTGTTTAGCAGCCCATACGTATGTATGGGCATTTCTCACATGATGACAACAAAGATATTTCAGTACATCTTGAAAAGGACCAACCACTCAATAAACGGCATCAGAACAATTGGCAAAAGTGCAAAAGCAAAAAAAACAAACAAAAAACTTACACCATAAAACTATTAGGAATAAATGTAGAAGACTTCGAAGATAGAGAACGTTTTCTTAAAAGTATAAATGCAAAAGCAAACCAAGTCAAAAATCTGCGTAACAATCAACACCATAAACAAACTGAAAATCCAAGCGACCAACTGGGAAAAAATACTTGCAAAATATAAAGCACAGAACAACATCCAAAATATTTAATGCACTTTTAGAGATCAGGTTAAAAGAAGATAAACACTCACCTACAGGACGTCCAAGCAGAACTGTTCAAAGGACAAGGGGAGGCAGCCCCTGAAAGAAAAGCACAAATGCCAGGTGTGAAAAGATGTCCAAACACACCACGGAGCAGAAACACGCCAGTTAAATTAACAGGATACAGCAATCTCTCTGGTGGGCCAGCGGCTAAGACTCCTAGCTCCCAGTGTAGAGGCCTGGGTTCCATCCCTGGTCAGGGAAGTAGATCCCACATGCCATGACCAGAAGATTCCACATGCTGTGACTAAGACCCAGCGTGGTCACATAAATAAGTTTTTTTCTAAATAAAAAACAAATTAAAATAACAGGATATTGCTATTACTTCACATGTTAGTCATAATGCAGAGACTGGCCATGGCCAGCAGTGGGAAGAGGATGGGGAGTAAGCTTAGCCACCATGGGTCCACAGACCGCTGTTTTTTACAGAAGTGATTGATAGGATCTACTCAAACTGCAAACCCACACGTCTGACAACCTAGACACTGCACTTCTTAGAACCCAGTTTTGGTGAAGACATACCCACGTAAGAACAGAGGGGTAGGTCTGGGGATGTTCAGGCAAACATGTTTGTTATAAGAAGACATGGAAAGTAACTGAAATGACGATGGATATGAACATGGCAAAGCAAACTGTGGCGTTTGAAAACCGTACGAAAGACTGAGTACTGGCTTAACAACGAGGCCAAAACACAGAGGACATGGAAAGACCTCTATGTGGAACCTAAAAAACAGTACAAGTGAATGTATGTGCAGAAGGGAACCAGACTCACTGATGCAGAGAACAAACCAATTGTTACCTCTGGGAAGAGGCAAGCAGGGAGGGGAAAACCTGGGGCAGGGGATGAAGAGGCACGAACTACTGCGTATAAACGAGGTGAACAGCCAAGACAGACTGTGCAGCGTGGGGACTTACAGCCATTGTCCTGTAATAACTGTTAATGGAGTATGATCTGTAAAAAATATCGAATCGCTCTGCTGCACACCTGATATTAATATAATATTGTAAATCAGCTATACTGCAATTAAAAAAAAAAACAGATTTTGGACTTCCTTGGCAATCCAGTGTTTAAGACTCTGCCTTCCAATGCAGTGGGCACTGGTTAAACCCCTGGTCAGGGAATTAAGACCCCACATGCCGCTGTGCAGTATGGGCAAAAATCTGAAAAACAAAAGTACTTCTAAGATATTGTTGGGAGAAAAGGGGGGGGTCCTGAATGTGTTTGGTATTACACCATCTATGTTTATAAACCATGCAAGGCAGCAGCTCCTCTGTGTACACAGATTTATGTCTGTGTGAAAAAAAGTGAAAGTGTTAGTCTCTTAGTCGTGTCCGACTCTGTGTGACCCCAAGGACTGTAGCCCTCCAGGCTTCTCTGTCCATGGGATTCTCGATGGCAAGGATGCTGGAAGGTCTTTAGGATATCAGCAAAGTTTTCTCAGTATAAGGAAAATACAGGTGAGTTTTGTTGTTTCTTTGGGCTTTTGTCTATTTTCCAGGATGGAGGTTATTTCTGAAATTTTATTTTATTAAAAAAAAGGTGTTTTTTTAATATATATATATATATATATTTTTGACATGGACCATTTTAAAAGTTTTTATTGCACTTCTTACAATATTGCCCCTGTTTTGTATTTTGGGTTTTGGCCATCAGGCATGTGGGATCTGAGCACCCTGACCAGGGACTGAGCCCGCACTCCTTGCAATGGAAGGCAAAGTCTTAACCACTGGACCACTGAGTGAGGCCCTGAAAATTTTTTTTAAAAAAGGATAAAATTGTGTGAGGCGGTGCATGTTTACAGCATGGGGATGGATCCACTCTGTAAGAGAAGCCAGCTGCCCTGCTGCCCCAGCCTGGCCAGCTCAAGGTGCTCTGTACATCCCGATGCTGTACGCCTTTATACTGTCATTCTACCCTGTTAATCCTTCCAGTCCTTTGGCCACCTGATGCAAAGAGCCGACTCATTGGAAAGACCCTGATGCTGGGAAAGACTGAAGGCAGAAGGAAAAGGGGATGGTAGAGGATGAGTCAGTTGGATGGCATCACCGACTCAGTGGACGTGAGTTTGAGCAAGCTCGGGGAGTTGGTGATGGACAGGGAAGCCTGGCGTGCTGCAGTCCATGGGGTTGCAGAGT
This sequence comes from Bos grunniens, assembly GCF_055505025.1. Classification (NCBI taxonomy): domain Eukaryota; kingdom Metazoa; phylum Chordata; class Mammalia; order Artiodactyla; family Bovidae; genus Bos; species Bos grunniens. Next base: position 12,190,785 of record NC_141182.1, read on the forward strand.
CAGACATGACTGAGCAACTGAACAACAATAGCAAGCCACCCTGAGCTGAGGAAGACAATTGCCCTTCCCTGTGAGGGTGTCTGAGGAGCTTCCAGGACTTTTGGTTTTATTCTCAACTCTAAATCTAGGAGGCGGGAGTCGGCCTTTCCCCATGACATCTGATGCTTCCTTCCCTGTCGTCCTCCTTCATCCCGCGTCGCCCACCAGCTGTCCTGCCCCAGAGGCCCTCCTGGGTCTGAGGGCTCTGAGAGGACCCTTAACGATGAGGGATCCAGGGAGACGAGGTCATAGTAAGTGGCCCAAGTGGCCAGGCTCCTTGCCTGTGGTAGGCCACTCTCTATGCAGCTCCCCCTAAGCTTTAGAATTCTTTGCAAACTCCACAGAACACAGGGGCTTAAACTCCAAGTGGTGACAAAGCCTCTGAAACACATTGAGTGGGAAATCTTCGTCTTTCTGAGCATACTGGGGACCTCTGGGGGTGTGCGAGGGTGGTAGGGTCTCCCAGGAGAAGGCGGAGAAGGAGGCAGCAACGGGGGCGTGGAAGTGGGGGATAGGCTTTGAGATCATCCCCTCTAGTCTGGAGGCTGGGAGGGCGTCTGCAGAAAGCGACCGCCAGGGCAGAGGTGTAGGACGTATTGATTTCTCCTCACAATAGAGCTGCCTGAAGCCCTCGTACCCTGGCTCCAGAGCCCCGAAGCAGGTTTGTCAAATCCCAGATCGGGAAGTGCGGGTGAGTGGAGAGTCCTTTTAGCGAGTTGCAACGAAGTTATTAAAAAATTTAAAGCTTCAAAAAAATGAATAGGCTAGACCAGTGCTTCTCAAACATGGTCACTGTGCAGCCGGGGGCAGGGCCCTTGATTCTGAATTTCTAACCCAGATGATGCTCATGCTGCTGGTCCAGGGACCACACTTTGAGAAGCAAAGGATGAGAGGTAGATGGGAATGGACAAGACATGTCAGTGCAGTGCATAGCATAAGATTACATCTCGTCTTATGAGCTTTTATTTCAAGTGTGTGTGTGTGCTGGGATGTATTCTTTTATAATGCACTGGGATCCAAGAAAATGAAAAACACTGAACTGAGATCAGGAGGAGGACTGGAGTCGAAAGGCAAACACACTCAGGTGGATCTGGGCTATGGATCATTCTGACTCTATTTTAAACACGAAAATGTCCCTCTCAGGGACATATGTCTTATCTGGTCCTGAGTTGCTTCCATCACAAAAATTTGAACTTGTGCCATTTCCTGTGGCGCGGGCTTACATAGAGGGGTGAGAAGGGCATATCTATTTTGGAGTCTCATTTCAAAACGTCCCAATATCGCCGAAATCAACTGGCACAAACAGAGCGCCTGGGAGTTTCTTTCATAGAAATGGCAAAGTGCGTCTATCAATGGAGCACACGCAGCCGGGCGGAAGGGCCCGCCAATGGCCGCTCCATCAACCTTGGCAGATGTGTACATTACCCTTTGATCTCCAAGGATGCTGTATTTAGATGACATAATGCGTTTGGGGTTATCTTTCTCGAAGGTAGAAGGGACGTAAGCAGATACCCACTCTTGCAAGATAAAATTAGCACCTCTTTGCTGGAAGATAAACATTTTTCAGCAGGAAAGCTCTGATTAAAGTACAAAGCGGCCAGGGGTATTAGGCTGCACCCCTTTGAGTGAAATTCCTATTTATAATAAAAGGAAATAGCACTGCTATGACATAAAGCAATGGGGAGCCGCCACTCCCGCTGGAAAGACGGGGCTTCACTGTTGCAGCTGTTTTTGCAAAGGACCAGTGTGGGCCAAACTCTGGGTTGGGGGTGGACAGAAGAAAGTGGATGCTCTGTGTGGAACCCTTACCCAGAGACAGCCCCACTGATCCTGGCACTTCCTGTCCCCACATCTCAGGGCTGCTGTGAGCAGTTGTGGGGTCTGCTCCCTGCCCAGCGGAGTGGGCGCTTCCACCCACCGCAGTCGCCCAGCTGCTCACCCTGGGAAGGGTTGGGTCAGCCCAGGACGGGCACCATCTGGAGAATTCCTGCAGAGGCGCTATGTAGACTGGCTCTGGACACCCTATCTAACCCCTAGATGCTTGGTGCCTATTCCCACAGAGGCTTTTTGCCCACAGGACCCCTGTCCCCATGTCTCTCCCTCCACACCTGCCTCTGGTGGCTCAGACGATAAAGCATCCACCTGCAATGTGGGAGACCTGGGTTCTATCCCTGGGTGGAGAAGATCCCCTGGAAGGGGGGATGGCAACCCACTCCAGTATTCTTGCCTGGAGAATCACATGGACAAGAGGAGCCTGGTGGGCTGCAGTCCATGGGGTCACAAAGAGTAGGACATGTCTGAGCGACTAACAGCACAATACTGGACTGTGAACCAGATGACGCCTGGTACAAAGGCCTGAGGCTGGGCAAAGAGGCCAGGCGTGCACAGGGCTTTAGACTTTTTGTTTTTCCAAACTGGAAGGTTACCCCCATCACTCCTTTCCCATGCATGCACGTTAACAGTGGGGTTTCAATGGTGGTGCCCACCCGCCACGAGAATGCCAAAAGCTAGGCTGCTAATGGTGGCCCTGCCCCTCCCTTCGCAAGCCAAGCTGGTTAGTAAGGGCACTTGGCTTCTATGGCGTCTGGGCTTCCTCTGCAAACACCCCCAGATGTGGCTGGTACTGAGACATGGGGGAAGTGTGGCAGGGCACAGCTTTAAAAGAATGACAGTCATCGAGAACATGACAAAATCTGAAACCTACTAGGGCCAAGATGGGGGAATATTTGCCTTCCAGGGGACCCTGAGCTTCATTATACGTTCATTGTAACACATCGGCTAAATGACACATCTACAATTCCGAGGCCAGCCATCAAAACCCAAAGAGTAGCTGGTGGCCTAACTTCTGGAAATCCCCACCACTTTCAACCCACTCCAGTATTCTTGCCTGGAAAATCCCATGGACAGAGGAGCCTGGTGGGCTACAGTCCATGGGGTTGCAAAGAGTCGGACATGACTGAGCACACAAGCATACGCACTTCACAAAATAGTTGGAATAGTCCCCCCACTCACTAGCCTGTGAAATCACCCAGCCTATAGAAGCTAACCTCCCTGTATTTCAGGGACTCCCTCGCCTTCTGAGACAGCCCACATTTTGTCTGGGGAGTGTGTATCTCTCTAAATAAATCTACTTCTTACCTATCACTTAGTTTCTCACTGAATTCCTTCTGTGGGGACACATATAGAACCAGAGCTTCATGAAGTCCTCAGATCAGGTGTGCAATTTCAATGAAGACAGTGGTTTCGACTCCCAGCCCCTGGGTTCCAGTCCCAGTCTGAGTTGTGTGGTTTCAGCATCACAGTCCGGCCCTTTTCAGGCTGTCTCTAACCCCAGTTCTCTCCGCAGGTCAGTCCTCTGAAGCCTGAGTTTCAGTCCCCAGCCCCGCAGGTACCAGCAGCCTCAAGTCTTGGGCTGGGGACCACAGTGAGGTGGTGTGACTCTCTCTCTGTTCTGGCTGCCACCAACCTGCAGCTGCAATCTCTTCTGAGCCTCCGAGACTCCCCCTCTGTCCCCGCTAAGGTCCCTTCCCGAAAAGGGGCTCCCCATGTAGGGGGACCTTTTCTCCTTTCCAGCTTCCTCCTGGGGGTGCAGGTCCTGTCCCGATTCCTTTTTCTCTTTTTGTTTTCATCCTAGCTGGTTACATGGAGCTCTTTCTTGCACCTCGGGGTGTCTGGTATCCTCTGCCATCGTCCAGTGAGGTATTCTGCAGGAACTCTTCCATGTGGGGATGTATTTTGGCTGTATCTTTGGCAGGAGCTGGGCTCCATGTCCTTCTATTCTGCCATCTTGACTCTTCTCTCTGTGCATGTAATTAGGCTCAGGGTCTCCCGCTGAGCTCATCCTGAAGCAGGCCTGGGTGGGCCTTCAGTCCAAGGACGGGTGTCCTTATAAGAGACAGAAGAGAAAGATGAGGAGAGGTGGTGTTAAGGCAGAGGCTGGAGGGAGGCGGCCACAAGTCAAGGGACAACTGAAGTCAGTGCGGGGCCAAGACCCCACAACTGGAGCCCTGTATGGGTGATCTCCCCTCCACGAAGGATTTTAAGCAAGAGGATGATTGCCAACATCTGGGGAGTGGCACGCCAACTGGCTGCCATGTGAGAAGGTCTTGGAGGGGCGAGGTTGGGTGGGGAAGAACAGCCGACCGCCAAGGTGACCACGTGGAGGAAGGAGACAATCAGATACCTGGGGAGTCCGGGGCACAGACGCTGATGCCAAGGCTCGCCATGGCACTGCGTCTACTGCTCCTTTCAGGGCATCAGTGGAGTCTTAGCTCAGTCCTGTCCCCAAGTGGGTCCAGTGGGTCCCCAAACCTGTCCTGTGGTTACTTCCTCTGCTCCGGAATGCTTAATTGGAGCAGACACCCCTGGCTGTCCGCTTCAGGGAGGGGCAAGGGGTAGGTCAGAGTGGATTCCTAGGTTGTTGGTGGGGCTCCTGCTCCCACAGTCAGTTACAGCAATTCTGGCCCCTGTCACTTTGCTCATTTCATTTACTCTTGTCCTGGGTGACCCAGGAGTAAATGCGGCTGGAGGAGGGGCCCCCTCTCCCTTTCAGGATTTTCCCCTCAGGGCTGGGCTCTCGGGTCACCCCCTCCCAGGACCTGTGCTCACAGGGCAGCATTTCTCCTTGTGGGCCACCTGCATTAGACTCACGGTCTTCTGACACTGACTCTGCATGCAGCTGAATGGGACTCAGAAATTTGTTGTTTAGTCGCTCAGTTGTGTCTGACTCTTTGGCAACCCCATGGCTCCTCTGTCCACGGGATTTCCCAGGCAAGAATACTGGAGTGGGTTGTTATTTCTTTCTCCAGGGGATCGTCCTGATCCAGGGATCTAGCCCACATTTCCTGCATTGGCAAGCAGATTCTTTACCACTGAGCCACCAGGGAAGCCCCTCGGAAGCTATAGTGATGCATGAATTCACCCACATCTTCCATGCTGATGGTGAGAACCAACGCTGACCCGGAGTTCCCCTTGTGCTCCTTGTAAGGGCTGTCCCTTCAGAGTGAGTGGTGATTTGACCTGGCCCCACCCTTCCTGCTTTGGAGAGTCCTCCTCTGTCCCCTCTCCAGCCCACTTTGGGTTTCCCAAATCTCTTCATCAATCCTGGTTTGGGGAAGGGAGCCTGCAGGTAGTCATTTACACCTTGGTATAAATTTCTGTCACTGCCTTTCTGTCCCTCTTGGGGAGGGCATTTTGTAAGTCACAACTCACGGTGAATGAAAGTGATGTTCCCCAGAAAAACATGCCCGTGAGAACAGGTGAGCCAGGCACGTTACCTGTGCCACCCCTTTCTGGTGGTGGTGGTAGCTTAGTTGCTTAGTTGTGTCCAACTCGTGTGACCCCATGGACTGTAGCCTGCCACACTCCTTGGTGCATGGGATTTCCCAGGCAAGAATACTGGAGTGGATGGCCATTTCCTTCTCCAGATCCCTCTCTGAGGAACCCTGAATTCTCTGCTCCCCACTATCCAGACTCCCAGGACCCTGTAAGTGTGCCTGCTTCTCTAGGCAGTGTCCCACAACTCCTTGCCACACCTGACACGTCCCCTTTGCTCTGTCTCTTTCTGATCACAGACATGTGCACTGGAGAGTCTGGCCTATAACAATAGTGTCCAAACTCCTTCTCTTCTCCAAAACCAGGGCCTCGTCTCAGCCCCATCATCACCCACACACCACATCCCCATGCAAACCATATTCAGCTCACCAGGAAAAACAGGCTCCTCCAGTCCCCTTCTCCGAAAAACAGTTCTTGCATTTTCAAAGATGGATTTGATATTTGATACATTGAAAGGAGGAGGAAAAGCTGCCATGTCATTTCCACTTTACAGTTTAGTATTGATTTTGTTTTCAGTTACATCTTTGTAAGCCTTGTTCAGGTGTTGGCTTAATCCATCCTGGCTATTGCATGGATTCTCCTTGCTCAAGACCTCTGAGATCTCAGATCCTTAAAAATATTCCCTCCAAGTCCTCAAGGATCACCTGATTAATTTCAACACTTTAATCCAGCCCAGAGCAGATTGAGACAAACCCTGAAAAGATTATGGTGCTATCCCCATGCCTTTATGAAATTCAACAAAAAAGTAGTACTCAATCACGAAAAAGGAGGTAAGGAAATTCAGCAAAGTGCTAACTAAGGGCTGTGCTTATATTTACAATTAGTATATTTAATGTGATTTGGTTTACTGGTTCATTTTCTTTTCTGTTCATTGAGCCTCAGATTTGTTACAATTTTTTGTCATGTTTCCCTGCTTCCCCCATCTAATGGCTTGTTTGTAATTGTCTTTTTTATCTGCTCAAAGTTATGTAGTAGCCTAGATGGATACACGTGTACCTATGCTGAGTCCCTTTGTTGTCTACCTGAAACTATCACAACACTGTTAATTGGCTATACTCCAATATAAAATAAAAAGTTAAAAAAAATCACTTCTATTTGTGTGTTTCTACATTCTTTTGGAACATTTTACTTATTGTATAGATTTACAGTTCTTGCCTTTAATTTCTTTTCCTTTTTTCTTGGTGTTTAACTTACATCCATAGGGCTTCCCTGATAAGTTGGTAAAGAATCCGCTTGTAATGCAGGAGACCCTGGTTCAACTCCTGGGTCAAGAAGATCTGCTGGAGAAGGGATAGGCTCCTCACTGCAGTATTCTTGGGCTTCCCCTGTGGCTCAGCTGGTAAAGAATCCACCTGCAATGCAGGAGACCTGGGTTCGATCCCTGGGCTGGGAAGATCCCCTGGAGAGGGGAAAGGCTACCCACTCCAGTATTCTGGCCTAGAGAATTCCATGGACTGTTCAGTCCATGGGGACGCAAAGAGTCAGACACGAATGAGCCCCTTTCACTAACTTATATCCAGGGAAGTACAGAAAGTGTACAAGTCTTAAATTTATAGCTTGATGGTTTTACATGATTGTACACCTCAATACAAGGTATACACCAGCACCCAGGGCCCCCAGCCAGAAGACCTGCTCCTTCACAGCCTAAACCCTCCCCAGAGATGGCCTCTATTTTGACCCTACCATCAGTGCATATGGAGAAACACCAAATTCCTCAATCACGTTCTTGCTTTGGATGGCCTGACTGGGATGTGGGCAACCCACTGGGGTCTTTATCCTTCCTGGCAAACTTCCAGGATCCCTAAGATTGGGGCTTACATGAATGTACCCCACTCCCCAACCTGTCTTTGGGGTGACATTCAAGTCATGGCTCAACCTCTCATGGCCTCCTGCTCATGCAACCTGTCCCCTTCCACCATGGCTGACCCAGAAGGTCAACGTTCAACCCTGCCCAACCAATCACAGCCAAGCAATGCACCAGAAGCCTGAACACTATGTCCTGAGGAGTGTACTTCAGACAGGGACCTCTGCCTGTGTGTCATCCTGGAATAAAAGCTGGGCTCTGTAGGCAAGAGTCTGCAGACCTGGCACCTAGCCCTGAGGGATGCTAAGTCCCTCATCCTTCTCCACCACGCTGGCATCCTGGCAGACATCACCAATCGATCTTCTGCTCCCTTCCCCCTGACAGACATCACCAATCCATCTTCACTCCCTCCTCCCCAGCCTTGAGGGAGGCAGTGTCTAAACCAGCCATCCTCAGAGCCAGCTGCACATTGGGGTGCTTGGGTGCTTTGAAAGCAACCTGATGCCTGGGCCACACCCCCAAGGATTCTGAGTTAATTAGTCTAGGGTGCAGCCTAGGCACTGGATTTTTCAAATTCTCCCCTGGTGACTCTAAAGTGTGGTCCAGGTCAAGAACTCTTGCTCCCACTGGAGGAGCTTGGGCAGCCACCCCCGCCAAGCAGGTGAAGCCCATGGTCGGTCTGCTCTAAACCCGGCCACCCTGAGCGGTTCACAGACTGAACCAGGTGACTTCGGCATCCCTGGGTGCTGGCTGATGAGGGACAAGCTCAGTACCATCCAGACCTGCTCATCTGAACCTGCACTTCAGCCAGACCCCCAGGCTTGTGTGCACACTGCACACAAGGGCCCTGGATGAGAGGAGTCCCCAGGTGCAGCCCTGACATCTGTGGTTTAGCTCAGGCCACCTCCCTCCACCACTCACAGGTGTGGGTTTAAGAGATAGTACGCTTCCAGGATTGTCTTATACTGATGTGACAATCTGTGCTTTTTCTTTTTTCTTCCTTTCTCTCTCTTTTTTTAACATATGTTCTTAATCAACAGAAATGTTCTCCCCATAGTTTCTGTAAATAAATCCCTTAATATGAAAGCTAATGTCCTCCAAAGAACTCATGATAATAAAAAAAAAAGTCTTTTCCCATGAAGTCCACTTCCCACAGTAAAAGTCTGTGGTCCTTTCACTTTGGAGGCAAAGGTCCAGGGGCATTTCCACAGGACTATGTCTGGGAGTCGAGGGGTTCGGTCACAGCTATATGTATTTAAGAAGAAATCCACAGAAAAAGTTAAGAAGATACAAGACTTTGGCGGCTCAGTGGTAAAGAATCCACCTGCCAATGCAGGAGGCACAGGTTCGATCACTGGTCTGGGAAGATCCTCTGAAGGAGGAAATGGCAACCCACTCCAGTATTCTTGCCTGGAGAATTCCAGGGACAGAGGAGCCTGGCAGGTTACAGTCCATGGCATTGCAAAGAGTCAGACATGACTGAGCGACTGAACAACAACAACAAATTACAGAAAAACAAATCACCCACAACCCCACCACTCTATTATTTTAAGATTTTTGTATTTGAAAATGTTGCCATCATTTTAATCATATATATGTGTGGGTACTTTAAGAACATTCTAGCACCTTGAAGAACAGTGTGTTTATTAAGGTGATTTCTTGGAGGCCGAAGATTTAAGTTGGTAGTTAAAGGAAGAAGGTAGGAGGCAACCTTACGGATCATCATTTACAGATGGGGAAAGGAGACCAGACTTAGTAAGTAATATGCCCAGGGTGGCACAGCAGCTGAGTGGCAAAAAGCAAACCAGGGACTTTCTGGTGGTCCAGTGGTTAAGACTCTTCCAACCAATGCAGGGGATGTGGGTTCAATCCCCAGTCAGAGAACTAAGACACCATATGCCAAGGGGCTTAACTAAGCCTGTATGCCGCAAATTCTGAGCCCCGCGCCACAGTGAAAGATCTCAGACACTGCAAGGAAGATTCCACGTGCTGCAGCTAAGCAGCAAATAAAAAAAACCCAAACCCAGGTTTCCTGATGGTGGGATTTCCTGGTATACTACTGAGCCAGTCCCTGGGGTCTTACGGTCTACTCTTTTTCTAGCCTCTCATGTAAGGGGGTGGCATCCTGTTAAAAAAAAAATCTACTGCTCTCAATCCATTCGGGTGTTTTCCTTTCATGGTCTGTGTTGAACAGCAAAACAGCAACTGATTATTTATTGCAAGCCAACATTTTGCCCATCCCTGCTGCCCTTGTGCATTCAGGGAAAGTGGGATCCCGAGAGGGCAAGCTACTTGCCTGAACAAACACAGCTCGTCAGAGGCAGAAGCAGGCTCTCAACTGGCTCTGCTGGACCCCCCAAGCCTCCGAGAGCCTTGCTGCCCAGCCAGTGTCGGGAAGCCCCCAGGCCTCCAGCAGAGCCAGCTTCGGGATGTGAGGCTGTTTATTGTTCCTGGGGTTGTCTGTGCGGCCGTTGATGTGTCTGAAGAGGGTGGAGAAGGAAGGGGCCTCTGGTGGGGGTTGACCATCCAAACAGATTCGACAGAAGCCAGAGTGTAGCCAGGGCAGCGAAAGGCTGGTGAGCGGGCAGGGGGCCTGTGGATCTCTCGTGCTGTCTTGTGATAATGTCATGTGCTGCCCCCAGTGAGGAGGGGGCCCTGCACATCCTTCCTTGTACCCCAGGGCACCTGCTGCCAGCCAGCTCTTCCATGGGGCAGACCTGGACCGCCCAGCTGAGGCCTGGCTGATGTGGGAACCATGCTGCCTGCCGCCCAGGCACGTTGCTCTCCTGGTATTTGAGGACGTGGCCCAGCTTTCCCAGATGGGTCCCCGACACAAGCTGTGTAGCCCGCAGCCGCTCAGAGAACATAGAACAGGCCTTGGGCTGAGACTCCACCCCCCAGGTCTGCACGCGGTGACTGTGCGGTGCCTCCGAAGTGCTGTGCACTTTTCCTGGACTGTTTCGTGTGAGCCTGAAACAGCTCTCCAAGGTGGGGCCCATTCCAGCCCCACTTCACAGGCGAGCAAACTGAGGCTCCAGCTGGTGAAGCCACTCACCCAGGTAACAGACTAGCTTGTGACCTGGGCTTTCACAGCTGACACTGGACCTGATGTGACAGCTCAGGGGCTGCAGCTCGGGCTCTGCGGGATGCCTCTGTCACTTTCCAGCACTCTGGTCTTCAGAGATGGACTGACCTCTCTGTCTGTTTCCTCTTCTAGGAGATGCACGCGATAAGAAAGCCTGCCTCCTGCAGTGACGTGCATGGGTGCTAATTTGCTTCAGTCATGTCCGACTCTGTGACCCCACGGACTGCAGCCCGCCAGGCTCCTCTGTCCATGGGATTTTCCAGAATATTGGAGTGGGTTGCCATGCCCTCCTCCAGGGGATGTTCCCCACCCAGGGATCAAACCCGTGTCTCATGTCACCCGCATTGGCACGCGGGTTCTTTACCACCAGTGCCACCTGGGAAGGCCCTGGGGTTACAGAGGGGGTCAAGTAAACTTTTCCCTGAAGCCAATAGACTGCAGGGAAGATGTTTAGCATCTAATAGGTCCCGTCAAAGGCTGGCTGTGACCAGGTATCCCTGAGCACTGCCGAGCTTCCCCGGGTACCCATCTTCCTGTCTCTCCGCGTCCCCGTGTCACGTGTGGGTGATGATGGCCACCGTGAGGGTCACTGAGAAGATGGGAGATGAGGTGGGTGAAGCTGGTGTTCTGAGTGTCTGCAGCATCCTCTGGACTTGTACGTTTTTAATTTCAAATGTTCACCGTGTCTTCAGACGCCCTTGCAGTCCTGGCTGGGAGCACACTTCTCTCTGATAGCCGCCGTGAAGCCAGCATAAAATCAGCGCGTGGAATATGGCCACCAACACAGGGGTGTGGCCTTTATTAGTGCTGGTACTGGAGGGTGAAGCTGGCAGAGGACCCCAGGGGGCACCTGGTGACCCTCTCCTTTAAAAAGAAAAGGGAAATGGCTTCTATTTAGGCTGAAGCAACTTTCTGACAAAGAAGAGAAGGGAGAGGCTTTGTAGGAAGTTTTTTTTTAAGATTGTGTTCACTCAGGGGCTGTTACATTCAAGTTGTGACTTAATAACAAAAGAAATTCAGCTGGCATTTGGCTGAGTTTAGGCTGGTGTCAGCTGGTTCCAACAGGGCCTGAGGAGCAGGGAGTTCTGCCTTGGTCCCCGTGGGCTCTTCATCCTTCCATGGACAGGGGTGCCATCCTGTCAAGGAGGCGCTGGGGGCCAGGGTAGGGGCTCAGCAAGCCTGGATGATAGTTCCCGCCACCGTGGGCTTTTCTCATTAACCCGCGGTCACACGAGTCCATGAGTCAAAAAAAAACATGTGGACCTGACCCAGGGATGTGGGTGCAGGACGGATGGCCGTCTCTTGGCTTTGCTAATTGGGGTTCTCTTCTCATCCCAATCAGGTTCTGCTCTTCGTCTAAGCAGATGAGATAGGAAGGAAGCTGGGGTTTCCTAACAAGCCGGCCTAGCAGGGCCGCGCAGCCATTTCTAAGTGACCGGCCCGGGCGAGAATCCTGGTCGGTTTGGCAGTAGGCTCATTCCCCTGGGAGCGTGTCGGTGTGATGACCCCAGGGAAGCCAGAGTCGAGTGGAAGCCCCTTTGAAATCTGGCTGCAGACGTTGCCTTGAGCCGAGATGTCAAGATTCCTTTCCCGAGGAAGAAGTCCATCTGAGCTGCTGCCCCGTTTGTCCAGCAGAATGAGGAGAGCTCGGGCCGCCAGCCTGGACCCGAAGCCACGGCTGCTCTCCGAGAACAAAAACAGCACCGATGAGTAAGGGCCAGCGACTCTTTTTATTGCAGGCTTGGAAATTATCAAAATCAAATCAAGCCACATAAAACTGTGTCCTTCTTTTGTATCTTTTCATCAGAAGGACTTGAAGGAAAAAAAGATGTATCAGCATTTTTTGGTTTTTTTTCTTCTAATATATACAGAAATAATACCAAAAAGAGGCGCTTCAATGACTTTGCAAATTAACGCAAGAAGATGCCAACTTTAGATTTTTAAAACCACCACATATCCACTGGTCTAAGTCAAAACTAATAGTTAACATTGATAATGGATTTTTTTCCCCAGATTTTTTTTTTAATCTGAATATAAAAAAGTATTATATGTTATATTGACATTCAGGCTAAATCTTTCCCTTATAAGGTGTTTGACATAAATAGTTTTTATTATGTGACTCTTAATGGGAGGAATACACACATTTCTTAAAGGTCCCAGCTGCTATTGTTATTATCCGAGACATAAAATTGGAATCCCCACTTCCAATATCAAATTTTAGCACAAACCCTATAAAATGTATCTTGTCAGAATGTGTCAGAACCGCTAAGCTCTTTTCGGCTGAACAGACTGCAGCTGGCGCTTGGTCCCGGAGGCTGACTCCACTCCGTGTGTCCTCTGGGTTGCGGCAGTGAACCGGTCCGGCTGGCACCCCGCTGCAGGTCTAGCCGCGAGGGAGGCGTGGGGTCAGATGAGTGTGTCCCAGCGGCCGGCCCGGTGACACGAGCCTGCAGGGCCGGGCCAGGGCCTGGAGATAGGACCCGCCAGCAAGTATGCGGAGAATGTTTTTCTTCGGACTCTCCGGAGGCTCGCAGACCACAGGGATTCCGTCCGCAGTGACAGCCTTAACATTTGCCAGAGCCCTGGACGCCACTGCAGAAATGGCATTGCCCACCCGGAAAGTGAGAAGGTAACGTTTATTTTTGTATTTTTTCTCTCTCTCTCCCGTATACAGACTGGAGAAAGACCACCAAGCGTGGGCCATTTTTTTTTTTCCACCATGATGTACAATTCACATTTGTTAATCAAAAAAAAGTGCCCGAGGTCATCCACCTAGACTTTTTTTTTTTCCTTCTTCTTAAACAGGAAACGGGTTTCAGATGTTTATATGTTAAAAAGTAAGGCTACTAATCTGTTTAGCCATTTACCAGACCCTGGTTAACTCTCTCTTAACATTTTAACGTTCAGACCTCATAGAATGACATTCACTTTTATCTCTCTTGTTATTTAGAATTAAAAAAAAAAATCTTTCGATAGTCACCTGCTTTGGGGGAGCTGTTTCAGCGGAGTTTAAAATAAATGAGTTTGGTAGTTTAGTGACGTTGTTCTCTTAGTGGCATTGGTGTCCTGCAGAGTGGGTAGAATTCTCAGGCAGTTTGTTAAAACAGACTGTGAACACGCGTGTTTTCATGCGCCCACATTCAAAACAGGCATGTGTTGAGGCATCTTAGATTCACACCAGAGATTCACAAATGCACACCGTTAAGAGGTCCATAGCGATGGAAAAATTAGTTCTTTTACACATTGGCTCTTTTTCTTATGATCAGTGTGATATTTTCCACTGTTCTCAATATTAGGCTGTGAGCAGTCACAGAGAACAACCTTTTCCCAAGCGGGTCCGTGGTCATTTAGCCTGACGTTTGGAAATCAAAGTTCGTTTTATTGATGGATTTTTTTTCACCTCACTCCAGGGGTGGGAATTTTAAACAGTTGCTGGTGGTGAAAATATCTCCCAGTTTAGCACAGCAAATCAGTGATCTTTTTCTGTGTTGGGGAGGTTTACATATCTATAATTTGGAAGAAAGGGGTACAGATAGGAGAAATGTGAGTGCTTCTATGAATTTGTTAGTACACAAATCACTGGCTGAAAAGACTCTTTTAAACACAGAGGTCAGAGCAGAAGGAATTCTATCACTTGCTAACCCAGATCTGATGGCCCCCAGCATTTGACCAAATGCTTTCTATCTGCAGGTTGTATAAAGAGGCAAAATGATGGGTTTGGGAGACACGTTGTCAAGGAGAGAGAGAAACAGCTGAATTGAGACCAGCTCTAAGAATCAACTGAGCATTCTCCGGACCAGTGAAAGAGGTATTTGTAAAAATGAAAACAAAAAGACAAGAAGCATTCTCAATTTCCCTATAATTGTCCTTGTCTGTCTCCTACACAAATATGTATTTCCATGTGGCAGAAATACACTTATTTTCTTCCTCATCAGTTATCAGCAATGGCTGGAGAAATAATGGATACAAGTGTAAAAAAGGACATGTAATATATGCCCCAACTCTTTCAAAATAGGGGTGGGATGGGTTCGATAAAACAACATTTTAAATATGTGCTTTTGAAAAACAAACAAAATCTCGATTCCTCGGGGCTTATTTTAATTTGGTGTTAGGACGGCACAAGGCTACCCCGGTACAGGCGTTAGGAACCCTCAGTGCAAACACAGGTCAAAACGGCAACGGCACCACCTGCCTCAAAATGTGAGCAGCAAGCACAGAAAAGGCTTCTGGTGTGAAAGGAGTGCCTACGGAACGAGTCTTCAAAACGTCAGCACCAGCAGAGGTGGATCCGCGTGGCACAAATGCACACCAGCTCTGGTCTTTCTCCAGGACACGTCTGTGTTCCCAGAGACCCGCATCTCCCGCATCTTGACTGAGGAGAACACTTTTGGTTTGGGGAGCCCCGGGATGCTAACAGCAGTGGGGAAGCCTGATGCGGCATGTCCGCAGCTACAGAAAGGCCAGAGCAGCCTGCGGAGGACAGGGGTCTGCAGGAGGGTGGGGAGGGCCGCAGTTTGGGCGACGGGAATTTCCTCCACCCGGGGAAGGGCGAGGGGCACCGGGCTCAGACGTCCCTCGGCCCTCCTGTGTGAAAACCCCAGGACATGAACCACTCTGGGCCAGGACTTTCTGTTTTTAAAAATCTCTTTGGCCCCCAGACGTTATGAACAGAAGAATGCCGAAGTCTGCAACTCCAGGGCAATCACCGTGTCAGCTCGGAGCCGAGATGTTTCCCGAATGAACACCTGGGTGATGTAAATCACCCCAGGGGTAAACACTTCAGGCCTGGATGCAGGCTGGGCGGGGTGCACTCTCCCACCGGCCAGGTCCATAAACCAGGCGCTGGCCGGCCCTGCAAATGCTCCTTTCAACGACAAAGACCCCCCTCCGGGCCTGGGAGCAGATGCCTGCCCGGAGGTCGCTCAGATAACGGCCAGGGGGGCTCCCACCCTCCCTTCTGGCCAACTTACCCTGCGCTGCTCTGGGGGAGTGGAGCTGTCAGAGGTTTCTGTCCTTATGAATGACTTTACCATACCTACAGGCGGGAGTCGGGGCTACTGGCTTCGAGCTGGATATTTGTAAAGGGCGGCATGCAAAGATGAACCCTAAAAAAAGATGATTTGTGCTTTAATATCATGATAGTAAAATCATAACAGGAGTAATAGCAGTAATCTAAAGAGCTATATGAAATAACCCCTGGGACAGTAGAATCAAAGCGGCATTTCCTCTTTTAAAACAGAGTGAATTAAGATATTAAACTCTCTCTTCCCCCTCACTGTCTTAAATTCTTTGACTTTTAATGGATAACCATTCGGTTGGTACACTCCACTGATAAAAAAATCCCTGAGTGGGGGCAAGTAGATGGCAGATGGCAAAATATATTCCCGCAAAGATCGCCAAGTTGAGAATTTCTTCAGGTTCTGATGCTCTAAGTTAAGAAAAAGGTCTCTCCTAATTATCGGGCTAGGAGGGGTCTTTTAAATGATATCGCCTGTCTTTAGCCAGGCAGACGTGAGGACGAGCAACGTAAACATTATAAAAGCAGCCTTCAGCACAGGCTTTTTATGGCTCTATCCCTTTCCACTCGCAGCACGAATTAGAGAAACACACAGAATTTGAGAGAAGTTATTCTGCCTCCGGGATCAACCTTGCACCAAAGAAAAATAACCCAGAGAAATTATTCTGCTGCCTGAAACGAAGGCAGGATCAAATGGTTGCTGATCAGAGCAAATGTTTAAATTGGATAAGTCAAATCGAGCGTTATTAAATAAAGCTTGTTTAATGTGTCTCGGACAGAAAACGTCTTTTGAAGAGTGCTGTAAACCTGATATTAGGAATCTGGCCGAGTGCACGTCTTGGGGCTCGACCGGTGCGCACCGGAACCGTGTTCTTACGACAGAAAATGTGATATTCTCCCTTCATGATGTATTTTTTTTCCCTGTGTATTAAATGAAAGCAGAAAGGTTTTTATGTAGTTCTTGAAAACTGTTAATGCGAGTTAATAAATAGGAGACAACCGACCCACGTTTTAATGTTTATTCATCAGACTCAGCTCCGCTTGGCCAGCCGGGGGATACCGGGACGACGTGCGGTGCTGGAACGCCGGCGTGTGGGGTGGCTTTCCCACCACGGCACAGTGGGGTCGCAGCTGACCCGTGCTCTCAGCAAACTGAAAACCACTCTCTAATGAGTTTTACAATATTTACATTTTCAATTTTATTTATAGGATGCCAGATGTCTACATTCAAAAGAAAAAAAATCATTTGGAATATAAGATCCCACCCCTTCCGCACACCCGGTGGCATCTCAGGCATTTGTGAGTTCCCACTGCCAGAGGTGTGTGTGTGTGTGTGTGTGTGTGTGCCCGCCACCTGGGAGCCGGGGTTGGGGGTCTCTCGGGGGGTCAGGGAGGTGGCGATGGGGCCTGTGCCCCACTATCTGCATGACCAGGAGCCCGTCTTTATTTCTGGGCCCCATTTTCTCCTTCTGTGAAAAGGCTGGGGCACATCCCAGCACTGTGACCCTTTGCACCGCTTAAGGGTCACCGTGTCCTCCTAAAGCCCTTCCAGGGACCCCTGAGAGGCAGCTCGGAGCAGACCTGAGAAAGTGGCTGCACAGCGTGCATGTGAACTGGGGTCCTGGAATCACTAACGGCTTTTCTTGCTTTACCCCTAAATGTGGTCTCAGAGGGACTTCCCTGGTGGCGCAGTGGTTAAAACTGCTTTCACTGCAGGGGACTCAGGTTTGATCCCTTGTCGGCGGACTAAGATCCCACATGCCATTCGACACAGTGGAGAAACACAAATAAGTAAAATAAGAAGAAGAAGAAAATAAGTAAGAAAACAAAGTGGGCTTAGAGCATCCAGGTCACAGCAGAGGGGATTGAAAGGTGCTTTGAAAATACAGGTCAGAAATTTTATTCACTTTGTTTTTGCTGTCAACTGACTCAGCACCCAGACTCAGGAACCAACAGCCCCGCTCTGCTTTATCTCCTGCATTTCAGCCACATCTCGTCTCCAAGTGACTCAAGCTCCTCAGATTCCCCCGCTAAGACCTCATCTGCCCCAGGCCCTTGCTGGGAAATTGTCTCCCCTTTCCCAACACAGACAATGAGCAGTGCGCCTTCCAGCTCGTGCCCACTTCAATACCCAGCCTGGTTCCTTCCTGTGGAGCAGTGCCGTCCAGCGGTGCAGGCAGCAAGTGTCTGCGTCCTGCGCATGACCGGGGAAGCACTAGGTGGGACGGGGACAGACCCACAGCCCCTGCAGCTCCCGGGGGGCCTCCCCATGTCACCTCCCTCACTCTTGGGCAGGCATTGTTGCCCCACTTCTTAGCAGACTCTTCAAATCACCGTGCATCCTGCAGCCCAGTGGGACTGCACTGACCCTCCTAGGTCCTTGTCCAGCTTGGACAGAGGGTCCAGCCGAACATGCCGTGGGACAGAGGTTCTCAGCATGGCCTGGAAGCCCCGCCGCCTGTGTCTCACATGCCCCAAGGAGGGGGATTCCAGGCACTTGCTGCTTTAGCAAAGCCTCCCACGCTGCTGCTGCTTCGGTGACCCAGTAAGAGCAACTCCTCAGGAGCCTAGTTCCCTCCGAGGCTGCAGCAACCTTGCACCTCCGGCATCAAAGCCTGGACCGAAGGCCAGGAAGGAGGCGGTATCGCAGGACCGGTTGTGTGGCCGGCCTGGGACACAGGAGGAGAGAGGAGAATGGTGGGGGAGGGGGGACAGATGGACAGGAGGAGAAAGCCTCGGAGACCTGCGGAGCAGCAGCTGAGAATCAGGAGATAAGTGGGGTGGGCAGGAGGTGGAGATGAGAGAGGCCGGGGGAAGGGGCGGTGGGGGCAGGCGGCAGGGGTCTCGCATCTTTCTCCCCTTCACCATTTGGCTCACGTCCGCCCCAGAGACTCTGTCTCCTGCTCGTCCCACCTCTACCTCCCATCCCCCCGGCCCGGCGGGTCCCAGCCCTGCCTGTCCTTTCTGGTCCCTGAGAGCTCCGATGGTACAGATGCCCGACCCCACCCCAGAGACTCGGAGGGGGTTGCATCGGGCGTGGAATCCAGCTTCAGCACATTCTACCTGCTCCCAGGCGGTCCCCTGATCTGAGCCTCAATTTATACACTCAACTTCCTTCATGAGCTTGCACTTGGCATGCTGGGGACTTCAGAGGTTTGTCTGTCCTTAATCGGCACCCGCACTGGGTGAAAGCCTGCAGTGGTCCAGGGGCCACCTCGTCTATACAGAAGCATTACCTCCATCGGTCAGACACTCGGGTTGAGGCCTGGTGAGGCAGATGTACTGGGTGCTCTGGCTCTGCTCGGTCCCCTGAGGTGGTCTGCCTGAAGGACCGTGAAGGAGCCCCTCCCTCGTTAACCTGTGTGCCCCACCCCCACCCCTCGGCCTCTCTGTCCACCCCACCCCACTGGCAAAACCAAGAGAATGAACTGGACAGCTCTGAACAGTTTCTGAACCGAGACCCTGACTTGCACAAGAATCCCTGGTCTCAGCACACAGCTTTCTCTTTCTTAGTAAACGCATTGAGAAAACAGAATACAAAAATGTCTTCCGAAAACAGTTCTGACAAAACTTCTAAAATCTTCTTAAAAAAATGATCAAGTCTTGATGACTTTGAAACATACATTCCAGTTATTTGTTTGAAGTAATTCTGATGTCTCACTGCCCCTCACTGCCTTGTAAATTGCAATCCATTACTGACTCAATGTACATGAATTTGCGGAAACTCAGGGAGATAGTGAAGGACAGGGGAGCCCGGCGTGTTGCAGTCCATGGGGTTGCAAAGAATCAGACACGGCTTAGTGACTGAACAACAACCATTAATGAACGTTAACACAGGATATCTAGCAAGTCAGGCACTGTTTGGGAAACCTCACGTGGCTTCATTCAGTTCACTGTGGCAATGACCCTGCCGTGCAGGCATCACTTTTGTGTCCATTTTACAGGTTGGATAAGTGAGGCAGCGAGGTCAGATGTGAACCCAGGTGGTCTGGCTCCACAGGTGGGCAGGGCTGGGGAGCCAGGCAAGCAATACCGAGTTGCAAGATGGAACTCTGTTATTTAGGAGAATTTCTGAGACGCAGCCCCAAGCCAGCCCTGCCGCTCTCTGTGAGTCTGAGTCACTTTTCCTTTCTCAAGCCCAGTTTTCTCTCCCATAAAGCAAGAGCGGTCCTATGGGTGTGCTGTCTCCACTCCTTTCCACCACCAAAAGTAAGACCACCAATCCCCTCCTCCATACTTTCCAGGGCCTGACGCCTGAGCTTCTGGTTTGTGATAAACTGGGCTCTGTTCTTAAGGAAGAGAAGAATGTTTTCTGGAAATACCAAGCCGGTCTTTGCTGGGACAAACCTTGAGGCTGAGGCACAAGGAAAGTGGGGCAGGCTTGGACGTGCAGCAGGACCCCTGGCTGGCTCAGGGACCCTCTGACATTCTGACCCCGGGACAGGGAGGACTCTGAGCTCTGGTTTCTCTACGAGACGGCAGGGGGACAGACACACTGTGGTTCCTGTGGAGCTGAGCTGCCAGCAGCCCTGGAGTCCAAGAGCTGGATCCCATCTCTCTGCAAATCCAAAGGAGGAATCCCCCACACCTTCTGGGTCCTGTCAATCAGGAAATCTCAGCTCTGGGAGGATTACATAAAGCAACACTCCACGTTCATGAAAGAGCAGCCCAGAGCTTTCCACAGCCTTCCAAAGTCATCACAACAAAAAGCAAAGAGCACAGGCGGGACTCCTGTCTATAAACATCTTCTCACACCAACCAGAGGAGAGAGGCACCACTGTGAACCCATTTTTCAGATGCAGATACTGAGGCACAGAGCAGTTATGAAATTTAAGTAAGGTCACACTTGGAGCTGATCTCTGGTCCCAGATGGTCAGCCTGAAGGGCTGTTAACCCTCAGCTTCCCCAGTTTCTCCAGGTACCCAAGAGGTGGGAGTTATTATTATTATTGGGTTTTGGTCAAAAATAATTTTTTCTTAGACAGCCGGCACAGCTATAGAGAGTCACCACCAGAAAACAACACCGATGCAGCCCACCTACGAAATTCACACACAAGAGGGATGCGAGAGGCGCACACACCATGTCTGCTGAGCCGTCCCCTCAGCTCTCCACCTCTGATCCTCACCTCCTTCCTGCCTCTTACTCAGTACCGCCTGATATCATGTCTTGAGTTTGCACTCACCCAGAAAATGTAAGCTCCTTGACGTCAACTATTTTTGTCTATTGGGTTTGACATCATATCCTCAGCACCTAGAACAGTGCCCAACACATACGACTGCAGCAAGTATCTTTAAATAGGTGGATGAATGCATTGTGCTCAGTTATTCAGTCACGTCGTGGCCGAGTGGTCTTTGTGACCCCAAGAACTGTAGCCTACCAGTCTCCTCTGTCCATGGGATTTTTCCAGGCAAGAATACTGGAGTGGACTGCCATTTCCTTCTCCAGGGGATCTTCTCCACTCAAGGATTGAACTCGCGTCTCCTGCATTGGTAGAAGGATTCTTTACCACTGAGACACCTGAGAAGCTGAAGGATAAATGGGTGATGCTTTTTTCAGAGCTTTGTCATCTTTCTGAACTCCCTTTAAAAAAATCTGTAAAATGGGACTTGTGGTTGCCAAGGGGGAAGAGGGTAGAGGAGGGAAGGACTGGGAGCTTGGGATTAGCAGATGCAAACTATTTCATGATGGATAAACAACAAGATCCTATTGTAGAGCCCAGGGAACTATATTCAATATTCTGTGATAAACCATAATGGGAAATATGAAACAGAGTATTTTATATATATATATGTATATATATATATATATATAACTGAATCCCTTTGCTATACACAGAAATTCACACACTGTAAATCAGCTATATTTGAATAAAATAATTTTTTTTAAAAAGTCTATAAAATGGGCTGAGTGCTCCCCACCATAGGGCAAGGGGAGGCAAGGCCGGTCAGCTGTCCAGCTTGCGGTGTCCCGTGCATCTCAGCACAATTGGCCGAGCTGTATGTCCTCCCCAGACACCCAGGGAACCACCCGCCCCACCCCCCATCCGCAGCCTGTGAGGCTGCCTGTTCTGGAAGCTGCCACCGCTGCCCTCTGCAGTCTCTGGGCTTTGTCTGCCCCATGGCCTGTGATCTTTCAACAGTTAAGAGCATCGCTAATAAGAGATTTGAGAACAATTTGTGTCACTTGGAGAAGGCTGGGTTTCTGGAGGGTGGCTGGATCTTAGGTATTGAGTGAGCTGAAGTCTCTGCTAATTCCGCTGACTTTGAACAATAAACAGCCTCACACCCTCCATTGTTCTGGGGCCTGGTGCGGACCAAGTGGGCCCTCCCCCGGGAACCCTGAAAGGATTCCTTAGAGAGTGGGTGTTGACCTCTATCTCACCTGGGAGCCTCTGCTCTGGAGAAGGTCTGGCAAACGGCAGGGCCACTTAGCACTCCTGACCCACAGAACCAGAGTTTCCACAGCCCATACCCGCCTTCTGGGAGGATGGCCCTGCAAGCGGGGCATCCCAGGGCAGAGACTGCACACACACACGCCCCTCCTGTGTGCTCCTCCACAGTCGTTTTAGTTCACGGTGGGCAGGGACTTAAAAATGAAAGTACAAGGACATGGATGAATGTAAACCTTGACGATGCATTCCAACATACACTAGGTGAAGACAAACACTGTCTGATTCCACTTATGCGAAATACCTAGAGCAGACAAATTCACAGGGTTAAGAAAGTAGGTTGGTAGATGCCCGGGGCTGGGGCTGGGGCTGGGGGGCTGGGAGTTAGTGTTTAATGGAGACAGAGTTTCAGTTTAGGAAGGTGAAAAATCTGGGAGATGGATGATGGTGAGGGTTTCACAATAAAGTGAAGGTAATTGGTGCCACAGAGCTGTCCAGTTAAATACGGCTAAACTAGTATGTTTTATATTATGTGATTTTTACCACAATAAAAAGCATTAAAAAAACAAAAACAAACTTGCATTTATTTCTTTTGAAAACTAAGTATTATAACATGTTTGTTATAAAACAAAATATTTATTATAGAAACTATATGAAAAATGTAAATGCTTAAGGAGTGATTTATTAACTATAATCTTGCCATCCTGGGATTCACTGCTTTGTATCTTTTGCCGTATTTTATGTCTCTGTCCTTCTGTCTGTAGAATACAGCTTGAATTATTATATAATTTTAGATCCCGTTGTTCTCTTATTACTATTTTATCATCAGATATTTTCATTTCTTTCAATATCCTTGGGAACTCACGTATTTTAAAATCGGAAAAACAAACCGTATTGTGAAGAAGGCAAAGTCCAGAGGGAACGATGATTCTGCCAATGGACGGAAAAGCCAGGACAGACACACGGTGAGGACGTGGGGTTAATGTCAGCCTTGAAGCTCATTGTGTGTTTACTGACCCCATCCCCTCCTCATGGGCACCGAGGCTGCTCCTGAGTACTCATCTTTATAAACATTGCTGTGGACAGAGATGCTTAGATGTAAGTCCTTGTGAACCTCCCCGTTCACCTCCTGCAATAATCTCCCAGCAGAGGAGTCAGGGACCAAAGCGTGTGGAAGGGAAGAAGGCTGCAGGTTCGTTCACCCAAGTCTCCCTACAGTGTGTGCGAAAGCCGCTCACGGCCTTGGACGCTGAGCAGTGACACCTTTAACTTTCTTTCTGTTGTTGTCCAGGGTTTCTCTAGTTTGGTTCTGAAACACCCTCCTGAGCCTGGTCTCTCGAGGGAGGGAGCTGGATTAGCCACGAGTCCCTCCAAGGGAGAGCATCTGGGGAGTTCAGGTTCTGGGGAGTTCAGGCTGCAACACCCCCACCCCCAGCTCGGTTTGGTTTTCAATCTTTGCCACCTGGGGGGATTTGCTCCATGAGGCAGTGGGGGTGGGGGGTGGGGTGGAAGGGCAAGCAGACTTGCAAACTCTCACCTGGGGTTGAAAGGAGCTTTTGATAAGAAGCCTGTCCCTTTTAAAAAGCAAATGGTCCCCAGAGGGCTTCTGGAGTCTGTCCTCAGGGGGTGGACGTGTGGAGCTGATGGTGACCTGCCCACTGCCCCCTCCCCACTCCCCCAGCCCCCGAGGCTGACCAACTCGCCCATCACTCAGCATTCTTTGGCCTGATGGGGCTTGGGGCATTGGAGGACTCAGTCTTGCCTGAAACAGGAACGACGCAAGTGCCTGGTGGGTGCTGCTGAGCCCCTGCTCCACAGCACAGAGAAATCCTGCGGCTCCACAGCCCTGGCTATCTGCTTCTCTCCTTCCCCAGGCTTATTTTTGATTGTTTTTAATACTGAGGTGGAATTAACATACCATCAAACGAACCCCTTAAAGCATACACATCCATGGCATTTGGTACATTTGTGATGTTACAAACTCACGGCCTCCATCCAATTCTAGAATACCTTCATCACCCCAAGAGGGAATCCCGGATCCACTGGTCACCATCTTCACCCCCAATCCCCTCCCCGAACGTCCCCAGAAGAGGCAAAAGGAGAGAGACCTCTGGTAACCCCTAATCTCCTCTCTGTCTGTACACATTTGCCTTTTCTGAGGACATTCCATTTAAATGGAATTGCGCAACATGTATTACGATTCTCCTGGGTCTGGCTTCTTTCATTCAGTATAACCCTTTCAAGGGTCATCCACGTTGTAGCCCGTATCAGCGCTCTCTTCCATTGTATGGCTGAGTAATAGTCCACTGGATGGACAGACCATGTCTGTCTGCGGCTGGACACTGGGGTTGTTCCTAGCTTTTGCCTGTTCTGAACACTGCTGCCTACTGTGACCATCTGGAGTGCCTGTAATCAGTCCTTCAGGTACACACCCAGGGGTGGAGTGTGGGTCCTATGGTGACTCCATGTTTAACTTTCTGAGGAGTTGCCAGACAGTTTTCCACAGCTGCACCATTTGTGTATCCACCAGAAGTGTACGAGCGTTCCACTTTCTCTTGAGGCTGTTGTTCAGTTGCTCAGTCATGTCTAGCTCTTTGCGACCCCATGGACTGCAGTACACCAGGCTTCCCTGTCCTTCACCATCTCCCGGAGTTTGCTCAAACTCATGTCCATTGAGTCGGTGATGTTATCAAGCCATCTCATCCTCTGTTGCTCCTTCTCCTCTTGCCCTTAGTCTTTCCCAGTGTCAGGGTCTTGTCCAGTGAGTTGGCTCTTCACATGAGGTGGACAAAGTATTGGAGCTTCAGCATCAGTCCTTCCAATGAATATGCAGGGTTGATTTCCTTGAGGATCAACTGGTTTGATCTCCTTGCAGTCTAAGGGACTCTCAAGAGTCTTCTCCAACACCACAGTTCAAAAGCATCAATTCTTTAGCACTCAGCCTTCTTTATGGTCAAACTCTCACATCCGTACAGGACTACTGGAAAAACCACAGCTCTGACTTTGAGGACTTTTGTCGGCAAAGTCTGGTCTCTGCTTTTTAACTCACTGTCTCGGTTTGTCACGGCTTGTCGTCCAAGGAGCAAGCGTCTTTTAATTTCACGGCTGTAGTCATTGTCCGCCGTGATTTTGGAGTCCAAGAAAATAAAATCTGCCACTATTTACATTTTCCCCCCAACTTTTTGCCAGTTTCTCTAGTTCAGCCTTATTTTATGTGTACATAATTTAACTTATTTATTTTGGCTGTGCTGGGTCTTCGCTGCTGCTTGCGGGCTTTTCTCTAGTTGCAGCGCGTGCAGGCTACTCTCTGGTTGTGGTGTGCAGGCTTCTCTTTGCAGTGGCTTCTCTTGTTGAGGAGCACGGGCTCTAGAACACAGGCTCAGTACTCCAGGGCGTGTGGGATCCCCCCGGGTCAGGGATCTAACCTGCGTCTCTGGCAGGCAAATTCTTTCACCAGTGAACCACCTGGGAAACGCAGCTGAGCCTTAAATGAACAGCGTCTTTCCAGAGGCACCGTTCTGCCTTCTCGGTCTGCATAACGATCCCAGTGTGGACTGTGGGGGGCTGGGATGTCCCCCACGTTGTTGTGCGGGCAGCTCTCTATGGAAGACCCTTGGCAGGCAGCGGCCCCCTCCCCCATCTCCTGGCATCGTGACACTCCTCCTGGCTCAGTTTCCCTATTGAGAGAACAAGGCATCCGAATCCTAGTTGAAGGGCTATTGCAAGCCCAGTGCCCAGCTCACAGTGGCATTCTGTTAAGAGTGGCTGTTAGCTCACACTCAGAAAGTGGGGGACAGGGGCCATAAGAGGCATCCTGACTTTGAGGACGGCCCCCCTCCCCCAGCTGGTGCTCTTCACTATCTTAATTAGCTACAAGTCATGTAAAATGTACTGTCAGGACCGTAACTAACTAAGACGGAAAAGGTGCTTCTGAAACTTGAAGAAATGGCAAAAGGTGGAGATTTGAACCAGATTGTTCTTAGGTCGCCTCCGGTGGAGGGGGCAGTCTGTCCTGCATGGATGGCTGTCCAGGAGGGTGTGGACGTGGCTACCTCCATAGCCCAGTGGGCTCTGTACACAGTCCCTTAAGGGCTAAATAAATGCAGTGATTTACTGAGAAAAGACCTGTCAGGGCCACCTCTGGCTCTGAGATCTGAGGACTTGTGGGAGAGGACAAGCATTCATCATCTGCTGGGACATGGTCCTGTCAACAGTCACCCTGATGGGGACAGGACCCGGCCGGCAAGGGGCAGCTGCCCGCCCTCCCCCAGCCTGCTCTCCTGGGGCAGTGAGGGGAGGACAGAGGTGGAGGGGAGGCATGCTGAGCAGGGGTGCAGCCCTGCTCTCTTCCCCCAGCTGTCTGGTGGCTCCCTAAGGTGTGAGAATCAGAGCAGGATGGCCCTGGGGACCCAGACCCCTCCCGCAGGGACTCCAGGCAGGGTCATGGCAGGCCTTGGCAGACCTGGGTTTGGAGACCAGGCAGGCAGACTCCCTGGGGAGGACGGGACACGCCCTGACCATGGCCAGAGGTCTGGTTCTGGATCATGCTTGCCCCTGCCCCAGATGCCATGATCTCCAGCTAGTCTCCCATCTCACCAGGAGGTACGTTTTTATCTGTGAGATGAGGAGGAGGAATTTTCACCTTCCAGGGCTGTGAGAGCAAATGAAGCAAGGCGGGCAAGCCAGAGCTCCTTGGGGGAGACACATATTTTGTGTATGTGAAAAGGGAGATGTTTAGGCCGGTGTCCAACAGACATGGAATTCAAGCCACATATGTAATTTAAAATGTTCTAGCAGCCATATTCAAAAAGACGCAAGAGGGAACAGGTGGAATTGATTTTTCAAATATTTTAACCACTGTATTCAAAATACATCATCCTGCAATTAACATAAAATTATCAAGATATTTAATGCTTTCTGCTATGAATTATTCAGAATACGGCGGGTACTTCACAGGGTGTCTCAGCTCCAACCAGACATGTTTCAAGCGCTCAGTCCCCATGTGTGGCTGGGGCCACTTTCCTGGTCCCTTCAGGACCAGGAGCGTCCCATCTCTGGGGGTGGGCTTCCCGCTGTGCTCTGCTGCCCCCACCCTTTAGTTTTAGGGGGCCCGGGGGTTACACCAGGTCCTGGGTGGGGCTTCCCTGAGCTACGGCTCCCCTAAGTGGGGGAGGGTAGATGTAATCTCTGCCACTGCCGTCTCTTTAGGGTGCTGCACATTTGGGGAGGGGCTAATGTAAGAATTGGTTTGTGTATAAATGAGATACGTGGCCAGTGTTAGCAGTAAGGATGTTTACTGCAGTGCTACTTAGAAGAGTGGACAGATTTGAAATAGGGGCTCAAGGAATCAGTCCCGTGACCACAGAAATGGATCACACGGAGGTTACTGGTGACCTGGGCGAGGGTAGGTTAGTGGCTGCGGGTGTGAGAAGCCAGACTGGAGGGTGTTTAATCAAAATGTGATTGTGGGGGGAAAAGGTGATCCCTCTTCCGCATTTTAAAAAAGAAAATACGGATGGGTATCACCAAGACGTGAACTGCTCATCTCTGGTTGCTGGGTGGTTTCGGGTTTCCTTCTTTTTGTGTATCTGTGGTTTCTAATTATCCCACTACAAACATGTTAGTTGAAGAATTGTTGTTCAGTTGCTCAGTTGTGTCCAACTCTTTGCAACCCCATGGATTGTAGCACGCCAGGCTTCACTGCAGATGGTGACTGCAGCCATGAAATTAAAAGACGCTTACTCCTTGGAAGGAAAGTTATGACCAACCTAGATAGCATATTCAAAAGCAGAGACATTACTTTGCCAACAAAGGTTCATCTAGTCAAGGCTATGGTTTTTCCTGTGGTCATGTACGGATGTGAGAGTTGGACTGTGAAGAAGGCTGAGCGCCGAAGAATTGATGCTTTTGAACTGTGGTGTTGGAGAAGACTCTTGAGAGTCCCTTGGACTGCAAGGAGATCCACCCAGTCCATTCTGAATGAAATCAGCCCTGGGATTTCTTTGGAAGGAATGACGCTAAAGCTGAAACTCCAGTACTTTGGCCACCTCATGTGAAGAGTTGACTCATTGGAAAAGACTCTGATTCTAGGAGGGATTGGGGGCAGGAGGAGAAGGGGATGACAGAGGATGAGACGGCTGGATGGCATCACCGACTTGATGGACGTGAGTCTGGGTGAACTCCGGGAGTTGGTGATGGACAGGGAGGCCTGGCATGCTGTGATTCATGGGGTCACAAAGAGTCGGACACGACTGAGCGACTGAACTGAACTGAACTGAACTGAGGCTTCCTTGCCTTTCATCATCTCCTGGAGTTTGCTCAAACTCATGTGCATTGAGTCAATGATGCCATCCAACCATCTCATCCTCTGTCATCCCCTTTTCCTCCTGTCTTCAATCTTCTCCCGCATCAGAGTCTTTTCCAATGAGTCGATTCTTCCCATCAGGAGGCCACAGTATTGGAGCTTCAGCATCAGTCCTTCCAATGAATATTTAGGGTTGATTTCCTTTAGGATTGACTGGTTTGATCTCCTTGCTGTCCAAGGGACTCTCAAGAGTCTTCTCCAACACCACCATTCAAAAGCATCAGTTCTTTAGTGCTCAGCCTTCTTTATGGTTCAACTCTTACATCCATGGGGCATTCAAACTTTTCAAAAGTATAAGCAACATATTGGGATCATAATAATCAACCTTAGTTTTGGGAGCACAGATGGAAAGCGGGTTGAGTATCCACTGACGCGAGCTGGGGTGCGATTTCCCAGAGATGCCAGAAACGGCGTATGAAACCCTCTCCAACCCTCTCCTGACCCAGCCTGACTTACGAGGTCCTCCCTAGACCATCACCACCTTCAGGAAAGGGGAAACCTATTCACTGAGTATCCATTTACTAAATGCCTGGCACTGATCAGGACACAAACTCATGTCCATCTTTATAGATGAAAACACTGACACTCAGAGAGGGAAAGACACCTGCCCAGGAGCCCTCAGCCTGTGAGTGGAGGAGGGGCAGGAGACCGTGAGGACGGTGGCCCTGGGGGCTACATGCACCCACCAGTCTCAGAAACAGGTAACTGACGCATTAGGAGCTCATTTCACCCTCCAGTGGCCCCTCAGAGCACGGCAGGCTCCTCAAGCCCAGTTTACAGGTGAGGCACCTGAGCTCAGCAGGGCCTGTGTATCTGACCGGGCTCAGGCCACTGGGAAAGGATGGCACCCAGATGGCCCACCTCTGGACCACCCGCCCTGCCTCCTTCCCCTGTATCCCACTGCTGGCTCTTTGACTTTTCTGGGCCTTCTCGAGGGTCACAGCACGGTGGGCACCCAGAAGTACCCCTACGGGCGCCCACGGAAGGACGGCCCCTCCTCGCCACCACTGACCTGCGCCAGAAAGCCCGGCGTGGGCTTCAGTGCTGTGCGTCGGGCTCTGAACAAAATCAGACCAGCTTTAGGACTGGGATTGGAGGAACCATAAAAGGAGAAGTGTGGACAGCAGAGACAATAAACGCACATGTGGGCTGGGGCTGCGGGAGTGTGTGCACTGGCGTGGGGGCGGGAGAGGGGCTGTTTAATTGAGGTGAAGGCTTGGGCCGATCCTTGCTGTTTGCAGGAAGCCCAAATAAGGGAGCCAGGAAAGGGCTCAGGGATGCGTGTGCCCTTGTTCATCCACTCTGTGCCCAGGCCGATTCAGTCATAAGACCTGGGGTCCACTTGTGCGGGCACAGAGTGCCTAGTTAAGTGGAATGGCAGGACAGTTAACCTTGGCAGGCCTGCCAGGAGCTGGGCGGCCTCCATCCGCCCACCTGCCCTGTCAGCTCCCAGCTGATGTCCTCACTTCACAGGTGGCTTGGGGATGTGTGGGCTGAGCTCAGGCAGGCGCAGAAGGCAGGGGCCAAGCCCTCGACATGCGACTCAGCTGACTGCGTGCCAAGGAACAGCAGGCCTCTGGGGGAGAGAATGCCTCCCATTTTAAGGAAAAGACCAGGGGATGGGGGATGTTAAATATGCTGATGTAGGCACTTTCCTGGTGGTCCAGTGGCTAAGATTCTGTGCTCCCAATGTGGGGCGGGGGGCTCGGGTTTGATCCCTGGTCAGGGAACTGGATCACGCACACTGCACTAAGACTCCGCCTGCCGTAACTAGAGATTTCACATGCCACAGCTTAAAGATCCCGCATGCCACAACTGGAAAAAAAATCGCATTGAAGAGCCCACAGGCCGCAACTACGACCCAGCGCAGCCAAGAAAAGCAATAAATATTAAAACAAACAAACAAACATGCTGATGTCTGGGCCACCAGGACACTCTGGGCCTGGATATAAGTTAGTCTGTTTGTTGTTTCTGAGTCGCCCCTGGTGATTGTCCTGAGCAGGCTGGGTTGAAAGCTCGGCCGTAACCCATCACCACCAAAGTGAGGGCCCCGTCATGCTGTCCCTCAGGCCCTGTCAGAGGGTCTGAGTGGGTTTAATGCCTGCCTGTCACCCTCGTGAAATTCATCACCGTTGAACAAGGCCCCCTGCCTGGGAGCATCCTTCCTTCCACAGGCCAGGCTGCCGACTCGGGTACCCGGGGCCATTGCAGGCTTTCTGGACATTGTAAAATACAGCTTGCTGCTGTAGCCACTCAGGTTATATAACACGCAGTAATCAATCCAAACGAATAAACACAAAGCCAAGAATCAAAACCAGCCACAGCGTGAAACCCAGCAGGCGGCAACACCGCAGCCCGGAAACGAGAGGCCAGGGCAGGGCTGGACCCGGCAGGGCCCCGGGAGCTTCATCTGAGCCCTGATTACAATCATCGCCATGGCGATCTGGGGAGGACAGATGGCTGTGGGCCAACGGGGCCTTCCAGCACCCCCCACCTTTCTCCTCGCCTTGGAGAGGTCCCCTCCTTCTTCTCCTCTCTCAGGCTCCCCACTACCTGTAACCATCTGTGGGGGTTGAACGATAAGATCTGTTCACATCCTAACCCTTAGACGCTGTGAATGTGACCTTGTTTGGAGAAAGAGTCTTTGGAAACGGTATGTTACCCCCTTCGTATGTCTGCTTACTTCAGTCTGGCAGTCATATAGGTGCAAACACTTTCTGGGGGAACAATAATCTACATTTTCTTACGCTCCTCTGCACATTGTATGCTTTTGATGTCTTCTTTCTTCATGTTCAATCTTTTGCTGTTCATTGTGGTTATCATCACTTTTACAGAAAATTTATTTTTTAACCTGTGTACTGGCTTAAGTGATTTACTTTCCAACTATGATTTTCTCTTTCCTATAGCCTCTTGCTTCTTTTCTATTTAGTAAAGATCTTTCAATATTTCCTTTAGGATAGTTTGGTGTTGCTGTATTCTACCATTTTTTTGCTGGCCTGAGAAATTCTTTATCTGTCCTTATATTCCGAATGATTATCTTGCTGGGTTGCATGTCCTCAGACTTTCCCTTTCAGGACTTTGAATATATCTCGCCACTCCCTTTGACCTGCAGTGTTTCTGTAGAGAAATTAGCTGACAGCCTTATGGGAGTTCCCTTGTAATTAAATCTTTGTTTTTCTCTTGTTGCCTTTAGAATCCTCTCTTTATCTGTAACTTCTACCATTTTAATTATAATATGTCTTGGTGTAGGTCTGTTTGGGTTCAACTTGTTTGGGACCCTCTGTGCTTCCTATATCTGGATATGTTTCCTTCTTTAGGTTTGGGAAGTTTTCAGCCATAATTTCTTGAAAGACGTTTTCAGTCCCTCTTTCTCACCTCTTCCCCTGGAATCCCTGTTCTGTGTAGGTTGGCATGCTTTATATTCTCCCATAGGTCTCTTATACTGCTTTTATTTTTTTCATTTGACTTTCTGCCTGCTGTCCTGATTGGGTAATTTCCACTGTTCTGTCTTCCAGGTCACTTATTCCTTCTTCTGCATTATTTATCCTGCTATTCATGGTCTTCAGCTCAGC
This sequence comes from Bos grunniens, assembly GCF_055505025.1. NCBI lineage: Eukaryota > Metazoa > Chordata > Mammalia > Artiodactyla > Bovidae > Bos > Bos grunniens. The sequence continues at coordinate 12,222,388 of NC_141182.1, forward strand.
TTTCATCTCAGCAAATGAGTTGTCTGATTTTTCTTAGTCCTCTTTATAGTTTCTAGTTCCTTTTCACAGGCATCTGCATTTCTATCATTTGCCCTTCTTAATTCCTTCACCTTTTTCATCATCTGCTTTCTGAACTCTGTGTCTATCAGACTGAGGAGGTCTGTTTCATTGTTGGTTCTTTCAGGGGCATTCTCTCCATCTTTTCATTGGGAGTGGTTCCTCTGCTTCTTCATTTTACTTATATTTCTCTTGCTGTATGACTTTGTTGTTCGGTTGCTAAGTCATGACTCTCTGTGACTCCATGACAAGTCACTCTCTGTGACTCCATGTCTGACTCTCTGTGACTCCATGAACTGTAGCACACCAGGCTTCCCTGTCCTTCACTATCTCCTGGAGTTTGCTCAAACTCATGTCCATTGAGTCAGTGATGCCATCCAACCACCTCATCCTCTGTCACCCCTTTCTCCTTCTGCCCTCAATCTTTCCCAGCACCAGGGTCTTTTCCAACAAGTTAGCTCTTCACATCAGGTGACCACAGCATTGAAGCTTCAGCTTCATCATCAGTCCTTCCAGTGAATATCCAGGGTTGCTTTCCTTTAGGACTGGCTGGTTTGATCTATGAGTTTAGGAGAAACAATTGTCTACTGTGGTCTTGGAGGACTATTTTTATGTGAGAGCATGCTTGTTTAGCCCGTGTGGGTTTAATATTTTCGGTGTGAGGGCTGTTTGGTATGGATGCTGCTGTCTCTTACCTCACTGTGTGCTGGCCTTTATCCCCTTGACAGGGGGTGTGACTGGTGTTGTGACCAGAGCTACAGCAGGTGGTGAGTGCAGTCTCCTCTTTGCTCTGTGGCTGTCACTGCCCTGTCAGGACAGGGTCTGCCTCCTCACTGTTGGAGTAGAAGCCCCTAGACCCACTTCTGAGCTGTGCTGTGTGGTAGGTGAGACAGTCCTGCTGGGGGAGTAGCCATGGAGAATTCCTTCCCTGGAGCCGTCCATCGGGGATGGCAAGGGTCCTGGCAGCCCCCCAGTGCTGTGTTCATAGGGTCACCAGCACAGATCTTACCCACTGAAGTCAGGACCAGGACTGCAGTGGTCACGCACCTGGAGTGGCCGTTGGAAGCAGCAGGGACGCTGGCCCTGCCTCTGAGTGCAGGCGCCTACAGAGCCCAGAGTCTCCGAGGCCAGACTGTCCCTGCCACGGGAGCCCCCGCGGGCCTCTCCCGGAGCTCAAGAGGCGCCACGAGAAAGAGGCTGCTATGGTACCCTGCCCCTCCCTTTGTACGCCCCTTAGCAAGGGCGCTGTGCTTCTGTGGTGCCCAGGCGTCCTCTGCAAGCACCCCCGGTGAGGCCGGTACTGGGTCAGGAAGGAGGGGACAGGGCACAGGTTTTAAAAGAAAGAGCCGTTGAGGACACGCCAAAAATGGGCTGGAACCTACTAGGCCCAAGATGGCGGAAGAGTCGCCTTCCAGAGGACCCTGAGCCTCAGGACCCGTTCGCTGTAACATGTGAGCTAATACACACCCACGGGTGCCAGCACGGCTCCGAGGCCCAGACCACGAAGGGCCAAAACGTGGGCGGTGCCCCGATTCCTGGAAATCCCCTCCCCTTCCCCGAAATAGTTGGAATAATCCTCCCACTCGTTAGCCTATGAAATCACCCAGCCCATAAAAACCAGTCACCCCATGTTTTGAGGCTGCTCTCATGTCATTTGAGATGGACCACACTCTGTGGAGTGTGCATCCCAATAAATCTACCTCTTAGCTATCACTGCAGCTCACGGACTTCCTTCGGTGATGAGACTAAAGAACTTGAGCGTGTGCTCTCAATGAAGACAGTGGTTTCCACTCCCAGCCCCTGGGTTCCAGACTCAGTCTGAGTTGTGCGGTTTCAGCATCACAGTCTGGCCCTTTTCAGGCTGTCTCTAAACCCAGTCCTCTCCATAGGTCAGTCCTCTGAAGCCTGAGTTTCAGTCCCGAGCCTTGCAGGTACCAGCAGCCGCAAGTCTCGGGCTGGGGACCACAGAGAGGTGGCGTGGAACCTCTGTGTGGCTCTCTGTTCTGGCTGCCACCAACTGGCTGCTGCCATCTCCCTTGAGCCTACAAGGCTCTCCCTCTGTCCCTGCTAAGGTCCCCGCCCGAGAAGGGGCTCCCCATGTGGGGGGACCTTTCCTCCTTTCCACCTTACTCCTAGGGGTGCAGGTCCTGTCCCGATTCCTTTTTCTCTTTCTGGTTTCATCCTAGCCGGTTATGTGGAGCTCTTTCTTGTACCTCGGGGTATCTGGTATCCTCTGCCAGCGTCCAGTGGCTGTATCTTCGGCAGGAGCTGGGCTCCGTGTCCTTCTATTCCGCCATCTCCACTCCTCTCTCTGTATATGTAATTAGGCTAAGGTTCTCTGGCTGAGCTCATCCTGCACCAGGCTTGGGTGGGCCTTCAGTCCAAGGACGGGTGTCCTTATAAGAGACAGAAGAGAGAGACAGGATATGTGGTGTGAAGATGAAGGCGGAGGCTGGAGGGAGGCGGCCATGAGCCAAAGGACACCTGAGCCACGAGGAGCTGGAAGAGGCAGGCAGGAGCCTCCCCTAGAGCCTTCGGAGGGAGGCAGCTCTGTGATGCCTCGGTTTCAGAACTGAAAGTGAATACATTTCTGTTGTTTTGATCTACCTGCTTTGTGATAATCATCTATGGCAGCCTAGGAAAATGCACGCACTGTCCAACTTTCTATTTTACTTTGTGAAATGTTGTCCCTCTCAGAATTGGCCGAATCTACCCTGACCTCCACCGCCCCGGATACCCAGGCTTTTTCCAGGCTGCCCAAGGGCTTATGACGCTCCGGGCAATAGGGAGCAGATCACTGGTGCCCACCCCCACCATCACTGCCTTGAGTCCTTCTGTCCCCTGCCCCTGATGTCACAGGGCCTTGGCCTCAGGCAGCCCCCTTCCGACTGGCATCTGGAGACCCCCATCCTGGCTGGAAGTTCCCCAAAGCCCTGCCTCCGTCAGTGCAGTGAGCTCGCTGCAGAGGTGCCACAGAAGGTGATGGGCGAGTGGCAAAGAAGGCAGACGCTTACGCTAATCAGCTTTTCCCGAGCTCACCCCAGTGAATGATTCCTCTGCCTCCTGCCCACCCCTCTAGACTCACGTCTGCCTTCTCCACCCTCTCCCTGGCCAGGGGGCTGCTCTGCTTGGACACCACCATCCTAGCCCTGCCCTCTGCTTCCACAGGGAGCTCAGCAGATTAAGAGAGAGTTCGGGGAAGGAGACTGGGTGTTCTCAGACCCTCCTGCCAGGCCACCTGGCTCACTGTGTCCTCCTGTCTAAGACTGCAGCTCTTGCTGGGTCCTCTCCCTGTAGACACCCCACCTTGGCTCCTGTCGCCTCTCCGTTCTCTCCCTGCATCTCCCACTGCTGCCTGCCCTGTCCAGTTCCACAGGGCTTGTCCACACTTGTGAACACTGCCTTTGTTAAAACTTCTTTAGCCTATAACCCAGTTTGAGGGGTCATTTATTTCCAGCTGGGCAGGGCCCTCATGGATCCTGTGTCCCTGATCATGGTTGTTCATGCCTAACAGGAGTCTGGGGCTCTGCATACACCCTCTCATATCTCAGAGTCCAGCTGGAAGTTCCCACCAGAACATGAGCTCCAGAAGGTCAGGGCTTTGCTTTGCTTTAAATAAAATTCACATTAAGATCACTATGAGACAGAAACATAGTCCCGGGAGATCCAATACACTTTCTCTGGTCTTTCCCAGTAGTCACATTTTGCAGAACTCTACTGCAGTGTTATAACCAGGGCGTTCATGTTGACACAGTCCACCCATTTGGCTCCAATCAGTTTACCGAGTATGTGTGTTTCTGCGCATTTTATCACTCAAGCAGGTTTGTGTATCCATCACTACAGTCCTGGTACTAAACATCTCCAAACCACAATGGTTTTAATTTTATTTCTTTAGAAGTTTTTATTAATTGAACATCTTCAAGAATCTTTTAAAATCTGATTTCATCACCGATCTATTCCCCAGGGCCAGAACCACACCTAGAACAGGGCAGAAACTCGAAATGTATTTACTGGCTGAATGTTACGTGCTTTCATCCTCAGCACACCCTCTGTCTGTGGATGGAGCACTGGGGCTCAGAGGTGTCCACTGTGTGTCCAGGCGGGTGTGGATTCCTGCCAGCTTAGGTGGACTTGAAGCTCAGAATGAGCTGCCTCGCGTGGCTAGCACCATGGGGACCAAAGTGTGGGAGATGGCGTGCTTCCCTGCTCAGCTTCATCTGCGGAGGCCTGAACACATCCTTCTCCAGACTCCACAGTCCAGCATGTTTTCCCGCAGCTGCTGCACCAGCCGGCATCCTCTGAGCTTGGCCAAGGCTGATAAAAGCTCTGGGCAGGACGCAATGGAGCCTGGAGCCCGGACAGCCTGATAACTGTATTCCCTTTGATGTTTTTCAAGTTCAGAAAGGACCCAGGCCCCTTCAGCCGGCCTTGCACGCTTGTTTATTTTTGTCCCGCGGAGGCCTTTGAGAGTTCCCTTCCCGAGTGGGACAGCCATCATTCCTGCTGTCATTACCCTATTGGAAACGTTGCTAACACGCTCTTCCAGCTCCAGCCGACTCCTCCCTCCCAACGCCTGAGGAAGACCACCCACGACGGCCGACTTCCCTCCATTTAATTTTCGTCTCAGGATGGAAGTTTGCAATTTCATCACAATTTAAAAAAAAAAAAAGGAAAACAACCAAAAAAAAAACCAAAAAACCTGGCCTTTCCTCTCCCAGTCCTGGGGAACATATCTCCCTGATGAGGTGGGTTCAGGAGCTGCCCAGGAACCACAAGCTTCCAAGCCACGGAGGATCAGAGACAAATTTTTCAAGAAAACAGAAGGTGCCCCCTTCTGAGCTATGTTCCACACGCACTAGATCAGGATGAGATCGCTAGGCTGTGGTCTTCTCATAAACGCAGAGAGCACAGGGAGCCACAGTTCCTCTCCGAGAACACACATGCGTACTGCACTGGATGTTCTAAACACTAAGAGCCCCTCTGCAATGACCCTCACAGTTATGACGAGGCACCCACCCAGCCCACCACCCCCTGGCAATATCTCCCATAGGTTGCCTTTGGTATGTAAACTTCGCGTTCTATTTCCTTCCTTATTCTTTTCTTCCCTGGGGCTTTGTAAGTCTGAGTCTAGATTGCACGCAGAGTATGTGTACACACACACACACACACACACACGCTGAAGTATATGCTCCCCCGCTGTATTTCCCTCCCCCCACTTCCAGCATTTTTACTTTCTTGATCTTTTGGAAAATGTTGAGACAGGATTTGACCGTAATGAGATTTGAGTGAGTGATCTGGCCCGAGTGTCGGCTGGCTTCCACCACTCAACTTGCTTCTTCTTCCTCCATCATGTCTCCCTCCCTCCTTTTATGGTTTTCTTTCCTTCCTTCAGGGCAGTAATAAATGATTTTTTTTCCAGTGAAGGTTATTTTCCAGTCTACCTCCAATGAGAACATTCAGAGGGAGGAATAAGCCTTGTGCCAACCTCAAGTCCAAAAATTTGTGAAGGAAAAAGGTCTAGTCAAAGGAAATATGGTAGAAGTGAATTTAAGTCTATAAAATGATGCTCTATTCCATGTACATCAAAGGAAATATGAATTCCAACCACAATCATGCTCCGTTACCAGTATTTTGGGTCCACGTGTGACCACCAGAGGAGGCAATGGAAATCCACTCCAGTACTCTTGCCTGGAAAATCCCATGGATGGACGGGCTTGGTGGGCTGCAGTTCATGGGGTCGCTAGGGGTCGGACACAACTGTGCGATTTCACTTTCACTTTTCACGTTCATGCATTGGAGAAGGAAATGGCAACCCACTCCAGTATTCTTGCCTGGAGAATCCCAGGGGAGCCTGGTGGGGTGCCCTCTATGGGGTCGCACAGAGTCGGACACGACTGAAGCAACTCAGCAGCTGCAGCAGCAGCAGCAGCAGCAGCAGCAGGTGTGACCACATGTGCTGTACCCAGCACACACCCAGGGGGCGCCATTCACCTGCTGTGTGTGGGATGCAGAGAGGTGGATCTGTGTCCTGGGGTGGGTGCGGGGACCCAGTGTGTGCTCATACACCACTGACTGGTACGGGATTCAGTACAAGCCCTTCAGAAAGACATATGATGATTACTGCCAAAATTAAAGATGCATTTTCTCTTGGGTGCTGCAATTCCTCTTTGGGAAATTTGTCCCACAGTTAGACAATACTTGGGTTTAGTTATTTATTGCAGCACTTTTAGTGGCAAAATTTTGGAGACAAATTAGGTGCTGGTTCGTAGGGATGACTGGAATAAATGATGGGATGTCCCACGCCACGGAAAGCGACACAGACTTAAATAAAGAGGCAGATCTCAACTCCTCACGTGGAACCGTATGACACATGGCTGAGGACCTTTGAGTGACAGAAGAGTATGTACACTATCTATCCCCTGATGAGCTGGGGCGTGCTGGGCAAGTCATTTACCCTCTCTGGGTCTCACCTTTCTTACCTATAAAATGCAGATGATGATAGTATCTATGCCATTGGGCTGTTGAAAAGATCTCATGAATCAACATATGTTAAACATTTAGGACAGGGCTTGGCATATAGAAAGAGCAGTATAATCATTCCTTATTAATTCTTATGTCACCACCATCACCATCACCATCATCATTGAAAAGAAAGCAGATACAGGCATAGGTAATCCCTGGAGGAACATGAAGAACCGCAGGTGGCGGGGGTTACTGTTGTCAGGATACTGTTGGGAGGCTGAAGGTCAGGATAAGATAGAGAAGGACTCAGTTTTAACTTGTGCCTTTTGAATTTCTGGCAAATATCTGCATTCTCTATTTTTTTCAATATTTGAAATGAAAATTTGCAAACATGTAGAAAGGCTGAAGAACTGGACAGTGAACGTCCACGTGCCCACCGTCTCAGCTCTGTAATTCACATGATGTCCTACCTGCTTTGCTTTGCATCAACCCATCCATCGATCCATCCACCCATATAACCACCAACCCCCTTATTATTTTTTAATGCATTTCAAAGTAAACTGCACATATCAGTGCATTTCCTGCTAATATTTCTGCCATGTGTCTCATTAACTGGAGTTCAGTATTTGTTTATGGATTTTCCTTTTTTAGATAAAATTCACATAGAGTCAGATGTGCAGCTCTGAAGTGTCCGTCTGATGGCTTTGACAATGCGTTATCTACTTGAAAAATAAATTATCTACTAATAAAATGTGGCTGAGAGAGAGAGAGGTGGATGGGGAAAGGGAAAGACAGAAAACGAGACAGACCAACCGAAACAGCATTTTGAACCCACAGAGAGAAGAAAGACCATGGAATTGACCTGATAATGTATCTCATGGAAAGGGATTTACAAGTAAGGGAGATTTGTACAGATGGGGCTCAGTTATGGACCATTTCTGTTCCCAGAAAGCTTGTCCCCTTTTGCAACCTCCAGAGCTAGATTCTCAGGCAGGAAGCGTAATGAGGTCAGGGGTGTTGGCATCAGCCTGCTGGATGCAAGCCTCTGTCCCTCTGCTGGCTGTGCCATCTTGGAGAAGTCACTCTGCCTTCCGGAGGACCTCAGCCTCCTGGTCTGGGAAGGATGCTGCTTCCTACTTCCTGGGGTTGTGGGAGGGTTCTGTGAGCTCCAAGACGCAGCATGCTTAGAAGACCATGTGGCATCTGGGGTGCTCCTTAACTCTTCTCCCTTGCTATATATCACTCATCTGCCTACCTTTGCTTTTAGCTTTTTAAAAACAATTGAATTGGAAAGAACCAAACAATGCAAGGTTAAGATTTTCATCCTTGGGGGAAAAACGTCATCTCTCCTTACAGCCCCGCCGCTCTCCGCATCCTCTGCAAAAGTCCAGGGAAATGAGTCAGCCCGCAGCCTTCTGCTCTGATTCTTTCATTGCTACGTGATTGCAGCATCCACTCAGTCCGGGGCCCAAAATCGAAAGAAAACAAAAATTCTTGAGTCATTTCCAGATACTGAATCTGACACCACTATTCCTCTCTCAGTTTTTGGCAAAACCTACAAAATGAGTGACCAAGAAGGGTAAACAAGTTTAGGTAAACACTCTATATACTGATTCATGATTTAAGTACATCAGTTAACATTTTGATTCATTTACCACAGTGTTTTAATGTCATTAAGAATGTAACTTCTTAGGAAAACTAAGAAAGTCTGTTTTTAGCCCAGACATGCAATTAAGGGAATTAGTAACATGATACATCATCCTCAGGAACTCCGATATAGTAAGAAATCTCGTGCAACCCTTTATAAAGACGTTCTTACAACCCACGCCAGAGTTCACCCAGCTTCAATCTGAGGGCAGCAGGGAGGGGAAAAAGGAGAAGAGAAAAAAAAAAAAAGGAAATTGCTGCCCCAGCACCGAGCAGCAGTAAGAAAGGATTTGCAATCGTGTGCAGATACTAAATAGTCATAAAATAGGGGTTCTTTCTGGGGAATTAAGTTGCTTTCCTGTCTGGATCACAGTCACTCCCCAGCATTCACTCCAGCTTTGCGAGGACTCACATGTGTGAGACTGGAGAGTGTTTTCTGGGTCTGGGATTGGGAAAAAGATGGGATTTTTCTTTCTTTTAAGGGATTCAGACGGACAATTCCATCTCTGGCAAGCTTCAGCGTTTAGCTAGTTTCTGGGAGCTTGAGACCCGCTAGGTCAGGGTCTCTCTACCTGGGCACACCTGGAAGGGCCACTCTTCACGGCGGGGCTGTCCTGTGCAGTGTAGGGTGCTGGTCAGCATCCCTGGGCATCCCTACCGGCGGCAGCAGCACCCCTGCCCTCATTCCCCGGTCCAGGACGCTGATGCCCTGGTCCAGCCAGGTGAGGTCAGACCAACTTTCCACCAGCCTGACTTCATGATTCATCCATAAAATGAGGGTGTCCCCCCGACGCCTCTGTGGTTCTCCCTCAGGAGCCTCAGACCAGATCATACAAGTAGAACTCCCAGCTCGGTGCCCCACGCACGGTCAGGGTCAAGTCTGTGTAGCCTGGCACCTCTGTGAGGTCTCGGGTGGTGGGTGGCGCTAGGTGGGGGAGGGGAGAGGGGGGGATGAGAGCCTCGGGGTCCGTGGAATCTGAGGCTGGCTCCGCTGCAGGCCTCACCGAAGGTGGTCCCTTTCACCCTCGTCCTTCACAGCTCAGGGTGCCCCAACCCACTGCCAACTGCCTGCCGGGCTGTCCCCCCTGGAGCCGCCCCTGGGTCCTCCAGCCCCTACGTCCCTCCTCCCTCTGAATCCCAGTGGTGAGAGCCTGTCCTACAACCGCACATGGCCTTCTGTCTTTCCCTCCCCCATTCTTGTCGGCATGGACCCTCAGAGCCTGGCCAGAGCAGACACTGGCCTCACCAGGCAGCTGAGGGAGTGACCCTGACCCTGGGGATCTAGACTCGAACTGCACACACAGGACAGATGCCCAATCAATGTGGAACATGAGAGGCTGTAGGGATGAGATGCCGCGCCTGTGTCTGGGTGGTCTGTGCACTTCTTTCCAGAAAGAAAAAGTGAAAGACAGAAATGGTCTGGATTTTACAGGAACACTGTGAGGATTACCTTCCTGGAGGGCAAGGGTCACCATCCCACCTACTCATCCATCCACCCACCCATACAACCTGAGTGTTCATCCATCCACCCATCCAATCGTCTAGCCAGCCACCCACTCAGCCACCTATACATCCTATCTGTCCATCTGTCTCTCCAGTCATCCATCCACCCACCCACTCACTCACCCATCCATCCATCCATTTCCAAAAGTGTATTCTGACCAGGTGCCAAGCACTGCTCGGGTAGGCTTTGAGGGTGCAGAGGTATTCCGTCATCCATTATTTCAGAACCAAGCCTGACCCAGGGGAAGCAGCATGGATGTTTGTTGAATGAATGAGTGTTTGTTGAATGAATGAGTGAATGGATGGGTGAAGAACCAGATGGCGTCTGGGTAGATTAGTTCCAGGAATCCCAACCAATAGGATTGCCTCTGGCCTCTGATGTCCCAAACCTTTGGCTCTGTCTGCAGCTCCCAGGCTCCTCCAGGCAGAGCTCAGCAGTGGGGGAGGTGGGTGGACAGATGTCATCCCAAACAAGCAGAGTGCTTTCTAAGGGCACTTGGGGCTGGTCAATGCCTGGGGAGCACGTTCTTTCTACACTCATGGACACTTCCCGAAATGACCCCACACCCACAATGAACTTCTTCACCCTTGCCATTTGGTTATTAACCCTCAGTCCAGGTATCAGTGTAAAGCAGTGCTTTGGGGAGCTGGGCCACCCATTGAGGCCAGCTCATTCCCTTCCCTAGACAGCTCAAAATCTCCCTCCTTTTCCCAGAAAGTCCATCATCAAAAGAAACAATAAGACAAGCTGGCCACACTGTAATGCTTGTTAACAAAGACATACAGCTGCACTTGACATTCTGGGGAAAGGCGAGGAGCAACACTGGCCTGTCCTCTGGCCAGTGGCCTGTGAGCAATCTGAACTGAGTTTATTGAGATGGATGATTATCAATGTCACTTCGTGAATGTCACGTCAGTTGACAGGCTGGAATGGGGCAGGCCTGAGAAGGACCCAATCAGGACAAACAGTGCTCCCTAAATGTGGAAAGGATGGAGAAGGGGTGGGCTAACCAAGGCATTTACAAGTCAAATGGGTCATCCTAATGGCAGGTGGCTCGGCCTCCAGCCATCCCTCTATCAGCACTCCTGGAAGACTCTTGAGGAGCCCAGACTCTCAGCTCTTTCACCTCATAGCTGCAGGCAGGCTAGGCCCAGGCTCTGGGGAGACAGGTTAGACCCTCCAGAGCTGAGTCTGCCCAGTAATCACAGCTGGGCCATCACTCTGGTTGGCTCACCACTTCCCATAGGATCCCAGGGCTGGCTGTTATCACGTTGGCATTTTGTTCATGAGGCTCCTGAAGCTTATCAAGACTCAAGCAATCTTACCAATCACACAGCAGCGCTGGGACTGGACCCCAGTCTGACACCCCCAGAGGAGCCGAGTTGGGAGGTGGTATAACCTGGTGCCTCAGGACTGGGGATGGTCAGCTCCTCGAGGTTGCACCCCCCAGGTTTGGGACGGTGGGCCAGCCATCCATTCTGCGGATGTGGGCAGGGGAGCTTGACCAGATGCCCATGCTTTGCACTTCCAATGAGCAGGCTGCCATGGCGGGATTGGCAAGATTACCTAGGGACGGCCAGGAAGGTGGACTGAAAAAGCATCTCTCCTCACAGGGGAGGCAGGAGGGTGGGGAAGACAAGTCTTGGGAGTTCTGCCGTCTTAGAGAGGGTCTGTGGTATGTTTATGACCATCAGAATGGGGATCCACCTCTGGCGGCAGTTTGAGAAGTTGCCCCAGTGTCCACCGTAGGCAGAACACAGACCTTTTGAGCTACAGCAGGGAGACCAACTTCGCTCCAGGGAAGGAAGCCCAGTGCCTAATGTTAAAGCAACAGAAATGCCTTTAAAGGGCAAAGTGAAAAGGCTTCTTCAATCTAGCAGAGTTTCTTCTTTTCTTTCGATTGGCTTTTCTTTTCATGATCCCAAATATCAAGCCTGGGATGGAAGATCACTTCAAATCTCATTTTATAGTATGGATGTTTTCTCTCGTTGTTTCCTAGAGCACAGATCAACTTCGGATGAGTAACTTACAACTGCAGAAACTTGACACCAAAGCGCCAGCGCTGGGTGGCAAATTTCTCCGTGACCACAAATATCCTTTCTCCTCAAGGACCAGATTGGAAGCATTTGTGTTGTTTGTGCCTCCCATCCTCAATCAGGCAGGGCGGGGCCTCCCGGTAGCAGCAACATGCCCCATTCTAGATCCTTCCCTCAGCGTCGTCTCCCTGTCACCAGACGCACTGTCCTCCTTGTCCTGCTTTTCCGAAGCGCCGACAGGTTCTTTAGTTCCAGGGTATGAGACCCTCCTTGCGTGGAGAAGGAGGGGCTTGGCTCATAGCTCATGCTTACAAATATCCCAGGACCCCATCTGAGCGCCCTGGCTCTGTGCGTGGCGAGGAGAGAATGGGAATGAACTAGGGCCCTCGCCTCCATCATTTTGTGCCCAGCTGACCCTGCCATCCCTAGCCTTCGATGCCTGCCCTGTTGGAAATTTACTTCTGCTTTGCAAGTAAAGGGGGACCAGGCTGCTCAACTCCAGGGAAGCTCACCCCCACCACTAGCAGAGTAGTGCAGAGGAACTGAGAAAGAAGGCTGGCATTCACCCCTTAGCCTCTGATCCTTTTTATTCTCTCAAAACTGTTTTATAAAAAAATCACAAACACACTGGGCTTCCCTGGTAGTCCAGTGGTTAAGAATCCACCTGCCAATGTAGGAGACATGAGTTCGATCCCTGATCTGGGAAGGTTCCACATGCCAAGGAGCAACTAAGATGGTGTGCCATAACTCCCGAGCCTGTGCTCTAGAGCTCAGGAGTCTCAACTACTGAAGCCTGAGCACCCCAAAGCCCCGTGGTCTGCGATGAGAGAAGCCACAACAGTGAGAATCAGCACACTGCAATGAAGAGTAGCCCCTACTTGCTGCATCTATAGAAAGCCCATGCAGCAGTGAAGACCCAGCACAGCCAAAAGTAAAATTAAAAAAAAATTACAAACATGCAGAAAAGCTGTTGTTATTTAGTCATTGTGTTCGACTGTTGCGACCCCGTGGACTGGAGCCCACCAGGCTCCTCTGTCCAGGGGATTTCCCGGGCAAGAACACTGGAGTGGGTTGCCATTTCCTGCTTCGGATCTTCTCGACCCAGAGACTGAACTCACGTCCCCTTCTTGGTAGATTTTTTTACCACTAAGCCACCTGATAAGCCCACAGAAAACTTACAGTGAATACCAACGTGTTCCTGAGAGTCTGCAATTGTCAGCATCCTGTGATTCTTGCTTGATCACTTTCCTTCCTGCCTCTCTTCCCTCCTTTCATCCTTTCCCATCCATTCGTCTTTCCAGCCAGCCTCCCTAATTGTTTTTTTTTTTTCCTAATTGTTTTTAATAGCCTACTTTTGGAACAGTTTTAGATTCACAGAAAAACTACAAAGATAGTACAGAGTTCCTACATACCCATACCAGTCTACCCTATTGTTATCATTGGACATTAGCATAGCACATTTACTACAATTAATGAACCACTATTCACATGTTATTATTACAATTAACTAAAGTCCATGCTTTATTCAGGTTTTCTTCATTTTCATGGAATGCCCTCTTTCTGGATCCCATCCAGGAGTCCAGATGACAAACATTACATCTCCTTAGACTTCTCTCAGCTGGGACAGTTTCTCAATCTCTCCATGTTTCTGGTGACCTTAACAATTTTGAGGGATACTGGTTGGGCATTTGGTAGAATGTCCCTCTGTTGGGACATGCCTGGTGTTTGCTCATGGTTAGGCTGGGATCCACACTGTTTTTGGATGAATGTGCTAGTCAGTTTATGAGCCCCTTTTGACAAGTGGGGATGAAGAAAGTGCTCCCCTATCTGTATCACGAGAACGTTGAGGAACAGTGGCTAGGTCTACTGTTGGGGTGCATGCGTGCTCAGCTGTGTCTGACTCTTTGCAACTCCATGGACTGCAGTCCTCAGGCTCCTCTGTCCATGGAGTTTTCCAGGCAAGAATACTGGAGTGGGTTCCTATTTACTGGTAATTCCGGGTTGAATCCCAGCTCCATAATTCACAATTGGCCTGTCGTCAAGACACTGTTTCCTTAAGCCTCAGTTTCTTCTTCTGTAAAATGGGCGCAAATGGTCTCTAGTGTAGACAGTGTATGAGGGTTTCATGCAACTAACTCACAGGGAGCCCCACCAAAGATTGGCTACCGTTCTTGATGTTACCAATGTCCAGTAAGGATGGTCATTCTGATAAAACCTTCAGAGGTTTCTGTTGTCCCTTTCAACAGTGGGACAGTTGGAAGAGATGTAACCTAGCTTTTGAGGATGGCATCAGGCCTGGGTCTGACTGTCAGAGCAACGTCCCCTCCCTGCCCTCCCACCTCAGCAGAGGCTGGCCTGCAGGACGTCCAGCCTCTTTGCTCTCAGCCCCACGTCTCCAGCAGGGAGCTCTTTAATCCCTGGTCGCTTCTCTGGCAGGCAAACATTTTCCTAATATTCAAGGGAGGAACACAGTTAATCCCTGGTCCTATTTTATTACTGCTGCAAATATTTCTTTTTTATTGGCATGAAAGGAGATAAGCCTGGTGGAGGAAGAGCCAGGGCCCCCAGGGGAGAGCCTCCTTCCCAGCCCCCTGGGAATCCCAGGCATGTGGCATGCATTTCCCAACTGCAGCGGGCAGGCTCCCAGGCAGGCTCCGCACGGTCTTCTGGCCCCGGGTTGATTGCTATAAAACCAGCGTCAGGCAGCCTGAGACCACGCAGGGCTGGGGCGGACATCCTTCTGGAAACTTCTTTGCACGCAGGAGGCCTGTGACGCCATTGCCAGACACATGTGAAATCTCATTTGTGAGCGGACTTCGGTTTCCAGAGATGGAGAGAGCCAAACCCACGTCTCCGCAGTGGAAATCTGACCTTGACGGGGAGGACACACGCGGACTCGTGTTACCCAGGCCTGAGATCAGGGTGGAATTCTTGGTAGATAGTAGATCCTGGAATGTCAGGGCTGACAGGAGGCTTCCAGGCCACCTCGTAACAGCCGCGGACGTTTACAGCATTCTTACTGTGGGACAGGCTCAGGGCTAAGCATGGGGGAGCCTTGTCTCCAAGTATCCTCCTGTGCTGTCTGTGAGCTTTATTGTCCCCATTTGAGAGATAAGCAAACTGAGGCCCAAGCAACAAGTCACTCATCCGAGACCCCACAACTAGAAGCTGAGGCAAGGGGGGACAGAAGGGGTATTCAACCCTGGGTCTGTCAGGTTCTGAAATCTGCTTCCTCATAGGCACCCTACAGCCACCCCTTGCAGAGCTCCTTGGCCTGGGGAGACCAGAGGCCCCGGAATCTGCATGCAAAACATTGTGCATTTTTGCTGCGTGAGGATTTGCAGGGTTTCTGAGGGTTTCATGTTCTCACAAAGGTGAAGGCCTTCCGAACCCCTCGTTTTTCCGAGAAAGGAGTAGAGAGGCATTCAGGTTGCCATGGTGACCCAGCAGTCGTGCTGCAGGCCTGGCCTTGGTTCCCCCAGAGCTAGTGCAGTGTTCTTCCTAATACCATTTGTGTGTGAACATTGTTTTCAGATCATTTTTACAGAGTTAAAAAAAAAAAAAAAATTCTCCGGGAAACACACACAGAAATGTGTCCGGCACACGTGCAGAGCTCCATGCACTATGGGCAGTGAACACACCCGTGTGACCCTACTCTCATCAAGAAGGAAAATGGAAGCAGCAGCCCCGAACCCTTTCCTGGTTGGACACTGCTCCCCAGCCCCGACTTCCCCTTTGGCGTCCTGGGGTGCTTCCGCCTACGTGGAGCCCTATGTGGACGGACTCGGGCCGTGCACCGTCTCGCCACAGGTGAGACGGCTCTGCTGCGGCGCCGGGGCATCTCGGGGCTGCTCATGAGTCCTCGCTCCCGCGCAGGAGCTGTGGGTGGTTTCCGGTTCCGAACTGCGGGTGGTTTCCGGTTCCGGGCTACGGTGGTTTCCGGTTCTGGGGCTGCTCAGGGGGCTTGTACGTTTTGCCTCCCCAGAGCGTGTGCACCTAGAGGTAGGACCACGTGGCCACCCGGCGGGTGGGACGCCCGGCTCTGGAGATGCCGAGCCAGTTTCCACAGGCTCGTTCCCACTCCCACCAGCAGCTGTTCACGCGGGTGGGCGAGGGTGTGACGCATGTTCTAAAATATAAATAGAAACCTGACTGCATTTTTGTCCTCTCCTTTGCTTAAGGCACTTTTCTGAGTCACTCTCATTTCCCGACCCCGTGACACACTCCGAGCCAGAGGCCGGACTCAGGCGGATACCGCCAGCCCAAGGCCAAGACAAGGGTTGGCCCGTGAGCTTCGGTGCTCACTGGGGAGGGGGCTCTCAGGGAGAAGGCGCCTCGGAACTGAGCCTCCCTTCTCACTCTTTTCAGAGGCTGCATGGGGGATGGTCTTGGGGACAATCACATGCTGACTTAGAGCCACAGAATTTGGGGTGGGAAGGGCTGTTACTGGTTTGGATGAGCCCTGCATGGGGCGGCAGGGAGCTCACTTATATCTGCAGGGACCGAATTACCAGGGCTGATGGCACAACGGCCCACCGCTGCCTCCCAGCCGGTGCCCCCGCGGGGAGCGGCAGCTTTTTGGTGGTGGCCGGTACCTGCCCTGCGCTGGGAATCTGATCAGATCCCGACTTTACACGTGATCCCTGCCAGCCTCGCCCGCCTGTCCATTAAGAACAGAAGATGGCTTGCTTCAGCCACAAGCGGCTCCTTGGGTGGCCTGGGAGTCCTGGTGTGCAGACCCCTCCCCCTAGCCCACCCACATCTGGGGGAAGGTGGGGCACGGTGGGGGGGTGGTGGGGGGACGCAGCAGGCCGAGCTGCTGAGGACTGATACCTGGCCGTGGTCACTCAAGAGACCCCAGCAGGCGGGCTCCAGCCCCTACCATGCCCTGCTGGCAGCCCCCAGGCGCTGAGACTGTCTCCCCCTCCCCCTTGACCCACGCCCCACCAGATGGCAGGGAAAAAACGTCTCTGGACCGAACCAGAGGTTCTCTGCCACCCACCCCCAAACCAGATCCTCATTCCATACTTCAGGACTTAGTAAGTCATTTCCCTTTTTCTGGGTCGCCCTGTGTGGGTCTGAGCTCCAAAAATGCACCGTTCTTACTCACTCAAGCAGCCCCTGCCTGCCCTCTGCACC
This sequence comes from Bos grunniens, assembly GCF_055505025.1. Classification (NCBI taxonomy): domain Eukaryota; kingdom Metazoa; phylum Chordata; class Mammalia; order Artiodactyla; family Bovidae; genus Bos; species Bos grunniens. The sequence goes on from NC_141182.1 coordinate 12,239,233, forward strand.
CTGCCTCTGGAGCGAGCAAGCTGAATCTAAGCTGCAGCTATCAGAAGCCGTGCCCAGGAGTCTGTGCAGAGAGACACTTTCCCCCTCTTTGCTGCAAACTCTGCAGGGTTTGGATTTCTCTGTCCTTGCTACTTGGTCCCCCTCTTCTTTCTTCTCTGCTCCTGGAGTTTGTCTTTCGCCGCACTGTGTCGCCTCATCCCCTCAACCTCCCACCCGCCGGCAGGCTCTTCTGCTACACACAGGCGAACACCGCCCGCCCCCCCATTTGCAGAGAGTTCCAATCAAATATCCGAATTTGGGCTGTGCAATTCGTGGTGGGAACACAGGCATCCTGTGGATGCAATTCACTTGGTTCTAACTTGAGAGAGAGAGAGAGAGAAAGAGTGTGTGTGTGTGTGTGTAGGGGAACCAGGGTTTGTTTCATTGGCCTAAGATTATGAACAAACACCCATGGATGCAGCCACCGCACGGACTGCATAAGGGAATATATGTCCACACACTTCTTCATATGTAGGGTGACTATTTAGCTGATCGTCTCAGGCGGGACACCTCTGAGAGAGACTGGGGTGTGACCTGGGCTGTCCCCTTGCCCTTGCGCATGGCAGGCAGTGGTGTGTGGGGGACACGGTCCCGTCTGGGCTCAGCTCTGCCAGTGCTGGATCGGGGCAGGGCCCAGCTGACAGTGTCAGCTCAGGGTCTCAGCGAAGCCACACTTCTCAGCAGCTTGTGGGAAGGAGGGCTGGTGAGATAAGGGAGCAGGGTAGTCACATAACTGTCAGCGTTTCTTGACACGATGCAGAAATATTTCAGATCGCGTCTGCGACACCAGAAATCCAAATGAAAGACCTCAACACTGTCAGCCATGGGACACGTTTCCTGCCTGATGTGGATTTTTTTTAAGCCCTGATGTAGATATGTCAAAAACGACAGGTCCTCAGAATCTCTCCCTTTGCAGCGGACGCACTGCTTCATCGGACGTGGAGGGAGACAATTATTTGCACAGTGAAATCAGCTGGCCATTCGGCGAGTGGGAGTCTGGCAAGCCGACCGGTCCCTCCCTGGTCTGCCGGGCTCCAGCGTGGGGCTCGGATAGTGAGTCTGCCCCCAGTTACTGGGGCAGCCGTGGTTACCACACTGCTGCAGTGTGCTGGGGTCGGGGGCAGGGGGCATGTCGTTTGAAATGCTGGCTGTTCTGAGGGGGAGTGAGAATGCTCTTTGTGATCAATTAACACCTCCCACATTTGTCACCTGTTTGGAATGATGTGAAGAAGCCGAGTTGCTTGCTGTTTACGCTGTTACTTAATGAACCAACTCCCCTAACGCCAAAGGAGGGGGTGTTTATTCATAAAATCCCACATGAGGAGGTATTCATCAATCCTGTTGGAGTCAGTTATCGTGTGTGAGCTGCTGGTGAATTCTCCTTGCTCATTTCGGTTTGCTATGCTGGCATCGTAGTACACCTAATAACATCTGTTTTGGAGGGTGTGATCCTACTGCATATGGAATTGGTACCCATTTTGGACCTTTAATGTGCATAAAAACACAAACAGATGAACTATATCTTGAGTGACATTTGCATGAAAATAAGCTTTCAGAATGCCTTTGCCGATCAGAAGTTTGCCTTCAGGATGACCGGGTTATTTCTGTGAGTTGAACAATCTCTTTAATAGTTATCAGTTGAAAGCAAAACCCACAGGGAGGGAAAGAGAGACTCGAAAGAGGAAGGATGGGCTTTTCTGCCCTGGCAGTTACTTCAGAATCTGTAGCAGAGAAGCAGAGAAGGAGAGCCGTTAGAGCAGCGTGAAATGAAAATGCTCGCTCGCTCCCGATAAACACACAGAGAAATCGGCGGCTGTGTGTTATTTCCAGGGTGAAGTGCCCTGGATTTCTTTATGAATCTTTTAGGAGAAATCGGGCACGAAGGCAACCAGTTTTCAGTTAGTTTTAAAATGTACATTCACAAAAATAAAATAAAATAAAATAAAATGTACATTCTCCACAGAAGAAACGAGAAATGTCTTTATAAAAGATGACATTCTAACCAAATAAATGTGAGGCATTTTTCTCACCTTGGCAAACAAGCTTTAACTGTGTTTCCCTTTGAAAACTAGGAAACCTTTGAAAAGTTTACAGAGGTAACTTTTTTATTTTCCCAAAGCTTTCCTTTTCATTTCATTTACCTATTTCATTAGTGTGTGTGTATGTGTGTGTGTGTGAGAGAGAGAGACAGAAACTTAAGAACTTCAGAACTGAAGCATAAGAAATTGTCCCAAATCTTTGTAACTTCTATTTCCTTGAAAATGCCCCCAGAAAATGTTTTCTTCCCATTTTTTTTTCAAGATGCAGTGTTCTCTCCAGCTTCCCCACAAATCCTGAAATTCCTTTGTTTAAAACAGAACAAAACAAAACAAAACTTGTGGCTTTTCTCAAAATGACAAACCAAACACACGGCAGAACCTGAAATCCCCAGAACACAACCCGGACCATAAAGCTTCTGACTCAACAAGCAGGTTTTATGGAGACCCCAGTAAACCAAAGGATGGCAATAAATAAACAGCCGTCGCGCTCCCCATGCAGCCGTGTCTTCGGAACCTCGGACATCTGAAGGCAAAGGAAGGACCCCGCGTCTTGCGCAGTTTGGGAGATGTGTGGGCAAACTATTCGAGTGGCTGAGCCGCCTGATTCCTTGCAAATAATCTGGATGGAGTGAATGAAGCTGGGAGGTGTAGCTAGTACACCATCCCAAAGCATTTTTCCAAACTGCCACCTCAAACACGTATGTGAATATTTGGAATACATAGAAGGAATAAATACAATCAAGCCACTAGCAAACATGGCAGCTGGAGACATTAAAAGGAAGTTAATCCTGAGGATGTTAAAAGGCGTTCAGCTTTTCAGAGCTGCCTGGTGCCCGGATGTGAACCTAATACTTCCACAGACAACATAGCCTATACCCGCTTGCTGACTCTGGGTGGAGGCTCCACGTGGAGCCGGGACCCCCGGGGGTCTTTTCCCAACTGGCTCTTTGCCACCTCGTGACACCGGACAAGTCACCCGACTTCATCCAGCCCTCAATCCTGTGTCTGAAAATGGAGACAATCCTCTTTTTCTTTTCTGACTCTGGGGATGCTGTGAGCACAAGATAAAAGGGGGAAGGGGAAAGGCTCTCCGCATGTCCTGCAGGGGTGAGTCTGTAGGGCTTCCCAGTGGACCGGGAAAGCCAGTCCCACCCTCTCCCCGGTCCTTCCTGGCAGAGCGACTGCTTCCTTGGAGCCCCAGTGACCCATTCGTTTTCTCTGCTGTCAGCCCCCTTCCAACTGCCTGGAAAGACGTTGGCCTGGGGTGCTGTTTTCCTTCTTGGGTCAGGAAGCAGCTTCCCCCTGGAAGGGTCCTGACATCACTCTGGGTGTTCCAGGAACTCCCTGGCATGTCTGGAGGGGAGTTCCCTGGGCAGGGGAGCGCACTGAGCTAATGGACATTCCCCATTTTACCCGAGGTTCCCTGGCCCCCAGACTCTCCCACAGACCGGGGCACACACTTGCACGCATGCACACCCTTGCCTGCATCTGGCACAGACAGGGAACCATCCCAGGCAGCCACAGCCCCTGAGCAGCAGGAAGACCGGGGCTGGTGAGGCCCAGCCTGGCGCAAGCTCAGCAGCTGTGTGTGTGGACGCATGCAGGAGATAGCAGGGCACTGGGCGGTGCCATCCTGGGAGCCGCTCCCTCACCCCTGGGTCTTTGGAACCTGCCTCCTCGTCTGACCTGCCTCCGTCCCAGCCCAGAACTCAGCCCCTCCTGGCAGCAGGCACACCAGCTTACACGTGAGGCTTCATGTGTCCAGCGGGTCCCTGGACAGCACTTCATTGTACAACTGAGTGTCCAGGCCAACGAGGTCTGGACCCGCCACGCTCCGCCGTGGGGCTTGGCATCACACAATGAACCCAGTCATTTCACAGCGCCCCAGGGCAGGCAGATCAGCCCCCCAAGCCCGTGAGTCTTCAATTTAGTTGGCAGCTCAGCTCCTAACCACCCTTTCAAACACTCTCCATGTCTGGGGTAGGGCTTGGAGGGGCCCAGCAGGGAACTCTGAATTCAGGGGCCACCTCCCCTTCTTTTCAGCTGTCCCATGGCCCAGACTTGGGCTTCAGAAGCCCCGTTGGCAAAATGCCATGTCAGATTCTATCTCCCAGTTAAACTGCGCCATCCTGGCACTTGTTACAGTGTGATCTGCTAGCTGTGGGATTATCTAATCTATGAGGGTCTCCCCAGCAGATACTGGGCTCCCTGGGGGAGGGGCTGGCCCACTGGGTCCCCTGCCAGCACCAGGCCCAGCACAGAGCACGTCTGGAAAGGATTCAGGCTGAGTGCGAGGCATCTGGGCGTGTTGCTTGTGGGGTACCCGTGTGTGTCTGAGTGGGAGAAACTGAGAGTTAAAGAAAGGAGAAAATCCACAAACACCAATGGTTGTTTCTATTATTATTATTACTGGATGAGGCTCCCGCTTCTAGATTTGTAAACCAAGTTCCAGCCGGTGATGTGACAAGAGTGTGTGGAAGGCCCATGGCTGACATTCTCTACCCCGGGAAGCCCCTCGCCCATGTCTCATTATTCAAACCCCAGCCCATCCCTTTTCAAACACTATGCCTTCATATGCGGGATTTGCCTAGCTTCCTTGGTCCCAGAGAAGCTCCACGTTCCTGGGAGGCGGGCACCAGCATCTGTCTAATCTCTTGGGGCGCCTGGCAAGACGGATGGCGCCAGGGGACCCAGCTGGCTTCTGACGCCTCTGCCCTGCAAGCCAGGCCAGCAGGCAATGCCTGGCGTTTCATGGGGCTTGGGACTCTCATCCTTCTTGATGAGACCATAAACGTGTCATTGCCCCACAGGGGTCCGCTCTGCCTGGTGTGAGCCCTGGATGGTCAGTGCTGAATAACCAAAGGGCGGGGCTAATCACCCTCTGACTTCTTTTTATAGACGCCCTGATTCCATAGCCTGGCGGGCGGCTTTCTGTCAAGCCTCTGGCACCGGCCTTGCCAGCTATGGGTCTCCTCACGTCTGAGCACAGGCAGGCTGGGAGGCTGGGTCTCTCCATCACCCGAGGCTCCAGGCAGCCTGGCGGGGAGAGTATAGGAGGAGCCAGTGTCAGGAGCTCAGGGACAGTCATCTTGTCCCGGCAACAGCCCCAGATTTATGGACGGCCCCCTTCCTGAGCAGGGCTGGCTGCTTGAGAGGGCTCAGAGGCACCCTCTGCTGAGAGATCTGCAGCCCAGCCACAAAACAGATCACTCCTCTGGAGGCTCCTGGAAGACTGGAAGCCCACGCAGGAGATCATCAAGGTGTTTATTTGTTCAAGTACAAATGCCCCAGGCATCTGGCCATGGGGCCACCTTAATGTGAACCCTTTGGTGCGGACAGCTTGTTATATCCTGCATGAAGCAGGAGGAGTGGAGGTCCCAAGGGGCAGAACGGGAGGCAGTCAGCACAGCCAGGAGGGCGGGACTCCTGATGGCTCTCCCATCACCTGACCATTAGGCAGTATTAGTTGGGCACTTGCTATGTGCCAAGGAGTGTCCCAAACACTGGGGCCAATGGGACAAGCTTACAGCCTAATTAGCAGAGACGGGGGAGACCATCCCAGACAGAGGAACTGGCTAGTAATTGGGGAGCAGACAGGAGCCTGAGTGGCGGGAGCTCAGGGAGAAGCAGGAGATGGGCCAGCAGGGCAGGCAGAGGTGGACTGATGTGGGGTGAGGGCTTGTGGCTCAGGGGGTTGACCTGAATCTTCTGGGTTCACCCCACTGCTGGGTAGAGGCCGGGCTGAGGGGCTTGCCTGGCAGCCAAACTGTGCCATGGGTTAGGGTGGTGGATTACAGCCCAACGGACTTGGAGACTCACAAACCACCCATGTAGCATCTTGCATCATGGTTAATTTCTTCCAGAAATCCAGAGAATTCTATCATATCTGTGTTTTCCTTAACACAAAACTAGAACATCTTCCTTCCCAAACAATACAGTTTTGCATTTTTATGAATATGGTATAAGCATTGTCTCACTGTAAAATTCTTTCAAAGCTTAAAAAAAGAAAAAACAGTCCTGGAAAAATATCTAGTGTTATGACAGATGCAAGCTGCTTCAGGCTGGAGAACACAGGTGGGTGGCGCCCGGCTTGGGACCTCGAGTGGTCCCAGGACATGGCAGATCCCAGACCCCATCACCTCCCTCAGGGCACCACAGAGACCCCTGCCTCCTGGGCTGCCAAGCTCACACCTCACTACGGGGGTTCCCACAGCACCCTGACTTCAAGACATTTCCAAGAGCAAGGCTCAGCAGCGTTGACTATGTGCTGACATGTGTCCAACACCAGTCTTGATGCTGCAGACACTGAGTCAAATCCCCCTTCTCCATGGAGCCCAGGTTCAAGGACCAGCAGCTTCTACAACTCTCTAATAGCTTCTTGCCCTTTGGCTTGGTTCATACCTTTGGGAAACCTGACATTTTTTCACTTTTCATCCTGATAGTCTGACTACCTCTGGAAAGGCTAACAAAGACTCTGATAAAGATGACATTTTGGTGGGTGAGGTAAAAGTTTTGGCACTAATGTGGATGGTTGCACATTCTAATGAATATATTTCATTAGAAGGGGTGAAAATCCAAAACTTTATATTGTATGTGAAGTGTAAGTGTTAGAAGCTCAGTTGCATCTAACTCTGCAACCCCACAGATTGTAGCCTGTCAGGCTCCTCTGTTCCATAGAATTCTCCAGGCAAGAGTATTGGAGTGGGTTGCCATTCCCTTCTCCAGGGGATCTTCCTAACCCAGGGACTGAACCCAGGTCTCCCACATTGCAGGAAGATTCCTTACCATCTGAGCCACTAGGGAAGCCCCTATTCCACAATTTAAAGAAAAAGTATATAACATATCAAAACCCATTGAATTGTATACTTTAAAAGGGTAGATGATATGGTATCTGAATTTATACCTCAGTAAAGCTGTTTAACACTAAGTAAACTTTTTAAAAAGACACCTTTGAAAAAATAAAAGATAAAATCATCAGTCGTCATGGATTGATTTCAAGACCGAATGCCCTTAACTACTAATTTTGGTTTCCTATTAACCAAGCCTTTGCTCCATAGAAAAATCATAGATACACCAGAGAATGGGCTGGGCTCAGAGTCGGGCCAGAGGAACTGCTGGCAAATGATTCATAGTCAATTTAAGCACAATGGACGCAAAAGAAGGTTGGACGGGTTCTAGAAGTCAGTGGGTCTCAGAAGTAACCCAATAGCCCTCTGACTCTGCCACACTGCTCTCTTTTCTCTCTGTATATATTATTTTTATAATCCTAGAGTTTACCAGTGCCACCTGGACGGACGATTAAACTGCTCAAAGCAACTGAACCTGGACTCCAGCAAAGGAGAACTGAACAAAAAATCAGGATGTGTGGTGGGTGGGATCGGCTTGGACACTGTGGAAGGAAGCGGGGCCGGGAGGGTCAGTTCCCCAGAAGGAGCCCTGTGGTCTCCATTTGGTTTCAATTACCTTTAGGAACAGTTTTTCTTCTTTCAGCCTGCGCGAACGTGGAATTGCCCTGGCGACTGGCATTTCATGTAATTGGCGCTGATGGTCACCAAACCCACAGGGCTGGGCTCCGCACCCCGAGTGCTGCTGATTGAGGTGAAATTGAACAGCTTGGATGTGACCGCAGACCTAGCTGAAATGTGAGTGCCCCAGATCAGGCTGGACCTGGCTGTAGTGGAATAGAGGCTCCCCTGTGCTCCAGATGGGGACGAGATCCAAACCCAGGGCTTGGGGATGGAGGGGGAGGTGGCCGGAAGGATACTGCAGTTACTGAAAGAAACTTCTTAGTGAGCAGAGTCGAGCCTGGCATTGCCCCCTGCAAGCAGCTACCAGGGCTCCAGGCCCAGGCCATGGGTAAAGAGAAAGGAGGCCTGATGCAGGTCAGGGAGGCTTCCTGGAGGAGGTGGCACTGGGGGCAGACTCTTGAAGATGGAGGCACCTTCTACGACTAGTGGGGAAGGATTCCAGCCAGAGAAAACAGGTGCGCGAAGGAGACAGGAACCTCTTGGGAATTGCTGGTTCCCCAGTGTGGTGCCTGCACGAGCAGGCAGGGAAGCTGGTGGGAGCCCCGGGGGCCGGGCTGGAGACGGAACCCTGTTCTGTGCCAGGCAGTGGAGCCTTGGAAGGAATCTATCAGGCAGGTGGCACGATCAGATATGCATGTTAGAAACTTCTGGAAGGTGGGTTGGAAGGGAGCAAGGCTGGGGGAGGGGGACCAGTTTGGAAGCCGTGATTCTAGACCAGGCAAGAGACAGCGCAGGTGTGAGGCAGACAGTGTGGTGGTGGCAGACGGCAGCGCAGAGACGCGTTGTGGACTTGGTACGAATTTAGGAAGATTCATGATGTGCCTTCTGTGGCCCCTCCAGACCACCTGTCCATTCTGAAAACCTTAGCCCTGCTCATATAAAAATCCCTTATTAAACTGATCCTCTTCGAACTCTTCTAACTCGAGGGGTCCATCCGTCCGTTTCCTATTGGGACCCCAGCTGAGACACACACATCCCTCACTTCTCAGGAGTCTGGGGACACGTCGCAGGCATTTGCTATGTCTGTAGATGTGTGCGCCAGGCACCATGCAGACCACAGCGCAGCTGGGTCCTCTGTCTTCACGGCCCAGGGCAGACCCTGGGGGCCGTGGTAGGTATGCAGATCCCAGGGCCCCGACCCAGCCTCAGTGGATCAGAACCTCCAGGGAGGCCCCCGGAGTCTGAATTTTAACAAGGTTCTCAGTGGCCCCTGTGAAGACTGCAGTGTGGCCCCTAACACAGGCCAGGCACCCTGCTCCGAGCTGCAGCTCTCCTGCTCAGGGTCCTCTGCAGTGCCTGCTTTGCGTCCCATCTGGCGAGCTCAGAAAAGGCAGTAAGGACAGGGCTCACTGGACTGGTCAGCAGCTGCACGAGTGGCCAGTCCCCAGGTTAAAGATCTGAAAAATCGCCCTGAATTGTCAAGCAAGGAACTGTTGATAGTTCGTTTGTCTCTGTTTACACTTTTCTGCTGTTTGCAGTGTGTCTCCAATCCCAGAAAATTGTAACAACGATATAATAATTTTAAAAATTAGGAATCTCTTATGCACCTAAGATCCTACAAGGCTCACACTATAACTGACAGCTGCTTGCACACCCTCTCACGCTGACATGTTAATGGTAGCAAGCCCAACTTTATGAATATTGATATACATCATTTAAAGAGAGGCTGGCAGTGATTAGTCATTTTATGTGAAAGTCGAGGATCCTTTCTTTAATAAGCACACTTGCGGCACTGCGGCACGTTCGATGGCTCGTACAGGATTCCTTGTGTTCTGACACACGGGAGGGCTGTGTGTCCCTTCAGGGGACCCACCTGCCTGGGCACCCCTGTTCTGAACCCCCCATAGCCCATCCCTGGGGCTTTCCATCCGTCCACAGCCTATGGGGCCCCCACCATGAGCGTTTAGTCCCACATCTCCTCATTCCTCACCAATCCACACATTTTCCTTCCTCCCTGGTGTTGAGATGTTCTAAAAAAAGACAGAACCAAACAAAGCGGGTCCTTTCTTTAGCGTGCTTATCAACGATGCATTTAATAAACTGCAACAGGTAAATGTCACCACCATCGACCCAGACGCCGCTGCACAGAAAAAAACCCCTCACTTGCTTTCCCTTTGGATTGGATTTCCAAAGGGGCCAAACATTTACAGAAATGACCCAAACTGTACAAATAAACCATAGGTCTGGTGGAGGAGGCAGTTTACATTCCTCGGGGTCAGACGAAGATGGGAGCCGGCCCTTTGAAAACCACTTTGCATCAGGTTCGTGAGCTCTGTGCCCCGTCTGGGATCCCTCAATCCCATCCAAATGCTTCAGGAAAGGCAGTGTGATCCTATAAATCCATAAACCCCAGCCACACTCCAGCCAGGCAGCTCTCGTCCCCCGGGACGTCAGCCCAGCTTGTGTGCACACCACAGGCCGGCATGGGGCCCGTCGTGCCCTGCCTATGCCTTCTGGTTCTGGGCCACCCTCACTCGCCCTGAGCCTCTCCACAGCAGCTGGGCTTCTTGTTTCGTATCCTACAGCCAGCCTCACCCCTGGTTGGTCTCCACCTGTTTTCTAATCACTCCCATTATACAGATGGGGAAACTGAGGTTCTGAAAGGTCCCTGGGATCTGTGTGGGCAGATGTGAGCCTACATACCCTGATTCTCAGAAACGTGCCTGTGCTGGTTACTAGGCTACTGTCTCTCAGCTCTAATCCACCCACCTGCTCTGGTTGGAATGTATGTGAGGTGTGTGTGAGCCAGGGTGGGCCCCAGTCCATCCTTATAAGAAGACAGAAATCTGGACTAAGACACACAGAGAAGGAAGAAGGCCACGTGAGGATGCAGGTAGAGGCTGCAGGGATGTGTCTATAAGACAAGGAAAGCCTGGGGCCCCCAGGAGCTGGAAGAGGCAGGAGGGACCCTGCCCAGAGCCTCTATATGGAGCGCAGTGGCCCTGCTGACACCTTGACTATGGCCTTCAGGCTTCTGAGAGGGGACAGAGCACCTCTCTGTACTCTGTTGAGTGCAGTACTCTGTATCAGTAGAGTACTGTAGAGTACTGTACTCAACAGTACAGTTGAGTACCACTTTGGGCTGCCACTTTGCTACGGCCACCCCTGGACACTCAGACCTGTCCCTCAGTCCTTGCATAGTGAGGCGGAGCTGGACTCTGCCCTCCACACCTCTGCCAGCTTCTCCCTGTGGCTTCCACACGTGGGGGTACTCAAGGGAGCCTGCTGCCAAGCCCAGGAAGGGGTAGGGGTGAAGCCCCCGCCTCCTGACCTGCCAGCATCACGGCAGCAGAACCAGCCTCACCACACCCCCAGAGCTCAGCTTTCTTCCTTGGGGGTCTGGGTCCCAGCTCCACAGGACCCCTCTTTCAAGCTCCCAAATTCCCACCAGCCCCACCTCCTCCTGTTGCCCCCGCAGCCCTATAGGTGCTGGCTGCGTCTATCTGCATTTGGCCGAGTCTACTCGTCCTTCCAAAACCTGGTTTAAAGATTCTTTGTACTCAGTTCTCTCTGCTAGAGTAACCAGCGTTTTCAGAGGCTCCTGAGTTCAGTTTGGGAAAAGATGAAAAAGGTCCGGAGGCGGAGGGTGGTGAAGGTTGCACAACAGCGTGGATGCACTCACCACCACTGAATTGTAACCCACGCGTGGTTACAATGGTGACGTTTACATTACGTGTATTTTCTCTCTCTCTCACACAATGACTGCTGTGGTTCCTTCTTTCCTGGCTGATCCACATCACGTCAGTGGTGATGATGAGGTACACGTTACTAAATATGATGGTGAGCCATGACTTACTGAGCCTTTTTTTTCTTGTTGCTGTTTAGTTGCTAAGTTGTGTCCGACTCTTTGGGACACGATGAACTGTAGCCTTCCAGGCTCCTCTGTCCAGGGGATTCTCCAGGCAAGCATACTGGAGCGGATTGTCATTTCCTCCTCCAGGGGATCTTCCCGACCCAGGGATCCGACCTGTGTCTCTTACGCCTCCTGCATTGGCAGCCGGGTTCCTTACCACTAGCACCACTAGGGAAGCCCCTGTTGAGCTTTTACCCTGTGCTAACCTGTACTAAGTACTTGAGCTTCCTAGTATTTTACAAAGTATTCATTGTCTCCATGTTAGAACAGAGACCAAGTTCACAGAGATTACACTGCTTGTCAGCAGAGACGGCAGACGCCGGAGGTGAGACTTGGTAAACGGATCCTCCCGACATCACAAGAGCCCTCCTTCTCTTTGGTAGTTTTCCTTGTTCTGAAGTCTACCTTACCTGGTATTAGTGTTACTATAGCTGCTCCTTCTTCGTAAATTAACATTTGCATAATACATCTTTTCCATCTTTTCATTTCTAACCTACCTACATCGATACATTTGGAGTGAGTTTCTTATAGACAGTACATAGTTCTGTGGTATTTTTTTTTAATCTACCCATCTCTGTTTTCATTGTATTTAGATTGTCTATATTTAAAGTAATTATGCATCCACTACAGCTTAAGTCTGCCATTTTATTTTTTATTTTTTGTTTGTTGTTTGTTGAGTCAATTTCTCATTCCTCTGTTTCTCTTTTCTTGCCCAAGTCTCGTACATTTTTCTGATTCCTTTTTGATTTATGTTGATTTATTTTTGATTATTTATTTATGTTTGATTTATTTTTGATTATTTATTTGTTTGATTTATTTTTGATTATTTATTTATGTTGATTTATTTTTTGATTTATTTGATTTATGTTGATTTATTATTTATTTTTGATTATTTGATTATTTTGATTATTTGATTATTTATTTGATTTATGTTGATTTATTATTTGATTTATTATTTGATTATTTATTTATTTTTATTTTATTTTATTATTTTTTATTATTTTTATTTATTTATTATTTGATTATTTGATTTATGTTGATTTATTATTTGATTTATTTTTGATTATTTATTTATGTTGATTTATTTTTTATGTTGATTTATTATTTGATTTATTTTTGATTATTTATTTATTTTTATTTTATTTTATTATTTTTTATTATTTTTATTTATTTATTATTTGATTATTTGATTTATGTTGATTTATTATTTGATTTATTTTTGATTATTTATTTATGTTGATTTATTTTTTATGTTGATTTATTATTTGATTTATTTTTGATTATTTTGATTATTTGATTATTTGATTTATGTTGATTTATTTTTGATTATTTATTTATTTATTTTTGATTTATGTTATTTTTGATTATTTATTTATGTTTGATTTATTCTGTAATGTTTTTGGGTATATGGCTATTACAGCTCCCTTGGGTCTATCCTAAAAATGACAACCTATGGATATAACTCATCAGAGTCCACTGATATCAGAGTTTTACCACTTTGCATGGAGTATAGAATACTTACTTCCATTTAAGTCCTTGCACCCTCCCAACTTTAAAAATGTAACTGTCTTGGACTTCCCTGGTGGTCCAATGGCTAAGACTTGGGTTTGATCCCTGGTCAGGGAGCTATATCCCATAAGCCACAAGTAAGAGTTCACTGGCTACAACTAAAGATCCTGCATGCTGAAACAAAGACCTTGGATCTAGCATGCTGCAACTAAGACCCGGAAGAGCCAGTATAAACAAATACATATTTAAATAATAATAATAAATAAAATAAAATATAAATGTCTTAGGTATTTCCTCTGTACACAGGGCACCGCCTCAGATGGTGCCATGATTTTTGCTTCAACTCTCCCCCTTTCTGGGTCTTCACGTGTTTTGCTGTTTAGTTGCTCAGTCGTGTCCTACTCTTTGCGACCCCATGGACTGCAGCATGCCAGGCTTCCCTGTCCTTCACCATCTCCCAGAGTTTGCTGAGATTCATGTCCGCTGAGTCAGTGATGCCATCCAACCATCTCATCCTCTGCCACCTCCTTCTCTTGTTGCCACCAATCTTTCCTGGCATCAGGGCCTTTTCCAGTGAGCCTGCTCTTTGCTTGGTGTGATGTTCGGGTTTTTAAGCTATAGGAGGGAGGCCCAGGAGGATGTCACTCTCCATCTTGGCAGGAATCAGATGTCTCCCCAGAGGGAGAATTTGAACCCAAGTCCCCACCTCCTCAGCCCCTGCTTTTTGCCTCATTTGTCCCCAAGCTGCCTCCAGGATCCGGGCTGGAGGGACATTTCTCTTTCAGTGTCACAGTCTCAGCTCCAGTTGGGACTCACGGCTAAAGTCACGCTAGCCTCCAGGTGCCCCCAGCCTCACAGGGTCACCAGGCGTGGTTGGACGTTGCTCTTCTGGGGTGCGCCCTCCACACCTGTTCTCAGCTGGAGGTTGACTCAAAGTGTGGGCTCTTACCACTTCCTGTGGGGGTCCCGGGAGTCCTCTGACCCCAGGTTTCCTCACCCGACCCTCCACGTTCCTGCTCCACCATCAGTCCCCTTCCAAAGAGATGCTCAGGATAGAGGCATTTTAATCCCTTGTTGGTCTAGGGCTTCGTGGGTGGCCCAAGGAGAATCCATCTGCTCACGCTAAAGCCTCAATCTCCTGGTCTGATCTCCAGTCTCTGGGGGCCAGGAGGACACAGGACAGATGCAAGGAGCTGAAAGTCAAGGCCAATGCCAGGGTGACCTGGCATTTGATGGTAAGTAATAGAGACAGACCCTCAAGGGATAACACAGCTCTTTCTGCCCAACTTTTTATGCAAAAGCTGTGAGTTCTCTATAGAAGTTGAGTATTAGCTCAATCTATCGATCAATGAATGGAGACAAGCAAAAACAAAGAAGACCTTCCATGTCCCTACCTGTAATCTGGACACGATGCCAGCGTCTAGGTCACGTGTGTGAATTAATGAACACAGTGCCTGGCCAGGGGGTAAGGCTCACACAAAAATAGCAATTATTTTTATGAGTTTTCATTGTTTTTTCAGCCTCTTATTGCACACACTTTCCTTTTGGTCTTCATCAATGCTATCACGGAACAGAATTTTTCAAATAACTGAGAATCCTTACGGACATGCTTTCAGTTCTAAACCCACATTACTTCAAATTCATTTTTTTTTTCCGTGTTAAATTTGGGAAAAGGGGAGGCATTTGGAAAGTCCCCGAGAAGAGACCAGAAACTGGAAGATATAAAAGCTCGAGCCACCATGTGAGGAGGCAGCCGCCCTGTTTACACAGCGGACGTCTCTTCCAGTAACAGCGGCCCCCTAGTCGTCAACAGCAGAGGCCAAAGGAGCTAAAGTTGTAGAAATCTGGAAGCCAAGCCTTGCTTCTCTCCCAGTTAGTGTTTGCAATTGGGCTTAAGAGATTGGTGCAACCAGGGAAATATTCTGATCCAGCTTTAGCTGACCCTGAGGGCAGCTTCGGGCTTTGTCTGACAATGGGCCAGTGTGAGATGGAAGGGCAAAGCCTGGGCTTAATCGAGAAGGTGGGGGTGTTTGAAGGATGAAACTATGGGTCTCCTGATTATACGGTTTCCCTGGGGGACCCCATAGCCCCACAGTGGGGACACCCAGCTCAGCCCTTCAGTGACTACTCACAAAGACATATGTTTGCCTGCTCCTGGTCTCACGACGATCTTCCGTCTGGACCGTCTCTGGGCAATCTCGTGCTACTGGAGTTTGCCGTCAGGGATGGGTTCCACAGGGTTTCCTCCACTGACTGAATGCTTTTTGATCCTGGTGCCACTGTCCTCCTTTCAACCCGTCTCTAGCACCCACTGATGAACCATCCAACATCCTGGTCCCCTGATGACCCCCCAGGGCTGACACCCTGTACCTAGTTAGTGGTGAAGTTCAAGTTGGGTTGCTTGTGTCTAACATGAGAGAAATACAGACTTTTAAGCTTTGGGTGTCTGCTATATAAGTTGAGCCTCCTTCCTAAATTATGCAAGTGAGAGTGTGTGTCTTGTAATAAAGCAATGAAGACCCAGAGAGGGGATACTGTGAGTTGACTGAGACAGGCAGGGCAATAGTCAGCATCACAGAATTGGCCTGGAGTGGAAACAGCCACCACAGCTGCAGGTCCCAAGGGATGGGGGCTGTCTTGCGGGAGACCCACGTGGACATCGACAGCAAGGGCCAGTGGGTCTCCCTCCAACATCGGCATGAGGTGAGCCCTCCCACCCCACGGCTCTTGGAAACTGCCCTGGGAGACCCTGGCCGTTGACAGATTCCCTGATCAGAGGCTCAGACGTGGGGTTAGAGGGAGTCATGAAGAACGAAAGACCTGTTTAGAGACTTTCCCTGGTGGTCCAGTGGTCAAGAATCGGCTTTGCAAAGCAGGGGATGCAGGTTCGACCCCTGGTAGAGGAAATAAGGTCCCATATGCTGCAGAGCAACTAAACCTGCGTGCTACAACAACTGAGACTTGGAGCCACAACTAGAGAGAGTCCGTGCACCAGAAAGAGAGAGCCACCTGACGTAACAAAGGTCCTGCGTGCTGCAACCTAAGCCCTGGCGCAGCCGAATAAATAAATCATAAGCACGTGTTCTTTTTAAAGACCTATTTAGTTTTCACTAAGACGGCAGGAGAGAACACCCCCCACCCTCCCTCCGTACCCATAGCTGCGCCTCCCTGCAGGAGGGTCCCTCGTCCTCGCCCACTCTGGCCTCCTCTTCCACGGCTCCTCCTGGACCCTCAGATCTCAGAGGTGCAAAACTTACCTCCAAGGGACCTGCACGTTACAAATGAAGAACCCGAGGACAGGAGAGTCTGGAGCTGGAAAACTGGTCAGGGCCCCTAGACTCCCCCCAGAGCCATCCCTGCTCCATCACATGCTTCCACAGCTCCACGGGGACCCAGGGACATTTATACACAGGGCCGAACCCCATCAAATGCCCCAGCTGAATTTGGTGGGAAGCAGGGCTTCCTCTGCAACATGGATGAATCACTTTCAGATAACTGCTGGGTGCCTGGAAGAGGGCTTCATCCACTCAAAGACATGATTGTCTTAGACAACTAGAGATGGCCGGGCCGGAGTAGGCAATATGACGATGCTCAGTTAATTCGCTAAGGCATGATGCATTGTATGCACAAGTTATTTCTACACAGACAAAATAGGAACGAGATTCAGCAATTACGTAAGGAATACCAGAATGGGGAATCTCCGTGGACATATGAAGGGAGAAGAAGGCGCAACAACTGCTCTCTTCCTGGATACCAGGAAACTTAGGTTCAAATTACCCAGATGTTTGCATCTCTATGCATGTGTGTATCCTTCCATCATCTATCTATCCATCCGGCCATCCAACCATCATCTCTCTCCATCCATCCATCATCTGTCTCTTTCCATCCATCCAACTATCAGCTCTCTCTCCATCCATCTATATATACCAGAAGGGGTTCCCCCATATCCTGCCTTGCTAAGAAAATCTCAGCTTTGCTTAAATAGTCACTCCTTGGGAGGTGACTGGAGGCCAGTGGGAGTATTCCCCTGCTGTAGGATCATGGGAAAGCGTCGTGGTCAAAACCAGGGAGCTGAGTCCCATGGGCTCAACCCAGTCTGGTGACCCTGGTCAAACAGCCTTCCAAGGACTTCTGGAACCTTCTCCTGGAACCTCAGCTCAACAGAGCTCCTAGGAATGTGTATTCTCTGGTTTATTTTGAGCAATAGTATTTTAATGCCAGAAAATTCCCATGTTTCCTTTAATGACTGGCATTTAAGTTGGCTGGATGAAAAATACGATTTGATTTTCTTTGGTGTCATTTCCTTATAGTAGAACACTGCTACAAGGAACTACAAGAGGTCAGGTTTCCACAGAACTTACTTTTTGAAAGGGGGACTCTATCTAGGGCCCCTCAACTTGAACCCCAAGACCCACAAAAGCTGTGAAGCTACTGCATCACTTATTTGAAAGAGGCTCTGGGGTCTCTTGAATGCTGACTATGGTCAAAGAAACGGCGGCAAACAGTTGGTGCTAACTGTGTGCTGGGGATGGCTCTAAGCGTGCGCGCTAACCAGTGCAGGCCCCACACCGTCCCGTGAGGCGGGTGTGATGCTGGTCTCACCTTACAGATGAGGAAAATGAAGCCCAGAAAGGCTGAGTCACTTGCCCAAGGTCACACAGTGGTAAGTGGCAGAGCTAGGATTCACACGCTGGCTGGGACCGACTTCAGAAGGAAAGGAAGTCTAGGGACTTCCCTGGTTGCCCAATGGTTAAGAATCTGCCTTGCGAAGCAAGGGTTCAATCCCTAGTTGGGGATCTAAGACATACATGTGCTGTGGAGCAACTAAGCCAGAGTGCCACGACTACTGAGCCCGTGAGCCACGGCTACTGAACCTGTGAGCCACCTACGGAGCCTGTGAGCCATGACTAAGGAGTCTGTGCACCGCATCGAAATATCCTGCAAGGCGCAACTAAGACCCAATGCAGCCAAATTAATTAATTAATTCAATAAATATGTAAAAAAATAAGAAATAATTTTTTTTTGAAAAAAAGGAAGGGAAGTCTATCCAGACTTCAAAAACGGTGAAACCCAGGAGAGGCTTTTGAGGGTGTCACCCGCAGAAATGATCCCAAACCCCATTTTGAAGCACCACAAGTGGCTCCTCCCGCCCTGGAGAGGATGATGCCCTCGGCCTTGGCAGCTCCTCCCGGCGTGGGGATCTGATGGCGAACAGGGTTCTGGTACATCCGGGTGCAGAAGTGCTGGGAGAAGATGCCCCCGGTGCCAGTGAGAGCAGCAACGCTGGGCCCCCAGAGCCGGCCTGGTCCCCACATCCACGACAGAAGGTGCCAGAAAGAAGCAGCGTGGGGCGATGGAGGAGGTTGGCACATTGCCAGGAAGCGCAAGAGGCTTGAGCTCCCTGGGACCAACAGATGGGTGGCGGTGGGCTCTAGGGGTGGCCAGGGAACCGTGGGGAGTGTGGGTCCATCCTCATTAAGGTGCAGACACTCCCCGACTGGGAAGAACTGCTGTGGAAAGTTCCAGAATTGGAGTCGGGCTCATTCTTCTGGGGTCGGGGGGTCCCCTACCCTGTGACTAAGGGGCCCTGACTCTACCCTGACCACCCGTGAGCCTCAGGGCTCCTGTTTGACCTTGGTGTCCTCATCTCTGGAATGGGAGTAAAAGAACCCCAGCCCGATGGGGTATCAGGATGATCCCACAAGGTAAGAGTCCAGGCGCACGGCAACAGTGTCCCCAGGGCACGCGGCCCCAGCATTCTCAGCGTTTTCTAGAAGGAAGTTACGGTTTCACATGTACACACAAACACACGATTTCCAGAGGGGAAATTGTTAATATTTCATGAGGTTGTGGTTAAGCCAAGAACTGAATTCGCAGCCAAGGAAATCAAATTTGAAAACCCCAGGGGGAGCTGATGGAGAGGCACTGACAAGCCTCTTCAATACCTTTTCCGAGACTCCTGTGACATCGGGACGCTTGGCTTTAAAGGCTTTTCATCAGGATCTGAGCCTCTGCCCGCAGCAGGGGCACGGCGGGGATGTCACCCCGGCCCTCTGTCGACTGGCCTCATCTGAGTATGTCCAGAAATGCCCAGGAGGGGGACATTTTTCTCAACAGACTCTTTTTTTTTAAACCCCAAAGGATATATTCTGTATAGTGATACAGGATACCGTCAAACACATTGAAGAACACAAGTGTCTCCAGCAGTGTATCTTGCTGTTCAAAACTTTTTTGTGGACCTCCTTCGTGATCCAGTGGTTAGGCATCCACCCGGCAACGCAGGTGGAAGTGGGTTCGATCCCTGGTCCAGGAAGATTCCACATGCTGTGGGGCGACTAAGCCCACCCGCCACAACTGCTGAGCCCCTACACCCTAGAGCCTGTGATCCGCAACGAGAAGCCACCGCGGTGAGAAGCCCATCACAGCAACCAGAGAGTAGCCCCCTCCTACTACAACTAGAAAGCCTGAGTGCAACAACCAAGACCCAGCATAGCCAGTGGCTCAGATGTTAGAGACTCTGCCTGCAGTGCAGGAGACCCGGGTTCCATCCCTGGACCGGGAAGATCCCCTGGAGGAGGACGTGGCAACCCATTCCAGTATTCTGGCTGGGAAAATCCCATGGACAGAGGAGCCTGGTGGGCTACAGTCCATGGGATCACAAAGAGTTGGACATGACTGAGCAACTAACGCTTTCAGTTTTTTTTCAAATTTTTTTAAACCTTTTTGTCGAAAACTATTGATTGACTCTTGATCACCCCTCTTGATAACCCCTCTTGGAAGGAATGGCCTGGGGGAGGGAAGGCGAGTCAAAATGGGAAGGAAGAACTACACAGGTAGGGAGGAATCGCGTTTGAGGGCAGGGGTAGCTGTTTGCTCTCCAGTGAGTTTTGGTTTCTCTCTTCTGCCCTTTGTGTTTTTTTCCCTTTGTTTTTGAACAGCCTCATGGCTAATCAAAATCCACTGGTGAGAGAAACACCTCTTGCTCACTAATGGATTACACCCACTTTACAGGTGAAGAAACTGAGGTCCAGAAAGGGCAAGCCACCTTGGCCGGGATGACACGGCTCATTAGAGGCTACGGCACTTACACTTGTCCATGCATGGCTGGCAAAGCTGGCTCTCTCCCAGACTCAGGGGACAAGACCAAACAGCCAGAATGAAGCCTGCCCTGAAACTGATGCCACACAGCCCTGACCCTACCCATCCCTAACTCCTGAAGACCTCGAAGACGCAGATGAAGTTGTCCCAGTGGGGAAAAAACAAACAAAGCTCAGACATCTACTTGAAATGATCCGGTGCTTAAATCTGGGTTTCATGAAACGGCATGCCTGTCAGACCAGCTGAGAGCAGGGGCTGTGTCTGCTCTCACACCTTCCCAGGGCTGGAGGAGGTAATTGCTGGGTCTCCCGGGGTGTAAGAGTAAACAGGGGGCGTCTTCTTTGCAAACTACTTCACTTAATTACACCAATAAGAACTTGAAAGCAAGCCTTGCCACAGAAAGTCAGTAATGCTGATTTAATCTAAATACAGAAACAAGAAGGTCTCTAGCAGCTCACTCTAATGATTTAACTAAGCCCACCAACATCCCTGTAATGTACTCCATAAGGCTGTGGTGGTAATGAGTTACCTAACGCATTTTAAAATGTAGGAATTCAAGTGTTAACCAGGATATGGCAGATTTTATTATAACTTCACATGGTTCTTACTACCTGTTCCCAGAAAGAGGAAAGCTGGTGCAAGGATTTCTATTTATTATTTTCCTATTTATTATTGTTATTGAGAGGTAAGCAAAAGTTATTGTGTAGGAACTTCCAAGAAAACAGTTTAAAATGGTGGCTCAGTTGAAAGAGCCATCTTTTGTCTTCCTCCTCCCATCACCACCAATTTTCTTCTTGGAATATGGATGCAATGAATGGAGCATCAGCAGCCTTTTTGGATCATGAGATCTCAGAAAAAGAAGCTTGCAAAGCGGATAAAAATGAATTCTGAAGAATTCCAAGTAGCTAAAGACAGGACCCCCATCTTTTGACCTTTTTCTTTTTTAATGATAAAAGCAATAATTCAAAAACCAACTACTGTAGCTTAAATCTTAAGTCTGTTTGCTTCTTACTCTGGTTGCCACTAACCATATGCAAGTCATTTTAAATTCTCCTTTGTCTCAGTTTCCTTGTCTAAAATATGAAGATAATAAAATTATTGACCTCATAGCATTGTTATGAAGGTTAAACACATGTGCCTGTATATAAGTAAGAGCAACATGCCAGCATGTTTAAAAAAATACAGTAGCCCCCAGCAGTGGTGACTTAACAGAGACCATTAAACAGTTCCTGTTTCATAAATGGACTCTGGTGCTTTCTTGATTATCCCTTTTTCCCTGAGCCTGGTTTTCCATCCTTATGGCTGGTTATTGAGCTGGGCAATACAATAAATTCCCTTCCCCCAGGTTGACCACAAGCACAAGATCCCACCCAGCAAAGCCCCCAGCCCTCAGCCACTGCACATGTCCAGGGAGGCCAACACCGGGAGTATGAATCCTGACTCTGCCGGCATCAGGATGGGAGAGCCCACTGTTCACGTTGTCCTCTGACAGTGCCCAGACTCAGAGACTGGCTCAGGAATTTGCAGAGGATTTAGACCGCTTCATCATGGCCCCCAGCCAGGCGGAGCAGGCCCACATCACCCCCCAGATGTGAGACAAACTGCTGCCTCTCACGCAGGGTCTCCCCCATCGGGACCCTCTCCAACCACCAGCTGAAGTTCTTTCTCACGAACCCCTGCCTTCAGCTCTGGGTGACAGTGGGAGCAGGGTCTCACCCTGCTAAGACCCAGACCCTCCAGGCCCAAGGATCTGGTGTTGGGCCATGTCCAGGGAGGATGCTCCCTGAGCCTCGTGGGGGGCGGCCCTGGTTGCGAAAGACACTGTGAGTCTGCAGGTCCTTCACTTTTGTTTACTTCTTGGGAGCGTCTTCCACGCATGGCTGGTCTGGGGAGGCCTTCGTGCCTGGAGGAAGCAGCCAGACTTCTTGGGGACTGTTTTCATTTGGGTTTCTTCCCAAGAGATGCAGAGACAGCATTCAAGTCAAGAAGTCTGTTTAGCTGACAGTCCCAGGAAGCATCAGCGGATGAGTGGGGGAGGGAAAGGGGGGCAGAGGGCAACCCACGAAGGGTAGGTCACGGGGCCACTTGGCACCCATGGGCCACCCATGGACCACCGCTCTGCTGGGAAAACTCTAGCAGCTGGTGTAGACTAGCTGTTACCCCAGCAGAGGGAAAGGAGTATTTACCATATCTATCAAAAACTGTTGGTGCCATATGTGTTTGTGTGATTCCCACAGCAAAATCCAAAGAAGCTCCAGGCGCAGAAATGCAAGGGCATAGCAGACCAGGAAGCTCTTGCCTGTCCCTGTGGGATGCTGGCTCAGGGGAAGTCAGCTGCCACGTAAGATGTCCAACAGCACTGAGACCCCCTGCCAGAGGAGCCCCGTGCTGGGGCTCCAGTCCTCAGCCTGGAAGTACCTGGAAGGCAGCGAGCATGGACTGGTAGGTATTAAAGTGTGCCCTCTTGTAGGTCCAAGCACACATCCGACTACAATCAAAAGACAGATCCCTAGTGAGACCCACCCAGCTGGGCACTTCCTGCATTCCTCACCCACACAGTCATGAGCAAAAGAATATGGCTGTTTTAGCCACTATACTTCCCGTGACTTGTTTCATACCAGGAATAAATAACCAGAAGAGACAAAGAGGCTCAGATGGTAAAGAATCTGCCTGCAATGCAGGAGACCTGGGTTCGATCCCTGGGTCGAGAAGATCGCCTGGAGGAGGAAATGGCAACTCACTCTGGTATTCTTGACTGGAGAATCCCATGGACAGAGGAGCCTGGCAGGCTACGGTCCATGGGGTCGCAAAGAGTCGGACACGACTGAGTGACTTTCACATCACTTCAGGGATAACCAGAATAGAAGGAACATTCCCCTCCCACCATCACTATGCTCCTATGAAAAGGTATTGGGCTTGTGAGGCTATTCCGTTGGCCCAGGATGATGGTAACTAACCGCACCTCTAGGAAAAACTCAGCACTGGATTCTTACTTTTGTCTTCTCTCAAGCGAAGGCTTGCTGCTCTTCCTCCGTGTTTCAGACTTTGACTGCATTTGTTCATGGGAACCTGGGACAGCTCCTTGTAACGCTGAGTGGTCCCAACCTCAGCTGATTCAGGCCAAGGGAAGGGAAATCCTGAAGAGCCTTCTGAGAGGGCGGATTCCTAGTCACGCTGGCCATGAAAGGCCCACTGCTGGTACCCGGGAACCTCACAAAAGCCACCATGCCACCCCCACTTGGGGAGGCCAGCCAGCGGGAATGCAGTTTCTGCGTCCCCGTTAAGCTGCATAATACGGATGCCATCCCCTTGACATCTTTCTTGCACTGGGTTCCTCCCAAGAACAAATGAAGGCACATCAGCTAATTTGTCATCCAGGTGTTGTTTAAAACCTGCCAGTCAGCTCCCGTCTTGTCAGCAGAGTCGATGACGGGTGCTCTCCCCGGGGCCTCCCTTTGAAGAGCTGGCCGCACCGCTTCACAGGATTCCAAGGCTGGGAGGTCTCCGGTGCAGAAACTCTGGGGTACTGCAAGGTTCCCCCAGGGAGGTGGGGCTGGCCCGGGGACCTGGGTGCCCAGAGGGTGCCGGTTTCACTGTTTCATGGAAGTTGCCCAACTAGAACTCAGCCCAGGGGAGCCTGGTGGGGGATGGGAGAGCCAGCAGGAGAAACCTTGGCTCTGCAAGGAGGCTCCGCGTGGACTAGATACACTGAGAGCCAGCGCGGTGGTGTCCTCCAGGTGGAGCCCCGGTCCCCACGTCTGTAAAACCGGCGGGAGGAACAGTACTTCGCAGGATTGCTTGAGATTGTGACAGGATGAAAACACAGGCTTCTGGGCACTGAAGGCGGATTCTAAGCTGCAGCTTTCGTTTTTTGTTTTTTGTTTTGCTGTGAACCTGGTGTCCCTTGATGACAGCTTCTGGCTCCAGGTTCCTTCAACTCAACAACCTCGAAGGAGCCGGGCCCTGACCTTGGGCTCCCTGCTCAGCTGCTTCCAGCCTCAGTTTCCTCACCTGTGACTTGGAGGTCCTCCAGATCTGCTTCCTGACCCGGGCTGACTGGGGTGATGTCAAAGGGGTCAGGACTTGGTACTCTCACACTCAGAAGGCAAGCGCTGAGCTTCTGAGCACTTATCCTCCCTGGAGTTGCGGCGGGTCCCACTCTGGCTCCCTCCCGGCTCCCCTGGTCTCCCGCTTCCTCCTCCGTTCTGCCTGCCCCTCCCCCACTCCCATCCCGGCTCCCCACCCCCACCCCTGCCGAGACTCTTCGGGGCGGGGTGCACTCCTCTCCGAGGGAGGGCAAGGGTCTTTGTGGATGCCGTCTGCACTCTCCTGGCCACCCTCCTCGCCCTTCTCCAAAGAGATCTCTGGTCTCCTCACTCCTTGTTCTCCTCTCCAGCTCCCAGCCTGCTCTTCTCTGTCCCCCGCTCACTCCCCATCTCTGAGCATCCCAGCAGCTCCCAAGCTACCAAGCTGTACCCTCTCCCAGCACCCGCTTCCCCTCTCCGGCATCGGCAGCACCAGCAGTTTGGCCAGAGTCTGGGTCAGGTCGGGCGGCAGGTGCGGGGAAAGTTGGGGCGCCAGGCTCGGTGCGCGCCCGCAGCTCCCTTCTGCTCCGCGGGGCAGGGGAGTGACCTACCGGGCTTCGGAACCTAGCCGTTGCTCGTTCCCTTTGGAATATATGAACGCAATAGGAAGGTGGTCAAATTGAACCTTGATTCCATTTATGATCTGACCGTGTAATATTAAAATTCTAATTAAAAGTAGGGAGGACAAATTCCTAAGAAGAGTTTAAATGACAGATAAGCCCATTGTGTCTGGCACTGCCGGTGGACCAGTTGGAGGGTAGAGATGTGCACTGTTTGAGTTCAGGTTGGAAAGAGAAAAGGCAGCCAGTGGCTTATTGAACGGACCCTCTGAAGCCGAGCTTGCTCACTGGGAAGGTCATTTTGGAATCTCCCACACTTCCCACACTTGGCTCTGGGAACCTCAGCGGGGAGGTGACAGCGTCATGGTATCGCAGTGTTAATAGTGACCTGCAGACCCCAAGCCTTTTGGAGCAGGCTCTGTTATTAGAGCCCTCACTTACAGAATACCCCCAGATTCAGAGCTCAGCTCGGGGTGCCAGAGCCGAGTGGCCAGATTCAAAGTTGCAGAAAACCGGAAACCAGGGCACAGACCCCTCTGCTCAATGCCATCAGCCCTGTCAGGCAGCCCCTGCCTTTCTCAGCTTCATTCCAATGCACTCACGTTCGGAGGGCACCGCAGCCAGCAAGAGCAGCGCGTGTGTGAGAAAGGCCAGTTCTCCACAGAAGGAATAGAAATGCCCCATTTTGTAAAGAAACCGTGGGTGGATGCAGAGCGTCCATTATAAGTTGATGGTGCTTGAAAATGGGGCAACAAACATTCCCTGTTTTTGTAATAAGGAGACAAAAGAGCAATATTGCAAATGTTGTTTTTTTTCCCTAAGTAAAATAAATCAGATGGGCTTCCGGGGGGTGGGAGGGAATTATGTGCAACCAGGGAGACTTTCAGCCTTCCGCTGCCAGGATCTGGCATGGTACCTTCCTCAGGAGGGGTACAGGACAGAAGGAGTTCCTGCAAGAGCCTTTAGAACAGTGCCCGCCTCCCTCGGAGCCAGCGTTAATACTAGTGGGGGCGTTACAACAGTCACGCTTGTAAGTGTGGTGTGTGAACTACTGAAATTCGATTTCTCTGCCTTTGCTTGCAGACTGTACTGGGTCTGCCCCTTCCCTGGGCAGTGCAGTAGCTTTGGCGGGAACTGCCCTTGCTCCCCTGGAACTTGACAACTGCCCCTCCCCCATGCCTGGGTCTTCAAGAATCCAATTTGGAAGGTGGGGGTGGGGGTGGCCTCCGAAGTGTCACTGCTGTCCCCCAGTGAAACGGGCAGAGCCACAAAAGGGCAGATACAAGCCTGGGCTCTCTGCTCTCCTTCCTCCCCTCTCCTGGGCGGCATCCGTGTAGGACTGCAGGAGTTTTAGGATAAAGAGCCATGTTCACGAAAGGGCAAAGATGTATGTCAACTGCGCCAAAACATCTCTGCCTTGAAGCCTCCCCCAAGCCTGCGGAGCCCCCGAAGCACCTCTGTGCATCTCCACCCGCTCCCTCCTGGAAGCTGTGCTGTACAGGGAGGCAGGCGCTCTGACCCTCAGGAGTGAGGCCAGGCGGCCCTGGAGAGAGCTGAGGTTTAAACCAGTTTTCCACTCTCTGGCCATGAAAAATTATATTGCAGAAAAATACTGAAAGGCGAAGAAGATCTTCAAGCAATCAGAGAAAGAAAGAAAGCTGTAAAAACAGCACATGTACAATTCCATCCTGTTTTCCTGAGGACAAGAGAAAATAAATAACTGGTAACAATAGCTGATGTTGCCTGGGTGCCGGCTGGACACCAGGGACTGCTCTGCACTGGGCGGATGTGTGTGCAACTTACAGACCAAAATCCCTAAGTGGGAAAAGTGAGTCTCTCTAGGTGGTGGCATCTTTGTGAGTTTTTAAAATCCCTTTTGTGTTATTGTGTATTTTCCAGATAGCCTACGAAAAATACATGCTACGTTTGTAAACCATTTCTCTACATTCTTCCTTGAAAGTGAAGTCACCCAGTCATGTCCGACTCTCTGTGACCCCATGGACTGTCGCCTACCAGGCTCCTCCATCCATGGAATTCTCCAGGCTAGAGTACTGGAGTGGGTTGCCATTTCCTTCCCCAGGGGATCTTCCTGACCCAGAGATCGAACTCAGGTCTCCTGCACTGCACTCAGCTTTACCGTCTGAGCCACCAGGGAAGCCCACATTCTTCCTTAAGAAAAGTGAAAAGCCATTTTAAGCAGCCTTTTACATGGAGGTGCTGGTAAGAGGCGGGCTTCCTCCCTCCTCCAGACTAGCTGGGGTCCCCTCGGTTCTGTTATCTCCAGGGGACTGGATTGGATTGGTTTCAGGGTTTCCTGGAGTAGCTTAGCAGGCTTCCCCTGCAATGCAGGAGACTTGGGTTTGATCCCTGGGTCAGGAAGGTCCCCTGGAGGAGGGCAGGGCAACCACGCCAGTATTCTTGCCTGGGAAATCCCATGGACAGAGGAGCCTGGCCGGCTACAGTCCATGGGAACTCAAAGACATGACTGAAGTGACTGAGCATGCATGCACTGAGTAGCTTAGCGGAGTCCTTTGCATATACTAGATGATCAGTGAGCGATATTAAACAGCACTTTTCAAAAGCATGTTTCAGTTAGCCTCCCCACACACATCAAAGTCCAACAAAAACTCCTCTGGACCCTCAGAACAGGTGGCTTCCCCTCCCAACTCTGAGAAGATTTTGCCTCTCAGCATAGTGTCTGTTCAGTGAGGATCAGGAAGATGAGGGCAGACAGGCCATGGACACCCTCTGGAAGCAGGTCCTGAGCCAAACACAGTGCAAGCCCCAGCCATGTGATCAGAACCTTCTGGAAGGAGAGCTAGCGTGAGGTGGCCAGGAAGCTCCAGCCAGGCAGCCAGGGTGGGATGGAGCGGGTCTGCAGCCCACCCTTCCTTGTCACAATCCGCTTCCTCCTCTGTCTTAATGGTAGACAAATTCAGCTCGAGAAATGCCCAATCCACCAAATAATTACACTGTTGTTGTTGTTTTACTGAATTGGCCAATCAGTTTAATTAAAGCCGACAGGCTAATAGCCCCTTGCGGCCAGGACTACCGCCAGCCTGCCTAGGTCCTAAGCCTGGATCTCAGCAAAACAGAGCTCCACCTGGGGGAGGGCGAGCCTTGGTTTAAGAATCTTAGCATTTCATTTTTTTTTTTTTAAGGCAAAACTATTTGGTCAACAGCAAAATCAATTTATAAAAGACCCTTCCCATGTATCCTATAAACTCTCCCTTCTGCAGATTCTGAGGGTCTGAGTTTGGGAAACATCTTAATAAAAACCAAAATCACACATTGAGTGCAAAGAGGAGGGTGTTTTGTTACCAAGGTTATGAGCTCACGTGGCGAGGTGTGCATTTCACATGAAATCCATGACTCTTCTCCAAAGACTCTATTCCAGGAGTTCAATACAAGTCTCAGATGGAATCACCACTGTGGCTGGCATGACAAGACCCTATATTGACAGCAATGTGATGCCAGGGAGTTTTAAGTGCGTTGCTAACCTCAGACTTCTTGTGAAGTCTGAGGACAGGCGTTGGAAGTCAGGAGGGGAAAGGACTGAACAAGCAGAATTACGAAGCACCTTCTGTGTGCACCCTCTTGGATGCTCATGGTATTCAAACCTCAGCCTGGTTCATCCCTCTCTCCATCTGCTCCACCCAGAACCCAAGGAACCCAGGCAGATCAACACTATGTAACAGAGAGATTCGGGGTTCTGATGACTGGTATTAATGGTTACACTTTGAGGTCAACCTGCAATGCAGGTTGAGCATCTCCCTGCAATGCAGGACACCTGGGTTCGATTCCTGGGTCGGGAACATCCCCTGGAGAAGGGAAGGGCCACCCACTCCAGTATTCTTGCCTGGAGAATCCCATGAATGGAGGAGCCTGGCGGGCTGCAGTCTATGGGGTCACACAGAGTCGGACACAGCTGAGCAACTAACACTTTTCGAGGTCAAGAGTGTAACAGAAAAGATTTGGCCCCTGGCAGTGAGGTCTGTATTCTGGTTCTACCACCACTGACCTTGGACAAGACACGTCAGCCAGGACTAGAGGGTTCTTGGCAGCTTTTTTTTTTTTTTTTTTGGCAACCCCTTCAATTTTGTGCCCCAGGCCAGGATCTCATTTCCCTCACCCCTGCCCTGTAAATAATCATGGTCACCCCTCTGGACGGCAGTGTTCCCAGAAACTCGGGTGTGAGGGGCCTTGCCAGCAGGCCCTCACACACATCCACAGGCTCACACACTGACCAGGGCCGAGTCTCAGAGATCTCTGCCCTCGGAGCCAAACAGTTTAACTGGGGAGACAGGGACAGGGTGGGAAGGGTGAAACCTCCGGATGGGAAGGCGTCCCAAGGGTGTCTGTGTGAATTACAGGGACAGAGCACTGGAGGGCTCAGCAAGGGGCCGAGGCTGCCTGGGCCTCAGAAACTCCCAAGAGGTGGAGAGAGAAAGCACGGATCTGAGAAAACTCTGACAAAATTATCCACTTAAACAAATCTCCGTGTACTGCCGTTTATGCTGTGAAGGCAAGATGCAGGACTGACTGACAAGGTTCTCAGGAGGATTCTGGAAAACGGACAGCCCTCCTTTCAAGGGGCACTTCTCTTTCCTCTCTGGCCGACACACTCTGAGACACACAGCCACACGTAGGCACCCACCAACCGGCATCTCCGCTGGCTTCACTGCACTCCCAGAACAACCACCACACCACACCGCCTGCTTCAGAACCTGCCTCTGCTTGCTGGGCTGAGTGGCCGGCTGCATACGCCCCTTGCTTAGGTGGGCTTGCTGGCTGTCCTTGGGCAGCTCCTTCTAACCGTGGGTCGTCTCCGCGTGCATCTGCGAAGGTGCAGGATCGGGCGTGTCTGCAGGACTCTGGGGCCTCACTGGTGGTGGTGGGGAACCCTGAACTCCTCCAGAGAGTTCTCCAACCCTTCCTCAATCCTTCCCACCTGAGAGCAAGCCCCCTAAATCCAATCAATTAACGACCCCAGAAAGTCAATCCTTTTGAATGAAGACTAGATGCTAGCGCCTAATCACCCAGCCTGAGAGGGGGCTGGTTAAAGCTGCTCACTGCGGGTCTGCAGGAGGGAACCCCCAGGCAGACAAAAACTATCACGGAGTACTGTATGTGTTGACGTGAAAATATGTCCCTGATGTGTGTTATTAGGTTAAAAAAGAAAAAAAAATCAGGCTCCAAACTGAACTGAAAAAAAAAAAAAAAATTCAGGTTCCAATGTGATTCCACTAGCTCTTAAAAGGGTGTGTTATGGGAGTGTTTATATAGAGAGGTCTCAGGGTTGGGAGACACCAAATGCTGACTTTAGTCACTTAGGGCGAGATACTGGGAGGAGGCATTCTTTTAAACATCTCTTTTGTATTTCTTTTGTAGTGATTAGATTTTCTACACAGAGTATGAGTTGTTTTTCATAATAATAGTAATTTAAAAGCAGCAAAGCTATTTTCATTTAACACGTTTGCTGAATTACAAGATGCCTGATTTTCTAGGTGAATCTGTAGTGACAGAAAGCGGGCTGTGGGTGCCTAGGGCTCGGGGAGGAAGGATGGGGAGAAACTGCTGAACGGGTCTGGGGGTTTCCTTTGGAGGGATGAAATATTTTGGAACTAGACAGAGGTGGTGATTGTATGATATTGTAAATGTACTAAATGCTACTGAGTCACCCACTTTAAAGTGGTGAATTTCTGTTACGTGGATTTTGGTGGTGGGGTGGGAAAAATGCTCTTTTGTAAAATAAACCATGTAATGAAGTTATCTGTTTATCTCCAGGTTGTATATTTAATAATTTCCTTGATGTGGGTAAGGTAATGTAAGTCAGAAGACGGGTTTGTCCTGAGGCAGGGGGCCCTGCTGTTGTCTAAACCACGGGAAGGGGCCGTGAGTGAGTGGACTGAGCTAAGTTATCACCAAGATTCCTTTCAGTTCAAAAAATAGTGTTCTGAAGAATGGAACCTCTCTACCCATGACGTTGGGTCTTTTTTTTTATAGACTGTGCAGGTCTTAACACAAAAGTTCTAGCCTGACATCCACTCATCCATACAAACCAGACCTTCTAGAACCTTCTCTCTCTTCCTCTGTCTCTCCTCCCTCCTTTCCTTATCATATTGATATGATTTATAGGAAATACATAATAAAAAGGAGTAAATCAGCACGTGAAAATATGAAATGGGGAAAAATATCAGTTAAAACTGAAAACTGGGATCCTACGCGTGGACTTGTTGGAACACACGATGAAGGGATGGAACCCTGCGTGGCAGCAGATCGTAAACTCAATCCATGTTCACCCCCAGAGCACATGCCCTTGTCCCCCTCTCCGACCCGGGGAGGCTCAGTGGGGGCTGAAATCCCAGCATGCGACGGATGGCCAGACCCCAGGGGCAGACCCTGCCCACGCTCGCCCAGCCTCCGAGGCGGCCGGCCTCGCCTTCCCCCACGTTCGCCGACCCACAGCACTGCGTGTCCACACCCGCCATCTTCTGATGTCACTGGTGAGGAACACAGACCAGGCTTCGGCCACACTCGGCGGGGCTGACTCATCACCATGTCAGCAAATGCCCCGGGGGTGGGTAGGGAGGGGTCCCAGGCCCGCAGGGGGCAGCTGGACAGTGACAGGGATGGTGGGGGTCAGATGGCCCGTCGGTGGTGGTCCTGATTTCCTGGGAACCCCAGGAACAGCTTACCCCCAGAGAGCCTCCGGAGCACTTTCTCTTTCTTCCCAATTCCCCTCTCCGTCCCCATCTCTCTCCGGCCCTCCCCCCTCCCGCTCCCCCTGAGGAGGTCCAGCTGGAGAGAGACAGCTCCGAGTTCAGTTGGTGCAGACAGGACTAAAGTAAACAGACTGGTCACCGGGCAGGCAGTTAGCAGCCTTTGGACAGATGATCAGCGTTGGGCTGGTGGCGGACCACACACACGAAGCCCCCTCGGACCACACAGGCGTCGGCTGCCCGGTCTGCCTCCCCACACGCACGCACGCAGGCCCGGCCTCTGCTCACTGCAGGCCCTCTGCGCCCCGGGAGGCTGGAGAAGCATCTAGACACCCGTGGGTGGGGGGACGGCCCTCTGACAGGCCTCAGTGTCCCTGCCTGCGAGCCGGGACAATAATAGCCACCAGTGTGCAGGGTGTGTGTGGACGCTGCCGCCCGGGGCCCATCGCTCGGCTCTGGGACCCCTGGGGCCCTCAGAGCCCCTCAGGCCGTGGCCTGCACCCTCCAGAGGCCATACACACTGGCCCAGGGCTGGCCACACCTTTCCTGCCCAGAGACGGCCCAGGAGGCCATCACCAACTGGAGGAGGCCCTGGGTCCCGCCAAGCCGCTCTCCTGGCCTGGGGCCCAAGGTGTGCGGGAGCCAGGGAAAGGTTCGGTGTCTGCCTCCTAACTATTCACCCCCTCCCTTCACCACCACCACCCTCCCCTCAGCCCACCCCCGGATCCCTGGACTCTGCCCTAACGAGGCGTCAGTGCCCTGGAAGGGGCCCACCTCCTGACTCACCTGGCTTATCACATAGAGATGCTGCCCCTGGTGGGGGGACGGTGATGAAGGGGGTGCAGGTTGGTCTCCGTCCTAGTGACACCTCAGGCCCCGCTCCAGGGTGGGGTGTGTGGCCTCGGGCCGCCCTGGCCCCACCTGCACGCAGCGGCGCTGAGCTAGGCCATCTGTCTTCATTACGCAGGTTTATTTGGGGAGGTGAGCAAGGAGGGGGCTATCCTGTTGGAGAGGACGCTTGATCTATCGGCAGGCGTGCTTTGAAGCCCCCCATCCAGGCTGCAGTTCTGCAGAGCATGGCGCATGGTGGTCGCCCCCCTCATATAAGCAGGGGGGTTCGGTCCTGGGGGCAGCCCTCCCTGGGAGAATCAGGTGTGAGCTGAGCCTTTGAACTTCACACTGCTGCCTGCTCCGTCTCCTTCCACCAGCTAGTCCATTATTATTGAGCCCCTACTACGCGGGTCACTGGCCTGGGCTCCAAGGATGCGCTGACTCCAAGGACAGAGGCCTCGACCTGCAGGAGAAGCAGAGAAGAAGCAGATGTACATAAGACTCTCAGAGAATGAGGAGAAGACCCCAGACAACCAGACAGGACGGCGGGGTGGAGACCCAGAGGTCAGAGCAGCTCTGGCCGGGGCTCCAGACTCCACACTTGTTGGGAATGCCATCCAGACACTGTCCACCTGCCTGGCGTACCAGGCCTCAGTCTCCCCACCTGGAAAATGGGCCTACAGTTGCTTTCAGGGTTGCATGAGGTCACTCACTCAGGCCCAGCCCCAGGGAGACCTGTTCCCGCGGGACACACGCCTTGTTTAATCTGCAGGTGGAGAAAAACAGATACCGGAGATACTCTGCCGTCAGTGGCAGGGAGGGGAGCCCAGGTCCCCTTCCTCGAGGTTCCTCCTACCACTTTGCCCTGTTCCGTGGGAAGGTATTTGGTTATTAGTGAATAATTATAAGGGTAAGAAAGGCTTTCCAAAGAGAAGAGACCCTGAAATCACTGTCTTGCTCAAACAGGTCTTGCTGTGCCTTGCAAATGTAAAGAGGGACGAAAGCCACACTGCCATGAGGGCAGAGAAATGACCTGGCTGGAAAGGAAGGGATTCCTGGGAGCTCCTTCAAGAAACAGGAGGCAACTGTTGTTTTCTTTCGGAGGCCTCCACTCACTTGAACTTCTGGACCCCGCCCTATGTGTGGGTGTGATGCGGGCAAGGTACTACTCTCCGGGAACCTCGGTTTGCTGCCCCGTGAAATGGGCCTATAGCCCTGTCCCCAGGAGGGCTGTGAGCAGGCACCTGGCCCACAGTAGGCAAGCAGTAAGCTTGCCTCTCTCCCCTCTTCCTTCTCCTTCCCATGTCTCCCTGTCCATGCCTTTTCCATTTTTTCTTTTTTTAATTCACTAACTTAAAAACTGGAGAAACAACCAGCGAGGACGCAGAAAGCAGCCACTGCAAACGGAGCGTGTGAGCTCGACCCATGTGTCTGGGGAAGCAGGGGAGGACCCAGGTCAGGGCCAGAAGCGGAGCTGGGGCCCTGCCTCCGCCTGTGTTTCCTGGACCTGGGGGTGGGTGCTGCCTGAGCCCCTCCTCAGGGCCAGGCGGGAGTCCCCAGCATGCATGACCTGTCACTGTGTGCAGCGGTCACGCGGCCCCATAGCCACAGAGGGCCACCCACACTTGGTTGTCGTGGTCTCTGCTGCAAGGCTTGAGGTCCCACCAGACAGACAGACAGACGGACGGACAGACAGACAGAGCCAGCAATCCTCCCACGTCACCCCCGCCCCCCAGCCCGGCCACGAGCCCCCCACGGGAACCACACCTGCCTGTCAGGACCCAGGGCAAGCACAACACAGACCCTCCATGGCCCGGAGGCAGTCTGACTCCCGCTGAGAAACACGGAGGTCAAGCCCCAGGGCTCCCCCTCTGCCCTCTCCTCACCAGGGGGAATCTGACAACAGCCTTGTTATTTATGCAGCTTAATGCGATCCAGAGGCGGCTGCCCGCGCAGGCCCAGGGAAAGCGGTTCAGCCCCACAGAAACCGGTTTCACTTGCTGCGTGGTGAGCCTGACATCCGGGAGAGAACCAGGAGGAGGGTTCCTGCGGCGGACGGCCCTCCTATGGACGGTGAGGCCCCCCAGGCCGACACGATTCCCTGGGCACAGTCTCCGTGCAGCCTCCCTCCCGGGCGTGCAGTAAACATTCCCTGATTAATTCCCGCCCTCCCGGGAGAGGCATCTGAGCGGGGCCTCCGTGTTTGCTGGCTTCCAGCACGCCGCAGGCTGGGAGTGTAAGCTCTCACAAACCGGTGGTCTTTCTGGGAGAGAAGCTAAGTTGGGTTTGGGTTTTTTTTGAAGGTAAGTTTTTTTTTTTTCCCTCCCCAAAGGTTTATCCTCTCCAGGGACTCAAGGACTCGTGCAATCCACATGGAATAGTCATTTGACCAGTGACGCTCTTTTGGTTTCTGTTTCCTGTGTTTTATGCTTGATGTCTCTATGGCCACTGTGTCACACCATGCCTGTGTCACACACCCTCCACTGTCTGGGCCTGTGATCTCCCATGGGTCACTTGGTGTCCCCGTCACTGGTAAAGCGGGGATGGAGCTGGGACTTAGCCCCCCTGGGTGTGGGCTAATTAGAGGTGAGAAGCAGACGACCAGCAGAGCCCGACACGGCTTTGTGTTCTGGTGACTCACGTCTTCATCTTCACTCTTGCCCAGAGTTGGAGGCTGTGTAGTGAAGGGATTACACAAGATGATGGAATCGCCAGGCCTGGGTTCAAATCCCAGCTCAGCCCCTCGCCCGCTGTGTGACCGGGGGCAAGTCACCTAACTGCTCTGTGTGCCTTGAAACAGCACGGTGAAAATAACGATAACGCAAAAAGAAAGCCCTACCAAAGTCGCTTTCTGATAAATCCTGTTTTAGGGTATTTTTGTCATAGGTAGATGTTTTTGTCATAGGTAGGTGCTCATCTTGGAAACGCACAAGCTGGGAGGTTGTGCTGCGGGCGACGGGGGGCTAAGCTGTCACTGTGCACTCAGGGCTCCCAGGCCCCGTGGTTGTCAAAGGGCCTCTGTGTGTGTGTGTGTGTGTGTGTGTGTGTGTGTGTGTGTGTGCAGTGTGGACGTTAGGGGCACGTGCGGTGTGGATGCGGAAGCCTGCCATTGTGGGGTCAGATCCAGGCTGCGGGTTTTAGCTCGTGTTTCCACCAGCACCCATCCTGCCCTGCATCCTGGAATGAGGTCCGTCCTGCACCAGCGGCTCCGTCAGTATCCATCAGCCGCGTGATTCTCGGCTGCCAGGGGCCGCGTATTTTACAAGCTTCCCACAGGCGTCTGTTGCTTCCTGCCTGTGCAGAGGCTGGGCTTTCTGCCTTTTGTTCCCTGCACTGTCCTCTGGGAGGGAATGGGCTGGAACGTAGGACGAGCACAACACATAACTGCGAACGAATGAATGGAAAACGAAACGGGCCTTACAGAGAGGACACTTCCCAGGAGGCTTTGTAGGGCATATTTTGGACAGATCATTTCTGTGGGGGGTGTGTGTGTGTGTGTTTAACTCAAAGTAATCTATGACTCTGAGTGTAATTTGCTCAAAGTAATTCTAGAATAGAAACGTGATGCCATGTATCGCTGCGGTGTTTTACTTTTTCTAATGATTTTACATCTATGTTGTCCTTCAATCACCTTTGAAATCCCACATGCTAAGTAGAACAACGGGATTCTGTCTTCCCAGCATCCAGCTTAAGCCCAGAGGACCCTGAAAGTTGTCATCAATTGTCTGGAGTGATCATGACCAGTGTCCACACACTAAGGGGATAACAACAGTTTTCATGGTTTCCTCTCTTTTTCTGGGGGGTGGGCAGGCCTCGCCGTGTGGCATCTGACCAGGGATCAAACCCAGGCCCCCTGCTTTGGGAGCATGGAGTCTTACCCACTGGACCAGAAGGGAAGTTCCTGGGTTCTCTCTTTTGATGTCCCATTCCTATCCTGGTTTCCTGAAATGACCCCAATAAAGCGGGTCTGTCCTCCTTTTCTCCCTCGGGCGGCCTCTGTCTCTCTGTGTCCTGTCCCTCTGCTTGATGGTGCCCTGGTGTCCCCTTCTGTGTCTCTGTCCCCCTGGGTCCCTCCCCTCGAGGGGAGCCAGGAGCCCAGTGCATTGCTCACACCCGCGCAGCCTCCTGCGCCCACGCCTGCCGCCTGTTTCCTGGGAATTTCATGCTGGGCCAAGCAGGGGCCCGGGTCTTCTCTGCTCCTGGCGCTGCTGCCTCTGCTTCCTGTTTACTTCTAAGGGAGGCTGGGGACCGCGGGCTCTGCGGCCAGCCCTGTGGTCCGGAGTGAGCCAGGGCCGCAGGAGGGGTTATCAGCCCATCAGCCAGATAGGCCGGAGGGCTCTGCCATCCATCAACTGTCTTCCGTCCCCGCAAATTCCCTGTCCTGGAATGTCATCTTCCTAGATGGATCAGGCCAGATATGGGAGTCTAGAGAGTTCCTGCAGGGCTCGGCCAGTTATTTCACTTTTATTTTCAGAATTAGGACATAGATACTCTTTTAAAGTGCTAATAAATGCTTCTTATTAAAAATTGCAAAAAAATCATCAAAATATAAATAAAAAAGTAATAGTCACCCAAAACCTCATCACCCAGGATAATGGTAATATTGCATTAAAGGTTTGTCTATGCAAATGATACCCAGAGAGATCCACATGTACTATTTTACAAAAGTGGGGTCACTTCACATGTGCTACAGCCGACCCGCTTTTCTTTTTAGCTCGACAGCACGGCATGGGTGCACTTTCATGTCAGGAAATACAGATCCACACCAGATACAGATACACAGTTCAGACACACAGAACAGACGCACAGTTCTACCGTGTCCCACAGGCCCCAGTGCTGCTGTTCAGACTTTTCCCAAGTTTTGTTGATGTACATTATAAACCACACTGCAGTGGACATTTGGTGCCCTGAGTATTTGCCTAAGTATTTCCTCGGGTCAACTCCTAGAGGTAGGGTAACGAACACAAGGCTTTCACGCTGGGAATATGAATGTGCCTGAGCAAGCCACCCACAAACAAGGAATCATCAGTTTTCCTTCCACAAACCCGGGCCCCAGCTACTCCTGGGTCCCTGTTCCCAGCCCTGCCGCACACAGGGCACCACCTGTTTGTTCCCTCTGCTGATGCTGCAGGTACAAAGGAGCAGCTCACGGTTGCTTGCTTTTTCCTGTCATTACGTGCCTGTGAACTGGTGCAGCGACTTAGTCCTACATCTTCATATTGTGAAGATCTCTGGGCTTCCCTGGTGGCTCAGACGGTAAAGAATCTGTCTGCAATGCAGGAGACCCGGGTTTGATCCTTGGGTTGGGAAGATCCCCTGGAGAAGGGAATGGCTATGCACTCCATCCAGTATTCTTGCCTGGAGAATCCCATGGACAGGGGAGACTGGCAGGCTACAGTCTAAGGGGTTGCAAAGAGTCAGACACAACTGAGCAACTATCACTTTAGTGGCCAATGGGTCCTCTCCACCCCTCCACCACCCACACACACCCCTCCACTTGGCCATTGAATATCTGAATCAGCTCAACTGTTTCTCTTAAAAGAAACAGTTGCTTGAATACTCAGTTGCTCCTGTTGCTTGAATACTCCCATAGCTGGAGAGCTCACCACTGTGCGAGAGGGGCCACTGCATTCCCAGCCCTGCTCTGCTAACCTTTAAAAGACAGTATGTATGGAATGGCCGTGCCGCGCCAGGAGCTGTGCTCAGCCCTGCAACGAACAGCATCTCAAGCCTCCAAGAAGGCTGGAAGCACGGCCCACTATCTCCCCAGTTGTTCCAGTCGAGGTCACGGAGATACGGAGGAGAAGGGACTTGCTGAGGGTCACAGGGCGACGCAGCAGCAGGGCCAGTAGCTGAGCTGTGTTGTTTCTCAAACACATGGAAACTGCACCACTTAAAGGTTCATGAAGGAAACTTCAACTCGGCTAGAAATCAAACTTAGAAAATGCCGGCCCAAACTGTAGATCTGTAAAGATTTCTTCCCCTACAGACGCTGTCTTCAGCTGCCCAAGGAAACTACAGCTGCCGGCAGACACCAGTTGCATTTGGGCTTTGTGTGGGGAGCCCTGCTGGCCGCCCAGGCCACAGAGAAGCAGGAGGGCGGCCCGGCCTCAAAGATGCCCTGTGACTCACATGTCACATAAGGAAAAAAAGTCTGAAGTATGACTTCACTGATGCAGACCCCCAAATTATTCCAAAGCACTCACCTCTATTTTTTTCTTCCCCCACTGAGAGTTGTTTTTAGAGATTTTTCTACCTGTAGAAATGCTCTTAAGCAAAACATCCGCACAAGATGCAATGACCTCATTTGTCCACTCTCGGGCCCCACCTTCCTGACTACCTGACACCTGTTCCCCAGCTACCTAGGCCTCATATTATTCTTCAAAACCTCATCCTTTGTAGCATCAGTCAGTCACACGTTAGTATGAATTAGCCCAACAAACTAAGTAGGCACGCCTTACCAGGAGTACTTATGCTCAGGGTGCATGCTCATCCCTGAGCTGGATGTCTGTGAACTGGACAGCGGGGAAGTCACATTTAGTTGCAGAGGACACTGCTCAGCTTCACTGAAATTAATCCTTCAATTTCATCTGGGCAGCTTTCTGCTTGCTTGGGCACCTGTCTGTCTTCAGGACATATAAACATAGGCTCAACAGTGGCCTGCTTCTAATCAGAGGAAGTTTAGGCCATCAAAATAAAATCTTTCATCTTGTTTCAAACCAAAGCAAACAACACTCCACAGCAACAATGAAAAAAAGTAAAAAGTAAATTAAACAGCAGCACACACCGTGATCCCTTTCAACGTAAAGATGCCACTCTGAGTCTAAATCTTTCCGTGTAAAACCACTAGCTGGGAACCACCACAGCTTGCAAACTAAATTTAAAAGCTTGCATCCCAAGACCCTTGAGCAAAGGTTACTCGAGGTCTATTCCGGGTTCAGGCAGGGGGAGAAAAAAAAAAAAGAAGCTTTATTTGGCAAGGAAGTGCCTTGAGAGAGGCGCTCGCTTAGCAGGGGCACGGAGGAAAGCTGTGACTCAGTGCGTTTTTCTTCTGGCATTTACAGCCCTGAAAAATGACTGCAGCTTCCTCCGGCCACTGGAGCCAGAGTCTGAAGAGGTGACCTTTACGGAGAGTCTGTTTACTCCATCCTCAGCACAGGACCCTTGCGTGAGCTCTGGGAGGCTGCGCCGCGCCTTGGCGCTGACCCCAGGGGCTGCATCCAGACCGCCGGCTTGGGAAAAACTGTGGGCGAGAGCGAGCAGGGCTGGCGAGGGGCTGCTCTGCGGGTGGGGGTGGGGGTCAGGCTCAGCCCCTTCCCACTGGGCGCTGGGGGCTCGCCTCTGGCCGGGAAACTCCAACACAAAGCGGGTCTGCAGCGACCACCCTCTCACACTCGCCGGCGTCAACCTCTGGCTTTTTAGACAAAACTGGAAGCGATCAGCCTGGATGGGGATCCACACCACAAACTGGATTGGAGTCGTGATCCCCTGGACCACAGAGGGGGGACTGGCAAGAAGGTTAACCTGGATGGCCCTCAGAACCCCCCAAAACAGAATTGCCCATGAGTTTTATAGCAGACGGGGAGACAAGAATCTGATTCCTCCACTGAGCCGCTTAAATGTGAAAATAAAGAAGCATATGTAACAGGATCTGCCGGTTTTCAAAAGTATAATTAAAACGTGCGACTTGGATCTATGTTTTTTAAGGATCGTTTTGAAACCTTCCTACTGACAACAGGATCGCTGCTGCTGACTTTCTCTTTGTACTTTGATTCAACTATCTTTCCTTTTAAAGAGACGTGTTCTGTTATAATCCGTTGGTTTCTGTTATAAATATAAAGCTCTTTCTTGTGAGAAAACCTTGAGGAGTTTAAAATGGAAAATTAAAGTGATGTGACATTTCACCATGCAGCAGTAACCACTATTAACATGGTGATAAATTTCTTTTTGATCTGTTTTTTTCAAGTGAGTGTGCATGTGTGTGTTTGTGTGTTATACGATGCATCCTTTACAAAGCCCGTGTTAGGAGTTTTATATTGTGCTTTTTTCACTTGTCAATACCTCATAAGCACTTAGCCAGGTCATTAGAGGTTGTTTATAAACATCATTTTAATGGTTGCCTAATATGCCATGTTATGGATGTGCCATAATTTATTTTATGATTGATTTCTTTGTGGAAAAAAAATTTTTTAAAGTGTGCGAACTTCCTTTACCGGTGGAAAAAAATAGAATAGCTGCTCTGGAATGGTTATTTGTGATTTCCTGAAATTAGGTCAAAAATATTAGACATTTTTTGTTAACCCAAGTGCCTACTTCCTGGTGGATTCCAAATATTGACCCAATAGTGACCAGAGGAAGAGGAGTGGCCAGACCATTTCCTTGCGAGACGTGAGGCAGGGTCCTGAGCTGAGGCAGGGCTCAGCTTGCTGTGGGGTGGAGGTGAGGGGTGCCCCGTCAGGGGGGCTGAGGGGGCCATCTTCAGGGTCTGTGAGTCTCAAGTTGCACTGAGAACAAGAGGATAAAAAGCGCAGAGCTTGTGTCAGAGGAGGTGCTCCCAAGAGTCCAGGCAAATTTCACAGGGTCCCAACTCTTGACCCTTTACTGAACCCCTAAGGGATTCTTGGGTGCAGGGTTAATTCATAGGGTCCTCAGTGATTAAACTTCAAAATTATCCCTGAATCTCTTCCACCCATAATTCTGGGAAAATCATAAAACTTTTTTTTTTTGAGCACTCACTGTTGACATTCAAGAGGGGAAACATTTGTTTTTGCTGAAGCTGAAAAACTATAAAATCTCTGTGAAACGTACTACATTGGGTGCATTACAGAGGAAAGAGTGACCCCCCAAAGTGAAACTTTTAGATGATTTTATGAGTAGTAAAAATCCGCAATGTCTATTTAGCAAACTTAGAAGAGTTACAAAATGAGCATTGTTTTGCTCCCTGGAGAACTAAAATAGTCACACTTATTTCTCCTACAGGGAATACATATCATGAGCTATGTGATGGAATTAGGAATGACTTGGTGCCCAACTCAGAGATTCACATGCAGTCTTTGGCTAGTAATTTGGTTCCTTTATGGTGTAAGGACCCACTGCAACATCAGGCTCCATGTGTGCCCTTGGAAAATTCATCAAACTCCTGAAGGCCTCAGTTTTCTCACCTGTAAAATGGGGTGCCTGCCTCGTCAGAAAGGAAGTAAAGCACAGACACTCCTTGGCACAGGCTGGCACATGGGCACACTCAGTACTTTTACTTCTGATAGAGTGTTTTGTTAGTTCTTATGGAAAATCCTGAGATGCAGATAGAACGTTAGGATAAAGATTGGTGGCCAGAGGCTTCAAGAAGAATGGATGCGATGAAAATGGCTTGACTTTGATGACTAAAAGTCTGGGAATCGTTTATGTTACAATTTCATATTCTAAATTCAATC
This sequence comes from Bos grunniens, assembly GCF_055505025.1. Lineage (NCBI taxonomy): Eukaryota > Metazoa > Chordata > Mammalia > Artiodactyla > Bovidae > Bos > Bos grunniens. The sequence continues at coordinate 12,280,928 of NC_141182.1, forward strand.
AATTGTTCAGCAAGGGGGGGAAAACCACTACATACCCACAGATCTGAGACAGCCAGCACACTGTGGGGATTTAAATGATCTGAGGGACTCCTCTGGTGGTCCAGTGGCTAGGACTCCACACTCTCCCAAAGCAGGAGGCCTGGGTTCAATCCCTGGTCAGGGAGCTAGATCTCACATGCTGCAACCCAGAGTCCACATGCCACAGCTAAAGATCCCACGTCCTGTGATGAAGATTGAAAGTCCCGAGTGCTGCCACTGAGACCAGTGTGGGCAAAATGAATAAAGAAAAAGAAATATTAAAAAAGTGAAATACACAATCTGGAAGGAAGCTTCTCAGGTAAGTTCTGCTTTATAGTTTCACCAGCAATGCACAAGGGTTCTGAATTTTGAGATTGCATTTGACCAAACACTCGGCATAATACAATATGTGTGTGTGTGTGTGTGTGTGTGTTAGCCACTCAGTCGTGTCCGACTCTTTGCCACCCCATGAACTGTAGCCCACCAGGCTCCATGGGATTCTCCAGGCAAGAATACTGGTGTGGGTTGCCATGCCCTCCTCCAGGGGATCTTCCTGATGCAGGAATTAAACCCCAATCTCCTGAATTGGCACATGGATTCTTTACTGTCTGAGCCACCAGGGAAGCCCATAATACAATATACTTATTGATTCATTAATAATGATAATACATCTCACACTGACATGGTGATTATAAGTGTTATGGAGTTGTTCAGGTCTCACATAGAGCTCATTTAACCCTCACGACAACCCTGACACGTAACTATGGTCACCCCGACTCTGCAGAGGAACAGACGGATACAGGAGGGGCTCTCTGCCCATCTCAGACAACCAGGTTCCTGAGCAGAGGCCCAGCCCCAGCAGCTCAGCCTCAGAGTCCATCCTCTACACTGGGCTGTGGTATATCACAGTCTTCCATGTAGAGTCACACATTTTCTCATCCTAAAAATAATCTGGGGACTTCCCTGTGGTCCAGTGGCTAAGACTCTATGCTCCCAATGCCAGGGGCCTGGGTTCCATCCCTGGCCAGGGAGCTGGACCCCACATGCTGCAATTAAAGATCCTGCATGCCGCAACTAAGACCCAGCACGGCCATATAAAGAATTTTTTTTTAATCTATAAGCTAAAAAAATTGAATTTAAAATTAAAATTAAATTAAATTTTAAAAAATTCAATTTTATAAAATTGAAAAGAGGCAGCTCCTCCCCTGAAACGAACAAACCAGAAGGTTCTCTGGAGAAGAACAAAATGGCAACCCGCTCCAGTATTCTTGCCTGGAGAATCCCGTGGACAGAGGAGCCTGGAGGGCTACAAGTCCATAGTGTTGCAAAGAGTTGGATTCGACTGAAGCGACTTAAGCAGAAGGTACTCAGGCAAAGCGACGAGGGTGACCAGCCAGATAAACGGATGAATTTGTAGGTTTCGAGCTGCCTTTGGGGGAAGATGTCATTTAAAGCAGATAATCCTTGAGCACAGACAGAACATGCACTGGGGTGTGCCTCTCCTCCATTCACGGGGTTCTCTGGGAGCAGACTACAGTCCGTGGGGTCACAAAGAGTCAGACACGACTAAGTGACTTTCACTGGGAGCAGACAGAGGCATGGAGCACCATCTGGGGCTGAACCCTTGCATCCCAATATCAGACTTGCAGATCAGACCTGGTCCTTCCCTTTCGGACCTGTGCAGCAAGCCCTCCCCTGCCCAAGCCCATCTGCTGCCCTCCAGGCCAGGCCTGATGGTGGTCTCCATCAGCTGAGATGCAGTGATGTCCGTGGTCATCCGGGAAGAGGGGAACAGAGGGAGAGAACATCAGAGATTTCCCAGTGGACACGACCTACTAGGTGGGTGACCCAGGCAAGGCACACACCGAGTGGACTGGACGATGCTTGCTCTGGCCACTCGGGGGGCTCAGGGTGACTGACAGCTGGGCCAAACCTCCGCAGGGCTTGGTGTCCTCCCGTGCACCCTGTGCTGGGGCCAGTACATGACATCTGTCCAGACGGACACTGTGTTTAAAAGGGCAGCTGTGTGGCCAGGGCCTCACCCTCCTCCTCAGCAAATGGGTGTACGAGGGCTCCTACCCTGGCATTTTGGGTGGACGCCGGGAGATGCTGCATGCAGACCACCCCCGTGCCTGGCCCACGGCCAGCATGGGGTCAGGGTCAGCCAGCAGTGTGATCGCCGGGAGTCTGAACGTCGGGCCCGACTCACAGGATGCCAGGCCAGCTCAGGACTGTCTGCGGCCCCTCGTGTGCATGAGGCCAGGGGGGTGCTGATGAAGCTGAGCTTGGGTATCACCGCTGAAGTAACTGAAGGTAAACGTGTGGGGACTTGACCTGTGGTAATCAAAGAGAGAGTGTGTTTGCAAACTAGCAGGTTAGAGTTAGCATAAACCTTGGAAAGCATGGGGAAATTACGGATATCACTTTAAATTACATATCTTAAGTAGACATGTTCTTTAAATGTGATAAGACAGCTATGGTACATTAAGTCAATGCTGATCGGTAATTAAAAGCGGATTTCTTCAGGCTCTGCTGCCCGGGAGGAGAGATCAATGTCTTCGCACGGGAGCTGATAGCCCTCAGAAGTATGGTTTCAATAACCCTCAGGCCCCATTGGCCCTCTGCTCAGCAATAATAATGATTTGTTCTTGTAATGAAATAATAGTCACTGACTGCAATCGCGGTGCAAATGCAGGGCACGTGTCCATGGGTGTTGTTAGCCTGGGCATGACCCAGCATGGGGACGATTTCACAGAATTCTAGAACATCAGAGCCAGGCGTCCCACCCCATTGTTTCACAGATTTCATGAAGGGTTTGTGGAGCTGTTCACACACACCTGGGAGCCCCTTGCTGGTGGCTTCGATGGCGGGGGTGGGGGGGGGTTCCGGGAACAGGTTACCTTCTCTCTCCTCCTCCCCACCTTCCTCCTTCTGAGCATCCCAACTCTTTCCCATTGAAGGTTCCACATCTGTCCCCAAGAAATGTTTTCTCACTGCACCAGCCTCCCAAGCCTTTTCGGGACATGGGGTTCCAGTTCTAATCTGACATTCCTGTGTGGCTGAACCCCCAGAAGCTCCAGGAAAAGGTGGCAGCGTGGCTGGGCCTCGGGGCAGCTGCCTGAGGCTGTGTCCCTGGTTTTCCCATTGTTGTTGTTGTTGTTCAGTCTGTAAGTTGTGTCTGACTGTTTTTGACCCCATGAACTGCAGCAAGCCGGGTTTCCCTGCATTTCACCATTTCCCGGAGTTTTCTCAAACTCATGTCCATTGAGTCAGGGAAGCCACCCAACCATTCATCCTCTGTCGTCCCCTTCTCCTCCTGCCCTCAGTCTTTCCCAGCACTGGGGTCTTTTCCAATGAGTCCGCTCTTCACATCAGGTGGCCAAATATTGGAGCTTCAGCTTCAGCATCAGTCCTTCTAATGAATATTCAGGACTGATTTCCTTTAGGATGGACTGGTTGCATCTCCTTGCTATCCAAGGGACTCTCAAGGGTCTTCTCCAGTACCACAGTTAGAAAGCATCGATCCTTCAGGGCTCAGCCTTCTTTATGGTCCAACTCTCACATCTGTACATGACTACTGGAAAAAGCATAGCCTTGACTAGATGGACCTTTGTCGGCAAAGAGATGTTTTAATATGCTATCTAGGTTTGTCATAGCTTTTCTTCCAAGGAACAAGCGTCTTTTAATTTCATGGCTGCAGTCACTGTTTGCAGTAATTTTGGAGCCCAAGAAAATTAAATCTGTCACTGTTTCCATTTTTCCCCCATCTATTTGCCATGAAGTGATGGAACCGGATGCCATGATCTTTGTTTTTTGAATATTGAGTTTTAAGACAGCTTTTTCAGTCTCCTCTTTCACCTTCATCAAGAGGCTCTTTAATCCCTCTTCACTTTCTGCCGTTAAAGTGGCATTATCTGCATATCTGAGGTTGTTGACATTTCTCCCCCCAGTCTTGATTCCAGCTTGTGAGCCTCCCAGTGGATGCTCTATAAACACTTGCTGACCCCATGGACAAAGGCATATGTGAGCAAGCAAATGGCCTTCTGAGTGTGGTCAGGCCTGACTGCCAGTATACTATCCTGGGGAACTATCTTTAAAATACTTTCCTTTTAAAAATCTCCTGACCGGACTTTCTTGGGGGTTTAGTGGTTAAGAATCCGCCTGCCAACGCAGAGAACACGGGTTCAATCCCTGATCCAGGAAGAGCCTGCATGCTTTGGAGAAACCAAGCCCAGGAATTGCAACTACCGAGCCTGCGCGCCCTAGAGCCCACGCGCGGCAACGAGAGGAGCCCGTGTGCCGCAAGGAGAGGAGCTCCCGCACCACAACAAGAGGAGCCCCCACGCGCCACGCAGCGACAAAGACCCGGTGCGCTCAAGAGTAAATAAATGAATAAATGTCTCCCGTGCGCTCCACATGCAGTCCAGAGGGAAAGCCTACGATGGGGAAGTCAGGCTCTAAAAAGTGTGTCGCGGAGATGGACAGTCTGGCACTGCTGGGTGTACGAGCGGGTGGAAACTTCCAGAAGGGCCGCTCAGCAGGACGTTCATTCGCGAGTGTGCGTTTCTAGGCATAGGCCCTGGGGACCTAATTAAGGAGTGGGCCATGGCTTGGACTGCAGAGATGGCCACTGACGCCTTCTGTCCTGGCCAAAAAAAAAGCTGCCTGACGCTTTTTTCCTAGTCCATCCGTCTAGAAGGTGGTACCCAACACACCGCTCTCAGTCTCTGAAACAGTGTGTGTCATTACGTGTAATTTGAGGAAGAGTCTTGGCCAGCATTAAAAGTCCGCAACACACCATAAGCTGTTTAAGAAACAGGTTGAGGGAGACGTGCTCGATGGTAGAGTCCAGTGTTTGGAAGGACAACTGCGCAGGGGACGCCCTCCGGAAGGGGAAAAGCTCACCTCTGTCTCCAGGAGCGCTGGAGACAGAGGGTCAGTGTGCTGGAGACACGTGGTCACGCTATGCTCCGGTCGTCTGGTTACATTTACATGAGGAGTCCACTCAGAGGCCCAGCACTGCTACTGTTCGGAGCATCCTGTTCAGAAGGAGGAAACCAAGGCAGAGGGCGTTGCGGGGACCTGGACCCAGGTAGTTAAGCCCAGATCCATGCCTCCCCGGCCCCAGACTGGCGATGAGGTGGCGCCAGCACTGGTCGTCGCGTCTGGGGCTTGGCATCCCAGAGGCCCCCCTCCCTCTCTGCATGTGTGAGTTCTCATTTGTCCCCCAGGGAACATGCATCAGCTCATTAACAAGTAAGGACTCAGTTCAGCTATCCGAACCCTGATGCCTCTGGAGACACTGTCCGCACTGCCATCTACGCGGGTGAAGATTACCCTGGGAGTTGCCTCCCTCCCCCTTGGTTTTGTCCGTGTGGACCCGCGGAGGAACCCCCTAGGCTCAGGAAGGGGCGCCGCCCCTCAGCCCCTCCTTATCTGGACTGTTGAAACTGCACCTGGATTGTGTGTACAGCTCTTGGCTGCACGGCCCGGAGATGTCAACAAATTGGAGGTTGTTTAGAGAATTGCAACAGGATGATTAAGGAACGAGCTGAACGGATTTGTCAGGAAGGCTTTACGAGAGCTAAACACGGATGGTTTGGAGTAATGACAACTGTCCACAAGCGTGAGTGGGGTTGAAGCACTGGAGCTCTGGGGCGGGAGTGAGGAGGCGCATGCAGTGCTTCAGTGGAGCAGATCCATCTGAGGGCAGTGGTGGGGAGCCAGGAGCCTGTGTGGCTGAGTGGCCCAGGGTGTGTGCTCAGGGTGGGCTGGCACTGGGGCTGTGGAAAGGGCTGCTCCCAGGGGGCATCACTGGCCATCTAGGGCATCTTGGGGCATTGCTGGGCCTCCCTGAACGTCACTGGCCTTCATGTCACAGTCAGGGTGCATCGTGGCTGAGTGCCCTGTGCACGCTGTGCATATCTGCCAGGGAGGAAGGGCCTCTGTGGTCCAGCGCCAGGCTGCTGATGCTCAAAGTGAAATGGACAGGAGCAGGTTCTGAAAAGGGGTGACTGCAGACAGAGGGGCCGGGGGCTGTGGCTCTGAGCAGACACTGCTCCCAGGTCTCCTCCACTATGGGGTTAGGGGCCATGGTGAAATTTGGGAGAATTTCAGTGCAGTTTCCCCTGCTCGTCTCCAAGCTCTCTCTCACTCTCCACCAGGCTCTCCTTGCAGTCCCCCGAATGTCCTGGGTAAAAGAAACAGGTAAAGCTCAATGCCCCAGGCCTTGGGGGTAGACATCCTAGATTATCCCCTCTCGGGAAGGCCCTGGTCTGTCCTCTTCATCCCCCAACATAGGGCCTGGCAGGCGGGAGGTGCTCACAGTCACTCAAACAAATGACGACCACGACCGGGCCCCTCTCTGCCCAGGCTGTCCTGGCATCAGGATCATTTTGCCGTTTTGGGAGTCATTTCTATGATCTGACATATTTATTCAACCTGCTCGTATCCTGTGGAACCCATAGAAGCTACCCCATCTTTCCTTTTTGCTTTCTTGCTGTAACTCTTAAAGACAGAATAATTCCCAGTTAGTGAATGCCTCCCTGTTTGTTTCCTGGTGACATTATTTTCTAAACTGGGATAAGAAACGCAGGGGAAGCAGAGCCTACCCTTCTCAGATACTTTGGAACTGATTGATCAGTTCTTTCCATGGCTTTGATGGACTTCACTTTTAAGCATATTTAAGTTTTTAAAAATATCTTACCTGGTTCCCCAAATAATGTAACACATGCTTTAAAACAAAGCAGAGTGGAAACCAGGATTATTGAACAACTCTAACAGAATAAAATCCAGTGAAAAAGAACAGAGGGACAGGAGACTTCCTGGTAGTCCAGTGGCCAAGACTCTGTGCTCCCAATGCAGGAGACCTGGTCAGCGAACTAGAGCCCATATGCTGCAACTAAGAGTTCATGACTAAGACCTGGAGTATCCAAATAATAAAAATAAATATTAAAAAAAAGAAGAGGAGCAGATGATACTGGGCCCCACTAAGTATCACCACTAATTATTAAACAAAATTCATCATGCATATGCTAGGTGCTGGATGAAGAGAGCATTGGTATGCACTCCTCTGGATTATGAGCCAGAAGTTTAAGACCTCGAGCAGGAAGCAGCATGTGTAGAAATGGCAGGTGCTGGGCAGTATTACCCACTGAGTACAAGGCAAGCACAGAGGACAGAATGCCCGGTTGCAGCCAGAAATGGAATTTAGCTTGGGCTTCCTGGCCGCCAAAGGAAAAGGTGAAATGGGTTGAGTGAGGTGATTCTCATTGCTCAAAGAAAAAGACTGATTTTTAAAATGACATTGATTTAATTGGGTCACTGAATTAATCCTGCTGTTTGGGAAAGAATCAGTTTTTCACAATGACTTTGAGAGTTATCCGTGGTAAATTAGTAAGCAACAGAGCAAGAGGGAGGACACTGTATATACAGTGGTCCCCTTTTTGTAAAGAAAGTACAAAGCTAAAAGCTTTGAACAAATGCTGGAAAATTCTGGACGTTATTGCCCTGTCTGCCCACAGGGGTCCTCCCTGCAGGACAGCGAACCTGGAGACGGAGCCAGGTCCTCTTTGTATTCATCTGTATTGGCTGCATTTGTTCAGATGAGCATCTCTTCTTTCCCTAGTTAAACCAAGGAGCGGGGTACTTGAATATATATATATACATCTCTATAGAAGGAATAAGGGGCGTTTCCCGGGTGGCTCACTGCTAAAGAATTTCCCTGCCAAGCAGAAGATTTAGGTTCCATCTCTTGGTTGGGAAGATCCCCTGGAGAAGGAAATGGCAACTCACTCCAGTATTCTTGCCTGGGAAATCCCATGGACAGAGGAGCCTGGTGGGCTGCAGTCCGTGGGGTTGCAGAGTTGGCCGGGACTTAGTGACTAAACAATAGAAGGAAGAAAGCTTCCCCCAGGAGATTTCTCAGAGCGAGGCTGGGTGAGGCATCAGCGAGCCGTCCCGAGAGAAGCTTCAGGCCCCTGCAGCCAAGGGCATGGCAGCCCTGACAAAGACAACTCCTCCTCTGCGGCCATCAGGAAGGCTCTGGGAAGGCCAGCCCTGCCCAGCACAGGCGGGTCCGTGAGCTGCTTCCACACTCTTGCTGTCGTTTTTAGTTAAAAACCAGAAACAGGCGAGTGGAAGAGAGAACGAGGGGCCGCTGCCCACCTCCTAGGGGTCCTTCACAGGTCCAGTCAGTCCCCTTCTCCGTCCCCGAGGCCTGAGGCACAAATTGCAGTCTTGCAGGGCAGAGGGCTTTACGTTAATGGCAGTTGAGGAGGGTTTCCTGTGATAAACGCCTCAATCTTCACTGAAATCTCACGTTCTCAGCTTTACGGCCAGCTCAGCCCAGACCTTTGCAGACCGAATCAAGTCAGAGGTCACTCTGTCACTTTTTACAGCTCTGGCCAGATGTGAGCATCCTTCACTATCATGGTTCCAGCAAGACGGAGCCACTGAGCCCATCTACTGACCTCATGCCCAGAGATGGCCCGTCCTGGGCAGCTGCCCAGCACTGGTGGGGCCATCGACAGATTACTTCCTGGGCCTCCATCTCCTCGTCAATAAACGGGACCAGGGAAGTTCGCTGGTGGTCCAGTGGTTAGGAATCCATGCCTCCACTGCAGGGGAGTGGCCAAAATGGTGTGGTCAAAAAATAAATAAATAAAATAAATAGGATGATAAGTTCTGCTGGGGGTGGGGTGGCTGTGGTGTGAGATGGCACGTTACATGATTAGGAGAAACAAAAAAAAAACATACCAAAACGAGTAATAAAAAAAATAGTTAAGAGCTTGGACACTGGCATCACGTAAATCTGGACTTAAACCCAAGTCCCACCACTCTCTTGACAGCCTTCATGTATTCATTCAACTCACTGTGAGACTCAGTTTCCTCATCTGTTAAATGGGCATAGACATTAACACACTGACCTCAAAGCACACAGCAGGCCATCAGGCAGTGATCTGTGAGTGCCCTGTTTAAAACTGCAGTTACCCAGCAGGAAGGACCAACACAGCACAGCACAGGGAACAGCATGCAATTCCTTGGAATAACATACAGTGGACAAGAATCTGCAAAAGAACGTGTATATCACTGGATCGCTTTGCTGCACACAGGAAGCTATCACTGGAAATCAACTATCCTCCAATATAAGCATGAAATAGAAACCAGTGCAATTACCCATCTCCCTTCCCTCTGTTTACTTCTCTCTTCTCCAAAACACCTATTGCCATCCTGCTTATTGATTTATTTTATTGTCTTCTCTCCGTTCTCTCCTCCTCCCCACATGAAAGCTCCACGAGGGCACGGATTTCTGTGTCTTTCATCCTCTGCTGTCTCCCCAGCACCTAGCACAGAGTCTGGCACACAGTAGGTGCTCAATACATGTTTGCCAAACACACAAATTGTTAGCTAGTTATGCATGCATTCTCAGTCACTCAGTGTCCAACTCTTTGTGACCCCCTGGAGTATAGCTTGACCACCAGACTCCTCTGTCCATGGGATTCTCCAGGCAAGAATACTGGAGCAGATTGCCATATCCTACTTCAGGGGATCTTCCCAACCCAGAGACCGAACCCACATCGCTTGAATCTCCTGCTTTGGCAGGTAGATTCTTAACCGCTGCACCGCCTGGGAAGCCCCTATTAGCTAGTTAATGCCACTGCATCTATCCATTTGTATACTAGATAACTGAGAACCTGATCTGTAGAGAGTTAAATTGACATATTAAATGTACTTCGGTAAAGAACCTGCCTGCCAATGCAGGAGATGTAAGAGATGCGGGTTCGATCCTTGGGTGGGAAAGATTCTCTGGAGGAGGGCGTGGCAACCCACTCAAGTGTTCTTGCCTGGAGAATCCCATGGACAGAGGAGCCCAGTGGCCAGGCTACACTCCACGGGGTCACAAAGAGTCAGACACGACTGAAGCGACCTAGCATGCCAAAGGCACAACGTGTGTTATTTTCTGAAGTTCTTTATTTTAACGTCTTCTTTCAAAGTTTTAAACTTCGGGCATGAACTTCTGATCTAGAGTAGGGAAAGAGAGGAGCTTGTGGGGAAAGTCATGGGAATTTGGTTGCTCTATTTTTTTTTTTTTTTTAATGCTACACTCTCCGTGTTTGGGGCAAGTTCAAATCCTCCCCCGACCCTGACAGCTCTGCCTGACTCCGACTTACTTCTGGCCCGGAGTACCTTCCACTGTCATCACAGCCCTGGGGCCGAGTTATTCTCTGGGCTTCTAAGGCAGACTTCAGGATGGGGAGGGGAGCCTCCTATGTCTCAGGAAACCCCGCCCAACAGGGTCCGCTACTGAGGCGCTGTCCAGTTAGGCTGGAGACCTGAGCAGAGACTCTGTGACCCGAGGCAGCTGGCCTGGCCTGGACCTTTCCTCCAGCAAGGACTGGAGTTTGGCTCTTTGGGGACCATCTCTGTCTGCCCCAGGGTGGAAACCAGAAAGCCAAGCACGCCAGGGAGGGTGGGGATGAGAGCCGCCAAAAACCAGCCCAGCGTCTTTAAAGTGGGAAGAGAGAGGCAGCCAAGGTGGCCTTTGGATCGGGTTGGATTTTGGAAAAGACTCTGATTAGCCTGACCCATCCCTGCCCTCCCATTTCCAATGTTCCTTTCACATAGAGTAAAGAAATCAAGGGAAGGGCTGGTCGTTTAAATCCGGAATGTTTGGGACAACCCCAGACAGCCAAACATCTGTCGAGTCTGGTCTCAGGCAGGCATCTGGTACGACTTTCTTGCTTATCTGAACGATTCCCACTGCAACACCATCTCGTCTGTGGTTTCACTGTTCGTTATAAAATCATGTTTTACTTTTAAAATGCAATAATGGTGGAACCAACCTAATTAGGCAGCGAAACCAAAATCTCACAGAGAAGAGAGTTTTCCTTTTTACCCATTACAAGAGACTTGAAATCAGATTATTACTGAATCTGATTTGCGATAGGTTAAAAGTGAGGTACTAGCTTAAAGGTTTTAATTGGTTTCAGTGGCATTGCCCGGAAACACACAGCTCCTAAGGAAGAAGTAAGAGTGGAGAAGAAAACAGTTCTGATTCGTTGGAATGAAAGATTAGGAATCCACATGTAGCTTCTTGGCTTAACGCTCAACACACACCTCTTCCTGGTCTAAATTTCCTCATCCCTAAAATGGGGACAGAAATATCCGATTATTCCCTCAAGATCCCCAAGGCCTGGGTAACAGGCAGGAACTGAAGTCAGTACGTGAGGCCCGGTGATTATTCATGTTGTTAAACTCACTCTGCGGGGACTTCCCCGGTGGTCCGGTGGATAAGAATCTGCCTGCCAATGGAGGAGACACAGGTTCGATCCTTGGTCCGGGAAGATTTCATGTGCCAGGGAGCAACTAGCCCATGCTCCCCCACAAGAGAAGCCACTGCAGTGAGAAGCCTATAGACTCCAATAGAAAGTAGCCCCTGCTGTCCACAGCTAGGGAAAGAACTTGTGCATAGCAAGACCCAGCACAGCCAGAAGTTAAAAAAACCAAAAACTCGTCCTCCAAAGTCAAATCTCCTAATGTGTGGTAAGTGATACCAGCAAGACCTACCATGTCCAAGGTGGGAGGGTCTTTTTCCATCTCTAGTTTAAAAATGGCTCGGTCACCCAGTCCCAGCTGATTCCACATCCTCTGCGAAGTGGCTCTTTCCCCAGGGTCATCGTGTTCTCTGAGGGCTCCGTGGCAATCCCCCTGAGGATTCTGCCCAAACACTCATGCTGCACTGGGACTGCCGGCTGGCCCGGCTGGCTCTGGCCGCTGGAGAACAGGACACGCCCTGCTCAGCAGCAGGCAGGTGAGCAGCCCTGGGTAGCGGCTCCCCTTATTAGATGCTCCTTACTAGCCTGGACCTCAGAAAACTGCCATTTTCATAGGTCAAAAGCAGCTGGGTATTCTGACCTCCTTGGTGGCGCAGTGGTAATGAACCTGCCCGCCAACGCAGGAGATGGAAATCCGATCCCTGGTTTGGGAAGATCTCCTGGAGAAGGAAATGGCAACCCACTCTAGTATTCTTGCCTGGAAAGTCCCAAGCACAGAGGAGCATGGTGGGCAACAGTCCATGGGGTCACAAAGAGTTGGACGTGAGCTAGTGACTAATCAACAATTGGCAGTATCGCATGGTTCCTACACATGTGTACCAGGCTCCGGAAGAAGGGCCTCGAGGTTCCCCAAAAGCAGTTTGTTGCCTGTGTCAACTACAGATTGGCACTTACCAGGAGCATTGCCAAAGACTGAACAACAAAAGCATTTGCCCCCTGCCTCTAGGGAGACTGAGCCCCATGCTGCTCTAGCTGTTGACCTTCAGCAACCCCTGAGGGAGTTCAGGGTGGAGTGAGGCACTCTGTGCTCCAGGGAATCTGGTGGGACAGGTCTTCAGACAGTTGGATGTCTAGGGGAACAGATTTTAAGATCTCAACCCTTGCATCTCCTCATATCTAGAGAAGCACTAAATCCCTTCATGGTGACATCAGACTCTCGTGACTAACAAAAAACCTTTCGTAAAATGAGCGCTTCATGGTATTGAACTCTCCTTTCACCAAAACCTTATATACTGACTTTCCCCCACTGCCACTTTGGAGCGGTCTCTTAGAACCATCTGAGATGCTGCCTCCCGGGTCGCAGTCCTCCTTTTGCCCCAAATAAAACTTAACTCACAACTCACCAGCTGTGCATCTTGTTTTAGTCGACACCTGGCTCCATAGCTCACTTTGGCGTCTGGGCCTTGGTCTCCTCATCTGTACACAGGCGCCAACAGCACTGGAGGGTAAGTAGAGATGGGGTCCCTCAAACCATGAGTGCTTCACGAGAGCCGGCAAGTGGCTGCTAGGTTCACCCCACACACACAGAGACCCAAGCCCAGGACAAGCTGGACCAGAAGGTGCTGACCCTGACTCGCCCGTCTCCTTGGCAGAGGCTGGTGCCCCGTCGGAATCCATCTCACTAGCCCAGCTCCCACCTCGGCTCCAAACACGTCCAAATGTTATCCCCCTGGGGACTTTCAGAAGCGACAAGCTCGGGTTTCCCCGCAAGGATCAAAGGTGAGTTCCCGGGAACAGCCAGCTGTGGTTGCCAGTTACCAGAACAACCTTGCACCATGAGCGATGGGTTCAAGGGAGACCAAGCCCTCGAGGAACTGAGGAGGGTCATGGGCGCCAGGGAGTTGCATTCCATCCTGCCTGCTTTTGCACAAAGCTGTCTTAACCCCCGCAGCCCAATTCGTTGGCAATGTCTTCATTTTCAAGGCCCATATATTTTGGTGACTTCCACGGCTGAACTCTAATTTGCACAATAAAACAAAAACAACCTCTCCCGAGGGACTGGCTTGTCCCTTGGACTCCAGCGGGCTTTTGAGGGCACACAATGACCTCCTCCACAAACAAACAAACAAACAAATCAGGCCTCCTTCCGACTCGACTCCCCGCAGACAGAGCCGGGCCTCCTGGCTGGGGCAGGGCCTCTGCACCTTCACCCCCACTGGCGACTGCAGGGTTGGCTTGGATCCCGCGGGGCAGGGGCCATGTGAGTTTGGACAAGCATCTCGCATGTCCCCCACCTCTTCTCCTGGCCCCTCAGGGCCCTGTACCCCAAGACAGGGTGGACTGTGAACTTTCCTTCCCTGTGGCAGTGCACCCCCAGGTCCGCTGGTCTCTGACCCTTGTTCCTGTCATTCACCCTAGTGTTGCTTTGCAAAGAGTGATGTGACAGGAAAGAGATGGAAACTTAAAAAAAAAAAAAATTTGTTTTAAATCCTTCTGTCCTGTGAACCAGGAAGTTGCATTTGTCTAAGACCAAATTAACTGAACCCTCCCCACTCTGCCCCAACCACCACCAAAGGCTCCGTGAGTTCAAGGTAGAATCTGCCAAATCTGGGTGGGGACCAGCTCTGGCCTGGCGCCTCCTGGCTGCTCCAAGGCCAAAGGGGACGGAACATTGGGCCAGTCGCTTCTCCCGAGTGACCGGGCCGAGGAAGCCTTCCCCACAAAGGCCAGGACGCTCACCTCTGCCCCCTCCCAGCTGAATCGCCCTTTGAAGCAAGAACAACCAGGTGGGAGGGAGCAGAGAACGTTAAAGCAGGAAGGACCCATCCCGTGCAGTGAAGGCTTTGCATCATCTTTAAGTACTGATGAGGGGCCTCTGCACCCAGGTGCCGCCTGATCCGGGGGGGGGTGGGCCCAGCCCATGCCCAGCAGCCCCTGCCCTGTTTATGCCACCCCACCCCACCCCCACCCCACCCCCGCCACACCGCCACCTCCCAGGCCTGAGGGACCCTCAGGACATCCTCTCAGGCAGGGAGCAATGAAAAGGGTGAGAAGCAGCCAGGTCATCTGTTTTGGGTTAAAGTGAAAAGAAATCAGATTTTTAGGGAAGAAAAGAAGAAAGAGAGAAGCGGGGGGCTGAGAGTGCAGGGAGGGAGGGAGCGCTGACCACTGTCTGGTGGATTACCCGAGTCCATTTTCCCTGACTCCGCCGTGGACGCCACCGCCGAGGTCACATCCACGTCTGGCCCAGGCAGCTCAGCCCCCCGGGGCATTGTCAGGATACAGCCCTACAGGGTGGGGTGGGAGGCTGGATCCTGCAAGCCTGGGGCTGGCTCCTGGGGGTTTTAAAAGCCGCCTCTGAAAGCCCCAGGGAGGCGGCAGCCTCAGTCTGGCGGGATGGGGAGGCGGTTAACTGTGAGAACACCACCCACCCAGCTTGGTCACCAGGCCAGTAACAGGAGACCTCGGCCTCCTAGTTTGACCTCTCACCTCCTCTTTACTAAATAGGCCTAATTATTGCATTTGTCTGTCATTCGAGCCACAAATGATCCATTCAGGTCATGGCGTGGGGGAGGCCTCAATGTTCGGCCCCTGTCTGGAGTGCTCCACTAATTGTATCCTTCGGAGGAAGAGCGGTGGGAGGTGGTGTGGCCCCGTGTTTCCAGGGAGGGGCTCTTCCTGCTACCTGGAAGGGGTGTCACGAGCCTGGAGCATCACCCCGCACAGCCCCGGGCTCTCAGCTGTGCTGCTCAGGGAAGCCGTCCTTCTTCCTCCTCTGGGCCTCATGGGTCCCCCTCTCTGCAGCCTGGCCAGCTGATAGCCCTGGTGTTTGCCCCTGTGCCCCCTTCTATCTGCGCCCCAGAGACTACTTTTCCCAGCCTCCTTGCGGATAGGTGGCCTTATGACGGAGTCCAGCCAGTGTGAGCAGGGGTGGGGTGTCGGATCCTCCTGCTCCCAGTCCTCATTGCCTCGTTGTCTAAGCCCCTTAGATGTGAGCGTGCTCGCATGCATGCTAAGTCGCTTCGGTTGAGCCTGACTCTGCGACCCCATGGACTGTAGCCCACTAGGCTCCTCTGTCTGTGGGATTCTCCAGGCAAGAATGCTGGATTGGGTTGCCATGCCCTCCTCCAGGGAATCTCCCCGACCCAGGGATCGAACCCACGTCTCCTGTATTGGCAGGCGTGTTCCTTACCACTACTGCCACCCGGGAAGCCCAATGTGAGCACCAAATAACATTTATCTTATTAAATCTCTGAGACCGGAGGTCGGTTTGTTTCAGCACTTAGCCTACCCTGATTCGTGTGCTTATTAACAGAACTTCTTGTTTATCCCAGAAGACTGAGTACTCAACAGAGAGACTATAATTTGCCAGCCTCCCTTGCAGCTCAGGTTGCCTAATGAAAGGTAAGGGAATATGTTTGGGCAGAGCATCTGGGAAAGCTCCTTGAGACAAAAACAGACACATAGTACATTCCCTTTTTCCTTCTTGCTTCCTGGAAGGCAAACACAATGGCTGGCGCACAATATTTGAACCAGGAGGTACTAAGGCTGGTAGAACAAAGGACACAAAGAATCTGAATTCCTGATGGCTGTGGAGCCAGTGTACTGACTCTGAGCTCCCTATTTCTAGACTTGTCTTACAAAAAAGAAAAGCCCCTGTATGTTACAGCCACTGTTCTTTGGAGTTTTCTGTAAATGTACCTCACTAATCCTAACACCTCCATTCCTTAACTGTGAAAACGTAGGAATCCTAGAAAGGTTGCTGCTGCTGCTGCTGCTGCTAAATCGCTTCAGTCGTGTCCGACTCTGTGCGACCCCATAGACGGCAGCCCACCAGGCTCCCCCGTCCCTGGGATTCTCCAGGCAAGAACACTGGACTGGGTTGCCATTTCCTCCTCCAATGCATGAAAGTGAAAAGTGAAAGTGAAGTCGCTCAGTCCTGTCCAACTCTTTGCGACCCCATGGACTGCAGCCCACCAGGCTCCTCCACCCATGGGAGTTTCCAGGCAAGAGTACTGGAGTGGGATGCCATTGCCTTCTCCGCCTAGAAAGGTTAGTGAGGTAATATATAGGCTCAAAATACAAACTATGCCATCCGGACAGAGCTTTGTCACATGATTACACTGGGGTGTAATTATTTATTTACACCCGGAACTTGCTTCATAGCTCCTGAGCCTCAGTTTCTTCTGTAAAATGGAGATAAAAACACCAACATGAGACAGACAGACCTGAGGCAGCGGGGCCTCCTTTCCCGGCCTCCCGAGTACCCCTCCCCTCCCTCCTCCAACTCTGCACTCTCCTTACAGCCTGTCGCTGCCCCGAGATGTCCGCCCGCATTCTCAGATGTTCATGGCACGTGATTGGAGCAACCCGATTGCCCGTGTTACAGCTGCTTAATGATCTGGCCACTAAGCAGTCACAGCAGCTCCAGAGACACCACCTTCCTGGGAGGAAACCCACCCCCACCCCCCACCCCCGGGTGAGGGCAGGTTTCCAAGGGAGCCATCCTGTACTCTTCTTTTTTTTCCATCCTGTACTCTTCTGCCCACCTCACAGGTACAAACAAAGGAAAGGTGCTGACAAGAGGCCTCTTAACCTACTTTCCTCTGAACAGGAGTTGAGCCTGCCCAGGTGACAGGAACTCATGAAAGCAGGTATTTCAAAGAGTTGACATCTGTACACAGCCAAATGCTGACATTTAACCGTGCCACTGCCCTTTATTCTTTGTGGACTGTCCATAGCACTCCCTGTGGCAGAAAGAAAAAACCCAGGGCTCTCTTGGACTCTGGGCTGCTGGGCACAGTTGCACAGGTTGTTCACTGCACAAGGTATGTAGGCAGGGGGACAGTGGCTATCCCACACTTCCCTTGCAAACCTTCCACATGGCTTGGGCTATAGTTACTAGGGGGAGAAAAGAAAAAAAAGTATCTGTACACAGATACTATATGAGCTAGTGACAGCTTAGATCATTGACTGATTACAACTCCTGTCTTTGTGTAGTTTCTACCTCTTTTTGCTCATCACAAGGCTTCCAAATGCACAGAAAGCATTGAAAGCACGTCGTGGGGATTTGGGACACTCCCTGGAGATTAAGCGTCCTTACCCTGGTGCATTATCCTGACTTAGGACTGCTTTAATCCTCCTCTCTCCAAGGTAAATGACTATCTTGCAACAGTAAATGTCCATCAGCCAGGCTTTGCTTGCAAAATTGGAGGAAGTTAATCGGCGAGGCTTGTGCTTCTTCCAGCCCAGCGTTTCTCATGATGTACTCTGCATAGAAGTTAAATAAGCAGGGTGACAATATACAGCCTTGACGCACTCTTTTTCCTATTTGGAACCAGTCTGTTGTTCCATGTCCAGTTCTAACTGTTGCTTCCTGACCTGCATATAGGTTTCTCAAGACATGAGTTTGAGTGAATTCCGAGAGTTGGTGATGGACAGGGAGGCCTGGCGTGCTGCGATTCATGGGGTCACAAAGAGTCGGACACGACTAAGCGACAGAACTGAACTGAACTGAATCGGCGACGCTAAAGTGAACCCTGGGTAACGAGCATGCTTCCTTAACTGACAACCATGGGCTGGATTACCTGCACGGATCCAAGAAACCTGTCTGGGCCCACCTTATTTTTCAGTCCTTCTAACCGCTGGTCCTCGAGTGTCATTTCCAGAGGAGACCCCCTCACATTTGATGTTGAAGTGGGCGCATGAAAATATAGAGTACCTGAGTACAAGCCAAGGGATTTAGATGCTGCTTATGGAGAAGGAAATGGCAACCCACTCCAGTATTCTTGCCTAGAGAATCCCAGGGATGGGGGAGCTTGGTGGGCTGCCGTCTATGGGGTTGCACAGAGTCGGACACGACTGAAGTGACTTAGCAGCAGCAGCAGCATGGTGGATGCAAGCACGAGGGAAAAAGGAAGTGAAAATTGCAGAGGAGATTGGCTCACAGTCTGGAGCCTCTCGTTGTAACAGACTCAACTCACAGAAGTGCTCAATGAATAATGGGGCATTCTCAAAGTCAACCCACAGGGACTCCCACTGTCCAAACCTAGGACGACTGGGGCAACAGAATATATATTATTGATCACAGGTTACAACCCAGAGCAGAAAGAAAAATAAATCCAGGGCTATCTTGGAATCTGGGCCTGGGTACAGTTGCACAGGTTGTTCACTGCACAAGGGGCCAAGTTTTAGCACCAATGGGTTCTAAAACTAGTAAGAGAAAGGATGCTGAGTAAAAGGAGTTTTGCATAGCCTCAAAGAGGAGAGTGAACAAGTTGGCTTAAAACTCAACATTCAAATAACTAAGAATGGCATTCTGTCCCATCACTTCACGGTAAATAGATGGGGAGACAACTGAAAGTGGCAGACTTTATTTTCCTGGGCTCCAAAATCACTGCAGATGGTGACCGCAGCCATGAAATGAAAAGACGCTTGCTCCTCGGAAGAAAAGCTATGAAAAACCTAGACAGCATGTTAAAAAGCTGAGACATTTCTTTACCAACAAAGGTCTGTCAAGTCAAAGCTATGGTTTTTCCAGTAGTTATGTATGGATGTGAGAGTTGGACCATAAAGAAGGCTGAGTGCCAAAGAATTGATACTTTCGAACTGTGGGGTTGGAGAAGATTCTTGAGAGTCCCTTGGACTGCAAGGAGACCAAACCAGTCAATCCTAAAGGAAATCAGTCCTGAATATTCACTGGAAGGACTGATGCTGAAACTGAAACTCCCATACTTTGGCCACCTGATACAAAGAACTGACTCCTTAGAAAAGACTCTAATTCTGGGAAAGATTGAAGGCAGGAGGAGAAGGGGGTGACAGAGGGTGAGATGGTTGGATGGCATCAATGACTCAATGGACATGAGTTTGAGCAAACTCTGGGAGATGGAGAAGGGCAGGGAAGCCTGGCATGCTGCAGGTTACAAAGAGTCAGACGTGACTGAGGGACTGAACTGAACTCAAAGTAGCTCCCGACAGGTATTTATCAACCACAAAGGGGGAAACAGGGACTTAACAGAGCAGAGACATCACCCTGCCCAGGTGGTCAGTTACCATCACCAACGGTGGGACAAAGGGCTCCTGAGATGATACCCTGACAAGGATACAACATCACTTCTGGGGCATTCCAGCCAAAAACTCATGAGTGAATCTAATCACAAGGAAACATCAGATAAACCCACATTGAGAGCCATTCAACAAAATAACAGGCCTTCCCTCATCAAAAATGCCACACTCTTCAAAGACTAGAAAAGACTGAGGGATGGTCCAGAATAAAGGAGGCTAAAAATCCAGGATAACTGAACGGGACCTGTGGTCCTGGATTTGACTTTGAATCAATCAGAGTGAGAGACCTCTGTGCCCCTCTCTTGGACTTAAAGGACACTTGTGGGACCACCTGTGACATTTGAATAAGCTCCGCAAAGTAGATGAAAGTATTGTACCAGGGATGAATTCCTCCTTTTGACATCCTTCCGGTGGTTATGTTCCAAAGTGCTCCTGTTTTTAGGAAATTTATGCTGGAATGTTTAGAGGTAAAATGATATCACATGTGCCAGATGAGACAAAGCAAGTTTGGTAAGATGTTAGCCTTTGGGGATGCTGGGTTGAAGGTTTACGGAAATTCTTTTACTCTTTTTGTAACTTTACTGAAGGTCCAAAATTATTTCAAAACAGAAGGTTTGCGTGGGTACTCTGTTTCTGTGTGTGTCAGTGGGGACACTCACGCCGGTTCACACAGCTGCTGGGAGGATCTCAGAAGACACTTGATGGAAAATGCCCAGCCCAGGTCCACCATGAGGTCCCACAGCTCCCAGAGGAGCTGCTATTACCGCTCGAGTGAAACAAAAAGCAAAAATGTCCCCTTTCATGAGTTTCCCTCCTCGGAAACTTGCCTGTCCTCACCGGTGCTCCCCAGCATAAGTGTCTGCACGATGTTGAATCCAATTCCTTCCTCCCAACAAACTCCCCGGGTCACTGACAACAGAATTTGACCACGTTGGTCAATGATTCATAGCCCGAGAATTGGCCATAGGGCCATTTTAGATGCTTGTGTTACCATAATTCTCTTAATAGCCATTGACAGAAGGACAAACTCGGAAAAGCCCACGCTCGGGGTTGTTAACTTCCTCAACCAGTTACTGAGGCAGGGCTGGACCGGCCGAGGCCCTGGGGCTATTGCCTGCACTGAGTGCTGGCGAGGCTGCTTTCCAGCAATGGATTTAAACGGTCGGCCGGGGACACGTCCAAAGCCGCTGATGATCTCAGGTAATTGGATTTGGAAGATGACTTTCTGGCCTTGGCGTTTAGCTTGGAGTCCTGGAGGGTTCCCTCATCCGTATGGAAATGGCCCAGAGGTTTCCCCAGTGGCCAGATTCCTGGCATCGTCAGGAGCCCAGGAGATGTCCGTGGCACAAGACCTCCCTCGACACCGCCGGCAAGGAGGATGCCGTAATGCTCTGGGGGAGAGAACAGCGCCTACGGCATTTGGCTCCCCTTCCAGCATCTGTTTTCTTTTTGGCTGGTTGGGAAGATAGAACGGAACACATGAAGTATCTTTGCTGGACAGCCTGTTGCACAAAGAGATGGGGATTTTCACAGATAACAGCTATTTTAGTGCACAGGACAACTCCATCCTGGGATAAGGAAATAGAAATATCTCCAACCCCAGCAGACTCTGCGCCAGGCACTTTTTTTTTTTTTTTTTTTTTTACAAATACCATCTCTTTGAATGTTCCCACCAGCCCTGCAGGTAAGAGGGGCAGAGACTCGAGTCTGTTTTAAACAACAAACTTGCCAGGACCCGTCAGCCCAAGGGAACCCCGGGCAGAATCTAATCTCTGAAGCAAGTCTGCTGCCCTCCTTATTTCTGGAGAAACCCATCCTAGGGAGATTCCCCTGGCAACCTCCCTGTCCACCACCCCTGCTTTGAGGGTCCTTATTGTCAAGAATGGGAACTCCAGAATAAGGACCAAAACACGTGTCGACCATCCCTGTGAACTCTGACCCTGGGTGAGTCACCCTGCTCGTGTTTCAGTGACTCAGCCCAGCCTGGAGCGAGGACCACGTCAGAGAAAGCTGTGTTGCCATGGATACTGCTCCCCCCTTCCGAACTGACATTCCAAAGCATTTCATGGACACTGAATCAGCACCAGAAAGTTTCCAGGCAGAGGACCCTCAGTTCAAACCAAGACAGAAGCTCCTCCAAGTCGTGAGTGGGGCCCACCTTGCTCCAGGGAGGTCTTCTAGGGGTGACGATAGTAGCCTGTGCCCCTTCTCCGGTTGTAGGAACATTTCTGGAGCCCCAGCTGTGTGCCGGGCTGGGGGCTGGAGCAGTGGACCAGGGGCGCACAGCTTCAGCCCCTTGGAAGCTTAAATCCTCAGGAAACACTTCTGGACCCCGCAACCAGGCCGGCCAAGGCGGAAAAGTCCCCCCACAGGAGCTAAGTGAGAAAGGCTTTTAGGTGAAATGCGTTGGGACTTACAGACATGATGTTTGCCGGGCAAAGTGCGTGTTTGTATTTTATCTACTATTCATAGTCCAGTTCTATACTGTGATGTGGTTAAGTTAAGTTAAGTCTCATAAATTTCCCCAGAAGACAAAGATCTGATGGACAAGGTTTGGTGTGCATCTGTCTGTGTAAGTCAATCAGGCTGTAATCAGCCATAGGGAGACAGGTTGCTTGCCAAGCCCGTCCACCCTCACACACCCCATGCCCACACTCGTGCCTTCCTTCCCCAGACTGTTTGATAATGGATCCCTGCCAGGCTTGTCCACTCTGAATAGTCATTGGAAAGACTGATGCTTCCAAAGCTCCAGTACTTTGGCCACCTGATGCGAAGAACCAACTTATCAGAAAAGACCATGATATTGGGAAAGATTGAGAGCAAAAGGAGAAGGAGCAGCAGAGGATGAGATGACTGGATAGCACTACCAACTCAATGGACATGATTTTGAGCAAACTCTGGGAGACGGTGAAGGACAGAGGAGCCTGGCACGCGGCAGTCCATGGGGTCGCAAAGAGTTGGACACGACTTAGCAATTGAACAACAGCATCGTTCTTCCAGGGACCTGGCCCCTCTATAGCTCTGACTAGTCTGACCCCACAGGGCTCATCCCACTGTCCATCAGTCCCTGGCGTCCACACGGCCCACCTCTCCAAGCTTGACACCTCCCTCTTTCATGCCCCGAAGCAGTGGCAGCCCCCAGGGTGCCGCCCCCCGGTACTGCCCTGCTCTGCACAGGCCCTGCAACGGTCCTCAACATTACAGGCTGTCCTTCTATCCAGTTCCCCTCAAATGTCCCAATCTGACCCTGCAATGCTCCACTTCCTCCCAGAAGCCTGATGCTGCCCCCTCCCTCCACCTTGTGAACTGGGGAGTGATTCAAAATTGACTTAACTCCAGGAAGATCATATTTGCAGTCGAGCTCACAAAACCTGACGTCTTTGTGAAGCTGGCATCATTTCGGAAGACTCACACCGGGGTCAGGTGACCTGCGTTGAGGGTTGCGGGGCCAGGGGAGGGGTCAGGATGCTCACTGCCCTGGGAGTCTTAGAGGAGAGGTGGTCCAACTCCCTGCCTTGGTGAGCAGTTGCCTGGGGGCTGGAGGGCAGAGAAGCCACGGCTGTGCTCCATGGCCTTGGGCAGAGCCCTGGACCAGTTGCGCTTTCACTTCTGTGAAAAACCTGAGGTGGCCTGAAGTCCTTACTATTGAAAAGAACAGTAAAGCCCTTTGCCAAAGCAAGTTCACCCCCCAGGGCTCAGCTCAGAGGTTATTTTTGTGTTGGGCAAGCATGCTAAGGTGTTTCCTGGAGGTGTTTGTGAGGCTCCCTTAAGCCACTGACCGGTCCTCCTGCAGCCGTGCGGCTCCGGGAGAAAGAATTCCGTGTGGACCCTATTTTTGTACTCTTTTCCCTGAAATAGAACAGCGAGATTCTGTGTGGCTTGCATTCCGGGGGCTCTGCCTCCCAGGGAAGGGCTTCCCTCGCCTGCTGCTTCCTCGGACCCGCGCAGCGGGAGGCCGGCTTGGCAGGAAGACAGCAGGCGGCCAAGGTCTCCCGGACTCTCAGCTGTCTGGCCGGGGGTCCCACTGCAGCTCCTTCCTCCCCGTGGACCAGACAGGACATGGCTCAGAGACTCCTGGAGGTCTCCTGGCCCTGGTTCTGCTCAGTAGAAGGGTGCCTTGAACCCATTTCCCCAGATCATAGGGTTCCTGTTGGGGGATGGTGAGGGGACCCCGGGAGGATGTGGATGGACCATTCCCATCACTCCCTGGAGCAGCAGCTAGCGCTGGGGCAGGAGGGGCAGGGGCCTTGGGAACCACTGGGGCCTTCCTCAGACCTCAGGTCTGCCCCCAACCAGCTTCGAATTTCAGACATACCCTCCCACGTGGGAAGTCATTGGGCCGCCTGATTAAATACAAGACATCCAAGTCAAGCGGAATTTCAGCTAAACAGTGATTTTCTTTTTTTTGGTATAGCATTGGACATACTTTTATAAAATACGGCCCACTGTTGATCTAAAATTCAAATTTCCCTGGGTGCCCTGTATTTTTAGGGACTGCAGCCAGCAACCCTCCCTGGGTATGAAGCCGCTGGAACACCATGCACTCAGCAGCGAGTTCCCCACTCGGTTGATTCAATCAACAAACATTCATCATGAGTCTGCTCTGGGCCAGAGCCAGGGACACAGCCCCGAGCAGACAGTCCCTGTGTCCCGTGGCTGCTGTAAGGAACACTATGAATTCAGGTGGCTTAAATGGCACACATGCATCCTCTCACCGTTCTTGGCGTCAGACGTCCAACAAGAGTTTTATCGGGCTAAAACCAGGTGTTGGAGCTGCACGTATCTCTGGAGTCGCTAGGGGAGAATCTGTTTCCTGGCTTCTCCCTGATTTTATTTTATAAAATTGTTTACTGATTTGGCTGTTCCGGGGCATATTAGCGGCACGTGGGATCTTGTTTTCAGCTGGGGCTCCTGCACACTTAGTTGTGGCAAGTAGGATCTAGTTCCCTGACCAGGGATCGAACCTGGGCCGGCTGCACTGGGAGCACAGAGCCTCAGCCACTGGACCCCCAGGAGAGTCCCCTCCCTGACTTCAGAGGCACCAGCACTCCTTGGCCAGGGACCCCTCCCTCCACCTTCCAAGCCAGGACATGTCGAGGGTCATCAGGGAGCCATCACTCTGGCTCTGAGGGTCCCAGTTCTACTTTCCCACCCACTCTTAGGGACCCTGTGATTACCGTGGGCTCAGCAAATAATCCGGGAGAGTCTCCCAATCTCAGTGCCACCTGTGACCCTAATCGCCCTCTGCCATGGCGGGAGGGGGAGAAGGACAACGTTTTGACAGGTTCTGGGGGTGAGGACCAAAGTGGGGGGCTCATCCTGTTTTCATGGTCTCTGACCCCACAGAGCGCACAATTCGGGGTTGGAGAAAGGCAGATGAGAAACAAGTAAACAAGGAACAAATGTGTTTACGTAGAGTGTATATTATTCCTCCTCCTAGGTATGTCCCTCCTCTCAACCCTGGGGGCACTGGGTGCAAACCCAGCTTCTGAAACACCCCTGGGAGTCCAGTGGTGAAGAATCCACCTGCCGATGCAGGGGACGTGGGTTCGATCCTCTGTCGGGGAATGAAGATCCCATGTGTCTTGGGGCAACGAAGCCTGCGTGCTGCAACTGCAGAGCCCATGCACTCTGGAGACCACGCTCCACTACGGGAGAAGCCTGCCCACCACAACGAAGACCCAGTGCAGCCAAAAAACAAAATAGCCACTTGGCTTCTATGTGATGGAGTCAAAATCCGGACTCATGACGCAGAACAAATAAGGACAAGCAGCACTCAACATAACGAACCACTTTGGGGAATTGGCTGTATCTACAGGCCTAGGCCAGTGGTAAAGAACCCACCTGCCAATGCAGGAGATGTTAAGAGACATACATGGGTTTGCTCCCTGGATTGAGAAGATCCCCTGGAGGAGGGCATGGCAACCCATTCCAGTATTCTTGCCTGGAGAATCCCATGGACAGAGGAGCCTGGCAGGCTACAGTCTATGAGGTTGCAAAGAGTCAGACACGACTGAAGTGACTTAGCACACACGCATGCACAGGCCTAGCTCATGACAGAGTCCACATTCAGGCATATTCCCAGGTGTGTGTGGCCCCCAGGAGACAGGCACCGAATACTCAGGCAGCACTATTGCCAACAGGCAGCGACTGGCAACTATTTCAGCGCCTCTCCACAGCTCCAAGAATAAGTCACTGTGGAGTAATTGTACATGATTATCCTGCAAACGTGAGCCTGAACAAACCTTGCTGCACACGGCCCCGGGGGTGATTCTCACCCTCGTCACACTGAGCCAGGCATTAGCACACCTACTCAGACAGGTGACCCGGATCTGCACCCATGCGGATGTCCGGCTATGTCGACCTGCCTGAGCTGGGCCCACTTTTCGCTGAGTGGCCCCAGGTTGTCGTGGCGGAAAGAGGGGCGTGCAGTTGATCTGGAAGGGAGAGGGGAACGGCCGCAACACGCCCCCCTCGGGTGCCCCAAGTGCCCCCGGTGCACCTTGTCCCCCTCTCCTTCCTGCTCGCCTGCCTCGCGGACCGCCAGTGACCCCTGGACCGCCACCGTAGAAGCAGCTCGCATCCATCGAGGGACCAGGTTCCAGCCAGGGAACACACGTGCCAGCCTGCTTTCCAAGGTCAGTCCCTGCAAACCGCACTCAAGGCACCAATGCTTCTGGAAGGCGGGGCAGAACTCACCTCTGACCCTCCCCAGCTCCTCCCACAGCCATGTCCGGTCCTGTCCCTATGATAAATCCATCGCATCACTCAGGGTAGTTCTGCCTCCCTGGCCGAGGCCGGGCTGATAAGCCTTATCAGGACAGGGGAGTGGGAGGCACTGGGGTGCTGGGGGCTGCAGGGACTGGTTCCAGGCCGGTGTTTACCTCTCAAAAATCCATCAAGCTGCCTGCCTATGACATGCATATTTCAATAAGCACTTTTTTTTAAGGGTGTTTTTTAAGTTTTGCGACCAGGGTTATTTTTTAATCCCGATGCTTATCAGGCTCCCATAGCAAGCGGTTTCGCTCAGCGGGTCTGCTGGGCTCCGGGCTCAGAGGAACAGGGGCCGCCTTATCTGCTCCTGTGAATTCCCAGGGCCTGGGAGGCCTCAGCCCCGGGCGCCGGTTCAGGGACGGTCACTGCGCCGAGCTAGACGCAGCGTCCCTGGGAACCAGGACCCAGGAAGGGCTGGGAAGAGGAATGCACGGTCCCTTCTCCCCTGTAGCTGCTTCTGTCGGCTGAGAGAGCCCCTCGGCCCCCTTTACATTTTAATAGCCTCTTATCTTGGGGCACTGCCCAGGGGAATTGACCGCTCTCGTAAACCTCCTGGGGCGGGGGGCTGTTTTATGTGCTTTTCCCACCAGCTCTCAAGGGGACCCTGAGAAAGACACTGCCCTGCACCGGAGGGCCGGGCGGGGGACGTTCCGATACACTGCCTGGGTCAGCCAGGGACAGGGCCACGCCCCGGGGGTGGCAGCGTCATCCCCAAGAAGTGGCTTTATCCACTCAACAGCCCCTGAGAGGACCCCGCTGCATCTCAGATGCTGCCCACCCGACAGTTACGTCCCCGCCCTCCCCAGGGGCGAGCAGGTTGGGGGGTGGGCTCCTGGGGTCCCCGGGCCAGGAGGCCTCCATCCTCCACTCACCATCTTCCCCAACACACAGCTTCGTCCACTCAGGACACTCAGAACGCAAACGCCCCCCCTGGGACCTGGCTGATTCTTTAAAAACTTGTCCTGAACTGAAATGGGCCATCTGCCTCATCTCTGCAAGGCTTTTTCAAGGGAGGAAGTTCTCTGAAAACGTCCTCTTAGGAGTGGAGGTGCGGCCCCTCGCCGCCTTCCTCCGCATCACTCCCCTCCCCTCCAGGGCCCCTCCTCTTTCACCCCAGCACCCCCCAGCACCCCCCCACCCCCCACCGCACAGGGAGGGCCTGGGGCCGGTGACCCGGCTGCAGGGGAGAGCTCCAGATGGGAGTCAGGCCGGCCGTCTTGAGTCCCTCCACACAAGTCCTACCAGTCTCAGACGGAGGTCCAGTGTGGGGAGCCGGCCCAAAGGCAGACCTCAGAGAGGGGCTGGAGCAGATGCCTGTCTCTGGCCAGTGCTGCTCAGTGCTTCAGAGGGCGTGTGGGCCTGGGGTGCGGTGGACTAGCACCTGCAGAGCTGCTATACCTACATCTGGCCCCTTGCTTCTGCCGCGCCCGGAGCGCCAAGCAGCTGCCAGGTCGGCTGTCGCCTTGCTGCCACTCTCAGGAGGATGCTGTTCCTCAAGGCGTTCTGCAACCTGAAGAATTCTGGAGGCCCTGACGGCTTGGTGGAGGGAGCTGGTGGGAAGAAGGGGTTGTGGTTTAGTCGCTCAGTTGTGTTGACCCTTTGTGACCCCATGGACTGTAGTCCACCAGGCTCCTTTGTCCATGGGATTCTCCAGGCAAAAATATTGGAGTTGGGCTGCCATTTCCTCCTCCAGGGGATCTTCCCGACCCAGGGATCGAACCCGTGTTTCCACTGTCGGCAGGCAGATTCTTTGTCACTGAGCCACCTGGGAAGCCAGGGAAGGTGGGAGAGAGGTGATAAACCATGAGCACCTGGCGTCCACACACTCCTCACAGGGACACGCTGATCCCATGGGGACTCACGGGGAAGATAAAGCACTACCTCTGACCGTGTCTGCCCCTGGCATCTGACCATCCATTTATCCATTGGCTCTCTCACACGTGTCTGTTGTTCTGAGCGGTCAGTGGCTGGGCTCTGGGGAACCCTAGCTTCCCAGCTCTTGGCTGAATGGCTGGGACAGGGTCTCCCTTCTCCTGGTGCTTCTGTGTTTCTCATCTCTGAGGTGCATTTGATGCAGACAAAGAGCCCTCTCTCCCTGATATCTAGCTGCAGCCACTAGAATTCCACCATCAAAGCCACCCTCTGGACTTAGGAAAGATACACGTGAAAACACAAATGAGACAAAACCAGACAACACCTTGGCAATAAATTGTGGGACAGATGGAAACGCAAGGGATGCGAAGTTCCTGCGACAGGGCAGTGGTTTCACCTCCCTCCCCCAGACACTCGCGGCACAGCTGGCTCCTATCTGCGCCCACCTGCCCCCGCCTCTCCACCCAGGATGACCACGTGTGCGTCATCCTCGCCACCAGGGGGCGCAGAGGAGTCCAGTCTCCGCACCTGGAGACCCAGGTTCAGGCTTACACTGCCTGTTCTAACTTGGGTTTAGTTGCAAATACCTGGAAAATTTATGTTAAACAATTTTTTTTAACAAAAGAATCTGCAGATTCTTTAATCCCAGCCTGGAAGAGCGTGGTATGCAGTGGGCACTGGGAATGTAGGTTTTTTTTTAAAATCAAGAGCCTTGGTTGATTGTGATGAAGGGGGGGGGGTGTCTGGACTACCTGTCTGTCTGCTTTTTAATCGTGAGCTCACCCGCAAAGGGCAGCAGCACTGAAATTCCACAAAGAACACTAGTCACACCATCACTGAGCGTCACAGGGGTGTGGAGAACAGCGGAAGCAGCAGCCTGGTGAGTCCTTTCTCCGTGTCTCTCTGGTCTTCCGACCATGCCTGAGGTTCCCCAGTCTACGACACCCTGAGGAGGGGGGCAGGCGTTGGGCACCTTGTGGATGAGAAGAGGCAGCCAGAAGTAACAGAGGCCGCTGGAGAAAGGAGTCAGAACTAAACAATCAATAAGAAATAAATACTTGAAAAGTGAAAAAGTGCGTGGGAGGAATTGGGAAATTGGGATTGACACATACACACTGTTGGTACTATGTACAAAGTAGACGACAGTGAGATCACTCTGTACAGCCTAGGGAGCTCTACTAGGCGCTTGTGGGATCTGAGTGGGAAGGAAAGCCAAAGCAGAGGGGCGCTGTGTACACATATGGCTGAGTCTCTTTGCTGTACAGCAGAAAAGAACACATTGTAAAGCAGTTAGTGGTAGTTTAGGTGCTCGGTCGTGTCTGACTCTTGCAACCCTATGGACTGTAGCCCCCCCAGGCTCCTCTGTCCGTGGGGTTTCCCAGGCAAGAATGCTGGAGTGGGTGGCCACGCCCTCCTCCAGGGGATCTTTCTGACCCAGGGGTCGAACCCAGGTTTCCTGCATTGCAGGTGGTCTCTTTACCAACTGATCTACCAGGGAAGCCCGTAAAGTGACTGCACTCCAATAAAAATTAAAAAAAAGAAAAAAAAAGTGAAAAAGTTAAAATGGTGGGCATCCACAGACAAGGAAGATGACTCAGTTCTCCAGCAGCCTCTGTACCTTCTGTAACTTCCTGTTTTATTTCTCTAAAGCCCTCTGACTGGGTCCCCACTCAGATGCGCTTTCCCCATTCCAGCGTGTCCCTGTGTCCATGTATATCCTTGTGCAGAGTTCTGTGGGCAAAGAATTTGCACAGGTGGTCTTGTGTCAAATACTACCCTCTCCCTGAAGTTGGTGCTCTGCGACAACCTGGAGGGAGGTGGTAGGAGGGAGGTGGGAGGAGGGAGGCGACACATGTATGCCTATGGCCGATTCGTGCTGATGTATGGCAAAAACCATTACAATATTATAAAGTAATTATTCTCCAATTACAATTTTTTTAAAGAGACCAAAAAAAAAAAAAAAAAATCTCCCTCTTCTTCTCTTCACCCACCTCCTGCCCCTGCTGCCCCGGCCAGGACAGTACAAAGACCAATCCATGGTTTGGATGGACTCAATCCGTGGACCCTAACTGGTGCCCCACACCCAGGGGTGGGCACTTCCCACGTACTGTCCAGTGCCCTGGTGGCAGACTCCTGCATCCTCACCACCACAAACAGTGCCTGGATGGACATCTCTGCTCATGTCCTGTGTGGGCCAGATGTGAAAGGCTTCTGCAGGGTGCTGACCCAGGGTGACCTGGCCCCTGGGATATGTGAACACGTAATCTGACTGCGACTCGTCAGAGTTTCATGCTTCAACCATAAGGGGAAGAATCATTAGTCTGATAAATACTAGTGTCCTATGATGCAAATGTGCTCGGGTCTCGGTTTGCAGAAAAGCCACTTCAGAGTGGGACACAGGTGCATCGTGGATGGTGACCCTGCGGGCGTGTAAGTGAAGTGGGGCTATGTCCTGATAAATGCACCTGAAGTCATGAATGCATTTAATGCGCCTCTCCTACCGAGCATCACAGCTCGGTCTGGCTACCTCGAACATGTGCAGGACACTTACATCAAACCACTGCTGGGCAACATCATCAACACAGCCTGTTTTATAATCAAGTGTTGACCATCTCATGGAATTCATCGCATACAGTACAAAGTGAAAACCAGGAAGGGGGTAGGTGCACGGGCCATTCGCCCTCGTGATCCTGGGGCTGCCCAGCAGCATGAGAGAGGGCCAGACCAGAAACCGCTAGCCCTGGAAAGATCCAAACTCAAAGCACGGTTTTTACTGGATGCACGCCGCTCTCACACCACCTTCAAGTGGAAAAATCCTAAGTCGAACCATCGTCATTCAGTGACCGTCTACACTGTTTGTTCTATAAAACTTTTCACTTTCTTCAAAAGCTTCTGAAACCAAACAGGAAGACACTTCCAGTGTTTGCAAGTGCAGAAGAAGATTAGGAAATATTCATCGCATGATCGGGGGCCGACGGCATTGGTCCCACCTGGAGCTTGTTAGAGACGCGGAACTCGGACTCCACCCCAGGCCCTGGGTCAGAGATGTCAGGGGGTCCTCAGACAGGTCAAAGTTTGGGAACAAATGAGAGCAAATCTGAGCCATACATAGTAGAAGTACAGAGAACAGAGGGAGCAAGGGGCAAAGAAGGTAGATGGACGGACGTTAGGATACAGAGAGGGAGAGACACAGAGAAAGGTGATAGGCTAGCTAGACAGACAGATGGACGAGCTGACACTGGTCTTGGCAAATCACAGAACACAGAACCATGAGCTTGAATATTTTAAATGGAGTACAGCACGTGGCACTCTGCTCAAGGCTATGTGGCAGCCTGGATGCGAGAGGGTTTGGGGGAGACTGGACACACGCATATGGACGGATGTGTCCTTTTGCTGTCCATCTGAAACCATCACAACATCGCTTGTTAATTGGCTATACCCCAGTACAAAATCAAAAATTCAAAAGAAAAAAAAAAAAAAAGAATTACGAGCTTGAAACTCCATCCCAGGAGCTTTTTGTGGCACATTTATTAAACGTTGAGAGGCTCACCCCCCCAGGTTCCTCCCGATGAGGGTGGCGGGGGCACTCGGCGGATGGGACCAAAGCACCAACCGCCCGCCTCCAGCAGATCTCGGCTTTAAGCCATTTTACAGAATGTCGGTTTCCATAGAAACTAAGATCCCAGGATGAGACACATCCTAGTCCAATGAGCCCTCATTCTGCAGACATGGAAACTGGGGCTCAGAGAGGTGAACTGCCTCCCCGAGGTCACACAGCTCCTCGGTGGCAGAGTCAAGCTGAGCTCACCTTCACGCAGGGCCTCTCTGTGGCAAATTCAGCCCTGAGTGCGGAAAAGAAGCTTCAGGAAGTGCTCATGGGGCCGGGAGGGCAATTCCGCGGGGGTCCCTGCCTGATTCTTGGCAGCCTGATTTTACAGAAGTGGGGAGGGGACTCTCCGCAGGACGCCGAGGGAGCCGGCTTGCCCCCCCCAGCCCCACTCTGCCGCCCGGTTCCCCCTAGAAATGCAGAAAGCCAAACCCACACACAGCTGGCGGTTTCAGTTTCCCGGCCAAGTTCATTGTGACATTATGAGACGAAAAGCACAAATGCGGTCCGATGGGACAGGCCGTTACCACGGTGCCATTCAGTGGGGTTTACGACTTTCCTGGAGCCTCTCGGCCGGGCGATGCCAGAGGGTGAGCCAGAAAAAGAAAATCCTTTAGGTGACGTAAATGCAGCCAGGACACTCGCGAGTGGCGTGCACTTTTCCTGCAGCGGGAAGGGTGGGGTGCGGGGCCATCTGAGAGCCAGACGGTGGGGGGGAAGGAGAAAAGGAAAAAAAAAAAAAACCCTGCCTGTGGACCCGCTCCATCCCACACGGTCCTCAGGCAGGGCACGCCCTTGCTTTTGGGCCGAGTGCCTTTAACTCAATAAATACTCGAGGTAATTAGCGGATGGAAGACACCCATTAAATCATTACGGCTGAGATCACCAGAGAGGGCATCAGACAGGACATTAATCGCATTATTTTATTTCCAGATAAAAGTTATTTTGGTGGAGCCAGGCTTGCCAGAGAAGACGGAGATAAGATCAGAGGCCTCCGTTCACTGCCAGATAGCCTGTTAGGGCTCTGAGGACAAGCCAGACTCCGATGGTCTGCAGTGATTTGTCTCAAACCCGAGGAGAAGCTCAAGATGCTGGAAGACTGGTTTGGGACATGGAGTGGCCAGCTGGGCCCGGTTGACCTGGGGATGTCCTGCTTTTAGCAGCCACAGGGCAACCCCAGGAACCTCCTTAAACCCTGGAGAAGCAAGCTGAGCTTTGTAGGCTCTGGGGGCGTTAGGCAAAGTGGGTATCTTTCTGCGGACCTAGCCACGGGAATAGCTTCCACTTGAAAGAAAGAAAAAAATACATGTGCTCTTTCTTTCTCCCCCAAGAGAGGGATTCTTGGCTCCTTCGTAAACACAGAAGTTGGACTCGGTGCCCAGCCTTGGGTCTCTCTCTTGGCAGCCGCCCCAAAGCTACTTGTAGGCCGAAGAGAAGGGGAGAAGAGAGGTGAAGAGGGAGGGAAAGAGAGGAAGGGGGACAGAGAGAGAGAAAGCAAAACGGACGGTTTCCTGCAGAAGACGCATTTCTAAAGATCAGACTCTAAGAGAAGGCGTCTGTAGGAATTGCACCCATCAGCCATGACACGGGCCCTGTTACTGGAGGTGTGTAACATCTGAAGGGCCAAGTCATTCCCTCTCTCCTTCCCTGTGTTTGTACAACTCGGCAGCCCCTTCACTAAAAACACTTGACCATGAAGAGGCTGGGGCTGTGGTGAGACAGAAACCAGGAGGGTATGGGTGGGTGTTGCTGGTGGGGAGGGCCCTGCCAGGCCAGGACCGGCTGCCTCTGTCCCCTCCCCATGAACAAATCCTGCCTTGCTCCACATGGTGTCCTGGGGACGATGGAGGGAAGTTCAAGAGGGTTTGGACGATGGTTGGGCTTCGTTTGTAGCTCAGCAGGTAAAGAATCCGCCTGCAGTGTGGGAGACCTGGGTTCCATCCCTGGGTTGGGAAGATCCCCTGGAGAAGGGAAAGGCTACCCACTCCAATATTCTGGCCTGGAGAATTTCGTGGACTGTATAGTCCATGGGGTCGCAAAGAATCAGACACGACTGCATGACTTTCACTTCACTGGCTCATCTGAAATGTAAGAGGTGACTCATGAGAAGGCCCCGGGTCCTGGTTTGGTGGATCCCAGCTCTGGGCAGCAGAGAATGTACTGCTGCCCCACAAGGACTTAAGGAGCTGTGATTGCTGGAAAGGACTCTCTAATTTTAAAGACCTGGTCTATCCATTTTATACTATAAATTGCATCACAGGGACTATCCTACTTTCAACAACCCCAGATCTAGCATCCTGCTGTACAGATCAAAAATAGAAGTTAATTCTCGCTTTCTCTCTCTGTTACTTTCTCTCTCATAAAGTGTTTCAAAGTAGTCCTGGGGTACCAGTCATAACGACGACGATGGCAATTTAAAACACAAGATTGGCTACTATTTAATATTTGCCAACCAAGCCTAAATTGTTCAGAGGCATCATTTCATGTCAACTTCACACCTGTTTTACATTGTTTTTACTTCATTGTTGTAAAATACACATGGCCTAAAATTTGCCATTTAAGCCGTTTTTAGGTGTTCAGTGGCATTAAGCACACTTTTGCAGTTGTGCAGCCATCACCGCATTCCGTCTGCAGGGAATTTTTATCTTCCCAAATTGACACTCTGTCCCCATTAAACACTAATGCCCCATCTTCTGCTCCCCCAGCCCCTGGCCCCCACCGTTCTACTTTCTGTTTCTATGGATGTGACTCCTCCCGGGACCTCATTCAGGTGGAACTGGGCGACATTCATCCTTCTGTGACTGGCTTGTTTCGCTTGGCAGCGTCCTCAAGGTTCATCTTTGTCGTAGCTGTTGTTAGAATTTCCTTCCTTTTTAAGGCTGAGTAATACTCCACTTGGGGGGTGGACCACGGCATCTGTTCACATGTTGATGGACAGCTGCAGTTGCTTCTCCGTACCTCCTGTTCCAAGGGGCTCAACTAAAGGAAACATTTTGGCCTTCTGCAGGATTCTCTGTTGCTCTTTTACCCGGAACATGTGAGAGGCTCCCGGTCCTGGGATTCCAGGCCCATTTCTGACCACAGTGTGTGTGTCGTGTTTTCACAGAAGAGCTGAGATTTCCAGGGTTTGAGGCCACCCGGTTCTGAGGCTTTTCTGAGGCCTAGGAAGGAGGGAGGCCCTGTCCTGACCCCACTTTCCCCAGCGAACCTGGAAGCTCAGAATTCCACAAGCACTCCGCCCCCACCCCAGCAGTCAGGGAAAATGCTGGAATCCATCTCCTGGGTCCCAGCTGGATTCTTCACGCAGGAATTCAGCAGACCCCCAAATACTGATCTCTCCAACCCGGAAGGGCCTGTCTGTTTCACAGACAACTCTTATCCACCAGATCCGCCCCCAGCGAAACTCTTCTCCTCCCCCGTTGGCTCTGGGAATGCTTTGATAGCCTCTGCTCGACCAGCCCCAGACTTGTCAGATCTTTGGAAGTTTCCCCAAAGATTTTCATTCACTCGGGATCAGCAGAAGCCCATGGAAAGCCAGGAACGAGCTCTCACTCTGCCCCACTCCTGGGAGCTGACGTTACACCCCTCCTCTTCAGCATAAACAGAGCTTGATCACTTTATACCCTTTGTATATTGTTTCTTAATATGAATGAAGTGAAACCGCTAACCGGTAGTCATTCAAATTATTGCCTAATGTAAACTGACAACTCGCACTGAAGTGTTTATCTTCAGAAACTGCGAAAACCGGTCACAGTTTAGTAATTAACTCACATTTACTTAACCCCAATGTTCACTCTGTTATTATTTTTATTTTTAATCGAGGAAACGAGGTTCGTTCTGCTGGATCAGGGTTTGATCTGATTTGTGGCCATTTATCTTCAGGTGACCTGACCGGTTTCCTGGCCCCCGACGCCCCCCACCCGCAACCCAGTCAGCCTCCCTGGGGACAAATGTGAAATCCACGCCACGGGCTCCAACACAAACAGCCTACCAGCCACTGGGCCCTGAAGCCTCGGCGGGCAGGGCTCGGGCCCAGACCAGGGCATGCTTTCAAAAGAAACAGAGACTTTCTACCTTTTTGCCAGCGATTCTGTAGGCAACATTTGTTTTCTATTTTCCTTTCCTTTTTTTTTTTCATTAAATCACTTTTATAAACTCCTCAAAAATTTCAGTTTATTCAGTGACAATTAGTTTATGGCATTTCTGAAGTGGATTTAGATTCGAGTGATAAAATTACAAGCCAAAATTGCAACCATCATGGAAAATCCTGTTCGTGTTTGGCCTTCGAGACCACAACTGAAAGATTACTGGCCGGTGCCGAGGAGCAGGAAGGAGCAGCAATCACAGAGCATTCCTGCCCACCAGCAGCCGGCTCATGGTCTCGGGCCTGCGGGCGCGGTGCCCCGGGCGGTGGCCGCGGCGGGAAGCGGGTCCGCCCCGGCCGGCAGGTGGAAGGAGGGCAGATGGGCCTGCTCTAGCCTTGAAACGTGGTCTTTCCTCCTCCAGCCCCAGGGCCAGCGCTTTCCTGAATTCCAGCCCGGCTGATTGCATCTCAGTTTCTTGGTGTTTAGCGGAGACCTTCCTGAGCCATTTCCTGATAGCAGCTGGGCGCCTTTTGAACCGTCGGCAGTGGGATTCTGGAACAATCTAAACTCGTAATGGCAGTTCCAGGGGCAGGGCTGACTGTGAACTCGCACAGGAAGTGCAGCATGGGGCCAGCTCGCCCGCTGTAAAGTCTTTTTCCTTTGCGTGGTTTCGACCCCAACAATCCCCCTAGGTCCCGTGATCTGCGGGGTGGGCAGACCTGTGATGGGAACCAAGCCATATGGAGCACTGGCTACGTCCCCCGGCACGAGGGACCCAGCAGTGGACTGGAGAGGCCAGGTCCTCGCCTTCACGGTGGGGAGGCAGATAATAATGGAGAAAACAAACTAGGGCCCAGAGCGTTCTGAGTGGCAATCACGGCCATGCGGAAAACGGACAGTGACATGTTGGAGAGCACTCACTGCCGGATGGGGTGGGGTGGGAGAGCCAGGGTGGCAACCGAACTGAGACGGAGGAATGAGGAGGAGCTGAGAAGCAGCACCCCAGGCAGGGGCCCGGCACGTGCAAAGGCCCTGGGCTTGGACGGTCCTTGGAGGTGTGCGATGCACAGAGATGATGACTGGCTGAGTGAGCACCTGCATGAGCCAGGCCTGGGGAGGTTTGGCTCTGGCGTGGTTGTAGGAAGCTGCCCCATCCTCCATATTCCTGTCTTCTTCTCTCCATGCCCCTTCCACGTGGAAGACCCCAGCAGTCTGCCCTCCATCCTCTCCTCTGCTCATTTCACGAGCCCTCCTGAAAGACTCCAGTCCTCTCCACTTTCATTCACCTCCCGCAGGGGCAGGGAAGCATGAGAAACGTAACCTTGTGACCTCAGATCCTGAGCCAGCCCTCCATCGGATGGGCTGCACCGATAGTTGACAAAAGCCACAGGGTTCAAGTGGCCCTGCGGCCCTCACCTGCCCACCAAGAGGACGACCCTCCTCCCTCTGTTCCCAGGGCTCCTCTCGGACACCCATACACCCAGATGCAGGAGCTGGAGGGCCTCGTAATTTCAAGTGTACAAGTAACCGATGTCCAATGTGAAAAATCTAAACACGGGAAAAAAAAAAAAACACCAAAGAATCCAAACCACCACAGTTAACCAGAGATCTTGTTCCCTCTCTTCCCTAGATAGATAGGTGGACAGATAGATGGATGGATAGATAGACAGATGGACAGGCATAGAAAGATGGTATAGATCGACAGAGGTAGATACAGAGATATGCATATAGATGGATGGATATACACATGACATAGAAAAATACACATATATATACATACACACCTACAAACACACATACACGAAAAATGGCAAAAAAAAAAAAAAGGGGGAAGCCTAAACCAAGGTTGTGGCATCTGGTCCCATCACTTCATGGCAAATAAACAGGGAAAAAATGGAAACAGTGACAGATTTCATTTTCTTGGGCTCCAAAATTACTGTGGATGGTGACTATAGCCAAATTAAAAGAAGCTTGCTCCTTGGAAGGAAAGTTATGACAAACTTAGACAGCATATTTAAAAGCAGAGACATCACTTTGCCGACAAAGATCTGTCTAGTCAAAGCTATGGTTTTTCCAGTAGTCATGTACAGATGTGAGAGTTGGACCATAAAGAAGGCTGAGCCCCCAAAAATTGATGCTTTCTAACTGAGGAGCTGGAGAAGACTCTTGAGAGTCCCTTGGACAGCAAGGAGATCAAACCAA
Organism: Bos grunniens; assembly: GCF_055505025.1. Lineage (NCBI taxonomy): Eukaryota > Metazoa > Chordata > Mammalia > Artiodactyla > Bovidae > Bos > Bos grunniens. The sequence continues at coordinate 12,318,826 of NC_141182.1, forward strand.
TCAATTGTAAAGGAAATCAGTCCTGAATATTCATTGGAAGGACTGATGCTAAAGCTCTAATACTTTGGCTGACTTGTTGGAAAAGACGCTGAGGCTGGGAAAGAATGAGGGCAGGAAAAGACGGGGCAACAGAGGACAAGATGGTTGGATAGCATCATCAACTCAATGGACATGAGTTTGAACAAACTCCGGGAGACAGTGAACGACAGGGAAGCCAGGAGTGCTGCAGTCCACGGGGTCGCAGAGTCGGACATGACTTAACGACTGAACAAGCAAACAAAAATCCTACAGACTGTTTTACAACCCACTTTATTAACTTAATACTAATTTGGTGCCATGAACCATGTCATTTTTTTCCCCCATATAGCAGCATTTGTATATTTTTACTGACTCCTACTTTACGAGGCCAACACAATCAAACAACTCAGAGGTGAGCAGGGCCGACAGACCTGTCCCCACTGTCGTGCCCAGCTTGCTAAACAGCGTGTGTGGACGTGGCCTCGTGTGCTATCTTTATTCAAGAGGGAAACATACCTATGCATTATGTATTTGAATAGGAATAGCATCGCGCCATGCGTATTTTTCCTCCAGCTTCCCTTCTCTCTAACTGAATCCCGCATGGACACCTTTTCTGTCCATGAAGACCCCCCGAGTTTTCCAGGGGCTTCGAACCAGCTGTCACCCAAGCTGCCAGGCTCCTTAAATATTCACCTCTCCTCCTCCGGCTGCCCCGAGAGTCCTAGGCCGTTCCCCCTGAGCTGATCTCTTCTGGGGCACACTTGTCCACACACAGGGCAGCCAGGCTGTAGGGACCCCCCAAAGCAGCCATCAGCAGTGAGGGAGAGAGATTTGGGGGATGGATACCCCAGCTCCAGAGGGAGAGCTCTGGGGCTGACGTGGCCAGCACTGTCTTTCAGGGGCCACACACGGTGCCCTGAGGGCCCTCAGGGGGTCCCTTCATCCACCCTTTCATCAGCCACCTCCCCACCCTGTCCGCCTTCCCTGGTTCCACTGCTGTTTCCTGGGGTCATCTCCCAAACGAACCCTTTGTGCTCAAAACACTTACAGCAAGTGTGCTTCTGGGGAACCTAAACCCAGACGGCCCCACAGCTGAGACCTGGTGGCTCCCCAGGGGGCAAGTTAGGGTGTCCTTGACCGTCCTTTCGGGGCAGGGTTTGCTGACCTTCTGTCTGTAATTGGAGTCGGCATTTTACTTCCTCTGGGCCAAGCGTGGCCCTCCACGTGCCACACTTGGAGATGTAGCAGTCAGGCAACCTCTCAACACAAGAGTCAGAGCGGCACCTGCCATGCCAGGCAGGCGAGCTCATGACCCACGGGGTGACCAGTTAAAGACCAAGGAAGGGTGAGACCAACACAGGGGAGGCCCGGGCTCCTAAAACCCAGAGGTGCGACCAGCGGGATTGTGGAGGGAGGGAGGGAGCAGAGGTCCGGAGCCCGACGAGGCAGTCGGTCATTTACACAGTCATCAAACCTTTCCTGAGGGCTCCCAACCCTGGTGGAAGAAGGGCAGGCCTGTTTCCTGTCTTCAGGGAGCACGCAGTCATGAAGGACACCAAGCTGGGGCCAAGGGAGCCTGGCAAAGCCCTGCTCACCTCTCCTCCGCCTAGTCTCCACCATGACGGTGACTCTGTACCTAACTTCTAAATGATCAGCCTGGCACACACTCGGCCAGGGAACTAGGGAGCCACTGAAGTTTATGCAACAGGGCAGTCCTATCATAAAAAGGGAGCTCACGGCTGCAGGAGTTGGCAACCAAGATATTTGGGGTGGGAGATGGCAGGGTACTACCACAGAGCTCATCTGGGGAAGAATCCCGTTACGTTGTATGAAACTCTGAAAGCCTTGGCTCAGGGAAACAGGCAGAAATATCTTGCCCTAGCTGCACGAAATCCTAAGCGTCTCAATGCTTGAGACAACTTCCCATTGAAGTCAAGCTGGCCTTCAATGACGTGGGGAAAACCGTCCATGGTGTCATCTTGTCAATATCAGACGAAGTCCCGCCCTCATGGAACTCACGGTCTGGGGGAGGGACCAGGCAAGCACCCAGGCGCACGTGAGGTGGGCTGTCAAATACGAGGACAGGGGCTGTGGGCACACCACAGAGCGGCCACCACCCCAGCCTGGAGGCTCAGGGAGGCAGCTTCGAGCAGAGCACGAGCCTGAGGGGTGAGGAGGAGTTGCTCAGCCAAGGAGAAGGAGAGGCGTGCTCCAGGCAGAAGGGACAGCATGTGCAAATGTCCTGAGGATGCAGAGAAGACAAAAAGTGGTGCTTTCTGGAGTGAGCAGGGTTTGAAATGCCTGGGGAGGGGTTGCTGAGTCCTAACAGGTAACCAGCCCATGTGATACATACGTGGTGAGATCTTGTTTTCTAAACCCACAGACACAGACATGTACACTCAGAGTAAGACAGCCCAAGAAAAGACCGTGAAGTGTTCCCACAGCCTGTCTCAGCATGGTGAAAATACAGATGACTCTGTCTTCTTCATCCTTCTCTGTATGAGGCAAAATTGCTCCAGGGAACATTGTAGCAGTCATCTGTGGCTCACAAAATGCTGCGTAACAAACAGCCACAAATCTCAGTGAGAGGTATTTATGTAGCTCGTGGCTCGGGGTAGGCTGAGAGCTAGCTGACCCAGGTCGAGCCCAGCTAGGACGGCTCTGCTCCCATTTTCCCCGTCCTCCTCCTGGGATGGGAGAAGCCTGGACACATGACCCTCTCGGCAGTGGTGGTGGAAAAGAGAACATGCACGGTCTTTTAAGGCTCAGAACCAGAGTGCTGTCACCCCTCCTTCATGCTACTGACCAAACAAAATCACGTGGATGAGCTCAGTGCAGAGGAACTGGGGTATCACGTGATAAAAGCCGTGGAGGCAGGGTTGGAGGCAACCTTGTGATTCATATGCCGAGCCTTGCAGGAATGTTATTAGGTAGAGGGGGATGGGGAGGGGGGGAAGGGAGGGAGGGGGTGGATGGATGGGTGAAAGTCATTGAATTGGATGTTTTCACCAGCCAGGACTAAGACAATCCAGTCTCAAATTTTGAGAGTTCAAGAGTGATGGGAGGCGAAGGCAGAGGGCAAACCAAAACCCAGGGGGAAACAGATGCCACTGATGCCTTAGTTTACCCATCTCTAAAATGGGGAGGGAGGAGTCTCAAAGCTAGTCTTTACAGAGCGCTCAGAATAGTGCCTGGCCCCTAACAAGCACCTAATGAGTTGTTTCTAAACATCATCACGAAGTGAACTGGACATCACTCCTGTCCAGCCCCTCAGTCCTGACCTGGCCTGTCTGTAAAGGAGCTGAAACCCACACCCGGCCGACCTCGTCCCTCGCCGCTTTTACCTCGCATCTTGCACGTGGCTTGTCTTCTTCCGCAAAGTAAATATATCACTTCCCTCCGGCAAGAGAGAAATAAAAGCAGTTCCTTAATGCATAAGAAGAAAGTATGGAAGAAATTCCAGTTTGATGGTCTACAGGTATGTTTGTTTGGACTGGCGCGTATAAATCAGCGCCTGGCTTACATCAGATTATCACAGTGCAGTGGGCTCTGGGCTGATTGCGTCTTTACAATCTGTTTACGAGGAGGGCTGAAGTGAAGCATTCTGGAGGGGGTTGCTGCATAAGCCTTTAAAAGTTTTCATAATTGCCCGGCCCAGACCGTTCTGCACGGGAAAATGTCTCCTCACAGAAGTGACATGGTCTCAGGAACCAGAGACTCCCAAGTGTGTCCCAGTTACCCTGAGCCCTGAGTGCCCATTCCACGCTGCCCAGGGATGGTCCAAGCAGCGTTTCAGATCTTTCCTTCTGCTGTCTTGCCCTGAGTGTGTATGACTGTGACTGTGAGTTTACAAAATGAGATCTTACTGTGTGCAGATCTTACACATCCTGGGCCCATCCCTCTTGGGTGTCAGCCGCCCCTCCTCAAGAATTTCTGTCCAGAGAGAACTTCTTGTTCTCTCTGCATCCTCAGGATCTTTGCATGTGCTGTTCCTTCTGCCCGGAGCTTGGCTCGCCTCTTCCTTAGCATGAAGTAACTCCTTCCATCTCACAGGCTGAAGCTGCCTTCCCCGACTCTCTAGTCTGGCAGGAGAGCTGGCATACAGGCTGAATTGCTTCCCCACTGTGTCTATACTCAAGTCCTGACCCCCAGCGCCTCAGAGTGTGACCTTGTTAGGCTAAGATGAAGTCATACTAAAGTGGGACTTGAATCCAAGATGACTGCTGTCTTTATAAAATGGGAAAATCTGGACACAGAGACCCGCCCCCCCCACAGTGGGACAAGGTGTGAGGATGAAGGCGGAGATCAGGGTGGTGCTTCTACAAGGCAAGGCACAGCAAGGACTGTCAGCAAGCACCAGGCGCTGGGGGAGAGGCCTGGAATGGACAGCTCCTTGTGGGCTCTGGAGGCATCAGCCCTGCCGGCACCCGGGTCTTGGACTTCTGGCCTCTGGCCGTGGAAGAATAAGGTTCTGTTGTTGGACTTGACCCCAGAGTGTGGTGCCTTGTTAAGGCAGCCAGTGAACTAGCCCGGGGCCCTCCTTGCCACCCTCTCCTGCTCCCCCGTGAGGTTCTGAGTTGGCCCTCCGTGGATGGTCATTGGCCTCAGCTCTGGAGTGGGGACCAGAGAAGGTGGCTGATAGGGATGGAGGAGAAACAAATCAGTCCGCGCCACGGGGCCAGCGTGTGGGAGGGGAGCTGGAGGTGTCCTGTGGGCTTGGGGGCACGTGCGTTGTGAGTGTGTCCATGCGCACAACTGCAGTGCTTTCTCAAGTCTGCTTTACCACGCAGAGTGGAGGAGGGGGGTTCCCAGACTCAAATCTCTATGGGGGCAGGCAAGGAACTTCATGGGTCAGATATTTTCCCTTACAGGGATGAGCATTAAACTGGGGGAGGGGATAGTGAGCACGGCCATTTACACGTGTGCACATGCACTCTTTTCAGTGACTTCTATTATCCCGACCAGAGTCAGATGTCCAGGGCCAAGGGTGTCCATGGGAAATGGGAGGGAACAGACCAGGGCACCAGGGCAAGTCCAGAGTTTGAAGTGCAATTGTTTGGAGGAACAGTTTGGTCAGGAGAGACCGTTTTCCTACAGTGAGGGTTCCAGAGGGGTGCCCTGATGCCCAGGTGATGTGGTGCTAAGTCACACCAGCTGACAAGGAGCCGTCCACATGTCCTTGCATGGCCTGGCCTTCTGATGGCAGGAGGCCCCAGGTGGGTGCCCTCCCTAGCACCTAACACTTGTGCCGACAAGAGGGCAAAGCTGGGCTTCGGCCGGCTTTTCTGTCCAGCTTGGACAGCACGCGGTTCCTACCAGCTTCACTCCTGAGAGTTATAGGCCTGCCTGTGGCAGGTGCTCCTGGAGGGCTGTTCGCTGATTTACTTACAGGTTCTTTTTTAAAGGAACTTTATTTCTGTGCATTCACTGTGGAAAACAGTATGGAGGTTTCTCAAAAAGCTAAGAACAGAAACTACCATATAGCCCAGTAATCCCGCTCCTGGGCATATATCCGAAAAAACCAGAGACACTAATTAAAAAAGACACAGGCACCCCAATGCTCAAAGCAGCGCTATTTGCAACAACCAAGACACGGAAGCAGCCTGAGTGTCCACTGACACAGGAATGGGTGAAGACCATGTGGTATATATATGCAACGGAATACTATGCAGCCATAAAAAAGAGCGAAATAATGCATTTGCAGCAACATGGATGAACTTGGAGGGCTATTATGCTATCACATGTGCAATCTGAAAAACAGAACAAACTAGTGAATAAAACACAAAAGAAGCAGACTCAAGGATCTAGGAAAGAAACTAGTGGTTACCAGTTGTGGGGGTGGCCATGTAAGGATGGGGGAGTGGGAGGTTCAGACTATTGGGTGTGGAACAGTCTCAAGGACGTATGTACAACAGGGGGTGGAGATGGGCAATCATTTCGATGCCACAAGACAATAAGGAGCACCACCACCCCTCAAAGTGAAAAGATCTTAATACTGACAGTCTTGGATTGAACGATGCTGTCCCCTGCCACCTTGGGAATTCTCAACTCTTGAAAAAAAAGTTATATACCTTGTGCATTTACATGCCCCACCCTTTGGGGGATTTCTGCCAACAGCATCAAATTCGATTCCTGAATGACATACGCCATCAGTGGGGTTCCTGACGGCCAGCTCTCCAGAACAGACCCTGCTTGGGGCTTTTGCTGTGCCCAGAGAAACCCACTTTCAGAAATGTTCTTCCTCCTCTAATCAGATAAAGAATGTTCCAGCTTCCTCAGGACCCACAGGCTGTTGGATGGAGTCCATGTTCTTCTTTGTCATCAGCGGGCTCCAAACCCTGCCTGGAGAGGGCTGAAATGACAGCCTCTAACTCACCACTCTAGTGAGAAATCCTTCCCTGTGGACCGCATCTAATCTCCGCAGGAGGACAAAAGCTGGCATCCGAGGTGGCCCGTGCACTCAGCATAGAGAAGGAGAATCGTGGGACAAAAAACCTGCCTGTGGCTCCCTCCCAGGATCACAGATTACACTCAGCATAGAGAGGGAGACTCACGGGACAAAGAACCTGCCTCTGGGTCCCTCCCAGGATCACAGATTAGTCTTTAATCAGATTATTATTGCCAAGGGTGCAGCAAGAGACACGGTATACCCACGCAACAAACCTCGTCGTTTGAAGCGAGGCCATCAATGACGCAACGCATGCAGAAGGTTTGCCACGCACTGAGCAGGGGAAGGGCTGCCAACGGCCGGGCGGACACCCACAGTATGCGGACGCAGGACCGGGGGCTGGGGGCCGCGGCCCGTGTAGTGGGGGTCGTCCTGAAGTGGCAGGATTAGAAGTGACTCCTCCTTACTGTTTGTCTCCGCATTTTCTTGCCTCCATAAAAGAAGAAATAAGGGCAGTTAGGAAGCCCCTCTGCCTCTCACTCAGCGGATCTGATTTCAGCCGTAAAGGGGTCAGCTGAGTCCTGGCAAATTTCATTTTCCACTATTATCCAAATGGAATTGGCTAAATATACTTTTAACAGCAACGTTCTCAGGGTGGCACATGTCCCACCCTCCTCCCCCCACTTTTTTCTTTTTTTTAATCCCCTATTCCAGAGACATGCATGCTCACACACTCGGTAAAAACGCGGCTCAAGACAGTTGCTTTCTCCTTGGTCCAAACGGTCTCTAAAGAGCGGTGATTACCTCTGGGTTCAAACCATTGTGGAAGCAGTTATAGAGCGATAGATGTTTGCCTTCCATGGAGGTTATCCAGAAAATCCTTGAGGAGGATGAGAGAAATAAAGAGTGTCACAACCAACAGAGTCTTTCCGGCAAGTTCCAGAACCATCTGCAGTGGTGACGGTGCATCGCGATAAATCACAGTCTCCTTTCACAGGACTGGCAGCCTGGTGCCTATTTTTAAAAGTTTATGACCCTGGCTTTGCGAAGCAAACCAGCAAGGCCTTGCCCGGAGCTGTACGGAGCAAGGCATTTTTAAGTTTCCATCTCACTCCGGAGCGGCAATCCATCATGATAAGATGGGGCAGGAGGAATGGAGCCAGGCTCCCCGCGGCCTCCCCGCTGGTGAAGCTATTTAAGTGGCAGGCACCGCAAGCCCAATCCATTAACCAAAAAAGGGCGCTGCGGCCAGAGCTATTTCTAGGTCCCGGCCAGGGCTCGGGGAGGCCAGCCTTGTGGATCCCGTGCAGGAAGTCTCGCCGGGCAGCAGCCTACGCAGACTGTTCTCAGACACCGAGGGCTGGGGCGGCCCGTCCAGGGCAACACAAGTAGGCACAAGGAGTGCCTTGTTGCGTCTCCTCCTGTTATCTGTGCCCTGGGGCTGCTGGAACGGAGGACCACAAACGCCGGGGCTTGAAACAACACAAATCCATCTTCTCTCGACTCTGGAGGCCAGACGTTGAAGTCAGGGTGTGGGCAGGGCGGCACCCTCAGGAGGCTCCGGGGAGGGGCCCTCCTGCCTGTTCCAGCTCCTGTGGCTCTAGGTGGTCCATGGCAGCAGACAGCATCTCTCCAAGCTCTGCTTCATCCCTCTGAACTGCGCCCCCCCAATCTCTCTTTTGCGTGCCTCTTATAAGCACAGTGTTCTGAATTCAGGGCCCACCTGGATAATCCAGGATGACTTCCCCTTGATACCCTCAACTTAATCACATCTGCAAAGACCCTCATCCATGTCAGGCCATGTTCACAGGTTCCCAGGGGCAGGGTGTGGACATATCTTCGCAGGAGCAGCCAGTCAACCTGTTGACCCTGAGCAGGTGTCCACACCTTCTCAGGAAGAGCCCCAACTCGTGATTCCAGGAGACAACTCTGTGCTCCCAGGTTCAGCTGTCTGCCCACACCCCAGTGACAGCATCCCGGGAATCAGTGGCACTGCCCGCCCACCCCCAGAGGTCCTGCCCTCACCAATACACGTCATCTGTAGACCACTTAGAAGCAGGGATTCTGAAGCCAGCCTCAGGTTCGAGTCCTGCAACTCTGGCCTCCGTTTCCCCATCTGTGAAGTGGGACTCTTAAGAGTCCCTATCTCCAGGGCTGCTGTGAGGATGAGAAGAGCTACAGTTCCTGAAGGAGGGAGCCGGCCCCCACACCATTGGTGTGATCTCGGACTACCATTCTTCCAATTCCCCACCGGGCCTTCCATACTCTTAACCCATGAACGTCAGGTTGGTCTCACGGGGCCCAATCCATGTTCCTCGGTGGATCAAAGATCCATGATGCCCCAGAGCAAACTTCTCGAGCCACTTCCAATATGTGATTTCTATCACACCTCTGAGCTATGCATTCAGCCCCGGAGGCAGTGTCAGACCACCCCCACCCCATCCTACCCCCACTCCCGGTTAAGGGCTCAGTCTTACAAGGCTTCTTCTCCAGGCCTTGGATGCCAGGGGCCAGTGCAGATCGTCACCTACGATCCCGACCTACTGGCTGTAAATAGACCGGAGGTTCCTACCAACCCCTGCTCGGGTCGGCTTGGTTTGTAGGAGTGGCTTGTGGAAACTCAGAGGAACATTTTACTGACTGGATCACTGGTTTATTGTAAAAGCTTGTAAGTCAGGAACAGCCAGACAGAAGAGATGCCCAGGCCACAGTCGGGGGGGAGGGTGGCACCGGGAGCGGGGGGAAGCAGCTTCCAAGCTCTGGGCATGCCGTTCTTGTCCTCCCCGGGCTCAGAACCTGGAAGCTTCCTGATCACTTGCTCTCAGGGCTTATGAGGCTCCAGCACACAGGCACGATAGATTCAGCCACTGGCCACTGGAACTGGATCTCCAGCCCAAGACTCCCCGCCCTGGAGGTCGGCACTGGGGCTGGAAGTTTCAACCCTCTAGTCACGTGGTCAGGACACTTGGACATCAGCTCCCTCCTTAGGTGACCTGGGGACTTTGCACAAAGCACCCCCATTAACTTAACAAGATACCTTGATGGCTCTGCTCACTGAGGAAACCCCAAGGCTTTTGAGGTGCTGGAGCACCTGACTAGAAGGAAGACCAAATGATGCAGTTCTTATAAATCGCAATATCACACTGCTGAAACCCACAGAGCCCGTTATTCCAGTGTATTTGCAGAAAGCCCAACAGGGGGAGGGAGGAGGGTTCAGGATGGGGAGCATGTGATTTTTTTTTAAAAAATAAAATTAAAAAAAAAAAAAAAAAAAAGAAAGCCCAACAGGCCACGCAGGTAGCAGCTGGTGGGGAGAGGATGGAAGCCGGTGTCGAGCTGGCCTGGTTCCGGAAGCCACTTCTTCACAGAGCTGCTGCGTGTAAGCACCCTCGGTCCTCAGCCAGCGGAGATGAATGAGATCAGGAAGAGGCCCTCACGGCTTTTTACCAGCATCCTGTCCCTTCTTCCCTCAGACAGCCCAGGGCCACACCTAAAGCCCACCTGAGCTCATGACCATCAGGCACACAACACAAAGAAGGGACTGGACAGAGGCGAGCAGGCCACATCATTCAAAAACCTAGGAACAATACACGTTCATTGTAGAAAATCTGGGACATATAGGCACGCCCCTAATTAAGATTAAAATCAAACAGCAATGCTTTTTCAGCTGTCCAGACACTTCACATGTGAACACATAAAGTCAGACTGCTGTGCTAAGATTCAGATTCATTTCAAGCAGTTTTTATTCCCCTCCACAAACCAAGAGATAAAATACTTAACTTTAAAATCATGACACTTGTCCTGTCTGGTAAGTTATTTTAACATCTATATAATTGCCCTGTGTATTTTGTAAACACGTCTTTCCCCTTTATTTTTTGCGTGCATGCTAAGCCTCTCCAGCTGTGTCCGACTCTTTGTGACCCCATGGACGATAGCCCACCAAGCTCCTCTGTCCATGGGATTCTCCAGGCAAGAATACTGGGATGGGTTGCCATGCCCTCCTCCAGGAATCGAACCCATGTCTCAAGTCTACTGCACTGGCAAGCGGGTTCTTAAGAACATGACTTAAAGCATTTATTTGTGGGCATGTCTCATTTTTAATTTACTCAATGCCGGGTTAGCAGTTATTTATGTAACTGCCATTTTTTCAGAATATATAAATAATGCTATGAATTTGCTACAGCACCTGAGCATTTCCTTTAGCTCAATTTCTACAAATATAAGAGCTGCCTTAGAAAGTGTGCACTTGCAAGGCATTCAATACCCTATGTCAAATTCACTCTACAGGGCTTCCCTGGTGGTCCAGTGGTTAAGAATCCATCTGCCAATGCAGGGGACACAGGTTCCACCTCCGGTCGGGGAAGATCCACATGCCTCGGAGCAACTAACTCCGTGCGCCACAACCACTGAGACGGCGCTCTGGAGCCCAGGCGCCCTGGAGCCTGTGCCCTGCAACGAGAGAAGCCACCGCAGCGAGAAGCCCGCCCACCACAACGAAGAGGAGCCCTCGCTTACCGCTGCTAGAGAAAGCCCGTGCCCAGCAACGGAGACGCAGCACAACCAAAAATAAGCCGATCGATAAAAATGTCTGAAAGAGCACTCCGTAAAGGCTGTATCAACTTGCAGTCTCAGCAGCTATATCTGATAAGACTACTTTTCTCAAAAATCTCATATGGAACACCGTAATTTTTAAAACCCGTAGCAAGTTTGGTAGGCAGAAAACAGACAGGACATCTGAGTCTCAGCGTCTTTGTTCGGATGGCTACTGCAGGTGGCCCAGGTAGTGGGCCATTTGAATTTCTTGTGTGAATTGCTTGAAAATACTCATTGCCTTTTGAATGTTGCATTAATTGCCTGACCTTATGATTTAGCAGCGTTATTTGCATACTAAGTATTTTAATTCGTGTTAGACATTTATTAGAATTAATCTCTGCTCAGCCTTCTGGAGGCCGATTAGAAAGTCTTGCATGGATGTTGCTAATTTCCCACCAATTTCTTGTTTGCTTTCTGATTTTTTAATGGATTTTATAGTAAGTTTTATGAAAGTTTTCTGTGCTCAAAAGGGTTCATCTTTTTTCTCTATGATTTCTTTACCTGTACGCTTAGAAAAAGAGGATATGCAACTTTCCCCCAACTGACACGGAAAAAAATTAGTAAATATTAAGACTGGGCAAAACCAGTTTAATCTAGGAACGAGAGAAACAAAGGAGGCGACGTCATACCTTCTGTTCCAGAAAATAAAGTTCGCCTTGGCTGTTAGACTCTGCTGGGCTCCATGTGCTTTATTTGTTACTCTCTCTGCCTAGACGATGAGTCTGTGTTTAAAAAATGTCTTCTCAGATCAACTCGACATAGCAGCTGAGGCTGTTATTCTAACACAATAAAGAGGTTCCTCTCCTCCCCACCAACCTTCCCAACCTGGCCCCTGTAATCCAGTGCATCTTCTTAAGCAAATCCACGTGGAGGAAAGCTCAGTCCCACAGGCAGAAAGGAGGGATACCCAGCTTCACCACCACTTAAGCTGCTGTCCCACAACTGAGGACCAGCCAAGGATAGCGCCGACGCCCCGACTCATCCACGGGACCCTTTGCCAAGTGCGTGCCGGGACCACCTCTTACAGAAGCCTGTGATAGCCCCGCCCCCGACCACAGCCCTGACGACGCCCATTCAAAGCGCCTGAGTGGAGCCCCCATGTCGCCACTTTCCACGAGACTCCCAGCCATGGTGTCTACAGCAGGAGTACCCCCTTTCCCAGGCCCAGCCCTCTGTTTCACAATTGAGGAGCAGGAAGCCCAAAGTGGGGAGGTGTTCACAGGTGCTCCCTGTAGAGTGGGGCCTACGTGCAGTCTGGCTGCCTGGTTTCCAGTGTCAAGCTCAGCCCTCCCAGGCCCCTGCCAGAGGGCTGAAGCCTCAGAGTGACACAGATTCTCCAGCCCTGGCTCCCTTCAGAATCACTACAGCGTTGGATGGTGAATGAGCTTTCATGACGGTCATAACAAGTGACCACAGAGTGGAAGGTTAAAACAGCAGAGACATGTTATCTCATGGTTCTAGAGTTCATAAGTCCCAAAATAAAGTGTGAAAAAAAATAATGTATTACACAAAATGCTAAAATACACTTGTTTTCCCCAAGTAAACACCCACTGAACCTGGCAAAAGGTAGTTATGAAAGAAACTCGCCCAGAAAGGAAGAATTAACTATGAGGATGCACTTGACTTATTTTAGAGCATTAACAGCTAAAGGCAGACCTCCCAGGTACTCAGTGGTAAAGAATCTGCCTACCAATGCAGAAGACATAGATACAGGTTCGATTCCTGGGTCTGGAAGACCCAGGCAACCCACTCCAGTACGCTTGCCTGGGAAATCCCATGGACAAAGAAGCCTGGTGGGTTGCAGTCCACGGGGTCATAAAGAGTCGGACATGGTTGAGCACGACACATGCAGACTGATCTAAGATTTTTCAGAATACAGTGGGTGGTAACTATAATTTATTGCTAGATACCCTTCTCTTGTGCCTCAGCAGAGAAGAATCCTATATGGGTCTGCTTTGTGGAAAATGCTGCTAACTAATTCCTGGATGACAATGTTAACAAGTTTACATATGTAAACTTTGACTTCTAGTTTACATGTGCAATTACTACTCATAAACTGCACTTGAGTAATTTAATCGCTTTTCTGGTTCAGGGGTGTATTAGCTCCCGTTTTTAAGTGCTTATTACATATGACAGGCTCTGTGCAAAGCCATGTTGCTGATATTATTTTGGGAGATAGATTTTAGTATCCCCACTTCTCAAAAGTAAATGAAGCTTCAAGATGTCAGTACCACATGCCCTGCTAAGTAATAAAGTCAAAATTCACACACACACACACACACACACACACGCACACACACAAAGTCAGGGTGTGGGCAGGGCTAGCATCTCCCCAAAGACTCCAGGGGAGGACCCTCCTGGCCTCCTCCAGCTCCTGGCTTTGCTGACTGTCCTCTGCCTCCTCAGCCTGCAGCCTTCTCCAGGTAGCCTCAGGGCCATTTCTTCGACGTGTGTCTGTGTCCACATCTTCTTCTCTTTTTAGAAGGACCCCCGTCATTGGTTTGACTTGATCATGTCTGCAAAGATCCTATTTCCAAATAAAGTCACATTCTGAGGTTCCGAGAAGGACATGGATTCGGGGTTGGGGTGGGGGGGACAGTGTCCAACCAATGCATGTGGTCAGGTGGGAGGTGGGCATGGGATGGAGACTCCTCCATCAACGTGCCTGAGAGTCACTGCCAGAGCTTGTGCAAACCCACACACTCACATCGCCCAGATGCTCCGAGCCAGGAGGCTTTAACAAGTGTGTCCTTGGAGATTCTGACATATGGTTGTGCATCTCCTTAACTGTGGAGCCAGGAACTACATTTCTCAGCCCCTTGAGTCTAAAGAGACCCTGGGACAAGTTCTCATGGTGACACGCGAGTGGACATGACAGGGTCCCGTCACAGTCTGACCGGCTCAGAAGCGGGCGTGCATGCTTCTTTCTCCTTTTCTCCAACCACTAGCTGGGTGAGGAGGACCCCAGACAAAGGATCCTGGGTGACCTCACGGGGGGAGAGAGTGACTGACCCACACCACCTGCACACCACGCGTGCCCTGAGATGAGGGGGGCGGTTGTCATGGCAGCTAGCAGTCATCCTAACTGTTACAGGATCCCAGCGAGGAGGCACTGGCTGGGAGGACTTGAGCCCTCCAGGGTTCCGTGTGCCCCGCGTTCTCTTCCTATCACCTTTGAATGACCTCCGATTTGAATATGTGACTAATGTTTTGTGTCTTCAACAAAATAGAAGTCAAAAGCATTTTTCCAGCGACCTTAAATAGGGACCGGCTCCTTCAAGTTCTCCTAGAATTGAATAACAGGAAGGCGCTGATGATCCTGAATAATTTCCATTTTGTCTTGGCTGCCAGGAAGTTCAGAGTAAAATTTTATGTTTAATTACAGCACCTAACTCATTCCAGATTCCTGGAAATCGATCCGCCTCCTGCTCAGAGATTTCTGATCGGTCTTTAACTGTGAGTTCTCATGGTTTATGTGCATGTTAAGTTGTAAGCCGGCTCTGGTTCCTTTTTACATTTGGCGGCTAATAAATAATAAAGGAATACATCCAGACGTTGCAGGCAGTGACTGAGGTTTGCACTGGGGGCTGTGGCACACTCATTCTGGGAGCCAGCAGAGTCAACGCCGTTAAATGTGCAGCAGGTCCTGTTTCTATAAATCATCTCATCGATTAGTGGAACAAGTGGATACTGATCTCCTGCCAAGGACCTGGCAATGTGCCAGGCACCCAGGAAGACCTGCAGCGTTTCGCCATCAGGGAGCTTAGGGTCTAGAGGGGGAGACAGGTGTACTTGTGAATGACCATGGTAACAATAAACACCAGGTAACACAACACAAAAGTGTGAGTCTGCAGAGAAGAGAAACACCAGTTTGGACTGGAGAGATTACAGGAAGGTGTCACAGAATCAAGGCATCTAATCTGGGTTCAAAATGAGATTAAATAAAATACTGAGAGGCACAGAGCAGCTATGTTCGGAGCACAGAGTGGCCAAGGCTGAGGGAACAAAGAGCAGGCTCGGCATTTTTGAGGATCCTTTCGTATTTTGTTCTTTATTCTCTCACCTCCTCTGCCCTGCAGGGGGGTGGACCGGCCATCTCCTTTTTTCTTTATCAGTATTTTTTGTTTTCTACTTAATGTGTAAAGTTACTTAAAATATTCACTGTGTCCTGGCATTACACTCTGAGTTTTTCCTAAGATGAAATCAAAATTCACCAGTCTCAAAGGTTCTGACCTTCAGGAACTTGATGGAAGTCTGACATGTTTCCCTTGGCAGAGGCCTGGGTTTCTTCCCGTGCCAACAATAAGAGAGTAAGATAATGTTGGTTTCAGATCTTGATTCTCCAGAAAAATGCCTCCGGCGTTTGCACTTTCTGTAACATAATGGAGCGAACTGGACAGTTCCAAGAATTGTGCGCCAGGGTCCTCAGGGGACGCGGAGCTGGCTTATAATTATTGAGGATGAGCGTTCAAAGGCCCCATTACTCAGCACCTAGCCCTCCCCCTCGCCCCCCAGGAAAACAAAATGGCATGTAACAAAAGTGGCTGAGAAAATCCCCTTTGAAAGGGCTGCTCATGCCAGGAGAAAACAACAAGTTAAAGAGAATTCTTTCCCATGGGCGCTCACCCTGCACATGCAGGATGGCTGTGCAAAAATGCTCACTTCCCGTGCTGTTTCCAGAAACAGGGGGTGGGGGGCAAGGTCGGGGGGAGAGGGGGCATTCAGGTTGGCCTCTTGGTCCCTTTGTGTAAATCTCTCTCTGAAGGGGAAAGGCCCTAGATTCACCCACAGCCTCCTATCTCCACGGCCACCCCTGACCACTGGGCGCCCGTGGCCAGTCTTCCGTGGCCTCCAGCTCCTCGGAATGGGGGGGCCCAGATCCCCCAGCTCCCTGAGCCTGGACAACCTCTCTTTTCCAGTTGGCCCCCCCTGTGTGGAGTCCTCTGTCACCCACAGCACCAGGAGCCAGTGGTGTGGGGACTCACACCTTCTGCCAGTGCCTGGGGGGGTGTGGCATGCAGAGGGGGCATAACCAGGCTTTGCTGGATGAATGCACGACCAAAGAGGGAGGGGTTGAGGGGAGGAGTCACTGCCCGGGCCCCCGGGACAGGCCGACGACCACCCTCTGCGACCCTTCAGCCAAGACATGCCTTCCTGGTACCCAAAATGGGATGAATGACTCCAGCTGCTGGGAGCCCTTCCCGCCCTCGGTGCACAGACCAGCTTCCAGGCCAGGACAAGATCTCCCGAGGCCCGAGGCCATCTCTGCCTGGGAGGACAGGACAGAAGTAAACCCTTTTGAAGCAAAGTCAGAGTGCTCTGACCAAGGTGGAGTGAGGCTGGGCAGCACTGAGACAAAGCAGGTGTGCACCGCCCGGTCAGGTGGTGAGTCCATTCATCCATGCGTGCACGTGTTCATTCAGATCCAATTAACTGAGCATCTACTATGGGCTGGGCTCTCAGGTCACTGCCTGGGGCTCTCCTTCTACTGTCTGGGGATGGGGGCGTTCCACAGGGCAGGCTTAGCAAGGGCTAGGGGGCATGTGCATCCCCCACAAGGCACTGGTCACTGAGGCAAACTGACCCTGTGACCTTAGCCAGCAATGACCCTCACCTCCCTCATGACGGATCTCACAAATTCCTCCAGCAGAGCCCCATCGCTCAGGCTCTGCACTGCATGGAAATCACTGATAGACTCAACATCACCCTCATCTGACCCGCGGCGACCTTATCAGGGCCGTAACCCCAGCAATACCTGGCCCGAGGAGCAGGTACAGGAGACAGATGGCACCCCCCAGCAAGGGGCCCATACATCAGCCCAGAAAGAGCTGTCCCCTTTGTATATTCCATGCCAACCTGAGAGCGGCTGGGGCCAGATGCCAAAGGGAAATTGGATCCTTTCAAAACGCAGCAGAGATAGTGCAGCAAGAGAAGGCCAGCCTTCTGGGCTTCAGAAGATCAGTGCATAGGTGGCAGGTGCCTGCGGCATGTGGGGCTGCCCTCCCGGCTTCAGTGGCCCTGAGGATGGCAACCTGCAGCAGGAGCCACACACGCGGACGGCCACTTGCCACCAAATGTGCCACGGTGACAACCGGGCCTGAGAGAGCCGGCGGATGCATGCTGTCCTTGCTGTGAACCCAGGGCTCCGGGTCACGGGGAGGGAGCCCCTCAGGTGCCCTGGAGGACCTCCTGAGGACGGGCTGTGTTAGGGAGTCTGAGGTCTCTCCTCTGCATGGGGCACAGGGTGCCCCGGCCCACAGGGTGGGGAGCCCCTCCGCTGGGCTCCGTAGGGGCTGGGTGGATGGATGGGAAGAGCTGGCCCCCTGAGGCCAGGGCTGCGGTGGAGAAGCCTGCCTTTTGGTGCCCAGCAGACCTGGGCTTCATGCAGGCCCCACCTCCCTTCACTCTATGGCCTTGGCTGACTTCCTCAACCTCTTGGAGCCAAAGCTTGCATCCAGAGCCTTCTGGTGCCCTGCTCACAGCCTTGGTCCGGACCTACTGATGTGCTCTGGCAGGAGGCACCAGGGGCGGGAGTGAGAGCTGAGGCTTGGAGGTACAGAGTGGGGGTCAATTCCTTTGACTTTGAGGGTGTCATTGAACTTCTCCAGGGTCCCTCTTCCCCTCTGTACAATAGCAAGAGCACAGTGCTTCCTAGAACTGGACTTAGAGTGCGTGTGCTCAGTCGCTTCAGTTGTGTCTGACTCTGCGACCCCCGTGGATGGTAGCCCACCAGTCTCCTCTGTCAATGGGATTATCCTGGCAAGAGTACTGGAGTGGGTAGGCATTCCATTCTCCAGAGGGTCTTCTCATACTGGAGTGGGTGGCCATTTCTTCCACCAGGGGGTCTTCCTGACCCAGGCATCAAACCGGTGCCTCTTACATCTCCTGCATCAACAGGCGGGTTCTTTACCACCAGTGCCACCTGGGAAGACTTAGAGGGATGTAGGCAAAGCTCACAGCATGCCCAGCACCTAGAATAAAGTACCTTGTGTCCCCCGAAGAATTATCAGCGTCACCCTACGGCACTCACCTCCCTTTACCACATGTGTAAAATGAAGTGATAATTTCTTGCTTTTCAAAATGCTGGGAGGATGCTGGGCAGCACCCTTGAGAGGCACGTGGCTTCACATATGGGAAATGCTCCACAAGTGGCAATTTCCTCTTCCTCCTCCTAATTGCCCTTAATTGCCTTAATTCTTAATGATCCTGAACAGCCAAGCAGTTCTGGGAGGTCCTTGCCAGAGCCAAAGATACTAGGATGGTTAGCAGAGGCATGCGCAGGCCTAAGACATCCCAGTCTTCAAGCTAGAAGGTGCATTCCTGCCTCATTCCCAGGGACTCCGCAAATAGGTTTATTAGGTGAATTTTGTTCTTAAAAGATGTGGAGGATATACTCCATCGTGTACTCAAGATTCCTTCTCTCCTACCAATAGAACTCCGCGCAAGACTTTGATGCCCAGGCTCTCTTGCAGCTATAGGTGGTCATGTGAAGCCATTCTGACCAATGAGATGTGAGCTGGGGTCGTTGCTAGGAAACCAATTTCCTGGATCCTGCTTCCTCCCTTCCTGCTTGACAAGCAGAGGAGGGGGTGCATCCCTGCTTCTTTCATTTAACAGAGCTTCCTATGGCCCTCTTTTATCAGCTTCCATGGGCCTCCTGAAACTGCTTAATTTTCTTTTTTGTGTTTGCTTTTTAAATTTATTTTTAATTGAAGGATGGGGTCACCAATAGTTGGACATGACTGACTGAACTGAAGGATAATTGCTTTGCAATATTGTCTTGATTTCTACCAAACATCATGAATCAGACATAGGTATGCATATATCGCCTCCCTCTTGAACCTCCCTCCCACCTCCCACCCTGCTTAATTTTCTTAAATGGTATTATTTCACTTTTTTATTTTTTAATCATCCATAATCCATTTTCACTGGATTTCTAAATGTGTTGTCACAACGTGCCGTGTTTGAACTATAAATAGGTCACATGTTGTCATGACAGAAGGTACCGCACTTTAAACCTTGAGTTGAAATCCAGCACACCTACAGAAAAGTGCAGAAATCCTACGTGTACAGCAGATGACTTTTTTACCGGCTGTACCCACCTGGGTAACCAGCACCCAGATCAGAAACAGATATGAGCAGCCCCCAGAAAACCTCCACCCTCTGTCTCTCTCCCCCAAGGGGTAACCCGTATCCTGTGGCCTAGCAGCAGGGATTAGCTTTGCCTGCCTTTATGCTTGTCTGCAAATGGAATAATAGTGTGTGTGCGCTTTGGCTTCTGCCTTTGTTCAACACCATCTAGGTGGGATTCACTTATTCTCGTCACTGTATGAGATTTCATCATATCTTCATTTGTAACACCTGGATGCACCATGCTGTATTTAACTGGTCCTCCTTTAACTAACCCGGGGGTTTCTGTTTAGGGGTGATTGCAAGCAATGCTGATCACATTGCTGAATAATACACTCCTGAACACATACCTTGGTGTAGTTTTCAGCACAGTATCTCAAGGTGAATTCCTAGCTCATCATTTGGTCTACCTACTTCTGAACTGCTGGGCTGATTAACGAATCATCTAGTTCCCTTTATAATAGAGAGAATCTGATAAAATACATTCAGACGAACAGAACACCCAGTGTCAGAGTGGAACCACTACCTCACGCGGCCTCCTGCCTCTATGAAGCCCCCCGTCCTCCCCCTGGGCTGAGGCAGCCTTGCAGCTCACAGCCCTTCTGTGGCACATCCCTCCCACGTCTGGAAATGATTCGACAGCCTCATGAATTTTATAGGCTCTGAGCATCCATTAGCTGACCTAATCATTTTCAGAGACCTGAAAGTCAAAGTTACCTGTGGTTCTGCCAAACCGTCACTTGTCGGAAGTTGGAATGAGGGAAGATTGCTTCCCCCGTGGTCCATGTCTCAGAGAGAATGGAGGAAAGGGTCTGGCCAGACCCATTTTCATTAAAGAAAGAGAATCCTGGAGGCCTGAGGGAGCTAATAAACAAGGTAGTAAGAGGCGTTGTTAAGTGAAAAGAAGTAAGCTTGGGTTAAGGCAGGGTGCACTCCATATTCTGTGTGGCAGCTGGGGGAAGGGGAGTCATTGACACACACGTGAAGACAAAGCCTGCCCCCGCTGCTGCGCTGCCCGTGCCCAGGAAAGGAGCTCTCTGTCGCCGCAGAGGCCAACGTTGTGTGGGGTGGAGGGGGATGAAAGGGGCCAGACTTGGATTTCGCATGTTATTCCTTTCTGTACTGTTTCAGTTTTCTAGTCATGGGCACTGTGTTATTTTTTCTATCAAGGTGTAACAATGTACCATAAACTCACACATTTATATCTCACCGTTCCGAGGGTCGAGAGTCTGGGCGCAGCCTCACTGGGCTCTCTGGAGGCTGCCATCAGGGGCCGGCCAAGCTGCACCCTCATCAGAGGCTCCATGAGGGCAAGATTTGCCTCTGAGTTCTCCCACGTTTCTGACAAAATTCTTCTTCTTGCGGCTGTGGAGCTCATGGCGGCTTGCATCTCAGAGGCCAGTGGGAGAGTCTTTGACATCCAGGAGGGTGCCTCTGTCTCTCTTTTATGGGCTCTCACCTGATTGAACGAGGCCCACTCAAAAGAACCACCTCTTTAATCACCTAGAAATAGCTGGCTAAGGACTTTAACTACATCTGCAAAACCCTTTCACCTTTGCCATCTTCTGTGGGTTAGAAGCAGGTCACAGGTTTGCCTACAGTCAAGAGGAGAGAAGTGTGGGTGTGGGGTGGGGTGGGGAGGTCAGCGAGCCATGTGGATTCTGCCCGTCCCCCACATGCAGAACACTGACTTGAGGAACATTAACAGGAGTTATCCGAGGACATGGTCCATTGCTCACATTTGGTTTTCTCTATTTTCCTGTACATTTAGAAATGGAACCTGCACTTTTTGAAGCAGTACTTTGTAATGCTCATCTCCACTTCCTCTTGTTAGTTTCTGTGTGTGAACACTGTCACATCCCTCCATGCCTGCCTTGTGCTTACAAGGTCAAACACGACCATATAGAGCTAAATAGAGGTTTCTCTCCCACACTTTTTACCCCAGCAAGATGGAAATCACCTTGCAGGCTGGGCTGTTTCTCTCCTCCTGTGGACACCTCCCTGTTGCTTCTCCACCGCTTCCTGGTACCCTGCAGCACCTTCCAGGGAGGGATGCTCCACTTGTATCCAGGTTGCTTGGTTTATCAGTCGGTTTTCTTGCTTATGTCACAGTCCATATGACACTGTGATAGACATTCCTGTAAACATGACCTCACACGCTGGTGTTTTTCCTTCTACAGGATGGATGTTCTGAGGAGAGATCTGTGGCCACATCAGTGCATGTGGCTGTCTTCAAGGTCATGGCAACCTGCAGTCCCCCGGCCCTGATGAACATGGCCTCTGCCCCCTCGCTCTCCTGATTAAACAATTTGCCAGACCTGAATTCAGATCCTGGTTTCCCCAGTTCCTTCTGTGTCGTCTGGGATAAACTGCGTAAATACATCTGGGCCTGAGTTTCCCCATCTGTAAAAGGAGAATAAGGATGGCACCCACTTCACAGGATGGACTTGGGGATGGAACGTGCGCACACAAGGGCCCTGCACATGCTGTGATTCAGCTCGCGGCAGCCACTCAGAGAAGCAAAAGCCGGCCTCCCAGGATCAGCCCAAATCAGTGCTCCTCATCACCCTTTGGCTCCCCTGAGAGTCTTCGGTTCAAGCCTGAGTGGAAATGGGTTGTGAATACTAAACCTGCATCCTCCAGAAGCCAGGTCTCCCAAAGTGACAGGGAAAGCAGAATCGTTGGCGTAACCGTTGTCACTGTCCCCTCTGTTGTCATGATGACTCCCGCTTACATTTGTTGTGAAGTTTCTCTGCAGGAAGATTACTCTGAAGGGTGTCTCCCTTCCTAGACATGAATCAGACAGGCTTTTGGCTTTTAGTAGCAGAAACCCAATCCAAGGCAGTTTGTACAACAAGGAAAACATACTGTTTACCAGGAAAATTAGTTTGGAGGTTCAGAGGCTCCAGGGCTGGTTAACCCAGTGTCATCAACAAGAACCCATGTCTTTCCTTCTCGCTGCTTGCCCATCCTCAGCAAATCAGCCTCT
Source organism: Bos grunniens (assembly GCF_055505025.1). NCBI lineage: Eukaryota > Metazoa > Chordata > Mammalia > Artiodactyla > Bovidae > Bos > Bos grunniens. Next base: position 12,340,944 of record NC_141182.1, read on the forward strand.
TCCTATCACAAAATGGTTGCCACAGTTCCAGCTGTCACTGACAGATGTCCCAGTACCCGATGGGAAAAAACAAGCTGTTTCTTCTTTGTGTCTCTTTCTAAGAGCATGGCAGCCTAGAGGAGATCTGCGTACTTTCTACCCAAGTGCCCCTCTCCCATCTAGAGCCAGACGGATGTGCTCAAGGAGTGAATGAATCCTACCCCCAACACTTACTACATGGCAGGGGGTGAACCGCTTCACCTCTCTGTAACCCAGCTTTGTCATCTATAAAAGCTGATAAAGTAGTATCTGTTTCAGAAAGCTATTGTGAAGATTCCATGAATCACAAATGCCAGTCACGCGTACTTGAAGAGCCTTGCCATTACTGCTGTGCCTGTTGTCACTGTTACTGTTGTGGGTCTGGGGCAAGTCTGGCTTAATAAATACTTGAACTGCTGAGTGACTGACGGGAGGGACCTGTCACGTCGGCAGGCCCCGGAGAAGGGGAAGAGGTGTGGGAGAAGCAGGGGTTGACAAGCGGCCGGCACAGGGCCACCCAGCACGCCCAGATTCCGCGCTCGGACTGACTGATCCCATCCTGCAGGAAGACCCTGCGCCCGCGGGGGCCCAGCCGGCTGCCCCCAGACCGTCCTGGCCTTTTGTTTTTATCTGGCCTGCCCGCCAGCCCTCGGGCTGACACTCCGTGTCATTACTCTGCTTCAGACACTCAGGTACCAGCTCATTTGTCAATCAGCACGAGCGTTTCGATTGTCAAAGACACTGCCATCTGTGTGCAGGCGCGGCCGGCTTCACAGCCGGGAAGGCCCCCAGCTGCTCCACGTGGAGCCGGGGAGGACGGCCCCAGGAGAGGCTGATATGGGGGGTTCGCTCAGCTCAAGGGGGACAAAGCGCCCCCTGGGCCAGGCTGGAGACACACCCCAAAGGGATCCAAGGTTGCAGAGTCCCCTGGAACCGTGGTCCAGGCCCCAATCAGTGACTGGATCCTCACGTCCCTTCTCCAGCTGAGCAGCTCTGTACAAGCTACTTACCTTCTCTGAGCTCCCGTCTCCTGAAAAAATGAGTCTGTCCAGTTTTTGATTCTACAACCAGTTCCCAGCATGAACAGAGCAGCCCAGGGAGGCAGGAAGGACACTCGTGATGCTCTGGAGGGGGAAGAGGAGACCCCAGAGCAGCCCTGGCCCCAGGAAGCCACTCTGTGTGCTTGCGCCTCCATTTCCCGCCCCTCCAAAATCAGAAAGAGGGGGCATTTCATCACATGTGCCTTCTTCAGCAATATTCTTTACACTGTGGGTCTCTAGTGGGTCATGAAATCAATGTAATGGACAGAATCCAGCACTTTTTTTTAAAGAAATGAAATGGTATTGAATAGGATGAAATATTAAAGGCTAAATAAGGCCAGGACTGTTTGGGAAGCTTTGCTGTGCTTCTCTGCGCCTGCAGAAACCGGGTCAGGGTGTGAACTCAAGTCCACGCTATGGGCACGATCGAGCAGGTTGGAGAGTCACCACCAGCCACACACGTTCTCAGGATGGCCTGTCACTTGACCACTGTTCCCTGCACGGGCCCCATGCCCGGCCCTGGGAGGAGAGGAGGTGAGGGGGTGGTTATGCTGAGCCCACGGTCCCACCCTCTCAACTGATCATCAGAAAAGAAGGACACAAATCATTGTCTTAAAGGCTTGAAGGCGCAATCACGGCACTGAGGAGGCACCTGTGAACAGGTGAGGGCAGTGACGTGGCATTTCCACTGAGGCAGGTGGGATGGGGGTGGGAGGAAGAACCATGAAGGGGCGGAAGCAGCTCCAGGCAAAGCTCAGAGATCCTCTGAAATGACGCGTGTCCAGTTCCTCACTCTCGTGGCCACCCCTGCAAGACTCAACGGCCAGAGCTAGAAGCCCCCGGGTGCCTCTGCCATCGCTTCTTGTTTTTCTTATCTGCTGGCCCCGTGGTCCCGTGCAAGGGAACAGAGCTGAGTGGGTTGGTCCAGCACTTGCATCCCCGGGGAAGGGAGGTGGATATTCCTAATTTTCTTCATCCCAAGACATTGGATGAGGCAGGTTAGCAGGATGGGACCAGAGATGAGTAAGGTGACCCGAAGGTGGGTGGAGGGGCCCCACACACAGCCTGAGGAGGGCCCCCCGGGGGGCAGGGGCCGTGAGGGCTTGCCTCTGCTCCCACTGCTCGTGCTCTGCTGCCGCACCATAAACGCAGATGGCTGAGCCTCTGGGAGGGGAGCGCAGGGGACAGGCCACCCCCAGCCCGGGTTCAGCCCTGCTCCAGCACCCACGTCTCCTTCTGCCCCAGAAAGGAGCCTGAGACTCCCGTGGCCGGTCCTGCAGCGCTGCCAGCTTCCTGTCATTGCCCCTTAGAAAAGGAGAAAACTCCCGTTGTTTTAGGATTAAGTAATCAGCATGTCATTTATTTCTCCAAACCACAAGTGCAGGGCCTGCTGGAGATCTGGCATTAGGAAAGCACCAGGCCTACGACCGAGCCCAGCTTCCTTCCCCAAGGAAGGTGCAGCAGGTCCCGCCAGCCGGGGCCCACGTCCCGACTCGGCTGCAGCCAGAATCCGGAAGGGGGACAGGAAGGGCCGGCCTCCGAGACCCTCTGAGGACCACCCCACCTCTCTGAACTCGACTGTCCCCTCCGCAAAAGTACGGCAGCAACCGCGGCCCGACAATTGCCTTGGGGCAGCTCCCTGCCGGCAGGCCTGCTCAGGGCGCTGCCCTAGGTAACCGTATTTCATCTTCAACAATGGCACCTGAAAGGCAGGTGCTCTTGTCATCCTATTTTTACCCATTTTACCAGCAGCAGCCAAAGCTCGGGGATGTTAAGGAGCGTGCCCAAGGTCGCATAGCCAGGATGGAGCAGCCCTGACCCCAAAACCCAGCTTCATGACCTTCGTCTTGTCCAGCAGCCCTTAAGGAAGATGAAGTGGAGGTTGTGACAATACCTGTTTGTTTTTTTATTTCAATCCTTCATTTCATTAATCAAGAGGTGGTTGTACCTCCAAAACCATTTTTAAGTGCACAATTCAATGGCTTTCAGTGCATTCACACGTATGTGCGGCCATTACCATGGTCAATTTCAACACGTGCATTGGCATTCGGGGCGGGGGGCGGGGAGGGTGCTTCCCTGGTGGTCTGGTGGTAAGACTCCCAACGCAGGGGGCCTGCGTTCCATCCCTCGTCAGGGAACTGGATCCCACACGCTGCTACTAGGAGTTCAAAAGCTGCAACCAAAGATCAACTAAAGAAAGATCAGAGGTGCCACACGCCGCGACCAAGACTCGTTGCAGCCAAATAAATAAACAAATATTTAAACAAACAAAACAGAATGGCTGTGGGTCCGGTGATCATAGGTTCCAGCTGTCTGACCCCTGAGCCAATGCCACATGTTCTAGGTTTTTTATTAGAGCATGGATTTCTGTATTAGTCCGGACAGGCTAGACATTGTCGCTGTGCGAACAAAGGAAGCCCCGGGCCTGTGGCGTCAGTTCTGAGCATCCTCCGACAGGTTCAGGACTTCCCTCACCTCATGGTCCTGAAACTGCTGGTTGCTCTGCGCAGCTCCTCATCGCATCCCGGGGACAGCATCCATGAGGACAGGACATGGCGTGTCCCTGCTGCATCCCCAGGGGCTAGTGCAACCTGGCTCGAAGGATCCACCCCATAAAGACCTGCTGAAAGTGCAGAAGGGGTGGGGGATGCAAGGGATGAATGGCCAATTAATGCTCGATGAAAGGAGCAGCGACCGACCGAAGGAATGAGAGAGGGAGAGAGGGGAGAGAGGATGGGGGTGGGGGAGGCGGCAGCCCCCACATTCTGAGCAGATTATGCTGGTGACCCAGGAGCTATTTTCCTAACTTCACAGAACCTAATAGAAACTGCACAGGGCCGAAAGTCAGAGTGACTTTAAGGTCAAGTTTCACTGCTTTTGGCACTGGCCATGCTGATTAGCTCATGCTCAGACTGGCGGCCACAAGTGTGTGTGATGAACGAGGAATGAGGAAGCAGTTATCATTTGGTAGCAAAAAAAAGTTTCAAAACAGAGGCTCCAAGAGGGGGATGTGATAATGGGGGGTGGGGGGGGGAACGATGAGAGCCTCTCCCCCAGTGAATTGCCATGGATATATAAAGAGAGAGAGATTCGGTATTAAAAGTTTCTTTTAAGGCAAGCCTGGCAAGTTCTAAAATATTATAAAATGAACATGTTTATTTCTGGGCTAGGAGTGAACACTATTTAGAAGCGGCTCCAGACTGAGTGGGTAGTAGCTGGTGGCAGCCTGTGGTTCTGCTCCAGGGTCACTGTCCCCATGGACGGAGCAGGGACAGGGGAAAGGCTGGGGCTGGACTCAGCCCAAAGATGCTTGATGACGTGAGAGAGACTGCAGAAGGGTGGGACCTTGAGGTCCTCAGGGCAACACTCTTCTTTGTGTTCAAGTTCTCTCTGCAGGACCCCCTTACGGGCTTGGATGCCCCTCCCCAACGGAGAACTCACTGCAGCACAGGAAGGCGCTGTTGGACAGTTCTGATAGGCTAAGGGAGGGACCATCACCATCTCCAGGCCTCCTATCTCATCCAGTCCCTCCCTCAGCTCCTTCTTATGTGAAGCTTTTGTAAACAGACTCTGGGGCTCACAGTGGGGACCCAAATCCAAGCCCAGGTGGGTCTTAGCTCCAAAGTTGGGCCATCCTGTGACCCCAGGCCTCCCCGACAGCAAAGCTGCATCGTCACGGGTAAAGAGCCTTGTCCCCTTTAGGAATATAGACATACTCAGTCTGGGGGCAGGGGCCCTGGGGTGAGGGTCCACCCCTCCCCATCCCCCATGTCCTCTCCCAGCCTGACCCCTCTATTGGGCAATGACATCAGCTGCGGACAAGGTATTCTGTCTGAGTTTGGCCTGAGATGCCACCTCCAGGTTAGAATCATTTTTGCCAAAGGTGGGATTGGGTTTTTATTTGGCTTTGTTTGAGGACACTGGAGGAGGGGGCTCCTTTGGAAACATAGAATTCTCCAAAAGCTACAGGGGGGAGAGTTTCATTTCTCGACAGTGCCAGGAAAGGATGATTTCAGTGAGCATCACTTCACAGCTCATCACCAGAGAAGGACCTGGATGAGGCACCAATGTGGGTAGGTGGGGCCTGAGCTACACGGAAAAGCAGCTCCTTCCTTCAACTTCACAAGGACCCTGAGTCCCCTGTGCTAGCACCGTTTTTAATGAGGAAACTGAAACTTACAACACTCTACTAAATCTCCAAGGTAGAGCAATCAAGCAGATGCCAGCAAGGTCTTGCACGCGATGAATAAATCTGTTGACCAAACTTCAATGAGCAACGAAGTCCAAACTGAACTCAAAACAGGAACAAACAAATTGGCCAGAAAAGATAGGATGTGGGATGTTAATTAATTACGATTGTAGTGTTATCTTGTATTTTACATGACATCATGGAGCTTCTGTAATTTTTTTAGGAAACTTCCTTTGGATCCCTAATAAATAACAAATTAACAAGCATGCACGCACGCACGCACACACACACACACACACACACACACACACACACACCCTTCTTGACACACACTTGGCTGAACTCATTGGTCCAGGCACCACACAGAATCTGAAACATCCTTTCTGCACAGCACTGACCCAGGAATTGAAATAGGACATTGAACCTCATTAACAAGTGTGGACCTGCAATGTCTCTACTGAAAAAAATCTGTCCACTTATCAGGAGATGGCATTTCCTCAAGGGACATGAGCGTCATGCTGCAGGCGTGACTGAGTGCAAGAGAGAATCCAGGCTCAGCACCCCACCCCCCTGCCCCAGAGCCCCTTCTCAGTGATGGGATCAGCGTCCTATGGCTGACACAGCAAATGGCCATACCCTAAAACAAAAGGAATCTCTTATTCTCCCACACTCTGGAGGCCAGAAGTCCAAACCCAAGGTGTCCCAGGGTCACGACTCCAGGGGGAGGGTCCGTCCTGCTTCTTCCAGCATCTGGAGGCCCCGGGCAGCTGCTGGCTGTGGCCCCACCACTCTGACCCCTGCCTCTGTTGTCCACGGCCTCCCCCTGGCCTATACTCTCCTCTCCCACCTCCCACAAGCACATGTGTCCTGGGATTCAGGGTCCATACTAAGTCTAGGGTGACCTCATCTCCACATCCTTAATCAATCACACCTCTGAAGACCCCACTTCCAAACCAGGTCGTCTCACAGGTTCTGGGGGCCAGGATGTGGACATGGTTTTTAGGGGACACAAGGCAACCCACGGCTGTGACCACAGCCAGATTAGACCCTCCCGGCAGCGCAGGTCACCGTGAGAGTGAGTCCTGTGGTCCGCGAGCTCATCTGCTCATCCCACTGGCATCAGGCTGCTCACTGTGGACGCCCGAGAGTTCCTGGAGGAGCACGTGGACGAGTGGATGCAGGCAGGCGAGGCTGCTCAAGCCTGGCAGAGCCTGGGATGGCGACTCGCCCATGATGCTTCCGTCCTTGACGCCCTGCTCCACTATAACAGCACCGGTCCAGCTAGTGCCTGCTGTGAGGCTCAGCATCCTCAAGGGACCGGCAGGTCCCAGAGGTGCTGACAGAAGAGGTAGCCTGGGCATCAGCAGTCCTACCTCCTTACCTGCCCGGTGAGAAGACTGAAGCCGGACAGGGCATGGATCTGCCCCGGTCACCCAGGTCAGCAGCCAGGTAGGGTCTAGAGCCCCTGCCCCTCCCAGGGAAGCCCCCTCCTCCTCCGCTTCCTGCTCTTCCTCAGTCAGGGCTGCCCCCGTGAACTCAGCCCCTCCTCCAGGCACCGGGCTCAGCATCTCACGCCAGTCTCCTGTTTTACTTCCCCCCAAGCCAGAGCTTCCCCCACTGCCCTCAGCCCCACTTCACAGGCTGAGGTTCCCAGGGATGAAATACCTTCCCAAGGGTCTCACTTCTCCCGGCAAAAAGTGAAGCCAAGGCTCTAATGTAACTTGTCCTGATCTCCAAGCCAGGGGTGCCCGTGACCACAGCCAGATCGTGTTCACACCACCACCACCGAAAACAGGAGATACCTCATAAGAACACACAAAGTTTCCCTGGAACACAACCACGGCCATCGCTCGCGGGATCACCTGGGCTGTTTACCTGCAGCAATGGCACAGCTGAGCGAAACAGACAGTACAATCTGCAAAACCTAAAATATTTACTACCTGCTCCTTTGCAAAGATGCCTGCTGACATTCTACACTGCTCATCCTCTATCACACGGTATTATATTGTACTTTGATATGTTTTATTGATTGTATTAGATTGTACCACAGTCTTGGCAAAGGCTACCATCCAACAAAGATTCAAGAGCTTTGCATGTCCGATTTCTTGGTCTCTTTGTATTTGATTCTCACACGAAACCCACCAATGATGAACTTACAAGGAACTAAGTGTCCCCAGAAATGATGGCCTTCCCCTTGGTGACACTGTTCCCACAGGTACATTCCCCAAATGGATAATCCCCAAAGTGGCCAACTTAGAAGAAGAAAAAATGAGATGAAAAAGTCCAAGAAGCTGACCTGCTCACATTCAAACCAGAAGGTCCCTTCAAGCTGATGTTCTATATGTCGGGAACTTTATGCCAAACAGTGACTCTCCTACATCAGTAACGCATCACCCCGTCCCTGGCGGGAAGTGACATTACAAAAGCCGGAAAGGACATCAGACACGCTGGCTTGGCAGCCACAGGCACATGTGAAGCTGCCGTCAGAGTTCAAAGGAAGGGCTGCGAGGTGGGGCCGCCGCAGGGCAGCATCACTTGTAATGTTTTTACCTCGTGGGACAGGGCACAGTGACAGCCTGCTTTGACCCAGCCACCAGCTTCCTGACGCCCACGCCGAGCTGGTAGGGGGCTGCAGGGCTGGGTTGGGGTGAGTTTTGTGGTTCCTGGGTGTTTACCTGCTCCCACATGTGCCACCCAGCTCACCGGGCTCCACGCCCAACAGCCTCTGCAGCTGCGGTCTGTGTGGACCATTACCGTTGCCAGGGCTGGTCCACACTCTGAGGCCAGCTGGATGGGAGCTGCTCTGCACAGTGCTAAGTGTGTAGCCTGGCAAGGTCGGAGTGGTCATGGCTCCCCCTTTATGATGGGGAAACTGAGATAGGTCAAGATTCCCCACTGCGGCAGCATTCAGACCCAGAGGTGTCATCCCTCATAACCACCAGGCTCACTCTCTCAACCCAGAAGCCTCCTTGGGAGATGCAGCCAGGCAAGCTCAGCCAAGGTTAGACCTGAGGGTGTGAGGGACTCACTTCTCCAGATAAGTCATCGAGCCTCCACATGGTAATGAAATCTGCATCAGCTTTCTTGGTGAGATGGGTCAGGGCAATGGGGCAGTAAAAGGAGATAAGACTCCTCTGGCCAAACAGGTGACTTGGTTTATCCACTTGACTCATTAAACTGCTTGGTGAACTCCTACTCATCCTTCAAAACCCAACTTAAATATCCCTTCCACCATGAAGGCCCCCTGGCCCCATAAAGAGAACTTATGTACTCTTCTATTGGGCCCATGCAGTGTATGTGCTGTGGAAACTTCTGTTATACCTTGCTTAAGTTCATCAAGGAAAGGAATTGTGTTTGATGTACCTGGATCACCAACCTGTAGTAACAGGACAGCAGCAACCAGCGTTGACTGAGCATGTACTAAATGCATCATATGCGTGAATCCTTCATATTAACCCTAGGAGGTCGGTGTGGACATATCCCCAGTGGTGGGACTCTGAAGCCAAACTAATGGGTTTGGATCCTGGCTCAGCCAGGGACCCTGAGCAAGTCACTCAGCCTCTCTATACTCGGGGTTCTTATCTGTAAGATGGGGATAATCACAGCCACTACCCAATGGAAGGTTGAGACCAACCCGTGCCAGCTTGCAAGCACTAACTATTAAACTTTAATAAAATTTGAAAGCTGGCCATAACTAAAAATTAAATTCTAGATACTTGAAACTAAGTAAGCTGTATTAAAAACAAAGGTAATAAATACTCAAAACTAGGACCTCCCTAGCAGTCCAGTGGCTAAGATTGCTCAGTCCCAATGCAGGGGGCCCAGGTTTGATCCCTGGCCAGGGAACTAGATCCCACGTGCCGCAACTAAGACTCAGCACAGCCAAATCAGTAAATATAAAGGCAAACAAAATTAATACTTCAGACTCACCACTTCCTAATTACTTTACTATATTTTTACTATTATCTCTGCTCTTAGGTTCTTTATGCCCCCTGAATCACCAAGTACTTGCACAGTGAGCATTCCTGACTCCATCCATGTTCAATGAGAGCTGGAAATCAGCCACAATGAGAGCATGTACAGCATGGCATTTGGCAGATGCCGCAAATCAGGATGTTTCCCCCCTCAGAGGGCTGTTGAACGTTTACCAGCCCAGCAGCGTAACTGCCTGCAGTGAAGCATCAATATCCGTAGCCCTTGTCACTGTTACTGATGGACAGGCCACAGGATGAAATGACCCGCCCAGAGTATGAGAGGGCAGATGCGGTCCCAGACGCCACAGCTCCAGAGCTGCCCCTTAACCAGCGAGAACTCTGGGTGCTCCACAAGCAGAGCAGGCCCAATAAATGCTTGTTGGATGAACAAACAAACATTCAGTTCATTGGTCTCAGATCTGCTGGCCACAAGAGTGCCTGGGGAGGCTCCAACACGCACGTCTTCGGTGAGTGTCCACACCGTGGTTCTGCTTCCAGGCCCGTCCCAGTCCCCATCGCCAGCCTCCGCCCCCAGCCCACTCTTTGCGCTGGCTTCTGGGCCGGCCCACTGGGCCTGTCCTGCCGTCCAGCCTGGCAGCGAGTGGCAGCTGTGAGATGAGGAAGCAGGTGGAGGCACGGGACGCCCCCAACCCCCGGTCTGTGCTCAGGCCTGAACCCAGAGGACTCTGGAAGACCAGTGGCTGTTCTCGGGCCTCCTCCAGCAGGAAGCGGGGAGCTGAGGGGCTGAGAAGGCCATGTTCACGTACATGAACAGACAACGCAGGGTGAGAGGGGCAGGGCACGGGCGGTTCACGGAATGTGGCCACACCACTTCGTAGCTGCATTAGAAGTGAAGCGGAGCGCACAGGGCCATCCCGCACGCACAGACCAGAAAGCTGCGGCTCAGAGAGCACTTGCCTGCACTCCTCACTGCTCAGACCTGGAGCCTTGGTGTCCAGGCTGATTTCCCCCAAAAGTGGGGGTGAGGAGAAGGGTTGGGGGTCCCCATACGTGCACGTTTATACATTACCTTGGCTCCAGCTACTCACTAGCTTTGGGACCCTGGGCAAGTGTCTTGACTTTTCTGTGTCTTGGGTTGGCTCATCCAAAGAAACAGGGAACTAATTGGCAGTCCTCTTGTATGTTTGCCGCAAATTAATAGATCTGGAAACGCTTCTTAGAGTGATGCACCGAGTGGGGCTCAATTATGTCAGAAGCAGCAACCGCGGCAGCAGCTGTGTTGATACTGTCCGTTCATGGTCTCTCCTGGATGGCTCTCTTCTCTGAAAGGCGGCACGGGTGGGAAGGGGAGGTGTCCTGGGGTGGAAGTCAGGGATGCTGGGTAGGAAACAAGCCTCATCCTACCCACAGGTATTCCCTGGGCACACACTCTGCTCTGAAGGTGCTGCTGACTCAGTGGATTGTGGGGTCATAGCTAAGAGGGTGGGTGCCCCACAGACATCACACAACCGATGGCTGTGGTCTCCCTCCAGGCCCTACTCTCTCTCTATCTGTCTTCCTGTCTGTAAAATGGATGGGTAAGAAGATCAACCTTATAGAGCTTTTATGAGTATGGAATTTTAAGGTGGAACTTTGCCAATAAGGTGCGTCAGCCTAGGGCGGTAGTTCCCAATCCTGACTGTACATTAGAATTGTCTGTGGAAGCGAAAGTGTTAGTGGATCAGTCGTGTCTGACTCTTTGTGACCCCATGGGACTGTACCCCACCAGGCTCCTCTGTCCATGGGGTTCTCCAGGCAAGAATACTGGAGTGGGTTGCCATGCCCTCCCCCAGGGGATCTTGCCAACCCAGGGATCAAAGTCGGGTCTCCCTCGCTGCAGGCAGATTCTTTACCATCTGAGCCACAAGGGAAGCTTGAAAAAATGCCACTGTGCCCCACCCCAGACCAACTGAATTAGAATTGGAATGAAGATAGTGATGGTGGCAGTGATGGGGATGGTGGGGATGGTGGGTGGTCGTGGTAAGGGTGATGCTGATGAAGGTGATAATTTCAGACATTATATGGGGATGGTGCTGGTGATAGTGAGAACAACTACCATTTTCCATTCTGCCTGCCTCAGGGGTTCTCCCAAACCTCCTCGTGGTCCCTTGGCTCACGTTCCTCAGGTCTGTACACCAGTCAATGCCTCCTCCAAGAGGTCTTCCCTGACCAGCCCTTGTACACCAGCACATCCCCGTCTTCGGCAGTCCCTACTCGGCTTTCTGCTTCTTCGCCACACGTGTCTCCACTTCACATTGTATCACACGACGTGTGTACTTGTTGACTGTCACCTGCCCCCACCCCTGTGGAATCATGAAGGTCACACCTCAGAGTTATACTGCCTCAGGCATTTCTGCTCCTGGGGCAACAGAACCCAGCACCGAGGGTCAGCCCACATTCGGCGTGGAGCAGGCTTCGGTGATCAGAGGAGACTTCAGGCCTCTGGGTGCTGGGCACTGGAAGGCCCATATCGTCATCTCCAATCTCTAAGCCTCAATTTCCCTCCTCTAACTGGGAATATTCACACCCCCTAACCTGTGCTGTTCTGGGTGAGAAAAGCAGACCAAGCGGGTGAAACACAATACGTGGCGGCCATCACAGCCCCTGGGGTCCCAGGGTGGGGCCGGACACCCGGCGGTGGCAGAGTCCCCTTGGGCTCAGGTCTGGTCGGGGTGAGGTGCACGGTCTTCTCAGAAGGACAGGGCTGGGTACAAGCCCTGCTCAGCCTTCACCTGCGTTACCTGGACCAGGTACCAAACGCACATAGCCTCGGTCTCCGCTTGCATAAGATGGGCTTGATGAAACCGTCTCTTCTGGTTATTGAATGAAATGAGATGTTACAGGAGGTCACCTGGGACGGTCACACCTCCTCGGAGGAAATTCACCGTTCTTGGTCGACCACTAGACTCTAAATTTTGCAGATGGGGCACGAAAAGAGAGAAAAAGAAAAGAAAAAAACAGAAAGCCTAGGACAATAGGTAGAGAAAATGTGGACACGCGTGTGCACACACACTCACACGCAGGCCCAGCGGAGGGACCCCGTTGGCACATAAGCTGGAGGTGGGGGCGACCCCTGAAGCCCTTCCCCTGACAGCCGGTGGCGGCGGTGATGAATTTGTGAAGTTATCTCATTTTCCACTGTTTTAATTAGAGACTTGGGGTCTGAGGCCTCGCAGCTGGCGTCTTTGTGCTGCGTTCTGTGGCCTGACAGAGAAAAATGTCTTCTCCAACTGCAGCCAAGCTCTGCTCCTGACCTGAGTGAGCGAAACTTCTGGGATTCATAAACTTGTGGTCTCCGAGCAGAGTGTCGTTTGAACCGGGCCTCCTCCTCATGGGCCGCCCCCTCAACATTCAGAGGCAAGGCCGGAGTGGGGGGGGCCGCCACCCCAGGAGGGTGCTAGGGAGACGGCGGGGACCCGGAGGTGGCCCCTGGTTGCGTTCTGGGTTCTGAGCCCCCCATCCACGGGTGATGGCAGCGCCTTTTGGCCTGTGATCGAGCCCAGCTTGGAGAGGCGAGCTCTGCTTCTCTGAGACAATGCTTTTGATTGCAGCGTGTGTGCTCTGAGTAATCTAATTTATTGCTCATCTTTTGCCAAGTGATCTTTTACAACACGGCCTCTGATGAACGTGCAGTGGGGGCGAGGGCTCTCTCCACCTCTCCTGGCCCTCTGGCTGCCGGCTTCCTTGTGACTCACTTTGAAAAGAGGCAGAATGGGGCCTGGGGGACAGGGGGTGGCAGACACACTCCCATCCCACCCCTGCCCCAGCCACCAGGTCCCAACCTTGAGTCCGCCTCCCCACCAGCAGAACGACAGTCTCAAGAGCAGTGGGCAAGTGGGGCGGTGGTGGGGGTGTGAGTTAAATCAGAAGTCACAGACAAGAAAAGCTGCCAGCTTCCCTAAAGGAGGTCCCGTTGGGATTCCAACAGGCTTTGTGGTGAAGAAACGCCTCAGGCGTGTGATCAGTGCTTTCGACGCCGCTGCTGGGACCACCCCAGAGTGCCAAGAGGCCCCACCATTCTCAGAGCGGATGTGAACTCACCGTCTCCAAGGCCTGTTTGAAAGCACCTGTCAGGTGACACCGGCGGCATTCTGTACCATGGCCAAGGCCAGCCCTGTGGCCTACCTCTCAGGGAAGAAGTCATGCCTTATGCTCACATGTGTTAGTCCCACACAGGGGCTGCCCTGAAAGGTGGCTGTGGGTGCTGGCTCAGTGACAGTTAAGAAAATCCCTATGGCATTATCACCACGGCAGGTGGGAAGAAAGTGCCTGTAACTGGGTTTACTGCTGACCACAGAAGAAGCGACCCGCACACCGTGAGATCAGCCAGTGCTCATAAGATGCCCATTGCAGACCCATTTCTTGACCTGAAAGTCACACACAGGGCACTCTGCAAACATGAGTCTACTGCCTGCCTTCTTCCTTACAAAACAGAATTTAGTCCAGATTGTATACATCCCAGATGCTCAAAGGATTTACTGCCATTGGTCGTCGCTTTCTGACCATACACAAATTGCATGGATCAAGTCTCCGAGTAGCTCCACTGTGTCCAGAACAAAGCTCTAGCATATTTACAGGAATATGAAAGTATCTGGCAACCAGCAAGGCGAGGTTCACAGTATCTGCCTCCAATTCACTGTCTTCCACGATGCAAAGAATTGGGAAAATACAACCCATAACGAGAAGAAAAACCAGCCCATCAAAAATAGAGGACTTCCCCGGTGGTCCAGTGGCTAAGACTCCCCTCTCCCAATGCAGGGGGCCGGGATTCGATTCCTGGTCAGGAAACTAGATCTCACGTGGCGCAACCAAACAAATATTTTTAAAATAGTAAGAAATAATACAAATGATAAATTTAGTACACAAGAACTGTTAAAGTCATTATAACTGTATTATAATAACTGTATAACTGGGGGTTGGGGGCTTTACCCAGCAGTGGCCTGGCCAACAGAAGAAATGCTCCTGAGGGGAGAAGCTGGGAGTCTCAGTTCTTGATTCTAGAAGGTCCAGAATGATGGGAGGAGAAAGTGGGCAAGAGAGAGACAAAACCCTACAGTGACCCTGCCAATGCCCACCCCCCTGTCTCTAGTCATATACTTAGAATGTGCATTAAAAATGGGTGTGGGAGGAGGACTCCAGTGCTTTGTGTCAAGATGGGCTCCGAGATGAGAGAAGGAGCGAAGGATAGCTTGCTGATCAAATTGCAGCACCTGGATCCAGCCAGACCTGAAGTTGACATGCCCTTGGACTTCTCAGGTAATTGAGCCAATCTTCTGTTTTTAACTTGTTCAGGTTGAGTTGGGCTTCCTGACATTTGCAAGCAGCCAAGGCTTCCCCGACACGATAACTCACTCCCTCGGGGCCCCTAAGTGTCAGAGAACTAATCAGGAATGCTTCTGAAGGGTTAAATTCTGATCAAAGTAAAGCCCACTTCTCCTACTAGGAGCCTCTCCAGCTGAGATGCTTTTTCCAATCTCATAAAAGCGGGGCTGGGGGGCCTGGGCGATTCTGACACCTCCTCCTCCTCATCCTCTTTCATTTGAGCCATCTCTCTGCAGTGTCCTGCAGGGGATCACGATAAAGCTGGCAGCTGGCTATGGGTGGGAATGGGGAGCCTCGCCCCCTTCCAGTTAAATGCCTAATTAAAACTGAGGGCCGAGGCCCATGGACTCGAGAACATTAACCATGTGCTGCTGTCAGGCGGGGAGTTCACGTCACCCCACCAGGAATGCACAGAAGCACGGTTCTGGGGGCTGGGGCTCAGCGTGGCCTTTGGCCCAGTGGCCGTCTCTGCCCTGCACTCACAGGGCCAGGGCTGAAGGCTCGCCCTACCCTGGGCACGACGCAGTCAAGAATGCTGAGTACAGGCCATCTGCAAGAGGGCACGCGGCTCGGTGCATCCTCCAGCCCTCCTCCTCCGGCCCCTCCCGTCTCCCCCTCTTTCTCTGTCGCTTGTCTAGCTCCCCATCACCCTCTCCCTGCCCCTTCCCCTGCCTCACACTCTTCCTGTCTTTCTGTCTCTCCCTCAGTCTCCTTGTCAACATCTGTGACTGGTCTGGGTATTTGTCCCTTTGTCCTAACCTCTCTCTCCATCCCTGTCTTCGCTCTCCCGGTTGTTTTCACCCATTTCTGTCTGTCTCTCCTGTCTCTCCATCTCTCTCTCCTGTCTCTGTTGCCTTCCTGACTCCTGGCTTTCTTCCCTGTTCTCTTTGCCCCCCTTTTCTGTCTCATGATCAGCCATAGGATCTGCTGGGAGAGGCTGAAGACCCCACAGGAAGCTCTGGCTCTGAGCCACCTCGGGCCCTGGAGTCTGGGCCGCCTCTTCCACCTTGTCAGGTCCTTCGGGGCCTCAGAGGAGCCCTGTGCTGTCTGTGGACAAAGCCTCAGTCTGGGAGTGATGAGGTCTCCTGGGTATTCGGGAGACTGACGTCTGCAAATGTTTGGGGAAGAACCCCCTCCTGTGGGACCTCAGCTGCCATTCCAGGTTCCTCCTGCCTCCTTGGCCTCCACCGTGGCCTTCAAGGCTTTGACTCTAGAGGCTGGACTGACCGTGGACCAGAGTCTGGACTCCCCAGATCCCGAGTAATGGGGCTTAGTAGCTGTGTTCTTTTCTTGGGGCTGTCAGGATGAAGTGCCACACTCTGGCTGGCTTAAGACAACAGCAATCTCTCACAGTTCTAGAACCAGGAGTTGGAAATGAAGGTGTTAGCAGTGCCGTGCTCCCTCTGAAGGCTCCAGGGAAGGCTCTAGGGCTTTCTCTCAGCTTCCAGCAATCCTTGGATTCCTCGGGCCATAGACACATCTCTCTGGTCTCTGCCTGTGTCATTGCTTGGCTGCCCTCCCTCTGTGTGTCCATCTGTGTCTTTTCTCTTCTTATAAGGACACCAGTCATGTTGGATTAAGGGCCCACATACTCCAGCATGACCTCATCTCCCCTCGTCCGATCTGCAATGATCCTACATCCAAACAAGGTCACATCTCTGCGTTGGACATGGATTTAGGGGGACACGACCCCACCCAGTAGGGTAATTGAAGGCTGTGTGTGCGGCAGGTTGGAAGCCTGCTGTGCAACATTGAGAAGGTTGCTCAGCATCTCTGAGCCCCAGCCCTGACCCCTAAGACAGGGTAACAGAGCCACAGTTTAGGGTGCTAGCAAGGATCTTCCTGCATGGGCACATGTACAGCAAGTGCAAAGCAGTTAGAGTTCCCCATGCAGTGCTGTTTGCAGAGAACCCTGGGGTCCCCTGTGCTCTCATTGCCCCCTCCTTCCAGCCATAGCTCCTTAGCCTGTGGCTGCTGTTGGGAAGAAGGGGTCCCAAGTGAGAAATTATTGGGTGAGGGGGTTGGGAGGTCCCTGGAAGAACAGGGGCCTTGCCTATCACTGAAGCCCATGCTTAGAGACCGGATGCAAATCCCCTGAGGGCACACAGGAAACAGAGCTGCAGGTACAACGAGGGTGGCACGACGGGCACGAGCGGGCATCCTGAACCCGGGGGAGGCACGAGGCGGGCAGCAGTTGGGCATCAGCAGACCCAGCTTGGACTCTAGCCCCATCGTCTACTCACAGCCTGACTCTGGGCAAGAGGCGGAAGCCGCATGGGAAACCACCGGGCTGGCGGAGCACGTGGGGTCTCCCCTACAAGAAACTCCAAAGAGAGTTAGAGACTGAAGGGAAGTGCTTCACGAGATGTGCCGCTGTGGGCGATGAACTGGCGTCCGGGGACGGCCTTAAAAAGACGCACATAAAGCAGGAGCTGGCAGACCACCATCTACGTTGGTAAATGAAGCCTAACCGGAGCCCAGCCATGCCTACTCGCTTGGGAGTTGTCTCTGCTGCCTTGGCACTACGATAGCAGGTTTGTGACAGGCATCCCTGAAAATTTCCTAACTGTCCCTTTACAGAAATAGTCAGCTGACCCCTGAGCTAAAAGCTAGGATTCCTTTTTCTGGATCACTTCCTGCAGCCAGACGGTGCCTCCTGCAGAGACGGGGGCCACAGGCAACCCTGGGGTGGAGCTGGGTTGCAAGCTGTAAACCACGTAGCCTGCAGATCACATGTACTCAACCAATAACAAATTGTATCTGAAGACCTTTCCTGGGATTAAAAAGGAACAGAGAGACAAGGGAAATAAGGCAGGGAAACAGGGATGAGGAAGATGTTGCACTGGAAGCGGCTTCTCTCAGGGAGGGTCTGGTCTGACCCTGGGCTGGGACAAGAGACCCAAGTCCTCATGTAGGCTGTTTCCATGGTTCATTCACCTTTCAGTTCAGTTCAGTCGCTCAGTCGTGTCCGACTTTTTGCGACCTCATGAATCGCAGCACGCCAGGCCTCCCTGTCCATCACCAACTCCCGGAGTTCACTCAGATTCACATCCATCGAGTCAGTGATGCCATCCAGCCATCTCATCCTCTGTCGTCCCCTTCTCCTCCTGCCCCCAATCCCTCCCAGCATCAGAGTCTTTTCCAATGAGTCAACTTTCATATGAGGTGGCCAAAGTACTGGAGTTTCAGCTTTAGCATCATTCCTTCCAAAGAAATCCCAGGGCTGACCTCCTTCAGAATGGACTGGTTGGATCTCCTTGCAGTCCAAGGGACTCTCACATTTGGTCCCCCTCAATATTTAAGCAGCTATTTTAATCTAGACTCTGGTGTTCCAGGCAGACAGCTGGAGCTTGTGGCCCCACCTCCAGCCAGGTTTTAATCAGGCAGCAGCCTGAGAATCGCTCCCCCACTCCAACTCAGACATGGGAAGAGAAGACTGGAGCCTAAGTGGGTCAGCATTTCACACAGATGTCCAGGGTGGTAGGGGAGTGGGAGAGGCAGCCACTGCCTGCTCGAGGAAGTTAGGGAGGACTTCCTGGAGGAGGGGACTTTGATCTGGGCCTTTAGAATTGAGCAGCAGTTCAGGAAACAAACATGAAGGGTGTACCTGGTCCTGGCGGCCAGCAGAGCCCCACCCCCAGGCTTGTCCCTTGCTCTGACCAAGTGGTGGGAACACTCAATGCTGTCCCTAGCTTCTGTGAGAGGGGAATTTTATACAGAACAGGCTCCTGAGTTCTAGGAGAGAGGGGACAGAAATGGAGAAGAAAGAGGGAGTGAGAAGCAAGAAGAGAAGAGGGGCCATGAAGAGGAAAAGAGGAGGGGCATCTCACACAGAAGAGGGACCCAAAATATCAGTTCATCAAAGCTTAAAACCATTGCTCAGAGGTGCTTGGCACTTACACGTCTCCTATGCAACCTGCAAAACCCTATCAAGGAGACACTGCTTCTTCCCTGTGCTATATTCGGGGACACTGAGGGTCACAGGGACTGGCTCAAGGCCACACAGCTAGGAAGGGACAGCTTGGGACATAAACCCAGGCGGTCTGGCTGCAACTCCCTCACTCAAATGCCCAGTCAGCCTCACCTGCCAACTATCCAATAGGATCTTTCCCGGTACCATGGGACAGGTGCTCAGAGCCTCCTCAGGGCCCCACCAGTGGGCTGAGAACTGGGCCGACTAGGGGGGCCCAGCTGGCGTGAAAGCCCCAGCAGGGCTGCACTCGGCCAGTCCCCACAGCTGGCCACCATCCAGAAGCAGTGTGGTCACCTTTGACAGCCCCAGGCCCCTTCTGCTGCTTTCTGCCTTCCCTCGAGTCTTCCTGATGTTCTCCCGTAGATAAGTGGGAACACTCAAGTTCACTGCCTTCCCCAGTCTGCAGCAGGGCCGCAGAGAGGCTGCTGGGGGCCTCCCACCGAGGCAGCCAGCATCTTGGCCAGACTCAGAGGGCTGTGGCCGGAGGTGGGGGACAAGGGGGCCGGGGTGTCATTTCAGCTCCTTGAGGACCCTTGCCCTCCCTGGCCTCTGAGGCCTTGCTTTAACTGATCCTGGGGCCTTGCTCTCATCCGGAGAGCTCCCCACTTCCTGGGGGACCCTCCTCTCGACAAGGAGTGTGTTGGCACTGCCTCTGAGCATGGACATTTCTGTGTCCTCTGCCATCCACAGCCAAGTGGCCTACCTGTCCCCACCCCCAGGGTGCCTGGCATGGAGTAGGTGATCATTACCTAGGCCCCACTAACCCTTTCTGGGCACCTCTGTGCAGCTGGTACTGCCTGAGCCACCTCCCTCTACTCTGCCCCCATCTGCCCCTGAGAGACCCAGTAGGTGGACATCACTTCCGAAAGATCACCCAGTCCCAGGCCTGGAGAGGGCTCTTCCACGCCCTTGGGGAGCATAATGTCACCTCCAGGGGAGCAAAGGAGAGCTGCCCCCTCCTAAGTCGTCACTGCCAGCCCTGCCAGCAATTTTCCACTCTGCCTCCGGTGCTTGAAAACCCAAGTCTGAGTCCAAGAGCTAAAATAATATACATTCTCCGATGACTAATATGGGGGAAAATCCAGGGCTTCTCAGGAAATAATAGTCCACAGGCCAGGTTACCTTTTGCTGGGAAACTCCCAGTTCCCACCAGAGAAACAAGAAAGGCCATCAATTTCCAGGCAGCCGAGCCAGTGCAAGAGAGCCGGGTCTCCAGGCACATCCCGTCGGCGGTGCGTGGAACACCTGTCCTGCGGCAGGAACAGACCCCTTCCGAGTAAACACACAGCCTCAGGGAAGGAGCCTGGCTGGGGCGAGGCATCCATCCGCCCGGCTCCGGACATCCTGGACAAGAGTCCAAACGCTTCCTTCCACTGTCTCAGAGAAAAATGGCATCCTCGTCCAGCCAACTCTTCTTCCCTTTTCGACCGGAGAACCGTTCTGAGAATGCTTTCCAAGGAGCCAGAACCGCCTGGACATGGTCCCTGGGCTTGACAGAGTCTGGTGGCTTTTCTCATTCATCCTTCACCCCTTCATCTATTCAGTCAGCAGGTCTGAGTTGAGTCCCAGCGTGACGATGAAGCCCTCCCGCGCGGAGGACCGTGTGGAACCAGGGCCCTTTCCCTGGGGCTCTTGCTGCATTACTGTCCCCTCGGGGGTGGCCTGGGCAGCTTACTGTCTATCAGCTCCTGCCCTGTTAGAGCTGCCGCTGGAGGACGGCTGTCCAGCCTGGACCTGCGCTTCCAGGCCCACCGGGCAAGTAAGGGGGAGAATGGGACTCGGTGGGCAGTAAGGGATGTGGGGGACCCATTGGTGAAGAAGGACACGTGGTCCTGCCTTGCTCTCTTTGCTCGCTGGGTGCTGGGTGCAGAGGCCTCTAGCACACCAGGAAGGGCAGAGCCACAAGGCAGAAGGAGCCTGGGCTCTCGACTACCCAGGAGCTGCCTCATTAGACAGCGAGTGTGCAAGAAACTCAAGAGGCTGGACTCCGCCCATGCATCGAGTCTAAGGCACAGGACCAGCCTCCCGAGTGGACCAGAGCGCCCGCCCTGGCCAGGGGAGGGGCGGCGGGGCACTGGTGCCAAGATCTGGCCTAATCAACAAGCCCCGCCCCCGCCCCCGAACCTGACAGAAGCTCTGGATGTGCGCTTCCGGAAATGATGTGTGTAATTTGCATAAACATAACGTTACGCACACGGATCCAGGCTCTGCCAGGGAAGGGTCATCTGCTTCCCCAAAACCCATTTATGGGCATCTGTGAGGTCCCGCCACAGATTTCTTAGCAACTGAGAACTTAACTGTTGGGCATCAACTGGCAGTCAGAGTTACGAGTTGAAAGCAACAGAAACCATTTCCAGCTGATAAAAGAGAAGAGGAATTTATTGGAAGATCCTGCTGTGGCTGATTGCTGCTAACTAGGGGGGCTGGGGAATCAGACCCAGAAGCTGTGGGCGCAGAACTGGTGACACCCACACGGCGCCTGTGTGCTGAGCCCTGCCCACCCTGACGGCTGCGGCAGATGCTGCCTGCCCCCCTGCCGAGGCTGGGCACCCCGGGGAGCAGATGCTGAAGTGGGGTCAGCATGAGAGCCAGTCATCAGGGAGTGGTCTTGAGAGGGAGGAGAAGAAAAGAGGAACTGAGCGGAGGGGCACGCTGAGCTGTGAGGCGGTCCTGGCCAAGGACTCCGCCATCCTCATGGGGAGCTGGGTGCTGGGCTGCACTTTCAGAGCTGCACCAAGTCAGGGTGAGGGGCTGGGATCACACCCCTGTGGCCTGGGTCGCCAGACGCGGGTGCCACGCACAGACAGGACATGCTCTTGGGCCATATGTGTCCTGCCTGGCCATCCCCAAAGAGAGTACATCACTGGACATCCTCTCAGCACCCAGAAAGGTAAGTTGTTAATGAAGGGGGATCCAGGCAGAGCTCCCCAGTGCCCACCCCTCCCCAGCCACCCCTCCAAAGAGAACCAGCCATGGCCCCTGTTTCTTGTGGCCACGAGCTCCCAGCTTGAAGTCCAGGGCGGGCATGTCTGGCTGGTGGAAGCCAGCCCATGTGCCCACAGCCCAGCCGTAGTGGGGCTGGGTCGCTGACTACCTGGAACTTGTACTTCTCTCCTGATTTCTGCCTCCTCCCTTCTCAGCACAAAAGGAGGGAACCCCCTGAACACAGACGGGGTGCTGGGGGCCACGGAGAATGAGAGGCAGTCACCACTCACACAGGTGAGCCAGTGGTCAGTCAGGGCCCCGCAGGAGACAGTCCAGGAGACTTTTTAATAAAAGGAGACTCTTTACAAACTGTTGTGGAAATCGCCAAGACGGTGCAGAGTCCAGCGCTGGGGGAGTGGGGGCAGGGTTAGTAAAGCCCTAAGAGAACATCAGGAGCAGACGCAGCTGACCCCCAGGGACCAGCAGGGAGAGCCTTGGGGATTGAACCCCCGGTCCCTCTCCTCCCTCCACCTTCTAGGTCAGGGAATATCCCCCAGCCGACCTGCCCCAGCTCGCACAGTGAGGATGAGCTCACGTGTGCTGACTTTTCCTTCCATGTCAAGCATCTCGCTGATACTCGACAGATCATCATCTCATGTGTCCTCACCCTGATCTTGGGAATGACCCCCGTTTTATTTGTGGCAGGTGCCCAACTCTTGGTCCTCACTGTGACTCCTTCCCTGCACCCCGACCGACCCCTGGAGCCAGCACCTACCCTCTAGGCTGTGGGGTCAATGTCCTGGGTCGGTTTTGGGTCCATAAAGCAGGTGGGAGAACTGAGGAGTCACCCTCCTGCAGAGAGATGTTCCCACAGTGGATTATGGAACCCAGGGTGTGAATGCCTCAGCTCCCTCGCTGCCCTGAGTGCCTCTGAAGTGCACGTTCTCCTTTGTTTTCCCGAGTTTCCTCAGTGGGTTTAAGCTCCAACAACCCCCATTACCTACTGTCCTGACAACATGACTGCATGGCTCCTTCCCTCCTGGTCGCCCCTCCCCACTCCCTGTGTGTTCTTCCTGCGACCACCTCTCAAAAAAACCCCTCCCTATTCAAGTCCTCATCGCAGGGTTTGATTTGAGGGGAGACTAAGAGGAAGAAGCCCAGAGAGGTTAAGCAACTCACCCAGGCCACACAGCCTCATTCAGGTTGAGCAGCCAGGAGGCCTGGTGTCTCCTCCCCAGGACCTCTCTAAAGCCGCAAGTCTTAGAAACGGTGGTGTTCCCAGATTCAGAGATTCCCCGAGTTCCTGGACGGGTGCCCAGTGGATGTCGGGGTTCTGTCTTATGTGTGCCAGGCATGGCACAGAGTGTGCTTCCAGGAATGCCCCACGAGGAGCCTGGCATCGCCTCCTGGCTAGAAGCCAGCCCTATCCCCCTGGGTGCTCGGAACGCGGGGCCTTCTGCTCCTGTCCACAGTGCAGATGCAAGGAGGGTCTGCTCAGTGTCAGCGGAGTGAGCTCCGGCACAAGGAGCGGTGGGGAGTGGGGGACAGGGGACTGGGAGGGGGGGATGTGCCTGGTGCTCTGCATTCAGAGCTGTGCGCCATCCTTATAGATAACCCTCCCACCCCGCCCCGCCCTTCCCCTCCACCTTCCCGGTGCAGCTCTGACCGTGTTACGCCCTGGGCCAAAGTCCTGCCCAGTCCTCTGGAATAATGTCCTAAGTCCTTAACCTGGTCCGCAGGCCCCGTCCCCATGCAGTCCAGCCTCCCCGTCCTCCACGTTCTCCCACATGGCCCAGACTCCCAGGACGGGGCAGGAGGGGCAGCCGGCTGAGCATGGCTGTGAGCTGACACACAGAGCCCACGAGCTGAGGCGGAGGTGGGCAGGCACCGGGCTCAGCATCCCGTCCATCTACTGGCTCCCCCGGCAGCGGGGAGACCGAGGCACAGAGAGAGGCGTAGGGCTCACCTGGGGTAAGGAAGCTACTGACTCGCTCAGGTGGATTCCACAGCTGCTAAGTGACTCTGCCCAGGGGCCTCCCCTCAAGGGGCAGAGAGCTGTGGTCAAGCAGTCTGGCTGGGATGGGACAGCGAGGACCACGTGGGACGTTGAGATGAAAATGGAGCTGAATGAGAGTTCTCAGAGGGCTTCCAGGAGGAGGTGGCAGAGAGTTGGGCTGGGAAGGCAGAGAAAGGTTTAGATAAACGGGAAAGGCCTCTGGAGCAGCAAGGACAGGGGGCATTTGCAGTGACACAAGCCAAGGAAGGAAGGTGACCAATGCCTCAGCCATTGGGCTGCAGGAGCCCGTGTCCAGCTGCAAAGAGGACAAGCAAGGTGAGTTTTCCAAGCCGCCCACCACCCGGGCACAAGGATCTGTTCATTGAGGGGCCTGTCTGAGCGCCCATTTTCTGTTGCAACTTCCCGGGGCGTTTTGAGTGGAGTGTGAAATCACATTTGCACAGAGGGGTGAACCTT
Source organism: Bos grunniens (assembly GCF_055505025.1). Taxonomy (NCBI): domain Eukaryota; kingdom Metazoa; phylum Chordata; class Mammalia; order Artiodactyla; family Bovidae; genus Bos; species Bos grunniens. The sequence continues at coordinate 12,364,858 of NC_141182.1, forward strand.
TCTGAGGAGCCATTTATCCCCCAAAATAGGTTCGCAAGGCTTGTCGGAAGCTGAGCCCGTGAATCCCATTACACACAGCCCTGGGCTTCCTCGGCCCCGTGTTCTCAGCTGCCCGGAGGAGGCGGCTCTGTGAGAGCGGGCCAGCCTTGGTCTCTTTTCTGTTTTTGCACCCTTGAACGTCTGGGTGCACATTTACCAAGTGGATGCCTGTGTTGAATTTGGCAGTGGGTTGCAGGAAGGAGCTGGGAAGCCCTGGAGATATTTGGACCTGGCGAGGAGGTGGTCATTGGCTTATAACAAATTTGCATTCCTGTACATCAGCTCCGCGGGGCTGGACTGGAAAGGAGGCTTATTCATCATCCAGGGTGGAATTTGGGCCCCGGGGTGGCCGGCTTCCATTCCTCTCCCTTGCCCATGTAATGAATCATGTAAATAGCAACCAATCTGTAAGGAACAATAGAGTTGTGTCCTGTGTTGGTACTGTCCTGGCACAGCCGAGCTCTGTGGGCAGTGGCACTGGTCATGAGAAGGAGACGCACTCCAGTCTTGCTGCAATGGAATAAACTGTGTCCCCTCCTCCATTAGCTCAGTGTTGTCTCCCTAACCCCACTGTAACGGTATTGGGAGCCAAGGCTCCTGGGACGTGACTAGGGTTAGATGAGGTCACAAAAATGGGGTCCTCATGATGGGATGAATGACTTCATAAGCAGAGAGGAGGGCTTCCCAGGTGGCTCAGATGGTAAAGAATCCGCCTACCAATGCAGGAGATGTGGGTTTGATCCCCTGGGTCAGGAAGATCCCCTGGAGAAGGGAATGGCAACCCACCCCTGTATTCTTGCCTGAAGAATCCTATGGACCGAGCAGCCTGGCAGGCTACAGCCCACGGGATCGCAAAGAGTCTTACACGCCTGAGTGACTAAACCACAGCAATAACTACAACCAAGCAGAGAGGAGGAGAGTTGACCCTGCTCCACATAAGAACACAGGAAGACGGCAGCAGTCTGCAAGCCAGGAAGAGTCCTCACCAGGAACTCACCCCGCCGGTGCCATGATCTTGGACCTTCAGCCTCCAGAGCTGTGGGAAACACATGTCTGTTGTCTAAGCCCGGAGTCTGCGGTGTTCGGTTACAGCCGCCCAGGCAGCAGGGCAACACAGAGGAGGAGGAGATGACTCGCCAGGCAGTAACCTGGGATGGAGACCCAGGATGACATGATGAGAAGTCAGTGTCAGGAGGCTCAACAAGAGAGTCGGGTGAGGTGATGGGAGAACGCAGGATTCCCCCTTCTTCCTTTTAGGAATAAAAGCCCTTCCCAAAGCTTCAGGAGGACACGTGGCTGCCAAGGTAGACTCCACTACCTTCTGCTGGGGATGGTCACGTGGCTGTTCTTGCTGGGGTGGGGGTGGGTGCATGTAGGGATGCGATCCACACCCTCACATCCCTCAGATCCACTCTTCCCTGCCCTGGTCTAAGCACTGGTGTGGGGCCCAGCTTCTATCTTATGGGCACGAACATCCCCAGGAGGTGACAGCAGGAGAGTGGCTGCAGGAAGCTGGGTCCCTCCTCCTGGACTGCCCACCCCTGAGAGAGAAGCTGGGCTCCACGGGTGTGAGCTGCCACCATCTGGAGGGGCCTGTTTGTTGTAGCAGCTGAGCCTGAACCTGACTGATCCATGGGCTGAATGGGAAGTTTACCCCCTGGGGAGCTGTCCTTACCCTGAAAGGATCTTGTTTTACTCTTGGGAGGAGGTTTGCTGTGCTTTCGGTGGCTTGATATCAAGGCAAGTCAGATAAGCTCTGCTCAGAGCTGAGGCCCGTGAGGCAATGCTTCTGCCTACACATTGGCCGAGACGTGCTCGTTTCCCTAGAGAAGCCTGGAATGAGCAGCTGATCCATCAGGGGTACCTGGGCTCCCAACAACCCAGGATGAGCACGGGACAGGAATATACTCAGACCTCTGTCTTTTTAAGACACTGAGACTTGAGGGTTGATTTTAATTTTTTTTTTAAACTTCATCAGAACCTCAACTGTCCTGACTGATGCACCAGCTGTGCGACCTTAAGTGACTTACTCAGCGTCTCTGAGCTTCAGTTTCTTCAACCTCAATAACATGGAGACGTGAAGATGATGCTTCTGACCTAATTCATTTTGTGGACAGGTTGAGGAAAAACTGTATCTTTTAAGTGCTTAGCAGAGACCCTGGCACTGGCTGGTCTCCATCAGTTCTTCTGACTCTTGCCAGTTCTGATTGATCTGCACTCTGCCCCACCCCCACCCCCAGACTTGTCCACCTTTCCTTCTTCCTCGACTTTATTCCTGGCCTGCTCAATTTAGTGGGGGCCCCGGGGGTTTTGACGTGTGCTGTTTGACACCCAGGTGACATGTTACAAACTCCAGGAGCCTCTGTCAGGAAGACGAGGCCACAACGCTCGTTAGTTTCCCTGAGATTGTAGATTTTTTAATTCTTTGAGCCCACCCTTTCCATTAGCTGAACTTTTACAGCTTGGAAAGAAGTCAGAAAATTGTACACACTTCCAAGAACTCTTGAGGCGGTTTCCATGGCATACAGGGTTCATTATGCCCAAGCCTACATCCAAGTTTGGGACCCAGACACTTTAAAAGCCCCACAGAGAGCTGGGCTTGCCCCGGGTTGTCCAGTGTTGAGGACGGCAAAGGACACAGGCTCCGGGCAGGCGGCCTGGGTCCCGGCCGTGGCTCTGCCCCTGACGACCTGCTGCCTCACCCTCAGTGAGTCTTCCGTAAAATGGGACAATGACAGTATCTGCTTCAGAGGGCCGCTTCAGAGGGTGAAAGCAGTTAATCCATGGAAAGAATTTAAGAGAGCCGTGACTGGCATGAAGCAAAAGCTCAGAAAACTCTAGCTGCTGTTATTAATATGATTATTTCCAGTTTGGATCTGGAACAGCCTGCCTCTGCTCTGCTTGCCTGCTCCTCCTGGAGGGCCTTCCCTGTCCATCCGATATTCTCAGCCACTGCTTCTGACATTCGGATGAGTCGGGATCCCCTGTGTGGCAAGTCATGACAAACTTGCTAGAAAGAATTGTTCAAGTTCTGGAATTGCTGAAATATGCAAATGATTAGTTCCTTGCTTTATAAATTAGACTTGATTTATAAATCAACCTAGACAGCATATTAAAAAGCAGAGACAGCCCTTTGCCAACAAAGGTCTATATTGTCAAAACTATGGTTTTTCCAGTAGTCATGTACAGATGAGAGAGTTGGACCATAAAGAAGGCTGAGTGCCAAAGAATTGATGCTTTCAAATGATGCTAGAGAAGACTCTTGAGAATTCCTTGGACATCAAGGAGATCAAACCAGTCATTCCTAAAGGAAATCAATCCTGAATATTCATTGGAAGGACTGATGCTGAAGCTAAAGCTCCAATTCTTTGGCCAGCTGATTCGAAGAACCAACTCATTGGAAAAGACCCTGATGCTGGGAAAGATTGAAGGCAGGAGGAGAAGGGGACGACAGAGGATGAGATGGTTGGATGGCATCACCAACTCGATGGACATGAGTTTGAGTAAGCTCTGGGAGTAGGTGAAGGACAGAGAAGCCTGGTGTGCTGCAGTCCATGGGGTCGCAAAGAGTTGGACACGACAGCGACTGAACAACAAAATACACTTTTTAAATTAGACCTAATTTTTTTTTGAGGGGGTCACACCCCACAGCATGTGGGATCTAGTTCCCAAAGCAGGAATTGAACCCACACCCTCTGCAGTGAAAGCTGCAGAATCTTAACCACTGGACTGTCAAGGGAAGTCCCAAATTTCTTTGTATCTTGTAAATTATTTCTTGTTTTATAATTTAGACCTGATTTATTCTCCCTCTCACAGCATCATTCTCGCTTGCATGTGCTATGCCTTCTTCTTAATGGCATAAATCTTTTCATTAAAAAGTATATCAATAAAACAAGTGAAGACAAATTAGAAGATACAAATAAGTGAAAATGAGAAAATAAGAACCACCCCAGCTGGGAGGGAAACACTGTTGGCCTGTGAACATGTTGCTTCTGTACAGGTGCTCATCGTAGGATTACACGGGCGACCTCTGTTTCTCAGACAGTATCCCTTTCGACGTCATTCTGAAAGCCACTTCTCTCTTTTTCCAGGTAAGCTGCCGGTGCTCAGAATGTGACACAGGAAATGGTGAGGTGCACAACCACCCAGGGCTTTCCAGTGGTGGAGACAGGGCCGGGAGAGGAGGAGGGGGCTGGCCAGAAGGTGGTCTCTCCAGAGTGGGGGCTACATCCTAAAGTGGGTTCCACCTCAAGTCAGCTGTTGGCCCAGGCCTTGGGACTGCGGGGTGGGCACAGTTTCCCTCTCAGGGCCTCCACTGGGCCAAGGGCACCTCTGCAGAGAAGGGAGGGGGTGGTTGAGAGCCCTGAGCAGGCTGGAGGAACAGGCTGGTGGAGGGGACATGGGCAGGCTGCCCACTGTGAGCCATCTGCCACCTGGGTCGGTCATCCTTTTCCTGTTCTGCTCGTCCCCTCTCCCATGCTCCTTGCCCGGGGCCCCCTCTGAAGGAGCCAGCGGACTCCTCTGGCCTCTGGCTTCCAGCTGAGTTTGGTCAATGAGAGGTTCTGGCAGGAGCAGAGGGTGGCAAGAGGGTGGAGTCTGACAGGTGGGGGTGGGGAAGGCTCCAGGTTCTAGACTCAGGGCGCTTGTTAGTTTCCGTGGATCCTGCCCTTCACCAACCTCTCTGTGATTCCCTGGTCCAGTGTGCCTGCCCCTTCCTGCCAGGGCCTGGCCTGTGCAAGGGCTTGTGGTCCAGCAGGGAGATGGTTGGATACAGAAATAGGGCCCCGAGGGGCCCTGGGCTCCTGCCCACAAAGACATCAGAGCAACCCAAGGGGTCTTGCTCAGAGGACATGGGAACACTGGGGAGGGACATCTCCAGGGAGAAGTGTCATGAGCCCAGCATCACCCTCTAAGAAGGGAGCTGCCTTATGCACTTCTCCTGCCAGGCCCTGTGCTGGGTGCCGCAGCCACTGCTGGACACGGGCAGGGGTGTCCACTTCCCCAACGGAGGTGCATGCCAGCAGGCCAGGCAGAGAGCCGAGACGCAGAGGAGCAAACCGATGAGGTCGCTGCCGACTGGGACAGCTGTTCTGCAGGGGACACGCAGAGTGGCGACACCCGAGGTCAGCTCTGGCCAAGCGCAGCGGGTCCACTGGGCAGTGAATCACGTTGACCCCCACACTGAGAGACACTGCCCTTCCCCCACAGAGGACGCTGCTTTCCAGCCTCCTGATCAAGTCTGGGAGAGACCCCCCACTTAGTGCTCGGAACCCCGCCGCCCGCAGGAATCACCGGGCCCCACCCTGTGCCCCTAACAAAGGGAGGGCAGGGCTGAGGTGGAGACCCACCTGAACTCCCCAGCAGTGTTCTTGTTTTCAGTTTTTATCTGCAGTTACTGTTTCTGTGTGGTGATGCTGGTTTTCTGTTTACAGTTAGAGGGGCAGAGCTTCCTTTTTGAAATACATGCATTTAAAAAGTAAAAGGGGAATCCAGTTAAATAAATAATAGACTAAATAATTAAGGATTTAGGCCAGGATGGAGGCATGGCAAGACCAGCCGCCCTGCTGTCCGTGATTTTGCACGTTCAAGAACTCTGTGGTCTAAAGCAATGGTTCTCAGAGAGAGGGCCCTGGCCAGCGGCATTGCCTACCCCCGGGAGCCTGTAAGAGATGTGCCGTCTCAGCCCCGGCCTAGCCCCACGGGATCTGAACTCCCAGCCCCTCCCGAAGCCCCAGCAGAGGCGGAGTGGGGGAGGATTGTGACATTTTCCCAAACCTGAAAGCTGCTGCCCTCAGCCTGTGCTGTTCCTGTTCAAGCAGAGCAGGAACTACTTAGAAGGGAAAACACTGAGCCAGGACCCCCGGGGCTGGCCTGGCTAAGGGCCCTCAACCACGCTGCTCAGAGACCTCACGGCCTTCAGCACTCAGCTGCCTGGAGATGGATGTCCGGGGCTTTCCAAACGGGTTCGCAACGCCCTGCTCCTTCAGGCTTTCCTCAAGGACGGGTTCTGTGCTTACGTGTGCTGGCACCCGCCGGGGACAAGTGGAGGGAGAAATGATCACCACAAAGCGGGGCCTCCAAGTTTTGGGGGCTGTTACCACCCCCCTACCCCCTGACTCAGACAGACAGTCTAGATCTCAGAACCCAGAGCAGAGGCTCATGGGGTGACACCAGCCTCCCCAAGAGGTTGATCATTTTTATCCTCATTTATTTATTTATCTTTTTAATGCTGGTCTTGATGCACTGTATGGATAATAGATCAGGGAGGATGGGCAAAGGTTTCCTTAAAGGGCCAGACAGCAAAGCTTCTATGCTTCCTGGCCGTGTGTCTCTGTTGCAATGTCTCAAGTCTACGCCTGCAGCATGCTCAAAGAAGCATTCCTTGCAGGCCAGGTGACGAGCGGGCCTGCTGGCAGTGACGTGCAGCCCCAACCAGCCCCTCCATGCCCACCTGTCCCTCACCCCAGGGGCCATCGATGGCCCACCGCTAAGGCCTACTCAGACGCTGCCCTCAGTGGAAGGGAGAAGCCCACCTCTAGTGACCAGTCAAGCCTCAGATCCAGGACAGCTCCTCCCGGGACAGGCCAGGGCCTTGTGATCATGACCTTACAGTCCAACCTCCCCTGGGCAGTGCTTCACCCCCACCAACTCCCAACACAGGGAGATACTATCAAAACTCTCAAGAGAAACCTCTCTGTTTCAGGGCTCATTTCCCAGGGAACCCATGGCCCACCAGAAGCTGCTGCCAGCTATGAGAAAAACCCTGACTGAACCCGCTTCTTGGACTCAGGAGACGGCCCCCAGTGTCCAAGACTTGAAGACAAAGCAAGGCTGCACCTGCTGGCCCCTCTCTCGCACACAGAGGCTGGATGCTGTGCTGCGAACCCAGGAGATCCAGCCCCAGTTTGTGCAGATGCTGGTGGGGCTCCGGGCTGGACCCCTAGCACAAGGCTCCTTGGATTGACTTGCTAGTCTCCAACATGTGGCAGTGTTTACTGGGCAGGAACCTACCTAATTATCTCACAGATGCTCACCTGGAGCATCTCAGCCCTTCCCTCCTCCAACCTCTCCATCAACCCAGAGAAGAGGAATACACAGCTTTTAAGTTCCCAGCTTCTCGAGAAGCTTAAACTGGACAGAAGAGATGCATGTGGCCTGTGCAGCCCGCCTGAGCCAGCCCCCCAGGGAAGTAGAAAATCCAAAGGGGTGTGGTTCGGTAAAAGGAGACCAGCTACACGCTGACACAGGGACAGAGAAGTCACAGCCAACGATCATAAACAGAGAGCATCGACAGGCAATGGGATAAACAAACTGCGATCCATCCATACAGTGCAATGCTACTCGGCAATCAAAGAAACAACAACACAGATGAACCCCTAAAACATTACATGAAAGAAAGAATCCAAACACGGAAGAATGCATACTGTGTGGTTTCCTTTGGGTTAGGGTCCTAAACAGGCAGGAGTAATCAATAGTGAGAGAAAGCAGATTGGTGTTGCCTGGTGATGGGGAGGAGGGCTGCCAGCTGACCGGAAGGCACACGCAGAGCTCAGAAGGTGGTAGGTGCTCCGTCTTGATCTTGGGGGTGGTTACGTAATTGAACACCATCGCCAAACTTGGCGAACGGCATTTCCACGTGAGCGAATCTGGCTGGCATTTCAAGAGATGGAAACCAAGTCTTCTCCCCTTGAGAACAGGCCAGAGGTCGTGACTCACCTCGAACAAATAGAATTAGTGGAAATGACGGTGTGACTTCAGAGACCTGGTCATTAAAGATGCTGCGTCTTCTATTCTGGTCTCTCTCAGCTCATTCCCTCCGGGGGAGCCCTCGGCTCTGTTGGGAGGATGCTCGAGCAGCCCGTTGGAGGAGCCCTCGAGGGGAAGCACTGAGGCCTCCTGCTGGTGGCCACACCAGGGAGCAGCCCCTCCAGCCCCAGCTGAACCATCAGATGGGAAGGCATCCCTGCCACACTCCAGCCGCATCCCCACCAAACACCCGCCAAGCTGTCCCTGAGTTCCTGACCCTCAGAAATGAGGAGGTAGTAATTGTTGGTTGTTTTAAGCCACTAAGTTGGAGGTGAGTTGTCACACAATAAGAGGTGCGTGATACGAGAGAAATGTTTTCCTTGCTGCTGACCTGTCAATACACAGTATGGTGCCTGGCACACAGTAGGCATTCAAATTAATATTGATGAGTGAATGAAGAGTACATGAATTAAATTATAAAGAATATACGAACTATCATTGAACTATTGTATCATAGCCTTAAGGGAGAATAAAAAAGGCATTTGTTGTGGGCCTACAATGCAACCATTGCCCCACATTGGTTTATTAACCTCCCCAAGAGCCCCAGAGATGCATAACTGCTGTCAATGTGCAGACATGAGAGCTCTCTTGTGCTTGGAGGCCCTGTCCGAGGGCACAGCCTCCCTCACCACCAGCACCCCCACCCGAGCCGTGCCTGTGTCACAACCGCTGACCCTGCACTGACCCGTCGTCATCACCCGGAGTCCATGCTTACATCAGGGTTCACTCCGGGCCCTGGCACAGACCTCCTTCATTCCTAGAGCCCTCAGTTCCTAGGAATGTCTTCTCATTGCAGAAGCATAACTGATGTTTGCTACACTGAATCTGAAGAGGGAAGAAAAATGATAGTGGGAAGAAGCGAAGTGCAAATAGGAAACATCAGCTTTCGGAAGGGGACACCAAGGCGTGGAGAGGCTCCATGACTCAGCCGCAAACCACGGGCTGGTCGCGACCCAGCGGAGCTTGAGAAACTGAGACGAGCAGCTTCTCATCGACGGAGCTCCCCTATTCGTCACTGTCATGGTGTCGCTTTATTTTACTTTTTAACTGACTGCAGAGTAATAGATGCCTTTTGTTCATAGAGATTGGAAACTACAGAAGAGCCTAAAAATTTCAGATCATCTACCTTCTCCCTTAGCCGAGAAGAAAGCAACTGTGTATTTGGCGTACTTCTTCTGATCATCTGTACCATTTTTATGCAATAGGAAGGGGAATCGTATGATGCATATTATGGGAAGGGTTTTTTCGGCCTTGGCACGACTGTCATGAGGGCTGGATGATTATCTGTTGTGAGGGGCTGCCCTGTAGATTTCAGGATGTCTGGTGGTAATCTGCTGCCTGCACATGCCAAGAGCCCACCCAACTTTTAACAAACCGAAAATGTCTCCAGATGCTGCTACACAGACATTCCTCCCCAGCTGGGAACCAGCTATGTCATTACCTGCTTGTTTCACCTCCTCAGATGCCAGAAGTGTTTTTCCAGGCCATAGGCATCTTCTCACATAGAATGTTTTAATGGATGCTTGGATTGTGTCTAATCCACGGGCCATCGTCTATTAACCGACACTCTTAGGGGACATCCCTGCAGCTCCCAGTTTTACTCAGTTTGTTTTCAAACCCTGGACATTACTTCAGTCTTCACCTCCATTGAGGAATATCAAGCTCTGCACTGTGTCTGGTCCAGAAAAATACAGTTTTTCTTTGTTCTGCAGAAAGTGCCCCGGGAAGTCTGGGTGGACTGTGGCTTCTGTAAGGAACTCTCTGGCAGGAGGAACTGCTTTCAAAGACTTGGCAAGCACGGCCTTCACCTTGCTGTGGATTTCCTGTGACGAGCTGGGGCCCTGAGATGCTAAACAATAGAGCCTCGGTGGCACGACCTCTTCCCTCGCTGCTGGAAGTCACTACAAAAAGCTCAATCCTGCTTTCGCAACCAAGCTGCTCAGAACTAATTTAAAACTTTTGATTAAGCCAGCATCTAAAATGGCAGCCTCAGGCTGTTCTTGTTTCCTCTGAGTAGTTAATTACAGAGCAACTGGTTGACCTGGCCAATGTATTGGATGAAATGCCTCAAACAGGGCTCCCAGGGGAGCCTGGGGTTGTAATGGAGAGAAGCTTGGACTGGGGGTTGGAAAACCTGGGTGCTAGTCCCGCGGTGTGAACTTAGGAGGCTTAGAACCTGTGTGAGCCTCGGTTTCCTCATCTGTAAAATGGGACTAACACCTCCCTATCCAACACCCAGAGATCTTGGGAAGGTTCTGTGAGTTTCGGTATCTGTAGACACTTTGCAGAGTGTCACACCTTATAGAAATGTCAGCAACAGATGGGAGACTTACGTCAGGAGCAGGCTGTGTAACTATGATGCTCCTCCTCAATTAGATACTGTTTCCCTCTGGATTCAGGGCAGGAAAAAGAAGTCATTCTAAGAAGTCAGATAATAACAAGTGTTAGGAAGGATGTGGAGAAGGTGGAACCCTTGTTTTCTGCAGTGGGGAGGGAAAATGGTATGGCTACTGGTAAATCATTTGGTGGTTTCTCAAACAATGAAATGTAGAGTCACCACATGACCCAGGAGTTTCACTCTTGAGTACACGCCCAAGAGGACTGAAAACATCTGCCCACATGAACACTTGTACACAGACAATTACAGCAGCATTATTCACTAGAGCCGAAAAGTGGAAGCAACTCACATGTCCATCAAAAGAGGTGAATGGCTGAATGGAATGTGGTCCGTGCCCAAAATGGAACAGGACTCAGTCACAGAGAGGAAGGGCTCATTGACGCAAGCTGCAGTGTGGGTGAATCTTGAAACCACTCTGCTGAGGGAGAGAAGTCAGACGCAGAGGCCCACACTGTGTGATTCCATGGATACGGGACATCCAGAACAGACGAATCCGTACAGACAGGGAGCAGGTTGAGCGGCTGACTGGGCTGGGGGTGGGGAAATAGGAAAGGTTGCTAAAGGGCACAGGATTTCTGCTTGAGGTGGCGAAATGTTCTAAACTGCCTGTCATGACGCTTGCATACATCTGCATAAAGCAGCCAAGTTGAGCAAAGTCTTGGGCGATACAGAAAATGATGCTAGTTTTATTTCTGATTTTCGAGTCAAGTGGGGATGGCGGTAGCTTATGCTTTTGTGTGTGATGCCCCTTGGTGTTCCCTGTCGCAGCATCACGGGGAACACACAGCAGATGCTCAGAAAATAAAGGCCGCCGAGTGAGAGAAGGAACAAGTTGGGGAACAGAGGAAGGAAACCCGCTGTATGTGGCTTATTCAATGATAATGGACGAATCTTAGTAACAACGTGAGGGAGGCGTGAAGAGCTGGGAGACCGGAATACATACACACTGCTGATACTATGCGTAACAGGGGTGAGGAGTGAGCATACTGCAGAGCACAGGGAGCTCTGTCTCATGCTCTCTGGTGAACGGGGAAGGAAGTCCCAAAGGCAGGGGACATACGTGCATGTGTGGCTGATTCATCTTGCGGCACAATGGAAACCAACACAGCATTGTAAAGCAACTGTCCTCCAATAAAAAGTTAATTTAAGAGGGAAAAAATAATAACGTGACACTAACATTTTCAGCCCCTTTCTTCGCTGAATGTTATTCTGTGTAGGAAATGTGTTTTGCTTCTTTAGATCTCACTAGTTTACCCAAAACTCAATAATAAAAATGATTTTTTACATGTGCATTCATTCATTACATGCTGGAGCACTTCACTTACACTGACATGTGGGTCCTAGCATCATTTCCATGTTATAAATGAAGAAACAGAGCACCTCAGCTGCTCTAGTGATGAAATGGCCTGAGATATAATCGCATACAAAGTCACTTGTTGCAGCACTGGAGTAGCAAAAGATTGGAAACTAAATGCCCAACAAGTGGGCACTGTTTAAATGAATGATGGTATACACTTTGGGTAGAATATGATTTAGCTGTTCAAAAAAAGAATAAGGCAGGTATTTATACACTGATACAGAAGTATCTCCAAGATACAGTAACTGAAATTAAAAATAAAAGCGAGAGAGAACACAGCTGGTACCTATTCTGGTTATATCTGGAAGGATATTAAGCAAATGGTAAGAGTTGGTGCTTCCAAAGGGGTATCTGAGAAGCTGGGTGTATTGTCAGGGGAGGCATGTGGATGCTGCAGTAACAAACAACCCCCTAAGTCTAAGTGGCTTAAATGACAGAGGTTTGGTTCTCATCTGTACAAGACCGTCACAGGACAGCAGGGGCTGTCTGCTCATAGATCACTCAGGGATGGAGGCTGACGGAGCTGTCACCATCTCTGACGATGCTGCTCATCAGAGAGCTCTGGAGGTCTTGTGCTGACAGTGAGCTCCAGCCTGGAAGTAACATGCGTCGTTTGTTTTGAGTCACTCTGTGAGGCAAGTGGGATCTTACATCCCCAGCCAGGGTCCAAACCCTCACCCCTTGCATTGGAAGCACAGAGTCTTAACCACTGGACCATCAGCGATGTCCCTAACACGTCACTTCTGCTCATAAGTCCCCGGTCGGCACTTGCCACGTGATCCCCCAGCCACTGGGGGGCCAGGAGATGGAAATCTACCTGCACCCGGAGGTGGAGAACCTCTGTGCAGTGTTAGTGCCGGCCAGCTGGGAACAGACGTGGGCGAGAGGATAACTTTCCCCCCATAGACCCTTTTAAACATTTGAAGATTTTTCCCGGGCATATACTGCCCAAGCATGAATGGAAATGTCTAACAGGCGCCTCCATGGGAATAAAGTAACAGGCAAAGTAGGCATAAGTTCCAGGGAATCTAGAACCAAGAGACCACAGATCTTGCCAGTTGAGAGGGGGAGGGACCAGTGCAGGCTATTTGACTTTCACGGTACATTTAAAGAGCACCTACTGTGTGCCAGGGGTCAGCTCTGCAATGGAAACACGAAGGAGCTCAGAGCCGACTGGAGGGAAGCTGGGACACTGGGGTTCAAGCCCGGGCCCTCCCTGGGTATCCTCATTTGCCTCACCCATTCACAAATGGGGCTCCAAGGACCTACTGTGGACAGTTACACTAGGGGGTTGAGGGTGGCGTGGACGGGGATTCTCTGGTCCACGAGGTGTCTCACAGGTGGAAACAGGCGTGCATCTTCACCCCCCCCCCAACACATTTGCAACAGGACAAAGAACCGCCCCTGGGAGACCTCCAGCCTCCCATTTTCCCCTCCTTCCTCTTATTTCCTTCTTTCTGCTAATGGACCGACTCTCTGGGGTTAATCAGGCCACTTTTCATTCTGTTCAACTGCATCATTTTTGATCTCTCCACTCAACAAATCTGCACAAGCCACGTTAGAAGTTATTTGTGGAGCATAATCTGCTTAGTATCTTATCAAAACTTTGAAAGCTGTAATTCAGTTCAGATGGGGCACTTGGGGGCTGCAAAGGGGGAGGGAAAAAAGAATGTCAGAATGCTGGGATTATCAAGATTTGGATTAGCAGGCAATTTCCTGAGTTCGCCGACTTCATAGATGAGGTCAGAGAGGTCCGTTCTGAGTGGAGCCCATTAATCTCCGTTGTTAGCGAGGAAGCGTTGGAAAGTGCAGGTGTTAACAGTCTCCGTGTTATTTTTGGGAGAATGTGGATTGAACACTCGCAGGAAGTGTACTATTCCCTTGCCAGCATCCTGGAGTGTTATTTTAGGCAGCAGAACTGAGGCCTGTGAGCAGAAGCTGGGTTTCAACACACCTTTAAGGCAAGAAGGGTACTCTGCAGGCAAGAATTCTGCTGCAAAGGTGGGGAAAATTAAAATAATGTGCTCTGCAAGGATGCTCATAAAGGTTGTCCATAGACCTCTCCAGGAGAGCAATGGCCTCAGCTACCAGTCCATCTGACTTGGAAGAATATGTGGACCAGTCCTAGTTCTCTGGATCAGATGGGCTAGTCTGAATGAAATTAGCCCACAGGCACACACACACACACACCCCAACTCAGCGTGCACATCTCTGCCTACATAAAGGCTGTTTCCCCCATAACTTGAGGAGTTTACTCTTTAAATATAGATTATAAATTCTAAATTAAAAAAAACAACAACAACAGTGTGTTCAACCATTCTGAAAGGCTGTGTTGGAAATGCAATGGAATTTTCTCTTTTGGCCCCTCCAGCTGCGCAGCAATTTGGAGTGAACATCAAGAGCATAAACTCTTAATGCCCAACTGCCAGGCTTCTGGCTTTCCAGCTGGGGGCCCTTGGGCAGATTTCTTACCCTCTCTGTGCTTTAGTTCCTCCATCCGTAAAATAAGGGAGGATGTAACTGCAATAATGTGTCTATCTAAAAAAGTTGTTGTGTTGAACTAACACGAGTACAGCCACACCTTGGAGACACAGCGGCTTAAGATCCAGTTGCTGCGAGAAAGCGAACATTGCAATGAAGAGAGTTACACAAATTTTTTTATTGCTCGTGCATATAAAAGTTATATTGTACACCCAAAACCAAGATAACATTGTAAATCAACTCTGCTTCAATAAAAAAGTTATGTTCACACTGTGCTCGAGTCTACTGGATTGCAATAGCATTACTATTATTATTACTATTACAAGACCATAGTCTTAAAAAAACAATGTGCAAGGTAAAAAGCAATTCTTACCTCAAGTAAAAATATTTCATTGTTAAATATTTTATTGTTAACAAGGCTATAACATCAAAGCAATAGCAAATGTCACTAATCGCAGATCACTATTACAAATATAATAAGTTCAAAGTATGGAGAGAATTAGCAGAATGTGACACAGAGACGCGGATTGAGCGAATGTTGTTGGACAAATGGCGCTGATAGATTTGCTCCGCTCAGGGTTGCCACAGCCTTCGCTTTATATAAAATGCTGATATCTGTGATGCGCAATAAAGCGAAACGCAGTAAAATAAGGTACGCCCGTAAACTGCTTGGAACAGCACCGGGCGCAGGGGAGGTGTGACGTGAGCTGGTTTTGAGGATGACGATGGTGATGGTCACGGTGATGAGGGTGAAGGTGGTGATGGCGATGATGTGATTGATGACTATCCTCGTCCACGTGAGTGGCTAGGACAGAAGACCCTCGACCGGGTGACTTATAAGCATTCATTTCTTATGGTTCTGGAGGCTGGGAAGTCCAAGGTCAAGGTGCTGGCAGATTTGGTGTGTGCTGAGAGCCCACTTCCTGGTTCATAGAAGGCCACCTTCTTGCTGTGTCCTCGCATGGCAGAAAAGGCAAGAGACCCCTGCATCTTTGTTAAGGGCACTAACCCCATTTATGAGAGCTCCATCCTCAGGATATAATGACCTCCAGGCCCCACCTCCTCGTACCACCACACTGGAGATTAGGTTTCAATGGATGGATCAGGAAGGGGGGTGGGGTAGGGACACAAACATCCAGTCTGTAGCAATGACAGTGGTTAGGATGGTGGCTCCCTGTGTTTAAATGCATGATACACATAAGCCGGGGAGTCTAGGAATATATACGGGGTGGGTATTCATGAAGCTTGTGTGCTTATATCCTGAGACTACTAATTAGAGAGATCACTTGTGGTTAGCTGTCAACCAGCAAGCCCCACTGAGTGGATTAAAATATCTCCCAGGGCTTGATTAGGACCTGGGAACACTTGGTTAGAGAGTCTGTGGTCATTTCTAAGGACAAGGGACTCCAGCCCCTTTCTGAGGAACACAGGCTCCACTGTGTAGATTTCTCTGGGAAAGTGAGATGGACAGTGCATTTCCCACGCACAAGAAGACCATCTATGCAGAGAGACAGAGAGAAGCAGAGAGACAGAGAGAAGCAGAGAGCGCTCTGGCCTCGTGACAACCTGCGAGATAAGATGCTGACCTTGCTATTTCACAGACAAGGAAACCAAGTCCTGGAAAGACCACACACGGGGTGGAGGGGGCAGGCCAGGGTTTGAAGCTGTCTGCAGAAACTGCGTCTCGAGCCAGTCACACCAGGGGACAGTGTGTGTGACTCTGCTGGGTGCTGCTGTTGTTCAGCCGCTCAGTCATGTCTGACTCTGTGACCCCATGGACTGCCGACCGCCAAGTTCCTCTGTTCATGGGATTCTCCAGGCGAGAATACTGGAGGGGGTTGCCATTTCCTCCTCCAGGGGATCTTCCCGACCCAGAGACTGACCCCACATCTCCTGCATTGGCAGGAAGATTCTTTACCACTGCACTGAGCCAATCAGGAAGCCCTGCTATGTGTGGCGGCTGCCAAGTCCAGAGTTGGCATTCTCAATCTTTCTGCCAGGGTGTCTCAGACCTGGTTCAGGAGGTTCTTCTCCAGGCAGATGTTGCAATGCAGATTCCAGCTGTGGCCCCACAGATGTGCTCAGCTTGGAGGTCCAGGTGTGGGCGAGGGGTCTGCACTGCACCGTGGTCCCCAGGTGAGAGGACTGGGGGTCACTGCCCTTGGAGAGACACGGATTTCTGCTCTGGTCCTCAGCCACAGTCTGGGTTTTCTAAAACAGCAGGCCAAAGGGACCAACCCTTTCGAGTGGACTTTGTTGAGACACTTGATGTCCAGCAGAGGGGAAGGCAGATGAAGAAACAGCTCAGGAGCAGAAGACAGAACCGCAAAGCGGGCTCCGCTGCTTCTTAGCCCAAACATCACTTTGGGCCTCAGTCTCTTCATCTTTAAGATGGGTGCAACAGTCCTCATACCATCAGGGTCCAGGAAATGAGGCTTCTGAAACACAATGCTACGTGTCCACCACTAACGACCCTCATTCCCAGAGCCTTCAGCCCCTTCTTCCTGTCCACACCAGAGAACACGCCCCCAGGTGCATGCCTGGCCTTCTCTGGGGAGGATAACTCAGCAGGCGGGGTCAGGGTTGGGGACTCATCAGCCCCACCCAAGCCCATTGGAAGCTGCAGCTTCACGCGGAGGAGGCTCTAATTACCTCACACGAGGAGGCAAATGGGGGATAAAATTACTGGCAACTCGAGTCATAAATACTTACTTTCCCTTTTAACGTTTTTACGATACTCCCTCTTTTCAGATGCAATAATTTACCCTAATGTGTTCCTCCCGCTGCGTTCTCCACTCATCTGACATCTGTGTAAACGTCAGGACAGCAGAACCAGAGTAAATCACATTCTACTGATTCTGTGCATTTCATTCTACGGTGTGATGCCGAAGCCGCATCAGCTTTACCTGCCAGTGTGAGGACTGAGAACACCAGACCCTGCCCTCTGTGTTATCTTGATGAACAGGACATAAATTTTAACTCCCGCAACTGGAAGACTACCAAAATGCCATCGAGTTGGTCTGGATGTTTTTTAAGGAGTTGGAATGGAACATATTTGTCTCATCCCGTTCACCCAGGGAGTCATGGATCAGTGTCCAGTGGGCCTGCCTCTAAACACTTAACGAGGGAACTTTGGGAGGACATGGGGAGAGAGAGGCTACTTGTTTTCTAAGATCACATAGTATGGGAAAATTTCCCAAATGGAATTTCTTTGAGGTCTGATGTCATTTAAAGAGATAGACAGTGTCTCCGTTGGGATTAGGCTCCAATGAGGAAGACAAAACAAACAAACAAAAATAAGTAATGGATGGTGGCTTAAACACACCATATTTGATTCTTCAGCGTAAAAGAAGATATGCGGGTCTGGCGTGGTGCTTCCATGAGTTTAACAGGGGACAAGACCCTTTCAGGCTCCTACAGGGTGGCCCACCTCCTTATGCTCCAAGATGGCTGCCTGAGCCCTGGCCATCACATCCAAGGTTCTGATGGCAGGATGGAGGGAGAGAAGGTCTAGGCCTTCCTTCTTTTTAGAAAAAAGGAGTTTTTTAGAACTGTTTTTGTTTTATTATTTTAGTTTTGGCTGTGCTGGGTTGTGCTGTGCTGTGTGGGCTTTCTCTGGTTGCAGCGCACAGGCTTCATGCTGCCCTGGCTTCTCTCGTTGCAGAGCATGGTGTCTAGACTTGTGGGCTTCGGTAGTTTTGGCACACGGGCTCAGCTCTTGTGGCTTCTGGGCTCTAGAGAGCAGGCTCAGTAGTTGTGGTGCTCGGGCTTAGTTGTTCCATGGCATGGGATCTTTCCAGATCAGGGATTGAACTCACATCTCCTGCATTATTGCAAGCAGATTCTTTACCATTGAGCCACCAGGGAAGCCCTTGTTATAATTAATGAGTCAATACTGATACATTATCATTAATGAAACTCCATATTTTATTTGGGTATGGATGTGAGAGTTGGAATATAAAGAAAGCTGAGCGCCGAAGAATTGATGCTTTTGAACTGTGGTGTTGGAGAAGACTCTTGGGAGTCCCTTGGACTGCAAGGAGACCCAACCAGTTCATCCTAAAGAAATCAGTCCTGAATATTCATTGGAAGGACTGATGCTGAAGCTGAAACTCCAATACTTTGGCCACTGGATGTGAAGAACTGATTCATTGGAAAAGACCTGGATGCTGGGAAAGATTGAAGGCAGGAGGAGAAGGGGATGACCAAGGATGAGATGGTTGGATGGCATCACCAACTCAATGGACATGAGTTTGACCAAGCTCCAGGAGTTGGTGATGGACAGGGAAGCTTGGCATGCTGTAGTCCACAGTCGCAAAGAGTTGGACATGACTGAGCGACTGAACTGAACTGAACTGATACTTTCTTCAGATTCCCCAAGTTTTCAGCTAATGTCCTTCTTCTCTCTGAGGCTTCCATCCAGGGCCCTCACACCTCACCCTTGGTCATCACATCCCCGTAGGCTCCTCTTGGCTGAGACAAACAGCTCATGCCCCTCCCTTCTGAGGAGACTTCCCAGAGGTGCCGCGTGACGTGCCCCCTTGCTTCTCACTTCTCTACAATTCCTCATGTAGTCACATGGCCATGCCCAGCTGCAAGAGAGTCTGGAGGTGAGTCTTCCTTCCCAGTGCCATGCAGGCAGCAGAGGACTAGGGAAGAGGTGGAGAATGGATCCTGGGGATAATGAACAGCTCCTGCTATGGAAGGGTCTTAGGAGACCACTCTGGTGGGCCTTCGATGTGTTCCTAACAGCCCCAGTGGGCCAGGAAAGGTAAGCAATCACCCTGCGGTCACACAGCAGGGCCAGGAGAAGAGCCCAGCACATGTCCTTTCCCGTCTCCCAGGCTCCTCCACGCTCCTCTCCTCTCCTGCTCGGGCTTGTTTCCAAGTAGATTCCAGCTGTCATCCTCTGCTCACATCAAGTCTCCATTCAGGCCCTGCAGCCTTCAGGAAGGCCTCCCTCATCCCTGTCACCCTGGGCTGGATTTAAAGGACCAGAGGATATGTTCTCCAGTGGGTCCGCTCGGTGAGTGCTCCCTGTGGGGCCAACTTTGTTTGCTGAGGGCTCCACACTGTCTCCTGGAACCCTCAGAGCCATCTCACAGACCAAGTGTGATTATTCTCCTAGCTTCACATAAGAAGTGGCTGAGGACTGGCTCAAGGTCCCAGTCGGCCTGGGAAGGAGCTGGGTTCCCAGGCAGGCCCATCTCCGGAGCCCACGCACAGATGTAATGTCACACAGCGTAGGGCTGAGCCGCCTGTCTCCCTCACACGGGGATGGGGCGTCTGTGGTCTCCGGGAGGCTCTCCCGGCTCCCGAGGGTCAGCAGGGCTGGGTCCTGCTTGGGGACTCGGAGGGCCCCTGCCCCTGCCTCGCTGGCCCATTCTGCCCCCGTCCTGGCTCTGAGCGGTCGTCACACGACAGTCTTCTCGGTGTGGGTGGGTCTGAGTCCGAATTTCCTCCTCTCGTAAGGACACGAGTCATCGGATTAGGGCTCATTCTAACCCAGCACGACCTCATCGTAACTTGATTAGACACAATTTCCAAATAAGGTCACGGTCACGGGTCCTGGGGGTTAGGACTCGAGCACACTCCAACACACCCCAGGGAGCTGGGAGGAGAGCTTCCCCCCATCAGCACGGTCCACTGGCCTGCTGGCTTGTTTATCTTTAGCTTCTGTAGCAGAGCGTCAGCGAGAAACTCATGTCGCTCTCGAATGGGGACCTGAAGAGGGCTAACTAGGGGAGGATTTACGAGGGACCTACAAGGGGTAGTGCAGCCACCTCAGCATAAATGGGGGGCTTCTCGGCTGATGGAGGGGCTGGCGGGAGGAGATCTCAGTGCCCCTGGAATAGAGGCCTCTGGGAGAGAGGCCTGTCTGCAGGAGCTGGGGCCTTCCCCAGAGGGACATGGATGACGTGAGCCTGAGCAAGCCCCACAGACTCCCCACTGGCTCTCCCCCACCGCCTGCTCGCTTGCTGATGCTTTCATTGGCTGAACTCACATGGAAGCCAGGCCAGGGGAGCCCCATTAACACCGTACAGTGTGTTGCAAGTCACAGCCTCCAAGGGCAGAGTGGAGAAGAAAGGGTGGCAGGAGGGGTCCCACTGGGGTCTACACTGCCCTGAGATGTGCTGACCGCTCAGGGCTCATGGTGCGGGCTCCCCCTGTGGCCAGGGTGCAGGCGGGTAGCTTGAGTCCAGCCCACAAGATACCTGGCACCGACATCCCAGTCTGGAGGCGAGGCTCCTTGGGGGTCGCCACGGGGCCACCAGCCTGGTTCAGGATTTCATTTCCAGGCTCTCATCACACATGTCACAACCTTCTAGAAAGTCTGTGCACTCGCCAACACGCCTTTCCAAATGCCTTCGCTCCCAGAACAGGCCAGAGTGAAGATCTTGTTCCAACCCGAATTCCTAAGTGATATCAACCCAGGGCAACAGTCTGGGTCTCCCTCCAAGGGAGAGACCTCACCTTCGGTCGGGTTTCTGAAGACACTTGGAGTGGAGGGGATGTTCCCAGAGGTGTGAGCAGGGGCTACCAGCAACTCCTGGAAGCCAAAGACACACTCAGATCTGAGCTGGGGGAAAACGGCGTTCAGAGCCTGGCAGAACCCCAGAGCCCGTGGGAGAGGGAGGCATGGGTGGAGGGGATGTTGCGGCCTCAGTGCTGCAAAGGAGGGGGCCAAGAAGAGTCTGAAGTCTCTCAGCCTCCCTCCATGCCCCGGGCTCCTGCTGCCTCCCCTGGGGAATCCCACGGTGAGCCGGAGAGAGGAGGTCCAGGGAGCCCAGGTGCACTGTCTTCCTCCTCAGGCTCAGCGGGACACAGGGCCGGGGAGAGTGTGGGGCTGAGCAAACCCCTTCCCCGGGGACCGAAGCCTGCTGCGGCTGCCGGGCACTCTCTCCGGCACTCTCCGAGCTTCACCCGCATGACCTTGTCCAGCCTGGACTGTGTGCAGTCTCTGAGACGTGCTGGTGGGCTGCAGCCTGAGCACCTGTCCGATGCCAGGCTGGAAGGACGGCTACCCTGTTTGTGCTCACAGCAGCCCCCGTGGCTAAGCAAGATGTATGTCTTGTCCCCTTTTTCAAGACGGAGAAAACAGTCTCCGAGAGGACAGAGTCGCTTCTTGAGTGTGTGTCGATCAGTGGAACAAGCACCCTCAGGCTTCGGGATCTCAGCCCGACACAGGGTCCTCTCTCATCAGGTCCAGCCCAGGATGTGGGATGGGCGATCCGCTCCACATGGTCACTCCAGAACCCAAGGCCCATTTTCCTAGGGTCGTGGAGTCTCCCACTAGATCCCAGTGTCCAGTCAGTGGCCAGGGGATCGTGGAAGATGATGGAAGTTTAGGGACCAGGCTGGCCATGGCAACAGGGCGCTCCTTCCTGTATCCATCAGCTGGAAGCCAGTCTCAGGGCCCCACCTGACTGCTGGGGTGGGGGATGAAGTGCGCTGTGTGCCAGGAGGCAGGGGTGATATCACAGACTCCATGGGGCACTTCTGGTGGGCACCACATGGGGGGCAGAGTGGAAATGCATGGCTGGGGAAGAGGCCCTCAAGGCACGAGATAGGGGGTGAGGGGCAGGGCCCGACGTGCGGCCCTCCTGAGCCCTGGCTTTGGAAGCTGTTGGGGGGAGACAGGACAGCAGACTAATTGACTCGGGTGAGGCCGCTCGGCCGGTGGCCTGCAGCCGCGCTGTCCTGACCCTGCAGCTGTCTCCGTGCTATCAGCGGTGGCAGCTGTGGAGCTCCATCCCCAGCAAGGACGGTGCTCTGCCACCGCCTGGTCTTCTTGGAGATGCTTTGAGACGCAGGTCCATGGGCCTCTGGGTCCGCGGTCTGCAGAGCCAGCCAGCCGCTCACCTGCGCTGGGCAAGTCCAGCCCGACCTTTCTCCAAGGCACCCGGGAGCCACCCCAGGCAAGTCACCACAGGGCCGGCTGCAAGTCAGGCCGCCTTACAAATTACCCCGTGAAATCTAAAAGCTTCAGCAATCCCCGGGATTACTAGGAGCCCGGGCAAGGCCTTGTTAGGACGGGCCTCCGGGAGAGCATGGAAGGTATTTACATTTGTTGAAGGGCTCATTTCGGTGAAGGATGACAGGGCCTCGGCCCTGGAGAATCATGTGTGCATGAGTTTTTTTTTTTTTTTTTTTTTGCAGCAAACACTCGAACTCTCCAGAGGTCAGATGCAGTGCAGAGCAGAACCCCGCTGAGCTTCAGAAAGGGTCTCGTTGTGGGTGGGGTCTCATTGTGGGCAGGGTCTTGTTGTGGGCTAACCCGGTGCCTGGTGCCAACCTGCATCTGGATTTTGGTGCCTTCCAATTCTGTCTTCTGTAAGCTTGGCAAAGGAGACACCAGGGATCTTTCCACGGGTTCCAACTGGATTCGGCAGGTGCCTCGCCTGATGTCCACGCCAGGCACCTTCCATTCCCTGCTCTGAAGATCTTCCTGGCCTTGGGGGCTCAGGGATTCCATAGGATTTGCCCAGAGCCTATCCCTGCATGACTGAGAGAGAGAGTTCTTGCAACCTGGATGAATCATTGGCCAATGAGCAGCAGAAGCCAGTGGATAAATGTCCTTTCTTTCTCCTCCTTGAATAAGCTGTCCTGAGCAGCAACTGTTTATATGGACTTTAGGAAGATGGCCCCATAAAACCAAGCAATGGCTGGCTCTTAATACCAGGTGCTGGTCAGTTCAGACTGGACCTTCCTATTAGTTCTCCTTGCCCTCGCTTCCGCTTCCTGGGGTTGCACCTCCTAAGAAGGCAGGAGCCTGTGAGCCTTGCCTCGGGCTTTGGTTTCTGGGGAACATGCACTCACGCACATACTCGCACACATATTGACACAGTGATTATCTTGAGACTTCCCCAATCCTGGTAAATCAAGGGGTCTCTCCTTCCACAAAAGGATCAAGATGGCTCTCATTGATCTTGTAGACTATGGTTTCTATGATAGAGATGGATGAACTGTCCTGGAAACTGTTCCCCTTCACTCCAGGGCACACAGACACCCACATCTCCGGCCTCCCGTGCAGCTAGGGGTGATGGAGTGTGAAGATATTGGTGTTGACTGCTCCGCGGTGGATCCATAAGACATGAATCTGCAACCTTCCCCATTCTTCTTCATCTACCTGCTGAGTGGAGAGGCCTCCAAGGACCAGGAGGAGGCAGACGTGGAAGACAGGAAGGAGCAGCACTTCCACAAGAGATGCCCAGCTGCGGAAGTCAAGTCGGCGCTGGACTGCTGTGTGAACAAGATATAAACCTCCGTACATGAACCTCTCAAACACAGGGGCTGTGTACTGTGGCAGGAAGACCATCCTCGTGAGTCTGACCTGCAGACTGCATGGAGTACATCTCTATGCACCATCCCACTGAAGCTTCACAGAGGAAGCACAATTCATATTAAAACTGGACTGCTGTGGAAATCGAGGCATAGGAGTTTACAGCATTCAGATGTTCACACAGTGAGCAAATAGTGGGGAGGAGCTCTGGAACTTCAGTGCTAAAAAGAACTCTTGCCACATGAAGCATGCCCTCCTCCACTTGACAGATGAAGAGACTGAAGTTCAGAGAGGACCAGGGACCAGCTTGAGGTGTCACTCAGTTCCCTGGAGTGCTGACGGTGAGTCCTCTGGCCTCCGGATCTCCTGTGCCCTTTCTAAGGCACTGGGGACAGACACATGTCTTCACAGCCCTTGGCTGTCTCTTCTGGGGTCGGGGTGTGGGGGGAAGCAAATGGTCCTTTTCATGAAGGCAATGACCAAAGAGGTGAATCAGGCACATCCAATGAGGCGGTGCTGAGGCTAATGGACATCGGGCAGAGAAGGGGTGATGTTGTGGCAAAGGGCAGAGACAGAGTTGGAACCGGTTCCTCTGCTAACTAGTTGTGTGATGCAGGACAAGTGAGTGAGCCTCTCTGTGCCTCGGGTCCTCATTTATAAGAAGGCTGGTCATGGAGCCCACTCAGCACAGCTGTCCCAGAGGTTCTAACAAAACTGTCAGATGAGCCACTGCGTGTTGTCAGCGCACGGTAAACCCTCAAATGTTAACTATTATTGTTGTTGGAATTCTCTGTTTGGCCAGTTGCAAGACTATCACAATTTAAAAGGCCCAGGGCCTTTTTCTTTGTCCCTCCAAAGTTCTTAACACACTTCCCAGGTTCAAAAACCCACACACTGACTTCTCTCTCCTCTCATTAAACTAAGCTTTCGGAAAAGATCTAATATTAGTTGTCATGTAAATCGCTGAGCTGCCCTGCCCTGCCCAGGGAGCCTGCACCTGAGTTTTCACTGCAGATGAGGTGGTACACCCCCTGGGATGGGGGTTGGTCTGGGCTGGCAGGCAGAGGCAGGGGGCGGGAGCCCCTCCTGGAGTGCCAGGTGGACACCCCCGCCCTGCTCCCTGCCTGGATGCCCTGGACCGTGTACCCCATCAGGCACTTGGGGCTGTGTCTCCTGACGGCAGGGGTGCCCTCAGCCTTCTCTCCAAGCTAGATGGAAAGCTCATAACATGCACCTGAGCTTGGCTCTGCGGTTTTTCTGTTTTGCTCATTTCCCACAAGGTCCTCAGGAGGATGGCATCCTGGTGGGCTGATTCCTGGAAAGTGTGGGGAAAGAGCCATTATCTTTGGGGAAACCAGAAAAACTTTTCCAGAGAAGGATGTGGAATGTTGGCAGAGGTGGGGGAGGAGGGTGCAAAACAGTCCACCCAAAAGTGATGGAACATGATCTGAGGAGACCTGGGCTTGCCCTGCCATCTCCCTGGCAACCATCACCCACCCATGCTCCACTATTCATCCATCAGTCATCCAATCTTCCTTCCATCCATCCCTCCATCCACCCATCAGCCCATCCATCCTTCCTTCCTTCCATCCATCCACCCAGCCCGGCCATCTGTCAGCCATCCGTCCATCCATCCTTCCATCCACCTGTGAGGTATCCATCCTTCCTTCCATCCATCCACCCAGCCCGGCCATCTATCAGTCATCCATCCATCCTTCCTTCCTTCCTTCCATCCATCCGTTAGGTATCCATCTTTCCTTCCATCCATCCATCCACCCAGCCCAGCATCTGTCAGCCATCCGTCCATCCATCCTTCCATCCATCCGTCAGGTATCCATCCCTCCTTCCATTCATCCACCCAGCCCAGCCATCCGTTGACCACACAGTTGTTGAAACATTAGCTATGGGCCAGCACTGTGCCAGGCACTGGGAACTTGACACAGACGCTTCCCTCATGCCCTCGGCTCACTGTCCAGTGGGGCACCCACAAAGGTAAGGATTCATCTGGGCTCCCCCCAAAGCACACCCTGAGGCAGGGAATGAAAACAGTGCATTTGGAAGATGGCCCTGGGGAAACCACCAGAGGAGAGGGGAGAAATGAGTTGGGGAACAGAAGGTACTGCAGAAGCTCCACCTGGAGCCCCACCCCGTTGGAAACCCCTGGAAGGAAGAACTCGAGGAGCGCGCCTCAGAAAATTGTCCCAGCTAAGAGACCGCAGAGCTGGGGCCATGACCCACACTGGTCGATGGCTGCTCCTGGGGCACTGACTCCACCGAGCCACCCACGGGGTTGGGGAGGGGCAGCACCCATCTTTCTACATCCATGCAGACATAAAACTATTCCGGAAAGATGAGCAGAGCCCACAGCCAAGTGGGGCTGTGCATGGGCTCGGCACACACAGATCCACAGCCACCCCAGAGGGAGGCAAACAGCAGCGACAAGACACGGGCAAAGTCCAAAATACAATGCCGTCTCAGGAATTATCAGGAGACTCCTTTGCGAGAAAGTGCAGAACTTTCGTGGGGAAACTGAAAACCTTACGAAGATGCGAAGGCAGGCCTGAACGTATGAGGAGAGAACGGGGGTAACAGAACGTGTGCAGCGGCACCCCCTCCAAGGATGCCTACGCCCCCAAAATTGGATGGCAAGTTCTGTACTATCGTGAGAAGAACTTGACAAGTGTGTTTTCTAAACTTCATACGGAAGAAACATCCACAAACGGATAAGACAATTTTGCAAAAGCTCCAAATGTGGTCTTTAGCTTAATGTGTTTCTTTATGCCCTCATCCTGGTGCCCGCATGCTTCGCATGTCTTTCTTTCTTTACACTTTTACGCAAATATCATTTAAATCTTAATAGTTTAAAAGCCCCATGATAAATCATCTGGTGGCTTTAACTTAATTTCCCTAACCACGCCCCTCCCATTGACATTTCAAATTTCAGCTTTTTATCTTCTTAAAAAATGCCATGGGTGAAATTTCATTTTTTTTTTAAATTGTGGTAAGAACACGTGAGATCTACTCTCTTGCCAAACCTGTAAGTGTGCAGCACACTGTTGTTCACTGTGGGCACCGTGGTAGACAGCACCCCTAGATCGTGGCCACCTTGGATCACTGAAACTTTCCCCCTGCGGGGTGACTGCCCCTCCCCCAAGCCCTGGCGACCGCCATTCTGTGCTCAGTTTCGTTGAGTCTTACTTTTTTAGCTTCCACGTATAAGTGAGATCACGCAGTATTTGTTTGTGCCTGGCTTATTTCACATAACGTAACATCCTCTAGGTCCATCCGTGTTTCACAGACGGCAGACTCTCCCTCTTCTTGAAGGATGAATAATATTCCATTCTACATCTACCATGTTTTCTTTATCCATTCATCCATCGACGGACTCTTAGATTGTGTATCTTGGCCACCATGAATATACTGCAATGAGCAGAGGACTGCAGCTGTTTCTTGGATAACCTAATTTTCATTCCTTAGGATAAATATCCAGAAATGGGATTGCTGGATCATATAGTAGTTCTATTTTAAATTTTCTGAGGAATCTCCCTACTATCGTCCATAATGGCAGTACAGATTTACATTCCCACTAACAGAATACAAGAGTGTCTTTTTCCATACATCCTCACCAACACTTGTTTTCTTTCACTGTAGCTTTGTAATATATTTTGAGATCAGGAAGTGTAATGCCTTCAGATTTTACTTCTGTTCAAGATTGCTTTGACTGTTCAGAGTCTTCTGTGGTTTTGTAAGAATTTTAGAATTGCTTTTTCTACTTCTATGAAAAAGGTCTTTAGAATTATGAAAGGGATGGCGTTGAATCTGTAGATCATTTTGGGTAGTATGGACATGTTAACAATATTAATTCTTCCAATGAGATGTCTTCCCACTAATTTATGCTTTCTTTCATTTCTTTCATTACTGTTTTATAGTTTTCAGTGTACAAGTCTTTTACTTCATCAGTTAAGCTTATTCCTAAGTATCTTATTCTATTTTGATTCTATTGTGAGTGAGGTTGTATTCTTAATTTTCTTTTTAGATAGTCCATCGTTAGGGTAGAGAAATGCAACAGATTTTATATGTGGATTTTGTGTCTCATAACTGTACTGAATTTTTTTATTAGTTACGTGTGTATTTGTGTGAAATGTTTAGCGTTTTCTACATACAAGATCGTGTCACCTGCAAATAGATAATTTTACTTCTTTCTTTCCTATTTGGACACCTTTTATATCTTTTTCTTGCCTAATTGCCCTAGTAAGGGCTTCTAGTAGTCTACTGAATAGAAATGGCAAGAGTGGGCATCCTTGTCTTTTCCTGATCTTACAGGAGATGCTTTCAGTTTTTCACCATTGAGAATGATGTTAATTGTGGGCTTTTCACACATGGCATTTCTTATACTGAGGTACACTCCTAAAGAAGAGAAAACACTTCCAAACTATCCCACACCACACTCACAGAATGCAGGATAAAAACACTTCCAAACTATCAAACACCACACTCGATAGATGCAGAGGAGTTGTCTGGCAAACCTCAACACTTTCATGATAAGTTTCTACAACCAGATACAGAAGGGAAAAATTTCTAGGTATCAGAAATCCTCTGAGTAATGGCTTCGTTTTTATTTCATGGGTACTGCAAGTTTCAGTATCATTCTATTTTCCTCTAACTTTGAGAGGTCAGGAACAGGGGATGACAGAACTCAGAGCCAAACCTGTGGCCAGTGCCAGGCATCACGTTGGACATTTCTTACAGCAATTTCACTGCAAGTACCTTCTACATCCCTGCCCGTATCTATCCAGGTTAAATACTGTTAATCAACTATTCTAACTCCAGACACTGCTGAATCCAGACATGTTCCCCAGCTGAGAAGCTCTGGAGATGCTCGTGGAGCTGGGCTTCATGGAGCCTGGGGAGCGCTAGAAATTGGGGGTGACAGCCAGGACTAGCTGTGCCTTCTGACGATGCCCTCTTATCATGGGAAGGCCTGCTCAGCCTGGTAGCACAGGCTGCTGATGGATGGTCATTGACCCTGCAGATGGGTTTGGTAGACGAGCCGTCTGGACAGTCCTGCACAGAGGCCCCTAGGGACTGGCAGTCTGGCCAGGCACAATGGACGGAGCAGAGCCGCTTCCTCGGAGCAGCCCGATTCTTCAGGAAGGACAGCCGTGTGCCCGGCGCTCCCCGAGTCAAGTTACTGTGAACGTCAAGGGTGGCTCGCCCTCGACGACTTTCCTTCCTCTGTGGAGACCTCCCCGGGCCACTTCTGTTCAAACCCAGTGTCAGGATTTCGCAGCCACTGCCAAGGGCAGCAGCCATCAGTCAGAGGCCTAAGTCCTTGAGCTGACACCATCTGAGGCCTGGTGACCCCACGTTCCATCTCCCAGCCTGGGGAAAATCTGGTCATGGGGCATGATGCGGCCTCAGCAACGAGAAGGCTAAGCTTAGGAAACCTGAGGCTCAGCTAAGCTGAAGACACCAGAAATCACTGAGTCACCACAGCAAACGCCTCGTTTGCCTTGAAAACTGCTGACTGCCACTTAGGCAACATGCTGCCTCTCAGAAAGAGTCTTTCTGCCCGGGCAGAGGCTCCCTAGAATACAGAGACACATTTTTTTTTTCTCCAAGTGGCAAGAACACACCCCCCGGGCCGAGTCTGTTCTGGAAATATCCACGTTAAGGCAGAAACAAGCCCAGAGCAGCAGCTTAGCCCAGCAGAGCCCTGGGAGCAGCTGGAGTCAGGGCTTCAAAAGAGATTCCCTTCCAGCCCACCCCCTCGGCTGGGTTGAAAAGTCAGCCCTGAGATCTTTTAATGACAAATGCCTCCTGAGTCAATGCGCTGTGGAATTTAAGGTTAAAAGCATAATTAATTAATTAAAAAATAAACAAGTCACTTTTCACTCAACGCGTGCGTCCTGAGTGCCCACCTTGTGGCCGGGGAGGATTCAGGGTTGGTGGGGGGGGGGGGGCGCGCGGGGAAGGCAGTGGGGACACTGACCTGGAGGAGAGGGTAACTGGGGTGGGGGGTCATGAGATGTGTGAGCAAAGGAACGGGTGGTGTGGGGGCTGGTGATGGCATCAGAGCGGCAGCCCAAGGGGCAGGAGCGCAGGGGCCCTGCAAGAACAAGGGTGTTGGGTGGTTGGTGTCCAGGGCAAGGGTGCTGGCCCCCGAGGTGGGGAAGAGGCTAGGGAGAAAGAGAGGTACGGGCAGGTCAGGTGGGAACTTGTGAGTGGTGGTGGGGCATGCACATGCACACTCACACAACCACACTCACACACAC
The DNA here is from genome assembly GCF_055505025.1 of Bos grunniens. Classification (NCBI taxonomy): domain Eukaryota; kingdom Metazoa; phylum Chordata; class Mammalia; order Artiodactyla; family Bovidae; genus Bos; species Bos grunniens. Next base: position 12,394,497 of record NC_141182.1, read on the forward strand.
ACCTACACACACTATCTCACCCTCACAGCCCTTTCAGGGAGCGTGTTTGCAGCTCCAGTCCTTCCTTCTGTCAAAGATTTGAGCTGCAAACCCAGCTCGGCACGTCCCTTCCTGGAAACCCGCACAAAGCAGGTGCGTCCCTGGCCTGGGCTCCTGTCCCCATGCCCCAACACATGCAGCAGCGAGGGGTTGGCAGGCTGGGGAGGTCGGGGCCAAGCTGTGCAGTCAGTGCCCACTCTCTACAACACCAGGGACACCAGTCTCCCGGAAACGAGTACCCTGGATGCCCAGCATCTGGCCAGGCGCCACCCAGGAGACTCAGTGCGCGGCAGGAGCCAGAGGTTGGTGATGCAGCCTGGGGACCTGGGGTTTTGGGGGAGGCTGGGCACCCACGAGTGCAGGGCTTCACCAGGACTCACCCGGCCCGCAGTCTGGAAAGTGAAAAAATGTGAAAGGTTCTCCTTGGGCAACACGTACGGAACATTCCGCACCAGGCCTGGCAACAGACACGCGCTTTCATCGGAGCTGCCTCCTGGGGCCAGGGCAGGGGGCAGGCCCCACGGCTGGTACGGGGCCTCCCTCTCTAGCAGATGGAAGGGGTACCAGCCATCCAGGCAGAATCCTGAATGGCTTATCTCTGGGCCCTGACGGGAAAGGGAGGTGTTTACAAGGGTGCAGGCCGGCCGCTGGCCGTGGGCCAGCTCACATCCTCTGCAGAAGGTAAGGTTTTTTTCAGACTTCCATGTTCTGTTGAGCTGAAGAAAAGCATTTCTTGCACAGAAAAATAAATAAATAAATACCGGGAAAGAGAATGAGTTTAGCCCTCAGGTTGGTCTGGCTTAAATGAGGGGATATGGACGTGTGGACACCATGGATTCCCTGAGCTCCTCACTGAAGCCCAAAAAAGAGAAAGAAATACACATTTTCCTGCACAGACGCAAGTCCTGATTGCAGATTTTCAGAACTTTTACATATTTTAAAATTATTGCAGCTTCAGATAGCCCTCCTGCTCAGAGCTGCCAATGTCTGGTCTGGCCACGTCCCCAACAGTCTTACTGGCCTTTGGGAAATGATTTTAAAAGACAGATTAAGAACTAGAGAAAATAGTCATGTAGTAAAAATCTCACTTCTAGAAATCTATCCCAAGGAAATAAGTAACATACCTGCGATGGATTCATTTTGATATTTGGCAAAACTAATACAACTATGTAAAGTTTAAAAAGAAAAGAAAAGAAAAAAAAAGCATGTAAATGTTCGTGACAATAGCTTTAGAATAGAAAAGAGCGGATCTGAAGAAATCTACCAGCAGAAGTGTTACATCATCCACGTGATGAGGTGTGACCTGGCCAGACGGTAGAAGAAGAAGGCAATGCTTGCAGTCCATGGGGTTGCAAGACTTGGACACGACTGAGCAATTGACACACACACACACACAACACAGAAGATAAAAGGAGGCAATGTTTAAAATTTTAATAAGGGAAAAAAGTGTGTGTGTTCATTAAAATAAGCTGAGTCCCTACGGAGAATGTAAGGAAATGAAAGTTAAGAGGCTGGCTTTTCAAGGTGGCGAGGTTGAGTTCATTACCATTTCTGAGTTAAGGGGGCTACTAATACCATTTAGGAGTCTTTATGTGGCTTCAAGATACCGAATGATGTAAAGAAAACCACTGCTGTCAAATGGATAGATAGGTGGGGGGCGTTTTGGTGGGTGGACCACCAGCCCCCAGGGATCCCACATGCTTGCTGAACCCCACTGACTGGCAGGCATCCACTGGCTGTTCTTCCTAATCATCTGGCAGCAGGAGCACCCCATGCAATTATGCAGCACCACTGTGTGCAGCTCAGCAGTTAAGATCATGGCTCCAGGGTTGGGGGACCTGAGCACGAGCCCAGCTCAGCCCCCGAGGAACTGCGTGCTTGTGGGGGAGTCACCATTGTTACCAGTCTTCTATCTCCTTATCCTTAAAGCTCTCCTTACATGACAGCTGATTCCATGACCCAAATGTGTATTACGTATGTCTTGATACCTTCCAATAAAACTCAAATATCATATCAACGCTCAACCTTAATACTTCTGAAAAAGTAATTTAAGTAAGAAAAGAATCCTTCCATTTTGGATGGTAGGCACCCAGTGACCTGGAGGCAGGGGGTTGGCTGTCGTGACCTCCAGGTCTCCTAACAGGACACAATCCTACAGTCCTAGCTCTTGGCCCCCCGGGTGCCCTGCACTGAGGGAGACAGTCTAGAACTCAAGCTGGGTTGTCTTTTGTCATCAACATGAGCCCTCTTCAGCATCCATTCAATTCTGTGTCCCACTTGAATGCAAAAGCATATGCCTCCTGCTGGTTTTTAACAGCTCACACACATTGTTCCCACCCAGGCCTCCATCCTCTGAAATCTCACATTGGGTGCCCATAAAAACGCATAGGCACTAACCTTCCTGTTTTCCCAGGCACGAGCTCTCTCAGGAAATGCATCACCAGGGGGGGTTTCACTCAGGTTCCCAGGCCTATGATGGCCGCTCAGTCTCTTCTGAGTTTGCAGCCCAGGCTCCCTACACCCAGGAGGATGGACCTGGCGCGGTGGGGCTGCCCAGGGACGCATCTGAGGGCAATGGCAGCCGATCATCCAACCGGCGCTCATTGAGTCCTGCCTTCAGGGAGATTCCACTTTGGTGGGAGAATATTCCAGCTGGGTAGTACTGTGTAACAAACCAGACCCAAACTGAATTTTGACTGAAAACAACAACCATTTTATTATCTCCTGTATTCCTTTGCTAGCGCTGTTGAAACAAAGGACTGCACACACCAGGTGGCTCAGAAAAGAGAGGTATAGTCTCAAGTTCTGGAGGCCAGAAGTCTGAGGTCAGGGTGTCCCGGGGCTGGTTGGTCCTGAGGGTTCTGGGAAACAATCCCTTTTGGTGGCTGCCGGCCACTTTGGCGGCCTTTGGCTTGCAGAAGCATCACCTGGACCTCTGCCTTCATCTTCACCTGGTATTTCCCCGTGTCTCTATGTCCAGTTTTTCTTTTCTTCCAGGAACACCAGTCGTGTTGGATTCGATCCCTCCCTAATGACCTCACTGTAGCTTGACAGTGTCTGTGAAAGCCCTATCGCTGAATAAGGTCCCTTTCTGAGGTCCTGGGGGTTAGGACCCCAACATGTCTTTCTCCAGAGGACACAGTTCAAACCATGAACTCCCAGGGACTCTGTGGTCAGGTCTCAGGAGGAAGGTGGTGCTGCAAACAGATGGTGGGGGTCCTCTCTTCTTGAGGCCTCAAGTCCTCTAGTGTGGTCTCCCTGACATGGAGTTTGGGGTCCCTTGTTGAGTGGCTGCCAAAAACTTCAAGAGCAGCAGGGTAGGATCCTCGCCTGTATGACCTCTGCATCCTCCAGTGGGCGAGACGTCAGTCACACATGCTGAGTCTAGGGGTGGGCAGTCGATCCCCCTGTGACGGGCAGCGCGTCACAGTCACGTGTGGGATGGGGGCACAGCGTCCATGGAGGAGGCCACAGGACACAGGGCAGAACAGGAAGCAGACACGTGGCTGGTGCTGATGGCTAGAAGGCTAGAAACTGGGCACCTGGGCCCTGGGAGGAGCCGCGAAGGCTCACAGAGGAGCAGAGGCTGCGACCTGACGGGGTGAGCAGCCGTAAGCGTGACAAGGGGCGGGGTGCAGGCAGGCGCAGTGGAGGGTCTGTCTGTGCCCCTGGCCGGCAGGTGGGAGAAAGCGTGCAAGGTTCTGTGGGAAGCTGGGGGTCCACAGGCCAAGAGCGCTCTGCCAGCCCTTGAACAACATCACAAGCTCCCCCCGTATGCAGACCTCGAACACGGGCAGTAGATTCCATCTGATATTTAATCCAGACTAACAAGAGACTGTCTTGCCACACTTGGGGCCCCTGCTCTGGTTCTGCTGCAGCCACTATCTTAAACTGTATTTATCTCCACCAGAGATCAGCAAGCTTTCTCTGTAAAGGACCAGACAGTAACGTTTTTGCCCTGGTGGGAGCATGGTCAATATCACGACTGCTTAGCTCTGATGTTTAGCCCCAGAGGAGCCACAGACAATGGGCCAGCAAGTGAGCACGGCTGTGTTCCCGTAAAACTCCACTTACAAAGGCAGATGCTGGGTCATTGTCTGCTGACCCCTGACCTAGATGGAGGCCCAGCTTCCCCCATGTACTGTGTAGCCCTGGACAAGTCGTTCAACCTCTCTGAAGCTGTTTCCTCTTGCACAAAATACACACTGTCTCTGTCCCAATGACTCCACTCTGCCCTAGTCGAGTCCAGAGGATCCTCTTTTCCACCCAGGATGGGAGAAAAAACGAGACAAGCATGTGCGAGTGCACGGGAGGGCGGGCTGCACCAGGGTTAGAGATTCCAGCATTGCCATAGCAACCCTGTGCATGGCCCAGCTGCCCTGAGCCTCGGGCTCCTCACATGTAAAACAGGAAAAATGTGGGCACACAGCAGTGTTACAGCGAGGACGAGTGAGGCTCCGGGGCCGTGCACTGTGGGTCAGAGGGGACCTCCCGTTTGGAATCGGAACTCTCACAGGAGGATTGGGGCAGCCACCCTGCTTGGGGGAGGGCCCGGGAGTCTCAGTTGGAGGCCCTGGGCAGCCCTCCGGGCAGATCAGAAAGCCTTTGAGGGGCCAGCCCTCATGTATCTTAGTCCTGCAGGTCTAAGCTGCATAACGATCACATTTTAGCATTTTAGAAATCAGAAGACCTCTTTGGAGCAACACCTGCGTGTAATGCAATGCCTTCCCATCCTCCTCTGCAGTAAAGGCTGCTACTAAGCCGTGTGCGTCTCAGGGTCAGCGGGGTTTGGGGAAGGAGGACTGAACACAGAGAGATAGCTCCCAAACCTGCACAGGGACGTCACCGTGGAGGTGGCCTCGAGCATCACCCACAGGCTGAGGACAGGACCCCTCCCCAGAGGCCCTCCAGTTGGGAGCAGGGATGTGCATGGCCACCCGCGGTGAGGTGCCGTCACCCCAGACCCCCACTTCCTCGGTGGGGCGGGCGCTTCCTTGCTCCCGGCACAAGGACGTGCCCCTCCCACCTCGAGGAAAGCACGGTGCCAGCCCCCGCGTGGAGAATGTGACATTCCTTTAAACGGAGCCTGTTGTTTTACAGCCCGGCTTTGGAAGACTTCAAAAACATAAAGGCTCTAAAATCAAAGGCTTCCTGTTATAAATTCATTTCTACACCTCAGGTACTTGGTGGGTGCGGGGGAGGGAAAAAAACTAAGGTTCAATGAAAAGTGGTTGAAAATGCTCTAAAAATACTCTGCTTGTGGGAGGAGGAAGGCTGGCTGGCCTCAGAGAAGGGGAGGCAGGCCGGGAGCGGGTGCCTTGGGTCTGCCTAGGGATTTTGAAGGTAGTTCACACTTTCAGATAGTAATGTTTTTGTTATTCTGAAACCTCCAGTGCCTTAAAAACATTGAGATGTGTTGAGAACTAAGTACCTGAAGAGGACTTTAGAATGCAGACAGGATCTTCAAAATCAAGACCTATCACCTTAAAGATGGGAAAACCATCTTGATGGGTGCCCATACTGAGTTGTGAGCACCAGCCAGTTAAAGATTAAACAAGGCAAGCCTGAGATTCTCCCCACAGGTTCCAGAAAGTAAAGTCAGGCTCATGGGCACCACAGAACAGCCCTCTCCTGCTCTTAAAAAGATATCCTGATAAATTGTACCAATGTTTTTTTACTTCAGTCTCCCAAGACAATAGAAATAAAAAACAAAAATAAACAAATGAGACCAATCAAACTTACATGCTTTTGCACAGTAAGTTCAGTTTAGTTCAGTTGCTCAGACGTGTCCAACTCTTTGCAAACCCATGGACTGCAGCACGCTAGACTTCCCTGTCCATTACCAACTCCCAAAGCTTGCTTAAACTCATGTCCATCAAGTCAGTAATGCCATCCAACCATCTCATCCTCTGTCATCCCCTTCTCCTCCCACCTTCAATCTTTCCCAGCATCATGGTCTTTTCCAGTGAGTCAGTTCTTCGCATCAGGTGGCCAAAGTATTGGAGTTTCAGCTTCAGCATCAGTCCTTCCAATGAATATTCAGGACTGATTTCCTTTAGGATTGACTAGTTGGATCTCCTTGCAGTCCAAGGGACTCTCAAGAGTCTTCTCCAACACCACAGTTCAAAAGCATCAATTCTTTGGCACTCAGCTTTCTTTATAATCCAAGTCTCACATCCACACATGACTACTGGAAAAACCATAACTTTGACTAGGCAGATCTTTGTTGGCAAAGTAATGTCTCTACTTTTTAGTATGCTGTCTATGTTGGTCATAGCTTTTCTTCCAAGGAGCAAGCAACTTTTAATTTCATGGCTGCAGTCACCATCTGCAGTGATTTTGGAGCCCCCAAAAATAGTCTCTCACTGTTTCCATTGTTTCCCCATCTATTTGCCATGAAGTGATTGGAATGGATGCCATAATCTTAGTTTTCTGAATGTTGAATTTTAAGCCAGCTTTTTCACTCTCCTCTTTCACACAGCAAAGGAAACCATTAAAAAAGCAAAGAAGACAACCCACAGAATGGGAGAAAATATTTGGAAATGATGCAACCAAGGGCTTAATCTCCAAAATAGACAAACAGCTCATACAACTCAATAACAAAAAATGATGCAATCAAAAAATGGACAGAAGACCTAAATAGACATTTCTCCAAAGAAGACATACAGGTGGCCAACAGGCACATGAAAAGATGCTCAACATGGCTAATTATTAGAGAAATGCAAATCAAAACTACAGTGAGGTACCATCTCCCACCAGTCAGAATGGCCATGATTAAAAAGTCTACAAATAACAAACGCAGGAAAGGGTGTGGAGAAAAGGGAGTCCTCCAACATTGTTGATGGGAATGTAAGTTGGTGCAGCCCCTATGGAGGACAGTATGGAGGTTCCTTTAAAAACTAAAAATTCAACTACTCTATGATTAGGCAATCCCATTCCTGGGCCTGTATCCAGACAAAGCTATAATTCAAAAAGATACCTGCACCCTTATGTTCACTGAAGCACTGTTTACAGCAGCCAAGACTTAGAAGCAACCTAAATGTCCATCAGATGATGTCCATCAAATGTCCAACAGATGAATGGGTAAAGAAAATGTGGTACATATATACAATGGAATATTACTCAGCCATAAGAAAGAACAGAATAATGCCATTTGCAGCAACATGGATGCAACCAGAGATTATCACGTGAAGTGAACTAAGTCAGAAAGAGAAAGACAAACAACACATAATATCACTTACATGTGGAATCTAAAATGTGGCACAAATGAAACTATCCACAGAACAGGAACAGACTCACAGCCACAGAGAGCAGACCTGTGGCTGCCAAGGGGGAGGGAAAGAGGAAGAAGACAGACTGGGAGTTTGAGATTAACAGATGCAAACTATTACATGCATAGGGTGGATAGACAACAAGGTCCTACTGTTTAGCACAGGGAACTATATCCAATCTCCTGGGATAAACCATGATGGAAAAGAATTTTAAAAAAAGAAGGCATATGTGTGTATAACTGAGTCACTTTGCCATACAGCAGAAATTAACACAGCATTGTAAAGCAACTATACTTCAATTTGAAAACCACTGTCCTGACTACAGAGGCAATGTGTGTATACTTGAGAAAATTCCTGAGAGTCCAAAAAGGAAACCTGAAATAGCCTGAAGTCTACCCACAGCCCGCTTGGGGCTGGACTCGGCTCGCCTTCTTGGGCCTGGGCTGATGGAGATGAGGATATGGAACTGCACTGGGAGGTTGCAGAAGGTGCTACGGTTGCCCGCCCATTCCATCTGCTCCCTACCCAGCACCCTTCTCCTCCCTTGAAGCCTACAGGGAGGCAGTGGGGAGGGAGCTGGTCTTTCCCACCTGGAAAGCAGAGACAGGCTCAGAGGCAGGACTTGGGGGCAAGGGATGAGCTGGATGCCGACAGTGTGTCCCAGAAGGCTTCCGAGAAGGAGGGCAATGCCCCCGGGGTGGGTTTCTGAAAGGTCTCTGAGTAGTGGGATCGAGGCCAGATTGTCTCCTGGGCCTTGGTGAGACCCCCCCCCCCACCCTGGGGCATCCCCTCTCATCTCGTCTCTGGTCAAGCCTCCAAGTCCCAGCTCCAGTGAGGCTTCAAGAGGAACCCCTCAACCCGAGCACCCTCTCCATGGGGGCACCAGTCCCCCTGCAGCGGGACTGCCCACCCCTCCCCACTTGGCCAACACGCGCTGCAGGTGCCCAGACTACTTCCAGCCACCCTGGTAAGCGTGCACCATGCCGTCAGGGTTTGAATCTGCCCTCCCAGCCCCAGGACGTGGTCCACCTTGGACGATGACACAGACATGAGGGAAACCTCAGGTGATGCTCCTGGTCCCAGACCATTGTGCTCAGTCTCTTGAGATTATTCTCTGAGGACTGTGGCTTGAGAGGAGGATATACAATGGCATGCAACGTCATATCAATGACAAATGGAATCTACCTACCAGGGTGCAAACCCATTCCCCTGATGCCCAAATCCAGATTAAATCTGAACATTTCCAGAAGGCCAGGTGTCTGGCATCAGGAAATCAAAACACCTGTTTGCTAAGCAGAGTTTTTCAGTTGTCATCTTTACTGAGGGTGAGCAAAGAGATCAAACTAGTCAATTCTAAGGGAAATCAAACCTGAATATTCATTGGAAGGACTGATGCTGAAGCCGCAGTACTTTGGCCACTTGATGCAAAAATTCGACTCATTGGAAAAGACCCTGATGCTGGGAAAGACTGAGGGCAAGAGGAGGGGACGACAGAGGTTAAGAGAGTTGGATGGCATCATCGACTCGATGGACATGGTCTTGAGCAAACACCAGGAGACACTGAAGGACAGAGGAGCCTGGCGTGCTGTAGTGCATAGGGTCACAAAGAGTCAGACAGGACTGAGTGATGGGACAACAACCCTCGCTGGCAAAGGGTCCCTGAGGGGGCGTCAGTCTTGCTTGGCAGTGGGACAACCATTAATCCAGAAAACACGAGGCCTGAGGACCAAGAACCTCCACAGTCGCCCCAAACCACCTTCCATAGCTTTTAGGGGTTTTGAATGATTAGGGTATTAAACCAACTGTGTGACATATGATCAAAGTAAGCAGCGCACACGCAGAGCCCGTGCACAGCCAGACGCGCCGGCAGCACATACATTTGGTTTCAGAATACAGTTGGAGCTGCAGCGAATACGTGGAATTTTGGAATGATTTGCGTTACTGTTCCCTTAAGTAACATTATCTTGTTAAAGACATTAACCTCGGGCCTTTGCTGTTATATATTTGCTTTTATTGTCTTCATCCTGGGACCAACCTGCAGGAGACACTCGTCAGCATGGGAGGGGTCAAGGGTCGTGAAAACATTGATTTTCAAGGTGGCTGAACAGCCATCTGGGGAACACTTGCCAATTATGGGAAGCAGACATGGCTTTTCAGGACCTCCTTTCTAATTGGGGAAAAATTTATGAAATCTGAAGCATTAATAACCATTTCCTAGTTTCACCCGACGTGAGACAGCCTAGCAGAAACACCTCCTCAGATACAGCTTCTCTTGGTTGGGCTGGGGGGCAGCTCTGCAGCTGGCGGGCTCTCCCAGCAGAGCTGAGACTGCCCTGTGATGCACGTCTGGGGGCTGACCCTGTGGCCCCTCTCCCAGCCTGCCTCCCTGCCCCCACCCTTGGCTCCCCAGGCATGGACTGTGTGTGGCCCCCACTCCACAATCATTGGAAGATGAATTGCCATTTTCTTACATGGGTTTTTCTGGGGGGTAGTCTCCCTAGAAAGGCTTCTCTGGTGGTTCAGTCAGTAAAGAATCTGCTGGCAATGCAGGAGACCTGCTTTCGATCCCTGGTTGGGAAGATCCCCTGGAGTACGAAATGGCTATCCACTCCAGTATTCTTGCCTGGAGAACCCCACAGAAGAGGAACCTGGTGGTCTGCAGTCCACGGGGTCACAAAGAGTCAGACACGACTGAGCGATTTACACTTTCACTCCCCAGAAAGAATGTGGGTTTCAGCTGACCCTGTTTAGAACTCTCAGACCATCTATTTTCTCATCTGTAAAATGGGGGCTCAGTGAGATTGTTGAAAGATTTTAAAAAATTGAATGATGAAAAGCCATCACTGAGCTTATTAACCTCACCTGCAGCCGATATTTCAGCTGCTGCAATGGCAGGGGTAAAGCAGGGGAGTCTCTAGTTTGGGGTCATATTCATTCACTTCTCGATTTCAGGTCAAAGTTAGCACAGGTCCCATTTACGGGCGTCTGTGGTCTGTGCACCAGGCTCTGGAGGTCAACCATCTGTGGTCTTCACAGCCCTGCAACCCAGGAGCTGCGCTGCCCCAAGGGAAGCCAAGAAGTAAGACCCTCGTCAGGAGCCCCAGGGGCTGGCCTGACACAGACTGGATCTCAGCCCAGGTCTGTCCCAGCCTGGAACCTGTCTTTGCCCTGCACTAGCCTGTCTTCCTCTTGCTTATCCCAGGGAACTGCGGGCCCTTTGGAAAGCCATTTGCTTTGGCATCCAAGTTGGCAGGAAGCCTCTGGGGTTCACGTGTGAAAAGCCCATGGAGGCGTGGCTGGTTGTGAACCCCGGGAACCTGCAGTGCTCCCAGGTCATGGCCAACCAGTGGGGACTTCTACTCAACCCCCTTCACCTGCCCTGCGCTAAGTGGGGACAGTTCCTGAGTTCATGCCCAGTCATTTCAGCCCTCCTCCTGGAGTCTTCTCTCAAACCTGAACACAGGTTTTGTGGTGCTCTGGGGCGCTCCCAGCAGTACAGGTAAACTCTCTCCTTCCCTTAAAAAGACTAGCCTCGTGCAGGAATGGTGCTCTAGTCACTCAGTTGTGTCCGACTCTTTGTGACCCCACGGACTCTAACCCTCCAGGCTCCTCTGTCCATGGGATTCTCCAGGCAAGAATACTGGAGTGGGTTGCCATGCCCTCCTCCAGGGGATCTTCCTGACCCAGGAGAAGGTGGAAGACAAAATGCCCTCACCCCAGGAACAGCCTTTTTCAAGCAGGATGTAGCCTCCCTGTCCCTTGTCCCCTCCCTCCTTCCTTCCTTCCCAGGCGTCACAGAGTGCTGGCCCGGCTTCCCAGGTAATTGGAATATTCCTCCTTGGAACATGGTCGGGGTGCTAATGGCCAGAAAAGCCTCTAAGACACCAGAACCCTAGCAAAGAAAGATTTTTCAAACCCTTGTTGATCCTGCTCAGATACAGCTCTTGGAAGTGTAAATGTATTCGGCTTTTCTGGAAGGCGATTTAGCAATAACTACCAAAATTGCAAGTATGAATAAACAGTGACTTGAATTCCCCGCTGTTAGGGATTTATAGAAAGGAAATAATTAAGGATGTGTGCAAAGAGATTTAACTCTAAAGATGTTCAACACTGTGATGTTTATCTAGACATTCAACACTAACAGGCTGACTAGGGAGACAGGGGCCAAAAATGCAGGGGGATCCTATTTAGTGAAATAGAAACACATTCTTGCTCTATTATTATGTTAAAAAAAATCAAAGCTGCCTTCAACTTCATCTCTTTGTCCGTTTGCGTGTGTGCGTTGTGGGGAGGTGTCTATGTGGGCAAGAATACAGTCTGCAATCAATCGTTTAGCTGAGTTTATATCACTGTTCCCGCATTTAGTATCTTTATAACCCACCTAGTTACTTCATCTCAGTTCAATAAAATGGGGCTTATAATAATGCAAACCTGATAGAACTGTTTAAGGATAAAGAGAGATAATACATGTAAGATCTAAGGAAAACGAATGCAACAAAGCACGTTCTTGAAGCCACATCAAAAGCAGGAAGGAAGGACACAAATACTCAAAATACTTAATCTCTAGCTGGAGGATTACCCACAATCCCTTCTTGCTTCTCCTGGTTTTTCTACCTTTTCTACTGGGAACGTGTAGCATAGATGTGTGTGACCAGGACAAAACTTACCTTTAGGGGCCAGAGAAATTAAACACTCATACCCCTCTGTTGCCTGCACCTCTGTGAGCAGGACTGAGTCCTGCAGCTGGGACAGGGGTGGCTGTCTGCAGGGGGAGGGAGGCAAGTGCGAGGGCACCTCAGGGGCTGCTGGGCTGCCCTCCGCAGGCCCACAAGCCCTGTGCTTGTCCAGCTTCGAGACCCAAGAAAGAGCCCGGAGCCAGCGACAGAGACAGCAGTGGTTTAATGAGTAGGGGAGCTTAACGCTGTCTAATGTGGGGTCCTAGAGTGAAGCCCCACTAGGTGGGCCAGACAGTGGGTTGGACAAGGTGGCAGGCTTCACTCCCCGGGGCAGGGGAGGTTACCAGTTATAGGCGAGCTGACACCAGGTGGGCTCACTGGTTACCAGGGAAACCAGCAGAGGGGCACGCCCCTCACGGTCCCTTTGATTAGAACAGTCACCAGCTGGGTAGGGCCTGGGGTGAGTAGGCAGGAAAGTCAGTCCTGTGTGTAGCGGGTAGGTAAAGCTGGCACTGGTAGGGCAAGAGAGTGGCCTGACCACATACCCCAGCCATGCAAACCGTGCAGGACTCCCCCAGTCTTGGTGCCCCTCCTCCGCCATACCCCTGGGTCAGATGTTCAGCAGGCTGTGCAAGAGACACCACAGGTGCAGCACAGACAGCAGCTGCCAGTGAGGACCAAGAGTAAGAGACCTGGCTGCTCAGAACAGTCCTGAGCCAGCATGTGGGTGAACTTACCGGGTCAACAGAGAAGGGTTCAATAGCAGCGCCCTGTCCAGTCACAGGGACAGTCATGCCATTCCTGGGTTTCACAAACCCAGAGCCGCTCCCACGGTCAGGGGAGGGTCTGGCTCTAAAGGGAACATTCTGGGGGCCGAGCCAGGAGTCAGCACAGTTACAGGTGTGCCCCCCCCATTATGTTGGGTGCCATGAGGAGAGGACACATCAGGTCTTTCCAAACAGTTGGCTCCACTTGCTGGACTTGTGCATCCAGAAGCCAGCCTGTTCCACCCACACAGCCTGGCCCGGGGGGTTCACGGCCAGCCAGCCACACACTAACGCTGACCAGCGGGTCCTTCTGGCACACTAGCATGAGGGCCAGGAAGGCAGGGAGTCTCTCCCCCCATGGTCAGTCATCCTCCCAGAGGCTGGGTCGATTTTTCATGGAGGTCCAGAGGGAATCAGTCCTGAATATTCATTGGAAGGACTGATGCTGAAGCTGAAATTCCAGGGCACTTTGCTGTGGCCCCAGCAACTAGACTCAACTTCCAGTGAGGCCAGCGAGGCTGCTCAGCCTCCGGTGGAGTTCCCTCCTTAGACTAGGGACGAGACGAAAGACCCCTGACGGGCCTGGCACAGGTGCAGCGGTGGCAACTGAGCAAAATACACACAGTGACTGCATTCAGAGATGATGCCACACCCACCGGTGGTTTTCTCCTGGTCTGCAATAATCTTCAGAAAACTCAGGTTTTCAATAACACAAGAGCATGTCCAAAATCACATCTATGACAGCCACGTTGGACATCTGGACCTCAGCCGCTCCACTTTGACTTTCGAACGCATCCCTTCACTCAACGGCCACAGCAGGCATACAAGGCTTGTCTAAAAGCCACAGAACAGGCTGCTCTGGTTGGTGAAGTTTACCTTCAACCATGGATAAGCCAGAACGACTTCCCCATACTCAATACCTGCAGCTTCTTCCATCATTTCCCCTTTGGATTGCAAGTCTTTCAGTAGAAAGCACGGATGATCCAAAATTTGTCCTGCAATGCTGGGGGTGTTGGCTCCTTCACCAGGTTCAGATCCTGTCCCTAGGGGCCAGGCCTCCTTTCCATTCACCTAGTCATTCACAGAGAGGGGAAATGAGTCAGATCGCAGGGGTATGCTAATGGGGAAACACTTTATAGGCTATACATTTGATCACTTATACCCAACTGTCACACACACACACTGTAGGTGTGCTTTTACCCGCAGACCTAAAGCAAGCAGTGTCACACGTCATGAGGGTTATACTCGGTGACAGTTTCACTAAGCAGTTATCTTTCCATTCAGAACATCAAGGCGGCAGTGTGGCTAACACATTGCTGCTGCCGCTGCTAAGTCACTTCAGTCGTGTCCGACTCGGTGTGACCCCATAGACGGCAGCCCACCAGGCTCCCCCGTCCCTGGGATTCTCCAGGCAAGAACACTGGAGTGGGTTGCCATTTCCTTCTCCAACGCAGGAAAGTGAAAAGTGAAAGTGAAGTTGCTCAGTTGCGACCCCATGGACTGCAGCCCACCAGGCTCCTCGGTCCATGGTATTTTCCAGGCAAGAGTACTGGAGTGGGGTGCCATTGCCTTCAAAAATACAGACCACAATTAACCAAAGTAGAGTTTGACATCCACTGAGACACAATATTGTTCTCTCTAAAATTACCCTCATTGCCACCAAACACAGTCAACTCCAGACTACTTTATCTGCAAAACAAGTCAGGTCAAGCAATCACATAGGCTTCTCCAAACTGGCTGAGCTAGAACCCCCCAGGAGGAGTTCAGACTGAATTCCCAACAGGCTTCTCAAGGAAAGTCACGCCCCAGCCCTTCCATTGGGTTCCACCTCGGTGGATCCCGCCGTCCCCCAGATACTGAGGTTCCAGCACATGCCAGGAGATAGACTTTCCCATTCAGCTGATAAGGCTGCTCGGAACCTAAGGGTCCCCAATTTCTGGAGAGACCAGGCAGAGAGAAAAGAAAAAACTTTTAATCCTACCCACAGGTATAGTTGACCAAATTCCTATAAATCATAACCAACTTGAGGGGACGGGCCTCCCTCTACCTGGAAAACACAGATGGAAGCCAGTAACAGGGACTTGCTTGGTGGTGCATTGGTAAAGAATCCACCTTGCAGTGCAGGGGACAGCGGGTTAGATCCCTGGGCAGGGAACTAAGGTCCCACGTGCCACCGAGCAGCTAAGCCTGAATGCAGCCACTATCGGACCTGCCACTCCAGAACCTGTGCAACACGACGAGGGTCCATGCACTGCAGACAGACCCCACGTGATGCACCGAAGACCCCACATGCCGCAGCTAAGACCAGATGCAGCCAAAAAAAGCAAAAACACACTAGAAACATCGCAGACAAAAACCCACAAAAAATACAACCATATTCACCGGTTCGCTCAGTAACCAATCTTTTTCGTAAACTTTTTATGACGCCATCAACTCTCCCATTAGCAGTTTAAGTTCTTACCCAATTCAGCAATATAATCTGAAAGTTATCAGAGATCTGTTATTGTCAACAGGTCCTTGCTATTAATCTTGAAAATGAAGCACTTTTGCCAAAGCATCAGAGTACAGCAGTCTAAAAATGACAAGACTTAAAAAGGCACAAACATTTGAACCCAATGTAATCGATAAACTTGGTTATAAGAATTACAACTGAATATAATCTTAACCCTTGAAACCTTAATCTCTGGCAAAAACCAGGAAGTATGTAATCATGCATTTCCTGATTGGAAAACTTACGCTTTAGTCTTCCTCTCCTAAGAAAGCAAGGGTAGGTAAACTTAAGACCCGTCCAGTCATTAATGTCCCAGTATTTTCTCCTATTTTAAATGACCCAGGTAATCAATGATTCTCTTCATTTAATTTAGTTTCAGGTCATCAAAGTCTGGAGAGCTATTTTAGATAAACATTCCCAAAACATAATTATTTTTATAGAGCTTACCTAAAAGTTTTTTTTCTCCTTTACTCTTAGAGATCACAAAGTCCCAGAGAGCCCAGGGAGACCATTTACATCTCAAAGGCACAAGAGAAATATCAATTCCTTCTACTCAGCCTTCATAGCCAACTACAGAAGACTCACTTCTGACATCCCAGCAGACGACACTTAGAGGCCACTCTTCTCCAGACGCGGCCCTCCACTAGTCACCACGGGGCCCACCTGCCAGTGGACAGCCAAGCGGGACTCCCCCAGCGATGCGTCAGTGTCCACATGTTAGTGGACGCCCCCATAACTTTCCTTCCCCCGTCCTGTGTTTCCCGACATCTCGGCGCTCATGGTAGTTTCCTCGGTCTCCTCGCTGCTTTGCCAGCTGTGGGACTGCACACTGCAGGCCTGCAAGCCCCGTGTCTGTGCAGCTTCCAGGCTGAAGAAAGAGCCAGAGGCAGCGACAGAGACATCTGTGGTTTAATGGGTGGGGGAGCTTACACGTCTGAAGCAGAGTCCCGGAGAGACGCCCCATTGTGTGTGGTGGACGGCAGGCAGGACACGGTGGCAGGCTTCGCTCCCGGGAAAGGGCAGGTTACCAGTTACAGGGGAAGTGACCTCAGGTGGGCTCATTAGTTACCAGGGAAATCAGCAGTGGGCACGTGGCCACAAGGGGCCCCTTTGATTAGAACAATCACCACCTGGGGCCTGGGGCGAGCATGCAGGAAGGTCAGTCCCGTGCTAGGGGATGGTAGGTAAGCAGGTCCTGGTCGGTCGGGCAGGGCGTGGCCAGCCAGCCAAAGAACGACCACCATGAGTGGCCTGACTGTACAGGTGCAGACACCTCACTCAGCACTGCTTGCTGAGCCCTGGGGTCAGGGGTCAGGTCCAGGCTAAAGCAGAGAGCAGAGGCAACGAAGCAAAGTTGGGGGGTGGGGGAAGGCACAGGCAGGCAGCCTTCCTTGGCCGGCCAGCCTTGTCCTCCTGTCTGAGCCCGGGATGTGGTCACTCAGAGTCCAGAGGTGCCTCAAAAACGATGTCACAAGTGAAGTCACCTGCCCAAGACCCCACACCAGGGGCAGGAGCAGCCTCCTAGCCCTCTTCGCCTCCCTAGCCACTAGGCTGCACTGCCCGCAGGCAAAGCACTGGGCTCCAATCTGTCTGAGCGTGTGCTGGGCTCTGCCACTTCCCAGCTGTGTGACACTGGGCAAATGTCCCAACCTCTCTGAGCTTTGGCACAGTAGGGCCAGGTAGGGGAGTCAAGGCCGAGGGTCCTGCAGGGCAGCAACGAGCAATAAGAACACTGGGGAAAGGCCCTGATGAGGGTGTACAAATCTGGAGTGGACGGGGGAGGAAGCCAGGAGGGCTTCCTGGGGGAAGGGGCATCTGAGCCAAAAGCCTTAAGGTACCTGGGCGTCCACCAGGCACAGAGGAGGCACGTGGGGCCTCTGGGATGCCAGGAGAGGGAACAGCAATGCCAGGACAACTCACTCTGAGCCATTTTTCCCCGTTATGTTGAAATGGGCTCTGGCGTGAGGAGAACGCTCCAGCTGGAGGGCTCCAGCGGCGAGTGAGTCAAGGTTGCCCTGGAGCTGGGTGACTCACCACTCTCGGGAACAGTGCCAGGGAGCCGGGCAAAGGGAGGCTGACAGGACGGGACTGACAGGACCTCAGCGCTGTTGCAAGCCAGGCTGGCAAGCTGCAGGAGCGGGGGCAGCAGGTGGCACTGCTGCGAAGTGGGTGATGGGGAGAGAGGCGGTGGGTCAGCAGACAGGCCGAGTTCAGGCTTTGTTTCCTAAGCATGCAGCCTCCGCACGTGACTCAGTTTCTCTGGGCCTGGGACCCCAGGTCTTTAAGATGAAGACAGGATTCATTACTGGGGTGACTGTGAAAGCCCAACAGGACACTCTATGGGAGTGGTGTGCAACAGAAAACCCTGAGTTGGGGTCAGGGGACCAGGCTTTGCCCAGTTGCTGGTGGGTGTGTCAATGGATGTGGGACCCAGAGGAAGCCGGGTGGGGGGGGCGGGTGGGCCTATGAGATGAACGAAACGAGAGCTGGTGTTGGGTGAGCAGGGTGGACCAGTGAGGCAGGCAGCCCACCACCTGGGCAACACGCAGGGACCCTGCATTTGGTCCTCTCGGGGCTGAGTGCACGGACGTGCAGGACACACTCGCCCTGAGCTCGCAGGAAGCCACAGTCCGTGGGCACAGGGCACAGGGCTCCCGAGACGGGCACAGGCCGGGCTGGACAGGGAATCAGAGCGGGCGGTGGTCCTTGGATCCTCGGCAGGTTACAGTCAGACGTGCCCCCCGCCCCATGTCATGGCTGGGCTCTTCTGTGTGTCCAAAGCTCTGGGAGTCACTGCCCTCTTCACACCCCAGCAGAAGCTCTGAAGCCCAACTGGCCTCATACATGGGTGGGCGGCTTTCTACAATGGAGGACATTCCAGACCCAGGACACAGTGGTGCAATGGTGGCGGGAAGCCTGGGAGGGGTCTGCGGCCGGCGGATCACCAGGCACATGGCTGGAAGGTTGGATAAGTGGTGGGTGCCTTGGAGGAGCCTGGGAAAGGCAGTGGGACCCTGCCGAAAAGGGCCTGAGGGGTAGGAGAGTTCGTAACCCGTAGGAATGGCTGCCAGCAGGAGAAGCCACTGGCTCTGGAGCCGGACCCCCAGGGCTGCAGACCCGGCTCCGGCAGCCCTGGCGGCCTGACTGGGCGCTGCTGGAGGCCCCCCTCCAAGATGGCGCGGTGCTGGCGGAGGTGCTGGCTGTCAGCTGGGAATCCGCAGCCTCGCTTCCCTCCACGTCGACCTCTCCGTGTGGGCCTCTCGGCTTCCCCACGTCACGGTGGCCGGGTTCCCAGAAGGAATGTCCTGACAGGACCACACAGAAGTGTGTCCCCTCTCCGGGCCCCCTCGGGGCAGTCAGACGGCTCCACTTCTGCTGTGGGCGCGGGGCCACTGAGACGCAAACGGAGGAGAGCGCAGACCCCCACCTGTGGCGGGTGGGAGATCTCCTCGCAGCCGTCTCGGAAAATGCCACCCGCCACTGCCTGCCAGAGAGTCTGTAAACCAGAGCGGGACATTTGGGGGCACTATAGAAGCCTTCCTTCCTCTCCTGTGACATGGTGTGGTCTGAGCTGGAGGTCAAGATCACTCTGGACTGGCAAGTCGAGGTCTGTATTTGGGAAATTGTGGGGAGAGGTCGCCCCAAGTGGGGTTGAGCCAGCCTTGCCAAATCATGAATGGGTACAGTGTGCCAACCAGCCTAGAGCTGGTCCCGCAGACCCTCCAAAAGGAATCCCGCAGACCCTCCAAAGCGTCGGTTGCTGACCTCACGCTCCCAGTGCGGCTTAACTTACTTAGCACAATACACCTACCTAAACCCCAAGATGAAAGACCAGTGTCTGTACATAAACAATCTGAGTCGAGTTGCTGCTGATGGTCCCCAAGGATGCAGAAAGCAGAAAGACAAAAACATAGGAGGGGTGAGTGGCTTTTGTCCTCCTTACTATCATCAGGAAATATGCAGGCCCGTGTTTAAAGACGGAGGACACCCAGGGTCATTTTGAAATAAACTCTAGAGATGGGCAGCCTCCTGGAGGCCGTGGGGGGCGGTGGTACAAGACCGTGAGCCCTCCTGACTTGTGCAGGCTGTGGAGGAGGGTGGCCCAAGAGTACGGCCCATCTGATGCCCCCCAGAAGCACCCTCTGCCCTTCCCAGCAGCCTCCTGCTTGATGGAGCCCATGTCATCTTGAACTTGGTCATGAGTCAGCGGAGGGCCCCTCTTCCCCCCCGTCTCCCTCCGTGGGGCCCCCCGGAGCAGGTGTTTGCCGAGCTCCAGGTCTCTCTGCTTACATAACCCTTGTTCCATTTGGAAGGATGAAAAATCTCCCTGGGGTTTATTGTAAACAGGCTTAGGTTCGCCCAAACACGGAGAGGAAAGGTCAGCGGATTATTCATGCGCCTCTCTCTCTCCCTGCCTGGCGCTTTCCGCCCCTGCTGGCCGCAGACACCCCCTCCCCACCCTGACACCTGGGCAGTGGCCAGGACCTGCGCCCAACCCGTCCATCAGGCCACCGGGGCACAGGGCCCAGGGCAGGGGCTGGGGCCAACTGGGCGGCCCTGACGCGTCCATGGGCCCTGCTTTGGCGGCCATTTCCACTTGACCTCAAGGAGGTGAAGGGAGGGAAGTAGATTGGGGAAATTTCTTGACGAGCCTCCACGGGTAGAGGCTCGCTCACGGAAAGATCATTTTTTATGATGACAGAAACAGAGCCGGGAACTCCTGAGGAGGGGCCAGCAAGGCTTCAGGCAGGAAAGAGATGGCCCGCTGGCCCAACAGGCCACGATGCCACCAGTTGCCTGTGTGTGCTGTGCGCTGAGCATTTGAACTCATGACCTCATCACACATGACCTCATCTGAGACAGGGTTTAGGCCCACTGCATGGATGAGAAGCTGCGGGTAGCGCTCAGCAAGGAAGACCTACGGGTCTTAGCTCCACTGGGCCTTGGCTTCCAACATGGCACAGCTCACGGCTGGTACACCCGTGTCGGCCAGGAGACCAGTGGGTGAAGCCTGGGAGCCGTGGCTGTGTCTTCCGCAGGGGCTCTGTGTGGCTGTGCCCGTCAGAACTGGCTGTGTTACAATGACTGAGGGCCCCTGTGCCTACAGGCAGGACTGGCCCACATGCCATTAGCAGTGATGGATACGCACCTGGGGGTGCTTCTCAAGGTCTGGCCCCCCAGACTTACAGCAACAGCATCACTTGGAACCTGGTGGAGTCAATTCTCCAGTGTCACCCAGCCCTCATGAAGCTGAGGGGAGAGGGGCAGGGGCAGGCCAGGTCATCTGTGGGTTAACACGCTGTCTGGTGCTACCAATGTTCCAAATCAAGTTGGAGATGGGCTGCCTCAAGGTGGGTCCGTCAGCCCTCACCCTGCAGACACAGGACCAGCAGCTGGGGGTCCCGGAGAATTAGGTGGGCTTCCACAGAGCAGCTCCACTAAGCCCTGCATCAACCAGAGGGACCACTGAGGTGGGCTCCCACCTCCTCCCCGCCTTTGTCCTGGAGCCATCTCTAGAGTTGTTTCCATCCTGCCCAGGCACACAGAGGGTCAGGAGCGCTCTGAGGACCCTCACTCACTGCACCAGAGGGCAGGGCGATAGGGCTCAGGATCCACCGCACGTGCACCTCAAGGTCACCCAGCAATCCTGGGGCTAATGCCTGCACAGCCCCCACCCAGCACCCGATCCTGACTGCTTCCTGGGTGGCTGGTCCCTTCGGAATGTGCCTGGGCTGAGTGACCTGGGTCTCCACTCATTCTACAGAACAGCTTTGGTAAACACAGGAAATGCGGTTTTGTTCCCAGACATGACTGCACGAGACTCTGGTGGGTGGGACACGCTCCTTCCAGGACAAGTCCCCAAAGCCAGTCTCAAAGCTGACCCTCCCTGTATTCCAGATGGGGGTGAAATGAAACCCCAGCTCCCCAGAAGGAACACTCTGGGTTTGGGGGCTCCCTAAAACTTGGGGGCCATGCTGTCACTTTCTGAGATCACAGCTCTGTAAGTGAGGGTGGTGTCACCCATTTCCATTCTTGACCCTCTGGAACTGCCAGGGCCCTGTGAGGGAAAGAGTCAGACAGCTCTAAGCGCTGGTGTGGACAGCGCTCTGAGTCTGGGGTCAAGTCCTAGTGCTGCCTGTGGGAGCTCTGTGCCTCCGTTTCTTCACGTAGCCAAAGAAGATAATAATAGTACCTGTTTGGGAGACTTGTCATGGGAATTAAACGAGAGACATAGGGTAACTAATAATGATGCTCTGGGTAAATGCCTTTTGCATGGATGAAAGGATAGATGATGGATGATGGACGGATGGATGGATGGATGGGTGGATGGATAAATGGGTGGGTGGATGGGTAGATAGATGGAAGGATGGGTGGATGGGTAGATAGATGAATAGATTGGTGAATGGATGGATGATGGATGAATGGATGGGTGGATGGGTAGATGGTTAAATAGGTAGGTGGGTGGGTAGATGGAGGAGGGATGGAAGGATGGGTGGATGGATGAATAGATGGATGGGTGAGTGGAAAGATTAATGATGTTATAAAAGGAAAAAATAAACCTGCTAGGCAGAGTTATTTTTGATTTATTTTTGAGCTTGAGGAAATGCAGTGTTAACTCTTGGAGGAGGATGAGAGGTGAGGAAGCAGGGCCATTGTCCTGAGGAACCGCCCTCCCACCCTCGTCCACATGTGTCAAGAGGGAGTCATCGAGAAGCCCCAGCTGCATTTCTTAGGGGCTCCTCTTTATTAAAACCTCAAACAGAGACATTCGTCTACAGTTAGTTAGCCTCAGAGGTCAAGCAATCTGATGCCTGCATACAAAATAAAATAAAACTGATACAGAAGTGATGGATGGAGCAATGGACAGATGGACAGGTGAAGCAAGAACAGTAAGGTGTGAGCCCGAGAGCTGAGGTGTGGCGGGCGTGTGGGTGACTGCCATACCTGCACTTTAACTGCCCTTGTGTCTGGACTTTCCCACAGTTACGTGGGGGAACACAATCCTACCCCTGCCCCCAGGCCAGCTTCTTTGGGGAGAGCAAAGGCCGACTTTCCCACAGGCCCTTTCGGTCCAGTGAGTGGAGCCACAGATCCACCTGCTCCAGCAGCACCCAGAAAGGTGCCAAGGATGGCACCCTGGGGACAGCCTTGCAGCCATCCTGCCCGAGGCTCTGATGAGCCGGCTTTGGGCCAAGTCCTACAGAGGGGAGGGTGGCATGATTGGCATTCAGCCT
The DNA here is from genome assembly GCF_055505025.1 of Bos grunniens. NCBI lineage: Eukaryota > Metazoa > Chordata > Mammalia > Artiodactyla > Bovidae > Bos > Bos grunniens. Next base: position 12,416,976 of record NC_141182.1, read on the forward strand.
CTGCCCTCAGTAAGCCCAGTCCTTAGTGGGTACCTCTGCTCCTGAAGCTCCCTCTTCCTGGAGCGCCCTGGAGTCCTTCTTCCTCCTTTACTTCTGCCTAGAAATTTCCAGATTCTGACTCCATCCCTCAGGCTACCAAGGGCCAGCTGCCTTTCAGTAGGGACTGCAAATGTGCATGGTGAAAACCTTAAACACAGGCATTCAGCTTAAATAATTGGACCCCAGAGGGGAAGTCTGATACCTATAAATTAAAAAAAAAAAAAGATGTATAGAGATATGGCTAGACAGATGGACATCTGATAAGTTAATCTCATGGTCATGTACTGTTCCAAGATTGCTCTACACAGCTGATTCCATTTTATATTTAGACAACCCTAGGTGGTGTTCTGGCCTTCCCTGCTGGTACAGTGGTAAAGAATCTGCCTGCCAATATGGAAATGCAGGAGATGCAAGTTTGATCCCTGGATCAGGAAGATCCCCTGGAAGAGGAAATGGCAACCCACTCCAGTATTCTTGCCTGGGAAACCCCAAGGACAGAGGAGCCTGGTGGGCTACAGTCCCTGGGGTTGTAAAGAGTCCAACACGACAGAGTGAGCACATGTGGTGTTCTGGAGTTAAATACTAACTTAACAGATGGGAAAACTGAGGCCCATGGAGAGTTTTTAGGTGATATCCAAGGACACCCAGCAGGTCTGTGTCAGAGCTTGGATGTGAACCCAGGCAGTCTTGCCCCATGGGCTTCCCTGGTGGCTCAAATGGTATAAGAATCTGCCTGCAATGCAGGAGTCCTGGGTTTGATTCCTGGGTCAGGAAGGTCTCCTGGAGGAGGAAATGGCAACCTACTCCAGTATTCTTGCCTGGAGAATCCCATGGACAGAGAAGCCTGGCGGGCTACAGTCCATGGGGTCACACAGAGTCAGACACAACTGAGAGTAACACACACACACACACACACACACACTTAGTCTTGCCCCGCACCTAATGCGTTCAACTTTGCCCAACATTTGAGGTTAACTCAACTTCTCTTCCTCCTTGGGCTGGTGGCTGAGGGAAGGCTGAGCCACGGGGCTGGCCACTTCAGCCAGAAGCAGCCCCTGAATGAATTCAGGCTCCTCCTGCCCAGCATTGAGCAGACTGGCCGAGTGAAGCCAGCACCCACCATGTGCGCCACGCACAGAGGGTCAAGGCCCCTGAGGACATAGACAGGTCAGCCCTCCAAGCAGCCAGAGCCCAGCGACCGCGACCCCACTCAGGCCCAGGGGCTCCAACCACCCTGACGAATCTTAGTGGCAACACCGACGTCAGAGAGGTTTCCTTCACAGGCTGTGAGGGGAAGGCTGAGCTGTGGGAGGTGAATCACCATGAAAATCCCATCATAATAGTAATAATGCCAGGCATGAACTCTCGCCTCTGCCAAGCCAAACAAATGACGGGGTGCAGATGGGGCTGGTGCTTCAGTTTACAGATCTCTCAGGCCCTTTATGAGGCTGCGAGGACTGCATCCTAAGCGGGCAGTATGGTCAATTCTATTATATCTGGGCCCATGCCAGGCCTCAGTGGTTTGCAAGGAAAACCAGCCTACAGAATCACGGTGATTTGCCCGACGTTCTCAGATGCAATTTTCTTCGATGACTCTGCATCGACCCGCTCTTCGACGGCTGTCTGCCCAGATGTGGTCCCTCAGCTGTGGCCGCCCGTCCTTCCCCGAGCTGGTGCAGCACGGGCGCTTCTTTTCTCTCAATGGTGATGATGGGTGGTGAGGGGAGGAGTCTACCCTGGAAAAGCCCTTGAACTCAAGCTTCGTCAGGCCTGGCTGATGGAGCACATTAGAAGCATCCAGGGATAAGGCAATGGCACCCCACTCCAGTACTCTTGCCTGGAAAATCTCATGGGCGGAGGAGCCTGATAGGCTGCAGTCCATGGGGTCGCTAGGAGTCAGACACGGCTGAGCGACTTCACTTTCACTTTTCACTTTCATGCACTGGAGAAGGAAATGGCAACCCACTCCAGTGTTCTTGCCTGGAGAATCCCAGGGACGGGGGAGCCTGGTGGGCTGCCGTCTCTGGGGTTGCACAGAGTCAGACACAACTGAAGTGACTTAGCAGCAGCAGCAGCAGCAGAAGCATCCAGAGAGTCCCACAAGCTATCGACACCTAAGGCAATGCCCAGAAATCTGGATTCAGATGATTTGAGTTGGGTGCAGGAAGTGGTATTTTAAAATAACCCCCTGCCAAGAATTCATAATGAGGAGGTGGGGGGTAGGTATCATGGCTGGTTCTAACTTGTGGGCATCAGAGCCACCTGGGAGGGGGTCAAAGATAAACCTTCCTACGCCCTGGCCAGCTCCGATTCAGAAGGTCTGGGGTGGGTCCTGGGAATCCGTCTTTCACAGAAGCTTCCTATGGGGACTCGGGAGCAATGTTGAGGAAACGCAGCAGTAGCCTGGCGCTCCTTCCGGCACTGCAAGGGTCCCTAGGACACAGTCTGCTTCCAGCTTCCCTGTTTTCACCCTCGGCTTCCCTCTCCCAGAGCCTCTCCCCACATCCTTAGATGTGAAGTCCCTGACAGCAGCACCAGCTCCAGGGAAATGGCCTCTGGCCCCCGCCCCAGACCTACCAAATCAGAAACTTGGGGTGGGAGGCGGTAATCTTTTCAGAAGCTCCCAGGCCTGCCCTGAAGCAGGCTCCAGTTGAAGAACCACTGAGAACAAGAAGGTGGCTTGGGGGTGAGAGGGTCACTACTTGAGACTGCTCTCCCATCCAGGGCTGGAGCTGTGGCGGGGGGAAGGGGGGGCGGGGGCGGAATAAGGTATTTACCTTGAGCCCCAAATTTAAATGGATGACAAATACATGAATTTTTTAAAAAACCCGATGGACAAAATATCAAATTTAAAGTAAGGACAGAATCTGGTCCTGAATTGGCACAACACTTGCTCACTTGCTACACCCTCATCTTGGCCCCAGTCCTAATAAAACTTTATTTATAAAAACAGGCCAGACAGCAGGTAGGAGTTGGCCAGGGTGGTTTTCTTTCTGGTCTGTTTTATTCTGATTTTTAATATTATACTAAAATATGAACTTATCTTGATTACCAAGATTTTTGGCACTCCCTTACATTTGTACCCACTCCTGCGGCTGCCCCATGCACTCTGGGGAACCTGGCCCCCGGCCTGAGATGCTCCTGAGTCCTGGCGCCTGAGTCCCCAGGTGCTGGGTGTCCTGCGGCCCTGGCGGCTGCCCCTCCTTCTTCGGGCCTGTACGTTTGCAGTGAACATTCCCGAGCACATTGCTGCTGACGGGGCAAAGCCTGTGCCAGGGCTATATGCATCAAAGTCTTCTCAACTTTAATGGTGTATGACATTTTTGAGACAAAATACGGGTCAGCTAATCATATTTTAATAGCTCTACCTTTATAAGCAGCCTGCCTTGGAGTGCACACAGTAATATTTTAATTTCTCAGCTCTGATGAGCACTGTTCTAACCAGGTATTCAGTTTCTGCATTTATAAATCTCACTCCCAGATGTCGGATGCCAGGGAACTCTACAGAACAACCATACAAATATAATATTTAATATTGGATGTCAGTTTGCGTGTTCCACTCAATTTCCTGGAAAGAGCTCGAAACTCCACTTATTTTGGGTGGAATATCCAATCAGTTCCACACTCCAAGGCCCGGCTGGACTGCCATGTAATACCGCATAACTAAATTCTCTAATTTCTGAGAGACAAATTTGGAGCAGATGTAGGAAAAGGGTGTCATTTGTTCCCAAATGCAACAGTTATCAGGCCGGACAACTGGGAGGGATAATTAGCAAGGGGCCAAGTTTGTGAGCCGATCTCCCAAACCAGGAGACTTGCGGGCACACCCCAGCCCCTAGGAAGACATGTAGGGCGGGGAGCTCAGTACCACATATCAGCATGGGGGAGGAGGCTAAACTGGACTCGTGGGTCCGGAGCATCTGACGTGGAACTGAAAAATAAAGAATGGGACGCCAGGGCGGGAAGGTGAAGGGCATATAATCCCAGGCTTGTTTTAAGCAGGAGTTCTCTGCCACTCAGGGCATCTATGGTTACCCAGCGACCTACCCCGGCTGGGACCCAGGCTTGCTCACCTCCTCAGCCCAGCTCACTCTCGGTTTGGGGGGTCGTTTGGTCCTTCGGGACTCAAAGGGGGCTCTGTTCTTAGTGATGCCTTTCAGTGACTTTGACGGATGCCATCAGCTGAAAGAGGGCTCTGGGGGGGCAAAAGCCACACAAGAATGATGCCGCAGGCAGCCCCTGGGGACCCAGACCAGCCTTGGTGCCTGGCCAAGGGACCGCCGGCAGCATCTTTCCGGGGGCTCCCCCTCTCTCCCTCATCAGCTGGCCCATCCCTCAGTTTCCTCATCCAGAGAAGGGATGCATGATCCCAGGAGGAGGCCTCCGATGATGTCAAGTGGGTGGAGGAAATTACGAAACAAGGTACTTTGAGCCTCCCAGCGGGAAATTGGGGTAAATTCCTGACATCCGGTACTGTGTGCTATTCTTGGTAGAGGCATAATTGAGGCAAGGTGGCAAATGGTGCAAAACAGGCCCTCCTTGGGGGCCTAGCAGGCTGCTAGTGACTGGATGATGGGGGGTGGTCTCCAGCCAGCCCCCACTTCCTGGGCCCCCTCTGAGCCTCAGTTTCTCCTTCTAGGAGGAGCAGGCTGGATGTGACGGCTGCAGACACCTGCTGGCTTTCAGGAGATTCCTCACTGCTCCACCCCAGGTGAGGATGGGGGACACAGAAAAAAGGCCCCTTGTCATTTTCTTGCCAGGAGAGAAAGGAAGGTGAGTCGTCCACAAGCTTGGCCCCAAGTGGAGCTTAAGGAGTCACAGCTGGGAGGCCATATGGGGAAGTGCGTGGGTGGCTCGGCCTTTCCTGCCTCTCACTCTCAGTCGGGCCAAGTTCAGGAGAGTCCTCCTTTTCCCCCTGCCAGAGTATCGGCTCACCACTCCCTCCTTTCTGCCTGCCCCTTCCCTCCCTCCAGACAGCAGGCAGTCCAGCTCCGTGGCAGGGCAGCAAGCCTCACTGTGGGAAGGGGACCGCCTCAGGTCTCCCCAGTGTCTGGGGGGTCTGCTGCTAATTGGATTGTAAAAGATGATCCCTCTGCACAGCTGTCTGCAAGCCAGGCCCCAGTGACACAGGGTAAATTAAATACAGACAATGGGGCGGGATTACCTGCTGAAGCTCTGTGCCAGGCTCAGACCCCAGAAGTCAGAGAGGACGGTGGCACTGAGATGGGAGAGGAGCTGAGGCAAGGAGGAACCTCACCAAGTGCCCCATCGGGCGCTGAGATGGCCCCTCCCCTGCAGGCCTGCTCACAGCCCCTGGCCCTGGGCATCTGGAAATCAAAGCGTCCTGACCCTCTTTACCACAATGCTCCCTGGGGCTGCTGAGCAGCTGAGCTGAGGATGCCCTGGGCCTGCCATCCCATGAGGGCCCCCCCTTGCAGAGTGGAGCCCATGGCCGGGTCCTGCTGCCCACCATGGACTCTCACTCAGTCATTCAAGCATCACTTATCCACTCAGAATATCCAGCAGTCTGTCTCTAAGCTGAGCACTAGGAATAAAGAGATGGTGTGGACAAGGCGGCAGCTCTCCTCCCACGTTTGCCACCCCATCCACCCCGCCCCCCCGGCCAGAGTAATAGAACTGATTTCAGCTGGCACATGTTCACCCACAATGAAAGCTACATCTTCCAGCCTCCCTTGCAGCTAGACATGGCCATGTGATTACACTCTGGCCAATCAGATGAAGCAGAGTGTGGCGGCCCTTCCTTCAAACAACAACACAGTTGATCCTGGCTTTCTGCCCTTCCCTCTCAGAGATCTTCTTTCCTGCTGACTGGGATGGAGATGTAAGGGCCGGTGCTGAAGTGGCCACCATGAGCAAGGTGGCTCTGGACAAAGAGGACCTATGTGGTAGGTTAATCAACCTCATCCTGAGGTCATTATGAAGGAGCAGACCAGCCCTGACCTGCCTGACTCCAAACTTAGGTGTGGAAAAAAAAAAGCAAAACTGCCTTCTTTAAGCAACTGTTACTTTGGGTTTCTATCATTTCCAGCTGAAGATAATTAAAACCTACACAAGTGATGACCCTGCAACAGGAGCATCAGCCTTGGCTACACAGAGGGGACACGTGGCCCAGTCTCGGGGATTAGGGGCAGCTGTGCATGGCTGCAACCTGCAGGGTGTGCTGACTGGGAGAGGCAGGTTGGCGGGGTTCAGTGGAGGCATTTCAGGAAGAAGGAAGTCGAGAGGGAGCTTAGTGTGTTTGGGGAGGCACTGGGTCCTTCAGGGAGGTGGGGACCCCCTGCCCTGAAGATAATTAAAACCTACACAATGAATTGCAGGTAAGGCCTTAAAAGAACTCGTCCTTGATTTAAAGGGAGACACTCACTACTTATAATAAATGCAAGGTCATTTGCCCCTGAGGCTGAAACGCTGCCGGCTGATTTAAAGACTAGCAAGCACCTGACGGGGGGCGCGTGTCGACGTGTACAACGGTTGGTCATCCAGGAGTGGCTTCTCAGGTGGCTTCTTGACTCAGGACTCGATGACCTGCTGTCTGTGGTCCACGTGTCCCTTGGCCAAATGGCCAGTGCCCCCCTCCTTAGGTTCAGTCACGGTCCTCTTCTCTCTTCAATGCCAGCAAGTCCCCAGTGGGCTGGGGGAGGGGAGGGGAGGAGCCGGAACAAAGCCACCCCATTTCCAGGCTCAGGGAAACTGTTCCAGACCACACACCAGAAAGGCCATTTGAGGGGTGGACTCCATCCCTGCTGTCCTTGTCACTGTGGTGACCCCCGTGCCCAGCTCTGTCCCAGGACACTCCTAGGCATTCTGAGAAGAGAGCCTAGAATAGCCTGGAACATGGATGCAGGAAGGAACGTTGTGGGAGGGGACATAGTGCTGACTTGTGGGGCAGAGCGTGCTCCTGTCTTCTGGCAGGACAGTGGTCATGGTCTGCGTGTGCAGGCAGGTCCACTCTGCTCTCGTCCTCAGCCTCTGGAGTGTGATCTATACAAAAACCTGGGCCAGGCTGCTGCCTCCGCTGGGCGAGGGTGGCTGTCGTCTTCGTTTGCTGACGAGAAGCTGTCCCATAGCCAGTACACCAGAGGCGGGTGCAGCCCTGCACTGCCTGACTCCCACACTCATCCCCACTAGGCTGGAATTCTATGTGGCTCTGAGACTTCGAGGAGGAGGACGAGGATGGCCAGTGTGTCCTGAGCACCTGGGGTGCTGCTGGGCCACCAGCCTCACATGGGGGCAAGCGGAAAGGGCCATGTCTTCCGCCTCCTATCAGGGATTCCCCAGACACAGTAATAATGAGAGCCAACTTGCTATTCTCAGAACCAGATTTGACCAAACACAGGGATAGGCCAGCTGCTACATGGAATGTGGTCCCAAGTGAGCAAGTAACAGAGATGTGCCATTCAGAATGGCTATGAGATGCTGCCCAGCATGCGGGTACCAGCCTGCCTGGTGGCATCAGCAGAGAGTGCCCCTGTCTCCTTGCAGGACACTCAGATAGAACAGAAGCTAGCCTCCATTTCAAGCCTCGCTGTTTCCCCATCACACGTTCTGGTTATCGCCAGACAAGTTCCTCACTTGTAAGACCAGCGCAGACAGTTACTCAACCCAAGATGCTTAAGGAAGCCCCCCAGGATCAACGTGGTCACCCCATCCTGCTGCCCTGAGGGTCGTCCAGTTCGGCAGACACTGGCCCAGTGCCTCCTGCTCCTGGCACTGGGAATGCCAAGAGGCTTCAAGGTGACCACTGCCCTCGCAGCCATCCTTGGTCAGAGGGTGTCCAGCCACGTCCGACAGTAGGCTCAGCCCGATGATGGGCGTGGTGTGCAGGACGGTCCACGGGCCTCCACCCGGGAACTCCGTGGTAAAGATGTGACTCAGGAAACAGGAGTGAGCGGCCACGCTCAGGCCACCTCGGATGCCTTCTTCTCCGTGGATCATTGAATTACATGCATATTTCAGTGAAGATGATTATCTCCTTGCTGGTTTCGGAAGATGTATTTAGGGGAGGTATTTCAATTCTGTTGTCATTTAAAACTAAAAATCAAAACATCATTTTTGATGTCCAGGGTTCTTTCTTCCGCCGAAATACACACTGTGGTGTGTTACAATCATGTCTCCACCATTTGCGCCTTAGATGTACTTGTAGGTATGTTTATTTGGTTTTTGACCGCGTTTTTCTCTTAGAAATCAGGATCGCATGTCTAATCTCAAAGAGTAGATAATCCTCACTGGGATGTGAATTTGGCAAACATTCCAATTGGTTTAACATCAACAAATGGCTTCTCGGGGAGGGTGGGTTGTGTGAGGGCGATTCAAAATTTTGTATTTTGCAAAAGGCAGTTTTTTTTTTTTTCTTGTATCCCCCGTATTGCTAGGAACAAACTATTTTCTTATTTGAAAAAAAAAAAAAAAAAACCCACCCTGCCCTTTTATGGGAAAACGAGTTCAGCGCTGTGTTTATTATTCCACATGAAAGCGGTTTTGCCTTCATCTGTGGCTGCCTGATTACAAAGACAAGATCTTTAATTAAAATTGGTTTGGTTATGTGTATTTCTTTCAAAGAAAACCATCGAAATAGCATTTGTGACTCATTACCTTCTTAACAAGGATGCTGTTCTATTTGCCTATTGCTGCTCTATTGCCCGTTTTCAATACAGACACTGACCTTGAAAGATGGGTTATATGCCAACAAGGAGCTCCGTGTGCACCCTTAAGTCGTCTTTCTGGGTCTGTGACTTTGACCCAGGGGGTGGGTTTGGTCTAACAGTATTTCGAGGGCACATAAACCTCTGCAGCTTCACTGAGTTCAGGAAGGCCTGGTGGGCGGGCAGGCAGGGGCTTCTGCAAACCAGCAGCATCCTTCGGGAAGGTCCTGGGCTGATTCTTTGGGAACGTCCGGCTCGGCTGTGCTGGGAGGCCAAGGACGAAGGCAGGGGCTGACTTTCTCATCAGCCCCACATGCCCAGGGTGGGTTTGAGATCACATGGCTTTCGGGAACTGTTTCCAGCCGAGGAACAAGATTGCCTAGATCCGAAAGGCTGTCTAACATGTTAGTGAAATTAGTGCTTAGCAATATTTTTGAGAATTCTGTGGTTTGGGCATTTTATGTTTTTTCCTCTGCCAAAACAAGCTTGCTAACTTCTTTGCTTCTCTGTTTGCTGCAGAGAGGAGCAAAGGGGCTCTAAATCACTTGCACATTTCATGTTGACAGCGTCCCACGCTAGCACGACGGATGGGAAGGGAGGCTCCAGCTTGGCTTTTAATACTGGTGACCCAGGCTCACCCACTCACAGGCGCTCCCCACCTGATCTCAGTGGCAGCTGCTCTTCCGCCCTCTACTCCGTGGACTCGGTGTGCTTAAAAGTTGTACAGGGTGAATGGGAGTCTTTGGCTTTTCCAAGTGAGCCTCCCCGCCTAGGCAGGACGAGCTGCCTTCCAATTCCTTGGGCAGGTGATGACAACCAGAGCTAACTGACACTTACTGAGCACATACTGTGCACCAGGTCCTTGTCTAAATGCTCTCTGTTCCCTGATGGGTTTGACTGTCCTAATAACCCCAATCCAGGTTGCTGGGATTAAATCCCAGTTCTGCTGAGCTGTGTGACTCTGGGCAAATACTAAACCTCTCTGTGCCTCAGAAGGATCCATGGAGAAAGTAGCAGGACCAGAAGGGATTACATCTGCAGTGCTCTTAAGAGGATAGCACCCCCCTCAGCATGCTTGCTGGCTTCCCTGGTGACTCAGTGGGAAAGAATCTGCCTGACAATATAGGAGACGCAGGTTCGATCCCTGGGTCGGGAAGATTCCCTGGAGGAGGAAATGGCAACCCCCTCCAGTACTCCAGTATTCTTGCCTGGGAAATCCCATGGACAGAGGAGCCTGGCAGGCTACAGTCCATAAGGTCGAAGAAGAGTCGGACGTGACTTAGCGACTAAACAACAAATAAACCGTTCTAGTGCCCACAGCCAAGTGCTTCCCAAAGGCACACAGCAAACTCTCAGCAGAACTGGGGCCAGACTTGTTATCACTAGACTACAGTGCCTATGACAGAAGCAGTAGCTGCAAAATGCCATCACTGTTTTCAGAGTATGTGCACAAAAGGACTTCGTACACAAACACTTGTTCACTGGCTGCTGTGGGGGGTGGGCAGCTTTATGCTTGGGCATGAAGACAGAGCCTCTAGGAGGGTGAGACTGACGTCTGTGAGAGGGGGAAGATTTAAAGGCACAGTGTTTACAGTCCCCTGCCCCACCTTTTGGAGCAGACAGGGAGCTTTGTTTGGTTGCCCAGTTCCCGGGCTGGGGTGTAGACAGCAGGCAAGGGCAGCGAGGAATCCAGAAGCAGGACAGAGAGGCAGCACTGCGACCAGAAGTGGCTGTAACCAGACACACATCCCTCAGTGGGGCTGGAGACATGAGCAGAGCTGGAGTACTACACAGCTGTCACAAGGGAGCTGTCACAGGCCAACATGAAAATGGTGCCAAGATTATCATCAGTATCAGTTCAGTCACTCAGTCATGTCCGATTCTTTGTGACCCCATGAACTGCAGCACATGAGGCCTCCCTGTCCATCACCAGCTCCCAGAGTCCACCCAAACCCATGTCCATTGATGGGTGATGCCATCCAACCATCTCATCCTCTGTTGTCCCTTTCTCCTCCTGCCCTCAGTCTTTCCCAGCATCAGGGTCTTTTCCAATGAGTCAGTTCTTCGCATCAGGTGGCCAAAGTATTGGAGTTTCAGCTTCAGCATCAGTCCTCCAATGAACACCCAGGACTGATCTTTAGGATGGACTGGTTGGATCTCCTTGCAGTCCAAGGGACTCTCAAGAGTCTTCTTCAACACTGCAGTTCAAAAGCATCAATTCTTTGGTGCTCAGCTTTCTTTATAGTCCAACTCTCACATCCATACATGACCACTGGAAAAACCATAGCCTTGACTAGACGGACCTTTGTTGGCAAAGTAATGTCTCTGCTTTTTAATATGCTATCTAGGTTGGTCATAACTTTCTTTCCAAGGAATAAGCGTCTTTTAATTTCATTGCTGCAGTCACCATCTGCAGTGATTTTGGAGCCCAGAAAAATAAAGTCAGCCACTGTTTCCACTGTTTCCCCATCTATCTGCCATGAAGTGATGGGACCAGATGCCATGATCTTCATTTTCTGAATGTTGAGCTTTAAGCCAACTTTTTCACTCTCCACTTTCACTTTCATCAAGAGGCTCTTTAGTTCTTCTTTACTTTCTGCCATGAGGGTGGTGTCATCTGCATATCTGAGGTTATTGATATTTCTCCCAGCAATCTTGATTCCAGCTTGTGCTTCTTCCAGCCCAGCATTTCTCATGATGTACTCTGCATAGAAGTTAAATAAGCAGGGTGACAATATACAGCCTTGACATACTCCTTTTCCTATTTGGAACCAGTCTGTTGTTCCATGTCCGGTTCTAACTGTTGCTTCCTGATGTGCATACAGGTTTCTCAAGAGGCAGGTCAGGTGGTCTGGTATTCCCATCTCTTTCAGAATTTTCCACAGTTTCTTGTGATCCACACAGTCAAAGGCTTTGGCATAGTCAATAAAGCAGAAATAGATGTTTTTCTGGAACTCTCTTGCTTTTTCAATGATCCAGCAGATGTTGGCAATTTGATCTCTGGTTCCTGTGCCTTTTCTAAAACCAGCTTGAACATCTGGAAGTTCATGGTTCACGTATTACTGAAGCCTGGCTTGGAGAATTTTGAGCATTACTTTACTAGCATGTGAGATGAGTGCAATTGTGTGGTAGTTTGAGCATTCTTTGGCATTGCCTTTCTTTGGGATCGGAATGAAAACTGACCTTTTCCAGTCCTGTGGCCACTGCTGAGTTTTCCAAATTTGCTGGCATATTGAGTGCAGCACTTTCACAGCACCATCTTTCAGGATTTGAAATGGCTCAACTAGAATTCCATCACCTCCAGTAACTTTGTTCGTAGTGATGATTCCTAAGGCCCACTTGACTTCACATTCCAGGATGTCTGGCTCTGGGTGAGTGATCACATCATCATGATTATCTGGGTCGTGAAGATCTTTTTTGTACAGTTCTTCTGTTTATTCTTGCCACCTCTTTATCATCATGGCAATGTCAAATCTCGAAAGAGTGCATGTAATTGACTTTTGTATAGGGAGAAAAATACCATATACATGTGCATTTCCTTATGTGCATAAAGAAACTCTGGAAGAATTAAAGTGGTTGTCTATGCAGGGAGGCCCCCAGGGGGATGAGAAGCTAAAAACTGGACAGATGGGCCACAGAGATGAGAATGAGCCATATATACACACACATATACAATTGTGTAAATAAATGTATATTGTATCAATATTTACATATACATATTTATGCCGTATATATTTACATATGGTATATAAGTACATATGCTATATACACATATGTATGTACCATGTATTGTATATATGGTGATTAGTAAATATATATAAGTCTATGTGGATAGGTGAATGTGTATGCATTGAATTACAAAAGCTTCAAAATATCACAAAGCCAAATTACACAGTAAATAAAAAAGGCGAAATTTAAAAATCTACAGTTGTAACTGGAGATTTTAAAATCCCATTCTCAATAACTGATAGAATGAGCAGACAAAAGAAATCAGTAAAAACGGAAGCGATCTGAACCACCTCTATAGAAGGTGGACCTTTCAGAGAGCACGCAAAACAGTCCCCAAGACAGACCCCACACTGGAGCATGAAACAAGCAGACAGACCCCATGCTGGACCACGAAACAAGAGATAGACCCCACGCTGGACCACAGAACAAGCGAGACAGACCCCACGCTGGGCCACAGAACAAGCAAGAGAGACCCCCACGCTGGAGCACAAAACAAGCAAGAGATACCCCACGCTGGACCACGGAACAAGTGAGACAGACCCCACACTGGACCACAGAACAAGCGAGACAGACCCCACGCTGGACCATGGAACAAGCAAGAGAGACCCCCACGCTGGAGCACAAAACAAGCAAGACAGACCCCCACACTGGACCACGGAACAAGCAAGACAGACCCCACGCTGGACCATGGAACAAGCTGCGTCTGTCATGGGGACCAGCACACAGAATGTGATCTCTGACCACAGCAGAGTTAAATGAGAGATAAACAGCAATAAGATGCTTGGGGGAAAAAAATCCCCAAATACTTGGAAATTAAGGAACATACTTCTAAAGAACCCATGGACTGTAGAACAAATCACAGGGGAAATTTTGAAATAATCTGTAATGAATGATGATGAAAGCAAAACGTGATGATCTCCAGCACTCGGCTAAAGTGTTCCTCACGGAGAAGCGTACAGGTCTGATGGCGTGTGTTTGTTGTAAAGAAGAAGAGTCTGAAGTCGGGTCTAAACATCCATGGTAGAAAGCCAGAGAAAGAAGAATAAGTATGTGAGTAAAAGCAAGCAGACTGAAATAATAAAGAGCAGAAATCAAGGAAATAAAAAACAAGTAACAGGAAAAAACTAAGAGCCAAAAGCTTTTTTTAAAAAAAAAAGATTAATACAATTGATAAGCCTCTAGGTCAAGTGATCAAGCAAAAAAATAGAGAAAACACAAATTGTAAATATCAATAATTATTATAAATTCAGAGTGGGAAATGACCTTTATAACAAATGCTGCTGAAACAACTGAATATCCTTAGGGAGAAAAAAATGAACCTTGATATTTCTCTGACACCATACACAAAAATCTGAGGTGGACTGTATACCTAAGGAGCCAAGACACATAGACAAAATACAATTTATTAGTGAGAACACAAAAAGTACTAGAAACTAAATTAAAAACTGCTAAATTATACTTCACCAAAATTTAAAACCTCTGTTCTTTAACAGACACCACTGGGGCTTCCCCGGTGGCTCAGGGAATCTGCTTGCCAGTGCAGAAGACACAGGTTCGATCCCTGGTCTGGGAAGATCCCACATGCCTTGGAACAACGGAGCCCATACTCCACAACTACTGAGCCCACACGCCCCTGCCACTGAAGCCCACTCGCCCTAGAGCCTGTGCTCCACAGCCAGAGAAGCCACTGCCATGAGAAGCCCATGCTCCGCAATGAAGAGCGTCCCCCGCTCGCCGCAACCAGAGGAGAGCCCGCTCGGCAACAAAGACCCAGCACAGCCAAAAATAAATAAATAATTGATTAACTAATTCTTTTTTAAAAAAAGAGACACCATTAAGAAAATGAAAAGGGAAGTTATAGATTGTGAGAAAATGCTTGCAAAACATTTGTCTAACGCAGGATCATATCCAAAATACAGGAACTCCTATGACTCAATAATAAAAAAGGGAATTCAATGCTTAAGATGTGCAAACTATTTGAACAGATGCTTCATAAAAGAAGATATACTGGGACATCCCTGGCAGTCTGGTGATTAAGACTCTGAGCTTCCATTGCGGGAGTGTGGGTTCCATTCCTGTCAGGGAACTAAGATCCCACACGCTGTATGCTGTGGCCAAAAAAAAAAAGGAAGAAGTTATACAAAAAGCCATTTATCACATGAAAAGATGCTCAACATAATTAGCCATCAGAAATGCAAACCAACACCACACAGAGACAGCACACACACGCCAGAATGACTGAAACGAAGTCCACTGACAATACCAAACACGTCACTTTGGAAACCAGCTCGGTGGTGTATTATTGAGCAGAACATATGTCTACCTTGCAACCCAGCAATTCCACTCCCGAGCATTTACCCAACATAACTGAAAACAAATGTTCCCTAAAAGGGCAGGGATGCAAATTTTCATAGCAGCTTTATTCATAATAGCCAAAAAGTGGAAACAAGCCAAATGACTCAACAGGTGACTGGACAAACACATTATCATTTACTTAAGTAATGGAATGAGGGGCAATTAAAAATACACACACACCTCCTGATGTGGAAAATATGAGGGATGAAGCTCAAAAGCATGCCGACAAAAAGCAGCTGGATACAGAGTATACGCTCTGTGATTCTATTACATGGAGTTTAAGGACAGGAAATACTACTGTGATGACTGGAATCAAGAATCTTGGCCAGTGGTACTTCCCTGGTGATCCAGTGGTTAAGACACCACATTTCCAATTCAGGGGGCACAGGTTCCATCCCTGGCTGGGGAACTAAGATTCCATGTGTCACATGGTGCATCCAAAAAAAAAAAAAAAACCTTGGCCAAAACTCTCTGCCCCTGGCAGCCAGGAGTGAAGGACCAGAGACACAGGTGGGAGGGAGGTGGGCATGGCCATAAAGGGCAGCCCAGGAGCCTTTTGGTGATGGGACTGTTGTATATCTTGACTGTGGTGGATACACAAGCACAGACAGGTGATAAAATGGCACAGGACTACATACACACGAGTACAAGCAACGCTGCAGAAATCTAAATTAGACAGAAGATTATGTTGATGTCGATATCCTGTTAGTGATACTGTAATATTGCTTTTCAAGGTGTTGTCATTGGGAGAAACTGGGTGAAGGGTACATGAACTCTCTCTGCATTATTTCTTACAAATGCATGTGGATCTACAAAATGCTTAAATTTGTAAAACCACAGCAACTTGGCCCCTCTTCCTCCCTTTCTCTCCTGCTAACTGGAATGTAAGTGAGATAGCTGGAATTGAGGCAGCGATCTTGGGCCATCCACTGGATCTGGGGAATGGAGGTTGCTCACATTACAGTAACAAGATGGGAGAGGCCTGGTCCCTCAGGACTATATAGAAAAATGCATACTAGCCCAGGCTATCTGTCAGTATCTTCATGAAAGAGAAACTTCTAACTTGTAAACCCTTGCTACTCAATCTGTGATTTGCAGACCAGCAGCCAGCATTTCTGTTAGAAATATAGAAGCTCAACCCTATCCCAAATCTACTGGATTAGAATCTGCATTTTAAACATGATTCCTGGCTGATCTATGTGCAGATTAAAATTTGAGAATCAGTGACTTTAGCAATTGCTATTGTGCATCTCTTATCTTAAGCCAATCCTAATTCTAATTATGGGTACATGATGATTAATTTTAATGACAGTACTCCTTAGATGTTTAGCAATACTTTTACTCCCTGAGACATACTTCTTGACGAGCGAGGCAACAGGAGTGAGAGAAGGTTTTCAAGGACCTAAACCCTTTTATGTACGAATATATTGGGGGGGGCAGGGGGGTTGACGCATTGGCCCCAATGCCCCTGGCCCACCTGATGGTACCTGCAGCAGCAGGCACACTGCCCAGCTCGCTGATGATGTCCCACCTCATCTGACCCACTGGAGGGGGTTGGGGATTCCTCTGTCCCCAAGGGAACTGGCCAGACGTGTATAGGAGCAGCTGTCAAGTACAGGAGGCTACTGTCCAGGGCATCCTCAACCAGCAGGCTCTGGACAACCACCCCAGCCCTCCGCATCCCGGGGTCTGGGACAGTCCACCAGGGTCCTCAGGGGGCCTCTGGGGGACCTCACTCACTCATAGTGCATTACGGCACCCTTTGCTTCCTCCCCGTCCCAGTCTGCAAACTCCCTCATGTGTCCTGCATGAGCTCCCCTCACCCAAGTAAACCACCCCACCCAGGTCTTGGCTCAGGCTTTGCTTCTTGGAGGTCCAAACTGAGACAGCAGGAGATCAAGAATTCTGAACCCCAGCTCATGAAACTCAAGAGAGATGCTCACTTCATGTAGGTTAGACTCCCTCTGTATTTTCTAATATATGTATGTGTATATATATGTGTGTGTGTGTGAGTATATATATATATATAATGATTATGACAAAGAAACCCCAAGTCACAATAGCTGTATTTCTGCCCTGACTCCTATGCCAGGAAACGTGAGGGAGAGCAGACAGTAATCCATTTTACTAACATCGTTAGGCTTCACCATATTTTGGGCCAAAGTAACATACCCACTAATACTGGAAGAATGTCAGCAGAGCAAGAAAGAAATCCACTTGCTCCAGCCTGCCCCTGAGCAGAGATCCTGGGTCTGGTTGACAAGTGAGCAAGAAACGGCAAGCTGGCCAGCAGTCAGCCTCCAGACGGGAGTTAGCCTGTCCCAGCCAAGAACCGAGACCTCATGTAAAGGTAAGCATGAGGGGCTTCAGTTAGAGAAGAGCCCGCCCTTTGTCGGGGCCGGGGCGGGGAGAGGGGGTCACTAGGAGGTCATACAAAATCCTGGGAGACTTGGCATTCATCAGTGTCATTCTGTCCCCACTGGAGCTTCAGCACTGCTAGGACCACACGCCCTTTCCCCGCCGAGCACCCAGGACTGCTGAGCCAGAAGCAAAGAAACTCAGGCCAGATCTCAGGAATACACACCCTAAGCCCACACCGTTGTTCTTCTGACAACCAACTCTGACCACAAAACAGCCCACCTGCTGTCTGCTCCAGTCTCATGAAGATGCCAAACAAATGGACTCGGGGAATTGAGAAGTCGCGCAAAGCTTCTGGAGTCCAAACCATTTTCTTTCTTTTCAAAAAGTTTTTTATTAAATTCATCTTTAAAATGACAAGTGATGGAAGATGACCCAGACCTACAGCGAATATTCTCCCCCCCCATCTCTGTTCCCACTGCCACTCCTGCTCCAAGGTGACCTTGGGGGATTGTGTCTGGGTGTGCCCTCTCACACTTTGCTCCACGTTGACATAAACACACGGGGATTTACTGAGGTTTGTGTTTACAGAACAGGGGGCGGTAATGGGGGGCACCACCGTGGTTTAGGGCACAGATCCTGGCTAGGCCACTTAAAGCTGTGTGTGTTTGGGGGCAGGTTACTTGTGTCTCTGTAACTCTGTTCCCTCATCTGCCAAGTGGGGTTAATAATAGTACCAGCCGCATCGCACTGTGAGCGTTGTATACGGAGCCTAGGATCTGCCATGCGAGGTTTTGCCATTGCTCTTATCTTTTAACAACAGGTTTTCCTTTCTCATTTAACAATACAATATGCACTTTTTTTTTAGGTCAACAGGTGTATATCTTAACACACATATCTCATTCCATCCTTGCAATAACTCCCCGGCAGCAGGTAGGTATTATCATCCTGTTTTACCCTTTAAAAAAATCAAAGGGTTCAGAGAATTTGCCCGAGGCCACATGGCCAGAGGGTATTATCAGATGATGAGGGGAAACAGAATAAATTTTTGAAAATTAACACACTCTGAACTGTTGGGGGTACTTTTCAAGCAAGGGTGGAATCCGGTTCATGCTCTTCCCTCCTCCCCAGATGCCCAGTTGGGGTGCCTCTCCCCCCATTTCAGAATCTCTCCTGGACCACTCCTCTCTGCAGCTTTCATGGGCTGAATGGATAAAGCTCCACCACACTCTGGCAGTCTCCATCCTGCCCAGCTCCTCCCTTACTTACATTTTGGGTCATTTTGATCACTTTTAATGACAAAAATAGAGGTGGATCAAAGAGCAGGGACACTCGAGGCTCCAGTGATAAAACCTTGGCTTTGACGAGCGGGTCCTGCAAGGAGGCACACGCTGGCTCCGGCTATCCACGTGGACCTGGGGCCCGCGGGCCACCCCGGCTGACGTGGCGGGGCCCCCGAAGCTCCTCTTCCTGCTCTCCCCACCCTCACCGCCGCAGCAGGAAAGCAGCCCCCAGCCCCAGCGAGGTCCTCCCTGGGAACCATCTTGTAGGTGAAAATAAAGCAGCACTTTCATCCAAGGAGCTCAGCACAATCACTGAAAGCACATGAAATCACTTAGACCTGGGAGCCCGCAGCCCCCTTGGCTTAATTACACGGCGGGCCGGGCTCTGCTGAAAGCAATTAGATCTGAGATCCCCGGCGGAGGCACGCGCACACTGCCCCGCTCTCCACGAGCCGGCTGTCGTCCACACCCGCCCGCCCTCTCTCAGACGCCTTCTAAGGATGGAGGCCTTGTGAATTAGCTGTTTGTTCAGGTGGTTGAAGGCTCCCAGGGCCCGAAGGACAGAGCATGAAGTTTCCTTCCCTCCTGTCCTTCCTCCAAGCCGCCAAGCTCCCCGCACGTGACCAGGGCCGGCCATCCCTTTGGTGTCCTTCCGAAACCAGCGACGCCATAAATCCATCCGTTTGAACGTAGCCTTTCTTCCAGAAGGCAATCGCTTTTCCAACAGCGGGACTACGAGCGTCCTATGTCATCTGCTGGTGTAAACAGCCAACCACTTCCCCCTGGACAAACAAGTTTGCTGCCGGCAGGAGAGCTCCCTGTTGAAAATCAAATAAAGCGCTTGATTCCAGATGAGAGCATTTGGTTCCAGGTACCGCTCACTCGGTGAGCCGGGGCCGTCGCGCCCAGAGCTGGCTAATGAGCAGGCGTGCGGTCCCCACCTCCCAGATCACAACCCTGAAAGGCCCTTTTGTGGCGGGGAGGGGCCAGACCCCAGCCACAATGCTCTCTTGTCAGAAGGGCCTCCTGGAGCTGCCATGAGAGGGGGGCAGCTCTGCAAAGCAAAGCAGAGGGAAGGCAGTGATTTTGTGGTGGTTTCTGAGGCCTGGTGGACTCAGTGGAGGCACTCATGTTTCCAGGCCTGGCTGGATGGCGGGCTCGTTGTGCAAGCGCGCCAGGCTGGGATGCAGGGCATGGAGATGTCACCCTCCCTGAGATATGCCAGCCCCAAGGTGGAGGTGGGGGCACCAGGTGGTGCTGTGCCCGCCACTTTTCGCCCACAGAGAAACAGGGCTTCCCTGGGGGACATGGCAGCCAGGATGAAATTCAGATCTGCGGTTCCAGGTGATTCCCGTCTTCCTGTTGTTCTAAAACCAAGTGCTTCACACATTTGGGAAGATGGACCAACTGGATGGTCTGTGGTTGGGGCTAATGTCTTCCAGTTTGCGGAGTGTCTCGTTACCAGGCCCCTCAAGAGGGCCTGCCAGAATTGCTCTGACGGTGCACACGCCACTTGCAGCGGTGCCACGCGGCTCCGCTTAGGGAGCATGCGGGGCTCGAGGCTCCAGACTCCCTCTCCAGACCCCACTTCTCGGCTCAGTGCCTGTGAACGTGAAATTCTAAGCGATCGCTGAAAGCCCAGCGGAGCGATTATTTGTGTTCACTCTGGTAGGATGAGGGTTTGGGATTTCAGGTTGTCATAGGGTTACCTCCAAAGGCAAATCTATAATTGATTAAAAAAAAAAAAAAGACTTGGCATTTAAAAAATTCTTTTCATGTTTCTCCAAAGCATTTGACAGACACAAATTCTCGAAACATTCCAGAGAAGAGACAGAGGGGATTAAGCCCTGCTCTGGACAAGGAGATGCGTCCTCAAGGGAGAGAGGAAGTTTGGGTTTGTCCAAAGAGGAGCTTGGAGTTGGGGCTGAGGCTCCCAGATGTGTGCCCTGCCCTCAGCTGTCACCTCCCCAGCCTGACAAAGGGACAGACAGTGACATTCTAGGATGGCACACAGTATAGGCACAGGAGGATGGATTCTGGAGCCAGAGGGTCAGGGTTTGAACCCTGATTCCCCATGTATTAGCCACGTGACCCTGAGGAGGTGACTTAGCCTTTTGGGGCCTCAGTTTCCTTGTCCTTAAATGGGTGTAATTATAGTATCCGCGGAGAAGACAATGGCACCCCACTCCAGTACTCTTGTCTGGCAAATCCCATGGACAGAGGAGCCTGGTAGGCTGCAGTCCATGGGCTCACTAAGAGTTGGACATGACTGAGCGACTTCACTTCCACTTTTCACTTTCATGCACTGGAGAAGGAAATGGCAACCCACTCCAGTGTTCTTGCCTGGAGAATCCCAGGGACGGGGGAGCCTGGTGGGCTGCCGTCTCTGGGGTCGCACAGAGTCGGACACGACTGAGGCGACTTAGCAGCAGCAGCAGTAGCAGCAGCAAAGTGCTGCTTCCCAGATGGTGCAGTGGTAAAGAATCCACCTGCCAGTGCAGGAGACGCAGGAGATGTGGGCTTGATCCCTGGGGTGGGAAGATCCCCTGGAGGAAAAAAAGGCAATCCAGTATTGGAGGAGGAAATCCCACCTCAGTGTTCTTGCCTGGAGAATCTGATTGACAGAAAGGCCTGCAGGGGCGGGGGTGGGGGTGGGGGTGGCCTACAGTCCATGGGGTCACAAAGAGTTGGATAGACTGAGCTACTGAGCACGCATGTACAATCAGTATCCAGCTGTGTGATGATAGGGTTAATACTTGTAACGTGATTAAAGCCTCCTGGTGCCTAGTAAGTGCTCAGGAATCACGGCTATGGCTATCCTCGCTTCCTGGTCCCACCATCAACCCATGGGCAGGGTCCACCTCTAATGGGCAGGCCGTCCATGTGTCCACTTGCCTGGAGGCAGAAAGGCCAGCAAATGGTGAAGACCCAGATCTTCTCTGGTCAAACTGACAAACTCAGACATGGAGGATGAGTAGCTAAAACCTCAATGTTACAGCAAATCCCTTGAGATAATTCTGCCTGGATGGGCTGAGCCAGTGGAACCACAGAAGACACTGACGGAGCTGCTCGCTGCCCGGCCTGATCCCCAGAGCCCTGCAGGGAAGAGGGACCCGGCCTGGCAGTGTGAGCCCCTGCAACGGTCTGGTTGATGAGGACTTGGCCAGGCTGTCATGCCCAGTTATTCAATCAAACACTCATCCAGGTGTTGCTCCAAAGATATCTGGGAGGTGTGGACTGAATCGACAGTCAGCTGGCTTTAAGTAAAGGAGGTGACCCTGGATTGTGTGGGTGGGCCTCGTCCAATCAGGGGAAGGTCTTAAGAGCAAAACTGAGGTTTCCTGGAGAGGAAGAAAGTCTGCCTGCGCTTCCTGCCTGCTCTGCAGGTTTCGGAGGTGCCAGCCTCTGCAATGGCATTCCTGCAAAAAGCCAGTTCCCTGAAGTGACTCTCCTCACATACCTCATACGTATAATGTATCTCTCCTATACATTACACTCACTCTATTGTTTCTGTTGCCCTGGAGACCCCTGACTGCAGGGGTCACTGTTACAACGCTGTGATGGTTGTAACCACAGCTACGTCTGAGTGCTGTGGGGTGCTGGGCGCAGGGCTGAGGGACTCCGTGGATCTCATTTATACCAACCAGCCACCTTCTTTGTTTCTAGAGATTTTCAAGTGAGACACTGGGGCATCCAAGGATGCGTGCATTTAAGACGTTAAGGACATTTCTAGATTATTCTCCTAGAAATTATTTACTGATTGACACTCCCACCATTAATATAATTCAATGGGTAAAAAATGTTTCCTTGTTTTTTTTTAAAATTGTGCAGGCAGATTCTTTACCGTCTGAGCCACCAGGGAATCCCCCCACCAAAGAAAAAGCCACATAACATGAACGTTATCATCCTGGCCATTTTTAAGTGTACAGTTCAGGAGTGTTAAGTACGTTCCCACTGTTGTGAAACAGATCTCCTTAAACTTATTCATCTTCCCAAACTGAAACCCCATTGAACTCCCATCTCCCCTGCCCAAGCCCCCAGCACCCACCATGGTCCTGTCTGTCTCTATGAATCTGGCTACTCTAGGTACCTTGTATAAGTGAAATCACACAGTATTTGTCCTGTGTGACTGGCTGACTTCACTTTCGCATAATGCCCTCAAGATTCATCCACGTTGCTCTTTTTCCTTTTACAGCTCAATACTACGTTAGATGATGGAGCATATTTGTTTATCCACTCATCCTCTAATGAACACTGGCTCTGCTTCCACCCCATCCACTAATGAACACTGGCTCTGCTTCCACCCACGGATGTGCAAATATCTCTTCAAAACATTATCGTCGGTTCTTTTGGAAATATACCCAGAGGTGGGGTTCCCTGGATGTTTTTATGTGCACTTCCTCAAGAGTCCTAGTGAGGCTAGGCCCATTTTCATATTCTTCGTGGACAATCCATGCTGCGTTTGACACAACAGTTATGTGTGGTATTGTTGCCTCTGTGTCTGCCTAGCCATGACATCACACACCGATTGGCCACGGAGAAGATGTCTGGCAAGTTCTGGCACAGGCCCTGGCCCCTTGCAGGGACTCAGTGAATGTATGTGTCTTCCTTATTATTTGCTGAATAAATGAATAAAGGGGGTGAGCTGGAGTAGGGAGACAAAGGAAGAGCTATACCTCCCACAAAAGGCAATTTCATTTTCCATTGTGAAAATGAAGTGAGCCTCAAAGACAACGGGATGGGGCGGGTGCTTGGTTTTGGGGTCTGGCAGGAGGATCTGAAACAAACAAGGCAAGCAGGACCTTGCCAGGGAGTGGAGGCAGCCTCGTCATCCTGCAGACAGTGACCTCACTGAGCTTGCTGGCTGCCTAATATCCCGAAGAGGAGTGGTGCTAGAGCTGCCTGCGGGCCCCCGATGGCCGTGGACAAGCTACTCTAGGGGGTGTCTGACCCCACTCTGCACAGGGCTGTCGGCTGGACAGCGTTGCAGCTTCTCAACAAGCACAGCACACTGACAGCTGCCCAGGTGGTGTGTGGCGTCTAAGCGATCTGTCAGCGTAGTTCCCCTCAGCTCTGCACGGGAAGTGGGTCAGCATCTCAGAGGACAGAGCTGGACCCCTGCCATGCTGGGGTGCCAGCTGATGCACAAGGAGAAGGCTAAGCTGGTGACGGCCCATGGCTGCTACGCCCAAGGACCCAGGTCAGTGTGAAGGCCAAGGGCTTTCCCAGGCCAAGATCCATCACCCTTCCTCCAGCAAATGCCAGGCAGCCGAGGAGTCAGGAGAAGCTGAGCCTGTCCCCAGAATGCCAGTCCCCTCCTTTGCAGACACGGTCTGTCAACCGGCACCTCCTTTCCCCCTTCTTTCATGGTAATCGAATTTTCCGCTCAGCAATTGGCCACTGTCCGTAAAGAATCCACTTCCAGACTTCCTTGCAGCTAGTTGTGGCCACGTGACCAGGTGCTGGGTGCGATGACTGCACGACATGCCCTCAAGGGAAGGGGTGCCAAGCAGTGAACGAGCAGAGCAGACAGGCCCCGAGAAACCAATACACACGCTGACCGCGGGGAACCTGGGCGGCCGTGCCATCATGTACACCAACCTCAACACCAGCCCTGGGGGTGCCCGCCCCTCAACCCTGCCCCTGCGTCCTTCCCCTGCCCAGCACTGGACTCGCTCATGCGGAGCCATGTACACGGGGGCAGCAGTCTATGGCTGGCCGACGAACCAGAGAAACTACAGTTCTGGCCCCCGACACCATGGACCCACCCCTCAGCCCCACACGCTGTGTGGGACACCACCCACGGGCGGGCTTTAGCTTCTCCCTCGTTTAGACACACGGCATCTGGACCTTTATGGCCGCCGCCAAGCCCACACCTGCAAACACATCTTCCACCCTCTCCTCCCCGCCCCCACACTCCAGCTTTGCTTTCCAGGCAAATGAGATGGGACAGTTTCTTCTACAACTTCCACTATCTCAGTGCAGCTGGGGGCCTTTGAATGGCTATTGATGGTCGGTGATGACCCCTCAAAATGAAATGTCCGTGTCCTAACCCCTGAAACCTGGGAAAGTGACTTCATTTGGAAAAAGGATCTTTGCGCGTGTAAGTTAAGAGTCTTGAGACTGGACTGGGGTGGCCCTAAATCCTGGGACAGTGTCCTTATAAGTGACAGAAGAGAACACACAGAGAAGAGGGGAAGCCAGGTGAGGACAGAGGCAGGGACCAGGCAAAGCAGCCATAAGCCGAGGATTCCTGGAGCCCCCAGGATCCAGGAGAGGCAGGAGGGACCCTCCCCTGGAGCCTCTGGAGGGGGCATGGCCCCTGGGGGTGTGTATCTGACACCCCATCAATACCCCAACTGCAGACTTTTGGCCTCTCTGGGAATGACTCCTGCTGCTTTACGCCACCCTGCTTGTGGTCCTTTGTTTCAGGGCCACAGGACACTCACACACTGGTTACTACTGCTCTCTGCCCCCTTGGAGGTCTCTGTCTCCTTTCTGCAGAAGATGTGTGGTTCCATGTAAAAAGCAGGGGACAAGTGACCCAGGGACTTGCTACCAGCCCCAAGGCTCTCAGATCCCTGCTTCTCCAATGGCATCTACCACCCCACACCCCATCAGAGTCGACTCTGAGGACCTTGGTCCCATGCCTGGCGGCCTTACTTCACTGCTCTCCGGCTTCCCTTCTCAATGCTGCGGCCTGAGTGTGACCAAGTAGCCCTGCCACCTGGGCTCAAGTGACCCTCCCCCCACCCCAGCCTGCCTCGGGGGTCTTGCCTCTGGAAGCGTAAGGGCAGTGACTAGAATGCAGGAAACACTTGTCTTCTCAAAGTCTCCAGACCATCAGGAAGCCGCAGACCCTGAGGGCCTGTTTTGGAAGTGGAAGCTCTCTCTTTGCATTCCTACCATGACATGCTAATCCTTCCCGGGGTGAACTGCTGCCTCTCGGGGAAGTGCAGAGGGGTTCAGACTTCAGCACACACTCAGTTACAAGTCATATAAAGCTACAACAAGCGAGACCCCAGCACAGCGGCTGCAACAAGCAGAGCTCTCATGCCTCATGCTCACGCGCTTGTAATACAAGTCCCCGAGAGACGGTTCGTTTTTTGCAGGGCTCTCAGGCAGACCCTTTATACCTCTGCGCCACACCCTTTGCGCAGCCTCAGCCACAGAACGGCTGGCGAGGCTAAGAGCAGTGGCAGCGCACCCTGTGCCTGCATTTCACACACCCTGCTCCCTAATCCTCCTAACTCCCTGCTTCAAGGAAGGGGCCACAGGCACAGGGCGGGGTGGTGTAACTTGCCCGCAGCCACACAGCTAGTAAGGGCAGAGCAGGGGTTTGAACCCAGTCTGTCCAGAATCTGAGCTCAAAACAATGATGTGAAACCATCTATCTCGGCTGGGCTTCTCGGAAAGCTGCTCTTCCCTTTTAAAAGCAAAGTGTCTTTTTTCACTTGCTGCCTTCTTTCTTGTTCGGGATGCGAGAGAAAGGGTGTGACGTCTGAGCTATGGCAGCAGCCTATAGGCATGAGGTGACAAGATAAGCACCATGTGCAGAAGACAGCAGAGAACAAGGATGAAGAGATCTGGGTCCTCAGTGACTCTAGGATAAGCACTGAGACAGGGACTCCCCGGTGGCTCCAAGGTAAAGAAGCCACCTGCAATGCAGGAGACGCGGGAGATGAGCGTTTGATTTCCTGGGTCAGGAAGATCCCCTGGAGGAGGAAATGGCAACTCACTCCAGTATTCTTGCCTGGAAAATCCCATGGATGGAGAGGCCCGGTGAACTATGGGCCATGGGGTTGCAAAGAGCTGGACACGAATACACACACATGTGCATGCATGCACTGAGACACCACATCTGACGTGGCCCCCCAAGAGCAGACGCTTTATGTGAGAAACACACATGTCCTCACTGCTGAAGCCAGTTTCTCTGTGAAGTGCAGCCAGGTGCATCCTGACTGAATTGACAGCATGTGGGGGTGTGGGGAAGAAGAGGGTTTGTCAGCGGAAAGACATGTGAGGAATTTAAGGAACAGAGTTACAAGGCGTTGGGAAGGGGCGACCTGGGGCCACACTGGGGACCATCAAGATGACAGTGAAGCCTCAACTCCCCAAACCCACGTTATAACCCCAAAAGCAGCAGTGTCACCTGGGCAGGGGGAGCCTGTGATGATCCAGAGTTCAGATTCAGTAGGGTAGGCTCTTGGGTGGGGGGCGGGTCTGGGAGGTTGGGATTCTCGGCTTGCTGCTTCCTAGCAGCGTGACTCTCTGAGCTTCAGTTTCCTCTTGAATAAAATGAGGATGGATGGAACACCTTTTGAAATACAAGGCTCTCAGCGCAATGCTACACAGTGCCAGCCCAGTAAAACCGGGTGACTATTTCTGCGTGTTTGTTTGGGGCCCGACAGACCCAGCTGTCCAGAGCTAGGTTGTCCAGACTGGCCATTAGGGGCATCGTGAGGATGAGGACTCAGCCTCACAGCGGTGAGGGGCAGGCCCAGCCCCGGCGGTTGGCTGCCATCCAGCCATCATGAATTCTCCCCCGTGGTGTGTGCCCTTCCAGCCACCTCTGC
The DNA here is from genome assembly GCF_055505025.1 of Bos grunniens. NCBI lineage: Eukaryota > Metazoa > Chordata > Mammalia > Artiodactyla > Bovidae > Bos > Bos grunniens. Next base: position 12,443,979 of record NC_141182.1, read on the forward strand.
CCCAGGACCCCCGTGCTGAATGTGGGCAAAGACGGCAGCTGTTTTCACAGCTACCTGATTACAGTGCCTACCTTTTTTTTTTTTTTTTTTGCCAAAGCTTACCCAAGATACTGATGCTGAAGCTGAAGCTCCAATACTTTGGCCCACCTGATGTGAAGAGCCAACTCATGGGGAAAGATGCTGATGCTGGGAAAGACTGAGGCCAGGAGGAGAAGAGGGTGACAGAGGATGAGATTGTTGGATGGCATCACCGACGTGAGGGACATGAGTTTAAGCAAACTCTGGGAGATAATGAAGGACAGGGGAGGCCTGGCGTGCTGCAGTTCATGGGGTTGCAAAGAGTCGGACATGACTGAGGGCCTGAACAACAACAGTAGGGGAGGTTAATGGGACTGGAGGACCCACTTCCGAGATGGCACACCCACCCACCCACGCAACTGAGAGCCCAGCCAGGGCTGTGGGCCGGGGGCCTTGGGTCCTCTCCACGTGAGGCTCTCACAGGCTGCCAGGGCTTCCTCTGAGCACGGCAGCTGGGCTCCAGGAATGAGCATCCCAAAGCCTCAGAAGTCACACCCTGTCGCTTCTGCTGTCCCCTTCCGGTAGGGGTGGTCACAGAGCCTGCCGGGAATCAGAGGGAGGGCCCAGGTCCACACTTGAAGGCGGGGCGGCAAGGTCTAGAGGAGTGTGAGGACCAGGAGAGACTGGTGCACTCATCGTTGGAACCCGCATCTGTGTTCAAAGCCCCGCCCAGTCCCATCTTCACTGTGTGGCCTTGGGCAAGCTCCTTAACTTCTCTGAGCTTCACTGTCTCCAGATGCAAAATGGGGTCATTCTGCCTAACGTTGGGAAAATTAATAAAAGAAGAACCTGGTGTGCTGGGGACTTAGAATATGTTGGTGTCCTTTCCTGTTTCCCCACTGTGATGTTCCCAATTATATAGAGAAGGAGCTTTAGAAACTGGTGAACTCCTATGTAACCAGCAGTTGCCTTGCAAGTCCATTGCATGAACCCGACAGGATCCAGTAGACAGCAGGCAGGAAAGAACACCGGGTTCTCAGATCCTGCATCAGCCCTCAGGGGTCTCTAACAATCCTCCGTCTTTCTGACTCAAAATAAAATGTTTCTGTGTCTCAGCTCATTCTTTGCTGCTCCTAGGGCGTCCTGCTCAGGTGGCCTTGACTTCTCTTCAAGGCAGGAATACGGACCTCCAGCATCCCCTTAGCATCACTGATGACTCCCAACAGTAAGAACAACTTCCTTGGAATTTTCTGACACCTTCCCACCTTCGGGCCAGACAAGAGGCCCCCGGGGAAACTCCAGGAGCGCTGGAGAGTGGGATGAGTGGATGTTCTTTTCTCCAGACTGAAGGGCCAGCCGCTGGAGGTTCTGACGGCTGTGGCCCGAGACTCAGGGACAGATGGGGTCCCAGGAGCAGAGTCCTGTCTGGAGGGCGGAGGCTGCTGGCTTTGGGGATGCAGAGCAGCTCTAAAGCTGGTTCACACCCCGAGCCAGTCAGGGAGCCCAGCGCGCTGGGGAGCCTTTCTCGGAAAAGGCCCCGTTTCCTTCCCACGAAACGGGCAAAGCCCCAAACTCCACAGATGCTGCCACACACACGACTCTGTCTGGAGCCCGAGCCTGGATTCCACGCTGGTGGGATGGTTTACCTATTTAAGTCATTGAACCCTTTCTGTTTGTTTCACGAGGGAAAAAAAAAATCTGTTTATTCTAGCCACATTGTTTGTTGTTTAAAGGAATGAAATAATTAAAACAAGAGGAACCCTCTGTAGGCTTGGATGTTTTTCCTTACAAGCATAGAAAATGTATAGATAACATTATTTATCTTTTTGTTTTACAACACAATTTAATGAATTTTATTCACTGCTCAGAGATTTACAAATATCTTTTATGTAACAAATACACACAAAATTATATACTTAAATCTGTATGGGTTCCCTGGGGCTGCCATAACAAAGCACCACGGGGCTTAGAACTACAGAAATATGTCCCCTTGAAGGTCCAGAGGCGGGGAGTCTAGCGTCCAGGTGTGCATAAGGCCGGTTCGTTCTGGAGGCACCATCCCTGGCCTCCCTGCGCCGGCCGCTGGCGGGGTCAGCGGCGCTCGGCACGTAGACGCAGCGCTCCAGCCTCCGTCTCTGCCGCCACGTGGCCTCTCCCTGCATCTCACGTGCGGTTCTCCACTCTGTGCGTCCTTCTCTTTTTTCTGGCTGCACCGGGTCTTAGTTGTGGCATGTGCGATCTAGCTCCCTGACCAAGGATCAAACTCAGGCCCCCTGCATTGGGAGTGTGGAGTCTTAGCCACTGGACCGCCAGGGAAGTCTTTATACCATTTTTAAAACTACCCTTATTGTCCATCTTTGTCTAAGCTGGATTAAAAAAAAAAAAAAAAAACTAAGACAACAGGCACGACTGTCCCGTCCCAGGATACGGGGCGGCCCTAGCTGTGCCTTCTCTATCACTAGGCAGTGGTTCTCCACACCTCCGGCGAGCACTCAGCATCCTAGCAACGCCCCTCTCTCCCCGTCCTGTCCGTGGAGACGGCCCTAGGGGGCAGCGAGGAGCAGCCATCCACTCAGGAGCCTGCTGTCCTGCATATTTTGAGGGCGTAAGCACCCAAGGAGGGTAAGTGATCTGCCCAAGGTCATGGTCAGTGAGGGAGTGGGGGTTTGGACCCTTGCCTTACAGCTCCAGAGGCTGAGCTCCACTCAGGACGCTCCACTGCCTCCACCCTGGTTCTGAGGGTCCTACGCTTTGAAGCTGTTCACGCGGCTGTGAGCAGCTCCATTCCACGGTTTCAGCACTGCACACACTCCACCACATACACACAGCTCTGTGGTCCAGTCCATCCCCCTGGAGAGGGGCATCTGGGCCACCCCATGTTCCAGGTTCCCCAAGCTCCATGCTGAGGAACAGTCTAACTGGCTCCACACTGGACAGACATGAGACTTAGTTTATGCCCACACTGCTGCTGGACTGCAGGATCTGGGTTTGGGGTGCAGTGTGGACCGTTTCCATGAAGGCATCTGATTCATGGAGGTGGGTGTGCCCTTGGGAATCCAAGCCAGAAGCAGGAGCCGGGGACTAACTTCAGCATGCTTCTCTGGCCATCAGTCAGGATGCAGGCTGTGGGAGTCTGGACACTTGTTCTCTGCTCATAGTCAGGGGCTCTGAGAGGGCCAACTTTTAATGTGGAGGTTGAGGTCAAGGTGAGAAGGGCCAGGAAGGGATTCTAGAGTCCTGGTGGATGCTGAGCTCATAGGCCACTCCCCACAGTGACCAGAGTGGACCTTCTCCAGTGCCCATCAACCCACAATCTACTCATAAGCTCCAAAGATGGTCTTGACAGTGCCAGCCCCCTGGAGGCACAGGGAAGCCCTCTGTCCAGGACGGCTGGCCCTCTCTCTGCTCTGGGGAGTAGGACAATGGTCCTGGGCATCTGAGCCCAGGTCCTACAGAGGCTGAAAGCCCCTACTTCCCTCCTCTTAAGGTCCAGGCACCTATTGTTAAGATGCAGAGCCACATGGTGAGGGCGCTGGGAGGAGAACTGAGGCGCTCCGATCGAAACTCTCAGCTGGGCTCCCAGAACTGGCCAGGAGAGCAGGCCGGCCTGGGCGTGCAGCCCGGGTGTCACAGTGGAGCGTCACGGGGAGTGGAAGAGCTGCCCAGCTGAGCCCAGTCCATCCACAGAACCTCAAGAAAGAAGAAGAGGGTGATTGTTTTAAGTCACTACATGTAGGATGGTCTCTTACTTGTTAAGAGATACAGAAACAAGGTCCAATAGAAATGCACACGTGTCCAACAAAAGGCACATCCTAAACAGTCACCCTGATGGTGATGGACTCCACATAGAACCAAGCACATGACGTCCAGCGACAGCAGAAGGAATTCAGAGCCGGGTCCCATCACACCACGGGATGCCATGTAGTCATGGGGGAGGATGAGCCTTGCGGCTCCCGGCAACCACCCGGGTGAGCCCCAGACACACAGCAAGGAGGGCAGACAGACGCCGGGCCAGAGGGGCACACTCGGTACCGTGTGGCCCCTTTATGCAGTGTTCACGCGAGGCAGGCTCTCTCTGCTGCCTCGTGGTCCACCATGTGTACACACGGGGTGTCCCAGACACCCCCAAGGCGGGGGACGAGTGGACTCATCACCTCCCACAGCCTCCGTCCCATGAACCATCACCCTGGGGGTAAGGAACCTGGGGACACAGACTTCCAGGCCATTGTGTGTGTGTTGGGGGTGGGGGGGGTGACTGGAAGGGGCACGAGGGGCCTCTGGGGACAGGTTGCCTTTGAGAAAACTCATCCAGCTGATTTGTGGACTTCTCTGTGTGGAGGTTTTATTTCAATACAAAGTTTACTTGAAAAATGTAAATGAGACTTTTTCCGGGTAATCTACAGCTGTGCAGCAGGCCGTGCCAAAGTGCAGTGGCTTTACTATTTCTCACCGGGTCTGTGGGTGGGAAAGCCAAGCGGGGCAGGCCGGATGGCTCTGGCCGGGCGCTCTCATGTGGTCGACGCTCCATGGGGGCCAGGCGAGGTCATCCGCCGGCTCCTTCACTCACACGTCTGGGCCCTGGGCTGGGAGCCTGGAACCATAGGGTTGGGACTGCGGGGACTTCGGGGCCTCCTGTCTCCATGAGACCTCTCCACACAGTGTCTCCAGCACAGGGCTTCTGAGGAGCCGACTCCCTTCAAGGCCACTTGAGACTCAAAGGCATGTGTCCTCAGAGGGCCAAACAAGCTGCCCCCTTGCTCCCCTACCCTGGACATCACCCACCTCACTTCCACCACATTTTATCTTTGAGGCAGCCTCAACGTCCTGCCCAGCTTCCAAGGAGGGGCATCCAGACCTCCATCCCTTCTGGGAGAAGGGGGAGTGAAGAATTTTCAGATATGGTTCAAAACCACCATTCTCTTTGCCAAAAACCTTCAATGGTCAGCCACCATATTCAGGAAGAAGAAGAACTACAGAGCCTCTTGATGAAAGTGAAAGAGGAAAGTGAAAAATTTGGCTTAAAGCTCAACATTCAGAAAACTAAGATCATGGCATCCAGTCCCATCACTTCATGGCAAATAGATGGGGAAACAGTGAAAGACTTTATTTTGGGGGGCTCCAAAATCACTGCAGATGGTGACTGCAGCCATGAAATTAGAAGACGCTTGCTCCTTGGAAGAAAAGCTATGACCAACCTAGACAGCATATTAAAAAGCAGAGATATTACTTTGCTGACAAAGGTCCATCTAGACAAAGCTATGATTTTTCCAGTAATCATGTATGGATGTGAGAGTTGGACTATAAAGAAAGCTGAGCACCGAAGAACTGATGCTTTTGAACTATGGTATTGGAGAAGACTCTCGAGTCCCTTGGACTGCAAGGAGATCCAACCATCAATCCTAAAGGAAATCAGTCCTGAATATTCATTGGAAGGACTTGATGCTGAAGCTGAAATTCCAATACTTTGGCCACCTGATGCGAAGAACTGACTCACTGGAAAATACCCTGATGCTGGGAAAGATTGAGGGCAGGAGGAGAAGGGGATGACAGAGGATGAGATGGTTGGATGGCATCAATGACTCAATGGACATGAGTTTGAGTAAGTTCCGGGAGTTGGTGATGGACAGGGAGGCCTGGCATGCTTCAGTCCATGGGGTCACAAAGAGTCAGACATGACTGAGTGACTGAACTGAACTGAACCATATTCAGGACAAAACCCACACTTTCCGAGTCCCACTAGACGGGCAGGATCCCTCTGGCCCTTGCCCACTTTTTCTCCTCTCTTTCTACTTTCCCAGCCTTCTCTTCTTCCCTCTTCCCTGACTTCAGGCACCCCAGCCTCCTGGGGAGGACTCTGGCAGTCATCCCCCTGTTGCACATCAGGGCCTCTGCACCTGCTGAGGACAGCCTCCTTGTCATCAGGCCCTGCTGACTTCAGCTGAGCCCTCCTCTCCCATCACTCCATCTCACTGCCTGGTTTTCCATCTTCATTGCACTTCATTCCATTTGAAACTAGCTTTTCTGTTTGGCATGTCCTTGCTACTAACTCTCTGCCCACCAGAATGGAAGCTCCGTGTTCACCACCTCAGTGATGTCTGACACCTGGTAAACATCTCTTGAATGAATAGATGGGTAGCTAGCGGATGGAGTGGTGACACGGAACTATGAACAGAGCCCTCTCTCTGGACACAGAAGGCGGGACCTGTGTTGCTGGCTCCCAGCACCCACTCCCTTTTCATATGCATCTTCCTGATCCAGAGAGTCAGGAACTACATTTCCCAGACTCCCTTGCATCCAAAGTGCTAGCTGCAAATGAGATTCAGCCAATGAGATGCAGCCAGAGGCGGAGAGGGGGCAGCCTGGAACAGTTTCGGCTCCTGCTGGGTTCTGCAGGTGTGGCAGCTCCCAGCATCCAATTGCCCACCTTCGGCACAGGGGGTGGGGGTGAGAGGATGGGGGTGGGAGGCAATGGGCGCGGCTTCCCAATCTGATCCTAGACGGCAGGCACAGCCGTCCTTGAATTCGGCAGAGCCAGTGGCAACCCCCTGCCTCCTGTCTGAGCTGATAATGCAGCTCTCGGAATGTCGGTTCTAGAAGCCCCGCTAGAATGCACTCCTCTAGGCTGTCTGATCATTTTGGAGGCCCAGATCCCCTGTGTTAAGCCCCATTCTACGTAAAATGCTTGGAGGGTATCGTCACGTCCGTTGTCATGGCTGGGATGTGTAAGTAGATGAAAAGGCTATGACAGTGCAGTGTACAGCTTCCACATTTATACAGATGGCTCAGCAGATCTCAAAACATCCCAAGAAACATGGGAGGCCCCAGCCCACCTCATGGAAACTGGGCACAAGACCAAGAAGTACGCAGATATTCGGAATGTCCAAGTCCACTGCTCACCTTCCTACCCAGGTGTTTAGTACGAGACCTGGTTGACCAGCCACTCCGACCATTGTGTACAACAGCAAATACAAAATCCTTTTCTTACGCTACATGACATGGTTTTTTGGCTTTTTTTTAATGAGGAAGGGGCAGAAACCTGTGTCACATGTGATCTGGTCCTGGCACCAGCACTGAGCCTGCTGTGCCAGCCTGGATGAGCCTCTTACCCTCTCTGGGCTCCCTATGTCTCACTGTAAAATGGGAGAAAGAAAGGAAACCATGTCAAGTCCCCTTCTAGCTTTAAATGTCTAGGATTCCTTTCTGTTCATCTCTCTCTGTGCATGTGTGTTTGTATGTGGTGTGTGTGTGGTGTGTGTATGTGGTATGTGTATGTGGTGTGCATATGTGGTGTGTGTTTGTGCAGTGTGTGTATATGGTATGTGTTTGTGGTATGCATATGTGGTGTGTGTTTGTGGTGTGTGTTTGTGTGGTGTGCGTATGTGGTGTGCGTATGTGGTGTGTGTTTGTGTAGTGTGTGTGTGTGGTGTGTATATGTGGTGTGTGTGTGTGGTGTGCATATGTGGTGTGTGTTTGTGCAGTGTGTGTATATGGTATGTGTTTGTGGTGAGCGTATGTGGTGTGTGTTTGTGGTGTGTGTTTGTGGTGTGCGTATGTGGTGTGCGTATGTGGTGTGTGTTTGTGTAGTGTGTATGTGTGGTGTGCATATGTGGTGTGTGTGTGTGGTGTGTGTTTCTGTGGTGTGTGTATGTGGTGTGTGTTTGTGTGGTGTGTGTATATGGTGTGTGTGTGGTATATGTGGTATGTGTATGTGGTATGCATATGTGGTATGTGTTTCTGCAGTGTGTTTATGTGGTATGTGTTTGTGGTGTGCGTATGTGGTGTGGGTATGTGGTGTGTGTTTGTGGCGTGTGTTTGTGTGGTGTATGTGGTGTGTGTTTGTGTAGTGTGTGTGGTGTGTATATGTGGTATGTGTATGTGGTGTGTGTTTGTATAGTGTGTGTGTGGTGTGTGTATGTGGTGTGTGTATGTGGTATGTGTGTGGTGTGTGTATGTATAGTGTGTGTGTGTGTGTGTGGTGTGTGTATGTGGTGTGTGTTTGTGTGGTGTGTGTATGTGTTGTGTTTGTGTGGCGTGTGTTTGTGTGGTGTGTGTGTGTGGTGTGCGTACGTGGTGTGTGTTTGTGTGGTGTGTGGATGTGGTGTATGTTTGTGTGGTGTGTGGATGTGGTGTGTGTTTATGTGGTGTGTGTATGTGGTGTGTGTTTGTGTGGTGTGTGGATGTGGTGTATGTTTGTGTGGTGTGTTTGTGTGGTGTGTGTGTATGTGGTGTGCGTATGTGGTGTGTGTTTGTGTGGTGTGTGGATGTGGTGTTTATATGTGGGGGGGTGTGGTGTGTGTGCACACAACCCACCCTTATCACTGAACTCTACATTGCTCCCTGCCCCCACTCCCCACCCCACCATGTTGGTCCCTATGAGGACAAGGTGATTTTTAATTTAAAAGAAATATTTTCACCATAAAAATCATCAAGTACAGAAAAGGGAAGAAAATGCTCTGCCCAGCCCCGTCTGCCCACTGCCCACGGTTTACCAACTGCTGTCCAATCCTGCCTCATCTCCACCCCTCCCCTGCCCCCGAGCCCTGGGTTACTCTGAAGCGCACCCCATCAGTACATATCTCACTCAGTATCTTTAAAAGACAAGGACGGAGCTGGTTTAGACGGTGACAAACCGCTGCTCAGACGAAGCATTTTGCATCCCAAGGCTGTCTTCAAATTTGGGTCACCTCTTTGCAGTTTGGAAAAGTCCCCTCATCAAGAACACATGTTCCAGATGCCTCACAGACATCTGAGGCATCAACAAGAACATCCATGCTCACACTCAGTTATCACACACAAGAATATCCACACTCACACTCAGTTATCACACACAAGAATGTCTGCGCTCACACTCAATTTTTTAGAAAGCAATTTTTAGAACTTCAGGAGTGATTCTAGGATGGTTCAAAGTCCACTGTGCTCAGAAAACTCTGAACACGGTATGGAAAGTGGGCCGTTTATTTGAATACCTACCCATGCCAGGCCCCAACCTCCTGCACCACCACCTACAGCTCCTCACCCTGCATCTTAGGGTCTGTGTCCGTGGTGGTGAGTGGACAGCCAGGACCCTTGGGGACTGAGGCTCTGGAGCCAGATGCTGTGTTGGCCCTGGGCTCTGTCGTTCGGAAACCTGTGATGGGATGAGCCAGGCCTTCTCTGGGTTCCACGACCCCATCTGCAGGATGGGGGCAGGCCTCTCAGAGTCGCTCTCAGAAAGCTCTTTGGGGGACTGAAGGAGGTAACAACACTCTGCGTGGCGCCTGATGCATGGGAAGTGCTCCACGAACACCGCTGTCCTGGGGCCATCACTCTGGTGTCCTAACTGAGATGACAGCTGCCGGTGGCCAGTGTCAGTCTGTGCACAGCGCCGGTCTCCCTACAGGTCAGCTGTAGAAACCCAGGCTAACCCAAGAGAGAACAGTCCAAAATATGATCCCAGAGGGAAAATGTTGTCTCATTAGCCTAATCCTTCTGGATCTTCTGCTATTTCCTCCACCGCTTGAGTGAGCCTGACACAAGGCAGGCATTCTTCTTGCAGGGGAAGAAAGCATAGAAACTCTCTTCTGAACAGAACGAACTTAGTTTGTGCAGGAGCCACCATTTCAAAGGCCTGGAGGGGACAACTGGAGGATTGTGTATCGTAGGCTGGGCTCTTCACCCGAGCAGCCAGCCCTCCGGGTGGTAAACACGCTTCTAATGAAATAAAAAGTTTTGGGCAGCAGCGTCTCCATGCCGGGCTGAGTGCATTTGTCATGTTGGATAGAGACCCTCCCAGCAACACAACCTGAATGGCAGCAAGGAGCCCAGCCTTGGCGGTGAGCCTGTCTCCAAGGCAACCCCAGCCTGTCTAAGCTGTTGCCTGGGGACCCACCTGAGACCAGTGACTGTGAGTGGACACATCTGGGGATGCGCGTCCGCCTTTACTGCCTGTGTCATTCTTTGCCGTCTCTGCCCCGTGGAGTTCCCGAGTAATACAGCGTGCAGCCCAGAGACACTCCAGCTTTTAAAGCACGTTGATCCCTAGCAATAGACCATACATACATTTATATTAATTGACCAACAAAAGTTACATCTTGTGATCTCATTTAATCAGAACGCCATAGGATTAAGTATTTTTAAGATTTACTTATTTTTTTGGCTGTGCTGGGTCTTCGTTGCTGTGTGCAGGCTTTCTCTAGCTGGATCGAGCAGGGGCTACTCTTCATTGCAGGGCGCAGGCTTCCCAGTGCAGTGGCCTCTCCTGTGGCAGGGCATGGGCTCTGGGTGGGAGGGTTTCAGTAGTTCTGGCTCTTGGGCTCTGAGCGCAGGCTCAGATAGTTGTGGTGCTTGGGGGTAAGCAGCTCCTCGGCCTGAGGGATCTTCTGGGACCAGGGACCTCTTGCATTGCAAGGTGGATTCTTAACCCCTGGACCACCAGTGAAGCCTGTGATTAAGTAGTGAATTTCTCCCTGTGCCATTGGAAAAGCCTGGATCTGCATCACCCAGGGGTAAAGGTCTATGCAGTCCCTGGTGTGTGTGTCCTAAAGGTGATGGGCTGGTGCCTCAGAGAGAGAGAGCTGATCAAACTGAGAAGGAGGGCCTGACATCCAACGTGAGAGGTAGCCGGCCTGGCCTCTTGAGTGCTAACACAGGATCTGCGTTGCCCGGAAGGAGAAACAAAGGCTCAGAGATGGATGGCACCTGGCCATGATTACAGAGCTGTGACAGAGAGCACGGCCCAGCACCCAGCACTTCCCTCTCAGAACTGCAAACCCCTCTGGAAGTAGCCATGACTGGAGAGTGCTGGTGCTCCTCCCCTTTCCAGAAGTTCAGGGGGACCCCCAGGACTGGCTACTGTCTCACTGCAGGTGGGCAGCATGGGAGCAGGGAGGTGGCTGAGCTGACAGGACTGCACCCGGGGCAGTGAGGGCCTGTAGAGGGGAGGTAGAGTGGGTGACCTGGCTGCTCAATGTGTGTGTGTGCACGTATGTGTGTGCATACGTGTGTATGCATGTATGTGTGTGTGTGTGTATGCACGTATCGTATGTGTGTTCAACAGGAAGGTCTAGGGATCCGCTCCCACCCCAACACAACCCACATCCATCCGGCAGGAGCTCCCAGAATTTCTGGGCAAGATGTCTATGGGGGAAGGGATGGGATTTTGGTGTCCTGCTCAGGCCAGAGGCCAGGGGAGTTGGCCCTTGGCCAGCATGGGTGAGGGGCCACAGCCACTTTTCCCTAGGACACACCTGCCCGGCCTGGGGAGGGGGCGGGCCCACCAGCCTTGTGATTAATCTCCTCCTTCAGAGGCCCTGGGCAAACATTTAGACTGGGGACTCCCTTGTTTCATTTGTCCAAATATTTGTAGCCTGTGGGTCACTTGGTCATTTCCTGAGAGGCTCAACTTGGGGTGGCTTCGACCCACACACGCTGTCCCCTCAGCTCTGCAGGGGCCAACCTGAGCATCTGCAGTGTGTATGGAAGCACAGCTGGTAATGGTCTGGGCCTCATTCAAACTGGGCACATCCAACCCTGGACTCCAAGTCTCCCCCAGCCTTACATAAGTACTTGCATTCATTCAATCATTCATTCTAGCACCCTATGAAGTTGCTTTTTTTTTTTTTAATCAGCGTCCTCATGACTTTTCTTTGGGCCATCAGTTACTAAACTTCCTCCTGGGTCAGACTTACTATCTTCAGCTGCGATGGAGAAGGTGTTACTTCTCCCCCATTTTACAAATGAGGCAACTGAGGTGCAGAGAAGTTAGGTCACCCACCTAAGGCTGCACAGGAGAAAGAGACTCACTCTAGAAGCCACATGCTCTGACACCACACCCCACCCGCCAACTCCAGACCATTCCGCAGGCATATTCACGTAGCTCCTCTGCAGGGCAGCTCCCTGCGCCCTGGGGCCGCGCCTTCTGGGTCCTGGGAAGCCGGCGGGGGCCTGGGGCAGGGGCGCGGGGCAAAGGCGGCAAGGGCCGGCAGCGCAGCTTGTCCTGCCTGGGGTCGCCTAGAAGCCGGAGCCTGTACTTAGTTCTCCCTGGTAAATAACAGCTCTGGTTTCTGCTAAAAGGATTCTTTCCCAGAACACAATAATTTTCATCTCCTCCTTGCTACAACCCCTAGTTTATGGCTAAATATACGCCATAATGAGCCGCTGGCCTGATAGCGTCGTTAAGGAGATATTTGACCTCGGGTTTAATTGCAGGATGGAATAAATGGCTGGGACGCGCAGAAGGGGCCCCGCCAGCTCGCAGGCAAGTTCAGAGCTCGGCATCTGGCATCCGCCAGCCCCGGAGAAAGTGGTGAGGCGGAGAAAGCGGCTCCCTCGGCGCCTGGGCCGCCGAGGAGGTCGAAGGGCTCAAGAGCCAAGTGCAGCCATGCGGTCCATGTCAGCGCCTCCCGGAACCCTTGGGTGTGCGTGGATTGGGGCCGCTGCTGGACCATGGAGCGTGGCCCTGTGGCAACTAACTCCCTCTTTTTGCCTGGACCGTGGTTTCCAAAGCCCCTCAGAAAAAAGCCCCTGCTACCCTCCCACCGCTCCCCTTCTCCTTGGCAGAAGGCAAGGCCGGCTAGTTGGGCATTCAGCTTGGGTTGTGCATATCCACCAATCGCAACAGACTAAATAGCGGTTTGAAGTGTTCCCAGCACACACAGTTGGAGAGGGCGAGGGGAGAGAAGGGAGCCGGAACGCGGGCGCCCGGCACCTGTTGAAGGCTACGGAGAGGGAGAAACGCGCACAGGCGGACCATTTGGTGACGCGGCTCGCAGCCCGGGAGGAAACTCGCGAGGGGCTCCGCCGAGCGACCCGCCTCTGGGCCATCGACCCCGCGGCTTCTGCGTGAAAAACGTGGCCTGTGACCTCGGCGCCCCCGGAGGAGAGGGGTGGATTCCGGCTTGCGGCAGCGGAGGCTGCACCCGGTCACCCTCTTGGATTTTTCTCTCCGCTGCTCAATGTCAAGGCTACAAAAGCCGTCAAGGGAGTGTCAGTTGTGCGGAGGGCTTTGACAAATGGTAACTGTTTGAAAGAAAGGAGTGCCAATAACCGTGACTTGGGCCCAATTTATTCCATCTTGGTGGTTCTTATTTGGGAGGGAGTGTGTAAGAAAGGGACTCTGCACAGCAGTGAAAGCTACAGGAATGCTTTCTCCCCAACGCACCTCCCACCTCAAGATCCTTTGGTCTTGACTTAAGAACACCCACCCCCAGCTCCGAACAGCTCGACTGCCTCCATTACCTAAGCCCCGGGAAGTACGCCAGGATCCAACCTCCCAGACCCAACAGAGGGGTCCCAGGTCAGCTCCCAGGGGTTGTCCTGGCGCCCTGAAGTGGCAGAGAGAGGGAATGGGCACAGCCCTCCAGTTACCTCCTCTCCTGGAGTGAGTCCTCCCCAACCCTGCCCACAAGCTACCTAAACCTGGAGTCGGTGCTCCCTCCAGTCCGGGAGGAGTCCACCTGCAGAACTCTATGGCTAAGGGACAACTCCCTATTTTCCTCTTCCTGGAAAGAGTTTCCTCTCTTTGGGTCTCACGACCTCTTTACTGCTTGGGTTCTAGTCTGATTGCTGAGTCAGGCTGAGCCTGGCCAGCAAAGCCTCTCTGAGCATCGTCTGTGGACTTTGTAGTACCCGGGAGAAGAGACTGAGAACCCAGAGTGTGGTGCCCGGATGCTGCTGGTAGCTCCAATTCCCCAAGCTGAAAGCCCAGGTGGACTGTTTCTGGGCACCCTGTACACAGAGCTGGGAGGGGCAGAACGGATCCAGAAGGTGGGAACAGCATCCATGCAAACAGAGCGTGGTGAGGGGCTGTAGAGATCTCCCAGCCCGGCCCTCCAGGAGATTAGATGAGGCCCCACTTGACCATACAGCTGCAGACTCCCGGGGCACAGTGTTCGGAGAAGGGCTGGGAGTGAGTTTCCAAGAGGAAGCATCGTTGTCTTGGCCCAGCATGCCTCCCGAATGCGGTGGGAGCCCTCCCGGCATCTCTCCACAGGGCCCTGCTTTTCCTGCTCTGGTTCTCGTTCAGCTAAAGGAAAAGGAGGCGAAAGCCAGCACATGCCGTGCTGAGAGTCAACAGAGGAAAAGAGGGCAATGGGTGTGGAGAAAAGGAGAAAACAGTCTCTTGATCTGAGTGAACTGGGGTGGCCTTTGGAAAGCCAACGGCTTTTCCCCAGCAAAAAAGTCATCAGGGCCAGAAAGCAAACGTCGAAGCTTGGGGTAATTATTTTAAAACAAAAGAGACAAGGGAAAGACTGGCAGCAGGGAGAGGCTTGAAGCTGCGGGCGGTCCAAAAGGAACTGTCTGGGTGCTCTTAGGGACACTGCAGGACTTGAATCGGGATTTTTCTTACCCAGAAACCTGACTGTGCTACTGCGGGTGGCGGTGGTGGTTGGGGTGGGTGATAGCAAACAGAGTCCCCACTCTGCTGCGTGGAGGGAGGACCCATGATCATTTCTCCCCGTTAGAAGGTTCCGCTGAGAGTCCCAGCGACACAGGGTGCGCGCCTTTTGATTGGGCCTGGGAGGCGAGCACCGCGAGGGCCTAAGGCTGAAGCTCCGTCGGCGGGCTGTTTGTAATTCCATCCTTTTTTCATTAACATAAACACCACTTGAACAAAAATATACAGGGCCACCTACTTTGCCGGGAAAGACGGCCTAGCGCCCACCGGCCCCCGCCGGCCGAGACCCCTGCCCTCGCGGCGCGCCCCTGGGCGCCCGGGTCCACGCGATCCAAGCGGCGCGCGGGGCCCAGGAGGAGGCCGCCTTTGTGTGGCTTTGGGGCTTGAGGCCTCCTGGGTCTCGGGCCGCGCCCCCCCACCCCCCGCCCCAGTTCAGCCTGTCATCCCTGCGGGCCGCCACCGGAGCCCCGACGGAGGTGCTGAGTTGTCAATGTAAATTCCTAGTTAAGCCACTTGTTGATAAAGCCTCGGGGCAAATTGGTCCCTCTTTACCTGCCCGACCCCCGCCCTCGCCGGCGCGGTCCTAATTGCAGCAGGAGCTGGTGGCTGGCGGCGGCCTTGCGGCGAGCTAATTGGGTTGGGACCCGCGCGGGCTTCCTTCAGCTGGACGCCTGGAAGGATGGAGGAAGAAGCCCGGGGCGGAGGCTGGGGGGTCCACGCGGCCTGGGACCTCCGGCCTGGGACCTCCGGCCTGGGGTGGGCTTTTGGTGAACGAAGAGCAATATTTGCGGGGTGGTCTCTGCGGTCCACGTAAACGGACGCGGCGACCGTTTGGTGGCTCTCCTTGGAGCGCCGGTCTCCCGCGTCCGCGTCCACGAAGGCCTGGCCCCTACCCCGCACGGAGTGCGCTCGATCCTTGCGCCGACGGGGCTCTCCTCCAGCGCGCCCCGCCCCAAACAAGAACTCAGCCCAGAGCGGAGGGTCTGAGCTTCGTTCTCTTCCACCCCTCTCTGGACCGATTTCGGGACCCACACACGCACGAATTAAAAATCGAGAGGGTTTTGGAGACCGCAATTGGAAATGAGCCCGCCTGGTCCAGGCCCCAGGTCCAGACTGCGTCTCCCCACGCGCACAGGCAAGTCAAGAACAGAGTCGATTCCCTGTCTAATTCAAGCCCCCAAAAACGTAGCTGGAATTGTCCAAGGAAGAGACTTTTGACGATTTTTTCCTCTTAACGTTACTATCTAATTTCTGGTCTCCGCTATTTCCCGTTACCCATATAGACACATCCCCAGCAATTTTGCACTTTAAGTGAATTTTCCTGTTTTGCAGAAAAGAGGAGAAAACAACACTTGGAGGCACCCGGGCTTCCTGAACCTTAGAGTCTGACTAGGCGTTTCACCCTCTAGTGGTAACCTAGGCTGCATCCAGAGTCCAGCGGAGACCCTTCCTATCCACCCCTCTCCCCTAGTGCGTCCAGCGCCCGCCGTATCCGAGAATAGGCAGTCCCACCACTGTTGAAGGGGAGCGACCGGGCCGGAGATGCGCTCGTACTTGGCTTCCAGAAGGCGCCTCTCCGGGAGCGAGAGTCCTGGGTGCGTCTGGGCGCCCAGAACCCGGCCTTTCCGCTCAGAAGCCCGCAGGAGAAGGCTGAATCCGCCTTCCTCGGCTCCCACCCAGGCAGGACCAAGCGAGTAAGAAGAGAGAGCTCACTGCCTCATCTCCTAAGACCTTGCCCCAGCCCGAGAGTTTTCGAATTTGCAACTCCAGCATCCGCCGCACGCCCCCTCCCCGGGGATGGTCGAGGTAAAATAAACACCGCGTTCAAGCAAGCAGAACCCATCATTAGCCCAAACCACGGTTAAAATAATTGCTTCGTCGCAGAAGGAGAGGGGCAGTAACCAGCCGGGTCTGCCCGGACCCTGCCGCCGCCGCCTCCGGGGCCTCGGTGGACGACGACTCACGTCGCAGCCAGGCCGGCCCCGACCCCGGGGGGTGGCGCGCGCGGCGCGGAGCCCCGGTGGGCCTGGGTCCCCGCGGAGAGAAACGCGTTCTGAGCTTCCTGCGCGAGTCAGAAGCCACCGTTTCGGCCGAACGCCAGCACTCCACAATTATTTTCTGGGAGGCGACTAAAGAAGGCTCGAGTCAGACTCGCAAAGCTAGAGTGAGTCTTGGCTGCTTAAAAAAAAGAGCGAGCGAGAAAGAAGTTAGGGGCAGGTAGGCGGCCGGCGAAGGGGCAGACTGAGACTGAAGCTGTCTTTCAGAAAATGCTGCTTTGCAAAAAAACGTGGAGAAAGCGTGGGGGTGATCGCGAAGGGGTGTTAGGATACTCACTACTGGTCTCCTACAAAGGGCAAATTTGACTCCTAATTGAGTTAGTTTTCATGGCGAATTACATGGGTCTTAGCCCAATTTAGGGGTGGGGTGGGGATGACCCCGCGGAAGCTTAGCCTGCAGCTACCACGTGAATCCAACTCATTCTTAAATTTTAACAGGGGAAAGGGCGGTGGGAGGAGAACGGGGATAAAACGATCATCTTAACCCTGAGATATAACAAAATGTTTAAAACATTTTGAGGTTTGTGCTTTTTAAAATAGCAGATCTTCCCATGTCGGGGATAGAATTTTTTCATGTAATTAATTTCTGATTATTAAGAAAAATACCTGGGATAAAATTAATTGGTGCTGGAGGAGAGGAATGAAGTATTTAAATGAAAACCAAGTGCCCCCAGGAAATAAGTTTTTCAAATGAACCCCCTCGAGGAGCCGTGTGTGATCAAACTGCTCCAAGCTTTGGCGTAGCTCAAGCATTGAGAAAGTACGTTTCAAAATAAAAGAACCAGAAAGTGTGAGTGACTATGTTTACACTACTGTTTTGTAAATTTTTAAATTCTACGGGGTATGAAGCGGCTGGCTGATAGGAAGGTGGGCATTGGCTGAGATGCAAAAATAAGAATAGTATCAAGGGACACGAAGCAGTTTTAAAGGCAAGGAGCCGCAAGGGGCCAGCTCTGCAATTGCCTCAAGTGGAGACCCAGTGCCTCGGCTGGTCAGGACCCCTTCCCCCAACCCAGCAAGGGATCCCACTGGAGGTTTGCTCTTGGGGGAGACAGGGACCCATAGGCCCCCAAGGAGCCAGTGTGCTCCATTGTCTGTCTTTCCCCAAATCCTCCTGCACCCATTTAACTCCTCAGAAAAGAGTGGCAATACCCTCTTGTCAGGGCGACGCCATGGGGGAGGGCAGTTGATGGTCTTGATGAGCCCCTACTCCTAGCAAAACAGACTCCCTGTTCAGAGCGGGGATGTTCAGGCCAGGCCCCATCGCTCACTGTCCCTGGCATTTCTGGGAAACTGGCTCTTGGGGAGTGCAGGGCAGTGATTCAGAGCCCCTGTCCCATGCTGCGGTGGTTACAGGCTGGAGGGTACTCTTTTGTTGTTATTCAAAGCAGAGAGCTGTGGGGGAAGTGAAGCAGAGCCTCCCCTTTTCTTCCTGGCAGTGCCCGAGCTGGGACCCCCCTCACTAGTGCCCTTTTGAGGAGGGAAGTGAATGAAACTGGGGCCCTCACTCTGAGCCCCACACTCCAGTCTGCAAAGTGGGCTCAGCGACAGCAGCTCCTTAGCCCTGCCCTGCTACACAGCAGGCGTTCAGTGGCTCCCCAAAGGCAGCGCTGTTCTCCTGTGGTCTTCACAGGGGCCCCAGGGTGGCATATCTGTATTTTCACCACCATGCAAATGAGAAGAGGGGCTTGAAGGGATCTGGAAGCCAAAAAGAGACTGCCTAGCAGCTGGGCCAGAAAAGGGAGAGGGGGCGGGATTCTAACCCAGGTATTTGGTGGCTGGGCCCCTGCCCCAGAGCTCCCTCCCCACGAGGGATGGGAGCCCTCACGGGGCTCTATTGACTGCAGAGGGTGACTGGGGACCAATCCTGGCTGGTGCAGGGGCACACCTGAGACTTCATCAACCTGCCGGCTGTCAGCACGTCAACTCTGAGTTGTCACCGGCCAGCAGAGGCTCTCCTCCACCAACCCACTGATGATGCCCTGCCCTCTGAAGTAGGTGCCACACTATTAGGGGTGGGGGCAAAATAGGGTGCCCAGGGGAGGGGACCTGTCTGAAGTCTCATGTGAGCTGATCCTCTATTTGAGTTCACGCTGCCAAAGCTCAGTCCACCAAGGTGAGACCCACAGGACCTCACCCCCAAACACCAGACATGAGGGAGCACCCCCAGTGCTAACAACCAGGTCAAGCCTTACTTACAGTTGGATACCTGCCACCGAGAAGGAGGTACTGCCCCTGTACTGGTTCTGCAACTGAGGCACAGAGAGGTGAGGCCACCAACCCCAGGCCACACAATGAGCAGTGGAAGCCAAGTCTCTCTAGTTTTATTTAAGACTTCTGCCCTGGTTTGCATGGATGTGGCTGCTCCCCCGACCTTTAGCCCCCTCTCACACCCTGGTCAGAGCTCTTTTCCGTTTCTTCTCTGGTTCTCAGGCTGCCCTGTGAGTGTCTGACTTTACCCCCCACTTTAAGATAAGGAAAACCGGAGGCACCCAGAGGTGAAGTCACTTGGGAAGGCTCTTCTGGCTCTGTGCTGCCCTGGCCTCCTTGCCCTGCTTTCCTCCCTCTCGGGCCCTCGGGGACACTGGAGAGGGCCTCACAGCCTCTCCTGGGAAAGCCCACCCCAGGGTTAACAGGGATGAGGTCTGGGACCCGCTCCTCTGAAAATGGGACACAGAGAAACTTCCATATCAGAGTGGCCACTGCCCACCCAGTGCCTGGAACCCCAGAGGGAGATGTCCAGTTTGTGCTCAGCTGGGGCCATGTGTACACACACACACACACACCCCCTCTGAATCCGTCTCTTCCTCCTTAGATGTCCACTCTGTCCTCAAGCAAACCCCCTGCACCCCTCTGCTGGAGCCCCTGCTTCTCGCTGAGTGTCTGGGCTCTGGTAACCTCTCTGGGGCGGGAAAGGGTCTCCCTGTCTCCAGTCACCCGTGCCTCCACTCTGGGTGCACAGGGCAGGCCTCCCCGTACCACTTGGCCCTGAAGGGCGCTGTGTCCTCTTCCCGCATCACACACATAGAGCTGGCTCCCCCACTGAAAGTGCAGAAAACACACTGGCGAGGCTGTGCAAGCCCACACACCCATGTGCAAGTCCTGGGGGGATGGGGAGGTCGTGCCCTGGGGCTGCCTGGATACAACCCTGCTGGGACAGAAGGACCCAAACCTGACCTAGTCGGGGAAGCATGGGGAGGGGGCATCACCTCCATTTCCTCAGCAGACCAGGGGGCTGTGGGCTGCCCTCAGGCAGGTAAGCCTCTCCCTCCCTTAGCCTCCCTGGGCTGCTCCAATTCTGTTTGCTCCCTAGAAACAGCACTTGTTTTCGCGTTTTCAATACCCTCTGAGAGGGAATAGAGCTTTGCAAGCTGCCAGTGAAGGTGAACAGGCACACACTTCGCACACACCAGCAGGTTTCTGGGAGCAAATTGCAACTTTTCATGAAGAAACAAATCTGAGCACCCGCCCCCGCACCTTGGCCTTGCTTGGCCTGGTCCTCGCTTCCCGCTTCCCTCGACTCACTTTCTGCCAACCCCTTCTTCCCCACAAACTGTGTGGGTTATTGTATCTCCCCCTCATATCTGAGAAACAGAAAATACCTGATGTTTAAATTTTAATTTGTATTTTCCTTCTTTTTTTTTTTTTTTTAAAACTCAGTCGTTTTTGCCTTCTCGGTCTTCACTGTCCACTCCCCCAGCCTCCAAAGGGCTTCTTTCCATTGGTTCCTCCACCCTGTGAGCCAGTGTTGAGGACTGGCCCCTTTCTCTCTGCTGCACCTTTTGGGAAATGCCTTTCTCTCCCTCCGTGCGGATCCCTTGCTCAAAAACAAGATCTGGGAGGCACTCTCTCTGGCACACACATCCTCATTCCCCACCCCCACATTGGGACTAACGTCTTCTCTGCGTCTTTCTGAGTGCAGCCGTCTAGGCAGCTGGGATGAAGAGACCTCAGATACTCTGGAGCCCGCCCGTGGGAAGGAGCACAGCCGAGGGCCAGGCATCCGGGGTGGGAGCCCCAGGACGCGCACTGTCCCCGGAGTGCTCTCTGTTCCTCAGAGCAGGATGCACCGCTAAGGCCAGAAAACTCACAAAAATCTCGCGGGGAAGAGGGCTGTAAATTCCTGGGTTGCAGCATTGTCAAATATTTCATTGAAGAACGTCATGGAAAATGCGTGCTTTTGGGTAAAAGGCCAAGTGGAGGGGCAAGCTCAGGACTGCAGCAGCACAAATACGAGTTTCTCTCTTTTTTTTCCCTTGACCAAAACATGAACTTCTCTGCAATTGTACAACTGACGGGGAAGATTAACTGCCAGGCCTGGGTCATGGATAGCCCCCACCACAGTTGCCCCCCAAGCATGGCCCTGGTGGGGGGGAGTCCCCACAGGTGGGGTTTCTGAGCCCCATCTGAGCCTAGGGGGTGTGGCCAGGCCAGTGCGGCCAGAGGGTGTGGCTCTCTCCTCCTCACCTGGGGTACCCCAGGAAGACTCTCAGAGGGCCCCAGACTCTGGCTTGCCTTGACAAGAGAAAACAGCGGACTTACTAGGTTTGGAGTCTGGTTGGCAGCAATGGGGCAAGTGCAGCATGGAGTGGGAGCCTTGCCAGTGGCATTCCCTGGGAGCCCTGGAGCTCCCTGGGACTTGGAGCCCCCTTCTAGTGCTCACTCTGCCTGCATTTCTCATCTCTGCGACTTTCCTGTGGGCTGCACAGAGGCTCACACGGTTCTGCGGTCACAACCCCACAAAGACCCGCACAGAAGGCAGATGGTCCTCCAAGCCATGCCTCCTCCCCAGCACATCTAAGGGCAGGAAAGCTGCTCTGTCGCTACAGACAGAGTAGGAGAACCCCAAGATCCAAACAGAACCTGCCTCCCAGGGTTACAGTGAGGGGTTCTGAGCTAGAGTGGACCTTGAGGTGCCTAGCAAGGGTCCAGGGTCGGGCCTCTATGACCATTAGCTGTGTGATCTCTGCATTTTGCTTTCGGGTGTTCGGCTGAGTGCAGTCTCCTACTCACATCACCACACCCCACTGCAAACACACCGCCTGACGCTCTGGGTAGATGCGGCGTCCCTGTGCAGATCCCTCTCTTTGCAAGAGGCAGCCCAGGGCGCTCCGTGTGCACAGGCATGCACCATGTGTAAAACCGCTCTATCGCGTCTGACATAACCCATTAGAAGCACACCTGACCACGGTGCACACAGCTCTGCATCATGTAGCCCACAGAGCCTGTGGCATTCTGTCCAGAATACGTGGCCCTGTGCACGCCCCTGACGACTCCATGTGCGCAACCCCATATATACTATACCCACTTTATGATAGCTGGTGTACAGGACGAGTCCTGGTGCACTCCATATTCCACACACAGAGTGCTACATCACTCCCATCTTCACATATTCAGCACACGTGCACCCACCTTAGTAACGTTCAGCATAAGAAAGCATTATGTTTGCACACCTCGTGCTCTTCTGTGCACACAGGCCTGCCGCTGTACACCCACCTGACACAATCACGCTTATGCTTATGGGGCTGTACTGGGTGCCCCTCTAGTTCTACACTTCTTGCCCTCTGGACGGTATTCTGCACATTGGCACTCGCCATACGTGTGCCCCTTTAGAGTCTGCAGAGAAAAACATCCCGCTTTGTGCACAGACCATCCTACAATCGTGGGGAGGACACCCGCTCTCCTCCTGACCCTGACTTCCCCCCCGCCCCCCAGTCTCCCGACCCGGGGGCTACATTTTCACCACAAATATCCCTCCCCCAACCCCCACCGAGGCGCCCAAGCCAGGCGGCTTCCTTTACTGCCCAGCGCCCACGTTGGTCTGGGGTCCGCCCGCTCTACCTTGTGTCGCCTTTGGACGTCGCCCGGGAAGGGGTTCGAGGGAGCGGGGACGAGGGCGGCGCGGGCCGGCGGTAATGCAGAGCAGGGGCGGCGGCGGGCGGGGCGGCTGCCCTCGCGGTGGGTGGTCGGCGGCCGCCCCCGCCCCCGCTCGCGCTGCCGGCCGGGGCACAATCCGAGCTGGATCTGGTTCCCTGCTCGGGTTACGGCGCGCTCTCGGCCCGGGCGGCTTCACTTAAGCAATTAGCCAGTAAAAATACCTCGGGCTTGGGGAGTGGGAGACATGGCAGGCGTGTCTGTTTTTACAGCCCCCTCCCCATTTGGGGATTCCTAGGGCTTGCGCTGGAGCGCAGATTTGATTTGGGGTGGCAGGGGGTTCTTGATGAATCTTTACGCGAGAGCAGAAAGCAGCCGGAATCCCCCGTCTGCATTTTCTCCGACCGTCCCTGGAGCTGGGCCCCTGGGGGTTTTGTTTGTTTCTGTCTGTTTGGATAGCCTGGCTTTCTGGGCAGTCTTGTCCAACTCCCAACAGCTCTAAGAAAAAGATGCCGTTATTCAGTCCCATTTTTTTTTTTTTTCAGATGAAGACACTAGGTCATCACAGCTAATAACACTGTATCATATACTTGAACGGTCCTAAGAGACCTTAAATGTTCCCACCGCAGAAAAAGAAATGGTAACTATGTGACAGGATGGAGTCATTTTGCAACATATACATGTATCAAATCAACTGCACACCTGAAATTTACCCAATGAGTCAACTGGGGAAAAATAAATCAACAACTCCTGCCCGCTCCCTGCCAAAAAAAAAAAACACAAAACAACAACCAACAAACCAGGAGAAACTAATGCACAAATGGCGTATGCATTCCTACACACTGAAGGCTGGATTCAAACCCAGACCACGTCCGATTGTGGGTCTACAGGTAGAGGGTCTCTGCCCTGTACTTGGGGGCTGTATCCTAGTTCTGCAGGGTGACCTAGGACACCGGGCAAAGTCACTGAATCCATCTGTAAAGGAAGGGACAATATTGACCTGGTAGGACTGTCTGTGAAGGTTAGAAAAGTATCTTCGGGGGTGTTAGCCAGAGTCTTGGGTTCAGTTTATGGATGCGAGGTTGTGGATTCACGGGTGGGCTCCACGAATTTGGTGAAACCTTGAAAATCATTTTACAAATGTCGCAGGTATGTGTCCTTTGGAAGGGGTGTGTGTGAAGGTTGTAGATTTCAACAGCTTATCAAAGGGAGTCACAGCCCAGAGAAAGGTTAAGAACATCCGGAGGTGTTCATAAGGCAAACCTCAACACTGGGTGCGTGGCCAACGGTCGGTAAGTTCTGTTATTACCACGTGCTTGTGGCGTCTATTACTCTATCGCCATCGGTTCTCTAATGGGTCTCAGTACCCTTGAGCCTGGAAAGCCAGGGATGGGGGTGGGGGCAAAGGAAGGATTTCTAAAATTCACTCCCTCCACCCCAGGCCTGTGAGGAGGCATCTGGGAGGGCAAAATTCCGACAGCCAGCCTTTGGAGGTGGAGAAGAACCACGGAGAGGTGTTCGCTTGGCAGCACTGGCCGAGCCAGGCCAGGGCCTCAGTTTCTCCATTTCCAAAATCTACGATCTGCGAGAGCTCTCGGGAGCATCTAAAGAGCCGAAAGCTTGGTCTCTGGGCACCTGGAAAGCCCTCCTTACCATGCCTGAGGTTCTCTCCAGAATGGGGGGCCTCCGGATCACAGAGCCGGAGCACATTTCCTCCCCCTTTACCTGCTGCCCCGGTGGAGATGTGGTGCCGGGAGAGCCTCCGTCTGCCACACTCCTGAGGCTCCGAGGCCATTCAGCCCTTCCCTGGGCACAGTAACTGCTGGCCTTACCCCTGCAAAGTCTGTTCTACTACTAGACCTCAGGGGTAAATGGAGGCCAGGTGGGGCCCAGCTCCACACTTCCTTCCAGGAAGGCCAAAGCTTTTCCCCAATCCACAGGGGCCCCACAGGGAGCCGATGAAAAAACAGTGATGTGCAGAAGCTAGGAAAACTGATCTGCGGTTAGCCCAAGGATGGACTCTGCAGCCCTCTCCCCACCTAAGAGAGGGCCTAGAGGGAAGGGGGTTGCTGGGAAAAGGCCCCCCATCTTCATGCTCCGTACAGTCCCCTCATTTTGGAGGCGAGCTGTCAGTGGGGGAGGAGCGAGAGAAAGGGAGGTGTCACTATCACCTTCTGGGAGCCTTCGCCCCTCGCTGCCTTGGGAGAGGGCCATCTCCCTGGCTAGCTTCTCTTCTATAAAGGTCAGACGCATTCCCAGCAGCGGGCGGTAGCGACCCCTTCGCGGGAACTTCCCTCCCGGTGCCGCGGGGCCGCCTACCCTGCAGCGGCCGTTTGGTGGAAGAAAAAAAAAAGTGATGGAGAGAGAATATGAGAGTGCGTGTGCGTGGACGTGTGCGCGCGCGAGTGGAGCTGCTGTGCTTGTGCGGCCGGCTGTGCATGGGCGAACGTGCAGGGCAGGAGTGTTTGCGCGTAACCGAAAGTGTGTCCTCCGTGGGCAGGCAGGGCCTGAGCGCTCGTGCGAGGGCTGGGGCGCCTGAGCCGTGTGAGGGGTGTTCTTTGGAAAGACGGATGGAGGCCCTGCGCCTTGTTCAGGATGCCTGCGTTCGGCGGGTGCCGGCCGGGCTGTGTCAAGCGGAGATGGGTCTGCCAGCGCGCGTCTACCTGCGCGAAGACACAACCACACACTACGCGGTCACGTCTCTCACTCTCCCCTTCCCCAGCCGGCCCCTGCCAGCGTGCGGAGCCGAGACCCCGGGAGAGCCGAGCGGAAGCGCGGCGCAGAGAAGGTGGCTTTGCCTAGAGCGCGCTCCGCCAGGGCAGGCTACGCCGCCGAGACGCCCAGCTCCTCGCACGGACGTGCCAGGCGCCCCGAAGGCGACAAGGCGTCTACCGCCGAGGCTGCAGGCGTCGGAGCGAGGGAGGGGTGGGTCAGCGGGTGACAAGGAGGCCAGAGAAACCAGGGAGGCCGGTGGGCTTTGAAAAGCGCCGCGGTGCCACACTTCGAGCCCAGCACACGCCTCTCGCCCCTGCTCGCGCCGGGGCACGGCGTCCTGGCTCCTCGAGATGACCCGCGAAAACACCCCTCGCCTCCTTCCTCGGAAGTCTGCGGAGCGAACTGCACTCACCTGGCTCCCCGCGTGCGACGTCGCGCCCGGCTCCTGCGCCGTCCTGCGCTCGGCGCCTCCGCCCCCCACCTCGTCCTAGCCCGCACCCCAGCTCCCGGAGGGTGGCGGAGGAAGGCTGCGTGCGAGCCCCCTGCTGCGGGCAGCCTGGCGCGCGAGGGCCTCCCGGGCCCGCGCTCCCCGCCCGCGCAGACTGTCTTCCGGAACCTGGCCTGGCGCGCAGTGTCAGAGGCCCCCGCGGCGGCGGCAGGCCGAGCCCACAGGGGCATTAGGCCAACTCCCCCCCGCGCACGCGGAATTCTATTATTATTATTAAAGAATCCCCCAGAACGTGTTTACGTTGAGCCGTATAAACTTCCTGCCAGGGCCTTTACCATCTGCGAGAAATCGGAACCTGCTCTTGCGAAGCGGGGACACAAGCATCGCGGGGCCAAATAGGCGGGTTTTCAGCGTGTATGTTGGGGGTGGGGGTGTCAGCTGAGCTATGTGTGGGCTCAGATCAGAGCGTGGCTGGTGTACACACGAGTGAGAGTAGGTGCGAACTGAAGCTCCTTTGGGCCTTTTGTGTGTGCGTGAGCGAGCGCGTGAGTGGGCACGCACATGCCTGAGCGCCATGTGTGCGTAAGTGGGAACGAACGCGGTTGTGTTTGCAGGTCTGAGTCTGCGAAATTTATCGCGTTTGCCTGTGCATCAGTGTACGCACGAGTGCACAAGTTAGTGAACGCGCCCCGCCACTTGTTGAAGGAGCCCGTGGGGTCCTGGTTCCCCGCAAGGCCAGAGGTTCTCACTCGCTCCCCGAACGACCCGCGGCGCCGGAGACAAAGCTGCAGCGATCCGCCCTGCGCTTTCGTTTTCCGCCCGCGCTCGGCTCCAGCGGCTGCCCGCCTGCTCGCGCGCTGCTGGGCGAGTCCGAAAAGTCCCGGGCGCGGCGCAGTCCTTCCCGGGGCGGGGAGAGAGGGTAGGCGGTCCCTCGCTGGAACACCCGCCCGCCGGCCGCGGGGACTCGTAGCCGAGCCGGCTGTGCCCGCGATGGCCACGACCCGGCGGTCACAGCCGCCACTGCAGTTGCGA
Organism: Bos grunniens; assembly: GCF_055505025.1. NCBI lineage: Eukaryota > Metazoa > Chordata > Mammalia > Artiodactyla > Bovidae > Bos > Bos grunniens. The sequence goes on from NC_141182.1 coordinate 12,470,497, forward strand.
TTCGCCACCGGGCAGTACGCGTCGGGGAAGGCCTGGGACTCCGGCTGCGTTTTCCTCCGCGCGGCCCGGGTAGGGAAGGCGGGGTGGGGGGCGGGGGGTGGTGGCCAGCGCGCAGCTGGGCTGAACCCCGGGCCGAGGGCGCATTAACACTTGCTCGCCAGGTTGGTGGAGGCGGGGCGGGTTCCGCAGGCAGCCGCTGGGAGGCGAGGGTGGGGGCCCTTTAAGCGCCCACCACCGCAGGGTGCCGGAGGGGGGCTGGGAGGGGAGGGAACTCCTGGAGGGTCTTACGCCGGCCCGCGCGAGACGCCGCCGCCGAGAGACGACACGGAGCGGGCGGCCTCGGCTGGAGTCGTGGAGCCGAGCGCCGCGGGTGGCGAGGACCGAGCGCTGCTCCCCGCGGGGGCGCACGGCCACAGGCCCGAGAGGGGGGCGCCTCCCCCCTCAAAAAAACCGGTGTGTGTGTGGTGGGGGCTTCCTCGCGGCCTCCGCCCAGGCTGCAAAGAGGCTGCTCTCAGCCTCTGCTCGGCTCCTTCCTTGTGGGAGGGCGGGAGGGAAAGAGGGAGGAGAGTAGGGGGGAGGAGGGAACGGGAGGGAGAGCGGGGGGCTCAGCGCCAACCGCCCGCGGACCTGGCCGCTCCTCGGGGAGGACGGGCAGGCGGGGGAGGGCGCGCCGAGGCTAGCTCCGGAGAAGCGGCCGCCGATGACGGCAGAGGTGCAGCCAGCCCCGCGCGCGCAGCCCCCTCCCCCTCGGCCCCCTCCCCCTCCCCCTCCCCTTCCTCCTCCTCCTCCTCCTCCTCCCGGCTCGTCGGCCGCGCAGAGCAGCAGCGGCAGCGGCGGCGGCGGCAGCAGCCACCCGATGTCTTCGGCGCCCGAGAAGCAGCAGCCACCGCACGGCGGCGGCGGCGGCGGCGGCGGCGGCGGCGGCGGGGGAGGCGGCGCGGCCATGGACCCCGCGTCGTCCGGCCCGTCCAAGGCCAAGAAGACGAACGCCGGCATCCGGCGCCCGGAGAAGCCGCCCTACTCGTACATCGCGCTCATCGTCATGGCCATCCAGAGCTCGCCCACCAAGCGCCTGACGCTCAGCGAGATCTACCAGTTCCTGCAGAGCCGCTTCCCCTTCTTTCGCGGCTCCTACCAGGGCTGGAAGAACTCCGTGCGCCACAACCTCTCGCTCAACGAGTGCTTCATCAAGCTGCCCAAGGGCCTCGGGCGGCCGGGCAAGGGCCACTACTGGACCATCGACCCGGCCAGCGAGTTCATGTTTGAGGAGGGCTCCTTTCGGCGGCGGCCGCGCGGCTTCCGAAGGAAATGCCAGGCGCTCAAGCCCATGTACAGCATGATGAACGGGCTCGGCTTCAACCACCTCCCGGACACCTACAGCTTCCAGGGCTCTGCCGGCGGCCTCTCGTGCCCGCCCAACAGCCTGGCGCTGGAGGGAGGTCTGGGCATGATGAACGGCCACTTGCCGGGCAACGTGGACGGCATGGCTTTGCCCAGCCACTCGGTGCCCCACCTGCCCGCCAACGGCGGCCACTCGTACATGGGCAGCTGCGGAGGCACAGCGGCCGGCGAGTACCCGCACCACGACGGCTCGGTGCCCGCCTCCCCGCTGCTGCCCGCGGCGGCAGGCGGGGTCATGGAGCCCCACGCCGTCTACTCCGGCTCCGCGGCCGCCTGGCCTCCCTCCGCCTCAGCGGCTCTCAACAGCAGCGCCTCCTACATCAAGCAGCAGCCCCTGTCCCCCTGCAACCCCACGGCCAACCCCCTGTCCGGCAGCCTCTCCACGCACTCCCTGGACCAGCCGTATCTGCACCAGAACAGTCACAACACCCCTGCTGAGCTGCAAGGTGAGTGGGGAGCCCCGAGCTGTCCCCAGGACTGGGGGGTGGGGGCTACGGTGGACATCTGTGAGCGCGCTACAGACCTAGCCCCCAGACTGCCTGCGCCCTGGTCTGGAGCCTGCGGCCACCTCCGTGGGGTGCCAGTCCCCAAACTGCACCACTGAGGCCTCAGCTCCCTAAGGTGTCTCTCTGTCCACCTCTCCCCATCTGAGGGCTGAGTGCAGCCTGGAGTCCCCCCAGAGACTAACATTCCGTTTTCCTTTCTGTTTCAACACCCATATAGATGCTGGCAGCCCCAGCCTGGCCAGGTAGGCCCCATCCTCACCTCAAAGACTTAGACTGCAATATTCTAAGTCCCCTCAGGTCCCTTAGCTCCCTGACACCTGGGCCAGTTCCCAGGATGGAGCTGGCCTGTCCCCAGGGCAGCTGGCTTGTTCGCCCTGCTTCGGGAGAGCCGCCTCTGCTCTGAGCCGGGTTGGACGGAAGAGTTAGGCCCAAAGCCGGTGGGGTTTGGTGCTGGCACTCAGAGGCTTAGAACCCGGCCTTTCGGGAACCAGATTGAGTTGGGGGCTTTTTGTGGCAATAGAGGCTGAGAGGGCCCCAGATTGAAGGTCTGAGCTGCGGGCCCCAACAGACTCTGTTTCTCAGGATCCAGGTTTCCAGGCCCACAGGTACCGCTCCGCTTCCAATCCCCCCATGAGAAAAAAGATGCACAGCCATCTTCTCCTCTGGATCCTCCGTCTCAGCACACGCTAGCAGGCTTCTGGGTCTGGTTCTTGAAAGAGCTTGGAGGGATCCAAGCAGAGGCCTGTCAGGAGTCAGCTGTCAGCAGCCAGCGGGAGGCAGGAGCCGGGCCTGGAGAATGGAGGGCTCTCTCCACGGGGGTCGCACAACTGCGGCTGCTTCAAACTCCAGCCGGGGTTCCAGAGGTCCCGCAGGCTTGGCTCCCCAAAGACCCTTCCTCTGGAGAAGCCCTCTTTGCCCCTGTGTTGGCCCCTGCTGGCCTGGCTCGTTGCTGTGGGGACACTGCTGCCTCCAGGGGCTGGAAGGTGGCTGCCCGGCGCCAGGCCCAGGCCTCAGGCTGCCTGGAAGTGGAGGCCGCTGGACCTTCCCTGCTGGCCCCTCTCACCCCTTCCCTGTCCGCCACCGGAAGCCTCCCAAGCCAGGCTCAGTGTCCACGGAGGGAGAGGCTGGGGCAGCGGGCACCCAGGGTTGCAGGGATCCTTGACCGTGTCTGGGGAATCTTCCCTCTGGGCGCCGGCCCGACTGAGACCTGAAACCGGGAGCTGGGACGCGGGGAGGCCTCGGCCCAGCGCCGAGCCAGGCAGGCCTGCCCCCGGGGCACCCCCCACAGTAACGGTGCTTCTCCACCTGGAGCCTGGGCCTCCGGAGGCCACCCTTTAATGCCCCCTTTCCTGTTCGCCTCGCCCCCGCAGGCATCCCGCGGTATCACTCGCAGTCACCCAGCATGTGTGACCGAAAGGAGTTCGTCTTCTCTTTCAACACCATGGCATCCTCGTCCATGCACTCGGCTGGCGGCGGCTCCTACTACCACCAGCAGGTCACCTACCAAGACATCAAGCCCTGTGTCATGTGAGGCCACAGCTCCGGGGCCCCTCCGGGCAGGGGCCAGCCGGGCGCAGGGACTTCGGAACCCGTCACCAGAAACTGCTTTATTTTTTATTTTTTTTGAGGTATAACCGTCAGCAGAAGAAAAGGGTTTGACCCCTCCCCAACCGGATTATTGGGAAAGGGATCCCGTGAGGCAAAGACCGATCGAGGTCGGCACCTCCCCCCACCACCACTCCCTCAGCAGTTTTTTTTTATGGTGATGGCGGGGGCCTGATCTGACTGCAGCTGTTGATAAATAAGTATCTATTTTTGATCCGACTGAAACCGGCTGAGAAGGTGCTGTGTTGGGGAAGAACTCTCAACATCTGAACACGCATTTCTGCTACGGTCTCTCCCCCTCTTCCCCTCCAACGGCAAATGTCGGGGAAGGTTTTTAGGAGAAAGGCAAACGTGTGAAACCGTCATTATCAAATACTTTTATTTTTTGGTTGAGTATTTATCGTTTTATTTTTAATTTTTTTGGAAAGAATGTCTTGGAATGCGCGTCTCCTTTTTAGAGCCGTCTCTTGTAGGGAAAGGAGGGGTTGACAAGAAGTCGCCCTCTCCCTCCCCACCTCAGAAGTCCTCCCGTCAGCCACAGGTGGATCCTTGTGCGAGTAACTTGCATTTCTGAAGCCACTGCTCATCTTAGGAAAGAAACCAGGAGCCCAGGAGCAGGCGGCTCTCCCGGCCTCTGCCACCGTCCTCCTCCGCCTTCCTCTCCTTCCTTCTCTTCAGGCTTTTTTGGTTTGGTTTCGAACTTTGTTTTGACTTGTTTGGTGGGTGTTTTTTCTCCCGAGACCCAGCTGTCTCCGATCTCTACTGTAAACCTTCTGGTGGGAGCGTGAGGCAGGCAGGGCGCCGTGGGGACGGGGAAGGCCCGCAGAGCGCCCCGAGTCAGGATTGCGGTGACGCAGAAAGGTTAAGGCACTTTTAAAAAAAAACGATAGCAAGGCTCATCCTGTTATTTATTCTACTTTCTTTCCCTAATAATCGAAACACCGCATAGGCTCCTCCGTTTATCAGTATTAATGGTGTAACTTTGTTGGCAATATTTGCCGCGTAGAATTTTTTTTTTTTAGATATCCATTGTAAATTTGAAACTAAGTCTGATCTGTGTAAAGACAAATTTCCATATGTTTTATATAAATATATATATATATAAAATGAAGGACTTCCCCCCCCTTTTTTTAGTATTTTGGCTGCTGGGGTGCAGCGTTTGTGACACGTATTTTAAATTTCCTTCTGCACTGTATAAAAATGACAATTTGAGGATGTTTTTGCCTTTTGTGTATTTTTTCCTAAAAAAGAACAAAATAAAAATGTATAACATTTGTATATGGCCTTATATTGTATCAACTAGAAATAAAATTGCATGAGTATTTTATTGGGATTGCAGAATATCTTCAAAATATAGACAGTAACCGGCCTGGGATTGCCAGTCTTATTTTTTTTTTCTTTTTTTGTATTTAAAGTATGGATGATTCTTAATCTTTTTCCCCCCTTTTTATTTGTTGGCTAATCCTTCTCTTTTCACTCTTCATTTCACATTGAAGTGAAATCTGGACAAGAGTAACTATTTTTCTTGGCTTCTGTTTTTTAAGAAGAGCCCTTTGCCCCTCTAAATGTCATTTCTTGTTTTTAAAAAAAAATAATCAAACTTAGAAAAAACTGTAGTTTTTCCTCCCCCAGGGAAAAACATACATACATATATGTATGTGTGCATATATATATATATATATATATATATAATAATTTACACTTTCTTTTTGGTCACTCCAGGACCAATGAGAATTGTATTTTGAGTTTCAAACTTTACTATTTGCAACTGTTATTGATCATGGAGCATCTTCTAAGGTTTTATTTTTTGATAGGATTTTTTTTTTTTGGTGCCCTACACTTGGTTTTCCCCAATGGTGAAGCAAATAAACTTTGAGCAAGAAAAAGGCTGTTGGTGGGAGAGCAAGGTGATAGGCATGTTTCCCCCCTAAATCATTAGGGGGGAAATCCATTTTAAAAAGTCTGTCTCCCCTACTGACCCGCTTTCTATTCCAATTCCCAGCTACCTAGGAAAACAAACACAATAAAGTCCCATTGCCGGTGCAGCCGTTCAAGACCCACCACAGTTTCTCTGCGTCGTGGGGTCATGAGCCTCTGAACCTGGTTCTTCTCAAATTTGACATTTTGGACATGAGGGCAATTTCTCCGGTGCTCTGTTACATCAAAATTATCAATAAACTCGCCCGGGCAATTAATGCTCAAACTAACAGCTGTCTATAAAATGGAGATAAAGGGGACAGGAAGAAGCTGGCGACTTTGTCCCTCGGGTCTCAGGCAGCCGGAGCAGTGGGCAGTGCGTGGGGAGCAGCTTCACCGAGGGCAGAGGAGGCCCTGTCTTTGGGGCGGAGGCCACCACTCCTTATCCCCTGCCCCCACTGATGCCCTGGAGAACACGGCCAGAGAAAAGCCCTCAGGCCTAAGGTGCGGGAGCCGCTGTGCTGGGGATCCAGACAACCTCGGCAGGCAGGCGGGAGGGGCCCCCTCCTTCCTCCATTGGAGCCTGCGCCCCAATTAGGATGGAGGCTCCGGGGAAGTGGGGCTGATTAGGAGAAACCCAATGCCAGCCCAGTCGGTGTGTTCCCCGGTCTTCTGCTGAGGCGTCTCCAGACCCCGCGCCCACTCCCTTGGCTCCTTGGCAAGCTAGAGGCCACTGTGCGCCCTGGTAATACAGGGCTTCGGCGCCACTGGACCAGAGTCCGGGGTGGCAGTGAACCCCGGTTTTCCTGTTCATCTCCACCGCAGCGCCTTCATTTCAGCGGGATCTCCCAGCGCACTCACATCCCCGCCAGGCTGGATGGGAGGCACCCAGAAGGACTGGGGCAGGAATACCGGCCCTGGGGAGCCCAGGAATCAGGGATGGGCCTGACCCGGGGCCTGGGGCTGAGAGAAGAGTCCAGTCTTCCCCTCAGAGAGGGGAGTCTGGCTTCGGGCAAACCCGGAAGGGCCAGATTCTACAGGCGTAACTGCTTCCACATCCACGACCAAGATTTCACAAGGCCTGTTCCGCAGGACTGCATTGGCTCTCGCCGAGGCCTACCCAAGGCCCATTTTGGTCCGGCTCACACCGACTGCGGGATGACGCTCCCACTGCCAGGTGCCAACACAAAAGCCTGCACAGTTCCTGCAAGTTACCAGCCTAAAATGCAAACGCACTTCTAAGGTGGTTACACGCCCTGCCCTGGGTATGTAGAGTATACTTCTAGCTTAGGAACATCCTCGAGAGAATTAATTCAAAAGTCCTGTGCGTACCTTTAGGATTTGTCCTGGAACAATGCAGACGAGATACCCTAAAGGTATGAATACCCCGCAAAGCAACAGGCCTGGGGGTGGGGAAGCAGCCAGGACAGAACTCGATAGGGTTTCTAGAAGAGGATGACACATCCCGCCTCGGCTGCAGCTCCCTGCAGCTCTCCGCGAGGGGCCGACGCCCTGGACACAGCCGCACCTCGGCTGCAGGCCATGGCGGCCCCAGGCAGCAGCTGCAGCAGCGCCTTGGCGCCGCGTCCTGGCTCCCCAGCCCCGCGGAGGCAGGCCCAGGGACCAGTCTGCACTCAGGGTGTGCGCTTCAGAAGGAAGGGAAAGTGCCCGCCGGGTCCTGCTGTTTTCTTGGCTCTTGGGGGAAACCGAAGGGGTAGGGGTGGGGAGGGTGAGGTACTGAAAGCCTGGCTCCCCGCCGGCAGCACTGCTGGAGGTAGTGCAGATGGAGCTGGAGCCCCAACCCCGCAAGGCTTGACCGGGCAAGCCACGTCACCTCTGAGCCTCAGTTTTCCTCCTGTCTAATAGTAACATCATGTAGACCTATGGGCACGGTGGTCAGCGAGGTGATGCCTGTCGGGAGCAAGACAGCCTAGCTCCGGGGTGCCCATACGGGAATGGCTATGAGATCCAGGCATTTCTTATCCTTCTCCCCTTCATTGTGGGGATGAGTGCCAAGCAAGATGCAAGAACTAGTATTTTACGAGGCTGCCCTCTCAGGGACTTGAGTATCCAGCTTGGGGACCGCTGGACTCCCCATCTTCCAATACGATGCACCTGGACGTTCGTTCCCTCCCTTCCCAGGGAGGAGGAAGACATCATCCCATTTGGCTCAAGAGATGGAATTCTGACATGGGGTTGAATCAGGGGTTCCGATAAGGACCCACCCCAGGACCTCCTAACCTCTGGTCAGGAGACCCCTGAGCTCAAGGGCTTCCCTTCTGAGAGAGTGACTCAGGGACTGTCCCCATCAGAAACGCCAGGGCTGTCTGTCTGCTCCAACTGCGGGTGGGGGGTATGTGTGTGTGTGCTGAGAGTTACTGCGTTAGAATCTCTGGAGGAGGGACCCAGGAATCCTCAGGCCCACAGACTTCCAGGGGGTGCTGATGGGCGCCAAGTTTAGAGTCTTTCCTCCAAAGTTCTCTGGGCTCCGGAGAAAACCTAGGAGAAGATGCCTCACTGTGGCCTCTGCTGCCCCCTCCCGTCCAGCGGCCCAGCCAGCTTGTGATGTTAATGGAGAAGCAGCTGACACAGGGTGCCTGGAGACACAAGCACAGGGCTCGCTCACATTCAGAAGGTGCCTGGGCTGGGTATGGCCATCCTCTTTACATGGCACCTCTGTTTACCTCCTCAGCAGCCCTACTATGCAGATCCTATAACTCACTGCTCCCGCTTCCAGATGAAGAAACCAGCTCGAGGAGGGTAGGGGACTTCATCCAGACAGTCCTGGTGAGAGGTGGAACTGAATGCAGAGCTCATGTTCCCAACTACTGTATTAATACCACATAGCTCCTGGACACCCATTTTCCTCCAGCCACGAGGCCTAATGAAAAAAGGGAGAAGTCGAAGTCTGGTCCATGATCCAGCTTCCTACCTGTGCTGAGGAAATGATGATGGGCAGGGTCTGCACAGGGGACTGGGTCTCTCTGATCCCCTTGCTGGCCTTTGGATGGGGTGGGGAAGCTCCCTGAGCAGCCCAGCTCAGACCCCTGACATTTACCTCCTCTCTGGGACAATGAACCTGGTTTTCATGGGTTCCCACCATAGCCCCCCTTGAGAGATCCCTTCACTTTCTCAACTCTCCCTAATCCAGTGGAGAAAAACTCAAACAAAAGTTGAAGTTCAAGGCAAGAGAGGCCAGTTGGAGCAGGATGTGTGGCTATAGCCTCTTGCTCTGCTTCTGGCATCTTTTGGGCATCGATGGCTCAGAGTTCTGAGCTGTTTTAAGGAGGGAGGGGCTTGTTTAGCATCTCCCACTGGCAAGGTATGATGGAACACTGACTTACTGTGGGACCATGACAAACCACGGCCGCATTGATTTCTGGGCCTTGAGGGTGGGCGGGGGAGAGGGACATTTGAGTCTGCAAATGTGGAATACTGTTTTGTCAAGAAACACGGGCAGAGGACGAGCTGCCACAAATTCACTCATTCAGAATGCCGAGCACCCACTACCCTTTGCCATTGGGTCAGATAGGATTCAGCAGCTGACACGCCACTGCGGTCACGGACCCACAGACCAGCACAGTTTCCAGCCCCAGGATACTTGGGGTCGGTCATGCCAACACCCCGAAGAGGCGATGTGCACCAAGGCCAAAGCACCCAAGCCCTGAGGAGAGGCAGAAAGCTGGCACTGTTTATGACCCTGACGTTGGATGGTTGGGCTTCCCAAGTGGGCACAGTGGTAAAGAATCCGCCTGCCAATGCAGAGGACTCGAGACTCAAGACTCGGGTCTGATCCGTGGGTAGGGAAGATCCCCTGGAGAATCTCAGACAGAGGAGCCTGGTGGGGTACAGTCCATGGGGTTGCAGAGAGTCGGACACGACTGATCGACTGAGCGCACGTGCATGTTGGCATGGTCACCAAGGTCCCCTCTGACTCACAGAGCGGGCTGTCTTGAGGACGTGCACAGGGTGAGCCTGCTGAGAGGACGGAGGTGCTGGGGGCAGGTGCGGCTGCGCCCTGCGGCTGATTTCCTGTGTCAGTGGGCCAGCAGCCCAGAAGCAGCGCAGGCGGACAGTGGCTGAGGAGACAGTGGTGATATGCCTCCCCAGGCTGGACCAGGGAGGTCCAGGGGGCAGGCCCGGGCCCTGAGAGTCCTACTGTGTCTAGGACTCACCACCACAGGGCACGCCAGGCCCTTGGATGTCCCCTGGAAGAGGGTACGTTTCTGTTTCAAACCAAGCCCCACAGTTCAGCAGGCCTGCGTTTCTGGATCCTGCAGTAACACCTTCTCACGGTCGCAACTCAGGTGAGCAGGGAGGGCGGGCCATCTCTGTCCAGCGAATCCTTCCCTGGGGGAGAGCTAGGGGTGTGCGGGTGAGCAGGGACCCTCCTCGGGAGAGGCCGCGGGTCTGAGGGTCCGGGAATTACGCCGCTGGTTGCTTCTGGGGCGGCAGCGCCACCTGCTGTCCACTTCGCACTTTGCGCCGGGACAACAGCAGGGGCCCTCCAGGAAACCCGATCTCACATGAACATGGACGGAAGCTGTGCACGTGAATCCGATTTTGAGGTGTTAGGACCTTGGACTTTTGCTGAGGGGCAGCTGGCATTTTTTGGGAGAGGGTCAAACTAAATGAATTTACTCTTTTCCTAATTACACAAATGAGAGGGCTTATTTAAAATAAACAAACTGTAGAAAAGTGAATGTTAAGAAAGCAAACACTGATTCAAACCCATCCCTGGAGACAGCATGTCAGCCCCAGGAGACATCTCCCTGCACACAGAGACCCTGCTGTCCCTAGAGAAGGATGACAAGCCCAGGGGTGGAGACCCTGGGAGTCAAAGGGCCTGAGTCCGAGTCCTGACTCCACTACTCCCAGCTGTGAGTTTGGGTGGTTGTGATGGCTCAGCCTCCTCTACACCTCAGCTTCCCTGTCTGTAAGGTGGGGGTCGTGGTAGGAGTACTTCTCTCAAAGCATTCAGTAAATCAGAGAATCTATGAAGGGCTCACAGGTGAACCAAAAGAGGGCAAGCACTCTGCCTGAGGACACAGCAAGGGCCTGTGGAAGCGGGATTCACTGCAAAGCCCCGTGTGTACGGCTCCCACACCACGTACTTCCAACACCAAATCAACCGTCTCTGCTGTCCCCATGGGCCACCGTGTCTCCCAGCTCCCCAGGAGGCCTGCTGGTGGTCGAGAAGTGATGGATCCGTGTCTCGCTAGAGGACAGGCTTCTCCCTTGATGGTGGGGAGAGGTCCTGGGGCTGAAGGCCAGCTCTGCTGTGTGACCTTATCAAGTCGGATAACCTGGGAGCTGCACCTTCTGCAGTGGGGACAACCTCTGGAGTGGGGACGACAGGCCTGCTCTGTGGGATTCTTCTAAGGGTTAAGTGAGAGAATCCACCCTCAGAGCCAGGGAGGGATGTTTTAGTTTGCTCACAACTCAGCACTTCAGGGTCTGAGTTTACTGCTTCCAAACCATCCGGAGTCTAAAATGTCCACATTACATGGTCACATGTCAGCTCCCATCATAACCTTTGTGGATTTATGGGCATTGAAAATAAAGAATTCCATTCACAGGAAGAAATCCTGCCCCACTAGAGGAACAGGAGTGTGGGTTCCACTATTTAGAAGTCTCTGCATGTTTGAAAGATTGCCCAGGCAGTCTCCAGTGAAAACCTTGGATGATGACAAGGATTGAGGAGGCGATGGGAACACAGAGGGGAGGGTATGGTGGCGTGGGGGACAAGGGGCTCTGCCTCACACCAGGGAACAAGCCAGTGAAACTCTGTGCCTGAGTTTCCTCACCTATCCAGGCAATAACACACGGGTCTGTTTCTAGCAAGAGGAGAGGCTGGCCCGGTGACCGGCAGATGGTGAGCTTCCAACGGGACAGATCAGAATGGACAAGATAGACTTGATACGGCGAGTGGACAAAATCCACCGCCTGCCGCCAGGAGACTCCCCTGCAGGCTCCCAAACTGAGCAGAGCCCAGCCCCAGGGGTGTGTCTGCCACTAGCATGCGCACACCCTGGGGGAATTCCTCCCCCCCCCCCCCCCGCCCACCAATCCTTCTAGAAAACGACCCAGTTTTGTCTGCCTCTTTCTAACACAGGTGGTCAGGCGACAGTGACCCACAGGGATGGGATAGAAGATACATAGATAATCCTAGTTCAGCCTATGATCAGCTACATCCTGACTCCTGGCTTCACTACCAAAGCTGGGTAACTGTGGGCAAATTACCAGTCTGTGAAGAGCAATGTCCCTCAAAAGTGCCTATGAGGATCAGGTGAAATTATGCATTAGCATTATCTATTTAACTTGTATTTCTAAATCATACCTTCAATAATGTATGTGTATTTATAAATATGTTATACATTAACATCATTATAATATAAATGAAACTGTGCAACTGATCATTAATGAAGAACAAATTACCCTCAAAAGTGAAAGCAGCAAAAATCACCCACTTCAATCCTGACTGCAATCTGGGCAAAGTTCAGTGGAACCAGCCCGTGTCTGCTCCAGCAGGCATCGGCTGAGGCAGCTCTTCTGGGGCTGGGACTCACTGCCAAGATGGCACGCCCACGAGGCTGGTGGGCTGGCAGCGCTGGCTCCTCTCTGTGAGCCCTCTCCACGGGCAGCTTGGGCTGGCCTCTAAGAACAAGTGTCCCAAGAAGATGGGGTGGAAGCTGCCCATTCGGTAGCCTCCTCAGGAAAGGTGTTCGACAGTGTTCACCCACTTGTCTCAGAGCCCAGATTCAAGGGGATCTGCCCAGATCTCTTCTCTCAATGGGGCTGTTAAAGAACTTTGGGTGGCATTCTACAACTTCCACAGCACTTAAAACAGCTCAGTGAGTTAGAGGCGTTCTTCTCAGGAGGGAAGACAAAAGGTACCAGCAGAGGCTGTCACCTCACTCCCAGCTCCAGAACGGGGGAGGCGGCAGGTAGGCAGCGCCCCCTACGGCATGCTGTGGAAAGTGATCGTTCACGGGCACGCTGACCTCTTCTTCCTGCTTTCAAGTATGGAGTTTTGTGTAAGATTTATTTTGAAGACAGACCTCCCCACAGTAGCCCTACCCTGCAAAAAATCCACTTTGAAAATGACCGGAGAGTCCACAGTACCTGTTGTATGTGGAACACTGGACAGGTTAGATCCAGATACAGGGGGCGGGAGTGTAGCAATCCCCGCCCGGTTATTTCTGCTGAGTGCAGGGGGTGTGAGGACTGAAGATCTGGAAGCATCCTCTGCAAGCCAGGTGCTTCTCTGGAGCCTGTGGGGGAGGGCAGATGGCAATGTGTGGCCATGCTCCCGAGGAATAAAAAGAAGAGATTCAGGGAAGGACCCTGTTTTGCTCCTTTGGCCAAAATGCAGAAAGCTTCAGTATTTCATACTGGTATCTCATATCTGGCCCTGGTCCCTTAAAACCCAGAGCAGTTTTCTCAAGCTTGACCAGTAGGGGCGCTGGGATCTGTCACTGATGTCTGCGTGGGTGTGGGTGTGAACGCGGAGCTGGATTTGCCCTGTGTTTACTATCCCCTGCACCTGATTATGGTTTTCTAAAGGTTGCTCTCATCTGACATTTTATCTTCTCACCAATATCCCTCTTCACGAAATGTGCGCTGTTGCAGTTTCAGCTCCACAGGCTCTCTTTTCCCGGGTAGCTGACCCTCAGCCTTTCCTACTTGCAGCCTGTCATCATGTCTCTTTCCCCCTCTGTGGCACCTGGGAGCAGGTCTGTGTGTGTCACTGGAGGGGACCTGGGGTGGCCAAACGATGGCTGAAGGACACGAGGAGGGCAGACCTACAGAAGTTGTGGCGGGACCCCTCCCCTCAGAGTCTAGGGGGTTGGCTCCCCCACTTCCTGGCAGCTCAGGGGTTGGGGGCTGGGTTGGGGAGCGTGCGGTGTGAACAGTGCCGTCCTGGCTCCTTTGCTGGAGGTTAAGATACAGTCATCCCGTGGTATCTGTGCGACTGCTTCCAGGAGCTGCTGTAGATACCAAAATCCACTGACGCACAAGTCCCTTGTATAAAACTGTGTCATACAGTCGGCCTTCCATATCTATGGGTAATGCATCCTGTAGTCAAAATTCTCAGTTGGTTGAACCCAGGGATGGTGAGGAAATCAGCAGCTGTTGACGGCCAACCCATAATGCAGGAAGCCAGCAGGGTTCTGGGGGCAGGGGCTGGGGTCCAAGTGACCACCTCACCTGGGCCTGGAGCCTTGAATAAGCTGGTCACCCCTTCTGAGAGCCCCGTTTCATCTCTAAGTTGTCCATCTGCTGGTGCAGGTAAGGCACTCTCAAAAGGCAGAGCTCTTATCCGCTGGGATGTGCAGTCCTGGCCTCAGGGAGCCTCCAGTCCAGACGGCCCAGGTGTGAGATGGGGGCAGAAGTGGTCAGAGACCTGAAGTGACCATCTGTACCAGGCTCAGCACTGCCAGGACTGGCTGTGGGGCCAGGTGGGGGCCCACTGCCCCCTAAGTGGCCTTATATGGGTAGAGCGCTGTGCACGGCTTCACAGTTGAGACAGTGTGTGCTGGGACCTGCGCTCACAGAGAGCATGGCACACATGTTACTTGTCTGCATTGGGTGGCCAGACTCCAAGAACTAGGATGGACATGCTCACCTGCACGCACTGAGGAGCCACTAAGTGCTACCCTGAGCAGTCCAGAAGCTGACTTTAGACACAGGAGACACATGCTGTAACACTCCAAAATGATTTCAGTTCAGTTCAGTTCACTTCAGTTGCTCAGTCATGTCCGACTCCTTGCCACCCCATGAATTGCAGCACGCCAGGCCTCCCTGTCCATCACCAACTCCCAGAGTTCACTCAGACTCACGTCCATCCAGTCAGTGATGCCATCTAGCCATCTCATCCTCTGTCGTCCCCTTCTCCTCCTGGCCCTAATCCCTCCCAGCATTAGAATCTTTCCCAATGAGTCAGCTCTTCGCATGAGGTGGCCAAAGTACTGGAATTTCAGCTTCAGCATCATTCCTTCCAAAGAAATCCCAGGGCTGATCTCCTTTAGGATGGACTGGTTGGATCTCCTTGCAGTCCAAGGGACTCTCAAGAGTCTTCTCCAATACCACAGTTCAAAAGCATCAATTCTTTGGCGCTCAGCTTTCTTTATAGTCCAACCCTCACATCCATACATGACCACTGGAAAAATCATAGCCTTGACTCTGAACTGAACTGAAATCATTTTGGAGTGTTACAGCATGTGTCTCCTGTGTCTAAAGTCAGCTTCTGGACTGCTCAGGGTAGCACTTAGTGGCTCCTCAGTGCGTGCAGGTGAGCATGTCCATCCTAGTTCTTGGCAAAGTAATGTCTCTGCATTTGAATATGCTGTCTAGGTTGGTCATAACTTTCCTTCCAAGGAGTAAGCGTCTTTTAATTTCATGGCTGCAATCACCATCTGCAGTGATTTTGGAGCCCCCCAACATAAAGTCTGACACTGTTTCCACTGTTTCTCCATCTATTTCCCATGAAGTGATGGGACCAGATGCCACGATCTTCGTTTTCTGAATGTTGAGCTTTAAGCCAACTTTTTCACTCTCCTCTTTCACTTTCATCAAGAGGCTTTTGAGTTCCTCTTCACTTTCTGCCATAAGGGTGGTGTCATCTGTATATCTGAGGTTATTGATATTTCTCCCGGCAATCTTGATTCCAGCTTGTGCTTCTTCCAGCCCAGCGTTTCTCATGATGTACTGTGCATATAAGTTAAATAAGCAGGGTGACAATATACAGCCTTGACGAACTCCTTTTCCTATTTGGAACCAGTCTGTTGTTTCACGTCCAGTTCTAACTGTTGCTTCCTGACCTGCATATAGGTTTCTTAAGAGGCAGGTCAGGTGGTCTGGTATTCCCATCTCTTTTAGACTTTTCCACAGTTTATTGTGATCCACACAGTCAAAGGCTTTGGCATAGTCAATAAAGCAGAAACAGACGTTTTTCTGGAACTCTCTTGCTTTTTCGATGATCCAGCGGATGTTGGCAATTTGATCTCTGGTTCCTCTGCCTTTTCTAAAACCAGCTTGAACATCTGGAAGTTCATGGTTCATGTATTGCTGAAGCCTGGCTTGGAGAATTTTGAGCATTACTTTACTAGCGTGTGAGATGAGTGCAATTGAGCGGTAGTTTGAGCATTCTTATCTTTCTTTGGGATTGGAATGAAAACTGACCTTTTCCAGTCCTGTGGCCACTGCTGAGTTTTCCAAATTTGCTGGCATATTGAGTGCAGCACTTTCACAGCATCATCTTTCAGGATTTGAAATAGCTCAAGTGGAATTCCATCACCTCCACTAGCTTTGTTCTTAGTGATGCTTTCTAAGGCCCACTTGACTTCACATTCCAGGATGTCTGGCTCTAGGTGAGTGATCACACCATTGTGATTATCTGGGTAGTGAAGATCTTTTTTGCACAGTTCTTCTGTGTATTCTTGCCACCTCTTCTTAATATCTTCTGCTTCTGTTGGGTCCATACCATTTCTGTCCTTTATCAAGCCCATCTTTGCATGACATGTTCCCTTGGTATCTCTAATTTTCTTGAAGAGATCTTTAGTCTTTCCCATTCTGTTGTTTTCCTCTATTTCTTTGCATTGATCACTGAGGAAGGCTTTCTTATCTCTCCTTGCTATTCTTTGGAACTCTGCATTCAGATAAATAATGCTAAATAAAATCATCCATGCATAGTGACAAATTTTAGAGAACATACAGAAATCACGATGCAGAAAACACAAGAGTTAACACTGCAGCCTGGAGAAGCGCCCAGAAGACAGCTCATCCTGGAGGGCTCATATGGATTCCAAGGGGGATGAAGGAATAAGCTCTTCCTTAAATTCAACGTCTTGTCCATCCCTTCCTAACCCAACATTATAAAACATTCTCTTCTATTATCCCCAAATTCCTTTACATTTATTTTTAAGTTTAGATACTTAATTAGCCTGGAATTTATTTTTACACGTGGTATTATTTAGCATAACTGACATAATGCACATAAATTTGAGCAAACTCCAGGAGACAGTGAAGGGCAGGGAAGCCTGATGTACTGCAGTCCATGGGATCGCAGAGTTGGACACAACTTAGCGACTGAACAACAATGATTTAGAAATCCAAGCTGCTTTATTCACCCTTCAAAATAACAAATCTAGAGGAGATCCTGTCACTACGTCCATTCACAGTTGAGCATGTGGAAGCTCAGAGAGGAGGCGCCTGGCAGTGGCAAGACAGATGCTCTTGGCCAAATCTGTGTGGTTCTGAAGCATGTGTGTTAATGCTAGCTATGTCTTAATACTGTGCGGAGGAAAGACCAGAGGTAAATAAGAGGCAGTATCAAGGCTGCTTATGCGGTGGGGTGAGGGATGACACCCTTTGTATAATACTTCTGACAGCCCCAAACTTCCAGAATGGAAAAGCCTAAGTGATGGCGAGCAGTGAACCTCAAAGGAAACAGAATGTTAGAACTGGCCAGACCTTAGGAACAACACGCTTGACCCTCTCACTATAAAGCTGAGGACACAAATGCCCAGAGAGGCTCCACGATGTGGTCATATCATAGGAACAGACAGAGGAGATGGCACAGCCCCAGGACCCGGCCCCCGTGCAGAGTGGAGGCTGGGTTTCTGGAGAGGGTGCTGCTCCGGTGTGGTCGAGTCTCCTTGCATCGCAGGCAGAGCTGCACTGCTGCTCAGGAAACAGGATGGGACCCAAGAGTCACAGCAGAGCCACTTAAAAAGGTTCATGCAGTCTCAGCAACTTGTCAAGTGCTCATTTTCCATTATTCTCTTATTATGTGAATTATACGATTATGACACTGACAAATACTCAAGAACCCTGGGAACAAAAAACGATCCCTGATGCCCCTCCTGGCAGGGCTGAGAACTCTGGCTCCAGGGCTGCCCGAGGGGAGGCACGCACATGATACATCGGGGGGGGGCTACTGTTTCAGGCCGTCTCCCACCTGCTAACCTACTGTCCCAATATGAAAGCGATGAATGCATTCAGATTATCTGTGTATCAGCACACCTTGGTTCTTCTGGCTAAAAGTGACGGGGACTCCAGCAACCTGGCCCAGCCCACAGGGGTCATCCCTGAAACACAAAGCTCAGCAGTGTGAGGAGCTGGGTCCAGGCTCACTGGACACCCGGCCCCAGGAGTGAGGCACGGACACAGCCTGCCCCTCGGCTCTGACTGACGGGTCCCTTCATTTCTGCGCACGCATCAGCAGGCGGTTCTCGAGGCTAAAGGATGGCTGGCAGAGAGCACAGGCAGGGACAGGCTCACTTCCTAACCTCCCAGGGCGCTGCTCCAATGGTGGCAAACCAACAATAAAGACATCAACCAAAACCCAGCATGTCAAACGCAAGAGGTGTTCTGGGAAAGGGGGAAACCCAAGCGGGGAGTGAGGAGTTCAGATATCAGGCCGCTACTCTGGACTGGGCAGTCAGCTGGTCTGGAATGGCCAAACTGAACACAAGTGACCAAATGACACCAGCTGAGGGAAAGGGACGTATGGTTTGGGCAGAGAAAGGTGAGCCCAGAGCCCTGACAGTCTGGCCTGTGTTAAGATATTCTACTCCTTGATTTTGTTCACAAAAATGTGGAAAGAGGCGGCATTTAATGAGCAAATCTAAGGGTCGATTCTTTTCCCAAACTCTCCACCAATAAGAAAATGCTTTTCAAAGAGAGACTGAGTGCCTTGAGAACATTTTCTTCAAAGCGCAGGCAAGGCCTGCCCCCTTGAGGCGTAATGATGGGCTCAAATCATGCTCAGTAAGACCCTCTGGTGAAAAAATAAACACTTCCAATGAATATGCATTTGAAAAAAATAAAATCTCCACTTAAATGCTTATCTTGACTTTTCACCCAGGATCAACTGCAAAAGCGCTTCTGTTTAGAAAGCACAGTTCAGCCAAAGTCCAGCTTAGTTTTAGGAGAGAAATGGAGGGAAAGATGCAGAGAACACACAGCAGTGGGCAAATGAGTGTGAGAGCATCTGTTTGGCCTCGTCTGTGACACAGGCTGGGACCCCTCACTTTTCAAAGCCAGGATCTCCTAGAGGCAGAGCTTCCTGCTGTGCGGGGGCAACTGGCCGACAGCAGGGATGGGCCGGCGGGGGGTGGTGTGGGTCACCCAGAGGGAGAAGCCCAGCTGCAATGGTGAGGAGGGGACAGAGGTGAGACCACACGGCCAGGGGGCCCCGTCGGACTGGCCGCCATCTCCAGCACCAGGGCTGAGATAAGCAGACTGTGCCCCAGGGACTGGACTAAACCCCCTGGCTTCTGTGGGGTGACCGTACCTTTTTCCCTCCAACAGTGAGAGGCCAAGAAGCTAGGAACAAAAGGGTCACTGCTGGTTCCACCCTGCTGTGCCTCTGCAGCTGGTCCCTGTCAAGGCCTCTCCTGGCAGACTCTTCCATGTACCTCCTCTTAATCCCCCACGCCTCTCAAGTTCAGAATGCAGACCCTCTAGACTGCTGTCAGAATTTACTCCTGTTCTTTTATTGCCCACGCAGTCCCCTCAACCAAGAAACCAGCAGGGCTGTGACATTCCGCAGGCTGAAGGACCAGGATGCGCCGAAGCCTGAATATGAACTTCCTGTCTCCAAGAGACTCCAAGTCCCTCACAGGCTGACTTCCTGCCCCCAGGAGACACTGGGCAGCAATGTCTGACTTCCCAGAAAGGGAAGCTCAGACTTCCCAGAAAGGACCAAATTCAACAGCAGCTCAGGCAGCAATGGCTCCACCACGGCCTGCTATGCTGGGCTCGGAAGTTCGCTGGGGACCGGAGCGGCACGTCATCATGGCCCAGCAATTGTTGGTTGATGGTCAGGTAGTGGCTCTGCGGTGTGGCTGCCCACCAGATCACTGGCCCTCTGCTGCCTGGCCAGCACCACCCTCACTGTGTTGGCGCCCAGGCGGAAGCCCTGCAGGCAGGCAATGGCCTGCTGGGCCTCGGCCGGGTCCCGGTAGTGAAGGAAGGCCCTGTGCTGTGGCCCCTGCCAGGTGAGCCGCGAGGGCGCCACGCCCAGTGCGCTGAGGGCCCGCTTCAGTTCGCTCACCCTGGCATCCCGGGGGAGGTTCCCAATCTGAACAGAGCTGAGAGGCACAGAGCCCAATTCTGGTGGGGCCAGGTCCCGAGGGCTTCTGGTGGCACCCGGAGGGCTCCGGGGCCTGTCCCGGAGGGTGACGTCCTTCCCAGCCTGCTCCTCTTGGTGGCGCAGGCTTCTGAGGACGGGCATCTTCCCCAGCATCTCACAGCTGATCTGAAAAAGCAAAGCAGTTCCAGCTATTCTCAGGGCGTCAGTCCCAGGGAAGAAGCACCGGTCATGCAGGAGCCTCTGCCACACGTGCTCGCGGAAGACTCAGCACCCTTAGGCCAGCTGTCTCCCTCTGCCGCTCTGTGTCCGCCCAACAGGACACGGCACCGGGTAGCTGGATGGCTAAGGCAGACAAAGAGGTATCCTATGCAAAAGTGGAGCTAAGATCACTGGTGTGAGGGTTACAGGGTTGTAAATGGCAACTGCCCTGGCGACCTCCCAGGATAACAGGGCACTTTCTACCTCCGTATCTGTCCCCTCCCCTGACCTACACCTCGGGTGGGGTGAGGTCTTTAATGGGGCCGTGGGATCTCCTACCCCTCCTCCTAAGGGCCAAACCCATCTAGGCGTCACCGAAAAAGCACAATTAAGGCAAATGTAGAACAGAACACTACACTGAGAATACTTTCTAGCAATGGCTCATCAGGCTACAAAACAACGCATTCCACACACAATGTTATCTCAGCCAGTAGGACTTTCACACAAAGGACCCTTTTGGCTTTTTGGCTAAGTTGATCAAAGAGCACTTGTAGCAACGGAGGTGACAAAAGAGCCCCAATACTCGAGGCTGAGGCCCTGTGCTGTGTGCCAGGGGCACTGGGGGCTGAGCAGGGGCAGAACTGGTCTCACGTGTCCTAAGGAACCACACAGCAGAGAAGGAACTCTCTCCACCAGAAGCCCTCACCAGCACTGCCAGGGAGACAAGCTCAGGTCTTTTTGACAAATTATCCTTTAGAGGTGCATTCTGGCTTCTGTTTGGGGCATAAAGCACGTAAACAATCAGTCACCAAGGGAATTCCCTGGTGGTTCTGTGGTTAGGACTCCTCACTTTCATTGCTGAGGGTGCAGGTCAATTCCTGGTCAGGGAACTAAGATCCCGCAAAAAAAAAAAAAAAAAAAATTCGATCACCAAGAGGCAAGCAATGGTCCAAATGCAGGCTTCCAACAGACATGAGTACCTCAACACGGATCAGCACACAAAATGAACAGGTCTAATTTTTCTACAAAAATAAATAGTTCAAATAGTACCAGAGTTCTCAGTATATTCAGAATCACATGTGACTTAGGGCAATGGTTCTTATCCTTGGCAGGGTGTCAGAGACCCTGGAGAGAAGCTAAGGTTCCCTCCCACAAAGGAATTCCCTAAAACTGTGTACAATATCCCAACACCTGTGAATGAACCTCCAAACTGCAAGAGACACACAGGTCCCAGGTTGAGAATCAATGGATTAGGATAAGATTGAGAGGAAACAAGAACACCCAAGCATGTCAAATACCCTCTCAGAGACCTAGAGGCTTCTAGCCCCCACTGGCTCCCACTCCCAGTGCTATGCAGGTAGGTGACTCCACCGCAGCAGAGCCTCGCCCGGGAGTTAGAGCCTCCCCAGCCAGACACTGTTCTTGGCACTGGCACAGCTGAGTCAGGAGCCATGCGAGTCTTCAGAACAGAGCATACTCTTGCACAGAGAAAAACTTCCTCCTCCTCACATTTCCCATTGAAGTGAAGTGAAGTGAAAGTTGCTCAGTCTTGTCCGATTCTTTGCGATCCCATGGACTATACAGTCCATGGAATTCTCCAGGACAGAATACTGGAGTGGGTAGCCTTTCCTTTCTCCAGCAGATCTTCCCAACCCAGGGATCGAACCCAGGTCTCCCACAAAACAGGTGGATTCTTTACCAGCTGAGCCACAAGGGAAGCCCAAGAATCCTGGAGTGGGTAGGCTATCCGTTCTTCAGTGGATCTTCCTGACCCAGGAATCTAACTGGGGTCTCCTGAATTGCAGGCGAATTCTTTACCAACTGAGCTATGAGGGAAGCCCCACTACTGAGATGCAAAAAGAAAACAAAACCATGTCTTTGCCATGAAGACACCCACAAGATGGGGCCACGCTTCCTGATCAAAGGGCATTTTCCTCCACTAGGGGCTCTGGGTCCCAAAGAATCCCAAAGACATCCTGAGTCCGGCCAACCCGACTCCCTCCCACATCCCTGGTCTGCCTTCTTAAGGAGTTCAAATTCTTGTATTCTTTCGAAGTGTTTAGCAGCAAATTTAAACTGGTCATATTTAGAGTCGTAAGGATTTCTTAAGTTATTGGATCATTTAGAAAGGATGATCAAATTTAAAACAGTAATCACAGTCAAATGAAAAGTGTGTCTTATGTCCTTGTATGGAAGAATGAAACATTACCCCAGTCCCCACACCAGCAGTGGGAGCCACCAAGGCCATACCTCCTGGTAAACACCGTGCATCCACTGGGCCCGCTGTGAGGCTGTCTCGGCCTGATGACTGCCCCTTAAATACTGAAACTCCCATGATTTTTGCCCAGTGGATCCACAGGCCTGCCTCAGGTAGACATGCACGTTCTCAAGAAGCCTGGCCCCGTGGGGCAAGGCTCCACACTCACGCAGCAGATATCCATCCTAGAACGTGTGTGCTGCACACACGCATCCTTCTGTGCACATCCCCGGAACTCGCTGACCCGAGCCGGCACTCGGACAGACTGCCATCAGCGACAGGACAAGGAATGCCCTCCAGCACACCGTGAACCGACCGAGCCCACAGCATCGCCACGCTGAGGGGTCTTGGGAACAGAAGTGCAGAAATGCAAGCCTTTTATGTAGAACTGCTCATTTTGAGAGCACTGTGTTCTTTAGGACGGCAAAGCTCAGCGTCAGTGCCCTCTCCGCAGCCTCGCAGCCCCACGCCCCATGAGTTCTAAAGGAAAAGCCTCTCTGATGAGGGGGGCCTCTGCTACTTCACTTCCCCAGTCCCCTGGCCCCCGTTGTGCTCCTTGTGGAATGGCACATGCGGGCTGATGGAGGCCCGAGGTGATGGCCTCCGAGAGCCCAGTACACAGGCTGGATTCCCACACGGGGACCCCCAGGGGTGCTGTTTTTCCTGGCAGTTAGGAACGTTTGTTAGGTTTTTTGTCAATTTGCCATGTGAAATAAAAGATTTCGCTTGTTAATCAAACAGGAAAAAAATTACGCCTTCTGTAACTAATCATTCCATTAAAAAGCTGGTATAAAGCAAAATTGACTTTTTTGTATGCCCCAATCACTTCTTGCTGAAGCATGCAGATGGCAGTCATTTATGAATACATGTTCCCTTTAGAGATTAAGTTTAAAACCTGTCCCCTACAAATGCACACTAAGCCCAACACAATCAGAAATCTGACTCTCGAGGCATCTGCCACCAACCCAAGACGACACTGGCTCTAACCTCACCCCCGGCCCACACTGGGGTCACGTGAGTTTATGTGGGGAGTGTCACAGAAGGATCAGGATCTGCCCATATGTGCCCAGGAGCCAAGCTGAAACAGCACTACAAGCAGCACTGAGCCGCCCCCACCACCTCCCCGTCCCCAAGGTGCTCTGGCTGCACACACTGCAGGGCCAGGCAAGAATCTGGGGGCGGAGAGTCCCTGCCTTCACAGGACCCACACAGAGGGACGGCCAGCTGGTGGCAGAACTGAGAACTCAGGACCCACAGTGAGGGATTCTTGCCATGGCTGCAGTGACGATTAGCAACCCCCAGGAAGACGGTGAGGTCCCGGCAAGCAGGCATCGGCGTGGCTGAGGGGTCTCAGGAAGCTGTGGCTGGACTGTGCTTCTCTTTCATCTAAGAGGGATTATATTCATCTAACACAACTGATGACCTAACTTGTTCCTGTTTTCATCTTTTTCTTACTAAATTACAGGTATTCTCCAAGGCAACCATCTCCTCACCCTGGCGAGGCCCCCAGAACCCTCCCTCCCTGCACCACAGCTGGCCCTCAGCTATGAAGAGTGGCCCCTCTGGCGCATTCTCCCAGATCACATGCTCAGCCCTGAGCACAGCCCCCTCGCTCCCATGGCCGGTGTCTGGGCCACCACTCATCTATAGGGAGACTGTGGGCCTGGATTCCAAGGAACCCTAAGTTCTAACCACCCTGAGGGATGTTTCAACAGTCATGAAGGATGCTGCACCTTCTCCCTGCTCTCACCAGGGGTGATTCCAGCAGGAGCGCAGGTGTTCTGCAGGGAGACCCTCGGGGCGGGGTGAGAGCACAGGATGTCCCCTCTGGGCCATCTTTGGTGGTGGACACTGCTGATTCCCACGCCCAGAGGAAAGCAGCCTTCCAGCCTTGGATGACTCAAGTGTAAGGAATGTGAAATATGGACAAACATGCTAATTTGACCAAAAGTTTCAATTCAATCGGAGCACAACTTCTCCAGCTTTCTCAGTAACTCTGGCTGTTTTCCAGCAGACAGCATCATAACCTAGAGGTTGGCTTCTGGGGTCAAACTTCTATTGTAGACCAGTCTGTGATACATGCCACTGCCTACTCTGGAGAGAAAGTTACCATGGCATCAGCTTATGAAGCTGTGGGTACTGCCTCCTACCAATTCCATTCTGCATGGAGATGCAGAAGAGGCACTGAGAAAGTTGGCTTACAAAAGGAAAGCCCGTGTGTAGCTGGGGTGGCAGAAGACAGCTCTTAGAGATGAAACCAGCTGGCAAGTAGATTCACGGCATTAGCTCTCCTAGTAGAGCTGGTCACCTCCCGTCGCTACCGCTTGTGTCATGAATCCTGCCTGCTTGGAGGATCTGGTGGGCTTCTTAAGTATGTTCTCCAGCCCACGCCTGGAGACTGATTCAGAAGCTGTTGTTCAAAAGCTCGCGGGTGGCCACGCAGGCCTGGGGACAGCAGTCCTGACAGAGAACACAGGGAGAGGAGGTGTCTGTGAGTCACAGGCCGGCGCTAGCCTCGCTCCACCTCACATGACCCACCTTGGACCATGCGATTCCCGCTGGCTTGGGGCGCTCACACCCTGTGGTGATGACTCGAGTTGGAGTGAGGATATAGTCCACAGTGAGGTCGTGGTCCTCGAGGAGTGCTTCAGGTATGTCGACGACCTGGTCGAACAGAAGCGGGTGAGGGAGCTGCTGGGGATGCGGCCCCAGCCACATTCGCCGCGCCGCTCGATGGAAGGATGATGTCCCCCAAACCCGTCCTGCTCCAGGCCCAGCTGCCACGCCACCAAGCACATCCAGCCCGGCAAGCCACACCCGACACGGTGCAGAAAGAAGGCAGAGGCCCAGCTGCCCCGCCCCAGCCCTCGCGCTCCATGCCCAATGGCGGCTCTGCTTGGCCTGTTCCCAGGAAGCACCTGGCAGTCATGGACGATGGTGACCACTGGCGTCCCCTGGCTGACCGCTCCCATCGACACCATCATGGCGTATTCAAGGTCAGCATAGCCTTCTCCCTTCCCAATTCTCCAGCCTAAGAGGCAATGCAGAGAAGCAGCACGTGTGGGTTCTGGAGAATCAGGCAGGAGCGCACTTCTCATCGTGGACTTGGGGGAGTTCAAGGGAAAGTGCCGCGCAGGACGGGTACCTCGGATAACACAGTCAAGGAACTTGGCACCCTGTGCACCTTAACAAAGGAAGTAGAGCTAGCACTTACGTGAGCTTTATGTTAACAGATCCACATTTAAAAGGGATGGAAGAGTAGTTTTTAAAGCACTAAACACAAGTTCCTACTAAAGGCAAGTCGTTTTCATTGTGCAGGGAAAGCAGGAAGTCTGCATCAGGGGCCCGGACGTGAGTTGGCTCAGCCCTGCCTGAGGCGCTAAGCAGGGGCCTCCCTGGGGGCCTGGCGCTTAGCACTCTGCACGGCCACTGTGCGGGGCGCCGGCTCAGGCCCTAGTCAGGGAACTAAGAGCACAGCCCCACAACTTGGAAGGAGGCAGTTTAAGCAGGGCTATGTTGCAAATTCACAAATGCGGCACAAGAAAAGGATTTGTTATCTGAAGCTCAAGGACAAGCTAAGCAGGGGGAAAGGACGCAAGACAATGGATGTGAGCGTGCTGTGAGCTCCCAGCCAAGTCCAGTTACTCCTCTCAGTAGGACGCCCAGGCCAGCCAGGAGTTCTGACTTCTGTGTGACGTTAGCACTTCTCCAAGCACAGAAGCACCATCACTCAGGCATCCTTCTAAGAGTCAGACCTGACTGTGCCACTTTTACAATGAGAAGCCTTCAACCATGCATGCAAAGAAGAGAAAGACAATTCAACAGCAGGGCAGCAGAGGGTACAAACGGACCAGAGAGACAGGCAACAGTGTTCACAGGAGAAACATTCAAGCTCACCCAAATCAGATGTAAATCAAGAGGCAACTCAAATACCATTGCTTACTATCAGACACAAAAAGTGAGGTGTGCTAGTCCTAGTTATTAACAGGGGAAGAGAGAGGGAGGCAAGGCAGATGGCGTGTGAGGATGTGAGGTGGGCACCCCTGCTGCGGTGTAACCTGGCAACATCAGGACTTAAAAACCCATTGGCCCAGCAATTCCTCTCCTAGGAGTCATCCCACAGGTAGTCCTCAAAGGCCCCCTAGACCATAGGACATGACTACACTATACCCTCTGCGTGTCTGCACACAGAGGGTACCCTGAGGACATAGGTAAAGCGTCCGTAACGGGAACACATGGAAAACAAGGAACCCAGAATTGTAACATCCTGCTCCTAGGTGTCTCACACAGTAGCTCAGATCAGGAGCAGGGGAAAGAGTAAATTTAGGGCGATAATGTTAAAGGCTGACACTGAAAAACACAATGCTCAGGGTTGGGAACGAGAGACTTACAGCGCTTCTCACCAACGACTTACTGGGAATCGCCAGCGAGTTACTGGGAACCTACTGAAGGAAGAACGTGGCTTTGGCTGATAAACTTCCAAAGAGAGATTTGGGATGAGCATCTCCGGACAATTTCTTGGTAGGAAAAGAAGAAAGAGAACGCTTTCCTAGTGGCAGGGGCCCCAATCGTACACACAGGTTCAAGTCTGCAATGTGCTGACCCCACTCCAGAAGCAGCAGCTTGTTCCCAGACAGCATCAAGCCAAGCCTGGAGTGGGGCAGGGCAGAGGGGAAGAGGCCCCAGGGAAACAAGTCCGAGGGCGGCTCAGCCCAGCACCCAGATGACCCACGCTTTCCCAGCTCGCAGGCTTGCGGGGAGAAGCCTCAGGCCCCACAGGCAGGCTCAGGACACCCTGCACTGACCAGGAAGCTACTGCTACACAAGAAAAAAGAGGTTCAGAACCCAACGTTTCTCCATTTACTGGAGGCTCTCCAAAACCAACTATTTACTGACACACTGCAAATAAATCCAGCTCCAGTTCCAGTTAACTTAAGAACAGAGAGGAAATCTTTCACCACCTGAAAAGAGATGACCTCATGTCATTTCTCCTGTTAAGGAAAAGTGGAAATGCTGTAAAGGTGTTGAGTGGGGATAAGAGTGGGCGGGACTGAGTTAATTCTTCAACATGAGTGATAGATGCAGTGGTTTTGCGGCCAGGCATGCACCCAGAAAGCTGAAA
Organism: Bos grunniens; assembly: GCF_055505025.1. Lineage (NCBI taxonomy): Eukaryota > Metazoa > Chordata > Mammalia > Artiodactyla > Bovidae > Bos > Bos grunniens. Next base: position 12,497,604 of record NC_141182.1, read on the forward strand.
TTACTCACTGTCATCATCTGTAAGGCGGCCGGAGCGCTGGGGGAACAGCAGGCTGCACAGTCAGTGGTCACATCTCAGAGTTTCTGTTCTTAATCTTACCTTTTTCAGAAACAGCCACGGACCCCACCACAACTAAGTCCACAAGGACCTTGGAGTCCAAGCCCACGGGAGTGCTGTAGTTCCTCACGCCCTGTGAACAGACATGCGACCTGAGAGCTCCCGGCACAGCGAGACCGCCTGCCTCATAACCCACGGGGAGGTGCGCTCAGGCTCCGAACCTCCCGCGGGAAGCAGGTAAGCCGCCCCATAGCAAACGATGCAGCACTGCGGAAGCAGCAGCTCAGGAAGCCATGCATCAGAACCATTTTAAGGCAGTTCCCACAATTCTTCACCAGGGGGATCTGACAGCAAATGAATAGGACTTTCATTGCATAATATTCAGTAAATCATTCTCTCCCAGGAGGCAGGAGAGCACAGTGATTAGAACCCAGGGCCAGGAGTCACAGGAACTGGGTCCAGACCCCTCCTCTGCGGCCTCAGCAGAGGGAAGCTCTCTGAACATCAGTCTCTTCCTCTGTGACACAGGGACAGCAGCCCTGCCTCGTCCCGCACATTGGAATGAGATGACAGAGCACAGGCAAAGCATCCAGCATGTAAGACGCGGCCGTTAAGCGTATGGGACATGTTAGTTCACCATGAACACTGGAGGCCTCTCTGCATGAATAGCCAATTATTCAACCAAAGAGCACCCAAAGGACACCCACTTATCCTAACTAACACGGCCTGAGTGGAGGGAGGCTACTGCGGCCATGACTCTGATGACAGGCCCTGGGGAAATCTAGGGAACTAGAGTTGGACACTGCGTGGCCCAGTACCCTGCAGGAGTGGCCACCGGACAAGTGCTAAGTCCACGACAAGTGACTGGTCCAAGGAGCGGTACTATGATTACCTTGGGGCCTCCCAGCAGTCAAACCACAGTCATTGTCCCCAGGGGCCCCCATTGTGGGAAAGCCTGTCTTTTCTTAAGCTCATCACACCCATGCAGCCAGGCATTTCTCGCCCATGGCTGGCATCTTCAAGCCTGTTTCAGGGGGCTCAGCGCCTGGCAGCCTTGGGTAGCAGACACTGGCATCAGGTTTTCTGTGCTGTAACCCGTCTGTCAGGCCCCCCTTTCTCTCAGTGGTCAGCCTCACCTGCTCAGTCTGACCAGACAGAGCATGAGCAACCAGGAGTCTCCCTGACACTCCAAAGTCCTGTTCTATTTAACCAAGAGTCACCGGCGGGGAAGAGGGACTTAGGCAGTTAACAGACCCTTCTGTCTTCCCCCTGGAGTGGTTCCCAGAACACTCCTGAGTCAAAGAGTAAATGCAAAGACAATGATGGCAGACACAGGTGGCTGGGGCATGACAGTGGCAGGAGGCTGAGGCACAAACTCAGTGACTTGCCTGCCATGAAGTAAGGCGACATCACAGTCTCCTAAAGTGATATACATGGTGGCAGCATTTCACCACTAAGCTTTGGCCACCTAAATAATAATCGTACTAAACCTGCATCTGCATTAGACATGTCTTTATGACTCTCTATTTGCCATTTTCCTCTACCACAGAGAAAACAACACTCTGAGGTTCATGACCCTGGATCTCTGATTTCTAGCCAGTATCTCATGATATAAAAGAGCCCAAACACTGTTCAATTTGCACTCAAGCTCAGTCGTGAGAGCCGGCCTGGCTTCACTCTGGCCAGGCCATACTTTCAGGAGTGCCCATGAAAGACCGGCCAGTGCTGGCGCGTCACAGAGCCTCCTGGGAACGACCTGAGTGTTGGTCACTTTTCAAAGGGGAGGGGACGCTGTGAAGGGGGACACAGACCACTGCACCGGCACGACAGCCACATCTGACCTGGACTTCAGTATGAGGAAAAGGGCTGCTTTTACTGTCCACAACCCATGATTATAACTGACCAGATTCCCTGCCAGCCCTCGGAAGTGTGGGCCCGGGTCTGTGGCCACATCCACCAACTGCAGGGGAGCATGTGGTGGGCACTTTGAACACTGACCAGAACCAGGGTCATCTCTTACATTCTCACATTTGTTTTCCCTTTATTTTTTTTCCCACACGTTTTGTTATCTTACTTAATTATATGTATTTTTGCATGTCACACCAAATTCTGTTTTTGCAATAAGACAGGTTATCAATAAATGACAATAAAGCATTCACTTGTTATACACTAGACTTAGGTGGAAAATCCCTTTTAGAAAGGTATTTCTTGATGCTCCATTTCTCATTTTCACCAGATTAGGAATCAGATTATGATCTGGGGTCAACTCTAGAACTCTGAAAAAAGTCACCAAATTCTATTTCTTTGTCTATAAAATACTAAACAAATTTCATTATAAGGCACTCTAATGTAATGTTTACAGTATACTGGTTTCATCGCATTATGAGGCAGTAAAAAAATACTGCTGAATTACTAAAGCCTTTATTACTTCAGCACTTGGTGAGACAATTTCCAATTGAACATATTTTGGAAATTCTACCCTGTTTCTGGTGGTATCAGAGAAAATGCTCTAGGACACTGAACAGCATCAAAAGCTAACTCTAGAGGGCGTCAGAGTACCAGAAAATTGGCTTTTCCTTTTCTCTTTCTTACCAGGAATTTACTATTTGTCACCTTGGTGCAAAAGAAAAACCAAGTGCCTGGCAGCTTTTCTGCTGGGTTCCTGTAACGACAAGATTGCTGAACACCCCACACCACTCTTTATTTGGTTTTACTAAACACAGACTTCAACCCTGTGGCGGAGTCACACTGTTCTAACTCACCAGAGGGCATGGCTGAGAGTGGTTCTTCCCTGCGGCTGGTGCTGCTTCCAAACTCACCTGAGAGGTGGCACATTTTCTCAAGATGTCTTTAGTTGCCCCAGGGGGTGGAGTAATCTTATTAAACAACCCCGTTCTCAGTCGTGGTGTTGGAACCAACAATGTTTTTTTGCTCTTTAAAAAAAAAAGACAGTGAATAAATTACAAAATTTAACATGGGAACTTTCTTACATATTGTTTTAACATTTAGAACAGAAGCAAGCTACCATTACCTGTATTTTGGGGTATGTGTCAAGAAGACGAGCTGGTTTGCAAACTCAACTAAATAACACTTGGGCACGACTTTACTTAAGAGCGGTTTACACTACCCTGACTCAGAATAAAGGGGCGAGGGTTTGTAAAATTTGCTGATTCTATTCTACTTGCCATTCAAAACTGTTCCCAGTGAAAATGATGACGCAAATCCAAAAGAAGTCTGTCCTGAAGAAAACTCCACCCATAATCTTGCTGTGCCTTATGCTCCTCGAATTAAGCCCTATCCAGGTACAATGATGTTTTATTTTGAAGCCACGTTAAGACATTACCCCATCAAGCACTTATATCTAATTTGCTGCTCAGTAAATCAGTCTGGGAGATCAGTACCCATTATAATCAATAATTTACACTGACTTGTGTCAACAGTCGTTTTCTTCTATTTAATTCTCAAATGTTTATTGCGAGACCCAGAGCAGAGGTTTTCAGAGTGGGGGCTTCTGGGCACCGTTTGACATGATCAGAAGCTCTGGGGTGGGTCCCAGCAGCCTGGTTTAATAAGCCTACCCAGGACTCCTGATGCACAGGGTAAGTTTGAGAACCACGGCCAAGGACACTGCTGCAGATTATACAAGGGTGGGCCATTAGGCAATTATAAAATTTATAAGCTCTTTTATGTAAAAAATAGCATATTTTACTTTTTGAGCAGGAGATGACAGCCTAAGACCAATAAAAGTCCTATAAAATTACAGTTTGGCTTTCTTAAATAAAGGTTTTTCAACCCCACGAAGCGTATTTCAACAGAAGTAACAACAGAGTTGGGTGACTTTGTCTGCAGTCTCCAGATTCTGGTGTACTGCCCAATACTCTGCTAACCCGTTGGTTGCAAACTAGAGGTCCCTGGGGAGCTCTGAGGCTCACCAAAGTCCAGGTCCACTCAAGCCTGACTCAGAACTGGACATCAGCAGCAGTCTTTCAAAGCTCCCCGGCAGGTGCTAACTTACAGACAGGACGCTCAGACCTGGAGGTCTCATAGTGCGTTTACTATGACCGAGTTCTAGTAATAGCACCAGATGAGGGTCTGGGGTCGAGCCTGGGAAGCTGTACCCCCAGGCATGCTCCGTGGTCGTGCACATCACCATCCTAGCCTGATTGAGTATGCGCCCCCCACCCAGGATGGAAGGTGCCCGCAGAGCAAGGCTTCTCAGGAGGTGTAGGGAAACTGAGCCGCCACCTGAGCCCAGCAGCATACGGCAGGATCCCACAGACCCCACACTGCCCCAACATCAGCCATTAAATGAAATGAAGGCTGTCACCTGAATGTTACTGCTTTTATAGTTTTGTTTATATTTAATTTACATGTGTATTTTGATTTTACAATCACACTGGAGCTATGAAATTAAAATTTATGCCAAGTTTTATATTTATGCCTATTAAATGAAATTATAAATTAAGGCAACCCTGGGGGTAATTTTTCTTCTTGAAAAGGGACCTATTATATATAAGAAACACTGTTCTAATTCATGTGTTTGGGGAACTCATTTATCAGATTTCTTACTTGTAAGTCATCAAGTTTCAAAGAATTATAGTATCACAAATGTAGTAGGAGAAATATACATATTGTTAATTGTTTTCTTCTGGAGAGGTACATCAATGCCTTTTCTCTTTGAATTCAGACACGTTCAGGACTTCTGACTGACAATGAAAGAGTTCTGAATGTCCTGGGAAAAACAACTCCACAGACACATTCTGCATGGAGGGAATCAGAACCCTCCCTCCAAATGCAGGATGGTGCCCACTCGCCAGCCACCTGCAGCGGGCAGGCTGGTCAGCAGCCAGGGCTCTGGCTCAGGGAATGGGATTACCTGCAGCGCTAGCAACCGGACGCCTTCCAGTGGTTTATCAGGGTCCACTTTAAGTTCCTGCGTTCTGGCAAAAACCTCGAGGTCTCTGATGTTTTGGCAAGCCAGATAAGAGCCCTGGTTAGGTAGAAAGACAGAGGTGCACTTACTTCAAGGACGAAGAAACGGGCGTTTTTCTGGGGAGCGTCAGGGTTGACTTTAATGGTTCTGGCCATTTTGAACGCCTGCAAACGTGGGAAATGCTCGGCGGCCCGAGAAGCACCCTGTTTTTAAATGCAAGTGCATGTTACCAAGAGGCCACTGCCCTGAGCCACCTACAGCCTGATGCTCCAGCACCTCCCCCATACAGGCATGAGGGCCAGTGCTGAGACCAGGTCTGGGGTCACCCGAGAAATGTCTAAGGGGGCAGCCAGGGTACAAAGGGCTTGGAAGCCAGCCCCACTGGCTGGGGCTCCCTCTCAGAGTACGTCAGCCCTTAGGAGCCCGGTGTGTGAAAAGGCACCACAGGATCGAAGGCTTCCAGCCGGGAGAAATATTCCACTCTGTACCAAATGGGTAGCAGTAGCCTCAGTACCACCTCAGGGCAAGATGCAACTCAACCACCAATCCTGCACAGAAAGGCAAGAGGCGCTTGAGAGTGAGTGTTAAGTATTAATAAGATGATGAAGGCCATCTCTAAGCATAGAGACATCCTGGCCAGCTGGTTCAGATTTCACACCACTCACTGTTCAGCGAGTTCAAATTCACCGTGAAGCGGGGTGGTAACTGTCTTACTACTGTTACTCCTTCAGGAATATCCCAATTTCCTTGTGAATGTTCCAGGAATGCCTCAGTACCTTGAAGTTGGGAATCCTGTGATGAACAGGCCGGGGAAAATCAGCTAAATTTTGTGATTCCATGTAGTCCCAAATTTGCTCACGAATGTCCTGTTTGGAAACACCTACAGCAATAAAAGGTGTGACTGATAAACACATGGACAGGAACCCCACAGCACAGCCATCCCAGGGCCCAGGGCCCGCCTGCTCCCACTGCACCCTCAGCTCTGCCACGCCAGACAGAATCTAGGGCTTCTGACCCCTACGTTGAAAAACCAAGGCCGGTGACATTTTACACCTCAACAGATTGTTATAGTCCAAACACAGTGTACATAACCAAGTGCTTAATGAAGCCTGTTCTATGAACCTGTAGCAGCAGCACAAACACCACTCAAGCCATCGACCCAAGCATTCCTAAGTCCCTTCTTGGAGACACGATCCTGCTCAGTCAAGGCTCTGTGATCTCACTCTGTCTGTCAGTCTTGAGACAACTATGATTACTTCCCTCCTTCTGCAAGGCCTGTTCACTTGCCTGAGTGACGTGTAAGCCAGCTGCTACTTTGGATTACCTACTGCAATCCACTTTATTGCGAGAATCTTTATTCTAGGTCTCACTTTGGAAATGAATTTTCAGGCAACAAATATTCCTTAATTATTTGATTAGGGAAAGCCTTTAGAAACCCTGCATTAACTACATGCTCCTCTTGAAATGGAGAACTACAAAAAGCAGTTTCCAGTCAAGCGGGAAAAAAACAAAAGTGGCACATTCACATAAACGCATTTATATGGAGTTTTGTTTTTCTTAGTCCAAAGGCCTATCCTTGCACCTGTGCAGAAGTTTGCGCCAAATCACTCTGCTGTGACATGGCACCTGTCAACGCCTGGGCGGGAGAGAGGGGCAGCTTCACCCTCTCAGGTCCTCAGTCTCCCCTGAGTGAGCAAAGGCTGCTCAAAAGTGACACAAGGTAGCCGTCCCACAGCAGACCTGGAGCCCCCAGCCCGGGTGGTGGGAGGTGGCTGGTGGCTGGCTTCTCACCATAAACATTTATGGATTATGTGACTTTGAATCTTCTGAATAAATTACATTTTAAATAACTTTTTTGTAAATGGAGTTTTAAAACACACAAAGGCATCTATATAATGAAGAGCCTCTCTCACTGTCTACTGAGTACCAGGTCCCTTCCCCTGAGATAGTCAGTTGCATCTGTTTGTCCTGATGAATTTTTCCCCAGGCATCTCAGGCTTCAGACAAGAGACACTCCACTCTTGTCCCTCATTCTCTTTTCCTAAGAGGGCGCCTGAGACAAACAGCTACATATACTGCATTGGGTTCTGTTGCTGTTTACTTATCCTGCAGATTGGCCCATACGGTATATAAAAAGCACCCTCATTCTTTTCTGCAGTTGCATAGTATTCCATGATGTGGGTAGGTCAAATTTTACTCAAGCAGTCCTTGACTGATGGGAAGGGGGGTGTCCAACCTTGCTACTGACATATGCCTTTACAGACCTCGCCAATTTATAATGCTTTATTAAACTTTTACATGTAGTTTTATCACGTTAAGGACCAGAGCCAAAGGTTTCCAGTGCTTGTGCCCTCAGGCTAGACACAGATCCCTCTGGAACAGCACCCATACCAGGCCCTTCACAGGTAGACCCCAGAGCATCCTGGAGCCCACTGCAAACACTCGGGTGCCTCTTGACCCTTCTGAACCAGAAATCAGGACTGCAGATTCACGTGTATTTAGGGAACAAGCATCTCCAAGGATGCGGGACTATAGTGCTGTCGGCCTGGTTAAGGCCATGTAGACAGTTTCCAGGACTTGGCTTGTTCTTTCCTGCTGGGAACTCTGCACTTTCTGGTCTCTGCCGGAAGTCTGTTCTACTCCCTGTCAGTCAAAGCCTCCCTCTTCAAGGCCCAGCTTTAGCACCACCTCCAGGAAGTCTCCCCTCCATGCTGCTCCAGTGCTCTGAGGATCCCTGACACAGAGTGTGGAATGAGCTGCAAAGCCCTGCTGACCGCTTCAGCCTCATCTCCTGCCACTCCCCACCTTGAATTTAAAAAGTGGCCCAGTGTCGGTCCCTGGCCTCACACATCTGTACCCCTGTCTTTTTCAGGTCTTTGTACCTCCTCTCCTCCCTTCTCTGGTTCACCCCTCCTCTCCCGTCAGGGCTAGCTGAGACAGACATTCCTCCTTTGGGACCTTTGATTCTTGAGGAACCCAAAACGCCCTCACTGTTTGTTGTTGTTGTTGTTGTTTTTCAAAACAGAAACCATTAAAACAAATTCCCTGGTGGCGCACTGGTAAAGAATCTGCCTGCCAATGCAGGAGACATGGGTTTGATTCCCAGTCCAGGAAGATCCCACATGCCGAGAGACAACTAAGCCCAGGAGCCACAACTATTGAGCCTGTGCTCTAGAGGCGGGAGCCACAGCTGCTGAAGCCTGAACGTTCTACAGCCTGTGTGCCACAACAAGGAAAGCAGCCTCAATAAGAAGCCTGTGTCCTGCATCTAGAGAGCAGCCCCTCCCTGTCACAACTAGAGAAAAGCCCCTGCAAACAATGAAGACCCACGACAGCCAAATAAATAAATAATTTTTTTTTAAAAAGCTATGAGATTACTTTCACTAACAACTCAGAGGTCCAACAATATCCCCAGCACTGTGCAGGACGCTGTGTGGGACCCAGGAGTTGTAGGAATTGCTGCCCTTGGTCCAGAGTCAATTAATCATCACATCTGAGTGACTCCCATTTAGAACGCAGTGGACTAATTGCAAGGGGAAGGAGAGAATGTAAGGGCAGGTCCCTGCCCTTGGAAAGTTACCAAAACATGGGAAATAATTAGGACAATAAAAGGTGACATATATTAATGTGAGAAATGCATGAACCCTGTTCTGTAACTGCCCGTCAGGTCAGCCTGGGTCTCCCTCCTCCTTCTACCTCTAGCCCCGAGCGCAGTCCTGGCACTTGGCAAGCGTCTCCGAAGGTCTTTGTTACCATTCCACCGAGCTACCAGCACCTGTTTCCCGTGCTGTTTCCATGCTGCCCGGGCAGTAACGGAAGAGGGGATTTATTCACATTTCTCGAACTCGGCTTTAATAGACCGTGGGGCAGCAAGAGCCTCAGTACCATCTTTGCCAGGCAATCCTGCAATCAATCACTGAAGCTCAGGGGCTCTGGGGCGAGCCTCCTCAGGGCCTGGAGCAGACGACACAGGAGACAGCGCTCATCGCGCGGAGGCGGGTGAGGAAACGGACACCACCACCTACCCAGAAGGCAGCCCCGCTTCTTCTACCTACTCCACCGACAGCGTCCCAACCCCGCTCAGAACCCTGGGAGACCCCGCCCGTCCATGTCCCCCTTCTGTCTCTGGCGGTTTCTCCTCCCAATCCCCGGGGACTCCTCCGCGACCCCTTGCCGTCCCTCACGCGGCCCTTCCGCGACCCCCGGTCCGTCTCTCAGGCGGCCCCTCCGCGTCCCCCGCCCGACACTCAGGTGGCCCCTCAGCCTTCCCTGGCCCGTCTCTCAGGTAGCCCTCAGCGTCCCCTGCCCGACTCTCATGTGGCCCCTCCGCGTCCCCCGCGCGTTTCTCAGGTGGTGCCCGGGGCCTCCCCTCACCCGCCCTCGGCTCCATGGCGACGCTGTCAGTGCGCGACGCCTCCCTCGGCGGAGTCCCGCGCGAAGTGACGTCACCGGTGCGCGCACTCCCCGCGCCTGCGCACTGGTCTGGACCGGGGGGGTGGGGGCACGGTGGCCTTGCGGCAGAGGCCTGGTGGGAACGCTCCGCTTCACGCATGCGCGTGCGATTCCGCGCCCCGGGAGGAGGGCGGTGCGTGTGGTCCCTGAAGGTTTCTTCTCAATCAGGCCAGCACTGAGCGCTAGGTCTGAGGGGCATTTGCCAGGGGTGAGTGGGCAGAAGAGGGAGCTACCGAGTGAACACCCGTAGCCTGCCCGAGCCCACTGCCAGTTCAAACACATCCACCTCCATTTCTAGTCCCCAGAGGGCCCCTACTCCGGGAAGCCGACCGGGATTGCTCCTCCATGACTCAATTCCTCTCCTGTGAGACTCTACAGATGTTAAATGGCACGGTCTGCTTTCTGCTCCCTCTCTTCTCTCTGCGTCATCTTCACACAAACACCTCCTAAAGTGCTAAAAAGTAAATAAGTAGAATAATAAAACAATTCTAATAACAACAGAAGCTGGCTCCCGAGAAGCTAGATTCCCTTCCCCCTGGGGAGTGAGTCACTCTGCTTCGTTCAGTCCTTTGTAGGCCCCTAGGATCTCCCTCTCTTGTGGTCACCGTGAGACCCAGTGCTCACTTTGAGGGAGGATGGTGATTCTAAGCCTGATGTATTTCCTGGAGCTCAGAATACCCAACCCACAGTCTGAAGACTCGGTGAAAAACAGCTTCCTCACCTCTTTCTCTGCCTGCCCTGTCCAACAATCAAAGCCCTGTCTGCACCTCCCAGGGAGCAGTCTGCTTTTTCTGGGCTCTGATAATGAATCCCTTTACCCCACAGGGTTAATTACAGGCTTGCAAGTTGGTGGTATAAAAAACTAAAATGTCATAGACATTGAGTCATGTGTTCAGAAGTCATGCCTTCATACACACATTCTTGACTGTGTATATATATAGTCATGAAATTATATAAATGTATGTTTCCCCATAGACTATTTACATAGAAGTTTGTATTTTAACTTTTTAAGTTGTCTCTAATTTCCAAGACGCTAACCCTAATCTCAAAGAGGCAGCAAAGTAATGAGTTAAGAGATCCCAATTCCCTCACTTGTAGCTGAAAATTTGGGGTTACTTAAAATCTCTAGACTTAAGTTTCCTCACCTTTAAAATGGTGATAGTAACAGTACCTACCCCAAAAGAGGATTCAATGAGATGTCACAGGTAGAACATCTTGGCACACAGTGGGCATGCATTATAGTTTCTCTGTATTTATTAGGGAGAAAAGTCTCAGAAAAGTCATACATTCATTCAATAAACACTTCCTGTCCACCTGCTCCAAGGTACCCTGCAAGGCACTAGGGCTGCAGAGAAACAAGACAGAGTTGCCACTGCCTGGAGAGGTAGGACTTGTGTAGCAGACATGAGGTTGCCAAACAAAAGTCAGCTCATCATCTGCCTGGGCCCAGGGAAGACTGAACTTCCCGTCCCTGGGGTGTGTTGGGGCCACGTGATCAGCTTGGTGAGTTGCAAATGGAAAAGACACGTCACTTGGACACTTAATTTCCAGGGCAGAATCTCCCTCTCTTGCCCCTGCCGAGGTGACAGGAGAGGCAGCCTTTGAAAACCCAGGCTCCTGAGTGACACCCAGCTGTTGGCTCAAGACTATGAAGTCAATGAGACTTGGGTTATCACTGCAGCATATACCAGCCTCAACTGACTGATACACTGTGTAAGCAAACCAACTATACAGCAACAAGGAAACGGCCAACTATAAAGGTCTGGCATCCATTTAGCTCTCTTTAAGAAGAAACCCTGGTGCTTGGAAAGATTGAAGGCAGGAGGAGAAGGAGATGATAGAGAACAAGATGGTTGGATGGCATCACCGACTCAATGGACATGACTTTGAGCAAACTGGGAGATATTGAAGGACAGGGAAGTCCGGCATGCTGCAGTCCGTGGGGTCGCAAAGAGTCAAACACAACTGAGTGACTGAACAACAACAACAAGAACATACGTATATCTTTAGTACTCTGTTTTGGAAACATCTACAGTACTCTATTAGATTTCTCCAATTTTGACTGTGCTAATTGGGGCAGTGCTTGAATTATAAAGATAGATAAGCTCCTTAGGGGCTTCCCTGGTGGCTCAGATGGTAAAGAATCTGCCTGCAATGCAGGAGATCCAGATTCGATCCCTGGACCAGGAAGATCCCTTGGAGAAGGTAATGGCAACCCACTCCAGTATTCTTGCCTGGAGAATTTAATGGATAGAGGAGCCTGGTGGGTTGCAGTCTATGGGGTTGAAAAGAGTTGGACATGACTATATTTTTGAGATCAAATCAGTGGATCCTAAAGGTAATCAACCCTGAATATTCATTGGAAGGACTGATGCTGAAGCTGAAGCTCCAATACTTTGGTCACCTGATGGAAAGATCCAACTCATTGGAAAAGATCCTGATGCTGGGAAAGACTGAAGGCGAAAGGAGAAGGGGGAGGCAGAGGATGAGACAGTTAGAAAGCCTCACTGACTCAATGGACATGAATCTGAGCAAACTCCAGGAGATAGTGGAGGACAGCGAAGCCTGGTATGCTACAGTCCATAGGCTGCCAAAGAGTCAGACACACTTACTGACTGAACAACAAGGCTCCTTAGACAATCAGCTTTAACAAACAAACAAACAGAACAACCACAGTTAATGTGATAAAATCCATGGTTGTTCAAGATTGTTTTTCAGAAACTTGGAGAACACAAGGAGGGGAGACACTGGGGGCCAGTTGGGCCCCCACAGTAGTTTACAATATGGAAGCCCTAATTTCCTTCCATGGAAAGATGTTTGCTCTGTGTCACATCCCTTTTTAATTTCCAAAATAACAAAGATGGTTTTCTCCCATTTGTTTTTAATTTTGAAAATTTTCAAAGTTAGAGAAAATTTGCAAAATCAATGAATACCCACATACCATAGGTTCAGCAATTGGCCTCATTCTAGATACATTTCTCTTTCTGTCTCCTCTCTATACACACCCTCCCTCTTAGTTGAATCTTTTAAAAGTTGCAGAGATGATTAATATCAGCTCTAAATATTTTGACATGCATCTTTTAAAAACAAGACATGCTCTTACTTGATCACATATAATTATCACACTCAAGAATTTTAACCTTGATACAAGACTACTACTGAATATGATGCCAGATTAAAATTTCTCCAGGTATTCTCAAACCTGTCCTGTAGTAGTGTTTTTTTAAATTTCCTCCATCTAGGATTAAGTACTGCATTCAGTTGTCAAGTTTCTTTCATCTTTTAGTGAAGAATAGCCTTTACCCCTGTTATTTTGTTGTTCATGGTGCTACCTTTTATGAACGGTGGTTTGAAAAGTTTCTAGCAGTGACCCACTTGTTGCCCTGGAAAACATTTCCAGGTGCTGGATTGCAGTGGATTTTTAAGAAAGAGCATTGACTGTGATGAACCCAAGGGTTCATCAGATCCCAGGTAGCTTTTGGAAGCCTGAGACTGCTGTCATTCCTGGACCCTTTCCCTAAAACCTCGTGAGCTCAAGAGGAAAATGTACTGAAAATAGTGAAAAGAGACACAAAACTCCTTTCGCTTGTCCAATCTTTGAGTTCTCGGTTGTGCCTCAAAAGCAGAAGCTGTTGCAGAGATGTTGAAGTCTCTTTTAACTTTGGTTATGGTTATGGGTTGTTCCTGCCAATGTCAGGCACACACGTGCAGCACAAACATTTTTGATGAATTCCCTGAAACTCACGCTACACACGGGGCAGAAAGACAGCTGCCACGGGGAGACACGGAGGAGAGCAATTTGTTAACAGCCCTGGAAAAAATATTGCCAGACTTGTGGACACCTAAGACGAGCAGGTTTTATTTGCTTAAAACCTCAGCAAGTCTCCCTAGAGAGGATTTCTTGCTCCCCAAGCAGTTTCAAAGACATTTCTGTTTTCCAACACATCATGTTCTTGACACATTGCAAAACTATGGAAAATGTTTTGTTTTTTCTTGATCCACACTCGGCACAGTTTATTTACCTTCTTTCTACTTTATTCCTGCCATGCAATGCTAAGGTGCCTCCATAAGGTGTCAGCACCTCCATTGTAACCAAAACGGTTGACTCCCACCCCCACCCCCCAACTATTTTAAGGGTAGTTCCCTAGTAGGCCTCAAGGTGGCGCCGACACCACGGGGCCGCCCCAGCTGCCTCCAGGTGCAGGAGCCCGAGGCGCCCAAACTAGGGCTCCATGCCGGGTGGCGGGGGATTGACTTCGGTATCTTCTGCTGTTATCGTCGCTTATTATTCTAGTGATGCACGGGGCCCTCTGGGGCCCGATTAGGCTTTCAGCTCACTGACAGCAAGGTCAAGAATGGTAAAAATCAGCAGCCTCCAATCCAAAATACTTTGGCAGGAAAAAGAAAAGATCGGAAACATGGTTTTTGCAAAGTCCAGGTGTGTGGAAGGTGTTGTTTTAATAACCTGAACAAACATCTCTCCCGGAGTCCTACTGAGCAGAGAAGAAACCTAATTCCAGGGGCAAAGGAAAATGTCTCTCTCACCTCTTCTGTCTTGATTATAAGGACTTTTTCCCTCCCGCCCCACATTTTTTTTTTTTTTTTTTTTTTTTTGCATTGGGGGGATAATTTAGGCAGTTCAGCCTAGTTCTTTTCAGATGTCATTGGTTTAAACCTGGACACCCTTGTAAACAGAAACTCAGACAGAAACTGCCATTTTGGAATTTATTTTCCGTGGTCCTTAGCTATTTTGGTTTTTGTCCTGTGATGTGATAAGGCTTTAAAAAATTTTTTAAACGCACCTCAAAAAGCAGAGTAAATAATATTCCTGCAGGAAGTCTACAGACTGAGGGGTGTTTCCTGATCAATAGTTTGCATTTCCAGTAAAATTGTGAGAACTTGGGCTGCCTGTCACATAGTCGAGGAGAAAGACACTTTTTGCTAAAGGTTTTTTTTTTTTTTTTTCTTTTTTAATGGATGTGAAAATACTAGAGGTATGAAAAAATAATAAAGTTGTAGTGGAAGCTGGAGAGGTGGGAGTTCAAACCATTCACCTGTGAGTGGAAGAGTGGGCAGCCTCATTTTACTTCGTTGCCCCCCTAAAAATCAAATTTGAGAAAGAACCCAGAGTGCCCATAAAAAATGGAGTGAATGTTTCAGAAGCAGAATATTCTAGGTAATAGGAATCTGTTTTGTAATAAATACTTTTCCTTTGATTTTTAATTTATCAGGACATAATACCATTCATTGGTAACGAACGTAAGTATTTTCTTTTGTTCCGTTTTTGAAAATGAATGAAGTGTCCCCAGCGCCTTCTATTCACCTCTCCAAAAGCTAAGGCTGACGGTAGATTCTCGAAAACCCTTTTCTTGGGGATCTTATAAACAACTGATGGGGACAGTGAGGAGGGGAAAAGGAATCCTGAAATACAAAAGTTTTATCCGAAGTCTTCTTCCACTACCCAACCGGATAGACAACTTCCAGAAGAATTCTGACCAGCGTTTAGCCCGTCACAGAGTGTCCTGCCCTTCGGGGAAGCGAGCGAAAGGGGACCTGATTATTCGAGGTGCTGAAGAAATAAATACTCAGTGCACAAATAAACAAACTTCCCGGGATTCCTCGAGAGAAGGAGAAAGCTCTGAAGGGCGAGGATCTCCGAGTCGCTCTAGGTTCGTATCCAGAATAATACCGTCTCCCGAGGTGTCTTGAACCATTTGCAGTCGCTTGCCCCATCCTCGCACGGAGCCGGGGTGCCCAGATCACCTTATCAAACCGCAGCCAAACAAAAAAGACTAACATACAGAAAATCAACTCGGAGACTCCCGAGGGGGCTTCGCCAGGAGCGGGAGGCGGGGGCTGCGCGCGGGGCTGAGGGTTTCTGCCGGCGGGGCCGCGGTCGGGAGCCCGCGCCACGGACGCGCGTCCCCGACGAAGCCCCCACCGACTGCGGCTCGGGTTTCTCCTCGCGGGCAGGGGAGCCCAGCTCTGCCGCAGGGCCGGGTGGCTGGTGCATTGTTCCCGGCTTCGGGGAGCGCGGGAGTCAGCCTGTCAAAGGGAATTTATCTCTGGGAAAAGGGAGCGACGCGGCGAGGCTGGGGTTGGTGGGCTACGAGCGTCTACGCCGGAGGGCAGAGGGGGAGATGAGCAGAATTATTTCCCTCTCTTCCCCAAACCCCACAACACAGCAACCGATGTCGGGGATGCTTTACCGAATCCACGGCGAGTTTAGAGGATTATATTCTGGAGGCATCGCTACGTTCCCCACTTCGCTTATCTGCCTATATCCCCTATAGACGCCTGGGCCTGCCTCCTCAGGTAGGGGTGAGGGGCACTCGGTTTCTATAATTCGCCTCTTAAACATTTATAGGTTATTCTTGACGGCCCTGAACCTGAAAACTCCCCGTTGATTATTAATTATTTGCTTAAATAATGACCACATCCAGAGGAGGCCTCTCCATTCCAATTCAACACATTTACTTGGAATCCATTACACCTGGGCCCCCACAATTAGGAAATCTAATTATTCGCCTCATCACTCATTAATAAGAAAAACAGTCCCAGGTTCTTTGCTACTTACAAGGTCTTTGGGGAAATATTGGACTACATTAATCAATTCGATTTTATATCTCAAACTCACTTTTATCTGCAAAGGAGCACCAATTTTTTTTTTTTTTGCTCTGGGCACGTGGGCCCATTAACCAAAATGTGATAATAAAATAAATTTTAATAAGATATAACTCTTTTTAAGGAAAAAAAAATCTTTTCAAGTTAAGACTGGGCTGCAGGAAAGTCTGGTTCTGCGCGGCTGGGTCTTAGAGCCGACGGATTCCGGCGCTCATCGTCCCGATTGGTCCCAAGTCCCCACAGCGGCCGTCTTATTGGTCCAAAGTTCCCGGAGGGGGCGTGGCCGGGGGAAAGTAAAACCTCGCTTTCTCCAAGAAGACTTTTGAAACTTTTCCCATTCCCTAAAAGGGACTTTGCCTCTTTTTCCGGGCTCGGCAGGGCAGCACTCTGGACCCCGGCTCGCCGACCCTCAGGGCTGCCGATTTGCTGAGGGGGGGGCTTGGATAGCCGCCTTCCTTTCCTGACGCGGACCGAGCGGCCTGCCTTGGTCCACCGCGCGCGCGGCGTCTCCGCTTGGTCCCCGGCCGCCCGCCGAGTCCCGGGAACAAGCGAGGAGTGAGCCGGGGCCGGCGCTGCGTTCGCCGGGGCGCGCCTTCCAAGATGCTGCTCCGCCCGGTCCGCTGAAAGCGAGCGCCCCTTCCCGACCCGAAGGCGGGCGCCCCGCGCCGGCGCCTCCTCCAGCTCACCCCTGAGGCTTCCAGGCGCCCGGGGCTCCCCCCACCGGCTCCCTTCTTTCCTCTCTCGCTCGCGCTCGCTCTCGTAGGGCCTTCCTCGCGGTCCGTGCGCGCAGGCGGTGGCTAGCCGTCTCGGACGCAGCATGCAGGCGCGCTACTCTGTGTCCGACCCCAACGCCCTGGGAGTGGTGCCCTACTTGAGCGAGCAGAATTACTACCGCGCGGCGGGCAGCTACGGAGGCATGACCAGCCCCATGGGCGTCTACTCGGGCCACCCGGAGCAGTACGGCGCGGGCATGGGCCGCTCCTACGCGCCGTATCACCACCACCAGCCCGCGGCGCCCAAGGACCTGGTGAAACCGCCCTACAGCTACATCGCGCTCATCACCATGGCCATCCAGAACGCGCCGGAGAAGAAGATCACCCTGAACGGCATCTACCAGTTCATCATGGACCGCTTCCCCTTCTACCGGGAGAACAAGCAGGGCTGGCAGAACAGCATCCGCCACAACCTCTCGCTCAACGAGTGCTTCGTCAAGGTGCCCCGCGACGACAAGAAACCTGGCAAGGGCAGCTACTGGACCCTGGACCCGGACTCCTACAACATGTTCGAGAACGGCAGCTTCCTGCGGCGCCGGCGGCGCTTCAAGAAGAAAGACGTGCCCAAGGAGAAGGAGGAGCGCGCCCACCTCAAGGAGCCGCCCCCGGCGGCGTCCAAGGGCGCTCCGGCCGGTCCCCCTCTAGCGGACACCCCCAAGGAGGCCGAGAAGAAGGTGGTGATCAAGAGCGAGGCGGCGTCGCCGGCGCTGCCGGTCATCACCAAGGTGGAGACACTGAGCCCCGAGAGCGCGCTGCAGGGTAGCCCGCGCAGCGCGGCCTCCACGCCCGCCGGCTCCCCTGACGGCTCGCTGCCGGAGCCCCACGCGGGCGCGCCCAACGGGCTGCCCGGCTTCAGTGTGGAGAATATCATGACGCTGCGAACGTCGCCGCCCGGTGGCGAGCTGAGCCCCGCGGCCGGGCGCGCGGGCCTGGTGGTGCCGCCGCTGGCGCTGCCCTACGCCGCCGCGCCGCCAGCCGCCTATGGCCAGCCGTGCGCGCAAGGCCTGGAGGCTGCGGGCGCCGGGGGCTACCAGTGCAGCATGCGCGCCATGAGCCTGTACACCGGGGCCGAGCGGCCGGCGCACATGTGCGTCCCGCCCGCTCTGGACGAGGCCCTCTCGGACCACCCGAGCGGCCCCACATCGCCCCTAAGCGCCCTCAACCTCGCCGCAGGCCAGGAGGGCGCGCTCGCCGCCTCCGCTGGCCACCACCACCAGCATCACGGCCACCACCACCCGCAGGCGCCGCCGCCCCCGCCGGCTCCCCAGCCGCAGCCGGCGCCGCAGCCCGGGGCTGCCGCGGCCCAGGCGGCCTCCTGGTATCTCAACCACAGCGGGGACCTGAACCACCTTTCCGGCCACACGTTCGCGGCCCAGCAGCAGACTTTCCCTAACGTCAGGGAGATGTTCAACTCCCACCGGCTGGGGATTGAGAACTCGACCCTCGGGGAACCCCAGGTGAGCAGCAACGCGAGCTGTCAGCTGCCCTACAGATCCACGCCATCCCTCTACCGCCACGCGGCTCCGTACTCCTATGACTGCACGAAATACTGACCTGTCCCGGCCCTCCTCTGCCCTGGCCCGCTCCGGCTTCGCCTCCCAGACGTGACCCTCTCAGACAATTCAGGCTGCAGAGACGCAAAAAGAACCAAAACTTGCCCACCGCTTTTTCCGCAGACCCGGGAGCAGAGAGAGCGCGCATGCCAGCCTCCGCCCTCTGCGAAGCTGCAGGTAACTTTAACTCGCCGCCCCGTTTCTGAGATCCCAAGAAGCCCCAGTACAGGGACGCGGCCCAACGAAATGAATAATGATTTAAAAATACCCCCCCCCCCCTTCCAAGATGGCTGTGCTCACTGCTCCATTCGGGGTTTCAAAAATTATAACTTATGGACCAAATCCCATAGCGACCCAGTAATGACTCTCTGTAGAGACCCCCATAGGTCTATGGGGGTCTCTATAGATTATGTATGTGCTGTGTGTAATTTTAAATTTCTCTAACCGTGCTGTACAAGTGTGTGGATTTGTAATCAGGCTATTTTTTGTTGTTTTTCAGAGCCATTAATATAATATTTAAAGTTGAGTTCACTGGATAATTTCTCATCTTGCCCGACCATTTCTAACTGCCAAAGTGAAAATTCAAGAAACCTATGTGGGGTTTCCTCCCTTCCCTGTACAATTATGAGACATAATTCTTTTCCCAGTTGTAGGTCTTTTACAAAACAAGAAAATAATTTATTTTGTTGTTGTTGGCGGATAAAGAAGTCAAGTATCTGATACTTTTTATTTACAAAGTGTGATGGTGATGTATCGTAGATTCCTCCCCCAGCATTCCTAAAAGAAAAAAAAAAAAAACACTAAAAATTTAACTTCACCTGTGTTTGTCTTATGTGGTCTTAATTGTTGTACTTGCCTTAAAATAAACCCATGTTGTTTTTCTGCCCAAAGTCCGGACAGTGTGTTTGTATTCTCAAATTTTAAAAAATGAGGTGTGGTCACCAATCCACCTGTTTTGATTATTTTTGTTACACAGGTGGGTAAATGTGTAGACATCTACAGATGAGCACAGAGGACTGCGGGAACTCCCCTATTGTCCTGCTAGTGTCAGAAAAGGCTTTTGATTAATTCAGAATCCCCCCCTGACCCAGGCAATTGAGAACCAGTCCTGGTTGGATGTGGCTGCCTGAAGGGCTGTGAGCCGTAATGACATTTGCTGTAATGCATTTTGTTAAATGCAGAAAAACATGCCAATAGTCAAAACAAACACTACCATTCCATCCCAATGTCCAACCAGCTCCAATTTAGGAGGTGAGGGAGGAGAAGATAAACATTTTCCATTAGCTACCAGCGAACCAGGGGGAATCCTGCTTTTCCTCAATTTCCTAAAATGCGGGCTTCCTTCCGCACTTTAATAGTTTTCCAGAAAAGGATCTGAACCAGGATTTTGAAAATCCAAAGGGGATTGATTCTGTACCATTTAATGAAGGTCCCTGGGAGTGGCCAGATCAGAGGTGAATTTGAGACCTCTCTACTTCTGGATTTGATTTCTTAATCTTTACCCTATTGCAGTGAAAAACTTTAAAGCCTCATAGCGCTTCAAAAATAATTTACAATGCTTTTAGATTTTTAAATTTGTCAGACTTTACAAGATTTTAAATGACAGATGACTTTTCAATTTTGATATCTCGTCCTTAAAATTTTAAATAGCAACACAGCCTCTGTGAGGTACAGCTGCGGGGGGAAACGGCTTTACTATCTGTTTCACTGGCTGAACCCCTCCTGGTCTCTCTGTGTGTGACTTTGGGGTCCAGAGCTCCAAACTGGAAATGTGTTTCCCACCCCAGCAGGTGAGCTGTAACCTTCCCTGGAGTGCAGCTCCCTGAACTTAACACTTCAGGAGATAATGATTTTCCTGGATACGGTGGCCTTGAATGTAACCTGGGTATTCTGTTGTTTTTAACATGCCATTTTGTCTCTGTATTATGCTGAAATAGCACTGGGGAAAGTTTGAGCATAATAATTTCCCCCATATGTGCAACACAGATTCTTTCAATCTATGGCCCCAGAGGTGGCAGCTGGTTAAGACATGAGGGCTGCATTTTACTCCTTTTTGTGACCGCAGGAGGGGTGAGCCAAGGTGCTTGGTGCTTAGTGAGTGGGAAGGACCAGAAACAGAGAGTGAGAGACCCTGGAGACCATTCTCTGAGCGGCAGAATCGGGCCGCAGATCGCTGCTTGCGGCTCAGGGCACTGGGGTTTCACTTTCCTCCCCTTTAGGAGAGGGTTCTAGCGGGTTCTTCTTCCCCAGATGTTTTAGAGAGTCCTCCCTGAAAGCCTGCTCTCACCTTAAGATCTGGAACTCAAAGGAGGTCTCAGAGACACAGGGAAAACAACGGAGAGAGAAGTGGAACCCACCGGTCAGACACCTGATCTGTCATGACACCCGCTGGGGTCTCCTACCTTTGCGAAAGTCTCTTAAAGAAGTCCCCGCTGTGCGTGGGCCGCTCACCTGACCGGGTAGCTCCAGAAGGCCATGGAGCCCAGGGCGAGGGCCCTTTCCAGTCCCCTAGGAACCTGGGCACCTGGGGAATGTGTTGGGAGCGTCACCCGGGGCCTCTGGAGGCCGTGGGGTGGAGGCGAGTCAGAGCCTGGGGCGCGCGGAGGCCGGCGCGTGCGGGGCCCGGCGCGGCTCTCGGAGCCAGGCCCAGCCCAGGCCTTCGGCCTTCGGCAGCCCGCGCGGCCGCCGGGCTCCGCGGCCTGGGGCGCCCGTCGCTCTGCGGAGTAGGAAGGGCAAGCCGACTAGGCTGAGCGCAGAGCCGAGGCACCGCCGGTGGCCTTGCTGGTCTTCGCGTCTGCCGCTGGAGAGCACAAACGGCGTGCGACGCGGGGCGGAGGACCCAGGGCGGGGGACGTCCTGGCCCCACGGATCCATCCACACGCAGCTCCTTCCCCCGCCGTTCTCCTCGGGAGTCCCGGGGCCTTGGAGGAACTGGGGAAAGGAGGCCGGGGCTGGAAGGGCCGGAATGCCCGTCTCAGGCTGCCAGGACTCCTTGCTTGGGCGGCTCTGCGGTTCACAGACGCAGTTTGCATGAAGCCGCGTGTGATAGCCATGGTTCTTCCTGACCCAGTAAGATACAGCCGGGCAGGTCTCAAAGATACTGCGAATAAAACAGAAGCGACCCGAGCACCATGACAGAGACCGTTTTCCATAGACATAACCCTGCGTCCCTCACTGGCCTTGGCTGGGTGGATTTTGTCTCTCCCCAGGGTCCGGTTTTGAGAGGTAAAGGCCGTCAGAGAGACCCAGTGGCCTTTGAGTACCCTGGTTCTCAGCCCTGGAGGGGCCGCAACTGGAGTAGCCTCTGCTTCTTGTGAGACTCAGAGAGCTTTCATCCAAAGCTGAGAGCTGGGCCTCTCTCCCACGGCCAGATTTGGGTCTACGGCCTGGCGGCCCTCACTGCCGTGGTCCAAGTGGCTTGTCCCGGAAGACGCCAAAATCGGTGTCCATATGCACTCTCAAATTGCTGGAGCAGTGGGCTAGGGGGTCATAGGAGCACATCTCGCCGTGTGAACAGGTACCTTTCCTTCCTGGCCTCAGTCTTCTCATCTGTAAAATGAGCAGGTGAGTGCAAGGGCAGTGCTGGCTGCCGGGTGTGCTTTTTCCTTCATCCTCGGCTCCTGCGATGGGCCCTCACTTAGCCTCGCTCCTGTGCTCTGCTCCTAAGAGGTAACGACCAGAAGTTAAAGGGAGAAGAAAATTCAGGGTCCCAGGAACGTCACCATTTGGCTCATAGATCTTTGGGGGTCCACCTCCTCCCCTTTACCCAAGACTGCCTGGAAGGTTGTCTCTGAGCCCGGGAGAGGTTGGTGAGCTTCACCCGAAGTACAGAGCAGAGTTCCCAGGTCCCTGGAGGCTGAGTGGTCACTGCCTCCAACCTCATCTCCATCCTCAGCCCCAGCCCTCACCCAAAAAACCGGACAAGGGTTTTGAGCCAGGTTGGCCAATGGGAATGTATGTGCCCAATAGCTCAGTCGTATCCAATTCTTTGTAACCCTATGGACTGTAGTCTGCCAGGCTCCTTTGTCCGTGGGATTTTCCAGGAAAGGATCCTAGAGTGGGTTGCCATTTCCTTTTCTAGAAAAGCTTCCCGACCCAGAGGTAGAACCTGCATCTCTTGCATTGGCAGGCAGATCCTTTGCAGATGAGCCACTGGGAAAAGATTCCCCTGAAGAATGAACAGAAGGCACTGGGGGCTCAGAGCCTGTTCAGGGTGTTTCAGGGGATGTGACAACCTGCATTGTCCGGACCCTGGGCTCCTGCGCTCAGAGTGTAGGGTCAGTGGAGAAGTAGAGCTCTGAGGTTCAGCGCCTGTAGGTGCGGCCAGGCCAGGGGTGCTGGGAGGCCAGACTCCAGGTGAGTGGAACACACTGGTCAGAGCCACCCAGTGTGCCTGCTGGTACCACATACTTGAAATGCTTTCCCAAACTTTGAGAAGCATTCCCTGCCGGCCTCTGTCTTACATGGCCTCAGCTCACCAAGGCATCTGAGATGTTGCCTTTTGACAGAGGCATGTGAGAAAGGGGGGAAAGTTTCAGGCAGCTCCCAAGGCTGGACCTCAGCTCATGCAAGGCTTTCTTTCTCCGCTGCGGCAGCGCTTCTGCTCTGCAGCAGAAGGACAGAGCTTGTGTGAAGTTTGGATCTCAAAGGTGTCTTACTGGTGTTACAGGTTTTGCTGTGTCAGGTCTGTGGGGCTTTATCCTGGGGCTTTGAGTGTGTGGAGGCTGAAACGCAGGAAGGGGGTGTGTGGACAGCTTGACAAGCTTGCTAGCATCCATGGTCCCTTTGAGGGGGATGGAGTTGGGGAGCACTTTGTGCTCTGTCCACATGCCCACCCAGGCTGGGAGGTCACCGAGGCCAGAGAGACACGCTGATCTCAGGGAGGCTCAGTGGCCCTTGACCTTGGGTCCTACCTTTCCAGCAAACCCTCTGGACACTCTCTGTGCCCTCATGTTATTTTTCCAGATGGTCTCCCCAGAGGAAATTTTTTCTCTAACCGGAACCCAACTCAACCAGAGCACCAACTCAAGCCCTACGCGCACAGGCCAGCTGAGGGTTCATGCACCTGGGGCATGTTACCTCAAGCTCTCTGAGCCCCTTTCTCAGCTGAAAAAGTGACAGGACCAAGGAACCCAATACCCGTGTGCAAAGTGCTTCCAAACGTCCAGTCCATCGTAAGGACTGTTGCTATTAGGATGTACCTGGACAACCGAAGAGAAAGGATCCTTGGATCTCAATTAGCTGCATACATCGAGCTACATGCTGATGTGCTTGGGCAAGGCAGTGCCTGGGCCCCAACTGCCCCTGCTCTTCGGGTCAGCATCAGCTTTCCAGCCAGCCCTTACCTTCGTGGCTCACTTCCCCTGAGAGAAGCAGACGACACTGCTCCCCATCCTTTCAAAATGGGAGAGGAGAGCAAGGGAGGAAAGAGTCTCCCCGGTTTTGGCAGGGTGTAAGTGAGGACTCTGGGTCTCCTACTCAGGATGCCCGAAATCTCCCAGCTCTTGGGGGAGGGGCAGCACAGACCTCTCCTCTCCAGAGGGTTCCCCTTCCCCCCACCTTGATTACTCCAGACACACCTCTTAGCTTCTGTGCTCAACTGAGGGTGTCAGACCGCAGTGAACCCACCTTTGGAGGAAACCATGTGGATTCCAACCTGTGCTATTCACTACCTTCATTGTTTTCTGGTGCTCTCTGCCTGGCCTCAGTCTCCTCATCTGTAAAATGGGCAAATCCATCCTCCCATCTTCCGTAGATGGTGCCAGGGTTCTCAACAGAATTTCCACAGGGTCCTTGGCATCCACACACAGTAGCTATTATAATGTGACTGTTTTCCTGTCTTTGGAACACTTCCTTTTGAAGACCTGAGGCAAGTCAAATTCCTGGCCTCAGTTTCCTGGTCTGCAGAATGGGAATGATTTCTTTAAAAGTTCTGTTTCTTAGGATTACTGTGAGAATGGAGTGACTTAATTCAAGGAAAGCACTTAGAAGAGTGCCAGTGCATAGTAATTCAAGACAGAATTAGCTATTAATGTTATCCTTATTCTCATCATTCTCAACATTTTAGGTTGTCAGTAAAGCGATCTTGCATCTTTTTAGCGCTACTCTTCTCAGACTTAAGGAAGAATCGTTCATTCACTCCACCTCTACACACACACACACACACACACACTGTTAACTGTCTTCACACTTAGAAAAGCGAGGCGGATAATCGGGAACACGACGCAGATTATGGTTCACTTGAATGTCAGCCTTCTTTATTTACCGGTGAAACAGAAGAAGGGCGTATGGGGGTGGGGCGCAAGAGCAGCCGCTCTCCCCCCACCCAGCCTTTGTCTGTGAGGCCTCTGTGGTCCCGGCTGGTTGCCTGACCAGCCCCAGGAGCAGGCTTCCTGCCAGGGCGCTGGGAATGGTTCGTCCCACGCTGAACCCAATTTGTTCTTGGGCCCCCGAGTTGGAACTGCCGCGGTCCTTCCGGAAGCATGATTTCTGGGAGACCCGCGCCCACTGACTTCACAGATGAATGCTTTTCCGGGATCTGAAGACTTCTGAACCTGCAGGGAACGGTCAGTGTCTCCATCTGGCTCTCTGAGTCACCCTGTCTCCCCGCCGTCTCCCAGGCTCGGCCGGTCTCCCAGTGAGAGTCTCCCGACAGAGCTTCCGCACGAGGGCGCATCCACACTCGGCTCTCGGCGCCTGTGTCCTGCGCTCCCCGGAAATAAACCTCCGCTCGGGGCTCCTGCCGGCAGCGTCCTCGGCTTCGGTTACACACTTCACCTGGGAACCCAGGATCCGACCCCTCGCCGGAGCCGGGTTGGGCGCCATGCAGGAGTTCTGTGGCCAGAACCTCCCAGAGAGGTTGCTAACTGCTGCCAGCACGTGGAGCGGGACGCGCCTCTCCAGACGGCCG
This sequence comes from Bos grunniens, assembly GCF_055505025.1. NCBI lineage: Eukaryota > Metazoa > Chordata > Mammalia > Artiodactyla > Bovidae > Bos > Bos grunniens. The sequence continues at coordinate 12,522,906 of NC_141182.1, forward strand.
CTAGAACTGGGGTTGTTTTTTCTTTACTATCAGTGCCCTGCCCACCAGCCGCGTGTGTCTCCGCCTGCGTCCCGCCCATGCCCAAATTGGGCGGTGTTTATCATTGTACGAATTCAAGCTCGGATTTGCCTCCTAGTTTAGAAGGAGCGCCGCGGTGGCGCGCCTCAGGCAGGGCTGTGCGTGCTGGACGCTGGGTGTCCGGAAAACTCCAGGGAGGGCTCGGGTCAGGAGGTGGGGGGCGAGGGACCGCGGAGCAACACCAGTGTGTCTCTCGCTCTGGGTCTGTTGGGGCCGGCACCGAGGTTGGATGCAAACTTGAGCTTGCAGGAGGCGCGCTGATCTGGAGGGTTGGGGTGACTCTGGAGCCCGTGGAGCCCGTGGGCTGCAGAAGCGCCGACACTGAGGTTCTTTTTCCATCCCAGGATCGAAGGGGGGGTGCTCCGATGAAAGCACCCCCTTTCTGGGGATCCAGAAAGAATACAGAGTCCCGCCCCCTCTTGGCTAGAGGGCCATCCTCGAGACCGAGGCGGGGACCAGCGGGACACTGGGCTTGAGTTAGACAAGCAGCGCTGGGGACAGGGGCCTGACCTGGCTCTCCCTCAAGCCCTGCCTGCACCCAAACCGGTTTTTCGACCCTGTCAGCGAGTTCCTTTTAGGTATTTCAACGGTCCCTGCTCCCCTGTGGTCTCTCCGGAACCCCCAAACACAGACTTTACCTTCTGGATCCTCCATTTTAAAGTTGGGATTGTCCCTGCTTTTCCACGTTCAGAGATGGCCCGCGCCCCAGCAGCTGGTCCCCAGCATGGTGCTGCCTGTGTGCCAGTGGGACAGCCCTTAAGGGGTTAAGCAGCAAACGTGCCTTAAGGCACCTTTAGTGTCCTTCCTCAAGCCACCCCCACGTACCATCTTCACCCCTCCCTCTTCTTCTTGGACATCCACAGGGTTTACTCAATGAGATGTTAATTTAGTTATCCTTAGCTTTTTCTTTCTTTTAAAATGTATCCAGCAAAGATCATAAACAGGAACTAGTCACGTTAAGTGCCAATCCACCCCCCTCCCCAAAGGCGGCAGAGTAGGGCAGACACCCCCTTCTATATCAGCATCATCAAGGTTTTTGATTCAAACCAGGACGTGGCTAAATGTAAAATGAGTCAGGGTGGGGAGTGCTTACACCCCAGGGTGAGTGGGTGGGGTAGGGTGGGGTGGGGGGGAAGCTAGCAGGCTTCCCAAATGCTTAATGTAATCATGGGCCAGCTGCGTGCACTTGTAAAGTTGTTATAACCCCCTCCTTGTTATAAACAGGAAAGCGCAGAATATAAAGCAAGAGACCCGCATTCACAAATACCAGCTCTCCCGCGCCAGCTGCCAAATTCCCCTTTTATGGTGTTCCTCCTTGCAATCTCAGCCCCATCAGAAAGACCGTAGCTTCTACCCCTCGATTCTCCAAAAGGGGTGATTTTGAAACTTGCCCCTAACCAAGCTGTGGACCCGCTACTGCACGCCTTTGCCAACTCTCAGTGCCCTGTGCCATCGGCAAGGGAAAAGCTGGGCTCCTGGGGTCCTCTTCTTGGATCCCCAGGGAGCCCTAGGGGGGCAGGCCTGCCCATTTTGGGGATGCGAGGCCCCTGGGGAGCACACCCCACCCCCAGTTCCTCCAGGGTATCCTGAGGATGTCTCCCAGGAGGGCTGCATCCTCTTCTAATCAGACGTTCATCTATCTCCTCTCCCCTGCTAAAATATCTAAGAGCTCTCCAAGACCTCAGAAGGCATTTATGAGACTGTGTCATCTCTCCATCTCCTACTAAGCCTGGGAGAAGAAGAGATCTTTTGTGGGAGGCCATGGGATTTCGGGGGCTCCCCTAGGCCATGGGTAAAACACCCCTGCGCCCCTCCCACCTCCACCTCGTCTTCCTGGCGGGGCAGACCCTGCTCCGGAGCCACCTCGATCCACATCCTGCCTGACTGACTGTGTGTGCTTACAGCGTCAAGGGGTGGACGTGATATTTCAAACATCAGATCAGTGCGTTTATATATTGGGTGCCCGGAAATTTTTCCAAATAAACACAGCTTGATTCAACTTGGGTGGGCGGACTTATCAACAGACTAATTCTATAAACAAATGAAGGAATAACCCTGAAACCGATTGGCTGGTATCAAAAAGACACGTGGAGGGGAAAGCTTGGAGTTTTTCAGCAATGAAATTTTAATTAATGTGGGTGGGCTGAGAACACAGCGACTGTTTATCATAGACAATTTATTTTCCAGCGCTAAGTCAACATATAATAGCAAACTTACAACAATTATTTAACATTTTTAAAGCCATGAAGAAGGGACAGAGCGCGGAGCGGCTGGGGAGAGCGGCAGAGCGGGAGGCAGACGCAGGGCAGGCTCCCCGGGAGGGCCCTTGCGGCGCGGGGCGCCGTCCCTAAGCCGCCCGGTCGCCGGCGTCGCCGGGAGCGCAGCGCGGGCTCCCGCTCGCCATGAGCCACCTCTTCAGCCCCCGGCTGCCTGCTCTGGCCACCTCGCCCATGCTGTATCTGTACGGCCCCGAGAGACACGGGCTGCCTCTGGCCTTCGCCCCTGCGGGCGCGCTGGCCGCCTCGGGCAGGGTGGAGCCCCCCCAGAAGCCTCCCTACAGCTACATCGCGCTCATCGCCATGGCGATCCAGGATGCGCCTGAGCAGAGGGTCACACTCAACGGCATCTACCAGTTCATCATGGACCGCTTCCCCTTCTATCACGACAACCGGCAGGGCTGGCAGAACAGCATCCGCCACAACCTCTCGCTCAACGACTGCTTCGTCAAGGTACCCCGCGAGAAAGGGCGGCCCGGCAAGGGCAGCTACTGGACACTGGACCCTCGATGCCTGGATATGTTCGAGAACGGCAACTACCGGCGCCGGAAGAGGAAGCCCAAGCCCGGCCCGGGGGGCCCGGAGGCCAAGCGGGTCCGCGCCGAGACGCAGGAGCGCGGCGCAGAGGCGCCGCCTGAGGTGCAGAGCGCCGGAGGGCGCCCCCGCCCCGCGACCCCCATCCAGGAAAGAGCGCCCGCGCGCCCCTCGCCCCTTCGGGAAGCCTCCTCTCCGCCGCCGGCGTCACTCCCCTGGCCCAGGCCCGGGTCCCCAGAGGGTGACGCGGGCGACACGCTCCAGGGCGCAGCGGCGGTGGCTGTCGGCCAGCCTGAGCGCACGGTGGACGGCCGGGGGACTCCTCCGCGCCCCGCCTCCCGCAGCTCTCCGAAGAGCTCGGACAAGTCCAAGAGCTTCAGCATAGACAGCATCCTGGCCCGACGGCAGGGGCAGAAGCCGGCTGGAGGGGGCGAGCTCCTGGGGGTCGCCAAGCAGGGGCCCGGCGGCTGTCTGGGCGCCTCGCTTCTGGCCACCTCCTCCAGCCTCCGTCCGCCTTTCAACGCTTCCCTGATGCTCGACCCGCACGTCCAGGGTGGCTTCTACCAGCTCGGGATCCCCTTTCTCTCTTATTTCCCCCTGCAGCTCCCGGAAGCGGTGCTTCATTTCCAGTAAAGCAGACGGCGGCTCCTTTCCCTCGCCCAGGTCTGAGCTCCGTGTGAGCGAGCAGGGCTTCCACCACTGGGAAAGAAGTCGCATTTTTAAATAAATGATTTCCTCTGGCTGCCTATGGATCGTGGGAAGTATTAGCATCCTCAGCTGCACGAGTGAGCACACTCCCCTGCCTCCTGCAAGACGGACCTTCCCAGAACCGGAGCAGCTTCGGAGATTGAAAAGACCCTGCCCACGCTGCGACTTGGGCATCTCAGACCTCCTACCGCAGGCACAGGAAAATTCCTTGAACCTTAGGTCAGTCTGATGGCATGATCTTCCACTAGCACCCAGACAGGTCCTGCGCGTCCGGAGGGAGTGGGGGAGGGCCCAGACAACCGGAGGGCAGACAGATGGCCGCAGTGTGGTCCTTTCTGTCTAGGAGCCACGGTCTGACCATCGCCAGCTCGCCTGTTACTGTGGCCCGGGCCTTGGCTTTTGACCCCACGGAGTGATGGGTGTTCACAGCTGGGTTTGTCCCTAAGGTCCAGGTGTGGGGACACCAGGGCCAACCTGTTTTTTAGGTTCTTTAGCAGATCCTAGGGCTTGGTGAGGACTTAGGACCATGTTCAGGCGGAAGCCGAGAGACCACACTTTCATTGTAAATAGAGAAATCTTCTCTCTTTTCCTTTTAGATAGTAAAAGGAACACGCTATATTCTTTGGCCAAAAGCTTGATTCTTTTTACTATAAGGGTTGCCCTGTGAACGTCTGTATTAACAACCGCTGTTAAAAAAGTGCACTCTGTGTAACTTAGCATTTTGTTGCATTACAATAGATAGCTCAATAGGTCCTTAGTCAATACACATGCTCTCCAACGCCTGCTACCAACCACAGACATCCTCCTTTCTGTTAGCTTTATTGTTTAAGGGGTCAAAACATTTCTAGGGACACCGGAAGTGCACGAGGGTTAGGGAATCTTGATTGTTGCCACGTTTTCCAGAACTGTGTAGTGAAGGACTATTTTTAATCTGAAGAGTTGGGTGAAACAAGCACACGGAAAGCAAGTGGAGGTAGGGATGGGTGAGCGCTCAGAAGAGCAAGGGGGTCCCCTGGGGTCTGCGGGGGTGGGGGCAGGGGTGGGAGCAGCTCTCCGGGTCCCCAGGAACAGCAGGCTTGGTGGGAGGCCCTCTGGCCAACTGCAGCCGCCTCCTCCCTCCAAGCGCCAGCCAGGCAGGCCCAGAGCCTGCAGTTAAACAAACACCTATGGAGGTGGCTGCCAGGCTGGGGCGAGGAGTGGGCGGGAGGGCAGGGGTCGGAGACAAAGATGTGGTTATGAAAACTGAGGTTTTCACAGCCCACTTCAGCTGGGAACTTTGGGGGAATGCATCTAAGCTCTCACGGTATCTCTTTGAGTTGTTGTGGCGGTTCTGAGACTCGATTTCCTGAACCTCCGAGCTATTTTAATTTTATCAAATGTGGGAAAAGCACAGTCAGTAGTTCCTGGAGGGAGGCGGAGATGGGTCTTTGAGATAATTTTTTAAAGCAGATTAAAGCAGTTTCCAGAACTTATATAAAAGTGAACACAAACTTCACATCCGAGAGCCTGTTGGTTCATATGCTGGAAAGGATATGTCAGACAAACAAAATAATTTAAGAGTTAGCAAGCGCAGAGCTGACTGAGAATTCATGCTGAAGGCCATTTGCTACTGACCCCCAGGAGCGTCCATGTCCGAGTTCTGCCCGGGCTGGTGGAAACACTGTGGTGGGCGAGCTTTGGGGTCCTTGATGTTAAGAACTCTGATGAACCATGCTGAGATCCAAGATCACTGTGATTAACTTACAATGTGCTGGAAGGGCCATTGTTGGCTATTTTGTTATCCTGAAGTCTCAACCTCTGTGAATAAAGTTGTTTTTTCATTAACCTCTCAGGGACTGGTTCAGTGGATTACTAGGGGGAATAAGCAGTGTAACAGGAAAGGGGAGACTGGGATCATGTCTGGGAACCCCAGCAGTGTTTCCCAGGTTATGGCTTCTGAGGGAGGAGGGCTCGTGCGTGGACTGGAGGGCAGGACGGAAAGCCCCAGGACTGGAGGGTGTTGCCTGAGGGTCCCCAATAAGATGAAGATTCTGCTGAGTGGGATATTCTTTTAATGTTTTCTCTTTATGTTTGATTTGCTATCTTTTGTTAATGTATGATGCCTCGTTTCTGGAGAAGCAAATATTCTAATACCGTCATTTACAAAGGATGGCATCTTAGAGTTACAATTCCAAAAAGCATAGTACAGACATTTTTCTGGCGTAGAAGGAAAAAGGCAGGAGTATGTGTCACTCCGTCAGTATTTATACATACATAAGGAGGAATTCTCTTACCTCAGCCCCTCATTCATCTGGTTGAGGAAAGCATACAGAAATGGACAGTGGGGTCATCTTCTGTGGATTCTACACAATTCCGTGTGCGCTACTCCCTGCTAAGGAGAAAGAGGCGCTTTGGGACTTAGGGATCCAAATAGCTGTTCTAATGTCCCAGTTTTAGTCCTGTGCTCCTGATTGTGGATCAGTGAGACCAAGAACAGGTTTCCAGTCTTAATAAAAGCAGAATCAGTGAGATTTTGAGTAAACCGGAAGCAACCATATTGTCCTGTTCTTGGGCAATGCAAAGTCTGCCTCTATGTTCTCGTCTACACAAAAGGAACAGATTCTGTTTCCTGTAGGTGACCTTTCTCTTGTGTACACACACACACACACACACACACACACACACGCACGAGTACACTGAACATAATGGGGGATATGGCAGGTGTATGTACAATGATAAGTAAGTGTATATGTATGTATGTACACATGTACATATCTGTATATGTGTATATATACGTGTGTATATATACTTTCTACACACACAAATGGTCAGAAATTCATCTTTTTTGCGTAGTTGAGACAGATAGACTCGGATCAAATGCTGATTTCTTTTAGAATAACCCAAGTACTGGCACTTTTGGAAAGATTTTGTTTTGCTGTAGAATTTGAACAAGGAATTATTTAGTTTTTTGCACGATTATAGTGAAACTAACCGGAGAAGGCAATGGCATCCCACTCCAGTACTAGAGTCAGACACGACTGAGCGACTTCACTTTCACTTTTCACTTTCATGCATTGGAGAAGGAAATGGCAACCCACTCCAGTGTTCTTGCCTGGAGAATCCCAGGGACGAGGAAGCCTGGTGGGCTGCCGTCTCTGGGGTTGCACAGAGTCAGACACGACTGAAGCGACTTAGCAGCAGCAGCAGCAGTGAAACTAACAAAGACATTATAAGAGAGTCTTGGAAGACATACACATCTGAGACCTTTACTTCCTGGACTCTTGCAAGGGTGTGGGGATTCTGCAAGGGCCTTTGTGTTTTCCTTTCTTGGGTATTTCCTGGCTCCTGTGGAAGCTGATGGCCTCCTGGTTCTCACATGCCCCACGAGGTTTTCCAGAACCGGAGGAACAGGATATGTCTGCCATTTTCCAGTACAATCGCACCTCTCTGGAAAGGAGCCTACCTGCGGTCTCTAGCGTTTCACTAAGAGTGCTCATTGTCTATCCACGTGTGGGTTAATGAATCAGCCACACTGGATTTTATTGTTACAGCCGAAGGCCGGAGCCCGTGGCCAGGAACGCACACGCCTGTGTGAGCGTCATAACTCGGTGTGCTTCACAGCAGCTAGAATCTTATTTCCATGAAGCAGGGGTTGTTTCATACAGTCAAAAATATACATGATCATAATCCAGGTTCATTATTAAAATTGAAGAGCATGAGTTTGTTGGAAAAGTAAAACCTTTTTTTTTAATCCACATTTCAAGCAATTTGTATACCTGAATACCCAAGTGGCAAGTTCTCATCTACATTTGTCTTTTGTCTTTGCCCCAGACTCGGGGTTCTGCAGGGTCAGACAGATTCCCATAGATGGTACAGTGACCTAGAGAGGGTCACAGTGAGTGGTGGGGCCTGGGCCCAACTGGGCAAAGATTTGTCACAACTTCCCTTTTCTATCAGTGTGAAAATCAGGGTTCCAGGAGGAAACAGAACCTGACTTAGATGAGCCACTGGAAGGAGACTGGGGTGGAGGGACTCTTTTCAGGGGAGTGGGAGGAATGAGTGTAGATGCGGCCACAGCACTGACAGGAGCAGAGTAGGGACACCCAACTCCTCTTCTGTCTTCCACCCTCACCATGGTGCTTCTGATGGCTAAACCCACCAGAAGTCCAGCCTACAGGGAGCCCAGGTAACAGCAGTCCATAGGGGTTAGCCTGTAGGGGCAGAGAAGGGTACAGAACATGCCACAGTGGGGACAATTCCAACAGAGCATGGCCAGGACAGTGGGCAGGGGGGGTCTTTCCTCTGGAACCTGGACCACACTGTTGACGTCCAAGAGCCAAAATCAGAATGTCTTACTGAGTTGCTGGGGCCTGGGATGACTGCACATAGTTTGTATCCGTTTGTGTTTGTCAAGCATTTAAAACAAAGCTGTTCCTTCCTGGGTAGTAGGCAGAACATGACAGATGCTGTCTAACTCTTCCAGAACCTGTGGCCCACATGCTGGTGTGGGTGTCCTCCAGCCGGAGTCCAGAGGAGGGAGATGAAGGGAGTATCCCAGCCCAGCAGCAGCGAGGTTGGGCCTCTGGGAAGGGGGGTGGCCCCCTGCTGCTCACAAGCCCATGTCACCCTGGACAACACCTAGCTTACAGCTGGACTCAGGTCCCCATCCTGTGCAAAGTGAACATTGCGCATACCCTTCTCCCGGGGTCACACTTCTTTCCCAGGCAGTGGTCACCTTCTTCTGCTCCACACATTCCCAGGTCTCTCCAGACACACCTACTGCGAGGAAAACCCTCGCATTAATGTCTTAAGACTCGTTACCATTCAGTGATTCGAGGTTCAGGTGAAGGAGCATGTTAACCTCATCAAGACTGTGCCCACCAGACATAGGCTAATAATCCAGCTCCCCTAATAACCCAGTTGCTGTGTGACATCAGCAAAATGACTTAACCCTTCTGTGCCTCAGCTTTCTCATCTGTACAGATGGGAGCAACATTAGTAACCGCCTCGTCAAGCTGTTGTGAGGAGTAAGTTTTATGATGGGTCTAAGTTCCTAGTTCTCACCAGCAAAATGGACTAGTACTAAAGCCTTCAGCACCGGGCAGCTGTCAGAACTAAATTGGTGACCCCATGGACCGTAGCTGCCAGGCTCCCCTGACCATGGGATTCTCCAGGCAAGAATACTGGAGTGGGTTGCCATGCCCCCTCCAGGGGATCTTCCTGACCCAGGGTTTGAAACTTTGTCTTCTGCATTACAGGCGGATTCCTTGCTGTCTGAGCCATCAAGGAAGCCCAAAACAGTAAATATATATACATAAAATATATGGCGTGCAGGAAGCATTCGGTAAATGGGAGGTCTCATCTCTGTATACAGGCATAGCCTCTAATCTAAACACTTTTGTTTTACGAGCGCATTTGTGATGTCTCAGTTTTGTAACAAAATCATGAACCCACAGTCCTGCTCGCGTTCCTAATTCCTAGGTGGTGGGAGCCTCCTGGGCGGACTTCTTCAGCTCTTCCTCCAGGGCAGGCTGGCAGCCATTTCATCTCTTCCTTGCAGTCTTACAGCTCTTGAGATGATCCAACCATTTGAACACGAAACCAAAAGCAAAAAAAAAAAAAGCTGTCATACCCGGCAGGGGATCCTCGGAAACCACAGGAGAGCGATTTTCACAGAGGAGAGCCAGTCCTTTGGTGTTTCCTTGCTTTGCCCGGGAGCTTAGAAGGGGCTTCTCAGGGCTGGCCATCCAGCCATTGTGAACTCAAGGGCCCTGGGAATGAATGCAACTCTTTATTTTTGCCCCCCTCGCTCGGGCTCCGAGCACCAAGATCATGCTACTGTAAGGAGAGGCTCCACCCCTCTCCCAGGGACAAAGGGACCAGACTGGGGAGCCGCTTTTCCTAAATTCATGTTTCATGGCCCGCCTTATAAAGGGTAAGGAACATTTCTTTAAATGCTGTGTCTAAATATAGCAGGGGCTGGGTCAGCTAGAACATTTTTAGAAAGCACATTACAAATCAGGAATGTTTTGGAGAAATAAATAAACTTTCCCACATTTTTGGACTTTGTGTCTGCCCTGTGGGCTCCATCTTGAGAGCATGATGGGGGGGCGGGGCACGGAGACAGTGATGAATAATTCATGATGGGCTCTTGCTGGTGCCCGGAGCACCCTGCAATGACGACTCCTTCCCTTCCTTGGGCATGGGAGACACTGTTAGCCTAGGGATAGCCCAGTATCTGAGTAAGGGCCACTCAGTGACATAAGGAAGATGGGATTCAGGAGAAATACATCTATTTCCAGTGTGTTTCATTTCTTGTCTCTGCTGTTTGTTCCAGGGGTTCCTTGGCTTTCCATGTGGGGTGAGAGCAAATCCAGGGGCCGAGTGCTCACCCTTCTGATACAGGATGACCTCCCAGTGTTTGTGTCCTGCTCCCAAGGGCTCCCACTCCGCTGGTCTGTGGGGGGACCAGATGGCATGTTTCTGAAGGCTCCGCAGGAGGGTCTGCTCTGCAGCCAGGACCGTGAGCCACGTATCGCGGTTCCAAGGCCCTCAGGCGCATCTCCAGGGAGGAAGGAATCGTGCAAAGGGGTTGTTCGCCTCTTATTCTTTCTTCTTATTTATCCACATTTGTACTCAATTTCCACTTGATCAAAATAGTCTCCCCACATGATGGAGGACGAATCAAGGCCACCGGATCCTAAAGTGCCTGTTCTCTTTCACACCGTCTTTGCTGCCTGAGCTAGTGCCTCACCAGTATCGACCCACACTCAGCTCGGGGTAAAGGATGCACATATGTGTAGGGATTCCCAGAAAGAAGTAAAAACGTTTCTATTTTCCCACAATCAGGAACATGTTCCAAGTGCCTTTGTCATCAGAATAGTTTGATATTCTTCATCCACCAAATAGTTATTAAGTGCCAGGCCTGTGGCACACCTTAGTCATACATAAACAGCCCAGGCCCGGGTCCTATCCTTGAGGGGCTTATATTCAGCGAAGTATATTGACAGGCACCAGTGAGGGCCCTGTTGATATTTATGGTTACTCAAAATCTTTTAAACACTTTCCAATTCCTGTTAGATTCCCATTCTTTCTATCTCATCTTTCAAATACTAAAAGAAAAGAAGGTGGCTCTTGCTCACCTGTGTGCTAGGCCAGGGCCCACCACCAGATGTACAGGTGTGGCCTTGGGAGCCAGGTGGGCCAGGAGGTGGGGTCGTGTACCTGCTTGGATGCTGTGGATCATGGGAGTGGTCCTGAGACCTGGAGCTGTGAAAACCACCCAGGATTTGAAGTTCTCAGGTCCTGCTGGAGGCGGCAGCTTCTGCGGTGGCCAGCTCTGTGGTCCTGGCAGCTTGGGACCAGGCTACCAAAAGCTGTAGCCTTTGTAAAGATCCTGTGAGCGGCTTGCAAATTCTTCCTGTATAATTGAAGGAGTGTTTGCAGTAAAAACTTAAGCCAACAAAAGAGTGATAAGATCTCTGAGGGCTAGTCATCACTGCAGTGTTTGCGGAGTACTCAGGCTCTGCTGGGGTGTAAGGACTCAATGTATATGATCACTCATTTACTTTTCCTGGGTCTGTGAGCTAGGGACGGTAGTTTCCCCACTTTTACAGGCGGGGTAGCAGGTTCAGAGAGCTTAGTCACTTCCCAGGGTCCCATGACCCATGCGTGGCAGAGCTGGGTTTGGACCCAGGCTTTCCGGCTCTGCGGCACCCTCCATCGTCAGACTCCGTCCTGAGGTCTTGTGTGCACAATCTCTTTCATCTTGAGGTAAACTTGGGAGCTGGGGAACACTGTGTCCATTTTATTACTGATATTTTACCAGTACTCAATCCGTCCCCCCCCCCGCCCCCCGCCGGCCAGGTTTGCAAAGCAGATCCTTGACAAAGCACCACACCCAGGCAAGCATTCCTGTCTTTAAAGCTCGTAGCCACTCTTCTGTATCACCCGACCAAGCCTGAAAGCAGGGAGCCTACAGGGTGAATACCTCCTCACCTCCTGAAGTGGAAGAGACAGGCAGGGAACACACCTCCTAGCAGACAGCATCCTCCATGAGGCCTTCAGTGGGGTCTGCATGTCAGAACCTTCCAGTGAGCTTGACAAATTGAGCTGCCCAGACCCCTCTACAGGAGACGCTGGAGATTCTAATGCAGAATCTTCACCTGGTCCCACACTGGTCGAGCAGGCTGGTTCTCACCAGGGCAGTCTTACCCCTGGGGCAGTTGGCAGTGTCTGGAGGCGTTTTAGATTCTTGTAACCAGGGGAGGTGTGCTAGCGGCAGCTAGGGGGTTGAGGCCAGACATGCTGTGAACATCCTATAGAGCACAGGACAGCCCCTCACAATGGAGAATTATCTGACTCTACAGCCCTGAGATTTGAGAAACCCTGGTTAGTTCCTCTGTGTGATCTCCACACCCAAAGAACAGAGTTAGTGGCATAGGCCATATTTCTATCTCCTTCCCATCTCTCTGGGATTTTCAAGCTAAAGGGCCACAGAAAGCCTCTTGCTCAGGGATGCATTTTTGGATCTTCTAGCCCAGCGAGCTGAAGAAGAGTAATTTGACAATTTTTAGGAGCCACCTTAAAAAAGAAAAAGTGAAAAGAAACAAGTAAAGTTCATTTCAGGGGTCTATTTTATTTAACCCCACCTATCCAAGGTACTGGGCTTCCCTGGTGGCTCAGATGGAGACCTGGATTTGATCCCACTTCAGCATGTGGTTTAATATAAAAATTATTGACATGCTTTACATCTTTTTGGCACCAAGTCTTGGAAGTCCAGTGTGTATCCTGTGCTAACCACACATCTTAGTTTAGACGAGCCGCATTTCACGCACTCCGCCTCAGCCTGAGGGATGCACAGCTTGATTCTCTTTGCTTGCCCTTTCACACACTTTTAGAGGATTCTGCAGCTCTTTAGAGTACTTATCCCAACTGCAATTAAGTAATTATTTGCCCAGTAATGAGTTTTGCATCTGTCCCTCCCCACGATGCAATGCGCTCTTGAGGGCAAAGGTCACATCATTCTCTGCTGTGCCCCTTTTTTCCTATCATGTCCAGCCTAGAGCCTGCCACTTAGCAGGCCTCCAAAAATGTTTGTTACAGGATTGCATTTCTCCACGCCTGGCTTTCCTGCCAGAGTGAGCGTCCCTTGGCTTGTGATCCAACGCTTGGTGCGGAGCAGACAGTGAACACTTGTAGAATGATCCCGGGAAAGTGCTTATCTGACTCCTGGTGCTTTTCTCCACACAAGGCTGTTCACCCCTTTACTTGCTCAGCCCAGGGCGGGCGGGTGGTGGGGCTCACCTGATGGGTAAACCTGGGCAGACCTAGAGAGGCATCCAGGGTCCCAGTCTGGCTCTTTTTCCCTGGGAGTGAGCTGCCCTCTATTTTGCTCTCAAGGATCTGCCCACTGCCCCTGGTCCACGGGGTGGGGGCTGTGAGAATCCAGAGTGGCTGCTGACTACTGGGCAAATCTGCTGCTTGCCATGGGTACAAGCCCCTGTCTCCAGCTGAGCTTTCAAAATACATATTTTTGACGTCTCCCTGCCCAATCCTGTCATTTCCTGAAGGGTTCGGGGTTCAGGCAAGCTCCTAGTTTCACTGGCGAGGACCACTCCAAGAAGCAGGGAGGAGAAGGCACAGAGTTATACAGTGGGGGGTTGCATGGGGGCCCCCCGCTCCCAGTCTGGAGTGCGGGAGGGGGGTTAGGCCACAGCTCATGAGAAACAGGCATGTCTGGACTCTGGATGCGCCTCTGCAGGCAGAGACCTCCCCGAAGAATCAAAGGGGAGGGCGGTCTTCACAGTGCAGTGGACGAGACCCAGGGGTTCCATATTTAATCTCTGCGACTTCCCAGAGGGGCAGGGAGAAGGTTCAGACTGCAGGCGCGACCTCTGGATTTATGGGTTTGCGAGTGAGCTGTATCCCAGTCCCCTCTGGCGAGAGGATGCTCCTTGGAAGCTGGAGTTGAGGGGGCGGGGGTGGGAGGGCTGGGATCAAGGAGGCGGGGTGGCAGCTGGGGACTGTGAGAAACAGGAAAAGTCCTTCGAGCTCCATTAAGAGCAAGCGGTTGTCTTTCCCAGCAACAGAAATTCTCCATGGGCCCCATAATTCATACTGCAGAGCTGAGCCTGAAATCAGCTCCGAGAAGCTGCACTTGGTATGACAGCATCATTAGGATGTGTTCTGTGGTTGCATGTGTGTGTGTGTGGTTGCGTGTGTGTGTGTGTGTGTGTGTGTCAAAGCTGGGAGGCAGAAAGAGACCTGTGGGAGAGCCAAGATGCTCCGTCCCTGACTCTCCCTCCGTCCCCAGATCCCATCCCCACCAGCACCCAGCATAGTTCCATGAGGGTCATAAGGATTCCCTCAGTGTCTCCCGGTGCTTCCTAGGACTTTGTTTTCATTAGCAAAGCAATATGTAATAATAGTTGTTAAAATAATTGTATTTCTGTTTTTACATCTGTAAAGATTAAGTTAAACAGTATGAAGCCCATTAAAGTATTTCATGACACGCTGCTGTGAACTGCCCTTCATTCCCACTGCTACTATTATTCCAGAGTAAACTTCAGAGATCAGGCGGCTGCCATGGAGGGTTATTTATAGCGGCTCATTCATCAATAAAAAAACTTCAAAAGGAATCTGTTACTCTTCTATTGGGAAGCCAAAGAAAACTCACATAAAGACAGCCCTGTTAAGAGACAAAGCGGAGGCGACCGCAGGACGGTTTGTGAAGTGAAATCCTGATTTCTAACAAATACCATGTCGCAGAGAGAGATTGCTGGCAACGTGAATCCATTTAAGCAACTGGCTTCCCATTGGATAGTTAAAATAAGCTGTTAAACAGTTGTATTTACGTTGGCTTCAAAGGGCCCGAGTCTCCTCTTTGGGTTTTAAAAGTGTAATAGGTTTGTGATCTTGACATAGCAAAAGCAAGCTCTTTTTCATCTGAAGCAAGCCCAGGGCCAGGCTCATCCCTGCGCCTTTGGGGTATGGTTTGATCTACAGTTTTCTTGGCGCTTGGTGTGAAACTAGATGGAGAGTTAGTCTCCCATGGCAGGTGGACCATTTACTGAGCACTTGCTGTGTTCTTGGTACTGCCCCATAGAAGCAGGTGTTACTGGCTCTGTTTTACAGATGGGAGAACCATGGTGGGGGGAGGTTGAGTCCATACCCATCAGGTGTCCCATCTATAGGACCCCGTCTTTGGTGGCATCTTAGAACTGAAGTGACGGGGCTGGTATCGGACTTTGAAGCATGACGAGATGCAGCCGCTTGCATGTTCCCAGGCAGAACAGCCAGGCAGGCCAGCGTGAGAGTGTCAGCGGAGACAGACACAGGGAGCCCCGGCATGTGGTTGCGTTTCTGTGCCTGGACCCTAGACAGGTTCTGGGAGGCGCAAGGCTGGGCTACGGAAAGGACACTGTTGCCTGTGAAGGACTCTGTTGTGCAGACACCTTGTCCTCGTGGAGGCGGAGGCTGGAGGGTGGGGGACAACGCAGGCCTGAGCCTCCATAATTATCGGGCAATTAGCCATGCTGGGAACTCTGCCCAGTGAGAGAAGTACAGGCCTTCTCTGATTTATTTTTCCCAGCCTTGGGATGTAAATACTAATGACAGGCCCATCTTACAGATGAGGGGACTGAGACTCAGTGAACAAATCTTCTTGGGGTTAGGGGGGAGGGGGTGGTGGGCTGGGCTTGGACTCTGCACTTAAGATGGCGGGGTGTCTCTGCTTTACCCCTCGACCTCTCCTCGGCTAAGGAGAGTGGATAGCCTTGGATTCAGACAGGCCTGTGGCGACTGGTCACACAGCTGGTCCATGGCGCAGAGCTGGCCGAGGGGGCCAAGCCCAGGCTGAACACCCAGCCCATGCGCCTTGGAGCAGCGGTGCCTTCGGGGTGCAGGCGGCTGGGGAGCCCGCCCTATCTGATCTGGAAATCTGGCTGCGCAGCTTGTTAGCAAGTTATTCAGCCTCCTGGAGCCTCGGATTTCTCACCCCTCAAGTGGGGGTGATGACATCAAGGCGGTGGTGAGGATGGAGTGGGGTGAGGTCATTTATCTGCAGTGACTGGCACCACATCACCATCAGCACCGTGGGCAGGCATGGCGGGTCCCCGGGCCAGACCAACGCCAACAGCCTCACATGGAGAAACTCAAGCAGTCCCTCCAACCGCATTCGGATGGGAGCCATTAGCATCCTTGTTTTATAGGTGAGCCAGCTGGGCCACAGGGTCCCTGGCAGCTCGCTCCGCGCCGCATGATGGCTCTGCGCGGTGGAGCTGGGGGGCGGGCCGGCTTCCCTCCTCTCAGCGCTCTCCCATCCGCCTCTTGGACAGGTCCTCTGTGCGCAGGGTGGATGCGGTGACCCTGCAGACAGCGTGACACGAAAGCTGAGAACTGGGGCTTATTCTGGGAGCAGGGGACCACCGATGGATGTGTTTCTGCACCTCTCCCAGGACACCATCCTTGAGGATGCTTGATGTCAGTCGTGCTCCAGAATGGTTCCTGGTGGTGCTCTGAGATGCAGCCTGAGTGTGACCTGGGGATCGGGAACCTCAGCTCCCACACCCTGGCGTCACTGCTGCGTGTCTCGACAGGTGACCTCAGGGGCCCTGGGCCCTCAGCCCTGTCTCCTCACAAGTAATAGAAGGAGTTCTCTGGGGCTGGTTGAGGGCTGCTCCGCTGTCTCATGCCTGGGGTCTGCTCAGAGGGACCCCCACGTATCCGCCTGGCCATAGGCCTCCCTCTGGAGGGACCTCCTTACAGAACACGCACTGGGGTTTTGTCCCGAGCCTGTGGCAGGCCCATCTCAGTGCAGAGCCAAGATTGCACTACTTTCTTTAGCTGAGAGCCATCTGAGTTCCCCCAAAGGGGGCTTTGGCGGAGGTTGGGAGGGAGACTTGGAGGACATCTCTAATCGGAGGTGGGAACCTGAACTGGCAACCTACTCCAGTGTCCTTGTCTGGAAATTCAATGGACAGAGGAGCCTGGTGAGCTGCGGTTCATGGAATCACAAAGTCACACAACAGCACGCACACCTGAACAGAATGGAAACGCTGCCTTTTGTGATTTCTCTTAATTTCCTGTCATGCAGTTAACAAGAAGAGCAAGTGGCCACATGGACCAGAATCCCTTTATGGAGCTGTCCGCTGGAGCTCTCTGCTCACAGTTTTGGCGTGTGGGGGGGGGCCTTTGCTCACCAGGGGAGGGGACGCTAACAGCTGCCCTGTGTGGTGTCCCCAACTTGTGCAGCGGGTCCTTCTCGAGACCCGCCATTATCACAGGATGAATTCAGCTGCATGTTGGGTTTGCCAGCCATCTTGCACTGTTTTTAAAATGCTTGGGGTCTGATAAAACCAAAAAAGATATTTGCCAAGCTCCATTCCCCTTCATTTTTTAAACCCATGCGGATTTTAAGGGGAATTTAATCCATATGTTTCTGATTCATTTGCTCTTAACTCATCAAAACCTTGTTTCGAAAAAGCTATTTGATGTCCAAGGAACTTTTGGAGCTGGGTTTTAAATCTTTTAAAGTCCTCCCTTCCTGGCTTTGAAATGAGATGTTGCTGTTTGCCAAGCATAAATGAGTTCCCTAGCTGAAAAAAAGTTCATGTTTGGTTCACAATTAGAGAACTGTGAATTCTCAGTGGGCTGTGAAACAGGCAAAACCTGCCCCCTTTGAAGACCCGTCAGGACCCCCTTCCCCAAATCCAGGACCAGGGCCCCCCCACCTCTGTGTCCAGGAGCGCATGCTGTTGGCCGGGCGATGGACAAGAATGATGCATCTTTTTACTTCAGCACCTGGAAGATGGTTTTAAGGACCGGTCTCCACACATTTAGGAGAATGGAACTTAGGAGGGCCTTCCGACATGTTTGTAAAGGCTGAATTATTTCAAACTTTTTATCCTGGAACCTTTAAAACACACAGAAGAGTAGAGAATGTCTGCATGTCCTACTCACCAGACTTCAGCAGTTATCAGTTCCATATCAACTTTACCTCTGAGATGAAGGCTTGATTTTGTATCATTTCATTCTTCTATATTTCTGCCCATAGCTCTAAAACATGAGGAAAGACTCTTTAAAGGTGTCCAATACCCTGATTACAAATTGGTAATAAATTCCTCAATGTCATAAAAATCCTGAGTCATTTCCCCTCATTTTTTCATAATTTTTAAAAACTGGGTTCTTTGAATCGGGATTTAAACAAAGCTATACATTGGGTGGCTTTTAGTCCTTTGATTTCTTTTTTTTCTTTTGGCAATTTATCTGTTGAAGAAACATCATTTATCATGTGGGATTTCCCACATTTTGGATTTTGATGATCACATTCTTATAGTTAACAAGTTTCTCTTCCCCCCAAAAATGCAATTTCTTAGGGTTTATGTATCTTCTTAAAAATGTCATAGAGTCAATTCTAGTAAAACAATTTATTTTACATTTTGATAGCCTTAATATTTCCTTTTTGTACCTTAAAATATCCCCTGTGGCCCTATGTTTAACTCCATTCTCTGAGTATTAATTGCCCCTCCCATCTCTCTCTCCCTCCCTGCCTCCCCACATATGCTTTTTCACTTGGCACCACAGTTACAAGATATCAAATGCTGCAGTGGCAGGACCTTGTTCCATCATGTACTAAGACCCAGAAGGAATGAGGGGGCAGGAAAAAGCAGAGACATTCTGAAAATGAACACACAACCATAATAATAAACATGCTTTCCCATATTTGATTTTGAGTGTTACATATCATGAGTCACCCAGTGAGAAAGTGAGAAATGCCCCTTCCTATTCTCCTCCACTCCATCCAAAGGCATCAAGGTCGGCTGTCTTTCACTCCCTCTGACACCTGCGGATCTTCTCCTGTAAGGAAAGCAGACCAAGGCCTGGGCGTGGAGGTGGAGCTGTGGGCAGGTAACATTGTCTAGCTAGGGCTGAGTAACACTGTTTTCCCTTTCTTTATCTGCTTTTGGTTACAATCTACATATCAAAGAGGTACTGATAGTCCATTGTCAGCAATTCTTCAAAGTTCACTTTTAAAAATTATTAAAGTAAAAACCAGAGTCAACCTAAAGGAAAATATTAATGAGATCATGGAGAGGTGGTTTGTGCTTTGGTAAACCTCACACTCGGAGAAGGCAATGGCACCCCACTCCAGTACTCTTGCCTGGAAAATCCCATGGACAGAGGAGCCTGGTAGGCTGCAGTCCATGGGGTCACTAAGAGTCGGACACGACTGAGCGACTTCATTTTCACTTTCCACTTTCATGCCTTGGAGAAGGAAATGGCAACCCACTCCAGTGTTCTTGCCTGGAGAATCCCAGGGACGGGGGAGCCTGGTGGGCTGCCGTCTATGGGGTCGCACAGAGTCGGACACGATTGAAGCGACTTAGAAGAAGAAGAAGAAGAAACCTCACACTTCCCTGCTGGCTGATGCTTTGGCAAGCAGGGGAGGAGGGAGACTGGGAGAGGCAGCAAGAAAGTCCGGGTCCTTCTCCTCCTCTTCTTCATAATCTAAGCAGTGAGTGCAGACAGGCACTTCACCTCCTCGAAGTCCGTCTCCCCTGTTGAGTGGGACGTAATCCCTGCCCTGAACCCCCTCCTCCTCTCTCAGGGTTTTGATAGAGGAACAAAGAGATGAGGACTGTGATGCCTTGTAAACAATAGTTATTACGCATAGTCTAATTGTCTCTTTTGCAGCCCTCCAGACACCATTTCTTCCCTCTGAGTCTTCTCCTTCTTCAACAGTCTTTACCCTTCTTGATGCCCCTACTAACTCATCATCCTTCTGTAGCTATAACAGGAGGTAACAACAGGTGCTTGGGGAGAGACTAAAAAGAAAACCACAAATCTTTGTTGGAGGGACCAGAAAAAACTGGAGCTGGCAACCTGGGATTCCTCCAGGGGTTGCAGGTGGATCGGGTTCCACCTCTGGGACACAATGATTGGGCCCAGCCTCAGACACATGATTCCTGTTGGACCAATGAGAGTCCACCACAGGGTTTTAATCACTGAGGAGGAAGTGCTATCTTCTTGAGAAACATGGGAGCCTGGAGATGCCTGTGGCTGTGGTTCCTGCCTTCGGTGGGTTGAGGGAGCTGACCCAAAAGTCACCCAGGGAGAAGTTTCTCCCTTTTCAGTTCTCTCCACACCATCTGACTGTATCAAGGAGGACAGTGTCAGTTTGGTGGTTTCTTTTTTCTTGGATGGAGAAGGGAATGGCAGCTCACTCCAATATTCTTGCCTGGAGAATCCCATGGACAGCGGAGCCTGGCGGGCTTCAGTCCACAGGGTCACAAAGAGTCGGACCGCGTGACTGACACACACTTTTTCTTAGAAGAAAAAAGAGAAGATGGGGGATAAGGTGGGCAGAGAACAGTACTTGAGTCTCTGAGGCTCCCCCTGCCCCAGACATCTGATTAGAGGAGCTGATCAATTCTTAAGCCAATTTACTTAAGCCAGGGTGTGTTGTGTTTTTGTCATCTTCAAACAAAAGAGTCCTAATGAAATACATCTGTTAAAATTACATTTAAAGGCATGTATTGGATGGTGACTGCAGCCATGAAATAAAAATACGCTTGCTCATTGGAAGAAAAGCTATGACAAACCTAGATAGCATATTAAAAAGTAGAGACCTCACTTTGCCAACAAAGCTCTGTATAGTCAAAGCTATGGTTTTTCCAGTAGTCATTATGGATGTGAGTGAAAGTGAAAGTCACTCAGTCGTGTCAGACTCTTTTCGATCTTATGGACTATACAGTCCATGGAATTCTCCAAGTCAGAATACTGGAGTGGGTATCTGTTCCCGTCTCCAGGGGACCTTCGCAACCCAGGGATCGAACCCAGGTCTCCTGAATTGCAGGAGGATTCTTTACCAGCTGAGCCACAAGAGAAGCCCATATGGATGTGAGTTGGACCATAATGAAGGCTAAGCACCAAAGAATTGCTGCTTTCGAGCCATGATGCTGGAGAAGCCTCTTGAGAGTCCTTTGGACAGCAAGAAGATCAAACCAGTCAATCCTAAAGGAAATCAACCTTGAATATTCATTGGAAGGACTGATGCTGAAGCTGAAGCTCCAGTACTTTGGCCACTTGATGAGAAGAGTTGACTCATTGGAAAAGACCCTGATGCTGGGAAAGACTGAAGGCAGGAGAAGGGGGTGGCAGAGGATGAAATGGCTGGATGGCATCACCAACTCAATGGACATGAATTTGAGCAAACTCCGGGAGATGGTGAAGGACAGAGAAGCCTGGCATGCTGCAGCCCATGGGGTCCAAAAGAGTCAGACACGACTTAATGACTGAAAAAGAACAACAACGTACGTAGGTACAAGATCCATAACATTTTAGACACGTGGACACTCTCTGGATCACCTCTGGGGCTATGATTTGGAATATTTCTATCACCAGACAGTCAGTACTCTCCCACCCTAGAGGTAACTGATGCTTTGACTTCTGTCCTCATCAGTTAGCTTTATCTGTTCTCGACTGTCGTGTAGATGGACCTACACAGCATGTCTGCCTTCTTTCTCTTGTGTTATGATGGAAGCTCACCCACGTGGTTGTGTGTGACAGTGGCTGGTCTGTCTTCACTGCCAAGTAATATTCTCCTAGATGAAGAGACCACAACCTCTTCATTCTCTGCTGGCAGGAGCCTGAGCTGTTGGCAGTTCCTGACTATTGGGAGTAACGCTGCTATAAGTGGGCGTGCACATGCCTTCTTGTAGAACAGAACCCTCTATTAGACTGGGGACACTCCAGAAAAGGAACTGCTGCTTATGGGTTCTGTGTCCTTTGAGGTTCGTCCTGCCAGACAGTATCCCAGTGAGACAGAACTCTTGTTCCTCCATGTCTTGCTCTTTTCAGAGGGGGTGCGTTTACACTCGCTTCCTCCTCCTCCTTTCCCAGTACATGGCGAGCCCCTGGTATGCAAGAGATATTCAGCTAACTCAGCTCATTTTTGGAGAATGAATACTGATCAATCCCGGTTCCCATCACCCTGCCATCCCAGTCACCGCCAGCGCCCTGATCCCTGTCACAAGGGACGTTCAAGCACCGCCCGTCATGAACCTGATCTCTAATCTCCATGGAGCCCTGAAGGGTTGGCAGATGATGAAGCTGAGGCCCAGTGAGCTACTCACTCTGTCCCAAGATTCCTAAGTGGGGCTGGGAGGCAGGTCTGCCCAAGGCCCGTGGGCTGTCACCACACTGCCTCCTCCAAACACCTCCTCCACCTCTGGTGCCTCTGCAGCCCGTCTCCCAGATGGCTCCGTGCTTGTCTGTTCCCGTGGAATGGTTTTCAGGGTCCAGAGAATTTCTAGACAGCTCGGCTTCCCCCGGGATGTCTCTAGGGGCTACCGTCTGTTTATAAATGCCCCCTGGGCCTTTTCCTTTACTGGCCTTTATTGACAAATAAATGGCTGACTCACAAGAGTAAAAATATACTTCTGCTTTAGAGTTGTGTAGAGTTATTAAAAGTTTGTTGTGTCTACTCAGATGGTACAGCCACTGCCCGAAGACAAGGCAGCTGATCTGACTGCAGGACAGACACAGATAAACGTTCCCTCTCCTGACTCAGTCACGGCCATATGTTGGAGGTCACAGCAACAAGGCCAGCGAGGTCCTAGGGTCGGGCCCCGCTGGGGTTTGGGTGGAGTGGCAGAGCGCTGGGTCTGGAGCTGGGGACCTGGGTCAATGCCACAGCTCTTGTCATTTCCCAGCTGTGTGACCCTGGCCGAGTCCCCTCCGCCCCAGTTGGAAAGTGGGAATCACACAGCTTGCCTCCGGGGTTGGTAGGAGGAGTAAGCAGTTTCAAACAGTGCCAGAGTAACCATTAGAGGTACGAAGGGTGGGCCTTATAAGAGCTGGGAGAGGAAGGCTGTGGCCAGGAACGCCCTCAGGCAGGGCTTGGGAGCTTGCCCTGGGAAGCTGTTGTGTGTTTAGGCAGGGTGAGGGCTCAAGGGCAGGGCGCTGGCGGCCTCTGCTGCAGTAGAGGTGGTCGCTGCCCACCAGAAAGCTGCTCAACCCAAGGCTGGAGAAGAGCCCAGCCTCTTAGTCCAGACCCCCTCGCAGTCGGGTGCCCTCCTGCCATGAACTTCCACAGTGCTTCAGCTCCCTCAGTGGGCAAGCACCTGATGCTTTGAAAGAGAGATGGGATTTTCCATGCAAGTGAAGTGAAAGCCGCTCAGTCGTGTCCAACTCTTTGCGACCCCATGGATTACACAGTCCATGGAATTCTCTAGGCCAGGATAATAGAATACTGGAGTGGGTGGCCGTTCCCTTCTCCAGGGGTCTCCCCAACCCAGGGATCAAACCCAGGTCCCCCTCATTGCAGGCGGATTCTTTACGAGCTGAGCCACCAGGGAAGCCCTACCATGCAAGGAAAATGATAAATACTGAAGTCAGGAAAAGACCGCAGATACACTTATCCACAAGCCGGCAAATACGGGCTAACTTCTCAGGCCTTTCCACCCAGTCTGCTCCTCCCCGGCCTCTGGGCCTCCACTGGGCCCTGCAGGCTGCACCGCCAGCTCCAAGTTGGCACAAGCGAGCGCTCCTCTCCGCCTCCCAGCCCTGGTTCCCAGAAGCTCACCCACCAGGCTGCATTCAAGCGATGGGCTTTGGCAACTGTGGTGAGACGGCATCTACATTTCCGAGACGGAAAAGGCTAAAATGATATGTTTTGGCCCCGTCTCTAACCTTTGGAAGGGTGCCCAGCTTCCGACAGTCTCTGACGCTGTTTTGGGGGAGGAAACCTTATGTTGAGGAAAAACACATTGCTTTCCTTCAAGGCTGTTATTTGCTGTTTTTGAAACTCTTGTTGCAGGGGCCACAGACACTGTGTCCCATCGTGTGCCTCGCCACCTCCAAGCGGGGCATCCCCTGGACTCCCAGGTGGGCACAGCCTGGATATTAGTTTCCAGAAAGGCTTAAGGAAGAAAAAGTCTTCTAAGAAAGAATTACTCCTCTGCCCCAAAAACTCACGGTTCCTTCCAAAAAAATGTGCTCCCACCAAGACTGGAAAAAAAATTACCCAGTAAAGTCCTCTTATCAGGAAGGGATTTATCCCTCAGTGACCAACCCAGAGAAAACAGATATGCTCCGTGGTTCACAGGACGAGCCCTGGCTTCCATCTCTTGGCTCTTACAGACGTTGTCATCAACGCCCCCTTTAAAGTCCTACCAAGAATCTATGCATCTGAATTAGATGCAAAATATATGCCTTAACTTGGGAATGGAAGTGTGAAAGTGTTAGTTGAGTGGTGTCTGACTCTTGGCGACCCGATGGACTGTGGCCAGCCAGGCTCCTCTGTCCATGAAATTCTCCAGGCAAGAACACTGGAGTGGGTTGCCATGCCCTCCTCCAGGGGATCTTCCCTACCCAGGGATGGAACCCATGTCTCCTGTGTTGGCAGGCGGATTCTTTACCACTGAGCCACCTGGGAATAATAATAATTAAAAGAAACCAAGCACTGTGCTATTTAAAAGGCAGGTGGTTGAATCCATTGAAAAATCAATTCTAATGGGTTATTTACAGGAATAACTACTTATTTGTTTTTCTTTTACCATTCTTAATGGTTCTTTGTTTGTGTGGGTTTTTAATGACTTAAAATTGTTTCCTAGACTAGTTTCGTACTTGACATGAAAATAAACATTTTTGATTTGGACTTACTAGATGACTCAAATGAGGGGAGGGAAGTGACACTTGGCCTCGTCGGGCCCTTGGCTAGTCTTGAATCACTATCTGAATCTGGGTTTCAGTTTCTGCACTTGTAACACAAGTGATTTGGGGACTTCCCTGGCGGCCCAGTGGTTAAGAATCCGCCTTGCGATGCGGGGCGCCTCAGTTTGATCCCTAGTCAGGGAACTAAGGTCCCACAGCCATTTTGAGCCCAGACGCCTTAGAAGTCAATGCAGACAGGCAGCTTCCATCAGTTCTAGAGTAAACATTTAGCCAAGATGCAATAGTACTTCAAATCTCAAAAGATGTGAAAGTGACCTGAAACCCAGGGCGTGGGCACTGAGTCCATCTGGCAGAAAGGTGCCCTTCCTCTTGCAGGGACCCACCTCAGCTCCAGACCGGCCATTTCAGCTCAGGCATCACAGTGGTTCCGGGTAGAAAGGGCCTTTCTTGGGGTCCTCTGTCGCTGGAACAAGGTAGTTTGGGAAGATTTTGGTCATTCTGAGGTTGAGGTCATGGGTGGAAGGAGATCGTGGGAGTCAGGGCTCTGTCCAGGCGGGTTGGGGGGACAGGCCTGGGGGAGGCGTCAGTGATGGGCCAGAGTCAGGCCGAGCTCAGGCCATTTGCGGTGGTCAGCCCCCACTGGGGAATCAGTGGTATCGCCAGCCTGCTTTGCACGCCAGGCACAGAGACAGGGGCGGCTGGAGATGGAGACATGGGGAGAGACACTGGGACACACACTGACACGTGAAGAGGAAACGGCAGCTGCAGACCCGGAGCGCCTGCATGTCGTGAGTCCAACCAGGAAGCCAGTAAACGGTAAGACGCTCACTGCCCTCGAGGTGGAGGAATAGAGCGAGTGGCTGACTAATGCTCCTCCTAGACAGGACAGTGGGGCTGGGGCCCGGGGGCTCTCCTGCTAGCCCCCGTGGGATGGAGACCGAGCTTCCCCCGAGCCCACCACACACAGCCCTCCTCGCCCCACTCCCGCTCTGCACGGCCGCACCTCCCAGCTCACTGCCCTGACAGGAGCTGCACCTGTTCTCAGGCTCCCTGACACAGGCCGTCCAGGATAATGTTCTGCTATGACGGAAGCTTCTAGAACCTCACTATCCCAGGTGGTGGCCACGTGTGGCTCCTAAGAGCATTGCCACGGGGCTGGAGTAACTGAGGAACTGAATCTTGAATGTCATCAGGTTTCAATGACTTAAATGTAAACAGCCACACGTGGCCGCTGTGGGGGTGGGGGCGCGCTGTGTCTGCTGCTTGGTGGGACCTTTGCCCACAAGCCCCTGCCTTGTTCATCTATCTCTCTATACCGAGGAGAGTGACTGGCGGATAACAAACCTGCATTGCACGAAGATCTTGTTTTGTTTTTCCCTCTTCTGCTACTTATTTTTGGTGGGGGGTGGGGATCTTGGAGATCCAAGAACTAAGTGGAAGTCACTCTCTCCTCAGCAGATAGACAAACAATTCATGAAGGAACTCGACTGGCCAGGCCTGGCCATGGGTCTGCTCTCTGGAGGGAACCATTTTCACACCTAAAAAAATGAGTAATTCTTCAATATAATCAAGTATCCAATTATGGCTCAAACTATCCCAATCGCCATATACACGTATGTCCATATAATCTGTTATCCCCATCTAGTTACCCTATTATCTATTATCTACCCATCATCTTTCTATCTATCCACTATCTATCTACTGTCTATCATCCATCCATCTGTACATCCATCATCCACCTCTGTCTCTGTGATCTGTTCATCCATTGTCTATCTGCATCCATGCATCCGAGTCAGGGTGCGTGAGGGCCCACACACACGTTTGGCATCTGGATGCCTGCTCTTCCCTGCCTGGCCGATTCTCTCATCACCTGGTTGGTGACATAGATAGAATCGGGGCCTCCCTGCAGGTCCAGTGCTGCTTCCTACTTGAGCTCACCTGGGAAGTGACGACTTCTCAGCCCCCAGCTGCGTCTGGCCAGCTCCAAGGCTGACGGCTGTCAGGCCCGCCCTCCTATCTCCCCATCGGTCACCCACGATGTGCTCGCCGAGCGTGGAGCGTGGAGCTGGCAGCCGCACAATCTGATACAGCTCCGTCTCGGGCAGATTTCAGCACTCTGTCATCCTCCCAGTCCTGGCGCCAATGTGTGGCCCAGCCCACTGCCAAACGGAGCTGTCAGGCCCCATGGCGGAGTCTCGCATGCTCGGACACAGCCAGGCCATGTCTAGACAATCCCCAGCACCCAAGCAAACACCCTGGGTCTGGTCAAACTGGATTGAGCCTGGCTTCCCAGAGACCCGCAGCCGTCGGGGCTCTGACAACCCTGGGTGCTGTTTTCAGGGCCCATGGCTCCAGAAGGCGGCCCTTTCCTGCTGAGTCTGGAAGCCTGGGGGCGGTGCTGTCACAGCTGAAACAGATTTCCGTTGGCAGCATTTGGGTGTTATCTGAAATGTTGAAAATCGTTTTCTTTTTAATTTCTCCATTTTTCAACCTGACCCTGCAGTCCTCATTTCTTAACACCTATCACATTCAAGCTGGTACAATAAAAATAATATTTATCATGCACACATAACGCCTGTTTCCATCCTTACAATGATCTTAGAGGGATCCTTATCATTCCTGTTTTACACAGATGAAGAAAGGAGCCCAGAGAGATTAAGTCATTTGCGCCAAGGCCACGCAGCAGGGACTGGGCTTCAGCCTACGTCTTTCCAAGGTTCCAAAGGTTGGAAGCAACTGATTGTCCAACAGACCTGTTTCTTCCTGGATGGCAAGGCCATGGGATACCGGGGGCAGGAGAAGGGCAGAGCTGAGGGCAGAGTCTGGTAGGACCCCCAAGGATGCTATGGGGACAAGGACCGTCTTCCATGAGGCCCATGGGCCCTGTCCCAGAGTGGTCCTCCTGTTTCACTGATTCCTCTCTCCCCCTCTCCAGAATGAACTCCAGCTACTGTAACAACAGCACTTTTCCAGGATGCTTCCTCGTGCATGGCAGTCCAGGTGAATAAAAGCTGGGAGTCACGTGCCCACTAGACCACCTGGCCAAGTCTGAGTCCCATTCAAGGCCCCCAGGACACAACACCATCCCTATGTTACAGATACAGAAACTGAGGTTCGGAGAACAAAGGAATTCATCCCCGGCCCCACGGCCACGGGGTTCAGAGTCGGGAGTTTGCAGCCCTGGACCCAAGCACATTAGGATCAGGGGCAGAGCTTTCGGAAAATACAGGATGCCTCTGAGTCCCGGAAACTCACATTCAATCCATGTGAGCTGGGTCCAAAGCTCCTCAGGTGACGACTGTGTTCAACCAGGGTGTAAAACTTGATGTTCCAAGTGGGGTCCCCGGATAAGCAGTACCACCCAGGAGCTTATAAAATGCAGAGTCTCAGGCTCTACCCAGACTCCATTGTTTGGAAAACAGTATTTTTTCCTATCACCTTGGGCACTGGAATCACACCTAGCCAGGCCCACACTGCCCACATACAGCACCCCCAGTTCTGAGTTGGCTGCGACCTGTGCACTGGGGTGGTTAAAACCCTGCAGGCAGCTCCAAGGAGCTGAGAAGTCTAGTCCAGAATCTCTGCTGAGTTTGACTTCTGAGAATGGGCTGGTTCTTAGCATATCTCTTTGGGGGGAAGGACTCTTTCTTCAGTGTAAATAACATTTGTATTTATTGATGAACAAATGAAAAAAGTCACAACAAAAAGGTGACTCTCCCTTCTCAGGGCTGTTGTCCTGAACTTGGCTTCATTAGCTACAGGGCGTCCCTATATATCCTCTGCTCCTGGTCACCTTGACAAGAACAAGGGCTTGACCACAAGATTCAAATTTAAGGAAATGAGCGTTTAGCAGTAAGAAAATGTTAACTTTGGGGAACATGCCTTACATCTCAGCCTGGCATAGCCAGAACCATGTTCCTGCGACCCCCAATACAGTCTGCTGCAAATGGTATCATTCCATTCTTTTTTATGGCTAAGCAGTGTTCCCTTATATACGCCACATCTTCTATATCTATTCTTCTGCCAGTGGATATTTAGGTTGCTCCCATGTCTTGGCTATTGTGGATAGTGCTGCTGTGAGCGTAGGAATGCACGAATCTTTTTGAATAAGACTTTTGTCCAGATGTATGCCCAGGAGTGGGACTGCTGGATCGTACGGTAGTTGGGGTTTTAGTGTTTGAGGACCCTCCAGCCTGTTTTCCATAGTGGCTGCACCAGTTTACATGCCCACCAACAGTACACTTGTTTGTTCTATTCTACTTCATTAAAGAAATACTGCTTATGAGCCTCCCACTGATTTTTATAATTTATTGGTCCCAAGTGTTCCAAAAATATGTGTGTGTCTCTCTCTATATAAAATGGAATATTACTTAGCCATAAAGAATGGAATAATGCCACTTGCAGCAACACAGATGGACCTAGAGATGATCATATTAAGTGAAGTAAGTCAGAAAGAGAAAGACCACTACCTCACGGTATCGCTTAACACGTGGAATCTAAACTATGGCACAAATGAACGTATCTACGGAGCAGAAACAGATGCACGGACAGAGAGAACAGGCCTGTACCAAGGGGGAGGCGTGGGAGAGGGGCGGACTGGGAGTCTGGGTTAGTCGATGCAAACTATTACATGCAGAATGGAAAGCAGCGAGGCCGAACTGCACAGTACAGGGACCTTCCACATCTATGATAAGCCATAGTGGAAAAGATACGAACAAGAACATGGCTGCATAACCGAATCAAATTGCTATAAGCAGAAATTAACACAACGCTGTAAATCAACTATCCTTCAATCAAAAAAAAAAAAAAGAATGGACAAGGCTAGAATAGCATAGAAAATTGCAGACCGTAGCAGGAACATGGCTCTGGCTATGCCAGGCTGAGCTGTAAATCATGTTTCTCATCGTGCCTGGGCTACAGACAGGTGATCCCGAGAGTGAGATGTGGTTCTGCCAAGCTGTGCTGGGGCCCTGGACTGGGAGAGCCATCAGGCTAAGTCCCCTGGAGGTGAAAGGTCAGCTAGCAGATTAATTAGTGGCTGGGGAGGGGGTGGTGAGCTGACTGCAGGTCTCCCCACCTCCACCACTACTGGGATCCCATGATTCTCCCCAAAGGGCAGTCTCCCCTCTTTGGAGGCCAGCCCATGGGTTATACGGGGGGCTGTGTGGTCCTCCGCTGGGGCATTTGTGTGACCACAGCCGTTGGTGACAGGGAATGCTATCCCAGGCCTCCGAAGGGTCCAGGGAGAGTCAGTTACGGAGCAGGAAAATTCCAGCCCCCAGGCTGCCCTCCAAAGCCTGGGGCCGAGAGGCTGGTCTGGGCAGGAGAAGCCAGAGAGCAAGCCTGCGTTCCCAGGCTGAGGTCCCCAGGGTGTCCGAGGCTTCTTTGATCTGAAACAGATCCCTCTGTGTCCCCAGCGGCACCCTGCTGAGCGTCTGTCCGCTCTGGGTTGGAAGCCGGACGTCTCGGCCTCATTTAAAGGCGTGGGGCCCTACTCCCCACATCTGCTGCTCACTTCTGTAGAGGCTGTGCAGCTGGGGTTGGGGGCTGAGCGGGAGCCCCGTCCTGTGGTCCCGGGGACAGGCGCCTTCCCAGGGCCCCCGGGTCCTCTTGCCAGGGGATGTCAGCTTGCTGTGACCTTGCACAAAGCATCACTACATGTGGATAATATGTGCCTCTGGTGACATCTGAATTACTGCCTCCGGTCCAGGAGAAGCTCTGAGCGTCCTCGGGGCCTGATGGGCCCCCTTGTCTCCACTCATCCACGCCCTCCCGACTGCCTGTGCCCCCATGCCTTTCTGCCCTGACAAATGTCTTCGAGCACGCCGAGCTCAGGTGTTGTGACCTCTCTGTGATGCTGATGTGTAACAGGGCCTGGCCTGACAGGCAGGTGCGGGACAGGCAGACACCAGGCACCCGTGGGTCTGTGACCCTCGCAGCTGATGGGGGTGTTCCCCAGAAGCCGACTCTGGGAGAAGCATCTGAGTACACCCTTTCTTTGGTCATCACTGCCTCGTAAAAAATAGCCCCAAACTTAGCAGCTTCAGACAACGGCTGGCAGGTGTCCCTTTAGTCAGCAGTCACCCCTACCTGGCGGGGACCCGGGGACACACAACAAGGCCTCTGCAGCTCTTTAGTCTTCCTGCAACTCTGGCAAGCTGTGCTCTCACGGATTTGGAAAACACCTCTCCAATGAAGATTAGAGACTCTCGAGACAATAATTGTCAACAGACTGGGAGTCCGGGTCTTCACTTCACTGCTGACAGCTTTAACGGTGGCGCTTCTGCAAGATGAACTTCCATCGAGATAGACTGCTGATCTGTGTCTTCAGTGTCAGGGGGAGGGGGCTAGCCAGTCGTGCCTGGGGGTCAGAGCCCTGTTTGAAAAGTGAAGGGTGTTTTCCTTGATAGGAACTTTCGAGAGCAGAAGCCTTTTGCCCCTCCCTCTTCGGGCACACATCGGCCTCCAGCGGGCCTTCTGAGAGAAATGCACACTCAGGTTCTAGCGGGGAGAGGAGTCCACGGCCTCTGGGCAGGGTAGGGTTGACCGCGAGCTCAGTGTTTTCAAGGTGCATCATGGTGCCACCATACGACCCTCCACCTCTTCCCTTATCCAGGCTTCCCAGTGATTTCTGGGATCCACTTGTGAGGACAGAACCCTGGGGGATCTTGAGGAAGGAGTGGGTCCATCCCCCTCTATACGGGTGCCTTGGAACCATGTGGAATCACAGGGTGAGATTGAGCCCCAGGGGTGTCTCTTCCCGCTAAGCATTTCCCAACTGACCCTCAGCACATGTTATAAGAAGCCTGGCCTTTGGAGGAGGTGGTTTTCATCCTTAAGATGAAAATGCTGGTGTTTAACCCAAACAACTCTGGATCAATTATTTTTTCTTGTTTCTTACTCTCCTTTTCTCTCTTTTTGGGTAGAGGAAAGTTATTGATTGGATACACAGATGTGTTTAATGTTTTAAGTCAGTTCACAGTACATGTGGAGTCGACTAAATATCTCTGGGCAGTAACTAGCCCAGAGGTTGTTCATTACAGCTGTGAATGGGAGGCTGCCAGTGAGAAAGATTTTTAACATTGGGATGACGGAGTGGAGTGGTGCGGGATGTTTGCTGACTGTTTCCACATGATGCTTTAATATCAGCGAGAGTGCAGGGTTGGCTTCTAAGCTCTCTGGTGAAAACCCAGAGACGAGCTCCATCACCAGCCCCAAACTACTGTTAGATTCCTAGTTGTGAGTTATTAACTAGGCTTCTTCCTGCTCCTTCTCACTTCAGTCCTTTATTTGCAAGTACATAAACACCCACAACATAACGGTTGTTCCAGGTTTCACTGCCCAGGATTTCTGCACCAGTCCACCGCAGCCCTGCTCTTTGTATGCTGGGACACTGACCCCCTCCGTCTTCTGCCCAGACCGATGACTGTGGTGTGAGTCACGCTGTGCACCAGCAGAGGCTCAGACACGAAAGGTGATGCTGGGTCCACCTGGACCTCCGGGGACGCTCAGGCTTGGCGCCCAGCCACCATAAGCTGCCTGGAAGGACCGCATGTGGGCGTCCTATTCCCAGCTCATCTGGGGTCCCCACCAGCATGGACTACTAGCGGGTGAGCCAGAGGACCTCCAGACGATTCTAACCTTCACCTGAGCAATCCTGGTGAGAACCACAATGCTGAGCGGAGGCAAGCCAACCCTCCTAAAGCCTGCATGGTGCAGAGATTTGCAAGCAAGATAAATGTCATCACTGGGGACTTCCCTAGTGGTCTGATGGTTCAGATTTTGAGGTTCTACTGCAGGTAGCATGGCCTCAATCCCTAATTGGGGGATGAAGATCCTGCCTGCCATGCAGTTTGACCAAAAAATAATAAAAATTATATTTAAAAATATATTGTTGTTTTCAGTTCAGTTCAGTTGATCAGTCGTGTCCTTCTCTTTGCGACCCCATGAACCGCAGCATGCCAGGCCTTCCTGTCCATCACCAACTCCCAGAGTCCACCCAAACCCATGTCTATTGAGTCGGTGATGCCATCCAACCATCTCATCCTCTGTCGTCCCCTTCTCCTCCTGCCCTCAATCTTTCCCAGCATCAGGGTCTTTTTAAATGAGTCAGCTCTTTGCATCAGGTGGCCAAAGTATTGGAGTTTCAGCTTCAACATCAGTCATTCCAATGAACACCCAGGACTGATCTCCTTTAGGATGGACTGGTTGGATCTCCTTGCAGTCCAAGGAACTCTCAAGAGTCTTCTCCAACACCACAGTTCAAAAGCATCAATTCTTCGGCGCTCAGCTTTCTTCACAGTCCAACTCTCACATGCATACATGACCACTGGAAAAACCATAGCCTTGACTAGACAGACCTTTGTTGGCAAAGTAACATCTCTGTTTTAAGCCATCACATCTTGGAGTGGTTCACACTCAGCAAGAGACCACGGGCACACTGGAGGAGCAAACTCGTGCACGGAGAGCTTCCTGCCCTCGGCTGGCTTGGTCTTATCTTCTTTTATCTCCGTTTGAAGTCATTTTGTTGTATTATCATTCTGGTTCTATCATGTATTTAAACACCTTGAAGAAAAATGTTTGTTTTTAGATCAAGGGTGGGATTCACGGAACATAAAATTAATCATTTTAAGGTGCTCAATCAGTGCCATTTAGTACTTTCACAATATCGTGCAACCACCAATTCAATCAAGTTCCAGAACATTTTCATCACCCCAAAGGGACACTCTGTATTCACGGAGCAGTTGCCTCACGCTCTGCCCCTTCAGTCCCTGGAATCAGCAACCTGCACTGTGTCTCTTGATTTATCTGTTCTGGACATTTCATACAAATGGAATCATCCAGGGTCTCCTGTGTCTGGCTTCTTCCACTGAGCATAATGTTTTCAGGGTTCATCTGTGCTGTAGCCTGCCTGCACCACAATTTCATTCTTTTCTCTGACTGCATAATATTCCGTTGTATGATGGACCACATTTGGCTTATCCATTCTTTGGTTTCTGGATGATTTTTGACTATTCTGAATTGTGAACATTCAAGTATCTGCTTGAGTCTTTGGTCTTCCGTTCTTTGGGAGCGTATTTCTCAGAGTGAAATGGCTGGGAAGATAAGCATCTTTTTAAAACACCGACAGTGCCATCTAATGCATGCAGCAGTGAGAGGCTGCGTCTCTCACTGAGTCATCTGAAGCATCAAGGAGTGACGGCATCCCAGGGAAAGCACCGCATCTCAGGCCTATTCTTATGGTTCTTAAGAAGCCAAATGCTTGCTCCAGAAGAAAATGGAGAGCGGCAGTTTGCCACTGCTTATTATTTAGATTTATAGTTGATGAAGATGTTTTAATGACATTTGGGGAAAAAATTACCCATGGCAGGTCACACTTTGTAAAACTGCCATTTTTTGCAAGTCCTCAAATCAACTATTGGCCCCTTCCTATGGTTCCACCTAATGTCAATCAGAGTGGTCTCTGCACATCATAGAGACTTAATCAGTGTTTCACTAGGCTAAGAAGCTTGATTTTCCGGGTAACGAGGATTCCAATGATGCACAGTCCAGCACATTGCAAGTGGCTGAGGGGCTTGTTAAGGACAGGATCTCCTCCCAGGCTGACTGCTCTGGGTCCTACATACAGGCACTAAGCCTGCACTTCAGGCACTGAGGAGGTGAGAAGAGAAGAGGAGAGTAGAGGAAGGGGAGGGAGGGGAGGGGAGGGGAGGGGAGGGGAGGGGAGGTGTGTGCCACGATTTTATTTAAGATAAAAATGCACACACATAGTTTTCCTAGAAACCCACCTCTATGGACGGACATGTGTTCCCATCTCATTGTCCAGAATGGGGTCAGGTGCCACCACTAACTGCAAAGGACGCTGGGTACTTCTTTATTTTGATGATGTTTTACTTGGGAGCAATTTTAGATGTTTAGAAAAGCTGTTGCGGGTTCCCACATACACTATATCCAATTTCCCCTTCTGTTACTGTCTTCCATCATGAGGGCACATTTTCAGAAGTGCGAAGCAGCACTGATACATTCCTGTTGGCTAAACCCCAGGCTCTATTTGGATTTCACCAGTCCTTCCACGGAGGTCCTTTTATGTTCCAGGATCCCATTCAGGGTCCCACACTGCACTTAGTCACCATGTCTCCTTAGCCTCTGCTGGGCTGTGACCATTTCTGAGGTTTTCCTTGTTTTCATGACCTTGACAGTTTCAGAGAGGAATGGTCGGATGTTTTACAGAATGTCCCCAGAGCTGAGCTAGTCTGTCAGCTGGGCTTTTCTCATGCCTGGACTGCAGTCCCAGCACAGAGACCCTGAGGCAGGGGCAGCGTAGCCCATGACTCACCACTGTGACGCGACCTTGGCCACCTGATTAACACGGTGTCGGCCAGGCTTCTCCACTCCAAGGCCGCTGCCAGTCTCTGTCCTTGGGAAGCAAGGCACCAATTTAGCTCATTCAAGGGCGGGTGAGGCTCCACCTCCTGCAGCACAGAGCATCCACGTAGATTACTTAGATTTTCCTGGAAGGAAGAGTGATGGCCTTATGGTCGCCCTGGATAAAATCAGGGTCCTCTTGGTACGGAAGTAGGGGAACATGGATGTTACCAACATTTGCCTAATCTATGCAGATAACAGGATCTTAACCCTTTTTTTTTTTTTTTAATGCTGGAATGATGGTTGGGGTTCTTATCAGAGGTTGGCAACCTTTGATAGGTGTGTTTATTTATTTAAGACTTAAATGCCGGAGATGGGATGGTCGCTGGGGACACAATGGTGACCAGACTGTGGCAGACACAGCTACTGTCACCTTCCCTTGGAAACAGAATCCCAGGACTTCAGCTGGGGATGTGGCTGTCCAGGCAAGGACGACATTTCCAGCCTCCACATGAGTAGCTTATGGCCAGTGGGACCCAAATGCAAATCAGGTAGCCAACATCTAAATTAAGCCATGGACCAGGTCTCCAGGATGGATACGAGAGAAGAAGGCAGTGGCTTCTTTATATCTCTTACTCTTTACTGGACTAGAAGCTTTTGGTGTGGTGGTTCCTTGGGTCAAAGCTGTGGCATCAGTGATTATAAGATTCTCATGAATTCTTCACCTGTGAACGACTCAGACAGCAGTGAATTCACCAGGGAACTTTATCCTGGGGTCTCCCCTTACTGTCTGTGTCAACTTGAGCAAGCCTCAGCACTTCTGTGCCCATCTGAGAACTTGCTCGTGAGTGTCAGTGCCTCTCACACAGACCATTAGGAGAACCCAGGGCACTGCATACGTAAGACACTCAGGGCTGTGCCTGCCCGGTAGTGTATCACAAATGTTTACTTCTGTTTTTGCTATTGTTACGATTATTACTGGGGCTTCCCAGGTGGCGACCATGGTAGAGAACCCACCTGCCACTGCAGGAAACATAAGAGACTCAGGTTCAATCCGTGGGTCAGGGAGATCCCCTAGAGGAGGGCGTGGCCACCTCCTCCAGTATTCCTGCCTGGAGAATTCCATGGACAGAGGAGCCTGGCGGGCTACAGTCCATGGGTCACACACAGAGTTGGACATGACTGAGTGACTTTGCACTCATGCACGTATGATTATTACCACAATGTTTGTAGAATTAAAAATAAAAACATTTAGAATAATAGGATCAGAGATCATAACCTTCCACTGTTTCGGGGGGAGTCTGTTTATTAAATACAACTCTAAACTACAGCCCTAACAAGGCTGGTCTCAAATGTATGAAACGATTTCCAAATTTGGGACCCATGAGCCGACTTGGGGCACAGGAATGAGTCTGCATTCCAGATCAATTAGGGAAATAGTCTGCAGCAACTACGGTATTTTGGAACACATCAAAAAAGAAGAGAGATCACTGTTGTATGTCAGAGTCAGGAAGGAAAAGTAAGGCATTTATTTCTGTGTGATTTCCAGAGCGGTTCACTCACAGAGTCCGCGCTGGAGACGCAAGAAATAGCAGGCCCGTGTCAAAACCACAGTGAACTTCTCACTGACTCAAAGACCTCCCACCCAATCCCGGGGGATAGGGTAATTCAACGGAGATTAAAGGCTCACACAGTCCTGGTAACCAGAGGAACGCACGCTCTGATAGGTTACCATTCCCATTCTCCTGCCAAGCAAAAGGGCACCGTGTGCCTAGAGGAGACAGAATACTTGCTCTCAGCCAGAAAACCGCCAAGGACCAGAGCTGTTCAACCGAGATTACAAAAATGAGAAGCTGAACTGCACACCCTTGCCTGGATGTTACCGCCAGCCCCCACGGCGTGAGCTAAAGCCCCTGGCATTTGAGTCAAAGAGAAATGAATAACGCACTTAGTTAGACATTTCCTCCCACCATGAAAGTCCTTGGTCACCCTCATTTCTTTTCTACTTGACAGTCTCACTTCTTCCTCTGGCCAGGTATCGGGGATGAAACTGGCACTCCGAGGACAAGTGCTTTCTCTGCGAGCTTTTGCCAGCGTCCTGTTAGCAGCCTTTGAAACTCAACCCCCTCTTTTTTATCCTGTATCACTTCCTTCCCTGGAACCGTTCAGTCTTTACTCAGCAATCCCATTAGACGTTTAACTTCCATTTTTTAAAAAGCTGATAAAAATGTATAGACGTTGGAGCCCCATCCGGGGAGGTCAGCTTCCAAGCTTGGCAGAGACGGGGGAGGGCGGTATTGGATGCTCAGGGTGACGGGCCCTCTCCCTGGGTGCCCGCCCCGCCTCTGGGTTGGGGAGGGGGCCCGTTTGGGTGCCCGTGTGGCCTTAGTGGCACGCTCTGGGGGTGGGGGGATTACTGCACAGATTTTTATTTGGCTGAAAGTCCTTGTTTTCATCTTCCCGGGAACTGGCTGAACTTCCTAAGAGAAGGGAGTGACTTAGCAGGAAGTGGTGGGACGAATCTCGTGGAAATTTGATAAGGTATTTTAATCCCGTGGAGCCTCCCAATGTCTCCATGCTTTCCCCTTCTATTTCATGGAGGGGAGTTGCCAGCTTTGCTGTAGGGGCGGGGCGGGGTGGGGTGTGCAGAGGAACCTGGAAGAGGCAGGGCAACCCTCCCCAGAGACGGAGAGGAAGGGAGGATGTCCCCGGAGACCTCTGCCCCCCTGGGAGAAGGAGTCTCTGTTTCTGCGGTAGGTAGTGGGCTGCCCCCAGAGCCCATCCCTGCTCCTCTCTGCAGACACAGCCTGGGGCCCTGCATCCCGGCTCTGGTGTGGCTCTGCCCCGCAGGGAGCCCCGGTCGCGCCCCGAGGGTGCAGCACACTTTCCACCTCAGCGCCCTCTGTCTGAGGCTCCCCGGTGCTTCCAGCCCTGTCCTCCCTGGTTCTCAGATCAGAGTCAGCCCCTGCCTTGCTCGTGCCTAGCTGGAGGTGAGTGACTCCACCTCTCTGGGCCTCAGTTTCCACATCTGTGCAGTCATCTGCTCACACCCATCTGGCACCAGGCCAGGACTCACCGAGCCCGTGTCAGCGGAGTGCTGCTCAGCGTCTGGCCCACGTGGGGCTGTTCTCCTCCGTGTTGGGAGCAGCGGCCCAGGGGCTGCGCCATCTGAGTGCTGCCTGTCCTTCGGCCCTGTCGAAGGACAAAGCAAACGGGTAAATTGAAGATGAATATTTTGAACTCTAGCCGTTGGATGTTATTTTAGTGATTTTTGTCAGAGTGTCGCCCCCTCCTTTCTGTCACCTGATGAGGAGCTGCGGCGGGGGATGCTCGTGGCTGTGGGGTCATCGAGTCTGCGCCCCACACTCGCCTCCGCAGCAGCTCCCCTAGACGCCAGCCCCTCCTCGCTGTCACTCAGCCAGCATCCTGGGCCCTGCTGGGTCCGGTCGGTCATGGAAGGTGATCCTTGTCAATAGTGTTCTTACAGCAGCTCAGGTTTATTGAGTCCCCTCTGGCAGGTTCTCAGTAAGCCTGGTGTTGGTTTCCGTCATGGATTACTCTCCGAGGTCACAGATGTGCAAGCTGAAACTGCGCTAAGGGCCCTGAGTGTGCTGCGTGCCCCCCGGACACACAGGCTTCCGGCCGGACTGGGTCAGTCCTGAGGCTGATGCCAGGAGGGAGGTACCGTCACTACACCCGTGTTGTGAAGGAAGAAGTGTGAGTAAAGACCTCGCTGCTGGGGCCGCTGATGAGGACAGAGAGGAACTTTGCAATCAGAGCTGGATGCAGAGACCATACTCGCAGAGGCCACGGGTCGGCCTGAGTCCAGGCCTCCCTGGAATAGAGCCTGGAGAGCGGCTTGTGCGCTGCTCTGCTGGGGGTGATGGAAGGAAGGGACAGAGGCAGTAAGCGCCCCTTTGCCATGGTTTCCCGCTGTGGGCATGCAGGCAGGGGCAGAGTCCTCTGAGGGCCCAGAAAGGGGGCATACGTCCACAGCTCCCAGTCCCTGGGGTGCTCCAGGGGGCACTGGCCCATGGCCTGTCTGACCTCTCCTGAATAGAGGTCGAGAAAATCCTCAGGAAGCCGGTGGCACGTGTGATGATGCCTGCCGACAACTCTGGGCGGGCTCAGGCAAGTTCTGTGTGGCTAAGCCCCTTCCACACTTATGGTGCCCTGGGCTCATCCTAAGGAGCTGGAGGACACAACAGCAATGGACGGGACCTGTCCTGGGAGGGTCCCCCGCTGCCAGTGAGAACCTGCCCGCACCCACAGGGAAGCAGGGCTGGAGCCCAGGTCCACTGAGGTCCCAGAGGGCCACGCTGTGTCCTGACTTCTCAGACCTTGTGCGGACGGCGGGACATCTGGAGGAAAGGTAGGCCCGTCTCTTCCTGCTGCTCCAAGTTCCCTGGATGAGCCTCGGGGGCTTTTGTCTGAGGACTAGCTGCTCGCTCAGCAGCTACTCAGGGGCCAAGTACCCGGCTCGTCCAAGGCCTCAGCTCTGATGCCGAGTGTGCTGGGGGCAAGTCCTCTGCTGACAGGCACAGCCAGGGTCCCAGGACCCTTGGGGAAAGTTCTCTGTTAGGGCTGAGCCTCCCCTGGGTGCCTGCTCACAGGCCGGCGTGGGGCTGGGAGCCGGGCACAGAGACGCAGGTGGCGTGGGACCTCAGAGAAGGTCATAGCCTGTCTCGAACCAGGTTGGTTTGGCTCAGAAATCCATATGAGAACTGCCGCCTTCACCCCCAGGCCACGCAGCCTCAGCTTCATCCTGAGTCTCAGAAAAATCTAATGGAGAAAAATCATCTGGAATAGCTGATATTCAGAGAGTGCTTCATTAAGTCCAGGCGCCAGACTAAGTGCTTTCTGTGGCTTCTCCACTGAATCCCGATGGCACGCGTGAAAGCAGCACTACCAGGGTCTCGTCTTGCTGAAAAGGAGAGGGAAGCTCAGAGAGGTTGAGGGACTGTGCCAAGGTCACTCAGGCTGGATCTGGAGCTGGATCTGAGCTCAGGCAATCGGGCTCCAAGCTCACTCTCTTGGGGAAGTGTTGACTTCTAATTACAAAACCCAAAGGACGAGCCACATCCCCTTTTCCCATTAAAATGGAAAGTCTCGGGGTTTCCGGGCCTGTCCTTGTCTTCATCCCAGGTCTGAACGCTCACAGAGTGTGCCTGCGTTCCGGGGTCAGTGCTGACCCCCAGGGTGTGAGCTCGGCTCCTGATTGGCCCCCTGGGAGACACCGGCTCCTCAGGTCAGAGCCGTGGAACATTTTCTGAGATGCCTCCAAGTTTAGCTCATCCTCCAAAGCGTGCCTGATGGAGTAATCCCTCCAAGAGATGCTCCAGAAAAGTTCAGTTCCAGGGCCAAGCACATTTGCAGAAACACTGAGTGTTACACTCCCTTCTAGAGACTCCAAATTCTCCTCAGCCCGAGAGAGACTCGGAGAGGCAGTCAGGGCATGGAACCTGGGCCATGAAACGCATAAATCCGGGGAGCTAAGGTACAGCGTGGGGATTATAGCTAATGACACCGTATCGAATGTTGCTGAGAGCTGTTGTTGTTCAGTTGCTAAGTCATGTTCGATCCTCTGTGCCCCCATGGATGGCGGCACACCAGGCTCCTCTGTCCTCCACTGGAGTTTGCTCACACTCACGTCTGCTGAGTCGGTGATGCTGTCTAAGCATCTCATCCTCTGCCATCCGTTCTCCTTCTGCCTTCAGTCTTTCCCAGCATCAGGGTCTTTTCCAATGAGTGGGCTCTTCACATCAGGTGGCCACAGTATTGGAGCTTCAGCTTCAGCATCAGTCCTCCCAGGGTCGCTGAGAGGGTAGACTGCAAATTCTCCCGCCACGAGAAAGAAGCGGCGACTGTGTGCTGGGCTGGGGGCACTGTTAGCTGCTGCTGAGCTGGCGATCATCTCAATACGTGAAAAGGTCTGGGCATGCTGCATACCTTAAGCTTACACAGTGTTACGCGTCAATTGTTTCTAAATAAAGCTGGGAGGAGACTGAGGCATACTTCTCCAAGAAAAATAAATAAATAAGTTGCTTCTCAAACCGATTCTTTTCCCAAATGCAAGTTCGTGTGCCCCACGCACAGTGAGGGCTGAACAAACCTTGGAGTTTAGTCCGGGGCGGGGGCTGGGGGAGGGATGGTGAGGGTGCCTCTCAAGATGGGGTCTCACGGCTGTCAGGATGCCTTTGCCCATTTTACATCTCAGGGCAAATGTCATTTCAGGCTTCCCAGGTGGCTCAGCTGGCAAAGAATCCGCCTGCAATGCAGGAGACCTGGGTTCAATCCCTGGGTCGGGAAGATCCCCTGGAGAAGGGATAGATTACCCACCCCAGGATTCTTGGGCTTCCCTAGTGGCTCAGCTGGCAAAGAATCTGCCTGCAATTCGGGAGACCTGGGATCCATCCTTGGGTTGGGAAGATCCCCTAGAGAAGAGAAAGGCTACCCACTCCAGTACTCTGGCCTGGAGAATTCCATGGACTGTATAGTCCATGGGCTCGCAAAGAATCGGACACGACTGAGCGACTTTCCACTTCAGGGTAAAAGCTGTATTTGACGTAACTCTGGTCTCTGCCTCTCTTTGTAACGTCACACCCCTGGGGTGGCAGAGTCCCTGGGGTGTCGTGGGGGCCAGGAGAGGTGTGGGGAAGGCGGGGCCCCCACGTTGGGTTGCACAAGCCATCTGTGAGTGGGTTCAGCTCGCTGGTGTAGGAGCAGAGGTTCCTTGGGAACACGTGTGGAAATAGGGGCCCCGTATGACTGCTTGTCACGGGGCCAGCATCGGGGAGGGAGCTGGTGGGGAAGCCGAGCTGGTCAGCCCTGCTGCTTTGGGGGCCTCTCCAGGTCTCAGTGGTGTGCGAACGCCCATCCCCTGGTGCCTTTCTGTCCCCAAAGAACCCTGGCTTCTTTTGAGAGGAGCTCTTCGTCACCTTGGGGTTTGAGTCTTCATGGCTTTGGGTTTCCATGCCCCTTGGGATGTCTAACATGAGCACTTAAACTAATCAGGCAATTTCACGTGAAGGGAGCACTGTCCGGCCCATGCGGATTTGGGTAGGAGAAGGCTTCTAGGGTCAGGGAGCCGGGCCCTGCCTGCTGCCCCGTGTGCAGCAGCGCCCTCTGCTGACGCCTCGTGCGGGGTTTATCCTTGTCCACGTTTCTGAGACAGTCTGCGGTTGGTCCAGCCCATCTGCTGGTGTCAAGTCATTAGCTTCTGGGAAGCCTGGATGGGCTGCTCTGGATCTGAGGGCAGCCACAAACCAGCAGAGGGGCCAGGGAGCCCTGGGGCACAGAACGTGGCACGGTCCCGCCCATCGCTGCTGCCCTTAGGGACTCAGGTGTGCAGGGTCCAGGTCGCTAATGCTGCCTGAGCCTAGGAACAGTACCCCCTCTCCCTGGGACTTGCTCTTCTTATAGGTCTTAAGTTATTTGCTGCCTTCAAACAAAGACAATGAGAAATTATGACTCCGTAACGGTTCTTCCAATGAATCCGCAATAGAGAACATTCTCAGGAGAAACGGAAAAGTCATCGAGTGCTCACTGGTTGGAGATTTTTGAGTACCCTGTTTTAGACCCTGAGAGCTCAGACAGACAAAAACAATACATATGTGGTCAGTAACACGTAACTGAATTTGCTCTAGTAGAAGCACGTAAAACTTTATGCCCGACAAACAGTACAGGGGCTTTTCAACCCCGACTCCTAACACGTCTTCTTCCCTCTCACACCTTCCTTTAGATCACCCTTCTGAACCCCATTCCATTCCTTTTCTCAGACAGTGCACTCTATGATTCTCAAATGGTTTGTGCTAAGCAAGAAAAAGAATGGAGCTTTGAATGGCATTTGCAAATTACTTTCAGTTTGTGGCTTTGAAAGAAAGGTTGTGTAAAGTATTGATGGCTAAACCACTTTCTCAGGGGGTGGGTTTGAAAAAAATGGCAGATCAAAGGCTCCTTGAGACTGTGTATGGGTATGTGTTGGGAGTCTGTTCTGGCCAAAGGAAATCTCTGGCAGGTATTAATTTGAGGGAGAAAAAGGGAAGTTTTTTAAAGCAAGTCATCATTAGGAAGGGAAAAAAGGGAAAACGGAGAAAAATTACAGCATGTTTTAATTGTGACTCGGAAACTTTATAAACACAATTTA
The DNA here is from genome assembly GCF_055505025.1 of Bos grunniens. Classification (NCBI taxonomy): domain Eukaryota; kingdom Metazoa; phylum Chordata; class Mammalia; order Artiodactyla; family Bovidae; genus Bos; species Bos grunniens. Next base: position 12,565,671 of record NC_141182.1, read on the forward strand.
CACACATATCACTTATAATCACGGTCCTGGCCAGAGCGATAATTATGATAAATCCTTTGTCAACCCTACTTAGGAGCCCTTATGAAGTAGTCGGAAATTAGTTCACATACTAGAGAATACTTCAATAAAAATCCGACCCAACCCAGACTCTCTGCACATGGAATCCCACACGGCTTGTAATCAGATGTTCACCAAATCACACTTTTTCATTGCCAAACGCCTTGGCAGCTTAGCATAAACACGTCTTGAATTCATTAAATTGCATTTTTAGCCTTCTAATTAGCTGAAAGTTGCATTTCAAGCACAGCATGTCAAGAACTTGGTTTCAAGGTACAATGATACGGCATAGGAACCGAAGTCCAGCCTTCTGTTGAAAACGTTGGTTGATGATGACTCTTTGCTTAAGTGGCTTTGGGCTGGTTTCAGGAGATGTGTATAGAGGGGTTGCCAAGGAAGAGTTCTTAACATGTGATCTTCCTTTCTAAAAAGTCACCCTACTTCCATCTCTACCCTTTCCATCTGAGGTTGCAGGGCTAAAAATTAGTTCCTCCCACACATTCACCTAATGAACAATTAAAAAAAAAATGTTGCAGTTTTTTTCCCTCAGTGATTCACATCAGTAAACTCAGCCACAATCCATGTCTTATCACGATCATGTTGAAACATAAACATTTCTCTCAATAACATTTCACACTGTCATCTGCATTCATGCAAAAATGTCAGCATTTTGATAATACTGTAGCTCATCTGTTTGAACTTACAGTTAAACGGCTTTGGACCACATACAGAAGACATGGCCTGCCAATGGGAAAAGCAGATTCTGCCATCAGTTCAGTTCAGTCGCTCAGTCGTGTCTAACTCTTTGCGACCCCATGAATCTCAGCACGCCAGGCCTCCTTGTCTGGCACCAACTCCTGGAGTTCACCCAAACTCATGTCCATCGAGTTGGTGGTGGCATCCAGCCATCTCATCCTCTGTCATCCCCTTCTCCTCCTACCTCCAATCCCTCCCAGCATCAGAGTCTTTCCCAATGAGTCAACTCTTCTCATGAGGTGGCCAAAGTACTGGAGTTTCAGCTTTAGCGTCATTCCTTCCAAAGAACACCCAGGACTGATCTCCTTTAGAGTGGACTGGTTGGATCTCCTTGCAGTCCAAGGGACTCTCAAGAGTCTTCAACACCACAGTTCAAAAGCATCAATTCTTCAGCGCTCAGCATTCTTCACAGTCCAACTCTCACATCCATACATGACTACTGGAAAAACCATAGCCTTGACTAGATGGACCTTTGTTGGCAAAGTAATGTCTCTGCTTTTGAATATGCTGTCTAGGTTGCTCATAACTTTCTTTCCAAGGAGTAAGCGTCTTTTAATTTCACGGCTGCAATCACAATCTGCAGTGATTTTGGAGCCCTAAAATCACTGTTTCTCCATCTATTTCCCATGAAGTGATGGGACCAGATGCCACGATCTTCGTTTTCTGAATGTTGAGCTTTAAGCCAACTTTTTCATTCTCCTCTTTCATTTTCATCAAGAGGCTTTTTAGTTCCTCTTCACTTTCTGCCATAAGGGTGGTGTCATCTGCATATCTGAGGTTATTGATATTTCTCCCAGCAATCTTGATTCCAGCTTGTGCTTCTTCCAGCCCAGCATTTCTCATGATGTACTCTGCATAGAAGTTAAATAAGCAGGGTGACAATATACAGCCTTGACGTACTCCTTTTCCTATTTGGAACCAGTCTGTTGTTCCATGTCCAGTTCTAACTGTTGCTTCCTGACCTGCATACAGGTTTCTCAAGAGGCAGGTCAGGTGGTCTGGTATTTCCATCTCTTTCAGACTTTTCCACAGTTTATTGTGATCCACACAGTCAAAGGCTTTGGCATAGTCAATAAAGCAGAAATAGATGTTTTTCTGGAACTCTCTTCCTTTTTCGATGATCCAGCAGATGTTGGTAATTTGATCTCTGGTTCCTCTGCCTTTTCTAAAACCAGCTTGAACATCTGGAAGTTCGTGGTTCACGTATTGCTGAAGGTATTGCTGAAGCCTGGCTTGGAGAATTTTGAGCATTACTTTACTAGCGTGTGAGATGACTGCAATTGTGTGGTAGTTTGAGCATTCTTTGGCATTGCCTTTCTTTGGGATTGGAATGAAAACTGACCTTTTCCAGGCCTGTGGTCACTGCTGAGTTTTCAAAATTTGCTGGCATGTTGAGTGCAGCACTTTCACAGCATCATCTTTCAGGATTTGAAATAGCTCAAGTGGAATTCCATCACCTCCACTAGCTTTGTTCATAGTGATGCTTTCTAAGGCCCACTTGACTTCACATTCCAGGATGTCTGGCTCTAGGTGAGTGATCACACCATCGTGATTATCTTGGTCGTGAAGATCTTTTTTGTACAGTTCTTCTGTGTATTCCTGCTACCTCTTAATATCTTCTGCTTCTGTTAGGCCCATACCATTTCTGTCCTTTATTGAGCCCATCTTTGCATGAAATGTTCCCTTGGTATCTCTAATTTTCTTGAAGAGATGTCTAGTCTTTCCCATTCTGTTGTTTTCCTCTATTTCTTTGCATTGATCGCTGAGGAAGGCTTTCTTATCTCTCCTTGCTATTCTTTGGAACTCTGCATTCAGATGCTTACATCTTTCCTTTTCTCCTTTGCTTTCGCGTCTCTTCTTTTCACAGCTATTTGTAAGGCCTCCCCAGACAGCCATTTTGCTTGCCATATCAGACGGTAAAGACCACCAAATCTGATTCTCTCCTGTGTTACAAGTGAAAGCTGAAAAAAAAAAATCAGGTTCAAAAACAAGAAAACAAAACAAAACAAAAGTGAAAGCTGAGACCCAGAGGGGAGGAAAGTCACTCAAGTGTACGCGGTCGACGAGCAAGCGGACTGGGAATCTAAGAGGGCCATCGCATCCTTCACTGTGCTGAGATGCTTCGCATTCCTGATCTCACATCACGCTCCCGGAAGCCCATGAATCAGGGGGCAGGGTCCCACGCCCCCATCTCACTGGCAAACTACTGAGGAGCAAGGAGGCTGAGGGTCTTATGTAAGTGCAGGTAAGCAGTGAGCGCTCACCTCGACTGAGTCCAGCTCTCCTGAAGCTCAGGTCTTGCCCTTTTCACTCGATCAGGGGGTCCTGGGGGTTTTCATAAGGGACCAGGAGTGCCCATGAGGCACTGGCTTTCAAACATCTTTCAGCACTTCCCTAGGTACCAATCATTCTCCCTGGGTCTCTAGGGCAGTGGGGGGTGCTCCCTGGCCCCCGGGGCTCCCTCTCCTGCGTTTAGTACTAGAAGGCCCAAGTCTGGGTGGGCTCCAGTGGCTTGGCTGGAAGGCTGCACTTCCCGTCAGCCTCTCCCAGCAGTGGGTGTGGCCCAAGTCTAAGTTCTGGCCAGCAGGGTGTGGGAGGAAGTGTGTGTCCTGCTCAGGTCAGGTCCTTAGGAGAGGAGAGCACCTGCCTTCTGCTGCCTCTCCACCCTCTCTGGTGGGCGGTGTGGCACTCTGAGGGCAGGAGCCAGCCTAGGCCAGGCTACTGAGGGTCACGCCTGGGAGGTGAGCACCCAGGGAGGATCCAGGCACAGACCCTCCCACAGAGCAGCGCCCACTGCTGACCTGGCCCCTGCCCAGCTCTGACTGGGTGCAGGACAGGGAAGCAGACTTCCCCCTTGCGGAGGCAGGGCATCGTGTGTGCCGTTATTACAGCACCACACTATAGCCTTGACGACGCACTCACACACAGGCACAATCACGCAAACACAGGCGCACAGCAACACAAATGCTCCAGAAACAATGTCTCTTTTTACCACTTGAAATGAGCGCTGGTCCTTTCTGTTCTGTTCTTCTTTGTTCTACTTTGTAGTTAGGGATCTGGGGGAGGTGTGTACACACCGCTATATTTAAAATGGATACCCAGCAAGGACCCATTGTACAGGACATGGAACTCTGCTCAATATTATGGGGCAGCCTGGATGGGAGGGAGGTTTGGGGGAGAATGGACACATTATGACTGAGTCCCTTTGCTTTTCACCTGATTATCACAACACTGTTAACTGGCTGTACCCCAAATACAAAATACAAAATTTAAATTTGGAAAAAAATGGATATCACTCTTCCCTCTGAGCTCATGACCCACTAACACCCAGGGAGGATCCAGGCGCAGATCCGGCAAGACTAGGACTACACCCGGCAAGACGAGGGCACCTGGAGCCAAGGCAAGACCTTTGCCCAGGGGCCCTTGAGCAAGGCACTTTGCGAGAAAAGGTGGCAGGAAGCACCCTCCCTGGCAGTTGGGACAGATATGCACTAAGGCAAAGAGCTGGGAGGCCAGGGGAGCTGTGGGCTGGTGGCTGGAGTCAGTGGACGCTGGTCCGCAGGGGTGTGCAGAGGGGAGTTCACAACAGGACAGGCATGAACTTTGCAGCCGGTAGCGTCAAAGCATCCGAGCGTCCGGGTGTGCACCTGTCCACTCTCCAGCCACGCTGGCACCTCTGTAGGCTCAAGCTCACGTGTGTTGGGAATAATGAGGCCCTTCCCTTCTGGGTTCTTTGCGTTCCCTTTTCTGGGGGGATTTTCATCTTCTTTGAGTGTGCTCCCACCTTTCCTTTGCTCTTGGTTAACTTTACAGGCAACAGTGGCGTCAAAGGAAAGAGTCCTTTGGATTTAAATACTGGCTGCATGGCCCTGAGGAGGTTAGGGGGCTCTCTTGTCCTCAGTCTGCTCACCTGTAGAATGGGCGTGTCGTCACTTGTCCAGAGAGAGCAGCGAGGAGAGTTAGGTGGCTCTACTATGCGACAGGTATCAAGTCAGCCTCAGGGCCAGAGAGCCTGAAAGCGGTGCCATCTGTAGGGTGCTCATGAGGGCCTGGCTGGTTTTGGGATTGTGATGTTACCAGTCACGGTATGGCTTTTATCATCATCATGGGGTCACAGGCTCCTTGAAGACCTGGAGAGTAAATGATAGAATATTGGACATTGTCCTACTTAACACAAGGGGTGGAAATATAAGCACTTTTTGCAGTGAAAGTAGTTACTATCTTGCAAAGGATTCTCATTGGTGGTTCCTTTTTATTACAAACATTTAACTTAAAAGAAAAACATCACAGTGATTGCTCCCAATTTCTGATACTATCACATGATGTCGAAAGGATATTAGGTTCAGATATTACAAGGACGCAAGGAAACACAGCGAGGGTTTTGAAATGGGTGCTGAGACCCCAGGACATGCACCCAAGCCGTGGCTGGGTGAGAGCCGGGCAGGCTTACACACAAGCAGCTCCTGGTGGCCTGTCTCTATCGCAGGGTGGCTGCGGATGACAGGGTCACTCCTGTTAAATAACATCTTGGCACAGAGTCATCCTCCAGGAATGCAGCTCTGGGTGGTGGGAAAGCAGGTTGGGCGGGAGCTGGGGCTGTCTACAGGGTTTTCAGGATGGGGGGAGGCCCCCGGTTCTCTGAGCAAGCTCACCTACAGCGGCTTTGCTTTCTGAGCAGAGCAGGCTCAGTTTAAGAGGCACATTTCTCAAACTGGGCTAAATGGAAGCCGAGACAGCCCCTCACAAGGGACCGAGGGCACCTGGCCATGGGCGGGGGCACTCAGCAGGGGCTCTGGCCCTCTCGCCGGGAGCACCCCTGGGCTCCAGGCACTGCCACCTCTTCCGTCTCACCTGTGGCCACAGGAACACCTTGAGGTGCACCCGTGGGCTTTGGTCCTCGGGGGACGAGGCAGAGGCCTGGGGAGAGGAAGCGGCCTCTCCAGCCCTGAACCCCGCTGTGGGCGCCCTGGGGGTGTCCCTCACAGCTCAGGTGAAGTGAAAGCTGCTCAGTCATGTCTGACTCTGTGACCCCATGGACTATACAGTCCACGGAATTCTCCAGGCCAGAATACTGGAGTGGGTAGCCTTTCCCTTCTCCAAGGGATCTTCCCAAGCTAGGGATCAAACCCAGGTCTCCTGCATTGCAGGCAGATTCTTTACCAGCTGAGCCACCAGGGAAGCCCAAGAATACTGGAGTGGGTTAGGTGAGATGAGACAGGGCTAAGAAGGCAGGTAGCATCCCCTCCCCGTCTCCGTGGTGGGGTGGGAGGGAAGGCTACTTTCTTTTCTAAGGGGAAAGGGCTCTCCTAGGCACTTGGCTTAGGCATGTCTCTCTCCCCTACCCCACTTCTGAGAGGAGTCTGGCAGCACAGAGCCCGCAGGCGGAGGGGGGCGCGAGTCCCTTTGCTCAGCCCACGGAGGAAGGCAACAGGATTCCAGAAACGCTGGCTAACAAGGCCAAGAAGTGTAGCTGGTGGGAGGCAGAGGGTGGCCAGAGGATTTTCCCCTGTAGAGCTGACAACAGAATGAAACTTCCATGGAGGTCAGGGCAGCCTCAGAGGGGAAATTTCCAACTCAGCAAGAAAAGGCATTCATTTCTGCCTATTTGGGTTGATGGATTTGTCCATTGAAATCCATGCGAATATACATATATATATATATTTTTTTTAAATGACATTTAGTCTATTTTGAGTTAAAATAAAACTTGGTAAATATTTTTGTGATCTCTCCTTACCCTGCCACAAATAAAATATAATGAGCTCGACGTTTAGATTATCCTCTGATTTTTCTCAGTAGACATTTTAGATAAAAGACAAAGAGTTTCTTATTTGGGGGTTCATAAAACATTCTGCATTTATGGCTTCATTTTTCTGAAATCCAGATCAAAGCCTGGCTGTGAAATTTTACTGTCCCACTGCTCACGGGTCTGTTGACTTACTGCATACTTCAAAAATCCCTTCTTCCCTCTAGACTCTCTGACCACCTCGTGTTTTTTTTTTTTTCCTTAAAAAAAAGAGGCATATTTGCATTTGGTACTATTCAGGACCTTGGAGATGCAGATTGGCAGAGTAGGGGGGTGGTGGTGGAGCTGAAACAACATTTTTCCCGGGTTCTAATTAGAAGAATCCACTGTATTCATGGCCAGGTCCTCTCCTAGGGCCCCTACTTCCCCAAAAGCAAGATGCTCCTGCGTTGAATGCAAGTGAAGCTGGTCATTCACAGCCTGTGATCTATACCCCCCCACCAGCCCTGTTCACTGGATGTCTTTATGATCTTTGTTTATATTAATCCCCAAAGAACTAAGCTTCATTTCATTTTATTTGGTAGAGAAACCCAGCAGCGAAAAGTTCAGGAGACCCAAATGTTTCCATAATTGCTTTGAGTTCTGAATGTATTTCAGGCTGACAGCTAAGATAAAAAGCCCCTTGCGGTCTGGTGTTCGGAATCATTTTTCAGGGCCGTGTGTGGGAAATTGAGCCGAGGCTGTAACCGGGTCGGTTCAGGCAGGCTGGAGACTGCAGACCGCAGTGAAATGGGCCCCGACTGTCACTTTAAATCAGCACGGGGTTTGGGGGCCTGGGTAGCAATCACTCAGATTTGGAAAGAGGCAAACAGGAGGGCGGCCAGGCTCTGGTCTGTCGTCGTGCTACTTAGATTGTTCACATTTTCTTTTTCCACCCACTTGGATAATTCCTGTTTTCAGTGGTGACCGAAGTGAACAGGGGCCAGGATACTACAGGCTATTCCCATGGTGACTGCAGCTGAGACCACAGGCCAAACCAGGGGTGTGTCATGAGAAAGCCAGGCCCTGTGCGATTTCCTGAGCTGTGGGGGCTCCTGGGGAGCTGGAGAGCTGGGGTCTTCCTTGCCTATAACCGGGTGCATCCACCCAGGATCTGCTCTTCAGCATCATCTCAACTTTTTACCTTTATTTTTCCCATCTGAATAATGGGCCCATTTTATCTTGCCACTTCATATAACTGTAAAAATCTCTGCAAATGATTTCAATATGACTGTGAAACACACAGGAAATTGAGATCCTTATAGCATGAGAAGGGACCTGTAGTTGCTTTTCCCCTAGAAAATCAAGTGGATCATGCCTCTAAACTTCTCTAGTATCGTGGGAGCCAGTCCTGCGTGGAGTTCAATTCGGGGCAGGGTTGGGGGGGGATGCTTTCAGGAAGTACTTAGTTTGAAGAGTGATTCTCAAGTTTTTGGTCTCAGAATCCTTCTACAATCTTAAAAAATATCGAGAGTCTCAAAGGGTTTGATGTCTGTGGGTTATATATATTATTCTTCACTGTATTAGAAGAAGTATTTAGAACATTTAATATATTTTAAAATAGCCATAATAAAGCCATAACCTAAATAGTTTACTTTTAATGAAAAATAACAATATGTTGCCAAACCAAAAAAAAAAAAAAATCAGTCAGAAGAGTAGCACTGTTTTAGCATTTTTGCAAATCTCTTCAATATCTGTTATAAGAGAAGACAAGTCAATTTTTAGTCTGCTTCTGACTTGTCTGTTGTAATATGTTTTGACTGAAATATAAGAAGAAAATTCACCTCATGCAGATGGTTGGAGATGGTAGGAGCATTTTGATAAGCTTTTGCACATCACTGCCTACTCTTCTTCCTTGATGCTGCTGCTGCTGCTGCTGCTGCGTCGCTTCAGTCGTGTCCGACTCTGTGCGACCCCATAGACAGCAGCCCACCAGGCTCCCCTGTCCCTGGGATTCTCCAGGCAAGAACACTGGAGTGTGTTGCCATTTCCTTCTCCAATGCATGAAAGTGAAAAGTGAAAGTGAAGTTGCTCAGCCGTGTCCGACTCTTAGCAACCCATGGACTGTAGTCCTCCAGGCTCCTCCGGCCATGACATTTTCCAGGCAAGAGTATTGGAGTAGGGTGCCATTGCCTTCTCCGTTCTTCCTTGATATTACACCAAAATTCGACAACTGGCAGTTTCATAAAGGCTAGTTGCAGTGTTGAATTTGAAGTCCTGTGAATGGACTTTTAATTCTCTGGCGCAATAAAATCCCTTGGTATGGGTTTGTTTTTCTATTCCCTCTGTGAACACTGCTTAACACTGAACCTGCCCCATCTACAGGCTTAATGCGAAATTTCCCAGCTGCAACTGTGCAGAAGACACGGCCCAGACACCCTGCTATTGTCCGGTCCACTGGGAAGGGAAGCCGAGCTCCTAGCTCACTCGGGTGCAGAGTGGATCTGAGCCATTAGATGGGCAGCTCCATGGACAGGATGCCTGAGAAAAGGGACAGTTTCTTGCTCAACTTCTGAAGAACATGTTTGAAAGTGTGATTTTATTAATTTGCTCACACATATTCATTGGGTCTCTACCATGTTCTTAGCACCCTGACTTATTCTAGAGAAGTTTAAGACCCCAGTCCTTGAATCCCACCCTGAATTTATTTAGTCAGAGTTTCTTTGCTGTCAGGGTTTCCATAGATTTTTTTTTTATTTAAAGAAAGCCAGAGAGCTGATTCATTACCATGAATATTTCACCTGAGCCTGCTTTCTATCAAATCATCTGTGTTTCCTAATCCACAAAAAGATGTGTGTTAATTCTTTTCTTTCTCAGAAAGTGTTTGTGAACTTTCAAGGGAAAAATAAAAAAGAACGAACATGGAAAAATGAAGAGCAATTTCAGGAATTTCCAGTGTAAATGAGGCTTTGAGTAGAGCCTATGATCAGTGTGCATAATTCATTAAAAACAAATCACTCTGCACAATTGGGTAAACCGACATCCGAAGACCGTTTCTGAGTGCCATGTGGCCACCATTTAGTCCACAGTTGTAGCTAATGAAGCTTGTCATATAAATTTGAGAGTAAACAGATTTGGACAAATGTTATTTGCTAGGAAAGCAACAGCTAGCACCCCTGCCTGAATCACACAGGCCCTGAAAATGTGGTTTGGAGAAAATTACCTTCCTAGAGGCACACGTGTGCATCTGCGTTGCGCATGCCCTTGTGTGCATCAAGTGGGATTATTCGCATTATTATAAAGCTATGGAGACAGAGACTATGTTTTAAATAACCAATCTCTTTCAATAGGGGATAAATGAAGAAGACAAGAGTAGTTGCGGAATTGAGCTTGTGCTGTAAGAAGAGATGTTAACATGGTGACCACTTCCCTATGCCTCATGTCTTAACACCTCCCCAGCAACCTTGAGAGATGCTACAGCCCCGGCAGAGTGAGGGGAAGGGATTTGCAGTTTATACACAATGCACCTATAAGTAGCCAGCTGAAGACTGAAGAAACTCAAGGTTTTGGGGTCCAAAGTATATGTTCTTCATCACTGCCCTTTATTCATAAATCTGGAAGGCTCTTTGGAAGAAAATGAAACTGAGAATGCATCTCCTATTTACCAATTTGAATGTAAGAGGCTAGTTGGGACCCACGTGTTCCAGATTACACGTGGACCATGCTCAGAGTTGCCACCAAATCTCGGGTCCTCCATTCCGTCTTTTGTAGACAGGCAAGGTATTTGACATTTCTTGCTGTTTCTGTTTCTGGTTTCATTTCACTTATAAATTATCCTAATAGGAGACAATCAATTTAAATTAAGAATTATAACTCAAAATATCCTGATGAACCTAGTTCTGGGTTGCTAATGGAGTTCTGAAGGAAGGAAAACCCCAATGTTTTATCGGCACAATGGTGCTTGTCTGTCGTTGGACGGAGTTCTGGAATGGTTTCACGACTGACGTGAAAATGTCCTTTAGTGCTGGACATTTAAAATATCTTATGGTGAGCTCTGCGGAAAGCAACAGCAACAATGGAGTTTCACCCTAAGAGCACGTTCCTCTGCCTGTAGGTTAATTCGAGAAGCAACCCTGAGCTAAATGTTTCTGGAGGCAAAGCAAAGGATCTGTGTCATGCGGTCACCAAGACAGCACTTGGAAAAGTGTTTCCAACTTGTTTTGCAACCTGGGATCCTGTTGTTCCTTTGTTGACTTAGCTGCTTTCACTAGATTTCAAAGTGGCCGTTTTTTTGGCAGCTCCTCTGGTTCTACTCAGTGTGGCAGCCAAGCTCAGATACGAAGGTGTCCCTTCCTCTGTAGGCACTGGTGTTACGCTGGGTTCGTGGAGAGACTCGTGGCTCGCAAGGGTGAGCCATGACAACTTGTCATTTTTCTCCCCGTGGTCTGGATTCCTGAGGAAAACTTTGACTTTTCTGATGCTTTCCCACCTTATTTACTTGGGGGAAAAGTACAGAACGCACGAGTATTCTGAATGCTTTCCAGAGGGATTACACTTGCTGGCGAGCGGCTCTCTCGCCTTTCTGCCACATGGAGCGCCATGCTGCCTCCCCGCCAAGGCCTTCTTGGGGGAAGTGAGGAAGGAAACTCAGAGACTACGTATGTTTCAACACAGCGAATTCGAGTCCAACGAGAGAAGAGCCAAGGACCTCCTGACCTGCCACGTTTGCCTCTTTATTTTTCTGAACCGTCTTGGAGTCTGCCTGGCGGAGTTGCTGTTCTCTGCTGCTTGTGGGCTGGTTGGCGTTGGCCCTGGTGAGGAAGAGAACAGAAAAATCCTCAGGGAAAGTACAGGATGTGACAGAAAACTGAGCTGGTGAATCAGGGGTGGGCTGGTCTCCATTGTGTCAAAAGTGCAAGAGCTCTAGAAGGTTGTGGGCAGGAAATGGCACTGCTGAGTCAGAGGAGAAGTCCTTGCCCCGTGAGTCAGGACCGAGACAGACACACCTTGGGGCACAGACGCGGAGGAAGCCCCAGAGAAGGCTGCAGCGGGGTTCGTGCAAAAGAGGAGGGCTTGTGAGTTTGTAGAGTATTGTTGAGTCCCAAACCTCAGTGACTTCTGGGGAAAAGGTATCTTGAGATATGGTCTGGAGCGGGTTCCTGAGAAGCAGGCCCTGGGGCAAGAGTGTGTGTGAAAAGAGTTGATTAGGGAAGTTCTCAGGAAAGACAGGTAAAGGAGGAGGGAGGAAGTGGGAGTGGGAAAGGAAGGAAGCCAGGCCGGGCTGAGCTTCGGGCAAGGCCTCACCCACCAGGGTCAGCTGCTGGGCAGGCAGCGCTGCTCACAGGCGGTCAGGAGGTCGGAGGGCACATGGGGGAGATGCTGGGACAGCTGGCACTGCATCAGAAGAGCCAACTGTGTGCTTCCCCATGCCAAGCTGAGTGACAACCACGTGGGAGTATTTACACCGTGGAGATTGGCAGATGCTACGGTTCAGGACATCCTTCGGTAACCATTTACCAGTCCTGAGGGACCTCTGACAATGTCTCGTACGGACACACCCTGAGGACGGGTCTGAGGGTCTCCTATGTGGCAGGTGCAATTCTAAGCATCTCTGTGCACACCAGCTCAGGCAGTCCTCACAAGAATCCCATGGAGAGAACAGTATGTGTAATATCATCCCTGTTTACGAAAGAGGAGACTGCAGGTGGTCTGTTAAGGACAAGTCAGCCTGCTCATGAGAGAGGAGCCGCAGCCAAAGCAGAGAAGCCTCAGAGTCCATGCTCCGCCACAGGCAACGTTCAACTATGCAAAAACACGCAGGCTTGCACTGCATGGAAAATACTTCCCTTGACGATGAGAAGGCATACATGTGGAGGTCACTGCAACATGATTTGCCATTGCAAAATATTGGAAATACCAACATGCCGACACCTAGGAGATTCGGTTGAATAAACTGGCCCGTCTACACAGTGGAGGCCGACACACTGGTAAAAAGAAGTGGGAAGGTCTGGCCGGGAGTGACGTGGGTGATATTCAGAGAGCGACGCTGAGGGAGGAAGCGAGTGAAAACCGGATGTACAGTGCGCCTTATTTTGCATATAATGTATATTTATTTCTTATGTGTCTCTCTTATATATATCAGGTATGTGTGAAACATTTTCCCTCTCAAAGACATGCAGGATGGACAGGCCAACAATTATCAAGGAAAGTGATTAACGATAGAGTGAGAACAGGTGAAGGGAGCGGAACTTCCAAGTTTGAAGAGTTTTGATTTTTCAGTTCAATTTAGTTCAGTCGCTCAGTCGTGTCCGACTCTTTGCGACCCCATGAATTGCAGCACTCCAGGCCTCCGTGTCCATCACCAACTCCCGGAGTTCACTCAGACTCACATCCTTCGAGTCAGTGATGCCATCCAGCCATCTCATCCTCTGTCGTCCCCTTCTCCTCCTGCCCCCAATCCCTCCCAGCCTCAGAGTCTTTCCCAATGAGTCAACTCTTTGCATGAGGTGGCCAAAGTACCGGAGTTTCAGCTTTAGCATCAGTCCTTCCAAAGAACACCCAGGACTGATCTCCTTTAGAATGGACTGGTTGGATCTCCTTGCAGTCCAAGGGACTCTCAAGAGTCTTCTCCAATACCACAGTTCAAAAGCATCAATTCTTCGGCGCTCAGCTTTCTTCACAGTCCAACTCTCACATCCATACACAACCACAGGAAAAACCATAGCCTTGACTAGACGAACCTTTGTTGGCAAAGTAATGTTTCTGCTTTTGAATATGCTGTCTAGGTTGGTTATAACTTTCCTTTCATGGAGTAAGCGTCTTAATTTCATGGCTTAAGTCACCATCTGCAGTGATTTTGGAGCCCCCCAAAATAAAGTCTGACACTGTTTCCCCATCTACTTCCCATGAAGTGATGGGACTGGATGCCATGATCTTCGTTTTCTGAATGTTGAGCTTTAAGCCAACTTTTTCCCTCTCTACTTTCACTTTCATCAAGAGGCTCTTTAGTTCCTCTTCACTTTCTGCCATAAGGGTGGTGTCATCTGCATCTCTGAGGTTATTGATATTTCTCCCGGCAATCTTGATTCCAGCTTGTGCTTCTTCCAGCCCAGCGTTTCTCATGATGTACTCTGCATACAATTTAACGCTAATATTTTCCCTATTTAAAAAGTCAAATCCGTGAGGATGGGGGAGATGAGGATGGGGGAAGGCAGTGTACACGCTTGGTCGTGTGGGCCGCATGGCAGTGGCCGCTTTGGCACAAGAAAGTGAAAGTCGCTCAGTCATGTCCGACTCTTTGCGACCCCCATGGACCCATGGAATTTTCCAGGCCAGAATACTGAAGTGGGTAGCCTTTCCCTTCTCCAGGGGATCTTCCCAAGCCAGGGATCAAACCCAGGGTTCCCACATTGCATGAGGGATCATCACAACTCATGCATGTGTGGCTGGCATTGCTCTGAGGGAAGCCCCAGCACAGAGTTTCCAACATGGTCTCTGGTTGCTAAGGGTGTGTGGGTTGCTGCAGCAGAGGCCAGCGGTGTGCTCCTGGGGTGGCCACGTGCCTTGAAAGATGCCCAGCACTCAGACGTGAGGGTGCTTGGGAACAACGGGAAACCATCCGGGGCCTGGCAGCTTCACCACTCTCCCTGGGCTGCAGGAGATGGCTCCTTGGGGACCCCGGCAGCTATGTTCCTCAGCAAAAAGTCTGGTCATGGCCCCCAGAAGACAGGTCAGGAGGTCATGGTGATGGGCTCCCTGTAAAGACCCTGGAGCTCAGGTTTTGTTCAGTCCCGGGTGCGCGGTTTCCCTTTTCCCGCCAGATCCTCTCTCATGGGGCTGAAGGCTCTCCGGAGACGGGGCTGAGCGAGTCAAGAGATAAGAGAGCGTGAGCCTCCCTTCCCACTCTGAGCAGCCCGACCAGACTGTGGATTCCCTGAGAACGGCACTCTCTTGAGGTTTGTGCTAGTTCCTTTTCCCAGCTGGGCTGGGAATGCCATGAGACAGCTGCACTCGTGTGGCCCAAGGTGTCTGTGTCCGTCCTGATGGCCTCTGGAGAGCGTGTGAGTCCAAGGACCCAGGGAGGACATGTCAGGAACCTGCAGCTGCGTGAACTTAGAAGGGGCACGTTGCTGGGTGTTCTGGCTCATTCTCGAGACTCGTTCTGATTTCATGTCCCTGGTCACAGGGGATAAGAGTTACCTTCTCATCTGACGTAGAGGAAAGAGCATCGGTCAGAGCAGACTAGCCCTGTATACATGTCTAGGTTTCTTCTCTTCCAAGCTGTGTGAGCTTGGAGGGGTCCCTTTCCTTCTCTGAACCCCGGATGATACAACGGAAATACTACTATCCGCCTGCATCCAAGGTGAGACCAGGCTGTCTTCTGAGAGCCCACTTACCCCTCTGATAAACAGCAGCTCTGAGAAATGAACCCAGTCTTGTCCATTCAGAGCCATCAGCCTGTCCTCCCCTCCCAGAGGTCCAGGAGGTAAGGGGTTAAAGGTACAGGATCCACCTTATTTTGCCTTTTACTGAGCACAGGACTCAGTCTCTCCTCCCCTCAGTCCTTTCCATAAAACATGGGCTGTATCTCAAGGCCGGCTGATAAAAGACAAAATGTGCTGAAGTCTTGGAACGCTCGCTATTGTGGCCAAGGTGCCTCCAGACACACACACGTGTGTGTTGAGATCTTCCCTCCTTCAGCCCAAGCTCCAGGTCGGGCATGGTGTATCCAGGCGCACACTCCACCACGCCCGCAGCAGACATCACCTGTCGATGGCCTCAGCCTTCTCCATGGCCTGGGTGGAGCCTCAGAAACCCCAGGCAGGCACAGCAAGTTGATGGCAGCTGACGCATGCACATCGCTGTTGCCCATTAGTGGAGGCACGCTGTAGGACGACCTGCCTTGCATGGAAACTGAGGCCTCCTCTGCAATCTGGAAAATACCCAGGTGCCTCCCCAAATGCGGGGCGCCTCTGTGCCATCCGGAAGGAATAGGGTCAGATGCGCTCCTGCTGTCTGGGGTCAGGGAGAGGCCCCTGCAGGGAAGGCAGGTGTGTCGGTGCACACAGGGACGAGAGGATTTAGGGAGGCAAGCCTGCTGTGTGTGTTGCACAGCCGGTTAGCGCAGGGGCCAGGTGCCTCCCCCATCCGCCCCAATGCCGGTCTCCTTACCCTGGGCAGCTGCGGCACTTCCCCTGGCTCTTACAGCTGTTTAGAGTCTGTAAACCCGCTAATCCCTGGCCATGTGTCATTCCCAGCCAGTTAATGGGCCTTGCTTCAGCTCACAGCGGAGAGGCCGGGCTCCCCTCTCTGCACACTTAGTGTCCAGATTTCTGATTTAGTGGGAGAAGCCCAGCACAGCCCCCTCGAGGTCTTCCTGGCCAGAGCCAAAGCAGAAGGCCCCCGAGGCAGTGAGCCTCAGAACGCGATTTCAGATGGGAGGAGAGGAAATCTCTCCAGCTTGTCTGGGGAAGATCTCAGAGAGGGTTCATCTCTGCTCTCCCGCTAGCTCCCGGGGCAGTGCTGACCGTCATCAGGTAAACCTGGAATCCCAAAGACAAGACACAGCCCAGAACAGGCACTCCAGCTGGCCAGAAGGTTGTTGTTTAGTCACTAAGTCATGTTCGACTCTTTGCGACCCCATGGACTGCAGCATGCCAGGCCTCCCTGTCCTTCATCATCTCCCAGAGTTTGCTCAAATTCATGTCCATTGAGTCAGTGATGCCATCCAACCATCTCATCCTCTGTCGTCCCCTTTTCTTCCTGCCCTCAATCTTTCCCAGCATCAGGGTCTTTTCCAATGAGTCGGCTCTTCGCATCAGGTGACCGAAGTATTAGAGCTTCAGTTTCAGCATTAGTCCTTCCAATGACTATTCAGGGTTCATTTCCTTTAGGATTGACTGGTTTGATCTCCTTTCAGTCCAAGGGACCCTGAAGAATCTTCTCTAGCTCCACAGTTCGAAAGCATCAATTACTTGGCATTCAGCCCTCTTTATGGTCCAACTCTCACATCCATACGTGACTACTGGAAAAACCACAGCTTTGACTAGACGGATCTTTGTTGGCCAGAAGTTGCTGATAGGAAAACACTTTGGGCCTCTTCAAGTTAAGCAAGTGGCTTATCTTTGGGTCTTCAACTCTGCAGAAAGTTCAGGATAGAAATGAGGTCCTTCCCAAAGAAAGTCTGGTTTATGTGACCACAGTGGACGCTGGGAACGTGAGCCGAGTGGCCATGTCTGTGCTTTGCTGGCGCTCACACAGGATCTCTGAACTGCCTTCCATGTAAGGGGGTGACTGGGATGAAGAGCTCCTGGGCCGGAATCCCAGCTGGGCCCATATCAGGACTTGAGCCACCTCTGTCACGCTCTGAGCCTCAGTTTCCCCATCTGGGAGGCAGACTCAGATCCCCAACGTCACTCAGTCATCCGAACCAGAATCTTCCAAAGGTGAGGGGTTCCATCAGAGGCATCGGACATGAGTGAGGACCCTCTCCCAGCAAACGAGGGCTGTTTGGGAATCGGCTCCTGGGATGCACTCCAAGAATGTCACCCCGGGTTCTGCACTCCCACCCCAGTCCTGGTCCTTTCGGACACCCACTCACAACTCTGAAGTTTGTTTCTGTGACAAACGGCGCAGAAAGGTGTGCCGGGGGGAGTTTGCTATAATTTCTGAAAACACAGGTGAGTCACCCTGGGGTAGAGACACATCCCACTTACTGTCCGCGTTGCAGACGTGATGCTGGGTGCTCCCTCTGGTGATGCTGAAGGGGAGACGCTGCTGTCAGAGGCATCTGTAGGGGGGTGTTTCCAGGACACCCCCGCCTTCGGCCCTGCCCTCCGCTCTCACCTGCGGGCCCGGGGCCCAGGAACTGCTGCTGAGCGGAACGGCTCGCAGACGGCTGTCTCCCTTCAGGCTCCTTCCTGACGTTTCTCCAATCGACATCTCTGAAGCCACCCGTCCTTTTCAGGAAAAAGAAAAAAACGCAGTAGTCTGACGTTCCAAGAAACCCCAGAATGAGGAATGCAGAAAATCAAACAGGCTGGTCCGCGTCCAGCGGCTCCTCCGGGGAGAGGAGTGATTTCGCACGCTAATGGCCCGGCCTCCGACGCTGACATTTTCTTACAATGTACTTAAGTCCGGTTTGTTTTGCTTTCTGTCTCCACAACAATTACCAAGATTTATTTTTTATTGCTTCGGTTCACTCTGCCAGGACCACACTTCCTTTTTCTCTTTAAAGGAACAGCCACACCGAGCCGAGGGGCCTAGGAAGTGAGCATTTTCAGTCGCAAAAATAAAAATAAACAAGGCTGCACGCCTCTCCTGGCGCGAGCGTCCGCCCCCCCGCGCCCGGTG
The DNA here is from genome assembly GCF_055505025.1 of Bos grunniens. Classification (NCBI taxonomy): domain Eukaryota; kingdom Metazoa; phylum Chordata; class Mammalia; order Artiodactyla; family Bovidae; genus Bos; species Bos grunniens. Next base: position 12,583,558 of record NC_141182.1, read on the forward strand.
TCAGAGGGGCTCTGGCTCTTCTCTGCTTGACACTTGGGCTCACCCCGATGCTAGGCCGAGCCCCCGCCAGCCGGCTTGTCACAGAGAGACCGTCCTCCCCAGGGACTCCTCAGAGGAACCCCGGGAGCTCGAAAGGCACTTGGTTCTCAAGAGTGGGTGCCTGGCTTTCTTGCAGGGCAACAGGGGTGAGGTTGGGGTGTGTCTTTCTCGGAGGTGAGGTGGTTTTCCAAGGTGACCTCTGTGAAAGTCCAGGGTTTCTTTGAGGGGCTTGTCTGTGTCTCTCCTGGGAGGCCCTTTGCTATGAAGGTGAGGGCCCTGGGGATTCCACATGGTGAAGGGAGGCCATCAGCAACAGGGCAGGTGGATGGGGTGACCAATGCCAGGACTGCGTCTAGGACCCAGGGGTGTGACCTGGGAAAGTCACCCTCTCTGAGCCCGTTTCATCACTGGAAGCAGCTCCTCCCTGGGTGACTGTGAGGGCCTGGAGACCAAAGATGGTAAGGGGCTTGCACAGCCTGGCAGAGGCTCCTAGGGGGGCTGGAAAACGGCCCCACCTTAAGATGGGAGAGGATACTGGATTATCCAGCTAGGTCCCAGGTAGCAACAGGAAGGGCCTTAGAAGAGGGAGGCAGGAGTCTGAGTCAGAGGAGGAGATGCGATGACGGAAAGGGAGACGGGAGGGGTGCGTGGCTCCGAGCCACGGGACGCAGGCGCTTCTAGGAGCTGGAAACAGCGAAGGAAGGACTCTCCCCTGGGGCCTCCAGAGGGGCCCAGCGGCCCTGAGACGCCTGGACTTGGGCCCGTGAGACCCACATCAGGCTTCCGACCTCCAGACTCTGGGAGAACCATGTGTGCTGTGTGAAGCCACCGAGTTTGTGGTCATTTGAAGCAGCAGCCCCAGAAGCAGACACAGTGCCGGACGCTGCAGTTACATTACTAGTGGGGGTGATGAGCCTCCTCCCTGGGCTGTGTCTCAGGTTCCACGTGGGCCTCCAGAGCCCAGAGGCTGCACCGTCCGTCTGTCCATCCATCCATCCAATCATTCCTGAGCCACCAGAACCTGCTAAGACTCTGCTGGGGCCATCAGCTCAGGCGTCCCTGCCCTTGCTCACTCCCCACCTAGGACCTGCTCCTAACCTGGAGCCAGAGTTATCCCTCAAATCCAGCTCGGGCCAACACCCCACCTAACCCCGTGAGCTGGTGTCCTCGTGCTTCCTCGGCCTTGTGGCACTCAGGAGCCCCCCACCCCCACCACACTACCCTCCCCCTGGCTCTGTCTCCTGTCCCAGGTCCAAGGTGCTGGGCACCACCCCTCGGTGCAGTGTCTTCCCCAGGGGGCCACCTACCCCACTGGCCCCCTTCTTTGGGTCTTCTTGGCGAGAGCCTCCCTGACCACCCTCTCCCCTCTCCTGCCCTACCTCCATCACCTTTCTCCCTCGTACATGGACGTTTCCTGTCTCCTCTGCAGGAAATAAACTCCCTCAAGGCAGAGGTTTCCACTGTCTTGTTCCCTGTCATGTCTACAGCGCCTGCACACAGCAGGGGCTCAATAAAAAGTTGTGGAATAAACGGGTGAATATCGGAGTCTTTAAAGCCATGGTCCCTGCAGCTCCACAGCTTCGTCTGGAGCCTCACAACCTCAGCTTCTCCTCGCACGGACCGCCAGAAACACAGCTCTCACACATGCCTCTGTGCTTTTGCACAGGTGAACCTTCTCTTTCCCTGGTGAGCTCCTGTTCTTCCTTCAAAACCCATCTCCTTTGCAGACGTTCCTCTAAATCTTCCATCCCAGGCTGTTTGTCTCTCACTCTTGTGTGTTTCTAAAGCACTCAGTGCCTCCTTTTATTGGAGAACTTGTCGTATTGTTTAGAGTTTTTTTTTTTAAACACACCTGTTTTCCTGATCAGACTGTTACGGTGACTCTTCCTTTTTCGTTTCCCACACTGTCTGGCAGACTCCCTGACAGCAGATGAGCAGAAACAGGGAGTGGATGAATGAATGGATGGACCAAGGAAAGGGTGGAAGGGGACAGGGACCTTGTCTCATTTGACTCTGGGTCTCAATCACCCAGCGCGATCTCTGAGCATACTAGGTGTTCAGGGAAATCTCTGGTCTATAAGGACAGGGATCTGTGTCTGGTCCTAGGGTAGCGTCTGGCTCGTAGCAGCTCAGTGATACTCGATGAGTGAACCAACACGGGGCCCTGCTTCCCTCAGCTTTCTCCCAAAGGCCACTGGTGGGCTCCAGAAAGGGAAGGGGCCTCTAGGTGCCCTGAGGTCTCCCCCTCCAGCCTCACACACGTGTCCATGTGAATCAGAACGTGTTTGACATAGAGAGAGCAGGACAGCTCTGTGTCCAAACCCCTCCATTTAACAAGGTATCAGTCCCATGGGATTAGAGCCCACCCTAAAGACTGTGTCAACTAATTACATCTGCAACAAGCTCATTTCCAAATACCGTCACCTCCAAGGCACTTACTTCACCATACAAATTTGGGGGAGACACAATTCAACCCATAACACCCTCCCTCACATGGACACCCCCCACCTCCCATCACTACCATCACTGATGACCCCTTCCTCTGAATTTCCTGAGCGAGTTTTACATTCCCCTTTGTCTACATTTGCCATGAATTTAAACGCCATGAAAACAGGGGAGTTCGTCTTGTTCGTGGACTGCCGCGTCCCAGCACCCCATAAACAGCACCCAGCACACAGCAGCGGCTCATACGTGTTTGCCAATTGAAGGAACAAGAGACGGGTCTCCAGCAGTCTCTGTTAGACTGTGCGCCCGCCCAGGGCAGGAACGCAGCGGCTTTATCAGGGCAAACACTCAGTGGATGCTTGGGAAATGGGATCACTTTTTGGGCCAGCAGCAAAATTTCCTGTGACTCAGTAAATCACTTTAACTAATGAAGGAATAACAATCCCAGAGGAACAGAAGTTTCAACTATGCAGATTATTTCTGAGTTTTTAAAAAGTGTCTCTTCAAAGAAATAAGTCCCCAGGGGCTGCTGGCTCTCCATAAAGCCTGACTTTCCACTCTCTTAAGTAGCTCATTTTGGCCCTGTGACAAGATCCAGTTGGTGGTTTTTAATAAATAATGTTTTTTTGTGTTACAAAAGTAAAATTGAGAAAATTTACAGAAGTAGCAGGAATTAGAAAAAAAATAATAATAACCCATCAGCCCTAGACAACCAGACTGTTAATATGTCATTGTATTTCTCTCTGGTCTCTTTTTATATGCCTATCTTTATGTGGTGATAAACACATTTCAGTGAAATTGGGTTGCTGTTTCAATTAAACAAAAATCCATCTTGAAGATATCCTCCAGTTTTCATACAATTTGAAAACCCCAGGGGCGCGGGTCTGAATGGGGCTGGAGGGAGGGGGCAGGAGGGACAGGGCGCAGCTGTCCTGCGCAAGGCTGTTCCCGGAATCCCAGGACGCGAATGCCCACGTGGCCCGCACTACTGGGGTGGGTGTGAGACAAGCACAAGCACAGCGCCATGAAAGCCCGTTTCCTGGCCCGGGCTCCCGGTTCATCTGCAACTTGCACTTTTCCAATTATAAGGCCCTTCTGGAGCATGGGTGGGAAAGCGAGGCCGCTTCCCACCGAGGGAGCGGCTCCAAGTCGGCTGGGATCCGGACAACGCCGATGGTATTTTGGAGGGGAAATGATACATCCCCACGGCCGAGAGCAACGGGGCCGACTCGGGCTTTGTGGTGGCCGCTGATGTCATTTCAGAGAAAGAGCTAAAAAGCTGTTTTGTTTTTCAGACTGTGTCTCTGAAATTGTCTTCTTTAAAAAAAAAAAAAATTCTGATTTTATCCCAATGTGGATGTTCCAAACCCCAAACCTCTAATCCAAGCCTGTTGAAGGCCCCTGCCCTGGGCTGGTGCTGGCGCCGCCGGGGGCATGCGGAGGTCGCCCGGTTCAGTCATTTGCTGCTGGCCCTGCTGGGGGGGCCTGGGAGTGGGTAGAGGGCAGGGAGGCCGTAGAGGGGGGCCAGTCAGGAGGCAGACATTGGGGGCATCTGTGCTCTGGCGAACCGCTGTGGGTATCCAAGATGCCAGTGAGCGCCTTCCAGAGTCCCATCTTCCGGGAGTGCGGGGGAGGCTCGCCCTTGGCTGACTCCCTGGGAACGTGGTCCGGGGCTGGTGCTCAAATCCAGGCAAACAGAGAGCAAGACAGGGAGGGCCCAGGGAAAGGCCCCGCCCGCCTGGCTGGGGGCCGGGAAGGGTGAGAGTGGGCCTCCTGTCCGTCTAGAGCCCCTCCTTGACCCGCTCTGGTCTGCCCCGTCTCCCACGCAGGAAAGGCCAGCACGGCCCCTTCTCACAGGCCCGGACCAGGACGTTGCTGTCTGGCGGGTGGAGTATGGTTGACCACTAACTGCTGGGTCAGAACTGTGCTGGGCTGCCCAGTACCAAGGCCACACTGTGTGGTCAAGGGCAGCGCCAAGGGCTGGCCTATGTGCCATCTGAGGCAGTCCTCATGGCAATGCTGTGGGTGATACAGATGGAGAGCCAGAGGCTCAGAGAGGCGTGGGCCACCCCGTCAGAAACGGCAGAGCCGAGACGCACACTGGGGCCGATGGTGTCTGTCTCCTGCACCACACTGCCCTGAGGTGAAGCATGCCATGGGGGCTGACGTGCCCCAATTCATGCCCACATCCTGTCTCTGGTACCAGTGGACGGGACCTTACTTGGAATACGGGTCTTTGCAGATGTAATCAGGGATCTTGAGATGGCAGGTGTCCTTATAAGAGACTGAAGGGGAGGTGACACGGGCCGTGGGAAGGCGGCCGTGCGGAGACGCGGACAGGGCTCTGGTTCTCCCAGGAAGAAGGCTCAGAGGCCGCCTCTCACTCTCTGGATGGAAAACCCTGAGGCCCTCAGAAACTCAGGGGCTCATGTCAGCTGTGACCTGTAAGCCACTGCGGATGCTAGCTGTGTGCCAAGCTGCCTCCAGCAGCAATAGAATAGCTCAGCGCCTGTTCCCTCACAGACCTTGGCCAGCAGCTCAGGCAGGGTCTCTCACACGGGTGCACGTGGACAGGGGCTGGCTGGGGGCTCCCACCTCCCAGTGCTCCTCCCCTTGCCCTGGCTGCCCCCGACCCTCTGCCATCTACAGGTTGGCCATGGGGTGACTAGACATCTGAGTGGCTTATGTGTCCATCAAAGATCCCTGGAGACAGACCAGGACAGACCAGCGGAGCCTGTCTGGCCAGAGTGGGGCGGGGGTGGTGGGTCACACAGAGCCACGTCTGTCACATGCTATTCAGGACGTGGCCCCCTCGACACAGACCATCGGGGAGGCCTGCAGGTTTCACATCCTCCCTGACCTGACCACCCTCCCGGCCCCTCTGGCTCTCCCACACAGAAACCTCTCCCCCCGGGGTCTCCCTCCCTCCGCTCGCTCTCCAGCCGTCCGGCCACAGGGCTCACATCCTGCCCTGAGGATGCCAGCGACGACATTCCCACCAGGGAGCGGGGCAGCTGGTTTGGCTTTGGAGGCCCTGGCTGCACAGTGGTCTGGCGCCCCCCACCCCTGCCCCTCAGTTCTCCTCGGCCACGTGAGCACAACTGCACCCCAGAGAAAGACCTGAGACGGTTTTCAGACACACACCGTAACCTGAGCTCTTCTTGGATGCAGCCACAGAGCTGTCAAGCTCCCAAAGCGAGGCTTTTATAGCTGAAGTGTATTTTGGGTGCTGGGAATGTAAACTCCAGTGCTTCACCAGGTGTGGCCATGGACGCTTCCCTAATGGGACAAACTGCACCGTCTGTGGACTTGTACCACAGGTTTATATTTGTAGCATTTATAACCAATAAACATTAGGTCCAACATCAACATAAGAAAAGGAAGACCATAAATCCTTCCTTTCCAGGAGTAAAGGGAACAGAGCCCCAGACCATAATGCTCGCTGTCATATTCTAACAGCAACCGCTCACGGACGCTTGCCTGGTACCAGTCTGTGCTGAGCTCTTTGCATTCATCGTCTCACTGGGCTCGTAAACAACCCTATTATTATTATTCCCATTTTAGAGAGAGGGAAACTGAGGCCTAGAGACGGTTAGTCACTTGTGGCCATGAGTTAGCAAAGGGCAGAGTCAGGGAATAAACACCCCCCGTCACTGAAGGGACACTGCATTCACATCCCTGTCATTCAGGCTGTGTGAGTGGCCAGAGTATTTCAAAATCCACACATGGGTTTTTACTGAAGTATCTGACTGGAGTGCTCCACCGCTGAACAAATTTTCCCGTGAAACTTGGAGGCACTGGGGCTGAGGGGGCTGAGAAAATAGGGAGCTGGTAGATGACTCAGCCCTGGAGCCCAGCCCCAGACCAGGAACAGGTGAGGTGCTGTCTGAGGGGCTACTGAGGCACAGGGAAAGCAGGAAAGGAAGGGCTCCTCTAGTGGGGGGAGATTCTAGACAGGGAATGACAGAGAAGACCAACGACCCCCAAAGCTGGTTCCTTGAGAAGATCAATAAAGATGATAAACAGCGGATAAACAGCAAGGTCCTACTGTAAAGCACAGGGATCTGTATTCAACATCCTGTGATAAGCCATAGTGGAAAACAATATGAAAAAGAATATATATATATATATAAAACGGAGTCACTTTGCTGTACAGCAGAAATGAACACAACATTGTAAATCAACCATGCTTGAATAAAAATTTAAAAAGTAGCGTTAAACTAAAAACACAGAACTCAAATACAAAAAAAAAAGATAAACGTCTGGATCAGGAAAAGGAGAAAGACGAGAATTACCAATATCAGAAATGAGAATGCTGACACCACTACAGATCTTACAGGCAACTTGGAAAAGTGGATAAGCTGCCTGAGAGACACAAACTCACCAAAGCTGATTCTGAAAGAAACAGACAATTAGATAGGCAAGGGTACTCTCTATTATCAATAATAAAATTATATTTGTAGTTAGAAACCTTCCACAAAGAATACTCTAGGCCCATATGGCTTCACTAGTGAATTCTTTTCAAACATTTAAGGAGAATAATTATTCCAATTTTACCCAAATTTTGTGACTTCCCTGGTGACTCAGATGGTAAAGAATTTGCCTGGAATGCAGGAGACCCAGGTTTGATCCCTGGGTCAGGAAGATCCCCTGGAGAAGGAAATGGCAACCCACTCCTGTATTCTTGTCTGGGAAATCCCATGGTCAGAGGAGCCTGGCGGGCTACAGTCCGTGGGGTCGCAAAGAGTTGGACACGACTGAGCAATTAACACTTTCACTTTTCTAAAACACTGAAAAGGACTCATTTAATGAATCAGCATTACCTTTATGCCAAATCCAGACAAATAAATTTTAAGAAAAGAGAACTACAGACCACCATTCCTGAGGAACACAGAAGCAAAAAAGCTAAGCAAAGTCTCTGGCATCAGATCTAATGATATATTGAAAGGAGAATGCATCATAGTCAATGTAATTTGTCACATGAACAAACTAAAAAAGAAAATCATATAATCATTTCAATAAAGGTAGGAAAAATGTTTGAGAAAATCTAATACCTATTTCTGATTTTAAAAAAAAAAAACTCAGAAAACAATGAATAGAGGGAAACTTCCTTCCCTTGAAAAATACAAATTGTCACCACCTCATCACGTATTTAGTTAACTCAAAATGGATCATAGATCTAAATATAAAACCAAAAACTATAAAAGGATCAAACATTTGTGACCACGTGTTAGGCAAAGATTTCTTAGGTTTGTCAGAATCTGTATCTTTTACATATGCATGATCTACACATCAACAGTTTGAAATTTTGAATTGCATCAAAATTCAAAACTTCTGCTTTCAAAAGACAGTTAAGAGAATTAAAAGACAAGCTTTATAATGAGAGAAAATATTTGAAAATCATATATCTGATAACTTTGACTCGGAATATACAAAGAACTCTCAACACTCATTCATAGGGACTTCACTGGTGATCCAGTGGTTAAGACTCCACACTCCCCACACAGGGGCCCACCTTCAGTCCCTGGGCAGGGAACTTAGACCCACGTGCCATGTCTAAGAGTTCCCGTACCTCAACTAAATATCCTGTACAAGGAAACGAAGATCCTGTGTGCTGCAGCTAAGACTTTATGCAGCCAAAAACCACAGAAACATAACAAAACACTCAATATAAGAAAATGAACAACCTGGAAGAAACAGGGGCAAAAGACTGGGACAGGAACGTCACCCAGGGAGATGCTGTGGGTGGCGAGCAGCTACAGGAGAAGATGTTTCACATCATCAGTCATTTGGGAAATGCACATACAAACCACAGTGCCAGCACACACCGAGGAGGGCAGTCAGAAACGAGAGATGAACCGCACCTGTGTGGGGGTCCTTCTCAGCCACTTGCTGTCAAAACCTGGTGAGCTATGAGCCTGCAGACGTGCCCTGAGCCGGCAGGCCTGGGCATTTCTCATGCTCACGTCAGCCTACACTCAGCCTCCAGCAAGCTGGCATTTAAGGAAAATGCTCCAGATTATGGCTCTAGCAGCTCCTGCTCCAAGGAAGTAGATCTTACTTGTGACCTTCCAATGGTTTGCCCTTAGATCCCAGTTCTCTGACCTGTCGAGGGAGAGTAATCAGTCTTCGGGTTGTTCAGCACTTTTCTTGTGGTAAGAATGAGTGTGATCCCAAGCTTTTTACATGTCAGAGCTGAACCTGAAAGTCAGGACAAGCACTTTGGAAAACAGTTTGGTAATGTCTTAAAGAGTTAAACATCTAATTGTCGTATGATCTGGCCAGTCCATTCCCAGGTATTTACCCAAGAAAAATGGAAGGCAAACATCGGTAGCAGTTTTGTTTATAATAACCCCAAACAGGGAACAACTGAAATGTCTATTAGCACATGAATGGATGGGCAAAACTGTGCTATATCAATATAATGGAATTTTAGTCATAAAACAGAACAGACTACTGACCCGTGCTGCTGTATATCAACTGTACCTCGACAGCTTTTAAAAAATGATTGAAACATGCTATAACATAGATGAATCTTGAAAGAACTGCCAAATGAAAGAAGCTACACAAGAAAGAGTACAAAGTTTATGACCATATATGTGAAATTTGACATTCACATACGTGAAATTTCCATATACGCGAAATATACAAAACAGACAGGAAGCAGATGGATCCCTGCCAGAGGCCAAGGGCCATGCTGGGTGGGAGGAGGGAGGGATCGTATGGGAACATGGGGAACATCTCAGGGGATGAGATGCACATTCCTTGATTATGGTGAGGGCTGCACATGCCATGTGCATATGCCAGGACTTCTCCAGTGGAACACTGTTCAGTCACTAGTTTAGTTCAGTTGAGTTGCTTAGTCGTGCCTGACTTTGCGACCCCATGGACTGCAGCACACCAAGCCTCCCTGTCCATCACCAACTCCTGGAGTTTACTCAAACTCATGTCCATTGAGTCAGGGATACCATCCAGCCATCTCATTCTCTGTCGTCCCCTTCTCCTCCCGCCTTCAATCTTTCCCAGCATCAGGGTCTTTTCCAATGAGTCAGTGCTTTGCATCAGGTGGCCAAAGTACTGGAGTTTCAGCTTCAGCATCAGTCCTTCCAATGAACACTCAGGACTGATCTCCTTTAGGATGGACTGGTTGGATCTTCTTGCAGTCCAAGGAGCTCTCAAGAGTCTTCTCCAACACCACAGTTCAAAAGCATCAATACTTCAGTGCTCAGCTTTCCTTTTAGTCCAACTCTCACAACCATATATGACTACTGGAAAAACCATAGCCTTGACTAGATGGACCTTTGTTGGCAAAGTAATGTCTCTGTTTTTTAATATGCTGTCTAGGCTGGTCATAATTTTTCTTTCAAGGAGTAAGTGTCTTTTAATTTCATGGCTGCAGTCACCATCTGCAGTGATTCTGGAAGCCCCAAAAATAAAGTCAGCCACTGTTTCTCCATCTATTTGCCATGAAGTGATGGGACCGGATGCCATGATCTTCGTTTTCTGAATGTTGAACTTCAAGCCAACTTTTTCACTCTCCTCTTTCACTTTCATCAAGAGGCTCTTTAGTTCTTCTTCACTTTCTGTCATAAGTGAAGCATGAAGAATATGCATTATTCTGCATATCTGAGGTTATTGATATTTCTCACAGCAATCTTGATTCCAGTTTGTGCTTCATCCAGCCCCGCGTTTCTCATGATGTACTCTGCATATAAGTTAAATAAGCAGGGTGACAATATACAGCCTTGACGTACTCCTTTTCCTGTTTGGAACCAGTCTGTTGTTCCATGTCCAGTTCTAACTGTTGCTTCCTGACCTGCATACAGATTTATCAAGAGGCAGGTCAGGTGGTCTGGTATTCCCATCTCTTTCAGAATTTTCTAGTTTATTGTGATCCACAAAGTCAAAGGCTTTGGTATAGTCAATAAAGCAGAAATAGATGTTTTTCTGGAACTCTTTTGCTTTTTCGATGTTCAACGGATGTTGGCAATTTGATTTCTGGTTCCTCTGCCTTTTCTAAAACCAGCTTGACCATCTGGAAGTTCACAGTTCACACATTGTGGAAGCCTGGCTTGGAGAATTTTGAGCATTACTTCACTAGCGTGTGAGATGACTGCAATTGTGCAGTAAGTCATGTCCAACTCTGCACTGATGAATTTTCAAAGCTGATTTGAGTGGTCTACTTTTAATACAGATTAACCCCACATGAGCACTGTGTGTGACTGTAACTTTGTTTTGAATATGACCAGAAGAAGCAGGTCTTTAAGAATGCTGTAGAAAGAACACAGCACTCTCAGCCATATATGTCCTTTCAGTTTGCACCCGTCCAGTCCTGGCAGCTCCTATGAGCATCTCCTGAGTTACCTGTTCCCTTCTTCCCCTGTGACTCCCGGGATCTCAGCGGGGACCTCAGTGGGCCAGTAAGCCACAGCCAGGAAGGCATTCAGAGACCATTAGTACAGGAAGCACGGCAAAATCCAAAGAAACCATGAACTGGTGAGTTGGAAAACACTCCATGAAAGGCCTTTTCAGCCTGCTTCTTTCAGGAGGAGTTTGTTTTTGGATTAAAGGAGTTTATTCAGGTATTCACAAATACCCAGGCTCCGCACCAGCTGGAGAGTGGAAGCCCGTCCGTCAGGATCAATTGCCGTGCAGGGGACTGGCATGTTCCGACTGGGGAATACACAGATGAAAGCGGCGTAATTAGGTGACACGCCTTCAAAGGAGATGAAAGACCCAAAACATCCTCAAAAACGTAGGCAAAAATATACCCAGAAATCACTACTTTCTTTATTTTGGAAGTAGCAGTTCCAATAAAAGGCTAGGTGTCAACGGCATGGAATGTAGCAGTCTTGCACTGGGGCTCTTTCTTTCTTTCTCTTTTTTTCCTTCCTCACTTGGGGAAGAAAAATGATGGAAATGTCATTCCTGTGTTTCCTCCGCTCCTCTGGCAAGTGGTGTAAATGCCTCTCCGTAAAGGGACTGTAGACTAAGCTGCCGCTTACACGGCTGTCCCCCCGGGGTGGAGAGGGGACAAGAGGATGGGGGGGACGTTGGCTAACGGCACAAGTGCTTGATGCCCCCACCCCATCAGATTTTTCTCTGAGTTTTCTGAATGGCTTATTTGTATTCTCAACTCCTTTGGTTAAAAAACAGGGCCTTTTCTCTGCTTACACTGCTAAGAAAACACACAAAGTTCCATAATCTTCTTGCAAGCTCCATTTCCCTGGACAATTCTTATTCTCCAATTTCGTTAAATTCAGGAGATTGACAGGTCTGAGGATGGGGAGTTCTGTAGCTGGGGATTCATCCATCTATTCCCCTATGCCGTCCATTTTCAGATGAGAAAACGGAGCCCCAGTGAGGCTGTGTGACCTTACTCTAAGCAGTAGGACTGGAGCCAAAACTGATTTTGATCCCTACCTGACTGTGTTCCCCACTGTTGAAACTATTGCTTCCCCATTTTCCTTTATCTGTAATCCTTTAATGGACATACTCGGACTCTGTTCGCAGCACTCATTAACACATATTTAAATAATTATGGAAAAATCCGCATTTTATGCATCCTTAAGCACTCTGACCTCTGGGTTTCTGCAGCCAGATGTGAGGGAGTGCCTGCTATTTGGCACATTTTAATTGGGGCCCTGATGGCGGCCTCCTTCGCCCCTGTGGTCTTGCAGCAGCCCGCAGCACACCTGCCTCATTGAGCTCAGAGGCTTCAAGACGCTGACACACTCAGCGTTTTCTTTTTCTCTCCCTCCCTCCTGCCCTTTCCTGGCTGAACTCTCCGGTGCAGAGTGAATGTGCTATTGAAAGACCACTTTGACGGCACCACTGAGTAAGGATTCCTCGTGGTTGGCAGGGTTTTTCCAGTTTAGATCAGGGCTGCACAGAAGGGGATGGGTGGGTATTCATTGCCAAGACAGTGGTTATAGCTTGAAGTAGAAAGCATATATATATATGTACATCTTGAGGTAGAAGACATAAGTATATAGATATATATATAGATACATAAATACATGTTTTCCTTGTCTCTGTATGTATGGGTGTCTGTGCATTATATATATATATATTATATATAAAATATACATACATATATATTTATCCAAACTAAGGGTCACACTGTCATGCACTTTTGTAGCAGAACATTACTTTATGCTCATTTTCCCTCAGTACACCTAAATTTAACAGCATAATATTTCATCATATGTCACATGCATAGATCATCAGTTTTAAAAAACCAAGTGTCTGCTGCTGCACAAACAGACATTTAGTTTGTTTATTTAATTTTCCTGTTATTGACAGCGTTTGATAAGACACCTTTGCACACCACACCTTTTCAGTCTAGTCTGAATCCTTACTTGGGACAAATTCCAACGATGTTGTCCTATCTGCACATCTTAAATGCTGACATGTATTATTCTTACAAGAAAGGTGGGCTGCTGCTATTGCTGTTCAGTAGCTCAGTCGTGATTGACTCTTTGCAACCCCATGGACTATAGCCTCCCTGGCTCCTCTGTCCATGGGACTCTCCAGGCAAGAATACCAGAGTGGGTTGTCATTTCCTCCTCCAGGGGATCTTCCCGAGCCAAAGATAGGACTTGTGTCTCCTGAATGGCAGGTGGATTCTTTACCACTGCGACGCCTGGGAAGCCTTAAGAAAGGTGGAGACAATTGAGAATTCCATTGCCTGTGTTACAGAAGCCCCCTCCCCCGGCCCCTACCATCACCAGCACTGTGTATGTCATTAAAAGCAGTCTCTGCCCATGATATTTTGAAATGTCCCATTGACTGAGGAGGTTTGATGGGAAGGGTGAGCAGGTACTGGGCTAGAAGGGTGGGCAGGGGCGCTTGTGGACAAACTGGGGCTCTTGTGCACAAACTGGGGAGGGTGCAGCCACTGTGGAAAGCAGCAATCCTCAAACAATTAACAAAATTACCATATGAACCAGCAATCCCACTTCTGGAATACACCCAGAGGAACGAAAGCAGGGACTCAGATACTTACGCACCCCCATTCATAGCAGCATTATCACAGCAGCCAAAAGGTGGAAGTAAGCCAAGTGTCCATCGACAGATGGTGGATAAACACCACCTCTGGTCTCCATCCACACAGTGGAATATTACTCAGCCTAAACAAGGGATGGGGCACTGACACCTGAGGACACTGTGCTCCATGATATAAGCCCGTCACAGAACGTAAACACCGCATGATTTCACTGATAGAAGGTACTAGACTAGTTAGATTCATAAAGACAGATGGTCGAACAGTGGTACTAGGGGCCAGGGAAGAGCTTACAGGGAGTTAGTGTGTAATGGGGACAGAGACTCTCTTTGGGAAGATGGAAAAGTTCTTAAGACGGATGGTGGTGAAGGTTGCAAAATAATGTGAACAACACTGAACTGTACACATAAAAAGGGTTAAACGATAAATCTGATGTTTGTTTTACCATAATTGGGCTTCCCTGGTGGCTCAGATGGTAAAGAATCCGCCTGTAATGGAGGAGACGCAGGTTTGATCCCTGGGTTGGGAGGATGCCCTGGAGAAGGGAATGGCTACCCACTCTAGTATTGCCTGGTGAAGTCCATGGACAGAGGGGCCTGGTGGGCTACAGCCCATGGGGTCACAGAGTCGGACTGTGCAGTTTACCACAATTAAAGGCAACATCTGGTAGCAGTAGCACCCATGAGGGGTGCCTTCTTCACCGCTTGGGGGCCCCAGAATGAGAAGATTTGGAGCCCCCCTGCAGGACAAGTGATGAAAGGGGCCCCTAGAGTCGACCAGGGGTGCGGGGGGCTGTGCCTGGGGCACCCAGCACAGGGGAGGCCCCGCCCAGCTCCCATCCATCGAGGCCCAGGTGCCAAGAGGTCACCCAGGGGACATGCTCCTGCAGAGAGGCCACCGAGCTGCCAATGTGTCAACGCGTCTCCACTCAGAGGCGCTGATGGAGATAAGAATGCAGAAGAGGTGTAACCCAAGTGTCATCTGAAAGCTACCAGGGGCTCAGCTGCACTTCAAAGCAGACACGGGGCGGGGCCCAGAGCCAGGCGTGCAGACAACACACTGGGGCCAGTGATTGCCACTTATCATATTCCACCTGGCTGGCGTGTGAAAAGGCGGCGGGACCTCCCCGGGGACGGTGACTGGTAACTGGTAAATCCCAGGAAAGTCGAGAGGGCTCAGATGGGAAGGCACGCCTCGTCCCCAGCAGGGGCCAAAGCGCTGGGCCCCGGTTAACCGACTAACCAGCTAGACGCTGCAGGAACAGCCTGGCCAGGAACACGAGGGCCTGGTGGCAGCCCAGGCAGCCCCAGGCAGGAGGTGCACAGTGTGCCCACGGAACCTGACTCTTGTTCCAGGAAGACAAATGAAGATGGAGAATCAACTCCCCCAAGTCTGGGGTGCTTGAGTCCAAAGAAGGAAAAAAAAACCCAAGTGTCTGAAAGCCCCCTGTGTGAGCAAAACTTGATGCCTTCTCTGCAAACGCGGTGGCCTCTTCCTTTAAGGAGGGGTGGGCAGAAAAGAGCGCCTTCTGCTGGCTTCTGTCAGGGGTTGGTGTCAGGAGAGGGGGCAGCAGGGGCCGGAGGTGAGGGGACCCGGGTGTGGAAGGGATGCGCGCCCTCTCCGTGAAGCGTGAGCGCAGGGAGAGAGGTGGAGAGGGAGGGGAAGGGAGCTCTAGCAGCCTTGAAGGCTCTGCAGTCACCCCGGGGTTTGTCTGGGTCTCTGCTCGAGGACCATGAGAAGCCCTGGGACGGCTAAGAAGAGGCGCTGGTTCCACAGCTCAGGGGCGTGTCTCAGGTGGGTCAGTAGGTGTGGACTGGGTGGGGCAGGGAGGTGGACGCTGGGGCGTCTGGGCGAGGCGGTGTGGCTCAGGCCGGGGACTGGATGTGAGGGTGCAGAGGCAGACGGAGCTGTGCGAGGCTGAATGAGGCTCTTAATGAGCGCTCCCTAGAGTGCTTCATCAGAATGTGTGCGGGGGTGGGACAGCCTCTGCATTCTGTCTGAGAGAAGAGGTGATATAATTTGTTGTGGCGGGGAGTGTGGGTCACGGTTTGTGGAAGGAGAGGGTGGCTTCGCGCAGAAGCAGGAAAACCAAAGTCATGGCTGGAGTCGTCTCTTCCGCCAGAGCCATCCGGGGCTGGAGGGGACTCTCAGTGACCACATCACCTCCCCTCTAGGGCAGAGAAGAGCAGAGAGCTGGACTGCAGAGGCACTGAGCCCACTTTGAAGCTGGCAAGCCTGGCCTGCCCCTCCCGGATGTGGCCTGCCAGCTGCAGACACTGACCCCGCACCCCCGATGGACACTCCCGCTGCTCACGTGATAATGCAGAACTCCGGCCCTTAGCCAGTGCAGTCCGCAGATGCTCAGCCAGCCAACCGGATGAGGTCCGGACGGCAGAAGGCCAGCGTGTGCCGCCTGGTCTGCTCAACTGATTGGCGGAGTAAGTGGACATCCCAACATGGAAATGTGGGGATGGAGAGGCAGGGGTCCCCGGGGTGGGGGCGTGCCTCACCTTGGTGACTCTGATCAGCAGGGGTTTGAAAGTGGCTGTGCGTTGGGATGGGTCACAGGCTCCAGGAGGCATTCCAGGAACACAGCTCAGGAATGGTTGGGGTCTCGGATGAAGCCCGTCACCCGTCTGATCTCAGTGCCCCTGGAGTGGGACAAGTGGGTGGTCCTTCCGCGGTGCAGGTCAGGCTCAGTTTGAAACCCGCCAAGTCTGCAGGAACGGGGGCATTTAAGGAGGCCTGTCAGAGGTCCAGAGGGAGGATGGGGCAAGAGCGAGCTGCGCTGGAGTTGCGGGTGCAGACCCATCGTGAGTGCCGGTTGGAGGACGGGTGGCTGCTGGGGCCACAGCCTGGCTCCAGAACCCACCTCCGCCCCTGCTGCTATGAGGCCGGCGGCCACTGGCTTCCCCTCCTGTGCCTCAGTTTCCCCACTTGTGCGGGAAGGACAGTTAATGACCACCCACTCCCGAGTTCTGGGAGGTCAGGGAGCTGCACGTGGACCCAGCGCTGCCGGTTCATGGTCTCCCCTCCCCGCTCAGCATTTCGCTGTGTACTCTGGAATCAAGAGACACCCGAGTGTAGAATAAATTATGAGATCTGCACGGCCCAGGTCAAACCTGCCTAGACTGCTTAAAAACGCCTCTGATTTAACTCTGCAGAACGCTGAGTGGTTTAACCTTTCGGGTTCTTTAAATAAACTCTCTTTGCTCTGAATGCCATTCTAGCTTGGACTGGAACCAGCAGAGCGGCTGGCTCCTCCCCATTTCCCCGTGCTCAATGGATGCGCCTTCTTACCAGGCGGGTGCGGTGCTGCCTGCAGTCACACGGCCCGTGTCTGCCACGCGCGCACGTCAGCTGTGCGTGAGGACCTTGGAGAGTCAGCTGCAAACGTCCTCGGCTTGAGGCAGACATTGCCTTTTGGGTTACTCTGCTACCAGAATGTTCTGCCTCCTGCCAAAGACAGTCAAGTCAGGGCACATCTCCCCAGTGCAGAGAAAACATCAGTTTTATAGGAAACCCCAACACAACCTTTCATATGTGCGCACAAGGGCTCCCATCCCTCCAGCACATCTGGGGACCTGGGAGATGCATGGAAAGATTTGTAATTAAAATGCTCCCTCTTCATGTACAGGAGCATCCTGGAAAAAAAGTGGACCTGAAAGAACCCAATTCCAGAGGGAAGGCTCCCGATGGCAGGTCACTCCCGCCAAGTCTGGGACTGAAGCCCCCACAAGATTATGGGGCTGATTCTAGTCAGACTAGGTGAGACCCCGCTCCAACCTCCGTGACCTTGGGCATCTTGTTACTCATCTCTGTCTGTCTGTGATACTGTTGTGAACATTACATCAAACCATGCCTTCAAAAAGCAGGCGCGTGGTGAATGCCGGGTAAATCACTACAATTTACTGACTGTACCGTAACAGCTTTTTATGCTATTGGTTCTTTTAAAGCCAAAAAACAAAAACCCTGTGAGATGTTTATCATTGTCATCAGCCCACAGACGAAGAGTCTGAAGCCCAGGAAGTCTGAGTAATGTGCGAAAGCTCACCCAGCTGGGCAGTTCTGTCGCCCACTGCTTGCAGCACGTTGCCATTCATTTCAGCTTTCCTTCTTCTTCTAGGACTCTTCTTCCTATTTCCGATCCCCTCCCTTCACCACACCCCTGCCACCTGACAGCCCAGCTCATTGATGACCACCTCCTGGTTTCTTTTCCTTCCTGGCACTTGCTGCATGAATGACATGCCTGAATTTGACTCTCCCAGATGAACTTGAGTTCATCTTTCAGGTCCGGGCTCAAGCATAAACTCCTCTCTGAAATCTCCCATGGTCCCTGCAGTCAAGGTCACGGCTACCTCAGAGTGTCTGTTCTTTCCACTGCGTCTGAGAAGTGGTCACTCGTTCTTCCCTCCCACTGAGACTGCAATTTGTTTTTCCGCCCTGGAACCTGGGCTTGGCCATGAGACATGCTGTGGCCATGGGGACATTAGCAGACATTCTTGGAGTGGTTGGGCATGAGGCTCCACCCCTGGCTGCTCTTGGGATGCTGAGAACTCATGTGAACGAGCCTGGGCCAGCCGCTGGAGACAGGGCCACAGGAGACGGAGACGAGGATGAAGACTTGTTGCTTCATCTAGCTCCCAGCTGACCACAAAGCAGGAGACAGCCAGCAGATACAACTGCCCATCCCAAGCCAGGGAACCCACCCAGCCTCCTTGCAGCACTGTGAACTAAGCAAGTTTTCAGGTGGATTGTTACGCAGCACTAGCCAGCTGATACATTCATGTGGCTCCACTGCCTCGATCAGTGCAGGTCCTGACATAGGCTCAGTTCAGAGTTGGACGAATGGATGGGAAGAAACGAAGTGTGACTTGGAGGGAACTTCAGCTAAGTTGGTCCTGGGAATATTCCCTTTCCTTCCTCTCCCACCTTTAGATGGATCTCCCATCTTCAGCTGCTGTAATGAGCTCCATTAACACCCGTCACCTGAACCACCAGTCTGCACCCAGCAGTCACTTCTTGTCCACTGTTTTGATTGGCAGTCGACACTTAGAGCTTCCTCAGCTGCAGGACAAACACCCCAGAGTCCAGTGCTCCCCAGCGTTTTTGAAGAGCATGGGTCATGTATTTCGTCAAACGCTCCTCCACCTGTGTCCTTCTGAGGTGTGCTCACAGTTACCTTCCTGCCCTGCAGTCTTGGCAAGTGAACCCTGGAAGTGGCGTCCCGTCCTTCTCAGAGTAGCCTGTCGAGAGGGGGGTCAGGTACATGACGTACACGTGTCTTATTACTGGTGATGACAGCGACAGGATCTTGTGGTTAAGGTGGCATTGCCAGGCCTCTCTAAAGATGCTTTTTTCCTGGTCATGCTCTGTGTCACTGGTCATGTGCTTGTCCAGCTGCATCCCTGGATGGACACTGCTGGAGGGCAGGGTCCATGTCTTTTTCCTCATTGCTGTATCCCCAGCACCTGGGACCACATCTCATCGTTTTTTTGTGTGTGCTCAACAACATCTTATTAAATAAATGAATGTCATGAAAGATACAACCCATCTTCAGGGAGCTGACATAATGGGTTTCAGACCGATTATCTGGAACAGAAAGGGCAAATGCCTCCATCCGTGCCTCCTGCACGTCCCACGTCTTTTAGTTAATCTCATACTTCACTTCGCTATTCTCTTACTCTTAACCCACAGCTGAATGAAACACACTGAGGACCCGTGATCTGGGTCCTGTGAAATTTCAGAAGGCCAGGCAGGAAGCAAACAACCTTTAATTAGCAATAGAAAATCAGTATTTCTTATTGACCCGTCTTCACGAAGCCCGCCTTCCCCCACGAGCCCTCCTGATTTCCGAGCCTCTGTGAAGGCCGTGACTGCCAGCATCGCTGCCATATCCACAGGGAGGTTCAGCGTGACGTCTGGGCTGCAGGTGACCAGGTATCTGACTAACAGCCATATAAACAAACTGGGTAATTACCCCTGTCTGGAGAAGCACACATTGAGCTGCAGGTTGGTTCAGCGGCTTACTGATGTTATCAAGGCCCAGGCGTGGCCGTCCTCAGCCTACAAGACGGCAGCCCCAGACGCAGGCATCACCTCCTGTCTCATGACGGCGTCCTAAGCAGATTCGGGGAAGTGGGGCTCTTCTTGCATCTCCCAGGAGGCAGACTCTCTCTCATGTCTTCTTGGTGGGAACTGGGCCAAAATACCCTCCCTAAGTACAGGAGAGCCTGGAAAAGAACACCTAGTATAATAGCCTCCACCGTGGGAGGTGGACTCGCCCGCACACAAGGCGGAACGTCTGACTTTGCTTAGACGACTCGTACCACCTGCTATGAGAGGCTTCCAGGTGGGGGACTGGCTGGACCCCAGGGCGTTCCAAGGAAGTGGAAAAGTAGGGCTGGTCTGAGGCAGACTTTCTGCTCTTCTGACAGTGTTTTATCAGGTCAAGATCAGAACTGGAATCCAGGTTTCCCATTTGCTATTTTTTTCCATAAAACTTACAAATATAACCACAGGGAAGCATGCGTGAAGAGCAATTGAGGAAAAAGTCCACCCGTCCATCCTTCTGCCATCCATCCACGCTCTCATCCTCCCATCCTTCCACTTGCCCATCCATCACTTTACCCTTCCTTCCTTCCACGCTTTCATCAGTTCTTCTTACCCCCACCTCCCACTTCTCCCTCCTTCTGCCCACCCTTTCCATGTTAAGGTAGCTATTTGACCCAGTTATGGCCAATGAGACACAAGAAGTCTGCTCCTGGGGAATATTTTCACCCCTTATGTAAGGGAGAGACATTTAAAGAGAGGGCTCTTTCTCCCCTTCTTTCTCAGGACACCATCAGGAGAGGGTAAGATGCTCGGAGCGTCCACAGCCATCTTGCAGCCACGAGAAAAGACACACGAGGATGAGATGTCCCGAGTGTCACATTGAGGGCCGCAGTAAGGAAGGGACATCTCGCAGTTTCTGGGCCCACAGGCCAGTGCAAGAGACAGAGAAATGGGTGATCATGATCGGGTGTGAACTAGCTCTGTGGAATAAATGCTGGGAGGGAAAACAGGGGTCGGAATTGGGGAGGGGTGGTGAGGTCCACACAGAGGCTCAAGGAGGACCAGAAGGGCTGGAGAAGGGGGTTCTGGCCCGAGGGCAGGGCCCGGACAGGCCAGCACGGAGCTGCAATGCGGTCAGGATGGAAGGTCAGGGGGTCGTCTGGGGGAGAATGCTGGGGACTCAGGTGGAAGCGAGCAGCCTTGACGAGAAAGGGTGGGAGCGCCGGCTCTGGCTCAGCCGCTCCCCCGCAGCCTGTTCCTGAGATGCCGACCACTGCCTCCTTTCTGCCCGGTTCACCCGGCGGGCACGCTGGAGGGCCAGTTTGGGCCTTGCTTCTCTCCTGATGTTGAGAACCCTGTGGCCTTTGATATCTGCTCTGGATTCCTGTTTCCTGCTCTCCATGGTCTGGGGGGTGGACAGAGGAAGACAAACCCCTCCCTGGCCGCCCCCTCCTCGCCCCTTCCCCGATAAGGTCAGTATCAAAGGCCCGAGGAGGAAGGCGGCAGAACTCAGGGCCCCATGCTAGGCTGCCAGACTCCTCACACATGGAAACAGCTGATGACCTGGCCCCGAGCCGTCACCTCGGAATGCCCGGCTCACCCTGGGCCCTTGGCAGGCTCGGCTCCTGGGAGAAAACCTCCCAGGAGTGCACTATTGACAACCTGCAACAGCGGGGGGGATCCCGAAAGATGGTTGGAGAGCAAAGGGAGTGGAAGTGGCCGGCTCACAAGAGCTCTTCCTGTGCGAGGTGGGCTGGGGAGCGGTGGGGAGGCACTCCCCAGGAGATGGAGGCCAGAGCAGCACAGGGGCTGCCCTGCTCGGGGAAGCTCCTGCCCCAGCACGTCAGCTGCCTCCCCTGACCTTCCAGAGGGGCAGGAAGATGCAAGCAAAGGAAATGGGAAACACAAGCTACACACCAATTTAGCTTTCTGCTGCTTGGAGCTCAGTTTTTGCTAACTTTGGAAATCCCAGAAGAGAGAGGTGCTTCTGTTGAGGCATTTTAAAAAATATTTTTGAAGGGAAACAAGACGGGCTATTCATTGCCAGTGAGGAACCACGGCTCTCTGGACGCCTAGTACCCCCACTGCGCCTGGGAATTTGATTTAATGAGATGACAGGATGCTGAGAGCATCCTCTCTCAGCCCCAGCCCTGGGCCACGAAGGCCTCGACACAACACAGCCAGGCTGTGAAGCTTTATTTCATTTTCCCCCACCCCTGCCCCCCGACCCCCTGCCCACTACCACTGAGGAGAAAGCAGAGCAGGTGCTGGTCCTGCCTTCCTGTCCCCAGGGCCACAGGGTGCCAGGCAGGTCTCCAAGCCCAGCACCTGCATCGGAGCTGGGAAGTGGGGGCTGGTGCTCATGGAAGGCCCTGCCTCTAGAGCCCAAGGTGGCTGCTTTCTCCCTGCTGGTCAGGTCTGGGCCTGGGCAGCACCTACTTCTGGAGGGAGGCCTTCCCTGACCCCCTAAGTCTAAAAACAGAGCCTCCTCAAACGGATCGCCCTACGTCTCCTTATCTGGATTTGTTATGGTTATTCTTCTCTGCAGTGCTTGCCACTACTGAAAATACACTGCTCATCTCTTTACTTGTTTACTTTACTTGTTTGCCTGCTTCCTGTCTCTTGCAGTTGACTGTCACCTACATGAGGGCAGGTGACATTTCTGTATCAGCAGGGCGACTCCATGCACAGAGCAGGAGCTTAATGAACATCCAGAGTGTGTGCGTCTGTGTGCTTGAGGGTGTGTGATCTCCCAACACGGAGCCTGGTGTGCAGCACACACAGGTGCGACCGGCATCGTTTCTACATTGATTTGCTAACCAGGCATTTGCTCATCCAACGCTCACAACAGCTCTTTAAAGTAAGCAGCAGAAATCCCGGTTTGCAGTTGGGACACTTGAAGCTCAGAGAGGTTATGTGAATGGTCAGTGGCCCACAGCCATGTAGTCGTGTCTGAGGCCCAGGGATTCCTGACGCCAGTGGACCCTCCCCAGCTGCTTTCACTGGGGTAACTGGACCCTACTCCCTGCCTGCCCTGGGTGCTTCTGAGTCTGGGACACCAGGGTGCCACACGGGCACTACCTGTGCTTCTGCCATGTCGCCCGGCAGGGTTCCCACCGTGGAGACGGGTCTCAGGGGTCATGGGGTGCCCATCAGCTAGCCTCTCGCTGTGGTAATGATGTCCTTCACTCGGCCTGTTTGCTGGTGGTCTGTGATGGGTGGTCAGGCTGCACGGCCCTGGCGTCCATGGGTAAGGGAATGCGGGAGAGGAGCTGCTGTGGAGCCCACGTAGGTCAGATTTCATCTCTGCAGCAACACCCTTGCCCATTTCTCACACACACAACACACACACACACACACACGCACCTGCCCATTCACACACATACACACACACACACTCACTCCTGCCCATTCACACACACACACCCCTACCTGTTTCACACATACACACACCTGCCCATTTCACACTCACCTGTCCATTTCACATACATACACACCTTCCCATTTCACACATACACACACACCCCTGCCCATTTCACACACATACACACCTGCTTGTTTCTCCCACACACACACCTGCCCTTTCACACACACACATACCTGCCCATTCACACACACACACACCTGCTCATTGTACACTCACCTGCCCATTTCACACACATACACACCTGCCCGTTTCTCACACACACGCACACACACACTCCCCCGCCAGGTCACTGAGGTGGGAACCTTCTTGCGTCCACTGTGGTTGTTAGCTCTTGGCATTGGCGGCTGGACCAGCAGCCACAGGCCAAGAGAAAGATCCCAGGGCCGAGGATGCTGGCACCCTCCAGCCCCCAGGAGGACGGGCTGCAGCCCTGGCCAGGATCTCCTTGACTTGGACAGATGACCTTCCAATGGACAGTGACAGGTCCTGAAGCCAGGAGGAACCACTCTTGTGTTCTGTGTCCAATGGGATAATTCAGTGCTGATTAGAATGTTGTGGACAGAATGATTGCTGAGCAGGGATGGAACATGTCAGTGCCCAGGGGGAGACCAGAGAGAGGAACCCCGAGGCTGGAGCGGCTGGGGCCTTAGTGGTCACTCCAGGTTTCACAGTGTGAGGAACTTCTGGGCTATTTTCCAAAGGTGGCCCCATTTTACACTCCCAAGAGGTTCTCTTTGGTGATGATTTCCCTCATCTGTTTATTCCTGGCTTATAAGTTGTTGGCAGTGCTCATCTGCTGTGAAAAAAAAGGGGAAGTGTCAGCCACTCAGTTGCATCTGACTCTTTGTGACCTCATGGACTGTAGCCTGCTAGACTCCTCTATCCATGTAATTCTCCAGGCAAGAATACCAGAGTGGGTTGCCATTTCCTACTCCAGGGGATCTTCCCAATTGGACCCATGTCTCCTGCATTGCAACTGGATTCTTCACTATCTGCGCCACCAGGGAAGCCCTACTTTCAGTTTTTTTTCCCCTGAAGATAAATAATGTTACCTAGGGTTTCCTAGGTGGTGCAGTGATAAAGAATCCATCTATCAATGCAAGAGATGTAAGAGGCTTGGGTTTGATCCTTGGGTTGTGAAGATTCCTTGGAGAAGGAAATAGCAATCCACTCTAGTATTCTCGCCTGGGAAATCCCATGCACAGAGGAGCTGGGTGAGCTACAGTCCATGGGGTCGCAAAGAGTTGGACACATTTGAGCACACCCCACATTCCCTAGCACTGCCTAGCACTGGAAAGTGGCATGAACATGGGCCACAGTCGACTGTACCATCTGGGATGCTCCTGGACTCCAGAAGTGGCTACATACTCGGAGATGGTTGGGACATCTTGGGGGAGGGACATTGCAAAGGACAGAGGTTCTATGAAGAAATGGGGGTGGGGTGTGAAGGCCCACTCTGGAGGTCGGCTCACAGGGCTCATGGGGGTTTGTGTAGGCTGCAAGGCCCCAACTCCAGCAGAGGCTCAGCAGTCAGCTGGCATCACCACTGTGGGAGTGAGGTACACTCCATTTAACAGTGAGAAGGGGTCCCTCTCCCCCTCATCTCTGCCTCTGGAGTCCTACCTCCTGGCCCTTGGGAGCCTGGAAGGGAGGTTGTTCCAGGCCACATGGGATGTTGCCACTAACCATATCAACATCTCTAAAATTAATAACATAAACTCCATAGAGAAGGGGCCTGAGCCGGAAATCGAGGGCTGCTGGCTGCTTCCTGGGTCCTACGCTGCAGTAGGGGGCAGGACACCCGGAGACAGGGGGGAACCCTGGGTGGACACCATCCTGTTGGAACATAAGACCTTAAGGACTTGGCCGTGACTGGAGCCAGATCCATCCAGGCGGACCAGGAGAGGAGGTGCAGAGTTCTCATTTAGACACACACACTGTCATATGCTTATGACTTACATAGAAAATAGGCTCTTTCTGCTTGGAGAAGGAAATGGCAACCCACTCCAGTATTCTTGCCTGGGAAACCCATGGACAGAGGAGCAAGGTGGGCTACAGTCCATGGGGTCGCAGAGAGTCAGACACAACCGAGGACTGAACAGCAGCTCCCCAGCGCACCTCTCCCGTGGGTGTGGCCTAAAAGGGTCCAGCGCTTTTACTGAAGGGACGGTCTACGATTCAGGTTTTGCAGAAGTCAGAATTCTCGCACTCCACAGCCTTCGGAAGGTCATCCAGTTCAGACCAGCCCCTCCCTCTCACCAAATGGATGGTTCCACCCACCTTAAGGTCAGGAAAGGTCCTCTGGGTGAGCCCTGAAAGCTCTTTCTCTAAGCTTCCTTACCAGCAAATTGGGCAGAACAATGGGTCCATCTCAGAAGGCTGTTGGGAGGACTGAATAAGATAGCCGTGTAATGTTCTTAGTGCTGTGCCCGGCGCACTGCGAACGTCCCAGAAAGGACTGTATTGCTATCATCAGCATCGTCACCAGCACAAAGTATCTCTTTGTGTCCATGCCTCGCCTTCTGCATCGATCCAGCCAGCAGCTGGCTCTTGAGTGAAAGCTCCCTTCCCGGCTCGCTTATGGTTGCGACACAGCGGGCAGAGCACTTAAGACCTGCAGGCACCAGCTCTTACCTTCTCCAGGGCTGAGGCCGGAACACACGCGACAGCCCAGGTGGCGTAGCAGGCGTCTACGATGCCCGCCCTCTAGTGGAGGGACATGGCTCCTGAACTCAGGTGTGCATGGAGGCAGGTGCCCAGGAATACGGCAAAACCAGGTTAATTTTCACGTCCTCTGAATCCAGTTCTCCTGAAACACAGACCGCAAAAGAGGCGATCAGAGTCACAGGCAATGCAGACAGAAAGGTATATAGAGGCATTTACACATGTGATGCCTCTCTCGGGCTCTGGGTTTTAAATCTGTACTCAGAGCCAGAGAGCAGGATAAAGGGAGGGGCTGTGAAAGGGGAGGGGGCTTCCTTTTGAGCCAATAAGACATGTTCTAAAATCAACTGTGCTGATGATTGCTCAACTCTGTGAAGACACCAAACACCACTGAAATTCACACCTGAAGTGGGCGAACTGGTGTGTTAGGCAAATTATATCCCTATAAAGTGATTTTTTAAGTTGACTTTTTAAAAAGGTTTTATTGTTTTTAGATATTTCCCCCGAAATTCATTTACTATGAAAACAGAAAACACACATAAAAATGCATTTTTCTCAAAGTATTTATTTGCATTCTTTGAGTTCCAGATGTGTTTGCCGTCAGAGGAGAGGTCTTGCTGAGGTGGCCAGTGAGATCCCCGTGCGTGCCAGTTGCTGTGGAGATGGGACATGTCCAAGCCCGGACGTGAACTTAAGTCTCTTGTCCAGTTGTGGAGACTAGACCTTAGGAGCAACTGGACAACAAGAGAGAAGATGGCTCAAAATCAGGGGCTATGCTATTTGCTGAGTGAGTTGAAATAAGGATATTATTGAAGGTTCAAGTAATCCAGGAGGGCTTCATGAAGGAGAGACTTGAGTTAGAAGGTGACAGATTTAATAGAAAGAGCAAGTAAAATATCATACGAGCAAGTAAACTCAACTAACACAGAGTTAGGACAGCCCTCTGCTCTTCCTCCTGGTGCCCTCCTGAGGACTGGCACTCTGCTCTCCACACACCATGGACACACTCCAGAAGACGAGCGCGTCACCCAGGAGGAGAGGTCTCACCGACTCCCCCTCCGGTCTCCAGCTGTTGCTTCCACTGGCCGACCCCAGCCAGAAGCCAGAGGGCGGGGGTCCCTGACACAGACCACGAGACCGGTGCCCAGGGTAAGAGGGAGGAAAAGACAGAAAGGAGGGGAGGGCTGCGTGGAGGCGTCCAGCACCTCAACGCGGGCTGCAGGGGGTTAGGCAAGACCCAGCAGCATCACCCAGGAGGGGGTTTTCCCCGGCAGGCTGACGGAGGAGGTGATGGGGCCCTGAGTCGCCCCAGCTGTCAGTAGCGAGGGGGCGATGGTCACACTTTTATCATTAGAAGGTGATGGGCTCTGAGTCAGGGTCTCTTCATTCATTTACTGTAGATCCTCTCTACCCCACGTGGTTGGCAGACACCACCTCGGAGCTGGTTGGAAACCCAGGATCTCGGCCCCACCCACACACTGCACCAGCACCTGCATGCCAGCCACACACCCAGTGACCCAGTGACTTGGGTGCAGGCTGCTCTCAGAGAGACTCAGCTACCCCAGGGAGGCTGGGCCGGGGAGGGGGTGGGTAGGAGCAAGCCTGGGGGAGCTCCCTCTGCTGCAGGTGTCAGGTGTCGGGAGTAGGAAACCATGGCTGTTGGCCTGTCTGGACCCCAGGGTGGACCCTGCTGGTCCACCACCTCACTCTTCCTGCAGACGCCAGGGCCGGCCCCATGTTTCTCTCCACACAACCTACCTGCATCCACTTCCTGTCCATCAGCACTGATGAGCGAGATGAAATTTAGTTGCCGACTATCTATATATCATATCGCCCGTTCACAACTCTTGGCAGATGCATAAAATCCATTGATTATCAGAAAACAAACATCACGTCTGGCGTGCACATTCTTTATCCCTGTAGACCCACCCAGCCCACGGCCAGCAAGCGAGAAGCTCCGAGTCCAGCGAGGAGGCGGGGAGATGCCGTGGTGTACAGTGCTGGGGAGAAGGGGATGACAAAGGATGAAATGGTTGGGTGGCATCGCTGACACGATGGACGTGAGTCTGAGTGAGCTCCAGGAGTTGGTGATGGACAGGAAGCCCTGGCGTGCTGCAGTCTGTGGGGTTGCAAAGATTCAGACACGACTGAGCAACTGAACTAAACTGAACAGTGCGGGGGGCAGTGCTGCAGCTGTATCATATAATGTGCTTCATGTTAATAAAACACGGGGTGGGGCGGCCAGTCTCGGAAGTGTTTCACCCATGACAAGTGTGTATAATCCATGAAGCACTGGGATCTGCATGCTCTAGAGTGTGCACCATCCAGCTCTGTGTGTATCGTATCATCAGCACAAAAAACGCTCCGCACTTGGACGCTTTCCAATCCATCACCATGTGTGGGGGCTGGGGGCTGCTCCCGGGCTGTTGCTGATGCTGCAGAGGTGGGAGAGGTGGCTTTGATGATTCCAACCACGACACTTCCAGCAGGTCCAGGAGAACCTGGTCACAGGGTCAGGGTCCAGCTGCCACCTCTCCAAGACTTCAGGCTGCAGCGGCGGCTTGTCCCCCCGCCGCCTCCAGCAAGCCTCTCCTCGATCCCTGCTCTTGAATTGGCTGTCTGCTTTCTCCACAGGGGTCCTCTGGAGACCACGAAGCCTCTTTTTCCCCTGACATGATTTCTAACAAATGGAAGAAGAGCACAGGATTCTCAAGACACCTGTGCCTGAGATTCTACAAATGTGAACGTTCACCTTACTTGCTGTGACCTTGCTCTGTCACACACACACACACAGAGGAAGCTGTGGATAGGACTTGCCTTTCCACCAAATACTATCGCGTACGTCTCCTAAAAGCGAGGGATCCTCTTCTATAACCACAGGACAATGATCAAAATTAGGGAACTAAAATTGACGCAACTCTCAGCCAATCTACAGATCTTATTCAGACTCTCTAGATGTTACAAGAATGCTTCTGCTTTGCTGAAAGTGACGGAGCTACAGGCTGCAGAAGACATGTGCCATCTCCAGCCGGCTCCAGCCCTCCTCTGCCTCTCTGTCCCCACTACCCCTGCCTGCATCATTTTTCATTTTCGCTTGCTTCTAATGATGTCTTACGTCAGAACCAGTAGTCATGCTGACGACAGGAACGGTTTTGCACGGGCTTCTCTTTCTGTAATAAATCTCTGCATTCAAACAACACTGCAATGAGTAGCCAGCAGGCCACAAGTTTCAGAGCCATGAATTATCACTGAGGGCTGCTTCGGTTTAGTGACAACTTATGAAACTAATTGTGTGTGTGTGTTTTGTGGGAAGCATGTGTACACATGTGTGTGAACAGAGAATAATACGGAGGCAGTTGAGTTAGGGTGTTTGGGTGGCAGTCTTGAATTTATACAGGCCTCCTGGTTGACTCTGGGCAAGTCAATTAAGTCCTCTGGAGCCTCACCCATCACCTGTCGACTTTGAGCAAGACTGCCTTGTTATTTAAAGGGGTGCGTTTTAACATTCTGAGTCCACTGATATACTGAGTGTGCCACGTGTCTGAGAGCCTGTGCACGTGTGTGTCTGTGCGCATGTGTACGCGTGTGCTAGGGAGGGGTGTACGGACCTAGTTCCACCTCTCTGCCTTCCCCTGGCCTGGGCTCTGTCCTCATGCTGGCTCCCGGTGGAGGCAGGAGGGTTGTCAGTGGTGACTTGGACAGCCAGCTTCCCTGCTGGATCCTGGGGGCAGCAGCACCCCCTCTACCTGCAGTCAGTCCTCCCCCTGACTGGACCACTCTGGTAGGAGCCCGCCCCAACCCTAGCAACAGTTGCCAGGGGACTGCCAGGAGCTGATTGCCAGAAGCTTGGGTCTCAAATCACTCACTGGCTGGGGGAGGGGCTTGCTGTGCCCACCTACCTAATCCTGAGCCTCCCTGAGATGCAGTATGTGCTGGTCACCTGGGAGGAGAAAAATGCTGAAAATATTCAAGACTTCTTCAGGAGCCAGGAAGGTAGTGTGGATGCTGGACAAGCAGTGGTGTCCACCACAAGTCCTGTTTTACAGACGGACAAAGTGAGGCTTGGGAGGATTAAATTGCCCAAAGCTGCAGGCACTTAAAATTCAGTATATTTTGGCTTCAAAGCCCGTGAATTTTCCATTATACCTTGGGATCAAGGTATAATTCAGGTTGAGGTCAGTTGTGCCAAGCAATTTAGTGAATAATTGGTAAATTATTCAGCCAGCCTAGAGATACCTATTTTAAAGGTTGTTTATAGCAAGGATGGGCTTCCCTTGTAGCTCAGTTGGTAAAGAATCTGTCTGCAATGCAGGAGACCCGGGTTTGATCCCTGGGTCGGGAAGATCCCCTGGAGTTCTTGCCTGGAGAATCCCATGGACAGAGGAGCCTGGCAGGCCACAGTCCATGGGGTTGCAAGAGTCAGACACGACTTAGCGACTAAACCACCACCATTATAGCAAGGATGGCCATGGCAGCACTACTCATAACAGCCAAGAGGTGGAAGCAACCCAAGTGTCCATCAGTGTCCGACTGCACAAACAAAATGTGACCCGTCCACACAGCACAATATTATTCAGCCTTAAAGAGGAATCATGTCCTACTGACATGTACGGTGTGGATAAACCTTGAAGACAGTAAGTGAAGTCCAACATGCCAAGACATGTTTGACTACAAAATGACAAGTCCTGTAGGCGTCCAGGTCTATGAAGTACAAGTGGAGTCCAATTCATAGAGACAGAAAGCAGGATGGTGGGGGCCAGGGACTGAGGGACGGGGTGGGTCGGTGTTCAGTTAGGAAGATGAAACAGCTCTAGAGAAGTTCTGGGTGGTGACAACAATGTGAATGTACTTAATGCCACAGAACTGTACACTTAAAATGGTTAAACCAGTAAGTTTTATGTCAGGTCTATTTTACCACAATATTAGGAAAATAAACCATTTTTTAAAAACTTGCATTTTAGGGAAGTCAGCATTTTAATCCCTTGTATGGAGCAGCTTTGCAGCAGTGCTTACTTCTGTCATTACTCTGGTCTCTCTGAAGCCTTCCTAAACTCATTAGTCACCCCAGCGTGGCTGTCTCCCATTCTCTTGAGTGTCACCCAGAAGACTGAGCAGCAATACAGGGACACACTTGTAAACACTCCTCCTAACAGCATCCGCTGGCCTGACCCTAGAAATGAGTGACTTTCCGTTATGAGTTGAATCATGTCTACGCTTTGAGTGAAGCCTGGCCTATGTGCCCTGTGCCATCGCCTGGCATCAGCACAGCCCCTGTGGTACATGGAGCCAAGGACCCCTCTACCCAGCGTGGTCTTGCATCTTTCCCCAGCCAGAAAGCACGCGTGGGCAGGATGCATGGGGCCAGGGCAAAGGTGGGTTTTGTCAGCTCCACGAGTCACCATGAAGTGGGCTGTACTCTGTAAACATGTGTTTGGCAAGTGGTCCCCGCTGTGGGCGGCAGAAATCCAGATGGAGGAAGTCTGCTGAGCACAATGTCGGATTTTACATCTCCTGACCCCACAAGCACGTGGGGCCATGGAGAAGTAGGCTGTTGGTCCACCGAACCTTAGCACACCAATGTGTTTCTGGGGCCTTGTTCAGATCTAGAAGACAAAGGCACAGGGTCCACAACCCTTGCCGGGCCTGGGCGTGGTTAGAGCTGGGAGAAGCCTTAGCATCATCACCCAGGTGGGCTCTCGGCTTCACAGACAAGAAGCCCAGGAAGGTGGGCAACACTGCCCAAGGTTGGAGCCTGAATCTTGGGCTCTGTGAGCTCAGTGCAGTGTCCTCTGGCCTCCTCACACTGGACAAGGCTTTGACAAGTAGCCTCTGCCGTGCACCACTGTGCCCTTATACCCTAAGGCTGGTGCCCTGCCTCTCTGACTTCTGGTTCCCTGTGACACACAGGAGGCTCACCCGACACAGTGCTCGGTCTATAAGGGACTGACGGTGGTGAGTCACGGTGCAGGAGAGGCCAACAGAGCATGGCCTGGGTGTACATGGGGTGTCAGAGGGAGGGTGGGAGAGACTGCCAGCAGAAGAGGGCTGCTTCCCCATCCTTGTTGGTCCTGGAACCCCACTCTTGCTCTGTAAATACCCGCCCCGCCCCCCCCCCCCCAATACACACCTTCTTCAGTTACCTCTGGGAGAGGCTGCTTTCCTGGTGGGGCTGTGATGGACACGGGTCGATCATCAGACCACAGGAATGCTGACATCAAGATTCAAGCTGAGGACAACATGTAGTCTGTACAGCTTGGGAATCCTCTGGAAATCTCACACCAAAGGCACGAAGCATCCGGGAAAAGTGACCGGAGGCCTGGGTACTCCTGCCGGTGTGGATGTCTGCAGACAGCAGAGCTCATTTGATGGGCTCCCCTCAGATAGAAGGGCGTCTGAGGTCTCAGGGCTGCTCTGAGAGTCCAACTGGAGTCCAGACTATTGTGTCACTAACACCCTCCCTTCTCACCCATCCCTCCCTCCCTCCTTCCTTCCCTCCCTCCCCCACTTCCTTTCTTCAGGAAGCACAGAGCCCAAGAAGACAGACGTAAACCCCATTCCAGAGCTTTTAACCCAGTCCAGCAGTTATACAGTGTGGTCTTAGACCCTGACATCTTTCCGGGTGGTCAAGATGGTCTGGAATGTTACAGGATCGCGCATGGGTAGAAGACCCGTTCCACTTTCAGGACCGATCAATGCAATTGAATACAATAGGTACAAAAAGTTCACTGATTTGGTTTTAGATTCCACATTGCAGCTAACCTTTAAGGAACTCCCTCTCGCCGAGTTTTGGTATAGTATTAAAGAATAAAACCCACAATTATCCAAAAAGAGTATTAAGTTACCTCTGAATTTCCAAATGCCTAATTGTGTGTGGCCAGGCTTTTTTTCACAGGCACCAGATTGAAGGCAGAGGCAGATAAGAGAACCCAGCTGTTTCCTATTAAGCCAGACCTCAAACAGGTTTGCAAAAATGTAAAACAATGAATCTTCTCACTACTATTTTGCAAAACATGATTTTTTTTCTAAAACACATTATTTGTGTTAACATGCAATGGGTTGTTCTCATTTATAAGACTTAATGGATAAAATATTTTTAAATGTTATCAATTTACATCAAATTCTATAAATACCAGTAGATGTGAGCCACAAAACCAAGGCTCTTTGGGATTTTCAACAAGTTTTAAGAATGTAAAGCAGTCCTGAGATTTAAAAGTTTGGGAGCCCTCTGTTCTAGGAACAATATTGTCAACACTAATCTCTGTTGATGACTGAGGAAGGGCCAGATGGTGCTCAACACCCTTGCTTTCAACAAATCCCCATGGAGCTGATACCACTACTGAATTATGTGCCAGAGATTGAGGGTCTGGCCATACGGAGTCAAAGCATATATCAAAGCTCTGGTTTTTCCAGTGGTCATGTATGGATGTGAGAGTTGCATCATAAAGAAGGCTGAGCATGGAAGGATTGATGCTTTTGAACTGTGGTGCTGGAGAAGACTCTTGAGAGTCCCTTGGACAGCAAGATCAAACCAGTCAATCCTAAAGGAAATGAACCCTGAATAGCCATTGGAAGGACTGATGCTGAAGCTGAAGCTCCAATACTTAGGCCACCTGATGCGAAGAGCTGACTCATTGGAAAGGACCCTGATGCTGAGAAAGATTGAGGGCAGGGCGGTGGCGGGAGAGGCGGGGGGAACAGAGGATGAGATGGTTGGATGGCGTCACTGACTCAACGGACAGGAGTTTGAGCAAATTCTGGGACAGAGTGAAGGACAGGGAATCCTGGAGTGTGGCAGGAAACGGGGTTGCAAAGAATCAGACACGACTTAGCAACTCAACAACATACAGTGTCAGAGTACCCTGGAGGTTAGGGTTTGTTTCCACCAGCTGGAGAGCTGTGCAACCCTGGGCACCTTTGTTTCCTTCTCTGAGCCTCATCTGGAAATGGGACAGGAGTGTGGTAGGGACTGAGTGGTGGCAGAGATGAGGAGGGTGGGTGTGCACAGCTGGGTGTGAGTGCTGGCACTGTGCTCTGCGTCTCAGGGCCAAGCCCTCACCTCACGTCCTCGTGCAGCCGTCCCTTCAGGTCGCTTGGAGGGTGAGACTGCGCTGTCCATCAGAGCCCAGAAGCCGCAAGTCTCCTCAGTGCTTTTCTGTTGCTAAGGGGAGACTTGCAAAGGTCCTTTTCTGAAGGTTAAGGGTGCCCGATGGGCAGCAGGGAGGCTCACACCCAGAGGAGGACAGCACACATCTGGGGAAGGACGCCACTAATCTCCGTAAAAAAGCCTTCCCGGCCTCGGGCCAGTGGGCTGTTTAGAAACCCACAGGAGGCAAGGGGACCAGCCCTTCCTGGATCCTTGAGAAACAGGTATTTCATGCCGGGCTGGCACACGGGGCGGCCAACACCCCCTGTGCTTGTCTGCCTGGCTGCTGGGTAATTTTACACATTGGCTTTTACTGGCAAAGGAGGCGGGCGGATGTGGGCAGTGGAATATTCCGCTAGGTCAGGGGTTCAGGTCTGGCCTGGCTGGTGGAGACTTCTGGGGTGATCTGCTCTCTGAGAAGCTGTCTGTCTGTTCTGGGGACCGGGGTTGATGCCCACAGCCAGCAAGTAGCTATGAGCGCCTACCAGGCTCTAGGCTCTGTGCTGAGGGCTGAAGCCACAGTCGGGGGCAAGGCTGATAGAGCTCACGTCCCCTGGAAGGTCATGTTCCCAGGTTCTGGGGATCAGGATGGGAGCTTATTCTGCCTGCCTCACGAGGGGCAGGGCTGCGTCTCCGGGCCGCCCCCATCAAGGTGTGGATGTGGGGCTGATGATTCAGTCGGTGGCTGAGCTCACCCTGCTGCCCCACATGCAGCCACAGAGTGGGTCTCCCCTCTTCCAGGGCCACATGGGGTTTCCCACCAGTGTCTGCCTTCTGTTTTCCAGCGCAGAGTCCTCGACTCGATCGTGCACCCAGTGGCCCAGGGCCTTATTGACGGGCTGGGGGCGGGGGCAGTCTGCATTTCTAGCCTGTTCCTGGGGGACTCTACTGCTGCTGGTGTGAACCAGGCATGGGAGGGCACGGCTCGGGTTTCTCTCAGTGCTGACCTCCATGGCCTAGGATGTGAGTCAGCACACAGTAGGTGCTTAATAACTACCCAGAGAATGGATGGATTCCCCATGGTCCCTCCCCTGCCTCTCTCTCACCCTCAGACCCTCTGCAAGCTCCAGGCACCTCGTGGAGGGACAGAGCTCGGAAGGCACCAGCTGGCGTGACGAGTAACAGCCCGGACAGGCAGACACCGGCCCCTTCCCTCCATAATGCTCCTCCTCTATCATCTGTATTCGGTTTCCCTTGCTACGAGTAACCTGGCACCAACCCCACCATACCTCCAGAATGAGGGCTGGTCGAGCTGCAGCGGCCTCTGCCCCCTCCCCAGCACACGCACGTACTCGCCAGCTACTGTTATGTCCCCCCGAGCTTAGCTCCCCTCCTGCCCAGAACCAAGGGCCAGCCCACAACTCAGTGTGGGTTCTGTTTATTATTCTAAAGAGGTCATTTTCAAGGGGCTGAAATACTTGTTAAAATTAAGGCAAAGAATGTAAACCACAGCCAGGCCCGCTCACCTTGTGCTTCAAAGGCCTCTTGTTTCTCCAGGCACCGTTTCCTGTAAGCTGCCTGTAGGCCTCCAGCAGCTCCGATGAAAAGGAAGGCCGGCTGCCCAGCGGACGGGCAGAGCAGGCCAGGGGGTGCGGCCAGTCTCCAGGCCTGCATAGCTGTCCCAGGGCTGGAGGCACCTGCTGGGCCTGGTTGGACGATGGCTTGGAAGGTTGGAGACAACCAGTCAAATGGACCTGACAAGTGATGGGCAGAGAGAGGAGCCTGCAGAGCCCCTGCACTTCTGAGGGACCAGCCGTGCCTGTGGAGCCAACTGTCTCCCAGTGGTGCACGTCCCTCCAGGCCAAGTCCTGGCATCCCGGAGCAGGGCTTCCATGGAAGGTGAGGGTGAAGCGCACTGACCACGTGAATGCCAAAGGCTTGGCCCTTCAGGGAAAACCACCTTGGGCAGCTTCCCGCACAGATTGCTGCCTTTTGTTCCAAGAACTGCCGCTTCCAAGTGGTTTTTATTTTCTGTAGACATTTCCCTTAAAGAATAACAACATGGGAAGGAGGGTTATTTGGGGAACTTCAGCCTTTGAAAGCCCCTCCTGCAGTTGGAGGGGGGCCTCAAGGAGGAGGGGCCCGGAAGGCTGGGTGTGTGTGTGGCTCCTACACTGAGCTCGAGGAAGTCTCGCCCTCTCAGTGGGTCCAGATTGGATGGTCGAGGTCCTCTGGAGATTAGATAGGCATATAGGGAGAATGGTTAAAATGAAACAGATGGATCTGAGCTTTTCCCCTGAACAGCTACATCTCCGAGGCTCTTGGCGCCTGCATGGCAACCTTGGCTCACGTCTGAGATGATTCACTGCTTCTGGATGAGGGATTTCAGGACCTGGGTTCAAACCCAGCTCCTCCACCATTTGGGAGTGGAGTGATGCCATGCATGCCCGCCCACTGTTAGAGTGTCTTCTTCTTCGTCATTCATGGCGGTGCGAGGACCCTGCAGACCCTGACGTGCAGGTGCCCTGCGGCAGTGGGTGAGATGGTCAGAGCCTCAGGCTGGGCCTCTGCAGCCAGGCAGGGGGAACTGAGCCCCTTGCCCATTGACTGCGGATGGGCCCCGGCCATGTGTGGAACCCTTTTGCCCCCAAGTCCCCCTTGTATCGGCATGAATATAAGAGCACCTGTGAGGAATGTGGACCTTAGGCGCTGCTTCTGTTCATGTCTCTGGCATCGCCATTGACCTCAAATTAGAAACAAGACAACACATTCAACAAGTGACAACTTAGGACTATGAAAGGCACCCATTCGGCCTTGTCAGTGGCCAGACACGTGCTCCGTGAAGGCCAGGGAGAGTGGGCTGTGGTGTCAGCCCCCATCTGAATCCGAAAGCCCAAGAAGCAGAGACTCTGACATCGGGAAGCAGGAGGGCGTGGGTGTCCTGACTCAGCAGAGAGGGCAGACTCGCCCTCCACTGACCTGTTCTAGCTGGACCCTCAGTGGACTGGTGATGCCTGCGTGTGGGGAGCCACCTGCTCTGAGAGGGTCACATCTCAGCGCTCATCTCACCCAGGGACACCCTCCTGGACGGGGACCCCCCCCACTTCCCGGACGGAGACAACCTCCGGGACAGAAATACCCTCCTGGACAGAAAGAGTGCTTCCCCACTGTCTGGGCACCCCTGAGCACAGTCAAGTTGACCATCAACGCCTGTATACCAGCCAGCAGCTGCCTGTTGACCTGCAGAGTCCCTAGCAGCAGTGGTGTGCCATGTCCAGGTGTAGAACGCTGATTCAGGCATCTGCGGGTTTGGGGCTGTTGCATGCGAGGCTTCAGGGGACCCCCTGGCACCTTTCTCTGGGACAGAGATGCCTACTTTGCCGCAAGAACTTGAGTAAGATTCCTGGGGCAGAGGGCGTGGCATCAGTCATTCACCATGTGACCAGAGCCCTGCAGGTCGGCTTTGAGTATGTGTCCAGGGTGGACCAGAGACCTACCTGCTAATACATAATACGTTAAGTTCCTCATGGGAGGGCTGGACGACGGGCTCAGCAAGTGGAGGGTAATTTAAGACGGTGGGTGGTCCTGTCATCACCAGGCAATTAGATATGAGGAAGGCCCCTGCCCCCCCGAGGACAGCCTGCATCTACTCAGCTGCCATGTGAGCTTCGCACCCTGCCCACCCAGCCCTCCCGATGGCGGTGCGGGGCTCAGGAAAGCATCCCAGGCAGGCCATAGTCCATAGTGTCACAGAGTCAGACACGACTGGGAGCAACTCACAACATTCATGTATTCAACAAAATCCCTGAGTA
Source organism: Bos grunniens (assembly GCF_055505025.1). NCBI lineage: Eukaryota > Metazoa > Chordata > Mammalia > Artiodactyla > Bovidae > Bos > Bos grunniens. The sequence goes on from NC_141182.1 coordinate 12,621,087, forward strand.
GCCAACTCTGTGCCCGGCAGAGTCTCTTTTGTGTCTCTTCTATTTGAGGACAGCCCCCTAGGCTCCTATGGACACATGACAATGTTACAGTTAGACCAAGGAGAAATGAGACCACCATCACTGGAGGTTCATCAGGTCTCTTTAGCCCACAAGGAAGCTTTAGAAAGCCTCGTGGCTCAGCTGGTAAAGAATCTGCCTGCAATGCAGGAGGCCTGGGTTCAATCTCTGGGTTGGGAAGATCCCTTGGAGAAGGAAAATGCTATCCACTCCAGTATTCTGGCCTCCAGAACTCCATGGACTACAGTTCATGGGGTTGCAAAGAGTCGGACACGAATGAGTGACTTTCACTTTCACTTCACTTTCCTGGAAGAAGTTACGGTGACTGCCATAAACATTTATGCCTTCCACCACACCTTACTCTTCTTCTAAGACGTAAATCTGTCAAGAGGACAAAGAGGAGCCAGAAACACAGTTGTAAGAGGGTCTGTCACCTTTTTAGAAGACCAGGTGACAGAAAAGCGCTGGTAGTTGGACTTACTGGATATAGTTGTATTCAATACAACAGAAGTTGTATTGAAAAGGGAAACCCCAGGCTGGAGTCAGCCCAGACACTGCTTCTTCCTCCTCCATCTCAGGGGCTGGACCTTCATGGAACCTTGGCCTCCTTGGAGACTAATTCCAGCCCAGCGCTGGGTCCTGCCAGCTTGCAGGGACCCCGCAGCCCCGCTCTCAGCCCCCTGCTGCCAGCCCCAGGGCTGCCCTCCCCCAGGGGGTCCTGCCAACACTGCATGGGCCCTCGCAGACTGGGGACCCTAAGCCAGCTCCAGCCTCGCCCCCACTGTCATCACCCTGCTGGGTGTGCCTTAGATTCTCCCCTGCCACTTCCTGCCGAGATGCTAGGAAGAGGCAGGACGCTAAGCTCTGGACTGCTCTGTAAGGAGCTGCAGCCAGTCGACTAGCCTTGACCCACAAGTCTAAGAACTCACGCCTTGAGCATCTTAAGGAGAAAATGAGAAGGGCCTTTCCTGAGCCTGCTGTCTTCAGAACACGCCTCTGGATTCTGGCTCTAGCCTCCTTGAGACTGTAAATATCTCGGGGCAGGGGGGAGTGTGAGGAGACAAGTGCTACACTTGACCCTGACGTGCCTGCAGGCCCCTGTGGGTACCTGGACAAGGGGTAAAGAGCGGCCAGCCGTCCTAGTCTGATAAGGTGCCCAAAACCCCAAATCAGGGGGCAGATTTAGCCTTCCCAATCCACGCCACATCCCAGCATCTGTGACAAATGGTACAAATAAAACAGGCTTGGTCGTATGTCAGAAGGATGTCATTAGAGGCAGTTGACATGGGAAACCTCCCGGCAAAGACTGAGAAGGCTTCCCGTCTGGCTGTACACGCTCTGTGGGGCAATGCTGGCTGCACGTCCAGCTTCAGAAGACTTGCTCCTTTAATGAAGGCTAAATTTGTCCCTGAGTGCCCACTGCCCTGTGGAAAACCTGGGCTAAGACTTCAAATATGACTTAAGTCTTGGTGAAAATACAGACACGCATTCATGTGAGTAACAGATGTGTCAGTGTGTGCCTGCTGCACGCACAACCCACGGAGAGGAGGAGTCCAGGGCTTTGCTGCTCTTGTAGGACCTGCCTCAGGTCCCACTGCCCAGAACAGGCCTCAGAGGGTCTGTCCTCCACCCTTCGCTCTGCCCCCGGCACCCCGGGTGTGCATCTCCTGTGCATCAGAACCAGAGGCCACTCCTTGATTCCATAAGCTCAGGCCTGAATGCGCCAGAGGCCGCTCCTCCCCTAGAGGAGCACCTCCTGGACAAATGCAAGAAAAGGGCCCTGAACTTCCTGCCTGGCAAGAGCCAGGATGTGAGGCGGCCATGTAACACGCACAGCGACAGGGCCGTGGGGATGGGGACTGTCTGCCGTTTTCAGGAAATGCTTTAGCTCCCTTTTCACCTCCCCCTTTCTCAGTTCAGGTTAGGGATCCAGGATACGCTCTGGGACTGACGAGAGCCCGGCCTTCCGTCCTCACAGTCCTCACAGACCGTGAGATTCAGCTGCGCCAACCCTGGGGAAGCCCGCTGAGGGATCCTTGTTTTGTTTGGGTTGAGCTGGTTAATTGCATGGCTGCTTTTGAGGCTTATTTAAGGAGTGGTTTAACGCATTCCTTCCTGGTCTCCTGGCCACGCCCCAGACATCAGGTCCTGGAGAAGAAGGGGCCTGAGCTGTCATTCTCACGGAAGCGTCTTGGCGCCTGGACTCCAGTAAGCGGTGGCTGACGTGGAGAGAGATGCCCACGAGACTGTGGGGAGCAGCCACGGTGAGGACTCGGGCTTTAACACTGTGGCTTTTGCCCATGAGATGTTCCCTCCCTCTGCGTTCTATTCTGAGAGAAGCAGCAGCAGGTGATGAGGAGCCCGCCTCTCCTGTCACCTTGGAAGCCGAAGCCACAGCATCTTCTGTGGGGGTGGGGCCTGAGCTCAGCCTTCCAGCCTCAGATGGGTAGGGGGCTGCTGGGAACCCCCCGCTGGCTGCCCTGAGGACGTCACTGTCTCCATGAGCAGGGTGAGCTGACAAACGCGGCGTTCTCTTATACAGCTGCCTGCTGCGAACTTCGCCAAAGTGTGAGGCAAGCCGCAGGTCAGCACCGCTGCCGCAACACAAAATGACACGACAGAAAAAACCACGCTGCCCAGGTCAGCTGTTGAGGCTCTCTCCGTGTAAAATACAGTGAAAGGCAGTACAGTAAAAGCAGCTGTGGGGGGCGGAGAGAGGGCAGGTCAAGCCCAGGACTGAGAGAAGTATGCTTGGAGCTGCCGCCCGGGGTGTGCGCTGCGGGCTGCGCCGTGGAGCTGCTGCCGGACGTGAGGAGGCCGAAGTCCGTTTCCCGTGAGTTCCGGAGCTTTGTCTGTGCCGGCTCAGGGCCTGAAGGCCTGGGAATGGACCCGGCGCCCAGGCCCACGGGACGCGCGTCCACCCCCACAGCGCGTCCCGATGCAGGGTGGCTCCATCTTGATGGAAGGCCCCGGTGTACTGCCTATGAATCCCGCAGCAGCCCCGCTTCTATTCACAACGGCCACAGAGTGGCCGCCGGAAGTGGTTTTGAACTGCTTCCTGTGGTTCCCCCACTGCGCGGGGGGCGGGGGCTTCTATTTTTAGACACTGGCGGTAGACGCCACGTGGAGACTTGTGGGTGACCGGGGCAGGCCGGGGGGCTCTCCATTCAGATAGTGTAAGAGTTCCTTCCGAGTCACACCCAGTGGAGAAGGCTACCACTTCCTCCTGAGGGTGAGAGTGTGTTGTGTGTCAGGCCGACAGACGCTAGGACGGTTGGCTGTATGATGCATCATCATGTTCGGTGACCTCCCCGTATGAGGCTGTGTGGCTAGTGTCCACGAGACACCAGAGGGGTTTACGTGCTCCTTTGCCTGTATCCTGGACCTTTTCTATGATCGTAAGTTGTGGATTTCTGTTCGGAATGGCTCAGTTTCAAATATTCCATTCTCTCGTGGTCAGTCTTCCTGTCTTAGTTTTGGCTTCCCAGGGTTAGCAAATCCCCACAGGAGGACTCACGTGCATTGTTCATGTGGGAGATGGGTCCAGCCAGCACCCCTGGGTGGGGGCAAGTGAGGCAGGGATGGGACAGAGCTAAGACCACCAGTGAGTAGAAGATTCTGAGAGTGTGCTGTGAGCCCAACCAGTCCATATCTGCGGATCTCCGATGCTGCAGGTTCTTCTGAAGATGAGGGACTGCTTCGTGACCAAGACATGGCTAGAACTGAAAAGTAAGCCTCCACACCGGGGCCAGGATGAGAGAGAGCAGAGCGGGGAAAGGGTTCACAGGGGATGCTGGTGGTGAGGGCCCTGGGCCTTGTTGTTTCTCTTGCCCCCTTGGCTGTGTCTTCTCACAGCTCTTGCTTAATCACAGAGACTGTCAGGACTCAGTATTTGCACAGCACGCCTCCTGGCTATGAAGCTTGGCCTCAGTGTTTCAGATTTCTGTTTCTTTTTCTCTCTCTGGTTACTCTGCATCTTATTTTTGTACACTCATTTTATGCAAATCACACCCACAGTGAAATAGCCCCGTGCAGCCACAAGGACAGCTAAGGTGGAGAAGAGAGATGATTATTCCAAATCCTGGCAAAACACATGAGCAGCAAGAACTGTCACACGTTGTGAGGAAAACAGGATGGCCTATCTTATAAAGTTAGATACAGGATTTCCCTGGTCGGGGGTTAAGACTCCACCTTGCAATGCAGGGGACTCAAGTTTGCTCCCTGGTTGGGGAAACTAAGACCCCACATGCCTCCGATCATCTGAGCTCTCGTGCCCTGGAGCCCTCACCCTGCAGCGAAAGATCCTTGGGCCTTAACTAAAACCTGACGCAGCCAAATAATTATATAGATATGTTTTTTTAAAAAGTTAAATACAGACTCACCATATGGCCCAGGACTACCCATCTGTAGAGGTTACCCCAAGAGAACATGTATCCATACAAAGTCCTGTGTATGGATGAGCACAGCAGCACTTATCTTAACAGCCCCAAGCTATCTGGAGCAAGCTGCCGGGGTTCAAGTCCCACCTCTGCGTGTTAGCATGCTGTGTGATCTTGGGTTAGGTAGGAACTTAACCTTTCTGAGCCTCTCTTCCTCAGCCATCTAACAGAAGTAACAGCAGCAACCACCTCATCAGGCTGCTGTGAGTACTGACTGAATATCTATGAGAGCTCCATAGTGTCCTTCAAAAAGATGTGTTCAAGCCCCAGGACCTGGGACTTTATTTTAGGAACAGAGTCTCTGCAGACCTCCCCACCTAGGGCTGAGGTGAAACGCTGCTGGGACTGCTTCCTACCAGAGGCAGATGACAAGAGTGTGGCTCGGCTCACCTGTACCTGACCTGGGCCATCTTAACAGGTAGCTCATCCCTTAGGGCTGCCCCCCAGAACTCCTCTCCTCCCTCCAAGCACGTGTTTGGGCACCAGTTGGCGGCCGGGCACGCTCACACACACAGGCTTGAACAGAGATGCGTATCAGAGCCCCTGAGACATCGGTTTTCTTCCAGATCAGATACAGCCAAGCCTCGTGGCTCCAGCAGAAGGGAGGAGAGGCACTGCATCTGAGTTACATTAGCCAAACCAGCCCACTTTATTTTTCCATGCCTGAGAGTCATGATACGTTTTTAGCCTTGAGAGATGCTGCACTTCGGGGAAAAGGCACGGAGACTTGAGTAACCCTGACTGCGGTTGTGGCAGGACCCTCCTGTGGGGTCCTCCTCACCTTCCCAGGACTCCCACCCCCATGTCCTACATCTGGTCTGTCCCATCCCATCTTGCTCTTGCCCCCAACATCCCTTTGCTGCTTCAGCACGCTACTTCAAAGACAAAGGTTTGGGTTGGTTGCTGGCAAAGCAATGTCTAGATGGGGATGAAAATTTCATGCAAAGATGGGCACAATAAAGGACAGAAATGATATGGACCTAACAGAAGCAGAAGATATTTAGAAAAGGTGGTGAGAATACACAGAAGAACTATACAAAGAAGATCTTCATGACCCAGATAACCACAATGGTGTGATCACTCACCTCGAGCCAGACATCCTGTAATGCAAAGTCAAATGGGTCTTAGAAAGCATCACTATGAACAAAGCTAGTGGAGGTGATGGAATTCCAGTTGAGCAATTTCAAATCCTAAAAGCTGATGCTGTGAAAGTGCTGCACTCAATATGTTAGCAAATTTGGAAAACTCGGCAGTGACCACGGGACTGGAAAAGGTCAGTTTTCGTTCCAATCCCAAAGAGCCAAAGAATGTTCAAACTGTCTCATAATTGCTCTCATCTAACACGCTAGCAAGTTCAGTTCAGTTGTTCAGTCGTGTCCGACTCTGCGACCCCATGAATCACAGCACGCCAGGCCTCCCTGTCCATCACCAACTCCCGGAGTTCACTCAAACTCACGTCCATCGATTCTGTGATGCCATCTAGCCATCTCATCCTCTGTTGTCCCCTTCTTCTCCTTCCCCCAATGCCTCCCAGCATCAGAGTCTTTTCCAATGAGTCAGCTCTTCGCATGAGGTGGCCAGATTACTGGAATTTCAGCTTTCAAAGAACACCCAGGGCTGATCTCCTTTAGAATGGACTGGTTGGATCTCCTTGCAGTCCAAGGGACTCTCAAGAGTCTTCTCCAACACCACAGTTCAAAAGCATCAATTCTTCAGCGCCCAGCTTTCTTCACAGTCCAACTCTCACATCCATACACAACCACAGGAAAAACCATAGCCTTGACTAGGTGGACCTTTGTTGGCAAAGTAATGTCTCTGCTTTTGAATATGCTATCTAGGTTGGTCATAACTTTTCTTCCAAGGAGTAAGCGTCTTTTAATTTCATGGCTGCAGTCACCATCTGCAGTGATTTTGGAGCCCCCCCCCCCCGAAAAAATAAAGTCTGACACTGTTTCCATTGTTTCCCCATCTATTTCCCATGAAGTGATGGGACCAGATGCCATGATCTTAGTTTTCTGAATGTTGAGCTTTAAGCCAATTTTTTCACTCTCCTCTTTCACTTTCATCAAGAGACTTTTTAGTTCCTCTTCACTTTCTGCCATAAGGGTGGTGTCATCTGCATCTCTGAGGTTATTGATATTTCTCCCGGCAATCTTGATTCCAGCTTGTGCTTCCTCCAGCCCAGTGTTTCTCATGATGTACTCTGCATATAAGTTAAATAAGCAGGGTGACAGTATACAGCCTTGACACACTCCTTTTCCTATTTGGAACCAGTCTGTTGTTCCATGTCCAGTTCTAACTGTTGCATCCTGACTTGCATATAGGTTTCTCAAGAGGCAGGTCAGGTGGTCTGGTATGCCCATCTCTTTCAGAATTTTCCACACTTTATTGTGATCCACACAGTCAAAGGCTTTGGCATAGTCAATAAAGCAAAAATAGATGTTTTTCTGGAACTCTCTTGCTTTTTTGATGATCCAGCGGATGTTGGCAATTTGATCTCTGGTTCCTCTGCCTTTTCTAAAACTAGCTTGAACATCTGGAAGTTCACGGTTCACGTATTGCTGAAGCCTGGCTTGGAGAATTTTGACCATTACTTTACTAGCATGTGAGATGACTGCAATTGTGCAGTAGTTTGAGCATTCTTTGGCATTGCCTTTCTTTGGGATTGGAATGAGAACTGACCTTTTCCAGTCCTGTGGCCACTGCTGAGTTTTCCACATTTGCTGACATATTGAGTGCAGCACTTTCACAGCATCATCTTTCAGGATTTGAAATAGCTCAACTGGAATTCCATCACCTCCACTAGCTTTTTTCGTAATGATGCTTTCTAAGGCCCACTGGACTTCACATTCCAGGATGTCTGCCTCTAGGTGCGTGATTATACCATCGTGATTATCTTGGTCATGATGATCTTTTTTGTACAGTTCTTCTGTGTATTCTTTCCACCTCTTCTTAATATCTTCTGCTTCTGTTGGGTCCATACCATTTCTGTCCCTTATCGTGCCCATCTTTACATGAAATGTTCCCTTGGTATCTCTAATTTTCTTGAAGAGATGTCTAGTATTTCCCATTCTGTTGTTTTCCTCTATTTCTTTGCATTGATCGCTGAGGAAAGCTTTCTTCTCTCTTCTTGCTGTTCTTTGGAACTCTGCATTCAGGTGCTTATATAGTTCCTTTTTCCTTTGCTTTTCACTTCTCTTCTTTTCACAGCTATTTGTAAGGCCTCCTCAGACAGCCATTTTGCTTTTTTGCATTTCTTTTCCACGGGGATGGTCTTGATCCCTGCCTCCTGTACAATGTCACGAACCTCAGTCCATCATTCATCAGGCACTCTATCTATCAGATCTAGTCCCTTAAATCTATTTCTCACTTCCACTGTATAATCATAAGGGATTTGATTTAGGTCATACCTGAATGGTCTAGTGGTTTTCTCTACTTTCTTCAATTTAAGTCTGAATTTGGCAATAAGGAGTTCATGATCTGAGCCATAGTCAACTCCCGGTCTTGTTTTTGCTGACTGTATAGAGCTTCTCCATCTTTGGCTGCAAAGAACATAATCAATCTGATTTCAGTGTTGACCATCTGGTGATGTCCATGTGTAGAGTCTTCGCTTGTGTTGTTGGAAGAGGGTGTTTGCTATGACCAGTGCATTCTCTTGGCAAAACACTATTAGCTTTTGCCCTGCTTCATTCCATACTCCAAGGCCAAATTTGCATGTTACTCCAGGTGTTTCTTGACTTCCTACTTTTGCATTCCAGTCCCCTATAATGAAAAGGACATCTTTTTTGGGTGCTAATTCTAAAAGGTCTTGTAGGCCTTCATAGAACCGTTCAACTTCAGCTTCTTCAGCGTTACTGGTTGGGGCATAGCCTTGGATTACTGTGATATTGAATGGTTTGCCTTGGAAATGAACAGAGATCATTCTGTCATTTTTGAGATTGCATCCAAGTACTGCATTTCAGACTCTTTTGTTGACCATGATGGCTACTCCATTTCTTCTAAGGGATTCTTGCCCACACTATTAGATATAATGGTCAGCTGAGTTAAATTCACCCATTCCAGTCCATTTTAGTTCACTGATTCCTAGAATGTTGATGTTCACTCTTGCCTTCTCCTGTTTGACCACTTCCAATTTGCCTTGATTCATGGACCTAACATTCCAGGTCCCTATGCAATATTGCTCTTTACAGCATCGGACCTTGCTTCCATCACCAGTCACACCCACAACTGGGTATTGTTTTTGCTTTGGCTCCGTCCCTTCATTCTTTCTGGAGTTATTTCTCCACTGATCTCCAGTAGCATATTGGGCACCTACTGACCTGGGGAGTTCCTCTTTCAGTATCCTGTCATTTTGCCTTTTCATACAGTTCATGGTGTTCTCAAGGCAAGAATACTGAAGTGATTTGCCATTCCCTTCTCCAGTGGACCACATTCTGTCACGCTACCAAAAGTGAAAGTGAAGTCGCTCGGTCATGTCCGACTCTTTGCGACCCCATGGACTGTAGCCTACCAAGCTCCTCTGTCCATGGGATTTTCCAGGCAATAGCACTGGAGTGGACTGCCATATCCAAAGTGATGCTCAAAATTCTACAAGCCATGCTTCAACAGTACGTGAACCAGGAGTTTCCAGATGTTCAAGCTGGATTTAGAAAAGGCAGAGGAACCAGAGATCAAATTGCCAACATCCACTGGATCATCAAAAGAGCAAGAGAGTCCCAGAAAAAACATCTACTTCTGCTTTATTGACCACACCAAAGCCTTTGACTGTGTGGATCACAACAAACTGTGGAAAATTCTTCAAGAGACGGGAATACCAGACCACTTTACCTGCCTCCTGAGAAATCTGTATGCAGGTCAAGGAGCAACAATTAGAATTGGACATGGGAAAACAGATTGGTTCCAAATCAGTAAAAGCGTACGTCAAGCTGTATATTGTCACCCTGCTTATTTAACTTGAGCTCCCCTGGTGGCTCAGATGGTAAAAGCATCTACTTGCAATGCAAGAGACCCAGGTCCAATCCCTGGGTTGGGAAGATCCCCTGGAGAAGGAAATGGCAACCGACTCCAGTACTCTTGCCTGGAAAATTCCATAGATGGAGGAACCTCATAGGGTACAATCCAAGGGATTGCAAAGAGTCAGACACGATTGAGCAATTTCATTTTCACTTTTTCTATTTAACTTATATGCAGAGTACGTCATGCAAAATGCTGGGCTGGATGAAGCACAAGCTGGAATTAAGATTGCCAGGAGAAATATTAATAATCTCAGATATGCAGATTACACCACCCTTATGGCGGAAAGTGAAGAAGAACTAAAGAGCCTCTTGATGAAAGTGAAAGAGGAGAGTGAAAAAGTTGGCTTAAAGCTCCACATTCAGAAACTAAGATCATGACATCTGGTCCCATCACACCATGGCAAATAGATGGGGGAACAGTGGAAACAGTAAGAGACCTTATTCTGGGGGACTCCAAAATCACTGCAGGTGGTGACTGGAGCCATGAAATTAAAAAATGCTTGCTCCTTAAAAGAAAAGCTATGACCAACCTAGGCAGCATATAGCAGAGACATTACTTTTCCAACAAAGGTCCATCTAGTCAAAGCTATGGTTTGTCCAGTAGTCATGTATAGATGTGAGAGTTAGACCATAAAGAAAGCTGAGCATCAAAAAATTGATGCTTTTGAACTTGGTGTTGGAGAAGACTCTTGAGAGTCCCTTGGACTGCAAGGAGATCCAACCTGTCCATCCTAAAGGAAATCAGTCCTGAATATTCAATGGATGGACTGATGCTGAAGCTGAAGCTCCAATACTTTGGCCACCTGATGCAAAGAACTGACTCATTGGAAAAGACCCTGATGCTGGGAAAGATTGAAAGCAGGAGGAGAAGGGGACAACAGAGGATGAGAGGGGTGGATGGCATCACTGACTTGATGGATATGAGTTTGAGTAGGCTTCAGGAGTTGGTGATGGACCAGGAAGCCTGGCCTGCTACAGTCCATGGGGTTGCAGAGTCGGACTCGACTGAGTGACTGATGTGAACTGAGATGGGGAGATGCAGGTGTGGTTTCCGGCTGTCTGAGAAACAGAGAAACCTGAGAACAACATGGAGGCCCAAGCCCATGAACCAGTTCAGCCCCAAACTGGCCACTTTGCAGCCGAGGAATCATGGAGAGCAGAGGAGACACTGGGCAGGTTTCAGCTCAGATCACAGTTGTGATGAGCTCCATGCTGGTTATCAGCAAATGTCTGATAGGAGGAAAGTTTATGCTTCAGTCCTACACCACCTTCTGTTTATGCTTTTTCTCCCTTGTTTTAATGCAACTCCCCCTTCTCTTTGATACACCTTTAACCTTCTATGACCTCAGCAACCCCACCCTACCAAGACTTGTTCCAAAACACCAGTGTCAGTCATTTACAAACGAGTATGAATAAGCCAAGGAAGGGCTCCTTTTCTGGGCTGGAAGTGGCATTTAAGCCCCTGTTGTTCAGCGCTAGATCTGGCAGGTAGGCTGGGGCTGGCTCTGTAGCTGAAGCTGCTCCTGCCTGAGGTGGATGCAAACGTGTTTCTAGCAACATACTCATCACTTGGGCACACGTGCGTGGGCATGCATGTGTATAGGTGCACACATACACTCTTCCAGGATTCCAGGGTGGAATTTAAGTCACATTTTCCACAGGTCTTTATGGGCATTCCACCACTGAGAAATGTTGTCATGGTTGCCCTCAGAGAAGGAAGGAGTGAGTGTTCCCATGCTGGAACAAGCCAGCCATGTCTGCCCCCAACAGGGGAGGGAGTCAGGCCCCTAGGGACGCTGACGACTCTGGGTACGGGGTGTATGGGGCTCTGCGCTTATTACATGCTTACTCTATAAACAGGGCTTTTTTTTCTCTAATGGTAGTGGGCACAAGCTCAAAGATGTCTGCTGAAAAAACTCTGTGTTCTTCTCTCTGCTGACTCATTTGGTGGGAATTACAAACCCAAATGCCAGTGTGTGGCTGACCCACACGACCCTCCACTGAAAAATAAAGACAGGGTAGTTTCGGTTCTTGTGAACAAACAGTGGAGACTTGGCCAGATCTTCTTCCTCTGTTTTTTTCACTTATATCAACAGCTCTACGCCCAACAGTCAATGTGACCCGCACCCCCCACCAACCAACCCCGGTCAGTGGCTCCAGATTTGAGAAGAGAGGGGAATGGGTCACAAACTGACACTGCTTTTTAACTTTTTAACAAGTGAAAAGAAACCTTGGTAGGTTTTAGAGGAAGGAGGGGTCTGATTTTTTGGCCAAGTCCTAGAAGTAGTGGCCTGGTATATAACCTGAAGCAGGGCTGCTCTAGGAGGAACAGGCCCTGACTCCACTGGCCCTGCCCCTAGCCAGCTCTGTCACCCAGGACTGCTGCTTTCTCTCTGGGACCCCAGGTTTTTCACTGGCAAGGTGAGGGTGCTGGTCTTGGCCAGAGTGGCAGTTCCCTGGAACACACCTCAGGCCAGCACCCAGGCCAGGCATGGCTTACTGGTCAGTTTGTGCTGCCTGGCAGACCTCTGAACCCTTCTTAACCCCGCTGACTGTGAGCCATCAGCCACCGGTCAGAAGTCCAGTCGCTGCGTGTAGTTGTCACACCCACATGTGCTGTGTTTGCCAGTTATTCCAGGAGTTTCCTGTCAAGGATGCTGGTAGGATTGCTCTGCCTGCCCCTTTGGGTGACGAGTTCAGGCCAGTGAGTCATGAGCCAGTGAGAAATGGGTCACTTCTGGGCTGGGGTGGCTCACTGCTACCATGAGACCCTCACAGGGCAACTGGAATGATCAAGATGGCACGACTTCCTGAGTCTGAGTCACCAAGCAGAGGCCCCTGCCAACTTACAATGGACCTCCCACATGAAGAGAAATAAGCCTTGATTTAAAACAAAATAAAAAATAAAAGCACAAACCTCAGATTTTGGGGGTTGTTTGTTACTTCAGCCCGGCTTGGCCCTTCCTGACTGCTACATCATCCATGGCCCCTCTGACCCTGCGGTTTTACAAGTCTGGGTCTGGTGTCTTGGCTATTCCGCCTGATTCAGAGTGGTCCCTTGGGACACTGACACCAGCCCAAAAAGCTCACGGCAAGGACTCCCATGATGTTAGCGCTCAGACCTGTTTATGGTTCCTCAGGGACAGTTTTCCCAGCTAGTCAAGACGAAGCACAGCCTACGTCCAAACACTCACCACACCCTTCCGGTGTCGGGATGTCCCGGGAAGCGATACGACAACCAGTAGTTCTGCGTTCACCTCTCTTTATTTGTACGGCATTTTCTAGTTTGAAAAACAAGTTCTCGCACCAGTTTTTCTTTAAAAAATGGTGGGTCTGGGGCTACTCCAGGTTCTGTGTTTTACTTCTAAACTTTTTCTCTAGACCAGCAGGAACCACGACACTAAAGCATATGTGAATGCAAAGGGCAGGAACGCCCCACGTGATGCCAACCAACTGGAATCTTATCTTACTCACCAAAGAGGCAGCTTCCTCAAGGGGGACGTGGGAATCACGGGCCCCACGTGTGGGTGGGGTGAGTAAGCACAGACATGCAGAGCGACGGTCCCTTCCCTCAGGGCATCGCCGACCAGGGTGGGAGTGCAGGATGGCAGGAGGTGCATCTGTCAGGCTTAAGCCTCCCTGTGAGAAAGCCAGAGTCCCAAGGTGAGTCTTTCAGACACAGCCCGAGTCACGTGTTGCTCAGGCCTCTGGAGCCTGCAGACCTGTCTTCAAAACCAGCTTGCCCCCTTCACCACTAATTCACTGCAGACTTGGGCCAGTTATTGAGCTGGACAAGCTGAAACATCATCACCTGTGAACCAGGCAGCAACATCCGTCATCATGAACTTTCGTGGCCCAGCCTGTTGCCTTATGTCTGCTGGGGACTCCCTGACCGCCGGCTGCTGTCACCCACCTCCCGCAGGAAAGGTGCACACCCCGACACCCCAGGGCACCCACATGTTTTGTCCCTGCCTCCCTGTGCTCAAGAAATCTCAAGACTCACTCCCTGCAAGAAACAGTGGGCAAATGAGGAGGCTCCCAGGAGCCCGACAAGCCTTCGGAGGCACCGGCAGCCCCATCCCTGAAACCTGAAGTCCCGAGAATCATTCACTATAGGAACAGGAAGCTTGTGTGAAATGTGCTCAGAGTTGTCTAAGAGAATAAGAATAGAGAATACCTGCTCTCTCTCTCTTTTTTGCTATTTACAAAAATTTTTATTCAAAATCAACAGACTATAAGACTAATTTTCAAAATTTGTTTGTAATATGAACTTATTCAACTATACAGAAGAGCTCAATGAGTCCTCACTTTGTACGACAGTGTGTTAACCCAGCTCACACATAAACCCACAGGCACATGTGTCTGAGAACGTGGGGCCACTGAAGCCAGGAGTCCTAATGGAGTGATGTGTAAACACGTCTCCTCCTCTTCACAGGTCTGACAAGATTTTTAACACGGGAATGGGATTTCTGGCAATTTCAGTTCCATCCTTTGTATTTCCCTGTGTTTTTGCCCCTGGAGTCTGTATGTGGAACATGCATTCCCTCGGGAATCATATTTTACAGTTAAAATCATATTTTACAGTTCAACTCTGCTCTTGAGACATCTACATTCGATAGCTTGTTTCATTTCCATCCCTGGCTTGTGAGACACTTGAGGTTGGTGCTATTTTACAGCTCAGGACACAGGCTCAGAGAGGTGATGTGAGCTGCCCAGGGTCACACAACTCCTAAGGGGACCAGCTAGAGAGTGAACAGGTGTTTTTTTCATGTAGAACAGGGCTTATCATTGAAATAGAGCCGCCTCCTCAGATGGTGAAAAGTTCTTGGGAAAAATATCATTGCTGAGATGATACATCTTTGAAATGAAGGCACACAGCCCAGGTTGAAAGAAGCATTCCTCTTGAGGAGCCCAGGGGTAGGAATTTGCTCTCCTGAGAGAGGACCCTGAAAACCAGCCAGCAGCCCTTTCTCCTTTTTCCCCCAGCTAAAGAGTAAATGTATTGGGGCTGTGTTTAAGTTATAAGAATGTAAAGAGAGAAGTTTACCAGTGGTGGGTAATCTATACAATCTGTAACTCCAAAATCATTTCTATTTATTTATTCTGAAGGGTCTAACCTGGTATTCTTTTTAAAACAACCCATGTGTTGGCTGCAGAGAGGAAAAACGAGCCCTAGCAACAGTGGTGGGGGAAAACAGAGAGCTCACAGCAGACGGCAGGCATCGAGCTTGGTCTTCACGTGGGCGGGGCTCAGGGACCATCTGAAGCAGCGCCTCCTGAACTACACTTGGGAGCAGTCTTCCTGGGGCTCTTGTTCGAAGGCAGACACTCATCTGAAGGTCTGGGGTGGGGCTCAGGACTCTGCATTTCCAACCTGAAGTCTTGTCTCAAGTGCCCTGGGTCTGGTCTCTCAGCTGGGAAGCCCTTGAGAAGCACCTGACGCTTTGAAGATTCTGTTGCCTGACCTCAACAGCAGACCCACTGAATCAGACACCCTGGGGCAGGACCCAGGAGACTCCAGCGTGTGCGAACCAGACTTCAGGATCCATGCTCAGAGCAAGCAGTTCTCAAACCGTTCATCCTAGGAGCGCTTGACACACTTGACATGATTCAGGGTCTTTTTCTACTATTTGAGGTTTTGTTGGGGTGGAGTTGATTTACAGCATTGGGTTAGTTTCAGGTATACAGCACAGCAAAGTGATTCAGTTACACACATACACATATTCATTCTTTTTTAGATCCTTCTCCCATACAGGCCATCACGGAGCACTCACTAGAGTCCCCTGAGCTATACAGCAGGTCTTTTGAGTCAGGACCTTGAAGAGCTTTTCCTATCATAGATATCACACTGGCTTCCCTGGTGGCTCAGAGGGTAAAGCATCTGCCTGCAGTGCGGGAGACCCAGGTTCACTATCTGGGTTGGGTAGATCCCCTGGAGAAGGCAATGGCAACCCACTCCAGTACTCTTGCCTGGAAAATCCCATGGATGGAGAAGCCTGGTAGGCTACAGTCCATGGGATTGAAGAGAGTCGGACACAACTGAGTGACTTCATTATATCACATTGCAAAAAACAACCAGGTAATATAAAAATCATTTATTGATTCATTTAAAAATTATACATCTATTTCATGTTAACATGAAAACATGTTTTATGAAAAACAGCCTTTTCATGAAACACTGTTCCATGTCTGCACCTCGAGCATCTGTGTGACAAGGATGTTGTGGGGCCTCCCCGTTGCCCCTGTATCTGACCAGTGCTCATCATCTCGTTTCATCCTCAGCGACGCTGACCAGACATTGAACTCAGAGAAGAGGAAGTGGAGGTCCGAGGGTGGAAAGGTGGGCACCAGGGCCTCAGCTGATTGACTCTAAAAGCCAGCACTCTCAACCTCTAGGCTAGACTCCCATGTGGATGGGTGAGCTAGTGCCTGGGCCGCATGCTCCTTAAGCTGTCCTGTGAACGCTTCCTAGAAGGTGCTTGGTGAGCCCCCAGTGTCCCTCCATCTGATGCCCGCAGCCTGGGTGATCATGTGTCCTGTCTCTCACTGTGTGGTCTTCAGTGATCCATGTGTTTTTAACTGATTCTGTGAGGCCCCACAAATTCATGCAGCACTTCCTGGGGCAGGCACTCGTCTGGGCATCCCATAAATGCCCACCCCTTTAATCTTCACAAGAATGCTCTGCTGTTGGTGCAGTGTTGCTCCCATTTTACAGATGAGGAAACTGAGGCCACACAAGGCTGCCATGTGGACCTCTGCTCTGGCTCCAGCTGAAGCTTGGTACTCTGCTGCCTCCAGTGACAAAGGGACCTGCTCTGGTCTAGGAGGAGGCCACCCTGAGGTGGTGAGGGCCTCCGCCTGGATTACTGGAGTAGCTCTCCCTCCAGTTCAGTGTAAACCCTGGCACTGGTCTCTGGAGCCATCCACTGGCCCTGCCACTGCTCAACAGGGGTTACCTCTGTCAGCTGCAGCTCCTCCTCCTAAGATGGCCATAAATGACAGCACCTGCCCACTCACAACAGCCTCTCCTCTGTATCTTGCTGGGCATCACTGTGGTTGGGGTGTACTTCTCTGCCTCCTTAGTGGTGGCTCTGTCCCAGGAAATGTGGGCAGGGGTGACGGTGTATGATTTCTGAACCAAGACCTGGAGAGCCACAGAGGATTCCACTTCACACTCTAGTGTTTCTGCCAGTGTCACGGGAAAAGCATGTCCATGCAGCTGCTGGTCACAGAACAGGACACATGTGCAGCAGATCTAAGCCTGGCCCACAGCAGAGCCACCAGCTTATAGATCTGAGAGAGGGAAACACATACTTGTTATTGGAAGCCTCTGTGACCCTGGGGCTGGGGCTGTTTGTTATGCAGCATTACCACAGCATTAACTGACTCACACATCATTGCAGTAACAGGGGTAGAGGTAGTGTGTGGAATGCTCTTAGTGTGGTGTCTGGCTCAGGGCACCCCCCATGAACATAAGCACTCTGACACCTATTTCAGATGTAGTTTCTATGCAGCCCCTCCTCTTTCTCCCTTCCTTCCTCCCCTGGGGCTCTGCAGCCTACTCACCCACCCCGCCCAACTGCACAAGGTGCTCACACTACAGCTTAGCAACAGGTTTGAGAGTCTGGGCCAGGGATGTGGAAAACGGCAAAAAGTCCGTGGCTCAGTGAATGGGCTTTTTCAACCTTATCTCAAATCCTCTTGGTACGGCTGGTGGGTTTGTGCCTGACAGGGCTTTCTGAAAGGGTCTTTGTGGTATAAGCGTGGAAGAAAAATGAGGACTGGGAAGGAAACAGGCTTGACTTTGTTACGGAGTGTTCCAGGTTTCAAAGGAAACTCGAGGGTGAGTCCAGGGCACGGGCCTGGCTGTGGGTTTAACAGCAGGTCCCAGGACTCTGGGAGAGAACCTGCCGCTCTGAAGGTGTCCTGGACGCCTTCCTGAGCCCGCTGGTGCTGTGCCTGCTTTCTCACATTGACCTTGCACACGGACACATGACTTCAGCTATTTCCTGGCCCAGGAGAGCAGCTCACAATTCTCTTCTGGAGCAGGATCTGCTGCCAGGGGCCTGTTCCTCCCTGAGTTGTACGACCCAAGCTCTCTGAGCCTTGGTGACTCAAGCTCTCTGAGCTTTGGTTTCCACATCTGTGACATGTCAGTGCTGTAATAATGCCAACCTCACAAGGTTGCGGTGAACACACTGTAAGAGCAAGCGTGTTGTCCAAGCCGCCAGCCCCTTGACTGGGCACAGTGCTGGCTGTTAGGACTGTGGTCCTCACCTTTCGGTTTCAGTGGACACCAGGCTCCCCACTTGTCTCTCAGCTCTGACTCACAGTGGCCACTGCTAAACTGAAATGCCCTCTGTTTGTTGACATTTCTCATCTGGAATTAACATGTAATGAGTGCCCTGGATGGATGAACAAAGAAGAACCTTTTCCTTCCAAGGAAAGTGGGAGCTTACTTACTCTGTGGTACCGGGCAGCATAGTGAAGACGAATGGAATGAATGAGGCAAAGGAAATTCAAGCTGGGTATCAAGAAGTTCTGCACATAACAGCTATTAGAGGAAATGGTGACAGGGACATGTGGCAAGCCAGGCGGAACAAGGCGGAGAAAATACTGGCAATCGGTAATTCCACAGCCAGACAGTGGGAGACGCTGTGTTCGGACGTGGGCAGAGAAGGGAGCATGGGACAGGACACAGCCTGCAGAGTGGCAGGTGTTGGTCAGAGAGGGGCCACTGTTACAACCACTGTGGGTCATTGGGACCAAGCTGGCCGTCTCAGCCTGCTATATCTCAGAACAATGATGAAGATAGTCTACCTTGGAAGAGACCCTGATGTGGGAAAGATTGAGGGCAGGAGGAGAAGGCAGCAAGAGAGGATGAGATGGTTGGATGGCATCACCGACTCAATGGACATGAATCTGAGCAAACTCTGGGAGATGGTGATGACAGAGAAGCCTGGTGTGCTGCAGTTAATGGGGTCCCAAAAAGTCAGACACGACTGAGCAACTGAACAAGAACAACAAGATAACCTGGAATCAGGCACTGTGAAAGGATGCATTCACTTAAAGGAGGAGCTTAAAAATAAGTAATCTACCCTGAAGGAGGGCATGGCAACACACTCCAGTATTCTTGCCTGGAGAATCCCCGTAGACAGAGGAGCCTGGTGGACTTCATGGGGTCACAAAGAGTCAGACACGACTGAGCGACTAAGCACAGCACAATAAATAATCTATTATAAGTAAAATAATGTGCAATATTTATAAATAGTACATAATAAGCTATAACAATAGAAGGTTCCCCACCTTTTTTACTTCTCACAACCACTAAGCATGGATTTTCCAGATCATCCTCCAATCCCTAATTCTCTTTTCCCAGACAAAATCAGATGCAAAACCCTAGTGGTGCTGAAACCATGCCTCTGTCCAAGGCTTGCATGAGGACCCCCTCCTTTCTTCTTTGACTTGTTTTCCTCCTCATTCATCATTACTTGAATGTTCTGGAGGTTTTGCATTCTGGAATCTTCTTTGGCCTTCTCGTTTCTTCTCAATGAGATAAGACATTTGGAGTCTGTTTTGGGAGTAGTGAGGGGTGAGTGTCAGTAAAAAAGAAAAGCCAAAATAAAAAAAGGGCAAAAGTGTCTTCCTTTCAACACTCGCGGACTCTTAGTCCATAAATGGCTTCTTTACTCCACTCCTGCTTTGGAGATGATCATAGCAAATCCCCACTGCTGCCTTCTACTGACCTGCAGGGTTTCTCTGCAGCTTGGAGTTGCTGTTTTAGGGCAAGGACATGGGGAGAGAAGGGCCACTTGGCTGACACAGCAGCTTAAAGGCAGCACCAGCACGCCCCCACCCCGTGGAGACAATGCTGGAAGGGAGACTAGGTGGATTCACTCATGACAGCAAATGGGACCTGTGTTTCCTGAGGGAACACTCTGCAGACAAAGGGAAACTGAGTCAAGGAATGTTAATTGCTTCTGGTATGTCCCGTTTAGCCATGGATTAGCCCTTATCAGCAAGTGGCTTCTTAAATCTAATTCTGCCCCAGAAAGGAGGCTTGGCTGTGCCGAGCTGAAGTCGGCCCTCATTTCCCAGGATTACCCGGTCAGTGGGGTCCTGCGGTAATCCCCACCTCATTTTAGTTAATTTCAACCTCCTGTACAGACCCTTTCCCTAAAGCTACCAGCAAGAGACAAAAAAAAAAAAAAGTCGGGCTTTGTTTCATCCTCCTGTCCTTGCCCAGATTTTCAGAGACAAAGAGCAGCCCTCAGAGGCCCCCGCTAGACCCCAAGCCTCAGGGAGGGGACAGAGTTCCCCTGGGAAAGACCCACGTCCTCCCCAGGGGCCGTCCATGCCTGTTGCTGGGCCTCTGACACAAGCACCTGGGTGGGCAAGCAACGGGACGCGGGGCAGGGGCCTCGCCCTTCCCTGGGTCAGCTGTTTTCTGAGCCTGGCTGGTTTGGGGAGACCAGGGCCACGCTGTGGGCCCGAGGACCTCGCAGCCCCACCCGGTGTCCTGTGTGGGGCAGACGCCGGTCGTGTTTACTCCTCAGGGAGGCGGGTTGTTCCAGGCCTTTTTCGGGTGTCCCACTCGAGACTGCACCTTTTTTTCTCTCCCAAACTTGCATGGGGACCAGATTCTGCAGAAACAACCTGGACAGGTCTGTGAGCCTGTGCCCCGCCTTGCCGGGTATCAGCCCCGCGGTGGGGCAGTCACACTGAGTCTACCCTCAGTGGGGATTAATGGGGAGGGGGGCGGCGCCGGGGCCTCGTGAGCTCACAGAGGACTGGGAGCCTGAAGGAGCAGGGCGCCTGGGGAAAGAGATTATGCCCCCCAAGATCGACTCCTAGTGGCTGAGCCGGGGAACTTCAGCCAGGACTGGGGGACCAGCAGGGAGAGCAGAGGGCCCTCCCCATGGGTGAGAGGCTGCACTTTTCTCCCGCTGGGTTTTTATTAATACAGTGCTCTCTATTTGGATTTCCTCCTGTAAGCAAGTGAACAAGACAAAAATTCAAAACACCTGGTAGTTCGAAACTTGCTCATTAAAAAAAAAAAAAACCCTGCTAATAAAGATGATAGCAGAAAAGATGAAGTCCAGATGAACCACAGCTGCCGGTTCAAGTGACAAATTCGCATCCCTTTCTTCTCTGCGAGTGGGGAAAGGGGCAGGTATCGGGGTTTAAAGCCGTTTAATGCAGATTTCCATCACTGTTATCCTAAGTGGAATCACTGTTATCGTTGTAATAACATTTATCCTGCGTCCCTGTGCTGGGTGCCCTGCATATGGCGACCACATTGTCTCACAGAAGTCTGCAGCTTCCCAGCCTGAGGTGGGGGGCTCGGGGGGTGGGGCGGGGCGGGGCTTCCCGGGCCCGGGGAGGGGCCAGCAGGACAGGCAGGTCTCCGGATTCCGTTTGGTGGCGTTTCTCAGAAGCTCTCAGACTGTTTGAGCGGAATCCTAAACGCCTGTCACATCGAATGCAAGGGACTCCGCGTTTGTTTAAACAAATGCTGCAGATTACTCTTAAGCACATGAAAATCTGAGTTTCCCCATCTATAAAAACAGATGGACGCTATTGCCTCCCTCACAGAGCTATTGATGGGATGTTCAAAGAAGATGATGCGGGCAAGTGCTGGGACAAGGGCACTGATTGCTAATATTATAAAATTCAGCAATTATTATTATTGGGGTTGTTGCTATTATGACTATTATTGACAAGCAAACCCAGGCCCAGAGAGGGAAAGCGACTTGCCCAGGTTGACCGATGACAAGGGGACAGTGTCCACTGTGAGCTGCTTTGGGGCTCTCCCCAGGCTCCCAGTGCCCCGTTGTCACTTCCTCATCCTGTGGACCGACTCCAGGGCTAAGGCAACGAGTGCTGATCGCTGAGTCCCTTCCCTGCCTGGGTCCCCTGCTGACCCTCCCCCAGAAGAGACCGTTTCAGGGTCCTCTCTGTTCCAGGCATGATGATCCTCTAGATGTCTTAGTTGCCATCAGCTGGACTCCAAACCGGGCTGACATGGGCCACCTCAAGTCATGAGGCTCTGCCAGAATGTCCTTGTGGCCATTTTCTTAGGAAAATCAAGCTTTGATTCTTCATTCCCACGCGCTCCAGTGGGACAGGATGCCAGCTCGTCTGCACAATTTTGTCAGCATTGAGTTTTTCTCGCTCATCCCATAACCCTTCAGGATTCTGAGCCCATATGTGTTGGGCTGTAGCTGGAGGCCCAGGGCTGTCATCGTAGCCTTCAGGCCTGTCTCTGTGATGCAGGCAATTTGGGGGTTGGCTGAACAGAAGTGTGCTGCAAGTTCACAAGAAGGCCAAGCTGTGTGAACACAAAGCCTGTGAGACTTCTGAGTTCACATCTCGCCTTGAGATGGCCCCACAAGTATCCCCCTCCCCGCCAGCAGCAGCCGGCTGGGCGGCACCTCTGTCACTGGGAAAGATGAGGAAGGCCGGCCAGCCGGCGTGTGAGGCCGGCACGGAGCACATATGTATCATCAACAGATTATAGGATCAAATGGTTCAAAAATGTGACACGTCGTGTTCTGCACCAGCAGTGGGCGGAAAGACGTGGGTAAGATGAGAAGCAGCTTGAATCCGTTCCACGGAAGATTCCAGGAGGTGTTGGCGATCTCTAATTCCCACTGCGTTTCTGCCCTGCAGATTTGATCAGCACTGGAGGCCTACCGCCACACTACCTCCCCCATTCACGGGTTTTCCGTCCCGGATAAACTAGGAAACAATGGGAAACTGGCAAGAAACCCCTGAGCATGTGTTTCAGACCAACAGAGCCTGTGTGGCTTCCCTGTCTGGAACCTCCGAATAGCTGAGGTCGAAGCCTCCATCGGATGAAGAGTTTAGAGGCTAATACCTGCTCTCTGGCCAGCTGCACCCAAGGGCTCGTCCAGGAAAGGCTGGTTACAGTGGACTCCCTCTGGTCGCCTCTGCTTGACTCTGGGCAGTTACTGTCTCCGCAGTCATGGTCCATTTGGCATTGGCATCTCAGGAGTGTGAGCTCTGGAGCCAGGCTGCTCCTCCCAACCCTGCTGTGTGTCCTTCCCCCAGAGTACCTTGACCTCTTCCTCTGGTTTTATTCCTTAGGTATTTATTTCCCAGTGCTTAAGTTCTGCTGCTCCGCAGTTGTATTTTCGGCTTGTTTTACTGGGCATACCTCGTGCCCTGTGTAGGTGCTAAATTCTCTTGAAGGCTTCCAAATACTCAGGAAACAGGACACAAATTCCAAACACAGACATGTTCTTGGGTTTCTTCTGACCCTTAGGGTCACAGCAGAATATTCTAAAATTGCCCAATCCCACCTTTCTCTTCCCAAAGGAAAGTCTCCGATGTATGAGCAGCTGGGTCTCTAGCACAATACTGGGGGGAGGAGCTGGAGGGAAGGGGAAGTGGCTGAGGGCTCAGAAGGGAGTTTGGAAAGGGGTTTTGGGTGTGAGCAGCTTTGAAGCAGGGTCTGGCCTCACAGGGAAAAGATGATGGGGAGGGTCTCCCCAGGAGTGCTGTTAGGGATGGTAGGCCCAGTCCCTGTGTGGTTTTGGAGAAACGTAAGTAAAGGACTGGAGTTATGCTGAAGTTCTTTGATTGGTAAACTGTATTTTGATTGCAGTGGATTTCTGAGACTGAATTACATAGATTCTGGGCTTATAAGGACTCAATTGTGTTTTCCAGGGGGCAAGAAAATGCACATGCTGAGGTAGCCAGTAAATCTTGTTGAATGAGTTAGAGGAAAGAAGTATTTATGAACCTTCACAGCTGGAATACAGCTTAGAGACTCTGGTCTAGGTGTCTGAAGCTCAAATGCCTCCATAAGATTTCTAGATAAGATACAAGATGCTCAGTGAAATCTGAATGTCAGACTCAAAAAAAAAGAGTACTTGTTAAAGTACAAATGTTAGGGGAAACTGACTGAAACTGCTCACCTTGGCCAGGCAAGAAAGCAGCCACTCCCAGGAGTTATCTTACAGCAGGAGGCCCGCATAAGGAAGAACCAACAAGCTACCACCCGTGGGAAGAATTCGGGAAAGGACAGGAGAGAGGAGACGCCAGTCCATATGTCCTACCGACCTCCCTGAATCCTCCTCACTGGCATCCCTCTTGGCTGAGAGATGCACACGCCACCAGGAAGGGCCCTGAGTCAGAATGACTGGTCAGAGACAACCCGGAAACCAACCCCATCACCATAAAACCTGAGACTGCGATCCACCCAGGCACCCCTTCGCAATAAAGTCTCTTGCTTTGTCAGCATATGTGTCTCCTACGATAATTCATTTCTGAGAGTTAGATAAGAGTCCACTCTCGAACCCTGGGAGGGGGTCCCCATTCCAGCAACAGAATCAGCGTTCTAGTTCTTCCATGACTGACCCATGAAAATGTCCAGCTAAGCCAGGGTCTGTCCTGGTCCTCAGTGGTTATAACGCTGTGAAAGCAGAGTCCGCTGGCTGTGGGTGTGCTTTTCAAATTTTGTCCACCAGCTTTGTGTGTCCACCCAGTTACTGTGGAACTGCCATGCTGAAAGCCCCAGAGGATCTCTGGGAAAGAACAGCTGCAGTTGGTTGCTCCTGGTCCCCCTGGTTGCCCCCTGGTTGGGTGACTGGTTCACTGAGGCTCATCTGAATAAGCGCATATAAAATGCAGCCCTTCCCGTGCAGGGAGGGGGCGAGGGCAGCCTGAGATGGGGAGTTTCTTCCCCACCCTGCACTTGGGAAGGAGCTGGACCTGGCTCCTAGACACTTAGAGCGCTGCACCTCACGGTTCAGCTTTGCTCATCTACAAAATGGGTAGGTTAGGTGTCTACAGTTCAGGGGTTTTGAAACTGAAGCGAGGTGATGCCTGCAAGACACACGTGGGATGGAACAGGTCACACCTGTGGTGCTGGACCCACACCATGTGATACAGGAAGTTTGCTGTTATTAATCAGATCAGATCAGATCAGTCGCTCAGTCGTGTCCGACTCTTTGTGACCCCATGAATCGCAGCACGCCAGGCCTCCCTGTCCATCACCAACTCCAGGAGTTCACTCAGACTCACGTGCATCGAGTCAGTGATGCCATCCAGCCATCTCATCCTCTGTCGTCCCCTTCTCCTCCTGCCCCCAATGCCTCCCAGCATCAGAGTCTTTTCCAATGAGTCAACTCTTCGCATCAGGTGGCCAAAGTGCTGGAGTTTCAGCTTTAGCATCATTCCTTCCAAAGAAATCCCAGGGCTGATCTCCCTCAGAATGGACTGGTTGGATCTCCTTGCAGTCCAAGGGACTCTCAAGAGTCTTCTCCAACACCACAGTTCAAAAGCATCAATTCTTCGGCACTCAGCCTTCTTCACAGTCCAACTCTCACATCCATACATGACCACAGGAAAAACCATAGCCTTGACTAGACGAACCTTTGTTGGCAAAGTAATGTCTCTGCTTTTCAATATGCTATCTAGGTTGGTCATAACTTTCCTTCCAAGGAGTAAGCGTCTTTTAATTTCATGGCTGCAGTCACCATCGGCAGTGATTTTGGAGCCCCCCAAAAAATAAAGTCTGACCCTGTTTCCACTGTTTCCCCATCTATTTCCCATGAAGTGATGGGACCGGATGCCATGATCTTAGTTTTCTGAATGTTGAGCTTTAAGCCAACTTTTTCACTCTCCTCTTTCACTTTCATCAAGGGGCTTTTTAATTCCTGTTATTAGTTATTTAGTTGCTGTTATTAATAGTGTGCTTTTTTTTTTTTTTGCAGTGGCTGTAATTCACTGCTTCTCAGAGTCTGTGGTCTCTCTTCCTTCTTGCCTGCCTGCCTGTGAGGAACCTGAACCTCCTAGTCAGGTGTTCGTGCAGGCCCCAGGTGGGACAATCGCGGACTCCACCTGCTTTGACACTGCTATGGATTCAAGGAGGGGCTGAAACATAAACCAGTCCGATCAGAGCAAGTTTCAGGACTTGAGTTAGGTGAGGTGGGGAAGACACCTGACTCTTCTGTAGGTGGAGAAGGAAGTATCCACCTGGTGCATTTGGCAGCCACCCAACCACCTCGAGAGAAGTCATTCTGAAACACAGCTCTGGCGACCCTGTCCACTGCTGGAACAAACTGAGCCTGAAGCTCACCCTATCTCAGGCTTTTCCAGCTTCATGGGTGCGGAAATTCACATTAATGCTCAGGTCAGTTTGGATCTGTGCTACCTGCACTCTAATCCGTTGAAATGGCTTTCTGAGGTGAGGCGGTGTCAGAGTGAAAGAACGTGAAAGTGTTAGTCACTCAGTTGTGTTCCACTTTTTGTGACCCCGTGGACTGTAGATCACCAGGCTCCTCTGACCATGAATACTGGCAAGGATACTGGAGGGTGCAGACATTCCCTTCTCCAGGGGATCTTCCCGACCCAGGGATGGAACCCTGGTCTCCTGCATTGCAGGCAGATTCTTTACCTTCTGAACCACCCGGGAAGTTAAACAAGACGGTGTACAGTGAGTCAGTGACCGTGGAAAGCATCTCATACAGCACTGAACACTCATGGCGCTCCACTGAAAATTCACAGTTTTCCCTTCCTGCGTCCCTTTTGTATTCATAGCAATGTCAACTGCACTATCTAAAGTTAGATTTCCAGACTGCTCACAGAGAAACAGGCTCATTAGCCTGGTCTGTTTGGGGCTTTTTCAAGTAATTGCATGCCTTGGGAAATATTAATACAATGCCTTTATTTCTCCCTTGAGACGGAGTCTGTGACACACTAACCCATCTGGAATGCAGCGGAGCACTCAAGCCCTGGCTGCAGGGCTGAGTGTAAACTGGGAACTGATTGTATTGAGACGTTCAGAGCTGCTCCCCCATTCCGCTGCAGCTTGGGACTCAGAAGCTAAGCCTGGTAGTCCAGCGGGAGGGCCCCTCCCCCCACCCCCTCCAAGGCGTGACTCATGGACCCAGGCCCCTCCCTTGCTAGGGCCTCACCTCCTGCCGCAGGAACCACAGGGGACCTAGGAGGTCCGTGAGCTGGGATGGGAAAGCAGTCTACCCCTCTTTGCACTAACCTCTTGCTAAGTCGCAGCTTTTGCTTCTGCAGCACGAGACAGCAATGCCACAGCACCTGGGAACCTTCTGCCCTGCAGAAATCAGGTGTTTTCATGTCACACTGCAGTCGTCGAGGACACCTTGAAATTCTATCTATCCTCGTTCCGAACGACGGCTGACACCTTGTTATTGAATGTGTCTGTCAAGAAATGCTCCATCACTATATCACTGTTGCAGCGCTCTTCGGTGACCCGAATATGCTGGCTGTTACTACATTAGTAGGTAATCATTGCTACCTCATTAGTAGATAATCATTATGTCCCCAAATATTAAA
Organism: Bos grunniens; assembly: GCF_055505025.1. Lineage (NCBI taxonomy): Eukaryota > Metazoa > Chordata > Mammalia > Artiodactyla > Bovidae > Bos > Bos grunniens. The sequence goes on from NC_141182.1 coordinate 12,647,938, forward strand.
TGTCCCTGTCATTCTCCCCAGGGAGACTGCGAGCTCCTGGAAGAAAAGGGCCGTGTCTGACCCGTTTTGTTTCTAGCGCTGAGCACAGGGTTGAGAATCCAGTAGGAGATGAGCAAATGTCGGATTGAGGGAATAAGAACCGTGCATTTACTTTGTGACACTGTCATAAGCAAGGTGAGAGGACTTCTTAAGGGACGTGCTGGCCATGCTCTTAAATGAGGACCCCGTCCAAAACCCTGCTTCCGAGTGAGGTTTGCCTGCTTGGTAACACTTGTTGAAAACAACCCCACAGACATACACACAGGTACTTGCACACACATGTACACACACACACACACGTCAGTCAGAAGCTGCCTCCTTCCTTCTCCGACTCCACCCTGCCTCCAACAAGAATATTTATGATTTTTAATAAATCGGGAGCATGGCTCATTAGGCTCCTCACCCACGCCCCTGAGGCCTCGAGGCGCTGTGACGGTTGACTTTTCACATCTCTGAGCCCAGGGGGGCTGTGCATGCCGCACCGATGAACTCACGGGGGACCAGCTCTGTCCCCGCCGCCCAGGAGAGGGCTCGTCTTTCAAATCAGATTAAAAGAAAACAAGAGTGAGGGCCATCCCCAGCCTGAGGAGCATGGGCTGTGCACTTAAGCAAAGGAGGAATGTGGCCCATTAATTACTATTTGTAGCCAATTAATTACTATTTGAAATATGGCCCCAGCTGTGATGAGTAGGGGGAGTGACAGTCGTGTGCTAATGAGCTGGTGTAACTCGTCCTGGGTGAGGGCAGAGGGGAGTGCAGAGAGGCCCACGGAGGTTGGGGCGCTCCTGTTGGGAGAGGAAAGATCCAGCAACACGTTTTCTGAACTCCTGAGAGACACTCACAAGTGAGGGGCTTGGGCCTTTCGGGGGGCCCAGGCCAGTGAGTCCCACACAGTTTAGGGGCAGAGAGTTGGCACGGTTTTCTGAGGGTGGTAAGTGAACACTCTTGGCCATTGATGCCAAGGGTGCCCTTGATATGGGGTCAGTGAGGGCCAGGGGCCTCAGTCAAGAGACATCCACAGGCTAGATGCTCACTCACACAAAAGAGGAAGAAGCCAGGTGAGGGCAGGGGGCGGAGAAAGAAAGAGCAGTCACTCAGTCGTGTCCAACTATTTGTGACCCAATGGACTGTAGCCTACCAGACTCCTCCATCCATGGGATTTTCCAGGCAAGAGTACTAGAGTGGGTTGCCATTTCCTTCTCCAGGAGATCTTCCCAACTCAGGGATTGAACCCAGGTCTCCCACATTGCAGGCAGACACTTTACCGTCTGAGCCACCAGGGAATCCTAAGTCGGGAGGGCTGGGCATGACTTTATTCCCGGATCGCCCCCCAACCTACCCCTGCCACTCACACCAGCCCAAGGGCCTGGCCAGGGACTTAGGTTAGTCAGTGGACTCAGGGGCAGCTGGTCCCGAAGCTCAGTGTGGGGCTAACTGTCCAGAAGCACCACTGTTCCAACTCTGAGGGACCCTTTGAGTGAAGGAGAACAGACGCAGGGCCAAGGGCACAAATCTTAAGTCTGACAAATTCTGCAAACCAGACATGCCAGACCCCCACCAGACCGCAAGGCTGTCCTGTGCGCCCCCCTGGGTGTCCCCCCACCCACTGAGGAGGCCCCCTGTTCTGAGCGCTCCCACAGGAGACGGCCTGGCTGTGTCTGAGCTTCTGAACGGGCTCCAACGGCATCTCTCTCAGCAACATGGCTGTGATGCCGTCCAACCCACAGAGCGCAGCCCAGACGTTCCCACTGTAAACAGCACTTCTCAAAGTCTTTGGCCTCCGCACGCCTTCACTGTCTTTATGTCTATGAATATTTACTGAAATTTAACAAACAGAGAAATTTAGAAACGTTTATTTATGAGCTTGGGCTTCTCTGGTGGCTCAGACAATAAAGAATCCTCCTGCCAATGCAAGAGACCTCGGTTTGATCCCTGGTTTGGGAAGATTTCCCTGGAGGAGGAAATGACAACCCACTCCAGTATTCTGGCCTGGAGAATCCCATGGACAGAGGAGCCTGGCGGGCTACAGTCTACTGGGTCACAGAGTCAGATAGAACAGAGGGACCAGCACCATTTATGAGCTCATTTGGAAAAGTAATAAATTCATTACATGTTATTATAAATAACATGTTTTAATAAAAAGACTGTATTTTCAAAATATGCAGTGAGTGGAGTGCCTTGCGTTGCCTTTTTGATGAATCTCTCTGTGTCTCACTCGACAAGGACAGCTGGGCTCTCACGTTGCCCCTGCATCTTGCCTGCCGCAATGTCTCGTCAGCTGCTTCTGGAGTTCTCCTCCACACGGTCTTGCAACGGGAGTAAAAAAGCAGATGAGTGCTTGGTGATGTGAAAAAGCTCTCTCAGCTCTCCTGATGAAAGGGGTCTCGGGGATTCCCAGGGTCCCTGGACCCCACTCTGAGACCCTCTGTTGGACACTGTTTCAGGGTGTGAGCGTGTCACGACTTATTTCTCCATCCTTGTGTTGATTGACGTTTACTGTTTCCAGTTTGGGGCCACTGTGGATGAATCTACTATGGACATTTTGCACGTGTCTTTTGATAGAAACCGTGTCCCTCCTCCCCCTGAAGACACTGGGCACATAGTTAGGAGTGGGATTATGGCATCCTAGGGCAGCTCATGTTAGGTCCAGCATGCATGCATGCACGCTGAGTCGCTTCAGTCGTGTCCGACTCTGTGCGACCCTCTGGACAGCAGCCCACCAGGCTCCGCTGTCCATGGGTTTCTCTAGGCATGAATACTGGAGTGGGTTGCCATTTCCTTCTCCATTAGGTCCAGCAGCTGTACCCAAACTGTTCCTCAAACTGGTTGTTGCAGGTGGTAGCCCCGAACTGGCAGCGTCTGAGGGTGCCAGCTCACTTTCCTTTAATGAAAGTAACTGATCTCATCAGAGCATTGTGATCGTTGATGCAGGGGAAGAAGACTTGTGAACTGGGTACATTTTTAAAACCTGCCATTTGGAAGTAATTTTAGGTTTTCAGAGTCACAAGATTAGTACAAAGTTTCTGAATACAGTCCACTCTCTAAAGTCAGCCTCTCACCCGACCTGAGGACCTTGGTCAGGACAGAGAAACCAGCACCACTATAGCACTAAGGCACAACCTCACTGGGATCCCCACTTCCCTCTGAGGCCCTCTTCCTGCTCCAGGATCCCATCTGGGGACCATGTCACATCCAGCTGTCACGTCTCCTTAGGCTACCCCATCTGTGACAGTTTCCCAGACGTCCCTTCCCTTTAGTGACCATGGTGCTCTGAAGAGTCTGGGTCAGATCTTCTGCAGAACGTTCCTTAAATTGGGTTTGTCCAATGTTTGCTCATGAGTAGACTCGAAGTGATGGATTTAGGGGAAGAATATCACAGAACGGATGTGCCCTTCTCACCCTGCCCATCAGGAGGCATGTGCTGTCTGCACAGCTTATCATGGGCGATGTTGACCTTAATCACTCTGGGGGATGCCTGCCAGCTTCCTCCACCGAAACTACCCCCCAACCCATTCGCCCCTCCCATACTCTATCTGGTTAGGTCACCAAGTCCAGCCCACATTTAGCCGTACCTTGTAGAGGGCAGAGTATCAGAGAATTCATGGACGTATGGTACAACCATAACAGTGATCAATAAGTCTTTGAGGGGAGACACTACGGGACTCTGCAGCTATTCTGCTTCTTCTTAAAGTTCTACCGACTAAGTTCGGCACCATCAGTGGGTCTTGCCACAGCACTTCTTACTGACAACGGTCTCTCATCCCCCCCTTCTTGTATGTCTACTATTTGGAGTTCTTCTGAGTCCCTTCTCTTCCACTTGTTCATTTATCCAAGGATCTGCTTATACCAGGACGGGCTCCTGGACATTTGTTTTTTTGTTTGGTTAACAACCCAATACTCTGCTATTTATCTTATTATTCAAATTGTCCCCCTTTGGCCATTGGAGGATCTTTTGGACTGACTCCTGAGTCCTTCTGACGTTGCCCATTTTTTTTTTTTTAAACACATACACACACATACTTAATTTCTGGCACTACAAGATGCTCCACGCTCATCTTGTGTTTTCCCAGCCCAGCCTTTGAATCAGATCTTTAGGGAGCTTTGAACCAGGTTCCTTTCAACCTTCTCTGAAGTTCTGCTGATTCCTCACACATGGAGAGTATTGTATAGGATATTTTTATTTCCAAAGGGTAAAAATGAAATGTTTCATGTCATCACTGGTTGAATGCATATTTTATGCTCTATCTTTAAAATGCAATCCAGTTTCTGTTTCCCTGGTAACTTTCTTTCACAGGAATAATGCTCATTTATAAAGCAGGTAAGGACAGCTGTGTGGTGGGGGCACCCTGTGGTTGTGGGCATGTAGTGCTGGAGTCAGCAGGTGGCTAGTGGGGCTGTGGGCGGCCGTGGCTGAGTGCACGGACACTTCAGGTCTCTCCATGATTGATGCGCCGTGTGTTGACCAGGTCACTTCACCCAGTGTTTGGCCATTAGCACGTCAGAAAGCAACGCAATCACCCAGGGTGACTGCGCGGGCAGATGGAACTCCCGAATACAACCCCCAGGAATTCTGCCCATTGGACCGTTCTTCATACCATCTCAACACGGGTGATGCACTGAGCGGATAATTACACAACTTAGTGATGGTGATTTAGAGCCACGACGCTACTCTAAACACATGGGAAAATGCAGCTGGTGTTGATAACGCTGAGAACTCACAGCGTGGCCATGGCTCTTTGCTGTGGGAGTGTTAAGACTTCTTATCTCACTCTTGACCAGTGGTCACTGAATTCAGGTGGCCATAATTGTGGTTCCCTCCTGAGTCCCCAAATGTCAATGCTGTCTGATACTCCTCCCTCGAAGTGAGCGGTGTGACCTGGGCGTGTGGGCCACCTCTTCATTCGGGTAGGAGGCCGCAACCTGCACACACATCTGCTCTCACCACCCCCAACCCCATCCCACCTCCGGAGGAAGGCGCTGACATCTGAGGGACAGGATGGCATTTCCATGTTGGTTGCTATGGTGTTTTGGCAGGAAAGGGACTAGAAAGGGTCCCCCTCTGGGGGAGGGTATCTGCCTTCTGATATAATTAGCCCATGTGAATCTCACCTCCTGTGGTTCCCTGGCCCACGAGCTGAGCATCTGTCAAAGGGCTGGGATAGGACCCCCCACCTTGCAAGGGCAACACAGGGCTGAGGAATTCGAATCACCAGGGGCCCACCCTAGGGGCTCTTCGTTCCTGATTCATGACCTAAGCTGCCCACCAGACGCCTGCTCTGAGCAGCTTCATTCAACCAGAGCTGAAGCTGTTGGAAACGAGAGCTTACAGAGACTCAAAAATCACCATCAAAATTTTCTTTCTTTCAAAGGCTGGGTCCCAGTGAAAGCCTTTCAGTTATTTTAGTGAGTCCTACTGAAGAATAATTTGGGGCAAAAGGGTCCGTCAAAGCACTTAAGGAAAATGAATATGGTGATGCAGAGTCTTCTAGGCAGAAAGGGCTCTTGTATTTTAGCTTTTCTCAAGCTAAACGTAAAAAAATAAGCCTATTATTTATTGAGTGCTTTCCAAGTGCTGGCATTCGGCTAAGCTCTTTATATATTTGAACCATATGAAACTGCCAGTTTTGTGAATCAAAACAGGTTGAAAGTCACTGCTCTTTTACAATTCAGACTATGTCCTTGTACGTCTGTGAGACAGTTGGTAACATCCCCACTTTATGGATGAATAAAGCAGAGGCTCAGAGAGGTCACATAACTGATAACAATGGCAGAATCAGTATTTAAGTCCACATCTACACGACTTGAAATCCCTGACTGCAGTGCTCACATTACCCAGATCAATTCTTGTGATGTGCTCAGACGCAAGGTAACTCGACACAAGGTAATTGTGACATAAGCAAGGCTCCCTAAGAATAAATTACGAACGCATTTTGCATTCATTCTATTAATTACTATGTTAAATCCTAGTCAGCTATTTTGCATAAAATCCTCTGAACGTGGCCCCAGACGTCACCACCTCATCCACTGGGGCATGTGGTCTGCCAGATGTTTGCAGTAGAATTTGCCCACAGGCCCTACTCAGATTATAAATTTGTTTTTCTTTCTGGAAGTATGGAAGCGATTGCACGGGTTACTTTTTTTCTCTAGAGGATTCTAGAAACTTAGAAATGGAAAAATCCGTGGAGAGCATCTAGCCTGTTGAAGCATCTTCCAGGAACAGAGGTTGCTGACAAAAGGCCTGGATGTTAATCCCATTTGTGCTCCAAACCAGCTGTGTGGCCTCAGAAGCACCTCCAGCTTCTCTGAATCCCTGTGATGTGGGGGTTGGGCCAGATCTTTAACATTCTTTTCTAGACCCAAGGCTCTATATGATTATAGATCTCACCATGAAACAGTAAGTCCTTGTGAAATGCCATGTTTCCATAGAGTAGGACCTCATGAGAGGCTGTCATTGGCTTCTGCCTAAAAATATTTTGTTGTCTACACCTTAGTACCAAAACTGGAGAGAGATACCACCAAAAAAGAAAATTACAGGCCAATATCTTTGATGAACGTAGATGCAAAAGTTCTCAACAAAATATTAGCAAACACATAAAAAAGATCACACCATGACCAAATGGGATTCATACCAAGTTCACAAAGATGGTTCAACATATGCAAGTCAAGGCACACACCACATCAATATATACACCACAAAAACAAAAATCCAAAGCCAAATAACCATCTTCAATAGATGCAGAAAGAGCATTTGATAACATTCAACATCCATTCATGATAAAAACGGTTACTGAAGTGGGTATAGAGGGAGTGTATCTCAACCTAGTAAGATCCATCTATGACAAACCCACAGCCAACATAATACTCAACAGTGAAAAGCAGAAAGCCTTCCAGCTAAGATCTGGAATAAGACAAAGATTCCCACCCTCATTACTTCCTTTCAACACAGTACTGGAAGTCCAAGCCACAGCAATCAGACAAGAAAAAGAAATAAAATTCCAAATTGGAAGGGAAGAGGTAAAATTGTCATTATATGCAGATGATATGATAATATATATAGAAAACCCTAAAGACTCCACATAAAAACTACCAGAACAATGAAATGAATTCAGCAAGGTAGCAGGATACATGATCAATATACAGAAATTGTTGTCTGTTTACATGTATTCCAAATGGCTACTGCACGCACGCAAATACAAGGGTTTTCAGAGCAGGTACAAAAGGGTTTTCGGTGAAAACAACTCCACAGCCACCACTTTCTCCAGTCACCAAGCCTGCTCTGGAGGAGGTGAGCACGGCTACCACTCCCTCGAGGGTCTTTCTAGAGGGAGTCCCATGTATGAAACCAAGCCCGCTCAGTGCACAGGGTGTGTTCAGCCCACTTCATGTTCACCCGCCCATCTGCATCTCTCCTGACCCCTGGGGCTCCTGCCTGTGCTGAGACAGACATCTCTGCCATCGTCTCTATTTCTTTCCTTGCTTTCCAACATGAGTCCAGCTCCTGGGACCCAGACTGATGGAGGACCCAGACCCTATTTGACCTCCCTACATCCAGAGGAGAAGCTGGGGCTGTTTACGTCTAACTAGATGCTTCAAAACCTCAGAGCTTGAAATGAATGGATTTCAGGTGTGATGAAGGATTAGCAAGAGAAGATATTCTGGAGTTAACACAACACTGACACCTAAGGACAGGGGGGCTCTGGCTGGGGTCTCCGACAAAGTGGATGTCTTAGAGCAGCAGGCTTGGCCAATAGGAGAGAGTCTACCTCATGGGGAAGGACTTCCAGAGGAGAAGGGACTCACCCGGTGCAAGACCCTGTGAGCTGGTCCAGGGAGCAGGTTCACCTGGGATGTCAGGGCCCCACGGGGCCGTGTGGTTGACCCCCGAGAACGGAGTCTGTCCACGCAGCCCTGCCTCCTCTCCAAGCCCTTTTGCCCCAAATGGGACAATAGATCTTCCCACCTGCCATGGCCCCTGCCTCCCCTCCTGCCTCCTGGAGACAGGGACTAGGCAGCCCAGGTCTGGAAGCAGCAGATTCCTCAGAAACGGCCTCACACTTTCCCTATCCAGGCAGAGGAGAAGGACGCGCTGAGTCACAGCTCTGCCTGCCTTGACCAGGCTGGCCAGAGGCCCTCCCCTGTGCCAAGAGCCAAGGAGGCAGCCTCAGACGTTCCTGCCACATCACCAGCCCCCGTGTCTGTCCTGTGTCCGCAACTGCTGGAGGCTGCCAGCTGGTGAGGGCGCAGTCCGCGTTTCCCCATCCACTCCTCGGGGCAGCCCCGTGAGACGTGGCCGCTGCCCTGATCCCATTTTACAGATGAGGAAACTGTAAATAGATGTGGAAAATAAACCTTCCTGGAGACCTCGACTAGGGAGCCGTGGAGCCAGACCTCAGCCCTGCACTCAAGCATTGACCAGGCCACCCTCTTCGGGCTCAGCCAGCATCAGTTCCACCTCTGGGGACAGCGCATTCAGGAAGGGCTCAGCTGGGTTGCTCTCGACTGGATGTCGCGTGGACATCCGAGATGGTGTGCACCTGGGGCATGCTGGCAGCTGGTGCTGGGAGTCCCTGGCACTTGCATGCGGCCCCATCCCATGGCCCGGACTTATCACTGCAGGGCATTGGGGGGTCACCAGAGGGAGCCTCGCAAGCAGGAGTAACCAGAGAGACCCAGGAGGAAGGAAGCCCCAGTCCTGTGGCTCACTCCTGTGAGTCCCAGTTCACTTCTGCAGCCTTCCGCTGGTCATGTGGGTCACCAGGGCCAGCCTGGCTCAGAAAGAGGGGTCTGGAGCCTGGCTCCTGGTGGAGAAGAAGCAAAGTTACCTTGTGGGGGTTGGGGAGGCAGACATATCCTGGCTGAATAAGGAGAGATATGTCCGCATGTCCACCTCTCAGGGGACTTTGCATCTTCAGCCTGATCTCTCGGTTAAAACTAGTTTCTTCCAAGATAATGCCTGGTCCCCCATTCCCCTACTTCATGCTGTGGTTTCCCAACTATTCCTTCCTTCTGGTCATGTGAGGGGAGGTGGCGATGGAGCGGTTACCGTCAGCACAGTCCCTCCGTCTCCTTTTCTCACCAGAGCAACAGTATCCTTCAGAAACTAGCGTGATGAACAACAATCATGATGATAATACCTAACATTTATTGAGAACCATTTTATGGCAATGGCCAGGGGCGGTGAACTTTACACCCTTCTTCGCACTTAGTTCTCCCTGAAGTGACTATTCCCGTTCAGGAGGGGAAAGGATGGGCCCAAAGTGATCTGATTAATAAGCACATGAACCAGTATGAAGATGTGGGCTTGCAAGGGGTTACTACAAGGAACTGGGAACTGGCTTACACAACTGTGGGGCTGGCTGACGGGTCTGAAGTTCATGGGGCAGGTGGGTGGGAAGGGAAGGGCCTGAGCTGGGACTCCACCGGCCAGCTGTGTTACCCACTGATGGGATGGTCTCTCTTTCTCTGCCTAAGCCCTCTTTGGAATCATACATACCACACAGCGGGCACTCAGTGAAGGTCTGTTTAAAAGTAAGTCAATCTGGGGACCTCCTTGGTGGTCCAGTGGATAAGACTCTGTGCTCCCAATGCAGGGGACATGGGTTCAACCCCTGGTCAGGGAACTAAGGTCCCACCTGCCACGGGGCAACTGAGCCCACAAGCCACAACAAGAGAGCCCATGCACCACAGTGAAGATCCCGTGAGCCACAACTAAAATGTGACACAGCTAAATAAATAATAAATATTAGAAAATAAAATAAAGGTCAGTCCATTTCTTAACAAGCTCTGCTGCTCCGTGGAAGGTGCTCCATGGGCCCCTCCCTGCACCAGGTTGGCACGGCCCAGCTGCATGCAGGGTTGTTCAACAGCCTCACCTGGTGGGTCTATGATTCGCATTTACCCAAAAACACAGACTCTGAGAAGTCAAGAGGGAATGGAATGTACACAACTTCCACTTGCAAGATGCTTCCAAACTCCCCCTCCAGGAGGTGCCGTGGTCAGTGTGGTTTCCACTCACAATCAGCCTCCGTGTAACGTCCACCCACTGGTTCGCTGTGTCCTCTGAGACCCAGAAGGGTCTCCTTCCTGCCTCCTTCCTTCAGGCAGCAGGGTGCCCGGTGGCAGAATAGATGCTCATGCGTCAGCTAAACTGGAGAGTGGTGTGTCTACCCTCCTTTTGTCTTTCACGGTCACATCCTTTCACCCAGGCGATGCTCGCCTGTAAGGCATCTTTGTGTGAATTAGGTCAGGACACCCACCCTGGGCGGGCAAACTGCAAAACATCACCGCTCTGCTAGAAGCCGTGCCAGGGCTCACGGCATGGCCAGCCTCACCCGAGCTGGCTCCAGAGCCCATGGCTTGCTGCTTTGGTGACACCCACAGCAGGGCACAGCCCTGTGGGGCAGCCTGGCATCCACCTGCCTCCCCCGTGACAGCCACACTTGTCCCTGCTGGTCAATGTTCTTCCTCAGCGGCAGCACTCAGAAGGTCACGTGACTCCCCAAATCTTTCTAGTTCCCAAGAAAGTAGACTCTCTAAGCCACAAATATGGATATAAGGAATTGAAAAATAATACAAGACTTCTGTTTATCCATGAATTTCAAGGAAATGACAGCCGTGGACGAATTCAGCCAGGGACGTCCCCAACCCCACTTTTAAGCCTTAGCCTAGTTCTAACCCTGGAGTCTCCATTCAGCTGGCTCTCTGGAGCCTCGGGCTGCTTTGCCCAGGCAGGCGGCACAGTGACATGCTGGCTCCAGCCCACACCTCCCCACCGCGCAAGGTTGCCGGTAATTTCAGTGCACGATTTCCAGAAAAGAACTTGACTCAGACACAGCGGTTTGGAATTAACCTGCTCAGTTCACCCAGCTCGGGAACAAATCAGATTCCACACTCTCGGGCAGTGTCTGGGCCGGAGGCGCCCCAGAGAGTGGATGAGCCTGGGTGGAACTTCTTAGTAAACAAAGGACAGCGCTGGGCAGCCTGAGCCCTGCCAGTGTTCTCTAAAACGCCGTTTTATTGCTACATAATGCAATTTCATGACAAATCCCCGGCTGCCCTCCCACGCCTCTTATTAAGTTATTTCCTTTTATTTTGCTGGTTTTATTGATGATGTCATGACATGGCCCATCAACCTTTAATTAAAACCATGGCCGCAATGTTAGGCTTCCTTTAAACCGTGAAAGCCAGGGCTTTGCAGAGGTCCCTGTGGAGAGCCATGATGCTCGGCAGCAAAGGGTTGCAGTGGATTTTGGGAGGCACCCAGAGGTCCCCAGAGGGGCTGGGGTGAGGAGGGACTGCTGGGTGTCGTGGGCCGAATTGTGTCCTAACACCCGGGACTTCAGAATGTGACCTCCTTGGAAAGAGTCATCACAGATGTAATTAGAGATGAGGTCACGCTGGAGTAGGGCGGGCCCTAACCGAATACGGCTGGTGTCCTTATGAGAAGACAGAGGCACAAAGGGTCAAGGAAGGACCCCTACAGGCTGCAGAGGGAGCGGGGCCAGCCAACACCTTGATTCCGGAATTCCAGGACAGCCAGACAAGAGTTTAAGTCACACAGTTTGCAGTTCTTTGTTGCGATGCCCCGCAAACAAATACATAGAGTTTGGCTGGATCTCCTTGGGTTCCACTGTGCCAAGGAAACGGCGGACGGGCAGCATTTCCCCATTCCCTACATCTGAACCCTGGTCCGATCTTCCCCAGCAGCAGCCCTGCCTGCACATCAAAGGCATCCCGTGCATGGCTCTGCTCTGTGGCAGGCTGGGTTGGACCCAGCCCTGGACTCAGTTATGGTCATAGATTGCGTATTTGGAGGAATCAATACACTGGGTAATTAATGACAGGAAGGCGGCTAGGGTGCTCTGAGAGTTCCTGGGGTTTGATCTGGTCTGGGGTTCCTCTGGAAAACCAAGACGGCTCCAACATGACAGCTCCCTTTTCCTTCAAGCAGCACAAAGTTTGGGATCCCTGGACCAGATCCGAGGGAACCTTGGTCTCCGTTTGCAGGAGAAGAAACTGTCGGGCCCAGGTCACCCTGGGATGTCGGCACCACGATGAGTGTGCTGATTACAGATGTGGTGTGGGGGTGAGTACACATGTGTGCCTGTGTGTAAGACAGGTGCATATAATTACATCCCACAAGGAAGGTGAGAGACCCACGCTCTTGCTCCTCTGATGTGATGCTTTCTCTGATCTCCCTGAGGTTATCTATGGTAGTTTGTCATTTAAAAATCTCTTCTCAGTGAATAGCCTCCCTTTTCTTCCCACTGCCTTTTGTGTTATTGTGGTAAAATACACAGAACAAAGCTAGCCTTCTAACCACTGAAGGGTGGACAGTTCAGACATGTCTAGTATGTTCACAATGACGAGCACCCTTCACAATGGTCCAGTGCCCGAGCAATTTCATCACCTAAAGGACCCTGGGCTGGTGGGCTGTCACTGCTCACCTCCAGCCCTGACACAATTCTGTTGATCCCAGTGCACAGCTCATGTCCCTCCGCTGAGAGGCTGGGTGTGGGGGGAGACGGAGGGGAGAAGGGGCTTTCTTCCATGCCACCCTCCACCGTGGCTCATCGTATACGCAGCCTAGTGTATCCGAGCAGATCAGGGCCAGGTTCGCACCAAGGTGTCCAGCACCTGCTCTGGAAAAAGTCATGCTTCAGATGCTTACTCTAGTTCAGGCCGCACGGCAGTCCGGGGTGGGGGGATGGCGAATCCACCCCGGCCCACAGTTTGTTCATCGTGTTGGAGGCCAGAGGGCACAGCGTGGGATTTCAACCAATCACCAGCTCACAATTCTACAGACAATTATCCATGACGCGGGTTAAAAGGCCAGCAAGGACAGAACCTTGTCAACACATGTGTCCTCCTGCCAGGGCTCACTTCTTACAAATGCACAAACAAATAAAATAAAAAGCCTGTGTCAGGACTTGGGTAAAATTAGGATGACTTTGCTTAGCAATATGGACGCGGTAAGAACAGCTTTCGAAAGTATGGGGACACCAGGTGATTTTAAAATAAATGGATCCGGGTTAGGGAAGAAAGAAAATAGGATGTTTCAAACACCAAAACCCCTAAATTCTTATCCCAGGAAGTCAGTGACCCCGTGGATGGGCAGTTGGAATAAGAGGTCGCTCTGAAGGAGAACCCGAGACCGTCTCTGTTACAAAGAAAGCATGGGCGTAAGGGAATACCAATTGGTAACAATTAGAGCTGGATCAGATAGGTGGGGGGAAGTTCAGACCCTCTCTGGAGCGTATTTATATATCCTCTCCGGAGCACAGGGCTCGTTAACCTGTGACGGGCTATCAGCTTCCCCCATCGGTGACCTGATCCAGTCTCCCGGCAAAGAATTCCGACTGGAGATGACTTGCTTCCACACAATGTGTGAACACGTCACAGAGGATGTGATTCTCCTGCTATCTGAAACATAGCAAACCCAATGGCCTACAGAGACTAGGCAGGCAGTGCGTCCCAGTAAAGCGGATGGGGCAGGCAATGAGGGACAGTGGGGACTTGGGCGAACGGAGAGCCCAGAACTTGCCCAAAGTGGATGCCCCAGCGGGGCTCTGGGCTCCTGTTCTGGAGGGGAACACCGGCCTGGTGTGGCTCGGTCTTCTGAGTTCACTGGGAGCATGAGGCGATATGGATTTAACATGTGGGATGTCCCACAGCAGTTGAAGACTCCCGGACTAAAGTCACAGGGAATGACAGTGACTTCTCTGTATGCTGTGACCATGAAGGGGCAGCCTCTGGTGTCAGGCAAAATGCAGGCCTATGGTCCATCCGCTGCCTTCTGGCTGGGCCAGGGAGCACCTTGTTCCTGACCTTTCCCAGTCCAGGCCTCATGCCGGGAGGCCCTTCTTGCCCCTCTCTAAGCACAACTGCACTCATCTCACATGCTAGTCAAGTAATGCTCAAAATTCTCCAAGCCAGGCTTCAGCAATATGTGAACTGTGAACTTCCCCATGTTCAAGCTGCTTTTAGAAAAGGCAGAGGAACCAGAGATCAAATTGCCAACATCCGCTGGATCATGGAAAAATCAAGAGTTCCAGAAAAACATCTGTTTCTGCTTTATTGACTATGCCAAAGCCTTTGACTGTGTGGATCACAATAAACTGTGGAAAATTCTGAAAGACATGGGAATACCAGACCACCTGACCTGCCTCTTGAGAAATTTGTATGCAGGTCAGGAAGCAACACTTAGAACTGGACATGGAACAACGGACTGGTTCCAAATAGGAAAAGGAGTATGTCAAGGCTATATATTGTCACCTGCTTATTTAACTTATATGCAGAGTACATCATGAGAAACGCTGGACTGGAAGAAACACAAGCTGGAATCAAGATTGCCGGGAGAAATATCAATAACCTCAGATATGCAGATGACACCACCCTTATGGCAGAAAGTGAAGAGGAACTAAAAAGCCTCTTGATGAAGGTGAAAGAGGAGAGTGAAAAAGTTAGCTTAAAGCTCAACATTCAGAAAACGAAGATCATGGCATCTGGTCCCATCACTTCATGGGAAATAGATGGGGAAACAGTGGAAACAGGGTCAGACTTTATTTTTCTGGGCTCCAAAATCACTGCAGATGGTGACTGCAGCCATGAAATTAATAGATGCTTACTCCTTGGAAGGAAAGTTATGACCAACCTAGATAGCATATTGAAAAGCAGAGACATTACTTTGCCAACAAAGGTTCGTCTAGTCAAGGCTATGGTTTTTCCTGTGGTCATGTATGGATGTGAGAGTTGGACTGTGAAGAAGGCTGAGTGCCAAAGAATTGATGCTTTTGAACTGTGGTGTTGGAGAAGACTCTTGAGAGTCCCTTGGACTGCAAGGAGATCCAACCAGTCCATTCTGAGGGAGACCAGCCCTGGGATTTCTTTGGAAGGAATGATGCTAAAGCTGAAACTCCAGTACTTTGGCCACCTGATGCGAAGAGTTGACTCATTGGAAAAGACTCTGATGCTGGGAGGGATTGGGGGCAGGAGGAGAAGGGGACGACAGAGGATGAGAGGCTGGATGGCATCACTGACTCGATGGATGTGTCTCAGTGAACTCCGGGAGTTGGTGATGGACAGGGAGGCCTGGCATGCTGCGATTCATGGGGTCGCAAAGAGTTGGACTCGACTGAGCGGCTGATCTGATCTGATCTGAAGCACAAATGGATATGAAAGCCCAAGGTGGGGTTTTTAAGAGTGTGGAGAGTCTTCTCCTGACCATGTGGATGTTTTCAGCTCTACGGTTGGGTGGTCCATCCACCCTGGACCAGTACTTGGTCCCTCTCCAAGGCAGCTTTTATTCATTCCCACCCATCAGAATTTACTAGATGCTTTCCTTCGTGGTCTGGACACTGTGCTCTATGGTGGCCTTGACTGAAAACATGATTCTCAGCGCTGGCTCTGCCTCCAGTTCACCCAGCGAAGCTGATGCAAGTCTGATGCATGAATGGGTGGGTGCATGCAAATCTCTGGTGGGGTCTCAGCACCTGGATATTTATAAAGCTCCCAGTGATATCGATGGTCCTTTAAGCCTTAGCAGTTCTGTGAAAACTTCTTATTCAATGAGCATCTCTCCCTCAAAATGTCCCAAACTTGTTTCTGCTCATTTGATACTCAGGACCAAAAAAAAAAAAAAAGAGTAACTTAGAGATGACCCCTTAAGGTCAGGGACCACATTTCAGCACCTCTGACAGCATGTTGTCCAAGGAGGGGCTATGGCCGATGTCCCCACTTCCAAACTGACCATGTTTATCAGAGTGAAGCTCTCCTTAGGAGAAAATCATCAGTCACCTGGTTTAAAAAGCTAACAGCATATACCTTTAGAGAGGCTCAAACTTTGAAACTCATATGAACTTAAAAGACGCAGAACCATGGCAGGGTCCGATTGCCCTGGAAGATGGGGCAAGCTCCCTGGAGCCATCATCTCTGCCCTAGGAGGGAAGCACGTCCCCCTGGGTTGGGTACTACAACTCCTCATGCTGCAGGGGGTGTGCTACAGTTCACATGAGCAGACAAAGCAGCCCGGGTAACAGGACCGGGTGCAGCCGCAAGTTCAGATGTTAATCCACCTAAGCCCCCACGGCTGATAACCATGACGTTCTGGAAACCAGACACCGGGGCTCATTACAGAGCAGTGGCTTGTGCCCTGAACTTTCCCCAGTCCCAAGGTTCAAATCCCAGAGGCTGACTTTTGTTCTAGATTTTTTTCTCTTTATGGTAGGACACAGCTTAACCTCCACTTCACCTTGGGCCAGGGTCACTTTTCAGCAAAATCGAGGCCCAGCTGCATGTGGCCAGTGTTTATTTCTCAGTTGTCACCTCCAGTTTACCTTGCAGAACTTGATCTTTAAGTGAGTAACACACAGCTACTGAAATCTGTCCAGGACTTTTTTGTTTTGCAGGCAGAACATCTGTAAACCAACGCCAGTAAGAAAGACCAGGGAGTCCACTGAAGAGTAACAAGCTTTTAAAGACAAATCACCCTCCCCCTTGGGCATACAACTTGAAAACATGCACCGACTGGCAAACAAACGAAACTGGAACAACACTTCACCATCTCTTTGGCTGCAGAAGTAGCGTGTCTGTGTGGATGGTGGTCCAGGAGTCCCTCACAGTTCCTTTGCTGGTCTCTTTGGCCTTATCTTTTCTCTGCCAACTTCAAAAGCTGGAGCGAACCCTCTCCCAGAAGGTAATGTTTCCAAGGTGACAGATGTGAAGAGCAAATCGACTTGAGGTCAAAGGCAAGAAGAAAACAGTCTCTCATCTGATTAATGGTTTGAATTTAATTAGTGGGGAAAAGCTCAAATCAGACAGTTTGTGACTTGGTCAAGTCACAAACTTGACCCCAGGTCCCTTCTTGCAAAATTGCTACAAAGAAAAGGGTCAGTGGAGCTGAAGGCTGACATTTTGGAGATATCTGCTGGCTGGTTTAATACGGGTTAAAGGTGAGTAGGTGGGTTGGTCATGTTCTAAGCCAATGGTGAAACGGTAGTTTTGAGGGGTTGTAAATATTCAGGTTTTTGCAAATGAAATAAAAATTTAAAAATACAGCTGCAGCACAGTCCCATGTTCTAACCCTACCACCCTGTGAAACGTGAGTTCCTAAGAAGTCTAGAGCCACAAAGGATTAAAGCAGGTGGAGACTGAGTTTGGTTGTATGAAATGACCCTTGCATCTGCTCACGTGTTCACTCCATAAGTGCCTGTTGCTACTGGGCTGGCAGTGGGCAGCGGGCAGTGGGCAGCAGACCAGGGGTGGGGATTTAGACAGTCCTCCCGAGAAGGAACTGTGGGCCACAGAGCCAAAGGACTCGGCTAGGACCACACAGCAAACCCAGGTGGTGTCTCCAGGACCCAGACACCAGCTTCACCATCACACGGGGGCTCCCCAGTGGCACCCCACTTATGAGGACCAAAGAACTCAGCACTCCTAGGAAATGTGCAAATGCATAATCAGATTTAAAAAGAGCTTGGACAGCACTTCCACCCTGGATGCACCTTAGATTTAACCTGGAGATGTGTACAGGATGTAAAGAAGGAAAGAGTCTCAGGCCCCTCCCAGACGGGCCCAATCAGCATGGCTTAGAGAGGGCATTTGGGCACCAGGCCTCTCCAAGCCCCCACGGAGCCTGGGTGAACAGCCCACCTGTGGCTCAGGGAGCTTCAAAAGGGGGCTGTCCCGGGCCTCCTGCAGACACCCTGGGAGTCTATCCGTGGTCCCCAGGCACTGTGTTCAGGGCCTCTTCCCTGGGGAGAGTGTGGACTCTCTCGTGGCCCAGGTCTGCAAGTAGAGACCCGAGTCGCCCCCACCCCCAGTCCTGTCCTTCAGACCTCCTGGTCCTGTCTTCACTCTTTTCTTGCCCTCCTCACCAGCCCCCACCCAAAGCTGAGGGTCCCTGCATCCGGGACAGTGCCTCTCCCTCACCTCCCCAAACTTCTTTCTGACCTGCGCCCACCCCCCTACCTGGGCTTCCGGGCTTGAGCGACAATGATTCTTCTGAGATCAGTCTTGTTGTATTTCCGCTTGTCTTACTTCTAACTGATCCCAATGTCCCCTTGGGTCCCTCCAGTTTGGGTTTCCATTTCCTGATTGTTTTTATTCCTAGGACTTTTCCTCCACTGTAAAATGGTTAGCATGAGGCATAACAGCTCCAGCTCGGGGATTCCACGTCTGACACTGGAGAAACGGAGTTTCGTCCTTTATCCTTGTGAAGTACTCACAGAGGGATCAACACCTTCCTGTGCACGCTAGATGTGATTCTATGTGCACACTTAGAAAGCCTTAATCATGCTTTCAAACAAAATGGTGAAGCAAAATGCTAAAAAAGGCCTCAGTCCTTACATTTTCAAACAAAATGGTACAGCAAAGGCTCAAAAAAACAAAACAAAACAAAAAAAAAACCCTCAATAAGTATCTGATAAGTGGATGAATGACTGAATTGCAGAATCCAGATTTTAAGGGCAGATGGACCTGGATTCCAATCCTGGTTAAGCCACTTATTAACTGGGGACCTCAAGCAAGTTACTTAATAACCCTGAGTCTCATAGAAGGAAGTACAGCCACAGAGGTGGTGTGGGTGTGTGTGGTCAGTTGAGTCCAACTCTTTGAGACCTCATGGACTGTAGCCCATCAGGCTCCTCTGCCCATGGGATTTCCCAGGCAAGAATACCAGAGTGGGTTGCCATTCCTTCCCCAGGGGATCTTTCCGACCAAGGGATCTAACCTGCATCTCCTGCATTGGCAGGCGGATTCTTTACCACTAAGCCACCAGGGAAGCCCCCTGAGGGTGGTAGTGAAGATTAAATTAGAGAATCTTTGTAAAGACCCAAAAGAGTGTGTGCAATGAGGAAACAACTAGATGAACTGAAAAGAACGGTAAGGAATAATGCTGTACAGTCAGACAGAGGTGAAGACACCAAGCAGTGCTTGTTCAACTGGTGGGTTAAACAAGGCTTTTTATTTTTTAAAAAAGTTAAAAGACCCTCCCTAACTGCCGGGGTCCAGCCCCGGCTGATCCAGGGTATTCGAAGGGGAGACGGCTTCGGCGAGGATCAGGATACAATAGCTTCAATTAGACATTAATTAGAGATGTAAAGAGTAATAGAATGAGGATAGCTCAGTAGGAAAATTCAGTGGAGAAAAGAGGCTGAGTAGCTTGGTTTACGCCGGAGACCAATAAAACTTCAAGACAAGAAGCTTGCACCACTTCCGCAGGCGTCCTTCCATTCTCCCGAAGGACAGGAGACACTGAGGCCTCCCCGGTCGGATCTTAGAAGCCCAGGCATAATTAGTAAGCATGGCGGGTTCCTCACTCCAGATGGAGACTCAGCCAGAGTTTGAGAGAGAGAGAGACATGGGGAGACCAGTATTTCGAGGAACTGATCCCAATTCTTTATTTTCCAGAGTCTGTTTTTATACACTGAGATGTTATACAAAAGTCACACGGGGACAGCAGTCCTGACTTTTATTAAAGTCAGGTGCTTCATACAAATGTATACAGAGGTCTTAGGGGTGTTACATCATCTTCTGGCCAGGGGGGCCTGATGACAATTTATGACCCTCTCCTTGTGACAGTGGTCAGTCAACCAGAACACTTTTTTCTCCAAGGGTGATTATTCTTAAAACAGAGGCCACCCAAATAAAGTTACATTCCTATAGGGTGAGGGTGTAGTGGGTTTTAGTTAAGGAAAGAATTTACTTAGCCTAAGGTCTAATGTGATTTATATCAAAGGTTAATACTTATTTCTTCTATATATTCATTAATGTGTGTAAGGGCAGGGGATGTGGAGTCTTAGCAACAAACATTGACTCAACAAATGAAAAACCCTTCACCAATACAATTTCTAATCAGCCCACTATACTCATACTAATGGTTTTCTAACTTTTCTAAGGAACCTGTTTTTAGAAGGTTTAAAGCATCTCGTGCCTCTTATGGTTGGGAGGCTGTGAGCAATCACATGTGGCCGGACAAGCCTGTCAGGCAGGCTAGAGAACCTTCAGAGGAGTTTGTAGGTTGAAACACTCCTATCACGCCCAGGAATTATTATTAACTGGAGCTCTAAGTTAACTCCTTCTCCAAAAGAGGTGGTGGGGGACAGCCCCCCGTAAAGTCAGAGATGTAGGGGAGAGCACAAAGTAGTAAAGTAGGCAGGCTCTGGTTATGGGGGTAGACGCTCGAGAATTTCCAGGGGGACTCCTGAGGCTCGATCCCGCCTTTGCGTATGTCGAGCCTCCTTTCTTATGACCTTTGCCACGGGCGGAGTGCCTCACTCTGGCCCCCAACACCTAACCTGGCTTTGTTTCTGCAGTGAAAACTGCTTTTTAAGAACTGAGAGTCGCTTCACGGTTTGGTATGAATGTGGTTTAAATAATAATACCATCATCTTTATGCCTTAAAAGGATCATATTTCACATTAAATACTACAACTTCCTTTTCTCTTTAACTGGATATTTCATTCACAATATATTATTCACAGCACATCAATTTACAAAGATATAACACTTCACCACATGAACATTCCATAATGTTTTCTCATCCCCTATTAATGCACTTCAGACTATTTTTTTTTTTTTTTTATAATTCTAAGTTCAATGAATATCCTTGGACATAGATCTTCATTCTCTTTCTTAAGGGGTCAGTTGCTGGGAATGGAATTTCTAGATAAATTTGACAAATGGATAAGTAACAGTTTGATACAAAGGGCTTAACTGCCTTCTCCAAAATGCATACCAGCCATGTTTGAGAGGACTTTCTTCCTGGCATTCTGACCAACTTGGAACATTTTGGTTCTTTTAAAGTCTTGGACAATCCAACAGACAAAAATAAGGTCTCGTTTTAAAAATGTGTGCTTGTACTTGATGGCTAATAATGTTGGGCATATTTTACATGTAAATTGGCCAAAGACAACATATGGTACTTTTGAGAAATGTCTATTTCTGTCCTGCCCTTTGCCCATTTTTCTATTTCAGTGGTTTATATGTTATATACCAGTACATAGATATGGTTTTATAGTATGAATCTTAATCATATGTCTGCCCTATGTATTGCAAACTTCCAGGTAATTGTCTACCTTTCAATCTTTTATTACAAATTTCTGTAAGACATATTGTATATCATCCTGTCTTATTTCACAGAAACCACTGCACATAATTTAACTTCTTCTTGGTGACCATAACCTGGCCCTTCTTCAAATGCTCCTCAAGTTTGTACAACTCTTTGCCCTCTCATTAAATGGCCTCAAATTGCCACACTTCGAGTACTTTTCTCTATTTTGTTATTTTGGTTTCCCCCTTAGTGATCTACTGTCCACATGTACTCCTTGTTATTAATGTGTTAAAAATTATAATATTCTTCCCCAATTTCCTTAATGTACTTTTCTCTAGCAGCTCCAGCAGGGGGATCATGCAAGCAAGTCTGTTAGAACTGTGTCTGAAGTAGGAGCTGTGAGGTCATAAACGAGAACCCTGGGTGCTCTCCTGCTTAGAAAATCCATGAACTCTACAGCATCACTTCAGGGTTCTCAGAGCCACTTTGTATCTTCTTTTCACCTTTGGTTCTTTTTCAGAAACAAGTTAAGAGTGCCTGACCCTCGAAACCCCGGGTAACTGAGGTGTTCCGTATGCCAGAAGCCAGTAACGGCACCATCCTTTCTGCCTGATTGAGTCTCAGACCTGAGATTTAGTCTAGTCAGCCTCTACCCTCCCCAGAGTTTTAAAATCTTCAACATCCTAGACCAAGTGGTCCTCTAAACTTGCTGAGCAATTCCTCTGGTGGACAGACTGGTTTCTTTAACCAGGGTATTCCACTCTGGATGGCTCTTATCATTACAAACTGTATCACCATATGAAACCTAATTCCCCAGGACTTCCTCTCTATAGTCCGACGTTGGCCTCTGGTCAGCCGAACTCTACCACGCATCTTTTCACAGTTTAAGACCGACGGTTGCTCTGTGGTTTGCATAGCTCTCCCTGGGTGGGCCAGGACCCCCATACCAAAACCAACCTTTTCCTTCCCGGGATGGGCACTGGGCTTTCCAAGTCCCACAGCGGGTGTGGAGTCATACAGATGGAGCTGCTCTGAGCTCAGTGATGGCGCCAGATCCTAACAGTGCCAACGCCGATGAGGTCAGCGCTATTCCAATCCACTTAGCCTTCCCCAAACACTGCAAGAAACCTGCCCACCAGGCAAGTCGCATGTTAAATGTCAGCCGAGAAGGGCTCTAAATCAAGGCGGGTGAGGTATTTGAGCTTCCTAAATCTTGGCTGCTGCTTTGGACGCTGGCATTGGCTCTCGCTTCCTTCAGAGGGCTTCTGATTGTTTTGGCAGCATCTCTGACTGTGTCTCCGACATCAATTCTTCCTGAACACCGGCCCCACCCCCCAAAAAAAAGGAAAGAAATACACACAAAGCAAGCATTTGTATTTGTTCAATGATCTGGTTGCTCAGAAATGAGAACTCGGGCCTATAAGCCCAGAGGTTCCCCTTGAGGAGGGGCGCACTCCACCCCCCCACAGCAACTCCCCAGTGGCCAGAGGGGTGCCACTGGAGCTGGGTCCTTGATCGAAGAGGAGGCAGAAGGTCTGGCCCATGAAATGCTCTGGCAAAGCACAGCTCTGTGTAGGTGTGTTGAGCTCCAATGCTGTGCAGGACAGAATAGCTCAGAGGAGGATGAAGACCACATCACTAAAGAGCGTATTTGTTTGGCCAGACCTAAGGACCACCCTTCTGATAGTTTTTTAAAAAGTGCTAAGTACCTATAGCCTTGGGTAGGAATGCAAATATTAACACATGGAGCTTTCCTTCTGGGCTTTGGGTATTTTCTCCTCTGTAAAAGGTGTGGATTGGACCAGAAGATCCTAACAGTTCCTATTAAATCTAATCTCTCAGCAGCAAGTTGGTGACTTGGAGGAAGGGTCACCAAACCATGCCCACTGCCCCCACTTCCAGGACAGTCTGCAGAGCACGGTGCACACAGTCAGCATTGATGATGCTGGGGTGTCCAGCGGACCGCCAGGTGGCCGCTGCGCTCATCGTGGTTGTAGTCATCGTCACCGTCACCACCACCTAGCGTTCTTGGGCCCTTAGCTGGAACTAACATTCAGGAGTTGGTGGTCTTCCTAGAGACAGCACGCTGTCTCTCACCCAGTGAATGTAAAGTTGTGTTTTATGTTGCCTGAAATAAGGATGTTTCATCTTGACAACATCCCTTTGCATCAAATTCCTGTCCCTTCTCCATTAGCACATGAGTGCATGCATAGGGTTTACAGATGATGTGGGAAGTGTGATAGTCAAAGTGACAATCCGATCCTGGAATGGGGTGCTTCTGTAAGCAAGATGCAGTCAATGAGCAGCAAAATGCAGCCAAGGAGGCAGACAAGCTGCGGTGAGGCGCAGAGGCACTGGAGACTTGCCTGCACTGGCGGTCGGGTAGGGGCTGGGAAGACTGGGACTTCTCCCTCTATTTTCCAAGCCAACATGATACACTTTGACAGAATCACATACATAATGTCTTTGATCTCGCTTCACTTCTTGCTCCTCTACCCAAAGACATTTCAGACCATCATGTAGCACAAGGAAAGGATGAAGGAAGAACCTTCATCACATATGCATATACCAAACATCAAGTTATGTATTCCCCTCGAATACACACAATTTTGACATGTCAGTGATCTCTCAATAAAGCTATTAAGAGTGGGGTATAAGAGAGAAGCTTGGTGCAAAGGTAGAGCCATCTCAAAGCATCACATGCCCACTTCCTTCTACTGAAGTCAGAACAAAAGCATTTTTGAAAGAGCACTAAAAATACGTCCGCAGGGTCATGGAGTAAAATCAAAGTCTTGGGCCCTGGCTGCACTAGAGGTGCCCCAGTGCTCAGGGGACCACATAACTGATGGTCTAAACCGGGGCCTATTTGAATGAAAGGAGCTATTAGAACACATTCGTGGACATTAATTAATTAACAGTTGCCTCAATTTAACTGTCCCAGCCCAACAGGGACTTATGGTCACCCTACAAATGTCAGACCTTGAGCTTGGCTGATCTAGAACTGACTTTTTTACCAAGGGATAAGTGAGAAAAATCAGGACAACGTAAGTGTGTAGAAATGCAGCTACCAACACCCACTACCCTTTCATGAGAATGCCCACCCTTCATCTGTGATGCTGTTCTCCCCACTTTGGGTGTGTGTTTAAAATAATCTTTTTAAAATAAATTGATTTATTTAAAATCTTTTTAAAGTAAAATAATTGGTTGTAAGGGCAGCTAATATGACTGTTATTTTTATCGATCCATTTGTTTGCTTGTTATTTTTCAAGTACTTAATTGGCACAGTAAAAGTGGGTGAGCCTACGTCATTCACCGGATATTTTTAAATTTCCCAAATTGTCTAAATCCCCCAATTTGGCCCTACTTATGTGGCCCTCTCCAGCTCACTAGGGAAAGAAAGACTTCAGCTTGCTGGCTGCCTCACACCCAAACCATCACAGACACACCCACTTCTCCAGTTGTGTGGCCTGATTATTTCCTAAACATTATTGCCTATTCGTTTTGGGGCTTCCCTTGTGGCTCGGCTGGTAAAGAATCCACATGCAATGCGAGAGACCTGGGTTTGATTTCTGCGTTTGATCCCTGGGTTGGGGAGATCCCCTGGAGAAGGGAAAGGCTACCCACTCCAGTATTCTGGCCTGGAGAATTCTGTGGACTGTCTAGTACATGGGGTCGCAAAGAGTCTGACACAACTGAGTCACTTTCATTATCCGTTTTTTAAGTTGGATCCTGCATATCATTAGAGAAAGTCAGTTCCCTTGAGTCCCACAAGGGCAACACCCCCCACCGCAACCTTCGCCCACCCTCTTCCCCTCCCCTGCCCCAGGCAGCCCAGCTCCCCCATCATCACAGATACTGGAATTTGTCTCAGAACCATCTGGCCTGCTTGCTATGCAAACGACATTCCCACCGAGGGAGCCCGAGGCCAGATTGCTATCTCAAGACCCCTCGTTGGTTTGTTGTTATTTTTAAAGACAGCTCATTCAGCCACGGCAGGGAACTAATTTCTTTTCAACAGGGCTACAGCCCTGTGGCTGCAGCACCCATCCTGAAGTCCAGGGCGGAGGGGGTTGAGGGGTCTGGGGGCTGTGGGGGAGTGTAGGGAGTGTTGTAGGGGAGTCGGGGGGGGGCGGCGGGGAGGTGCAACAGACAGAGATGGAGGAGCTGGGGGTGGGAGAAAGCATATTAGCACAATTTCTAGGATCAAAGCCCTTTCTGACCTGAAAGATCTCAGGCTGTTAGATTATAAATTGGGGTTTAATTAGAGCCTTGTCAGTCAACCTTTATCCCTGCCTTGGTCTGGGCAAATGGTTCGTACTTTGGCAAGTCATTAATTAAGAGTTTTGGAGACACAAGCTCATGTTTTCATGTCAAGCAGAGAAGCAGATGTGGGTGGTTTTTCACTCTTACGGGACTTTTCCCCCCTCCTTTTGGAGAGTAGTGATGCAGTCCATTTGCTTCAGAAAAATAACCAGAGGTGTGGAGGTTTAAAAGTCTTGAAGCATCTGTAGCTTGTTAACTCAGGAGCAAAGACGAAGGCACAGCTTTGTCTAGAGGCTGAAGTCTGAGATTGGTGTTAACCACCTCACTCTGAGTCCTGAATCTGGGACCAAAAGCCTCGGGCAAGCTATTGCTATTTAGCTCCTGAGCTTCACTCCTCCCATCTCCAAGGTGAGAGCAGTGAAAGTATCTAATTTGTCATTAATAATACTCTTTCATTCAACTATTTAATACTATTTGTCAGTCACCTACTAGGTCACTCACGGGCACTGTTCTAGGTCCTGGGAATGCCAGTGTCAATACAGCTGATAAAGCCCTTGTGGAGTTTCCATTCCGAGCAGGGGAAGGAGGGAAAAAGGAAACAGCATACCCACAGATACGATGCAATGCCCCTTAGAGCTAAGTGCCAAGAAGAAAAATGGAACCGAGCGTAGAGAGGAAAATAACAGGGAGGTGTGCATTGAGGGCTTAGCATGGTGCCTGCACATAGTAGGTGGTCAAATTAAGTTAGTGACGTGATGACAACGATGAGGACAGTCATGATGGTGGAGACGATGGTGGTGGTGGTGATGATGACGGTCATGATGACGACGGTGATGGTGGTGATGGAGGTGTGACGGTGACGATGATGATGGTGGTGATGATGGTGGTGGTGGTGGGAAAACTGGTGACAGCGATGATGAAGATGGTGATAGTGGCGTCAGGGATGATGGTGGTGATTTCTGAAACCCTGTTGCCACACCAGCTCCCTGCCTTCATCTGCTTCCGTCCTTGGAAATAACACTTGAGCCATCCTAACTGGAGTGAAGGGATGCCTAAGCCATGCCCACTTTTTCTTTTTTCAAGTTCAACACTTCTCCTTAGATCTGGCTAAAGGTTTTGGAGCCAGTGTTCAGCTTGACCTTCGTTAAAAAAAACAACACACACGCACAGCCCAAAAAAAGCATCCAGACTGGGAAAGAAAAGAGTTCCTTGTATTTTCTACTTGGCAACCAGCTCGTCTTAAATCAGAACAGGACTGATTCTGCGTAGATAGGAACTCTTGGAAACCACTCTCCCGCTGCCCTAAGCCATACGTGGCTGAGTGCCCCTCAGCCACACCTGTGCCTTTCATTAACTGCTGGGAGGAAAGACTCTTTGGCCAGGCTCTTTCATTACTAATTTAGCACTGCAAAAGCAAGACAGCACAAGGAATGACCTTCACATGGCCCCTACCCTTCGTGGTTAGTGACCGTCCCCCAGCAAAATTAAAACAACAGTCATTTCCCTGGGAGCCTGTGACAGCGACAGAATAGCCCTGTTCCAAGGGCGTTGCTGGCTTCATCCCAAATATGAGGCCATCGTGTTCATCTAGTTTTGGACAAAATCCACATACTTGCCATTGAGGCTGGAGCCAGGCTAAGCTGGAGAATGAATCATTCCCATCCATCTCCCTCTCCCTGTCTCCCTGAGTGAAGGCAAGAAGATAGAAGGAGATGAAAAATCACACCAAGGGAATGCCAAGCATTGCTGTCCCTGCTCATCCAGACATATTAAGAGGGAAAGGATTTTGTTGTATTTGGGGCCATTCAAACAATCCTGTTAACTAGCGTTATACTACCAGGAAGGAAGAAAACCAAGCTCCATCACACGGAGATTTGTCACTGCCGTGAGAACATTTCTAACTCAAGAAAAAAAAGGAATCCTGGGATTGAACAGGAGAGTCCCAGAACTGGGTCTCGGGGTGGTTGGGAAGCTGGACAGCTCTAGGGCCCTGGGGGCAGTCTGTCAGAATGAGCGAATGCCACCCATTCTAGCCCCTGGGTCAGCGGGCACCAGCCCAGGTGGCGGATGGGTGGGTGTTTAAGGTGGATTTGCTGATGGACTGGGAGGGGGTCAGGTGGGCAGGGGATCCAGAGTTCAGGCTCAAACATGAGAAATCTCCAAATCCAAGGATCTGAAGGAGGAAGTCAGCTGGCGCAGTGAGCACGCTGAGTGTGGTGCCTGGCACCTGGGGAATACTCAGGAATAGTAACCGTTTGGCAGCTTCCTGCACACCTCACAGTGGGCAGGGCCCCCGTATCTCTGAGCCATTGTTGGCCTCCTTGCACTCATCTCCCCCTGAAGGTCCAGGAAATATGAGCTGCGGCTCAACGTGGGCCATCCGGGGTGACAGGGGGGAAGATCAATGTCCTGTTTGAAGGGTGAGCTCCCCAGGGTTCATGCGCCCACGCATCCTGAAACCTGATCGCTGCCGTGTCCTTCATGAAGATGGAATCCTTGACAAGTGATTATTTTTGCTGCCTATTCCATATCAAACGCACTGAAGATTAGTCACTTGTTAAGGGCCAGCTGATGACAAGGAAGGTGGAAGGCGGCAGGCAGAGAGAGAAGCCTGCGGCTTTGGGCAGAATCTGATTATGTGATCTGGGGCCTGGGATTCTGGAATTCGGGCAAAGACCCTGCGGTCAGCTGGCCCTCTTGGCTTGAGGAGCCCCTACTGACCTTTGAGGTCTCAACCGAGATGCCCCTTCCTCCAGGAAGCCTTCCTGCTCCAGCCCTAGGAGCCCCCTCTCTGCTCTTATGGAACACCTACCCTTCTCCCTCCAATACTCGGCATCTGAGTTGATTTTATGAAGCCTCTCTTGTGACATGTTCAGCATTCATCTCTCACATGACTGAGTGTCCTGGGGAGGCTGGCCCCAAACTTTGGATTCATTAACTCCATCCCAGAGCCTTGTGCCTCGAGGGAGATGAACAGTATTTATTGACTGGCTGTGGGCAGTATCCGCGCAGAACGGAATGGGAAAAACCTGGGTTTATAAGTAAACAAGGACACACATCACTCTGTGACATTTTGACCCAAGAGATTAAAAACAGGAACAGAAACCCTAGATGATACATATTCGTCTGTAAATCTAAAACTGCTGGCTCCAGTCTGCGGGCTACAGGTGTTAGAAAGCTGAGGGGATAACATTGCTCTAAGGGACAACAATGTGAATTCATACTGGGCCAAGTCAGTCAGTCAGTTAGTTCAGTCACTCAGTCGTGTCCTACTCTTTGTGACCCCATGGACTACAGCCACACCAGTCTTCCCTGTCCATCACCAACTACTCCCAGGGTTGGCTCAAACTCACGTCCATCAAGTTGCTGATGCCATCCAACCACCTCATCCTCTCTTATCCCCTTCTCCCCCTGCTTTCAATCTTTCCCAGCATCAGGGTCTTTTCCAATGAGTCAGTTTTTCCCATCAGGTGGCCAAAGTATTGGAGTTTCAGCTTCAACATCAGTCCTTCCAATGAATATTCAGGACTGATTTCCTTTAGGATGGACTGATTTGATCTCCTTGCAGTCCAAGGGACTCTCAAGAGTCTTCTCCAATACCACAGTTCAAAAGCATCAATTCTTCAGTGCTCAGCTTTCTTTATGGTCCAACTCTCACATCCACACATGACTACTGGAAAAACTGTAGCTTTGACTAGATGGACCTTTGTTGGCAAAGCAATGTCTCTGCTTTTTAATATACTGTCTAGGTTAGTCATAGCTTTTATTCCAAGGAGCAAGAATCTTTTAATTTCATGGCTGCAGTCACCATCTGCAGTGATTTTGAAGCTCCCCAAAATAAAGTCTGTCACTGTTTCCATTGTTTCCCCATCTACTTGCCATGAAGTGATGGGACCAGATGCCATGATCTTAGTTTTTTGAATGTTGAGTTTTAAGCCAGCTTTTTCACTCTCCTCTTTTGCCTTCATCAAGAGGCTCTTCAGTTCCTCTTCACTTTCTGCCATAAGGGTGTATCACCTGTGTATCTGAGGTTATTGATATTTCTCCTGCAATCTTGATTCCAGCTTGTGCTTCATTCAGCCTGACATTTCACATGATGTACTCTCCATAGAAGTTAAATAAGCAGGGTAACAATATACAGCCTTGACATACTCCTTTCCCAATTTGGAATCAGTCTGTTGTTCCACATCCAGTTCTCACTATTGATTCTTGACCTGCATACAGATTTCTCAGGAGGCAGGTAAGGTGGTCTGGTATCCCATCTCTTTAAGAATTTTTCAGTTTGTTTGAACCACACAGTCAAAGGCTTTGGCATAGTCAATAAAGCAGAAGTAGATTTTTTTTTTCTGGAATTCACTTGCTTTTTCTATGATCCAACATGAACAATGAACAGTATGAAAAGGCAAAATGATCTGACACTGAAAGATTAACTTCCAAGGTTGGTAGGTGCTCAATATGCTACTAGAGAAGAGTGGAGAGATAAATTCAGAAAGAATGAAGAGATGGAGCCAAAGCAAAAACAACACCCAATTGTGGATGTGACTGGTGATGGAAATAAAGTCTGATGCTGTAAAGAATAATATTGCCTAGGAACCTGGAATGTAGGTCCATGAATCAAAGTAAACTGGAAGTGGTCAAACAGGAGTTGGCAAGAGTGAACATCAACATTTTAGGAATCAGTGAACTAAAATGAACTGGAATGGGTGAATTTAATTCAGATGACCATTATATCTACTACTGTGGGCAACAAACCCTTAGAAGAAGTAGAGTAGTCCTCATGGTCAACAAAAGAGTCCAAAATGCAGTACTTGGGTGCAATCTCAAAAATGACAGAATGATCTCTGTTTGTTTCCAAGGCAAACCATTCAATATCACAGTAATCCAAGTTTATGCCGCAACCACTAACGCCAAAGAAGCTAAAGTTGAACAGTTCTATGGTGACCTACAAGACCTTCGAGAACTAATACCAAAAAAGATGTCCTTTTCATCATAGGGGACTGGAAGGCAAAAGTAGCAAGTCAAGAGATAGCTGGAGTAACAGTCAAGTTTGGCCTTGGAGTACGAAATGAAGCAGGGCAAAGGCTAAAAGAGTTTTGGCAAGAGAACGCACTGGTCATAGTAAACACCCTCTTCCAACAACACAAGAGAAGACTCTACACATGGACATCACCAGATGGTCAATACTGAAATCAGATGAGTTATATTCTTTGCAGCCAAAGATGGAGAAGCTCTATACAGTCAGCAAAAACAAGACCAAGAGCTAACTTTGGCTCAGATCATGAACTCCTTATTGCAAAATTCAGACTTAAATTGAAGAAAGAAGGGGAAACCACTAGACCATTTAGGTATGACCTAAATAAAATCCCTTATGATTATACAGTGGAAGTGACAAATAGATTCAAAGGATTAGATCTGATAGACAGAGTGCCTGAAGAACTATGGACAGAGGTTCATGACATTGTACAAGAAGCAGTGATCAAGACCATCCCCAAGAAAAAGAAATGCAAAAAGGCAAAATGGTTGTCTGAGGAGGCCTTACAAATAGCTATGAAAAGAAGACAAGCAAAAGGCAAAGGAGGAAAGGAAAGATATACCCATCTGAATACAGAGTTCAGCAAGGAGAGACAAGAAAGCCTTCCTTGGTGATCAGTGCAAAGAAACAGAGGAAAACAATAACATGGGAAAGACTAGAGATCTCTTCAAGAAAATTAGAGATACAAAGGGAACACTTCATGCAAAGATGGGCTCGATAAAGGACAGAAATGGTAGGGACCTAAGAGAAGCAGAAGATATTAAGAAGAGGTGGCAAGAATACACAGAAGAACTCTACAAAAAAGATCTTCATGACCCTGCTAACTGAGATGGTGTGATCACTCACCTAGAGCCAGACATCCTGGAGTCCAAAGTCAAGTGGGCCTTAGAAAGCATCACTACGAACAAAGCTAGTGGAGGTGATGGAATTCCAGCTGAACCATTTCAAGTCTTAAAAGATGATGCTGTGAAAACGCTGCACTCAATATGCCAGAAAATTTGGAAAACTCAGCAGTGCCCACAGGACTGGAAAAGGTCAGTTTTCATTCCAATCCCAAAGAAAAGCAATGCCAAAGAATCTTCAAACTACCACACAATTGCACTCATCTCACATGTTAGCAAAATAATGCTCAAAATTCTCCAAGCAAGGCTTTGACAGTACATGAACTGAGAACTTCCAGATGTTCAAGCTGGATTTAGAAAAGGCAGAGGAATCAGAGATCAAATTGAGAGATCAAACCAGACATTCTGGCCTAGAGAATTCATTGGACTGTATAGTCCAAGAGGTAGCAAAGAGTCTGACTGAGCAACTTTCACTTTCACTGTTCATGGAGTTCTCAAGGCAAGAATATTGAAGTGGTTTGCCATTCCCTTCTCCAGTGGGACCACGTTTTGTCAGACCACTGGTTGAAGTCTATGGGCTACAGGTGATTAGAAAGTGGAGGGGACAACATTACTCTAAGGGACAACAATGTGAATTCATACTGGACCAAGTAGTATCTTTATTTAAAGGTTTTATCATGAAGATTTAAATATGTAAATAGGTAAAAGTCTAACAAGCTCCCCCACACCCACCAGCTATCTTATCAGTGTACGGCTTTGCCATATTCCCCAGAGTTCATGCCATTTCTTTCTTTTCTTTCCCTACTTAAAATGCATCTTTTAAAAGATACAGCCTTTTTTCTAATAATAGCAAAAGCATCTTGAGAGAAAATATTGTCTGCCCATATGAATTGGATTGTAATTTTTAAAGTGCATGTTATCTCAATGATCTATTTTCTAAAATTGAGTGTTGATGCTTTCAAACTGTGGTGCTGGAGGAGACTCTTGAGAGTCTCTTGGACAGCAAAGAGATCAAACCAGTCAATCCTAAAGGAAATCAACCCTGAATCATCATTAGAAGGACTGTTGCTGAAGCTGAAGATCCAATACTATGGTCACCTGATATGAAGAGCTGACCCATTGGAAAAGACCCTGATGTTGGGAAAGATTGAAGGCAAGAGGAGAAGGGGACAACAAAGGATGAGATGGTTGGATGGCATCACCAACTTGATGGACATGAGTTTGAGCAAACTCTGGGAGGTAGTGAAGGACAAGGAAGCCTGGCGTTCATGGGGTTGCAGAGTCGGACACAACTTAGTGACTGAACAACAACAAAAAGTGTTACAAATTCACAGAAGGCATTGCTGTTAGGATATATATTTTCTTAACTCACAGATATTACAAGTAACAACGGCTATCCCAAGGAGTCTGACTTCAAATGTGAAAAGGATGAGAAACTCTGATTTAAAACTTCACTGTAGCCATGACCAGGATTTCTCCCCAGGCCCTCTCCTGATGGAAATGGCAACGGAAACAGCTCAGCGAGCCGAAGGGGTCTTTTTCTTTGTGTGGTTTCTGTTCTTCCCGCACTGAGCTGCTCTAGGAGAGGTGGCCCGAGGTGAGGCCGTGCCCAGAGCGCACCCGGGGTGTGGCCAGTCTGGGGGGAACTCTGGTTTCTAAGTCGCTTAGGGAGATGGATTCAAACGTCCTGTGTGCCGGACATTTAACAGACAGCTTTGTTCTTGGCCTCATCCGCTGTTTGCTGACCGTGTGACATTGCTGGACCCTCTTCACACTGAGGTTCGGTTCTGCTCCTTTGAAAAATAAGTGTAAGAATTCTGACCTCCCTGTCCCTGTCCCCAGGGTGAAAGACCCAAATGAGAGTCTAGAGAAGTGCTTGCAAGCTGTTGAGTGCTGCACACATTTCCAAGGGCATGAAGTCCCCCTTTGCTCTGGCCTCTGTGAGGGCTCCTGTTTTTCGGGGGTGGGGGGCATCTGCAGAGCTTCGCGACACATCCCAGCTGCTCCGCCCTCTCCCTCTTTGTCTTCATCCCAGTGGAGGCTGCCCCCACCAGAGGAGGCCAGGACATCTGGACCCAACGCAAAGACACCCAATCAATCTTTGCCTATGACACTCCGGACAACTGAGCAGCGGGCCCTTTCCTTTCCCAAAAGGCCAAATGGCCACCACACGGTCGGCCAGCCCCTGGCCCAGTGCACACCCCAGAGCTCCAAGGTGGCACGCGGCAACACCATCTTGCACAGGGAGCAGGTAGTCATGGGGTCTGTGCAGTCTCGACCCTGGCCCCTCTCATCCCAGAACCCCTGGGTGGTTTCAGAAAGGACTCACTCAGGCCTCAGCACAGAGTCACCGGGCTGGACCCTCCAGGGTTGGGGTGTGGGCATTGGCATGTGCTGACAGCACCCAGTCATGCTAACATGCAGCTGGGGTGGAGAACCAGCCGGCTGACCCATCGCTCGGGTCACCAACTTGCCAGTTCCAGCTGCTGAGAAATAAATCAACCAAATCACTTGTTTGACGAAAACCATCTTCAAATCAAACAAAATAATAAAAAAGTTTCTCCAGAGCCACGTGGAGATGGACCTACAAACAGAGCCACCTTTGGCTTCCAAGCCTCAGTGGAGAGGGTCCCATGGGCGCTTGCCTGGGCAGGAGGTGAGCTTGTCCCTGGGCCACTGCAGGCCATCCCCCACCTTAGAGGATTGGCTGTTTCTCCAACGTGTTCTGCCAGGACCAGCTCCATTCATTCCCTCGTCTTTCTGACTGTCGCTGAGGCTTTCTTACACACCAGCTGTGCCAGGTCACCAGAACTGGATGGTCCAAACCAGGCTGTGCATTTCTCTGTCCCCAAACCTGCCCCTCCCAGTGCTTCCCATGCCAGGAAAAGTCAGTTCCAAGCCTCTGGATAAGAGTGCAGAGTTGGGTTTGACTCCTTTCACCTCCACATCCAGCAAACAGCAAATTCCATCAACCCCACCTTCGAAATAAGTCACCAGATCGTTTACAAAAATCATTTCTAGACAGTTAAAGACCTACAAAAGGATAAAACAAAGTTTAAAAACCTCTAGAAGAAAATGTAGACAACTATCTTGATGATATTAAGATAGAGAAGGACTTTCCTAAACAGGATGGAAAATTCACAAATCATGAAGAACTATATTGTTAAATACCATGCTGGTAAACATTCAGTTCAGTTCAGTCACTCAGATGTGTCCGACTCTTTGGGACCCCATGAATCACAGCACACCAGGCTTCCCTGTCCATCACCAACTCCTGGACTTCACCCAGACTCACATCCATCGAGTCAGTGATGCCATCCAGCCATCTCATCTTCTGTCATCCCCTTCTCCTCCTGCCCCCAATCCCTCCCAGCATCAGAGTCTTTTCCAATGAGTCAACTCTTCGCATGAGGTGGCCAAAGTACTGGAGTTTCAGCTTTAGCATCATTCCTTCCAAAGAAATCCCAGGGCTGATCTTCAGAATGGACTGGTTGGATCTCCTTGCAGTCCAAGGGACTCTCAGGAGTCTTCTCCAACACCACAGTTCAAAAGCATCAATTCTTTGGTGCTCAGCCTTCTTCACAGTCCAACTCTCACATCCATACATGACCACAGGAAAAACCATAGCCTTGACTAGACAAACCTTTGTTGGCAAAGTAATGTCTCTGTTTTTCAATATGCTATCTAGGTTGGTCATAACTTTTTCATGGCTGCAGTCACCATCTGCAGTGATTTTGGAGCCCAGAAAAATAAAGTCTGACCCTGTTTCCACTGTTTCCCCATCTATTTCCCATGAAGTGATGGGACCGGATGCCATGATCTTCGTTTTCTGAATGTTGAGCTTTAAGCCAACTTTTTCACTCTCCTCTTTCACTTTCATCAAGAGGCTTTTTAGTTCCTCTTCACTTTCTGCCATAAGGGTGGCGTCATCTGCATATCTGAGGTTATTGATATTTCTCCCGGCAATCTTGATTCCAGCTTGTGTTTCTTCCAGTCCAGCGTTTCTCATGATGTACTCTGCATATAAGTTAAATAAGCAGGTGACAATATATAGCCTTGACATACTCCTTTTCCTATTTGGAACCAGTCTGTTGCTCCATGTCCAGTTCTAAGTGTTGCTTCCTGACCTGCATACAAATTTCTCAAGAGGCAGGTCAGGTGGTCTGGTATTCCCATCTCTTTCAGAATTTTCCACAGTTTATTGTGATCCACACAGTCAAAGGCTTTGGCATAGTCAATAAAGCAGAAATAGATGTTTTTCTGGAACTCTCTTGCTTTTTCGATGATCCAGCGGATGTTGGCAATTTGATCTCTGGTTCCTCTGCCTTTTCTAAAAGCAGCTTGAACATGGGGAAGTTCACAGTTCACATATTGCTGAAGCCTGGCTTGGAGAATTTTGAGCATTACTTTACTAGCGTGTGAGATGAGTGAAATTGTGCGGTAGTTTGAGCATTCTTTGGCGTTGCCCTTCTTTGGGATTGGAATGAAAACTGACCTTTTCCAGTCCTGTGGCCACTGCTGAGTTTTCCAGATTTGCTGACATATTGAGTGCAGCACTTTCACAGCATCATCTTTCAGGATTTGAAATAGCTGCCATGAGCTAAATAAAGTGAAGAGATAATCCATATTTTGGAAATATATTTGCAACACATACATGTGGCAAAGAATTGGTATCCAAACTATATTTATAAAGAATACCTATGAATCAATAAGAAATGTAAAACTATATAATAGAGAATAAAGGAGCGAGGTTATGAGCAAGTGATGCATGAAAGAGGAAACCGTACTGACCAGTAATAGGGAAATGCCAGTTAAAGCCAAATTGAGGTACCATTTGTTCCCCACTTATGGGTTTGGAGGAAGGAAACTGTGGAGGTGTTGACACTGTGAGACTGAGAAGCAGCAGCACCACTGACTACTCTCAGCACAACACTGTCTCTACCGAAATCTGGGCGGTGCAGCCCTCCACCAGCATGCCACGTCTGTGCGTGCAACCGAGAGGAACGTCCATCTATACAGGGGACAGCCCTTTGCTGCTAAGTTGCAGCCAAAACTCTGAAATAACACAGAAATTCATCCACAGTAGACCTGATAACAAAATTGGGGGAGATGCATTCAATAGCATGGCCTTCCCAAGTGGTGGAGTGGTAAAGAATTCGCCTGCCTGTGCAGGAGATGCAAGAGATGTAGATTTGATCTCTGGGTTGGGAAGATCTCCAGGAGGAGGAAATGGCAACCCACTCCAGTATTCTTGCCTGGGAAATCCCATGGCCAGAGCAGCCTGGGGCTACAGTCCATGAGGTCACAAAGAGCCGGATATGAGTGAGCCACTGACCACACACACACACACACACACACACACACTCAATAGCACACTCTCAAGCGGCAGAACAGAGGGACAGAGCCATGGTGTCACCACAGGTCAACCTGCAAAACACCCTG
This sequence comes from Bos grunniens, assembly GCF_055505025.1. Taxonomy (NCBI): domain Eukaryota; kingdom Metazoa; phylum Chordata; class Mammalia; order Artiodactyla; family Bovidae; genus Bos; species Bos grunniens. The sequence goes on from NC_141182.1 coordinate 12,684,605, forward strand.
CAAAGTCAGCAAAGCTATCTGCAGGATGAAATGTGCAATAGGAAACCATTTATAGGAAACCATTTTGACGTAAAAACACGCTAACCAACTCTTCATATTGATTATGGATGAACCTACATGGGGCCAGAATATAAAAACATGCACAGGAATGATGGACATTGAGATCAGGATAGTGGTCCACCCTGGACAAGGAAGGAGGGACGGCGGGGCCAGGGAGGGTGCAGGGCAGGTTCCCAACACCTTTGTAGGGTTTCCTTTCAAAAGATGACACCAAATAAACAGGGGAAATGTTAACACTGCTAAGTCCGGTGGAAGTGTATGGTTACTGGTTAGTTTATCCTCTGTACTGTATGCTTGACACATTTCCAATTTTTAAAGGGACAGACATTTCTTTCTTACTGAGCTGGACTTTAGATTCTAGATCACTTGGATTGTAAATCTAAGCTAAGGATTTTACGTATTGGTGAATGTCATCACTTTGAGCCCTTCATTTCAACTTGCTAAAGTTCACTTAGTTCATAAACATTTACAAAAGTACCTTCTAAATGGCAGGGCCTAAGTCGCGGGGTTTAAGTTGTTTAGAGAGGCAGTGGGCATAACTGTCTACAGTCTTGAATCACTACTTTCTCACTTGTCTCACGACAATTACTTCAGAGCTCTGGGAATTCTGCTGTTGGATGGAATGGCTTTTCTTTCAGCCAATTATTTATAAAAAGAGTGTTTACATCTGCTCCCAAACAAGGTGCATATACTTAACACGACTATACTGTACACTTAAAAAGAGTGCAAATGGCACACTTTACAGTATGTACTTTTTACAACCCCTACCCCCCAAAAAACCCCCAAATAGTAAGTAGGACAATGTTAAATGCAGAGCCCTGTGGCAGGTTCCTATAGACTTCTCTGAGATTAACTTTACATCCTTATCAACCCCGTGCATATGCGTGCACCTGTGCACACTACTTTTCACGCTACATTTCTGTTCACGACTTTTCACCTACAGAAACGCAGCCCAAGTTTTCCACGGTCAATTCAGGAAGAGAAGTTTCCTGAAGCATTTGTAAATTATTTACTCATTTAGTAGACAGAAAAGATTTCATTGGGCATGGATCTTTTCCTGTCTGTTTATGAAAGCTACGTGACACTGCTTTGGGAGAAAGAGGAACCCTGTGATGGCCTGCTGTTGGGGAGAGTCTCCCCGCTTTACTTTTCACTCCTTGCAGGGGAGACCCCACAGTGGGCTTCGCCTCTCTTCCCACCCGACGAGCAGACCTCCCCACTACTACCCTTTCCTGAGCTGTCTCCTCCCGCCTCTTCCGGATTTTCGTTTCCTTTTACCACTTTTCTCTTCCCGTGTGCCGATTTTTTCTTCCTTGTTATGCTGCTCCATCAATATTTAGTTTCTAAATATTTAGTTTCTAAATTGCTGTTCTTGTTCTGTTTAGCCAGAATCGCTTGTCAATTCACTTGTTTGGCACAGAGCTGCCAGAAGAACCACCTGGGGACCTTCCAAGAGACGTCCTGGCCCTCCCCGCCACAGGCCAGTAAGGTTGGAATTTCAGGGTGCAGAAGTTTGAGAAAGCTTCAGATGACACTGCTGCGTAGCCAGGGTTGAGAGATGCCGACTCCACAGCTATCAGCTAAATCCTTCTGTGCACCAAGATGGGGGGTAAGGAGGCCTTCCTGGAAGAGGTGACAGGTAAGTGTGGTCGGTTGTATTTCCCAGGGCACAACAGTCTTCCTCTCTCTCGAGACGCGCCAGCTACCACAATGAGGGAAGCTCAGGCCACACGAGAGGCCAAGGGTGGACACTGACCCCCTGGGGCCAGCACAGCTGAGCCTTCAGTCGGGCAGCTCCAGTTGAGTTCTGAGTTCTGACTGCGATTGCCGCGGTCAGCATGGAGGCCACCCTGGACAGGTCCTGCTCCACGCCACCGAGCTAAGCCGTGAGCGGTGAGCAGCGGATAACTGGACTGTCAGTGGGGACACCAGGACAGGTGAAGGGCGTCCTGACCAAGGGGAAAGGAGGCAGTCCCAGGTTCAGGAGAGGGCTGGCTCCTCCGTGGGCTGTGGAACTCCAGCTGCTTCCCAGGCGTCCAGCCCTCACTAGCACCACCCACAGGCCTCTGGCCATGACCCTGGCTGCTGCTAGCGGCTCAGGTGGGAGCTTTGTGGTCATCTTCTACCCTTTGTGACATGTAGACACGCTTGGCTCAGGCACTTGGGGGACCATGTGGGTTGCTGGGAGCTTCTTCTGTGCTTCCGCTGCTTCCATTCCCATCTTCCAACCAGAGCCCAGGTTCTTTTGGGGACCATTTTCCACCCTAAATGAAAGAGGGATGACTCCACCCTGGATCCTAGTCCCAGCAACTCGGGTCTGCCCCATCAAAGTGTTACCCACTCCTGCCCGAGTGATGGTTCATGGCATATGGCCCAGTGAGGCCAATTGGTGCCACTGACTCGGTTCCAGGACTTCTGTGGATGGGTCCTGGTATCCGGCCCAGCTTCTGCTCCCGGGTATGTGTCCTGAGATAGGAGGTTCCTGATGATACAAGGGCAGAAGGGGTAGCTTGGTCTAGAAGGTTCTCGCCTGGCGCATCCTCATGGTTAAGTGATCCCTGCCCTCCGTCTCTGCATTTTGGCTGTAAAAAGAGAGGGGTCGGCTTTGCTTCCCTCCAACCAGAAGGCTCTGGGAATCCAGGAAATCCCAATTTAGATACGCGGCTCTGGAAACTGGCAGCAGACAGAGAATGGAATCCGGAAGGCCCTGGTCATTGTGAGCGCCGCGTCTAGACACGGGATAGGTGGCCACTGAGGCAGGAAGAAGTGAAAGTCCCCTTCTGGGTGCTGCACCTTCCAGGAAGCAATAGCCCCACAGGTCTCAGCAGAGCTCCCGAGGCTGCGGTCTGGTCACCCTGGGGCTCGGCCAAGGCCGCTGTTATTGTCTTCTCTTGGGTCACGTCCAAACACTCACACCCAACCTAGTGCTTCCTCCGTGATAACACCAGTAGCGGGAGCTGCCCCCGTGTCATCCTGGACAAACAGGTGATGTTTATTTACAGCATGTAAAAGAGACCATCTGAACAGCCGATGCCAGCTGAGAGCCACGGAGGCTGATAAAGGCAGCTTATCACAAAGGATTAGCAAATGTTATTTTCTCTTTGTTTGTTTGAAGTCCGGTGTTTGGACAATCGTTGAGAGGCCCGGTGTGGTCGGGGCCAAGTTGAACAGTGACCACAGAGATGGCAGTGATTGCTCAGTGAAGATGAAACCAAGTGAAATGAGGCAGCCAGCTGGCATTGTGTGCCAGGGAGAGACACGGCAGGGGCTGGGAGGCTGGTCTGATGGCGAGAGACAGTGAGACTTGGTGAATCGGCTCAGCTCTAGATAGACTAACCACGCGAAGCAAAACTTCTAGGTGCAGAGGACCTGGGCTTCTCAACCGTGATGTACGTCATAAATCCTCAGGGTACCTGCTCATACCCAGCTGCACCCAAGCAAGGGAATCCGACTCTGGGGGTGCAACTCAGGCATCAGTGATGCAGCCAAGCATGAGAATTGTGCTCTAGGTTAATGCTTCTCCAACTCTCACATGCGATACGACCATGGGGATCTGGTTAAAGTGCAGATTCCAACTGAGTAAGTCTTGGACGGGACCTGAGGCTCTGCATTTCTGACATATTCCCGAGGATGCCAATGAGGCTGGTCTGCAGACCACACAGAGGGTAATGAGTCGGGCAGACTGTTGTTCAAATGCTTCCAGCATTGCCCCCAGTGCTGTTCGATGCTGACAGAAGTGGGGTGGGGAGGGCTTCTCCTCTGTGGACAAGGCGTGCTCAAGCTGCTGCTGACCCAGGAGAGAAGAGCTCGGAGCCTGGGGCCCTGCTGCAGCTGGGGTGGGGCAGCTGTGTGCCCTCCCAGGCAGGTGTCCCTGGCACACACTTGCTATACCCCACTGCCATCTGGCTCAGGGCCAGGCATGGCTGCAGAGGTGGAAAGCACAGGCCTTACCCCCAGGGGTTCCCCAGCCTGGTTGGGGAGGTTCATACGTGTGGAAGGCTTAGAGGGCTTCCTGGAGTCGGTGATAATCAACGTCTTCGACCTTGTCACCTGACGGATGGGCTAATGCTCCATACTTTCAACCAAGGGTTAACTCTCTCTAGTATTTGCACACAGTCTTCAGGACCGGATCTTCCTGCAGGTGGTCCTCGCCTTGGCATGAAGGTGGACTGAAACAGCAGCCTCCGGGGTGATGAACTGTTCTTGCCGCAGGTAGCAGTGATGCCTGCAGACTCTTGGAAGGTGCTAAAAGCCATTGGTGGTGCACAGTAAGTGGGTGAATGTTATACTATGTGAATTGTATCTCAATAAAGATGTTTCAGAAAGAATCTCATCATGACATTTTATCCATTTTCAGTGGTGCCAGTGTCTGGGGAATGGGAGGGGTGTGGTTTTGAACTTGTCCTCTAAGATTTCAGTAGAACGAACACTGAGTTACCAGCCAGACGGCTTCATCTCAGGTTCGCAGCTGTCACCTCAGGGTCCTCCTGTGTAAGACAGAGAGGGGCCCCTCCCAGGCCCAGAGCTGCCCCAGGGGTCTGCAACCTGGGAGCTCTGAGGGCAACAGTGGGAGCAGCAAGTGAGTCAAAGGCAGGAGAACTCTAGTTGAATATAAAGCGACAGGGGCGTCCCTGAGGCTGGAGACGCCTTCAGGGAGGGAGCCCCCATCCCTGGACATATTTTAGGCAAATGCTTTCCCAAGACGGCATATGGGAGGCACAGGTGACCTTGAAGGTCCTCTGTGAAAGGGTGCCTTCCAGCAAAAGACAGAGTCTTACTAAGTGTTGAGCACATGCTCATTTGTGACTTCTGTCCTCCTATCAGCCAGTACGGATGAGCTCGGCTGCAGTAACAAAGCTCGCAGGTTCAGACACAAAGCCTTGTTGCTGTCACGTGATATTCTGATCACCTGCATGCTGGCTGGGGGCTCTCTTATGCTGACTTCACCACCACCCATGTGTGACCTTGATAAGGCTCAGGCAAGGGATTCAGGAAACGAGGTATGTCACCTCTGCATGCCTTTAATTGGCCTCACCCCGAGGGCACAGCGAGATGCAGGTCCACACAGGCTGGAAGCTGGGACTCAGCCCCACTGGTCACCCCACAGTTATTCTCATTCTGGGGGCTGTCCACGTGCACAAGGGCAGTGGGTATTCTCCAGGCTGCACTGTTATTATTTTATAATAACGGTCATGATTATGGTAACACATTCAGTCCTTAGGTGCAGAATACTGCTCACACCACATGCTTCCATGAACTCATTCCTTCATTAATGCCAGTTGCAGATGGAGCACCTAATATGTGCTAGGCATTGTGCAAAGCAATCTGAAGTTATTATCTCATTTAATCTTTAGGACAACCTCGTGCAACAGCACGTGAGTCAGGGCATATCGAGCTTACACAGAAAGGGAACGTTTAGGAATTTCTGTGCCAGACTCTCTGGGCCAGAGTAAGGCCAGGAAAGAGGCACTGCAACCAGGAGTGACACTCAGCCCACAGCCAAGGCCCCTGGGAGGGAATGCCACGGCCACCACTGGGCAGGGCCTTCCTACCACCGGCCTTCCTGCAAGGAGGGTGGGAAATGGCCTCAGGAGGCAGGACAAAGGGGAGCCCGGTCTCAGCGTTGCTGAGAAGACTCAACCTGCAAAGGCTCATGACAGGTGGTGCGTCCCGTGGACGACTAAACTGAACCCTGGAAGGTTCAAAATGAGCCCCCACCACCCAAGCCCCAGCTGGACGGCCACACAGCCTGGCCAGGCCTGTCTAGTTACTTCCCCCTGATGAGCTGCAGGGCCCAGGGTCTCATGCGGGAGCACGTTCCAGGGGGACCTTCACAGCCGGGGAAGCTGACGTGTGTCCAGACACACCACTTCCACCCCTGTCACTGGCCATTCCGGGCTCTCACGGCCATGAGGTGGGGAGCAGACAGCCTGTGCCTTCCCACCTTCTTCTTAACCTGCTGGCCCTGGGCACTGGCCACAGGGCAGTGGTGAGGCAAGGAGGAGCGACGGGGAGGGGGAGAGGCAGGACTCGATTGGATTTATGCCATCAGGCCAGCCTCTCTGCTCTGCGAGTGTCTGGCGCAGACCCTTCACCCGCGAGTCTCAACGTCACCCTGAGAATGGGAACAAGGAAACCCGGTCACAGGGCTCTGACTGTTGTGAAGCAGGGATGCTGAGCACGGCAGCTAGTTCCAAGCTGAGAAGGCTTTTCTGCCAATCCGCTGGTTTTGGTCCCTGCTCCCCCTCCACCAGCTGAATGAATGTGTTTTCGTTTTGCCGTAGACGTTCATGGATCATCTCCTGGCCGGACAGTTACATCTTCATTAGTGATGCCATGGCCTGAAGACTCTAAGCTAGCTTTTTCCCGACAAAGCCGCATGCAGGAGCCGAGACCTGCTCACCCCAAGCGCCCCGCCTGGTTCCCGGGCCCCCGGCTCTGGGCAGTGGGTGTGGGAACGCGGCGGCGGTGGGGTTCACACAGCAAGGCGGTCTGGTGGCTGGTTTGGTCCTTTCCTGTGTCTTCCATGGAAGAAGAAGGGAAAAAAAAATCCTCCTTCGAAACAAACCCCGCTACAAATAGCACTCCAGGACGCATTTTTACAGGATCAGAACCAGACGTTCTTTTGGCTGTGAGAGCATTCTCTGCATTGGACACAAGGCTGCTGACAAAACAGGGCAGGGTGGCGTCTGCCCCGTGCCCCTTCCCCGGTCTCCTCCTCCACCACCGCGGGGGACGTGGCCCACCCAGAAGAAGGTCCACCTGAGAGGACTCCAGGGCCACTGGAAAGCCCCTGGCGATGCTCCTCTACCCTGACGGCGTGGGGAGGAAGACCCCGGCCGTGGAGCCGTCTCCCTGCCTCTCACGCCCAGCAGATCCCCCCAACTCCCCACCGCCTTCAACAGCCTGCGACGGGCTGTAGCTTGAAGCCTTTGGCACACCTCGGCATCCAGCTAGATGGCTGGTGGCCCTTTCCACCAATGGCCACAGTGCAAACTTCTTGCAAAACAGAATCAAGTGAAAACAAAACGAGACCTGATTTAAAGAAGAACTGTGGGGTGTATGATAACGGTACAAGTGGAAGAGAACTCGGTCGAAGTTTCACAGACGCGGTTTTCATTCAACCAGGCTGGACGAAGGGGGATAAGATGGTGTGCACAGGGTGAGGTCCGATGTTTTCACCAAATAGCAAGACTTTAATTTCCGTTTTCAGTACTCTCCTACTGCGTGAGTTTCAAACCATCACAGTGGCCGTACTGGGGACGAGAGCAGGATCTTGTGGTCCAAGCAAACTGTTACCCTTCAATAGCAAAGTAGAGCCGGGGCGGCGTTTGGAAAGCGCACATTCTTACCCGGTGATGCCGGGGTCACCGTGCCCTGGGGGTGCCGTCCTCTACCGGAAGCAGCTCAGAACTACAGCCACCCCCGCCCCCAGTCTCTCCTCTGCTGGCTGCTTTGGCACTTCATCTTGGCCTGGGTTGTTTAAAAGAACTAACACGAAAACAAGCCTCTTTTTCTTTTTTTAAGGAAACGTTAGAAACCATAGTCACAGCTACCGAGCACGGCACGTTCTCGTAAATGTTCTCCCAGCGCTGCTACCTCCTCATCACACGCTCTGACAGGACGGCTCGACTCGCCTTTCCCGGACGTGCAGGGGCGCCCCTGACATTGCAGAGCAGATGGCAGAGCCTGGGTTTAGACCAGGTCTGCCCAGCCTCCCCCGTGTGGCTCAGCTGGTAAAGGATCCGCCTGCAATGAGGGAGACCTGGGTTCAATCCCTGGGTTGGGAAGACCCCTGGAGAAGGGAATGACTACCCACTCCAGTAATCTATTATTCTGGCCTGGAGAATTCCATGGACTGTATAGCCCATGGGGTCACAAAGAGTCGGACACGACTGAGCAACTTTCACTCACTGCCCAGTCTCAGGGAGCCTGAGTCATTAACCTTTCAGAGAAAAATAAAAAAATTTAAAACAGAAAACAACGGATGCAAAGAATATCCAAAAAGCCAGAGAGAACAAGGAGAAAGTATAGAACAGCAAGAGAAGGATGGAAATTAGGAGAAACAAAGGGTGGGGGAAAAGATGAAACCATAAAAACTGATGAAATGTGTGGGAGGAGCCATTCTGTTGAACTTGGGCTTTTGCAGTCTCGGGGGGGGCGGGCTCAGGTCCCCTTTCTTTTTGCTAATGAGATTCCTCTATGCTCAGCGTGTGACAAATCGGTTTGGAATTACAATATTTTGACAGCCTACTAATTGGCCCTCCAGCCTCCACTTCCACCCGCTCCGGACCACGTTCCACTGCCAGGGACATCTTTCCAACATGCACATATGACCTGCCACCTCCCCACTTGGCTGTGCATTTTTCAGGGGCACCCTTTGGGCTGGGTCTTGTCCAGCTGACCCAGGTGACCTTTGCAGCCTCCCGCCTCCCTGCCTCCCTACCGGGAGCCCCTACCACCTCTGCTGGCGTGGGATCTATTCCCCCACGCCCCACTGCAGATCCGCCTGCCCTGGCTCCTCTCTCCACCCAGCATGCTCTGGGGCTCCTTGGAGGGGTCCCTGCAATGTGGACACTGTGCCTACAGCTGTGTCCCCCTCGTGGCTGGTTGTGTATAAATCTGACTTCTCATTACCTCCAGAGCCCCATGAGGGCAGGGCCCATGTTCTGTTCACCTGTTTCCAGAGCCTCGCTAGGAAGGGAATGGCTGAGGCCAAAAGAGATGAAATGACAGGTCAGTTTGGCCAGCTGTCTCTCAGAGCAGTCCAGATGCAGAGGAAGCAAACAAAAGGGGTTGTCAACCAAGTGTGGGGGATGGGCGAGTTGGGCAAGGTCTCCCGGAGGAGGTGACGGGCTGCAGGATGAGCTGGAATCTGTCAGAACAGGCAGGGGGTGAGGGTCTGCAGGGGCCTCTTTGAGTAGCGTTGGGAGGATGGTGAGAGATGAGACTTGTTAGCAGGTCAGGGCCTGGATTTCTCCGAACGAAGTTTAGGCTTCAGGGTAAGAGCAGTGTGGATGTCTACTGGCCTTTTGTAAGCAGGAAGTAGTGTGACTGGTTTCTATCTCCGAAAGGTCACTCCAACCACAAAAGGGAGGACAGGTTGGGAAGACAGCGGCAAGAGTGCCGTGTCTGGTTGTACAGGTCGGGCACTGCACAACTCCAGGACTGCTACTGTTCCCTCTATGGTGGCTGTGGCACTTGAAAAAGGCTGACCTCATCTGACGACAGGGAACAGGGGTTCCTGTTAGACAGTGGTCAGGGCAAGTTAGTAACAGGAGTTGAGATGTGAACCGGTGATCTGGCTGTGACTGCAAAAGGCAGGGATGAAGCGGGTCCAAGAGACTCAGATGTGGATCAAGCAGGGCTTTGACCCCGTGACTTGGAATCGGGCCCGGGGCACAACCCATTTGCCAGTTGGGTCCCTGAATGTGCACCTCATGGGATCCAGGGCCACACAGAAGTAGATTCATCATGACATTGCTGCAGTTGAAGCTTCGGGGCCTGAACGTGCATTGGTCTCTGCGGATGAATTCCCAAGGCTATGGGTTTGGGGAAAATTTGTAGAAGCAAGATATTCTCATTGCAATTGGCGAGGACTTCTGTCTCCCTCCCTCTGGCTTGCCCTCTCGCTCTCGCCGCTGCTGGGTGGCGTCCTCAGTCTCGGAGTGGCTGAGGGCAGCTGGCTCATGGAGGATGGACAGCTGTGGAGCAGTTGCTCTGGCACAGCCAGGACGCTCAGCTGTCCTGGCGGGGGCACTGCTCTGGTGCTGACTGCCCCGTGTCACGATGTGAAGGCACAGAAGGATGAACATGGCCATGAGGCCTGCGGGAGAACCGTGAGGTCGGGAGGCGCAGAGCCAGCTGCTGGTCTGTGGAAATTCCTCCAAACTGCATGCAGCTGTACAAGGCAGATTCGATTCTCTCAATGTCAAAATGGAAATCCACTTCTGTGGGGAGCAGTGCGTGCAGTGACATACACGCTGTCACCTTTTAAACCATTTTAAAACCATTTTTGGTGGCAATGGTATATTTTATAGAGTTTGACTATGCCATCATAATTGGAATTTAGAAAGGCGCTTTGGAATACTCCAAGGAAACAAGTGAGAAATTATGGATGTATCTGAAAGGTATCTTCTTTGGTCAGCTTTAAATTTCATTATTAAAGAATTAAGAGACAAATTGTGAGAAGATACTAACAGAATGTGCAACAAAAGAGATAAGCATTCTGACTTGGGAAGTGAATTGTAACTGGAAATGTCCAGATCATAATAAAATACTAATTAATTAAGAAGGGGTCAATTTCAGATACAAGCAATGAAGAAGCACTTGGATGGTTCGAAAGTCTAACAAACGTGGAGAAGTGAATCATGTAAACACATTGGAAAAAGATTTAAATTTCTGGCTAGTTTGACACAAAACAATTGACATTGAGGAAGACAGCATGAAATTCACAAATAAAAGCATTGCTAATTTTCCAAGAAAACTTGAAATGGTGAAAATGTACAGGTCCTATCTGAAAGAAATGAAATAGAATTTTCCCCCAAATTTGACCACAGGCTGAAAAATTTTCCACACACAACTGTTGCAATTGGTATCTGTGGGCCAGGTAGAAGCATAATTATGTATTGTGAAACTGAAAGACTTTTTTTTCCTGAGCTACCAACAAGCACACGCACACAAAAGCAAATTACAATCAAAGAAGTCAAAGGAATACTAAGCTATCTTTCTGTTCTCTATAGAAATTGAGGCAGCCAAATTCATATCATTCGAAAAGGAGATCAAAGTATATGCAGCCCCCTCGCCCCCACAAAAAAAGGAAGGGAAAGAAAGTGTTATAGATGTGGTTCAGGCAGCTAATTAGTAAAAGTATTATGTTAATTTGTATATTTAGTGGTGTCTGTCTATTTTCCAGGTTTTTTAAATCTGCCGTTTCTTTTCTGAATACTATTGTAACTGTCTTTGTGTTCAGATTTTGAAGTAATTTTCTTAGAGAAGGACCCCTAAACCGTATACTGTTGGAGCCCAGAAAACCTGTAACTTCAGACCAACCAGAGGTCACCGGGGGTCAGACTGAGATGTGATGCTCCAGCCGCCAAGCTCAGGCTCAGAGCCTGTCAGGGACTCCAGCTGAACTAACAAGGCTCTGACGGTGGGATGGCAGTTCTGGGGGCCTCTGCAGCCCGTTCGCTCATTAATATTCCCCGGCTCAAATCTATGAAGTCGACGCCTCCCACCCGGAGCTCTGTCCTGGAGCCAAAATAACATGCTCTAAGCTCGGATACAGTTGAAAGTGAAACCGCATGTTTTCTAAAGGTTTAAAGGCTCTTTTGAAGAAGGGCATAGGGTCAGGAAAGAAGGAGCTGCATTTACAGAGACTTGGCAACCCTTTCGCGAGGAAGGGCTTTTGCCCTTTGCGCTGCACTGGGCAGGATGGACAGGCCGGCTCGCCTTGGTGACCACGGTGGTGACAAGTGCTCGGCCTCGCAGGTCAGTTCCTGGGAGCGAGGCATTCCCAGGTGCTTCAGGGATGGGGTGAGGGCTCAGCAAGGGGGCAGGGGTACAGTGGGGGAGAGCTCGGGGCTGCAGGCCCAGCTATCACAGATACCACAGCTGGCATGACGCTCAAGAATGATCTACTCCAAATACTTCTCAAATGCCCAGGGGGAAGCACCAAAGCCCAGGAGCTTAAGCATCTTGCCCGATATCACTATGGAATCTGGGGGCAACAAGCTGATTAGAAACCTGCTTTTCCACAGGAGCCTTGAGAATCTGATTCATCAGATGGACACATAGCTGGCATTCAGATTTTCCCATCTGAACTCATAGCCGGGGTACCTGAAGGCTGTCTGGAGATGTCCCCAGTCACCATTACATTCATGTTTTAAGGAGCCACTTTGGGGGCACTTTTACCATCATTAACGATGGCAACGACATTAGTAATACCAATGGGTCCTTCCATCCATGCCTTGCAGCTTGGGAATGCCTTTCCTGGGCATCCTTTCACACAGTTCTCACAAGAACACCCTCAGGTAGGCGAGGACAGGGCTACCACCCAGCGGTCTTACCTGGGGACATCGAGCCACACTGATGTCACCTCCTTGAGCATTACTGTTCTGCTTCACACTGGGCAAGGGCAGTCACAGGTGGTGGTTTGGAGTCTACTTTCTGTCTTTTCTGGCTGCAGAAGCTGGGACAAGAGATGAGACATCACGGAGCCTCAGCTCCCCAGTCTGTAAATCGGGTCCCCTAGCTGTGCCCCACCCCCTGGGTGCTCTGGATACTACATGCGAACCTGAAGATACAACCCAGGGCCGGCCCCAGAGAAAGTGCTCGGGAAATGAAGCTAAGGGACAGATCAGATGCCAAGTGCTACAGAGCCCTTAGATGCCCCGGGGTCCCACCCCCTGGGCTGGCTGCTTCTATGTGGGCTCAGGCGTGCCCAGGGGGCTATAACACATTGTGTCAGGACGTGTCTGGGAGGAGAGTCCAGGTGAGACCAGCACTTGACTCATGGACTGAATGAAGAGGCCAGCTTCGCCAAGGCGGGGGTGCCTTTCACCTGGTGAGGCCGGAGCAGGACACAAACAAGGAGGAGCGCAAATTCCATCTCTCTGTTCAACCTGCGATGTCCACTTCTCCTGCCCTCAGAGGTCTGACACTCCCTGTCCCCGGGCTTTTGGACTCTGGTGGTGTAATACACCATCAGCCTCCACCCTACAAACCCCCAATTCTCAGGCCTTCAGGCTCAGACTGAATCACACCCCTGGATTTCCTGGGTCCCCAGCTGGCAGGCAGCAGTAGACCAGAGGACCTCTCAGCCTCCATAACCAATTCTTAGGATTAACATACATAGGTGTACACATATATATTTTACATAAACTCTCCTACCAGTTCTGTTTCTCTGGAGAATGTACCACTCCACTGCAACTGTTACCTGATCCACGAGGTGAGCAAGCGTGGCCCCACCACTGCCTGTTGAATGAGTGAGTGTGTGGATGGGTGGGTGTGGGGCCGGCAATCCAGGGAGCCTGGCTTGGTTGTTCCTGCTCTTCCTACAAGCACTTTCAAGGGTGGTGATTTGGCAGGTTGTCAGCACGAATGCCTTTGGAATCAGGCAGGGGGCCCAGAGGAAAGAAACAGGAGGGACTCAGATGTCACTTTGTTCCCCACCAAGGACACAGGGAAGACTGGATGTTTGAAGTCACTGAGTAAAATACACCAGCAGGTCTTCCCAGAGGCCACCGGCCTGTGGCCTCCTGGGGACACCAGCCTGTTGGTGACAATTCTAAATGAGATCACTTCAGGTCCCCAGCCCCTGATTTGGAACCCTGGGGAAGATGCATGTAGAACTCAGCACCCTTATGGGTCTTAGGAAGGTTAATAGGGTGACTGTGCTCTACACCCTGTTATCTTCCCACAGGTTTGGGGCTGCCCTGTATCTTCAAACGGTTCTGCAGTGACTGACTAAGCTTTCACTTAAGGGCAGATTTTGTTGCCAGTGGAGGTTTTTCAAATTCAGGCTGTTGGGTTTTGGCATTGAATTGCAGGGGAGGCGTCCACGCAGAGGATCTGTGTGGCAGGGTTTTCAGTTTCTCAGGGGGTCCCAGGAAGCGTGCTACCACAAGTCGGTCTCCCTTGCCCAGCTGTGGCAGAGCCCCCGGCATCTCTCCAGGACCAGGCGCCTCCTCCGGTCTCCTCTCATCTCTGACCTTTCCCTCCAGGCTTCTGAGAGCTGTGGACAGCTTTTCCTGTCTGCATATCTCACAGCATCCAGAGCGCGAAGGCCATGCGGTTTTTGACTCGGAGTACCAGCGTCAGCTGAGCAAACTGGCTGCTGCTGCTGCTGCTGCTAAGTCGCTTCAGTCGTGTCTGACTCTGTGCATCCCCATAGATGGCAGCCCATCAGGCTCCCCCGTCCCTGGGATTCTCTAGGCAAGAACACTGGAGTGGGTTGCCATTTCCTTCTACAATGCATGAAAGTGAAAAGTGAAAGTGAAGTTGCTCAGTCGTGTCCGACTCTTAATGACCTCATGGACTGCAGCCTACCAGGCTCCTCCGTCCATGGGATTTTCCAGGCAAGAGTACTGGAGTGGGTTGCCATTGCCAGGTGGGCAAAGGCGGCCCATGGGCTCACCCAGCCAGCTGGGGAGAGCTGCGGCTAGAATCCCACCCTCCACCTCCTGCCTCTCTGTGCTCCCGTCCAAGGAAGGGAACAGCCCTGGGTGTCAGGCCGATGATAGGACAGGAGGCCGGTGGCCCTGGGCCACATCCATCTAAAAGCCTCTTGCCCTTGGCAATCGTTCCTCCTGAAAGTGAAAATCCCTTTTGTCTGTGGGAAAAAACCTCATAAAAAAAAAAGAAAGAAAGAAAAGCCCAACTGAAAGCACGTTGGTTTCTATTTATAATTGTGGGGAAGGAATTTCACACAGATTCAGCTCATATATGAAAAAAGAACCAATTACTCAGAGGCGGATGTGTTTCCCATTTCCTATGAGTGCTAATTTTTTAGGTCACCGCTCAGCTATTTGGAGATTGCTTCATTGGAAGATGATTTCCTTATCAAGGACGTTGGAAGGAGCTCTGCCTGCTAGACTTGGAGCATGCCTGTTCTCGGGGCCCCCTCTGCTCACATGTACAAGAACAGGCGCACACTCACCACCCACAGCCAAACAGCCACCTGCCAAGTCCACTCCCAGGAAACCTGTGTCCCCTCACAGGCAGCGCCCAACCTCAGAGTGGAGGGGACGGCTGGAAGCAGTGACTGTTTTCATCTCTTGCTCACAGATAGGAGGAGAGGAGAGAAAGAAGACGAGGGACCCATTTCCAGAGAGGCAGGAGTGGGAGGGCGGAGCTGGAATTTCCAGCCACTCTTTCTGCCTTGCCTCTCTGCAGCTGGCAAGTTATATGGAAAATGAAGATGCCTTTGAATGGATTTCACTCTGTGGTAAAATCCAATCTCAAGGCTGGAGGAATTCAGAGAGATTTGAAACTTTTGGCCCCTTGGCTAGGTCTCCTATCTGTCCAGCTATGTCTCCTATCTGTCCATGAGGAGGTCAGCCCAGGCTCCCAGTCTGCCAGTTGAAATCCAAGGATGGCCTGAGCACATCAATGGGGCTTGCATCCATCATCCATTGAGACCCCCAGAGCCGAATTAGCAGGATGGGTCAGCCTTTCTGCTCTAGTCTCTGTAGACCAGGGGGACCTGGTCTGTGCTTCATGAAACAGAAAGACAGTTTCTTTCTACAAAACCCAACCCAGCAACAGTGAGCATGCAAATGGTGAGCCTTTGCAGAGGCTGCAGGAAAGGACTTTTCTTTACATGAATTTTCTCAGTCAACTCATGGTTGAACTGAGTCTGTAAATATGTTGGGAGTCTTTGCCCTTTGCACCGATGACTGTGACCTTATTTGGAAAGGCATTTTTGCATATGATCAAGTTCAGATGGGGTTGCTAGGTGGGCCCCAGTTCAACCTGGCAGGGGTCCTTGTAAAAAGGAGAAATTTGGACTCATAGACAGGCATGGAGGAGATGCTGTATAGACAGGTTGAATACCACCACAAGACAGGACAGAGGCCTGGAACACACTCTCCCTCTCGAACCCAAAAGGACCTGCCCTGCTGACACCTGGGTCTCAGACTGTGGTCTCCAGAGCTGGGTGGGTGCCAGGGCTGGGCACCTCCACTATTTCTGTTTTACAAATGCTGGGCTGGAGAGAAGCTTTGGCGGTTGCAGAAACTAAAGAAGTTAAGTGGCTTCCCCATGTTCAAATAACAAGTGAATGACACAGTCACGATGTGACCTCAACTTTCTCTGACTGTGAAGCCTCAAGGGTGACAAGGAGGCCCAAAGAGGTCCCAAAACAGGTGCAAGGTCACTTGGTCCAATAGCAGCCAAGGGCATGTGAGGACCAGGTCGCTGCCAGGGCTTAGTCTCCAAGCCAGGCTGAATGCCACTCTGAACAAGGTGACAGGCACATTGGGGTCTGGAGTTGGAGTCATGCCAACAGAAGGTAGAGCGGGGTGTGGGGGCTTCACAGAGGACGTGTGTGCCCATGTGCCTGCCACACCCACCACTCTCACTTTGGCCCACATGGACAGATGGGGGGCAGGAGCTGTTGCAGATATTATTTTTATACTAAGGTAATAGTCATAAATGATCTTCTCAGTTAGAATTGTGTGCAGCTGCTGGTAATAAAGCCCTGAAATGAAAGTGACTTAAGTAGACAGAGGTTCTTCTTTCTTCACAAGAAGGAAGCCCAGGAGGTGTCCGGTGGCTCTGTGATACCGACATCCAGGCTTCTGAGCAGAAAGGAAAAGCTGGAAAGTGTGCACGCTTGTGCTGGTGGAGGAGGGTGGGGATGGAAGGAGGGCACTGGGGTGTGGGAACCTGTGGGCAAGTGTGGGGACTTGGGAGTGTCCTGCTGGGCTGGAGACAAGAGACCAAGGGGGTCACACAGGATGTTAGACTGAAGGGCGGGTTGAGGGTCCACCCTGGATGATGGCTGCCTAGAGGGGTGTCCCTGGGGAATGGAGCACAGGCAGGTGCTCTGCATACCCACACCCTCTTTTACAACTGGTGACAGAGAATCCAGGGTGGTCATTGCCCTCACCTGAGAGCTGCCCCCCAACACCCATCCCAAGAAGAGGGCTTCTGCACTCAGCTGGCCTCACCCCCAAAGAGGACCCTGACTTCCCAGACTGCCTCTTCAGTAATAAGAGCAAAGAGTGGCTGGCGGTTCTTGTCTCTGTTTTAGGAGAGAATCAGGGAGCGGTAGTGACATAGAGGGGACAGGAGGGAACAGCAAAAGGAGGTATAGGAATTGATTGAATAGGTCCAGGGATGCCCTTCTTGTGGTTGATAAGTGAGAGTTAGAACTTTGGGTTACTTGTGAATTTGTTCTAGTTGCTGGACTCAGCTTCTCTGATGACCGCCTGGCCTGAGACTGGACCATGTAGGTGACGGCTTTGTAGACAGCGTGCCCATGGGTCAACACGTAGCACGGGCTCACGTCTAAATCCAGTGATTTAGGTGAAACCGCAGTGGTCAGCAGGGCCCTCCAGGGTCATTTACCTCCCACTGGAATGGCAGGACCCAAGCCTTTGGGAGCTCAAAAATCTCAGCAGTAACTTCGTTGGTTTGTCTGGGTTTTGGCCACTGACTCCCTCTCCCTGGGGCTCATCTAGTTAAAACAGGAGGGAAGGAATTTAAAACAGGATTTCTTTTCAAGCACATCTAATCAAATTCTGGTCCGAAACCTGTCTGCCCGTGTGTGCACATGTGACTTCCCTGGACGTCCTTCATGGAGGAGGGTCACTCCTCCCTGCAGGGGGCGGCCCCCTCCCTATTCCAGACCCTCCGTCCAGGAGCCAAGGGCGACTTTTTCTTGTCTGCTCCATCAGACAGATGCACTGTTAAGAAGCCAGACCCTCTAAGCATTCCAGCCTTGGGGCCTGGCGACTACTCCACGCCATTCGTCTTTCTAAAGCGGGAACATCAAGGAGGCAAGAAAAGGAAAAGCCAGCGAGCAGCCAGCCAGGAGCGGGCTGCCAGAGGAGGCTGGGCCCCGATGGCAGGACTGCTGCTTGGAGGCTGGGCGGGGACCAGGCGGCAGGCACCCTCCGAGGGGTGGACGCGAACCTCACAAACGGCCCTTTGTCGCCCCGCCGGGATATGGGGCGTCCCGTGAGCTGCAGTGCACACACGCCCACTGGATTAAGAGCCGTCAGACTGGTTCCCAAAGCAAACACTGAGTTAATTTTTCCAGCATATTCCTTTCATGTCTGGGCTGCTTCAGGCTTCGCTGGGTCACTGGGCTCTTTGTTGCTGGCTTTGCTGAAGCCCCCCGGCCCCTCCGCCTCGCTGGCTCCTGGAGTCCTTGCCCCTCTACGCCCAAGCCCTCATACAGTATTCCATTTCACTTGGGCAAGAGGAGCCCCCGAAGAGATCAGCCTTTGAAATGTGCGGGCAGGGAGCAGCAGCTCCTGGAAGTCCCAGATCGCATTTCTCTGGGCCCCTGGCACGTGCTGGCCTGCAGAAGCCATGTCCTCATTTCAGGATGTGGCCTAGAGTCCACAGGGGCGTGCGAGTCCCATGCCTCCCCTCCTGGAGATGGTCTCCGCACACCACACCACCCTAATCCTTCCTATAGAGCACCAGAGGCCCCTGCTGCCCCGGTCACAGCCACGCCCCTCCATGTGGTTCTTGGGGCCCTGTGGATCCAGCCCAGCCTCACCCCTCACCCCCGGTAGCTCTGAACTTATTCCAGTTCCTTGGGTGTCCCCATCCTCTCTACTGCCAGGACACAAGAGGAAATAGATCTGCCATCAGCGTCACTTAGGGTCCAAGCAGGAGAGAAGCAGCAGCTCTGAATACCAAAGACAGAGAGAATTTAATACAGGGGATTGTCTGCACAAGTGAAGGGACTGGTACGAAGTCAACCAGGGAACGCTGAGGCCACCACAGATGAACAAGAGCAGGAGCCTCCAGTGTCACAAGGCTAGGGACGGAGGGATGGGGTGCCCAGCAGAAGCGGGGACAGTGAAGGAGGGACAGGAGCTGCTACCAGAGGCAGGGAGGGAGGAGGCAACACCCCCTGGCTTCCGCCTCCCTGTCTCTGATTGTCCCCCAGGGCCGTTGTTGGCTGAGCCAGCTGGGAGTCAGCCGGCAGATGCCGGCCAGCCCATAAGACAAGGCAGCAGAGACAGAGGTGGGCAGGGCATGAGCCCAAGGGCCACCAGACGGAAGATGGATGACGCATTCTACTCAGGAACCCTTCCCTCTGTTTCTGTACGTCTCTGCTTCTCATCAGCTGCATCTAGTTTTCAAAGTCCTATCGATCGCAAGTGGCAGAAACTTACCTAAAAAGGAAAGGAGCGTCGGTTTGCCTAACGGCAAACTCCAGATCTGAGATTCAGGTAGGGCTGGATCCAGGGACACAAACACAGGAAGTAGGCTCCCACTCAGAGCTTATCAGCTCTCAGCTCTGCTTTCCTCTGCGTGGGTTCCATTTTCAGGGTGAGCTGGGTGGTGGCTGCAGGCCCTAGACCCTTCTCAGACACTGTGGTGGACGAGGGACCTCTGTCAACAGCTCTAACTGCAGCCCTGGAACTGGGTCTCACTGGTCTGCTTGGACCTCTGGCCAGTATTTGCACCAATAACTACACCCCAAGTGGCAGAATGTTTTGATCGACCAGGCCTGGAGCCAGGAGGTGGGGATCAACCCACCCAAAGTCACAGACTGAAAGGGGAAGCAGAGTCAACGCCAGGACGGGAGGTAATCATTGCTGGGGGCACAGAGGGTCCTTTGCTTGCTTATGGCATGGCCACCCGACCAAAAGAATGGGGCAACTGGTTGTTTATCTCTCTGGTTACATCATCTGCATCTCCCTTCAGAG
This sequence comes from Bos grunniens, assembly GCF_055505025.1. Classification (NCBI taxonomy): domain Eukaryota; kingdom Metazoa; phylum Chordata; class Mammalia; order Artiodactyla; family Bovidae; genus Bos; species Bos grunniens. The sequence goes on from NC_141182.1 coordinate 12,704,062, forward strand.
GTGAAGTTTATCTTCGAGAGGCCACACGTCCTAGGAGCATTTTATTCTGGTTCCCTTCTCGTGGGTCTGCTCCTCACACAGTTTTCCAAGCCTTCCACATCAGTTATCCCATTTGTTCATCCCAGTTACCCTGAGGACTAACCAGGAGGGAAGTTTACATCACCCCGCAGCAGGGGAGACTGAGGACTAGTGGGGTTGGGAGAGGTGCCCAGGGCCACTGCCTACTGAGCACCAAGCCTACGAGCAGCGCAGAAACACCAGGCTTCTTGCATCCTAACTCCCCTGGCCAGCAGCCCAGAGGGGCAGGCACCATTACCCACTGTCCTAGTGAAGAAATCAAGGCTCAGAGAAGTTATGGCACTTGTCTGAGGTCACATAGGTGGTTAGTGATGGTGCCAGGATTTCATATCAGGAACTCAGGCTCCGTAAAATGCAGGCTTTATGCCTCCCCCAGTTCATCTTTTCTTTGCCTAAGCATCCCCAGTTCCTTCAGCTCCGTCTGGTGGGTCCTGCTCGCCCTGGACAGCTCTGGTTCACACCCACGTCCCAGTGGAGTCATCACAAGCTCCTCTTCAGTCTGGACAATACATCACAGGGTCATTCCAGCCACAGTCAAAACCACAACTCCCTTCATTGTGCCGGTCCCCGCCCACTCCTGTACCTCCGCCCAGAGGATGGGGGCGCTGCCCTGGGCACCACCCAGCACCCCAGCTCCAGGATTCAGGGTCCAGGAGCGGAGGAGACCGGCAAGGCTCGGCTCAGCTGTTCCATCCCCAGCCACTCCTGAGAGCTCCACACCCAAGATGCTCCCGTTCTTTCTTTCATGTCTGACTTTTCCCATTAGACGTGCCAAACACAAGAGTGAGGCCCCAGTTTTAATTTCCGAAACACGGTTGAATAAACCATTTCTCTTCAGGGACTGGTGACCTGGGGTGCTCTCTCTCTTGGCTGGAGGCTGGGGAGGTGACTGATGGAATGCGCCCTGGTGGGCAGGGCCAGCACCTTGCTCTGCAGACATGCGGGGACTGGGCTCGGCGAGAGCGCAATGCAGGCAGGGGGGCCAGGCATCAGAGGGAGCCAAGGGGGTCCGCAGGCGTCCTTCCTGTCCTTCTCCGCGGGCTCACTGGCTCAGCAGGAGACAACTTTCTAAAGTCAGGGCGAGACTGGTCTTCGGATTTTCTGCCCAACTTCACTTTGTAGGCGCAGCAGGGCTGACCAGCAGAGGCTGGTCCAGGGGCCCCTCTCCCAGCAAGCAGCCCATCTCCCACCCTGCCTTCCTGCTCCTGGAAGAAGATGGATGCTGGGGCTCTGGCAGGAATCCTGGCACCAACAGCACATGGGAAGCAGTGAGAATCCATGCTTTTTTAAAGGAGCGTAGACTCAGAGGGCTGTGCTTCCCACTGGGATGCGAGAGAACACCTCCCACCGCGTGGCAGCACGGGGCTGATGGCCAACCTCCTTCTCTCACTGGGGGACAAAGAATTACAGCCCGATGCTCCAAAGGCAGCTCACTTCTAATTTCCGCGCTCCTCAGCTGACCTCGTTTCTTGTTCTCTGTCCTCCCTCCACTCGGCTCTGCTCAGGCTTCCCTGACGGCTCCGTGCGGCCTCAGGAGCTGACATTGAAGCCTGTTCCGTCCGCCAGAGCGAGCATGCTGGCCTTCTCCCTCACCATGTATCAGGACCCAGCTTAGAGTCTACCCTCTTTGGAAGTTTCCATGCCTGGCTCCAACTCCAGCGAGAAGGATCCTCTGCCTTCTGGTCTGTAGTGCCTGCATGTCCTCCGTTGTAGTCCCTGCCTGTGACCCACGCCTGTGACGCACGTCTGTCCACTCCAGTGGACTGCAAGTTGCTTGAGACCAGACAGATACACCTTTTTCTTTCGTTCCCACTGCCTCTGACACAGCATTTGGAAGAGAACAGGCACTTGGTAATTGTTGACTTAAAGCACGCTATGGACGCTCAGCAGACACTAATGTGGAGATGGAAACTGGTTGCCTGCTCTGTGCTAAGGAGCAGGGGCGAGGGTCCTAAGCCCTGGCTGCACCCGGAGGAGGGCAGCTTGCCAGGACCCCACCCAAGATTGCAGTATGGTCAGGGTTCCTCCAAAAACTAAAAATAGAACTACCACGTGACCCAGCAATTCCACTCCTAGGTAATTTATCTGAAGAAAAAAAAAACTAACTCAAAAAGATATGTGCACCCCAATGCATGTATTCACAGCATTGCTGTTTACAATAAAAATAAAAGGAAACTTCAGTGTGGCCCTATGGACAGATGAATGGATAAATAAGATGTGCTACATACACACAACCAAGTAGCACTCAGCCACAAAACAGAAGGAAAAGATGCCATTTGCAGCAACATGGATGCAACTAGCGATGATCACAGCAAGTCAGAAAGAGAACAACACATACCATTTGCTACCACTTGTATGTGAAATCTCAAAAAATAAAACAAACTAGTGAATATAACAAAAAAGAAACAAACTTGCATGTGGAGTCCGGCCCCAAGCCACAGTCGCGGAGCCCAGAACCAAGGTCACCAAAGCTGACTGAGCCCCTTCGTAACCATTGCCAACGCCCCCTTGATCATCACCAGCAGATTTCTTGAACCTAAATTAGGCAAAAAAAGCTCATTCCAGTAATCACCCTATAGTGCCCGAACCAATCACCTAATGCCAGCCTTGCAGCAGGACTTTTCTTTGTCTTGAGGCTATGAAAACTGGCTGCTAACCCACAAAAAGCACTGACTCTCCCTGGTCTGTCAGGAGGTCGGCCCACTGCTCTTAATAAACTCACTCCTCTCTGAAACGCACTGTGTCTGGAAATTCTTTCCCATCTCAGACTTGGATGGCCACGACATCGTGGATATAGAGAACAAACAAGGGATCACAAGCGGGGAGAGGTAAAGCAGAGGGGCAAGCTAGGGGGTGTGGACCAAGAGATAGACATGCCTACGTACAAAATAAATAAGCTAGAAGGACATGTTGTACAGGGAATACCATCAAGTTTTATAACTGTAAGTGGAGTATATTCGTAAGTATGGTGAATCACTATGTTGTACAATCTGAAACTCTAATATGGTATATCAAACGCATCTCAGTAAAGAGAAAAAGAACATCACTGGAATTTTCTAAAAGATCTCCAGGTGCATTTAATTAGCCAAGCGCGAGCCTGCTGTGCTGGGGAATAAAAGATGAGCAAGGCTTGGTTTCCTCTCCTTGGACCACTGACGTGACCAAGCTGAGTTTTTTTTCCCCCAAGACAGGAAAAGACTAGTTTTCAAAGTGGAGTCCCAGGAGCAGCAGCAGGGCCTCGCCAGGGAACTTGTTAGAGGAGGGGATTCTGGCGCTCCAGCCATGAACCGCACATCAGAAGCTGCAGGGAGGGTCTGGCAGCCTGGGCTCTAACACGACCTCCCTCAGGGATCCTGAGGGACGGGGGTCTGAGAACTACTGCTCTGGAACTTGTCTCCCACACGGTGACTCACTCACGGTCACATCAGAAAGGCCAGGTGTTGTGAATGGACTCCCGATCCCTTTCAGCGCAAATGACTCAGAGTCTTGGTGGGAGGTGCTCGTCTGTATAGAGAGCTGGGAGATGGGCACGCGCTCTATAAACTGTTTCCCAGGCGCTTCTCAAGCTCATGGAGGTGTGGTCACTGGTGCCTTGATACGACGGCAATTCAGATAAATGCCATCTGTCCCACCACACTGCCCTCTCAAAGCACGGGCTTGAGGAGTCAGGGGACATCAGTTCAGATAAATGCCATCTGTCCTACCTCCCTCCCCTCTCAAAGCTTGGGCTTGGAGAGTCAGGAAGTTGGGTCTGGCTGCTTTCTGTGTGTGCATCTTCCCATCTTCTCCTGGAACTCCAGGACTTAGGGCGACCCGGACCTAAGGGCGACCTTAGGACCTACACTTGGGTGTAGGGGGAGCTCAAGTGCCATCCCCACTGGCTCCTGGCCAATGTCTCCTCTGCACCCTCCTGCCTTGGGAGGGGCCTCTTCCTCCAGGCAGACGGGCAACACCACTGACAGACGAGGACAAGCGTGGAGCCACCACTTGGGACTCTGAGTCAACTTCTAGCTCCACGCCTGAGACCAAAGAGCTGCCAAACCTTCCGCCAACGCACATTTAATAATCATAAAACCCCTGCTCGTGAGCCGAGATTTCATTTTGTGCACATGTAAGCAAACCCATGAGCTTCTCAGCTGCTAGCGTGGCCAGTGTAATTATATCCCGCGTTCCATTTTGATTCCACTGGTGAAGCCCAGCCAGACCTGGAGGGAAGCGGGGACCTGTCCCACCCAGGACAGCAGGGGCTCCGGCTCCGTTTCCTGTTGATGCTCTCACGGTGAACACCGAGCCAAGCTGCCCTTCTGGACGCACCAGCAGAAAGCGCTCATCAGGCTCCGAGCAGCTGCCCACTCCGCTGTGCACAGCGCCTGCAGGGGCTTGTTAATAGGGAGAATTTTAGGCCTCAGCCTTCGTGGGTGGGCAAGAATGTGCCTGTTGGGGAGACCAGCCATTTCCAGATTTAAGAAAGAAAACATCTTGCTGTCAAAGCACCTGGTGAGCCCCACTGGGTACAGCGCATGCTGAATTCCATCCACTTCTCACCACCTCAGGACCACAAAGGATGACCAAAGTTGTATAAATAACCACACGGCTCACTGGAAGGACCCACAAGAGAGTGGCCAGGAAAACGGTTTTCAAACTGGGATCCAGGGAACCCTGAGGTGTCTCCAGGAGCCCATGAGAAGAAGCTGCAGTGTCTACCAATGGTTGGTTGGACACTCTTGAGCAAAGAATCCCCTTCTCTGACCTTTATTTTCCTCATCTATAAAACGGAGGTAACAGTGCCCACTTTGCTGCTTTGTAGAGTTATTTTGAGGATTGAATAAAGCACTGTCTAGGCATGATGACAGCTAGATGCCCTTGTTCTTCCTTTAACCCTGGAGTGTGATTCAGCAGAGAGGGTAAAGGACATTTCAGGAGAAAGGACGGCCAGGTGGCAGGTGTGTGCACGTTATGTGCTGGGAAAGATGCATCAACCTGATTGGATGGGGGGGCCCCACAGCTTCCAAGCCCTGGCATCTCCCATAGTTCCTGGGGCCCCAACTCCTTTCTGAAACAACCAGACTACTCTTTTCATTTGCTTCCTGGACTGCACTGATCGGGGTCAGGCAATAGGTTTCTCTTTAGCATCTTCCTCGATTTAAGGTGAGGACATACTCTTATCTGACTTGTAGAAACATTCAGACAGCAGATGAAGTTGCTTTGTTATCCATAATAGTGATAATAAGTCATGGTGATAAAAAGATATCATCACCACCGTCACCATCCGATCGTTGGATCTGCCCAGCACACCTGTGCTAGGAACTTCTACTCGGCAGACAGGAATCTCTGAAGCCCTGAGAGTAACCTGTCCTGAGTTCTGCCTCCTGGCTGCACTGAGATTGGAAGCAGACTTCACAGCCGACACCCTCAGCTGTGGGTGTGTCTACACTGGTTTCAGAGCCACATTAGCACCACCCACACTCCAGCCCTGAAGACTCAATGTTAGTGGAGGGGGTGGTGAAGGGAAGCTGGTCTTTTAGCTGGGCATCTTAAGTCCTCTTAAGAAGAAAGCAGGGAGGTAGTTGGGAGTTAGAACTCCTTGGATATTCAGAACATGACTTTGGTTTGCACTATCGTCATTATGACCCTACCTTCCCCACGGAAGGCCTTCATGAGCTGGGACACAGCCCCACAGTCCCTCTGGGGACCATGATATTAAAGCATGTATCTGGAGGGAAGCACAGGCATAAGGGAAGAGAGGTTGGGCCTTTTATGAAGGCAAGAAAAATCTCAGTCTTGTAATTCATTCCAAAACTGTGGCCTGAGTTCTTTTTCATGATTCACGTGATGCCTCCTGAAGCTCAGGTAGGGCTAGGGGTGTGGGAAAGACAGTTTCCATTCATTAGAACTCCTGGGGGGACCCATTCTCTCTCTAAACTCCCCCAGTGACATGGGTCCTCTAAGATATTTCCTCCAAGGAAATTCTCCAGCATGTCCTTGCCGAGGGAATACAGTCCACGTCACTTGAAAGATTTAACGAGCCAAGTTCAGTTTTGGAACCCACCAGACACACCAAGGAGACTGTTCTCAGGCCCCCTGGAGAGTCTTTCCGAGTAGATTGTAGAGCAGGGCCAGTGTGGTTCATCAGCTGGAGATGTGGCTGCAGCCAACTGTGTTCTTCCCTCCGCGCATCCCAGACCCCAAGTTCCTGTCATGTCACCTCCAGGACACACAGCACTCCATGCCTACCTTTCCAGGTTGCCATGGAGTCGGGTCCAGAGACTGCGCCAAAGGTGGAGCCCGAAAAGACAGGAGTTCCAGCCTAGTCATCGCTGAGCCCGGCAGGGAGGAAAATGCCACGAGAGCAACTCAGACCCCAGGCACATGTTCATCACCCCCTTCCCGCCCCTGGTCTCCTCAACATGGATGCAGACTGCAAACGCGACAGGAAAGGCTTCCCATGGTCCCTCGGAGCCCTGGTGTCCGTGGCTGTGCCTCCATTAGCAGGCAGCTCATCAGAAGGGGCTCCCACGGTCACAAGAGTGAATGCGAGAAAAACCACTCATCTCTTCCTAGAAATACAGGCTGGCTTCTCCACCTGGCTGTTCTCTCCACATGCAGGCCGGGGGAAGCTGCAGGTGGACCATTCCCTGAGGGAATACCACCCTTTGGCTGAGGTCATTCATCCACTGATTCTATAAATATACTGAGCATCTTCTACATACCACGCACTATCCAGGCAAGGCAGTGTGGCAGGGAACCAGGCAGACTAAGGCCCTGCCCTCACGAAGCTCACATCCAACAGCAAAGTGGAGTGTCGCCCATGACAAGGAGGGGCAGTGCTCTGGGGAGGGCATTCCCTCAGCTAGGCGCTGTGAGCAGGGCACACATAGGGACTTCAAGGCCTGTCCGTGCATACAACGTCACCGTCTTTACCACCAGAGAGAAGTGAGTCTGTTGTATGATTCCAAACAGTAGTTCTCCTAGACAGATTTAATGAGCAGGGTTCAGAGTGCTGACCACCAAAACGGTTAAATCCTCCTATGTTCATGATGCAGAAATGTGGTGCGTTCTAATCAGCCCCTGACTTTCACTACGGGGCCAGTGGGAGCCAAGGGATTAAGTATGAAATGAAAAGACCTGGTGTTATTTTTATTACAACATCTCTAGGGATGACAGATCAATTTCATCTCACCAGCTTCCAGCAATTGGTACTGAATCCCAGACATCCTGTGTCAAGAAGAAATGAGCTGCAGATTTTTTGTGAGAGTGTCACTGAGGCCTGCCCTTGGCCCAGGAGGAAGGGTAGCCCTGTGTATGGTGTGTGCCCTGGCCCAGGTCTAGACGGACAGTCCCAACCCTGACGCTGCAGATCTGACCTGCAGATCTCAAAGTATTAGCAGACTTGTCAAAAAAAAGTCTGTCTGTACAATTAACTAAAGTGTGTTGATTAAACAGCACACATCACACAGGCCTGCAGGGAGAGGAAGAGATAGGCTGGTGTCAGGTGCTAAAAATATCCGACAGACCCTCCTAATGCATCACCATTTTCCAAAGGGTGGAGCCCTGAGCTGATTAGCAACAGGAAGCGGAGTTGGGGTCGCACGTGTGCATGCTCCATTTGTAGAATCCAGAAGTCAGTTTCCTTGTTTGGGGGAAAGAGTGTTTAAAATAGATAAATCACAAGGAAAAAAGGAAAGAGTTCGATTAATGCTATCAAGGTTACGAGGCCCATGGAATTAACACTGTAGCGCTTTGATGTGGACACGTTCCACATGCTTTGGGCAGCCTATCTGCTGTTTCTGACTGGTGCCACCATCACCACCACCACCACCATCATCGCCATCATCACCATTAACAGCATCATCCCACCCTAGTCACCACCACCATGGTCATCCACCACCGCCATCATCATTATCATCACCACCATCATGAGCACCATCGTTACCACTATGGTGACCACTGTCAACAAGCAGCCCAGAGTAACTGTGAGACACCAGAGCTGCCTGAGCCAGGTCAGTGGGGTCAGACACGAGCGGGGAGCGGGGAGCCTCCTAAGCGGCGCCATCCTCTCTGGCTCCTCTATACACAGTTACAGGTAACCAGGAGTCCAGCATTTTATGCACCAGCTGTAGCATCACCTCTGTCCCCGAGTTCTACCCAGGGCCTGACCCCAAGAGTCAATTACAGCTGTTTTCATTGTGCTCATCGGCTTCCAGCATCCACCCGGCCCTGCTTTCAACAAAGGGTGGATTCCCATGAACTCGCGTCTTTATTGCCAGCTGGTTCCGATTAGAGATGAACCAGTAAGACGAGGGGTAATACAGTCGCAGCGTGTTCCTAAATGTAGCACTTTTCCATGTGTTTTGATTTACCGGGTGACCAATAAAACCCAGCCCTTCAACAAGGTGGATTCCATACCTCACATGTTTTGCTTATTTTGGTAAATGCAGCTTTTCAGAGATTGAAAAAAGATGGGGGGGTGACTTAGGCTGATAATATCTCTTGGAGTGTGTGTGTATAACAGCTTGGATAAGTGTGGGAGTGTGGGAGTGTGCATGATGGAGTAGTCAGAAGCTGGGTCTGTCTGGCAGGGTATTAGGCGTTGATTTCAGAACATCTAATATTTCTATGCAATATTGTCAGCACCCTTGGTGAAATGGACTACGAATCTAAGAAATCAATAACAGGGATGTTTCCTCCCTCGTTTTGTGAACAGGGCTCTTTCTTCCAAAACGTCTATCTTTTGTCTGCTTGTCGGCCCCCTCTGAAGGCAGTTGTGACTTAGCAATTTTCCTCCCCCTCGTGCTGGATGGAATTGTGGACGGTAGAGGCAGCGTGATTTTATCTGAAGCAGAGAAAGCCCCACCTAGTAGTTTCTGGCCTGGGAGATATTCTGTAGGGCTCCCGTTGAAGTGAAGGACAGTGTCTTAAACACAGAGATGGCCTGGGGAGATGAGTACCAGGATGGTTTGGGTCCCACTCACAAGACAGTCCCTCGGTCTAGAATAGGAGCCGGTGACGGGAGGGCAGTCCTAACCCACACTGCTCCGAGGGGCCCTCCCTCCCTGCACCTGGGCTCTGTCCCACAGGGGCGGCCTGTGTGTCGAGAGGACGCTGTTCACGCAGATCCTGCAGCCCAGCGTGGCACGCAGTGGCACTCCATGTATGTTGAGCATCACATGCAGGATCAGAGAGGGTGAGGGAGAGGTTATCTGAGGGAGGTGGATTTGAGTCTAGTACTATGGATTCTGTTCAGAAGGAGGGAAAAAAGAGGTTTTAAATGAGACACCTTAAATGGGACCTGAATGTTGGGATCACAAAACCAGAAGGGGACTTAGAGACTACCCAGCCTGGTCTCCTGTGATGCATGGAGCACTGTGCCTTTAAGAACGGGAGCATTTTACACTGTAACCTACCATGTCATTTATTCAGAAACAAAACTACAATGACAAATCCCTGCCCTCATGGGGTCTACACTCCAGGTGGGAAAACAGAAAATCAACAGGCAAACAAGCAGGAACAGCAGGTGACAAAACAGAGCGCCACACGGGCGATCAGGGAAGGTGTCTCCAGCAGTTCCTGACGAAGTCAAACCTCAGGGAAGAGACAGCACGAGCGTTCCTGCAACAGCGAGGGGAGTCGTGATGCACATGCACCCAGGCGGGTGCCACTACCCAGGGAATGGGGGGCATTCAGCGTGTCAGCCCCAAGAGTCGGCGTATCTGAGACCTGTACCCCAAAGTGTGCTCAGGCCTCTAGGTGTGAAGACAGTCGTGGCCATGGCAGACGTGGGTCTTTGGTTGGTTTGACCAAAGACCCACCATTATCCATTAAAACTTAATAATACAGTTTTTTTCCCCCTCTATTTCCCTTAAACTTAGCAAGTTTTTCTGGCATTCAAAGAAGGAAAAACAATCCAGGACAGATATTCCTTACTTGTATCTTTGCAAAAGACAATGTGCAGAGGAAATGTCCAGTTGCTTCCTCTTCCGGGGGTCACCGCAGAGGCTGAAGTCCATCTCTCATTTGATCACAGTGTCCCTGGCTTGTGGGGCCGCATCATCACTCTCAGGAGGAGAGTGGAAATAAGGTCAGTCTTCCCATTGGGCCAACCTGTGTGAAGAGGGCACTTTATTGTTTTCAAGTAGTTCAAAGGTGGTGGAAAAAAATCCCTATAAAAACAGGCAGGAGTTTATTAAAACTCTAATGAGCGTAAAGTTGCAGACACAGCGATTCACTAATGGGCATGGGTTCCTGAGTTAATATTTTTCTGTTCCCACATGGAGAGATGTTGCTGGGTGGAAGCACCAAGCTGACGGAGCCAGCCCAAGTTCTCCTGTGCCAGCCCTGCCTTACGCTCCCCACCAAAGGGGACCACACTCTGGAGGAGGTCTCTGTGTTATGTCTACCGTAGGCGTGGTTCAGTTTCCACCATCACTAGTAGGATCAGCTTTACACAAAGAGCTGGGGGTGGGGCTGATCAGCTTCCTGCTTGGTAGCCAATATTTAACACCAGCCTGCTATGGACAGGCTGGAGAAGATTCTGCCTGGAGAGATTCATGCTAGGGGAGCAGGAAACCATATCTGGGGAATGTGGCACCTGAGTTGGTGCCTTGTCACTGGTACTGTTCTACTTTTCATTACAAAAGTTGAGCTATTTCAAATCCTAAAAGATGATGCTGTGAAAGTGCTACACTCAATATATCAGCAAATTTGGAAAACTCAGCAGTGGTCACAGGACTAGAAAAGGTCAGTTTTTATTCCAACCCCAAAGAAAGGCAATACCAAAGAATGCTAAGACTACCCTACAATTGCACTCATCTCACATGTTAGCAAAGTAATGTTCAAGATTCTCCAAGCTAGGCTTCAACAGTATGTGAACTAAGAACTTCCAGATGTTCAAGCTGGATTTAGAAAAGGCAGAGGAACCAGAGACCAAATTGCCAACATCCACTGGATCACAGAAAAAGCAAGAAAATTCCAGAAAAAAAACATTTTCTTCTGCTTCACTGACTACACTAAAGCCTTTGACGGTGTGGATTACAACAAACTGTGGAAAATTCTTAAAGAGATGGGAATACCAGACCACCTTACCTGCCTCCTGAGAAACCTCTATGCAAGTCAAGAAGCAAGTTAGAAACAGACATGGAACAATGGACTGGTTCTAAATTGGGAAAGGAGTATGTCAAGGCTGTATATTTCCACCCTGTTTATTTAACTTATAAGAAAAGTACATCATATGAAATACCAGGCTGGATGAAGCACAAGCTGGAATCAAGATTGCTGGAAGAAAACAAAAGCCCAGGTCCAGACGGCTTCACAGCTGAATTCTACCAAAAATTTAGAGAAGAGCTAACACCTATCCTGCTCAAACTCTTCCAGAAAATTGCAGAGGAAGGTAAACTTCCAAACTCATTCTATGAGGCCACCATCACCCTAATACCAAAACCTGACAAAGACCCCACAAAAAAAGAAAACTACAGGCCAATATCACTGATGAACATAGATGCAAAAATCCTAAACAAAATTCTAGCAATCAGAATCCAACAACACATTAAAAAGATCATACACCATGACCAAGTGGGCTTTATCCCAGGGATGCAAGGATTCTTCAATATCTGCAAATCAATCAATGTAATACACCACATTAACAAATTGAAAAATAAAAACCATATGATTATCTCAATAGATGCAGAGAAAGCCTTTGACAAAATTCAACACCCATTTATGATAAAAACTCTCCAGAAAGCAGGAACAGAAGGAACATACCTCAACATAATAAAAGCTATATATGACAAACCCACAGCAAACATTATCCTCAATGGTGAAAAATTGAAAGCATTTCCTCTAAAGTCAGGAACAAGACAAGGGTGCCCACTTTCACCATTACTATTCAACATAGTTTTGGAAGTTTTGGCCACAGCAATCAGAGCAGAAAAAGAAATAAAAGGAATCCAAATTGGAAAAGAAGAAGTAAAACTCTCACTATTTGCAGATGACATGATCCTCTACATAGAAAACCCTAAAGACTACACCAGAAAATCACTAGAACTAATCAATGACTATAGTAAAGTTGCAGGATATAAAATCAACACACAGAAATCCCTTGCATTCCTATACACTAATAATGAGAAAACAGAAAGAGAAATTAAGGAAACAATTCCATTCACCATTGCAACGGAAAGAATAAAATACTTAGGAATATATCTACCTAAAGAAACTAAAGACCTATATATAGAAAACTATAAAACACTGGTGAAAGAAATCAAAGAGGACACTAATAGATGGAGAAATATACCACGTTCATGGATTGGAAGAATCAATATAGTGAAAATGAGTATACTACCCAAAGCAATTTATAGATTCAATGCAATCCCTATCAAGCTACCAACAGTATTCTTCACAGAGCTAGAATAAATAATTTCACAATTTGTATGGAAATACAAAAAACCTCGAATAGCCAAAGCGATCTTGAGAAAGAAGAATGGAACTGGAAGAATCAACCTACCTGACTTCAGGCTCTACTACAAAGCCACAGTTATCAAGACAGTATGGTACTGGCACAAAGACAGAAATATAGATCAATGGAACAAAATAGAAAGCCCAGAGATAAATCCACGCACATATGGACACCTTATCTTTGACAAAGGAGGCAAGAATATACAATGGATTAAAGACAATCTCTTTAACAAGTGGTGCTGGGAAATCTGGTCAACCACTTGTAAAAGAATGAAACTAGAACACTTTCTAACACCATACACAAAAATAAACTCAAAATGGATTAAAGATCTAAACGTAAGACCAGAAACTATAAAACTCCTAGAGGAGAACATAGGCAAAACACTCTCTGACATTCATCAGCAGGATCCTCTATGACCCACCTCCCAGAATATTGGAAATAAAAGCAAAAATAAACAAATGGGACCTAATTAACCTTAAAAGCTTCTGCACATCAAAGGAAACTATCAGCAAGGTGAAAAGACAGCCTTCAGAATGGGAGAAAATAATATCAAATGAAGCAACAGACAAACAACTAATCTCAAAAATATACAAGCAACTCCTACAGCTCAACTCCAGAAAAATAAATGACCCAATCAAAAAATGGGCCAGAGAACTAAATAGACATTTCTCCAAAGAAGACATACAGATGGCTAACAAACACATGAAAAGATGCTCAACATCACTCATTATCAGAGAAATGCAAATCAAAACCACTATGAGGTACCATTTTACACCAGTCAGAATGGCTGTGATCCAAAAGTCTACAAATAATAAATGCTGGAGAGGGTGTGGAGAAAAGGGAACCCTCTTACACTGTTGGTGGGAATGCAAACTAGTACAGCCACTATGGAGAACAGTGTGGAGATTCCTTAAAAAACTGGAAATAGAACTGCCTTATGATCCAGCAATCCCACTGCTGGGCATACACACTGAGGAAACCAGAAGGGAAAGAGACACGTGTACCCCAATGTTCATCACAGCACTGTTGATAATAGCCAGGACATGGAAGCAACCTGGATGTCCATCAGCAGATGAATGGATAAGAAAGCTATGGTACATATACACAATGGAGTATTACTCAGCCATTAAAAAGAATACATTTGAATCAGTTCTAATGAGGTGGATGAAACTGGAGCCTATTATACAGAGTGAAGTAAGCCAGAAGGAAAAACACCAATACAGTATACTAACGCATATATATGGAATTTAGAAAGATGGTAACAATAACCCTGTGTACGAGACAGCAAAAGAGACACTGATGTATAGAACAGTCTTATGGACTCTGTGGGAGAGGGAGAGGGTGGGAAGATTTGGGAGAAAGGCATTGAAACATGTAAAATATCATGTATGAAACGAGTTGCCAGTCCAGGTTCGATGCACGATACTGGATGCTTGGGGCTGGTGCGCTGGGACGACCCAGAGGGATGGTATGGGGAGGAAGGAGGGAGGAGGGTTCAGGATGGGGAACACATATATACCTGTGGTGGATTCATTTTGATATTTGGCAAAACTAATACAATTATGTAAAGTTTAAAAATAAAATAAAATTAATTAAAAAAAAAAAGATTGCTGGAAGACACATCAATAATCTCACCTATGCAGATGATACCACCCTTATGGAAGAAAGCAAAGAACAACTAAAGAGTCTCTTGATGAAAGTGAAAGAGGAGAGTGAAAAAGCTGGCTTAAAACTAAACATTCAAAAAATGAACACAAGGGCATCTGGTCCCATCACTTCATGGCAAATAGGGAAACAATGGAAACAGTGACAGACTTTATTTTCTTGGGCTCCAAAATCACTGCAGATGGTGACTGTAGCCATGAAATTAAAAGATGCTTGCTTCTTGGAAGAAAAGCTATGACAAACCTAGTTAGTATATTAAAAAGCAGAGACATTACTTTGCTAACAAAGGTCCATCTAGTCAAAGCTATGGTTTTTCCAGTGGTCATGTACGAATGTGAGAGTTGGACCATAAAGAAAGCTGAGTGCCAAAGGATTGATGCTTTTGAACTGTGGTGCTGGAGAAGACTCTTGAGAGTACCTTAGACTGCAAGGAGATTAAACCAGTTAATCCTTAAGGAACTCAATCCTGAACTGGAAGGACTGATGCTGAAACTGAAGTTCCTATATTTTGGCCACCTGATGCAAAGAGCTGACTCGTTAGAAAAGCTCCTGATGCTGGGAAAGACTGAAGGCAGGAGGAGAAGGGGCCAACAGAAGATGAGATCTTTGAGTGGTATCACTGATTCAACAGACATGAGTTTGAGCAAGCTTCAGGAGATAGTGAAGGACAGGGAAGTCTGGCGTGCTGCAGTCCATGGGGTTGCAAAGAGTTGTACATGACAGAGCGACTGAACAATGACAACAAAAGTTTCCTTTTGAAAGCTTAGAAAATAAAGATGAGCAAGAAGAAGATCAGAAACCACTAAAATGACAAAGATCATATACTTCATAACTGGGGCATCATGAATAATGACACTGGGGGGAAACCAGGCACAAGCTAGGGACCTGCAGGCAGCCTACTTCTAACGCTGCTCCCAAGGGTGACCCTGCCAACATTCTGGAGTATGTGCTTCTGCAGCCCTGGCAATGGTGGGTCAAGAAGACACATTCTGCCAATTCGTGAATTCTTGAGAACTACACAGTCAAGCAACTGCCTTTATGTCGCCTTCCTCACAGTAGTACTAGTACGGAGAATATTCAGAAAGGAGTCAAGCGCAGGGGTGTATGAAGTGTGTGGACATGTATGCCTGTGCCTCACTGGGGTGATAGAGAAACCGCAATATACTCATATTTCGGGTCTATGCTCAGCAGTCGAGCTGGCATCTCACTGGATGACCACTGTCTAACACCAATCAGAGGATGCTTTCCTGACACTTGTTTTCATTGCTTTCATCATATGAGGTTTGTAAGTGCCAATAACGATGATGGTGATGGTGGTGATGGTGATAATGTTTTGCTGGTGATGATGGTGATGTTTTGATGGTGATGATGGTGAAGATGGTGATAGTGATGAGGATTATGGTGTGATGATGGTTACGCTGATAGTGAATGCTGATTGTGGTGATGATGGTAACGACCTGATAGTGAGGGTGATGATAATAATATGGTGGTGGTGGTGGTGATGACTAACACTTATATGGATGTCACAGGTGCCACGCCCTGGTCTAAGCCCTCTGCATACATTAACCTCCTTAGTTCTCATAATTGTGCTGTGAATGAGGACTTATAATTTCCTCCATTCCACAGACGAGGAAACTAAGACCTAAGAGTAAAGTCCCTTGTTCAATCTCAAGAGTGACATTTTGGAAAAACTCACTGAGAGCAGTGGTACAGAGGAGTTAAAAGAGTTTTGTTTCTTTGGATGCAGTAACTATAACTATAAAAGCTTGTTTTTTAGCTCATTTGGAAACTGAAGGTTAGCAGGGTCTCTTTGCTCTTTCTTTTCTTTCTTCCCTTTTTAGGTATTTATTTTTAAACATATGAGCCTCTGTTTCACTGACAGTCTGTGAAAAATATTTGTCCCTTTTGAGGTGTTTATTCACCCTGGAAAACTGGCTGCCATCCAAACACTTTGTTTTCCAGCTATCAGTGTAAACTGAGGATTCGCATTCTCAGGACAGTTAGGTATTGTTCACTTGTTGAAAACACTTTAAACCTCACGCTGTTTACTTCATTGCTTTTACCTTGTTTATTGTATTAAAACACAGCACAAACACAAAATGGAAAACAGACAGGACAGACGGAGTGTGTTTAGGGTATTTCATGGGTCCTGACAGCTTCCCCTGATGTGGAAGCAAAGGGGAGATGGTGAAGAAAAGAGCCATTGCAGTCAGCGCACAGCACAGGGCACCTGAGAAACCGGGGTGTCCCCGGGGGAAGCAGGCGTCCACTTGGAGCAGCGGCCATCAGTCTTGACTAGGTCCTTCTCAAACTTTCACGCTCCTTCTGGGTCGGTGGGGGCGGGGGGCATGCTAGGTGTCCAAGGTAAAACTAGGGGAAAGCTGAAAGCCAGGGACCAGACGAACTTCAGTCTCGGGCAGGGAATGAGCAGACAATAACTCAGCAGTTACACATCGTGGGGAACATTCTATGATGGGCAACGGCAGAGGCCATTCTGTTGTATTAATATTTTCCTTTTCCTGAGCAACAAGAGGGGTTTGGATGATTCTCTCCGCCCCCACCCCCCCCGCCAGGTAGGCTGAGCCCAGGTGGTTAGTTCTGGCCAGTGGACCATGAGCAGTGATCTCTGGCACTCTGGGTCAGGACTGAGTTCCTGACACTCTCCTGGCTGAGCCCAGGGTGCAGCCACCATCCTCCCGGGGCCCTAACTGGCTATCTAGACAGGGCCCCAAGGAAACAGAGGTAAACCTTTATTGTGTGACATCACCAAGGTTCTTGGGTTAAGCTGTCACTGACCCATCTTGCTGATACAGAGGGGAGACCCCGCAGTGCCCTGGGGCATTGGGGAGGGTGGTGGGCAGAGACGGGGGTCAGTAGGCCATCCTCAGGCGCCTGAGGGGTAAACTGAGCCCAGAAGGAGCTGGGTGGCAAATGGAGGGAGAGCGTCCTGGCAGAGGGAGCAGCCTGCGGAAACGCCGACAGGAGAGAACTTGGTGCATCCAGGGAAACGCGCACGGTCCAGCAGGAAGGGAGAGGAGGCGCAGGTGTGGCTCATGGCGGGGGCCCTGAGGCCTGCAGACCATCCTGAGGTCATGGTCTTAGCTCAGGCTGCCATGACCAAAGACTGCAGACTGAGGGCTGCTCACGGTCTGGAGGTCGGGTCCTGGGGAGGTCTCTCGTCCTGGTTGACAGACAGTGGCCTCCCCTCTGTGTCCTCTTCCTCTTCTCCTGGGTCACTGATCCCA
This sequence comes from Bos grunniens, assembly GCF_055505025.1. Taxonomy (NCBI): domain Eukaryota; kingdom Metazoa; phylum Chordata; class Mammalia; order Artiodactyla; family Bovidae; genus Bos; species Bos grunniens. Next base: position 12,721,498 of record NC_141182.1, read on the forward strand.
TCGTGAGGGCCTCACCTGCTTACCTTGGAATTACTGGCAAATCCCACCACCGTGGGGGCAAGGCTTCAGCAGATGGAGGTGCGTGGGGTAGGGTGGGGGACACAATCTTAGGGCGCTGTGAAGACGGCAAGGATTACGAGGACGCTCTGGGCAGGGGGTACACGGCCACCCCACACAGCAGCCTGTGTGGCCTGGGCCCTAGGGAGGGAAAGGCTGGAGGGAAGGGAGGCCCTGTGAGCGCCTTCTCTCACCCACTCACACATCGCTCCGCAAATACACACTGAGGACCCACTGCATGCCAGGCACCATTCAGGCATGGAGGACACTGCAGGGAGCACACAGACCCAGAGCCCTGTCCTCATGGAGCTCTCATGCAGAGACACACGCGGGGCAGGGACACGGTGGGGAGTCTGGGTTCTCTTCTGCGCGAGTGTTGTGTGTCCACAAAGTGCTCAGCACACTCAAGCAGTCTGTATTCCAGACGAAGGTCTGGCAGTGCCCCCAGGGTGGATGGGGGGCGGAAGAGGACCACCTCCCTTGCCACCAGCCCTCTGACGGATTAACTGGTTTGTCCTTGTAATAATGCATTTTAAGAAAAAAATTACATAACCAACACAATTGTATTGTTTACGATGAAGGCGAGTAAAAAGGTAATGAGGAAGGTGTCAATTCAAAGTCGATTCCAAGAAATGTTCATCAAAAGAGTGATGGAAGGGACTTCCCTGGTGGTCAAGTGGTTAAGAATCCACCTGCCAATGCAGGGGATACACGGGTTTGAACCCTGGTCTGGCAAGATCCCACATGCCGTGGAATGGCTGAGCCCGCACACCCCAGAGCCCGTGCTTCGTAACAAGAGAAGCCACCACAAGAAGCCCACACACCACAGCAGCCCCCGCTCACCGCAACTGGAGAAAAGCCCGTGCAGCAGAAAAGAGCCAGCATGGCCAAAAAATAAATAAATGAAATTATTAAAAATAGAGATAAATTAGCTGATTTCTGCTCTGCATTTCCAGCCATCAGTTTCATGAATATAAAGCACGATTTAATTTTTTTTTTTTTTAAAGAAAGGAATCCTGGAAGACGTGACAGGAGGGTTAGTCCCTATGCAGTCGGGAGGGAGGTGGCGCCCGGCGTGCAGGAGGGAAGGGCCACTGCCGGCTCCCTGGTGCCAACCTTCCTAGGTCCCTTGAAGTGAAGTCACTCAGTTGTGTCTGACTCTTTGCGACCCAATGGACTTTAGCTTACCAGGCTCCTCAGTCCATGGGATTTTCCAGGCAAGAGTACTGGAGTAGGTTGCCATTTCCTTCTCCAGGGGATCTTCCTGACCCAGGGATCGAACCCGGGTCTCCCACATTGTAGGCAGACGCTTTACCGTCTGAGCTACCAGGTCCCTTGAAACTAGGACAAAGCTTCTCAACCACCAGGTGACCCTATGCATTCAGTGGCGCGGTGACTGCTTATCATCCAGACCGAAGTCAATTTCAAAACTCATCCTGCAGAGCGTCTGGGTGAGGAAAAAAGAAAAGAAAAAGAAAATGGGGAGATGCAGGCTGCCCCATGGGCTGGTTCTCAGACAAACAGACAGAAGCAGGTAATGGGCATCCCCCGGGAACTTGGAAGCCTTGGTGACAGGCGTGTAGTCTGCCCTGGGCCCAAGATCCAAGGTGCCCAGGGAGGGCAGTTTCTGGAAGCCACTTCTCGCTGCTGCAGGGACCCGCCAGTGCCCTGTTTGTGGGGTGTGGACACGGACCCTTCCCCCGATCGCACCCCATCCGGGCACCATGCCTGCAGATGGCATGGAGGTCATCAACTCTCAGCATTTGTTTTTGGCTTTTTCCACTGCACATGCAGTCAGCTATCGGGCCAGACATGTTTTGCTTTGTTAATTTGTCCTGGTCTGTGACTGCAGCCTTGAGATGGGATCTAAGGGCGGGCTCTATCTGCATTGACACAGGAGTGCCAACTGTGTCTCTTTGATGACAAGATAAAAGCAGTTTGCAAAAAAGGGGGAGAGCAAAGTGCATGCAAAGCAGAAGGCCCCGGGGAGGCGGCCACTGAGCCACATCTGCAGGAGATGGATGGACATCTCGTCTTCCCTCTCTCCATGAGACGCGTGGTGGGTGGCGGATGGCCGAGTCTCCGCTGTGTGAGCTGAAGAAGCGCAGCTCCCTGGAGGCCCACAGCACACTCGGCAGCCCACAGTCCTGGAGGGCTCCTGCCTCATCAGCCACGTCGGCCCAGTGAAACTACTCAGCAGAAACTGCTGCCACCTTGCATGTCCTCGTGTGTTCTGGGGACATAACGGAGGACAAGGTGAACCCACCCTGTCCCCACAGGGCGGCCCACAGATGGGAGCTCTCAGAACAAGAGTGGTCTTTTCTGTCCCCAGTGCTATCCTGGTTCCCTTCCTGCCCTCCAGCTTCCCTCCTGGGCTGCCGTGTCCACGCCTGACCCTGAAATAGCAGGGGCCCCCAGGGCCCGGCTGGCCCACTTCCTGCTCCATGGCTGGACCAGACTTCCTCATCCATCCCAGGATCCCCGAAAGCATCTGTCTGAGCCCAGCAGGGATCAGCCCTCTCCCGGACCACCCTCCAGCCGTGTCCCCTGGGATCCACCCTGCTCACCTGTCCACCACTGGGCAGCCTTGCATGGGGTGGGGGACACGGTCTCCACCTGAAAATCCAAGCTGACCCTCAGCCCAGGCCATGGTCACTGCAGGGCTGGACCCACCTGGCCCACTGGGCCCCCTGTGCCCCCTCCCTCTATCTGAGTCCAGTAACAGGAGTGGTCCTAAAAAACCCAAGGAGATCTGGACGCAAGAATTCCAGCCTTCTTGACCTATGAGCTTCCAGAGGCGCTGCCTCCCCTGCACGCCTGGCCTGCACTCGCACTTTCCTGGGCTCCTAAATCACTGTAGACGGTGACTGCACCATGAAATGAAAAGACGCTCGCTCCTTGGAAGGAAAGCTGTGACCAACCTAGACGGCATATTCAAAAGCAGAGACATCACTTTGCCAACAAAGGTCCGTCTGGTCAAGGCTATGGTTTTTCCAATAGTCATGTATGGATGTGAGAGTTGGACTGTGAAGAAAGCTGAGTGCCGAAGAATTGATGCTTTTGACCTGTGGTGCTGGAGAAGACTCTTGAGAGTCCCTTGGACTGCAAGGAGATCCAATCAGTCCATCCTAAAGGAGATCAGTCCTGGGTGTTCATTGGAAGGACTGATGTTGAAGCTGAAACTCCAATACTTTGGCCACCTGATGCAAAGAACAGACTCATTTGAAAAGACCCTGATGCTGGGAAAGATTAAGGTGGAAGGAGAAGGGGACAACAGAGGATGAGATGGTTGGATGGCATCACCAACTCAATGGACATGAGTTTGAGTAAACTCCAGGAGTTGGTGATGGACAGGGAAGCCTGGTGTGCTGCAGTCCATGGGGGCAAAGATTTGGACACGACTGAGCGACTGAACTGAACTGAAAGAGAACAAGGCTCTGCTCATGTCAGGCAGCGTGAACTCCAGGAGAGATGGCTGAGCGACAGAAGAAGAATGTGGGACTTGGGGAGAGCAGACCACCATCTGTATGAGAGGAAAGCAGGACGCCCCCCACCCCATCACGTCCCGTGTCCCTTGGATCTGGGGGCCATGCTGCCTCCTGAAGGGACTGCCGAGCTGGGAGTGGGCTCCATCCTAACAGCGAGGTGGACTTGCAATCCTGTTTTACTCAGAGGCCTCTCTGCTCTGAAACTGCTTCCGTCTCCCAGTTGCAGGTCTCATGGCTTCTCCTTACGGTAATGAATAAGTGGCTGGCCGTGAGCAACTGGACACAAGGCCTCCCATTCCCAGAGGGTATGCTCTGGTTTTCAAGATGCTCTGAAGCAGAGAGAAGCCATTTCACACGGAGGCCCAGCTAGGGTCCACGTTAGCCTCCGAGCCTTTCTTCCCACCCCTCCTCAAAGATTTGCAAATCGTATGGAAGAAATGAGGGAGGGTACTCATGACGCACGGTCATCTGTTTGTTCCTCACGTCCTCATGGTTTAACCGGCATTTACACTTGCTTGCTATGCTCTGCTTACTCCCCCATCTAAATGCCTGATGAGAGGTAAACTGTTTATTCAAAGCTGAGAACTTCAAAGAATGAATTGTTGTCATGAGTGAGGTTCTGAACACCCCCGAAGAGACTAACCTTCTCAAAATGGCATGGCCTCAAGGCCCAGCACACGAATCCTGGAGGTGAGGCCTTGCTCTTACACACACACACCCTTACACACACTAACCCCCTTGCACACGCTCACCCCCTTACAGCCAGACTCTCACACACTCACACTCTTACACTTGCATGCTCACAAACGCAGACAACAAAGGCTACTGTCTCTCCCTGTGATGGGTTTTCCCCTAATTCCCTAGAACATTCCCATTTATTTCCTGTCCTTGGGAAAGGGAAATTTCTAAATCCTTTTGGGGTTTCTCGTTAAGTCCTGACAAATGAGGGCGCGAGAAGAACTTGAAGCCCACCATATCACCAAATATGGGATAAAAATGTGCCCCTTCCCCTCCCTAGGCTCCCCAAGGCATGACCACAGGCTACCTTCACCCGGGAGGGCTGTTCCTCCCTCCTGTCTTCCCCAGCTCCCAGCAAATGCTAAACTGGCCGGGTGGCCACACAGCCGGTGAAACCCAGGATGCAAAAGGTTGCCCTTCAAAAACAATGTGGGGCTTTCTCTAAAGCCGCCTGACCCGTCCCTGTGCCCCGGCCTCTGTCCTGATTGACGGGGCCCCTGGGACCCGTGGGGTGAGGCCCCTGTTGGGCTGCGGCCTTTTCTGGGGGTTAGAGGCCCCCAGCAGATTGTCAGCATGGTCCCATGGGGACTCATCTTTCAGGTTCTCCTGTCAAAGTTTCCTGCCTCCTACTTGGATGCAGCAGAGGGGCCGACGGACGAAGGGGCTTGTCCATCGTGTGGCCCCCTCTGTCCTTCCGTCGAGCACGTGGACCACCCCCAGGAGTGCCCTTGTCTTCATCCCCAGGTTCCCAGTGGTGGAGACAGGTTGCGAGCCGTGGGTGGGACGTTGGCTGTGGCGCCCGACACTGAGCCATGACTGTCATCACAGATCTCCGTGAAAAATGAGCCCACAATTGTAGCCTCAAATTTCCCCGCAGCTGCTCCCCTTTCTGGACGGGTGCCCCCTGAGTGGCCTGAAGGCACGGGCCCAGCGCACGGCAGGGGAGTCGCTGTGGAGCTCCCTCCGGGCACCACAGTCAGGCTGGGAGGGGCGCCTAGCGCCATCCTACACGTGGGGACACCGAGGCCCCTGAGGAGCCCCGTTTCCCATAGAGACACTTAATCACGGCTACAGAGGAACTAAAGAGCCTCTGGATGAGGGTGAAAGAGGAGTGAAAAAGCTGGCTTAAAACTCAGCTTTAAAAAAACTAAGATCATGGCATCCGGTCCCATCACTTCATGGCAAAGAGATGGGGAAACAATGGAAATAGTGACAGACTTTATTCTCTTGGGCTCCAAAATCACTGCAGACAGTGACTGCAGCCATGAAATTAAAAGATGCCCGTTCCTTGGAAGAAAAGCTATGACAAACCTAGGCAACATATTTAAAAGCAGAGACATCACTTTGCCGACAAAGATCCATATACTCAGAGCTATAGTTTTTCCAGTAGTCATATACAGATGTGAGAGTTAGACCATAAAGAAGGCTGAGCATTGAAGAATTGATGCCTTTGACCTGTGGTGCTTGAGAAGACTCTTGAGAGTCCCCTGGACAGCAAGCAGATCAAGCCAGTCAATCCTAAAGGAAACCAACTCTGAATATTCTTTGGAATGACTGATGCTGTTGAAGCTCCAATACTTTGTCCACCTGGTGTGAAGAGCTGACTCCTTGGAAAAGATCCCGATACTGGGAAAGATTGAGGGCAGAAGGAGAAGGAGGCGAACAGGATGAGATGGTGGGATGGTATCACCAACTCAATGGACATGAGTTTGAGCAAACTCCGGGAGTTGGTGATGGACAGGGAAGCCTGGTATGCTGCAATCCATGGGGTCACAGAGTCGGACGCGACTGAACAACTGAACAGCAACAATAACAGAGTTGGACACACCCATGAAAAGGTCGGAAAGCTGCAAATTCAGAGGCACTCACTCTTCCGGCCCCACTCCAGGCCCACTGGCCTTCTTCTTGTCCTCAGACACATGAGGCCTGCCTGCCACAGCGCCTCTGCACGTGCTGGGCCACCTCTTAAGAGTGTGGGTGGCACATCCCATTCGCCCAGGTCTCTGCCAAGTGTCACTGCTCAGAGAGGCCTTCCCTGTCCACCCTGCCCACTGCCCTGCCCTGTCTCCTCACTCGCTGGATCTCCCTAGAGTGCTTGCCCCACCAACATTAATGAAAAGGCCTGTTAACGGGTCTATGGAGCCTTCCCTGTGCTAGGTTGCAGGCTTATGGGAGGTAGGAATGTCCGTATATTTTGTCCAGGCCCTAGAGCAGTGCCCTGCACATGGCAGGAACTCAGTAAGAATCGGACCAAAGAGTGGACCAAGGAAGGGGACGAGTGACCTGAGGGTGAGCTTCTCCCACTCATGGGCTGCTCCCTGTGACTGCCCTGTCACCCCGGTGCCCCCACCCCTGCCTCTGAAACATCTATACAGCGTGCCAACCCCCAAGTCAATGGGCCTGAATTTGAGCAAACTGGGAGATAGTGGAGGACAGGGAAGCCTGGCGTGCTGCAGGCCATGGGGTCGCAGAGTCCACAAATTAGCAACTGAACAACAGTATGTACACTGTCGTGAAAATGTCCCCAAGAAGCAGGGGAGATGGTCACTGAAGCAAACACACAGGAGAAGCGGGGGCCTCTGTGTTGGGTGTGCTTTACCACAACAGGAGCAGCATCCAGGCCTGCCCAGGCTCCGGGGAGGCTTCCTGGGGGTGACTGCGCCTTCTCCTGAAGCTCCTTTGTTCTGTCTTTTGGCAAACCTTTTATGAGCCAGCCTGAACCCTGAGCAATGCTTTCAGGACTTTACCTAAAGGAAAATGTCTAAGGAAGGCCCCCAGGGGCTTCCCTCATGTGTCCCGGTCAGCTGTCAAGGCCAAAGGGGACACTCTGCCAAGCGACTGTAGGCTTCGGGCTAAACCAGATCCCGAGGTGCCTGGGAAGCACCCCTCAGGTCACCCCAATGTGACCGGAACCCCTAGATCCGTGCCCAAAGCGGAAGCTTGAAGTACAAGAACTAGCTAACAACAAACAGCTATTTGGTTACTCTCTACGGACATTTGGACTGCGTTTTAGGCAGTTTTATGGGCAAATGCTACTCCGAGCGATCCCAAATTCCCAAACTGCTCAGGAAACATCTGCAGGGCGGACACCTGGAGTTTTACATGCAGCCCTTTGGCCTGTTCTCAGACATAAACCTGAACCTGAACAGAATCTGGATCTGAACCTGACAGTCCACAAGATGGGGCCTATGGAAGGGGTGGCCGGTGGCACAGAGGTGGAGGTCGTGGGTCTCCTGTGCTCATCGGAGACTCCAGCCTTCTGTGGGGCAGGCGAAGACCATGCCCGGCTCTCTCCTCCTTAATTTGGACCCGTTTGTCCCAGGTGGGCCCAGGTGGACAGACCACCATCACCTCCCTCCATGTCTGCGGCCTCTGCAAGGCACAGCAGGAAGGTTGTTATCAGACCCGCCTATGGCTTCTCAGGGACTGCAGCTGTGGAGTGGGGTGATCGGGCTCGTCAGCAGGACTCCCCAGGCTGACCTCTGCCCACCTACGCTCATCACATGTTCCCGGGTCAGAAACTCTCAATAGTAGACAGTTCACTGTTGGTGAGTAGACGGTTTTACATAAATTCACAAACAGCTGAGTGAATGAATGATGGTATCTGTCTGAGGCAGTAGATGAATGTGCGAAAGCCGGCTGGCCATAGGCCAGCACCCTGGCCTTCTGTCCTGGTAGCTCAGGACACGTCTGCAGACACCGACTGAGACAGGTCCCCATCACCCCCATCTATACTCCCTTTTCATTGACGCATCTCCTTTCAGCCTTCTCCCTTCTGTACACACACTATTTATGATTGCAGCTGAACATGTGTTTTCTGCCTTTTTACATTAATATTCCATCATTTACATGTTCCCAAGTTTCTACAGGCTCTTCATTTAGCTGTTAAATAGCCTATTGTATTCTATTGTTTCAGAATCGGATAACCATGATCTTTACCACAGAAGCTGCTACCTGATTTTGTAAATCAAGTTTCCTTGGAACGCAGTCAGGCTCGCTTGTCTATGTGTGGCCTGTGGCCACTTTTGTGCCACCCTGGCAGAATCGAGGAGCCGTGACAGACACCATAAGCGTGTGGCCTGGAGAGCCAAAAATATTCACTATCTGGCCTTTAAGAAAAAGCCCCTCCCCCCCGAACCCCTGTTCTAGGACATTCAGATATTTTCCAGATATTGGTACTTAGATAACCATGCAGACAACATCCTTGAACATTTGAGTTTAAAATTCTGATGCTACTTCCCTGTGGTATACAATCTTACTGATGGAATTAGTAGACTAGAGGAAACAAACAATCCTTGCAACGCTTGGTATTTCCCTGCATTTACCGTCATGTTGTGCAAAAGTCAGTGAATGCCCTAGTTTCAGGGCAATCAAATGAGCACTGAATGTCAGTGTGTAGAATGTCAGGGGTTAATGTGGGAAGCACAGAGCTGATACTTGAGGGCTTCTTTAATTTCGTTACGGTGAATATTTAGTGACCAGATTTATATTTTGGTGATGTTTTTACTTTCCCACAAGTCCAATGATGAAGTTATGCTTTAACGAGATCCCTGAACACCTTGGCTTATTGTGAAAATCTTCTTTTAGGGAAAAGGGATTCCTGGGAAGAGGAAAGGGGTTATTGTTCTAAGGGAACTGAATTTCCGTGGGGATCTCAATGTCAGAGGGGAGCTTCTCCCTGGCGTGGGTTAGCTTGTGGGGGGAAACTGCCGAGATTAGCATCTAGGAGCCAGCTGCTTTGGAAGTGTGGGGTTTCCCCCTCGCCTGTTTATTGTAACCCCCAGGGAAACTCATAAAGAAATTAACACAGCTCTGACCAAACCCCACCCCTGCCCCGCTGCAGCCTTCAGGTTGGGGCCCAAGGTTCCCAGAGAGCCCCGCTGGTCGACCAGGTGGCCGAGGGGTGGGCTGCTCTGTGCTGCTGGCTCCGGTGGGAGAAGGCTCTGGGCTGGAGCTCTGTGTGCCTTCTGTGTTCCCATGGCCTCTGAGAGCAGATAGACACTTTCTAAGAGGCTGACAATTCCGTGGCAGCCGACCAAGAGTCCTGAGGCGGAGGAGAAGCTAAGTTTCATGGTTTGTTTATGCTGCTTCTCAAGTTGACCAGGAGGACATTGTCGGATGTCACTCAGCCCTCAGCCCTCCACTCTGCCTGGACCCTGTGTGGCAGCCCCCTGCTTCCAGCCTGGATATGGGACAAAGGAAATTCCCTGGGAGTAGAGTTGTAAACAAAAGTGTATCTCAGGACAGACTAAGTCAGGAACCCTCATAACCATGGCCAGTGCAGCCCTTCATGATCTATCCTGGTGGATCTTCCCCTAGCCACACGTTAGAACCCCCTTGGGGACTTTTGAAAAAACACCGACATTTATTTGGGAGTCCTACCCCCACATGTTATAAGTTAATTGATCTGGGGTGGGACTGCATTACCTATTTTTCTCAAGGCTCCCCACAGACTTGATGAGCAGAGTAGAGACCATGGCCTCTGTGTAATTTTCCACCTCCTCCCCTCGGCCCCTCCACACCCACTGTATCCCCTCTTCCAGCCACATTGGTGTTCTCACCACCCCTTCCCACCTGACCCCCTCTTACTCACTCATGAGGACACACATCCAGTCAGATAACAGAAGTGAGTGTGGATTGAATGTGGCCTGGATTTCAGAGCCTGACATACCTGCATTCAGATCCTGACCCTAGCATTCAATGATCACCTGATTTGGGGCAAACTTCTGCATGCTTTCAACCTGTTTCCTTATCTGTATGCTGTTGTGAGCACTGTGGGTGATCTGTATAAGTCATGTTGGACTAAATATGAAGAATGTACTCTCAATAAATCATGGTTTTAAAAATATCTTTGATTATTATTACTAAAGTGTTGGGCCTTAAGAGGGAATCTAACCATTCGGACGGCTCTTTGAGTCCTCAGTGTACTTCTACAAAGAGTCTTTGAGCACTGCCAGCTTGTTGCCTCTTTAAAAATATTTATATGTGAACTCTATCCTTGATCATCTTTAGGGATATCAAATCTTTATTTTTAGAAGTTGGTTTGAATGTTAGAATAGCCAAAAATCTTTCAGAATCAGTTCTAAAAGAACTGAATCAGTGATTCACTGATTTAACAAGCATGAGTTGCATTCCAAGTGAAGAAACAAAACCAATTTCACAATTGGATTCTGCAATACCTGGGTGGATCTGAGTCTCAGATGTCAAGGACTAATCTAATGTTGATGGCGCCTTTGCAGACTGGGGATGTGCACCTATTGATTTGTTTAGTTAACAAGTGTCTCCCAATTTTTTGCAGAAGAAGGCTGGGGAGAGAGGGAAAGAGAGAGGGAGGAGGTGGGGATAGACACATACATAACAGAAAAAAACCTGATCTTATAAGGAACACATAGGACAATCAAAGGCATCACGAGAAGACTAACGACAATTAGCCTTAGGAATCAAAATGTGTTACGAGCCACTGTTTGGGACAGCAACCCTCAGTTAAATAAGCAAAGCTTTGAGCAGAGACTAGAGGTGATAGCTGACAACTGGCCCTCTCAGGTAAACCAAATAGTGACTCATCAGTGGGTGGACAGACTTAAGTTAGGACACAAACATGTAGATAGACCTGGTCAGCCCAGAGCCAATGTTAACCACCAGCATCTAACAATCATAGGTCATAAGACCATTTTATGTGTATTTCCTGGACTTTCTGCCTCAAGCCATGGGTCTCCTTCAAAGTTAGAGCATTAACCTTGCCATCAGATGAGCCTGTGATGAGTCTGACTCATCACAGTCTGGCTGTGTGGTCTGGGGCAAGACCCTTGAGCTCAGTATGTGACCTGATGGAAGAATCCCTGGCTTCAGTCCCAGCTCCCCATCCAGCATTCTTTTTTTTACACAGTAACTGCCCCTCTGTTTCTGCTATAGTCTGGTCTCTGCCCCATTTCAAACAACTGCTAACTATGCTTGCATAAAGGCCACGCAAGTGGGCCAGTTGTCCAGCTGTCATCTTAACTCAGCCAGGCGTGGCAGCCATTCCAGCTCTGTATGCCTGGGTCATTGTGATTGTCCTGCTGAGCAGGGCTTGTGCAGCTCCCCCAGGTCGGGGGAGGAAGAAACATGGCTCCATGGACAGCATTAGCCAGAACATCAAAGTCGGGAGGCCCTCTCAGGTCCAGTTGTGTGACCTTGAATGATCCACATAACCTCTCTGAGTATCAATTTATCCTTAACCATACGGATGTGACAATGTCTGCCCCAACCAGGGGACAGGTGCCTCTGAGGGTCAGATGACACCTGCTGTTCTCCGATGTCAGTGCTAGAACAGTGTACTCTTCTGCCTGTCAGATGCTTAGTAGGAGGGATGGGCCCCTTGAGGCAGAAAACATGTCCTGTCCATCTTCACAACCCCATTCATTTGGGACACCTGGGTCCAGAGTCTCTCCTGTTTCTTAACTTTCCTAAACCTCTTCTATTTTCATCAGAAAAGAGGGACAATAATGGTTCTAGGAGAATTAACCAAATATGTATGTATTATACTAGTATGGCACTCAGAGGTGTCAAGTATTCAGTGTACATTAATGGAATCATCACCACCATTATAACCATCATAATCACCATCATCATTACCCTTATCATCACCACCATCATCACCATCATCATCACCATTATCACTACCGTCATCACGATCAGCATCACCACTATCAGCATCATCTTCACTTTCACCACCATCACCATGATCATCACCATTATCAACATCACCACCATCACCACCATCAGCACCATTGTCTTCACCATCATCTTCACCACCATCATCATCTCCATTATCATCACCACCATCACCATGATCATCACCATTATCAGCATCACCACCATCGCCACCGTCACCTTCCCTAACTTCCACTATATATTCCCCATGTGCCAAGAACTGAACTAAGATTTTGTAAATAAGTGTAAAAACCACTTAGCCTCCCAACCCATACTGTGGGTACTGTGATCATTATTCCCTTTGTTCAGGGGAGCAAACTAGGGCACAGACAGAGTAACACTTGAGGCTGATCCAGGCAGAAAGTGGCAGAGGCAAGATTTGAACCAAGCATCTGGCCCCAGAGTCTGCATTCCAAACTCTCTTAACTAGGTTGAAAAGCTATTTAAAGCTAGTTGAAAACATGCCGTTGAATGCACTTAGGCATAAAAACTTTATTTACATGCCTGAATAAAATTAGAAGATTTCACACTTAATTTAGCACATTGGACCATTATGTTGGATAATCCAAATCAGCTCTTCTATTTGATCTTGCTTAAAACTCGTTGATGCTGTTATTACTATGACTAAAAATGAAGAGGAAACACTTCCTGTGTTGTCTTGTAGCCAGATCAGCTGACAGTTTTCTAATACCTATAATTATTAACTGGAAAATTAGTCCTAATCTCTGCAAAAGAAAGTTTCCAAGTAAGATCTTTATCAGCAAACACATTGTGGATAGGGTGATAAACAGCCTGGCTCACCCCAAATGCCTTTTGTGTTGTTTGCTTCTTAGGAACACTCACGATTTCCTCTGAAGTTGGGCATATTTGGTGGCTGGCACTCTTGGTTTTGTTTTCCCTTTCCACGGGTCAGCATTGCTTCCCTGGGCGAGAACGTGGGATTCAGAGCCACCGGGACATCTGGGGCCATGCCCTACCTATGAGGAGGCTGGTTTCTTCAGGCCCCGTGACCAGGCTCCCAGTGAAGATTCCAGAACAGTGACCACCATGCTGACTCATCTGCGGCCAGGTGCTTCCCCAGTAGGGTGTCCATCCTAAAGCCTTAAGTTGGAGATGGTCTGGGGAGAGGTGTCTTTTGCCCCCCTGTTGGGGGGTGGCAACCACAAATGCCAATGGCAGCGATATAGAATAGAAAGGATCTCTCCATCTTGCAATATTAAAAAATTATGAGTGGAAAGTTATTTACACAGAACTTGAAAATGCAGAGTGAGAAGACACTTTAGGCCCATGGAGTTTCAGATGGGATTGTGATCATTAATGAGAACACAGTCTCACAGGCCTCTGGGGGAGTGGGAACAGGAATCAGCCCATGAGTGGGGCATGTTTCTCCAAAGGTGACAGTCATCTAAGAAGGTGGAGAAACACTGCTGTGGGGACAAAGTCAGAGAGTTAGCGGAGAAGAAGAAAAACAGTTACTTTGCATTTATTCAATAAGTTATGTATTTTTGCCAAGTATACGAACATCACACCATGATGGTGTGATCACTCACCTAGAGTCAGACATCCTGGAGTGTGAAGTCAAGTAGGCTTTAGGAAGCAACAGGAAGAACAAAGCTAGTGGAAGTGATGGAATTCCAGCGGAGCTATTTCAAATCCTGAAAGATGATGCTATTAAAGTGCTGCACTCAATATGCCAGCAAATTTAGAAAACTCAGTAATAGCCACAGGACTAGAAAAGGTCAGCTTTCATTCCAATCCCAAAGAAGGGCAACGCCAAAGAATATTCAAACTACTGCACGATTGCACTCATTTCACATGCTAGCAAGGTAATGCTCAAAATCCTTCACACCAGGCTTCAAGAGTATGTGAACCGAGAACTTCCAGATATACAAGCCAGATTTAGAAAAGGCAGAGAGGAACCAGAGACCAAATTGCCAACATCTGCTGGATCATAGAAAAATCAAGAAAATTCCAAAAGAACATCTGCCTCATTGACTATGCTAAAGCCTTTGATTGTGTGGATCACAACAAATTGTGGAAAATTCTGAAAGAGACGGAAATACCAGACCACTTTACCTGCCTCCTGCGAAACCTGTATGCAGGTCAAGAAGCAACTGTTAGAACCAGACATGGAACAAAGGACTGGTTCAAAATTGGGAAAGAAGTATGTCAAGGCTGTATATTGTCACCCTGTTTATTTAACTTATATGCAGAATATATCACACAAAATGCCAGACTGAATGAAGCACAAGCTGGAATCAAGATTTCTGGGAGAAAAATCAATAACCTCAGCTATGCAGATGATACCAACCTTATGGCAGAAGGTGAAGAGGAACTAAAGATCTTCTTGCTGAAGGTGAAAGAGAAGAGTGAAAAAGCTGGCTTTAAACTCATTTCAAAAAACTAAGGTCATAGCATCTGGTCCCATCACTTCATGGCAAATAGATGGGGAAACAATGGAAACAGTGACAGACTTTGTTCTCTTGGGCTCCAAAATCACAGCAGATGGTGACTGCAGCCATGAAATTAAAAGATGCTTACCCCTTGGAAGGAAAGCTATGACAAACCTAGATAGCATATTAAAAAGCAGAGACATTGCTGACAAAGGTCCATATAGTCAAAGCTATGGTTTTCCCAGTAGTCATGCATGGATGTGAGAGCTAGACAATAAAAACTGCTGAGTGCCAAAGAATTGATGCTTTCAAACTGTGATGCTGGAGAAGACTCTTGAGAGTCCCTTGGACAGCAAGGAGATTAAACTAGTCCATCCTAAAGGAAAATTAACCCTGAATATTCACTGGAAGGACTGATGCTGAAGCTGAAGCTCCAGTACTTTGCCACCTGATGCGAAGATCTGACTCATTGGCAAGGACCTTGATGCTGGGAAAGAATGAAGGCAGGAGGAGAAGGGGACAACAGAGAACGAGATGGTTGACTGGCATCACCAACTTAACGGACACAAGTTTGAGCAAAGTCCGGGAAACAGTGAAGGACAGGGAAGCCTGGCATGCTGCAGTCCATGGGGTCGCAAAGAGTCAGACACGACTGAGAGAACAGCAATAACAAATACAAACATTGCACCCGCTGGTTGCTCAGCGCTGAGCATGAACTCGTCTGAACTCAGGGAACAACAGCTCTGATTTAGGAGGTGAGTTAGGATACTAGAAAGACATGGCTGGGGTGGGGGCCCATCTTAGCCAAGACCCACAGCTGCCCACGGAGGCCTGATCTTCCTTGAGACCGATGGTCCCATCACAAAGAGCTGTCAGCATCTGATTTCCTGAGAAAGATCATAGCTGCTGATGAACCCCTGATGGACAAGATACTTCTCAGAAGCAGCATTGCATCGCCTATCTCCTCTGCTGTTGCGCACATTCCCGCAGCATGCCAGCCACCCTTGCTTTTGGTGTGTCCTCTGCAAGGCTTTCCCCTCCAGCGATGGTGCATCTATTTATAGCTTTCCGTGGAGTAAGAGGGAAAGGAGCAATCTCCCGGGTTCTACCACTTGGGAGACATTTCCTCCGTTACTGTTCTCTGAGGTACATGGCAGTGAGGGGCACACCCACACGGTAGGGTCACACACACACAGCTTCTGCAACTAGACACTGTGGATGGACACCATGCCCTAGCATGCCATGTGGAATTTGGGCCCGGGGTTGCCAAATGTACTCATTTTTTAAAAGGTGAAGTATTTTTTGATAATGGAAAACTCTCCCATTTCTAAAACCCTTGTGTGTGCTTAGTCACTCAGCTGTGTCCATTGCCTTGTGGCTCCATGGGTTTGACTGTAGCCCGCCAGGCTCCTCTGTCCATGGGATTTTCCAGGCGAGAGCACTGGAGTGGGTTGTCATGCCCTCCTCCAGGGGATCTTCTCAACCCAGGGATCAAACCCAGGTCTCCCGCATTGCAGGCAGATTCTTTACCATCTGAGCCACCAGGGAAGCCCTCCTAAAACCCTTCAGTTTCCCAAAATGCATAAGCTCGGTTGAATTCTGTCTAAAAAAACGTGAGTAGAGGAGTAGCATACCAAAGGGCAGGTCTGCACAATGGTGAAGAAATGAAAGGCAAAGGCCGAGGCACACGCCAGATGAAAGGAGACTCAGGAGACCTCACCCTGAACGCACTGCGTGGTCCCAGGAGATCTGAACATGAAAGTTTCCTAAGGCTCTGTGACCACGTGGGTGTGTAGGATAATGTCCCTGTTCCTAAAGGACCAGTGTTGTGGCACTCAGGGGCAAAAAGGGACACAGCCACCACAAGTTACTTCCAAAGAGTTCAGCAAAAATAAACGAGTAACGATCATGATGTTGACCGTAAGAGAAGCGGTGAAACACCAAATTTGCTAAATATTGACAATGGGTGACAGGCATATGGAAGTTCACTGTAATATCTGGCAATTTTTCTATGGCTGGCCCCAACAATTTTTTTCAAAATAAAGACTTCAGTGGAAATAAACAGAAGAGGAAACACAAGGCTGAGTGAGCCACACCAAGCTCTCTCATGGTCTGCTTTTCATCATGGACCCCCAGACAGAGGCTCCCCCCCAGCAATAAAACACCCACTGTGATGAGGGGCTCAGGTCATTCAAGGCTGCGGAGGGCCAGCTGCACCATGGGAGGAGCAAGGTCCCTGCCCTCATGGGGTTTGTCCTGGATGCATTCAGGTAGCAACCTGCATAAAATGACAGACTGCGCTAACGCTGTGAAGAAAGCAAAGTGGCAGCCACATGATGAGAGGCTGTGCCTGAGCTTGACCCCCGAGGGCATGCCAGCTTTGGATGGGGAGGTCAGGGAGCTGGGGAGAAGCCCAGCCCTGAGGGAGCTTGGGAAGGGTGTTTCAGGCAGCAGGATGGACGATGGATGCGAGACAGTCCCGAGGTGGTGGCCAGCACAACATGGGGAGGAAGCCACGGCCCACACGCCCGGGCCAGTGAGCAGGATGAGGCCTGGGGGCCATGGGGACTGTATTCTGAGAGTGACTCCAGACCACTGAAGCGTGCGACGTGCCTGACTCTGACCCTCTCTCCTTCCACGGTGGTTTTGGGAGTCCATGGCTGATGATCAGAGTAGGAACAGGATGCTTTACATCTCATTGCTGTGTCAACACCGCGCTTGGCACTCTGCATCTCTCTGTCTCATCAACTGAATCCTCACATGGGCCCAATTAAGAAGGTGGGACTATTATCCCCATTTTACAGATGAGAAAACTGAGACATCAAAGCAAAAAGGGCCCCTGTGGAGACAAGCTCTGTTCTGCGTTGAACTGTGTCCCCTGGAAAGGTACATTCATGTCCTGACCCCCAGAAGCTGTGAGCGTGACTTTATCTGGAAATTGGACCAATGGCTGGTGTCCTGAAAAACGGGGCCATTTGGACGCAGACTTACGCATGGGGAAGATGCACACGTGAAGCAGAGGCAGAGAGAGACTGGAGCGATACAGTCACGAGCTGAGGAGTCCGAGGGTGCCAGTTGCACAGGAAGGCAGAGAGAGGGTCCACCTCTGGAGCCCTCAGAGGGGTTGCAGCCTGCCGACACCTTGACCCTGGGCTTCTGGCCTCCAGACTGAGAGACTAAACCTCTGTGAAGCCGGAGGTGTGGGGCACTTATTTAGGACAGCAACCTTACACCAGCTCGTAGGAAGAGTTAGACTCTGCATGGATGCACACCAGACAGGAGGCTGGTGGCATTGAAGGGGCGCCTGACCTCATTTCGGAAGCGATTGCACATTATCTGTGAGGCTTCCCAGTAGTCATCATCCCCCCCAGCCCCCAGAGCTGTCAGACGGATGTCCTCCGGACCCTCCTGTCCCACAGTGAGAAGGAACAGAGGCCTTGCGGTCACCAGGCCCTCCCTTCCTTCCTCTCCTTGGAGGCACAACTGCATGAATTCCAAGCTGGGGGCCACATCTGAGTTCCTCCAGCTGGACCTGTTCTGATAGACAGTCAGCCACAGCAGGGCTGCTTTGCAGACCCTGTGCCTGTGGGTTGGGGGTCGGGGGCAGCACCAGCCTCCCTAAGGTGAGGGCTGCAGCCCTGCCCCCATGCCAGAACAGATCAGCACTTCAGCGGTCCAAATCTTGGTCCTGAAACCCGATAACCCACCGGGGCAGCCAGAGGCCAGGAGAACTCCCGGCCTCATGAAATATGCATGGGAGAAACAAAGGAGACTCTCTGTGAAGGCCCGGCGCCTCCCTGGAGGAAGGGGCAAAGGGACAGAGGAGAAGGGCGGCCTCTGAGGCTGCATGGGAGACTGCGGACCCATGCCTTCGTTCCTGTCCCCTGATGGAGGACCCCGCTTCCAGAATCTGGGACTTCCAATGGGGAGCGTGTCTCTGTAAACAGGCCTGTGAACCCTCGAGCTTCTCTGCACGACCAGCCGGCCCCATGGGACCCTGAGCTTGGTGGTTTCTACTTGGGAGTAAATGAGCCCTTTGATTTCCCTCACGAGGTGTGCCAGGAGGAGAGATTTCAGTCCAACATCCAAGCCAGGGGATGGCCTGCTTTTTGTATAACAGTAGTGGCTGTTTAGAGAACGGAGCGGTAGTTCAACTTTCAAGTCTCAGCCAGAAATTACACATAAACAAACTGTCGTGACAGCACCAATGAGTCCCAGATGCAGCCAGGTAGAGGGTGGGGGTTCCTCCAGGCTGCCTGGGAACGGGGAACGGTGGACCAAGCCGTGGAGCAAGCAGTGGGCGCTCTGTCAACACAGGCCTGTGCGTGGACATCGCAGTCTTGGGACCTGAACCCAGGCCAGAACCCCGCTCTGGTGGGCATGTGGGGTCGCGGAGGGCCTCTGCAGCGAGTACGGAAGTCTTGTTGCTCGTGGACTAAGCATTAGACTAAATACGCTGTGGTCTGAGGTCTGCGGCCATCACCGGTGTGAAGGATGCATCCAGCCTGGATTCCGAGTCAGACAGAGACACAGAGAGCAACGCCGGTTACGATCAGAGGACAAGACAGTGCGGATCTGGCAGAAGGACGCGTCCCTTGCCCCTCAGCCCAGCGTCAGCCTATGGAGTGGTTGTAACACCCGTCAGCATCGGCAGCATGTCCCACGTGCCAGGAGCTAACCAATCTGCATCCAGTTTTCTAGTTACTTCTCCCAGCATCTCACCAGGTGGCCCTGTTGTTCCCGTTCTACCTCTGTGCTAGCTAAGGCGGATCGAGGTTCAGTAACTGGCAGAGTCCCACGGACGGAAGCAGAGGGACAGGGAGCAGGCCGCCCGGTGGCCTGACTCTCAGGCAGCTTGTCCTCTGTGCTGAACACTGATCTCTCTTAGTGGCCCTGTGCTTCCAATAACCAGTCTGCTCAGAGATTTCACTAAACATCGCAAAGTTATGCCTTGATCCGGTGGAGCACTTATTGAGTAGCTACTATCTGTAGGGTCTTCCCTTGTAGCTCAGTGATTAAGAACCTGCCTGCCAATGCAGAGGACACAGGTTTGGTCCTTCGTGCTGTGGGGCAACTAAACCCATGAGCCACAGCAAGAGAAGCCCCTGCAGTGAGAAGCCCGTGCACTGCAAGGAAGAGCAGACCCTGCCCCCGACAACTAGAGGAAGCCCACAGAAGGAAGACTCGGCACAGACAAAAATAAATAAATTTTAAAAAATAAATCTTAGCACGCTAGGAAAATAGCAACAGGATGGGGGTTCAGAGGGCTGGGGAGGGCATGCCTGTGGATCTATCCTGTGCCTGCTCTTTGCCTGAAGTTGAGGGCTAACGTGAACAGTGTGAGGGTCGTGCAGATAAGAAGTCACGGCTCTGCACAGGACCAGCATGGCACGCACAGCCATGGGGAGAGCTGCGAGGGAGGTGAGAACAGGGATGTGGCAGCAGGGGGTGTCCAGTCAGCTCCCAGGCAGTCTCGGGGGCTCAGCGTGGGACAGCCAGGCACACAGCTCCTGCTGCCATTGCCACGCCTCTGCTGTCTCCATGGCTTACCCTGGGTCAGCCCCTGCTCAAGGCCTCATGGGCTTAGTTCCTTGGATCATCAGGGCACCTCCAAGCTGAAGAAACAGAGGCTCAGAGAGGTCCAACCCCCTGCCTCGGGTCCCACGGGGAGTAAACGCCTGATGCCAGGTTCCTGCCCCATCCAATCCCCTGTTCTGAGACACTCCTGAGGGAAGAAACCACTGCTTTTCTGCTATCTGCTGTAGACCTAGCGTAGCTCTGTACACAGATCAGATGCTCACGAAACATGTGATGAGTGACTGGATGGGTTAGTGCATTTTACAGCTGTACGCTCTGTGCTTGTGTTCCACATCCATTTTCTCTCTGTGTTTTCTCTGCCCTGTGTCTCCCCCTGCTCTATCTACATGCTGGGAGACTGAGACGTTCAGAGACGCGCCCAGGTGGCAGATGTATGGCCAGCTCGACTTCCGCTGAAGGACAAGCTGCCTTTCCTCCCAGCTGCGTCCCTCGCCCTGCCTGACACGAGGGTGTTTGCAGCAACATGGCACCTGGGCTTCCTTCTTCTCTAGCCCCAAGCCACCCGCCCTCGGGACGCAAGCAGCTGGATCACCCACAGGCCCAAAGCCTTGGCTAGGCGGACGGTCAGGTCTCTTGCCAGCCCCAGGCTAGGTGGCCTCACCGTGCAATTCTTAGAGGCCGCAGAAAGACACCCAAACTCAAATCCAACTAGCGGCAGATTGCAAGTCCCTTCAGACTGGGAAGGCATGGAAAGGTGCGACCTTCACCAGAGGCTCTGAGGCCTGAGGCCTCGCCTGCCCTGGGGGCAGTCCTCCAGGCTGAGCCAGCTCTGAGTCCAGGGTGTCAGCGGGCTATCTGACACTTCTCCAGACCCCTCAAAGGGGAGGAGGCGCACTCCCTCCCCCAGTTTTCCAGAGAGACTCTGGCACCCTTCCCTCCATCCTGCCCAGAACCGCCGGAGCCAGCATCTTCACCTCCACAGCCTGGGCCTTCTCAGCTACACGCAGAGCTCCATTGACTTCAAGGCCAGAGCAGAGAGGACATGGCGCCCACTGACGTGGAAGCTGTCTGGGTGTGAGGCCGGCACTTGCAGCCCAACCCTGACAACAGGGCCAAGCATCCATCTCAGCTGGAGGTGGGGGAGGTGGAGTGGAGGGGACCCCTTGAAAATGAAAACCTGGTCGGGCTACCCTCGTGTGAAGGTGGGCTCCCAAAGTTCAGGGGAGCCCCAAGCAGGACCTCTTGGGTTCAGGAATTGTCTTCAGAGCGAGGATGCCCTGAGGGCTGAGGGTAGCAGGACCACCCAGGCCCGTCGAAGTCTAAGGAAACTGGGAGGACATCGCACGCCCCTGTGAGGACGAGTTCCTCTGCGGCAGCTGCTGCGGGGCCGGAAGTGCAGCTGGAGTGGACCGGACCCCAGAACTTGGGCCAGGGCTGCAAAGGGCTGGTTCCCTGCCTGGTGGCCTGAATATGGCGGAACCAGGGCTAGAAGGGGCAGCTTCTCTCCTTCTCCTTTTGTGAGCCACTTCCCCGGTAGGACCTAGCCATAGAGTCTCTCACTCACTCACACACTCAGCAAACGTGCCACGGCCTCCTTGTGGGCCAGCCCCGAGTCCACCCACAAGACAGAGGATTTACAGGATTTAGTCTGATGGGGGATACGGACCCGCAAACCAACAATCACGACATAAGGACAGCGAGTACTAACAACCCAAGGCACACGCCTGCGTTTAAAAAGCTCCTCAGACGATCTAAAGTAAAGGCAGGTGTGAGACCACATGACCCTGGCGAATCGTACTCCCACTCTGGCTCCCCAGTAAATGTCATCTCTGTGAATGCAGAAGATGTCACCTCTCTTCTGACCCTCATCTCCACTTAAAGTCCCCACACTTGGGATGGCTTTATCGAGACATGCTTCTGGAACCTGAATCTGCCTTCTGCCCTTGCACCCAGCACTACGGTTGTGGCCACGCCTATGCTAGTTCTCCAGTCCCCACCCCCTGCACCCCACCGCACTGAGGGGCTGATGCGCTGACGTCACCACTCTGGCCCGGCCGTGGGTCAGCGTGCTCCACCAGGTCCATCTTGACTCACCACAGAGCAGATCCTTGAGAGCGCCCACTTTGAATTAAGCGGTGACCGCACGCCACCCGAAGAGGGTGAGGTCTTTTTGTGTAAATTCAACTGAGGTTTCCAAAGGAAGCCCGATGGGGTGCTCAAGCTGGATCTTGGCCAGCACCCCGAGCTTCTCACACCCCTCACCCCTCTCCAGCCAGAGCTCACTGCCACCTGCGCTGCTTAATGTGAGCACCAGGATTCCCCTCCTGCACAGAAGCTCTGAGCGTCACTTAGGACTCCTTAGCCTGCCTTTCCAAACCAACACAGCTCAGCAAACGGTCGCAGCCTCTAGACGGCTTCCTTTCAGCCCCACGGTACATGTACTTCACATCCATCTCCACATGCCCTTTCTCTCGGCAGACTGGCTAGTCTCCTCCTTCACGGAGGAGATCCCAGGGAGCTAACCTGCCCACTTGGCCACCTCTTCTCCCTCCCTCCCGCCCTCTCGCCTCCTTCCTTCCCTTTCCTTTCTCTTTAGTCTTCTTTCTCCCTTTATTCTCAGCACAAGAAGCCAGATGGCTCCCCAGAATAAGGGTTCATTTTTGGAAGACTGTGGTCCTTGCAGGCTCCTCTGAGCACTCAGTGCCGGCTCACACTGGGCTGCACGCAACGCCTGGGGACTGGACGTGAAATGCCAGGTGGTTGAGTCCAAGGCTGGGGTGTGTGTGAGCAAGGGTTCTTTCCCATCAGCCACCTGTAACTCATAGGGTCTGTGTGGGGGTTTCCTGGTCAGGCTATTTATCATACAACCACCCAGCACACTCCAGTCTCAGGGATGGGACTGGAATTTTGCCACATCAAGGAACCTCCTATTTACTGTGGTGCTGACTGCTATTTTATCCGGGTCAATGCTGGGCCATGAGTCCTTTACATCCTTCAGCAAGAAGTCTTCCAGGATTAGTGCCATCATCCCCACTTGACAGATAGAGACTGGACACCAGAGAAGGCTGCTCAGGGACCACCTGCCCCCAACGCTCTTGCTTTGCAAACTGAGACCAGAAAGGCGTGGTGACTTGTCCTGAGTCCTAGGCGCCAGCAGACCTGGAAGCCGTTGAGTCAGACCTCCTTCCATCATCTTGCATCAGTTTCAACCTCCCCATCCTGGGATGGAGGCAGGGGACATGAAACTCCAAACTCCGGGGTTCAGAGGAGGGACTGAGTACCAGATGGACCAAGTACTGGTAGGGCTCCCGCGGTGGCTCTGCCAGCCCTCCCACAGCACGAGCATCAGATAGACCTGCAACCCCGAGCTGGGCCAGCAGAGCCCAGGCACAAACCACAATGCCTGACTGCCGGTCAGGAGTCCTTTCTTCATTTCTTGTACCCTCACAACCCATCTCTTTTCGCCTTTCAAGGATGCGTAAAGGATAAAATGAGAGACCCTGACACAGGATCACAGGTTCAAATGCCTACAGCAGCCAGGCATGTGCTTTAAATGACCAGAGTTTGGGCTGGGCACAAGACACCAGGGGGTGGTGGGGGCTGGGGCACGTAGACAAGCACAGACTCGTCCACAGGGCACGCATAGTCCCCCCAAACCCAGGCAATCGCTGCCACATCCAACTAGAGCTGGGTTTTCCAAATTGTCAAGAAAAGCCAGAGAGTTAGGTTTTCAAAAAAGATATTCTGTTTCTAAGCATTTATGAAGCAGTTTTCAAAGATTTAAATATGTCTACTAACAGATTCAGCCCTCAAGCTACTGCTTACACCCTCTGCTTCAGAGTATTAAAATCCCTCTGCACAGGTGTCACTGTGTCCCTGAGCCGTGTGCCAGGCCCAAGAGGCCTGCTCTATCATGGCCAAGAACAGCAGAAGGAGCCTCTGACCGAAACGACAACCAACATCAACTGCTAGAAACGAGGCATGTCTGTGCAACCTGCCGCCCGCCTTCACGTCTGCGCTCTGCAGGGCTATTAGCAGCTGGGCTTCAAAGCGTGATGAGGGCAGCAGGCAGAGGCCTGCACAGTGTCGCCGTTTTCATCCTGTCATTAATGAGAGTCGGTTTACATGAGCACCAAGTGCTGATAAGGGTGTCTGAGGCCCATCACTGTAACTGCTCCATAGAGCAGACAATTTATTGGACAGCCCAGGCCAGCCCATTAGTCATGGACTATTAGAAGATGTTTCAGATGTTTTCAAACCATCTTCTGAGCCCCGTCAGACATGAACTTCACACAGGTAATATCAGGGCGAGTGGGACCCGAGGGTCGCCCGGCAGCCACTGCAACCATTTCCATCCACCCACCTGCATGGGTTTTTCGAAGCTTGGTGCCTGGGGTCCGGAGACCTGTGGGTGCGTTCAGGACAATGTCTAACCAGCTGTGGAAGCGTGAGGAATTCCAGGGCCCCTCCAGGCTTCAGCACGTTTCTCTGTAGACAGGCGCATCATACAGGGGACTGTGGCAGCGAGGCTGAGGTGACCTGCATCTGGGCATGCTTGGGACTCTCCTGGTCTCATCACTGAAAGGCCCACGTCTCCGGAAACGTCGAGGTCCCAGGCACACCCACCTGGGTGTGAGGCTCAGCCGCCTCACCTGCAGCTCTGACTGTTAAACGCCCACCAGACCAAGGAACATGAGGGTCCCTCTCATTCTCACAGCTCAGCAGTAAACACACTTCAGGAGCAGCCTGGTCCTAACAGGTTAATGATGCTGGGTGTGGGGCCAGTATTTTGTCTTCCAATCTGTCCTTCGGCAACATGGTCAACTGAACGCAGATTTCTGGGTTCAAATCCCAGCTCCACCGCCAACTAGTTCTATGGCCCTGAGGAAGGGCTGAGCCCCACCCCCACCCCCCGCACCCCGGGCCTGTTTCCCCTCTGTGATATGGGGGCGGCACCACCCACCCTAGGGTTGGAGGGAGGGTCTGGGGAAGGGCTGCAGGACCTAAGGGGCCTAGGAACTAGAGGGGGAGCTGCAAGGACCCATGGCCAGAACAAACGTGGGGGGCTCAGACCCGTCCTTAACACCTGCTCAGGTACAGCAGGCACCCCCCCAACAACACACACACTATAACAAGCTCAACTGGGCCCCAGTCCTGTCTGAGAGGTGGGTGCCATCGCAGGGCTTTGCCCCCTCCTTGCTTCTGTCTGTCCCTCCACCACCTCCCCAGCCAGAGGGAGCAGGTGGTGCAGGAGCTGTAAAAGAAGGGGTGGTAGGGGGAAGCAACTTCTTGGTGAGCCCAAGCTCCAGCTACCAGCCTCCTCCTATGCAGGTCAGCCCCAGGCTCGGGCTCCATGGCAGCGTCCCTGGACCCAGACGGGCAGGGCGGGCCGCAGGTGAGCCCGAGGGGTCACCCCCACGACTGAGTGGTTTCTTACGACACCCCTGTGGGCCCCTCCCTGTAACATCACAGCGAGCCTTTGTGCAGAAGGAAAAACAAAACCAGGGGCTTGATTCAGCTCTGGGTATGCACACAGGTTGAGATTTTCTAAATGACAGCACCTGTTAATTGTCTGGTTAGGTATGACCTATTAAACATTTACCGCCCATTTCCTGTACACGTCTGGTGAGGCCGGCAGGAAATTTAGAACAAATTAAACAGCAGCTGCGATCCCTCATGCTTTAATGATCCGTCCATGACTCTGTGCGGTATTGTAAAATATTAGGGGCAGGTCTATTAGGGACAGGAGGGTTTCATCAAGGAAGCCTCCACCTCCTCATCCTCCTGCCAGCCAGGCCCCATAAAGTTAAATTGGCCAGGGCGCATCTCCACCTCCGCCCCCCCGCACCGCCAAACACGTTTCAGGGGAGGCTTTTTCATCTGCACGCCCCACTCGCCCGCCTCTCGGTCCCCCACCCCCTCCCAACCGTTCCCACACGGTTTCACATGTGGTCCGAGAGGGGCACTTCCTGCCGTTATAAAAAGCAAAACCAAGACCCCAGCAAAACAGGCTGTGCACAGAACACCCAAGTTGACAGTGTGAGAGAGAAGGCCTAATCCATTCCATATGACAAACAGCAGTGGCCCGCAGGGGAGGCCCAGCCCTGCGGAGAATTCACAACAGCCCCTCCTCCGCCCCTGCCTGCCTTCCCAACCCCAGTCCCCGACTCCTTCCTCAAGTGGACCCTTCAAACAGGAGAAAAATATTCGTCGGAGCACGCCCCTAACTTTAAACTGATCGTGTTTGGGTTTAATAGCCTACTATGCATTGTTCTTTCTTCACTTTGAAAATAAACTTTAGGAAGCATTAATGCAAATACAATATAAACACGCTCATTCCTAAATTTTCGCATCTCCCCAGTGTGTTTGGGCTTGCGCTTTAAGATCAAGGCTTAGCCTGATGTAAGAACCAGATGGATCTTTAAAGTGGAAGCTTTGCAACTCTCTCCATGTAAATAGACAGCTGTCCAGAGGATGTGAGGGGTGAAAGTGTCCCCAAGAATACGGGCATTAGCGACCACTTCCATTGTCCTTCTGGGAACAGTGGAACGGAAAGGGTCTGTCCAAGTTCTCTCTGGTCATTCTGCTGAAAAAGGACAGACATGGCTTCAGTTGTGGGAGAAGGTGTCGTTACAGAGGTTTGGGTTTTAAGCCTTAATTTAAAGAACAGGTTTCTGTGCCAGCTGAACTTTTCTCGATGCCTTCACATTTCTGCAGACAACCTTTGATGCTGGGTGGCGGACAAACTCGCTCAGTCCCACACCAGCAGCTCACCCAGTGTACCAAGCCTTAACCTGCTTATCAGCAGCCAAATAGAACATGTCTACTTCCTGTTTCCTACTTCCTGCTTCCTGCCCCTCAGTTCCATAAACGACTCTCCTTCAGAGGCGGTAAAAATGGAAAGGATGAGATGAAAGGGTCCGTCAAAAGATTTACGCCAGCCCATAAAAGTCTCCTCCGTGTTCCGTAGACTAAACTGTCAGTCCCGCTTTCACGGAAACTTTTATTGAGTAGTCAATCTGAATTTTGTCTATAATTCCATTAAAACCTACAAGGCCGTTTGTGGCTTGGTTGTTCTGGATGACTTGACAAATTAGTCTAGTAAATTTTGGGTGTCTTAAGTACTAAATTAGGTCATTTGTTTAATGAGCCAATCCACTGCCCAGAGTTTGACCCCGGCCCACGAGGGGGAGTTCACGTGGAGTTCCAAGGCGGGAGCGCAGGTCCCTCATTTGTCTTCTGCTTCTAGAGAAAGTGCTCCCAAGTCAGGGCTGGACAAGGAATTCCAATGATTAGTGAAGAAAACTCCTTTGCCCTGGCCCTTCTCCCTCCCACCCTCCTCCTCCAGGATTGCTGTCACCGCTGCCGTCACCACCTGCATCATCTCACCTGGCCCTCCCGATGACCCCACAATGGAGAGGGGGTGCCATTGCTGTCTCCTCTTTCAAATGAGAAAGGAAATCTCGGAAATGCTCCTTTCCCCAAGGGCGCATTCAATGTCTCACCCTCGATCAGCCCTTGAGTCTTTCAATAAGCACTAAGCACCCACGAGGTGGGGCTTCCCCACCGGCTCAGCAATGAAGAACCCACTTGCAATACAGGAGTTGCAGGAGATGCAGGTTCGACCCCTGGGTTGGGAAGATTCCCCTGCAGAAGGGCATGGCAACCCACTCCAGTATTTTTGTGGAGAATCCCATGGACAGAGGAGCCTGGTGGGCTATAGTCCTTGGGGTCGCAAAGAATTGGACACGACTAAAGTGACTTAGCGCACACACACATCTACCAGGTGACAAGCCTGGGCTTCCAGAACTGATTAAGTGATGGTCATGGCTTTCAAGAGCTTCATCATTTGGTTGAATAGTATGCATATCAATAAATGTAATATAATTCTAGAACTTATGGTTACCAGGGGAGAAGGACGGCAGGAAGGGATAGATTGGGAGTTTGGTACTGACGTGTACACACTGTTATATTCTAAATGGATAGCCAAAAAGGACTTACGGGATAGCATGGGAAACTCTGCTCAATGTTATGTGGCAGCCTGGGTAGGAAGGGAGTTCGGGGGAGAATGGATGCATGTACACGTATGGCTGAGTCCCTTTGCTGTGTCCACCTGAAACTATGACAACATTGTCAACAGCTATATTCCAATATAAAATAAAAAGTTTAAAAAATAAAATACATAAGTGCAATATAATTCTATAGTTTCCACAATTCAGGTGGACCGAAGGTGCCCATGGGGCACAAAGATGTTAGCCACTGCCTTTGTCTCTAAGACGTTTCCTGAATTATGCACACGGATTCCAGCCTCTTCAGTGGCATCCACCCACCAGCATGGCATCTGCTCACGAGTTCACGTGTGTGAACTTGTCACCTTCCAGCCACCAGGAGCTCCCTTAGCTGGTTCTGTGTGTATACCGTATGAAGAGACTAGTGTCCACAGTCATGACTCAGAAGGACATCCAAGCCCCAACTGCTGCGTCAGCTGGCCACCACGTCTTGCTGGGTAGGGGGACTGCGTCGCTGAGACATTTTAATACAACCGAGAGCTCCTTCAGGGCACAACTGGGACATTTTCATTCCTGACCAACAATGCTAAACATAGGACACAGAATGTAGCAGGTTCTCACTAAATGTGGATTTGAAAAGCTTTGATTTATCCGAGTTATCTCAACATTAGTTATCAATGTGGGTTCTATGCAGTAACTCTGACAACCAAACCATTTGATTTAGTGGAGTCATTTTTTCTTGTAGCCCAAATGGGATGACACAAGCTTGCTGTAGAGTTCTCCAGTGATGACCATCTTCCCTCAAGAATCAACCTTAGGTTTAGACACACATAGAACTTTCATTTAGCAAGACAAGAGTGTGGAGGCCACCTTCTGTTTTATTTTATCCAATATTCTCCCACACTTGACAGCTTTCCATTTCTTGTCTGCCTTGCTCTGAGCAGTTAAGGACTGGTCATCATGGGTCTGCCAAGTAATCAACCCACCACCCACACTTCTCTGTGGCAATATTTTATTATTTTGCAAAGGGCTTTTGAGATAGCTAACTGGGAAGAGGGGCTTCTGGGGGGGGAGTGGCATGCTCAGGACCCTTAGGAAGGGTTGTCACGTGTGTGTGACAACTGCAGTGTGACTGTCAAAGTGACAGCACCCAGTGTCTGCCTTCACAAACCCTCACCCCAGGACAGGTGGGAGTTCCCTCTTCTGCCCTCTGCCTAAATATACATGGACAGGGTCAGAGGCCAAACTGGAGGTTTAGGTGTTTAGGAGAAACAAGAACTGATGAATAATTGCCTCTCATCCTTAGATCATGGGTGGTAACAATGCCAATGAAATTGTTGGCTTCAACTTTTTGCATTTGGTGCAAGTATATAAAAGTTCAAATCAGACACACACATAAAGAGATGTTCACATGTGTGTGCATACACATGGACATGTACCTTGAAAATAACACCCGAAGGAGAGACAACCCTCAACCAGGGTCTAAAAGAGACTCTGAAGTTGTCTAACTCTGTCTTCGATGTCACCATTCTGCCCCAGCCCCGTCTCTACAGAGGCATCTCTTCTCTGCACTCCCTGGGGAGAACCGTCGCCCAAACCGGGCTGTAAGTGGGCTGAGGAAAAGGCCTGTGCTTTTTCCTGAATTTTAACTCAAGTGTTAAAAATATACAGTAAAGTGTGCAAACGCTGAATGAATTTTTAAGTAGGTAAACCCTCGTGTAGCTACCATCCAGATCAAGATACGGAGTATTGCCACAGCAGAAGGCTCTCCTGTGCTGCTTCCCCACCAACATCTCCAAAGGCGCCCCATGCACCATGGAGACTGTCAGTGCTGCCTGATCTGCAGGCTCAGGGGAGCGGAGCCCCACAGGGCGTATTCTTGTGTACTTCCTTCCCTGGTTGCTGGCTTGTGAGACCGCTCACATGTGTGCAGACTTCTGTTCTTTCCTACTGCTGTGGAATCATTTCTGTGGATGAGCTTTAGTTTATTAATCCGCAACTGAGGCACACTTGGTTTTTTCTCACTCACAGTTTTTCTGAATAAAGCTGCTGTAAGCATTCTTGTCCTGCGTGTGTCTTTGGTGGGTGCACAGATTCATTTCTCCTGGGAGTACGTGTCAGGTCATAGAATAGGCGGATGCTTAGTTTTAAAGGTACTGCCACCCAGTTTTCCAAGGTATCTGATGACAATGCATCCACAGCTGGTTTTAACCCTTTAGTCCCTTGGGTTTAAAGCCGCATCTTTCTTTTCAAAGGCTCCTTGATGCCTATTTGTAAACATCTGCTGAACATCCCAGGTGACCTCCATATGAGCCTCCCTCATCTCTGCCAGCCGCCCACTGAAATGAGCAGAACACAACGCTCTGGGAAAGTGGCTCCCTTCACAGCAGGGTGATATTTCAGATGCTCTGCTTCCCCTCAACCCTGCCTCTGCAGAGGGCAGCAGCCATCATGTCCTCTGCCCTCCAAGGTTGTCTTGGGATAAAACGTGGTGATGTCTGTACGGCAAGCAGCACAGTAAATGCCCCATACAAGCCAGTGTTGGTGTTGGCATGAAAACACCAGTAAAGCAGGTATTGCCAGCTTGATCGCTATCTGGCATGGCAAGTGCTCCGTAATGCTTACTACCCACCCCCTGAATTCTGGGCTCCATGTCGCTGCCCGGAGTCTCTTATTCTTGTCCAGCTCCGTGGATGCCGAGAGTTAGTGAGAACACTGCTCCTGTCCACGGCTGGGAGGAGCCATCGTGGGCCCCGTCACTCTTCTCCAAAGCCCAAGAGGAGCCCTGGGGAGCAGCCCAGGCCCAGAGCCCCCCACCCCCACCCCGATGCTGCCGGCTCAAATCTCAAGCCTGATTCTGAGGGCCAAGTTGAGTGCATAGAGGAGGATGTTTTCCTTCGGCAGGGGAAGGCCCCTCGCCATCACCTCTTCCCACCCCCTGAACAAAAGCACCGTTCTCCACACTGCACTCTGCCCCTGTGCAGGGGGGGCCTGGCTTCCTTTGCCACGAAGCCTGTCAGGTTTCCATTAGGCCAGGGAAACACCACAGGAAATGAGTCAAAGAAAGGAAGGCTGTGATTTTTTTTTTTTTAATTTCAAATACCAGATTTTTTTTTTTTTTTAAATGACGGTGTCCTGGCTGTGCCAGGTCGAGGAGGAATGTGGAAAATGTGCAGCTTGAAGTGTCTGAAGGGCAGCTGGATCCTCCAATTGTTTCTAATAAAAACCCATGGGAAGCTTTCCGCGGCCCCTGGGAAGACAGTGCACCCGCTGGAGGCCTTGGGCGCCAGGGGCCTGGGCAAGGTTTGGGCTTCTCCAACCTCCATCTCCTGGCCAGACCACGAGGTGCCAGCCACCCTCCCTGCCTCTGAAGGGCTGTCGTGGCTACTTAAATGCACTGACTTTTGCGAGCCTGTTTCCTCTTTCTGCAGAAAGCGCAGAATATACAGGTCGTTCAGACCCTTCCATGCACAACTGCCATCAGAACCACCTGCAAGTGGAGGCCGTGTGCACAGGGCTGGGGCCACAGATGCCGCGTCCCACACTGGCCCGGCCTTTCTGCGCTGCGGTGCCCCGGGTGGGTAATAGAACTTTTCCAGGCTCCATTTCTTCCTCGGCACAGCACGCGTTGCCAGTTACACCTGCTCTGTGCCAGCCAGTGTCACTGCCACCCATCAGGTGACTTAGCGCCTGTCTGAGGAGGCGGGCGCTCTTATCAGCCCCATGTTACAGATAAGGAAACTGAGGCAGAGAGCTTAGACAACATGCCCTAGACATCGCAGCCTTGCTGGGACTATATCTGTCTGCACTACACCAGAGGGAGACAGAGAAGAAGACACTTAGCTCAAGAACTGGCACAGCGATGGTTGGGCTGGCTGGACAAGTCCAGAAGCCCAGGGATGATCCCCAGGAAGGGCATCCGGAAGCTGGAATCATACAGGACGTATCCTTTTCAGATGGGCTCCTGTCCCTTAGCAGTATGCTAAGCGCTGTTCTATGCCTCAGCCCTTACAGCCCCTCCATGTCATTTCAGGCCCGGACAGCTCATTTCCATTCAGTGCTGAGTAACATTCCATCGTCTGGACGTGCCACTGTTTTACCCACTCACCTACGTGAGGGCATC
Organism: Bos grunniens; assembly: GCF_055505025.1. NCBI lineage: Eukaryota > Metazoa > Chordata > Mammalia > Artiodactyla > Bovidae > Bos > Bos grunniens. The sequence continues at coordinate 12,753,536 of NC_141182.1, forward strand.
TTGGCTGCTTCCAAGCTTTTTGGCGATTATCAAGAAAGCTGCTGCCAACATCTACGTGCAGGTTTTTGTGTGAACACAAGTTTTCGATCCTTTGGAGAAATACCAAGGAGAATGATTGCTGGATCACGTGGTAAGAGTATACTCAGCCTTGGAAGGAACTGCCAGGCTGTCCTCTGAACATCTCCACCATTTGCCTCCCCTCCCCACCGTCATTACTGTCAGTAATACCTCCTTCCAGGAAGGGCACAGCATGGGGTGGGTATACAGGTGGCACTCCACGCAGGTGAGCTACGATCATCCCCGCCCTACACAGGGGCCCCTCTGTGGGCATCTGTCTGCACGTCATTCCTGCCTGGGCATGGGCGTAGGGGGAGAAGTCAACCCCACCCCGATCTCTGCTCTCTCCGGCTGCACAGGCTGGCTGAGACACTCCTGGGGTAGATGGCGCTCTATGCCTCTGGGCAGCCGCCCCAGCAGACCCTCTTGCGACTGCAGCCCAGGTCACGGCCAATTCAGTGATTTGAGCCACTTCAGGCATCCGTGTCCTGCCGGCCTCCCAACGGGGGCAGGGGGTGGGGGTAGGGGCGGGAGGAGGCACTGAGGAAGAAATCATGCTGCTCTGGCTTGGGCGAGTGTTTCTTATTTTTCATTTGCAAATGAAAACAATCGGGCCATCCGAGGCCAGCAGACGGGGCCGCCTCCGGGCTGCTTGGATGGGCTGGCCCCTCCTGCACTGTACACTGTGACCCCTAGTGTAAGCAGGCCCCCTGGGGCCCAGGACACAGGGGCACCTGCCAATCCCAGGGTTCAGGCAGCCAGGTCCAGGGGAGGCCTGCCCCTGAGGGCTCAGGAGGTACTCTCCCGGTGGGGACAGACCTACAGAAGAGCAGCAGTGACAGCGGTCCTCACCCCCACTGGGCAAGCGTGTACTGAGTGTTCACGGCGTGCCTCACCTGGCCTGACCTGGCCTCACCTGGCCTCCGAGCTGCCGTGTGACGCGTGTGCTGTCACAGACGCGCAGCCTGAGGCTGGGAGGGCTCCTGTGACCGGCCTGGGATCATGGGCTGCGAAGGCCGGTTTAGACCTAGGTTTCTTTGACACTAGGGCTCACAACACACTGAAGCCCATGAACAACTGTTGAGTTCCTACTGCATACAGTACATTTATTCACCTTCTCGCATTTAGACTTAAAATCTTATAAGGCAGATGTCATTAACCCGACGTAAGTAGGTGGCAAATGAAGCCAGGGCACTTGAATTGTTGTTTAGTCACTCAGTTGTGTCCAACTCTTTTGCGACCCCATGGACTGTAGCCCACAAGGCTCCTCTGTCCGTGGGATTCTCCAGGCAAGAATACTGGAGTGGGTTGCCATTTCTTCCTCCAGGGGATCTTCCTGACGCAGGGATCGAACCTGTGTATCCTGCATTGACAGGTGGATTCTTTATGGCTGAGTCACCTGGGAAGTGGGGCACTTGAATAAGACCTGGTTATTAGCAGCCAGAATTGTTTCTACCTAGGAACGTGCATTTGGCACCAGTCAAGCTCCTACTCCAGGACCCCCTCGCCCGCCCCCATCTTCATTTTGCTGGTGAGTTAGTGACTTAGTGGTCTCATCAGTAGGCCAGCCCCAGGCCCGGGCACAAAGAGCCCAGAATATTAGAGTGGACAGAGGCCAGTTCCTCTGGCGGGACCCTCCTCAGTGGGAAGTGAGCTTTGTGAAGGCTGCCCTTTGCATTCCCCCCATGAGAAGCCCTTTTGCCCTCCCCTGCTGAACATCAAACACCTGTCAGCTGCCCAGTCCCAGAGCCAGGAGCCAGCTACCAGCCGAGGAAGAGTGAGCAGCACCAGAAGAATCCACGCTTATCCTCTGTCTGGACGGAACCCGTGGGACGTGCTGGGCAAGGAAGATGCTCAGCACATCGCAAGCTTCCGGCTCCCTGGGGGGTTCCATTTCTCATGAACATGGCTTAACTTTTAACCAGGTCATTAAAAGCGCTGGCCCAGTGTCTTGGGCCCGGACTCCCTCCCACCTCGCTGGACGACAATTTGCCCGTGTCCCCAGGAGGTGCTGAGCTCCTTTTTAAAGAGGTTCCAAACGGTCCCCTCATTGCGTCTTTCTTCCCTGAGACTTGGGCAATTTGGGTGTCATGGGGGCCTTTGTAGAGACGTCAATGGATTACTTCACGGGAAGAACACACCCCCCCTTTACACGAAAAGAACACACCCCCCCCCACCTTTACACCCCAACGTGGCTTCTGCTGTGGAGATGAAAGAGCCAGGGAGGCAGGTTGGAAAACAGATAATTCATGGGACTGTCAGAACACGATTTGAATTTCATTCACACCAGGCCTGGGGCGGGGTGGGGGCGCGGATCCTGCCCGCCTGGGGGGTTCTCGCTCCAGGGGGAAGCAGGCTGAGCTCTCAAGTGCTGAAGTGATAATCCAGCCCGCGGGGCCTGGACAAAGCTGGACATTTTGTCCTCACTGTCAGAACGCCACAAGCTCAGGAGCAGATGGAGTGGTGTCGGCAGTCGTAAAACGCCCCCGCCCCAACCGGGGACAGGCAGGTTAACAGAAGGGATTGGCGCCATGCGCGTCATAAAAGCCCTGCAGGCCTGTCATGTTCCGATAAATCTTGACTGTGTAGCGGAATAGCTCTGCGGTTCCCAGCCTTGGGTTTCACAGGTGAGCCGTGGGCTGATGGATGGTTTGGGAGCCAGTGGGGGAAGGGGGCAGAGGGAGCCTTACCCGCCCACCCCTTCTCGGCTCCCCAGCGCCAGGCAGGAAATCCAGCCCAGGAGGGGCCAGGGCGGCGTTTGTTCCCCCTCTCCACGCTGGAATGCTGGAAGGCAACCAGCTCCATCCTCATCCCCTGGCCCTCGTGCTGGTATCACACTGTAGGAGCTTAATAAGTGCTGTTGTCTTTTCTCAGCTAGGCTCCTGGGCTCGCCTACCCATTAGAGAGGAGCTGCTGGGGTGGGGGGTGCTACTCCGCACACACAAGCTCTGCTTGCCCTGCCCTGCACCCTGCGTCTGGCCCCCAGGGAGGGCGCACTTTTTCAGAATCCATCTACCCAGAGGGGACACCTTGGAACCATCTGTCCATTTATCACAAAGGTACTATCGGGCTGGCAGGTTCTCTAACACGTTTCAGTGTTGTAAAAGTGTTAGTTACTCAGTTGTATCTGACTCTTTGCAACCCCATGGATTGTCCACCCACCAGGCTCCTCTGTCCATGGGATTCTTCAGACAAGACTACTGGAGCGGGTAGCCATTCCCTTCTCCAGGGGATCTTCCCAACTCAGGGATCAAACCCAGGTCTCCTCCACTGGAGGCAGATTCTTTACCATCTGAGCCACCAGGGAAGCCCTAACACATTTAACCAGGTGTTAAATGTCTGCTCTAAACACTTTCAAATGAAGGACAGAGCTCTGGAGTTCTGAGCTCTCTGAGCCCAGAGTGACACAGCTGAGTGGGGCAGGCCAGGGGGAGAAAAGGCACCCTTGGCCTGGAGTCAGGGGCAAAAGGGAGTGTTGTGGGGACATGCCCACCAAGGGCACACACTCCAGTGGTTGCCAGGAGGGACTCAGCTCATTGAGAAGGAAGACAAATCTGGACTTCTCCTGATTTAGTAAGTATCAAGAAGTCATTGGAATGGATAAAAACTCATAGGATTTATCGAGAGGAGCAGGCAGGCCGCTCTGCCCTGACAGCTCTTCAGTAGGACCTAAGAGCACAGAGAAGCATGTTCTGTAACTGAGGGGCTCACAGGAAGCCCCTTCCCCTCTGAGCCCCAGGCCTCCCATTTCTGGTCCTGCCTCCAGGCCGCCTGCCTGCTTTCCTGACCTCCTCCCACCCTATCCCCAGTCCTGCTGGGCTTCACGCTGAGTTCCCTGCAGTTACCAAAGGGACTCTGTTCTCTGACCTCAGCCACTCCCCCTCCTGACCCTCTGCCCCCTCCACCGCTCTTGTGGACCCCAACTCCCACTTAACCTCAGGTTCCAGCTCAAACGTATGGTGTGTGCCTGTGGTCTGCCTGCTTCCTCACTGCCCACGGGCCCACGTCGCTCCTGTCCTCCCCACCTGCACTGGGCCGTAAGCCCCTGAGGGCCTCGGCCCCTTCCATCAGTTATCCCAGGGTCCCATCTGCCCTGCCACTAGTACCAGCCAGAATGCCAGCAAGAGTGGCCCCCAGGGCTCAGACACACACTCCACCTGGGCTAGCCAAGCACCCCAAGGGACTTTGGAAAGAGTGGTGACTCAGAACCAGGACCCGGAGGGCACACGAGGGTGGCAGCTGGGGTCTAGTCCACGGCTGTCTATTAACTGGAAGGAAACAAGGAGCAACTTGAGGGTTGTAGGTCTCAGGAAGGAGGGGCCTGGGGTTAAGGGTAGAGGGATGATTTTAGGTGATGAAATTGTCCTGAAATTTACTGGGGGAGGCTGCACACATCTGCAGATATTTGAAAAACCACTGAATTATACACTTCACACAGGTGACTTGTAATGCTGTGAATTATACCCCCATGAAGCTGTTTTTTAAAAAAAAGTCTTGAAAACAGAAACCCATGACCTGTCAGGATGGACGGCAGAAAAGAGCAGGACAGTCAGGTGCCCTGCTCGCTGATGGGGACCTGTTCCTCTCACCTCCCTGGACCCCCATTTCCTCGTGCAGGAAGGGTGATGAGCTGTACACTCCTTAGAGCATGCTGAGACAATCAAAACGCGAGGGAATGGAGGGAAGTACTTGACACAGGACCCTGGGGAATTCTCAAGCTTGAATAAGAAAACCAACAAGAAGAGAGTGACTGTCGTTGTCCCGGCATGCATCTGGACCAGCTGCCCCGCACATCAGCACTTGCTCCTGCGCCGATCGAGCGTGCTGAGCCACTCCATCAGCACCTGGCTCCCGGGGAGGGGTGGGCTTCCTTCCTGGAGGGGTGGTGATGGGGGAGCCGAGGGCACAGGCACTGCCCTTCCGTCGAGGCAGCTCTGGGCTCTCTCCCAGAGATAAGCGCCGCCTGCCCGGCAGCGTCCTAATCGGCAGGACTCGGGGCTCACAGGCTGCTGCTCCTGGCTGTCAGGAGGACTGAGGGCCGGGGGATGATTAATGAAAGAGAAGGAAGTGTAATAATGCACGGCTGGCCCGCCAGGAGCATAAATCTCTCTGGGGACTACAGAAAGCATGGATTCCTCCCTTTCTGGGCCTTGAGAAAGGGCATCCTCCAGGTTCACCAGAGTCTGAGAAACCACCGCAGGCGTTAAATCAAAGCTTACCTGCACTCGAACCACACAGGAACCCGCTGGCTCAAACGTGGGCCTGAAACAAGGGCAAAAGGGCCCTGGGTTAGGGACATGCTGGGCGAGAGGCCTGGCTGCAGTCGGCGATGGGTGAAGACCAGCCAGCGTGGGCTTGGGCTTGGGCTTGGGCTGGAATCCAGCTCTGAGACATTGGGTGAGGCCCTCAGTTTCTCTGCTTCAGTTGCTTTATCTGGACTGCCCCGCCCCCTGCAACCCCATCCCCAGCATGGTATTCTTGTGGGGATTGCCTGGGCCACCTGGACAAAGTGCTTTGTGGGGAGCCGGCTGCTACAAATGCATGTGGCCATGCATTTGACCAGCAGCATCTCAGATGGTCACTGTATACTCTCAAGAAAGAGGAATTATTATACGCCCATTTTACAGATGTGAAAACAGAGGCCCAGAGCACAGCCTCACTCCTCCAATGCTCCCCAGTGGGGATCACCCGCCCCTCACCACACTGCCTTCTGGTAGCCTGAACAGGAAATTAGAAATCCCGTGGCCTGTCTCTGCCTTCTCGAGGGCGGGTCCTAGGACCTCCCCCTCGGACTTCATGCTACCATTTGTTAGGAATGACTCCAGCCCTCAGTGGCAGGAACAAAGGTCCCCTCACACTCCCATGGCCCCCACAGCCTCACGTTCCAGGGGCCTCGCGTTTATCTCCGCAGGGGACTGTCCTCCCTTGTTCCTCTCCCCATCTGTCCCTCTGGACCACTGTCCCTCTTCATTTTACTCTTGAAAAGTCCATTTCGCCCCACTGAGGTCTGCACAGTGTATGGGCTGCTCCGAGGTCAGAAACCCGAGCCAGGCATAAGAAGGGACGGACCCCTTGATGGTTCTAGCAGCTGCTGAGGGAGGGAGGGGGCCCCAGGCAGCCCCCAGCTGCCCACCCGGAGATAACCCCTGACCCCTTGCCTGTCTCAGGGGCCATCAGAAAGTCTGAGCCCTGGGAAGGCCCATAAATCCTCAGTATCGCCCTCTCAGGATTCTGTCCCCTGCCTGAGAGAAGGCATTTTCTATGCCTGTGGGAGGCCACCTGGGCACTCGTGGAGCTGAGGGCACTGGCTTCTTTGCAGGTTCTGGGACCCCCGCGCTACAGAATTCCATCCTGTACCACAGCTGGGCAGTGCCACCCATGGGCGGGGTGGGAATGGGCATGCACTAGCACCCCTCACCAGAGCTCACTCTCACGGGCCAAAAATGCACCCCTCCTGTACCTCTGTAACACCCAGGTGAGAGATCAAGAGCCCTTGGGCACAAAGGGGAGTCGCTTATTATTCAAGAGACCACCTGAGTTTAGAGGACAGGATGGGGCTATTTTTTCTTTCTTTCTTTTTAAGGTCAGATAGTCACCTGATCAAAAATTCAAGATATAAGCAAGTATCTCCCTCCCAACATTTCCCACAGTCACCTTTCCAGGGCTACTAGTATCTAGAGATCTTTCAGAAATATAAATATATAATTATGTACATGTAAGACAATGGCACCCCACTCCAGTACTCTTGCCTGGAAAATCCCATGGATGGAGGAGCCTAGTAGGCTGCAGTCCATGGGGTCGCTGAGGGTAGGACACGACTGAGCGACTTCACTTTCACTTTTCACTTTCATGCATTGGAGAAGGAAATGGCAACCCACTCCAGTGTTCTTGCCTGGAGAATCCCAGGGACGGGGGAGCCTGGTGAGCTGCCGTCTGTGGGGTCGCACAGAGTCGGACACGACTGAAGCAACTTAGCAGCAGCAGCAGCAAGCATATGAATACATACACTTACACACGTAAGTACACACACACTCACGTAAAATCGAGCAGCTTTTCATTCAACTACTTTGGTGATCATTCCACATCGTTACATAAAGAGCCTTGCATTCCTTTTGATGGCTGCATACTATTCCACCAGGTGCCCCATTCATTGTCTGTTTATTTAACTAGCCCCCTACTGATAGCGCCTTAATGACAAACGTCACACTTCCCATGGACTCAGGTATTAGGCAGCTCCTCCGCTGTGGCCAGCTGGGACTCCTGGGCACTCTCAGTCTGGTCTTCCTTTTTCTTCCTCACAATCTCTGCAGCCGCCTTAGTGGGGTCCGCCTCCAGCTTGAGGCTATGTTCATGGCTGGGTGAGACTCAAGGGCCTTCTGCATCTTTAGACGCACTCTTCTTGCTGACTTTGACCTCCTTTCACACAGCATAGCTTTCTCTTACATCTGTAACAGGAGCATGGTAGGTGCGGGATCGTCCTCATGTAAAGGAGCACAGGAAAGCTAAGTCCCAGTGGAGTGACTCCCTCTCCACCTGCCCCACGGGTCATAAAAGAGCAACTGGTTTTGTAAGAAGGCACTGCACGTGGTGGGAAGGGGGGTGTCCAGGGGAGCCATAGAGGATTTGGGATCTAAAGGCTGTGGGTGGCCCCCCAGTCACCCCATTTATTAACCTGGGCCACCCTCAGCTGCCCGCACCTGCTCAGTGGAACAGGACACACGTGGTACATTCACATGAGGAGCAGCTGTTCAGTCCTGGGCTCTGAAGTCGCTCCAACTGAGCCAAACTCTACCTCTGCTTCTTACAGACTAGGGGACCTTGGGCAGGCACCTTCCATCTCTGAGCCTCATTTTGGACAATTACAACAGGACCCCCCCGTGGGCTTAGAGGCTTATATGATGATTCAAGAGATGACGTGCAAGCATTTAGCCACTCCACATAACCCTGCGAATGGCAACTGCTCAAGACATTTTCGCTTCTGTTGTTGTCATTGATGTTCTGTGGTTGTTGCCCCAGCGGTGGCGGCTGATCTCTGGACACACTGCGCTCTTCCCCACCAATGTCCCCCAACAGGTCCCAGTGCAGTTCTCCAAACCTCAAGGCACTGGCGGGGCTCGCAGACTTGGACAGCTGGCGGGGATTACCACGTCATCATTGCTCACAGGTGCTCACAGGCCTGTTTCCTCCCCAAGCCCCCACTTGCGGCCTTGCTTGCTAGAACACACACGACGACTCTTTGCTGGGAGAATCCTGCCTAGAGGCAGGGGAGTGAACCAGATGACCTTTTGACCTCACTCCCCACCCTGACTTCAGGGTTCAGGATCACCCAGCATGCTCTGGGGCCAATGAAACGAGCCATTCTTTCCGGAAATGGGAGGTTATGCAGCTTGAGCAGCGTTCCACAGCTCCCAGGGGTTTTCAGATAAGCCTTGCTCCGGGCTCTTTTCTCTCCAGGACTTGTGGAAATCTCTGGGTCTGTTTGACATCAACTTGTGTCCTCCTGATCCCACCAATGACCTTCCATTGACCTTTGGATGCTGGCGAGAAAACGTCATTTTTCCCCTAACCCGTTGAACTCTCAGAAATGACAGGGTGGCGGAGGCTGGCCTGGCTGTCCCCGCCGTCGCCGTGGCATAGAGAAGGCGCCCACACCCAGCCCCTCACACCGAAAATGAAGTGAGGTCTTCCTGAGAGGGTTTCTCCTGCGGGGCACGGGAAGAGCGAGCAGGAAGGCCGCGGGGCGGCCGATAGGACACCTAGAGGAAGGGGAGGAAATGGCCAGCGGAGTCTAGACGCGTTATCTTGCCCCCCGTGCGGGCACCGGCCCACGCTCGTCCATCGTTCCTGGAGCCGACTTCCTGCTGCAGGATTTACGCCAATGACTTCACCCTCTTGCTATCTCGGCAGTCCCGCTGCTGCCCGCTCCGGGCTCTCAGGAATTAGGGGCCAGATAACAAGTCTAGACAGCTCAGAAGTTTTAAATGGATTATTCTCCAGGGGGCGGAGGATGGCCAGTGACCGCTCTGGGGACCGGACCACTTTCCGACTCCCTCTGCCTGCTCCCCCACCCCCACTGCCCGGAGGTTGAAAGCAGGCACCGAAGAGTCACAGGCCGCAGGGTCCGCTCCTCCCGGCTGTCAGTGGGAGCTCCACACCCCGCCCCGGGTCCCGGTTCAGGGAGGATCCTAGGGGCTGCCTCGGCAGAGCTGGATGAAGCCCAAAGGGCACTCGAGTTCAAAAACCAAGGGCCCTGGTGAGGCCACACGATGCATGGAGCCCGTTCATTCCGACCTCAAGTGTCTCAGAAGAAGCGCTTGTGCCCTGCCCGGAGGGTGACCTCGGCACACACCTCCACCTGCCTGGGGGCTCCGCTGATCTAAATCAGATCCTCTCACACGCCGTGTGGCAGCCCCTTTGCCGTCTTCTCCCACCCTTTGCGTGCTGAACCGTGCCCTCCCCAAATCCCCATGTGGGAGTCCCAAAACCCAGCACCTCAGAATGTGCCCTTATTTGGAAATATGGTGTTAGTCAAGATGAGGTCACACTGGCGAGGGTGGGCCTCCCACTGATAAAAGGGGGGGCTGTGGGCACAGAGGGCACATGGGCGGAGATGGTGGGGACATGTCTACAGGGAGCACGGGGTGGCCAGGGAACCCCGAGCAGGTCCTGCTCCCAGCCCAGGTGCAGCAGCCCCACTCGCACCTTGGTCTCAGACGTGGGGCCTCCTGACTGCGGGAGACGACCTTGCGGCTGTCCAAGCCCCCAGATAGCGAACTAATACACAGCCGCCTTCCTGAAGGACAGGGCTGGGCGCAGGAGTGCCTGGGAACCTTAGGAAAGAGGTCACCCCTAAATTGTAAGTGGCTCCTCAGGCTCCCAGCAGCAGAGCTTCCGTGGAGTCGTCCAAGCCACGAAGCTGCCACGTCAGCAGCTCACAGCTGGTGGGGAGGTGAGGGGAGTGACTCCGTGGAGACCGGGGGTTCGTCAGCTCAGGACACGGCTGTAGCATCGCTGCTGGTGCCCGGCCTTGGCAGGCATCATCCTGGACACAGCCGTGGCTTCCTCTGGCGCCTGCAGCCTCTCGCGGGAGTGTTTTCTGCTGGGGGCACAAGCATGGCCTGAGCGCAGACAGGCAGGCCAGAACTGCCAGGAACCACTGTCCTTGGGAGCAGTTCTCAACCAGGGAGAGTTGAGAACCAGAGTTGAGAACCAGTTGAGAACCAGGGCAACGTCCTGGCGCCCTGGCTGAGCAGCTGAGAAACTCCAAGGGGTGATCCACGGTCCCCTCGAGCTCCCACCACGGTCACAGGGCCAAGAAGGCACTGGGCACTGGCCCTTTCTCTTCCCGCTCTCCTTTCCTGATGTCCCCTGAGGTCGCCTCTCAAACAGACCCCTCGCACCCAACCTTGACCCTGGTCTGCCTGGGGTAGGGGGTTGCGGATCCAAACCAAGACAATAGGAGGGTACAACCCACAGCACAGAGAGATGGGAGGAGGAGACACATCTTAGCAGAACACTGAAGGGCTGACCCTGGTAGGAGCTGACTTCTCTGGGCGCCTCAGATAGAACCTCGGTCTCCAGATTAAAACCAGCCTGACGGGCAGGTGTGAAGGCAGAAGTGGCTATTAATAGTGCTCACCAATATCCATTCTCCTCTCAGCTGATAATACTAACTGTAACTCCACCACCCTGGAGCCTGTTCTTACTAAAGGTGCAGAGTCTCAGGCAGGTGTGAGCCCACGGCTAGGTTCCGGCCAGCGGGGTGGGGGCCCAGTGACGTCCCGCCCCAGACAGGTGCCCGTGGGTGCCCTCCCCCCACCGTGTGGGTGAAGATGGGAGCAAGTCTCTTCCCATCATCACCTCCCCATCCTCCTCATCTCATACCAACACGGGGTGAAGGTTAAAAAACACTGCAGAGATTCTTTTATCAGTTTTCTTCCATCAAAACCCACTTTGAAGCTTCTGACCTGAGCAAACCTTTCATCCATTCTAGCAAGCCAAACACAGACTTCATTTACATTAATCCAAAAATAATAAAGTGAGATAAATAAATAAAGGTTGAGAAAGAATACTGGTGAATTCGGGAACCTGCAAATCCAGGAAGTGTTGGGAGAGCCCAGATCCTTCCAGGAAAGACCAGCTTGTTCTGATGACTTCTGGAAAGTGTGCCTCCCCAGGAGGTGAGGGGTGACCGGACACATGGCATGAGGGTCACCATGAGGCCCCTCTGCCCAAACCCACAGGAGCCCCCTTGGGAAGAATTTCCTAAAAGGACAATGAACAGGGACAATGGGTGAGTCAGGTCTTGGCCAGAATTGATCCTGATTTTCATAGCAATGCTGACGTGTTTAAAGGATCTGTGCTACATGGAGATAAACCGTGAGGCCCGGAGGCTGAGGAGCAGCCCAGACCAGTCAGGATGGGTGTCCTGCACCGTCCCTCCCAGAGGAGTGAGCAGGTGGATTCCTATCTAAGATTGCTGTGGGCCCAGCCCTGCCCTGCTTGGGGGGCACAACAGCCAGTTTGGGGGTCCTGGCTGGTCCACCTGCATCTCTGGGGCTAGAGGGAGGAGCTTGGGGTCTGCTGGGACCACTGTGCTGACCATGCCCCTCTTCCTAGGGACGAGAGCCTGGTTCTGCTGCTTCCCTCTGTATGCCCTTAGACAAGACACTCAGCCTCTCTGAGCTGCACTCAACACCTCTCTCAAGTGACGTCCGCACAGCACACCTCTCTTACTGGGTACCTGGGAAGGCTGGGTGAAGTCTTGTGATTGTCGGGCTACTGTCTGAGTCCCTCGGGATGCTATCACAAATGCCACAGACTGAGCAGCTGATAGACAACAGAAGTCCCTTTCTCACAGACCTGGAGGCCGGAAGTTCGGTTGAGTGAGAGCCTCCTTCCAGGTCACAGACTCTTGCAGGGAGGAGGGCTGTAGGGTCTCTTTTATGAGGGCACTAACCCCTTCACGAGTCTCCAGCCCTGTGACCTCTCACCTCCCAGAGGCCCCACCTCCCAACACCACCATCTTGGACATTTGGATTTCAGCATGTGACTCTTAGGGGGACACAGCAGGTAATGTCTAAATTTATCATGGATTTCCTGTGCAATCTCCTCCTTTATCATTTCCCTCCGAGAGACATGGACAGAGAACATGGGCTGATGTGGGCTTGGGGCAGAGGGAGGCCCATGTGGAGACAACAGGCTGTGCTGTGCGGCTGAGGCTGGGGTGCACGGGGTGCCCTGTGGTGTGTGAGGTGTGAGTGCCAGGAGAGCCCAGAGCCCCAGGCCGGGGGGTGGGGGTGCTGGTTGAGTTTTACAGTCGGCTCCATTGCTGTGGAGCAGGAGTGCACATTTCCTGTGGGAGCGGTGTGGGTACGCAGTGGACACGGGATGAGGAACCCCACTTCCTATGGGAGTGCTGCAGGACAGAGTGGACACATGAGGAGGGACCCTACTTCCTGCAGGAGGGGATGAGTACACAGTGGACACATGAGGAACCCACTTCCTGTAGGAGTGGAGCAGGTACAGAGTGGACACGGGAGGAGGAACCCACTTCCCACAGGGGAGGGATGGGGCGGGGGTGGCCTTTGGCTGCTTTTAAATGCACAACATGGACACGAGGACTGACCCTGAGAGGTGGTTTACCCAAAAGCCAGTAAGTGTCCAGAGAGAAGTCCGTCATGACTAACCACCCCTGCACCACTCCACACCGCCAGGTGCATGGACGCGGAGCTGGCAGAGAGGGTCAGGTGGCACCCCCACGCAGAGAGCTGCTTGGCAGCCTCCGGTACAGCGATCCCAGCCTGGGAGCTTGTGCACAGACACAGGCTCTGGGAAGGGCAGAGCAAGGTTAACCCGGGCAGCCTGCAAAGGCGACAGGGAGGTTAAGTTGTAACCTGAGGACTTTGGGGAGCTGAGGGTCATCACAGGTGGATTTGCTCTGGGTCACAGGTTATCAGAGACTGTGCTTAGAGTCAGGGGAGCAAGGAAGCAGGGTTTTATGCGGTGTCTATAAGCAAAGACAGGAAACGGCAGAGACTTTCTCAGACCAGGGAGGAGGGTGCGGGAACCACCCCCAAAGAGATGTGAACTTGGCAAATGTGTGAGTTCAGCTCCACACATGCCTGAGGGCCATTTCCGCACAAAAACTCAGAGAGAGAAGCTGTCGGCCAGTCCCCTGGTTTACCAAAGGTGTACCAAAGTGTGAGCCTCAGAACATCAGGCCCAGGCTATGTCCCTGCACCACACACATATGCACAAGCATGTGCTTATATACACACAAATGTCCACACACACACGCACAGACACATGCACTCACACACACATGTATACATATACACATACATGTACATATACACATACATATACATATACACATGTGTATGTATACCATGCATACACATGCTGATATACACATGTGTACACACATGTGCAGCTGCACACATGCCAACACACACACATCCATGCACAAACATAAGCATATTTATGTGTTTACACACATTCATGTGCTTGCATACACACATGCACACATACACACATGCACAGACACATGCACAACATGCCGATGCACACACATGTACAGGTGTATGCACACAAACACACATACATCCATGCACAAACATAGGTACATGTATGTGTTTATACGCATACATGTGTTTGCATACACACATGCACAGAAACGTGCGTGCACACATGTGCACACACATGCGGATATACACACGTGTACACACGTGCAGGCACACAATGCATCCATGCGTAAACACGGGCATATACGTGCGTTTATGCACATACATGTGTGCACACACATATCCACACACATGTGCACACGTACACAGCAGACGCACATGTGGACACACACACACATATCCATGCACACACATGTGGGCACACAGGCCATAGGCTGAGAGTGCGGGGAAGGCTGCTGACACCATCCTCTTGGGAAGTCTCACTGGACAAAAGTACTTGGTCTCAGGAACATCCACCCCTCCATCTTTTCAACACTTTTGTTGAGAAGTCATTCATACATCAGACCATCCACCCATTTAAAGTATACAATTCAATGGGTTTTAATCTATTCACAGAATTGGGCAACCATCACCACAATTGATTTTATAACATTTTTGTCACCCCCAAAGAAACTGAGTACCCGTTAGCCCCCACCCCTGAACCCCCATCTCCCCAAGCTGCTGGCCACCACTAGTCTGCTTTCTGCTCTGCAGATGGGCCTGCTAGTGGATTCGTCCAACACGTGGTCTTTGGCATCTGCCTTTCTTCACTCAGCATAGTGTTTCCAAGGTCCGTCCATGTGGTAATGGCTGTGTCAGCACTTCACTCCCTTCTTGGTGAGGAATATTGCACTGTGTGGATGGACCCTGTTTTATTCATCGTGTGCTGTTTCTCACTGGTGCACCGACTCTAGTCTTGAAGTGAGGGTATGGTCCTGAGTTTCAGGTATTCTGAGTGTTTTCACTGGGTGCGCTGTCCAGTCGGGTTCCAGAAGTTGACTTGTCTGAGAACTAGTGAAGGGACACAAGGCCTGCCTACGCTAATGATATTTTCCACACGGAGGCCCCAGCTGCCAACAGGTAGGCAGAGGAAGGTGCCCGCCCCCCAGTGTCCAGATGACAAGGGCCCTGCCTGATGGTGCTGCAGTGCTGGCCTCTCTCCCTCCGTGGACCCTGACAGCTCCCCTGTCAGTTCAGAGGTCATCCCTCTGTAGCACCCCAGGTGTCTGGCCATTTCCTCACTGCAATGTCGCAGGCACAGAGTCCAGGCTTGTGGTTCTGATGGACCCAACCTGAGCTCAGGTCCATTCCACAGCCTTCCTCTCCTGACACAGAGCTTCCCACCCCCCACCTTCAGCACCCCAGGGCATCACAGACACCAGAGTGGCTTCCACATTCCAGTTTCCCTGGGCTAAATGGTGTGGCTATGGCAGACTCTGACTTCACTCAATTCCCGGGCTCAAGTCAGTGCTCCAGCCTCGGTGTGCCCAGCACGGGCATGGAAGGGCCTTGTCACTTTGGGGACACAGTCATCCTCTTATCACTTATGCCTTCAAAGCAACCATATTTGGGAGCTAGATATTTTTCATAAATAAATAGGGTCAAAAGCTGATAAAAATCAATACATCTGAATCAACGCACGGTTCCTGGTACGGCGTTCCAGCGGATATCTTGTGGCCCGGCGGGTCCCTTTGAAATGTTCACAACAACAGAAAGGCTTGTTTTTCCATCCAAAGCAAATGGAAATACTCGCAGGAGGGCAAAAACAAATACTGTGCAGGGGCTGGAGCATTTCAGACAGCCCAACGGAACTTTGGGACCCAGGAGATTCACAGCGCTCTGCAGTGTCCATTTTCCCAAGGGGTGCGGGGGGGTGTCCCCTCTGTTCATGCAAAGACACGAGACTGTCTCGGGGCTGGAAGAATGTGTGAGAAAGAACTCAGAGCATGCAGAGAGGGGTTTCTGAGCCAGGCAAACCTGGGTCCCATTCCTGCTGCCCCCACTTATCTGGATTCCTTCCCTCTCAGAGCCTCAGTTTACCTGTCAGCCAAACGGGACAACAAGGGCTACCTTAGAGGGGTTACATGCACGGTTAAGTCAGTCCTCCAGTTGCCCATGTGATAAATGCATCTGCACCACAAACTAAAGAGCTACAGTTCAGTTCAGTCGCTCAGTCGTGTCCGACTCTTTGCGACCCCATGAATCGCAGCACGCCAGGCCTCCCTGTCCATCACCAACTCCCAGAGTTCACTCAAACTCATGTCCATCGAGTTGGTGATGCCATCCAGCCATCTCATCCTCTGTCATCCCCTTCTCCTCCTGCCCCCAATCCCTCCCAGCATCACAGTCTTTTCCAATGAGTCAACTCTTCGCGTGAGGTGGCCAAAGTACTGGAGTTTCAGCTTTAGCATCAGTCCTTCCAAAGAACACCCAGGACTGAGCTCCTTTAGAATGGACTGGCTGGATCTCCTTGCAGTCCAAGGGACTCTCAAGAGTCTTCTCCAACACCACAGTTCAAAACCATCAATTCTTTGGTGCTCAGCTTTCTTCACAGTCCAACTCTCACATCCATACATGACCACTGGAAAAACCATAGCCTTGATTAGACAAACCTTTGTTGGCAAAGTAATGTCTCTGCTTTTGAATATCCTATCTAGGTTGGTCATTACTTTCCTTCTAAGGAGTAAGCATCTTTTAATTTCATGGCTGCAATCACCATCTGTAATGATTTTGGAGCCCAAAAAAATAAAGTCTGACACTGTTTCCATTGTTTCCCCATCTATTTCCCATGAAGTGATGGGACCAGATGCCATGATCTTCATTTTCTGAATGTTGAGCTTTAAGTCCTTCTCAAATAGCTCATTTTCCATCTGCACCATAAAATCCAGCATGGATCCATTATACTGCTGTTTCATGTCATTTTCAGAACCAGTAAGTGGTAACCAAGTACCTTCCAAGGGTTAGGAAGGCTTTCCCTGTGGGAAAGCCTTGTCTCTCCAACTGCTTATAAGGCCCGGGACAGGGGCCATGCTGGGCTCTCCTCCTGGGGGATTGCATGAAGGAGGGACAGCTCATGGTCACAGTTACGATGAGCAGTCCCGCTGCCAGCACTGCCTGTGTCACAGCTCACTTCATCCTTGTGACAACTCTATCAGCCCTGCTTTATCAGCTGAGACAGAGGCTCGGGACGGCTCTGACTGCCCCAGTAGCATCCAGCTTGCATGCAGTGGGCCAGGATTCCAACCAAGACAAGCAGCGCCTCGGTGTCCACGTGGGCAGGGAAGCAGGGGCGGGGCAGGGAGGCCGGCCGGAGGACAGCTGGGGCCACGGGCCGGGGGCAATATCCGGAGTGGACACGCTTCGGAGAAACCAGGAGAGAAACACACACCAAAGGCGTGTAGCACAGGGCAGCCACAGTGGACAATGGGCTGCCAGCTCCTCAGAAGGTTCACACAGAATTAGCATGTGACCCGGCATGCCCACTCCGAGGTATGGCCCCTGCAGCGGAGAGCAGGTGGTCAACGACACGTACACAAATGTTCTTGCCTGCACCATTCACCGAACCCACGAAGGTATAAATGACCCCAATGCCCATCGATGGTGGATAAACACAGGTGTGGCCGCTCCATACAACGGAACACCGCTGAACCCCTGGAAGGGGTGAAGTCCTGACACACGTTACAACACGGAAGGACCTCAAGGGCACCACACTGAGTGAACAAAGCCCGTCAGAGAAGACCACATACTGATGAGTCCGTCTGTGAACTGTCCAGAACCTGCACATCCACAGAGACAGAGAGCAGACGGTGGTTTCCAGGGGTGGAGGAAGGCAGGAAGAGGTGATGTCACCATGGGTACCAAGGCTTCTTTCGGCTGACTAGAACATTCGGCCCAGTTAGAGGTGGTGATTGTAGAGCACACTAAATGCACTAAACGCAATCGTCTGCTTTACAGTTAATTTTATATTATGTGAACTTCATATCAACAAACAGAAAGAAAGAAAAGGGAAGAGGCAGCTACACAGAAAATGCTACAGAGATGCCAAGATCTATGTGCCACGGCACAGAGAAGGGCCCCAAGTAGGAATAGGCAGTGTCCACCCTGAGCAGGGACGTCCACCCAGGCCAGCCTAGAGGCAGAGTCAAGATGCTGCTGAGGCGCAAAGGGGAGGGTCCAGGCTTGTTCTTGCCAGTGTGCCCGGCGTGTGGGTGTGGACCACACAGCCCTGCTCCAAGGGGCAGGCACTGAAAGGCAGTGGTGTGAGAGTGCTGCCTGCTTCGCCAACAATGAGAGTCTTTCATTCCCTCATTCGTGAGACAGCACTAACTGAGCACCCGTTATATCCACGTGGCACCATTTAGTAGACACGGAAGACCCAATTCTTTCCCTTGTAGAAGTTGCGTTCTAAAAAGACACACAGATGATTAGCAATTGTGATGAGTGACCTGAAAATGGAGTAGGTGCCCCAGTGACTTTCAAAGACCCTTGACCTGGCTGGTGAGTCAGGGAAGGCTTCCTGGAGGAAGTGATATTAACCAAGGAAAGAGAGGAAAGGAAGAGTGTCCCATGAAGAGAGGGTGCCGTGAACCAGAGCCTGAGAGGGAGCACATCGAGCCTGAGGCATGAAAGGAGAGCAGATCTGACAGGAGCTCATAGAGGGAGGGGGCCCAGCAGGTGGTGACAGCAACAGCCAACGCTTACTGGATGTTTACCATGTGCTAGGCAGGAGGAGAAGGGACGACAGAGGACGAGACGGCTGGATGGCATCACCCACTCAATGGACCTGAGTTTCAGTGAACTCCGGGAGCTGGTGATGGACAGGGAGGCCTGGCGTGCTACAGTCCATGAAGTGGCGGAGTCGGACATGACTCAGTGACTGAGCTGAGCTGAACTGAGGCGTGGAGCTCAGACCACTACACACATGCAATCGTGTCATGCCCATGGCAGTCTGGGAGGTGGGCACTATTCTTGTTTGTATTTTCCAGGTGGGGATGCTCAAGCAGAGAGAGAGAAAGGAATTCACAGCCCTCGGCCTGGGAGAGAGGAGCAGGCTTGCACCCAGCCAAGGGGCTCTGAATGGCACACCCAACCCTCTCAAGGGTGGTGGCAGGGTCAGGCTTGCGTCGTGAGGGGAACACGAGAAGCTCATTCTCGTGAGCTGCCAGGCACGAGCGGCTGAGCAGGAAGACCAACAAGATGTGTTCCCATAAATTTTCACTGAAAGTCATGAAATTTTTCATGTTTAATGAAGGTTTATGTTCACATAAAAACTTGTGAGTGTGGCTTTATTCAAAGCAGAGAAGAGCTGACACAAGCCCAGTGTCTTTCCCAAGGTGAGCATCACACAGAGAGTGGTGCAAGGCTGGGGGGAAAACTACACAGCAGTGGAGAGCCGCAGACACGTCAGACGGCACGGATAAAGCACGAGAAAATGGCACTGAGCGAAAAAATCCTGTCCCAAAAGGTCACACACAGCAAGATTCTATCTGTATAACCCTGCGGATGTGACAAGCTGACAGAGGAGGAGAGCGGGCCAGTGTCTGCTGAGGAGTGGAGGGGAGAGATGGAGGCTACAGAATGGGGCACGAGGGACCCTTGGGGTGCGACGGAGCTGTCCTGCGTGCTGACTGGATGGGTGGACCTGTGTCACAAAACTGCACAGGACAAAGCACGCACACATACACGCACGAATGAGTGAACGCTGGTGAAGTCTGAACAGGCGGAGGGGTCGTGGCATGCTGGGTTTCCTGTCAGGGTTGCCACACCGTGGGGACGCAGGGGCTGCTATGGGGGACCTGGATGAGGGTACTGGGGGATCGTGCTGTATTACTTCTTACAACTGCATGTGAATCTACAGTTACCTCAATGTTAAAAGTTTTTTTTTTTTAAATAAAACTTAATTGAATATCATAAAAAATAAAAATAAATAAAATAAGAAAAGGGTGTCACCAAGTGAGAGATGGGGGGGGCGCCCTGGGTGGGGCAGCAGCAGGAAGACTGGGAGCCCGGGCAGTCATCACGCAGACGCACCCCTGATCACACACGGCTCTGAGCCACTACGACCTCCTCGTTCTCCCACCCAAGGGCGGGGCTGGCTGACGCAGGGCTTCTCAAACTGGCCGCCCATCAGCGCCATTGGGGATGAAGACTGAATGGGCCTCAGGTGAGTCTCCGGCACTGGCATTTTTTTTAAGCCTCCCCAAGTGTTGGGAGTGTGGGCAGCCGAGGTGAGAGGAGCCCACATCGCTAGGAGGCCCCCGCTCTTTAGGGTGGAAAAGGGGCTCTTTCTCAAACCAAAGGAATTCAAGGCCCGGGAAAACTCCCCACCCTCAGAGACGTGGTGAGGGTTGGTGCGGGCCGTTCTGGAAATTCTTTTTATTCTGCCTGTTCCCCCATCATTTTCTCGAGGGAAAAATAAATATCAACATCCCTTTTCGTGTCAAAGTGATGGGTGTGTATGCCATCAGCGTGAAAAGTTATGCCCTCAAGCCCAGCTAGACGACCAAACGAAACCTCCCTGTCAGTGAGTGGATGTGTCCAATATTTCAAGCAAGACGGTTGAAAGCTATTTTTGTAACGTGACTCTAAGTGGATAATGTAAGGCTATGGTGAAGCCCGGGGAATGAATACATTCTTGTTTGCAGTTTAAAAATCAACAGCAGACTCTAGGGCCTTCGAATGTTCCTGCACAAGACACTCGGTGTCCCCGGAGCCGGGCGGGGCGGTGGCTTGTGGTGGCTTGAGGCAGCCAGAGCAGGGACAGACCCCAAGCTCCCCCCGCCCAGTGCCAGCCTGGGGAGCAGAGGCCTGGCCTGGCCACCCAGTGTCACTGATGACCACTCGCGTGAGTGTCAGTGTCGTCCCCAGCTTCCAAAGCTCTTTCCAAATCTAAGCTGCAACCTGCAGTGAAGGTCCTGCCTGTGTCCCTGCTCCCCCAGCCTCCATGGGCCCCGTGTCCTGAGAAAGGCCTCTGCTCTCTCAGGCTCTTCCTGGAGCGAGTGGAAGCCCATCCCCAGCATCAAGGCTCAAGCACTCAGCTCCAACGTCCTCAGAATGTCCTGCCTGAGTTGTTATAAAACTCATCCAAGCTGAGTGATCACTGGGCCCACATCTGCTCTGTGGTTCTGTGAGCCTGCCTGCACCAGGTGCAGAATCCCACGCGGGAGTACACTCTCCTGCCGCCAAAATCTATCAGCTTCACCAGATTCTACAGGAATCCTGAAGCCTGACCTCACTGCCTTAAGCTGGCATGACTTCACGGCTCCCATCCACTGGCACAAGGCTCCGTGTCACGCCACTCTTAGGGCTTCCAAATATCTTTTTTCTTTATTGCAAAAGCCATGTGTCCACCTTCCAGAAAGATGAGGAAGTCCAGATAACATCGTGATGTCTGGATTCCAGACTCTGAAGCTAAAACTCGGATGTGAGGGTGTCTACTGCCTCCCACCCCAAACACCCATGGCGCCCAGCATTCCAGGGTGGAGCCCAAGTCTGGTGCTGCTGTGGGCCTACAGGCCCCTTGCTCCCCATCTAGCTCTAGACACCTCTGAGCTGCTGTAAGAAAGTCTGCACGACAAGTACATGGGCATTTCTAGACCAGCATCCAGCACTGTTGATACCAGTGCTGTCTTTGTCCAGTCCCCCCCACTAGCACACGTGGGGACAATGAGCTGTTTTGGAGGTACAAGCAGGAAGTGCCTGGAGGGGGTTGGGGGATGGGAACGAGAGGGAGAAACCAGCCTGGGGGCATAATGAGAAGGAGGGGTGGTGCTGGCCTGCTGGGGACACTTGGGCAGCCATGGAAGACACCTTGGAATCATTGCCCTGACGGACAGAAGGGCTGGGCGTTTGCCCACCTACTCCCACTTCTTAAACAAGAGGGGTGCACTCAGGGCACTGACCCCCTGCACGGCCCCACTCCAACTCCATGCCAAGAGAGCACACGGAGAAGAGAAGCAGGTGCTTACAGAGGGGAGGTCGGGACGATGCACTAGGGTGTAAGGCGACCTCTGGAGGGGACAACGGAAGGAACTAGTCACTAACCGAGCGGCCACTCTGTGCCAAACTCCTTGAGAGGGACCTGCATGCATTTCCCATTTTCTCACTAATCCTGAACACGGCACGCGGTGAGGAGCCCCCACGCTTACCCTCACTGTCAATAAGAGATGCCGGAGTCCAGGGAAGCAGAGGCGCTTGCCCGTGGTCGTCTGAGCAGCTGGTAAAGGCACATTTAAACCTGTTCTGCGGACGCCAAGTCCCATGACCTTGAGCTCCACGCTGGGCGCCTCCCTCCCTGAGGCAGAGAGCTGTATTCCTCCTCCTCGGGGGCAGGCGGGGAAGGTAGTAGCCATAGAGGAAACGCTGAGTCACAGCACCTGAAATTCTGCTGATCTGATGTGTCCCAACACTTTTAGGAAAAACAATGCACCCTCTTTGATCTGTGTCCAGGTCCACGACGGGCTCAGGTTCAAAATCAACACGTTCCCGAAGTGTGGAAGCCCTTGGGTTCTGGGAAAGCAGGGAGAACGGGGTTTCTTCTTCCTGGAGTTTGCTCAAGGTCTCCCCTCCCCGTGCCACACGAGCACCCACGATGGGTGGCACTGCCACTGACACCCGGGCACTGATGCTGCAGTATCACTCAGCCGGGGCCAGGCGGAGCCTCGAAAAGAAGCCTCGACAAGACGCGAGCCTGTCTCCCTGGACGTCAGCACCAAGTCCGGCTGCAGTCACGGGCCAGCGAGAGGGAGAAAGCACCCCGAGGCCCCCAGCGCCATCTCACCTCTGCTATCAACATGTGGGAAGACGTGTCATGGTCTGTGAAGCGCTGAGTCTCACGGGACCCAGACGTGGAATATGCATCTGAGTGTGACCAGGAGGACCTCGAAGCATGAGATAGAGAGGAGACACATACAGGGACATGTGTCCCATCCTTGCTGAGGCTTGTTGGTGACATCTGATCACAGCGATGTCCCCTGATCAGCACTCAGAGCCTCAGAGCCAACGGCCTCACTCTAGAGCCTGCTTCCTGCCACGAGCCAACTCTGCCCTCTCTGTTTTCTTCTCAGGAGGAGGAGTCTGGGGTTCCAGAGAGGACCTTGGAGGCCCACCATGCAACACCCTCCTCTGTTCTCAGGCCACCTGCCAACAGGGAAACTGAAGCACAGAACAAGGTAGGCGAAGTTTCTGAATCCAGTGGGTCATGTGAAGTGAAAGCCATTCAGTCATGTCTGACTCTTTGCGACCCCATGGACTATACAGTCCATGGAATTCTCCAGGCCAGAATACTGGAGTAGGTAGCCTTTCCCTTCTCCAGGGGATCTTCCCAACACAGGGATCGAACCCAGGTCTCCCACATTGTAGGTGGATTCTTTACCAGCTAAGCTACCAGGGAAGCCCAAGAATACTGGAGTGGATAGCCTCCCTTCTCCAGCGGACCTTCCCAACCCAGGAATCAAACCGGGGTCTCCTGAATTGCAGGCAGATTCTTTACCAACTGAGCTACAATGAGAACACCCTAAACCAGGGGTGTCTATGTCCTCTCCTTGGGAGCTGAAAGCCTCTCAGATTCTCTTCGGACCTGCAGAAGAAAGAAAGGCCCATGCAGGGGAGCAACCGCGATTTTTGGCTCCATTCTCGATGAAGAGGATGTCATGTAGGCGGTGGGGAGGTGAGGGCGGGCTCGATCAGCATGCCGGCACTCTCTCTCGGGAGGCGAGGGGCCAGCTCTAATGAGAATACATTTCCTGAGAACGTTCCACTCCCTCCGAAGCACTTCTAATTATGTCTGGAGTCTTTCCTTCCTATCCCACAGGATGAGCTGGGCTTTGCACTCAGGACTCTTATCTCTCGAGCGGCAGCCTGGAGTCGAGCCAGGAGCCTCAGAGTCGGAGCAGGAGGGGAATCCCGGCCCATCAGCAGTGACCCTGGAGCATGGCCCACCTGAGCTGCCCTTTCTCACCTGTGGTGTGCAGGTGTCATAGGATGGGCTCTACAGCAGGACGGTGGAAGCCCTCCGGCTTGCCGATGGCCCTCTGCCCCGAGCACTGACTCTTCCTGCCACAGTTTTGAGGGTGGAAGGCAAACGGCAGCTCCCCCGCCATTTTCTCTACTGCCTTCTCGTTCTTAAAACCAAATGCTTCTTTGAGAACAGATGGGCAGCTGGGCCAGCACATCCCTACTCAGTGTCACAACCCACCGGGGGGTCCCCAACCATCTAACAAGGCATTATGCAGTTCCCACATCAAAAAATAACTCAATTCTCTTTACATCAGTGATATTGTAATAAATCATAACCCTATAATGCCGGCGGGCTTCCCCGGTGGCTCTAGTGGTAAAGAACCCGCCTGCCAATGCAGGAGACGCAAGAGACATGGGTTCGATCCCTGGGTTGGGAAGATCCCAGGACGATGGCATGGCAGCCCACTCCAGTATTCTTGCCTGGAGAATCCCATGGGCAGAAGAGCCTAATGGGCTACAGTCCACGGGGTCACAGCGAACCAGACACGACTGAGCGACTTGGCGTGCACACCCGCATGACGCCTGTGTTTTCCATAAAATGAGGAGGTGGTGCTGGAGCAGGGACAACAGGTGCCCATGCACAAGGACCCAGGGGCAGCAAAGGCCCTGAGCCTTGTGCCCAGGCTGCGGGACAGGCCTCGGGGTCCTGGAATTACTGCCTTGGCCCTACCTCCTAGACCTGACCTTTCTGAGCATGTTTCTGGACCTGTCAGACGAGGGAAGGCCACCACCCGGATGCAGCTGACTTGTTCTGAAGCTTCCCGGGCACTGGTTCACTCTCACCTCTGATGACTCTAGGAGCAGTTATCTGTCAGTACCTGGGTACAGATGAAAGCGAGGAAACCGAGGCTAGGAGAGTGCAGTCTCCTGTCCAAAGTCCCGGGAGAGAAGGTTCTGGAATCCTGAGTCCCTAGAGCCCACATCACACAGGTCTATGCACACGCCTCCCAGGCTGGCAGTCAGGACTCTGTTTCTCTGTCTACAACTTCCAGTCCAGCAAACGCATCTCCCAACACACCCATGCTGGTGTCTCTTCCTCCCCTCTTCCCTGTGGGCCCCTGGCTCCCGTCATCTCCCAGCCACCCTCTGATATGGTGTGAGGAGACGCTGGGGGAAGGGCTGCCTCCGCCCTCTCCTCTCCACCCAAGATGCCGGTGTGTGCTCTCCGTCCTGGGGGTTGGTGCCCGGGATCTGACGGCCTTGGTGGATTCGATAGAGCAGTAGTCTGCCCCTTAGCCAGTCTCATTTCACCTCACCGGGACCACATGTTCCAGGTCTCACTTGCCTGCACCTTGCTGACCACAGCATCCGCAGGCTTTAGCAGTGCACTTGCCGTGGGGCCAGCACGTAGGACAGATGCATGTGGACTTTGGCATCAGACAGACCTGCTACTTCTGGACCTGGTCACCTGTCAGTGGGTGACCACAGGCAGCTTACTTCACTCCTCTGAGCCTCAGTTTCTTCATCTGGGTCACTGGGCTCTGAGGAGGATTAAATGGAATGTATATGGCACTTAGCATGGTGCTGGGCTGACAGCAAACACTCCAAAAATGACAGTTATCACCACCACCAATACCAACACCACCACCACCATCACCACCATCATCTCTATAATCACCATCAACACCATCATCACTTTCTCTGTGGACACTTTGCTGAGACAGATGTTTATCTCACGTCAGATTCTGCAGCTCAGCTTAGAGCCAGCTGGGAACCAACATGAAACACATCTGAAATTTGGCTTTCCCCAGTTTCCCAGCATGTTCGACTTAGCTAGTCCACTTTGTCAGTAGCATGACCAAGGCAGGAGGCCCAGAGAAGGGCCAGCACCTCACAGGCTCTGATTCCTGGGGGTCCTGCCATGCAATCTGGAGCAGGTGGGCAGATTTCCGTGACACCATTGCCCCATCTCTGCAACAGAGATCCCTACTGGCTGGTTGGCCAGGGTGTGGTGAGAATTACTCACTCTGTGGCCTCCCTCGGGATCTGCCCAGGAAGTGAAGAAGTCACTTTGGAGGCCCCCATCCAGAAATGGAACATTTTCTTCCCACTTGTGAGCTCAGTGTGTACTCAAGGAGCATGAGAAGTCACACCAACAGGCTGTGCCAAGGTGTCAGGAACGCTCGGATCCCTGGGTGGGGAAATGAGAAGCAGGGCTATGCCCGCGTTTCCGGTGACCAGCGGCCTTTGGGGAATGTCTCCATTAGCTAATGGTTTTCTAATCCCTGAGGAATGTGGGTGATGGGGGAGATGTTCTCAACCTGTTTCCCTCCCTCCAAAAGCCACCTTCAGCACAGAGCTTATGTCATTCCTGGCAGAGGACGTGGCGCGATTTTACGAGCGATTCCTTCCCAAGAAAGTGGTTGTCATACCTGCTTCTTTGAAAAGGAATCCAAGCCCAGATGCGCCAAGGCCATGCTGAGAGTTGGACAATGTTTCCAGGCCTCGATCCGATCTCTGTTCTGAAATATGTGCTGATGGCTTCATATATGTTACCATGTTTGCTCTCCATAACACCTCAACACATTAAAAACCGTCAGCACCTCCCGTTTGTGGATGAGGAGATCAAGGCCAAAAGATGTTATATAACTTACTCAAGGTCACTCAGGTTCGATGCCTGGGTTGGGAAGATCCCCTGACGTAGGGCATGGCAACCCATTCCAGTATTCTTGCCTGGAGAATCCCATGGACAGAGGACCCTGGAGGGCTACAGTCCATGGGATCATGAAGAGTCAGACAAGACTGAAGCCACTTAGCATAGCAAGGCCACTCAGCTAAGAAGTGGGAAGCTGGGGTTCAAGGCCAGGAAATCTCTTCCCAGAACCCCATCACCAGTTACCTGACCTTTGGTCTGGACTGGTTGGGATGGCCCCCTCCCACTTCTCCCTGCTCTGCAACTCAGAACTACATTTCCCAGGCTCCCTTGCTCTCAGACTCCTGGGTAAGCTCGGTCAGTGGGAGGCAACAGGTATAGCCGTGCAGGTAAAAAGCTGGAGTATTTCTCCTTCTTTCTCCCTCTGCTCCTCCCCTGTGGGAATGTCCCTCCTTCCGAGGTCCCTGTTCCCACCAACCTTCACCAGGTGGCCCTGGCTCCTGGGTTCCGTGACACCATCCCCTCCTCCAGCCCAGGAAGTGCTGGTGGCTTTCTGCTCTTGCTAATCCAGGTAAGCACCTCACTGTCCCTCCTTGAAGTCTCCACTCAACCACCACCTACTAACCCATGCCACTGGGTTAAATCCTATCTGTAAAACACCTGGAGAGGCTGCTGTTTGTGGAGGGGACGTGGTACTCACAAGAAGAACAGGCGGGAGGGAGGGTGGACGAGCGGTGTGTACAGACCATCTCCGTGGCATCTCCCTACATGCCTAGTGGGTGCCAGCTCACTTCACCCTCACAGGAAAACTCCAAAAGTGGGTGCCTTTATTAGCCCCATTTTACGAGGAGGGAAGTCGAGCACGTAAGGCTAAGCAGCTTGCTGGTCGGACGGAACAGAGATGTGATCCACACTAGACTCCAGAGCTGCCCCCAGTCCCGGCCCCACCCACCTCCCATTCATGCCCTGCAGGAAGAGCTCGGGCACCTGATGAAGGCCAGCCCCAACCACCCCCCACCCCCCGTGGGGAACGTCGCTCATGCCACCTTCTGTCCCTTGGACTCTGACCACTTCTGAGTCCCTGGGCCTCCTGTGGCCACACTGTGTGGCCTGGGCTGGTCGCCCTGGGCCTGGAGCCACTGTGGCAGGCCCAGATTTATGGCTTTGTTATTACCGTGTTTTGGAGTTTTTACAGCCCCGTGCTCCCTGGAGAACCCCAGTGCTTTCTCTAGGACGTATCAGTCAGACGGCAGAGGAAACATCCAAAATGCTGGGAACATCCTGTGTCACGGTGTCTCCCCGGCCCCCAGGTACCGGCGGCCTTTTGTTTGCAGCCAGGGGGAGGAGGAGACTGCTAAAGGGCAGGGGTTGGGGGGGGGCGCAGCCGGCACCTCTGTGCCCTGGCTTGTCCTCCCCTACGACAATGTCCCCAGCTTCCTGACCAAAACAGTCATCACCCTGGGCCCTCTGATGTGCGGCCAGCGCTCATGCAGGAGCGAGCCCTCTTAATTAGCCTCTCACTCACTCCTGGGGGCAGAATGCTGACTCCGCAAGGAGCCAATGCGCTCGCCAGTGGGGTCCGGCGGGGTTTTGGGCCCAGCACGGGAAACAAGGCACCATTGTCCTGCGGCCACCCCTCCCCCACTGCTGCCTCCCTCTCCCAGCATCCTCTGGGCCAAAGGCTCGCTCAGGGAAATTCGGTGAAATTCTGAGGAGGGGTCAGGGCAGGAGACGGGAGACAGGCCTGGGAATAGGCAGAAGGACGAGAAAGGGAGAGCACCAATCAGGGTTACAGTTTGTACCTGTTTAAGAAACACACATGACTAGTGAAAGAAATAATAATCAAAATACATAAAGGTCTGCAACCATAAATACTAAATGGTGAAAGAGCGGTGTTTTCAGATTGATGGCAACAGTTTGGTTTTTTTTTCCCTGTTCAGACTGTTCTGTACGATTTAAAAAATGTTTAATGAGCATCTACCACTTTTTTACGGCAAAACTGCTCTGATCTAAGAGGTGTAACACTCTCTGAAAAGTCTCCTGCCAGTGAAGCCAGGAGCAGAGGGGCCTTAGGGAGGAGTGGGTGTGCAGACCCAGCCGACCTGTCTCCCTGGCGTGTGGGTGGGACGGCTTCTGAGTCACTCCCTGTCTATGGGTTCTAGATGCTTCCTCACCTACTGGGAGGAGGAATAGCTCTTACGGGCCCCCTGCCATGGGGCAGTTACAGCCCTCATGGAGCCCCCAGACCAGGGGTGGCAAACATGAGACCAGAGAGGCCCCCGGTGCCCAGTAAGGGGCCAGGTGCTCTCAGGACGCCAGGGCCAGGCCTCAGGGAGAGCCCGAGCCTCGTCCACCAGCAGCCGCATCCACAGGTTGACCTCCCGGGTTTCGCAGTCACCGAGCAGGCCCTGGGTGGGCAGTGGTTGAACGAGGACAGACACCAGGACAACGGTTCAGCCTCCCACCTCCAAAAGACGGGCCACCCAGAGACTGGGCCTGGTGTACCGCCCTGAAACAAACGTGGCCAGTCCTCTGACCTCCAGCTCACTCTGATCTGCCCCAAATCCAGGCTCCCACGTCCCTGTCCAGGCAGCTGCAAGGCCTTGCTGTGCTTTCAAGCTCAGGCTTTCGGTTTCCCCAGCGCAGGCTGCCACTAAAAATACAACATTATTGACCGGCACCATGTGGAGGGCTGTTTTCGGTGTCAGCAAAGCACACTAGAGCCATTCATAATGCTGGTGTGAGGGGCAGAAGAAATGCCCAGTCTGGTGACAGATGTCCCCACATCCAGACTGCAGTCCGAGCAGGCCTCTGAGTCGGCACATGGCATGCCTGGTGATGAGCTGCGTGCAGAGCGGGATCCCTCGCAGCCTCTCAGAGCCCTGGGAGGGTGTGACATTTATGGTGGGGGAGCCCCCCAGTCCTTGTGTGGGGCCCTGCCTACACTTCACCTGCTTCATCTCCCATGCTCACCCAACAGCATCACCCATGAGGAATTACCATTTCCATTTCAGAGAAGGAAACGGAAGTGACACTTCCCAGCTTAGAGGTTTTGCAGCTGCTGTTCCTTCTGCCCAGAATCCTTTTCCACGTGATCATCACACAGTGGACCAGTGAGTCAGGCATGTGAAGCACTTAGGAGTCTGGCTGCCCTCAGGGACCACCCTGGAGGGACCGTGTAGGGAGAGGGGTGGCCAGGTAGCTCCAGCTACTGGGAGGAGAAAAGCCTTCAAGATGAGCCCAGGCCCAGCTCCCTGCAGTCGCGAGAGAAAGCCTGAGTGAGAACTTCAGAGAGAGCCCAGGTACCCCCAGACTCATGAGCCACGGCTTTGGAACAGTTTGTTACTCAGCATCAGCTCACTGCAGCAGACCTGCAAGGCCGACCCCACTGTGCCTTCTGGGCAGAGGGCATCTGATGCCAACAAGCTACCGTGAGGAGCTTCCACCCCAGCTGAGTCTCTTAGCAAAAGCCCGGGGACCGACTCACCTGGGCTGCGTCTCAGGAAAGCGCCGAGGCCAGGGCTGTGGGGAGGGTGATCACACTGACTGGGGGTCATGTGACTTTGCAGACAGAGACAACAAGGGAGGGAAATGGCAGCCCATGTCTCCACCCAAATCCACAAAAGCTTCTAAGAAGGAAACCAAGCAAGGAGGCCAGGAAGTCATGCCTGAGTTCTGCGGGTGTCGGGAATTTTCACATGGGTTTCCCTTCCATCCTCCCCACCGCCTCGTGATTTAGGTGACATCAACGGCCCTCTAGAGAGGAGATCAGAGACACAGAGCAAGGTGTCCATGGGCACAGCCACAGAGCTCGGATTCGGACCCGATTTGTCTGATTCCAACTTTCTCCATCAGTAAGCAAAGCACGTGAGAGGAAGGAGAGGGGAGATTGTCCTCCGTGCTGGGACCCACAACCACAGAACTACACAAGGCAAACACAACAGAGATTAGAATGCTGGGGTTTGTTCTCATGGGCCTCAATATCCGTTCTTCCACTGAAGAGAGGACCTCGTTCACAGCTGTGTCCCCGACATCTGGAACAAGACCTGGCCCCGAGCGGATGTGCAACCAGTATCTGCCCAAATGAAGGAATGCACAGGCCACAGGCCCAGCAGTTGATCTTGAGTTCTAAAGGAAGGGGCTGGGCCAGACAATGCCCGTCCCCGCCTCCACACTGAGGGGCTTCCTGACCAGTGACATCACCCTGCCTTCCCCCGCTGCCTCTGCCTCCTCAGCACTGTCTTAGGAAGGTCTGCTGCAGAACGCCGTTGAGATCAGGGTGCTGTCTGCATGCGATGCAAGGCCCTGCATCCAGGAATGCTAATCCCAGGTCCCGGATAAGAAGCCGCACCTGGACGTGAGGTGTGACAAGCAGACGGACTTTCCCCAGGGGAGTGGGTGTCCATCTTTAAACACTTAATGTACCTTATATTCATTGTAAAACAGCAAACACAGACTGAATGGACAAGGTCGGGAGACCATGGTGGTGGGGGAGCACGTGAATTCCATGGAATCCCAACACCCAGAAATGACACACGTTTTCAACATGCCAGTGTGATTTCAGATGTTTTGAGCAACAAACGCTTTTTGAACTTTTTACTGAATATGAACACAGGGGAAAACTCACCCTCATAAGTGTACACCGACTCAAGGGACATGAGTCTGAGAAAACTCCAGGAGGTGGTGAAGGACAGGGAAGCCTGGCGTGCCACAGTCCATGCGGTCACAGTCAGACACGACTGAGAGACTGAACAACAACACCACCAAAAGTGTAGAGTTCAGTGACCTTTGCCACGTCCAGGGGAGTATGAACACACAAGGTGGAGTGAGCTAATCCTGTTCTCTTTGTCCCACGTTCTCATGAACGTACTTTCCTTCTGTCCCCCCACAACAAGCCTGCTCCTGGTCACATCAGCCCACCTCCTTCACAGGGCAACCCCCCAACCAGAAGAGCCCAGGGGCATCGCAGGGGCTCCCACAGGCAGTCAAGGTTCTCCACAGTGTGCAAGACCAGTGTGTGTCTCCCAGCCGCGCTGCACGCCCCCCCAGAGCAGCACCCCCAGAACAGATCCTCCCCACATCCAGCTCTGCTCTGCAGCCCCAGCCCCAGCCCTGGGGTCCCACCCTGGAACATTGAGGCTCCTCCCGAGAGATTCTAGACAGGTAACATGGCTCTCCTGAGACCATGGGGGCCCCAGCACAGCGCCTGTCAGTTCCCCCATGGGCTCTGGGAGAAAACAGGAGCTTCCCCCAGCCCACTCGCTCCCACCAAGACTTCCCTGAGGCCCAGCAGCCAGGACGCGGAGAAGATTTCTCAGCCTCTTGGCTGATAAAGGTAAATGTAAATTTACAGAACGTAAAAAGCATTCTGTCTAAGAATTTAAAAAGCACGTCTCATACCGAGTGTTTAGAGAAGGAGCAGGGACATAGAACATGTCGGTCCCTCAGTGGTGTCTAGAAGCTGGGCATCGGGTCCTGATGGACAATTAGGGAGGCCTGCAGAGGCCCAGGGACTGGGCAGAGAGAAGCTCCTGCCTGCCCAGCATGGAGTGCCTGGACGGGAGGCCACAGGGCCTGGAGGGAAGCGGGGATGAATAGGGAGGAGAGGGAGAACCCAAGAGGAGCGGGTCTGAGACTGTCGCCGACAGAGCACCTGGCCAGATGGTCACACGCAGAGGTCACTGTGACTGGGGGCAGGGCACCACCGTAACGACGGACAACAGGTACGGGCCATCGCCTGGTGCTGAGCACTGTGCTAGGCCGAAATCTCACTTTATCCTTCACGAGATGGGTCCTCTAATGGTCATTTTTCAGAAAAGGAAAGTGGAAAACCAGACAGGGTAAGTGAACTAGCCAAGGTCACACAGCTGCTAGCTGTAACGACTATTCCGAACTCAAATCATTCCACACCCAGACTCCTGTGATATGAGGGACAAAATCTTTCCTTTTTGCCTGGGAGAGGGCTACACTGAAATGCTAAAAGCTGGACACACATTTTCTCTGGGAACCTCACAGCAGCCCCATCGGCAGGCCCTACGATGGGCTCCTTCTTACAGCAAGGTAACTGAGGCTTGGAGGAGTTGGTGACATACTCAGCGCCACTCGGAGTCAGTGTGGGGCAGAGCCCGGTTCAAACCCAGTCCTCACCCCAGGCTCTTGTTCTCTCAGCTGTGGCCTGCTCTGTCCGCTTCCCCCAGCACAGATGGAGAAACTGGGACTCAGAGGACACAGGACACGTCCAAGCCCCTGAGACACCAGTGGGGAGCTGTCAGGACTCAACCAGGCCCTGTTCCCACGCCCATCTGCTCTGCCCAGCACAGAACGTGGGGTTCTGCCCCAGGGCTTCATGGGACACTCCCCCCGGTCTGTCATAGTCACAGCTGGGAAGAGACTGGGGGTCACCCTCCCTTTTCTGATATCCCCCAGAGGGTTAACGAGGAGCGGCTCCCAGCCCTTCTGTCAGAGCCCACGGCCCACTCTTTACAAAGGGGCCCCAGCGCGGAGAATGACCACAGCCCACCAATCGCTCTGGCCCCAGGGAGAAGACGCTGCTTCAGTGACACGCCTGGAATCCTCCCTGCTGTCCTCGGCCGGAATCACCGGATGGCTGGTCCCCAGGAATCTGCCTGCTTGAACAAATCAAACCCACCGCTGTGCTGCCCACGCGCAGGACCCGGAGGGTCTCTGGGAATGAGGTTTACGAGGCAGCTTCTGGATTTGATTACAAGGCAATCTGCTCCCCGTCTCGACCCCTCCACTGCCCTCCACTGCAGGAAGGTGACGCTGGCTGATTTCTCAGCAACTCCCTCACCTCTTGCAGACACAGGCTGGGAGCCAACATCCCCCCTAGCCAGTGCACCTCATGGATTACAGCACGCCTGACGCACATGCGGACTTCTGAGCATCTGCTGGGGGAGGTATGAGTTTCCCGGGGCTGCTGCAAGAAGTTGTCTCAACAGAAATTGATTGCTTCACAGTCCTGGAGGCCAGAAGTCTGAAGTCAGGGTGTGGGCAGGGTCACAGTCTCTCTGGAGGGCCTCTGGGAGGATCCTTCCTGCCCCTTCCAGCTCCTGTGGCTCCAGGCACCCTTGGCTTGTGGCCTCGTCCCTCCAACCTCTGCCCCCATCTTTACACGGCCTTTCTCTGTGTGCTTCTCTCTTCTGTTATCTCGCATAAGAAATCTGTCATTGGATTCCACACCTGACCAGGCAATCTGGGCTGACCTCATGAGGCTCAGTCTAATCATGTCTGCAGAGATGCCATTTCTAAATAAGGTCACAGCCACAGGCTCTGAGGATTAGGACATGGCTGTATCTTCTGGGGGAGCAGGGGCCACTGTTCACCCCACTACAGTGAGTTTTCTTCTTTCTTCGGAGCAAGTGCACAAAGGCCCATCACCTCCTAGGGCTGTTCCTGAGAAGAACCGAGCTGGCGGGGGGCGGGGGGCCCATGCTGTGGCCTCGGGTCTGAGCCCTCGGGAGATCCTGGTGCGCCACCCTCCCTGTGCTCAGATCTGAGCACGCAGTACAGACCACAACCAACCAACACCTGGCCTCCTTCGAGCTTCAGGCCGGTGGAGGAGATAGACTGTGAACAAGCATGAGAATAAATGGATAAATAAACACATCATATGGTGATTAAAAACTACCAAAAAAAAAAAAAAATACACCAGGGTGAAGACGGAGAACGAAGAAACAAGAGGGCTTCTTTAGACAGAGGCTCACTGGAGGCCTTGATGACTGACAGCCGAGCTACAGAGGTGAGAAGGGAGTCCTGAGGATGTCCGGGGGCTTTGTAGGCAGAGGGCAGCGCCGTGCAAGGGCCCTGCAGGAGACCTGGAGTTGGTAGAGCAGCAGGGAGGCCCAGGGGTCAGGGGTCGACCAGGCAGGGGCTGAGGAGCCCTGGGAGGGCTTGTTAAATTTTCCCTAACTGCGCACAGAGGCTGCTGGAAGGTTTCCAGCAACAAGTGATAGAGGCAGATTTGCCTTCAACGGGGTCACTCTGGATGGTGATCAGATGGTAGTCCAAGGAGGAATAAGCAGGCGCTCAGGCGGGAGGCTCTGAGCAGGTAGGAGGAGTGGCTTGTGATTCCGCTCTGGCCAAAGCTCGCATCCTGCTTCTGGCCCTGGCACCCCATCTGGGCAGTGCGGATGGGGAGAGCCCACAGACCACACTCAGCTATTTGGGAATCACACAGAATCGTACACCCCCGTCCCTTCATCCACGAGGAGCAGCACAGCCCCTGAAGCAACCAGTGAACAGCCCCGTCTCAGAGCATCTTATGGGGAAGTCGGGCCAAGAACAGGGCTTCCCCACCTCGGCACCGCTGGCATTTGGGGCCGGATGATTCTTTGTGGGGGGCTGTCCTGTGCACTGAGGGATGCTGAGCAGTGCCGCTGGCCCCCACACTAAGCGCCAGGAGCACCCCTCCCCCAGTTATAACAATCATACTGTCTGCGGGGATTGCCGGGTCCCCCATGGGGTACAGTCACCCGTGGGAACCCCTGTCCTGGAGGATGGCCAGCACAGCCCAGCATAGCACAGGGAGCTGCTGTGTGGACAGGCACCTCCCACCCTGGACTCTCCACCCCGGAGCCCCACACACCCCCAGGTCCATCCCCAACATCCCCTCAGAGTCTGCAGCTGCTCTCCCAGAATGCTCAACACCCCTTCTGTGTCCAGCAGCCGAGGACGGTGGGTGCTAGGAGGCAGGAGGACTGTGTCTGGGCCATGTGACCAGCTGCACACCAGGATGGGTTCCCGGAACACCCGCTCCCTGGTGGGTGACAGGCTTTGATGGCCTGCCAGGGATGACAGCCAGGCCCTGTTTGCATCTCTTATCTGAGAGCTTTGCACCAATATTGCCTCCTGTCCCCTGTGCCCTACAGTGGTTATCAGCAGGCGGCCACAGCATCTGTTGTGAGGTGAGGCCCACGGTGACCTTTCCCACGCCCACCTGTCTGCACCCAAGATCAAGGCCCATCCCTTCACCCGGACCTTCCAGAGCGTCACCCCAAAAAGACGTGTCCTCTGTTAGAATTTAGCGCTGTCCCCAGAGTGCTCCAGAACCCTGTCACTTCCAAGAAAGAGCCCCAGGGATGTGAACGTTCATGAGTGAGGAGGAACCCTGCTGTTTTCTGTTTCCAAAAGGCAGCACATTGGAACCACCTGGTGAGTGTGTCCCTGGGCGGCTCAGACAAAGGACCACACGCCGGGCGGCCTGAACAACAGAAACGTCCTCTCCCGCAGCCTGGAGGCCCAGAGTCTGAGATCAGGGCCACTTCCTTCTGGGTCTTTGAGGACGCCCTGCCAGGCCTGTCCCCAGCATCACCCCGATCTGGCCTCCTTCTTACACAGCAGTGTCTCCCTGTGAGTGTCCCTTTCATAAGGACAGCTTCCTTGGTGGCTCAGAGGGTAAAGCGTCTGCCTGCAATGCAGGAGACACCGGTTTGATTCCTGGGTCAGGAAGATCCTCTGGAGAAGGAAATGGCAACCCACTCCAGTACCCTTGCCTGGAAAATCCCATGGATAGAGAAGCCTGGTAGGCTACAATCCATGGGATCACAAAGAGTCGGACACGACTGAGCGACTTCACTTCACTTCAAGCCTTAGAGGATTCAGCCCACTCTGATCTTAACTCAGTCTTAACTTGATCTTCATCTGCTGATGAAGATTCTGTTTGCGTTAAGGTCACGTTCACAGGTACTGACGGGGTGGATATTCAACACTGTTTGCAGGGACACAATTCAACCCCTAATTTAAACTAACACGTTAAAGCCCTGCCACACCTGGATCAAGGAAAACAGGATGTGTAAGGGGAGGCGGGGGATGGCAGGGCCGTCACACATGGGGAAGCTGAGGCTCCAAAGCAGGAGAGGGAGGCTCATGGTCACCTGCGGCCGCAGGCAGCCCGCGGCTGAGGTCTGCTCCTCCTGGTTCGTGCCCTGCCCTCAGCAACAGACTGTCTCTGCAAAGCTGGGTCGGGACCACCACGCTCAGTCTGCACCGTGGAGGATGGGCACCCAGGGCAGGGCCCAGAGCTGAGCTCTGAGGACGCGTTTTCCACTCTAGTACTCTGTGCTCTCTGGGCTTTCACCTCACGACCCCAAATGGTGTGTGGGCATATGGTCTAAGATTCAGAGAAGCAGCTTCACTTTCTCAGTGCCGCCCAGCCAAGCAGGGGAGGGGGGTGGGGGAAGATTCAAACCTAGGCTTGGTCAGCTCCACAGAGGCTCTGGTTCCCCAGACGACGCTGCCCGGGAAAGCCAGAGCTGCCAGTGCTGGTCTGTTACAGGCAGTTATGGGACATGCTTGACTGAATGAGAGCAACATTCCTGCAGTAGACTCGAGAATAGCTCAGGATGAGACAGACCCATGCTCTCAGCCCAGCTCTGCCACTCACAGCTAGGAAGTACCTTAGCCTCTCTGGGCCACAGTTCCTCCACGTGTAAAACAGGCACGAGAGCAGCACCTACCGCTGAGGATGCAGGGGCATGAAACACATGAACACGAACAACACGCTTCTCGCAGCGCCCAGAGCCGCGTTGGGTCTTGTCATTTCCGAGGGCAGCTCGAGGCTCCGCAGACCTGGGCCAGCTGTCCCCCAGCAGCTTCCCCCAAATTTATGTTTCAGATCAGCTCCCGCCCCGTCCCCACTTGCATCCCCCATGGACCATGACATCTCACTCCAAGGCCTGTCAGAGCCACTATTAAGGAAATAAATCTCCCGCCGGCCCTTGCCCGCCCTCCCTCCACCCTCCACGTGGAGACTGTGCTGTTATAAATGTGTCCAGCCTGTGAAACCTGACCTGCTGTGCCCCATGAAGGGGGTGCCTTATCTGATTGGAAGCCAATGCCCGTGCCACCATCCCCGCCAACCCTGGGCTCCAGGAGATGGTCTGACAATGAGGGACTTTGCTGCTGATTCTAACCTAGGTGCCCCACCCCCAGGGTGGGCAAGATTCCACAGAGGGTGGGCAGGTGCAAGCTACGTTAACCACAGGAGTTAGCAAAGTCGGGGGCAGAGGTCAGTGAACCCCAGCCCCACACCTGGGCCCCGACCCATGCTCTGAGATCTGTCGCCATGTGTTTTGAGCAATGACAACATTCTTATCTGTTCTTCCGCAAAAGAAACTTACTGGCTTATATATCAGAGCAGCCCAAGAGTAGTTTAGGAGTTTCAGGCAAGGCTTGCTCCAGGATTCAAACAACATCTCCAGAAATGAATCTCCTCTCTGTTTTGAGACTGCACTGCAGGTTCTAGGGACTTGGTGCAATGTCTTTTTTCAGGGCGAGGGGCATTTTTTCTGTATGTTACATGCACTCATGCAGAGTGCAAAACGTGCTTTGCCAGTGGCCCAAATAAAGTGGCTACCATTGCTAAGGACAAAAATTAATATTTGACTTTGGCCCTCTGGTTTATGAAGCCCTGTGCCTGGAAACTTTATTTAACAAATAAGTACTATATATGAAGTACTTACTATATGTGATCTACTTTAAGGCTCTCACCTCCTCTCCAAGGGGAAAAGCATCTACAAAACCATTTTTTTTGATGAGAAAAATTAAGCGAGTTATTTAATTTTGCCAAAGGTGGAGTAGAGATTAAGCCGAATGCCATCTGACTCCAGAACCTGTTTCCTTTTCAATACACTCTCCTGTTTCCTTTGTCTGAAAATTCGTCACTGGAAGATGAAGTAATTTCAGTGTGCATTAATAATCTGCGAACATGCCACACTGGGCTAGTCCTTTCCTGCGTTCACGGACTCAACAAATATTAAGGCATCTTTCCAGGTAGGCAGACACGGTAGTCATATAGAAAAGGAAAGACATTTTTCTCTGCCCTCAAGAAACATAAAACCTGATGATAAAATATGACTGCTGCAACCCATATAATCCACATGAAAACCTACAGGGCACAGAGAATAAGGTCTGCTCTGCTTGTGATGAGGACAGTAAAGGTCAAAGAGGCGCCTGGGCGTGAACAGCCGAGCCAGGGTTTGCCAGTCCCATACCTTCAGTTCAGGTCAGTTCAGTCGCTCAGTCGTGTCCAACTCTTTGTGAGCCCATGGACTGCAGCATGCCAGGCTTCCCTGTCCATCACCAGCTCCCAGAGCTTGCTCCAACTCATGTCCATCAAGTCAGATGGACAAGTCCCATATCTTGTCCCCTTTCAAGGACTGGTAGCTGTGTTCTTTTGCTAAAATGCTATGAATTTTTAAAATAATTTTATTCATTTATTTATTTTGGTTCTGGGCCTTTGTTGCTGCGTGGGCTTTTCTCAGGTACATCAGAGCCTTCGTAAGGGGCCTAGATGCTCTGCTCTACCAGCTCCTCTGCTGATGGCTGGGCAGTGAGACTGAGAGCAGCAGCTCACAAACCCAACTGAGTTTATTTGAAAGAATGACATCTTATGCAGACATGGAGAACAGATTTATGGACATGGGAGGGGGTGGGGGGCTGAAGGCAAGGGTAGGATGACTGGAGAGAGTAGTGTGGAAACATATACACGTGCAAACGTGGAACACATACATGTGCAAAACAGAGAGCCCGTGAGAATCTGCTGTATGATTCAGGGAACTCAGTCCGCTGCTCTGCGACAACCTGGAGGTGTGGGAAGGGGTGGGAGGTGGAGGGAGGTTCAAGAGGGAGG
The DNA here is from genome assembly GCF_055505025.1 of Bos grunniens. Taxonomy (NCBI): domain Eukaryota; kingdom Metazoa; phylum Chordata; class Mammalia; order Artiodactyla; family Bovidae; genus Bos; species Bos grunniens. The sequence continues at coordinate 12,792,357 of NC_141182.1, forward strand.
GGACATCTGCATAGGGTGCTTACTCACTCAGCCGGCTCCGACTCTTTGCGACCCCATGGACTGTAGCCTGCCAGGCTCCTCTCTCCATGGGACTTCCCAGGCAAGAATACTGGAGTGGGTTGCCATGGCCTCTTCCAGGGGATCTTCCCGACCCAGGGATTGAACCTGCATCTCCTGCATTGCAGGCAAATTCATGTTGATGTATGGCAGAAACCAACACAATATGTTATTGTAAAGCAATTATCCTTCCATTAAAAACAATTAAAAAAAAAAAAACACAGCGTCTTAGTCTGCTTGGGCTGATGCAGCAAAACACCAGAGACCCGCACTTTAAACAACAGACGTCACTTTATGATTCCAGAGGGAAGGCCGTGATCAGGGTGGCTCTTCTAGTGAGAGCCCTGCTCCTGGCTCGTGAATGGCTAGCTTCTCACCAGGTCTCTTCCTCTTCCTACAAGGACACACTAATCCCAGCAAGAGAGCCCTACCCTCGTGACCTTTCTAAGTCCTTCCCAAAGGCCCCGTCCCCAAACACCACCATGTTGGAGGTGACGGCTTCAGTATAAGAGTCTGGGGAGGAGACATCAGAAACTGTGCTAGAACAAGGGGTGAGAAGTTAATATTCTGCTGTTTAACAGAATAAACTCTATAATGATGATGATGGTACACGGGTAGCACACTGAAGCACACCTCAGGATGCCTTCTCTGTTAGAGGGACTTGCTCAGATGTCCTCTGAGGAGCCTGTTACATGGCTGACCCCACTGCAAATTGCTTTTCCACTTGGTACTCAACAGAGGAGACAACCAGACCTGGTAAATTACTTGGAGCCTCAAGACGGCCCAGTTGCAGTTGCCCTGTGTGAGCCCACAGGCAGCCTGGTGATTGACGGCTGGACACGTGGTGCGATCCATCACGAGGGCCTGACTCGGGAAAGACAGATCAGTGGTGGAGCTAAAACAGATGCCGGGGAGGGAGGGGCACCTAAGGAGCCTGGACAGTCAGCCCAGGGGCCTGGCTTTCTGGCTGCGCCAGGAGCTGGTCACCGTGTGCTTGGTGGCTCAGCAGAAGCAATTCTTCTCCATGGCCACATTCTTAGACGTTGCTCTCTTTAGAATAAGTAATTAAAAACTTAAATATTTAAGTATAACTTTCTGACATCCAGAGGGCTATAATAAACAAACTCTGTCCTTTTCATCATGGGGGACTGGAATGCAAAAATAGGAAGTCAAGAGACACCTGGAGTAACAGGCAAGTTTGGCGTTGGAGTTCAAAATGAAGCATGGCAAACGCTAACAGAGTTTTGCCAAGAGAACACCCTGGTCATAACAAACACCCTCTTTCAGCAATGCAAGAGACGACTCTACACATGGACATCACCAGATGGTCAATACCGAAATCAAATGGATTATATTCTTTGCAGCCAAAGATGGAGAAGCTCTATACAGCAAAAAAAAAAAAAAAAAAAAAAAAAGACCAGGAGCTGACTGTTGCTCAAATCATGAACTCCTTATTGCCAAATTCAGACTTAAACTGAAGAAAGTAGGGAGAATCACTAGACCATTCAGGTACGACCTAAATCAAATCCCTTACAATTATATGGGGGAAGTGACAAATAGATTCAAGGGATTAGATCTGACAGACAGAGAGCCTGAAGAACTATGGACAGAGAGGTTCATGACATTGTACGAAAGGCAGCGATCGAGATCATTCCCAAGAAAAAGAAATGCAAAAAGGCAAAATGGTTGTCTGAGGAGGCCTTACAAATAGCTGAAAAAAGAAGAGGAGCTAAAGGCAAAAGAAAAAGGAAAGATATATCCATCTGAATGCAGAGTTCCAAAGAACAGCAAGGAGAGATAAGAAAGCCTTCCTCAGTGATCAGTGCAAAGAAATAGAGGAAAACAATAGAATGGGAAAGACTAGAGATCTCTTCAAGAAAATTAGAGTTACCAAGGGAATATTTCACGCAAGTTCAGTTCAGTCGCTCAGTTGTGTTCAACCCTTTGTGACCCCATTGACTGCAGAGATGGGCACAATAAAGGACAAAAATGGCATGGATCTAACAGAAGTAGAAGATATTAAGAGGCGGTGTCAAGAATACACAGAAGAACTATACAAAAAAGATCATCATGACCCAGATAACCACGATGGTGTAATCACTCACCTAGAGTCAGACTTCCTGGAATGAGAAGTCAAGTGGGCCTTAGGAAGCATCACTATGAACAAAGCTAGTTGAGGTGATGGAATTCCAGTTGAGCTATTTCAAATTCTATTTGAATTAAAATCCTATTGAATCATAATTCAAATCCTATTGAATAGTTGAGCTATTTCAAATTCTAAAAGATGAGGCTGTTAATATGCCACTCATATCACCAGCAAATTTGGAAAACTCGGCAGTGGCCACAGGCCTGGAAAAGGTCTGTTTTCATTCCAGTCCCAAAGAAAGGCAATGCCAAAGAATGTTCAAACTACCGCACAATTGCATTCATCTCACACGCTAGCAAAGGAATGCTCAAAATTCTCCAAGCCAGGCTTCAACAGTATGTGAACCGTGGACTTCCAGATGTTCAAGCTGGATTTAGAAAGGGCAGAGGAGCCAGAGATCAAATTGCCAACATCCATTGGATCATAGAAAAAGCAAGAGAGTTTCAGAAAAAATCTACTTCTGCTTTATTAACTACACCAAAGCCTTTGACTGTGTGGATCACAACAAACTGTGGAAAATTCTTCAAGAGATGGGAATACCAGACCACCTTACCTGCCTCCTGAGAAACCTGTATGCAGGTCAAGAAGCAACAGTTAGAACCAGACATGGAACAATGGACTGGTTCCAAATTGGGAAAGGAGTATGTCAAAGCTGTATATTGTCACCCTGCTTATTTAACTTATATTCAGAGTATATCATGTGAAATGCCAGGCTGCATGAAGCACAAGCTGGAATCAAGATTGCCAGGAGACATATCAATAACCTCAGATACGTAGATGACACCACCCTTATGGCAGAAAGGAAAGAAGAACTAAAGAGCCTTTGAATCAAAGTGAAAGAGGAGAGTGAAAAAGTTGGGTTAAAACTCAACATTCAAAAACTAAGATCACGGCATCTGGTCCCATCACTTCATGGCAAATAGATGGGGAAACAATGGAAACAGTGACAGACTTTGTTTTCTTGGGGTCCAAAATCACTGCAGATGGTGACTGCAGCCATGAAATTAAAAGACACCTGCTCCTTGGAAGAAAAACTATGACCAACCTAGAGAGCATATTAAAAAGCAGAGACATTACTTTGCCGACAAAGGTCTGTCTAGTCAAGTTGTGGTTTTTCCAGTAGTCATGTATGGATGTGAGAGTTGGACTATAAAGAAAGCTGAGAGCCAAAGAATTGATGCTTTTGAACTGTGGTGATGGATAATACTCTTGAGAGTCCCTTGGACTGCAAGGAGATCAAACCAGTCAATCCTAAAGGAAATTAGTCCTGAATATCCATTGGAAGGACTGATGCTGAAGCTGAAACTCCAAAACTTTGGCCACCTGATGTGAAAAACGGACTCATTGGAAAAGACCTTGATGCTGGGAAAGATTGAAGGCAAGAGGAGAAGGAGATGACAGAGAATGAGATGGTTGGATAGCATCACCGTCTCAATGGACATGAGTTTGAGCAGGCTCCGGGAGTTGGTGATGGACAGGGAAGCCTGGCATGCTGCAGTCCATGGGGTTGCAAAGAGTTGGACAGGACTGAGCAACTGAACTGACTGACGGAATTTGTAGAAAAAATTAAAAATATACTTTTTCATTATTAGTATATTTGGGGCCAATTGCTGTCATCTTGCTGTAGGGCCCAATGCTATTCATACTTTGCGTAGCCATAGTGACATCACTTGCACACCCTATGAAGGATCTTTTGCCACAGAGAAGACCTCAGCCAAAGACTCTGCATAAATATCAGCACAGTAGTCACATTGTTTTAAGAAACATGTCTAATGTCTTGCCAATGGTTTCCATCTCAAACTGACTGAAATTTAAAGCAAATTTTGACTTTTTGGTTACATTAAAATTTCTTTGACATTGTGCTGGATGTGTGTGTTTCCTACTGAAATTCCAGCGTTTCTCTAAAGATTCTGGATTCAGGATACTGGACGGTCTGGATCCAGTTTCCAGGCTTGGGACTTATACCAACTGCTTGGTCTGTGTGAGAGAGATGCATGCCATGGAGTTCCAGGGTCTGAGCTTGAAAAGATTCCTGGGGGAGACCTGTATCGGAAGTTCTCCAACAGTGGTCCTCACACTGGATTCTCTGTAGTCGACTGGGAGACTCTCGCTCTTCCGGGGTGTACGATCAGCCCCACTCCTCCTGGAGCGCCAGAACTTCCTGACTTGGTAGATCTGGAGTGTGAGGGGCCAGGCATTTGTATTTTTCAAATGCTCTCAGAGGACTGGGATGGACATCCAGGGACATAGCCCTGAACCTGACCCAACGTCCTCATCTTAGAGACAGGGAGTGTGAGCGTCCACGAAGGGGGAGCCGATGGTCACAGTGGATCAGGATGACCTGTAAACTGGTTATGACAGGTGTCCCCTGAGGGCACCCAGAGCTGGGGGAGGCAGGGAGTTCCTCCGTGAGACCCTCCAGCAGGACACGGCCCTGACGCCTTGATTCCAGGCTCCAGCCTCCAGGACTGTGAGACAGTAAGTGTGTGTGGCTTCAAGCCCCCAGTGCGTGCAGCCCAGGACACCGCAGAACAAGTGACTCAGGGTCATCTGCACAGACAGGCCCACCCAGCCCAGAGGAGAGGGACGTGTCAACGTGGTGACTGGAGCCTGGCATGCAGCTGCCTCTTTAGAAACGTCTGTTAGACGTCCTTCCCCCAGACACAAAACTGTAAGCAGAGATGATGGCAGGGGAGGCCGCTGACTTGCCAGGGACAAGGCTAATTTGTGCCGGAGGCCTGGCTCTGAGGGAGCCCTTTTCCGGGAGGGCCGGGCAGGCACAGAACACTCCTGCCAAGCGCAGGCCTCTCTGCACCAACCTTCCCATCTCCATAGCCCCCGTGGGCTGGACAGTAACATACTTTCTCTGTAGCCAGGAGCCGACAGTGAGGGGCAGCAGGAGGAGGCCTGTCCCATCCAGCAGCACCGCAGGCACCCCCACCCCCCACCCACCGCCCCCCGTTGCCACACATCCACTCCCAGCGCCGGTTGTGCCGAGGAGCCTGGCTCCAGGAGGACTTGCTGCCTTCAGCAGGAGGCAAGGATTCATCAGGACCTGGCACCCATGAGACACGAGCCGTGGTGGGCTGGGCCCAAGGCCCCACCAAGGGGAGGAGCCAATATGGCACAATGGCCAAGGGCACATCAGGATGGCCCCGCCGCACTGGAGTGTGACCTCTGCCACTGACCAGGGGTGAGCTTGGGAAACTTACCTAACTCCTCGGAGCGAAACCTGTCTGTCTTCAAGAAGGGGGAAGTAATCTCATTTATCGCTAGCAGACAGTGCTGGGAATAACAGCCACAATCTTAGCACAGGAGACGCGCTTGGTGAATACGGCCATGGCTCCCAGCTTGATCCTGGCTCTGGCTGTCAGCAGCCACAGCCCAGCTGTTTGGCAGCCTCTGGGCAGTTTGGACTGAGGACAGAAGGCCTTTGGAAGCCCAGCGGAAGCAGGAAGCAGGCAAAAACCAGAGGCCTCGGAAGGGGGCCCTGGGCATGTGCGCTGCGTGGACAAGCCCAGCCAAGGAGGCAGGAACACCTGGAGCAACATCTGCTTCTGAGACGGAGGTGGGGGCAGGCAGGGAGCCGAGGTCAGGGAGCTCCACCGGAGCAGGCCCTGCTCACAGCACCCGCTGCTGCCTTCTCTGTGTGTTTCTGTCCTGTTTGTAAGAATAGCCAGGGTCAGTCTGGGCCCCATTCAGTACTCTAGGTCTGGCCTCCACTTACTCAACATCACTAGTCATCAGAGAAATACAAATCAAAACCACAATGAGACCACCTCATGCCTGTCAGAACGGCTATCGTCAGAAAGACAAGAAGCAATAAGTGTTGGTGGAGAAGAGAGAGCCCTGTGCACTGCTGGTGGGAGTGTAACTTGGTGCAGTCACTATGGAAAAAGAGTGGAATTTCCTCAAAAAGCTAAAAACAGAACTACTGTACGATCCAACAATTCTACTTCTGGGTATTTATCTGAAGAATATAAAAACAGATAATACCACTCTAATGGCAGAAAGCGAAGAGGAGCTAAAGAGCTTTTGATGATAGTGAAAGAAGAGAGTGAAAATGCTGGCTTAAAACTCAACATTCAAAAAACCAAGATCATGGCATCTGGTCCCATCACTTCATGGGAACTGGTAAGGGAAAAAGTGGGAACAGTGACAGATTTCATTTTCTTGTGTTCCAGAATCACTGTGGTGGTGACTGTAGCCATGAAATTAAAAGATACCTGCTCCATGGAAGGAAGGCTATGACAAACCTAGACAGTGTATTAAAAAGAGAAGATATCAGTTTGCTGACAAAGGTCCATATAGTCAAAGCTATGGTTTTTCCAGTAGTCACGTATGGATGTGAGAGTTGGACCATAAAGAAGGCTGAGCTTTGAAGAATCGATGCTTTTGAATTGTATGCTGCAGAAGACTCTTGAGAGTCCCTTGGAAAGCAAGGAAATCAACCCAGTTGATCCTAAAGGAAATCAATCCTGAATATTCTTTGGAAGGATTGAGGCTGAAGCTGAAGCTCTAGTACTTTGGCCACATGATGTGAAAAGCTGACTCACTGGGAAAGACCCTGATGGTAGGAAAGATTGAAGGCATAAGGAGAAGAGGGTGACAGGGGATGAGATAGCTGGATGGCATCACCGACTCAGTGGACGTGAGTTTGAGCAAACTCCCGGAGATGGTGAAGGACAGGGAAGCATGGTGAGCTGCAGTTCATGGGGTGGCCAAGAATCAGGCACAACTCAGTGACCGAACAACAATGAACAACAACAATTCAAAGAGATACCAGCACGTCAGTGTTCATTTCAGCATCCTTTACAATAGCCAAGATATGGAAAGAAGCTACGTGTGCACTGAAAATGAATGGATAAGAACATGTGATATAGATAGATAGACTGCTGCTGTTGTATAAAGAGACAAACAGTGAAATCGTATGCAGCCGTAAAAAAGAACGAAACCTTGCCTTTTGCAACAACATGGATGGGCCTGGAGGTTATTATGAGAAGTGAAATAAGTCAGATAGTGAAAGGCAAATACTGTATGTTTTCACTTGTATATGAAATCTAAAAACATAAGATAAATGAGCAAATATAAAAAAAATAGAAACAGACTCACAGATAAAGAGAAGAAACTACTGGCTGCCAGACAGGAGGGAAGTAGGGGGATGAGCGAAATAGGTGAAGGGAGTTAAGAGGTACCAACTACAAGCTATAAGACAAGTAAGTCACAGGGATGTAATGTATCACGGGGGATATATAATCAATAATACTGTAATAACATTTTATGGTGTATAATATACAAAAACATAGACACAACAGTGTACACATGAAGCTAAAGTAATATTTTAAGTCAAGTATGCTTCAACCTAAAAAGGAAGAAAATAGAAAGCTGAGGAGGAACACATGAAATTTGGGGGCCAGGAGAGTTGAAAATTCTATAGAGTGGACTGAGAAGGGCTTTCTGAGAAGATGATCTTTGTGTATAAACCTAAAAGCAGTGAGGGGGTGAGTCACATAGATGATTGGGTGGGAAACAGGAAGGATGGATGAATGGATGATGGGGGGAGGAAAGGGAGGGAGGGAGGGAAGGGAGGGAGAGGGAGGCTGGATGATGGAAGGATGGATGGATGGACTGAGTGAATGAACGAGTGAACACATGAATAGTCCTGATATATGCAGATGATTTAATTTATCTCCATCACTACTGCTGCTCTTTCTCATGCCTGGCTATCTGTATTCCACCTGTCCTTCAGTGTTAAAGTCAGAAGCCTCCTGTGGCTAGACTGCACCCATATTTTCCTGCACAGGATCCTTAAGAGTCTGTGCCCCCAGTTCGGGTGGACTCTGCACCCCCTCTTTCCTGGTGTGAAATCAAGCAAGAGAGCCTCAAGGCTCACTCGTGAAAAAGTTACCTGCAAAACTAATTTTTCTACAGTGAATTCCATTTTGCCTTGTTCATTTTCATCAGTTTCAATACTAACTCTTGTGAGGGAGAAGGGAGATAGTTTCAGGGTATTAAAGGTTAAGAACACCAAAAACATTAGGCAGATCAGTTAGTACCACATTCTATTACATTCATGCTGCTTGGCTGTTAATTGCAGTCTTACAGGAACAATTTTCCCAAATAAATCCCCCCCCCAAAAAAAAGAGAAAGAAAGATGGCAAGCCTTGACTTGCTCCCAGTGGTTCAGGAGCTTTCCCTTAATCATGAGGAGGTTCTCTTTATGTGGGATCTGAGGAGAATATCAAAAGGAGCCCTGCGCACAGCCTCCCAGCGTGTGGTTTATCTCTTTATCTGCTCACTCTAGGCTGCTCAGGGTCACACAGCTACTGGCTCGCTGAGCCAAAATCTGATCCCGGGTGTGTGTGCTAAAAATATTTTTTTCTCCTACAAAAGGGCTGTGTCCTTAGAGAGTGACCCCCTTCATGAGAGGAAGTTGTGAGTTTAAGATACGATCAAGGCTTTCAGAGTAAGAGTGACCCGGGTCTCCCCTTTGAGTGGGGCCAGTGAGTCTGTCCCAGCGAATCGAGGTGGTTAAAAGTTCAGCCCTGGAGTCTGGGATCTGACGGCCTGAGATGGAACCCTGCTCCTTGACTTATGAGAGTGAACCTGGGCCATGGCTTTCACCCGCCTGCGCCCCGGGGTCCTTGCGTGTAAACGACACCCAGTGACACGTGAAACCCTTCTCGGGGTTGGCAGGAGGATTCAGAGCAGTACCAAGTTCTAGTGACGCAGACCGTGTGCCCTGTGCCACAGTTCTACTCCGGGGTGCACCCCCACCAGACACGGCCCACATGTCCCAGATGTGCCCTGGCTGGGCCCCTCGATGCGCCTCCATGGTGGAGGCGGCAAGTCAGTCCTGTGGGGCTCACATAACAGACTCTACGGCAAGAATGTTCACAGCATTAGTCACAATAGCCAAGACCTAGAAGCAACCTAAATGTCCATCAACAGAGGAATGGATAAAGGTGTGATGCATATAGACAATGGAACACCACTCAGTCTAAGGAAGATGGAAATAATGCTGTTTGCAGCAACCTGGAAGGACCTAGAGGTTATTATACTAAGTGAAGTAAGTCGGAGAAAGATAAATACTATATGTTATCACGTGTATGTGGAGTCTTCTTTCAAAGACAAAAATGAACTTATTTCTAAAACAGAAATAGACCTACAGACATAGAAAATAAATTTATGGTTACCAAATAACCAACGAGGACCTACTGTACAGCACAGAGAATTAAACTCAGTGTTTTGTAATAACCCACAAGGGGAAAGAGCCTGGAAATATGTGTGTGTGTTTAACGGAATCATTGTGCTGTATACTTGAAACTAACACAACATCATAAATCAACTACACTTCAATAAAATATATATTGAAGAGAGTGGGGGAGAAGGGAGTGGGGGGGAGAAAGGGAAGGGAGAGGAAAGAACCAACACGGCTCGCACAGAGTGTGGAATCAGACGGTTTCCTCTCTGTGGAAGGGGGCTATATCGGCTGGAGCGGGCGTGGGGGGCGGGGGGCGCCTGCTGGGGGCTGGAAAAGTTCCGGACGTTGGTCTGGGTGGTGATTACGTGGTGTGCGCGTGCCAAAGAAAAATGCACTGAGGGGTACACTTAAATGTGTTCCCGTTACTGAATACACGTCGACCCCAACAAGAAGTAAGACAGCTCTATCCTACGATGCATGCTGGAGGACGATGGCTTTAGAGGACAGTTATAACTTCTAGAGGAAATTCATTTACGTAGCCCCGAATATACAAGATGGACGTTGGGAAGCTTCAACCCATCCTTACTTGCAGCCACATCCCTCCCTCGCTCCCTGCGAGGCCTGCCAGGTTCCAAATGCCTCCAGCGTGCATGGACCCTGCATGTTCTACACACCGTCTCCATCTAACAGATAACAAGGAAGAATGACTGAGAGCCTGCATCACCCCCTCTCACAGACACTGTGTCTCTCATCTCCCTTCTGCTCGCCGGGGCACTGAGACCCAGACGCAGTAAGTTTGCTCCAGGCCACGGAGCTGCCGGTGAGCTGTGCCCTCACCCCTAGGTCGCACGGTGCTGGACGAACAGCCGGGGACCTTGACCATAAAAGCAGCCGTGAATTATCTGGCGGCAGACCGATGGGGATACAGTTGGGAAGCAAAATCCATCTCTTTTACAACTGTCCTCCTGACATGTTTATGGATCCACGTATCCGATGGGTGGGGGCGGCGGGGAGGGGAGAGGCAGCTCGTAGCATTCTGGGCTCCCCACACCCCTGCTCTGTGCAAACCACTGCAGGAAAATGAGGGAAACCACCCATTCCGAACGATTTCTACAAAAGCAGGCTCCAGAGTTGATGTCTGCCACATGTACCACCCAGGTCCTGGCTGCCTTCAAAACATGGCCAGAAAACAGAGCAGGGCTGGCCGGGGGTAAGGCGGCTTCATCCCCACATGAAGCCAGACCTGGCCCAGGCCTCCTTGCTGCTGCTTCCAACGGCCCTCCTCCCACTCAGCACACAGGCAGTCAGAGAACGTGCCAGAAGGCTGACCGCCACCCCGAGTCACCTCCAGAGACAGGGGAGGTGTGGGGGACACTAGCTGTCCCTGCTTTTTCCTCTGGGGGATAATTCTCCAACAGGACTTCTTTGTGGGGTCGGCTGTGGACCCAGGGACGCTGTCCAGAGCCAGGCACCATGGTTTCTGCCCTTCTCCTAGCTCCAGAGAAAACACCCCGGAGGCAGCTGGAAAGGTAAACTGCTGATGCTGGGGAGCCAGAATTCAGGTGTGCCCTGTGCAGGGAGGAGGGGGAGGAGAAGACGGCACCGGCGTGTGGCCCCTGGTGCGGGCCCCGGGGAACGGCAGAGCTGTCCATCTCTGCGTCGGCGCCCAGACTGGGCGAGCTATTTATAGAACTGGAGGCCGGCTGGGTGGCTGCATCTGGAACCAATTGAGGAGGGCTGGAGTCGCTGTCAGAGCCTGGCACCCACTCGATGATCCCCCAGGCAGGACTTCACCCGAAAGTGTCAGAGAGACTGGGGACGGAGCCGCTTGCTCCCTCCCTCCAAGGGCCTCCGGAGTAGTTGAGCTAATTGGAAAAGACATTCTGAGCTGGTCAGTGGATGCTCGCGGTGTCAAGAGGCAATTACCTGCAATTATTATGCAAGCGTCTAATCACTGCACACTGGCTAATTAGTTACAAATTGCTCAGCAATAAATGCCTTGGGCAGAAAGACCTCCTTCCTTTGGAATGTAAGCGGGTTCCTGAGGGGTGAGCCTGGGAGGCAGCCTGGCTGGCCCATGGAGGCGATTGGTCACTCCAAGCCCTGAAGGCTTTCTGGAAAATCTCTGAAACCTCGGCCCACAGGACACACAGGCACCTCAGAGGGGCACACACGCTGCTTCAGGGTGTGGAGAAACAGGGTCTCCATGCTCTCAGGTCCTATGCTCAGACCAGACTTCAGGAAGCCTCCTCGAGGCCAGCGTGCCCTTGCCACCCTGGGGAGGACCTCCCCATGGACCAAGGTCAGGGGCGGGGGTGCTGTAGGTGTGGTCTGTGCACCAGCGGCACTGACAGCAAGGGGAAATGCAGACTCCCCACCCCGGCCACAGAAGGACGACCTGCGTCTTAATTAGACGAGCCCTGGGGATGCACATAAAGGACTGGACCCCCTCTAAGAACACCTCCCAGTGCTCTGCATGGGGCACCCCCACAACGAGGTCTCTGCACCCTGTGGAAGCAACAGGACCGGTCATTAAATCACAAGCTCCACAGGGCAGGGACCACTGGCTGTTGACTGCTATATCCCCAGGTTCTAGAACCGTGTCAGTGCACAGTAGGTGCCCAGCCGATGGTGACCAAGCATGAGCACTGACAGAGCTGCCTTGTGTTTCATTCTAAAGGCCTGAAGTGCGGCCCTGGTAAGTGTGCTCAGGGGGAACGGCAGACAGACGTGGCGAGCCAAGGTTACTTTCGGAATTTCACAGACAGAAAAGATCCTCGCGCCGTTTCAGTAGCTAACGTTTTGTGGAATGGCAGGAGGAGAATCGTCCTGATAGCCACCCCTGCTCCAGCCCTCTCTGAAAAGAGGCAGCGTCTGCAATTGTCAGAATCGGGGGCAGGGAGGGGGTCGGCCACAGCGGCTGCAGGGTCTGTGGCCTCTGTTTTGCCTTCTGGAGAGTGGCAGGCTTGAACTTTTGAACCTGAACTTTGCTGAGAAAGGCTCATGTTCCCAGGTTTTGGCCTGAGACACCCCCACCCCCAGGCTGGCTGGGCCTTCCCTTCTCTTTCTTGCCCTTCCTCCTGCTCACCCAGGGCCTTACCATTTTGTTGGCTGCTGAGGCCTCCAGGAACTCCGGTTCCAGGGGTCAAACCACCAGAAAGCTCCACTGTGGGGCCCGTGGGACATGTGCAGGCTGAGAGCAGGGCCCGGGAACCTGGAGGGTTTAAAGCATCACTTTGGCCTGATGATTGCTTTACCAGTCTAAACCTCAGTTTCCTCCTCTGGGAAGTGGGAATAAAGTAGTATAGAAGAAAGGCATGTGGGGGTAGAACGGTGCACCCCCAAATTCACGTGCTTCTGGAACCTCATGCTGCTGCTGCTAAGTCACTTCAGTCATGTCTGACTCTGTGCAACCCCATAGACGGCAGCCCACCAGGCTCCCCCGTCCCTGGGATTCTCCAGGCAAGAACACTGGAGTGGGTCTGGAACCTCATAGCATGACCTTATTTGGAACTAGGGTCTGTGAGCTGTAAGTAGTTAGAATGAGGTCACACTGGATGAGGGTGGCTCTAAACACAGAGACTGTGTCCTTACAGGACAAGGGGACACAGAAAGACACGGGGAAGCAGGCCATGGGAAGACAGGGGCCGAGCTTGGAGTGATGTGGCCGCAGGTCAAGGGATACCTAGAACCACCGGAAGCTGGAAGGCCAGGAAGGACCCTCCCCAGAGCCTCTGGAGGGCATGCAACCCCGACCTCCCCTTGGCCTCTGGACCTGGGAGAGGACACCTCTGCTGTTGCGAGTGTCTGGCATGTACACTGGCTGCCTCGGCCCCAGGACCCTGCACCGCACCTGAGCAGACCACCAGGGAGGGCTCTGACTTATGCCATCTCGACCCGTCAGCACACTGTGCCTGTCACCTCCCTGGCGGCATTCCCCCACCATCAGGAGAGGCAGCAACAGAGGTGGGCTTGTACCACCTTGGTGAGACACCCACAGTGCCAGGCGGAAGGACAGGGAGAGAGCCCCATGGTATGGGGCCGTCTTCCCTGCCCCTCACCCCCGGGCTTCCAGGCAGGGGCTCTGGGCAGAGTGCCCCGGCCAGCAGAGCAGACTGCGGTGCCAGGTCAACCGCTGCATTTGTCTGGCTATTCGGGAGCAGAACCTCGCTCACCCCCGTGGACCCAAATCCAGGTGTGTAGCAGTCAGAGGCCGGGCTAAATAGCTTAGGAACGCCTCGTACCCCCGACCAGACCCCTGATGGTCCTTGGGACCAAGATGCCCCCTGCTACTTTGAGCTCTGAGGGCCACGTGACTGGACCACAGCTTCAGCGTAGTGCAGGATGGCTGTGGGCAAAGCAGACAGCGGAGAAGGAGGGAGCTCGTGGGTGGGTGTCCAGAGAATGCCCACCCAGGCCTGCCTGAGGGCTGCAGGGCCAAGCAACAGCTGTGATCTTGTACTCGTCCTCTCCCGCTTACTCCTCACTGAAGCCCTGTGGGTGGGGCCTTGCTGGCCCACCTCAGAACCGGGGAAACCGAAGTAGAATGTGAAGAGGAGGCTCTATGCAAGGAGCTTCCAGACCCCTGGGCCATTGGAGACTTATGTCTGAGAATATCTGGGGGCTCAATGCCTGTAGAGTGGAAAAATACACATTTTGATGCACGGTTATAGAATGCACTACAGCAGCAGAGAGAGTTGGCTTCTCCAAAGAGGAGCTTCCAGGGCAGGTGGTTGAGGGGCAAAGAGGGGCCCCAGGTCCAAACCCCACTCCATCACTTCCACTGTGGTCCCAAGACAGGTGGCTTACTCACACCCAGCTGTCCGGGCTGTGAAATGGAGATTCCGTCCCCAGCAGTGGGGAGAATGCGGGCCACGGTGGCGGACCTAGCACAGCTCCTGGAGCCGCCACGCTCCACAGGGTGCGCTTGACACCCTGCGCCCCAGCCTGGCGCTGGAACACCCAGTGACAGAGGCAGAAGGCTGGCCTGCCGCCCAGAGATGGGCAGCCCACAAGGCCACAGCCGGGCAGCGAGGGGGACGGGCAGGCGTAGGCAGGGCCAGCCAGGTCAGCTCCAAGGCTGCCTCACCTCCACGCGGGGCCTGCAGCGGGGCTGTCAGCCGGGCCGCTGAGTGCAGGAAGACGGGCGTTTAATGGAGCTCTGATTACAAGGAGATAGGGCTCCGATGGCTTCCAGGGGCCCCTTTTGTGGGATTAGTATTTATTACGCCCTGAATTAGCTGGCAAGAGGGTCGGCTTCTGTGGAGACGTTCAGCAGTGCCTCGGAGCATAACGTTCCTTTTATTGCTCCATAAACACAGCCCTGCTCTCTCCCTCTTCTTCCTCCCGCTGCCCCCCTCACGCCTGTCTTTTTAAACCTTCTAAACCTTTAATTAGAGGACTCATTGGGCAGAATAATCACAAATCCCTTTCAGCTCTGCTCTTCCAGAGCCCTGGCCTGGAGGTAACCGAGATGGGGAGACCCAGAGAAGCCCTGTGGCGCCGAGTAGCCCTACAACCTCTCGCACACGCGATGAAATACAGAATTGCTCACAGCTCAGGTGAGCAAGTGGGACGAGGCTGTTAGCACTGCTGCTTATGTGTTGTACGCCTCCAGGGCGAGCCACTTCAACCTCACCTCTCTGAACGGAGCCGTGCAGTGCACACCCTGTGCAACCACACGAAGCATCCTATCACTACAGGTACCAGGTAAAACATAACGCAGACACACACTCAGTGTCAGCAGCGGCATATCAAGAAAAGTGACTTTTCTTGTGTGCTTCCTCTGCATTTTCTAATTGCTCTTCTGTAGTGGTAAGGCTGGCAGAAAACACGCCAGGCCCACTTCCAAAGGCTTGGTGTGTCCATTAATTCTGAACTGGCCACTCCTGACTTGGGGCTCCCCTTCACCAATGCTGAACTGCCTCCTGCTTTTCCATCCCCAAATGAATAAACTACACTTACTCTAACTGACTCAAGCAGACCCCACCTGCAGCCCTCGGGGGCAGGCCCGCCCCCCCACCCAGCCCCCTGCCATTGCCCCACTCGAACCCTCAGCTCCCCATCGCATGGCCTTCTGGCCAGATTTTTCTTTCTTGGGCATTTATACTCCAGCAAGAATTTTCAACAATGCATTTTCTCTCCTGGGGACTGAATTCCTCATTGAACAGTGAGATTCTTGAGAGATTTCAGTGAGTAAGCAGAGAGAATCTGGAATGGAAACAAGGAAGTATGCTAATAACTCAGAAATCAAACTGGTTAGGGACTGCTGAACATAGTCAGGACATCGTAACTTTTAGGAATAGGAAGAATGTTAGAGGTCAAGCCCACAACTTCAGATATGGAGAAAATGAGCCCCAGAAAGGAAAGTGGTTTATGCAAGACACACAGCAAGCCAATCTATGACCAAAACCTCCAGTGTAATTCAAATGTGATCGTCTACGAGAGAAGAGAAAATACAAGCACTCAAGCAAGAAATCCCTGCCCCAGAACGACTCAAGCCCCAAGACGTGAAAGCACACGCATGTGCTGCGGTATCAGAGGGGAAGAATCACAGGGCACACGTCTAACTCTCCCACGCCACAGGTGGGAAAGCTGAGGCCAGGGGAGAACTCGTGGTGCTGCTCTCATCCACTGAAGACTTGTGAGTTGCCCGGCACAGTGCTAACTGTGCACTTCATCACGGTCCCCAGCGTTACGACCTCACAAGGCTGGCAGAGGTTTGGGAAGTGCTGGCTTAAGGAAATTGATACAGGTTTCCATACTGTTTAACTGCAGGACTTTTCAGAGCCTTGAATATGCTTATGTGCATTGTGCATCTCCAAGAAAATAGAGGAGAGCTGGGTTTCCCCAGTTATTTGGGCATGGAAACATCTTTTTGTGAAGCATCTCCTGGGACACATTTCGGTTCTAGATTTGAACCACACACGGCATTCCAAGGGCTCTGCCAAGACAACATGTGTTTAAATGCCCGGTAAGTGGTTCCAGCTGTGTGGGCCCTGAATTCCAGAGACAGGGAGAGGTCACCTTGCAGTTACGCACCCCTGCATAAGTGGGTTGAGGGCGCCTTCTAGTGCAGGGCCGCGAGCTTTCTGCTGGAGCGGGGTGCAGGCAAGGGACAGGAGGTGGGTGTGCTAGACACCATAGGTTTTCATAGGAAAACTGCACTCCTCGGCCCCCCCGCCCCTGGGGAGGGCAGCCTGTGGGTTCTGGCAGGTCCATGAGCTGCAGTGACGTGGGTGACTCTCAGACCACATCAGTAAAGAGCAGGGTGAGAGGGGGTCCTTACCCAGCTGCTGTGTCCCCACTTCCCCTCCGCGGCAGATGGAAAGCCCCCGTTGGAAGGATGGGGCAATAAAATGGAATCAGCCTGGATCACTGAGTCACCGCGTGGAGGGCAGTTGCCCAGGAAGGTGCACTGGGTTCGGCAGGAGTGAGATCTGCTGAGCTATGTCACCAAGAGCCGGGAGCTACTTGTTACTGTGGCGTGGCAGAGCAGGTAGAGGACTGACCGAGGACTGACAAAGCAGACATGAGCGCTTCCCGGAGCACACGCAGCTTAGCAGGGAGACCAGACATGTGTGCGAGTAAGCAGAATGGGCAAGCTGAGCACCTTAAGGGCTGCAAATATCATTCTGTGGCAGCTCTGTGCTTTGCCAGATCTCAGTCGGCCTCAGAGAGGCCATGGTAGCCGAGTGGAGACTGGAAGGAAAACTTGAGCTGGGAGATTAAATGCTATTCCAGGTAGAAGGAACAGCATAAACAAAGGATCCGAGGCAAGAAATTAAGGAGAATGAAGCAGAGCCAGTTTTGTCAGAGTTAAGGACATGGGAAGGAGCTGATGAGACATTCAGACTAGAAGAGATCACTGCCCCATGAACATGAAGGGTTTTGGATTTGGTTCTTCTAACAGCACTTCTCCCAGGAAACTGCCCGTCCCCTGAGCTGCAGCTGTAAGGTGAGAGTTCTGCAATCAGGAAACTGTGGGAGAGCTTAATCACCTGCCTCCATCTTAACAAATCCCAGGCTCATGAATATGACCAAGGCTCTGAGAATTCCTACAGTAGAGAATCCAGTCTACATTTGCTTAACACAGCATTTCTCAGCCTTGTTGGGTCAAGCACTGCTATGAATGGGGGACCAGCAGATTTACGAGCAGGAGGGGACCCGACCAGAGCCCCGAGGCGATCGGCCCACAGAAGGGATGCCGCGCCTGTGCTGCTCAGCCCCTCCTCTGACAGCCCACGCCGGGTGGAGCATCCACACAGCCCCTTCCTGCTGACCCTTCCTGCTGACCACCTCGTGCCTCAGAGGCTGTAGGGCCTCACTCTGACATGGAGGCTGCAGAGGGGATCCGTCCAACCTCCTGGGGCTCTGTCTGGGAGTTAGGAGTTGACCAACGAGGGAAGGGGACCAATGAATATATACCCCTGCCCCCACTTGGGGGACAGACAGCTCTGGGAGGTGTTCTGTGAGCACCTTGGGATGTCCTAATGTCTTAGGAGCCCCCGCTGCCCCCAGGGACCTCAACCTGACACCCTCCCCTCCCCCACTCCATCACTCCTGCACCCTATTCCACCTCCCAAATCAATCACCAGATCCCAAGGGTGCAGCTTGGGGGACACCCAAGATAAGGCCAGGAATGTATGAGGGGCAAAAGGTTAGAGAGATTCAGGGAAAAGATCTCTGAAGGGTTTTGCAATTGACCCAGGAAATAAAACTTCTGAGCGAATGTTGCTCCACAGAGAAGCAGCAGCCATAGCAGCTCACTATGAAAGCCAAGTGTCACCAGGCTTTCTCAGGGCCACAACCTACCTAAGCCTCTTCCCTGCTGTTTCCAAGCCCTGCAGAGACTTTTACTACTGCCTGACTTCATGGTTTTGGAAACCGAGGCTCGAAGAGGCACACTTTCTCCAAACTGGGCGACTTCCCACCCTCACAATGTTCTGGTGGAAGAAGCTACAGGACTGGACGACCATTGGATATTGGGCAAAGAGGAGAGGAAAGCTGACTTTGAGGTCAGCATGCACCAAGAAGGCTTCCTGGAGGAGGTGGGTCCATCTCCAAACACGGACCCTTTATCAGAATCCAATGTAAATAGGCAACATCGTTATTATTATTACTAGTATGACTACCCACCGCCCCAGCGGAAAGCCTTGTGTCTGGTAGGTGTCTGTGAGCCCTAGTCAATTTCTGGCTCATCTGGAGTCTTTAAGTGCTCGTTTACTGAGGCGGGAGGATCCACAAGCCAGGTGCGTTGTCAAGTAGCCACCTTGCAGACCACAGCTCAGGCACCAGCTAGAAGAAGGTGAGCAGCCCGCACCACAGACATCTAGCGTGGACAAGCGTGTTCCCCCTGGGGCGTTTTCACACAGCAACTCCTGAGTCTCTCACAGAACAAGCCAGTGAGCAGCAGTGTCACTCAAGCCTTGTTGGGGGAGTAGGGGGTACTGGGGGGAGAACCACGTCCTGGCCCAGGTTCCAGCCGCTGGTCTGCCCCCAGCAGGGCTATGTAGACAAGGCAGGCTGGTCTGTCAGCTTTGAGCTGTCAGGCTCCACGTGCCCCTGCCCTGCTCATCCCGCAGCCCTCACAAGCCCCAGGGATGGATCATCAGAGATCGTTTTACTCCCAAAAGGACTTATAAATCAGTCCTTTTATGGGGATGGTTCCCACAGAATGTCTGCTTCACTGTCAGAGTAAAAAGGGAAAGAAACAAGGAGGGGAGACAGAGGCCTGGGCTCCAAGTGGGGAAGCAAGATGACAATATTTGTTCAGTGGGGCTGGAACGGAGGCCCCAAAAGAGCCCCACGTCTGGAGAGCCAGGCCTTTGAACTGTCCCACCTTTGTTATCCTAAGAGGCTTGACGATAAGCCCACCCAGCACAAAGATACTCTCAGTTCCAGGCATATGGACCCCATTAATCTGCCCTCGCACCTTTTAAGAACTTTGCAGCTCCTGCCGCCCCCGAGCTGAAAGCAGGGCGAGAGCTGAGGGTTAATTTTCTTAAATGGATTTTAGTCAGGCCCGGCCTGGCCTCTCTGGAGTGCACGAGGCTGACAGCTGGACCGCCGGCTGCGATTTGTCCTGGGGTAATGACCGCCCCGCGCTGACGTCTGTGGCGGATGCAGTGAGCACGGAACTTGCCTGTCATCCAGCCGAGATGTCCTGCTAGGCCCAGGTCCAAATCCCAGCGGCCAGCTGTGTGACCCTGGGCACCCTCCTCAGCATTGCTGGCCCTCAGTGTCCCCCTCGGCAAAGTGGCCGAGATAGTGACTGCCCGAGGCGCTGTCAGCTGGGCGACAGGAGCTCAAACACGGAAGCCACGTGACAAACGCTGCACAAACAGCAGCTCGCGGAGGGAGGCAAGGGACACAGCAAGGCTGAAAGCACAGTCGGCACGGCACTGAGGGCCTCAGAGGCAGGGTCTCCAGTGCCCCCACCCGGCCTCGGGGCCTCAGACTGTCCTTCAGGTAAGTGGCCCCGTCCAGAGGCTTGCGTCTACACTGGCCTCCACCTGCACTTCATCTGCACGCAGCTCTCATGGGAGATGCTGGATTCCAGACCTCTAAGTGGGGTGTGCCGTTGGCTTGCCTGCAGGACTCTTCAGAGCCTTGAGTGCACTCATGGACAGCTCTCTAAGCTGCATGGGCCTGATCAGGTCACTGAGTGCTCTGACCTCAGTTTGCCCATCTCTGTGGGAGGAGGATCAAACCACCTCCTCCTTGGGCTGCGCGCTTGTTGAGAGGGTCCCGTGAGATGGGGAGGGCCTGGGGGAAACACTCACAGAAAGCAGTTGTGCACCTTCGGCTCCATGGAGAAGACACGGGTGCCCAACTCGGAGACAAACTGCACGGATCAGAGCAATGGCCAGCTTCCACCCTGTCCCCCCTCCACAGCCTCAGGCTGGCCTGTCCCGAGTCTGTACCATCAGCGGTTCCAGGCTGACCGCTCCTCATACTCCAGGTGAACCCTCGGATTCTGTTCGTGAGCTGCTCACTCATCGGCCTCTCTGGACACGGCCCTCTCACTCCTGGAATTTAAGGGGGCAGCTCAGGCCACACGCTTCTAATTCGCCTTATTCTTATTTTCATCTGCTTGCTCATGTTCATTTTGAAAAAAAATTATATAACCCTTAAAATACATGTAAGGAGTCCAGTCCTGATGCCACAAGTCTGCAGTGAATTGCACAGAAAGTATCGATACCTCCCCTGGACAGCAAATGCAACTGATCAAAGCAATTCTCCACGAGCACACACCCCGAACAGAACCCACTACACGCAGAGTGATGAACCTCCAGGGGAAGTCAGAAGGGAGAGGTTCCAGGTCTGGCCAGAATCACCCACTGTCTGTTCTCTGGAGAGAACCAGCAGGGCAGACCAGAGTCCATAGGAGAATGGCTTCATATCTGACACTGAATTACTGACCTGGAATTCACTAGGCATTTCTGAATTCTGTTTTTCAATCCTTCCCTTTCCTTTTTTAAAATAAAAGCATATAAGAAACATGTAGGCAATTTCCCTAGGCAGACTGTTGCTTGACAAAGAACATGCTTAAGACTTAGCAGCACTTAAGTCTCTTTTTTCATTTAATTTATAAATGTGACTCTGAGATGGCTTGTGTATAACAACCGGCCTAGATGAATTTTATCCAGTTGTTCCCTGGGGGTTGGAAAAGCATTAACACGTAAAATGAACCCAGCATATACGTGCAAAGGAAATGAAATCAGGATCCTAGTCTGATACTGCACCCCATGTTCATAGCAGCCCAGTTCACAACAGGCAAGACGTGGAAACAGCCTGAGTCCATGGGTGGAGGGATGGATAAAGAAGATGTGGTAAGTATATACACAATGAAACACTACTAAGCCACAAAAAGAATGACATGATGTCCTTTGCAGCGACATGGATGGACTTGGAGGGTATTCTGCTAAGTGAAATAACAACGACAAATGCCGTATGATATCACACGTACATGGAATCTGAAAAAGCCAAATTCAGAGACATAAACAATGGAATGTGGTGTTCAGGGCTGGGGGGTGGGGGCATGGGGAGATGCTGGTCAAAGGGCACAAACTTCAGTTGGAAGGAGGTGAGTTCCGGGGTCCGACGCACAGCACGGTGCCTACAGTTGACATCACTGCATGATATACTCGAAAGTTGCTGAGACCGTACATCTTAAACGTTCCTGCCACAGGAAGGAAGCGGTAACCATGTAAGGAGACGGAGATGCTAACTAACCCTTATTGTGGTGATCACTGTGCAGTACACACGCGCACCAAATCACCACATCGTACACCTGGAGCTCACACAATGTTACGCGCCTATCAAGTGTGCAAAGCCAGAGAACGTGTAACAGACGTACCCGCTGATGAGGCCATCAGCACAGGGGCACCGAAGGAGGGGTCCAAACACACTCTGTACTCTCCACCAACTTTCTATAAACCTAAACTTCTCAAAAAAATAAATAAAGTCCACTCAAAACAAATGTAGTTTTTAAAAAGAAAAGATGAACCCCAGGTGTCTGGGTCTTACAATTACGGCTGACGTGGGGCATGGGTGAGAGGAGGCGGGTGTCCTGGTCTGACACTCTGCATGTCCAGAGAAGGCCTCCATGCCGTAACCACCCACCCCGACAGTGTGACGGCCCTGCTGCTGGAGGCCACAGTCCTGTGAGGTGGGGTCCCAGTTAGGTCACCAGGGGCTGTGGCCTTAACTCTGGACCTGTCCAGAAGTATCTAGAGGACCCAAATCCACACCTTCTGACCGAGCCTGGACTCGAGGGGCAGGGGGTGTCCTTCCACCTGACAGGGAATCGGCATCTGTTGTCAGCCCTCGCACAAAAACCACTTTATTTCTTGGACACCAAAGGAGTCCTTTTCCATGGCACCATCCCCTCCCCAAAGTGACATGTCGTCAGCGCCAGCGGTCTCCTTCCCGGCCCAGCCCTGTAACCACCTGAACACCCCCACCCAGGCTGCCAGGCCCTGACCCAGCAGGAGGGTGTTTGGCACCGGCCTTGCCCACACTGAGGGCCTGTGTGCCTGACGAGTCTGCTTCTCACCGCCCAGCTGCACTGGCTCTGGTTTCAGCCAGCCACCAGCTTCCTCTCCCCACAAATGGGCCTCAGAAAGTGCCCAGGCCAAGAATACTCCACCTTAGCGAGTGCATACGCTTTCCTGGCAGCTCCTCCCAGCGGCCAATGGGGTCCAGGGCTCAGCTGAGCTGAGCCAAGCCAGGCACTGACTTGCAGGCCCAGGAGAGACAAAAAAGAGACCTCTGGTGGGTCAGAAATCAGCTTCTCTTCCTCTCGGGGCAACGCAACCACCAAATGAGAGGGTGGTGATGCACAGGTGAGGGCTCCCACGCTAGGATAGGAACTGCACCCCCTCTTCTGGGCAGCGACTGAGCACCGGCAGGTGCCCGGCACGCATCATGGGCCCCACTCGGGGCTTCCAGCAGGCCTGGCTGTGAACTCTCCCGCCGGCTCAGGGTGGAGCTCAGCCTGCACATGGCTCTCCCTCCCTGGAGGCCTCTCATGCCCCTTCAGCGGCTGCCTAGAGAGGGACCCCTACACGCCTGGCCCCAGCTGGGCATCCATAAGGCAAGGGCAGGCCAGGCCTTGGGTGTCACAGATGTGCACACCCTTATCACGTTATTAGAAACTGCCGGCTCCACTTTCTCTGCCTCTGGAGAGAAGCCAGACCAGGCCCGAGCTTGCCCACGTCCTCTCTCGATTCCTGATGCTTGAGGCCCCCTGAGAAGCACCTGAGTGGGCACTGCTGTTCTTCACACGAGACCCCTGGCAGAGCCCTCTGGGGTCCTGCTCCATCTACCCTTGCCCAGAACAACTGCCTTGAGAGGCTCTGGGGGTGAAGCCTCTCACTTTTGGTTAGCTGAGGGTCCCGGTGTGGGGACTCATCCTAAAAGGCCTCTCCCTATCACCTCCCCCAGAAACCTATGTTGCTCCCTCCGTCACCCTCTTCACATCCTACCTTAAGGTGCGTCGTCTCTGGAGGCCTTCCTGACTACCCTACTTGAAATTGCAATTTCAGGGAAGTAAAGGTCTAAAAATAATTTGTTTCCCTTCCATTAACAAATGTTTGTTTAACATCCACCACAGGCCAAACCCTGCCTGAGGCCCAGGGATATGAGCGGAGGGCGACTCTTCACCTGCTGGCAAGAGTGGGCCCTGAGCGAGGCTCTGGGCATGAATCGACTCTCCTGAGGCCACTGGGGTTCTGCGTGAGAGTCAGGACCCTGCGCAGGGCTGAAGGAGGCCTGTGGCCAGGGCAGGAGGAGGCTGCAAGCCTTCCTTTAGGGAAAAAGGCCAAGCTAGTGATTTATCGCGGAGCAGTATCTCAGGAGACGTGAGCCAGAACGCAGTCAGGCAGGCGGTGATGGCTTTCGCAGCAGACAACGAGCCCCTGTTTGGACGGAAAGGTACCCAGACGGCTATAATTTAATTGTGTTTATGTGTTGCCACGTAATCCATTTTAAATATGGGCGGACAGGGGTGCTGGACAGAAGATCAGGAGTGAAATACGAAATGAAAAGTACTCAGGGAAGAGTGGGCCACCCTGCAGTCACCGGGGTGGGCTCATGACGGTCAGGAAGGCAGGGGCCTCGGACACGTCCTCTCTGTTTCTTCACGTACAGAGTGAGACATAGCGAGGTGACAAGATTCTAAATCAGCAGTGATCTCGACCTGCGCTAAGTCCACCTTGGAGCCCACAGGGCAGTGAGAACAGCCCACATGCGCCAAGGGGCGGTTGTGCGCTAGGCACCACTGTGCCTGGCGGCGGGAGGCTGGAACACAGAGAGGTTAGCAGCTTTCCCGAGGTCACACAGCCAGCAAATGATCGTGCCAGGATGCACACCCAGTCACTCCACCCGCCTCCTGAGGGTGGCAGGGGTACAGCCGGCAACCTCAGCGTGAATATTAGGCTGCAGGAGGAGAAGCCAATGACCAGGGGGAGACTGAGTGGTCACACCTCTCTCGGGTTCAACGGCAAAGGCCCAGGGGTGCACCATCAACAGGAAAGGAAATAGAAAGCATCCTGATTGGAAGGAAGAAGTAAAATTCACTTACTAATAGATGACAAGAATAAAACACTGAGGAATCATTTTTTTTAAGTACAAGACTCGGAGAGTGAAAACTATAAAACTACAGCAGGAGGTGAGAGACGGTCCAGGTTCACAGGTTAGGAGACTCACCACTATTCAAAAGAGTGTTCTCTCAAACTGCCTATCGAGTCAATGCAATTCCATCAAAATGCTAGGTTTTTTGTTCTGTTTTGTTTTTTAACAGACATTGACAAGCAGATTCTAAAATGTTTATGAAGGTACAGAAATATCTAAATGTTGTAAATTCACTATTTACTGTTCTAAATGTTCACCATTGGTGATGGCTGCGCCACATTTTTTAGTGAAGTTGCTAAAATCACTGAATCATACATCAGAAATGGTTGAACGGTATGTAAAATGGGTAACTGTAAAGTTGTGTTAAAGATTCTCAGGATGCCTGAGTTTAATAAGAAAGACTCAGGGTCTCATCCTCAACCCCATGGGCAACAAGAAACACTCTTCACGACCTTTCCTGCAGGGTCAGACCCAGAGAAGCTGAGCAACTCTGTTCTCTCTGGAAAGGAGGTTACGGGGTGGTCAGAGGTCAGAGACCCTGATAAGGGATCTTTTGAGTGTCATTTAATCCCAAGAGCCCATCTTACATTCAGATCCCCCTTGCCACCCTATAAGTTCTGTGACCTTAAGCAAGACACTTGCCCTCTCTGAGCCTCAATTATTTCAGCAACTAATTGGAAGTAACTGGCGCGTGGAATTCAGTGCCAGAGTGTGGCCTTGGAGCTTCTGACTTCCAGTCGAGTGTCTTTTCCATTGTGACCTGCACTCTGCACCCCTTTGGTCATCACAGAGTCTGTGAGTGTCTATAGCTATGCTAACCTGAGTCAGCAAATGAAATGCTGGTTCCACCAGAGAAAGAAGAACTTGGCTGCCTGCTGAGGCTGCCGATTCCTGCTGTCCTCATGCCCAGGGAATCCCAGCCTCCACTCCTGGGTGGATGCAACCACCCCAGCTCTGTCAACATGCCCCCAACCCCTCAGCCACCCCATATCTCCATGACGTCACGTCCTACCATCTCCTCACTCCCTCACATTCCCCCCATCCCAGTGACCCACCTCCAGGGCCTCACTGCCCAGCCTGGCCCTGCGGCCTCCCCTCCCAGAGCACCTAAAGCTGTCAGACTGTGAGACTCCAGCTGGAAATGCTGTTGGCTCTTGTTTCCTGGACTGTGGGCTTTCTCTCCCCATCTCCTCGGGAGAAAGGGTCACCATGGCTTATATTTCTTATTTTACATGACACGTCCGAGCTCCTGTGTGTCGGGATCGTGGTGGGTGGCTCGGCAGAGACAGCAGTCTGTGAACTGGCCAGCCAGAGGAGAAGCTGACCCTGCAGCCGGCCAGAAGCAGCATTCCTCTTGGCAGGGGAGGCACAGCGCAGAAGACTTCCAGAAAAGAGAGCATGAGAGAGGAAAATCCAGGAGGGCGCCAGGAACCCAGCCACTCCCCCACCCCCCGCCCCCCAGTGGCAGGTAAACCAAGGCACCAGCTCTGGGCAGCTGGCAGAGACCCTGGGAGGGCTGGGGTGAGCACATCCCTGAGCCAGGCTGTCTTCTCCCCCAGTGACAGCAATCACAGCCTCCTTCCCTAATATTTCATCCAAAGCAGGGAGAGAGGAGGAGTCCTCAGCCTGCTGAGCTGGAGCTGGAGGCCCAGAGCTCACAGGGCCTGGGAGAGGCTGGGATGAGCCCGTCCATTCCCCCACTGGTGGGTGGCCGACCTGCCCACACAGGCCAGTCTTCTGGGCCCTGCAGGCCAGTGGAGAGCAGAGGTGCTCAGGGTGGAACAAAATAGGGACAGCTCTCCTGGCGTTTCCCCCATGTTTCTTCCAGACAAAGCTGCACACATCACATATGAGAACAACTGAATGGAGCTGAGAGAACCTTCCAGGCAGCTCTTCAGGGCCCTCAGCAGGCGGAGGGGGCATGAATCCCGCTCCGGGTGCGCTCCTCTGGCCCTCTCCTCCTGCTCCTCCCCACCAACCTGCTCTCCGTCACTCCTCCTCCAGCCGGCCCTTGGGGCTAACACTGTCTCAGCAAGACAGGACCAGAGAGGCTGGAGAAAGGAGGCTGCCCCTCCTGGCCACGGGCCCTAGACCAGGGCCAGGAGGCATTTTCTGGAAAGCACCAGAGAGTAAACAGCTTAGACTCTGAGGGCCGTGGTCTCCACCGTTGCAGTGCAAAACCAATCATGGACACCAGATGAATGAATGGGTGCAGTTTTTATGGTTCCAATAAAGCTTTATTCACAAAAGCAAGTGGGGGCTTGCCTGCGGCCCACAGGCACTGGCTTGCCAGCCCTCCACTGGAGAGCGCCAAGTGGCTTCATGGATTTGAAAGGTGTCTGAGGTTCTCCCTAGAGAAGGAAATGGCAACCCACTCCAGTATTCTTGCCTGGAGAATCCCAAGGACAGAGAAGCATGGTGGGCTACAGTCCATGGCGTCACAAGATTGGACACAACTGAGCGACTAAACCACCACCACCTGAGGTCCTCAGTGAACAGGAAAGAGAGAGTAATAACTGCAGTATGATGAGGCTGATGATAAATGCCGAGGGCCAGTGCCCTGTTACAGCAGCCTCCTGACTACTGAACACTTACTGAGCTGGGAGAACAGTGACGGGCGAGACAGAGTGGTGCCTGCCCCGCAGAGCGGGAAGTCTGACGGGGAGTCCCGCACACCACATAAGGCAGGGGCCGTGCGTATCTGCATCTGACAGATGAGGGACCTGAGGTTTGGGGAGGTGACGTGATGCACCCACAGGGGCACACGTGATGAATCCCAGTGGTTCCTGACTCCTGTTTGACACACAGGTGGCCTCACAAGCTGTGTGGCCCAAGGGAGGGACAGTCCCCTGCCCTGAGCTCCCTCCAGGGTATGCCTCGAGGGGAGGCGAAGAGTATGGCACGGGGGCCACCTCCCTGGGCCACCACGTGGGGCGGTGAGCTTGCATTTCTCAAACGACACACGATGCTGCACAACACCAGCTCCAATGTTCCTTTTAAACAAAGACTCTATTCTCTTGCCAGTGTCCTCAGCTCAGGTGGGAAGAAGCTTTGATCTATCACTTACATTCCTGGGCTGTCAGGTGACAAGCGACCCCATCCCGACACCATGGGTGACGGACGTGCCTTTGACTACCAGAGTGTAAGAAACGAGGCCCCGCGGGCCAGCCGGCGCCCAGCGGGGGACAGGCTGCGGGCTGCACAGTGAGGCAGCGAGTCCCGGCCTGCCCAACGTGGGACCCTGCAGCAGCCCACCCGGAGGAGTCCCGGGCACGACCGTGGTGAGGTCCTGCAAAGTCTAATCCACTGAATGCATCCCATCAGTGACCCTGACATACCACGTGGGCCGCAGAACCACTGGGCACGCACAAAATAGTGAGAAACACAAGGTAGTTGTTCAAAGCCACTAAGCTGGGATGGCTTGTTAGGCAGCAGTGGGCAATCAACTGACGCCCACTACTCCCTGCAGCCTGGGGCACCTGCCTCTTCATCCACCTCTGCATCGGGAATCGTGACAGCCTGGCTGCAAATGCCATTGGCTCCGCTCCGGGCTGATTGCTTCAGAAAGGAACGCAGGAGTGAGGACAGCCAGACTCCAGCCACCTTCCACAGGAGCAGCCACCAAGAACCGACACCGTTGATGCTATTTGAGCTGCTAGAGCTCAACAGCCCCGTTATAGTCCTTATTTTCTATACCCCTGTCATCGGTGGTGGATCTCTGCCTGAGCTGCCCAGCCTGGGAGCGGCGATGTCGGGACCCAGTGGGACAGTTAATGACCAACCCAAAGTCAAGAACCCACACCAGCCACCCTTTCATAGGAGGAGTCACAGCGTCCGCTCCCCAGTGGCATCTGAACAGTAAGATTGCCGTTTTGCATGGTCCTTTCCTGCTGACAAGGCCCAGGTAGGGGACAGAGTAATCCAGCGGACAGAGTGGGTCTTGGGTGGGTCAAGAACCTGGGAGGGATCATCCCCATTAGGAAGGGGCTGCTGGACGTCCGTGAGTGTCTGCTGAATGCCAGGCGCTGTGCTAGGATGTTTACGGAAAGATAGCATGTTTTAAAAGGTCCTCCCACCTTTCTAAAGGGGGTGTTTAGGGAGGTGAAGCTGTCTGTATGACACTGGAAGTGGATAACCCGCAGAACACCCAGCACCAACAGTGAACCCTACAGACTTCTGTTAGTCATAACCTATCAGCGTTACTTTATCACCCGTTACAAATCGTCACGCAAATGCAAGATGTTAATGGCAGGGAAAACTGTGTATGAGAACTCCCTGTACTACTCAACTTTTTGCAGACTTAAAACTACACTAAAAATAAACTCTATTAATTTAAAAGGAAGAAATGGGTCCTGGGTGGGAAGGAGGAAGGGAGAGAGACAGAGACAGCTACACCACTGGAGAAGGCTGGGAACTTTGCAGGGTGGAGCAGACCCATCTGGTCACTGTTGGCGTCTCCC
The DNA here is from genome assembly GCF_055505025.1 of Bos grunniens. Taxonomy (NCBI): domain Eukaryota; kingdom Metazoa; phylum Chordata; class Mammalia; order Artiodactyla; family Bovidae; genus Bos; species Bos grunniens. Next base: position 12,821,362 of record NC_141182.1, read on the forward strand.
AGGTGTGAGGACTACAGGGTCTGATCCGGCAGGACCCGGCTGCTGGGGAAAGGGCAGGGCTGGGCGGTGGAGGGGCAGGTAGGAGGCCAGGAGGCTGTGACCAGGAGCGGGGTGTGAGGTGTCAGCGCACACCAGGGGAGCACACACCAGGGGCAGCCCTGGGGGTAAAGCCAGCATTCCTGGGGACTGCGGCAGGAACGTGAGGGGAGAGGAGGTACCCCCATCCTGTCCTGTCCTAACTGTGAGCTCTGGGGCGAGTCGTTCTTGCAAATTACATAAATATCAGTAAGTTTATATGTGTTCAAGTCGCATGAGTGGTGTTCCAAGAAATAACAATTTATGGAAGCAAAATAAGGCCTTAACTTGGTAACTCTGACATGATTCTGTGCAGAGCTGCTAATGTTTCTAGACGAGCTGGATTTGGCAGTATTTCTGGTGCATGGGTTTTCGCAGTAGGGCACCTATCTTTGTAAACACTTCAACAGAAGAAATGCAAGCAGAAGTGGGGGATGTCACTGCAGACACTCTAAGTGAAATCAGAAACTGACCTTCTATGACTGCGCTAAAGCCCATTGCAACAGCAAACCACATTCGGGCCAGAGGATAAGATTTTCTCAATGTTAAAAAAGGGAATTTAATTTGTATAAAGCAGCATGTCCTTAAGGCCCAGGCTGCAAGTGCTTTTGGATGCAGTCTCAGCCATTCAACGAACGCAGACACCAGATCAAGGAAAGCTTTCCAAGTCTGGATTATCTGTTTAAAAACGAACATCAAGATCTTCAAATAGGGCCATTAGTAGACTGTGTTTTTAAGATTTCAACATCAAGACCAATAAGTTTTAATTACTAAATATGTGTGGCACCACAATTGTTAAATGATTTTATTTGACATTTTATTGTGTGTTAATATGTCTTTCTTTTAATATTTTCTATTATCAGACATCTGAGTCAGGTGCAAATTAATCTGAAATTCAATTATTGAATACATAATATTGGCAAAATATATTGATTTAAAACAGTAATAAGCTATGATTTACCATTGCATTTTTTAATTTAAAAAAGCTTTGAATGAAACTTCTCATATAATCCAATTCCGGAAAATGATTTATTGTTTACTATTATGGTCTTTCATTGTTATTCAAGATGCTATAAGCGCCATAAAATGTAAAGTAATTTACAATTTCAGAAATTCTTGTATTTTCCCAGGAACTTTGACATGTTGTTCCTGAGTCCCAAAGATTAATATCTGCTGAGGATCTGGAAGTCCTAGCCTAACCTGAGGAGCAGGAGCCGATATGCGTGATAGAAGTGGACAGGATGAAGACACAGAGCAAAGTGGAGATGCACCTTGGAGACAGTGGCCAGCGCCAGCGGCCGAGGCATCTGGTGTTTGCACAGGGAATCGGGGCATTTAAGAGAATGGAGACAGAGCAGATATTTGGGCTGGAAGATGCACACTCTCCCTCAATCTGCCCTCCACTGCAAGTTCATACGTCCCTGTGGGAGGCAGCACCACAAGCTCCTGACCAGCCGCTGAGCAGGGACACGGTCTGGCGGGACCACTCAGGCCTCACAAGCGGCCGCTCCTCCACACGGACACGTGGGCTGCACCGGCACACTCCCCCACACAGGCAGGCCACAGGGGTTGGGGAGTGGGTGGGCTGATGCTCCACCCCCCGCAACACCCCGGTCCAATTTGGCCCCAGTCAGTTGGGCAGCAGGTTCCCAAGCCTTGTGGGCAGGGCCTCTGACCAGGCTGGATGTGAGGCTCTGGGTACACACACAGTGTTTTTCTTTGAGGCTTATGAGTGCTTATCCGTGTCATAAATTGTCACCTACTTCCCCTGAGGGATTCCAGGCTGGCGATCCAGGGAGGTCTCAACTTCACCAGGAGTAGGGAAGTGAGGCTTCCTGATTAGCCCACGGAGAGGTAAGAGTGACTCCCACCATGAGGATCCACAGCGATAACTCCTGGCCCTGGTTCATTCACGCCTTCACCCGCTCACCCTTCAACAACACTTGGCAAGTGCGCTCTGGACCAAGCCTGTGCTCCAGGTCTCAGATGAGAAAAGAACACAGTGCAGAGGGGCAGACAAACACTCAGAGATGCAGTCACCTTTCAGAGACACTGGAATATTTACCAATGATACGATAGGGTGTCTGGGCTTTGCTTCAAACGGAACCAAGAGAGAAGGAAGTGGTTGGACATGTGTGAGGGGCAGGACGGGCATGGGAGGAGGGTTTCTGGGGCTTGGGGAGGGCTTGATAAACACATTTATTATCCTGTTCTGTCTACCTTTGAGTAGACGTTTCATAAGGAATCATGACGCCAAATGATAATAGCCCCAGTGAAGAGGCACAGCCTGAGAATCAGGAGGATGAGGGCTCAGAGCCCGGCTCTGCCACTTTCCAAGGGGTGTGGCCCTGGGCGGGTGTCCTAACCTTTCTGCTGCTCGGCATGCTCATCCGTAAGGTGTGGACAACACCAGCACGGCCTCCCCATGCCATGGGATTAATGAGCCATCGTTGTCTGCAAGAGCTCAGGCGGGTCCCTGCTAGGCAAGCTCTCCCTACCTGGTGTGACTCTCTTCTTTTTTCAGATGAAGACACTAAGGGTCAGAGTGGCAGAGACACTTGCTTGAGGCCACACAGCTCAGGAAATGGCAGAGCCGTGGCTGAAAACCAAACCTGTGGTGCTCGAGTCCCTCCCAGTCCAGCGTGGGACTGGGTGGGTGGGCATGGTGCAGCAGGGCGGGAACCCTCATCTGCCAGCAGCAGGGAATGCCCGAAGACCTGATGCCCTGCCAGGGGGAGACCTCCCTCCATGGGGATGCCAAGACCTCCCCGGAGTGGGTCCTGCAGGGGGCCAAAAGTGGTCAGACTCCGGTGCCCTTGGCACTGGAGGGAGAGGCTTGGGCAGCCCAGAGGTCAGGGACAAACCTCTAGGGCTGGACGCTGTTGCCACCACCCCTGAGCTTCGTGGCCCACCCACACCACCTCCGGCCATGCCTGCTCTTCCCTCAGTCCTTAGACCTCACCTCCCCCAGGAAGCCCTCCCAGCCTCCACAGCCTAGACGTTCCTCAAAAAATCCAACACAGACTCAGCATATGACCCTTCAATTCCACTCCCAGGTACAGATCCAAGAGAGGTAAAAACAGGTTCTCAAGCAAAAGATTTGTACATGAATGTTCTTAGCAGCACTTTCCATAATAATCAAAAAGACAGAAACGGCACAAATGTCCACCAATAGATGAACGAATAAGCAACCTGTGGTCACAATACCGTGGAATACTATTCAGCCATAAAAAATAATTGAGACCAGATACATAGTACACGGCAGAGAACCCCAAAAACAGACTAAATGAAAGACGCCAGACACCAAAGGCCACGAATTGCAGGATCCCACTTACAGGAAGTTGGGAGGGGGGGCGGGGAGTGACAGCTGATGGGCACAGGGTCTCCTTTTGGGGTGATGGAAATATTTTAGAACGAGACAGAGGTGCTGATTGCGCTAAACACACTAAATTGCCACTGAACTGTTCACTTCAGAGGAGTTCATTCCATGTTATGGGAATTAACCTCCATTTTTTTTCAAGAAAGGGAGGATGCAATTTGGGACGACCCGAAGCCCTGGAAAGTCCATTATCCTACTCCTGACATTATATAAGTGCGAGGCTGGCGATGCAAGGGAGGTGGCGGGAGGCAGCTGCGCTGGCCAGGAACACAGGGTGCGGCTTGAAACGCTCGCGGTTTAGAGTAACAGGAAGCCTGACCGGCACCGTAAATCAGGATTTTTTGACTGGGCTGCTTGTACTGAGCAGAACAAAGTGGATTGAATGTCCTGAGTAGGTGCGAGTCCCCATTGCCAGGCCCTGCCGGGGGTGGGGGGGAGGCCTCTAATTTGACACTGGCCTGAAACTGAAAATCGCTCAGCGAAAGTGAGGTTTCAACATTTTAAGGAAAATCGAGCTGGAACCGGCATTAAACATGAGCCAGAGGATTTCAGTAACTGCAAGGAAAACAGACGGACAAATGTCTCGCGTGGCTGAAGCAGCTGGGGGAATGTTTCCTCTTCGGGGGCCCTTTAGGAGCTCAGCGCTGTGGCTGCCGGTGACGAGGCTGCGCCTGGGCTGGGCAGTGTCTGCCTGCTCATACCAGCTCCTCAAGCCTTGTTATCCATGCCACCCCCCACATCGTCCCCTGCTGGACTCTGTGGCTTTGGGGTGATGGCACTCAAAGACTGGACCCCAATACTTCTGGATCTGGGCTGGCTGGAAACAGATACATGGGATTCATGTAAAGCCCCAGAGTATCCTTCCTGCGCCTCTGAGGGTGTACAGTGCTGCCTGGGCCCGTGGGCAGCCTCTCTCGGAGACAGTCTTCCCCTCTGCATAATGCAGAACTGACACCACCACACTGTCTGTTCTGAGAATCAGACTGAGGTTTGCGCTCTGGTCTGTCTACCTGGCATGCTCCTTCTTCCCTTCTCTCACAGGCCAACTCCATCATCCTGTGAATCTTACCTTGAACCTGACTCTCAGGGCTGCCTGTCTGAGCCCTAGACTGGGATAAGCTCCTTGTTAGACCCTCTCCCCATGTCCCCTGCTGTCAATCCTGTGCTCCCTGGAATTATTTATCCACGCCCCCCCCTCCCGGATAATCCAGGGTGCTCTGCCATCTCAAGGTCCTTAACTTAATCACATCTGCAAAGGCCCTTCTGCCAGGTCAGGTCGCAGATCCACAGGTGCAGGGATTAGCACACGGACATCATGGGGGCCATTATTCTGTCCACCACCAGCAGGAAAGCTGCTCTTTCATCTTCGTCCAAAACAGACACAATTTATGGCCCAATGGAACTGGCAGCTTGGTAGGGGAGAAAGATAATAAAACAATTGCATGAATAATTGCTCTAAGGGTGCCTAACCTTTCTATCTCAGTGATGACAATGACAAAAATATATACAGCATTTACTGTATGCCAGGCTTTCTGTTAAATGCCCATAGACACTCCCACATTTCAAACAATTATGTTAGAGGGTGAGTCTTATTAGTCCCACATCACAGAAGTGAAAACTGAGGCTTGGGGAGGTTATGATAGGCCCGTGGATTCATAAGCTTATGTAGACCCAAAGCTGGGTCCAGAGTCATTGAATTGCAGTGCGTTGAAATTCACTACTTATATTTAACTCTGCAAGTTCATAATCATTTTTTAAAAATTCAAATTGATTACCTTTTGAGAATTGCAAGCAATCCTATTTATCAACTTGAGAACCAGGTAAACAAAATGAAAGACTAAATCATGTGTCCTCTCTCCTGTGTGAACCACATCGCTGGGTAACCAAATGGTAGACAAGGGGAAGCATCTCTGTATAAACCTACTCCAGCTAATAAATGAAAACAAAATAACGGAATCAGAACATCATTCTTGTGCAGCCCCTCACGAATTACTGGAACGGCATTAGGCACCAATGGTTGCTAAGATCAAAACAGAGTGGCAACAGAGAGAGAATCCAAGGAGAAAAAATCAAAAGTCCCTCCAGTGGCCAGGGAAAGGCCAGTTGTGGAAATACACAACAGTAATTTTAGTCCCAACAAGTATACATATGTGTGTATGTGAACACGCACCTGGACAGGTGTAAACGATATGTGGATACTTGATTGAGATAAATTAATTTTTCTCATGCTTTGGAAGCAGAACATTTCAATAAGCAAAAAGGAAATGAAAACCCTAACATTAATCTAAAAATCTCTTCTTTTTTTTTCATAATAGACCCATCGAGCATGGATTGCCCAGTTGCATTTAATACAGGCATTTTATTGCCAGGGCAATTCCATTGTCCTTTATATCTATTTTTGGTTTTGATCCTTGAGGCAACTAATATTCATTTTCAGGAAACAAACCTATGAAAATTATACCAGCTTTTGTGCAGCATGCAAAGTGAGTGCATGCAGGTTCTGCATTTCCAGGCAGCGAAGGGTACTCTGCACGGCTCTCCCTGAATTCCCAACATCTGTGGGTCGGCAGGAGAACTAATTCTTCAGGAAAGAGCCCCTACCCTAATTAGATTTCACTTGGCTTATTTGTAAATCTCATTCACTGACTTAATGAGAAACAAAAGTCATGTGATAAAAGAGTCACGAGCAATAAAATGTTAACTAAATTTATACAGCAGAGGGCCTGAAATTTTCCCCCCATATCAGCAAAACTGAAATCCACAGTGGAAACAGGAATTGCTATAAATGGCTCAGACCTAGGCATGGGGACCTTTTTATATTCAGGATGTAGCTTACTCCTGAGAAAGCACATACCATTTAGGCATTTAAAGTGCTAGACATGTCCAAATCTTTACTCATTGGGAGCAGTAATAAGAGCTAAGAGTTATCACTTACTTCCTACGTGCCAACCTATTCTAGTAGCTTTAAATGCATTAACTCATTTCATTTCATGAAGCCAGGCTATTAGTATTCGATTTTTACAGATGGGAAAACTGAGGCTCAAAAGGTAAAGGGAGTTATCCAAAGTTGCTCAGAAAATAATTGCCAATGATGAAGTCTAATCTCCAAGCCAAGAGAGTCAGATGCAAACACTTCCATTCCTCCTAACACTTAAAAGTCGAGGGAGGGTTCTCTGGTGGTCCAGAGGTTAAGAATCTGTCTGCCAGTGCAGGGGACATGGGGTCAGTCTCTGGTCTGGGAAGATCCCTCAGGCCACAAAGCGACTAAGCCCATGCACCACAACTACCGAGTCCACGCTCTAGGGCCTGAGGGCCGTAACTACTGAGCCCACGTGCTGTGACCACTGAAGCCCAGTGCCCTGGAGGCTGAGCTCTGCAACGAGAGAAGCTACTGAAGCGTGAAAAGTAGCCCCTGCTCGCCACAACCAGAGAAAGCCCACATGCAGCAACAAAGGCTCAGCACAGCCAAAAATAGATAATTGTTTTTAATTGAGAGAAGTATGTTTTCTTTTAGTCAAAAATTAGCTTTTCGAATTATTATAGAACAATTCAAGAAGGTGACTGCATGTTGGGATTCCCTTGGATGTCAGTTGTAGCTTGACTACAAAGACTCCTTCAGCCATATTTTTGGTTGGTTTCATCAGAGTATCTGAATTTCAGTTAATGTCACAGGAGAGACAGGTCTTCATGTTTGTCATAGGGGAGCCTGGGCTTCAGCACATCCGAACAGATGTGCTGAATAGCAGCACATCTTCCCCGACATGGCCTTACAGCCACTGTGGGGATGAGAGGAGGGATGTTCCCAAGGGGAATGCCTGCAGTTTGGGTGGAAACACGTACTTTCGAGGACAAGGCTTACCCCAAGTTAACAGCTTTACTGAGCCCTGATCTCACACAGTCACCCCAGGAGCCCTGAGAGGGTAGCACCATCATGGTCTCAGCTACTGGTTAGAAATATCCATTGTGGAAGGACACACAAGTCCATGATGGACCAGGAATGTCTGACCCCACTTTCCTTCTGCTGCAGGGTAGCCCCTCTGCTGGGCCTTTGAGCTAAAGCTTTCAAGGGTATTCAAGTCCAGACAGAGAGAAAATGGCCCTTGTGTTGTCTGCTGCTGTGTCCCGGGCTGCACGGGCACCTGGACGTGTGGTGCCCAGCCTCCTCTTCACCCTAGGACACCTCTCCCCTGGGGCCGGAGGTCCCTGGGGATCTGTCCATCCAGCTCCCCGGCTGCAGATTGGACCACTCAGGTGGTATCTTCCTGGAATTCTGTGTGCAAGTGGACATCACTGAAGCCAGCACACAGAAGCTTCCCGAGGCATCTGGAGTCCCTGGGTCCAGGTATGAAGATGCCCACTGCTGGCTGGTTCCTCCTTCCTAGAGTCTGAATGTTTAGTTCTTCTTCTGAGTCTCCAGCATCCTTCTGCTAAACCTTGCTCTTGTTTTTCACTCCTGTTTGGAAATTTAGCTGAACTCCTAGATGTCAATGCCGGAAATCCATCAACCAGCCTGACTCCAAAGGCCATTCACTGACCCGCCTAACTTTAGGAGGACTGACAGGGTGGGTCTGGCCTCAGTCACACCTGGACTGGAAGCTGCTGGGAGTCTGTCCCTTTCCTTCTTTGATACCAGTTATCTTGATCTTGTTCTTGAGTAAAAAGGAACCCCAGCAACATCAGGTCTTATTGGTCCATGAAATGGGGGTCCCTGAAAAGGGAGCCATGCCTCCCAACAGTGCTGGGAAAGGCCTGGGGAAGACGAGGGTTGGCTTGGGATGGCCCCATGTCCATCTCTGTAGCCCTTACTGTGGGAGAGGAGGGGCATAGAGTGCCCAGAGTGGTTGGGCCCAGGGCACACCCTGTCCAAGGGCCAGGAAGCAGGGCCAGGCTTACCTGAGATGCACAGATTACTGTGAAATAAAATGTCAACTCTGAAGGAAATGATGCCAGACATGCCCCCTCCCACATGCAAAAAACAAGATCACTCTCATTCCAACCAAAGGCCCCATCTGAGGCCACCGAATCCAGTGTGAATGGCAGAGGTTCTGAGATAAATCGGAGCCCAAGGATGGATGGAGTGCTCAAGGAGCTCCAGCAAAGACTGTCTGTGGGATCTGGAGGGCTTGCATGAGAAAGAGGACGACCTCCCAGGCACCATGAAGGATGGTGGGCCCTGCCGGGCATCTTGCAAAGGCCCACCTACCCTCCAGGCTGGAGGGCTTCCAGTGGGTGAGCAGCAGGAAGACGGTCCAGAAAGAGCAGTGCGTCCAGGTGACAGTCACCCCAGAGGGACGGGAAGACAGCCCTGTAGAACCAAGGAGCCAGATCCACCTGCTAAGCCAGATCTTCCCTGGGGAGGGACTGACTCCACACCTTTCAGGCAGAAAGTAGACACTAGTGTCCCCAGGAAGGACAGCAGCCCAGCCTGGGGGGCCCAAGGAGGCTCCAGTTGGGAGCCTCTGGCCAAAGGGGTGGACACTCATGGCATGAGTATGACTTCCCAGCATGGGGGCAGGTGTTCAAGGGCCTTGTACAGGGGTCCACTCTGCCCACCCACCCACCTGCTAGCCCCCGGCCTACCCTCCAGCACCTGAACTGGGACCTCTTCCTGTTGGGCAGTCTTTGCCATCTACACACCACAACCACACGCATAGGAACACGTCTCGTTTCCTTTGTTAAAACATTCACTTTTTAAACCTTAATGTGAGTTTGATCTGTGAGAAATGTTTTTACAATGCAAAAGCACGAGTCAGCCACATTAGAGCCTGAGGCAAAAAGGAAAAATCAGTAATACTGATCCTGCCTTCGTTTTGTTCACCATGCATTATTTTTTGCATTTTTATTTTTCAAGTGCTGCATTCAAGTCATATTTATCTTGATGACTGGCTTGTTTGGGGCCTCCTTAAATTTTGCACCCATGGCTCGTGCCTCCCCCACCTCCCCCAGCCCCTGCTCTCCATCATCATTTAAACAAAGCTTTAAGATCTGCAGGCATGTATCACCTAAGCTCCCCTCCATCCCGCATGGTTGGAAACACTCACTTCACCTGCCTAAAATAGAACCAGTGACACAGATGAGCTTTTGTGAGTCTGCTGGTCCAAATCCCTTGTGTCCAAGCCCAGGGCCCACAGCCATCTGAAAGCAATGCCAGCCAGGGCCCAGGTCTGCCGGGCACCACCCTCCACCCGGCCCCTCCATCGCCTGATGAATCGGGGATGAAAAAGGAAGTCAGGGCTGTGGTCTCAACTTTCTGCCAGCTTTGCTTCATTTCTGGAGGAGCCAACCATCTCTGGCCAAGGAGGGAATCATAAATTCCACTGGGAAGGAGCCTGGAGCTCCTGAGCCATGGCCAGGGCGGCCCCTGGGGAGCGCGAGCCTGGCGGGGAGAAGTCACAGCAAGTGCCCCTTCCGCCTCCCCACGCCTGCGCCTGGCATTTTTAGGCAGTGACATCACAGCATAGAGACCACCCCTGAAAGGAAAAACAAGTCACAAAGAGGGCAGGGGGTAGTGCGAGGGGAGGAGCCAGCCTTCCTTTGCCTTGGTGAACACAGTCAGCTCAAGAAGGAAGAATTCTCTAGGTTATAAGGGTGTTGCTTTAAGCTCAGGCCTGGGTGCCAGGCCCCAGCTGACCGTGAGACGCATCACCTCATTTAAGCCCTCCAAGGAAGGCGCTGTTTCATTCCCATTTTATACACATGGAGACTGAGGCTAAGAGAGGTTATGTAATTTGCCCAAAGTCTCTCCCTCAACAGAAAATGGAATCAGGATTCAGGCCCAGGTGGCCGCCTATACAGACACTCTGTGAACAGACTGGCAAGAACTCCAACCCTCTCTGCCTGTCGGAAGCCCCCAGCAATCTGGGCCAGAGGTCAGATGCATGTTCCCCAATCCCCTGACTCCAAGAGTCCCAACACCCCAAACCCCCATTCCTCCAAGCAGGGGCCCCTTCCCTCCATAGGCCTCCTGCTGCCCACTACCCACCTTCAGGCTCCCAGACCTCCCTCCTTCCCAGACTTTCTCTTTTACCAGATCACTTGAAATATCTGTGTGGCTGGGTCTGTGCCCCAAGCTTGCACCCCTCATGCCAGAAAGTAGTTGGCCCTGAGCGGATGAAACCCAAGATAGATCTGTCCACCCACGTGTGAGATTCCTGCAGAATTATGTGCATTTTTTGGTGGGGAGAGGGGGGCTTAAATATTTCTGATGGAACCGGACCAGGTCTGGCAGGAACCCTTCTCTGAATGGGCCCTCCACCCAGATGCTCCATCTCACAACTTATCAATTAACTGTCAATGAAGAACCCACATTCCTGCTCAGCCAAGAGATGTACCACCCCCAGAATGCATACAGTACTCCTTTCCAAAAGTAGGAAAAGAAGCTTTCCTACTGCAAAGCCCATTTCCTGCTCAGACCAGGTGGAAAATCTGCTAAACTCAAAAGGTCAAACCTAGTTTAATTTTATACCCTTTTGTTAAGAATGTTCCCTTAAAAAAAAAAAAACTCATGTTTCTTTCCAACTTTTCAAAAGTTAATTCATGTGGAAGAAAAAAAAAGATTAGGATAAAATTTCAAATATTAAATTCAAATGCAGGATTAATGACTTTTATTTCTAAGCCCAAGAGGTTGTCTGGAATTTAGGACATTTTTGGAGTAGTGGAGACCAGACATAACCAGATGCGGTTGTGTTTTGGACCAAGTCAGCACAAATTTCATACCTTGAAAGATTATATCCACGTCCATCTTAATACAAACAGTCCCCCCCTTTCACAAAACTCTCCATCCAAAATGAACCCAGAGCCATCGGCTTGAAGACAAAGACTAAACACTTTCTAAATGTAAGTGAAAGTAGCTGACGACTGCAAACCCGAATTAAATACCCACTACCCGCTGCAATTCAACCGTTCCTCCGCATCTCCCTTCATCCTCTCCTCAAATGCACAGGCACCTGAACACAGCCCAGTGGATGGGGGAAATGGCTAATCTGAATGAAGAAAAAGATAGCCTTTTCATAGTGTACAACTTCCCTGAGTTACTAAATACTGCAATAACATACCTGGTAAGGTATCTCAAGAGTCTGAAGGTATTGAACAGCCTCACATGTGGGCCCCTGGCTAATTTTCCAGCCAAAGCAGTTTGGATTACTTAGGATAAAGTCTACACTGAGGTTGAGATGATTTAGCCCAGTTCACAGATGAGCCTCATAAAACAATATCAGGACCTGAGTGCACAGAGTGGACAGGGAGCAGTGGGAAGGTGCTGGTTGGCTGAGGGTCCAGGGCTGGCTGCAGGAAGAGTGTGCTCTGAGGAACATGAACACTCCTTGAAAAAGAGCTCCGTGATCTAACGCGTTTGGAAAACACTTCACACTCTAAGACCAGAGCCAGCAAACTACAGCTCAAGGGCCAAGTCTGGCCTGCCACTTGTTTTCATAAATAAAGTTTTATGGGCGCAGGGCCATGCCCATTCATTTCCATATCATCTATGGTGCTCTTAGGTGACAACAGCAGAGCTGAATAGGTACAACAGAGACCGTGTGACCTGCAAAGCCTGAAATATTTACCAGCTGGTACTTTAGAGCTATGATTTGCTGACCCTGCTCTAAAGCCATCTCAGAGATTCACAAATCACATCAGCACACTAGACACTCCAAGAAATTCAGCAGCAAGGAAATCTATTCCACTTTGCTTAGCATAATATTTCATAAGCATATTTGATTAAAATAAAAACATTTTCCCCCCATGAGATACGCATCAATTCCTCTCATAGAATGTGCTTCACACGCATTTTGGAAAATACTGAGGGGTGTGTGTGTGTGTGTGTGTGTGTGCCAGAAGGAGACATGTTAACACAATCTTCTCTTTACAGGGGAAATGCTACACGTTTTCAGACACTTGGTGGTCAAACAGGCAGTGGACACAAGAACATTGTCAAAGTGGTTCTACAACCAGCTCTGGAGATGGATTTAACCCCACCAAGCCACACACCCAAATCAGTTCAGTTCAGTTCAGTCGCTCAGTTGTGTCCGATTCTTTATGACCCCATGAATTGCAACACACCCAAATAGAATGGCTCAATTTGTTTGGAGGGAGAGAAAAGATTTGATGTCAAACGATTTGACTGTTTCCAAGACAGACATCTCCCTGTTATTAAAACATCAGGGGAGCAGCTTCATGACATGTCCCCGTGGGGAGGAACAAAGAGGAAGCAGACGCTGGACTGTGTGCTCCCCAGATTCCTGTGCAGAGTCCTAACGCCAGCACCTCCAAATGTGGCTGTATTTGGAGACAGGTCTTTAGAGAGGTGATGGAGTCAAAATGCAGTCACTGGGGTGGGGCCTGATTCAACAGGACTGGTGTCCTTGTAAGAAGTGGAGATCAGGGCACAGGCACGCACAGACCAGGTGAGGACACAGGGAGATGACCCTGACCGCCAAGGAGCGAGGCTGCAGGAGGTACCACCCTGCCGACATGTGATCTCGGTCTTCCCTGCTCCAGAATTCAGAAAAAGTTGGCTTAAAGCTCAACATTCAGAAAACGAAGATCATGGCATCCGGTCCCACCACTTCATGGCAAATAGATGGGGAAACAGTGGAAACAGTGTCAAACTTTATTTTTCTGGGCTCCAAAATCACTACAGATGGTGACTGCAGCCATGAAATTAAAAGATGCTTACTTCTTGGAAGGAAAGTTATGACCAACCTAGATAGCATCTTGAAAAGCAGAGACATTACTTTGCCAACAAAGGTTCGTCTAGTCAAGGCTATGGTTTTTCCAGTGGTCATGTATGGATGTGAGAGTTGGACTGTGAAGAAGGCTGAGCACCAAAGAATTGATGCTTTTGAACTGTGGTGTTGGAGAAGACTCTTGAGAGTCCCTTGGACTGCAAGGAGATCCAACCAGTCCATTCTGAAGGAGATCAGCCCTGGGATTTCTTTGGAAGGACTGATGCTAAAGCTGAAACTCCAGTACTTTGGCCACCTCATGCGAAGAGTTGACTCATTGGAAAAGACTGTGATGCTGGGAGGGATTGGGGGCAGGAGGAGAAGGGGACAACAGAGGATGAGATGGCTGGATGGCATCACTGACTCGATGGATGTGAGTCTCAGTGAACTCCAGGAGTTGGTGATGGACAGGGAGGCCTGGCGTGCTGCGATTCATGGGGTCGCAAAGAGTCGGACATGACTGAGCGACTGATATGATCTGATCTGAAATGTCCTTTGAGCCACCCAGACTGTGGCGCTTCGTTGCGGTTGCTCAATCAGACCCATACAGCCAACAGGGCTTTTGAGCAGAGAGCTTATGCAAGGCACCTGACATCTCACAGCCGCCTGTTATGAGCAGTGCCCCAGAGCTAATCTTCACACAGTCAGCCTGCAGTGAGAGCCGAGTTCCAGCCAATGGACTTACTAGCTGTGAGAGTTTAGGCAAGCTGCTTACCCACTCTGACTCTATGCCTCTTACTCGGTCACATGGGAGCAGCGTCTTCCTCACCTGTGCACCTTCCCCAGGTGCTTGAGAAGGTGAAGTGAGGCTGTGCACTGGGAATCAGCACAGAGGAAGCGCTGGGTGAGCAGCAGCTCTCATGAGCACCGTACTCCTTGCATCCTGAGGCCACCTTGATGGGGATCCAGCACCAACTTATGAAGGGCTTTCATGGGAGGAAAGAGACCCTAGAATATATATAGTCATCAGTGATGAGACGCACACTGACTAGAGAAACACTCCGACAGGAGGGAAAACAGACATGTGTTTCTGAGCTTTGAGAAAAGATATTCCTCTTAGTTGTGTATCTGTGAGAGGCGCCCACATCACTGACTGTGGAAGTGACAGTAACACATCTGTGCCAGGCTCTGCTGGATGGCCTTGGATGGTGCACCCCAAGTCTTGGTCTAAGACATTACCCGGAAGCAGGTAACTGATTCAGCAGTAATTCCTGTGTGACTGCACTGCTCCAGGATGGAATCCAACGGGAGGCAATTAAATTATTGCATTATGTAATTTAAATTATATTAATATAATTATTTTATATTTATATTTTATTATTTTATATTAATATAATTATTTTATATTTATATTTTATTATTTTATATTAATATAATTATTGTATATTATGATATATAATAATTAAAAGAGCTATAGACACAGAAACGCCACAGGCTTTACTCCAGGCACAAACTGGGGGCTCTTCTTAGGCCAAGACAGGCAAAAATCATGTCCTTATGCACTGATTTATTAACCATTAAACAACTATGAAGTACCCACATGTTAACAGGCAGTGAGTCGTCAGTTGGGCAGCCATGGTCCTTGCCTTCCAGGGGCTTACAACCCACACGTGTGCCCAGTATGGTGAAATACAAAACAGTGACCAGACCCCATTCTGCAGGTCAGGGAAGTTGTCCCCGAGGAAGGGGTGTTCAGAGGGGATCCAAAGGATGAGCTCCAGAGGCAGTGTGGGCGAGGGAGGAGGGTGTGCCGAGCAGATGGAAAGTGCAAAGAACCTGAGGTAGAACAGAGCAGTCATCTGGCCAGGGGTCTAAGAGGAAGGCCCTGCCATCAGAGAACGAGCTGGGAGAGGTGGGCTGAGATGCTGGAGGGTAACCCCTGCTCCCCTTTCTTGACTCTCCAATAGGATCCACAAAGCCAAACGACACAGCCTCTCCAGCTGGGGGAGGGTCTCCAGCTCCTCCTCGCTTTGGCCCAGGGGCTGGGCGGAGTCCTCCCTGGGACGGGCTAGGAGTCTTGGCTCAGCAGACCCACTCACTTGGCTCATATCTGAGCCCAGCGTGGCGGGAGGAGCGCTCTGCTCCCCAGTCACTGGGCGCTTCCCTCTGTCTGGGACCTCTTCAGTGCATCACTGGCGCTGCAGGTCAGTCCACGGCCACAGCCAATCAACTCCAAGGGAGGCTGGGCTGTGGAGGCTGGGCTGTGGTGGTGGTGGTGTCTCCAGGCAGAAGAGTGGGGCTCTCTCTGCCTCTGAGATGGGAGGTGGGGAGGGCCTGCAGCTCACCTCTCTGCTGCGGAGGAAGCTCTGGCCATAGAAGGGCCAGCTCTGGGGAAGAACTTTTTGGGCAGGGGTCTTCCTGCCAATCACACCACAGGGGTCACAGGGAGCCTCTTCCTGCTCACAGGGAGCCCGTCTCCAGGCTGGCCAACCCTCTATGGGGGGGCAAGGTGCTCAGAGACCTCTTGGGTTTGACTCCTGAACACATCAAAAGTACCTACGAAAACAGCTCTGCACAAGTGAGCTCACCTCCCATGAAACAGGCACCATAAAGTGCTGAGACCAGCACCCACACAGAACAGCGCTGGATAAGCCTCAGATACATCATGAGATGGTTGATGGCATCACCAGCTCAATGGACTGGATTTGGGCAAACTCCGGAGATAGTGAGAGACAGGGAGGAGGCCTGGCGTGCTGCAGTCCAAGGGGTCACAAAGAGTTGGACACAACTTAGCAACTGAACAGCAACACATTGTGTAGTAGAATATAAATCCATAAATGTCATCTGATGGTCTTACTAGGGGATTAGTCATTTTACTCCCTTTTTCTTAAACCTAGAAGTCAGTCTCTGTGGTTTTTACCGTTTCATCCGTTGGCTCCAGGAAACTCCCTGGAGAATCTGCTCCAGCCTCTAGCGATAAGATCCATGTATGTTCTTGCCCCAAACACTGCTTAAGTGCCATGGACATAGTAAAGGTTACTGGTTAAAAGCATGAACTCCAGAGGGAGATTGACAAAATAAAATTCGAGCTCTGGACACTAACCAGCTGTGTCACCTTAGGCAAGTCACTCAACCCCTCTGACCCTCATTTCCTCATGTACAAAACAGGGATGACTGCAGTACCTACTTCACGGCTGTCGTTAGGATTTAAAGACTCACTCTACTAGGTTACTGGAACAGGCACATAGCTTGCAGGGTATGCTTTCTAATACTATCACTGCATGGCGCTTCTAGGGACCCTGCTCAGATAACGCACGTCTTACATACTGTACACAGACTGAGGCCCAGGAGCGAGCACCAGTGTCACGTTCATTACCGTCACAAGGGCCCCATTACCTGAACTGATCAGTTTCTGAGTCTGGACAGTGAGAGTGCCGACAGTGGATGCGAGTGTAGCGACTAGTCTGTTTCATGGCCCCTCTGATGACAAAGCGGCAGCAGCCATCCTTCCAGCTGGATCCGGGAGGGGCCAGGAGCCAGGACACCCGCCCCTGAGGCCCTCTCCTGTCTTGGGTGCTACAGGGAGAGGTGGGCCCCCACGTGGCTCGGCCAGGCAGGGGCTAGGCAGCTCCCCCCTCATCTGGATGGTGTGCTCCCTGGGGGCCCACAAGGCCCCCCCCAGCAGGCCCTCAGGGCAAGAGGAACAGGCCTGGGCTCCAGCAGGCTTGACATTCCCACAGGCGCCGCTGCCAGGACAGCCGGTGAGCCAGAGCCAGGGGGCCTGGAGTCAGGCCTGGCCGAGGCAGGGGAAGTATGCGACATGCCCATTTGTTCCCCTGCCTCGGGGTCACAGGAGCTGGAACAGGCCAGCTTGCCTCGAGCCATACGCCCTCAATCTGTCATGACATCCCAGGAAAAAATACAGTGAAATACTGTTTTTTCATCTCGTTTATTACCCTAACAAGACTTAACCCGGAAGCACCACTGGCACTGAGTGGCGAGGTGCTGCCATGCCCATGGCACCCAGCGTGCCTGTGGCACAAGAGCGCTGACTGCAGGGCCCCTGGTCGTGGTAGCCTGGCCCGCTCCAATGAGATGGTGGGCACGGGAGGAGCCCGGCCACAGGGGGACAACTGCCCTGCAACGGCCCCGCCCCCGCCCCACAAAGGCTGCCATCACAGTGACGTCAAGGGACTCCCTGGCGTGGCGTCACCGTGCTGGGTGGGGCCACCCGCTCGGGAACCCAGAACCAGAAGTCAGCTGCTTCTGGGCCAGTCTTCGGACTGGATGGATTCAAGGGGGGGCCGTCTGAAAGCTGTGCCCCTCTCCCACCAAGAGCTGGTGTCTGCACACTGCTGCGGTGGGAGCCCTGGACTGAGGATGCAGTGAGCAAACAGTCCATGAAGTCAGCATTGCCCTCTGAGTGTCTGTAGGTCCTGCCACTTCCTGGGTCCTCCAGGATCAGGTTGGAAGTGTTCCAGAAAGCCCAGTAAGTGCACCCTGGGGCCCATGCCTGAAAGGTGCTCTTGTGCTCCTTTTTTCCCTGTCCGCGGGCCACGGCTCTTAGGAGAAACAGCACAGAGTGCATTCCCACCCAGGAATGGTGCTGCATCACACGGGGTATTATTCCCCCATAGCTGAAGCTCCCTGGGCTGGAGTAGGGAAAAAAGGCAACTTAAGATAATGCATGGCTCACGTTATCTCCACCACTGGGGAGCAGGATGAGGGGCACAGTGGCCAGGAGTCATTCCCCAAATCACGCCGGGCAGTGGGGACGGGGGGGACCCCGGCAGCTGTGCCCCTCCATGAGAGCCTGCACCGCACTACAAGCTGGCTTCGTTGTACTGAACAGAAACCAGGACATCAGTATCTGAGATGAGCCATTTGTAGAATTTGGTTTTCTCCCACAAAGGGCTGAGTTCCGCCTCTCTGAAACCACCGGGCTCCCCTCTCTGCCATAAAGCGTGGGGTTCGTCCTTGTGAGTTGTGCTAGTGCATGCAGAGTGTCCAAGCCACGGGGATGACACAGAGAGGGTGGTGGACACGGCCCCTCCCCACAGGGACAGACACCGGGGGCTGTGTGTGCATCCTTCGGAGACTCCTGGACCCTGGGTATCATGGTTTACAGGAGAACAGGAGTCAGCTGACACCATGCATGGAATTGGGGAACGCCCCGCCCCTCCCAAGAGCACTTCCCGAGGGCCCTCTGTCCTAAAGGGATACAGAGCAGCTCAGGCTGGTTTCTGTCTCTGATTCCTGCCCCCACCCCTCAGCGCTGTACTACCTAGGAGTAAATACACTAGGCAGTTCATTTGTCTCTAACATAAAGTTTTTCAAGCACTCTCCATGTGCTAGGCACTGTTCTAAGGACTCTACAAGCATTAACTGCATCAATAACAACCTTAGAGGTAAGTACTCTTACTCGTTGCCTCTTACAGATGAGAAATCTGAGGCCCAGAGATGTCAGGGACTTGCCTGAAGAAACCCAGTGACGTAATGGTAGAGCCTAGATTCCAACTCAGGCATCCGGGCTCCAGAGCCTTGGCTGGTAGTTGCATAAACACAGGCTGATTGATTAGCATGTGAGGACCACGTTGGAAACATGGGAAGGTGGGAAGTGACAATAGGTCACTAGCTCCTGCTAAGCCAGCAAATTTTTTAAAAGATTTCCAACAGGTTCCAATCCACTTGGCCTGGGGTGGGGCCCAGGAATCAGTACTCTTTAAGACTTCCCAGATGACCCCACCATGCCGCCAGTTTGGAGAGCCTCTGCTCTTGGAAAGAGGCTCACCGCACATGTGCTATGCAACCCTGGGCCATGCGCTTAGCCTCTCGGCCTCAGCCTCCACATCTGGGGAATGGGAACGCTGTGGCTTTGGTGACTGCAAGGAGCCTCACGTGTGCACAGCGGCAGGGGCCTGCCACACACTGCCAGCTCCTATCACCAAGCACAGGAGCTCTTGGCACCCAGGCAGAGACGGGCGCACCAGTCTGCTCGGGCAGCCGTAACAAAGCACCACAGACTGGGGCTTAACACTGGATTGAGCCTCTAACAGTTCAGAGGCTAGAAGACTGAGATCAAGGAGTTGCAAGGCTGGTGTCTCCCGAGGCCTCCCTGGCGTGTAGACGGCCATCTTCACCCTGTGTCCTCACACGGCTGTCCCTCTGTGTGTCTGCGTCCCCTCTCCTTCTGAGGACACGAGTCACAGTGGATCAGAGCTCATGTTAACTCGGTACCTGTGCAGAGGCCCAGTCTCCAGATACAGTCAATCCTGAGGTCCCAGGGCTAGGGCTCCAATACATGAACTTTGGGAGGTGGGGAGGGTGTTACAATTCAGCTCAGAACGTGGACAGAACCTGTCCTGAGGTGCTTTCTTGGGTACACAGCTGAGAATCCAGAATCTCACACTGCGAGGTGGGTGGTTCTCACTTAAGAGAGCATTTGACAATCTCTGAGCCTGGGTTCCCGATCTGGGCTTTGCCCCTGCCAGCCCTCCGAGGGTTAATCCAAAGGTCTCTGGAGTTGGGGGGATTTACTGCCCCCGGACCTTTATCATCTCACCCTGACGTTGAGGGCTCACATTTCCCACTTAATTACTTGTCCTGCAATCAGAAGAGATAGCTGGCTCTGTGCTGAGTTGGCTGCAGCTGTGAACTGTTTATTTACTTTTCCTCAGCCTGAGAATGGCTATAATTTAAAGGTTCAGATCTCAGCTACCCTGCCTGGTGCAAACCCCGCTTAAACACTTCCATATTGCTCGGGTGGAATGCGCTGGAAGCTGCCCCCACTCCCCTCCCCGGACAGAGAGCACTGACGAGGCAGGTGTTCCTGGTTATGGAGGCCGCAGGGCTGGGGAGGGGGGAGGCTGCCCACCATGACTGCCGATTCAACCGTCCGCCCCAAGAGCTCGCAGGAAGCCTAGAAGCCAGAGTCGGTGTGAGGACTGCAAGACAGCAGAACGGACTGGCCCCAGACCACCCCACTCCCACCACAGTGGTCCCGGCCACAGTGGAAGCCACCGCTCTCACTAATTCCTGCGCCAAATGGTGTAATTACCACTGAAGTTGTCAAATGGTATCCAGATGGTCTCGCCTTTCACACCAGCGGTTTAATAAGCTTTTAGGCGTGACCTTGGCAGCTTGTGCTCCACCTGCACACCCCCTGGTTTGTGAAATCCGAGCGCACAATTAGATCAGATAATGAGTGCCCAGGCCACCAGCCTTGAACTCTGCAAGCCCTCTTCAAGGGGCGCCCAGAGAGTCACCCCATGCCACTGACAAATGGCATGTGTCCCACCACAAACGGAGGGCCCCTGTGCACGGCCCCCGGAGGCCTGCTGGGGAGATCACAGAGACCCTGAGGGGGCCAGCGGCACATGTTGGGGGCCAGGCAGCTCCCCAGCAAGCTGTTTCAAGAGCTGAGTTCTGGCAAACCAGAGGCTTGAGCCTGGCCATCTCCTCTGAAGACCCAGGCAGCCCATCAGGGAGGAAATGCTTCTAATGCTGCCACCCCATCAAGGGGGAACCCCAGCATGGGAGCCACCTGCTGCCACAGTGTTGCCCCTTCGAATACCTTGAGCCTGAGTAACTCCAGAGCGAAGCTTTCGGCGACCGTGCACTGAAGAGTCACATCTCACTGTCATTTTGAAAAGTCAGTTATTCTTCCCCAGTGTGGGGCACACTGCTCTGGTGTGCACACAGCTAACAGGCCTACAGCCAGCGCCAATCCCGGGGCTTCACACACAGTGACTCATCTAATCCTCAGACGACCTGGGTGCTGCCTTTATCCTCCATTTATAGATCAGAAAACTACAGGGAGGGAAAGTGACCTGCCCAAGGTCACACAGCTAGGGAGCAGCAGGAACCGGATTTGAACCCAGGTGAGGAAGCAGACATCACGAGTGCACACAACTATGATCCCATTTGCGTAAACAAATAATAGTTATCGTTTCATTGTTATGCCTGTAGGAAAACAAGCTACGTATTTTAAAGTTTCAGGATTTGTGCAGAGGTTTAGAAAATGACAAGCAGCCCAAGAAGAGCCCCCACACTGATCATCTCAGTGCTCTGCCAGACCCGAGAAAATGAGCAGATTGAAAGAAAAGAGCAAATCAGAAGTGTGTGCTGTGATGGGTTGGCGCAAAGGGCAACCGGAGAGGAGCCAGACACTTGAGCTCTTGGCCAGGGAGAGAGGTTTCTGTGGGACAATCTTGTCCCCAACCTTTGCCAGGTCTGGTTCCCGCAGACCTCAGAGAACTAGGGGAGGCCAAAGCACAAAGGGAAAATGCAAAATGTCTTTGTTCCGACTCCCTCATTGCATTTGACTCTTTCTAGGGCATCAGCATTCCCCTCACGGGCATCCTGGATTTTCATGGACCCATCTCAAGGTGGCATCGAAAACCTACTCTTAAGACTGTACTGTCATTCTAAGACGTGAATGACTGACATTTAGGAAAACGAGATTGCAGTTCAGGTTACCGCCTTAAGGTCAATTTGGCTTTTCAAATAAAGACACCTTGAGAAGACTCAAGACAAACATGATGCATGGAAAAGTCATCATTTTTGCTAAAATAATGGGAGGGACACAGTGGCTTCTTAAAATGCCTCTGCAAACAGCACAAAATGTAGAGCAAAGATGATGTGACTTGGGGTGAGCAGACACCCAAGGACCATGCCTGGCCAGGCTGGGTCCACACTGCTGGGAGGAGGAGTCTCTTCTGTTCAGGTTCTGGGACAGAAAATTCTAAGGAAGCCTACTTTATGTAAGTGGTTCATTCCAGGGGTGACGTCACCTGGCAGGTCACAAACTTACTCCAGCGTGAGCTGGGGGACTCCTGGCCACAACATTAGGACTCTGAAACCACCGCTATGAGACACATGCAAAAAGCCAATCTGTCTCAGAACCCTCCTGGCCCAACTAGGTGTTCACAAATGGGACATCAGTGGTGGACCCACCTCACCACCCAGGGTGTGTCTGCATGTGTGTGTGCCCCTCTGTGTATGTGTGCTGGTATGCACAGGTGTGCATGTGCATGGGTATGTGTGTGTTATGTGTCCAAGTGTGTGGATGTGATTGAATACGTGTATGTGAGTGTGTGTGTTCCTCTTCAAGAGAAAAAAAGTCTCAGGAAGACAGCATGAGACCATTTGGTCAGCCACCATATTTCACGTTTTATTGCACCCCTGCTTTGGGAAAACATAAGCCAATAAACGTGAAACCAGCTCAGAGCCTGCAGCTTCCTGCTTTGGGCAACAGAAACCCTGGGATGAGAGAGGACTGCGAGATTCTGACAACAAAGCAGAAGTTCATAAAAGACAAGAACCCGAACTCTGAGGGCTCCACTGGGCTCCCCTTCCTGCTGACTTTCAGAAAAGGGCATAGGAGCTGGACAGACAGGGAGCGAGCCTGTCCGAGGTGCCCCCCCTCCCCCATCACCCAAGAACCTGCTGACTGCTAGACAATCAAGCCACCGGCTCCGGCCTCTTCCACCAGCTCCATGCCTGTCTTTTCACAGACTGGATGGCGGTGTGGATCTCCCAAAGGCCCAAATTCAAATCCCAGCCCCACGAGGCATCACGAGGTCCTGGTGCAAGTGAGGAATCCCTCCCG
Source organism: Bos grunniens (assembly GCF_055505025.1). Lineage (NCBI taxonomy): Eukaryota > Metazoa > Chordata > Mammalia > Artiodactyla > Bovidae > Bos > Bos grunniens. Next base: position 12,844,088 of record NC_141182.1, read on the forward strand.
GCCCCTGCAGCTTCTCTATCTGCGGAAAAGCTGGACCACCACCACTGTCACCAGCCCTGGTTCCGCCTGCGGGCCTCTGCATCGGACTGCACTTGCTCCTCGGGGACCGGTGACGTCGGGACTAGTGCCTGGCCTCACGCAGGAAGACCCGGGCACCAGAGGAATGTGGTGGGACCGTGTGGGGCTCGCCCCGGCACTTCCTCTGCTGCCACCCCCATTCCCAGGAGGGGCTCACTGCCCCCATCTAACGGGTTGCCTCTGACGGGTCTTGCAGGATTTCGTCCTCACTGCTGTAAGGTTTCCTCGTGAGAAACACGAGCATTTGCCTAGTCTCTTCTGAGTTGGACACGACCAAGTGTGACACTTCTCTCACACTTCACTCACTTTGTTAACTCACTATGTCCTAAGAAGGGCCAGTCTCTCTCGGGCCCTGACACATCAGCTCTGAGAATCCCAGGCTCACTCCACGTTTCTCGATTCAGGGTGCCAGAGAACAGCAAGGACTTGAGTCCCTTGTATTACTGTCGACATTTGGAAACTCCCAATGCAAAGAGCTCTGGCTTCTAAAATGAGGCCTCAGAAGGTGCTCAAAACAGCCCGTCTCAGCTTTTGACTTCAGCCCTCTGAGCTCAGCGTGGTCTGCCCCGTGTTTACGATTATCAGAAGCTTTGTGAGGAAGGTTCTGTCACAGAACATCACTATGGGCAGTGGGAATTAATCCTTTCCTGAACCCACTGTCTGTGCTGGCTGTGTGCAAAGCACCCTAGGATGTCTCCCGACTGCCCTGTAAGACTGATAACATCATCCCCAGTCAGTGGAGGAGACTGAGGTTCTGAGAGGCTCCAAGACTCAGGATGACCAGGACGGGTAGCAGTGGGGAGGAATCTCAGCCTGTCTGACTCCAGAGCCTGCCCAAGCTGCCAGGCCAGCCTTTCCCCAACTGTTCCAGGTCAGAAGAATTGCCTGGTGTAAACTGCGTATGATGGATCCCAGCCCACTTGAATGAGTCTGATTCTGAAACCTGCGGCCTGAGGTTCTGCATCTTCAAACAAACAGTACTGCCCAACTCCATCACAAAAGTAGATTAATTACCGCTTCCATGCACATTCTGTGGCTTGATAAGAGCATCTTTCAGATGTTAGCACTGATGGGAGGTGGGAGGACAAAAACCTAGCCCAGGCCAGGCAGGCAGGCCCTCGCCCAGCCCTGCATAGCGCCCCCAAGGGCCGTACGGGGCACTGCGACCCCCAGCCCCCTCGGCAGGGAACCCACCCGCTGCCCCTACAGAAAGAATGGGCGGAAACTGCAGCAGGCAGGAACTCACCCCTGCCATTTCACAGAGCTCTGCTGGGGAGGGCCCGCAGAGGAGCTGAAAAGGCCAGGGACGTGAGCCGGCCGCGCGCGGGGACCTGGCAAACAAAACACAGCCCCCCCAAAGCAATCGCCCGCCAAAATCTGCAAGCTCATCACGGTGCCTGGAAACCTCGGTGGGGACACAATACAGGACGCATCCTGCTCGGCAGAGATAAGAGAATTCCCAGGTTCTCACTGCCCAGCCTCTCCCTGGGGACAAAAGAGCTGGCAGGGAGCTTGGAGGAACGTGAGAAAGATGCCCGAGGCTAACACTGCCGGAAGCTCCACACGGCACTCTGCACCCTGCACCTCTCACCTCTCACCCTGTTCTTCTCATCTCTAACCTGTCACCCTGCACCTCTCACCCCTCACCTCTCACCCTGTTCCTCGCACCTCTCACCTTGCATCTCTCACCCTTTGCTCATCCCTGAAGTCAGCCCTCTGACTGACTAATCTTCAAGCACACCCTACCTCTGGCTGGTCGTGGGGCGCTGGGCAAGTGGCCTTGCCTCTCTGCTCCTCAGTTTCCCCACCTGCAAAATGGGGCTACAGGTGGGACCTACTGCCATTCCCTCCTCCAGGTTTTGGGGTGATCAATGTTGCGTTTACATCCTCAGCACTTTCCCGTGTCACCTGGTCCAGCCCTCAGCCAATCACAGCTCAGTTTAATCCAAATGCTGAGTGTTTGTTTGCGCAGGTCACAAATGATTAAAAAATAAAAAAAAAACCCACAAGCCTGAAAGCCAGTACTTACAGCACACTTCCCATACGATGCCCTGGGAGGGTGGTGCTGTCGTCTGACCCCCAACAGTCGAGGCCACTGACATTCAGAGAAGTCAAGCCATCTGTGCAGCGTCACCCAGCAGTCACCAGGGAAGCACGTGCCTCCCCAGTGCAGGGACCCAGCCCTCAGGACCTCTCCGGGAAGTCCCTTCCCCCGTTCCCCTGTGTCCCCAGAGGATGCCAGCAAGGCAACTAGTTGATGGGGGGTTAGAAAGCAAAAGTCTAATTGACTCAGATTTCATTTCCCAGGTGGTTCAGAGCATGTGGTATCCAGAACAGGCAGGATGCGGCTCCATGCTTGTCGAGGTCGAGCCTCCTGCCTCTTGAGGGACCCATGCTGCCCACAAGGTCTGCTTCCTTCCCGCCAGGTACACTGAATGAGCTGGGGGCAGAGCCAGTGTGTCTTGGGGGAACTCAACAATAAGGGGTGGGAGGCAGAGCCCAGCTAGGAACCCAGCACCTGTCCCTGCTCTCCAGGCAGAGTGGAGGTGCTGACACCCTCAGAACCCTAGTGGGGCCACCTGGTTCAAAGTGCACTGAGTCCTTTAGTCAGGACAGAGCTGACCCCGTGAAACAGAAGCCTGGGGTGGGCAGGGGGTGCAGGGGAGTCACACCTCCCTCTGCCAGGCTGATGCCCAAGAGTGCCTGCCTCTCTGACATGCTGCACATGCCCCAGGGCACTTGAGCTCTGAGAACCTCCAGGAGCCCCATGAGTTGCATATCCTCTCTTGTTCCCAAGTCTAGAAGGTTCTGGAACCCATGAAAACCAACTCCAAAGCCCAGAGCCTTCTCCACAATTTCAGGGGGAGATTTTAGGTCTCTGTTTAGAGCTCTGAGAGTTCCTGTGAACCACATCCCACTGGAAAGTTTAGAAGCCCTGCCCTGGAAGCCACCACTTCCTCCCTCCTGGTGCCCTCCCTGGGAGGAGCTGCTGAAATAAACAGGAGTGTGGGAAGGGGGCTGTGGCAGACCTTGTGGGTGTGCTTCCCACAGTCTCTGATGCCCACCTTCTCCCGACTGTGTACCTTACCAGCCTCCCTTGCAGCTAGACTCAGTCAGTGACCCACTTCTGACCCATGAGACGTCAAAAGAATCTGTTGGGACACTTCTGGGAAACCTTTTGCTTTTCTGATAAAAAGACTGAGACCCTGCTGGTGCAGTCCTGGAAACCTGTTCCACCCCTTCCCCTCAAATATAGATGTGATGTCTGGAGATACAGCAGTCATCTTCAGACTGTAACAGGACAGGCAATGGAAATGTGGCAGACAGAATGATACTGCCCCATCCCCCCACCCCCCGACAAGAAATGCTCACATCCTAATTCCCAGAACCTGCCAAAATGTCAGGCAATATGGCAGAAGGGAATTAAGGTTTCTAATCAGCTGACCTTGAAATGCAGAGGACATCCTGGACTTCCCCACATGAGCCCAGTGTAATAACAGGGTCCTTAACAGTGTGAAATGGAAGAAGAAGAAGTCAGAGAAGAGCTGTGATGAAGAAAGGGGGAGATGCAGAGCTGGTCTGGAGGTGCAGGCAGGAGCCAGGAGCCAAGGGGCACAGGAGTAGGCCAGGAAGTGGGCTCCAGGAGGAACAGAGCCCCGTGAGGTCCACGCCAGACTTCTGCCCCCTAGAACTCTGAGAGAAAACATCTGTGTTGGTTTAAGTGGCCAGGTCTACGGTCATTTGTCACAGCAGCCCCAGGACCCTGACACAAGCCATATGAGATGCTGGCTTGCCTTTGTCGAGCAAATGAACCAAGGCCAGCAGCTGCCTTCCTCCAGACGTCTTGTTGTGTGAGGAGAATGACTCCAGGCTGGCTTAAGGCACTTCAAGGTGGACTCTTTGTGATGTGGAGCTTAACACATTTCTAACTGGCATTTGTGTCAGCTAGGGAAGCTTTCATCTCAAAATTCCTTTTGTGAGAGGGAAACACCATTGCCAGCTAACAATATGACTTGAGCCCCAGGACAGCACCCCAAGGTCTGACAATGGACACTGGGCGGCCCGGGGACCTGTCCAGAGAAAGGAAGGCATAGTGAGGTCAGAGTTCCCTGAGCAACTCTCTTCAGAAAACTTTCCCTCCATATAACGCCCTAAAGCCTTCAACATTCTAAAATGAGAAATGGAACGTTAATTAAATGTTTGTTGAACCATAAAGTGGACCTAAGATGAAAAAGCTGACTGCAATAAACAGAAGAGTGACCTTGTCTGGGCAGTGTGGCCACACCATGGCAGGGTCCCCGTGTTCATAGTGGCCCCCCGAGAGGACTGCATGCCACTTCTCCAATTTAATGGCCGCTCGGGATAGGGCTCCTTGTGTCTTACTTCTATGGCAGACTGTTCATCATTGACGTGACCTCGCTGACAGCCCTTTTCAGAAATACAACTTTACTGTAATGTAATTTCTGAATTGCATTTTCCTAACCTATTTTATCACTCACTTTACAACTGGGTTTTGAGGAGTGGGCTGTGGGAAGATGCCATTGCTTATTTGTGACATGCAAAGAGCCTGCGAGTCAGGAAGGGGCATTTGTTGGGGACCCGCCCTCTCTGTGCTGGGTGCAGGGGAGCCAGGACTCAGGAGAGGGTCGCTCGGCGCCAGAGTGGGCAGACATTTGATACTCACTGCTCCCGCCCAGTGTGGCCTGACCCGGTTATGGATGAAAGAGACGTCCAGTGAAAGGTCTAGCAGAGGCCCGGCAGGTGACCAGCGCTCAGCAAACGTTAACTATTGAAATGCCTTTCTCTGCAGCACTCCTGGCAGCCCTTGAGGTAAGTCTAGAGAGCATTCCCACGCTCCAGGCCAGGAATCGGAGGCTGAGCAGGGTTCTGGGACAGCAGGAGAGTGACTGCTCTCCACCCCCACCAGATGCACCCGCCCACCGTGGTACCACCTTCCTCGTTGCCCCTCATGACAGCCCTGCAAAGGCCCTTGTGCTGCCCACCATTCTGAGATGCGTGGAGACAGGTGTGAACACAGACAGCCCGATGGCACTTTCTGGGCTCTGACCTGTGACCTCACAGCCCGCCGGCTGCAGCAGAGCCTTCCGTGGCCCCAGAGCGCAGCGAGGTCGAGGAGGCTGTCAGCCAGGAGCAGAGAGAAGCCCCTCCCAGGGCCCGGCTCTGAGCTCAGGGGCCCGACTCACAGACAATCCCAGATTGACCGGGAGCCCAAGAGAGGTGTGGAACAGAGAAAGGAAGCAGTGGGCAGCCCAAGACCCACCCCAAGGGCCTCCCAGGCTGTGACCACAGCGGCCAGGCTGCCCTCCCCCCAGGCTGGCCCACACACCACCTCTGCCCACCCTGGGGAGACCTTCCTGAAGCCCCAACAGCAGCCCTGAGCCGCGGGGCTGGGGTCCTGGAGCCTGGGGAGAGTCTTGCAGGTTGGACCCCTGTCTGGTTCTGACACCGTATGACTCTGGGCAAACCCCCAACCTCTCTGTGCCTCAAATTCCTTCCCTGTGAATTGAAAGTCATAAAAGAAGCCCCTCGCTTTTAAGGGAAGCGTTGGCCCCAAACAACAATCCTTTATTTTCCCGACTGGTAGAGACATATTAATTCACTTTATTTTGAAAGAGGCCATGAGTGAGATATCCAGAATGTGAAGAGATAAACATCTCATCAGAAGGGTTTCTGTACAGAAAAGTATCTCTTTCCGCTTCGCATCAGGAGAGCGTCACGTAATCGTCAGATGTGACCCGCGCCACCTCGGCCCTCTGCTGGTCGCCCAACCGCATCTGTTCCCCACCCCATTCCTCCCTGTTGACAGGATTCTGGTTTTGTTTGGCTTGGCAAGCGACCCGACTAAAAATATGCAGTTTCCCAGACTCCTTTGCAGTGAGTGGTCAGGTGACATGGTCCCAGCCGGGCGACGGAGGTGAGCTGCCCCGAGGGGGCCCCTTCCAGAGGACAAGACAGAGCAGCGTCTCCCTGGCCCTTTATCCTTCTTGGAATGCCAGAGTCTCAGAGGCGTGCCACTCACCTCAGACCTGAGCCCACAGGTCCAGAGCCCCGAAGATGGAGAGAACCAGGGTCCCTGCCCGGTCCGCCACCCCTGCCTCCCCCGCCGGGGACAACACCCCTCTGTTATCTGCAGCTGACCCACATGCACCTGAATACTAGGGCCTCATCATTGAGAGTAAACACAATAGAGGTTAGACAGGCCGTCTCCATGGAAATAACTCCCACCTCCCTGCTGTCTAGCAGAGAGGATTGACATCAATACTACTCAATCACAGCATTCTCTGTCTTCTTTGGAGCACTGAAAAGTTGGTGCCTCTATTCACTGACGTAAGTATTTGATTTATTTGGGCTTGTTTATCTATTAATTTTCTTAGTGAAACCAGCCTTCAGGTTTCCCAACGCACAATGTGACACAGATCGTGGCGCCCCTGAGCTGTTGCCTCCACCCGGGGTGCTGACAGAGGGAGCTGGCCACTCAGGATAGGGGCTCGGTGTCTCTGTCCGTGCAGCTGGGATGCCCAGATGGCGCCTGCTCGGCTCTGGGAATGTGGAGCTGAGCTGAAAGCAGCTACCTGCCCCGACCTCGGTGATCTGGCCAAGGCTATGGTCTCTGATCACGTGCCCTCTCGTCCACCCTCCCTGTTTCCCGTTCCGTCCTCATGCTCCCTTTGCCCAGGCCAGTGCTGGGGACGCCACTGCCCCGTCCCCACCACAGGCTGAGCCCCTCACATCTCCACTCAGAAGCTCATCTTAGGGCTTCCCCCAAACCCCTTACCTACACATCAGTGCCCCATGCAATGCTCCCCCAAAGCCCACAGCTGTCCAACACATGTCTGGCCTCCCCGTGGACTGAGGGCCAAGACAGAAACCACCTTGTCTGTTGTTCACAGCTGTAAACCCAGAACCACCCAAGTGCTGGGCAGAGTCGGGCTCCACAGACACTTCCTCCCCTGGAATGACTGCCTGCTGACCAAGAGGGGGGACACAGTCATTTCACAGTGGCTGCGGTGGAGGGCCGAGGGGTACAGCAAAGCCTCGTCTTACCAGGTCTGTGTTTTCTCTCCCACACGCCACACCCTTACACCTCCCGAGCTTGAGGAAAGGCTGAGGAGCATCTCATCACGTGGGCCCAGGTGTCGTGCTGGGAGAGATGCTCACCCCAGGTCACCTGGAACAGCCCAAAAGGACAGGAAGGAGAAGCGAAATACCCAGAATCCCCTGCACATAAGCCCTGAGGCAAGAAGGTGAGCCCCTCGTTGGAGGACAGGGAACCACATTGGAGGAGAGGGAAGAGCTGGTGCAAAGGCACTGAGGCCTTGGAGGAATGAGAGTTGTGGGTGTGTCAGGGAGCACAGCGAGGAGGACTGAGGCTAGACGGTAGTGGTGGTTGGTTTTTATAGCATGAGATTATCATTAACTCTGTTTATAATAATGACAATGTTTGTCCAGCACCAACTATGTTCCAGGCACTTTGCATCCACCATCTCAGTCCCTCCAACCCCCAGGAGGCAGGCCTTACAATTATCCCCATCTTTAGAAGACAAACCTGAGGCCCAGAAAATCAAACTGACTTTCACAGGACACCTGACAAGAAGGAGCAGAGCTAGAATCTCAGTCTAGGCTCCTGGCTCCGCAAACATCATTCCAAGGCCCATTTACACCACAACCCCTGCCCTTGGGCAAAGTGAAGAGAGCTGCTCAGTGTCCGGTGACACGGATCAGTCAGCACATCCTGCTGTGTAACAAAGGCACACAACCTGGGGCATTTCCACCCCGCGGCTGAAGTGGTCAGCTAGGCGTCCCTGCTGACGCTGGCTGGGCTACTTACTCGTCTGAAGTTCTGCTGGGGTGAACGAGCATCTCCTCTCCGTCCTCAGTCCAGGAGCTCAGGCCCTGCTCACACAGATGGCAGAGGTGCCCAAGGACTAGTGGAGGCAGGTAAGTGTGCCTCCAAGCTTCTGCCTGAGTGACGTCTGCCAGCACCCTATCGGCCAGAGCAAGTCACAGAGTGAAACCCAGCTTCCAGGGACAGGGAAATCTACCCACCACTTAATAGAAGGAGCTACAAAGCCCTCAGCAAAGGCTGAAGCCCTGAGGCCACTTATGCATGCATTCCACCTGCACAGGTAAGAAAAGCCCAGAGCAGGGCCAGAGGAGGCACTGGGGGTAGGGGGAGACAGGGGTCTCTCTGAGCCTGGGTCCTCCCCCAGGCAAAGAAGGAGTGACTTGTCCAGGGTCCAGCAGGAGGCAGTGGGGGAGCTGGAGCCTTTGTCCAAGCCCTCTGACTCCAAGACCCCTTCCCCTTGAGGTGTGAGCCTGGGTGGATCACTAGGTCCAACCAAGAAAAACAGAAACTTCGCTGAGTATTTAAAACAGAGAATTCAATATGTGGAACTGGTTGCTCTGATGATGGAAAACGGAGAAGCCAACCAGGGGAGCTGGGAGATATGCATCACATGGGCAGGAAGCTGCTGGCACCCTGGGGCTGGAAGGACAGAGAGGGGCCCCAGCTGGCAAGAGCCTGCCTCTGCAGCAGCACACTGCTGAGATGGGAGCCCGGGCAGGGGGCGGTGGGAGGCGGGGAGGGGGCGAGGAGGAAGGGGGGCACCCGGCTTCTCCCTTCTGCAACCCTCCCTCCCAGCTCTCACCAGCACCTCTCACCAGCCAGACCCAGCAGGGAGCCTGGGGACCCAGCAGGCAGCCAGGGGAATAATGTAGCCCTCAGCCCGAGCACAGAGCCAGCCAGGAAGGGCTGAGGGCACAGAGGGAGCCTCCTGGGAACAAGTTGCCTCAGTCTCCCTGGTCCCAAGCCAGCGCACACAAGCAGAGCCCTGGTTCGGACCCAGGAGGGCTGGGTGGGGGAGACTCTGCATGCCCAAAGCAGGCTCCTGGGGAGGCCCAGGCTGTTCCCAAGGCAGCACCCACGAGGAGCAAACGCCTACAGGGAGATGCCCAGAGGACACTCAGTCAGTGCCTACTATGGCTGGGCTTTCCCTTCTTCCAGCCTCTGAGGCAGGAATGGCAGCCGGAGGGAAAATCAACGCCAGCAATTTGAGAGACTCACCGGAGTCACCCGTTTCCAGGCGGCCCCTCTCTCTGCCGGTGTGCTCCTGGGCTCCGGGAACCAGCCCACAGACGGCCGTGACCCAGTCCTCCATCTCACACATGCTAGGGGTCCAGCCTTCTTATTCACAGTCTCGGATCCTCAGGACCTGAAAAAGAAAGATCACCAGCTCCATTTTATGTAGGAGGAAACCTAGACTCTGGAAACTTAAACACCTCACCAAGAGTCCCCAGGGAAGGAGAGCAGAGCCCTGCGGGAACCCAAACCTGCCTGAACGCTCTGCTCAGGCCCCAGCCCTGCCTCTCAGACTCAGCTGCCATCACTCTATAGTACTGAACTGGCAGGGCCCCTGGGGTCCTGCTTTGGAAGGCGGGGACTGTGATCCCCCCGCCTGGATTCAGACCTTACTTCTGCCAGCCCTGCACACACACTGGGCCTCCTGGGAACCCCACTCAGTTTCCTCGACTGTCAAGAAGGGACAAGGACATTCCCAATCGCATCATCACGTTGTGAGGCACCATCCAGTTATCCTGTGTGACCCCGGCATGTTCAAACTCCGGATAGATACGCAACGATCATGCCGTTTAGATTCCGGTGGGGAAACACAACTCGCAAATCATCAAAACTGGGAATCTGTCATCTGACTGCGTATGCAAGGTTAGAACTCCAAGAACGTGTGTGTGATGAAATGAACAGCAGCACCGACCGCACTATCCGAGAAGTTGCCCAGCCCCGTGGGACTGGGTGCCCAGGAGGCCTCCCGCTTGTGGACTGGTCTCAGCTACCCCAGACGAGAGCGTGTCCCGTCTCCTCACCAAGCCAGCCTCCACCGCGGGCTGGGAACAGACCTGGGGAGAGCAGCCTGGAATGTCTGGGGCCTCCCGTCACTCCTGCCTGGACACCTCCGTGCAGAGGCGGCGATGCGAGGCCACTGAAGAGTGGCCTCCAACATCATTTCTCCAAACCACACAGAAGACGCTGGGCAAGTTTGTTTCTGAGAAGACAGGCAGGGATTTGAGTTTCTGGCGCTTGTTTGCACAAAGGATTTCAGCCGTCTTTCTCTTGACACGCAGCTTAAACACGTTAGCTGACCCTTAAATGGAATCCCCATGATGCCCCGGCTCCCTCCAAGAAAATTTCAGGGCAGGGGGTGGGAGTGGGGATAAAATGCATTGTGTCCTGTGGGCTTATTCCTGGCACTGCCAGTTTAGGGTTGATGACTCCATGTCAACTGTGTCTCCTGCTTTATTTGGGTGTCTTTTTCTCTTCTCCTTTACCTTTTAACTAAAACACAAAATAAGCATTTTGATTGCCTTCAGCTGTTAAGAGGGAAGTACATCTCACCCCCGCCCCCCAGCCCCTGGCTGTTTGCTGGCAGAGATCAAACGTGAATTTCTCAAAAAACAAAAAGTGGAAAGTTTACAAATACAGGACTCAGAATCTGCAACAGTGCACCATCACTCCAAGTCAGGGATGTGTAGCCCAACATGCTTGCCGGCAACCAGGCTTCCCGTGCTCTTTCTGTAAACCCACATGCAAAGATGGTACCAGGGCCACTTTCTGCCCGTCTACCAGAAAAAAAAACAAAAAAGAAAGCCCAGAAGAGGCAATAATCTTTGCATCAGCTGAGGCCCCATCAGCCTGGCTGGCAAACTGAAACATAATATTTTAGGCTGAAGTTGATCACATAGGTTTGCTGAATTCATTTTCTGAAAGTCTTGCCCCGAACAAGTTTATTCATTTTCATGAAGTCTGAAAGTGCTTTTTCTTGTTGGGTGTCTGAAACCTGAAATATTTTCAACTAAATGAGAAAATGTTCGCTGTTGAATGACCTATTAGAGCTGTCACAAACGTGATTTCTGGAAATAAACAAGATCGTAAGAAGGTTGGCCGGAGCAGAAACGTAAGTCAGCGTTAATAGGTGGTGTAATTAAATTATCCCTTAAGCCAAGGTGCCAAGTGACACAGCTTTGTGTGTGTGAATTCTAATACAGTCACCTCCCTGGGCCTGCACAAATCTGAATGGACTTCTCTCCAGAATCACTAATTTTACTTTCTTCGGTTTCTACGTATCAAATAGCTCTCTCTGTTCTGCTAGCTAACCAAAGTTCTTGAGACAGACAAGCCCATATTTTCTCGTATCATTTTACAGAGGTTCACTTGATACAAACCTGGCTCCATAAACAATGTTTATTTTTTATGGTTTAGTATCTTGCTCAAGAAAATTAGAACTAAGTTTCATGAAGATTTATTTTCATTTTAACTATATTGTTCACTGGCCACTGCCACTCAATACTTAAATGACTTTCTCCCCAAAGGGCAACATCTTTAAAGCGGAACAGAGTTTATTTAAACAGCTGGTTTTTTGCACAATCATTTTATTAATACATAGATTGAAGTCATGAACAGTCAGTATCTTGCTCAGTTTGTAAATACATACAGGAATAAAAGCTGGCATATCATTCAATTAAATTCTTAAAGAGCAACACATGATTAATTGCTACCAGTAGGATGAAGTCATTGTACTCTGCTGCATCTACATATTCCTATGTCTTTAAATAGCATTTCACACTTGGAGTAAAATGAATTCCTGCCTATCTCCCCGCCAAGGACAAATGATAACATCATTTTTAGGAAAATAAATAAATCTTTTTGTTGCTATTGTTGAATTCCAATTTGTTTAAAATAATTATCAACATGCACCCTATTTCTTTTTAAATTAAAATAAGATATGGCAAATTATTATATAAATCAAATTAAGGAATCATGTTGTCCCATGAAGAACCAAAACACTGAAATTTCCAAAAAATATTTAAAAGTCATTTTAACGTTAAATATGTTAAAGGACATGCTCATCGTTATTGAGATTCTCTCTAGCAAAGAAGTGGGGAGAGAAAAATGTTTGCTTGTTTTTGGAATAAAGTAGAAACTTTTCCAGTGGGAGAAGAGTTTCATTCATGGGAGATGGAGGTTTAAAAGCTTTAAGAAGCTGGTGATACCATTTAGCAGGTGCTGATATAATAAAATACAATGTCCAGGGTGGGAGTCCCATGTGCATTCATCACTTTCAAAAGGAAAAGACTTTCTCGAGGTGAGACTCTGGTATCACTATCTGTACATGCCCGATTTTAACTGGTCATTTGTACACAAATAAGATTCTATGCAATACTGTAACAAGTGCATTCTTCATGAACATTACAGAAGAACCATGAGGAGATCTTCTACTTGACAAAACATAGATGGGCAACAGATAAAATATTGAAATAGCTGCTAACCATCTTCCATTTTCATTCTGAACATTTCCAGAAGGTGTTTGTGCTTTAGCTGGGTGCTGCCTCACACCATTTCGGGAAGGTAAGACACTTGGTAATTAACAGTTGCCTTAACACTTTAATACTCTCGGATGGTTTGGCACATTTCAGGCCAGGCCACAACAAAATTGTTCTTCTTGCTTTTAGAGATCACTGGATGGGCTCCGGAGAGGGGAAGGGGTTCCTGACACAACTGGGACTGAATTTTAGTCTCTATATTCCCCACCCCCACCCCATGGGTCACTCTAGAAGTAACATCGCCATCTGCTGGACACTAAAGGAACCTCCCTAAGAGGGGGAAGGTTTCTGTTTCGGCAATTCACATTAGACCACTTACAAAATGTATTTAACATGTACAAGGCCACCACTTCGGAGACAGGACAGCAAGAACAAAATAATCAAAAGTGCAGGAAAGTGGCAATATCCATTTTGCACAAATTGGTCTGTAGCAGTTTTGAAAACTGGTTCTCCTCAATCCCCCCTTCCCAGGCAACAACCCCCAGAGAAGGTGAAAAAAGAAAGACAACTGCCATTTTTAATTTCTAGGAGTTATGAATTTCTAGAATGAAAGGGGTTTTTTTGTTTGTTTGTTTGTTTGGTCACCAGTCAGCCCCCACCTTTTTCTCTCCACACTTTCTCAGGGCTGAACTGTGGGGGGAGGTGAGCATGCATGTGCACGCGTGCGCTTACAAACACACACACACACTGTTCCTTTGGAGTTCTTCAATCTAACAAGGCTTCGGGAACACAAGAGCACAAAAACTGGGATAACCCAAATATTATTCTAAACTCTTTTTTCAGGCACTTAAGCAAAACAACTACCATTTTTGAAGTTTATATAACTTTTCCTTATAAATACAATCACATTCTGATTATACATCTGCATGATGTCGATTTCTGGATTTCCTTACGCAAGTAACAGTCTTGCTTCCCCCCTTCTTCCTGCTCCTAACTGATCACTGGATTGGCCTTGAAATTTGAGCATTAATTGCTTTCTCTTGGTAATTAAAGTCAGGGTATTCTTTTCATGAGAAAACGACATTGTTTTACAATTTCCCATACTCCTTGGAATAGTTTTATGGAAAGGGAAGAAGTCAGTTGTGACCTAGAATATTAACATATGTTTTCTTTACAATCCTCCCAACATTTGACAAGATGTTCAGAAAAATAAATTTTTTAAAAGAACTTTTGTTAAATGAAAATTACAATTAAATTTGTTAAGTATCAAAATTCATCCATTTTAAAAGAAAAACATTTTTACTGAATTTTATTTTCCTTTATTATGCATCATAAAAAATTTTTTAAGTGTCCTAGGAGCCTTAAAGTCAGGCTTGCTATTGCATTACAGTCACAAATTACTTCATTTCATATATATGTATATATATATATATATTCATTTCATATATATATACACACCAAGGTATTTACATTTGTAACTTAATTTCTCACTCAATAGAGTTTGAAAGATCTGGATATTATAAAAGCGAACTCATTTTCTGCTGGAATGAAATGAGAAAATGAAAATTTAAAAAATTCGTTTTATTAGGTAAATTCAGCAGGGACTCCCTGTTAGCCCCTGAAATAAACCAGCCTGCTTCTGTTTACTTTCTCCATCTTTCGGAGCCTCAAAATGAAAATTGAAGTCACTGCCATCGGTAAGCACGCTCCCCCTCCCCTTCCTATCCGATGTTTGTGTAGAAATTGTAGAGTCTCTTTTCCTAAAAGTTGAGAATGGTGCTGAGGGCCGACAGAGCGGGTTCAGACGGGGAGCCCCGTAGAAAGTTAACCGCTAGAGAAAGAAAGGGGAGGCCTGACGGGAGGGGACGACCAGGGCCAGAGCCGCAGGACAGACTGGAATACTCACAATTTCCAGTGTCCGCTCCTCTGTCTGGGTCCCAGTGCTGGTTCCAGAAGGAAATGTGGCTCTTTGTGCAGAACTCGAGTGAACATCCAGGAAGTTGGCAAAATCACTAGCTAAACAATCAATAGAAGAAACACAACAAATTAAAGTACCAAATTTGGGTTTTTTCTCCAATAAAGGAAAAGAAAGTGAGCAGTTGAGGGGAAGGTGGGGGAAAAGGACATATTTAAATTTTTTCTCCTGTGACCTGAGCTGGGCCCCAGGTTAATCTCAGTGTGAACCTGGATACTGCTCTCCTGACCCGCGTAATATAAAGCATTATTCGACCGCCTGTAAAGGACACAGGCTTATCGCAAACCCTGAAATTCGCCGTGCGAAACGGCCCGAGTTCCTGCCGCAGACCTGAAATGAGTTTTCCTATGAAAATACACTTTAAAACTCAGCGACCCCCACCCCTAACGAAAGCCTTCGGTGACAGGAAATGTTAACCATTTTAAGCACTTTTTATTTGCATTTGCTCCGAAGCTGAGGGAGTGAGGGGAGAAATGTACTTCTAATGACTGGTGGTGAAAATCAGAAATCAGAGGGTGGCGTGAGCGTGGACCTGCGTGTTTCTGAGCTGGTGGGGGGTGAGGGGTGTGGAGTGTGCTGGGCCCTGAATTTGCCCATACAAGAGTGACCTCGCCTGAGTTCCCACAGAAGCTGGAAAGGGTTTGCATGGAGCAGCCGCGCCGCATTTCAAATTCTCTTGCTGTGTTGATAAGTTAAAGGCAGTCCCTTTCCACTCTTCAGCTGAGACACAGAAAAGGGCCCGACTTGCAATGTTTGTGGCTCTGAGATGTGTTTGTGTGTGTTTTCTCCCTGGGATCAAAAGGGAAAAAAAATTTTCCCCGAAATCAACTAAACACTGAAACTCAGAAACACACAGACTGTGTATAACATTGTCCTTCAGAAATCCATCTTGAATTAAAAAAAAAAAACTCTCTTTGATCAAAAGCCGACAGAGAATTACATTTTTCTCCATTCTGTTGCATTTAACACGGACTAACACAGGGTGAGTTTAAACAAACAGATGGCCTGGGCATGAATGCTCCTTTCAGTTTAGCTTGAGGTGGGTTGGATCCATGAGGTGGGTGGGGGTGGGCAGCAGTTGGGAGGATTAGTTAGAGGGTAGGAAAGCTGCAAAGTACAGGGGGGAGCCAAGAGAAGAATAAACCCTGATTGAAAAAAATTTTTAAACTACTTCTATGCTTTGAGACTGTGACCCTCCAGCAAGTATGCAGTGTAACTGTTGAAATTCTTCTGCCTAAAAGATAAATGGCCTACTTGATTCAAGAGTGTCAAGTAGGAAAAACAAAACAAAACAAAAACCCTTCAAAGTATATTTTCAGAAGATAATCTAATGCACAATGAGCGCCCGGTAAGAAGGGCGTGCGGGGGAGAAGGCCAGCTCCTCATGGGAAATCCTGCTTCAGAGCGGTGTTCAAGCAGCCTCGGGGTGGGTCGGGGGCCAACTGAGAAAGGCCAGTCCTGAGCTGAGGGTCTTCACGGGGCATGAACTGGACCCCAAGGCCCATTAGAATGGGCTGCTCACAGCCTCCCTCCCCTGTGGGTCCCTTAAGCCACGTGAGATTCTTCAGCCCATGGGGAATATGCGGGTGTGCAGGGCCGGGTGACTGAGGTCCCTGCTGAGAGCCATCTGATCTGCACTGTGTCTCCCCCACGTGGAGGGAGGGGGGTGCTGGCCGGTGCCACTCACCCGTGGGTGATCCAGCTATGGATGCCCACCCCCCACCCCGGCCCGGCCTCAGAGACCTTCCCGAATCCTCCTCCTCCATGGAAAGAGCCTGCAGACGAGGGACCGTCGTCCTCGCCTCCGCCCCACAGCCTGGGAGCATCACCTCTGCACATCCCAGGCACTGAAAGGAGTCCCCCACCCCAGCCAGCTCTGTGGACAGGCCTGCGCCCTGGCTTTGGGCGGTGGTGATAGAATGCCGGAGCCCGGTGAGGCCGCTCTCTAGCTCCCTCCCACCACCAGCAGAACAAGCTGAGCTCCCCTCCACACTCCTTCCTCCATGCTCAGGAAGCCACGGGAAGGAAGGAAGGGAAGAAAAAGCCACAGGTCATGCGGAGTCACTTCTTAGCAACCGTGCACGCCCCGCTGGAGTGTTTAGTTAGAGGCCGGGTGATATCTGGAGGCTCCGTCCAGAGAGGAGGAACCCAGACCCAGCCAGACTGCTATGTGGAAATTTGGGGGTCCTCTGGCCCCGGGGACCCTGCAACCCAGCCACCGCCCCACTCTCTCAACCTTTGCCAGGTCTCTCAGGTTCCCGGGCCCTGAGTGATACGTGTACCTCGAGTTCCTGGTGCCCAGATTCTAGCTTCCCCTCCGTGTTGGGGGCAGACGTCACCCAAGCCTGGAGCTCGCAGGGTCCCGACAACTTGGCAAAGGGAAATGAGCTGCAGGGGAAGGAAAGGCAAGAATGTTCTAGAAGGAGACAGAGCCACACACTGGGCCCAGGGGGCAAGCAACATCCACTTTTCCCCCTCACTGTTCTTACTCTAAAACACCAAAACACAAACCAGGGCCACATAAATGTATGTGTATAAAGAATTTAGTCAGTGCATGCACACACTCACACACAGGCCCATGCTTTATTTTTAATTTATTTATTTTAAACACCAGACTATTTCTTCTCACCAAAGGCCTTTTCTCACGCTGTTTTATCCCCGGCTTTCACAGAACTTCCCTCCTTCATGTAGAGGAAGGCATTTCCCACAGCCCTCTGGCTGGAATGTGCTAAAATGCTAGCATCGACACATTTCTATTTCACTTTATTGCAGAAGCGTTGTTTTATGGCGTGGGGTGTGTGGTGTGTGTGAAGAGCGGGCAGAGGAGGGCTGTTCTGCTGGGGAGGGGTGCTGCCCCGCGGTGCCGTCGGCCTCGTATAAATCCTGAAAAGTGACAGTTGAGCTGGTAGGAGAATTTGGGAAACCAACAGACAAAATATACAGAGCAGCCCGTAGGCCTCACCTTTACGAGGCAGAGAGAGCTCCTGGAATGGATGGGCCGGGACCTCCGAGGCCACTCATTAGGCACTTGATGAATTGGACATGGGGCCCACTGCCCTCCTGGGGCAGGGAAACGCTCGAAAACCAAGTTTTATTAACCTAATAAAATGAAAGGGAAAAAAAAATCAAGAAAATTTCAGCTGGAAGAATAAACGCAAGGAGTATAGCAAGTAACCTACTTTTCATGTATTTAGAACCGTTTTGGCAGCTGAGGGCAGTTCCCCCAAAGACCCCACATTCCTAACATCAGATCCCAGCCAACTGGCAATCCACTAGCCACGGCGCCTAGGACACCCAGGGATGCGTTGTCTCCACGGTCCTGAGAACCGAGAAGCCAGGAGTTTTTCATCACATTTAATGACAAAGCCTGGGAGGGAGAGAGGGAGAAAATGGCAATGAAATGTCTTTGGGGGCAAACAAGGGTTTCAGAGAAAGAAAGGGACATTGGCTGAGGTCTCAGGAATGCCGACGCACCCAAGGGCAGGGCTACGGCCTCTCAGGGGAGAGTTCCCGCAACAAACTGCAGAAGGTCTCGTGCAGGCAGATGTGACAGGGTCTATGTATCCACAAATGCCTCCAGGGACCCTCAACTTGGACATGGGAGGGTGAGGGTTCCTTCTCGGACAGAGGCCAGCGTAAGCCCAGGCTTCTGGTGCTTCTGGGGCCGCTCGGACCATCTCAGTGGACCTGAGAGCCTGCTCTATTCAGGGGCCTGGCCAAGCCGCTGCTTACTCCCAGGAAGCAAGGCGGCTTTACTACCCTGTGTCCTGGAGCCCCGGCTGCAGCTGGCCTGTGTTCTCCAGGCGCCCCTGCAGAGGGAGGATGTGTTTCAGCAGGAGATGCTTCAGCAGGACAGGGCAGAAGGGGAAAAGCCACCTCTTCCTGATTCCCCATTAGGCTCCAAGCCGGCCTTGCAAACAGGCAATGTGTCCATTGGCCAGAATCAACAAGCCCCTGCCCAAAACCCCATCTCCTAGTCCTACTCAGCGGGCCAACCCCCGCCTCCCCACGGCTCTTCCTCTTGTCTTAATAACACACATGCACACACTACCACCATTCTACGTGTCCCAGCCTCTGGGCCAGCCTCTAACACACACACACAGACACACACATCATCCCGGTCCTGTGCACAGATAGCAGGATCTCATTTACACATGCTCCCGCTATCCAACTCCTACGGTATTTGTGCAACTCTGAAAGTTGGGATCTCTGTTTTGTTTGTTTTTAAGTTGCTTTAACATTTCGTTACTTCTGGGGATTTCTAGGGCAGTTGAACTCTTCTGGACGATAGTGTAATGGTGGATACACGACATCACCATTTATGAAAATGCACAGAATGTACAGCACCAACTACAGATTAAGCGATATATCGATACTGCCCCATCAACTGCACCAAATGCACAGCACGCAGGCCAAACGTTAGCAGCGCGGGAAACTGAGATGGGGTGCAGGAGGGAGATGGGGACTGGTCTTCCTGCTTGGTTTTTCTGTAAACCTAAACCCACTCTAAAAAATGAAGTCTACTAATAAAAGAAACCTCATTGCTAAAGTAACATTAGGAATTTTCCTTTGCTGTTCTCTTCCCCGTGTGGTATTTCCTGGGAAAGGATGTTCAGAAAGTAGAAAAGTTCAAAATAGAACAGAAACCCTACCAGCGCACAGCTCTTCCATCCACCCCATTCGAGGCCATCCTGTACTTGGTCTAGTCTCAGAGGACGTTTTCCAAGACTGGTTTCCACAGAGAGAGGTGGCCTGCTGCCTCTGCGGTAGCGACAGCGATAAAAGCCAGGTTACTTGAACAATATTCTCATTTATTTTTTATTTTTATTCTAACGTCCCATGGCGCTGAGCGCAGTGACACGATCACTGTTAAATAAACTGGAATCTTGCTTTCATTTCGCAGCTGGTTCCATCCAATTTACAGTCAAATGTCAGCCCATCAACTAGGATTACCAAGGTCATTGTGCCCCTGTCCTTTGAGGCCAAAGAGAAAGGTTCTGAGCCTGCCTGTGAGCCCACAAGCCTGGCACGGGTTATGTAGGAGAAGCTGCCTTGGGGTGTAGACTCCCAGGAGGAAAGTTGACCTGGGGAGCTTCCTGCCCCAGTGGCGCCTCACTGCAGAGAAAGATGGGCCCTGTCCCTCCTGGAGAGAGACAGAGAAGAGGAGACAGAGACAGTGAGACAGAGAGGGAGCAGTGAGGGGAGGGAGCAGAGAGACAGACAGACTGGGACGAAAGAAACAGAGACAGAGAGAACCAGGGGGCTCTGTTAGCCAGAGACTGCCTCCACCCCTCCTCCTCACCGGGAGCTGGCTTCCGCAGCCCTGACCACTGTGAGCGTGGACGAGGGCCGTGCTGCATTTACACACTTACAAGGGGCCTGCACCCCCAGGCTGTCTGCCCAGATCCTCAGGCCCCCTGCAGAGGTGGCTCCATTCTGCAGCCACGGTGGCGCCACCAGGTGGCGAAAGCACAGACTTGAATTCCTGCCCTCTGCTCTGCTCAGAGCTGGTCTGCTCTGGACTTGTGGGTGGGCCCAGGAGTTCACACATTGTGTGTGCACGCACAGAGGGGAACACCGGAACCACCACTGGTTCCGTTCGGCCTGGAGTCGACTCCAGTGCAGCATGACCCCGACGATGACCCCGACGCACAGCCTAAATCCAGCCGGCAGAAGCACCAGGAGCAAACCTGATGTCTGGTGTCCTCAAAGGAGGGTGGCGACAAGGAGTCCAGAGCTGGGGGGCGGCAGCCCCAGCAGTGGGACCGCAGCCTCTCTCCTGCCCTCGGTGCGCTCAGAGCCCGTTTGCAAGCCTGAAAACCTGGCTTAAAGTTATACCTGCTTCACAGGGTTGGGAGGTGGGGAAAACAGACGATATCTACAAGCAGTACACTCCAGGAAAGAAGAGCCTCTTTAGCATTCGGTGAGGCTGTGAGCACTAGGGGGAGATAACCAGGCAAAGGTGGAAAGGGGAATGCCCAGGCGCGCCTGAGCCCCTCTCCCTCATCGCCATCCTTCCTCAGCATTCCTCTTTAGACCAAGCCACAGAGGTTTTCATGGCACTTCTTAACTGGTGGTTGGCACTGAAAATAAACTTCAGCGAGCACTACTCATAAACAAGCAGTAATTGTCAGAGCTAACATTTATAGGGTGCCTCCAACAGGCCAAGCTCAGAACCTGACACCTGTTGACAGGCTCCCCCAGGCCCTTCTGCAGAGGCGCTGCTGGCACACCCATTCCGCAGACCAGAAAGCAGAGTCACAGGAGCCGTGTCGCCACCAAGTGGCTGACCAGGCTCCAGAGCCCACAGCCAGGCCGTCTCTCCCGCCTGTGTCAATCCAGGTGGCGTGAGGGGCTGCCCGCACCAAGGCTGGTTATGAAAACTGGGAGGGAAGGAAACAGATTTCACTCCATTTGCTTCTCCATCGGAGCAGTTTTAGGAAACAGAAAGCCCAAGGAGAAGTGCTGGAACCAGAGGAGACTCTGATGAAAAGGGACTCAGCTGTGTGGGCACCAGGTGAAGCAGCCCTGTGTGGGCACCAGGCAGGATCAAGATAAGCCGGCTCCTAGGTGCACTTGCCTTGGGAGCCGTTCCTGGCATTGGCCATCCTGAGGAGCCTGGAAATGGCGGTCCTGTGACCCCTCCATGTGCATAATTCACCAGAGAATGGACGACTTTCCAGCAAACCAATGAGAAGTTGTGCAAAACAAGGCAGGGGTGAGCACACAGAACTTGGGTCAGAAGCGCCTGGTTTGGGTGTCTGAGCTCTTCCCCTTGCTTTGAGGTGAAGTGTTTGGCCTTGCAAGCCTCAACTCTTTCACCTGCAAAATGGGGATCATCACACCTGGTCTGTGGGTCCTCGTGTGCCATCCAGCATCAGGTGGGGGGAGTGCCCAGCAAGACCAGGTCACCAGCTCACGGTGCCCTTCACATGGCCTTAGCAATGAGCACCCACCCTGGGGTCTTGGCAACACCTCCCCTCCACAAGGTCCTACTGACCTATAGGGCTTTTATCCTGACTACTCAGCAGCCTGCAATGGACCATTCATATAATAAAACGCTGGCTGCACAAAACATATGCGAAATTTTGTAAAATATCCAAATGTTCAGACAAAGGCCAGGACACCAAAATGTCTAACTCTGCTTAGGTGATGATGTTTAGACGATAAGGTTACTAATAACTCTTTTTCAATCCATAATGTTTAATGTTTTAACTACTTGGGTAATAAATAAATGAAAAGGAAAAGATAAATTAGGAAAAGATAAAGCAATACAGCTTAGAGGAAAGTAGATGCCTTTTTCTCCTGAACGACACTCATTTCCCACATGGTCAGTGACAATCAAGGCCCCATGTACCACGTACAGAGCTCAGATCTCCCAGGGACCATCATCCTGCCCTGGGGAGAGCTGAGGCAGAGGTCTGGGTTAGGAGGAGGAATGCTCCACAGCCTCAGGCTGGTAGCCACCATCTGCCTCATCCAGACCCAGTCCACACTTCCCTTGCTGTGAAATATTCATGATTCACCAAGGTTTTTCTTTCTCCCTTTTTTGCCATTATAGACAACAATACAGCCGCTCTATTTGTCCACAAAGTGGCCTAGAGTTTTGGGTGAATGCGCAGGGGATAACATTCAAGCTGCACACAGCGACCTGTGTGAGCCACAGCCAGAGCCAGAGCGGGTCTGGGACCTCCATGTTGCATAGCTCTGTTTAAGCTTCTCTGGTCCTGAGGGTGGAGACAAGCATGCGCTGGCAGGCCTGGCTTCATGTTCCATCCCTCACGTGGCAGGGCCCCTGCTAGAATCATGGGACCAAAAATAACCACCACAAATTAACAAAAATCAAAACAAAACAGAAAAGCACCCCAGCATTGAAAGCAAATTCACAGACGCAAAACCCGAGGCCAGACACTGAGGATGAGACCACAATTGAATCAACTCCAAATTGCTGGGGAGGAAGCTGGGAGACACTGGCCCCTGGTTGAGCTCGGACTTTGCCTCTTGAACGATGGGGCAGGCGGACTGCCCACGTCTGCTGACACTGTGGGAGGAGGTCCCTGACTGCTCTGACCCCAGAGGGTTTGAGGGGACAGAATCGACACTCCTAGGGCCCCAGTCCTGCAGGACAAGGGGCAGACAACAGAGAATCAAAGTTTCTTTTCCCCTCAAATTATCAGCCAAATGAACGTGATCAGCAATAAAACAACTTCACTGGACTGTAACTGGATTCTTCTCCTTTTATAGGAATAAGCATTCCTTGCCTCTGCCCCACCTGCAGTACTTCTGTCTCTTCACTGATTCCACCTCCAGCCCCACTTCCTCTGACACTTCCCGTGCATCCAGATCTTGTGTTCCTTGTTTCAGAGGACTCAACAGCAGGCCACTGGGTCATGGAACCACCCACACGCGTGCTGCCTCGGTTCAGGTGGGGCTGCTCATGCGGCCCGTGTCAGGTCAGGTTTGGGATGTGCTTGTCTCTCCATGACCATGCCCCTTCAGTGATAAAGACCCTGTGGTCCTAGCACTCGGCCCCTACTAGGTCTTGGGTAACAACCCCCCAGAGTCAGCACATCTGCGTACCTCAGACCCTCCCAGTCGGGCCCCAGGGTCCAATCATATATGTGGTCCAGATTTCCAGAACAATCCCAGGGGTCCCACCTTCCCCAGCCTGCTGCCTCTGCAGAAGCAGCCCATGGTGACCCGACGGTGACCCCTGCAACAGGACAGCAGCAGGGGAGTCACCCATCTCTATGACTTTACATTGGAATCACCCCCAATGCACATCTTTCTCACAGCTGAGCCCAGAGGAAGCACATGTTGCTCCTCCTTGGACTAGCTGTGGTCCCAGCTCCTTTCAGGTCGCGTGTGGAGGAGCACAGTGGCCATCACAGGGCCCTTGGATAGGACCTTATGTTGGCCCACGTGTGTTTAGCTGTTTTCCATACCCCTCATTCCACAGGGACTTAAAGCAATTGGACTCATCTTCTGAGGCCCTTTCATCTCTCCAAACCCGCAAGTCCAACCATGAGTTGGCTCTGGCCACACCTGGGCCATTTGTCCTCAACAAAACCATTGCAGGTAATAGGACAGTAAGGGGCAAAACCCACCCACCACACACACAGGGGAGACATGACCTATGAATAAAGGTACGTGTGCACACACAGAGGAAAAATAATAAACTATGCCGTAAGTTAGTACTTCTCAAACAGGACTCCCGAAGATATGAATGTTATGCCTTAAATAAAATGCTCCTTAGCTACATTTGGGAAATGCTTCCTCCAGCACTCTCAGGGATTTGCGATGGCAGGGGCACTGAGACATCTCCCTGTGGAAGCATCTGCTAGCGGTGCTCCAGGCAGGACCCCGGCTTTGGGGCTCCTGGTTGGTGCCCATGTGTCTGCGTTACTGCTCCACACACCCATGTGCAAAAGCAGGCCCATCACCCAACCTCCTGGAGCTCTGTCCCGTGACAGACAGCCATCAGCCAAGCCAGCTCACAGAATAATGAACCTTAGGAAGTCAAGTAAGTGTTGTGAGCCTGCAGTAGAAATCCAGGGCGGCTCCCCAACTGGGAAATGATGCTGGCTGAGCAAGTGATGTCAAACGGGCAAATCAAAGGAGGAGATGGCAACTGTTCAACCTGTAAAGCACGTTAGAGCAAGGAGCCCATGAGAGCTCAGGAGGCAGGAGGGAGGGAACACGGCAGGTTTGAGGACCAAAGAAACCAGGGTGACAGAAGTAAAGGCAGTCATCACAAGGGTGGCTGGCGATGCGGCTGGAATTACATCATTAAAAAAAAAAGTGAAGTGTTAGTTGCTCAGTAGTATCCAACTCTTTGCAACCCATGGTCTGCAGCCCACCAGACTCCTCTGTCCATGGGATTCTCCAGGCAAGAATACTGGAGTGGGTAGCCATTCCCTTTTCCAGGGAATCTTCCTGACCCAGGGATGGAACTCAGGTCTCCTGCATTGCAGGCAGATTCTTTACAGTCAGAGCCACGATTACCCATTTTGTGCTTTATCATATTACATCCCCCGGCCCATGCTCACTAGACACATGGTTGCAGGCAACCAAGTCAGGTTTATTAGCTCACTGAGCAAGTAAGGAACCACAGCATCTCCAATTGCGAACTGAGGAAAGGGCACATTAGGTCCAAAAATTGTCTACCTGGATACGGTCATGTCAAAGTCATTGGTGAATTTGGCAAAAGCTGTTTGATGAGAACAATGGAAGTAGAAGCCAGATAATAATTGATAGAAGATATGAGAATGAAAACACTAAGTACAGACCACACTCCTGAGAAACAAGAGAAGAAAGGAGAGGACTGTAAGCAGGTGGCAGATGGAGGACCATGTGGGGCTGATGTGTGTTTGTCGTTTCTTAATGAGAGAGCCCTGGTCGTGTATAGACATATTTTGTAAAACTTTAGTAGTTACTCTGGGGTTTGTAAAATATATCTTTATTGGATCTGAGTTTACCTTGAAATAATACTACATGGATTCACATGTGGCACACTCCCAATTCCTCCCGCATATTGTGCTTCCTCTCATTATGCACGTTAGTTTTATTTACGCTATAAACACACAGCACATAGTGACTGTGGAGAGGAGCGGGAGGAAAAGATATGCTCTCCCCATAGTTTCCCTGATTGGTTTAAGAAACATAAAGACTCGGTGGAATTAAGTTTTCACATGTACTTTTTGAAGTAGGAGATACCTACCCCTATGCAGTCACCAAGGTAACTTTTTCTGTCTCATAACAGAGGGCAAGTTAGCCAGGTTACGCTCGGGGCAAACGCTGCTACTGCTGCTGTTAAGTCGCTTCAGTCACGTCCGACTCTTAGCAACCTCATGGACTCCCCTGTCCCTGGGGTTTTCCAGGCAACAGTACTGGAGTGGGGTGCCATTGCCTTCTCCATGGGGCAAATGGACATTGGGATATTCAGAGAGCTGAGGATTCTGTCCCCACTTGCATCTGACCTGCCCCAGTTTGGGGCTTGCTAGAAGGTTCCAAAGGCTGCTTTGGAACATTTTCCTTATAGCCAAATGCACTCTGTGCTCACTCAGTCCACGCCCTTTACATTTTGGGGTGCTGTGGTACCCAAGAGAAATTCATGCCAGGGTTCAATTCATTTCATTTAAATCTCTAGGCTCTTCAAGTCCTCCCCTTTGACCCAGGACATATTCTATGCCAGCTTCAAGTTGAATTCCATCCCCAGTTCTAAAGGATGGGATTCTGCTGAGAGCCCTGAAGCCTGGCCAGGTTCTGTGGGTTCAGCTGCTGGAAGAGGGTCCTGAGCTCCTTTCCGGGAGACTGAGCCACTCTTCCTCTTCCTACCAGTGCAAACGCTTCTGGCCAAGGGCTCAGTCAGTCTTTAATTTAGATAAAGGAAAAACTCTTGTTTTTCAGGGACAGCAAATGGTCATGTCAACAGCTGTGGAAGTCCGTATAACTCAGCAATGACTGGCCTCACAGGCCCACTCTGGGACCAAGCCAGGCAAGTGAGAAGTGGCTAAGCCATCACTTGTGGTCAGATACTGTGATCAGAAAGGAAGACCTTATCATGCCCATAAGCTTGTGTGTAACTGTCCCAGGAAACTGCTCCTTAGGAGGCCAGCACATACAAGCCTCTGAAAGAACATGTGTTTGCTCCCGTGGGCATGACCTGCATTTGACTTCAGAGCTCCTGATTCAGCTCAGCTCTAATGAAGGCTCCCAGGGCCAACACAGACCAAAACACAAGGGACTGCAGCCAACATGGAGCAGTCAAACTCCCCTGACTCCTCTCGAATAGTCAGACTTCCTCCCCTTCCCTGGACTGGGGAGGAGAGTCCACCAGTCTTCCCCACCCACTAAAACCACCATCCAGACCTTACCCGGGCATTAGCAAATGCCCTGCCCTCTAATATCTGAAAGCCAGTCAAGGGATCATCTCAAAATTCACATCTCTTACTGATCAAAGCCTTCTTAAGTGAACGATGCAAAGAAATAGAGGGAAACAATAGAATGGGAAGGACTAGAGATCTCTTCAAGAAAACTGGAGCTATCAAGGGAACACTTCATGCAAAGATGGGCACAATAAAGGACAGAAATGGCAAGGAGGACCTAACAGAAGCAGAAGAGATTAAGAAGAAGTGCCAACAAAGACAGAAATATAGATCAATGGAACAAAATAGAAAGCCCAGAGATAAATCCATGCACCTATGGACAGCTTATCTTTGACAAAGGAGGCAAGAATATACAATGGATTAAAGACAATCTCTTTAACAAGTGGTGCTAGGAAAACTGGTCAGCCACTTGTAAAAGAATGAAACTAGAACACTTTCTAACACCATACACAAAAATAAACTCAAAATGGATTAAATATCTAAACATAAGACCAGAAACTATAAAACTCCTAGAGGAGAACATAGGCAAAACACTCTCTGACATAAATCACAGCAAGATCCTCCATGACCCACCTCCCAGAATATTGGAAATAAAAGCAAAAATAAACAAATGGGACCTAATTAAAATTAAAAGCTTCTGCACAACAAATGAAACTATAAGCAAGGTGAAAACACAGCCTTCAGAATGGGAGAAAATAATAGCAAATGAAGCAACCGACAAACAACTAATCTCAAAAATATACAAGCAACTCCTACAGCTCAATTCCAGAAAAATAAATGACCCAATCAAAAAATGGGCCAAAGAACTAAACAGACATTTCTCCAAAGAAGACATACAGATGGCTAACAAACACATGCTTAACATCACTCATTATCAGAGAAATGCAAATCAAAACCACTATGAGGTACCATTTCATGCCAGTCAGAATGGCTGTGATGCAAAAGTCTACAAGCAATAAATGCTGGAGAGGGTGTGGCGAAAAGGGAACCCTCTTACACTGTTAGTGGGAATGCAAACTAGTACAGCCACTATGGAGAACAGTGTGAAAATTCCTTAAAAACCTGGAAATAGAACTGCCTTATGATCCAGCAATCCCACTGCTGGGCATACACACTGAGGAAACCAGAATTGAAAGAGACATGTGTACCCCAGTGTTCATCACAGCACTGTTTATAATAGCCAGGACATGGAAGCAACCTAGATGTCCATTGGCAGATGAATGGATAAGAAAGCTGTGGTACATATACACAATGGAGTATTACTCAGCCATTAAAAAGAATACATTTGAATCAGTTCTAATGAGGTGGATGAAACTGGAGCCTATTATAGAGAGTGAAGTAAGCCAGAAAGAAAAACACCAATACAGCATACTAATGCATATATATGGAATTTAGAAAGATGGTAACGATAACCCTGTATGTGAGACAGCAAAAGAGACACAGATGTATAGAACAGTCTTTTGGACTCTGTGGGAGAGGGAGAGGGTGAGATGATTTGGGGGAATGGCATGGAAACATGTATAATATCATATAAGAAACAGATCGCCAGTCCAGGTTCAATACAGGATCCTTGGGGCTGGTGCACTGGGATGACCCGGAGGTATGGTACGGAGGGAGGTGGGAGGGGTGTTCAGGATGGGGAACACGTGTACGCCCGTGGCGGATTCATAATGATGTGTGGCAGAACCAATACAATATTGTAAAGTAATTAGCTTCCAATTAAAATAGATAAATTTAAATTAAAAAAAAAAAGAGGTGCCAAGAATACACAGAAAAATTATACAAAAAAGGTCTTAATGACCAGATAACCACAATGGTGTGGTCACTCACCTAGAGCCAGACATCCTGGAGTGTGAAGTCAAGTGGGCCTTAGGAAGCATCGCCAGGAACAAAGTTAGTGGAGGTGATAGAATTCCAGGTGAGCTATTTAAAATCCTAAAAGATGATGCTGTGAAAGTTCTGCACTCAACATGCCAGCAAATTTAGAAAAGTCAGCAGTGGCCACAGGACTGGAAAAGTTCAGATTCATTCCAATCCCAAAGAAAGGCAATGACAAAGAATGTTCAACCTACTGCACAAATGTGCTTATTTCACCTACTAGCAAGGTAATGCTCAAAATCCTTCAAGCTAGGCTTCAGCAGTATGTGAACTGAGAACTTCCAGATGTTCAAGCTGGATTTAGAGAAGGCAGAGGAACCAGAGATAAACTGTCAACATTTGTTGGATCATAGAAAAAGCAAGAGAGTTCCAGAAAAACATCTACTGCTTTATTGACTACACCAAAGCCTTTGACTATGCAGATCGCAACAAACTGTGGAAAATTATTCAAGAGATGGGAATACCAGACTAACTTATCTGTCTCCTGAGAAAGCTGTATGCAGGTCAAGAAGCAACAGTTAGAACCAGACAGGGAACAACGGACTAGTTGCAAATTGGGAAAGGAGCATGTCAAGGCTGTAACGGAAAAGGCAATGGCAACCCACTCCAGTACTCTTGCCTGGGAAATCCCAGGGACAGCAGAGCATAGTGGGCTGCAGTCCATGGGGTCGCTAAGAGTCGGACACGACTGAGCGACTTCACTTTCACTTTTCACTTTCATGCATTGGAGAAGGAAATGGCAACCCACTCCAGTGTTCTTGCCTGGAGAATCCCAGGGACGGGGGAGCCTAGTGGGCTGCCATCTATGGGGTCGCACAGAGTCAGACATGATTGAAGCGACTTAGCAGCAGCAGCAGCAAGGCTGTATATTGTCACTCTGCTTATTTAACTTATATGCAGAGCACATCATGCGAAATGCCAGGCTGGATGAATCATAAGCTGGTATCAAGATTTCCAGGAGAAACATCAACAACCTTAGATATGCCCATGATACCACCCTAATGGCAGAAAGTGAAGAGAAACTAAAGAACCTCTTGATGAGGGTGAAAGAGGAGAGTGAAAAAGCTGGCTTAAAACTCAACATTCAAAAGAACTAAGATCATGACATCTGGTCCCATCACTTCATGGCAAATAGATGGGGAAACAATGGAAACAGTGACAGATATTACTTTCTTGGGCTCAAAAATCACTGCGGATGGTGACTGCAGCCATGAAATTAAAAGACACTTGCTCCTTGAAAGAAAAGCTATGACAAATCTAGACAGCATATATAAATGCAGAGATATCACTCTGCCAAAAATGGTCCATCTAGTCAAAGCTATGGTTTTGACTATGGTTTCTAACTAAGTTTTAACTAAGCTATGGTTTCCAGTAGTCATATACAGATGCAAGATTTGGACCATAAAGAAGGCTGAGCACTGAAGAATTCATGCTTTCAAACTGTGGTGCTGGAGAAGACTCTTAAGAGTCCCTTGAACAGTAAGGACATCAAACCAGTCAATCCTAAAGGAAATCAACCACAAGTATTCATTGGAAGGACAGATGCTGAAGCTGAAGCTCCAGTACTTTGGCCACCTGATATGAAGAACTGACTCAGTGGAAACGATCTTGATGCTGGGAAAGGTTGAGGGCAGGAAGAGAAGGGGATGACAGAGGATGAGATGGTTGGATGGCATCGCTGACTCAATGGACATAAGTTTGAGCAAACTCTGGGAGATGGTGAAGGACAGGCAAGCCTGGTGTGCTGCAGTCTATGGGCTTGCAAACAGTTGGACACAACTTAGTGACTGAATAACAATGACACAGCTGATCCTGACTAGATTCTGTTTCCCAGGACTACTATCCCGTAAAGGTGAGAAAACAGGAGTTACAACAGATCCCTAAATATGACATCAATTAGCTACAGAATAAGTCAATCACAGGCCACACGCCCACAATTCCTAGGCAACCAAGTTCTTAATCATGCAGTCCTCTTGGTCTTAACCTGACAGTCTGCACATCAAACACATTCTGAAGCAGGGAGCCATTTATCACTATCATGTGCCTAACTAGTCCTCCAACAAGGTAACCTAGTAGAGCAACTCATTCAGGCTCTGGGAGCAAGTCAGGTTTTATGAGAATGGGAAGTCAGTATACATGTGGAAAACTAGAAAGGGCCAGGCGCTGCTGCTACATAGGTGGGGTGAATGGCTTGTTAGGCTAAGAATGGATCTGAGTGAAGTCGGCATGAAACTGGCTTTCTTGGTTTGCATACTGATGTCTAATCCTCATGACTTTCTGAAATGAGGGAATATCCTTTTCCTTTTTGCAGAGGAAGAAATTGACCCTCTTTATGGGACTTGTTCAAAGTTTCACAGCTGATGGCGAGTGATACAGTTGGGATTCAAACCCAAAGAGCTTTCGGATCAAGACTATTCCCAAGAAAAAGCTATAATCATTCAGAATGAGTAAATTTTTATTAAAATGCTTGATAAACAATAATTAAGCTTAACATGTGACCAAGGTGGATTCTAAGAACATGAGAACTTAGAGGGGAAAGGAACTTGAGTCATTATTTAATTTTGCAAAGTTAATTCAATTTTTACAAAACAAATTCATTTTTAAGAATAATTCTATTTCCCACATTTTTCATCAACTCATTTTTCATCAATCCCTCTTCTTTAAGAATAGGTTATAGGTTAGATGTAAATTGGTGAAAATCATCTATAGAGCCATACAGAAATGTGTATCAAGAGCCTCAAAAGGATTCATGCCATTTGATTAGGGTGACCTTATAATTTATCATCCAAATCAGGACACTTGAGAGTAAAAGCAAGCACTATTACTAACCATATCAGAAGAAAACGGGCTAAGTGGGCCAACCAGAGATATGGACCATCTACTTTAGACAAAATAAGTCTACGCCCAAGACCCATCTAAAGAAATCCACTCATTCATCCATCATTAATTAATTCATAAATATTGAGCACCTACTATATTCCAAATACAACAATTGCATTAAAGGACCATCATAACAGAGTTGATTTTATGAATAATAATTGGGAAACCAGCTACAGGTCCATCATTAGTTAATCATATTCTGGAAGATCCAGGTGATGGGAGACTGTGTAGATGTTAAAAATCACGTTTTCCCATAGTGAATTAATAGAAAATATAAGAAAAATATTAAATAAGTATGAAACAACTGTATATTTACCATGATCACAATTTTATAAGGATATATAAGCACGTGTTTGTTTATGCTTCAAAGCAGACAAAAATTGCCATATATCAGAGGGGCAATGGTAGATTTCTCTGGATGGTAGCATGATGAAAGGTTTCTATTTTATTCCGTGTGGGGTTTTCTTTCTGTACTTTTGTGTTTTCCACAGGAGCATATGTTAGTGTAGCAGGGGAAACAGGACACAAGTATCACTGGGAGAGCCAAGAGAGCTACATTTTGGGGTGCCAGGTGCGGACACTCAACTTAGGAGTGGGGCCAAGGCAAGGGATGCTGGCCTTCTGGGTATAGACAGGAACAAGGCCCGTGCCTGCTCTGGGATCTGCGGGAAGAATGAATGAGCAGGACGAGTCACCTCCCTTCCCCAGCCTGTCCTCCCCCAGAGCCCCTATCTTGGTCCCTGGTTTTCTCAGACCCAGGCTTTTCATCTCAAAGAACAGTTGGTATCTGTGGGTCTGTAGCAAAACAACTACAATACCTTCCCATTGTCCCAAAGGTGACGGCTTTTGCCAGCATCACTGGGCTGTGGGAGCTCCAATCCTGGACCTTGCCAGGCATTCAGTGTCCTCAACAACAGTCACATATCAACAGATCTTTGCTGAGTGGACTTCCGGTTCAAATCCCAGCTATGCAAATCACAGGCTCTGGGACCTCAGAAGGGCTGCTTTACCTCTCTGTGCCTTGGGTTTCTTCTGAGCAGTTGCATGGGATAAAAGAGAATTGTGTGTAAACATGTAACCTGCACCTGGCCTGTAGCACCTGCGTAATCAGGGTCCACTCTCCGTGATGAGTGCTTCCTCTGCTCACTTGGGGTGCCCCCAACACCCTCCTTTTAAGTCTGAGGAACGCAGCTGCCTGCAGAGATACCAATAGCAAGCAAGTCCAAACCATGCACCTGTGAGTGGGAAATGCTCTTTTTCAGTCCCTGATGTGATTAAAGCTGTTCCTTTTCAATTGTCTTCAATTTCGTAAAATACACATGAAAATTGGTCACTAGTATAATTTAGTACAACTGAATCGCCACTACCTAATTATATCAGGCAATGATTACTTCGTCACCCGAAAGGAAACCTGTAACTCTTGCAATCACCCCAGTTCTTCTTCCCAGCTCCTGGCAACCACTGATCTGCTTTCTGTCTCTGAGGTAAGGGTGCACATATTCTGGACCTTTCCTATAAATGGGATGTTACGGTAAAGGCCTTTGGGGACTGGATTTTTAAACTCAGCACAATGTTTCCAAGGCTCAGCCACACTGCAGCATGCATCAGTGCATCCTTCCTTCTGAAGGCTGAATACTATTCCTGTATGAATAGGCCGTATCTGCTTATCCATTCATCTGTCAGTAGGTATTTGGCTTCTTTCCCTCTTTAGCCCATTACGAACAATGCTGCTACGAACGTTTGTGTACAAGTGTTTGTTTGAACACCCATTTTCATTCTTTTGGGCATAAATCCAGGAGTGGAATTGCTGGGTCAGGAGAAGGCAACGGCACCCCACTCCAGTACTCTTGCCTGGGAAACCCCATGGGCGGAGGAGCCTGAAAGGCGGCAGTCCATGGGGTCACGAACAGTCGGACACGACTGAGCCACTTCACTTTCACTTTTCACTTTCATGCATTGGAGAAGGAAATGGCAACCCACTCCAGTGTTCTTGCCTGGAGAATCCCAGGGATGGAGGAGCCTGGTGGGCTGCCGTCTATGGGGTCGCACAGAGTTGGACACGACTGAAGTGACTTAGCAGCAGCAGCAGCAGCAGGGTAGCTCTATGTTGAAGCTACTGAATGTGCAGCAGCTGCACCCTTTGACATTGCCACCAGCGATGTGTGAGCGCTCCGACTTCTCCATGTCCACATCCGGCATGTCTCTTGACCAGTTCCTTGCCGCAACTTAGGCTTTTGTCAGGCACAGGGTTAAGCCAGGCTCCTTCCAAAACGTCTGCTCTCCAGAGAGGTCCCCTGCCTTGGAGTGTGGCCAGCAGCACATACAAGAGCCAGGGAACAGTGTGCACTCTGTCTGCGTGAGGCTCTGCTCTGGCCTGCCTAGCGCTGCACGTGTGAGCAGGCGGCAAACCCCACAGGCACACAGGATGGCAGAGTCCCCAGCACCTGGGCCCCCAGGGGCAGCAGACACACAACTGGCCCGGGCACTTTGAAGACAGTCCCTGAGAACACATGTGGTTCCGATCAGGCCTGCCCTGTGCAGCATCCTGTCTGTGGACGGCTTATTATTACTGACAAAGTATCCTCCCTCCCAATCTCAGGGAGCGCTCATTTTTCCCGCCTATTAAACCTGATTGGAAAGTTGGGTTTGATTGGACTCGGCCTGGGGCCCTGTCATAAGCCGCAGCAGCTCTGTTTTGTGGTGAAATGCTTGAGGTGTGTGGAAATAGCGTCTCCCTCGGGGCCCTGGATTCCCCAGTGTTAGAAGCGGGTTTTGCCAAAAGAGAGTACACAGTGGTGCCACCAGCTGGGGGTGCAAGAAATGAGGAGATATTGGTCAAATGCACAGACTTCCATTTGGAAGATGAGCAAGTTCCGGGGGCTAATGCACAACGCTGCACTGTGTACTTGAAAGCTGCCGAGAGTAGACCTTAAAAGTTCTCACCAGATGTACCAAAAAAAAAAGGTAACTACGTGAAGTGGTGGAGGCGCTGACTAACCTTACCACGGTGATCATTTCACTATATGCACATATCAGATCATCGTGTGGTACACCTTAGACGACGCAGTGTCGTCTGTCCATTGTATCTCAGTGAAGCTAGGCAAAACGGAAGCGGTGGGTTGTACAACTCGCTGGTTCGCTGACCTCCCAAGCTGCACTGTATGTACCGGGTAAAGGGCGCCCAAAGCATTCCATTATGTCGATAAACAATTGCTTCAGAGTCATCGCATGGCAGGGGTCTTAGATCTTACTGATGTAAAACAAATTAGCTCCAAATTTAGCCATTTACAGTGATATACCATCCTGGGTCCCACAGGATCCTCAAATGTACCCCAGACAGTTGTGAAGTTTAAAATCTTATTCATAATTATATGAATCCACCTGAGTCTATGCATAAAAACAATGTTTTGATATGTTTTTAAGAATATAACCACTTGTTCAGAATTCTCAAAAGCAAAAAGAGGACGGCAAGCAAGATCAAGTCTGTGGAAGTTTACTCCTTTAAAACTACTATCCATATTCAAGTAATTTCTAGAAAGTCTCCATGTATTGCTGGAGAACAGGCGCTATCCTGCAACAGCCCGTCATGGGTGTGTGATAGTCCATCGTATGACGTCCCCCTGCTCCATGGGACACAGTGGGCCAGGCCACCAGGTCAGTTCAGCCCCCAGTTTGCAGAGGCCAGAGAAACCCTGCAGCTTGCACAGGGCACAGAGCAAAGGGCTAAGCTGATCCTAGGGAAACCCCAAGTCTGTTTCTCTCGGCAAACTCGACAGAGAAACAGAAGCCATTCTCCTGGTCGCAGACACCTCCAGTCCTAGCTTCTGCCATATCCTTCAGGTACAGCAGAGAGGCCGACGTAGGGTGAGCCTTTGCCCCAAACACAGCGGAAGCTGACTTCCCCAGTAGCACCACACCTGACTGCTCAGCAGGCCTCTCTACTGAAGAAGGGCTGGGGGAGGGATTCAGGGAAGCCAAGGAGGGAGGAGCAGAGGTTGGTGCACCTGGGGGAGGGCTTCTGGTGTGGACCCCAGCCCTCCCAGGCCTACATCCCTGGCAGCCTAGACCTCTCCCCTAAGGCACCTCCAAGCATGCGGCGGGGCCTGGGAGCTCACATGCAACCTGCTGGCTGCCTTGGGCTGGGCCGGTCTCACCGCCAGACTGGGGAGCAGAGAAGACCATCACTTGCGGGTGCTCACTGCTGAAGACACTGTGTCTGGGCTTTGTCCCAGGGCCCATGACACAGGTTTGGCCTGCTCTGGGACTGCCTGGCAGTCTCAGGTTGCAGGCTGTGGCCAGGATTTCTGCCTTTCACCAGAAACCCCTTGGACACTAAACAGACATCTCTAGGGGGCTGTTTATTCTGCTGGAGAAATAACAGTTTTGCCATCAGCAGGACAATGGGCACTTGGAGAGACTCTGACTGCAGGATGGCAAGGAGTAAACAGAACTCTCTAGTAAACCTCACCAGAGACAGGGAGAGGGGGACGGAGAAGAAAAGAACACAGAAAAGAATCGGGTCAGAGTGATTTGCAAGCTGCAAGAGTGGTGAAGGAGGAAGCTGAGACGTGTTTCCACGCACTCTGTTTACGAGAGGAACCTGCACGTTTATAGGCCCCCGTGCGATACTTGCTGCATCTCATGGTTTGCTTTATTTTCCAGCTAAATTATAAATGTGCTTTATTTGGTGGAATATAGGGGTGTGGTTTATTTGCTGATGGGCATGGCACCCTTGGATGTGAACGCTGGGGATTCCTAGGAGGTTTGTTCATTCCTTTTCCCCCAACCCCAGCCTGGGGAATGCTGTAACCGCCTCACACTGGCGTGTCACACCTACACTAATTACCAGCTATTTTCTTCCTTTTTAAAAAGATTTGATTTTGAAAAACATCAAACCTATAGAAAAATCACAAGTGAAGTGAGAAACTATCTGCCTTTCCCTAGATATACATGCCATCCCCCACTATCACACGCACACTCTCACGCACATTACTGTCACTGCTGAATCTTTGGATAGTAGACACACTTGAGTGTGTGTCTCCTAAAAGCCACCCAATTCTCTCACAGAACCGTGACACATCAATGAAGTTCAGGAAGGCGTCACTGACCCCTGCTGTCGTCAGATACAAACTGCCCATGCGTCCCAGGCACACTGCACCAGCTGCCCCGTGACCCGTCTCCCTACACCTGGGACGCCCCTCAGTCTCCTCCTGACACTGGCAATTTAGGAGGCACGGGCCAGGTGTCTTGAAGAATCTCCCTCGATTTGGGGTAGCCTGATGGTTCCTCATTGTTAGATTCAGATTATGCATTTGAGGGCAGGAATACCTGAGAGGTGATGCTGTGTCCTTCAGGGGTAGCCTGATGGTTCCTCATTGTTAGATTCAGATTATGCATTTGAGGGCAGGAATACCTGAGAGGTGATGCTGTGTCCTTCTGAAGGCATCATATCAGGGATCCATGACGTCATTTGTGGTCCACTAAAGACCATCCCCATGGAAAAGAAATGTAAAAAGGCAAAATGGCTGTCTGGGGAGGACTTACAAATAGCTGTGAAAAGAAGAGAAGAGAAAAGCAAAGGAGAAAAGGAAAGATATAAGCAACTGAATGCAGAGTTCCAAAGAATAGCAAGAAGAGATAAAAAAGCCTTCTTCAGCAATCAATGCAAAGAAATAGAGGAAAACAACAGAATGGGAAAGACTAGAGATCTCTTCAAGAAAATTAGAGATACCAAGGGAACATTTTATGCAAAGATGGGCTCAGTAAAGGACAGAAATGGTATGGACCTAACAGAAGCAGAAGATATTAAGAAGAGATGGCGAGAATACACAGAAGAACTATATAAAAAAGATCTTCACGACCTAGATAATCACGATGGTGTGATCACTGACCTAGAGCCAGACATCCTGGAATGTAAAGTCAAGTGGGCCTTAGAAAGCATCACTACAAACAAAGCTAGTGGAGGTGATGGAATTCCAGTTGAACTATTTCAAATTCTGAAAGATGATGCTGTGAAAGTGGTGCACTCAATATGCCAGCAAATTTGGAAAACTCAGCAGTGGCCACAGGACTGGAAAAGGTCAGTTTTCATTCCAATCCCAAAGAAAGCCAATGCCAAAGAATGCTCAAACTACTGCACAATTGCACTCATCTCACACGCTAGTCAAGTAATGCTCAAAATTCTTCAAGCCAGGCTTCAGCAATACGTGAACGGTGAACTTCCAGATGTTCAAGCTGGTTTTAGAAAAGGCAGAGGAACCAGAGATCAAATTGCCAACATCCGCTGGATCATCGAAAAAGCAAGAGAGTTCCAAAAAAACATCTATCTCTGCTTTATTGACTATGCCAAAGCCTTTGACTGTGTGGATCACAATAAACTGTGGAAAATTCTGAAAGAGATGGGAATACCAGACCACCTGATCTGCCTCTTGAGAAATTTGTATGCAGGTCAGGAAGCAACAGTTAGAACTGGACATGGAACAACAGACTGGTTCCAAATAGGAAAAGGAGTACGTCAAGGCTGTATATTGTCACCCTGCTTATTTAACTTATATGCAGAGTACATCATGAGAAATGCTGGGCTGGAAGAAGCATAAGCTGGAATCAAGATTGCCGGGAGAAATATCAATAACCTCAGATATGCAGATGACACCACCCGTATGGCAGAAAGTGAAGAGGAACTAAAAAGCCTCTTCATGAAAGTGAAAGTGGAGAGTGAAAAAGTTGGCTTAAAGCTCAACATTCAGAAAATGAAGATAATGGCATCTGGTCCCATCACTTCATGGCAAATAGATGGGGAAACAGTGGAAACAGTGTCAGACTTTATTTTTCTGGGCTCCAAAATCACTGCAGATGGTGACTGCAGCCATGAAATTAAAAGACGCTTACTCCTTGGAAGGAAAGTTATGACCAACCTAGATAGCATATTCAAAAGCAGAGACATTACTTTGCCAACAAAGGTTCGTCTAGTCAAGGCTATGGTTTTTTCCTGTGGTCATGTATGGATGTGAGAGTTGGACTGTGAAGAAGGCTGAGCGCCAAAGAATTGATGCTTTTGAACTGTGGTGTTGGAGAAGACTCTTGAGAGTCCCTTGGACTGCAAGGAGATCCAACCAGTCCATTCTAGAGGAGATCAGCCCTGGGATTTCTTTGGAAGGAATGATGCTAAAGCTGAAACTCCAGTACTTTGGCCACCTCATGCGAAGAGTTGACTCATTGGAAAAGAGTCTGATGCTGGGAGGGATTGGGGGCAGGAGGAGAAGGGGACGACAGAGGATGAGATGGCTGCATGGCATCACTGACTTCCTGGATGTGAGTCTGGGTGAACTCCGGGAGTTGGTGATGGACAGGGAGGCCTGGCATACTGCGATTCCTGGGATCGCAGAGTCGGACACGACTGAGCGACTGAACTGAACTGAACTGAACTGAATGATGAGGTAAATTTTGATCACTTGGGTAAAGGTGGGGTCTCCAGGGTTCCCCACCATAAATTCATCTTTTCTTTCCTTCATACTTAAAATGTAATCTGTGGGGACGTGGGCTGAGCAGTGCTTTAATATCCACCAATGATTTCTGCCTGAGTCACCTTGATGTTTTCTCTAAATAGACTCTGACGTTTTGCTTAATTGGTTATTTAAGAGGAAAATAAAACCCACACCATAAATAAAACACTAGTATCATTTTTTTCTTCAAAAACAAGAAAATATAAACAATGAAAAATGTTAGCTACAGTTGCCTTCTTAGGACTCTGAGCTGAGGCTTATTCTCTGTTAGAAAGCAGAAATTCTCACCTGTTGGAGAGCTGTTAAAAGAACCCAGTAGCCTCCAGCAAAGACCTTCTCCATGCTATCCTATGAGAACTAAAGCAAAGACCTTCTCCATGCTATCCTATGAGAACTAACCTTTGTAGCACCAAGAGGCAAAGGTAAGGGCGCTCTGTCCTACAACACCCTCCAAACACCATATGTGCCTATCAGTGAAGACTGACCTCCCAAACCTGTTAGGTGATGGTAGGTGATTCCTGGGGTGGAACACCCAGAAACGATTTTATAAAGACGCGTGTGTACCAGAATGCTTGCATTTTAAGTTCCATCAAACTCCTTTTTTCTTCCAAATGGAGTGATCCTGAGGAATAATTTCATAATCTAATCCCCCTCTTATAATACAATAGACTTCAGAAGTATTTGATCCCAGTGGATCCTGGCTACAAAGGCAGGCTCACACACAGTGAACTTCTGTAGCCCTTGTCAGCGCCAGGCTGGATGAAAAATGGACTCAATTTCCATTTTGTCTGCCCTGTTTCACTGCCTCTCAGTAACTTAGTCCTTGTAACATGATTATTCTCAAACTTCCGTGCCTTGGTGCTCATAAAACCTGTTAACCCTGCAGCCTCAGTCTATAACCCAGGAGTGGGTCACTTTCTTCCAATAAAATCTCTCCCAGGGTATGAAAGAGAACTTTACAACAGAGCTGCTCTGTCAGGTGGGCGAAGCCGTCAGCCTGCCTGCCCATCCCCCCATCCCCTCTGAGACGACCGCTTGTCACCACCACAGAACATGGAGCCCTGCAGGGGGGGACCCAGATAGAGAAGCGCTGTTGTAGAGCCCAGAGACAGCTGCATTCTAGAGCACCAGGGAGAATTCCAGCGTGCGGGAGAGTGTGTCCTGGAGCACAAGGGGGAAACACCCTGCGGTGTGAGGCCCAGCGTGCTCCATGCACAGAGGGGCCAATGCTCTCCCCCAAGGTCATTCATACCTCCTCTTGCAGACGTATTAACCACTGGAAGAAAAGGCACTGACGAAGCAGACATTCGCCACACGCCGGGCTCTTAGTGCACTACAGATCTCACTTCACTACCCCAACGGCTGCCACGCGGTGACAAGACGGTGGTCAGCCCCCCATTGCAGCTGAGGGTGCTGAGGTCCACAGATGTGAGTAGGTGTGCCAGGGTATCAGGCCACTCTGTGGCACAGCCAGATCCACAGCCAGGCGACTGACACCCCCCAGGGCCACCTCCCAGGCCCGGCAGGTGGAAGGAGGGACCCAGCTGAGCAGTGCCCCCTCTCCCCACCTTAGAGCCCCTGGGAAAGCTGTCAGGAGGAGCTTCTCCCGAGTTTAACCCACAGGAGGGAGAAGCAGGAACAATATGCAGGCTGCACCCCTCCCCCCCCAGCTCCATAGCTGTTTGGAGCTTGGTTCTTGCTTTTTGCTTTTGGCACACTCCCTGTGGTGATCTCTGGGGAATCTTCCAGGCACCCTGTCCCGGCATCGGCATCATGCGCCTGAGGGAGAGCCCAGGCTCGGCTGAGGCCCCAGGACGTCCCCCTTCAGGCTGCCCCAGAGCTTCGCCAGCAGCCAGTGTCACTTTCACCTTGGCGTCACTTTCACCTTCACAGTCAGGACAGACGGCAGGGCCCCTGCTGACCCAAACCATGACTTCACACTCATGTGACCACAGTTGGGCGGGCTGACGGCTCTGTGTCCCACAGCCCCAGCTGATGCCAGCACTTTCCCTTCCCCTGAGGCTCAAGTGGGGTGCACAGGACCTGGTGACAGCCATGCTACCCTTGCAGCTAGCTCCAAGAGCTGACATGTCAGGCTGACTTGGTTCGTCTCGGCTCTGCCAATAACAGGCTGGGTGAGCCTGGGCAAGTGACTATCCTCTCCGAGTCGCTGAGCTTGCTCCTTCTTGTTGTTGCTCAGTTGCTAAGTCAAGTCCGACTCTTTGTGACCCCATGGACCCCAGCAAACGAGGCTTCCCTGTCCTTCCCTGTCTCCCGGAGCTTGCTCAAACTCATGTCCATTGAGTTGGTGATGCCATCCAGCCATCTCATCCTCTGCCACCCCTTCTTTTGCCTTGAATCTTTCCCAGCATCAGGGTCTTTTCCAATGAGTTGGTGCTCCACATCAGGTGGCCAAAGTCTTAGAGCTTCGGCTTTAGCATCTGTCCTTCCAATAGTCAGGACTGATTTCCTTTAAGATTGATTTTTTTCATCTCCTTACAGTCCAAGGGACACTCAAGAGTATTCCCCAGAATTGCAATTCAAAAGCATCAATTATTTGGCACTCAGCTTTCTTTATGGTCCAATTCTCACATTCGTACATGACTACTGGAAAAAACAGCTTTGACTATACATATCTTTGTTGGCAAAATGATGTCTCTGCTTTTTAATATGCTGTCAAGGTTTGTCATAGCTTTTCTTCCAAGGAGCAAGTATCTTTCAATTTCATGGCTGCAGTCACTGTCCACAGTGATTTGAGCCCAAGAAAATAAAATTTAAAATAAAACTTCTATCTAACTTTTGACATAAGAAACAGTTTTCATACACATGCATTGAATATATATGTATAGATAGATAGATAGCCAGATTCAAATTATATTACTGAAGCCCCAGTCATCCTATGATGTAGGGAGAAGTGCACATGTGAGAGTGTGTGTGAGAGAGAGAGAGAGAGAGAGAGTGTGTGTGTGTGTGTGTGAGGAGGGATGTATACAAAATTTCTGTGTGTTCAGATATTATATTTTATCACTGATTCCTTCCCAAGCTGTCCTCTGTTCTAAGAAGTAGTTTCCATATATATTCATTGTATACATATGATCAGATACATATTGTATCACTAAATACCCCTCATATTAAAAGGCAGAGACCTTGCTTTACCAACAAAGGTCCATCTAGTCAAAGCTATGGTTTTTCCAGTAGTCATGTAAGGATGTGAGAGTTGAGCCATAAAGAAAGCTGAGCGCCAAAGAATTGACGCTTTTGAACTGTGATGTTGGAGAAGACTCGAGACAGCAAGGAGATCAAACTAGTCAATCCTAAAGGAAATCAGTCCAGAATATTCACTGGAAGGACTGATGCTGAAGCTGAAGCTCCAATACTTTGGCCACCCAATGTGAAGAACTGAGTCATTGGAAAAGACCCTGATGAAAGATTGAAGGTGGGAGGAAAAGGGGACAATAGAGAATGAGATGGTTGGATGGCATTACTGACTCCATGGACATGAGTTTGAGCAACCTCCAGGAGTTGGTGATGGACAGGGAAGCCTGGTGTGCTGTAATCCATGGGGTTGCAAAGAGTCAGACATGACTGAGCGACTGAACTGAACTAAACTTAAATAGCCCTCACATTATCCTATGGTCTAGAAGTTATTTTTCATATATGTACCTTCTTTGTTAACATTCAGGATATAGACACAGGATGCCTTTCCATTTATTTAGGTCTTTAATATATTCTGGCTTCCCTAGTAGCTCAGATGGTAAAGCATCTACACACAATGAGGGAGACCTGGGTTCGTATCCCTGGGTCGGGTAGATCCCCTGGAGAAGGAAATGGCAACCCACTCCAGTACCCTTGCCTGGAAAAATCCCATGGACAGAGGAGCCTGGTAAGCTATAGTCCATGGGGTCACAAAGAGTTGGACACAATTGAGCGACTTCACTTAATATATTCCAATAATGTTTATAGTTTTCATTATATAAGTTTTATACTTCCTTATTCCTAAGTATTTATTCTTTATGCTATTGTCAGTGGAACTGCTCTTCTAATTTCACGTTCAAATTTTTCATTGTTAGTATATAAACACACAACTGATTTCTGTAGATTGATCTTACATTCTGCAAACCTGCTGAACTCTTCTATTACAATAGCTGAGTTCAAGATCAAAGGAGCCTAACTTTCTCAAGGTGGAAAATGCCTGCTAAACCCATAATCAAGTGTTGCATGAACAAGAAAGAGACTCCTATTGTGTTAGGCACTGAGATCGGGGTTTACGTGGAAAGCAGCTGCCATCACCTTAACCAATACAACACTCAATTTAAATACCACTTCCTTTCTTGATCATTCCCTCCTAAATTACGACTCTTCCCTTGATTCTCTCTCTTATTTGTTTCCATCTTGTTAACCTTGTTAAAAATTGTAATTCTTTAACTAT
This sequence comes from Bos grunniens, assembly GCF_055505025.1. Taxonomy (NCBI): domain Eukaryota; kingdom Metazoa; phylum Chordata; class Mammalia; order Artiodactyla; family Bovidae; genus Bos; species Bos grunniens. The sequence goes on from NC_141182.1 coordinate 12,887,072, forward strand.
TTGTATCATTGATATAATGTCTTTCTTCTCCTAAAGGCAGAGACAGTAATGACCTCATGCGTCTCTCCATCGCCTGCTCAATACAGCAAAGACCACACCAGGCAGGTGCTCAGTACATCTTATCAAGTACATGAACACATATTCTTCCCTTTCTGTCTGCCCTTTGCTGCCATGCTCTGAGCGCTCACTTTGGGCCTGGCAGTGGCTGAGGCCATCACGTGCACTGAATCTCATTGAGCCTTCCCACCAGGCTTCTGAGAGGACTACAGAGGGCTCCCAGTCCACAGTGTGGGAGAGGCAACCTCAGGCAAGTAAGGCCACCTCCCCAGTGGCACTTAGCTGACAAGTAACAAAACCAGGATTTGAACCCAAGCCTGAACACACTCTTCTACAAGGTGTCTACTCAGTCATTCTGCAAATTAGACTTCCCGACCATTTTCACAAGATCTAGTCCTGAGGGCGGCCCTTAGCTCTTTCAGATCCTTCCAGGCAAAGCGCAGATCTGAGGGTCGGGGGTCCCCATGGCCGTTGAGACCCCACCAAGCACCACCTGGCAAGAAATACTGTGGCTGGGGTGTAGAAGGGGCGCCTGAGGGTTCTGGGGAAGTGTGCTCCTTTGCGTTCCTCCCTTTGGTTTAGCTTACACACGAGGAGACTGAGGCAAGGATGGTCTAAATAATATAGCCAAGGTGACAGGGCCAATAGGCGGCAGAGCTTGGACTGGAACCTGGCCTGACCTGACTTTCCTGTCCTCTGCCCATGGTCCAGCATGAATAGGCTGGCTGTGACACATCCCTTGGAGATAGAGGAGCAACCCCACCCAGAACGTCCTCAGGGTTTACTGGCGGCCAATCTGGAAAGATCCCTTGGAGAACGGAATGGCAATCCACTCCAGTATTCTTGCCCGGGGGAATCCCATGGACAGAGAAGCCTGGCAGGCTACAGTCCGTGGGGTCGCAAGGAGTCAGACACGACTGAGTGACTAACACACACACACAATCTGGAAAAGTGCCTCTGTATATATACACACATATATGCACATATATATATAAACTTTTGCACAAGAGCGGAATATAAAACATCCATATATAAATAGCTCCCTCTCTCCTCTCAGTCTCTAATGCCACATTCGACCTGATTTATAGAAGCATTTCCTTGCAACAGGATATGCTGGAAAGTTTGAGCCTGGCTCAAGAAAGAGCAGGGTATGTTAATTTCAAGGCAAATTAATTAAAATGCAATCCAAGCTCTTTGGAAATAACACAGAAACAGTATTCAATGTTCGGTGTCCCTCCAGACAGAAACATGGCCTCCTGCCTTTGGCCAGTATGGAGACAACCTTATTATGCCTCGTTTTCATCTTAAGACTTTCAATTTCATTATTCAAGGAGCTAAGCTTTGGGTATCACCTAGCACTTTTCTCATTAGTATTCCAATCTTTTCATCTTTTCAATAAATATTAAATATAGAAACTGCTGAGTCAGTTGGTGTTTCATTCAGAGCCCCAGCAAGAATCAGATGGTATGTTAAAAGCCGGTAACTTGAGAACAGTCTAACAAAGGGACTGCCAAGATGCAGGTGGAATTTAGGAAACCAACAAGGGGTACTACAGAAACCCCAGGTAGTAAAAGCAAGGGTGGTGCCACTGCAGGGCTGCCGAGGGAAGGGCAGTGGGCAGGTACCAGAACCCAGAGGATGGAGCAACAGAGTGGGGGCCCTGAGCAGAGCCATGGACCCGCCCTGTAGTCCCAGCCAGGCCTCCCACTGGCCAAACCCAAGCAAGAGATGGACAGTAAGGAAGCCATGAGTGCAGTCCGTGCACATCAGGCTCCTGAGGCCCAGACCAGGGCAGGAAGGCGGAGACAGGGTCCCCAGGGCAAGTGGGAGACACCCAGCACAGGGGGCTCATCTTTGTCTCTGACCAGCCGTATGCCCTTAACCTGGGGCTTAACCTCTCTGTGCCTCGGTCTCCTCCTCTGGTAAACGGAGATGACAGCGGTCCTGGCACTGGTAACTCTGCTGTGAGGACTCAGAGCGAGCCCTCAGCCAATCGAGGCTGCTGTCAACACCTGTCCTGGCCACGTGCAGGATCTCATGGAGGAGGACGAGACTTGGCTACCAAAGCAGAGTTCACGTCTCGGCCCCTACCACCCAACCATGCTCACCCAAACACACTTGGAGATCTCACATTCTGTGGGGATAACAATGACAAGATCATCAGTAACAGAACTACCTAAGAGGATCACTGCAAGAATTAAACAGCATGTGGACCAAGGTAAATGTGATTGACTGAGGAAAAAAAAAAAACAGTCCCAAGTTTTCACAGCGTCGGGAACAAGATGTGCTCACCCTTTATGAAGTGAAGTCTACTTCCCTGCCCTTAAATCTGGGTTGCTCTGTGACTTGCTTTGACCAATAGTACTAACATGATTGCACAACAATTCAGAATCCAAGAGGGGGTCTGGTCCTCTCCCCCTCCCTCTGGAACCCTGCATGGACATGTAGGCAAGCCCAGCCAGCCTCTGAAAGACAGGAGGCCACACAGGCAGTGATGAGGCACCCCATTAAGCAGACCCCCACCCAGGTCAGCTAGCCCAGCACTGGCCCAGCCAACAACCACAGGCACCTGAATGAGCTCCTCCAGGATCCAAAGAACCTCCCCACTGAGCCCAGCCCCGATTCTACATACAATCTTGAGTTAAACAACTGGTGGGATTTTAAGCTGCTGTGTTTCAGGATCATTAGTGACGCAGTAAGAGCTAACTCAGAGAAGGCAATGGCAACCCACTCTGGTACTCTTGCCTGGAAAAATCCCATGGATGGAGGAGCCTGGTAGGCTGCAGTCCATGGGGTCGCGAAGAGTCGGACATGACTGAGCGACTTCCCTTTTCCTTTTCACTTTCATGCATTGGAGAAGGAAATGGCAACCCACTCCAGTGTTCTTGCCTGGAGAATCCCAGGGACGGGGGAGCCTGGTGGGCTGCCGTCTGTGGGGTCACACAGAGTCGGACACGACTGAAGTGACTTAGCAGCGTAGCAGCAGTAGCAAGAGCTAACTTACTCTTACTCTAAGTGAAAAAGTTGGCTTAAAACTCAATATTCAGAAAACTAAGATCATGGCATCAGGTCCCATCACTTCATGGCAAATAGATGAAGAACAGTGGAAACGGTGACAGACTTTATTTTTGAGGGCTCCAAAATCACTACAGATGGTGACTGCAGCCATGAAATTAAAAGACACTTGCTCCTTGGAAGAAAAGCTATGACCAACCTAGACAGCATATTAAAAAGCAGAGACATTACTTTTACCAACAAAGGTTTGTCTAGTCAAAGCTATGGTTTTTCCAGTGGTCCTATATGGTTGTGAGAGTTGGATTGTAAAGAAAGCTGTATCCAAGAATTGATGCTTTTGAACTGTGGTGTTGGAGAAGACTCTTGAGAGTCCCTTGGACTGCAAGGAGATCCAACCAGTCCATCCTAAAGGAAAATAGTCCTGAATATTCATTGGAAGGACTGATGCTGAAGCTGAAACTCCAATACTCTGGCCACCTGATGGGAAGAACTGACTCACTGGAAAAGACCCCGATGCTGGGGAAGATCGAAGGTGGGAGGAGAAGGGAACGACGAGGATGAGACAGTTGGGTGGCATCACCGACGCGATGAACATGAGTTTGAGTAGGCTCTGGGAATTGGTGATGGACAGGGAAGCCTGGTGCTGCAGTCCATGGGATCACAAAGAGTCAGACATGACTGAGCAACTGAACTGAACTGAAGAGCTAACCGATACAGTAAAGATTCAGTAATTGGTAAGAGTCATTATTACTGCTGTCATTTTAGTAGAAGTAGTAATCTGACTAATAGTGTTCATCATCTCCTCCCCACACATATTTGCACAGCTTTCACAGCCATGAACTTTCCATGTATTATTATTCAATCCTAACAAGGACCGTTCTAGGTCATGCTGTGGTCTCCCTTTCACAGCTGAGGAAACAGCTCTGGCAAAGTGACTAGACCCTCACCTGGAAAAAGGAGAGCCAGACCTGGGGTCAGAGCCTAGGGCTGTCCCCTAGGGCTGTCCCATCTCAGCGTCCCCTGAGATGGCCACTGCACATTGCCTGGATCACATTGCCTGGATTTTCCCTGGGGCATGGCATTATCCAAACACTTTAAATCTTAATAACGCAGTTATTACAGGGTGGATGCTGACAGAATATCAGCACAGTGTTCCTCTTACTTTGGTCCAACTATTCAAGTCAAGCCCTGCATTGGCCTGGGCCCTTCCAGTGACAGAGGCTCAAATAACGTCATCAAGACTCCACCCTGGTGACACCCCCAATAACTCCAACAATAATGCTATAGCTGGCTCTGACTCAGGATCCTGGGCCGTCCTGTGTGTTCAGAGGGTGAACAGCAGTCATCAACAGGTCTTAAGAAAGTGTTCCAGCCTGATCTGGGAGGGCGAGGCCAGCCCAATCCAGCTACAAGGGAGGACTTTGGGGAAGAGGCTCTCCCCTGGGAAGACCAGGATGCCTTTACCAAACAAGAAGGAATGCCAGTGGGGCCCAAATGAGAGACCTATAATCCAGCTCTGAGCTTTGGACTTGCCCCAGGCCCAGGAGGGTCCTGAAACCCCCAGAAGAGGAACAAGCATTCACTCTGACCACGTCTCATTCTGATCCCTTCCACAAGATCTGGTTTCTAGTTTCACTTAAGTAAGACAGTCTTCTGCCGTATTTTGGTGCCTTCCTACCACACCATCCTAAAAACAGCTGCAGGTCCTTCAGGAAGTCACATAGCTTCTTTGAGTTCAGTTTTCTCATCCATAAACTGAAGATACTAATGTTGATACTCAAGAGAGACCATAAATATAAAATGTCCTGTCTAGCAATATCTTGGCTAAATTTTTCATTTCTCTTTTACTGATTTTTTTATATAGCATTTCACAAAATAGACTAAAATAGGACATTATTTAGGCTTATATTACTAAATGGGAATTTCACCCACACCTCAGCCTGCATGGTGCTGGCACCCAATTACTGCCACTTCTCAACACTCTTCCATCTCTGAAAGTGGGTGTTTCTTGGAGGACAATTTGACAGGTAGAAAGAGTGTTAAGGAGGTGGCTTTGGTTCATTTCTACAGATAAAAAGTAGTTCCAAGAATCAAATAGAAAAATGTTGATTCAAATGTCAGCCTCATGACTAGCCAGAAAACTCCAAGATAAAGGGTTGATCTGCTCATAGTGAGTCAAATCACTGTAGTGTATAATTTGAAAGGGTCCTCTCAAAAAAGACATGATTAAAAGTAGGTCACTGTTTCTGAAGTGAAGCCATGACAGAAATGACAACAACAGGTGGCATTTCTTGAACACTCAGCCCTTCATGTACCAACTCACCGATTCCAGCAAGCCTATGAGATGATGGTGTTACCTGATTCTAAAGGTGAGGAAACCAAGGCCTAGGGCCCAAAGAGGGGCCTGAGTTAGAAAGGAATGGGCAGGAAAAGCAAAAGGAGAGAGAAAAATAAGGAAGGAGAGACAAAGGGGAGAAAATAAATGGTTTCTAAGGTTTCGACAAAGAGTCTCACTTTCTTCCCTTTTAGAGGCTGAGGGTGCAGTCCACTGAGAAGGAAAGACGGACACCTCTATAGTTAAACGGGAATCTTTTCACGTATTTTACAGTCTTTAGCTCTAGAATTAAGGAACTTGGGGCTCTTACATGGCAAAGTTTTCTTCTCCTTTAAAAATGTCACTGGAGCAATCTTGGCCAGAGGGTGGGGGCTGCCATCTAAAAAGTGTCACTTTCCATAAGGTGGCAGCTCAAAGTTTCCTTCCTTCATTTCAGCGTAGCAATGTGATACAAAGAACACCGGCTTCCCCCTTCCAGCAAACGACCACATTAAAATTCATTCTCTCCTGTCGTCCTTTTACTGTTTATTTTACAAACAGAGACACAGTGTCTGAAAACTCCAGTAGCTCAAAGACACACTTTTCTAGTGAAACCTAACTACTTTCCACTTTTATATCTGAAAACGAAGCAAAGTCGTCCTTCAAAAGAATTTGCAACCAAATGGATCTACTTTCCAGGGGAGGTGGGAATCTCACCCACTCATCCAAAACCCATAAACCCACACCTCTTCTCCAAGGCCCCAGGGATGCAGAGCTCCCTCTGAGAAAGCGAAAGCTGGAAACTCGGAATGAGTGCTGGGGTCAGGGAATAAGTAAGCTATTCTAGTCCATGAATTCACATTGAACTCGCACCCTCAAGGAAAATGTGGAGGCGTTTGGGGGCCATTTCTTTAAAGATCAGTGGATAGATAGGATTTCTTAAACAGGACACACAAAAAGAGCACTGACCAAAAAGGGTAAATTGGACTTTGTCAACATTAAATACTTGTGTTCATCAAAAGATAACAATTTAGCATATCAAACGTACAGTGAGTTACCATCTCACTCCAGTAAGAAGGGCCATCATTAAAAAGTCTACAAATAACAAATGCTGGAGAGGGTGTGGAGAAAAGAGAGTCCTCCTACACTGTTGGTGGGAATGTAAATTGGTAACAGCCACTATGGAGAACAGTATAGAGAGTCCTCAGAAAACTAAAAACAGAATTACCATATGATCCAGCAATCCCTGTCCTGGGCATATACCAAGACAAAACTATAATTCAAAAAGATACATGTATCTGTATGTTCATATCAGCATCATTCACAATAGCTAAAACATGGAGACAACCTACATGTCCATCAACAGAGGAACGGACAAAGGAAGATGTGGTGCATATATACAGTGGAATGCTACTCAGCCATGAAAAGAACAAAATAATGCCACGTACAGCAACATGGATGCCACAAGACACTATCATACTAAGTGAAGTAAGTCAGCAAGAGAAAGGCAAATACCGTATATCACTTATATGTGGAATCTAAACTACGGCGCAAATGAACCTATCTACAAAACAGAAGCAGACTCACAGACACACGAGATCAGACTTGTGGTTGCCAAGGGGGAGATTTCACTGGGGAAATATGAACACTGAGATAACACAGTAACATGCCTCAGGAATGGCTGATGATGTCAACTGGGGCCACTGGATTCTCATACGCTGCCAGTGCACACAGGGCCATCAGTTTGGTCAATGCTTGTCATCTTCTATAAAGCAAAGTTTATAGCTGCCATGTGACCCAGCAATTCTCTTCGCAGGCATGCATGCATGAGAGATGAAGGCCTCCAAATTCTGTCTCAGGGTCTACTCTTGTGGGGACCCAAAGGAAGACCCTTCACTTCAGAAGAGACTAGCAGTTAGGGAGGGGAAAAGTTCTGGAGTCAGACAGACCTAAAACTAAATTCAAGTTCTTCCAATACCAGCTGTGTGATCTCAAACAAGGGATTTAGACTTGCGTTACTCCATCTGTAAAATGGGGATAATATTGGAGCCATCTCACCAGGGTTTTGAGGATGGAGTGAGCTAACGCGCACACAGCACTTTGCACAATGCTTGGCCTGGAGTCGGCAGGTCAAAGTGCACACTGTTATGCTCAGTGCTCAAAGGCTGGAAGCAAGTTATGTTCATCCTACAGCACAGAAAAGTCAAACTGTTTCTAACATCTTATATACACAGTTCTTCTGTTTTTTGAGAGTGCTTAAAGAAATTCATCAGTGGCTCTGCTTGGAACCTAAGATGTTGGGGAAGATAGTTTTGGGGACATCTGACTGCAGCAATAGCAGAAAATCAATGCTGAAAAACACTGGTTGAAAAGATTCCATTTCACTTATCTGTTTCTCCACGGAGACCACACACTGTGAGATACTTGTAAGATTAGGTTATTTTCTGGAAAAGCAAATTCACCTCATCTCTCTCAAGAAGACTGATTTATTCCACAAGTTTATCCCAGGTCAACTAAATTTAAGCAGACTAATTCAAAGCTACATTTGAGCAGAAGCTAGTTCCTTTCATGCACACTTTTCAGCTTTCCTGACGAGCACATTTTACGCTGGAGGTTGGTCACCTTGTCTTACTATGACATTCTTGCCTCCTCTATTTATTGGCATAAGGGAAAGATTGTAAACCTGCTGGACATTTTTTTCTTTTTATGTCTTTCATGTGTTATTTTCAGATCAAGAATGTGATCTGTCCATTTAGAAACTGCCTATCTGCAGGAAAGAAAAACTTACAACACTGACATTTTTTGTGCAGCCCCAAATAAACAGTAGGCAGCCCTCCTGGGGGTGCATAGCAGGCATGTCATTTGAGAAACAGCACATTGGGTCTTCTCTGTGTGTGTCTCTCTTTCTCTCTCTCCTCTTTTTAAGTTTCATGGGAGTCACTTGGAGAGGATCTATGCTGGGAGCATATAATGGCCTCATTACAAACCAAAGGCACACAGGGAGTTTGGGTCACAGAAGGATGGGCGGTCAGCTGTTAAGTTCTGTGCTCAGACTCGGGCTCCTACAACTCAACACCGTTCTGTTCTGAGTGACCCTGGACACATGACTTCACCCCTCCAAGCCACAGTTTTCCCTTCCCTTCCCTTGCAGAGGTAGTAACAATGTCTGCCTCACAGAGTGGTCAGGATGCTTAAATGAGGTGTTGCTGGTGAAATGCCACTAGACCTGTCACTGCAAGAAGCTGTCCCTGCTATGACTAACCAGTCTGATGTGGTTGATGCTTTGAGGTGAGAACACCACTTTCTAATTCAGTGGTAGTTTTCATTTATATTACATATTTTGGTTGTGGCATGAGTTCTTTTCCTTTGCGATAATGTGGAGTATATATCAGTTGGGCTTCCCTGGTGGTTCAGACAGTAAAGAATCTGCCTGCAATGCTGGAGACCTGGCTTCGATCCCTGGGTTGGGAAGATCCCCTGGAGAAGGGAATGGCAACCCATTCCAGTATTCTTGCCTGGAGAAATCCATGAACAGAGGAGCTTGGCAGGCTATAATTCATGGGGTCAGCAAAGAGTTGGACACGACCAAGCAACTAAGCACAGCACAGCACATGTATATCAGTTAGAGGGTAAGTTCCAGGGTAAGGAACTGAATGCTCAGCTAAGAATGGCATAGATGATAAAAATATACAGCTGTATCACATTTTTTGGAAGTCTAAGTAGGTGGTCCTGCAGTTAGCTTGGCAACTCAATCAAGTCATCTTTGCCCAGGCCCTTTCCATCGTTCTACTCTGCTCCTACTCTGTTCTACTCCTTAACTTTTCTCCCCTACGTTATGACCTCATGGTCCCAAGATGGTTGCTGCAGTGCCAGCCTCTTCAACCATATTCAGTAGCAGGAAGCAGAGCAAGGCCAGGACAGTAAAGAACAATTTCTTCATGTGACCCTTTACATGACTTCCTCTCCTTTATCAAGGAAGAAAATCCTTCCATAAAAGCTCTGCTGACTTCCCTCTGGCTTACTGACCAGAGCAGGGTCACTTGGCAAACTTGGCTTCAGGGGAGGCTGAGAAAGCACATATCCAGATCATCCAGGCCTTTGGAGCAAGAGAAAGGCATTGGCACAGGCTGTGGGCAGCTGACCAATAGTTTCTGCTATAGGGTGTCGGACTGTGGTGAGAAATTGGGACTCTCCAGTCCTATGCATCTGAATGAACTGGAAATTGAGGAGAAATGTGGCACAACCCAACTTCCCAGTTCCCCCAGCCTTCCCACTAACCTCCAGTGCAAGCCATAGCAAGCACCTCCCCCTCTGAGCACCCCCTAAACTAGGAGAGGCTTCAAGCAACCCCTCAAAGAAACAACAAAAGGTCATGCCATTCGTACTTTCCACCACATAAAGAAAAGAGTAAAGATTACTGGGCAGTGAAGTATGGATTTATCTCATTAATTAATGAGGAAGTGAGCCTGTTAAGACTTTCAGAAAGAGGGATTCTCTATAAAGCTGGGCAGGGGATGCAGAGTAAAGAATGCATTTGACACTTAAGAGATTTGAGCTATGTGTTAAAGGGTAGGTTGGTCTGGAATGGTCAAGAGAAGAAGGAATTGTCAGCAGAACAGGGTCAACAAAAATGTGGAGGTGGGAAATCCAGTGTTTACTTAGAGGTCTGTAAAGAGACAAACAACCTAAAGGCATGTTTTCATCAGCCTGTTCTACCCCCAGTCTAGTCACTCAAGATGTTACAGGAAGGACAGAGTTCTGAGGTATGTTACATTAGCAGACACCTTATACTCTAGCCCGATGCATCCAATGAAAATATTAATAATGTGAGCCACCTAAATAGTTTAAAAATTTGTAGTAGACATGTTAAAGAAGTAAAAAGAAAGAAAATGCATTTATTCAACTCAATATGCCCCAGATACCATCATTTCATTATATAATCAATATATATAATGAGACACTTTGCATTCTTCTTTTTCATAGTAAGTCTTTGAAAGCCAGTGTGTATTTCCTCCTAGGGACATCACAATCTGGACCAGCCATATTTCTAGTCAATGGCCACATGTGACTGGTGGCTCCTTTATTGGAGAGAGCAGCTCTGACTCCATGTGGAGACTGACATGACATGGCTTTTCCTTTGCCTTCTTTCTTTTTTTTTTTCTTAGCACTTCCTGCTGAGAACTAGTATTGTAGAGAGTTCCCAGCAGGACTGCCAGCTAGCACATTGCTTCTGGTGCTGCCTTCCCCCCAAACACCCTGCATGGCAGGGAAAGTGGGTTAGGACCCAGGAGTCCAAGCTAGGACCTTGGAGGGGGTGGAAGGGAGGTTTCTCACTCTTCACTCAAGCCAGTCTGACAGTGTGGAATTTCTTTTAAGTCCTCTGTTTTGCCATAAAAATTTATGGAGATTTTATGTTCTACTCCAAAATATAGACATGTTTGTTTGAATACTGAAATGTTTTGGATTACTTGGCATCTAGGAAAAATCAAAGTTCGCCATGTTTATGCTGTAACTCTCTCTCTGCTTGTTCCGTCTACACTTGGGGTTATGTATCCCTCAATTTAGGATGCACAGGATTACCTGAGCTCCAAGTTTCCTACCAGCTCTGGAAGCCCAAGACTTTTTAAAAAATTAAGTTAGATAGTTCCCTTGCACTTAAGCAATCCATGAGCCTGTGTAAAGTTGTTTTTTTTTTTTTTTTCTGTTTTTTTTTTCCCCTTAACCAGAAAAAAATAGATCTGATCTAGAATAATTCACTAGCTGGGAGGCTTTTGGTATCAGATCTTCTAATTGCTCCTTTTTCTCGGCTCATAACTCTTCCATTTTCTGCTGAAAATAAAGCCTATGTCTCCCAGAACTATCCCCAAAATGCTTCCTCCTGGAAGAGATTTGGCTGTTCCTGAAACCACTTGTGAAAAACCAAAGTTTAGACAGACACACCAATATGATTACGATTCTAATCTTTATGAGATGCACTATGTTGCCACTAAATAAAGTGGTAAACTTTGTAAATATTGCAAACATTTTATAGATAAATATACATTTATAAACATTATTATATTTATTGATATTATATATAAAATATAAAAAGAGTTGATATTCCTCCTATCCAATGGTGGGGTCTGTGTCCCCTCCTCTAGAACTTGGGGAGACTCTATGACTGTCTCAACCCATGAAGCTCTGGTGGAAGTGGCCGCTAAGATGAGACAAAGAACCCTGCCCCCACGCTGTGAGGAAGCCCGAGCGCCACAGGGAAGACTGAGCACAGAGGTTCCGGTGGAGGGGCCTGCTGGGTCCAGTTAACACCAGGCTCACCACCCCTTAAACACAGGTGAATGAACCAGCCTTCAGAGAGTTCCAGAACCCAGCCATCAGGTGTCCCCAGCCGCCACGCCTCTGCAGCCAACACCACACAGAACAGAGCAGAGCTGTCCCCAGAGTCCTGCCCAGACTGCATGTACATGAGCGAAAAATGAATAAATGCTGTTGTTTTAATCCACTAAGTTTGGGTGATTAGCTGTGAATAGGCTACAGAGTCCGAGAGACCCAACTCTGAGTCAGGGCTGCCCCTGCTCTACAATCTCACCCCACACACACCCCCGCAGTCACTCCGCATTACCCGACACACAGGACACACACATACACGGTTGCACACACGGCTGCACACAGTGCTGGGGGCATACAGTTGAACCTGCAGATGAGGGGGCACTTTTGGTGAGGCCCCCAGCTCACGTTTCAGTGAGAGCCGGTAAGCCACCAGCAGCACCAGAATCAGTAAGAGTAAGACTGTGATCATGGAGGGCGCTTCCCCATCTTCACCCAGAGCTGGCCCTGTCTGAGCGCTTCTCCTAGACAAACATCCAACCACAGTGTCCTGAAGCCCTGAGGATTCTGTTGTCCCACTTCCCAGGAGGGTGTGTTGCCCAAGGCCACGCAGGAGAGGAGGCAGGGGGACCCAGGCCTCTCATCACGTTTCCTCCCGAGGTTTGGCAGCGGAGCCAGCCCAGAACGGAGCTGTGAAAGGGGTGTGGCTACGTGCCCATACGGTTTGCTGTAGAAATTGCAGCAAGTTTCATGACCCAGTCTGCCCAGGATCCCTCGGGTCTGTTAATGATATACAACATAAGCACTGATTAAGTTCTGAAGTCTAACAAATTCTGAATTCTGAAACAGATCTGGCTCCCAGGGTCTGAGATAAGGATTCAGATAAGAGACCTATGAGACAGACTGTTGGGATCATGAGTCCCAGTTGTGAGCAATTAAGAACAATGAGCCCGCTCACATTCACGGGGCAATCCTGGCATTTCGCATGGATTATCTCATTACTGCTCACATCCACCCAGGGGTCAGCAAACAGGGCCCATACGGCCGCAGGAACTCTGTCCAACCTCCAACCATGCTCTGTTGCGGGGTCAGCAGGCTGACCAGCTGTGAGGGCTGGACACGTACTCACAGGCTTGGCACCGATCAGGTTTCCCAGGGCCAGCACCCTCCCTCGCTGGTGCCAACATCAGGCTCCACACTAAGCACCAGATGAGAGCTGTCTGTCACAAGATTTGCAGGGCTTTCCCCAGAACATCAGTATAGCTGTCGGGGGCTCCCTCGGGCAGTAAGCACACAACCAGGCTTAAGATTGGGGATAGACAGGATGCGGATGTTCCAGACCAACCCACCAAGAAACAGTGAAGAGGAACTAAAGAGCCTCTTGATGAAAGTGAAAGAGGAGAGTAAAAAAGCTGACTTAAAACTAAACATACAAAAACCTAAGATCGTGGCATCCAGTCCCATCACTTCATGGCAAATAGATGGAGAAACAATGGAAACAGTGAGAGACTTTATTTTCTTGGGCTCCAAAATCACTGCAGATGGTGAAACTGCAGCCACAAAACTAAAAGATACTTGCTCCTTGGAAGTAAAGTTATGAGCAACCTAGACAGCATATTAAAAAACAGAGATATTACTTTACCGACAAAGGTCCATGTAGTCAAAGCTATGGTTTTTCCAGTAGTCATGTATGGATGTGAGAGTTGGACCATAAAGAAAGCTGAGCACTGAAGAATTGATGCTTTTGAACTGTGGTGTTGGAGAAGACTCTTGAGAGTCCCTTGGACTGCAAGGAGGTCAAACCAGTCAATCCTAAAGGAAATCAACCCTGAATATTCATTGGAAGGACTGATGCTGAGGCTGAAGCTCCAATACTTTGGCCATCTGATGGGAAGAACTGACTCATTGGAAAAGACCCTGATGCTGGGAAAGATTGAAGGTGGGAGGAAAAGGGGATGACAGAGGATGAGATGGTTGCATGGCATCACCAACTTGATGGACATGAGTTTCAGCAAGCTCTGGGAGTTGGTGATGGACAGGGAAGCCTGGCATGCTGCAGTCCATGGGCTCACCAAGAGTCGGACACGACTGAGCAGGTGAACTGAACCGAGGATGGGGATGGAGGGCAGTTGAGCGGCTCTCTGCCAAAGAAGAGGAGGGTGGCCCTTGCCCCAGGCCATCTCCAGTGCTTCCACCCCTGGGCTTCTCTGCCACTTTGCTCCTGAAGTGCCTCGCCTCTTTCTAGGAGCTTGGATCTTGTTGGCATCTCAACCCTGGTCATTATTCTAGGACTTTGGACTCAGCACTAAAAGTCATGCCTCAGTTTCCCCATCTGTGAGGTGAGCACGTTACAACTGCAAGTACGGACACTATAACAAGTAAAGGGTGTGATTCTCAGATAGGAAGTTCAAGTTCCACAAAACTCGAAGTGATATAAGTCGGGATGGCAACAAGCTCGGGAGATGGGCATCAACCAGGAAGGAGGACGAGGGGACTCTGAGGGCTCTGCGAATGTTCTGTGTCTTGAGCTGGGTGGTGGGTGCACAGGGTGTGGGATGGGGACGCTGAGTAATGACTCATGGCTGCAACAAGGCCGGGCCTCAGGGAAGAAGAAAATAAGTGCAGCTTATCATGGGGCTCAGAAGACAGCAGCTCAGAAAGCATCTGTGTGCAATCTGGGTGCACAGGTACTTTGCATCAAGCAGCGAGCATACTGTGAGGGTCCTGCAATTTCATACCCTTGAGGCTGTGCCATTTTTCTTGACTAAGTAGGGTTCTCTCTGTTCAGTTTGGTCGTGCCTTCACTGTGATTAGGATCTTTTATTTATTTATTTATTTATTTATTTGAGGAACAGAGAGGTCAGGGAGTGAAGGGCAAGACAGAGGGGAGCAAGAGAGGTGGGACAGGGCCAGTGTAACCAGCTGCCTTCCAGGCCGGTGTCAGCGCACACCCTGGAACTTCTGTGTGCCCTTGGGCTTGATTCTTCCGTGAAGCCCCACATCCCAGGAGAGGACTGCAGACTCCCCAGTGCAGCTCCAGGCCAAGGGCTGCCTCCCGTTGCAAGACCATGGCAGGACCAAGATACCGTGGACAGTGGTTGTAATTTGTCCCAGGAATGGACTCAGCTCAGAATGAAGCCTGGAACCTCCCCTCCCTCTAAGCCAAAACATTTCCTGTGGAGTCTTTAAACACAGCAGTGTTTATCTAGCAGGGCCCTGAGGCTCTGCTGAGGCTGACGGTTTTGAATGGACTTAGGTTTCACCTCCCAAGAGAAGTCTCTGTCCCTCTCTGCAGGTGGCCTTGGCAAGGAGAAAGCAGGGGGACAGTGCTTTCTGGGGGACAATGGACTTGTTGCCCCCCACAGGACCTCACTAGCTGTCCGGGAGGGGTCTGGCCACCTGGACACGGCTGGCCACTTCAAGATCCTTAAGTGAATCATCTATGCAAAGTCCCTTTCACTCTGTAGGTTGACATGGTCATGGGTTCTTGGATCATTGTGCGTCTCTGGGGGAGTGAGATATCCTGCCTACCATACTGAGTGTGTGTGGACTCAATCTGCGCTAGTAGAAAGAACCAGCTTGACCCTCAGAAGGTTTGCGCCAGTTTACACTCCAGCCAGCAGAGCACGGGGGTTCCTGTTTTCCCACACTCCACCTTCCTTCCTTTCAAGCCCTCTGGCTTCCCCGCAAAGAACTGTGCTCAATCACATGGATCTACACCCTGAATATTAAATTGGACCCAAATTTATCATTGCTCCCCCACCCCAAAAAATGACATCAAAAGTAAAACAGCCCAGCGAACAATATCTCTTTCGAAAACACTGGTTTGTGAAAAACCAAAATATTAAGAAATAACTATTTTGCAATCATGGATTGAATCTTCTGGAGTCCCACTTTGAAAACTAAAATCTCAGATTCCATTTAATAGGCATTGGATTGAGTCTCCCCCTGGTTGGAGTGGATTCCAAAAATGACAGGTGTCTTAAGGATAAAACTTAAGAGAATACAACAGTGTTTTTAAAAGGCTTTTTGTCCACCCTGAATCTAATCCTGAACTATATATAAAATAACAGACATAAATTAGGATCAGCACAATCAGCAGGCAAAGTAACAATGAGCATGAAAAATTCAATACTGTGTGCTATGATATTTCACAGGCACATGCCTGTTAAAATTCACCAGACTTTAATGTACCTTCCATGAGTAAGGTACATTAAAATACATTAAAAAAAAATACAATGACATTCTATATTTGTCAAAAAAAAAAAAAAAAGAACCTTGCTTAGCTTGACATTACCTCTGTGTCAACGACCTGGGAGAGCCCAGTCTATTCATCTTGGAGGATAATCACCTGTGAGAGAAACAATTATCTTCTAAAACACAATAAAATACAATACCCAGTGCTAGAGAGGTTGTGATAAAACAACACCCTCATGCCCTGCCCATGGGAATAGAAAGCAAATTGGCAACCAGTCCCAAGAGCTTTGACCACACTTGGACACTGATTCTTTAATTTATTCTGGCCAATTGTCCTAGGGAAATAATTCTCAATACTTCATATGGGAAGTTGCTAAATAAATAGTCACTCAGTTGAATTGAGCTGGACCTCAAAGCAGCCAGGGAGCTGGAAGAGGAGGAGAAGAGTCAGAGGTGAGCTCTGGGTATGACTCACACACCCCTGAGGGACATAACCAAATGTGAGAGCCCACAGGCGGGAGAGGAGGTCCAGGGCTGAGGAGGGACATCCCTTCCTGCCTGGTGGGTGGCCACCCTGTCGTCAGTCTCTTCCTTCCATTGGAGCCCCTCCCAGGTCTCTTCTTCCCACCAGGTGGAAGGGTCACCACCACGACTTTCCTGCAGAGAGAGAGGGAGGAGGCGAGAGAGGCCTGCGTCAGAGAATGGGAGAGGGAAGAGAGGGTGCAGGGCAGTGTGGGGACGAGGGAGGGGAACCACGGCATTCAGAAGCTCGAGGCTGGAGCCGCAGCAGGAGTGCAGGCGGTCCTGAAGACAGCTGCTAACACGTGCGTTCAGATGCAGGGACCACACCAGACCCTGGTCCTCACTTGGCGGACTTGATCAAGGGTAACTGCTGTTTAATCGGAAAGTGCAGAGGGTGCCCCTGGCAGCGGAACAAGCCCATTTCCCTCCACCCTGTTGCCTGAACACAAACACGGTGGCCGTCCCACCCTGGTCCTCGGGCCACTCGCTTGGGTGGCAGAGAGGTGAGCGGGAAGGAGCCTTGAGCCCTGAAGACTCTGTGGAGCAGAGGTGCCCCCCTGCCCCAAACAGCCCACCTCAGGACCCCCGTTGCTGCTGCTAAGTCGCTTCAATCGTGTCTGACTCTGTGCGACCCCATAGACGGCAACCCACCAGGCTCCTCCATCCCTGGGATTCTCCAGGCAAGAACACTGGAGTGGGTTGCCATTTCCCTCTCCAATGCATGAAAGTGAAAAGTGAAAGTGAAGTCGTTCAGTTGTGTCTGACTCTTTGCGACCCCATGGACTGCAGCCCACCAGGCTCCTCCATCCATGGGATTTTCCAGGCAAGAGTACTGGAGTGGGGTGCCATTGCCTTCTCCGCCGGACTCCCATTACACGAGAGCAAAGTCAATGTCTATCATTTTTAAGCTGTTCTCTTTTTCCATTTTCACCACACATAGCCGAGTTTAATCCTAAGTAGCACAGTGACCAGTACATAACAAAGATATTACTCAGTGTCATAAACATCAGCATTCTAATTACTATTATGTTTAATGATGTACAGTTATAACATTATATCACTCTTAAACCTAGAACCTCACCTTGGAACCCACACCTCAGAGGGCCCCACAGTTTGGAGCACAGTCCTCAAATTTTTCTGAACTTCCTCTGTGTGACTGGAGTCAAACAGGTAGGCAGTACCATCCAGGTAGGACACCCCAATCCAGGATGGGGCCCATCTGAGCCTTGGTCCTCATTCCCCCCGAGTCTCCAAGAGGTCGGCTAGATGCTCTGAGTTTGGAGACCTGTTTCTGTGGGTCATCTGGGGTTCTGTGGCCATTGGTGTCAGTCTGGTACCAATGACTGATACAGTATATTTTATGCAGGGTTACATGAGCCTAGGCCACCAGAACAGACTCTGTTTTGGAGTCATTCAGATTGTTTATTAAGACAAGAGTCCTGCAAAAAATATCTGCCTGGAGCCCCACACATCGTAGGGACAGCCTTGTCATTATTATTATTAAATGCTAACAATTACTGCTAATAACAAATGCATGTGTGTGTGCTAAGTCGCTTCAGTCATGTCCGACTCTTTGCAACCCTATGGATTGTTGCCCATCAGGCTCCTCTGTCTATGGGATTCTCCAGGCAAGAATACTGGAGTGGGTTGCTCTGCCCTCCTCCAGAGGGTCTTCCCAACCCAGGGATCAAACCCACATCTCTCACGTCGCCTGCTTTGGCTTGCGGGTTCTTTTCCACCAGTGCCACCTGGGAAGCCCACTACTAACAAGCAGTCCCTGTCAGTCCAAATTCCATGGCAATAAAGCTAACCCCTTCCTGCAAAAGTTGAGGGAGTTTGGGACCACTTCCTATAGCCAAACAAGGGCCAACCCATCAGTGTCCCACAGGATTCCTCTCCTGGGGGAGTAGAAACCCGTGCCCCACCCTCCCTCCCAACCTGCCAGCCTGAAGGCTTCTCAAAAAGGCAAGCAGCTGCTTTTCTCTCACCTTCTCTCTCTATCTCTGTTTAAAATGGCTACTGGAGTCCTGCAAACACTGAGGAAGTGCACTTCCAGGAGCAACAAGGTTGACAGGGTGGCCGGGGCCCTGCCGGGCACTGAGGGCCGCGCACACGGACTCGTTTCGTCACGTGGCCACCCAGGGAGTTAGGCAGCCGCGTGTGCCCGATTTACAGGTAAAGAGGGGGGCACAGGGCCCACCCGGCGTTAGGACATGGACAAGCCCAGACTCAACCTGAGGTTGTGTCTGGATGCAGAGTCCCACGCGGAGGGCAAGGAGGGATGGAGGAAGAAGAAGGTGAAGCAGACAGTGCAGAGGGTGGGCAGAGTCACATTAAATTGTTACAATGTCTTCGTTACAGGGGAAAAGCTGAAATGCCCCCCAAACTCGGTGTGCCTTACAGTCATGGAGGGAGGCTCTTAGCCTGGCACCCTCAGACCCCAGCTTGAGAGAAACTCTGCCTGAGCAGATCGGGAGGGAGCCTGAGAACCAGTATCTTAACTCCTAGGTGATTCAGCCCTGCCATCAGGGTGAGGAAATACCAGATTAAATGATCTCTAAATGCACTCTCCCTTCCAGCATTCTGGCCCTTCCATCACCTCTGGGGAGGCAGGCCCCTCCCCGCCTCCTTAATGCAACACAGGCAAGCTTCTTGTACCTCGTTGTTATGTCGCAGACAAGGAGGCTGAGACCCAGAGCGGCAGAGTGCTGGGGCCACGGTCATCCCGTGGCTTACTGACAGAGCTCACTGCCCTCCGTTCCCTTCCTTCAGGCTCTTGGCTCCAGCCTGAACCCACTTGGCACTGTCTCCCTCTGCCATGGAGAGCAGCCTCTGCTACAAAAAGGAGAGTCAAGACATAAAAACAGATGAGAGGAAGAGTGCCCCACAAGGGTGCCCGTGTCCTCTCGTCATCAAGCCACCATGGTCCTCGCCAGCCTGACAGCTGGGGGCATCTTCTCAGGTGGGCACCTCCCAGGGAAGGTGACAGCCATAGTGCCCGTGGGGGATGGGGCTGGCCTGGGACACACTGGCCCATCCAGCAATCTGTTTCCAATTCCCTGACACAGGGGCGATTTATCCTCCTCACTGGCGGCCGCGGGCTCCACATGCCTCAAGGATTACACGCTGAGTGAACTCTGTCGGCAGCGAGTCAACGGGAGGCAGGACAACGCGTTCCATTGTTCCCACCCGCCTTCCCAGGGCCCTGATTGGCAAGAAAATGTCTCCGAGAGATGGATTGAAAGAAAACATTCCCCAGGCCGAGGTCTCCCTGCCAGACTGATTAGCTACCAGCACTCAGATGGCTCTTTGCGAGACTGGCGGACTCGAGTCTTTTCTGTTACCAAAAAGGCTCTCTTCTCCTTTGTCGATCCCTATTACCTGGGAAATTAACTTCAAAATGAGGGGGTCCCCGGGGACCACCCACCTGGACTTCCCAGGGCAGGCCAAACTGCAAATACTCCACCTATCACTAATTATTAGCGTAACTGTTACAGTTTATTGAGCATTTACTAGTGTCAAACATGGTACTGAGCTGCGTAACTGTCTCGACAGTAGAGGTATCAGACAGCATCAGGCACGCAGTATTCGTCTGCACGTGATGAGGCCTGCCTCCTCCTCAGTCCTGTCCACACAGCCTGGCTGGCTTACGGCGGCCCTGGCTCTCCCTCAGCAGGCGGCATAGTGAGGGGTCTGAGAAGGGATGCATGCAGCTGCGGGCTTACGACCACCCAGCGCAGGTCATTACAGTCACGTGTGTGTCATCGCATTGGATAAACAACATCACAGGCCAACAGGAGAGGGCCATGCAGAATGCCTTGCCTTTATCTGAAGGGCCTGGGCTGGTCACTGAGCAAAGGGGACTGGTGGAGGTCTCTAGGGGTGGGAAGGAGCTGGGAGCAGAACCGAAATCAAAGGAGGAAATGGGATACAAGAGATGGACATGTAGGGGGAAGACGTGTCAGGCCTGGGAAGAGCAGAGGCAGAATGAAGAGACTGGAAGGCCAAAGCAAGAGGTTGGGAAGCGGACTATTCCTTCTCCTGTTTCCTGAGTGCAGAGCTCTCCTGCGAAATCCACCGGCCCACTTTCCCAGCCTCAGAAAATGTTGCCAGAAGTTCACTGCAAGGGAGGCACTTGTACAAGTGAGAAAACGCCTTTCAAGGATGGCACCCGTTTGCCACTCATTCCTCTCACTCCATCCTGGTCAGACACCACTAGTCAACCACGGGGTCTCCAGAAAGTCTCTAGCAATTGATCAGAGTTTGTGCATGAAACAAAAGCCTTTTGCTATACATGCTTGGCTCAGGTGATTTTTACCTCCTTAACCCCCTCTTATGTTATTTGTGGCTATACCTTTCTGCCCTTTTGACCACCAAACATAGTCCCACGGCCTTGTGCAGCAGCCAAGCTCCAGCCCCTGCAGGAGCACTGCCCTGAGTGCAGGCTGTCTTCTCCAAATCATGCGAGAATACACATACCTGGCATGGCACCGCGAAGCATGGCTGTTTGAGGGGTTGACCTTGGGTTTTGGACCAAATGCTGCCTTCCTTGTGACCTATCTCTCTCTGTTAGAAAGGTACGCATATGACAACAATAAAACAGAAACCAAGCCAGGACTGTCTGAAGCCTGGAGAGGCCAGTGCCAGGGCCAGTGGACCCTTGGGCCAAACAGAACTGGCCAGGCAGATCCACTGACGTCAAGTCTTGCAACTTGGACCTTCCACCATCAGAGGTCCTCTCCCTATCTTCCAAGCAGTCCCAGTGAGATGGAACATTGCTACCTAGAAAAAAAAAACCTCTGAACACATTCATTCCTGCCTTCTCAAAGCTTTCTCTGTCTCCATAACAAAAATGCATGCAAGCTTCAGCTAGGAATACAAAAATAAAATAATGAAAATGAGCAAAGAGCAGAATGGTTATAAGAAAAGACGGAGGGGAGCTCAACGCATCCTGAACAGTGGCCTGGGGCCCCATGCTCGGAAGGGCCCCCGTGATTGTTCAATGCTCTGAAATTGAAAATCTTGAAATTCTGAATACTCTTGTTTTTTCACTAGCTCATTCCTGCTGGAGACCATGAGGAGACGGTGCAGGACCTGTCTCAGCCTAGCCCCAGCCCCCACAGGTGAGGAGTCTGGGGCACCCGTCCTCCACCTCTGTCCATCACGGACAGAGGACCCCGAGCATCTCTGCTCTACCAGTGTGGGCTGAGAGGAGCTGTCAGGGGACATCTGCGGCACCTGTGGAAGGTCATCCGCATGCACTTGGAAGGAGGGTGCCGAGGGCAGGAGGGCTGGGCAGTGGCAACTGCAGGCACTAAGAATCACAGACCTAGAGTATATGTAGCTGGAGGCCGGGGGTACCTAGACTAACACCAGGAGAAAACTGTACCTAGCCACAGCCTTCTAATTCTACACAGAGCTTAGTGCTAGTACAAGCTAGGAATCCCAGAAGCTCGCGGTCCACCCTTCCACAGCATCCCTCTCACAGCTCTCTGTCCTGGATTGTGACACAACCTACTTAAAACTTAGGACAAAATGCAAACTCACCCCCATGGCCTACAAGGCCGAGCACTCCATGGCCTGGTCCCTGACCCTTGCCCGCCCCTGTGCTGGCCTCTCCTCACACCAAGTCCCTTCTCACCTGTGGACCCTTCTAGAAGCTTTGAACCCTGACTGCCAATGTCCATCCAGCCTTCTCTCCTTCATGTTGGGACCTTTGTCATCCTTCAGGGGACAGCTCAGAAGTCACCTGCATAGAGAGGCCTTCCCAGACCAGCTAGCTTCCCCTTCCATTAGTTTCTAGCATAGCACCTGTCTGTTTCCTCTAGAGCAGTCATCACAGTCGGTTGTGAAGTTTTTATTTATTTCCTCTCCAATCATCTGTCTCCACACTAATTTTAAATCCCATGAGGCAGGTACCATGTCTGTTTTGCACACTGAAACAGTCCTAGAGCTTGGAACCATGCCAAGAGGCTCAATATTTAGCAACCGAACTAATGATTTTGACTTCCTGAAGTTCTCTGCCTTCAAGGGGAATATCCAGTGGTCACCAGGAAAATGGGAAACAGTTTAAGCATAACCACTGTCACATGTGGCAGCTGGACCCCAAGGACAACACAGGATTGGGGGTTTGATGCCCCCAAAGACATCCACCACTAATCCCTGGGAGCTGTGAGTATATCACCTCACAAGACAAAAGGGAATGAAAGTTGCAGACAGAAGTAAGTTTGCTAATCAGCTGACCTTCAAATGGGGAGGTCATCATGGATTCCCCTAGGTGGGTCCAGTGTAACCACAGGGACCTGAATGTGGGAGAGAAGGTGGAAGAGTCAGAAAAAAACCTGAGATGATGGAGGCAGGGTCAGAGAGATGCAACATTGCTGACTTTGAGGCTGGAGGAGGGGGCCACAGGCAAGGGATGTGGGCACCTCTGGAAGCTGGAAAAGGCCAGGAAACATTCTCCTCTGGGGCCTCCAAAAGGAACACAGCCCTGCAATGCTGACTTTAGCCTAGTGAGACCCACATCAGACTAGACTTCAGATTTCTAGAACGGTAAGAGAATTGGTTTGTGTTGTTCTCAGAAACCAAGTTGATGATCCTTAGTTACAGCAGTCACAGGACACTAACTCACTCTGGCAGTGCTTTCTCTATGAATACCATTTGATTCTTGTAGCAGCCCTGTACTTGGGAATATCAGTGTCCCCATTTTATGATGAGGAAACTGAGGCACAGAGAGACAAAGTTATTGACTGGTTCCATAGCTAATAGATGGCGGAGCAGGGCTGTGCACCAGGAGATGGAGCCCAGAGTCCATGCTGGTGCCCAGTGGCTGCCTCCACAGAGCGGCTCTGGTGACTGGATGAGACAACAGGTGTGAACACGTAGCACAGCCCTGGGGGATGAGAAACCCTTACCACCTAGACCTGGCTATGGTCAACAGCATGGGTCTGATTCCTGCTCAGAGGGCCAATGGCTATCATCTGAAATGATCCTTCATGGTTTTCCTTAGATCCCTTGACCACCAGGCTAGGCACTGGTATGTAGATTGGCTGATTCACTGCACATCAACAGCTATGCTATAATAAGGAAGCCCTGAGCTTGGGGCTAGTGATAGGAGGCCTGGGTTAGAATTTCCACTGGCACCAGTCAGCACACACCCTGTGTGGGGGTACACTGAAGACCACCAGGAAGGAGGGGCATGTGGCAGTGCCATGTCTGTCCCCCCATGCCTCTCTGACCCGCTGCCCTGTAAACCTGCAGAGCCCCCGAAGCTTCCTGCTCCCCCTGACCAGCTGCACAGAACTGGTCGAATCTCCTCCTGACTATGGGGGAGCCTGGGTTTTCTTCATCCCATCCATCTAGGAGTAGCTGCTCGTATGCTTCATCTAACTTGTGCTCCAGGGCAATAGGACATGTGGACGTGGAGATGGATCGTCTCCTGAAACGATCCCTCCGGGAGGGCAGGCCCAACGCTACAAAACCAGCTGTGTGCTCATCGAAGCAAAGGGCAGGCGGCCACGGAAAACAGCCCTGCCCAGTTCCCTCTGCAGCAGAGACATCCCAAAACCTTTGCTTCCTGCTGCCTCTCTCCCCCGGACCCTGGCGCCAGGTTTGCACTTAACCCTGAAAAATGAGAAAGGGCTCAGCTGGGAAGCCAGAGGCAGTGGAGCTCTGTAAAGGGGCCCTGAATTTTTAAAAAGTTAAAGATTAAAAGTAAATCATCAGTGACTTAGGAAAAAAAGCATTTCTCTCCAATCCAGAGGTTCTTAACCTTTAGAGGAACTTGGGCTCCCTTGGAAGTCTTAAGAAACTAACGAGCCCCTTCTTGGAATGTTCATAAATACATAAAAATTTGCAGGATTACCCAGGAAACAATTATATTGAAATACTGTAATCAAACTGTTTTTAATTGTATATAGTCAATATATGGGCTTTTTTAGAAACACAGATTTCACAGAAGTCTAACAGCTTCTTTGACTCATAGTAGCACTGAGCTCAAATTACATTTCAAAATAGTAGCTGTGACTGTACTATGATGGGGAACATCTATGATTTCCCTTGTGACAAAGTCACAGATTCTGTTAGTGCCACTGGCTTGCTGCCTTTGGCCATAACAGAAGGAGACGCTACATTTAGGTCAGACAAAATGAAGACGTATAATAATGTTTTTTCCTGTAGGTTTGTTAATCCCCTGAACCCTCTCCATGGACAGCTTGGTTAGGAATGAGGAACCCCGGTGACAGCCACGATGACAGTCATTCCTGGATGCCCCCTGGTACTCACCAAGAGAGTCAGCAAAGAGAAGACACCCGGGGCCAGCCTTCAGCACCCTCCAGCCAGCGTATGAATGTGTAAGACATTCTGAAGTTCATGCTGGGGAAAAAAGAACAACCTCAAACAGGGGGATAATTTTGAAAGTTTTGGTGGTTATGCCTAGGAACAGAATTTAGTCATTTTTTCCCCCTGAGTTTATCTGTCATATATATAATTTATATATAATTCAACTTGTAAAAGTAGACATTCACTGGGTAGAGATGACTGCAGAGAGCTTTCACATTAAATTCTGCACATGAGTACTGCTTATGTTTTCTACAATAGATGCACATTAGCTTTTAAATCAAAAGCTACCAAAAAAATCACTGAATTGTATGCTTTAAATGGGTGAATCATATAGTATATGAATTATACCTCAAAGCAGCTCAAAGTTTTTAATTAATTCACTAGTTTTGGGACAATTAACTTGGATACACAAGATTGATTTGAACAACTAGTTAATTAAAGCAAGTCAATCAAACTTAAAAAAAGAAAAAATATAAGCCACTTGGGAAATGTAAACATTGTTTGGATATTGATGATACTAAGTAAATATTATTAAATAGTTTGGTTGTGATAATAATGTTATGATTGTGTTTAAGAGAAATCATCCTTACTATGCTAGTCATTTCTTTGCATTTTTTCCTATCATGTGAGTAAATCTATAGCTATCTCAACATAAAAATTTTAATTTAAAAAATGAGTGAGATCCTGTCTATCAGAGATGCATACTGAATAATTGTAGATGAAAAGATACAGCATCAGGAATTTGCTTCAAATTAACCCTGACTTGGGGAGAGTGGGTAGAAACAAAGGAATTAAGATTGGTAAACTTATAAGTGTTAACGATGGGCGATGAGCATGTAGAGCTTTGTTTTACTTTGGGATTTTGTCTGAAATTTTCCATAAAACATTTTTTAAAACACTAACCTTAGGGGATTTCCGTGGTGGTCCAGTGGCTAAGACTCTGAGCTCCCAAGGCAGGGGGCATGGGTTCCATCCCTGCTCAGGGAACTAGATCCCATATGCTGCTGTCAAGAGTTTGGATGCCACAACGAAGACACAGCACAGCCAAATAAATTAATAAAAATAAATAAATAAAAATAAAAAGCTAACCTTAAAAAAAATTGGAAAAAAAAAACAACAAAAGTAATTCACAAATAAGGTGATAAAATAGAAAAAAATAGAAAAATATCTTTGTGTTTTAAAAACTGAAGAAAGAGTCGTCACTGTTTTCCTTCTGTTTCATCCGTTGAGGGGACTCTAAGTTACAAACCTGCTGCCCTTCCTCCTCCAGCAGCATACACCGCCCCGAACAGGAAGGTAGGCCTTGCCCAGCACCCCACTTGCAGGCAGTGGCTCTGGAGACACCCCGGGGTGGGCAAAGGAGCCCTGGAATCAACATCCAGACCCAAGGTCCCAGGCCTATCTCAGCGGCAGCCAATCCCTTCCCCACTCTGAGCCTCAGTCTCCCCACTGTCCAAGGGAGGAATTCTGCACCAGAAGAGTCTCTAGGCTTCCTTCCAGCTGGTGTGTTCTGTGATCCTCTGCGCTGTGTTTACTTGGGCTCTGGATGAGCAGGCTCTGACATGCCCCTAGCTGGGACCCAGGGAAGTCAGAGGCCCCTGCCGCTTCCCAAAACATGGGCGTTCCATACCCTGCTGTGGGCCCAGCATGCGAGGCTGGGCGGAGGGGTCCGCACATGTACTCATCCTGATGGCAGGGGGCCAGGCCAAGGGTGTTTACAGGGACCCTGCAGCGAGGGCAGAGGGTGTGAGCAGTCAGCCCCACTCTGGCCCGGCCCATGGACACCCCTTCCTTCCAGCCTCACCCTGCCCCTTCCAGCCTCACCCTGCCCCACCTTCCAGCACCCCCTGAGCACACAGTCATCTTGCCTGCCTCTCCCTGGCTGCAACCCGGGCAATTGCAAACACGTGGGACCAGGCTGTAGCCAAAAGTGACAAAGGCTCTGTGGGATCACTGGCTGGTAATGAGGCTAGATGAGGCATGGACCCCCTTGGAGCACCCTTGACTCTCATGTGGCCCAAATTCACACCCAAGCAGGCCCCACTTATAAGCTGACGTGTGGATAGTATGGCTTACCTTCTTAAAACCTACAGGGCTCCCCTGCCCTGCATTCGGGACCCTGGCCCTCCACCATTTGGGCTCTGGACACCCTGGCCCCAGACCACCATCTCAACCGGATCTCCAAACCTCTCCTGAAAGTGTCTTCCCTACGAATGAGTGTTCTCCAAAGTGGGTTCCATGGAAGTGCATCCTACGGGACACTTGCAGCCATCATGCCACTAAAAGGCTCAAAGAAGTCTGGCAAACACTGGGTTAAACTGATCTAACACAATTTGCACGTGTCCTTGGTGTCTTCCACAGGCCTTCTTGTGACTTTGCGATGAGCACTGTGAATGTGAACCAGAGGTTGCTGCATTTTCTCTGCTGATTTGGCCCCAGAAGTTGTATATTAATAGGCATTTGGGGACCAATCATCCAAGTACTTGAGGGAATTCTGCTTTAGACAGACTGATCTTCACTGGCATCGGTGTGATCAAGGATGTTTGTGATGTTCCAGCATCTTGCTATTCATTTGTGAGGAGCTGGCAGGTTTTTCCACAGTCAAGCCCATTCACCCTGATCTTATACCCTGGAAACTGATCTTTATATGTATTTGCTTGAACAGTTGTGCTGGTGACCCTCTAATGGTCACAGCTGGGCCCACACTTGTCCCTAGAGCATGTATTTTCTGATCTTCCAAACTTTCAGCCATTCAGGAAATGTCACTGAGCACCTAGGACATGCATCACAACACAGAGACATCCAGGGCTAGCGGGAAAGCAGCCTCTAGCGCTGGTTCCCACCTGCAACCAGCCAGACAGCGGCGATGCGGCAATGGTTCTGGAAATGACCAGAAGATGTTTCAAGGAAGTATGCAGTCGCACAAGTCCAAAACCAGGGCAAGCAAACAGAGGCAAGAGTAGGCAGCCACAGCATTCTCAGCGGGCAGGATGGCACCCTCCCCAGCACAGAGATAGAATGGTCAGAATCTGACCACCAAGTCATTTCTATTTAAGCCCCTGATTTGTCGTCATTGTCTCAGCAGCCCCAGGACACTCAGGTCCACCCCTGAAGCTGGCCACCAGAGAGCCCCCGATCCCTTGGCCTCACCTTGCCCTTCCACCTCAGGAGGGCTCAGCCTCTGCCCTGTCACGTGGTCTTCAGGATGGAGTCCCAGACACACCACGATAGCACATGGAGGCTCAGCTGCCCACTAGGAGCTGTTTCCTAAGTGTTTAATACTACCTCTCATGAAGGAATGAACCCCAAAGCCATGAGAGGCTGGGAAAGGTCAGTGGCCTTAGAAGCCATGTAGCCCAGTATTGCTACAAGAGTGGACCAAGGACCTACCTACGGCAGGGGGAAGAGGCCGGCAAATTCTACCTGGAAAAAGCAAGCATAACATTGATAACACTGTTAAAAGCAACAATGTCCCAACCAGGGATCAAACCTGCATCCCCTGCATTGCAAGGCAGATTCTTAACCACTGGACCACCAGAGAAGTCCCCCACGTACTTTTCAGAGCATCTAGAATTTAAAAAAATCACAGACCATCGCAAGCGCTAACAAAGCTGGTAGCAACAGCTTCTGTAAAACAGACGTTTATACAGCACTGGTAGTAATGCAGAATGGGGCAGCCTCTTGGGAGCAAGTTTGATGGATTTTTATAAATTAAGCATAAACTTATCATGTGATTCAGCAATCCTGCTCAATGTCATCTACACAAGTAAAATTTTAAAAATCTATATTCACACTGAAAAAAAAAAAAAGGAATATTAGGGCTCTGGAAATTGAACAGAGGCACCTAGCAGACTGGGAAGAGCCTATTCTTGAAAACAGCCTTGGGCTGGGGTACGGTTACTGAGACTCTGCAGTCTTTTCACCTGAAGCTGCCACCGCCCACCCCTCCCAACCCAGTGCCCTTGGTCAGCAAGAAATGTGGCTTTACCAGCATGGGGCTCACTTTGGAAACCAGCAGCTGGGCTGCCAGAGGACACACGCAACTTGGGGTGGGTCAGCTAACAGTGGTGCACTGGAGACATGCAGGGGAACGCCCGGCTCCCACGACTGGAGGCTGTAATCTCATAGGAAGAGCATCAAGGCAGCCAGAAGTTGACCTGGGATCCGGGAAATGAGAGCAGCACAGAAGGATAGGATAAGATCTGCCCTCATCTTTGTCTATCCAGGAAATGAAACCAAGAAGCCTACTAGACAACAAAAGCAAAGGAGGCTTGAGGACTGACTGAGCTATGACCATGCTCCTCAACCCCAGAGATGCACCCACGTACAATGGAAGCCTTCGGGTTCAAGGCTTTGTGCACAACCTCAGCCAGTCTCACTGGCTGAACACTGAGCTGTACAGACACTAGGGGACTACTAGGACGTAAGGCTGGAAAATGAAAGCAAGAATCAAGTGAGTCTGAGCAGAGCCATCGGGGGCTAACGCACTAGAGGGGAGATGGATTTCACAGTTCAAGTCCAAAAAGTTACTTCAAAGAAACCAAAACAAAACAACTCTCTGAAATACAATTCAGAATCCATATTTGCTGCAACATAGCAACCCACTCCAGTGTTCTTGCCTGGAGAATCCCAGGGAGAGGGGAGCCTGGTGGGCTGCCATCTATGGGGTCGCACAGTTGGACACGACTGAAGCGACTTAGCAGCAGCAGCAGCAGTATCTACAGTGCCCAGCATCACGGAGGGGAGAGGACTTGAGGCCTCTTACCTAAAGCCCAGTAAGGAGCCACCTTGGCACTGGATCCTTCAGTCCCAGCCAAGTCTTCAGATAAGACCGCAGCCCTACCGGCATCCTGATCACAGCCTCATGGGAGACGTGAGCCAGATCCCAGCCAAGCAGCTCCTGAACGCCTGACCTTCAGAAACCATGTGAGACAGTAAATGTTTATTGTTGTATTGAGTAGCTAGGTTTGGGGATACTCTGTTTCAGCAATAGATCACTAATACATCTGACTTCTATAGTGGGGATGTGAGCAGGGTAGAGGAAGGGCTATACTTTCCCCTTCAGTGCAGAAGATATGGAATCCTTGGAAGAAATTTAAATTCAGTTCCACAAGCATGCATTAGGCTCCTGGGCAAAGATGCCCTGGAGGAGGAAATGGCAACCCATTCACTCCAGAAATCTTGCCTGGAGAATCCCACGGACAGAGGAGACTGGGGAACTACAATCCACAGGGTCACAAAGAGTTGGACACGATTCAGTGACTGAGCGCACACACACACACACACACACACACACACAGAGAAACAATATGTAGGTGAGCATAATATTCTAAACACTAAAAAAAAAAAAAAAAGTCACCCATTGTATCTCAGTTTGCTCTTTCAAGTCGGAAGGATTTTTTTTTTCTTTCTACACAAAGCAACAATAGCAGGATTCCTTGGAATTCTCTTCCCCTGGATGGGAACAGTGAGGTTATGGATGTAAAGTGAGCTAAGGATTTATTCTTGGTGTCCATCAGCGAAAGGAACACTGTCAGCCCTGAAAAGATTCCATGCTTCAGTGGCCATAAGAAAATCAAATAAAGCCGCACGTGTTCCAAAGAGGGGGATGCCGTTAAAAATGCTGTGCTAATTAGCTCCCTTGTGGGATCATCCCAGGAGTGAGCAGGAAGGGAGGACAGGAGAATTGGGGCTCTACTAGGCAAATATTTAGAACATGTACAGAGCAGAGCTGTGAAGAAAGGAGAGAGATGCAATCAGAGTGGCTGAGTGAGCTGACAGCTGGGGAAGGAAGGTTTTCCTGGACAAAACCGTAAGCACGGCAGGAGGCCGACAGGACAGTGTGGTTTCAGAAAAGAGCATCGAGGCCAGAGGGCTGCTTCCCACACTGCATCCCTGTCCCACCGTGAGACCCAGGCGGCATTCGATTCAGACACCAGAGAGAAAGGATCCCTGCAGGGGCCTGGGAATGAGCATCTCAAAGATTCACTTGCCTAAAGTCACAAGGCTAGTGAGTCTATGAGAACCAGCATTCAAGCCTAGGTCAGTCTGACTCCACGGCCCCAAGTCTTAGCTACAGTGAGGCACCTTCTACAACAGTTAATGAATAATGTACCAGTAAGAATTCCCTCTATGAAATTTCAAAAGTACCAGCACCCAAAGTTCTAAGGCAAAGTCTTTAGCTGTTGGGTGTCACGTTGCAGCCCATTTAATAGTCCTTAGGGAAAAAGAGTCCTGGAGACTGTGCCATAAGGGAGAGATGAATAAGGGGTGATCTGTTTTTCTTTTTTTTTTCCCCTCTATTTTCCTATTTTTTTAAACCTAATTCCACTTAAGGGAAAACAGTTTGTCTTGAAAGGGAAAGTGGCTGATAGGGATCACAGCTTTTTGAGGATAATTGCTTTGTTTTTTTTACGGTTCTCCCCCAAAGTAATAGTTCATTCAATGCTCTTTACTTGATTTCTTTCACTTTATATTTTTTTGAATCAGTAAAAGTTTTATGTGACACAAAATGCAAAAGGAACATTCAAGTATCCAGTGAAAATTCCCTGCCCACCAATTCCCCAAATTCCTCAAGCACCCCCACTTGTCCCTCTTCTGGAGACATTATTCTGGAAAGTTCTTTCCTACCAAATGGTAGATTAGTCACTAATTCTACGTCGTGATTTCTTCACTTGACAACATATCGTGTTGCCACAAGTAAAGTGTGTTAACCCCACCCCCAGCACTTGGTGGGGACGCAGTGTTTGTTACTGCGATGCTCCCCTCATCATCACCATCACCATCTCCACTGCGGTCTCTGTCCCCATCTCGTCTCCATCAGGGATGTACTGTACATCACAGGGAATACAGCCAATATTTTGCAATAACTAGAAATGTAATCTTTTAAACTGTATAAAGTACGGTTGTATAAAAAGAAAATTTTAAGATATTTATGATTATATTCAGGGTCCACTCAGATAACTCAGGATCATCTCTGCATCTCAAGATCCTTAGCCTTAATCACACCTGCAGAGTCCCTTGTGCCAAATAAGATCACATCCATAGGTCTGGGAGATTTGGGGAGCCTACCATACCCTCCTTCACCACAGGCTTCAACTAGCTGTTCTGGAGAAAGGAGCCCATAAAAATCATTTTCTGGGGTGTTAAAGGCTTCCCAGGCTGGAGTCCATTCTATCATTAAGAGGCTCAAACGTTTTGGCCCAGAGCAAAGACTGAAGTCTGGTCAAGGTGCATGAAGTGTAGATGAAATGGGCGATACTCTGGGAAAATGTAAGTCACCAGCATTGGCTGAAGCAGATGCAGGTATGCACAGGCCCACAGGGATGTAATGTCTGCCTCCACACATGACCACCAACTCACCGAGCCCCAGGGCTGCTGTGAAGGAGAGAAAGACCACGTGCGGTCACAGCATGGATGGAAGAGCCGCATACCACGCAAAGGCTCCTACCCTGGAGCCCCCACATAGAGATCAGGGAGGGTTCGGGAAGCCCTGAAAGGTATGGTGCGAATTTAAGAGTGTGTTCACTTCCTATGGACACTGTAACAAATGACCAAAACCTCCGTGGCTCCTCTGAACCCCCTAGAGGATTCAGATTTCTAGAGACAGAAAGTAGAAAGGTGGGTATCAGGGCCGGGTTGAGGGGGATGGGGAGCTATTCTCTAATGCGGACAGTTCCGTTTTACATGCTGAAAAGAACTATGAAGATGGGTGGTGGTGATGGTCGCATAACACCGTGAATGTACTTAGTGCCACTGAAATGTACATTTAAAAATGGTTACAATGGCAAACATTATATGTAGTTCAGTTCAGTTCAGTTCAGTTCAGTTCAGTCGCTCAGTCGTGTCCGACTCTTTGCGACCCCATGAATCGCAGCACACCAGGCCTCCCTGTCCATCACCAACTCCCAGAGTTCACCCAGACTCACGTCCATAGAGTCAGTGATGCCATCCTGCCATCTCATCCTCTGTCGTCCCCTTCTCCTCCTGCCCCCAATCCCTCCCAGCATCAGTCTTTAAAGCAGAGGAACATGCAAGCCCTTCCCAGCCTATATTTCTTCTGTTCCCAATGAACCCCGACAAGAGTGTGGTAATCAAGAGCTGGTTTGTGGGGTCAGTAACCTGAGCTCACAGCTCACCTCTGCTACCAGCCAGCTGTGTGATCTCAGGCAGGTTACTTAACCTCCCTGAGTCTCATCTCTACCCATGTAAAAAGAGGATAAAACCACCAACTCTGTAGTATCATCATACCTGGTGCCCAATGGTGCTATTACTATTCACTGGCTCAACTGGTTGCTCTGTGTTTATAAATTGCCATCACACGGAGCAACAGACAGGAGTCCCAAATGCCCATCTCCATTCTACTTTCTTAACCCCTCCCTCTCCTGTTTTGACCTTGGGTTCGCCATTTCTACATTTGCTAATGTCCCTGGCAGCATATCGACACCATCCCGGGGTTTCTCTTTTGCTGAAGCAGCTAAAAGGGCCACATTTTCCTTGACTCCCAAGATGGGCAAACAAACCCAGCCTGACCCTTGGGAGCTCACTTGAAGCCTGTAATGAGCACAGTGATTATTCCAGAAACAGCCTGCCTGGCCACCCCCGCTGCTGAGCACAGCAAGCCCCGCCGGCGACGTGGGTCACAGTGGCGACATGGGTCACTCTAATTCCCGCTCAGCACAGACTCCAGGAACACATAGATCCTGTGCGAGGGCCAGAGCCCCTCTGGGATGCCGCCTGCCAATGCCAAAGGCACCTCATGCCCTCAGGGGCTGGGTAAGGCCGCCCCACCAGGCCCCAAGCTTCTCCCTGACAGACAGGCACTAATACCTCCTTGGGGGAGAGGAGTGGTTTGTTTTCTCCCTCTTCCAACGCGCCCTTCTGCTGCTCAGGCACTCAGAATTCAAAGGAAACCAGAGCTCCTGTCTCCTGGCCCATGTCACAAAACAATGTCACTTGGGATTTTTCCAGCAGGGCAATAAGGCTGGACCTCAGAGACAGATTTCCTGGAGGAGAAGAGGGCTGTGACATCTGTTTTTATTGCTTCTGAACCCTCTTGGTTACTCCCCCTCTTTGAGGGAATAACAACTTTAATTGAGCTGAGGCCGCCCTGGTGGTCTGGCCCTGGGGGGCCTGAGCCGCGCCCCTCTCTGGGCTGAGCCTAAATTGCAGGTTGGGTAAATTGACTGTCATGGGGCCTGTCTGAGAAGGCAGAAGCAGCTCAGGCTCTTTCCCATCGGTTAAAGCCACTGATCCACTGGGAGGGAGGGTGGGGAGTGTTTCCAGAAGGACAGAACTGTTGACCCTAGTCAAGAAGTGGAAACAGCCTAGATGTTCATCAACTGACAAATGGATAAGGAAAATGTGGGCAATCTACACAATGGAATATTATTCGTCCATAAAAAGGAATGATGTACTGATTATGCTACAGCATGGATGAAACTTGCAAATGCCACGTGGAGCAACAAAAGCCAGACCTAAGGACCACTTACTGTGAGACTCCATGTTTACCACAAGGAAGAACCGGTGACACATCCCCCATCAACAGAGGGGCAGTATATTTATGATCATTATAAATAATGAGGGCTTCCCTGGTGGCTCAGACGGTAAAGAATCTGCCTGCAATGCAGGAGACCTGAGTTCAGTCCCTGGATTGGGAAGATCCTCTGGAGAAGGGAATGGCAATCCATTTCAGTATTCTTGCCTGGAGAATTCCACGGACAGAGGAGCCTGGCCAGCTACAGTCAATGGGGTGCAAAGAGTCGGACACGACTGAGCGACTAACACCCACATAAACAATGAAGGGCAAAGTCAGTGCCAGTGGGCTTCGAGCGCTCGGTGTCCTTTTTATTAGCATGTTAAAATAATACACATTTTTATATGTTTGAGTACTGGGGAAAAAATTGAACTACCAAAGTATTAGCAGTACATAACTCTGGGAGGTGGAATTAAGGGAGATTCGTATTTTCCTTTTGTATGTCTCTATACTTTCCAAGGTTTTTTTTTTTCTGATGAGTTATTTTAGGAAACATTCTTTGTAGGTTCTAAAGATTTAAAGACATGCTCCTTGCCCTCAAGCAGCTAGAAACTACTAAGGAAGAAAATACTTTATAGAGCAAACCATTAGAAAAGGGCTTGCAGGTCATTACAGGAACTCAGAGGAGGAAGAAGCCCTGGTGGGGAGGGAGGCTTTTCAGGGTGGGGAAGTCAGCCTGGTAAGTAGAGCACCAAATAACAAAGGTTCTCTTTGCAGCCAGACAGTCCCAGTTCCCACACTTCCCAGGTCACGTATTAGCCTCAAAGCCAGATCCCCAACATGTTTGACTGCTAAGACAATTTCTAACTGCCAACAGCCCTCTTATATTTGGTGTCCTAGCCTCTGAAGCACAACCCCAGCCATTCTGAGTCTTTACTGTGGTCCCATTGGTGTGGTTATTTGATTTATTTTCAAATGCCAGTGATCAAGCCTATCACTCGGTACCAGAAACAGTGGCCACTCAGCAGCTGTCCTTCATATGGCAGGGGCTGGAAGATGGGAACTGCATTTGCCAGGATCCTTTGCCATCAAGATTGTTCTAGACTCCACCCATGAACAAGCCACCCAAGATCTGAGAAGTGGGAGAAAGCCTGAAAACATCGCTTCCCTGGCACCAGCAGGGTGTAAGATTTTGCAGCAGCTGCCTGGAGTCCCATCAAATGCTGTGATTTTCAGCAGGAGTTCCCTGCAGTTCCTGCGGCTTCCTGGTTCACCAAATTTTAGTGGCAAACCTGAGCACAAGTGGCAACGTTCCCTGACCCTGGTTCCCCTAGCTCTTCAAGAATTTTGAAAACACCTAAATGAAATCTCTTATTTTCTGAGGGATGTGTGAATGCTTCCATCTGATCCACAGATTGTCAAAGCAAACATTGATCAAACACCTCCACGTTGCGAGCAGTGTGAAGCTTTTTACCTGTATTATGCCACAAGATGAGATAGCTATGAGACTATTATTGCCCCTATTTTTGCTGTGTCCAGGCTCACAGAGAAAATAAGGGGCAGAGCTGAGACTTACACCCACCCTTACTCTAAAGTCAGGACCCATCTGAATGCTTTACTGAAGCTTCTACCCAAGTTCTCCATGCACTGGAGCTTCTCTATGAGCCCACAAAATGCAGATGATGCACGGGAGTCTCTGGAGACACGTCACTTGAAGTAAGGGTCCAGGAGGACCTGGGGTAAGATTGCATCCTTGGCTTGTTTCACTGGCACCTCTTTCCTGCCCTCGAGACCCAGAGACAGGTCTGCTGACAAAGCGCAATCCCCAATGTGTCAGTGTAGGCCTGTCAATGGAGGCATGTATTTCTAAGAATTTGAGAGTACTAGAATTTGGGAGATTCTTGGCCCATTTTTAAGACAGTAATTCCAAAAGAGCCACTTCCTAGACCCCCTGAAACTTTCCCTATTTGTGCCATCTCTAGAAGGATAAAACATTGGCAGGTATGTAGGTTTCAAGAGGATGTTGGGAATTTATGCACTTTTAAATGCAGCAAAACCTATGTTTTGAATCCAGTTCAAATGAAAGGTCAAAGGCTTCTCAAGCAAGTGGGTGGGGGTGGGTGGGGGTGGGTAGGGGAGCAGTAGGGAGCTTCGGGAGTTCTCTGTCCTCTGATTCTTTCAACCTACTTGGCTTCAGGAAGGAAGCAAACCAATTCAAGAAACAGACTAAAGTAGTTTCTGGTTTAGGTTTATTATTTTTTAAATTGTTGGAAAATATGTATATATTTATTTTGGGCCCATTAGAGTTTTGAAACTTTAATGTCTAAATTGCCAGGATTATATGAATTCCCTTTCAAAATCACTGTCATAAAAAAATCTGTAACGTGGTTTGGAACTGTCTCCTCACACCGTAAAGTGATATCATTGCTCGGTCCTTGATCCTTTTCCCTTTTCACCAAAGCAGATGTGTCCGTTCAGCTCCTCTGACTTTGAAAAGTCCCCGGGAAGACCTTCTGTCCTTCTTACCATGGGAACCGGTTGCTTCTGCTGACAGTAACCATTGATCCAGAGACCAGCTCAGGATCCCCTTTTCATGGAGATGGTTCAGGGAACGCTAGAACCACATGATTTATTATGCTAAACATTTCCTCTCTGTAAAAAAATAAATTGTGGTAAAGTAAGGTTTGGAGTGCCAAGCAGGTGGTTCTGAGCCCAGAGCAGGCATATCCAAGACCAGCCACGGAGGGAGGCCAAGCGGCCTTGGTTTCAAATGTCTTCAATTTTTCCAAACTGAGAACACAGCAAAGGTTTGAAAGTTCCCTCAAGAGTTGAGACTGGCTACATTGTGCCTCACTGGAGGTTCTGTAGGCCGACAGCAGCCTGCACATGCGACCCCAAAGCCCCAGAAGGTCCGCAGCTGGGCCACTGGGGCAAGTGGTGGGGATGAGCTCTGGGACCCCTGCCTGCTTCCCACATCTGCAGTCGCCTGGTCTGTTTTGATATCAGGTTCTGCAATGCATTTCAGCTGAAGAAAGTTATCTGAGACTACCTTCTCCAACATTCACATTTTTCAGATGAAGAAAATGAAGTCCAGAGAGGAGCAATGATTCTCCTAAGGTCAAGGCACTAGACCCACAGACCCTGACCTGGAATGACAACATTACATGTTCTATGCTGTGCTATCTATACTGACCCTGACAAGCTGTCCCCAGATTGTTCCCTTTTCCTCCTGAATACACAGACTATTTTCCATCTGTAGTTAGGTACACCCATATGACTGACTCTGGCCCATACGTGTACCCCTTCCTTTGTCTGCTGGCCAGATCCAGAGGACGCAGTGCAGCCTGATTCCCTGAGTGGAGGTGTTGAGCAGAGACCAGAAGCAGTACCCCACCAAGAAGGAAGAACACTGGAGGGTAGTGTGAGTGAGAAATAGACTTCCATTGATGAAGCCATTGAAATGTTGGTCATTTACTACAGCAGTTAGTCTGCCCAGACTAATTCAATACTGTGAAAGAACTGCCACCACTTACTTTATTTCATTTTGGCTTTCTGCACACCACAGCCCATCTCTCCTTTTGGTTACCATGTTTCTCTTTCCCTCCTCCCTCACAAGTTAATCCTAGTGCCAATCAAGATGCCCTCCCCTCCCCAGGCCTGGGGGTGGGTCCAGCACCCAACATCAGCCTATCAGAGTCTCTGTCCTGGGGCTTTGGCTCCTGAGCAGAGTAAATGGGGGAGAGAAAAGATCTTAGCTGACTCATTTCATTGGTGAACTCTGTTTCCTGATTCTCAAGTCACAAGAGATGGAGTTCCAATCCTTTCCAAAACCTAATTGTTAAGCTTTTCCTCCAGGCTCCCACCATATCCCTCCAAATTTAAATTTTCTGGTGTTTTTTCCCTTAAGTTGTCAGTTTAGTTTAGTTCAGTCGCTCAGTCGTGTTCAACTCTTTGCGACCCCATGAATCGCAGCACACCAGGCCTCCCTGTCCATCACCAACTCCCAGAGTCAACCCAAACCCATGTCCATCTAGTCGGTGATGCCATCCAGCCATCTCATCCTCTGTCGTCCCCTTCTCCTCCTGCCTCCAATCCCTCCCAGCATCAGAGTCTTTTCCAATGAGTCAACTCTTCACATGAGGTGGCCAAAATATTGGAGTTTCAGCTTTAGCATCATTCCTTCCAAAGAACACCCAGGACTGATCTCCTTTAGGATGGACTGGTTGGATCTCCTTGCAGTCCAAGGGACTCTCAAGACTCTTCTCCAACACCACAGTTCAAAAGCATCAATTCTTCGGCGCTCAGCCTTCTTCACAGTCCAACTCTCACATCCATACGTGACCACTGTAAAAACCATAGCCTTGACTAGATGGACCTTTGTTGGCAAAGTAATGTCTCTGCTTTTGAATATGCTGTCTAGGTTGGTCATGGCTTTCCTTCCAAGGAGTAAGTGCTCTTTTAATTTCATGGCTGCAGTCACCATCTGCAGTGATTTTGGAGCCCAGAAAAATGAAGTCAGACACTGTTTCCACTGTTTCCCCATCTATTCGCCATCAAGTGATGGGACCAGATGCCATGATCTTCGTTTTCTGAACGTTGAGTTTTAAGTCAGCTTTTTTACTCTCCTCTTTCACTTTCATCAAGAGGCTCTTTAGTTCTTCTTCACTTTCTGCCATAAGGGTGGTGTCATCTGCATATCTGAGGTTATTGATATTTCTCCCGGCAATCTTGATTCCAGCTTGTGTTTCTTCCAGTCCAGCGTTTCTCAGGATGTACTCTGCATAGAAGTTAAATAAGCAGGGTGACAGTATTACAGCCTTGACGTACTCCTTTTCCTATTTGGAACCAGTCTGTTGTTCCATGTCCAGTTCTAACTGTTGCTTCCTGACCTGCATACAGGTTTCTCAGGAGGCAGGTCAGGTGGTCTGGTGTTCCCATCTCTTGAAGAATTTTCCAGAGTTTATTGTGATCCACACAATCAAAGGCTTTGGCATAGTCAATAAAGCAGAAATAGATGTTTTTCTGGAACTCTCTTGCTTTTTTGATGATCCAGTGGATGTTGGCAATTTAATCTCTGGTTCCTCTGCCTTTTCTAAAACCAGCTTGAACATCTGGAAGTTCACAAATCCATTTCTATTCCTCACAACCAAAACAAAAAGAAACCAAACTGATACCTTGTAAAGATGAAATAATAATAAGATTGCTTAATATGGGGCAGTGTCATATCACACCTAATATTTTCAGAAAATATCACCTTATTTAAACCTCACACCTGCCCCAAGAGGAGATAATAACATCTTAATATCAGTGAGACTGAGAGCCCAAGAAATGTCACTTGCTCAAAATCACACACCTAGTGAATGGGGCAGCTGGAGTCAGAGTTAAAAGGCTTGGGTTCAACTCTAATATTGAAGATGACCTGATAGTCATCTTCACAGGATAAGACTGTATTTTTGTTATGTTTTTAATTTAAAAAATAATGCATGTATATTATTAAGACCTTCAGTTTCTCTAATTACCAGAACCACTTTTAATAGTTGCTTGTGTATCATTCAGAATGTTTCTATGCATATTCCAGCATAAATGTTCTTTTTTTCTACTCCAGGTGAGTGGGCATACACTCTTCTGCATCTTACTTTCATCCTTGTGCCCTGCAGGTGGTGCTGCACAGACACCACAGTTTATCTAGTTTTGCTTACAGGCAGGTACCATTATTTATTTATAACCATCGACTAACAGACATTTCAGAGGTTTTCAGCATTTCGATATATTTATTTGAGTCTTTCAAAAGAAATACAGTTGGTCCTTGAACAACAAGGGAGTTAGGGGCACCAACCCTCCAGCAGGGGGAAATCCTCATGTAACTTACAGCCAGCCCTCAGTACACACTGCTCCCCTACGTCCCCATCCGCAGTTCCATCTCCTTGGATTCAACCAATCACAGAATGTGCGGTACTGTGGCAAATAGTATTTACTATTGAAAAACATCTGTGTATAAGTGGACCCACACAGTTCAAACCCATGTTGCTCAAGGGTCACTGAATATTAATTTCAATCTTCATGAGCCTTTGGGCAGATGCCTGAGTTCAGCTGCAGGTTGGATTCTTAGATGTGAAATTGCTGGATTGAGAGGCACATGCATTTTAGATTTTGATACATGTGATTGACTTGTTCTCTCAAGAAGCACCCCTAATTCATATTCTATCCAAACACATCTTGAGAAAGTTGATAAGTGCCTTGAAATGTGAGATATCAGGACTTCCCTGGTGGTCCAGCGGCTAAGACTGTGCTCTCAGTGCAGGGGATCTGGGTTCACCCACAACTAGAAGACCCCACATGCTGCAATTAAGACCTGGCACAGCCATGATAAATACATAAATATTTCTAAAAAAGAATTTTCCCTTTAAGAGAAAAGAAATGTGAGTTACCATTGCAGACAACTGAACGGTCATCGTCGGTCCAGATTTGCTAGACTGAAACTGTAGCCCAAGGGTAGAACCCCTCCCGGCCTTTTGCCCACGAAATGCCAAGACTGCAGCTTTTGACCTTTGGTTAACGGCCAAAAGACATTTGTTCTGAATCAATAAAACACACAAATCCAAAGAACCGAGGCTCTCTCCACCCTCCACACCAGGAGGGGGTGGGGTGGGGTTTAACCCATCCCCTACCCTTCCCCAAGCCAGTTCTTCCTGTTCTGAAGCTCTCAGCTGAACACACAAGAGCTTCAGAAAAAGTTGCTGGTTTGGATTACCAGAAAAATAATGTGGGACTGTAAATAGGCCTTATGACTTTTTATGAGGAAGCCATGTGATGCTTTTACTGCCTTCACGGCAATAAATGTCGACATCAATTTAATTATTTGCTGCTTGCCTGACTGTCCCCTTTCCACAGAGGAAAAACCGTCACAGAGTGTTTTCACCTGGCCTACGGTCACACTAAGGACCACTGAAGCGGGGTGTGAGATGCTGCCTTAGGACAGAGAATCTGAACCACAGAACCTCCATCTGGAGCGAGGATTCAAGGGGTGACTTGCTGATCCAACGGTCCCCAGGGTTCACCCCTGGACAACCTCAGTATTTACTGCACATTACCATAAACTAAAACTACCATTCTCAACACACACAACAACGACTTTCTCATTTTAGTCTTATAATGATTCTGGGAAATGGGAATCATTAACCTCTCTGAGCCCCGTTTTCCTCATCTGTCAAAGGACCTGATGCCAGAGCTCTGTGTGGAGACAAGAGGTAGAACAGGATGTCCTGAGTTCAAGTGCAGCCATCGCCTGACTCTCAGAGATCTAAACAGTCTACAGCCCCTCACAAGTCTGCCCTCTGATAGTTCTCTGACCTTGCCTCCTACTACCCCCCCCATACCTCCAGCCACACTGACCTCTTTGTCATTCACTGAACAGTCCAGGTATGTTCCTACCTCAGGACCTTGGCACTGGCTGTTCACCCTGGCTGAGATCCTCTGCCCAGGTTTCCACATGGCTCCCTGTCATACCCCTTCCAAGACTTTTCTCAAATGCCACCTCCAAAGGGGTTTTGAACTCACCATCCTATTAAAGTCATATGAGCACCCCCACCTCCAATTCTCTCTCTCCAATTTCCATGCATCCTTTTTGCTCCATAGCATGTCACTAGCAGACACACATTTCATTAATTTATTTACTTTTCATGTCTAACCATCCCCTAACATCTATGAAAACAGGGTTTTTTTATTTTGTTTTTGCTCTTCTCTACTCTGTCACCAGAGCCTAGAACAGTGTCTGGCATAAAGTGTAAATGAATTACTGAAAAGTAAGTGAATCGGATGAGATGATGTGGCCAAGACCTTCAATGTGCTCTTCAAATCTTATTTCCCTTCCTGGACACACAAGAAGACTACATTTCCCAGCCTCCCTTGCAGGTAGGTGGGGCCATGTGGCTGATTTATGACCACTGGGATG
The DNA here is from genome assembly GCF_055505025.1 of Bos grunniens. Lineage (NCBI taxonomy): Eukaryota > Metazoa > Chordata > Mammalia > Artiodactyla > Bovidae > Bos > Bos grunniens. The sequence continues at coordinate 12,929,267 of NC_141182.1, forward strand.
TGGGCAGAAGTGCTCTAAGAAATGTCCTCCAGGAGGGCTTCCCTGGTGGTCCAGTGGAATCTGCCTGTCGATTCAGGAGACACAGGTTCAGTCCCTAGTCTGGGAAGATTCCACATACCATGGAGCAACTAAGCCCAGGCACCATGATCCCTGAGCCACACTCTAGAGCCCGTGAGCCACAACTACTGAACCTGTGTGCTACAACTATTGAAGCCCACTGGCTTGGCGCCTGTGCTCTGTAGCATGAGAAGCACTACAGCAGGAAGCCCGAGCATCGCAGTGAAGAGTAGCTCCCCCTCACCTCAGCTAGAGAAAGTCCACGTGCAGCAACAAAGCCCCAGCAGAAGCAAAAATAAATAAATAAATATTTAAAAAAGAAAAGAAATGTCCTCCAGGATCCTCCAGCTGTCTCGTCCACTTTGTCAGTGGCAATGGAGGTGACATGATGAGGGGGCAGGCCTACTTAAAGCAGCCTGGATCCCCCACTCACAGCACAGAGGCAGCCACCCAGGAGAGTCACCAAGCTGAACTGGACTTTATGTGAGAGAGAAGCAAATCCTTATGGTATGGAGCTGCTGAGATTTCAGGGTTTATTTGTTACTGCAGCAAAGCCTAGCTAATCCTAATACAGGTGGGAAACTACTGGACTAGTACTCAGGAGGCCTGTGTTATAAATACAGTCAATTCTTCTATTACATAACATACTGCTGCTCCTGCTAAGTCGCTTCGGTCATGTCCAACTCTGTGCGACCCCATAGACGGCAGCCCACCAGGTTCCTCCGTTCCTGGGATTCTCCAGGCAAGAATACTGGAGTGGGTTGCCATTTCCTTCTCCATTACATGACATGTATTCCTTAAAATCACTACCCTATGCAAAATTACACAATAAAAGCCACAGGGCTTATGAAAAGAAATAGGTTTAGGAGCACAGCACTCAAAAGCCAGTGACACATTAAAAAGCAAATAATGGGAAGCTAGATAAAATAGGAGGTACCTCAGTTTCACACATGTTAAATTGTTAATATATAAATACTACAGTGAACATGACACTTGACCTTAAAAAAGACCTGCAGTTTGCTGGAGAACGGGACTTCAGATGGGCTGCAGCTTATGAGTTATTATGAGTAGTGGAAGGAAGACTATCTGAATTCCTCATCTGGAAAGTTCTACCAGATGTGAGATCAACAAACTACTGCCCCTCAGCCAAATTTGGTCCACTATCTTTTTTGGTAAATAAAATTTTATTAGAACACAACCTCACATGTTCGTTTGCATATTAATTACCTCTGGTTGCTTTCATACTACAACAGCAGAGTCAGAGTAGCTGCAACCAAGGTCAGAAAAGCCTCAAACATTTACTATCTGCCCTTTACAAGGAGGGTTTCCCTGGTAGCTCAGCCGGTAAAGAATCCACCTGCAATGGAAGAGACCCGGGTTTGATCCCTGGATCTGGAAGATCCCCTGGAGAAGGGAATGCTACCACTCCAGTATTCTCGCCTGGAGAATCCCATGGACAGAGAAGCCTGGCGAGCCACCGTCCATGAGGTCACAAAGAGTCGGACATGGCTGAGCAACTGAGCACACTCGCATCCTTTACAAAGAACGTTTGCTAATTCCTATATGAGATGGTCTCTGGGGTCCCATGGGTGTGCCATTTTCCTTACCTCAATTTGCCAGAAGAGTGTAAATCCCTAGTTCTGCTCCCCTTCTACTCAAACAAGGAGAGAGGCGTGGACACGTGCACACGCACGTGCGCTCACACACACCATGGCCAGGCCTTATCTGAGTAAACCATCCAAGCCTGCATTCAGCCCTGCCACACCCTGGGCACTGTGCCCAAACCTGGGGGCAGCCATCCTCCTCACCCACTCACAAGTGCCCTCTGGTCAGCCCACACCCACCACAGGCTGAGGGCTGGGGTGAAACCTTCCATTTCCCCTTCCTCTCAGGGGACGCCTCAGAAAGCCTGTCTGTCTGGGCCACTGATGGGTTGGAGGGAAGGCCATGAGCTTGACCTAATGAGTCAAGTGCAGCATGCCCAGACTAAACATCCTTAATTAAGCTCCCACAAAGGTTAAATGGGCAATTACACTGCCCGAGGGAGGGTCAAATTAGACAGATTGACCCTTTACCCCCACAGGAGCAGCTGGAACTTCCCTCTGGAAGGGACTGCAAGGGACTCCACTGCAAGAGGGGAGGCCATGAACCTTCCCACCCCAGGCATAAACTCTGGTTTGCCATAGTCCATCCAACACATGGTTTCTCAACAAAGGGTGGAATCCCTGGCCTGTGGGAGTGAAAGTCTTCACAGTGACATCTGCTAAGCTCCCAGGCCACCAGCCTCAGAGGTCTGAGAATACAACGGGACAACGGCTCCAGATGGATCCTGCACATGTACAGGCGCCCCGGCACGTCCTGGCCAGCACCTTCCAAAGCCCATCTTACTTAGGATGAGTCTGAGAGCCAAAGCGAGGCTGACCAGGCCCTCAACGCCTCCTGCTGCCCAGCGTGCATCACATCACAGCCCCAGGGGCTGGTCCTGCCCAGCCCTACTGGCCTCTGGGCCTTTCAATCACTCTTCCTCTGTCTGGGATGCCCTTCTACAAGGTATCATCAGCCTGACTCAATCCCTCTCTTCTGGGTCATAAGCCATTGTATCACAGAGGCCCTCCCTGATCCCCTTGCACCCCGCCCCACCCTCTCCCTGGCCCAACTGCACAGTCACCATCTGAGGTATGTGACGAGCTGGTCCCTCGCGGCTGCTCGCACTGAGATGCCCACTCTGCTCCCGATGCACTCTCAGCACCTGGATTAGTGTCCAACAGTGTGGCTGGATTAAGAAGTCAGTCCGTGTGTCACATGCTTCCTGGTGCCAGGCAGAGAACCAACATGCCTTCTCTCCCAAAATTCCTTCTCTCCCAAAATTCCTTCTCTCCCAAAATTCCCCAGCAACTAACTAGACCCAATTTACAGAAGGGGAAACTGAGTCTCAGGGCCACTCAATGACTTGCCCAAGGAAACACAGCAGATTAAGTGACAGGGTTCAAGCCCAGGCCTGCCTGGCTCTCCCACCCAGGCTCTCAGTCACTGTGAAATGCAGGGAGTGCACATCAGTGCCAAGGGCAGGTCCCATGTGCTTCCATGCCCACTTACATGTAAGCCGGGGGCAGCTCTGGATAACTGGAGGAGCAGCAGCACTCTCATTCACCGGCTTTCTGGAGAGCTAACCTGGAAAGAAGAGACAGGTCTCTCCTTGAACTGGGCCGAGAAGCAAGGTGAGAATTCCTGCATTACCAGAGCATGATCAGAGGGGGCTGCCATTCACTTCTTTGTGGGTGCACTGAGGGCTATGCTGAGGGGCTAAGTTTAGGCTCCTCTTGACTCCCAGCTTCAAACAGAAAGCAAGGGCAAGGTCCCCTGAGATCCCTCCACATAGACTCCAGGCAGCTCCCTCCACCCCTGGCCCTCCCCTGCCCAAAACAGGGCTTTCCCCTTACCTCCTTCCTATCACACACACAGAATATGGTAACATCTGTGCGGCCCACAGGGACCATCTAGAAGGGGTTGGAGGTATCTATTTGGAATCTTGTGGGGAAAGCACCAAATTTTTCTTCATATGTTTTAAATGTGCTATGAAAACAATAAAATCGGGGGAAATGAGTAAATATTAAAAGATATTCTACTTACAAATAAAGGCAATTTCAGTTGTTTAAAATAACCAATTGATCCTGCTTCCATGAACATAATTTTACAGAATTTGGTTTATGCTTGAAATGGCTACATATCAACCCAGGTTCTCCCAGTTTTCTTTCTCCCAAAGCAGATCTGATGTGAAGGCCTAAAAGGAAGTAGTTTATGACAGAGGCTACCCCAGGAAGCACAGGTGAGAAAATAAGAACATGAGACAGATTCAGAAGACCATCCAGTAAAGGGTGCAGTGAAGATGGGGAGACCACTGTGGACACACGGAACTCAGTCCCACTGGGGACCTCTGAGAAACCACATGGAACACATTCAGAACTGCCCCACTGATACAGCAAGAAAACTGCAGACCAACACCCCTGATAAATATTGATGCAAAGTCCTCAACAATACTAGCAAGGATAATCTAATAGATTGTTAGATTACACAACCATTACCAAGTAAGGTTTATCCCAGGAATGCAAGGATGGTTCAACACATGAAACTCAATCAATATAATACTCTACATTACTAGACCATGGCAAGGGGGACTACATGTTCATCTCAACTGACACCTAAAAAGGCATTTGACAACATTCAAAGAGCACTCAGGAAACTAGGAACAGAAAGGAACTTCTTCAACATGATAAAGAATATTTATGAAAAACCCACAGCTAACATGCTCAATGGTGAAAGAATGAAAGTCTTCCCTTTGTTATCAAGGACAAAGATGCCCACTTTCACCACTGCTGTTCAATATTGTACTGCAAGTCCTGCTGCCGCTGCTGCTAAGTCGCTTCAGTTGTGTCTGACTCTGTGCGACCCCACAGACGGCAGCCCACCAGGCTCCTCCGTCCCTGGGATTCTCCAGGCAAGAACACTGGAGTGGATTGCCATTTCCTTCTCCAATGCGTGAAAGGGAAAAGGGAAAGTGACACGACTCTTAGTGACCCATGGACTGCAGCCTACTAGACTCCTCCGTCCATGGGATTTTCCAGGCAAGAGTACTGGACTGGGGTGCCAGTGCCTTCTCCAACTGCAAGTCTTAGCCAGAGCAATTAGATAAGAAAGAGAAATAAAAGGCATCTAACCTGGAAAGGAAGAAGTAAAATGATCTCTACTTGCAGATGACATGACCCCCTACACAGATTCCCCCCTTCCCCAGAAGGCAGGGAGTCAGGGGCATTTAGCTGCCCACATTCATCACTTTACCACCACCCCCACTTCTTTGCATAGAACGACCCACCTCATCACTTCCAGGATGCAAAGTGAGGTGAGAGTGAAGGAAGCTCTCAGGAGCCAGAGAAAATTCTGAAGCGAAACAGAAGAGGAACTCAGCTGCTTGAGGTGTGGGGCTGCCAGCTGCCCACAACTCATCTGCAAGAGCGGCAGGTGAACTGAGGGGCCAAGGGCACACAGAACAAGCCGTCTGCAGCATCCTCCACTGGGAAAGGCATTTTAGTGACGGCTTCAAGCTCTTAATAATCCCTGTTGGGACTTCTCTGCTGGTCCAGTGGTTAAGAATCCACCTTGCAATACAAGGGATGCACTTTCACTCCCTGGTCAGGGAACGAAGATCCCACATTTGGCAGAGCAGCTAAGCCTTGAGCCACAGCTAAGACCTGATGCAGCAAAACAAATAAATTGTTTTTAAATTATAATCACTGTCAAGGAGACATTTTGTTTGTACAAGAAGGTAATTTTAAAAAAATGTTTAATTTTCCTAATTATTTAAAAATGTAGAATAATTGAAACTATCTTAAAGACTTTCACTGCGCATCATTTTCTATTATGGGCAAATGCAGAAGAAATCATCCTTGAACTAAAAAAAAAAATGTTTCAATACATTTTGATACAGCTGAATTTTTCTGTATCCGATATTTCAAAATAAGGGTGACAGCTTTTCTAGAAATTTCATATAAATGGAATAGTGGCGTATGTGCAATTTTGTATCTGGCTTCTTTCACTCATCATGTTTTTCTGAGCTGAGGCTGGAAAATGTATGAGCAGCATACATACACTGCATGTATGCTGCTGCTGCTGCTAAGTCGCTTCAGTCGTGTCCGACTCTGTGCAACCCCATAGACAGCCTGGCAGCCCACCAGGCTCCTCTGTCCCTGGGATTCTCCAGGCAAGAACACTGGAGTGGGTTGCCATTCCTTCTCCAATGCATGAAAGTGAAAAGTGAAAGTGAAATCACTCAGTCCTGTCTGACTCTTCGTGACCCCATGGACTGTAGCCTACCAGGCTTCGCCATCCATGGGATTTTCCAGGCAAGAGTACTGGAGTGGGTTGCCATTGCCTTCTCCAGATTGCACGAATGGGTAACTGCTTAGTTGAATTTTGTTGTACATATAAAATGGGTGAGTTTCATGGTGTGTAAATTATACCTCAATACAGCTGTTTACAAATCAGTAAGAATGAAGCTCTAACTTACAGAGTGTGCAAGCACTGTTGATCCAACCACCTTGCCCCATTACAACCTCAAGCAGAACTTAATGTCTGTTCTGGTGATTCCCATTTCAGCCAGCTTGGGTGCATGCCATTCTCCCTGTGGTGAAAGGAACACAAACTCCTACAGCAGCTTCAGAGCCCTTTGTCCATGATGGACAGTGGCCCCCTCTGCAGTTGGACACTCACCTGGATGCCCAGGTGGAGGACACCTCCAAGGCTGCTAATGGGAAAATCACATGCTGAAAGCCACTCACAGTGAGGTTCACACTATCAGACACCAGGCTGCTGGCAGCCAAGGGAGGCTGGGGCCTCATGTCTCCCCCTGGAGTGAGGGGTGATACTGCTATGAGCCACAGGGTTGGGCGACTCTGGCCTCGAAAGACCAGCGTCTTGCAGTGGCCTGCAAGCCCCTCAATCCACCTCCTTTAGTGTACTAAACAGAAAACTAAACAATGTTTTGCTGATTAGTCCCAAGAGCTTGCACTCATCCCCATGAACACAGTAAGCTCTGTTTCACCCCAGGGCCTTTGCATGTGCTGTTCTCTCTGCTTATGCTGCCTCCCTCTGTTGTTTCTTAACCTCTCTTTATTCAGCAAGTCTCACTGCAAAGGCCATGTGCTCGGGAAAGTCCTGGCTCTCCCCTAGGCCAGGTCAGACATGCTCACAGCACTGTGTCACATGATGTGAGTTCCCTGTGCCATGCTGTTGAGCATCTGCCCTTGCTGGACTGAAAGTGTCTGGGATGGAGAGCACACTTGCCCTGCTCACCCTCTTGAGCAGGCTGGCATGCTCACGTGTACTGGCACCCTCATGTCCAGTACAGCGCCCAGTACACAGCACCACTTGTGAAATCCTGGGCGAAACCATGAATGAATAAACAAGCTCATGACAGCAGAGTTGGCCAGGTCACTCAGCCTCTTTGAACTTGGTGTCATATTTCCATAAGGGAATAAAATATCGTCCACGCTGGGGGAATTATTACAGTTCCAAGGGCTAAAGTGCATGGACACAGCCAGCCCCAGGCCTGGCACACATACCACAGGGACTATTCACTGAGCTCCCTCCATGGGCCTGGACCAGATGTGCGTCATAGCCCCGAGTCCTCCTCTCAGCAGCCCTTTGGGGTTTCAGCACTGTCACTGTTCCCATTTAACAGATGAAGAGACTGAAGTTTAGTGGTGCTTAGTAACTTGCCCAGGTCTGACCACTAAGTGCCATGCTCTTAGTCATCAAACTCTGCTGCCAAGTGAGAAAAGCAGGGATGAAATCGTTGGATAAGTCTCTTGCTGGTCTGTATCTGATCTAACAGTGGTCTCCACGAGGGGGGATGATAGGGTTTCACTCTACACTTGGCACGCCTGTTTTCCCACAAGGAGCAAGAATGATGGGTGTAAAAGGAAATACGGAAAACAAACGAAGGGGGGAATTGCTCACAGACTCCACCCTCCACGGCTGGGCAGCCTCAGGTCCCTAGGGACCTGACCCTCATGCAGGAACACCCAGTTAGATGCCCCCAAAGACCCCAGACCCTCCTCCAACAGCCGTGACCTTTCACCCAGCTGACCAAAGTGAAGACCACCAGGGAAGCCGAGGTCAGCCAGCGAGGGGTGGTCGCAGCAGGGTGAGGGCATTTTCAGGAGGGAAGCTTCTGGGGGGTCCATGGGCAAGAGGGGTGGGCTGAAGGACAGGAGAGAGGAGGCCGTCTGGGGTGGGGGTAGGGGGCTCTAGCAAGCAGGGAGGTCACAGAAAGGGGCGGGGTCTGCAGGGGACGTCCAGGGCCTTAGGCTGCCTTCTTTCCCAGGAATCCTTTCATTTGAGGGAAAACCAAGGGGGAGGGAGAAGGGAGAACGCAAGAAAAACAAAGAGAAATGGAGAGGAAAAAGAGAGCGGTGTAAAAAGAGAGCAAAAGAGCAGTAAAGAGCGGCTGAGATGGAAGCAAGGGTAGAGAGAAACCCAGGGGACCAAGATGACACAGCACACTGGTCACAGACTTGGGGAAACACAAGCAGGGACAGAGCCTAGAGGGCAGGGAGGGGAGATGGCAGGGTCTTAGCAGGCCCCTGAGCTGGAAGGGGCCACAGCTCCCTTCTCCTATAGCCAGACTTTCATAGAAAACCTCCACAAGGACTCCAAAGAGTACAAGATTCCAGCGAAGTCCAGAGCCAGCAAGGCATCCAGAGAATTCAAGTTGGGTCAGAAACAAAACAAAACCAAGAAAAGCACCAGAGCTGCCCCCTCCCCTCCTCCGCTCCTGGTCCTCACTCTCTCCCTCCCCTGACCTGAGGATGGGGACCTGAGGAGGTGGGGGCGGGGCAGGCAGCAGGTTTAGCTGCAGAGGCCTGCTCCTCATTAAGGCTGCTCGGCCTCTCGACACGGCACTAATTACAGTTGAGTATGTCATGTTATTTTGATTCATATTTCCTGCCTGGAAAACAGACTGGAGTGTTGGGCCCAGGCCAGGCCGGAGGACAGAGGGCAGGGGCAGGGACCTCCCCTTGCTGGCCAGAGCCCCCTGCAGGAAGGAAGAGCTTTCCAGGGGGCTGAGCTACAGCACTTGCTGCCCCCACCTCCCCGTCCCACTGCCTGCCCCCCATTGCTCACCAGGGGCGGGGAGGGGCAGGCAGTGCCGACCTCTGGCCTGTGGCCAATGCAAAGCCTGCCTTGGCTGCTCCTCCCAGCCTAAGCCTCACTGGTGTCATCTGTGAAATGGGAACATCAACACCACCGCTCTGCAGTGAGGCCCTCTTCACCATACTGGACACACAGCAGTCTCGTGTTTGCCGTCATCATTATTCTTGTCAAAGCTCAGAGAGCAGTGGCCCTGGAACCAGAGGCCCTGAAGGCTGTGCAGCTGGCAGACAGGAGGAAGGGCTCTGGGCTCTGCTGGGATCCTGTTTCCCTCCCTGTAAAATCGGCTCACACAACACCTTCCTCGTGGGTCAGGGTCAGGGGCAGGTGTCACAGGTTGGTTCCTGCACAGTGCTTAGGAGGGCACCTGGCACAAAGTTTGCTCCATGCAGAGCTACTGTCATTGCCCTCATCACCACTATGGTTATGACCCGGCCTAAGGCCACCACCCCAAGGGCTGCTCCTGCTCCATCCCTTACAGTTTCCAGCTCCTCCCAGGACTGACCCTGATCGCAGACAGTGAAAACCCATAGCATTGTAAAATTGGCTCCAAGGATGCCTGCCCACCTCACGTCCATTTTCAGGGAACCACCCGAGTCTGCAGCACAACCAGGCTGGGCGGCTGGGAGCAGGGTTGGGGGCTGCCATTGGAAGCAAGACCCTTGCTCCCTTCACTTGCCAAAGAAGCCAAGAGCCAGCACCAGAGAAAGCTCTCAGGGACACACGTAGGGGCTAGGGATCATTTTTCCTATAATCTGTAATAGACAAGCACAAGCCAGGCCATGTGCCAGGGTCCCGCCCTCCTGGGCTCACCATCTGCTTGGGGTAGACAAGACTGCCTGGGCATTGTGCTCATGACCAGAGAGATGCTGTGTGTCCAGCCCAGGAATCAGGACAGAGGACAGCTCACCAGGGACTGAGCCCATGGCTGGGGAATGCTGACCAACGATTGATAGAAATATCTCATGTGTACTGTTAAGTGAATCGAGCAAGACTACAGATACACACGTGTGTACATGCATACACATATGTACATGCACACACGTATCAATATGTGGGTACACAGATATGCACAGATACACACACGTATGTGTAGTCACGTGCTCATATATAAATACAAAAGTAATGCTATCTTTTGTACAAGAAAGTTTGTTGTTGTTTAGTCACTCGGTTGTGCCCAACTCTTTTGCGACCCCGTGGACTGTGTCCATGGAATTTTCTGGGCAAGGTTACTGGAGTGAGTTGTCATTTCCACCTCCAGGGGAATCTTTCCAACCCAGGAATCGAACCCATGTCTCCGTGCCTCCTGCATTGCAGGTGGATTCTTTACCGCTGAGACACCAGAGAAGCCACCTTTATAAGTAAGAGAAGGAAGTAAAAATCTGTCGCATGAAACCACCCAGTGTCCATCAACAGAAAAGTGGATAAACAAAATGAGGTCCAGCCCTACAATGGGCTATTATCCAGTCATATAAAGGAATGAGGCACTGATACATGCTACAGTATAATCCTCAAAGACATTATCAGTAAAAAATCCAGACAAAAAAGATCACATATTATATGATTCCACTTACATGAAATGTCACGAATGGGCAAATAGGCAGAAAGTGGATTCTGGTTGTCGGTGGCTGGGAGGTTAACTGCAGGTGGGTGTGAGGGAGCTGGCTGTGAGTGACAAAGTTCTAAAGCTGAGTTCATATAAACTTACTATAAAAACCATATAAAAACCTTCAATTGTACACCTAGCATGGGTGAGCTTTGTAACTGCAGAATATACCTCAATAAAGTGGTTTTGAAAAGTTTCTGTTCTGTGGCTGTCTGCAGGAGCACCAGGGGGTCAGAAGAGAAATGAACAAATGCCATCCTGGGGAGAAGGGAGGGGTCAGCTGAGGGTTGGGACAGGAGTGAAGCTGTTCAGCAACTCCTTACAGTTTGACTTTAGAGCCGTTGGAGTATTTGCTCCCTCAAATGTGTTCATTTAATATAAAAATAGTGTCCATTTGAGGGGTGTCACTGCGTAAGGCTGAGCATCCCCAGATGCCACCGCACTCCTGAGTGCGTGGACCCGTCTCCCGATGCCAGTTCTAAGCCCTTCCAGTGCTATGTCTGAATGACTAGGAAGTGATAAAATGACAGGGACCGAATGGGGTTCTTTGTTCCAGGAGACAGATAATCATTGCTGCTCCCACCACTGTTTTCTGATTCCCTGAGAGCGGGATCGTCCCTGCTCCCAGCGCCAGACAGCCCCTCTGGGGCAGCAGCATCATTATCAACATCCCCTCCTGAAAGAAAGGGAGACAGAGGCCCGAGCTCCTATGGGGCAGAGAAGAGAGATCTGAGCCAGACTGGCATCTCGTCTCACTAGTTACATTCTCAGCAGCTTCTGAAGGAAGCCCAGGGCATCACGGACCAGCTTCTGCAGCAGTCAAAGGCACTAGTAACTCTTGATTAGACCCCCACCCACCCACACACTGCTCCCCTCCATGAAAACAGCCTGCAGGCTCCTTTACTTAGTCCCAGTGAGAAACTGGGCTGTCCCCAGGCTGTCGCCCTACCCTCCACTGGGTGAGGACTGTGGACAGGACCCCTGCAGCCAGAGGCAACATTGCACCAGCTCCTGCCCCCATAGCAGTAAAAGCTCCAGCCCCTTTTATTATGTTGTGCTGCTTTCCCAGGGGGACCTCAGACTTACAGTATTATGTTTTAATCTCCTTGGCAAGTCTTGAAAAAATACCCTGGGCATATTCCACTAGCAAAAACAAAAGCCTTACAGTCCAAACAGTGCCCAGCAAAGACCAGGGGAAGAAGAGAGGGCAATGGGGCAGGAATCAGACTGAATTTTCTTAAATGGACTCTTATTTTTAACTGAGATAAAACACACATACCATAAACTTGTTTAAAGTATGCAATTCAATTATTTTCAGGATATTCACGAAATGTGCAGCCATCACTACTCTCTGACCGCAGAACATTTTCATCACCCCAAAGAGAAACCCACACCCACCAAGCAGCCACCTCCCGTCTCTCCCCTCTTTCCAGCCCTTGGGAGCCACCAAGTTACTTCCCATCTCTGTGGATCTGCCTACTCTGAACCTTTTCTATAAATAAAATTCATATAACATGTAACTTTTCACGTCTGGCTCCCTCCACCTGCTTAACATTTTGGAGGTACATGCACATGGTGACTCGTATCAGAATTTCATTCCTTTTCCAAGCTGCACAATATTCCACTGTATGGAGAGATGCCGGTTTGTTTATCCATTTATCAGTCTGTGCATATCTGACTTGCCTCTGCTTTTTAGCTTTTTAGAATAATGCAGCTAAGAATATCTGTGTAGTTTCCTGTGTGGACATGTGTTTCATTTCTCTCAATTCTAACCTAGGAGTGAAACTTCTGGAAGAAATGAAGTCCTGCCCTAAGGCTGCTGTTCTCCTTGAAAAAAGATGCTTTTCCACTGGCCCCTCAACCACAGGAAGGGGGGCCCACAGCAGACGTGGGCAAGAGGCACTCAGGAAGTGGTGGTGCTGGCGAGGGGAGCAGGGAGCAGCTCTAGGAGGTGAGAATCCGAGCAGTGCTCGGGAGTGGTGGGCTGTGGCTGAGCCTAGCCAGGTGTGGGGCACTGAGACAGCAGTCTAAGAAATCCAGCAGCTTCCTAGGAAGGAGGTATCAGATCAGATCAGTCGCTCAGTCGTGTCTTTGCGACCCCATGAATCGCAGCATGCCAGGCCTCCCTGTCCATCACCAACTCCCGGAGTTCACTCAGACTCAGGTCCATCAAGTCAGTGATGCCATCCAACCATCTCATCCTCTGTCATCCCCTTCACCTCCTGCCCTCAATCCCTCCCAGCATCAGAGTATTTTCCAATGAGTCAACTCTTCGCATGAGGTGGCCAAAGTACTGGAGTTTCAGCTTCAGCATCATTCCTTCCAAAGAAATCCCAGGGCTGATCTCCTTCAGAATGGACTGGTTGGATCTCCTTGCAGTCCAAGGGACTCTCAAGAGTCTTCTCCAACACCACAGTTCAAAAGCATCAATTCTTCGGTGCTCAGCCTTCTTCACAGTCCAACTCTCACATCCATACATGACCACAGGAAAAACCATAGCCTTGACTAGACAAACCTTTGTTGGCAAGGTAATGTCTCTGCTTTTCAAGATGCTATCCAGGTTGGTCATAACTTTCCTTCCAAGGAGTAAGAGTCTTTTAATTTCATGGCTGCAGTCACCATCTGCAGTGATTTTGGAGCCCAGAAAAATAAAGTCTGACACTGTTTCCACTGTTTCCCCATCTATTTCCCATGAAGTGGTGGGACTGGATGCCATGATCTTCGTTTTCTGAATGTTGAGCTTTAAGCCAACTTTTTCTCTCTCCACTTTCACTTTCATCAAGAGGCTTTTGAGTTCCTCTTCACTTTCTGCCATAAGGGTGGTATCATCTGCATATCTGAGGTCATTGATATTTCTCCTGGCAATCTTGATTCCAGTTTGTGTTTCTTCCAGTCCAGCGTTTCTCATGATGTACTCTGCATATAAGTTAAATAAACATGAGCCAAACCTCATGGTGGGTGTGTACACAGCCCCCAGACCACTGGCCAGTCTGTGTGGAGGGAGAGGCTCTCTCAGGTTATGAGCTGTGAGCATCGTTACATCATAAACCCTTCCCAGCCGTACTGCCTGATGTCTGTAGGGGTCTGCCCCTCAGAGTCTTGTGGCAAATCCAGGTAAAATCACTACAGATGAGATGCGCGGTTGAGAGGACCCCCAAAACATGCAAGAGCTTTATCTCTTGGGTATCCACGAGAATATTCTGGGCAGTAAAAACCCAGTCCAAAGATCAGGGTGATCCCCACAGATGTTCATTCGTCCAGTCATTCAACAAGTACTTCTGAGTCACGTGCTAGGTACTGAAGATGCACTAGTGAGTGAGAGACGAGAGTCCCTGCTCACAGTCTGATGGTGGAGCCAGATGTTAGATGTGATATTAAATATTAGATATTAGACTGTGATCCAAAGCATGATGGGTACTCACAAGGAAGTGAGCAGGAGGTAAAGCAGAGGGAGGCACTGAGAGGGGAAGGATCTGCCTGGACAGAGGGTCAGGAAAGGCGACCTGGAAGCCCACGGGTGAGGAAGGCTGGTGTACAGTGCATGGAGGGCCCCAGTGAGAAGGGGAACAGTGGAGAGGCTGGTGGGCAAGGTAGGGATATGGGGTGACCTCGGGAGACTCATGGGGCTTCTTGAAGGGAGAGAAGAAGCCGTGGAAAGACTCTGCCCAGGGAGTGACTGTAATAGGGTCATACGCCACACTCGGCCGCTCTGCTGACTGACGGGGAGTGGACCATACGTGGCCCAGGTCACAAACGCTGGTGGCTAGGCCCACATAGCCACACTGCAGGTCGAGCCAAAAGCGTGGACTCAAGGCCCACTGTGGAGCTAGAATGTGGGGATCGTGTGGAGAGGGGCAAAGGAGGCCAACAGGGTAACTGACAGGTGCTTCAAAGTGTCACCGGAACCCCTGCGTGGAAAAGCATGTCACCCTGCGGAAGGCGCAGAGCCGCTACGGGGAGGGCGGTGGGAGCTGGCCCCCAGGACCCTGAGGTAGACCAGGGAGGAGGCGGTCCCTGCTCCCCAGCATCTGGTCCCTGACCCCAGCAGCCAGAGGGCTCGGCCAGCGCACGGTCCTTACCCTCTGCCCACCCCAGCATGGAGAGTTCTGTTTCCCCCTGGAAACTTCCTCATGAATATTTTGCACAGAAATGAGAAGGCAAATTCCCGGCTCCGGACAGAGGGTCACAGATTTCAGAAAGTCATCTTTAGAAAACACTGGTTTCTATTTTCACCAAATCCCTGGGAGATGAGTTATGAAAGCCTGAGGCCTGGGAAAGGCTGAAGAACAAAACGCGTGGGGGGCTGTGGAGGAGGTGCAGGAAACTGGGGGGTAGGGAGGCAGTGAGGCCTGGGGGTGCTCTCACTTAGAGATGTAGGGGGACAGTAGATGGGGGTCCAGAGTGGGTGAGCTAAGGGTATTACACAGACACCACAGCTAAAGTTGGACAGTTCCTTTTTTTAATTACCTACTTGAAAAATGAAACCTGAGTATCTTTCTATACCAGAAAACTTAATTTTGAGCCAATGCTGGGAAGAAAACACTATACAATAAAGTCTGGAGAGTCATGCAGCTTGGATTACACTATTACTACTAAATAACGATGTCCATCATTAGAATTGTTAGTAAAATAATCATTACTAAACACCGATAATCCACATTATTAGCTAATGAGTAACTAATAATTACATGAGAGCTGCTCCACATGCTCCACCTTCCCTGTGCCTCAGTAAAGGATGCGCCTGCCGAAGCAGTGGACACAGGAGGCACAGGTTCAGTCCCTGGTCGGGAAGATCCCCTGGAGGAGGACATGACGACCCACTCCAGTGTTCT
Source organism: Bos grunniens (assembly GCF_055505025.1). Classification (NCBI taxonomy): domain Eukaryota; kingdom Metazoa; phylum Chordata; class Mammalia; order Artiodactyla; family Bovidae; genus Bos; species Bos grunniens. The sequence goes on from NC_141182.1 coordinate 12,944,468, forward strand.
TGCCTGAGAAATCCCATGGACAGGGGAGCCTGGCGGGTACAGTCCACGGGGTCACAGAGAGTCGGACACAGCTGAGTGTGCACGTGGCACACACGTGCTCCACAGGCAGTCCTCGGCACAACCCCAGGAGGTGGGTGCAGCTTTTATCTCCTGAGCCCTAAGCCCCCAGCTTGCTTACATTCAACCATCTGTCCATCCATCCGTCTGTCCATCCATTCATTTGTTCTTTGAAGCCACAGTGACAAATTCAAAAGCAAATAAAGCATGTAAATAACTAAGTGTTAGGTCAGGCCGAACAAGCCACAGAGTTAGTTAAGGAACCAGCAGATGCCACAGCTGGGTGAATTTTGGAGTCAGGCAATCTGGGCTCAAATCCCCAGCTCCTGGGCCACCTGTGCAATCTTGAGCAAGCTGCCTGGTTTTACTGGGCTCCCGTTAATTGTGCCCCACAAGGCCATTCCCAGGATAAAGAGCTGGTGACACTGAGCAAGCAGCACACACCCTGGCGTGCAGAGAGCAGGCCTTCGTGGCAACATCAGCACGGCAGAACAAGGGCATAAACACGCCAACAAGGATGAGAGCAAGCAGAGCAGAACAGTGAAGACTTTAGCCTTAAGGTCACACATAACTTCTATTGTCTTAGAGATAATGTCTGGAACTGTCTAGATTTTCTACTATATAGATATACAGTTTTTACAGGAGAAAAATAAGTTATATTTTTTTTAAATCTAAGTTCATCACATCTGACAATCCTTACTCCCACTGGATGAGCCAGAGAGGATACAGTCAAGGACTTTGTGAGTTGGCAGGCACCCTCCGAGGCCCCCGGAGAAAACCAATGCACCCATGGTGCCAGCATCTCAAGTGAAAAGTCTTTCTTTCCATGACTCCCAGTAAACCCTGTGGGGTCTGCTGGGAAAGCTTGAAGGCCAAGGCCAAAAACCCATGTAAAGAGAGGGCTGGGCTTTGGCTGGCAGCTGGTGGGCCCACCTAAGATGGGCAGCTGACCGGAGGCCACAAAGGAGCTGGTAGCTGGTCATTGAAGACCACTTTCCTGCCGGGCTGCAATAGTGCCCAGACCAGGAGATGGGGACACCCCAACCTCTGACCACCTGGTTCCTCCTTAAAAATGTCCCGAGGTACCCAGTGAACACCGAGGGTGACTCTCCAAGGGCTGCCCAGGTCAAAGTTGCGGCCCTCATTATGAAAGCAGCAGAATGCTGAAAGCACTTTGTCTCTACACCTTTTATGAACCTCGAATCCCCTCCTCCCTGTAAGTCAGTGCAAAGATCCTTATTTCAGCTATAAATTGAATTAAAAACTCACATTTAATATTTAGTTATGGTGCGGTTAACGGCTTTATGGGCCAGGCCGCTGCCTTCCTATTTGCTTACAATGTTGTCCTTTATATTTGCCAAAACCAGGCTGCTCGAATGACGGGGTGGACGCCAAGTTATTAACAATTATTACCTTTTACAGTCATTTTTGGCCCCAGCATGCTTTTTTGGTGGTCTCATAATTTCAAAACAGAGACCTTTGAAACTGTACCCCAAGACCAAACGGGCCTGTGGAGGGCACTTCCTCTCTCCTGGCCGAGTCCGGCCCATTTCCCATTGTGAAATGTTTTTCCACCCCACATGAGCCCAGCATGAGCTGAAGCTATGGGTCTGCGGTGCAAACCATGTTCCTGGCGAAAAGGAGCCTCTGTGGGGCTGGGCCCCACCTCCCCCCACTCCCCCCAAGGGCACCTACAGTGCAGCACACATCACGCTGCTCCCTGGGACAGAGGGTGGCAGCAGGGTCGAGAGGGACAGACTCCAGCAGTGACGTGGGTGGTCTTCGCTGTCGTCACCCAGGCCACGGACTGGGGGCATGCAGAGGCCTCCCACAAAACCACTGGCCCCGTGACCCCACTGCCAGGAGGGCCCCCTCAGAGCCACCGTGAGGCTTTCGATTCTGGCCAGATCATTAGCTGCGTAATTATAACCCACACGTGTTAATCAGGCCTTGGGGTAGGGTCGATATGTGTGCTTGTGTGTGTGTGCACGTGTGTATGTTTGTGTGTATGACTGTATGTGAGCATGAGTGTGTGGGGAGGGTATGAGAGAGAGAGCACATTGAGATACCCTGGTTCTCAAAATAATTTTTATGAAATATATCTTCCTTAACGTCCTGATTGCTTTTAAAAAATGTGTGTGTATATGTGTGTATGTGTATAACATGTGTGTATGTATTTTTTGCCTGGAATTAGATATGATTGCGCAACACTATGCATCTATTTTAAAAAATCACTGAATTGTATACTGTAGACAGGTAAATTGTATGGTAGATGAATTTTATCTCAATAAAGCTGTTTAAAAAATAAAACATCTCCTCCTGCACCCCAAGCATCTCCAGCCCTGGCCAGAGCATCTCCTAAACTGGTGCCCAGATGGCCATCACCCTCCCACAGACATGTCTGAGTCCTGAGAGGCCCAAAGTGTGGCGGGTTTCTGTAGAGAGACGTGAGCTGGGCGTTCATTCTATCTCTACCTGGCTGGGCCCCCTGTGCAGCTGCCACTCTGCAGCAAGATTTGCTTTCACTGGGAACCAGACTGAGCCTGTGGGACAAAGGCAAACACCACCAGCTTGTGACACAGCCGTGCAGATACAAGCACTAGGCTATGCTTGGAAAGTAGGTGTGTGGGTTGCTTTTAACTCTGAGATAAAAGACTAGTCAGTCCCCTTCACCTGTGGTGACCCAGCCTCTAAATGGCCATACTGAGAAATATCAACCACATGCTATAGATGAAAATCTTAAACAAAAAAGGGCTGTGGATAATAGAAGATGGACCGTCTCTGCTCCTCCCCACTCCTCCTGAGTCTAGGCTAGGCCACTGGGATGCGGCAGGGTGATGGGTTAGGATGCTCAAGGCTGCTGCTGCTGCTGCTGCTGCTAAATCGCTTCAGTCGTGTCCAACTCTGTGCGATCCCATAGATAGCAGCCGCCCTAAAAAGCCTTCTGCTTTCATGTTTTCCTAGGACCACACATTCCAGGAGCCCTGAGCTGATGTGAGCACACAGGCACGGTCATGCAGGAAAGGCACCTGGACGTGACAGTTCTAGCTGAGCAAGCCTTCTAGCCACCCCTGCCGAGGTGCCTGCCACGTGAACAGGCCATCCACTAGCCGAATATCACCAAGTGACCTCCATCGATGGCATGTGGAGCAGAAGAATCACCCAGCTGAGCCCTGCCCAGCTCCTGGCCTCCATTTTTATGAGATAAAATAAAATGTTCTCATCTGAATTTCTGCTACTCAGTTCCTGGCACTGTGTAATTTTGAACTGGAAGCTCACCATGAGGCTAATGCTGCTGCCTAGAGGGTGTGTGGCAACTAAGGGCATATTTTGTTGAAACACTTGTAGGAGGAGGGTACAGCCAAGGGATAGTTGGCATCCTACAATGGACAAGAAAGCTTTGTTCAACCATGAAGTGCCCACACCCTGCATAACTTTTGATACTGACAGAGATCAAGGTTAATTTTGTAATTATCTGAGCCTGGAACATGACTCTTTTCTATGTACAGATACAAAGCATTTTAAAATAATTTTAACATACCCTGAATTTTCCAACTACCATGTAAATCAAAGGAAGACTACAATTTGCTTGGTTCAAAACCATATGAGAAACTGTTCAGTAAACACAGTGAGAGCTGAGAAGCACTCCTAGAGCCTGAGCCATCCATACAGCTCTCAGAGCACCCCTTCCAAGGCTGCCGCCCTCCCAAAGAGTGCATGAGTCTAGAAGCAAATATACTTAGTCTTGATTTCGAAATCTCAAATATGAGGAGAAGGGCTTGACAGCATGCCATGGGGAAGCATCTCCTTTAAAACCCAGATTCATTTATGATAAGGGGAGAGAAGCATCTGATGACATGATCAAGACCACTAGTACAGGCAAGGCTGAGCACTTGCATATTGAAACATATTTTAAGTAAAAAACTTCCTTACATTGCTTCTTTATGTAAGAATTATGGCACTGTTTTTGAAACTGTTCATATGAGGTTATGTGGCATGAATTCTCTCAAGATAAGAAAGGAGGTACTATGAAGTAGCTGTTATAAAAAGGAGGCACTGGATGTGACAAGGTTGAAAACCACTGTGTCACGTGGACTTGGGTTCCTGATGCCATCCAGGAAGGGTGGGAGTTTCCTGAAGGAGTCCAGAGACGACGATGCTTTGATCCTTTCTGTTTGCTCCTCCTAGAAAAGGACTGTAAAGACAGTGAGGACAATACTAAGAGATAATTAGAAGAGAGAGAAGAGCACTTAGCTGGATATTGAGAACAAGCAGAAGGAACCAGATCTATGCACAGGTCAAAATTAGTTGGCAAAATATGTCTTCAAATCCCAAGAGCAGACCTTGGCTGTAATGCCTGTTGCCTAATTCCTGTGTGACCCAGGGCAAGTAAGGCCCCGTCTCTGAGCTTCTTTTCTATCTGTAAGATGAAAGAACTGAATAAGGTGATTGAAAAATGCCACCAGGACACAGAGTCCCTTTGCCTGGAGAACCCCTGGAAGATGGTCTACCTGCCATGACCTTCCTTGGTCAAAGACTGGTCCTTTCACCCAGGGACCAGGAAGGAAAAGAATCCTCCAAATCAAAAAGCACCATTTCAAACTGACCAATATGAAAGATAAAGACAGAAAAGAAAAAAAAAAAAAATCCCACCACATAGTAATGGTTCAGAATACACATAGCAAGGTCATTTCTGGAGGAAAAAAAAAATAGGGCTTTTCAGCCTGTGAATAAAAAGTGTCCTTTAACAGGCGATAATTATATACAGGAAGGCAATTAAAGTTTTAATAATTTAATTACCTTCCTGCAAACCCATCAAGGTAAAATATGGAGTGAAAACATTTTTGAGGGCCAGCAGCCACGAGGAGAGGGATCAAAGGCCTCTGAGATAGCTCAGCTCTGAGGCAGTTGACACATTAATTTTTACGGGCTGACCGCCGTTATTAATAGAAGAAACTAGATGGAAGTATTTTTCCACGGTGGGGGGGACCACATCATCATTTGATGCCTGATGTTACAGCAAACATAGTTTTGGCTTCTCCCTGGAAATAAATCTTGTTTTCTTTGACCTTCGTTTGCTTGAGGCAGGGCCAACTTTCAAGACTGGACTTCATAGAGAGGGCTCCCTGCTCACGGCTGCCATGTCGGAACATCAACAAGAAACCGTGAAAGGAGATCAAAGGGGGTCTGGTCAGAAACCACAGGACAGGCCTGGCACGGCCAGGAACAGTGGGGCAAGCGCATCTCAAAGCCAGCGCACCCGCCAGAGACGGCCTGCGAGTCCCCCAGCCTCAGCGTTCTCACTACCAGGCACCAGCTGCACAGCTACTTACACACAACTTTGAACTCACCCCCTACTCTGTTGCTGGTGTTGTTTTGATGATTGTAAAATACATATGACATAAAATTCAACATTTTACCCTTGTGAAAGTGTAGAGTTTTCAGATGAATTAAGTACATTCATGATGTTACACAACCATCACCTCTATCTGGTTCCCAAGCTTTTTCCCACCCCAAAAAGGAAGCCCGTCAGCATCTTCCCCACTGCCCGGCCCCAGCTGGGCAACCGCAAACCTGCTTTCCGTCTCTGTGGGTTTGCCTGTCCTGGACACACCGTATAAGTGGAATCCTACGCTATGTGGCCCTTTGTGACTGCCTTCTTTAACCTATTACTTTTTAACTGAACGAAACATATCCCTAAAGGAAGCGTTGTGTTATTATCTATGATAGAAGACCTGTATCACTTGCCATAAATGAAAAATGACCATGCAAATTAACACACTGGAAACAAGGTCATGTCACCAAGTCTCTGTAGGACACAGCACACACCCCCAGAGGGTCCACGGTGAGGAATCATTTTACATCAGTATGTAAGCGTCTGCTGCATTCCACATTCCACTTCACAGCCAAGTAACAGCCCTTGTAGGACTAAACTAAACACTTCCTATTTTTCTTTAATATTTACTTATTTATTTGGCTGCGTCAAGCCTTAGCTGTAGCACACAGGATCTCTGTTGTGATGCACAGGCTCCCTCGTTGTGGCGCACAAACACAGGGATAGAACCCACGACCCCTACATTGCAAGGCGGATTCTTAACCACTGGACTGTCAGGGAAGTCCCATTGGTACACCTTCTATTGATAGACATTTATGCTGCTTCTGTTTTGTGTTTCAAACAATACTGAAATTGATATCTTTGCAACCATTCCGTGTCAGTATAATCTTGATATAAACTTCCAGAAAGCCTGGATCAAACAATATTCGCATTTTACATTTCAGTTGGTGTTTCCAAGTGTTTTCTTTAGAGATGGCCTCAATGCCTCCTCTCTGCAGGGACATGTGAATATACCCATTTCCGCACCTAAGCACTAACATGGTGAGTTACTAGTCTCTTTGTCTTCACTAATCTGATAGGTGAGAAATGCATAGACCTCACTGTGGTTTTCATTTGCAATTGAGATAAGAATTCCTATCTCCATTTTATAGATGAGGAAAAAGACTCAGAGATTTGCCCAACGTTACACAGCAAGTAAGTGCAAAACCAGGATATGAACGCTGGTCCACCAGACTCCAATTCCTGGGCTTGTCCCCCTACGTTTTTGCTGCCTCTCATGGCACATGATGGAGTCTGCCACTGTGGATGGCTTGTTCCACCAATGGAGAGGACACTCCTGTTAGCAGGTTCCATATCCCTTCCCCACCATGCCTGACTCGACACATAGGATGTGAGCACCCTGTAGACACTGCTGGTGGAACCACTGGACTGGATTATCACACCTGCACGCCCACAGTGCAACCTGGCTTTGAGGAGGCCACAAAAGGAAACGACAAGCTATGGGGACAAACAGCCAGAGTTGTCATCATGGGACACCTCTGTGACCTTACAGTTTCTGCCATGTTCCCAAGCTCACCAGAGGGATCACACTGGGCTGAAGGATGACTTATGCCAGTGCTCACAGGCACCTCCAGGGAAGGGCCAGTGGGGAGTGGAGGTGTTAATACCTAAATATATAGAACTGGGGAATTAACCAGGACCATCTTCCACCAGCTACATGCTCAGGGCTGGTGAGCTTCATATCCTACAGGTTCTGGCAAAAATGAAAATGACTTTTTCAGAGTGTCTGGTGTTTATTAGAACTCACTGCAAGTACTAATAGAGTCCCAGTAATCAGAGAGCCCGAAAGACCACTGAGTGGGACTTCCCACAGCCCTAAGGAAACAGATGCGGGCAGTCAGTGGGAGCCACTCACCTGCACTTGAAGGGCTCCTGACAGCCTTTCTCAGCACACATCCTTTTCTATTCTGTGTTTCACAGCAACTCTCTGAGGTCAGTGTTGCAGTCACCTTTCACAGATGAGAACATGGAGTCTCAGAGGGATGGTGCAGCTTGCTCGAGGGCCGGCAGTTGGTATTGGCAGATACAGAAGCAGCTTTGATTGGACTCAATACTCAACAAGGACTCGCCAAAGGCCCCCTTGCCGAAAGGCTCTCTGGGGGCCAGGGGTCCCCAGGCCTTGTTCTCTGGGGACAGCCCCAGGCCCTGATCTCTTGCTGCTTCTGCTGAGGAGAACATCTCCCACATCCTGGAATGCAGCTTGGTGGCAGGGGGCTCAGAGGCTGCCAGGACCTCTCTCAGCATGCTTGCTCCCCTCCTTGCACTGAGGTCTGACCGAACCATGGACATAGAAGCTGTGGGTGGGACTGCACGCCTCACCCTCCCCTCCTGGGCTCAGCAGGTACTGGGGTGTGGGCCTGATAGGATGGATTCTGAGAGAAGCTCCATCAGCCCCAGCCCTGACCACAGCCCAGCCAGGCAGGTCTGGGAGGAGGGGCCCCAGTCCCAGGCCTGGGCCCCATGTGCTCATGGATGTCTGGGCTGGGTGCCAATCTTCCCCGTTACAGTTTGCAAGGTCAGGCTGGAGTCTGAGTCTACACCCACGAGGCAGGGATGGGATGAGGTGGCCAGGAAGAGCCCCGCCCTTCCTCAGGCCCTTCTGACAAGATGAAGGGTCCATGAGAGCCACCAACAGGAGGTGGGTCCATGAGCTGAGCAAAACCCACCAGGGCTGGGGTGCCCTTAGCAGCCAAGCACCTCTTCTCCCCTTTCTTCCACCGACCACCCTTCCTTTGGGGAGCAGCACCCCCTGGACAGGTGATGGAGTTGCCAATCACAGGACTCTGCCCCCGGGCATCCTGATGGACTGAGGGACAAGGAACGGGCTCGTGATGAAAGGATCATGTATTCCCCGGGGTATTCCTCCTTCTCCATGAGGTCTGCAGAAGATGGTTCTGTGGTAACAAGGCTGCAGTCACACATTGTCCTGGGGGAATAAACCCCAGAAGCAGAGATGAGAGAATGTGAGAGAAAAGTGAGAGAAAGAGACGGTCCCAAAGGGCTGGCATCTCCCACTGCAGGTGCCTCTAGTCAGCTCCCACCTGCCCCTCCCAAGACCCAACAATTCCCCTTGTTCTGCCCTTGCTGTCTCAGTAGAATTCTTACAGCTCACACTTCCTGAGCACGTGCAGCATGGCGGGGGTCGGGGGGGTGGGGGCGCACACTGTTCTGAGTGTTGTACGTGGATTATCTCATTCCACCCCACAGGAGCCCTTCAGTGAGGAAACGAGGCATGCAGGTCAACAGCTTGCCGGCACAAAACCAATGGCAGGGCAAAGCCTGGATCCGAACCCAGACCTGTGAGCTACTTTGGCATTCAGCAGAGCTTCACAGATGGGCATCACTGCTCCCAACCGACAGCCAGAACTGCACTGACATCAGCTGTGGCCACAGGACCTGTGTCAGCTAAGAGGGGCGTGAAAGTGGCACTGCCCACCGTGGGTGGAGGTGCCCCACCCCTGCATGCTTCTGCCCTCCCTCACTCAGCCTTGGCATCGTGGACACATCCCACCCCTGCATGCTTCTGCCCTCCCTCACCCAGCCTTGGCATCATGGACGCATCCCACCCCTGCATGCTTCTGCCCTCCCTCACCCAGCCTTGGCATCGTGGACGCATGTGCTGAGCTGGAGTGCCTCTAGATCCAGGCAACCTGGACGCTGACCAACTTCATGGTGGGGGCAGTTGTCCTGGGAGCCATCTCCACCCACAGTCAACTCTGCACCAGCAAGAAACCAGCACGTGCCATCCTCAGTCACCGGCTGTTCAAGACTTTCTCCCTACAGCAGTGTGTGGCCTGTTCTGACCACAGAACGTTTGTCCAACTTGCAAACAAGAGTCTTGCCCAAACTCTGAGGCCAGCACCAACTCCTGTCTCTTCCCACCAAACTGGCATGCCCTGTCCTGTTCATTTCTGTTGATTAAATAGGTCTTTTAAAGGGAGGCCTCCTTCCTAGCTCTGCAGTTGAAGACAAAGCCCTTGAGAGCTTGACAGCAACCCTGTGCTATGGATCCCCTTTCAGACCCAAATGAAGGACCCCTGGTTTGTAATCCCTCCAAGACCATCAGCAACAGATGTGACTGAGGATGGTGCACTGGAAATGAAGCCCAATTACAGGTTCAATTACTACAGAGAACGGCCTCTTTGGAAGCCAAAGGGCCTTCAATTAGTGCAATTTCTGACAGAAAATTACTTCGTAAAACCTTGAGGTGAAAATGGGACAATAAGAAGGGGGGCTTGAAAATGATGAGATGGAGTTAAAATGCAGGGTTATTGACCATGGGAGACTCAGAAACACTGCACAGCATTCAACTTCAGCAAAGGACAGCCCAACCAGAAGGAACACACACTTCTTGCACACAGTAATAGGGGTTCCTGGGAGCCTGGAGCCTCATCCGTGGATCCACCTTACTAAAAGTTCATTCTCAGCAATAACCCTCTCAGAGCCCCCAGAGCAGCCCATCCAGCCTTCACAGCATCAGAACTCATCTCTCTAAACCACTCTGTCAGTCAGTACAGGCTCACCTCAGACATTCTGCAGGTTCAGGTCCAAACGACTGCAGTAAAGAGCAATCACAAGAAAGCGAGTCACACAGATTTTTTGGTTTCCCATGCATATAAAAGATGTATACACTACACTGTAGTCTATTAAATATGCAATAGCATTATGTCTTTAAAACGTGGACACCTTAATTACAAAATACTTTATTGCTAAAAAATGCTAACCATCCTCTGAGCCTTTAGCAAGACATATTTTTTTGGCATGGTAATTCAATGATCACTGATCACAGATTACTATAACAAAATATGATAATAGTGAAAAAGCTTGAAATATCATGAGATTTACAAAATGTGATTACGGAGACATGAAGTGAGCAAACACTGTTGGGAAAATGGTGCCCATAGACCTGTATGATGTAAAGTTGCCACAAATTTTCAATTTGTAAAAAATGCATTACCTGCAAAGCACATTAAAGTTAAGCACAGTAAAATGAGGTCTTCCTGTAATTACAGTTATTAAACACCTACTGTGTGCCAGGCATTACACCAAGCACCAGGGACACATCAGTGAATGGAGACCCAGTCCTCAAAGAATTCGCCATTTCATGAGGAAAGGGAGACAAAGGCGGGTCCACAAATAAGTAGGTTGGGTTGGTTAGCCCCATGGACGCAAATGAAATGGCACCCCACTTTCTGCATGTCTAGTGGTCCTTGGAATGATCAAGGAGGCTTCTCAGAGGAGGGGACTTCTGAATTGCAAACTGAATGAGAGAAGCATGCAGGGTGATGAGCAGAGCTGAGATGGAGAGGAAGACCCTGAGGGGTGCTAAAGCCATTCATGGTTGAGGCTCTGCATCTCCTGCTTCCCCTCAGGCTGAATCTGGGCTAAGACAGGTGTGGGAGAGACAATGAGTGGTCACTAAGGGTTCAGCCACCCAATCAGACAGCGGGGACATGAGTCTGAGCTGCCGTCTATTTGCTGAGTGCTCTTGGTCAGCTCATCTTCCCTAACCTCAGCTCCCTCACCTATAAGGGGGAAAGAATGATATTTGCCACTTGGGTCTGTGCACTCCGGGGCATTTATTCCAGAGGAATTCAAACAGGCTGGAGCACAAGTCTTTCCACACATGTCCACAGCAGCTTTATTTGCAATAGCCAAAAGGTAGAACCAGCCCTGGCATCCTCAAACTGGAGGATGGACAGCCAAACTGTGGTATGTCCTCGCTGTGGAATACCACTCAGCAAGCGAAAGGAATGAACAACACCTACATGAACCTCCACGGAATTTTTCTGTGTGAAAAAGAGTCAGCCCCAAGGATTACACCTGAAATGACAGAATTTAGAAATGGAGAACAGGTTGGTGGTTGCCAGGGGGTACAGAAGGGGCGGAGGATGGAGCAGGAGGGAGGTCAGCATGGTTAAAAGATCAACAGGAGGGACCTTTGTGGTGATGAAGCTGTTCAGTATCTTGTCCAGCTATAAAATTTGGACAGAACCTGTAGGTTCTGATATATATCCCCGGGGCTTAGGTAATGACAGCAGCCACAGCAGTGAGCCACAGCTCCTATTTGAGAGGGAGCAGAACCTCCCTCACTAATCAGAAAAGCTGTGGTCCTGGGCCCTTTTTACGTCTCTCTCCACCCAGACTGCGTACAGGCACAGATATCAACTATGCGCAGCAGAGCAGAGTCACGCAAGTCACTGTCACTTGGTTCTCTGAATGGAGGACCCACAGGGAGCCCAGGAAACCAGAAATCACTCAGGAGCCCACATAGTTGGGGGAGGTGGGAAAGGGGATCCTTTAAAGCTGCACACAAGTGCCTGGGCTCACCCCCAAGCTCTGTGCACATGCGTGTGCCTGACCCAAAACAGCATACCTAGGACTTTGAGAACTGAACACAGAATAAACCATCATCCAGAACCAAGACTGGCCACTGGGTGGTGCACACGCGGGGCAGCTCTGACCAGCATGGCAGAGGTTTTGGAAACTGGCCTGCCATCAGGACCACAGCTCACAGGAGACTGGTGGGAACTTGCTGCCTGGACAGGTCAATTGCCCAATCAACCAAAACTAGCAAAGTCCACCATGGCATTTAAACAAGACCTAGAGCCTCATAATACAATATTCTAAATGTCCAAGATACAGATGATAGTTACATATTTAGCATGAGCGTGCACACACACACACACACAAAAGGAAAATCTCAACTTTTACCATCAAAGGACCAGACCCCTATACCTATAAGGCACAGATCTTAGGATGATCAGAAAGACTTAAAGCAGCTATTATAAAAAATGCTTCAAGAAGTAAGGGCTGCTGCTCCTAAGTCGCTTCAGTCTCGTCTGACTCTGTGCGACCCCATAGACGGCAGCCCACTAGGCTCCCCCGTCCCTGGGATTCTCCAGGCAAGAACACTGGAGTGGGCTGCCATTTCCTTCCCCAATACATAAAAGTGAAAAGTGAAAGTGAAGACGCTCAGTCGTGCCTGACTCTCAGCGACCCCATGGACTGCAGCCCACCAGGCTCCTCCGTCCATGGGATCCTCCATGGGATCCTCCAGGCAAGAGTATTGGAGTGGGGTGCCACTGCCTTCTCCGAAGTAAGGGCAAACACTCTTAAACTGAATGAAAAGATAGGCAGTCTCAGCAAACAAAGAGAAGATACAAAGGAGAACCAAATTGAAATTTTAGAACTCAAAAGTACAATAACCAAAATGTTAAAGCTAAAATAAATTAAAATGTTAAATGTTAAAGCTCACTGGATGGGCTTAATAACAAAATTGAGATAGCAGAGGAATGAATCATTGAGTGTGCAGATAGATTAATAGAAAGTATTCAGTGTGAACAACCCAAAAAAGAATTTTAAGAATGGGGTGGGGGGGGAATGAACAGGGATTCAGGACCTGTACCAGAAGGTCTAACATTCATGTCCTAAAAAATCCCAGAAGGAAAGGAGAAAGAAAAAATGCAATGTAGGAAAATGTCTGAGGAAATAGTAGCTGAAAGCGTCTCAAATTTGTCAAAAAGCAAATTCAGATTTGCTTACAGACTCAAGAAACTCAGTGAATCCCCCAAAAGGAGAAATTCAAAGAAACTCGTGTCTAGATACATTATAATCAAAAGGATCAAAGCAAAAGACAAAGAAAAAATCTTGAATGAAACCAGAGAAAAAACAACCCATTACTTACAGGAAAACAATGAAGCAAAACCCTATAGAAGAACTAAAGGAGAAACAAAGCCACAATTACAGTTGGGGAACTCAACACTCCTCTCTTTGTTCAAGGGAACAAACAGGCTGGAAATCAGCAAGGATGTAGATGGACTGACCATCAAGCAGTTAGATCCAATTCATAAAGCACCATCCAAAGCAAAACGCCCTATCCTTTCAAATGCACACAGAACACAAAAATCAACAACCATTTCCTGGGTCATGAAACAAACCTTATCAAGCTTACACGAACTGAAATCATATGAAGTGCGTTCTCTGATAATAATGAAATCAAACTAGAAATCAATTTCAGAATAATAACAGGAAAATATCCAAAAACTAAAACATATCTAAATAATTGATAAGCCATAAAGGAGTTCTCAAGGGAAATTAGAAAATATCTTTAACGGAATGAGAACAAAACTACAACATAAAACTCATGGAGTCCAGCTAAAGTGGTGAAAGAGAAATTTATATCATCAAATGTTTATTTTAAAGAAGAAAGGGCTCAAATCAATGATCTAAGTTTCCACTATTAGAAACTAGAAGAGTAAAATAAACCAAAGTAAACAGAAGAAAATATACAATAAAGAATAGAAATAAATAAAGTTGAAAAAAGTATAGGAAAATCAATGAAATGAAAAGCTGGTTCTTCAAAGTAATAAAATTGATAAAACTCTAGCAAGAATGAGAAATAAAAATAGAAGACACAAGTTATTAATGCCAGGAACACAAGAGAACATATCATTACAGACCCTCAAATATCAACAGTACAATAAAGGAATACTATGAACAACTCTATGCCAATAAATTTGACAATTTAGATTAAGTGGGAAATTAAAAAAAAAAAGACTAGAAACTAACAAAATTCATACAAGATGAAATAGATAATATGAATAGTTTGCTAAACATTTTTAAAAATTGAATTCATAGTTTAAGATCTTTCAAAAAAGAGATCTCCAGGTCCAGGTAGTTAAACTGATGAATTCTAATACCAAGCATTTAAAGAAGAAATAACATCATTCTATACAACATTATTCTAAATAACATCTAATAATATCTAAATAACATCATTCTATATTATCTTCCAGAAAATAGGAAAGAAGGAAATGCTTACCAATTAATTTCATGGTGCTGGAGAAGACTCTTGCGAGTCCCTTGGACTGCAAGAAGACCCAACCAGTCCATCCTAAAGGAGATCAGTACTGGGTGTTCTTTGGAAGGACTGATGCTGAGGTTGAAACTCCAATACTTTGGCCACCTCATGCAAAGAGCTGACTCATTGGAAAAGACCCTGATGCTGGGAGGGATTGGGGGCAGGAGGAGAAGGGGAGGACAGAGAATGAGATGGCTGGATGGCATCACCGACTCAATGCACATGAGTTTGGGTGAACTCTGGGAGTTGGTGGTGGACAGGGAGGCCTGGCGTGCTGTGATTCATGGGTTCGCAAAGAGTCGGACACAACTGAGCGACTGAACTGAACTGAACTGAGTGTTACCCTGATATCAAAACCAAAGAGTACAAGTTAAAAATTTTTAAGAGCTATAGACTAATGTCTCTCAAGAACATAAGCGCAAAAGTCCTTAACAAAATACTAGGAAATTGAATCTATCAACACATAGAAGGAATGATGCACCACAACCCAGTATAATTTACCTGAGGAATGTGAGGCTGGTTCGCTATTCAAAAATTCATCAATACGGTCTATCATAGTAACAGTCTGAAGAAAACCCATATGACATGTGAATTGGTAAATAAAAATCATTTGACAAAATCCAATATCTACCTATGAATTTTAGAAACTAGAAATACAAAAGAACTTCCTCAATCTAATAAAGGGAATCTACCAAAAAAGAAAAAAAAAATCCCCACAGTCAACATTATACTTATGATGATGAAAGATTAAATACTGTTCTCCTAAGATTGGGATTTAGGCAAGAATATCTACTCTCAACACTCATGCTAAACATCAATCCTGGAGTGAGTCAAGACAAAGAAACAAAAGACATACAAATTGGGTAGAGAAAAAGGAACTCTTCTGCACTGTTGGTGGGAACGCAAGTTGGTACAGTCACTATCAGAACAGTATGGAGGTTCCTTAAAAATCTAAAAACAGAGTTACTATATGATCCAGCAATCCCACTCCCGGGCATATATCCAGATAAAACTATAATTTGAAAAGATACATGCACCCACAATGTTCAGTTCAGTCACTCAGTCATGTCTGACTCTTTGCGACCCCATGAATCGCAGCACGCAAGGCCTCCCTGTCCCTCACCAACTCCCGGAGTTCACTGAGACTCACGTCCATCGAGTCAGTGATGCCATCAAGCCATCTCATCCTCTGCTGTCCCCTTCTCCTCCTGCCCCCAATCCCTCCCAGCATCAGAGTCTTTTCCAATGAGTCAGCTCTTCGCATGAGGTGGCCAAAGTACTGGAGTTTCAGCTTTAGCATCATTCCTTCCAAAGAACACCCAGGGCTGATCCCCTTTGGAATAGACTGGTTGGATCTCCTTGCAGTCCAAGGGATTCTCAAGAGTCTTCTCCAACACCACAGTTCAAAAGCATCAATGTTCACTGCAGCACTATTTACAATAGCACATGGAAACAGCCTAAATGTTCACTGACAGATGAATGGATAAGGAAAATGTGTGTGTGTGTGTGTGTGCTAAGTCACTTCAGTCATGTCCGACTCTGTGCGACACCATAGATGTCAGCCCACCAGGTTCCCCCTTCCCTGGGATTCTCCAGGCAAGAACACTGGAGTGGGCTGCCATTTCCTTCTCCAATGCATGAAAGTGAAAAGTGAAAGTGAAGTCGCTCAGTTGTGTCCAACCCTTAGCGACCCCATGGACTCCAGCCTACCAGGCTCCTCCACCCATGGGATTCCCCAGGCAAGAGCACTGGAGTGCGGTGCCATTGCCCTCTCCATGTGTGTATAATGTATATATTATATACATAATGGAATATTACTCAGCCATAAAAACAAATGAAATAGTGCCATTTGCAGCAATGGATGGACCTAGAGATTATCATTCTAAGTGAAGTAAGCCAGATAGAGAAAGACAAACATTATATGATATTGCTTATATGTGGAATCTAAAAAAATGATACAATGAACTTATTTACAAAACAGAAATAGACCCACAGACATAGAAAACAAACTTATGGTTACCAAAGGGGAAAGGAGCAAATAAATTAGGAGTTTAGGATTAACACACTACTATATACAAAACAGATAACCAAAAAAGACCTGCTGTTTAGCACAGGCAACTATACTCAATATTTTGTAATAACCTATACATATATATATATAAGTAATCACTTTGCTGCACACCTGAAACTAACACAACGTAAGTCAACTATACTTCAACTTTTAAAAAGACATACAAATCGGAAAGAAAGAAATAAAACTCTCCCTATTCACAGCATGTCTAAAATAAGGTGTAACCAGACCGAGTACTGGTAAGAACATGGAGAAACTGGAACTCTCCTACACTGCTGGTAGGAACGTAAAATAACGCAACTACTGTGTTGAACAGTCTGGCAGTTTCTCAAAAATATAAACATTCACCTACTATACAAGCCAACCATACTCCCAGGCATTTACCTGAGAGAGAGGAAGACACGTGTTCATGCAAAGACATATACAAAAATGTTAAGCAATTTTATTGGTAATAGCCTCCAGCTGGAAACAACACACATTCATCAGTAGGTGAATGGAAAAACTGTAGTATAATCATATATTGGAATACTGTTGTTATTCAGTCGCTAAGTTGTAGTTAACTCTTTGAAAAGCCATAGACTGCAGCACACCTGGCACCCTGTCCTTCACCATCTCCCAGAGTTTGCTCAAACTCATGTCCATTGAGTCAGTGATGCTACTCACTGGCTACATTGGAATACTGCTGCTGCTGCTGCTGCTGCTGCTAAGTCAGTTCAGTCGTGTCCAACTCTGTGCGACCCCATAGACGGCAGCCCACCAGGCTCCCCCGTCCCTGGGATTCTCCAGGCAAGACACTGGAGTGGGTTGCCATTTCCTTCTCCAATGCATGAACGTGAAAAATGAAAGTGAAGTCGCTCAGTCGTGTCTGACCCTCAGCGACCCCATATGGACTTCAGCCTTCCAGGCTCCTCCATCCATGGGATTTTCCAGGCAAGAGTACTCAATGATAAAAAAAGAATTACTGATGCATGCTTCAACATGCACCAATCTTGAGATAATCACGCTGAGTGAAGTAAAACAGTCAAAAACAAATACATTAAAACAACTCTAGGAAATTCATACTGGCATGTGACAGAAAGCAGACCAGGAGCTGCTGAGAATAGGTAAGGGGAAGGTAAAGGAATCACAAAGGCTACTAGGAAACTTTAGGGGAGAGGAATTATCAATGACCTTTTCATTATTTAGAGTTTGGTGGAGGTTTCATAGTTGGATACATTAGGTCAAAACATCAGCTTCTATGATTTAAATGCATGCAATTTCTTGTTGTCAATTATACTCAGATTTTTTTTAACTCAACAGACAGAAAACAAACAACCCAATTAAAAAATGAATGAAAAGTTTTAAATGATACTTAGCCAAAGAGGGTATGTGTATGACAAATAAACATATGACAAGAAGTTTAATACAATTAGCCATTAGTGAATGCAAATCAAATCAAGATGAGATACCACTACACATTCACTGAAATAGTTAAAAATACTCACAGTGCCAAGTGCTGGTGAAGTCACAGGAAAATGGGAACTCTCAGTGGGACTGTACAGTGATGCATGCACTCTGGAAAACAGTTTGGCAGTTAGTTAAAAACTTAAATGCACAACTACCACATGATCCCACCGTCTCATTCCTGGTATTTACCCAACAGAAACAAAGACATGTTTATACAAAAACCTGCACACAAATGTTGATGGCAGCTTCAAAATCTGGAAACAATTCAAAAGTCCTTCAACCGGCAAATGATAAACAAATCTTGGTCCATCCAATAAAGGAATACTACTCAGAAAGAAAAAAGAGAAGCTGCTGATACATGCAACAGCTTGGCTGGATCTCAAAGGCATTGTGCTGAGTGAAGGAAGCCAGGCTCCAAGGTTCTGGTCTCTGGTTGCACTGACATGACTCTCTGGAGCAGACAGCATTATCGTGCTGGGCTCTGACCGGGAGTCTCCAGGGTCTAGTGATGAGGGGAGGGTGTGACCATGCAGGAGTGTGTGAGGGAGATTTTTGGAGTGGTGCAGCTGCCCTGTATCTCAATGGAGATGATGATGACACAAATCTACACGTGTGTTAACACTCATAGGACCATACAAGGAAGAGAAAGTCAGTTTTAATGTATGTTAACTTTAAAAAGGTATAAAGGAATGATGAGTGTTTGAGCTCTGTGCTAATGAAGAAAAATATCTCCCAAACCACATGACTCCAATCAGAGCAGTAGGATCCTGGCTCTGCACTGGCCCATGTCCAGGGAAGAGGGACAGAACTTCCCCATGTGAAATGGAGAAAATTCACATTTGCTGGAGCTCGCATAACCATGATTCTCCCACTCAGCCCATTTAGTCCTGAACCTAGAATGAGGTAATAATTATACAGCCCGAGGACTCTTAACAGCATGGAGGAGAAACCTAAGCAAAGCCAGTGAGGGGGAAGTTCTACCAGAAATGGGAAATTTGAGCCTGACCAGAGGTCTCAGGGCTGCGCTCCGTCCCGCGATGGTGAGCTCTCAGCCAGGGCACTGTTAACCCCAAGGTGGTTGCAAGCCTCCAAGTCTGCAGCAAATGTGCTTCAGAGACAGACCCTGGGGTGAGCCCCCATGCACTGATTCTCCTCAGCCCGCCATGGTGTAGGATGGTTCTCCACGTGCAGACTGACCACACGCGCAGCAAAACATCTGCATTCCTGGCCCCTCCCCATCACTGTCAGAGCCAAAACTTCCATCCTTGTGTATGTCCAAACAACCATTGGGTGATGCCTCTGCTTGAGTGTCCAGAAAAAGAAAAGCAGGTTGAGCTGGAAGCAACTGCTCCCTTCACCCTGATTGGAGAGTGCCCCCAGGGCCCAGGGGACAACGCAAGTTCATGCAATGAGATGAAAACTGTTCGTGTACAAACACCCTCAGTAGTTTTTGTCCCTAGTCTTTAAGAAAGAATGCCACTTCTGACCACATGTCTCCTCTCTTCTGTGATGCCCTCTGAGGAGAGACTCAAGCCCCATGAGACTCAAGCCTTCAGGTAGGGCTGCATCTGGACCACAGAACTGTAGTCCAGACCACCAGCAAGGCAGCCTGAGGTTGCACAGAATGCCTGAATTGGAAACAGAAAACCTAAGTCCAAGACTGGACCTCACCACCTCACCCCTCTGAGCCTTGGTGTCCTCATCTGTAAAATGGGGCTAACAGGACAAGCTCTTTCCCTTGTCACAGTGATTCACACATTCTGTTCCCTCTTCCAGGGGATGCTCTTCCCAGGCTCTCATAGCTGTTTCCTTCCTGTCCCAGAAGTCTGGCAAATGCCACCTCCTCAGAGGCACCTTATCATCCAAAGTAAACTCCCACCCCAGTCACTTTGTATCACAGCATCCTGTTGAATTCCACCAGGCAGGTGCCACCACTGGGATCGTCTCTGTCCTCTCTAGACCATCATCTCTTCCAGATGAGAATGCAAGCACCACAAAAGCAGGATCCTGGCCACCTCAGCTCCACTCTACACCAGGACCTGATACGCAGGACACGCACACTGTACTTTCGTTGGATGAGTGATGCTTCCCCAGCTCCCAGGGTTGCTTTAGGGTCGGGGAAGCCTGTGTGAGCAAGCAGTCTGCACCTCAAGAGTTGGTGGGTCTCACTAAGTAGACCTCAGATATACCCTCGTGTGCTCCCTAGGAAACCAAGAGCTGGAGTTTTGTGTAAAAAGCCTCAAATCATAAGATTTGGAATGCTGCACTTTGCCAGCTTGCCAGAGTACAATTTTGCTAGGAAATAAAAATATATAATACTGCCACAGAATTCAGAGCCAGTAAGAATCCCAGCTTATTAGCCAGACCAGATGCGTCTTCCCCTCCTTGTCAGTTATGTTCACCAAACATTTAGGAATCAACGTTCAAAGTGCTTTCAAAATGGGAACCCAGCCCAGGGCTCCACGCCGGAGCTCAAGTTACATTTGGATGCTAAGCTTAGCACCTAAAATAAAACTGAACTTCTCCATGGTGTCTCAACACCCCATCCTCCCAAGAGTGGTCCATCAGCTGACATTCAAGTTAGGAGAGCAGAGTCTGTACTTTGCAGCAGTCAGACCCCACCACCACCACCACTGACAGGGGCACCACCCACCCTCAGGGCCTCAAATTTCCTCATCAGTGAAATGGGGATAATACTTACTACATAAATAGCTACATGAAGACCAGTCCTTACAATAGTGTTAGCCATCAGCAGTCACTCAACAAACAATACTTGAGATCAGCAGTCCTTGCTGAGAGGCTTTGAGCTAGTCATTTCACTTTCTAGACTGCAAAGTGGGTACAGAAGTCCTTTCCTGCTTGCAAGCTTGCTGAGACAGTCAAATCAGTTCATGTTGGAGAATGTGCCAGTTCCCCAGGGATGCGTGGTCTCCCCTTGCTGACTGAGGGGAATCAGAGAGAGGCTAAAGAGGTTTTAAGAGCATTTCTCCTTTAAGCAAATCCATGGGGATGAAATCCTGTCCTGAACTTTTAATCAGAGCTCTGAACCAAGCTGGCTTAAAACTCAACATTCAAAAAACTAAGATCATGGCATCTAGTCCCATCACTTCATGGCAAATAGATGGGGGAAAGGCGAAAACAGTGACAGATTTTATTTTCTTGGACTTCAAAATTACTGCAGTGACTGTAGCCATGAAATTAAAAGATGCTTGCTCCTTGTGAGAAAAGCTATGACAAACCTAGAACAGTGTATTTTAAAAGCAGAGAGATTACTATGCCGACAAAGCTCCACATAGTCAAAGTTATGGTTTTCCCAGTAGTCATGTACAGATGTAAGAGGTGGACAATAAATAAGGCTGAGTGTCGAAGAACGGATGTTTTCAAACTGTGATGTTGGAGAAGACTCTTAAGAGTCCCCTGGACTGCAAGGAGATCAAATCAGTCCATCCTAAAGGAAATCGACCCTGAATATTCATTGGAAGGACTGATGCTGAAGCTGAAGCTCCAATACTTTGGCCACCTGATGCAAAGAGCTGACTCATTGGAAAAGACCCTAATGCTGGGAAAGATTGAAGGCAAGAGGAGAAGGGGGAGACAGATGATGAGAAGGTTAGATGTGAGTTTAAGCAAACTCTGGGAGATAGTGAAGGACAGGGTAAGCCTGGTATGCTGAAGTTCACAGGGTCACAGAGTCAAACACGACTCAGCAACTGAACAGCAACAGTGACCCACATGCCGGGGAAATACGGCGTGGGGTGGAGATGTGCTGTGACAGTCGTTGGCACGGGTGTATCAGAACAGCAAGATGGAGCTGTGGCTAAAGATGCAGTCTTCAGGCCAGCAGCTGCAACAGTGGGGAAAAGGGCAGTGCGGCTGGAGACCTAGAGGGCTCAGCACCACAGCGCCACAGCTAGCCCCAGATGGCACCCTGTGCAAATGTGAAAAAGACACCCCTTCCTCAAGACACTCTGCTCCCATTGTCTGCAAAATTGACAATAAGTATACAAATCTACAATGACTGATGTGTGAGTGGTGCCTGGGATTGGGCAGTGCACAATCTATACAACTGTACTTAGCAGCCCGAGGAGCCCATGAATTCAACAAGGTTTAAGGAAATCAGCTGAGCACAGATATGTGGATTTTAAATGGTTACAAACAGAACATGGAAAAGGACCTCAGCAGATGTGGAGAAATTGGAACCCTTATGCATTCCTGGTGGGAATGTAAAATGATTCAGTTACTGTGGAAAACACTCGGCAGTCCTTCAGAAAGTTAAACATAGAAGTACCACATAATCAGTAATTCAGTCCCAGATCTATCCCCAAAAAGAACTGAAACAAAAAGTTGTACACAAATGTTCATGGCAACACTATTCACAAACAGCTAAAAGGTGGCAACAGCCCAAATGTCCATTACCAGAATGGATACATAAAATTCATCTGCACAACAGAATAATAATCAGTCATAAAAAGGAATGAAGTACTGACACATGCTACTATGTGCATGACACTTGAAAATATGATGCTGACAGAAGCCCATCACAGATAGCAGTGTGATTCCATTTCTTGAACTGTTCAGAAGAGATAAATCCACAGACACAGAAAGCAGAGTAGTGATTGTCAGAGCTTGGGCAGAGGAGGAAACAGGGAGTGACTGCTTAAAGGTCCTGGGTCTGCTGGGGCGACAAAAACATTTCAAAACTAGAGAGAGGTGATGACTGCAGAACAGTGAATGAACAAAATTCCACTGAATGTAACACCTTAGGATGGTTAATTTTGTGTTATGTGACCGTCCTCTAATTTTCAAAATCCCTCAGCAGTTACATTTAGGAAAAGCCAACAAGGGCAGAGAAAGACACACAGACCAGGTGCCCGGCCCTCGATGCTGGAAGGACACATAAAGCCCGGCAGGAGCTTAGATCTCGCTGGGAAAGGGAAGAGAGGGATGGGGGAAACTGACTCTCCGTGACAGTCGTAAACTCAGCATGACCAGGTTTCTTGGAACCAGCAGGTTGGATCTTCCAGAGTTTGGTGGACACGGGATCTTAAGAGGTAAGTTTGATTATAGAGAAATAAGAAAAGGCACAGCTGTGCACAATTAATTTCGAAAATGTGGAAGTCAGTGTCTACACTCGGAGTAGAATCCTTTTATCATTCCCATCACATAGACAAGGTACACCAAGACCTGGGGAGGCTAAACCACCTGCCCAGGGGACACAGTAAAGCCTAGTACGTGAACTCAGGCAGCCTAACCCTAGAGCCCCAGTCCAGACACACTCCCTCTACTGCGTCCCACATGAAGGGAGGTCACCAGGCTAAGGAGGCTGCCAGAGCAAAGGAGCAGAGGGCTGAAAGAGAATGCGTGCTTCTGGGTGTATGCCAGCCTGAATCATGGAGCTGATGGTGGCGATGAGGTGGGTGAGGATGGCGATGAAGATGCTGATTATGGGGATGACAGTGATGGTGATGATAGAGATGGGAATCGTGTGCACAGAACGGGATAGCTCTAAGGGCTGATTCAGGAAAACTATTTAAAACCCTTTGCTTAATTCCTGGCATATAGTAAAGCCCTCAGTGAATGTTCACTACTGTGACTGTTATTGCTATTATTATAAACTTCTGGTTTTAAATCTGCTTCTAAGCAATTTTAAGTAGATTTGTATGTACGCCTCAACCTGTGACCTGTATTAATCAAGGTTCTTACAGTTAAATAAGGCCCATTTCCAGCTCATTCATTCCAATCAGGGAATTATTTGCTTCTCCCAACTAGATAGTCTGCTGTTGTTAATATGGACTAGAAGGCCCACGCGGTGTCTCCACTCCTGCTCTCCCTACTTCCCTCTGCTGTTTTCCTTGCTCCAGGGTTTCATTTGGGGTAGGTTCTCCCACAGGGATGGCAAGGAGCTTTAGGCAGCCTCACATCCAAACCCGCACAGCTTGGCAATCCCAGGGCAAAGGGAATGTCTCTTTTGCTGTGTTCCAGAAGAAGACTCCTGGAGGGCTCTGCCCACCAGGTCAGAGGGCAATCTTCCAATCAGTCACTGAGGTCACTGAGCCCAGGTCCCATGCTCGTACAGTCAAGTGAGCCAGGGGTAGAGGGAAGGTGATTCCTTAAGGGGAACAAAGGGGAGATGAGTGTGGAGTGGATGAAATCAGTAGATGGCCACTGCATGTCCGGGATGTTGAGAGGCCCAGAGGTGGACAGCCCGCCCCTTAGGGGAAGCATCTATTCAGCTGGCATCTACTGACGGCTTGCATGCACCGCTCAAGCTTACTGTGCGCGCAGCAGCCCGTTTCCTGTAGAGCTAGAGAACTTGGCCTCTTACCCACCCCCACGAGGGAGGCTGGGGCCACAGCTGTGGACCAGAGAAGACACTGCTTCTCTGCTTCTTCCATTACAAGAAAGGGTTAAAGTGTTGGGGAGGAGCCTCCCTATTTGGGCAGCCGAAGGGAGGGAGCCCACACACAGGCTTCCTGCAGGGGAGGGAAAGACTGGGTGGCCTGGGGCAAGGTATGCTGGGGTGGGCCTGCTTACTCAGAAAGCCCAGAGCCAGCAGGCCCTGGGTCAAAGTTTAGCCCCCCGAGAGCCTCTGGGTTGAGTTCATTCTTCTTAACTGATATCATGAGGCGTCTTCTGGAGGAGGAAGGAAATGATCTCCCAGGAATGCATGTAAAGATGGTCTGGGGGTGTTTCTGGGATTGAGCAGGTGACAGGAGCTGCGGGATTGAAAGTGGTACGTGTGGGAGAGAGAGTGAATGTGAGTGCAGTCTGTGCAAGTGCCTGTGTGTGCTGTTGTATGAGGAGACCTCCATCTGTCTCAGCCATTAATCCCCTAAACCAGTCAGGGTCACAGTAAACCTCCCCAGAGCACCTCCTGAGTGCTGGGCATGGAGCTGAGTGCCCTCCTCCTCCTCTGGGATGGCTGAGAGAGGTGAGGCATGGACTAACTCGGCCACTGTTTCTCAGAGATGCTCACTGACCGACATAGCCAGTGCTGCACCCTGGGACTCACCCAAACCTTCTGACTCCAAAGCCACCACCTTTCCACTGCAGCCCACGGCCTCCCTGATCCCTGACAAATGGCCATCTGTGTTTCCTTGTCCAGAATTGGGAAACTCACTGAATCTAAAGGCAACGATCCTCTGTGCCAGAGGGTGCAAACTAGGGACCCTTGGGATGGACTCACCCCTCATGTGGGTTTTGTTGGTCATCACTTTTTTTTTGTAAAACTGTAGATTTTATTATCCTCAGGCAGTTCATCATAGCTCACCATGCCATATTTCCTTACATCCCCAAACACCAATCATTTCTGTCATCTTCCCAGCTCCTCGAGGCATTTCAGGGAATTGGAATGAACGGCTATTGACACTGCTGTCAGACAACTCTTTGTCAAAGTGAGCTGTGACTTCAGCCCTCCTTGGCATAGTTCTACCTCTGTACACAGAAGGTGTCTAACTCATCTTCCCATTATGGTGAGGATGACGGCAGTGATGATGATACTAAAAAAAAAAAAAAAATTACCCAGGACCCTTATTAAAGTGGTGCTGTTGCTGTTTAGTCACTAAGTCAGTCTGACTCTGCGACCCCATGGACTGTAGCCCACCAGGCTCCTCTGTCCATGGGATTTCCCAGGCAAGAATACTGGAGTGGGTTGCCATTTCCTTCTCCAGGGGATCTTTCTGGCCCAAGGAGCAAACCCACATATCCTGATTAGCAGGCAGATTCTTTTCCACTGAGCCACCCTGTTAAAGTGGTAAGGTTGCCTTTATTCAGGACTATTGCAATAGATGTAGGGCCCAGTGAGACACTGCAGGAAGAAAGAGAGATTGGGTTCAACAAGGAAAAATGAGAACTTAATAGCTAGTGTCAGTGGATGGAAACACCAGGGATGAGGTGAATATGGCTAAGCTGACCAACAGGATTCATGCTGAAGGCAGGCCAGGTGGTCAGACACCACCAGGGGAGAGTGGGAAGGAGGCGCTGTGTTGTATGTTGAGGGTAGTCAGATATCAAAGGTGGGGGATTCTGGCTAAACTGACTAAGCAGACTTCGTGCTAAAATTGGGCTCCTGAGGACATGCCGAAGGATGAGACCTCATGGAAAAAGCACTCAGGGGAGCCTGACTAGAGTCTGGTCAAGGGAGAGTGGTTAAGTGGTGAGTGACTGGCCCCTAGCCCCACCCTCGACACGTCTGCTGTTGTGCACCCCAACACTGCTGGCATCAGTACATCAGGTCTGACAAAGGCAAAGACACCTTTTGATTATGGCTTCATTTCAGTTATAAAGACACATGTTTTGAATTTTGAAATCATTCATGGCCCTTATTTCTCACCTTCATAACTCCCAGGGTCCTAGAGCAGAGCTAGGAAATTCTGATCTAGAATAAAACTGTGCTCCAGTCCGCAGCAGTAGGGAGTCTGTCCCAGCTTCAGAGAGTCGCCCAGGCAAGCCAGCCTTCCCGGGGTCTTGGGTATAAGGACTGGGCATTTAGGCCAACTGACGGACACTCTGACCACAGTCCTTACCCCATGCACCCCTCTCAGACTGGCCCAGGCTCTACCAGGCCACATTGAAGTTCACCTTCTTCCTCTACCCATCCCATTTCCTCTGGTTCCTTTCAAAAGTATTCATCACCCAAAAGTCTTGCACCCAACCTGTCTCAGTATCTAGTTCCGGAGGCCCACCTGTGACAGATGCAGTGAAGAATTCAGGCCTTCCTCCCCTCACACAGTCTCAACCCTGGGGGTCATGGGTACATTTGCCTGACACCTCCAAATACATCTGAGAGCCTCAGTTATCCAAGTCAGAGCAGTGGGACTGATGATGAAGATGGGAGGGGGAGGAAGGGGAAGGAAACCAAAATCTCTGTAACCCTGCAGTTACCCTCCTGGCTGAACACACGGTGGGAAATCAGAGTATACAGTTCCTTTCCCCAAAAGAAAAGGAAGTGCCTTAAAGACAAGAAAAAGACGTTAACACAGGGTCTTCAACACGGTGCCTGGCAACCAGTCGGCCTTCAGCAAGGCGCAGTTTGCCTGTCCCACACCAGGGGCCCTCCAGATTCATTTCCGCTGCTCGGGAGAAACAGATCTGACTTGAAGTCTCATATCTGGAAATGGGGCACTGAGAGGGACTGGGTTCTGGCACAGATGGCGCTTTCTACCATGTGGGGGCAGGGAGGCCAGTCCCCTGTTGCAGGACTTGATTTTCCAAGTCCAAGTTGCTGCTCTAACAACAAATCCAATTTCATTTGGCAGTGAGGAAATGCTCATCCCTTCGACCTTGCTAATCTGCTCAGCAGAGGGTGAATGACATGGCCATTGTTAGCCCCAAAAAGAGTTCAGACAGGAACGGCCCAAGGCCCTGAGAACAAGGTGGAAAGGTGGGCGTGGTCCCTTTAACAAATAAGGGTCACTGAGAGCTGAAGGGGTCTTACAGGCCCTGAACTGTGTTCCCCACATTCCAAGGAGAGAAGCGTCCACGTGCACATTCCTCAAACAGGCCAGCAGTTCCACAGCCTCTCCTGGGCGTCTCCTTGAGCAGGGTGGTGCACACGCACACACACACACACACACGCCCAATTCACACCTGATCTTCTCTTCTGTGTCAGCGGGGAGGGTGGGTGGGAAGGTGACTTTTCAGGTTGGAGGGTCACTGACCCGAGAATGCACAAGCAAACATCCTAAAACACCACAGAGAGCCTCTGGAAACTGATTGGAACCAGTTGTGTGGTCGACAAGAATGAGGGCCGCAGAGGACTGGAAGGCCGGGACAATGTCTGCTCTGTTCTGAGGCAGGGAACAGATGCCAGCGTTCTTCTGACTTTACAGCTTTTTCTTGGCTTGTGTGGGTGAAAGAGGCTGATTAAAAATGGGGCCCGCGCTGGGTGCCGAGCAGCCTGCCAGAATGTGGCACAAGACACGGTGGGCCCGCTGGAACCCTCACTGCCCCCAGTTCCCACTGGACACATGCAGCAGGCAGCCCAGCCCCCAAGGCCAAGAGGCCCCAGGGATGCTCCTTCCCTGCCTCCCAGGCCTTCTTCTTGCCCCTGTGCTCGAGGCCAGGCCCAGGCTAAGAAGCAGAGCTGCACCAACACCCTCTGCCTTCCTCCGACTAATAAAACCTTTCAGAAATGGATGGAAAGACATTCATCCCCTCCAAACCCATTTCTTCCTGTAGCGGTGTCGTAGGTAAAACCGAGTAAGCCCAGGGCATTGAGTTTCACTGGGCGAGTCACTGTGTGGTCTGTTCTGAGAGCCAAGACTTTCCAACCATACATTTCAACGGCGGTTACTCAAGTTTGGGTAAGAAAACACTTACCCAATTTCCGAGCAGACAGTGAACCGCGGGGCCTGTAACAGATACGGAGAGAAGGAGCATACGTTTCCCGGCAGCGCCCGGCTCCCCGGCCTGCGCGCACGTCTACGGGGCTCCTACAGGATGCGGCCAGGCCTGCCAATTAGCCTCTGGCCCCTTCTACTGGAGATGGGGCAAGGGTCCCCGGTGTGTGATTCAGAGAATTTCACACGGTGCCCGCTCCTCTGCTAGAGGGGTCGAGGCTCACGGGAGGAAGCTGGAATGCGGATTGGAAAATGAAAATATTCTGTTAATGAGGAGCCAGAAAAGACTGGAAATGCCAGAGCTAGAAGGGGCCTTGGAGAGGGGCGAACTCAGGTCTTGGGGCCTCGGTGGCCTCGTCCATAAAATGAGGGAGTGGGGGTGGAGGGGGGCTGAGACCAGCGGTCCAAGGCCACCCAAGGTGTTAGCGGCTCAGCTGGGCTCAGACCCCTGACCCCAGTCCAGGGCTTTTCCCACCACGTCATGCTCCCCATCCAGAATAGAGCCCAGTGAATGCTCAGCGGGAGGCAGCTTCCATGGGAGTGTTTGCTCTGCTACACCCAGGAGGTGACTCTCCAGACCAGAGGAGGATCTGACCTTTCCTTTACACAGTCTTTTGTGATGGATCTGACCCCTGGAGCTACTTCTGACAGAGGTGCCTTCATTCATTCCACAGTGTGCTGAGTCGTTCCATTGGGGGGGGGGGTGTGTGTGTGTGTGTGTGTGTGTGTGTGCGCGCGCGCGCGTGCGCGCGCATGTGTGCACACTCACACATAATTGTATGCACGTGTGTGTGATATTGTGTGATATTTACTGAGCCCCCATCAACACCTCCATCCCAGCCAATGACATGCTGCTCCTATTCTGGGATCTAGGGATACAGTACAACCAAGGCATCACCCTCACCCTACAGGAGTTCCAGGCCAGCTGAGGGGGCAGATACTGAGCTGGACAGTGGTCCTTACCTTCCCACAGATGGGCAGTTCCCTAAGGATGGGACAGTACGTTCTCTCCACCCCAAAGCTCACTGATGACCAGATGACTGATAGCAAGCAACACATTACTGGTCGGCTGGTGACTGGTTGACTCATTATTGGTTGGTTATTATTGGTTAGGTGAAGGTTGCTAATAACTGGTTAGCTGGAGGACAGCCCTGGTGGTCCAGTGGCTAAGACTCCAACTCACAATGCAGGGAGCCAGAATTTGATCCCTAGTCAGGGAACTAGATCCCACATGCCGATCCCATGTGCCAAAAATAAGACCCAGCACAGTCCAATAAATAAATAAGATTATCTTTTTGAAACAATTTTTTGTTTGGGTGGGTGGGTGGTCAGTTGATGGACTATTTACTAGTGGTTGTTATTGGTTGGGTGGTGGTTGTTCACTAATTGGTTGGTTAGTTGATTGGTTCGCTGGCTAAAAACAAAAGCCATATCTAAACCAGCATCATGTCCTAAAAGGAACATGGACTTTGGGGTCAGAGAGCATGGATTTTACTCCAAGTTCTGATACTTCCAAACTTTACAACCTAGAGAAAGTCCCTTCTTATCAACACCAAGACACAAGACCCTCACCTGTAAAATAAGGATAATAGCACCTACTTTGCACTTAACATGGGTAAAGTGACTTGTATGTTAACAGTCCTCAGCAAATGGAAGCTGTTATCATTACTCCTACTCATTGTGGAAATGAGAATTAGAGTCTGTAACTTGTAGGGCACCCTCACACACCCTTAACATGATGTTACCTTGAGATTTGCACATGATCACATAGACCTGTCTATGCAATGAGTGATGGGTCCAGAAAGAAATAGGGCTCATCATAGCTGTTGCATAATAAGAGGCAACCTGTAACTTAGACAATGCATAGACCTCGTAAAGGAGCTCCAAATGGCACTGGCACTCAAGACTTCCTTCCCTTGACCACTGGGGAGTAAAAGCCAGCACCAAACACAAGCGTTGGATGGAGAGAAGTTCCCCACTTGAACATTCACAAGCATCTTTACAGTTTGAAAATCACATTCATATCTATTACATCATGTGACAGTTGGTACACTCCTAGAAGGCAGACAAAGTTCAATTAGTCTCCCCATTCTACAGATGAGGAAACTGAGGCTCAGAGAAGTAGAGTTGCTCACACAAGTCACACAGCATAGCCCAGAGGAAGTCCTATACCTTCGTCCTGAGGCACGTGTTTTATGGGTATTGAATAGGAATCCTTGGTCCCAAAACACCTCTGAAGTTGATATTCCAGTTTGAAATCCAAGGCAGGTACTTTTGTCAACGTGCTCTCTAAGGACAACCTGCTACTCAAACACAGAAATGTTCTAAGCCAATATTTTTTAAATTTTCCCATGAAAATTCCGAAGAGCTATAAATGAAAAATAAACATGAAGTTATTAATATTAAGCCAAACATCATACAATTCTGGAAAATACCAGGGTGACAAGATGCCAACTCAAATGACACTGGCTCAGCTCCCATCACATGTGTGGCAGGGACCCATTGTCCAACCTATCACTCCAGGACTGTGGGAAGTGGGCATGACATCCTTCTTCTTCCTAGTAATGTCTTGCTCCAAGCTCCTGTTTGCACTGAAGTTTTCAACTTACACATCATATCACTGTCCCACATGTGATTGTCCTTGTTCTATTTGCGTAGATTAGACCCAGTGAAAAAGAAAATCAATTAGAAGATAGAGCTAAATGATCACACAGAATGCAACATACAGAAATTAAGTGGTAGAAAACATGAAGAGAAATTAAGAGACATGGAAGACAGAATGAAAAGCTCCAACAAGTATTTAATAATATTCCTTAAGAAGAAAATAGAGAATGAGAGAGAAACATTTTTAGATGAAATAATAACCTAAAGTTTTTCCAAAATCAGACAAGGATATGAATATTCAGACCAAAGGAACATGATAACTCACAAGCAGTTTGGGATGGATGGATGGATAGATGGGTGGGTAGATGGATAATCTAGACTTGAATGGGAGAAGGCAGTGGCAACCCACTCCAGTACTCTTGCCTGGAAAATCCCATGGACAGAGGAGCCTGGTGGGCTGCAGTCCATGGGGTCGCAAAGAGTCAGACACGACTGAGCGACTTCACTTTCACTTTTCACTTTCATGCACTGGAGAAGGAAATAGCAACCCACTCCAATGTTCTTGCCTGGAGAATCCCAGGGACAGGGGAGCCTGGTGGGCTGCCGTCTATGGGGTCGCACAGAGTCGGACACAACTGAAGTGACTTAGCAGCAGCAGCAGCAGCAGACTTGAATAGTGACATATCTGTGAAAAGATCCCCTTAGCTTAAAACCAATAAAATAAAACTCTAAATCACCTTGCTGCCAAGTTCATCTCCCAGAGGACTGAAAGAGTTCTAAAACTCTGAACCTCACTCTGACCAACAAAAAAGAACTAAAGAACTTCTTGAAGATGTGGCAATACATGAACTCCTTTACAAAGTAATAAAAGTTAAATCCCTACCTCACCTCATAGATAAAAATAAACTCCAGAGGCACTAAACAGTTAAAGATGAAAAGCAAAATATTAAAACATTTGGAAGAAAATATAGAATAGCTTTATGAATTTTTAGAATTTTTTAATTGAGATAAAAATACAAAAATACATCATCATCATCATCAAAATCATCACTATCATCATCCTATTGCCAACAATTAACACACAATGAGCACTGACCATCTGCATTTAATCCGACACATTCCCTGTGCATCTGCTCATTTAACTCTCATGAAAACCCCCAGAGATATACATAGAATCATTGTTCCCATTTTATAGATGAGAAAGCTGAGGCTCAGAGAAGTTATAAGACCTGTGCCTTGAGCTGCAGCTGGGAAGTCACAGGTTTGATGCCACAGCTGGCCCAGGTCCGTGTCTCCTGTCTGCCACTTTAGGTCCTGGCTCATGCCTGCCATTCTTGAGTTCTCTACCAAATATCTATGACCTGCCACTTTGAAGTCCATCCTCTTCATGCAGGAGCCAAAATATATTCATCTACACATTTCACAGAGTTTGTTAGGACCTACTAGGTCCTGGGGGTTCTGCAAGACCCCAGAGAGGTTGAGTTCAATTTCACATGACTCATTTCATCAGACTGATGGGAAAAACCAGGGAAAACATTTTAAGTTTAGAAACACAAACAAACATACTGAATATTTTCCAAAGTTTCTATCATATAAGCATCAATAAGAGGGCTTTGAGCCTAATGTAAAGTGAAAGATCGACACTGGAGAGGGTGGGAGTGAATAAATCCTCTCCCCACCCCCAGGTTTGATGGAGAAAACTGTTTTTGCAGGTGGAAAATGACTACATTTCAATCAGGATCAAATTCCAAAGGCTTTGCCAGCATTCACAAGTGCCCACATGGTATAGAGCCCTGGCCTGGCCAACTTCCTACTCAATAACCTATTTCTACAGCTCTTTGGATATTAAAAAAGTTGAAATACAAGATAAACTCAGCTGAAACCCAAATGAATGGATTCATTCCCATTTTAATGCCATTTGAGGGTGTTTTATAGCCTGTACTGTGTATCTTTTACACATCTATTTTTAAATACTGCAAACTAAATGATCATGATAAAATATATAAACCCCTTTACGAAATTCCATCTACAAAATTACAGCAAGATCTAGAGGGTAAAAATGTGCAGTCAATGCTGTTAGGCGGTGATGGCAGGGCCTGAGTTGTACTGAATCAGTCCTTTGAACAGGGGCATAGCTAAAATACCTTGATCTCCTTTCTGAAGGTTGTCCCAATTGTAAACCCACCTCCTCCATGAAAATGCAGGAACTTACAAGTGATCAGATGCAGCTACATGACAGTCAAGTTATGAAAATGAGGGTCAGCTCCTATTCTCAAGACCACCCTTCTGTGAGCAAGGCGGTCAACCACTTTCATAAAATCAGCTAACGCTTATCACAAGGCTAGGTTTTTCCTACATGCTTACATATATAAATTCATTTAAGACTCGCCACAGCCCTGCGAGACAGGTTGTGTCATTGTCACTGTTTTACAGGTATGGAAACTGAGGCACCGAGAGGTTAAGCAAATTGTCCAAAGACACACAATTGGCTCTGATCCCCATTCTTAACCACCACATTCCCTGCCTCTTGTGGACGCCTGCTAACAAGGTCATATTTGATTATAGTATTTTGCTACCAGAAATAGAGATAAAATAAGACTCCTAGTTTCCCCTCATTATGATATGATTCCCTTCCTCCAGAGGAAGCAGGCAGTGACCCCATCAAATAACTGTGCCAGTACTAGGCCATACAGAACTCTGGTGTGAATTAGAAAAACGTACCCCTTTCTCAATCTGTCAGAAAATAGTCATAATATACTTTTTGTTGGAACAAATCACTTTATTACCATGTTTTATTATGAAAAGTGTCATAATAAGCCCCCATATCTATGATATCTGTGATGCAAACGGGGGCCTTAGATCACGCAGTGCACAACCTCAGCAACTGTACATAGGCAACTTGCCTCCATCCTCAGCCAAGTCAAAACAAATATGGTTTGAACAGTGTCTCCACAAAAGCAGAGTGCAATAAAGCAGAGACACTAGGAGTATGGTCCCTGGAGTCACATCTCATATGGTCATTGTTAGCATTCAGCAAAGTAATAAAGTGTTTCTATAAACTGCTCGACAGACATTAGTTATTGCTCTCATTGGTCCATTCAAAACACCACTTCCTCTTTCTCATCCTCAGTTGCAGTCCACAAATGTTAGAGAGGCTGGAAATTTCTCCTGTGGGGGGATTTCTACACTCAGATAATCAAAGCTTAAAAGAACTTGCTCCCCAAGGAGGTACTCAACCAAGTTTCCATACATATTTTGTTAAAACTTTATCAAAATGTTACTTCCCTTTTTCCCCTTCGTGGAAACGCTGGGTTGCTCACAGTTAACGTGGTCTGACAGCGGCTTTGACTCGTCACCCCGCTAGGTACCCTGGGTGTGCATGTAATTCTATTAACTCAAGGCAACCCTCTGAGGGAGGTATCTTTATGCCTGTTTTACAGATAAGAAAACTGAGGCTCAGCCTGAGGACATGAGGACCACAGCTGACAACTGCAACCTGAGGTATTTGGACTTCGTAGCTGTTGCTCTTAACAAGTGGTAATTCAGCCAAAATAAACCCATTTTGTAAATGTTATTTATAAAGCTGACAGCAGTCAACTACGCCCTGAAGCACGCACAGCAGATGAAGACAGCAGTCCTCCTTGGACAAGAATCACTTCTACTTTCCTTTGAAAGAAATAATGAGAAACAGAATAGGTGGTTGCTATTCACGGCATTTGGTTTCTCGTGGAAACAGAAGCTAGAACTCAAGGTGAATTTTAATACCTTCTCAACTCAAAGTGCCGCCAGGAGGGTCATCACATGTGAAGGGAAACGTACTTCCCCACTTAATGCTTCCTTTCCAGTTGGGCTCCAACACCCTTTTCCAAGTAACAGTGTTACTGAGATTTAATCCACCCTATGCTGGGCATATCTGTACCATATCAATCCAAGGCACCATTCCACTGCACAGACTTGAAAACTGAGGCTCAGAGAGGTCAGTGTTCCCCAGGCAACCCCGATATTTGCTCCTTGGCAAGAGTGGGATTTGAACCTGGATCTGTCTGGGTCCATTCTCCAAAGATCCTCACCCTCCTCCACAATCTCCACCAGAAGAGAAGGATGAGGCTGGAGGGTACAGTGGCAGCAGCCGCCCTCTCACCATTTCACTGTGGGACATTTCTAGAGACAGCTACAAAACGGCACTTTTATTTAATTTACATAAACTCAAACACATGCAATTTATCACTCCACCCATGCGTATCGTTGGCTGGAGATGTGCCCACATCTAGGGAACCCCCAGGAACAAGCATTACACAAATAAACTTTTTTTCCCAAATTCCTTCTGATTCCTGAAGCTACTAAGACGGCGTGCCAATATTTCTGTAATTTTTTAAATCCCACAGAAGAAAGTTAGTGTACAACAAAAGCCTCTGTGGTTCTCAGCTGCATCCTAACCAACCTCTTGCCAAGTTTCTGAATAGACGCCCTAGTGGCGGAGCCCGGGAGGGGACAGCCTGCCTGTGAACACTAGTTCTGATGTTTTACTCTGAAGTAGGGTATAAGCCAGAGCCAAGGAGTTGAAAACAAGGGAGACAGGAGCCCTCAACAAACATCCTTCCATCATGGACCTAAGATGCCAACCAACTGTGAGTAATACACTAACCATCGTTAAAGCCAAACAATTAAAACCAGCAAAATATCATTATTTTATAATAAATTATTTCAACACCTTAAAGCCAAGTAATTTATTTTAGAATAAATTACAGCCAATAAAATACAGCTGAAACCAAAACAAATTTATTGTCTTTGGCACAATTACAAGACAACCAGGGCTTCCCAGGTGGCTCTAGTGGTAAAGAACCTACCAGCCAAAGCAGGAGACATAAGAGACGTGGGTTAGATCCCTTTGTTGGGAAAATCCCCTGGGGGAGAAGATGGCAACCCACTCCAGTATTCTTGCCTGGAGAATCCCATGGACAGAGGAGCCTGGTGGGCTACAGTCCATAGAGTTGCAAAGAGTCGGACACGACTGAGGCGACTTTAGCCGGCAGGCACAGAATCTGATCTAAAGAGAGCATCTTCAAGTGACAAGATCACAGACCAGCGAGGTTAGGGCCCCAGGTCCCCATCCCAGACCCACTCATGTCTGGCAGGCCCTGGGTGACATGACCCATTCATCAGTTCTCTTGTGGTTAAATGGGGACACAGAGCATGATATGGTATGAGGCTGTGTAAATGGTGTGGCACTGGTGTGTGCTTCAGTTTGTCACTAGAGGATCCCTGTGTGATCATGGAGTCCAAAGACAGCAAAAGGGTTTCCACTCCAGTTTACTGACTGGAAATGGAGAACTGTGCTAAGAAGGATCCTGAGGCTAAATCTAAGGTCAATGGGATGGAACTCAGGGATCAGCCAGAAATGTCTGTCACATTTGAGGTCGGGGGTGGGGGAGGACACAGATTAAACAAACTATATACACTCCCCATAAAAAGAATTAAACAAAAAAACATGATCACCCTCCCCAAACTACGAGACTATTTTCTTTATAAAAATCTTCAAAAAGTGAGACCTTTGGGAATATATTGCAGGCATTAGACATTTTCCACAGGAAATGTTCTCTAAACAGGTTTAGTTCTTGTGAACTTTCCAAGGAATTTCCAAATTCCATCTTTCTCTACTCCAGACTTCATACCTTAATGGAGAGGGTGGTTTCCATTTTCTCAGGCCTCCTACTTTTCCAAACAGGACACACAGACGAGCAGTCTTCAAAGAATTTTTCATGTTCATACAAAAAGGAGATTTTCCCATCTGCCTGGAGGTTGCTTTTGGGCTGCGGCCATGGGAATCACAGAGAGCACCGCGACACTCGACATTCCGACGAGCTCCCCCGACAGAGCGACTTCAGCCCTGCCAGGGGAGGAGAGGCCCTGCTCGGCCCCCAGATACTAACCTCGAGGCCTGCAGCCCCTGCAGGCGGGCGGCTGCTCAGAAGGCCCACATCTGCCGCCCTGGCTAGGAGCGATCCGCGCTTCCCATCGCCAGGGGCTGGGGTGCCAGCCCCACGGCAAGAGCCGGATTGTGGTGGTCTGTCTGTTTGTTGAAATTGGGCCGGGAGGAACGGCCTCGAAGTCAAGATTGCCTGGAATGTGAGCCCTCGCGCTGTGCAGACGGCTCTGTCAGCAAGCTCAGGAAACAGGCTGGGAGGCTGGGACGAGGCCCAGGTCTGGGCCACGAGTCTCACCCTGGAGCACGCTGTTGGGGAGGGGAACCGAGGGATGCCTCCGGGACAGACGTCCCTTCTGTATAGATGCCGCCCTGCCTTCGCTCAGTGTGCAGCGTGAGGCCCTCATTTCCTTGACCAAGTGGAAAACCCAGTAGGAAGTGCTGATTTTCTTATTTGACAACTAGGGCTTTTTCCAGAAGGGAAGCTCAATCATGCTGACTTTCTGGAAAAGGCCAGCATTTCTTCTCATTCTCAAAGGCATAATCTCTGGGTCCCCTTCTTAAAATACATACAAGACAATATTAGCAGTCATGAAAGAAGTTCCCATTTATTGAGCACTTACTAGAGAGACTCTGTCCCTGGAGTGATGTTCAAAATATTTAACCACTGCTAAGCCACAGTCACCAGCTATGGAAGGCACTGGAACAAGTCTCAGAAGCCCCCACTCTGCTACATGTTGCTCTTTAGTCACTGGACCATGAGGAGGCTTGGAGGGGGTGGTGCAGGGGCATTGCAGGGGCAGCAGTAATTTATGAAGGAGTATTTAACCACAGCCATGCTCCCAATGCCTTGTCCCTGAATGTCAGCCCCGCTGAGAAGCACTTGTGAAAGGTGATCTCCAAACCACCCCCAACAGCTCTGCCACCTCGTAGGCGCAGGGCCCCCCTCCCAGGACTCGGCAGGGCCTATGACTGCTTGGCCTGCGGGAGTGACCTCTGGGTCGTCCAAGCCCAGGTAAAAAGAAGACCTGGTTCTTTGGACCCTTGAGTCTGCTCTCAGGAAATCCAGGCCTCCTTGTCAGAGAGAACATATAAAGAGACCTGGAGACTGAGACACTACGTGGAGAGGCCGTGGAATCAGGAGGCTCAATAGAAGGTTGCTGTCCTGAGCCTCCATTCATGCGAACAGTTCAGTGCATAGAACTCGACAACCAGACGGCACCTAACATACATCCCCTTCTGTATTATATTATTGCTGTGCAGTGGGCATTATCATAACCTATTTTACAGACCCAACAGATTAACACACTGCTCCAAAACTGCACTAAATCTGAAAATGCACTTTGACTTCCTAAACTGTCATAATTTATGGAAGAACCTGAGAGCTCTTCTCGGGCCCTCACTCACAGACCCTCACCCTTCGCCGAATCGCTCAGTGTCTCCAGAAAGCAGCTGTGCATCTGTGATTTCTGCTCATGATCTTGTCAACCTTCCCATTCTGCCCACTGGAGGCCCTGGCCCTGGCCGAGCATTCCGTGCACTGTTAGAACAGGCAAGCCCACGCTGTCCTGGGTGTAGCCTCCCCCCTCTCCCCCCGTCGGAGTCCCCGCACCGCCCCCTGCCTGCGCACCCTGTCCCAGGACAGCCGCCGGGCCACGTGATGAGCCGCGGGTATATTTAGCCGCTGGGAGACTTCTCAGGATGGCACTGTTGATCCTGGACCCCAATCCAGCCTGAGTGGGAGAGCCGTCATGTGGTTCTCTCACTGCCCACTCTTCATGTTTTACACACTCACTCCTCAAGTTCCTCTAAGGAATGGAGATGTTGTATAACATTTATGAGCTTTATTCCTGCCGGTGCTAATGGAACTGGAAAAAAAAATATCGCATTTTTTTCCCTGCTGGAAAGTACTTTTCCATACTTCCCTGTCTTTGTTATGAAATCTACTCAGCTATATTAGTTAATTATTCAAAACAAAAGTGCCCAGTGAGACTGAATTCATCCCACAGAGGGTCGAGCGTTTTTATTCCTGTTGTGTGGCAGTTCCTGCCCCCACCCAGCTCTCCCCTTGGCCCTCATTAGGGTGATAGATGCCCAGCGTGAGCCACAACAGGCTGAAGAGGGGAAGAGAAGCACACCATGCCTACCCGCCGTCCTTCATGCTCCTACCTGGCCCCATTTGCCTGCTTTCCTGAGTTCATCCTTCAAGGTTCGGTTCAACTGCCCCCTCTGCCAGGAAGTCCGCAGGGAGCACTCCTTCATTTTCTCCTTCCATATCCTCATTGGCACTCACCTCTCAACCCTGAGTTCATCTCTTTTTAAGGCTCATCTTCTCAGCTATATCCTATGCTCCAAACTCCAACCTCATGTTCTTGTAGACAGTGTCACTGTCGTCACACACCCCACTTTCAGACCCAGCGCTTCCTGGGGATTACATCGTTTCATAATAGATATACTGATACCCCCATTTTGTAGAGGAGAAACCAGGGCTCTAAAGATGCACCCCATAATGCGTAGCTGGCATGTGAGCCCAGGTAACCTGAGGTCAGGGTCTGTGCTGGTAATCACATTAGTAATTAACCCACAATCCTAATTGAGCATTTCTGGACAAAAGGAGAAAAAGCAGAAGAGCACAGTCTAACTTCTTCCTGTAAACAAGCAATAGAGAAAAAGACAGCTCTTCAGAGGAGACACCCCACACTAGATAAGACGTAACATCACTCGTGAGACTCAAAATACACACACACATCCTCGTATTTGTTTTGGAAGTATAGTATAAGAATCCCAAAATCACCCAAAAGCTTTTCTCTATGACTCCTGCTGTCTGAATCTCTCTTAAGGATATGAGCACAATGTGTATCAAGTTTTATACACAGTGACATTCACTGCATGGCTTCCAACAACAAAAACTTGGAAACAACCTAAATAAACAGCAACTGGAAGCGAACTTGGAAACACGGTGATTTTTACTTTCTTCTTTCATTTTTCTGCATTTTTCCAAATTCCTTCAAAATGCAAGTGTTGCCTACATGATCAGGGGGAAAAAATCAATAATGTTTCTAAGGCAGAGCAGGGACATAGGTCACGTCATTCCTGCTGGCAGAGAAGCAACTCTGTGGAGGGCGTTCTGGCAGCACATGTCCCAGTCTAGCAACTCTCCTTCTAGGAATGCACTTGATGTAGATCCTCACACGAATGCACCAAGAAGTACAGGCGAGGACGTCCAGTGATGCACGACTTGTAATGGCAAGAGACTCAAGCCAACCTGAAAGTTTACCCAAAGGGACTGGTTGAATAAATTATGGTATATCCATACAAAGGAATGCTGTGTGGTTAAAAAGAAAGAAATGGAGTATAACGTGAAAAATGGGCCGTGATATATTGTTGAGTGAAAAAAGCAGGCTACAGACCTCTGTGCATAGCATAATCCCATTTGTGTAAGACAGTATAAATATATGTGATTGTTTACATAGACGTTAGAAAGTCTAGAAGGATATACATCAAACTCTCAGTCAGTCATTACCTGGACAGGGAAAGAAGTTGGAAAAACGAAGAACTTTTGTGTTTTACTCAGTTTTTATATTGCTTGAATGGCTTCCAAACCCAGTCTTGCTTCAGGCAAGTAAACATATTCTTTCTTTACTTTATGTTATGGAATAATTCAAATACATGCAAAAATAGAAAGAACAGTACAATTAACTCAATGTACCCATGACCCAGGGCTTCCCTGGTTGCTCAGACAGTAAAGAATCTGCCTGTAATGCAGGAGACCGGGATTTGATCCCTTCAGGAAGATCCCCTGGAGGAGGGAATGGCTACCCACTCTAGTACTCTTGCCTGGAGAATCCCCTGGATAGAGGAGCCTGGCTGGCTACATGGGGTCACATAGAGTCGGACACAACTGAGCAACCAACACTTTCACTTTTCTGTTTTTCACCCATCACCCAGCTTCCAGGTTCAAAAATGATCAACTCCTGCCCAAACTTGTTTCAACTCTACCTCACCCATCTAGTACTATGATTCTAGTACTATGATCACACCTGAAGAATAACAATAATTTCTTAATGTCATCAAATATTTGGGCAGTGTTCACATTTCTAATTTCCCTCCATATTCTAAATCATTTTTTAATAAATCATTTTTTAACAGTTTGTTTGAATTAGAATTCAAATAAGGACCACAAATTACAATCATTTGGCTTGACTTCAAAGTATCTTTATCATAAAGATTATTTATTCTCTCTAGACACAAACATACATACGTACACACATGAATATACATACATGTATACGCATATATGTATGCATAAATGTGTATTAATATATGTGTGTATATAGCTGTATGCATGTGTGTGTATGAAGTGGGTGATCTCATTACCCTCATCTAACAGTAGGGACACTAAGGCACAGAGGGTAGGTGCCTCGCCCTGAGCACACATAGAGGTACGGAGAGAGGAGGAGAAGGAGAGGAAGAGACACTGGAGGAGCCACAGTCTGGGTTTGGCTGACCACTTCCTCACGGTGTGGCTGAACCTACTCTTCTGTCCTTTGTGTCTCCTGTCAATTGGTGGTTAGCTCAGGAGACCTGATCAAGTTCAGTTTGATGTTTGGGGCAAACTTCCCATGAGTGGTGGTGCCCTTTCGTCAGGAGTCTCTTGTTCCTCACCCTGCCATGTCAGCTGCATGGACACTCGGTTCCCATGAGCCACTGGCGTATCATGGTGGCCTGTCAGACGGCACTCCCTGCACCGTGCAGCCCAAAGCCAGCCTCTCCCCACCGAGCACTGGCTGAAGTACAGAAGCACGGAGCTTCGGCAACCGAGAGAGTCCTTTATCAGCCCTGCTCTGCGCTTCCAGCTCCCTGGAGCTTGCTGCTGTAGCCCCAGCAGCACGGAGAGACGCACACACCCCACCGCACCCGTGTGTCATTCTCCCAGACTCGCCACCTGTCTGAGCTGCCGTAACATGGAATAACACCTTCCTGCAGTGCTTACCTCAAGAAAGCGCTTTGCAGACTAAAACACGGTGGGAACAACGGAGCAAAGGGCTTGTTTGCACACACAGTGAGGCAACTCCAGGAAAGGCTCAGGGACCTGGAGCAAAACTGAAGCCCCTAATCAAGGCTTCCTCACTTTTTCCAGGGCAAGTACCTACTCTCTTTGTGCCTTGGTTTCCCTGCCACCCACTTCCTAGGGTGGGAGCGAGAACTGGATTAGAGAATATACCAAAGGTGCTGAAACCGTGCTGGCACACCAGATGTCAACTTCTATCCCGTGACCAAAAGTGGGTGGGGACAAAGCCCAGAGAGCCCATGATTAGCAGATCCCATGGGGTATCCCATGGCCGGGAGCACAGTGGTGAGAACTGTCTTTTCTGGAATCAGCCACTCATGGTGGTGCTGCTTCCTATCTTTGTGACCTTAGGCATGTTACTTCACCTCTCCCAGCCTCAATTTTAGTATCTGTAAAGCAGTGGTGATGCAAGCCAGGCCTCACAGGGCGCTCTAAAGATCTGACAACCTAAGACTTGTAATGCAAAGAGCCAACACTCATGGGAGGATGACTTCACATCAAGCACCCAATTCCAGGCTCTCTGTCTTACCGCATTTAGTGTCACCACAGCCCTGGGAAAACTGGTCAAATTTTACCCCATGTAAGGTTTCTAGAATTCTGCCAAGGATGTTAGCCGGACCACAATCCCTATTTGAAACTGCTGGGGCCAGATGTGTTTCAGAGTTTTAGGAATTTTGAATGGCAATGAGGTACTCACCCAGTATGGTCTTAACACTGCAGCAGGGTCCAGGGCAGCCTCTGCAATCAAGTATGTTGACACCTTGGCAGCACAACATATGAAGTGAGTGAAAGTCACTCAGTCGTTTCCTACTCTTTGCAACCCCATGGAATTCTCCAGGCCAGAATCCTGGAGTGGGTAGCCTTTTCCTTCTCCAGGGGATCTTCCCAACCCAGGGATCAAACCCAGGTCTCCCACATTGCAGGCAGATTCTTTACCAGCTGAGTCACCAGGGAAGCCCAAGAATACCGGAGTGGGTAGCCTATCCCTTCTCCAGCAGATCTTCCTGACTCAGGAATCAAATCAGGGTCTCCTGCATTGCAGGCGGATTATGAACAACATATGAACACCCCCACTAACTGGGATAAATCAAGACCCAAACAGACTCATATTAGTTCAAGTCAAGTTTTACCACCCAATTAGTTTGGGGCAAACCTGGGGAAAATGTTTCAGTGTTCTGATATTCTGAGCTTTTGGCATTGCAGACAGAGGCAAGTGGGCCAGCAGTGTAAACATCAGAGACCACACGGGGTGCAGTGGGCAGCAAGAGTGACTCATACGTCAGGACCTGATGACAAGAACATTCGACCAATAGGAGGCCGTGAAGAGCGCTGAGACCTTTCTCAGGCAAGAATCCCAAGAGCCCAAGCTTGGATAATCCTCTGGACTGCGGGGAGGGTCAGGCAGGATCGGGGTACGGGAAGGCCGAGATGAGGTCTTTACCCTTGATCCCTTTGCCCTTGCCCTCATTGCTGGGGGCACACTGGGATCGCTGAGCCCCTACAGGGCCAGCCCCAATGCAGTGGGCTCCAGCCTCCCTCAAGGTCCCAGAATCCAGGCCAGAGCAGGGCCACGTGAGGGGCATGCAGTGGCATCTAGTCTTGTCACTCAGGCATCCCTCCTTCCTTCCAGGTATGACCCCTCCTCCTGGTACACATGCTTTTTCTCCCCTCCCCTACCCCTTCTTCTGGTGGGAGTGGCCATACTCTGCCATGACTTGGTGGACACAGCTGATTGGCCCAGGGGAGAACCTCTGAGGCAGTCAGAGTGCTTCCAGAGGTTTTTCTGAGCAACTGGGAGAAGTGGAAGGTGCAGCCCCTCTCCCTGGGGCCTTATGAGCCAGGAGACAACAGCTCAAATGCTGTCTTTCTGCCCCGACATGGAGGGAGCTGTTTTGGAGAGCAAGTGGAGCGTGACATGCAGACAGAAGTGGATGTGAGAGAGACAGTCATTTCTCAAGCCCCTCCGGCTGAGCTGACACAGAGATCCAGGTCCACACCTGCTCTCTTCCTGACCTGGATTTCATCCTTTCCATAAACCCCCATTTTTACCTAATTTCCACTGAGCTGGGGTGGGAACACTCTGTGGGTGAAGAAAGGGTCCCGCAGCTGGCCATGAGCAGCTCTCTGGCTTGTGAATGAGGGCTGTGTTGCTAAAAAACCTCCTGCTTCTGTATTTGTTCAGGAGGCTCAGGTGGGGGTGGGCACGTCTTAACCCAAACCCACCCAGCACCTGTTGAGAAACACTGACCCCATTGCAGAGTTTG
This sequence comes from Bos grunniens, assembly GCF_055505025.1. NCBI lineage: Eukaryota > Metazoa > Chordata > Mammalia > Artiodactyla > Bovidae > Bos > Bos grunniens. The sequence goes on from NC_141182.1 coordinate 12,988,502, forward strand.
GGTTTACATGGACTCTGTATAACACCTTATAAAGAAAGCCACTAGCGCAGAAGATTAAAGAACACCATTAAGTTCGTTGTTTTATTTCTTCTGAGACCGAACGAAAGCTGGAAAAGCGCAAGGAAACGTTGCTGAGTTATTTACTCTCCGTTACCAGGGGCTGTGCATCGCCTCACATAAGCAGCCCAGCCGGTCACAGCAGTGGTTTATAAGGTGTAAATGTTGAGGGGGAGCCAGCGCCGTCCTGGAGGGAAGCTTGGAGCAGTCACACGGTCCAAACACAAGTCAGCGCCAATAAAAGCTCCTGGGGCCGGTCTGGCGTCCTGGCCCCAGCGGGACCAGGAAGGAGGCCTGTCCAGCTTCATGGAGCCCCTACCATTCCTGGGTGGAATGTGTGTTGAGTCTGCCCACTGGGGCGGCTCAGTCTCTTTATGGATTCTGCAAATCCCTTTCTGGAGTCAAGGGCAGGTGTCAGAGGAAAGCAGCCCCTTCGCTGCTGGACACTGCACAGTGTGCCAGGAAGGGGGAATTTCACCCAGGACTGAAGGAGGTTCGTCCCACGTCCCACGTGAGAGGCTGTCTGGGTTTCTGGCCTCCTTTTGTGCCTGCTCCCTGATCATCTTGCTAAAGCACCTGGGAGCTGCCGGGGACTGAAATTGACTTGAGCTGACTTGAGCCAAAGAGAGGGGTATGTTGTAAGGTGACATGGGCGACTCACGAGAGTTAGGTCTCAGGGGGCTGGGATGGGAACAAAAAGCCTTCAGAAACTGGGCCCAGCCACTAGATGACTCATCTATGTGTCCCAAGTTCCGACTCTCCCTGACTCCAGGCCAGCTTCTCTAGTTCTCTGTGTGCATGGTGGAGTATGAACACTCCGTAGCTCCTAAGCCGTGCACCCACCCTTCAAGCCACCTCTGAGAGCACTGCTTCCAGACCCTGGCAGGCAATGAAGTCCCCATGGCTAAGGGAGTCACAAAAAGTCACCGCCCTACTGCTTTCCCTCCTCCTAGAAGCCATTCTGTATCTAGTCAGTCAACAGATACACACTGAGCACCTACTGTGTGCAGGCCTGGTGCTGGGGGTGGGGAGGGGAGCACTACGATGAGCAAAAGAGACCCTATCTCTGCCCTCAGTGTCACTGTCCCAATGGGGGGTGGATAGGAATTTAATAAGCACACCACTGGAGAGGGGGCTTCCCAGGTGGCTCAGATGGTAAAGAATCCACCTGCGATGCAGGAGACCTGGGTTCGATCCCTGGGTTGGGAAGATCCCTAGAGGAGGGCATAGCAACCCACTCCAGTATTCTTGCCTGGAGAATCCTCATGGACAGAGGAGCGTGGTGGACTACATACAGTCCATGGGCTCACAAAGAGTCAGACACTTTCACTTCACCTCACTTCACCAGTGGAGAGGAGAGGGCCACGGTGACGAGAACTCATCACGGGGGCAGGTGACATGATCTAAAGTGACATGTGAGTTAAAATCTAAATTCTCTAGAGGGTAACCAGGCAAGTGAAAGAGAAAGTGCCCCCAGGCACAGGAAAGTGCAGGCAAGGCCCCGGGCAGGGGAAGGGCCAGACTGACAGGATGAATGAGGACAGCACTGGGCGAGCAGACCTGGAGGGAAGTGGAAGGGCGCCTCGGTGCTGCCAAGGAACAGGGAGCCTCCGTTTTCCCCACAGCAGCCACTGGGAGGCTCTGGGCAGGGAAGCAAGTCAGGTGTGATGGGAACTCAGGGCGCAGCTCGGTGTCGGGTGAGGCTCTGAGGAGCCCACCTGAGTCCAGTCTCTGTGAGCTTAACTCCCCCGGGTCTCCATTCTCAGTCTCGGCTCCTGCCTTTCATCGTCTACCCAGACCTCTATCCGAGAGGATCCAAAATTCTTTCCAACTCCCAGCGCCATCTCTGGCTTTCCCATCCTTAGCCCTGGGAAACTCACAAGTCTGAGAAAAATATTTATCTTATATTTAGCCACATCCCCAGCGGATGACTAACATCCCGTCCCCACGCCACAGAGAAACACACACTCAGCACACAGACTGAGGAACGGCAGGCTGCCGGGGCTTGGCGGGCCTCAACCACAGAATCGGGGTGAAGGAGGGGTGCTGGGCGAACATCACAAGATGCCCACGGCTCCCCCTTTCATTTTGCCTGTTTAAAGATGCAACTGGAAGCTGCATCTTTGAGCCTGTCTGGAGAAAGCTGTGTGACAGCAGGTGGTGTGAGAAGGGCTCAGACAGCATGCATCACAGCCAGGAGTCGCACGGCGCTGGGCTGGCCACCCATCCAGACCTAGCAGGGATTATTATCTCCCCTACTGTATTGATGAGAAAGCAAAGGCACAGAGAGTGGAGCTTCTCGCCCTTGGTCACCAGCAGGTGGTGAAGTCAGTTCTGGAGCCGTGATGGGGCTCCAGAGTCCATTGCCCCTACAAGGCACTCCACAAACACAGCCCAGGTAAGCTAGGGTGCTCTTTTGTCAGTTATGTTCCCATCGAACAGCCAAATTCACACTTTCGACCACTGCGGGGCCTGTGGGACTAAGCCCCACCTATCCTGCCCTCGGCTCCTCTGTGTCGCATGCTTGGTGTCCACACCTACCCTCTAGGTGTCCTCCTGAAGCTCATGGACACAGACAGGTGCCTCTAACCAGCCCATTCCTCTCCCTCACGACACCCTGTGCTTTTCCCTTAGGGCACGGATGTCCATCTGCAAGGTTACGCTTCCAGATGCACTTAAGTCTCTGAAGGGGCTTGGAACTTGGGAGCTGCAATACACGGAGGCTGTTTCTGTCCTACCTTCTGCTGAATTCTCAGCACCCACCGCAGGGCTTACAGCATATGACTGTTTATGGATAGAAGTAGGGAAGCGGGAGGGACAGAGGGAGAGAAAGAGGAAGGGGCAGGGGGTGAGAACCCAGCGCCCCAGGAGCACACAGACACACAAGCACCTACACAGCGTGTGCCTTCCCACTGCCGTTCTCTCTGACGAGTTGGTCAGCACATATTTGATATATGTACTCATTTTTTGAAAAGTAAATTTCAATAACCATCATCAAGGATGGTTTCTGGTCATTGTGCAGCTGGATGAGGGGACAGTCTGTATTGTGGGCCAGGTGAGTAGATTATGTCTGTGCTGATACACAAAAAATTCTAAGGTATATTACACATAACCTATTCCTAACAATATCTGGGACACACAATAATTGTTTAAAACAAAGTATTGAAAAGGTGGTATAGGGGGACTCTCCTGGTGATCTGGTGGTTGGGAATCCACCTTCCAATGCAGTAGACACAGGTTCGATCCCTGGTTGGGAAACTAAGATCCCCCATGCCTCAGGGCAACTAAGCCCACACACCACAACCAGAGAAGACCACACGCTGCGACAAGCAGTGCCACAGCAAGAGAGAGCAAACAAAACCCAGCACGGCCAACAGCAACAAAAGAGCGGTATGGGGAAAGTGACGTCATTTATGTTAAAACTGTACGGTTAAAGATGCATATAGTAACACATATATATTGAATCCAGAAGGATGGCACTGATGAATCTGTTCTCAGAGCAGCCTTGGAGACGCAGGCATAGAGAACAGACTTGCACAGGGTGGGGGAGAACAGGGAGAGGGTGAGATGAATGGAGACAGCAGCACGGATGCATATGCACCAGCATATGTAAGGAGACAGCCAATGGGAATTTGCTGTATGACTCAGGAAACTCAAACCGGGGCTGTGTAATAACCAAGAGGGGTGGGACTGGGCACGGAGGTGGGAGAGAGGGGACATATGTACACCTATGGTTAATTCACGTTGATATATGACAGAAATCAAACCAATATTGTAAAGCCATCATCAATCAATTAAAAATAAATACTTAAAGAACTATATGACTAAAGATATAAATATGAATATGATTTTCTATATCAAGAAAATTTCTAGAGGTGATAATGAAAAATCACCCCACACCTGGTCTCGGACAGAACCTCCTTGCCTGATGTCATTAACAACCTCCTTCTTGGAAGAAACTGGCATTTCTGATATATGCTAAAGTGATTTTCAAATAAACTTCAAGTTGACCCTCAGTCTGCAACCAATCATTGTCAACCAGTTATCCTTTTTTTCTCTTGTGTCCATGCAAAATATTTAAGAGGTAGTTAAAACTATACAGCTATTAACTTTTAGTTTTTATTTTATATGATTTTGTAATCTTTGAATTTTTTGCCATTGCCATGTATTATTTTTTTAATTAATTTATTTTTTAATTGAAGCCATGTATTATTTTAACAAATGTTTTTGAAGATTTAAACATATATCATGTCTTAAGTTGTGGAAAAGCTTAAATGCCACGCGGGAGTATCTGGAAGCTATCACACAGGTGATAGGGAGCCACAGAAGGTCTTTGAGCCAAGAATTTCCTAGACAAAAGTGTCATTTTTAGAAGATTTGCCTACAACCAGTGATGTCTTGCTCCTCACCTGACTGTGTTCTCCTGAGCTTCTCCTAAAAGGAGGCTTGAAAATTACAGCCCTTCCATGCGTATACTCAGACTAAGTGAAGTCACTCAGTCGTGTCCGACTCTTTGCAACCCCAGGAACTGTAGCCTACCAGGATCCTCCGTCCATAGGATTTTCCAGGCAAGAGTACTAGAGTGGGTTGCCATTTCCTTCTCCAGGGGATCTTCCCGACCCAGGGAGTGAACCCAGGTCTCCCGCATTGTAGGCAGACACTTTACTGTCTGAGCCACCAGGGAAGTTCCATACCAAGAATAGATTTAAATTAAAAGTGGTTGTTAAGAAAAATTGTGAAACACTTTACAATAGGAAAAAAGATGTCACTGGAATCAATGAAACTGATTGACTGATTTGAAATAGCAATATATACTTCATTTGAATTCTAGGAATTGTCTAGCAAAGGCTCTGGAGTTGCCCTGGTCTTTGAGTATGTACTGTACACACTATAAGACAAGTGTGTGGTGTAGACACAGAATAATGCAAATGATTCTTGCCCCCAGAAGTGCAAATAAATTCTGTCCTGTAGAGATGCAATTCACTCACTCTGTAGAAAAGATGGTTCCAAACACACATCTTCCATCCTCGAGATAAAAACTCAGTGTGCACTGATTAGGAAACTCATTTCCATCTGCCTGATTGCCTACGGACATGTATGCTCTTCACACTCTCCTCTGAACCAGCTTTAACATCATACCAACTTATTTGTGACTTAAATTTCCTATCGTTGTTCATTTCATATTTGTGTGAGAGTCATGATTTTACCTTTTGAAAACTATACTTTAACATGACCAGGTCAGAATGGAAGGAATGAGACAATGTCTCTGCCCCATAGTTATCATCTGAGTGGGGAGGAATCAGAGACAACCAGAATTTAGGGCCTGAGCATATATGACTGAGCATGTCAGGCGGCCAGGACCGGAAAAGAGAGATGTGATCTGGAAATAGTTCAGCAGTCAGTTGGGCGTGGAGTGGCAAGGGACTCTTCCAGATGTGACAGGATGCTGTGGGGGTGGGGAGCAGATGGAGAAAGAGTCAGAAACAAGAGAAAATCTGATGATCAGATGTGCAAGTAGCTTACAGACATGTTTCAATAATTATGCGATGCTAAACAGGGCAGAAAGAATGAAGAAAAATGAAGATCTGAGGGGACTGGATGTGGAGAAACTTGTTAGTCTTGAATCTGAACAATGAGATGTTTTCTTAATCAGATAAGAGAGCAAAAAAGAAACTTGTTCCAAACTGTACCTGAGCCCATGATCAGACAATACTTACACTGAATTTAAAAGCTAATGAAATTACAGATCAGTGATCAGGAAAAGAAGTGTTTGTCTGTTAATCTGCTCTCCTACCTGGGGACAAATGGGCAGACAGGCTGTGTTTTGAATAATAATAACTCAGACAGAACCAGGAAGGGGTGAGCTTTGCAGAGAAGATCCAGCCTCTAGAGGCTAGGTCTTCTCAGGGTGAAGGTGACTTTGACAAGGAACAGAAGGGAAGCACCTGGAGCCCTTTTCCTGGGCTTCAACAAGACACGGAGTTTGGGCTCTGGGACACTGATTGCCCAGGCTGTTAAACACTGTGTCACTTGCTTTGTGGGGCAGGGAAGGGACATCCACCCAACTAGAATGGACTTTTCGCTCCATTCCCTCAGTACCTCTTTGAGGTTGGAAGAGATTTTCCTAGACAGACAAGGAACTGAACCTTCCACTGGTTCCACCTCCTATGACCACAGACCAGAACACTTCAGACTGAAATCTCCTGCTTTTTTCTTTTAAATAAAGCGACTCTCTTGGTTTAAGACTCATATGTGGGGACCGGAGGAGTACAGCATTTTGGTTGAACCCAGAGATTTTGAAGTCAGGGCTCTGATTTTTGCAGTTTCTGCTTGTTGACCTTGGGTGAACTCATCTTTCAGACCCTCAGACCCCTCGTCTGTGAAGGAGGTTAATGTCCCCCAGACCTGGGTCCACTGGGGAGCCCATGACTAGAGAGCACGTCACATTGTGCTTGGTTTACACTGGACCCTTACTCAGAGGTGGCTGAACTTCATCCTGTTGACAGTTCGCAGCTGTAGGAATAGTAAACTGAAACATACAAGCTGGACAGTCTCTGCATTAGGAAATCGCTAATCATCTTTTCTCTAAATTTGTCTTGAGTCTTGTCATGTTGCAGTCTTTTCACTTGTAAAATGAAATAAGTCTTGGATTCAGCAGGATTAGTTTCAAGAATATGTAAATAGTAATTAGTAGCACCTACTGTGTGCCCAGTCCTGTACTATTTGACCCTCACAACTAATCTCTGTGGCTGGTGCTATCACTGTTCCCATTTGTCAGAGGGAATGCCAGACCAGGAAGGGCCAGGAAATCTGCCAGGAGGAGATGGCAAGTAGAATATGTACCCAACAGTCCAGTTCTAGGAATGGAGCGGCCCTACTGTGGAGTGGGCATGCCAGCCAGGAGAGACAGGGAAAAGTGGAGGCCAACACAGACCAAGCCTCTCAGCCATCAGTGAGTCTTCGCACATGAGACCTGAATGCGCCTCTGAGCTGAGGTGCGGGGGAGGATCACTCAAAGATGCCCTGTAGCTCCCTTGCACCTTCCAACTGGCATCAAAACCAAACCTGTTCTGGAGAGCAGAAACCAACTGTCTCTTCATGGCCCAGGAGAATTCCCCAGCTGCCTCTGTTAAGAAACACAGAATGCCATGTGAAGGAGCAGCACCCTGGCCCAGCTGGCAAGGGTGTCGCTGTGGGCAGAGTGCAAGACAGATTTCAGCTGAGATAAACAGTTCTCCTGCCCGGGGATAGCCCGTGCCAGCCACCAGGTGGGGCACCAATTTAGTTCATGAAATCAGTTTTCGAGACCCCCACTGGCAAAGGCAGCCTCTATGCACACAGTTTTCCATTTGTGCAGGAAGCCGCAGCGATGAAGAGAGATGATCCTGAAAGTAAAGTCAGATTCAATGATTTTATTGAGGCTGGAGCTGCCTGGGAAATGCTCACCAGCTTCATGGGCACCATGCCTCCCTGGAGACCTGGGAAAAGTTAAGCCAGTGTCTGGAGATTGGAGCATGAAGACATCCCCAAAAGGCAGGGTCTGGGCACAAAAAAGTACGCTTCTGTGTAGAGCTCCAGGATTCCCGGGCTCAGCTCAACCAGCTAACAGAAAGACCTTTCATGGGGCTCTCAGGAGATATTTGAGAAAAAGAAAAGTAGACTCTTTCAAAGAAGAAAGTTCAGCCCTCAGCAAAAACTGTTTTAAGAAAAAAAATTAATCAATTTTTGTGGTTTCAATAAAAGCAAAGGATTTTGTGGTTTTCCCTCAAACTTTTCACCATTTTCCATAAAAACAAAAGCCAATATTTGAAACCATTTTCCCCCCAATGAAAGTGGCGACATTTTTGCCCAGAGACGACTTCTTGGAAAAACCTCCTTGCAGTTTTTCAGCCTTGTGATAGCCGTGTTTGAGCCCGAGAAAGCCTGACACCCTTGTCCACGCAGGCATATTTCACCTGCAGCCAAATGTGTATGCCTCAGATCACAGAAATGTGCTTTGGTTGGAAAAATTCCATATGACAAGAAGAGATCTTTTCTTTCAAGATGTTATATTAGAAGGAGGCCATTTTACTTTCTAGGAAGGCCAACATGGCAATCTCAAAGTGATTTCTGAGATGCAAGTGCTGTATCTTAAGCAGGTCTGATTGCAGAAGACAAAAGATACCATCAAAGATACTCCTAATACCATTATAGTCCCAGAAGTAGAACTCTCACATCTGAGATCTCAGAGGAGACTGGTTTAACCCTCTTACTTTATAGATGAGGAAACTGAGGCCCAGAGAGGCTGTAGGACCTTCCCTAAGACACAGATTACTGGCAGAGCTGCAATTCAAATCCAGGTCTCTTGACCTCTAGCCAGGGGTTTGTCTTTTCTATTATCACACATCCTCTTTTGGTAAGATTTGCTTATTTTTATCAGTTCTTAATTTCTGGAGGGAAATATCATCTATACTTTTGCCAGCAAAAGTGAAAAAAAGTGAAAGTGTTAGTTGCTCAGTCATGTCCGACTCTGTAACTCCATGGACTAGAGCCTACTAGGCTCCTCTGTCCATGGAATTCTCCAGGCAAGAATACTGGAGTGGGTTGCTATTTCCTTCTCCAGGGGATCTTCCTACCCAGGGATCAAACCCAGGTCTCCTGCATTGCAGATGGGTTCTTTACTGAGTCACCAGGTAAGTCCAACTTTAACATTTTTTTGAGCACCTGGAAGTGAAGATCAGCAACTTTCAGCTTCTTGGATTTGAACTTCAGCAAGAGATTCCAAACTCTCACAAATCTTCCTTTCAGATCAGGATAAAGAATGTTCCAGAAACTTTTAAGCAGACAGCCAAGGACCATCAGCCCCTTGTGAGTTTCTGCCTTCCTATCTTTGACATTAACAACACTCTTCTAGTTTTGTTTTTTTCCTTGGCTGCTAGGAAGCTCAGAGCTAAGTTGTATGCTTAACTGCTATAGCTTCCCTAAGTATAGATTTCATAATATAATTTCTGTCTGTCTCTGCACCTTTATTCTCTTTGATCTTGTCTTTCATTCTGAATTAATGATTTTTATGCTCCAATACACCTCATGCAAAGAGTCAGCTCATTGGAAAAGACACTGATGGTGGGAAAGATTGAAGGCAAAAAGACAAGGGGGTGGCAGAGGATGAGATGGTTAGATAGCATCACTGACTCAACAGACGTGAATTCAAGCAAACTCCGAGAGACAGTGGAGGACAGAAAAGCCTGATGTGCGGCGGTCTATGCGGTTGCAAAGAGTCAGACACAACTTAGCGACTGAATGACAATTTTGATGTAAGTCATTTTCAATTTCTTCTGAAATGGTTAAGGATAAATACTAAAATAAATAAATACTTTCTCAGATCTCAAACCAAAATAATTAATAAAATTACTGTATGACAGAAAGAAGTTTGCAAGAGAAACACAAAAGTAAATATAAAAAGAATTTTCCCCCTGTGACAGTTGACAGAGGAGGCATGGGGTGGTAGGTGGGAGGGAGGGGACATATCAGCCATCAACCTATGGCTGATTCATGCTGATGTATGGCAGAAACCAATACATTGTAAAGCAATTATCCTCCAATTAAAAATAAATTTTTAAAAAACTGTCCCTGAGAAAGCCAGCAAAAGAAAACCAAAATGTTTCCAGTAAACCTTTCAGAGATACAGTGTTTTTGCTGTAGGCCTCTTGACCATGCTATTAACTGCCCCGCAGAAGCAGTGGATCACATCGTCATTCTGAGTCTTTAAACCTGAGGACCCATTCTCCCTCTAGTCACTCTGGTTCTCACAGCTGGCAGGACAGCTGAACATCGATTCAGTTCCACAGTTAACAGATAAGGAGAATGAGGCCCAGAGAGGGTAAATAACTTCTCCAAGGCCAGATGGCTTGGCAGTGGTGACATCAATACCTGGGGGTTTTCTGCACCATCACGTCCTCCTTCACAAACCAGCCTGCTTCTGCTAAACCACGTGAAACAGACTTAAGAATTTCATTTGCTGACATGAGGTTTTGTTGTTGTTATTTTTTTAGGACAAGCTAAAAGCAAAATTAAGAGAAAAAAACACTAAGTTCCTACTCACTAATCTACAATAATCAACAAGGTCTGTGTGTGTGTGTGTGTGTGTGTGTGTCCAAGTACCACTGTTGGCATAGGACAGATGATCCAAAATTCCAAGAATCTTTGTAGGTAATATTTAGGAAGTTATTTGTAAAAACAAGCTGTCACACCTATTCAAGGAACATTTTCTTATTCAATAAATATTTAACAAGAGCCTCTTAGGTACCCAACACCACAGAGCAGGGGGCAGCAATAAACATAACAGAAAGCCTCCACAGATCTCCCGCCCTTATTCCCAGGGAACTCACATCTGAGAAAATACACTCTGTCCAACCCAGTACCTCGAAATAAACTCTAAACTGCTGGATGTTGGAGCATGAGAGAAACCCACAGCCTCTCTATGAAGCCAGTCTCTTTTTGAACAGAGAGAAGGAAAGCTTTACTTTCCATAAGCAGCTGCTTCTGTATGGTGAAGTGAAACAATACGATCATTTAAACTCTCCCCGCAGAATGTGTGGTATCACAGGAATGTGTGTTTGCAGCCTGGAAAACTTGGACTCGCCGCGCCCACACATTCAGCCCCTCCATCTTCGCGGAATCCCTACTTTAGTGTCTGCTGAAAACTTAATGTCGAATTAAATGGCTTCCCCGAAATCTGGGACCCACAGAGACAGGCTTGGGATCTAGAACATTAGTTTTCTGTGTGTTCATGGAGAGGGATTGATTTAAATATGTTGAGGACGTCTTAGTGGTAAAAGTGAGTGGATTTTTTTAAGGAAAATTTTATTGGGAATATTTTTTCCCCTTAGGTGTGAAGTTTGGCAGGTAACTGCATTCTCTGATGGACTGTTGAAGACTCGGTTAATTAGAAACAAGATTCAGGTCCAAGGTAAACATCGTGAGCCTGCTAAGTCTTCTTAGGATGTTTGTCTGAAATGCTTCTGAAAATAGTATAGCTTTCTATAAAGAAATATTAACCGGTGTTCATAAATGGAGCTGACTACATTCTAACTCAGCCCTTACTAAATTGGTATTAGACGAGGGATTAGTCTCTGATTTTATTTGAAAATCCCAAGAGGAAAAGCAACTCCAACCACTGCTTTCTTACTCGTTTTTCAGAAATCAGTCAACGAAGCCTCCTCTTTAGTCAGGGCTGTGGGAGGTTAAGCCAGCCCAGTTGGCTTGATGCAAAGAACCCGCACAGCTAATAGCCCTCTGCTTGCCAATACAATCAGCTGCACAGACAGGCGGACGGGCACTCATCCGTGGAGTTTCACTTAGGTCAGAACACTTGATCTTCATTTGGGCCTCCGTGCACCATGCAGCCAGGGCCGCCTACACCTTGAGATGCTCTGTCTTCTCCATGCAACTCCCCTTATTCCTTCTCCTAGTCCTCACACCACCCTGTGCTAAGAGGAATTTCAAGCCCCAGGAATTCCCATAAGGAACACAGGATAAGGATGGTACCCTGTGACTTGGGGGAACAACACCCCCAAGCAGCTTTCCCTCCTTGGCTGGGCTCGGGAGGCCTCCTGGATGGAAAACGCCAAGCCTCTGCTGAGCACCCTCTGGGGACCAGGCACCGGGCAGCAGCATCCTGCCATTTTAGGGGTAAGTCCAGGAGCAGGAAAGTTAAGCCAGTTGCCCTCCTGTCCACAACACAGTGAAAAGCAGATTTGAGCCCAGACATCTGGAGAAATAGGAAAGATAAGTCCCATCCTGAAGGCACAGGTTTGCAGTGAGCTGAGACATCAGGAGCCCACACTCAGAGAAGGGGGTCCAGCAGAGCGTGAGGACCCATTCCAGGCCTCAGCCACGACCCCCTGATCATGAAATCATAACTTAAGAAATTGTAAACACATAGACAACAGAGTTCAGAACAAAACGATGCATGGTCCAGCTACAGCCAGCTGCCCATGGGGGCAGGACAGGGCAGGACCTGGGGGTCTCCTTCCCTGTGGCTCCGCTGGTCCGATTGCCCACGCCCCTCCTCAGCTGTTCACCAGGAAGCACCCCTGCCACCCTGAACGGTGCCAATGCTTCTCCCTCCCCCTTTCCCGGCGTTCACCAAACTTCGTGTGAGGACAAATGAGTGAACATACACCTAAGCACTATCTCAGTGGGGTCATGATTAAACGCCAGAACATCAGCCCCAGGAGGGCAGGGGTCTGGGGTCATTCACTCCTTAGTACCGACGAGTATGCACACAGTAGGTGCTCAATAAATACTAGTAGATTATACAAAAAATATTTAATAATAAGTCTTTGTTGAATGATCAGTTAATGAAACGGTTCTCCTGTGTCCACGTGCCAACTCAATGAGATTCCGTCACTTCCCTGTACTCCAAAGAGACCTGATCCGGCACTCAGCCCCTCAAGCCTGGCCACCCTCTGCCTTTTCCCCTCTGCCTCTGGCTGTGGGAGAGGGAGCAGAAGCAGGGGCTGCTCCCTGGTTGGCCCTTAAGCCCTGCACTTGGCGGGAGTTTCTGAAAGAGGCCCCCAAGCCTGGAGGTCACGGCCTCTGGCAGAGGAGGACCAGGACTTTGCTCCATGTAGCTGACTACATCCAGCCCGAGCATGAGGCTCCAGCCTCCAGGGCTAGGCTTCTCCCACTGCCCCCCTGGCTCTAGGGTATATCATTTTCCAGAGCGCACGGGAGGAGGAAAGGTCGCCCTGGCCAAAACCCCGGATATGTTTCCAAGGTCTAGACTCTGTCCAGCATGAGATACCCTGTGAGTGGGAAAGGGTCCCTCCTGCCCACAGGGAGCTCCCAGCCTGGCCAGTATCTGAGCATTGTTGCCTTTGTGGGTGAAAAACAAGGTACTCCCTCTCGAAATGGGTGTCTTTATTTTAAAACATATTTTCCCTTTTGATGAATTGAAAAATGCTTCCATCAGCTCCTTTCTCTTATGTGTCTTCCCTTCCTCTCCTCCCTGGGGCTTCTCGGGAATAACCCAGGGTGGTAAGTGTGGACCAGGGCAGGGGACAATTATTTAAAGAAAAATGAAAGAAGAGCTTGCTGCACCTCTCTGTGTGCTCTTGGGTGAGGCACTTCTCTGTGCTCCGTGCAGAGGAGCTACAGGGGGTGTGAGGGGTTCTGGTTGGTGCAGCGATTCTGGAGAGGCAGGCAGAGAAGGTAGGCTCCTCTCAACATTGCTTCAAGACCCCCAAAATCTATCCCAAAATCGTTCCACGAAAGGTTTGCTGATCATCTTGAGAATCTACTCACTCAACACATAGTTACTGAGGGCCTAACATCTGCATGGCACAGGGGTCCAGCGGTGACCACAAGGGACACAAGTCCTGTTTGCCTAAAGATGGGGTGAGGAGGCAGACTGTAAACATCAGCAATAAATGATCCGGTATGCATGAGTGTCATGTGGCTGCTGTAACAAAACTGCACAAACAGGGGCACTTAAAATTGCAGAAATCTATCCTCACAGTTCTGAAGGCCAGAGCCCCAAACTAAGGTGTTGGCCAGGCCACACACCCTCTGACACCTGTGGGGAAAACACGTCCTGTGCCTCTCTCTCAGCTTCTGGTGTTGCCAGAGGTCTTCGGCAGTCACTGGCTTGTAGACGCATCCCTTCAGTCTCTGCTACTCTGTTGTCATGTGACCTCTCCCTATATCTCCAGCCTTCCTCTTCTTATACAGACACCAGTCATCGGATCAGGGCCCACCCAGATGACCTCATCTTAACTGGATCACGTGCAAAGACCCAATTTCTAAATAAGGTCCCTGTCAAAAGTACCAGAGGCAGAATTTGAACATATCTTTCTGGGAAAACAATTCAACCCACAATTGTGCTTGGAGAAAATCAGGCAGAAAAAGGAAGTGCCAAAGTTTGGGGCAACGTGTGCATGTCTCCAAATGGGGACATCTTTAGAGTCTGTGGTCTTAGCAAGACATGATCAAGACCATCCCTTTCAGACCCTCAGGATTCAGAGGCCACTGCACCACCCTTTCTTCTCACTTGCCCCCTTGAAGCTGAGCTGCAAGTCACAAACAGTATCATCTGGTCACTGAGCCTCTGGTGCCAACGCTCTCGACCCCTCTCCAGGCCCCGGCTTTCATCCGGCGTGGGGGCGGGGCTCTGTCCAGCCTGCACTTCAGGCAAGAGGCTGACACGTCTCCACTAAAGCTGCCTCATAAAAGCTGGAAATATATTGAGCTGAGGGCTGTCTTTCCTGTCCATGCCGGCAGGCGTTCGTACCAGGCTTTCATTCTTGGCCAAGTACTCCAGGGAGGTAACGCTGCAAACCAATTTTCTGAATAAATGTTTACACTGTATAATTTTCCTTTGGTGCAAAGCATTTCATCTACATGGGAAAACAAGCCAGAGACAAGGCCGGCAAGCTGTGTAAAGGTAGGACTCTGCGAACCGTGGCGCGGGGGGAGAGGGCGGAGCCTTGAAGAGTCGCATTAGAGACAGAGGTTGCCACCCTGCACCCCCTGGCTCCCCTTCCTCACCCTGCAGCTGCAAATAGGGTGCTCTTGAGGTATCTCAGGGGCTGAGGGTTCTGCACATTCGTCCAGCTTCCTCTGGGCCCATCTGTCCCAAATACCCTAGATACATGTTTCTTTTGGTAATGGCCCCTCCGTTAAAGATCCTGAACAGGGAAAGATTTTTTTTTTTTTAATTAACAGACTTTAGTTTTTAAAGAAGTCTGGGATTTACAGAAAATTGAGCAGAATTTCCACACAACCCAGAGATGGGTTCCTACCTGTTGTCTCCAGCTAATGTCCCATGTGAGGCAGGCAGCCAGCTGTGAGCAAGGCCACCATGGGGGTGGGGACACCTCCAATGGGCCCAGCTGAGACCTGCTCCCCAACACTTTGATCCTAGAGAGAGTGCAGACAAGTAGGCCAGAGAAGCTACTGTTAATGAGGGTATGACAAAGGAGACAACCAGAACAGGGAGACAGATACTGAAGGAGGAGCCTGCTCCGACCCCATGCATAGGGGCAAAACTTAACACAGTGCTGTTCATGGCTGCATTTTATTGGTGATATTGAAAAGTTAGAAACAGCCTCAAGGTTTAAATACAGGAGTGTAGTTAATTAGGCTCAGCATCCAATGAATGAAATACTATGCTGCCACCAAAAATAATTTAAAGACTGCATAATGCCAGGGGAAACACTTACAATATAATTTGAAATGAAAAGGAGCAGAATACAATACTGTACTTCAGGTACTAACTAGGGGCACATAAAAATATACATAAACTGGAAAGAAACACATTACATTTAACAGGGGTTGTATTTGGCAGCTGAAGAGATGGAGGTGCATCTCTTTAATGAGTATATATACCTTATGTAGTAGGTGGGAAGAAGTTTTAAACAAAGAAATGGCCCCAAAGTTCAAATCAGTTTTGAAGTCAATCAGAGGTTATGATTTAAAAGTCAGTATTTAAACCAGTATTATTGCATTTGACATTTCCCCATTTCTGATCACTCACCACTAGCAAGCCTAAAAACTACATTAAGATAACATGCACATATGTTCACATGTATATATTTATACATACACGCAGATATGTTTGTATATGTGTATATATATCCATCAGGGTTTTCTTTCCCAAGGAAAAGTTATAAATCTTAATTTGTTTGGAAAAAAATCCCCAAAGGTGGGCTCCAAATGGTCTTATGAAAATAGATGACCAGCCAGGATTTATGAATACATGAGGTAGACAGGAATAATTTTACACATGATATGTTCCTGGCAGAGTGTCAGCCATACATTTGCAAAATTATTTTTTAATTAATTTCAATAGTAAAAAAAATAAGAAAAGAAAAATTCTTTGAGTAATTAAATTCTCTGCCTCTAAGCATTTTCACTTAAATAGATTCATTTAATTTTTAACTGACTCAGTAGAAATTCATAGGCCAAAAAACTGAGGTCTGAGCTAGTAATCCTGGCCTCAGACCATAAACCTGGCTGCTATGAGCTCTAATTCAGGCTCAGTTTAAACTCCCCCTGTGGTCCTGGGCTAGTTACTCGGGCCTGGCTTGCCACTTCTTAGCAGAGAAAGTTTAAGATCACCATGGATTCTGCAGCGTTGGGCGTTGTCTAGTGGGATGAGATTGGCCATATCGTGGGTTGCAAACCCCTCTGGGCGCCACAGAGAGCATCCACCTGTCACTTGCCTGCTAGGGGCCTTGAGCTAAAGAACGTTCCTCTCCAAGTCTCATTTTCCTCATCCAAAATACAGGAATAACAAAAGCACCTCTCTCATCAAGAGTGAGCAAAATAAAACCAGGACTTAATGTATCAAGGGATCCCACATGACAGGGTTCACTTTCTCCTCCCAATTCTTTTTTTAATAATTGATTTACCAAATGATTCAGTTGAAGTTTGTATGTTTGCCCTCTGGCAGAGGTTGGTTTTCATTTTACTGAGCACTTACTGTGTACCCATATTAGTATTACTCACATAACTCTACCAAGAGCCCTGGAAGTTACCAACCTCATTTTCCCATTAGACAGAAGGGGGCGCTGAGGTTCAGTAAACAGAACCAGGAGTACAACCCAGGCAGTTGCACTCCAAGTCACATGCTTCACCCCTCTCTATGCTACATGTGAAGGGGACAAGAACACGGTTGTAAATGAGCTCACTGACCAAATGTGAATGTTAACTAGGATCAGTGATCCATAGGAATCCAAACAGTCCCCTCCTCCTGCCCACTCCCACAGGCTCTCAACTCCAGCATCCTGAAGATAAGGATTCCAGTCTCAGCTCTACCATTTTCAAGCTGTGTGATCTTAGATGGGCTTCTGGACCTCTCTGTTCCTCCTTTTCCTCAGCTTCAAGTTAACAATAGAAGGATCTCACAGGTTGCTATGAAGATTACATGAAATAGTGCACTCAGACTGCATACAGATCAGGAACTGAGATTCAGAGAAGCTGCATGCCTTGCCCGACACTCCACAGTCTCGGTCTCTGAACCAGCTGTAATGGAACCTGCTGTGCTGTTGATGATGGAACGCCATTGAGTGTAACATCACCTTTGGAACAGGAGAGTTTTATTTGCACATTTCGTGTTTTTGTTTTTGTTTTCTGTCATTCATTAATTTGTTCAACAAACATTTGAGTCAGATTCTGAGTTGGGAGCTGGGGAAATTACAGAGAATAAGACCAATGTGGTCCCTGCTTACATGGGGAATTGCAAAGAATTCCATCTTGCCTCCATGCCACTCTTGGGATTCCCTGGCAGACCCCAGTCAGGTCTGCTTCCTAGGGTGGAAACTCTCACATGGCTCCTAGCAGTGTGGGCAGTGATGGGCACTGTGCTCGCAGCTGGGCAGCTGGGTGGGGATGGGGCTCCTTTCACAGCCAGGACCTGCCAAGAGAGTCTCCCCTGCCAGTTTACACTGGGCACAGACTGGAGTCAAAGTACCCAGGCACCTTCTAGTCTTGGGGCCTTTGCACACACTGTTCCCTCTGCCTGCAACATCCTGGCCCCGTCCACTGTCCACCTGGCCAACTCCTCCCCCTTCAGGTCTCAGCACAACCGTCAATTCCTGGGGACCACCTCCCTTGGCCAGGACCACCCCCTTCCAGCGTAGGCCCCTCTTTACAAACCCCCATACACCTGCACTCTCCCTGCAGTCCCAACCACACTGTGGTTCTAAGTATTTACCTGTCTCCCCCACTGAACTTGGAGCCCCATGCAAGCAGGGACCACATTGGTCTTAATCTCTGTGGTTTCTCCCACTCCCAACACAGAATCTAACTCAAATATTTGTTGAACAAATTAATAAATGAACTGAAAGAAAACTAAATGTGCAAGTAGAACCCTCCTCTTCCAAAGGTGATGTTACACTCAATAGCATTCCATCACCAGAATAAGCAGTGTGTTTTAACTCCTTTTTCCTCTTCTACATCCCCTACTTCCTTGCTTTCCAAATTTATAAACTGAAGGAAAATGAGTTCACGTAAAGGACTAAGCTCCTTTTGAAAAACATTTTCAGTGACTGATGTATTTCATTAGCATGGAAAACAATATAGTTACATTATACATTTTATACAAACTACTAATCCACATGTGTGCAAATTTGCCTCTAAGGACCACTTAGTATTTTTACAATATGCTTTCAATATTTCCCCATTGTTCCCATGTAATATTTTTTGCTATTAAAATACATAATAATGTTCTAGAGAAGGGAAAAAAAAAAAAACAGGGTCGCCCTAACAAAGTAGAAGCAGAAGACTAGGGGCTTACAGATCCATTTTCCCTTTGTCTTTGATGAGGAAAGGGTCTGAAATTAACTTTGCCACCTGGATTTCAAAAATACGTGGAAATAGTCATATACAGACTTGAGCCCACCACACTGCTTCAGCTCGCTTTCCTGGTGCACCCGGCCCTGCAGAGACACAGGGGCAGCAGGTGAACACCCAGCAACACCTCCAAATCAGGGAGCCTGGGCAGCAGCGTCTGTCCACTGCTCGCTGTGTCCTCTCATAGGAGAGGGCTCTGATCTCTTCCTCTTCTTCCAAGGACGCTGACTCCATCATGGGGGCCCACTTGCATGACCTCCTCTAAGCCTAATCACCTCCCCATGTGGCCACCTCCACGTATCACTGCACTGGATTTGAGGGGACACAAACATTTTGCCCAAACACTCACTAATATTTATAATGTTGATAATACTTTTGGTGTTTTGAGTTAAATAAAGTGTATTATTCATTTCACTTACATTCTTTAAAAGGAGCCTATCAGAAAATTTAGAATTATACGTGAGCTCATCTATATTTCCATGGGATGACAGTGGTTCCCCAGACCATGAACGCAAATTCCATTTGCATACTGTACTGTGTGACCTTGAGCAACTAACTGTGCCAGGTTCCTAATCTGTGAGATGGGTGTCATTCTGGCATAAAGGTGAGCTCCTTTAATCTGCGCCATCACTGGCAAATAGCCTTTCCAAATGGGCAACTTTCCCGGGAGCACGTGTGTCTGCTGGAATCCTCTCCCGCGTGAAAAGCTCCCCACTTCTGTTTAGTCCTGTTTAGCCTGGGGATCACACAGCCTTTGTCTGGTGAAGAACTGATTGGCAGGGAGATACTAAGCAATAAAAACAAACAGGGCCCCTTTCTATATGGTTATTTAAGAGAAAGCTTGAAAACCAACAAACGAAGAAAGAAGCAGTCACAAGAAATCTAAGTCGTTAATGAGGCGCCTTAGAACTCCCTCCAAGCTCCAGATTGGGAGTGGGAGGGGCTGCAGAGGAGGGCCACAAAGGGCAGAGGAAGCAGAGGGGAGGGGATGGGGAAAGGGACACCCACCTCAAACCAATACGAGTTTGACAGGTGAAAGCTGACAGGGCCTTCAGGTGAGGCGAGGAAGGAGGTCCCCACGTTTGGGAGTAATTACTAAATCATTCTGCACCTTTCAAAACAGCAAAAAGCGATTTCCAGCTCAAAATAGCTTTGCAACATTCCCCACTGCAGAGTCCCTCTGAACCCAGCTGGCTGAGTAGTACTTTCAGCATCGGCTCCGCCAAGCCAGGCTTGGAGAGAAGGGCATTCTGCGGGGGTCTGTGTGCTGCCCTGGGGCTGGGGCCGCAGAGCAAAAATGCAAGGATGGTTTGTCTGCCACCACTGGGATGGAACCAGCTGGAACCCACTCACATCCTGCATCAGCCGGTAGTCACACTGTGATGGATGAGGGTCAAGAACCTGCCCCTGACCTGTGTCTTGGGGGGCTGGGCTTCACTTAGAGCCCAGGTCTTCAGTGGGGGAGAGGGCTAATGCCCGCTGAGCCATATGGCAACAGCTCCTGAGCTGCTGAGAAGTCCTGGACAGTGGTGTTCTGTGGATATTCTGACGAGAAGTGAGAGACTCTGGTTTTGCAGAAACCAAGTTCTATATCTTATGGTTTTAGCAAGGACCGACCACCTTGCTTCCTGCCCCATATACCACTTGGAAATGCTGGTTCCTAGACTGCTGAGTGACCAGATCTAAGGAAACTATTCACCTAACTAACTGCTTTTTCATAAGATTCTCATTAAAACCCTGCCTTAGCTAAGATAACCAAGTCCAGGCTCCTCTCTACCTCTGCTCCCTCTCACAGCCCTCCAAGCTGACCACATACCCCAGGAGTTTCCCAAAAGGTACTGCATCATCACCCTTAATGCCAAATGCCACCCCTTCTACCTCCTGGCCCCTTGAGAAGCCTCCCTCACCTTCCCCTGCTTCTTAGTTCAATGCTCCCCTCACTCCACTGTCCGCTCTGGCCCTTGCACAGCTATTGCTGCCCTCTGCTCTCTGCATCAGAGTTATTTCGGGGTTTATTCATTTCCATGTCTGGTTGCCAACCCATGGGAGGCCAATGAGTGCCTCTGTCTAAGTCATTTTGGCATTCAAACAGCGCAAAGGCTGAATACAAATGAAGAAGTGTATGAATGAATAAATGAACAACTAAATAAATGAAAATTGACTAGGCAGACATTTCAGAGGCATTCTGGGCCCTTCCTCTTTAATGAGGGTCAAGAGCATAGACTCTGAAGCAGTAGGCCTGAGGTTGAATCCCAGCCCACATGCCTTGCTTACTGTGTGACCTTGAGCATATTACTTAACATCTCTGTGCATAATACCAGTACCTACCTCCTGGGTAGAAGTAACTCTGTTTGAAGTCTGTAGAGCCATGCCAGACACATAGTAAGACCAGGGACACTGCATAGTCTCAGCACAGAGTACAAAACCAAATGTTTTTTATGAAATTCTGATGTTGATCCCAACAGCCCACTTTGAGCTCACTGTGATAAAACAGAAGGCAAGGAGTTAAACCCTTCAGCCTCGGGAAAGAGGGATTAGCAGCATTGTGTCTGTTTAGTTACTCAGCTCACTGCCTCTCCAGAGGAAAATATCCTTGAAAGATTAGATTATGTAGTGCGAACTACAGCCACAGTGCCGAGAAGCGCTGCTGTCGCCTCCCAGCTAGGCTGAGGTCTCAGGCTAATTTCCCGTAGGTGGTCTGGGCCAGATTTCCTGGAGGCCGGGGACAGAACAAACAGCCTTTCCTGTCCCCCAGGGACTACAGCGTGAAAGCACTTTTTGAACCTTAAATTAAAAAACTGAAAGGCCGTGTCCATTCTGCAAACTCCACATACTTAATTTTTAAAACAGCAACACGTCAAAGAGCTCTCACAAAAGTCCCCTGCTTTGGACTATTGAAAAGTGTTCGCCTTTAAGAAAAATAATTCAAACAGAGTGACATGTGCCTGCATCTCTCCTCCTCTGGAAAGTCTTTCCTTCTCCAGGTGTCAGGGCTGTGAGAGATGAGACAAGCGACGTTTGGAAATTGTTCATACCCTGATATTTTAATGTTCCAAGGGAATCAAGGCTTAGCACCCTGGAACAGGAAAATCTCCTTGTTCCGAGTATGAAATGGACCATTATACAGAAGAGAAAAGGCCTGGCTTTCTGTCGGAGGTTGGAGATGGTTCTGTGCTTGCTCTTCAGATTTGTGACGACTCCCAAAGATACTCAGAGGGACAGAGACCAAACTTTGAGCAGAGAAGCCAGACTCCAGACAGAGTTGAGATGGAAAGTTCTAGATAAGCATCACAAAGCCTGAACTCAAAGCTCTGTGGCTTCTGGGACCCTGGACCAGTTTCTTGACCTCTCTGTGCCTCAGTTTCCTCATGTGCATAACTGTAGAACTATCAGTTCCCAGGCTAACTAGTGAAGACTCCATGGAAACTTGTACTTGAAGACTCTGTTTTGAGAACTGTAATTTGTAATAGTGTGGTATGCAAGTGGGAGTTTTCTCTAGACGAGGCTTGGTGTGTTGTGCCTTGTTGCCCAAAGAATCTTTAAATCTTATAAAACACCCAGGTGCTCAATGAGACCTTCATTGCTTCCTTTTTTATAATGGAAAATCAATTGGAAGTTAATTTGCTGTCCATCAAAATTCAATGTTTTCTCTCAACATTGAAGAGTACAGGGCATAAGGGTGAGCATGGAGAAAACGCCTAGATAGCCTGTTAGATAGAGAGAAACTAGCCCCAGCACAACATGCCTGCAGGCTGTGAGCTGTGTGATGGCTCTCTATTGAATCTGCTACTCACAGCATCACACCTGGCACACAGCAGGTGCTCAGAAATATTAGTTGAGCCAATAAATACGTATAGAATTATTCTACACATTAAATATTGGCTGCCACTGAATGTGGCATTAAATGACAAAAGTATTACGATCCATATACATATACAAGTGCTTGGGAAGGAAACTGGAAGGAGGCACTGAAGCCGTTGAAGGTGATTGCCTGAGGAGGGATGGGGCAGCACCTTTTGCCATAACTTCAGAATCATTTGAATACTTAGTCAGTTCAGTCGCTCAGTCGTGTCCGACTGTTTGCAACCCCACAGACTGCAGTACTTCAGGCCTCCCTGTCCATCACCAACTCCCAGAGCTTACTCAAACTCATGTCCATTGAGTCGGTGATGCCATCCAATCATCTCATCCTCTGTTGTCCCCTTCTCCTCCTGCCGTCAATCTTTCCCAGCATCGGGGTCTTTTCAGATGAGTCAGTTCTTCACATCAGGTGACCAAAGTATTGGAGTTTCAGCTTCAGCATCAGTCCTTCCAATGAATATTCAGGACTGACTTCTTTTAGGATTGACTGGGTTGATCTCCTTGCTGTCCAAGAGACTCTCAAGAGTCTTCTCTAACACCACAGTTCAAAAGCATCAATTCTGCTCTCAGCTTTCTTCATAGTCCAACTCTCACCCCCAGACATGATTACTGGAAAAACCATAGTTTTGACTAGATGGACCTTTGTTGGCAAAGTAATGTCTCTTCTTTTTAATATGCTGTCTAGGTTGGTCATAACTTTTCTTCCAAGGAGCAAGTGTCTTTTAATTTCACGGCTGAAGTTACCATCTGTGGTGATTTTGGAGCCCCAAAATATAAATATAATGAATATTTTAAAATAAACATAATGACTTTTTAAAATAAATATAATGAATTTTTAAAAATAAATATAATGACTATTTAACCCTGAAATTATATTCTTGCCAACTTGTATACACTGTAAAGTAATAAAAAAGAAACTCATTTATAACTAATACCCCCTACTGGGTCACAAGAATTCACAAATCATTACAAAAGAGTCTTTGGTGACCCATAATTTGAAATTAAAATTAATAAAATCAGAGGAAAGAGTTGCACAGCACTGACTCCCACCTCCAAGAGCAGGAACTGATGGATCTAAGTAGTGAGTTAACCTATCTTGATAAGCATAAAAAGGGACCAAAGCTGGGAATCAGAAAGCATCCAGCTCTCATCTTCATATTTTTATTAACCAAGATCACTTTCAGTTAATAAAAAAAAAAACTCAGAATATGCAGGTAAGGACAGTCCTGGCATGGAGCCACTATGGGAACAAGGCCCTGAGTAGCCCAATTTCCTTTCATTCTTTCAAAGTTGGCTTCAGAGACGATTGTGAACATGAGAGGCAGGGCTATCCTCAAGGTATAGAGAGGGAACCTAGCCAGTGGAGGTTTCAGAAGAACATGACACATTTTCTCCTTAGTGTTTCCTTTCTTACACACAGGCATGCACAAACACACACACAGCAGCAGCCAAGGAACTTCTAAAACAGATTAATCCGAAAATTAAGGTGGGGAAAGGAAACCTCCTCAGGACACCAATCCTGTTTGAAGTTAGGTTTTGTTTATTTATTTTAGAGCTCTCACAGTCTCTTTCCTGAATGTAGGTGAAACTATCTTTGGCGATCAGATGAAGAGAGCCCCCCACTGGCCTGTTGTCAAAAGTTGAATAGATGTTCCATCAACTAGAGAACCAGCCACCGAGACCCATTATTAAGTTGTTGTGTATGGACTTGCAAACCCACAGCACATACACCCCGACATTCATGCCCCACACTTGTGGTGTCACGTTGACTCCGATGGTCAGAACTGAAAGCCTACGTGGCACCAAGATATCCATTAATTGCCCAGTTCCGCATGGAACAGAGGCTGTCCTGTGGGGCCCTACTCCATCATCTTGTCCTGGCATGAACCCTCGGGCTTAGTCTCAGAAGTACCTCCCCATGACTGCCCTCCCACACTTGCCATGCATGACAACTTTGCCAGGTGTGCTGGGTCCCAGTCTGCCTCTGCCCACCCCAAACACACCCCCATGTTGGGGCTTCGGGGTCTCTGGTGAATGCTGCATCTGATCAGGCCTCTGTAGGCATCCAGGAGGCTTTGGAGGAGAGGAAACGGTAGTTACTCTACGTGAGCCTGAGGAAGACACAGACGGAGACCCTGTGGAAAGCTGGGATGTGGCTGAGCAGCCTTTACTCCAAAAGACAGTGGAGACCTGGAGTCCAGCCACCTGCTGACACTTCCATCCCATAAGCCAATTAGCTGACCTTTCACCTGAATCTTGTCTCTGTCACGTCCATCCAAAGAGTCTGTCATATCCAGCCTGTGTGTGTTAAAAAACACGTAACATAAAGTCTACCACTTTGACCATTTTTTAAATGTACAACTGAGTGGCATTTAGGGTATTCATGGGACTGTACAACTACCACCTCTGTCTAGTTCCAAGATGTCCACGACGCCTTCATCACCCCAAAAGAAAACCCTGTGCCCACAAGTAGTCACTCCCCATCTCCTTTTCTCCTGGCCCCTGGCAACCCTTGGCTTTCTGTCTCCATACGCTTACCTACCCTGG
Organism: Bos grunniens; assembly: GCF_055505025.1. Lineage (NCBI taxonomy): Eukaryota > Metazoa > Chordata > Mammalia > Artiodactyla > Bovidae > Bos > Bos grunniens. The sequence goes on from NC_141182.1 coordinate 13,013,303, forward strand.
ACACTCCACATCAGCGGACTCATACAACATGTGGTCTTTTGTCTGAATTGGATTTTAGGGTGGTCTTGAAGCAGACCCACCCTCAGTGGGAGATGGCTTCCTTCCTTCTGACAAAGCGCTTCATGGGAGGAGGACACCAATGACTTTCAGTCCTCTGCTCACAATGAACCCCTTGCTGACCACAGCTGGAGTGGATGGCCTCAATCGTGGGAAACCCTCCTTTCCTTCCTCACCTGCATCAGCACATCTATGCCTCAGAACCCTAATGGCAGGTACCAAGTTGACACCCTCTTACACCTGCAGCCCAGAAGAGCTAACCCACTTGCTTCACTGCCTGCTGGTGGACAACAGGCTAGCACAATCCACCTCACTGACTTCTGCATTTCTTTGCATGACACAATGCTACATGCCTCTACTACTCATCTTGGGCTCATCGATATTTATTCATCCCCTGCCCATAAGAAGTTCCGTGGTCCAAGCACCCTAGAAGTTCACCACCTGCAGTACCCTCTCTCAGAACTCTCTGCCTGTGGCCATGAATTCAGATGTGGCGGGTGATTCCCGGTGAGGTGGGTGCACCTGCCGGGGGCACACACACAGCAATGCATGTCCTGCACGCCTGCATCACTCCCCCTCCCACACACATGTGCCTGTTGGAAAACAACTCAAGACTCCTAGAAGGGCCTAGAGAGGCACAGAGAAGCTCGTTTCTGATTTCATAGACCCTTGACCAACGGCCTGGGGCTGCTGTTCTCTTACATAGCTCAGTCTGAATAAAGCCCCTGCTTGTCTCAGCCAGTCATCAGTCAGGTTTCCCCAAAGAAACAGAACTACCAGGAGATACTCGTTGTTGTCGTTCAGTCACTAAGTCATGTCAGACCCTTTGCAACCCCATAGACCGCACCACACAGGGCTTCTGTCCTTCACTATCTCACAGAGTTTGCTCAAATTAATGTCCATTGAGTTGGTGATGCCGTCCAACCATCTGTCACCCTCTTCTCCTTTTGCTTTCTATCTTTCTGAACACCAGGGTCCTTTCCAATGAGTTGGCTCTTTGCATCAGGTGCCCAAACTATTGGAACTTCAGCATCAGCATTAGTCCTTCAATGAGTATTCAGGGTTGATTTCCTTTAGGATGGACTGGTTTGATCTCCTTGCCATCCAAGGGACTCTCAAGAGTCTTCTCCAGGAAGAATTGAAAGCATCAATTCTTCAGCGCTCAACCTTCTTTATGGTACAACTCTCACATCAGTACATGACTACTGGAAAAACCATAGCTTTGATTATATGAACCTTTGTCAGCAAAGTGATGTCTCTGCTTTTTAATACACTGTCTAGGTTTGTCATAGCTTGCCTTCCAAGGAGCAAGCATCTTTTATATATGCATATGTCTACATATTACATATGTGTATATGTGTACATTGCGAGATTCATCTTAAGAAGTGACTCACACAGCTGTGGAGCTGGGAAAGCCTAGAGTCTGTAAGGCCACTGCAGGCTGAAAACTCAGGCAGGATCTGACGCTGCCATCCTGAGGCAGAATTCTTCATCCCAGGGAAACCTCGGCCTTTGTTCACAAGCCTTTTAACTGATTGGATGAGGCCCCCTCAGACTATCCAGGTTACTCACAGCCTACTGATTGGTCACAGCTACAAGCCTTCTTGGCAACCCCTAGATTAGCATTTGATCAAATAATTTGGTCTTACAGCCTGACCACATCTACACACAAAACTGACCAACCCACAGCCCTTGGAAGCCTCAGGTGGCAGATACTGCTCAGGTGTCAGACCCCACTGAGACCTCAGACCCACCCAGGGCTGCACACGCCAAGAAGCCACAGTTGAGACACAAGCAGGTGTCACATCCACTCCTTCTCACCCCAGAGTGCCTCATCTTAGGACAGCACGCTGCTTCTCTACATGGAATGTGACTTGGAATGCTCTAGTGCAAGATGTAAAGTGACGTTACACACACATGTATAGACGGTCATTAGAAAATCCAGATGGGATATTATCAGAATCTTCCTGTTGTCTCACAAGAGCTGTCTTGCTCAGCAATTACTTCTCGGAGTCACCAAGCAACGAAAAGAAACTTCAAGTTTTAAAATTTAGGTGGCTAATTCTCCCACCTAGGACAAATCATTCTTTAATGACTACCATGAAAAAATCCCTGTACAGAAAAACCAATGGGCAACTGGACCCTAGCCACATCCAAGAGGATAAAATGGCATGGAGTTGTTGCTGCGCCATCTGAGCCCTGGAAGTAAATGCATCCAGCTCTCCTTTATGACACAGTTGGTGGGGTTGGAGGGCTCAGCAAGAAGGTTACATTATACCAGGTCCCAGAAAGTCAGGTTCTCCCAAGGTCCCTGGAATGTGTAACTGCAGAGACATGAGAGAAAAATCACAAGTATATTTTCACTGTGACTGAAGAAATGGCAGCAAAGCCTACCAGAGAGAAAAGGGGGAAAGCCCCCTTGTTTATGAAACAGGAGGGGGAGGGGAAGGGAAGGAAACATTTGGGATTAAATATTGTCGTTTGAGTGGCGCAGCTGATGAAAGCCAGGAAATTCAAAATGTGCGCACCGACAACCTGACACTCCAATTTTACACTCTGGACCCCGAACAAAAGCCGCTCTGTGAGGTGCCGGGACAGCGGGCGGCGTGGCTGCCGAGGGAGGGACACAGGCCTCCTTTCCATTTAATGGCTGTTCAGTGTTGAAGGTGAAAACCAAAATGTTGTTCTGCGGCCCAACACTGGGCCCCTGCCCTGCCCCCAGCTCTGGTGACACGGTTCCGTGGCTTAGGCGGAGGCACCTGGGCTGTTCTTCCCCTCGGAACCCTGAAATTCAAGGGCGCTTCCACCAGTGGATTCCCCCCACCCCCATCTGGACATAGGCAGCTGTGATGTCCCCAGGCTTGAGCCCAACTCCCCCAGCACTGCCCCTGCCACAGCAGATTGGCCCACAGGCCCCTCCAGAGAAAGCCAAATGCAGCACAAAGAATCAACCAGGAGGGGCTCCAGGCTGGACCGTGTGCTGGTTCCAGTGAAAGAGCCCCTGAGGAGGGCAGGCCGAGCAGGCGTTCACACGACGGGGAGAAACGACACAGGAACCAGAAGCCACAACAACCAGGGTCTCCACATTTGTTTACTGAGTTGAGCCAACTGTCTTTGAAACTTCAGTTGGATGTCCTCAGATAAAACCCTTGGACATTCAAACAGGCATTGACAAACTTAACCTGGCCAGGTGGGAGCCCGGGAGGTGCTGAGGCCCAGCTCTAGAGATCAACAGCAAAGGCCAGCATGGCAAGGCCTCTGCCTGAGGGAGCACCCGGACCATGAGTGCAGCAGGGGACATGGACAAGGCCCCCACCTGAGAAGGAAGGGAGACGTTAAGTAAAACGCAGGAAGTAGGGAAGTGTGAATCCATCACTCACACTCTCTACAGTTTAAGGCTGAGCTGTGGGCTCTAAGAAAAGCCACTGGGAAGTCATGCTTCAGTAGCACAGAGCACTGATTAAAAAGTCACCCCAAAGGCCCCACCCAGAACCCGTGGGCCTGAGTGAAGTCCACATCCACGTGGGCCCACCATGCACCCACGGCCCACCCTCCACCACGCCTGAAGCTTTCCCATCACCATGCCTTTGCCTGGGCTGTGCCCTCTGCTCAAAATACCCTTCCCATACGTCCTCTCCTAAAGAAATTCATTGTCACCTCTCCCATGACGCCTACCACCTCACCCAGGCAGACTAGTCTCCCTCCCTGTCCACAAGCACCTCAGCCAGAACCTCCAGAGAGACTGTGGCACCCTCTCCCCTCTGAGGTCCGAGAGGCAGGGTTGGGGGTTCTCATCTGTGTCTTCCCAGCTCCCTGTGCAGAGCGGGTGCTCTGCAGTGCCAGCGCCACCTCCCTGCAACAGTAAGCAGGGCTGTATTCCCCAACAAAGCCCCTCAATCAAAGACGCGTGGCCAAGGCCCCCACCGTCTCTGACTACAGTACCAAGGCACCAGCCCAGCCACAGCCCTGCTTTCTACGCAGCAGCACAGGGAGAGCCCCTCACAGTCATCAACTCACAGCCACAACACCTCATGGGCATCAGGACTTTTACCCCTGCTTCTCTCTTGCAACTCATCCAGGGACACAGAGGAAAGGACACAGCCCAGAGCCTACCTCCTCAATCTCTTAGAAAAACAAAGTTGGGTTCTCAGCCCCACCAGCCCTTCCTGCAGGACTTCCAGGCAAAACAAACAGAAAAAAATGTCTTCTGACCCTCAAGATGGGTCCTCCTACAAACAGAACTCAAAACTCAAATACAAAACGTGAATGGAAGCTTTAACTCATTATTTTATGTTCAGAATTGTTTTTCTTCCAGAAAACTGGTCCAAATGCCCATGAATTTCCCTTGATCTTAAAGTCACCCTTGGAGGATTTCTCTGCTCGCCTTCACCTCCCAGCCCATAAAATGTAGGACGGCGCCACCTGCTGGCCAGCACGTGCAGGACATCAGGCATCCAGCTCAGAGGTGTCCAGCGAGCTGGCCATCCTTGTGATCTCCAGAGCACTTTAGCCTCTTCAGTCCCAGTCAGGAGAGGAAATAAACATGGACACGAGGTGTGGGGAAAAGGCTGGATCAGCCTCCATGTGCTCGCTTATCTGCTGCAGGAGCTGCAATAACAGGAGCTTCCAGGGCTGCCCAGCAGCATACTGCAAAGGTCAGGTAACAAACAGGCATGTGAGCCAGAGGGCACAGGGCTTCCTGGGGCCGGGAGAGCAGCCCAAGGCAAGCTTTAGGGGTAGGCCACTGGGTCGGCCACGGGAACCCCAATCATGAGGCAGGTTGAGGGCCCCAGAGAAGAAATCAAGGGCAGGAAGGCAGGTGCTTAGTGTCCAGTACAGGACCCAGAATGGGGAGAACCCTAGTAAATACGTCAAAAAGCAAAACATGCTGAGTCAATCGTCAAGCAGCAAGCAGGCCTGGCTGCCCTGGGCTACAGCTGTGGGCATGCTGACGGTACAACCCGAATGAGGCAGACAGGGTCCCTCCCAGCTCAGCACACACACGGGAGGAAACACACAACTAAATGCATAGACAACAGTTCCACGTGGTTTGTTACAGAAGTTAAGGTCTCCAGGTAAGGCCCTCCATATTGCTCCCAATAAACACTGTTATATGAGGAAGTAGGGTCTCAGTGAGATAGTGCCCACTTGAAACTGCTGTTCGTTCCTTCATTCAATAAGTGGGGTCTGAGAATCCACGCAATGTCAGGGACTACAATAAGCACTTTGGTCCATTAGCTCTTCACCACAAGCCCTAAGAGGTAGGGGCAGAATCTGTATTTCATAGATTCAGAAACTGGGTTCCAGCAAAGTTAATTAACTTATCCAAGATCATACAGCTTCTCAGTAGCAGAATCAGGATCTGAGCTGAGGTTCAAGCCCAACGCCTGTCTATGAAGTGTGCTAAGCCCCATTATGGTCTTCCACTCAGGAGATACTGACTTTCTGTCACAGGCAGGCATTGAGCCAGTTCCTTGGGATACATCAGTGAGCAGAACAGGACAAGGGCCCTGCCCTCAAGGAGCTGAGGCTGGGAAGACAGATGATAAACAAGTGAACAAGAGAATGAGACGCAGGGGTGGAGGCAAACTGCTCAAGAGCAGAGCTGGACAGACGCATTTCCAAATTCGATTCTGCTTTCCTCTTTCTGAACCTCACTCTCCTCATCTGTAAAATGGAAATAAGAATAGGGCCCATGTGAAGATTGAAGGATACCTGGCAGCCAGGACACCCAAGAGGAGTGGCTGTTGGTACGAGCAGCTCAGGATGAAAGGCTGCGTGAGGCCCACAGGCAGGGTGCCGTGGTGGAGGAGATGCCTGGTGCTGTTCAATATTGCTCTGATGGCCATCCTGGGAACACCAGAGTAGCCAACTAGCCCATCAAACACCCTATCAGTGACAGTGCAGAGGTCCCCGGGTATGTCGTGTTTTTTTAAGGGGCAAGATTCTCTTTTTTCCCCAAACACTTTTTATTTTTATAATTTCAGACTTGCAAAAAAAGTTCAGTTCAGTTCAGTTCAGTCTTCAGTCGTGTCCAACTCTTTGTGACTCCATGGACTACAGCACACCTGGCTTCCCTGTCCATCACCAACTCCCAGAGCTTGCTCCAACTCAAGTCCATGGAGTCAGTGATGCCATCCAACCATCTCAACCTCTGTAATCCCCTTCTCCTCCCATCTTCAATTTTTCCCAGCATCAAGGTCTTTTCCAGTGAGTCAGTTCTTCACATCAGGTGGCCAAAATATTGGAGCTTCAGCTTCAACATCAGTCCTTCCAATGAATATTCAGGACTGATTTCCTTTAGGATGGACTGGTTGGATCTCTTTGCAGTCCAAGGGACTCTCAAGAGTCTTCTCCAACATCAAGTTCAAAAGCATCAATTTTTTGATGCTCAGCTTTCTTTATGGTCTAACTCTCACATCTATACATGACTACTGGAAAAACCATAGCTTTGACTATATAGACCTTTGTCAGCAAAGTAATGTCTCTGCTGTTTAATATGCTATCTAGGTTGGTCATAGCTTTTCTTCCAAAGAGCAAGCGTTTTTTAATTTCATGGCTGCAGTGATTTTGGAGCCCAAGAAAATAAAGTCTGTCACTGTTTCCATTGTTTTCCCATCTATTTGCCATAAAGTGATGGGACCAGATGCCATGATCTTAGTTTTTTGAATGTTGCATTTTAAGCCAACTTTTTCACTCTCCTCTTTCACTTTCATCAGACTCTTTAGTTCCTCTTCACTTTCTGCCATAAGGGTTGTGTCATCTGCATATCTGAGGTTATTGATATTTCTCCCGGCAATCTTGATTCCAACTTGTGCTTCATCCAGTCTAGCATTTCGCATGATGTACTCTGCATATAAGTTAAATAAGCAGGGTGGCAAAAAAGTTCAGAAGAGTATTAAAAAAAAAAAAAAATCCCCTGTACTGTACTCTTAAGCTGGACACATCCAGGTGGCAACGTCTTCCCACATCTGCCTTCTCTTGCACATTTGTTCTCAGAGCCATTGGAGGGTAAGCTGTCGTGCAGACATGATCACCTTCAGTCCCTATGCACTTCATGTGTTTCTTTAAACAGAGAAATTGCCTTCTCAGCTACAGCACCTGGTGCAGCACCTCAAAATTGGGAAATTCGCTCTGATTGATGTCGCCAATCTACAGACCTTACTTGCATTATACTCACTACGCTGAGAAGGTCCTTCACAGCAAAGAAAAGTCCCAGAATACACACTGTGTTCTGCTGTTCCATCTCTTTAGTCTCCTCTCACCTGGAACATTCCTCAGTCTTTCTGGTCTTTCTGGAGCCAATCATTGAGTAGAATGTCCTTCAAATTAAGTTTGTCTGGTATTTGGTCATGATCAGAGTCAGGGTGTGCTTTCTGGGCAGGGAACCCAGAAAGTGATGCTGTGTCCTTCTCAGGGCACTGTATCAGAAAGCCCACGAATTCTGTTTGCACATGATGATATCACTATTGACTAAGGCAGTGTCTCTCAGGCTTCTTCACTGTGAAGTTTGTTTTTTACCCTTTGTAACAAGTTTCTCATGGGGAGGTTCTTTGAGACCACATACTCTGTTCCTCAAGAAACTTTCATGCTAGCATCCAGTAATGATTCTTGCCTGAATCAATTATGGCTATGATGGCTGTCCAGTAGTGGGTTTCTAACCATTTCCTCTAACTTTATTAGTCTCAGAGACAGATTATCATGGAACAGTGGGAAATTAGTCCCCCTGCTTCCTTCTTGCCCCTGGCTATTCTCCACACAATAGTTAGAGAGATCCTCTGAATAAGGAAATCAAAGCCTGTTTACCTGCAAAAGAATGAAGCTGGACCCCTACCTCACATCCTATACAATAAGCAACTCAAATGGATCAAGAAGCTCAGTGTAAGAGCTAAACTTTAAACTGTTACCATAGGACTAAATCTTCATGACATTGGAGCTTCCAACGGGTTCTTAGACATGACACCAAAAGCACAAGCAATAAAAGAAAAATGGATAAGTTGGACTTAATCAAAATTTTAAAGCTTCAAAATACACTAGTCAAAAGTGAAGTGACAACCCTATACCTAAGGGAGCAATAGGAGGCGGCCTCTTCTGGACGGAAGCCCCATTGGCCATGGAGCCATCTCAGTTCAAGCCACCTTTCCACAGACCCCCCTGAACCTTGTCCTTGCCATCTGACAGCTCCATCGTCTGCACCAAATGCTGCTGACTGCACACACCTGACACTGCTGCTGCCCCAAGTTTTCCTCACTGACTGAGGAGACAGTGCCTCTCACACTTTAATGTGCATACGAATTGCCTGGGTCTGTCCAGCTGCAGATTCTGGTTCACTGGGTCCTGGGTGAGGTTGTTTCTGTGTTTCTAAGAAGCACCAGGGACGCCTCTGCTCTGGTCCATGGACCACGCTTTAAGTCACAAAGTGACAAAAGACCTACTCACTGTATCAAGTAACGGAAAAGAAATCCTCCTTTCCTCTGCCTCTCCCTTCCCCACAATGCCCAGGGCCTTAGAAAGGGTTGCCTCCCTCTGAAGGCAGTGCCAGGTAGACAGGACCTGTCCACTTAATGCAAATTAGACTTTTAGAACTTGGGGAAGAGGAGGGGCCTAGGGACCGCTAGCAGAGTCACTTCCCCAGAGCTTGTTTCTAAAGAGAGACTGTCATCTGGAGAGGCAACATTGTGCAATTCTTCTGATTCCAAAGCTGATATTCTACTGTTTCCAGGATCCAGGGCAAACAGGGGAACGACTTAAAGGTTTAGCTAGGTATGAAGGAGGAGACCAAAAGCAACATCTAGTGCCAAATGAGGGAGAAGGCAACGGCAGCCCACTCCAGTGTGCTTGCCTGGAGAATCCCAGGGACGGGGGAGCCTGGTGGGCTGCCGTCCATGGGGTCGCACAGAGTTGGACACGACTGAGCGACTTCACTTTCACTTTTCACTTTCATGCATTGGAGAAGGCAATGGCAACCCACTCCAGTGTCCTTGCCTGGAGAATCCCAGGGACGGGGGAGCCTGGTGGGCTGCCGTCTATGGGGTCACACAGAGTCGGACACGATTGAAGTGACTTAGCAGCAGCAGCCAGCAGTGCCAAATGAGAACCAGAAGAGTCCTCCACACCCCCTACCTGTCCTCACTGTGTACCCTTTAAAGTTGGCTGGAGCGCCTGCCTACATCTAGTGGAGTCATAGGAGGGAGATGTGATAAGGGAGTAAAAGGTGAGAGAGAGAATGGAGGATGCTTAGTATCTGAGGCCAGTTCTATGATTCTCACACTCATCTTCAGTCACTTATCCTCTTTTACAGATAAGGAAACTGAGGCTCAGGAAAGGTTAAAGGGTTTGTCCAAAGTCACATGGCAACCAAGCTGGCAAGAAATGTTTGTGTTTCTGACTCCTGAATCAGGCTCCTTTCTAACAGGTCTCCTAAATTGAATGTTTATATTAAGAAAAAAAGCAAAGTACAGATGGCATTTTGTGGGGTGGTAACCACATAAATTAATGTATTCCAATTAATTTGGAAAATCTCATTAGAGAAAGCAAACATTGTATTGAACAAGGGGAGGCGGTAAAATTGGTGGTCAGGGCAAAAAATCATTTTCCATATATAGGATCTTAAGGAATGGAATGATTGGTTGGGGACTATTTATTCATTTATTTTAATGAGCCAGCAGAACTCTTGAAAGCACTCATTCATTCAAAAGCATTTAATAAGCATCTACTGTGTACCAGGCCTTGTGGTAAAGCAGACAGAGACGGGGGCGGTCACTGCACTTAGTCCTTAGTACCCCATCTGTTATTCCTCTTTGTACATGACTTAAACCAGGGCTCAGAGAGGCTAAGGAATCCGGGCAAGAGGGCTGTGAAGCCAGGTGTATTTGAACCCAAAGTCTGCAGCCAGGGCACTACCCACATATCACTCCCTAGAGATGAGGATATCAAGTGCTCAGTGAAGCAAGTCCTCACCTCTGTGCTTCCACGGACACAGACTATAGTTGTTCTCAATGTTGACCTAGATTTAGAAAAATCACACTCTACCTGCTAATCCAAGTAAGTAAGAAACTAGCAACATGCTGTCTGCAAGAAATAAGTTTGAAATATAAAGACATGGACATATTTGAAGTAAAAGGGTGATTTTGGCAATGATAATAAGCACTAGATTTATCCTCCCATTTTACATACAAAAAAGAAGAAATATGTGAGCAATCTCAGCTCAAGAGAGTCATGCCTGAGAGAGTGGAAACAGAGGGGAGTCTCATGAAGGCACATACGGTAACAGAGATGGAGAATGCCCTGAGATCACCAGAAGACGCAATATGGATGAGGAAAGAATCCATGAAGCTAGATCAATAGAAATCACCCAAACTGTAAAACACAGAGGAAGGAGAAAGAGGAGCCGGAAGAGATGAGGGAGAAAGAGGAGGAGAGTGAGGACAATGAGGGGCTTTAAATATACTTGGGACAAGGTAAATAATCTAATACACATGTAACTGAAATCCCAGAGGGAAAAAGAAAGACTTGATGGTGTAGAAGATATATCTAAAGTAATAGCTGATAATTTTACTAAAGTAATAAAATATGTCATCACAAATCCAAAAAAGATTGCAGAACCCCAAGCAGGATTATTAAAAATAAATAAAAATAGACATATCGTATTCAAAACACTGAAAGACAAAGAGAAAATCTCAAAGGCAACTCAGATAAATTAAGGAAGTATAAGAATGACAACAAAGTTCTCATCGGAAACTATACAACACAGAGGACAAGGAAGTGGCAACATAAAAGTACTAAGATAAATAATAACTGTCAACACAGAGTTCTACCTCCAGGAATAAATACCTTTCATAAATGAGAGCAAAATTTAAATTTTTTTCAGAAAAGTAAAAGCTGAGAGAAGGAATTACCAGTAGACTGGTGCTGCTGCTGCCGCTAAGTCACTTCAGTCGTGTCCAACTCTGTGTGACCCCATAGACAGCAGCCCACCAGGCTCCCCCGTCCCTGGGATTCTCCAGGCAAGAACACTGGAGTGGGTTGCCATTTCCTTCTCCAATGCATGAAAGTGAAAAGTGAAAGTGAAGTCGCTCAGTAGTGTCCGACTCTTAGTGACCCCATGGACTGCAGCCCACCAGGCTCCTCCATCCATGGGATTTTCCAGGCAAGAGTACTGGAGTGGGGTGCCATTACCTTCTCCAATTTTAAAGTTCAGTTCTTCAGGTGAAAGGAATATAAAACAAGACTGAAACACAGACCTGCAGAGAGAAGTGAAGAGCTCCAGAAACTGTATAAACGAAAGGAAATATAAAAGATCTTCTAAGTAACTTTTTAAGGCTGAGTGTTTAAAGCAAAAATAGAAATAAAAGACTGTGGAATTATAGCCTATGTAAAAGTAATACACGATAAGAATAGCACAAAAGATGAGAGAAATTGGAAGTAGACTATTACAAACTACTTATGCTATTCATGAAGTGATACATTGAGGGCAAACTGAAAAATTAAAGATGCATATTCTAAACCCTAGGGTGGCAATAAAATATCATTAACTGTTTAATGATATAATAATAATGTATTGGGGAGTTCATAACATCTATAGAAGTAAAAAAATATGAAAAAAATAGCACAAAGGTTGAGGTTGGAGGGAATTTTTACTGACATCTTTTTGATCAAACCAACCACATCTGTAAAATGAGTACACTACCCACCTCAGAGGGTTATGAAGAGAACTAAATGAGATCACATGTGTGTAGTATGGAGCCCAGCCCTGCCTGACACACAGTGAGTACTTGGGAAATGTTTAATGAATGAATGAGTGTTCAGTAGCATGCATCCCATTCATTCTATGACAGAGTTAGGATTTCTTCCAGAGCAGAGATCCCCCAAAAGCTGAAAGTAGACTTCCTATTTGAGGATCACAGGGAAGTGGGTTAATTGCCAACCAGCTCTGTTTCTTCAAATCCTGGTCTTTAATATAATCTATAGTCAATTCCACCTCCAGAAACTCAGTCTCTCCACCTCCCAGGAGCTTTCAAGTGAGGCAGACAGAGTTTAGTCAGTAATGGCAGTCAGGAAAAATAAACTTACCTAGACAAAGGAACAGAGAGAACCACAAACAGTTTATGTTGAGAAAAGGAACTTTGTAATCCCCCCAACATCTGTAACACACGTTTATCTTGTGATGGGCATTGGCACTTCTGTATCTGACCTTGGGAAGACCCTAAGAAGTCTGGCTAGTTTGAAGATGAATGTGTAAACCACACACAAACTCTACAGCAAATGAGCCAAAATATTCTCCAACCTGCCCTGGACATGTAAATGTTACTATGAATATAATACATCTAATATTAGATAATATTGCTATGAACTTAATAAATCCCTAATGACATAACGACTTCCATTAGGCTCTGTGCCCAAATCCTAGGCTAAGAGCAGCAAATACAGCCTATAGGAAGATCTTTAAATGGGATGCTGGTAAAACGAATTACCATTTTCCATTTTGCATGGCAGAAACGTGACAACTTAGGAGGAGGAACTGCTTGAGGAAAGGAGGTGAAGGAAAGCCCAGGGCATGTCTGGAGGCACCAGCGTGTCTTTGAGGCTGGCATGCTGGCTGTTTCATGCCTTGTGTGCTATTCTCTCAGTCCATCATTTTGCTCCGCAATTTCTGCAGCAGCCCGTTGTACACAGATGCAGTCTGTGCACAGTAGCATGTCTCCCTGCACTCTGCATGTCTTGCTTTCTGCCTAGCTTCTCTGCCTACGGCCTCCAGAAGCTCATCCTGTCATGGAAGAGCCAAAGACATACCACCTGTGGAACTTCCCTCCACCTAGAGATCAGAGCCAGTGGGTAAACACTCACCCTTTGGGCCTCGGTAGGCAATTTCTAGTCTCATTCTACATATTTCATTGAAATTCCCGACAGAATCAAGCCCAACTGCCCACTGCATGGGCTAGCACCAGCCCTGACGGGGCCCAAATGGCCACACATCTCTTCCCCAAAAGAATCGGTTTGCTCAATGACGAACTCAACTTCGAAATTTACCAAATTTAACCACTTACAAAAATTCTATTTATGTCATTTCTTTGTAACATTTATAGTCATTTATATTATATTATATAATATTTATATTTATATTAAGTGATGAACTATGGACGAAGGTTCGTGACATTGTACAGGAGACAGGGAGCAAGACCATCACCAAGAAAAAGAAATGCAAAAAAGCAAACTGGCTGTCTGAGGAGGCCTTGCAAATAGCTGTGAAAAGAAGAGAAGTGAAAAGCAAAGGAGAAAAGGAAAGATATACCCATTTGAATGCAGAGTTCTAAAGAATAGCAAGGAGAGATAAGAAAGCCTTCCTCAGCGATCAGTGCAAAGAAATAGAGGAAAACAATAGAATGGGAAAGATTAGAGATCCCTTCAAGAAAATTAGAGATACCAAGGGAACATTTCTTGCAAAGATGGGCTCAATAAAGGACAGAAATGGTATGGACCTAACAGAAGCAGAAGATATTAAGAAGAGGTGGCAATAATACACAGAAGAACTGTACAAAAAAGATCTTCACGACCCAGATAATCATGAAGTGTGATCACTTCCACTCACCTAGAGCCAGACATCCTGGAATGTGAAGTCAGGTGGGCCTTAGGAAGCATCACTACGAACAAAGCTAGTGGAGGAGATGGAATTCCAGTTGAGCTATTTCAAATTCTAAAAGATGATGCTGTGAAAGTGCTGCACTCAATATGCCAGCAAATTTGGAAAACTCAGCAGTGGCCACAGGACTGGAAAAGGTCAGTTTTCATTCCAATCCCAAAGAAAGGCAATGCTAAAGAATGCTCAAACTACCACACAATTGCACTCATCTCACATGCTAGTAAAGTAATGCTCAAAATTCTCCAAGCCAGGCTTCAGCAATATGCGAACCATGAATTTCCAGATGTTCAAGCTAGTTTTAGAAAAGGCAGAGGAACCACAGATCAAATTGCCAACATCCACTGGATCATCGAAAAAGCAAGAGAGTTCTACAAAAACATCTATTTCTGCTTTATTGACTATGCCAAAGCCTTTGACTGTGTGGATCACAAGAAACTGTGGAAAATTCTGAAAGAGATGGGAATACCAGACCACCTGACCTTCCTCTTGAGAAACCTGTATACAGGTCCAGAAGCAATAGTGAGAACTGGACATGGAACAACAGACTGGTTCCAAATAGGAAAAGGAGTACGTCAAGGCTGTATATTGTCAACCTGCTTACTTAACTTAAATGCAGAGTACATCATGAGAAATGCTGGACTGGAGGAAGCACAAGCTGGAATCAAGATTGCCAGGAGAAATATCAATAACCTCAGATATGCAGATGACACCATCCTTATGGCAGAAAGTGAAGAGGAACTAAAAAGTCTCTTGATGAAAGTGAAAGAGGAGAGTGAAAAAGCTGGTTTAAAGCTCAACATTCAGAAAACTAAGATCATGGCATCCGGTCCCATCACTTCATGGCAAATAGATGGGGAAACAGTGGAAACAGTCCACTGTTTCCCCATCTTTATTTTTCTGGGCTCCAGCTTTCTGTTTCCCCAACTTTATTTTTATTTCTTTCTGTTTTCCCAACTTTATTTTTCTGGGCTCCAAAATCACTGCCCATGGTGATTGCAGCCATGAAATTAAAAGATGCTTGCTCCTTGGAAGGAAAGTTATGAGCAATATAGACAGCATATTAAAAAGCAGAGACATTACTTTGCCAACAAAGGTCCGTCTAGTCAAAGCTGTGGTTTTTCCAGTAGTCATGTATGGATGTGACAGTTGGACTGTGAAGAAAGCTGAGCACAGAAGAATTGATGCTTTTGAACTGTGGTGTTGGAGAAGACTCTTGAGAGTCCCTTGGACTGCAAGCAGATCCAACCAGTCCATCCTAAAAGAGATCAGTCCTGGGTGTTCATTGGAAGGACTGATGTTGAAGCTAAAACTCCAATACTTTTGCCACCTGATTCAAAGAGCTGACTCATTTGAAAAGACCCTGATGCTGGGAAAGATTGAGGGCAGGAGGAGAAGAGGACGACAGAGATGAGATGGTTGGATGGCATCACCGACTCGATGGACATGGGTTTGGGTGGACTCCAGGAGTTGGTGATAGACAGGGACACCTGCCGTGCTGCGGTTCATGGGGTCGCAAAGAGTCGGACATGACTGAGCGACTGAGCTGAACTGATATTAAGTAGAACAGTTTTAATACACTTTGAAGATTCTGCAAAGCTTTAGGTAACTACTTTTTATATTTTGTCTTTATAATTGCATTTTCAAGAACATGCAACTACAACTCCCCAGCAAGAGGGGAGAAGGTATTTGGGAGATGATACAACAGAGCAGCCTGGGCTTCTGATCATGGGTGGGCAGTGGGAGACACGGTGAGGTGGAGGGGAGGAGGTTGCCCCAAACCCTGCATCCTGGCCCCGCCATCTTTCTCAACTCTAATGTCCTTCCGGATTGGGAGCCTGCACTCTGGGCAGCTGCTGGGTTCAAGGATCAGCAAGAATTCCTGACAGCTGTGGGTCCCTGGCCAAGTAACTTCAGTCTCCATAACCTCCTCGATAAAAGGGGAAAAACCACCTGCCCAGAGGACTTCAGTGAGCGAGATAAGGGGACACGTGTTCAGCGCACAGTGCAGTAAGAGTGTGACAAAAGTACAGCGCTTTAATCTTTGCCCTGGCCACAGATATTCCTGTCTAAGGAGCTCCTGCAGTTCTGAAGATGTAGCTGAAAGAAGATTCCTCTTGGCTACACATGTGCTCACTTTTTAAGAGACACTGATCGGCCTATGAAACTTCCTGAACCACTTCACCCCCAAGCCCTGGGCCAAGCACTGAGAACATCGCATACAACACGGCCTTCCAGAGGCTTCCAGCCAGGACACAGCAGGGAGACAGGCCTGGGGAAGAGAAGCTGCATCCACAAGAAAGGGACTCTGAAAAGGAAAAGAGTAGGGAGCGAGGGTGCTCTCAGCAGAGAGAGTGAGCAAAGGAAAGGAGGCTGGAAATAAAAACTGGGGTAACAGTCAGGCTGGGGTGTGCGGCCAGGAGAGCCCTGGGGCAGATGGGGTTTCACAACCTTGTAAGGGCTCAGATTACTGAGAACTTTACCTACCAAAACAAAAAAAAATAAATCTGTTTTTTCCTGCAATCAATGAAGAACTTCCTTTAGGGGGACGGCAATTTTTCCTTTGAAACCCCAGATTTTAATCTGCATCCCTGGCACAGATATACATTACACATTTAAGGAAATCATTTCTCAATTCCTGAACCCTGCAGACGTTCTCTTGTGCATACAGCTCTTGGCCCTCCCTATTTGCCACCTCTGTGAAATTGCACTCAGTCCTGCTCTTGCCCCAAATGCCTCTGAATAAATCCCACAGAATGCTGCAGTTGCCAAAGCCCAAAACAGTTTACTTGGTCAGATAATGATCAACACCTAAGGAGAATGGTGTGACGTGCGGCCTGAGACAGAGAACCTCTGAATGGACAGCACTTGGCGACCCTTGCCTTGCTGGAGAACAATGATTCCTCTAAAAGGAAACTTAAAGCTGCAGGAGTTGGAAAAAATTCCTTACCTATGTCTTAATTTTGTCATTTATAAAATGGGAATGACAATCGTGCCCTACCTCACAGGGCTGTTCTAAGGAATAAGCACAATATCTGCGTGGCAAACTTAATACAGTGCCTGAGACTTAAGAAGCACTCAATAAATGGTACCTAGCTATGTTTACAGAGAAGGCAATGGCACCCCACTCCAGTACTCTTGCCTGGAGAATCCCATGGATGGAGGAGCCTGGTAGGCCACAGTTCATGGGGTCGCTAAGAGTCAGACACAACTGAGCGACCTCACTTTCACTTTTCACTTTCATGCACTGGAGAAGGAAATGGCAACCCACTCCAGTGTTCTTGCCTGGAAAATCCCAGGGACAGGGGAGCCTGGTGGGCTGCCGTCTATGGGGTCGCACAGAGTTGGACACGACTGAAGCAACTTAGCAGCAGCAGCTATGTTTACATCATCATCACCACCACAACCACTACCCTTGTCTAAGTGTGCCTAGGATGGTAGAGATACCTCATTCCATAATCCTGCACTCAAATATGACTTCCCCTCCTAGACATGGGGACAGAATGTTGAAATGTGAAACATTCTGGGGCTGAAGGCATATACTCAGCACACATCACTCCTCTCTACTCCCATGACTAGAACAGACTTTGCTAGTTGATCATGGTATTCAGATGTGGTCTCCTCATTCCTGACACACTACGCAGACCCACCAACAGATTACAATCGGCCCAGGAGATGAAATGTATCTACCCACTGTGACCACCATGCCACTGGAGGAAATGGGCTTAAAGCACAAGAAGTTTTTGGGCTGCTATCCCTTAAAGGTACAGCTGAATGGATTCCTGATTAACTAGTAGGACTTCAGCTCAGGGTCCAAGGTTTTGAGAGCAAATTCAAGTTCACTCAAAATGTGTGAGAAACACAGTAAGGTATCCTGAATTGAGCCCCAGGACATTAATGGAAAAACTGGTGAAATCTGAATACCATCTACAGTTTACTTAAGAACAATGTTCCTTAGTTTTGACAAATCTGAAGTTATCAAAAAATTAAAATTTTACTTAAAAATTAGTATGATTGACACAGGAATAGCCAGGACCTGAAACCCAGCCAGCTGCTTCACCAGGAAGATAGAGTGACCAAAGCTTCAATCCTTAGAACTAATCTGGAATAACCAGATCATGTAGCCATGATGACCATAAGTGCCTCACTTCCAGGGTCTTCCCAATTTCCAACATTCTGATATGATATGGCCTAACATTGATAGGTAAAAACCTTTCTGCATAATTTTGTTTTCTCTTCATGTAACTTTCTTTTCAAAACAAGCAATTTATTTGACTGTCTTTTAAGATTCTTTTTCTTATAAATTCATACACCTGATAAAAAATATTTTTTCAGTCAGTATGTCTCAATTTTTCTTTTTTTGATAACATGATCACCATCTATAGAACGTCAGTGCCTTCAAGCTCTGATGCATTGTCCCTTCCACATCTGTCCCATTCACTATTCACCCCTTTGCAAGGAGACATCGCTGGGCTGAACCCACACTCACACACTGCCTGGCTATGTGACCTTGGGCAAATCACTATACCTCTCTGAGCCTCCATTACCTCACCTGTTTGTTAAAGGAAGGATGAATTAACACCATGCATGTAAAAAGAATGTGAAGCAGGTAGAGGTGGGAAACAGTGAAGAGTAGGTATCATTACTGTTGACACTTACAAAACATCAGTTCACTTCCCTTCCCCTTTTCCATCACAGAACATCAAAACATTGTGATGTAATGCTTAGTAACTGCAGCAAAGAAGTCTCTCTAGCTCATTTATTAGAAGCATCTTCTCACATTCCTACCTTCCTGAGTTTATTCATGATCAGCTGTCCACTCAGTAGGTGGGTAATGAGTAAATGTCTCCAGCTCTTACTAGACCCAAGATACTTTCCTGCAGGAAGAGTCAACCATGCAGATGGCATGGTGCAGTCATGAAGGCTCCGCACAAGCAGGAGGACCTGTAGCCACGCTCGCTCAAGCGACTGAGGCTGAGGTTCCTTGGCATGCGGCCTCTCCACAGGGCTCCTCAGGACATGGCCTCCGGCTTCCACAAAGAAAAGGATCCAAGAGAGAAGTGGGAAGGGTGGGGAGAGATTTGGAGAGACAGAAAGACAAAGAGACAGAGTTGGAGGAGGAAGAGGAGAGCGAGGAGGAGAGCGAGAGGAGGAGGCACCAAGATGGAAGCCGCAGCACTGTTCAGGACCCAACCTTAAAAGTGACAGCATCACTTCTGCAGAGTCTACTGGCCACACAGACCAGCCATGGCGCAGTGAGTGGGGCAGGGGTTCACAGGATGTGAATTCCAGGAGGGGGAACCACTGGGCATCGTGGAAGCTGGCTGCCACCACCTGTCTAGGTCTGTCCCTAGGGACACCATCCGGAAGCACAGGGGAGGCACCTATGTCATCCTCTGGACCAGAGTCAAGTGGCTGCCGTCAGCTGGGATCGACAGCAAGCCTGGAAAAGATGGTAAGGCTGCGACTTGACAGTAAGTGGGAGAGGCTGACACTGCTTCTCACTAGCTGCAAGACAACTGGCAAGCGAATACCTCAGGCATTAACACCTCCCTGGAGCTGAGGTTAATTATTTCAGCGCATTAGCAGGCTCAGCTTCATATGCCTTTCAGAAACTCAACCAAGAATCAAAGCTGAGAGGTCACCCCTGCAGCTCGTTTTCAGATGGTCTTAAATTTTATTTAAGAAGGAAGAATTTGGGATTGCACAAACAGGGGTTGCTTTTGCCCACCCGGGTCGTAATCAGCTTCTCATTCACCTGGGAGGACAGAAACAAGGAAGAAGCTTGAACACCCCAAGCAAACTTTGTTTGGAATGATTGGAGGGGAGCAGGAAGGAAGGTAGCTATTTAAATAGGAAAAGAAATGAAGTGATAATCTTTCTGTTTCTAATCTTTTCACTGTGTCCAGAGGTAGGAAATTACAACCTCTGGCCTCCTCTCAGGCAGGCCCTTGGATCCCAGGCTCTTGGGGATACCCAGGGATCTAGAAGTCACAGCCACTCAAGCAGCAAGGAGCAGCTCCAAGGGTCCAGCCTGGCCAGGCTCCTGCACATTTCACACCTGTACTCTAAGAGGAAACAGAACCAGAGGGCTCTACCTCAGTTTCATATGTAAAATGGGGTGAAAACAGTGCCTATCTCAGAATATATTACTATTATTATTGGTCATGGCTACAACTTGACTACATGCATTGAAGGCTTGCTTGCTCTAGGCCAGGCTTTGGGCTACGCACCAAGCCTGTCACCAACAAAGCCTCGCTTGGCAAGTGAAGAAATGGGAGCTCAGAAAGATGAAATCACTGGCCTCATCCAGCTGGTTGGACACAAACACTGACCCCAGAACTGGTGGAATAGAGCAGGCCTCAGCCTGTGACAGGTGAGTAGATGGGGAGATGGGTGCATGTGATGTGACAAGTCCAGCTCCTTCCTTTAGAAGAAGTATTGGAAATTTCCATGTGTTTCCTTTCTGCAGTCTTTGACAAATGTTCCACAGGAGAACAAGGTTTGGCTGTGAAATACCTCATCTTTTCCCAAAGAAAAACAGCACCTCTTTTTTCTTTCTTGTAAGTGATGCAAAACATTTCACATGGCCCCAAACAGATCTAGCACCTTAAGGGTCGGGAGCTGGGGACTTCACCAAACACATACATCATTAAAGTTCCCCTGAAGTTAATGTTACCACTGTTTTGTGCCCATGAATAAAGCATTAAACAAATATTGTGCCTGAGACACCTCATTACCCAAGGTCATTAAGCGGCTCAGGAACACCGCAGCTACATTTGAAGCCAATTAAGAGGCCTCACACTGGGTGCTGGAACCACATGAGTGGCTGGCACGACCCCTAGCACATAGTAGGCACCTCGTAAAACATGTAGAGCAATTCAACAGGATCCCCCTGCCCTGGAGATTAGCTGACTCCACCAGCATGCTCTTAGAGCCCAGCCCTCAGGTCCCCTAGGCTGCACGAGACACAGACTACAACACTCGAGCTGACAACAGCTGTGAGCACAACAAGCAAGTGATCGACACCAATGGTAAACATCAATGATTTCAGTTTTGTTTCCATTTAATTTTTTATTATGGTGAAGTGCACAAACAAAATTTACCACCTTTACCATTAAGTGTGTCGCTCAGTCTTGTTCGACTCTTTGCAACCCCATGGACTGACTACAGCCTGCCAGGCACCGCTGTCCATGGCAACCCCTCGGTGGTGGTAATGGAGGGGAGGGGGTCCTTCACAGTTCTGCACCAGGAGGACACAGACAGACCGTGAGATCCTGAAACTGGCCCTCCTAGACTGTAGAGAGCCTCTGGTACATGATCACTGATGGCAGAAAGATTACCCAGAAAGAAGACTGGGAGGAGGGGGAGGAGAAAAAATGGGTAAAAGGGGGATAGAAGGAAGCAGAGGGAATGGGAGAGGAGGAGGGGGAGGAAGCTAGGGAGAGGGGAGAGGTAACAACATCAGATCCCATGTTTATTGCTATGCGACATGTCAATCATTTAGGAACACCTCAGTATCATTTTAGTGACCAGATCACAGTCTTCTGGCCTGGCATGTAGTCTCAACTCTGCCGTCCAAAAATCCCAGTGGTAGAGAAGGTGTGTCTGCTGGTACCCTGGATGACCCGGAGCAGGCAGATGGCAGGACCCACAGGAGCTGGCCCCCCTTTTGCCACAGTCTCCATCCTCCCCACCCACATCAACTCCCAGGTGACTGCATCCAGCCCCAGGGCTCCAAAACAAGCCAGCTGGTGACTCAAATTTACCCCTCCAGCCACAGCTCCCCTTTCCACGCAGACTCAGTTCTAACAGTGATGTCAGCGCCTCTACGTGGCTCCTCCACCATGCCCATCACACCCACTCCTTCCACCGCTGCTCTCCCACCCCAGCCAATCTACCAGCAAATCCTGTTGTCTCCACGCTCAGCACACACCAGGAGCTCAGGCTCATTCCCACCCTCCCAGGTAGCGAGACTGCCCCTCCTCAGTCAGTCCTCAGCATGGCCACCAGAGGGAGCAGGTTAGAAGCCAGCCTGGGGCCATTCAGTCCAGGCGCTTCCGAAGGGCTTCTTCGAGTCAGAATAAACCCTGAGACCCGCAAATGATGCCAAGACCTCAGGACCAGGCCTGAGCTAACCTCCAGACTGCCATCCCTGACCACAGTCCACTTCACTCTCCGCTGTAGTCACACTGGGCTCCTAAGCTTCCTCATACCCCATGCATATTCATCGTCAGGGCCTTTGCACCTGTCGCCCCACAGTCTGGGGCTCTGTCCCCACTGTCACCCCATTCAATCCTCCGCTCAGGTCTCCTATTCAGAGAGGGCCCCCACCCAATCACCACCCATATTTTTTCTGCTTTGCCTTTCTTCCTAGCACCGTCACCACTTGACCATCTCTTTGCTTTCAGTTTCTGTAGTCAGACCTCCTGAGGAAGAAAGCTATGCCTATGAAACAGCATGTCTCAGGTTCCAACTGTGTCAACTGATGACAATCGGAGGCCCATGAGGGTTCGTACTTTGCCATCCCAGCTCATAAACTTTAGTGACTCAGGGACCCACACACATTAGCCTGTGCTTTGCTTTATGCCTGGCTGACTTTCCATGCTTCACACACACCTTCGACCATGACTGCAGCCCCCAGGACTGCACTCTGAAGTCCAAGGACATTCTAGTTAAAGATGCCTCGCTCTTCTGTCTTGCTTTAAGTACAGTAACTGGCATCATCAGCTGTCCTCAGCTGGAACCATGTGAGACAGCAGAAGGGATGGCGAAGGCTGTGGACAGACCACTTGCAGCAGAGGCAGCACTGCTGCTGCTAAGTCACTTCAGTCGTATCCGACTCTGGGCGAACCCACAGACGGAAGCCCACCAGGCTCCCCCGTCCCTGGGATTCCCCAGGCAAGAGTACTGGAGTGAGGTGCCATCACCTTCTCCAAGAGGCAGCACAAATGCTGGCAAAAGTATGAGGAGCTGCTCACACCTCAGTTAAGCAATGCCAGTTAAAAGGTCACAGCACGCTTTACCTCTCACATTGGCAGAGGTTCAGAGGAGGAGGCATGCCCGGTGCAGGTGTGGGGAAGGGAGGCCCTGTCACTGCTGCATGGTGGGGTCGCATTACAGAAGCACTCAGAAACATCAATACACCTGTGTCTGCAGAGTGGCTCCCACACTGACCTGAGCAGAAACAACAGGCAAGAGTCACCCCACAACTAGCACTCACGGCAACACCCTGAGTACACGAGTCTCTTCAGACAGGGAGAAATCAGAAAGTTCATGCACTGATGGTGGGAATATGAAATGGGAAACGGTGCACAGGGACTTCCCTGCCTGCCAACGCAGGGGACATGGGCTCAATCCCTGGTCCGGAAGATTCTACCTGCCGCAGAGCAACTAAGCTTGTGATCCTCAACTACTGAAACCCACAGGCTCTGGGGCCTGAGAGCCACAATTATGAGCCTGTGTGCCTCAACTACTGAAGCCCGCGTGCTCTAGAGCCTGTGCTCCATAACAAGAGAAGCCACTGCAATGAGAAGTCTGCACACTGCAGTGAAGAATAACCCCGCTCACCAGAACTAGAGAAAAGCCCGCACACAGCACTGAAGACTCAGAGCAACCAAAATTAAATAAGTTTTTTTTAAACTTTGCTATAAAAAATAATAATAATAAATAAACAAATAAATCAGGCAGTGTTTTCCACCATGGAAACTTGAGGCAGCTCCTCAAAACATTAAAGAGAGTTACCATATTACCCAGCACTCCCAGGTACATACCCAAGAGACATGAAACATGTTGACACCAAAAGTCATAAATAAGCGTTCACAGCAGCATTATTAGTAATACCCCAAAGTATAAATAAGCCAATATCTACCAACTGATGAACAGATAAACAAGATGTGGTCTGCCCTTGCAATGCTTGTTATCCAGCCATAAAAAAAGGAATGAAGCTACTATGTGGGTGAACCTTGAAAATATTATGCCAAATGAAAACAAGCCAGATACAAAGGATACATAGTCCATCTATACAAAATTGGAAAAGTGAAAAAGTAGGTTAGTGGTTTCCAGGGGTGAGGAGAGAAGGGAACAAGGAGTAAGTGCTTAATAGGTATAGGGTTTCTTTTGGGGGTGAAAATGTCTGGAATTAGGTAGCAGTGGCAATTGTACAACCTTGTAAATATAGCAAAAAAAAAAAAAGCACAAAATCACTCTAAAAAAGGTGAATTTTACGGTGTGTGAATGATATCTCAGTTTTTAAAAATATAAACTGCATACAATTTTATGTTACTTAAAGTGAGATCCACATGAAACAGATGCTAAAGCCGTTTCAGGATCCTCATCCAGAGGATGTGCTGTCCTTGCAAAGGGAAGAAGAGTTCAGTCACGGCCCCCCGCCCTCAGGGACACAGAGGTGGAGAACGAGTCCCACCCTCACAAAGGGAAATCTGAGGAAATCATTTTTCAAAAAGTGATCACTTTGACTTTCACAAATAACATTTATTGATCATATTCATAATGGAATCTCACCCACATTCACAGCAACTCCACTACAACTAAAAATCACCTGATGATAAATAACTTGCATTGACTGAGAGAACAGTGACTATCACAGACTCTCCCTGATTTGATGGCTTTTTTTAAAGACCTTGAGGAGGATGGACATTTCTGTTGATGTTCTTGACAGTAGCCGTTGATTTCAACTTCATACCCAAAAAAGCTGGCTAGAAAGCAAAGAGAAAGGCAATTACTAGGAACTGACCCCAAAATGAAACCACACTGGCCTTGTAGGGCCCGTGTGAGGAGCCTCCCTGCGGTGGAGGGTGGAGGAAACCCTGAGGCAGAGCAGAATGCACACTCGGCCACTGAGGAGCCTGCACAGGAGACAGGGAGCCACCCTGGCTGGCTCACTGTCCAGGGTGCGACCTGAGGGAAGGCACTCAGCCCCCTCAGCCCCTTCTCCCCTTCTGGGCTCCAAGGAGAACACCAGCTCTGCAGAACTGTGGAAGGAACTGAATAAAACGAAGGCACAGCAAGTCCAGACCAGAAGGCAAGGATTGACTCATTACTACTCTTCTGGGCTCCCTGTGGGGCAGGTTCGGAGCTCATCCATTCTCCTATGGCCTCTGAGTTCTAGCAAGCCTCTGCCAGGCCAGCAGATGGGCCAGCAGCTTCTCCTGAGATAAACTGGGTGTGCGCTTTGTGGGCTCTCACAGGGCACCCCACATACACCCCAGGCAGGTAAGGAATTTCTCCTAACAGCTGGTTAGTGCCTGACCTCTGCCCTAAGATCCTGGCTCAGAAGCAAACACCTCCCATAAAAGTATTAGCAATTTTCCTTTGGCCCACCTGAACCACCTATTAATACTTAATATGGATCATCTACAGACAAGTTTCTATCTTTGTTCTTCCCAGAGTGGGAACCAGGGAGTCCAACCAAATTTGACATCAGGTTGACAAACACAAAAAGAAAGATGAAACTTAAACAAAGAAGGAAGTCTCACAGTGCTGACCCATTCAGATCATGCAAAGCTGACAGAACCCTGGCCAGCTGCTTCCTCGGGGCACTCGCCCTGGAGAAGCTGCAACCCAGGTCCACTATAGGCACCTGTATGCAAATGTGCATCACGGTGTCATATGTGACCACAGGGAGTGCCCAATACTAGGAGAGTGGCCAGGAAGGATGCAGGGAGAGGAATTTCCACTTCCAGAAAAGATGGAGTGACAATGACAGAGCTGGTTTCCTATTTGAACAACTAAAAAACTGGGCAAAAGGCATCTGAAACTGTTTTCAGATACTGGACATTTTCTAGAACATTCCTCTTACAACTGGGTGGAGGAGATAGACAAAAAGTAAATAAGTCAATATATGTAAATTCTAATTGTGCACATTTACATATTGATATGTATTTGTATGCCTTCTATTTACATATTGGTGTGTGTTTGTATATATTTATATATAGGTGTGATAAAAGAAACAGGAAGAAGAAGGTGGATGGGGTAATGGTTGGGGACATGGGTAAACTGGGGCATTAAGAGGACGAGAAGGAGGAGGAGAGCTGTTACTGAGGGGACTAAAGCAAGTAACCAGGTGAGAAGAGGCCCTGCAATGAACCTGAGGTTGCCCTGGAGGCTTCCTGGGTGGTGGCAGAGGCAGAGTGGGGCCCCAGGTGAGAAATGCAGGCCTGGGCAAGGCCAGGTGTGTTCAAGGCTGGTGAAAGGGCTTTTCCATATGGAGCCTTGATAGTCGGGGCTGGGCTGTGAGAGAGGCAGCAGGTTCCCCGAGGCTGTAGTGTGCTTAAACTCCAGAGGGATGGCTGGTCAGGCTGGCATAAAATCCATTTCCTACCCCAACACAACAGAAGTTTGTAGAAACTGAAACCAGTGGTCTTTTGGGGGAAGGGGAATTTAGAAACTTGAGAACAGGGCAGGTGAGAAAATAAAGGTGGGTAGATGCTCCACCACCCTACCACTGGCCCTAACCTTGATGCATCTGGTTTGTTCTTCCCTTGCATTTTCTGGAAGAAGATGTGTGTGTCAGGTATGAGCAACAATCCAGATGATGCTAACAACGTAACAGTAATCAGAGCGGTGCCCACCTCTCACCCTCTGCTGCGCGACAACCAAGTTCTCCTACACCTTCAACTCAACTAAACCCCAGGACGTAAGATAAGCCCAAGGCCACCACTGCCCCACCCACACCTGCTCACCGGATGGCCTCCATGACCCTCAGCAGGGCATGAAGGAGTGTCAGGAGGCTGAGGTTGAGGGGCAGGAGGGAGGCTGGGGGGCTTTCTGGCTGCCCCGAGGCCACCGGCCCAGCCTGGTGAAGAGCCTGGAGCTGCTGCCACTTGAGGAGATGGCGCCCTTCACCACAGATCCGCCAGCGGTTGTACCCGGAGCGCACATCCAGAGGGGCTTCTAGGCAGAGAAAGTGAGTCAGGCCCCGAGGGGTGTGGGGCCAGGGTACTCTCGAGCCTGCACCCATGAGAGAGCCCTCAGGAAACCAGGGCAAAGGAACCAGGTGTCACAGCAAGGCAGGTCGCAGCCCTGGGGTGTGAGCACTCACACAGCGCCCACAGAGATGAAGACAGCATGGCTATGTGTTTGTTTCTAGGGCGACTGTGGGCCTTTGTGGCTGTGTTTTCTGAGTCTTTATCTTTTAGAGCTGCCTACTGAAAGATTTATGAATGAAAGGATATGGTAGTTAGTGGTGATCTGCTCCACAGTAATCTTTTTCTTTTTCCTTTTTTTGGGGGGGAGGAGGGGGTATGGAGTGGGTGAAGCACAGAAGAAACCAAATCATCCAAGAGTTGATCAGTTGATCGTGGCTGTAGCCGAGGGAAGGGAACATGGGCTTTTGCAGAGTATCTGATATTTCCCATAATAAGCAGTAAACAACCACCACAAACACAAATGGAATTCAGACATCTCTATCTCCTCCATGCTCTTTAGCTTTTTCAAGACCTGCTTTGGTCACATGTGACCCTCTTGATGTTATATCTCTTATTTATTTTTACTATGCTATTAATATGCTACTACTAAAAATGTAGTACCCTGACTCTAATCATACTAATATAAAATACATTCTTAAAAATATAAACTATCTTTTCTTTATAAAAAACTATCACAAGAGCATAAAGAAGAAAAGCACATGAGCCCTCTATTTACAAGATCAGAAACACAGATTTTTCTAAAATGGAACTCAGCTGGATTTGAAGCCAACGAACCATCTCTTATTTTTAGGTCACTCTGTATGAAGCTCAGAGGAGAGAAGGCTCCCTAACCTCCTAGTGGCAGTGAGACTGGCACTCACTCCCATCCTGTGACACACTCTCACTCCCATCCTGTGAACACACTCTCACTCCCATTCTGTGAACACACTCTCACTCCCATCCTGTGAACACATTCTCATTCCTGTCCTTGAATGGGTTTGAGGCTTGAAATATTACTAACATAAATCACCTGAACTATAAAACCATGGCTGGAGTAAAAATTAATACTGGTTTTTAACAGTGTTATCAATGGATGCATGATTCACTAATAAAACGACTAAGCTTTTACACTTTCTTAAAGACGCAGAGTAGTCAAAGCCAAAAACAACCAATAAAAATAAACCATTAAATTGGTGAGTTTATACTATACAGTAAGAAGAGCAGTTTCTCAGGTGGTTCTCATTCTATGGCCACTTTTTTTAATAAAGTGATTTCTGGCTCTTCCACCTAAAACTTGAGGCAACGTGTTGCTATCTGTTTTGTTCACCATGCGCACACACACACACACACACCCCAGAAGCCTCTCTTTGCTGGGCTGACCTGCCCCTTTCCCACCCACAGGGATTACCTGTGACTGTCAGCTCAGACACACGAAACCAACCTTAACCTACACATAAACAGAGCTTTCATTTTTAAATTGACACTGCTGCTGCTGCTAAGTCGCTTCAGTCGTGTCCAACTCTGTGCGACCCCATAGACGGCAGCCCACCAGGCTCCCCCGTCCCTGAGATTCTCCAGGCAAGAACACTGGAGTGGGGTGCCATTACCTTCTCCAATGCATGAAAGTGAAAAGTGAAAGTGAAGTCGCTCAGTCGTGTCCGACTCTTAGCGACCCCATGGACTGTAGCCCACCAGGCTCCTCTGTCCATGGGATTCTCCAGGCAAGAGCACTGGAGTGGGGTGCCATTGCCTTCTCTGAAATTGACACTAGTGGAGTCCTATTGCCTGGGCTACACTGACTTGTTATTCTACCTTGCAATGTGTTGGGGGGTCCGTTTCATCATCCCTAACAGCTGTGGACTTTAGGTAGCTGGTGCCACATTTCAAATGCACCTCTATTTATGTCCATCCTCCCACGAAGAGACACTTAAGTTGCTTCCAATTTTTCACCAAAGAAATTACTGCTACAGACAGACATGCGTGGAGTGCCCACAGATATTACCCAGACATGGGCTTGTTGGATTAAAGATTTTTCACATTATAAAATTTGATCGATACCTCCAAACCTTCTGCCAAAGGCTGTGACAATTCATGCTCCTCCTAACTGTGCTTTTAAAATCAGGGAAAAGTTAAGTATCTTCTACATGAAGAGGTGAGCATGAGAGGTAGTGGCCGCTCATTTCCCAACCACTCTACCCCGACCTGCACACACCCAGGCTCTGGGTGGGCCGCTCAAATCACCTGCTCATCAGGAAAATCCCTTGTCAGACACCCAACCTCTCAGTTCTCTCAGGTCCTCCTCCAGAGAGTCCATCAAGTGCACTCACCATGCAATCTGGCCCCAGCACAAAAAGAGGAGGGTGTGATCAGACTGCACAAAACACGTCCACTCCCTTGCTCACATGCAATGCAGAGAAAGCAGACATGTCAACCATCTGTGAGGAAAAGCACCTCTGCTCATTTCAGAGATGAAGAAAGTAAAGGTGCAAGTAGAGACACCATCTCCTGGCACACCGAGACTGAGCGTGTGAGGACACGCGTACATCAGGCCACATATGAGGATACGTGAACACACCTTGTCATGATTATGAACTGCACTGTGAACATGTGAGTATGTGCTAGGCCTGTCATGAACATATGAATATATGTATACACTGTATGATGAATATATGCATAAGTGTGGTATCATGAACATACAATGTGTCAGGAATACATGAAGATAGAATATGTCAACATACAAGCCTATACACTGTCATAAATGTATATTTATATATAACACATACATACACAAGTCATATCATGAATCATAGAAGATTAGAGCTTAAAAAACACTTCAGATACCACCTAACCCCAGGATGCAAATTGGTTTCATCCTGAGAGTCAATATTGATAACTGATAGAGTCTGAGGCTTCTCTGGGTTCACTAGGAAAAGATGAGGGGTGATTAGTGATGCCTGGTAAGGGTAGGTGTCGGAGAAGTTGTATGTGTGCCAGACTGTGGCCTTCTCTGTGTTATACCCATCATGACAGAAGTCTACCCCACTCCCATCATGATGTTCATGAGAACCCCGCCTTCCTTGGGGAGGGGGTGATGAGACACAAGTGCACTGAGTTACCTGGGACGCCTTTAAAACTCTGCTGCCTTTTCACCACCTAGGATAAAAGATAAGAACGTGGGCAAGTGCATCAGCCCAGTGATCCACCAAGACGGGGGCCCAGTGATTTAGCCTGGAGACCCCCAGAAACGGGTCCATGACCAGCTCAGAATGCAAGTTATGTTTTTTTAAAAGGCCTCCAGGTTTTAATTCTGGTGACAGTTTGCTACTTGGTGACAGAAAACCAGCAGATGGAATGTGGGTGAAGGCAGAAGAAGCCTCTAATTCCAGGACACTCAGAAAGCAAGGAAGAGGAGTGGCCCTGGAACTGAGCGGGGCTAGGCCTGGCCAACCATACCCCACCACAAACATTGACCTGGAACCCAGAGGTGTGGAGGCGGCCAGACAGAGCCGAAGAGTGAGCACAGACTCTTGAGCTACGGCCCCTCCCCAGAACCCTTGCTCCATGCCTGCCAGGCTAGGGCTACAAGGTCAGGCTGCTCAGACAGGCCGAGGAAAGTGAGGTAGAGGGGAGGCAAGGAGCAGCAGGGTGGGGTGGGAAGAAGGAGGGAGGGAGGTGAGCAAGTTGGAGAAGAGGGAAGAGAAAGGAGGAGAGGGGGAGGAGGAGGGGCAGAAGAAATGATGGGAAAGGTAGCAGCAGACCCTCAGAGCGCAGTGTATCCCACCCTTCCCAATACCACCAGGACACCTAACCTGGGCCTGCCCTGAGTACCACTTGCCTCCTGCTCTCTGCTGCCCTAGGCCACAGCTTGGAGGAGACCCCAGACACTAATGCAGACCACTGTGGGGAAGGAACCCGGCACCCTTCCCCTCATCTCTGGGTCCCCCTCGGCCCACCCCTCACTTTCAGGCCTTGCTGCCATACGAGCCTCCCTCTTACCTTCTTGTGAGACCTCAGGACCTGAGGCACCCAGTAGGGCATCACGGCCTGATCCCTAGGCATCGGGAGGCGGCCCCCAAAGCGGTGGCATGGGCAGGGGCATGCCTTGGTGGATTTGGGAATATAAGACCGGACCATCTTTTGGATCTAACAGAGGAAGGGAAGAGAAGGTCCAAAGAGGGGTGGAGCCACACCCCAGAAAACCTCAGCCTCAGGGACAGGGCCCTGGAGAGTGCCTCTGCTATGCCCCTCCCACAGTACACCCCGACTGCCCGGCTGAGGGAGCAGGTCCCCCCATCATGATATTCCCAGGGGTGGCCAGCACCCTCATTACCCACCAACTGCACATCCACAGGGCGTGGTGCTGTGGTGGGACACATGGGGGGAGTCAGGAGACCTGGCTCCGTCCTGAAACTACCGGCCTCCAGGAGCACCCTTGGTGCCACATTTAGCCCCTCTGAGCCTCAGCGATCTCAATGAGAGAGAGGACTCTGCCAGCACCCTGGCCACACTGGTCAAAGTCTAACATGGATAGTCTTTGGTCCAGCAGTTGCACTTCTGGGACCGCATCCCGTGAAGACACATGTGCATTTGCTCAAGAACACTCAGTGCAGCACTGACTGTAGTGACCAATCAGCCTGAATCTGGTAATAAGGGACAATAAATAACGGACACAGGGACAAAGGGAATGGATGGCCTTTGGAAAGAATAATGCAGATCTGTCTGTCCTGACATACAATGAGCACAGAGATGCAATATTAAGTGAGAAATGCCGCACTGTGAATACAGCATGCTACCATTTACATCAAAAAAATTAAAGAATATGTGTGCAGTGTTGTTTGTATATGAGTTGTGATGGGTCAGATCCTTACCCCAATGCCTCATCACCACCCCTAGCCTCACTCTTTGCCCTGCAATTCTGCAGTTCCTTCCAGAACAGTAGACTCTGCCCCTTGACTCTGGTCAGATCACGTACTGGACTGGCCAACAGTATAAGTAGGAAGTGACAGTAGCCAGATCTGTCAGGCTGAAGACCTCATAGGTGTCCAGCTGCTCTCACATCTCTGCCATGGCCACAAGACAGTGCCTGGGACAGCCCGCTGACCCCAAGATCAGGATATCTGAGGCCAAGCTGCCAGCAGAGTGTCCCTCAGCCACATGAGTTATCACAGTGACTGCTGTATCAAGTTGGGTCGTAGGGTGACTTGTACATTGCTAGCCAAACAACACAAGCACAGAAAACCTCCAGAAGGCCAAATGAGGACACCTCTGGAAGAGGGGTAGGACAGAGTTCTGTGTACCACACCCCTGCCGCACTGTGGGAATTTCCAACCATGTGCTCACAGCTCACATTATAAAACATAATCAAAACTACTTCGAGTAACCCCTGCAACCTCTGAGGCCGCGGGAGGACTGCACTGGACCCTGGGTGTAAGGTGTGCTGCCAAGCAGACACTGCTGCAGGAAGGAGGAAGGGAGTCCTGGACCTCCTCCAAAGCAGATAAGACGAGGCCTGGAGACCCGGGCACCTCCCTGCGCCCTGGCTCCTTGTCACCATGGCACAGGACCCCTCTCACATAGGACCCTTTTGCCCGCCAGGATAAGGATACTCTGGCCACTTCTACTCAATCCACCCATGGCTGCTAAGCCCGTTCTCCATGGCAGGTGCTGCACCAGAAGCAACAAGACCTCATCCTTCCCACAGCAGCTCCCTGCACAGCACTGTCCACTGGGAAAGAAGAAACACTGGGACTCGGGGAGCAGAGTTGGGAGAACATTCAAGGCCAGAGGGGCAGCTAGATGGAGAATCAAGAGAGCAACCATGCCTGCTGAGAGTCCAAAAGACATGACAAGAGAACTACGAGGGTAGCCACACAGCAATCATTCCTCCTTTTGTTAAAAGAAACCAACTTTGCTTATGATGCAAAGCGGTCAGGCCAGGGATCAGCCAGTCCCTCTTGCCAACAAAGGGTCTGGGGGGTAAGGGAACAAAAAAGCTTGGGCTTCTGGGAATGTTTTATCCCTGAAAAGGAGGAGAAGGTAGGAGGTAAGCTTTTGGAAGACTCTGGAAGACTCACTTTCTGCCATGTACATTGTCATATAAGAGACCCACGGCCAACATCTAAAAACACTAGAAGTGAAAAATAACACCAACTCTACACAAAGTCTTCCTGAAAACTTAAATGATTCATTTCTGATAAAAGCTCTCAACAAACTAGAAATAGAAGTGAAGTCCTCAGCCTGATGAAAGGCAACCATGATACACCACTGTGCTGGGGACAGGCATGCCTAAGCAAGATGCAGAAAGGACTAAATTATTAAATTGATAATCGGACTTCATCAAAATCTAAAACTTCTGCTCTTTGAAAGACAGTAATAAGAGAATTAGAAGACAAGTCAAAAACGTGGAGAAAACACTTGCAAACTAAATATCTAATAAAGAACTTGTATACAGATATATAAAGAACTCTCAATACTCAGTAATTAAAAAAAAGCAACTCAACGTTTTTAATGGGCAAAATACTTGAACAGACACAAATCAAGTAAGATATGCATATGGTAAAAATATACGAAGAGATGCTCAACATCATTAGGCACTGTGGAAATACACAAGTTAAAGCCTCAATGAGAGGGATTCCCTAGCGGTCCAGGGGTTGGGACTCTGCACCTTCACTGCCTGGAGTGCAGGTTCAGTCCCTGACCAGGGAACTGAGATCCCGCAATCTTTGAAACCACAATTTTAAAAATGTTTTAATTAAAAAAACATACAATGAGATAAACACTTATTAAGATGGCCAAAATTTAAAACACTCACCAAACCAAGCGTTCATGAAGACATGAAGCAACTTGAACTTTATACATTGTTGGGAAGATTGTAAAATGGAACAACCATTTTTGCAAAACAGTTGACAGTTTCTTAGAAAATTAAACATATGCCTCCCATACAATATAGCAATGCCTTTCCTAGGTGCTTGCCCAAGAAAAATGAAGGCATGTTCACACAAATACTTATACACAAATGTTCACAGCAGCTTTATTTGTTGGACAAAATAGAAAAAAACTGGAAATGATCCACACGTCCTTCACTGGATGAATGGTCTATCCATATAACAACACACTGCTCAGCAGTAAAAAGGAATGAACTATCAGTGAACACAACCATATAGGTGAATCTCAAAAATAATCATGCTGAGTAAAAGAAGCCCCTGGAGAAGGAGATGGCAACCCACTCCAGTATTCTTGCCTGGGAAATCCCATGGACAGAGGAGCCTGGTGGGCTATATATAGTCCATGGGGCCGCAAAGAGCCAGACACACGACTCCGTGACTAAACCACCACCACCACAAAAGAAACCAGACTAAAAAAAGTACATACTATACGATTCCATTTATATAAAATTCAAGGAAATGCAAACGAATCTATAGTGACAGAAACAGACCCATGGTTGCCTGGGGACTGTGGGGAGAGAGGGTTGAGTGGAATTACAGAAGGGAACAAGGAGGACTTCCCTAGTGGTTCAGTAGTTAAGAATCCGCCTGCCAATGCATGGTTCATGGGTTCAATCCCTGGTTCAGGAAGATTCTACAAGACAGGAAGCAACTAAGCCCGTGCACCACAACCGCTGAGCCCACACTCCAGAGGCCACAAGCTGCAACTACTGAGCCTTTGTGATGCAACTACTGGAGTCCATACTCCACAAGAGAAGCCACCGCAGTGAGAATCCAGGCACTGCGACTACAGAGTAGCCCCCACCCACCCCAACTAGGGAAAAGCTTGAGCACACCAATGAAGACCCAGCACAGCAAAACAGAAATAAATAAAATTTTGAAAAGGGTACAAGGAAACCTTTTGGGGTTGTGTACATGTACTGCATTATACCATTTTATACAAGGGTCTTGAGCACCCTGGATTCTGGTATCTACATGCATCCTAGAACCAATCCCCAGTGAATATCTAGAGATGACTGTACATTATCACAATTGTGGTGGTGGTTTCATGGGTGTGTGCATATGTCAAGATTTATCAAATTTTATATGTGTGCCATTTTATCACATGTCAATCATATCTCCATAAATCTGAACCCCTGATTCAAGTCACCTACCTGATTTTGGGGTCTCAAGGAGCGAGGGACCCAGTAAGGCAGTGCTGCCTTAGCCCTGGGCACTGGCAGGTAGCCCCCAAATTTGGCCTGGCACTCACAGCAGATGGGCTCTAGATGAACAGTGCTGGGGACAGGGCACATCTGAGCAAGAGGCAGACAAAACAGAATTTAACGTGATGCTGCATTAGTGATGCAAGCCAAGGCACTCTCTGAATGGTAAATCCACACTCAGAGGGAGCCAGGTTAAGACATGGCATCCAGGGCAAGTGCAGGCACAGGGGCCTCAGCTACTGCAGACTGTCCTGAGATCCTCCCAAGTCACTTGGAGGGGGACCACAGAGCCCGCAGACCCGGGATGTGCAATCACTTACAGCCACATTATTATGAGCAAGTCTTGGATCTCTCTTTCTAAAAATGGAGAAATACAACCAACTGTAGGATGGATGACCGCTCTTTCTGTGGTTGTCCACGTCAGTCTGCATATAGAACTTTGTTTGCAAAACCTTCCACATCCATCCCATATGATCCCACCACACCCACAGGCTGGGGGAGAGGGAAAGTCATCCTCTCCAGGAGCAGACAGAGCTGCCCAGAACAGATACATTAAGGGGCAGCACTGGTTCTCCCAGACCTCCTAAATCCCTGTCTCAATGTATCATGAGGCACTGAGGGGCGGGGAAGGCAGTGGGTGACCCTATATAGAGATTTGGGAGCTTGCATGGCCACTTAAACCATGGACCCCACTGGCTGACACACCCTCTTGTGAGATGCTGCTTCTGGACCCATATTTTCTGCTCTACTCCCCACCAAAGGGCATGTCAGGGTTGGGGCAAAGTAGTTGAGGTTTGCTTTCCTTACCGAATGATCTATGAGACACACTTCTTTCCCAAAAGCTGGAAATGTGCTTCTTTTCCTAGAAAAGAAGATGGCTTAGAAAGTTCTGGACTTTGTGTACATTGGAGGCAGGAATGCTAGTATGAGAGCCTGAGCCAGCCTGGCTCGTATCATTAAACCCCAAGAGTGGAAAGTGAAAGTGAAAGTTTAGTCGCCCAGTCATGTCTCTTTGCGACCCTATGGACTGTAGCCTACCAGGCTCCTCTGTCCATGGGATTTTCCAGGCAAGAGTACTGGAGTGAGCTGCCATTTCCTTCTCCAGAGGACCTTCCCGACCCAGAGATCGAACTCAGGTCTCCCACATTGTAGGCAGACACTTTACTGTCTGAGCCACCAGGGAAGTCCTAGTCAACTGCCCATTCTGAGATCCTAGTCAACTGGCCCCCCAAGAGTGGAAGGGGTCATCATTCTGAGCCAAAGAGGGGGCAGAGGGTGACA
Source organism: Bos grunniens (assembly GCF_055505025.1). Classification (NCBI taxonomy): domain Eukaryota; kingdom Metazoa; phylum Chordata; class Mammalia; order Artiodactyla; family Bovidae; genus Bos; species Bos grunniens. The sequence goes on from NC_141182.1 coordinate 13,049,355, forward strand.
ACAGAAGCAGGTAGATACACACTCACATGGCTAAGGTCTAGGGGTTCCCATATGTCAAGCTATTGTGGAATCCTGCATCCCCAAAGGGTTTAGCTGGAATCAGCCTGGGTCGGGAAGATCCCCTGGAGAAGCAAACAGCAACCCACTCCAGTATTCTTGCCTGGAGAATCCCATGGACAGAGGAGCCTAGTAGGCTACAGTCCATGGGGTCACAAGAGTCAGATATGACTTAGTGACTAAACCACTACCACCAGGCACACTCCAGCTAAACCTATGCTAGGACCTTTAGGAAAGACAGGAACATTCCAACCTGGTGAGAACTTTCCAAGACGTGTAGCTGCCAACCACAACACATGCTTTATCATACACCCTGAGCTTACTTAGAATTCTGAAGGAAAATACTGTCAAAACCGTACATCTAATGAAATTCTTTGCAGTAAAAAAAAAAAAAAAACTGGGTGCTTTCTCTCTTGGGCTGAAAAAGCATTTGGAGCTACACAGATTCTACTACTCTTCCCCATTCTCCGCACAACAAATTGCTAGTATGTTGGCCACCATATGGAGAGTGTCCAGTGAGCATAAATTCAAAACAAAGCAAAACTTCCAGCTTTCCTAATAGCATATGTAACATGGCAATGGTTAAGAGTGATATCATCATAATAATCACTATTTTACTATCTATTTACAGTAATAGCTTCAGGTCACAGAGCTCAACTCCCACACCTGATCCTTGACAACACAGAATATGGGATGTTGCCCTGCACAGCACCCAAGCCCCCTAACAGTCATAAGAGCATTGTTATTTCCTTTGTGGAGGCCAAACCTCCAGCCCAGAAGATGAAGCCAGTTAGTCCCAGAGACTGGCTCAGAATGTCATAACCCAAGTCAACCCAGTGAAACTCATTCTCGTTGTTATTATTCAGTTGTGTCTGACTCTGCAACCCCATGGTGCAGTATGTCAGGCTTCCCTCATTCTGGGGCTTTGTGTTAAAATTACTAGGAAAGGAAATTTCCTTTTCTGTTGAAGTTGCAAGAGCTTTTCCAGAGGTCTTGGTGGTCATTTTGCCCCCAGAGGGGAAGAAAACAAAGCTGAAAGATGGAGACAACAGTCCCTGACCACAGTCCTTAAGCATCTGTGTACATCGGTTCCTGACGACTTACACCTGACAGCCTCAATTAGTCAGTGAATTGCCTTTCCTGCTTATATGATGTAGTGTAGTGTCTTTCCTGCCTACCTTTTACAAGCTACTATGGGACGGGGTCAGAGAAGGCAATGGCACCCCACTCCAGTACTCTTGCCTGGAAAATCCCATGGACGGAGGAGCCTGGAAGGCTGCAGTCCATGGGGTCCCTAAGGGTCGGACACGACTGAGCGACTTCACTTTCACTTTTCACTTCCATTCATTGGAGAAGGAAATGGCAACCCACTCCAGTGTCCTTGCCTGGAGAATCCCAGGGATGGGGGAGCCTGGTGGGCTGCCGTCTATGGGGTTGCACAGAGTCGGACACAACTGAAGCAACTTAGTAGTAGTAGTATGGGATGGGGTCGGAGAAGGCAATGGCAACCCACTCCAGTACTCTTGCCTGGAAAATCCATGGATGGAGGAGCCTGTACGCTACAGTCCATGGGGTCGCTGGAGAGTCGGACACGACGGAACAACTTCACTTTCACTTTTCACTTTCATGCATTGGAGAAGGAAATGGCAACCCACTCCAGTATTCTTGCCTGGAGAATCCCAGGGACGGGGGAGCCTGGTGGGCTGCCGTCTATGGGGTCACACAGAGTCGGACACGACTGAAGTGACTTAGCAGCAACAGGAGCAGCAGCATGGGACAGGGTGACCTGAGGCTATTGGGGCTCCCCAGGTGACTCAGGGTCCAGGTTCCCCCAGATGACTCTCAGTCCAGAGCCCCCCTATGTGACTCAGGGTCTGGGGCCACCCCAGTAGAACTGGGGTCTGTGGCCTCCCAGTGGACTCGAGGTCCAGATCGCCTCAGGTGACTCAGGGTCGGTGTTCCCCAGGTGACACAGGTCCCGGGGCCACCTCAGGTGACTCAGGGTCTGAGTTCTCCTCAGGTAACTCGGGGTCTGGCGCCCCCTCAGGAGACTTGGGGTGTGGGGCGCCCCCAGGTGACTCGGGGTCCGGGGCCCCCTCAGGTGACTCGGGTGCCGGGCCCCTTGTGTGGCGCGGCGGCCCAGCGTGCAAGACTGAGGGAGGCACCTGCCTGTCATGACGCGTTCGGGGTGAGTGTGCGCTGACAGACCGAACGGACACCCGAGAGCTCCCAGAAACGCCCGCCACGATTCTGCTAAGTTATGGTGAGGGCGGTGACGAAGCTCAAGATGACAGCCGTGACGGAAGTCGGGGCTGGCTCACCGTGTCACTCCTCTTCGGGCCCGCCCCTCACACCGCCCCGTCAGTCCTCGGGACCGCCCTCGACCTCGAAAGCCCCACCTCTTCCGCCCTCCCGCTCCTCTGAGGCCAGGCTCTTCCGGCGACAGCACTCTATTAGCTGTCGATTGGCTCTCTAATAGCCAATCAGATGCTGCATTCTATACATGTTTACTTACCTGGCATCTGATTGGGCTCTGAAGGCACAGGCTCGGGGTCAGCGGAGCAGGCGGGCGGAGCAGGCGGGGCCGGGGCCGGGGCCGGGGCCGGGGCCCGGAGCGGGGCCGGGGGCGGGGCCGGGGGCGGGGCCGGGGGCTGGCCGGGCCGGGGCGGAGGTCGGGCTAGGCGCAGGTGAAGACTCCTCGGTTGTGGTCTGGACCTGGCCTAGGTGGACGTCGGCCTCGGAAGACACACCTTTCCCCGCCCGATCCCGGGAAAATCCACTCACTGTTTCGTGCAGACGGGCCTGCGGGGCTGCAGGGCACAGTAGACGGGGTATCTGTCCCCTGGAAGGAGAGAAAAGAGGTGCGCGACTCGGGCCCAGGGCCCATTCGAGAACCGCGGAGCATCTCGGTAGGAGTGTGTCCCACGCAGGACCTGGGACGTATTTGTATTTGATGTCTTTCATTGTTTTTCTGACGCTGAGATTGAACTGGGCGCCTTTGTCACTGACTGAATCGGACTCAAATTGTGACTTTTGAGGATGTGTGTTTCTGAAGCAACCGAGGGTTCGAAGGCCGTGGAATTCAGAACAACTGATTGTAGTATCTCTTGAAAACAAACTTTTCAGTGTTTGCTAACTTTTTTTTTTCTTTTTGGCCACACCTCGGCTTGTGAGATTTCAGTTCCCTGACCAGGGATTGAATCCCAGCCCCAGCAGTGAAAGCCCTGAATCCTAACCTCTAGACAACTAAGGAACTCCCCTTTTTTGCTGACTTTAACATTCTCAACTAATACTAATATTTGATCAAACCATCATAAGCAACGGTAGCCCTGGTGGGCCACATTTCCTTGTGCTGACTGCTACTGCTGCTAAGTCACTTCAGTCGTGTCCGACTCTGTGCGACCCCATAGACGGCAACCCACCGGGCTCCCCCGTCCCCGGGACTCTCCAGGCAAGAACACTGGAGTGGGTTGCCATTTCCTTCTCCAATGCATGAAAGTGAAAAGTGAAAGTAAAGTCGCTCAGTCGTGTCCGACTCTTAGCGACCCCATGGACTGCAGCCTACCAGGCTCCTCCGTCCATGGGATTTTCCAAGCAAGAGTACTGGAGTGGGTTGCCACTGCCTTCTCCTAGCCATAGACAAACAGGATTTCCCAGGCGCTACTCAGGTTTCATGGCTCTTTTATTGAACTGGTAAGTTCATGACCTATGAACAGGGCTGAGCTTCCAGCCAGTTCCCACCCTGCAGGCTCTCCTAGCTAGCACCCATGCTGATTGGGCAGCACCCCCACTATATTAGTTGCTAATTATTTATTTTATTCTGTCTTTTAGTTGCTAATTATTTTGGACACCACCCCCTACCTGTGTATCTGTATAAATAATGTCAGCACTGGTCTCTTAATAGCTAATGACAAAATTTATCGAGGAATCTCACCATTAGCCTAGTATTTTATTTATGGCTGTCTCATCTCTGCAAACCTTGGAGGGCCCTTGGGATTCCTTGTCATTTCTATTCTCCTGAGCCCACTGGAATATTGTAACACAGAAGACAGGTTTATGCCCCACAAGCCCCGCAGAAGCACTGGCCCTCACCACTCTTGACACTGTCATGCCATTTCACATCAAGTGCAACTCATCACCATTTCCACCAAAAATGTCTAAAATTAAAAGGACTGACAGTACCAAGTTTGTAGAGCGTGTGGCAGCTGGAACCCTCACACCTTACACAACAGATAAAACCATGTAGGCAAACTGGCAGTATTTACAATGTCTAAACATGTGAATGACTTCCCTGGTGGCTCAGACAGTAAAGCGTCTGTCTACAATGCAGGAGACCCAGGTTCGAGCCCTGGGTTGGGAAGATCCCCTGGAGAAGGAAATGGCAATCCACTCCAGTACTATTGCCTGGAAAATCCCATGGACAGAGGAGCCTGGTAGGCTACAGTCCCTGGGGTTGCAAAGAGTCAGACATGACTGAGCAACTTCACTCACTCAAACATGTGAATATCCTGTGACTAAGCAATTCCCCACCCCAGGTAATCACCCAAGATAATAGAGCTTATGTCCACCAGAAGATACCAGCAAAAACACACACAGTGCCAGCCCAGCCAGCAGCTGGAGGACAGCCACTTCTCACTCCTTCACACGTATCTGTGTGAGAACAGACATCTGTATCTTTGAGAACATTCCTAAAAAAGCATGTATTGCTGCTAAAGAAAAAAAGTTGTGGTTTGGTTTTGAGGTTGGCTTGTTATTTCAGGATCATCTTGCCTAACTGACCTGTAACAGTTTTCACAAACCTAAATCCTGTAGGTTAAGTGAAATCATGATTTTCAAATAAAGTCTAAGCAAGAACTGTAATTTTTAAGTTCTCGTGTCCCATGACTTTTGGGTCTCTCTCAGGTTGAACCCAAGCTGCACAGTGGTCAGGTCAAGATTACATTAGGCGCCACCACCGTCACAGCCCTGAACACAGGACTCACTTTTTTACCCAGATGAGGGCCCTGTATGATGTGACAGGTGTACACTGGTGACCGGCATGCCGTCAACTCTGCTGCCCCCAACCTTACCCTTTTCCTGTGGGCCCACAGGCTTCATTGTCACCTCACCAACCGTGACACCTAGACTTCTCTCTTCAGCAGCTGTGACACCAGTGTCTTGGCCTCTCCTCCTCCTTCACTGTGAGCTCCTGCAGTCTGCTGGGGGGGACACAGGACCACTGTCATCCTTCTCTCACTGTCATTGGGGCACTATGAAATGGCACGGCCAGGGCAGGTAGCCAGGCCAGGAGAGTCTTCTCATTTCCAACTGCCTGTGTCACTGTCTCACCCCCACCCCCAAGGTGCCAGGTACCCCATTCTAGCACTCGCCCTGAGATCACCGAAGCATCCTCTAGGAGAGGCCTCCGCACTGTTTCCCCCACACCCATGGCAGCCCGTGGGAGCTTGCCTTCCAATAGAATTGTGGAACTCTGTGAACAGGAGAGACATTCCATGGTGATGCGGCCATCCGCCTGGGCTCCCATACCCACACAGACCCACACAAATGCTTTGTTGTTGTTGTTCAGTCACCGTCGTGTCCGACTCTGCGACCCCATGGACTGCAGCACACCAGGCCTCCCTGTCCTTCACTATCTCCCGGAGTTTGCTCAAACTCACGTCCATTGAGTCGGTGATGCCATCCAACCATCTCATCCTCTGCTGCCCTTTTCTCCTCCTGCCCTCAATCTTTCCCAGCGTCTGGGTCTTTTCCAATGAGTTGGCTCTTCTCATCAGGTGGCCAAAGTATTGGAGCTTCAGCTTCAGCTCAGTCCTTCCAATAAATATTCAGAGTTGATTTCCTTTAGGATTGACTGGTTTGATATTCTTGCTGTCCAAGGGATTCGCAAGAGTCTTCTCCAGCACCAAAGTTTGAAAGCACAAATGCGTTATACCTATAAACTATGTCTGTGGCATTAAAACTTCATGGGGGGTGTTAGGGGGAAAACGTGTACAATGGCTCTTTGGAGGGAAATGATAATGAATGAAAGAAGCCAGGTTAAAAGAGCTACATACTAAGTATTTCCATTTATTGGACATTCTAGCAAAGGCCAAACAATAGGGATGGAGAACAGAGGAGTCGTTTAAGAAGGGGCAGCACCAGGGATTTTGAGGAGGATGGAACATTCTATATCCTGACTATGGTGCCTGTTCACAGCTCTGTGTGTTGGTAAACTTAAAGACATGTACTTACACTACAAATTTACATAAATTACATCTCAAAGAACCTAGCCAAGAAATAAAAAAGGACAGCCCAACCATTCCCACCATAGTGTCAAGCTACCAGCCCTCCTTCCCCCAAGTTTCCTCTCCCAGGAAGGAGGCTGAGAGGCAGCCTTCCATCACTTAAATGGATTTTCAAGTCAAAGTTGGGGGAAAGGTCTGAAAACTTTACCCTAGAGGTGTGTCTTCGTTGATTTCACCTTACTGGCTGGGGTCATGCAGCATGCAGTGACCCGAAGGGCCCACTAGAGGAGGGGCTACAAAGGGACCTGGTTACAGGGAGCAAAAGCCCCCAGGCCTGGCAAAGCAGCCCCCTGCAGTGGGGAAGGGTGAGCACGGTGCCTTCGGGGATGGGACCCCAGTGGATAGCGGAACTCAGCCTCAACCCTTCTCAGGAATCCAGGCCCAGCTGGATGGGAACATGATGTAGTTTTACTTTCTATACACTATTTGAATTTTTCACAAGAATATTACTCTTGTAAACAGGTGAAAATAATACATAAATGAGCTCCTTGGCTGTCTACTCAGCCGCTGAGCACATCCCTGCCCTTATCTATCCCACGTTTCGGTTCTCAGAAATGGCAACTTAGACTTCAGACTAAGAGAACCCACTGCAACCCTACCCTTGGGGAGAGGGTACAGGTCCCAGACCAAACGGAGGGACCCAGGGGCCTACCGTTGTCTGGGTTCCCAAGGGTCACTCGCCACTCTATTCCATAACTGGGAAAATCACAACTATCCAGACCGGGTGTGAGAAGCACAGGCCCCTGGGGAGGCCCCACCCCCCCACTGGTGACCCAGTCCTCTCTGTCGACCAGCAACCACTCTCCTGTGATTGGCCCCTGCCCACATCCAAAGCCCATGTCACTTAGGGCTCCAGGCTCCATCTGAATCATAACCCGAAAGAAACAAATTACAAAGCACACAAGATTTCAAAAGCTGCTTTATGGAGAAACAACACGCCAAGGTTGTTGAGTCCAGGTCACAAGTCAGACCTTCCTGGGGTCCTGACCCTGCCCCACCCGGCAAGCCCGAGCAGATGCCTGAGAGTGATCACAGCCTCCATCTCAACTGTTGTCTTCATCACTTGGGGGGTGGGGTTTCAAGATCAAACAGGATGAATGTTTTTCTTCTCCAAGCAGGCTTCATGATCTCAAACCACAACCAAAATTAGAATTAGGCTAAAAAGAAAAAAAAAAAGCAAAGGGTTCTCATCCCTTCGCGTGTTCTGGCAGGTCTCCCTGCAGGCGCAGAAAGGACCCAGAAGGCGGCTACTTTTCTGCTGGAGCATCAGGTGTCACTGCTGGTGACCCTGGGCCCCGGAAGGCTGGCCTGCCGGCCGCTGAGCTATAAATGACACAGCACTCCATGTGGTTCCCATTCACAGTATCAGGCAAACTGACGGCATGTGGCTTTCTTCTCTGTCTAAATAGTTCTGAGAACGTACAAAGTACACTGCAGATCTTCTCCCAAAAGTAAAGACAGAGAAGGTATCCTGTTAACACTGGGATGGACTCCGTGAATTGAGGCATCTTACCCTCAAGGTAGGTGAGGGTTACCTGAGAACACTCACATAAGGATTCTTAAAGTTAAAGCATGAAAGTATCCAGGAGAACACAGCTACCGAGTCACAGGTGCTCCCGGTCCACACTTGAGATACCACAGTCGCAAGGAACTCGGGGAACTCCCCAAATGACACGGGGCTGAGCAGGTTTCTGACCCACTCCGGCTCGGCTCACAAGCACTAAACAGATCTCTCAGCGGCAGTGGGAGAAAGCCCAGGCAACCTGAAAAGTGAAGGCAGTCCTCAAGTGTCAGACAAGAGGGCGGCTGGCTGAGGAAGGGATCTGGCTGTCTGGGAACGACTCCAAGTTGTCAGTGAGAAAGGCAGGAGAGCTTCACCCCTGAGCTTGTTCTGCAGGCAGTGGGAATGTAGCTAGTTAAGACGGCCGTACGCTTTCCCACCCTCCTCATCGGCCAGGGACATAGGTACCCTGCACGGAGCAGGGACACCAGGCCTGGTGTCAGGGCCAGAGGGGACAAGGGGAGGAGCCGGGCAGCAGCGGCCTGGAGCACCAGCCACAGTGAGCTGGACTGTCCCAGAGGGGCCAGGGCAAGGCTAGGAAGGGAGGTTCCAGTCTGAACCGACAGAGGAAGGAGATTGAAACCCTCCCACCACAATGCCCCTAAACCTGTTCTCACCCAGTATTAGATGCTGTAGCTCTGAGCCCCAGGAGGCACGGGGGGAGGGTGAGGAACAGATCCGGGTATAGTGCCAGGCCTACATCACGAAGCCAAAAAAATAAGGGTGTTTGACACAGCCTCACACCAAACACCTCCAGCCCCAACATGAAGAATCCCCATGACCTGTGTCTGAAATCTCCAATCACGTTTATAATCAACTCCCAGAGCGTGGAGCCCTCCAGGTATGCAGAGAGGTATCCCTCCACCCCATACCCAACCTCACGGCAGCAAAAGTGGCAGTGAAGATGATGCCCACCGTGGGGAACATCCAAAGACGCCTGAGGTCCACCTGCCACCCCCAGATCAAGCCCCACACGAGCACGGCCAGCCCCTAACCTGGGTCATTAGAGATCCCCATTGGAACCAGCTTTATCAAAAGCCTCAGACAACACCCTCTGCCTTTTTGAATCCTTTCCTACAGTGAGTTAACTGGTTGGAAGTTCCCCTCCGGGGCCGGTTGACCATCCACCATGAGGGGGAGCGGCCAGTACTGGGTCTGTGCACAGAACCGCCACTGTCTGCGTACCTCACCTACAGAACTGGAAACTTGGGCTTCCAGAACTGGAAACTAAGTACAGTTGGGAGACTAGGAGCCCTCTGGGCAGATGACAAGCCCACGCCCTTCACTCCTACTGCCCTGCCCGGCGACACCCAGGCCGCTGCCACCCACAGGCCCCACCTGACACCCGAGACGGAGGCCAACATGAATGCGGCCAGCAGCCCAAGGTTATTTTAGTCACTGTTAGTGGCAACCATGCGTAGGGCAGACACTAGAGGCAGGATAGCATTTAGTTTGGGATTGGTTTTTAATCAGAAATGCTCATCTTTACAATGCTGGGGGCCTCAGACGGAGACAGTCCCTTAGCTCTGGGTAAAACACGCATTTTCTTGATTTTATTTAAACAGTGGTGAAACCTAGAGAGGAACAGCCTAGCGCCCAGCTGTCCTCCGTTTTCACTGTCCTCAAGGCTTTGTGGCTGCACCATCGGGGACAGCCACGCTTGGCACAAGAGAAGAACAGCCGCGCTGTGAGATGGGGAGGGCAACAGGCTTTGAGGCTCAGTCCTGCGAGAGATACAGGAACTGAAACCACGTCCCTACCCGACTGTGGGTCCTGCTGGAAGGATCTGGGAGGTGTGAGGTGGTGTCACTGATGAGACTCGGCTGACGGTGCCCGGTGATGGCCCAGGGTGGACCCCACAGAGTCCTGGTCCTGGGAGGGTTAGTTTGCATTTCAGGGCCATGCCCAGAGCTTGTTGCTTCTGGGCAGCAAAGGAAGGAAGGCCCAAGTAGCCAAATGGACTGAAGCGGAGACTGAAGTTATTTGAGAAAAGGGCCAGTCAGGAAGAATTCTACCAGGAAACACAGGACACGTTTCATGGGGCACCTCAGGTTGGGCTCTACGTGAAGGCACCACAGAGCTGCCCACTCCCTGGGGCGCCCAGAGTGAGGGCTCAGCGCAGTCCACCCAATGAGGACAAGAAGCTGGGTCGCAACAGAGTCTGTCCACCCCGGGGAGCCACTGGCCCTGGCAGGCAGGTGCGGTGATGCTCTGAGGACTGGAGGGAGGGCTGAGCATAACTCCAGCAGGTCTGTGCCCAGGCACACGGGGCTCCGTTCTTCAGGGGATGGCAAGATCAGGCCTCGTGGGGGTTCCCAAATGCAGGGGTCAACAAAACAATGGGGACAGCGCCAGCAGAAGGGTCAGCGCCCGGGTTCTCCACGCTGGAGGGGCCTGGTCCCCTGACACTTCCAGAAAGCTGCCCTCTCCCCTGCAGAGGGGCATCAAACACCCGGCACGACCCCTCCCAATGTTCCGCCCCTTTCAAGAGTGGCATCTCGTAAACCACGCAGGGGAGCAGACGTGGGTCATCTCCAAGGGGCCCTGTCCTGGTTCTGAGACCGGCAGCTGCAACTCACGGTCTCACATCAGTGAGTGTGGGGTGGGGGAGCAGGGAGGGCGCTCAGTGACTGCCTGTCAGAACAGCTGCAGCACAGGTCTCGGTTCTAAACCTGAGAGAGGCTGGGCAGGCACCCTGTGCTGCGGGGAGCAGGGCCAGGTGGTGCTGGACCAGGGCCACCGAGCTGCCGGATGGCCTGCAGTGGGCATCTCCTCATGACCCGGATCACCGGCCCCATTCACTGATCTTGGAAACTGAGATCGGAGTGACGTGCACTTGTCCCAAATCCAAGCAGATAGGTGGAGAAGTGGGTCTTGAGCCCCACCCCGTCTCCCCGGAGCTCCTATTCCGCACACAGCACCCCCACCCGCCCAGGCTGCGTGGAAGCCACTGTGGCCCTCCGGCTTGCTCCCCGCAGAGGGGATGGTGGAGCCAACATGCCTCCCCCAGGACTCCTTCCATGAGCTGGAGGCAGCAGACCCCCGTGCATGCGGAGTGACCCTCCCTGGAGGAGGACTGTGTTCTCCCTAGAAAACGGCCAGTCTCTCCAGTTCAGTCCCTACACACCCCGCGGCCCATCCTCCAGGTCTGTTTGTTCTGGTTCTGTTGTTTTTTTCAAGACATGCTCAGCCCTCCTGTTGCTACTGGCGGATATGCAGGTGTGCCGTGCGCTCCGTGGAAAGCATCTGGGCGGCCGCGCAGAGGCTCCTGCGAGCAGGGGGGTGTCGGGTGTTGGCCGAGTCCCCCCGAGCGCATGCTGCTGCCCTCCCAGCCCTGAGCCGCCCGCCGTGGGGAGGTGGACTGTCAGGAGGTGAGGGACTGGATGTTCTTGAGCATCTCCTCGAAGGCCTGTGGGGACGGGGCGTCTGCGTTCCGGAAGGCAGCCTGGACCCTGCTGTACAGGCTGAAGGACTTCAGCTCCAGCCAGATGAACCCGAAGCGGTCCTCATCAAATAGGACAAAGACCCCGGGGGTGCGCTCAGGGCTGGTGAAGCCGTGGCCGGCGATGAGGCCGGTGCCGTAGAAACTGAACAAAAATAAAGAGTGTGGGGAGAGAGGGTGAGCAGGGCCGTTGAAGACACGCGGTGGCCCCGGCCCATCACCTTGTGGTCCGGGACATTCTGGAACACCCTCCCCCAGAGATCCCACGTGGGTTACGTCCACCATCCTCCAACAGTGGGCAATACGCGGGGTCCGGCTGGTGGGCTCCGCACCTTCCGGGAGGCTGGCGTTCACTTAGAGGGCGTGAGCAGGCCTGCTGCTTCGCCCCAGATGGCTGGGCTCACCCCGCGGACCGCGGCTCTCTACCCCAACGAAAGGATGAGGGTCTCAGGCAGCTCCCCCTCGTATTGCTGCCCCAAAGTGCACATCTTCATGGCACAGACCCAGGCAACAGAAACCTAAGTTTCCGGGATAGTCACGTGCACATGTGAACAACTCAAATGTAGTCAATGACTTATCTGCACGTAAAAGCAAAACTTGCAAATACCCGTTACAGCCATGTTTGGAGACTCGGGCTCTAATGCGTTTATGTCTTTCTTGCAAAGAACTCAGTGTTTCTGACAGATGACAAGGAGTTGGGACTGGCCTGACCCTCCCGGTGTGTGGAATAATGCCTAGGACCCCACCTCTGCCTACCACACTGAGGCTTTGCTGGGCAGGAGGGGACTGCAGCCCTGCGCCTGAGGGCCCGCGGCTCGGATGGCTCCTGGGCACCAAGCTTGGACTCATAGAAATGTGTGCTGCACAGGCTCTGCAGCTGGGCTAGGGAACGCACGCACCCCCCCGAGCTGGGCCCCTAACATCCAGCTTGGGGTGGAGACCCTCTGGTGACATAGCGGGGGCTGGACCAGAGCTTCCAGGCCAGCTCTGCCCAAAGGCTCTGGGCTGGCCTCGAGATGCTGCAAGTTGTCAAGTTTCCCAGGGACGAGAGATCTGTCTCCTTTATGACTTTCAAAAATTCACAGCAGGTGAAGTTACACTGGAACGCTATTGTGTACACCTCCCTCTGGAAAACCCATATTCAGCCTCTTTTATCACAACGGTATTAACATGAAGAGGATGTAATAGATTTTGTCTGTCAAGTCCGCACCAATGCCTAAACCCCTTTTGGGGAGCTCGGCGTGGGGCCCAGGGAGTAGCACTGGCCACCCAGGACCTGGAACACGTGGGCAGAGCTTCCCACGGTGCAATGCTCCCCACTCCGTGTGGAGTTGGCCCCACCCCAGGCTGCCTCTGTGCTGGTCTGGCAAGGGACCCCGGAAGCCCACACCCCGATCCTTACCACATCCTGCAGGTCCGGGGATAGTCCTCATTCCTCGAGCTCACGCCCACTGGCAACACGAACGGCTGCCCCGACTGGGCAGGTGGCTCAGCCACGGCCGCGGCCCCTCCGTCTCCAGGTGCCTGGGCCAGCTCAGCGGGCGGCTCCTCGCGGGGCTGGGGGCTCTGCTGGCCGAGGCCCTCGGCGTCCTCAGGCCCGCCCTCCTGCTCCTGCTCCTGCTCCTTGCGCACCTGCTCACGCACCTCCAGGACAACGCGGGAGAGCTCGTTGAAGTCGTGCAGGCTCTCGGCATCAGGCAGCTGGATGCGGTGCCTGAGGTCAATCTCTACTGTCTGCTGCCCGGCAGGGATGTTGGGGTCACCCTGTGGAGCCAGTGTGCAGCCGTCAGCAGGCTCAGAGACCGCGCTGAGCTTCCAGCACCAGTCCTGCCTCCGGCCGAGGGCACTTGCTGAGCCCTTCCACTGGTTTGGCAGTGACCCCTTACCAGTCGGAATATCTGATACGTCCTTAAAAAAAAAAAACAGTGCCCAGAGCAGGCAGCCTCCTGTGAAAGGCCTTTGAAGACAGGGAATGACAATACCACGGGTGACCCTGGGAGAGCCCATGGGCACCCCTACACCAAAGACCTGGGGTGGGAGCCACCCTATGTTGACAGCTTAAGCGATGGAGCCTCGAGAGGTCTGTGAACCCTCCCTGGTCAGGCAGGGCCGGCCGGAAATGCCAGCCCAGACTGTGTGCCTGGAACAGGAGACAAGGGGCCCTTTGTCCAGGGCCCCCACTCAGCTCAGCAGCCCTCCAGGCATGCTCCCGAGCTGCTGAGGCCCAGACAGGCTGTGGGGGCCCAAGTGCTAAAGCAGAGGGTCACCCAGGGAGCTCCTGGAGCCCACACCCGGCCTACCCCCATTAAGTCAGAGCCTCTGGAGTGGGGCCAGCATCAGGGTTTTCTCTGCCTCCCCAGGAATCCTGGGGTGTGGCCAGAGCCAAGGGCTGTGCAAGGAAGGCTGCCTTGGAAATGTTCAGAATTCCCAGGGGATCATGTGAAAGGTGGGCCCTGAATCAGCAGGTCCGGGTGGGGCCCGAGATGTCAAGTTCCCAGCAAGACCCCTGGGGAAGTGCTGCCACAGTCTGGGGCCTGTTCTGAGTAGCTGGGGCGCAGCCCGAGCCGCCCTACGCCAGGATTATGTGATTGCGTCCACATGGTGCTGGGCCCGGCAGGGCGGCCCCCAGGACCCACCGTGATCTTCGTGCCCCTGGCATGCTTCCCATGGAAGCTGAGCATGACGATCTCCAGGCCGTGGCTGCCATAGGTGCCCTTGAAGAGGCCTGGCCTGATGAGGTCATCCGGGCGGCTGGGTGGGAGGTAGATGCGGCGGTAGGTCAGGCAGTTGCTGCAGGACAGGGGGTGGGGGAGTAGGGGGGGGAAAGGGCAGCGTGAGAGCACGACTGGCACAGCCCACGGGCGCGGGGGTAGAACACAGGGCTCACGCTGTGCTGCACAGGGTGGGCCGCGTTAGGTTCCCCCCAAGGCCAGTGGGAGCAGGGGCACCCCTCCTTCCTGAGCTCCACTCACCCCAATGCATGGGTGCCCACACACCTCACACCTTCTCCAGTACTCAGGGTGGGACTCCTGAGGCCGCCAAGGGGCCAAACAGAGGCAGCAGGAAAGGGTCGGAGGGCAGAGAGCATGACAGAGAACGGGGCGAAGAGGCTGCCCAGGTGGGCATGAGAAAGGGAACATGAGGCTCTAACACACAGGCCAGGCCTGTGAGAACACAACTGGTGGGTGATAGGGGTCAGACAGGCAGAAAACGGAGGGTCAGGAGACAAGGCCTCTAGGCCATAGTAACCAGAAAGAGCAGGACTGTACTCAAAGTACCATAGGAACCATGTTCACAGTACCCAGAAGAGAAGGACTGCATTCACAGCACCCAGAAGAGAGGCACTGCATTCACAGCACCCAGAGGGACTGTGTTCACAGCACCCAGAAGAGGTACTGCATTCACAGCACCCAGAGGGACTGGTTTCATAGCACCCAGAAGAGAGGCACTCCATTCACAGCACCCAGAAGAGAGGCACTGCATTCACAGCACCCAGAGGGTCTGTGTTCACAGCACCCAGAAGAGGCACTGCATTCACAGCACCCAGAGGGACTGTGTTCACAGAACCCAGAAGAGGCACTGTGTTCACAGCACCCAGGGGGACTGTGTTCATAGCACCCAGAAGAGAGGCACTGCATTCACAGCACCCAGAAGAGAGGCACTGCATTCACAGCACCCAGAGGGACTGTGCTCACAGGACCCAGAAGAGGCACTGTGTTCACAGCACCCAGAGGGACTGTGTTCAGAGCACCCAGGAGAGACACTGTGTTCATAGCACCCAGAAGGACTGTGCTCATAGCACCCAGAAGAGAGGGATTGTGCACACAGCACCTGGGAGGGAGAGACTGCCTGCCCCCAGCCAGGGGCTGCACTCACTCGTACTGACTGGTGTAGATGAACTTCATCAGGATGAGCTCCTGCATGTGCTCGTGGAAAATGTCCTCCAGCGTCCGGCCCCACTCCTCCCTTAGCCACGTGCGGAATTCCTTCCAAGAGAACACAGGTCACAAAACCACCCTGACACAAGGGGGCGGAGAGGCTGCCTGCTGTGATGGTGCGTGGACAGCATGAAGACGGAAGCCGGGCAGGAGGAACGGGACTGTGTGCATTCGTTCTCCCAGCTCCCAGCCTCCCTTCCTGTTGAGGAGCCTGGGGCTCTGGTCCCCACTTTCCCAACTTCAATTGGAAGGACACGTAGGGACCATGGGCGTCCTTCGTGGAGGCTGGGGCCACAGCACCATCAAGAGCGCCTGGGAGGCAGCTGTGCGAGCCTTGCTTCCGCGCAAGACGGCAGCATGTACACTGAGCCTGGTTGTCGGCCTTCTGGGGGAGCAGGCACATCGGACGCCTGTGCTGGCCACGTCTGCTTTCTGCAGCCCCCAGTGAGTACAGGACAGGGATGGGCAGGGTGGAGGGTGTAGGCGGACTTTCCTTTTTAAAACCTGTCTTCCTAGTTATGTTCAGTAAGTATATTTGTAAAAAGAAAGCTTTTTAAACAGTGCATCCACGAAGCCCCATAATTCATTATGGCATCAAGCTATGCGAAGGATATTTAGCACTTCATTGTTTTGTTCTGTACATTCAACATAGCTAATCCACAGCTACAGGCTCCTAACTCAGTACAGTGTTTCCAGTGACTATCTAGAATTAGCTCTACAAACAAAAGCAAAAACAATTTACTTAAAAAAAAAAAAAGGCTACTATCTGTCAACTGCTTTAATATGTTACTGCCCAAACCCTGGCGAAGAATAGAAATTACTAGTGACTGAAATAAACAACTGTTAGACATACAAGGTCAATAAATAATAATTAACTGAATTTTTTATATACTAACAGAACAAAATTGGAAAATGAAAGTTTTAAAATCCTATTTACAACAGCCTCAAAAAACACACAGACTTAGGAATAAATACATAAAGCATGGGTGATACTTCTACTCTGAAAAGACCAAAATGCTGCTGAAAGGGGGTGAAGAGGCCCACAGGTCAGAGACACCTGTGGACCAAAAGACTCAGTATTAGGTCAGCAACTGTCTCAAATTGACCTACAGACTCAACACCAGGCCAGCCGTAATCCCATCAGATTCTCTGGAGAAACTGCTGAGCTGATTCTGAAACCCCTTTGGAATATCCAGAGCAACCGTGCAAAAGAACAAGGCTAGAGGATGCACGCTAACGTGACTGACTCACTGCAAAGCGACAGTAACCAAGACGGCGGCTGAGCGTGAGGTCAGAGCTAGGGAGAGACCTGGAGGGAGTTCACTGGTGGCCTCGTGGTTAGGACTCTGGGTTTTCACTGCCATGGACCAGCTTCAGTCTCTGGTCAGGGAACTGAGACACTGCAAGACATGTGGTACTGCCAAAAAAAAAAAAGACAGAGAGAGCCTAGAAACACCCACGTGTGTCTCAGGAATGGACTTAAAACCACAGCATCCAAGCCACCCAACAGGGAAAAAGTCTTTCTTTTCCACAAATGGGGCACAAACCGACAACCACAGGGAACAAAGAAGCAATCCCCGTCACATACAGTAACCATTCAAGACAGGTCACAGACCGAAACGTAACGTGAAGCTACCAAACTCCTAAAAACAATCACAGAGAGAAACACTCTCTTTGCAGTCTGCAGGTGAAACAATAACCACAAAAGAAAAAACCTCACAGGTTAGACTTCATCAAAACCAAAACCTCCCACTTACGTGGCTGAACTCATGGAGGAAAGGCCCTTAAAAAAAATCAAATAGAGAAATAACAGATGAAGATGGAGGTGAGGGAATGTAGCGAGCAAGGATTTCAGTGCTGTCACAGCACATAATCAGACTTGAGCTGAGAGCCAAGAAACTGGCTTGTGAACCGTCATAATCTTATTTCCTTCACATGAGGTCAGTCATTAGGAATACCAACCAGACCCAATTACTCAGAACAGATACGCTCACTATGAAATTATCTCATCAGATATGTATCCACAAGGAAAAACACAGGGGCAGAAAACATACCAGACAAGAAGTCCATTACAGATCCAGGGCTGGTTCACCACGGTCAACACCCCACCACCATCGCCTC
Organism: Bos grunniens; assembly: GCF_055505025.1. Taxonomy (NCBI): domain Eukaryota; kingdom Metazoa; phylum Chordata; class Mammalia; order Artiodactyla; family Bovidae; genus Bos; species Bos grunniens. The sequence goes on from NC_141182.1 coordinate 13,066,758, forward strand.
GTTCTGCACAGCGGCCTAGGAGCTGGGTGCTAACACCTTCCCTGGTCCACAGAACTTTCCAGAGCCACACAGCTAGCAGGTGACAGAATTAAAGCTAATAACCCAAGGCCACATGCTCACCGGTCTCATCACCGGTCTCATCTCTGCCACAGCAATCAGGGCTGGCAGGAGTGCAGCAGGGCAGAGGGCCCCACGTGCCATGGTGGGCTATAAACAGGAACCAGCAAACTGACAGTGTGGAAAAACAATCTGAAGTACAATCTGGAGTACCTTCAGGCCCTGTTATACAATTCCACTTTTGCAGAGTCCAGGCAGCAGTCACAAAAATAATGCCCAGCATCTCTCTTGGGCGGCTCCAATCAGGCCTGCCTCTAAGCCATTGACCACTCAATGCTCCAAATCACCCACGACTACAGGCAATCTCAGGGCCCCGTTTTATAGACAAGGGCTGAGGCTCCCGGAGGGCAGGTCACTCAAGCATGTGGTCAAAGGATGACAGGGGAACAGCTGAGCACAAACCCCATGTCCGACTGCAGGACAGTCACACACCTACGGTTGTTACACCAAAGCAAGATGATGGATGGAATGTTGCATAAAAACTAAAGTCTGCAGAGACATCCCTGGCCATCTGGTGGTTAAGACTCTGTGCTTCCAAAGCAAGGGGCATGGGTTCAATCCCTGGTCAGGGAACGAAGATCCTGCAATTGACACAGCACAGCCAAAAAAAAAAGCTTGTAAATAATACTGATGAGACTGGGAAATGTTTCTGGAATACCAGTTAAGCTAAAAAACAAAAAAGAAAAAAACAGAAAAACTATCTAAATTATCGACCACAGTGACACCACAAAAGGCCGAGGAAAACAAGGGATGATGGAGAGTGGACTTGCGGAGGCCACCCTGGTGGGGCCGTCTCAGCACTCTTCTCCCTCTGGATTCTGAGCATTCTGCATCTGATGGTGACAGTTCAGGAAGCATCATTTTGGGAAGGTAGTGAGAAAGTATATAAGACAAAGGAAAGCAAATAAAAGCAACTGAGTGTGTGTAACTGAGAGCGTCCAGCGCCACAGGCTTTTTGCACGCCGCGGGTGGGACCCGCCACCCTCTCCTCCCTTTGCCATCCCTGCTCCTCCTCACAGCTCCCCCCAACCCCCGATTTCCAGAAGCCTCAGGCCGCGGGGTCTGGACAGATGGGGGTGGGTATGGTGGCTCAGCCTCGCCATCCCACCCAGGAAGAAAGCAGGCACCGTCCGCAGTGGGAGTTAGACAACAGGCACACAGCTGGGGTCTGGGCGGACAAAGCCCTGCACTGCCCTTTGGGGCCCCAGAGATGAGGCTGCAGCTTCAAGAGGGACAGGTAAGGAGCAAGCGCAACACCCCAGTCCCAAGAAGGCCAAGACAGTCTGGACGTGGCCTTGGAAGTGGCACAAAGCTGGTATGTAACCCAGAGCGTGGGGAGGTGGAGGTGGGGGCGGGGTGTTGGCAAGCCTCAGGATGCAGTTTATGCACAGCGGGCTTTGGGCATTGATGAGGGCAGAGAAGGGCTGGGGTGGGGCTTCCTCCCTGAGCAGAGGGAGGGGTGAGAGCCAGCAGGAGCCAGGGGCTCAGAGCCGAGGGCAGGTCTCGGCCTGGAGACAGTGATAAGCACAGTGATAAGTTTACCCTCCAGCCCTCTGAGGCCACCAGGAGTCCTCTACTCCCTTGGGAAGCACCACTGTGGTCCAGAATTTTACGTGATTATCAACCATCAGAGCACAGGGTGGCTCAGGCTTTCATCTTATCTTCAGAGCCATCAGGATTCCTCTCCCCCTGGAGCCTGAAGCCACTCTCTAGGTCAGCAAGACAGCTAAGAGTGGGGATGTCTCAGCTGACAAGTGAATCCACAAAAGAACCCTATCCTCTAACTCTCTACTTGGAGGGAGAGACAAAGAGAGGTGGAGAGATGGAGCACAAGGAGCCAGCAGAGACACCCCGGGCAGCTGAGACGGGCCGAGTGACCATGGGCCAGGTGGTGAGCTCCCCACCCCAGGACTCTGGGGCGGACCCCCCAGCACCTCAGGCAGCCCAGCCTCTGGCTCTAAGGGGTTCGCCCTGATAAAGCCTCTGGTCTCCCTGCAACTCACACCTGCAATGAGACCCCGCAGCCCTCGGGCCTCTTGTCAAAGAGGCGATGGAGAAGCAGTCAGAGAGCCACCTCTACTCAGCGTGTTTATCCTCAGCCCGGCACACACATCCACACCGTGAGGATGAGGCCAGGAGGCGGCCTCCCTTCACATGTCCACCCTCATGTCACTCCCCGGGACAGCAGGGTTGGCCTCACCTCCTGCCGCCCGCCAGACATCCTGTGGTGGTCCGTCTGGTTGCACTTGGTGGAGAACTCGTCCTTCTTCACGATCTTGAGTGTCCGTAAGACGGAGAGAGGGTCACCAGTGAGCCCCGGCGGCCCCATCAGAGCAGGGGTGCACCAGGCCCTCCCGCTCCCATGCCCCCCATCATCTGGGGGCCCCAGAGGCCGCCAGATGGCAGGTGGTCCTAGAAGGGCACTGGGGATCCCCTGAGCGCAGGTGGCATCGCTGCTCCCAGGGGGTGTCCTAGAGCCGCACTCTCCTACTGAGGCAGCGAGGATGCCCGCTCGCTAACTCGCTCGCGGGTGGCTATCTGCCAGGCCCACACCCGAGAGTAAAATGTCTTATTCCAAGCAGACACCCTTCCAAAGGAGGAGAAAAGAACCTCGCTTAGAAGGACACATGGTTCTAAGTGGAGGCAGAAGCAGGGATGGCTCCAGCCAGTGAATCTCTGAAGCAGGGTAGCATCGTCAACAGCACCCAGAAGGACTGGGCCAAGCCTGAATCCCCACTCCTGCTGACCAGCCCGGGTTGGGGGCGCTGCTGGGAAGACCCTGGCAGGCAGCTGGCACTGGGCCCCGGGGAGCATCGAGGAGCCCTGGCCTCACCTGGACATGGCCGTTGTGGGGCCCTCTGTGGCCGTACATGCACTCCACCGTGGCCGACTTCCTCTCCATCAGGTGGATTCGGAACAGGGGCTTGAACCGCATGGGGTCGTCCACGTGAGGGTCGTGGGGCGGCAGGTACATCCAGCCAATGATGAACAAGCCATCCACCTGCACGCAGGTCCACACGAGGGTGAGGGTGGGGGTGGGTGAGGCACAGTATCCCCACCCTAACCCCCCTTATGACTATACAGTGGAAGTGAGAAATAGATTTAAGGGACTAGATCTGATAGAGTGCCTGATGAACTATGGACTGAGGTTCGTGACACTGTACAGGAGACAGGGATCAAGACCATCCCCATGGAAAAGAAATGCGAAAGAGCAAAATGGCTGTCTGGAGAGGCCTTACAAATAGCTGTGAAAAGAAGAGAAGTGAAAAGCAAAGGAGAAAAGGAGAGATATAAGCATCTGAATGCAGAGTTCCAAAGAACAGCAAGGAGAGATAAGAAAGCCTTCCTCAGCGATCAATGCAAAGAAATAGAGGAAAACAACAGAATGGGAAAGACTAGAGATCTCTTCAAGAAAATTAGAGATACCAAGGGGACATTTCATGCAAAGATGGGCTCGATAAAGGACAGAAATGGTATGCACTTAATAGAAACAGAAGATGTTAAGAAGAGGTGGCAAGAATACACAGAAGAACTGTACAAAAAAAGATCTTCATGACCAAGATAATCACGATGCTATGATCACTCACCTAGAGCCAGACATCCTGGAATGTGAAGTCAAGTGGGCCTTAGAAAGCATCACTATGAACAAAGCTTGTGGAGGTGATGGAATTCCAGTTGAGTTCTTTCAAATCCTGAAAGATGATGCTGTGAAAGTGCTGCACTCAATATGCCAGCAAATTTGGAAAACTCAGCAGTGGCCACAGGACTGGAAAAGGTCAGTTTTCATTCCAATCCCAAAGAAAGGCAATGCCAAAGAATGCTCAAACTACCGCACAATTGCACTCATCTCACACGCTAGTAAAGTAATGCTCAAAATTCTCCAAGCCAGGCTTCAGCAATACGTGAACTGTGAACTTTCATATGTTCAAGCTGGTTTTAGGCAGAGGAACCAGAGATCAAATTGCCAACATCCGCTGGATCATCGAAAAAGCAAGAGAGTTCTATAAAAACATCTATTTCTGCTTTATTGACTATGCCAAAGCCTTTGACTGTGTGGATCACAAGAAACTGTGGAAAATTCTGAAAGAGATGGGAATACCAGACCACCTGACCTGCCTCTTGAAACCTATATGTAGGTCAGGAAGCAAAAGTTAGAACTGGACATGGAACAACAGACTGGTTTCAAATAGGAAAAGGAGTATATCAAGGCTGTATACTGTCACCCTGCTTATTTAACTTATATGCAGAGTACATCATGAGAAACACTGGGCTAGAAGAAGCACAAGCGGGAATCAAGATTGCCAGGAGAAATATCAATAACCTCAGATAGGCAGATGACACCACCCTTATGGCAGAAAGTGAAGAGGAACTCAAAAGCCTCTTGATGAAAGTGAAAGAGGAGAGTGAAAAAGTTGGCTTAAAGCTCAACATTCAGAAAACTAAGATCATGGCATCTGGTCCCATCACTTCATGGGAAACAGATGGGGAAACAGTGGAAACCGTGTCAGACTTTATTTTTGGGGGCTCCAAAATCACTGCAGATGGTGACTGCAGCCATGAAATTAAAAGACGCTTACTCCTTGGAAGAAAAGCTATGACCAACCTAGATAGCATATTGAAAACCAGAGACATTACTTTGCCAACAAAGGTCCATCTAGTCAAGGCTATAGTTTTTCCAGTGGTCATGTATGCATGTGAGGTTGGACTGTGAAGAAAGCTGAGCGCCAAAGAATTGACGCTTTTGAACTGTGGTTTTGGAGAAGACTCTTGAGAGTCCCTTGGACTGCAAGGAGATCCAACCAGTCCATTCTGAAGGAGATCAGCCCTGGGTGTTCTTTGGAAGGAATGATGCTAAAGCTGAAACTCCAGTACTTTGGCCACCTCATGCGAAGAGTTGACTCATTGGAAAAGACTCTGATGCTGGGAGGGATTGGGGGCAGGAGGAGAAGGGGACGACAGAGGATGAGATGGCTGGATGGCATCACCCACTCGATGGACGTGAGTTTGAGTGAACTCCGGGAGATGGTGATGGACAGGGAGGCCTGGAGTGCTGTGATTCATGGGGTCACAAAGAGTCGGACACGACTGAGACTGCACTGAAACCCCCCCAACAGTGAGGACCAGCCACATCCACATCCCAGTCCTGTGGGGATCCAGAGCGGCAGGACGAGCATGGTCTCTCCAGCCATTAATTAACTATTAATTAAATAACTAATTTAAGTAGTTTATCCAACATGAAACGTGGTAGCTATAGCTGGTAACACTGTTACATCATTGAAATATGCTGAGAAACAGAAATCACAGTTTTCCCCACCCCTCGCAAAGGGATCAAACTGTGAGGTGATGGGTACCTTGACTAACTAGAAGGGGGACTCCTTCCACAATGTTACTTGTGCCTCAAATCGCCACAAGGTACACTTTACAGACCTCACAGTTTTGGTAACTATACTAAACCAAGCTGAAAAAATTAGCTAATTTTTCAGTAGAAAATACAGCGGTGAGACCTGGATCCAAGCAAGCCACTGAGAGAGCGCGTCCAGCTCTGAAGTGGGCACGGGGGGTGGGGCAAGGGAAGAAGCCCAAAGACACAGGAAAGAAGCAGGAGTGATTCAGAGAGCGACCCCCAACAGGGCAGCCGACCCGAGAAGGAACGGGCGCTGCTCTTGCCAGGGGAGACTCGGGAGCCAAGACCAACGCGCGGCAGGAGGGCCTGGCTTAGATCCTGAGGCGGATGAGCCAGCAGCTGAGGGTGGTTCTGAGATGGACGGGGCGCCCCGAGTGTGGACGGGGCCTTAGGGGACCCAGAGACCAGTGCTGCTATGGTGAGCTGTGGTCAGAACCTCAAGTGTGTGGGTGCTGGAGTTAGAGACCCACGCTGAAGCACAAACACGGACTGTCAGGAGCCTGGGGTTTGCATTAAAATACTGAAAAGAAAAGGCAAAGAGGCTGTGAATTTGGCACCAGGCAGCTGCCAGGAGGCGGGCATCTGGGCGTCACCCTGCCGCCCTGTGTGTGTTTAGAGTGCCACACGATAAACGTGGTGACGGGGATAAAGGAGGGGACAGTCCTCGGGCACCACACTCAGCAAGCCTGCGTTCTCGTGGAGGGCGGGGGCACCTCTGCCGCCCACACGGTGGCCCCCCAGCCAGTCCTGCCTCCCCGGGGGGGTTGAGTCCCCAGCTTCTGGTTCCAGCGACAGAGAAGGACGGAACACAATCACTCATCGTCTGAGAGGAGGGCTAGTTGGCGGTGCTCTGTCAGGGGCCCCACTTTCCCCTAATTATCCCCTGCTTTCAGAAGCCCTTTAAAAAAAAAACCCCACACAACTCTATTACTCACTGCCAGTAAGAAAAACAGTGACCCTCTCCCGCACTGAAACTAAGGAGAGAATAAGCCCACGCTGGGAGCTGTCTGGCTTATCCCTGAGAGAACATTCTAACAGCAAGGCTTCCCTGGCGGTATTAATATTAAACAAATGTGAAGTGAGTTTCTCAACAGATGTTTCCACTACATTATAAGGAATATGAAGCAATATTTATCCCTAACCAAACCCCACCTGGTGAGCAAAACCCAGTCACCAGAGTCACCTGGCGGTCCACGAGAACCTGGCTCCTGGGACCCTGACAGCCGCAGCAAGGCAGACCCGCCAGCCGTGACCCAGCTGCAGCCAGAGCCCTGGACTCGGGCTTCTGGCCCGCCGCGTGTATGTGCAGCAAGAGGGAAGCAGAGGTGGACCGCAGGCTGCCGGAAGGAGCCCTGGCTTGGTTTTCCCTGCACTGCGGGCAACAGTGACACGACGGCCGGGCCCGCCTGGAGCTCGGCGAGCACAAGGCCCCGCCCGGCTTCTGTCCTGGAGGCTGTAGCCGTGTCAGCAAGAACACCAGCAAGGGCCGTGTCCTCCTCGATGCCGACTCCACTTAACGCCAAGGAAAGTCAGGTCTGAAGTTTTTCAAACGGACCCAAAAATTGATCAGCTAGTTTTTTATATAAGATAGGCAAGTCATCAGGAAGCATATACAGATTAAAACCAAAAGACTTCTCTCCTGGCTACCACCAAGGAGCTTATATCAAACAGCCGCTCCTGCTGGGACCAGCCATAAAGGCTGAAAAAGGGAAGTTAAAATGCTGCTTGAGGAGGCAGAGGGCAGGCTTGCAGAGGAGGGACAGGTGCCTGCCACGACCCCACGCACGTGCCACACATACCCTGGAGCAGAGCCAGCATGGGCCTTCCATCCAGAGCCAGCCTCTGAGGGCCCCACACTGCCTCCTGTCCTTTCAGACCCTGATGTAGGGCAAAGGGCCTGTGCACGACCCAAGACGGGAGTGTCCGGTGCCTGTGACCATCAATGGCCCTTGGTGTCCAAGAGGCAGGGACCAGGTAAAGCATTCTGCATCACAAAGTCCCCGGATGTGGCGGGGGCCAAGAACTACTTAGAATGAATCTTTGCTCATTTAGAAAATAACGCCTGGCCTGTTGAGTCTTTGCGACTATCTGTCAGGCGGGAACCGCTCAGGCAGGTGAACAAAGTCCCTTGCACAAGAATCCAGGCCCGAGGCTCTTCAGACTTACCACCACGTTCAGCAGTCCTCCGTACGGCCCAATATCCGGCTGCCACAAGCCCAGGATGTGTCTGTATCGGTGAAGCACTACAGGGAGAGAGAGGACAGGGCTTCGCTGTAGAGTCAGCCGGCCACCATGCAGAGTCAGTAATTGGAGGGAAGGGCATTGGCGGGGGGTGAGGCTTGTGAAGAGGTCACTCATGGAGGCTCACAAGAGAGCCGTGCAAACAAATGGGGCTTCAAGTAAAACTTACAAGTTCCTAAATCATTCTAAGAGTAAAAATGTCTTTAGAAAGCATGATAACGGGGTCATTTTGAAACCCAGCCTCTGCGTATCAGCTCCAGTGATGAGGAACTGCTGCCTCAAAAGACATGCAGTGGGCACCCTGGTGAGGTGATGAGCCTCCCATCGGTCTCCACGATGGAGTAAGCATGGGACTCTTTACCAGGGCGGAGTCCAAAATGTCATGGGGCTGTAGAGTAAGATTTAAATTAGGTCATCCTTCTTTAAAAACAAAACACATTCCTGCCTTATTTCAAAAGCAATGCATGTATATTTACTGGGGGCAACGAGAGAAAAGGGCACTTGAGGCCAACCTGAGATCCCACTGCATGGCCATGGCCAGTGCAGCAGGTATCCTGGGAAAAGTCCTTCACTTCCACTTCCTTTGCACGGGTATTTGTGGAGTGAATAGTGAAAAGTGAAAAAGTGAAAAGAGGAACAAACTGCACAAAGAAGTGAACCAGCTCATGCAGGGCCCTGCCTGCCAGCTGCAGGGTCTGGGGTCTCACCACAGCCAGTGTGGTGCTAGAATTCATCTGTCAATTGGATTTGCCCATGGGAGCCAGGGGTGGGCAGACATTCTTGGTCAAACATTATTCTGGTGTGTGTGTGTTCCTAGACGAGGGTGACATTTCAATCTGCCATCTGACAGAGAAAGCAGATTGCCCTCCCTCGTGTGGTGGGCCATGTCCAATCAGTTGAAGGACTGAGCAGAAGAAGGCTGGTGCTCCCATGAGTATGAAGGAGCTCCTCCTACCTGGCTGAATGCTGGGAGATCAGTCTTTTCTAACTTCAAACTCTAATCATGGGCTCTTCCTGAAGTGGACAAAAAGGCTAACCCTCCCACAAACAAGGGAGTTTTCTCTTGGCTGACTATGTTGCGCTTGGACAACGGTCTTTTCCAGACTTCGGATTTGAACTGAAACATGGGATCTTCCTGGGTCTGGAGCCTGCCAAACTTCGAACTGGAACTACACAATTGGCTCCTCTGGGTCTCCAGGCTGCTGACTGGAGATCCTGGGACTGGTCAGGGTCTCCATAGCTGTGCAACCCAACTTCTTATACTGCTCTCTTTCTATATGAAGGAACTGGTTCTGTGTCTAAAAACCTTGGCTAACACCCAGTGGGAGCCATGGATGGTCTCCAAGTGCAGGAGCTGCATCATCACAACTTCAGGGAGGAAGGCCACGCAGCTGGGTCCAAAGGGACCTGAGCCCAGACAGCAGCTCTGCGGCCACCACTTGGTCTGGGGTGCAGGGAAGGGAAAGCGGGTCTAGCACCATCCCGAGCCCACAGGGCATGCAGAAGACTGGTGGGAATGTTCCACCAGCCTCCCTAAGGTCGCACCCTCAGAACATGCGTCTTCTGAGTCAGCTTACAAGACATATGTTAAAGTCAGTGGTTGTCTCATGGCCGTGCCCTGATAGGTTTTGCGTGTGTTAAACAAGCAATAATAAGCGGGGTCAGAGTCACAAGCAAATACTAAGCTCCAGATGGTGCAGCACACACGCACGTGTTTAGGGGTAAAACAAACTAATGTCTGCCACTTACCTAGAAACACAGCACATTATACGATGGATGCATGGACAGGTGTGTGGGGGTGAAGTGGGGCAGAGAGCTATGGAGTCGGGTAAGTGGGTGCTCACTGCACAATTCTCTCTACTTTTCTGTTATGTTTTTAAAATGTTGCCATGTAACTGTGGAGAAAAAATCAAATGGGCCCATACAGCATGGCCTTCTCTTGTCTCCAGTCTCCCATCTTTCCAAGATCAATCAATCTGATCCCAAAGCCCCTGGAAACTCTGTCCAAAGAATCTGCCACCAACCTGGCAATTTCCAAAGGGGAGTTCCTTCTTCTGCTTTAAAAGCAGCATCTCTCTGAAAAAAAGAGTCCAGCCTCCTGTACGTGCTGAGAGCAGCAGCTGCCTCTGGATTGCAAGCTCCACACAGGTGAGCACACACAGGTATGCCCGTGGCTCCTGGCCCACCCAGCCTGGGCCCCCAGGACAGTTGGAGGGAAAGTCAGAGACCACCAGCGTCAGGTGGGCTGGGAGCATGCTGGCCCAGAGGCACTCGATTCCCTAAGATAACACGATGCCTGTGCTTTACAACATATTCTTAAGAAAGTCTCAGGGTTAGTCCAGGAGAAGCGACCTGACAAGCCCCAGCGGCCCTCGGACTGAAGCGTCCACTTGAGTCACACAAAACATCAGGGTGAGGACGGGGAGGGCAGCCCCATGTGCACGGTGGCCGCCTGTGCCCAGGCCTGTTGGGAGGCCAGCTCTAAGGCACCACGGCCACAGGACGCAACAAGCACAGACAAGCTCAAGCACCTGCCCTCGGGCTCACCTCTGACCTGCGCCGCACCCTGCCTCAGGCAGAGGAGGGGCCCCCGGGTTTAGGACAGAGTCCCCAGCACCTCCTGGCCCAGGCGCTCAACACACCCCAGGGCTCCCCTCCTGGAGGAGGATCCCCAGCTCAACAAGCCCTCCTTCCTCCATCTCCAAACACGCATTGACCACTCAAGTCAGGAGAGTAAAGTGGGATTCAGTCCCACTTACTGAATGGGGCTGGAGAAGAAAATGGCAACCCACTCCAGTATTCTTGCCTGGAGACCTCCATGGACAGGGGAACCTGGCGAGCTACAGTCCATGGGGTCCAAGAGTCGGACATGACTGAGTGCCTGACACACACACACTGAACGGGGCACACCTGACACCGGCCCACGTGCACACAGCGGGCTTGGGACCTGAGGCAGCCAGTGGACGGGGTCAGACCCTTCAGGGGCTGTCCCACCAGAAGCAGGCGTGCTCAAAGCGCCCAAGTCCCAGGAATCCGGGGAAGCCGGGCGTTCCAGTTCACAGGCGAAGCAACCAGAAACCAGAGAACCACACTAACTCAGTGAGAACAGTGAAAATGCTCCTGCTCTCAGCCCCATGAAGCAGGACTTGGGCCTTCCAGAAGGAGCACCAGCTCAGAGACCCTGCCGACCACTGATCCCCAAGGTCAGCGTGGTTGTGTTCAGAAAACTAGCCCAGGCTCTCAGGTCACCCCACCACCAGCACCAAAACAGGAACAATGGTCCAAGATGACTAAGGAAGCTCTCAGCCCAGGAGCTAACAGAAAAACACTCTGTCCTAGTCAGGGCCAGCCAATTCTCATCTGCCAACGGGAAGGGCCACTTAACAAGCCAAGTGGGAAACTCCAACACACTTGACAACACCCAGCCTAACAGACCCAACTCTCCTCGGCATGAGCTGAGACTGAGCAGTCTCTTCCCTGCTGTCCTGCCAGCAGCTGCCACAGCCCACCACACTCGGGGCAGCCGGCCCGCCACCCACAAGGCCGTAACATCATTTCTGAATCACTACATCTGTCGTGCAGAACTGAGGTTTCAGGCCCAAAGGAAAACCCTACATGCAACTGACGGTATCTCCTGCCACCCACTAGAAACTTTAGGTAGCTGGAATAAAATCAGAGGAGAAAACACTTCCAAACTCACTCTGTGAGGCCAGCATGACCCTGATACTAAAACCAGACAAGAACACCACGAGAAAAAAAAATTAAAGGCCAATATTCCTGCTGAACACAGATGCAAATATCCTCAACAAAGCGTCAGGAAACCAAAAAGGACCGCACACCACGATGAAGGGGATTTTATCCAGGGAGGCAAGGATGACACAAAACCCACAGATCAATCAATGCGACACACCACATTCACAAAATGAAGGCTAACAACCACGGGAGCCTCTCCACACACGCAGAAAAGGTCTTTGACAAAATGCAACATCCGTTTATGATAAAAGGATATGGAGAGAGCGTACCTCAACACAACAGAGGCCACGTGTGACAAACCCACAGCCAGCAGCACATCAAACATGAACAGCAAAAAGCTTTTGAAAAACAAGGATCCCCACTCTCCCCATTGTCATTCAGTGTAGGATTGGAAGTCCAAGCCAGAGCAATCGGGCAAGAAAAAGAAATAGAAGGTGTTCACGCTGAAAAGGAAGAAATAAAACTGCCACCATTTTGCAGATGACATGTTACCGTATCCTAAAGACACCACCAAAAACTCAGACTGAATAAATGAATTACATAATGCGGCAGGATACAAAATCGATATACGGAACAAAGTCAGGAGAAACATCCCACAGACACACGCTCTCCTCTCTCAGACACACACCCCACTGGTGCCCACAGGCCTTTCCAGGAGGGCCCTTCTGCTTTATCCTTACCCATGGTCTCCTGCCTTTCTCCGTAGCCATCCTGTAATGCGTTCTCTGCTCCGCTTGGCAGACTGGGCTTTGGAGAGGACTTCCCCTCCAAGGACTCCACCCTGTGCCATCTACACCTGAGGATTAAAAATGGCCTGGCCATCTCCTCACCCATGGGGGTGATGTTCCACTAAACACCTCACATCTACTCGAGCAACCTGGAGCACTGCCAGAATGCTGGGTCTGAGCCTCAAAGCCCAGAGCCCTAAGGTACACGAGGTTATTTTTAAGTTCAAAGTGCACCATCGATTCACACACACAGACATGTGCTAGATTCATCATAAAGGCAACACACACAGCCCCGGTACAATCCCAACATCCTACAGACACGGATTGTCAAGACTGTCAGTTAGCTACACACACACACCACCCCTAGGAGCAGCGGATCTGGGCCACAAGGCTTCAGAGAGACTGTGTCTCTCAGGTCCAAGGGAATGAGGCCCAGAAGACTTCAGGGGACCTGGGGACCTGAGGTCCCATGGCTCCAGACAGAGCACAAGTGGACAAGGAAGAGCCCAGAGCCTCGCTCCTCACAAGCCAGTCATCACAGCAGACGTCTCTGGAGCTCGGGAGAGCATCAGAGCACGAATACCAAGAAGCCCTCAGTTGGGACACCTTAGGACACTGGAACCTGGAACAACAACCTGGGCATACAGAAGCTCAAGCTCAGTTGAAATTGATTTTTCTTTTTTTCACGCATGCTAATTCTTCCCTGATATTCTTGTAGACCATCTAAAATAACAGACCAGTTCTCAGAGAAAGGCAACCAAGGCTGACAACTGGTTATTGTCACTGTGTTCTAGATCGTCCAGGTGTCCCGCTGTGCTTTTATAACTACACTCACAGCTCGAGGCGCCAGCAATCCCCCACTAAAGCAGGTCCTCAAGGCAGCGTCAGCTACAAGCAATGGGGACAGCACGCATGCGGCTCTGGTCCACATCAGTTCGAGATGCGGTCTCCCAGAAGCGTGGTCAACCATCGGGACTCAGGACTCATCCTCATCACTGCAGGAAGCTTCTCTCCACCCTCTGGGCACAGAGAAGGACACCTCTCAAAACAACCTGAGGCACTTCCTGGTCCCGGTCACCCCCAGAGGCGTGTTGGAATTCCACATCAGCCTGACGGTGTAAGTCCTGGAAGAAGCCTGTGACAGCCCTGTGACATGATAACCTCTAAGCTGCTGGTCTGTCTGTGCCTAAAAGCCCACGACACCTGGTTCCCCTCAGCACAGCCAGTGCCATCGATCCGCTGTTCTCATTGATACCCGAAATGTCACCATCTGTCCCATGGGGCTGGAGATGGCGCCTGGCTCACTGACTGCTGGGCATGGGGGGGGGGATAGCACAGCCCAGGACAGAGTGTTCCAGAGAGCCCACTCCCAAGAGGGCCAGAAAAGGAACAGGACTCACATCTTCAGCCAGCCAGCCCAGCCCGGGTGTGTGGTGACTGCTCCCACACCAGTCCCCTGGGCCTGGGTGACACACCAGGTGGCTTTATAAGTGCACAGTGCCCAGAAAGTGCCCCAGAGCACACTGCCCACACCCAGGCAGCCCTGCCCAGACTTCGGGATGACCCCTGAGTAAAACAGGACTGCCCAGCACACGGCAGCTACATGGAGTCTGGTGGGGGTTAGGAAAAATTCCACCAATGACTCTGTTCTCTCTGTTCTAAGCAGATTTTGTTGGAAACTATGCTCTTCTAAGACTCAGAAGCGGGTCTGCTCAATGCAGACGATGCTGGCCCCTGGACACCCAAAGGGGTGGGGAAAAGAGCAGGAGAGGGCTGCCTGTGCTTCTCGAAAACGTGAAAACAGCTTCCAGCGCATCCTGGCTCAACCCAATACAAAGAGAGACAGCATTCGTCCCCTGTGGAACACGGCCTAGGAAAATGTCTAGAGCTCAAGTGATGCCCATCAAAGGAGGAAACACCCACTGTTTCTATGTACTTTTGTTGTGTGTGTAAACTTTTTACATTGACGTCTACTGTTAACACATGATGACTACAAAGCCTAGATGTGAACACTCACATTTCATCTCAGAAGAGGTAGGTTTTAAGGCTCCTATGTCTCAAGAAGCGATAAATGTTAAAATGCACAGCAACACATGCTCGTGCTTGCTACAACCCCAAACCCAAAGCGGCTGCAGAAACCCTGCCCATTTGTATAACTGCCCCGGGGCCACCACTCAGGAGGTGAAAACCAGCAAAAGCCAAGGAGGTCAGCCCGCTGCTGGGACCAGAGCCTGGGTGACAGGCCCTGCCGGCAGCATCTCGGCGGTGCTCGCCACAGAAGCGGAAGCCAGGGTGGGGTTGAGGGTGGGGGTACGTACGGCAGGTGTACACATCTCTGTACTTCATGTGCTCGTAATCGGGCAGAATTCTCATGAAACGTCCCGACTTCACACGTGGGTTTATACCTGAACAGACACAGCAGGCAAGGGACTGAGGGGGCTTCCGCCTTCTCGACAGGACTTGCCACTTGCTCACCCACGTCACACGCTTCCCTTACATCCTTGACCCCTGGAACCTGCAGGGGCACTCGCCATGGTGGCAGGCCCGGCCAGAAGGAATTGTGGTGACAGGCGTTGCTGCCAGTCAGCAATCCATGCTGGGAACTCCCCACGGCAGGCCCACTCGGGACTCCCCCAACCCCAGGCTCTCTCTCCATCACCCACCATGATCACCAGGCTTGCTGAGCAGGGAAGGCAGAGGTCACACTCACAGATATTGGGGTGACCGTGTAGGGAGCCCTGTACCCCAGCTAGGATCCCCGGCTTGCCCGGTGCATACCTGGCATGTCCTTCACCTGTTGCATTTGACCATGCTGTTTGTGCTGAAGGACAGTACTTGCCAGCCCCAGAACTCAGTCAGACCCCTTGCTCCTGAATCAAGGTAGCTGGGTCCACTATCTAAGGAGGAGAGGGGTGACTTTCTTTCACCACCTCTTCCGGAAGCTAAGGACGAGGCCCTCAGAGCAAACTCAGAGAAACACGGTTCCGGGGATGTGAGGATAGAAGCTGAAGCTCACGCTGGCCAAGGCAGATCAGACACTCTGGGATACCGGTTAACAGACTGCGAATCATCCTCTGCACTTGGCAACCACTTTCAAGGGGTTGAGAGCCAGCAGTTATGACCTCTCCAGATGTCCTGCTTTGCCTGTGACCTCGCCATGGCCCTGTCCCCTCTTGCTGGACTGCCCCTCTCTACTGCTCACCTGCCCACTCACTGTGCCCAGACATCTCCTCCACAGGACAGCTGCCCCCAGCCCCTTTGCCCACAGCTGAGATGAGCTCTGTGGGGGCCTTAATTTCTCACGCATGCTCTCCCCCAGGCACTTCAGCCCCACCACCAGGCAGGTATAAGCCTCCCTCCAGGACTATTTCAGGACTTACAGCTCTTACAGGGAACTCAAGTCACTTTCACATGATATCATCAAATGGCCTAACAAACTCAAGTGGCCCGATGATAAGAACTTGTCATATTAGACCCTCAAGGAAACAGCTGACCATTCCCCAAAGCCAGGAAGCCTCTCGTTTCTGTGCTGACAAAGGCTACTGCAGCCAGTGTGGTTCAGACAGATACTGATGCCCACAGCGAGGGTGGCCTCCTGAACTCCCCGGACTTAAGACTCCAACTCTGGGGGAGCAACGCTGGAGCCGAGGGTGGAGTGGGGCCCTGGGGACACCCCCAGGACAGAGGGCAGGAGGAGAGGGTACACAACCAGCTCTCCACCCCTGGAACTCTGGGCTTTGCAGGATCAAAGGAGCATTGTTCTCGCCCCTGAGACCAGAGGACCGGAAGGAACTATACTTTCCCAGGAGTGACCACTAGGGCCCCCAGATCCACTTCCCCTGGAGACACGTCTTCTTGGGGAGTGGGACATGGAGCAGAGGTCAGAAAGAAAACCAAAGTGCGAACGTGGACAGGGAAGGTGGAGCGGAAAAGCCTGTGCAGACCAGCACTGGGTCCAGGACCCAGGACAGGGACAGGGTGCAGGCAGGGGTGGGGACCAGGACCAAGGACAGGGCCAGGGTGCAGGGAGGGGTGGGGACCGGGACCAGGACCAAGGACAGGGGTGGGGTGGGGGGAGGGGAGGACCAGGACTAAGGACAGGGGTGGGGTGGGGGAGGGGAGGGCCAGGACCAAGGACAGGTACAGGGTGCAGGAAGCGGTGGGGACCAGGACCAAGCACAGGGAGAGGGTGCAGGGAGGGGTGGGGACCAGGCCCAAGGACAGGGGTGGGGGGAAGGTGGAAGTCCAGGACCAAGGACAGGTCCGGGTGGGGGTAGGGCAGGGATGGTGGCTATGGTGGGCAAGGATGCAGCCCAGGCCCCTGGCAAGTGAGGAACTGTGGTAATGGGAGGTAGAAGTAGGGCCAGGACACGTAGGGCTCTGGTGGGAGCGGGGGCGGTGGGTAGCGGGGACGTGGCCACCTTGAAGGTACAGTCAAGCACCAACACCAAGAACTGCCCATGTCCAAGTGGCTGGGCTCCTCAGAGGAAGATCCACGGAAACCCAGAGACTGACAGGAGATTTCCCAACTCGTGAGCAAACTAACCCAGGAACACCTGCCCAATCTAACACCCCCCAAGTGGCCACGGGATTGAGATGGAGAGAAGTCTGAGGGGATGAGGAAGTCAGCCTGGATTCAGGGGCCAACTGTGGCCCACGGCCTGCCTCCCCACTCTCTGCTTGTGCAGGGGGTGTGTGCGACGTGAGGAGGGGCTGGCCCACCGGGAAGCCCCCCATTCTGAATCACAGGTGTTCCCACAGAGGACCCCAGCCCTGGCTTCCTAGGAAGCTGCTCAGGGAGAAGCACCACCTGGTCTGAGTGTTCTGCAGAACTGGTACAAAGTGCAAAAGAAGGTGAAACCCAAAATCTACCAAGATGCTTTTAAGATGAACAATTAACGTCCTTTCCAGAGAATTCAGCAGGTCTCCCTTAGGCCAAAGGTCTTTCTTACACCGTCTTTTACAACCCAGCCCCGAGGGTTAACAGCGCATCACACCCCAGCCCAGGTGGGGAGAGGCAGGATGCCCCCTGCGGGACCCTGGGTGGCATCAGTGCCAACAGCCTCACACCTGAGGGAGGGCCAGAGGAGAGATGCTTGGGGCAGGGGCTCTGGGCATCAGGGAGCATTGCTGGCAACTCTGGAAGGCACAGGGGTGGGGACAAGAAATGGGGGGAGGGGCAGGGACTGGAGGCTCACCACTGCTGCAGGAAGCGAGCCCAGGAAGGGCAGGGCTCGGGGAGGAGGAGGGGCCCGGCTGCTGTCACACATCACGGTCACCCCTGCTGCCACATCCCCAGCCAGGCTGCAGGCCAGGACCCAGACAGGGGCGCCTCTGAGCCCCCGGAGCTGTTTTCAGGGCAGCCACGTCTCCCAGATAAACGACACCTGATGCACTTGTGCTGCAAAGTCAGAGTCATGCTTTGGCCAGAAATGGGGAGAAGAGAGCCCCCTGCCTGCTCAGTGCCGTCACACCTGTGCTGGCTCCATGGCGTCACCTCTGACTTTAAGGGGGCATCTGAGAACTGGCCCGTGGGCTGAGGGCCGTGGACTTTTACTTTACGTGGTTGCTGCTCAGTGAGGGTCCGCCTCTGGAACCAGTCAGCGGAAGATGACAACAGAGTAACTTACGCTTGGCATAGACATCTCGACAAGACACGCCCGTGATCTCCAGCTTCCGCAAGTTTTCACAAACGCCGTACTCTGTAACAAGAAACGTTTGCTGGGAATTACAGTCAAGAAATCAGAAAGCAGCAGCAATAGAAAGACTAGGGGAGGGGCTGGGGTGGGCATGCCTCAGCCTTGGCCATGTGCTCCGAGCCTGACCCTTCTCCCACTGCGGAGGTTTTACGGGCCTTCTCCACACTCAGTCAACACCTCACTCACCAGTGAAGCCACTGTTCTATTTTTAGATGACACCACTCTGAATGAAACAGCAATCTGCATTGTCTATTCTGATAAGCTCTGGAAACCTAATCGCTCAAACCCACAACCAGACAACCAGCTCATGAACACAGTGAATGCTGTGCGTTCCCATGGAAATAAGACCATCACTGGTATCAGGGTTCCACAAAGGCCCCAGACCCCGGTGCGGCTACTGACTCTGAAGTGAAGACACAGCTGGGGCTGCACAGGGTAGCCTTGAAGCAAAACCCTATACCACCTCCACGACAGCGCTCTGCCCCACCTCAGGCAGGGGCCCCAGGCTCAGAGAGGCTGGTGACTCAGCAGTCCTTGCAGAAGGCCAGCAAAGGGCTGTCCACCTCGTCACACCGTTCCCCCTGCCAAGGCCTGGTCTTTCCAGTGGAACGCCTGACGTCAACCCAATGCTTCTGTGGCTGCGAGGACTGTGACAGTGTCCAAGCCAAGCTCAAGATGCAGACAGTGAAGCAACCGCTTGGGGCAAGGCGGTCACCACCTGGCAACCTCCCTGAGACCAGGCCTGTCTCCCTGCCTCCCCTGCTGACGAACAGCCCATGGCCTGCCTCGTGATCACACAAAAGCACACATGCTACCCTCCTGCCAAGAAGAATGTGGACTCCACTCCGGAGAATCATGCAAGTCGCAAGAACTTGAAAGGAACTCGATAGTGAAACATGCTGTGTGTGACCTGGGGCAGGGGTGACACCTGCATGTCACATGAGCCACCAGCAACCAAGAGGCCCCAAACCCTCTCAGACCACGTGGGGGACCAGCTGGATAGGCCACTTCCACCCTGGCTGGAGGTCGAGCTGGAGTGGGTCTGCCCACACTCTTGAGAAGAGCTCGGCCCCACACCAGACGGCCTTCATGAGCTCCCACCACGGTCAGGCGGCCGCTTGACCACCACGGGGCTGTCACCACCTTGCGTGATCCCCATAAACAGTGTCCTTCCCTTGCACCAATGACGGCGTACTCAAAAACTGTCACCACACAAGACCTGCTGTGTGGTTCTGAAAGGACAGCTCCTCCCCCTCGGTTCCAGCAGCAACTAGGGCACATGGTCAACAAGACCTGCCTCTTACTGCCTCACAGACACGATGGACATGATGGTTTGGGAGCCCACTAGGGGACAGGGGGTGGGAGCCTTCTCCTCCAAACTGTGCACTTTTTTTTAAATTTATTCTCTCATTTATTCTTCTAATTTATTTTTTTATTGAAGGATAACTGCTTTACAGAATTTTGTTGTTTTCTGTCAAACCCCAACCTGAATCAGTCATAGGTATACATATACCCTCTCCCTTTTGAACTTCCCTCCCATCTCCCTCCCAATCTCACTCCTCTAGGTTGATACAGAGCCCCTGTTTGAGTTTCTTAGCCATACGGCAAATTCCCGCTGCACTTTTGTGATACACACGGACACTGCTGGTCAGATTCAGGGCACAGACCAGAGATGCACCCACATGTGCTCTGGAAGCCTGTATCTCGCAGAGGCATCGGTGCCACCCCGCATGCACCTCCCGGGGCCGAGTCGCTGAAGGCGGGCAACCTGATCTGTGGTTTTCCTGAGTCCAGCAATCGTCCAACCTGAGACAAACAACACACTGCCTCCCAGCGACGGCTCGAACTTTGGATGACTGAAACACGGTGAATCTCTCTGCACAACGCGTCGAGAAAAGGCCCTGTTAATATCACCCAGGAGATGAACCTGCATGAGCAGACAAACCAACCACAGAAAAGGCCACCGACAATCGGAAGGAAAGCAAAGGTATGACACAGTGCTAATAAATATGGCAACACTCAGTGGGTTTTCCTCAACGTTCCCCAAAGATAATACATTCACCAAAGCAGAACAATGTCATTCTGACCCAAATGTTCCTGCAAGAAATGTTCGGTATTTTCCACGTGATGGGAAAGGCTGTTTTTTTTTAAAGTTGTGGCTAGGAACGATTCCACCTCCTCTGACTGTTCTATAAACCTTTCCATAAGTCACTGGGGAAATGCCATAAAGTAGCAGTAAGGCCAGTGAACCTACACCATCACCGAGCCTCCCTCCCAGAAAAACTCATCCTCCTGCCCAAGATGGTTACAGTTAGCACACCAAACCATGCTGCCCACAGCTGCTTTCTAATTGCCAGCAATTCAAAAAGTTTCCTTGCTAAACTAGTACATCAGGCAGCTTGTGAAAGTCTTTTTTGAAAGTGTCTACTCTAAAACCAGCAACACAGTCTAAAAAAAAAAATAGTTTGGGAAGGGGGAGAAAAATGGCTGGCTAAGCTAGACTTGAGGAAATTTAAATTAAACATAGAATCCAGCTATTACCCTATTTCTAGTACATTCTCAAAAGAGATGAAAGTAGACTCAGAGATGTGTGTTCACCTTTGCTTACAGCAGCATGGTTCACAATAACCAAGAAGTGGGGGCAACCCCAGTGTCCATTGACAGATGACGGATAAGCAAAAAAGGTCCATCCTCACAGTGGGATATTACTCAGCCTTAAAAAGGAAGAGAGGCAGACACCTGACACAGCCTGGCTGAACCTTAAGGACGCTGTGCTGAGTGAGATGAGCCCATCGCAAAAGGGCAGCATTGTATGGTCCCACTGATACGAAGTCCCCAGAGCGGCCCGATTCATAGAGACAGAAGGTAGAAATGGAGGGTGCCAGGCGCTGGCGGAGGGGAAATGGGGTGTTACTGTGTCATGGGGACTGAGCAGCCGCTGGGGAAGATGGAAAAGTTCTGGCCATAGTTCTGGTGATAGCTGCACAGCCACGTGAATGCAGGTAATGCCGCTGAACTGCCCACTTCAAAAAGGTCAAAGTGGTACATTTCACTTTGTGTATATGTTACCACAATTAAAAAAAAATTTAAATTGCCACTTCCAAATATTCCAGTCAGGAAATTTCCGAAAAGCTATTTAATGCATGTTTCACCAAGAGGGAAAAACAGGCCAGGAATCTGGGCTGAGTCAACACTGAAGCTGCATCCTCCTGTGACCCGACTGCCAGGGGCTCCCGGCCCTCCTCATTCACTTCCCGTCCAGTGAGGTCCCTTGCTGCCCAGGTTTTACCCAAGCTCCCAACCACAGACGTGTTTCTTAATATGCAGGAGGTCTTTTCTGTCTCCACGGGTGGGGACGGGTAAGAGTTTTCTCCTCTCTTTTCCACTCTCTCGCCTCTATAGGAGGACCCAAGGGTCACATGCTACTTCCCAAGACCCTGGAAGAAAAAACGGAGGTGAACGGAGCTGGTGCCTGTGCCTGCCGTGGCTAGGACGTGCAGGCACTCTGTGTCAGAATCGAAGGTGACAAAGTTAGTGACATCCGTCTATGGGCTGCACCAGTCCTGGAGTCTGCAGTTACAGGGCACTCAGCCCCATGCTCCAATAAAGGCCACTCAGGAGGGCTCTGCCACGCTGGATGGCCACAGAGCCAGGACCAACTCTGACGCAAGCGAGGGGCACACGGGATGAGAGTGGGAACAGCAGGTCATCCTGCTGTTCCAGAGATGGGGGTGGGGGTCCAGGGCAACGCAGGAGCACTGACAGGCTCAGGCAGCAAAGCGCCCAGATGGGGCGACCTGTGGGTGGAGCCGGCAGAGACACACCTGGAGGCACAGGTAGGGGGTCTGGTGCAGAGGCCACTGCACTGCCAGGCAAGGCAAAGGCAGAAGAAAGGCTGGGGTCCAGCCGTGGCCCCCAGAAGGCAGCAGTGGGAGGAAGGGGGCTGGGGGAATGCGGCTGGGTCGTCTCCCACCTGCTGTAAACTCAGTTCCCCAAACAAAACCAAAAGGTAATATTGATTGGAAATATAGTTCATTTTTGTTTGCGCTAGATTAGGGGATAATTATAACCCTTAATAAAGTATGGTTGGAATTTCTGAGGCTGTAAAAGGAGGCAGAGGCAGGGATGGGAGCTGGTAGAGAAGGGGGGTCCATCAGGCTTGGGGTGGGGGCGTTTCAGGCAACTGGCTTTCAGGTCTCCTGCTCTGAGGACACCCCTCCAACAGCAGAGCACAGGTTCCAAACTCCTATGTGTCCCACAGCTTGCTACTTTTCTTAGCTGTTACTGTAACTGCATGAAATGCCTTTAAAAAAAAAAAATAATAATAATAATGTAGCAGATCTGGAAAAGCACTTTGCAGCCAGCGCATCTCAGGATGGACAAATGTAAAAACCAAACCTAGACACAGCCCATGGGCATTTCCTATTAAACACTTAGAATATTCAGGCTGCTAAGCAAACAGTTCCCCAGGACAGCTGATACCACCTACACAGTCAATGAGACTTCTTCCCAACCAGCTCCACCTCTGCAAAGATGAACAGCCTCAGTGCCAACAGGAGCCTCGCCCCTCCAGCCAGAAGATGCTGACCCTGTCCAGCTCCATGATGGGCACCCACTGGCCAAGGGAGCCCCACTCCCACTGAGGCCCATCTGTCATTCTTAGACACTTATTCCTGCTACAGGCACCCCTGCTGGGTCTCACCACCCACTCCTGAGACCAGGGGGTAAGCAAGAGTCTGACTCTGCCATCACGTCTCCCCAGACCTCCTCTCAGATTTCAGACACTCCCCGACACCCCACTAATATTCAGCAAGCAGGCCTGCTGGGGCTACTCCAGGTTCCTCCCCTGCCCATCACCGCAGGGCAGACAATGAGGGCATCACTGGCAAAGGATGCTGACTCATGAGTGAGAACCCAAGCCACCTCCTGGACCAGTCCTGGGCTTCTCAGAGGACAGTGGTTCCTCCAAAGTCCCAAAGACACACTCCTTCCAACCAGAAAGACAAACCAAGATCCTCAACTGAATTACATAACCACTTTGTAAACACAGCAAACAGTGACTACAGCCCAGCAGTTCTTCCTGGCAAGGCACCTGTGTTTGTCCAGTTAAATATGGCCAAGGGGGAATCTTGGCTCAGCACTTCCTGGGGGCCAGACACGCTTTCTAGCTTGCTGCTCTGAGGCTAGCGATGTCCGCTAAGAGGAAGCGTCTCCTGTAGCCCTCCTACTCTGCTAACTGGAAGGATTAGGTTTCTCTGTGGAGCAGCATACATGATGCAACTCCCAAAA
This sequence comes from Bos grunniens, assembly GCF_055505025.1. Classification (NCBI taxonomy): domain Eukaryota; kingdom Metazoa; phylum Chordata; class Mammalia; order Artiodactyla; family Bovidae; genus Bos; species Bos grunniens. The sequence continues at coordinate 13,089,989 of NC_141182.1, forward strand.
ATAAAGAGCCTGTAGTCCTGTCACTGAGCAAAGCAGGACAGGATAAGGGCTTCCCTCCAGTTCTGAGACCCTGCTGTGTGTCCAGGAGGCAACCTGGCTTCCTCTTCCTCCTGACTGGGACAGGGATGCTGCTCCTACTACCTGGACAGTCTGTTTATACACCAACACCCACCCCACACCCCCAAAACAAGCAGGCTCAACAGGCATTGCTTAACGAGAACCATAAAACATTCCCAAAGCCAACAACCTGCCCACTTCACCTCCTCCCTGGATGATCCTTCCGCGCTCAGCCATGTTTATCAAAAGCCACATTTTTCACATTTCATGTCAGCATACTAAACAGAACAGAAACAGTGTTTTCTTCTGTATGCAAATACAAAACTGAATATTACTTTTGATTTTCCTATTTCTGTCATACAGCTCAAACATTATGGGAAAAGGATATTTCTAATTATGATGGAATTTCAGCCCACCTTAGACTTACAACTGATCAAAATATTATACAAATATTATTCCAGGGGTCACTGAGGCACTTACCATCAACAGAAGAAATGGGCAAATTATATACTATATAGTTGAAACCTGACTTTATGTCTCTATGTCTTTACGTGTGAGCATTTCCTTTGTTTCTAAATATATCTTTTGCTATCATTTGAATGTTCTGAGTTGGAATCACAGTCTGAATTTTCTAGACGCATTAGCCTCAGGTAGACCTCACAAAGTGCCGCAGAGATGAACCGTGTTAAAAATGGCCAGTGTTTCAGAATTCACCAACTAAACGGTGAAGTATTAACCAAGAAAAGCCTAGTCAGGGTCAAAGGCAAAGAACGGACTTGGCTTCTGCCCTATGCTCTGAGAAATGACGGCTTATTTATAGCCCCACAAGCAAGTAACTGCAGGAGGCCTGGAGCCAAAGGAGTGATGCATCAAAACACGGCTGGGGGGTGGGGGGGTGCAGGGGTTGGAAACGGGGAGAGGCGGAACACAGCTCACTCCCGACCCCGTGCTGCCTTGCAGGCCAGAGCTGCTCTGCTTTCCCATAAGAGGGGAGATATCACTTATTTGGTGTACTTGCCCCCAAAACAGAAGCACATATTTGGCTTCTGAGTAGCAACTTTCTTTCACCTGCCGAAAGAAACCATTTAATCCAACAGCTCCATTAGGCAGGGGGCTCAGAAAACCAAATTCTATAAAAACTACTGATCTATTATTATTGATTTACCACTGCTAGGACACTGAAAAATTGTGAGATTCGCACTAGCACTGTAACAGCCACCTCACTCTAAGTTTCTAGGGCCCCTCCCCCACCACTCTCCACCTGCCCCCAAGTCATCCTCTCATTTTAAAAAGAGCCCCTGACTCGCATGTCTTGCCCGCAAGAAAACAAATTTTAATTAAAAAAATTTTTTAAAACAAAACACAGGTGTGCAGCACCCTCTTCCCCAGATTGCTTGTCTTCTCCTCTGGGAAAACTGATTATCAAAACACAGAAAGCAAAGGTACATACACTGAGCGGTAAACACGCACACTCACTAACACCTCACTCGTCCTCCCAGAACACTAACAAGTGTCAGGGTTGGACCTGGGGCTTCAGAGCCAGGACTGCAGTAGGCTGCGACCACCCACCTCCTGCTCACCAAGGCTGGGATCGTTTTGGTTTTTGCCTCTGTGCACATGACTTTGACCTTATCTCCCACCACAACCAAATGTCTAGTTCAGGATGGAAGACGTTTAGGGACTCAGAGAAATGAGACTTGTCTCACGCACGACTATCCTTATACATACTCCAGTCGTAATTACACTAACCCTATGGGATGCCTGTTAATGCTACATGGGACTGCCAACCATCCAACGTTGGACCCAGATGAACTGGAAGTTAAAGTTACCAGAACAAACAAGTGAAACTGAAGACCCGGCTGTTGACAACCTCCATAACCTCAGGATGACAATCATTACTTAAACCGAAAGCTACCAGTACATAACATTGATCAATGCTGTAACTTTTGCAAAAGTGACTATAAGTGAAGTTTGAAAGTAAAGCACTATTGACTATGAGAAAATGTTCTGCGTATATTAAACAGAAATTGATCCAGATTAAATAAAACTTGCAAATCAATAATAAAAAAATAACAATGGAGAAAGGGGCAAAGATTAAGGACACAGAAATAAGAGAAACCAAAGCGTCCCAATAATTATATTTTTTTAAATGCGCATCTTCATCAGTTATCAGCCATCTGCAAATTAAATGAGATGCTGTTTCTCACCCAGATTGGCACAGATTTTTAGAAACAAATGGTTCAAACCAGAAAAACTTTAGGGGACACTGGATTAAACGACATAACGAACCCAGACCACAAAGGCAGCTCTGTGATGAGCACAGAGCACTCCTGTTACCTTCAGTGTCTTGCCTGTGCACGCCTCGTGACAGATGTGCAAAGAGGAAAACACACCTGTTAATATCTGGAGTGAAAAATCACCGCCCCCCCGCAAGATAACTGGCCAGTTTCTAGCAAAACTACAAAACTCATAACCCACTACCCCAGCGACACCAGTTCTGGATATATTCCTCAGAGAAATTATCAAATTTAACTGCATCCAAGGAAACATATGAGCTCGTTCACTATCACACTGTGTGCAGTGAGAAAAATAAAAACGAGCAAAGGACCACACACGGCCTCTCCAAATTATGAACCACCACACAGTGCTCAGGAAGCTGGAACCAGATTTAAATGTATTAACACAGACAGAATTTAAAAACACAAGTTGACAGATGCATAATACTCACGGATGATATATTTCCAAAAAACTAAAGCACGATAAGACAATGTTGGGGATGTTACAGGTGTATGTATATACAAGTAAAAGCCACCCACAAGCGTGGCTGCTTCTTGGGGGTGGGAAAGACAAGGCTGATCTGGAGGGATTTGAGAGCTGGCTAGAAGGCTTTCTTTAAAAAAAAAAAAAAAAGGAGAAAAATCAAAAGCAAATATGATAGAAGACTTAACTGTTATTTACTGGGGATGACTAAGAAGGCATCTGCTTTACCATGTTTGTCTTTCATTTTTTTAATTTCTCAGAGGGAAAATTCTCCCAGCTGCCCAGGCCACCTTGGTGAAGAGGAGGCCTTGACCCAGCTGTCACGGTGTCTGCTGTCCCCAGAGAGCTGCACTGAGAGGCACAAGAGCAGGAAAGGAAGGGCTTGTCGTCCTCCATCTGCCCTCATGCCTTTCTACATCTTCAGGAGGACTTTTCATATTTCCACTAGAAGTTGTAAGAACCTGTCCTGAGCTGTACCTCTGATTAATTTTACTCTGTGGCACACCTCTGAGCTTTCTGGTCACACAGAAGTCTTGTTAGCCTCTGTTCCTACACATCTTACAGTTTCCCCAGAGACAATCCCCTGGAGACCACCATACAGGTTTGATGACTGATGGAGAAACTCACAACGCTCAAAGCAACATCTGTGACAAATCTGGGACTCACAAGGATACAAAATGCAAAACAAAGCAAATGAAAAGGCGGAACTCTCTTTGCCTCCGAAAGAGGTGAAATTAAAATGGCCGTGAAGCATCATCACCAGTTAGGGTGTGAGGGCTTCATCTGTATCATCTCATTTTACCCTCAGCACTTCCCAATAACAGTTGGGCCAGGAAAGCAGCATGTCCAGGATCTCAGAGCAGATAAACAGAGTCTAGCCACTGATGACCAATCCTGAGGGTTGACCACTGAGCTTTATGGTAGAAAGATGATGAACTGACTGACCTCCCTCTGGAGAGGATTTGGGGAAACAGGCCTTCTCATGAAGTCTTCCTGGGGGTGTAAATACCAACAGCTGGGCAATGAGTATGTAAGGTGTTATCAAGATGGACAGCCTCCCTGCTGCCCACAACCCCACTTTGGAAAGTTATACCCCAAGAAGATAGTCTCAGAAGTTCTAAAAGGTATATGTAAGTCCCACCAATTCCTATAAAATGCACAAAGGCAGTCTCGATGGCACAAGGAAAAACTGCAAGCTTAAAAGTCTAACAGTAAAGGACTAGACTGTGGCATACACAGGCAGTGGAACACTATGAAGCTTTTTTATACTGAACCCTCTATGAAATCATAAATGATACGGTCCCATTTACGGAAAAATGTGTACATGACTCCACATGTGCATATGGAGAGATGTTTTCCAAAATTTTAAGAGTGGCTTATCTTTGATAGCAAGGATCTCTGATGATTTTTTTACTTTCTTCCCTTTGTTGTCCTTCATTGTTTGATTTTTCTTCTTACCTATCCTTTTTACCGAAACTCTAGAGTTTAGTGAACAGCAGAGATCTGTCAACGTTCTGGGTTAAGTAAAGCTGTTTTCAGGGGATTTGTTACAAAACTATTCACCACCCTCACTTCGGACATCAGCATCCCTGAGCGGGGCATAAGCGCCCTCCAGCAATGCCCGCCTCACAACCCACCGCTTCATAGACCAGGTCCTCGCCCTCGAGACCGTCCAAACCCTCGGACTCCCCTAACTATTCAAGTTCACCCTCATCGATCTCGTCAGCTCCGCCCCCAAGGGCTGGGGACCGAGAAGGGTGTCACAGACGTCAGCTAGTTCCCCGGCCTAAACCCAGCCCCAGCTCGCGTCACTGCCCTCGGCGTCCTGGCCCCCGTAGCTGGGAGACCCCCTCAACCCTCTCTGAGCACCCCATGAACTCCGCTGCGCCCGGAACCCGCGCCCCGGATCTGTGGCAAGGGCCCCTGGGGTCACAGCAGCACCCGGCGGCTGGAACCTTCCCCCCTGGATCCCTGCTCGATGGCAGCTGCCCTTCCAGAGCCCGTGGGGACCCCACCCCACCCCCTCCCAGTCAAGCCCCCTGGGGCCCAGGCCCCGCCCCGGCGCACTCACCCTCCCGGCAGCGCCGCCTCCAGATGGTGTCAGTGTGCAGGATGCGTCGGAACTTGGTGCAGACCTGGGCCAGGCTGGGCAAGTCGGTGCCAGGCAGCGACGCGAAGATCTCCACCAGGAGCTCGGGCGGCAGCTCCAGCAGCGAGCATCGCGGGGGCGACGAGGGGCCCGCGCTCCGGTCGCCCCCGGCCCCGGACAGCGCCGCCGAGCCCGCCTCGATGCGCTCCTCCTCGGGGTCCGTGTCCGGTTCGCTGTCTGCCGCCGCGGTCTCGGCCGGGCCCCGGCGCTGCTGGCGGCGCCGGCATCCCCGCGACGGGCCCACGCCGCAGAGGCGAGCGCACACCGCCATGCCGGCGACTGACGGCCGCCGCGCCGCCGCCGCCCGTGCGCACGCGCCGCCCGAGAGCCGAGCCCCGCCCGCCCGGCCGGAGAGCCCGGCCCCGCCACTCCACGCCACGCCCCTCCAGGGAGCCTTATTCCCGCCCCTCCAGGGAGCTTTATCCCCGTCCCCAGGAGCGCGGAGTCCCGCCCCCCGGGGGAGCCGAGCACCACCCCTGGGAGAGCCCTGCCTCGCCACGCCCCTTCAGAGAGCCAAGCCCCGCCCCCCGGGGGGCGGGGAAACCAAGGCACCCCCCCCCAACCCCCCCGGGATTCGAGGCCCCGCCCCTCCCGACAGCTAAGCCACGCCTCTAGTACATTGCCGAAGTCCCCGTCTGGGGCTTGGTCCAGCCCACCAGAGGGGACCCGAAAAGTCTTGGGCTGGCGTAGCCGAAAAGCCCCCTGCCTCGACCGCCCTTCAGGGTTCATTAGGTCCCTCTCCTCGCAGCCCCACCGGTCCTAGGCGGCCCTGGCCTCCGCTCACCTGAGGACTGCGGGCCTCCAGTCGCGCGCCAGTACGGAGCACGGGAAAGGAATGTCACCGACAAACGCACGACGGCCGCCCCTTCCCGACTGAGCGCACACGACAGGTAGGCAGTAGATGGCGTGCTGCCGGTTGTGAGGGCCGAACTCACCACCTCCTGAGTACCGGACTGGAGCTCTCCCAGAGGTCACCCTGAAGACCCTACGAGGGACACCCCCCCCCGCCCCGCCCCCGGAGAATGCCTCGGGAAGGCCCTAAGGCCCCATCCAGAGCTCCCCCCAAGGATCCCCAAGGAACCCCCTGGGAAGGCCCAGAGGACCCCCAGGGAAACCGGAGGACACCCTCTCTCGAGGACCCTCGGGAAGGCCTCAAGGAGCCCCCCAAGGATCCCCCTGAGGATCCCAAAAGAACCATCCAGGGAAGCCCCGAGGACACCCGCACAGGATCGTCCCAGGAAGGCACCAAAAAGACCCCTGGGGATTCCAAGAACTCTCCAGAAAGGCTCTGAGGACCCTCTGGAGAATCCTCCAAAAAGGCCTGGAAGAGAGTCCTCCTTCTGACCCTCATGAAGGCTCAGAGGATACCAGCCCCAGACCCTTTAGGAAGGCCCAAAGGAGCCCTCTTAGAACCCTCAGGACCTCTAAAACCCCCCTGAGCACCCTTGCATGAAGAACCTCCCAGGGTAGCCCAGAGAACACTCTTCTGAGGACCTCCCAGGAAGGCCTGGAAGAACTCCCCGCAGGATCCCAAGAACCCCACCAAAAGTTTCAAAGGACCCCCAGTGTACATCTCAAGGATCCCCCCTCAGAGAATAATTCAGGATGCGCACAAGGACACCCCCACCACACCTCCCCATGACCCAGAAGGGTCATATACGGTGTGATTAGGGGAACAACACAAACTTATAGCACCTGGAACTAGTTAAGCCAAGTCGGACCCTAAATTGTGCCTTTGTTATTTAAAAACTGACATTCACTTATTTCTACCCTGATTGCAATAAAAAGGGGAAATCACACTAGGTGGGTAGTCTATATGATCTTCAGTTCAGTTCAGTTCAGTCGCTCAGTCTGATTCTGCTACCCCATGGACTACAGCACACCAGGCCTCCCTGTCCATCACCAACTCCTGGAGTTTACTCAAATTCATGACCATCCAGTCAGTGACGCCATCCAACCATCTCATCCTGTCACCCCCTTCTCCTCCCGCCTTCAATCTTTCCCACCATCAGGGTCTTTTCAAATGAAATGGGTATATCTTTCCTTTTCTCCTTTGCTTTTCACTTCTCTTCACAGCTATTTGTAAGGCCTCCTCAGACAACCATTTTGCCTTTTTGCATTTCTTTTTCTTGATCACTGCCTCCTGTACAATGTCATGAACCTCTGTCTGTAGTTCTTCAGGCACTCTGTCTATCAGATCTATATGACCTTTCTGTGCCCTGATTACCTTGTTTACTGTGCTGGAGGGTACTGTGGGTTCTAGACGGGAAGCCAGCTGGGGCCTGGGGCAGGGGTGACACAAAGCCTTCCTGTGACAGCGGCTTCCCCTTAAGCAGCACTAATAACAAGAAACTGTCATTTCCAGAGAGAAGGATGTGATTACGAGATTATGGAAGCAGACCTCTGCCTGGATGAGCCCAACTCCTTTCTGGTCCAGACTCACATCAACACCCTGAAGTGCTGGAGCAACTGCCCAGAGCCCATATGGAAGCTAAGAATCCACAGACCACTCCAGTGTTTCTGGTCAGTGTTGCTCTTTCTACTCAGATTGAAAAATAATGACTCCACCAGTTCCCTGGGCCCAGTCTCCACAAGGTCCTGGCTCTTCACTACTTCCCTAAGGAGGTCTCCAAGCAGAAAAGAGGCTGCCTACCCCAGTCCACAGAATCCCATAAATAGGGAAGTGCATCTTTTGACAAAAGTAACAATGCTGGACTTCAAACCTTGACTATCTCAGTTCCGGGCAATTGAAAAACAGCTTGTGACTGCCTTCCCTGTATCTGGGTGTTTTTTCAAACTGTCCTCTAGCCTGTTATCAGAACTCGCCTCCTGCAAGTGGTAACACAGAAACAAAAGAAGAGTCATGCTTCACTCACCTATTTAATATTAGTATTTAATGACCCCATTGACTCCGTATCACATCACACAGAGTACTTCACAATCCAGGCCTAACCTCCAGGTCTGGCAGCATCTCCTGTCTCCAAACATCTCTCAATGGGAGCCACCCAGTTCCTTAGTGGGAACGCACCATGCCTTGTCACATCCCTGCCTGTTGTTCAAGCTGTCTCCTCTGCCAGGAAAACCCTCTTCCCAGTCTGTGCCAGTAAACAGTCACCCCTTCCACCTCATCCTCAAATGGTACCCCTTCCCGGAATGTCCCTTTATTACTGCACCATCATTTGTTTTATTACAAACACGTGCTTCCTCTGGTAGCAGCCTCACCAGCTGTATCCTCTGTTGCATGACAGACATGCTAGCACACATCACGTAATAGGCAAATGTGTACTGACTACACGTTGGCTGAGTGAAGAACAACAAACTGGCTAGATGGCTACAAAGGGAGGAATGTGAACCAAACAGATTTAAAGAAGCCTTGTGGATCATTGCCATCCCCATCCAAGCTAGGAAGTCTCAGCAAACAGAAATGCGTCAACTCATGTGATAAGTATTTACAGAATGCCTGACTAACCTACATGCTATGTTCTACGTGGATCCATAGATTATAAAGCATGCACTTTGCTGCTGTATATTTCAATTTGTTTTTTTTTTTAATCTGTCTACTCATTACTAGGTCCTACTAATAAAATATTCTTCTAGAAAAGTTTTAGGGTATATTAAAATGTACAAAATAGTTTGGTTAAATTTCCATCTTTTTAAGAATGGTTAACCATGTTCATAATTTGAATTATGTATAATTCAGTTAAAAGATATACCTAAATCTACATTTTTGACAGCAGGAACAATAAAAGACTGTGTACAATAACCCACAAAGATGTTAAAGGTTTGAATTTGTGCTGACCATTAGAACAGAAAGAAATGGATGACCATGAGAACTGTGGTAATCCATAATGGGGGAGAAGAACCAGAGGGGAAGACTTAGGCTATTGCAGAAAACAATTACACATTGAACCCTGAAAGCTTTGTGTCCTTGAAGCTTTTACAGCCCGTTATGTAGAACTGGATCCTTTACAAAAAAACGCCAAAGAGGATACATTCATGCTAAAATGAGGGAAGATTAGATAGAAGAGATCTTTTTAAATGGAAAATTTTTTAAATTGTATACAGTTTTAAAGGTTACTTTTTCTTGCAGTTATTACAAAATATTGGCTACATTCCCTGTGTAATACAGTACACCTTTGAGCCTATCTCACACCCAAAAGTTTGTGCCTCTCCCACTCCTGTGTTGCCACCTCCCATGGTAACCACCAGTTCTCTGTATCTGTGAGTCATCTTTTTGTTATATTCACTAGTTTGTTGTAGTTTTAATTTATTTTTTTTTCCAAGAAAGCAAAGTGAGGATTTATTAAGTGAAAGTATGCTCACAGTGGGAGAGCAGGCAGACTCAGGTGAGTAGCTGCCTCACTTGTTGTATTTTTTAGATTCCACATATAAGCTTGTGCCTCCCACTCCCCACCCTTCTTGTGCGCCTCCCTCACTTTCTCCACTGGTAACCACTAGTGTTTGTTCCCCATGTTTGTAAAGTCGGCTTCTTTTTTGTTATACTCACTAGAGTTTGTTGTATTTTTTTGGATTCCACATATTAGTGATATCATACAGTATTTTTCTTTCTCTCTCTGGCTTATTTCACTAAGCATAATGTCCTCCAAGTCCATCCGTGTTGCTGGAAATGGCAAAAATTTTGTTCATCTTTATGCCTGATTGTATGTGCATATGTACATCACATTTTTACCCATTCATCTGTTGATGAATGTTGTGGACACTTCAGTTGCTTTTATATCTCAGCAATGGTAAATAATGCTGATATGAGCATTGGGGTATGTGTATTGATATCTTTTTTAATTAGTGGGGTCTTTTCAGATATATATCCAGGAGTGGAATTTCTGGGTCATATGGTAGTTCTGAATATTCATTGGAAGGACTGATGCTAAAGCTGAAGTTCCAATACTTTGGCCACCTGATGTGAAGAACTGACTCATTGGAAAAGACCCTGACGCTGGGAAAGATGTAAGGCAGGAAGAGAAGGGGATGACAGAGGATGAGATGGTTGGATGGCATTACCAAGTTGATGGATATGAATTTGAGCAGGCTCTAGGAATTGGTAATGAGCAGGGAAGCCTGGCATGCTGCAGTCCATGGAGTGACAAAGAGTCAGACACGACTGAGCAACTGAACTGATGGTAGTTCTGTTTTTAATCTTTTGAGAAACTTCCATACCATTTCCACAGCAGTTGTACCACAAAATCATTTGTTTTACCAAATGACTACATGCTCCCAATACATTCCCTCTTGGAATTACAAGAGGGAACTCTTTGTTATTGAGAACTCTTATCTAAGGAAATTAGTAGTGTACAGGGCAAGGCACTTTTCAACTGATTGCCTCAAAAGTCATGGAAAATAGTAGTTCTTGGACTTAAGAAAGCCTTGTCAACTTCCCCATGCTGGTTCTCAGAATCCAGATTTGAAAATGGCATCTGCTCAGAAGAAATAATCAAGGTGAGTGGAGAGAATAGAAAGTATTCAAAGGCTAAACAAGAGATTTGGTGTGAGACTCTTATGAGTCTCAACAGCAGCATATATGGGCAAAAGCTGGAAAAAGAGCAGTCCTTCAGAATTTGTTTACAATTAAAGGAACAAATGACTATAACAAAGAAAAAGGCCTGTGAAAGGCCAGCCGGTTCCATGAACATGTTACATGCTCACTTAAGAGATAGTATTAGGTTGTAGGAGTGATTTGAGATCGTTTTCCTGCAGTCACCGGGGTGTTGATTTTTGAAGTTGTACAGGAGAGCCAGGGCGTCATGGGAGAGAGGAAGTTCTCCCGCGCGCCATGCCTCTTTCGCTCTGGACACTCTCTCCTGGACCCGGTGAAGACATTCTGAAAGACTGCAAGCTATGGGGCGTCACTTGCAACACCCTCCTGGCTGAATCCTTTCTGAGAATAGCCAGGACACTGCTCTTGAGCAATAGTTGTTTGTTTACTTGTGCTAAAGAGCAGGGATGACACAAGACTGATTGGACCAACAGCCAATAGTAGCCCAGACAACAAGGAGGGTTGGATATCTCTCCCAATCAGAAAGAGAAGAGGCGGGACAGGCCGGGCAGGCCTGAAGAGCTGAACTTAAAGCTCAGTGTGACTTGCCCTCCATACTGAGTGTGGCAAAATAACCCTAACGTGTTCTGTAGTGCAGGTTAACGTTTCATGCCTTATTTACAGATTCGCAGAAATAGCGTGGTAGCATGATTTACAGCATTACTTCACTAATGCTGGGACATCATATTCTAGCAGTTACCTTATATCCCCCACGATTATGGTCATTTCATGTTAGGAAAAAAGGAATAGGGTGAGAGCTATTTAAAACTGACCCTGCTTGGCTTTCTAAAATGATTATGTGATAGTTTAAAAAGTACCATGAGGTTTCTGGAGAAAGCACTGAATAAATTCACAAGACAGATTTGTTCTTCTGTACATTATGTAGATTATTTAAAAGATGAGTCATATTTGCTATTTGTTTAAAAATAAATCTTGCTATGCTTATATTAACTAGCTTAAAACCTTCCTTTGGAAACCAGATAGAATGTTTAACTCCTCTTTATTTTTTAATTGGATTCTATATGAGTGATATTAACTGACCACTCAGAATATCATTTACATTGAATATCATTTACATTGAATGTCTATTGAACTGCAATCTGAGGGCACATGAAATTTTTCACATTTAAGTACCTTTGTTTTCAAAATTCACGTGAAGTTACAGTATTTATTGGTTGATATTTGTTTGCATATAACAAATTAGTCAACTTTAAATATAATTTATTTCAATATGCTTCTCTTTCAGGCTCATGAGATAACTTTACACACCAACTGCTTTAAATGATTTTCTGAGATACCTATGGGGTTGTGAGGTTTTAAATTCAAGTAGGAATTTAAGATAAGACCATACCAATCACTGTTAATATGGACTTCAATACTTGAAAAATCATAGAGTAATCCTGCCCCATCACTATTATAGCCCTTGTGGTAATCCCTGGGGTAGTGAACCCAAGGCTTGAGGTAATCTGGTAAAGCTTTATGGATGCCTAAGGGACTAGAAAATATGAAACCCTTTTTACCCTCCCCCCAGTTCCATATGCCTGATATCGATTTTTTTTTCACTCTTCTTGCATTGGGAGCAGTTGTCCAGCAAGGGAACAAAAAGTCCATTTCTTACAAGGCAGCAATTAAGCCAAAAAAGCACTCACCAGTCAATACTCAATATCGTAAAAACCCAGAAAAGAAAGCAATTCACCGTCCACACTCTCATGGAGACTTCGAAACTGATCATTTTGTGTTTGGGAGAAGGTGGGTACTCTTATTGGATTCCCCCCATCCCAATCTTTGCAGAATAAATACAAAAATACTAAGAATACCCATGGAGCTTAAAACCTTCCTTTGGAAACCAGATAGAATGTTTAAGTCCTCTTTATTTTTTAATTGGATTCTATATAGTCTTGTTTTTAAAAAATTTATTTGCTAATTGTATTTGGCTATGCCGGGTCTTAGCTGTAGCGGGCAGGATCTTTGAGTTATGATCTTGCAGCATTTGAACCCTTAGTTGCAGCATGTGAGATCTTGTTCCTCAGCCAGGAAGAGAAGCCAGGCCTCCAGTATTGGGAGCATGGAGTCTCAGCCACTGGACCACCAAGAAAGTCCCTAAGTCCTCTTTATTAACTGTACCTTATCAGAGATTTTTCAAGGTAAAGAACTGTGACAGAAAGGGCGGGGGGGAACCTGGGAAAGTGACATATGCCCAATACAGTGTTCTTTTGTGAACAGTGATACAGCGCAGAGCCACAACTAACAGCATTGTTCTGAGTGGGGGGTGATTATACGACAGACTTTGCTTCTCTGTAAAGGAAATTCCAGCTGCACTGGAACCCTTTTGAGAGCTATGTTTTAGTAGGTTCTGTATGTTTGTATAATAAATGTTCATTAGCACAATCCAAATACTTTATCAGACATTATAAGAAAGGCTTTTTCCAACTCAAAAAAGGGGAGAACACTTTCAAAGTCCAAGATATTAAAAAGCAAAAACAGTCAAAGAATCAAGTGCTGTTCATTCACAAAGCTGTTTATTAGATGTTTGAACTGGGCAATAACTGACTTGCTCACTAAACGCTTCATAGAGATTTATATTCTACCAGGTCACTTCCATCTGCTCCTCAGCAAACACCTGGAGTTCTAAAATATAGTACAAATGAGTCTGGGACTGAGAAAAATGGTTAGGTATTCAAGGCAGTTCTGCTAGTTAGTCACTGAAAGACTGTGAGGACTGAATTTGGGTAAGGCTCCCTATTTGAGAGAAGAGCGGAGATCAGTGAAAGGTAGTGAACTCTGCCAAGTGCGGACAGGCCGGCGCCCTGCCATTGCAGATGATGCCCAGGGCCCCCTCCACCCCAGAAGTCACCTAAGGCCGAATGTCAAGCCCAGGGCACGGACTTTCTCCAAAGCCAGACTCGACTGACCATAACCTGAAATAACGCAGTTTTGGCTCTTTTCCCAGTTGGGACAATGTGTGATGGAAGTTACCAGTTGACAGTTTCCTTAGAAGAGAAAACTGAGATGTCCTTGACGTGGAAAGCCAACGGAAACAAAGACACAGAAAGCCGCCGACGGAAAAGAACCAGCAGCTTCCAGCTGTGAGCTCTGAGAAGGCAGGGGCACAACAGGCCTTTATTTTCCTGTGGAAACATCGCTGGCCACCGTAACTGGCACCAGGAACAGGAGCGAGGCCGCGCCCCTGCATCTCTGCCAGGGAAGGAGAACCGCGCGCGTCTGCCGGGCACGTGCCCGCGGGGGACGGCCAGGTTCCGGGCTCGCGCGCCCCCGGCCAGTGGCCGGTCGCCGCGCGCCAACTCGCTCCCGCGAGCCCGGGCCTGACCCGTTGCGCATGCGTGCGGCTCGCTCCTCGCCACTCACGCGCTTCGACCCCGCCCCGGCCGCTGCGCGCGGCCCGCTTCCGCCACGCCCGCCATGGCGGCCGCTGCGGCCCGCCCCTGGCCCCGCCTCCCGGGACGCCGCGCAGGTCACCTGACGCGGCTGCGGGCTAAGGAGACACAAGAGAAGTCGCTGTCGCCACCGTCGGAGCTGTCGCCGCCTCTGCCGCCGCCCGCAGCCTCCAACTCGCCGCCCCCACCCAGCCTGCAGCGCCATGCCGTCCGAGAAAACCTTCAAACAGCGCCGAACCTTCGGTGGGTGCCGCGGGCCGGACGCTGTCTGAGGGCCGGCGGGGGCTTCGGGGCCGAGGCAGCGGGGCCCGGCCGAGCCGAGGGGCTCCGGAGAGGGCGGGCGAGCGGAGGGCTACTGGGCGGAGGGGCCGAGGCGAGCTGAGGCGGGAGCTGCGGGAAGACCGGGCCCGGGCGGCCGAGGGAGTCGAGGCAGGGAGCCTGACGGGCCGAGGGCCGCCGGGCCTGGGGGTCTAAGGGGCCGAGGGCGCGCTGGCTGGGAGCTGCTGAATCACCTTTCGGCCCGGGCGGCCGGCGGGCTGTGAGCTCGGGGCCGTCAGCGCTCCAGCCCCGGGGTGTTCGGGCCCTCCGACAAGACGAGCGCTAGTGGCGCAGGGGTGCAGTCCTTGTGGGTGAGTCTGGCCCGGCGCCGGGCCGGGTTCTCAGAGGTGGTGGCACCGCGGGTGCACGTCTAGGTCACACATGGTCCCTTCAGACGTCAGTACCTCCACGGAGAGGGGTCCTCACGCCCGCCCCTTCCCCTGCAGCCCCGCATGGCTGCGACGTCTTGGTCCTATTTGTGGCACAAGCGCGAGGGTGGGTGGCTCTTCTCACTGGCTAGCTACAGCATTCTTTGACACCAGCGGCAAATCCGTTCTCTCCCAGTTCGGGCTGGAGTCCCTACTTAGCACGCTGGTTGGTGGAAACCGAAAGTAACACCATCACAATACTTACTCCTGCACAACACCGATGGGAAGGAAGTGATTGGTGCTCCTTTTAAAGCAAGACAGTGCTGCAATAACAGCGTGGCCTCCTTGTATATCCCCTGTGTAGGGCTTGTTTGTTTATCTCAGGCCAGGTGGAGTAGGGCGGGACCAGCGTTCCTTCCTGTCTTAATCTTTTTCAGGATCTTGAGCAGTATCTCTGCTGTCTTACTTTGATCTAGTTTCCCGGAGTCTGGAAAAGAGGCAAGCGTTCATTTGAACCTGGATATGGTTTTGTAGATCTCATTATCGATAATTATTTCCTGTGCTTGAGAAACTCCAAAAAATGAAATTCATAGTGATCTGAAGAGCATATCCTTTCAGCCTCTTGAAGCAGTTGTCTGGTTAGCAAGACTTAGAGGTGTCTTTCCTTTTTTTTTTTTTTAAAGAAATTTTGTCTGTAGTGACCTTTGTGAACTAAGATATTCTTGAATATTAGTTTTTGTGCAGCCCTGGGAGCAGATTTGCCATTGTACCTGGCTTCTTTCCTTACTGGCATTAAAAGTTAACTGAGGACGTTTGTATGGGAAAGATGCCCGTTTTCTCATGACTAGATACAATAGTTAACTTTCTTTTTGCTTAGAGTACTTTTAGGTTATCTAGAAAAATCCTTGAAGAAGAGTAGGTAGAGTAGGAAAAGTGAGGAATAATGAGAATAAAAGTGAAAATAAATGACAATAAAATAATGAATTAGAAGGAATTCACCTGGTGCCTGTGGCCCTGAGGGTAAACCAGCAGGAATGCCTTAGTTTTTCTCCATTTGTGTATGTTGCCTATACTATATTTGTGGGCTTTCCTCTTTGTTCACCTTTATTTACTACCACTCCTTTTTTTTTTTCTCCCTTGTCTCCTGACTCTTGATTCGTTTTTTTTTTGTGTGTGTGCTTTTATTGAGAAATGACATTCATTACTGTGTAAATTTAAGGTATCCAGCGTGATGACTTGGTTTACATATCTTGTGCAATGATGACTACAGTAGGTTCAGTTCAGTTCAGTCGCTCAGTCGTGTCCGACTTTTTGCGACCCCATGAATCTCAGCACTCCAGGCCTCCCTGTCCATCACCAACTTCGGAGTTCACTCAGACTCACGTCCATCTAACATCAATAAAAAAGGTATATTTTCTCCTTGTTAGAAGAATTAGTATTACCCTCTCCTCTTTTTTTTTTAAAGGGCTTAATAGTCATTTTGCAGAAGAATGTATCATTTAATGGCTACTGCCTTTCCTTGCTGTTGATCATGATAATCAGCACTGAAATTATTTTGTAGCACAGTAAATGAGTCAATCAGTTCTTTCTGTAGAAAGGTTCTACCCTTTTTGTAGAACCTAAGACCAGCCCCAGTTAGCTTGAGCAATAAGTACTCTTCCCAAGTGAGTGAGTTTGGGTTAATTAAAAATTGAGTATAGCTCTGATACATATATTGTACCAGGGTTGAGAGGAATCTTAGAGCTCACCCAAAACAAGGACTTCCTTTTGTAGCCAAGGAAACTGGGTGGGGCCCTGAGAGGTGGAGATCATGGTCCACCTAGTGGCAAAGTCTGGACTTGTCCTTCAGCCCTTCTGGTAGGAATTCTTCCCATCCTCCAGGAGGTAGCCAGTACATGAAGTGGACTAGCACTGAGTCAAGAGGCAGTGATGTGTCCTTACAAATATTTTGAATAATTTTGTGAACTTTAAAGCTATACTTGAGCAAATATTTTTGGATTCAGTTTTCTCAAATGTCATAATTTCACTCCATTTTCTTTTGGGTTGCCCTAGTTTAATAACAGATCTGTCTCCTAGACATAATCTGCTGAGATTCAATGTTAAACCTAGATCTTAAGCTTCACCATCAATAACAAAATGGGTCTGCGTTCTCTCAGAAGTTGATGTAGTAGTCTAGAATAAATAACTCCAATTACTCTAACAGGTAGACTGAAGAGTGAGTTTATGCCAACACCTAGATAACACTCCCTGAGCTTAAGCTATGTCACTCCTGGATGGGTGGGATTTTACATTGTTTATTTCTAGGCATATTGGGGGAAATATTTATTATGCTTCCATTTCATCTTTGTACAAACCTGAGCCCTGGGGGAATACAGAAGTGACTGAAGCCGGGGCAGTCTGTTGAGAAAGGCAAATGATAAACAGATCGTAACAGTGCTAAGAAAGTAACTGGGTGAAAGAAGTGTTCTTTTATGCCATTGATCAGTGGTGTTGGTAATGCTTTTGTTAAATATACTGCTGGCCTGTGAAAGCAGCCTTCTACTCAAAGAGGTTTCAACATATACTATATTTATATTTAATTTCTCAAGGCTTACCGCTGGATTTTCATTGCAGCTGGCCAGGACGCTAATGATATTCCTCTAGGACTTTGGTACTACTCTTGTCATCTTAAGGAAGTCACTTGTCTTCCTCAGTGAAAATGATCATTTTTGCCTTCCTTTTTGGGCCGTATTTTGGGGATAAATTAACAATAACTGAAACAGATGACCTACCGGGATTTTGATAGGATGCTGCTCTAGGATAAGTCGGACGTAGAGAAGGGATAAGGGGGCTAGATCTGTTGATACTTTATCAAAGAAGGGTGGTGTCCACCCTCTTCTGAAGGAAGCAGAGACTACAACTGTGGGAGAATCAGTATCTCTCGAGACTTAACTGGAGAAGGCAATGTCACCCCACTCCAGTACTCTTGCCTGGAAACCCCATGGATGGAGGAGCCTGGTGGGCTGCAGTCCATGGGGTCGCTAAGAGTCGGACACGACTGAGCGACTTCACTTTCACTTTGGGGGATGAATCAAGATAAAGCTTTGACACTATGGTTTGAAGCCCAACATTTAGAGTCCATTTTGCTTTTCCCTTCCCCACTTAACCATAATAAACCTGTTCTCCTTATATAAAAAATCTTTCATCCTTAAGCTTGAGTGATTCCTTTTTAGTTCAGTTCAGTCGTGTCCGACTCTTTGCAAACCCATGAACTGCAGCACACCAGGCTTCCCTGTCCATCACCAACTCTCGAAGCTTGTTCAAACTCATGTCCACCGAGTTGGTGATGCCATGTGATTCCTTTTACCTTAAATTTATTTGGATAAGCTTTTAAATGTGAAACATCTCAGGGTATGTTAAACTTATTATTTATTGGCTGCAGTGATTTAAGTAAATTATGATTTCCCTTTGCTTGTGAAATCTGCTCTGACAAGATAAAGATTTTTGTTATGAAGAGGGCTGGTAGTGGAGTATAGGTGGTTCAGCATCTTTTCTGGGATAGAACAGATATAAGGACAGAGCTGAGAGAAGTGATGCAGTATCAGTGACACCCCAGAAATAGAGAGGAGTTCAAAGGATGATGTAAAGAAAAACTCTGCCTTTGTGTTTCTTCTACTTGACAGTACTGTCCTGAACACTGTGGCTCACTTTTTTGTGTGTGTGTATGACTCACTTCTGACACCAGACATAAGTGTTTTTCCACACAACAAGCAATTCAGCTCATTGTCCTGTTTAACTCAGTTGTGACACTACCTGGCGATAGCCTCAGATCCAGTCCATGGGGTTTCAAAGAGTTGGGCACGACTGAGCAACTAACACTTAAACTTGGAGCTTCTTCTCGGTCCAGCCACTGAGCTGGTAGTCAGTCACTGGTTGTCATATAAAATCCACTTTTTGTCACACATCACAATGCAATAGAGAAATGCTTCTTTGTTTTTGTATAGAATAAGAGAAGACAACACTTTAGAATGATGATTTTCTTTTTTATTTTCAGTCTGCTAACTCAGCATTCAAAAAACTAAGATCATAGCATCCAGTTCCATCATTTCATGGCAGATAAATGGGGAAAAAGTGGAAACAGTGACAGATTTTATTTTCCTGGGCTCCAAAATCACTGTGGATGCTCACTGCAGCCATGAAATTAAAAGACACTTGCTCCTTGGAAGAAAAAGCTGTGATCAACCTAGACAGCATATTAAAAAGCAGATATCACTTTGCCACAAAGGTCCATATAGTCAAACCTATGGTTTTCCAGTAGTCATGTGTGGATGCGAGAGTTGGACCATAAAAAAGGCTGAGCACGGAAGGATTGATGCTTTTGAACTGTGGTGCTGGAGAAGACTCTTGAGAGTCCCTTGGACAGCAAAGAGATCAAACCAGTCCATCCTAAAGGAAATCAACCCTGAATATATTCACTGGAAGGACTGATGCTGAATCTTCAGTACTTTGGCCATGATTCGAAGAGGTGACTCATTGGAAATAAGACCCCAAAGCTGGGAACTGTTGAGGGCAGCAGGAGAAGGGGATGACAGGATGAGATGGTTGGATGGCATCACTGACTCAACAGACATGAGTTTGAGCAAACTCCTGCAGAAGGGAAGGACAGGAAAGCCTGGTGTGCTAAAGTCCATGGGGTCAGAAAGAGTCAGACACGACTTAGCAACTAAACAACACAAGGCACCCACTTACTGAGCGTTTCACTTTTACAGTTTGCTTCAAATGCTGAAGGACCATAGGATGGTCGACATTGAGTTCTTTGGCAACTTCTCTTGCAACATCAGTGATCCTCTCAATTGGTCATTGTCAACCTCTGATGCCTGGCCACTACAATCCTCATCTTCAGGGCTTTCATCTCCTTTGCAAAACTTCTTTGAACCATCAAAGAAGTTGGGCCAAATGTGTTGTTGATGCTGCAAGTTGTCTCTGATGTTTTATGACCCGTTTTGAACTCATTAAAAAATTGCTCAGATTTGCTTTTTGTACATCATTTCTATAGTCTAAAATAGATAAAAAATAAACAGCAAGTAATGCTATCAGCAAAAAAAAATAAAGTGAGAAATTCACATTAAAATGATGTATAGCATAACCACATTTATTTCAGAATGTATTCCAGTATCAAATGGTGAAGTTCAACAGTGCAAAACCGCAATTACTTTTGCACCAACCTAATATGAAGGCTATGAAAGCCTGCCAGGGAACAGCTGAAGGAAGAGATGCATGGGGTGAGGAAGAGATGCATGGGGTGAGGAAGAGATGCATGGGGTGAGGAAGAGTGCTGAACACAGGAGTTTCTGTCTCCTTGGAGTTTGGTAATTGCATTCTCCTTCCACCCAGAAGCACTCCAAACCGTTTGTATTAATAAATTCATTTGTATCACTTTTTAGATTCTACTGTAAGTGATGTCATATGATACTTGTTTTTCTCTGACTTACTCAATATGATAATCTCTAGGTCCATCCATGTTGTTGCAAATGACATTATTTCATATTGAATAATGGAGCATTTATTAACCATTTACTATGTGCAGATATTTGCAAGGGGTGTACCAATGATCTCATCGAATCTTTAATTTTTCACTATGATTTATTATAGGATATTAAATATAGTTCCCTTACTATAAAATAGGACCTTGTTTATGCATTCTTTATATAATAGTTTGCATCTGCTGATACCAAACTCCCAATCTAACACTCCCCCTCCTCCCTGCCCTTTGGCAACCACAAATCCATTCTCTATGTATTTGAGTCTATTTCTGTTTCATAGATAAATTCATTTGTGTCATATTTTAGGTTTCACATATTAGTGATATCATATATTTGTCTTTCTCTTACTTTGCTTAGTATGATAATCTCTAGGTCTATCCATGTGGCTGTAGATGGCATTATTTCATTCTTTTTGGCTGAATAATACTCCATTGTATGTATATACCACATCTTTATCCATTCCTCTGTTGATAGACATTTCGGTTGCTTTTTTGTCTGGTCTGTCATGAATAGTGCTGCTGTGGACATTGGGGTGCATGTATCTTTTCAAGTTAGTTTTCTTTAGATATATTTTCTTTAGATATATATATGCTCAGGAGTGGGATTGCAGGGTCATATGGTAGTTCTGCTTTTTGTTTTTTGAGGCACTCCTTACTGTTTTCCATAGTGGCTACACCAGCTTACATTCCCACCAACAGTAGTGGGGTTCCCTTTTCTCCACACCCTCTCCAGTATTTATTTGTAGGTTTTTTAATGATGGCCATTCTGATCAGTGTAGATGATAAACAACTCACTGTAGTTTTGATACATGATAATTATTAGTTATGTTGAGCATCTTTTTGTGTGCCTGTTGGATGTCTTTGTAGAAATGTCTATTTAGGTCTTCTGGTTATTTTTTAATTGGATTGTTTGTTTTGTTGTTGAGTTGTATGAACTGTTTGTATATTTTGGAAATTAAGCCCTTGTCAGCTGCATCATTTGCAGATATTTTTCTCCCCCTCTGTAGGTCATCTTTTTGTTCCTTTAAATGTTTCCTTTGCTGTGCAAAAGCTTGTAAGTTTGATTAGGTCCTGTTTGTTTATTTTGCTTTTATTTCTATTGCCTTGGGAGACTAAGAAAACACTGTGAAGATTTATGTCAGGGAATGTTTTACCTGTACTGTCTTCTAGGATTTTTATGGTGTCCTCTTACATTTAGGTCTTTAAACCATTTAGAGTTTATTTTTGTGAATAGTAAGAGTGTGTTATAACACTGATTTACATGTAGCTGTCCAGATTTTCCAGTACCACTTGCTGAAGAGACATTTTTCCATTGTATGTTCTTGCCTTCTTTGTCAAAGATTAATTGACTGTAGGTGTGTGGATTTATTTCTGGGTGCTCTGTTCTGTTCCACTGATGCATATGTCTGTTTTTGTGCGACTAACACAGTTTTGATTACCATAGCTTTGTAGTATTGTTTGAAGTCTGGAAAGTTATTCCTCTTGCTTTGTTCTTTTTCTTCAGGATTGCTTTGGCAATTCTGGGTCTTCTGTGGTTCTATATAGCTTTTAGGATTATTTGGTCTAGTTCTGTGCAAGGGTAACTTGATAGGGATTACATTAAATCTGTAGATTGCTTTGTGTAGTGTGGCTACTTTAACAATATTCTTCCACTCCAAGAGCATGGGATATATTTCCATTTCTTTGAATCAACATTAATTTTATTAATGTTTTATAGCTCTCAATGTATAAGTGATTCACCTCTTTGGTCAGGTTTATTCCCAAGTCTCATTTTGTTTTTGATGCAGCTTTAAAAGATATACATACATATATATATATATATATATATATATATATATATATATTACATTACTTTTCTGATATTTCATTGTTAATGTAGAGAAATGCAACCAGTGTCTGTATGTTAACCTTGCATACTAACCTTTGCGAGATATGAGGTGTTAGTATTTGGTTTCTCTCAGTTCTAGGGAAGATGTTTTTACTGCTTTGCTCTGCCACAGCTAAGGATAGGTGGGGTCAGATATGGAAGTCTACCAGTGCAGAAAATAAGTTGGATTTTTGGCCCTTAATAATGCCGGTGTTTCTTCCTTTCTTTACAGAACAAAGAGTAGAAGATGTCCGACTTATCCGAGAGCAGCATCCTACCAAAATCCCGGTAGGTCATCTCTGTTTCAGTTATTGTTAATGTACACAGAAGGGAGCACTGCTTCAGTAGTGCTTCTCCATGTGACTGCCTGATGGCTTCTGCAGGAATCTACAACCATGCAACCAGTGTGTTTGTTTAGTGACCTGGAATGGAGGCGTCTTCATCTGCAGTGTAATCTGATCACTGTTTCCTCCCAAGTCTGAGTCTGCTGCCTTTATGTTACACACTTCACAAGCCATGTAAATTTTACTTGGTAGAGAAGGGATAAGGGGGCTAGATCTGTTGATACTTTATCAAAGAAGGGTGGTGTCCACCCTCTTCTGAAGGAAGCAGAGACTACAACTGTGGGAGAATCAGTATCTCTCAAGACTTAACTGGAGAAGGCAATGGCACCCCACTCCAGTACTCTTGCCTGGAAACCCCATGGATGGAGGAGCCTGGTGGGCTGCAGTCCATGGGGTCGATAAGAGTCGGACATGACTGAGCGACTTCACTTTCACTTTTCACTTTCATGCATTGGAGAAGGAAATGGCAACCTACTCCAGTGTTCTTGCCTGGAGAATCCCAGGGACGGGGAAGCCTGTTGGGCTGCCGTCTCTGGGGTCGCACAGAGTCGGACAGGACTAAAGCGACTTACCAGCAGCAGCAGCAGCAAGACTTAACTGTGACTGTACAGTCGAGGCTGCCTGACTTGGCCCCAGAGAAAGAAGACTTCTTATGTTCGGTTTCTTTGCAGGAGATGGGGGAAAAGATGCTGCTCCTAGTGTAAGGGCCCACATGTGCTGTGCCCTGGGTCCTTTGGTGGTGGACCTTAAATAGTTCCTGTTGTGACACTAGGTCTAGGGAGAAATGGTCAAGGAGCTTGTGGCTTCAGACAGAGGCTGAATTGTGGCCCTAGGTTCAGGGTTACTAAGTGATCTTGGGCTAATTACTAAAATTCTGAGAGGAGCTGCTGTATCTTCATCTGTAAAATGGGAAGAGAATCCGATCCCACGTGGCTGGGAAAATGTGCATAATTCTGGGGACATGATTGTCACCTCTTACAGACTGTATCCACTGCTAACTTCTGCAGAAGCTTCCATAGTTGGCTTTCTGATTGATCATTTCGTACCAAAGTGAGGGAAGAGAAGATGGGAAGATCTGGGATTAGGGTTGTGAAGTAGACAGAAGAGATGATAGGAAGGGTCTGCTCAGCAGGGCAGGACTGGAGGATCCTGTACTTAAACGTATGTTTGCTGTGTTTCTTAGACTGGTTGGAAATTTCAGTCTGTCTTCACGCTTAGGCCTACATATGACCTGGGCATGAGGTTTCTGGGTAATTTCCCTAATTTTAAGGTTTTTCTTCACTTTTGAGTACCTGCTGTGTCTATTTGCTAGCAGGTACTTGGCAGTCATTGGAATCAAAATAACCAGCCCAACAGTCCACTAGTATTGTTCCATAACCTCCTTTTGAAATATGAATGTTTGCATACATTTTCAGTCATCTTTTTGCTAGTAGTTTCAGGGTTTTTGCAGAAGTCATATTCTTACTTGCAGATACCATGTTTTGAACATACCTCGTAGATACAGAAAGCTATTGATCTTGCCAGGGAAGGTGACGACAGCTTGGCTTGCCTTACAGAACCTCATGTAGGCCCCATACAGTGGAACAGTATATATATAAGCATTTAAACTCTCCTAAAGATTCCCCATTCCTGCCTTACAACTTGGAGAAGGAAATGGCAACCCACTCCAGTGTTCTTGCCTGGAGAATCCCAAGGATGGGGGAGCCTGGTGGGCTGCCGTCTCAGGGGTCGCAGAGAGTTGGATATGACTGAAGCGACTTAGCAGCAGCCTTACAACTTCTTGTTGTTATAACAGCAGGCTAAAGAATCGCTCTACATGGGGAAGGCTATCCATGGTGCTCAGTAAATAGGTAATACTAAGGCTCATGGGCAGTCACTAGTCTGCAGTCATAGCTTATATAATGTGGCTTACCACTAAAAAACAACTTTTTTCCTTTACAGGAAGGAAGTATGGCAAGAAGCTAATGGATTTAAGTCGTAATGCGGAACTATTTTTGATCACTGCGTGGTTCAAGATTCTTTTAAAACTCATTTGTTAAAAAAGCAAAGATATTTTATCAAAGTGACAGAATCTCTGAGAAGTCTGCAAAAAAAAAAACAAAAATAAAAAATTGTCTCCAGACCAGCTAATCGTGATCTCTACTTGTCAGATATTTACTTAGCATTTGAGTCTATTACCATACTTAAGATCTTAAAGTTTTATTAAAACTCTCGTCATGTCACAGGTAGTGGAATTGGTGTAGATTGAGATCATTAAAGCTGGTACTCAGCATCTCTGTTCTTTTAGGGCTTGGGGTCTCTTCTTCTGTAGTGTATTTTCATAGTTGCAAATAACAGAAGGCACAGCACTTTCCCCCCTGGTGGCACCCCTGCCCTTCTCTGAAGGCAGCCGTGTTGTCTCGTGCACTGTATTTCATAAGGAACAAGTGTGCTGTTGTAAACCCTGTTTTGGCATGTGCCAGTTACAACAAAGGAAGTATTTTAACTACTTTTCATTGTTAATGGCTATTTTAAAAACCACTTTTGTGGCTTCTTTTCTAGGTAATAATAGAACGATACAAAGGTGAGAAACAGCTTCCTGTCCTGGATAAAACAAAGTTTCTGGTGCCTGATCATGTCAACATGAGTGAGCTCATCAAGATAATAAGGTATTTAATCATCTTTTAAACTTATTTCTTTGGGTAACTTCTCATTCTTTAACAGGCTTACAGATAAATCTGCCATCTAGTTCTGATAAAAATATGTGCAACTTAGTTAACACTATAAGGCGTTCCATTTCTGAGTCTTCAGATTTCTTACCTGCTGCATCTCAAGTGTTTTCTGATTCTTCATCCTGACATCTATGTAGATACCATGCGGGCTCAGCAGTTTGGTGCATGGGCTTAATTAGTTGCTATCACAAAGCATGTGGAATCTTCCCGGACCAGGGATTGAACCTGTGTCCCCTGCATTAACAGATTTTTATCCACTGAGCCACCAGGAAAGTCCAGCATACTAGTTTAAAACTGGCCTAAGGAGTGTAGTAAGAATGATCTCTCAAGGGTTATCGTTAATACTTATCATGCATATAGTCATAGAAAACATTTTGTGCTTTGTGAGAAGAAATTCAAATCATCAGTTAAGTCATATTGCATTTTGCCAGAAGCAACATTAGCAAAATCTTTATACTTCTATGGGATTCCCTGGTGGCTCAGACAGTAAAGCATCTGCCCACAATGTGGGAGACCTGGGTTCGATCCCTGGGTTAGGAAGATCCCCTGGAGAAGGAAATGGTAACCAGTACTCTTGCCTAGAAAATTCCATGGATGGAGGAGCCTGGTTGGCTACAGTCCATGGGGTCGCAAAGAGTCAGACACGACTGGGCAACTTCACTTTCACTTCACTTTATACTTTTATACTGATCCAATG
The DNA here is from genome assembly GCF_055505025.1 of Bos grunniens. Lineage (NCBI taxonomy): Eukaryota > Metazoa > Chordata > Mammalia > Artiodactyla > Bovidae > Bos > Bos grunniens. The sequence goes on from NC_141182.1 coordinate 13,115,727, forward strand.
TGGGTGATGTTTTGTACATTCTCCCTGTGTACTGATGTATCAATATTTCTTCACATGTTTTCTTTCAACAGAAGGCGCTTACAGCTCAATGCTAATCAAGCCTTCTTCCTGTTAGTGAATGGACATAGCATGGTGAGTGTGTCCACTCCGATTTGTGAAGTGTATGAAAGCGAGAAGGATGAAGATGGATTCCTGTATATGGTATACGCCTCTCAGGAGACTTTTGGAATGAAATTATCTGTGTAAGACTAAAAGAAAAATGCGTGTTACAGAATTTTTTAAACCCTTACCAAGGAATAAAAAAGGGATATTACCAACTGAGGTTGATCAGTTCATCTAATCACCGATCATCAAAACAGTAGTTTCCTGCCTAGGAGTTTTAGGAAGTTGTTTTTTTGTACTTCAAACAGAAAAACTGAGCTCCAGATGAGCACATTCAGCTTTGGGAAACTTTATTATTTCACCTAGGCTATCTTGTTTTTAAATTTAATGTTTAAAAATAAAATACTTTGCATTATAAGTTGCCAATAAAATAGACCTTCAAGTTAATGTTTTTTTCCCCCAAAAGAAACTTGCAGTTTTGAGCATTCAGAGAGACATTGTCTTCTCTAGGTTCACAGAAGCTGCCAACTTTTTATAGAAGGGTTTGCAGTCAACTGGAGGAATCTCCTTGAGAGGATCTTTAAGTATATGTTGTCAGGTATAGCCACCTACCCCCAATGCATTTGCCATAATAGTTGGCAAAAAGCAGGGTGAATGGGGGTGTACAGGAAATAAGGAAACCGTGCTGCTGTCCAGGGTCCCCACTTGCTAGTAAGTGTGTTTCAAGTTAGCACTCTCGTTCCAGAGTTCTCATTTGGTTTGTTCTCTAGACAGTAACACAGAAAAACACCACTGCTCAATAGGAACCTTGAATAATTTATAATTTTGGTCAAGTTTCTCAGAAGGCCTAGAGAAAGACATTTTTTGTTTTGAATATTCTCTTAAGAGCTCAGAATGGTGCCTGCTTTGGTAAATAAACAAGCAGTTACATGGGTTTCATTCTTTGGGACAAAGGTAGAAAGCTGCAGGATACTGAAACTAAAAGCATTGAGATTCAGATACTTCTTCTGCCTTTTGGCTTGTAGCTGTAGATGATCCATGTTTTATGTTGTGTGTGACTAAAATATGTTATTAAAACATTTTTAAGAGTATTTCAGTTATCACTGTTAGGTCAGGCAGTCATCAAAGTACTCCCGCTCCATGTGCATGTCAGTTTTGAAAATAGCAAAAGGAAACGTTCTTCACAGATACTGATGTCAGACGTTAAACATTTTTGAAGTCCAACTAGAGTAAATAACGAGTGCTTCCTACTACCTGCATGGGGTTCACTATGTACCATTTTTTGTGAGAGCTGCCACAGAAGGATCAGACCCACTTGAGACTGTACACGCAGCAGGCCACCGTTCACTCTTGTGTATCTAGATGTGTGTGGAAAACCTGTATCTGTTAGTGGCAGTTATTTACTGTAATTGAGGAAGAAAAAGCAATATTACTGCATACGGGCACTCAGCCCCAATCTGCTCTTCCTGCTGCATGCATCTGTCCACATGTAACTTTTAATATGTATATTTTTACATTATGTACATTCTTAATTAGCCTGTCTTGTTTAGATTGTATACATCATTATATCTGACATTCTTGTAACTACTGTGTGATCAATAAGATTCCTATAAGAAACTCTGCTTTTTAAAGACAAAAATACCGTGCTGAGAGGGCTGACTTAACTTATATCCCACATTAATGGGTGGTCACTCTATTTATAGGATCTTTAAAACATTTTTAATGAACTAAGGTGAATAAAGGCACAACTAAAAACTATCATCAAAGTTCAAGTTAATGGCTTAGTATTTGAGACTTGCAGTCTGTACTATCCAAAGCCACGGGGATAATACCCTCCCAAGTGAGGAGTGTTGAGGCTGGTCTCACTGTGGGTGGAGGGACACCCACCTCTAAAGGTCCCTGCCTTATGAGCAAGAGACCTTGCTCCACCTTGCTCACGTTGGTCAAAGTGTCCTGCCTTCAAAAAACTCAATTATCTTAAAATTACAGATGTCTCACAAAGTGTGTGTGGGGGGTGTCGGAGGTAGGTGTTTTGTGGGAATAAGCACTTGAAAACCTGCTCTAAATGAACTAAAGTACAACACAAGAAGTATTGACTGTGTGTGGGGTGTGGTCTGGAAGGCATTACAAGGTGGTCCGTGGTGCCTGACGTGGCTGGGTCGGGGGCTGTACACAGTAAACAGCAGGTGTGCACGTGATCCCCATCCTAGGAGTCCCCGCGCGTGACCAGAAAGGGAGGCCTTCCCTATCTGGGGGGCTGCAACCTAACAGGTCCCAGGAGTGGCCAGCTGTGTCTCCTGATGCTACTTACCTGACAGGAGCCCTGACCAGTCCTGGAACCGTGCGTGTGCATGTGTTTTTCTCCGGGTATCCAGAAGTCTGAGAAGACCAAGCCAAACTGGAGATTCCTGCTAGGGAGAAAGTCCCTGAATTCTCTCTCTGTGGCCTGCACTGCTCAGGGTAGCACCGCAGACCAGGGCAAACACATGCTTGTTAGCCTGCCACCATCCCGAGTCCAGGGAGGACATGGCCACAGACACCAGGGCACACTCACTACGAGTTTGGAAATGTCCGAAGGACACTTGGTCTAGTAATGCTGACCCTGATTATGGAACTGGGAGCTGGAAGACCTTAAAACCAATCCCAAATCAATTCACATTTCTATTCATACATAGAACATTTTTTAAAAACCCAGGAAACTAGACAGAAAGTGGATTTAAGACCAGGTATTCCTTTTGTAACACTGAGAAGGCGGCAGAAGGAACAGACTCCCTAGCTTGGAAATCAAAAGCCACCATTGGAAAGGATATGTGCCTTGTATTATATGAGACAAAGACCTAATAAAAAGAACCTTTTTTTTTTTAATTTTTATTTTCAGTACATTAAATTTACTCATAAAAACATTCTAAAAATGTACAATTTTTCCTTTTTAACAAAGTATAATAAAACATAAAAACCCCAAAAACAGAATACTTGACATTTACAATTCAAAATCAAATTAGCAGAATATTAAATATTTACAAAACTATATCTTTTAAAAATATTTATAAAGTTACATGCAATTTTGTAGAATTGACATAAAAGAATGGCTCAAAAATGGGAGAATTTTCCTTCATTCCTAAAAAGAAATATGTCCAATAGAAGCTGTGAAGATTCTTGAGTACACGAGGTCTTCAGTTTCAGTACCAAAGCCTGTCTTTGTGCATCTAAGAACTTTACGCATGAGGGGCTCCTCACAGCACCGGGATGGACTGGCCGGCGCGCCCCTCCCTCCAGTAACAGTGTAGTAACATTGACCTTTGGCCTCAACCAGCACAGTACGTAGTTTGCAAGTGTTGATTAAAGATACTCACTTTGATTCAGAACCTCAGGACTTTTAATTGAGCCTCTTCAGAACCCATGGATGTAAATGTCACCTGCCTCATTCTTTGGGAGTCATCTGCACTTTGGAAAGGACGGCCACCTCACTCAGGGTCCACGGGCCCATCCACTGGACGGGTGGTCGAGCTGAGCAGGGTCACGGTTTCCCTTACAACCTTTAAGACTCTTGGACATGTAACGCCATCAGTTATCAGCGTGTAAAACTAGCAAGGCATCTAGTAAGCCACCACAGAAGCAGGAAGAGTGACAGTGACAGGGAGCGAGGAGGGTGCGACCCAAGTCCCGCTCAGGAAAGTGCTCACTAGCAACACGAGTGAGTGGACAGATGCAAGCCTCGGTCAGCCTGTGCTCAGACGGGAACGCGTGACAGCCGTGTAACGGTAGGCAAAGTTACTACCCGCTCTGCACCTCCACACAGCGTGCAGTATAAACTAACTGTGGGACTTCTTGCGATAAAGGACCTAGAATTCTAAATTGGTAAATTAAAATACTGAACCTACTGACTACTATATTAACAAGCTGAACTCGTGTAATCTTTTGGAGATTATAAATGATGCTGGTCTTTTTTTTTAAAAACATCCAATCACATACCTGCTTTCAAGAAAATAGTTTTGTCTTTATTATTCTAAGTGCTAGCTCCCATTTTCTCAGTGCTCTTTAGCAATTAGAAGTTTTTAACATTTATACACTTTCCAATTTTCAATATCATAAAATAAAAATTAGAAAATAAGGTAGAAAATTGAGTGTTCTGCTTTAAAAAACAAAACAAAAAAAATTAGTGTTTTATCCCAACGTATCTACTTCAATCTGTACATTCCACTTTCCCCATTCTTGGGGATAGAAACTTTAAGATAAGACAGACCACACAGAGCACAGTGGCTGGGGCCACAGCATTTAGAAACTGAGCCCACAACTTCAGTGACTGATTCAAAGGGCCAGCCTGATCTGTTTCTAGCTGATGAGGACATCCTCTGAGGCAATGCCAAATGCTCTTTAGGCTCACTGACTGTGGTTGCTTCTGGAGAGAAATTTCATCAGAGACGATACTGCTAGCAAATATTCCCAAGTATGGGACCCGCTCACTCGAGAAGAGGTCTCACGGGGCGGCAGCTGAATGCTTTGTGCCTGTGTGTCCCGTGTTCATGTTTTACCGTTAGCAACTCTGAGTGGCCACACGCATTTTCAAAGACAACTAGAAGTTTCTCTGAGACTTCTCATGACTGGAACACAGCCACACAATGTCTGAACCTATTTCTCTCAATTTGAATGTCATACTTTAAGTTGAAGTTTGTTCTGATTTTTTGTTGTATTTGACGCTAACCTCTAATATTTATCAAAACAGTTATAAGGGTAACAACAGACACTTTCATTCCCCAATACTGACGACTAAAACAAAAAAAAAAACCCTAAATATGATTTTTCTCTTTTGTTATGAGACAGTTTTCAACAATTTCACTGTGTTGAAATAGGATTTATTTAAAATAGTTCTTTGTTTAAAAAAAAACCAAAAAATTTTAAAAGTTTGGCTTTCAGCACATATCCAGGCCACTGTAACGGCCTTCAGAAATATTAAAATCGTAAACATCAATGAACACTCCAAGTCTTCCTTAAACATAATATGACAAGTTCCAGTCTAGTACTCTTTAAGGCAAAGTTGTGTCAGTTCTCACAATTTTGACATTTTGTAGTGTTTATAATTTAAGAGATCAATGTAACATTCCCCCAAAAAGCTGTTGTAAGCATCATCATTACTTCAAAACTGTAGGTAACACTGTGCCAAGGAGAGAGAATACAGAGGTCTGTCAATTCTGCATTGCATAGAAACAAAACTACTAAAATAAAACTCTAAAAAACTCTACTAAAAGCCTTTCATTAAAAAAAGTAACAACTTTCTGCCTTAGTTTCCAAGAAGCCAGGAAACTGATCTGAAAAATTTGAAGCCTTACAACACAATGCCTCAAATTCTAGGGTACTCTTGATTTACACCAATTTTGCATGAGGCTGATTGTCCATTTTAAGAATGGTCTATTATTATTTTCTCTTTTAAATATTCAACTGGAAAATCCCTGGGCAAGGCCTTACCAATCAGTATTTTAACATTGAAGGCTGTAGCATTTAAAACAGTATTATTGAAGCACAAAATTCCCTTTAGCCATGAAGCTTTAAGTCCCTAACTTTCACAACAAAAGCTCTCATTGCATGGGGTAAAATTGAGAGCTGCGTGGTGGACTGTATTTCCCACCTTGATAAAACTAGACTTCTGCAGGTCTTGTAGCTCTGTCCTGTCGGTGTAGTCTCTTTCAGAGTCTTAACCACTTTCTATTGTAGTTTTCCGGTAATTTTTAAATGGAATTAACTATTGATACAGAGCCTAATACAAAAGAAGTTGACAGGAGAAAATTTCAGTCGTTTGCTCAGAGATTGTAGGACTGTATTATTGTTGAAAGGTCTGTCTCAAGTGTGAATCCGTTAGCAGTGAGCCTTGGGGTCCTTGGGAAGTCCATGGGAGATAAAATAACTTGCAAACTTGGCTAAGGATACGCAGCCTCCCGTCAGTGCCGATCACGAGGCCGTGCTGCTATCGCGTCTGCCAGGGTTCCTTCATGGGGAAGACGACAGGACTCAAAGCTCTGAAGGGCTGGGAAGGAAGATGTCCTCAAAGCTTTGACAGCTAGGGATTCTCTGGGACTTGGACCCTTTTAGAAATTAAGTTGTTGCAAGTAACTATTTCTGTTTAATAATGTAGTTTAAATGTATTTGCAGGAAAAAATAAAAACCTGAAAACTGCTACAAGTGCTTTTAAGGAGGGAAGGAACACTAACACCTCTTGTGTACTAAGTCATGTAGCCTGCTGGTGCCGACTCTAAAGACGGAGTCTCTGAGTGTCTTGCACTGACTGGTCTCAGGGAGTCTGTCTCCCAGAACTGCAGAGATTGACATCAGTTTACATTCTTCTGTAGTGCAATCCTTAAAAAGCCCAGAGATTAGTGCCTAACCACTGTTAAGAACGAAACAGAACAAACAGAACAAAACAAAGGCGACATTTTCCCTCACCAGGGGTGTCAAGAGTCCGACTGGTAGAACTCCACTTGGAGAACTCCGACCTTCAGTTCTCGATCCAACCTCACGTAGCTGCCCTGGAATTACGTGTGAGCCTAGAAGGACCAATTACGGCAATGCTCTTCAGGAGACGGCAGGTCTCTGCATTGCGACCAAGGGTGGAGGTGGCCAGTTTTCACCCACAGTGGAGATACCCACTAGGCCAGTCCTGACATCAAGCTCCCGTCTAGGATTTTGGCAATAAAACTGAGTTTGATGCATTCCTACGCTAGGTTTTCTATCCAGTCTAGTAAAGTAAAGCACCTTTGGATTAAAAATATTAAGCTCAACAGCAACTAGACTTCTCAGTTTTGTATTTAATTTTCCTTAGGTCTCCATGGCTTAATAGTGTTCTGTTGCCAGAGAAAAATATCAATCTGTGGAGTCCAGACTTTCTGCTGGAGGGGCATATTTCAACCTAAAAGTACCTAGAGAAGGGGGGAAAAAAAAAAAAAGAGATCAAATTTGAATCACCATAGAATTACTGCCATGATCTGTCCAAAGTTATTTCCGGAGTCACTGGTCAAGATTTGGGTGCTGGAAATCTAAACCACCTCTTCTAACCACTCCCAATTCCCCTGCTGCACCCCCAAAACTCTTTTGTAAAGTTTATCAAATCAGACAAACGGTGCAGAGACTGCAGAGTTCCCAGTCCTTTCCCTCAAACTTTGGGAGCTCAGACAGCAAGAATCAGCCCCTTCCCTGGGGCAGGGCCAGGGAGGCCCGACCCCACAGAGGGCTCTGGGTTCGCTGCCTCAGGAGACGCAGCACCATCTCTGTCAACGGGGGTGGCCACAGCCCACAGGCACCCCACCTGCCACCAGACCCGACTCCAGGCTGTCTGTGCAGCTCCCCTCAAAATTCTCCAGAAAGCAAGTGGCTGACTGTCCAGCTATCCCCATGCCCAGAAAAACAGCAAGAACAAACCTGGTGTGGTAACGACAGCAGACACACACCTGACTAAAGGAGACAAAAAAATAGCGAGTGGAAGTAGGAAAGGGGGGAGGAAGAAGATACAGCACAGGGAGCGAGGACACCACGGAGCCACACGGCGGCCACGGCCACGCCACGCTGGACCGGGGACACAAGCGGGGACAGAGTCCCATCGGCAGCGCCTGCACTCACACGCCACGCCCTCGGTTCTCAGTTAACACTGGGCGTGGCTCTGAATCACCCACGCTTGCTCCCCAGTCACGTGGCACAAAAGAACAGACCGCGGAGCCGTCGGGCCACGGCCAGAGAGCCACACTGGAGTGAGGAGCAGGCGGAAATCATAAAGACAGTCTCTGAACCAAAGCTGCCCTCTGGGGGCTGCACAGCCCATCAAGAGTTTGGTGCCTTTTCAGAGAGCACTTGAAAATCACTTCTTGCTTGCTTTAGAAAAAAGGAAGTTGATTATTATTTTCATAAAAAGGACACTCCTGTCTGGATCTCTCCACCTCGAGAGCCTTTACCTTGCCGATTGAAGTCCATGGACGGCTGCTTGCAGTCCTGAGCGCGGTGACCGGTGGCCCCACAGTTGTAACACGAGAGGTTCCCGCTCTTTTTGTGACTGGAACCATTGCTACTGCCCACCAAGCCCTGGGCCTGGTAGACGCCCGCCGCCCCCATGAAGTTCTGCACAGGCGGGACAGTGAAGGCGGACTGGCCACCCAGCACGGGCTCGGGGCCCACGCCACCACCGTAGGGCGAGTGCACGACTGGGAAGGCGCCGCCGCCATACTGCTGGGCACCCATGTAGCCGCTGCCGCACACGGGGCTGAAGGGCAGGAACGGGAAGGGGAAGACTGAGGGCCCCGAGAACGGGTGCTGGAAGTAGCTGGCGTAGCTGACAGTCAGGCCGCTCGAGCCGCAGCTCCCACTGCAGCCGCATGACGTGCACACAACACAGCCGGGCGGCGGGGCGGGCGCCGGCTGCTGGGGCACCGGCTGCTGCTGATGGTGGTGGTGGTGGTGGTGGTTCTGGGCTGAAGCGGGGAGGTTCCCGGGGGAGCTGCCACCACCGCCGCCGCCACCACTGCTGCTGTAGAAGCTGCTTTCGGGGACCGAGGAGAGCGCGGGGCTGGAGCTGGGGGCCGGGCAGCTGGGCACGGTGGCCATGTTTGCGAAGGATGGGGAAGGGTGGCTACTGGAGGCGGCAGTGTTGCTGTTCGCACAGAAGCTGCCCTGCAGGGGGCCCACGGGCACACTGCTCATCGCAGAGAAGGCAGCTTTGGTGTTGGCTGTGTACAGAGCAGTCCGGGGGTTTATTATTGCAGGGGGCACACTTATTTGCACATTGTTAGAACAGGAGGTTTGCCCAGAGATGGCGGAATCCGCAGGGACAGATGAAGACACCAGGAGTTTGATGGGCGGCCGAGCCACGTGGAAGACGGTGCTGGACGTCCCCGCGGCAGCGGTGCTGGCTTCCACCACCAGGGCCGGCTGCTGCGCCGGCTTCATCACCCTGTCCAGCGCGGACGCGTGGACGACTTTGGTGCGGGGACCAAAGGAGACAGTGGGAGACACGGAGCTGCTCTCGGCGAGTCCGGAGAGGACCTGCATGGGCTGATGGGGGGTGGACGAGGGGAGCACATCCATCATGGTATTGCCAAAGCTCTTGTCCACCTTGATGCTGCTTCTTGGTCCAGAGACTTTACTGCGCTCCTCGAGGGACAGCAGTGAGTGCACAGAGGACGAGAGGAGCTTCATGTCCGTGCTCCCCCTTTCCGCCTTATGCACAGAGTTCAGCATCCGGATGGGTGCAATGTGTGAGGCCGCCGTCATCATCTGTGGGGGCAGCGAGTGGTGGCCCGACGGGGTGGAGCCTGCCTCGTTCTGCACAGGGAGGACCTGCGCCGTGGGCCGGGCGGAACTTGAAGTGAAGTGGTTCAGCAGCATCACGGGCTTCTCCTTGTCAGGGCCCTCCAAGTGGATCTCCACACCTAGAGGTGGAAACAGCGTTAGCACAGCCTGCCTGGGCCGGGCGGGGGCAGCGCCTCGCGAGCCACGCAGGAAGGAAGGGCATCCTTACGTCTGTCGTTCTCTTCCGCGCTGTCTGAGCTCTCTTCCCGGGCCTGCACGCCCATCGGGCTGGGTGAGGAGCTGGAGCACTCGGACGAGCTGCCTTCCCGGGCCGTCTGGTGAGGGGCCTGCTCCACCTCCACCCGCAGCGCTGCGGAGAAGGGACAGGTGACAGTCCAAAGGTGGCACTGAGGTCCTCGAGCTACAGGACACGACGCTGGCTGTGCCCTCCTCTCCCGCCCACAGGCATGCCTGTCGCGCTTGTCTTCGCATCAGCCCCAAGGAGGCAGGTCCTACCCTGGCCCTATGCACACAGGGTTGAGGCTCCCACGCTCGGCAGATGCACACACAGCCGTGCTCAGCTCCCCAAGCACTCACCACAGACCAGGAGAAGGACCCCCCCACCACCAGGTGCTACAAAAGCAGCCCTCCACCAACACAGAGACCTCTGTGTTCTGAGGCCCAGTGACACAAGACCTTTTCGGTCAAACAAGTACCAAAAAGATGCACTGACAGTTTTTTCTTCCTGGTTCCTGTCACTCTTGATGTTTCTAGTGCATAAGGAAAACAGCAGAAGGGCTGTTACCGTGGTCCTCCACCACCCCCTGAGGAGAGGAAGGCAGGGGGAAGGGGAGAAGGCTGGTGGTCCGGCATCAAGGACTTCAGGGTGGACATGCAGGGCAGCAGCCTAGGGCCACCTCTCTGCACCCACGTGAAGGGGAGAGACTGGCATCTATTTTCACATTTCCTGTTCTTTCCCTCTCACCAGAGCAGTTCCTGGGTCTAAACCTTTTGCCCAAACAACTTCAGGAGAGTCACCTGTCTCCAGCTGCAAACCTAAGGTCCCTTCTATTTGTCTACTGCAGAAACTATAAGAGCTAAAACGAGGAAAAGTAACTCTTTAAGTACTAGGAGATGGAAATGGAAAAGTGGTGTGACCTGAGGTCTGACCCTTGCCAGAAGGGTCCCGGGTCCAGGCGCACCCGGCCCCACCCACCTGCAGCATGGCTGCCTCGCACTGTCTGCACGGGCCCCACGTGGCTGGTGGGGGGCACGCGGGCCACTCCGCTGCTGCTGACCGGGGGAGGGGCCGAGGGGTTCAGGCACCGTTTCTCTGACTTCTCCCTGTGTGACAGGAAAGCACACCAACAACCGAGTGTTCAGTTCTGCTGAACAAACTCTCAATGCTTCACAGATGCTACTTAAGTACACATGCTCCACAGAAGGGTGATTTCCGTCAAACTAATCCCCAGGGTAGAAGATAACTGACTTGTCAGATTCACTCTAAAGGGTCGTTTCTAGCAAACCAAAGCCACATTTGTAGAGTTTTAAGAGTATTAATTAAGGTTTAAGAGTATTAATTAAGCCACCAGCAGTAACAAGTCCTAGCATCTGTCCCTCATGTTAGAAACTAAAACGAACACATTTCATAAACAATCTCACACTCACTTCTCCAGCTCCAGTTGAGTCTTGAGTTTTTTCTTTGCTCCCATGGTGAGGGATTCAAATTTATTTAGATCTTCTTCCGTAAGGCTCAGAAACTTCCACAGAAGAAACAAATTACAAAGTTACTGAGAATTAATTAGGATTCTGAAAACAAAGAACTTGGGAGTTTAACTTAATAAACATATTCAACCTCTCAGATACGTAAACCCATAAAACTTAACCAGATAATAAAAGACAGGGAAACGCTACAATATTTACTTGCTAAGTGACTTGGTGTCCAGAGTCCAAAATACAAGACACCCACTTTGCACCTGAGAGTCACGGGCTGTGTCTCCTGAGCCTTCGGCACAGGCGTCTGGACCACAGCTGGGTGAACGTGGGGCCCTGGAAGGTGCGTGCTGTGCGGGCAGGTGACTGGGACAGTGTCCTGCGGTCTCAGCTGCTACTGGGATGCGGTTCATGGAAGTGTCCCGCTCCAGGGACCCGACTCCCACAGAGAGGAGCATCGTCCTCTTTAGCGGCTCTTATTTCTGGAATCACGGGACACCAGCAACTCTGTTGGGCAGCAAGTGATCCAGAAAAGCACATGCCATCCAAACTGAGTGGAAACCTAACCCACTGCCCTTGTACTAAGAAAAAGATCCTACGTGGTTCTCGTGACGGCCCATAATATGATCTGTGATTATAGCCTTTTCAACTACATACATCACACTATAACTTTTTAAACTGATAGTAAAATCTGTTGTTTTTAAGACTTATGAATCCTAAACTGAGAGTACTGAAAATATACTTAAAATGTGTTTTTTATTAGCAGTAAAAGCTTGACTTCTAGTTCTTCAATTGCAGGTTTTTGGACAAAGGAAATGTTTACAGAGACCAAAGCCACCACAGCACTTTATCCAGCAGAGGGCACTCAGAGTTCAAACATCCCATACAGGTGTAATTTACCAGAGACATTGAAACTTGAAAGAAATTTCAGAATTTAACAATGGAAAAAAAAAAATGCTTCTTGTCAAAATTCTATTGTAAAAATAGTTTCTATGTAGGACTGCTTGAAAGATATAAAATTCATCTATTCCTTTAGCTATTATGCCCTTAATGAAGCCAGGTCATCAGCCAGCATTTACCCGGGTCAAAGTATGCGGGGTCCTTTAAAAAGGCCTGCACTGAGGGCTGTCTAAGCAAGGGGGATGCAAGCTCCAGAATCTACTACTTCTACCCCCCACAGGGTGGCTGGAGGCACAACACTCTTCACATCACATACAGCAAGTATCTACTTGGGAAGACCCCAAACTACCTTTAAAAAGCTGTTTGTTCACAAGCAATTTATGTTCCTTTTTTTTTTTTTTTTAATTTTTTTTTAAATTTTATTTTTAAACTTTACATAATTGTATTAGTTTTGCCAAATATCAAAATGAATCAGGCAGCTTCAAATTCAAATCCATGGCCCCCTTCAGCGAACTCATGGGACCCGGGGAGCACGCATCTGGCAGTGTTAAGGACCAGGTGGCATGACCTCCACAACACACGCACTGCTGAAACCCAGCTCGGTTCCTCTGGGAACGAGGTCCGAAGAAAGAAAGATTACCCGAGACAACAAGCACATTCTATCTGCCTGCCAGTAACCAACGTACCTTCTCCATCGTGAGCTGTTTAAAGACAGGGTAATACTTGTGCAAACGCAGTTTCCGAAGCCAGTCTAAAATCCCATTTTGCTCCTGGGTCTGCGGGGCCTGCAGGCTGGACGGCATCAGGATGGCGGGCGAGCTGTCCATCGGGGTCCGGTAGGCCAGCGCCGAACCTGCACCCCCCGAGTGCGAGCAGTGGGGCAAGGCGGCCGCACTGGCGGAGTGCTGCACGTGGTGCTGGGCGCTGCCCTGAGAGGACGGGATGCCGGCCACTCCGCACACAGGCCTGCGAGGACAGCAGACAGGTGGTTTTCAAAACTCCACGGCCTCCACTCAAGACCAGCTCCTCTATCCAGACTGCATCTGCGGCCCACTTCACCACTAGCGTTCAAGTTGCGGCCTCTGCCACCACACCCCCGCCCCAGTTGACCATCTGTGGACATGGACGTGTGCATGCACCTGTTCAGACACAGCGCCTGAGCACATGTACACACACGTGTGTGTCACCACCAGACTTCTGGTTGAGCTGCCTAGTTTTTTTCTGTTGCTTCTATCACAGGATAATACTAACATATACTAAAATTGACTCCAAACATTTTTTTTTAAAAAGTAAATTCCAGAATGCTGGAAGGAGCAAAAGCATCTCTCTCTGTGCCAGCCCCTTCCACACTAAACTGCAGACCCACAGATTCATCATGTGCTCACACACTCCAGGTGAGGGATGAACAAGAAAGGCGGGACACCAAAGATCTCCTTGCCTGACTGGCGTCCATAGGACTGTGTGTGTGTGTGTGTGTGTGTGTGTGTGTGCGCGCGCGCACGTGTGTGTGTGCGTGCATGTGTGCGCGCACCACCCCCCCAAACATGTGAGGTCAGCCCATTTTAGGGCCCCAGCTGGCAGAGAACCCAGACAGCAGCAACTCTGACCCTTCATGGGCTTAATCACTCCCTGAGACCTTGTAAAAATGAAGATTTTCAGAAATTCTGGTTTCCTAGAATGTACAGGGCCCAGAAACTGGCATTTGCAATAAGGGTCTTTGGGAATTCTAATTCCAGTGGCTCAGAGAACCCCTTTTTTTCTATTTTTTGAGAAATCAAAAAGTAGATTATCTCTATCCAATTCTTATCCAATATTACTAGTCAAGACTAAGATCAAGAATGCCTTAGCTCCAGAAGCAACTGCTGGCACACAGCGAGAAGCAAGCTCTGCAGCAAGGCTGCCTGGAAATGCGCGGGTCGCACGGGAGAAGTCTCACCTTCCAGACACGCCCATCATGGTACCGACTTTAGAAAGGGAAGGGTTGCCAGGACCTACAAGTTAAAATGAGAATAATTCATTCACAGACCATAAAAATATTTCTACTTTTACTGAATTACATTTTACAAACTCACTTGGACTTTGAAGCTGTTGGGTGGGAGAAGAAGTGCTGAAAAATTTCTTAACATGGTCATTTTTTAACACATGAGAAGGTAACGAAGCCAAATACCTAAAAAACAAACAGAGTGGTTTTTTCAGCATTAAAATGTATTATTACCAAAAAGTAACTGGGAGAGAAATTTTAATTTTCAATTAAGAGACATTTGTATCAGAGAAAAACTAAACAGAAGCACCTTAACCTCTCATCTTCCTGCTTTATTCAGTTTAGTTCTTGGCAGGATTCGTGGGTTTCCTGGAGCCCCTTCCCACATTCACACTGTACTACACTGTATGAACAGAGTCTCTCTGGGCCCACAACACGGGGCCTGTGGTCTCAGCTGCCGGGGGCACTCCAATGGCGGGCCCAGTCCCGGGCCCTGGCAGCAGGGCTCCCTCTGTAAACGTGTACAGGACAGCATGCAGGACACCCTCAGGGTCCAGAGTCTCTGGACCCAGGAGACATTTTATTAGGTCTTCGTTTCATCCTTTCTACTACAGAAGAGAAAGGATAACCAGATTTTATTTCATAAGACTGTCAAAATTACAGTACATGTTGGCATATACTTCAGAATTCCTTCACTTGTATATCCTCAAAAGCATGCCTAGGTTAAGATCCTTCAAATTCTCTGTAACTGAAGAGGAGACCGGAACCATCCAGACCACGTGTCACCTGAGCAGCCCCTCCGTGACCAGGCGGCCCAGCCCCACCTACACCACCGAGGGCCGTCGGTCCACCAGTCACACGGTGCTGCTGCAGGGGGCTGCTCTCCGTGGCCTTATGGGGGTCAGGGGGAGCATTACCTCAGGTCCGCTTCCAGATCCATATGGTTTCGCTCTACATAAAAGGAATCTGGGCCAGCTAAGCAAGGAATGAATTTCTCCAAATTTTCTTCAGGATACAGCTGAGACAACTGAAAGAGACGAAAAGGCACAGGAAGTCTGGCACAATCTACTTAACAGAACCAGGACTCCTCAGTGTGAGAAACACCTGGGCAGGTGTGAGGAGGTGGCGTCTGCTGGTGTGAGTCTGGGCTTCTGCATCCACTGGGATGCAGGAAGCCACAGCCCACCACAGCACAGGGAGCTGGGCGGCAAAGCCACCACATCGACCCAACTCCAAGAGGGACCTCTGAGGAGACGGCACATGAGCTGTCCAGCTGCAGCAGAACACGAGGAAGAGGCGGCTGCCATACAAGCGGGCAGAGGAGATGGGCAGGGATGAACACGCCCCACAGGCTGAATGAGGGTCAGACAGCAGCCGGCCAGGAGCCCGGGCACGGGGCAGGGAGACTGTGCCCTCACTTCCGAGCTCTCTTCCGTGGGCGGCAGGCCGCAGGGAGCCTCTGCAGGTGGCACAGGGTGCAACGGCTGTCCAGGGGGCCAGGCAGGAAACCCCATACCTCCCCCTGGAGCCTGCTCTTCATCCAAAGCAGAAAGCCCACAGGTCACAGGCCAGGATGAGATGGCGCCTGCTCTCAGAGCTTAAGCACAACCCCCAAGTTTCTGGAGATGAGGAAGAACACCTTCCTGCCTCTGGGAGAGGAGGAAGAAGAGGAAGTCCTCCTGACACTGGTCTTTTCTCAGGGAAGGTAAAAACAAAACCCCTCCAACCCCAAGGAAGGGCAGGAACCCCTCCTGAGTGGAAGGGCCTGCATGAGCACAGAGTGGACCAGGTCAGCTGCTGGGGAGGGAAGGGCAGCGATGCTAAGGAAGGGCAGTGATGCTGAGAAAGGGCCCAACCCTGTGCCTGGAGCTCGGGCTGCACCAGGACGGGGAGCCCCCATCCCCACTACAAATCTATCCCCAGCGCCCTCCCTGGGAGTGGAATCAATGGGGCAGGCAGACCTGCTCTGTTCCACAGGTGAGGCAAGACCACGCCATACTCCTCTTGAGACTCCAGGGACCAGCAGGTCTCTCTGGAGGAACCCAAACGCAGCTCTGCTCCTGACAAGACTAACCCGAAGCCACATTAATGGTTTGATGGATTCCATTTCCAGGCTAGTTTCTAGACATGATGTCTAACATTCAATCAAAAATTATAAGATAAAAAAGAGGTGGGAGTCTATTGTCAAGATAATCATTAGAACCAGACTCAGAAATAACCCAGATGTCAGAGCTATCAGATGACTTGAAAATGAACAAAAACCCCTAAAATCATGGTACCAGAGATGAAGAGTTCAGCTCATGAGCAACCTGAACAGAGCTGAGGAGAAACATCCCTCAACTTGAAGACAGGGTCAAGTACACATAACTCAAGGCCCAGGAGAAGAGAGAGTGGAGCAGAAGAAATACTGAAGGAGGTGATGAACAAGACAGTGAGGCAGAAGCCCAGAAAGGGCAAAGGACCCAAAGCCAGGGGAGTGTCAGCTGCTGCAAATACCCAGACAAGAGCGGCAAGGTCTGCCAGCATAAGCGGAGTCCAGAGAAGCACTTTTCCACAAAACAAGTAGGGAGGCCTGGAGGAGAGGAAACTCAGTGGTCTACATGGTACAGAGGAGCAGGAGAGCCCGGGGCAGGACCCACATCCCTAAAAAGAAGGTCTGTGGCACTCTTCAGGGCAGGACAGGCTGAAAAAAGAGGCATGATCGAGCAACTTCTGTCCAAGGTGTTCAACTAGATTTTCTCCCATGGGATGTTTTCCCTCATCTTATAATCAAACTAGACAGCATATTAAAAAGCAGAGACATTACTTTGTCAACAAAGGTCCATCTAGTCAAGGCTACGGTTTTTCCAGTGGTCATGTATGGATGTGAGAGTTGGACTATAAAGAAAGCTGAGCGCTGAACAACTGATGCTTTTGAACTGTGGTGTTGGAGAAGACTCTTGAGAGTCCCTTGGACTGCAAGGAGATCCAACCAGTCCATTCTGAAGGAGATCAGTCCTGGGTGTTCACTGGAAGGACTGATGTTGAAGCTGAAACTCCAATACTTTGGCCACCTGATGCAAAGAGCTGACTCACTGGAAAAGACCCTGATGCTGGGAAAGCTTGAGGGCAGGAGGAGAAGGGGATGACAGAAGATGAGATGGTCAGATGGCATCACCGACTCAATGGACCTGGGTTTGGGTGGACTCCAGGAGTTGGTGATGGACAGGGAAGCCTAGCATGCTGCAGTCCATGAGGTCGCAAAGAGTCAGCGAGCGACTGAGTGACTGGACTGAACTGAACTGATAATCAAACTGCCAGCTGCACTCTGGAGACACTGCAGCCGTGCTGGCTCCACTCGGCAAAGGTGGCCACTTCAGATGCTCAACTGTGGCTAAGACAGTGGTTCACCGCCTGGCAAAGGCCAGGCTGGGCGACTCTAAGCATGCAGGTATGGCGGTATGTGTATGGCGGTAAAGAGGTATTTATTAGTGCAGCTTGCTGTTGAGATGGTATTTGTTGAATCAATTTAAAAACAAGCAGCCGCCTTTCAAATTTTTTTAATATTTGAAAAAATAAACACAAACAGGAAGATTCGACATGTACACACACACAAAGGTGGAAGCAGGTGGAGCCTGCGCCCACTGCCGCCTGTGCCGCCCCTCCCTCAGCTGTGGCGGGAGAGCAACAAACTGCCATCAGCCAAAGAGCCCTGGCACCCGAGGACTCACACCCTTCTGCCCCGCCCAGTTCTCAACAACGGGAAGGAGTGTGGACCACATGCCGCACCAAAGTGGGAATGCCCACCCTGCACTCACTGCCCTGGCTCAAGGCAGCATCCATGGGCATCAGGCTGCCTTCTGACCGTGATGAATGGGACCCTATAACTTTTATAAGAGCCCTTAAATCACCTTACCTTTGAAATAAATTCAGTCACTTCAGAGGAAGATTTGGTTACTGATGTGATTGAAGAATCAGACCACAAGACCTTAAAAACAAACAAACCAACCTTAAAAACAGACACCACATACTCAATTCACAGCACATTCTTCCAGGGATTCACAGCCAGTACATGGCGGTAGTGGGACGAGACTTTATATATATAAAAGCCTCGTGCGTTTATATACCCCTTGGTGTGTTATAGAAAAGATGTTCATGTAACTCTAGTCCATTAAAGCTTAACTTCCTGTTTTGCACAATTATTCAAACATCACTAAGTCACTCATGTGTGGAGCCTAAGGTTGCCCCTTAAAGCGTCATCAAGTCCCTGATGCCCCCGACTGCTTGTGTGCACAGCCCCTGATGTGGGAACCCCCTGCTCAGGTAGGTCAGTCTATAAGACGCTATGAGAGGTGAGCCCGTCCAACAGTGAGAGCTCCCGTTCAGGGCTGTGGCCGTGCTGGTGGCCCACAGGAGTCTGACACGAGCCAGGGCAGTTAGGACCAGGAGAGCAGGGACCAGCTTCCACTGCAGGGGGCAGGGGAAGAACGCAGCAGAGAACATCAGAAAGGCCTTTCCAGAAGTTCTACAAAGCCTGGTACAGTGGGCACAAATGTCCACCTTCCCAAATAGACTGTGAGTTCCCTGGGGCAGGGGGCTGGCTTCCTAGCACTGCAAAGTCGCTTCAGTCGTGTCCAACTCTGTGCGACCCCATAGACGGCAGCCCACCAGGCTCCCCCATCTCTGGGATTCTCCAGGCAAGAACACTGGAGTGGGTTGCCATTTCCTTCTCCAGTGCATGGAAGTGAAAAGTGAAAGTGAAGTCGCACTGTCTGTGCTATTTTCCACCTATGTCAGCACAGACACCTGTCAGAGGCTCTCCTGCACTGAGAAAGGCGTGCGCTGAGCTCAGAAGGAGCGAGGCAGGACAGAGGGGAGCAGATGGGACAGAGGGAAGCAGGGCCCAGAACAAGAAAGGTTAAACCATGAAACCATGACGTTCACCCTAAAGTCCAGAAGCACTGGAGGATTTCAAGTCAGGAAATAAAATGACTGAGTCTTCTGTCACCCAAAGGGAAGCATTACATGCACACTGATGTAGAGAAACCAGAGCTTAGAGATAATCAAGCAACTCTCAAGCGCCCAGCACCCGCCAGCCTCTTGCATGTTTGCTGACGGTCTCCCAGGCCTGAACTCAGGGCTGGCATCTCTCCTCCCTGTTGAAATTCACACGAGTCCCTTTCTACTCTGGAGCTGTCATAGCACAGAACAATTACTAAGGTGTGTTTTTCAAGCCCCAACAAAATACAAATCGATCAAGGCAAGGAACCTTTCTCCTTTCTCTCTGAATTATCGACGCCTCCCAGAACTCATCACAGCAAGTGCTAGCATTTTTTAATGAATGTGCTGTGCGCCATCCAAAATCTACCTACACTAAAATGAAAATACCTACACCATTTTTTTCTGTTTGAAATAATTAAATCTTTTAACAACACTAAAAACAAGACTCGGGGTAGTGAGCTGCTCCCCATGTAAAACAGCAGTAGCAGCCACGATTCAAGGTGAGAGCTTTCTCGCTTTAGATACGTGACCCAAGCACTGTTGGCACTGTGGTTTTCAAAGCAAAACACGCTGCACATCACGCGCACAAACACACCCTAACTCAGCTCAGAGCATCGAGCCCAACACCCAGATGGTGAGCACAGCACAAACATACCGTTTTACACTGAAACAGACAATCTGCTTCCCTGACCATTTTACATTTAAAGAGGGACAACTATTCTAGGTAGCCTGCTCCTGATATAATCTTCTTTGACTTCCAAAAGGAGTTGATGTTTCCACCCAGGGCAGATACAAAGCAACGATTGGAAACCAGCTGACTTCAGCAACACACCTCTGCAGGAATCGCAGACTGACCTGACCCAGCCCTGAGCCAGAAGAGAGGCCAGCCAGCCCCCAGAGGAGTGTGGACCAGGAGAGCAGCCTAGCATCTTGCCACAAGCTAGAGACACGTGATCCAGTGAGTCCAGGATAGCATCAGTCATAAGCTAACCCACGGTTCCTGTACCAGCAAGAAAAAACACTGCCAATCAAATGCTGCCACAGTCGCTTCCTATCAGCTGCACTCACTCAAAGAGCCACTGAGACCTAAAGAGATGGACTTCAATGTATCTTAAACATACACAAAAAAGCATACTGTGCATAGAACAGGTAAGTATTTCTTCACACTCAGAGTCTGACTCCTCTGACTCACTGTCTGTCTTGCTCTCAGCACCCTCTGGTCCAGGGGCAGCAGCTTAGGAAGAGGCCCTGCTACTCAGGTCACAGCCCTCATGTGGGAAGCCCTCATGTGCCCAGTACCACCAGACCTGCCATCAGGCCTCTGAGGAGCTCTGGAGCCAAACACAAGGACAGGCAGAATAGTCACAAAGGACAAGGCAGCATGGAAGCAGCACGGACCACGTGCTTTTAGAACTGTTTTTAATGCTAAAACTATCAACGGTATTTGCTGTGAACTACAAGCGGAAAGCATCACCAAGAACAGGATGCTACGAAGAAAGAACTGTCAGGGAACAAGAGTTCTTCCAAGTTTCAAACAGGACAGCAGAGGTGAAAAAGTCAATTCAAGATACAGAAGATGAAGGACTCTTCCACACAGTAAATCAAAAAAGTCAAAGGGAAAGAAAATAGAGGCAAAAAGAAATAAAATAGAGGGCCAGTCTTAAGGTCCAACATGCCGACAGCAGGAGTTCCAAAATAAAACTGAGAAAAATGGGGCAGAGGAATCAAAAGAATGATTCAAGAAAAGGTCCCCAAGTTAACGGGCTTAAGCAAAAAGGGCTGATGCGTCCCAGCACAGTGGATGGAAACCTACACCCACGTGTGGCTCTGAGAAATGTGCGAGTGACTGGAACCAAGCAAAGGTCCTAAAACTTCTAGAAACTGTAGAACAGAGCCATGCTTCTCAACAGCAACAGTGCAAGACAGGAAATAAGAAGTGCTTCCAAGCTCCTAAGGAACATGACGGCTGGTCTAGAGTTGTATTCCCGGCCACGTGTCAGGACAACTGGATAAAGACACTGCCAAACGTGAAAGTCGGGAACTGTGCCTCCCCAGGACCTTCTCTAAGAAGCTACAAGAACCAGAACTGACCTGCAACAAGAGGTGATCTGCGAGCCAAGAGCAGGGAACCAGAGCTGGAAGGGAAGAGGGGACCCCAAGGTGAAGACACGGGGGCCCTCAATGAGACAGTGCCAGCCTGAGTCCAGGTGGGAGAAGGGCCACAGCTCCAGAGGGGGAACCAACGGAATGTCGGACCCATCTGAACACAACCAGGGAAAACTTTAGGGGCAAAGCTGTTTTCCAAGTACGCGTTCCCAAGCAACAAATAGAGACAATTAACCCCCGGAAGAGCAGAGCACCGGCAAGGAACAGCACTAAGCGTCCACCACACGGCCCGGGAGCCACAGCCTCCACGCAGCCAGGCTGCCGCACAAGCACCGGTGCAGTGTGTCCCCTGGTGACGCGAGCACGCACACTGGAGTCCCTGCACACGTGGAGCTGATGGGAGCAAGAACTAAGCAAGAAGCAGTCGTTAAGACTGGCCCTCAGCTAACAGTGAGGAGCGCTCAGGGCAGTGAAGGCTGTTTCAAGATGGAAAAGCAAACTTTTAAAGAAAAACACAGCACTAAAATAAATGTGCTGTCAACCCACTCCAGTATCTTGCCTGGGAAACCCCATGGACAGAGGAGCCTGCTGGGCTAGAGTCCGTGGGGTCGCAAAGAGTCAGACACAACTGAGCGACTAAACAACAGCAACTGGGTTCTCAACAGAGACGGGCGTGAGAAGAACGGGGTTTTTATCGGTCCTGCTCCACAGTTCCTCTTAAGTCAATACAACTCTCCCGTCTGCCAGGCATTTCAAGTGTTTGGGTCATCTTCTGGGGTTTTTTCCCACCCTGTCCTTCATGCATAATAAGTAAAGAAAAATATACTTTAAAAAAAGTTTTAGTTATTCGACAGTGAGTTTGGGGAAGCTGGTAAATGTGGACATTTCTACATGGATACAAAATCATTTTGTATTTTAAAAGATTCTGTCATCTGCTTCCTGGATTTGATTTCCACAGTAACTAGTAACTAGCAATTACAACTTCAGCAAAAACAAAACCAACTCCATGGAAAAAAAAGAACAGGAAACTCAAACTCCTACTTGTAGTCTATTTGTTACTTACATCTTCCTATAAAAAAATAACCTTTCATTTGCATCCTGGAAAACAATGACACATAAAAATTAAAACTAGAGATAAACAAGGCTGAGAAAACGGGTGGCGGGGGGGGCGGGGCACGGGAAGTGTCGCTGACTTTTCCCTTAATAAGTGAAAGCTTCCAGAAAAAACTGCTTCCTGAGTCTTCCTACACTGTAAGCAACAGAGGGCACACCACCCCGTGGTACGGCAGCCACTCCTAATAAAGGTTTTTACTGTTCTGGCCATAGTACAATAGACATTCATTTCCAAGTTCAAAAGACAACCTATTTAAAGGACAATTTATCCTAATTATTTAGGGTTTTGTGGACAAAAATTAATCCTCAGGTAACTTCTAAAAGTGTTTTACTGAAGTATAACTGACACTGAAATGCACATATTTAAAATGCACACTCTGACCAGTTTAGACACACGCATGCACCCACGAAACCATCCTTCTGGTCAATGTAACGGACATGGCCATCACCCCTCCCCAGCAAGCTACTGACCTGCTTTCTGTCACTGCAGATTATTTCACATTTTCTAAATTTATCTCAATAAACCCGGAAGGAGCATACTTTCTTCCCTGGCTTCCTTCACACGTGTAATTATGGAGTTCTCTCTGTCCATACTGCATCAGTAACCCGCTCCTCCACGCCCAACAGCCCACTGTGTGGTCACAGTACAGTGTATGCCCAGTCTCCCGTGATGGGTATTTGGGGCCTTACAAACAAAGCTGTTATAGACATTCGTGGACAAACCTTTGTATGAACACATACTTTCATTTCCTTTGGGTACTGACCTAGAAGTGGGGCTGATGAGTCATATTTTAGGAGCATGTTTAACTTTTTAAAAAACTGCCAAACAGTCTCCCCAAGTAGTTTCACCATTTTATGCTCCCAGGACAGTCCTTCCACATACCTGCCTGCAGTTGGTGTGGTCAGTCCTGCGGACCTCAGCCGTTCTGATGGGCAGGCAGCATTAGCTCGTGGTGGGTTTAACTGGTCTCTTCCTAACGGCTAATGACACTGCACATCTGTTCACGTGTGCTCTCTGCCCTCCACACATCTTTCTTGGTAAAATGTCTGTGTATTTTTTATTGGGTTATTTTCTTATCATTGAGTTCTTGAGAGTTCTTTTTATAGTTTGAATACAAATCCTCTAACACACACGTAATTTACAAATATGTTTCTCCTAGTTCTGTGGCTTGTCTTTCAATTTTCTCCACAGAGCCTTTCAAAGAGCAAGTTTTAAGTTCTGATGAAGCCTAATTCATCCATTTCTATGGGTCATGTTTTGGTACCCTACCTAAGAAATACTTGCCTGTTAAGTCACAAACCTTTTTTCTGTGCTTTCTTCTGGAAGTTCTATAGTTTATGCTTTATGCTTAGGTCCAAAATTAGTTTTGAGTTAACTTCTATACAAGAGGTGAGGTTTGATCAAGATTCTTTTTTCTTTACGTATGGTTGTCTGCTCCAGAACCGTCTGTTGAAAAGACCAACCTTTTTCTTCACTGAACTGCCTTTATACCTTTGTCAATAATCACTGACCAGGGTGGTGTGGCATCCAGGGCCTTAGCCCAAAGCAGAGGAGGCCTGGCCTGCAAGACGGAACAGTCACCACCGCCGACCCCAAGCCCAGCCCAGGGCGACCCCAAGCGGAGCCGCAGGCAGTGGGAGCCTGAGCTGCTCTGGCCTCATCAGAGCGCTGCCTGACCCAGAACATATGGAGCACTCGGGGCAGGGAGGGACCTCAAGCCTGACTGATGGCGCCCGAGCAGCCTCTGTCCTTCGGAGGGCCACGGTTCCCTTGTTTGGTTTTGTTGGCGACACTGAGCAGCATGCAGCGCCTTAGCTCCCCAACCAGGGGTCAACCCCACGCCCCCTGCTTTGGAACGTGGAGACTTAACCACTGGACTGCCAGGTAATTCCACAACAATAAAACTCTTATCAGAAAACTCAAAAATGACTCCTTATTACCTTGGCTTAGACAAAGATTTCTTAAATACAAAAAGCACAAGTAACGAAGGAAAAAGTAGGTAAATTGGACTTCTTCGAAAGTCAAAACGTCTGTGTGTCAAAGGACAGCATCAAGAACATGAAATAAATTCCCACAGAGCGGAAGACAGTATCTGTAAGCCAAAAGGCCCGGTAATTCCAGTCCTAGGCATATATCCGAGAGAAACGAAAGCATCTGTCCACACGCAAAACTGTACACAAATGTTCACAGCAGCATTACCCATAAGAGGCAAAAAGTGGGAACCACCCGGAAGTGTACCAGCCAGCTGCTGAGCGGGCAAACAGAACGTGTCCATCCACACGGTGGAGATTCACTCAGCCATCAGAAGGGAAGTACCCACACATGATACAACACAGATGAGCCACGGAAACATTATTTGCGCGAAAGAAACCGATCACAAGAGATTACATATTGTATGATTGCACTCATGAGAAATACACAGCACAGCCAAACCCAGAGACAGAAAGTGGATTAGTACTGCCTGGGACTTGGGGAGGAGAAGAGGGCAATGACTGCTAACAGGCATGGGGCTTCTTGGGGTGATACAAATACTAAAATTAAGTTGTGGTAATGGTTACTAAATTCTGAATAAATCGTAAAAACACTGAAATTTTTTTTTCTATTTTTTAAACAATGTATTTGGCTCCACTGGGCCTTAGTTGTGCCATGGGGGACCTACTTCCCTGACCAGGGATCGAACCCTGGCCCCCTGTACTGGGAGCGCAGATGTCTTAGCCACTGGATGACCAGGGAGGTCTCAACACCGAACACTTAAAATGGATGAATTTTATAAAATGGATGAATTTTATGGTATATGACACCTGTCTCATCAGAAGTGTAAAAAAAGTCACTTATAAAATTTTAAAAATGTTTCATCTTTAAAAACACCAATGATATTCTCCCAAAGTCTTCCAAACAATCAATTGACCATGTACATGTGAGAGCAGCTCTGGCCCCAGGGGTGGCCCCTGCCCCTCTCAGCATCTCGGTGTCAGGGCCCCTGCACTTCAACAGCAGTGCTGAGATCAGGTAGTGAGTCCTCCAATTTGTTCATTTCAAAACTGCTTTGACTGCTCTGTAGTTTCTTCCATATACATGCTATTTGTTACTCATTCACTTATTTACATAGGCCGCACCACCAGCATGCAGTATCGTGGCTCTTCCACCAGGGACCGAGCGCGGGCCACGGCCGTGAAAGTGCCGCGTCCTAACCACTGGACTACCAGGGAATTTTCTCCATGCAAATTTTAGCATCATCATGTTGATTTCTAGAACAGAAAAATGCTCCTGGGACTTACTTTTGCAGACAGTTGTGTGAGATGACAGAGAATCTCTAAGTTTACAGGTGTGTGCAGAGATGTTCCCACAGGGTCCGTGGTCCTTCCTCTCTACAGAACTGCAGCTCTGACCACAGCCAGCCAGAGACTGTGGTTAAACCCTGGAAGCTAGGCAACCATAAGGCGCCTCATCTTTCCAGCGTGATGGGATGCCCAAACCAAAGGTCACGCATGTTACACATTCACATCCCACAGGCGGCCACTTAACTTAGTCACAAGCAGGAGAGGGCAACTCACTGCCCAGAGCACCCACACGGCCGAAGCTGCATGAACGAGCAGCGTGCTTCATACATAAGAGAGCTGTGTGTTTTTAAATGTTCATTTTATCTTTCCTTAGTATCTCAAATTACCATCCAAAAAATACAGTTGGGGCTGTAAATCCCTGAGGGCACATCAGGTTAGTAACCCCACCCCCCCAAAAAAAACCTAGCTGAACTGCTGGCTGGTGAAGGCTTATCACTGTCCTAAACACAAGAGTGTGCTTATCAGTTACCTCACCAGGAGAAGTAAGCTTTCAGATAACCAAAGCTTTTCTTTAAACACTAAAACACTTCATTCAGCTTATGCATCTGGGTAGAAACTTCTAAACTCAACTGTTCACTGGACCTCCAGAAGACTCAGGGTGTCCCTGTCTGCCAGCCTGCTGCACCCATCCTGGTCACAAGCCCCTCGTTTGGAGAGAGGCCGAGGGTCCACCCTGCCCAAGCTCACTGCTTTATAGAGAGGCTGAGGATGGGGGCTGAATCCAAACGCAGTTCGAGCAGACTGGCTGTGAGTGGGGTTCAAAGGGCCTGATAAACAGTACGCCTCAATTTTCACAATTCTCCACTGTAGCTAAATTAGGTGACCAACTACCAGGAGCCGAGTGTGTCAGTCCAGGGCGCACTCCCCCCAAACCCACCAAGGAGTTTCTGTCGTCCGGGAGGTGCAGAGGGACACGGCTCATCTCTGCAGGCACTGACTCCCCCAGATTCCAGCCTCTGGCTGAATGGAGGTGCTGGGACACAGACAGGTTCAGCACTGTCCTTGGTCACACAACTAACAGGGACACAATTGGACCGTGAGTTCCAAGCTGCACCCAAGCCCAGACCCTCCCCCTCAATGGAGAGCAAGTAGCCCCAACAAGTGCATCTTGGGGACCGGTCACCCGCAGGGCCCAGCCCACACTTCTATCTCCCACAGCATTGGCACAGAGCTTTGAAAAAAGACCTGTCTTTTATTTAGATAAATAAAAGTATTGTTTCGTGGTAAATATTCCCTTCCTATCCCTTAGAGGAGAAAAGGGGAAAAAAAACTTAGTATCTTACCTCAAAGGAACATTCAACATTTCTTTCATTTTTTTTGTGTGATAATCCCTTCAGGTCTATCTTTTCAACAGTCACTGTAAAAGTAAACAAAACAAAAAAACAACAAACACAATTATAAAAACGAAATAAAAGTTTGAAGTGTACATGATTAGTTTGCATCGATTGATATGTTAGCGGCTTTCACAGGAAAGCTCCCAGCACCCGGCACCATCTCCTCCGCGGGGAGCTCGTCAGGAATGAGGGAAGCTGGAGGCCGAGCTCAGAATGAGGGCAAAGTTGATCGTGAGACAGAAAATACAGGGAAAATATAAAAACAAATCTTAAAAAAAGGGATCGGTACTTGAAAAGAACATACGTTTATTTGCCTGCTAGAGGGCACGGATAGTAACTGTAACTGAAGGTTAGTTATGCTCTGTTCTCATCCCTAAAAGACTAAAGATCAACACCTCCCACTCTGGTTGTTTAGAGACGTAGCTGCCCAGAGCCTTCGTCGGCATCTTCTGTCTCTTTCTGGGACGGGGCCAGGCTGCAGACGCGAGGACCGCAGTTGTGGAGCAGGCGCTGCAGACCCCTAGTGCCACCCCTACAGAGCAGGGGCCACGGCTGCACAGGTGGACAGGACAGAAGACAGTCACGTTAGACAGCCCCAAAGTGATCCCCTCCTCATGTCTCCCCTGTCACTCCCACGGGTTCTTTTTTTTCTCTCCTCAGAAAGAAAATTATACAATTAAGCTTGTAAGCACTTAAGTTTTAAGATGCAAATTAAGTTTGTAAGATGCAAATATTCGAGCACAAATATTTTTGAAAATAAAACAGCACTTAATAAACATGATCTAGTTTCCAAACTCCCAAATCACACTCGGGTACGTATGCCCTGTTTCTGATTCAAACACGAATGCGTCTCAAATACTCATTTAACTGCTTGCTTCTTCAAGCTTATGAACTTCTGGCAGGTGCAGCAGTCAGACAATCAGCTCTTCCGGAAAGACCCCAGCGAATGAGGGAGGCTTTCCTGCGTGAACAGCATACACACCTTCCTGACTTTTCACCCGTATTCCTGGAGGTCGCTTGGCTGTGTACTATGGACATGTCTGCAGATCCTCAACACCTGTCTAACCTGACACACTCAGTGTAACTCACAAAACTGTCACGTCACACTTTCTGCAGACGCCCGATCTCCTGGTCGGCCACACATCCAGAGTTTTCTCCAGCAAATAAGACGTTCAGGGCCAACCCCCAGAAAGCTTCGTGGTCAAAAGTTTGGAGGGAAAATCTAAGAAACTCCTTTTCGTAGACTGCCCATGTACGTGATCATATTAAAGGCTCTGAGAAGTCCTGTGACAAGTAAATCTACTTTTATTAACCACATTTCCCCAATTTTTTTTTTTTTTGGCCGCAGAACTCTCTCCTCCCATAATATGTCTAAGCGCCCAGAGAACGAGCAACTCTGGGCACCAGGCTTCGGAAAGGTTCTAACCCTGTACTTCCCACTATTGCAGCCACTGACCCCATGGGACCACTTACTTTGGTATTAATTACAATTGAATAAAATTAAAAATCTCATTCCTCAGTCGCACTAACCACATTTTAAGCACTCGGCAGCCACACATGGCCAGTAGCTGCCACGCTGAGCAGACCCAGAACCCTGGTCGTCACAGGGAGTTCTACTGGGTGGCGCTATGAAGTCAGGGGCGGGTGGGCCGCAGGCAGCCCTCGGCCATTGGTGTGACCGTCTCCAGGGTACAGAGCCACACTGTGGGCTGACGCACCACCAAAGGCGCTCTCCCCCCGCCGACAGCAGAGCCCAGCAGTGGTGCCAGACTCCACACACCTCCTCCCCAATCCAGAAACACCAACCATCTGGATCTTCGCAGAAAACAACATGCCGATCCCTGCCCTAAACCAAGAACTTGTTCATTCACCAACTCGTCTCATGAAGCGCCTACTGTGTGTTGGGCTGTACTCCGGGGCTGGGCACAAGGCGGCCGGCACTGACCAGAGTCCTTGCCTTCACAAACCGCTGCCTGAATTTTTAAGCCTCTATAAGTTTATAAAGTTGTATCAGAGTTGATACGGATCGTGGGAGACACTAAAACCCATTTGGTTTAGAGTATTTTAAACTTAAAATAGCATCTCACAGGAAGGAATTACTGTTTAAAAAAAACAAGAACGTTTGTTTCCTTTCTGGCAAAACAAAGAAAACACCACCTTTAGCAGTTGTGCACTGCCCGACCTCGCTCAGTGAAACTGCCCACTGTTCCTGTCTGACTTCCCCAGGCAGACTGTCAGCAAATAAACAGCTCTTACACTCTCCCAATCACTATTTTTAAAAACTTACCCACAGTGACCTCACTTTAATCCAGACCCTTCACTTCTTTAGACAATAGAATATACAAAGTCAACGAACACAGAAAAACCTATTTGGCGTTTTCCTGGGCCACAGAACACCAACGTGTACCTACAAGTCCCAGGGCTGAATATTAGGATTTATGAAAAAAAAAGCAGAAAGAAAAAACCCTAACTGGACTGAAGGCGGGAAGTGACTCATATCTGGACAGGAAAATGTGAAAAGCAGATGAATGTTACTCAGCTGTTTTCAAATCAAAGAGGCATTTCGGACCAGAGGTCTGAGATGTTAGCAAGACCTCTTTGGAGCCCCCAGCCCACCAGACGCTGTGCTCTGTCTGCATCACCAGCCCCAGTTCCGCCAGGACGCCTCTGGACCAAACACACAGACAAGACCTGCTGTCTTCTCTTGATGCCGCCTGCCCTGGAAGCGACACCTGTGGCCACACAGGGCCCTGAGGGCGGAGGACGGCCCAATGGGGACAGGGGGTGGGGTCAGGTGAGAGCAGCAGGTGAGAGCGCTGACGGTGGCCAACACGAGGGCCGGGCTGGGTGTTCAGCTGGGCTTCAAAGAAGTATAAGATACTCTCAACTCCGAAACTATTAAAGACCATGTTTATAACAATACAAACACGAACAAGTGTTTATCCTGTTACCTGAAATATTATAAACTACATGTATAACATTATTATAGTTTAAAATGTAAAAGAGAGAGAGACTGAAAATAAATGATCAAAAATGATAGGGTTAACTGCCTGGTGGTGGAGTTATGGCTAGTTTTCCTGTCACATCTCTGCAGTGTGGTTTCATGGTTTTAGAGTGTTTACCTGTGTGCACACACGTTTGCTGACGGCCCACTGAAAGCCCACTGGTAGACAAGGCCCCCCTTCCCTCCTGCCACCCTTGTGAGCCTGCAGACTGGGTCATGTCACACACGAAGCCCCACTCCTTTCTGAAACGTATAAGCAAAAAATTTGTCAGTTTGAGGGGCTGGATATCAAACCATCACCTGAGGAAGAGAACACAGCCCAAGACAGGATTAGTACTGACTGGGAAGACCCCCGAGACCCAGGGCTGGGCGGGAAGAGCGCCCAGGACGAGCGCGCCTCCCCGGGGCCCAGACGGTGAAGGGGTTCAGCCGGGGCATGTAGCGGGACCCCGGCTTGAGGCTGCCAGCCTGCTCCCACGTGCAGAAACAGCACGTGACAGTGTGCTGCTTCCTTTCAGCATTTCCGGGGCTCAAATTTTCTTCTTTTCTTATTCAAGCTGTACACCAGCGGTTCTCTCAAATCTTACGAGTCAGAGCACATGGCCTTCAGGAAGATGTGTAATTGCACTGAACTCCCATTTTTATAATTGGATCCATGCCTAATTAAAAAAACCAGAGCACTACTGTCACTAAGCAAGGAGGGAGGCCGAGCTGCGTGGATAAGACTGTAAAACGTACCGTGGTAAGAGTGCAGGCAGATGCCCTGGAAGGCCCAACTGGGGTCCGGTGGGCTCACAGACCCCCTCCAACAGCCACACCGCCAGGTCCAGGAACACCCTCCCTACCCCAGCCCGGGAGTGCCTGTTAAGACCCACAGCCTAAGGGCTGCCTTTGCTGCCAAGTGCGGTCACGTGACCCGCCCCCGGCGCTGAGGGCCACGTCGCATGAGAGAACAGGACACCCAGAGATAATGGCTTTAATATGTCCCAAGAAGGAGGCTCTCCTCTGAAACACCTCCCTTTCTACCCTAAAGACTTCTGGAAAAAAATGAGTTGTCGTCAGTTTCCTGCTAATTACGTGTTTTACTTGATTTCAATGTATCTTTGTTAAATAGCATAATTCGGTACAGTCAATAACAAGAAACCAATTTTATGCCACACCTAAAACTAAACCAAAGCTAAAAGCAAGCATAGTAAAAAGGGTTTTATTGGTGAGTGAGAGAAAATATGAAAAATAATCATTTTCTAGCACACCACCTTCTCTCAAGCTCCATACAACAGAACTCAGCATCCTCATAATTAAAGAAACTGAACCAGAATAATAGTTAAGATGCCTCCAGCTTTACAATTTTATTACTGAAATCTAATTTTAATCTAAGAATTTAAAAGCTGTACTCTTAAAAGTCTCAGCTAAATAATGTTCCTAAATATCAATTTACTCTCTCACTTTCATCTAGCATTTAGTTGTCTGTGTTAATGGGAACAATTTTTTAAAACACTGCTTCTTTTAACTGTTGTTAAAATTTGAGCATTCACTACTATGCTGATTAAACTGATCCTCTTTTGTACATCTTTTTAGGTCATGTTATATGAATTTAAGAACTCTATAAATTTACTTTTCTTTGATTTTATCATCTAGCTCCCCTGCATTAATTTGATTTGTTAGTTCTCCAGAAAGATATAAACAAAAGTTGAACATGATCCAGAAAACACAAAGCTGATAAAAGAGACGTCTGAAGTAGAAAATTAGGAAATGAACACATATTCCATCTGGATGGTTAGCAATACAGCACTTGAACTTAGGGACCTGAGGAATTCACTTATTTACATTTGTTACGTGTATTAAGGCAAGCGTTTGTTCAGCCTTCATATGCATGAGGCCCCGCAGTGCCATGACTGGTGCAAGAGTGACTCAGTCCACAGCAGCACGGTAGGGCAAGACTTTAAAAGGGAAGGGAAGGGCCCGCTGAGCAGAGCCACACACAGTCAAGGCCCAGAGGTGGCAGCACCTGTGCTGGGAGGAAATTAAAGTGGTGGTGGAGCTGGGGGACAGGAGGCCAGGCAGGCGGCTGGCCCAGGACCCATGCATCAGGGCAGGGGGAGACCAGGGCTCCGCAGTCTCCAGCTGTGTGAACTGTGACACGCCAGCTGCATGACCTTGGGCACTCTTATTTAATCCCTGAACAGAACGAGCACCAGCTTGCTCCGTGGAGCTGTGGCATCACCTGGCAGGCTCCTGTGAACTCGCAGGCGGCTTCCCAAGGAAATCTGTACCTGAAACCTTCAGTCAACAGTACAGAGAAAAAGGTAAGGCTTCCGCCTAATGAGTGCATGGCTTTCTTTTTCTAGTCTCTTCTGTTTAACCAAGTGTTGGGATCTCAGAGTTGGAATCCCACCTTCTCTTAGGAACGCTGCTTAACCACAACTCAGTTCTCCTGTCTGAAATGGGGACTGCAGTTACAATGAACCAGGCTATTATACCTGAGTCCCACAGGGTCCTAGGAAGGTCGGGTGGGTTAAAGTATGTAACAAGCTAGGACCACCTTCTAAGACTAGTCAGGGTTTCAGACCGTCCTTACTGCTGTCCCGAGCTGTAATCTGAAGAAACACAAAAGTCTGACCTCTTTATAAGTTGAACTGTGTCTCTGAAGACTTTTAAAAAGCATAGACAATTCAAAACTGAAGTGGGGTACAGAAAAGACAACAAGAAAACTAGTAACGCTGATAGTGGCTTCAGACTTTACGAAGAGCAATCACAGGGCACTGGGGAAAGCACGAACAATGAACCAATGACCAGTTACCTGCTGGGTCAGCTTCACGGTAGAGGGACTATGGTTACCTGTGAGCACTGAATGGAGACCACTGTGGATAATCAGCAAGGTCTGGCTTACTGCATCTTCTAAGGGTCATGATGTCTGAGAGCAGTCAGGTCCGGTCCTACCACAGTCCTGCCTTCCTGCACCAGGCATCCCGGCAAGAGACAGACACTGCTGTTCAACCAGCACTTACATTAAAACACAGGAACGAGGGGTCTTGATAATTGTGCCGACAGGAGAAAAGCATAATGGTGAAGAAGTGGCCTTCCCCCCTTAGGACTGTGAGAGTACAAGATACAGGCTCCACTTGGACGGACTGGGGACAGAGGAAGCAACGCCCACCAGGAGGCACCTCCCCCTTAACAACATGATGAAGGAAGACCCTCTGCTCAGTGAGTGACAACAACCCACCCAGGAACAGAGGCCCTGCTGCCTTCAGGACGACTGAGCCTCCAGCAGAATCCAGGAAACGAGCTGACTGCTGCTCCCACGGCCGTGAGGAGGGCAGCCGTCCAGGCCCGCAGCCACAGGTGTGAGGACTCGGCACCACCGGCATCCTCGCGCAGCTCCAAACCGGGAGGCGAGAGCAGCTGGGGGCCCTGCGGGCTGCACCCCATCCTGTCCCTGTGAGCCCCCCAAGGGCCCACACCACTGGCCAGGGGGCCACCGGCCTGACACTGTCCACTGTGGCCGCACGAAGCCAGACAGCCGAGAACCAGGGAGACCAGCCTCCCCCTGTGGGAGGGAGAGCTGCCTTGTCCACGCTGAGCCAGCGCAACTGCAATGCGATGAAATAAGACAAGTTCAGGCCCTCAGTCCCGTGGGCCCCGCGTGGGGCTGGCGGCGACCACGTCAGTGCAGAGACAACAGCACATCACTGCACAAAGCGCTGCTCTAATGCAGGAGCGCCGGCGCGGGGCGCGGCACGACAACGGCCACTGACTTCCCCTTGATGAACATCAAGACCTGAGACTTCCAGTCCAGACACATCCGTGTAGAACTTGTGGAATTCAGAATTATACATCTAAGACTGGCGTTTTCAAACCACCTGGACGCATCCAGCCAAACGCCACGTCCCTCAGCTCCTCCCCACACCCCGTCCTCCCAGCGGCCCCGGCTCACCTCTGGACAGTTTCCCTCCAGGCCTCTTGGGCAGCGACCCCTCAGTGGAATGTGTGGATGTGTGCAGCGCGTTCTCCAAGCTGTTGCCCACGCTGCTGACGGGGGGCTCCGTCCTGGGCGTGACCTGTGGGAACAAAGTCGCCATCATCTTATTTTCTTCCTAAATTTAGTTCATGTGTAAGGATTTTCATTTTTATTTGAAAGTCACTTAACGCTTACTGCAGCTTCCAATTTTTCTGTAAAGCAGTCATTGCTAGTGTGAGCACTTCAGGCGGAAGACAAAACTTTGAGCAATTCACCACTCACCACTGAAATGTAAAGCCATCCCAGTTTGAGCAAACACGGGGACTCGTGTCTTGTGCCAGCAGTTCACTCGCTGGGTAGAAACTGTTAACTAAGCCGTCACAAATCCTATCTGAGGCATACTGTGATTTTTCAGTTCTTCAAATCACAGTTTCCTATCAATTACAAAGCAGGACTTAACATTGTCCTGTAAATCTTGAAAAGATAATAAAATGCTCTAATAAAAACAGGAGAGAACAGGATAGACTTGGATCTATTTGAGGGCGCATTTTTAAAAAGCATATTCTAGAAATATGTTACAATCCCATCTCTGGGTATTTGTCATACAAAGTACTCACAGGTGAGAATGATGTGGGGGGGGCGGCGCACTCACTGTAACAGTGAAACACTGAAAATGCCTTGAACAGCTACTGATAGAGAGCCAGGAAAAAAAGGACCACCGCCCACAGCCCCCCACTCTATGCTGGCCTTGGGGTTCAGCCTACACCAAGTTCCCAACAGGAGCCAGGAGGGCTGCCCCATCTCCGCTCCCTCGTCTTAGGTTTACAGACAGCCAGGACCCCCGAAGGCCACCTTGGACTCTACAGTGACCTCAGGAGGGGAGGAGAGAGGAGGGGAGGGGGTCCTTGGGGGAGGGGCAGCACCTTTACTTTTTTCCCCTAATGATGACCAGTATTTGAAAATTTTTATAGCCGAATGTATTTATTACTTTTAGGATTTAGAGGAATAAAAATGACCAATGCTTTAATGTCTTCCAACTCACAATTTAAAAGGACAGTAGAGAAAAGTTACGATTTTAAAGTTTACCAAAAGCAGCAAGTTTTAAAACATGGAGAAACACAGTGCTACACACACAGCCAAAGAGAAGGTTTGGGAAAAGCGGCATGACTTTTGGTCCCAACCCTCACCCGAAGCGGATGCGAGATGCACACAGGAAGCTCTCTGGCTGCCGCTGTCCTCAGCTCACCTTGTTACCTGGCTAGCGGGTGGGCGGCGGCACAGACCCTGCTGTGTGCAGGCCTGGCCGGGGCACCCGGCAGAGGCGGAGGGCCTGGGGCAGGTGGAGGTGGGCAGAACGCACCAGCCACCTCGGTAGACGGGACACCCAGCCCCCCACAGACAGAGCTCAGGGAGGCCGCTGCAGGCACGACCCTGCCTGCTCCTAGAGGCCAGTCTCTGGCCCAGGAAGGCCCCAGCTGTGCAGGTGTCCCCTCCCCACACGCAAGTCCCCACACAAGCTTAGTAACTCCGAAGGTCTGGCTAATCTGCAAGTTTACGGAACTCAAGGAAGAAAACCCTCCCCCTCCAGCACTCCACCAAAAAAGTCCATTCATTTGGTAACATTTACCGAAATGCTGTATTTTCCAACTACTTATATTTGTTGTTTAATTTGCATTATTTCCTTTAGGTGGAGCAAAGTTTTCTTTTATCATCCGATAACCAGAATATTCCAGCAATGAACTTCTTTATTAAATAAGGTAAAAGCACTGACAAGTACAACACAATGGATATGAATTTGAGCAAATTCCAGGGGACAGTGGAGTCTGGCATGCTGCATGCAGTCCATGGGGTTGCAAAGAGTCAGACATGACTTAGCAACTGAGCCACAACAAAGTTACTCAAAGAGCAAGATTTCAAATAACAAACAGTATTTTGGGAGGCTGACATTTCCAATACCCTAAACACAACGGCAGCCAACTTCCCACATCTGGCCTGACCCCCAGGAACCCCCCACGTTCTCTCAGCTGCCCTGGCGGGTAATTCTAAGTCCTGGTCCTAAGGCAAGGGAGACTGAGGGTCTCAGCAACAGCTAATGGAAGTGCAGGCCCTGCTGGCCCGTGAGGAACCTCTCCGTGTGGAGCAGACACACACACACACACCCCTGCCCAGCCTGCAACAGCCCAACTGGCCAGAACGGACGCCACCCTCCAGACTCACAGCCTTTGGGGAGCGGGCTGCAAAAATGGACCACAGTGCCCTCAGCCACTCTGGTGAACATTGAGGCAGAGAACTCAGCCAGTAAAGCCTGGGGCGGAGGGCAGGGGCGCAGAAATGACTCTGGTTCTCAGCCCTGACTGCACATGGAACCCTGGAGTTACTCAGCAGGATGGATGCACTGCATCCTACATAAATACAGGAAAGAAAACTAAAACAAGAAAAAAAAAACATTTGTTTTCTTTGGCACTTTTAAAGCATTTCTTCCTAGTTTTCCAAAAGTTCACTTCTTTCAACCCAGCCCTCTATCTTTGTTCTGGTCCTTTGTTTACATTGAAAGCTGTCTTCACTTGTGCTTCCCAGAAATGCTGTTTTTTGGGGTTATTTTTGGTGAAGCTAATTTGCCCCATGTGACCCACACAGCTCAACCGAGCGCTGTCTGACTCACGCTCACAAGCAGAGCCGTCAGCAGCCTGACGGACTCAGAACTGAGCCCTGCTTGGTGCCGGGGTCGCTTCTGCTGCTGCCGGGAGGCTCTGGGAAGACGTGGTCCAGCCGCCAGCCCAGCGCAGCCCTGACGGATGTTTTCCATTAGGCTCACAGCCCCACTTCCTGCCAGTGCCCGCCGACTGACGCCCTCTGGGCCAGTCAGCTCCTTTTCCACCTTCCCAGCCGCCCCTCCTACGACCCACGGGGTCTGGCTCCTGACATCTCCCACGGCCCTTAGCTCCATCCACTGGGCCTCCGGGGCAGGAAGATGGTCAGGATACACTGGAGGCTTCTGTCCTGGCTGTGCCCTGGGCCAGGGCCCCCTCAACCATGTCTCATACACAGCTCGGGCTCTGCAGCCGTGGCCCTGCCGACTGAGCCACCAAGGCCAAGACCTCTTTCCGGCACACGTTCAGCTTCCTCCACTGCACTCACCTCGCAGGGTTTTTGTGAGATTTAAATGGAAAGCTTTTGAAGTAGCGCGCTGGAAAGACAGTCAGGACTCAGTGAAGTGGCAGCTGTGGCGACAACCAGGGCACGTGCAGGCCAGTCGGGAAGGCAATCACACAGGTTCACGTGCTGACACACGGCACGGCGGGGACACTGGAGGGGACGCACACCCACAGGGTCCCGCAGAGAAGCTCCCCTGGGCGGCCGCTCGACCGCACCCCGAGAGGAGCACACAAAGCTGCACCACTGACCTCACCCAGGGATGCAGTCCAGGCAGGCCCCAGATTCCACATCCCCGTCTTGGGAACCTGGGGGCTGCCTTCTCCTCTAAATAGACACTCCACCCACAGGCAACTCTTCTATGACGAGCGAGTGCCACCCTGCAACAGCATGGACGGTGACCTGATTATCTGGACCACAGGCAAATGCCCCATGAGTCAGTGCTCGTGATGTCACAGGGGAGCAACCTCGTCCCCAGCCAGCAAGTGCAAATCACTGCAGCCGTGTGTCTGTAACAAACTTCACTGTCTCTAGACCCCTGGGCCCACTCTTGCACTGGGAGGAAGCTGTCCTAAAAAGATAACCAGTGACACAAGGATTTGTGTGCAAGAAGGTTCATCTAAGCTTCAAAAGAAGAAAAACAGGCAAGTCCCTGGTGGTGCAGTGGGTGGGACTCCGGGCTTTCACCACTGAGGGCATGGGTTTGATCTCTGGTCAGGGAACTGAGATCCCACAAGCCGTGCAGTGTGGCCAAAAGGAGGAAAAAAAATATCCAGCAAGGTTAATATTTAAATACGTAAATGTACATTCATATGATTAAATATTATGCAGCCTTTAAAAAACAACTTCAGAAAATGAAAGGCATGGGGAACACTCACATTTAGGTATGTGAATGTGTAACATAGAAATTGTATAGACACATACATTATAGGCATTGGAAAAAGAAGAAAATATGCCATAATTTTAATAGTATTTTTTATCTGAGTGAGTAAAATATATTTTTTGTTTTCTAATTTTTTAAAAAGGAATAATCACTATTAGGGTTAGGAAAAAAGCTAAAGATACCAAGTGTAAACGAGAGCACCTTTCTACAAGATGCAAACAACATGAAAAGGTCAAACAGAAGCAACTTCTAAAAAACGGCAGCTGCTCATCCCAGTGGCTGCCCTGTCTCCTGGCAGGCCAGTGCTGTCACGGAGCTGTCAGAGGTGCTGAGAAGCCCCGACAGGAAACCCCGCCACTGGGGGCAGGCCGGTGGAGCTGAAGCCTGGCGGGAGAGGAGCCAGCCAAGCAAACACCTGCGGGAGGGGCTTCCAGGAGCAGGAACAGACCCTCAACTCCAGCATCTACCGACAGAGTCCCTGATTTCCAACTTGTCCTCCAAGTGCCGCCTCTATAGCGGGAAGAACAACGTGCTGAATGTTGATACTTGTAAGTCAATGGGAAAAAACACATAAAATCTGAACGAAAAGTGATTTGTAAGCATTTTACTAAAGCAGTGATTACGTGTCTCTAAAAAACCAGAACAAGAAAATAGATAGTTTAATAGTGAAAGCTATTTGCTGACTTAGGACAAGTGAAAGCCAGAGCTAACCAAAAATCGTTTTCCACATAAAAACATTCCTTTTAATATTCCCTACCCTAGAGCTCTGCTCATTAAAAAGAGAGAAAAGATGGGAGAAAAAAATGATTACCGCTCAAAAATCTCAGCACGAGATACCAAGTACGTAACTAGATGAGTTCTAGCAAAGCAATTCTAGAGCCAAGTTCTTCACAAGCAGTCCTGGGAGGTACAGCCCCACGGCACATCTAGCCCCACCGAGTGCCCCAGGAAGCTCAGAACTTTGGCTCCAGGCCACCCCACAGCTTGCGATTAAACCAGAGTCCGCCGGTAAGGGAGGGCACTGGGGGAGCGCCTGGAGCCTGTCACCTCGCAGGTAGCCACCACGGTTCAGGCTGGCAACATGGCCGAGGCGCAGAGCAGGCAAGGCTTCGTCTGAACAGTGCACTACCAGCTCTCACTGAGAGCTTTACTTTAAACAACCTAACAGCTCAGGCGTATTCTCCTGGAACTGAGCAGGTAAGAGGCAGGAAATTTAAGGTGGGGCTGGGGAGTATTAAAAACAGTGCTTTGGAGAGAAAGGCACAATGTTAGTGGTGAGGAACACAGTGATGCAAGGGGTCACACAGAAATGTTAGTAAATGCACAAGTTCAAAAGGCACAGCCAGGTGGGAACAAACCCCCATCTCTATAAACTCCAAAAGCGACTCTGAAATGTAAAATACTATGTTCAGGAAGATAGCCCTCCCCCTTCAGGAAAAACCTAAGTCACGTGACTGATGTCCTGGTGGAAGCTGCTCCCCTCGGCACGCAAGGTCCATTCCAGTAGTTTCTTTCCAGAACATCACAGCCAAAGACACAGACAAGGTATCTGCCGCAGGCTATTTTCACCCTCAGCACTTCTGACAAGAAGGGCACAGTATGCCTAACACTGGTATCCTGTACATCCTGGCCAGAAGGACGCATCAATATTGGCTACTCTTTGAGAGCCTGGCTCAGTGTTTAGTCATAATAAGTGAGGTGGGCTCTACTGCCCGCTTTGACCCTTGACGTAACGCTCCAGCACCTGACATGAGCATCGCAGAGCAGCGCGCGTTCCCGGGGGTGCTGCGCGACGCCCCGGGATGTGAGCCACAACACAGGATCAGCCCAGAACACGGGGGCATCAGCGACGGGCAGAACAGGCACCCACAGACGCTGGGGGTGAGCCGGACCCCCAGCTGGAAAAGAGGACGTGAGGACACATCAAAGGTTCAGAAGCACCAGTGAAGCAGGCCCCGGGGATGTGTCTGGGTAGGAGCCCTGTGAGCAGACGCCTATTCTGAAAGGAAAAAAATCACTGTGATTGGTAACCCAGCCCCACCAGTACAAGTATTAACAGCACATGGCTCATGTGCTTCATAACTAGTCAAGGAAAAGACCCACACAAACAAGCCTTTTCAGAAAATTCCCACCTGCAAAGTTAGCACACCAGAACAGAGGTGGGGAAGCTGGTGATAGGAGAAGCGCAGTCCTCCCCGGGGAAGCAGGGCCTGGGGAGCGCTGTGTCCAGTGGGGTCACAGCCCAAGATGCAGATGGGGCGTCCCCTGTAGGTTATTTTCACCACACATTGTCCCACATGGCCCAACAACCCACATCAAAGTATCTCATTCACTTAATTAACTCTGTTACAGCAATAGGTTGTTACCATTATCCCCAAGCTTTTAATTTTTATTAAAATACCCAAATGTGATGGGAGGAGGAGCTGTTTTTCTTCCCCACAAATTAATTCTCTTTCCTTTTCAGTTATTTTTTTTTCTAGTCTAGACTATAATATTTCTAGAAGTAGTTCCTACATAATACATGTTTTAATTAGATTCACTGTGAATCAGTAAGAAAACTGAGGATACAATTTCTTTCTAGTAATTCTATTGAGGTTCTTATGTAAAAGTCCTAAATAATCAGAAATGATGCTACAATGCTCCCTTCTCATAATGAATTCCACATCAGTGTTTAAAGTATAACAAATACAAACTAACAACTAGGGTGCTAACAGCCGTTGGTTTCCTGCCATTCTACAGTACACTAAAATACCTAGGCTTACCACGAGTCACAACTTTGCAAATATTAAAGGAATACAAGCAGACAGTCTTACTTTCAGACCTACAGACTCCTCTCTGAGACAACCTGACCCACGCGCGTAGTTCTACAGGTGCCAAGCCCATCAGAGCACTGGGAGAATACACCCTCTGTTCCCAGCTCTCAGTGTACCTGTCCGTCAACTCGGTTTTGTTACTGCTGCTGCTGCTGCTAAGTCGCTTCAGTCGTGTCCGACTCTGTGCGACCCCATAGACGGCAGCCCACCAGGCTCCCCCGTCCCTGGGATTCTCCAGGCAAGAACACTGGAGTGGGTTGCCATTTCCTTCTCCAATGCATGAAAGTGAAAAGTCAAAGTGAAGTCGCTCAGTCGTGTCCAACCCTCAGCGACCCCATGGACTGCAGCCTTCCAGGCTCCTCCATCCATGGGATTTTCCAGGCAAGAGTACTGGAGTGGGGTGCCATTGCCATCCCCGTCGGTTTTGTTAAGGTATATATAAAGCCAAACCATCAAGTTCAGAGAGTTTCTCCCAACAGAAGCTTTTGCACACCAGCTTTTGAAAAATAAAACAGCAGGATACAGAAGTTAAAATTCACTAGACTCTGCATCTATATAGTACATAAGAGAAATAGCCGCTGGATGTTACTAATAGGCCCACGGGAAAGAAAAGCACTGAGGAAGACAATGTTTTCACTCGAGTGGCCTTTCGAAAACCCCTGGCATGTCCCTCCACTGCTCAGGACACAGCCCCCCTTACCAGGAGGCAGGGACCACTAGCCTCTGGGACTGAAAGATGACGACACAGTCTCTGCCTCCAATAATCAAAGTCTGGGAATGAAAATGTGAAAAAACCTATTACAACACAGTATGGTAAGAGCTAGGGCAGAAGGAGCCAAAGAAGGCTGCTTTATAGACTCTGTGAGCCAGGAAGTGGGGCCAGAGGCCCGCTCTGAGAGAAGAGCATCTAGGGGGGTTGGGGGAAAAGGGGGTGCGTGAACACGAGGAACGGACTACAGACAGAGCTGAAAACACACAGCCAGGCCAAGGGCAGGTGCCGCGCTGGGACGCCGCGCGCCACGCTAGGAGCTCAGGCCAGAGAGCACCAGCCCTACGGACAGCTTCCTGGGGCCACTGCTGTGACGCCTGGGGGCTGCGGTCAGCGTGGCACCATCACACACTAGACCCAGGTCGGGGATCCTAGACCAGAGCCCACTTAA
This sequence comes from Bos grunniens, assembly GCF_055505025.1. NCBI lineage: Eukaryota > Metazoa > Chordata > Mammalia > Artiodactyla > Bovidae > Bos > Bos grunniens. The sequence continues at coordinate 13,157,536 of NC_141182.1, forward strand.
GGGCAGCACCCGAACATGTCACTGTTATTTCTAAAAAGAGATAAGGCACCAAAGTTTCTGTTTTTAAATTTAATCACAAAACAAGGGACAGAAGCTCTAAAGTTGTCTCTTGTGGACTTAAGGACAGCAGTTAATTCTAAAAGGAGGCCATCACTCGCCTGCTTCCTGACTCGGGATGAAGTGGAGCTGCCTGTAGCTAGGGCTGTGCTTATTCCCAGAAGACTACTGTGATCTGTGCCCTAACTCCCTCATAAATTACCCAAATCCACTTACAAAGAAGTGTCCCGCATATGTAACCATCATGCTAAGTATGTCAGGGAGAGGTGGGGACAGGGGGAGCGAGGGACAGACCGAAAGACACGAAGAGCACAACCCGGCTGCCGTGTCGCAGTGTCGGTGGAAATCAATGACTCTGTGGAGATGAGAAAGCAGGCAGACTTGCCAACGGTGTGGGATCCTGGCCGGCGGGTCAGGATGTGCTCAGCGGTCAGAGACAGAAGACAGGATCTCGCCTCTGGACACCCAGAGTTCCCTGGAGCATCCGGCCACAGCTCAGTCGCAGCTGGTTACAGAGTTGGGGGAATAAGAGAGAGGGCAGACCATCAAGTAACCAGAGAGAGAGGCGGAGAGAAGTCCGAGGAATACCATCATCAAAAGGGCAGGCAAGAAGGAGAAACAGAAACTAAGACTCAAACAAGTGGAGGAAGTTTGGGGTGGGGGTGGGGGAGGGCTGTCAGAGAATAAGGTGGGGCGGGGCTCCCAGGCAGCTCCAACCAAGCCCCACCCAGACCCTTTAACTGAGCGTCTCAGCAGCCACAGTTGTTTAAAAAACAAAACAAAACACCATCCCCCAGAGAATTTTACAGTGCAGAGAGCCCACAGAACAAACGAGATGAGAACGATAAGGGGTGAATCTGGCAAATCACAGGTCATCAGGATAGAGACATCAGTGAGACCCAACAGACAGTCCAGAAGTAAACTGAAACGTACCGGAAATACGCCGCATTTCAGATCTGAGAGGAGGGTGCGCTATTCAACACATGGCACTGGGACAGCTAGGCTGTCATCTGGAAAATATAAAACTAGCTTTGTACCTTAGACCAAATAAATTCCAGATGGATTGGTTAAATGCAAAATGAGAAACCACACAAGTTCTGTATAAGCACACCACAGGGAACGGTGGCTGTATACAATGCATTACGTTCATATGAGCACAATCTACGCACGCGTACAGTACTGTGCACAATGCACACTGCATTTCTAATTACGACACAACACCCTGAAGCCAGGCGAGACTGACAAAGACAACGTTAAAAAGAAAAACCCAAACTGCATGGCAGAGTCTTTTGGGAAAAAAACCCAAACCTGGAAAATAAATTCCTGAAACTTTCACTAGAGTCAAAAGGACAATTTCCTTGAAACTTATAGAGCTCCTAAAAAAGAATAAAGACGAGATCAATAACCCAACAGAGAGGGGACAAAGGATATAGAGAGCTCAACAAAAATAAATAAAATGGATCACCTGAACGTGTACCTCCACACTGAGCGGTATTCCTCGCCTTCTCACATTCTGTGGGGATCCCACAAACAAACTCGGCAACACCCCAGTAATCACAGGAGCACAGACCATGTGACCCACAACCAACCCCACGTCCAGGCTTCTCTTCTGCAGACACGCTTACCACACATAAAGGGCCACACGTGCTGTCTGCCGCACGCAGGTGGCACGCACAGGACAGGGAAGTGACAGCGTGATCTGTAGTAGTGAGGGGGGAACACAGCCCATCATCAGAGACCCAGGGCAGCAGCTCTGCAGGCAACACGATGCTCATCAAGAAAGACGCCAAGAGGCACAAGCGATGAACAGACCTGTGCGCGCGCTAAGGCACGGGTCATCTATCGATAAATAGAGTTTTTCTGGAAGGTTCCACAAGAAACAAAGAGGGGAACAGAACTGCATGGGTTCCTGGGTAAAAATAAACCTGTTTTAAAAATGTGGAATAAAAAGTATCTACACTCAGGTAAGGGAACAGAAGCTTGAAATATTCTATGTATCCTTCCCCAAGTGCATGGGGGACAGGGGAGTAAGGAGAAGGGGATGGTGCATTGAATATTCTTTTGTAGCTTTTCCATTTATTTTTACCTCTAATTATTAAAATATTTTTAATTTAAAAGATTACTGGGTACTCTTTAATTAAAACTGTTTTCCTTGAAGAGGCTAGGGGCAGAAGCCAGGTTACAGGAGGCTGAGGAATAGCTGACAGTCAGGCCCAGAGCAGTAGTACTGAGTCCAAGGAGGCTGCTGTGTCCTGTATCACTGGGGGGGTGTGTGCACGTGTGTGCGCGTGCATGCTCAGTCACACTCATGAAGACGGCATAGATGAGAGATCCACTTGTACTGAATTATGTATACATGATGTTTTCAAAGAATACATAAGTATATATTTAGATAGGCATTAGAACCTTGGAAGATTTCACACCAGACTGTTAAAAATGGGCGCCCCCTGGAAAGCAAGACCTGGCCACAGAGGAACGAGACCACAGTGGATGGCCGAGGGTTCAAGTGCAAGGAAGGGTTCTGCTGCCTCCAGCAAAGTGCTGATGCGCCAAGTGGGAAAACAGCGGAGGTCAAAGGTTGGCGTGGGGTGGTGGGGAGGACAGGAAGTGGCAGAGTGCAGCACGTGACCCAACAGTGTCCCAGAGGAAACAGAAAGATGTGACCAGGACAGAGGCAGAGGGGCTTCCTGGGACAGAAAGGAAAGCTCTGCCCCTGAAAGGAGCAATTAAGGATAGGACGGGGACAGGGAAGACTTTCTGAGGGCTGGTGATTTTTCTACAAACCTGCACAACACCTAGCCCAAGCCCTGACCCCTCACAGGCACGTCCGCGGTCCCCCTGCCAGCCTTGCCTCCTACACGTGACATCTGCACCAGCGAGAGCCGCCAGGGCGGTGATTACTAGAGAGAGGGTCTGTCCTGCCTCTGTCTTCTCTTCACTCGAAATGACTCCAGGCCTTCTGACCCAGAACAAAACAAGCTGCTTCAAAACTAATCAATATTTTATCACTTCTCGATAACTGCTTTTGACTTTGACAGAAGTGTTTCTGTAACGTTTGGGTCTTACGGGGCAGCTGTAAAACAGAGAGGCTACTACACAGAGTGAGGCGCATACAAAACAGCTATGGAGACTGAATGAAGCTCTCCTGCGGAAACTAATTTCTAAACCATTTACGTCAAGGGTAAAAGTAAAAAACCAGAAACCCATCGATAATCTGTAGGCTATCAATAATAATAAACCTGCAGCAACAGTTCTTACTTAAACTAGAGAGAAGTAGTATTCTGAATGGGGGTTTCTCAAAAAAAAAAAAAAAGCTATTCAAGGGATCTCTTCTAAAATTTAACCCATCGAAGGCAAGGAAAAAGCACACTTAAGTAGAAACTGCTTTTCCTAGATGTAATAAAAATTTTCTTTTTATTTTATTTATTAACAGTCACCAATTCTGCCAACAAACAGAAGCTGGACCAGCTCAGGTCCCTTCTCCTCACTTCCTCTGAAGCTGTAAAATGCACACATGAATTTGTTGGGAAAATACATTCATCCAAAATGTCTTCAACCCAAAAGAAGGGAAATAAAGTGTACAGGAATGAGGAGAAAATGGGTAAAATAAAGACTAAATAAAAATAATGAACTTCAAAAACTGCAGAAATAAGGCTAATGTTGATGTTTATCTACACTAACGTTCTAACTTGCATCAGTGATGCCACCCCATTGCTCATCACGTCCTAACAGGATAGGAAACTTCCAGCTTCCACAACTACACTCCAGAACACGTGTGGAATAGAAACGCAAATGTTTGTTGAGTTGAACGACGCACGTGTAAACTAGCTCATGTCAAAGTAAGTGGCCTGAATTTAACATGAGGGCAAAGGACAGTAATTCAAGTGTCACATAGTCTGAGCCATCGTACAGCGGGGAGACAGCTACAGGAGAGGTGAGGGGCTTTCATCTGTAATGAACACACCAGCAGCACGAAAGCAGTTAAAACTGCACCCCAGGAGGTCTCAATTCCTATACCATGTACTTCACTATAAAAAGAGGACAGTCTTTGGGACCTACAAAAGCTGGCCAAAAATAAATAAATAAAATCCAATCAATCTGTCTCAGGACACCCTCTCCTGCAGTGCACTGAAGGAAGTCAGACTTGCTGGGAGTGGCCTTGACGGGTGGCCTTGGACGTGGGCTGCCCGGAACAAGCGTGACCGCGGAGCCGCAGTGGCCTCCCAGGCACAGTGCTTCCTTTAACCTGAGCAGGAAGCACAGCGGCTCCAAGCAAAGTCCCTTCTTGTGGTTTCAGACGACTCCCAGCTCCAACAGGCCAGGGTTTAGGATTAAAGGAGAGACCAGAGAAAGCCACTTCTAGCTCACATGACAAACTACCCGGTATCTCCCTTCGGAACTGCAATGATTTCCAAAAACTTTTGGAAAATCAATGAGACAAAGTCAGCTCTTGCTCGCCTTGGGCGAGGGATTGTTAGCAGATGTGTTCACCGCGCCTGTGTGGACCCCGAGCCTCCCTGGTGCTCATCCCACAGTGGAGGGCTCCAGAGCTTGACCAGGGCACACGGCCAGAAGACCACCATCAGCCACCACACTCCTGCGCTAAGCACTTCAAAAACAGTTTCTGCACCCTCTCACAGTAGGTCCGTGAAGCTCCTGACCCAAGGATTCCGGACACAAGGGCAGGAGGGGCTCACAGCGTGCCCCTGGAGCTGACATCAGTCCCAAGAGCAGAGTGGCCTCTGCCACCTTTCAGCGCAGCTCCTCTGGAAGCCCAGGGTCTTCCAGAGGAAAACCTGCAGGGCACAGCGCTGCGCGCTACACAGCCTTCCGCCAGGTGGACTCCGGTCTTGAGAGTCAGCGGCCAGATGTTGGTGACACTCCAAAGATGACCAAGTGAGTGTTAGGTGTAAGGGATTAAGACAAGACTCTACTAGCCACAAAGCAAAAAGAGTCTAGAAACAAGCACCGGAAACAATCCACCTGTCCACCAACTGATGGATGGATAAACAGAACGGGCCATATCCACCCACACAACGGAAAGCACTCTACCTAAAAGGAGAGAAGTGCTGACAAAGGCCCCATCCAACACGAACGACCCTCGGAGAGCAGTGCGCTGGGGGAAGGCAGTCAGCCACAGAGACCACACACGGTAACCCCGCTGACATCCAGTGCCCACAACAGGCAAACCCACGGACAGAACGCAGTACAGTTCTCAGGGCTGGGGGAGGGGGGAGGGGAAGTGACACAAATCGGCACAGACTTCTTTTAGAGGTGATAAAAATGTTCTGGAATCAAGACAGCAGGGATGGTTACACAACTCTATGAATATACGAAAAAACATTGCATCACACACCTTCGAGGGGTGAATTTCACAATACAGAGATTAAATCTCAATAAAGCGATTATTTAAAAAAATAAGCACATACCACAGCACCTTATCATTTATACAGAGAAAAGATAGAAAAGGATAGATGTAAACACTTTGCAAAACTATGACTTTATAATTAAATAAAATGAAAGACTGAGGCAGTGTCAAGTGGAAACTAGCTACCATCACCAGTTTGAACTACACACCCATAGTGCCAACAGCTACTGGGCACCATGAAGCCACCCTACTCTCCCTCCAGGTTTTCTATGAACACCTTCCTTTCTGAAAGTTAAAATGTCTAGTTTACATTCTTCCCACTTTTAAACTTCTACAGGTCCTTGGAGAAAGAAGAATTTTAGAATAACAGTGAGACTTTGGAGAAGCAATTAGAAACAACCACTACATCAGAAAATTTAATTACTAGAAGTCTCTCTTTAAACAGGATAAAGAATAAAAAACAACCATCATCATTATCTCTAAAAGACACAAAGTCTCTAAACTCAAGAGAGCTCAAAACAAAACACAACATCTTAAAAAAGAAATGTAAACAGAGATTTAACCAGGCTGCTTTTTCAGGACTGCCCTAAATGTCAGACTTAAAAGAGACACTAAGAAGGCAAAGGCTTACATGGTAGATTTCATGTGAGTTTTGCATCAATGTCAGGCATATACTGGACATCAGCAAAGGAACAGAAAGTTAAATGAATGTGAGTGACCTTAGTTTGTCCAGGAAAAACTAGACAGCATGACCGTTTCTGAAACATGGAAGCAAGAGCCCCAAAGTTACTCACTATAACCTCATTATCAAAGGTCAGGCAGATCTCTCCAATTTCCCACAGATGAACAAGAAAAATGCCAACTCCAAGTAACTACGTATTCAAAAATCAACTTAGAAAACACTAACATTCTGAAACATAAGTATTTCACTCCCTAACAACGTGCCTTACTTAAGTCAGTGCTCCTAGAGAATTCCCTGGCAGTCCAGTGGTTAGGACTGGGCATTCTCACGGCCAGGGACCTGGGTTCAATCCCTGGCCGGGGAAATAAGATCTTGCAAGCCCTGTGTTGCAGCCAAAATCATTAAAAAAAAAAAAAAATTCAGTGCTCCTCTAAAGAAAGCCAAAGAAGACCAAGCAGCAAAGGAAGCTCACAGCATATCTGCTGGGCACCTCAAAGGGGACCTCATGGAACCCTCAAAACAAGCCCACAAGGCCTTCCACTCCAAAACACCAGGAAAAGGGGATTCTTTCTGGTCAAGGTCACACAGCTAGTCAATTCTGAGCCCATGCCAGACCAGCAGAGGGGGGAGGAAGGGGGGACTGGGGAGGGGAATCAGCCTCCCAACCTCATCCAAGGGGTAGTTCTGGTTTGACAAAAAGTCTCTCTTATCAAAGATATTTTTTTTCTAGCTTTAGCTCACTGCCCATTTTTTTCCAGCGTTAGCTCACTGCCCCGTTAACAATCATCACCATCTTCTGCTTTTATAAGGCGATGCATCTCTACACACTAAAGAATCCCCTTCAAGAGCTGACTATGAATGGTGTAACAGCCACGGACAGCGGCAGTGCTTAGGAACAGAAGCAGAGGACTGACTGGTGAAACTGGCCACTGGGGACTGAACCCCCATGAGCAGCAGCACCCCAAAGCCTACTGAGCTCCCTGGGGACAACCACATTTCACAGGACCCTGCTTTCCCTTTGTTGTAAATGCAAGAACGTTTTTAGGGTGGGATTTGAACACACACTTAAAAGAGACTACAGTCTCAAAGGTAGTACCTATCTCAAAAGCGATATGACAGATTAAAAACCAATGTAGGTACCACAACCACGTCTCAAAGGAAGTCATTAAAAGCCACAATTCACCAGTGAAAGACAGCTGAAAAACCACCATTAGCAAATCAGAGAATCAAAGTTTTAGTTTAGGACACTCAGCCGTGATCGGAAAGCACTTAGACTACTGGTGTGACTGCAATCTTCCACTTTCCAAAGAAAATCAGTTTTAATATAAAAACACACACCACACATGGTCACAGATAAATCCTTTTGCTTGGAGCACAATCCTAGCACAGGGTCCCAGGGGGCTGCTAAAAATAAGTTTGAGCTCCAAACACTTTGTGTTTACATAGTTCTGAAACATTTAGACAAAAGTTCACATTTCTAAGTGAATGACCACTCTGCCCTTCCTGTTTAATTTGAAGACACCAGATCTTTTAACTAGTCCTAGTCGGCTCCCCATCAGTCTTGGATCCGTTCCTACAAAGGAAGGCGGGTCACCGAGAAGTAACTGTTTCACGGGTGTTCAAGGCTCCAAACCTGTTTTTCCTTCTGTTACGGTAGCCTGATTCTTACACGCAATATAAACACAGACACAGGAACACACTCAGAAATACACATATACACTCCATACACACGCATACATGCACACACTCACGGGTGTACTCACGTACACGCACACACGGACACGTGCCCACGGCGGCCTGCGGCCCGCGCCGACCCTAACCTCCTCGGGGCGACTCGGGCCCCACAGCTCCGGGGATACCGGCACCTAGGCCTCGGGCCCCGCACGGCACCCTGCAAACGTCTTCTACCCTTCCAGCACCTTCTAATCTCCACCTCCCACCTCACTAGCGGCTTCCTTTTCTGATAATAAACACCAGATTTGGAGGAACCAAGAGGACACACTGTGTAACGGTTATCTGTCGCCCAAGAGCCTGATTAAGGGGACAAAGGCCTTATCGCGCTTCCAGCGGAAGACGTGGACCGAAGGCCTGGCCGGCCGCTAACTCAGCTCAGGGCGCTCTTCCCAATCCCGGAGCCCCCTCCCCCGGGCCCCCAAAGAGCGTGAGGGGCCGGGCAGGGTCGTGGGGTGCGGGTTCGGAGTGCGAGGTGGGGATGGCAAGTTGAAGTGAGGGTGGGGTTGGAGGTGCCGGGTGGAGAGGCGTGGGACACGAGTGAAATGTGGAGCGGACGCTTGGGGTGCGAGTGGGAGGTTGGGGTGCGGAGTCGGTGAGGACACGTTAGGGCGGAAGCTCCGGGCGCGGGTAGGGGTTTGCGGTAATGTGGCACCTTGGGGAGCAAGGCGTGAGGTCTGAGGTTCCGGTGGGGGTTTGGGGTGGGGGCCTGGGGCGCGGGTACGCACCTTGTGGCAGGCTGGGCAGGTGGGCAGCGCGCTCTTGCCCCCGGGGCCGCCGCCGCCGCCGCCGCTCAGACTGCTCTGGATCTGCGTGAGCTCCTGGCGCAGCACCTGCTTCTGGTGGAAGCTGAAGGCCGGGTGGTTGGAGGCCATGGTGAAGAGCAGCAGGAACTCATCGCCCGTGCGGCCCTCGTTGAGCTGCAACCCGTAGTTGTGGATGATGGAGTCGATGTGCGTGAGCGTGCGGTACAGCACACCCGCCGCCTCGCGCTGCTCCGAGCCCAGCAGCGCCAGCGACACCAGCAGCTTGCTGCGCACCACCTCGTCCGTCAGGTTGGTGAGGCTGCCCAGGTCGGCCGGGTTGTTGGCCTTGATCTCCGAGTCGCGCAGCGAATGGTAGTCCTTGCGGGCCAGGTCCTCCAGGCACGAGCCGAGGAAGCGCAGCTCGAGCGGGATGCACAGGTCCAGCAGGCCGCACAGGAACTCCACGCGCTGCGGCGACGGCAGCTCCGAGAACCAGCGGTACACTCCGTCCCTCTGCAGCGGGCAGCGCTTCTCCACCATGCTGCCGCCCGCGCCGCGCCGCCACGCGGGGCCGGGGGCCGCCGCCCGGGGCCGGGGCCGGGGCCGGGGGCGCGGGCGGGCGCGGGCGCGGGCGGGGGTGCGGCCGGGGCCGGGCGAGGGCGAGGGCGGCCGGGCGCCGCGGGCCGCGCTGGGGCCGGGGGCGCGCGGCGCGGGCGAGACCCCCGCCAGGGGCCGGCGGACGGGCGCGCGCGGGGCGCCGGGGGGGCCCGGGGCGGCCGGGGCGGCCGGGGGCGGCGATCGGCCTCGGGCCCCCCGCTCACGGGCGGGATCCTGGCCCGCGCCCGTCCCCGGCGGCGGCCGGTGCGCGGCGGCGGCGGCGGCTGCTCCTCGTCGTCGTCGTCGTCGTCGCCCGGGAGGCGGCCGCCCCCATTTCCCCCCGCGCCGCAGGGTCTGTCACTGCGGGCCGCCCCCCGACGGAGCCGCCCGGGCCATGCCGCCGCGCCGCCGCACTGGGCCGACGGCCGTTACCCGGGACAGAGGCCGCTGCAGCTCGGGAGAGGCGCTTGGAGAGGGCTCGGGAGCGGGCGGCGGAGGGATCTGTGCCGGCACTCGCCGCGGCCTCGCGCCTCTGCTTCCAGCGCCGCGGACGAATCCGGGCCGAGCGCCGCGTTCGCAGCTGACGGGCGCCGCGACGAGGCGCAAGTGGGCGGGGAGGCGGACTTTCACGAAAGCCGGGCGGCCGAGCCCGCCCCTCCCTCTGATTGGTCCGCGCTGCGCCTTCTCGGCCTGCGATTGTTCCGGATCCCCAATCCAATGCGCCTCTGCTGCGGCCACGCCTCCCCGGGGCTGTCGATCACGTTGGAACCTCCCTGGCCCGCCCCGCGGCGGCCGACGGAGTCAATTGGCCGGCGGGGGCCGGGTGGGCCGAAAACCCGAGGCGGATTTATGGTTGCTTTTGTTCGCGCAGATTTGCGTGGAGCATTGTCTTAGGTGAAAGCCGGGCGTCCGGCCTTCCTGTTTTATTCCTGAGCGTCACAATAGGGAGGTAGTGGGTGTCTTCGAAAAGCCGCTGGGAGAGGGCCTCCGGAGATCCCCCCGCATCGCCATTCCCGCTCTGCTTCTGCGAAGCTTTGTGACCTTGGGCGAGTGGCTTGGCCTCTCTGAACCCCGGGTGCTTCCACCGAAAGTGAGGGTGACCACAGGCCGCCTCCGGGGGGGGCCCATGAGAAAGTCGTGAGCTCACAAAGGCCTGGCGCCCGCATCCCTGAGGCGGCTGGCCTGCCCTGGGATGTGACGGGAATAAGCTTTGTGAGAAAACCTCGCCCAAATGGAGCCGTTAGGCCGGCCTCCTTTCACGAGTCACTTCCTCAGCTTCGGGAGCCCAGAGGATGCGAGCACACCGGCCAGGGTCAGGGAGCATTTCCATTGGCCCGGATTGCGGGTTGGGGACAGGCGGGGGAGAAGGTGGTGGCCCAGCCATAACTGCGGGCAGCGGTCTGCCATCTCCAATAAGGAAACCTAGGCCCTGGGCGCAAGAAAGTCAATCTTCCCGGCCCTTCCTGTCGATCCGTCCATCTGGCCCGCTTTTGCATTCGTTCAGCAGCTCTCCGGGGCGGGGCGGGGCGGGGCGGGGCGGGGTGGGGGGGGCTTGCGAGTCAAGCCTGCCTTCGCGCCTGTGGAGCCAACAGCCTGGTGCCGGGTACTAGGCAATAGAGATTGATTGAGTAAATGAATGCATTTCTTCAGGATATAGTCCAAGATACAAACCTCCTAACGACGTTCTCCAGCCTTCAGACTTCAAAGTTGCACAGATATTGCAGAGCCATAGTTGAGGGGTGAGGGGGTGGGGGACACAGTTGCTTCCCAGTCTTCCACCCCCTCCACTCTTTGGGCAACTTTTCCTGGAACCGCCTGCTGTTCTTGGCTGCTGTGGGAAGGAGCCCGCATCCAGGTGAAGGTCAGCACAGCTTCCCAAGTGTATCACATCCTCACAGGCAGCAGGGGCAAGGCTGGGCCCAGCTGGGTCCCCACTTCCTTCCCCAGTACAGATTGATTCCTGTGAGTAATTGAGTTAATCCTTGTTCTCCCCAACTGCACTTTATCAAGTGATTCCAGGGAAGTAGCCACATTCCCAAATCTACAATATGAGAAAGTGAAGGAACATGAAAACCAAAACAGTTCACCTTTGCTTTCTGTTGATAAATTAAGTTCCTTGGAGTGGAAAGATCTTGGGACCTAATGGGTGCTGAGGGCTTCCTCAAATCCAGCCAGACTTGTCTGTGAAACCCTTAAGCTCTGGTGCCAGTCAACCTGGATTCCAGGCCCAGCTCTAGCTGGCCATGTGACCTTGGCCATTCATTTGATCCCTCTGAGGCTCAGTTTCTTCGTCTGTAAAAGGAATCAGGAACCCCACCTCCCAGCTGGCATGGAGGTCGGAGATGCTAGTGGAGCCCCTTGGCAACTGGGGCAACCGAGCCACAAGCAACTAGATCGAGGGCTCCCAACTCCCAGCCACCTTCTTGTCACTTCAGCCCATACTGTTTGCTACTCAGAATATGCACTGAGATGAAATGTGTCCCCCCCCAAAGTCCTGTTCACACAGAAGCTCAGAATGTGGCTTTATTGAAAGAGGGTCTTCGTGGGTATAATTCAGTTAAGAATCAAGATGAGATCAGAGACTAGAGTCAGCCCTGAAGGACAGTGTCTTTATAAGAGATGGGAAAAAAGCAACAACAACAGAGACTGGGTAAGAAAAAGGCCCTGTGAAGACAGAGGCAGAGCTTTGGAGCCAAGGGTCACCAGGAGCTGGAAGAGGCAGGAAGGATTCTCCCCTGAAGCCTTCAGCAGGAGCACAGCCCTGCCCATACCTTGACTTTGAACTTCTGGCCTCCAGAACATAAGAGAATGCGTTTCTGTTGTGTTAAGCCACCAGGTTTGTGGTTGGTTGTCACCGCAGCCCCAGGAGACTCCTACAGTATTGTTTCCTTGTGACCTTCGGTCTAGCTCAAGTTAAATCTCTGCCCTGCAAGACAGACCCCACTAAGGGTTTGGGGCTTCTAAGGAGAATGGAACCCAGTCCCCAGCCCCCATCCCTTACTCTAAGGAACTGACAGCCTGGACTTCTTGCTCTGAAGCAGATGGGCACCAGTCCGTGAGGGAGTGCTCCCTTCCGTACACTGTGCCCTTCCCCCAAGGACCTCTGGGGAAGGGGTAGGGTGGGCACTGACCCCCTGTCCAGTCCTGAGGTTGAGGTTTTCTCTGCTTTACCTGCTTCCCAGGGATCCTGCCCAAAAACAACCTGTAGCCCTGGGCTGCTAGCAGCTCCTCACTTTCCCTTGGTCTCCGGGAGGTGATGCCTGGCTTCCCCTGTGTTTGAATGTTTCTCCAGCTCCTACAAATTGGAGAGGCTTGGGACCCATGGAAGGATATTGAGAGGCCACCCCTCCCTGTGAAAGCAAGGGGGCTACAGGTAACAGGGAGATGGACCATGTGTTCAGCAAGGAGATTTCCACACAGTGCAGAGCAGGAACAAGTTCACTTGCTCTTTCAGGCTATTCCTGCCACATGCCTAACTCGCCGGGACCCAGGGATGACAGGCGCTGCCCTAAGGGGTAGGACAGTATGTCTGTCTGCATTTTCCATAGAACTGGGATGGAGCAGAAATTGTTTTAATACTACTTTTGAGAAAGAGAAAGATTGGCATTCACCCCAAATTCTCCAAACGGTTTTGCAGTGACGTGCCTGGGATGACCTCTTGTGTCTGAGTTAGCAACACTGATGAATTACTGCGGTAGGCAGGGACCAGGCTGAGACGAGAGACTAGCCACCTGGACTTCGAGTTCAGCGCTTCTCCCCGTCCTCGGCTCCTCTACCAGGGCCTTGCTTCTCCTCTCATTTAGGATCAGCCAGAGAGGAAGAGCCTGGAGGCCAGGTTGCGGTTAGGAAAAAGAAAACAGAAGTAAGATTGAGACTCCGATTAAGATGAGGGTGCCTTAAGCAGTTAGGGCTGGAGGTGCATGCACACACAGGCTTCGTGTCTGGAGCCACCACTTATTTTCCCCTGGGGTATGTGGCCAGGATGTGTGTGGTTTCCTTGTAGATGTTTTCATGTTCCCTAGGCCCTGCCTTCCTGTGACTGAGCCAGCAAAGGACCCCTAATGGCCCTAAGAAGTGGGTCCCTAACCCCTCTGTCGGATCCTTGCTGGGTGTAGCTTCAAGCCAGTGGGACTAATCGGGACTAATCGTGATAATGCTATCTTTGTTCCCATTTTGCAGATGCAGAGCAGTCAGCTGTGAGCCCGGGGGAACTGATGGAACCAGATCCTGACCTAAGTCAATTGCTAGGACTCTGTCCCTCAGGGAGTAAAGCACAGAGGTACAAGTCATTATTCACTATCTCTGCAAACCAGAGATTCCAAAGGTGCCTGTGGCATGCCAATTCTTTCTAGCCATGAGACTAACAAAGTCCACCTGAGGTCATAAACGGGCAGTTGTCCCCAGCCACGCCCGGCCTGGTTCTGTTTGGCCACGTGTTCTCCTCCAGGGCAGACCTGCTTTCCAGGGTGTCTTTAACCTTGGTCTAGATGCAGTGTTTCCCCAGGGGGAGTCCTGGGCTGTCACCTAAAATGCAGATTCCTCAGCCAGACCCCAGGTGCCGAGTCAGACTCCATGGGGTGGGGCCTTCAGATCTGCATGAGACATGCTCCCCAGGGCACACTGAAGTTGGGCAACTCCCCCTGGGCAAGTAGTTCTCACTTTCAGGCTTCTAATGTGCTTCCCTGGGTTGACAGCCACAGTCCTAATCAGAGTCAAGTTCATGTTACAGGCCTGCCATTCCATAAGAATCTCCCTATTTTATTTACTTTTTTGGCCACACTGGGTGGCATGAGGGATCTTAGTTCCCCAACCAGGGATTGAACCCATGTGCTCTTTGTTGGGAACTTAGAGTTTTAACCACTGGACTGCCACAAAGTCCTGGATCTCCCTGTTATACAAGTAAGGAAACTGAGGCTTAAAGAGACCACCCAGTTAGTGAATAGTGAATTCACATCATTAAGTTCTGCAGCTTTATTTCTGTTGTATATTTGCTTGTTACTCATATTTCTATGTTTCTTATGGCACAGTAATGATATCCTCTGAAAGCTAACAGTTCATTGCTGCCTTTGGTTTTGTGTGCTTTGGGTTTCTTTTGTTTACCTTTTTACTATGGAAGTTTTCAAACGTACTGGAAAATCAAGGGTATAGTGTAGTCGTTCTCTGCATCCCTACAGCCTACCTCCAACAGAGATGACATTTCACTGTTCTTATTTCATCTGTTTCCCGCTAGAGTGGGAGAAATACATATATTTTCTTTCTGGCGTATTTTAAAGCAAATAATTTGGGGATTTATACACATATATAATTGTATATGTACTATGTATATGAAAATGAAAGTCGCTCAGTCATGTCCAACTCTTTGTGACCCAATGTACTATACAGTCCATGGAATTCTCCAGGCCAGAATACCGGAGTGGGTAGCCTTTCCCTTCTCCAGGGGATCTTCCCAACCCAGGGATAGAACCCAGGTCTCCTGCATTGCAGGTGGATTCTTTACCAGCTGAGCTATCAGGGAAGCCTGTACTACATATTTAAAACTGTGTTATTTTGTCTGATTGTGAGATAATACATGTTCCTTGTAAAGAGATTATGCTAAGTCACTTCAGTCGTGTTCCACTCTGTGTGACCCCATAGACGGCAGCCACCAGACTAGGGTCCCCCGTCCCTGGGATTCTCCAGGCAAGAACACTGGAGTGGGTTGCCATTTCCTTCTCCAGTGCAGGAAAGTGAAAAGTGAAAGCAAAGTCGCTCAGTCATGTCCGACTCTTAGCGACCCCATGGACTGCAGCCTACCAGGCTCCTCCGTCCATGGGATTTTCCAGGCAAGAGTACTGGAGTGGGGTGCCATTGCCTTCTCCATGTAAAGAGATTATACCTCAGTAAAAAACAACCTTAAAGTCAAATAATGTTGCTTCTCAGTAATAACCAACATTGACATTTTAAAATATATTTTTCTAGACACTTTTATATTCATATATACACATGCAAATCTTTTTTAAAAAATGGTATATTCCTCAAAAATAGGACCGTGCTCCCCATTTTACCATCCATTTTTTTCCACCTAACAGCATACCCCAGATATCTATCCTTGCCATGGAATCTCTTCCAAATTGTGATTGTCAAGGACAGCCCAGAATCTTGTCTGGACGTATCGCGATTTGTTCAACTAATCTCCTGTTGTTGGACATTCAGGTTGTATCTGCGCTCTGCTGACTGTCAAAAGGCAGTTCTGCCTGCCCTGGACTTTGCACTAGGCTGAAGGCTGACCCACCTCTTCTAAATCCCAAGTGGTCTTCCAAGAAGGATCAGGCAGGGACAAAGACACATACTGCGGAGCTTCCAGTGCCTCCCCAGTCAAGTCTCAAGACATAAGACACACCCAGACTTGAGTGTGGATGAGAATCACATTCCAGAGGCAGGGAGCGTATTGTTTGGGCGACAAGATGTAACTCTAAAATACAGAAGGTTTCTTTTCCGACAGTCATACCAGAGCTCACCCAACCCAGTAACTCACTGTCCTTTCAAAGTAGTCACCCGGAAGGCAGTCCTCTCCTTGCAATAAAACGGTGCTTGCATGAAAATGCATCTGAGAAGTCTTAAAACTATCTCCAGAGCCTGGTGTAGGTGGTGTTTGGATGTCCTTTAGGCTGGAAAGTCTTTATGCTTCTAGGTATGTTGAGATCTGGAAATAGCCTGTGCTCACCAACTACATTGCAAACACAGAATCTATGTCTAGTTTGAGCAGAAACAGATTTACTCAGCTATAACAGAGAGATGAGAGTCTGTGGCAGGTTTGGAAAACTGGTGTGGAGGCCATTTTTGTATCTTTTTGTAAATGAATTACCTGTTCATGTTTTTTGCCTTTTCTTCTATGAGGTTTTGGGTCTCTGTTTCTGTCAATTTTTAATTAAAATTGTTTAGGAATATTAGCCCTTTATCTGTGATTTATGTTGAAAATACTCTCTATCAACTTGTCAATTGCCTTTGACTTTGTTTATAGTATTTTTATCCTGAAAAGGTTTCTTTTATTTTTATATAGTTAAATGTATTTATCTTTTCTTTTATTGCATCTGGATTTGGAATTGTGGTTAGAAGAGCTTTCCTTACACCCAGGTTATATAGGAATTAACCCATATTTTCATCTGCTACGTATATGGTCTCATTTTGTTGTCTTTAGATCCTTGATCTGTTGGGAGTTTACTCTTATGTGAAACATGAGGTATTTGCTTTTGAAACCCAGTTTTATTAGATGTATTCATTAAACCTCGGGTTGCAAATTAAAATGCTTTCAAGAGCCAGGCAGAAAGTTAATGAGCAAAGCTAGATGGTATAATAAAACGGAGTGGTAAGGTCCATGGCCAACCAGAGATTACATTTAAAAAACACACCCACACATTGGGACTTCCCTTGTGGTCCAGTGGTTAGGACTCTGAGCTTCTACTGCAGGGGCCACGGGTTTGATCCCTGATCAGGGAATTAAGATCCCATATGCGGCGGTCAAAAAACACCCCTCACAGTGGGTATATTAGCTTCTTAGGGCTGCCAGAAACAAATAATCACAAACTTGGTGGCTTAGAACAACAGAAATTTATTCTCTCACAGTTCTGCCAGCGAGAAGTCTGAGGTCAAGCTCAGCTCAGCTGGTAAAGAATCCACCTGCAATGCAGGAGACCCCGGTTCGATTCCCAGGTCAGGAAGATCCACTGGAGAAAGGATAGGCTACCCACTCCAGTATTCTTGGGCTTCCCATGTGGCTCAGCTGGTAAAGAATCCACCCACAATGTGGGAGACCTGGGTTTGATCCCTGGGTTGGGAAGATCCCCGGGAGAAGGGAAAGGCTACACACTCCAGTATTCTGGCCTAGAGAATTCCATCGACTATACGGACACGACTGAGTGACTTATACTTCACTTCACTTCACTTCATCAGACCTCACTCTCCAAATCAGTTTTGAGAAGCACTGACAGCTGGTCACTTTAAAATGCCCTGAGAAAAGGAAAAAGAAACTAGAGAGAGACCAACTCTCCCGAGTCTGAACGAAGAGCTGGGCTGCCCCGCAGCCTTACAGAAGACAGGCTTGTTCTGTATAAATATTTGGGTTTCCCCCTGCAGGCCAGGCCTCTGTTATGCTTCTTCCTTCACTGTAAGGGGTGAATTCATACAAACCCCTCTGTGCCAAAGGACGTCCCCTTTTGTACCAGAGAAGGAGAAGGGTGGTGCTTGCCCTGCCTGGAGGTCTGGGGAAGGGCTCTCTGGTTAGCCCTCTCTCGGTCCTCAGCCCCTGGTTAGCCAAACACTAGCCCAGGTGCTGCTGTGAGGCAATTCTGCAGATTAAAGTCCCAGGTCTGGTGATCTTAAGACACGAAGCTTATCTGGATGGGCCTGACCCATTCAGGTGAAACTTGTAAAAGCAGGGTGTTTTCAGAGGCGTTAGAAGGGTCAGAGGGACATGACACGCTGCTTCTGCTCTGAAGACAGATGGGGCACTTGGGAAAGAATGTGGGTGGCCTCTAGGGCTGAGTGTGGCCCAACCCATGGCCAGAAAGGACACAGGACATCAGACCTACAGCCTCCGGGAGGCAGATTCTCCCACAGATGAGAGCCCCGCTGGGGGACACCTGGCTTTTTGCCTGTAAAACCTGCACAGAGAACCCAGTCAAGCCTGGATTCAGATTTCTGGCCCACGGAGCTGTTGGTGGTCAGTGGGTGTTATTGTAAGCTGCTAAGTGTGTGGTGACTTGCTATGCAGCAGGAGACAGGAACCGGCCTCTGCTCTGGATGAGGTTGGGGAGGCTGCTGAGAGAGGGGTCGGGTGATTCTGTCTCTTCTGCCAGAACATTTCCATCCTGTGTTCACCCACGCCATCTACCAGAGCTCCTGGTCCCTGCCCATGACATAAAGACACCACAATGAGCTGGGTGTGGGGGCCACCGGCTCCAGAGGCTAAGGGAGAGTGGACCTGTGCCGCTCTGTGCTCAACCAGTTCACCGAAGAGCCGGCAACCAGGTGAGTCGAATTACATTCTATCTGGGTGTTTTATAGCTTCCTAGAACCAAGGAATCTTCACATAATCAATTCCCCCCTTTAGGGTAAGGTCCCAGAAAACTGCATCCCCTGGAAGTGAAAAAAACAAAACAAGAATAAGTAACTCTGGGTACCTGCGTCTTGATACCCTCCTCCTCGCAGAGTGGAGGTGGTGGGTGCGGGGCACATGGCATCCAGCAGGTGCTCAGTAAACCTTGGCGGTTGGGACGATGACTCTCAGGCAGAAGGCTTATTCACTGCCCCCTCCCTGGTCTCAGTGTTGTGACCCAGGACAGGTGTCCTCGTCCCGTCACGGAAGTGAGACCATAGCGGGGATCTGCAACCCTGGCTGCACAGCAGTGGCACCCGGGACAGGGAGGAGCTGAGCCTCTGCCCGGGAAGACCACCCAAAGCCCGAAGCATCCTTGGGCCTCAGTGCCCTGTGCGGGTAAGAGGAGAGGTCAGTGCCAAGCAGGGCAGTCAGGGCTTTGAAAACAGGTTTTGGACTCACGTGTCAGAGAACACCCTCCCGCAGGGGAAAGAGCAGTCAGAGAAATGCCAGAGGGCTTCTTGAGCAGGGGGTGTGAGGCAGGCGGAGGGATGAGAAAGGCCCCGCTCAGACAAGAAGGACCGCCGATGTCAGGGGTCTGATCTTGGAGGAAGATGGCCTCGGTGTGGCCCCTACCTCCCCTCCCGCCGACAGGGTCTCTGTTCTGGGCTGAATTGTGCCCTCCCCACCCCACCCTCTGCCCCCAGAAGATGTGTTGAAGTCCTGACCCCCATCACCTGGGAGCCTGGCCTTGTTTGGAAACAGGGCCTTTGTGGATGTAACCAGGTTGAGGCAAGGTTGTTAGGGTGGATCCTAATCCAGTAGGACTTGTGTCCGTATACAAAGAGAAGCATAAAGGGGAGGGGCCAGGTGAAGATGGAGGCCAAGATTGGGGTGATGTGGCCACAATCCAAGGACACCTGGGCACCCCGCCCCTGACTCTGAAAGAGGTGGGAGGGACACTCCTCAGAGCCTCCAAGAGGTAGCACAGCCATGCCCACACCTGGACTTCAGACTCGTACCCCGTACTGTGAGAGAAGCCATTTCTGTTGTTTGAAGCCCTTGGTTATGGCGCCCCCAGAACGCGGATCCAGCCTCCAAGACTCGGGTGGGGACGGCCGCTTGGTGAGTGTGCAGTGCTGCACATGAAATACCTATTCAGGGGGGCTCACAAGCCCGCCGCCCCGACCTGTTCTCTCTCATCATCTCGGGCTACAGAGGCAGGAAAACACATTTTATGTATCTGTCTTCCCTCACATCCAGGAGTCACTGTGGTCCTGTTCTGGCCAGTGAGACCCAAGTAAATCTGCCAAGAAGTTTCTAAAACACTTCTGCTTCTCAAATCAAAGGACAAGTGTGCCAGGTGCCCCTCTTTCCTCTCCCCATCTGAGCCTGCTTGAGCACAACGTGGCCAGTGTTGGGGGCTGTGCCATTGGGGAATGCCATCTTGGCACCTTGTACCTGACATCACCCAGCTGAACTCAGCTTGTCCCCTGAGAAAAATAAAACCACTTTGTTCAGCCTCCTTGGGCTTTCTGCTCCCTGCTGCTGCTGCCTTCCTGGGTACCATGCTCTGCCTGCATGAGCCTTTCCAAGCCCGTCTTCCCTCCAGGTGACCAGAGAGGTTAAAGGCAGGTGCTCTGTGAGTCAGACCAAGCAGACTCCAACCCTGGCTCCCTCACCTCCAGCTTGCAGTTCCGCCTCCTCCCAGGGCCTCACTCCCCTAGAAATGGAGATAAAGATACCCACTTGGAAAGATGGCAGGAGAGTCAGATGAGATACTGCCGGCACTTAGCAGATGCTGGAGAAATAGTGCTGCCAGCATTTCCAGGAGCGTCTCCATCCCCAGGTCCTGATGTACGCAGGGCTCCACTAAATCCTAAGCACTGGAAATGCAGTGCACTCGGGGTCAGGGCAAGGACACTGGCCCATCTCACCTGGGCTCTGAACCAGCAGTTGACACCCCATAGGTTCCCGAGCCTCAGAGCTCACTGCCCTAACTTTGGCTTGATCCAGTCCCATGTCAGAGAACAGAAACAGCCCTATATCATCATCATGGTGGTTGGCACTGTGGGAGCTGGCTCAGTGCACGGGGCATGGCGCAGGACATCACTTGCCGGAGGACAGACAGCAAGTGACAGAGCAGGGCCTCGAGACCGGCAGCTCCCGTGCCTCCTGCCAAGCCCGACCGAGCTAGGGGTTTTGGCACCAAGAGCAGGAAGGGCAGAAATGCCAGGGGACAAAGCACTTTCATGCCTCATTTAACCCTATGACATGCTTTGAAATCAATAGATCATTATCCTCACCTGGTAAGGAGGCGATCAGGCCTCAGGGAAGGAGAACAGATGCTGGCAGAGCTCACACAAGAAAAAGTGCTTCCTGACCCCAAATCCTACTGCCCTGTGCCCTCCAGAAAGGCTGAAAATCAAGCCCGGGTCAGAATGATGGCTCTGTGGGCAAGGAGGGTCACTGGAGCTCGGTGAGCCTGATGTCAAGGAGCTAGCACCTATGGAAACCTGCTGGAAGCTGGATGCTCTGCATCATCATCTTACTCAGCCCTCTTTGGACAGAAGAAGAGACTGAGGCTCAGGGTGGCCACTTGCCCATGTAGACAGCCAGGAAGGACAGACTCCACTCCCTACCCAGTCTGTGACCCTAATCGCTTTGAGAATTTCCTCACCAAGCAGAGGCCTTTGCCCTGCATTTTAACGATATATATGTAGGATATATGCTTCTATGTTAACATGTGTTTGGCTTCAGCTTAAGGTTTTGTGAAGAGGGAACGTGTGGCTCACATTGTAACCACTGGTCCATATGTCACACGTGTGATTCTTGGTGATGGGCTTATTTTCTTTCCTACAGGGATAGTATTCCTCAAGAACTTCTAGATGGAACCATCAGAACCATACCTGGATAGTTTATGGCAAGGCCATGCTGGCATGTCCCAGATGGAGGTTAATACTGTCAAAACATGTGCCAGTGGCTTAATGGAATTCCAGTTCCCCGAGAGCAGGGGCTGGGGCTGGTACTTTTCTTCCACCGTGGGTTTCCAGCTCTAGACAGATGCCTTACAGGCACTTACTAAATATTTTGAGATGGTTGTTCTGAATTCCCCAAATAAGTGTTTGTGACGCTTCTCCCAAGCAGAATCTTTTTCTTCTGTAAAGATCATGGTACTGGGCTAATTTCTCCAATTAGCAGGATATTTGTCTACCAATTACGATTTGTTATGTATAATTATGGTTCTACCCAAGTGCTTGAAAAGTGGAATGTTTTCCAAAATATTGTTGATTATTTCTTTATAGCATAGCCTCAATCCCAGGATGGGAAAGACTTGAGCTGGAAGAGCATTTAGCTGTCAGGCAGGTTAAGTTCTTAACTAGTAGATGAGGAAAATAGATTAAGGGCCACCAGGGATCACCTAGCCAACTCACTCATCACTCAAGTAGGGGAGTGATCACTGGTGCAGAAAATAATTGATGTCATTTACAACCTCTTCAGGTTTTTGATCAATTACATTTGACCAAATTTCTCTGTATTACCTATGTGATAACAGTTTGAAATAATATGTGCTAGTCACTATTCATCTGTGGTTCTGACACCAGGTATGAATTTACCCACGTAACCTGCTAATTAGCAGCTCCCAAGGGCAGCTCTGCTTGCTTGCGGTGTCTAGTACATGTAAGGTAATCAATACGTGTTTGTTGACAATACGTGTTTGTTGACTGAATAATTGATGAAATTTGGATTGAAATGCTGCCTGTGACTTTCTCATTGAATGTGAAGGCCCACTTAGTAGGCCTCCTAGACCCTTCTAACTGATGCTGGGTTTTAATGAGAAATACCTTTGGTTGCAAAGAATGGTGATGTTGAACATTTAGGGTTTATTTTTTTCATAGGACAAGAAATCCAGAGATGGGTAGTTGGTGGTGCTGCCTCAGCAATGGTATTCATTGATGTCAGGGACAGCATTTGTGTGATTTGTGATTTGGTCCTTCCTAATGGTATCCATATGGCTGCCACAGCTCCAGACATCACCTCCTGCACCAAAGGAAAAAGGGAGGAAGGGAAGAAGCCAGCAGTGTTCAGTTCAGTCACTCAGTCGTGTCCGACTCTTTGTGACCCCATGGACTGCAGCCCGCCAGGCCTCCCTGTCCATCACCAACTCCCAGAGCTTACTCAGACTCATGTCCATTGAGTCAGTGATGCCATCGAACCATCTCATCCTGTCATCCCCTTCTCCTCCTGCCTTCAATCTTTCCCAGCATCAGGGTCTTTTCAGATGTGTCAGTTCTTCACATCAGGTGGCCAAAGTATTGGAGTTTCAGCTTCAGCATCAGTCCTTCCAATGAATATTCAGGACTGATCTCCTTTAGGATGGACTGGTTGGATCTCCTTGCTGTCCAAGGGACTCTCAAGAGTCTTCTCCAACACCACAGTTCAAAAGCATCAATTCTTTGGCACTCAGCTTTCTTTATAGTCCAGTTCTCACATCCATACATGACTACTGAAAAAAACCATAGCTTGACTAGATGGACCTTTGTTGGTAAAGTAATGTCTCTGCTTTTTAATATGCTGTCTAGGTTGGTCATAGCTTTTCTTTCAAGGAGCAAGTGTCTTTTAATTTCATGGCTGCAGTCACCATCTGCAGTGATTTTGAAGCCCCCAACATAAAGTCTGTCACTGTTTCCATTGTTTCCCCATCTATTTGCTATGAAGTGATGGGACCAGATGCCATGATCTTAGTTTTCTGAATGTTGAGTTTTAAGCCAACTTTTTCACTCTCCTCTTTCACTTTCATCAAGAGGCTCTTTAGTTCTTCTTCACTTTCTGCTGTAAGTATTGTGTCATCTACATATCTGAGGTTATTGATATTTTTCCTGGCAATCTTGATTCCAGCTTGTACTTCATCCAGTCCAGCATTTCTCATGATGTACTCTGCATGTAAGTTATATAAGTAGGGTGATAATATACAGCCTTGACGTACTCCTTTCCCGATTTGGAACCAGTTTGTTCCATGTCCAGTTCTAACTGTTGCTGCTTGACCTGCATACAGATTTCTCAGGAGGCAGGTCAGGTGGTCTGGTATTCCCATCTGTTTAAGAATTTTCCACAGTTTGTTGTGATCCACACAGTCAAAGGCTTTGGCATAGTCAATAAAGTGGCTGCTGCTAAGTCGCTTCAGTCATGTCTGACTCTGTGCGACCCCAGAAATGACAGCCCACCAGGCTCCCCCGTCCCTGGGATTCTCCAGGCAAGAACACTGGAGTGGGTTGCCATTTCCTTCTCCAATGCATGAAAGTGAAAAGTGAAAGTGAAGTCGCTCAGTCGTGTCCAACTCTTAGCGACCCCATGGACTGCAGCCTACCAGGCTCCTCCGTCCATGGGATTTTCCAGGCAAGAGTACTGGAGTGGGGTGCCACTGCCTTCTCCACAATAAAGTGGAAGTAGATACAATTCAATATTTTTAGTGAATTAAGAGAGTACAACACGCAGCAACCGTCACTACAAGTTTAGAAGTTTTAATCACCCTGAAAGAAGCCTTGTACCTGTTATGGTCACTCCTCAGTTATCCAGAACAGCCTCAGCCCTGGCAACCACTGATCTGTTTTCCATCTCTATGGATTTGCCTCTTCTGGATGTTTCATAGAGACACAGTTGTACAAAATGCAGCCTTTGCCACTGACTGCTTTAACGTAGCATGATATTTACAAGGCTCATCCATGTTGTAGCGTGTGTCAGTTTCCCCTACCTTTATTGAGGCATAATTGGCAAATAAAATGGAATATATTTAAGGTATACAGCCTGATGATTTTATACACTTAATTTTGATTACCACAATCAAGCTAATTAACATTTCCATCAACTCACATAGGTTACCTTCCTTTTTTATTAGTTGAAGTATAATTGACCTACAGCACTATGTTGGTTCGAGGTGCCCAATATGGTGATTTGATACTTTTCTATGTAACAAAATGGCCCCCCAGGATAAGTCTGGTTATCATCAGCCACCATACACGGTTACTACAATATTATTGGCTATATTCCCCATGCTCTACATTTTATCCCCATGATGCATTTATTCTGTAACTGGAAGTTTGCCCCTCCCCTCAATCCCTTTCACCTATTTCACTCATTTCTGCCACCCCCATTCCCTCTGGCAACTATCTGTGAGTCTGCTTCTGTTTTGTTCTGCTGGTTCATTTGTTTTACTTTTAGATTCTACACATAAGTGAAATCAC
This sequence comes from Bos grunniens, assembly GCF_055505025.1. Taxonomy (NCBI): domain Eukaryota; kingdom Metazoa; phylum Chordata; class Mammalia; order Artiodactyla; family Bovidae; genus Bos; species Bos grunniens. The sequence goes on from NC_141182.1 coordinate 13,182,032, forward strand.
ATGATATTTGTCTTTGATAGCCTGACTTATTTCTCTTAGCATACTGCCCTCCAGGTCCATCAGTATTGTCACAAGTGGCAAGATTTCATTCTTTATTATGGCTGAGTAATAGTCCTCAACTATGTATATCACATTTTATCTGTCCATTTATCCATCAGTGAACAGTTGCTTCAGTGTCTTGGCTGTATGAACATAAGGGTGCATGTATATTTTCAAATTTGTGTTTTTGTGTTCTTCAGAAAAATACCCAGGAGTAGGATTGCTGGATCATATGGTAATTCTATTTTTTTCATTTTTAAAGGAAGCTCTGTGTTATTTTCATAGTGGCGGCATCAATTTACATTCCCACCAACAGTGTGCGAGGGTTCCTTTTTTCCACATCCTTTCCAATACATGTTGTTGTCTTTTCAATGCTGCCATTCTGACGGGTGTGAAGTGATACCTCATTGTGGTTTAGATTTGCATTTCTCTGATGACTCATGATCTTGAGCATCTTTTCATGTACCTATTGGCCATCTGTATGTCTCTCTGGAAAAATGTCTGTTCAGATCCTCTGCTCATTTTTCAACTGGATTATTTTTTTATATTGAGTTGTATGAGTGCTTTGTATGTTTTGGATATTAACCTCTTATCAGATATCTTATTTGCAAATATCTTCTCCCATTCAGTAGACTGCCTTTTCATTTTGTTGATAGTTTCCTTTGTTTTACAAAAGCTTTTTAGTTTGATATAGTATCATCTGTTTATTTTTTCCCTTGCTTAAAGAGACAGATCCTCCCAAAATACTGCTAAGACCTGTGTCAAGGAGTGTATTGCCTATATTTTTTTCTAGGAGTTTAATGGTTTCAGGTCTTACTTTGAAGTCTTTAATCTATTTTGTTTATTTTTTTATGAAGTTTGAGAAATTAGTCCAGTTTGATTATTTTGTGACCATCCAGTTTTCCTAACACCATTTATTGAAGAGGTTGTCTTTTCCCCATTGTATATTCTTGCCTCCTTTGTCATACATTAATTGACCATAAGTGTGTGGGTTTATTTCTGAGCCCTCTATTCCATTAATCTCTGTCTGGTTTTGTGCCAGTTTCATACTGTTTTGGTTACTGTAGCTTTGTGTAGTCTAAAGTCAGGGAGTGTGACACCTCCAGCTTTGTTCTTCTTTCTCAGGATTGTTTTGCCTATTGGGGTCTTATGTGTTTACATACAAGTTTCAGAATTTTTTGTTGTAGTTCTGTGAAAAATGCCATTTTCAACTTGATAGAGATTGCATTGAATCTGTAGATTGTTTTGAGGAGTATGGTCATTTTAACAGTATTAATTCTTCCTATCCATGAGTACTGTATATTTTTCCATTTGTTTATATTGTCTTCAATTTGTTTCATCAATGTCTTATAGTTATCTTTTTTTGTCTGTGGTGAGAACACTTACAATCTACTCTCTTAGCAAATTTCAGGGGCAGAGTATGGTATTAACTCTAGTGGTGAACACTGTACATTAGATCCCCAGAACTTATTCATCTTAACTGAACATTTGTAACCTTTAATCAGCATTGATTTCTGTTTATGATGACGTCTCTCTCAGCATCATCGGGGCCATGGTGGCCTGATACAGTAGGCAACTCTCACTGTTTACCCCTGGCAGCAGAGCACTTGTGAAGCAGACACTGGAGCAGAGCACAGGCTCCAAGGCACTGTCTCTCAGGAAGGTTCTGTTTCTAGCTGGGGAGCATCATGTACACACAGGAATGAAGGCAGCCCTTGGAATCGTGGAGGTGTGTTACACTTGCTTTTTATATTATCACATCACAAGGCAACACAAGCTTCCAAGCATTATAGTGGGCACCATATATATTTAATCCTCAGCATGACTCTGCAATAGATACGATGCTCTTGACTATGTATATCAGAAAATCCAACTGAAAAGGGCTTAAATAAAAAAAGAAATTCACTGTCAGAAAGTCCTGAGGTGTGAAAGCTTTAGAGTTGGTGAATATATTGGCTCAAGTGTACCGTTGAGGACTCAGTCTTCTGTCTGTACATTCTGCCCTCCTCAGAATGTCAGCCCTGACCTTAGTCTGGCTCTCCTCATGCTCACAAGTGGCTGCAACTGTTCCAGGAATCACATCTAGCATCCAGAAGAAGAAGGAAGATTATTTTCCTATGTATAACAATTTTAAGGGCAAAGAAAAAACAAAACAAAAAAACTTTGACCGAAGCCCCTTAGTTCAGGTTGTAGCACATGCCCATGCTTAAACTAACTTCAGACAAGAAGAATAGAGTCATCATTAGAGTCATAGAGTCATTGTTGTCCAATAATAATGCACCTTCTGAGGCTGGAGCCAGCCTCTCCTGAAGCCCATGGTTGTGGAATAGAGTGTGGAAGCCAGAGTAATATCAGGATTCTGTTTGCAAACGAGGACACTGAGGCTCACAGAGGTCATATAACTTGCAGGAGGTCACATCTGATATGCTTTACACCAGGTTTCTAACACAGATCTGTCGGACCCGAAATCTCTCTCCACTGGAGCACCTTGCTGCTTTACATGAGGTGGCAAGGCTGGAGAGGGAAGGGCTTATGTTATTACAGAGCTGATATTGCCCTTTTACCGTCATAATCACAGTGGCCGTTGTACTCCATTAGAGGCAGCTTTTGAGAGTGTAGGTGCCCCATAATCATTAATTTTATAGCTGGGCAGATACAATCTAGCTTCAGATAACCGCATAGCTCAGTCCAACATTGTGTGAGGGTCAAGTCTGCCAGGTTAATTACCTCCTCTTCTCGGGAAATGCACTCCACAGCCTGTAGTGCTTTCTTCCTTCTTGTCCACCCCTTAGCTAGTTCTTAGCACCACACCAGGACCGGAAGGTGTTGGGTCTGCCTGGGTCGCCCAGTAGCATCCCTGGGAAGCTGATGAGAGAGGAGGTCCCAGGGGCTGACTGTAATGAGGCTGGAGTTTCCCCAGGCTTGCTGTGGCACCTATCACTGCTCCACTGCCACAGATAAGAGAGAAGTGGATGTCTCAGCAACAGCCTCCTCGTCCCAGTCACTCATTCGACACTCACACGGCACTGCATGACACTAGCGTGGAAACAGGGTGTGCCCTGCCTTTATCCTGAGATGATCAGGCTAAAACCTTCTTTGTGTCGTCTGGGTTCATGAACAGTTAGCAGCGTCAGAGGGGACAGCTGGGAAAGCCCAGGGCTTTGGAAACCCGGATTCTGTCTTTCCCACTTTGGCCTTGGACATGCCATTTATTCCCTCTGCCTCCCAGTTCTCTTATCTGTGTGCCGCCTTGGCCAGGCTGCTCTGTGGCTCAGGGACCACGGATGCTGAAACCTGATGAGCGGCTGGAACCCAGGAGCAGCGGCCATGAGTGTTATCCTCATTGGACCTGGGCCAATAAAATTGGGACCAAGTCAAGGCTCCTACGTGGAACTTTTTACAAATTACGAGCCAGTTTCTTACCACACATGGAGTGTGGCCGAGGTGGATTTGGATGGAGCAATTTGATTCAGTAGTCATCTGACATCTTGGCATGCTCTGAAAGGAGAATTTAAATTTTACTGTGAGGGCCGGCTTCAAAATCTTGTGAGCTTCCTTGCTTGGTCCAGGGAGCTAGGAAAGAAACATTTGGATTTATGTCTCCTCCTGGGTGAGTGTGTTAGCTCCCTCTGGCTGCTCAGTAGCTTAATACGTATTTATTATCTCTCAGTTTGGGAGACCAGAAGTCTGAAATTAGTCTCACAAGTTTAAAAATCAGTGTCAGCAGGGTTGCTCTTTCTGGAGGCTCCAGGGGAGAATGTTTCTTGCCTTTTCCAGCTTCTAGAGGCGCTGCATACCTTGGCTCGTGGTCCCCCTCCATTTTCAAATTTCAGTCTCTGCTTACATCTTCCCATCCTGTTCTTCTGACTCAGACCCTTCTGCCTCCTTCCTTCCCTCTTATAAGGACTCTGTGAGGATATTGGGCCCTCAGATAATCCAGGGTAGTCTTTGCCTCAAGATCTTTAACTCAATACCATCGGTGAAGTCCCTTTGCCCAGTAATATTCATGGAATTAGGACGTGGGTGTCTTTGGGGTCTTTATTCACCTGCTACAGTGCGTGTACAGCAAGCCTGTGGTGGAGGGGACCATGCGGGCAATTAGAAGTGTGCTGTGCTTAATGCTCCAGGCAGTGACCACACTCCTGGGGTGACACCACCTGCTGAGGACCAGGAAGGGGTCCTAGGTTATTTCTGATGACTGAGAGAGAGCTGGATTTACAAATGCTGGATTGACACTGGCCTTCTGTTCCCACGAGAGTCCAGACAGGAAAACAGACCACACCAGCTATCTGGGCAGGAGAATTCAATACAGGGCATTGGTTCAACAGATGTGGAAGTGCAGAGAGGCAGGGAGGGAACCTGTGGTAGTAAAGAGCAAATGTGCATCCCTCAGGCAGAGCAAAGATTCCCCCACGAAGTCCAGTTGTCAGCTGGTTTGCTAGCTCGTAACCTGTTAGAAAACAGAGCTATGACATGTTGGCTTAGCAAAGTGGATTTGTGGGCTATATACCACCTCATCTAGTCCTGACTAAGTTAAACACATGCCTTAGAAAGTACAGAACATGAGGATTGAAGCAAATGCTACAAAACTGGAACACAAGAGCAGAAAGCAGGAGAGGCAACTGTGCGGTTTCTGCCCAAGTCTTCATCACATCCATCCGCATAGGAAACAAGATGGTCATCCAGTCAGACCTCAAAGACAGTCCCAGAATCCAAGTCAGGAAGTGTATCGGAAGCACGTATTCAAAAACCCAGGACCGTTAGCAAAAATCCTCACCTAACGGCATCTTTCTGCCTTGAGGTGTCGTATTAGTGATGATGGAAGCTGACACAATAGCAGGACGTTAAAAAAACATCGTTTCATCTTTTACTCAGCACTTTAAAATTTCCATGTTAAGGGAATTCCCTGGCAGTCCAGTGATTAGGGCTCACCCATGTTCCATCCCTGGTCAATCTCACAAGCCTCACAGCGTAACCGCCCCCCTGCCAAAAAAATTTTCCATGTTAATGTGGCTCTTGTGATTTTACATAAAAGATGAGAACACAAGTGCATGTGCTTAATTCATAAATTTTTAAATGCATATATAGTGTGCTGAAAAGTTTTTGCACTAAAAAATTCACGTCTACTAGCTGTCAAAAAAAAAAAAAAATCAAAACCCCAAAGCAGTGACTGTAGGAAACATTTTGGTTTCCTGTGCTATGTAATTGAGAACTCCGTGAGGGCGACGACTGCAGGCAGACGATGAAGGTCTGCTTGCTTTTTCACGGGTGGGGAGCACCTGTTGTGTAGAGAAGGTGTTCGGAGAGTGTTTGCCTGTTGGTTGGTTTTCTGATTTGTTGGAACCAGGCAGAGGGGCCCTTCCACCTCTGGGTGGCCCCCACTTCTCAGCAGAGGGAGGGTTGGGTGTTGGGGAGAGGAGAGCTCTTATAGCCAGAAATAGGGGGACAGCTCTGGCTCTCGCACCATACATGGGGTGCCAGTCCTAATCACACAGAGGAAACATGGTTCTGATCCTTCCGCCCTTCAGGGCTGGGGCAGGAAGTGGAAACCACTGTCCCTCCTCCCTTCACCCAGAGCCCCAGTCCTGGCTTGGAGATGGAGTGCGGGGTGCTTGGTGTGGACTGTTGGTTGGGATTCTGATCGAAGGCTTTTGAGGAGAATGATCCCCCTGAATTATACAGGACATTGGCTTGTAAATACCTTTTTTTTTTTTTTTTAATTAAAGCAGAGGGTCCATGACTTTCACCATATTCCCAGATTAGCCTAAGACCCAAGGAAGGCTGACAAGAGTTGGGAAAGCATATTCTGAGCTCAGACTAAGTTCTGGCTGTGGGATCATCTCATCACCTCTCTGAGTCTCTGCTTTCCTCATCTGGATGAGGGGACAGTCCTGCCCACCACCACAACCCACGGCCACCCCCAGCGTTGTTGCCATGGACACGCAGAGCGGTAATTCCCTGTAGCAATAACACTAGCCTTTGCTGACCCCACTCTGCTCCCCAGGGCCTCCCCGGGTTCTTGGCTGCCAGGCTCCTCAGTGGCCTTTTCGTTTGTTTGGAGTGAGTTCTGGAGAAAAGATTGTCAGCAGAGTTCCAGAAAACACACACACTCCTCCGTGCTTGGAGGTCTCCTAGCTGCTCCCATGGCCGCCTAGCTGAGAAAGTGGTGTTAGGAATGTTTATCTCTGGAGGAAGCTGAAGAGCTCCTTTCAGCAGAACAAGGAGAAACCACAGGAGCGGGCAGGGGGGCTTGCCGGAGCGTCCCAGCAAGGCACTGTGGGAATATCCATGTCCTTTGTTCTGCCTCAGCCAACAACACCTCCAAGAGAGGCTGTCAGCCAAGTCCTGGTGATTTCATGTCACAGGGCACACTGATGGCTCAGACCAAAGAGATTGGTCCTCAACTCCAGCGATCAGCTTCCAGGCAATGTGGGGACTCCCTCTGTAGTCCACATCTCTGCATCCTTCCTGTTCCCAGGTGCCACCTTGTGTGAAGAAGCAGGGCTCTTGGTGAGGTTCAAGCCGATCACATAATGGTTATTGGCCTCCGTTCTGGAATCACATTGACCAGGGTTTGAATCCTGGCTCTGCCACTTAAGAGCTATGTGCCCTTGGGAAAATTACCTAATCTGCCTGAGCCTCTAATCTGCAAAATGGCAATATCAAGTACTCTCACCACAATGGGTGGTTCTGAGACCCGAATGAGGTTATTATAATAAAGTGTTCAGCGTAGGTAAGTGCAGACACATGGAAATGAGGTCACAAGGGGTAGCTGGTGTTTTTTTCAGTTGTCTGAATATAAAATCGAAAAGAGGCAAAACACAAAAATTTCGAAGAAGAAAACCAAAAGCCCTTGTGACCCCAGGCTCTGGAGGTACACACTGCTGGCCTGTGGTTAGGCTGCTGTTCAGTCTCTCTTCTTTTTTAAAAAATTTTTATTGAAATATAGTTGGTTTTCAGTCTCTTTTTAATTTTCAAAAATTTTTAAACTGAAGGATAATTGTTTTACAATGTTGTGTTGATTTCTGCCATGCCAGTCTGTTTTCTTTTTAAAAAATTGTTTTTATTTGAAGGATAATTGCTTTACAATATGGTGTCGGTTTCTACCACACATCAACATGAATCAGCCACAGGTGTAGGTAGGTCCCCTCCCTCTTGAACCTGCCTCCAACTCCCACCCCTTCCCACCCCTCTGGGTTGTCAGAGAGCGCCAGTTTGGGTTCCCTGAGTCATACAGCGAGTTCCCACTGGCTGTCGTCTTACGGATGGTGGTATGTGTGTTTCCTGCTCTCTCATTCGTCCCACCCTCTCCTCCCCGCACTGTGTCCACAAGTCTGTTCTCATGTCTGTCTCCACTGCTCCCCTGCACATAGCTTCAACAGTAACATCTTTCAGGATTCCATACATACGCACTAGTACACACTATGCGTTTCTCTCTTTCTGGCTTCACTGCATACCAGTCTATTTCCTATGCGTGTGTTTTTCAGAGATTCTGCTCACTGTTGAATGAGTACAGCCTACATGCATATATACATGCTAACTTTCCTTAATTCCAAGCATGATCTTTTTTAACCCACTTTTTTTAAACTTAAAAATATATGGCGAGCATCTTCTCCAAATCACTATATTTTTACCATATTGCATATTTTCCCACATTTTGATATTGCTGAGATAAAGATGTGTTTTAGAATCAATGTCAAAAGAAACATGCCAGCTATTTTCTTCTTTCTCTTTCTCCCCTGAAAAGGGGGCTATGAAATGGTATGTTGCATGTAAGGAATGGTAACAATGGAGCTTTCGAAAAAGTACTTCTTAGAAACCACGTCATATTCTTGGGTGCCTTTGCCATAATTAGTGTAACTGACTTCTACTTTTGGACATTTCAACTCCTTCCTTGTGTGTGTGTGTGTGTGTGTGTGTGTGTTTCTCTTTCTTTACTATAATCAACAGTGCTGCCAAGGAAAGCATATGGCAGGAAGTACAATCTGGTGGGTCACTGACCCAGCGGGACGGAGGTGGGGGTAGTGGTCAAGGTCACAGCCAGCCTGTGGTGACATTGAAGAGAGGAGGGTGGGAGATCAGTGCTGACCCCCTACTTCCCCCCGTCTCTCCAGCCTCATGCCAGGGCTGCCTGCTGGTGAGGAAGGGGGCACAGTTTTTCAGGGCAGTGTGCAGCGGGGCCCCAGATGTGCACACGTGGTGCTCAGCATGCACACACCAGCCCCGGTGAGTCGAGGCACCAGCTTCAGGCTAGGAGCTTGCTGCTCGGGCTTTCCCCTCCCGTGGAACAGAAGGCGCGGAGAGCGGCCGCCAGTGCCAGGCACAGACGGGAGCCTCGTGCTCCAGGCGAGAGCACAGACGCTGTCTCCTTTCCTGGAGTTCCGTCTCATGCCTGTGTCTCGTGGAGGATGCTATTCTTAAGCGCCTGGCTCTGCTGACTTGTGCACACGACGGGAGGAGAGGGGACTGACAGGGTGCAGGGGTGGGCAGGGGGCGCTGCCCGTGCCCTCGCTAACAATGGGCTGGGGCTGGCGGCTGTCACACCCACTGCCGAAAGTAATCACACCCTGCCTTGCCTTTCCCACCAGCTCTGACACAGGCGGCCACACCCCACTTCTGGAAAACACCGCTCAGACTCCAAGGGTGCTTCTTGGCCACCCCTTCCCCCCTGGGGCCCTCCCCCACCGCAGATCCCGCTGCCAGCTCTGGGGGCTGTGTGGGCCCTGGGCCACCACGAGAAGCACTTGTTACTGCAGGCTCTTGGAGGTGGGGCACCAGTCCGCTTTGGAATGTTGGTGGTTGTGTGGGGTGGGCTCACGGGTAGGGTATGAGGCCCAGCCCGGTCACTTTCAGCCAGGGCTGGGGGGTGGCAAGCAACAGAGGGGTTGCAGGAGGGGGGTGCTGGAAGGACAGGGTCTAGTTTACAGAATAGAAAGGAAAGACAGCAGATGACCGGACAGAGAGGAGAGGCACAGTACTGGGACGCGGGAGGCCACTTGGGCACGGGGCGGGGTGCTGTTGGGATCCGCTTGTGCTCCACTTTACACTCAGAGCCACAGAAAGTCAGAGGGGAGGGGACTTGCCCAGTCACGTGGCCCATTGGAGGCAGAGCCAGCCCTGAACTCAGGCCTCTGACACGGGTAGTGGGACCAGCCCAGGTGTCCAGAGAAACCCCAAACCACAGCGTCCTCCCTGGAAAGGGGGTGCTTGTTCCAGGGCCGCCTCCCCTCCCAACTCCTGACCCTTGACCCCTAGGCATGGAGCATTCGGGATTGGCCGGTGGGCTGCGCCCCAGGCAGGACCAAGGTGTGACTCAATTCTGCCTACTCCCCCGAGCCCCAGACGGGGAGGCTGGCGAGCAGGAGCCAGTGCACAGCCACCAACCAGCTGCCCAAGTCCCGCTCAGAATGGTCAGGCCTCAATTTGCAGAGACCACAGAAGCACGGCCTTGGCAGGATGCCAGGCCTTGCCTCTCTGACCACCAGCAAGCCCACCCTGTTGGCATCCACTCACATGACGTGTCCTACCCTCCGTGCCCTGGCCATACCAGACATCTCACCCGTCCCTCCCCACTTTCCACGCATTGTCACTTCACCTGGAACGCCCTCCCTCACCCCATTTTCCTTCCACCCCACTAGCTCGGCACAAAAGAATTCAAGCTCTGCAGTCGGAAAACCAAGCAGCCTTCACAACTTCCTGGTGCGGACCTCGGGCGAGTTGCAGGGCTCCTCTCCATGTCAGCTCCTCCTTTGTAGCGTGGAGATAAGATGTCTCTTGCAAGGTTGCTGTAAAGTTGAGGGGTGAGGGGTGCAGACACAGATGTTTGGCACACAGGAGATGCTTGGGATGATGGCTGTTATCTCATTCCAGGGCCCAGTTTCTCCCTCGGGCATCCAGCCTGCAGGAACGTTCCAGGCCACAGGGTCGCTCTTCCTGGCCCCGCCTCTCGCCTTGACCTGGGTCATTTTTTGCAGCACTTCTCAAATGCTGCCCTGCACTGTCCTCATGGCAGAAGGGAACTTTTCAGCTGCTTACAAGGAAGCCACGCACACACAAAAAAACTGACTGTTGCCAATTCTCGCCTTCAAAAGTGACAGATCATAGTGGAGATGCTGGCCTCAGGGTTCTGGTTAGCCAGGAGCAGAGGAGAACTTGTCATTTCAGAGCACCAGCCAGTGCCTCATGCTACTAACTGCTGGAGTCTTGGCTTACCTGAGCAAGTTAGTGAGCTTGTGTGTTACTCAGGACTCTTTTCACTGCAAATGACAGATTTTCAACCCAAATCCCTAAAGTAAGAATAATATTTATTGGTTCACTACATGGAAAACAGAATCTATAGTTGTCCTTAGCTTCAGGTACGGCGGTATCCAGGGGCTCAGTGGTGTGTCTCCTCTGCTTTCCTCCGTGGATAACCTCATCTGTTTAACAGAGGATGATGGTAGCTCTAGGTTTCTAAGTCAGGCTGTGTACTTCAAATTTAGCCACACCTACATATGTCGCATCCCACATACTCTCCTAAAACGTAGTGTTGACAGGGGACTTCCCTGGTGGTCCGGTAGCTAAGACTCCACCCTCCCAGCGCAGGAGGCCTGGGTTTGACCCCTGGTCAGGGAACTAGACCCTGCATGCCACAACAACAAAAATCAAAGATCCCCCATGCCACAGTTAATGCCCGGTGCAGCCAAGCAAACGAGTAATGGTAGTTGAGGAGATAGCTCTTCATTCTCTCAACATCCACATATCATTTCTTAGTAAAGATGATTGATTCAGTGTGGGTGAGTCTCATCTTTAACCAATCATTGTGGCCAGAGGGATGGAAAACTCTGGCTGGTTAGGCTGGAGCATGAGTCATGTCCTGGCCTGGTGAAGAAAGGGGACAGGGACGGTCAGCTTGGACAGGACCCCAGCAAGGAGAAGGGGGATGGGGCTATTAGCTAAAGGGTGAGCCATTCTCGCACGTAAAGAAGGTCCACAACTTACTTGTGAGTTGCTCTACCAGTCAAGAAAGTGTTTTATTTGTTAAGGCATAGATGATGGAGAGCTGGGGAAAGGAACCCAGAAAAACAATATTCACACTGTCCTACCATGCATGGATAGGATTCAGAGAAAATAGGAGAATGTCATGATATGCAAGAGGGACCTCCCTGGTGGTCCAGTGGCTAAGACTCTGAGCTCCCAATACAGGGAGCCCGGGTTTGATCCCTGGTCAGGGAACTAGATCCCAGATGCTGCAACTAACAGATTCCATGTGCTGAAATAACTAAGACCCAGCTTGTGCGTATGTGCTAAGTCACTTCAGTCGTGTCCGGCTCTTTGCAACTCCATGGACTGTAGCCTTCTAGGCCTCTCTGTCCATGGAATTCTCCAAGCAAGAATACTGGAGTGGGTTGCCATGCCCTCCTCCAGGGGATCTTCCTGATCCAGGGATCGAACCGGTGTTTCTTATGTCTCCTGCATTGGCAGGCATGTTCTTTACCACTAGTGCCACCTGGGAAGACCCAGCACAACCAACCAAATAAATAATTTTTTTAAGTTTTATTTTAAAAAAGATAACACAGGCAGCTAATGCCTGAGTTACCCGTGTCTGTGTGAGGAACTAATATTCTGTGCTCAGCATTGCATTGGGTGTTTTATATACATTCTCACTTAATGACCCTGCAGTCTTGGAGGGAAAGGACCGAGCCCCTGGGGCAGTATCTGGCATGTAACAGCATGTTTTCATTAGGATTGCATCTTGGCTACTGTAATAAAGGCCAAAATAACAGTGGTTTAAATAAGATAGGACTTTCTTTCTCTTACAATTGCTCAAGATTAAATAATTCAGGCCCATGTGGCAATTCTAGCTTCTCTTATACATATAAGATCATGTTGTTCTGCCAATCCCAATATGTGGCCTCCATCTTCAGATCTAAAAGGGCTGCTCCAGCTCCTGCCAGCATGTCTACATTCCAGCCAGGGCAACAAGATAAGAGGGAATGAAGGATGCCCTTTCCTCCTTTTAAGGACTGGCCCAGAACTCTTACCCACTCTCTTTTGCTTATATCCCATTCACCAGAATTTAGTCACATGACCACATCTAGTTGTAAGGGATGCTGGGAAATGTAGTTTCTAGCCAGCAACTATGTGCCCGCTGAAACTCAAGGGTCATATTACTAAATAAAGAACAGGAGATTGGGTATTGGGTAATGAACAGTAGTCTTGGCCTGAGACACTCAGAAGCAGTATCCCTAATGATAGAGGCAGTGTGTACACTGAATAAGATCACAGGCCCTGGAGCAAGCTTCCAGACAGTTTTATGTAGGCTCTACCCTTAATGTGAGTCAGTTTTCTTACCCATAAAATAGAAGTAGTGGTAATGCTACATTTCATTGAGTCTAAGATTCACATGTTGAATGTTTTTACAAGTAATGACATGTTTAATTGACAGCAGTTTTCATTCTTAGTCATATACAACATAATGGTGTGTCTTACAACTAATGGTCTCAACAAAATATAATTTTTTTGAGAACAGTATATGAATAGTATATGAATAAATAGAATATACACATTCTACTTATTAATACAAATAACTCCAGTATTCTTGCCTGGAGAATCCCAGGGATGGAGGAGCCTGGTGGGCTGCTGTCTGTGGGGTCGCACAGAGTCGAACACGACTGAGGCGACTTAGCAGCAGCAGCAGCAGCAATAGAATATATCAAATCAGATCAGATTAGTCGCTCAGTCGTGTCGGACTCTTTTCGACCCCATGAATCGCAGCACGCTAGGCCTCCCTGTCCATCACCAACTCCCGGAGTTCACTCAGACTCACGTCCATCGAGTCAGTGATGCCATCCAGCCATCTCATCCTCTGTCGTCCCCTTCTCCTCCTGCCCCCTATCCCTCCCAGCATCACAGTCTTTTCCAATGAGTCAACTCTTCGCATGAGGTGGCCAAAGTCCTGGAGTTTCAGCTTTAGCATCATTCCTTCCAAAGAAATCCCAGGGCTGATCTCCTTTAGGATGGACTGGTTGGATCTCCTTGCTGTCCAAGGGACTCTCAAGAGTCTTCTCCAACACCACAGTTCAAAAGCATCAATTCTTCGGCGCTCAGCCTCCTTCACAGTCCAACTCTCACATCCATACATAACCACAGGAAAAACCATAGCCTTGACTAGACGGACCTTTGTTGGCAAAGTGATGTCTCTGCTTTTGAATATGCTATCTAGGTTGGTCATAACTTTCCTTCCAAAGAGTAAGCGTCTTTTAATTTCATGGCTGCAGTCACCATCTGCAGTGATTTTGGGGCCCAGAAAAATAAAGTCTGACACTGTTTCCACTGTTTCCCCATATATTTCCCATGAAGTGGTGGGACCGGATGCCATGATCTTCGTTTTCTGAATGTTGAGCTTTAAGCCAACTTTTTCACTCTCCACTTTCACTTTCATCAAGAGGCTTTTGAGTTCCTCTTCACTTTCTGCCATAAGGGTGGTGTCATCTGCATATGTGAGGTTATTGATATTTCTCCCGGCAATCTTGATTCCAGTTTCTGTTTCTTCCAGTCCTGCGTTTCTCATGATGTACTCTGCATATAAGTTAAATAAGCAGGGTGACAATTTACAGCCTTGACGTACTCCTTTTCCTATTTGGAACCAGTCTGTTGTTCCATGTCCAGTTCTAACTGTTGCTTCCTGACCTGCATACAAATTTCTCAAGAGGCAGATCAGGTGGTCTGGTATTCCCATCTCTTTCAGAATTTTCCACAGTTTATTGTGATCCACACAGTCAAAGGCTTTGGCATAGTCAATAAAGCAGAAATTGATGTTTTTCTGGAACTCTCTTGCTTTTTCTATGATCCAGCGGGTGTTGGCAATTTGATCTCTGGTTCCTCTGCCTTTTCTGAAACCAGCTTGAACATCAGGAAGTTCACAGTTAACATATTGCTGAAGCCTAGTGATTGACCACTCTCATATTTTCCACCTGAATAGTGTCAGGATCATAGTAAGAGCTCAGTAAATGCCAGAATCTTCAGAGGGTAAGAGGAAGTGGCTTGTTCAGTTGGAGCTAAAATAATACCCAGGGCTCAGAAAATATAAACCACCCTGCTATTGTCAAAGCAGGAAATGGACAGGTCCTTCCTTCATCTGACAGAGCACTGATTTTAAAATCAGTTTTGCAGGGACTTCCCTAGCAGTCCAAGTGGCTAAGATTTCCTTTTCTAACGCAGGAGGTGTGGGTTTGATCCCTGGTCAGGGAGCTAAGATCCTACATGTCTCATGGCCAAAACACAGAACATAAAACAGAGGCAATATCATAACAAGTTCAATAAAGACTTTAAAAATGGTCCGCATCAAAACATCTTAAAATAAGTTTTGCAACTGACAACAGAATGGAGTGGATGGGGGTTATGTGGAAGGGTGGGGGCCAGCTCACATACTGTCTTAGTTCAGGATGCTGTAAAGAAATGCCACAAACTGGGGGGTGGGGCTTATAAACAGCAGACATGTGTTTCTCACAGCTCTGGAGACCAGAAATCTGAGATCAGGGTGCAGCGAGGTCAGACTCTGGTGACAGTCCTCTTGCAGGTACAGACTGCCGACTTCTGATTGTATCCTCAGATGGCAGAGAACCGAGCAGAACCGTGGCAATCAGCCCCCTAGAAGGGCCCTAATTCCATTCATGGGGGCTCTACCCTTTAGGTTTCATTTAATCCTAATCACCTCCCAAAGGTTCTACCTCCTAATACCATCACATTATGCGTAGAGCTTCACTATAGGAACTTCTGGCAGGACACGAACATCTGGTCACTAACACTAAGCTTCTCGGTTTTCCTCCATAAGCCGTGGGGCTGCCGTAACAAACTACCGCAGGCTGGAGGGCTTAAGACAATAGAAATTTTTTCTCTCGCCGTTCTGGAAGCCGAAAGTCGGAAATCAAGGTGCCGGCAGGGCTGGGCTCCCAGTAAAGGCTCAAGGGGAGGGTCCTTCCTGCCTCTTCTGGTGGCTCATCATCCTAGTCCTAGGTGACCTCCTCATGAAAGTGAAAGTTGCTCAGTCTTGTCCGACTCCTTGTGACCCCATGGACTTAGTCCATGGAATTCTCCAGGCCAGAATACTGGAGTGGGTAGCCTTTCCCTTCTCAGGGGATTTTCCCAACCCAGGGATCAAACCCAGGTCTCCCGCATTGCAGGCAGATTCTTTACCAGCTGAACTTTGAGGGAAGTTCAAAGTTCATATACCTGCAAAAGTCCTGTTCTCTGCAGGTAAGGGTGTGTTCTGAGATGTGAGGAGATATGACTATTTAGGGGGCGCTGTGCATAGCAGAATGTCCCTCACTGCAGTGTGTTCCCTGCCAGGCTTTGCTCGGTTCTGCTTTCTCTCTCTTTTTTTCTGCCATCTTTCACTCCCTGGCACATCTGCTGGTTCTGAGAGGCATCCGTGATTTCAACGTCTTGAACATTCTGTTCCACGCAGATGGGGAAGGAGGCACCCAGCCGTTCCACTAGCTGCCATTAAAATATAATAAGTTAGAGAAGAGATGAGGGAAGATAAGCCCGGGAGGAATAATTAACAGGAGGGAATGTCACGTGCGCGAACTCACTGAAGCATACCAAAATTTGTTACCGAGGCTTCCTCAGAGCTCCATTTATTTTTTTCCCTTCAGTAAAACGTTCTACGTAAGCACTGAAGTTGTCAAAATACAAAGAGATGGCATAAGAAAGATTTTTAGTTTAGGGTATCAGCTTTTCTCTCTTTTTTTGAGGTGAAAAGGAAATTAGGCAAGTGTTGTGTTACAAGCGGAGGTGGTTTTTCTACTAGGTCAGGAGGCAGCCTCTTAAGAGTCCACAGGGCCAGCTCATTGAGATCACCCTCTGTCCGCACTTGGGCCACAGTGGGCATGATGCTTTGGGACTGTTTAAAAGGCACCGTGTACAGGGTTTTGTTAGGACGATGGGAAAAGTTTTTTGAGGTCAGGATCAATTATTTTAAATCTGGAAGGGATCTGAAGAAACAATGTTGCTCAGTGGTTCCCAGGCCTATATCAGCCCTAATTAACACCTTTTAAAGAATGCAACAGGGCTTTCCTGGTTGCTCAGCTGGTAAAGTGGCTCAGAGGGTAATCTTCCTGCAATGCAGGAGACCCAGGTTCAATCCCTAGGTCAGGAAGATCCCCTGAAGAAGGGAATGGCTACCCACTGCAGTATTTTTGCCTGGAGAATTGCATCAACAGAGGAGCCTGGTGGGCTACAATCCAAGGAGTCGGACACGACGGAGCAATTGACACACACAAGAATATAGTAAATATTCTATAATGCTCTTCTTCATCTGAAATGAAATCATAGAAATAATAGCCTACCTACACACTAATTGAGAAGTAAAAGCACAATAACATAATGCCCTAACTGTAACATGAAGGAAAAGTCATTTAATATAAAACAGTGTAGATTTCAAAACGTAAAGGTTGAGGTCTGAGCATGGTGGATGACAGTGAAGAGGTACATGCTTGCCCAGAAGGGGGAATCACGGTGACACAGGTGCGTCCCACGAAGGCTCAACACCATGAAGGCATCACCACTGGTGATGGGATCTTCCAAAATGGTGAGCAACTCACAGTCAAGCTCTGAACAGAAGAAGTGACCATCTGCCCTTGACCACATGATAGCTTCTTTCCCAGAATGTCCAGTGTCTATGATGCTTCATGACTCATTGGAAAAGACCCTGGTGGTAGGAAAAATTGAGGGCAAGAGGAGAAGGGGTTGACAGAGGATGAGGTTGTTGGATGGCATTACTGACTCAATGGACATGGGTTTTGAGGAAACTCAGGAAGTTAGTGATAGGCAGAGAAACCCAGCATGTTACACAGTTCACAAAGAGTCGGACGTGACTTAGCCACCAAACAACAACATGCTGGTGCTGCACAGGACAGACAAACAGAAGACGGAGCTAGTTCTAGGCCTGCAAATGACAAGAGGGCTTATCATTTGCATAAGGTCTGGTGGGACATTGCAAAGAGGAGAGGTTGGGGGAATTCTTCATTTGGGGGACAGTCTCTGCCATGCAATGCCTACAAATTTCACACGCCCTCGGGGCAGCACTGCCCCTATTGAGGACCACTCATCTTTGGTGACCCTCAATTTTTAAGGTAAACTGAGTGAGGCTGGGGCTTCCCAGGTGACTCTGGGGTAAAGAATCTGACTGCCAATGCAGGAGATGAGGATTCGATCCCTGAGTCAGGCAGGTCCCCTGGAGAAGGAAATGGCAACCCGCTCCAGTATTCTTGCCTGGGAAATCTCATGGACAGAGGAGCCTGGCGGGCTACAGTCCATGGGGTCCCAAAGAGTCAGATACCACTGAGCACACACACGCAACGAATGAGTTTTACTCACGAGCTCTTCCAAACATTGAACGTCTATCATTCTGGTCTCACACAAACTCTTCCAAGGAATACACAAAGAAGGAATATTTCCAAACGCATTCCGTAGGGCCAGTGTAACGTTGATGCCAAAACCTGACAAGAGTAGTGTGAGAACAGAAAGTTACAGGTTAAAATCACCCATAAAAAAGACACGAAAATCTTACACACAATACCAGCAAGCCCAGTCTTTTCTATATGTATGTCATGATATGTTACATAACATATCATGACAAATGTTAATTTATGCTAGGAATACAGAAGTGGTGTATTGACAACATTAGAAAAATCTATAAATGTCATTCACTACATTAACAGATTAAAGAAGAAAAACCACTTGATCATTCACACAGATGCAAAAAGAGCAATAGCTAAAACTCAACATTTCTTTATTAAAAAAAAAAAGTCTTGAAAGATTAAGAAAAAAATTGTTCTTATTGTTCAGTCTCTAAGTCTCGTCCAACTCTTGGTGACCCCATGGATTGCAGCACGCCAGACTTCCCTGTCCTTCACTCTCTCCCAGAGTTTGCTTAAACTCATGTCCATTGAGTTAGGGATGCTATCTAACCATCTCCTCCTCTGCTGCATTTTTCTCCTTTTGACTCATTCTTTCCCAGCATCAGGATCTTTTCCAATAAGTTGATTCTTCACATTAGGTGTCCAATGTATTGGAGTTTCAGCTTCAGCATCAGTCCTTCCAATGAATATTCAGGGTTGATTTCCTCAAGGGTTGACTGATTTGATCTCCTTGCTGTCAAGGGACTCTCAAGAGTCTTCTCCAGCACCACAGTTCAAAAACATCAATTCTTTGGCACTCAGCCTTCTTTATGGTCCAACTCTCGCATCCATACATGAGTACTGGAAAAACCATAGCTTTGACTACACAGACCTTTGTTGGCAAAGTGATGTCTCTGCTTTTTAATATGCTGTCTAGATTTGTCATAACTTTTCTTCCAAGGAGAAAGCGTCTTTTAATTTCATGGCAACAGTCACTGTCCACAGTGATTTTGGTAGATTTTGGTAGATAGGACCCCCCAAAATAAAATCTGTCCCTGCTTCCACTTTTTCCCCATCTATTTGCCATGAAGTGATAGCATGGATGCCATGATCTTCCTTTTTTGAATGTTGAGTTTCAAGCCTGCTTTTTCACTCTCCTCTTTCACCCTCATCAAGAGGTTCTTTAGTTCCTCTTCACTTTCTGCCACTAGGGTGGTATCATTGGTATATCTGAGGTTGTTGATATTTCTCTCGGCAATCTTGATTCCAGCTTGTGATTCATCTAGCCTGCCATTTTGCATGATATACTCTGCATATAAGTTAAATAAAGGGAAAGAAGGTGAAAGTGTTAGTTGCTCAGTCATGTCCGACTCTGCAACCCCATGGCCTGTAGGCCGCCAGGTTCCTCTGTCTGTGGAATTCTCCAGGCAAGTATACTGGAGTGGATAGACATTCCCTTCTCCAGGGGACCTTCCTGACCTAGGGATTGAACCTGGGTCTCCTGCATTGCAGGCAGATTCTTTACCATCTGAGCCTACAGGGAAGCCCCAAGTTAAATAAGCAAGGGGACAGTTTACAGCCTTGATGCACTCTTTTCCCAATTTTGCACCAGTCAGTTGTTCCATGTCTAGTTAGATTTTCTTAATATCTTAAGCCTATCTACCAAAAATTCTATAGTAAATATAATTCTTAAGGTACACATCCAAAGCAGTGCCTTTACAGTCAGAAACAAGGCAAGGATGACTCTCTCTCTCTCTCTCTCTCTGCTTCTCTGTGACATTGTACTGGAGGAGCGACCAGCACAGGAAAATAGGGAAAGTATTGTTTGTCAGGGTTGGAAAGGGAGGAACAAAACCATCATTGCCTCTTGGGTGACATGACTATGTTAAAAACTAGAGTCTACAGGAGAATCATTAGATATGAGAAGAGTTTAGCAAGGTGACATCCAGTCATTAAAAATTTAAATCTAAAAGCCCAAACAGAGTAGCCGGGAGCATGCCAGATGAGAGGTTCAGGTTCTATCTGGACAGCAAGGGCTGAGCCCAAAAGAGGTTCTGCCCAAGGTCAGTGCTGGTTCAGGAATGTGGGTGGGTCTGAGCGCTGGGCACAGCGCTGTGGTTCCAGCTGGTTGGAGAGCAGGCTGGGGAGGGTGGGGAGAGGGCTGTTTTGAGTTCGCCTTGTGAATCAGTTGCTCGTTCTCCATCAACCCCGGCAGGCCTCTCTCTCTGGGTCTCTTTGGATTCAGCTAGCATGTGACCAGATGGTTGGGTTAGGTTCTCTTATGTTGGCAAGAAACAGACACCTTCCCATCCTGTGACCTTGCTCTGGTGCCGGCAGGTCAGGTGTCTCTGTATCTCTCCTGCTGTCTCAGTCCGTCTCTTACTCTTTCTCACCTCTCACCACCGTACCCCCCCCACCCAGAAGAAAGGATCTGATTGAACAATGCTCATTCTCATTGTTATGCTCATTACCTCTTATTCTAGTTATTTGCCACTTTCTAACAAACCACCCCAAACCTCACGTATTAATCATGCATCATGTTAAATCATGTATCATGGTGAAAGTGAAAGTGTTACTTGCTCAGTTGTGTCTGACTCTTTTTGACCCCATGGACTGAAGTCTGCCAGGCTTCTCTGTCCGTGGAATTCTCCAGGCAAGAATCCTGGAGTGGGTAGCCATTCTCTTCTCCGGGGGATCTTCCCGACCCAGGATCGAACCCAGGTCCTCTGCACTGCAGGCGGATTCTTTACCATCTGAGCCACCAGGGAAGCCCACGTGATGGTGACACAGCTGCAGTTTGAGGAGGGCTTGGGGGGACAGGTCACCTCTGCTCCATGTGGACTCAACTGAGGTAGCTCGAAGCCTGACAGTGGTTCCGTGGCGGGGGCTGAGGTCGGCTGAAGGTCCTGCACTCACAGATCTGGTGGAACCTTGGCTCAGACACCTAAATGTGACTCCTCTGTGGTGGCTGGCTGCCAAGAGGAAGCATCCCAAGAGAAGTGAGTGGAAGGTATATCACCATTTAGGACCAAACATCCGGTGTCATGTGGAATCACTCTGGCCATGGTCACAAGCCCACTCCATTCCAGGAAGGAGACCCAGACGCCACTGCTTTGGGGAGGAGGGGTAAAATCATACCATGAGAAGAGCCTGTGGTCTGGGAGGTGTTGCAGCCACTTGGGAAATACAGTCTGTCCTGCCTCCTCTTCTGACCTCCCCCATTGTCTAACAGCAGACCCATCCTGTGTCCACATGGGAGCCCACGACCTGGCTGGGCCATGAGCGACACACCATCTCTCCAGCCACAGGGACTGGTGGGGAGGGTGGGACACATGGGCATGTGACCCTGAGCCAGCCCAGCCCCTCCTTGCCCATAGTCCCAAAGCCCACAGCAGGGGGACGGCACACACCAAGGACAGCACCACTGACTACAGGCACCGCCACACGGGCGCTGCACCAACCCAAGCTTAGGAGACCCTTAGCTAAATGAGCTTTCCCTCACAACCCTAACTGACACTTGGAGCAAGTGACGACTTTCACATCCTCCCCTAAATTCATCACAAAGTAAGCACAAAGCCCAGTAACCATCATGGTTGATTTTTTTTTTTTTTTTGGCTGTCCGGTGCAGCTTCTGGGATCTTAGTTACCTGACCAGGGATTGAACCCCAGACCCAATGCAGTGAAAGTGCTGGGTCTTATCCACTGGACCACCAGGGAATTCCAGGCTTGGTGATTCTTTGTTTGAATAGCTATCCACAAAGTGTCCATATCTCTTTTGTTCATTTTCCCAAACTTGTCCATCCCAAGTGTTGGACAGAAAGGCTCTCAGTTAATTTATCTTGAATGAATGAGTGAGTGGAGCAAGCTAGCAAAAGCCACAGTAGCTCTTGTGTCAGATAAAACCAGGTTTGAATCCCACTCCCCATCACTCACCCACTGAGTGATCTTTTTTTTCCCCTAAGTTGGCTCCTTTCTTAAAAAAAAAGATTACTTTATTTGGCTGCACTGGGTCTTAGTTGTGGCATGCAGTAACTTTTATCTTTGTTGTGGCATGTGGGATCCAGTTCCCTGACCAGGGATCGAACTCAGGCCCCTGCATTCAGAGCGTGGAGACTCTGCCACCGGACCATCAGGGAGTCCTGTGGAGGGTCTTGCGGCAGGGTCGTCAATCTCTCGGGGCCCCCTTTTCCTCATCTGTAAAATGGGGATGACAAGATTAACTAGCTCAGAGGCTTCTCACGAGGATTAACAGGTTGAACTCTACTGCTGTTATGGAAACTGGTAGGAGGTGTGAATGGAACGAGAGGAGACCAGGTGGAAGACACCCGTGAGGTTAACCCACCTCTGCTCCAGAAGGGGTGGGTCTGACTGCCGTTGACAAATTACACTCCCTCAGCTGGGCGGCACCTCTGTGGCCTCATGCGGGACTGCTCACATGGCTGTAGTTGTCAGGCGGCTCGTGGGGGCTCTGTGGTCTAAGACCATTTCTCTTACGTGCCAACTGCGGGTGCAGCTGACGTGGCTCTTCTCTGCTTCGCATGGCCTCACCCTCCATGGACAGGTTGGGCATCTTCCCGGCATCCAGAGGGTGAGCATGGGGACAGCGGGGTCTCTCGGGACTGAGGTCAGCCACACAGCATCATTTCCACTTCCTCCCCAACCGTGTCATCTCCTTTGATAATTTACCCCTTCACATCTGCAGGGTTTTTTTCCCCTCTGTGTAGTTGCCTGCTGCTGTTGTCACAAATTACCGCAAACTCGATGACTTGAAACAACGCAGATTTACCATCTGAGGTCAGAACTCTAGGATGACTGGCCGACATATTCCTTCTGAAGGCTCTAGAATCGAATCCACCCTCTGGCTTTTCCAGCCTCTGGAGGCACCACGTCCCCTGGCTCGTGCCTGCCCACCCCCCCATCTTCATCTTCAAGGCTGGGAGCCCAGCATCTTCTCTGTGACCTCCTCCCTCCTGCAAGGACACTGGGACTGTACGTAGGCCCCCTGGATGCGCCGGGATCATCTCCTCCTCTCAGCATCCTGCCCTTCATCACAGCTGCAAAGTGTCTTTTGCCAAGTAAGGTAAACACTCACAGCTTCCGAGGATTAGGACATGGAGGTGATGGGGGCCCTTGTTCCATTTACCACACTCTCACCCTGATTTGTAATCTGGTGGTTTCCACACTTTCAAACATATTACAATTTTTTTTTTTTTTTAAGGCATGATCCAACATATGTAATTAACAGTCTGGGCTCTGCAGCCAAGCTGCCTGGATCCAAGCCCTGGCCCCACCTCCAGTCTGTGCTTCCTTGTCCAGACGCCTGACTCTCCACACCGAGGGGGTGGTCATTTCCTGTGGACGCACCCACAGCCAGACAGGTTGTTTAAACCACAGACGCTGATTGTCTTATGGCTCTGGAGGCCAGAGGTACCAGATTGAGGTCCTGGTGATTGGGGTCTGGAGAGGACCCTCATCCTGGCTTCCAGATGGCCACTTTCTGGCTACATCCTCACGTGGAGGGGAGGAAGGAGAACTAATCGTTTGGGGTCTCAGTAACCAAGTGGGATCAGGGCCCACCCTTAAGGACCTGACTTCCTCTTTGTTTCTTCCTTACTCCAAGTGTAGCCCTGCTTGGGGTCAGGACTTCAACTTGTGGATTTGGTGGCGGGGCAGGGGGATACAGTTCAGTCCGTAGCCGGAGGTGATGGTACCGTGAAGAGCCATGGGGAGTAAATGAATGAATAGCTATAGAGGGCTTGGGGCAGGGCTGTGGCACACGGGCAGGAGAGGGCGCTGTGTTCTTGTGGTTATTTGTGAAGCCCGCCTCTGTACTGTTCTGCACCACTTAACACACACCGTCAAATATAAAAGAGAAAAAGGGTGAGATGGAGTTGAAGTGATAACAGCCTCTCCCCACACTTGCAGTGGATTCCCTTGCGTTTCTGTGTCTTGGGGTGCCCAGTGTCTGTGTTTTCCAAACGTCGTCTTGGCATTTGAGAAACCGCTCTAGTCAGCCATGGGAAAACCCTAGGGACTTGCTTACAGCCCTCCTAACACAGGCTCCCAAGTCAAGGTCACCCCACCTGCTGAGCCTGACATCGTGTCTGAGACATTGAGTTCTTGTATTCACAAGGTCATAGTTACCACACTCATACCCACATTTGCCACCCCGCAATTCCTGTCTTACTCCCTTGAGATGAAAAGCCACTTTTTTTTTGTTTGTTTGAGACCCTCAGTCACACCTCAGCCGCCGCTCTGTTTAAGGGGAACACCTCGTGGCCTTCCCCTCCAGCACCAGCCTTCCCACATAGCCAGCACAGCGACCATCTGCAGATACAAGTCTGCGGGCCCAGTTGCCTGAGATCGGGATTCATTCAGAAATATGAAAAATGTGCTCTCCGGTTGGTTCTCAAGCATTTTCCCTCCCTTTCTGCCCTTGTCCGCGAGGTGGACAGCAGCTGGGCTGTGGGTCAAAGAAACTGCCCTGTGAGGGCTGCTTCTCAGGGAATCCGGGACCCCAGCTGTCCTCTGGGTTGGGAAAGCAAACGGTCGGGCTTCCCAGGAACTGGTGCATCGTCAGAAGAAAACCATCCCATAACCGGTTTGTGTTTCCTTTGCCTCTGCGGCCCCAGCGTCCTCTGACCTTGGCAGCACCAGGATTAGAAGAGGGGCCCCCACCTCCCTTCTCAGCTCCCTCCCTCCTGACCAATTCCTCTTTCTCCATTAACGTCTGCGGGTGATGAAACGAGACCCCTCAGAGAAGTGCATGATGGAAGTAAGTCTCCTCCAGCCCAGCTCTTCAGGGCACCAGACCCACCTTCACAGAGCTAAGCAGGGTTGTCTGCTTCTGTGTCCATTTTCAGAAAGAATCTCTATCCACCTCCGTGTGCTCAGGCATAGATATGTGTGTGTAGCCCATGTTCACATGTGCCCATGTGTGTGTGCATGTTTGCAGGACATCATACATTTCTCACAGAAGCAGGACCATCCATCTTGCTCTTTTTCATTCGTTCTTTTTCATTTATCCTGGAGACCGTTGCATGTCGGCTCAGACCACCCAGCCCTTCTTGTGGTCTGTCTGCTCATTGTCAGTATGTGGGTGCCGAGCTGTAGGTACCAGCCTCCCTCCTGGGAGATGTCAGACCTGTGTAGTAAACACAGCTTCATGGAAAGGGGCTTCTTGCACGCCTGTTCAGCACCAGGGGGGCCAGAGAGACTGGGATCCAGTCCTCAGACCACAGTCCTTGTGTCCTGCCAGAGGTCACCCAGCAAGATGAAGATATGAAGTAGGAACGCCCTTGTTGTAGTTCGGTCACTAAGTTATGTCCGACTCTTTGCTACCTCATGGACTGCAACACTCCAGGCTCCAGCAATCTCCCAGAGTTTGCTCACGTTCATGTCCATTGAGTTGGTTCTTGTCACCCTGAAACAACCCTCTGCACCCTCTTCAGTCTCCATGACACCAGAAGGGACTTCAACCCCCTCCAGTCCACCCACCTGGCCACCCACCCCCAGCACAACATAGCCAGCTCAGGTACCCACATCTCAGATTCCCAGAGATGGACCCCCAGGTGTGTTTTTCAAAGCAGAAATGGCTGCAGAGTCAGGAGAGGCCACTCTTGCCACTGGACAGGGTTGGACTTTAAACAGACCTTGCATCCCCAAGTGCTGCACTTCTGGTGGACAGTGGCCTGGCCCTCTGGCCACCAAGGATCACCCTGCAGAGCCCACCTGTTCCCACCCCAAGGACTGATCTAGAAATTATTTATAGACCTGAACTCCACAGAATCCATTGTGCCTGCTGTTGCTGTGGCAACGGGATGTGGAGCGAGCACTGGGCCTGACGAGGCCAAGACGAAGGCGGTGATGTCTACCCCAGAGCCCCACTCACACGCGCCATCAGGGGTCACCCAGCAATGAAAAGAGGCTTTCAGTCTTGCCTCCCATGGGGGCTGGCTCATATCCCGGAAGCAAAACCACCTGGGGGTGGAACTGCCAGCTGCCTGTTGGGTTTTGTTCAGACCTCTTGATGAAATCACCTAGGATGATGTCCCCAAGCCTGGCAGAGCCACGGTCAGCCCAGGAGCCTCTTACGACTCTGGCTCCTCACCCTAGACCAGCTGCGTCAGGCTCCCTGGAGGGTGGGGCCCAGGAATCATGTTTAATTTTCTGGATGAGTGGAAATCCACAGGACTCAGCAGTCTAAACATACAGAGGGCTTGTGGTTTCCTGCACCCTGGGTATCTGCTTGCGTTGCTTTCTTGTATCAGTATTTCCTTCTTGATGGAGATGCAAACACAGCACATGTAATACAGGTTCTTATCCTTCTCCCTTTGAAAAACAAGAATACCACACCCCTGTTAACAATCTGTTCTCTTTTTTTCCATGAATGCATACACTTTTTTAAATTGAAGTACAGATGGGACAGTTGGACCATAAAGAAGGCTGAGCACCGAAGAATTGATGCTTTTAAACTGTGGTGCTGGAGAAGACTCTTGAGAGTCCCTTGACAGCAAGGAGATCAAACCAGTCAATCCTAAAGGAAATCAACCCCAAATATTCATTGGAAAGACTGATGCTGAAGCTGAAGCTCCAATACTTTGGCCACTTGATGCGAAGAGCTGATTCATTGGAAAAGACCCTGATGCTGGGAACGATTGAGGGCAGGAGAAGGGAGTGACAGAAGATGAGATGGTTGGATGCATCACCGAGTCGATGGACATGAGTTTGAGCAAACTCCAGAAGATAGTGAAGGACAGAGAAGCCTGGCGTGCTGTAGTCCATGGGGTCACAAAGGGTCAGACACGACTGAGTGACTGAACAACATAGCTGATTTATGATACTGTGCTGATTTCAGATCAGATCACAACACAGTGATATGTTGTATTATATGTATATATGTATAATATATTCCTCTTCAGATTCTTTTCCCTTATAGGTTATTATGAAATAGTGAGTAGAGGCCCCCTATGCTATATAGGGGGACTGTATGTTCATTGATAATAACGTGGCGATTGATTCTGACATTTGCTACTAAAGTCTAAGTGGGTCCTTGTTGGCTACCTGTCTTACACTGAGTTGCGTGTGTATTTAACAGCTGATTCTAAACTAAAGGCATCCCTGAGAAGTAGCGGCTGCTTCTCCTTTTTCCGGCCACAGCTGTGGCGTTTCCTTTGTGCGAATGTCTAAGGCATCGCTTACCCAGCTCTTTCCTGGGACAGGTTGCCCAGAAGCAGGACCTACCATGAAGCTTTGTCTCAAGGTGACAATTAGGGAGTGAGGGAAGCCACACAGGAGGGATGGGGGGGCCACACAGGACACTCAGAAAACGGGTTTTCTTACCCCCCACCCAGACCTACCCTTTTGGTGAAGGGCTGCCCGGAGTGATGTAAATTGAGGCATCTCACTCCTGGGGGCAGGTGACCTGCAGGAGCCACGGGCAGCCCTCCAGACACAGCGCCGGTGGGGGTGTCGGAGGTGTGGACACACTCAAACTTCAGTGCGCAGATGTGGGGAAAGGGTTCCCGAGACCCTGGAGGAGTGCTGACCACATCACAGCTGAGACCATGCGAATGTAGCTCAGACTCAGCCCCTGGGGAGCAAGATGCAAAAGCACTTCCTGGTTCAGGGCCCATCAATAACCAAGTCTTCATCCATTTATGGAGCGCCTCCATGAACAAGAGTGCACGTGGTGTCCCCGGGGGCCTGGTGCCCAGCCGGAACACCAGCCAGGGGGGCACAGCTTCCTCAGCGGGGGCACCCCTGCCTTCTTACCGAAGGTTCTCAGGGCAGCTCTCCTCGCTGCACTGCCCGGCCTCACTGTGCACTGGTCTCACTGCCAAAATTGCTCTGGTCCTCAGCTCATCTTCTTGATCTGTTTATGGATTCAGTGTAAAATATGCTCATTGGTAATAATATGGTGATTGATTCTGACATTTGCTACTAAAGGCTAAGGCCTTGGAGACAAGCAGAATCCCTGTAAGTCCTGGCAGAGGTTGCATTACCCGAGGCCTCTTAACAGCCTGGTAATCACTTGCGGCCGCTCCCCATCTAGACTTGCCCAGTGTGGTCCGTAAATCACGCTGCAGATGGACGCTGGCGCTCAAGCAAGGCCATGTGGTCCTGTGGGAGCCACGTCTTTCTGGAACCTGAGGTGTTCCTGTAAGAAGTTCCTCATAAGGATTTCTGACTCTTCCTTGCTCGCCTCTTCACACCATGTTCCCCAGCCTGCCAGGATCTTGCCGTTGGCAGGAAGGGACTCTCACTGTCTTCTCCGGAGCGAGTCTTCAAGTCCATGGGGCACGTGGGACCTGAGCCAATCCTGGGAAGTCTGTGCAAAGGCGCCCCCATCTGGGCTGTTTAAAGAGGCACGGCCTTCTAGGTGGAGGAATTTAGGGGCTCCCGGAGGAGCCTGGTGGGCTGCAGTCCATGGTATCGCTAAGAGTCGGACACGACTAAGCGACTTCACTTTCATTTTTCACTTTCATGCATTGGAGAAGGAAATGGCAACCCACTCCAGTGTTCTTGCCTGGAGAATCCCAGGGACGTGGGAGCCTGGTGGGCTGCTGTCTATGGGGTCACACAGAGTTGGACACGACTGAAGCAACTTAGCAGCAGCAGTAGCAGCAGTGGTTGTAGGGACACAATCCTTTTGGGCTGCCCCTGCGTCTTTGCAACCTGGCATGTTAATTAGGGATCAATTTCAGTGCTCTAGTGAAGAAAACCAAAACAGCAGAGCCGGAAGTGTCTTTGTCTCACAGCAAGGTCATGCTGACTTGGCACAGGCACCTTCTCACCTGGGGATCCCCTGCCTTTCTCCGGGTGCAGGCTGGGCGCTCCACCCATAGAGATCTGCCGGCAGGAGAACGGTCCTGGGGGCGCTGCCTGGCAGCGGGAGACCTTCCCTGTGACACAGCCTCCAGGGCCTCACCCCGCGGGTGAGCTCCGAGGCTGGGCTGGCCCTTCAAGGCTGTCCTTTGTGTCCCCACGTGGACCAGAGCGGGTGGCTCCAGGCAGGACAGCTGAGAGTGTCTCTGGAAAGGGCTGTGTCCCAGCAGACGGGGTAGGAGTTCTCCAGTTCAGAAGGGTGGTCCATGGACCCGCTGTCACTCAGGCACACAGCCCATACCAGGCTGGCTCCCCAGGGCGGTGCTCCAGCGGGCAGGAAAGGTGGGAGGGAGAATGTTTAGGGACCCAGTTCAGAAGCTGCACACCTCACCTCCTCACAGGTCCCCAGCTAGAACGCAGGCACGTGGCTGCTTCTGCCTGCTGGGAGGTGCATGTTCACTGTGGGCAGCCACATGCCTGTTGCAAGCTGGCAGTCTCCCTCCATGAAAGATGGGCAGAGCATGGTACCTGGCCTGTTCCTGGCCAGTCTGGAGCCCAGACACTCAGTACAGCCCTGGATGAGCAGAAGGGAGTGCCTACTGTACAAAGGAGAGGGGATGTTTTCTCGTGGTTCGGGAGGACTCTGAGGTATGGCATGTGTGTTAGTTTCCTGTGCTGCGTAATAAATTATTGCAGACTTAGCAGCTGAAAATGCCCCCCAGTGTGTCTCACAGTTTCTGAGGGTCCAGTCTTGTGGGCTGCAATCAACATGTCATCTGGGCTGCACGCTCATCTGGAGGCTCGGCTGGGAGGGCTCAGCTTTCAAGCTCACTCTGGTTGTTGCAGGATTTATTTCTTCATGGCTGAAGGATCAAGGTCCCCGTTTTGTCTCTAGGTGTCACCTGGAGGCTGCCCTCGAGCCCCCATGGCAGTTCACAGCCTGGTTCTCTCCTTCTCTCTCACTGCATCTGCTAAGACAGAGTCTTGTGTAAAGAAACATGATCATGGGAGCGACATCCCACACTCTCTTGGTTGGAAGCAAGTCGCAGGTTCTGCCCGCACTTGAGGGGAGGGGGCCACCCTAGGACATGTCTGCCACAGCACGAGATTGTAATCACACATTTGGCAAGGCTGGGTTCCAGACCCAGGGCTACTGCTGCCGTGTGACCTCAGGCAAACCACGCACCTTCTCTGGGCCTCAGTGTCCTCATCTGGGCAGCAAAGCAGTAGAGGCCAACGGTCATTACGTTCAACATCAAAATCGAAGCATGTTTTTCTTACAAAGAACAGGTTTAGCAATTCCATCTTTCATGTTGATCATCCAAATGCTCGCCTCTGTGGCTGCAAGAGCTAACGGTGCTGGTTGAGAACTTGCAGTAGGTTATCAGAACTTGCAGTAGGTGAATGCTTCCCATTCACCTCTGTATTCCTCTCAACATCTCTACAGGGTGGGCTTTCTGTCCTCAGCCTGTGGGCCAGGAACCTGGCTCAGAGAGGCCGAGGGGCCTGCTCTGGACACCCAGCCAGTGAATGGACACTGGGCCAGGCGGTCTGACTTCAAAGCTCCCACCCCTCTCCCTGCCCCCTCTGTCTGTTATTGGCAGCTGCCACCATTCTCCGATGGAATTTAACTTTCAGAAGGAGGGGTGGGAAGGGAGGAAGCTTCGTCCCTTGACCTTGATAAAGTGCTTGGGAACACCTAGGCCTTGCCCTCTCCCTGTCTCCCCACCGCTGTGGTCAGACCTGGGGCAGAGCCAGGAGGTGGAGACGGATTGACTTTTTGGCAAGGTTAGCCCTCCAGGGCACCGGGCAGCATCGTAAATCTTTATCTCATCTCCAGGAGAACAATGATCCGACCCAGACACAGTCCTCACTGGAACCTGCTGCTGTAATTGTCTACTAGGGTCTTCTTGACTTTTCCTGGGGTTCCTGCCTCTAGGGATGGGCCTCAGGGAGGGGGTTGGCCCATCTGTCAGGAGACATGGATACACTCACACCAGGGTCACTTGGGTGGTCCCCAGAGGTGTGGGCAGGCAGGGCAGCAGGCACAGCACCCTGAATGGTGCAGAGGAGCTGCAGAGCTGCTGCCACGCAGGGCCTGGAGCGTGAGGGCGGGCAGTGCTGGAACTGGGGGTGGGCGGCCTAGAGCATGAAGATGGCAGTGCTGGCACCAGGTAAGGGCAAGTGTGTGGAGCCCACAGCCTTGACCTTCAAGGAACACCTGGCCCGAGGCAGCCCTGCAAGAAGGAATCCAGAGCATGAACACCCAGCCTTCGCTCTGCACCCCATGCCAACTGCACCAGGGTACCCCAGGGCAGCCAGAGGCCAGAGAGCAACTGTGTCCCCTTTTTCTTTTTTTGGCCATGCCTCAAGGCTCATGGGATCTCAATTCCCTGAATAGGGACCAAACCCACACCCCTGGCAGCTCAAGTGTGGGAAGTCCCAAGTGTGTCCCCTTCTGCCGAAAGCACAGGTCAGCTCCTGAGGCAGGGATGGAGCACACAGGGTGCAGCGGAGTTCTGGTGCAGAGGCTGTGGGTGGAGCAGGCATTCGTGGCCGGGCATTGGAGTCAGATTCCATGGCAGGTGTGTGTGGCAGGCTGAGAAAAGTGGCCAAGATCACATAATGAGCAGGTATCAGAGCTGATGTGTTAGTCAAGGCTCTCCAATAGTGGGCAGGGGCAGGGTGCAGCAGGGACCTGCGGGGAGCGGAATTGTTCAGCACCATGGCCAGAGGAGAACTTGGCGTTGGAGGAAGTGGGCCAGACAAGGGAAGTGAGGAGAGCAGGGGCGGAGAGAGGAGGCAGTGAGAAGGTGGGACAGCAGTCTGACCAGGTGGCGACACCTTCCTGATGATTCTTTGACAACAGATTGTCTTTACTTTTTTAAAAATATTGATTGATTGATTTGGTTGTGTTGGAATCTTTGTTGCTTCACGTGGGTTTTTCACTGCGGTGCATACACACTCTGTAGTTGTGACGCATGGGCTTAGTTGCCTGGAGGCATGTGGGATCTTAGTTCCCAGACCAGGGATTGAACCCATGTTTCCCCGCACTAACCAATGAACCGCCAGGGAAATCCCAAAGGGTTGTCTTTTGACAGCAGACAGTTCCAAGATCCCAAAAGCAAAGTGCATAGAATTTTTGCAGAAAAAGTCATATCTTTATCTTTGGGGTGGGGAAGGATTTCTTTAACAAAATCACCAAAGGACAGACCACAGAAGAAGAGATCGCTGACTCTGACATCTAAATGAATAGGCGAGGGGAAGAGGCGTGATGTGCCTGCTGGGTAAAAGGCAGGCCCCTAGCAGGCAGTAGGGCACACACACCTGTCCCGGTGTGGCCCTCTCCTGCCAGTGGGTTGGCAAAACTCAAAGAACCTGAGCACACCAGGTGATGCCAAGGGCGAGGGCACAGGCTGCCGGTCCTCTGCTGCAGAGAAGGTCCCCACGCATGGTGTCCAAGAGCAAGACCTCGCCCACCCAAGACCCTGCAGTGCCCTTTCAAGTGAAGCTGCTCACAAATGGACAGAGATGCACAGATGTTCACAGTGGAATTGCTTTATGGTTGAAGCAGCCTGGAAGCCCCCGTCAGCAGGAGTCAGGTAACTTCTGAGCCACCACCAAGGTCCCTGCTCCCTGCACTGCCCTCCCGTCACCTGGCCAGGAGCACGTGACACACGAGGAGCAAGGGCCCTGGTCACCATAGATGTCACCTTCAAGGGAGGAGCACAGTGACAGTGACTGGGGCTTGAGGAACGCTCAGCCAAGAGCTTCTTCTGGAATGTTCCCACCTGTGCACTACCCCCACCATCCAGCAGATGGCAGCACCAGGAAGTGTGCCACAGGATGGGGGCTCTCTGCCCACCCCTCTTCCAGCCAGCTGGGAGCCCTGAGGCCGGAGTTCTCCTTTCACCTCTGCAGGCTTTCCTGCCCCCGGGCTTTTCCTTCCATACCAGGGGGCTCATTACTGTGGGTGCCACGTGTCTCTGGCCCTTGCTCGGTGCCGGGGGCGCCTTCTGGAGTTCACGTCCCTGAGAGGGGACTGGTATATGGCTGGTGGGAGGTGCCTGGCCCTGAGATGTGGCCCTGACCCCACACCCAGCCCCGTCTCCATGTGAGACCCCAAGCCCCTCCAAGAGTCACCATTTATTGCTGTGTGTATTCATGTCTCCCGATGGTCCCCACAACTTCTAAGGGTCCAGCCCCTCCCATCTCTGTGGTTTTGCAGAACAGGCACTCCATTCTAGCAGACAAGTGAAGGGGCAGGAATGGGTATGAAAGGCCCCTCAAAGGCCTCAGCACGCCCTCCCTGGTTTCCTGGAGGAGGCAGTGGGTGAAGTTGTGTCCCCTCTGCTGCAAAGATGTGGTCAGGTTCCAACCCTGTTACCTGTGGATGTGGCCTTACTTGGGAACAGGGTCTCTGCACGTCATGACATCGAGCTAAGATGAGATTGTGCTGGTGCTGGTGAGCTGAAAGGAACAGGTTACAGCCAGTTCATCGTGCCGTTGTAAGAATGGAACTGGACACAGTAGCACACGCACAGCAGGTGCTCAATAAATGCACCACAGCTCCTGTGAATATCAAGTGCTTCTCAAGACGATGGACCAGTGGACAGACAAGGGACGGCCAACTCCTGATTTCCACTGGGAAGTGACTGGCCCCGGAGTCGGGAGGCTGGGGGTGGGTCGGGGGGAGGGTCAGAGCATTTGGCTCTGGCTGGGCCCTCACTCAGATGGAGAGAGCTTCACAGGAGAGCATCGAGGAGCAGGCGCTTCCACATGTAAGATTCATATGAAGTTCCTGTGTGTTTTAAAACCCAGGTGTTTAAGGGGAAACGAAGAGTGCTGGAAAAGCACATGAACAGAGGCGGTTAGGTTCCTGGTGGAACGTGGGGGCTTCAGAGATTTGAGTCCACCCGGTGGGTTCCTGAAGCCCGGTGGGACACAACAGCACACGTTGGGTTGTGTGATTTCCTGGCAATGCAGGCTGGAAACCCAGCTTCAGAGACTAAGCTTCTTAGAGCACCTATCTGAAAATTCACTCACAATGATCACAGCAGCAAGGGCAGGCAGGGGATCACAGAGGGCCTGGGGGCCTGAGGGTGAAGGTGCCAACGGGAGACCGCTGGGCAGGGCCCCCCTCCGCAGCATTGGCCCGTGCCGTGTAGCCCGCTGGACAATCCTCTGCAGCCAGAAGCGCTAGTTTCCATCTCTAGGAAGAGTAAGGACCTGAAGCCCTCTTATGAGAGACAGTCAGGGTTGGCGTTTTGTGGCTTTATTTTCAGGCTAGGTATTTCTGTGGGCCTCCACAGGCTACCTCTTAATTGGGTGCGCCTGCCTTGATGCGAATGGACACACAGCCCTCTCGAAATGAAGCCGTGATGCTCGTTGGAGTTGTCACTCACTCAGACTGGAACTTGGTGGGTGTGGCTAATTTAAATGAAACGGTGGGCAGCCCAGAGGTCCCTGCGAGTCTTCTCTGTAACCAATTCAGATCCTCAGGCAAGCTCAATCCCAGGTGCAGAAGGCATTTCGTGAGTGAAGATGTCCCTCTCAGTGTTATTTACCATAGAAAATACTGGAAACGACTGACATGCTCCATCGTGGGCTTCCCTGGTGGTTCAGATGGTGAAGAATCTGCCTGCTCTGTTGGAGACCCGGGTTCCATCCCTGGGTTGGGAAGGCACCCCCTGGAGGAGGGAATGGCAACCCACTCCAGTATTCTTGCCTGAAGAATCCCATGGACAGAAGAGCCTGTCCATCATAGGAGCCGGCAAAATAAATGCTGCTGCTTTCCCCAGATGGAACATTATAGGGTCCCCGGGGACAGGGTTAGAACTGTTACAAGGGGGCTGGTCTATGATCCAGCAGTTTCACTTCCTGGAATTCATCTCAGGGACACACTTGGAAAGTGTTCTAGGGTTTCACAGCTATTGTGAAAAAGTGGAAACCACTGTCACCCAGCAGAGATGTGGTTGAATAATCTGCTGAACTTGGATTTCAGTGTCCGTGCTGTCCTAATCTCAGTGGAGGTGTAAGACTACAAAATGAAAAAAAAAAGGCATTGTATAATATATGTATATGCATGTGTAATGAATATATATGTATATGTATATATAAAATGGGCTTCCCTGATAGCTCAGTTGGTAAAGAATTTGTCTGCAAGCCAAGAGACCCCGGTTTGATTCCTGGGTCAGGAAGACCTACGGGAGAAGGGATAGGCTACCCACCCCAGTATTCTTGGGCTTCCCCTGTGGGAAAGAATCCGGGAAAGAATCAGCTAGGAAAGAATCCGCCTGCAATGCAGGAGACCTGGATTCGATCCCTGGGTTGGGAAGATCCTCTGGAGAAGGGGAAGGCTACCCACTCTAGTATTCTGGCCTGGAGAATTCCATGGACTGTATAGTCTGTGGGGTCGCAAAGAGTCGGACACGACTGAGCGCCTTTCCCGTTCACTACTTTCATATATAAAACAGCAAGCACATATGCAGGTATGTCTGCAAGCTTGCAGATGAGTAAACATGTACGTAGAGTTCCTCTTTTAACTTTTCATTTTGTACTGGGCTATAGCCAGTTAACAACGCTGTGGTAGTCTCAGGTGAACAGCAGCAGGACTCAGCCCTTCACATATATGCGCATACCCATTCTCCCCCAGACTCCGCTCCCCTCCTGACTGCCCAGCTTTGAGCAGAGTTCCGTGTGCTATACAGCAAGGCCTTGCTGGCTACCCACTTTGAATACAGCAGTGTGTACCTGTCATCCCAAACTCCCTCACTGTCCCTGCCCCCTTCCTTCCCCCCATCCACAACCATAAGTTCCTTCTCTAAGTCTGTGAGTCTCTTTCTGTTTTGTAAATAAGTTTATTTGTATCGATTCTCTTTAGATTCCGCATATAAGTGATGTCATATGCTATTTCTCCTTTAGAGTTCTTTTTTGTAGTTGTTTTTTTAAATCACATCCTGGCTGAGTGAGCACCCAGGGGGTTAAGGGTGATCTTTCTGTCTTCTCTCTCCATCACACTCTCTAGTCTCTGAATATTTTGCAATGTGTCCATACTGCTCTTACAACCAGAAAGATTATGATTTTGCAATAAATACATAAGTAAATGTTGCAAGGAAAAGCGGTGCTTACCAGCATTATGAAATTATGTGGACAGACGCTTACGGACACGCTGTGAAGTAGACGAGGAGGCAGGCTGCCCACATGTGTGACCACAGCCTGGCAGACAGAGCTACCCGCCTGGGAAGGCAACGTCGTGGGCCTCCCAGCAGGGCAGCTTAGCAGGGGGTTGAGGGGTGCTGTGCTGCCCCTTCTCAGTGCTCAGGTTTTAAGATCCACGCTCCCAAAATTAACCAAATGAGCTTTTCAAGGCGAGCAGGGAGGCTCAGCACCGAGGAAGGGAGCTGGACTCCACTTCCTGATGGAGGAGGAGTCAGGTTGGATCTAGACGGTTCTGTAATATGGACCAGAGTCCAGCTGAACTGCGGCCAGCGCTCCTCCTCGCTCACTGGCTCCGCCTAGGGCCGCCCGAGGAGCAGGCTCGGTCTGGAACCTGACTCCCAAGGCAACGCTTGCCAACTCCTTCGAGGGCTTCTCCCCATCAGCCTCCTCCCTGGCCCGGGGACGGTCCTCGCTGGACGCTGCTGTCGTGCCTTTGCCCTTAGGTGAAGAGTCCTCACTTCCCCACTCTGTCCAGGAAGGGGAGGCCAGGGCGGGGAGGAAGGGCTGGGCTGCTGAGCGGGAAGAGTTCCTTCCCATCCCCCGGAGCTGTGCCAACAGCCTGAGGCTGTGCCACCCACACCCACCTTCCGGCCAGCTGATTACTCACAGCTGGGTGATGTCTCTGCTTCCTGGCCGGCCAGCGCTTTCCCACCCTGCCAAGACTTTCAGGAACACAGCTGCGATGGCTGACCCGAGGGGCCTGGCCGGGAGTGGCCTTCCTGGCCGGCTGGGCCTGGGGATGGCGGGCAGAGAAACACCCTTACTTCTGTCCAGCCTCCCAGAGAGAAGTCCGCTGTGGGCTCCAGTTCTGCCCAGGCCTGTCCCAGGCTCAGGGCTGGCCCTGTTTCCCTTCTAGGCAGAACAGAAAGCAAAACCTCAACCAGGGGGTGGGTTGAGATCAAAGGCCATGGCCCTCTGACAGCCTGGACATGCTCACCATTCCTGGGGCTCAGGGAGGACGAGGTGGTTGAGAGCCCCTGCCAGCCCAGCATCCAAGGTCTAGTAGCCATCAGTTCCCACCAGGCTCGTGGAGGGATTACAGAGGTCAATAAACTTAGAGAAAAAAAATTACATCTTGCTTTCACTAACCTTTCATTGATGCAAACAAGCCAGGCTCAGTAGGATTAGAGCAGTGGGGTTACATTAGCCAGAGTCGGGGCAGGCATCTCAGAGCAATGCCTTCTCCCCACTTTACAGCCTTCTCCCCACTTTACAGATGGGAAAACCAAGGATGGGCAGGGGACGTCATCACTCAAGGTCCTGTTTGTGAATCAGGAGCAGGTTTCAAACCCAGGTCAATCCTGCCCCAGTGCTCGAGCACCATCCTGCAGCCACTAGTGGTGCCCCGAGTGCCCACTCCCAGCAGGAAGGACAGGCCTCTTGGAGCTTGATATTTAACATGCTAATACAGAAACCTGCATCACTGGATCTCAATCTGAAATGATGCTTTTGCATTTATGTGGCTTATCTCCTTATGGGAGCACGGGATGCACACGTGCTCAGTCATGCCCGACTCTGCGACCCCATGGACTGTAGCCTGGCCACCAGGCTCCTCTGTCCATGGAACTTTCCAGGCAAAAATACTGGAGTGGGTTGCCATTTCCTACTCCAGGCGATCTTCCCTGCACCAGGAATCGAACTCTCATCTCCTGTGTCTCCTGCACTGGCAGGTGGATTCTTTTACCACGGAGCCAGCTGGGAACCCTATGCATTTTAGTTGTGCATTTAAACCATTATTCTGAGAAGAGATCCAAAGCCTTTGCCAGAATGCCAATAGGGTCCACGGCACAGAAAAGACTGTGAACATGCTTTAGAGCATGCCCAGAAAATGACGGCAATGACGAGGAGGAAAGCAGACTGCCAGTTCTTCGAGGCAGGGACCGCCCCTTAGTCCACTGCTGTATTTCAGCATCTGGGGAGCTCCCTCTCAGGAGAGTGTCAAGGGTGCCTTAGGGAAACTTCCAGCTTTTAACCAGCCCCCACCCCATTATCCCTATAGACAGACTTCCTGGGACCCTCCTCCTGGTGAGGGTGCTGCCAGGGCCTCTCTCTTGCAGAAACCCTGGGTGGCTGTGGTTGTCCTCTGGAGGAAGGGGTGAGTCCACAGGGTGGGCAGAGCTCAGCTCTGGGTCAGACTAACTTGGATTCAGTCCTGGTCCCAATGATTTACGAGCTGGGTGACCTTGTACAATTGCTCTAATCTTCTGAACCCTCGGCTTCCTCATCTGTAACATGGATTTAATCATAGAACTTGAATCATTTCAGTTCAGTTCAGTCACTCAGTCGTGTCTGACTCTTTGCAACCCCATGGACAGCAGCACGCCAGGCTTCCCTGTCCATCACCAACTCCTGGAGTTCACTCAGACTCATGTCCATCGAGTTGGTGATGCCATCCAAGCATCTCAATCTCTTGAACAGAAATGTTCTATATTTGCACATGTCTGCATCCATCCATCCTTCACCTGTCTATCCATCCATCTATCCACTCATCCATGCATCTTATTAGTTTGTATTTCAGAGTATGTACATTTCTTCCTAACTATGTCAACATGCATATCATGAACAAGACTTTAGTGTTTGTGAAACTCAATTTTCCTTCTGGATATGCAAATGACCGAGTCCTGCCTCCCCCTTCTGTTGCCTCTCCCCACTGTCACCCTGCAGCCGCAGGCTGAGAGCTCCCAAGCCAAGGACCAGCAGGGCCCTCTTAATTCCCTCCAGGCCCCTGGCTCCTGGCTGACCCTCTTCCACAGAAAATCTGAGGACAGACAGGAGCTGGTGTCCTAGCTCAGATTCTTTCCAAGGCTTCAGTGTGAGTTGAATGATGCTTTTCTGCTGTGGAGACATATGTGCAAATTATTCCCCTAGATGTCCTGCAAGCTCTGGTTCTGAGCAAAACTCATCATCTTGGACCAGCTGGTCTTAGAGGTAGTGAGCCCCCCATTACTGGAGTTAAGCAAGGATAGAAACAGCTCTGGAAGGGGTGGAGGTATATAGAGAGCATTCAACATTCAAGCCCACAGCAGGGAGTGAACTACACCAGGGTTTCTCAGCCTTGGCACTGTGATGTTCTGAGCTGGACAGCTGCTGTGGGAGGCACCTGTGCACGGCTGGATGTTATGCAGCATTCCTGGTCTCTGTCCACTAGATGCCAGTAGCA
This sequence comes from Bos grunniens, assembly GCF_055505025.1. Taxonomy (NCBI): domain Eukaryota; kingdom Metazoa; phylum Chordata; class Mammalia; order Artiodactyla; family Bovidae; genus Bos; species Bos grunniens. Next base: position 13,220,663 of record NC_141182.1, read on the forward strand.
CCTCCCACCCAACCAACTTGACAACCAAAAATGCCTCCAGTTCAGTTCAGTTCAGTCGCTCAGTCGTGTCTGACTCTTTGCAACCCCATGAATCACAGCACGCCAGGCCTCCCTGTCCATCACCAACTCTCGGAGTTCACTCAGACTCACGTCCATCGAGTCAGTGATGCCATCCAGCCATCTCATCCTCTGTCGTCCCCTTCTCCTCCTGCCCCCAATCCCTCCCAGCATCACAGTCTTTTCCAATGAGTCAACTCTTCCAATGAGGTGGCCAAAGTACTGGAGTTTCAGCTTTAGCATCATTCCTTCCAAAGAAATCCCAGGGCTGATCTCCTTCAGAATGGACTGGTTAGATCTCCTTGCAGTCCAAGGGACTCTCAAGCCATCCCCAAATGTCTCCCAGGGGGAACTCGCCCACAGTTAAGAACTCCTGAACTAGAGGACATTGGAGGTGCCTTCTGTCTTGAAATTCCACTGTTTATCCTGCCCCCAGGACATTCCCTGCCCCACCCTTCTTAGTCCTGCATCCTTTCCGTTGCTATGGAAACCGGGAGTTATCTCACCTCTTCCATTTCTCCTTGGCCCCCTCTCCTTTGCACCTTCTTTCAACCAACGAACCCATGAGCCCAGCCAAGGGGACGCTACTACGGACAGCCCTGCTTGCTCCTGTGTCAGACGGGAGCAGCTGTAGCCTGACCTCCTGAGGCGGACTGAGGATTGAGTGAGAGGTGCCGGGAGAAGCAGGGCAGCCATTAGAACTGGGGTCAAGGCTGTGGGGGGGGCACGGGCGGGGGCGGCGACAGCAAAGGACAGTGCCCAGTTCTCACGGGGTGAGCAGGAGGCTGACACCCGACCTGAAACTGAAGGAAAGATACTCCATGAAGATGACTGTGCAAGAGCAGAGGCGGGGCAGGGCTTGACAGGGTGCTCTTGAAGCAGGAGATACTGGTCTGGGGTGGTCCTTGCCCTGGAGGCAGCCCCCTGAAGGGTTTTAAGCAGGGGTTCAGTTCAGTTCGGTCGCTCAGTGGAGTCCGACTCTCTGGGGTGAATGACATCTATTGGGAGTGAGAAAGGGGGAAGGAGGGGACTGCAAGACGGGCGGGAGGCAGTTACTGCAGTCCAGGAACTAGATGGTGAGGGCTGGTCCTGGTGCTGATGGCCAGAGGAGGGGCTGGATAGGAGGAAGGCAGCTGGGGGACGCAGGTACTAAGAAGGAAAGGCCAAGGGCAGACCTAGGTCTCCTGAGGACGGAGCCTGGCCTCCCGGGAGTAGAGCCTGGCCTCCGGAGGGCGGAGCCAGACCTCCTGGGACGGGACCAGACTTCCTGAGGGCGGACCCAGGCCTTCTCAGTTCGGTTCAGTTCAGTTCAGTTCAGTCACTCAGTCGTGTCCGACTCTTTGCGACCCATGGACTGCAGCACGCCAGGCCTCCCTGTCCATCACCAACTCCCGGAGTTCACCCAAACTCATGTCCATCAAGTCGGTGATGCCATCCAGCCATCTCATCCTCTGTCGTCCCCTTCTCCTCCTGGCTTCAGTCTTTCCCAGCATCAGGGTCTTTTCTAATGAGTCAGCTCTTCGCATCAGATGGCCAAAATATTGGAGCTTCAGCTTCATCAGCAGCCCTTCCAATGAAGATTCAGGACTGATTTCCTTTAGGATGGACTGGTTGGATCTCCTTGTTGTCCAAGGGACTCTCAAGAGTCTTCTCCGGCACCGCAGTTCAAAAGCATCAACTCTTCAGTGCTCAATTCTGGGCCTTCTATGGGTGTAGTAGGCCTCCTGGAGGCGGGACCACACTTTCTGGAGGCGGGACCACACTTTCTGGGGGCGGTGCCATGTAGCCTGAGGTGGAGCCTTGGGGCGGGGCCAGGTTGTTGACTGGCTAAAGATGGCAGACATAAATTCCTTCCCCTTAATAGCCACCTCGCTGCTCCGGCTGCCTGTGTCTCCATCACAGTCTTAAGCATCTAGTCAAACAGTACCCTCAGAGACCACTGCCAAAGCATATGGCTGGAAGGACTGGAAACGGCCTAGGGTCCGTCAGTGGGGGACTGTGACCCCGGGTCTCCACACACAGTGAAGGAGGCTGTGCAGCTCCTGCGATGCCACGCCCCGTCTGGGGAGAGACCCAGCTCTGCTGGAGAGTGGACACTACAGAGCAATGTACCCCCGGTGCCATTTGGTGAAAAAAAAAACCAGCCCATGATCACAGTGTTTGTATGTGCGTCCATATTCCCGGAAAGACCTCAAGAATCTGTCGGCTACTTCCTCCAGGGAATGCAGCGGAGGAGAGCCCTCACTTCCCTCTTACTTTCTCCCAGAGCCCGTTGGGAACTGCACGTGGCTGTAGGGAACAGAACCAAACTCAGGCCGTGGAATAAGGAGCGTGTTTCCTCCTGGGACCCCAGAGGCATCCAGCCAGGCATGCCGGCTGGGGCAGCAGCCCCAAGCTGGCCATAGTGACCACCACCCCCTACCCACCCCACCTAAACCAGCTCCTGTCCTCATGGCTGCAAGATGGTGGCTGCACTGCCAACATCCTGGCCTCCAGGTGGGAAGGAGGGCAGACGCCAGCTGAGCGGGAATGGCTTTTCCATAAGCCCTTCCTAACACCCGGTGCCATCAGTGGTGCTGGGCCCACAGCTACAGGGGAGCACAGGGGTTTTCAGCCCTGACCTTGATGCCCTGGACAGAACTGCAGCTCTGGTAGGAAAAGGAAGAGAAGCCTGGGGACCGGGCTGGCCCACCGCCGGGTGCCTTTTAAGTTGTGTCCTCGGGTCTGCTGCTGCTTGTCTGAAATGAGCAGAGCGCTCCAGCACGTCTGGAGGATGTGCACAGCCTCAGCCTGGGCACGGAACACTGCCCCCCACCCCCCCACCCCATACCCACCCTGCCCCACCCCACCCCCGGAGCAGGATGCAGGGAGCAGGCTCAAGGCAGCATGGGATGGGGACGTGCCAGGGGACAGGTGAGGTGGCAGATGGTGGCTGAGGGCAGTGACAGTCTGCAAGGTAATGAGGTAGCTCGTTATCAGGCAGTTCTTGTTGGTGGCCAAAAGCCCAGCCACGACTGAGCAACTCAGCACAGCACAGAGAGCCTAGCCACAGTCCAGCTTGCCCAGCCCAGGGAGCTGAGGTCTGGGCCTGCTCTGCCTGTCCGCAGGCCCAGGGTCCTTTGTCACCTCTCAGCGATGAGCCCAGGTTCCTACATCTGCCCCCTGGAGGGAGAGATGCTTTACACACAGATCCTGGGCTCCTCTACCCACAGAGGATGAGTCAGAGGGTCAGAGGGGCCCACCAGCCTGGTGATTATGAGGCCGTTACACCCCAGTGCCACTTGTTGAGTGCCTGCTATGGGCTGGGCACCATTCCCTTTATTCACGCTTAATCCTCACTGGGAGAATCATCACCCACGAGGTGTCAGTAGCCCATGCCTTGTCACTGACAAGGAACTGGAAGCACAAGATGTGAAGTCCCTGCTTGGTCGAAGCCACAGAACTGTTGGGGAGGACCCTGCATCCCAGCACACAGCCTGGTTCCCTGACAACCTCGCACCTGCCTTCTCTGGTGTAGGCTCACAGCATACTCGAAGACCTGGTCTTGCTGCTCCCCTTTAGTAGATGGGGCACCCTGAGGCCTTAGGAGCTGTATCACAGACACAGCACTTTGGCGACAAAGGTCCATATAGTCAAAGCTGTGGTTTTTCCAGTAATCATGTACAGATGTGAGAGTTGGACCATAATGAAGGCTGAGTGCCGAAGAATTGATGCTTTTGAACTGTGGTGCTGGAGAAGACACTTGAGAGTCCCTTGGACTGCAAGGAGATCCAACCAGTCTATCCTAAAGGCGATCAGACCTGGGTGTTCATTGGAAGGACTGATGCTGAAGCTCCAATACTTTCGCCACCTGATGCAACAAGCTGATTCATTGGAAAAGACCCTGATGCTGGGAAAGATTGAGGATGGGAGGAGAAGGGGGTGACAGGATGAGATGGTTGACTGGCATCACTGACTCAATGGACATGAATTTGAGCAAACTCCAGGAGATAGTGGAGGCGGAGAGGCCTGGTACGCTGTAGTCCATGGGATGGAAAAGAATCAGACATGACTGAGCGACTGAACACCACCACCACTCTGAGTCCCAGCCAGATCAGAGAGTGGACCCTGGGGTAGGGGAGGTGGTGGACCACTGGGCACACATCACTCATCCTCTCTTCACCATAAATATCCCCCTGCTGATCCCATGAGGCAGACTGTGAGCAAGGAACCTCAGGCCACCTTTGCCCGGGTCACAGGAAGTGGGTCCCCCCATACCCCGGGAGAGGCAGCCACCTACCTGCCTAAAGTGTGGCCTTGGACAAAGCCACTCAAACCCCATTCTGCCACCCTCATCCAGACAGGAAGCTGGCCTCCTGGGACATCCAGGCTCTCACCTGTATTTTGGGGGTGATGAGAGTAACTGCTTCCTAGGTGGCTTTGAAAACGCAATGAGATTTTTTTCTTATTATTTTAAATTTATTTATTTTAGTTGGAGACTAATTACTTTACAATATTGTAGTGGTTTTTGCCATATATTGATATGAATCAGCCATGGGTTTACATGCGTTCCTCATCCTGAACCCCCCTCCCACCTTCCTCCCCATCCCATCCCTCTGGGTCATGCCAGTGCACCAGCCCTGAGCGCCCTGTCTCCTGCATCGGACTGGACTGGCAATGAGATCTTGTAGGAAGAGGGCTGCCCCCAGATCTTGGCACACAATGAGTACTCAAAATGAAAATGCATACTGAGGTGTAATGTACAGGGAGCTGTTTACTAGAGACTTCAGCCCTTTTTATACTGGATCGGCCACTTGATACCTCCACTCTTTTTAACATAAACTTCACCACTCAACTATTTGAAAGTGTACAGTTCAGTAACATTTAGTACATTCTCAGAGTCATGGGCTTCCCAGGTGGCTCAGTGGTAAAGAATCTGCCTGTCGATGCAGGAGACATGGGTTTGATCCCTGGGTCAGGAAGATCCCTTTTAGAGGGAAATGATAACCCACTCCAGTGTTCTTCCCTGGAGAATCCCGTAGACAGAGGAGCCTGATGGAGGTCGCAAGGAGTCCGACGTGACTTAGCGACTGAACAACAAACAGTAACAGAGCTGTTACAACCTTCAGCACTGATTCAAGAACATTCTCATCCTCCCCAAAACAGATCCCAAGTCTCCTTTCCCAGCTTTTGGCAACCGCAAATCTGCTTTCCATCTCTGTGGATTTACCTACTCTGGACAGTCCATAGCAAAGGGATCAGACGATATGTGACTGTCTGTGTCTGGCTGTTTTCGCTAAGCATGTTTTCAAGGTTCATCCATGTTGTAGCCAGTTATTCCTTTTTGTGGCTGAATAATAGTCCATTGTAAGGACAGAAGGGGCTTCCCAGGTGGTGCTAGTGTTAAAGAACCTGCCTGCCAATGCAGGAGATGTAAGAGACAGGGTTTGAGTCCCTGGGTCAGGAAGATCCCTTGGAGGAAGGCACGCAACCCACTCCCGTATCCTTGCCTGGAGAATCCCATGGACAAAGGAGCCTGGTGAGCTACAGTCCATAGGGTTGCATAGAGTCGGACACGACTGAAGTGACTTGGCACATGTGCAGGGACATGAAGTGTTTATCCATTCACGAGTTAATGGCCATTTGGGCTGTTTCCTTTCATTAACTTTTTTTTTTTTTTAAACTTTACATAATTGTATTAGTTTTGCCAAATATCAAAATGAATCTGCCACAGGTATACATGTGTTCCCCATCCTGAACCCTCCTCCCTCCTCCCTCCCTATACCATCCCTCTGGGTAGTCCCAGTGCACTAGCCCCAAGCATCCAGTATCGTGCATCGAACCTGGACTGGCAACTCATTTCATACATGATATTTTACATGTTTCAATGCCATTCTCCCACATCTTCCCACCCTCTCCCTCTCCCACAGAGTCCATAAGACTGTTCTATACATCAGTGTCTCTTTTGCTGTCTTGTACACAGGGTTATTGTTACCATCTTTCTAAATTCCATATATATGCGTTAGTATACTGTATTGGTGTTTTTCTTTCTGGCTTACTTCACTCTGTATAATAGGCTCCAGTTTCATCCACCTCATTAGAACTGATTCAAATGTATTCTTTTTAATGGCTGAGTAATACTCCATTGTGTATATGTACCACAGCTTTCTTATCCATTCATCTGCTGATGGACATCTAGGTTGCTTCCATGTCCTGGCTATTATCAACAGTGCTGTGATGAACATTGGGGTACACGTGTCTCTTTCCCTTCTGGTTTCCTCAGTGTGTATGCCCAGCAGTGGGATTGCTGGATCATAAGGCAGTTCTATTTCCAGTTTTTTAAGGAATCTCCACACTGTTCTCCATAGTGGCTGTACTAGTTTGCATTCCCACCAACAGTGTAAGAGGGTTCCCTTTTCTCCACACCCTCTCCTGCATTTATTATTTGTAGACTTTTGGATCTCAGCCATTCTGACTGGTGTGAAATGGTACCTCATAGTGGTTTTGATTTACATTTCTCTGATAATGAGTGATGTTGAGCATCTTTTCATATGTTTGTTAGCCATCTGTATGTCTTCTTTGGAGAAATGTCTATTTAGTTCTTTGGCCCATTTTTTGATTGGGTCATTTATATTTCTGGAGTTGAGCTGTAGAAGTTGCTTGTATATTTTTGAGATTAGTTGTTTGTCAGTTGCTTCATTTGCTATTATTTTCTCCCATTCTGAAGGCTGTCTTTTCACCTTGCTAATAGTTTCCTTTGATGTGCAGAAGCTTTTAAGGTTAATTAGGTCCCATTTGTTTATTTTTGCTTTTATTTCCAATATTCTGGGAGGTGGGTCATAGAGGATCCTGCTGTGATGTATGTCAGAGAGTGTTTTGCCTATGTTCTCCTCTAGGAGTTTTATAGTTTCTGGTCTTACATTGAGATCTTTAATCCATTTTGAGTTTATTTTTGTGTATGGTGTTAGAAAGTGTTCTAGTTTCATTCTTTTACAAGTGGTTGACCAGTTTTCCCAGCACCACTTGTTAAAGAGATTGTCTTTAAACCATTGTATATTCTTGCCTCCTTTGTCAAAGATAAGGTGTCCATATGTGCGTGGATTTATCTCTGGGCTTTCTATTTTGTTCCATTAATCTATATTTCTGTCTTTGTGCCAGTACCATACTGTCTTGATAACTGTGGCTTTGTAGTAGAGCCTGAAGTCAGGTAGGTTGATTCCTCCAGTTCCCTTCTTCTTTCTCAAGATCGCTTTGGCTATTCGAGGTTTTTTGTATTTCCATACAAATTGTGAAATTATTTGTTCTAGCTCTGTGAAGAATACTGTTAGTAGCTTGATAGGGATTGCATTGAATCTATACATTGCTTTGGGTAGTATACTCATTTTCACTATATTGATTCTTCCAATCCATGAACATGGTATATTTCTCCATCTATTAGTGTCCTCTTTGATTTCTTTCACCAGTGTTTTATAGTTTTCTATATATAGGTCTTTAGTTTCTTTAGGTAGATATATTCCTAAGTATTTTATTCTTTCCATTGCAATGGTGAATGGAATTGTTTCCTTAATTTCTCTTTCTGTTTTCTCATTATTAGTGTATAGGAATGCAAGGGATTTCTGTGTGTTGATTTTATATCCTGCAACTTTACTATAGTCATTGATTAGTTCTAGTAATTTTCTGGTGGAGTCTTCAGGGTTTCCTATGTAGAGGATATGTCATCTGCAAATAGTGAGAGTTTTACTTCTTCTTTTCCAATTTGGATTCCTTTTATTTCTTTTTCTGCTCTGATTGCTGTGGCCAAAACTTCCAAAGCTATGTTGAATAGTAATGGTGAAAGTGGGCACCCTTGTCTTGTTCCTGACTTTAGAGGAAATGCTTTCAATTTTTCACCATTGAGGATAATGTTTGCTGTGGGTTTGTCATATATAGCTTTTATTATGTTGAGGTATGTTCCTTCTATTCCTGCTTTCTGGAGAGTTTTTATCATAAATGGATATTGAATTTTGTCAAAGGCTTTCTCTGCATCTATTGAGATAATCACATGGTTTTTATTTTTCAATTTGTTAATGTGGTGTATTACATTGATTGATTTGTGGGTATTGAAGAATCCTTGCATCCCTGGGATAAAGCCCACTTGGTCATGGTGTATGATCTTTTTAATGTGTTGTTGGATTCTGATTGCTAGAATTTTGTTAAGGATTTTTGCATCTATGTTCATCAGTGATATTGGCCTATAGTTTTCTTTTTTTGTGGGATCTTTGTCAGGTTTTGGTATTAGGGTGATTGTGGCTTCATAGAATGAGTTTGGAAGTTTACCTTCCTCTGCAATTTTCTGGAAGAGTTTGAGCAGGATAGGTGTTAGCTCTTTAAATTTTTGGTAGAATTCAGCTGTGTCATTAACTTTTTAAACGTATTTTTATTCCATTCAGTTCAGTCACTCAGTCATGTCCAACTCTTTGCAACCCCATGGACTGCAGCACACAGGCTTCTCTGTCCATCATCTCAGCATCAGGATCTTTTCCAGTGAGTTGGTTCTTCGCATCAGATGGCCAAAATATTGGAGTTTCAGCTTCGGCATCCGTCCTTCCAATGAATATTCAGGACTGATTTCCTTTAGGATGGACTGGTTGGATCTCCTTGCAGTCCAAGGGACTCTCAAGAGTCTTCTCCAACACCACAGTTCAAAAGCATCAGTTCTTCGTTGCTCAGCTTTCTTTATAGTCCAACTCTCACATACATACATGACCACTGGAAAAACCATAGCCTTGACTAGACGGACCTTTGTTGGCAAAGTAATGTCTCTTCTGCTTTTTAATATGATATCTAGGTTAGTCATACCTTTTCTTCCAAGGCACAAGCGTCTTTTAATTTCATGGCTGCAGTCACCATCTTCAGTGATTTTGGAGCCCAAGAAAATAAAGTCTCTCACTATTTCCACTGTTTCCCATCTATTTGCCATGAAGTGATGGGACTGGATGCCATGATCTTCATTTTCTGAATGTTGAGTTTTAAGCCAGATTTTCACTCTCCTCTTTCACTTTCATCAAGAGACTCTTTAGTTGTTCTTCACTTTCTGCCATAAGGGTGGTGTCATCTGTATATCTGAGGTTATTGATGTTTCTCCCAGCAATCTTGATTCCAGCTTGTGCTTCATCCAGCCTGGCATTTTGCATGATGTACTCTGTATGTAAGTTAAATAATCAGGGTGATAATATACAACCTTCATGTACTCCTTTCCCAACTTGGAACCAGCCTGTTCCATGTCCAGTTCTAAATGTTGCTTCTTGACCTGCATACAGATTTCTCAAGAGGCAGGTCAGGTGGTCTGGTATTTCTATCTCTTTCAGAATTTTCCAGTTTGTTGTGATCCACACAGTCAAAGGCTTTGGCATAGTCAATAAACCAGAAGTATATGTTTTTCTGGAACTCTCTTGCTTTTTCAATGATCCAGTGAATGTTGGCAATTTGATCTCTAGTTCCTCTGCCTTTTCTAAATTCAGCTTGAACATCTGGAAGTTCACGGTTCATGTCCTGTTGAAGCCTGGCTTGAAAAATTTTGAGCATTACTTTGCTAGCGTGTGAGATTAATTGTGTGGTAGTTTGAGCATTCTTTGGCATTGCCTTTCTTTGGGATTGAAATGAAGACTGACCTTTTCCAGTCCTGTGGCCACTGCTGAGTTTCCCAAATTTGCTGGCATATTGAGTGCAGCACTTTCACAGCATCATCTTTTAGGATCTGAAAGAGCTCACCTGGAATTCCATCACCTCCACAAGCTTGGTTCATATTTTTATTAGAAGACTTTTAAGATTAAAGTGTAATTGACTTGTAACATTACATTAGTTTCAGATATAAAGCATAGTGATAACATACATTATGAAATGCTCAACAGTAAGTGTAGTTACCATCTGTCACCACAGAAAGTTATTACAGTACTTTTACAATGCTGTATTCCCTATGCTGTATAGTATATCCCCTTGACTTATTTATTTTATAGCTGGACATTTATACCTCTTAATCCCCTTCCCCCTTGTCACCTCTTCCCACACCCCCTCTCCTCTGGCCACCAATAGATTATTCTCTGTCTCTGTGAGTCTGTTCCTGTTTTGTTTTGTTTGTCCATTTGCCTATCATTTGGATTCCACATATAAGTGAAATCATACAGTATTTGTCTTCCTCTCTCTGATGTGGTTTACTTAGCATGATACCCTCCAGACCCATCCCTGTTGTTGCAAATGTCAAGATTCCATTCCTTTTTATAGCTGAGTAACATTCCACTTGGAGAAGGCAATGGCACACCACTCCAGTACTCTTGCCTGGAAAATCCCATGGATGGAGGAGCCTGGTGGGTTGCAGTACATGGGGTTGCTAAGAGTCGGACACGACTGAGCGACTTCATTTTCTCTTTTCATTTTCATGCATTGGAGAAGGAAATGGCAACCCACTCCAGTGTTCTTGCCTGGAGAATCCCAGGGACGGGGGAGCCTGGTGGGCTGCCGTCTATGGGGTCACACAGAGTCGGACACGACTGAAGTGACTTAGCATAACATTCCACTGTTCATGGGGTTCTCAAGGCAAGAATACTGAAGTGGTTTGCCATTCCCTTGTCCAGTGGGCCACATTTTGTCAGAACTCTCCACCATGACCCGTACATCTTGGGTGACCCTACACAGCATGGCTTAGTTTCATTAAGTTAGACAAGGTTGTGGTCCATGTGATTAAATTAGTTCGTTTTCTGTGATTGTGGTTTCAGTCTGTCTGCCCTCTGATGCCCTCTCTCAGCGCCTACCATCTTACTGGGGTTTCTCTTACCTTGGACGTGGGGTATCTCTTCACGGCTGATCCAGCAAAGTGCAGCCGCTGCTCCTTGTCTTGGACGAGGGGTAGCTCCTCTTGGCTGCTTGCCACCCCAGTGCTGCACAGCCACCACTTGCCGCTCCTATTAACAGTATGAAAAGGAAAAAAGATAGGACACTGAAAGATGAACCCCCCAGGTCGGTAGGTGCCCAATACGCTACTGGAGATCATGGAGAAATAACTCCAGAAAGAATGAAGAGAAGGAGCCAAAGCAAAAACAACACCCAGTTATGGATGTGACTGGTGATGGAAGCAAGGTCCGATGCTGTAAAGAGCAATATTGCATAGGGACCTGGAATGTTAGGTCCATGAATCAAGGCAAATTGGAAGTGGTCAAACAGGAGATGACAAGAGTGAACGTCGACATTTTAAGAATCAGCAAACTAAAATGGACTGGAATGGGTGAATTTAACTCAGATGACCATTATATCTACTACTGTGGGCAAGAATCCCTAGAAGAAATGGAGTAACCCTCATACTCAACAAGAGTCTGGAATGCAGACACAGTGTACTTAGATGCAATCTCAAAAATGACAGAATGATCTCCGTTCATTTCCAAGGCAAACCATTCAGATTGACTGTTATCCAAGTCTATGCCCCAACCAATAATGCTGAAGAAGCTGAAGTTGAATGGTTCTATGAAGACCTACAAGATTTTTAGAACTAACACTCAAAAAAGATGTCCTTTTCATTATAGGGGACTGAAATGCAAAAGTAGGTAGTCAAGAAACACCTGGAGTAACAGGCAAATTTGGCCCTGGAATACAGAATGAAACAAAGCAAAGGCTAATAGAGTTTTGCCAAGAGAATGCACTGGTCATAGCAAACACCCTCTTCCAACAACACAAGACTCTACACATTGACACCACCAGATGGCCAACACCGAAATCAGATTGATTATATTCTTTGCAGCCAAAGATGGAGAAAATCTATACAGTCAGCAAAAACAAGACTGGGAGCTGACTGTGGCTCAGATCATGAACTCCTTATTGCCAAATTCAGACTTAAATTGAAGAAAGTAGGGGAAACCACTAGACCATTCAGGTATGACCTAAAGCAAATCCCTTATGATTATACAGTGGAAGTGAGAAATAGATTTAAGGGACTAGATCTGATAGAGTGCCTGATGAACTATGGAATGAGCTTCGTGACATTGTACAGGAGACAGGGATCAAGACCATCCCCAAGAAAAAGAAATGCAAAAGAGCAAAATGACTGTCTGAGGAAGGCTTACAAATGGCTATGAAAAGAAGAGAAGTGAAAAGCAAAGGAGGAAAGGAAACATATACCCATTTGAATGCAGATTTCCAAAGAATAGCAAGGAGAGATAAGAAAGACTTCCTTGGTGATCAGTGCAAAGAAATAGAGGAAAACAATAGAATGGGAAAGACTAGAAATCTCTTCAAGAAAATTAGAGATACCAAGGGAACATTTCATGCAAAGATGGGCTCAATAAAGGACAGAAATGGTATGGACCCAACAGAAACAGAAGATATTAAGAAGCGGTGGCAAGAATACATAGAAGAACTATACAAAAAAGATCTTCATGACCCAGATAATCTCACAATGGTGTGATCACTGACCTAGAGCCAGACATCCTGGAATGTGAAGTCAAGTGGGCCTTAGGAATCTTCACTATGAACAAAGCTAGTGAGGTGATGGAATTCCAGTTGAGCTCTTTCAAATCCTAAAAGATGATGCTGTGAAAGTGCTGCACTCAATATGCCAGCAAATTTGGAAAATTCAGCAGTGGCCACAGGACTGGAAAAGGTCAGTTTTCATTCCAATCCCAAAGAAAGGCAATGCCAAAGAATGCTCAAACTACCGCACAATTGCACACATCTCACAAGCTAGTAAAGTAATGCTCAAGATTCTCAAGCCAGGCTTCAGCAATACGTGAACCGTGAACTTCCAGATGTTCAAGCTGGATTTAGAAAAGGCAGAGGAACCAGAGATCAAATTGCCAACATCCGCTGGATCATAGAAAAAGCAAGAGAGTTCCAGAAAAACATCTATTTCTGCTTTATTGACTATGCCAAAGCCTTTGACTGTGTGGATCACAACTGTGGAAAATTCTGAAAGAGATGGGAATACCAGACCACCTGACCTGCCTCCTGAGAAATCTGTATGCAGGTCAAGAAGCAACAGTTAAAACTGGACATGGAACAACAGACTGGTTCCAAATAGGAAAAGGAGTACGTCAAGGCTCTATATTGTCACCCTGCTTATTTAACTTGTATGCAGAGTACATCATGAGAAACGCTGGGCTGGAAGAAGCACAAGCTGGAATCAAGATTGCTGGGAGAAATATCAATAACCTCAGATATGCATGTGACACCACCCTTAAAGCAGAAAGGGAAGAGGAACTAAAAAGCCTCTTGATGAAAGTGAAAGAGGAGAGTGAAAAAGTTGGCTTTAAGCTCAACATTCAGAAAACTAAGGTCATGGCATCTGGTCCCATCACTTCATGGCAAATAGATGGGAAACAGTGGAAACAGTGTCAGATTTTATTTTTCTGGGCTCCAAAATCACTGCAGATGGTAACTGCAGCCATGAAATTAAAAGACACTTGCTCCTTGGAAGGAAAGTTATGACCAACCTAGACAGCATATAAAAAAACAGAGACATTAGTTTGCCAACAAAGTTCCGTCTAGTCAAGGCTATGGTTTTTCCAGTGGTCATGTATGGATGTGAGAGTTGAACTATAAAGAAAGCTGAGTGCCGAAGAATTGATGCTTTTGAACTGTGGTGTTGGAGAAGGCTCTTGAGAGTTCCTAGGACTGCAAGGAGATCCAACCAGTCCATTCTAAAGGAGATCAGTCCTGAGTGTTCATTGGAAAGACTTATGTTGAAGCTGAAACTCCAATATTTTGGCCACCTGATGTGAAGAGCTGACTCATTTGAAAAGACGCTGATGCTGGAAAAGACTGAGGGAAGGAGGAGAAGGGGGCAACAGAGGATGAGATGGTTGGATGCATCACTGACTCAATGGACATGAGTTTGAGCAAACTCCGGGAGTTGATGATGGACAGGGAGGCCTGGCGTGCTGCAGTCCATGGGGTCCCAAAGAGTTGGACACAACTGAGCGACTGAACTGAACTGAACAGTCCACTGTATATCTGTACCACATCTTCTTTTCCATTTCTCTGTTGATGGACAGTTGGGTTGTTTCCATATCTTGGCTGTTGTGAATAGTGTTGCTGTGAACATAGGAGTGTATATATCTTTGCAGTTAGTGTTTTCATTTTCTTTGGATAAATACCTAGAAGTGGAATTGCTGGACATATTGTAGTTCTATTTTTAAGTTTTTTAGGAATATCTATACTATTTTCTGTAGTGGCTGCACCAACTTACCTTCCCACCAGCAGTGTATGAAGGCTTCCCTTTCTCCACAACCTTGCCAATGCTTGTTACATGCTGTCTTTTTTATAATAGCCATTCTGACAGATATGAGGTGATATCTCATTGTGACTTTGATTTGTATTCCCTAGTAATTGATGATGTTGACCATATTTTCCTGTGTCTGTTGTGAGCATCTTCTCTGGAAAAATTTCTATTCAGATCCTCTGACCATTTTTCAGTTTGATTGCTTGTTTCTTTGATACTGACTTGTATGAGTTCTTTATTTTAGACTTTATATGTTATCTTTATACATTATCCAGTTCAAATGGATTAAAACCTTAAATATAAGACCTGAAACCACAAAACTTCTGGAAGAAAACATAAGCAGTATGCTCTTTGACATCACTCTCAGCAATATTTTTTTAAATCTGTTTCCTCAGGTAAAGGCAACAAAAGCAAAAATAAGCAAATAGGATCACATTAAACTGAAAAACTTTTGCACAGCAAAGGAAACCATCAACAAAACGCAAAGGCCACCTACTGAATGGGAGAAGATATTTGCAAATGATTTCTCATATGGGGTTAATATCCTGAAGATGTAAAGAACTCACATAACTCAATATCAGAAAAATAATCTGATTAAGACTAAGTGGATTTTTTATTGAAATATGACATAGAGGCAAAAAGTGTGTAAATCCTAGGTATGAAAGTGAAAGTTGCTCAGTCGTGTCCGACTCTTTGCAATCCCATGGACTATAGAGTCCTTGGAATTCTCTAGGTCAGAATACTGGAGTGGGTAGCCTTTCCCTTTTCCAGGGGATCTTCCCAACCCAGGGATCGAACCCAGGTCTCCCACATTGTAGGTGGATTCTTTACCAGCCAGGCCATAAAGGAAGTCCAATCCTAGGTGTACTGTTGTTTAAATTTAGAGTGAATGTACTCAGATCAAGAAATAGACTGTCAGCAGCCCCAGGAGCACCTTTTCCTGTCCCCGTGGCTCTGTCCGTCCTCTGAGAGTAGCCATCGATTGACCTTTGATGCAGAAGTTGGTTTCTGAATGTGATCACATGAAATTCCAGGGCTGGAGCTGCCTTCCCTCCTTGCTGTATGTGCACAATTCATCACTGTGTGTATGGTTTTAGCTCAGCAGTGTTCATTCTGTGCCATTGTGTGAATAGACCACGCTCATCCAATCATGCCACTTCATGGCAAATAGATGGGTGAAAAAAATGGAAACAATAACAGATTTTATTTTCTTGGGCTCCAAAATCACCATGAATGGTGATTGCAGCCATAAAATTAAAAGAAACCTGCTCCTTGGAAGAAAAACTATGACAAACCTAGACAGCATATTAAAAAGCAGAGACATCACTTTGCCAATAAAGGTCTATATAGTCAAAGCTATGGCTTTTCCAGTAGTCGTGAACAGATGTGGGAGTTGGACCATAAAAATGGGTGAACACCAAAGAATTGATGCTTTCAAGTTGTGGTGTTGGAGAAGATGCTTGAGAGTCCCTTGGCCAGCAAGGGGATTCAACCAGTCAATCCTACAGGAAATCAGTCCTGAATATTCATTGGAAGGACTGATGCTGAAGCTCTAATACTTTAGCCACCTGATGCGAAGAGCCAACTCATTGGAAAAGACCCTGATGCTGGGAAAGATTGAGGGCAGGAGGAGAAGGGGGTGACAGAGGATGAGATGGTTGGATGGCATCATCGACTCAATGGACATGAGTTTGAGCAAGCTCTGGGAGTTGGTGATGGACAGGGAGGCCTGATGTGCTGCAGTCCCTGGGGTCACAAAGAGTCGGACACAACTGAGCAACTGAATAGCAACAGCAAATTTATTCATTCTAGTATTGATGGACACAAGAGTGGCAGCCTGGTGAGAGCTGTTGCCATTATTCTGCTGTGGACATATTCTGGTGGACAGATGTGGTGTTTCTGTTGAGTCCAGGCCTGGGAGTGGGACAGGAGGTCACTGGGTGTGCAAGTTCATCTGAGTACATATTGCCAATTCTACAAAGTTCTGCAATGGCAGATTCCAGCAGCGTCCAAAATCTCCAGTGACACCACACCCTTGCCTATCATTAACATTTGCTTTTTCTACAGCTTTATTGAGGTAGAATTCACAGACCAAACAGATCATCCCTGTAAAGGGAATAATTCACTGGTGGTTCATACACTCACAGAACTGTGGGACCGTCATCACAGTCAGTGTGAAAAAACCCCTGTACCTGCTAGGTGTCCCCCCAGCATCCCCCCCACCAGCTGACCAGCCCTATTCAACCACTGACATGCTTTCTGTCTTTATGAATTCAGGCGTGTCACATAAAGGGAATCATGCAGAATTTGGTCTTTACAACCCGCTTCTTTCACGTGGCACCGTGTTGTTAAAGTCCATCCATGTTGGGCCATGTATCAGTGGTTATCCTGTTGGTGGCTGAGTAATCTTCCACCACGTGGATATGCTGCATTCTGTTTATTCATCAGCTGATGGTCACTTGGGTTGTTTCCACTCTGGCTGTTATGAACGTCTTTATAGAAGCTTTTGTGTGGATGTGTGTTTTTATTTTCTTGGATACGAACCTAAGAGTGGAATTCCTGGATCATGTGCTAATTCTGGGCTCCCATGTGCTCTCATGGTAAAAAACCCGCCTGCCAATACAGGAGACATAAGAGATGCTGGTTCATTCCCTGGGTCGGGAAGATCCCCTGGAGGACGGCACAGCAACCCACTCCGTATTTTTGCCTGGAGAATCCCATGGACAGAGGAGCCTGGAGAGCTGTAGTCCATAGGGTTGCAAAGAGTTGGGCACAACTGAAGTGACTTAGCACGCGCACACAGGCTAACTCTGTGTTTAACCATGTGAGGAACCACCAGACTGTTCTCTGCAGGAGCTGTTTCTGTTTACAGCCCTATCAGCAGCCCCCTCTGTGCCTAAAAAAACATGACACTCCCCCATAGGCCAGCCTCAGCGAACACAGCATCTTCTGGCCTGGGATGGACGTGCCTCTGTGCTGACGTGGCCAGCCTGGAAGGGCCAGTATCTGGGGTGTGTCCGTGATGCCATGATGAGCCACAAATGCAGTGCCACATGTGCCTCAAGATGGGTCAGGCTCGGAGTCACCAGTGGGCTCTGCTGCCCATGGCCTCAGCCCTCCATCCTGCACTCACACCTCTGGTAACAGGAATCTGTGAAAGGACATCGGTCGAACTCTCCACATGGAAGGGTCCAAGCAGGCTCTGACCAGGAGGCACAGCACAGCTTTGGTGCCAAAGCACTAGACATCGGGGCTGTCAATTGGCACAATCCTGTGCCCAGAGAGGAGACCGGAATGCAGCTTCCTGGGCCCCCCACCATCATCTGAGCTCTATGCTTCCTGCTCTAACCAGGCCAGAAGTCAGGTACAAAGTGCACCCAGCGGAGTAACGGGGTTTTGACTTCTGCTCCTGACTGCTGCGTGGCCTTGAGCAAGTCCCTGCCCATCCTGGTCTCAGTTTGCCCATCGACAGGCCTGGGGTCGACCTAGTGATGCTCAAGGCACCCCCAGCTTTTTCGGGAAGAGGACAGGTCTCACAGTGGCCTTTGACATCAGTCCTTCGAGTCCACAGCAGGGCCATACTCTCCAGAGGCCCACGGAATGTGTTTATATTCCAAAGCTGAGTGGTACCTGATTATGTGGAGCCCAGCCACCCACCCAGCATCCGCAGAGTCCTCGAGCCCCCCAGCAATAAGGAAGGAGAAGGGACAGTTCTTGGGGGCCCAGAGCTTCCTTCCGACCAGCCTGGGGTTTGCTTGGACCAGGAGACTCTTTTCTTCTCTCTCATTTGCTCAGCTTTTAACTCTGTGTGTTGATAAATGTGTGTGAGTGAATGATTCATTCATTCGCTTATTCACTCAATGAAAAATATTATATTAAAGCTTTATTCAGAAATGGGGGCCACACGGAGCACACCCACTGCAGAGGCCATGTCACCGAGGCAGCAGCCCTCCTCTGGGCATGGCGGAGCATGCCCTACAAGCTCAGGGCGAGGTGAGCACCAGCAGGAAGGACCCCACAGCCTTGACTCCCATCTGGCCCCACCTCATCCCTGAAGCCACTGCTCTGACCACTGGACAACCATTCACTTCTCAGCACCAACCCAGACTCGCTAGGGGCAAGTTCACAGCCAAAGCCTTTGACAGAAATATCATGCTTCCTGCCCCACACCTGGCCGGTGAGGTCTGGGCGGACAGGCAGGTAGGGGGGTCTCCCCTGTGCTCAGCGAGCCTCTTGGTCAGTGAGTTGGTCAATTCACTTGGTCAGTGAGTTGCCCAAGTGACCAAGACCATCAAGGATCAGAGACTGAGGGGGTGGGTCTGGCTCCCAGTATCTGATGGAGGCAGCACGGCCTCCCTCCTCTCATTTAGACTGAGGGCCTGGACGAGGTCCTTTGATCCTGGAGTGATGAGCTGCATTGCAGACTCAGGGTTCAACCAGCCACTTGGTGAGCAGCCCCTTCAACCCTGGGGATAGGACAACTGAAGACCAGCAGCAGTGGTGGCAGGCAGAGCAGTCCGTGCATGAGAACGGCGGATGAGGCTGGGTCATGGACAGCCTGGGAGGCCTGGGTCCAGGTCATTTGTCAGGTGAGACCCAGAGTCGGGGGCACAATGGGCCAGGAGCAAGCCCTGCCTTCTTAGCACTGCAGTAATTGCTCAGTTCAAGATGCAGACAATTGGAGCTCCGAGAGCTCATTCGCTGGTGTTTTCCTACCTGACCCACAAGACCCATGAGAGTCCTCCCCATGGCCTCTGCCTTCTGCCCTTCTGTGCTCTTAGTCATTAATAGTAACCAGTACACCCAGGCCTCCTTGCTCTGAACTGACCTCAGATGACATGGGTCCTTATAGTGGGACTGGAGGGCAGCAATAAACAAGGACACAAAAATTAACATAGATTTAGCAAGAAAATTCGGAGAAGGCAATGGCACCCCACTCCAGTACTCTTGCCTGGAAAATCCCATGGATGGAGGAGCCTGGAAGGCTGCAGTCCATGGGGTCGCTGAGGGTTGGACACGACTGAGCGACTTCACTTTCCCTTTTCACTTTCACGCATTGGAGAAGGAAATGGCAACCCACTCCAGTGTTCTTGCCTGGAGAATCCCAGGGACGGGGGAGCCTGGTGGGCTGCCATCTATGGAGTTGCACAGAGTCGGACACAACTGAAGTGACTTAGCAGCAACTTAGCAGCAAGAAAATTAACATAGATTTAGCAAGTCTATGAAAAAATCTGCATGTATGCACAGGAAGATGTCTGCTAGGAAATGCCCTGAAAATGTTACTAGTGGTGACCCCAGGACTTCCTTGGTGACCCAGTGGTTAAGAATCCACTTCGTAGGACATGATCCCTGGTCGGGGAACTAAGGATCCCACATGCCATGGAGCAACTGAGATTCCCTGTACTATAACTAAGCCCCATTGCAGCCAAATACATTAATTACAAAATAATAGTGGTGACTTTGGGAATAGAAAGGGCAGGTCTTTAGTGATGGTGATTTTGAGATTGCACGTGGAACATGCATGGGTTCCACATGCACACTTGGTGCCTTTTCTTCCGTGCGAACACTGTGTGCTCTGAGCAGCAGACACCCAGCCTCCCTCCCAGGCCTGCGCCTCCTCCAGGCTGGCCGCCCTCCTGGCTTCTCACTCGCAGGTGAGTCAGGGCACCTTAGAGGGCCTGGTTTCTTGCTTGTGGTTTCTTTCTTGCTTGCTTGCTTATGCCAGATCAGGTGGTTTCATTTCCTCTCTGTGTAGTAGAGTTGGGATGTTTTAGAAGCCTTATGCTTATTTATATTTTCTCATTTTTCTACAGCAAATATATATTCCATAATGAGACATACTTTTAAAAAATCAAAGGGTAAAAAGAAAAGCTGGGAGAATTCAAGGAATTGCAAGAAGAATTCAAACACTGACCACAAAGACGGCACAGTCTTGGGGCTTCTGCTTCAGAAACAGCTTCAAAACATATAATTTCTGGCCAAGGCCAGCCTGTCTGTCGGCCAAGTTGGGTGGGGGGTGGCGGGGCAGGGGCACGGGCAGCTGTCTCCGCAGGCAACGTCTGCCTCCAGTCCCATGACCCGCCTGCCAGGAGCGGTGGCTGAGGAGGCCAGAAGTCAGGGGGTAGACAGCGAATGCCTCTGCTTGCCAGGAGCACTGCTCCCAGGTTTTTGGTCTCTAGCCTTTTTCTTTCCCACTAAAGCAGTAGTGAAAAAGGAAACCACCCTCGGAAGAATGAATGTGCCTGCGGGAGGTGCCTGGGGGAGGGGACACAGCCAGTGTTGCTGTGGGCAGAGGTTCACCTCCTCCTGGTGGCCGTCGGAGAAAGGACACAGCTCATCAGACTGCTGGCTGGGGACGGTTCTGCAATTTGGAGGCACATGGAGGTCTCGGCTCCCCTCTGGGTCCTCAGGGTCCAGACCCACCTGTCACTTCCAGCTGTGTGAGCTTGCAGGAGTCACTTCTCTCCTTGAACATCTTCAGTTCAGTTCAGTTCAGTCACTCAGTCGTGTTCGACTCTTTGCAACCCCATGAACTGAAGCACACCAGGCTTCCCTGTCCATCACCAACTCCTGGAGTCCACCCAAACCCACGCCCACTGAGTGAGTGATGCTATCCAACCATCTCATCCTCCATCGTCCCCTTCTCCTCCTGCCCTCAATCTTTCCCAACGTCTTCATCCCGACTATAAAGTGAACATACAGACTGGATATGCTCTGGGACTTTTTGCTCTCCTGTGAAGAAGCCAGAACAGAAGGAAAGTTAGCAGGTGGAGGCATCACTCCACTGCGTGGCTCAGAAGGGAAAAGAGGTTTGTTCACATCTTCAAATGCAGGCCTCAGAGGCTCAGAGCATGGCCCCTGGAATCAGGCTGTCTGGCTTTGCATCCTGGCCCTACCATCTGCCAGCTGGGTGGCTTTATGAAAATCACTTTGCCTTTCTCAGCCTCATTTCCCTTATCAAAATGGGGATAATGGTAGGACCTACTTATAGAGCTGTTGTGAGGTTTGAAAGGGTAATAAGTGTAAAATTCTTAGGACAGCAATGGACCCATAATAAGCATTCAATAACTATTATTAGGTGTATGAACACATGTACATACACATAGTCCATAAAATAGAGCATTATTCAGCTGTAAAAAGGAATAAAGGCAACCTACCAAATGGAAGAAAATAATTTGCAAATCATATGTCTGATAGGCTTTCCCTGATAGCTCAGTTGGTAAAGAATCTGCCTGCAATGCAGGAGACCCTGGTTTGATTCCTGGGTTGGGAAGATCCCCTGGAGAAGGGAAAGGCTACCCACTCCAGTATTCTGGCCGGGAAAATTCCATGGACTGTATAGTCCATGGGCTTGCAAAGAGCCGGACACACCTGAGAGACTTTCATTTTCACTTTATGTCTGATAAGGGGTTAATATCCAAACTATATAAAGAACTTATGCAGCTCAATGTCACAAAACAATCCAATTTAAAAATAGAGGATTTGAATGGGTATTTTTGCAAAGAAGACATACAGATGGTAAACAGGTAAATGAAAAGATGCTTAACATCACTAATCACCAGGGCATTACCTGGGCTGCCCAGCTTCTGCTGTCTGGTATTAATTAGGCAGATGCTAACCTCACAGCCCTCTTCCCTGAAGGTTCTTTCCTAATCATCAGCTCCTTCATCTGCCTGAATTCTCTCTGCTGTCCTGGAGGTGGTCCTGGAGATGGGTACAATTTGACCCACTGCACAGATGAGGAGAGGGAGGCTGGGGGCGAAGAAAAGTGGCAGAAGAGGCTTGAAAACCCAGGACCAGGCTTCCCAGGTGGTCTAGAGTTTACGAATCCACCTGTCAATGCAGGGGATGTGAGTTCAGTCCCTGGTCTGGGAAGATTCCACATGCTGAGGGATTCCACATACTAGGCCCATGAGTCACAACTACTGAAGCCTGCACGCCTAGATCCCGTGCTCTGCAATAAGAGAAGCTACTGCAATAAGTCTTCACACTGCAACCCAAGAGTAGCCCCCATTCACTGCAACTAGAGAAAACTCACGTGCCGCAATGAAGACCCAACACAGCCAAAAAATTAATTAGATTGGTGCAAAAGCAGTCGCGGTTTTGCATTGTTTAATTTTGCCATTTGATATTGGAATATATTCTTCCATAAATGTGGTTATGTTATACACCATTTTAACACATTTTTTGCTTTATTTTTGCTAATGACTTATTACTGACTGTTTACTTTGTACTTATGTTAGACAAAAAGCAAATGTTAGCAATTTTCTTATTTGAGTTCAAAATGAGTTGTACAACCCCAAACCTATGGGATTCAGTAAAAGCAGTGCTGAGAGGAAGGTTCATAGCAGTACAAGCTTACCTCAAGAAACAAGAAAAACATCAAGTAAATAACCTAACTTTACATCTGAAGCAACTAGAAAAAGAAGAAAAGGAGAACCCCAAAGCTAATAGAAGGAAAGAATAATAAAAATCAGAGCAGAAATAAATGAAAAAGAAACGAAGGAGACTATAGCAAAATCAGCAAAACTAAAAGGTGGTTCTTTGAGAAGATAAGTAAAATAGACAAACCATTAGTCAGACTCATCAAGAAAAAAAGAGAGAAGAATCAAATCAATAAAATTAGAAATGAAAATGGAGAAATCACAACAGACAACACAGAAATACAAAGACTCCTAAGAGACTACTATCAGCAACTATATGCCAACAAAATGGACAACTTGGAAGAAATGGACAAATTCTTAGAAAAGTATAACCTTCCACTACTGAACCAGGAAGAAATAGAAAATCTTAACAGACCCATCACAAGCATGGAAATCAAAACTATAACCAAAAATCTTCCAACAGACAAAAACCCAGGACCAGATGGCTTCTACCAAAAATTTAGAGAAGAGCTAACACCTATCCTATTCAAACTCCTTCAGAAAATTTCAGAGGAAGGTAAACTCCCAAACTCATTCTATGAGGCCACCATCACCCTAATACCAAGACCAGACAAAGATACCACAAAAAAAAGAAAACTACAGGCCAATATCACTGACGAACATAGATGAAAAAATCCTCAACAAAATTCTAGCAAACAGAATCCAGCAACAAATTAAAAAGATATCATGACCAAGTGGGCTTTATCCCAGGGATGCAAGGATTCTTCAATATTTGCAAATCAATCAATGTGATACACAATGTTAACAAATTGAAAGATAAAAACCATATGATTATCTCAATAGATGCAGAGAAAGTCTTTGACAAAATTCAACACCCATTTACTATAAAAGCTCTCCAGAAGCAGGCATAGAAGAAATATACCTCAACATAAAAGCCATCTATAATAAACCCACAGCAAACATTATCCTCAGTAACCAAAAATTGAAAGCATTTCCCTAAAATCAGGAACAAGACAAGGGTGCCCACTCTCACCACTACTTTTCAACACAGTTTTGGAAGTCTTAGACATAGCAATCAGAGAAGAAAAAGAAATAAAAGGAATCCAGATTGGATTAGAAGAAGAAAAACTCTCACTGTTTGCAGATGACATGATCCTCTCCATAGAAAACCCTAAAAACACCACCAGAAAATTACTCAGATCAGATCAGATCAGATCAGTCACTCAGTCATGTCCGACTCTTTGTGACCCCGTGAATCACAGCATGCCAGGCCTCCCTGTCCATCACCAACTCCCAGAGTTCACTAAGACTCACTTCCATGGAGTCAGTGATGCCATCCAGCCATCTCATCCTCTGTCGTCCCCTTCTCCTCCTGCCCCCAATCCCTCCCAGCATCACAGTCTTTTCCAATGAGTCAACTCGTCCCATCAGGTGGCCAAAGTCCTGGAGTTTCAGCTTTAGCATCATTCCTTCCAAAGAAATCCCAGGGCTGATCTCCTTCAGAATGGACTGGTTGGATCTCCTTGCAGTCCAAGGGACTCTCAAGAGTCTTCTCCAACACCACAGTTCAAAAGCATCAATTCTTCGGCACTCAGCCTTCTTCACAGTCCAACTCTCACACCCATACATGACCACAGGAAAAACCATAGCCTTGACTAGATGAACCTTTGTTGGCAAAGTAATGTCTCTGCTTTTGAATATGCTGTCTAGGTTGGTCATAACTTTTCTTCCAAGAAGTAAGCGTCTTTTAATTTCATGGCTGCAGTCACCATCTGCAGTGATTTTGGAGCCCAGAAAAATAGTCTGATACTGTTTCCACTGTTTCCCCATCTATTTCCCATGAAGTGGTGGGACCGGATGCCATGATCTTCGTTTTTTGAATGTTGAGCTTAAAGCCAACTTTTTCACTCTCCACTTTCACTTTCATCAAAAGGCTTTTGAGTTCCTCTTCACTTTCTGCCATAAGGGTGGTGTCATCTGTATATCTGAGGTTATTGATATTTCTCCCTGCAATCTTGATTCCAGCTTGTGTTTCTTCCAGTCCTGCGTTTCTCATGATGTACTCTGCATATAAGTTAAATAAGCAGGGTGACAATATACAGCCTTGACGTACTCCTTTTCCTATTTGGAACCAGTCTGTTGTTCCATGTCCAGTTCTAACTGTTGCTTCCTGACCTGCATACAAATTTCTCAGGAGGAAGATCAGGTGGTCTGGTATTCCCATCTCTTTCAGAATTTTCCACAGTTTATTGTGATCCACACAGTCAAAGGCTTTGGCATAGTCGATAAAGCAAAATAGATGCTTTTATGGAACTCTCTTGCTTTTTCCATGATCCAGCGGGTGTTGGCAATTTGATCTCTGGTTCCTCTGCCTTTTCTAAAACCGGCTTGAACATCAGGAAGTTCACGGTTCACATATTGCTGGAGCCTGGCTTGGAGAATTTTGAGCATTACTTTACTAGCATTGAGATATCACAGTAATCCAAGTCTATGCCCCAACCAGTAACGCTAAAGAAGCTGAAGTTGAATGGTTCTCTGAAGACCTACAAGACCTTTTAGAACACCCCAAAAAGATGTCCTTTTCATTATAGGGGACTGGAATGCAAAAGTAGTAAGTCAAGAAACACCTGCAATAACAGGTAAATTTGTCCTTGGAATACGGAATGAAGCAGGGCAAAGACTAATAGAGTTTTGCCAAGAAAATGCACTGATCATAACAAACACCCTCTTCCAACAACACAAGACAAGACTCTATACATGGACATCACCAGATGGTCAACACCGAAATCAGATTGATTATATTCTTTGCAGCCAAAGATGCAGAAGCTCTATACAGTCAGCAAAAACAAGACCAGGAGCTGACTGTGGCTCAGACCATGAACTCCTTATTGCCAAATTCAAACCTAAATTGAAGAAAGTAGGGAAAACCACTAGACCATTCAGGTATGACCTAAATCAAATCCCTTATGATTATACAGTGGAAGTGAGAAATAGATTTAAGGGCCTAGATCTGATAGGTAGAGTGCCTGATGAACTATGGAATGAGCTTCTTGACATTGTACAGGAGACAGGGATCAAGACCATCCCTGTGGAAAAGAAATGCAAAAAAGCAAGATGGCTGTCTGGGGAGGCCTTAAAATAGCTGTGAAAAGAAGAGAAGCGAAAAGCAAAGGAGAAAAGGAAGGATATAAACATCCTAATGCAGAGTTCCAAAGAATAGCAAGAAGAGATAAGAAAGCCTTCTTCAGTGATCAATGCAAAGAAATAGAGGAAAACAACAGAATGGGAAAGACTAGGGATCTCTTCAAGAAAATCAGAGATACCAAAGGAACATTTCATACAAAGATGGGCTCAATAAAGGACAGAAATGGTATGGACCTAACAGAAGCAGAAGATATTAAGAAGACATGGCAAGAATAAACAGAAGAACTGTACAAAAAAGATCTTCGTGACCCAGATAATCACGATGGTGTGATCACTGACCTAGAGCCAGACATCCTGGAATGTGAAGTCAAGGGGGCCTTAGAAAGCATCACTACGAACAAAGCTAGTGGAGGTGATGGAATTCCAGTTGAGCTATTCCAAATCCTGAAAGATGATGCTGTGAAAGTGCTGCACTCAATATGCCAGCAAATTTGGAAAACTCAGCAGTGGCCACAGGACTGGAAAAGGTCAGTTTTCATTCCAATCCCAAAGAAAGGCAATGCCAAAGAATGCTCAAATTACCACACAGAAAATTACTAGAGATAATCAATGACTATAGTAAAGTTGCAGGATATAAAATTAATACACAAAAATCCTTTGCATTCCTATATACTAACAATGAGAAAACAGAAGGAAAAATTAAGGAAACAATCCCTTTCACCATTGCAACAAAAAGAATCTAATACTTAAGAATAAATTTACCTAAAGAAACAAAAGACATATATATAGAAAACTATAAAACACTAATGAAAGAAATCAAAGATGACACAAACAGATGGAGAAATATACCTTGCTCATGGATTGGAAGAATCATTATAGTAAAAATGAGTATATTACCCAAAGCAATCTATAGATTCAATGCAATCCCTATCAAGCTACCAATGGTATTTTTCACATAACTAGAACAAATAATTTCACAATTTGTATAGAAACACAAAAAACCTTGAACAGCCAAAGCAATCTTGAGAAAGAAGAATGGAATTGGAGGAATCAACCTGCCTGACTTCAGACTATACTACAAAGCTACAGTCATCAAGACAGTATGGTACTGGCACAAAGACAGAGCTATAGATCAATGGAACAAAATAGAAAGCCCAGAGATAAATCTACACACCTAGGGACACCTTATCTTTGACAAAGGGGGGAAAATATACACTAGAGAAAAGACAATCTCTTTAAAAAGTGGTGCTGGGAAAACTGGTCAACCACCTGTAAAAGAATGAAACTAGAACACTTTCTAACACCATACACAAACATAAAATAAAAATGGATTAAAGAGCTAAATGTAGGACCAGAAACTATAAAAATCCTAGGGGAAAACATAGGCAGAACACTCTCTGACACAAATCACAGCTGCTGGTGCTAAGTCGCTTCAGTCGTGTCTGATTCTGTGCGATCCCATAGGTGGCAGCCCACCAGGCTCCCCTATCCCTGGGATTCTCCAGGCAAGAATACTGGAGTGGGTTGCCATTTCCTTCTCCATAAATCACAGCAGAACCCTCTATGACACACCTCCCAGAGTAATGGAAATAAAAGCAAAAACAAACAAATGGGACCTAATTAAACTTAAAAGCTTTTGTACAATGAAGGAAACTATAAGCAAGGTGAAAAGGCAGCCTTCAGAATGGGAGAAAATAATAGCAAATGAAACAACTGACAAAGAATTAATCTCCAAAATATACAAGCAGCTCCTATAGCTCAATACCAGAACAATAAATGACCCAATAAAAAAATGGGCCAAAGAACTAAACAAATATTTCTCCAAGGAAGACATACAGATGGCTAACAAACACATGAAAAGATGCTCAACATCACTCATTATCAGAGAAATGCAAATCAAAACCACAATGAGGTACCATCTCAAACCAGTCAGAATGGCTGCCATCAAAAAGTCTACAAACAATAAATGCTGGAGAGGGTGTGGAGAAAAGAGAACCCTCTTACACTGTTGATGGGAATGCAAACTAATACAGCCACTATGGAGAACAGTGTGGAGAGTCCTTAAAGAACTGGAAATAGAACTGCCATACGACCCAGCAATCCCACTGCTGGGCATACACACCAAGGAAATCAGAATTGAAAGAGACGCATGTACCCCAATGTTCATTGCAGCACTGTTTACAATAGCCAGGACATGGAAGCAACCTAGATGTCCATCAGCAGACAAATGGATAAGAAAGTTTCATATACACAATGGAATATTACTCAGCTACAAAAAAGAATGCATTTGAGTCAGTTCTAATGAGGTGGATGAAACTGGAGCTTATTATACAAAGTGAAGTAAGTCAGAAAGAAAAACACCAATACAGTATATTAATGCATATATATGGAATTTAGAAACATGGTAACAATGACCCCATATGCAAGACAGCAAAAGAGACACAGATATAAAGAACAGACCTTTGGACTCTGTGAGAGAAGGTGAGGGTGGGATGATTTGAGAGAATAGCATTGAAACATGTATATTACCATATGTGAAATAGATGACCAGTCCAAATTTGATGGATGAAGCAGGGCACTCGAAGCCGGTGCACTGGGACAACCCAGAGGGATGGGATGGGGAGGAAGGTGGGAGGGGGGTTCAGGACGGGGGGACACATGTATACCCAAGGCTGATTCATGTCAATGTATGGCAAAAACCACCACAATATTGTAAAGTAATTAGCCTTCAATTAAAATAAATTAATTTTTAAAAATGAGTTGTAAAGCAGTGGGGACAACTTGAAACATCAATAATGCATTTGGCCAAGGAACTGCTAATGAACATACAGTGCAGTTCAGGTTTTGCAAGGGAAACGAGAGCCTGCAGTTCAGTGGTGGTTCAGGTTTTGCAAAGGAGATGAGAGCCTTGAAGATGAGAAGTATAGTGATCAGGAGGTGACACCAATTGAAAGCCATCATCGAAGCTGATCCTCTCAAAACTACATGAGAAGTTGCCAAAGAATTCAATATTGACCATTCTACAGTTGTTTGGCATTTGAAGCAAAATGGAAAGATGATAAAGCTCTGTAAATGGGTGCCTCATGAACTGACTAGGAGAAGGCAATGGCAACCCACTCCAGTACTCTTGCCTGAAGAATCCCATGGATGGAGAAGCCTGGTGGGCTACAGTCCATGGGGTTGCTAAGAGTCAGACATGACTGAGTGACTTCACTTTCAGTTTTCATTTTCATGCATTAGAGAAGGCAATGGCAACTCACTCCAGTGTTCTTGCCTGGAGAATCCCAGAGATGGAGGAACCTGGTGGGCTGCGGTCTATGAGGTCGCACAGAGTCGGACACAACTGACGCAACATAGCAGCAGCAGCAGCATGAACTGACTGCAAAAAAAAAAAAAAAAAATCATTGTTTTGAAAAATCATCTTCTCTTATTCTACGCAACAGTGAGCCATTTCTCGATCAGATTGTGACCAGCAACAAAAAGTGGATTTTATAACACAACCCAGGCTTCCCAGGTGGCAACCTGGCTGCCAATGCAGGAGATATAAGAGATGCAGTTTCGATCCCTGGGTTGGGAAGATCCCCTGGAGGAGGACATAGCAACCCACTCCAGGACATGGCAATCCACTCCCAGGCAAATTTCCCACTTGCCTGGGAAGTGGGAAATTTCTCTTGCCTGGGAAATCCCATGGAGTGAAGAGTCTGGTGGGCCATGGTCTATAGGGTCGCAAAGAGTCAGACAACTGAAGCGACTTAGCACCAGCAGTATATGACAACCAGTGATGACCAACTCAGTGGTTGGACCGAGAAGAAGCTCCAAAGAACTTCCCAAAGCCAAACTTGCACCAAAAAAAAAAAAGGTCATGGTCACTGTTTGGTGATCTGCTGTCCGTCTGATCCACTACAGCTTTCTGACTCCTAGTGAAACCATTACAGCTGAGAAGTATGCTCAGCAAATCAATGAGACGCACTGAAAACTGCACGGCCTGCAGCCGGCACTGGTCAACAGAAAGGGCCCAGTTATTCTCCACGACAATGCCCAAATGCATATCGTACAACCAGTGCTTCAGAAGTTGAACGAATTGGGCTATGAAGTTTTGCCTCATCCGCCATATTCACCTAACCTCTCATCAAACGACTACCACTTCTTCAATCATCTCGACAACTTTTTGCAGGGAAAACACTTCCATAACCAGAAGGAGACAGAAAATTCTTTACAAGGGTTTATCAAATCCTGAAGCATGGATTTCTACACCACAGGAATAAACAAACTTATGTTCCGTTGGAAAAAATATGTTCATTGTAATGGTTCCTATTTTGATTAATAAAGGTGTGTTTGAGCCTAGTTTTAATGATTTAAAATTCACAATCTGAAACCACAATTACATTTGAACCAACCTAATTAATATTTCCAGAACACTGTATGTGGCAAAAGTTGTTGGATGCTGTATCAGAAATTTACCCTCAGGAAGAAAGCGTGTGTGTGTGTGTGTGTGTGTGTGTGTGTGTGTGTGTAAGTCTCTCAGTCATGTTCAATTCTTTGCAACGCCGTGGACTGTAGCCCACCAGGTTCCTCTGTCCATGAGATTTACCAGGAAAGAACTGGAGTGGATAGCCATTCCCTACTCCAGGGGATCTTCCTGACCCAGGGATCAAATTGGGGTCTCCTGCATTGCAGGCAGATTCTTTACCATCTGAGCCACCAGGGAAGCCCAGGAAAAAAGCATAATGGGGGGCTAGTTGTCTGTAGCTGGAGGCTAGGTCTGAGTTTATTTTGTAGTATTTCAGTCCCTGGAGATGCAGCCAGTCGGGGCTGTGAGGGAACTGGCAAAGGATGATGGAGTCAGAGGAGAAAGGGAAGAGGAGGCATTTGTCATCATGGTCAGCCGCAGGTGCTGTGACAGGTCCATGCTGGTGGCTCCTGGGCCAGCACACTCACTCTGAGGCTAGGATGCTGTGAGGAGGAGATGCTTCGAGACTATGGGTGGTCAAGCCAGCCAGACTCCCAAGTCTGCCAGCCTCCTGGCCTCTGAGTGATGCAGAATGGATGTGTCAGTTATCTGCTGCTGCATAACAAATACCCCGCCCTGAAATCAGGGGCTTAAATAGCACGTGTGCATTAGTTAGCCCATGTTTCCGTGGGGCGGGAGTCCAGGAAGTGCCTGAGCAGCTGCAGTCAAGGTGTCACACAGGGCATCAAGGATCCACTTTCAAGGTAACTCTGTGGTTACCAGCAGCCCGCAGGGCCTCACTGGCTGTTCTCGGAAGGCCTCAGTTCCTCATCACATCTCTGGGGAGGGCAGCTGGCTTCCCACAGAGTGGGTGATCAGAGACAGGGAGAGAAAGACAGACAGACAAAGACATAAGCCCCAGTCCTCTTGTAACTTAGCGATGATGCCACACCACACCTGCCTGTTCTATTTGTCAGGGGTGAGCAAGTGGGTGAGTACAGCCCACACTCAGGGCAGGAGAATAAAGCTTCCCTCTTGAGGGGTGGAGAGTCCAGGAATTTGTGGGCATACTTTTATTTTGTTAATTAATTTATTTGGCTGCATCAGGTCTTAGTTGCAGTGTCCAAATTCTTAGTTGCAGCTTGTGGGATCTAGTTTCCTGACCAGGGATGGAACCCGGGCTCCCTGCATTGGGAGCATGGAGTCTTAGCCACAGGACCACTGGGGAAGGCCCCTGTGCACATACCTTAAAGCGACCACAACAGATGGCCTTGCCCTGCTGGGGTGTGTGGCTTAAACAGGGGTCCAAGACTGTGGTGATGCTCTGCTGGGAAAGCAGATGACGACCTGTCTCCTGCCTCTACTGCTTACCCGCTGAACATCCTATCTTCTTTGTCAAAAAAAAAAAAAAGACTAAAAGCAAAACCCAGGAACCATCCCTGATCTTAGCAGGATGTGGGATGGTTAACTTGGCTGGGGCTCAGTTTCACAGTGGAATAACCTCTGTGTGTGTTAGTTGCTCAGTTGTGTCCTACTCATTATGACCCCATGGACTGTAGCCCACCAGGCTCCTATGACCATGGGATTCTCCAGGCAAGAATATTGGAGTGGGTTGCCATTTCCTACTCCAGGGGATCTTCCCAACCCAGGGATTGAACCCGAGTCTCCTGCATTGCTGGCGGATTTTTACCACTGAACCACTGGAGAAGCCAACCTCTATCCTCACCTTTAAAATGAATGACAGCTGCTTGAATCAATAGAGATGAACCTAAAATGTTATATCAGGTGGAGGGAAAAAGAACTGCTAAAGGATTTGAATGGTATGACCATCTTTACGGACATTTCGTGGGACACACGTGACGATGGCATATAGTGGGAGGGATACACAATAACTTGGCAAGAAGTGGCCGCTGAGCCAGGTGAGAGGGGAAGGACGGGGCGGAGCTTCCACTCTAAGCTGATCTCCTTAAAAAACACTGCAGAGCAAATACGGAAAAGATGAACATTTGTTCAGTCTGGGTGGTGGAACATGGGTGTCTGGTACAGGCTGAACCAGGCACAATGTAAAGTCTTGAGTGTGTTTTGACAGCGGAGCTGCTGTGAGGATGCTGTGGGGAGAGGTGGGTTGAATGCACCCCCTGCCCCAGACACTAAGGTGCTGGAGACTCCTAGGGTCATCTCCCTCCCTGGGCCTGGATTGGGTCACTCGTGTCACTGAGTCGCGATACGGGAGGCAGGTGTGTCGGCGCATAGCAGAGTCTGACTCCGACTTGGATGTTGGACTGCTGGCAGCTATGAAGCCTCCGCACCAACGCCCCACGTCCGGGCAGGCTGATAGGAAGTGGGTGCTCCCTCCTTCGTGGCTGCTGGCAGCTCCGTTCTGAGAGCAGACACCTCACCCCCAATCACAGCAAGACCCAGGCCAGTCTCCCTTCCCTGCCATTTCGGACCCACGTGGCTGGCCGTCCTGCTCCCCCCAGTGAGCCTCATCATGGGTGCATGGGCTGCTCATCTCTCCCGACCTGAGACCCCCCGCTTGGCGGTGGAGGGGGTGGTCCACCTGGTCCCTCCCGCCCAGCCGCAGCACTCTGATACCTGGGAGCTCGTACCTCCTGACTCAGGAAGGCTGGGCCAGGCGAGTCCCTAGTCCATCACACATGGGCATCTTGTCTCCGGGGATCAGACAGAGGTCTCCCTCTGTCTGGATTCCGTCTCCCCTCCCACCTCACGGCTCTTCCCTGGGATGACCCTTGGAGTCTCGGTGGGAGACAAGAGAAGGGCAGCTCCCTCTGGCGCGAGATGGACAATGGCCTCTGGGGGCTCTGTCTGCCTCGTTGGCCAACAGTGCTCACGGGAACTTCCTCCAGGAAATGACCCTAAAATGCTGGAAAGGGAAGATGGGGGGCCTGGGCCCTCTAACGCCCCCCAAGGGACTGAAAGTGAGCTCAGCTGTCAGGGGACAGAGGGGCTCCGAGCACCCTTGACGTCTGATTCCCTGAAATATGGTCAGTGTTGGTGGCAATGTGTGTGAAGAGTGACGGTGCATCCTGAGAACAGGCCGATTATAAAGCAGCCTCGGAGGTTTGCCACGAACTTAGCACTGAACCAAATGAAGTTGCCCTTTTGGAGGGCAAAAAAGGCCCCAATTCAGCAACTTCATGTGGTTTGCACAGGAAACAAAAACACCCTATGTATTTTGTGCCTTCCCCCTTCCTTTTACCCAGAGTGGAGCTGGTTGTTTGTCTGATCCCTGATTTCAAGAAATGCCCAGGCTCTGTAGCCCCTTGGGCTGGAGTGGAAGCCCAGCGTGCACACTGCATCTGACGGGCGGGGAGAAAGCGAGGCGAGGTGGCTGCACGGACGCTCCCGTCCAGATGGGGTCTCCCTCGGCCCACCGTCTGCTCTGGGCCCGCTTGCAGCGCCGCCGCAGGAACTGAAGCCACAGGCCAGAGGCTGCTGGAAAGGCCCTCTGGGCGTTGCAGGGCTGGACCCCAGTCACCTGGCCTCGGTGCAGAGAGCTGGTCTCTCTTGGCCTCTCTGGATAAAGTGCATTTTCTGGAATTGGCCGCATACAGTTCCGCTGGACTGGCGGCTAACGGCAGAGATTCAGGCTCCACGCTGAGATGCAGGCAGCACGCCAGGACGGCCTTCTAGCCCTGCCACTGACACTGCCTGGGGCTGTGGTCCGCCCTGCCCCGCCAAGAACCCGGCTTCCTACAAGGAGGGCTGGTGGAGAACCTGTGTGCACCTGATGACCCCTGCCATTGGGGGGTGGTCCTGGACCTGGGTGTCAGCACTGCCCACTTTAGAAATGCAGAGTCTCAGGGCCTGTCCAGTCCTGCCAACCCAGAACTAGAGCCAGGAGGCTCTGTGATGAGAGGCTGAACTGTAGCAGGGAGGACCATCCGGCAGCAGCTGGTTTGCAGAACGTGTGTGCCCTTTGACGTGGCCAGTCTGAATTTTGGAATTTATCCCAAGGAAGCAATCAGAGATCCACACAGGGAAAAGTCTGACCTAGTAATGCAGTGCTTACTCCAGACACGACGGACACCTCATTCATTTCATGTCCTTGGGCGTAACCCTGGGATGGGGCTGGCTGGCCAAGAGGGGACTGAGGCTCACAAAAGTTAAGGACCCCCAGGCCGCCTGCCAGGGCACAGTAGGGTGAGGAGTTGAGCTCGGGCTGCCCACCAGCAGTCCCCTGCCTCTTGGGTGAGCATGGCCATGGTGGTGCTGTTTACAAGAAGTGGGCAGAATGGGGGCACCTCGCACTGGGCGTGGGAGCAGGGGGACGTGGTCTGTCTTTACAACCAGGCACCCTGCCTCTGGTTTGGGGGCGTGGATACCAGTCCCTGATAGGCCCGCCTGTGCACTTGAATAGCACCCCTAGAAGCTGGGCTGAGGTCCACAGTTTCCTCCTGCCCCTGTAAGATGCCCTGGAACCCCAGGGGCTGCCGTGGCTTCCCGGGGGTGTGGGGGACTCTGGTTCTCCCAGCTGAGGCCTGTGAGCCTGCTCTTCCTGCCATGGCTGCCATTGGCCGGGAAAGCACGTGTCTGTGGTGACTCAGGCTGGCATCGCATCGGGTAGCTTGAGGCAACCCACATCCTAGAACCTGGTGCTTGAGACCAAGGGACTGGGGATTAGGGGCAGAAGAGGACCCCCAGCCCCTATGGCTGCAGCTCCAAGGTGTCACTGTAAATGGGTTCCCAGGTTCTCGAAGGGGCTGGCAGGTGCACAAGTCCACAAGACGAGCACAATGGCTTCCCGGCCATCAGAGGCACAGATAGCCCAGCGTCAGTCACAAGCTGGACCCAGAGATACCACTCCATGTGTCTTCCAAAGCCCCAGAGAAGGGGGAGTCTGCCCCTTTACCCCACCCTGTACCCTAAGTGCCCTCCCTGTCCCATTTCTGCTCATAACCAGGGCACTTCAGAGTCAGCGTGGACCCTGGAGCCAGACTGCCCAGGTTCGAATCCTGGCCCTGCCCCTTGCTATGCTAAGTCACTTCAGTTGTGTCCGACTCTGTGCGACCCCATAGACAGCAGCCCACCAGGCTCCCCTGTCCCTGGGATTCTCAAGGCAAGAACACTGGAGTGGGTTGCCATTTCCTTCTCCAACGCATGAAAGTGAAAAGTGAAAGTGAAGTCGCTCAGTCATGTCTGACTCCTAGCGACACCATGGATTGCAGCCTAACAGGCTCCTCCCTCCATGGGATTTTCCAAGCAAGAGTACTGGAGTGGGGAGCCATTGCCTTCTCCGGCCCTGCCCCTTAGGAACTGTGTAATTTTGGACAAGTGGCTTCACCTCTCTGTTCTTCAGCTTCCTTCTCTGTAAAAGGAGTCATAATAGTCCACTGAGAGCATGCAGTTGTTGTGAGGGTTAAATGAATTAACATATGGAGAGCACGGAGAACATACGAGCACAATGCAAACATTATAAAGCTCTAAAGAGATGGAAACTATATTCAAATCTAACATTCGCTATTATTGATGGCTCTGGACAGACACTAGCAACCTGGGCCGTAGAAGACAATTTAATGAAATGAGAAAATGTGCAGAACATGTGCTAAATGGAAAAAAAAGGAAGTACAAAAGCGTCTTCCTACTTTTGTAAAATCTATCTGTGTTAACTGCACCCAGAAGAAAAAGCCTGGGAATAAAGAAATCAATTGTTGCCTGTGTAACTGCTGGACTTGGGGGCGATGATGACTTTCACCTTTTGTGTGCATTCCTGTATTTTCCAAAGTGTGTACAGTAAATCTGATGGTTATAAGATGAACCAAATACATTTTAAAAACCTGCCCACAAAGAAGAAAGCTATATTTCAGGGAGCCCCCGACTCTTGTCATGATGGGGAACTGTCTTTCCTTTTCCCAAAGCCGTGGCCCCACTGTGGGGAGTTGACCGGTGAGAAGTTACAAGAACCCTGATCGCTCTATCCCCAGCTCTCCAGGGAGCAAGAGACCCCTGAGCCAGTAGGC
Organism: Bos grunniens; assembly: GCF_055505025.1. Lineage (NCBI taxonomy): Eukaryota > Metazoa > Chordata > Mammalia > Artiodactyla > Bovidae > Bos > Bos grunniens. The sequence continues at coordinate 13,256,900 of NC_141182.1, forward strand.
TCAGGCCCTCCCCACTCCTGAGCTTCTGCCTCTTTTCCTGGGAGTGCCTCCCACAGGGAGGGATGGATTCAGTGGGTAACACTGAGGCCAGCTCTTCATTAAATGAAGGGATTGTCACTGCCTGCAGCTGGGTCAACAGTGACAGTCACACGTCACCTACTCTCCGCCGGAAGGCGGCGTTGATTCTTCTTCCCACATGACAGGTGATGACTCTGAGGCCCTGAGAGTGTGGCCCAAGGCCACAGAGGAGCAAGCGGCAGGCTTAGGACCGAAGACGCATTCCCCTGAGTCTGCCCCAGGCTCGTTCTTCATCGGGTGGGGATCCCTCCACTGACAGCTCTGTACCAGCCGAGTCTGGTCTCCACGTCACCAGTAACTGTGGCTGCCGGCTGTGAGCAGAGCGCACTGGGCTTCCGCAGACGGCTTTCTGCCACCAGGGCAAAGGCCACACTTGTCCTCTGCCATACCCCCAGCCCTGGCATAGGGGTTCTTGAATGAATGTTAAGTGAGCTGTTGAGGGTTTGAGGTAAAGAGCCTGTGTTTGGGAGGCAGGAGAGATTGGGAGAAGGGGCTGGGAAAGAAGCCCGTCTGGTCAGCAATTCACTTGGCTGAGCAGAGCGCAGACCAGCTCCTGTGAGCTCAAGGCCTGGCATGTTCTCTGACTAGTCGGGGTTCAGGGAGGCTTCAGTGGGCTGGAAACACCAGATTAAAGCACACTCCAGGGTGTAGGCCCCCAAAGGTCCGAGCTTGACTGGTGCTCTTGCTCTGTGATTGCCACTTCATGTCTCACTGACCCTTCCTCTAGGAAGCCCTCCAGTGTCTTATCAGCTGTGGTTACAGTAGGAATGGGAACGTGTGTGTCTCAGAACCCGTCTGTTCAGGTACCTGAGATGCTTTCCATAAGAACACATTGTTGGGGGTGCTGATGACTCATCACTGGTTCAACTACCCCTACATCCCCAGAGCATGAGGCTCTCTGGGAAGCAAGACTACTGCACTCTGAGGATACAAGCCGGGTCAGATGGAAGAGGAGTGGCCAGTTGTCTCAAAGAAGTTGGGTGTGTTAGTGAAGATCCTTCAGGAATGACACCAAAAGCAGGAGGGATAAAAGAAAAAGCAGATACAAAGGGCTTCATCAAAATTAAAAGCCTCCATGCTGCAAATGATAAAACCATGAAGAAAGTAAAAAGACAACCTAGAGAATGGAAGGAAATATTTGCAAACAGTTTATCTGTTAAAGGATTTGTATCCAAAATGTGCAAAGCACTCCTACAGCTTAATAAGAAAAGTACAGATTTAGAAAAGGGCAGAGGACTTGAATACACAGTTCTCCCAAGAAGACATACAAATGGCCAGTAAGCACATGGAAAGATTCTCAGCGTCACAAGTCACAAGGAAAACAGTGCAGTTGGGCTGGAAAACGGTCTGGCAGCTCCTCCAAAGGTGAAAGAGAGTCACCACGTGACCCAGCAATTCCTCTGCTAGGTTTATACCCAAGAGAATTGAAAACATACATGCACACAAACGTTTGGAAACAAATGCTCATGGCAGCATTGTTCACAGCGGGCAAAAATAGAAGCAACCCAAATGTCCATCAGCTGATGAATGGGTGAGCCAAATGCGGTCCATCCCCATGACGGAATGTTACTCAGCCACAAACAGGCCCGAGGTACTGATGCTAAAACATGAATGAACCTTCAGGACATTATGCCCAGTGAAAGGAGCCAGTCACAAAGAGCCTGCATTGTATGAGTCCTTCTATATGGGGCGTCCAGAACAGGCAAATCCGTGCAGACAGAAAGCAGATTAGAGCTTGCTGGGGGTTGGGGGAGGGGACGGTAAGGAGTGACTGCTAATATGTACCGCGCTTCTTTGGGAGTGATGAAAAGGCAAGATTACATTGTAATGCTGGTTGACAACTTTATACTAAGAACCCTGAATTCTACACTTTAAGTGTATGTATTATATGGTATGTGAATTATATCTCAATAAAGTTTTTGAAAATTTTTTATTAATTTCTTTTTTTAGTATATTCACAGAGTCATCACCACAATCAACTTTAGAACCTTCTCATTGCATCAGAATGAGCTCCTGTACCTGTCAGCAGTCACTTTCCCCTTCTCACCAACCTTCCTGGCCCTAGATAACCACTCTTCAGTTTTGTCTCAATGAATCTGCCTTTTCTGAGGACTTCATATCTTATATGAATTATGTACTATGTAGTCTTTTTCTTTTAACCTATTTTTGGCTGTGTCAGGTCTTATCTACAGCACCAGAGATCTTTGTTGTGGTGTGCAGGTTTCTCTCTAGCTGTGTGGTGGGAGCCCAGTACTTGCCGTGTCCAGGCTTAGTTGGACACTAACAAGACGTGGGGTCTTAGTTCTCTGAACAGGAATTGGACCCACATCCCCACATCACCACATCACCTTTCCACATGCATGGAAAGGTGGATTCTTAACCACTGGACCTCCAGGAAAGTCCCTCAATAAAGATGTTTTAAAAACACCCTTTTGCAAAACCCGGAGAACCCAGCTGAGAGAGCTGTGTGCAAAAAGGGGTTCGTTCGCTTCTGTACTTGAGTAAGTCAGTAAGTTCAGACAACACCGGCCTTCAGGTACCACCTGATTTGGGGGACTAAATCAGGTCCTCAGCCCTTGGGTGAAGGGGCCCAGCACGTGGGCTAAGACTTGGGAAGACTCTTGAGTGCGTTTGTGTGAGCAGAGTACTGGATTCTGAGCAGCCCTGCGTGCACTGCCGGCTCCAACTGGCACAGAGGGGTTGGGGGAGGCTACATCCATGGGAAAGCAAGGTGGGGGTAGGGAAGGACTGGAAGAGGGGAGGAGGCGGTCCTCAGACCACGTGACCTCTGAGTTACTCTATGGTCCTGGGCAAACACTGGCCCACCATCTTCATGCCATCATCCCCTGAGGGACTCGTTGAGCACTGCTCTGGACCAACACTGAGTCAGGATAGAATGTCAGCCCAGCAAGCCCCGGTCCCTGCCATCAGCCACCTGGCAGAGAACCCTGGGGAGAAGCAAGTCTGGACCACACGCTGCGGGTGCACAGAAGCCCCAGGGTCTGTGGCAGCACAGGCGGGGCCACCCACCGTGGCCTTGGAAGTGGTCGGGGGGCCAGGCAGACTTCCTGGGAGAAGGAGTTACAGAGCAGAGACCTAACAGGATGCGGCGGGAGGGGGAGCAGAACAGATGAGGGCAGAGCCAGCAGCCCAGGCCAAGGGGACATAGGGGCTGGGAGGGGAGGAGGTGGACGGAGAGGCAGGCACTGGTCAGGGAGGCCTTGTAAACCGGGTTAGGGAGGCTGGGTGTGATCCCACCTCCAGTGGGCTCTGATGAGACACTTCCTGACAGGACAGGTGTGAACTCACCTGGCCTGGCCCGCATACCTGGTCCACACTGCTTGAGGCTCCCATCCACGACTGCGACTTCACCTCCCCAGCTTCTGAGCCCTTCTACACTGTCTTTGATCCTGGTAAACCCACCACCTACGGCAGCTCAGCCCCTGCCCATGGCCCTTGCCCAGACTCCAGGACTTTCATCCTCCCCTTTGATGAACCAGCAGATTTACAAGCCTCTTCAGGCCAACCCTGCAGCACACACACACACACCCCCAACCCCGCTGCCATCTCGCTAATCATCACAGGGATGGACGAATCGGATACAGAGTAGATAAGGGAATGGCAGGAGGAAACCACTAGCTGCCTCAGTCTAATGAGGTCTAATCACCCTTATTAGCCCTGGGAGGCAGAGAAGGAGGCGGGAACAGAAACAAGCGATCTGGACGGGGGTGGGTAAGCGTTTTCCTGGACGCCTTTCTGCCCCCCACCCCGACACCCTGCCTGCTGAGCAGGGAGTGTGCGAGAAGCCTCCATAATCCTCCCACTCCTCTGCCCATACATAGTCTGTGTCCCCACTGCCACCACTGTGACATCAGAGTGTCAGACAAGGTCAAACACGGATCGAAAGCAGCCCCAGCTGACAGCACCTCCGGGCTCCAGCGTTCACTTACGTGACAAGCTCTGGTTTAGCAAATGTTTAGGGAACACCCACTGTCCATTCATTCATCGGCTTGTTCATTCATCATTGACTCGACTGCAACGATCACACTCCTGGTGTGTGCCAGACACCATGCCAGGCACAGAGAGGGGAGGAGAGGAATCAGATGGGGTCCCACCTTGCAGTGTTCCCCTGCCTGTAAGTGGATGAGACCATGAATTAAGACATATGACTTTACAAATAACTACAGGGCAGAGCGACATGTAACTACAGGGCAGAGCGACATGTGCTACAACCAGATGAGCACAGGTGTCAACAAAACTCAGAGGAGATGCACCTGCCGAGCCTGGTTCCTGGGGAGGGAGGCTGATGGTGAGTCTTGTGAATGAGGAAGTGTTCCCGGTACAGAGGTGTGTGCACACGTTACAGAACGCATAAACTAGAAAGCAAAAGTAGCTGTGCTAATAGCCCCAAACTGGAAACAACTGACCCGAATGGCTAGTTATGGTAGAATGGAGCGAGTAACATCTGATGTATTTATACAGTGGGATATTATACTGTTAAGCAAATGAATGAGCCATAGAGCTATGTTGGGTAAAAGAGAGTGCATGTATTATAAGTTCGGTCACATAAAGTTCCAAAACTAAACTCAACTACAGGACTTAGGAATACACATACACAGGTGGTAAAACTATAAAGAAAAAAAGATAATGAGAAACTCGGATTAATGGTTCTGTTTGGGAGAGAAGTTATGATTAAGGGGAACACACTAGGGGGTTTGAGATGCTGATAATGTTCAATTCCTTGCCTGGGTGGTTGTTCGTGGACAATGCTATATAACCATTCATTAAAATGTACAAACATGTAGCTTGACCATAGACGACAACTTTCCCAGTGAGGGGATATTTGCACACTCAAGACAGAAAAGTGTGGTAGTTGCAAGCCTGCTTTTTTACTGTTTGCTGATGGTGATAGAAGCAAGGTCTGATGCTATAAAGAGCAATATTGCATAGGAACCTGGAATGTCAGGTCCATGAATCAAGGCAAATTGGAAGTGGTCAAACAAGAGATGGCAAGAGTGAATGTCGACATTCTAGGAATCAGCAAACTAAAATGGACTGGAATGGGTGAATTTAACTCAGATGACCATTATATCTACTACTGCGGGCAGGAATCCCTCAGAAGAAATGGAGTAGCCATCATGGTCAACAAAAGAGTCTGAAATGCAGTACTTGGATGCAATCTCAAAAAGGACAGAATGATCTCTGTTCGTTTCCAAGGCAAACCATTCAATATCACAGTAACCCAAGTCTATGCCCCAACCAGTAATGCTGAAGAAGCTGAAGTTGAACGGTTCTGTAAAGACCTACAAGACGTTTTAGAACTAACACCCAAAAAAGATGTCCTTTTCATTATAGGGGACTGGAATGCAAAAGTAGGAAGTCAAGAAACACCTGCAATAACAGGCAAATTTGGCCTTGGAATACAGAATGAAGCAGGGCAAAGACTAATAGAGTCTTGCCAAGAAAATGCACTGATCATAACAAACACCCTCTTCCAACAACACAAGAGAAGACTCTATACATGGACATCACCAGATGGTCAACACCAAAATCAGATTGATTATATTCTTTGCAGCCAAAGATGGAGAAGCTCTATACAATCAGCAAAAACAAGACCAGGAGCTGACTGTGGCTCAGACCATGAACTCCTTATTGCCAAATTCAGACCTAACTTGAAGAAAGTAGGGAAAACCACTAGACCATTCAGGTATGACCTAAATCAAATCCCTTATGATTATACAGTGGAAGTGAGAAATAGATTTAAGGGCCTAGATCTGATAGGTAGAGTGCCTGATGAACTATGGAATGAGGTTCATGACATTGTACAGGAGACAGGGATCAAGACCATCCCCGTGGAAAAGAAATGCAAAAAAGCAAAATGGCTGTCTGGGGAGGCCTTACAAATAGCTGTGAAAAGAAGAGAAGTGAAAAGCAGAGGAGCAAAGGGAAGATATAAGCATCTGAATGCAGAGTTCCAAAGAATAGGAAGAAGAGATAAGAAAGCCTTCTTCAGTGATCAATGCAAAGAAATAGAGGAAAACAACAGAATGGGAAAGACTAGAGATCTCTTCAAGAAAATTAGAGATACCAAGGGAACATTTCGTGCAAAGATGGGCTCAATAAAGGACAGAAATGGTATGGACCTAACAGAAGCAGAAGATATTAAGAAAAGATGGCGAGAATACACAGAAGAACTGTACAAAAAAAGATCTTCACGACCCAGATAATCACGATGGTGTGATCACTGACCTAGAGCCAGACATCCTGGAATGTGAAGTCCAGTGGGCCTTAGAAAGCATCACTACGAACAAAGCTAGTAGAGGTGATGGAATTCCAGTTGAGCTATTCCAAATCCTGAAAGATGATGCTGTGAAAGTGCTGCACTCAATATGCCAGCAAATTTGGAAAACTCAGCAGTGGCCACAGGACTGGAAAAGGTCAGTTTTCATTCCAATCCCAAAGAAAGGCAATGCCAAAGAATGCTCAAATTACCGCACAATTGCACTCATCTCACAAGCTAGTAAAGTAATGCTCAAGATTCTCAAGCCAGGCTTCAGCAATACGTGAACCGTGAACTTCCAGATGTTCAAGCTGGATTTAGAAAAGGCAGAGGAACCAGAGATCAAATTGCCAACATCCACTGGATCATGGAAAAAGCAAAAGAGTTCCAGAAAAACATCTATTTCTGCTCTATTGACTATGCCAAAGCCTTTGACTGTGTGGATCACAATAAACTGTGGAAAATTCTGAAAGAGATGGGAATACCAGACCACCTGATCTGCCTCTTGAGAAATTTGTATGCAGGTCAGGAAGCAACAGTTAGAACTGGACATGGAACAACAGACTGGTTCCAAATAGGAAAAGGAGTACGTCAAGGCTGTAAATTGTCACCCTGCTTATTTAACTTGTATGCAGAGTACATCATGAGAAATGCTGGACTGGAAGAAACACAAGCTGGAATCAAGATTGCCGGGAGAAATATCAATAACCTCAGATATGCAGATGACACCACCCTTATGGCAGAAAGTGAAGAGGAACTCAAAAGCCTCTTGGTGAAAGTGAAAGTGGAGAGTGAAAAAGTTGGCTTTAAGCTCAACATTCAGAAAACGAAGATCATGGCATCTGGTCCCATCACTTCATGGCAAATAGATGGGGAAACAGTGGAAACAGTGTCAGACTTTATTTTTCTGGGCTCCAAAATCACTGCAGATGGTGACTGCAGCCATGAAATTAAAAGACGCTTACTCCTTGGAAGGAAAGTTATGACCAACCTAGATAGCATATTCAAAAGCAGAGACATTACTTTGCCAACAAAGGTTCGTCTAGTCAAGGCTATGGTTTTTCCTGTGGTCATGTATGGATGTGAGAATTGGACTGTGAAGAAGGCTGAGCGCTGAAGAATTGGTGCTTTTGAACTGTGGTGTTGGAGAAGACTCTTGAGAGTCCCTTGGACTGCAAGGAGATCTAACCAGTCCATTCTGAAGGAGATCAGCCCTGGGATTTCTTTGGAAGGAATGATGCTAAAGCTGAAACTCCAGTACTTTGGCCACCTCATGCGAAGAGTTGACTCATTGGAAAAGACTGTGATGCTGGGAGGGATTGAGGGCAGGAGGAGAAGGGGACGACAGAGGATGAGACGGCTGGATGGCATCACTGACTCGATGGATGTGAGTCTGGGTGAACTCTGGGAGTTGGTGATGCACAGGGAGGCCTGGCCTGCTGCAATTCATGGGGTCACAAAGAGTCGGACACGACTGAGCGACTGAACTGAACTGAACTGATTGGGTTCATTTCCATCTTGGGCAACTGATTTGACCTGTCCAAGTCTCAGGTTTCCTCATGTGTAAAATGGCGATAATAATAATACCAGCCTCATAAAGTTGTCATAGGATTAAATGTGATAGCAAATGTCAAGTGCTTGACACAGAGCCAGACACATGAATGTAGTAATTAATCCTGATCACCATAATCACCACCATCAGCACCATCATCAGTATCACCACCATAACCATCATCATCACTACCATCATTATCAGCACTACCTTCAGCGTCACCATCATCACCACCATCACCATTGCCACAATCATCACCGCCATCATCATAACCACCATCATCACCATCACCACCATTACCACCATCACCATTACCAATATCATCACCATCACCTCCAACACCATCATCACCATCACCACCATCATCACCATTACCACAATCATCACCATCACCATCATCACCATCACCACCATTACCGCCATCACCATTACCAGTATCATCACCATAATCATCACCATCACCACCATCATCCATATCACCACCATAACCATCATCATCACTACCATCATTATCAGTACTACCTTCAGCGTCACCATCATCACCACCATCACCATTACCACAATCATCACCATCACCACCATCTCCATTGCCACAATCATCACTATCACCACCATCACCATTACCACCATCACCACCACTGTCATCAGCATCATCATCACCATCATCACCACAGCCTCTTTTTCCTTCTCATTAATCCATCCAAATCACTTCTTCCTTATCCTTCTCTTCCTTCTTTATTCTTCCACCTCTCTCTTCTTCATAATTGTCTTTATCTAGAAATGGAAATGACCCAGTGACAATGCTCCCTGGGGTCATAGATAGTTCTGCTGCTGCTGCTAAGTCACTTCAGTCGTGTCCGACTCTGTGCGACCCCATAGACGGAAGCCCACCAGGCTCCCCATCCCTGGGATTCTCCAGGCAAGAACACTGGAGTGGGTTGCCATTAGATCTTTGTAAATAAGGAAGTAAAATGACGCCTGCCGTTTTTCAAAGCTCTTTTATTCTCAATTTCAAATTATCTGTCCCATTGACAGGACACATATCCTAGTTTATTTTATTGAACTATTGACTTACAATGCTGTATGAGTTTCAAATGTGAGAATGGTGATTCAGTTATATGTATAACACACATATACATATATATATGATGTGATGATATGATGATGTGTATATATGTTATATTATATATATAGAATATATGTATTATTTGTATTATATGTATGTGTGTATATATATTATACAAATAATCTGAAAAAGTATATATATTATATATATATATTATTTTCAGATTATTTTCTCTTTTAGGCTACTATAAAATATTGAGTATAGTGCCCTGTGCTATACAGTAGGTCCTTGTTGGTTATCTATTTTACATATAGTCATGTGTATAAATTAATCCCACCCTCCTAATTTATTCCTCCCTACCCTTTCCCCTTTGGTAACCATAAGTTTGTTTTATATGTCTGTGGGTCTAGTTCTGTATTGTAAATAAGTTCATTTGTATCTTTTTATAAAAGATTCCACATATAAGTGATATCATATGATATTTGTGTTTCTCTGTATGACTTACTTCACTCAGTATGATAATTTCTAAGTCAATCCATGTTGCTGCAAATGGCAATACCTCATTTTTTATGGCTGAGTAATATTTCATTACATGTGTGTGTGTATATATATATATATCTCACATGTTCTTTAACCATGTGAGATAGGTAGATATAGATATGATGAAATATTATTCAGCTATAAAAATGAGTGAAATCTTGCCATTTGCAGCAACATGGATAGAACTTGAGGGCATTATGCTAAGTGAATTAAGTCAGGCAGAGAAAGACAAATATTTCATTGCAACTATGTGTGGAATCTTTTTTTAAAAAGGGGGAAAGAAGCTCACCAATACAGGGAACAGATTGGATTGAAGGTTGCAGGGGAGGTGGGTGGGCAGAATGGGTGAAGCAGGTCAAAAGGTACAGACTTCCATGTATAAAACAAGTAAGCCAGGGGATGTCATGCACAGCATGCTGCTGCTGCTGTCTCTTCAGTCATGTCCGACTCTGTGTGACCCCATAGACGGCAGCCCACCAGGCTTCCCCGTCCCTGGGATTCTCCAGGCAAGAACACTGGAGTGGGTTGCCATTTCCTTCTCCAATGCATTAAAGTGAAAAGTGAAAGTGAAGTTGCTCAGTCGTATCCGACTCTTAGCGACCCCATGGACTGCAGCCCACCAGGCTCCTCCGTCCATGGATTTTCTAGGCAAGAGTACTGGAGTGGGGTGCCATCACCTGGCCTCTAGTTAACAACACTGACTGCATATTTGAAAGCTGCTAAGAGTGTAAACCTTAAATGTTGTCATCACACACACACAAAATAATCTATAACTCTGTGTGGTGATGGATGTTAATTTTAATTAGACTTATTGTGGTGGCCATTTTGCAATATATACAAATATCAAATCATTACGTTGTACACCTGAGACTAGTATGATGTATGTCAGTTATACCTCAAAGAAAAAAAGAAGAATGAAAATCTCTAGGTCCATCCATGGTTGCTACAAACGGCATTATCTCATTCATTTTTATGGCTAAGGCAATGCCAAAGAATGCTCAAACTACCACACAATTGCACTCATCTCACACACTAGTAAAGTAATGCTCAAAATTCTCCAAGCCAGGCTTCAGCAATATGTGAACCGTGAACTTCCTGATGTTCAAGCTGGTTTTAGAAAAGGCAGAGGAACCAGAAATCAAATTGCCAACATCCGCTGGATCATGGAAAAAGCAAGAGAGTTCCAGAAAAACATCTATTTCTGCTTTATTGACTATGCCAAAGCCTTTGACTGTGTGGATCACAATAAACTGTGGAAAATTCTGAAAGAGATGGGAATACCAGACCACCTGATCTGCCTCTTGAGAAATTTGTATGCAGGCCAGGAAGCAACAGTTAGAACTGGACATGGAACAACAGACTGGTTCCAAATAGGAAAAGGAGTTCGTCAAGGCTGTATATTGTCACCCTGTTTATTTAACTTATATGCAGAGTACATCATGAGAAACGCAGGACTGGAAGAAACACAAGCTGGAATCAAGATTGCCGGGAGAAATATCAATAACCTCAGATATGCAGATGACACCACCCTTATGGCAGAAAGTGAAGAGGAACTCAAAAGCCTCTTGGTGAAAGTGAAAGTGGAGAGTGAAAAAGTTGGCTTTAAGCTCAACATTCAGAAAACGAAGATCATGGCATCCGGTCCCACCATTTCATGGCAAATAGATGGGGAAACAGTGGAAACAGTGTCAGACTTTATTTTTCTGGGCTCCAAAATCACTGCAGATGGTGACTGCAGCCATGAAATTAAAGGACGCTTACTCCTTGGAAGGAAAGTTATGACCAACCTAGATAGCATATTCAAAAGCAGAGACATTACTTTGCCAACAAAGGTTCGTCTAGTCAAGGCTATGGTTTTTCCTGTGGTCATGTATGGATGTGAGAATTGGACTGTGAAGAAGGCTGAGCACCGAAGAATTGATGCTTTTGAACTGTAGTGTTGGAGAAGACTCTTGAGAGTCCCTTGGACTGCAAGGAGATCCAACCAGTCCATTCTGAAGGAGATCAGCCCTGGGATTTCTTTGGAAGGAATGATGCTAAAGCTGAAATTCCAGGACTTTGGCCACCTGATGGGACGAGTTGACTCATTGGAAAAGACTGTGATGCTGGGAGGGATTGAGGGCAGGAGGAGAAGGGGACGACAGAGGATGAGATGGCTGGATGGCATCACTGATTTGATGGACATGGGTCTGGGTGAACTCCGGGAGTTAGTGATGGACAGGGAGGCCTGGCGTGCTGCAGTTCATGGGGTCGCAAAGAGTCAGACACGACTGAGCGACTGATCTGATATGATCTGAATATTTCATTGGATGTATACATATATACACCGTATTCTTTATCCATGTCAGATAAAGGAAATATAGATCATCATGTAGATATGATAAAATATTATTATGTGGAATTATAACAAGGCATGGTGAAGAAAGCCCTGTGGGTGGGGTCTTTGATCCACATGGTATTTGCTGCAGCACCTAGTCAGGAGCTGGCAGACCTACTTTCAAAATGGTATGCTTACAGAGCTGTCACCTGGAACTGACTGTGGGCCAGGAGTCCAGCTGGGCTGATGGCTGGAGGCTCTGTTTCTCTCCCAGTGCTGCTTGGGCTTCCTAACATCATGGTGAGTGGGGTCCAAGCTCTCCAGGATCTTAAGAGCATGAAGCAGAAGCTGCATTTACACTGTAACCTTCAAAATCACATTGCGCCCCCTCTGCTACACTCACCAGCCAGTCCACCTCCCAGCAGGAGAAGTATCAGCATTATGTTCTAAGAGAGCAGGAATGAAGGGGGCTCCTGATGCAGGCATCTCACAGTGTCGGGTAAACACGGGCACATTCATGAAGTTTCTGTTCAGTTACCCAGTCATGTCCGACACTTTGCGACCCCATGGACTGCAGCACACCAGTCTTCCCTGTCCTTCACTATCTCCCAGAGTTTGCTCAGACTGATGTCCATTGAGTAGATGATGCCATCCAACCAGTTCATCCTTTGTCACCCACTTCTCCTCCTGCCTTCAATCTTTCCCAGCATCAGGATCTTTTCCAATGAGTCGATTCTTCACATTAGGTATCCAATGTATTGGAGTTTCAGCTTCAGCATCAGTCCTTCCAATGAATATTCAGGGTTGATTTCCTCCAGGATTGACTGGTTTCATCTCCTTGCTGTCAAGGGACTCTCAAGAGTCTTCTCCAGCACCATAGTTTGAAAACATCAATTCTTTGGTGCTCAGCCTTCTTTATGGTCCCACTGTTGCATCCATACATGACTACTGGAAAAACCATAGCTTTGACTACACAGACCTTTGTTGGCAAACTGATGTCTCTGCTTTTTAATATGCTGTCTAGATTGGTCATAGCTTTTCTTACAAGGAGCAAACATCTTAATTTCGTGGCTGCAGTCACCATCAGCAGTGATTCATGAAGACGAACCGTAAACTGTAGACTGAAGCTCAGTTCCCTGAAGGAAACACACAGGCTTCTGTGGAGGTGAAATGGGGCCATTCTTTAGATAGGGAAACCAAGAAGCCTTTCTGAAGCCAAAATCAGAAAACTTCTTGGTCATAGGAAGAGGGAGTGGGCAGGGAAATGGGGGCTCTCAGTCCTGGAGGCTGGAAAACTGGACAGCTTTGGCTGGAATCCTGCTCAGTCATTATTTTTCCTTTGGCCAGGCACTTCACAGAGAGAGCTCCAAGCTGGTGTTTTTTTTTTTTGTTTTTGTTTTTTTAATTTAGTATTTATTTGGCTGTGTTGGGTCTTAATTGCAGTATGGGAGATCTTTAGCTGCAGCATGTGGGATCTAGTTCTCTGACCAGGGATGGAGCCCAGGCCCCCTGCATTGGGAGTATGGAGTCCTAGCCACTGGATCACCAGAGAAGTCCCCTCCAAGCTGGCCTTTGTGGAAGCTGAGTGGGTAAGCCCAGGTCACCTGAGGAGTTCCCTGAGGTCACTACCATGAGCTGTTCACCCTAGAGCCTGGTGCACAGAGTCGTTAAATTCCACATGGGGGTCTGGCTTTTTGTTTTTTCTCCCTGGTCTGTGTTTTGAAATTGCTGGGTGGTACTACGTTTATAAACTTAGAGAGTTTCCTCCAAAATGAAATCAATACTGTCAGCCCTACTTTATGGGAGAATGATTTCCAAATTGCACAAAATGAATCCCTCTAATATCTGCATTTCAGGAAAGAGTCTGAAACCGCTGGAGCTAATCTGACCAAACCTGGAGGGGAGGGAGGGGTCCTGGGGGTGTGTGCTGGAATTGCCTGGGGGAAGGGTATGCATTAGCTAGAGGTAGAAGGTGCTGGCCAGTAATTATTTGGAACCAATCACCATTTCCCAATGAGATCTCAGTTGCAATCCACTGCTTGTGTGAGGAAGGGCCGCTGAATCAGCAAAAGACAGCTTGGAAATAAAATGGAAGAAAGAAAGTGCAGAGTGTCCAAGAGAAATGGCAATTTTATGTCAGCTGTGTTAAGGGGAGCAGGCTGAAGGCTGGGTGTCCCATGTAGAAAGCCATGACCTTCGCTGGGGATTGGCCTTCTAATAACATCACGTCCCATATCTTGAGCACCTATGAGGCACTGGGCACTCAGTTCAGATAAATTCTCACAGTGCTCTGATGGAAACTGTTATTGTGCCCATTTTACAGATGAGAAAAATGAGCTCAGAGACTTTAAGGGACTGTCCAGAGCCACACAGCTGCCAGTTGGTGGAGGCAGGATTTCAATCTGAATTGTGAGGAAAGTCTGTAGCCCTTCACAACATTTAATCTTTCATTTACACGGAACAGCCCTGAGATGCTATTTCATATCCATTTAGAGAGACAAATGGCAACCCACTCCAGTACTCTTGCCTTGAAAATCCCATGGACAGAGGAGCGTTGTAGGCTACAGTCCATGGGGTCGCAAAGAGTCGGACACGACTGAGTGACTTGACTTTAGAGAGACAAAATACAATAAAAGCAGACCTAAGCCTGATAACACTGAGTTTCAGCCAGGAAGCAGAGAACCAGAAACCCAGGGCACTTGCTCCAGGTGTTCTGGAGGGCCGTTGGGCTACTTCCATTAAGTCTAAGACAGGCTAGGCCCAAGAACTCCACCCCTAGGTATGTAGGAAAACCTCCCAGAGGGCACAGGGAGGCGCCACCTAGAAGGTGCACGGAATCCCAGTAACTCCAAGTCACAGAACAAAACTGAAAACTCCCTAATTGTCTCTCTGATGAGGGGTGGTGAAGAGGGTACAGCCTTGCAGGCCGATGGCCCTTCAGAGAGGGGGCTTTGGTTATCCCGGGGAGAAAATAAACTGGACTTGAATTCTAGGAGGAGGAGGGGCTGGTTTTCTCTTGAGAGCCAAAGGTGGGAACACTGCTGGCTGGAGGTGTAACCCCGTCCCCCCACGCTGCCCCCGGAAGTGCAGCTCTCCTGGCCTGCCTAAACCTCGGCGGCAAGGTCTGCTCCTCTGAGTAACCCCCAACCCCCATCCCCCACTGCAACCAGCCGCGACCCTGTGCAATCTCGCCGCGCAGCACTTGGCTGCTGCCATTTGCCCAACACGTTTCGGAGAGCTGGGAACTCGGGCTCCTGCCTGCGGATTTATGGTCCAGGAAATGCACTTCAAATTGGTCCCAGGATACCCGGATCCAGGAATCAGACACCATCTTTTGGGGGTGGGGGGTGGGGGGTGGGAGTGTGTGTGGAGAGAGACCTAATTACGCCTGAGAGGCGATTCCACTTTGTTCCCCCAAAGCGCAACGGCTCACGGGATGGAGGGGGGCTACCTGTTGGCCGGGGCGCAGGGGAGGAACGGAATTTGGGTGTCTTTACTTCAAGGTTTGTGCGTAGCTGGACTTTCTCTTAATTTATGGGGAGGGGCCAATGGCCAAATACCAGTTTTCTTTCTAAGGCGAGCATCCCCTTTCCCCCACATGTGGACCCAAATCGCCTGTAAGGAAAAAGGAAGGATCATTTGTCATAGAGAAAACCACCTGTGGTCCGCAGAGAGCCTCTCCAGTCAAGTCAGGGCCAGGCGTCCCAGACAGGAGTCGGGCGCGAGGGGCGAGGCGCGCGGTGGGCTAGCCGAAACGCGCGGGGCGCCCCTGGCCTGCCCAAGGCCTACGGCCCCGGCTTCACCTCGAGGCTCCCGGGAGGGGGCAGAGAGCGCCCTGGGTGCTGGGCGCCTTCCCGTTACGCAGTTCCTGTCCCTTTAAACCCAAGTCCCGGGAAAGACGGGGGGAGGGGGGGCGTCTGGGGCGCCGCGGCTGGACCCCTATTTCCAGGCCGATCGGAGCAAGAGGTGACGCCGGGCGGGCGGGGCGCCCCGAGTCCCCGCCCGCGCCACGCGCCCTCAGCCAGGCGGGCCAGCTCCCCTCTCCAGGCCGCGGGCGCGCCGGGGGCGGGGGTCCGGGCGGCCGGGCGGGGGCGCGCGGGCGGCGGGGTGCGGGGGCGCGCGCGGGCGGGGCGCGGGGTGCGGGCGCGCGCCGCGCCGGCCCGAGCGCGCGAGCCGGGCCCAGAGCGCACGCCACCAACGCCGCCGCCGCCGCCGCCGCCGCCGCCCGACCCGCCGCATTGCTGCTGCCGCCGCCGCCCGGCCCGGCCCGGCCCGCGGCCCCCAATATGGTGCAGCCGCCCGCGCCGCCGCCCGTGCCGCCGCCGCCCGCGGGCCCCGCCGCCGCCCTCGGGCGCCCGCAGCGCGGCAGCCGCAGGTGGGGGACTGCGCCCCGGGCCTGAGCGCCGCCGTCCCCGCCTGGCCTGCGCGGCCAGCCCGGCGGGCTCGCCTCCGAGGGGCACTTGCCGCTGAGGTGGAGCCGTTCGCACCAGCCGCTCTTGCTCCTGCCCCCTCCCTCCCCCTCCCCTCCCCTCCCCCGCCCTCCTCCCCTCCGGTCCTGTCTCCAGCGGGAGCGCGAGACGCTGGTCAGGCTCCGCGGCGCAGCTCGAAAATGAATAATCGCCCCCAATTGACTTGAATTCCTCCGAAGCCGACGCCGCGGCCGTCCGCCGCCCGGGATCTGTTCGCTGTGTTTTTTGCTTTCTCCATTCTTCCTTAAAAAAAAAAAAAAAAGCAAAACAAAACCAGCCAGCCAGCCAACCAAGACTCCGGTTTGTTGATCGCCTTTTTTTTTTTTTTTTTTTCACCGTTTGCGGGATTTGCAAACCGAGTTACATGCATGTCCAGTGGGGGCAGGTTTAATTTTGACGATGGAGGGTCCTACTGTGGAGGCTGGGAGGACGGCAAGGCGCACGGCCATGGCGTCTGCACCGGCCCCAAGGGCCAAGGCGAATACACCGGCTCGTGGAGCCACGGCTTCGAGGTACTGGGCGTCTACACCTGGCCCAGCGGCAACACGTACCAGGGCACTTGGGCGCAGGGCAAGCGCCACGGCATCGGCCTGGAGAGCAAGGGGAAGTGGGTGTACAAGGGCGAGTGGACGCACGGATTTAAGGGGCGCTACGGGGTGCGGGAGTGCACGGGCAACGGGGCCAAGTACGAAGGGACCTGGAGCAACGGGCTGCAGGACGGCTACGGCACGGAGACCTACTCCGATGGAGGTAGGTGCGCCCGGCGCGCGGGGGCTGGCGGAGGAGGGACCTTCTTCTCTCGCTTCTTCTGTTTTATCTCTGGGGAAGTCGAGCTTCTCCCTCCAGAAGGCCGTGGGCACCTGGGGCATTTCCTGGGGCTCCCTGGAGGCCACAGCGGCCTTGGCTACAGGTTGCCTCACTGCCTGGTGGGGGACAGCGCCCCTGTGCCAGCGGAAGGGTGTTGGGGGCTTTCTGGGAGCAGTGCCAGGCCCGGGAGCCTCGGAGCTGAGCCGGGTGTTAGTGCATCGTCCAAGAGCAGGCCGGAAAGGCCAGGCTGGGCCCGCGGCCTCCTCTGGGACCCAGCAAGGGCGCAGGGGGGCTGGGAGAGGGCCCCCCCCCTTGCTGGCCCAGCTCCCTGGGTGTCGGCCTCTGGGAGTCAGGCCCCTGCTCTGCTGCTTGTTTTTCCTGCGGTGCCTCCGGGCCTCTCTTAGTCCTGATCAGCCCAAGCCAATGGAGAGAGAGCGGCTGGGAGAGCTAGAGGCGGGGGACGCGCACCCAAACCGTCACAACAAGGCAATAAACTTCTAGGTGGTTGGACGCGGGGCTAGCGCTGTTGGAGCAGGCTGCTGGCGGGAGGGAGGCAGGGAGGCCCATCTGTTTAGCGTGAGCCCAGGAGTCTCGCCTTCAGCGGCTGAATCATTTTCACCGGTAGTTCAGGGATGCTCCGTGCCTTCATCCCAAGATGCCGCCACATTCCCGGCTGAGCCGGCGCCGGAAGCCAGCGTGCTGCCCGCCCTCCGCGGCTCTAAGATGGTTTCTGTGCAGGGAGCCCTGGCTGTCCCAGACACTCCAGTGTCCACTCCTCGGGGCATCTGAGAGGTGTGGGGCACTTCTGTTCCTGGAAGCCAGACCCCAAGCAAGCCTGCTCCCCAGAGGCCCCCTCCCCCATCTGGGAGCTTATCCTGATGAGTGGCTCCCTCTTGGCGGCTGGCTAATTTTTCAGGCTCGGATGCCTGGGAAAGGAGTGGGGACTGGAGGGGACTTGTGTGCTTCTGCTGGGCACAAGAGTCACAAACATATGTGCGGTCCCCTGCTCGCTCTCTGAGGCTCCTGAAGCTTGTGCTAAACACCTGCTCCCCGGCCACATCCAGGAGTGTCAGAGGGCTGGAGAGTAATTATTATTTTGGCTTATGCAACTGAGAGGCAGGGTTCGTTATTCCTGCGAGGGGAGGAGGCGTGGGGGGCAGTTAATTATATAACGCTCCTGCCTGTCAGAGCCATGGCGCCCCGTCCCAGGCGGCCTCTTCTGTGCTGTTGTTGTTCTCCTGGAGTGGGTTGGAGAGTTTCCTTGACCCTGGGGTGCCCGGGGCAGGCCGAACAGACAGCCCTCCTTGGGTTCTAGGCTGTGGGCGTGTGTGTGTGTGTGTGTGTGTGTGTGTGCAGGCACGGCAAGGCCCAGGCAGCAGATGTGGGTGGCTGAAGTGGGCGGCCAAGCAGCCTGGCGCTCCCAGCTGGGCACTTTGGGAGCCCAGGGCAGCCGTCACCCGCGGCTCTGGTCTGGCTGCTCTGCAGATCCCTCCCTCCGGAGGTTCTGCCAGCTGTGTCTGTGCCTGGAGACTGGAGCCTGGGAGGAGAGGGGCTGGGCCGGTCCCCAGTGGGACTCGGCAGGGTGTCTGCGAGGGAGGTCCAGCACCGTGGTCGGCCCCCCTTCCCCAGAGATCTTCAGTGGCCCATGGAATTCTAGCCTCTGTTCATCAGACACCTCCCAAGTGCCTACCATGAGCAGGTACTCGGGACCCTGCTGGATGGAAATCTGTGCCCTCACGGAGCTTCCATTTTAGAGGGAAGGGTGGTGGTTTCCCTGGGAGGAGAGGATCCGATCCTGTGGGGGCCACGGGTGTAGGACGGGCTGTGTTGTTGTGAGAAGCGCTGCTGTCATTGGGTGGACATCCTTGGGTCTCCGTCGGCTACCAACCAGCTCCACTGTGTCCACCCCCTAAAACGCTTTCCTCCACATCATCTTGCTTGAGTCTCACAGGTTGCAGGGGAGGGAGTCATGTCCACCACCTACCGAGCCAAGGGAGGCCCTGGAGCCCATGGGACAGGACTGAGCCCCCAACCTTTGGTGGCAGAGGCGAGGGTTTGAACCCCTAGTCTGTCCAGGGTGGGACCCCCCCTATCCTCACCCACATCCCATCACCTGTGTGCCAGCCAAGGCAGGCACAAGGATGCAGGGTGCCAGGCCAACTTGCTGCCTTTTGGTTGGCGACAAGGCAGCACAGAAAGTCGAACCGACCTTTGTGGCCTGGAATAATCAGGCCAGACGTCTGGGGCTACTGGAACCCAGTCCCCACCCCTCACTAGGAAGGGGGTGGCTGTTGCGAATGTTTGCCCTCAAGCAGTGCGCGGGGCGAGCAGAGTTGACATGATGTTTCGTAATCTACCAGAACTGAGTGATGGTCTCCACGCCTGCTCCCAAGTCAACTGGTGGGCAGCGTGGGTCATGCTTGGAGAGGGCCAGCAGAGTCTTAACGAGCTCATGGTCCTGCCTCCAGCCCTGCTTTCCTCTGCACACGGGATGGGGATGTGGGGCGGGCAGCCGCCCAGCTCCCAGTGCTGACTTGGGGAAACGGCGATTTTCATGAATAATGCACCAACGGCAAATGTATTCTACATTTAGCTGGAATTGGTATGGAATCCATTTCAACTGGGGACACTTCTGCCAACTCCTCCTCCTCCAGGTTCATCCTACCCCAGGCACAAGGCCGGCATTGCTCACTCAACTGAGCTGAGTGGCTTCCACTGTCTGTCGGGTGACCCTGAAGAGATGGTGAGGCCTGAGGGCACAAGGGTGTCAGGAGCACACGCTGTAGGGTCGACACCCATTGGGCTTGAATCCCGGTTGTGCCTTTGCTCTTCTCTGTGACCTTGGGGTGAGTTACTTAACGTCTCTGAGCTTCTGTTTCTGAAGCCATACAAAGGGCCAATAGCAACGACTGTGAAGTAGGTGGGGCTTAATTGAGGTGGTATACATGGCAGTGCCAGGAATAGAGTAAGCATTCATTATTATTTAGCACCGTTTTATTGTTAGAGTTCACATGCAATGAATGTCACTTACAATGATCGTTATTAGAACCAAAAGCCAGACATGACGATAATGATCATGAAAATGTTAATAAACGGCCATGCTCAACACTTACTGTGTGCCGGGCATGTGGCGAGTGTCTGCATGACCACAGCACTCAGTCCCTGTTCGTTTCTGGGCTTGGTTTTCTCCTTCCTCCCATTTCCCACTTTGGGAAGCAGAGGCTCAGAGGAGCCCGGTGACTTGATGCTGCACACTGGGCGGCACCTAGAGTCACACTCAGGGCGGCGGTTCCCAAGCTCTTGCTTCTGTGCGGAACACCTCTCCCTGAACTCCCTTGTGCAAAGCTCCATGCTGGTTCTTCCTCTCCCTCCACACCCTCCTTCTCCTCTGGGCGCGCAGAGGAGTTGCAGGCAGGAGCACACGGCCAGATACCCCACCCGGGCCCTCTTCTCCGCTTGATGGACCCCTGCTTTGCTGCACAGGTAAATATTTCCTGTCGGGTGCCATGTGCACAGGATCCCTTGGACCAAAAGTTACCCCCCGCAAATAAAACCCTCCCACAGCCCGAAAGATGTGAGTCATTGCACACACCCGGCCGCTCCCCCTCACATACAGATTCCGTTCACTGGCCCAGATCCCTCGGCCCACACAAATCACACACGCCCACAGTCAAAATTCAGACCCCCTGCGCCTGCGTGCGCGCACACAGTACACCTGTCACTGGAGACGGTTTCCACCCTGTCCCCCAAAACACAGCCACGTGCGCCCTCCAGCTCTGTTCGCTTGCCAGGTACTCCAGGTCCCCCCACCTCCGCTCCTCCCGAGAAGCGGCACTCCCCGTAAAGAGAGGGTGCCAGCCACAGAGCAGGGCTTGGGTACTTATATGGGTCTGCGGCTTTGTTTCCACTTTAAATACACATTTAGGCAGTCAGTACCCCTCCCCCTTTAAGTGGGGGAAACCCTCTATCAAAATAAATGACTTTTGGTGCTTGGAATATGTGAAAAGTGAACTTTTTTTTTTTAATCCAAATGCTTAATTTAGGAGGAAGCAGGTCCTTGGACAGGGATATTGAGCCAGTAGGAAATCATTTCAGAAACAAAAGGCAATTGGAGATGAAAGTGTGTCTTCAGAGAGTCTTTCAGCCCCTTTGGGGAGGGAGAAGGCTCCGTGAGGTGAAAGGAGAAGGGAAAGCAAATAACTAGTTCTTTGTTGCCACTAATAGCTGAGAGAGGAGTGTTACTGAAAAGTCCCCTCACCCAGCACAGCCCTGGAGCAATTTGACGGGCTTTATATTAGGAAGCCTAACTGAGCTGGTGAAGATCAGCGCCCTCCGAAAATAGCCATCCACTGGGTAGCTAGTGAGTGGCCCTCGCTGACACTAACAGTTCATGCAACGAACCCAAGGACAGGGGACTGTGGGTCCATCTTCTGAGGATGCCTGTGGAGAGAGGAAGCCCCCGGGAAAAGGTGGTGATGGTGGCAAGAGGGCAGGGCCAGGAGTGTCTGCCATTTTTCCTCTTCCTCATCTTCCGCCAGGTCTCCACAGCTCTAAAGACAGCTAGCTATCAACCCTGAGCTGATAAGTCTGTATAAAACACTCCTCAGGTCCTTCAATGTCAGTACAGTATTAGATTTGTGAGCCCTGGAAGGACGGGTGATGTTTGAATTTTCTGCAGTGATTCGTCTCCTCTTGGATCAACTGCTCCCCAGATTGTAGTTTCCTGGCTTGGGAAAGGGCACGTGGTTGATGAAAGTGGTGTTATGTGGGGTCCTGGCTTTGCCAAACAGGCTCTGTGGACTAGCGCAAGGGGCCGGCTCACCAGTTGTTCCAGAGACGGGAGCGGCCCCTTCAGCACCATGGAGAGCGCTCCCCTGTTCTGCCTGAGCTGCTGGGAGAGACTGCCTTGCTCCGATTCCCTCTGGGCACTTCGTCCACTAAGACCTTGTCTACTGGCCAGTTGAATGCCTTCTCGGTGTCTCCTTGTGAGCCAAGGGGGCATTTCCCAGCTAGGGTGGGCAGGGTTGGAATGGGGTCCTTTAGTAGAACTCATGCAAATCAAACCTGAGGTTTACTTCTGCCTTGGGTTGTGTGTGTTCAGTTCCCATGGGGTGTACAAGGGTTACAAGTGCACACCAGGGGCTTCCCTGGTCATCCAGTGGCTAAGACTCTGAGCTTTCACTGCAGAGAGTGTGGGTTCAATCCCTGGTCAGGGAACTAAGACCCCACATGCCACGTGGCACGGCCAAATAAAGAGAAAACGTGCACACCAGGAAGTGCACACACGGCAGCAAAGGAAGGATTTTGTCTGTTGCAGACAATGAAAGATGGTCTTGCCTCCGTTCTGTTTAAATCAGCATCAATGGATTAGTCATCTGAAGCAATTCTGCCCAATCTGCATGTGGCCATTTGAATTTAAATTTGAATTAATTGCAATTAAATGAAATTTAGAAACTCAGTGCCTCTGCCATGCTAGCTGCATTCCACACGCTTAAATGCTGCTTGTGACTTGAGGCCACCACCTTGGACAGTGCAGAGACAGAACATTTCTGTCATCGCAGAAAGTCGTCTTGTACAGCACCAGTGTGGAGCATAAGAGTCGTGCAGGAAGGGCTGTGTGTCCCGTCACTAAAGTAGTGCCCACATACAGTGGTCACTCAGTAAATATGTGTGGGATGAATCCATTGGGCAAAGGAAGCAGTATTTGGTAATTTCATTCACTGTCATCATTTCACACATCCATCCTGTTGCAAGAGCTTAGAACTGGATGTAGACAGTTAAAGGGAAATTTAAAAACCCTCTAAAGCATCACTGTTAAAATTCCCTGATTGGTTTTGTTTTGTTATCAGCTCTGTTGTTGCTCATAGACCTGCCAGCGTTTTCCATGAGTAAGATGGATGGTGTTGAATACAGTGAATAATAGAGAAGATGTTCTAATGCTGTGAGGCAGTCATGGCCAGGAGACATTGTTGGAATACTGTCTAATGAACAGCATTCATTGTAAAGTGCTAGGCAAGGGACTTTCCTGGTGGTCCAGGAAAGCCTGGACCCTGGTTGGAGAAATAAGATCCCATGTGCCATGGGGCAAGGAAGTCCATGTGCTGCAACTACTGAGCTCACGCACTCTGGAGCCCGTGTGCCACAACCAAAGAAGCCTGCACGGCACAACAGAGAGCTTGTGTGCTGCAACTGAGACCCAGTGCAGCCAAATAAATAAATATTTTTTTAAGTGCTAGGAAACACAAGCAGAAAAATAAGTACCCTTTCATCTGTCCACTTTCTAATGGTCCCTTTTCCTCAGCTTGATTCGTTCAATAATGGAGCATTTACCAAGTTCCTACTATGCTCACAGCGTAAAGACTAAAACCTCATTTTCAGTGGGTCCACCTGGCAGTATCTGCTGCGCCTGACTCTGTGTCTTTGTCCCATTGGGCTGCTGCAGCGGAAAACCATAGACCAGGTGGGGGATGGGGAGGTTATAAACAACAGCATTCATTTCTCATGCTTCTGGAGGCTGAGAAGTCCCAGATCAGGGCGCTGGCAGATTCAGTGTTTGGTGAGGACCTTCTGGGTTGCAGACCGCTGGCTTCTCTGTGTCCTCACATGGGGGGAGGACAGAGGAGTTCTGTGGGGTCTCCTTCATAAGGGCACCAGTCCCATGATGGTGGGCCCCATCCTCATGACCTCATCACCTCCCAAAGCCCGTACGGTTCTGGGGGGACACAAGCATAGTCCATAGCACTATGTATACAGTACATAGTTTGAAGTAATGTAGGCTGTTGGAAAAGAAATAAGCAAATAAAATCTAAAACACAAGAAACAGCATGACATGACTTTTACAGAAAAATATGTAGTCTGGGTACAAAACTATAATATGTAAAATAATTAGGAGTTTCTCATGCCAGACTTCGGCATCTCAAAAGGAGATTCCACAGGTGAGGGTTCTGTGAAGGGAAGGGAGAGCCATGTCCGTCCTTAAGTGAGCCCCAGAGGCATCCTCGGAGGGGCACCTGAGCCGAGTCTGAATGGCGGGGGGTAGTGCGGTCGTTACACCAGGACTGAAGTTGCTGGCCTTGAAGGAGGCTTGTCCTCAGCGTCGGTTTTCTCCTCTCCATGATGAAAGTGTTCGTCACTTCAGTCGTGTCCAACTCTTTGTGATCCCATGGCCTGTAGCCCGCCGGGCTCCTCTGTCCTTGGGATTCTCTAGGCAAGAATACTGGAGTGGGCAGCCATTCCCTTCTCCAGGGGATCTTTCCGACCCAGGGATCTCCTGCATTGCAGGCAGATTCTTTGCCATTTGAGCTACCATAGCAATTTTTTCCATATGTGTCATCTCACGAATTCCCTGGAATGTCAAAGTTATTGATTCGGACACAGGGAGGGCTCCCTGGTGCTTTTGGAGACCTCCGGTTGAATCAAGGGTCAGTCTTGCTGCTGGTGCTGGCCTGTCACTGTCTCTTACCCCAGGCCAGGGTGTCCTCCACCTGACTGTGTGTGAGTCGCCTGGGAGGTGTGTTAAGATAGGTTGCTGACCTCCTGGGTCTGAGAGGTACCCCCAGGAATTTACATTTCTTACAAGTTTCAGTTGATGCTAATGCTACTGGTCCGAGGACCCCACCTCTAGAACCACGGTGCTAGGCAGCCCTTCTCATCCCCAGCCACACAGTAGCTCCACCAAGGATGGTGTCCAGGGAGACTGTTAGAAATGCAGGCCTCCCATAGACCTGCAGGATCAGAATCCTCGTGCTTGCAAGATGCCCAGGAGGTTCACATGTGGGCAGCTCCATTCAAGTTCCTACCTTGGCTGCATGCAGAGTCATCTGGGCACTATGAAAAATACGTGGTGCCGGGCCCCACCCAGAGATGCTGACGGGGTGATCTGTGTGTGGCCTGGGTATTTGAGTCCTTTTTCAAGCTGCCCAGGTGATTCTTATGTGTGGTTTGGTCAATGGCCTTGTGTCCAGAGCAGCCTCAGCCACACGTTGGGATCACTAGGATGGTTTGAGGGAGGGACGTGTCTGGGCTCCATGCGGCACCTCTCCAGCCAGGATCTCGGATGGTGGCATCCGGCTTGGGTGTGTGACAAAGGAGGCAGGGCTGAGAGTCACCGCTCTGGACAGTGTTTTAAACTCCGGGTCACATGGCTCACGACAATGAAATAGACTAGCATTCCCCAGCACCACATCCATGAGGGTAAGCGATGTTTCACTTCTGCCCCATCACCAGCAGCCTCCTTCTCTGTGTCTCCCCTCTGTTTCTTGAAAGGATGCCTCTCATTAGATTTAAGGCTCAGCCAAAGTCCAGGATGATCTCATCTCGAGGACTTTATGTTCGCTGCATCTGCAGAGACCCTTTTTCTAAATAAGAGCACACAGGGGATGTCCCTGACGGTCCAGTGGCTAAGCCTCCATGCTTCCACTGCAGAGGGCATGGGTTTGAGCCCTAGTTGGGGAACTGATATCCCACATGCCACCTGGCCCAGCCCAAAATAAATTAAGATGTTTAAATAAGGGCACATTCCCAGGTATCAGGGTTTAGGACTTGGACATCTCTTTTAGGGGACATTTTTCAACCCACTGCAATGTCATACCAGTTTTGGTTTGAAAGAGCTCCAAGGTGAATACGTGCTAACTGGAATCCTGAAGCCAGGAGATTCCTTTGGAAGAAAGGTACTCACTGTCTTCACATCCACTTTGTTCCAGGGGCTGAGCTGTGCACTTACCACAAGTGTTATTTCTTTTAGTCCTTTGCTGCTTGTTCAGTCGCTAGCTCACGTCCGACTCTTTGCAGCCCCATGGACTGCAGCACGCCAGGCTTCCCTGTCCTTCACTGTCTCTCAGAGTTTGCTCAAACTCATGTCGATTGAGTTGGTGATGCCATCCAACCATCTCATCCTCTGTCACCCCCTTGCCCTCCTTCTCTCAGTCTTTCCCAGCATCAGGGTCTTTTCCAGTGAGTTGGCTCTTCACATCAGGTGGCCAAATATTGGAGCTTCAGCTTTGGCATCATTCCTTCCAATGAATATTTGGGGTTGGTTTCCTTTAGGATTGACTTATTTGATCTCCTTGCAGTCCAAGGGACTCTCAACAGTCTTCTCTAGCACCACAGTTTGCAAGCATCAATTGTAGTCCTTAAATCAGTGGTTTGAGGTAAGGTGTGCATGCTCAGTTGCTTCAGTCATGCCCGATTTTTTTCAACCCCATGAACTGTAGCCCACCAGGCTCCTCTATCCATGGGATTCCCTCAGGCAGGAATACTTCCATTTCCTTCTCCAGGGGCTCTTCCTAACCCAAGGATCAAACCCAAGTCTCCTGTACTGAAGGTGGATTCTTTACCATTGAGCCACCAGGGAAGCCCTTGGGGTAAGGCATGGGGTCTCATTTAGGGGATGAGAAGGTGAAGTGTGCAGTTTCCGTGGCTTTAGGAGGTTGCATGACTGTTGGGTGTTGGGCTCAGCTGGCCCAGAGCCGCCCACAGTCCCAAGCGATGGTGTTCCCCAGTGGAGCCATCATTTCATCTCCCCTTCCTTACAGCTGAGGACGCTGGGGCCAGAGGAGCCCATATCTCACCGTGAAGCAGAGGCCGGAGAGGGTGACACCATCTTTTGAGCCTGGACCTCCAGTGGGCCTTCGTCCACATTTGTAAACACGTGGGTTCTCCCAGGCCCCGAGAACTCTGGCCCTCTCCCAGGGGCAGGCAAGTCCTGTGACATTTTGTGGGCACCTCTGGGGGTTGCAGACTCCCTGAGGCTTCTCCGTAGACCCCAAATGAGAACCCTGCCATTCTCCATGGGTGTCCGTAGATTTCACAGCTGAGATTTCACAGCCAGTGGGAAGTGGACAGAGGACCTGCAGACTCCTACGGGTCTGAGTCTGAGGCATAGGGCAGGAGTGGGCACTGGGCCTCCCCTGCCACTCCATCCCTCCTTCCTTCTCAGGATGCTCCACTCCAAAGGCCCACAGCCCGAGGCTTCTCCTGGAGGACTCCAGGGCCCACGCTTGCAGCCAGCCTCTGACGCCCTGACCTTACTCCCACCCTGCTCCCTGCAGCTGCCCTCTGTCAGCTACCCTCACTCCCATGCCTGGTGAGTGTCTGGCCTTTTGAGCTGGGGGTGAGCCAGACTCCTTCTTCCTTTTTATAAAAGTTTTGGCTGTGCTGGGTCTTCCCTGCTGCGTGTGGGCTCTTCATTGCGGTGCGGGCTCAGTAGTTGAGGCGCGCAGGCTTAGTTGCCCCTTAGCACGTAGGATCTTAGTTCCCCGACCAGGGATTGAACCCCGCATTGGAAGTGCGGATTCTTAACCACTGAGCCACCAGGGAAGTCCCTGCCCAGGCTTCTTCCCTGTGGTCCTCTTGTGAGATAAGCGTGACCCCTCCATTTTACAGATGGGGGGTGGCCCGAGGCTCAGGGAGGTAGGGGAGATGGGAAATGCTGAAACAGGCACTGAACTGCCTGTGGTCTGACCAGGGCCGCCTGGATGGGCTCTCAGAGGAGAGCACAGGGGCCTGCAGGGGGACTGCCTGATGCGGGTGGTCGTGAGGAGCGTGCTGAGAAGACCTGATCCCCACCCCAGCGGGTCTTTGCATCGGGGCTGAGGACGGCTAATGGGGACAGGAGGTGTTTCCTGTGGGCCGGGCGGCACCTGCACTGTGGGAAGCCCTGGAGGGGTTTTCAGTGGGAGGGTTTCAGGGACTAAGGGGGCTTGGGGGGGCCCTGCCAGGAGTGCCAGGTGAGACCCTATGTGCCCGGCCGCTGTCACAAGCCACGCAGGCTTTCTCGGAGACTGGTTGTAGGAGGAAAGTCGGGGCATGAGCTGGGGCCCCACTGCCTACCTGGAGATGTTCAGCCAATGCGTGTGCGTTTCGGGGCCCTGCCCCCAAGCATTGGGTTGTTACTGGTGAGTTTGGAGACCTGGCTGCTCGTGGGTCGCTCTGAGATAAAAAGCAGCAGTCGAAATGCACTTTGGTGAGGACAGTGAGGGTGGTCTGTGGCTTTGCAGGGGTGGCACCCCCTCCCCCCCGCTGGCCCCTCGGTGCCCCTGGGCCCTCCCTGTGTACCCGTGCTTGTGCACTGGCTCCTGTGGCATCTTCTCTCCTTGGACTGGAAGCTCCAGAAGGGCAGAGGCCCATCTGTGGTCCTGACTGTGACCCCCAGTCCAGCCACAGCGCCTGCAGCAGGGGGACCTTGGGGGACCATGGTTGGATGGTGAATGAATGACCCCTTAGCAGGGAGCTGGCATTGTGAGAGGGCAGCCCTGTGGAGAGCGAGAGAAGGTGCTGGCGGGGAGGACAGCACGTGCAAAGGCCGGAGGCAGGGCTTGGTCTGCAGCAGAGGGGGCAGAGGGGAACAGTGTCCGGGCTCAGCTTCCGGGCTGCGGGAAGGATGCTGGATTTTGTCCAGAGGCCAGGGAAGGGCTCTGAACGATTTAAGCAGGGCAGCGTGCGATCTGGTGTTTGTGCTTTCGTAATTAAATGTTTGTTTCCAGATAATTGTAGATTCACACGCACTTGTGAGAATGATACAGGGACATCCCCTGAACCTTCCACCACATGCCCCCAGCGGTAACATTTTGCAAAACTCTAGTACAGCGTTACAGTCCGAATGCCAGCCTGGGTACTATCTCAGACAGAGTATCTTCGTCACCACCCGGACCCTCCGTCCTCCTTTAGGGCCACATCCGTCCCTCCTCCCCGCTCCCCCCGTACCGGTCTCCTCGGCCTCTGGGACCATAGACCTGCTCTCCATTTCTGTCATTTCTCATTTCAAGAATATTCTACAGATGGAGCCCTTGGGAGCTGCCTTTGTCGCTCGCTGTGGTTCCCTGGAGACCATCCAGGCCATTGTTCGCACCAACAGCTGGTTCCTTTCACTGCCCACTGTGCTTCTCCATGAATGGAGAGGCGCCCTGTCCCTGTTGAGGGGCGTCTGGGGTGTTCCCACGGGGGGCTGCTATGAATACCACCGCTGCAGTCTTCCACGCAGAGGCTTTGTGCAAACCTAAGCCTCCATTTCTCTGGGATAAATGCCCAGGTGTGCGCTTGCTGGGCCGTGCAGCAGCTGTCTGGCTGTGTTTGGATGATCACTCTGGCTGCTGGGTGGGGAAGGAAAAGGAGGGGCTAGAGAGGAAGCTGGGGGCTCCCAGGAGGGGTGCAGGTGTCCAGGAGGGAGGGGATGATGGTCTGGGTCTGGGTGGGTACAGTGCACAGGGGAGAATCAGAGGCCTGAGGATTTGGAAGTGGGCAGAACAGGGGGGTGGAGTGCAGACAGTGCCCAGGAACTGGGGGCTGAGGGGACCCCGGGGAGGAGTGGATGTGGGGTCGGAGGAGGACAGGGTGTGGTGAGGGTTGTGAGTCTGGGTCTCAGGGGACATCGTCCTGTGGGAGGTGATGCTGAAAGTCAGGGGAGGCATCTTCCCAGAGGGGCCCTAGGACTCAGAATTGGAGGAGGAGGAGGAGGAGGGTGGGGGGTGAAGACAGACCGAGGGGGCAGCAGGACAGAGGCGGGCCAGGGACTCGGTCCTCGCTTGTCCCGTCCACATGGCCACCACTTTCCTCCATTAGGCCATCTGATCACTCCCACATAGTGTGCCCATTTACAGACCAGGAAAGCAGGGACAGAGGATAGAGTGACCTGCCCAAGTCATGAGGGAGAGCTGGGTTCCAGGAGCCATGGAATCACAGAGCACAGGGCTGAGTTCAGACCACAGGCCACTGGTTACAAGCCTGTGCGGGCCTTCCTGAAGGTCCATGAGCTCAGGCGACGATTTCCAAGCTCGCACCTGGTACCCACAGATGCTCCATGAATAAGCTGCTATTACTGCTGTTGTGGATCCTTCACAAACCCCAAGGGTGGATGGTAGCCCCCATTCTGTGCTTCACATCCTCCCCACTTATCCTATTATATCCCATAGGTGGTCCCAGGTCACGCCTGCGCCCTGAGAGAAGACAAATCGTACTGTTTATTGAGATATAATTTACATAAAATCCACTTTTTTAAAGTGCATAACTCGGTGCTCTTTAGAACGTTCACAAGGTTGTGCAGCTGTCACCACCGCCTAATTCTAGAACATTTTTATCACCCACAAAAGAAACCCTGTTCTGCATTAAGCAGTGACTCCCCACTGCCCCCCGCCCCCCAGCCCTTGACAAGCCCTGTTCTGCTGTCTGTGGACCTGCCTGTTCCGGACATCTCATGTGGATGGAATCCTACACTCTGCATGTGGTTTTCTGGGTTTGGCTTATTTCACTCAGCACCCAGGTCCATCCACATGCCATGTATCAGAAGTTCATTCCTTTTTTTTGGTTTAAAATTTTTTTTAATTTTATTTTTGGCTGTGCTGGGTCTTCACTGCTACGTGGGCTTTCCTCTAGTTGTGGTGAGCAGCGGCTACTCCTAGCTGTGCTCCACGGGTTTCTCATTGGGATGGCTTCTCTCGTTGCAGAGC
Source organism: Bos grunniens (assembly GCF_055505025.1). Taxonomy (NCBI): domain Eukaryota; kingdom Metazoa; phylum Chordata; class Mammalia; order Artiodactyla; family Bovidae; genus Bos; species Bos grunniens. The sequence continues at coordinate 13,287,451 of NC_141182.1, forward strand.
ACGGGCTCTAGGCATGTGGGTTTCAGTAGTCGCAGCCCATGGGCTCTAAAGCACGGGCTCAGCTGCACAGCATGTGGGATCAGGGATTAAACTCGCGTCTCCTCCATTGGCAAGTGGATTCTTTACCACTGAGCCACCAGGGAAGCCGCTTCTTTCCTTTTTAAGACTGAATAGCAGTCTATATGGATAGACCTCGGTTTGTTTATCCATCCATCCGTCGATGGACGTTTGTATTGGTTCCACCCTTGGACTGCTGTGAATATTGCTGCTGTGAACATTTGTGGACACAGTTTCATGTGGAAATGTTTTCCGTTCTCTTGGGTAAATACCAACAAGTGGAACTGCGAGGTCTGATGGTAGCCGTGTTTCACCTTTTGAGGAGCTGGGGGACTCTTCCAAAGCAGCTGCGTGGTTTTGCAGTCCCATCAGCAGGGGTCTGAGGGTTCCAATCCCTCCACATCCTCTCGAACACCTGTTACATCTGTCTTTTTGATTATGGCCATCCTGGTGGGTGTGAAGTGGTGTCTCACTGTGGTTTTGATTTGTGTTTCCCTGATAACCAGTGAAGGTGGACATCCTTTCACGTGCTTCTTGGCCATTTGTGAGACTTCAGAGAAATGTCTGTCCAGATCCTTGCCCACTTTAAGATGGGGTTATTTGTCTTTATATTATTTGGTTCTAAAGCTTTTTTTATGTATTGTAGATACCACAGTGACTTAAACTGAAGCACCTGACTCTTAGCCACCCCCAGGGTGCCCACTGGCATGCTGCCGCCCCCTTGGGTGACAGATTCCTTGAAATACATTGTGGGTGCCTTTCTCTTGGCCCGAATACCTAGCACAGTGCCAGGCACACAGCAGGGGCTCAGTAAACATTGGGACCTCAGCACACCAGCTAAGGGGCCAGGCGGTCCTGTCTACCTCAGTGAGGTGGCTGTGATGGGTTCCATTTAGGTTCTGTGTTACCGGCCAAGAGAGAACGGCAGTGGTGTCTGTGGGGAAGCAGGGACCCACGCAGGTATTTACTGAGCACTGACTGTGCTGGGCAGTGAGCTAGGCCTGGGGGAGAGAGGGGTCCGAGAGCCCCAGGGCAGGGTGTGCATTTGCACAGGCTGGGGACCTGTGTCAGCGAATCCTGGACAGGACCGGCAGATGTCTGGGCATCTGGGAACACCTTCTAGGGCAGCGCTTTTCCACAGAGACCTGAGAGTTTCAGGAGAGAGACAGGTGTTAGAGGTGCACAAGGAGGAGATGTTTAATCACCCCCAGAGGCAGAGAGAACAAGGCAGCCCCGGGAAGTACGGATGAGGGGTGGGGGACCAGTGTGGCTATGTCTGGCTGGGCACAACGGGCCGTGCCTGGGGCCCAGACCCCCCGCCCGGTGCGTGGGGACCATGGCCTGACCCTTCTGTCTGCACAGAATCAACTCGATGGTCAGGAGAAACGAGCTAGGAGGTAACCCGCTGGGGCCCAAGGTCCTAGTCCACAGCCGGGCCGGATTCTCCCAGCATTCCGCGCTGCCCAGACAGACTGGGGACCCGCGCATCCTGCGTGGGGGCCTGAGCGGCTGTGTCCACAGGGCCGGGCCCAAACGTGGAGGAAATGAATTGAGTCCCCGAGAGAATGCGGCAGAAATACAGCAGAAGTCAGGGTTTTCTTGGGGCTGGAGGCTGCCGGGTTAGTGACTGTATTAGTGGAGAGACAGGAGAGGGGAAGGGAGGAGAGCAGGGGAGAGAGACAGAAGGAAGGAGAGACAGGAAGGGCAGAGAGAGATGGAGGGCAGAGAGGCAGGGCTCAGGGGGAAGAGCCAGGGAGTTGGGGGCGGGCTGCGGGGGCGGCAAGGGAGAATGAGCCCTTCCGCCCCTCCAAGGGCACACATGTTATTTCTCAGTCCCCCCTTATTCAGAAGCCCAGCGCCTAGCCCCTCCCACGCACCTTCCCGTAAAGCCCCAGCAGCTGTCCCCTGAGGCCGGCTGTCTTGAAGCCCAGAGCAGCCTGAGCAGGGCCGGGGGCGATCGGGGGTGGGTGGTCTGTCCCACTGCCGGCGGCCAGGCTGCTCCCGTGTCCCAGGCAGGCACCCCTGCCTCAGTGTTCAGCCCTGCGCCCCCTTCTCTGGACAGTGAGGGGCCCTCGGTACAACTGGGTCCCCATCCCCCAAGCAGCCCACGGCCTGATCCCACTTGAGTTGCTGTCAGTTTGGTCCAAAGTTCTGGGGTGAAAACTCAGGGCCGCCTCACCCCGCTGTGGAGCAGAACCCCCCGACCTGGGGACACCCCCTCCTTCTGCCCGGAGCCGCTCCCTGGGCTATCCTGTAGGAGAACCCCAGGCCTGGACCCCTGCCCAGCAAGCTGCCTGAGGGTCATCGGGGGTGATTCTGAGCCTGGGCCAGTCAGGCTGCAGGGGGCAGCGCTGGGGGCTCCTGGGTCCTCCCAGCACCCTTGCCTCTCCAGAAGGTCCCCAGGCCCCTTGGGCGTTGAGTTGGAGGGGCGGTGGAGGTGGGGGGTCTGCTGGCCCGTGGACACCATGTGGGCCTCTCCTGCCCCTCCCTCTGCCCTTGGGGTCCACGGGGCGGGTTCAGGGCGGTGGTGCCGCGTGTCCCGGGCCCAGGCCCAGCATCCGGCACGGTGGGCGTGTGAGCCTTGTGTTCAGCTCTCCGGCCGGCGGGCCTGGGTGTAACGCTCTGCCAGGGTGTTTGCAGCCACCCACACTGGACCTGCCATTTCCGGGGGTGACAGAGCCCCGGGTTTGGCGACCACCACCACAGTTTGCTGCCAGTGAAATAAGGATACAGTTTCTTCACCCACAATCCCCAATGCCTCCCTCCCACTGGGAGCCCACCGATCCTGGGGTGGGGGGTCCCTGCCCCAGCACCCCCCCACCTCGGGAGCAGATGTATGGCCTGAAATCAGAGAGCCCACCTCCATGTCCCGTGGGAAGTCCTGACTGGAGCCTTCTCCACACCACTTGCTGCCAGGGCCTCTGGGTTTGGGGGTGTTCTGTGGGAGCTCAGGGCACCGCTTGGAAATACTCCTCAGCTGTGGGGCCCCCCTGGGCTGCAGAGCAGGCTTTCTGGGAGTCTTCATCTGTGGGAGCCCCCATGGAACCCAGGAATCAGAGGGTTTTTTCCTGGCCTTGACAGGAAGTGGTCATGTCCCCACTGGGGTGGTGAGGGTAGCTGTGATGCCTGTCGGTGGTGGTGGGGGTACGTGCAGAGACCACCAGGGCCCTCCCCAAGGCAGAGGAAGGGCGGGGCCAGCTCCCCCCCAGGGCCCACCCTGCTCAGACTGCAGAGGCTCTGCGGAACGAGGCTCTGTTTTTTATATTTGAGCCACAGTTCATACAACATACAGTTCCCCCATTTAAGGCGTGTGATCGCGTGACCTCTAGTATATTCGGAGTTGTGTAGCCATCACCAGGCAATTTTAGAGCATTTTCATCACCTCAAAAAGAAGCCCTGTGCGCAGCTGTCATCACTCCCTGCTCATCCCCTAGCCCCCGGCAACCAGGAGTCTGCTCTCTGTCTCTGCAGATCTGTCCACCGTGGACAATTCATGGAGCTGGAACCCTGTGCTGTCTGGCTTCTTTCTCTCCCTGTACCGTTTGCGAGGTCCATCCATGTCAGAGCTTGACTACAGGCCACGTGGGTATTAAGACTGGGTAATATTCCAGCGTATGGAAGGACCACATTCAGTTTATCCAGTTGTCCAGTGAGGGAGCTCTGGGTTGTCTCACACAGTACTGCTGTGTGAACGTTCTTGTACAGGTTTGTGTGTCGACGTGTGTTTTATTCATTTCATTCTTGGGTATCAAGCCAGGAATGAAATTGCTGGGTCAGGCTGGACCTCTCCGCTTTAGAGAAACTGCCAGACTGTTTTCCATAGAGTCTGAACCCTTTTACATTTCAGCTTCTTTTTAAAAGAGTTTCCTGGGAGCTGAGACATCTTTACGAAGCCCCCCACCCCTCACCCAAACCTGAAAATCTGTTCCTGGACATGGTGAAGTCTGTGTTTGGAGAAAATCATTTCTTGAGCACACGGTCTGTGCCGAGCGTGGAGAACGCTCAGTGTCGCCCCCTGCAGGTGGCTGCACCCATGTTCCTCCCCGCCACCCCCAACCCCCGCTGCCCTGCTCTAGCTTTCTTCAGGGTGCGGTTCACCTAGTGTCTCTAAATCTGTCCCCCTAAATCTCAGATTCGTGAAGTTCTTTGTTCTCTATACCCTCAGCCCCTGGCACTCTGAAGATGTCTGGTGGTTATGGGTTGGGATAACCTGTCATTTAGAGGAGGGGCTGTCCCCAAGCCACAGGAAGCCGGGAGGGACAGGGAGGGACCCTGGGGAGGCTCTCACACTGAGCGTGACCAGCAAGCCTGTTCTCCACGTTTGAGGGCTTTGGAAAAAGCCCTGCACACTAGGGCCCAGGCTGGCGGGGGTGTGGGAGCCCCTGCTTTTGGTGGTGGGCTTGGCTGTTTTCCTGTGACAATGGCTCAGAGCTCGAGTCACATCTCAGAGGGATCTGACCTGCCTGAGCCCCAATCCTCCATCCTTCCCCGGGTGCTCAGCCTGCAGCCTGGGCCCAGGCCATGGTCCTGGGGTGTCTGGTGTGTGTGTGTAGCACTTGTCCCTGAGAAGAACCGGCAGGGCTCCCCAGAAAGTGTGAAACAGAGGCTGCGGCCTCGGGGGAAGCTGGGAGCTTGACCTCTGGCAGCTCTTTAGCAAAATCTTGGTCCTCAAAAAACGTAACAAAGAAAACAGTTATTGGTCCTGAAATAAGAATCACACGCCAGCTTTTTTTTTTTTTTTTTTTAATGGTTATTTATTTATTTGGCGGCTCTGAGTCTCAGTCATAGCACCATCTTCATTGCGGCATGTGGGATCTAGTTCCCTGACCAGGCCCCTTGCATTGGGAATGTGGAGTTCTGGCCACTGGACCTCTAGGGAAGTCCCCCTTGAGTTTTTTAAAACCCACCTCTGCTCAGGCCTTGCCTCTGACCGCTGAATCAGCGTCTCTGGGTGGATGGGGCATCAGTCATTAGTTTAAGGTCCTGCAGGGGTTCTAACAGGACAACCCGGGTTCTTGACCTCAAGTGCTGAGAAACCCAGAGGGTGTTATAGCCCTGGTGGTCTGCCCACCCCCACAGTTTCTGCTTTGAGGGGTCCAGGGGAGCCCGAGAATCTGCATTTCATCAAGGTTGTGGATGCTGTTGGAGACCCCAGCCCAGAGCAGCCACGGCCACCACTGTCCTTCACAGCCCCCAAGGCCTCTGCCTGGTCACGTGCTAGACAATCGTGGCTTCTGATGTGATGTACTTAATGCAGAACCTGCCACGCACCATCTTGAGGCGCTTTGCAAGTACAAATCCACTTTCTCCCCTTGAGTGTCCCACAAGGTGGACACTGTTGCTGTCACCTCCACAGAAGGGGACACAGAGTCACAGCCATGTCAGGTGTCTCAGGGCAGCTCTGGAGGCATTGAGTGTCGGTCTGGCTCCAGCTCCTCTCTCCTCCCCCCTTTCTTTAGCCTGAGGGGAAATAATTTTACCCCCATTTTGCAGATAGAGGCCCAGGTCGGGTCATCCTTCCAGGATCTGTGCTCAGACCTGCCTGACTTCCAGCCACTCTGGTGAAGGGCCCTCCCCGAGGAGGGGGCTCCCTTGCTTCCTCCTCCCACTCCTGCCCAATGGCCCCCGCTGCCACACCTCACAATTGCTTCCATGAACCCCTCACTTCTAAGAGGCCAGCCCTGCCAGCCTCTGCAATTGAATCACGATATCCCCTGGGTGACCAGAGAGGGAGGCATGGGCCCAGAAGGAGACTTCCTGGGTGGCGGGATTGGGAGCCCTGCCTTCTATTCCTGTCTCCCCTGTTCAGGCCCAGGGGGAGGGGCAGGAGAGGTGGGCAGGGGTGGTCCCTGCTCACTGAGGCCTGAGAGGAGGTGGGGCTACGGGAGGGATGCCCAGTTCTCCCCAGCCTGTGCCTTGAAACTGTTGCCCCTAGAGAGGAGGCTGACTTGACATGACTGGGTCAGAAGCAGCAACTGCTGCTGCTGAGCGAAGCCCGGGGCCCTCCCGCCGCCCGGGGCCAGCCCCTTAATGCCGGGCTCAGAGCTGCATCCTACAGGGACCTCCTATGGGGTGAGTCGTCCTGCCACCCTGAGTGAGGACCGCTGGGCCAGGGGGCCTGGTGTGGGGGGAGCTGGAGGCTGTGTACTTCGATGCAGACCGCTCTCAGAGTTTCCCGGTGGGCAGTGGAGAAAGGTCGCAGGCCTGAGAATCCGGCACATGTGGCAGGGGTCCTAAGCTGAGCCGCTTCCATCTGGACTCTGGGCAAGAGCCTTAACCTCATCACGCCTCAGTTTTTCTGTCTGTAAAATGGGCAGTGTCTCCCTCGTGGCTCCCTGGGGCCCGCTGTGAGCACTTTGCAGGGAGGTCAGAAGCCCCGCCCTCCCTGGGAGGTCAGAGTGACTGACAGGCGAGCAGAAGGGCTCTCCCCAGGGAGTGCAGCCCAGAGAGAAGCAAGCTCAGGGAAGGGACCGCTGACTGGGGTCTACAGAGCAGCCGCTCCTTAGACTCGCCCCAGAGGTGCACGCGTCAGCTGGTGGTGCCGGGGGTGGGCCGGCCCCTCTTCCCCACAGCCCCTTCCAGCTCTGCGGACAGCAGAGGAGGGAGGTTCAGATCTTCACCCCTGCCTGCTGAGTGGCCTCAGACAAGTCACCCCACCGCTCTGAGCTCCCTGATGTGATGGCAGGTCCTGGCCCTCCGTAGATGGTAAGAGCTCAGCAGATGTCAGCGGATGGTGTCCCTGGACGCTGTGGCTGTGGTTCCCGACCTGAGTGCCCTGGAGGGTTTTCTTGGTGCCTCCAACTGAGAAGGCAGCCAGTGCAAGGAAGTTCAGTAGAACCCTGGCTTGACAGTGCTCAGCTGTAAAGAATCCCCCTGCAATGTGGGAGACCTGGGTTCGATCCCTGGGTTGGGAAGATCCCCTGGAGAAGGGAAGGCTACCCACTCCCGAATTCTGGCCTGGAGAATTCCATGGACTGTATGGTCCATGGGGTCGCAAAGAGTCAGACACGACTGAGCCGACTTTCACTTCACTTAACAGTGTTCGTTTATCTGAAGTTAGACCCATCTCTTGTTTTTCTGATGTGGAAAAGACCTTCCATTTATTCGTAATCACCAAAACTTAAGCAGCAAAGGTACTCCTGAGTTGGAGTGGAGGACACAGTATGGTTCAGGCCCACAAAAGGCGCGGAGGTCTGAAGTGCGTGTTGCAACGTGAAAGAAGCCAGTCTGAAAAGGCTTCATACTGAGTCCAACCCCACGACTTTCTGGAAAGGCAGAACGGTGGAGACAGTAAAAACTGAGCGGTGGCCAGGCGCTGGGGGAGGGAGGGTGAGCAGGCCGAGTGCAGAGGGCTTTTAGGGCATGGAAACACTGCATGTCTCGGTAACAGCGGATACATGTTGCATTTATCCAGAATCAGGGGATGGGCCACACCAGGGGTGATGAGATGTGTCAGTACTGGCTCGCTGACTGTAATACATGCGCCACACTCGTGTGCGTCTGTACTTGCACTTGCTTTTCTGTAGACTTTATAGTTCAGTTCCGTTGCTCAGTTGCGTCTGACTTTTTGCGACCCCCTGCACTGCAGCACACCAGGCCTCCCTGTCCATCACCAACCCCCAGAGCTTGCTCAAACTCAATTCCATCAAGTTGGTGATGCCATCCATCCTCTGTCATCCCCTCTTGACATTTAATCTTTTTTTAAGCTTTTTCTATTTTAATCCATAAGAAATATCTTTATTCATCTTAAAAAATAAAAAAAACCCTAAACCTTCCCAGGATGAGTGGATAAGGAGACAGTAAAAGATGAGTGGTGCGGAAGGAGCAATGCTGGTGTGAAGTTGGTCGAGTGGGCACGACCTAGAATGCCGGCTGAGGCTGGCTCTGAGCCTGGTCCTCCCCCAGCCTTTGAGGACCCTGCCCCCCACCGTGGAGGTGGGCCTCCCTGGGTGGCTTCCTGGTCCAAGGCCAGCACGCCTAAATCCCCTGCCCTCTGGGCAGCACGAGGGCCCATACTCGCTGGTCTCCACGGGCTCTGCTTTTGCTCTCAGCCCCTCCCAGCCTTGGGGTGGCTTCCTGGCTGGTGTCCTGTCCTCAGCGTGGGAATGGCCGTCACCTGTACCCAATGCTCACGGCCTCTGAGGTCACTGACCTTTCCTGCCTCTCATCTGACATATCTGATGCCTTCTCAGGGAGTTTTGTCCCCTCCATCCCTCTAAGACCTCCACCGACCTGCCGCCTGGGCTTCCTCTATGACTTCCTCTACCCACCTGCTAAATACTGGGCTGGGCATCCTCCCGGTCAGCGTCCTCTGTGAGGAGCAGGGCTTAGCTCGACATCCAGGTTCACCTTTGGGCCCCTACGAGACACAAATCCCGAGGCTTAGTTTCTGCATCTGGGAAACAGGCATAAGACCACTATTGTGAGAATTTTCTCGTCAAAGTCTCATCCCCCTTGAAACATTTAATCTTTGTCACGATGACGTGCCCAGAGTTTAAGACGTCAGTGGGCGCTGCAAACAGTAGCACTTAGAACAAAATCAGCAGGATCCCGACCCCTACTGCGCCCCAGAGCTACAGCTTTAAACTCCTGTAGCCGTGTCTTCAGAGACCCACCTCCGAGTTTCTACATCTGTGTGCTGACTGCTTCTTGGCTCATCGTCTCTTAGCTGTTAGGTACTGACTTCCTAAGGGGCTACAGTCCATTAGGTCGCAAAGAAATCAGACACAACTGAGCGACTGAACACGCGCGCACTGACTTCCTCAGAGTCAGCATGGGACTCTTAGGTGAAGATTCTTAGTCTTGGGACTTGCCTGGTGGTCCAGTGGTTAAGAATCCACCTGCCAGTGCAGGTCTATCCCTGATCCGGGAACTAAGATTCCACGTGCCTGGGGCAGCTAGGTCCGTGACCACAGCTACTGAGCCCGTGTGCTGCAACTACTGAAGCCTGCTTGCCCTAGAGCCCGTGCTGTGCAACAAAAGAAGCCCCCACGATCAGAAGCCACACCCCACAACTGGGGAAAGTCTATGTGCAGCAACAAAGAACCGCATGGCCTATGTATATTTATGTGTATACTTGAGTCGGACTTAAATAAAAGCTTCTCAGTCTTTTAGAACCACCTTCCTCTTCCCTTTAACTGTTTCAGCATGGTTACAATTCTTCTGTTAAATTCGTTGTGAGTTGTCATTATTACGAGACTATTAAGCATTACTTATTCCTGGGGCAAGCAATGCACTGATTCTGTATACACTCAAGTATTTCTCCTGTGCAGCATAAGTTAGTAACTGCCTCATTTTTCAAATGTATGAAGTGAAAGTCGCTCAGTTGTGTCCAATTCTTTGCAACCCCATCGACTGTAGCCCGCCAGGCTCCTCTGTCCTTGGAATTCTCCGGGCAAGAACATTGGAGTGGGTAGCCATTCCCTTCTCCAGCGGATCTTCCCAACCCAGGGATTGAACCCAGGTCTCCCACACTGCAGGTAGATTCTTTACCACCTAAGCCACCAGGGAAACTCAAGAATACTGGAATGGGTAGCCTATCCCTTTTCCAAAGGATCTTCCTGACCCAGGAATCGAAACGGGGTCTGCTGCCTTACAGATGGATTCTTTACCAGCTGAGCTACTAGGAAAGTCCTGATTCCCCCGTCAGGGAATCAAACCCCTGTCTCCCACATGACAGGCGGGAATACTCACCACTATGCTGGTCATTTCTTTCCCCACCTTCCAAATGCTCAATAAAATACTACTCCATACAGCTTTTTGTCTGAACAAATCCACCAAATTCTCTACATATATACAGTATACACACATTTCATTTTGTATATTTTCTTTCATTGCTTGCTATAAGTTATGTACAGTTGACCCTTGGACAGTGTCAGGATGAGGAGCTCCGCCCCTCCATGAATTTGAAAATCTATGTATAATGGATAGTCAACCTCAGTGTATGTAGTTCTACAGTATATGCAGTTCTGCATCTTGGAATTCGACCACTGTAGGCTTTACCATTGGGAAAAAATCAATATAACTGGACTCTCAAACCCGTGGTATTTTTGTGCGCATATGTAAAACCGCTTCCCCTCATGTTTGTTGGATCCCCCGTGCCCTCCCTCTTCTGTGGTTTGCTTCCTCGTTTTGGTGGAGTACATCGTGCAGTAGCTTCCTAAGAAAGGATGCATGGAAGATAGTTGTTGTGGCTTGATTACTTGATCGATTGGCTGTATATGTAGTTTTAGATTGAAAGTCATTTTTGTTCCGAGTTTGAGTGGGAGAAATTCCCCACCAACGTCTCGGTCTCGGTGTTGCCACAGAAAGGTCTCATGCCATGCTCTCAGCCCTTTGTGTGAAGTCTCTTTTTCTTCTCTGGAAGCGCTTAGGGTCTTCCTTTGCCCACCGAGGTTCTGAAGTTTCACTGGGCTTGGCCTGTGTCTCTCTCCTTGGTCGTGCAGGGTGTCTTGAGCCCTTTCAGCCTGGACTCTCACATCCTTCAATTCTGGGACACTTTCCCATTTTACATATTTGGTAATTTTCCTTCCTTGCTTTCTGGAACTCCTAGTATATAGATTTGAAGCCATCTACATGACTCATGGATGGCTCTAAATTTCTATCTCTCACTACTTTGCCTACTTCTTTTTGTTCTAGTTTCTGAAAGATTTCCTTGACTTTATCATCCAACTCACATCAAAATTTTTATTTTGGCCATTACACTTTTAATTTCCAGGAACTCTTTTTCTCTGATTTCCTTTTCCTTTTTTTAAAAATTGCATTTGATTCTCATTTTGAAGGTGTAGCATCTTATCTCTATGAGGATTTCCTATTTGGTGTCCACACCCTGCATTTCCCATGATTCCCTCCAGTTTTCCCCTAGGTGGGGCTCTTTCTTGCCCCCTCACCGTCAGGTGCCATGGGTGAGCATCCTTCCAGGATGGGGCCCTGGCCTGAGCACCCCCACCGCCCCCATCTGCTGTGGGCTCCATGCCCTTCCCAGGAAGAACAGTCCCCATCCTGCCCAGGGCTTGCTCTTGGAGGACACAGCATCTGGCTGGACTGACCTGTCTTGTCCCCAGACTGGTCCCTGAAACTATCACAACATTGACAGTTGAACACGTTGTGTCTGTGATGAACTTGTTGGAAAAACTTCAGTGGATGAGGCTGGGGAGGGGTAAGAAAATACAAGTGTGTGAGAGACGCGAGGGCTCTGGGGAGACCTGAATAAGTCAGCAAGAGCAGACTGTGCACAGTACCCAAGAGGCTGGCAGCGGGGGTGAGGCCTGGATCTCCGCTGGCTGAGGGCCGTGGGGCAGAGCCAGCTTTTGAATTTGGACCTGGTGGTGTTCAGAACCAGACGGCGCCAGTGTCCATGGTGTGCCCAGAGCAACGGTCACAGTGGCGCTCGAGTGGGTCCCTGGGCACAGTGTTGGCCTTCCCGGAAGGCTCGTCAGGAACGCAGGGGCTGTGGCCAGGAGCTCAGGGGATGTTGGACAGCCCCGCAAGCCTGAGACCTGCTGGTGTTCACACCCTATTGGCTTTTCTCTGCAGGCCTGGGTCACTCCAGTTGGCATCTCCCAGGCCGCATTTGGGAGGTTTGTTTCCTTACCTGAGGTCCACTGAGATCTGGTTCTGAATTCTGGGTGACGGGGGTCATCCCTTATCTTCATTGCAATGTGCAGAGTCCCTGAGTGGGTCACCTGTGTGCCACCCTACCCACCCTGAGGTTACCTGCCCCCCCACCCCCAGCTGCCCCCTGGATGATTCATCTTCATCTGGGTGTCTCCCTGTGAGGGGCAGACACAGGGCTTGCAGGGCCCCGGGTCAGGGTACAGAGTGCAAACAGGAAGTTGCCCCTGCCCTGGGGTCTGCGCCACCCAGACTGACCCTGCAGCATCGCAAGGGTGCCCATGCAGGGCCACAAGCGGTCTTCTGTCTGCACTGGGCTGGCTTCTGTCTCTCCACATGCAGGCTGCTTGGCATATAAAACAAAACGGCGGACTTAGTCTTTTTCAAGAACCGACCACATTCAGTGAAACAGCCATGGAGAACCAGGGGTTTGATTTCAACCCATCCTCTACTGGCCCCAAACAAGAAAGGGAGATGGGAGGAGAAGAAAGGACCTGGCCCTGCGGGGGCCAGCCCAGAGCCCCAGCTTTGGGAGAAGCTGGCTCCTGGCTGAAGGCCTGTCTTCTTTCTCCTGATCTGGACCAGCCTCGAAACTGGGCCCAGCTATCCCAGCAGGTCACAGCAGAGCTGATCAAGAGCGTAATATCGAAATTCATTTTTCTTACTGACATCAGGTGTAAATTCAGAAATGTGTTCCGACTGGGAACGAAAGTGCAAATACAATAAAGCTGCACGCCCTGAGCACGGAAGGCTCAGCTGCCCGCATCACACCGTGTGCAGGAGGCCACACCCACGGCTCCATGTGTCTAGAGGATGCTCATGGTTGTCACCCCCATGTCACAGGTGAATTAGGAGATCTGAGAGGTGGAGTGAGGTCCCCGGGTCTGGGGTAAGTGGAAAGCCCCAGCTCTGAACTCGGGGCTCCTGACTCCTGGTGCTCACGCCCCAGGCTCCAGCACCGCTGGGCAGGCTGGCCCAGCAGGGCCCCAGCAACCACAGGCATTTGTTTCAAAGCCCCGAGGCCCTCATTCTGCTTAAATCACCTAGAATGTGACCAGTTCATCTTCTGTCTTGATGTTTCTCACTGTGCATGCAAAGTTGTTTCAGTCGTGTCTAACTCTTTGCGACCCTGTGGACGGTAGCCCGCCAGGCTCCTCTGTCCATGGGATTCTGTAGGCCCGAATACTGGAGTGGGTTGCCATGTCCTTCTGTCGGGGATTTTCCCGATCCAGGGATCGAACCAGCGTCTGTTACGTCTCCTGCATTGGCAGGAGGGTTTTCTACCCCTAGCACCACCTGGGAAGCCTGTTTCTCTGCTTCTGCTCATTTTTCTGCTACCAGCTATTACCATGTATCTAATTCCAGACTGTCTTCATCACCCCAAAAGGAACCCTGACCCTGATAGCCATGACTCTCGTCCTCCCTCCCCCAGCCCCTGGCGACCACCAACCTGCTATCTCCCTGGACTGTCCGTTGAGGCTGTGTATTTTAAAGCGGAGGCTGGCTGTGCGGAGCCTTCTCTTTAGCATCTGCTCCTGTCTGGGCACACCCTCTGGACACATCTCTGACCCTCTCCAGCCTCAGCTCACCTGTCCAGGGACCCCTGGAATCATGGAATTCAGGCATAGTATGCCGAGCAGCTTTTTCGCTGATGTGAAAACAGACTCACCTCTGCAGAGCTGCGTGGCTTGTGGAAAGCCAGGGCAGCAGGACTCAGGAGCTCAGAGTGGGAGGGAGGCTCGAATCCCTACCTGGGACCCTTGCTTTGCCTGCACCGATGCTCAGAGCAAGCTGCAGCTTGCCTTTGCCTCCGTGTATGCGATGGACTCCGCGTCCACGTCTGGAAGGTGGAACCACGCCCTCCAGCCTGTGGGGACGTCGTTCAGACTCCAAGATAGACACAGGGAGGCCCACTCCCCGACGCCTCCCTGTTATTACCCTTTTATCTGAGGGAGGGAGTGTGGGCAATCATTTTCTCAGGGATGGAAGTGGCCCGCACCTCACAGGATGCCAGGTGTGGCTTCCAGCCTGGTGCCCTCTGGACGAGGGTAGGCAGGACCTCACTGCGTGCAGAGCCCTGGCAGGGGGAGGATGCGAACCCTGGGGTTGAATCCTGTCCCTCTTTGAGCCTCAGTTTCCTCACCTGCCAGGTAAAGTGCTGTTTATCCCTGAGGTTTTCTTTCTTAACCAACTTTTCTTTCATTTTGTAAACTTTTTGTTTTATATTGGAGTATAGTTGATTTACAGTCTTGTGACAGGTTCAAGTGTACAGCAAAGGGATTCAGTTTTACGTATCCCTAAGGTTTTAATGACGGTGATGAACAATAGTTGCTGATTACTGAGCGTTAACAACCTTTCCACACTTTACGTGGATTACCGCATTTAATCGCACAGCCATCTTCCCTGTTTTACAGGTGAGGAAACTGAGGCATGGGAACTTAAAGCAGACATTCCCAAGGTCACAGACGCAGAAAGAATGGAGCTGGGAACTCGATCCCGTGTCTGTCCCCCTCCTAATTCCTCCCTCTACCCCCATACCCACCTCCTCCATAAGGCTGGGTGTGCAGCCCCCATGTGTCCTCAGCTATATGTTCAGCCTGCCTTGAGGGGGTGCAGGGGTGTTGGTGGGGAGGTGGGCTGAGTCTCTTCATGCAAGGGCATCCTCAGCTTTGTGGAGGGCTGCCAGAGAAACCTGGGGTGACATCTTGGGAGACCCCAGCGGGGGCGACTGGATTCAGCAAATAAACACGTGGGACATTTAGTTAACCCTGAATTTCAGGTCATCAGTCTGATCATTTCTGGCCTAAGTATGTCCCATGTAACATTCCCTAAAAATTACTTGTCCATGTGGAATTCAGATTTAACTCGGGGCCCTGTGTTTTATCTGTCCCCAACCCGCAAGTGGAAGTGGCAGGAAGCTGGGAGTGAAAGATCCCTGCAACAGCTGCTGGCTCCCAGCTTGAACTGGCCACAGGAAGGCCGCTGTCTGGTGGAAGGGTCTGGCCTTAAAGGGCCAGCTTCACACAGCCACCCACCCAGGAGGGGAGGAGCCATCCAGGACCGAGAGGCTAGTCCAGTGTCCCTCTCACAACCCAGGGTGCAAGTCCTGGCTCTCTGCCCCAGCATGGGCAGCTGTGGCCCGAGGCAGGAAAAGCTGTTGATATTGGGGGGGTGGGAGGATGGAAGAAAGGATGGAGAGCCCCGCCCTGCTGTGTGTGGAGTGTCATTTAATTTGCATAACTACCTAACGCAGGAGAAATGGAGACTCGTCCTGTTAAGAGTCACACAGCCAATAAGCAGAGCAAGAATATGAGCCCAGTGCTGTGATGTTTTAGCTTGATTGTGGTAAGATATATAGATAACATAAAACTCGCCACTTGAACCATTTCTAAGTGCACAGTTCAGTGGCGTCAGTCACTCTTACAGTGTCACACAGCCATCACCTCTGTCTGCTTTCAGGACTACCGTCCCCCCAAACAGTAACTCTGTACCCAATAAGCAATAATTGCCCATTCCCTGCCCCAGCCCCGGCCCCACCATCTACTTTCAGGCTGTCTGGTTTGACTCCTGGATATCTCCTGTGAGAGGAATCAAATAGCGAGTGTCCCTTGTGACATGTTTATTTCACCGAACATGGTATCCTCAGGGTTCATCCATGTTGTAGCAAATGGCAGGATGGCCTTCCTCTTGAAGGCTGCATGAACAATGTTTCATTGTTGGATGGACCACATCTTCTCTGGCTTTAGTAAGTAATGCTGCTGGGCTCGTGCAGGTACGAGTGTCTGAGTCTCCACTTTGGATTCTTTTTTTTTTTTTTAACTTTACAAATTGTATTAGTTTTGCCAAATATCAAAATGAATCCGCCACAGGTATACATGTGTTCCCCATCCTGAACCCTCCTCCCTCCTCCCTCCCCATACCATCCCTCTGGGTCGTCCCAGTGCACCAGCCCCAAGCATCCAGTATCGTGCATCAAACCTGGACTGGCAACTCATTTCATACGTGATATTATACATGTTTCAATGCCATTCTCCCAAATCTTCCCACCCTCTCCCTCTGCAACAGAGTCCATAAGACTGTTCTATCACTTTGGATTCTTTTGGAGACATCAGGTCTGCCAATTCTCATGCCTTCAGGTGTGGTGGTCTTCCCAACTCTTCTTGGATGCCTCCAGCAATGGAGAACTCACTACCTTCCAAGACTGTCTCGTCAGTACTCAGTCTGTAGCCTGGCTCTGTGTCCTTATATCTGTCACTCATGGGCCCCACGAGGCCAGTGTGGAGCCACTCACCTAGGGTGTGCTTCTTTGTCTCTCTCACACCCTTGTGCCCATGTGCCTGAGGAGCTCTGCGGTTCACTCCTGACGGCATCGGACTCTTACTCCTCTCTCCCTCTCCCCAAGCCCTAAGGGAGCAGAATTCAGCTTCGAGAAACAGGAGGGAAGGGTCTTTAAAAATGACCACCTGTGAGTAACATGGAAAATTACTTTACCATATGTAAAATAGATAGCCAACGGAGAAATAGCTGTAAGGCTCAGGAAATTCAAACGGGGCTCTGTATCAACCTAGAAGGGTAAGATGGGGAGGGAGATGAGAAGAAGAATCAAAAGAAAGGGGACATATGTATACCTATGGGTGATTCATTTTGAGTTTTGACAGAAAACACCAAAATTCTGTAAAGGAATTCAGTTCAGTTCAGTTCAGTCGCTCAGTCGTGTCCGACTCTTTGCAACTCCATGAATCACAGCACGCCAGGCCTCCCTGTCCATCACCATCTCCCGGAGTTCACTCAAACTCACATCCATCGAGTTGGTGGTGCCATCCAGCCATCTCATCCTCTGTCGTCCCCCTCTCCTCCTGTCCCCAGTCCCTCCCAGCATCCCAGTCTTTTCCAATGAGTCAACTCTTCACGTGAGGTGGCCAAAGTACTGGAGTTTCAGCCTCAGCATCAGTTCTTGCAAAGAAATCCCAGGGCTGGTCTCCTTTAGAATGGACTGGTTGGATCTCCTTGCAGTCCAAGGGACTCTCAAGAGTCTTCTCCAACACCACAGTTCAAAAGCATCAATTCTTCGGCACTCAAGCTTTCTTCACAGTCCAACTCTCACATCCATAGCAATTATCCTTTAATAAAAAATAAACACATTTTAAAAATAAATTAAAAAAAAAGAATGGTATACTTTAGACAGCACTCAAAAAAATGACCACCCATGATAGAAATCGTCACACCACCTGGGGGCTGACAGTCTGACTGCCTCGATGTAAACCTGGCCGAGTTGCCCCAGGACGGGGTGAACCGTGGCGGCCGTGTCACCCCTCCCGCCCGCGAGCCTCACCCTCTCGTTTGTCTCCGCAGGGACCTACCAGGGCCAGTGGGTCGGCGGCATGCGCCAGGGCTACGGCGTGCGGCAGAGTGTCCCCTACGGCATGGCGGCGGTCATCCGCTCGCCCCTGAGGACCTCCATCAACTCCCTGCGCAGCGAGCACACCAATGGCGCAGCGCTCCACCCCGACGCCTCCCCCGCCGTGGCCGGCAGCCCGGCCGTGTCCCGCGGAGGCTTCGTGCTGGTGGCGCACAGCGACTCTGAGATCCTCAAGAGCAAGAAGAAGGGGCTGTTCCGGCGCTCGCTGCTGAGCGGGCTGAAGCTGCGCAAGTCGGAGTCCAAGAGCAGCCTGGCCAGCCAGCGCAGCAAGCAGAGCTCCTTCCGCAGCGAGGCCGGCATGAGCTCGGTCAGCTCCACGGCCAGCGACATCCACTCCACCATCAGCCTGGGCGAGGGCGAGGCCGAGCTGTCGGCCATCGAGGACGACATCGACGCCACCACCACCGAGACGTACGTGGGCGAGTGGAAGAGCGACAAGCGCTCAGGCTTCGGCGTGAGCCAGCGCTCGGACGGGCTGAAGTACGAGGGCGAGTGGGCGGGCAACCGGCGGCATGGCTACGGCTGCATGACCTTCCCCGACGGCACGAAGGAGGAGGGCAAGTACAAGCAGAACATCCTCGTGAGCGGCAAGCGCAAGAACCTCATCCCGCTGCGCGCCAGCAAGATCCGCGAGAAGGTGGACCGGGCCGTGGAGGCGGCCGAGCGGGCGGCCACCATAGCCAAGCAGAAGGCAGAGATCGCGGCCTCCAGGTAGGCGGGTGAGGGGCGGCGTGATGGGGGGTGGGGCACAGGGCGGTTCTGGGTCGCTGGACCTGGTCTGGTTGGTTGTGCTGCCTGGTTCGATGCCTACGTGTGTGTTTCTCAAACTATGCCCTGTGGAACCCTGGGGTTCCTCAGAGATGGTGCAAGGAGATGGTTGATCTGAGGAGGCCCTGGGTCTTACAACCTCCCCTCAAATGGAGCAAACCTCCCTTCCCCTCTCTTCCTTGTTTTATATGCTGGTGTTTGATGGAGAACAATGTTGGCCATTCTCTTAGGATGCATAGCACAGCTGCTGGCTGAGAGGAAGGTGTGTGCCCCCACGGCCTCATTCCCAGGTGGGCATGGAGTGCCGGGTGCTGCAGGGATGTGGGAGGCTGGGGGTAGCTGTCCCGGCCACCCCAGCCTGAGGCAGATTCTCCACAGGCCCTGGAGATGGCACCAAGTGAACAGGGCTGGGCTGTGGGCGCTCACCCAGGAGTCACTCACAACTTGGTGCTGTCGGCCATCAGCTGTTCATGGGACATG
This sequence comes from Bos grunniens, assembly GCF_055505025.1. NCBI lineage: Eukaryota > Metazoa > Chordata > Mammalia > Artiodactyla > Bovidae > Bos > Bos grunniens. Next base: position 13,305,788 of record NC_141182.1, read on the forward strand.
GGGCTCACTGTGTGGGTTCAGCAGCCTCCAGACCCTAAGCAGGTTCCAGAGTTGACTGTAGGCGGGCGCTGTGTTGGCTACTGAGGTGGCTTTGTATTGGTGCAGGGGTGAGAACTTCAGAACTGGTAGAAGGGGTCCCTGGGTCCTCCCGGGAAGTGCAGATGAAAGTGTGTGAGCCTGGCTCTGCCCCGCGCTGCTGTGGGAGGCCGTGGACAGCAGGAACTGCCAGCCCCAGGTTGAAGGGAGCCACCCAGTTGAAAACCAGGGCCCCCAGGTGGCCACGCTCCTGGATTCTCAGGAAACCATTCCTGACTTGAGTGTGTCGAGAGCTTCCTGCCATCTGTGTACTTTCCTGGGTCAGGGTAGGGCCCTGGGGTCAGCCCCGAGGGTCATGGGGCCTGGGACAGGAGTCTGGGGCCCTTTAGATGCCTCAGGCTGCCCGGACAGGAGGTGTCCAGGAGGACAGACACTAAGTCTTTCTGGATGATTCTGAATTCCCGGCCAGGGCAAGCCTGGGATTATTCCAGGGAGACACCCAGCTCAGTTACAGCTCAGGCCTTCCCAACCTCATTGCTAATAAAACTTTAGCCCATTTGGTTCTGGTTTTCAGCGACCTTCCATCCATATTGGAAGAACAAAAAAAGGTGGCTGTGGTTTGTTGGCAGGATATCTGCCACTCACATCCAAGGTCTTAGAGGGGAACAAAACCCATTCCAAGAAGCCAAGGGGAAAAAGGAATTACTGCCTGAATGTCGGGGTCCAGCCCTGCTCTGTTCACCCCTGCCAGTTCCCCCAGAAGTGTTCAACGATAAATAGGAGCAGTGTTTATCACTGCTCCTCTGGTATTTTACAATCGAATTTGGTTCCCTAGTTATTTTTTCCTTTATGAATATATAACCCTTGCTCCACATAGAAAAACTGGATGATGGAACATGAAGGCAGGGAGCAGCCTAAGGCGGGTCTCGTGCATCACCCAGAGACCCTGCTGGCGTTGGGCATTTTTCTTTCCTTCCAATAGTTCATCTATTTTTTACCTTTTGTGTTTGTTTGTCTTGTTGACCTTAGTGGATACGAGGCACTCTACAGGGCAGGGGGTCAGTGTCGTCAGGGATTTAGGGGCTTGTGAGGCAGAAGCACAAAGGTTTCATGGACAGCATTCCCCGGAATTGGCTATCTTATTTTTGCTAATATTTATTTATCCGCTGCGCCGGGTCTTGGCGGTAGTAACGGGATCTTCAGTCTTTGTTGCGGCTGCAGGATCTTTAGTTGTGGTGCGCGAACTCTTAGTTGTGGCCTATGTGGGCTCTAGTTCCCTGACCAGGGATTGAACCGGGCCCCCTGCGTTGGAAGTGTGGCGTCTTAGCCTTTGGACCACCAGGGAAGTTCTGATTTTATTTGAAAGTCTGTCACTCAAGTGAACCTCTTGGGACTGGGGACATGGGATGCGGGGCAGTTTTCTGACATACCCCAGAACCTGGGGGTGCTGGTCTCTAAGAAGGAGTACATGGAGGTGGTGGTGTGGGCGGACCTCAGAGCCAGCTCCCCGAGGACCCCTACCTGGATCCCCGTGTAGCTGCCTGCCTGCTGCAAAGGCCTGAGGCTGGCTCCGTGTATTGCGTGCTGGCTCGCTGAACGTCCAGCCTGGCCCACCACTGCTGAGCAGCCTGGGGAGGGCACTCACCCTCTGTGGGCCGGGTCCTTGTGGACAGATGGCATGGAGCAGCATGCAGTGCCCTCGGCAAGTGTGGGGCCTGGCTACCCTCCCAGGTGACCCCTGAACCAGGTCGGCCCCTCCCCTCGTGCCCCAGCCTTGCAGGGAGGTGGGTGTGAATGCACACCCTGACGTGGTCTCAGCCTGGCAACCTCGTAGTGCCCTAGGCCACCGTCAGAGGTGGGAGGGGACAGTGTCCTCGGTCCCCAGACACGGTGAGGACGAGCCTCCATTCCAGGCTGCGGCAGGAGCTGCACTTGCCTGCGTTTTCTCAATGGGCTTAGATTAAAAAAAAAAAAGAGAGAAGCCAGAGGCTGCCGTCCTGGAGAGCGAAGCCAGTGGACGCCCCGGAGCCCCAAGGCCCGCCCTCCACCGGAGCGTGAAGGCAGCTGCAGCAGCCGCGTGGGGCCGCGGAGTGCCTGGCCCCGGGCGGGCTGTGGTCACTGTCACAGCCAGCAGCCGGCCTGGCGTCAGCAAGCCGTGTCCTCAGGCCTAGGAGGGCGCAGTCGCTGAGCCGAGCCAGCCAGAAACGGTTGTGTGTATGTGCCCTCTCTCCCAGTGCGGGGACCTCCCTGAGGGCGGCTGCCGTGAGGACGGGCACGGGCCTTCCTGGGGAGGGGGGCGGCACGGAGCTTCAGGTCCCAGACGGGGTCCTGCTCCCTCTGTTTCAGGGTGAACCGCACCCACCCTGGCTTCTAGGGCCAGGGCCGGGCCACATGGCTGAGATGGGGAGCTCGGGTTCCTCCTGAGCACCGGGTCTGCAGGCTGGTCCCCATCATCGCTACCCGTCATGCAGGCTGGCATCACCAGGGACACACAGGCAGCCCGCCCAGAGATGCCAAGCTCCTCGACAGGGGTGCCACCTGGGCTCCAGAGCCCTGCCCCAGCCCCCTCAGGACGTGTGTAAAATGCAGATGCCCCCCACCCCCAGAGCTTCTGCCTCAGCAGATCCGGGTGGGGCTTGAGAACCTGCATTCCTGGGGAGCCCCTGGGATGCTGGTGCTGGCTGGGCCCCCATGGGGGGAGCAGACATGCCTGCGGCCGAGGTGAGAGGTGGAGGAGCTTCCTGCCCAGTCAGGTAACGTGGAGCCGGGGCTGAGGGAAAGGTGTGCCAGGCCAGTCGGTCTGCAGAGATAGGCGGGCTCAGAGGCCCCGCTGGCCTACCCTGGGGACTTCTCAGCAATGTCTTGTCTGCACAGAAGCTGGTTCTGAACGAATGAATGAAGATGCTCAGCCCCGCCCCTCCTCATCGTCAGGGGCCTGGCCACCTCCTTCGGTTCTGTGACCTGGAATCAAGACCGTGGCTACCGTGGGGCTGGGCCAGGTTCCCCAGGAGCCACAGCCACATCGTTCATCCCAGGAGGATCACAGGTCCCCTCTTGCTCCTGGGTGCCCGCAGACTCTCCAGGGCGAGAGACGGACCCGCCGCGGTCCAGCAGGGCAGCGTCCTCGGCAAAGCCCACAGGGTAGAACTGCAAGTTCCCGCGGGCTTGGTCGTCTCTGGCCCGACCTCCCGGAGACGTGGTCAGTCCTGTGGGGCCTGGTGGGTCAGCTGGCTCCATGGAGGGAGGAGAGGTAAATTTCCCCCAAGGTCCTGGATTGTAGGGGTTACACCAGAGCCTGAATCTGATGAATGTAACAGCTCGCTGTCCTCACCCCGAGACCCTGCAGGGGCCAGAGAGGGAGGGGCTGGAGAGTGGAACAGTCACTCCTGTCCCCGCCGCCTCTTCTTGGCCAGGCTGCCCTCTGGCGCTAAACCCGCAGCCTGGAGCATGGGGCCAGCTCTGCTTCCTGGGAGTGACTGCTGTGCTCGGGGTTGAGAGGGGAGGAGGTGTGGGCGGGGCGGCCTCACGGTTCCAGGCTGCAGGGTCCCCACGGGGCAGGGGTGTGGGGGCAGGAGGTGCGCCAAGGCTGCCGGTGGTCGTGGTGGTCGGCAGGGCTATGGCCACAGGCCCGCGTGCTGCGCATCAGCTGATACCTCTGTCTCCTGATGCTTTGCTGAGTGAGCAGTTGTGGGCAGGTGGAGCTAGGAGGGACCTTGACCTGACGTTTAGGTGGAAGATGACAAGTTCCTGGCAGGGGGCAGCCATTCCTCCCTCCTGCACCCGTGGGGGACTGCACACCACATCCTCGCGCCAGGCCGGCCGGCCCTTCTGAAGGACGGGGGTGGTCCCCGCCAGGGAGGTGGGAAAGCGGGCTCCGAGGGCAGCCTGGCTGAGAGTCAGGACCCCGTGCCGGCAGGGCGGAGCCAGTCTCAGAGTCAGGCGGTGGCCCAGGCAGGACTAGAACTCACATCTCGGCGCTGCCTGCTGCCCTGCACCTGCTCTCAGCCCCTTCAGACCTGGACCCAGACTGGGGGCTCTGTGAATAGAGGGGTGCTGGCTGCCTTCCGTGAAGTGCTCTCGAAATCCAGCCCTGCCCCTGGACAGGAGGGCTTCACGCGTGAAACCTCGGTGAGGTCTGCTCAGGGACAGGCGCCTACCTCCCCAGTCACCTTTTTATGTCGATCCTGGGCTGGCGTCTGTCTGGGCCCCGGGGATACCTGTTTGCTTTAAGCTTTCTGCTGCGGCTTCTCTCTCTCTCTTTTTTTTTTTGCTGTGTGGGCTTCTCTCTAGTTGCCGCGAGCAGGGGCTGCTCTCTAGTTGCGGTGTGCAGGCTTCTCATTGCGGTGGTTTCTCTTGTTGCAGAGAACAGGTTCTAGGGCGTACGGGCTTCAGGAGTTGTGGCTCCTGGGCTCTAGATCAATAGTTGTGGCTCACAGGCTTAGTTGCTCCACGACATGTGTGATCTCCCCGGACCAGGGATCGAACCCATGTCTCCTGCTTCCTCAGGTGGATTCTTTACCACTGAGCCACCAGGGAAGCCCTGCTGTGGCTTCTCTGCTCCTGTCAGTTACGTGTCTTCAGCAGGTCATCCCCAGAGCCCTGGGGGCAGGGGGACAGTGCATGAGCCCCATGTGGGTCAAGACAGGGAGGGCGCATTATCTGCAGGGGAGACTGCCTGGGGCTGTCTCACTGGGGCATCTTTCCATCCTAAAGAAAACAAAATATTTAAGGACCTGAAATCAGGGTGGGGGTTGTGGTTTATTATGGGTTTAAAATATGTTCATATCATTCCTTGTTAAAGTATAATACATCCTTATGAAAATACTAAAGCAATAAGGGGGATGGCTTCGCAGGTGACGCTAGTGGTAAAGAATCTGCCTACCAATGCAAGGGATGAGGGTTCGATCCCAGGGTCGGGACGATCCCCTGGAGAAGGAAATGGCAGCCCACTCCAGTGTTCTTGCTGGGAGAATCCCAGGGACGGAGAAGCCTGGTGGGCTACAGTCCCTGGGGTTGTAAAGAGCTGGACACAGCTGAGTAATGGAGCACTCACACGATAAGGCAAACAGTATTGAGCAGCCGTGTCCCACGTGGGCTGTCCGTCTCCTTAGAGGAAATCGCAGTTTTTTCCACATGTGCGCAGATAACCATATCACACCTACAGGATCCTGGGTCACGGTGAAGGAATTGTACTGTCGACTTGTTCTGTAGCTTGGTTCCCTTTTCCCATCACTTATGTCAGAGACCTCTTTCCTTGTCAGGGTTTTGCCCTGGCATCTGCGTCATGATCTGTGTTACGGGTGCACCACCGTCCAGCTGTTACGTGTGTGCTAAGTCTCTTCAGTCGTGTCTGATTCTTTGCCACCCCAGGGACTGTAGCCCACCAGACTCCTCTGTCCATGGGAATCTCCAGGCAAGAATACTGGAGTGGGTTGCCACGCCCTCCCCCAGGGGATCTTCCCAACCCAGGGATCGGCCCCTCATCTCTTATGTCTCCTGCATTGGCAGGCAGTTCTTTACCATTAGCGCCGCCTGGGAAGCCTGGTCCAAGTCTGCATCCCATCCTGCAGTCTTACAAGGCAGCTAAGACTGTTCTTGTCTGCCTGGCTCCGCGGCTGGCACAGGTCTTTCCCACCACGACCCCCTAGAGCAAGTGTGCGTGGCTGAGTGACGTGTGCAAGGTGCTGCCTCATTGCCTGGCGCCAGGCTCCATCACCTTACCTTGGCTGGGAGGGAGGGCTGCAAGAGGAGGCGGTGGGGCGGCCTTGAGTGACTGCTCTGTCGTTGAGGCGTTTCTCCCTGCAGTCAGCCAGTAATAGCCCCCTGCCCCCCACCAAGAAGCCTACATCCTAACCATCCCTGGAACCTGCAGATGTGTGACCTTCCTTGGGAAAAGGGACTTGGCAGATGTGATTACATTCGGCGCTACTCAGGATTGCCTGGGTGGGTGCCCAGTGTCATCACAAGGGTCTTTGTTGGAGGGAGGCGAGAGGGCAGAGTAAGTGATGTTGCAAGTGGAGGTCAGGAAGACGTGGCCACAAGCCAGGGGGTGCTGGTGCCTCCAGACGCTGGAAGAGGGGAGGAGATGGATCTCCCTGGAGCCTCCATCGGGAACCAGCCCCAGTTCAGCCTGTAAGACAGATTCGTTCTGGACTTCTGACTTCTGGAACCGTAGAATAATAAATGTGTGCTGTTCTGGGTTGCTGCAGCTCTGTAGGGAGCCCATGAGCCCCCAGCTCTGGCACCGGGTGGGCTGTGTCACCTGGTGTCCCCCTTCTAGAGGGGGCAGGCCCGGCCCCTTCCCGCCCCCGGCAGGAGACCTGCTCTGCAGCCGTGCTTCCAGGCCCTGCGGAGATGGACTCTCGGTGAGGAGTACGTGCGGCTTCCTGCCTCCGGGGAGGGCCGGCCACACGCCAGGAGAGGCCTTCTGGTGGGCGACAGCCATCTGTTCCGGCTCTGGCCTCCCAACATTAAAAAAAAAAAGGAAGGAGAAGAAGAGGCTGGGGAGTGGGGTGCCAGGTCCTGGAAATGCCCGGGTCAGGGGCCAGCCTGAGGGCCCCTGGGGGTGCAAGGGAGCCCCCAGACCTGGCTCCACCCCAGAGACCCAGGAGCACTTGGCCTTGGGCCTGTGTGTCGCGTCTGTGAGCCGCTTCCCGGGGCTGGAGGGTGTCGGCTTGGGGTGCCAGCCTGTGCCCACACCTCTGTCACCTCCGGTCCTTGCGCGTGGGGTCGGGGATTCAGGCTGTCAGATGGGATTAGGATCGCTGCCCACTTTGCTCTGGGCCACTTGTCAGACAGACGCGCGGAGCTCTGACTCACCCACGGGCAGCTTTCCCACCTGGCATCAGAAGGCGCCTGGGGTGACCTGGGCCCTGTGTTGGCCGTGTCCAGGTAGAGCCCTGGCCCAGGGTTCTGGGCTGGGGGGCTGTTGAACTCGCCCCTTCACAGAGAAGCTGTGGCCTTTTCCACGGCCTGGAGGACGGGCCTCCCTTGTGGCCTTGGTGACCTGTCCCCAGACTTGGTGGCACAGGGATTTTTCATCCTAATCTAAACCCAAGCCCTCCTGTTACCGCCCGAGCCTGTTTCTTTCCCGTCGTTGGGGGAAATAGTAAACTGATCTGCTGTTAGTAGGTCTGTGGCCTCAGGCAAGGGACAGAAACTCCCTGGGTCTCCAATTTCAACCCTGTGAAATGGGTTGAAGAGGTGATGTGCCCAGTGGGGTCGTTGTGAAGAGTGACATGTCACCGGGAAAGACAGGACCGCAGCTGTCTTCCCTGTGAAGTGTTAGAGCAGGCAAGAGGGGTGAGGGGGTGTAGAGGAGACTCCCCTGCCCTTGACCCCTTTACCCCTGGGCAGCCACGGAGCCTCAGTCTCCCCACCCGAGTGCCTGCCTCCCTAGATGTGGAAACGACCATATCCACACTCGTCAGATCCGAGTTTAATTTGAGTTTAAACTGAGGAGTTTCATCAAACCAAAGTTAGCTTCAGTGCAGCCTGGAAGAGCCAGGCATGTGTGTAGATTGCATGTTTGTTCCTCACCCCCAGGCCCTTGGCCCTGTGACTATGGTCCGCCCCCTGGAGGCTCGGCCACAGGCTTTGCCTGGTCCGAGGGACCAGCCTGGAGTGATGGAGGGCCCCGTCCCAGGCTGAGGCCCTGGGAAGCTCTCTGTGTTTCTGCTCACTCTCCTTGTACTTCTGCCGTCGCCGTGACAACACGCCCTGGGAGCCCCCATCCCTGGGGGTGGGGGAGAGGGACACTTGGGGACACCTGGATGCATAAGCAAGAATAATGATTATTTTAAATCACCTCCTTTTGGGGATGGGGGATTGTTGAAAAGCGTTGTTTGGCATCGCTGACTGCTACGGCCCTCGTGGGTGATCCTGGATAAAAGGATCACTGTGCTTATCGCACACAGTGTGGGTCCGGCCACGCTAGACCATTAGTCCTCTGGGGGAACATTCCTGATCCTTTGTGTGAGTGTCCTGGGGCTGCCATATCAAAGTGCCACAAATGGGGTGGGCTTAAACAACGGGAATGTTCTCTCACGGTCCTGGAGCCAGAAGCCCACCATCAGGCTGTGGGCAGCGTTACCGTCTCTCTGGATTCTCTAGTGGGTGGGGGAGCGGTCCTTCCTGTCTCTGCCAGTCCCTGGGTGTCCAGGCATCCTTGTGGGGTGGCCACATCCCTCCAACCTCTGCTGGTGTCTGTCCTTCCTTCTTATGAGGACATGTCATTGGACTTAGGGCCGCCACCATCCAGTGTCACCTTATTACATCTGTAAAGACCCTGTTCCAAAGAAGGCCCCACTCTGAGATCCCCAGTGGATGTGAGCTTGGGGTCTGCACTCTGCACGGCTGCTGCACGGCCACGGCTCCTGCAGATGTGAATGCCTTCTTCCACTGCCTCACTTTAACTCCTGTGATCACAGCTCCTGCCTCGGAGTTAGGCTGGCCTCCGGAGGGCTTGGAACAAAACTTACTACTCTCTTGGGGAGCTCCCTGCTTCCCTACAAAGTGTCTTTGGGTCTCAGGGTCTTATGTGCTCTGGGTCTTCGTGTCCCAAGCTCTGAGGGGCCACTTTAGCTTTCCCGTGCTTTTTCTAACCTTGAATATCTTCCATAAGAAGCTGCCTTATCCTCATTTAAGGGGTGTGTGTTTGAGGGGTGCAGCTTGCAGATGGCTTGGGGAGATAGAAGGGGTTTCCTCGGTCACTGCTTGCTGACCACCCTGTTCTCACAATGCCCAGCCTCTGCTCCAATATGAGCTTCAGGCTTTGCCTGCCAACAGCACCCCCACCTACCCCCGCTGCCACCCCAGACTCTGCCCCAGGCTCCCCTCTGCCTCTCGAAAGATCCACTTATAGGCTCTGCCAGGGCGGAGGGGTCATCTTCTCCCAGCCTGTCTGGTATCCGGAGGTGTCATAAACCGTGTGAGCACTGAAGTTACAGATTTGGAAATTCCCTGGTGGTCCAGTGGTTAAGACCTCATGCTTCCGTTGCAGGGAGACCCAGATTTGATCCCTGCTTGGGGAACTAAGATCCCACATGCTGCATGACACAGGCCAAACAAGTTATGGATTCAGCCTTACCAGCGACAAGGCAGGAAGGAGAAACAGAAGCTGGGAAGAACAGAACATCCGGTGTGTAAGCGCCTCTGAACTTACTGGCGTCTGCTGTTTAAAGACCTATATATTCTGCGCAGTAGAGCCGCTCAGTGTATATACTTTGGGGGATCTTGAAGAGTCATTGTGACCACTTGAAGTTTTCTCTAAACCTAAAGTCTTGTAGAATGTGACTTGGTTCCATTAATCAGGACTCTGTTGCAAGCAGTAGCATCATCATTCAAAGTAGCTCAAGCAGAGAGGCCCTGTGTTGGCTCCCAGTCTCTGGGTTGGCTTCAGGCACAGCTGGATCCAGGGATTCCGATAATGTCAGGGTTCTGTCATTCTCTCCTTTTCTTGGTTCTGCTTTCCTCTGTGTGTTGATTCCACTCTCCAGCAGGTTCTCTGCATGCGGTGGGAAAGGCCACCAGGTCTGCATTCACATACTCCTTAGAGTTCTCGGTCCTGGCGGGGAGGCGAGATGGTTTTCTCCCGGGCCCATATAGTTATGGTCTGGAAAGGCTCAGCTTGGCTTTGCAGGAGTCACCTGCCTGCTAATTGCCCTTGATGATGGAATTTGCTGATTGGCCACACTGGGTCATGTGCCCACCTGAGATGTGAGGGGTGTGGTCAGAGGATGGACATCCTGACACCCCATCAGGAGTGCAGTGGAGGAGGGAAGGTCCCTGATGAGGGGCACTGGGCAAGCAAACCTCTGTCCAGCTCCAGAAGGGAGCACTCTCAGATCATGTTCTCCCGTCCATGTGGAAGGTTAGAGGTGCCTCAGCCGCGCTTCTTCCCATGAAGACACATTCACATACCATCACGTCACTCTTTAAAGGGCACGACTCAGTGGTCTCTAGAGTGTTCAGAGTGGTGCAGCTGTCCTTGCTGCTTTCAGAACATTTCCACCACCCCAAAAGAAACCTGTACCCCTTAGCAGCCTCCCCGAGCCCCTGGCAGCCACAGATCTAATTCTTTCTGTTTGCCTGTTCAGGACAGTACGTGGTGCGGCTTGTCTGGCTTCTTCATTCAGTGCAGTGTTGTCATGCTGTCAGCGTTCAGCCCCGCTGCAGCCTGTGTCTGAGCTTCATCCCTCTCCACCCGAGTGACAGCCCGCCGTGCGCATGGGTCTTGTGTTGTCGATCCCCTCCCCAGCTGATGAGCAGCTGGGTGGTCTCTGCTTCTGTCTGTTATGAATAGTGCCGCTGTGAGCGTTCGTGTAGGAATCTTCGGGTGGGTGTCCATTTTCCGTTCCCCTGGGTGGGTACCTGGGAGAGGAATTGCTGGGCCGAATGGCGATTCCGGGTTTAACGTTCAGAGGTGCTGCCCCGCTGTTTCCCACAGTCTGCTCCTCTGACTTCCCTGTCAGCACTGGGTCCCGTGTCTCAGCATCCTCCCTGACTTGTTCCCGTGCGTCTCTGATTTTAGCCACCCCCGTGGGTGTGGAGTGGATTTCCTTGCATGGTAGTTTTTTCTTAATATTTATTTTATTTGACTCTGCCAGACCTTAGTTGTGGCATGCAGGATCTTCAGTTGAAGCACGTGGGATCTAGTTCCCTGACCAGGGATTGAACCCTGGCCCCTTGCAATTGGAAGCATGGAGTCTTAGCCGCTGGACCACCAGGGAAGTCCCTCCTTGTGGTTTCAATTGACATTTCGAGCATCTTTCCCTGCGCTTCTTGGCCATCTGGGCATCTTCTTGGGAGATCTGTCGGCAGCTTGGGTTTTAGTGAATGTTCGTGTCTCTCCCCTGTGGGCTCTGTGTGTTGGTTGGAGGCACCTGCCCCGGGAAGCAGAGCTGCCCCGTGCTCTAGGGTGGGCCTCCCCGGGGTGGTGCCCAGGAGAGCTCTGGGCTGGGTTTGGCGGGCACCAAGGGAGGGACCTCCTCCCCAGCAGGGCTGTGCAGCTGTCTGCACTGACCCGCCTGACTCGGAGCCCTCGGCCACAGTGCTGTCCTGGGGGAGCAGAAGGGCCCTGCTGGGGACAGAACTGACTCGACTCTAGCTGTCACCAGGGAGACCCGGTCCCTCCAGCCCCGAGGCCCCGGTGAGCTCATCTTCCAGAGGGGTTACTGCAGAGCCCTCCCCGGCTGGGGTCCCTCGGGGAAGAGACTGAAGCTGCCCAGGACCCTGACCCCTCCCCGAACCTCAGCTGCCACTGGGCTTCCAGGACCTTGCCGTGTCAGGAATGCTGGCCGCTCTCCCATCCCACCTTGGCTTCTCTGGCTTCTCTCCCTTGAGCTCCTAGCCCTGCCCTGGGCTTCTGGGCTCGGGGGAGGGACGGTGTAGGCAGTAGAGTTCCAGCTGTGAGTCTCAGGTCTCAGTGCTGCCACCCACCGGTGAGGGGCTGGTGAGAGACTGCGTACATCTCTGCAGTGGATAGACGGGCGTATCTGCAGCCGTAGGGTCAGCAGTCTGCTATTCTCTGTCCCAGTGCTTCCAGGCCTCAGGATAAAGTCCAGATCCCCGGCTGGACGGCTGCCCTTGTGTTCTGGCCCTCTGTCCCACACACCCGCCCCAACACCCTCTGGGCAGCCTCTTCTTTGCACACGTTGTTCCCTGTGCTCGGAACGCCTCAGCTCCACCAGCCAACTCCTGTGCACCCCTTAAGACCCAGTTCAGATATACCTTTCCAAACTCATCCCTGATTGAGGCAGGGATCAGCTGCTCCCTTTCTGTGATCCCAAAGCACTTTCTCTTCCCCTCTGTGTTGGCGTCTGTCTGGCGGTGCAGTTTTTGTCTGTTTGTTGGGTTATGAGTTCCCTGAAGTTAGGACTGTTTCCTTCTCAGCACCCAGTAGGTAAAGGAGTGAGAAAGGGAAGGAGGGGGCCTCTCTAATAAAGAGAAACATGTCTGAGTAGTAAGGGTTAGGGGCTGTAGGGTCAGGCCAGCCGTGGTGGGCTCTCACGTGAGCCTTCGCTGAGCCTTGGTTTCCCTGTCAGTATGTCAGGTGTGATGATAGACCCACTCTTGGGGGCAGTTGGGATGGACCGGGAGGACACTTGTAGAATGCTCAGCATGTCCCTGCCTCCAGGAAACCCTCAGGAATTATATTTCCACCTTGGGATCTTCAGGGTGGTGGGAGCTCACAAGAGGCTACCTAAACACTAACTCAGGAATCAGAAGGATTCTCCTGCCAGACTCTGGTCCTCTCGCTGCCCACAGACACTGTCCTTCAGGTTCTGGTCACCAGTCCACCGTCTTCTTGTGGAAGGGTGACCGCACACATGGACTGGTCACCTGGCACCTCCCAACAAGGACTCAAAATAAATCCCTGCCCTGGTTTGGCTCCAGGAAAACATTGTCACTGCAGACAAGCTGCTGTTTGTTGCCAAGCACCCGAAGGGCGTGGCTACGGGGGCTCCCGTGGTCCACTGTGGACAAGGGCCGTGTGCCACCATTTCCCTCGGGGGTCAGGGGGTGGCACTCCGGGGCTAGAAAGAGCTGTGGCTCATGTCTCCAGCCTCGTCATGGCCCTGGTCTTCCTGCTTCAAAGTCTTGCTGGTGTGTATTTGGCGAGAGGTGGGGACCTCCATCAATAACAGCCCCTCCCCCCAACCCCTGTGAGCACAGAATCCCGCACACGAGGTGCAGAGCTGGCCTCCGGCCAGTGGCCACCTTGGCAGTGTTGCCTCTCCTTGCTGAGCTGGTTTCTCTGTCTGTAGGACAGGATCATTTTCTGTTTTGGTTTTGATTTTCATTTCCTCTTTCCCCTCAACAATCATGACTATTCCCAGGAGTGGCAGTTAGACTACTTACTGCCGATCAGCACAGCATCAGCCGGCGTCCCTACCAGTACGTGGAGAACCGAGCACCTGTCTCCATCCGTGCCTCTGCCCGGCCCGCCTCCTGGGGAGTCGGGGTTAAATGAGGCGGGAGGCAAGTGCGCACAGCACAGGGCCCGAGCACACCTGGAATCTCGGCTGCTCCACTGCCGTCACGGCCCCACCACTGCCCGGCCACCCTCTGCAAGCTGACCTGAGTGGGGCCGCCAAAGGCGGGGCCATGACAGTGGGGCTTGGATGAGTAGGTCTCTTCAGGGTTGCCAGCAACCCCCAGAGTTAACTCGTCAGTGCCCCGACCGTGAACTGGCCTCCCCGAGCTGGTCAGACGAGCAGGATGCCACTGGTCACGCTGAGGCCTCCGTGTCCCATCTTCACTGGCCCTCAGGGCAGCACAGGAGCCTGTGTGCCTGCTTCACAACTGAGGAAACACAGCACCTTCCTCAGCCTAACCCACTCCTGGCATCCTTGTCCTGCTCCATCCCTGGTGTCTTAGACATGTGACAAAATCTCGCAGACACAGGCCTTACACGAGACGTGGTCTCTCCCAGGTCTAGAGTCTGCAGTGTTTGAGGTCAGGGTGCCTGTGGGGTCGGCTCTGGCCTCTCTCCCTGGGGGCAGGCAGCACCATCTCTGTGTCCTCACGTGGCATGTCCTCTGTGTATGCGGAGAGCTCTCTTCCCCTTCTTATAAGGACACCAGTCCTGCTGGATGGGGACCCCACTTTTATGACCTCATTTATCCATAAGGACCTCCTATAAGTGCTCTCACCAAATATAGTCACATTGCAGTGGTAGGGCTTCACATAAAAATTTCAGGGGGCACAAAACTCAGTCCACAGCACCTGGTGTATTAGGAAGGAGGCAGATTGACAAGACCTAAAATAACATCGGTTTTAAGGTCTGATACAGGCTGTAACGTGGATGAACCCCGGGGATGTGGTGCTGAGTGACAGAAGCCAGACACAAAAGGACAAGTCCTGTCTGACTCCATTCAAGTGAAATACCTAGAAGAGGAGAAAGGAGAGCAGAGGTTCCCAGGACTGTGCAGGGGAGGGCAGAGAGTCCCTGGGACTGGTACTGGGATTCTGTTTGGGGCACTGGAAATGGGTTTGAAATAGATTGTGCTGATGGTCACACGACACTGTGGATGTCACCCCTGCTGCCAAATTGCACGCTCCAGAGGGTTAACTCCATACCGTTTGCCACAATAAGAAGCTCATAGCGGTGCAAAGGAGTTGCTTATGTCTTGCATGGAACATCCACACTGTCCCCTCCAAGGTGCACAGGACACTGAGCTCACACCCCATTGGCCAGAACGGAGTCACATGGCCACCCAGCTTCAAGGGAGGCTGGGAAATGTAGTCCTTATTCTGGGCAGCCATGCGCTGCTATGCAGGAGTGGGGCCAGGGTTCCTGGGTGGGCAGCAGCTGTTCCAGGCACACCTGGTCACAGGGCGGTCATTCTTGAGGACCTAGCTTCCACTCTTCTGTGCAGCCTCCCCTGAGCCCCAGGATTCGGGCACTGTGTTGCCCACATTAGGGAGGTGGAACCTGGCTTCCTCCACCCCACCTGCCCCAGACTCTTGCTCTTTGGGTGCAGGGTGCTGCCTGTTTGTTGACTGGCATCTCCAGGGCCAGGTGAGAACCTGGCACTGAGGAGATACTCAGCAAATACTTCACGAGTGAGCAAGAGTGGGTGAAAGTCCCCTCCTGGGGGTCACAGCTATTCAACAGCAGGGCCATGATTTGAACCCCAAACGTGACATCTGGCTGGAGCATTCTGTGTTTGCCGTTTGCCTTTTTCCCAAAAGCACTGGGACAGGGGTTCCATCTCTGTGTCTCCTTCTGCCTCTGTCTCTCCCTGTGGGTTCTGACACAGACCCTGGGCACAGGGAGGACAGTGAGAAGGGGACTTGCCCTTGACCCTAAATGGTGGGCGCTGGTGGCAGTGAGGTAGGGTGCAGCAGGGCTGTGTTCCCTGTTTCCACTGTGGGGAAGCTGGACAAGCTGCTGGGCAGCTGCTGGCAGAGTCTATGGGAGTCTGAACCCCAGCCTGGTGGGCGGGCAGCTGGGAGCCCTGCTGGCTGCCGGCCTGGAGTGCGGCGTCTGCCCCCCCACAGCCCAGCTCCTGCCCTTTCCGACTGAACGTGCCCTTGTTAGCTGTCTGCCCGGCAGGAGACTTGACAGGCCCAGTAATTGTGTGAAGTAGCTGAACAAGGGCGCGATCACAGGCAGGGTGCCACCGTGGCCGTGACCTCGGTCATCACTGGCTCTGGCGGAGGCATCTGGCCAGCCAGGGGGCCCAGCCAAGGCCTGAGATGGCCTGCCCTGCGTCTGGGGCCTCGTGCTGGACTGCATGAGTTGTGAGGCCCTGGGGTGAGCACCACCCCCTACCTTGTCTGATGGGCAGAAGCCACCTTGGGCTCCGGGTTGAGAAGGATTCTGAGGCCAAGTCTGGGCTCAGTGGAAGGGCCTTGTTAGTGATCCAGACCGTCTGTTGTGGGTTTGGGCAGGGGCTGGGAGGAACACCAGGAGGCGCTGTGGGAGCGGACCGGGGCTCCCACTTGTGGACATGAAGCTCCAGAGTGAGCTGCTCACCCTCTCTGGCCCTTGGTGCCTGCAGCACTTTTTTTTTTTTAATGTAAAAAATTTTTGTAAAGCATACATAACATGCTGTGCTTAGGTCACTTAGTCGTGTCCGACTCTCTGTGGCCCATGGACTGTAGTCTGCCGGGCTCCTTTGTCCATGGGATTTCCCAGGCAAGAACAATGGAGTGGGTTGCCATCTCCTACTCTAGGGGATCTTCCCGACCCAGGGATCGAACCCGCGTCTCTTGCATCTCCTGCGTTGGCAGACAGATTCTTGACCAGTAGCACCACCATATGTATGGGCTTCCCCAGTAGTGATAGTGGTAAAGAATCCACCTGCCAATGCAGGAGACGAAAGAGTTGGATCCCCAGTCCTTCCCCAGCCCCTTCCCAATCCCCTCTCCAGCCCCAGCCCCCTCCCCAGCTCCCAGCCACAGCCCTTCTACTCTCTGTGTGAGCCTGGTGGTTCTCGGAACCTCACGAAAGTGGAGTTGTACAGTTGCATCCAGCTTATTTTACTGAGCCTAAGGTCAAGGTACATCCGCGTGGTGATGTGTGTCAGAATCCTCCTTCTGACGCTGAATGATACTCCGCTGTGTGGATGGACCACGTTTTGTTTATCCACGAGTCTGTTGATGGACATGTGGGTCACTTCACGTTTTGGCTGTTGTGAATAATCCTGGAGTGAATGTGGGTGTGCAGATATCCTTTTGAGACCCTGTTTTCAGTTCTTTTGGGTCTATACCCACAAGGGGCAGGTGCCGACAGGCATTGTCTTCAGTGGGAGGTAAGGGGCTCACTGCGAGTGGTCAGACTAGACCCTTCTTCCCCAGGGAGTTCTCAGGGAACCCCGCCCTGGACCGTGGGCCTGCCTGGAACCTCCTGTCTCACCTCAGGGGCTGGTCCAAGAAGCCAGGTCAGGGCTGGCAAGGGCTGTGGTCTCTCCCACCTGCTGGTTGGGGTAGAGACCCCTTCCTCCCTGGGCCTTGAGCTTGGGCCTTGCTGTGAGGTTGTGTCCATGATAATGACCATAGGCTGATCCCTGACCGCTGTGGGAATGGTCTCCTGTGAGCCCCTGACGCTAAGCGCTCACCACGCCTTCCCCTGTGGCTCCAAGCTGGGAGCAGAGGGGATGGGATACAGGCTGGTCCACTCACCAGCCTCTAAAACTGTCCCCTACCTGCACCTGCCTGCCCGAGTCCGGTTTCTGCCGCATCCCGCCCGGCCCAGCTCACCCTGGCGACCACATCCACACTCATCCATTTCCTGAGGCTGTTCAAAGTACTTTGTCTCTTGTCCAGAGTGTTCCGTCCTCAGTTGGCAGGTGGGTCATCGTGGCTCCATCCTCGGCTTTGAGGTTAGATCTAACGGTCGGCCCTGACCCCAGGCAGCCCATGAACCACTACCCCCACACCTGCGTGGAGAACCCGGTCCTGGTCCTGGGTGGTGACAGCTGGGCTCCTGAGCCAGGCACCTCCATCTCAGGGCCTCGGAGCTAGAGTGGTGTGAGTCCTTGACCTGCAAAGTTCCCCTCCATCAGTGGCAACATGCTTTTCCGTAAAGGATGAGACAGTAAATATTTTAGGCTTTGGTGGCCCTGAGCTCCCCTGTCATAGAATCATCTCTTTTTTTTTTTTATTTCTTTAAAAAAATATTTATTTATTTTTATCTTATTTATTTGGCTGCTCTGGGTTTGGGTTTCGGCACGTGGAATCTAGCTTCCTGACCAGGGATGGGACCCGGGCCTCCTCCGTCGGGAGCTTGGAGTGTTAGCACTGGACCGCCGTTTGTTGCTGTTCGGTTGCTCAGTCGTGTCCGACTCTTTCCGACCGCATGGACTGCATTGTGCCAGGCTTCCCTGTCTTTCACCATCTTTCAGAGTTTGTTCAGACTCATGTCCGTTGAGGCAGTGATGCCATCCAACCAGCTCATCCTCTGATGTCCCTTTCTCCTCCCGCCTTCAATCTTTCCCAGCATCAGGGTCTTTTCTAACGAGTCAGTTCTTCGCATCAGGTGGCCAAAGTATTGGAGATTCAGCTTCAGCATCAGCCCTTCCAATGAATATTCAGGACTGATTTCCTTTAGGATGGACTGGTTGGATCCTCATGCAGTCCAAGGGACTCTCAAGAGTCTTCTTCAACACCACAGTTCAAAAGCATCATTTTTTTGGTGTTCAGCCTTCTTTGTGGTCCAACTCTCACATCCATACATGACTACTGGAAAAACCATAGCTTTGACTGTATGGATCTTTGTCGACAAAGTAACATCTCTGCTTTTTAATACACTGTCTAGGTTTGTCATAGCTTTTCTTCCAAGGAGCAAGCGAGGAAGTCATTTTTCCTAAAATCATTGAAAACGCAAAACCCACTCTCAGCTCCAGGCATCAGCTGGATTTGGCTGGTGGGCTGTGAGTGGCAGTGCCCGCCCTAAGAGGGGCCTCTGACTCTGTGTACAAGTGTCACACCACCCTCTAGCTCCACAGGCACTGGCCCACCAGGGGAGTGTTCAGGCTCTGTCCATCCTGCTTTGGGTGTTTCTTTTCTTTGGCTGTGCATCGGTGAGCGGAGCATGCTGGCCCCCATTTCCTCCAATGTTTGTTCCTTGTCCTCCCTCTGACTGCTCCAGGTCCTCTGCCTGCAGTGGCACTTCCTCCAGGAAGTCCTCCTGGTCTCCACCCAGACTCCCCACATTTGCTGCCTGAACGCCTGAGAGCTGGGCCTTGGCCGGGGCTGACCTGGCACTTGGGGGCAGCCTTGCTCCAGCACCATGCTGCATTCTCTGATGTGGACACCAGGATTTGGGGTCCCATCGAGCCCCACCCCACCTACAGGTGTTTGGAGGTGAGGTGCCTGCTCACACCCTTTCTGGTCCATCTCAAATCCGGGCCCCACTGGTGGGACTTGGGTGGGGAGCTGGTGAGCACAGCTGAGCCTTCATCCTGCTTAATTTCATAGAGGAGGTGATAACTTCTCCCTTTCTGTTGTGTGAGGGCCGGGGGTTTCATTTCACGAACAGTGACCTGTCAGGCTGGCCCTGCCCAGTATCCAGGGAGAGTCGGAAGAGCCGATGGAGGGGGCAAGGTCTTGTCCTTCCCTCCCTGGCAGTGACTGGGGCTCAATCTCTAAAGAGATCTTTCGTGGCCAGGGATGAGCCCCTTGTGCCCTCAGATTACCGATTTAAGAGCTAGACGCCAGTGCCATCTCCTCCCCTTCCTCCCCTGGGACCATGCCTCCGAGCCCCCACCCCCTCGGGCCACCTCCCTCGGCGGGGTTCCTCCTGCCTGCTTCTAGCACTCGCCGGGGATCTGGCCTCCGGGGAGCTCCAGAGTTTTTACAAACATCTCATTAATCCTCTGTGAGGTCCCGTGAGCTTAAGCCCGCGCAGCTGTGTCTTTGGAGAACTGATGATTAGTTATGAAATCTCCCCCAGATTCTCCAGCTGGACGCAGAGCCTTGAGGTACTGCTGGCATCTACCACCTCACGTCCCATAGGACGAGGGACGTCTGCAGTCCAGTGTCGGGGTCCACCCTGGGTCCTCCCGGGTGGAGTTGGCTGAAAGCCCCTGGTCCCCCCTGTACACCTGCAGGAAATGTCAGGTCAGTGAGTAGATTCCTGATCCAGGATGCTCACCTGCAGGGTGGGGCTCCGAGCCCAGACCAGGTGTCTTGTTCCACCCACACCTGACTTGGGAGATGCTGAAAAAAGAAAAGGAGAGACTGGTTACTGTTAGACAGAAGCCTGTGCCCAGACTGGAGCTTCATCAGAGTGGGAGGAGCGGGCACCTGAGCTCAGCAGGCAGGATCTTACCCCTGCCCCGTCTGTCACCCAAAGCAGCTTATCAACCTCCCCTGGGCCACAGCGTCCTCCTCTGTAAAGCGGGGTGATCCTCACACCAGCCACTGGGATGGATGCCACATGGAAATTGCAGGGCGTCGGGTTGCTGGGACCGGTAGGCCGGATGCCTGAGAGCCACCAGCCCAGGAGAGGGGGGCAGGCTGGATGGCGCAGAGGGAGGAGGATTAATGACGTTCGTGGCAAGACCAGCAGCTGATCCAGGGCACGACCCTGTGCCTGGCCCTGCAGGGGCCTTCGTGTGCTCACTCTGGCTGAGGAGCTTATGTTTAGGGGCTCTGGGGCTCAGAGAAGCTGGTGGAGACCTGGAGGACTTCCTGGAGGAAGTGCTACTGCAGGCAGAGGACCTGGAGCTGTCGGAGGGAGGACAAGGAACAAACATCGGAGGAAATGGGGGGCCAGCATCACACAGCAAGAATCCAGCTACATGTGGAGCCCAGCCCCGTGTCCAGGAGGCTGTGGGAGTTGTTCCTTTAGCTCTGCCTCCAGCACAGCTCCCTGGTGCCTCAGACGGTTAAGAATCCGCCTGCAATGCAGGAGACTTGGGTTTGATCCCTGGGTGAGGAAGATCCCTTGGAGAAGAGAATGGATACCCACCCCAGCATTCTTTCCTGGAGAATCCCATGGACAGAGGAGCTTGGCGGGTTACAGTCTGTGGGGTCATAAAGATTTGGACACGACTGAGTGACTGACTTTTTCACCAGCATAGCTCAGCCCTTCCTGGACTGTGGGGACTTCCTACAGCAAGTCAGGGACTGAACGAGGCCCATCCCACCACTGGCAGCCAGTTCCTACAAGCCTGCGGCCCTGATCGAGCTCGCTGTCACTCTGCAGGAGCAAAAGCAGTGATGGGGTCACCAGTGGCGGTTCCGAATGGGCACGGGTGGGTGATTGCTGCACCCACGGGGGCCCAGGTAGAGGGACCTGGCAGAAAGTTGGCACCACCTCTGAGCGGCCTTTGTCTCCACTCCTCATGGAACTGAGGCCTGGAGGAGGGAGCCCACAGGTTCCACCCGCAGGATCTCAGTGCAGGGCCGGCCCGCAGGCCTGGGCACACGTGGCCCACCTGGCCTGGTTTTTGTTTTATCAACCAGCCAGCAGCGCCCGTGGGTTCTGCTGTGTGAATGGCCAGGTGCTGGATCCGTGGGTGGACCCTGGACGAAGGCCCATCCCTCACCCACAGCGCCATCCCCCGACTGGCCATGCCGTTACACCCTCTTTTCCATCCGCTCATTCAGCAGGAGAGTGTCTCCTGAGATACCTCTGTGCCCCAGACAGACGCCGGAGACGGGCACAGCCATTCTCAAGGGACTGGGATGGGGCAGGGTTGGGGAGCCAGTGTTCCTGGAGAATCACTCACCTGCACCATCCGTCCACCATCTGTCCAGTCCCCGGATGCCTGGTGGGGCCGGTCTGGCCCCTGCCGCTGTCCTTGGTACTTGGCAGGAAGAAGGAAGATGCTGCTCA
The DNA here is from genome assembly GCF_055505025.1 of Bos grunniens. Lineage (NCBI taxonomy): Eukaryota > Metazoa > Chordata > Mammalia > Artiodactyla > Bovidae > Bos > Bos grunniens. Next base: position 13,326,618 of record NC_141182.1, read on the forward strand.
CGGAGCATCCGCGCTGAGGCAGGAACAGGATCTGGTCCCTGAGTGCCAAGGGGAAAGGGTGGGGGGTGCAGGAAGGACTTCCCCACAGAAGTGACTTTGGTCAAGAGATCCCAGGGCCAGTGGGATCGGGTCCTGGCCCTCCTGGAGTCAGGACGCAGTCTTGCCATCACAGAGGGGGCCGCGGGGGTAAGCAGGGCACTGGGTGGGCTGTAGGTAGAGTGGTCATCTGGGTCCCCGACCCCAAAGGGCCCTGATGCTCAGCATCACCATCTTGACATGCCTGATCCTTGGCATCTGTGTTAACTCAGTGCAGTTCGATGGGGCAGCACGTAGGTCTTGTCCTTTATCCCAGGGGCAAGTTTGCAGCTGCTTGCCCCCTGACCTCTCCGGGCCCTGCCTGCCCTTCCAGTCCCACAGTGTGGCCAGTGTTGTTAAGGGGCCCATGTCCCGCCACTGCTTGCTGCTCCGTGGGACCGGGGATGTCGGGCTGGGCACACAGGCCACGCTGAGCTAAGCCAGGTCACAGAAATTTGGTGGGCGACGGGGCGGGCTGCCTCAGGGTTCTTGGAGAGCCATGGGGGCCAGAGTCCTGGGCCCAGTCCAGATGTGGACAGTCTGGTGCCTTGTGAAACTGAACACAACTGAGTTATTTCAAGTTTCAAGCAGTAAGTAGGCAAACCAAAGAGGGCAGGGACCTGCTTCCTTTTAAACTGATTTAAAAAAAAAAAAAAATTTTTTTATTTAACTGGGTTTTAAGTGACTGTGGATTCCATGGGGCCTTACCCTGGTCTCCTTCCCTCTGTCCCACCCCTGCCCAGCCCTCTCCCTGGCCCCCACCCTGTCTGGGCACACAGACAACCCCTGGCAGATGCGGCCTGCCCACTGGAAGGTAGTGCTGGCATCAGCCATCTCCCCCTCGCTGGGTGGGAATATAGGCTACTCATGGGGCGGCAGCTCGCCTGCTATTCCTGGTGTGCGGGGGCTTGGGGTGCGGGGTGCGGGAGGAGAAGGGGGGTGCTCGCTCTAAACATAGACTGCAGCCTGGAGGGAGGTGGCGGGAAGGAGGGAGAGATGATGGTGGAAAATCAACTCTTCAAGAGACGAGTTTCTAATGAGCGGCAGAGCCTGTGGGTTGCCGTGGCAACTAGGGTGTGCCTCTCCCCACCTCCAGCCCCACCCCCACCCCCTTGATCATGGCCCTTCTCTCTGGGCTTGCCCAGCTCAGGCCACAGGTGGGCTTGTCAACGCACCAGCAGTACCAGCAGGGCCCTACCTGCAGAGGCCTTGGTGTTCTCACCTGTTAAATGAGGAGAGGGGATGGTGCTGGCAGCCTCAACATATCTTTACAAACGGTCCTGAAATGAACAACAAACCCACCCTCACTGTTAATAACCAAAGTGCAGGTTCAAACTACAAGGGTATAATATTGTTTCATCTGTCAGCTTGGGAAGGAAAAAAAAAAAGTGTCCCACTGAATTGGAGATGTGGGAAATGGGCAGCCACACTTCTGGAAACGTGTCCTGAAGGTGGATTTGTGTGTCAGTACCAAAGGCACAAGGATGTCACTGGCCCTTGATTTGTAAAAAAAAAAAAACAACTGAGTAGAGAGCAGCCTACCCATCTGTCCGTGGGGCAGGCCCAGTGTGTTTGGCTCAAAAACCACGAAAGAGAACAAGAAAGGCCTGCGTTTGCTGGTGTGGAACAATGTCCAAGACACAGTGGAAGGCGGACAACAGAAGAGGCGAGAGGCAGAACCAGGTCGGGGGCGGGGCTGGTGCCGGCGTCCAGACTTCCTAGCGTGGGAGCCTGTACAGGCTTCAGAAACAGTGTGGAAAACCACGGGGAACTCATTCGTCGAAATGTGTGTGACATGCGACAGGCAAAAGCAAGTCTCAGGAAATAGTACGTGGAGTGTGACCCCAGTTGTATTCAAACGAGTGTGCCTGTACGTGTGGGTTTCCCCCACTATCCAAAAGCAGAGCACATGTATAAACTCTCTCCTGAGCTGGAATGATGTGAAGCAAAGAAGTAGGACTTCAGTCCGTGGGGTCACAAAGAGGTGGACACGACTGAGCGACTGAACTACAAGGACCTCGGGGCACATCTGGCTCTCAGATGCACAAGAAAGTCCAGGCAAAGCACAGGGGCTTCCCGGGCAGCTCGGTGGTAGAGAATCTGCCTGCCAGTGCAGGAGACACGGGATCGACCCCTGCTCCAGAAGATCCCACGCGCCACGGAGCAACTAAGCCCGTGAGCCACAACTACTGAAGCCCGCGTGCCTAGACCTGTGCTTCACCCCAGGAGAAGGCGCCGCAGTGAGAAGCCCTCCCACCCCAACTCGAGAGTGGCCCCTGCTCGCCACAACTAGAGAAAAGCCCATGCAGCAAAGACCCAGCACAGCCAAAACAAATAAATAAATCCAATTATATTTTTTAAGAAAACCCCACAGATTCCGATGGAGGTCACAGTGCCAGCGGCTGATGCTGAGACTCTGGCTGTGGCTCCCTGGGAAGGGGCTTGGCCCCTCTCGCCGCACAGCCAGCCCTGAACTCTGTTTTCAGTTTTCCTCTCTTCTCATATGAATGATGGAAAACAGGGATGAATGTAGGTTTTTCTGAAAAACAAAGTGGCATAAAGTGAACTTTGGAGAAGCAAGGGATCCCTTTATGTAGAAGGAGAGCTGGAAGGGCGTCGGCCAGAGTTAATAGTAGTTACTGTGGGGCTGGGGGCTTCCCTGGTGGCTCAGGCGCTAAAGAATCCGCCTGTAACGCAGGAGACTCGAGTTCCATCCCTCGGTCGGGAAGATCCCCTGGAGAAGGGAATGGCTACCCACTCTGGCATTCTTACCTGAAGAATCTCATGGGCAGAGGAGTCTGGTGGGCTACAGTCCATGGGGTCGCAGAGAGTCAGACACAACAGAGCCGCTGTCTACTCAGCACTGTGGAGCTGAGTAGATGGGGAGGGTGGAAGGGGAATTCACACTCATTCTCCACAGTTTTTATTTAAACCCTTTTTAAAAAAAAGAACTCACATTTCTATATATACACACATGTGTGTGTGTGTGTGTGTGTGTGTATTGTGTTTTTTTTTTTTTTTTTTTTTAAAAGAGAGAGCATCCAGCCACAATAGCCGGGCACTGGAAGATTTTTAAACCTACATCTTCCGGGCTGGTCCCACTGCCCCACTATGAGGCAGACACCCACATCAGCCTCCCCAGCTTCTCCAGCACATGGCCTGCTCCCCTGCCCCGGGCCTTGAACCCTGCTGCCACTTCATCCCAGGACTGTTTGCCTGGCCAGCTCCTTCCTCTCAGGCTTCGGGAAGACCCGTGTCCACTCCAGAGTACGGCCAGCGCACACTGCTCCGTGGTCGTGTCCAAACCAGCCTCCCCATCAGGCCGCCCACTTCCTCAGGGCGGGTCCTCCCCCTGTGCTCGGAGTCCCTGGTGCCCCCACGTGTCCAGCGCGTGGCTGTCAGCCCACCTGGAGCGAGGGGACGAGCGAGCCCTGTTCTCCCAGGGGGTGTCTGGCGGTGACGGGGCCCTGCCGTGGGAGGGCGTGTCTGTGTCTGGGTTGAGTTTTATACCTCCTCTCTGCCGTTTCCTCTTTTGATCCAGGAGGGTGGTTTTCTAGAGTTTGGTGTATTTTTTTTTTTATGTATTTATTTTTAATTGGAGGATAATTGCTTTACAGTATTGCATTGGTTTCTGCCATCCACAGAGTTTGCTGTATTTTCTAACTCAGAAAGGAACTGTCCAAAACAAAGGAAGTTCAGAAGTGGCCAGGCACCATGAAGAGCAGGAAGAGGGTTGCAGCGAGGCCCTGCCCCCGGTCTCCCACCCCCTCAGCTGCACCCAGTCAAACACAGCTGCCCTTCCCCTGCCAGTGCCGGCCCTTAATTCCTCCCCAGAGAAATACTTCCATCAAAACAACAACAGAACAGCAGACTGGCTGCTGCCGTGAGCCGGGGAACGGCCGTGAGCGCTAATGGGCATGAGATTTCTTAGTGGTGCTGAAAATGTAAAATCCGGTTATGGTGACAGTTACAGGACTAAGTACCCTGAATATCATTGAACTGCACCGTTAAATAGGAGAAGTTATTATGTCATAATTATGATATGTAAATTACCCACCGTGCAAACCTCGTCTATGAAATACCCACTAAAAAGGAAAACTGAGCTGTGTGCCATCTACGCCCTGTCTCAGGAACCTTTACTGAGACCCCACAGGATCCTTGTTACTGTACCTTTTTCAGTTGAGACCCAGAGAGGCATAACATGCCCCAGATGGAGAAGGAGGTGGATGGAGACTGGATGCCAACACTCACCCCCATCATACCTTCTTGGGAATTGATGAGGGTCCTGGGAAACCTGGGTTGCTCTCAGAGGGGCAAGTTGCGGGGGGGGGGGGGGTCACTTTCTGGGAGTTATTTTGGCCTGAGATCAAAGGTTTCAGAGAAGTGGAGAATTAATACCCTATAGTGACTACAGGACTATACTCATCTGTAGCATGGTGACTGCAGCCACAAAATTGAAAGACGCCTCGTGGAAGAAAAGCTTTGTAAAACCTAGATAGCGTATTAAAAAGCAGAGCCATTACTTTGCTGACAAAGGTCTGTATAGTCAGAGCTGTGGTTTCTCCAGTAGTCACGTACAGATGTGAGAGTTGGACTATAAGGAAGGCTGAGTGTCGAATAATTGATGCTTTCAAATTGTGGTGTCAGAGAAGATTCTTGAGAATCTCTTGGACAGCAAGGCAATCCAACTAGTCAATCCTAAAGGAAATCAATCCTGAATATTCATTGGAAGGACTGATGCTGAAGCTGAAGTTGCAATACTTCAGCCACGTGATGTGAAGAGCCAACTCATTGGAGAAGACTCTAATGCTGGGAAAGACTGAAGACAGGAGGAGAAGGAGGTGACAGAGGATGAGATGGTTGGATGGCATCACCAACTGGATGGGCATGAGTTTGAACAAACTCCAGGAGATAGTGACGGACAGGGAAACCTGGCGTGCTGCAGCCCATGGTATCACAGAGAGTCGGACATGACTGAACAGTGACAGCAGTACCTTTCAGTAGGTTAGATGGTGGACCCCAGAAGACTTGTCCAGCTGGAACCTTAGACCATGCCCTTATTGGGAAGAAGGGTTTTTGTAGATGTAATTAAAGATTTTGACACGGGATCATTCTGGCTCAGGGTGGCCCAAATCCAATGATGAGTGTCTTTATAAGAGGCAGACAAGGAGAGACACAGACACGGGAAGAGGCCACGGGAAGATGGAGGCAGAGACCGGCGCAGCCCCATGACAAGGACTGCCAGGGACCACCAGCCCTGCAGGAACCGGGAGGGAGGCCTGGAACAGCTCTCCAGGGCTTCGGGGTGTGAACTTCCGGCCTCTGGAACTGGGAGAGAATAGGTTTCTCTTTTAAGCCCCCAGTTGGTGGTCACTTGTTACTGCAGCCCCAGGATCTCCTACAGACCCCAAGGCTGCTCACCGGGTGGGGTCTCAGCGTCAGACCCGTGACCTCAGGGCCTCCCCCGCCCCCTCTCGTCTCAGCGCTGGGGCCGGACGTCCCTCTGTGAGGCATCTTGACCCCCGTCTGCTCTGTGCTTTGTGAGTCAGCCTCGCTGGACCTGCTGGGGCACTGGACGGCAGTTCCTTCATCACTTTGAGTTCTCTTTTCTCTTCCTTTGAAGGTTTTTTTAATAGAAAAAAAAGAGGTGGAGGGGGAAGTGGGGAAATATGACAGGAGGAAGAGAGGCCAGCTGTCGCAGTTTGATCCAGAATGTTCCCTGGTTTTCTGGGCTGCTCATCTTAGACGCTCTAACTGGGTCTGACCAGATGAAAGACCCTTTTCAGGGCCTCAGGTGGGATTCAGGCAGTACAGACCCTTACCAGTTTCCTGGCTTCAGTAGAAAATGCCATTAAAATAGCTGCAATAAGGGCCTTGTTTTATTCTGGCTTGTTTTTTGTTTGTTTGCTTTTTTGGCTGCACTGAGCCGTAAATGTGCAGCATCTTCAGTTGCGGCCTGTGGGACCTAGTTCCCCAGCCAGGAATTGAACCCAGGCCCCTCATATTGGGAGCGTGGAGTCCTAACCACTGCACCACCAAGGAAGTCCCAGCTACTGTCCTTTTTTGACTTGAGTCATCTTTGAAGATCCTGCCAGCCCCCTGCCTTACTTGTCTGGATGGACTGAGGCAGTGGACGGGGGCTCAAATGGCAGGTTTATTCCTTCCCAGTCCTGGAGGCCGGACGTCTGGCATTGAGTTCTGGGCAGGCTGGTTTGGGGGCGTCTCTCCCTGGCGTGTAGACCCTCCCCCCTCCCTGCGTCCTCACGTGGCCTTCCCTCTTTGTGTGTGTGCTGGTCTCTCTTCTTAAACCGGTCATCAGGGTTTAAGGGTTTAAACTGGATCAGGGCCACCCAAGTGACCTCATTTTAACTCGATGACCTCAGTAAAGACTCGAGGGTGCCCGGCTTAGGGCTTCAGCGTGTATATTTGGGGGAACACAAGTCAGCACACACGTGTTCTCAATGTCTACAACATACGAGTATTCTCTGTAACACACCTGGCCGTGGGGGCTGAGAGCCATGCTTGCCCTGGGGGTGATGCTGGGTCTCCTTTGCCTCGGTTCTCTCCCTTGTGAACTGGGTCATGTGGGGATTTGATGCCCCCCCAATGGTGCTCGCCACAGCCTGGCTCCTGGCTGGCACCGTCGGAGTCCCCATCAGCCAGCAGGCTCTGGTCGGCGCCTCTCCTAGTGAAAAAGCCTCCATTCTCCATTTTCTGCCCCGTCTCTGCTCTCCTCTGTGGCCCGAAGGTGTGGACAGGGAGAGATGACATGAGGGCAGTCCTGAATGGGGAGCCAGCGAGCAGCTGATGGGGCCACATGAGGCCCTGGATGCGGCTTCTGTTCAGAGGGGTCGGGAGTCTGGTCCTCCCCTGGCCTATCCCACGCACCCTGGGCTCTGTACCACCCCTGTGGACCCCGAGCAAGCCTCTCCACCCCTGGGGCCCCAAGTTGTCTTGTCTGTGAGATGGGGGCTTTGCCGACTTCAAGGGGCCATGGGGCTGAAGGGAGGGTGGCCACAGCTTGCAGCGGCTTGAAGTGGGATCTGAGTTCCCTGACGGGGAATTGAACCCGAGCCCTGGAGGTGAGCGCACCGAATCCTAGCCACTAGACCACCAGAGACTGGCAGCTAGAAGTGGGTCTCCAGGTCTTCTCTTCTTTGAAGAAAATGTTCAGCAAAGAGAAGGAAAGTTTGTGAAACAGGTAGAATGTTTATTATAAGTAAAACATGAAGAAGGATATGTGGGCAGGCTCAGGGAGTCTTGCACTTTGGGAGATGGTGTAAATGCTCACACGGCGGGCAGTTTCCAGGTGTTCTCTGGCCAGTCATCTCGCATTGTCTGGCTTCGTGTCCATATTCGATCTGACCCAGGGCCCTCCCAGATATGTGCATCTTTTACCCAAGATGGATTCCAGCACGAGGGTTTTGGGAGGTTGGTGGGACATATTATGGTCTGACACTCCTCCCTCCTCTGATTTCCGCACATGTGTGGTCTGGGAGATCTCCTTGACCCTGGGAATGAGAAATATATGGCCTCCTTACCTTTACTCAAACAGGGCCCAGCTCCTCCCTTCCACCTTACCGTTACCTTGAAGTGTCAGAAAGAGATGAAGCCCAGCTGCTCAGGGGCCTGACTGCCCCACCCTGTCTCCTGGCGACGCAGTGCGGGGGGCCCCTCTGCTGTGTCTGCCCACTCGGGGCTCAGGGCTCAGCCACCTGCCTTTAGCCCAGTCGTCCTGGGGGAGCGTCCATGCCTGGGACTGCGTTCTCACTGGTGTACACACAGCCTTGCATATTGCATATTTCCATCTATAGGGATGCACTGCTTCTCGGCTGGAAGCCCCTAGCAAGGACCTAACGATGCGAAGGCAAAGGGTTACTGCACTGGCCCTGCCTATGAAAGGAAGGCTTTTGCGCCTCTGTCTCCCCTTTTTTCTCCCCTCGACTCTGGCTTGCCTACCAGCCTCTCTTCAAGGGAACTAAGCCCTGGATTCTGCCCTTAGAGATGCCCACACTACTCAGGCCACGTGTAGGTGGGGACAGATACAGGTCTGGCTCTGCCCTCCTCCAGGCAGGGGGCGGCCTTGCTCACAACAGTTAGAAAGAAGAGATCCTGTGGCCGGGGTGGGGGCTGGTGGGGCTGGGGCTGGAGGGACAGTGGGGCACCTGCCCTTCCTCCGCCCCCTGTCCCCAGCCTGACATCCCACCCACCAGGGTGGGCTGAGTGGTACCCCTGAGAAGTCACCTCCACCTGCAGACACCCTGGAGACCCAGCGCAGCCCTCTTTGGGGAACAGATCAACCAGAGTGAGGGTCTGGAGACATAGTCATCCTAGATAGGGGTGGTCTGAGTCCAAGGACAGCGCCCTTACGAGGTTGGGGGAGGGGATGCCATACATGGAGAAGACAGCCCGTGAAGGCAGTCATGGAGGGACATGGATCGACCTCAGTTAAACCGTTATAAAACCAGAGGGAGGAGGTGGTGGTGACGAGGTCAGGTGCCGTCTGCAGGGAGACCTGCTGGGAGGACAGTATAAGGCCAGAGGGCAGGGGCCGTGGGGATGAGAGATGGACGTGGAGCTTGGTCATGGCCTTGGGCAGCTAGGGCAGGGCCCCAGGTTGTCAGGCGGGCAGGGCCACGATCCTTCTTCCTTGGGCCAAGAACACCTCTTCCTGGACCCGTGGAGGAGCCCTTGGCACCGAGGACCTCATGCTCAGCTTGGCCATCCCGGCTGGAATCACATGTGGGTGGGCTCCAGAGGCTCCTGGGGGCCCTCAAGAAGGCCGTCAGGAGGAGGAGTGGGGTGGGTGGGAGCCCTAACACCTGGCTTCCGTTTGGCGCCTTCCCCCTGAAGGTGCTCAAGGCACGTCTCCACCTCTGAAAGACGGTCCTTCACTGGCTGGAGAAGCGTGTGTACCTGTCCCTGCCCTGAGCCCCAGAGCGCGCCAGATCCCGGTGCCTCAGTCTCCTGACTGGTCAGTGAGGAGTGACCCACACACCGACCTCAGGGTCATCACAGGTGTGGAAACCAGCCAGCTTCCAGGGTCAACAGTGCCCACGACAGTGTGTAGAGGACCCCTGAACCCTGGGCATCCCTACACGCGCACAGCAGGCGCTCAACAAGTGCTGAATTGAATCCGGGCATGAGAAGGTCAAGCCTGGACTTGGGGAGGGGGGCTGGCGGCCACGAGTGGGACCACACACCTCCTCCTGAGCAGACAGTGAGCTGGGCGGCCAGGGGCAGCCCCGGGGGTGGGCACGCCTCAGTCTGGGGTGTGGGAACACGTCGAACCAGTTCACTGCAGTGTCAGCTGGGGGCAGAGGGCTGGCTGCAGACAAGCTCAGGTTCCCAGGCCCGCCCAGACCTGCTGAGTCAGACACTTGGAGGGGCTTGGCCATTTGGGGTTTTATCACACACACCCCACCCTCAAATAAGGTGACATTCCCAGTTCCCAGATGGACAGAGCTCGAGGGGACCCAGGCAGGTCACTGCACGCCCCACCCATCTGTCCATCCGTTTGATGCACCTATGGCCTTGTTTTGTGCAGCCCTGTGTCTGGGAGGTGGTGTCCCCCTGGTTGGCGGGAACGCCCGGCCCTCCTCTCTGGGAGCTGGGGTACAGGGGGCAGAGGTGCAGGGCACCAGGTGGACCTGCCAGGTGGTGGGGACCCAGCACTCCCCAGCCGGCTCACAGTGCCGGCCCGAACCCTGCTCAGCATCCCCAGCGGGCAGGTCCCCATGGGGGCCGTCACCTCACTGCCAGCCGAGAGCCCTGAATGTCTCACTTCCGGGGAACCTTCGCGATGCCTTGGGAGGTTTCTTCTCTATTAAATGCAGTTGCTTGATTTAATTTTATTTTAGGGTTGCCGCAGCGTGTTCTTTTTATATATGTGTGAACGTATATGTGTAAATATACGTATGATATTGGGGGATTAATGTCCGTGTGTTTTTACTAAGCAAAGCTGCAGGAACCAGACCGCGGCCCCTCTGGGATGTCTCTCATCCCTCCCTCTCGGCGGGTGTGTGTGCGTGTGTGTGTTCCCGAGCAGGCGGGAACAGTGGGACCTCCTCTCTGGGAGCCTCCGGTCGAGGGGGTGTTCACCAAATAGACCATGAAGGGGGCTGGATATGGGGGTCGGGGTTCAGCCACACCCACCACGCTGGCTTTGAGGCCAGGCCAAGGTGGCTGTCTGAGGATGGGCACCCAGCTCCCGCCGTCCAGCCGGGCCTCCCAGGAGGGTGGGCAGGAGGTGCTTATTCTTAGTTCCATGGGCTCAGAATAAACAGGGAAACAGCCCATCACGCTGGGCCTGATGAAAGCTGGGCCTCCATCAGCCTCTTGGATGAGCCCATCCCCAGAGCTGCTGTCATGTCTGAGCCACGTCTCCCTTGGGACAGGGGGGATGGCACACGAGTGTTTACACAGGATGTGTGTGCAGAGATGCGCTAGGTGACGCCTGTTGGCCTGACCTCTGGGGGGATTTGCACTGAGTTCTTCCAGGTGGGCGCTGATACAGTAAGGTTCACGTCGTTCCTCTAATGACGGACCAGCAGCCCCACTAGTTCACAGCGCACAAACCCTCCTTGTGCCACATCCCCCATGGCCCGCAGTCTGGCCCTGCCTCTGCCCCAGGGGCCTGCCCTGCCCACGCTCCCCCACGGTCCTCTTCCTGCCGCCCCATCCCTGGGCTCCAGCATTGGCATTTGTCACAGTGAGTGTGGGGACCTGCCGTTAGCGGGCGTCAGGGGATGCTCCCTGGAGGGAGGGGAGGGGTGTCGACGTGGAGTCACCAAACCTACTCGGACGTGCACTGTCCCCTCCGGGCCCACAGTGCTGGTCGCTGGGTCATTCCAGCCTTCCACACTTAGTACTGGACTCAGCCTGTGTGGCTCCCCATCCTGCATTGAGGAAGCCTGGAAGCCAAGATGCTTCCTCCAGGCCCAGAGCCCAGGCTGGCCACCTCTCTCTGAGCCGAGGCTTTGATTCTGTCGGGCAAACCCCCTGAATGGGATCGATGCTGTTTCAAGCCTGCCTTGGGCCCCGGGGAGCTCAGAGTCCTTCCCTGGCCCGGGCCCTCCAGCACCCTCTCTGTGCTCAGCCCGAATCCTTCCTTCTTCCTGACCCTAGAATACTCCACTGTCTGTTCATGCATCAGCCTGCTCAGCATGGAAAGAAGTTAGCAAGAGGCAAAGTCATAGATAGGGCTTCCCAGGGGGCACTAGTGGTAAAGAACCCACCTGACAATGTAGGAGACACAAGAGATTCGGGTTCCATCCCTGGATCAAGAAGATCCCCTGGAGGAGGGCCTGGCAACCCACTCCAGCGTTCTTGCCCAGAGAATCCCCATGGACAGAGGAGCCTGGTGGGCTACGGTCCATGGGGTCGCAAAGGGCCAGACACGACTGAAGCAACTTAGCACCCGCGCACGAGCACACAACGCCATAGATAAGAAGCCGCTTATTAGAACAGGAAGCTTGTGAGGCTTACAGGTGGGTGGACGAGAAGGTGGGCTACAGCTCTATAATCAAAGGAAAACTGGGGAGGAGAAAAAGACCACCTTCTTCCTCATTCTTGAGTAGGCGTCAGGCTTCCATCATCAGCTTCTCCTCCAGGTTGGGCAGGGGAGTCTTCTTGTCCCTGCTTGGTCAATCCAGGACTGTTGTGAGGCATTGGAAATGAGCGAAAAGGTGGTAACATATGCTAAAAATGGGACATCATCCCAGGCTTCAGTATCATGTCGCCTTTTCCTTATAGCTTTAATGAACACGTCCTAGGAATCAGTAACTGCCTGAGCCCCCTGGGCAGGGAGCGGGTCTCGTGCCACCACCGTTCTGCTGTTTTAGGGTATGTCTCCTGCTCCTATTGCATGGTTTTGGGGATAAGCAAACCTGCTTTCTGGAGTGACGTGAACATACAGGGTCTCCCATACTTTTTTCTTTGCTTCCAACCCCCAGTGGGAGTAACGATTTAATCACCTACCTTGTCCCTGGAACTCTTAGGGCTTCGAGGCACCCGCTCCAATGACAGGCACACCTGGAGACACACGAGCCCTGCCCCCACCCTCCTGTCCTTGCAGCCTCCTCGCTTGAGGCGCTTCCACTGCTTGGCTCACAACCTGGACACGTTTACTTCTCAGGGTTCCATTGTCTATGACAGGAGCACACTCAACTTGGGGGCCAGGCCCGTCCCGACGTCACGTCTGAGGGCCTTCAGGAGGCTCAGCGTGGACGTCACCGGCTTGGGGGACACTCGTTAGCCAGGTGACGACCCCGGGTCCCCGGGAGTAGAGATAGCACAGGGTGGTGGCGGCGCGCCACTCAGACCCCAGGAGCAGCCCTGGGACTCGCCCCGCCACTCCACCCAGGAGGGGGTCACCGTCTCCATGCAGCGATGGGAGGGGCTGAACTGAGGCTCAGACCCCTGGTGCTGGGCTGGGGGTGCAGGTGGGAGTGACTGCCCTGGGGAGGCGGCTGTTTGGGGCTGGTGCGAAGGTCCCGGCACTGGACAGGGGTGGTGGCTGCGTGGCCTGTGGACGTGCCGGACGCCCCTGCCCCGCAACCTCCCAGGCGGCGCCCTTGTGACGTGCGTCTCCCTCGGTCAACTCAAACATGCATGAAACGTCCACAGAGGGAACCCTGCTGACCACCGAGGGCTGGTGGGGAGGCTCTGGGGGAGATGGGGGTGACTGATAGAGGGAGCGGCGTCTTTGGGGGTGGGTAGAAGATTCTAGGATTGACTGCAGTGGTTGTAGTACAGCTCCACAAATGGACTAAAACCACCGAATTGTGCTCCTCGGATGGGCGAGTTATATACGTATACATTGTGTGTGTAGTCACTATTATATTATGAAAGTGAAAGTGAAGTCGCTCAGTCGTGTCCGACTCTTTGCGACCCCATGGATGGTAACCTACCAGGCTCTGCGGTCCATGGGATTTTCCAGGCAAGAAAACTGGAGTGGGCTGCCATTTCCTTCTCCAGGGGATCTTCCACACACACTATTACATATATATTATATACAACACACTGTAACACTGTTACATAGATACACAGTATTTTATATATAATAGTGGGTGTATATACAATAGTGTGTACATAATATATATACTATATATCCATGTATATATACACACACATATGTACACACACTAATGTATATATACAGTTTTTTTAATTTATTTTTTAATTGAAGGATAATTGCTTGACAGAATTTTATTGTTTTCTGTCAAACCTCAGCATCAATCAGCCATAGGTATACATATATCCCCAGCCTCTTGAACCTCCCTCCCATCTTCCTCCCCATCGCACCCCTCTGGGTTGATACAGAGCCCCTGTTTTAGTTTCCTGAGCCATACAGCAAATTCCCATTGGCTATCTATTTTAGATATGGTATACACACTATTATATATACACACGCTATTATATAGATACAAACACTATTATATGGATACACTATTATATATACTGACATTATTATATAGATACAATTTTGTAGACACACTATTATATAGACAGTATTATAGACATGCACACTATTATAAACACATATATACACAAACTATTATAGATACACACTATTATATACAATTATATATGCACCCTATTTTATATATACACACATTTTTATATATACATATTGTGTGTGTGTGTGCGTGTGTGTGTGTATATATATATATATGGGATTCACTGGTGGCTCAGATGGTAAAGAGTCTGCCTGCAGTGCAGGAGACCCAGGTTCAATCCCTGAGTGGGAAAGATCCCCTGGAGGAGGAAATGGCAACCCACTCCAGTATTCTTGCCTGAAAAATCCCATGGCCGGAGGAGCCAGGTGGGCTACTGTCCATGGGGTAGTACAGAGTCGGACATGACTGAGCAGCTTCGCTTTCTTCACTTTCACTTAACTATATATATGTATACAGACACTGTTATATATACAAACTCACATAGACACACACTGTTATAGATACACAGTATTATATACACACACACACTGTTACAGATACACACATATACACATGTGCATGTATTATACACACACTGTTATATACATATTGTTGTTGTTTAGTCACTAAGTCATGTCCGACTCATTTGTGACCCCAAGGACTGTAGCCAGCCAGGCTCCTCTAAGCATGGGATTTTCCAGGCAAGAATACTGGAGTAGGTTGCATTTCCTTCTCCAGGGGCTCTTAGCACCCAAGAGACTGAACCCACGTCTCCTGCATTGGCAGGCGGATCCTTTACCACTGAGCCACCAGGGAAGCCCTTTTATATATATACATATACTATTATATTTATACATACACACACACTATTATAGATATACACACAATTACACATATTCACACACTGTTATAGATACCCTATTACAGATACACATGCGATTTTATATATACACACCACAGTATATACATGCACACTATTATATACACACAATTACATATATATGTACACACACTATTAAATAATACACTAACATACAATATACACACACTAATGTGTATACACAGACACTGTTATATAGACACACACACATTACTATATACATGTGTGTGTGGATGTGTGCTCAGTCATGTCCGACTCTTTTGTGACCCCATAGACTGTAGCCCACCAGGCTCCTCTGTCCATGGGATTCTCCAGACAAGAATACTGCAGTGGGTTGCATTTCCTCCTCCAGGGGATCTTCTCAACCCAGGGATTGAACCTCATCTCTTGCGTCTCCTGCATTGGCAGGCAGATTCTTTACCACTGCTGCTGCTAAGTCACATCAGTCGTGTCCGACCCTGTGCGGCCCCATAGATGGAAGCCCACCAGGCTCCCCCACCATCCCTGGGATTCTCCAGGCAAGAACACTGGAGTGGGTTGCCATTTCCTTCTCCAATGCATGAAAGTGAAAAGTGAAAGTGAAGTCACTCAGTCGTGTCCAACTCTTAGCGGCCCCATGGACTGCAGCCTACCAGGCTCCTCCGTCCATGGGATTTTCCAGGCGAGAGTACTGGAGTGGGGTGCCATTGCCTTCTCCGCTTTACCACTGCACTACTTATTATATATATACATACATACTATTATACACACACACATGCTATTATATATGAATACACACAATTATATATACACACACCGATATATATATTCACACACTGTTCTATGTATATACACACTATTACATATATATTATATATATACACATTATTATATATATAATACACACTCTGAGTTATATCTCAATAAAGTGTTACTACAAAAGCCAGCCCCTGGCACATTCTGGAGAAGCTGCAGCATCAGCTGAGGCAAGCCCCGGCCCACGGGCAGGTTCCAAGGGAGCTGGCCTCCTGCCCCGACCGCAGCCCTCTCAGCTACGGGAGCTGCCTTACAGGAACCAGGTCACACCGTCAGTCCAAGACGGTGTGAGTCTTGGACCATCGGTCCAGTCCAGCGTGTGTGGGGCTGTGGGGCCTCACGGGGTCAGACGAAAACTGTGGGCCCCTGCTGAGGGGAAGGAGGAAGCAGGTGGAGCACTTCGAGTACGATTTCAGGGTGCCCTGGTCTCCAGGTCGGGGTTTCCATGAAGGGGTCACTCACCGGGTCCCACGCGGCAGATGGACAGAGAAGGAGGGGGAGACGTGGAGGGGAGCTGGCTCACCCGATGGGACCCCCGCAGCCGGAAACCCTGCCTCGGTTCTTGCCCCTCTGTCCCCAGGGCTCTGGCCCCAAGATGGGCCTGGGCAGCCGGGGCCTCACAGTGGCCCTCGCCGGGTCTGACGCAACCCTGCCAGTTCTCAAAGTGAACACGGGCCTCGGCCAGCTGTGCCCCCATCAGGGCGGACGGGACAGCCCCTGAGGGCCACAGACATGCCCTGTGCCTTCAGGGGTGCAGGTGGGGGACACCCCGCGGGAGCCCGTGGGCTGCAGCCATGGCTTATCAACTGATGACAACCGATGAGCTCCGTGTTCGAAATTGGTCCCGCATTACTGGCTCTGCCGCCCCCCAAGCTTCCTGCCCCTCGTCTGTCATGATGACAACCACGGGTTCCCCTAGGGATCGTCCACGGGGCGCTGCTTCTCCACTTCCACTCCGAGGGGCCCGGGCGGCAGCCACACTGAGGGACTCTGTCTTTCCCCGTTGTTCGGAAACCGTGTGGAAGGGAAGAATTTCCCCAACATTGTGCTTTTACGGTTAATTCTGTCTTAGCGGCCGGCTCCCAGGTGAGGCGGCGGGCTGGCGGGCAGGGGGAGCCTGGAGGCGGCTCCTCTGGGTCCTGCACTCCTGCCCACGTGATGACGTGCACACTGTCTGTGTATGTCACACCCTGTTTTCTTCTTGTAAACTCGTCCTGCAGGGGCATTCTGAAAAAAACAGAACCCTGTGGCTTACAAGGAGTGAGAGGTCTCCAGGTGGAACCCATGGAGCGGGTCCCATGGGCGCTGAGGGGTGTGTAGCCAGGCTGCTCAGAGCGCTCCGGGGGAGGGAGCAGGCCCCTGGAGGGGCAGGCTGCAATCGTCTCAGGGGACTGGCAGTTGGGAAGCAGGCCCCTGGAGCCAGGACAGGAGGCAGGAACAAGTGGAACCCAGAGGCAGGTGAGACCCTCCGTCTGGGTGACCCAGCGCTGCCCCCAGCGTGTCTCATGCGGACTCAGCTGGGGAGGGACAGGTCCGAGCGTTGGGCCAGAGGCTGTCCTTCTGGAAGTTTCTGGGCCGTACATCAAGCTCGTTTGGAGTTGTGGCTCCCGTGTCCACCCTGGGGTGTGAGGTCCCCACGCTGGGCCTGTGCCCCCACATGAGGGCAGGGCCATCACCAAATCCGAGCGACTGCGGAGAACCATCGCCCTGAGTGCTAAGGGGAGTCGGGCCTCGCCTTCTCTCATCACCTGGAAACCACGGCTCCCACCCACATTGGGTGGTTTTCTCAGACCCCCTGGGTGTGTCTCCTCCACGTCCACAGGGTTGGCGGCACCAGCCTGCGGAGGCACTGTGGTGGCCAGGACAGGGTCTGGAGGGAAGAAATGCTGGGCTGGGGGCCAGGGGCCAGCAAACCCATCCTGTCCTGTGACCTGGGAACAGGAGCTGTGCAGCTCTTGGCTCAGCACCCCTTCACACAGGGTGGGACAGAGGCTAAGCAGTCGCCTGGGGCAGGTCAGAGCTCGTGTGCAGGCAGGCCACACTCCTTGGGCCCTGGCACCCTCTCTATGCCAGGCTGGTGGGTCCCGCCCCTTCCTACTCCAGGCCGGCCACCTGGAGCACGGCCCACTCTGAGCGCTGCTGGCGGTGGCATCAGTTCAGTTCAGTCGCTCAGTCATGTCCGGCTCTTTGCAACCCCGTGGACTGCAGCATGCCAGGCTGCCCTGTCCATCAGGGAATAGCCACCCCCAGAATCCCCGTCTCTGGTCAGGGCCACACTGAGCACCAGCCCACCCCTGGAGGCTGAGACGAGTCAGTCGGGGGTCTAGTCTGTGGCCAGGACCCGGGGAGGAGGGACACTCCTCAGGCAGGACTGGGCTCGTCCCAGGCCAGGTTCCACTCTCGAGTGTGGCCTGCCCTGTGCCCACAGCGGCTGGAGGGCACCGAGGCCCTGGTGGGACTGTGTGGGTGAGTGAGGTGTCGGGTGCCCTGTCCTGGCCCATCCCGGGCCCTCATTGCCCTCCCGTCTCCCCCGCCCAGGACTTCCCACTCCCGGGCCAAGGCGGAGGCAGCCCTCACCGCGGCCCAGAAGGCCCAGGAGGAAGCGCGCATCGCCCGGATCACTGCCAAAGAGTTCTCCCCTTCCTTCCAGCACCGGGAAAATGGTGAGTCCGCGCGGTCGGGGTCCCTGGACGCCTCCCACGGGCTGTGCCCCAGAGCCCCCCGCCAGCCCACTGCATCCCTCCTGCCTGCCTGTCCCCCAAGGCTCTGGTGTGCTCCGCACCCCCCAGGGCTGTTCTAAAACTCTGACCCTGCTCTGCCCGACCAGGTGGCTGCCCGCCACGCAGAAACTGTGACCACTGAAGCCCCTAGCCTGCTCTTTAGTCCACATTTAAACATCAGCAGCCACACATGACCGAGCTGGTGGCCGAGCTGGTCAGTGAAGCTCGGAGACACTCAGGGGGTGCCCACCTGTGCTCTCGGAGTGGGGAGCGGATGAAAGGAGTTAGAAGCCCCTCGAGTCAGCCAGACCGGGGACCCTCCTCCCTCCTCGGGAGAAGGGAGGTGACTGGTCCAAGGGTCTGCAGAGGCTGAGGTCCTGGCAGCCCACCCGCCACCCTCCTCGAGCAGCTCAGGATCACTGCTCTAGATGCACGTCTCCCAGAGCGACTGGAAGGCTCTTGAGGTGCTGGGGTCGGATCCGTCCTGGGACCACCCCCTGGAGCTCTGCTCTCAGTCCTGCCTTCACGGCGGCCTGGAGAACCCCAGGACCCAGGATGGGGCAGGGGCAGTGGGACTGTCACTTAAACTCCACGTCCTGCCTTGCGGAGGGTCACCCAGCACAAGACGCTCTGTCCTCAGCAGGAACGCATGGGGGTGCAGCCTGGGGATGCACTCTCGGACCTCGGGTCACCTCTGCAGCTGGGGGCCACCCCATCATCCTGATCCGGTCACCCTCAAAAGTGCCCACAGATGGGGATGGGGGTCTCCTCGGGACTTTGAGAACACTGTCCTCCCACTTTCTCTGCCCCCCCGCCACCCACTGGCAGGCAGTGAGTGCTGCCTGGCCCAATCCTGGTCCCCTCTGGGCCTGAGCACAGAACCCCCCGAGTTACCTGCCCGCCGGCACCTGTCTCCTCCCTGCCACAGGGCTCGAGTACCAGCGGCCGAAGCATCAGCTTTCCAGCGACGACATCGAGGTGACCTCCACGGGGACGCCCCCGCAGCAGGACAGCCCCGAGCTGTACCGCAAGGGCACCACCCCCTCGGACCTGACCCCCGACGACAGCCCCCTGCAGAGCTTCCCCTCCAGCCCCACGGCCACCCCACCCCCGGCCCCCTCCGCGAGGAACAAGATGGCCCACTTCTCCCGGCAGGTCTCCGTGGACGAGGAGCGGGGCGGGGACATCCAGATGCTGCTGGAGGGCAGGGGAGGGGACTACACCCGCAACAGCTGGGCCGAGGAGAAGGCCGGAGGCTCCCGCGGCGTCCGCAGCGGCGTCCTCCGCAGCGGCCAGCCGGCCGATGACTTCCGCACCCGGGGCGCGGGCCACAAGCAGTCCGGCAACCCCAAGCCCCGGGAGCGGCGGACGGAGTCCCCCACCACCTTCTCCTGGACTTCCCACCACCGGGCCGGCAACCCCGGCCCCGGGGGCCCCAAGCTGCTGGAGCTGGACGAGGAGAAGCTGAGCAACTACGAGATGGAGATGAAGCCCCTGCTGAGGATGGACTCGTACGCACAGGACGTGCACCCCCCGAAAAGACGCTACAGCAAGGGGGGCGCCGGCCGGGGCCCCGGGGAGGACCACCGCCCCGAGGACCGGGCCTTCGGGGCCCAGAGACTGCGGTCCAAGTCCCAGAACAAGGAGCACGCCAGGCCGGCCCCATGCGCGGAGCCCGCAGTGCAGAGGCTGGAGAGCCTGAGGCTGGGGGACAGGGCGGAGCCGCGGCTGCTGCGCTGGGACTTGACCTTCTCCCCGCCCCAGAGGTCCTCGCCCGTAGCGCTGGAGTCTGACGATGAGAACGGGGACGAGCTCAAGGCCAGCACAGTGAGTGGGCACCAGCTGTCCCGGGCAGGGTCGGGGATGGGGGGTGGACAGCGAGAGCCCGACCCCGCCCATCTAGCTCTCAGTACCCTCCCCCGCAGGAAGCCCACCTACGGGGATTCCCCAACTGCCTCTGACAGCTCCAGGAGAGGGTTACTCCCCCAGGCCATCTTTCCAGCAAAAGCACCTGGGTGGTTCTGAAAGCTCCCCCAAAAGAAATGGGCATCCTGGAACGCCCACCCCCAGACCTTACTCCAGCTTTCTCAGACCTCTCCCCCTGCTGTCCTCACCTTTAAGAAAAGTTCTGTGTCTTGGACGGAAACCCAGAGGCCAGACAGAGCAGGTGGGACACAGGCGTGTCCGCTCCTACGTGGGTGAGATGGATATAGTGCCTCAGGCCCCTGGGATCAGATACCCGGGGCGGGGCTGTGACCCAGGTTCCTTGGGCCTGTTGGGGGTGGGGCGCCTCCTGCTCAGCTGTGAAGTCCACATTGTCTCCTGCACACCCACTGCGGAGGGCAGGCGGTTTGGAGGAGAGGACAGAGACCTGGGCCAGACTGAGCGCTGGGGCTCTTGCACCCCGGAGGGACCCCCCAGGTCCCTTGCTCCCCCCACCCCTGGCTCCCACCTGGAAGTAGACACTCCCTGCTTCCTCGACCACATGGCGGCAGGCAGGACCCATGAAACTTCTCCGACCACGGCCCAGCGGCTGACAGACGCCCCGTGTGACCAGCCCTCAGGGCCCCTCGCAGCGTGCCCAGTCCCCAGCAGCCAGTGTGAGCCTGTGTCCAAGTGGAGGGCTGTCCTGAGACACGCCTGCCCTCTCTGAACCCAGGTGGTCCTCGCGGACTGAGCACCCAGCTCTCCTTCAGAAACATGTGTGGTGTGTGTGCACGCGCACGCGGTTAGTTTAGGAAGCCAAGCAATGGGCAGAGTGGGAGATGCAGGAAGGGCTTTATACTTAGCCCCCTGAACCGTGCTCCTGCTTTAAAACCTCTTAAAGCGCGTCTTGGGTGCTTTAAGACAAAGCTACTTATGGGAGCACCACCACTGCCGAACCCTTCCATGGAAGGGCTTCCCACAGAGACCTGGGGTGGCGGGGGCAGCCGCTCTGTTTGTCCCTGTACAGCCCTGGGGCCTGCAGAGGGTTGAGGTCCAGGGAGGGAAGGGCTGGGGTCCGCGTGCCCTGGTGGGCTTCGTGTCCCAGGATTGCACAGGGGGCTCCCAGCGGCTGCACGCCACAAGCCTGTGGAGAGGACTGGAGAGCTCTGCCCTCCCTGGGTTGGGGCCACACTTGGGTGGAGGGGCCACTTCTGAAGCCTGGTTGTGCAGAGCTGGAGGCAGCGACACCATGCCAGGGGGCGACCGTGTTCAGAGACCCGGGGCAGGAGAGGTGCGGGCCTGAAGGGCTTCAGAGTCCAGACTTGGACGCTCGAGGGAGCCTCTGACTGGTTCCTCAGTGATCCATGTCCGTCCCCCCGCAGCCTCCTGGAACCCCTAGTTTGGCTCAGGAGGAGGGGAGCGGCCTCAGGCTCACCTCACCTTTTCTCCTTCTGTTCCAGGGCTCTGCGCCGATCCTGGTTGCCATGGTGATCTTGCTAAACATCGGAGTCGCCATTTTGTTTATTAACTTTTTCATCTGAGGAGATTGTCACGTTCGCAAAAAACAGTTGGGGTACAAACGGGAGACGTTTCAAAGCGAAACAACAAAAGGGAAGGCTCGTCGCTTGGACACCCAATGACAACTTCCGAGTCTTTTCACAGAACCACACGATTGGGTATTACTCACAGTTTGCCTTTTTTTCTGGGTAATGTTTTTTGGATTTTAGCCACAGTTCCTTGCTTGTATAACACTATGCTGTGTGGCATGGCAGAAGGAGGCCAGCACGCCGACCCTCCAGCTTGACGTGGAAAGAAAAGGGATCCCGGCAAGTCCGCGGCAAAAAAAAAAAAATCGTCGTCGTCATCACACTCCATCTGGGACGTGGAGGGGGCAGCCTGGGCAGAGGATCTGGTGGTCCAGCCGTGGGGGGCTGGGGCGGGGTGGGGCGGGGGCCAGGGGCTGGGGACGGGCCGCACACAGGGAGTCCAGTAACCCTGCGTTCCTGTTCTGGACGAGTGGGTGATAGGCGTGGGCATCCCCCTGGGCCTTGTTCCGTCTCAGACCTCTGCTGCACACCAGGAGCGGGGGCAGGCATCTGCCCTCTCTCCTGCCCGTGAAGCCATCACACCCCGGTCCCTGGCACTGCCCCACGGCCCTCCTCACAAGGCCACCTCCCCACACCAAGTCTTATAGCCAAGTCCTTATTTTTCTCACTGTCTCTCCCTCTCCCACCGACCCAGGCCCCCAGGGCTGCTGTGCAGTGGGCGTCCAGGGGACTGGCACTGGGGGCAGGAGAGAGGGAGCACTGTGGTTGGGGATGGGGGAGAGGCCTCATGGGGACAGCCTGCCGTTGGGCCTGGGCCCCAGCACGTGGCGCTCGTGCACTGCGGGCACAAGATGACTGTCCAGGCTCCTGCCGAGGTCCACAGTCCAGGCTCCTGCCGAGGTCCACAGCACGGTCGGCCCCCACGCCACGTGGTCCTCTCTGGCTGTCTCTGAGCCCGCAGTCTCCACATTCTCGTCCTGTGCCTGCCTCCACTGCCCCGGCAGACACGCGTTTTCTTCCTAGATGCCTCACGCGCACTTGGGGGCTGGTCAGGTCCCAGGACAGGAATGTGGTCGCAACCCAGGGGGCCTTGACAGCTCCTGAGCAGTCATGACATATCCACCTCCAGAATATGCAACGTACTTGTTTCAGCCCCACAAGACCAGGTTCTGGTGTGTCTGCCGCCAGCGCTGTCCACCATCCAAACTAAACACCAAGGTCCCAGACCGTCTGGGTGCCCGCCTGGCGGGCCGCGTGCGCGGATGCGTGTGTGGGGCCCGCGCTCAGCCTGGGAAGGCCCAGGGCTCGGCGCCCGTGGGCTCTGCTTGCTCTGCTTCTGTTCAGCTGTCTCTCTGCTGCGTTTCGAGCAGATTTCTTTACTACACTGCACTGGATTGCTATATTTTTAACCAGAAATAAACTAAAGATTAGAGCATGTTCCAGTTAAATTCAGTTTTTTTTTTTTTTTTTTTTTCTGTTACAGACTCACCCCCTGTTCCTTTTCCCAGTTGGGTTGAGTTTGGGGGTCTTCTTCGGGGGAGTGGGGGACACAGGAGAGGGAGGGAGGATCTGCAGAAGATACATTTCTGATGCTGTTACATTCTAAAGGGATGTTCCATGTTTTTGTACATCTTTGGTTCTTTTTTTTTTTTTACTACCGCGTGGTTGCCGCAGCCCTGGAGAGAACCAAATAAACATGCCTGCTCCTCGCAGCTCTGCGCGTCGTCTGTGCTGGGTGTGTGTCCTGTGATTCCATCCGCGACACTTGGTAAAGGTCAGAGACCTCTGGTACATTCCGGGCACTGCAGGACACAGATGGTACCCGCGCAGGCAGGTACCCGCACAGGTTTTCATTCACATGCAAACACCCTGAGCCGCGTGCAAGACAGCGGCAGCACAAACGCCCATCATTCGAGGCAGGGGTCTCACCGCAGGCAGGCTGGCATCCCATCCCGCGTCCGGCTGCCGGCAGCACCCCTGAAAAACGGAGCAGCGCCTGCTTGAATGGGGAATCCCAGGTGGGTTCCGCCAAGACCATCACACCCTGGGGCTGACGGGCTCCGCAAGCTAGTTTTTAACCGGTTTCCAGATGGTGGTCAAAGACGGGACTGCCCCGCAGGCCGGCTGGCCGGCCAACCTGTTGGCACCCCGGGTTTCCCAACAAGCACGTCCACGGGCTCCCTCTGGGCCAGGCCGGCTGACCCGCCACTGCTAGGCACGTCCCGGGTGGACACGTGTGACGGAGAAGAACAGGAGTGGTGGCAGCACCAGTGGTGCGGAGCGCTGGCAGGCTTTAATTAACCCCAGAGCAGCCTCGCGAGAGGCATCTTGTCCCCTGACAGCTGCTTCCGAGCTCGAGATGTGAAAACCAGGGCAGAGAAACCGAGAGACCTGGGCTGCTCAGCTGGGCTGTGGAGAGCGGGGCGGGGCGCCCCCAGGCTGGGAGCTGGAGCTGCACCCGGACAACCGACGGGGAAGACGGGGTCCGTGCAGAAGAGCTCGGCGTGGCTGCAGGAACGCAACCGTGGGCCCGCTTCCCTGCTGGACGCCCTCCATGGGGGCTCTGTGGGAGCGTAAGGGCACTCTCCACTTTCCTACCTTCAGGAAGCCCACAACTCCCTCAGGAAGTGTGCAGAGTGCAAGGCGGGTGCCCAGACTCCTGGACGGCCCGGTGAAAGTCCCCCAGCGTGCCGGCCTGCTCATCAAACGGCTCCCTTTTGTTTCTAGAGTCCCAGTTTGGACAGTAAGTCATATGGCCACCCCACTTAAAAACCCAAGAGAACATTCCCGAGAGCCCCAAGGAAAGGTCCAGGTAACAAGCCTGGGACATGACGGACTTGTTGAAGCCGACGAATGTTGGGGAGAGTGAAACGAGCTGCTTCTGTCTTTCACCCTTTCTTAGTTTGGGTTTTCCTGACCCAGCAGCAGGACCAGGCCTGCGGGTCCCCCCAGGCCCCTGGGCGGAGGCCATCTCCTCTGGGTGAAGCTCAGCTCACCCAAGGGCTTGCCTCCAGCTCTTCCTGCTTTTGTCTCGGAAACTTGACGTACAGTGCCTGCCACACATCACAACCCCTGTGCCCACGGCCACACGTGGCCAGCTCACGACACCCAGCTCATACTGTCCTGGCGTCATGAGTCTCATGGGGGACGCGGGTTTTCTACCAGGCAGTTTGGTAAGAGGAGGACCCCATACAAGGGCGGAGTGACGGGCAGCCAGGCTCAGGCTGGCCAGTCTTGCTCTGCCCAGAGTTGCCCACATCAGGAACCCGGCAGGAAGCAAGACCAAGAAACCACAGGCCCCAGTTACCAACCATGTCTCTGACTCAGCCTGAAAGGAAGCAAGCGCAGCTGCCTTTGTCTCTGTAAAACTAGAGACAAAGCTGTGCTTGTACCGCGTGTGCATGAGCCCAGGAACACTACCTCTGGGACACTGTGCGCCCGCACTGGGGATGTGAAGGCATGGGCACAGATACATTGGGGTACTGGCCACCCAAGGGAGCAGCAGGACAGAGACAGCCAGGCCAGGCAGGGGAGACCGGAACAGGAGGACCCCATGAGGGCGATGGAAGGAGGACACTGCACTGACCCTGTCCCATGAAGGGAAGCCCCTGTTCTGTACAGGAGAGCCCCAGCTCAAACCAGGCAAATCCCCTCTCCTTCCAGGAGAATCCCCTCTCCTCCAGGGGAAGCCCCTCTCCTTCAGGGGAAGCCCTTCTCCTCCAGGAGAACCATCACCTTCCAGGAGAATCCCCTCTCCTTCCAGGGGAAGCCCCTTTCCTCTAGGGCAAGCCCCTCTCGTCCAGGAGAACCCTCACCTTCCAGGACAATCCCCTCTCCTTCCAGAGGAAGCCCCTCTCCGCCAGGGGAAGCCCCTCTCCGCCAGGGGAAGCCCCTCTCCTGAAGGAAAACCCTCAGATTCCAGGAGAAACCCCTCTCCTTCCAGGGGAAGCCCCTCTCCTCCAGGAAAACCCTCACCTTCCAGGAGAACTGCTCTCTTTCCAGAAGACCCTCTCCTCCAGGAGAACCCTCACCTTCCAGGAGAATCCCGTCTCCTTCCATGGGAAGCCCCTCTATTGCCAGGGGAAGACCCTCACCTTCCAAAGGAAGCCCCTCTCTGCCAGGAGAACTGTCACATTCCAGGGGAATCACCTCTCCTACCAAGGGAAGCCCCTCTCCTCCAGGAGAATCCCCTCCGCTTCCAGGGGAAGCCCCTCTCCTCCAGTAAAACCCTCACCTTCCAGGAGAATCCCCTCTCCTTCCAGGGGAAGCCCCTCTCCTGCAGGAGAATCCCCTCTGCTTCCAGGGGAAGCCCCTCTCCTCCAGGAGAATCCCCTCCGCTTCCAGGGGAAGCCCCTCTCCTACAGTAGAACCCCCACTTTCCAGGAGAATCCCTTCTCCTACCAGGGGAAGTCCCTGACCTTCCAGGGGAAGCCCTTCTCCTCCAGGAGAATCACCTCTCCTTCCAGGAGAATCCCCTCTCCTTCCAGAGGAAGCCCCTCTGCTCCAGGAGAACCCTCACCTTCCAGGAGAATCCTCTCTCCTCCAGGAGAATCCCCTCTCCTTCCAGGGGAAGCCCTTCTCCAGGAGATCCCCTCTCCTTCCAGGGGAAGCCCCTCTGCTGCCAGGAGAATCCCCTCACCTTCAGGAGAAGCCCCACTCCTCCAGGAGAATCCCCTCTGCTTCCAGGGGAAGCCCCTCTCCTTCCAGGGGAAGCCCCTCTCCTCCAGGAGAATCCCCTCTCCTTCCAGGGGAAGCCCCTCTCCTTGCAGGGGAAGCCCCTCTCCTCCAGGAGAATCCCCTCTCCTTCCAGGGGAAGTCCTTCTCCAGGAGATCCCCTCTCCTTCCAGGGGAAGCCCCTCTGCTGCCAGGAGAATCCCCTCACCTTCAGGAGAAGCCCCACTCCTCCAGGAGAATCCCCTCTGCTTCCAGGGGAAGCCCCTCTCCTTCCAGGGGAAGCCCCTCTCCTCCAGGAGAATCCCCTCTCCTTCCAGGGGAAGCCCCTCTCCTTGCAGGGGAAGCCCCTCTCCTCCAGGAGAATCCCCTCTCCTTCCAGGGGAAGCCCCTCTCCCCCAGGAGAATCCCCTCTCCTCCAGGAGAATCCCCTCTCCTTCCAGGGGAAGCCGCTCTCCTCCAGAATATCCTCTCCTTCCAGGGGAAGCCCCTCTCCTCCAGGAGAATCCCCTCTCCTTCCAGGGGGAAACCCCTCTCCTTCCAGGGGAAACCCCTCTCCTCCAGAATACCCTCTCCTTCCAGGGGAAGCCCCTCTCCTCCAGGAGAATCCCCTCTCCTTCCAGGGGAAGCCCCTCTCCTTCCAGGGGAAGCCCCTCTGCATCAAGAGAAGCTCCTCTCCTCCAGGAGAATCCCGCCCCCCTTTCCAGGGAAGCCCCTCTCTTTCCAGAATCCCCTCAGCTTCCTGGGGAAGCCCCTCACCTTCCAAGAGAATCCCCCCTCCTCCAGGAGAATCCACTCTCCTTCCAGGGGAAGCCTCTCTGCTCCCAAGAGAATACCCTCTCCTTCCAGGAGAATCCCCTCTCCTTCCAGGGGAATCCCCTCTCCTTCCAGGGGAAGCCCCTCTCCTCCAGGAGAAGCCCCTCCCCTTCCAAGGGAAGCCCCTCTCCTTCCAGGAGAATCCCCTCACCTTCCAGGGGAAGCCCCTCTCCAGCCCAAGGAACTCCTACTCCATCCTGGGTAATTCTGTCTGTCCAGGGGAGCCTTCAATCTGTCTAGGGTGTCCCCCTTCATCCCAGGTTACCCATTCTGTCCAAGGGAGCCTCCTGTCACTCCAGCGGAGCCCCTTTCCTGTCCCAGGTACCCCCTCTCAGTCTAGGGGAGCCCCCACCCTATCCAAGGGAGCCCCATCTTTTCAGGGGAGACCCACCTCCATCCAGGGGAGTCCCCTGAGTCCCCTCTCCATCCAGGGGCCCTTCTCCACCCAGGGAGTCCACCCTAAGGGAGTCCCCTCACTGTCCAGGGCAGTTCCCCCTCAATCCAAGGAGAGATTCCTCTGTCCATGGGCACCCCCTCCCCACCCGGGGGCCCTGCTCCCTCCAGGGGATCTCCTCTCCACGCAGGGGAGCCCCCTCTCCGTCCTGGGGAGCCAGTGAGAGAAAGGGGTGGAGCCCATCCAAAGGTGGGGAGGGGAGGTGGGCTCACCAGCCAGCCAGCACAGCACGGAGCAGGCAGGAGGCCCACAGAGGGTCCAGGCAACCCTGACACGGCAGACACACCAGGAGACCCCAGGCCAGGCCCAACGGCACAGCAACCAGACCACCCACCGACAGGCACTTTATTTTCCAAAGAACCAAGAAAACTGTACAGCAAGCGGTAGGAGGCTACCGGCACCTTTTAGACACGAATGAGACGGCTGACTGTGCAGTCAGGCAGAGCTGGACTCCTGCTCCAGCCGAGGGAAGCCCCGTGGGCCCCGCGTCCCACCAGGCGCTGCACTGTGGACGCAGCTCACCCTCGCCCTCAGTCCGGCCCCGACCTGCCAGAGGCCCAGCCAGATGTGCAGCACAGAAGAGGGGCAGCGCCTCGGGCCAGGCCAGTTTATTTTAAGCCACAGGGAACCGCGCCTCCCTTGGTCCATCTTCCGGCCGAGCCGTCGTAGAAGGCCTGGGCCAGGGCCTGCGCGGCCCTCAGCACCCTCCTCTCCGGGGCGCCGGGCCCGACGCTCTCCCGCGCACACCTCAGCCAGTGCTGCTCCGTCCTGGGCAGGTAGTCTGCGAACAGCTCACCAGGTGCCACCGAGGGGTGCTCCTCTGGTGGGGAAGGACAGAGAAATATGTTCAGTGAGGAAGGGGCCCACGTCCTGCGGAGCGAGCGTGTGAGCACCCCACTTCCATGGAGGACTGCATGAGGAAAGAGCACAGGCCCCGCTCACAGCAAGTGCTCACACGCCCTCCGCACAGTGAGACACGCACACCGGCTGCCTGCCTCGGGGGCACGTCTACACAGCAAAGTGAAAGAAGTGAAGGAAAGCGTTAGTTGCTCGGTCGTGTCCAACTCTGTGCGACCCCGTGGTCTGTAGCCCACCAGGCTTCTCTGTCCATGGGAGTCTCTTTACTTCTCCAGGGAATCTTCCCGACCCAGCGATCGGACCCGGGTCTCCTGCATTGCAGGCAGATTCTTTACCATCTAAGCTACACAGCAAAGTAAGCTTTAACAAAAACCTAGTAAACTTTAAAATCTTGTGACCAAAAAAAAGGAGGGGAGCTGTGAGCTCGGGGGAGTGGACCCCTCCCCTGGCCCCACGCTCCTCCCCTCCCCCTCCTCCCAGTGCCCCAGCACTCACCCCCGCCCTCCTCGCCGCTCTCCTCCTCCTCCTCCTCCTCGTCCTCGTCCTCCTCCCCGCCACCTTCGGCACCCTCAGCCTCCTCACTGTCCTCGTCCGTGTCGGTCTCCTCCAGCCACTCCTGAGATTCTTTAGGCAAAGGGGAGAACCAGTGTCAGTGCGGCTGCCCTGAGGACGCCACCCTCTGCCTAAACACTGGGACGTGAGCGCAGGGCCCACCCAGCACGTCTGGGGCTCAAGGCCAACACTTCACCCCTGGCTCTCACAGCAGGGCTGGGCAGGGAGGCTGTGCTCCGAGACAGGAGGGTCTCTCAGCCACTCCAAGCCTCTCCCCAGACTGAAGATCTGAAGGTACTTCAGCCTCAGCTCAGGACTGAGCAGTGGCCTGCCTGTGGTATGACAGGGCAGTGGGGAGGAGGGTCCACTCCGGGCACACAGGGCCCCTTGGGGAGAACAGGTGCCCAGGCCACACTGCCTGGGGTGGGTCCGGGGCTCACAAGTGGTGCTGGGGTGAGCCCACGCCCTGCCCGGGCCTGCAGGCACTCTGTGGGCGCGGGGTGGACGGCGCGCCCCCTCACCCGGGTCTGTCTCTACCAAGACCATCCACTCTTCCATCTTGTGGAGGTCCAGGCAGTAGAGGTCGCTGAGGGTCACCTGGCGGTCGCCAGCCTCAAACATGCCACCGTAGAGGTAGAGGCGCCCGTGCTTCACGGCCAGCATGGCATTGGAGCGGGGGCTGGGCTCCACCGGGGCGACACCTGCTTCCTCGGGGCCGTCGTCGTCATCCGACTCCAGCTGTCCCGCCGCTCCGGGGGCAGCAAGCACCTGTTTGATGGTGACCACGGTCCCGTCCTCTGAGACCACCTCCCTGACCACCTCCAGGGGCTCCTGGGCACTGGGCCCCTTCGCCGCCTGCTTGTCGGCGCCCCCGGGCTCCGCCTTTCTGCCCCGCCTGCGCCTCCTCTTCTCCGCCTTGGGCCCCTGCGGACGGAGAGCGGGCAGCACGATGCGCGAGTGCCCAGGTGTCAGAGGACCCCCGCCCCCGCGCCCGCCCCTCATCCCGGGCCACACCCTGCCAGGGTGACCTCTCGGAGGGCCGAGCCACAGCACAGCACTCACGCCATCCGACCCCCATCAGAGGCACCAGGGTACTTCGCCTGGAGCCAGTCTTCCCCACAGGGTGGACCGCCCTCCTTTTTGGCCCTAGGGCTCTGTTTCTGAGGCCCCCGACCTGAGGCAGCCCCAGGGAGCTGAGCCCCGGAACAGCAGCCCCTGAGCTACGCTCCCAGCCTGTGCTGGCATCAAGGGCAGGGGCGACCTGCTCTCCGCCTTCAGTGATGGTGAAGACGGTGACGATGGTGCCACAGAGCTCCACAGACCCAGGGACAGGGGAGGCCCTGAGGTGAGGGAGGTGTCGCAGGCCGGGGGCCCACGCTACCTTCAGCTGCCCTGCGAACCAGCGGTTCCTGACGGGGTCGTAGAAGTGCAGGTCGTTGAGGAAGTCCCCCTCCAGGCTCTCCTCCTCCTCCTCGTCACACACCCCTCCGAAGAGCAGCGTCTGGTGGTTTGGGGCCACAGCCACTGAGAATCCGGACCTCGGTGTGGGCTTGGCTCCAGAAGGGTTAATCCGTGTCCACGACCACTTGCCTGCCAAGGAGAGGAGGTAGGGACCCATGGACCTGCAGGAGGGCACAGCCGTGGCCTGTGCCTCCCAGGCCAGCCTCCCCAGGGCCGGTCTACGCAGAGGTCACCCGTCCACACAGCCTCCCGACATTCGCCTGGCGTACTGAGCAGGTGCTGTGAAGACAGGGGTGAAGAGGAGGCCGGCCTACTGGCTCTGGGACCCCTCATACCACGCCCTGGGGCAGGCCAGCACTGCAGTCCTTTTTTGAGAAAAGCCAGTATAAAGCACTGTTATAGCAATAAAAAAACCCTAAACTCGTATGTAGTAGAGGAGATGGCTGTAGGGTAGGGAGGAGGCAGTGGTTTCTCTCACCAAATCACTAGTTTTTGAGCTTTAAAAAATGAACAATGGGAAGACACCTAAGTGACTACCGACAGAAGAAATGGATGAAGCAAGATGCGATACATATACACAGTGGAATATGACTCAGTCATTAAAAGGAATGAAACAACGCCATTTACAGCAACGCGGATGGACCTAGAGATGATCATACTGAGACAATATCATATGATATCATTTACGTGTGGAATCTAAAAAGAACAATACAAGTAAACTTACCCACAAAACAGAACAGACTCACAGACAGAAAACAAATTCAGGATTACCAAAGGGGAAAGTGTTGAGGGACAGATTTGGAGTACGGGATTAACAGACACGTCACTGTGTGTAAAATCAACAGAGACCTACTGTGAGCACAAGACCTCATTCAGTATTTTACAAACTATAAGGAAAAACCATCTGAAAAGCAACAGAGATACTCAGCTATAACTGAATCACTCTGCTGAGTACTTGAAACTACACAACACTGAACATTAACTATACTTGAATTAACAAAAAAGAACAGTGGTGACTTCACCCCACCACAGGCCTTCCAGGAGTCTACTTCCCACCACTGAGCAGGAGGAGTGAGAGATGACACAGGCACCGTGAATGGACCGACACCACCAGGGTTTTTAACTCTGCATCCTCGGTGCCCCGGAGGGGATGTGGGAACTGTTTGAGAGGTGTCCACAGGCCTGCCCGTGGGTGAGGGGGCACGTGCAGGGGCTCCCCACCAGCCCCAAACCCTCTGCCCACCTTCCCGCCGACACACAGCCGCCCACGTGGCTTGTCCCTGGCACAGCGCACACACCTTCGCTCCCATCCTCAGCCTTCAGCAGGAACATGTCGGAGTGCTGGGTGCCTCTGTCCACATCTTTCCTGACTCTCTGCAAAAGGAACAGGGAGCCGTGAGAACAAGTGCCACACCACACCATGCACAGCCCCTCAAGCTCGTGGTCCCAGTTCCTGCGGAGGCGACTCGGGAGGCTTCACTCAGATCAGCTTCAAAATCTGAAACACAACAGGTTCCCTCCAAGCCCATCCGCACAGACAGAGCCCTCTGCTCAGGGCTACACCTGCGGCCGAGAGGCGAGCGCTGCTCGGGGTGGACACGGGCTAGCGCGGGGACCTCTCCTGTCATCACACAGCCACCCTCTGCCTTCACCCCACGTGCCCTCCACCCCCATCACCTCCGAATATCAGGACTCGAGCTGTGGTCCAAGGACCGGATGAAACTGCAGACGCCGGCACAGCCGCTCGGAGGCTGCGCCGAGCTCTCAGCAGCACCCCCTGCCTCACACCAGGCCCACGGCCCGGGCAGACATGTGGCTCTCTAGAGCACACCCAGTGTGCACACTGCACCTCCCGTCAGGGCACAGGCGTCTGGACGGCGACCTGGCAGGTTGGCTCTCCTGGGGGCTCCAGTTGCTGGGGCAACAGCTTTTACTTGCAGGTCTTTGTCCTTCAAACTCCCGATTTTTAATAAACTCTTAACTTCAGAGTATTTCTACGTGTACAGAAAACCTGAGCAGCTGGTACGGAGAGTTCCCATATGCCCTGCACCGTTCCCCTTCCTGTGATCCCCTGACTGCATGGGTGCATGTGGCACCATCAATGAGCCACACTTGAGCCCATGGCTCACTCACACTCCTGTTCTCCCCAACGTCCTTCTCCTGTCCCAGAGCCCACCAGGCTGTCGTGGATCCTAAGGCCTCCTGGGCCATGAAGACTGCTCAGACTGGCCTGTTTCTGGTGACCCTGAGGTTGAGGAGTGCTGGTTGTGTGTCCTGTAGAGCGCCCTCCACTGGGACCCGTCCGACACTGTTCTCATGACTGGACAGGCTGTGGGTTCCAGGTGGGCTCTCAGAGGTCAAGTGCCCCTCCATCCCACCCCACCAGGGGTGCGTGCTGTCACCGTGGCCACCATCGCAGACGTGGACCTGGGCCACCTGGCTGAGGTGCTCACCAGGTTTCTCCGTGGTCCAGTCACCGCCCCCACCCCAACTTTCTAGCCTGTCCTCGTGGGAGGAGCGTCCCTCTGTGCAGCCCCTCTAACGGGAGCTGGGGGTCGTGCTCCACCTCCTGGAAGGTGGAGGGTCTGCCTTGGGGTGGAACAGTGCACAGGGCGTCTGCCTCTCCTCCTCGTGTATGAATTTATTCAGTCACTGGCTTGTCATCTGCCTTGCACCCGTGCACCATCGGGTCTCCTCTGGACTACAGTCCGACACCACCTGATTCACTCCGCTGCTCACACGCCTCCAGCTCTGCCCCTGGGGACCCTCTAGGGCGGGTCCCAGGCCCATGATGTGCCCCACTGGCGCAGATTTCTTGAGTTTCCTGGGCTCCGGCACCGTTCACACACTCCCTGCCCCAGTTCTGGAATTGGCCGCTTCCTCGCAGAGCCCTGGGACTTCACTGGACAGTCCTTGAATCCCAGGTCTGGGTGCGAGGCCTTATCACTGGGCAGTATGGTTTTGTTCTCTCAGCTGAAGTGCACATAATTCATCTTGTCTTGTTTACTAATGAGTATGCATTGTGTTTAATGTAAAGGGAAAAGCTATTTTCCTTTTAGAAAACGAAACAATCCCCATTCTGTGACTGGACTGTGGCCTGAGCGTCCTAGAACCAAGGACGAGGCCAGGCCCCTGCCTCCTCTTTCATCCGTGGGGAAACTCAGTCAGGCGGCCAGCCTCTGCGTGCCACAGTCCCCGAGACAGACAGTCCTCCCGTCCTGCAGGCTGACCAGGAAGTGGCTGCCACCCCCAGGCCCACCCTCCAGGCCAATGCCCCCCACTCACGGGAGCTAAGCCCACACCGAGGCCTCACCCACAGGGGCACACAGGGGAAGTCGGCGCCGCAGGCAGGTCACTAGAAACCAGTTACAGCCGGCGCAGCCCTCCCCCTCGGCCCCCTACACCTGTGGTATCCATGGTATTGCTCCACCGACAGCAACCATCCTTCCTAGACCAATGAACGGAGCGGGTCTTCCTCACCGTCACGTGTAAATACGGCCCCTGTGGCCTGTGAGCCAGAGCCCCTCCCAAGCAGGCGCTCTGCCCACCGGGTCAATGGCTTCCACATAGCGGCCGGGGTGCAAGGATGCTGCAGCCGTCAGGGCTCCTCCTGGTGTGCAACGCCCCCATTCCACCCCCCGATCCTCACGGGGGTAACTGGAGCCCACTGTGCGCTGGTCTCTCTCGTGGTGGCCTGTGCTGTCCTTTCCAGTGACGCCCAGCACGCTGGCACAACACTCAGCCCTCCCACTGGAAGACACGGGGTGGGCATGACGCCCGGGGGCTGTGGCGCATCCACCTGGGGTCTTGGCTGTTCTCAAGGGTGAGCGGATGTTGACTCCACAGAGTGGTGACTCGGGCGTGCACTTCACACACAATTCCTTCCTCTGCTCACACGGACATCTGAGAGACGTGTGCCAAGTGTGACAGCGCTAAGGTGTCACAGCACAACCGTCAGTGACCCCAGAGCCCAGGACAGCCTGTGCACGTGCCCCCACGTCCTCCTGCCTGGACCATGTCCTGAGTCTCCTGCTGCCCCAGCCTCACACTCAGAGCCAGGCCCTTCAACTGTCAGCAGGAGACAGCCCTGGCGGCTCCCAACTTCGGTGTGCCTGGTCCCAGCAGGGGGCGCGCTCTGGCACTCCAAGGTGGCACTGCAGCGGACCAGACTCCCGGCCACTCTGAGAAAGGACTCCCAACAGCACTGGGGGAGGACTGGAGCGGGGGCATGGGGGCACCAAGCTGAGGGACACAGAGCTGCCAGGGAGGGGCCAAGGGCCCCCACGTCACTCCCGGCCTGAGCACTGAGACACAGCAGCAGCCTGACAGCAGAGCAGAAGGCCTGGTCAGCACAGGGGACAGCAGGGCAGGTCAAGGGCACGCTGGGCCGCCTCGCAGCAGGTGGACAAACAACCCTACTGTGTGTGCTGGGGGCGCCTTCTAGACAGGCCAGGACGCACTGCCATAAACCTGCCAGGACTGCTTCTTGGCTCTGTGTCCGAAGAGTGAGGCACACGGGGCCTTCCTTCTCCGCCTGCCAGCACAACTGCCGGCCAGAGGCCGCCCTCAGCACCTTGGCAACAGAGGTCAGTCTTTATCACCACTTCACACTGGTTCTGCTGGACCGACAATGGCAGGGATTTTTCAGAACTGGGGTTGATGATGGCTGAGGTCCCCAGATGGACTGTTTGTGGAACACAGAAGCCACCAAGAGGTCTATTCCCATGAGCTAAGGGCTTGCTGACACAGGCTGCCGCCTAGCTCAACCAGACACTCCAGGCTGGGTGGTAAGGGCAGGAGGAGCCATGCGCTGCTCCTGTGACGGGTGTCCCCACCCAGACGAACCACACCATCACACCCGCGTCTTTCATCAATTCTGGTAAACCCCCAAGAAGGCAAACAGACCAGCTTCTCATTCCATCCAATGCCAAGGCCTGGCATCAGTGGGCTCTGAATCGTGGTGCTAGGACTGCCCCCTCGCTGTCTGTGTAGCTGTAGAAGCAGCGGTGGGGAATGAGACCCTGTCTTGATTAAAGTGGGGTCAGCCTAAGGCGGCTTGCTGTTCATCATCCTGTTTGGCTCTGTGGAGCATGTGCTGTGATTAAGAGGCAGCCCTGGCCACAGCCCACGTCTCTCACGTCTAGATGAGGCCCGGGCAGATCACAACTACAGAAAACTGACTGTTTTCCTTTCCAGAGCAAGGGCTGACCACTGGCTTAGTGGGAGTGGGGCAGAGAGGAAGGAGGGGGGGTGCACCTCGTGGCACACGGATGAGAACGCAGCAAGGCTGTACAGGACCTCAGTGTGTTCACAGAGGAGGAGACCATACACCTCTGTCCATGTCTCATCTAAACAACAGAAAAGACTCACGTTAAACTAACGTGCAAACTTATTTGAGGTTCTCATCGTTGGCAAGACTGAAAGCACAGCAGACAGAAGCCCCTCTGCGTCCTGCACGTCTTACCTGTTTTGAGTAGCCACCATAGATGATGATGTTGCCCTGAGGGGTGACAGTCATCTGGCAGCCCGACCGGGGTGTGGGCCCAGTCCCGGATGGGGACAGCTTGCTCCATGTAAAAGTGTCCAGGTTGAAGGCATACACATCATTGTAATAGATGTAATCTCTGTTGTAACACAGGGACAAAACAAAGAGGTGGCAACATGAAAACGTGAACTTCACTTAAAATAAAGGTGCCTTTCCTACACACTGTGCCTTCTGAGGCATTCCAAAAGGCACAGTGGCCCTGCTCACGCCACGCTCCTGGGACTTCAGGGGCAAAGCACTCAAAACACAGATGGGGCCTTGAGAAGGAAGACGAACGGGGCAGGTGGGTCTGCCCAAGTCACACACGGGGGAATGGTGCCCTGAAGGCAGGTCACAGGCAGCCGTGGGCAAGGGGCTCGGGTCAGAGTCACATGATGAGAGGTGGGCCTGCTTCCGCAGGAAGGACACACGGACATGCGGAAGGAGCAAGCGGCTCCACCGTCGGACATGATTCCTGCCACTCCTCCTGCACTCAGGCACCCTGTCTGGGGCCCTGCGCCCACAGGCAGGCCACTGTGGCGATGGGAGACCCATCCATAGCAGGGCACTGGGAACAGGACGGGGGCGCATGTGGACTCTCTGACCCGCTCCCACCACCAAATGCACCCTTCCGTGGGAGCAAGGCTTTCAGTAGGTGAACTAAGGAAGCCGGGGGCTCGGTTCTTAAAGGACTTCATCACATTCCACTGTTTTCTCAGATTTCATGTGGCAGATATCTAGCAAAAAAATTCTACATGTAAGATAAATAAAACTGTAATTGAGTTCTCAAGGTCGAACTAATTTGTTTGATACAGATGATGACCACACAGATTACTCTTCACAAAACTTTTAAGTTTTTTTGTACTCTTGAAACACTTCATAAACAGTCATTTTAACAATTATGAAGAATTCCACAACAGGGATAGCAGAGCAGTAAACCAAGCTCGGGGCCCTCCTGTGCGACTGCCCAAGCAATGTGCCCATGCCGTCAGCCCTTGCTTTAGGGATGGGCAGTGTCCTGCAAGTGTGTTCTAAGCAGCTCTTCCCAGAGAGCCCCCTCCTTACTACACCAGGAAAAGAGGACCCTCCTGTTGGTACTGACCTTGTACTCTCATGGAAGCCACCGAAAAGGATTAACTGTCTCTTCCAGGCCACCATTCGATGTCCACTCCGGCCTGAAGGACCACCTGGTGATCTAAAATTGAAAATATACAAAAAATAGGCACTTGGCAGGTGGAGGAGGAGGACGTGGAGTTCGTGAGCTCCCACAGACACAATAAAGCACATCTACGAGTAGAACGACTCACACAGAACATCTACTAAACGCCAGGCAGAAGAGCTCAGACTTCCAAAAGCGCAAGAAAACCTCCACGTAACCAGGCAAGAGAAAGAAAAAGCAAACAAACTGAACGGATGTGAAAGGGACCCACACCCACAGAGGGGCTGAGGAGCGGGAGAGGCTCTGCACCCGGGGCAGGCCCCTCACGGGCAGGGAGACCAGCCTGGACGTAGGAGGGGCTCTGAAGCCTCAGAGAAGAGCACGGGACCCAGTGAGCAGAAGGCACAACAGAGGGACCTGCACGGCCAGCGGGGACCGCCACCCTGCGCTCCCCAGCCTCAGACGCTTGTCCACAGGTGTGCGCGGGGGCCTCATGCTTGATGCCCGGGCGTCAGAGGTCAGATCCAGGGGGAGGATCGGGCTTAGCTGCACCGAGAGAGCCTGAAGAGGCTGGACTATGGCCACTGAGGGTGCACTGGGAAGAAGCCTGGGCCCGCCAGAGGCAAGGCACCATTGCTGGGGGCACACAAAGGAGGGGCAGGACCACCACAGAGCTCCCTTCCTTGCACACATACTCTCAGGGAACAGGACACACCTACATGAACTCCAAAGGCACACATGGGCGTCACAACAGCTAAGACACCCACGAGCAGGCCCCAAGCGCTGCCCCCACCACATGATCCACGAGCAGGCCCCAAGCGCTGCCCCCGCCACATGATCCACGAGCAGGCCCCAAGCGCTGCCCCCGCCACATGACCCACGAGCAGGCCCAGGCGCTGCCCCCGCTGTACGAGGAGGACACAGTCCACCACTACCGCCAAGAGACCGCGAGCACCTGACAAGGGCTGCCCCCAATCTGGAGGGCGCATGGGTGGCACTGGGCGCCAGTCACTGTCCTTGCCATCTCAGGAGCTCGCAGGCTGCCACCGCTAAGAAACTCAGAAGCAGGCACCGAGCACTGTCCCTACTGTTCCACAGGCCCACGGGCCCAGCGGCCGCCACCACTGCGGGGACCCACAAGCAGGCACTGATCACTGCCTCGTCATACCAGGCATGTGCATGGGCCACAACACCCG
The DNA here is from genome assembly GCF_055505025.1 of Bos grunniens. Taxonomy (NCBI): domain Eukaryota; kingdom Metazoa; phylum Chordata; class Mammalia; order Artiodactyla; family Bovidae; genus Bos; species Bos grunniens. Next base: position 13,364,691 of record NC_141182.1, read on the forward strand.
CACGCCCCGTATCCAGGGAATAACAGGCAGCACACACGAGGAAAGGGGCAGAAGGCATCCAAGCCCGTATGTCGCAACAAAGACCAGGCGCAGCCCAGTAAACACACATTTTTTAAAGAGTTTTACAGACAAGCAAGTTCAGTTCAGTTGCTGAGCCATGTCCAACTCTTTGCAACCCCACGGACTGCAGCACGCCAGGCCTCCCTGTCCATCACCAACTCCCAGAGCTTACTCAGACTCATGTCCATCGAGTCAGAGATGCCATCCAAAAGCTAAGGTAATTCAGCACCACCAAACCAGCTTTACAACAAATGTTAAAAGAACTCTAAGCAGAAAAGGCCGTGAACTAGAAACAAGAAAGTTATGAACAGAAAAGCTCATCAGTAAAGGCAAACATGCGGTAAAGGTAGGAAAGACCATACACAAATATGACACCAAACTCAGCAACCACGAGGAGAATGTAAGTGTAGGATATTAGAAGTGCATTTGAAATTAACACCAGCAACTTGAAACAATCTTGTACATATAGACAGACTGCTTTATCAAAGCCTCACAAGGGAGACTCCCTGGTGGCACGGTGGACAGGAATCCCCCTGCCAATGCAGGGACACAGGTTCGATCCCTGGTCTGGGAAGATCCCACGTGCCGCAGAGCAACTGAGCCCAGGTACCGCAACTACCAAAGCCCACGCACTCTGGAGCCCATGTGCTGTGACTACTGAGCCCACGCACCACAGCTGGAGAGTCCACACGCCACATCTAAGGTCCAAACCAGCCAAATACATGAACAATTGTTTACAAAACTCACTCATGTAACAAATTGCCAGCCACAGGTGTTAGCTTCTGCAAAAATCCCCCAGTGCGTTAAATGACACATTAGAGTAGATGGGCTTAAGTGGTATTTGTACAACATCCCACCTGAAAGCAGCAGAATATACATTCCTCTCAACTGCACGTAGAACATTCTCCAGGACAGATCACAAGCTGGGTCACAAAGCAAGCTGCAGTAATTTTAAGAAAACCTGAAATCATATCAAGCATCTTTTCAGACCATAACACTATGAGACAAAAATCAGTCATAAGAACTTTAAATAGCACAAACATGTGGAGGCTAAACAATGTTATTAAACAACCAATGTATCACTGAAGAATCAAAGAGTAAAAAAAAAACAAAAAACCTAGAAACAAATGACAACAAACACACGGCATCCAAAACTGATGGACACGGCAAAAGCAGTTCTAAGAGGGAGTTCACAGCAATACCATCTTATCTCAGGAAACAAGAAGTGTCTTGAACAAAAAAACCTAACCTTACACTGAAAGCAACTAGAGAAAGAAGTAGAAACAAAACCCAAAGTTAGCAAAAGGGGAAAGAAATCATAAAGAACAGAGCAGAGACAAATGTAATAAAAAGGAAAACAACAGAAAAGATTAATGAAACTAAAAGCTGATTCTTTGAAAAGATAAACAAAATTGATAAGCCTTTAGCCAGACTCACCAAAAAAAAAAAAAATGGGAGAGGGGTCAAATCAATAAAATTAGAAACTAAAAAGGAGAAGTTACAACTGACATCACAAAATATAAAGACTCACAAGAGACTACTACAAGCAATTATATGCCAATAAAATAAGACAACCTAGAAGAAATGGACAGATTCTTAGAAAGGTTCTGCTTTTCAAGACTGAACCAGGAAAAAGTAGAAAATATGAGCAGACCAATCACAAGTACTGAAATTGAAACTGCAACTTAAAAACTTCCAACAAACAATAGTCTAGGACCAGATGGCTTCACAGACAAATTTTACCAAACATTTGGAGAAGAGTTAACACCTACCCTTCTGAAACTATTCCAAAAAACCGCAGAAGAAACACTCCAAACTCATTCCATGGGGCCACCATCACTCTAATACCAAAATTAGACAAAGATACCATAAAAGAAAATTACAGGGCCAATATCACTGATGAACATAGACACAAAAATTCTCAACACAATACTAGCAAACTAAATACAACAACATATTAAAAGGATCACACACCATAATCAAGTGGGATTTATCCCAAGAATGCAAGGATTCTTCAACATTTGCAAATCAACCAGTGTGATACACCACATTAGCAACTGATGAATAAAAACCATATAATCGTCTCAACAGACACAGAAAAAGCTTTTGACAAAACACCCATTTATGACTAAAAGTCTTCGAAAGTGGGCACAGAGGGAACCTAATTCAACATAATAAAGGCCATATGACAAGCTCAAAGCTAACATCATTTCCTCTCAAATCAGGTACAGAACAAGGATGTCCACTCTTGCCACTTTTATTCAACACATTTTGGAAGCCCTAGCCATGGTAATCAGAGAAGAAAAAGAAAAGGAATCCAAATTGGAAAAGAAGTAATTATCTGTCATTGTTTGCAAATGACATGCAACTATATACAGGAAATTGTAAACATGATAACAGAAAACCATGAAAAAAAAGAAGACTACTAGAGCTCATCAGTGAATTTGGTACGGTTGTAGGATACAAAATTAATACATAAAAACCTGCTGCGTTTCTATATACTACAATGAAAGATCAGAAAGAGAAATTAACGAAGCAGTCCCATTTATTACATCAAAAAATAAATAAATAAAATACCTAGGAATAAATTTACCTAAGGAGACAAGAGACCTGTACTCAGAATATAAGACGGAGATTAAAGAAACTGAAGATGGGGGGGAAGGGGAGGAATTGAAACTAACATAAACAGATGGAAAGACATACCACGTTCTTTGGAAGAATCAATGTTGTCAAAAAAGGATACTACCCAAGGCAATCTACAGATTCAGTGCAATCCCCATCAAATTATCAATGGCATTTTTCACAGAATTAAGATTTTTATAATTGTATGAAAACACAGAAGACCTCAAATAGCCAAAACAATCCCAAGAAAGAAAAACGGAGCTGGAGGAACCAGACTTCCTGACATCAGACTACACTACAAAGCTATGGTAACCAAAGCAGTGGGGTATTGGTGAAAGAATAAACAAGTAGGTCAGTGGAACAGAAAAGACAGCCCAGAAACAGATCTCCTAAGTACAGTCAAGCAGGACTTCCCTCGTGCTCCAGTGGCTGAGTCAGCCTGCCATGGTTTCAGGGAAGACCATGCACTCCATGGGGCAACAACTAAACCCATGTGCCACACCTACTGAGCCCACGCACAGCAACTGCTGACGCTCACTCGCCCTAGAGCCCATGCCCCGCAGCAAGGCAAGCCACTGCAACGAGAAGCCTGCACGCCTGTGCACCGCAATGAAAAATGGTCCCCACTCGATGCAATGAGAGAAAGCCTGTGTGCAGCAAAGGACTCAGCACAGCCAAAACCTAATTAATCAATTTTTTAAAAAGTACAGCCAACTGATCTTTGACAAAAGAGCAAAGGCAATACAATGGAGCAAAGACAGTCTCTTCAACAAATGGTGCTGGGTCAACTGGACGTCCAAATGCAAAAGAATGAACCTGGACACAAACCTTACGTGTCCTTTTGCAAAAAATACTCAAAATGGATCCCAGGCCTACATGTAAAATGACTGACAGACAAGCTGGCCTCCCAGGCTGCTCAGCAGTGAAGAATTCACCTGCCAACGCAGGAGACATGGTTCAATCCCTGCGTAGGGAAGCTCCCCTGGAGGAAGAAACGGCAACCCACTCGGTAGTGCTGCCTGCAGAACCCCATGGACAGAGGAGCCTGGTACGCTATAGTCTACAGGGTCGCAGAGAGTCGGACACGACTGAGTGACTGAGCACGCATGCAAGCTGGGCTGTATTAAAATTTAAAACTTATGCTCTGCAAAAGATGTATCAAGAGAATTAGAAGTCAGTCTGGAAGAAAATATTTGCAAAGAACACACCTGATAAAGGGCTGTTATCCAAAATAAACAACCCTTAAAACTCAAGAGTACAGAAACAAGTGACCCGATTTAAAAAGTGCTGACGTGGTCAAGCCAGGCCCATCTGCCAGCTACCTCTGCTCACCCTGTTCTGCGCTGGTGCTGTCTCCATCTGGCTCTCCCACCTACACAATCCAACCACCAAGTCCAGGCTACAAAGGATGGTTACAACCTGAGCCCCCCAGTCCAGCTCCTCTCTACAATTTCCACTTTTTTCTACAAAGCTTTCCCCCAAACCGCGGGCCCTAAAAGATACAACAGAGACTCAAAATGAATGAGAAGCTCGAGCTGCCCATCCCAGCATCTCCCCACCAGCAAATCTCAGATGAACGACTCATCATACGTGGCCATGAGGACCCCCAGGGTCCTTCCTTATTCCAATCTAGAACAAATCCCTTTCTCTCACCTTTCCTCGAACGCCTCAGCATCCCAGTCTCTCTCTCCTAATGCCCAGTTTACTAACATTCCTTTTAACATGTCATTCAAACTGACCAATGTACTCAGCCATGGAAAGTCAACCAAAAACTATCTGTCCCTGTCAACTATATCCTGCTAATCCAATCTTTAAGCATCAGCCTTGGGGTAGCGTCACCATATGCAGATGACGACCAGGATTTCAACTTACTAAATCCTTCTTCCCTTCTACCATGGGCAGTTCTTCCAAATGCAACCTACAAGGAAAACTCAGCCCCACTTCAATTTCATCCTGCTTGATTTGGTCCACAAAGATGACTCTGAAAGCTGAATTTGCCAACCAACTTATTTGCTTTCCCCCCTAGCTTTTTATCACCCACAAACCGAGTAAGCATGTTTTCTCATGTAAATTCATGATAAAAAACACCAGAAGGACAAGTTCAGAAGGAGGGGCTGTGCCAGGCCGCGACACCACAGGTCCACGCCTGTACTCTCTGCAGAGAGGAAGCAGCACTGTCCTCGGAGCGGGCTGCAGGCCACAGGAGAAGCGGCCACACCACCACCCCATGCCCCCGTGCTGGGTGCCACGGTGACAAGCCCCAACATACAGCTACCTACACAACAGAGAAAGTGAATGAGAAGAACACCACCTTGCTGGGTGCGCTGCAGACTGCCTTTCTGAGGAACTTTCTGTTATAACACTTTACAAATACACAACCTGGGAAACAGGTTTTCATTCAAAAGCTAGTAGATTCGCTTCCAATTCTACTTCCGAAAAGGTACACAGGCGAGCACAAATGTTCCCAGTGCTACTCTAGTAACTGTGACTGCAGAGGCCCAGTGACCTACAGAAACAGTGCCAGCAAGCCAAGCCCCTAGATGACCCCCAGGGTGGCCAGGTCAGGGCCTCCCACCCAAGAATCTGAAGGGCATGTCATCCTTCCGTGGGCCAGGCACGGAGGACTCAATTAACTTTCCTGGCAGTAGCCAAGTACGGCTGTGTTTTGTAACCAAAATGGGAATTTTTTCCTATAAAAAGGCTCTATATACCCCATCAGAAAAATAAACTCACCCAAAAAAACCTGTTTATATTTCAATCTTCAACAGGCACTTTTCAACTGCCGTCACTCCTAAATATGGAGTCTTAAAAAATTCACATGTCCTACTCAGCCAGATCTATAAGCAGCACAAAAATACATGTGTCCTGCCGTGGGAGGGAGAGCTTTCAGCACATCCGAGTTACGTGTGGTGCGGCGCTCTGGCAGGGCATGCTGCCACTCAGCATCACCCAGGCCCTTTCCAACCCACCGCTGCAGTGACATTTACAGAAAATGCACACACATCAAGTAACTCCATGGGCTTCGGATACAAACAGAGCGTTAGGCACTCAGTATGCAAATGCATCCCCGAGTTATTTTAAAGTTTACACCTTACAAAAGATATGCCATAGTACCACGCTGTTCCTGAGACATTTACTGAGCAGAGGGAAAAATTTCTCTCGTAACCCCAGAGATTCAAGGCCACACAGGCTGAGCTGATGGGTAACTTGATCTAGCGGCCCATCCTCAGAAAAAGAAGGGACCTTTCCGCAAGACTGGTTCTGACATGGCCGGAAGCCGGACTCAAACCACAGGGAACAGCATCTTCCCCATAACCAAATAGGTACCTTCAGAATCTGGCCCCACTTTTCCAAGCACCACTCAAAAAACAGATTTGGGGAGTTATTAAGTATTTAATCACATTGCACAGAATAATTAGCAGCAGTTTCTAGAATCCAGGCAGCCTATCAGAGCTGTATCCTTCTTTAACTATTACGATCAGTACCGAAACCACCATTCGTGGGGGTGTTCATATAATAATAAACTACCACAGAGAAGTCTGTGCTGTGAGAGACAGGTGCTCAGTACCTCAGCAGTGTCCTACTCTTTGCGACCCCATGGGCTATAGCCTGCCAGGTAGCTCCATCCATGGAATGTTTCAGGCAAGAATACTGGAGCAGATTGCCATTTCTTCCTCCAGGAAAGACAAGAGACAGGACAGGTGGATAAATGTCGACTGCTGCCTTTGCACGTCCACAGAGCACAGCCCACTCTTCTCCCCTACTTTCTGGAGGAAATACAGCTGAGCATAGGGAGAGAGGCTGTATGTTACGAAAGTAAAAACAGGATTCGTAGACAGAATCTTAAAATCAGGTCAGTTGTGCAGGCACCTACCACCGAAGGCAGAGACTGAAGGGACTCTCAAAACATCTAGTAAAGCTGGTCACGCTTGCCGAACGTAAATCGGGAGGCTGTGCTGACATTTAACCTCTGGTCTCCTCGACATTAGTAACACCAGGACTTTTCCTCTTGTTTTCAAACTGTCCTGACGTCTATTAAACGTTGCTAGAATGGAGAGCGTGCATAAAGGAAGACAGCCAAGTCTCCAAAGGGGCTACTCGTAAACGTGCTACAGAAACATGGGTAGGGCAAACAGGAAGGACGAGGCAGACGTCTGGGAATCACCCTGCTTCCCAGGAGAAAAGCCTGCTTAAAAGCCAAGAAGGGACTTCCCTGCTGGTCCAGTGATTAAGACTACGCACTCCCAACACAAGGGCATGGGTTCAAACACCGGTCAGGGAACTAAGATCCCACACCGTGTGGCGTGGCCCAAACAACAACGAAAAGAACTATGACCCTCAAACACTTCTCAGGACCATCAGGCTTAAGCCCACTCCCCGCCCCTATTCTCCATACACGCTCTGGGAGACCAGCAACACTGTGATAAGGCCAAGGCTGTGGGTATCCCCCACGGTGACATCAAGGCACTAAAGGAATTCAACAGGAATAAGAAGCTGGCCAAGAAGTATGATATGGTTTTGGCTTCAGAGTCTGATCAAGTAGACCCCACAAATGTGGGGCCCAGGCCTGAAGAAAGCTGGCAGGTTCCCTTCCTTGCAGACCCACAATGAGGACACAGAGACCAAAGTGGATGAAGTGAAGCCCAGGATCAAGTTCCAGATGGAGATGGTGCTGGGTCTGGCAGTGGCTCCTGGCCCCATGGAGATGACAGACGAGGAGCTCGGGCATAATATCCACTTAGCTGTCAAGTCCCTGGTGTCATTGCTCAAGAAAAACTGGTGGAAACGTCCAGGCTTCATACATTAAGAGCACTGTGGATCAGCCCCCGTGCCAGTACTCAGGCATGGCTCCACAAACGCTAATTCACAAGCTGAAAAAGGTTCTACAGACCCCAGTGCCGATATAACCTGTCCTTGCTGCCTTCACTGTTGGGTAAACTTTTCTCTCTCTCTCTTTCCCTCAAACTACACCCAGAAGAGTAAAAAACATTTCCTAGAAAACGAAACTCTTCTAGGGGTTCTAATACTTTTCTAGAGAGCAGGGCCAAATCCTGGAGTCTGGAGAAACTCAGTTCACAGTGAACTCCTGTTGCACTTTTCCCAGGACTGGAGCCCACACCGTGTGGATTCCCCCGGGCTCAGCAATATTCCCCAGAAATAGCAAAACCAGCCTTCATTTTGGCCGAAGCTCCTTCCCTTTGCTTCTCGGTCACTAAGAAAAAATTACAGAGAAGCTGCCAGCAGTCACCGCTCTCCCCACCATGGCCCTTATGTCGGCGTGTTAATAACCAGGCCCAGTGACCAGCAGCAGCAGCTCCAAGACAAAGCCACCCAGAGTAATCAGTCCACCGGCTTCTCTGCAGCTATGCTGGGCCTTCGTCAGTTAGGCCCTCACGTCCCTGCCACACAAGTGGGGAGGTGCTTCCATTTTGCAATAAGTAGTAAATCACAGAAGCCATATCCACACTCTTTTTCATTGTGAAGGATCTAAGAGGCATTTTACGTGAGTTTTCTTACAGGGCAGCAGACGTTTTTCACATCAGTGAACAGTGCCTAAGATAAGCATGAGACCCGCTGGTAGGCAAAGCCTCCAGCTGAGATCCAAGGCTGTCTGCATCAGGGTCACTGAGGAGTGGGGAGGGGCTGCTGTCAAATGCAGATTCCTGAGCCCATTTTAAAGAGGCTCTGGATCAGATGACGTCTGGAGGGAGGAGGGCAAGAAGATGCATCTTCAGAGATCCCCAGGCATCGCAGTCCAAGAATCACCAACACAGGTGTCCGCTCGGCTCTGAGCCCTCCTCACAGGCTGACAAGTCTCCCAGCCACTCCACCACCAACTTGTGCTATCGAACCTCCTGAGTCCTATAGGACACCCCCTCTTAGTGCAGACGAGGCAGCCGCCCCGCGGTAGTGCCTGCTGCTGTGAAGCAAGGATGGAGCCTGAAAACATGTAGAAACACCCCAGACAAGACCCCTGGGTGCTGCTCAGAGCTGTGCCCGCAGTGCCACAGGAGAAGGCTCTAGGAACACACGCCCTCTGACTGGAAAGTCTACTTCTGGGCCAGTTTAAAGGTTACTGAATGACAAAATTAAACCTGAGACTCCTAAGAGCAGGTATGTGAAACGTTCCTGGAGTATGGCGTGGGAGGGGGGGCCCTGAGGATTAGAAAGGTGTTAATTTTCCCTAGGTGCAATCTACAAACTGCAATCCAATCGAAATCCCATTAGAATGGTTAAGGACAGAACCTGAAAAATTGATCCTAAAGCTCTTATGAAAACAATGAGTGCATGGCAGAGTAATTTTAAGTAAATGAGAAAAACCTGGCTGTAAAACCACATAGCAATTAAAATGGAGCACGATACGTGTCACACACAGCCTGGCAGGTCACCGCGGGACACGCCACCACATGCCACCGCCATCACCATCAGGCCTGCACAATGTGCTTTCCCAGAGCCACGTGTTTTGAGCTCCAAATGCTGGCAGGGGACAGGCGTGGGCCCAGGGGTTGGGCTCATCACCCAGCACCTTACCTGACTTGCTCCCAGGTCTTGGTGGCCAAATGCAGCACCCAGAGGTCCTTGTAGTGGTAAAACTGCTCTCCGTCAGGAGAGGCAAACTCCCCACCGAAGATCCACAGCTGCCCACCACCCTGGGGCACCACCACGGCCTGTTGAGAGAATGGTGATGGGTCAGGGCACAGCCAGACAGCTTTCAGTCCAACTGGAGACCTCTCCCTGGTCACTCAGTTCCAAGCTCACACCCCAGCCTCAAAGGCCTGCCCCTCTGGTTCTGAAGGCCCAGGACTCACAGGTCACACGGGACTATGCAGGACTGCCTGGGCCGACAGAGCCACAGTCATTGGAGGCCAGTGGGCAATGGAGCCCCTCCCTGGAGGGCCCGCCACCCAGGGAGGGCATGGCTGGGGGAGACTCAACTTGGCTGCTCTTATGTGAATCACGTGAGGGGACAGACTTCACAGAAATCACTTCTGCCAGTACCCCAAAAATGTGGGGGTGCTACCTAGTCAGTGAATGCCTGTAGGGGGCAGACGGAGAGCCACCCTGCCCTGGTGTCACCAGTCCCAGGGCTCTGGCAGCAGGGCAGGCCACTGGGCACATCTTCACACCAAGTGGCCGAGTAGCTCCTGGCCGGGGGCTCAGAAGCAGTGTCCAAGGCAGCAGGCACCATGTGGCTGGGACAGGAGAAGTGGGCTGGGGCAGCTGGATGCGAGGCACGCCCAAGCATTCTGGGTGAACGCCTCCTGCCCCAGCAAACCTCCACGGACAAGCACACACTGGGCGGTCAGACAGTGGTTCCCAGGACGCCGCCTCCAGGCACCCTCGGAGCACCCCAGGCTTTCACTGCAGCACAGGCTGTCACTTAACTAAGCTTAATGCCGCAGAATTGTGGCTCCATCACCATGCCACCCCTGCCGTGGACTAACTGGAGGGTCCCGGTGACACATGCAGGGTGATGTGGCCCCCCACGCCATTTCCACTCAGTTCTGTGCACCCTCTCAGCATTGACCTATCAGAAGACAAATCAACTTCCTGTGACTCTAAAACCCCAGTGATTGTAAGGAACTATTTCAAATCTTCAAACCAGACATGAAAATTAGCTTAGGCCCAAACAAAACACATTTTTCTGAGTTTAAAGAAGTTTGGGTGGTATATTCACGCTTTGCGATACAACGTAGTTTTGAAATATCTTATTATAGAAGCTATTTAATGCCTGGGATAGCATTACAAACAATGCATCAACTGGGAAGAACAGTACAAAGAAAATACACACATATGCGCTCAGTTGTGTCCAACTCTTTGCAACCCCATCAACTGTAGCCTGCCGGGCTCCTCTGTCCATGGGATTCTCCAGGCAAGAATACAGGAGTGGGTTGCCATCTCCTCCTCCAGGGGATCTTCCCAATGAGGGAAGGAACCCACAGCTTTTGTGTCTCCTGCACTGCAGGCAGATTTTTTACCACTGAGCCCCCTGGCCCACTTTGGAGTGATTAATTTATGTATTTGAAAATAAAGCAATAAACTCCTTTACAAACACATGTTCACACACACATATACATACTCACAGTTGTTTTGAAGTAATGGTTTGAACGGACTGACGGCCACCGTCCCCTGGACCTAACAAAGGTCGAACACCGTCCAGTGGCCAAAGCAGGACAGCTCTGCTCCCAGGCCGAGGCAGGGCTTCCCCCACCAGTGTCTACCTTCCTACGTGTCACACAAGGCTGTACGCTTCCCAGGCATTTGGGTTTCTGTGTTGTTGTCTTCAATGGAATAAAATCATGTCCAGAAAACCTTAAGGTCACAACTCTCCCTCCAAAGGCCAAAAAAAAAAAAGGCACAATGGAGTCCAAAACAACACACAGACTCTGTGAGTGGATTCTGATGTCAGCCACATGCATCCACTTTGGGAAAGCCGAGTCCTAACAACTTGCCAGGCCACCAGGACCAAAGAAAACAACCCAGGAGACATAATAAAAAACGGTAAATGGGTCCTTTTGTTGGTGCATCTCAGCCCTGGAAGTGCGCCTCGCGTGTAAAAGATGTCCAGTTCCCAGTGAGCAAGCCACCCCTGCTGCTCAGGTGGAACATGACAGAGCTGTGACTGAGCAGCAAGGAAATGCCTTCTGCAGCTCCCCTGGGCACTGTGGGCACAATTCCAATCACCCAGGAGTAGGCATTCTGTAAACACCGACTACTCACTGCTCATGCACACACAAAGGCTGACGAGAACAGAGGTGACTCTTTATTTAAACCATAGGGAACTGTTTGTTCTACTGTTTGCAAGAATGTGTTTTGTTTCAAGTGAGTTGTTGCTTCGGGAAAAACAAACCATCAGATGAGTAAGAAGAGGTGAACTTCAGCTGCGCCCAAACCCCTCCTCCCCCGCCCTTCAACTCTCAACAGTCCTGCTCAGTCCACCCAGACAGGAGCATCTGAACATTCTACCCAGGGAGGGTCCCGGGAGGGGAGCACCAGGCAGACCTGATGAGTGAGGTCCACGAGGCTGCTGGGCACACCTTCGGGGGCCTTGTGGCCTTTTCCTTTCTCTCACCAGCTGTATTAATTTTAGAAAATGGCATTAAATTTTCAAATTACCTGCTAAAATAAACTTCACCCCCAAAAATCTAGGATCTCAGAGAAATGACAGAATGATGGGTGCACATATAAGATTTCTCTTTCTACTCCTTCTACCCGTGATTGATTAAAGAGAAGATAAAGAACGTGGCTTCTGTTACCACATTCATTGAACTAGTCCAAAATGAGGAAATTTTTACATCTCAAAATATAATGCAGTGGAATTTGCACTATAATGATCTCTAGGCAAAAGACTTCACCCCCAGTTTTCTGTTTCCCATAGCTCTGATTTGTTGGAAAATTCACAGAGTAAATAGCAAGCCAACCTTACCTACAAGGATAAAATTAAGTCCTAGACTCAAGAAGTACTCACAAGATATACATATGAATCAGAGCCTGCCCAAATGACTGAACCAAAATCTCAAAGACTCTTATGATACTAGTTCTTCAAGGACAGTTAATAACTAATTGAAACAGATAAGAAAACACCACCAAAGAAGCCCCTCAGCCTGCTTGCCTGGGGCCCGGGAACTGGCCAGGCATCGGGCGGGGGCACTTAGAGTACTCCTGGACCAGGACAGGACTCGGTGCTTAGCCTGGAGGCCGGGGTGCACATGTTCTCAGAGCTGGAGTAGGCTCAGGTGAATGGACTCGAACTTATCAAGAGCCAGTTACTAATTAAAACCCAGGCTTACTAAGATCTAGGTTCTAAATCAAAAAGCAGTGCACGCTTCTCTTCCAAAATATGAACCAGTCCAAATGGCTGCAAGCCTTGCTATGCACAAGACGTCGATGCAGTTCAGGCAGGCAGGTCCCCCTTGTGGACCCAATTTCAAGTCAGGAGGCTACTTCTGAGCACTGAATCAGGAGGAGAACCACAGTGTGGAGGAATGTTTCAGTCACGCCCTGGGAGGCTGACACTGGAGAGGTTTCACTCTTTCAAACTACCTTTTGAGCCCCAACACTGTTTCAAATACTTAGTTATAAGAATGAACAAGAGAACTTCTCTGGAGGTCGAGTGGGAGTCCGCCTGCCAATGCAAGGGACATGGGTTCTATTCCTGGTCTGGGAAGACCTCACATGATGCGGAGCAATTGAGGCCGTGCGCCACAACTACTGAGCCGCATGCCCCAGGGACTCTGCTCTGTGATGAGAGAGGCCACCGCAACTAGAGAGCAGCCCTCGCTCTTCTCAACTAGAGAAAAGCCCATGTGGTAACGAAGACCCAGCACAGCCAAAAAATAGAAAAAACACATTCCAGGCGAAGACAGCAGAGTGAGGAGGTTGCCAGCTCGAAAGTCCGTCACGGAATCCTGCGTCAGGACCCCAACATGAGAAGAGGGGAGGCCGACGGTCACACACACGTACCTGGTGAGCACAGCGCCTTGGAGGTGGGTTGGGGATCTCCACTTTGGTCCAGCTGTCCTTCCTGATGTTGTAGACGTAGAGTTCGTTATACAGAAAAGTCTGCAGGAAGGAAGAGGAACTTCACGAACGATGCTTCCACACAAGCAATGGCAAGCAGAAGGTAGAGCTCAATCACCAGCTCTCCCTGGGCAGTGTGCTTCCTAAGGCCAGTTCCCGGACCCTCCAGGATGCTGACACAAAGACAAAGACCACCTGTGGACTGCCGTGCAGGGAAGCTGAGCTCAGGACTCTGGAACTATTTCATCTGTAGCTCTGAAACACAGGGCTACCTGGTCTGCTCAAAAATCAAACTTACAGTTTTTATGATGTTATCAATTGCTCTACCATGTATCAGCACTTTGCCTATTCAAACACCTCTGGGAACTTATCACGAGGAAGGACAGCAGGGCGTGGCCCACCTCATGCAGGCAGGAAGAGCCGTGACCCTCAAGGGCCCGCAAGGACCCTGGTGGCTTGTCAAGGACCACACCCCAGGCCAGTCCTGCTGTGTGGAGGCAGGACACGTGACGGGGAGTTAAAGAACAACGGGAATTTGACATCAGTGCCTAAAAGGAATTTTCCTCTAAATGAGACTCAGGAAAATTTGAAGGGAAAGAATAAAATATATACTTTACTTTTTGGCCATTGAAATATTCACCTCCGAAAAGGATTAATTCATCTTTCTCAGGATGAGTGGAGAGGGAGGCATTTAACCTGCAAGAGACACAAGCAGCAGCTCAACACAAAATCAAACCACGTGACGCCCAAACTGAGGGCCTGTCTCCCTGCCTCCACAGGCTGCACCACCGGGGACCAGCTTGTCCTGAACTTCTGGGAAAGAGAAGCCGGGCTGAGGACGGAAGCTGAGGCACCGCCCTTAATGGCAGCATCACCCTCAGGACACTGACACCCAGGCTAGCCTCCCAGGAGGGCCCAGCGCCTCTCACACAGCATCTGGCGAAACATCATCAGGCGGGGGGGAGTCGGGGGCTCCTACTCCTGTGCCACTCTCCCCAGAGCCGTCCTGCTTCACAGCTCTGTCCTCCTACATCACAATCTAACTGTCTTCAGAGGTCCACTATTCAAGCATTTCAATACACATCCCAGACTGCTTCCATGTGGAAAATGCACACACCTTTCTGCTTACTTTCACACATGAGGATGAGGCAACAGCTCTGCAGGAGTTTTAAGTGAGCCCTGACATCTCAGCAGGAAGCACTGAAGGGTATGGCCACGGGGAGGGAAAACACTCTCTGTGCAGAAGCCCCTGGGGCAGTGTTCCCAAGATGTCCTCTACCACATCAATGCCAAACAATGCCTCTCAAAGGGAAAGGGAAAACTGTTTTTTTTTTGTTGTCGTTGTTAACTGGGGATTTATTATACACAGAGACATTCTATAGGCTGAGAAACTCTGTAGTCAAACCCTCAAGTCAAAATAGTGCACCGTGGTCTCCAATACAACCGAGCACCCTGCCCTCACGCTCCCATTAAATCATCTCTGAGCAAAGACGTGGGGATACACACACTTAAACTTGGTGATTTTCATGGATTTTTCCTGTAATTTGATGGCGTGGTAGGAACTGAGACAGTACTGAGGTGACCCCTGAAAGGTCTGTGTCCCAGCAGATCTCATCTCTAGCACCTGCCCTTTTCCTTCAGGAGGCTGCCCAGTGACCTGGTGACGTAGGGCACTGCCAAGGTTTCAAATTATACTGGAACATTACACCTGACTTTTAGAGCAACATACTTTAAGGCAAACGTCATTCCCCCCCCCCAAAAAAAATCAACCCGCATTCAAAGCGAGTTCCCTCAGGGGCCCTGCACAGGTAAAGCCTTCACGATCTCATGGATTTATCTGCTTCAACAATTCAGATGAACATGTCCACCTACCATATGTGACCCTTAGGCTTGACCCAAAGATAACATGACAAATAAAATGAAAATAAACCCTGACTCCCAGGGGAATTTATGAACTGAAGGACAGGAGGAACCTTTGGGAGCCTAGGGAAAGCCCCTGGTGTCCGCTCAGAAGTAAGCACACTGCTCCTGACCCTGAAAGGCAACGACCACATGCTGGGGGCAAGGTCGTGGGATTCAGGCCATGTCCTGCACCCCACTGAGGCGGAGGGGACACTCCACCACCTCCCTTTGTGATGTGCTGGGCCAAGGCCTCCACTCAGGCCTGAAGGAAATGAAGCAAATCATTTCTCAGCTTAACAAGACAGCCCTGGATGCTTGGGAAGTTAGGCATTTCCCCTTCTCCGAAGGACATGCATCTCCTCATCAGGGTCACTTGGCCTCCCTGGGCTCCTAGCTCGAGGAGCTCTGTGTCCTGGCCATGCTCTGCCTGGAGCAGGGATAAGAATGACGGAGCCCTGGGTCCTGCATCAAACCAGAGAACTGCTGGCATTTGCTGAGGAGGCAAGAACAAAGGGATAAGGAGCCAAGGAAAAACCACAGCCTGCTCCTTCCTCCTCCTTCCACCGGGTCTGAAACCCTAAAAACAGACACTGGAGCTCCTCACATAAACTACAAACCCATCTAAAATGGCTTACAGTTTTATGTTTAATGGTCACACTTTCCACGTGAGAACATAAAAGCGCTATGAATGAGCACAGTGAAAAGCATCTTGATTTTTTAACTTTTGTACCTCTGAGGAGCCTTTAAAAACCTCAGACACATGGAGAAGGAAATGGCAACCCACTCCAGTACTCTTGCCTGGGAAATCCCATGGACAGAGGAGCCTGGCAGGCTACAGTCCATGGGGTCACAAAGGGTTGGACATGACTTAGCAACTAAACAACAACAACATTTATGTATGCATGCACAACTGAGGCACTTTGTTGTATGGCAGAAACTAACACAACACTGTCTACAAAAAACCCTCAACACAGGTTGTCACCAGGTGGGGTTTCAAACCCGCATAACCTCCCTGATGAGCAGCAGGGCCGGCAGACCTCCTCTCCGTGTTTCCATGCAACAACAGAGCTGAACTGCCTCCCTCCCACCCGTCAGAGGCAGAGGTGAAAAAAGCGCCTTGTCTAGTAGGAGCTGATCTAGTGGGTTCTAATGATGGAAATGCCCAAGTGCCCGGTTACTTATGAAAACATGGTGCCTGTTTCAAGCAGCTTTCCAATTTCTACCAGAAAACTGTCAGAAGCTACCCTGTAGCTTGCTTACCGTGGGGAAGGTGGCGAGCAGGGTGTCTCCACGACCTGAGTCTTTCTGGCATCGAGAGTCTGGAAGTGGGCTATGAGGGCTTCCAGGTCCTCCTGCAGACAGACAAGCAGTTACACATGGCCAAATGCCTGGGTCAGCTCTCCTCAGACCCCCTGACCTGACAGGAATTAGAACTGTTCCTTCCACTTCAAAGTCACAGAAGCTGACACAGGACAAACACTCAGCACCTGAGCTCCGGCACACGGCACATGCGTCATCTCAATCCAAACCCTCACTCCCCACACCCACCAAAGGCCTTCTTCTCAGACAAGCCCACCCAATTTCACGCCAACACCTTCAATCACCGCCAGAAACCAAAGCCCGGGCCACCACACCAGCCTGCTTTGTTGTCCGCAGAGCAGGGTCTGACATTTCTAAGTTCATTTATCTAGTTTCCACCTTCTACCAACATAACAAAATGTAAGTTCCAAGTGACCCAGACATGTCAGTCTGCTTACTGACATGTGCCTGCACACTGCGGGGGGGTCGTCAACTACCAGCTGCAGCCAACCTGTGTAAGAACATCTCCACTGTTACAACTACAGATTTAGAGGTTAAGGTGCCTATTTCTGCACACGGCTGGGCAGTGCTGGAACTCAGACTTCCCACCCTCAGTCCCTGAATTTACACTAGTGTCCCCCAGCCCACAGGGATGCTGACCCGTCTGTCACAGCAAAGTCTCCCACCTGCCTGTCAACGCTCATCCTAGCACCTGGCTCATGCTGACACCTGGCATCTGTCCCCCATCGTTTCTCCCCACTTCACCTCATGCCAGCTCTTGCCCAGCTTCCACACTCTGCAGGGCCTGAAAGTCGGAGAGGCGTCCTTCCTGCACCTACAAATACTTCCAGGCCATTCTTCCTCCCTCGCCCACCTCATGTCTCACCCTACCTCCTCACTCTCCAGCTGCCCAGGCTCCCTCTTGGCTTCTTTCAGCAGAACATCACTTGCCCTGGGCTTGAACAGCCACCTGCAACCCCCCTCCCCATGGTACCCCCTTCACCTCCCGGAAGCAGCCGCTGCCTGGAACTGAGGGCTCCTGACTCTCAGGCATCTTTCTATATGCTTTCACTACCTGTTAACGTATCTCTAAGCTCTGTACATTACTGTCTCAAGTTTTCCAATTCCATGTAAATGTCATCACACTGAATATTCCCTTGCAACTTGTTTCTTTGCTTTACCCTGCTGAAAGAGCAGCCTGATGCCCTGAGTCTCTTCACTGTCATGGTGGCAGTGCCACACAGCTTCTCCACCCATTCCACTGCTGCTGAACATCTGATTCAACTCCAAAACTCTACAAGCAATACTACCATGGCTGTTGGAGGATCTGTCTTTGCAGAGCTGGGGGTAATTTTTCCAAGCTAAATCTTTATGTGTGCAACTGCTATGTTGTATCTGCCATTTTTGTATGTACTGACAATTTAAGACCCAACTGACTCTACCAATTTGCACCCTCACAAGAGTCCACAGAAACACCTGTCATCCTATTACTTCTGTGTAACAGCTGACCTGCTGACTCCAAGTCCCGAGTGCAAAACATGCTCCTTTAGGTACTAAAGACAAGTTACTGAACCACTGGCTCTTTCCAGGAAGGGACAGGTGAACAAGGGACTAGTGGAACCTTGACGAACTCAGAGGTTCCAGTCCAGTGTCATTACCTTCCTTAAGGCAGAAGGGAAGACGGGATCAAGGTGGGAGGAAGGCATGGTTGCGACAAGCAGGCCTGCAGGGAGAGCTGCTGTATCAGTCATGGGGCGAGTATCAGTCATGGCACTGACGCACGCTGGGCGAGGTTAGCAGGAAGCACTGAACACCCTGTCACTCGAGAACAGGAGCGACCATGATGTCTGTGGTTGGGAGCAGGTCTGGTCGCCCCCTTTGTTAGAAGCACAGGCCGTGCTGTCTTCTAACCAAGACTTTGGGGTCTTTGGGGTCTTCCCAGGACAGAACAACCCCATCCCACCCCACCGCACACCCCCGCCATGTCCCCCGCCTGACTCTTGTCTGTAGAAAAACTTTAGCCTCCCAGGCCTTCTCAAGTTCCAAAGAATAAATTTAATCAGAAGAGTGGGAAATTGCAGAAAAAAGTCAAGAAAGACAAAATAAAAGTAACTTAGCCTTAAAGTCAGGACTTTTCTGACTTTAAGCCATGGACATTCTGAGCCATGTCCATTGAGCTGTTTTGCAGATACTGAAAACCCTACCAAGTGGAAGAAGTTAACTGCATGCTGCCCACAAGGATGGAGACTCCAGACCAGCTGAAATCAGAAGGTTGATGACGTTGATTCCCAACTACTTCACTATCAACCAAACAGAAGAATGTCCATGAGCTGATGCTGCGACAGCCCCTTCTGTCACCCTGTCTTTAAAAACCTTCCCTGCAAGCCCTTGGGGAGTGAGCTGCTGAGGAGGCAGAGCCCAGGAGATGCAGGTCGCCCAGACAGGGTGAAGAAATGGGGCTTCAGCAGGACCGTGCAGAAGGGAAGGAATCAATCTGTGTGACCGCCACCTGTGTGCAGATGTCACCAGGTATCTGAGACATGAGTTCTGTGCTGAGCGGAACTCTAAGTTGTCCCTAAAGACCTCCAGGGTAGTCACCCACCCCAACCCCAACTGAAAAATGACGGGAGATGGAGAGAGAAAGAGCCCAACCTCATTATTTGATAGATGACGAAACAGACACACGAATGCCTTACGAAGAAAAGGGACAGGGTATGTGGTCAATAGCTCTGGATGTGAGATGTCTGGTCAAATTTCAGTTCCCGGCCACCTCACAGCTGACCTGCGTAACCTGTTAGCTTCTGATTTCCTGACTGTCAGGTGGAGACGCCAAAGCTACCTAACTCAACTGGCTGTGAGAAAGCCCAGGGAGCACAAAGCCTGGAGGCAGCAAACACTCATTAACCATTATAAACTGTCCTGGGTTAGGGAGTCCCTGAGCAACAGTCAATTAGGAACAGAGCGCTCGCCTCTAAGTTTAGTACTGAGTCATCTGCAGACCCTGCTAAAGACGTGGAAAGATAAAGAGGGTAGGAAAGGAAGGAGGGAGGGAGAGGAAGGGAGAGACAGAGGGAAACAGGGACAGACACAGAGAAATAGCCCTGGTCACCATCAACAGTTACGGAACTTCCCACAGTCCCACTCCCTCCACCGATGCTCACTGCTCAGGGCTGCCCTGAGGGTCACGTGCCCCGTTTAAAGCGGAGGATTGAGGCTTGCAGAGGTGCTCCGGATCAGCCCGGCCGCCGCCAGCGCCCCTCAAGGGGGGGCCCGGATACGCCCGCGACCCCGGACGAAAGAAGCCTGCCCGCCCCCCGGGCCCGCACACCTCCTCCTTCCGCGAGCGCTTGGACACTTTCTTCTCCATCTTAGCGGCCGTCTTCTCCGCCCCGCGGCCCTTTTTCTCTTTCTTGCCCTTTTTGCCCATCGCGCCGGATCCAAGGAGGCTTCTGAACCGCCTGTGAGACTCTAGCGGCGCGCGGCGCGCAGGAAATACGTGCTGGGGGCGCGTAGAGAGTGCGTCACTTCCGGTTCGCCTCTCGCGCGTTTCCGGGCGAATGGTGGGGCCTGTTCCTGGGGGTGGCTGCTTCCGTAGTCCTTCATGGTCCGTTTATACAAACCGGCCTGGGCCGTCGGGCTCGGAGTGGTGTCCGCCTAGAAGCAGCGTGGCCGCGCCCCTTCCTCTTCCCCCTTCAGCTGTGCCGGGGACGCGGCGCCTGTCGCTCCGCCGTGTTTGTTCAACAGTGCTGAGCCCCGTGCACAGTGGCTTAGTTGGCTTACTCGGTAGCACGAACCCTTGGCAAATTAAATAGTTGCTGTGGCTTCCTGCCCTGGAGAGACGGTCATGCTCTTAAAGGATTCGCAGACCCCGAGCGAAGGTGTAAAACGCACTAGATACTGTTAGGGGCTGAGGATACTGTGCTCGGCAAGGAAAACAGCCCTGCCCACCCGCCTTCTAGGTGACTGTCCTCAAGTATACTGTGTGAGGGGACTTGCTCTCTCCATCATGGCGCAGGGCTAATGACCCCGCTCCAAGAGCAGTCAGTTTCCAAGTCTGGAAAACCGAAACTGCCCGCTAGCTTTTGACTAAACGTAATAAATGTGAAAAAATACGTATAGTACGTGGACTGCTAAGGTTTGGACAGAGCAGAGTGAAAATGCCTCTCATTGCTTAGAAGGCATAATTTCATGCTCAGAATCAGGAAATAGAACAAATTAAGGACAAGGACAAGCAAACACACAGCAAAGGGAAAGCATAAACGAGGAAATAATCTTTCCTGCTTTGTGAGTGAAACACCACAAGACTCAGCCTTAAAGAAATTGAGACAGGCTGGGACCTGGGACCCTTTCCTCAGTGCTTGCACCTGGACAAATGCCTCCTCCATAAACAAAATGCAAAGAAACTATAAGGGATTAAAAACAACTGCACGCATACATGCACAGTTGGGGCAAATTATGAACAAGATACAAAAAGACAAAAACCCCAACTGCCACTTCTGAGAAGTCAGAAACAAAAGCATGGTTACTGTACATGATCCTTGCACACAGCACCACTAAGGGAGTGAGGAAGCCACCACCGCCCCCCCCCCCCCACCTCTGGACCAACCCTACCCTCACCTGTATAAGGGACCAGCTCACCTGCCCCATCCCCGATCTGGGAGCAAGCAAGGGAACCTGCTACTTGGTTTCGCTCCCTCCTGCTGCAGCAGAAGTCCCAATAAAGCCTTGCTGAATTTCTTCTCTGGCCTCATCAATTTCTGTTGATTATGAGTGCTGTGCTAAGTCATTTCAGTTGTGTCCAACTCTGCAATCCCATGGACTGTAGCCCACCAACCTCTGATGTTTGTGAGATTCTCCAGGCAAGAATACTGGAGTGGGTTGCCAAAGAATCCAAGAACTGATGGGTAGCAAAATCCACTTAGATCCAATCAATTTATTAATCAGTGAGCAGCCAGGGAGGAGTGCTTTTTCAGCCAGCTCCAAGCTCTGTCCATAAACCTAGTCTTCAGGAAGGAAAATATAATTGGGGAACTATGAGGGCGGGGGTAGACTAGGATTCAGGCTGCTGCTGTCCCCAGCACTGATGGTAGGAGAATGGGAGGACATTCCAGATGCCAGAGAAAAGAACCAGCTAGCAGTCAGTCAGAAGGGAATGCAGAATTTCACAGGAACCTGGCCCCTGAGCCTGCAGACATAATTACCCTCAACGGTGAGCAACAAGGGGTCAAAGCCTCAATACTGCCTCTCAGAAATTGTTACATTCCCTCTAGTGCAATATGGCTAAGAACATACCTAATCCTTGTATTCTTTTTGAGAATTGGGTAATCTGGAGGCAATGCACTTGAAGCAAGATGGCCCTTCAGTCACAGCATGTCTGTTTGCAACACATTATAGTTGTCGCCTCTTCAGAGCTACCAAAGGGGGATCCTATTCCCTACTGAAGATTTGGAAGGATCTGGTAGATGCAGGATTTAATACTTCAATTATCTGAAAGAATCTTGAAGCTAAATTGGAAGGTTCTTGGAATTAATAGTGTCATGGTGATTTACGTGAGATTGAAACTCTCATTACCAAAAAAGAGGGAGAAGAGAACATTTAAAATGAGATCAGAATCCAAAAATAGTAGAAAGATGAAGTACAGAGTCCTATTTTAGTGAAATTCACATTTTTGAAACTTTAATGAATAATCTTAAATCTAACCTATCATTAACATTTAGAGCGTACCTTTCATGTAGTCAGGCGCCCTCTGCTGTCTTCAAGTTGAAATCCAGAAGAGAAAAAAAGATTAACAAGGCATCTAACTTCTAATCATCCTTACCAGGAACAATCAATATAACAGGAGAGATATTCCATGCGTGTTACAGATGAAGTGGATCTCTGTACTTAACCACCTGAAAAGTGATCATATTAAACCTGTCCACCTACTGCACAGAACTCCTGAGAGAATCCAATGAAATAAAAGTTTTTCAAAAGCTTAGAGAAATACAAAGCAAAATACAAATTTAAGAGATTCTGTGTGCTGCCAAGTGGGGTCACAATGGTTGTGGACTGACAGATGATCATTTCATTTAACAACATCCAGTGGTTACTACAACTTGGCGACGTTGTACCAGGACACATGAGATACAAAACAGAAGACCCAGCCACCAGCTTCGAGGAGATTTTGTTCTAATGAGACAAGCCTGATGGCATTCCTCAAATGCTTTGTGAAATTAAGCTGGGAATAAGAACAGAAGGAGGGGATGGGGGAGAAGGGGAAGAGGGAAGGGAAGGGAAGGAGTGACTTCAAAACCTTTGTTTCATATGTTTTGTCTGGTTTTCTAGACATTTGAGGGGAAAGGGTAAATACAGACTCTTTGCTTCATCATGGGTGATAGCACAATTTTCTCCTTTCTGGGATTAAAGTGTTTAATTTCTAAACATTTGGAGATCTCTTTGTTATTTATTTGTAATTCAATTCATTGATCTGAGAGCTCTTCATTTCCCTTTAATTCTGTTTCAGCTGCATCCTACAAAATTTAATATTTGTGCTTTGATTTTCATTCTGCTCGAGATACTTCCTAATTCCCTTTTTGATTTCTTCCTTGGCCCTTGGGTTGCTTAGAAGTGTTAGTTTGTTTCCAGATATTTGGAGATGTTCTAAAGATCCTTCTGGAAAATAATTTTCTTTTTCTCTAACCGCTTTTTATTTTACCTTCCTCTCTATTATCCTGCCGTTTCACTAAGATATGTTTGTTTATTTCTTTTTATTCACCTTGCTTGGAAATGGCTGGTCCCCATGAAGCCATGCGTGGCAGGATTTCTCTGTCACTCTCCCTTCAGAAGATGCTGTTACTCCTTTCTCTTCTGGGGCTCCTTTCTCCTTTCCTTTGGCTTTCTTAACCTCTCTTCATTTCCCCCATTTTCCCTCTGTGCTGCACTTCTGGATAATCCGTCCTTCTGGAAAATTCCTCCTACTGGTTCATGGATTGTTTGCTGAACCCCATCAAATCTGTCTAATTTGTCCATATAACTTTTGATTATGATTAGTAATTTGCAAAGGGTCTATTTTTCTCAGATCTGTTGGATCACTTTTACAGCTTTCAGTTCCCTGCAGACATTTTCGAGCGTGTCTCGTCCTTAGAGGAAATATATCAATCTGTTTGTGCTGCAGTGACGCTGCTTCTGTCTTGAAGAACTGCTTGTGAATAACCTTTGAAAGACTTCAGCCAGAGCATCTTTCTCCCAAGGGGAATTGCTTTTGCTGCTGCCAGACAGCCATGGGCACTGCCAGCTCCTGACATCCAGTCCAGATTGTCTTTTGGACAATCCAGGTGATGCAAATTGAGGCTGAAAATCCAAGGAAGGGCTGGGATGTGGTCACAGTTTCTCAGGGACCTTGCCTTCCCACCCTCCTTGGCACTGGGGTGACCTCCCCAGTTGCTGGGGTTCTGGGGAGCCGGCTTACTTCTGCTGTGTCAGGATCCTCAGGGAATCTCTGTTCGTCTGCAATGTATCTCCTCTCAGATCCACCCCCCTGCCCCCGAGGATTTGCCGAGCTCTCCTTGCACTTCAGGGCTTCCCTGTTGGTTCAGATGGTAAAGAATCTGCCCGCAATGTGGGAGACCTGGGTTCAATCCCTGGGTTGGGAAGATCCCCTGGAGGAGGGCAACCCACTCCAGTATTCTTGCCCAGAGAATCCCCATGGACAGAGGAGCCTGGTGGGCTATGGTCCCTGGGATTGCAAAAAGTCGGAACCACTGAGCAACTAACAACACTCCTTGCACTTCAAGCTTGTTGAACTGAAGTAAAGTGTGGCAATGCCTGCTTGTGCCCAGAAGAGACTCATCCCTGAGCCCAGCCTCTACCCAATTTTTTTCATATGTACTTCTGGTTAGGTTCCCATTTGGTGATTCTGACTCCTTGTTAGCTTTCCAATGCCATTAAGAAGACTCATTTCAACGTTTATCCATCATTTTCTAGTTTGAATAGGAGGATTGGTCCAAATAACCTAGTCTACCATACTACAGCACTGCTCAGTCTTTAAATGGTATTTTTCAGTGTGTCATTAATATATACTAAGTTTAAAATTTGGAAAATGTAGGCACGTATGATGAAGGAAACCCCAAAGTCACCCACAGTCTTCCTTCCACTCACAAGCATGCTTAGCATGGAGGAAATTTCCTGCTGACTGATACTAAGCAAAGATCTGGGGCTCCCCTGGTGGTCCAGCAGTTAAGAATCCACCTGCCAATGCAGGGGACACAGGTTCAATCCCTGGTCTGGGAAGATTACATGCTGTGGGACAACTAAGCCCGTGTGTCACAGCTACTGAGCCCTCACTCTAGAGCCCACGCTTTGCAACAAGAGGAACCACGACAATGAGAAGCCTGCACAGGTGCAACTAGAGGGCAGCCCCTGATCACTGCAACTAGAGAAAGCCCGCATGCAGCAATGAAAACCCAGCACCCAGCACAGCCAAAAATGAACGAATAATGCATTAATTTAGAAAGCAAAGCTCCATGTTGTAGTTTCACTCAGCTGCTTGGCTCTCAAGTGCAGGGCCCGCTTCATTCTTGCTTTTACCAGGCAATAGTGCAGGAAATGGAACAGAAGACAGAGCCATGCGGCTATGCTAACTGCAGCATCACAGCGAGTCCGGGAGCAAGCAGGGTGTGAGGAAGCTGAGGATCTTGCACGCTGCCCTGTGAGCCTGAAGCCGTGCATCTGTTTACCAGCCACTGTATCCCCTAAACCTACCCAGATGCAGCCTGAAGCCAGCTCCCCCGGACATGGGATTCGGAGGCACCAGCCTAGAGGACATGCGGTCTGTGAAACTGCACATCTGTTCCTAAGGTTAAATTTGTTTTTAAAAAGGTCAAACTCCTTGACCAAATAGTTGGCGATATTGGTGGTTTTTGAGTTTTTAAATCCCTCTAACATCACATGGTCTTCCCAGGTGGTTCAGTGGTAAAGAATCCCACAGCCAATGCAGGACATGTGGGTTCGATCCCTGAGTCCCAGGAGAAGGAAATGACAATCCACTCTGGTATTCTTGCCTGGGAAATCCCATGGACAGAAGGAGCCTGGCGGACTACAGTCCGTGGGGTCACAAAAAGTTGGACACAACTTACTGTCAGCAACAACAATATCACCGTCACAACAATTCTGAGTCTCTGGCCCTTTAATCCTCCCTGACCCAGGAACCAGCTCAGCTTTCAAGCTTGACCATCTCACAGTCAACAACTTATGCTCAGGGTTCATAGCTGTAGCCCCTTAAGTTTCAGCTGCCAGGTTTTGAAAACAGATGGCATTCACTAACCCTCCTAATTCTCCAGAAGGACTATTCTGAGTACCTTCTCCATCTGGGAGGAGGCCACTTTCTAAAACCCTTCGCGGAAACAAAGCTCAGAAACCCAAGTTGTGGGTGCATCCTCCCGTCCTGGGCCACATTCGTGAATGATGCAATTAATAGAAAATATGTAAAATGCAACAAAGACAGCTTCTACATCAACACCTACCTGAGGGTTGGAATGTTTTTAGAAGCATTTAGAAACTGGATAGGAGAATTGACTAAGTATTGCCTGGTATTTCAAAGGCGTGCCAGGAGTAATGCTCATGTTATCTGATTTCTGAGAAAATAAAGATTTCCCATTAACGCATTTCCTCAAACCGTATGAGCACACGTAAGAGCTTATTGCATCAGGCATCTGTGTACTGTCTCTTTCGTCCACTAGATGTCAGTCTCCGCAGGCTGTGTCTTACTCTGTATCCCCAGGACAAAAATGTTGCTGTCTGTGTTAAACGTTAATAAATTATGAATAAACAGTGAGTGAATAAAACTCCCCAAATGACAGTACAACTTAATGCAGAGAATGTTTGTCCAGCACAGTCAGAGTGAGGGTATGTTTCAGTTGGTTAAATATTTCAGAGTAACGACCTGTATATAGACCATTCGTTCCCCAAAGATGGAGAACCACACACATTTGAAAAGAAAACTCAAGGGAGGTAAAAATGAAGATCAAGAAAGACCTATTAGAGAGGAATGTAGGGCTACTGAGTAAAGGGAACATAGGGCCCTTTGAATAAGATGCCTGTCCTACCCACCCTGTGAAGCAGCTTTGATGGCAAGCTTGATCCTCGCATTGCAAACTTTAAACTCTGCTCCTTAACATCCCCTCTAAGGGATCCGGGGTCAGCTCTCACTCCAATTCCTGTCTCATCAGTCCAGTTCAGTTCAGTTCAGTCGCTCAGTCATGTCCAACTCTTTCCAACCCCATGCACTGTGACACACCAAGCTTCCCTGTCCATCACCAACTCCCACAGCTTAATCAAACTCATGTCCTTTGAGTTGGTGATGCCATCCAACCATCTCATCCTCTGTCGTCCCCTTCTCCTCCTGCCTTTAATCTTTCCCAGAATCAGCATCTTTTCTAACGAGTTGGCTGTTTGCATCAGATGGCCAAAGTATTGGAGTTTCAGCTTCAGCATCAGTCCTTCCAATGACTATTCAGGACTGGTTTCCTTTAGGATGGACTGGCTGGACCTCCTTGCAGTCCAAGGGACTCTCAAGAGTCTTCTCCAACACCAACTCAATGTTAAAGCATCAATTCTTCAGCGCTCAGCTTTCTTTATAGTCCAACTCTCACATCCATACATGACTACTGGAAAAACCATAGCTTTGACTAGATGGACCTTTGTTGGCAAAGTAATGTCTGCTTTTTGATACCCTGTCTAGGTTTGTCATAGCTTTTCTTCCAAGGAGCGAGTGTCTTTTAATTTCATGGCTGCAGTCACCGTCTGCAATGATTTTGGAGCCCAAGAAATAAAGTCTCTCACTGTTTCCATGTTTCCCCATCTATTTGCCATGAAATAATGGGACCATATACCATGATCTTAGTTTTCTGAATGTTGAGTTTTAAGTCAACTTCTTCACTCTCCTCTTTCATTTTCATCAAGAGACTCTTTATTTCTTCTTCACTTTCTGCCGTAAGGGTGGTGTCATCTGCATACCTGCTATTTTTCCTTCCTCACTTCTGTTGACCAAAAGTAAAGGACACAACATAAACGTTGTCAGTTAAGTTTTATTTCCAAAAACATGGAGTTTTTAAAGTACCCTTGACATCACTTCTCATATAAATTCTTTCTTCTTTGCAATCACCCTCTGTGTTTTTACAGTCTTTTAACTTTATTGAGGTTTTCAACAACTAAATCAAAAATTTCTTGGTAAATGTCACATTGCATTTGAAAATATCTGGGTTATTTTCACTTATTTTTTGATAATGATTTCTAACATAATTCCACAGTGATAATAGAAAGACTCTGTATGATTTCAACACCTTGAGACCATGAAATTTTTGCACCTTGCTTTATGTCCCTGGATATGTTCCAGTGTCTCCTGGTCTATAGTCTGTAGGAATTTGAATAGAATTTGTATCTTGCTGTGTTGTGAAAACTGTGTAAATCTTAGTTATGTTGAATGGGTCCATAGTGCTTTTAAGGTCTCCTATATTCTACTTTTCTGTGTGTTCATTCGATCAATTTTGAGAGTTTGACATTCAAACTCCAACTAAAAATCTTAATTCACCTACTTAAAAAAATAACTGTAATATATAGTGGAACTACACATAACTTTGTTCTGTCGTTCCCAAGTCTCCTGTAAATGTGTTATCATACTTTCATAATTTAAAAAATAAAAAGAAAGTTTTTTCGGAGACCTTCATGAGGACTACACCTCTCTCTCACAGGGCTCTGAGGAACTACTCCAAAGAGGTAAGGGAAGGGCCAAGATATATAAGCACTTTTTTACTGGAAAAAACATGTAATCAAGCACACAAAGACTGCGGCTAATCACAAAGGACAGCCGCCTCAAGTTAATGGTTTTACTGTGCTTTTCTCTGTAGGAAAAGATGTGAGACTCTAGGGTCACTGAAGGTTTTCCTTAGATATTTAACTCAACTGTCTGGGAGGTCTGCATCCCCATCGTAGAGCACTTTCTGTTTTTCTCCACCTGATTCCCACCGGCCCCACCCAGCTCTGTTGGTGGGCGACTGCCAAAGGCTTGATCCCCATAGAACTGGAGTGGCGGGAGACTGTTTTTTTTTTTTACTCTCCTTTCCTCTTTTTCTTCTCTCTTTTCCTTTCTTTCTCCGCCCCCCTTACTTCCTTAGTATTTTTTGCTCTGGCCTGAGAAGGAAGGCCTGGGGTGGGCAGAGGGGAACTCCACCTCGATGGGCCCTGCGAGCACTGCCGATGCTGAGAGTGAAAATATGTGTGTGTGCTAAGTTGCTTCAGTTGCGTCCCACTCTTTGAGACCCTCTGGGCCGTAGCCCATCAGGCTCCTCTGTACATAGGATTCTCCAAGCAGGAATGCTGGAGGGGGTTGCCATGACCTCCTCCAGGGAATCTTCCTGGCCCAGGGATTGAACCTGCATCTCCTGCATTGGCTTGTGGATTCTTTACCACTGAGCTACCTGGGAAGCCCCCGTGGCTGAGTAAAAATGAAAAAAGTAGATTATTCTGGGAAATGGGTGTGAAGCAGGAAGGCAGGGGTGCGACCTTTAAAAGAATGAAAGAATATTGCGTCTGAGGACACAACATAACCTGGTTAGAACCAATGGGTCCGAGTTGGTGGACAAGCTGACTTCCACTAGATCTCGAGCCTCATTATATACTCATTGTAACACACCAGTAAATGACACACCCACAGGCCCTGTGACAGTTCCAAAGCTGACTGTCAAAGACCAAAAGTGGGTGGTGGCCCAATTCTTGGGAATCTCTGCCTCTTCTCCAAAATAGTTGGAATAATCCTCCCACTCATTGGCCTATGAAATTATTTATACAAGTTAACAACACCATGTTTGGAGGCCAGTCTACAATGGCTCACACTCTTGTCTTGGAATGTGTTTCTCTCTAAATAAATCCACTCCTTACCTAAGACTTCGTCTCTCACTGACTTCTTTCTCCAAGGAGACATCAAGAACCTGCACGTCATTAAGTCTTAAAAGCAGGTGAATGATCTCGGAAGACAGTGGGATTTGGCCAGGTTCTGTTAGGGGGGGACACTGACTGAAACCTCCCACCCCGACAGGCACCATAATAACCATTTGCATGAGTTATTTTATGACAGGAAGTCCTGGTAAGGAACACAGAACTTGTAGAGGAAAACGTCTTCCCCAACATTATTTATGTAAAAATATGTAACACCTCCTCACCAGCCTTGGGTGTTAGTGTCCTGGGTCTGGGGCATTCTGATCGGTGTGTGGGAGTGTCTCCCAGCTGCTGTAACCTGTAACACTGAACATAATTCAGTTCAGTTCAGTTCAGTCGCTCAGTTGTGTCTGACTCTTTGTGACCCCATGAACTGCAGCACGCCAGGCCTCCCTGTCCATCACCAACTCTCGGACTTCATTCAAACTCTTGTCCATCGAGTCAGTGATGCCATCCAGCCATCTCATCCTCTGTTGTCCCCTTCTCCTCCTGCCCCCAATCCCTCCCAGCATCAGAGTCTTTTCCAATGAGTCCACTCTTCTCATGAGGTAGCCAAAGTATTGGAGTTTCAGCTTTAGCATCAATCCTTCCAAAGAACACCCAGGACTGATCTCCTTTAGAATGGACTGGCTGGATCTCCTTGCAGTCCAAGGGACTATTAGCTACCACCAACCAAAAGAATTCAGGAAAAGTCAAAAGGAGATGCCATGTGTCCAACCATCTCCCAGAATCCTTCTTGCTTGGCTGAGCAATGCGTGTGCCACCAGGAAGGACCCTGAGTCAGAGTGATTGGCCAAAGAAAACCCGGAAACTACTCCTATCACCATAAAACCTGAGACTGTGAGCTATGTGGCAGAGCAGTTCTCCTGGGTTCCCTTACCCTGCTACTTCCTGTCGGGCGTTCTTCCCAATAGTCTCTTGCTTTGTCAGCTCATGGGTCTCCTCGGACAATTCATTTCCCAGTGTTAGACAAGGGCCCGCTCTCCAGCTCCAGAAGGGGTCCCCCTTCCTGCAACAGTTCGAGTCCCAGCCCCATGGGTTCAAGTTCCAACCTGAGGAACATGGTTTCAGGTGGAGGCTGATCAAAGCAAATGCCAGTGACATTGCTGTGAAGTTGTGCAAGGCCCCTGCGTTCCCCTGCCACCTGGACCCTCCCTCCGAAGCAGGACTCCACTCTAAGCTCTTGAATTCCACTGAAATGTCTGCCATCCCAGCCTCTCAAATAGCCTCTCTCCAGGATGCCACCATCAACTAATGGTTTTATAAATAATGCAGATGCTGTGCATCACATGTCATCAGGGAAACACAGGTTACAGCAGCTGGGAGACACCCCCACACACCGATCAGAATGCCCCAGACCCAGGACACTAACACCCAAGGCTGGTGAGGAGGTGTTACATATTTTTACATAAATAATGTTGGGGAAGACATTTTCCTCTACAACTTCTAGGTTCTTCTGGCTGGTCTATGAATCAGATTAACAGGAGAAAAATCAAAGTTTAATAACATGTGTACATAGGAGAGATCCAGAAAAACTGCACAGCTCACGAAAATGACCAAAACCCTCACCTTAAATACCATCTTCAGCTACAGATAGAATAGGATGATGAGTGGAGTGGTCTGGGTCATCGGAGGGGCAGAAGATAATTCACCTGGAATGTTTGCTGCGCCAGCAGAGACAATGGGACATGGAGTGGACTCTGATCGCAGGCCCCGCTGAGTCCCCTACCCAACCCAACCATATTCTCAAGACATCTTTATTGACAGTCCTATTCTGGGAACAAGCCCTCTATCTAAATCCTTTGGGCAGTTGGAGAAAGGTCAAAGTTTCTTCCTGAGGCTTTTAGGCCTTGATTGTCTTCAATTTGAAGTGATTTGCAGGTCAGAGACATTTTGGGTGGCAAATCTAGTTCCCCTACAGTAATGTATTTAAAAGAAAATACATAAAAAGAAAGCAAAAGTCGCTCAGTTGTGCCTGACTCTTTGGGACCCTGTGGACTGTATCCCGCCAGGCTTCTCGGTCCATCGGATTCTCCAGGCAGGAATACTGGAGTGGGTTGCCATTTCCATCTCCAGGGGATCCTCTCAACCCAGGGATCAAACCTGCATACGCTGCTTTTCAGGCAGATTCTTACCATCTGAGCCACCAGGGGGCCCAGTGTATTTAATGTTACAATCCACTCATCCGAAAAGAGAAGCAAACCTGAAGCAATGCTGTGAAGTCAGGGCACAGTGGGTGGGGTCTCGCGAGCCAATGCCCACCTCCCAGAAGGTAGGTTTAGGGTGCTGTCTCTGGGACACAGACTTGAACCTGCATGCTTGAGTGTGTGGCACTAAGGCTCACGGCGTCACTATAACCCACCTGCCAACCAACTGCTGTGCATTCGACACTAACAGTTGCTTCCTGGCTGGCAGGAGACCTCGTCGTCCTGGGATATCTCTGAGGCTCCCTGATAAAGACATGGAAACTTCTCTCCCAGCCTGGACCAGTGAGCAGGGCCTACAGGCACACCACGAGGAAGTCAGCTCCACCCACAGCACACAGGGAAGTGTTCATATTGGTGTATGTTTAGTAACAGTAATAAGAGAACAAGCAAAAAAAGAGAAAACCTGGTCACCAGACTTACCACGTTAAAAATTACCGGGCACTGGCAGTCCACTATTTAAGACTCTGAGCTTCCACTGCACGGGACATGGGTTCAATCCCTGGTCAGGGAACTAAGATCTCGCATGCCCCATAGTACGGGAAAAAAAAAAAAAAATTACCAGGTACGATGTGAAGCAGGCATTCTCTCCATGCCCCAACTCCTCCTTACTTCTGACCCTTGACAAGAGGAGACATTGAAGTGTCCGCTTTCAGCATTTCCTGGGTATAATAATAATGACTTGGTGATGATATTCTTAAAAGCAGAAGGGGGTGTCTTGTTTTGTCTGAGCACCAGACCACTTTGGTCCAAGGCTGGGCACCTCCTGCCATCACAGAGCCAGAGACAACCAGACCTTCTCCTGGGCCGGGGAATGAAGGACAGGAGGTGGACAAAGACTGAGAGAGCTGGGCTCAGTGAGAGCAGACGGGGCCCCCTTAGGGTTGAGGAGCAGCCCTGTGGTCCCAGGGTGTCACCAGCTCCCACAGCTGGGAGCCAGGCCCTGGACCCCTGCTGTGGACACAGTCCCCACAGGTGAAAGGGGCCTGAGGGGTGAGCTCACCCCACAGCATACGCCCTCAGGACCCCCAGCCTGCAAAGGCGCCCGGGGATAGGAAGGGCCTGAGGCTCCCGTGGGGCACACAGACGGCATAGAAGCTGGGAGGAGCATTCAGTTCAGTTCAGTTCAGTCGCTCAGTCGTGTCCAACTCTTTGCGACCCCGTGGACTGCAGCATGCCAGACTTCCCTGTCCATCACCAACTCCCAGAGCTTGCTTAAACTCATGTCCATCGAGTCAGTGATGCCATCCAACCATCTCATCCTCTGTCATCCCCTTCTCCTCCTGCCTTCAATCTTTCCCAGCATCAGGGTCTTTTCCAATGAGTCAGTTCTTCGCATGAGGTGGCCAAAGTATTGGAGCTTCTGCATCAGTCCTTTCAGTGAATATTCAGGACTGATTTCCCTTAGGATGGACTGGTTGGATCGCCTTGCAGTCCAAGGAACTCTCAAGAGTCTTCTCCAACACCAACTCAATGTTAAAGCATCAATTCTTCAGCACTCAGCTTTCTTTATAGTCCAACTCTCACATCCATGCATGACTACTGGAAAAACCATAGCTTTGACTAAATGGACCTTTGTTGGCAAAGGAATGTATCTGGCTTTTTAATATGCTGTCTAGGTTGGTCATAACTTTTTTCCCAAGGAGCAAGAGTCTTTTAATTTCATGGCTGCTGTCACCAACTGCAGTGATTTTGGAACCCAAGAAAAATAAAGCCTTTCGCTGTTTCTGTTGTTTCTCCATTTGCCATGAAGTGATGCAATACAGGAATCTGCCACCAGAGGTCAGCCCTTCCCCACTGACGGCCTCTGGCCATCTGACAATGGCCTTGCATGATCCCCGCATGGCATCAAGGAAGAGCCTGCTGGAAAGCTCCCGGCATCAGAAACAGAAGCACCCGCAGCCTTCCATGGCTGGAACTATTTCCCCCGTGGCCATCACATTGAAGGTGGCCGGTCCCCAGGCAGGTGGCCAAGAGGGACCAGACAGAAGGGGCTGGACTAGAGGTGGCTGGAAAAAGTGTCTTTTCAGAACTCACTTTCACCTCCCCAATGTGTTAGGAGAAGCGTAGGTTTTTTCTGACTGCACTGTGTGGCTTGTGGGATCTTACTTCCTGGGCCAGGGGTCAAACCTAGGCCCTCAACATCAGCTTCAGCAGCTCCGGGTCCTAACCATTGGACTGCCTGGAATTCCCAGAAGGTGTGTTTTTAAGAGGGACTTCCATGCTGGCTTTGGGGTCATTTTACAGGGTGAACTGAGGTCAGACGGGCCTGCCAGCCTTCACACATATAGAACACAGGGGAAGGCCCGGCCCGAGCCCTGGGGCCACAGGGGAGTGGAAAGATGGTGGAAAAAATTGTTTGTGATCCCTAGCGTCAGAAGCCCAGTGTCCTCAGGCGTCCATGGAAACCTGTAAATGATTGTTTGCTCAACTCTTCTGAAAACAGATAGGCACCGGAACAGTTCTCCCTGCTGCCCGCCAGGTGAGGAGAGCCCAGCCGGGGCTGGATGGAGGCCAACTGCTCGTTCTTAAAATGTTAACCTTCATCTCCACCATCAAAGTGTGGAGAACAAGAGCCGACATGCCTCTCTGCTTCTGGGGCTCAAACCCACGCAGCTCTACCCATGGGGTCTAAGATGGGCTCCTGGCCCTGCCTCCTGCCCTCCTGCCCTCCTGCCCTCCGCCCTGCACCTGCACTTTCCCCTCCCCACACCTATTGCTTTCACCTTTGGCCTCCTTTTTTTTTTTAAATCAGATACACATTTTTTTTCTTTTGGAATACTTTTAGATTTACAAAAAAGTTGCAAAGATAGTTCTGAGTTTTTGTATGTTCATCTTCCAGGACATCGGTAAATCGGTAGAAATGGAGAAACCAACACGGGGACACAGGTGTGTGACCACCAACTCAACTACAGACGCTGTTTGGATTCAGCTGGCTTCCCCATGAATGCCTGGTCCCGCTCAGGATCTCACGCAGGTCACGATGCTGCATTTAGAGGCCATTCACTTCTCAGGATGTGGTCTCTAAAGCACCCCGTGCCCATCAGATGTGCACCGCACACATCCCCGCCCCCCGCCTCCCCGCCTCCCCCGCCATATCCCACCATTGCTGCTCTGGGGAGAAAACACATCCTTGAGTTAAAGTCCAGGTTGTCTCTGAAATGCCTCAGGGCTCCAGATGGAGAGCTGAACCTTGCTTTGCCTGCTCCCAGCAGTCCCCACACTGGCCTTCCTCCATCCATCCCTCTGGGGTCCCCTTGGCCTCCTCTCAGCTCCCAGAGATGCAAAGATGAGGAGTTTTCCAGAACGGGAATAGTCTCGAGTCTTGGGTGGCATTAGGGATTAAAGCTTTTCTGAGAGTCCCAATGCTTGGAGGTCACTCCTGTGACTCTGGCCCTTTCTACCCTGCCCACCCCTGCAGAGTCTCCCCTGAATCCCACAGCTGGAGCGCTGACACAGGGCGTCATTTGAGACTCACTTGCATACAGCAAGACAGGTCTGTACTCTAGTAAACGGGAGGGAATCTGTAAGTCTTGCTCAGGCTGAGTCTCCGGGTAACCTTGATGCCTTGGCCAGGGGATCAGAACAACCCCTGGGATAAGGGATACAGAAATCAAAACAACCCCACCAGGCACCAAAGTGACTTGTCTCTCCCGCTCACTCGGGGGCCACCAGCCGCAGGGCGCCGGAACGTTAGCGATTGCATCCATTCAATCCTGACTTCATTGTGATTGTGAAATGAGGCCAAAGCCAGGGATGAGAGGAGCACTGCTTTTCTGAATCAGTGACCGCAGTGGAAGGCGCAGTGACCTCGCGGGGCCATGTCACTAACCGAGTCCCTGGCTCGGAGCCTCTTGGGTGGCTCAAACTTGGACAGACTGGACTGTCTCCTTCCTAGTCTTTCTGTGGTGGCCTCTGAACAGTATTGGGGTGGGAAAACCAACACCCCTGCACACCTGGGAGGGCAGGGCTTGGGGAGGCGATGAGGCTGAGGGGCTGTGTCCCGTGCCCACCCAGAGGCAGAGGCTCCACCTGTGAGCTCCATGCCCACAGCTGTCCCTCTCCTCCCTGCTCCTCCCCAGGCCCCAGACAGTTCATTCCGCACGGCTGCCCCCGCAGTCATCTTTCCATTTCCCTTCCCCCGTGCTGGCCCCGCAGAATACCCCTGGCTTTACTTTGTAAATCTGGGAACCTCCGGAAACAACACAAAGAGCTGCTGAGTCTGCAGCCAGGACCCGGGGTCCCAAGCCCCGGGCTGCAGGGTCCTCACCCGGGCAGATTCCGGACCCGGCAGAGGTCGGGAGCACAGTGACACCTGTGGCAGCTTCCAGCTCCTGCTCAGCTGTCCCCTGGCTCAGGGACTGTCCCTTCTCCTGGTTTCCTGTGGTTACCCCACTGTCACTTCCATCTACTCAGGACAATGCAACCCGACAAACCCTTTCCTACCACGTGGCAGTGAAGCAGAAATTACCCCCAAACCCGGTGGTACGTGGCCTGGGTGACAGTGACACGTCCGTGCGGGCTCCTGATGGTGATGGGTGCAGGGCTGTGGGACCCAAAGTTCCCCGTGGGGCAGGCCGAATGGGGCCTCTGGGAACGTCTAACTGCTTAAAAAATGAAGGCTAGTTTTCTTTTCTTTGGCTGCATTTGCAGCATGTGGGATCTTAGTTCTCTGCTCAGGGATCAACTCCAGGCCCCCTGCACTGGGATTGCAGAGCAAAAGTCAACACACTACCATAGATAAAATAGATAACTAAAGGGAGTTTTGTACTCAGTATTCTGTAACAACCTACAGGGAAAAGAATCTATGTATTCTAAAAAGCCAAGCTCTGTGGCTTGAGCGGCCTCATTTCCTCCAGGAGCTCACTAGGGGCCTCAAGGACCCCTGGGATGACAAAATTAAAATGTCCCGTAATTAATTTGTCCCACAATCTTTGTTTCCTTTTCAGTTTTAAAAAACTTCTCTTTACCTTCTACTTCTCTTGGAGCATTATTTATTGTGTTTATTTCCTCTTGCATTCCTTGTAATTTAGTCTTCACGTAGGAAATGATTTTTTATTTTCTTTTTTCTTTTGGCCACGCAGCATCTTCATTCTCCAACCAGGGGCAGAACCTTGGCCCCTGCCTTGGAAGCAAGGAGTCCTATCCACTGTACTGCCTGTCAGGGAAGTTTCTTTCCTGTTTTAAATTCTTTTCTTGAGTCTATCATTTCTGAGTTTTAAAAAATTGACTTACAATGGTTTTTTCTCAGGCTTTGTATCATTGTGTGAAACTTTTTAGCTCATTTTGAGACAGCAAGTTTCGGGTTTATCTCTTTTCAGATGCCTCCTTCCAAGTCTTCTGGTTCCTCCTCTGTAAGGAGTGTCACTCTGCTGCTTATTCGGGTTTTTCTTGTAGTAACTTGTATATGGAATTTGACCTTGATACTTTTCTGTTGCTTCTTATGTGAATTTAATGTTCATGAGCTTTTAGCAGGAGGCCTGGTACAAAGGCTTTTCCTGTTTCGCAGACACCCTCCTGCTGTTGACCTCATGTGCTTGTAACACACACACATACACACACACACACACACACACACCCTCCCCTCCCCCTCATTTGTCTCCATCACCCCTAAGGAGCTATGGTTCCTCAACTTCATTTCTAAAAGCTGTATGGATCTGTGGACCAGAGTGCGGTGTCCAGCGCTGCTCGCGCTCTCTCCTCCTGTCCTGCACACCCCACAAGCCTGCAATATGCGCTTTCCTTGATTCCAACGCGGGACTCAGGCCTGGGAGGCAAGAGGAACCAAGACCAGCGGGGGCGTGAAGCTGGAAAGATGCAGCCTCTCAGACTTGTCCGGTCGGGTTGAGTGGGCCATTAATCCACTGGAACGAGAGCCCAGCATTCTTGGGTCCCTCCGGCTATTTCATTCTTTGGGAATTAACACATAGGATCCTGCAAGTTTCAACAGACGAGGCCAGAAGAGAGGAGCGGGTCATGCCCCGAGCATCCGAGGCCGTGGTCCCTGGTGGAACCCGAGGTCCCTGCATCCACGAGACAGTCACGGGTCAGTTTCAAATGTCCACCCTGCGCCATAAAGGAGGCTTAACGAGGAGGCAGACATTCACTGAGCGAAACCTGTCACGTGCTCTCTGTGAGTGGGGAGTGCGGGTGAGCGGCTTCTGACGGCAGACCCCCACAGCAGCCCCCAGCCTCTCAGAGGCTACATGTGATCATTCCGGGCACCTTGGACCCTCTCCCGTGGAAGCTTGCTCTTGGCCTCTTTGCCGGGCACTGGGGTCTCCAGATCTCTATGTTGTTTTCCATTTCTCTGCAGAACCCGGAGAAGACTCGCCTCACTGGCCTTCCATCTGCTTGGCTGGTGAGCACATCTCTTCAGCCGTAAGCAAAAATCCTGGAACAGTGCATTCTCCGGAGATAATCTTCTAACTCACTGTAATTAACAAGCACGCCAGACTGTGTGAAGGTCCCTGGGCCTCGGGGTAGGCACAGCGAATGTGCTGGGACCTGGCCGTGGCTGCTTCCTGGGCTTGGCTGCCACTGGTCTCCAAGCATCATACCCTCTGGCTCCCCAAGGCTCTCCCACCCAGGAGGAACGGACTACACTCTGCTGCCAAGATGTGGGTGTTATTTGTCTCGCGGTCACAGAGCTGAGCCAGGCTGGCACCCCACCAATAAATATTATCGTCCGCTGCCTGTAGCCAAGACCAAGTTGGGATCTGGGAGTGGAGGTCAGAGGAGCAAGATTCCCAGATGGCACAGGGTTTGGGGGGGACATGGGAGAAGCAGGCGCCTCCCTCCCTGGGTCACTGGTGAGAGTTGGCGGGAACGGCTTCTGCTGAAACGGCAGAATGAAAGTCCAGGGGCCGAGACTTGGGCCCCGGCGCCAACACTGCCCCTTCTATTGTCCCCAGTCGAGCCCAAGAGCCCTTTGTGTGTCTGAATAACTGGCCAAGGACCGGATGGCACACTGTGCCAAGACCTGCGATGGGCCGGCTTGAGCTGGGCGGCCTCTGCTGGAATCCTTCGGCACTTTACAACATTTGGCGAGCGTGGTCAGCGGGCTCCGGGCACTCAGAGGCCTAGGTGTTCACAGAACTCACAGCTGGTCCTCAGAGGGGGACGGACAGGAACAGGTGCACGGACCCACAGGTAACCGGGGGCAACGAGAAGTGTGTGAATAAAGTAAACAGGTCAGCCCGGTAGGCAGGATGGGGTCTCCCGCGGGGCAGAGGCCAGAGGGGCCCTGCTGGGGTGACCAGGTCTCAGACACGCTGTGCCCTGAAAGGGGGCTGGGGGAGAGGCAGGACAGCTTCCCACAGGGCAGTGGGCATGAGGAGGGGTTTGGACCAGGGCAGTACGCCAGGCTGTGACACAGAGGGACCTGCCACCTAGAGAAAAGTCACTCTGGCCACTGCGGAGACACAGGAGTCTGGGGAGGTGGGTAGGGTAACCACGACCTGACCCAGGGGGACCTGTGGATGTGCAGACTCACGTGGCAAAAGAAGCTCTGCAGGTGGGATAAAGTGAGGCCCTTGAGGTGAGAAATGGCCCTGGATCATCTGAGGGCCCCGATGTCATCATGTGGATCTTTATCAGGGAGATAGGAGGTCAAGGTCAGAGGAGGAGAGGCGACACAGAAGCAGAGGTCAGACATGGGACCTCTAAAAGCTCGAGGAGAGGGTCCATTTTTAACCCTCCAGCTTCTGGTGGCCAGTAGGCCTTGACATCTGGGCTTGTAACTGTACCTTTCCAACCTCTGTCCAACTTCACATGGTCTTCTCCTCTCTGGGTCTCCATGTCTTCACATAAAGTCGCCAGTCACTGGATTTAGGGCCCACCCTCACCCAGCATGTGGCAGAATAGTGTCCCCCCCCCAAAAAAAAACATGTCCAAGTCCTGACCCCAGAGACCTGGGAATGTGACCTTATTTGAAAACAGGGTCTTTGCAGATCTAATTAAGTTACGAACTCCAATGATGGATATCCTTAAAGAGGCAAAAGAGGCAGATTTGAGACACACAGATGCTGACTCTTCCAGTGACCATGTGAGCACAGAAGCAGATGTTGGAGTGATACAGCATAAGCCAGGAAACACCAGGAGCCCCAGGAGCTTGAAGAAACTGCGAGTGTTAGTCGCTCAGTCATGTCCAACTCTTTGTGGCCCCATGGACTGTAGCCTGCCAGGCTCCCCTGTCCCTGGAATTCTCCAGACAAGAATACTGGAGTGGGTCGCCATGCCCTTCTTGAGGGGATCTTCCCAACCCAGGGATCGAACCTGGGTGTCCTGCATTGCAGACAGATTCTTTACCATCTTGAGCCACCAGGGTGAAAATGGAGGAAGCAGGAAAACTTCGAGGATTAATCTTATTTATGTCAGCTTGACTGGGCCACAGCTTTGTGTTCCAACACAATTCTAAGTATTTCTCTGAGGATGTCTTTGGATGAAAGTAACATGTAAATTTGTGGACTGAGTATGCAGATTGCCTTCTGTAGTGTGGGTGGGCCTCATCTAATCTGTCAACGGCCTGAATAGAACAAAAAGGCCAACCTCTTCTGAGTAAAAGAGAGTTCTTCCTGCTCAATGGCCTTGGAACTGGGACAACAGTTTTCCAGTGAACCTGGAGGAAGTGACTTGGTGCCTGTGGTGACCAGACCATAGCAGGTTGGTAGCTTCCATTTCCTGTCCTGGGACAGTCACTCCTGGACCCCAGAATTTCCCTGTAAGGCCTCTGACCACAGGGAGACCCTCAGGGTCTGGGCAGCCCCATGGAAAGGCTGCATGGAGAGAAAGATGTCCGTCCAGCCCCCAAAACTCCAGCCACACCAGCCCAAGACCAAGAAGCAGGAGATGATTCTAGACTCTAGGTCTACCTGCCCCGTGATTGCAGCTATGTGACACCCTGGGCAAGAAGCGCCTGCTGAGCCCAACTGCCTGGAGCCAGGAGCCCTCATAACAAATTGTTTTAAGCTGTTAACCTTGGGGCTGATTTTGTAACCAAGCAGGGGCCCTCTGGGGAGAGGCCTTCCCCTTTATCCTCTGCTTTAGCTCCTCTCTGAAGTACCTGTTGAATAGATAACAATATCTGATGCACATTTCCTGAGTTGTTTTGTAGACATGAAAACCCTCCACCAAATGGAAGATGTAACTACTTGATGACCATGAGCACACAGCCCTAGGCTTCCTGGAGCCTAAGGACTGATAACGTTAACTTCTGTGATACTACCCTAATTACCTCACCAGCAACCGATCAGAGGATTTTGCACAAGCTGATCACAGACCCTGCGACCTGCCTCCTGGCTTTGTAAAAGGCTTTGCCAAAAACCCTTCAGAGAATTTGGGGCTTTTTAAGGCCCAAGCCACCTGTCTCCTTGCTTGGCCCTGCCATAAACCTTTCTCTGCTTTAAACTCCCACATTTCAGTAGGTTTGGCCTCCTCACCGTACGTTGGGCACAGGAACTTGTGCTAACAATTTGTTCCACGGCGATAGCAGGAGCAAGTAAGTGGCTTGGTGAGAACTTGAAGTCTTCCCCACTGGGGAGATGCTTTGGGCAGGGATAACCCCACTGGGAGGCTTGGCTCATGGATGGCCTCTCTGATGGACACCCTGTCCTCTGCTGGAGGAAGTCCCAGCCAGGGTGCCTTTGTGCAGTGCATGAACTGTGGCACTGTACGTGGCAGCCCCGAGTGGGGGCCTCACCACACACAGAAGGAAGTGGGAACTGTCTCCACCAGTGTCCCCACCACTCCCCCACTGCGTCCATCACTCACTCATCACAGGGCCTCTCCCTCATCCTGGCCTGTTTTGGCTGCCAGGGAGCTTAGCCAAACATGGAGCCAGGGGAAGGTGCCAGTAGAGGCAGGCCTGGGTGCCAGGAGAGGGAGGAGGAGGTGTAGGGAAGGTGCCAGCAAGGCCACGGGGCCCGTGGGCCAGGACTTGACCCCTCCTCTCGGGCACAGGTCTGTAGTCTCTGCTTGTCCCGGCCTTGTCTAGCCCAAGGTGAGCCCTTTTGAAGTCTGTTGCTGGGGACAATTAACAGGCGCCCCGATCCAGAACCCAGCAGCACTGCCCCGCCCCGCACCCTCTCCTGAAGGGGAGTGTGCCTCCTGCTGCCCTCTTCCCGGCCTCGCTGGCCCCTGGTGTCGCAATCCAGTCTGTTGTCTGGGCCTGAGAAGATGGGTGCTGGCGCCTCTCTCCGCCCCTCCAGATCCCAACCCCGCTCCCCACCCTCTGCAGACATCCCAGGGTGCCCTTGCCTTGGGCGGTCCTCATCTTGGAGGGTGACCCCTAGGCTGCCCTCTGTGGGCACCGCCTGCTCTACCAAGCCCCTGCCAGTGGGGAGCTGAAGGGAGAACAACAGCTTCGAGCACAGGTGAGAAGAGCCTCGTCCTCACTCTGACTCCAGAAAACCCTCAAGAGATGTGGAGTAAGGGGCCTCCACCAGGAGACGGTTGTCTGCATTCCACATCCTCGGGCCCGATGGGGGTTTGCAGGGCAGAAAGAGGAAACCTGCCCCCTCGTCCCTCCTCACCGGACGCCAACGCCTCATGGTTCACATCAGGGCCTCGCGTGACCTTGCCGGCCTCATCTGCCTGCCTGCTGCAGCAGCGGGGACCTGGGGCAGGAGACCCAGCCTCCCCAGAGTCTCACATCCTTCCGTGTAGTGACGACAGCAGAGTGTAACTAATGCCCACCGCTCGGCGACAGAGGCTGTCCCCTGACCAGACCCCAGGCAGGTTCCTCTGAGCACATTTTCGACGAGGCCTCATCCCTGGGCATGCACTCAGGGGCCGATTCCAGCAAGAAGTCTGCTTAGTCAGCTCAGCCAGCTTCCCCCACCTTGGTATCTGACCCCCTCAATATACAACCCAACCAACTCCTCCTCCCTCCCCTTCCCAGAGGAGGTCTCTGATGCCCTGGGCTGCCTCCAGCAGGAGGCCCGTTGGCCAGAGTCCCCTCCTCTCCCCCTTGTCCCCTCCCATGACTTTTCTACCCAGTGACCCCACCTGGCCCTCAGCTGTGACCCTCCCTTCCTGACGCTGTTTTCCAGGCTGAACCCATTCTCTCTCCCTCTGCAAATCCCTCCCCATATCCACTGTCTGGAGGGGCACCCCCCACAACCTTAGCACGTGTGATGAGTCATGCTTTCCTTGGTGA
This sequence comes from Bos grunniens, assembly GCF_055505025.1. Lineage (NCBI taxonomy): Eukaryota > Metazoa > Chordata > Mammalia > Artiodactyla > Bovidae > Bos > Bos grunniens. Next base: position 13,407,426 of record NC_141182.1, read on the forward strand.
CCAACCATGGTTCCCTTTGGAGGAAAGGGAGTCAGAGTCCCTGGTGCCTCGAGCTGGAGGCAGCAGCCTCTCTCCCCACCTTCCTGGGAAACTCTGACTTCTGAGAGGGAGACTTCTGTGCTCGGGACACCAGAGCAGCTGCTGGGGGCCCCTTGGGAGACCTCCAAGAGGACCCATATGAGCCCACCTGGCCCGGGAATATGTATTCACGTAGGGTGGTGGGGAGTAGCTTCCACTCCTGGGGAGCCCCTTCCCTGCAGCCCGACCTCGAGGAGGGCAGCAGAGCCAGACGGAGGGCAGCCAGCCTCCAAAGAAGCCACAGTGGAGAAGCCCGAGGGCTGGGGCGATGTGGGCGTGGCACTGGACGCCAGAGCTGCAGGACCAGACCAGACAGGACTGGATAGGAGGTCTGCTGGGCAGAGCAGGGGAGGACAGCTAGTGGTCTCCAGGCCGGCACCCTCAGGATGGAGGGCGACGGCAGGCGGCAGTTTTGATTACCAACACCTGTGAGGGGCAGTGCTGTGGCACCTGGGAGGTGGAGACCGCATGCTACTCGACAGCCTACAGTGCACAGGACCCCCCTCAGACCCCCAAGTTCATGTGGAGGTCAGGAACCCCTGCCATTGCCACGTGCTCTTCATGCAGGCAACCATGACACCAGGACATTCGTGTGGTCAGCGCCCCCACCCTGGGCACAGCTAGGCAAAGGCGCCCTCGCTCTGCAGTCACCCTGCTCCCACATCTTGGAAGCCTCGCAGAGCCCAGGGCCTTGTAGTCCCTCCCAGAGTCCCCGGCACTGCTGAAGCAGGGTTTCTGTCCCTCCTGGGGACCTGCCTCCTCCCTGACAGAGGGCATCTGGGGAGATGCTCCTGTGGTCACTGGGGTCTCCCCTCACCCTCTGCGCCTGCACAGTTGCTCGGGGCTCCAGGAGGGGGCAGGCTCCTTCTGAGGGTACCCCTACCCCTCCCGCAGAATTCCAGCCTGCCCGCCAGCTCCCCACCAAGCAGAGCGCTGGGCGGCGCCACCTCCCGCTGGCTCTTTCCGAGACCGCTGCGGCAGCCTGCTCACACTTCCCACTTGAACGGCTGTTCTGGGAGGCGGCGCAATCCGAGATCATCTTGCATCAGCCGCCAGCCTCAGCATGAGGGGGAGGGGCGGGGAGCGTGCCCCTGGATTCACTGATGCCAGGAGACCAATGTGTCCCTTGGGGCTTCTTTCTCAACAGAACATGCTCCATCTTTTCTGCCCGGTCCAGCCCTTGTGTAACCAGAGACCAGGCTGCGATGGGCCAGCGCTGCAGCTTGGAGCGGCTCCCAGGTGCCCACCTCCACCTGGCTCTGAGTCACCTCCCTGCACAGAAGGGCAGGGCAGGGCAGGGCAGGGCCGGGAGGATCCGGGAGCCAAGCCTGGTGTCTACAACTTGGTCTGATGCAATGGGGTCTTGGAGAAGGCAACTGTGTTAGAGCGCGGATGTGCAAACCAGGACGCAGGCACCACAGGGATGAAGAAGAGACCTCTCCTGGGGAGCAGTTCTGATCAACCCCTGAAAGGCATGAGGGGAGGGCGATGCTTGGCAGTGCCTGGAGATACTTTTGGTTGTCACAGCTTGGCGGGGCGGGGGTGGGGCGGGGGGAGTTGTTACTGGCATCTAGTGGGTGCAGCTCAGAGATGCTGCTCAGCAGCCTCCATCTCAGGCCTACCTGGATGACAGCGATCCATTCATTCCCCCTTCCCTCTGTCTCTCTCTGGGGCCTTTACACCTATAGGGCCCCTTTGTGATGCCAGCTGCCTGCAGGCCCTAGGGAGCACTTGTGTTTAGACCAGGGCTCGTGTCACCCTATTCTAGGGGTTCTCTGATGCGGTGGCCTTATGTGGGTTACTTCGTTCTCAGGGATGGTCTGTATACCGGCCAGGAGTTGAAATCTTATGTCTCCAGGAGCTGGAGACGAAAGAGAAAGGAGTTGACTGGGTGGGTGAAGGTGATGGTTACATGCCCAGGTAGCTGCTGGGCTCACCAGCCAATTCAGTCCCTGGGGAAGGAGACTCTGACTTTGCTAGATCCTTGGGTGGGTGTTTTGTTTTTTTTTTTTTTAAGAAAAACAATTAGAAATTTTATTATTTTTTAATGTGAAGTTTACTGATTTTTTAAAATCACAAATAAGGCTTTTCATTATTTAGCTTCTTACAGTACTCACATAACAGAAACTGACAAATCCATGCTGCTGTTTAGTCGCTAAGTCAAGTCCGATTCTTTGGTACCCCATGGACTGTAGTCACCGGGCCCAGGAGAAAGGAGCAAGAGACTGACCCAGACTTGCCTGTGAGTGTCCAGGAGTCTCCGGTGGAGGCGTGGGTCGGGGTCACTGAGTGCAGCAGTGCATGCACCAGACAATTTGAGGGAGGCGCCATTATCTTCATACCTCCACCATAGTTTGGTCTCAGGTCAAACAACAGGGAGGGAACACGGTCCCACCCATCAACAGAAAATTGGATTAAAGATCTATTGAGAATGTCCCCGCCCATCAGAACAAGACCCCACTGTTTCTCCCACAGTCAGTCTCTCCCATCAGGAAGCTTCCATAAGCCTCTTATCCTTCTCCATCAGAGGGCAGACAGAATGAAAACCACAATCACAGAAAACTAATCAAACTGATCACATGGCCCATAGCCTTGTCTAGCTCAATGAAACTATGAGCTGTGCCTTGTAGGGCCACCCAAGACAGAGGGGTCATGGTGGAGAGTTCTGACAAAATGTGGTCCACTGGAGAAGGGAATGGCAAACCACTTCAGTATTCTTGCCTTGAGAACCCCATGAACAACAGTATGAAAAGGCAAAAAGATAGGACACTGAAAGATGAACTCCCCAGGTCGGAAGGTGCCCAATATGCTACTGTAGAAGAGTGGAGAAATAACTCCAGAAAGAATGAAGAGGCGGAATCAAAGCAAAAACAACTCCCAGTTGTGGATGTGACTGGTGATGGAAGTAAAGTCCAATGCTGTAATATTGCATAGGAACCTGGAATGTTAGGTCCATGAATCAAGGTAAATTGGAAGTGGTCAAACAGGAGATGGCAAGAGTGAACATTGACATTTTAGGTATCAGTGAACTGAAATGGACTGGAATGGGTGAATTTAATTCAGATGACCATTGCATTTACTACTGTGGGCAAAAATCCCTTAGAAGAAATGGAGTAGCCCTCATAGACAACAAAAAGTCCAAAATGCGGTTGCTGCTAAGTCACTTCAGTCGTGTCCGACTCTGTGCGACCCCTTAGACAGAAGCCCACCAGGCTCCCCCATCCCTGGAATTCTCCAGGCAAGAACACTGGAGTGGGTTGCCATTTCCTTCTCCAATGCATGAAAGTGAAAAGTGAAAGGGAAGTCGTTCAGTCGTGTCCGACTCTTTGCGACCCCATGGACTGCAGCCTACCAGGCTCCTCCATCCATGGGATTTTCCAGGCAAAAGTACTGGAGTGGGGTGCCATTACCTTCTCTGATACTTGGGTGCAATCTCAAAAATGACAGAATGATCTCTGTTCATTTCCAAACCATTCAATATCACAGTAATCCAAGTCTATGCCCCAACCAGTAATGCTGAAGAAGCTGAAGTTGAATGGTTCTGTGAAGACCTACAAGACCTTCTAGAACTAACACCCCAAAAATGGTGCTTTTGGGCGTTGGATGGATGGATGTCCTTTCATTATAAGGGACTGGAATGCTAAAGTAGGAAGTCAAAAAATACCTGGAGAACAGGCAAATTTTGCCTTGGAGTACAGAATGAAGCAGGACAAAGGCTAATAGAGTTTTGCCAAGAGAAGTCACTGGTCACAGCAAACACCTTCTTCCAACAACACAAGAGAAAACTCTACACACGGACATCACTAGATGGTAAATACAAAAATCAGATTGATTATATTTTTTGGAGCCAAAAATGGAGAAGCTCTATACAGTAAGCAAAAACAAGACCAGGAGCTAACTGGGGCTCAGATCATGAGCTCCTTGTTGTCAAATTCACACTTAAGTTGAAGAAAGTAGGGAAAACCACTAGACGATTCAGGTATGACCTAAATCAAATCCCTTATGATTAATCAGTGGAAGTGACAAATAGATTCAAGGGATTAGATCTGATAGACAGAGTGCCTGCAGAACTATGGACAGAGGTTCATGACATTGTATAGGAGGCAGTGATCAAGACCATTCCCCCAAAAAAGAAATGTGAAAAGGCAAAATGGTTGTCTGAGGAGGCCTCACAAATAGCTGAGAAAAGAAGAGAAGCTAAAGGCAAAGGAGAAAAGGAAAGATATACCCATTTGAATGCAGAGTTCCAAAGAATAGCAGAGTTGAGAGTTGGACTATAAAGAAAGCTGAGTGCCAAAGAATTGATGCTTTTGAACTGTGGTATTGGAGAAGACTCTTGAAAGTCCCTTGAACTGCAAGGAGATCAAACCAGTCAATCCTAAAGGAAATCAGTCCTGAATATTCATTGGAATGACTGATGCTGAAGCTGAAACTCCAATACTTTGGCCATCTGATGCAAAGAGCTGACACATTGGAAAAGATCCTGATGCTGGGAAAGATCGAAGGCAGGAGGAGAAGGGGACAACAGAAGATGAGATGGTTGAATGGCATCACCAGCTCGATGGACATGAATTTGAGCAAGCGGTGGGAGTTGGTGATGGACAGGGAAGCCTGGTGTGCTCGCGAAGAGTCAGACTTGACTGAGCAACTGAACTGAACTGAAAGAATAACAAGTAGAGATAAGAAAGCCTTCCTCAGTGGTCAGTGCAAAGAAATTGAGGAAAACAACAGAATGGGAAAGACTAGAGATCTCTTCAAGAAAATTAGAGATACCAAGGGAACATTACATGCAAAGATGGGCACAATAAAGGACAGAAATGGAATGGACCTAACAGAAGCAGATGATATTAAGAAGAGATGACAAGAATACACAGAAGAACAGTACAAAAAAGATCTTCATGACACAGATAACCACAATGGTGTGGTCACTCACCTAGAGCCAAACATCCTGGAGTCTGAAGTCAAGTGGGCCTTAAGAAGCATCACTATGAACAAAACTAGTGGAGGTGAGGGAATTTCAGGTGAGTTATTTCAAATCCTAAAAGATGATGCTGTGAAAGTGCTGCACTCAATATTCCAGCAAATTTGGAAAACTCAGCAGTGGCCATAGGACTGGAAAAGATCAGTTTTCATTCCAATCCCAAAGAAAGGCAACGCCAAAGAATGTTCAAACTACTGCACAATTGCACTCATCTCACATGCTAACAAAGTAATGCTCAAAATTCTCCAAGCCAGGCCTCAACAGTACATGAACCATGAACTTACAGATGTTCAAGCTGGATTTAGAAAAGGCAGAGGAACCAGAGATCAAATTGCCAACATCCACTGGATCATCAAAAAAGCAAGAGAGTTCCAGAAAAACATCTATTTCTGCTTTATTGACTATGCCAAAGCCTTTGACTGTGTGGATCACAAAAACTGTGGGAAATTCTGAAAGAGATGGGAATACCAGACCACCTTACCTGCCTCCTGAGAAATCTGTATGCAGGTCAAGAAGCAACAGTTAGAACTGGACATGGAACAAGACTAGTTCCAAAGGAGTAGTACATCAAGGCTGTATATTGTTGCCCTGCTTATTTAATTATATGCAGTTTAAATAACTTATTTAACATCATGCAAAATGCCGGGCTGGATGAAGCACAAGCTGGAATCAAGATTGCCGGGAGAAATATCAATAACCTCAGATATGCAGATGACACCACCCTTATGTCAGAAAGCGAAGAAGAACTAAAGAGTCTCTTGATGAAAGTGAAAGAGGAGAGTGAAAAAGTTGGCTTAAAACTCAACATTCAGAAAACTAAGATCATAGCATCCAGTCCCATCACTTCATGGCAAATAGATGGGAAAGCAATGGAAACAGTGAGAGACTTTATTTTCTTGGGCTCCAAAATCACTGCAGATTGTGACTGCAGCCATGAAATTAAAAGACACTTACTCCTTGGAAGAAAAGCAATGACCAACCTAGTTCAGTTCAGTTCAGTTCAGTCGCTCAGTCATGTCCGACTCTTTGCGACCCCATGAATTGCAGCACGCCAGGCCTCCCTGTCCATCACCAACTCCCGGAGTTCACCCAAACTCACGTCCATTGAGTAGGTGATGCCATCCAGCCATCTCATCCTCTGTCGTCCCCTTTTCCTCCTGCCCCCAATCCCTCCCTGCATCAGAGTCTTTTCCAATGAGTCAACTCTTCGCATGAGGTGGCCAAAGTACTGGAGTTTCAGCTTTAGCATCATTCCTTCCAAAGAACACCCAGGACTGATTTCCTTTAGAATAGACTGGTTGGATCTCCTTGCAGTCCAAGGGACTCTCAAGAGTCTTCTCCAACACCACACTTCAAAAGCATCAATTCTTCGGCGCTCAGCCTTCTTCACAGTCCAACTCTCACATCCATACATGACCACAGGAAAAACCATAGCCTTGACTAGAGGGACCTTTGCTGGCAAAGTAATGTCTCTGCTTTTGAATATGCTATCTAGGTTGGTCATAACTTTTCTTCCAAGGAGTAAGCGTTTTTTAATTTCATGGCTGCAGTCACCATCTGTAGTGATTTTGGAGCCCCCAAAAATAAAGTCTCTCACTGTTTCCATTGCTTTCCCATCTATTTGCCATGAAGTGATGGGACCAGATGCCATGATCTTCGTTTTCTGAATGTTGAGCTTTAAGCCAACTTTTTCACTTCCACTTTCACTTTTACCAAGAGGCTTTTTAGTTCCTCTTCCCTTTCTGCCATAAGGGTGGTGTCATCTGTATATCTGAGGTTATTGATATTTCTCCTGGCAATCTTGATTCCAGCTTGTGCTTCTTCCAGCCCAGCGTTTCTCATGCTGTACTCTGCATAGAAGTTAAATAAGCAGGGTGACAATATACAGCCTTGATGAACTCCTTTTCCTATTTGGAACCAGTCTGCTGTTGGAACCAGCCCACATGTCACGTGGTTCTGATAGCTTATGGTGAACAGTGTCAGATTCGTTATCTCCGAAGAAGATTTAACTTCAGGACCAGGCTTGATCCCTCAAGAGCTTTTGCATAGCAGAGTTTTATTAAAGTATAAACAGGGATCAGAAGAGGGGTGGAGAGTGCCCCCCTTGCTAGTGTTAGCAAGGAAGTTACATTACTTTTTTAAATTCATTATTACAATAAATCAAAAGAATGTCTCAAGGTTGTAAAAATTTTACCAAACCCACTCCCATAATTCACATTTTAAGATAACAGGATTAGCCAGAAGGTTTTCAGGAAGGAGAAACTGTCCTCAAGCAGGATACATTGTTGTTTTATAATCCTTAGTACAGAGTTTAAACTGAGTTGTTTGTTGTGCTTAAAGAAAAAAACGTTTTATGTGACTAAGACTAAGGAATGTAGAGAAAAAAAAAAAGATGTTTGTCCTTTCCTCCTCCTTGAGGATTCCAGACCCCTTTCTCCTTGAAAGCCCTAGACACCTTTCTCCTCCTCGGGGACCCCGGACTTCTTATCAACCTGTGTAGGAATTGACCCTCTCAGTTCCGCGCGTGTGAAACATCCAGAAGCAGCAAGTCCAGAGCGACAGTGCAGGGACTGGGACAGAGGATGCGGGGTGACCACCAGGGGCTGCAGCGGCTCCTGCTGGGGTGACGGAAACGTTCTGCGACTAGACAGAGGTGCTGGTTGTACAACACTGTGAAGGTACTGAATGCCACTGAACTGTAATTTTTAAATGACTGATTTTACATTACACGAGTTATTCCTTTTTTTTTTTTTAAGCTGCACTGCACAGCTTGCAGGACATCCGTTTTTCAACCAGGGACGGAACCCGGGCCAGTGCAGTGAAAACACTCAGTCCTAACCACTAGGCAACCAGGGAACTCCCTACACCTCGATTTAAAAGTTTTTTAAAAACACATTTTTGAAAAGAAAGAAACTCGGGGAGAGAAGAGACAGAGGTGGCTTACGGCCTGAGACTGACGAGAAGCTCAGTGCAGTGGGCTCCCCCAAGCCCTCCAGGGCAAGGGCCATCATGCTCAGCCAATTGCTCTGGCCCCCAGAGGACATAAGGAATGGCCACAACCGGGCGAGGAGGGGACCCTGAGGCCCAGGCCTGCGTTTGGCGGGGACCCCTCCTGCCTCCCCTGTGCAGCCCCTCCTCCATCCCCCAGGCCCCCCGGGACATTTTTGCTGCTTCTCCCCAGCTGCCGTCCGCCTCTGACCAGCGGCTCCTGGCCTGGCCACGTGGCCCACAGTGAGGAAACAAAGCGCGCCCAGTGTCCAGGCTGACAGGGATGTCCTGAGGTCACCATCTCTCCGCAGAGACTCAGGGACACCCACACACAGGCCCGACCCTGGGAGGTGACAGCCGTCTGCCAGCTCATCTGAATGGTGGCGCCCACATAATCCTCCTGCCGGACAGGAGATTCCTCCCCATTGGAGAAACCTACCCACGTGGAAATGATGAGGTTGGGGTGCGGGGGGCTGGAGTCCAGTCAGGCCTGCAGGGCTACCCTGACCTGGAGCACCCCAGGGGAGCGGCTGGGACTACCTACGCCAGACATGCCAGGAGCTGGTGACAAACAACCTTGTTTGTCAGAAAGACGGTGACCCCCTAATTTACCTCTACCCGGAAACACCGGTGTGATCTGACTTGGAAACAGGGTCTCTGCAGATAGTCAGCTGAATTTAGATGAGTTCCAAACTGAGGTTAGGGTGGTCCGATGAGCAGTGTCCTCATATCTGAGGCGCATACACAGAGGAGATGACATGTAATGATGGAGGCAGAGCCTGGAGGGAGGCGGCCACCACTCGAGGGACGCCTGGAGCCCCTAGGAGTTGGAAGAAGCAGGAGGGACCTTCTTCAAAAGGCCTGTGGAGGGAGCCCAGCCCTGCGACCCTTTGATTTCAGACTCCTGGGCTGGAGGAAAGAGATTTCTGTTGTTCTAAAGCTCCCCAGCTCCGGGTCATCTGAGCCCAGGACACCTGGCCAGGGCAATATGTGGTCTCAGGGCCCAGATCCTTCATAGGCCTCTGGGCTGATGCTGAGACCAGCTCCGGCCTCACCCACAGCTTCCCCCAGCCTGCCTCTCACATCCCCATAGGAGTGGCAGCTGCTGTACTGCGTGGCCACAGCCCGACATCCACGTGGTTCTGCCGCACAGTGACTCATGGAGCTGGTTCTGAGAAGCACGGCTCACTGTTAGGGCACTGCGGAGGCGGATGGAGCTCACCCGTATCCACACAGCCGTGACGACCGCCCAGAGCTTGGGACACTGAGGGCAGGCCACCCCTGCCTCGCCCCGAAAGCAGTCCCACAGGACAGCTAGGGTGCCTGTCCTTGTGTGGACCAGGGTCCGGGGAGGAGCCCTCCAACCCAGGCGAAGCACAGCCCAGGGGGGCCTGGACAGGCAAACAGAGCCACAGGCTGGAGCCTGGGGGCCATGGAGGGAGGGGCGGCTGCACCTGCTCGCACTTACCTCCTGCTGGAGCCAGAAGTGGTCAGTACTCTCTTCTGACTCTGAATCCTTAAAACAGCCAGGGCACCTGCGACCCCACTGCAGCTTGGCTGCCTGGAAGGTCCCTGGAGGGTCTTCTTTGAGCCGGAGCCTGGAGTTCTGCCCAGCCTGGCCACAGCAAAGGGCTCACATTCCCTGATGGTCTGAGTCCTATGAGACGAAGCTGCCTGAAGGAGGAAAAGATTATCTTCAATGAGGGGCACCTGGGCCCGGGGCAGACCCAGAACGACCAGGACACAGCGATGGACGTGACCTGATGGGGTCCTCGTCCTCCAGGGACAATCCCCAGCCTCAGACCCAGGGCCTGGCTTCTGGTCACCGTAGAGCTCTGGTGCTGCTGAAGCTCTGGGCCCAGCACCAGCGCTGGGTGTAAATTAGGAAACAGAGAAATTCTTCTTTAGTGGAAGTCTGCCGCATTCGAGTGCTTATTCCAGAAATAAAACTAGGAAAATGCCTGGAGAAGGGCGCTGGGCTCTGGGATGACAGGTGATCCAGTGGGGTTAGAAGTCAGTCTGAAAAGGCCTCGCTGAGCACGTGACTGGCCCTGGGAGGTGACAGGTGAGGGAGATTTAGGGCTGAATAAGGCTCCCAACTGAGCCTGGTCTGCCTGCGCTGGCTGGGGCACCCAGGATATGGGGCGGGGCGACCTGGTGAGCAAGGGGAAGGCAGGGGGTGGGGTGGACCACCAGGGTCTTATGGATTTGGGGGTCTGTGGAATGGTCGTCCTAGCTGTGGGGTCCCACACCCTCTGGCCATTTCTGTCTGGGTCTGTGGTTCTGACTTAATGCTAATTAATTTACCTAATCAATGCTAATCCAGAAATGGAAGTGCGGGCTATCACAGAGTGCAGGGTCAGCCCTGGGAGGCAGCCCTCATGTTGGGCGCACACAGAGGCTGAGAGGCTGGTATCTTAGCCAGAAGTCCATGGTAGCCCAGCTCTGCACCCCCTCCCTCCCACCCCTGGCCTCCTCCTCACCCTCACTGTCCGGGGTAGTTACCCTATAGGGTGAGGGCACCCTATAGGGTAGGGAGGGCAGGGAGCAGAGACAGGAGGCCCCGCTGATCTGTCTGCTTCACCCCTGGCTCCCCATTCGCCGTTGTTTGCATGAAGGGTTATTCACTCCGAAGTGTAAAGACTCCGGTCTAGATGGGGGTGTTGTCAAGTTTTCTGAGACCCCAGCTTCACCCCCACACTCCCCGCCCCCACAATCATCTGGGTCAAGTTTCCAGGTGGACTTCCGCATAGACCAAGCTTGAAGATCTTCATATCAGGGTGCAGGGAGAGCCTGAGTCCCATGGAACCTCCCATGGATTAAGATGACGCCCCATCCATTCATGTCCACCCAGAGCCTCAGGCTGGGACGCTGTTTGGAAATAGGGACATTGCAGATGGAATTATGGTAGGGATCTCAAGATGACTTATCCTGGACTAGGATGGGCCCTAAATCCCATTAAAGAGTCCTTATAAGAGAAGGGGAAATGCACACAGCCTCAGAGACACAGGGAGAGGCCACGTGAGGATGGAGGTGGAGGTTGGATGGATGAAGAGGCAGGAAGGACCCTCCCTGGCATCTCAGGGGATCACTGCCCGGCCCACACCTTGACTGTGGACCTCAGACCCCTGGACTCCGACGGGACAGATTCCTGTTGTCAAAGCCTCTGGGTTGCACTAAGGGGAACACAGCCCCAGGACACTGGTTCAAAGGTGTGTCCCCAGCACGGACTTTCTGGGACGCCGTCACATAGCCAGGGTATGGTCCAGGCATCTCTCGTCCAACATGGGGTTTGTGGAACTGCTGCACGTGGCTGTGGCTGGCCCCTCATCCTCACCACGGTTTACTACCCACACATGACCTCACCACAATCTCTCTCTTGACAGTTCACAGAACACCAGGTAGTCTCCAGTGTGAGCTGCAGTGACTGGAACGTTCTCAAACATGCCCTGCACACATCTTGAAATCCGTGCTGGGTACACACCCAGAAGCGGATTTGTGAGTCATGGGCTCCAGCAAGTGCTGCCTCACCATTTCCAAAGGATTGAACTCATTTATATCCCCTCCCAGGGGGAGGGAAAAGGATTGAGTGATCCGGGGGAGAGTTGGCCAAATGGAATTTGTGCCGCCTGCAGGATCCTGAAAACCAGTTAGAGACCTTGACTAAACTGGTCCTGATCCCTGGGATCGAGGTGTTTAGTTTGTCTTGGCAGAATTAATGATTCTCCTCCTTGCCCTGGCCTGTGGGGCCCTGCACTTTGGGAGACGAGCATCAGGACATTGGCAGGAACACATTGCCACGGGCCAGATCTCCAGAGTGGTCCCCAGCGCCTCGATAAGAGACAGAGATTTCCCTTTGGAAGGAGCCAGAGAAAGAAGCAGGATGGAGAGGAGGCCAGACCAGGAGGACAGATTTTCCAGCTGCAGAAACGGGTGGGAATGCTAGTGAAACTGTTCACCTCAGGTTGGGACTTGAACCCGGCCAACACCCTGCTTGGGGCTGTAACTCACGTGGCTGGGACCTGATCCAGCCAAAACCCACGGTCTTCCAACTGAGATCACAGACCTGGTTTCAGGACCTACTGAAACTCCAGTTCTTGGTGTCTCACCTCAGAAAGGATTCAGCGAGAGACAAACTGATAACTAAGAAGTGGATTTATTCAAAGAGAAACACTTCACAGAGTGTGGGCTGTCACAGAGGGTGACAGAGGATGAGATGGTTGGATGGCATCACCGACTCAATGGACGTGAGTTTGAGTGAACTCCAGGAGTTGGTGATGGATAGGGAGGCCTGGCGTGCTGCAGGACACAACTGAGCCACTGAACTGAACTGGACTGAGGAGACCCATGAGCTGACAAAGCAAGAGACCTTATTGGGAAGGGGCACCTGGGCAGAGAGCAGTAGGGTAAGGGAACCCAGGAGAACTGCTGTGCCACGTGGCTCACAGTCTCGGGTTAAAGCCTGAGATGTGACGGATTCGTTTCTGGGCTGTCTTTGGCCAATCATTCTGATTCAGGGTCCTTCCTGGTGGCGCAAGCATTGCTCAGCCAAGACGGATGCCAGCGAGGATTTTGGGAGGTGGCTGGACACGCGCTGTCACATTTTGACCTTCTCTTAACTCTTCTGGTTGGTGGTGGCTTGTTAGTTCCTTGTTCCTTCCTAAAATAACTGTCGTAAATAACTCATGCAAATGGTTACTGTGGTGCCTGGCCAGTGTGGGTGGTCTCAGTCAGTGTGTTTGCCCTATCAGCTCCACGTCCCACTGAGCTGCACTTGGTCACAGCTGAGGCCCCAGCTGACCCCACAGGAGCTCTGGGGCCGGGGAGGCTTTGGGCTTGTCCTGAAACTGAGCAGGGCCCCGTGGGGCTCCCAGGCGCAGAGGGCCTTTCGTCCCGTTTCTTGTAGGCAAGCCTCCGGCCTCCATGACCTTTCCTGAGTTCCAAAGGGCAGGTTCCAACAGTTGCTAATCAAGGGAGAAGCAGCCAGGAAACCATGGAGATGAGGAGACCACCGCTTGAGATGAGATCGAGGGCGTGCAGGCCCTGCCACACCCTAAGCTTGTCAGGGAGCCCACCTTTGTTATAAAACCCTCATCAAATCCTCTTGGGTCAGCACACATAGGTTTTTGGAGCAGGACCCCGCTGTGGTCCCCTTTGCCTGACAAAGCAATAAAGCTATCATTTTCTACTTCTCCCCAAATTCAGTCTCTGAGGTTTGATTCGGCACTGTACAGAGGGGGCTGCAATTTCGGTAACAGCTGGGGACACCCGGGGACATGTCCAGTTGTCACTGGATGCCAGGGTTAGCTCTGGGTGAGTGGTCCCCTAGGCCAAGGGCAAGTGGGGAGGCCCAGCTGAGAGCGACCAGCAGCCACCCCGGGAGGTGGGACACTTGCGGTCCTGGAGCACCAGGGAGGGGTGCTTGTGGCAGCCTCTCCCGTGCTCCTCGGGCGCCGTGCCCTGTGTATGCGGGCCTCTTTCTCAGGCCACATCCAGAGCAGTAGCGGTTTCAGAACTCACACCGTGTCCCAGGGAAGAAAACGGCCTCTTCCTGGCACTGTGCCCAGAGGCCCCCCGCACGTTTCCTGGGGGCTCCCCCAGCCACTGGCTGCTCCTGGAGCAGGTGCTGGATGGGTCTGTCTGTCCCTGGAGTGGGCAGTGGGATCAGGGTCCTGGAGGGAGGGTGGATGCTACACTGACCTGGCCGCTTCCCTTAGCCCTCCCCACCTCCCACACCCACCTTCCAGGTGGGAAAACCGAGGCTCAGGAGGCGTTGCTCAGGCTGTTGTAGCTGGAGGGCCAGAACGCCACACAGACACGGCCAGCGCTCATGTCCTGGGGAAGCTCACAGGGCAGCTCACCCCCTTTCTCTGGCTTCCACCCATGCGTCCAGGAGCCCCCACCTGCCCACGTTTTCTTAGCGACAAGTGAGGGAAAGAAATGTTAACAGGCAGCTCATGATATTCTGTGGACCTTGAGGTGCTGAGAGGCCCCAAGATCCCAGGGCCTAGAGAGGGCGGGCTCTGTGTGTGGGGGTGGGGGTGGGGGGCAAGAGGCATTTGCAGGTGAGGAGGAGGAACAGGTGCAAAGCCCTAGGGGTCTCCCAGCTGCTGTGAGACCAAGCTGGTGGGTGAGGTACAGAGGGAGGGGCGGTGGGTCAGTAAAGTCAGAAGGGCAGGTGCAGGGGCGGATGTGCAAGGCCCTGGGGGTATTAATGGAGGCGGGTCTTTGTCTCAAATGCAATAGACCTTGAGTCACATCCAACTGAGGGATGTGATCCTGGGGTCTGCAGGGCACATCAAAGACCCACTGCGAGATCTAGGTGACGGCCAGGCAGCCGAGCCTCCGCTGCACATTTAAAAACACGTACAGGGAAGCGTGTGAATGTTTCGTGCCCAGCAGGATAAATTTCCACCCGACTAGATCTAAACACAGAACAGTGCCAGCATCCCAGGGAGGCTGCTGAGTTTTTAAAAGCTAATTTGAAAGTACTGCTTTTGTGAATGTGTAAATCACCCGTGTGATCGAAAACTCCAGAGGTGCAAAGGGTGCAAGATGGGCGTCCTTCCCCAGGGACTCAAGGCCTTTCCTGCAGATACCAGGCAACGACTACTGCAGGATGGAGCACCGCCCCCCACCCCCCAACAACTCCTTGCCACCGCCCACCCACGAAGACCCTCCATACTCAGGGAAATACACTTGAGATTCTTTTCTCCTTTTTTTTTGGTAAAAATGGTAGGTGCTGGAGAAGACTCTTCCGAGTCCCTTGGACTGCAAGGAGATTAAACCAGTCAATTCTGAAGGAAATCAACCCTGAATATTCATTGGAAGGACTGATGCTATAGCTGAAGCTCCAATACTTTGGCCACCTGATGCGAAGAGTCAACTCACTGGAAAAGACCCTGATGAGGGAAAGATTGAAGGCAGGAGGAGAAGTGGGTGACAGAGGATGAGATGGTTAGATAACAGTACTGAATCAATGGACGTGAACTTGAGCAAACTCCAGGAGATAGTGAAGGACAGGGAAGCCCAGCGTGCTGCAGTCCATGGGGTTGTAAAGAGTCAGACACGACTGAGCAACTGAACAACCATATCCACCATTCCACACACTGCTTAGTGGTACACGCTGTTTATAAGGCAAGTCTTCATCTCTTTCTTCCTTTTTTTTTTTTTGGTGATGGGTTTATTGAGACATAGTTCACACACTGAACAAGTCCCCCGACAGTTTCCAGAGCATCTTCCAGGGTTGTGCAACTGCCACCACAGAACTGTCTCATCACCATGTTAGCCTCCATGGTCTCCACCCACCATGGGCTTGAGCCAGTTTCTTAAAAAAAATTTTTTTTTAATTTAAAACATTTATTTAATTGCAGGATAATTACTTTACAATATTGCAATTTTTTTTTTTTTTTTGCCATATATCAATAGGAATCGACCACGGGTATACACATGTCCCCTCCATCCTGAACCCCCCCTCCCCTTGAGCCAGTTTCTTTAGCCAGCTTCCTATTGCTCTGCCGGTGGTTTTAAAGATCAGGCGGGCCCCAGCACCTGTTTCCTGCTCCCCTGCGGTGGGCAGACTTCAACCCTACATGCATATTCATCACCCTGGGAATCTTTGCAGCACCCGTTACTGGCCGAGGGGCTGTCTACCGCTGGAGGTGGCCCTGGTAACTGGGGGGCTCGTGGGGGAACAGAGCTGGCAAGGCCAGGCTCACGTCCATGGCCTTCAGAAGGGTGTTGGGCAGCAGGAAGCAGTGGGAGCCGGCAGGGGTGGGGGGCAGTGTGCCAGGTACCACAGGAGAAAACAGCCTGACTTCATTAAGATGGGGCCCAACTTCCTGGAGAACCCCCCAAGACCAGAGGACACTTCCTGTTCCCCTGTGATGAGGCCACATGTGGCCCGGGGAGGGGCCTCTTGTCCTTCGCCCTCTGACCCAGGAGACGAACTGCTCATAATCAGACTCTGGTGACTCCCCTCCCTGCCCAGACCCCGAGCTGACAGCGGCTCCTGAAACAGGAGGAACCTCCCCACGGCCCTCCTGGCTGCCCTCACCACACACCCACCCAGGCCCTCTCTGACCCCTTCCCCTCCCTATGGAGACCCTTGGCCTCCTCCCCTCTCTCCCCGACCCTGCCCCAAATGTGGGCCCATCCTTCAGTCAGGGACTCTCTGCAGTGACTGTCCAACATACCTCCTTCCTCAGGCCAGATCTGGCTCCTGTGTGTCAGCTCCCTCCCTGTTGGGTCCACAGCCCAGAAATAGAACCGGAGCAGCTCTTCTGTAACAGCAGGGGCTCAGCCCCCCACCCCTGGGGCTCCTTGAGACACAGGCAGGCTGTCCCATGGGACCGCCGTCAGAGCCTGGAACACATCATGGCAGCTAGAGGAACGGGCGGGGGTAGAGGTCAGGTCCAGGCGGCCTCCCGCTCCACCAGCAACCACGACAGAGCGGCCGTGGCCATGGAGGAACCAGCCTCAGCGGCTGTACAGGCAGATGAGATGGAACATTCCCGGAGGTGAGGGGTGGCCCCAGCCTGCAGTCTCGGCCCGGAGGCCCAGTCAGCCCTTAGGACCTTGCCCTGAACACATCCCTTTCCCAAGTTCAGGGGCCTGGGTAGGGCCCAGTGTGCCTGGGTAGCCACTACCTGCCCAGGCTTGGAAGGGCTGGGACCAGAGGTGGGCAGGGGCAGGCGCATGCCACTCTGGGCCCAGAGCCCTCCTTCTTGGGGAGGAAGTGGGTAAGAGCCCTTCTGAGGGACACATGCCATCCTCCAGCCAGCCTGCAGAGGGCTAGGAGGGAATCTTCCATGCCCATCTTTTTTTTTTTTTTCATGCCCATCTTAGATCCAGAGAGGATAGGTTCTCCTCTGGGAAAACGGGTAGAGACGAGTTCTGTGAAGATCTGATCACCCGGGGCGCTGGTGTGATTTAAACTTAAGTGTTTTAGTTAATTACAGTTGAGTTCCTACTTGCAGGATTAAGTCACCCTTTGGCTGGAGGACAAAGATCTGGGTCTTGCCAGAGCTGGACCCCTAGAAGGGCCTGCAGCTTGGACCTGTGTGACGTGGCTGTGCACAAGGAGGAATTTAGGAGCAGTTTCTGGCAGGAGGGCAAAGGTCCTGGGGCTACAAGGAGCTGCTCACCTGGGGCAGATTCCTGAGTACAGAGAGCCCCTTTGGGAGTAGGGGTATTCTCTCCAGGTCTTCGGCCCCCCCTTCACCATCTCGGAGGACGTGTCCCGAAGCAGGAGCACAAGGTAGGCACTGCTTCCTCCCCGGTAGCTCATGATGGCTCGGTTTCCCAGCTCTCCCCCTGGGCCCCTCTCACTCTGGATCCAGTTCTGTTGCCTGGCCCCCATCCCCACAGCCAGGCAAGATCCTGCGCCCTCCTGGTGGTTTTGGCTAACCCCTGATGTTAGAGGCCCCTGTCTCGCTGCCCACACCCCCACCCTACCAGCCCCTTCCCAAGAATATTGGGACCACAAAGAGAGAGGCCTCCTGCAAGAGCCAGCACCCCTCCACCTTCTTCCCCTTCTCCAAACAAACATCCTCTCTGTGCCTGGGTGCCCAGGGTTTGAGCGACACAGGTTGTTGGGTGAACATGCCCGGTTCTTCTCCCAGCCCCCAAGGGACATTTCTTTCCCCCCACAGAGGACCCAGACCCACCAGCTCTGCTTGGACCACACGTGTGTTGGGCAACTTGCTTGGGCTGGTTGGAGACCCATCCTTTTTGTGTCCAGACCCGTTTCCATCAGCGGCTGTGGCAGGCACACGCCCTCCCCTCACTGCTGCTGTTGGGATGGACAGGGGACGTTAACGCACGTGTCCACGTCTCACAGAGCTGACCTGGGACTTTATCCAGCTGGGCCCCTGAAGGAGTTGAGGGGCTGCAGGATGGACAAGGCATGGGCAGCGGACCTGCTGAGGGCAGCACCAGGACCCAAGCCCAGGGGCTGGAACGAACACAGCCACAGAGGCCCCCAAGGCCCCACATCCCAGCAGACGGGGCTGGCTCAGCAGCTGCCATGACAGGCTGTGGCAGCCCAGGGGCGCCCTTCCCATTCTGGCACACCTACACCTGGCTGTGCAAGGCCCTGCAAGAAATGGAGTTTGCCATCAACAAGTGAGGGCTGGCGTGGCTCTCGGCCCTGCTCCATCCTGAGGCTGTGCTGTGGAAGCTTGCCCTTCCCTCTGACCCCAAGCTGGCATGTGCCGACCCCTGCCTGGTGACTCCAAGGCCTGCAGCTGCCAAGAGGCCAAGCCCATCTGTTCTCCTCTTCTCGGCTTCAATGCCTCTCCCAACAAGTGGCTCCAAGTTCCGGCTCAGTGCCCTTGCCTCCTCCCTGGCCTTGCTCACCTGCCTGTTAATGAGTGAATGAATGAGCGCAGTGACTAAATGAGCCGGGCAAGGAGCTGTGTGATCACCACCCTCCTCCTGGAACTTCCCTCACCCAGAACTTGGCGTGGAAAAAAAGACAAAAAGACCATCAGCAGTGCTTATAATTCCAATTCTTAAAAAACAAATTACCCCAACAAAACACAAAACTCCCCATCCCAAAGCAGCTAAGCGTAACACGTTAGCGTTAACAGCAGAGAAAGGCGTTAAGTCACACACGACATCGTGGCTGGCGGCTGACGCGGCCGGAACCCGTGGGGCGGCACGGCTGCTTATCGCCCCACAATAAATAAACACGGCGCCCTCCCCTCAGGGAGACGTGAGGGTGAAGTGAAGCACGACGGCTGGACAAACATGCGCGTTATGCCAAAACCTGGCTTAAAAAAAAAGTAACCCACAAGCAGGAACGCTCAGGACACCTGTCAGTAGTGTGGTCAGGAGTGGAGTCGGCCCAGAAGGCCAACGCAGCAGAACCAGGGTGCCTGGGCCCCCAGCCTGCCTTCACAGATGCTGGGGAGCCACACCCCTGGTCTTTCCGTATAAAGGGAGCTCAGGGGTGACAGTACCCCACACCTAGGTGCACATCCCAGGGAGGCCACCAAGCTCTGGACAGTCACCTGGCCCCTGTGCTCCGCCAGGTCACATTGAGAGCCGGTGGTGGACCACGAGGTAACCCAAGTGCCGCCTCCAGAGTCCCGCGGGAGGAGGCCGAAATCTGCCATGAGGCAGCTGGAGCCCCGTGGAGAGGCAGAGGGCAGTGCCCCATGTACACCCAAGAAAACTGAGGCCCCAACAGTCTCAAATCAGGCCTCTGGCTTCCTCGGTGACGTTCTGCCTCCAGACGCCGAGCCGGGCCCCTGACGTGTGGACCGTGGCCTAGAAGGATTCGCCTAGAAGGATTCGCTTGGTGAGGAGACAACGGTGGATGCTGTTTTGGGAGCTGCAGGCTGGCAGGGTCTCCTGACCAGCATGGGGAGAAGGGCTGGACATCTGGCTGCCTCCACTTCAGCCTCAATGTCCATCCTGGGCCCCCCTAAGCTGCTCTCTCTATGCCTATCGGACCACATGGGGCCCCAGAGCCCAGGCGGGTGATGGTGGACTGGACACGTGGAGGTCACGTGGCCCCTGGGAACCAGCAGCAGCTTTTTTGGCTGCAGCTGAGCAATGAGGCCCAAGGGCTCGGCTCAGCCCCACCCTGGTGAGAAGATCAGGGGTCATAGGCTGAGGCAGGGCCTAGAGGGAGACTGACCGTGGATGACACTGCTCCCCAAGCGGGCTCCGTGGAAGACAGAGAGCAGGCCCAGAAACGCCAGACGAGCTTCTGGGCCTTGGCTGCCTCCGGGGGAGAACGCTATGGGAACTACAACAACAAAAGCACAGCCTCTTGTTGGGAGTGGGGGGAGGCCGGGTGTGCGTGCTGGCCCCAGCAGGACTCAGGCGGCCTCCGGAGCAGGTGCAGCTGGGGAGCAGAGGCTGGGCGCCAGGGACAGGTGACGGGGGCGGGGCCGGGGGGCCTCGGCCAGGAGCTGGGAGCACCCCAGACAGCTGCCAGGGCTGTGACCCAGCCCTTGAGGCCTGGGGTGGGGGGGTGCAGCCTCATGGGACACAGATAAGAAGCCCCTGAGGGGTCGAGGGGTCTGCTTACAGATTTCAAGTGTGAGGGTTTGAAAGAGCTAGAGCTTGATTCCAAAACTGATGCAGAACAGGCCTGAGGCTGCACTGCCCACCATCTGCCACAGGAGCCACCGGACTCCTCGGGCCTTTGCTCAGGCTGGCGTTCAGGGTGGGGTGTACAGACAGGACCTTGGAGATGTTCTGAGTGACAGGGTGTAGTCCGCCCCCACAACTGCACGTACTGACGGGAGGCCCGGGGTGGCCCAGCTGCCCCTGACCTCTGCTTGGAGCCCCCTGCCCACAGCAGGTGCCAAGGCACCGCTGTCCACCAGCCCGAAGGCCCTGCTTCTACAAGCCTCTAGGCTTTCTCTCTCTTCTCCGGGGGAGGGAGCTAGCGCAGGGCTTTAAGGCAACGAGACGTAAGCCCGGAGGTTAGTTTCACGAAAGTCACTGCATCTACAACAACGGAGAAACAGGGAAGCCAAGCACATGTGTCCAGGCCACCGTCCAGAATCTGGTGACAGGACCTGGCCCCTCGGAAGAACACTGTGCTGCAGACAGCGTTTGGGGAGAAACTTCCACCCCATTTCTTAAAAAAATAATTGTCTTGGTAATGTCAACCTGACGCAAGACTTAAGTTAAAAAAAAATAATACAAATAAACAAAGGTGAGAAGGGAGGAGGCCCAGTTCGGGAGGAAGCCTGCAGCCTCCTTGGTCCGATGTTCCTGCCTCCACGCTCGAGAGGTATCTGCGGACATCCACCTTCGGGGACTAAATTCGTACCAGGGTTCACCGTGGCCCAGCCGCCCCCTGGGGCAGGGACAGCGGGGGCCCCGGCAGAGCTGCCTGGATGGTAGGACCAAGTTGCTCTCTCAGGGTGGCCTCCTGGTTCTGGTCGCTTACGTCTCCTGGGGAACCACGTGCATGAGCTTCTGGCACAGGACCGTCATAGAAACTGCCGGGAGGAGAGAGCATTACTCAGGTGCCCTGGCCTGGTGCCTGGGGGTCAGGGCTGCACAGGACGTGGGCTCACCCAGCCCTGGTTGTCTAAGTCCCGAGGTTGTAAGAGAAGCCAGGAATTCACGTGTGGGCATCAGGCCCCAGGCCTCCTGCTGGGGGGGCATGGCCTGCTCCCCTGGCTCTCTGCTGGGACTATTACTGGAGGGTGGCGGGGGTGGTCAAGGATCCTAGCAAGGGAGGATCCTAGGAATGGAGGCAGCAAGTAAACTGCCTCCACCCCTCACCCCAGTTCAGACCCCAGGACCCATAACGGGGTGATGGTCCCGGCTGCCCACACACCCACCACAGGCCTCAGAGGGGCTGAAGCAGGCGGGTGTGTGTGCTATGGCCCGGGTGAACCCATAGACACTCCAGGAGCATCACTAGGGGGGGCGTTTCAGGACGGAGGGGCCCTACGTGTGAGGGACTGCTCACATCATTTCACTGATGGACAGCGCCCTGGGCCCCAGGCAGGTGGCCAGCAATTCTGGGATGGCTCCCTGGGGGGTGTTGAAGCCCACCCAGAAGCCCGTTGCATTAACAGCGGTCTCGGCGCAGGTCCTGAACAGGCCTGTCAGTGAGTCCCGTGACCGCTGTGAGGGATCCCGTTTTCTCCTCCCCTGCTTTTTTCTAGGTCAGCTGGATGGCTTTAAGCTGGAGGCAGACGGTGGGGGGGGGGACAGGGAGGGCGGATTTTGTTACTTGGCAAGAGCAGCCTGGTTTTCTGGAATCCTTTGTTTTGAGATTAGGTGGTGCCAGGCTCAGCGTCTTATCCTGAAATACGTGGGCCAGGTCACCGCCAGACAGGCCCGGCTTGGCCACTGCGGGCCCCTCAGCCAGGACCTTGCACATCCTGATGCTGACCGCCCCCAACCCTGCCAGTGACCCAGGGCGGGGGGCACTGCCCACTGTGCTGCTCCTGGCCACTGGACTGAGGTCAGAGGAGCACAGCCAGGTGGGCGGAACAGACCCCTGGGGGACAGAGGAGGCCCAGCAGGCAGGGAGGGACTCACAGATGCTCTGGAGCAGCCACTTGGGCTTGTCTCTCCACCAGACCCCAAGGAAGTAGACGGGCAGGCCGCTGAGGATGATGGTGAAGCCGATGCCACACTCCACGGGGGTCTTCCAGAAGGAGACGGCGATCAGGAAGAGGCAGGCCAGGATGAAGAACACTGGGAGGGCCAGATGAACCTGCCGGGGGGGGCTGCAGCTGACGCCAGGGAGCCTGGAGTCCCCTCCATGTGTCTCCTCCCGTCCACACCTGACACGACCCGGGCACCCCTGGAGCCCTCCCTCCGCCCCTGCTGGAGCTGGCCTTCCCTGGGGCCCACCCGGCCTCTCCCACAGACCCCCAGACAGCCCTGTGCCTAGCTGAGCCTTCTTGATCCAAAAGGCCCACCATGCTGCCTGAGCAGCATTTCTGCTGTCTGCCAGGGCCTGAGGTTCCCCCAGGCTGGCCTCCCTGAGCCACACCGGCCTCTTGAGAAACGGGACCCTGCTGCGTTCTCCACTGACCCAGCTCAGCAGCGGGCAGCAGGCAGTAATTACCCAAAGACCAGCGGGAGCCGGCGGGTGAGCAGGAACAAGCAGGCTTCTCAAGGTCAGAGGAGGGTGGACTCCCAGGTTCCCACATCACAAGGAGGGAACCCTGCCCCCCACCCACGGTCGGCTGATGGGGGGTGACGCCTCTAGGAAGACCATGGCCACCACTAACAAGCAAGATGTGCCTGCCTTCTCAGAGGGCCCTTGTGGACAGGCTGGACCACAGGTACACAGCCGCTGGGCAGAGAGCCCCACCCACACACAGCCAGGGGCCCAGGGACACTCGTCCCCCTCTGCAAACACTGTGCCTCCTGCCAGGCAGTCTGTCTACACACGGACTCCACCCTCTGTCTACACACTGGCAAGAGACCTGGGGAGAGCAAGGGTCCCATAAGGTCAGCCCAGACTGCCTACACCACGCCTGACCTCACGGGGACAGCACCCCCCCATAAGCAGGGAGTCAGGTGGACCAGGGCACTGAGGTCGCCCTGGCGCCTGGGGAACCTGTCCAAGGCAGGAAGGCTGGGCCTGGCCTCTGCAGGACTGCTAGGTGGGGAAGCAGGCAAGAGGCCTGTGTCAGCTGCAGAGGGGCTCCGCCTTCGATCCAACACCACTGTTGGGGGACAGAGCCAATGTGTTCACCAGGGCCTTGGCAGGTATGTGGCCCCCTTTGTGCAAAAAAACGGTTGCCCTTGGGGAGCTGCCCCCAGTACCAAGTGGAGGAAAGGGAGAGGCCCTCTCAGGCTAGGTGGACAGGGGGCAGACAGTCTGAAAGGACCAATCGAGGACAAAGTCGGGGGACATGTCCTACGCTGCAGCCTGTCGCGGCACCCCCATCCTTGGTCACGCCAGCACCCGCCCCTCCCCAGACAGCATGGCAATCCTCACTCTTCCCATCCCCTCGGCCAGGCAGCTCAGTGCTGCCCCAGGCTATTCAGTCCCCTTGCCCCGCACACCTGCCTGGCACGGCAGCCTTCTTCTGCCCCTCTTCTTTTGGCAGAAGACAAGCTCTAGGAGAGCAGGGCTTTAGGGGGTCATTTGTGATCTTGAATGAACCCCAGCACCTGGAATCACACGCTTGGTTATCACCAGTCATCGACCGAACTCAGTCCCTCGTCCAGATCAGAAGGTGTTCATGCACTGATCAAGGTGCCCTTGGGGAAGGTGCCCTGAGCCCTGGTCTGTGGAGGGGACAGCGTGGACGCCCAGCCCTCACCTTGATGGGCCGCTCCAGCTCCGGTTTCTGGTAGCGAAGCCAGAGCATGCCAGCAATGGCCAGGGCCACGCAGAGCCAGTTGAAGAAGCTGAAGAAGTTGATGACGGAGAAGATGTCTTTGGAGAAGGCGTAGAGCAGGGTCATGATGCACTGCAAGCAGAGGGCAGGCCATGAGCCTCAGGATGAGCCGGGGGGAGGGATGACCGCACGCACCCCTTCTTAGCAGAAGAAGTGGTCCGCACCACGCGAGGGCCCTCAGAGCAAAGGGACGTGCTGATGGCAGGTGGCTGAGGTCCTGGGCTTCATGGAGGTGGCAGAGGCCATGTCTACCCTGGTCGAGAGGTTTGGCTTCAAGTGCCTCTATGCTGATTTTATATTTTTTTTTTAACAACTACCGTGTATTAATTCTGGAGAAACAAAAAACTGTCTTATGCTCTCTGGCATCCAGGGGCGCATGTGATGAAGGGTACTACACTTGTGCTAACCTATCTACATCTCATCTCAGCCTCTGATCCCCAGCCTGGCTGACACCAGGTGGAACCAGCACAGGGGTCCCCAGACAGGGCATGCACCCCCATCTCAAAGCCCCGTGATTCCCAAGGGACACGCCTGTCCTCCACCTGCCAGTGACCCCCTACGTGGAGGGCGGGGACTCACCGTGAACACCAGTGAGGGTACGGGTGTCAGCAGGCGCGGGTGGATCATGGAGAGGATGGAGGGCAGATGGCCCTCCCGGGCCCCCACGAAGAACAGCCTGTGGACAAGGGGGTGGCGGTCAGCCTCGGCCAAGGGACCCAGGCAGGTGGCGGTGGAGGGGCCTGTGCCGTGGGCCTCAGTGTCCCTCGTGGACAGCTGCTGAGGGGTCCCATCAGCCCCGGCCCAGCAAGGTCCAGATGAACCCACGAGGGTCTGGATGGACAGGGTAGCTGTGTCACCTCTAGGCAGGGATTTGGGTTATTTCCAAGTCACGTGAACATCCTGACGGCTACGTTGTTACTCAAAGTAACAAGAAAGAGAACCCTCAGAACTCACGTGAGGAAGCCATGTGCAGTGTCGACCCACACCCTGTCTTGCTCTGGCCCCACGGGGCCCGCACGACAGAGCCGCCCTGGCCGGGCTCACCTGGAGGACGTGAAGAGGGACCCGTTGACGGAGCCGAAGCAGGACAGGCCCACGAACACGGGGATGATCCAGGACATGACGCCCAAGTGGTAGTTCCCGAAGTCCTGGATGGACACAGACCGTGAACCCTGCCTCCGAGACACCCCCGCCCTGCAGTCCCTTCCCGAGACACCCCCGGCCCCAGAGTCCCCTTCCTCATCCACACGACCCTCCCTGAGGAGCTCAGTATTTATTCAGATGGTGGACCAGCCTCTGAGGTGGGGCTGCAGGTGTGTAATGGACTCAGCCCCTCAGCTCCAGCACCGCTGAGCCAATCTAAAACCGTCCGGGCGGCCTGAGCACCAGCGCCGTTAAAGCCTCCTGTGGTCCCCACGCGCAGCCAGTACCCTGCACGCCCAGCAGGCCTGGCAAAGCACCGGCTCAACCCCTCCTGGTAGGAGGATGGTTTGCAAAGGAGGGGCCCCCTCTGCTCCTGTCTGAGCTCGGAGGGCAGGGCTGGCATCTTACCACGGCCACGGCCTCCGACGTGAGCATCTGCTCGGGGGTCAGTGTGGTGAAGTAGGCCAGGTTCGTCAGCACGTACACCAGGGTGACGATCGGGAGTGAGATGATAATGGCCAGGGGCAGGTTTCTGAGAGGACCGGGCGGGCATGTCAACAAAACAAGGCCCAGCACGGGGCCAGCCGACCCCTCAGTGGCTGAGCCCACGTCTTACTGCAGGGGGAGCGGCACGTGGCTGGAAGGCGGTGCATGGGGCAGGGCAGCTGTGCAAACATGGGCCAGCAACCCAGCCCGTATCTGTGAAGTGGGCTTCCTATCCTTTCTGTGGGAGTATGCTATTCAAGGTCACACAGCCCGCCGTGAGCCCAACCCCAGGGACCCTCCCTGCACTGCACTGGGCTGGGCCCAATGATGGGCTCTTGGATACAGCCAGGCTTCTTCCTCCTCTCAGGTGAAAATGATGAAAACACACACCTCTGATCACACACATACCTGTAGGGATTAATCATCTCCTCTGTGACAAAATTCAAGTAATTCCTAGAATTCAGAGAGCAGACTTTTACTAGACATTCCTTTTGTCATTGGAACAAAAGAATATAGGTCCCATGGGACCCTTCCCAGCTGCCCTGGGCGGGGAGAGGGGACCCCACAACCCCCAGGCCCCTACTGAGATGGCGATGGTCCTGCCCCTCCCCACACACCCGGGCAGCAGCAGTCTCCGAAGGGTCAGCAGTGTCCCTAGAAGTTTATCTGGGGGCCCCCTTCTTGGGGGCCACGAAGAGCACCAGGGCTGCTATGGGGGCCCCTCTGTGCTTCCTTGGGATGTGAGGGGTCTCCTGCCCTAGAATCATCACAGACGACCGAGATATGTGGGTTTCTGGGCGCTCTGGGGCCTAGGAGTTCTAGAACCTACCATCCCCCATAGGCAAAGAGGCCGCTGTACAGCGCCAGCACGATGTTTCCCACGTCCAGTTTGGTGCCTTCAAAGGAGGACTTGGGATCCAGATTGGCTACGTCACCTGGCAGAGGACAAACAGACAGAAAGGAATTCTGGGTTAGACAGCGTGGCACCGAGGTCAAGCCACAAGTTCCGGAATGTTCCTGGAGCAAAACATGGTAACAGACAAAAATGCAACAGATTAAATGCACCTGTGAGCCACCCGGGGCCGAGGGCGTGGGGGCCAAGGGAGCTCGGCTCTGCCCTGAGCATGAGGAATGCAGCCCCCAGGGCCCTCCTCTGGACCCTCAGATGGGACTGGTGGCTCTGCAGACCCGTGCTGAGCACCCCTGCCTGTCTGTGCCTGGGGGATAGGACACCCCGTGACGTGGCTCTGGGCCAGAGACCTGCTCTCCCCTTCAGTGCCAGGAGCCCAGAGCTGTAAACCCAGGCTTCTCACGCCTGCCCCTGGATGCGGCAGACCCAAGGGGCTGTAGCTGGGGAAGGTGGGCTGCTCTTTAACCCAGATGGACATACTGGCTCTTGGACACAAGGGGGCTGGCTTCCCAGCTGACCGTTTCTACCCCAAAGGGCCCCGGGTGTCCTGGCTTGTGGCTGCATGGCTTGACCTCTGCCCCACCATCACCTGGCACCTCTGGCTGTGACTCCTGTGTCCTAAAAGGACATGTGTCACTAGATTCAGGGCCCCAGCAAACCAGAGTGGCCTCAGCTCCATTCCTCCCTTTTCCTAAATGAGGCCAAATCCATATATCATTAGACGTGTCACGGGGGCCCCCCCTCAACTTGGTACAATAGACATGAAACATGGGGGTCTCAGAAGGGTCCTTGGCTACCAGCATGGTGTCTGGCCTGCCTGTTCTGGACTGTTATAACATTGGTGAAATGGCCCCTTAATACCCAGGGCTGGAAAGACTTGCTCCATAATGAGGCGCCAGCCTGACAGTGGGCACTGACCCAGTAGGGGGTTAGCCAGTCCCCATGGGGGGTCAGTTCCTGGCTCCCCAGCTCTGGGGGTGGCAGGGGCACTGATACACACCTCAGCGACCATCACCTTCGTGGGAGAGGCTTGCAACAGAAGCAGAGGTGCTGAAGGGAGCAGAGCCAGTGTGCTGGGCACACGGGGCTGGAGGAGCTGAGCATCAAATCAGGGCAGGGACAGTCTCTCACCTGCAGGTGAGGGTCTGAGAACAGCTGGCTCAGGTCCACGGGACCCCGGGGCTGACACATGGGTCCCTGTGGCCCACGGCCAGCAGGTCTGCAGGCCCCTCGGGGGATGGGGAGACGGAGGCTGCCACACCACCCCTGGGGCATGACAGGGAGACTCCTATGAACCCCTCCTTCCACCCACCCAACTGAAGCCTGCACTTCCTTCCAGGCAGCACCCATTTCCTCCAATAAAGCTCCTTGGGGGAGAGATGGACCCTGAGTGCCTGTTTCTGGGTCCGCATGCCTGCACTCTGTCTGCCCTTCACCTCCAGCCTAAGCTAGGAGGTGGACGGGGGATGCGTGAGGCCGCTTCTGCCCACCAGATGAGGCCATGATCTCGTGATGAGCACAGGCTCCAAGGCGGCTGGCACTTCACCCAGCCCGCCGCGCACATGTGATCCGAGTAGGATGCCTGGGTCCCGAGACTGCCCAGTCACAGGGTGATCAGCAGGGCCGGGGGTGGCGCAGACAGCTGGACAGTGCACCTCAGCACAGCACCCAGAGCCCGGCCAGTCCCCACGCAATGTTCTGGAATGTACATCCCTTTACATCTGTCCCACCATCAGGGATACGGAGGCTCAGGCCACCTGCCAGGGGCCCAGCTCTGGGGCCATGAGGCGCCCACCGCTCTCAGAATTCTGCAGCTGCTCCAGAGAGCCCAGGGGAGCCCCTAGCGGCTCCACCATGCCTGGTCTGCACAGATCCCGCACCCCCACATGCTTTGCTGCGGCTGCCACTGGTTTCTAGGGCATCAGAGGTCTTTGCCAACAAGGGCTCCTTCCAAGGAGCAAACCTGCCGTTCTCCTCAACCTGCCCCACTTCCCCACCAGGACACGCCTCCTTGTCTCCTGCGGATTCACCGGAAGCTTCTTTGCACACAGGCTGCGAGACAGACCTCAGTGCATTGCTAGAACTGGCTCCCACCTCAGGCACAACCCTGAAGCAGTGACACTGCCTGCATGTGTGTGCACGTGGGTGCACACCCAGGAACACACACACGTGCACTTGTGGGCTGGAGACACCACTACGCAGAACAGCTGCTGTTTTTGCCAAGGATGAAATTCGAGGCTTGAAATACAGGCTGGGTTTTCATGTAAGAACCATGGTTTTTAGCCCTGACATCTGGAAGCTTCTGTTTTCATCAAGGGTTTACTCAGCTCTGTGGACAACAACCAGCCTGGTGTCCTTACGTGAAAGCATCATCGCCCCGAGACAGTGGATGGAATTCCTGTCCCCAGAATTTCCTGGATGTACAGGGTGACTTGTAGCCTTGAAACCCCAAGAAAACAGTGGCTCTGCCCGAACTCAGACTGAACAATCTCACTGGGCTGCCCACGCCTCTGAAGGACAGGTGTGGCTGGGCCGTCCTGCGGGGAGCTCCCGGGTTGTCTAGGGCCTCATTTCCTGTCTACAAAGTGTCCAACTTCCCTGGAGCAAAGTGGAGCATCCCAGACCCTGCATCCCCCTGCCGTCACTCCTGGCACAGTGTCGGGGCTCGGGGGAGCTCCGCCGGGAATCTGGCAGCTTTGGGCTCCGACCCACTACTGCAAGCCCCTCTGGACTGCCCTGACCCCGTCACCTCCCTCCCGCCGAACTGCCCCAAGTGAACCCACACAGGCCCCCTCAGTGGAGCTCCTGGGTCTGTCCAGCCTCTGTCTGCTGGAGGGCCTCCCAGATCAGGCCTGCAGCTGCACCGGGCACCCAACCAAATGCTGTCCGAGCGCTGCCCTCCTCTCCACAGGCGCCTTGGAGCAGGCGCCGGCTCTGCTGGCTCCACACGGCACTTGGCTGGGACGGGCACAGCGGCCTCACCTGCCCATGCCATCCACACATCCCGTCGGGAATGGGGCCCTCAACGCAGCTCTGGAGAGCCAAGGGGGACCACCCGCCTGTCTCCAGAACAGCAAAAAGCCGAGTGAGGCGGCCAGAGCCCCACGGGTGCAGGCAGCTGCCCGGTGCCAGCAGCCAGCGCAGGGAACAGACACGGGGGAGCCCTTCTGGGAGGGCAGACCCCAGACTCCACACAGTGGTCTCAGCCACCCACCAGCCCCGGCAAGCAGGGGACATGGTGCTGACCAGAGACACACCTGGGGCTGTCATGCAGGGTAAGGGTGGGGGTGGGGGCCATCTGGTGGGCGAAAGCGAGTGCAGCTGGACAGAGCACGAGGAGGCTCCCCCAGCAGACACTGCCGGGCAGGATCCGCCCAAGAGCGATGGCAGGTGTCTGGGCCACGTGAGAGGGTTCCCACGGACCCCAAGCTGGAGTGCGAGTCTTGTTTAAACATAGAGCTCCAGGCACCAAACAGACGCGAGAGAGATGACTGTGCCGATCCCCCACCCCTGCCCATGACCATGGAGCTCCCCACTCCAGCTCTGTCCTCACAGGGCCCCCAGACCCACGAGAGGCAGACAGGAATTTCACCAGGGTGGACAGGTGGGGAGGCCCTCTTGTGGGGCCTGGGTGTGGGAACTCCAGCAATTCAGTGGGGTCCCCTGGGCACCCCCTTCTCTGGGGCTTCTCTGCAGGCCTCACAGGGCCACAGGAAGGTGAAAGCTAGCAGACAGCCACACACCGGCCCCCGGGCAGCTCTGGGCACCAGGCAGGCCCGCCTGCCCACCAGGATCCCTCTGAGAACAAGGGGGATTGGGAGGGGAGTGTTCACAAGGCCCCAGGGAGCCCATTTCAGGAAAAGCAGCCCAAACCCCTGCGTCATGCAGACAGGGCCGTGGGAACCAGCCAAGAGAGCTGGGGGTGCAGGCGCCCCGCCCTCAGAGGGGCCGTGTGCGCACTGGAACGCGCCAGCCCCTCCGGATCAGAGGACAAAGGCTCGCCAAGGTCTCTGTGTCCCCCTGGGACCGGCCTGGCCTGTCACCCTCACCACGGCTGGGCCTGGGCCCGGGCATGGGAACCCGCAGCCAGTCTGGAGATGGCGGCTGGCGGAAAGCCAGAAAAATCCCAAAGCCTCAGGGTGACCAGGACCCGCCCCTCCTGCCACAGCCCCTAGAACCCCTCCCCGGATGGGAGGCCGACTGTGAGAAAGTCACCCCCTCAACCAGGGCGGGGGACGTCCACTGTGCTGGAATCTTTCACTTGGTCCCTCTGTAACTCTTGGGGCTCCACACGTGGTGCCAGATGCTGAACAGGGTACCCCCGACAGTTCATGTCCCCCCTGGAACCTCAGAACATGACATGCTCTGATAAAGGGTCTTTGCAGATGTAATCAAGGCAAGGATCGCAAGGCGAGACGCCGTGGACTAGGGTGGGCCCCATTCCCCAAGCGTCCTTGTAAGACAGAGACGTGGGGGCCACGTGAGGATGGAGGCCGTGTGATGTGGCCACGAACCTGGGAAGCACTAGGCAGGAAGGCTCCTCCTGTGAGCTTCGCAGGGAGCTCGGCCTGGACTGTGGACTGCCAGCCCCAAGACTCTGAGACCAAAACTGCAGTGTCTGAAGCCCTGTCCGTGTCCTGTGCTGCGGCCGCCCCAGGACACTCTGCAGAGCGAGGGCTCAGACGCCCCAGTCTCCACTCTGCAACGCACAGGCACAGTTGGGACGTGAAACAGCCTGGCCGTGGACCCCTCCTCTCTATCACTGGGCCAGCAAGCAGGTGCTTGGCTGCAGGGCTGAGCTCTGCTGAGAGTCAGCTCTGCCCTCTGCTCCATCCACAGACCAGGCATCCCTGGTTGGGGTGGGGGGGGGGTGTTACATCTGCAGTGGGCTTGTCAGGGGTCCTCTCTCCTGTTTCCCCACCCTGGGCTGGGTACCTGGGGTCTGGTGCCTGTTCTTTGGCTCTGCCTAAGGGGGTGGGGGGCAAGGACTGGACGGTTCCCACGGCCAGCCTGTCTACTGTGTCATCCATCTTTTAAACTCCTGGAGGAGCTGCTGCTGGACATCAAGACTGGTGTGATGATTCAAAGGACCCTCTCCCTACTGCACAGGAGGCAGATCCGCGAGCACCCACTGTGCCCACTGCACAGGCTGGGAGACCCCCGAGCACCCATAGTGCCCAGCACAGGGCTTTGCCCTGCTGCCGCCGGCCTGCTGCTGACCACCCAGGGCGGGGCTGAGTGGGGGCGGCAGGAAGACAGAGCCAGCTGCCAGGCCTTTGATTTCTTCTGGGCGGGCCTCACAAGTAAAGCATGTGAGCTGCGCAGGCAGACAGAAAGGTCTCAATTAAAAACCATCAAAGAGCACCCGAGGGGGTGAGCCGCCTGCATCAGTCCTCCCACGGCAGCCGTGGCGCCCCGCCTGCATGTGACCCGCTGCTCCGGGCATCAGACGGCCCACCAAGCGCCGGCCCTGTCTTCTGGGGCACGGGTGACTGGGGGAGGATGGAAGTCCAGCCTCGTGGCCCCAGTCAGCGTCCTGCAGTCCTAGTGTGGTCCCGACCCCTCTAAGACGGCCTCTGTCACGGGCACCCTGAGTCCTGCACTGGGGTGGCCGGGCCTAGGAGCATCCGAAACATCTCCCCCCGATTTTGAAGAGAGCAGCTCTGCTCACAGGCTGCCCGAGGCACCTGCCCACGACCCAGAGACAGGCCTGGGGCTGCTGCGGCCGCTTATCAGATGAGGATGCGAGGCTCCAGGAGGCACAGGGCTCTGCCTGGAGAGAACAGTCTGAGCCCCAGATCCTCCCGGGATGAGGGTCTCCTCCAGGCCCCACAGCTCCCCCTGCCCCCCAACCACCAGCAGAGCTGCTCAGGGCCTTCCCCACCACCTGCCGACACCGCCCTGGGGCAGGATGCAGGTAGGCTGACCCAAGGGAGCTTACGTCCCTGCACATGGTGACCATCCACAGTGGCCTCCACACCCAGGACTCCTGCTGGGCCCAGTGCCAGGTGAGCTCATGGGAGCTGTTGTGGGGGGTGTGGGGCGGGGCTGCCTGGTCCCCTCCCGTGACCTCCAGCAGGGGCACCCTTTATCTGCAGGGTGACCCCAGCCACCGCATCCACACACCCACGAGGTCCCACCATGTGTCCTCTGGGCAGGGCTGGGCTCTAGGGACCCGCCTTCTCTGTACCTCTCCCACCCTCCAATCCGGGAACAGCCTGACCTTGGGCTGAGGGCCTTGCAGGTGCTGTAGGTAAATGGCCAGCAGACAAAAGCAAAAACACAAAAAGCTGCCCACGCTTCTCTTCTTGCTCAGCCCTGGTCGTCAGGGCTCCAGTCCCAACCCTGCCGCTGGGCCTGCTGCTCTCTGGGGCTTCCCCCGGCTGAGCCGTGCCCGCTGGGATCTGAGATAATCTCAGTCTCCCCTTTCCTGAAAAGGCTGGGAGTGGTCTTGAGGGCCCACACGCCCGATCCCCCCCACCCTCAGTCCCAGCGAGCCCCTCCCACACCTGAAATCTCAGTCCAGGACTGCAGAGTGGTCCCTGGACACACCAACCCCCTCTCCAGCCCTCAGAAAAGCCATCCTGGTCGGGGCTGACCCTCCCCAATCTGAGTTTCCTATTCATGGTCTGGTCCTGGGGAAGGAGGATGAGAAGGAGGGCAACACTGCCTGTGAGTCTCACGGCATCAAGGATGAGGCCACAGAGGCCTGGAACCAGACCTGCTGGCCCCACGCCCCAGCCCCTTCTGCAGCCCTGGGACCCCTGGGCTCCAGGCAGGCCGGTGGGGCCCGGCACTGGGTGAAGGACAGCAGGAACAAGGCATGGGCCAGTCTGTGAGACACAGGTCTACCCTCCAGATGCAGTGCGGCCCGCGGCCATCCAGGCACCATGGTGCTGAGCCCCGCGTGAAGGGTCCTGGCCCTCCTGCCAACATTCAGCTCGGGACCCTGGGGCAGCCACCGGAGCGGAGATCAGGCGGTGGTCATGGGGAAAGGGTGGTTTCCACAAAGTCCTCTAGAAGGGAGGGGACCATCTGGAGGAAAACCCGTAGACAGGAATTCTGCAGACGCTGCACTGCTTCCCAGGTTCAGAAAGGAATGGCTTCAGGGGGAGGATGTTTTCGACGGCAACAGAATTATAAACACGTTATGTATTCAAGCTGAACAAAAGCTCTTTGCTATCCCTGCTGAAATCTGTTTTCACAGAAGTCCAGTCCCCCTGCATTCCTCGTCAGTCTGCATCTTATCACACCAGCCAGGCGAATCTCCCTCAGCAAGTCCTCCTCCTTGGGAGACATGACACAGTTCCCAGCAGGACAGGCTGGTGGCACAGGAGGGGTTTCTTCTCCCAAACTGTTGGTTCCCAACGTAAGCTCCAGACAGCAGGGAGTCCCCTCCGCCCTGACCACCTCCCTCAGAGCTGTCACCCCCTTGACACCTGGAGCCTGGCCTGGCCAGCGTGCTCCAGACACAGTCTTGTCTTCAGGAAAATGCTGGGGCGTGAGATCCCAGGAAGCCAGGGGACACAGGCTGGTCTCCCACCTACTGCCCCCGACTCTATCAGCACTCAGATGCAGAGTGAGGCTCCAGGGTCCCTCCTTACACACGGGGCTGGGGTGGGGACCTCAGCCCTGCGGGACCACTGACCTGCGGCAGCTGAGCAGATGGACAGCCTGGCCTACCATCCAGCTGTGCCTCTGTTCACCGAGACACCCTCCTTCAGAAACGGAAGCTCTGTGGGCCACCTATCATGCCACGTGGGTGGCCATCGTGGGAGGGGTGGGGACGGTGGGCGGGCATCCACATGGCACTGGGGGCCCTGCAGAGGGCTGGGGGCACGTTCCCAAGTGGAAGATCCACCAGCACTGGCAACAACACCTCTTGGCCACACTCCTGACACGGCAGGTGCATCGCCAAGCTCTCCCCTCGACTCCACATCACCACCATGCCCGCCCTGTGTGGACAGGGGACCGTGGTCTGCGTGGTGGCCCCATTTCTCCCCCTGCTCCAGGA
Organism: Bos grunniens; assembly: GCF_055505025.1. Lineage (NCBI taxonomy): Eukaryota > Metazoa > Chordata > Mammalia > Artiodactyla > Bovidae > Bos > Bos grunniens. The sequence continues at coordinate 13,441,874 of NC_141182.1, forward strand.
CTGACAACTTGCTGGTCACCACATTCACTAGACCTACCTCAGCATCAGCGCTTCTCCTGGGACCGCCCGACCCACTGACTCTAGTGAATCCCCTTAGCCAAGGCGGTGGATCTGGGGCCAGGTGTCCAGAGACAGAGCCCCCACCCTAGGCGCACTCACCCTTCCCGATCTGGATGAAGCCGAGCAGAATGATCAAGGCCAGCGCCAGCAGCTTGGCAGCGGCGAAGGCATCCTGGACGCGGGTGGCGGCCTTCACGCTGTAACAGTTCACGGCCGTGAGTAGCACTGTGGAGAGAGGGCAGCGAGTGAGTGCTGTGGAAACGCGGGCAGAGAGGCAGGCACTCCCCAGCCCCTTTCCCGGGTCTGACCATCTGGACTCTAGAAGGGAGGGAACCCCAGGCTACAGGCTGAGCACAGGTGCCCCCAGGCTGCCATAAGGGAAGGTTTCCTGATGGATAGATTTCAACCTCCCATGGGGAATCAAAACACCTCCACCCACACCTGAGTCCCTCCAGGGGGCGCCCTTGAGAAGCACAAGCTGCCACGTAGGGGTGGGGGTGGTGTGTGTGCACATAGTCACTTTTCTGCTCCCACCTGACACTTCAGCACAATTTATCTGACACCCTAACCTCTCAAGGGGGGAACCCTCTCTTCAGAGGGTCCTCGTAGGATCCCTTGGGGACACAGAGGATGAGACCTAAGCCTGACAAGTCGGCAGGGGGGAGGGTGCAGGGAGGGGCTGAAGGAGACCTACAGCTGGGGGTCCCAGTGGTTAGACCAGAGAACCAGCACCAACTCCGCTGCTGGTGTCGAGGCAGGTACAGAAGACCCCACCCCAAGGCAGTCCCCACGGTGGGGTGGAGATGTGGGGTGGGGACACAGGGCAGGCAAGCTGGGCTCCACAAACTCAACAACACAGGCAGGCCCCACCTGGGACCCGGGGAGACCCCAGACCTGAGCAGGGGCAGGGGCTGAGTGCTCAGGGGCCTGGCGAGCTGGCGTGAAGGCAGCCAACTCTGTAAACTCAAAAGCAAATAGAATGAGATGAAAAGGAAGGAAGGAACCAGCCCTACCGGTGCCCTCCTCCACCACATCCCTTGTGGATGAGATGAAAACAAAGGAACAAACCAGCCCCCAACACCCATGCCTTCTCCACTGTGTCCCCCGTGGAAACATGCCTGGCGTGACGGCTCTAGGGGTGGCTCTGCCTCATGCTGCTGCTGGCACCAGCTGCCCAGGGGGATGGCCAGGGCGCAGGTAGGGCCTTTTATGCTGGGCGGGCTGGCAGTCTAACATTAACCGGATGGCCTGGACCCATGGGAAGGACATCTGTCCACCACGCCCCGCACACAGCACTTCTCTAGACAGAACCAACCTGGGCTGGCAGGTGCCACGTGGCTCGCTCCCCAGCTAAATTAATTACATGTACTTTTACAAAGTGAGAGAAAGGCCCTCAAAGAAATAAATCCACGCTAATTAACTAAATGAGACACGACAGTCCAGGTGGGCGAAAAACAGGAACTGGCCCCATGAGCTCTGGTTAGGACCAGCCCCTACCCACAGCTTCTCTCTCGGAAATTAACTGATAGCGTAATACCACCCTCCCTGTCCTTTTCTCTTTGCTACGCTGAGCCTGGCTCATGCAATGGCTGATTACGACCGTCTGCCACGTGCCAGAAAGTAGAGGTTAAAATCTGCCTTAAGACCAGTTGCCTTTGGCCCCTGCTCCTCAACTGAAACCTTCAGATGTTCCCCATACCAGGTACGACAGTGGAGGGCTGTGACAAATGGACCCGGAGTGGCCCTCACTCATGGGGACCCTGGCCGGGCCCCCAGGGCTCCCAGTTGGTGGTCCTGCACTTGTCAGAAGCTGGTGGTGGACCCGCTTCAGGGTGGTGGGGCCCATGTGAGGCCTTGAGAACGTGGGGGCAGAGTCCCTGTCAGGGCACCAAAGCCGTCTTCAGCGGCAGGAGCTAAGCCCTGGCTGGGAGAGGCTCAGATGAAGGGGCCGACATGTGCAAGGGGCAAACAGCACCAGTGACTCTCAGCGTGTGGCTCGGGGGTGGACACACACTCAGTCCAGGCCCTCCAGGTCAGCCCCAACACAGCTGTCCTGTATTATGCACATCAGCACTGCCACTCCCAGCACAGAAGAGGAGCCAGAGGCTTAGAAAGGACCCGTCTTCCGTGACAGGGCCAGACCTGGGACTCTGGGGCCCTTCTGATACACATACCCCCACTGTGGGTGGGGAGAGGTGGAGCAGCAGGGAATTCCTTCTCCTGAGCATCCAGGATGGTGCAACCCACCACGTGGCTGGGACCCAGGGTGAGGGGCCCTGGGAGGGCAAGCCCAGGTGCCCTCCCACCAGTGGCCCGAGGAGCCTGGGCAGAGCAGAGAGCGGGGAAGGGTTGGGGGAGGAGGGACCTTTCTGGGCAGTCCTATATTTCCTTAGGTGGAAAGTGAAAACCCTGAGGCTTTGGTTTCCGCATGCAGCAAGAGGCTGGAGGATTGCATCACTCCTCCATTCACGCTCCAGGTCAGAAGCCGGAAGCCGGGCGGGCTGGGGGCGGGGCGGGGAAGAGGCGTGGCCAGAGCCACGGGACGGGGAGGCGGGGCTCCTGCCCAGCAGCCCTAGCTGCTGTCATCTCTGCACACCTCAGCGGGTGTGGGGGTCTCCGCCCCAGGGTGAGCGGGGGCTCCCCTCCCCACCCCACAGATGAGGTCTCTGAGGATCCAGGAAGGGGGTGTGCCTGGCCAAGCCCAGCCCCAGGGCCCCCTTTCAGGGGACCAGGGCCATGCCCGGCAAGCATCCCAGCCCCTGTGGACCCAGGAAAGGGGTGTGGCTGGCCAAGCCCAGCCCCAGGACCCCCAGGGCTCCGTGGACCCTGAGCTTAGCTCTGTCTCAGACAGTGGAGGCTCTTTGGTCGGGAGGGAAATGGGCTGATCCCAGGACAAAGGGGACTCTGTAATATTCCTTTCTTTTTACAGAAAGAAGAATAAAAGCATAGAATGAGACGTTAATGTTCATTGACTTTGGCCGATGAGTAAACGCTTTACTACTCCCCATAATGTCCTTTCTATATGGGGCTCCATCCCAGCCTTAGACAGCAGGGCTGGGAGGCCGTCTGGGAAGCTGGGTCGGCCTCTGGCTGCCCTGGCTTTAAGTCCATCACCTCAACAAGGCACCTCAGCTTCCACATCGCAGGATGGAGGGGTCATCGGGTAAAACTAGGGTCTCTGCTGTCATCACCATGGTTAGGGGCAGCTCCCACCTGTGCTTCAGGGCAGGGGGCACAGTCTGCCCCAGGGCACCAGTAGGCAAGCACTGGCTGGAAGCTGGCCCCCTTGGGGTTCCCAGTGCTGACACCCCCCAGATAAACACCAGGCAACAGCTGGGGCCGGTAGATAGAGCCTGGTGGGCTTGGGAGAGGAGTGGCTGTGGGCTGTGGGCAGATGGCAGGGCAGGCGGGGCCTGGTGGCTGGTCCCTCAGGCTTTCAGGACTGGGCCTGTCCTGGCCTTGTCTGGCTGTGACATGGCACCTTGCTGCCCTGCAGGGGCGCCCCAGTTCTACCTTGCAAGGGGGTCAGGGCCTCAGGTTTCCGCTAGAGGGCCAGCCACCTCCTGCAAAGTCACTATCCCCCCGTAACGAACTCACAGACTTGCACCCATCCTCATGTCTGGGAGGGCAGGACATGCTGCCCAGTGAGGGAGGGACAACCCCTGGCCGGCCTGGTGGGCTGCTCGCAACCCATGGCCCCCTGGACCACTGGTCATGCTTAGAGCCTGACCAGGAGTGCCAACTCCAGTTGCAACCTGGCCAACCAGGTGGCTTGAGTTCAGAGTCCTGTCTGCAGACTGCAAGCCACCCCCACCCCGCAATGCCGACTTGCAGGTAGAAGAAGGTACTCTGAGCTGGGTGAGCATACAAACGGGAGGTGTGCCCCAGGGCATTTATCTATCTGAGCAGCACCCAAAGGCTCTGCCCAGCCTTGCCCAGCCTGACCGGTTATCTCACTCTCCAGGCCTAGGGTCCACCTCCGATAACTCGTCACACACAGGCTGTCAGCTGTCAGCCACTGGGGGCAAGCCTCCCAGCCCCCAGCATATGCTGGACTTGAAACACAGCGGGGGCTATTTTCACTTAAAAACAAAAACACACCAAAACCCATTTCCCTCTCTGACCAGAGGTAAAACCCTCATGAGCCTTATCAGGGCTGCCCTTGGATTCTGTGCATGCCAATAACAAAACAACCTTGACAGCTGGGGCAAAGTATAAGCATCCACTGTCTATACCCCACTCAGTGCCCTCAGGGTCCCTCACCCTAACTGCCTCTGCTGGAGTTCAAACACACCAGAGCAAGGTCGTGGGCAGGCAACAGAACCATCCAGAACCACAGTATCTGGGGACTGGCTGCCCCCACTCATCAGAAAATTCAGCCACCGTCCCCATGTCTGTGAGGGGGCTGCAGCCATGGACCCTCCCTTGTCCCCAGGTCTGCAGGGACCATCCGCCCCCACCCCCAAGAATGAAAGGATGAAGGGCCCATGGGCCAGAGCCTGGAACCTCACTATCAACAAGCTGCCAGTGAGTCTCTTTGAAAGAGGTGCCTTCTTTTTAGGGTCCTTGATAAAAAAGGGGCAACACTTGAGGAAAAGACAGTCTGAGGCCCAGGAGTAACTGCTGACCCCACACAGGTGGGAGGGACTGAGATGCCAGGGAGATGAGCACCGTTTTATCAGAGCTTTGCTGGCAGGCCCCCAGCAGTGCCCCAAGACAGCCCTCAGTGGGCTCTGAGATGGGAGAGGAAGTGGCTGGCAGGCCACACGGGTTGCAGGAAGCCAGGCCAGCTGGTCTCCTGGGGCAGGAGCTGGTAGCAGGCCAGAGAGCAGCAGGTGCTGACCACTGCGACTGCGGCCGGACGAGCCCCAGGCCCAGGCAGCCAGCCTGCCCATCATCGGAGCCTCTACCCATCAAACAGGGTCACTCACTGGGCATCTGGACCCGGAGCCCTGGCTGCAGGTGGGCCAAGGCGGCTGGGAGAGTGGCTGGCAGTGGGGCTGACTGCTGAAAAGGCAGCGAGTTGCTCTCGGGGGTGTGTCCTGCCTTGACCTATTGTCCAAATCTGCTCGGCATGCAGGGACCCAGGGTTCAGAGGGTACTCGGTGAACCAGGTCCTCCGCTCTGGTCCCGGACTCCCTAATGTCCTCTGGGCTTGGGCTGAGCCCCCCACCCCCAGGCCCAGCCTCCATGGTGGCCTGTGCCCCACACCCAGCATTTCTTCCCTTCCTGCCCTAACTCCCCCTACCCAATAACAGACTGGTCTCCCACTGAATGTACCACCTCCCAGAGCATCTGACTGGGCAGGCCTGAGAACCCACCGTTTCTGACAGTTGAGGGGTGCTGTCCAGAGGACCCACACGGAGAACCAGCAGCTGACTTCACGACATGTAATTCCCCTTTACTGGCTCCAAGAGAGTGAATGCCCAGGACTCACCCGTACCCCAGACATCAGGAGGCTGGCCTCACTTCCAGAGGCACTGGAGCACAGAGCCTACGCAGGGCGACAGCTCGGCTCCAGGACCACCAACGATCCCACCACTGGCCACTCAAGATCGGAGCTTCCCGAGTCTGGAGAACTGAACGAAAATGAGGGAATTCCAGGGGCAGGGGCTGCTCAGACGGGACCCAGGGCTCCATCTAATTCCCATGTCCAATCTCTGCAGAGACAGGCCGTGGACGCAGGAGCAGACAAACACAAAACCTCAGTCCAGTTGGGACGTAGCCCTTGTCGATCACTGATTTCTTATGAAAACAATTACTAATAGGCCAAGTCACATTTGAAAATGTGACCAGCCCTGGAACATGTGTTTCGTGTTTTCCATTTTTAACCTGGGCTGGGTGACACCCGGCCAGATCTCCCCCACCCTTGCTCGGAAGCAGAAGTCTCAGCCAGCGTCTGAAACTGGGACTGACACTTCATTTCAAACACACCAGAAAGAGGCAGGTTCAGTCCAGTCTGAGATCTGCTGACACACAAACCCTGAAGTTAGCAGGAAACTCCACGAATAGCCACATCTCATTTTATTGGGTTCTTCCAAAGCAGAGCCCTGCAGAATAAACAGAGGTTCCCAAAGGCCCCCCACAACCCCAAGAACACCCAGGAGCCACAGGAAGGAGCCCCTTCTAAGTTGGTCCTGATTTCTCACATGCTGTGTGATCTTGGGCTGGTGACTTACTGGGTCTGAGCCTCTGTATTTCCTCATCAGCTAACTGGGAATACTGCTGCAGGCCCTGACTGTCGAGCCTGCAAGTTATTAAACTGAGCGGTCATGGTCGAGTGAAGATGTGCTAAGGAGCCGAGGCTGTGCGTGCAGGTGTCTCCACAGTTAGTATCCATGCCCGGCTCGCACCTCCCTGGTCTGGAAACCCCCAGCTCACTGCAAACCTGCTGCACCTGAGGGTGACGGGCCCCCATGGCCCCCACTCTGAAACCTAGTTTGCTAGTTAGGGGAGGGGGGTGAGGACATCCAGGCCTCCCGAGTCCCACTCCTGTGCGGTGGCCCCTTGCCTGAGGTCTTCAGCCCCGGTGCCTGTGACAGGCTCCCACACTGTGCTACTGCAGACTGGTCAGCCTGGGGGGCCTGGACGTCACACCTCCCAACCAGGTGGTTCCAATGCAGTCGGGGGGGGACCCATCAACTGGGCCAAGTCCTTAGGGCCCCACCACACACACACTGCTGACATCCCTGGAGGGGAGGGGACTCTGAAGCAGGCTGTCACGTTGGTGGGGGCCCTGGGGCAGGGGTCCCGAGCAGGATGTGGGGAAGCACGATGAAGTAGCCTGCCCTCCGCTGTGAACACCCCCATTCATGCGTGTCTGCCTCCCAGCGAGGCTGCCCCCGTCCCCAATCTGTTCCCCTGACTCAGCCTCAACACCCAGCAAGAGTCCTCACGTGGACCAAACAGGGCTGACTTCAGGGCCTGAGGACCCCGCACCAAAGTGCAGGCAGACAGCCCCTTGCCCACACGACCCGAGGACACTCCCCTGGTCCCCTGTGATGGGCCAGCCACCAACTCTGGAGGGACCCCCCCCATTCATCCCCATAACCCAGGGAACGAATGCATGATTGTCAAGACTCTGGTGACCTTTCCTTCCTGCCCAGACCCCCTGAGCGGACAGCCCCTCCCTGTGCCCAGTGGGGCCGGAGCTCCTGGTCCCCTTGCCAGGCACACCTGCTCTGTCATTTCCTGCCTGGCCAGTCCTTCCGAAAGTGGACCCCTGCTGAAATGGGTCAGAACTCACACACCCTCTGCAGGTACAACCTGCCCGCACTGCTCTGCTCCAGGTTCTGAAACCCAGGACCAGAGAGGCCCAGCACCCAGCCCTGGGTTACACAGCCAGGGCCTCAGGAGCCTTTCGGCTGACAGGATGTCCTTGACGAGTACCAATTGAAGAAGACCCAGCCCTGTAGCCTGTGTCCCTGCTGAGGGCTGAATCCCATACCGGCCTTGGGCAGAGGCCTCGGTTCTGTACTGGCTACACTTGGGGTGACTCTCCTCTGGGTTGACAGCCAGCAACCAAGGTCAGGGTGACTCAGAGGGCGGACTGGGTTGCCTACAGCATGCTGGAGGCTTCTGAACAGGCAAATCCCCCGGGGGTGGGGTGGGTGGGGCCCAGAGAACTGCCCCTGCCTGGAGGCTGGTCTGGACGGACCCGGTTGGGGTAGGATACACCTCCCTCCGGCACAAGAGGGTGTCAAGGCCACCTACCAGCCCACCCTCCCAAGCAAGAATTCAGGACTCCTCCAGGACTAAGGAAAGAGTTGGGTGGGGGCCTCCTGCCAGGATGCAGACAGGACCCCAACCATGAGCCAAGAACCACCACTGGATGGAGCAGTGGTCCCACTGTGGGGAAGGGAAGGGGCAAAACTGGGTGGTGGGGGCGTCAGGTGTGCTCTGAGATCCCTTGGTCAATCCAGACCCAGCAGACCCAGGAAGGTCACACCAACTGGGGGTGTGGAGTCACGTATGCCCAGTCTCCAGCACCTCTCATGGAAGGAGAGGACAGGAACTGGAGGCCAGCGTGGGCACAGGACAGGGCCCGTGGCCACAAGGCAGCTGGAACCCATAGGGCAGCTGTTGGCCACCCTGCTCTGGAACGTCATTTGCAAGGGGAAGGTCTTGAGAGGAATATGGCGTTTTCCTAGACAGCTCCCTGTAAGAGGTCTGACTCCCCACAGTGGGGGAGATACGGGTTGAGGGGTGGAATATGGCGGGGAGTGCTTCCCAGGAAGTCCAGGGCACAAACCTCAGATCCACTAGTGTTTGCCCCTGATGACCAGGCACTTGGACATGGTATCGGCCACTGTCCCAGACCCTGGCACCCTCCACCCTCACCACAGACATGGCCACGTCCCCACATGCCGGGTGACAGAGGTGGCTCAGGACGAGGACACCCTGTCTCCCTGGCTGTAAAGTTGAGGGGATGGCAGATCTCAAAGGCTGGGCGTTTCTTCCAAGATAGGGGCAGCGGTCCCGGGGGTCTGGGAACCTGCGATTGAGGGTTTGGGGCGGACATCTCTGGGCAGGGTCTGCATACTGTGAGGGATCATCAAGGGGCCCGTGACCCAGAGGAAAAGGGTCAGAAATGCCGTCTCCCGCCTCCCTTGGGTCACGCGCTCTGTCGAGTACTCGCTGCACCCCGTGACTGGGCCGGAGTGCTTTCATGTCTGGCCGGGAAAGTTGGATTTCAGGGCTAATTACCCGGCTGTCGTCTGCACTCAGCTCACAGCCTGCAATCCCAGGGTCGCCAGCTCCTTGGAAACACCCAGAAGCCTCTGCTTCGCGAGGCAAGGGGCTTAGGCCGGGCAGCTGGCAGACATCCAGACAGCTTGCAGTGGGTGCGGATGGTGTGCCGGCCTTGCTGGGACAGGCCTGGTTTAAGGCCCAGGGACACAGTGGTGGACACGCCAGGAGGGTCTCTCATCGCCAGGAAGGGGGGACCACAATGGGAATCCTGGGGGAGAGGTGTGCTGCCACACAGCCCCCTTCACGTCATGACCTCAACTGACCATCCTGTCCTGGAGCCAGCTAGCAATGGCTGCCCCAGTGCTGGGAGGGGCCACCAGTGGGGTGGGCTGAAACGCCGCCACCCCCCACGCTAAAAGGGGGTGCGAGGAATGGCTTCTAGCTCAAGACATCGAGGGCGAGAATGATCACGGCCATGGTGTGACCCTTTGTGTGGGGTGCCACGTGCATCAGACACGTCATGGCAGAGTTCCCACAAACACCAGGAACCCGAGTCACAGATGCAGAAACAGGCTGGGCGGTTGCGTGAATTTCTCTAAAACAGAACCCAAGTCTGTCCACATGTAGAATGCAGGCTCTTCACCTGCCACGAGCAGGAGATATCCCAGGTCATGGGTCCCCGAGGACAACAGCTGAGGACCCCACCCCCACTCCACACGGGCTGCCCAGTGAGGCCAGCTCACCCTAGGGGAGCCTTGGCATCCCATCTGACCCCTGGGAGAAGGAGGGAAGCTGTGCTCTCCAGGCCCACTAAGGGCCACCAAGCTGGAAGGGGATGTAGAGTCCCACTCTTGGCCACCAGCAGACCTGCCAGGTTCCACCAGATAGGTGATAACTAGGGGGTTGTGGGAGAGGGCGAGGGGGAGGTTGGGCGACTCGAGGTCACCTTCTGTGTCCAAACTCAGACAGCTTCTGAGTCTGGCCCGGAGAGATCCTCAGTCACTCACCTGAGTGACCTCTGCCACTCTGATAAAAGCCAGGGTCACCTGAATCTCAGGTGCCATCAGTAAGTGCTGGATGATCCCTGCAAACCTAGACGCACAGCAGACTCCCAGGCTGTCATAGCGGACTCCCGGGCTGTCAGCAAAGAGTCACGGAGCTTGTGTCATTCACCTTCACGGAAAGACAGAAACCCCAGGGTCGCACCATGAAAGGGCCCCACGCTGTCATTTCCACGTGTCATGTAGGTCTGACGTGGAAAGACCTACAAGAAAAGGGACCTTCCCCCATTTATTTTGTCCGCAGGATCATTCTAAGCACCAGAGCCAATGTGAGCCACCATACGTAGAGAGCAGCTGTCCTCGGGCATGCCTGGGGGCAGGAAAGGCAATTGGCAAAACTGTGGCTCCACAACATGCTGTTCAAAGGGTGGGCCCCTGGGCTGTTCACCACGCATTGGCTCAGGCTGTGGGCTGCTGGGCTGGGGCGCATGGGCTTGCTGCCACAAGCGGGGGGCTCAGGGAGTGCGAACCTGGCGTGTGTGCAATAATCAACAACAATTAGAAACTGTGGCTTTTCACTGCCATCTCAGATGCGCCCAAGAGCAGACCCTTTCTTGGGTGGTTGTGACCTTCCTGCCAGCCTCGGACAAGCCCCCATCCCCCTCTATATGTGGCAGGCTCTAGACTAGCGCTCCCTCCTTCAGACAGCATATCCTTGTGTTACTATAAATCTCCTTTTCACCAGAAAATACAACACATACACAACACACTCGCAAGGGTGGTTCAGGGAAAAGAGCAGAGAATGGCCAATGGACACGTGAAGAACATCATCCCAGCTTGCATGAGAAGGGGTGGAACTTATGTGACCCTCCTTGCCGCCCACAGGAGTCCTGGTGAGGGCTTATCCGCCACAGCCACTCCAGAATCCATCCCATGGCTTCACCTGCTTAAACCCAAAAGCTTGAGAAAGTGAGGGATCCACTTTCCAAGATCACAGAGGGGCCCTTTAAGGCAGTGTTATGTCATCACATCCTGGGCCCAAACATTAGACCTAGCAACGATGAAAATCGGACAATGAAAATTCTACTGACAGAAAATCAACAAAGAGGGGCTTTTCCTCACTCGGCCCAAAGCATCGTCTGAGAAGCCCACTGGAAGCCACAGGTTCCCCTGCCTTCAGGCAGATCAACTATCTCTGTGACTGTTCCTAGATTTGGGCCAAAGGTTTTTACAAGCTGAGATGTTCATTGCTGAAATTCCCCTCAAAGGCAAGACGTCCCCCTCCCCCGGCACGGCCGCTCTGTGGTCTCAGGTCTCCCTGGGACACCACTTCTCAGAGAATGCCTCTGAAAGCCCCCCACCCAACACACACACAGTGAGCTGGTGCCCCAGGCTCCAGAATTCCAACAGCACCAGCGCGTACTGCTGGTCAAAGCCGCTCCAAGCGATGGCACGGCTCCCTGAGTCTTGGGGCTTGGACAGAAACCAGCCCTGCTGGCTCCACACCTCTGTGCACCTCAAGGTTTAGGCAAGGCCTCAAATCAGGTGGCTGGACACTTCCACCCTGCACGTCTCCCGAGATGTTTGCAGCCATAGACAAAGATACGAAAACCGTGTGGCTTTCAGTACAAAAATTTTTTCCTGAAATACCACCAGAAAACAACCCACCAACATACCAGAACCTCCTCCACCAACATCCTGGGACCTCCTCCACCAACATCTGGGCTGTGCCCAGTGTGTGTATTTCAGCACAGCTTGGGATCCCAAAGCCAGCACCCACCCTGCACACACTTAAGATGCAGTTAAGCCCCTTCTTTTAAGACTGGCTAGAGGATGCAACCTTCCATTGTCTACAAGAGCAACTCATTCATTACCCACGCACAATTTTACTATTATTGGTTTTCTTTTTTTTAATTTTATTTTATTTTTAAACTTTACGTAATTGTATTAGTTTTGCCAAATATCAAAATGAATCCATCACAGGTAAACATGCTCAGTCGGGAAGGGCTGACTCTTACAAAACCAGTAATACACACATGTATTATTGGTTTTGTAAGAGTCAGCCCTTCCCGACTGAGCATGTTTGAATGACGTTTGTTGATTTTTTTTTTTAAAACTACGATCTCTCTCCACAAACAGTAAGGCTTGGGGAAGTCAAAGAACACAGAAACAGACAGGCTTCTCAGGCACTCCACGTGGGTGCCTCTCAGGAGGTAAGTAAGGGTCAGCTTAAGCATGGTTCCGGAAAGACCGAGTGGAAAGGCGCTTCTGGCGAGGCTCAGGGCGGGGCCCCTGCTGTGTAACTCACTGCGGAGTTCCCAAGACTGTGTGGAAAGGAATGAATGAAACACACGTGGTATTGGGGCCCTTGCCCTCAGTCTAGAACTCCGGGGTCGGACCGGGGAGGGGGGCGGGGGGCGCGGGGTGTAGGGATAGTCCAGGAGTGCCGGGAGGGCCAAGGATGCGGCGACCACGCTCGGCACACATCCCCTACTCCAACCCTCCCCGCGCCCGCCGGTGTCCCAGGGCCCCGGTACTCAGTACTCACGCACGCAGAGGCAGGCCACGAGCTTGGCAGCCTCCTCGGGGACAGGGCAGGTGGGGAAGATCGGCTTGAGCAGGTAGGTGGCGAAGACGAGCGCCACGATGTACTGCGAGGAGGGCCGGATGATGAGCAGCTCGATCCACAGCTTGAGGAAGGCGGGCAGCGAGCCGTACACCTCCAGCATGTAGGCGTAGTCGCCGCCCGACTTGGTGATGGTGGTCCCCAGCTCGGCGTAGCAGAGCGCGCCCACGATGGAGAACACGCCACACACGGCCCAAACCACCAGCGCCAGCCCGGGCGAGCCCGCCTCTTTGAGCACTCCGGTGGGCGTCACGAAGATGCCCGAGCCGATGATGGTGCCCACGATGATGGCCACGCCGTTCAGCAGCGTGATGTTGCGCTGCAGGGTCACCTCGCCCTCCGCGCCGTCCGCGCCCCGCTCCGCCAGCATCCGCTCCCGCGCCTGCCGTTCCTCCTTCTCGTTCGCCGGGAGGGTGGCCGCCGCCGCGCGCCGCTTGGGGCCTGAGCCCGCCATGCTGCCGCGCAGGGTCGGGCCGGGCAGGGCCGGGAAAGTCCGGACACCCGGCGCGCGCCGCCCACCGGAGAGAACCGGCTCTCCTACCGCGATCGTGGCGGTAGCCAACAAAACTCCACCATTTATACCGGGAAAGTGGCCCCGCCCCCGGCCCGCCCCGTCATTGACGCGCCTCGCCCCGGGGGTGTGGCCTCCACAGCCGTTGAGAAGAACCGGACGCTCCCACTCGGCTCACGCGCAGTACGCAGTGACCTGCATGGCTGGTGGTCCTGGCCCCACGTGGTCCCGGGAATCCCGGCTCCGCCGCGCGCGCACGCGGAGCACTGGGCTCCTCGACCCCCTCACTAGCTCAGTGGTCATCGCCGCCCCTCTCCCGCGTGCACTGGGGACCCCAGCTGCTCGAGCGGAAGCGGGTGGGTTACAGCAGGGCCGACGACCTGGGGCCACCGAAGAGGATGAGTGGGATTTGGGGCGTCTTGGGGGCTCAGTCAGAGGAGGCAATGCCTGCCAACCTGGAGGGCGCCCAAGGCCCGAGGTGGTAGGACCCCGCTTGGTCCGCTCATCCCGGGGACCTGGGGAATATATTAAGATGGTCAGAACCGCCTCTGGGGAGTGGGGGTGGGTGGCGAGCTCTCGAGATCCAGGTTGGGCCTAGGACCCTAAATCCCAGGGCTGAAGGAGCACGATCTCGCATCTGAGCTCCTTCATTCCTGGGCTCGGAAATTCTCATTCTATCGCAGGGGGAACCGCTTTGCCAATGAGCAGCGTTCAAGGGCTCATGGCTTGGAGGAGCAGCGACAAAGAATCTGGGAAAACCGGACTCTGCAGAAAGCTCGGTTACATTGACAGAATGAGGGTTTCCTGAAGGAGCCCGGCCTGCAGGGTGAAAGGGCCTTAGCCTTGAAGGACTCCAGAGGCACTTGGATTGGAGGGCCAGCAGGTAACCAGTGCTCAGAGTCAGAAGGGGAAATGCAAGATGACCAGTCACTGCAGGCCTGCAAGCAGGAGTCAGACATGCTTGCTGATGAAATTGATGTGTGCACAGAGAAAGAATTTAGAATCCCATCTCGGGGATTTAGCCAAGGCATATCATATGGACCTTCCACATCCCCCCTCTCCCCGCGCTGTCCCCAACAGGCCAGCCCTTCATCTGCAGTGTTCGAACCAAACACTTCGACAAGCCTTGGCAGCTGGAAGATCACATAGCACAAATATTAGCTTGCGAGATGTCTAAGTCAGTGACTTGGTGGAATCAGGAATAACCTCTCAGCTCTTGTTCTTCCCATTGTCCTTTTAGAGGGTGCTGCCTTGCAAAGACCAGACAACCAAAGCTAAGCAAACTTTCTGACCCTTTATCAGGCGTGAGCCCTTGGTGTACAAAGTCTCATTTAATAGAGGAGCTGCTGATGTTACTGTAGATGAGGAAACAGTCTCAGCAGAACAACGGGACTTGTCTGACCAGTGCCCTGAACCTACGTGGTGCTCATTCTGTCGCCTCTCTTCTTGTGGTTTATTTATCACTAAATTTGCTTTACAAGGATGGCAGTTATTTGCAATGCTCTAAGGAGAGGTCCCGAGCTCCTCCACCCTGTACTCCCATAGCAGGCACCTCCTGGAGCACCTCCTCCAGACATAGACAGGCAATCAATAATTGCTCATCAGAGTGTAAAATTAACAACCATGATAAGCCCAGGGCTCTAAGGAGCCAGAGCCAGGTGGAAGGAACCAGGCCACTCCACTACAGCTTTCCTAGGGTAAGAATTAACAAGGGAGATGGGAGGGACGGGATATGCATGTGGACTTGTCGGTGTCTCCCGTGGGGGCTTCTGGGAACCTGCAGAAGACTTAATAGCTGGATGGTGACAACCTCCAGTGGTGTTTCCACCATCTCATGGCAGCTGTGCCACCATTGTCAGTTTCTACCTGGTTTTTGTGTGAGACTGTACTAGATTTCCAAGGGTAAACTTGATTTGTCTGTGTGTGTGTGTGTGTACCTCAGACTTCCCTTACCAGAAATTTAGAACCTTGCTGCTAAGTCACTTCAGTCGTGTTCGACTCTGTGTGACCCCAGAGACGACAGCCCACCAGGCTCCCCTGTCCCTGGGATTCTCCAGGCAAGAACACTGGAGTGGGTTGCCATTTCCTTCTCCAATGCATGAAAGTGAAAAGTGATAGTGAAGTCATTCAGTTGCGTCCGACTCTTAGCGACCCCATGGACTGCGGCCTTCCAGGCTCCTCTGTCCATGGGATTTTCCAGGCAAGAGAACCTTAGCTGGTGGTAAAAACTCATCTGCCATTGCAGGAGATGCAGGAGACAGGTGACTTGGCATGCAGGATGCAAACACCTTAGCTAACAGCACCATCTGGTGGACAGAAAAGCAACTTCTTGTCCCAGGCAGGTTCAGTTCTGCTCACTCTGCGGTGCTCTTCAGTTGTTTTAGTCCCTCAGCGTCCAACTCTTTGGAATCCCATGGACTGAAGCTGTTCAGGCTCCTCTGTCCCTGGGATTTCCCAGGCAAGAATAATGTAGTGGGTTGCCATTTCCTTCTCCAAGGGATCTCCCAGACCCAGGGATCAAACCTGGGTCTCCTGTATTAGCAAGCGGGTTCTTTACCACGGAGTCAACCAGGGAAGCCCACTCTTTTCAATGCTAGCCAGTAGTTTCTTAAAAGTTATGTCATTTATTCTCACAAGGATTGGTGGAGAATAACTTGGGCATTTCTACAGGGAGAGCTTGGGAGTTTCAGTCAAAAACCTTAAAACCGTGTGTCTCACCTGACCTGTAATTGCACTTGCAGAAGTAGATCTAAGGTGGTAAGGATTGTGCTGAGTTTTGGCTACATGATTGTTTATTGTAGTTTTAAGAACGAAGTCGCCAAGCATGGAAATAATCCAAAGTCCCTGGGGACTTGCTTTGGCAAATGTTGCTACATCCGTGTGGTGGGATCCAGCGTAGCTCTTAAAAACCCGGAGGTACACCTCTAAGCACAATGCGCTCTTGACGTACAGATGAGTGAAACAATGGAGTGTCACGTTCCAGAGTCCTATCTGGTGGGCCCTGGGGGTGCTCTGGAGGAGCCCAGGTGCGTGCTGAGCTCTGGGAGAGCTGCCACATTTGGAGGAACAAGCAGTTTGATTCTCGGCTGCACGATGCAATCTGGGCCCAAGTCGCTGCCTCTTCCGCGGAGGAGCCTTTCCCAGGGCCTCTTGGAACAGGGAGTGTTGGCCTTGGAGAAGCTGAGCCCAGCAGGGACCTATCCCCACACTTCAATGAGAGGATCTGTGTCTCTGGGTCAGGGGTTGCACACTATGATCCCTTAGGGGAAGTCTCTCCTGTCTGGGGGCTTGGCGGCTCTGGGTCCAGTCTTGGGAGAGAAAAGCCCATCACAGGAAGGGTAGGCTGGATGTTGGGCCAGTGTAGGAGGTGCCTTGAAGATTTTCTGCCGGCTCTCTGAACTCTCTCCTGTTATTTCCAAACCAGTGAATTTTCAGATTCCTCCTGGCAAAATGTGGGCTTCAGAAAATGGGGGGTGGGGGTGGGGAAGCGGGTGAAGGTGGATAAAGGCACAAGCTCCAGTTTTGAGATGGATAAGTCCCGGGGAGGGTGGGGGGCGTCTAATGTACAGCCTGACGACCATCGTTAATAATGCCGTACAGCATACTTGAAAGCTCCTCAGAGGGTAGATCTGAAAAGTTCTCATGACAAGAAAAAGGGTGGAGCTATGTGAGGTGGTGGATGAGAACTGAACTTACTGTGGTCATCACGTTGCAAAATAAGCACATATCAAATCACTATGTTGTACGTCTGAAACGCACACCAGGTTATATGCCAATAAAACTGGGGGCAAAGAATACACGAAGGCGATTTCACAGCAGCGGCAGAGACCATGGGCTTGAAGGTCAGACCGCCTGAGTCCCCACCTGGGCCCGCTGCATACCTGCTGAAGGAACTTGGGCAGACCTACCCCACTCTGGGCCTCATTTTCACTTTCTATAAAATGAAAATTATAGTACCTACTGCAAATGAACTAATATATGTGAAGTGCTCAGATCAGAGTCTATCCCAAAGGAACAACTCAACCCCCAGTAGTAGTAGTAGTAGAGCCTATAACGTGGCTGGAAAAATCAAAGAAATTTATACCAAAATGGTAACAGCAGCCACCTTCAGATGGGGGGGGGTGCACCTGCTATTTGACCTCTTCTTCTTTCTCTTTTTTCTGTTGTTCCTCAACTATCTACAGTGAAACATACTCTCTTTACATGGTGAATCTTGTTTAAGAGTTCAGTTTCAAATTCCCAACGTTGAAAGAAAATTTAGTCACAAGCACAGAAAAAGCCTTGTAGTTCAGCCTTCCTTTCCAAACCCAGCTGCACCCTTCTCTCCTGCCCTGGTTTGCGATCTTCCTCAGGGAACATACGAGTCTCTGTGAAGACGCCTTTCTGCCTGTCTGGCTTGGTCTCTGCCTATTTGTGGAGAGGGGCAAACTCTGAAATTTTTCACCTTGGGAAGGAAACAGTTGGGGAGAGCTGAATGGCCTGAAAAAAATATTTAATCAGCAGAAGTGGAGTCAATGTCAAGTGGCATTCCAAGCAAAAGTCGTCAGGAGGTGCATTTCACTGGAAGCAAAGCCTACTGTTTCTTTTTTTTTAGGGGTGGTGGTTCTGTGCCATGTGGCTTGCAGATCTTAGTTTCCTGACCAGGGGTTGAACCCATGCCCCAGCAGTGAAAGCACCGAGTCTCAACCCCTGGACCACCAGGGAATCCCTAAAGCCTACTGTTTCTATGGATACATACAACCCACAAAAGAGACACTGAGAGCGAGTGACTTTCTGTGGCACCTACAGACCCTGGGCTCTGACAGGCAGGGCATCCCCAAGGTCTAAGAGGTGCCCGTGCCCCTGGGTTGCACTCAGGGCGCTCCTGCTTCGACAGCTGGTCCAGAATTGCACTTCCTCGCATGTGCAGATGGGCTGGTGGCCCAGGCTCCAGGGGATGCTCTGGGGTCGGGGGTGAGGGGTCAGCCTGAGCCTCACCTTCCACATTTGCACCAGGGTCGGGGAAGTAATGGTGCTTCTTTCTCACGCTGTTTCAAGTTTAAGTGAGACACGGTGTGTACAGCCTCTCAGAGAGCGCAAGAGTTAACAGCCTCCCTCTCTGACTAGGTTGACCTATATCATCCCTCTGTCTCGCTGGAAGCTACCACAGATGGTGGCAAGGAGGCAGAAGGCTGGGATGCTGGTAAATGGATGGCTCTTTGCTTGCTGTTACAGTCTCAGACTTCTTACCACTCAAGATTTGTGGTTGTAATTATTCTGCAGAATCCAAGGGTGATGGCCTGAGTATGCATACTCCTACTAGGGCCTGGATCATTAACTCACTCTTTTTCCTGGAAAAAAAATGTACCCGATAAGCCCTTCACTGATGTGGAAGCCCCCTGCCTTGTGCGGCTGCCCTGTTGTCTGTCCGCACTCGCATGGAACTCATATTTGTGTCCTTTTCACGTAGCAAATGTCTTTTCCTCTTCAGGAAACTCGTTCTTAAAAGTCGTGCTTTGGTGGTGCTCCTCTGTTAGTTTTTTCCTGTCTGCACGTGTGAACAGGGGACTGCCCTCATTAGTCTCAGAACTTCAGTTCTGTTTCCCCAACACATGTGTGGCATCTCTGTCACACTGACTGTTGAGCCCAAACCAGGACTTGAAGATGTTTTGTGTCATTTAATTATTGCATCAGCCATAGCTTGACCCCGATTGTGGCTGGAGGAATAAGACACTGGCTTATTATATGACACTGAGTGGTCAGCCAGGTTCAGACCCACCATGGGCCTTTGATTGTAGCTGTGATGCTGTGACCTCCCACTCACCCAACCAGGCCACCTGCCCTTCGGACTAGATTGATGAGTGTGACTTCTTTTGGCCACAAGTGGCTTTATTTTAGCTCTCCTGGGGGCTTCTGAAAGTTTCATTTCTCTCATTGGAAACCCCCCATTCTTGTGGAGGGCAGGCTTAGTGACTTTCCCCACACAGGCTTTCCAGCACCCTCCAGCTTCTCAGCAAGGTCACCCAATTTTCTGAAGTTCACAGGGTGGACATGGTGAATGTCTGTAATTCTGAGTGGAACCAAGGCCTGGGGATTTCTGAGTAACAGTAGAAGCAAAGCTGGAGACACTGAGGCTAGGTTTTCTATGGTGGTCTCCACTAAGTTAAAAAAAGAAAAATCAGAGTTTGCCTAGCACCCAGGCTCTAGGCTTGTGGCAGCCACTGTGGGGGCTGATTATGTGCTCAGAAGGCCGGCCCTGCTTGTTGAGGGGTCTAGAGAAGCAATACTGTGGTGGCAAACAGGGCTTGAGAGTTCAGGACTAGCTGTCAGTGAATCGATGGATGGATGATGGATAAATGCAGGCGGTCCATGCACACAAGGGACTGTCCAGTTCAGCCATAAAAAGGAGTGAGGCGCTGACCTACCACAATGTGGACGAACTGTGAAAACCCTCCGCTCAGGGCAATGGCTGGATGCCTGGGAGTGTCTGGTATCATTTACATGAAATGACAGAGGATGTTGAGGCTGGAGAGATACCAAGTACGTTGGTGGTACCTGGGGCGGGAGAGGGGCGTGGGAGTGAGTGGTAGCAGGTTTGTGGTGATGAAACTTCTTGGAACCAGATGATGGTGAAGGTTGCACAACAGTGTGAACACCCTGAATGCCACCAAATTGTTCACTTTAAAATGGTTAATGGTTGACTTCATATTATGTGGGGGGGGGGGTGTTTACGTGCTTAGTTGTGTCCAACTCTTTGAGACTCCAGGGACTGTAGCCCACCAGGCTCCTCTGTCCATGGGATCCTCTGGGCCACAATACTGGACTGGGTTGCCATTTCCTTCTCCAGGGGTTCTTCCCAACCCAGGGATCCAACCCGTGTCTCTTGCGTCTCCTGCATTGCAAGCAGATTCTTTAACACTATACCACCTGGGAAGCCCATATTATGTGGATTTGTACCTGAAAAAAACAAAAAAGCATGCAGGCCTACAGTCAGAAGCCCTGGGTTCAAACCCCGACTCTGGAGGCTAATGGAGCTTCGGGGTGGGGGGTGGGAAATGCAACTCAGCTTCCAGGATTCAGGGTCCCCCTCCACACCGGGTACAGCATCACCTCTGGCCTCTGCAAGGTGGGTGAGGTAGCAGGGTGAAGCCCCCATACCTGACAGAGCTGTGGCTGGTGGGCTGGTGTGAGGGTGAGACAGACAGTGACCTTCCGGGACCTAGGGACTGACCGGCTAGGTGCCCCGATTCTGCCCTCGACCTTCCGGGCAGAGCTCAGCTGGACCTGTTGTCAGAGGAGACATGCGGCCCACCCACGGCCACTCCGTGACGAGCTCTGGCCCCTGTTCAGGCCTGGCCGCCCGTCCGGGTCCTACCCCCACACATCTGGGTTTGCGATGCAGAGTCCTCCTCCCAGGCTTTGCTCCAGGCGCCTGGCTTGACCAGCAGAGGATTGGCTACTGAACTCTAGTCCGATTTCTTCACACAGATAAAGTGCAGTCTACCCTTCTGCTCCCCTCCTGCCCTGCCCTGGGATGGGGGGCTTCTCTGGGATGTGCTGCTGCCCTGCCCTCTGTTACAGTTGAAGAGTGTCCCCCCCAAACAGGGCGCTGCAGTCCTAACCCCAGGGCCTCAGAAGCTGACCTCCTCTGGACGGACGTAGGGCCACTGCAGGTAGAACTAGTTAGGG
Source organism: Bos grunniens (assembly GCF_055505025.1). Lineage (NCBI taxonomy): Eukaryota > Metazoa > Chordata > Mammalia > Artiodactyla > Bovidae > Bos > Bos grunniens. The sequence continues at coordinate 13,462,431 of NC_141182.1, forward strand.
AGGTCATCTCAGAGCAGGCTGACCCCTGACCCCGTACAACTGGTGTCCTCGTAAGAAATGGCCACGTGACGAAGGACACTGGGTGCTGGTGGAGGCAGAGGCTGGGCGGATGTGGTCCCAAGCCAAGACCACCGGTGACACGGAGCCGGAAGAGGCAGGAAGGACCCTCCCCTTCAGGCTGCAGGGGGCTCGGCCCTGACATCGGACTGCAGGCCTCCAGACACCGAGAGGACAAACTTCAGGTGTTTAAAGCCTCCAGGTTGTGGCACACAGTCTCAGTAGCCCCAAACCACTGTGAGATGTCATAAAAGGTGGAGCTCCTCCGTGTGGGTCCCCTTTGGGTCTCGCTGTTTCGTTATTCCGTGCAGGCACAGGGAAGGCCCACCTGGCTGGTGCACTGTGTCCCCCGCCAGCCTCTCCCTCAACACCAACACCAGCTCTGTGGGCAGCCCAGCCTTTCCTGAGAGAGGAAGGGGACGGGGCCCAGAGCCACAGCAGCTGGGGAAAGTGCCCTGGAGAACCAGCTTCTGCCTGGAAGGAAGGAGAGCAGATGAGTTGCTGTCCTGCCGGGACCCCCACAGGGTCCTGTAGACGCTGATGTGAGCCTGCAGGTCATCGGGACCCAGCGTTCGCTCCCTCCTCGGACTGGCCACCTCAGGGACATCTGGAGGGAAGCAGCAAGGATGAGGTGGCTCACAGCGCTAAGCCAACTCCCTGTGGCCAGCTTGGGCAGGCAGCAAGGACTCTGGCATGATCTGTCCTGGCCTGTCCGTGATTCCATCCCGAGTGGACATGATGACGGGAAGGCCTCCGGTGTCTCTGTCACTCACACTCACGTGACTAGACAGCTCCCTCGGGAGATCCCAGATGCCCCAGGATGAGACCCTCCTCCCTGCATCCGATTGCCAAGCAGTCCATTTTGGGGGGCATCACCCATGTTGCCCCAAAGCAGCGTGGGCTCCCACGTGGCCCGTGGGGCTGCCCTGCTGGTTGAGAGCTTGAGACTCTTCCTCCACTCAGTGTATGCCCCTTCTTTAGGTTTTGCCCCTTTTAGGTTCTAGAAAATGCGTGGGTAATGGAAAAACAAGACAGCTAAGACTAAAAGCACAGCTCTTGAAACTTAAAATGACCACAAAGGGACTGCCCTGGTGGGCCAGTGGTTAAGACTCCATGTTTCCACTGCAGGGGGCCCGGGGTTCGATCACTGGTTGGAGAACTAAGATACCGCGTGCCACATGTGTGGCAGAAAGAAAGAAAGAAAACGAGCAAGAATTCAAGAGCTGCAGGGAGTGGGAGATTTGTAGCCTTGATCAGCTTTCTCTGTCACCTCCCAAGAGCTTCTCCACCCCGGCCTCCCAGTTCAGCTGAGGGCAACTCCATCCTCCAAGCTGTTTGCACCAAGGCCCTTGGCCTTACCCTTTTTTTTTCCTTTTACGGTATTATTTATTTATTTTATTTTAATTTTGGATTGTGCTGGATCTTAATTGCTTGCAGGCTTCTCATTGCGGTGGCCTCTCTTGTTGGGGGCACGGACCACAGCGCGCAGGGTCGGTAGTTGTGGGGCACAGGCCTAGTTGCCCTGTGGCACGTGGGGTCTTCCCAGACCAGGGATAGAACCCATGTCCCTTTCATTGGCAGACAGCTTCTCATCCACTGGACCAGCAGGGAAGTCCCCTTGGCCTTATCTTTGATGCCCCGCTTTCTCTTGCACCTCCAGCTGGTAGGGCTGGAGATCACGACACACGTGTGTCCTGCACCTGGCACTTCTCACTCCCCCTTCAGGGGGCTTTCCACCTGCGGTTTGTCCATCACCCCGCGTCTCCCCTCTTTGAGAAGCTGGGTGAGACGTGCATGTGCCCCGTAGCCATCCTCATGCCTCTCAGAGCAAAGTCCTCCACCCCTGCATGTGGCCCGTCTGGTCAGTCTCTGACCTCCTCTCCTGCTACTGTGACCCTCACACACTGCATCTCGGCTGCGCTGGCCTCTGCCGCTCCTGAACTTTCCAGAACCATCCTGGTATCACCCCCTCACCTCGTGCAAATCTCTGCTCCACTGTCAGCTTCTCAGTGAAACCCACTCTGACCGGGTACCCGGCTTCCTGCCCATGGTGCTTTTCCCGGAGCTCTGGCCACCTGTCGCTTTGCTCCCGCCGGGCCTGCCCCACCCATCATCTCTGGACCGTCTCCCCTGCTGATGCAGACACCACAGGGGCCGGGGTCTCCGCTCGTCATCTCGTCACCCACATTCCCTGACTGTCTTGCCCACTAATGGGTACACGTGGCCAGGGGGTGTTCGGTAAACAGTGGTGTCAGACTGGAGAGGGGCTGTGTGTGTCATTACGAAACTGTGAAACAAGGCAGAGAACATGGCAAGTGGAGCCTAAGTGTCAGGCCTGTTTTTGATGTTCACACTTTTGATTTGTGTTTGTGTGTGTTCAGGGAGCTAGCGCACCTGGAGGGTGGCCCCCCTCTGGATTTCCAGAGTTCAGTAAAAAGGATCAGATGGTTTTGCTTTGCTTAAAGATAATTTCCCTATTTAAATTCCAGTAAAAGAAAACAAACTCACTGACTGAGGAAATTCTGACAGAATAATCTCAACACTGAAAAAATATACAGCTTTTATCTTCAATGCAGTGGTTGGTGAATGTATCTTAAGGATGGCGGAAACAGAAGACCTTTCTTTCCTGTTGACGCACGTTTGAACTTTTCCACAGACGCGGGAGCTGGGCGTTTCTACTGCAGAGCCCCCAAGGTGTGACTCAACCTGTAGGTCAGGGAACCTGAGCCAGGCTGTCTGTCACGATGAAACTGCCGCAGACTGAGCCGGCACCCCCCACGCTGTGCTGAGCAGGACCGGGGTCCAGGCGCTCTTGTGATCCTATCGCTTCTGGAGGGACCTGTGCTGTTTGTCCCCACGGTTTTCAGAGCTGCTCACCTGGGCTACCTGGCCCTCCCTCCCAGCTCCAGCACAGAGACAGGGGACAGCCACGCACGCCAGGGCAGGGGCGGCAGGGCGGAGCAGCCAAGGCAGGTTTCGGGAGCTTGAAGTTCAATTCTGCATTTCAGAAATGTCTGGGAGGATGTTGTTAACTCCTCTACACGATGCCTCCTGTTGTGAGGGCCGAGCAGTGTGGCTGCTCCCTGCTTCTCCATGGTGAACCAGGCACACTCCACGCCTGCCCCACACCTGCCCCATGCCTGCCTCACACCTGCCCCAAACCTGTGCCGTATTGTCCACACCTGTCCCATGTCTGTCCCACACCTGTCCCATGTCTGCCCCACACCTGCCCCACACCTGCTCCACACCTGCCCCACATCTGCCCCACACCTGCCCCACGTCTGCCCCACACCTGCCCCATGCCTCCCCACACCTGTCCTACGTCTGCCCCACACCTGCCCCATGCCTCCCCACACCTGCCCCACATCTGCCCCACACCTGCCCCACGTCTGCCCCACACCTGCCCCATGCCTCCCCACACCTGTCCCACGTCTGCCCCACACCTGCCCCACATCTGCCCCATACCTGCCCCACATCTGCTCCACATCTGCCCCATGCCTCCCCCACACCTGCCCCACGTCTGCCCTACAACTGTCCCACGCCTCCCCCACACCTGTCTCACGTCTGCCCCACACCTGGCTCACGTCTGCCCCACACCTGCCCCACATCTGCCCCACACCTGCCCCATGCCTCCCCCACACCCGTCCCACGTCTGCCCCACACCTGTCCCATGCCTCCCCCACCTGCCCCATGCCTCCCCCACACCTGTCCCATGCCTCCCCCACACCTGTCCCATGTCTGCCCCACACCTGCCCCACGTCTACCCCACTCCTGGCCCATGCCTGCTCCACACCTGTCCTACACCTGCTTCATGCAGATTCCATACCTCCTTCACACCTGCTGCACTTTGCTTACTTTCTCTGGACTTCTCAAGTTATAAGCACCAAATTCCCTGATTGGAGGTGAATATCTGATGATCTGAACCAGTCCATTCTAAAGGAGATCAGCCCTGGGTGTTCTTTGGAAGGAATGATGCTGAAGCTGAAACTCCAGTACTTTGGCCACCTCATGCGAAGAATTGACTCATTGGAAAAGACTCTGATGCTGGGAGGGATTGGGGGCAGGAGGGAAAGGGGACAACAGAGGATGAGATGGCTGGATGGCATCACCGACTCAATGGACGTGAGTTTGACTGAACTCCAGGAGATGGTAATGGACAGGGAGGCCTGGCGTGCTGCGATTCACGGGGTCGCAAAGAGTCACACACGACTGAGCGACTGAACTGAACTGAACTGAACTGAAACATCTAATACCTTCGCTTTCTTCCATCTACTCAGCTAACATGCCATGACGGCTAACTTCAGAAGGACAAAACTTTTGTCCGAGGACCCATGGCCTGTGGGCGACTTGTAAGCACCCGAGAATGTGTGATGCAGGCGAAGCACGCACGGGCGGGAAGCCCCCAGCACTGAGGGCTGGGTGATGGAGGAGAACATCACAGGAGGGGAGCCTAGTAATGGAGAAAAGTTCAGGCGCAGAGCTGGAGGGCTAGGGCGCTCCCGGGATGGGGCAGCAGTCCAGGGTCGGGGCAGCGGGCATAGCTGATGGGGGGGCCAGCAGCACCTGGAGCCAGAGCACCTCGGGCAGTGTCCACCCAGCAGGTATTCACGCAGCGCTGAGGGCAGGCAAGCAAGAACACCGCCTTCAGGAAAACAGCAGGGAACGAGGTGCCAGTGTGAGAACAGCGAGGGTACCAGGGTGCGGCTGGGGTGAGGAGGCAGGGATGCCATGCTCCCGGCGAGGCTGTGGAGAAGGGACTGACTGATGCCCAGACCCATGGATGGGGCATGGCAACCCCAGCTGGGTGGGGCTGCACCCCAGGCCCATGGGAAGGGAGCTCGTGCTTCCTCCTAAGTTTAGCAGAAGCCGTGGTCCTGAACATGGAAGCAGGAGGAATGGTCAAGTTGCTGTTTCCCACCCAAGTCTCTGCCAAGAGAAGAGTGGGTGGTTGGGGGAGATGCTGGACATGGCAAAGCCAGAGGGCTGGCGACGTAATGCTGTCTGGAGACGGGGTGGCCGGGGTGCAGTGCAAACATGGAGACTGGAGGATGGGAGGCTCAGCAGGGAGGGCTGTACCACTGGGACCCATGGATGCCTGGCACGTGGGAGGAAGGGGCGGGGGTCCCGGGGGACCCTCCAGGCTGGCCCTAGTGCTGGGTGGACGGAGGGATGAGCCCCACAGAGGAGGAACCCCACTCTTGCTGGGGTACAGGGGGCACACTAGGCGTGGTCGGGAGCTCCAGGGAGCAGGTGTCCCGGGAGAGGAGGAGGGGCCGACATCAGGCAGGTGGGAGTGGGGCCTCCAGGGATGCTGTGGGGGGTGCTGCGTGGGAAGGGGCTGGATTCCCGGTTGGCACAGAATGGACAACGGAGGGGGTGTGGGCAGGGTCCACATTTGTACTTTGACGAAACGAGAAAATAACATGAAAGCAAAGTGGGGAAGCTTTGAAGTTAAAGGCTGGCCCGGAATTCCAGGGCACAAAGCTCAGCCACAGTCATCTCACAGCGAGCAGGTCCCGCAGATCCAACGGCCTCGGCCCCGCCACCGCTCAGAACGGGGAGTGGCAGGACCTGTGTTTGTTTTCTGTACGGTGGCTTTGAGGGCTGAGACAGATGTCCTTCCTCCCCCATGTTTGTGGTTTCGCTCAACGCGTCCGGGCTCCGTGTGGTTCCCAGGAGAATCTCAGAGTCCCAGGGCTAATGCCAGATTTTAAAAATAACCTACAAAGCAGAACACCTACCGGGAAACTAAGACTTCTGTGCGCAGAGGAAGGCCCGGCGTGGACATGAAAGAGGAGACAAAAGCACCCATCTGCTCTCGGGGCTCTTGTTGGGACAGGATGTCACCAAGGGGTGGGCGTTGTCCAGTTCAGGGCCCTGTGATCCTTTCTCCTCCAGCAAGGCCCCTCTGGACACCAGCCTTTCTCTGTCCTGAAGTCTCCGTGGGAATGGATGGCCTGTGGACTGTTGACTCAAGGCTGCTATCAACCCCAGCTCCCAACCCAAAGACCCCCTCCAATTACTGTGCTTCCTTCCACCATCCTGAGAACCCCACCCTCATAAGCTGCAGGCTGCCTGAACACGTGTCTTTGGGTCGGCGTTTCCATCAAGGCAGAACCGCAGGTCATTATACAATGAGATTGTTAAGTTCAGGGCTCCGGGTTTCTTCCATGAGGCTGTATCTCGCCTTCGGTTGCACACATCAGAGAGACAGGAGTGAAAGGCTGTGCCTAGCCCGATGCAGCCTGCAATCCAGATGGGCTTCCTGCCGGTTCCATCGCCTCCTGCCTCCAACCTCTCCAGCAAGCCCACCTTCCCCTTTAAAACCCGGGGGTGACCCCACAGAACTTTCACAGAGCTTCTTGTAACAAATGTAAGTGGGCTGACCTCATCCCAGCCCACCCAACCCAGTTGCCTGGGCTGCTTTTTAAAAACATCATTCCTTAGACCCTGGGAACCACAAGCACCGGGGGTCAGGCCCACGCCGCCGCGTGGTTCTGACACGCAGTGGGGTCGAGGATGGCTGAACATCATGAGAACGCCCAGCGCAGGCCAGGCTGGGAAGGCGGCCCGGCTGTGTCACTGTCATGGGTGGTGACAGCCCTGTTGCTGGACAAACGCCTTTGAGTTATCGATTATAACTGAGTGGGGACATCAGCTCAGAGGCTGGACAGAAACATGTCCTTTTTGATCTTGTTTCTTTCTCAGCATCTGTTTTGATTCTTCAAGCCAATCTGCTTTCACCAGCATCACCACTCAACTCGATCCTTGTAAGGCCACATTTGTTTTAAACCATCTTGTCTGAGAACAGTTACCTGTGTCCTACTTGAGTAAACAGAGGCCACCTTTCCTGGTGGCGCTGGGTACCTGGTGGCAGTGACTCTGTGATGCCTGCATAGCTGAGGAAGGATGTGAGCAGAGGGCTGAGTGCTCAGCTGCCACTGAGTGACCAATGTCCGTGATCCATCCTTCTGCAGTCCCTGCACCCCGGCCCACATCCCAGCACTTCTGACCCTGCCCTGCGCCACCTGCTCCTGAAAGAGCCTCAGAAACCTCAGCTCCCGAGGGGACAGCACAGTGTTTCCTGTAAATGGGATGCAACATACACCCTGAGGACGTGTTTACAAATGCACAAACCTGTTCACACCAAGTCCAGCACGCTGGCCGCAGGCCTCTCACATGTGATGTTTCGATTCTCATTGATTAAACTTATGTACAATTAAAATTCAGTCCCTTGGGACTTCCCTGGTGGTCCAGTGGTTAAGACTCTGCCTGCCAATGCAGGGAAACATGGGTTCGATCCCTGGCCTGGGAAGACCCCACATGCTGTGGGGCAACTAAGCCCGTGTGCCACAACTACCGAGCCTGTGCTCTAGAGTCCGAGAGCCACAATAAGAGAAGCCACTACAAGGAGAAGGCCGGATACTGCAAACGAGAGCAGCCCTGCTTGCTGCGCTAGAGGAAAGCCCAAACACAGCAACGAAGACCCAGCACAGCCAAAAAATCAGTCCTCAATCACACAGAACACATTCTAAGCACTCAATGGCTACGTGTATCCAAGGGTTTCCCTGGAGGATGGTAGAGTTCTGGAACACTCCACAATCAGAGAGCATGTCCACATTCTGATCCCATGACCTGTGGACATGTAGCCTTAACCAGCAGAGGGACTCTACGTGTATGACTGAGTTAAGCGTCTTCAGGCGGGAATGATCCTGGCATCTGGGTGGTCCCAGTGTCCCCACAAGGTCCTTACAAGAGGTGGGCAGGAGGGCCCTGATCTGTAGAACTTGTTCTGGCGACCATAGGAAACTCTCCTGATGGGCTAGAGACTCAAGAATGGCTACAATTTCCCAAAAGACAAGAAACAATTTGGAGTCCAAACCAAACTTTAAAATATCCCCTTCCCTCCTAGATACCGTGGGTCTGCAGCCTTGGAGTCACCCAACACCCAGTGCTCTGCACCAGCCAAGGCAGCTGCACTCAAGCCTGTCACCAATGCACCCAAACTGTCCTGTTTTGTGCTGAAAAGTGACCACGTCCCACATACACTGGCGGTAAGCTTGCTCTGCTGCCTTTGCTCGGCACTGTCATTTAATGGGTGCTAACGAGCAGCTGCACTTTTTCAGGAAAAGTGTGTATAAGGAAGTTCAGGATTGTTTTCTCTGTACTGGGTGCCAGAACACGGAATAGCCCAGGGCCAGACTATAAATTGTTGACACTGTAGGAAGTTCTGTGATTGGGGAAAAACTCTGAACCTCCGCCAAAACAAACCACATCCATAATATAGGTTCTCCTTGATCTTGGAGATCATGGACTGTGATAAGTCTATTTATTCTTTATCTGCCCAGATGAAATGGAGGGTATCACTGCACATTGCTAGGTGGATGAATGTTTGCCTTCCTGTCTGGGTTGTTTTTCAGTGTTTACCTGAGAGTCAGGTAAAGCTGGAAGATGACACGATGAAGTTTTTTGTGGAGCTTCATCTCTACCAGAGGGGAATGTATGTGATGCTATGAAAAATAAAAATACCATTATCAGCTAGGATATCAGTCTCTCAGTCGTGGTAGGATATTATTCAGTCTTAAAAAGGGAGGAAATGCCCACACCTGCCACCATATAATGAATCTTGAGGACATGATGCTCAGTGAAATAAGCCAGACACAAAAAGACAAATATTGCATGATTCATGTTTGGTTCATATAGTGGTCAAAATCTTACCAACAGGGGACTGCCCTGGTGCTCCAGTGTGATGCCATTAGTGTGTTGGAGAAACAACATGACTACAGAGATGAGCATTTTGATTTTATTCAGTCACATATCCGGAAGTTTTGTTTACAGTATGGTGCAGCACTTATATATGCTTCAGTAAAAGAAAATAAAAATATAGATTTAGTATATAAGTACATCGTCCAGAAACTCTATGGATTTCCTTATAAGATTCCTGCTGTTGTTGTGGAAAAAGATGCAGTATTTATTCCAGCAGGGTGGGATAATGATAAGAAAATAGGAATATTACATGAAAACTTTCAAACGTTAAAAGCAGAAGATAATTTTGAAGACATCATAACTAAACCACCTGTCCGAAAGTTTGTGCATGAGAAAGAAATTATGGCGGAAGATGACCAAGTGTTTCTTATGAAGCTACAGTCCCTTTTAGCAAAGCAACCACCAACTGCAGCTGGAAGGCCTGTGGACGCCTCACCAAGAGTCCCAAGAGGCTCCCCTCGAACACCAAACAGATCTGTGTCATCCAACGTTGCCAGCGTATCACCCATCCCTGCTGGGTCAAAAAAGATCGATCCAAACATGAAAGCTGGAGCTACAAGTGAAGGTGTCCTGGCAAATTTCTTTAACAGTTTGCTGAGTAAAAAGACTGGCTCCCCAGGAGGCCCTGGTGTTGGTGGTGGTAGCCCTGGAGGTGGGGCTGCAGGCGGAGGCGGCGGTTTACCACCGTCTGCCAAAAAGTCAGGCCAGAAGCCTGTCCTGTCAGACGTTCATGCGGAGCTGGACAGAATCGCACGGAAACCAGTGACGGTCTCCACTACCACACCTACATCTCCTGCAGAAGGAGAAGCTTCTTGAAGATACCAAATAAAGCCATTTATTCATTTTCTGGGAAAAAAAAAAAAAACATCCCTCCTTCCCAATTCCAAGTTCCTGGTGTGTCAGTATCCTGGGGCTGCAGTGACCGATGATGTGGCTGGAGACGAACAAGCTGTGGGTGCGGGGTCCGGGAGTTGGTGATGGACAGGGAGGCCTGGCGTGCTGCAATTCATGGGGTCGCAAAGAGTCGGATACGACTGAGCAACTGAACTGAACTGAACTTAGGAGGTACTTAAGCTTAAGTGAAGTCCTATAGGTGGGGTCCTAACTCGGTAGGGTTGGTGGCCTTATAAGAAGGGGAAGACAGATTTCCCTGGTGGTTCAGCAGTTAAGACTCCACGCTCCCAATTCAAGGGGCCCAGGTTCGATCCCCAGTGAGGGAACTAGATCTCACATGCCATAACCAAGGGTTCACATGCCACAACCAAAGATCTTGAGTGCTGCAACTAAGACCTGGCACAGCCAAATAAATAAACAAAGAAAATAAATATTAAAAAAAGAATAAGGGGAAGAGAGAGAATTCTCTCTGTGTGCATACACCAAAAAAAAAAACCAAAAAAAAACAAACCAAACAAACTCACACAAGGACACAACAAGAAGCCAAGAGAGACCCTTTTAGAACCCAGCCAAGCTGGCATTGATCTTGGACTTCCAGTCTCAGCACCGTGGGAAGACAGGCAGGCCCTGCTGGGTACCCCGCAGCCACAGCGTGCTGGTCACCGGTCATACCATCAGTCAGCCCAGGACACTGACACACCAGGAACTTGGAATTGGGAAGGAGGGACGTTAGTCCCGGGCTCTGTGTTGCCAAGTGCTGGCGGTCTGGAGAGAGGACACTGTGGACCTAAGAGAGGGCAGGGTGGATGACCTCAGTCAGCGGGGCTGGCACAGCCCCTGAGGCCTGGGCACTGCTGAGAGTCCTCTGAGAGATCCCATGTGCAAGACTTCCATTCCCTGGGATGCTCAAGCTTCTTTGAAGCCATTTTTTTCCTTGCAACTGCAAAGTACATTGACGGAAATCATAACCTTTTGCTCTCTTTTTAATTTCAAAGGTTACACACGATCGGACCGTGAAGCCCAGGAAACAATACTTTCTCTTGTTAAAGTCAGTTCTACCTGTTAGCACGGGCAGAGTGAATTTAGAGTCTTGCTCCCTCGTGAGTGGCCTGGAAGGACGAACGGACCTTCCGGTTCATCAGGGGTTGGAGTGGGCGGTAGTTGTTTACCATCATCTTCTCTTCTTCACCAGGCACAGAAAACAGGAGCGAGCGAAACGCGGCCAGCTGGAAGGGAGGGTGTGGATGCAAGCTGGGTGCAGGCACGGAGTGAACTGGCCCCCGTGCCTGTCCTGTCTTGTGAAGGGCCCTCCCAGCCTGAGTTGGGGATGGCCCTATATGATGAAACCAATGTGGTGGAACAGCAATGTCCTTTCGGGCTCTTCCCTGCCATCCAGCGGGTGCTCGTAGTGCCTCTACAGCCACCCAACCCCACCCTGCATTTTTATGTGATACTCACCACTCTGCCTTAAAACTCTTGACTTACGTTTCTATTTTCCTGCTGGGCAGCGGCGTGCAGAGATTGTGGTCACTGTGTCACCTCCCCCTGCCCCCCACTCACCCACCCTCTCCTACCGTAACATCTGACTCCTAACGGGTGTATCTGCTGACTAATAGAGGGGTGTTGGTGAGGATGGCCAGTTTCAACCATGTCTGTAACAGTTCCATTCTGTGGCAAGATTGGTGATCTCACCTTTAACCTTTCAAAGCAAATAGCATCACCTCAGGGAAGCCTGGCATGCTGCAGTCCATGGGGTCACAAAGCATTGGACACAACTAAGCGACTGAACACACACACAACAGCATCTTCTCCAGGGTTTTGTTTTTTGTTTTTGTTTTTATTTGGCTTCACTGGGTCTTGGCTGTGGCACGCTGGATCTCTGGTCTTTGTTGTGGCATGCAGGACCTTTAGTTGTGGTGCGCAGGGTCTAGTTCCCTGAACAGGGATTGAACCCTGACGCCCTGCATTGGGAGTGTGGAGTCTTGGCCACTGGACCACCAGGGAAGTCCCATCTCATGACTTTTAAATAAGAGGATGTTTTACAGAAGCGAAAGGCTGGAAGGACATCCAAGTGCTCATTGAGAGCCCTCAGGAAGTGCAGAGCTGAAACCAAGGTGGTGAATGCTGCTGTGATCTATTAGAAATGTCTGTCCTGGGCAGAGGCTGGTCAAGAGGAGCATGCCTGCTGCACAGTTGTCATCTCGGAACTCTGCTCTAGACAGACAGAGTTTCTCCAGATTCTGGAAATTCCCGGAGAAAAAGATACTTCAACTTGAAAAAAGTATATGAGTAATATCTACTGCTTCAGACTGTAAAGAACTCACCTGCCAGTGCAGGAGACCAGAGTTTGATCCCAGGATTGGGAAGATCCCCTGGAGGAGGGAATGGCTACCCACTCCAGTATTTTTGCCTGGAAAATTCTATGGAGAGAGGAGCCTGGTGGGCTACAGTCCATGGGATCACAAAGAGTCAGACATGACTGAGCAACTAACACACACACACACATATATACCCAGACACACAATATTTAATAAAGGAAGAGAAAGAAAATAAGAACCACTGCAGACCTGTGACCCTGGGACAACCAGGGTTAACTTTTTGGTGTGCCTCTGTGTGACAGCTTCGGGCATCACTCAGCAAATAGATTCTCGCCTCCTTCCTGCCCCTCTGGCCTTGGCCTGGCCATCATAACTTGCGTTGGTCAACAGGATGTGAGCAGTTGTGACGCAAGCAGAGGCCATAAACGTGCGTGTGTGAGTTGGCCCTTCTTTTGCTATCTTGTGCTGTGAGAAGCAGCCCTGGGTGGCCACTGGTCCAAGAACCATGAGAGACATGGCCTGACCCAGCACCCAACTTTGGCCAAAACAGCGCCCTAGCTCCCAAATATCTGTGAGTAGGGAAAAAGAAATGCTTGTTTAAGCTGTTGAGTTTGGGGGTGGTTTGTTAGGTGGCATTTTGCAGCAATAGCTGACTGATACAACCCCTCTGGAATTTTCTCTGGGCATTTATATTCTATAACGTCTTATCACAGTGTGATTTCTTACTGTTCTGTTGGTCAAAGAAGTGGGGCAGACCCTAATCCTCCTCTTCTCCTGCAGCGACCCTACTTCTTTCACGGCTCTCCAGCACTCACCTATGACATCCCTTTATTGCCTAAGTTGCTGCTGCTGCTGCTGCTAAGTGCTTCAGTCGTGTCCGACTCTGTGCGACCCCATAGACGGCAGCCCACTAGGCTCCTCTGTCCCTGGGATTCTCCAGGCAAGAATACTAGAGTGGGTTGCCATTTTCTTCTCCAATGCATGACAGTGAAAAGTGAAAGTGAAGTTGCTTAGTCATGCCTGACTCTTAGCGACCCCATGGACTGCAGCCTACCAGGCTCCTCCGTCCATGGGATTTTCCAGACAAGAGTACTGGAGTGGGGTGCCATTGCCTTCTCCAATTGCCTAAGTTACTCATTTGCAAATACCCACAGAGGTCTCTGAATGAGCAAGGACCCATGTCCCAATGATAATATCACTTCTGTTCTGTAAGGCTGCTTTACCCCAGTGGAGACCAAAGAGCAGGCGCTGGCCTTGCCCCAGCGACTATCATCTTGGAAACTCGCCACACCTGAGGCTGACCACTAAGATTAGAAGCTGCTGAGCACAACCGTCTGTCCCCAGCTCGTTCCCCTTCGCCCACCGCCTTCTGCCCCTTTCTCTCTCTCTCTTTTCCTTTGTCTCTGTCTCTCTGCCTCTGGTTCTGTCTCTGTCTCTCTTTCTCTCTCCTCTGTCTGTCTCTCACCCCTCTCTGTCTCTGTCTCTACCTCCCTCTCACACACCAATGTCTCTAGGTCAGGAGAAGAGCTGCAATACTGGGAACTTCTGTTCAACCCCCACGAGCTCCTATTTCAACTGGAAATTGTTCTTGTGAAGGAACATCAAAAATGCACCAAAGCATGAAACCCCACAATGCTCACTCACACTGTCTCAGTGAAGCTGCCAAACCAGAGGGATCCCCGTGAAGTCCCGTGCGCCGGATACAGGTGCCACTCACCTGGTCCTGAGCCACCTCGATGGGCTTCTTGTGGATGATCCAGGTGACCGACTCGGACAGTGGCGGTGTGGTCAGGGAGCCTGGGTATGTCCAGTAGTCCTGGCAGGCAGGCAGCAGGCAGGAGGGCTGGAAGGGGCCCAGGGCTGCTCGTGCGTCCTGAGGGAGGAGAGCATGGGCTGTCAGGTGGGTGGAGGAGGCCAGAAAGGGGGCACCGCACTCGGCTTCATCTCAGTGACTGGCCTGGAGTGGAGCGCATCCCTGGGATAGAGGCCAAGGCCGCGGCTGCCGCATTTGGAAACTGTAACAAGAGGACGTGGCCTTCCACACTGAGCAGGGGTGTCCACCACAGGTTTGTATGTTTTCTTTTAAAGCTACTCAGGTTTCCTATACCTTGGCTGTGAAAATATCACAGTCTTCAAGGTTGATGTCAAATAACATGCACGACACAAAGTGTGCCATTTTAGCCATTTAAAACACAGTTCAGCGGGGTTAAGTACCTTCACCGTGTTGTGCGACCATCCCACCATCACCCGTGGAAGGTTTTCAGCATTTCAGACTGAAACTCTGTCCCCATCACACACTAGCTCTCCTCCCCTCTCCAGCTCTACTCCCCTCCCCCAGCCCCTTGCACTCACCATCTACTTTCTGACTCTATGAATGTGACTCCTCTAGGGATCTCGTATAGATGGAATAATATGGGATTTGTCCTTTTGTGACTGGCTTATCTCACTCAGCACAATGTCCTCTAGGTCCATCTGTGTTGGGGCCTGTGTCAGAATCCCCCCTTCCTCTTAAAACTATTTATTTATTTTTTAATTTAACTGCACCAGATGCTGGATCTTTAGTTGTGGCATGCAAATTCTTTGTTGTGGCATGTGGGATCTAGTTCCCTGACCAGGGATCAAACTTGGGTCCCCTGCACCGGGAGCTTGAAGTCTTAACTACCAGACCACAAGGGAAGTCCCAGAATTTCCCACTTTTTACTGCCGAGTAATATTCCACTGTGCCGATGGACCATGTTCTGTGTATCCACCATCACTAACCGACACTCGGGTTGCTTCCACATCTGCGCTGTTAATAAAGCTGATATAAACATGAGTGTACAAATATCTCTTCAAGTCCCTGCTTTTAATGATTCGAGGATATACCAGAAGTAGAAACGTGGGACCCCATGTTAACTCTGTGTTTAGATTTTTCAGGGACCACTAGACTGTTTTCCATAGTGGCTATACCAGAAAATATTATACTCTTGAGACAGCTGATCCTCTCTTTAAAGCAGCCCTCCCTGACATGAGAGTCGTGTAATTACACGTGTGCAGGAGGACATGCTGCTCTGGCCAGATTCCTTGACTCATATCACAATTTTCCTTCTCATCACGGTAGGGGGGTGGCGTTGATGGACCAGGACAGCCTAGTGCTCCAGGCTGCTGTGTCAGCTCATGCCATGCTTGGGAGCCCTGTGTTCAGAATTCACATTGGCTTGCTTTCCATGCTCTAGAAAGGACAGAAACTTGTCTCCAGGTTCCTAGTGACTGGAGGGATTCCATGTCACTTGCCCACTCAGCTATTTGATGAGCACCCATGGAGAAGGCAATGGCACCCCACTCCAGTACCCTTGCCTGGAAAATCCCATAGACAGAGGAGACTGGTAGGCTGCAGTCCATGGTGTCGATGAGGGTCGGACACAACTGAGCTACTTCACTTTCACTTTTCACTTTCCTGCATTGGAGAAGGAAATGGCAACCCACTCCAGTGTTCTTGCCTGGAGAATCCCAGGGACGGGGGAGCCTGGTGGGCTGCCGTCTATGGGGTCACACAGAGTCGGACACGACTGAAGTGACTTAGCAGCAGCAGCAGCAGCATGGTAGACCTGTCTTAGGTGCTGGGGCTGCCGGAGCACACAAGGTGGACCCACTACTTGCCATCGTGGAACTCACTTCTAACAGAGGGAAGTGACAGCAGATGGCTTGTAACCAATGTCTAGTCAACGACTTTAAAGGGCGTCACAGAAATGAAATTCCCTTAGTGTGGTGCCCACCCATCTAAAGTGCACAGTCCTAAGGCTGCATGTTCACAGACATGTGAACCCTCAGCACAGTCAATTCTAGAACATGTTCATCAAAACAGAGCTCCAGAGAAAAAGAGCCCCAGTAGAGACTCTTAAGGTGTCACTTCCCCTAACCTCCACCCCGCCACAGGCTCCCTGATCTGCCCATTCTGGACGTTTCGAGAAGTGGCATCACATAACCTGGGGAGTTCTGCATCTGGCTTCTTTCGCTCAGAATGATGTGTTCAAAGTCCATCCCCGTTGCAGCCAGTGTCAGTGCGTCATTCCTTTGCCTGGCTGAGTAATACTCCCCCATACGGTCTACTCGGTTCTTAAAGGGCACAGGCCACGTTGCACACAGGACAAAATGCAGAAAGTCCTACCAGCAGGTGTGGGGGGGACAGATAAACCCCCTCAGACCTCCTCCCCCCAGACCCTGGTCCCAAGGTGCTGACCTGCCAGATGCCCTCTGAGGCTCTCACCTTGGATTTCTAGAACCAGCCTTTATGTCTGTTTCACTGATTTTCCAGAACCAGCCTTTATATCTGTTTCACTGATTAAGACAAGACAGATAAGACCTTTCCAAAGCCATGTGACCAGACAGCGGCAGGGCTCAGGTGCTACAGGAGGCCTGCCCCGTCCCTCAGAGCTGGCCCTCACGGAGGTGACCCCTACTGCCGCCAATGTTCAAAGTCCACCCAGACATTGGGGAACCCAGGAGGGAGTGCAGACTGATGGATGACTCAAGCTGTCACTCTCCTGACCCACGGGGCACAGACCCCTGCCCTCCAAGATGGGGCCTTTCTCTCCTAAGCTTCTAAATCTCACTTTTCAGCTGAGGAAGCTGAGGCCCCGGGACAAGTGTCAGCTTGTCCAGCAGCTTCCTCCCTCACTCCCTCTGGCACCGTTTTGCCTATGTGTTTGCCCAGAGCCTTCGGGGAAGCACGGCCCCCTTAGCACACAGCCCCTCACAGCAGCTCTTTCTTCCCCACCAGGAGGTGGGACAACGCCTGGGGGGTGGATGCTGCAGGGAACAGTCCAGGTTTACTTTGGCTGCGGACCAGCGAGGAGGAGGGTCCTTCCAGTACCTCGACCTTGCCGAGTTCCTGAGCTGGCACATGGGCAGCGGGGGAGCGAGTTGCTCTGGTCCCAGGAGGCCAACATCAAGGGGAGTGTGCTGCACAGATCAAACGGCCCCCGAAAAGCGTCCGAGGAAGGGCCGGTCCCCAGCTCCCCTCTGGAGTCACTCTGGCCATTGTCAAGACACATCAGAGCCCCATCCGTCCCCACGGCCAAGGACCATGCGGTGACTCCTTCCCTCTCTGAATTCTTTTGTTCGGCACTGAACAAATAAACTGCAGGTTGTATAGGAATTTCCATTTCTCCATCAAAGTCCTCTCTCAGCTGGTACGTTGCTGGCCGTGCTGTCTGTTGGGCTGTGCTGGATCCGGATGGGACCCCCTCACCCCACCTCCCTCTTCTCCTGGGATGGGTTGACCCTAAGGAGGCCAGGTGGCTTGCTGGTGGATATTCTTAAATGGCCATAGTTGGGAATTCGTTTCAATGGGTTTTAAAACTAACATTATCACTTGGTTGAGGTTGTTGCCTGGGACAAGACTAAAAATTTTGAAGTGGATTAATCTCATGAAAAATACTACATAACTAACAGTAGTACTGGCGGCAGACGAGGCAAAAGTCTTCAAGATGATGCCTGAGTGGCTGAGTATTGGGATACCCCGTTATACCCAGTGGGGAGGACTTGGGAATAGCAGGAACACGTTCAAGTGGGTGAGCCAGCTGGAGACAGCTGGCATCAGCCCCGGAGCCCCAGGGAGCCCCAGGTTCAGGACTGGACTCAGACCCCCTCAGCACTGCTCCTCTCTCCCAGCTAGTTTGTTCATTTGGTTTTCTTTGCAAAGGAGCCATTACTCTAAGCAATCTTGCTTTTTTGGTTATGCTGATTTCAAAGTACGTAGCTTACCTTGTGCTTTATGTCTGGCAAGACTGCCACCAGCTCCTGCAGCTCCTCGTGGCGGGCCCCCAGCTGCACAGCATGGCACGGGGAGTGGTCATGTGACAGGGCCGGGGACAGGGTGACAAGCACATGTCATCCTAAGGAGACCATGCCTAGAAAGCAGGTCTCACTAGGATAGCTGCGTCCCGGCCCACTTACCTTTAAAAATACACCTACCACCGCCAAGCCGTCTGCTCCTGTCACGGCATCTGTGTAGTTCTGGTATTTCACAGCGTTCCAGTGAACCAAGTGCAGCTGGAACCCAGGAGGAGAGTCCCCCATCACCAGGTTGCAGAGGCCAGAGGCAAATCCTTGCTCCCCTCTGTGCGGCTGTCATGATTCATGGCTGCAGGCAGGTCGCCCAGCCTGTGCGTGTGTGTGCATGCGTGCTGAGCCACTTTAGTCATGTCCGACTCTTTGCAACTCTGTGGACTGTAGCCCGCCAGGCTCCTCTGTCTATGGGATTCTCCAGGCAAGAGTACTGGAGTGGGTTGCCATGCCCTCCACCAGGGGATCTTCCCTACCCAGGGATCAAACCCGTGTTTCTTACGCCTCCTGTAAGAGGGTTCTTTACCACTAGTGCCACCTCGCCCAGACCAGGCTCACTCAAACCCCAGAAAGCAGAGCCTTAGTTCTCAGCGGGAAAGAAAGGAGGCTCGCTTTAACTCTGTCAAACACACACGGTGGTTGGATTATTGGCTACCACTCAGACAGCTCAGGCTTCCCTGGTGGCTCAGATGGTAAAGAATCGGCCTACAATGCGGGAGACCTGGGTTCGACCCTTGGGTTGGGGAGATCCCCTGGAGGAGGGCATGGCAACCCACTCCAGTACTCTTGCCTAGAGAATCCCATGGACAGAGGAGCCTGGTGGGCTACCCTCCATGGGTGGCAAAGAGTCCGACACGACCGAGCGACTAAGTACACGCACACACAGACAGCCTTGAACCAGGGTAGCGAGATCACACATAGGACTCTCAGTTGAATCTGAGTTTTAGATAAACAGGATAATTTTAAATGCGAGTACACCACCCAAATGGCGCCTTTTCTGTCACCCTCTCCTGAATTCCTTATTCTTCACACCTTCTGCTGGTTTTCCTAAGTCTGAACTCGGCATTACAGCTGACCAGATGATAAGGATTTAAATCAGCAGGGAATGGCTGGGGGATTGGGCATTCCTGGGGCACTGGTGAGCAGGAGGCAGAGCCAGGACCCCTGGGTTCTGCGTGATGGAACCAGGACGGGGCCTGAGTGTTGGCATTTCCTGCTGCAGCGTATGGTGGTGGAGGCCTTTCTGAACCCTGACCCAGGCCTTGAGGCCATGAAGACTCAGCCCAGAGAGGCCTCCAGCCTCTCATGGTCGGCAAGATCCTCCCCCAGTCGGCTGATGGACTCGAGGGCATGGGGAGCCCTGCCAGGGTGCTGGGCCCAGGCGGAACCCACTGCCAACAAGTCCCACTGTTCCCGACCACACAAACTGGGGACCATTAGGGTGGCGTGGGTTCCTTCTGTCTTCCCGTGTCTCACCTGGAACTCCCTACCCACTGTCCTGTGGGGTCTTCCAGAAATAGAAGAAATCTCGGGGCCCTGCCCAGAGCCTACCTCCTTCTCAGACCCTGCCGTAGGGGGCTGGCCTTGCCTTCCAAACCCCACAGGAAATGGCCTGTTCCAACAGAGGCCAGTGACATGGCCAGCACAGCCTTGCAGCCCCTGCCCACCTGACTCAGGGACAGTCAGGCTGTGGTGGGTCTCAAGCTCTGATTCGGCTCCTGCTGCTGCTGCTAAGTCACTTCAGTCATGTCCGACTCTGTGCGACCCCATAGACGGCAGCCCACCAGGCTTCCCCTGTCCTTGGGATTCTCCAGGCAAGAACACTGGAGTGGATTGCCATTTCCTTCTCCAATGCATGAAAGTGAAAAGTGAAAGTGAAGTTGCTCAGTCGTGTCCAACTCGTAAATGAGCACATAGCAGCGACTTCCTCTGTTGAAGTAGCTGCTCAGTAAAGACCAAGGGGCAGGAACACCGTTATTAAGAGGAATGTGGCTTGCTGAAAGCAGATGTGTTACAAGCTGCTATTCCTTCATTTTTGTTATATTTGTAAAGATGTGTGCAGTTGTGAAAGTGAAAGTGAAGTTGCTCAGTCACGTCCAACTCTTTGCGACCCCATGGACTGTAGCCTACCAGGCTTTTCGGTCCATGGGATTTTCCAGGCAAGAGTACTGTAGTGGGTTGACATTTCCTTCTCCAGGGGATCTTCCCAACCCAGGGATTGAACCCGGGTCTCCCTCATTGCAGGCAGACACTTTACCATCTGAGCCACCAGGGAAGCCATAGGGAAGTTATAACTCAAACAATTAGTGAGGGAAGTTATAACAATCACTAATTGTTTGAGTGATAATGTCACTCCCTAATTATCAACTGTCCCCAGAGGCCACCTCTGGCTGTGTGATCACAGCAATGTTCAGGTTTTGGTCCGAATGGACTCTGGTTCTATAATACTAATTCCATAATGATGGCAACAGAAACAGTCAAGAACTTGAAATGCATCAGAAAGCCAGGTGGTTGGCGGGTGGATGGGGGTGAAATAGAGTGAATACGGCAAATATCAACACAGGATCTATATGGCGAGTGACTTTACGGGTTCTCGCTATGCAGATCTTTCATTTTCTTTGGAGGGGGTAAGTTGGAAAAATTTCATAATAAAATATTGGGGGGCATCTATAAGGCCCCACTTACCACCTCAAACTCAATTCCTGACCTTTGTCTCTGCTCCTTTTCTTTACTGACTCTCATTTTGGAATGTCCCAAATATCACTTTGTTTTAAGGAGGTAATTTCTATCGTAAAGATTTTCTATTCTCAGTAAAAGACCTCAAATGCCTCTAAGGACAGGAAGCTTGTCCCCAGTGGACCAGCCTCAAGCGAGGCTGAGCTAAGGCCACAGACTCTTTCCTGAAACCCAGCCTCTGACTCTGGCAAGTCACAGTACCACTCAGAACCTCAGTCTCTTCTTTCAGTCAGTGAAAGTGCTGATGTTACTCTCCCCTTAAGGATAGTCCTGAGAGTGAATGGACGGGGTGGCCAATGGTTCTGGCTTGAGCACTGAGTTCCATGTCCCGGGAAATCCTTTCTGAGCAACCAGGATGCTTGGCCACTTGACCTCAGGTGGCCGAGGCACTCGGGAAGCCCCCACGTATTAGCTGCTACAAACCTCTGCGGGGTACACGCGGTCATCCACAGTGTGCTCTGAGCCCCACTCGTTCACTGCTCCCCAGTGGAAGTGGAACTGCTTTAGTCTGTAGTGATTTTCCAAGGGGCCACCGCTGATTCCTGGAAAGTAAAGCCACGGACATGGTGTTAGTCTGCTTGTCAGACTGTGGAGCTGCTGTGACCCCAACGACACTGAGGTCACATGCTGTCACTCTTGAGAGATCCGTGTTGCTAAAATCACAGCTGAAAGGTGGGACCTTGTCTGTCCCAAGTCACCTGGCCCCGGTGGGCCCCAGTGACTCATGGGGAACCCGGGAGAGATGCAGTGTCTGGTGCTGCCACCAGGTGGCGCTTGGGCAGGCAGCAGGAAGGCAAGAAAAACCGATTCTGAGATGCGTGCCAGTCCTGTAAGACTTTTCAACTTTCCTTTAGTTAAAAAAGAGAGACAGAGAGAGATGTCTTTTGAATGAAAGAATGGCAGACAGAATTCTATCACCAAATAATTTCATAAGCTA
Source organism: Bos grunniens (assembly GCF_055505025.1). Lineage (NCBI taxonomy): Eukaryota > Metazoa > Chordata > Mammalia > Artiodactyla > Bovidae > Bos > Bos grunniens. The sequence continues at coordinate 13,483,965 of NC_141182.1, forward strand.
ATATGCAATGAGCAAGATGTTTAAATACACAAATTCTGAGCTACAAGGCGCTACTTTCCCACTGGGGCTGATCTCCAGGCAGCCCCTGCTCGGTCCAGCCTCACCAGATGACCACTGCCTAAGTCATTCCAGATCCCCGGAAAGCCTCCCCAAGAACTGTGATCGTGACGCACGGGGGCTCACCCCTGAACTGTGGGCCCCAGAGGTCCAGGGCAGGGGTTGGGAGCCTGCATTTGAACAAGCTCACGAGGGTGGGGCAGGGCTCAGATGCACAGGGTTTAGCCCGTCTCCAGCTGCACTTTGCTAACAGAGCTCCACCACCAAGTACAAGAATGTAATGGTAACTGCTGGACATCCCACCCGAGTTTGAGGTGAGCGTCCTGGGATGCTGGGATCCTGGGATGAGTGTGGAAGACACTGGCAGAGTGTGGGGTGTGGGTGGGGGGTTGCTTGTATCAGCTCCTCCATGCAGCAAAAGCAGGGAAAATATTTAGTGACGCAACAGATGCTATTGCAAGTGTCAGATACTACTGGGCTTAAGGTGCTTTCTGAATGCTTTTGCCTCTGAAGGTGTTGGTAGCAGAAGGCACTGAACCATGAACCAGATAACAGACTCAGCCCACGATTCTGCGCTTGATCTGTTCTCACTCGAAAGTGAGCGGGCAGCTCCAGGACATTGTTACGGGCACCTCGTCATGAGAGTCTATGACTTCATTCTCCTGAACACACCATTCTATCTCACTTTAAATGCACACAGAGAAGGACCTCTTTGCTCCACAAGTTATTATACAAAAACATAGTAAATCATGAAGCCTGAGTCCGCGGGTCAGGAGGAGCCTTTCTATAGGCAGGGAACCTCCTTGCTGGGATCAGATTACAAGACTTTACTGGGTTTTCTGTGGCTGGAAATACAAAGGGGGTGGTGTTTTCTTTCAAGGAGTCAGGATACCTGAGCCGACTGGCTTCTGTAGTTTTGTACAGTTTTTTGGTTTTTTTTTGGTTGCACCTCTTGGCTTGTAGGATCCTCGTTCCCTGACCAGGGATCGAACCCATGCCCCCTGCAGTGGAAGCTCAGAGTCCTAACCACTGGACCACCAGGAAAGTTCCTTGTGTAGTTTTTCAATTTATTAGGAGAAGTCAAAGAGGTTTCTGGTTATCCTGGCCACGGGAGGTAGGATTCAACATCAGGTCTGACGCCCCAAACCAGGCCTTGGGTACAAAACATCACCTAAGGAAATTATGCCAATACCGGTGGTGGGATTTTTGTGCCATTTCTGATGGCAGGGGAGGTGGCAGCCCTGGCCAGCAGACACGTGGGGTCACCAAAAGGCACTAACGCGTGCATGTGCTGTGTGACCTTGACCAAGTTGCTCAGCCTCTTGGAGCCTCAGCTGTCCCACCTGTGAGAAGAGCAGCGTTGGCAGGATGGCTCTTCATGTGCAGTCATCAGATGGTGACGACAATGATGCCGGCGACCACGCACCCTGCCACCTTTCAGGCACTTGGCCTCTTCACTGATTAAAGAAGAAAAGATTCCTAGCTAGGTGGTCCTGGTGGTCCCTTCCAGCTCGAGCATCTGAGGACTCTGGAGACACCACGTAAGGTCTCCAGAAAGAGCGACACCAACTACACGAGGCACTAACCCACCGTGAGCTGGCACTGGCCAGACCGGCCAAAGCTAACCTTGTAGAAAACTCCCTGCGTGCCGGTGGTCACCAGCAGAGAGTGGGGAGTGGGAAGGGGGCTGGGCATGGGCATCGCCCCCTCCTCTGGCCGGGGAGGACTTTCCTAAGGTCGTCCTTCAGCCAGGCCTGGACCAGGGCCCAGGGCCCACGGTCGTCGCTCCCCACCCCAGGCCCCGCTTGCTCCCCTGCCCTCCGCATCCAGCTGCCCCTAGAACCCTCCAAGGCTAGCCTCTCGCAAGGGGCTAGCCTCTCCCTCCTGCCTGCTTCCCAAAGAGGCAGCCGTTTAAGGAAGAGGCTGTGGACGGAGGTCGGCTTTGGAATCCGGGCCACAGGGAAGACGAGCTGCTGTCGGCGGCAGGGCCTTTCCTCCCTGACACCCAGTCATCTGTCAGTGGGCGGCGGCCACCCCGGCTGGGACCAAGCACACCCCGAGGGCTGCTGCCCATTGCCAGCTCTGAGACCTGCGGGTGTGGATCGGGAGCAGAGCACTGTGCGAGGAGTGTCGGTGCTGGGGTGGGCTGCAGCGGCGCCCTGTGGCTGGCCGGCGGAGGTGCAGCGGGAGCCTGTAACTGCTATGCCTGTTGACTTCCGTCCTTCACGCGCATTTCAGCAGAGAAGCAGCACCAGCTGGTACAGGAGCTGCTTCGGTACAAGCTCGGGTGTCCCTTTTCTACACCTCGAGCCTCTTCCTCCTCCTTCTCTGGAACCATGTCTGTAAAGGTAGATGGACGGGCACAGACAGCCCCGAGCCAGGCACCGGTATCTTTACTTCAAAACCAGAGAACAGCGTCCTGTTGCTGCAGTGGTCGGGGGTTTGCACTGGGTCGGTGCTGGCACCATCGCCTCCAAACGCAGTGATCTTGGTCCGGTTACCAAACTGCTCCTAGCCTCAGTCTCCACGCCTGTAAAATGGGGAGGATCCTAGCAACTACTCCATAGGGATGCTGCAAGGATTAAACACAAACTTCTTAGCAGAACACCCGGTCTTCTGGAAGCACCAAAGGACACAGAGCCGGCAGCCACAGCACTCATCTCTGCGATGGGATGAAGCGGCTAATTGAGGATAGGGTCCCGTCGGTTCTCAGTGGTCAGCATCTCCTGCGTCCTGGCGCTAGGCACCCCCACCTGTCAACGCCTGGTGGACAGCCAGCACGCGCTCCGAGTGCCATTTACGGGTGAGTCAGCCTTTGCCAAGTGCCTGCTATACACTAAGCATCATGCGCAGCCCCCACCTTCCCCAGTGACTGCTCCTCACAATGACCCCGCAAACAGCTACTACTGGCCCAATTTCAAGATGAGAAAATTGAGACTCACAGGACCTAGTCACCTGGTCCAGGTCCACCAGCGACCCCAACCCAGGCCTGCTTGAAGGTCCAGCCCTTGGCTTTTGTGGAGGAGTTCAAGCTGAACATCTGTCCTTTCTTGTAGCAAAATTAGGAACTCAGTTTAAAACAACTGGGTTGTTTTAAAACAACTGGCAGCCACCCTGGATAAAATCATCTTAGTGACTTCATACTGACAGTGTCAGAGTAACTCCCTTCAAGGAAACAGTTGAAAAGATGAGCCCGATCTGTGACAAGGGGACTTTTAGTTTGCCAGCCCCAGACTCCACCAGCAGCGCCACTGTTCACAGGCTGGAGGCCATGCATCCTCCGCCCCCCCACCTGCTCCTCCCCCCACCCCCCACCCCCGCCCAGGAGGCTCCAGGTGCTCAACACACAGCTGGGGAATCGCATCCCCAAGGACAGTGATGTTGGAGCCTGACTCCCAGCTCAGACCTACCGTCTCTGTTCTCATAACAGCCACTGATAACAGCCATCTATTAGTACTTTGGTGCTTTGACCGGGATAAACAGGCCGTTTGGCAGGCACCGTTTTAAGGCTTAAAATAAGTCTGAGAACAGTTTGAGATGTTCTATTTAATCAAAACTGAAAATAACTCAATGGTATCAGTTTGAGATGTTCTACTTAGAATGACTGGGTTTCCCTAGTGGCTCAGATGGTAAAGAATCTGCCTGCAATGTGGGAGACCCAGGTTCGATCCCTGGGTCAGGAAGATTGCCTGGAGAAGGGAATGGCTGCCAACTCCAGTATTCTCACCTAGAAAATCCCATGGACCGAGGAGCCTGGCGGGCTATAGTCCATGGGATTGCAAAGAGTCAGACGTGACTGAGTGACTAATACTTAGAACTGCAAATAACTCAGTGGCACTGAGGATCAGCCTGTTCTCGGTGCCCCCCTGGGATTTAACATCTTAGCACATCTGATGATCTGATGCTCTAAGTGTTCTCTGGATCAGGGAGGTCTTTGTCATTCTCTCCAGGTAAGCAGGAGCCACAACCTGGGGCCAGCGCTGAGGGGTACAACCCCACCCCAGAATTCCAAAATCCAGGAGTGCGGCGGATCAGGTTGCTCTCTGGGACCTAACCTCTGGGATCACTGCACGTCGACTCTGGGTCTGAAGCCAGGCAAGCGTGAGCACAGACCCTGCTTTCAAGCAGCGTCTCTCTGCACAGTGGTCTTATCTCTCTGCACCTCAGACCTGACGTTTGCACAATGATGATGACGCCTTCCCCATCAGAACATGGCTGGCCCTTACAAAACGTTTCCTGGCCTGGCCCCTGGCACCAGGAGGAGCTCCAGCAGTGGGACCACCTTCTGTTATTGTTACTGTCTCATTGTTATTATTAACATCATGGTCGCCATCTTCATCATCAAGGTGGAGATTTGCTGTCATCAGAAACAGCCACTATTACCCCTAAGACAGGACCTGCATGTAAAGACTTTGAGGAATAAATGTATTTTAAGAAAGTGTCCTTCAGAGGGGGCTTGGCCAGCCACAAAGCATAAAAAGGGAAAATCATTCATTCATTCAACAAATACTCACTGAGTTCCTACAATGTGCCACAGTTTCTGCTAAGTGCTGGAGATGCAGAGGATGAGGCAGGGCCGCCCTGGCCTCCTGGGGTGTGGATGGCACAGGGGCAGGTGGAACTAAATGCCTTGAAAAGTATACCCTGATTCACACACTCACATAACAGGCATTCACATGCACTTGGCGGCGGTAGAGCAGTCACCGCTGGTGGTAAGCTAGGACCTGGTTCAGAGAACACAGGCGTCTCCACAAGGAGCAGAGTGGCAGGATCTACCTGTGGCCTTTGGCCCTTGACCTTCAACCCCATTTTCTGCACCTACACTGCCCATCGGGTAGAAGTGGCACCGTCACGCCTTAAGGAGAGGATCTCTCTGGAGCTGAGATGAGGGGGCCTGGCCTGTGAGGGGCTTGTGGGGTGTGACCATGAGTCTGGAGCCGGCGCTGTGTTCCTCCCTGCCGGCAGCTTTCCTTCCCTGGCCTTCAGCCACACATTCCTTGGAAAGAACCACTGGCTCCAGCTCTGTTGCTCATCGTTGCTGGCGGGCCTTGATCTCGAGCACGCCTGTTCCTGACCCCGTGGAACCCCAGCGCCCTCAGCCTCGGCTCTGGGTCTCTGGGGTTCCTATGTTGACCTGCTGGCATGACCTGACCAACGTGAACATTTTGTGCATGGTCACTTCTGCACCACGTTCTTCTCCACTCACCTCTATTCCTGCCCCGAGGCTTTCCCTTTCTGTCTATGCATTTAAAAAAAAAAAATCATGGGAGTGTCTCACTCCCAAGAAAATGATTTTCATTTTCTTACTGCAGAACTTTTTTGAGCTCTTCCTGTCTTTCAGCTGCATTTTCCATTTCCTCTGCTCCAGGCAGCTCCCAATTTCCATTGGAGGTGAACAAAGAAGACAGCAAGTCTGAACTGAGGGGGCTCAAGGCTGGAGGGCGGGAGCAGCATGTGAAATTGAGCAGGAGAGAAAAGCAGAGGAAACTGGGCTTTGGGGAAAATGACAAGTAAAGTGAAAGCAGATTGGCGGGTGTGGACACAGGCCACGGGGGGAATTATCCAACTAATTTATATGGCCAGGGAGAGACACCCAGATATTTCTTTTGGTCTGTGGCAGGACAGGGTGGGGCCCTTCAAGCCAGACTGAGAAGTAGTGGAGGAGCCAGAAAGCGGGGGTCAGGACCCGGTCAAGGCAGAGGCCTGGCTGTAACAGTGTGCAAGAGCCTTCAATTTGAGAGCGATCAGAATCAGGGGGGCCCAGGGTCAGCCCAGGTTCAACCGCAAGGTGGGGGCTCCCGGGAGACTTGGGGAGTGTGCCTCTCTCCTCCCCAGTACCCCTGGGGTCCTCCCCTCTCGGGTCTCTCCTGCTCCAGGCAGGATCACCCAACATGAGTGACTGAAACTGGGTGATGACCATCAGCAGGGGGCTGATGCGGCAGTCGTGGGGATCGAGGTGCTGCCCCTTGTGCTGCTCTGCCGGGTGGAGTGCTGCAGGCTCCATCCTCCCCCATTTGGGAATCCCTCTCCTGGAACAAATTCGCCCAGAGGAAGGCAGAGTTGAGGGAGGAAGGGTTCTGACCAGCCGTGCCTGGACGTGTCAGTACTCAGCTGACACAGTGATGCAACGCTGGCTTTAGGATCAAGAGGAGTTGGACTTGAACCAGACCCCTCTGGCCCTGCCTCCAGCCTCCTCCTTGCATAGAATGAAGATGCTCAGAGCCTCCATGGTGGCGTCTGTCTGTGGCGTGCTGCAGTTCATCCAGAGGGAGTGATTGTGAAAGGGAGTGTTTGCATGTCTGTCTGTCCAGCATACCTTCCCCCTTCGAGAAACAGTGCCAAGATTTCCCCTGGACTCACACGTCCCCGGCATGTGATCTTGGTGAGGATCTCAGTCAGGGTGTTGGGTGCTCTGCCGACCAGGCGGCAGAGTGAGTGCCAAGCTCAACCGCCAGCCCCTTTCCCCTGGGGAATTATTTTGTCAAATGTATCTTAACAATACACACACACAAGTCCAAAGTGACCTTTGGAGTTTTTCATATTTTATGCCTCTTGAGAAATCTGTATGTAGGTCAGGAAGCAACAGTTAGAACTGGACATGGAACAACAGACTGGAACAACAGGAACAACTGGAACAACTGGAACACCAGGTTCCAAATAGGGAAAGCAGTACGTCAAGGCTGTACATTGTCACCCTGCTTATTTAACTTCTATGCAGAGTACAGCATGAGAAACACTCGGCTTGATGAAGCACAAGCTGGAATCAAGATTGCCGGGAGAAATATCAATAACCTCAGATATGCAGATGACACCACCCTTACGGCAGAAAGTGAAGAAGAACTAAAGAGCCTCTTGAAGAAAGTGAAAGAGGAGAGTGAAAAAGTTGGCTTAAAGCTCAACATTCAGAAAACTAAGATCATGGCATCCGGTCCCATCACTTCATGGCAAATAGATGGGGAAACAGTGTCAGACTTTATTTTCTTGGGCTCCAAAATCACTGCAGATGGTGACTGCAGCCATGAAATTAAAAGATGCTTGCTCCTTAGAAGAAAAGCAATGACCAAAAAAAGCAACAGATCAATGACTAGACAGCATATTAAAAAGCAGAGACATTACTTTGCCACCAAAGGTTCATCTAGTCAAGGCTATGGTTTTTCCAGTAGTCATGTATGGATATGAGAGCCGGACCATAAAGAAGGCTGAGTGCCAAAGAACTGATGCTTTTGAACTGTGGTGTTGGAGAAGACTCTTGAGAGTCCCTTGGACTGCAAGGAGATCCAACCAGTCAGTCCTAAAGGAAATCAGTTCTGAATATTCATTGGAGGGACTGACACTGAAGCTGAAGCACCAGTACTTTGGCCACCTGATGTAAAGAACTGATTCATTGGAAAAGACCCTGATGCTGGGAAAGACCAAAGGCAGGAGGAGAAGGGGACCACAGAGGGTAAGATGGTTGGATGGCATCACTGACTCAATGAATATGAGTTTGAGCAAGCTCTGGGAGTTGGAAATGGACAGGGAGACCTGGCATGCTCCAGTGCATGGGGTTGCAAAGAGTCAGACGTAACTGAGCAACTGAACTGACTGAACTGAACACACAGTTCCCAGACCTATTGGAGCCTAAGGGTTTATCATCATCAGCTGATCAGAGAATTGTGCACAAGCTGATCACAGACCCTGAGACACTTCTCCCTTACCTGGCTTTTAAAAATGCTGTGCTGATGATGCATTAGGCTGGGTACCCAAAGCCAGTGCTCTAGGAAAATCCAGAGGGATTGGGTGGGGAGGCAGGTGGGATGTCATGTTCAGGATGGGGGGGACACATGTATACCTGTGCCAATTCATGCTGATGTACTGCAAAAATCATCACAATATTGTACAGTAATTATTCTCCAGTTAAAATAAATAAATGAATTTATAAAAAAATAAATAAAATGGAAGGCACTAAAAAAAAAGCCACTCCAAAATATATTTTTAAAAAAATGCTGTGTTGAGCAACCTAAATGTCTATTGATCAATGAGTGGAAAAAGAAGATTTGGTACATGTATACAATGGAATACTACTCAGTCATAGAAAGTAATGAAATGGTGCCATTTGTAGAGATGTGGATGGACCCACAAATTGTTATACGGAGTGAAGTAAGTCAGAGAGAGAAAAACAAATATCATATATTAACGCATATATCTAGATAAATGATATAGATGATCTTATTTGCAAAGCAGAAAAAGAGTCACAGACAGAGAGAACAAACATATAGACACCGAAGTGGGGAAGGGGAGGTGGGATGAATCGGGAGTCTGGGATTGACATATATATACTATGGACACCATGTATAACACTGAGTCGTGATGTGTGAGAAGCGCACAGGGCCCAGCACAGGGAAAAAGGGCTCCCGTCCCCTGTTGCACCATCGGTCCATCAGAGTCGGGGAGGGTCAGGCTGGGCCTTCCTTCACTGACCAGTCCCTCTGCCTGGCTCATTCATAGCTTTAGCTTTTCATTCATGGTTTATCTTCCAATTTATTGAGCACCTGCAGTGTCCAGTAAGAGTGATCCTGCCCTTGTGGTGTTCACGTCCTCACCAGGCTGATGGGTTAGTGAACAAGACTACTGGGCCTGTGGGAGGAGGTGGACTGAGGGCTGGCCTGGAGAGGGCTTGGGTCTGGGGGTTGTGCTGGGGGTCTACAGGTTTGACGGTTCCCTAGGACAACTCCCAGAACTCAGGTACAGTCTGTTTTTTAAAGTTGCTGTATAAAATTGAAAAAAATTTAATACAAAGCATATTAAACCTGAAAAGCCAACTTTAGTTGCTCCTTTGGAATCTAGACTTGGAACAGACCAACAAAGGCAGAGAAAAGTTGGCACACTAAGTCCTAAGCATGGCTAAGATGTATTACAGACAAAGGATGCAAGCAATATCAGCATAGGGTGAGGCAGTGTCTGGAGGAGACCAGGCTTCCAGGGTCCTTTCTGGAGTGACAAGGGATGCCCTGAATCCTAGCAACAAGCTATGACAACACATGTGGAGCATTGCCCACAAGGGGTGCCCACAGGAGACTTGATGCCCCATATTTTCACTGAGGACTTGTCACATGGGCATCCTCTGCCTGTCATAAATTCCTTATTCCCAGAGAGAGAACACATGTTTAATGTAAACAAGGCTTATGATGATGTGTCTAGGTGTTGAAAAAATTCCAGTACAGCCAATCTTGCCAAGTAAAACAGCAGTGGAAGGAAACTTCCCAAACCTACAGAGTCCCCACCCCACACTTGTAAGGCATCCCGGTGAGGCTTCGGTGAGATGGTCACCAGATTCCTTGGGAGGATGCTGAGCTCTGCCCCGCAGCCTCCATCACCAGCACTCCACACAGCCTCCTGCTCGACCCTGCTCCCCACTGCTTCCTGAAGCAGCTGGGTGTCAGCCACGTCACTGCCCGTCTCACTCTGAGCGGGGACCAATGAGGTTCCCAGATCTTGGACGCCTGGCCACAATTCTTCCTCCTCTCCGTCCAGGGCTCCCCACCTCCGTGCCTCTCTCCTCCACCCCACTCTGCTTTTCTCCTCAGAGTGCAATGTAATTATGTTTTATTAGCTCCCAGTTTCTTCCTTCCAGCCCCTGGAATATAACCCTCAGGGGAGGACCTCATTGTTCCCTTTCATCCCCCAGTGATGTGACACCAACATAGCTGGTCAGCATCACCAGCTTTAGAGTGACCATCACTCTGTCCATCCCCGCCACCAGCCTCAGCCTTCCCCCCCTGCTGTGACCCACTCTCAGGACTCACAGGAGCAAGGGGCCCGGACCCCCTCTCAGGCTCACCTGACCCCTCGGTGGAGTCGTCGAATTCCACCTGGAAGAGGTAGCCGGTGTTCCAGACATAGAGGCAGGCCTCTGCATTGTAGGAGACCCCCAGGGGCTGCAGTTGGGGATCGTAGACACTGTCCCTCCAGCGGATGTTGATGGGGGACTGCCGGGTGCCCCCTGGCACGGAGGCTGGACCCTTCCAGACGGGGTGCACTGGGGGCAGAGACAGGGAAGAGAAGACCCTCATGGTGCATGGGCGCCATTCCAGCCTCAGAGCGAGGAGGCAGAAACTTGTAAACTTGTCCCAGAGGAGCCAGCTTTGGGGAACCTGGCCCCACGTGGAGCCTGGGACCACCTGACCCTCGGCCTCGTAACCCCGCCTTTATAGGCGGGGCCTTCGCTCCATCTCCTCCCGGGGACCACGCCCAGGACCGAGTCCTTTTCCCATGGAATGTAGCTCGCTGTGGCCTTGTGGCTGCGCGCAGTCATTCTGACCTGTGGTCACTGTCACAGCGCAGTCACAGGGAGTTGTGCCGGGGAAGTGGGGGGCGGGGGTCCAGCCCAGACCAGTCCGAAGAGGCAGGCGGTGGAGGACTGTGGACTCATGGGGGTTGCTACAAGTGTCAGAGAACAGGATACGCGAGGGTCCTCTGAGAAACCAAAGTCCCAGGATCCAAGGAAAACCCTGCTCAGAAGGGCCTGGAATAGAAGCTTTGGCACCCGCAACCCCCAGGCTTTCAGTTACGCAGCACACAAGGTCGGGTCCCCAGCATAGGTGGCCGCTAGTGGTGAAGAACCCGCCTCCCAATGCAGGAGACATAAGAGAGGCGGGTCCAGTCCCTGGGCTGGGAAGATGCTCTGGAGGAGGGCATGGCAGCCCACTCCAGTATTCTTGCCTGGAGAATCCCATGGACAGAGGAGCCTGGTGGGCTACAGTCCGCGGGGTGGCAGAGTCTGACATGGCTGAGCACGCACAGAAGGTGGGTCACTGCCTGGCTGCAGCTTGCTAGAGATGCAGAACGCCAGGCCCCACCCAGACTCCCTGCAAGTTTCAAACCATATAGAAGGGTCTGCTTACGGAGGAAGACCCTCCCTCCTGGATCCCAGAGGCAGCTGCTCTGGCTGATGTAGAGCTCAGCCTCTGGCACTTTCCTCCAAGCTCAGAGAAACACACTCAAGGCTTCTCAAAAAACCAAAAGCACTGCTCAGTACAAAGTGGACCTGCGCGTTGGTTTTCTTCACTTAACTGTAGATGTCTTCACACCTGGATCCTGTTTTATACTTGGTGACCATGAAGAGCATCAGGCTACCTGAACCCGAGTCCTGGCCCCACCACTCTGTGGCTGTGTGCCCCTCGGCAAGTTTCTCAACCTCTCTGAGTCTCAATTTCATCACTTGTAAAAGGTGGATCTTAATGGTACTTATCACACAGCGCTGGTGGGAGTATGAAGCCAGGAGAGACTGAGGACAACAGAGAGATGGGGATTTTGGTATCATCCTCAGGTGCGGACCACGGAAAAATTGGAAAAAGTAAGAATGTTTGGGCTCAGTGGGTAAAGAACCCACATGCAATACAGGAGACACAGGATGCGTGAGTTTGATCCCTGGGTCAGGAAGATCCCACACAGAAGGAAATGGTAACCCACTCCAGTATTGCCTGAAAACTCCCATGGATAGAGGAGCATGGTGGGCTAGAGTCCAGAGGGTCACAAAGAGTGGGACACGACTGAGCAACTAATGTAGTATTTTTAAGGGTCCAGTGTATGCCAGGCTTTCTGCTCGAGTCATTTCATCCTCACGTGGCCCCCTGTGGGATTTCATCATCCTGTTTTACAGATGAGGAAACTGAGGCTTGGGGAGATGAAGCAATCTACCAGCTCTCCCCGCGGACCAGTGTCACCAATGCCCAACACGGAGGCTAGCTCCAAAGTCCAAGCTCTTCCAACTGTCCTGTGTGGAATACTGACGTCAGAGGTGAACTTAGGGGTACCTGCAGGCCCTGTATCTGACACAGGAAGAACCTGAGGCCCAGAGAGTGGGCGGGGCAAGTCCAAGGTCACAGGACACCAAGGACACCACCGCCAGGATGAGGCTGACCTGGGCCAGTCTCTGGACGGAACTGGCTGGCGGCCTATTTATCAAATTTACTGAGATGTTCTCTGCTGGTGCTTGGAGCCCTAACGACTGGCTGCTATGGCTCATTCTGGGAGGGCAGGATATTGAGTAATAACAGCTTGTCTTGCGAGATGGAGGGGAGGTTGTCACTTGCTCCCTCCTTGTTCCGAGCATCTCACCCTCCTGATGGATCTGAGGTTAAGGACCAGCCCACGTCTCCCACGGGAAAGATGGAGTAGAAATCTGAACCCAAGCCATCTGGCTCCAACCATCTCCCATTATGAAAGACGCCATAACATGAGACACACAGCACGGGAGTCTGTACTGCGGAGACCGGAGGCTCTACTTACAAGCGTCATTTCTCCTTCTCTGCGCACAGGGAACCTGCGAGCACCATCGCGCCGGCCTTAGCAAGTGGCTACGGAGGGTGCCCCATATCTGCTTGGCCAGGAGAGACAGGCCTGAGGACTTCAGATGACTCCAGCCCAGCACTGGGGGCCTGACCATCTTGCCTCTGTTCCCGGGGGACCCAACAACCAGAGGGGGGTTTCCCCACTCTCTGCCCTCACTTCTGGCAGGACAGCCGAGCGGTGGGGTGGGGGTGGCCCACCTCTTTTGTGAAACCTCACCCAAAGCACTGATGGTTAAATTTCAACCCATGCCCGCCCCAACTTATCGGATGACGTGGGGTTTGGCTTAGGGAAGGGTGCCCTGGGACTGGGGACGTTTGCTGTGGCCAGCCCCTCGGGTGACTGTGCTTTGACTGGATAAACAGCGGGGTGAGGGTGCCAGGGAGTGAGGGGAGCTTGTGGAGAGCCTGCTGCCAGATCAGGGAGCAGACCAGAGCAAACAGACCAGAGCAAAGTCCCTTTTTGGTGTGACCCTGGCTGCGGGTCCCTCCAGCCTCGGGCCATTCGAGACCTGGCCCAGAGCCCCGCTGTGTGTCTCCAGGGAGCGGCGGGGTCAGAGGGGCAGGATGGGAATCTGCCAAAGCTGCCTGTGAACAAGGCAGGGGAGCAGGTGGCCCCTCTGCCCAGGGCCCCTGGGAAGCAGCCTGTCCTGCGTCCATGAAACTGGCATGATCTGATAGGAATTCATTCTGCCCAAAGTACGATGCCCTGCTTGGCTTGGGACACTTCTAGCTTTTGCCTCTTGTCTCAGCATAAACATTAACATGCCCCTTTTCATGCCCAAAATGTCCACATTCGGATAATAAGTCAGATGGTTATCCTAACTACACAACTTATAGTATCTGTAGATGCCAGACAACATAAAACCTGCTTTGGACTATACAGCAGTTTATTCCCCAAGATACTTCCTACTGTGAAGTGGAGATGGCAGGGTTCAGATGGAAAGTTATGTAAAAATTTGGGGCGGGGTTAAACATATAAGCTTCAAGAGAGTGAGTCTATCATAACTGATCCTAGAATCCTGGATTCTTTGACCTGGAAACCCCACAGGATGGGGGTCCTGAATTCTGAGTCCACTTGGTGCTCCCAGGGGCCCAAGAAAACTGCTGATTGGACCCATACTTGGGTCTCCAGCTTCTGTGCAGTTCCCTGACGTGCCCATGAGTTGATCGCCTGGGTTGCAAGCAACAAAAACCAACTCTCGCACATAGATGCTTTTTTTCCTGTGGAGTTATTTTAGAAACATACCCACCTTTGGGTGGCTTCGTTCATCCATTTATTCACCCGTTCATTCATTCATTGACTTTTGTTTCAGTGGAGTGGGGAAATACTAGTAGGTACTCTGTTATGTCGCCATGAGAGTTTAATGAATTGATTCAAGGAAAGTGCTTAGATGATACCACTTCCCTTAGTTACTGTGTGCTGACCACTGAGTTGCAGGACCTGACTGTGCCCTGAAGGAGCAGGTCCTGGCATCACAAATCCATCAGCTGACACCCCGAGGGCTCCCTTGGCTCCTCCGGGCATGTCCTCAGCACCCGCAGCTGCCCTGCCACCTTCAGCCTCCCTGCCGTAGGTAGACCACTTCACTGGCTGTCTCTATGGATCTGGGGTCTCCCTGCTCCCTGCAGCCATATGGCAGGGCCCTGCTTCACTTAGAAAGTACCTTGTGGACATCCTCACTCTCAGCTTGTCCTGGACATCCTCATGGCTGGTTCAGACATCAATTCAACTGCTGTTATAGTAGGAGCTAAACTCTCTGCCATTAAAAAAATACGTAAAAGCCATATACATGCATGTTACAGAAGACATTTTAAGGGCTTCAAAAGTGAAAAGTCTGTCTTTCACAGAGTGAACTGCTGGTAGCAGTTTCTTGTCCCTCTTTCTGGAAATTTCTATATATATAAGCCTATACATATGTATATTGCTTTTGTTTAAAATACAGGAGATGGGACTTCCCTGGCAGTAACCAGTGGTTAGGACTCTGAACTTCTACTGCAGGGAGCATGGGCTCAGTCCCTGGTCCAGGAACTAAGATTATCCAAGCTGCACAGTTTGGCCAAGTAATAAATAAATAAAATAAAATACAGGAGATAACCATATCCTATGTAGAAGGTATGTATCTAGTCACTTAATAATTGTCAAGAAATATCCCATGGAACCTGGTGGGCTACAGTCCATAAGATCACAAAGAGTCAGACACAACTGAGGTGACTTAGCATGTGCTTACACATGCACAAATCATAATGGGAAAAATATATAAAAAGTGTATGTATTTGTATTACTAAGTCACTGTGTTCTATAGGAGAAATTAACACAACATTGTATATTAACTCTACATCAATAAAAAATTTTAAAGTAATTGTCATGAATTTCAACACAGCATTTCATTAAAACACTTATCATAATTTATCAAATCTCTTTCCCTCCAGATGCACTTTTTTTTGGTCTTATCTGTAACACTGCACTGAACATCTCTGAGCGGAATTCCTAGGTCTGACATTTACAGGTCAAAGGAGAAAAGCACTGATGCTGTTGATCCATGTGTCACGATGCTCACCTGAGAGATTGTGCCAAGTCCCACTTTCATCCATTCACCTATATTTTGAGTCAAAGAGTCTCAATTTATTCAACTCAACACCTGCTAATTTTTGGCTATCTCCTTTGCACATAAAACATTAATCAGTGGGCTTCATGGACTATAATTCTCTGCAGGAATTGGTGAGTCCTCATGTGGATTTGCCGAGTAGGCAATGGTATCCCACTCCAGTACTCTTGCCTGGAAAATCCCATGGATGGAGGAGCCTGGAAGGCTGCAGTCCATGGGGTCACTAAGAGTCAGACACGACTGAGCGACTTCACTTTCACTTTTCACTTTCATGCATTGGAGAAGGAAATGGCAACCCACTCCAGTGTTCTTGCCTGGAGAATCCCAGGGACGGGGGAGGCTGGTGGGCTGCCGTCTATGGGGTCGCACAGAGTCGGACACGACTGAAGCGACTTAGCAGCAGCAGCATGTGGATTTGTGATGGTGAATTCTGCATCAGTTTGATTGAGCTGTGGTGCCCAGATATTGGGTCAAACGTTATTCCAGATATTTCAGGATAGGTGTCTTCTTGGATGTGATTAACACGTAAGACTTTGAGTGAAGTAGATTATCTGCCACAATATGAGTGGGCCTTGTCTGATCAGTCGGAAGCTTTAACTGAACAAAGACAGATTCCCCTGGGCAAGCAGAAGTTCTGCCTTTGGACCTCACCCCACACTCCTCTGCTCACCCCATCAGATTTTGGACTTGTTAGGCCTCCCCAATCACATCTTTCAAAGGGCAGAAAGAAAGACTGAAGTTTCTATTTTTATTTCCTCTCTCACCTTTTATAATTTCTCTTTTCCATATGTTTCTTAGAGGACACAGTACATTAGAACCTGATATACGGATATAATTCATACATAATTACACATGCATTGGAGGAGCAGACTCCAGACCTTTTTGCTGAAATGAGTGTGTGATCAAAGAAAATAATTTTTCTTTGAGAAAAATTTTCTATGAGACTCCTCAAATTTCTTGGCATTACTCTTTATAAATAGCTCTTAAATGATAGAAATTCAAATTTGCTCCTAAATGCAACCAAGTGCTCTCCAAAGTGCTTTAAGATCCCAGCAGATACTTACACTGTCTATAGTGAAAAGTGAAAGTGTTAGTTGCTCAGTCGTGTCCGACTCTTTGCGACCCCAAGGACTGTAACCCACCAGGCTCCTCTGTCCATGGGATTATCCAGGCAAGAATACTGGAGTGGGTCACCATTCCCTTCCCTAAGGGATCTTCCCAGCCCAGGAATTGAACCCAGTTCTCCTGAACTGCAGGCAGATTCTTTACTACTGCGCCACCAGGGAAGCCAACACTGTCTAATTCTATTTTAGTGAAAAAAAAAGAAAAAGAAGGAAAAGTAAATAGAAAAAACTCACACTGGGCAGAATCTTGAGAACACATGGATGTTTCAATATGTTTTATTCATAGTAATTTCTTTTGCTTCTGCTCTGGATTGTTTATACCACAATTTTCAGCTTGCATTTTTACCGATTTTATGGATCCCGCTGTTTCCGGATCTGCAGCGCCTGAGGGAATGCTTTGTAGTGGAAATTTCACGTTTACAGGGACATCACACCACAGTGCTGCCCTGATGGTCATCACCTGTCTGGCTTCACTGCTCTGCGCCTTGAGTCAAATGAAAACAATGAAGCCGGGCTGCCTGGGAGCCCAAGGGAACCAGATCCTCCTCCACCCTTGAGACGCTCTCAAGCCTCTCTTTCTGGAAAGAGTGACTCAACAGCTGCTGGGAGAAAAGAGCCTTCCCTCTGCTGGACAAACCTCAGCGTCCACATCACAGCTGGAGCTCGGCTGCTCCTTGGGTCTCTCCAGAGCCCAGGGAGACACGTGCTTGGCCAAATGCCTTGATGTCTTCCCCATGCCTGGCCACGTCTCCTTTGGTAACAGCACCTAAGGGTTCTCCCTAGGATACTCCCTCCCCTGCCAGCTGACTCCTCCCCGCTCCCTGGTGTATATCAGGCTTGGCCAATCAGAGGGAAAGTGGCTCACAGGTAACCTGAGCTGGCCAGTACCTGTCAGCCCTGGAAATGACTGCCTCTGTAGGAGAGAGGCCCTGTCTGTCCCTGGGCATTATGAAACAGCTCACAGACACATTGTGAGATCCTGAATGGATCCAAGAATGGAGAGAAAATTGAGCCCCGAGATGGGAAGGGTGGGGAGGGAGAGACAGAGACAGAATGAGAGAGATACACGCAGAGAAAATGACACTGCTTCAGCTGGGCAATTCCTGTTGCTATATCCTAAAGTCCATTTCCAAATTTTCAGGTATTGCATCAACAATTCCCTTTTATGAAGCTTGTTTAATTTGTTTTCTGTGTATTTCAAAGGGCCCTGCCTTAGTCTCCATCTTACAGATGATGTGCCTGCAGCTGAGAGTGGTGACAGGACTAAGTCCCCTCGCTAGGAAGAGGCAGAGACAGTGCTCGCATGTGTGGCCTTGAGCTCTTTATCTCTTTGGGCCCCACCACACGACTAGTCTTCACTTCCACAGGCGTACACATAAGGCGCACAATCATTGCATGCAGTATGACAGGTGGACGCTCAGTCATCTGTTTCAGGTTCTTACCGGGTCCAAGGAGATCTTTGGTTGGAATAAAAGGTGTGAATAGACTCTAGACCCCAATGATGCGCTGTTGCCCAGCAGACCACCTGCAAACAGTTGCTGAAAACAACAATCATTTATTGAGCTCAAAAACCTGTAGTCTGGGCCGGGCTCTGTGGGAAGGGCTCTCTCTGCTCCAAGAGGCATCAGACCTGGAGTTCACCTGGGGCTGGAGGACCCACTCTCAAGATGGCACACCCCTGTGGCTCCCGGGGGTTACTGTTGGTTCCCCTCCACGTGGGCCTCTCTCAATTAGCAAGTCAGCATTTGCTCACTCAAAACAATGAGGAGTGTCATTTAGGAGGCGAAGCAGGTCCCCCAACAAGTTAAATCGAGAGCTGTACCTGGTGTGACCCAGTGATCACACTCCTAGGTACGCACCCAAGAGGCATGAAAGCATAAAACCACGCAAATGTACATCCGAGTTCAGAGGGGCGGTACTCATAACAACCAGAGATAGAAATAACCCAAAGGTCCATCAGGGGATGAATGAATAAACAAAAGTGATATAAATGCAGTCATTTAGCCATTAAAAGGAATGAAGCTATGGTGATCAACACAGCATGGTATTGGCCAGAAGAGACACATCAATCATTGGGACAGACTTTAGAGACCGAAAATAGACCCCCATAACTGTGGTCAATTGATTTCTACCGTGGAACAAAGCAAAGATCCTCTTTTCACAACTGGTGCTAACACAACCGGACACATGTCCACAAGCAAAGAAGTCGGTCTACACACAGACCTCACACCCTTCACAAAAAGTAACTCAAAATGGATCACAAAGGGTGGAGTGGGAGGGTTGGGAGGGAGGTTCAAGAGGGAGGGAATATATGTACACTCATAGCTGATTCATGTTGTATGGCAGAAACCAACACAACATTGTAATTATCATCCAATTAAAAATATATTTAAAAAATAGATCACAGATCTAAATGCAAATTCAAAGCTATAAAATTCCTAGAAGATAACACGGGAGAAAATCTAGATGACCTTGGACTTGATGATGATGACTTTTTAGGTACAATATCCATGAAAGAAATAATCAATAAGCTGCACTTCAATGGTCATGAGTTTGAGCAAACTCCGGAAGTTGGTGAAGGACAGGGAAGCATGGGTGCTGTGGTCCACGGGGTCGCAAAGAGTCGGACATGAACGAATGACTGAACGACAACCGCAGAACGCAAAATGGTGCAGCCGCTTTGGACGACGGTTTGGTGATTTTTCACAAAACTAACCATCCTCTTCTCATATGAGCTACCAATTGCTCCCCTTGGTATTTACTCATAGGAGCTGAAAACTTATGGGTGTTTATTGCAGCTTTATTCATAATTGCTAAAACTTGGGCACAACCAAGATGTCCTTCAGTGGGTGAAAGGATGAATAAATTGTGGAACATCCAGGCAGTGGAGTACTACTCAGTGTTAAAGAGAATTGTCAAGTCAGGAAAAGACATGAGGAAATTTAAATGTGTTTTTCTAAGTGACAGAAGCCAATCCAAGAAGGCTATAGGCTGATTCTAACCATATGATGTTACACAAAAGACAAAGCTATGGCGAAAGTGACAAGATCAGTGCTTGTCAGGGATTGTGGGGAGGAAGGAGAAACAGGTGGAGCACAGGGGATTTTTAGGGCAGTGAAACTACTCTGTATGAGACTATAAAGGGGGATACACGTCCCTGAATGTTTGTCCAGATCCATAGATTGTAGGACACCAACAGTGAGTCCTGATGTAGACTCGGGACTCCGGGCAGTGACGGCATGTCTATGCAGAGTCATCGACTGTAACAGATGCACCACTCTGGCTCCGGAAGGAGTATTGATATCAGGGAGAGGTTGGGGACGTGGCAGAGGGTATATGGGAAATCTGTACTTTTCTGTTCAATTTTGCTGTGAACTGAAAGCTTCCCTAAAAAATAAAGTTTAGTAATTAAAAAAAAAAGAAGTGATGCACTGACACAGGCTACAACAAGGATGAACCTTGAAAACATTGTGCTGAATGGAAGAAACCAGTCAAAAAAGGCCACATACGTGTGATGCCGTTCATAGGAAACATCCAGACAGACAGCTGCCAGGAGCTGGGGCAGGAGTGGGGAAGGAGGGCAGGTAACGGGAAAGGTGATGAAAACATGCGGGAACCAGTTACTGACGGTTGCATACCACTCTCAATGCACTTGGTGCCACTGGGTTGTATACCTTTGAATCGTTAATGGTTAATTTTATGTTAAGCGAATTTTTACTGATGATACTTCCTTAAATTTCTTCATGGCTCAGAACCCGCAGCAGTTGCCGGTCCTGGGTTGGATGAAATTCCCCGCCAGGTGGGGGTGGAGCTACAGGGCATGCTGGATCCTGCTCCTTCCCACTCCCCTGGATTGTCTCTGAGCTCTGTTCCCAGGACCCCAGTTCACCCCAAACCAGGTCTCTTCCCAGTGTCTGGGGAGGGGGAGGAACTACAGAAGGGGCCCCAGGGTGGCACTGCCCCGGGCAGGCTCCTGGAACAGCACAGCCATCCATCAAGTCTCACATCTGCAGGTCCAGGTGGCATCGAGCGCTCCACCCCCCTACCCCCGCCCACCCGAGGGTCAGATTTGTGCTTGTGTCCTGTTGAATCACCCCTTGGAATCTTCTGATTCTGTGCCCCCTGCCTCTCTACCACTGTGACCACCCTAGTCCAAGTCTCCATCATTTCTTGCCTGGACCCCTGCCACAGCCTCCACTGCTCTCCCCAAGTCCACTCAGGACGCCTCTTCCCCACCCCCAACTCATTTTCCAACACTCTAGCCAGAGTGAGTTTTGAAAATGCAAATCTCATCATACCCACCCTTGTCCCAAAACCTTGTAAAGGCTTCGAGTTATCTTAGGACAAAGACAAAACTTGTCCCTTGGCAAGTTTTGACAGGGACCTCCACATCCCACATTCTAAGTACCTTTCCTGCCACAGCTTGCAAGCTTCCTCCTTGAAGCAATAGCACTGCCACGCTACAGTTAAGAGTGTTGCTTAACCTCTCTGAAATTCACGTCCTGTACAATGAAAAGGGATTATAATCATGTGCCTGGCCTAGGCGAGGTAACTCAGTTCAGTTCAGTTCAGTCGCACAGTCGTGTCAGACTCTGCGACCCCATGAATCGCAGCACGCCAGGCCTCCCTGTCCATCACCAACTCCCGGAGTTCACTCAGACTCCAGTCCATCGAGTCAGTGATGCCATCCAGTCATCTCATCCTCTGTCGTCCCCTTCTCCTCCTGCCCCCAATCCCTCCCAGCATCAGAGTCTTTTCTAATGAGTCAACTCTTCGCATGAGGTGGCCAAAGTACTGGAGTTTCAGCTTTAGCATCATTCCTTCCAAAGAAATCCCAAGGCTGATCTCCTTCCGAATGGACTGGTTGGATCTCCTTGCAGTCCAAGGGACTCTCGAGTCTTCTCCAACACCACAGTTCAAAAGCATCAATTCTTCGGCGCTCAGCCTTCTTCACAGTCCAACTCTCACATCCATACATGACCATAGGAAAAACCATAGCCTTGACTAGACGGACCTTTGTTGGCAAAGTGAGGTAACTCAACACACAATAATATGCCCGTTTCCTGAGATAGACCCTCCGCTAAACCCTTGACAAACTCCACTTCCCTGGAATCCTCCTAACGTGCCTGGGAGCTGTGGGTTTGAAACGCCATTTCCCAGAGGAGGCAGCTGACTTGCCACAGGAGAGTGAGGACTCCAAGCCCAGGTCGAGCCTACTCCCATAGCCCTACTCTGTGGACTTTATACTCTCTTCTAGACTTTTCCTGGGTGACTGAGAGCTTCATAAACAATTTACTTTTCTCCCTGATGGGTGCATCTTCAGGAACGGGCTGCTTCTAAGGATTCCAGGGTGTGCCTGAAGCAGGCCCTGCCCGGTTTCAAACAAGGGAGATATTTGCAAATGCCTGGCACGTGTGCATCCACATGGGCCCCCATCTCTGGGGCCATCCAGGCCAGCGTGCACCTCCCTCTCTTTCTATAAAGCTCCCATCGATCTGTCTTCAGCCTAGTTAACTCCGGAAACTTGGATTGGATTCTTTCTATTTTATTTATTTATTTTTGGCCGAGAGACTTGTGGGAGCTTAGTTTCCCAAACAAGGATTGAACCCTGGCCCCTGGCAGTGAAAGTTTGGAGTCCTAACCACTGGGCAGCCTGATGGCGGGGGCGGGGCGGGGGGGGGACGGTGTCCCTGGATCGGATTCTAGTAAGGCTTGATGGCAAGGAGAAGGATCCCCTATGGTAGGGAAGTGAATTTCATTGGTAGGCAGTGGTCTTTGCTGATTTCTAGTTATTTGATTTTTTTAAAACCATGATGCATCAGTTAGGTGTCAATACTGCAAACCTTCGTTTGTCTTAGTTCCTGCGCAGCAAGTGAAAGTAAAAGTAGCTCAGCTCTGTCTGACTCTTTGCGACCCCAAGGACCATACAGTCCATGGAATTCTCCAGGCCAGAATACTGGAGGGGGTAGCCTTTCCCTTCTCCAGGGGTTCTTCCCAACCCAGGGATCGAACCCAGGTCTCCCACATTGCAAGTGGATTCTTTACCAGCTGAGGCACAAGGGAAGCCCAAGAATACTGGAGTGGGTAGCCTATCCCTTCTCCAGGGAATCTTCCTGACCCAGGAATCAAACCAGTATCTCCTGCATTGCAGGCAGATTCTTTACCAACTGAACTATCAAGGAAGCCCAAATAAAAGTAAATAAAACAGAAACATCAAAAACAGACAAGAGAAGTCTAGCATTCCAGCCTAAGGACAATTACTGTTTTGTTCCACTTAAAAGTGACTCAGGATGACTGAGCAGTTGCCTGGAAAGGAAGGAGCAGGCAAGCTCACACCTGAAAGGGGGCTGCATCTTGAAAGGGTGATATTTTAAAACAGTGTGGAAAATATCATCTTACATTCATCTGCTTTCTAGTCAGATATGCAAGTATCCTTGCAAGAATTTTAGGGTTAAGTGTTCAGACTGGTTGTGACTGAAGAAGAGGTGGGGACAGAAAGCACAGCTCTCTTGGGATTTTTGTGGTTGGCTTCAGAAACCCTTTCCCCAGTGTGAGCAGACCCTGGACTCCAGATTCAAGTACTGTGGATTCAGGACCCCACTTTCATTTTTTCCCAGCTCTGTAACCTTGCAGAGCAACCTTCCAATCTCTTTGGACTCTTCCTCACCTCTGAATAGGACAGATCTCATTTCAATAACACGATCTTCCCTGCTGTAACCTTCTTTGCAATTTCTTGAGGGCACTTTTCCTGCAGGGGAATCTCGTGACCAGTCTCAGAAGACCCCTGAGGGCTAATTCTGGAAGAGCCCCAACAAGGTTGCCCAAGGCTCCACAGCTGCTTACTGCCTTGAGTAGCGTTTTATTATTGGCAAAAGAGAGGTGGGCAGGAAACTCACAGTAAATCGTTTCTTTTCTGAAAGAAAATAGCGCCACCATTTCATGTTTGGAGGATCCAAGGAATTTTAGCTCGTTGTAAACATTACTTTGCCAACAAAGGTCCATCTAGTCAAGGCTATGGTTTTTCCAGTGGTCATGTATGGATGTGAGAGTTGGACTATAAGGAAAGCTGAGCACTGAAGAACTGATGCTTTTGAACTGTGGTGTTGGAGAAGACTCTTGAGAGTCCCTTGGACTGCAAGGAGATCCAACCAGTCCATCCTAAAGGAAATCAGTCCTGGGTGTTCATTGGAAGGACTGATGTTGAAGCTGAAACTCCAATACTTTGGCCACCTGATGCGAAGAGCTGATTCATTGGTAAAGACCCTGATGCTGGGAAAGATTGAGGGCAGGAGGAGAAGGGGGTGACGGAGGATGAGATGGTTGGATGGCATCATCGACTCAATGGACATGGGTTTGGGTGTACCCTGGGAGTTGTTGATGGACAGGGAGGCCTGGTGTGCTGTGGTTCATGGGGTCGCAAAGAGTTGGACACGACTGAACGACTGAACTGAACTGAAACAACTCAGGAAACAGAGGCAAGTGTAAAGAAGAAAAATGAAAAGCAGTGGTATTCCCAGCAATACCGGTAAGCAGGAATAACATTCCTGAGAATTGTCTATAGTTTTGGACTGTTTTTCCCATAGTACCCACAAACACGCTTTTATGCTCTTTAAATACAATACAACCACATTTATATTGTTTATATTCATATATAAATAACATTTCATTATTACATATGGACATTCTATACACAATACATTGTTGTTCGATGGCTCAGTCCCGTCCAACTCTTTGCGACCCCATGGACTGCAGCACACCAGGCTTCCCTGTCCATCACCATCTCCTGGAGCTTGCTCAAACTCACATCCATCAAGTTAGTGATGCCATCCAACCATCTCGTTCTTGTCATCCCCTTCTCTTCCTGCCTTCAATCTTTCCCAGGATCAGGGTCTTTTCCAATGAGTCAGGACTTTGCATCAGGTGGCCAATGTATTGGAGCTTCAGCTTCAATATCAGTCCTTCCAATGAATATTCAGGATTGATTTCCTTTAGGATTGACTGGTTTGATCTCCTTGCAGTCCGAGGGACTCTCAACAGTCTTCTCCAACACCAAAGTTCAAAAGCATCAACTCTTCAGGGCTCACCCTTCTTTATATCTAACTCTCACATCCACACATGACTACTGGAAAAACCATAGCTTTGACTAGACAGACCTTTGTTGGCAAATTAATGTCTCTGCTTTTCAATATGCTGTCTAGGTTTGTCATAGCTTTTCTTTCAGGGCACAAGTGTCTTTCAATTTCATGGCTAAAATCACCATCTGCAGTGATTTTGGAGCCCAAGAAAATAAAATCTGTCACTGTTTCGATTGTTTCCCCATCTATTTGCCATGAAGTGATGGGACTGGAGGACATGATCGTTTTTTGAATGTTGAGTTTTAAGCCAGCTTTTTCACTCTCCTCTTTCACTTTCATCAAGAGGCTCTTTAGTTCCTCTCTCCTTTCTACCATAAAGGTGGTGTCACCTACATGTTTGAAGTTATTGATATTTCTCCCAGGAATCTTGATTCCAGCTTGTGCTTCATCCAGCCCAGCATTTTGCACGATGTACTCTGCATGTAAGTTAAATAAGCAGGGTAACAATATACAGGATTGACCACACTCCTTTCCCAATTTGGAGCCAGTCCCTTTGTTCCATGTCCTGTTCTAACTGTTGCTTCTTGATCTGCATATAGGTTTCTGAGGAGGCAGGTAAGGTGGTCTGGTATTTCCATCTCTTTAATAAGAATTTTCCACAGTTTGTTGTGATCCACACAGTCAAAAGTTTTAGCATAGACAATGAAGGAGAAGTCGATGTTCTTCTGGAATTCTCTTGCTTTTTGTATGATCCAACGAATGTTGGCAATTTGATCTCTGGTTCCTCTCTGCCTTTTCTAAGGATACATAACAAACATCACAATACAGAACAAACATCAATTACACATAAAATATATATCACATATAATTAATATGTATTTTTCCAGGAGCGTGTCTTTGAATCTGTGACGACCCTTGGAACCCCTGTGCTCGCCTGCTACTCAGGGGAAGCCCACTGCAGCAGTGGCCAGAGCTTGCACAACTCAACTACAAGTCCCAGCATTCCACGCGCTGGCACGCGTCGGGGGGGATGGGACCACAAGTACCAGCAGGCTTCGCGCAGACGCAGGAACCACGAGTCCCAGAATGCACTGCTCGAGGCTTGCGCAGGGCCCTCCGGGACATGTAGTCGTCTATGGCGCTAATTCCTATTCATTAGACCGCAAAGAAAATGCAAATTCCTCGAACGGTCCACCAACGCGACTTTTCAGGGGCCAGTGAGACGCCTGAACGCGTGACAGAAAAGTAAGAAGTTTGGAGGCCAATCTGTGGCGCGGATGCAGGACCCGTGCGCATGCCCGGCGGTCGTCGGCGCCAGCCCAGCGCGCGCTGGAGACTCCGAGCGGCAGTCCTCGCCCTCGCGCCCCGCCCCGTCTCCGGTTCCCCCTCCCGGTGAGCCTGCGCAGATGGTGCAGGGCGGAGGGCCGCGGGGAGGGACTCGCGGCGCCTGCGCAGAGCGGCGGCTTCTCTCGCGAGGACGGACGCCATTATCGCATCTCCCCGACAAACACCACGAGAATTCCGCAGCCCACACGGTAATTGCAGCTCCCGCAGCCGGTCGCGTCTCCACCTCCCCCTTCCCGCGGGGCGAGAGCGAGAGCGAGATCTCCCCTCCTCCCTCCTCCCTGCGCCCTCCTCCGGCCGCGGCGCCCGCGCCGCCGCCCCCGCCCCCCCGACAAGGCGACCGGCCCCAACGGCCCGCCGTCCTGTGCACCCCCGTCTTAGCCCTGTCAAGCCTCCTGCCCGCCGCGCTTCAGCGCACCCGCACTTGGCTCCGGCCGCCCATCCCCCGGCCCGCCGCCCCCGCCGTCGCGGTGCGCGGGGTCGGTCGCGGAGCGGGCCTCCCTTCCGGGACCAGGCCCGCAAGAGCAGCGTCCGGCCGCGGGCGGGCGGGGTGGGGTCGTGCTGCTGTTACTGCGGTGTAGCCGCTCCGGGTCGTGAGCCCACGGGCGGGTAGGCGGCTAGGCGGCTCCCCCCGAGAGGCCGGAGGCCGCGGACGCGGGGACAGCGGCTGCGGGCGGAAGTGCGGGAGGCGGCTGTTTTCGCTGGGCGGGCGGCGGGCCCGGGTGAGGGGCGGCCCTGGGGACCCCTGCCCGGTGCTCGGAATCTCCGAGCCGCCGGTAACGTTAACTCCGTGTGTTTAAAGCTCCTTTCCCCCTCTTTGGCGATTAAAATAAGCGTGTTCTCCTGGGACGTCGGGTCCTGTCGCGGCTCCAATTTTGAGAAAGCGGATGCCGTGTGTGGGTCCAGTGCTGCGGCCGGTCCCGCCAGCGTTTCCAGCGCTTTTCATCGCGGCGGTCCGGTCAGGTGGACAGGGAGGTGGCTGCGGCCCACGGAGGGAAGGGGCTTCCCTGGGACACACGGCCAGGTTTGAACGCGATCTGTCCCAAGTCCATGTTCTGAAAAAATTGCACACGTTTGATACTTAAATAAAGTAATGCCACAAGTGTCAATGGAAAACTAAAACAACAGCCCCCACCGCACCTCCCAGTTCCACTCCTCCAAGACTTTATCTTTTTGCTGTTTCTTGAGGAAGTTCTTCGTAGCTAAAAATAATAAGCTGGCACTTTCCTGGTTTTATACATTCCTGACTTGCTGTTAACAGATAGGATGACTGACTTTTTCATATCGCATCTCACCTCTATCCCCTGAATTCACTATGTTCAGTTAGTTCAGATTGTTTATAACTAAGCAGATATTACTTCACAGCCAGGTAGTCTGTTTCCCCTGTTATACGGGTTTTTGCTTTTTTCTGTTGTTGGTGATGGCGTTTCTTTTTCTTTGCGCTGTCTATTCTTGTTGACTCTACCTTTTATTAATTTTTTTTTTTACTGTTCCCTGAGGCATGTGGGATCTTAGGTCTCTGGGGATTGAACCGGTACCCCCTGCAATGGAAGCATGGAGTCTCAACCACCGGACTGCTAGGGAAGTCCAACTTTACCTTGTTTTAGATTCTGAAGGATGGCACTAAACTCTCTTACCGTCCCCGTCCCCAGCCTTGTGGTGTTCTTTTTCTAATCTGGATTGTTTACTCCTTAGACCAGCAGTGGTGTCATCCTGACATTTTCTTTTATTATGCAACTGAGTTTGTTCAGGTCTCATGTTTTAATCTTGACTTCCTTTATTTCAATGAGCACCTACTGCCAAGTAGCCTTATTCCTTTTGGATAACTCTTCAGGATCCTCTTTGGTGTTAGGACATTTCTGGAATTCCCCCAAAATGTAGAGTCCTACTCTGACTGCTTTCTGACTCTGGGGACTTGTCCTTCAGCTCTGGAATTTGAAAGTCTCTTGTGTCACTTGAGAATGTCTTCTGCTCTGCTTTTGTGGTGGTTTAGTCGCTAAGTTGTGTCCGACTCTTGTGACCCCATGGACTGTAGCCCGCCAGGCTCCTCTGTCCATGGGACTCTCCGGGCAAGAATACTGGAGTGGATTGCTATTTCCTTCTCCAGCTCTGCTTTTACTCTTCTGTTTTAGGAGTTTCTGTTAGTTTGATGATGGACATCTTGGATTAATCCTCCGAATCTTCTGTCATTATCCTCTTCGTGTGTCATCTTATTCTTGTATCTGGGATAGAAACATTTATCCTCCAATCCTACTTTAAAATTTTTTATTTCCACAAAGTTTAATTTCTAAGGATTTATAATGTTCCTTTTTCATAATAACGTATTGTTCGATGAATGTATTATCTCCTGACTTTGAAGATACTAGTAAGGATTTTTTTAGTTCCCTTTTGTTCTCTGATTTCTTGTGTCCTATTGTGTCACTGTTTTCCTCTTTTTAAAAAGGCTGGCTTTTTGCTTTGTGTGGCAAGTACTCTTCAAATACTGGTAATTGTTGTTGTCTAAGGCCAGAGGAAGCAGGCAGAGAACTTGTGAGTTTGGGGGGCTGATTTTTTTGGTCGCATCCACATGGTGGCTTATGGAATTTTTGTTCCCCAATCAGGGATTGAACCTGCGCCCACAGCAGTGAAAGCATGGTGTCCTGACCTCTGGACCACCGGGGAATTCCCCTGTGGGACTACTTTTGAAAATGTGCAGGTTTCCTATTGAGTTTTGGGGAACTTTTTGTTGTGCTGGGACCTCAAATGCCAGAAGGCAGATTTTCTCTGGGCCTCTCAGCTTAAGGAAGATGCCTTTGATTGGGGGCTGCTCCACTTGGTCTAGGGAGGGCCCTTGTACAGCTCTTCGTACGGGACCTGACTTCCATGTGCAGGCACAACCCTTGCCCTCTCCTGGTCTGGAGTCCTGGCCTTTATAGGCTTGGAGGCCTCCTTTGTTGTATCCACTCCTGTGTGCTCCGATTACTGTTTCCTCTTCCCCCATTAATCTTTCTGGTCTGCCAGAAATTTGCAGAATCTCTTGCACATCTTATCTTCTTTCTTGTGGATTTATTATATGATACTAAAAGTCACTTTAATGGGATGAGCAGAGTTCACCTCTGAGGCCAGTCGCTCTGTGTGAGTAGGTATTCCAGCATCACTTCTCATCACCCTGCTCTCCTGCCTCCCCTTGGCTGGTAACGAATGCCCGGCGGCAGCGGGATGACTGGCCAAATCTTGGTCCCCATGGGCTCCTCCTCTGCATTGCACTTGTGGGCGGATGGTGTTTGTTCCCACTGGATTTTCTCCTGGCTCCAGAGCCATGGAAGGGTGCCAGGCTTAGCTGGGGAATGCCAGCCATAGACGGTGTTAGAGCAAAGATTGTGGTTTTAGCCTCTGCAGGGGGCTTGTATCAGTGGGCCAGAGTTAAGGATTGCCTCTAGGCAAGCGGTGATTACTGTGCTTGGTGTAACCTTGATGCATTTTAGTTGATTGTCCTTTGAAAGCTATGAATAGTGAAATACACCAGTTGTGTTTGCCAGGGCCTTGCTAGTGGAGGCATTGCCATCACTGGGCATTTGTGAGAAACATGGACTCTCAAGCCCTGTCCAGATGTATGGAATCAGTCTGCAGCTTTATAAACTTATCCTTTTGAAGGAACTTTAGATTTACAGAAAAGTCACAAGAATAGTTCAGGAGCTTCCCTGTGCCCTTTACCCACTTCCCTTAACATTAATACCTTACATTATCAGATATCCTCATGAAAATCAGAAACTTAACATTGTCACACAGTACTGTTAGCTCAAATGTGGACCTTGTGAACTTCATCAGTTTTCTACTAATGTCCTTTTTCTGTTTCAGGATCTAATCCAGGACCTCACTCTGCATTTAGTTGTCATGTCTCCTTTAGTCTCTTCAAATTTGGGATGTTTACACATCTCTCCCAAAGTGTTTATAAATTACAAAGGAAGAATTATAACCTCACAGTGGAAAAACCTGGCATCTCCAGTAATAAGACATAATGATATCACGTTCCCTGATGATATGCATTGAGAAAAACGCATACATGAAGTCTAATCATGAGAAAACCCAAATTGAGGCACATGCGCCAGAATCTTGACTAGTGTGCCTCAGAAACGTTCCAGGTGTGGAAAGATAGCAAAAGATTCAGAATTTGCAAGTTAAAAGATTGTCAGGTATAGTACATGCACTTGCTGAAGAAATACTTCTATGCTAGATGGTCCACAAGGAGCTAAGAGAGAAAGACCCACCAGTCTTGTTTGCTGCTGCTGCTGCTGCTAAGTCACTTCAGTCGTGTCTGACTCTGTGTGACCCCGTAGACGGCAGCCCACCAGGCTCCCCCGTCCCTGGGATTCTCTAGGCAAGAACACTGGAGTGGGTTGCCATTTCCTTCTCCAGTGCATGAAAGTGAAAAGTGAAAGTGAAGTTGCTCAGTCATGTCTGACTCTTAGCGACCCCATGGACTGCAGCCTACCAGGCTCCTCCATCCATGGGATTTTCCAGGCAAGAGTACTGGAGTGGGGTGCCATTGCCTTCTCCACCAGCCTTGTTTGGTGGGTGGTAAATGGTCTGCCTAGTGCAGGCTCTAGGTGAGTCTGTGTAAACAGCTCATTGATAACACCCTTATAGCTTATTAGCCTTAGTTTTTCTTTACGATCTCATCTACACTATAAATTCTGAAGACTTTAGCTATACAGTTAAATACATGATATCATAATGCCAGACTGACTTTAAAATATCCTGTGACTTTACCACTTTTAACTATTTAAATCTGGAAAAAATAAGCATTTTCTCATTTTGAAGAAAGGAGTTCTGCGGGTAATGTGTGTTAAGGTTCTTATTGAGAATGTCTTAGAAAAATGTGTAAAAAGCCCTTCCTTTCCAAGAGGGGGATAAAGATCATTATTGTGTCCTCTGACTTCACATACTCCATGGTCAGAAAAACAAAAGCACATAGTG
Organism: Bos grunniens; assembly: GCF_055505025.1. Classification (NCBI taxonomy): domain Eukaryota; kingdom Metazoa; phylum Chordata; class Mammalia; order Artiodactyla; family Bovidae; genus Bos; species Bos grunniens. The sequence continues at coordinate 13,514,459 of NC_141182.1, forward strand.
AATTGTTCACTGGAGGTGCCCTGAACTATTCTGAAATGTAGAGTTCGAAGGAATTTGACAGCATCTCTTAGGTCCTGTGGTTGCAAGTTGCTCTTAAAAAGTGACACATGCTTCTTATTCGGGGATAGAACCTGGAGCTCACTTAACAGCTCAGAAGACTAGACTCCTAGCATCAACCCTCCTTTCAGAGTACTTTTAAGAATTCTCAGCCCTTTGGTTTCTCACTTTTGTGTAGTTTGTGAAACCAGTTTAAAATGAGAGCTGTAGCTAATCATCTCTTCTTATGCCATCTGCCTTTCTGTCGGCTCTATCTGTGCCCGGCCTACCTCTTGGGAAGATGGGGCTGTCTTCAGATCTAAAGGGCATGCTCTTGACCCCGTCTCATCCCCTACCCTCCCCGCCCCAGCCAAGCATCCTTTCACCATAATAGTACGTCTTCCCGGGTATGTCTAAGGAGGCTGAGCTTGGGATGACTGCCCAGAGCCTGCCCCTGCTTGAAACCCGTGGATGCTTTTGAATTAAACTGTGATGGAAACCTTAACTTCCCAAGCAGATAGCACACCTGAAGCATTGTGGAAGTCACCTGAAATGATTCCATTTTTGAATTAAATTCTTTGTGTTTTTCACATCTACCCATTGTCAAGGACCGTCCGATTTGATTTTATGTTTTGGACCACCTGCCTTCATGGTGGGGTGAACAGTGAGATGGCCTTGTCTTTATAGTGACCCTCATACTGGGGTGGGGGGATGTCGTGATGGTGCTGACCGCTGCCCCAGACAGGTGACCCATAAGGTTGGATTGCTGACAATACATAGATGGTGGAAGAATGAAATCCATCAGCAAAGGCCAGAGAAGGTGAAGAGATGAGAACAGGTAGAGAGGTGAGGGGAGCGTCTGTGGAAGGTGACTATACTTCCCTTGTGCTGAGTCCTTCTGTGTTAGCGTTTAGAGTAGTTGAGTGCGGGGAATGCTCTGAAAGAGTGAGTGGGCAGGAAGAGCCCAGGTAGGAGGGGTGGGTGGGGGTGGAGTGGTGTCGAGAAGCTGGGGACTGCGCTGAGTGGCTTGGGGCAGAGCCCTGTACTGACAAACCTTTTGTAATAAAGATTTACATCGTGTGCTACAAAGAATGCCGCTTCTGGTCTCTAGTGATTTTTCCTTTCTCTTAATGATGGAAAGTCATCAAATAACTTGAAGCAGAATTACACCTTTCTAAAGTAGCAGTGGGTTTGGATAAACTGGCAGGGAAAACTTGGTGCTGGCATTTCCTTGTTGGTGTGAACTGTGTGTCCCTTGAGTGTGCTAAGAGCCCCGGGCACCTTGATCTTCCTGGATGGAGCGGGGACAACTCAGGCTGGGTGCCAGCTGTCACCACCAAGTACACCCTGTGGTCGCATTGGCAGGTGGGCTGCAGGATGGGACAGCCTGCTGCTACACTGTCCTGGGAGCGCTCGTGGCTGGAGCCAGGGTGGACCTCAGGATCAGGTGCTGTGGCACGCTGCCTTCTCTGCTGGGATCTTCTGCAAACACACCGCGTAATTCACGACCTCTCCAACTACCCCCTTCTCCCCACCCTGATTTTGACTGAATCTGTCCCAGGCTAGGTGTCCTGTTCACCAGCGAAGAGGCACGAACACAGTTTGTAGTTATGTGGCCTTCTGGTTTTGAAATGAAACACTTGATGGATTTTTTAAGGTTTGCAGGATTCAACTAACACATTTTTTTGTGGAAAAAAAAATGGCTTTAATATTTTTTACATTATTTTAAATTTGTGTGATTTAAGTTTATGTAATTCAGGTGTGTATAAAATGCAGTCCTACTGTGTTAGGAGAGAGGAGGTTGAAGGGGTGCAGGAGGATGAAAAGCCAAGTGTGCTGCCTGTGCTCCCTCCATGCCAAGCGTCAGTAAAACACTCCACTCCCCTGGCTTCACTGGTCCTCACGGCTTCTCCTGGGATCATTCAAGAGCTCAGGAAGCCTGCTTTTCCTCTTTGGGATTTCTGTAGATGTGCTGTAACCTGAAGCAGAAATTGCTGCTTCCAGCCAATAGTAGGTGAAGCAGGCAGAGTCAGTTCAGGCTGGAGCACCCTCAGGAAGCCACCATCATTTTTCTGCTTCTCAGTAAAAGTTCCTGTTTCTTTATTCCCCCGTCTCAGTCTCCAGGCAGTTTCAAGAGTCTAGAGGTGCCACTGCTGATGTTAAATGCTCTGCTCCAGAGAAGTCGACAGACTTTCTGTAAGGGACTGGATGAGTAAACAGTTCTGGCTTTGGGGTCCTTCCCAACCACTCAACTCTGCCTTTGCAGAAGCCAAAGTAGACGTGGCTATTTTCCAATAAAACTTTTTTACAAAAACTAACTGCTGGTGGGGCCTGCCTCTCAGACTGTGGTCTGTGACTCCAGACACCGTGCTAATGCAGGTGGAAGATGTCCAGGCGGGGAGTCAGTAACACTGAGCTGATGGTGAGGGGTGCTCCCACTGGGTCCCTCTCTGCACAGGCCACTCCTCCAGCAGCTGTGCCCGTCACCACTGACTTGAAGGGTCTGGAGGTTTTATTTTGGAAAAATCTATGCGGAGAGAAAAGTCAGAGGCAGCCCTGCTGAAGTATAATTGGTGTCAGATGAGAGCGCATCTTTCTGTACTTAGCACTGTTCTTTGAAACAAAAGCCTTAGCAACTCTTCATAGGAACTGGGTTTGGATTTTTTTCAGGCTTGAAAGTTGTAAGAATAGTACAAATGATTATGATGTAGTCTTCTCTTAGGGCTTCAGATGCTAATATTTTACATTTGCCCTATCCTTTCTCTTCTCTGCAACTCTTCTGTGTTTGTGCGTGAGTGTTTTTCTTTTTTCCCAAAACAGTTTAAGCTATAATGTCCCGTTAACCTTAAACATTTAAGTGGCTGTTTCCTGCAAACAAGGGCATTCTCTTTTATAACCACAGTACAGTGTTCAAGGCTAACAGAGTCTTATCAAGAGAACATGCTGGTCATAGCTAACACCCTTTTCCAAAAACCCAAGAGCGACTACATATAGACATCACCAGATGGTCAGTACCGAAACCAGATTGATTATGTTCTTTGGAACCGAAGATGGAGAAGCTCTATATGGTCAGTAAAAACAAGACCTGGAGCTGACTGTGGCTCAGATCATGAGCTCCTTATTGGAAAATTCAGGCTTAAATTGAAGTAGGGAAAACCACTAGGCCATTCGGGTATGACCTGACTCAAATGCCTTGAGTTAGATATGACCTAACTCAAATACAGTGGAAGTGACAAATAGATTCAAGGGATTAGATCTGATAGAGTGCCTGAAGAACTATGGACAGAAGCATGTAGCATTGTACAGGAGGCAGATATGAAAACCACCCAAAGAAAAAGAAGTGCAACAAAGCAAAATGGTTGTCTGAGGAAGCCTTACAAATAGCCGAGGAAAGGAGAGAAGCGAAAGGCGGGGAGAAAGGGAAAGATACAGCCATCTGAATGCAGAGTTCCAGAGAATAGCAAGAAGAGAGAAGAAGTCCTTAAATGAACAATGCAAAGAAACACAGGAAAAACAGTAGGATGGAAAAGATTGGAGATCTCTTCAAGAAAATTAGAGATACCTGGGGAACATTTCATGCAAGGATGGGCACAGTAAGGACAGAAATGACAAGGACTTAACAGAAGCAGAAGAGATTAAGAAGAAGGGGTGAGAATACACAAGAACTATATAAAAAATGTCTCAATGACCTGGATAACCACAATGGAGGTTAGACATCCTGGAATGCGAAGTCAAGTGAGCCTTAGGAAGCATCACTATGAACAAAGCTAGTGGAGGTGATGAAATTCCAGCTGAGCTATTTCAAATCTTAAAAGATGATGCTGTTAAAGTGCTGCACTCAATATGTCAGCAAATTTGGGAAACTCATCAGTGGCCACAGGGCTGGAAAAGGTCAGTTTTCATTCCAATCCCAAAGAAGAGCAATGCCAAAGAATGCTCAAACTACTCTGCATTTGCACTCATTTCACATGCTAGCAAGATAATGCCCAAAATTCTTCAACACTGTGTGAACTGAGAAATTCCAGATATACAGGCTGGGTTTATAAAAGGCAGAGGAGACAAATCAAATTGCCAACATTCATTGGATCATAGAGAAAGCAAGGGAATTTCAGAAAAACATCTACTTCTGTTTCATTGACTACATTAAAGCTTTAGACTGTGAAGATCACAACAAACTGTTGAGAATTCTTAAAGAGACAAAAGTACCAGACCACCTTACCTGTCTCTTGAAAAACCTGTATGCAGGTCAAGAAGCAATAGTTAGAACCAGACATGAAACAACAGACTGGTTCAAAATTGGGAAAGGAGTGCATCAAGGCTGTATATCGTTACCCTGCTTATGGAACTTATATGCAGAATACATCATGTGAGATGCTGGGCTGGATGAATCAACAAGCTGGAATCAAAATTGCCGGGAGAAATATCAATAACCTCAGATATGCAGATGATACCACTCTAATGGCAGAAAGTGAGGAACTAAAGAGCCTTTTGATGAGGGTGAAAGAAGAGGGTGAAAAGCTGGCTGAAAACTCAGCATTCAAAATACTAAGATCATGGCATCCGATCCCATCACTTCATGGCAAATAGAAGGGTAAAGAGTGGAAACAGTGACAGATTTTGTTTTCTTGAGCTCCAAAGTCACTCCGGATGGTGACTGCAGCCACGAAATTAAAAGACACCCCTTGGAAGAAAAACTATGATAAACCTAGACAGCGAATTAAAAAAACAAAAACATCACTTGGCCGACAAAGGTCTGTATAGTCAAAGCTATGGTTTTTCCATAGTCAAAGCTATGGTTTTTCTGGTAGTCATGTACAGATGTGAGAGGTGGACCATAAAGAGGGCTGAGCTCCAAAGAATTGATGCTTTGAGTGGTGGTGCTGGAGAAGACTCATGAGAGTTTCTTGGAGTGCGTGGAGATCAAGCCAGTCAGCCCTGAAGGAAATCAACTCTGAATGTTCTTTGGAAAGACTGATGCTGAAGCTGAAGAGTTGGGCACGACTTAGTGACTGAACAACAACAGTTTTCAAAATTAGGAATCTCATCGATGCAGCTGTGTTATCTAAGCAACAGATCTACTTCAGATTTTGCTTTTTACTGATTATCCCAGTAATGTCCACTCCTTTTTTTTGTTGTTGGCCGCACAGTGCAGCCCGTGGGATCTTAGTTCCCCCACTGGGGGTAGAACCTGTGCCCCTTGCCCTGGGAGTGCACAGCCTTAACTGGACCACCAGGGATGTCCCATTATGTCCTTTTTTTTTTTTTTTAAAGCAAAAGAGAAAGGGGCTCTTTTAATAACTTTGGATATATTTTCCCCAAGAATATTTGCCCTGGCCGATATGATCACAAATTAGGCACCATACTCCTTACAAACTGAAAATTTAATAGCATCAAAAGCGTGCATGTTTATTGTTGACAGAAATAACCTTGAATCATTTCCATCTGCTGTTCTGTTTGAGAGAGGGAGGGGAGGCTGTGAGTAGAGGTCAGAGACAGAATACCAGGCTGTTTCTAAGGTCTCCACAGACCACTGGTTGCACATGCAGATGTGGTGGGATTGTGAAGTGCTAGAGTTGCGTACCCAGAAAAATAACATTACCTTACTTGGTGGCATTTGCTAGGTTTATGAGAAGTTCTCTGAGGTCACTCTCTAGTATATATAGTCCTGTTGGCTTGGGTAAGGGTTATTTTGGGGGGCTGCTTCTGTTCAGTGGTGGACCCTTTTATTTATCAAAGTGTAGTTGACCCTTAAACAATGTGGGGTTGGGGAGCCAGCCTTCATGTAGTGGAAAATTGGAGTGTAGCTTGCAGTAGGCTGTCCATATCCATGCCTCTGCATCCTCGGATTCAACCAGCTGCAGCTCCTGCAGTGCCGTAGGGTTTACTGTTGAAAAAAGTCAAGAGGTTAGGGTGCTTAAGCCTACAGATCCCGTATATTGATACAGTCCTGCATCTTTGGCTGATGTCATATTTTATGTTATCAGAGTAATACTTCACAGTGTAAGCTGTTTAGTAGCTACCAGGGAAGAATTAAAATTTTAGGGCATTAGGTATGTAGCAAGATATGTGTAGAGCTCTGTAGTGTATTTACATTTATTGTTGGCAGTTAGTGAATCAAGTAAGAGTTGCTTTTAATTGCTTTTATGGTTTCTATTTTATAGCAGACATTATCTGAAATTCACTTTAACGTGTGTGTGGTTCTTAGGCTTTCTTTTTAGAGCTGAATTCCTGAAGGCAGTAGCTGACAGAGTGTGGGCCCCAGAACCCTGGGGATGTCCTGGAGACCTTCCCAGCTGTGAGAGTAGTTTTCATAATGATTGTCAAGAGGTCATTTGCCTTTTTTTGCTGACATTTAGACCGAGTCCCCGAGCTGCAGGGATTCTTCACTGCTGTGCAATTCGGAAAAGCCATTCTCACCTAAGAATGTCCTTGATGAAGCAATAAAAATCATTCATTTTGTTAAATCTCAGCCCTGAGTAGAGCCGCTTTCAGTACTCTGTAACAAAACAGGATGTGTGTGGAGAGTGCTTCTGCGTTCGGAGTTGGAAAGTTGTTTGGAGGACAGGCCCTTCTGCAATTACTGGGTTGTTAGCTGAACCAGCCGCTCTTTTTCTTGGTCCACGGGAACAGACTAGTTGACATGTTACCAGTATTTCTTACTAAGTAGCCAGTTAGCCTGTGACTGCAAGGAAAGCAGCTAACCCTACTGCCAGTGGTAACATTTGCGCTTCCAACTGGAACTGGAATTTCAGAAAGCTTTGTCTGCCACTGTGAGCCTGCAGCTTCCTAATATGTCAAGACTTTTCTGATGAGATCATTGCTGATACTAAGGAATGTGATGCTTTAGATAATCTGTAATAAACAACATTTGGAAGATCTGCCTAACTCACTGAGCCAGTATTTTCCAGATGACCAAATCAGACCTGGGTCAGTGTCCATTTCAAGTGCAAGACAGATCAGTGGATTTTAAAGTAATAACGTAAAGAAAAGTTCACCAGTGAGGTTTTAGATTCCTCACCGCAGCTTGCCTTCAGGGAGAAATAAAGCCCTTGGCGAGTGTGTTGGGGTTGATTACAGAGCGCTTCTGCCGCTACCTGAACACGTGGCTCGGGTGCACCACCCCTCCCAGCTGCGCCTCTGGTGGGGCTGCCTCTTTCTCTGCAGCAACAGATGGGAGAACCTAGTTGTTTTCCAGTAAGTCTGACATCGAAGAAATTTGTAGAAATGCAAAACTGGGTCTCTCTTCTTGCTAAGGTTTTGCTTTCATTATTTTGGGAACTCTAGTAATTTTTGGTTAAAAAAAAAAGTTTTTTGTGTTAATATGTATTGTATCGATTTTTGTAATTTTTAGATGAATAAAGTGTTCACACATTTTCTGTTCTAATCTCCGAGATGGGGATGTTGTTAGACACACGTCCATGAGCACGGGCTCACCAGCTTTCAGAGGGGAGGGGCTGCTGAGAGCAGTGCGTCTCGATGGAGGACTGCGGTGCTGTGGGAGCAGCTTGAAGCTGTCCACTTCCCTTTCTTGCCTTAGTTTGTATGGGGAGGTTTATCCATTTTGGGAAGTGTGACTGGAAGTGGCCAGTTTAATCAAATGTGATAATTGTAGGGGGAAGGACCTGCTGTCTGAGGCTAGTTTGACCTTCCTCTAATTTCATCGCTAGATGGCCTGTTGTGAAGAACTAGTGTGGCCTGGGTGTTCCTATGAATCAGTGCTTCTTCCCGATGATCTAGTACCCGACTGGTTGTTTATGGTCACATTTTCTCTTTCTTCCCTATTTCTCCTTTGCATCTTCCCCCTGCCAAAGCTGAGTCTTCTTCAGATGTTTCGGTTTAATAAGAGTTGATTTCTTTGCTTGCTTCATTCTGGTTTTTAATTAATTCTTATTACTACATCTGTATTCAGACAGGTCTGACTGAGTGGAATGGTCTTTATTCTCTTGGAGGGGCCCTGTTTCTGAGCTTGAGGTTTTAACTGGGCACCACCTGGCCACTTCCTGGAGGAGATGGAGGTTGCTGCTCCGGTCTTCAAGGGGTGTGCACTTGGCCTTGCTGCTCAGGTGGGCAGAACAGAGCTGGTGCCAAGGTGGGGCAGTGCCTGGGGGACTGGGACCTGGGGGTGGGCTCACTGTCGAGCCTGGGGCTGGCAGATCCCACGACTCCTCTCCAAGACTTGTCTTTGGGGTCTTCTGTCTCTTATACTCATCAGGGACACTCCTGTCCCTCTGAGGACTGTTATCCGAGTATTTGGCGTCTGTAAAGGGAGGTTGGACTGGCATGGCGACTCCAGTGCCTCGCCAACGGTGCCCCACTTCCACCTGTGACTTCAGGGCGTGTGGGCCGCGTCTCTTCATATGATCGCTCTGCAGGGAGCTGATGGCTGGGAAATGGTTCTGGTGGAGCAGGGCCAGGTCACCACCCAGGGGTCAAAGCAGCTGCCTTGCACGCCTCCCCGGACGTAGCCTCCTACGGACAGGGTCCGCAGGTGCTTGTTCAGGGGCCAGTGGGAGAAACAGCTCTGCACAGTGTCTGCCCTAAAAACCCCAGATGTTGTGACGTCCCTGTTGGGATGACTGTGTGATGTAGTTCTCGTGGTGACTGAGGAAACCCAGGGTGGACACAGCGGGCTCTGCCTGGCTGCTTTTTCTTGATGCCTTTTTGTCGCGTGACAAGTGCTGCTGGGCTGCAGGCTTTCCTTTTCTCACCTTTACTGCTGACGCTATCACGTGTTCAGTTACAGCAGCTCTTCCTTTTTTCCCTGTTCCAGTGGCCTTGTGGTTTTATTTTATACAGGTGTCCAAAATATTTAAAAACTAGAAAAATCGAAACTAAATGTACTGTTCTGTTTCTGCTAATGAACAACTGCTCCTGTCTGTCGTTGACAGTCCGCGAGCAGCTTGTATTTCTACTCTGAAACCTAACATGTTGTTCATGTGCAATTCACAGTTATAAGCTAAACAGGTCTGTGACCTAGTTACACTTCAGTCATTGAAATGAGAGCCTAGTGCCGAGAACTCTGCAGACCTTACTGCGTGGTTTGTCAGCAGACGTGCCGCCCTCCAGAGTTTTGTGCTGGGTGGGCAGCGGGGTGTCTCCCCAGGGCTCCCCCCCAGCCCCACTGCACTGACGTACATGGCGTGCCAGGCCCCATGCGGGGCACTGAGTGGGATGGTGAGGTTCCCGCCCAGGGGAGCTTGTCTTCCAGCAGGGGAGACAGATGCCAAACCAGACGGATGTTTCGCCTGTGTCGCAGGTTAGATGGAAGGGCCTTGTGATGAAGCAGGAACGGGCAGCCGGGAGGTGCTGCTGGTGGGTGTGACGGGTGGGGTGTGACTGGGCGGAAGCGCAAGTGGACGGTGAAGGGTGAGAACTGGGCTGGTGTGTGCCCACCCGGCCGGGGTGGCCTCCTCAGATGGCAGAGTGAGGAGCCTCGGGTGGAGCCTGCAGGCACAGGGGAAGCCTGGCTGGTGCCAGGCGCCAGGCGCGCACCTAGAATGAGCGGGAAACCTTTGCTGGGCTTTAAGCAGACAGGGATGCTGAGATGGGCTTTCACGTGACCCGTAGCCTTTAAACAGGTATTGGTGGCGATTCTGGGCGAAGGCAGAGCAGGGAGACCCAGGTAGGGCCAGTGCATGGGTCCAGATACGCACTGATGAGGCCGGAGCGAGGGCAGCCGGAAGTTCTGCCTACAGGTCCATGAGAGGAGGAGAACCTCGCGTGGGTGGGGAGTCTGGAAGTGTGCGCAGGGGCGGGTTCAGTTTGGCCTCTTCACACTGAGACTGGAGGCCCAGAGGAGGTGGCCCGAAGGCCATTTGGCACGAGGATGCGAAGTTCCGGGACAGGTTGGAGGTGGAGTTGATTGTGAGCTGTGGGCAGGGAGACGGTGTTTCAGTGCCAGTGAGGAGCGGCCCAGGGCCGAGCTGGAGGGAGAGAGAGCCTGGCCCCCCAGCCTGGGAGGAGGAGCGCCCGCAGGGCAGGGCCAGGGGCAGGGGCACCAGAGGTCACGGCTGCGCACGCACGCAGGCTGGGAGGGGGGTTTGAGGCAGGGTGGAAGAAAGCGCCCTTGTTTTTATCCAGATTTGATGTGGTTGGCTTCATCTGTGTAGTTACTGGTTTGTTTTAGAGAAACTGTTTCCAGTGTAATAAGCACAATAAATAATACGTGCTTGTAGGAGGCTCAGTGGTCCAGAGGACAAAGGATGAAGGTCTGCTGGTGTTACCTGCCCTTCCTCCCTCGTGGGTTGCTTTGCTTCAGTATGTGTCATTCCAGAGCATTTTGTGTGCATTCACACACACAGACACATGACTGTCCATGCCTGCAGTTTTCCTTTGATCCTTGTTTTCTGTTCGTGTTCTGCTCTGGAGAGCGTCCCATCCACATGGACGGCTGTGGTGCTCACGTCACCTACTGTACAGTCCCTGGTGACCGAGCGCTGGGCTGTTGACTTGGCTGGTGTGCACTCTGGAGGATGCTCTCTTCTCGTTGCCGTTAGAGACGTTATTGAACATTAATCACAATCCAGCTGCTTTATGATATTAAGACTGGACTATCTCCAGGACTTCTGAGAAATGGCAAATTTAATTTGCCAAAATGGCAACTGCATGCATTGTTCTGTTCCAGTTTTCTTGGGCTTGTTGCCCTAGTTTTTTTTTTTTTTTTTTTCTGTTCAAACCATCACAGTTAGCAGAATTTTAAATGACTCTATCCTGGCAGCAGAATCATTTGAGTAAACACCCTGGATCATGTGTGGTGTCCTCATTTGGATGAGGGTAGGGTTCAGGATTTTATGGTTAGTTCGGAGTGTTAAGCCACTCACAGAGCTCCCAGAAACCAGGGAAGGCTCAAGTCTGGCACCTGATCACTTTCCACTAGTATTTAACCTGGGACCTGAGGCACTGGGCCATCGTGAATGGGCTTCAGGGTGGATCTCAGAGGTTAAGGCTGGCTGCATGCCCCAGATTCCAGAATACGTTGTTTTTAGAGCAGGTGACTGGCAGTTTTCCTTCAGATCAAGGTAGTCCGGGAGGCAGGTGGTCAGGGAGGCAGCAGCGCGGGAGGGCACGCAGGAAGGGTCTGGGGTTGCCCCTGCACCGGCTCACTCACGCTCCATTGGCCAGGGGCAGTCACGTGGCCGTGGCGCGCTGCAGGAGGGGCTGGGCTCTGGTGGCCATGTGCCCTTTGAATTCTCATTCTTACAGCACTGAGTGTAGCGGAGAGCAGGTAGTGGTCAGCTACCAGCTGTCTCTCTGAGGTGACTGTGAGTTTCAGGAACTTGGCAGTGTCTGTCTGTGCTTTTTTCTTGGAAGAGGATCTGTAATTAAAAAAAAAAATTGATTCTGAAAGCAGTATGCGACCCTAAAACATTTTAAACCCATCAATTCAAAGACTGAGGTGAGAGGGTGTTATGTAATTGAGGACCACTGCCTGCTCGAAGGGGCTCAGTGTATCCCTGACCGAGTCAACAGCATGAGTGGCTTTGGTGTTCATGCTGACCACAGTTAATCTGCTCAGAGATCACCTTCGGGGACACAGGTTTAGGGAGACAGACCCCGGTGGGCCCACCAGTTCTCCCAGCTTGTTCTTGTGGAGGCCTGGGACTGCTGGTGAGGCTGCACGTACGAGGAGGCGGAGGCGACGGTCTCCCTGTGACAGATGCCTCGGTATTGAGTTGTCTGGTCATTTTAAAAAGTACTTTTTGAGAAGGTGATACGTGTACATGGTAAAAGCAAGTATAATTTCCTCTTTATCTTTATGCCCCAGAGATAGTCTGTGCACATCTAGCATATTTCTTGAAAAAAGCAGATTGAATGCATCCTCCTCCTACAAATGGTGTGTGCCTAAGAAATTCTGGAGCTGCTGCCATTTAAGCTATAGAGTTTAAATCAGAATTTATAGGGTTTAAGAACATGTGTGGAACCTATGAATTTAATTTTATGCCTGCTGGAACTTAGCCACTTAAAGGAGCTGTCAGTAGACTCCTGGTTGGAAGTGGATGACCTGACTCTTGATTCGGCTGCTCCTGCCTGGAGCTGGGGTGGACTTGCCTCAGGACTGCGGGGGTGTGTGTGTGTGCGTGTGTGTCTTTGTGTGTGTATGTGTATATGTGTGTGTGTGTGTGTGTGTGTGGCCGGGGCGGAGGGGTGGTGCTGTCCTGGAGAGTTGGGCACTCAGTGTCCGCCCTAGGGAACGAGAAGTCTAGCTGGGGAGGATAGGTTGCTTATGTCGTAAGCGTTTACTTACAGGTGATTAAAATGCAAAGTGTAGGACGATACAAGTATTACAGTGGCATTGGATCCTGACCTCCAGGCACCCAGCGTGCAAGTACCTTGTTTAGACCTGTGTCAATGGGTTGTGTCTGGAGTGACATGGCCTCGTTTCTCTTTCGGGAAAGGTGTGTCCGGGCCTAATTGGAGAGTTTCAGGGCAGGAAGAAAGAAACGGACTGTATTGCACACATGATGCTGTCTCAGGGGTGACAGTGGTGGGGGCCAGGCCTCGGCCCAGGCAGGGGGCTGGCGCCGCGGCCGGTCCTTGCAGGTGCCAGCCCTCCGCTCTACCCGCCTGAGGGGAGGGTGTGTGAGGAGTGGAAACCGGCAAGGGGACACCCTTGTTGGAAGGGTCCGCCTGGGTAGCATCTGGAGGTATGATTGCCATGATTTTGGGAGTGTGGTGTGTGTAGTGGAGCTGAGAGCTGGTAGGGGCACGTGAGGGACAGGACGTGTTCTGTGGGCAGGAAGGGGGCCTGGGGACAGCTGGCTGGGGGGTGACGCGTTGAGGTGTCTTAGGAAGGTGACTTGCGGGGGGTGTGGGAAGGGACTGGCAGGGTGGGGGCTTGTCTAGTAACAAGGGACATTTTGATGGTTTGAGGCAAGAAGAGCCTCATACTGGACATGTCCACAGGCTCCTGGTGAACCTGTGGACACAGAACATGGCCTCAGTTTCCATCATTTCAAGATCACGGTTGTTCATCTCCCTCTCGGCCGTCTTGCTCTTGTTTCTAGGTGGCAGGAACACCGTCCTACACGAGTCTGATTCCGGCTCATCCACCGGCCACTCTGCTCGCGTCCTGGATGATGTCAGAACAGGACCTGGCCGACGTGGTGCAGATCGCCGTTGAGGAGCTGAGTCCTGGCCACCCAGGTACAGAGTTGGGGGCAGTTTGGGGGAAAAACCCAAAGGATCTTCTGTAAGTTTCCCTTCCTTCCCTTCAGTAAAGCAAGAGAAACATCAGGGCATGCTCAGAGCACGTGAGCACGTGAGCCAGTCAGCCCCATGCCCGTCCACCTGGTCCCTCAGCAACCCCCAGCCCACCCCTGTGCCCCGGCCGTCCAGCCCCGGCTGCCCTGGCCCCCCAAGCCCCTGTGGTCTTGTCTGTGCCTCTTCCTCAGCTGCAGACCATCTGCTGCGTGTGTGGACACCTTCGAGGTGTTCCGTGCACGCGGCTCCTGCCTTCCTCTGCTTCTTCCCTGGGAACGGCGTTCACGTGGTTTGCACTGGTTTTCTTCCGTGTACACCCTGCAGTACTGGTCTTGCTGTGTATCGTGGCAGATATTAATATTTTTGTAGGGTAAGTTCCCAGAAGCAGAGCTGCTGTGTTTATTCAGAGTTTTGATAAGACGTTGACGGACGTTCCAGAAGCACTACCCGGTTATTCTGAGAGATGACTTTTTCCTGCACTTTTGCCAGTGCTGGTAATCTTCCTTAGTTGGAATCTTAACTAGATACTAGACACTTTATAAGGGGAACTCTAGATTTCACTTTATGAGACACTTTGTCAGCACTTTTATTTTGTAAAAAGGTTTCTTAGTAAGTGTTCTTTTTTTCCATAAAGTTTTATGTGTTTAATATGTCTGTTAAGTTTAAAATCATAAGCATACATAATTAAATCACAAAAATTGTTTTGGTTGCCTGTTTATTCTTCGTGGAATTGTTTAGTCATTAAGTCACGTCCAACTTTTTTGTTAGTCCGTGGATTATAGCCTGTCAGGCTCCTCTGTCTATGGGTTTTCCAGGCAAGAATACTGGAGTGGGTTGCCGTTTCCTTCTCCAGGGGATCTTCCCGACCTAGGGCTCAAACCCGAGTCTCTGGCATTGGTAGGCACATTCTTTACCACTGAGCCACCTGGGAAGCCCTCTTTGTGGAATAGTAGTATCGAAATGCTGACTCTTTTCCCCACAGAAAAGAGGATTTTCAGAAATCTCGAAGTGTGATGATGTCTATCTTACATGATCTCTTAGTTGGGAAATTAGTTATGTAAGGACAATGGGCAGCACATGAATTTTAGGCTTGAACAAGCAATCGTGAAGAGATGGGCATACCCCTTCAGAAATGCGCCTCTTTAGTCAGTTTTCTGGGTGATGGACAGGGAGGCCTGGCGTGCTGCGATTCATGGGGTCACAAAGAGTCAGACACGACTGAGCGACTGAACTGAGTCAGTTTTTTTTCCTAATTTTGCTTCTGAATTGTTTATAAGAAGTACTGTCACCTGGTAACTGAAACAGTCAAAAACTTGGCAGATCCTTGAGCAAAGTCAGGGTGTCTGAAGTTAGCTGTTAACCCCAGATTTCTCTGTAAAAAGTGAACCAGTTTGTTTGGAGAGAGAACGTGCAGCCTTGACCTCATTTAGTGCCACTCCTCATATACCAGTGAACTGAAAACACAGCAGTGCTGTCACCAGGCATCACAGTTTTAAAAACAGTTGCTCACATTTTGTTGGGTAGACAATTTCTTTAGAAAGCACTCACACTGCAATACAATAATAAAAGAAAAATGGTCCAATTATATAAGTTTTAAGTGTTTTTAGAAACTACTAAAATTTTATCAGTTTACTTGCCAAGTAAATTCTCCCTCCGTTTAAAAAAAATTTTTTTTTCTCCCTCTGTAGATTTCAGTCCAGAGAAGGATTAGAGGTGTCATTTTTGATCCTGGTTTTGTTCCATGTAGCTTCCTTAAATGGCTGCGAACTACAGCTCATGGCTGTGTAATGGGTACCTACTGTGTGCAGGGAGGGCTCTCTGAGGACAGGGGACCCGCCGTCTCTGACCCCAGGGACCCCCCCACACCAGCAGGCACTGTGCTGTACTCCCACATTTACATCTGGAGGGAGTTTAAGATTGAGATTTTTTTTTTTTCATCTCTAAAATGTAAACTTTGTAAAATTTAAGAATACAGTCAAGCAACTAGAAGAAATAGAAGTTTCCCATAATTCTAGCAAGAGAACTGCTTTTGAGTTTTTGGCATATGCCATTTTTTCTTGATTTCCTGTTGAAATCAACATGCTCAGTTAGGTTCCTGTGACTTCGTGTGTACCCACCCCATAGCCACAGTCTATTTGCCTGTTTGCATACATAGACTCGATGGCAACCTTTGTTGGGTCTGCCATTCCAGGTGACCGTGATGGCTTTAAAATGAACATTGAGTTTTTTTGTTTAATTTTAAAAGAAGTGCATGCAGAATTATAAAACTCAAGGACAAAGAAGAGGGTGAACTAGGGGCCCCACGGCTCATAGACAGTGTAACCAAGTGTGTGCCCCTGTTGCCACCGCAGGCTTGTCTCCTTGTCCTCACGTGCTTTGCTGCCCCCAGCTCGTCACCTTGAGGTGCTTCACGCTGCCAAGGGAGAGGAGACCAGCTGTGTCCCTGGTCAAGTCACTTGACTTCTCTGGACTTGATGTCAGCAAATTAAAAGGATTGGATTAGTGGTTGCCAGAGCCTCTTCATCCTCCCAGTCCTGTTTTAATCACCAGCTTCCAGTGGGAGTAAGCAGGCTTCAATGAAGGTTTAAGAACCTGTGTTGCTACCACAACACGTTAACTTAATTAAGTGGGAGCTTGTTCCTGCATATCTTACGGAGGCGTGTGAGGTGTGAATGCGCAATATATGGCGCCAGCCCTCTGGCTAGCAGGTTGCTTCTGGCCTCGCTGGCCTGTGGCTGGTCTCTGTCAGGTAGGGCTTTAGGTGTAACTTCGCCTCTGGAGAGCAGCTCAGTGCTCTCGCCTGGGACTCCTGAAGGATTCCTGCTAGTGTCTCAGGTCTGTTCAGTGTCTTTAGAGTTTTGAGACAAATCACCTGGCAAGTACAGATGTAAAGACATCAGGATTGGGACCATATTGTGTCAGCCCTGATCCTGGGCCAAGTGACTTATCAGTGGAGAAGTCGTGAAGCCCCCCTGGAAGGTGCTGGTGGGAGACCTCCATTTCAGACACACTTCGTGGGGGTGGCTTTCCCTGAAACTTAATGTGTTAAATTTGAGACTACTTTGATGACCAACACTTGAGAAGATGTAGTGTTCTGAGAGTGGTTTTGCTTTTGGAATAGGTGGCTGGCTGACAAGACCTTATTTTAAAGTTGGGAAGAAATCGTTATTAGCAATTGGTTTCTGTCGCAAAGGGTGGCTGGACAGAGCCTTGAGTAAGAAGCCTGCAGTCTCAGTGTTAGTATCAACTCATTGGCACATTAGGGAGATAATTTATCCAATATCTCAGTTTTTCTTGAGATTAAGGAGAGATCCTATTTTCTGCCTGACTGATAATTTTAAGTTAAATCTGTAAATAATAAAATATGAAACAGGTTGTGCTAATTCTCATTTAACCTTAGGTGACACCTTTATGTTTAAGGTGTTGGAATGGTTTACTGTCTTAACATGAAACAGCTGTTAAACCTTTAGTATTGAAGTGCTTTTGTCTCTGATTTTCAGTTGTATTGGAGAATCATGTAGTGACAGACGAAGATGAACCAGCTTTGAAACGCCAGCGACTGGAGATCAATTGCCAGGACCCTTCTATAAAGGTGAAAATATTAATATATATGGTTTTTTATATCTGACATGTTGCTGCCGTAACATTATCACAATTTGGGGTGAGGAGGAGCTTAAATCAATACCAATGTACTTTCTCACAGTTCTGGAAGTCAGAAGTCTGAAATCAGGGTTTCCCCAGGGCTGAACTCCCTTCAGAAGCTCCGAGGGAGGGTCCCTCCTGCCTCTTCCAGCTCCTGGGGGGCCCCCAGGCATCTGTGGGCTTGAGGCCGCGTCCCTCCAGTCTCTGCCTCCATCTTCACGTCATCTCCTCCATGTCTCCGTCTCTTTTCTGTCTCTTACAAGGACAGGGCCACCCTCACCTAGGATGACCTCATCTTACCTTGATTACGTCTGCCAAGATCCTGTTTCCAAGGAAGGCCTCATTTACAGGTCCTGGGGCTGAGGACGTGTACATATTGTTTCTCTGAGTCACTGTTCAATCCCCCACAAGGCGCGTACAGCCATGAATGTTTCCCCTTGAAGACTCACAGTATTTAACCAGGATTGTGGCCTCTTCTACACAGACCCATGGACCTCGCACGCTCGGAGGGAACACACACCATTCCCCCAGTGATGAAGCACTTGTGTGCCTGTTGTTTAGGGCACCTAAATTCTGTGGTTTGCTAGATGGGGCCTTGGATACCACTGGCTCAGTCAGTGGGCGATCGCTGTTTCTTGGCTTTATTTGTTGGGTCTGCTGTTTGCAGAGCCGCAGAGATGAACATCAGCTCCTGTGGGAAGTTAGGACTGTAGTGCAGAGGAAAACCAAAGGAGCTTTTAGTTGATTTATACACTATCGTGTTTGTTTCTGCTGTACAGCAAAGTGTGCATATACATCCGCTTCTTTTAGATTCTTTTTCCATCAGCTCATTATGGAGTACTGAGTAAAGTTCCCGGTGCTGTACAGCTGTATTCTCTGTTTACCTGGGCCTTCTGTGTAGAAACGTCTGGCTCATCTTGTTAACGTGGAGCAGCAGCATGAACTTAACCTTGTGGGTAAAGACACATCCAGTTAAATTTCTATTTCAGATAAGTGTATAGAGGACCACTGGTTCAGTAACCCTACATTATATAGTTAAAAATAAAATGCAGTTAGAGTTTCATCACAGAAGAGGCTTGTGTGGTGAATAGCATAGCAGTCAGACGTGGATAAGGTCAAGTGAAAGCGGTCCTGCCGTGTCCCTGGCCTGTGAGCAGGGCCTTGGGCCGCAGCTGGAACCTGCCATACATGTCCTGGGAAAAGTGTGCTCACCAGGTTGCCAGAGCCCTGCAAAAGGGATAGATTTGGATGATTTTTGGTTAATATCATTTGTATCTAGGAGACTTATTTAAAAGTGCTATTCTCTGCCTTTCTTTGTTTTATTGATTTGTGAAGTTGTGTTACTGGTATGTAATAACTGATGTTCATCCAAACTCCAGGCAGAATCATTTCTAATTCAGAATTAAGATGATGAAGTTTTACTGTTTAGAGAACTGGGGAGCCGCATGGTTGATGTCTTCAAATTATAAAAAATAGTGGGGTCATTAGTGATTTGACCTCAGGACTTCAGCTACCGGTGAGTGGTTGTCATGATGCTTACATCAGAGGAGCCTCGGACACTGCCTCTCTGCTGAACTGAGCCATCACGGGCTGGCTCCCGCCTGGCAGCCTTGTCCCGTGTCAGCTGTGAGGCCAGCAGGGGCGCAGCCACCTCCCTCTGTGTCCCCTGTTGACCCACGGCAGGAGTGGCCGCTGGGGGAGGGGGCAGCTCCCCACCGGGTGTTTGAGCCGGACCTTGGTCCCAGGTGGGGACTTGGGCAACGGAGGTGGGAGGTGCGACGGCTCTTCTAACGGCCACTAGGTGGCAGCTGTGCCGCTTCCACACGCGGGAGCCTCAGCACCACACCTCACCTTGGGTGGGTGTCCTGGGAGCAGGCAGGTTTCTGGGCTCTTTTGATGTTGGGCGTAATCTGTTTTCATAGAAGCATTTGACTAGTTTTATGTGTAGGTTTACTGATTAATAAAGTCAACGTCGTAAAGCTCACTTAGGTTCTGTGTTCTGTGGATCTTAGTGTAACTGAGAGTTGCAGCTGCTCAGAGCAGAGTCAGTCACGCTGTGAGTGGACAGGGTCCAGCTTGTTTCCTGAGACGCTGCTGCTCACAACTAGAGCTGGAGTGCCGGGCTCGTCCTGTGGGGACAGATGCAGCCGAGTGTGGGAGAGAGCTGCTTGGTATTCTTGGAACTGTCTGCTTGGACTTCCAGAGGCCCTTCCTGAAGCTCTTCTGTTTTTCTCTTGCAGTCATTCCTGTATTCCATTAATCAGACAATCTGCTTGCGATTGGATAGCATTGAAGCCAAGCTGCAGGCTCTGGAGGCCACGTGTAAATCCTTAGAAGAGAAGCTGGACCTGGTCACCAACAAGCAGCACAGCCCCATCCAGGTGCCCATGGTGGCTGGCTCACCCCTCGGCGCCACCCAGACCTGCAACAAAGTGCGATGGTGAGAGCCCCCTCCCCAGGCTGCGCCCTCGGCACGCAGGGTGGGACAGTAGTCAGGCCCGGACGAGACATGGCCTTTTCCGGGCAGCTGGGCCGTCCTCACAGCCTCTTCGTGGCATGAGGTGGGCATCTCTGCTTTGGAACTGGCCTGCCGGGGCTTTGAAGCTGGATGTGTGTTTCTTCTCTTTTCCTGTTCCATCTGGCTAGTCTTGAGAGATTCTTTTTCTTCAGAGGTAGCTTTTTATAAATTTCACTCAAGTATCAGATTTTCCACTCAAGCCTGTAGTTTTTATTGTGCCTCTTGGTTTTCTTCTCTGTTTAGAGCCTAACTGTAGTGGGATGTGCAGTAGTTCAGGTACTGTTTGAATCAGAGATTCGGGAGCGTGTGGGCCAATGTGGGGGTGTCCCTGCCTTTGACCGGAGTGCCTGTGCTTGGTCCCGGGCACCATCAGGTTCCGTGGAGACGAGTGGAAGCCCGGGCCGGGGTGGCTGCATCCGTCCGTCCTGCTGGCGTTTCTGTCCTTTCCCATGAGGGGCTGTGGAGAAGTCTCATGGAGGTGGTGGTGACACCTGTCTGTGCTTGATGAGAGCTGGGACCTTTACCAAGGGTCTCTGGGCCAACTGCTGCCTCCTGCTGAGTGTGGAGGAGGCAGGGGGCCGCTGCTTAGGAGTGGGGGCCCCAGCCAGGCTCTGCCTTGTCTGCGGGTCCCCCATCTGCCCCCTGGGGAAGGGGCAGTGCTTTTGGGGGCACGTGGGATCGGGGAGGGCGTTCATGGACAGGCCAGCGTCCATTGTCTGCCTGTTGGTTTGCCTGGGGTGGCTGTGGACGACACCTGCAGTGTGGGCCCTTGTAACTCTCAGAAGTGTCACAGTGTGCTGGGGACACTGCATGGCCCCCACACCTGCTCTCCAGCCAGGGTTGGGGAGGCCCCAGGGGTCTCTGTCCCCAGAGGAAGGCCAGGTGGTCTGTGCTGTTTCACCCAGCGTTTATACCGTGTCCTGACGGTCAGCCGTGTCTTTTCTCCCGTGGACACTTGGTGGAGCGTGTTTTCTCTGCAGAGAGACTCAGACTTGCCAGGACCAGTGCCGTTTTTAAAGAAAAATTTTTTGTAATGACCTCTTACCCTAAGATGTAATGTCTAGAAAATAGAACTCATAATTAAAAAAAACTAAAGGATGGTAGTGTATAGCGTATAATAATGTAACACATGTCATAATACGTAAAAGGCTGGGGGCTATGTCAGGAGGCCATGGATAGGCCCACGTCAGAGCTGATGACCGGGAGGCTGTCGCCCTGGTACTGGGATGCCAGTTGGTGGTGGAATATTACAGAAGGAGTGGTTCCTGTTAAAGTGACAAGTAAAACAACGTACAATTCTTTCTAGACTCAAATGATAGTAAAATTTCTGGAAAATTCACATTATGTTAAAATTATACAGAAATATTTTGTGTGTGAGTGTAGAACGCTGTGAGTCTGGGCTCAGCGAGTTAGAAGCCGGATTCTCACTCTGAACGTCTGGGACGTTTGCAGTGGGTGAGAGGTGGTGTTAGGGAGGCTTCTCGTGCCTCACAGGCTGTCAGCCCTTCGGTCTCTGCCCCTAGACCTGGGGGAGTCTCTCAGGCCCCCCTCAAGGACAGCTGCTCTGAGAGCTGAGGCGAGAGTGAAGGCAAGCTTCCTGCCCTGAATGAGGACAGCCTGGAGGCTTGTCTCTTTGTCACCATGTGGGGAAAGCTGTCCCTGGCGGCAGGGACACGATGTTCAGGCTCCCCGTCTGTGGTCTGTGCCGTCCCGTGGGGCAGGGGATGGGGACGAGTCTGCGGGGTTGCAGGTGCCACTGCGGCTGTGTGTGGACCCCGAGGCTGCTGGTTTGGGCTGCCCTGGTATCTGCCATGGGTGACACGGGGGTGGCGGGGCATGTCGTACAGTTGTGCTGAGTTGTGCTCGGCGTCCACGCTGCCCATCCTGGAAAGGAGGACTGCCCACCCTGGCCCCTCCCACAGGCCAGTGAAGGACCACCGTGGCCACGCCCGCCGGACTCAGGGGAGGCATTTCCAGGCTGCAGGGAGCCCCTTCTCTCCCCAGCGTTCCAGGAGACCCGCTAGCAGCCTTCCTGGGCAGAACCTCCCATGCTTTGCTCTGCGGGGAGGAGCTTTGATCGTGCAGAGGCCTGTGAGCTGTTCTCTGTGTGCATTCACAAATAGCACAAGAGTAAAGTTTCCTCATGTGGACTCAGATGTATAATCTAGTTCACACAACTCAGCTTTTCTAGTTTTAAAGAATCATATCCTCCTATTATCATATTATTAAATATACTTATTGGCAGGTTTATTAATATCATTAATGAAACCATTACTTATACCTATTAATGTGAGATTAACGGAAGAAAAGGTCATTTCTCTGTTTTCTTAGGTATAGTTTAAAATAGATTGCATATGAATGATTTTTAAAAGAAGATGTTAAATCTGGCACTTCCTTCCATGTAAGTTCTAAAAAGGAAAGAAAAAAAAACTGCCAGTAGTTGAAAGCTGTTAACAAGAAAATTTGGGGAGAAGTAAAGGACAAGAGTTTAATCCTAGTACATCAATGAAAAAGAATATACTTAAGTTAGAAAGTGACTAATTTATAAACACATGAGTAAATGAGAAACGTATGTCTTAATTGTGGGTGGTAGAGCGCAGAGAAGGAAGTCTCCAAAAACAATTAAAAATTGTTTAATGTTCTGAGTAATGAAGTACTTCTCCAAGTACTCTGGGCCTCAGATATTTAAAATAAAAGAAGTATGTAAATCCTGGATTATTTTATATCCAGATCGTGTATTTTAAAAAATAACTGACGTTTCCTTAGGCCCCTCGGCGTGGTGGAGAGTGTGGCTGGGCAGTTCACCGTCTTCCAGGACAAGCAAGGACCACCCTGAGGAGTTGGGAGCAGGACTCTGGGTGGTGGGTGAGAAGGCGTCCAGTGCAGTTGAGCCAGCCCGTCCTCCTCGAGAGGCACGTAGGGCCCAGAGCAGCCCCAGCCCACTCGCCTGTGGGTTGCTTCTAATGAAAGTGGGCCCAGACTAGACTTTGCTATCAGCTCTGAGAAGTTTTTTTTTATTCTCTTGGGTCCCCAGAGCATAGAAGCCAGTGGACTGCTGCCAACTCAGTTGGCATTTTTAGATTCAGATTTTTCAGATTCTATACCTGAATGAGATTCTTTAAATAAATTCAAGAGAAAAGAAGACAAAGAAAACCTTTTTCTTTGATGCTCAAGCTTAATTATAAGAAACACACCTGTGAGGTTACCTGGGTGGTGTGTCATCCAGCGGTGCTGTTCTGCTAGGGAGAAGGAAAGTGGCCTTGAATTCTCAGGTGGGTGCGTTTTTCCTTTCTTGTGAGTGTACCACACTTTGGGATTTACTCATCGTGATTCTAGGCATAGCAGTGTGAGGCTCTAACACTGAAGCCATGTTGCGCTGGCACTGGAAGTGGCGGACCTGAGGCTTCCTTTGCTGAGCTGCGTGACTCAGTATGTGACAGCTTGTCCGTCCTTCATGCGTTGCCGTGAGCATTTCAAGATTGGCCTCCGTTGTGCTATGAGGCCTGGAGGGATCAAGTGTGTGTTCAAGGATGTTTATGTGGACTAGTGTAAAACACCCTTTCTGCACTTGTTTGAAGCCAAACGTTGGGCTTCCTCTGTGGCTCAGATGGTAAAGAATCTGCCAGCAATACAGAAGACCCATATTTGATCCCTGGGTCTGGAAGATCCCCTGGAGAAGGGAATGGCTGCCCATCCAATATTCTTGCCTGGAGAATCTCATAGACAGAGGAGCCTGATGGACTGTATAGTCCATGAGAGTTGCAAAGAGTTGGGCACAACCGAGTGACTTTGACTTGATGCCAGACACAGCCAGTTGAAGGATGTGCAGTAGTTAGGACTGAGCTGAGCCTGGGGTGCAGGCCCATTTAGGGTGCTGTCCTGGTGGGTGCCCACTGAGGGGCCAGCATGAGTGCCCCTGTGCAGTGCGGAACCCAGGGAGCAGTCCCTGGTGCCCAGCGAGGTCCTGTGGAGCCAGACTTCTCGAGAGCGACTCAAAGCCAGCTGGTTTGTGCTGGTTTGTTTTTTTGAACTGAACATACTGATTAACTAGAAAAATGCTTGTGTTTCCTTTAAAAGCAATCAACTTTTATTCTTTATTTTTTAATATACAAACGGTTTACTTATGTTTTTTGAGATGTAATGGACATATACCAGGTTTTTATTTTTAAAAGCTTAAGCATTTCTTATAAAGCTTTAATGTGTTCCTATAGTTTTTA
This sequence comes from Bos grunniens, assembly GCF_055505025.1. Classification (NCBI taxonomy): domain Eukaryota; kingdom Metazoa; phylum Chordata; class Mammalia; order Artiodactyla; family Bovidae; genus Bos; species Bos grunniens. The sequence goes on from NC_141182.1 coordinate 13,538,072, forward strand.
AACATTTGTAATGAATCAGAGGTTTCTTTGCATACTCAAAACTAAAAATAGAAGTGTTTTTTTTTGTTGTTTTTTTTTTGCCATACTGCGTGGGTTGCAGGATCTTAGTTCCCGATCAGGGATTGAACTGGATGAGTGATTATTTTGAGTTGTAAAAGGATCAGTGTCAGCAGAGTGTAATGTAGATGAGAGGGAGGCAAACAGTGTTCCAAATGTTTTTCAGTATTCTGCCGTATATCCCCCCATCACAGATGACAAAGTTGGGCATCGTCGTGTGAGCGGAAATAATGCCTGACTGGACTGCCTCACCCGGGTGCTGACCACGATAATCAATCGACAATCTATAATAGGAAGAGAGGAAATCTTATCTGAACCAAACTGAGGACTAGCCCAGAAGACAGCCTCTCAGATTACTCTGAGGAACTGCTCTGAAGAAGAAAAGCACAGTTTTAAATCTTATCAGAGCAGAGAGCATCAGACAAGTCAGGGATTCGCTCCTTCAAGGTTTCAGAGCAGCAGACCAGCATGCACACACACTCTGGCACTTAGGGGAGGAGGGAAGGCAGGCTTATCCTGGAAGGAGACCAGCACTGGTGTCTGGGGAGGAAGACCTCTCGTCTTCAACACAGGTGTTCTCTACTGGCCGTCAGGGTGCCCTTTTATGAAGAATTAAAGCAGGCTGCTGGTGCTAAGTCGCTTCAGTTGTGTCCGACTGTATGCCTCCATAGATGGCAGCCCACCAGGCTCCTCTGTCCTTGGGATTCTCCAGGCAAGAGTACTGGAGTGGGTTGCCATTGCCTTCTCCAAGGCATGCACGCATGCTAAGTCGCTTCAGTCGTGTCCGACTCTGTGTGACCGCATGGACCAGCAGCCCACCAGACTCCTCTGTCCTCTTGTCTTCTCTAGGCAAGAGTACTGGAGTGGGTTGCCATTTCCTTCTCCAATTAAGGCAGGCGGTGGGCCACAGACAGGCTGTTTTGTTAGTCACAGTGACTCAGGTATAGGCCAGAATGATTCCCACAGCTGAGTGTGTGAGCGTTGCTTTCACCCCAGGTCGAGGGCGGCAGGTCCCGGTGACCCTTGGTGCCGAGTGTGGTTTCGGTCCTGAAGGTAGGGGATGGGGTTTGAGGTAGACACCACAGCCTGGCCTCCCCAGGCCTATGTGGTGAGAACTCTCTGGAGGACTCGGCCTTTGGACACTGAAGTTACCTAGCTTGTCTGTGGGAGGTTTGAAGCTTCTGCCCAGACGGCAGTGCCCTCGGCCTGTGTGGAGGCACAGTTGTGGACACTCAAGCACAGCCTCCTGTCCTGGGACTCAGCCCCACCCTAGAGCATCTGCTGTGGATAGCAGCTGAACTCCTCTCCCGGGTGTTTGCTTGGAGAACGCATGGTCAGGGCCTGCCTACTTTCTCCTTGCTCCCTGGAGACTGGAAATAAGGGGCGACTGTGCTGCTCACATAGACCTGATCTTCCCAGGAACCCCGTTCTAGGAGCCTAAGGAACGCTGGTGGGTTTAACCCCTGACCGCCAACCCCAGCCATGCCCATGGCTGCTTGTCCACTGATGGCGGCCAGTATCCATTCAAACAGTGGTCACTTGGTGGGACTGACGAGTTGTTTTAGGACAGCAGCTCAGGACCTTCTGACCTGCTTGCAAAGCAGTGTCCTGACACTGAGGGAAAGTTGGGGGCCACTTTGTAAGTGTAATTGGAAAATGCTTGCCAGTACACCTCTGAAAGCTGAAGACATTTGGTTTCAAATCCATCAAAACAAAGTGATTAAAATCCCCAGTATTGCAAGGTGAGTGGTAGCAGTCATTGAAATAGGATTATTTCTCTTCTCCACCAGCAAGTGGCAAAGGACATGAGAGATTCTCGGTTTTGAATCCAGGCTCCATTGCCTATGAGTGGTGAGACCTCAGGCAGGTTCTACCCTTTTTAAACATCAATTTCTTCAACAGTAAAGGGGAATAAAAATCATAAGGGAGGGTTGCTATGAGGGGTAACCCGGGAGGCGAGAAGTCACTAGTATTAATGCTCGTCGTTCTGCGAGCGTCCAGCGTCAGCCAGCCTCGCGCTTGCTGAGGCGCCAGCTCAGGAAGCAGGCTGCCCTGAGTGAGGGTGGCGTCCTGGCCTGTGCCGCAGGCCTTGTGTCTCTGGATGCCTGCTCTGTTCTTGTCACCGTGCAGACCAGCTGCACGAGCCTGGGAACACCACCGGGATCTGAGGCTGCTCCTCGACCACACAGGACTGCCGGTATCCTGGGCATCCTCTGAGCGCTGGGATACGACACTGAACAGAGCAGACGCACAGCACAGAGGCTGTGGGGGAGGCCCAGGCGGCCGCAGCAGGACCAGCGCTGCTGTGCTTGGTGTTGTGTGAAACCTGCGCACCCATCCGAGTCACCCAGAGAAGTTGTTAAAAAAACAAGAATCTGAGGTTCAGGGAGTTGTGGGGTACAGATCCGGCTCACAGACTTTGGTCAGGAAGGTTGGCTCTGCTGCTCAAGGACTTGGACTCGAACCTGACTTTACCACTGAGTAACCGTGTGGCCGTGGACTGGATGTCTGCCTCTCTGTGCAGGGAAGGTACTGCAGTGCCTGCTGCCCATCAAGGGTGAGGGTGGGGCCTCCTTTCAGGCGGGGTTCTGGGCCACTCCTACCCATGGGGAGCAGCCCTCCTGTGAATGCCCTGAAGAGCAGTGGGGGTCCTGCACTCACAGTCACTCTCCGGCAGGGTGGCGGCCCTCCGTCACATGCTGTGGGATGAATGAGAGTATACTTAGGCAAGAGTACTCAACTAGTAACTAGCGTAATCTTAAAACTGGGTGAGAATGTCCAGCTTGCAAATTAGCCTAATCTTAGAATTAAAACAATCAGGGTGGTCTCTGGGTCTAGCCATTTCCCACTTGGTTAAGTTTTCATTTAACAGGAACTTTAAAAGCAGACATACAGTTCTAGGTAAAGATGTAGTAATGGTTTAAGACTGTGAGGGAATGAATTGAACACGTAAAGCTTTAAAACCAGAATAACCCAGGGGTAGATAAATTGATCAATGAAACTGACTTGAGAGCCCAGAGTTAGACCAACACAAACATGCCAGCTAGATTTTGACAAAGCTGCATAAGCAGTTTGATGGAGGAAGGACAGCTTTTTGAATAAATGGTATTGGAGCAGTTGGCGTCCACGGGAAAGATGAAAGAAATGTACCTTGGTGGAAACCTCACCTTGAAAAAAAATTAATTCAGAGTGGATTACAGCTTTCAAGGTAAAATGTAAAGCTCCAGAATTTTGGGATAAAGACAGGAGAAAACCTTTGAGACCTAGGGCTAGGCAGGGAACTTTTGAGACTTCATACCAAAAGAACCATCCATGAAAAAAAGAAGATAAATTAGATGTGATCAAGATTAAAAGTTTATGTTCCATGAAGGACCTGTTGGGAGCTGAAAAGACAGGCTACCGATTAGGAGAAGCTATTTTTAAACCACGCATCTGATAAAAAATTAGTGGAATGTCCAGGGTAAAGACCTCTCGAAACTCAACAGTGAAAAGCCAGCCAATCCAGTTGGACAGTTGGGCAAAAAGCAGAAACCGGCATCTCACTAGAGAGGAGGTGTGGATGGTGAGTAAGCACATGGAGAGCCACTGAGCAGCGTCAGCCAGCAGGGAAACGTGGCGAGGAGACCGCAGAGCTCCCCAGGGACCCTCCCGACGCCAGCGAGTGTGGCGCCCCTGGGCCTCCCACCGCCGCTGTGGGCGGGTGGACGGGGCCACCACTCTGCTGCAGGGCAGCGGTGGGGGGGGTGTTCCTCCAAGCTAACCTGTCCTCACCATGTGGCCCAGCAAGCACATCCTTGGGCACTTAGCCCAGAGAAGTGGAAACTTAGGTTCACACAGAACCTCCACACAAGTGTCCATGGCAACTTTATGTGTAATAACCAAAGCCCACAGACACCCCGAGAGCCCCTGTCTGGGTGAAAGGTTGAACAAGCGTGCGTGCCCCAGGCATACACTCGGGCCCAGGCTTACGCCCTACACGGCATTGGCTGACACAGCCATGGGGGTGGCCAGGCACGTGTGCGTGCAGTCTGTGGGGCAGGAGGACGGGGAGGGGGTTCATCTCCAGCAGGGACTCCGCAGGCAGGAGCTGTTTGGCCTCTCCAAGACCAGGGAAAGCCTGAACTTCTTTTACAGATCTCTCCTGATCAGGGCAGGCCCACCCAGGATGATCTGTTCCTTGATTATTTAATGCCAATAAGCTGGGCCTTTGAATCAGCTCTCAGCCCCCTTCCCATTAGCCCCCAGGTTGTGTCTGGCTTGGTCCCTGGGGCTGTGACTGCGCCTCGGCAGGATGCTCACGTGCAGTGACACTTGCTGCTCAGGATAGCTACTGCCTCCTCCTTGGTGTCATGTGGGTGTTGCATAGCTTCTGAACCCAGAGTGTTATTTTGTACGGTTTGAGGCTGACATAACTCCATTAGTGGAAAGGGTATATTGTCCGGCACGTTAATGCTGATATTTAAGAGCAGACTGATTCATTGCTTTCTTAAGTGTTTCCATTATAATCCAAATACAGTCATCCTTAAAAAAAATCCCATGAATAAGCTTTAGACAGTCACATTTTACATCGTCCCTTTTGCTTTTTTGGACTTTCATTCCCATTTCATTTTCTTCACAAAATTTTATCCTGTGAACCAGGTTGTTACACGCCTTAGTAACGGAAATACAGATAGAACTTGAAGCTGAAAATTGTATTTCTTGTAACCATAAGGCCTGAAGGTTTTTTTTTTTAATTTTAATCTCTTCTGGATTGAGAACTCTCTCTAGTTATTAGTTCGCAGTTGAGGAAAACCATGCAAATTACTACTAGTTTACAACTAACTGTTAACAATGCAGTATTGTGAATGTACCCCCCCTACCCACCCCCCTCCCGCCCCGAGATGGATGGGGCTTTAGTGTGAGTTACTTCCTGAATCTCTGGCTGGCTTGAGTGATCCATCACTTAAAATGAAGCAGGGCTCAGCGCTTCTGTTTCTGTCTTCAGGTTTGACAGCTCTGAGTCCTGAGAAGCTTTGTGTAGGTCAGGGTGTGGGGGTGGAGGCTCCTCACCGCCTCCCCCGCGTGCCAGTGGCCTCGGCAGCCCATCACTGCAGGTTATGTGCAGCTCTGGGCGCTGAAACCGGCAGTCGTGGTTTCACGTGCGCTTCGTGGAAGGCAGGTGGTGAGGAGGGACCCCCGCAGGGCACCTCCTATCTCACGTCTGGGTGGACGGGGCTCCTTGGTGTGGTTGAGGGGAGGCTTTGTGAAAGTGAGCAACCACGTTGGCCAGAGGTGCTGTCCCAGGGGTCATCTTTAGGACGTCGTACCTTCTGGAAGGAGGGCCTCAGGGAGTTGAGTCACTGAGGGCCCTGCACACCTACGGAGCCAGGTGCCCCCTGGGCTGGCTTTGCTCCAGCTTGAAGTGGTTGCCTCAGACCAGCGTTCTCTCCACCTTGAGGTCCTGTGGGAAGCAGAGGCCCGTTTAGTCAGCGACTCTACCAGACATTGGTGTGAACCCGTTTTAACCTGTTGTTTGTGGCTTACCTCTCAGCCCGTGAAAGGGCTCACACGCCACTGGGGTGAGGGGATGAATGTCTCTGTGTGGGGACCTGGGTGACACCAGCCTTCTGGGAACACACTTGGGAAAATACCGTCTCCTGTTTTGACACGAGTCGCTGAGGCCGTCACATAGGAGCCCATACATGTCACCTCAGTACCTGGACACCTGTGATGCGGACCTGTGGGTGGGTTGTCAGGGCCTGGGGGGTTACCTCCGGTGTCACTGACAATTGAGTAGAATAACTAAGAAGATGATAATGGCTGTGAGTGGAATGCAGTGACTGTGTTTTTATTTTAGGAGAACACCCCATGGTCCTATGATTCACTGTGTCAAATGGCAGGAAATGGTACCATTTGTGCTTCTGATTTTGGGGGTGTTGACAGTGTGTGGCTGGGATGGGGGGGTGGGGTTCTCATGGGTGCTTTTGGGTATGTGAGTGCTCCGCCTGTAAAAACAGGGTCTTCCCAGCGCTGATTTTTGGGGGGTGAGGTCTAGGGATGACGTTCTTCCTGGGTGACATAGCTGTGCATCCCAACCACCTGTTCTTTCTGCACAAGGCGTGCCGAGGATTGGAGGTCTCAGGAGCAAGAAGTCTCGATGACTGTGTCTCCCACATGTTTAAACACACATTTCCCCCGAGAAACAGCCCCTGTCAGGGCACAGTTCTTTGAGCATGATTTTCTTCAAAGCACAGCCTCCGGCCTTGGGCTGTGGGTCCTGCACTGGCCTGGCAGAACCCAGCGGTCAGTGCTGTGCAGTCACCCCCGGCCCCTGCCTCAAAGGTTTGCCCCTTTGCGCACAGCACTCTCACCTGGCAAGGGACCGAAAGCCTAGATTTCAGAAGGGAATTCCCTGACTGTCGAGTGACAGCTGTGACACCCATCTCTTCTCCGTAAAGATGTGAACATTCCTAAGCCACTTCTCCTGCCGGTACCAACAAGGAGCAGGCTTAGACTCTGTCAAGAAGCCCCCCACTGCCCCAGCTGGCCCTCTGCCGGTGTTGCTCATGTACGTCGGGGGGCCCTGTTGGGCCTCCCCTGCTCGGAGCAGGGCAGGGACGTTGACTGTTGATGACTCTGCTCTCACCATGAACGCTGTTGTGTTAAGGTCTTCTTTTCTCTGTGATTCTTTTGTTCCCTAGCGTCGTCCCCCAGACTACAGTAATTCTCAACAGTGATCGGCAGAACGCCGTTGTAGCCAAGATGGAAGACCCCCTGAGCGGCAGGGCACCGGAGCCCCTGGAAAATGTCATTAGCAAGTCAGTAGCACGACCCCCACCTCTCACCACCACCGCCGGGCCCCGGGGACGGGGCGGCGTCCGGGTCGCTCGTGTCGTCGGGCCCTGTGTGCTCACTGTGGTCCGCGCACCCTGTCCTCTCACCTCACTCCCATTTGTCTGTCTGTCTGTCCGAGCATGTCGGGTCGGCGGACACCCCGTCTCATTGGCAAAGTGGTGGAGGCATTTAGAGGTGGTGCCTTCTCCACTCCTTTCTCTCTGGAGACGCTTCGGCTGTAACCTGAAGCTGAGGCGAGGGTGCGTGGCGGGCATCTTTGCCCCTCAGGTACGGGCCCCCCCTCCCCGTGGCGTTGGCCCCGCCACGCTGCTTCCCAGCGAGTCTCTCAGGCCCTCCTGCAGCAGTCCTGCTTCTTCCTTGTGGCCCAGGCCCCCAGGAGCCTGGCCAAGGGAGGTGGGTGCAGACACGGGGCCAAGGCCACGGAGCAGGCAGCCCATGAGACGGGCCTGGCGAGGGTGGCGGTCATGGCAGGTTGGGAGCATTTAGTGAGGTCCAGCCCTGGGATGGACCCCCTTCCCCGGGATGGAGCCCCCTCGAGCAGGGACATCCCACTGCTTCCCCTCTCTGGGTGCAGCAGTCTCTTAAAGGAAGTCGAAGGGTCACGTGTCTCCAGATAAATTTTTTTTTTATTTTGAGCACGTTTTGGAGCTGTGGTGGTCTGGTTTCCTGGTGGTGTCTCACTGTTCCGTATCAGGGTCCCTTGTGGTGGTGAGAGGGTCCCCCAGGAGGCTCTTGACTGGCTTTGTTAGCCCACTCGAGCAGCTTCTGTCAGCGGGAGACCGTTGGGAGCGAGAGCTGCATCCTCCCGGGACGTCTTGTTCAGAATGTCCCGGGACGGAGCAGTTTGAGGCTGTCATCTGAGTCTGTAGACGCTTTCCAAGAAGTCGCTGTGACCCGGACGGCAGTGCTATGCAGGGTGCCCTCTGTGACGGGAGGCCGTGTGCTCGGCCTCGAGTCACAGCCTGTTGTGATTTCACTTCCTTAAAACGTTTCGAGTTTCGTGCAGTTTCTTGGAGCCGCAGACTGCTTCCTGCTGTTAACGTGAGCAGAAAGAGCTGCGGGAAGGCTGGTGGCTCGGTGCGCGTGCCGGGGTACGTCTCTCCGAGGCGTGCGGGGGAGCGTGCGTGCGGAACTGTCTCCACGTGCTGCCGTGCTTCTCTCACCACGCTGCTGGTGTCTCTGTTTCCGCGCAGCGCGGTGCCCGGGCGTCGGCAAAACACCATCGTGGTGAAGGTGCCAGGTCAGGAGGACAGCCACAACGAGGATGGAGAGAGCGGGTCCGAGGCCAGCGACTCCGTCTCCAACTGTGGGCAGTCAGGAAGCCAGAACATCGGCAATAACGTCACCCTCATCACCCTGAACTCGGAAGGTGCGTCCTCTCCGCACGTGAGGTAACGGGTGTGCAGTGGCCCTTGAACAGCTGGAGCCGCAGGGCCCTTGAACGGGCTGGAGCCGCAGGGCCTGCGACACACGGACTGTTCACTCGTGACCACGGAGGGGGATGATTGGCAGTGATGTGTGAATTTCTGACCAGATGGAGAGTGAAATCCCCACAGGGCTCAGGTTTTTTCCCCCATTGTTTAGAAAAGTAATATATATTTATTGCTTTTGAAAGATGATAAAATATAAAAATGACGAAGTGAGAATAACTGGAAACATTTCTGGTCCAGAGAGCTCTATAAATCACATACTCTATTTACCATCCTGTAACTTGCTTCTCCCCACTGCATGGTAGGAATCTCTCCATGTTAATACTGATTTACAAAATCGTTTTCAGTCAGTTTCACTAGCTGAATCTGGTTCTGGTGATGGGCAGTTGTGACTTGATAGCTGGCGGTCGGCTCACTTGTCTGACCACAGCTCTGTCCTTTGTCTCTGATGAGGGTCAGGGTTCCATTCAGAGGGACTGCGTGTCCAGGTTGAGGCCGTGCTGGGGGCTGTGCTGCCCCTGCCCAATGTGATGTAGGGGGACCGTCCTCTCTCCTGTGGGGTCTGGGGTCCACTCTCAACCTGGCCCTGGGTCTGGGAGGTGGCCTGGCTTGTGCTCCAGAGAGTTCCTGCCTCCTGGCAGCTCTGTCCTGCTCTCGAAGGTTGAGTTAACGTTTCCCAAACAGGCCTTACGACAGCGCCTGGAAAGAAAGATGTGATTACTCGGCAGACGTAGCATCGTGTCACCAAGTTCTCAAGCTTGTAGTTTGTTAACTAGGGAGGGCTGGTGGGGTGTTTCTGCTCCTCTGTCCAAGTTGTTGATTTTTTCCTAAAAGTGTAGATTTTTCTACGGACAAAGAGTGTCTCTTTTGAAAGACTTGTTACCACATTAAAATGTTGAAAACAAAGTTCTTTTCAACTCTAACACAAGTTGCAGGATTGAGATGTCAGAGTGGGCACAGGGAAAAGCTTTCCATTCCATGAAACCGACCATCTTAAAGCAGACGTGCTGGCAGGCTTTAGTCTGTTCACAGCATGCACAGCACCACTGTCCGAGTCCAGGGTGTTTTCCCCAGAGAGACCCCAGGGCAGGACCCCTTGCCCGGTCCCCCATCCCTCGGCCTCTGACCGGCTTCCTGCTGGTCGTGCAGGTTGCTGGTCGTGCAGGTTTCACCTGAGGGAAGCAGTAGCGCCCTCCTGTGGCCTGCACGAATGCTTCATTCTTCTTTCTGGCCGGGTGACGGCCCATCATGGAGACACGTGCTGTTTGTCCATCACTCATCGATGGACACCGGGGCTGTGCCCACTTTCTGAGTGTCGTGAGCAGTGCTGTTTTGCACGTCTGTGTGCAGGGTTCTGTGTGTGTTTTCATTTTTCTGGGGCTGATACCTGGGAGTGGAGTCGCTGGGTCAGGGGCACTAGTCTCTGGCTCATTAGGTGTGAGGAAGAGAGGTGCTCCTGACTTCATCCTGGTGGAAAGCGAATGAAAATTACACTTGGCAACAGTTACAGAGAAAGTTCTTATTCTTCATCCATGTGGGTTTTGGGTAAATAACCTCCCTAGATCTGGCTACTTACTTTAGACCTAATTTGTTTGGTTTAATGGCATCAGCTCCAAACATGACATGGGGTCAGTTGGGGGAGTCTGGGATTATCATAAAAACAGATGTTGTCTATTATTAATGTGGTATGATTAATGTGAAATATATTTCAGTGGGGGAAGCTACAGACTGAGTCAGATGTGAATGTACATAAAGGAATCACAGTTTGAGCTTCTTAGTATTAACATCTATAGGGAAAAAGTACAGGTTTTCTAGGGGTCTGAGTAGGAGGTTACCCCTGTTCTCCGGAAGGTCCCCCCGCAGTTCCAGCGTCCTGAGTGTTGGGTTGAGTGTCCTCAGTTAGCCTGGGGTTTGTGAAGATGGAGCAGAGATGGCGCATGCACCTAAGTGGCTGCTGTGCACGAGGACGCAGGGAGAGGAGCTAACGTGAGGACGAGTCCTGTGGAGCTGCCACAGGCTGTCTGGTCAACATCCCGAGCGATTCGGATGCTCTGAGCGGGGGATTAGCTGTTTCCCTGACACACCCTCCCTGGACTGACCCGCCAGGCCTGGGGAGTGCCTATCGGAGAAGTGGCATTAGCTCGTAGGCACTGAGGGGCCAGAGTCCTCTTCCTTCTGATAAGAGCCCAGGGCTGCACTGGACACATGCTCTGATCTTCTTACCAGAGTACTTCTGTGCCTCACTGCAGAGAACCACGGATTTTCAGAATGGTTATTTCTTAGAAATCCCACATGGTCTGCGTGGGTTGGCATGCCGTGCTGTTCCCTGATAGATCTGGAGGTGTCAGGGGTTTACTGTGTCTTAATTTGGCACTTTGGGCTGCCACAGCACCGGCTCCATTTGAATCAGAGGGAAGTGCTAGCTGGGAGAGGGGCGGTGAGCCGTAGGCTTACTCCTTAGCTCCTGCCCTCCACCCCGCCCCTGGCAGAGAGAGGTCGTAGTTCACTCCTGTCTTTGGTTAAGTACTGACAGTATGTGTACAGGTTTTGGTCTCTTAGTTCAGCGACTAAGCTGGTGAGCTGAGTTGAGGAAACAGACTAGCCAGCATGGACTGAAAATGGGATCTCTTCATTAATGAAGGGATTTCATTAGATTCTTAATGACGAGTTTTAATTCTTTCTGTTTATGCATTTGATAATTCTTACAGAGCTGGACTGATCCTGCATATAAGATATTTGGAACTTGCTTTCAGTAGAGAAGTACCTTAATGAAAACTGAATTATTGTCAGAAATCAGCCTGTGCATGTCGCAAAGCCCCAAGTCAGTGAAATGATTTTATGCACCTTCCTGGGGTATGCTGGGGCAGGGTTGTGGCAGGGAAGTGGAGCCTGGAAGGAGCAGGTGGTTCGGGAGCCTTGAAGAAAGGTGTAATACCTTCACTCAGAAGGACTCGGGTTGGCATAGGATACGAAGGGTAGTATGTGGTTGTGCTGGGAGGCAGCCCATGAAGCAGATTCTGGAAACCTCTCTGAGCCCCTTCCCAGGCCCCTCGGTACCCCCACAGCCTACATGTCACACGCAGAGAAATTCACGAGCAGCTGGGGCAGCCTGTCTGAAAGCCTGGTGGAAGTGCAGCCCAGCACCCACTCATGACACAGGGTGTCCTCTGAGGCTGGCCTGGAGAGGCTAGAGGCCTGCCTTGAGGACCTGACCTCCCGTGACCTTCCTCAGCTCCTGCATGGTCACCCATGCACCCCAAAGCCTGTAGTGAATGGGGAAGGTTGCCCTCTCTCAGCTTGTTCACCATCCTTTAACTGGAGACTGAAATGTGTCCCCAGTCCCCTTTTGTGGCTGCAGAGATTTGAGCCAGTCATCAGTGAGGGTTGAGGGGGACTGGAGCCCAGGGTATCTGGGGGACCTTTCCGTCCATCACAGCCACTTGGACAGGACTTAGAGGCTTCTGGGACCCCATGGGTGAGCCCCTGGCATATTTGGAGAGAGTTCGGGTGATGGGCTGGGTTTGGCTGGGAGATGGCATCTGGAGTGGTTGGTGGCCTCCCAGCCTGCATGAGGCATGGGCAGGGTGTGCAGGTCACAGTCCATGGATTCGGGGGTTGCCCTTTGCTTTGGAGGCGGGGTGACGCCTCGTGGGGCATTTTCTCAGAGTCCCTGAGTTGCAGTAATGCATGTGAAGTCCTGGCTTGCAGGAGGCACAGGTTAGAGACCATCCTGTCCACCCTACATGATCAGCTTTGCACTTGAAGAAGAGGGATGCAGGGGTGCACACTCCTCGGTCCAGGGACAGCCGGGCAGCTTGGAGTCACGTCTCCCTGGTGTTGGCTGACGTGTCGGGGTGTGTGCCACCAGCTCAGGAGGTGGGCCTTTGTATTCACATGATGTACACATGTGTATGCGTGTATATACACATGTATGTGTGCACGTCAGCGGGTGGGGAGGTGGGGACACAGCTGGCTGCTTTCTCTGCTTCGGCTCGACACCCTTGAGAATGCAGTCATCCTCTTTAATTCATTGCTTTCTCCTCATTTCATTTTCCTGGAACTAAAATAGAGCCTCGAAACACATATTTGTATTCTGAGCTATTTGAGTGGTTAGAAAGTTCAAGTTACTGGCTGAAGGGTTTTCTTCAAATAGGTTTTTCAGAAGTGTCAGTTAATTTAATTAAAGATTTAAATGATTGGAGTAGAAAGCAAGTTTATTTTTCTTAAAATCCAACTGGTAGTTTTTAAATAGAGCTACTAGAATCTATTGTTTCAGCTGCCAAAACTGGACCAAGCTATTTTAGCAAAATAAATATATTCTTTTTGAATTGTCAAAAGGCAGATTTCTCAAATATTTATGTGGGCAGGTGCTCCATCTTATTTTACATTTAAAAGGCACGGTTCATTGTCACTGTCAGGCTAGGCTCTGGCCCCCGTGTCGGGCCAGAGGTGAGACAGGGCTGTGTCGACAGTTGTGACCGGTGCCCCGGGTGAGGACAGAGCATCTGGGCCAGGGAACGTGGAGGGTGCTGTGTCCTCTATTCGTGTAGGAGCTTGAAGTGACGTCTTTCATCCTCCAGAGTGTGCTGGTAACTGCCCTGCGGCCCATGTGCCACCTCCGGGGCTGGGGCCACGTGTCAGCAGGGAGCTGGGTGAGGAAACAGCCCTCGTGGGTCCAGGATTTGTCCTCGCGGCCTCGCGCCTGTGCTCACGGTGGCTGTTTGGTCACTTCCTTGCCGTGTTCTCCCATGCTCGAGTCTGCCACAGGGTTCCCAGAGCTCATCTGTGAAGCCTGGGTAGTTTCCATCAGGCAGCATGATGGGTGCTTACTGTTTACATAGAAAACCAGGATTAGTTTTGGTTTGGAAACTTGTTCATCCACTGGACATGGTGTTTTGCCTTCCTGAGAATTCAGTTTCATAGATGAGATCACTTCCTCGTTTCTCCTTCTCAGATCAGCTGGACAGTGTCTGCCTCTTGCCCTCTGTGTCCTGTGTCTCTGTGTGTGGAGGATAGCGTGGTGTGGCCCCGGCCTGTTTCCTCCGTCATCACTGGAGCCTGGTGGCTCCTGGTGGGTGGCGTCTGGAAGAATGGCAGCAGGGCCAGGTCCAGGGCTTGGACAGGTGGGCGCTCCTAGCACCGGCCCGGGGCACCAGAGGACCTCTCGCTGAGGGCTTTCGGCACCGGTTCCCTCCCTTCCCCAGCCTCTGGTCTGCGGGTCCAGCAGGGACGAACACGGCGCGCACACAGGCTCTGGGCAGCCAAGTAGGGGTATGTGTACAGGCAGCCCCCAGGGAAGCTGGTGTCAGTTGGAGTCTGTGATGGAGAAGCCGAGTCAGAACACCCCTGCCAGCGCCCCGTTCTGACCCACCTGGTGTCCCGCCTCCTCTACACACAGGTGTGGCATCACTTTGACATGATGTTGACTCACGGTTTGGAAAATGACACTGAACTCTTGTCCAGTGTTTGCTTTAAAAATATTGTCTAAACATAGGAGCTGGCTGCACAGAATTCATAATACTTGTTCCTGAGAAAAACTGCAGGGTCTTTGGCGGTGTGGAGGTTGGGGTTGAAGCCTGCAGCCCGATGTCCTTGCACCAGCCTGCAGGGCGCCTTCCTGCAGTGACCCCTCCAATTCTCTCCCCGCTTCCCTCGCCCGTCCTGCCCCTACTTGCTTCGTGGCCGGATGGCTGCAGGTGGAGGGAAGTCCTTCCACTCTGGTGTCGTTAAGCCTGTCATTCTAGGTTCACTGAGGGTTTAGATCTTGAGCATTAGACCCAGTGCCGGGCATAGAGTTGCCACTCTCTGTAGGTAAGTTAATAAACTCACTGGGAGCTGGTGCCTTTGGGGCATTCCAGCAGTGCCTGAGCCAGTGCCTCTAGAAGTCCCTTCGCATCACATTTGGATCATGTGTCCACTTGCTTTTTCTGTGGTTAGGTAAATGCCACAGGTGGCTGATGGCAGAAAGCTGCTCCTGACTCCCCCTCTTTGCCTCCAAACCAGCCTGTTCCTGAGAAGTGGTTCTTCTTACTCATCTCTTACTCTGAGTTCCAAAAGTCAGACTTGTGATCTGTTTTCTGTCCTTAGCCAATGTCAGGAGCCAGCCTCCCTCACCCCTCTAGTGGCTGGCCAGCCCAGGGGTGACATGGTTGTCATGATGGGGCTGCTGAGCCTTGCCTGGTGTTCGAGGAAATTGCGTGATTCAGGAGCCTGGCCTGGAGAGGCCGCCCTCGCAGAGCAAAGCAGAGCGTGCAAGTTCCAGACAGCCGGCCTCTTGGCCTGTGCTCTTTTCCAGGCCTGTGGCAAAGCTGGGCAGGTTGGCTGCCCTTTGTGGGGCCTTTTTTTCTGCATAGAGGCCAGAATGTAAATATCAGGACATTTCAAAATAAATTTCATGAGAAATCTTGAAACAGTGACAAGCCTGGCTGGAACATGACTTTAAGGCCCCTGGCCTGGCGATCCTTTGCAGGAAGCTGGGTCCCCCTGTGAGGTTTAACTCCCCCTCCTGTCACCGTGCCCCCAAGTGCAGGCACTTTGAGGGGCCGCCTTGCGGCTCAACTTGCTTCCACATGAGGATCAGAAGGAGTGCTTGGAACGGCCACTGTGCGAGCAGCGTCAAGCATTCTCTTGATTTGCGTTCCTAAGTGGAGTTTCCTTCGGCTGAAAGATGAGGATTTTTAAAGCTGATGTTTGTTTGACAGCGTTAAGCCCTTTCACACACTTAGTCAATCCTGCAACTCCCGGGAGGCTGTGACAGACGGGGGGAGGCGTGTCGGGGACACTGGCCCCTGTCAGGGTGTAGCGTCGCCCCTCATTGCTGACGGAGCTGGCGGGGTGCTGCTGGGCTTGCAGACAGGTGGGCTCCTGCCTCCTGCCGGGAGGAGTGGGTGCCAGCCGCCCTGATGCCCTGCCGCCCCATTTCCTCCTTCGGTTTCTTGCCCGTCGCGAGAGCGTCCCTGGCTGCCTCACTGAGGTCGAGAGGGCAGGTCCTCCTGAGTGAGCTGAGCTCCAGACGCTCGCTCCCCAGGCTCCCCTCAAGGAAGCTGGGGGCGTGGGCACTGTGGGCCGCGGGGCTCACCCGGACCCCTCTGTCTTCCAGAGGACTACCCCAACGGCACGTGGCTGGGGGACGAGAATAACCCCGAGATGCGGGTGCGCTGCGCCATCATCCCCTCCGACATGCTGCACATCAGCACCAACTGCCGCACGGCCGAGAAGATGGCGCTCACGCTGCTGGACTACCTCTTCCACCGCGAGGTGCAGGCCGTCTCCAACCTCTCAGGCCAGGGCAAGCACGGCAAGAAGCAGCTCGACCCCCTGACCATCTACGGCATCCGGTGTAAGTGCCACCCCTGGTCCCGCTGGGGGCGGGCACCGGGGGACCCCCAGAGGTGGGGTGGGCGGCTCTGGGTCAGAGCTGGTCAGGAGCGGGTGCCCCGTACACGTACACTTAGCTTACACTTAGCTTTCTTTTTTTAATTTTATGGCCACACTTCTTGGCATGTGGGGTTTTAGTTCCTCGATCAGGAATCGAACCCATGCCCCTTGCAGTGGAAGCGTGGAGTCTTAACCACTGGCCCACCAGGGAAGTCCCTGCAGTTTCTTTTTCAGACTTCTTCTGACTTCGGGCACGCCAGCCACCTCCTGGGTCAGGAACCCACTGTCACCACCGCCAGCCACATCCACCTCACTGTGGACAAGACTGGGTTTTACATTTTTTCTTTTTTTCTGATTATCAGAAGTATTTTCCTTGCTCGGTTTTTTCCAGGGGTGGGGAGAAAAATTAGCATTTGAATCACAAGCACTTCTTTGAGCGAGGGAGCAAAGTTACTGAGCGAGAAACATGCAGGATGCCAGCTTCTTCAGGCTTCCCCAGGGTTAACGGGCCCCCAGAAGCTGGGATGACCAGCCATACAGTTCACATGCTCTGTGCAAAAAGGAGCTCTTTATTGTAAACGTAAAGAAATTGGCCACGTTGTTGTGAGGCTTAGGATCTAAAGACAGAGCAGTTGCCTTTTCCCCATTGAATTGATAGAGCTGTAGCCTAGTTCTCAGGGCTTTACTGGTGAGTCACATAGGCATCTGCTCAGGCTGCGGGAGCCTTCTGGCTGATCTCATGAGACTAGAGATGAGGCTGGCATGCCCCCCGGGGCCCTGAGCGACAGGTCTTTGAAGACGGCTGTGAGGGGGACAACATGGAGAGACCCCCGTGCCGGGAGATGTGATTTAGCAGCACAGATGGGAATCACGTGTGCATGAGGACTGTTGTCAGGTTTTCCCGAGGCAGCCTGGGGCAGAGATGGTGTTGATGATGGTCCACAGGGACCCAGAGCCCCACTGACACTGGCCTCTCTGGTGTGTGACAGGCTGGCCGTGTCTGGGGCCATGAGGTTGAGACCATGGTTCTAGCAGAGCCCGTCTCCCTGGGAGGGCTGGGGGTGAGTCTGTCTTGTCTGTGGTGGAGGCTCACAGCCTGTGGCCCGTGGCCATCGTGGTTTGTAGCAGCACGAGTCAGGGTCTGTCATCACATGGCCGTGTGATCCTGTGTGTCTGTGTCTCTCTCCTCTCCTCCTGGCAGCCCTGTCCTGCTGCATTCAGAGCCCACTGAACTCCAGTGTGACCGCTTCTGTGGTTAATTCCTCATGTCTGCAGCGACCTTGTGTCCAGGAGCATCACCACGTTCTGGGTCCTGGGCGTGGATGTGAACTTTGGGGCACATTTCAGTACAGTGCTCAGGGCCTGGGTTCTTTGGAACCCCGGGTGATCAGGCTCCTCCAGGCCCAGCCCAGCACGCCTCTCTGGGGGCTAGGAGGAAGTCGTGGTCAGTGTGGGCTGGTGGGGGGAGGGAGCCTGTGAGAACCAGAGGCAGGTGGGGCCCTGACTCTCAGGGCACCCTGGAGTGGGCTCTCCTCACACTCCAAGGGGCAGGGCGCCCGTGGCAGGGTGGGGCTTGCCTGCTGCAGTCCCCCGCGCCCCCACCAGCCGCTGAGGGGCTGGCTGGCTTGTCTGCTGCTGAGACCAAGCACTGAGACGGAGAGTCCTGAGGTGCTGGGGTGGGGAGGGGCTGCTGGGCTGTCTGTGGCCATTTCTTCTCTACATGGGTGGGCGCCGAAGGCTTGAATTTTCAGACTGGTTCTCACTCCTCGCTGATAACTCAGCTTTGGAGCTGAAGTGAGGATAGTGGCGTTCTTATTTCATGAGGTTTTCTTAGGAGCATCAAATGACTTGAGATAAAATGCTTCAACAAGTGTGAAAAGCAGTTAATTCAAAGTAATCTTTTTATCACTCATTATGGGAGCTTCCCTCCTCCTTTCACTCAGCTGAGGTTGCTCAGAGCTGTCAGGAAAGATGAGGGACGCCTTTGGCAAAGTGAGAGGAAGCCCAGCTGTGGCGCCAGCCTTCGGTGCCCACCCCCGCCCCGCCCCGTATGGTTCCCGGGGCAGAGCCAAGCCCCTTGGTGAGGGGGCATCGGTGCTGCTGGTTCCTTCCTTAGTTTTTCTTGGCAGCCATCATGGGGGCATCTGCCATAGAGCTGGAGTCTTGAGTCACTGTTGGAAAGAACTATGTAATAAGATGTCTTAGAAGCTTCTAAAAATGCTTAGTGCAGAACTATGGAATGTGTATTTTTTCTTTAAAGGACATAAGCCAGGTTTTGAACTGGCAGGTTGGTTTTTACAAAGTCAAATTTAGGTATTAACGTTTTTGTTTGTTTCTTATATTTGTACACCTTCATGTGTCTTGTATATTATCTTTTCTGTTAGTAACAAGTTCTGAAAGTTTGCATAATCTTGTTGATCCCTCGAGGCATTTGGAAGGTGTTTTCCTTGCGCAGAAGGCAGGAGGGGCTGGAGGGTGGTCTGCAGGAATTCGTCTGTATTGGAGCAGGCCCCTGACGAGGTGGTGGACATGTGTGTGGTCATCAGCTCTTTGCCTGTGTTTGGGCTCCTCTGCAACTGTAGTTGGTAGCTGGCTCTTCCTGTGACTGTACGACTGTATTTAGTGGTCAGTCCCCAGTGATTATACGATTGTAGTTCCAATAGTTGGATTCAGTCAGTGTTTGAGTTCTATTGTAACTGTGGCTGGTACTTGGGTTCTCTTGTCGCTCAAGTGAATAACTGGCTGGGACTTTGTGAGCTTGCCCTGCACTTAGAGCCATCCCTTGCATGGAGCCATCCTTCAGTAAATAGTGAGGGACGACTCTGGTTAGAGATGACCTGGAAACCAGCACGGAGGTGCCGCGGCCCTGCCGATCCCCTAAACCCAGCCCTCCTTAACCCAGTTACTCCTTATCAGGATTACAGACATTTTGGTTGTCATTCTGTTTAGAGTTAAAAATGTCTTAGCTTGTGTTCACAAAAAGTCAAAAGGTGTTTTGACAAAAGAAAATATAGTTTACTTAAGAAAACAGACACTCCCTTTGTTTTGATTCTTCTAGGGTGTGTGGTCCCCATGGAGCAGATCTCAGATTTGGGGCATCAGTTTCTCTCTCAGCAGATACTCCAGACTTGGTGCTCTTAGCAGTCAAAACAGGAAGTTTTTCAGCTTAATCTTCTTATTAAATTTTTGGATTTCATCCACTTATTTTCTCTCTATTCAGTGGAGCTTTGTGACCAGCTAGACAGGAGGTCACCCTGGTGAAAAGCATTTCTTGTGGTTTGCACGTTCCTGACAGTTTCTTTCTGTCAGTTGAGCACAGGGAAGAGATGAGGTGGTCCACTGAGAGATGGGTGGGCTGGCAGGGCAGGATCTCCTGTGGGAGGGGGGTCTCAGATGCCCGTGTTGCACACTGAGAGCTTGCTGTAATGTAGGGGCCACCAGCGAGGGTGCTGGTGGGCTGCAGCCTGGTGTCCCTGCCTCTCTGGCCAGCAGTCAGTGGACGTGATGCCCACTAGGCTGGGTGTGCGAGGGCTCCAGGGAGGAGGCTGGTCTCTACCTTTAGGGACTTCTGTTCTGACTGAGGAGGCAGACGGGGAGGCAAGGGAACTTCCATAAGCCTCAGACTCAAATAGCTGTGGAAGAATGTCTTCAGATGAATTGTAATCAGCATTTAGTCAACAAACATTGATGTGTCTGTCCTCGCTTGGACGTTCTGGGTTCTTGGCAGGCATGGGTGAGCATGTGTTTGTGGAGGAAACAGAGTAAATATCATCAGTATCTAGGGGGTGGCAGTTGGGAGGGTTCTGGGGTCAAGTGGGCTGATTGAGGGGAGGATCATTTAGATCGCGTTGGAGCTGAGACGTGAGAGGAGGGAAGGAGGCGGCTGGGCAGCGTGAAAGGGGTGACAAGCTTCAGTTTCGGTAAAGCTCTCAGGACCCTTGACTTCGTCTTGGCCTCGGGACCCAGAAGGCTGTGTACGAGATCTGGGTAGACAGTTGGAACACGAGCATCCAGGACGCCTGTGGGAGCCCTCACCCCCAGCTCGCAGCTTGTCTCCCTCTGGTGTGAGTGGATCAGGGCAAAAAAGTTCAAGTTAAATGAACGGAAAGCCGTCGTCACCCATGACAGGCACGCCCAAGGTGGCTCTTGCCTGTCAGGCTTTCTGTTCCCGCCGTGCCCTGACCACAGCTGGGCAGGAGGCCGCGCCTCACCTTCCTCCCGTCGGATGTGTTTTGCAGGTCACCTCTTCTATAAGTTTGGAATCACGGAATCCGACTGGTATCGAATCAAACAGAGTATTGACTCCAAGTGTCGGACAGCTTGGAGGCGAAAACAGCGAGGCCAGAGCCTGGCCGTCAAGAGCTTCTCCAGGAGGACGCCGTCCTCGTCCTCGTATGGAGCCTCAGGTTTGTGGGCAGCTGGGTGGGTGATCCGGGGCCATCAGAGGCAGCGTGCTCTATGCCCGCTCGTGCCCTGGGAGAGGCTCCCGTGCGGGTGCCAAGGAGCAGAGCGTCCTGGGCTTGGCAGTATCACGAGGGTCTCGGCCAGGACCTCCGGTGGGTTAGCCTGTGGCTGGCTCTCTGGCCGCCCCTCGGGATGGTGTTCGGATCCCCCATCTGGGCAGCGGTCTTGGAGCTCCGTGTTTCCAGCTAGCACCTGTGTGAGGCCCTGAGCCAGCCTGGACCGGGTCCGAGCCGGGGTGGGGGAGGCTGGGCTGGCTGCTAAAGCGCCCTTTGCCCCTCAGGCTTGGTTTCTAGCAGGGGTTGATGATGACACGCTTCTCTTTACTCTCGCTCACTTATTTAAACATTTTCCTTCCAGTTACTAGTGTTTCTTTCAGCTGAATGACAGTAATTTGGTTTAATGGCACTTTTGTGTCTTCGGTTTATTTGTTCTCTGTTTATAAATACAGCAGTGTTCCTCCTGAGAGGCTGTGAGTTTGAGCAGCTCGGTGCGGCCGTTGGCCTTGTGTCCTTTTGTGGGTGGCGAACAGGCTCTTCAGTGCCGATGCTGGGCAGGCTCCGGTTCTCAGGACATGTCCTTTGGGATGGACTCTGGCCGGCCCTGGGAAGGTCTGCAGAGTCCAGTAGCACTTCCATGGCCAGAGTGACCAGAGCTTTCTCAGGGGCAGGGGACCCCCCTGTCATCCTGCTGGGTCAGCTGTCCTCTGGGTCTTGGAGGCGGACTTCTTGGTGCTACAGGGCGCGCTGCTGCCTCCGTCCACCCAGCTCTGCATGCTGCACCTCTGGGGTGGGCTCGGGCTGCTCTCAGGAGATTGGCCTCCTGGGAGCCATAGAGGGCCCTCTCCTCAGGCACTGGAGCCCTTAGAGTTTCGAGAGAAACACGGAACAGCACGTGCTTCTGTCAGTTTCTGTAACTTCCTGTTGACTTGATGTTTCTCTCAAACTTGATACGCACAGGGTGGTTGGTTGAAGGGCCTCTGGGATTTTGTTCTGATCTTCCTGTGTACTCGAGGCCTGACACAGCGAATCTGGTACCTAAGGCTCTTCTGGTGACAGACATAATCCAGGAACATGTCAGTCAACCAGGATTCCGTAAATTTGGGCTTTGTGGTAATTCCAGCTGGGGTTGCCTTGTTTACTTCTGAATTACCAGCACACAGAAGAGGAACTGACAAGTAAATGCTGTCGGTGAGCATCTGAGCCAAGGCTGCTGTATTTAAAGCTGGATTAGTACTGCCAGTTTGAGCACAAACCACATCACTAGTTTCAAGGGACTTTTAAAGTATCAATTTATTAAAACATCTGTATTTCACACTCCTGTCTGGCCACACTGTGTGAATTTTTATATGTGCTTGAGTTTAAGGGGCTGCCCTTTATTGTGTAAACACCCCCAGTGCTTTCCCTGCAGCTCTCGTTGGGGAGCATCCGTGTAGGGCTCAGAACGTGAGGGTTGCAAGGAACCAGCTCCTGACCTTGTGTCTCTCTGGACGTGGAGGAGCGCCAGCCAGTGGGGGCAAGGTCTGTGAGAGGCTGCCCTTTCTGTGTCTCTCTGCTGGGAGCAGGCGGGGAGGTCTTTCCTCAGCAGGAAACCTTGTCTCCCGTCACTTGCCGTAGCTCTTGGATTGTAAGCAAGTAACCGAGACCCGTTTTTGCGCTGGATTTTGATATCAATATAGATTATAAAACATGGGTTTAAATTGGTTCTCACGAAGTTGCATGCTTGTGGGGAGCTATTGATTGCGTGGTTAGTTCAGTAACTGAGGTTTCTGATGTGTTGCACGTGTTAACGTTTTAATGCTGTTATATTGTAAGTTTTTAAAAGGGTAGTCAGTGGAGTCTATACCATAACAGGTTGATAGGCACCATTCAGCTATCAAAAGTGCATGAAAAGTCTGTTCTTCGAGAATCAGATGTTTTATATCTTTTGTGTCCTTCCATTCATGCCTGTATTCCACTTCTCAAGGAATTTCACTCTAATATGTCTTTATCTTTAGAAGTTTTTTGAGTAATCCATTCTTAGAAAGTGAAAGTCGCTCAGTCATGTCCAACTCTTTGCGGCCCCATGGAATATCCAGTCCATGGAATTCTCCAGGCCAGAATACTCGAGTGGGTAGCCTTTCCCTTCTCCAGGGGATCTTCCCAACCCAGGGATCGAACCAGGGTCTCCCGCATTGTAGGCAGATTCTTTACCAACTGAGCTATCAGGGAAGTCCTAATCCATTCTTTACAACAAAAATATGTATGTACACTGGAGAAGGCAATGGCAACCCACTCCAGTACTCTTGCCTGGAAAATCCCATGGATGGAGGGGCCTGGTGGGCTGCAGTTCATGGGGTCGCTAGGAGTCAGACACGACCGAGCGAGTTCACTTTCACTTTTCACTTTCATGTATTGGAGGAGGAAATGGCAACCCATTCCAGTGTTCTTGCCTGGAGAATCCCAGGGACAGGGGAGCCTGGTGGGCTGCCGTCTTTGAGGTCGCACAGAGTCGGACACGACTGAAGCGACTTAGCAGCAGCATGTATGTACATTGACAATTAAAATTTTTTCTGAGTCCTAATGTTGTAAGTGTATAAGAAAATTCTCCTGGTTGAGACAACATTGCAATTAAAAGTGATACACAGGAGAACAAACGTATCTCATTTTGGGTTAAACATGGAAAGTACACTATTATTGGGCTTCCCTGGTGGCTCAGCAGTAAAGAATCTGCCTGTAATACAGGAGACCTGGGTTCGATCCCTGGGCCAGGAAGATCCCCTGGAGGAGGAAATGGCAGCCCACTTGAATATTCTTGCCTGGAGAATCTCATGGACAGAGGAGCGTGGCAGGCTATAGTACATGGCATTGCACAGAGTTGGATACAACTGAGCAACTAAACAACAGTAAAACTTTTATTGAAAAGTTTACCTTTAATTGAGCTGGTAGGGCTTTTCCCCCAAAAAATCCATGGACCAATCCTACTTTGGGCTGGTCTGAAACAGAGTTTAGTGTCTACTTTCTTCCTGTTTTACACTTTTGTTGCTTCATCTGAGGAGCTTCACTTATACCCAGTGGGTGGCTGGGAACCGTCCCTGTTCAGGGGTGGTCGGGTCTTCATCTCTGTCCACAGGTCAGAGATCTCTGCCGTGTGACCAGCTGCTGCTCGTGACGCTGCACATCCAGGAGCTGCCAAGTCCAGGATGGAGGGTCCCCCTTCCTCCCTGTGCGGGCAGGGGAAGACAGAGGTGGGCTCAGCCTGGGCTGATCTCTCAGGCCCGTGTGTACCTCCCTGCAGAGACCATGATGAGCACACCGCCGCCCTCCAGTGAGTTGCAGCAGCCACCCCCACAGGCCCTGCACTACGCCCTGGCCAACGCCCAGCAGGTCCAGATCCACCAGATCGGGGAGGACGGGCAGGTCCAAGTAGTACGTACTTCTTGCCAGTCTGCTCTCGTGGGCGGGAGGGGAGGGGAGGGTTGGGGGCATGACCAGCTTTCCCTGCGGTTCTGGACCCCGCTCACAGCTTGGGGGAGGGGTCCAGTGCCAAATCAAAGCAGAAGCGGTTAGGGTAGGCCTTCTACAGCTCACAGATACCCTGGTCCCTGCAACTCTGCACTTCTGCCCGTCTTCCTGGGGCACCATGATGTGTCCTAGGTATTTCCTCAGCTCAGAAGCACGGGCACCCTGTACTTAGGGCCAGTGGAGGAAGCTGGAGGCCTTAGCGTGTAGCTTCTTTGGATTGGGTGACAAGTGCCCCTCTGCGTGGCGCCCAGCACCCCCAGCCCACCTGGTCCTGCCTCATGTGCTGCTGGCCCAGGTGGACATCCCTCCCAACCCTTCGTGGGTCCCGTGGCCAAAGAGGGCGGGCAGGAACTCTCTGGGGATCCTGGGGGTGCTTCGTCACCCAGCCTCCTCGCCAGCGGGCTCATGGCAGGGCAGCCTCCTGGACACCTGGTTAGATGCCGCACTCCACACACCATCCGGAGAGGGAGAGGTTCCTGAGAGCACAGGGGGTACTTGTGAGGGGCGTGTCTTCTTCCAGGGGAGACAGAGCAGCTACAAACAGTGGTTCTTTGTTTAGCTGACAGTCCCAGAGGCAGTGACTCTTAGCTCGTTAGTGAGGAAGCTCTCTGAAAGAATTCCAGAGTAGATAACTGTGATGCAGGGTTTATATAGACATGGTAACATGAACGCCACAGAGAAATCTTCAGTGGTTTATTTTCAGGCCCATTTTGATTAAGGTAGAATTTTAAATAAGATAAGGGATATTCATTTCATTGAGCAAAGTTAAGATTTACAGTAATTACTCGTCTGCCTGTACCTGCAAACATTTTAGTTGGAGTCTTTGATTCTTTGGAACTATATTTATTAATGTTTACTTCAGTTGTTTACATAGTCATTGATTTAAAGAGTTGACTGACCTGTTCTCCGTGTGGATACAGGTACAACAGCCACTCACCTTTCTAGTCATGCTGCTGTGTGGCCTTGGGCACCCCCAGGTTACTAGGGGCGCTTCCTGAAAGTCCACAGTTTCTGGTCCCCCTCCCGGTTGATAGTACGATTTAAAAAAAAAAAACACCAAAAACTTCAGTTTTCTGGAAAATTTTGGTTTCTCTTTTTTGTGTGTCCTTCACATTCTTAAATTTGCTCGTTTAGTGACATTTAAAGCGTCAGCAGAGTTTTCCTAGGCCTCGTTGCCCCTTTAAGAATGACTGCAGAATGTTAGTGTTATGGTCTTAAAGTGGTCCTTTGGGAGGCGGGTCAGTCGCTCACACAGTGCTTTGTGACTCTGGCGGCTCTGGCCTCCACTGTCTTGTCCTGAGCTGTGAGGGTGAGTCAGGAGCGAGTGTCTCCTGTCTGCCCTGATGCTTCCTGTGTCTTCTCTTCTGCGGATCCCACAGGGCCACCTACACATCGCCCAGGTGCCTCAGGGGGAGCAGGTGCAGATCACGCAGGACAGTGAGGTAAGTCCACCAGCCCTCCTGGGGCCCACAGGCCTCCTGCACTCCGACCCCTGTAGTGTGCATGACCACTGGGCTGCCCCGGGTGACACAGGCGTCGGCAGCGGCCCCTTGATGTGCGCTTCTGGGGGCCTTCCTGCCCTGGCTGCGCCGGTGGCTGTCAGGGTTTGTTTTTGGACACTGTATGGAGGCTTTTGCTCCTGGAGAGCTGCCCTCTGGACCGCTGTCTCGCCTGAGATACAGACCTTCCTGCACTCCAGCCTAGGGGTGGGAGGAGCATAAGAGGGTTGCCACAGACTGCGGCCTCACCATCCTCCCCACCGGTCTCGGCTTCCTCTGCCCAGGGGGCTGGTGCCTGCCTTGAGGGGGTGGGAGTCCTGTGAGAGAGTACATGTAGGCCTGTGAGCCGCCTCGCAGCTTTCTCTGGCCTCTCCCCACTGGCGTCCTCCTTACTGCTACCCATAGTAAGGATGGAGGCGGGGGCTTCTGGCTGCACGCCTGCCCTCTGTGTGCGTGGCGGCTGCCACGGGGCGCCTGGCTTGGGAAGGTCAGCTTGACTCCCACCTTCTTCCCAAAGGAGAGGCTGAAGGACTGGGGCTGGGAGCCGTCCACTCTGGCCAGCGTGGTTCCCAGCACCTTGTCCAGGACCCTGGACCCACACCCTGACCTTTGTGCCCAGTGTGGGTGGAGCTGAGGGATGGGCTTGCTTCCTGCTTCAGGGCTATTACCCCCCCAACCTCTGGGTCCCAGGTCCCAGGAGACCTGGACCCTCTGGGTCCCAGGTCCCTGTGGGCTTGCTGGCTCAACATTCTTAAGGGGGTGTCTGTGATCTCACACAGAGCAGCAGGTTGTGGGGGCTGGGGTAGGGGAGCAGACTGCAGGCTAAGTGGGGGCACCCCCAGAAGTCTGGGGCTTCGCTTCACTGGGCACGGGTGAGGGGCCACACCCACAGAGGGCTGGGCATCCACCAGCTCACCTGCCTTGCCACCTCCCTCCATGGGGGCTCTTGAAGGAAATCTGCAAGGGTGGGATAAGGAGGAAGCAATGTGTGTTGCTTTTATACTGTTTCTGCTAAAACTTCACTAGAGTACTTCTGAATTTCCATTTTTATTATCGATTTTACTCACTTTTCCTCCAGTTTCCTTAACTGAATCCTTTGTCCATAGAACCTAGTGTTTTTTGCTTCCATTAGGAATTGGGTGCACTGAATTAGAAGCAGTTGCTGATAGTATAATGATTACTTTGTAATAAGTTACAGCATGCAGTTAGTCTTCTTATCACATTAAAACCTTACCTTGTTCATTTAAAAATTAGGTAATTATTTTGTCAAAATGAGGATATTCGTAGAGATGTTTAGCAGAGCCTACCAGACTTAAAGCAACTATTTTTTTAAACCAATGAAAATGGATTTCCAGCTGATGAGATCCTGGTGTATGTGTGGTCTGGTTAATTGCATTGTGTCCCACAGGTTTCCTGGTTGCAGCAATGCCACGTGATGTGTCCAGGGTCTCGTGGGGGAGTGTGGGACCTCTCTGGGCTACTTTAAATTCTTCTTTTGAGTCTAAGATTGGTTCCAAGTAAAAAGTTAGAAGAAAATAACATTTTCATATGGAGTCAGGGTTGGGGGTTAGGTCCAATGTTTTTTAATTGGTTTGCTTTGTTTTTGTAAGAAAAAATAGTATTTGTAAATGTAGCTTAAGTATTTTGAGGTTTTTATGGCTATGGAGGATTGTGTTTTTGTAGAATGGATGTTAACAGTCCTGCTGATTCTCACAAACGGCCTGGGGACATTCCTGCCTCTGTGTCTTGAGTCTTGAAGCATTGTTGTTGATTGCCTTTTTTTAAATCTGTTTTGCAGGGCAATCTGCAGATACACCATGTGGGACAGGATGGGCAGGTAAGTGCTCACTTGTGGTGGGTCCCAGCTCATGTTGCTGCAGGCAGGGTGGGGCTTGTGGATGGCGGGGCCCTGGGCCGCTGTGCAGTCTCTGTCTGCAATATAAGGCAGAGTTTGTTCCCGTTTATTTCTGTCAAACTCTAATCACTGCCATTTTCTTCTGGTCCTGAGAAAAGACACAGAAACCCTCACTGAGCTCACCTGATGTGAACTGTCCAGAGCTGTGAGAGTCCCCAGGCCATCTAGAGGCCCAGGGGCCTGCTGTGTCTAGGGCTGCTCCTGGGGCTGGAGCTGGGCTGTCCCCCCAACCCCTTGGTCCTCACGCAGGCTCCCTGCGTGGCCTGGGGCCTCACAGCATGGTGGCCAGGCCCCCAAGGGATGTGGCTAGCTTTTGAGAGCTGGGACGCAGACACGCAGGCCCCGAGGTGACCCCCCTCCGGAGGGCGGTGTGGGCTGTCCGTGTCCTGCTCTGAATCAGGAGGACGAGCTGTGAGGTGGTCGGCAGGGAGGCATGTGGCATCTCTCGGCACCCACGCTGGGCCCCGTGCAGCTTGATCGTGAGCTGCTGAAGGGCAGGGCCGTGTCCTTCCTATAAAGGCAGGGTCCTGCCTGAGCGCCAGAAGAGGCCAGGCAGATTCCCATGGAGACGGTTGTTGGGTGATTCACGCACCATAAGCCCTGAAAGTGAGCCCCCTGCTCAGGCAGATGGGTTGGTGGTTACCCTGTCAGCCCTAGCATCGACCTCAGCCCAGCCACCTGAGTGGCATAAAACCCCCATCGAGAAACTTGACACGACTATTAACTGTGTGCTTTGTTGTTGGGGCAGCTTGGCCGATGGTAAAGTTGGGGGTGTTTTTTATAATTAGAGTGTATTGTTAAGATTTTGTTTAACTGGTGTTCAGTCGCTCAGTTGTGTACAACTCTTTGTGACCCCGTGGACTGCAGCATGCCAGGTTTCTCTGTCCTGCACCATCTCCGGGAGCTTGCTCAAACTCATGTCCATTGAGTTGGTGATGCTATCCAACCATCTCATCTTCTGTCATCCCCTTCTTCTCCTATCTTCATTCTTTGCCAGCATCAGGGTCTTTTCTAATGAGTTGGCTCTTTGCATCAGGTGGCCAAAGTGTCGGAGCTTCAGCTTTAACATCAATCCTTCTAGTGAATATTCAGGATTGATTTCCTTTAGGGTTGATTGTTTCATCTCCTTGCTGTCCACGGGACTCGGAAGTGTCTTCTCTAGCACCACTGTTCAAAAGCATCAGTTCTTTGGTGCTCAGCCTTCTTTATGGTCCAGCTCTCACATCCATACATGACTATTGGAAAAACCATAGCTTTGACCAGACAGACCTTTGTTGGCAAAGTGATGTCTCTGCTTTTCAATCGTTGTCTAGGTTTCTTACAGCTTTTCTTCCAAGGAGCAAGCGTCTTTTAATTTCATGGCAGCACTCACCATCTGCAGTGATTTTGGAGCCCAAGAAAATAAAGTCTCTCACTGTTTCCATTGTTTCCCCATCTGTTTGCCATGAAGTGATGGGACTGGATGCCATGATCTTAGTTTTTTGAACGTTGAGTTTTAAGCCAGCTTTTTTACTTTCCTCTCATCTTCATCAAGAGGCTCTTTAGTTCCTCTTTGCTTTAGTCTTAAGATGTCCTTTTCTACATTAAAAAATTGAGATCTAGGAAAATCTAGAGTTATACAATTTCTGGGGTACATTTTGCATTCTGTTCATCTTGATTTGGGGGGAGTTTAAGAAAACAAAGCAAAGACCCCAGCATTTATTGGCGTGACTAAAAAGTCGTGCACCCGAGCAGACTGTTGGGAAGAGGCGCCTCTGTTTGCAGGGCTCGTCAGCGCCCAGGCACAGTGTGCTCCCGGGAGGAGCACTTTGTCGTTTCGGTCAGCCCCAGTGTTGACTGAGCGTGTGAGGAAGGTAGGAGCAGACCCGTGGGCTGTTTCCTGCCTGTGGCACTGTGCATTCAGCAGGCGCCTGGGTATGGAGCCAGGGATTTGTGGGTCAGGTGATTATGACCTAGTGGGATGTCTCTACTCTGTCATCAGGCAGCATCGTATCTGTTGGAACATTTGAATCGGGCCTGATTTTGTCTATATTTTGGAGATTTTTGCCTCATGAGAAATCTTTGAAGACTGCAGTCTCTTTATATTGGGAACTGTGAAATGGTTTGATAC
The DNA here is from genome assembly GCF_055505025.1 of Bos grunniens. NCBI lineage: Eukaryota > Metazoa > Chordata > Mammalia > Artiodactyla > Bovidae > Bos > Bos grunniens. The sequence continues at coordinate 13,567,258 of NC_141182.1, forward strand.
TGTTTCAACTAGATGCGTATTTTGGTAGAAGATTTTTATTTTTTTACAGTTGTGGTTAATGTAATCTAAAATGTGTGTGAAAAAGGTTTGTGTGTGTATGCAGGCTGAATGACATCAGGACACTTGGAAACCTGGGAGATGGGTATGTTCTGGTAAGCCCATCTCTGTAGTGATGAATATGCCAGACACACACAAACATGTACACACACACACGGTTCACGTGGCTTACAGAAAGACAGGCCGCATGGTGATGGGGCCACGTTCCTCTTGCATCTGTGAGATGTTTCCTCAGGATCTAGATAAACAGCTCTGGCTTTCTTGAGACTCTGAAGCCTCTCATGACATCTTTGGCTTTTGTGTACATCCTTATACTTTGCTTAAAATTGAATTTCAGTAGCTTTCAGAATTTTTTCCGTAAAACAAGGCCTTATAAACCCAGCTGGGAAAAAGATTAGAAGAGATGGGAAGTATCCAACATTTTATGTGTAGATCTTTTTTGGAGTGGATGAGAAGAAGGGCTGTGTGTGTGGGGGTGGGGGGGTGGTATGGTGTGCGTGCAGGGTCCTTTATCTGTGGCGTTGGAGCAGTCTCTGCCATCCCAGGGCTCCAGTCCACTGTCAGTGGTCTGCGACACCTTGCCACCAGCACACACTGTCACTTCACTTCTAAGAAAAATGTTTCCTTCAAGAAAATACATTCCTGCCAAAATGCAGACACACTTCTTGGAGAACCTAGGTAGCTTGGGATTAATCCCTCTCGGAAAAGCCTTCTCTACCAGAAACGGTGGAAAATATAATTTAATCTATAAAAGGGCAGATGCAGAGAAAGTTTGGTGTTGACTGGTTCCCAGAAATATCCTAGAGAGGTCACAGAAGCAGCCCTGTGTCTTCTGTCTTGCTGAGTGTGGTGCTGTGGGCCGTCACCCTGCTTGAGGCAGCTGGCCCCGTCGGCCCTGGTTTCCTGCTCCCAGTTCCATTCCTCAGGAATCCTGTTCCCCCAAGGAGGCTTGGGGCTGTGGGAGGGTACCCAGTGCCCAGGATTCACCGTTCAGTGTCTCCTGGGCCTGTGGGCAGCAGGGAAGGCAGCTTCAGGCTGAGGGGAACTAGTTAGTGCCCCCAGCATGTCAGTCTGGGCCTGTCACCTGTCCCTGGAGTTGTTCCAAACAAGATGGTTTCAGGTTGGACAAGGCCAGGAGGACGTTGACTGAGATTTAGGCTGGAAACATACGGTAATGCTTTTAAGAGGAAGTTGCATGTTGCAGTTACTTGTGTACGTGATTCCAGTATCGTAGGTTGTTGGAATCACATTGTCTTCGGAGGCTCTTGTTGGTTGAGGCCAAGTAGCTTTACAGTAAAACCCCTAAGGCTCTTCCTATTGTTGGATGATCGCCCATGGCCCTGAACCCCTTTGGTCAAGTCTCACCTCAAAGGCTTTGACTCCAGACTTTCAAGGGAGGAGAGACAGGCCTTCAAATTGGAGAATCGTTTCTGATCCATTTTATCATTTTCAAATATATGTTTGAAATGTTCAATTAAATAGCTTTGATTCCATTAGATCGAAACTTTATTCATTTCTGTTTTTCACCCACCCACTGTAGTGTGACTTTTCAGCACTCGGGGATTCCCTGTTGGTGAATGAGTGCAGTGGCATTAGTTAACTGTAGGATACCTGTTGGTTGAAGGCGTGTTGCTGCTCTTGTGTTTTTAAGCCATTTAAAAACGTACCATATGTCCATTGATGATTTTAGACGAGTTATTACCTGGAAATTTACAGAGGAGAGCTTACCTGAAACTCACAGCTCAGTAGGCTGAAAAATGGTGACTTTTGAGTCGTTCCAAATTTGTTTTCAGTGTGGCCCAAGTTATAAAGCTTTTTCCACATAGGAAAGCTTGGTGATTTCTCTGGAGTCTTCTGAAGCTCTTCTGTCCCTGCCTGTTTTCTGAGAGAGGCCTGCGGGCAATTTGGAGCCCACGCCGGTGCTGGGCCAGCGTCTTGGCGTTTGGGTGACGGCACAGAGCAGCTAAGGATCCTCCCCCAAGAATTTTGCTCCAGACGCCGTCAGGGAGCTGCTGTCCTCCAGGACGAAGCGAGATACCCCTCCTGCTCCACAGGCTGACTCTGTCAGTTTCTGGTTTGGCGGAGGGTGGGTGGAAGCCGAGCCCTCTGATGGGGCTGCCCCATGACATGCTGGCTGTCTCTCCAGATGGTTCACTTCTGTACAGTCAGGGACAGGAGATGGGAGGTGCCATGGGGACGTGTCCCTCCTGTCTGCCCGGCCCCAGCTTTTCCCCCAGCAGACTCCAGGCGCCGTGACCGCCCATGAGGCAGACCCTGGAGGACAGTTCTCCATCCTCTTAGCTCAGGCATGTCTGGACTTGGGGGCTGCAGTCTCAAGGTGGGTGGCTGCCCGGTGCACAGCATCTGAGCTTTATGCAGTGGACTCGGGCACGTGGGGTCTGGAGTTGGCACTGGGCTGCCCCACGCCAGGGGAAACAGGACCACCTGAGGACCTGCAGAGTGAGAGCCGAGTTCTCACAGGGCCGGGACACGAGGGTGCCCTCGAGCCATGTGGCAGCAGAGTCACTGCAGCAGAGCGGCCTTCCAAGCGCAGTGTCATTTCCCACTTTTTTCCTCACTTTGTGAGTGAACCTCGGAGTTCTCTTGAGGTTAACTTCACTGTGGGTATAAGGAATCACGCCTCTAGAAATCAGGGCACAGTGTGATCAGGGTGCCTGGGCATGAGACTGAAGCCACTGCTCTGATGGGTCTGGAGTCTGAGGTTGGTGGGCGGGATCCCAGTCTGGGCCCTGGGGAAGTCATGTTCAAAATCTGGCAGAGCCTCTGCAGCAGAGGTTGACTTCTGGTCCAGAAGGTTCCGAGGAATCAGGATGGCTTCTCCTGCATTTCCTGTAGTCAGGTACTGAGATGAACGTCCTGCCCCCAAGTAAAGTGAAATTGGTGTGACGTGCCCCTGGGTTGGAGAGTGTCTGGCACACCTGGCAGGTATTGTGTGTGAGAGATGAGGGAGGGAGGGGTGGAAGGACCCTTGAGCTGACAGGTACCTGAGCATGGTAGGCATTCAGGGTAGAAAACTGATATAGAATTATTTTCATGTGTAAACAGACACAGTCACTGATGTCAAGAGTGCAGGCTGACATTTCATGTTGACCCCCAAAGTGAACCGAGCAGACGGTTCACTGAGTGGCCCCGCAGCGAGCGTCAGTGCTGCCTCCCGTCCTCCCCTGAGCTGGCACAGGTGTTGTCAGCCATGTCCCCATAATGTTCCCGTGTGACCTGTGCTTGCATGGACACATGCACACACCTGTGCTGAGCAGTGAAGGAAATGCACACACACACACACACACACGTGCTGACCAGTGAAGGCCTGCCCAGACTCTGAGGGTGGCCGTCTTGTGGTGAGTGATACGGCTCGGAGTGGACATGGACTCTGGAGCAGACACCTCTGACAGATGCTTGAGCTGTGGAGGGTGGCAGGAACCTCCTAGCTGCACAGGCCATCTAGACGTGGCTCCAAGAGGCTGGGGAGCCGCCCAGGGACACTGGCACAGCAGTTGGAGTTTGGCTGAAACAGAAAGGAAAGCGGGGGCTCCTTACAAGTCAGCGTTAAGGACGTGACTGCTGGGTGGGCCTTACATTTGGGGCAATGCTGCACTGGCGTCTGAGTTGAGCTCCCCAGAACTAGAGGGTAACCCCAGGTAGATGAGGACAGACGGGCAGGTGTTTGGCCAGGAGAGAAGCCAAAGAGGTGGAGAGAAAGGCTCAAACCCCTTTCTTCACGGAGGCTGGTGGAGAGAGATTACCCTTTAGAGGGAGAGTTCTCTAGCGTCACCTGGCGTGGTGAGGTTCCCACTGTCTGGTCTGTGTTCTCCTGCTCGACTCTTCCTAATGCGCCCGCCCTCCTGACTGGCTGTGGTGTAGTGGTGTGCCCAGCGGCCTCGAGGGGCCGCCCAGTGCCTTCAGAGCCTCTTGTGTTTGCTTGTTTTCTCTGGCTTGTGGTCCTGGGCATGTGAGTTAGCCTGAGTCCCCACTTTCTCCCGGGCTGAGAGGCGCTCGGGGTAACAAACGACGACACCTGTGCCCTGTGTCCAGGCTGCAGCTCTTGAGCTGCGGGCCCTGCTCCCCTGCAAGCCCACTGGCCTGGTGGTCTCAGCCGCGTGCAGGGCCTGTCTGCTCACAGGCAGGCTGAATGATGACCATGGTCGTGTGCGTGTCGTCCTGACGCCAGCAGCAGGGCGGCGTCTGTGCCCCATGTGCAGTGCAGACATACATGTCGCTGGTAGTCGGCTGCACTCTCGTGTGAGCCTGCTCTTTCCAGCAGCACCCCTGCTTCGGAATGCAGCCCCCAGTTCCCTGTGCCGGTGCGGGGTGGGCTGGGACGCTTGTCTCCTGTCCCCCCGTCTGGGTGGGCGGCTGTAGCCAGGTACTGTTGGGGAGGTGCAGATGTGCACACCATTGAAGGCTGAAGGCTGGGAGCCCGACACCAGGGTGCTGGCAAGGGCCATCTTGCTGGTTAACGTCCCCACATGGTTCCTCGATGTTCGCGGGGGCGGGGCCCATGCCTCTCCTCTTCCTGGGGAGCGTTGAGCCCTCATGGGCTCAACAAAAATTACTGTTGGGTTTACTGTGATGGGACAAGAAGAACTTCTCAAAAACGTGGCGCAGTCTTCTTACCGAGTTTAAGTCAGCAGGGAGCACTCAGCAAGTGACCCACTGAGCTCCGCCCCATGGCCTCATCTAACCCGTCTCCACATGCCGGCATGGTGGATCGTTGGGCTTCTGGGATCGAAGGACTCCAGAGCATCCGTCTGCCTCAGGAGGGATGTGGGACGTGGGACAGTGCTGCTCGGGGGCAGAATGGGGTGTAGGCCGCTTTGGCCCAGAGACCTGCTTGACCGTGTGTGTCACATCAGATGTCAGACATGGCCTCTGGGGGCAGGCCCCTCCTGGGGGGCGGGGGCAGGCGGCCGTGGGTTGTTGAGCAGACTCCGGGGCAGGGGGTGGGCAGTCTTCTGGCAGGGTGGGGCAGGCGGCTGGGGGGGTGTTGAGCAGACTCCTGGGGGGGTTGGGCAGTCTTCTGGCAGGGTGGGGCAGGCTCCTGGGGCGCCACAGCCATGGTGGAGCTGGACCCAGTGGCCATCGCTCAGTGGGTCACTTGCTGAGTGCTCCCTGCTGACTTAAACTCGGTAAGAAGACTGCGCCTCGTCTTTGAGAAGTTCTTTCTTGTCCCATCACAGTAAACCCAACAGTAATTTTTGTGGTTCTGCGCAGTAAGTTTTCCAAACTAAAGAAGGAAATGGTAGGAGCCGAGTACACAGTTGGGGGGCAGGGGAGCGAGGGAGGCCTGAGCTCTGCTTCCTGGTTGTCCGCATCCTTGGTGGGTGTTTTAGCTGTGAGGGTGACGGTGGGCACCCTCTCCCTTCCCCAGTAGATCACTTACATGTGTAATTAAAACCTGTCTTGTTTTCCTGCTCCATCTCGCCCACTCCCTACCCACCCCACCTGCCCCTTTTAGAAGTCTGAGGCCTGGGGCCCGTGGGGAGGTGGCGGCCGTGGACTTGACTCTGGCTGAGTTGTTCCACCCTCTTGCTCCTCAGCCCCCTACTTGACCAGATGGTCTTCAGACTCGTGGTTGAGATTTGTTCCAGGGACGCTGCCTCTGAGATGGTGGGCTGGACACTGCGTGTCTGCAGACTTGTGTTTTTGCTTTCTTGTGTTTGTCTAGGCTTTGTTTTCCTGCTCCCAGACTGTGTTTGAGGCTCAGGCTCCGATGCCGCCAGGCATGAAGCAGAGGGCACAGGCTGCTTGTCCTGCCGCCTGCCCTGCGGTGCCGAGACCGGGTCCCTGAGGCATCTCCCGTCACCCGGGCTATAAATCTGGTTTCTGCTGCTGCCCTGTCAGCTATGGAAGCACCAGCTTGCCAGCTGGCTGTAGCATGCTTCCTAAAGCGTTGAGTCTATGGTCTGGAGCCCTGACTCCTCCTGTGAGGAACCTCCAGGCTGGGCCTTGCACTGTGGGCCCCAGGAACACGCAGGAAGTACTCTCTGCTCAGTTCTCTTTGGTTCTATCCATGTCCACTGGGGTTCCTTGAAGGTCGTGCTGGTGTCTGACCATCCTGAGCAGGAACTCAAAGTAGGATCTGAGGTAGGGGCTTCGTGTTCTCATCCTCGGGTTTAGAGGCTTAGGAATCGTTATTTATTTCTGGCATTTGCTGTACGAACGTATGAAATAGATTTTGTGCTGCTGGGTCTCCTGGCTGGTTGTCAGTTTAGGGCGTCTTCCTCTTGCCTCCTTGTCTTTCTGTCACGGGAAAAGCTGCTCTTTGAATTAACATCCGGATTTGGAGAAGTCCACTGGTAGATTGCATTCCCTTAACCAGCTGGGTTCAAGCAGAAATGCAGACACCAGTTGGTGACCTTGGCTCCTCCAGGTGGCCTCAAGTGTGGGGTCTGGGCCAGTTTCTGGCCACACATCTAAGCTGAAAGCCTGTCTTCTGAGTGCTTGAGGGTTTTCTGGTTGGTTTGTGTTTTCAGGTTGGGTGTGTGTGTGTCTGGGTGGGTTCTTGGTTGGGTTCAGAATTTTGTTTCTAAATATTACTGAAAAGTCCTTGGGTTTCTTGCATTTATTTTAGATTTTGCACCAGTTTTGCATTATCTCATTTGGGTGTTAAACAGAGTTTCAGAATTGGCAGAATATAGAGGAGAACCAGATGTGCGCACTCCAAAAAAACAGTGCTGGTAGATCCAGGGTTCCCTCGGTCGGCTGCTCCACATCCATGCCCTGTGCCATTTTTCTTTGGTCTGAAAATAACGGGCTATGCTCCAGAAACACGCAGGAAGCTTACAACCAAGGCCAGTCAGGTGGCGTGAGCCGCACCCGAGTCCACACAGATGTGTCTCCGCGGCCCCGGGGCTCCCACTCCCGGTCCAGTCCCGGGAGCCTGGCGTGCTGCTCCTGGCTGCTGTCCTGGGAGTTTGCTGCTGCCCAGTTAGATGTTCCTGAGGGCCCAGCCCCACCCCGCTCCACCCTGCAGCCTGCGAGCAGGAAGGAGCCACAGCTCGCTGCTGGGAGACGTGGGAGCCGGTCCAGGTGTGCTGGGCCCTTGCCATCCGGCAGGACCTCTGACTGCAGGCTGGTCCTCTGCCAGAGCGAGGCCCCCAGCTGGTGTCCAGTGGGCTCATGGCCTTGGGTGCTGCGGGGATCCTGCTGCTTTGAGCTAAAGACTTGACGTCAGCGGGCGTCCTCGTCACCCATTAGGATCCAGGTCAGCACGTCCCGTCCCCGCTGGACCAAGTTTCGGGAGGCTGCACGGCCCAGCCCGCGGTGTCTGTGCAGTTGGCCTACAAAGCACTTTGTTCTGTTTATCTTCCCAGGAGAAGCGCCCTGCTTCTGGTGCTGTGACTGCTGGTTGGGTGTCCACCCCTGCCCCTCCCTCCGGAGAGGCCCAGGCTGCAGAACTCCCTGAGGCCCTTTGGGTTGTCTTTTGTGGGATTGTGCGGGCCCCATGCTGGGCCGGGTGCGCTTCCTGGCAGAGCTGTGGTATCCTAGCTCCCGGCCGGGGGTGCTCCTGCCAGAGCCTCAGGGCCAGTGGGGGGCGGGGAGCATCGCAGAGCCAGCTTCCTGACCACTCCTCACAGCCTGCTCCTGTCCCAGTCCTGTGTAGCTTTGAGAAGACATGTTCTTAAGTCAGGGGCGGGTGGCACAGCTGGGCTCCTCATGGGGCCACCCTCCCTGTGGGAGGCACTGTCGTCACCCCTCTTTACCTGCAGGGATGTGTGTCACGTGACCCCTAGAGCCTGCCCGCAACAGTAGATAGTACCTAACCCATGCTGCATTCTTCCTGTGCGTGCACACCTGTGTGATGTCTAATCTGTAAATCAGGTGCAGTGAAAGAATCTCATGTGGCCAGCGTTGCTGCTCTGGGGCTTCGGGGCCCTTGTGAAGTAGGGGAAGCCTGTGACCCCTCGACAGTTGAGACACTGCTGAGTGCTCACGAGGCGGGGAGTGGGGGCACAAGGTCAAAGGTCAGGATGGTGCAGAGTGTCCTCTTGGGGCTCAAAACAGCAAACTTCAGGACACATTTATTTCTGGAATTTCCCCTTTAATATTTCTAGACTGCCGTTGATTGCGGGTAACTGAAACCTAGGATGAGAAGGCGGCTTGGTGGGTGGAGCAGCCCTGGAGGCCGGGACACCAGGCGTTTCCTGGTAGAGCATCGGAGCCCGGCCTGGTTGGTGCCTTTGCTCCAGGCTTGCTCATCTCACGTGAGAAGCAGGTCCTCCTTCTCAAGGGAGTCAGAGCCGCTATTCCCAAGGAGACGCTTGTCTCCATCGCTACCCTTGTCCCCCCAACCTGGGTAACAGACCTCCCTGCACTTTTTGGGGGCAGGGGATGGTGCCGAGAGTGGCTTTCTTGGAAGAGTCTGGAGGGCCCGCAAAGTAAGGGTTCAACTCATTCCTGAGTCACTTATCAAGACCAAACCAGCGTGGGAATGTTTCAAAGGCATGTTATTTGGAATGAATTCCCAGTTGAGAACATTTTACTATTTTTATTTTTATTTATTCTCTAGACTGGTAATGGGCCTGCCTTCCTCATTATAAATGTTGCATGTTTAGATCCCGGGGTTTCTGACTTTGTAATTCTTAAGATTTAATCAGCTGTGCAGATCGTGTGAAAAGTCACTTTATTGGCAATGCCAAGAGGAAGAGCTCTCTGTTAGAGTACCACAGATGCCTTCCGCTTAGCTCATCACCAGGACCAGAGTGCCATGATTTCATAAGTTTCATTAAAAGATAGTTTTTGACTTGATTTTAAATTCATATATTAAGGGATCTTTCACCAGGACAACAACAACAAAACCAGGACGACGACGTAGCACCTAACACGTGTGGTTGAGTCCAGGACCCGCAGGGGCGAGGTCAGGGCCAGGGGACTTACAGGGGTGGCACCCAGGGGGACCAGCTCACAGAGCGTCCCTGCACAGGGTGAGTGCCAGTGAACAGCGCCAGTGCAGTACGTCTGCACTGCCTGACACGTCCACTCGGCAGCTCGTCGGCTCCCCCAACCTCAGGCGGGTTGCTGTGGGATTTGGGGCCTGGCGATCACATGCCTGTTTCTGCCCCAGCTCCTGCCAGGGTGACTCCAGGCTGGGGGTCTAGAAGTTTCCAGGTTGCCAGGATGCGGCTGCACGTTTGAATCACTGTTGTTCAGTCGTTCAATCCTGTCCTCTGTGTTGATGCGTGTCTTCTCTGTGTCTCAAGGTGCTCCAGGGGGCCCAGCTGATAGCAGTGGCTTCTTCGGACCCGGCTGCCACAGGGGTGGACGGCTCGCCGCTCCAGGGCAGCGACATCCAGGTCCAGTATGTCCAGCTGGCGCCAGTGACCGACCACACCGCTGCGGCCCAGGTGGGTCCTCCCTTCGGGAAGTGCACAGGGCCCGGGGCTCCTGCAGGTGTGGACACGCTTGGGCCTTTCTACCTCGGACCTTCTTCCGTGAGGAAGGTAAGTGACCGTGAGAGGCGCCCGTGTGGACCTAGGCGCTCACTTGGGATTCTGTCTCTCGTAAGTGCCTGGAAGTGTGAAGGTGAGAAGTCGGTTCCTGGCCCAGGGACCAGCTTGAAACCAGTTCTTGAGCTACTCTCAGGCACATGTTTACCTATGAGTTTAGAGACCAAATCAGGTGCACCCGAGGCCTTGCTGTTCTTCAGGTCGGGGCAGGGCCAGCCCAGGGTCCGAGGTCCTGCAGGCCCGCGTGTGGGTTTGTAACCCCCAGTGATGGTGCTTGGTCAGTAGACCATCATGGCCTCCCCTGGGTCTGGGGGAGCCAGACTTGGACCCCCGTGTGGTGCCCAAGCCCATAGGACAGGCAGAATCATCAGGGTCTCTCAGGGTGTGGTCAGGCTCAGACTGCTGGGGCGGGGGTGACACGGGTGTGCTCTCCTCAGCGCCCTCAAACCCAGCCCCTCTGGAGGACGCCTGTGCTGAGCCCTCAGACGGGTGGGCAGACACCCCCACTCCTGCCACCCCCACTATCGGGAAACACTATTGTGTCCATGGGACGTTTGCACTGAGAAAGCACAGCCTTGAGCCGCAGTCGGAAGAGCAGCGCCAGCCTCACGGGCACTCTGCCTCCCCTGTGTGGCCCCGGGAGCCATCCAGCTAAAATTCCTGCCAGGGGAGCCCACCTGCATTACCTTTGACCAATGGCTTAGGGAAGTCCGATAAACCGCCAAACTGTCTCTCTCTGGGGGCCCCATTCTTGGTGGCTGAGACGCGTGGTCAGTGACTTACTCTAAGATTGTATTTTTCCCTTTGACTTATCGTAAACCTGTAAATATGCTGACCACTTGAAGGGTGCCCCCAGTGAGAAGCAGGGTGGGAATGGAACCCAGTGCTGGTAGAGGGGGCGGTGCTGGGGCACTTGTGGGAGGGGTGAGTGGGTGGGTGGGTGGGGGCAAAGTGGAGGCCCTGCAGAGGGACGTCGGCGTCCCTGGATCTGTCAGTGCCTGGGCCACCAGCCCAAGTATGTGTTCTACTCCATGCCTGAAAACCATGTGTGTCTTGTGACCGGGCGTGGTCTGGGCCCCTTGATGGAAAGCCCTCTCCCTTCTTGCAGGCGGCTGACGCCCTGCAGCCCACCCTTCAGCCCGAGATGCAGCTGGAGCACGGGGCCATCCAGATCCAGTGAGGCTGTTGACCCTCCCAGACCCGAGCCACGCCGCCGCTGCGTGCTGACCCCTGCACGCTGGCCCCTGCCACCTACACCGTTCACATGCGCCCGCCCCTCGGCTTCGCACGGGAGGGGCCCGCCCGCGTGCTGCTAAAGTGCATCCGAGCGCCTGTCTGCCGGGAGTGTGCCCTGGGAAACAAAGACAACGGTAGCCCCTGCCGCCCCGCCCAGAGACCCTGTTTCTTTTGATCTCCCCGAACGTCCAGGGAAGGAGCGGGAAGCACAGTGCGGTTGCGTCAAGTGCACGCCGGAAATCAAGAACTGCGATATTTTTCTCTGTTCAAACAGCTTTTTTTAATTTGCTATGGTGTTTATAACAAAAAAGAAAATCGAAAAAAAAAACGGAGTAGCAGAAACCTTTTGCTGTGTGATCTGTTCAGTGTAACAAGGATAGATGTTCACAGGAGACGACTAATGATTTTGATGGAGACGTTGCTTACCTACTTTTTTAGGGGGACGGATGCGCTCAGCGCTGTAATTGTGCATTTCTAATGAAATGAATGAAATAAAATGTATTTATGACCATGGCAGCTGTCACGGTGTTTCCTCCTGGGAGCTGCCTCCTCCCCGAGCACCGCCCTCAACCCGAAGCCAGCCTTGCTTCTTCCTCCTCTGGGCGCTCAGCATCACCCCAGGCCTGACACGGCCTCCTGCAGCCCCAGAACGTTCCAGCTCCAGGGGGTCCTTGGAGGAAGTCATGTCCGAAGGAGCCCTGTTGTGTATAAACAGTAAAGAGAAGGGCAGGAAAGGAAAGGAGTTCCACACAGAAGCCCCTGAGGGGGTTCGTGTTAACCATGGCCAGTGGGTCTGGCCTGCTCTGCCCCTGTCGTCTGTTAGCTGGTGAAGTCCCCACAGTAGCTGTGCTCACTGACTCTGAACGTGGCCACGGCGCTGCCGCCGGGGAGCCTTCCCGGGTGTCCCCTCAGACCTGCCTTCTCCGCCCGACCCTGTGGGGTCCTGGGCTTCGTGATGCCGAGGCTTGCCATGGGCTGCGGGTGGTCCGGGGCAGTGCGTGCTGTGGCACAGCATCCCTGTGTTCCCTGTCTCCGTCTGCCCTCCAGGGGCGGGCACTCGGATGCCAGGCCTGAGGGGGGGCAAGTGGGAGGAAGGAGCTGGTGCAGGTAACGTGTGTTTTATCCCAGAGGAAAGAACAGAAGGAGGTGACAGGTGAGGGGATTTGGGAAGCAGAGCAGATCCTGAGCAGAAACACAGACAAAGCCACACCTGGACGTGCAGAACCTCGAAGACAGAGACAACGCGGAAGCAGCCAGAGAGGAAGGACGGGGAGGGAATGTCCGAAGCAGAGGCGTAGAGAGAGATGCTCCACGCGGAGTCGGGCCTTTAGTAGGACAGCTGTTGAGCAACGCAGATGACAGTGCCCGTCTGGCCAGAGTCCCACCCTGAGGGGCATGCCTGGGAGAATGGCACTGTGCATTGTTCACGGGCACATGTGCACAGCAGCGCTAGTCACAGTGGCCGGAGGCTGGGAGCCGCTGAGCATCCCTCAGCAGAGGTCCACCCGCATGGCAGCACCGCCACTTGGCCATGAAGGGAAGGAAGGAAGCACCAACACAGGCCGTGAAGTGGAGGAGCCGTGAAGGCACGCTGAGAGAGGGCAGCTGGGCCCAACGCGCTGCACGTGGTGTGGGCCTCTTTATTACCATTTTTCTAACGGTAGCAGGTTTTTTTGTACACGCTGTTGTTTTTGGCTGCTCCGGGTCTTCGTTGCTTTCTCTAGTTGTGGTGCTTGGGCTTCTCGTCGCAGTGGCTTCCCTTGTTTCGGCTCCGGAGCTCCAGGGCACTGGCTTGGTAGTTGCGGAGCACAGGCTTAGTTGCTCTGCAGCATGTGGGATCTTCATGGACAAGAGATAGAACCCATGTCCCCTACACTGGCAGGTGGATTCTTAACCAGTGTTAAGTATTTAAAGTGGTGTTGTTGTTTTCTTTAAATAATAAAGCACACAAAGGACCAAAATGTGCTGTCAGTAGGCTTGCACTAAAACATTTTAAAACCTGCGCTTCTGGCAGAAGGAAAGTGGGCCCGGATGGAGGGCCTGAGATGCGGGGAAGAAAGGGGTAAAATGTGTTGAGTTGTCTAGAAAATGGACTGCACAGGAGAAAGTAATGTCTGCGGGGCTTAAAAGGAAAAGAAAGAAGTAGCGTGTGCATAGGAAGAAGTGGTCTTCAGAGGATGAGATGGTCGGATGGCATCACTGATTCAGTGGACATGAACTTGGGCAAACTGGGAGATAGGGACAGGAAAGCCTGGCGTGCTGCAGTCCGTGGGGTCACAAAGAGTTGGACATGACTGGGTGACTGAACAATAAGAGTGTGCTGGAGAGAGTTTTCAGAAAGATGGTAGGAAGTTAATAAACTCAATCCATTAAGTTGTAATTCCCACCCATTAAAAGACCAGGGGCAGCAGCTACAGCTTCAAACTAATAGGGAGGGAGTTGCCGTGAGGAAAAGTACCCGGTGGATCCAAAAGAAGGCAGGGAAGGAAGGGGGCACAGGGTGGGGCCTCCTCTTGGAGAGCGGGGCTGCCCAGGTCTTGAGTCGCTGGGTCCCCACTGCATATTGAAGCAAACACGATCCTGGAGAAAGGAAGGTAACGTGGAGTTCCAGCCACAAGCAGGTCTGCACACTCACTACCGCGCACACTGTCAGAAAAAAGCCCAGACAAAAGCAGCACAGTGGGCGCTGGGTGTGGCCTTCAGCCCAGGCTTTCCACCTGCTTACGCTGTTCAGAGGGAGAATTTAAACTGACCTGGAGACTGTCTCAAAGTACAAAGGGGTCATCCTACAACTTGAATAGAAAAAGTTAAGAATTCACTATGTAGGTATCAGGCAGAGCTGTGAAGATCACTGGTGAACTGGAAAATAAAGTGGGAGAAAACAGCCAAAATGAAGAATGTTACACCAAACGCTCAAAGAAGGCCTTATCCAGTCCTTTCTCAAACTCCTCCAGAAAATAAGATGGGACATTTCCCAGCTCATTTTATGAGGCTCATATATCTTTGGCATCAAACCTCAGAAGATAAAGTAGAGACAGAAAATTACAGAACAATCTTACTCAGAGAAAAAAAATGTATGCAAAATACTAGCAAGTCAAACCCAGCAACCCACAGGCAGGAGATCATTTGCTCCCTGACTCGCTGGGACCAAGAGACACGTCGGCTTGAGATTTTATTTTATATCCAGGAAATGTGGCCAGGGGGACGCTGGTTACACAATCTTCCCTGAAAGGTCCCCCCACCCTTGCTTTCTCTCGCCCCCACACACCCTCTGGTTGCAGCACAAACGAACGTGCCAGGAAATTCTGAGGCCTCTGCTCAGACCCGCCTGGGTGGGCTCGGAACTCAGACCCCCACCCCCCAACCTGGGTAGGCCTTCTCCTTGGGCCCCAGCGAGTCTCATTTCAGAAGGGCCTTTCCCCTGCCATCCCACAGGGCCCAGTGTTTGGAGTCGCCGGGCAGTAACCCTGGCACAGGTTCCACTTTCCGAACTGTGCCAGGCAGGGGGTAATAAAGGGCCCAGATCCATACGGGGGCTGGCGGAAGCCCCTCCGAGTCCAGAGGCGGCTAACTTGGGAACCCTGTTTTGTCCTTGACCGTGGGCACCGGGAGGCAGGGCGCGGCCCCCACGCCAGGCAGGGTGGAGCAGAGCCCCCAGTGACCCCGCTCGGGACCCAGATGGCCTATTAGCCTTGTGGTTTCTCAGTGATGCCCCAGTGGGCCCGGGGGCTGTTGAGAAGCTTGGCGACCCTCCTGAGAGAGCTGGGGACAGCGGAGCCGATGGTTTAGAGGAAGGAGTCGGTGGCCACGGTAGCCATTGTTCAGGACAAGAGGCGGAGTGGGGCATCCCTGAGCCATGCCTCCTCTTTGCCCTTTTCCTCCTCTCTGCACATATCTGCGAGAAAACTGGGAGGTGGGTCAGGCTGTGGCTCCCACTCCAGTGGCATCAAAGACCCCTTAGCCCACTGCCCTGTTCTAAGACGGCGCCAGATGACACAGCCCTCACTCCACACGCCCTCGCTTATGCCTTCCTGCAAATCCACACCCGAAGCCCTCGGGCAGAGCTGGTGGGCTCTACAAGGAGTGAGTTTCGCCTGGAGCGTTTCTGGCTCAGGCCTGGCTCCTCCTCTTCCTCAGGGCTGCAGGAGGAGGAGGTGAGGCAGAGGGTCCCGGGAGCTGCACCAGCAGGTGGGAGGAGGGAGGGTCACTGCTGTGAGCATGGCTGCTGGGTGCCCAGGCGGGGTCTCTAGGTCAGCTGCCCTCTCATTGGATGGAGGAACAGAGGGTCGAGGGCTGGCGGGGGGTCTGTGATGTCCAGAGGAGGCCAGGGGTGGGGTAGGGGAGGGTGGAGAGAACTGGGCAAACCTGGCTCACATGCACAGCTGGATGGCAGCCTGGGGTTCCAGGAGGACTCGGCTGTCACCCTGGAACTAGACTGCAAACCCAGGTAGGCAGAGCTGGGAGGACTGGCTGCAGACGCCCCTGCTGCCTGGCTGGACCCGAGCCCCTGCTGACCCCGGGAGGTGTCCACAGGGGCTCCTGCCCCCCACCCCCACCCCGCCCCGGCCTCTGAGGCTGTGCTCCCCTGGCCGTGACCGTCTGCAAAGTGTGCTCGGCAATGTCTTAGCTACATTTAGTTACGATCACTGTTCCACCCCCCACATCACCTTCCTTCCTGGCACCGTCAGAGCAGTGGCTCCAGCTCGTCTGGGGCCTGGCCCAGGGCAGCAGGCCGGGGAGATGGAGCATTTGGGTTTGGTGGGACGTGTTGATGGGGGTTTGCTGTCTCTTCTGGTAGAACTGAGCACTGCTAGCTGTGCTGGGTGTAGGGGCAGCGGCCAGGGAGAGTCTGAATGCCCAGGCCTGATGCACCAGTGGTTCTCTGGGACGTCTCCAGCATCAGGTGTGCACTGCCGTGCCAGTCTGGGGTCCAGGGTGCACACTGCTATGCCAGTCTGCACTCTGGCACTTGTACTGCTTTTCCTGAAAAGGACCTCAGAGTTATGTAAGCTGTTGCCTCACAAAACCAGAGTTTGTCTTCCATCTAGTCATCATCTCCCTGATTGATGGGCACTGGTGGCTGAAGGGCCAGGCGGGAGGGATGAGGGGCTCTGGCCTGGGATGTGGGCGGTGGGGCTGGTCTTCAGCACATTCCCTGTTCGTTGTCCCCCGGACGAGGTGAGTCTTGGGGCCCGGCCCCCTCGCCGCCCCAGCGCTGGCCCTGCTCCCTGCGAGGACCTCCGGGTGTGACCACACAGGGGCCCTGGCTCCCGGCCAGGCAAGTGGGCGTGGGGCGAGGCCTCTCGGTGGAGTCCCAGGCTCTCTCCGCCCACCCGCGGGCGGCCTGCCTAGTGAGGACTCATGCTGGCCAGGCTGGGAAGCCTGGGGCAGCTCCAGGACCCCCAAGCCCAGACCCGGCTTATCGCTGCCACGCTTCCCGCCCTCGAGTATTGGAGGATGATCTCAGCGCCGTGGGCGTAGCTGACTGTAGGCCTGGGTCTGGTCTTTGTTGGGTTTATCATGAGCTCTGCAGGCGGATCCCTGTGCACTCTGTGCAGTTTGCTTTGTTCCCAAGCTTCTCTACAGCCGGGACTAGGCCCCGAGGCCCAGGACCGCCAGAGTGCCTGCCCAGCCCCTGCCTTCCCCCAGCTCACAGCAGGGTTGGTGGAGTCCTCTCACCCACAAGCCATGGCTGCCAGAGCCTTACTGGCGAATAGAGGGGACAAAGGTGGGTCACAGGAGGACCTCATGATTCTCAACCGGATGGTTCTGCACCCCCCAGGGGACGCTGGTCCATGTCTGAACACTGGGGAGGTGGAAGCTGTCGGGGGGCGGGCGGGGATGTTACTGATATCTAGTGGGTGGAGGACGCAGGGCCATCTGGGGGACCAGGAGTGAGGACTAGGGAGCGGGTGGGAGAGCAGAGAGCACCAGAAGCCCTGTCCTGTTTCCCCCCCAACCCTGGGCACCACTGGCTTCCCACTATGGGCATCCCTTCCTTTCCTTGGCCAGGAAAAGTGTAGGGGCCAGTAGAGCAAACTTCAGCCCAAACTTCATGGTTCCGTGTACTTGCAGGGGCAAGAAGTTCCCTACGGAGCCACTTTAACTGGTATTTCTCTTCAGGCCTGAAAACACCCCCTCAGGTGTCGAATGTCCGCTTGAGTCTGTCGTGGTGATGGCAGACCCAGACCACTGAACCACACGTATGGTGTGTGAGTTTATCACAGCAAAGCTGCATGTATTTAAAGGGCCTTGTTGCTCACTATAGTAAATAAATGACAACACCATCCGCCTTTGGCACTCTGCTGTTCTGTCAGCCCCTCCATCTCCAACACACAGGAGTAGAAGGCGGTCAGGCACCACATGGTCCCCATTTTGCTGCCAAGGGAGTTCTGTGATGCTCACAACCAACCCCAGACGGGAGGCGGGAGGGCTAAGATCTGGCTCGTGGAGTCTGAGTTTGGCTCTTTGCAAGCTCACTGTTAGCCGACCTTTCATGATTCAACACCGATCACCCTCGTGTCTCATTTGGTCACTTTCAGGTTGGTCAGTGTGACTCCCTGGGCCGTCCCGTTGCTTTCTCGCAACCCGCCCTCCAGGACGGCGCTGTGGTGGCCGGCCTCCATGGTGGTCCCACCGACCCCACCTGTTGGTCAGCATTCCCGTCCCATGCAGAATCAGGGCTGGTCCGTGTGACCGAGAGCACATGGTGGAGCTGACAGGGTGACTGAGGCTCTGAAAGGCTCAGCAGCCTCCACCTTGGCCTCTTGAATGGCAGCAGCCCCACGGAGAGGGCCACTTGCAGAGACGCCGTGTGCCACCGCGTGCTGGAGCCACCTGGGAAGTGACCCTCCCAGCCCAGTCCAGCCGTGGCCCCAGCTGACATAGGACCACGACTTCATATCCCAGCCCAAGTGAAAACTGCTCAGCTGAGCACTCCCCAAAGGCCTGGCCAGCTGACAGCGTGAGACAAGCCGCCGAGTATGGCGGTGACCAGACACACAGCAGGAGTGACTGGAACACGCACACAGACCTGCACAGACCATAGACATGGGGATGCACCCAGGACAGACAAAACCATCTCATTTCCCTGCCTAGGACCCCTCTTACTCACCCTGGGGCAACGGCACTCCCACCAGCATTGGTGACCTGCTTGGGGGGTCCACTCCTGCCCGCGGGGCCTTGAGCCAGACACACCCTCACCTGACTAGCAGCTTCACGGCTTGGGAGTCCATGTTTGGGTCTCAGCTCCTCCCTGAGGTAGGGCAAGCTGTTAGCAGGGGGCCTGCCTGTGTCTGCCCCATGAAGGAAAAGCCTTCATTGAAAACGCCTAAATCAGAGTTCTTGTGGGTAGACCGGAGGTTCCGAGCCTCTGCCACACATTGGAAGTGGTGCAGGGAGCTGGAAGCCCCCGGTGCCTGCCCCAGCTGGATACTCACTCAGCTTCTGGGACACATCCCGTGCAGAGGCTCAGACCTACTCAGATGTTCAGAATGCGGCCGCGGCTGAAACCGCTGGCTCACATTGGCCAGTCTGATGCTTGTAAAGTGTTTTCAGGCCTTGTTTACAACATAGAGCACTTGGTTAAAAAGGAGATTCCCACACATCAGGCAGTCCACATCTTAGGAAATGGTTTTCCAGGACATGGCGGTCTAACCTGAAATGGTTTATGTTTAATCGCATTTTGCCACAGGAAAAAGTGCCCCAGGAAACACTGTGCGGAGGGCAGGATGCCTGGCTGGGCTCTTAAAATAGAAGCAGCCACAAACAGGGCAGTTCACTGATTCTGTAAACGACCACAGAGGCTCTACCTGCCCAGAGCACAGCTGCCCAGCTGGAAGGAAGTCATGAGGAAGGAGGCCCCATGGGGACCACTGCGCTTTATTAACTCATGAGGTCCCTTCACACATTAGCTACTCAGAGACTGGTCCGGTCTGGCACTGGGCAGGGCTCTACCAGGGATGGAAGCTGTGTGCCGTTTTTATACAGAAAGAGACTGACTGCAGGGCTTGGTACACACGGCTATGGGCTGGCACCTGGGAACAGCCAGGTGTTCTAGCTGCTCCTAACAACCCTAGCCCAAAGGCGGGATTTCTCCTCCCTCAAGGAAACCCCCCTTTTTCTCCAAAAGCCACGTGGTGGAGCCTCGCCCCATCCTGGAGGGGGATCTCCACCTCAAGTCAGCTGATGGCGGGGCCACCTACATCCCCCAGGGGCCTCCGCCCAGCCCCCAGGTGAATGCGTGATTGAATCACGACAGCAGCCTGGCCAGGTGCCTCGCCAACCTGACCAGGTGCCACACTCGGCCTTCTATGTCCTGGCTCCCTCCTGGCTACTCCTTGGAGGGGCCTTCCCTGGACACTCCACCCGAAATAGCTGCTGTCTTGGGATTCAGTCCTGCTCACTGTACAGAGCTTTAGCAATACAGAACAGTAGAAAGAACAAGGTGGGTAAAGACCACCTGTGATTCTGCCACCCAGACACCAAGATTAAAGTTTGGGGGTATTTTATTCAGTTTTCTTCTCCCCCACCACCAGTTCAGGATTGAATGTCTTAGACATCAGTTAAGATGATTTAAAAGTTCTACTCATTTTAATGCATTGTTCCTCTATTCTGGACAATAGACTAAATAGACAATTATTTTGTCTATTCTAGGTAGAATTCTGAATATATGTATTAATGTATATTACATCTATTAAATTTATATCTAAAACATATATTCAGATACAAACCTGGCAAGGTAACAACAGCCACTCAAGCATCACCCCATGAGCCCCATGCTAACCCGTGTCATGATGTTTCCTAATTTACCAACCCCCTGATTTGGGGACCCTTCGTTTCCAGTTATTTACTATTCTTATACTTCCCTGGTGGCTCAGAGGTTAAAGCGTCTGCCTGCAATGCGGGAGACGTGGGTTCGATCCCTGGGTCGGGAAGATCCCCTGGAGAAGGAAATGGCAACCCACTCCACCATTCTTGCCTGGAGAATCCCATGGACGGAGGAGCCTGGTGGGCTACAGTCCACGGGGTCGCAGAGTCGGACATGACTGAGCAACTTCACTTCACTTCACTTCACCATCCTTGTAACATGTTTCCTGGATCTGGGATTTCTCCCCTAGAGGAGTGCCCAAGGAGTGACTGCAGCAATTTTTTGAAACATTTTCAGGGCTGCAGACACACGTCAGCAGGTTGACTGTCATCATATGTCTGAGTGCTCAGGGCCAGCTCTTACGTGCTCAAACTATAGGGCTTCTCAGGGAGCATCAGTACCAGATGAGGGAATCTCTCCTTTGAGTGGCAGTGATATTAATAGCACTTCCAAGAATGTTCCATGTGCTAAAAGTCATTTAACCCCGAACATAATCCCCACGAAAGAGGTACCATTATCAACTGAATTTTGTGTATTTGTACATTGAAGATCAGAGAGGTTAAGCAACTTGCCTTAAGTGGCACAGCCAGCAAGTGGTGGAATCAGGTTTGAACAGGCAGCTGGCTTCAGAGTCAGGGTCTGACCTGACAAGGTGGCCATCCCTGGTCCAACCAGTGCCAGCTTCACCTACCCACTATGCACAGGACTGACCTTCCTGCATACTTGCCCCAGGTCCCAGAAGGTGATTGTTCTAATCAAAGGGGCCATGAGGGGAGTGCCCCTCTGCTGGTTTCCCTGGTAACCAATAAGCCCATCAGTTCCCCCTATGACTGGTAACCTCCCCTTGTCCCTGAGTGAAGCCTGCCACCTGGTCCTGCCTGCCCTCTGCCCATATGCTGGGGTGTCTCCCGGACCCTGATTAGACATGTAAGCACCCCCTACTCATTAAACCAGTGATGTCTGTTGCTGACTCAATTCTTTCTTGGGTCTCAAGATTGAACAAGCACAAGGCTTGCAGGCCTGCAGGTGGCAGTCCAACAGACATCTATGCAGGGCTGCCTCTCAGGCCCCAAGGGGTGGGTGCTGAGAGGGGGGTCTCACCCCTTTCTTCCACTTGGGAGCAGGGGAAGCCACTGAAGGAGACCTCAGGGACCTCCCCCTGTGGACTGGAGCTCTCCACCTAAGGTGAGTTCTGGAACCAGGAATCAGAACCATGATTGAGGAGGCGTCTTTTCAGGCTCCCAATCTAATGGCTGCCGAGGGTCCTTACGGAGTCTTAGTCAAGAAGGGAGGATTCCTGAGACCGTTCGGAAGGATCACGTGACCCTTGTGTGACCAGGAAGTATAACAACCACGGCCTCAAAGGGTCCCCGGGGTCAGATGGGAGTGAGAACGTGAGCGCCTGTGGTGCCTTAGCGCATGTGAATGTGCATGCGTGAGCGAGCGTGTCATGCGTCTCGCCTGTGCGTGAACACGATGCGTGCGTGGGCACGTCTGCGGCGAACGTGCGTGCCCGTGCGTGTCATGCGTGCGTGGGCACGTCTGTGGCAGATGTGCGTGTCGTGCGTGTCATGTGTGCGTGGGTGCGCCCGGTCCCCTGGGGGCGGGGAGTTCTCCCCCGGGGCTGCTGTCCCTGAGGGGGTGTAGTTGACGGCTTCCACTCCTGCTCCGGCTGGGGAAGCCTCACCTGACGGGTAGTGGGGTCTCAGGACCCGTCTCGGGTCAGCAATGGCCGTGTTAAGCTCTCGGAGTCGGTTTCCTTGGTGGCTGACGAGAGCGGCGGACACTGTGGTGAAAGGACAGAAAGGGCAGCTCGGAGGAGAGGCGACCCTCGTCCCTCCATCCCCACGGGCACGTACAGGCCCCCCAGGGGATTGCTGGCTGGGGGTGCCGTTGACTTCTGACAGGACGAGGTCGCCGGGCAGCGTGACAGCCGAACATCTGAGGGGAACCAGGGGAGGCTGGGGTCCTACGGGCCGCGCTTCTCCCATCCTTCCGCGCCCAGGGGCGGGTCTGAACCGCCACACGCTCCAAGGGAAGCCCCCACAGAAGCCCTGCCAAAGGCAGCGCCCCCCCCCCCCCGCCCCGCCCCAAGACCTGTGGGCCAGGAACCCCGGCGGCAGGTGCGCCCTCGCCGCCGGGGGCCGATCTAGAGGCTGGAGAGACCGGTCAGCTCTGCGGAGAAGCATCTTCCGGCTGCTTGCACAGGGTTCAGTTGACGAAGCAGGAGCGGAAGGGAAGCCCGGCGGGGACCGGGCGAGCTCTCCTCTAGCCGGGGCTTCTTCCTGCTCGTGCGCCCCGCCAGGCAAGAGCAGGGTTAAGTGTGTGCGGGGGGGGGGGGGGGGGGGGGGCGGAGAGGGAATCCCAGACCGCCGGAACTGGAGACTTCCCAGCCGAGGGCGAAGCGGCCGCGAGAGGCAGCGCCGGCCACCCCGTGGCTTCCGCTGGCACCTGGGCGCGCGGAGTCGGGAGGACACGTCGACAGCCGCCCGCAGGACACGCGGCAGACGCGCCACAGCCACCGCCAGGGTAAGTGCCGCCCGGGGGCCCCAGGGGCCGGCAGGGGCGTCCGAAACGCAGCGCTTTCTTGAGGAGCTGGGGTGTGCTGCTCTGAGAGCCATCCCTGTCTTCTTATTACTCATGCATTCAGACTCGCAACCAAGTCGTGGCAACAAATGCAGTCTGGAAACATCTTTACGGCAAAACAAAGAATTCTGCTTTCCTGTTGACGACTCAGAGTGCTGGCTGGAGAGCCAGAGCCCAGAGACGGATTGGTCTGGTGGGTAGAGGTCTGCCTGCGGTCTCTGCTCTGACCACGCAGTCAGGGCTCCCTCCTTCTATTCGCTGCCCGAGTTCTTTTGTCGAGTCCCTGGTGACTGTCTTCTGTCTCGGCACCCAGGCTTGGATGTGCTGCAGACAAGCCCAATTAGTGACACTTTCTGCTCAATGTGCATCTCATTATGGCTGTTCTGAGAAAGTGTGGAGACGGGGCTGGGTCCCCCAACCCACAGTGGGGAGAATAGGGTCCTCTCAGTGGCATATAACCTGTCACCAGTCTGCACTGTGGATAACCATGCTATGATGCATGGGGGGACCCGTCTTCTGGTAATGGCTTCATTTGAGCAAGTTTCAAAACAGTTCGCTTCGTGGTGCTTCTTGATGTGTCTGTTTCCCATTACACAGTCAGCCACCAGCGAAAGTGACAGTCGCGGTTTCCATGCGGAGTTTGTGAACCACCTGGAGGGGCTCCTCCACACATGCAGCGGCACCCACCACCCTCACTAACAGGCTTCCATAGCAGGGAAGGATGACAGCACTCCCCCCAGCCCCTGGGTTTGGGAGTTTTTCTGTTAGTTTTTAAATTAAAATACAAAACCCCACCTCTTAAATGGTAAAGAGATGAAAGAGAAGATTTGGAAATACTGTTGCCTGCCGAGCTGGAATGGTAACAGTGATAATAACATAGTAACAACATTAGTGACATAGCAACAGTAATAGTAACTTGATGACAGTAATAATAATACACAGTGTTCCTGCAGCTTTTTAAGTATGTTATGCTTTTATTTCTTATCTCATTTGATTTTGCAACTACCATTTTCAGATGAGGAAACTGAGGCTCAGAGAGGTTAAGATCCTGACCAAGGACACATACCTAGTGAGTGGCAGGATTATTAACTACAGGGCTCTGAACGCTAAGTCCCACATTTTGTGCTTAAGTCATTTACCCTTCTTGTTGTTCTCCAGTATACCTGAGTGCTGCCCTGGAAAATAGAAGGTGAAGCCTGGCTGGAGGTCTTTTAAAATGTCAGAACTTGGTATGTGTTTAAGATCCAGCAGTTAACAGAGTTAGATATTTATCTACCATCTACTATGTAGGTAATGCAAAGAGCCCAGGATGTTGATGAATCTGCACTGATGTGATCTACTGGGGAAATAGATGGAAATGTGAGCCGCTAGGAAGCCTTTCTTGGGTCGCTAAGAGTTGGACATGACTGAGCGACTTCACTTTCACTTTTCACTTTCATGCATTGAGGAAGGCAATGGCAACCCACTCCAGCACTCTTGCCTGGAAAATCCCATGGATGGAGGAGCCTGGAAGGCTGCAGTCCATGGGGTCTCGAAAAGTCGGACACAACTGAGCAACTTCAGTTTCACTTTTCACTTTCATGCATTGGAAAAGGAAATGGCAACCTACTCCAGTGTTCTTGCCTGGAGAATCCCAGGGACGGGGGAGCCTGGTGGGCTGCCGTCTATTGGGTTGCACAGAGTTGGCCACGACTGAAGCGACTTAGCAGCAGCAGGAAGCCTTTCTTAGTCCATCTCCCACATACTGCGTGTGTGTCCACAGGGACCTGCATCCACTGAGCGCCAGCTAGGCAGAGAAGGTCCTGGATCGTTTGTGGGAATTCTGGGAGGGGACTTTCTGTTAGGGGGAGGGTCCATGAAGGGTTCATTTGAGCAAGTTTCAAAGCCACCCCCACTTCTCTCTTGGTGACCAGCTTTAACCTCCTTGCTGGGCGTTCTCCACCCATGTTTGGGGCACTGTTCCTCCTCCCCAGAGCCCCCACCACACATACTGCGTGGGCTTCTTGTGGATTGGGGTGTAGGAGCCTGCTTCCCTTTCTCTGCAGGGAGCTGCTCTCCCACCGTGGGAGCCATGAACTCTGCCCCATGGGGGGTGAGGGGTGGGCACAGCCCTCAGGAGTGGTCAGAGGAGCCTTCTCTCTGACTCTGGGATCAGGCCTGCTCCTGAGCACCAGGCTGTTGCTGTTGTGGTTTTTCATCCTCATCAGAGGCCCCATAGTCCCACAGGGAGAGTTATCTTAACCCACTCAATGGTCACAGAAGCTGGACCTCAGGGCAGTTAAGACACTTGCCAAGGCCACCTGGCCGGAAGCTCTGAGCCTGCTGGCAACCTGGCTGTGCTGGAGAGGGGTCATCTGCCTCCCAGATGCAATCTTAAAGAAAAACAAAACAGATTGCTTGAGCTGTAACTCATGTACCGTACAGTTCACTCATTTAAAGAGTACAGTTCTCTGGTTTCCAGTCAGTCTGAGGAGTGGTGCAGTAGCCTCATTGCTAACAATTTCAGAACATGTTCATCAACCCATCACCAGTCACACCCTCTCCCCAGTGGCTGGAGCCCCTAATCCTCTCAATGTCTCTATGGATTTACCAGTCTGGGCCTTCCCCCTGAACAGAATCAGATAGTATTTGGCTTTTGTGTCTCTCTGCCTCCTTCAGCATCACATCCTCAAGGTACATCCATGTGGCAGCCTGTGTCTCCGGGTGAGACCCCTGGCCTTTCCCACCAGAGCCCCTGAAGGCATCTAGAGACTTAGGAGGAGCCTCCAGCTTCATCTAGGGCACCGCTTCATGTTTTCTCATGGAGACCTCATGTTTTGCCCTGTTCTCCGTGTTGTGACAAATGAACACGGAAGGCTCAGGACCCCTGGCCGTCTCCAATGGGTTTGCTAAGTTAACAGCCCAGCCAGCTTTCACCATTAACCATGGGACTCTGCTGGCTTCCCTTAGCACTTGGACATGGAGAGGAATTTCCATTTCTGAAAGTGCAAAAGGGATTTCCAGGGGACCCTGGGGAACTTTTTCAAAATAGTGTATGAAGTGTGCATTTGAAAGCAAACAGCAGCCTCAGGCAAGATAAGTGAATATGTGTCATTTCAGCTGGACCTGCCTAAAGCACTATGTTATAAAAGATTGCAAAGCCCTGACTGGGATTTGGTGATTGATTGATGATGTCTGCTGTGGGCTAGGTAAGGGGTGACAGTGAGCTGTGTGGTGGCAGATTTAGGTAAAAGGGAGAAGTGGATCCTGGAAGCTAAGGCCAGGCACACTCAGAAGGCAAGCCTTGCACCAACCTGTGTGTGTGTGTGTGTGTGTGTATGGAAGGACACGTCCTCAGGCCCAGCTGTGCTGACCAGGCCAAGTTTCAGGCAGGCGGAGTCTGGACCCAGGCCCAGCAGGCTGGTTTCAGGGAGTCCATGAGGAAGTCATCTCCCAGGTCAGCCCCCTCTGAGTAATCGAGGATTTAATAACCAGAATCTCTTGCCTCCCCACATCTGGTGACTTTCGGGCCAGCACAGTGCGTTTCCTTCTTGGCCGGTGGGTCCCCACGGAGGGAGCATCGTGGATGGGTGCCAGTGCCGGGCCGGGGTCCAGCACCCGCCAGCCCCCACCATGTGCCCTCGCACCTCTGAAGTCAGCTCATTGCAGAGGAATTACGAGCCCGTCCCCCACTGTCCTGCCCCCGGCGCCTCCCCTGCTCACGACTAACGAACAGTCCTTGGCAGTTGGGGCTTCTGAGGAGTGTCCCTCCATTGGAAGGACAGCAAGTACAGTGAGCACCCACGGAGGAGGCTGGAGGAGAAGGCCAGGTGCCTTCTCTGGGGATCAGGTGTCTGAGGCCCACTGCCAGGTCCCCATACTCATGCATGCATTTGTTTGTGACCTCCTGCTTAACTCATTTCTCTTGGAAAGTCAGTTTTTCCCCTTAAAAAGAGACCAAGCTAGCAGACAACCAGAGTGGGGAGTGCACGGTCAGTCTGCTCCCGTCTGGGCTAATGAGGACATCACCCCCACCTCTGGCTCTACCACGGCTGCTTCTGTTCTGCAGTGGGCAGGCAGGCAGGGCTGGCCTGAGGCTCCTCCCCATCCTGCTTAAGTGCCTGGGGGCCATTTATCCTGAGCAGACCCGGAGAGAGTGCCCTACCAGCCAGGAGAGTGGACCCCAGGGGGCCACTGCTCTCCATCTGGCAGGGTGACCTCAGCGTGGTCCCTACCACCACTGCTGTGTTGACCTTGCCAGCCCACAGAGTGTGCATGCCCTGTGCGCCTCTGCCCCCTTGGGCCTTTGAGAGCAGGTCTCATGTTTTAAGGTCTTGTGTTTTAAGATGAGGTAACTGAGGAGGCCCCCCAAAAGTGGCCCCCAAAGATGCCCCCATCCTGACCCCCAGAACTGCAGATATGTGACCTGACATGGCAGAAGGACTTTGCAGGTGTGATTAGATAAAGGATTGGAGATGGAGATGGATGGATCATCCAGGTGGGCCTGGCATAACCTCAGGGTCCTCATACAAGGCAGGGGACTAAGCCTCTGAAGTTGGACCTGTCAGGTCATGTGGGTGTTGTGTTCACGTTCCTGACCCATAAGTTGGGGACTTTATCAGTGAGTTCCCATCTTACCTCCATACACTTGGTAGATGAGAACAGGTATCCTGAGAGGTGGCCGCCCATGTAGGGGTGAATCCAGAAAACCCTCTGCCATAAAACAGTGTCCCCAAGGCACACACCACATGGCCTCGATCCTCTTGTTAGCAATCTTGATTTGTCCTCCCCACTCAGCTATGAAATACACACCCTCCAAGGAAGAAACCACGTGGAACATTAACGTTTTAGGGTGGGAGGTGGCTCTCACAGGATGTCTGGGCCCAGCCCCTTGTGAAATCACCCAGTGGGATGCCACTCAGCCCTGGCACATGAGAACTGCTGGTGGCAGGGAACAGAGCAGGAGCCCCTTCTGGGTGTCTTGTCCTGCTGACATGCATGGGCCTAGGAACCTGCATGTTTCACACGTTCCCAGGCAGTTCTGCTCATGCTGGTCTGGGGTTTACACTCTGAGAGCCCCTTTGGTTCATGCATTCCTTGTAGTAAACACAAGGTGAGTCATGGACTTGAAGGTGAAACGGGTAATGACACAACTTTAGAAAAAAGGAACAGGAGAAGATCTTCAGGACCTGGGCCAGGTGAAGTTCTGAGACCTGATGTTGCAAAGTGCAGCCCCTTGAAGGGTTGTCATAAAGGTACTGACCCCAATCAAATGGGCTTGGTCAGAGTATTGACAGATACTGGTGGAGAGGATGGACAGACAAGACCCAGGCTGAGGAAAGATGGTAAACCACAGAGCTGACAAAGGACCTGGGTCCAGAATATACAGAGAACTCGCAAAAGTCAACAGTAAGAAACAACCCAATTGGAAAATGGGCAAAAGACATGAACAGACCCCTCATCCGAGAGATACAGATGGCAAATGGGGCACAAAAAGACATTTAACATCATGAGTCCCTGGGGAAATGCATGTTAGGCCCGCAGTGAGACACGCCGCACACCTGTGCGAACAGCCACCATCCTCACGTCGGTAACACCGGGTCCTGGCAGCATGGGGAGGAACCAAGTCTCGGCTGTTGCTGGGAGCGTGCAGCACTGCATAGCCCTTGGAAAAACGGTTTGGCACTTTCCTCTAAAAGTGAAAGTGCAGTCCAGTAACGACACTGAGGGCGTTTATATCCCCGAGAAATGAAGACCTGTCTTAACACGAGAACATGCATAGCAGTTGTACTTCTAGCAGCCCAAGCTGGAAACCACAGCTGTGTCCTTCACCTCTATGGAAAACCACTTGGCAGTGAAAAGGAATGAACTCTGTGAGTAGAGAGCTGCTCACACACAAGCACACAAATGCGCACATGCACCCACACACACGTGCTTGCCAAGCTGACGGAATCCAAACACACGTGAGACCTAGGCAAGCCTCCTGGCAGTGACGATGTGTCCTAGGTGTGTACAGGTTGTTAATGCAGGGGAGCTGGGAGTGGGGGAGGAGACATGGGCCCTCCTGCACATGTCAGTTTCCTGTGAATTTGTCATTACTGAAAGAGTAAACTTTTAAATAAGGGGAAAACCAAAGACAAAGTACCACAAATTCTTGTTTTCTCCCTTTAATCTTTTTCACTTGGAGAGTGACTAAGTCCATCTGAGTCACGAGGCGGCTCTGGGGACTCAGGCTGGTCAGACCCCAGGGGAGGCGGGGCTTTTCCAGGAAGACCTTGACCTAGCTAGAGCTGGGGACCCCGTCTCGCTAAGCCTTGATAACGGATGAGTAACCTACCCAGTCATCATGCCTACTGTGTGAGCGAGTGTTCTGAAGGTTGTGTAGCATAGTAACATTTGTGGCTGTTCCCACCTATGGTGTACACTTAGCGTCCAGCCAGTAGATACTTACTGAGAACCTAATGTGTTCCAGACACAGAAGATGGAAGGGAAGCACAGAGAGGTAAAGCTGCTGGCCTCAGGTCACACAGCCAGTGAGTGGCAGAGTAGGGATGAACCTGACACTGATTCTGGAGGCCACACGCTTACCCACTCCCCATGACTAGACCGGCTGCCACATGCCCTGGGGGCCTTCATCACCCTCCTTCCTCAGCACAGATGAATTGGGGTCCACCCTGGGTCACCCAGCTCTCTGTACGGAAGGTGGCTGGGGTGAGGTGTGTCCCCACCATGGTGGATCAGCCATGAAGCCCTTTGTGGGGAGTAGTTTGTCTTACCTGAGTTCTGACCCAGCCCAGGCCCCTCAGGCAGCAGAGGCCAAGAGAGGCAGAGCCAGTCTGGCCTGAGGGCGCAGTTATGCCTTGGTTGCCAGAGCAGGTCTCTAGGCCTTGGGGAACCCTATTGCTGGGAGCACTGACAGCTGTCAAAGGGAGGGAAGCTGCAGGCTCTGAGTGCATGTCCTGCTCTGTGACCTACAGTAAGACCCTCGACCTCTCTGGTTGGGCCCCAGTCTCCGACTGACAGGCTCTGACAGGCTGTGCTTGGGGATGCAGAGGCCTTTGCCCTCCTTTGCAACCGGGTCTGAGGTGAGTTCTGGTATGTCCTCTCTGAAGCTGCCAGCCCTTGTGGGTGATGTCGTGCTACCTGGTGGCCGGTCCCAGCAACACAGTTGAGAGACTGTGGTCACGTGTTCAGGGCCAGCTTCCCCACACCCGTCTCTGAGCTGCCATGTTCCTGTGGGGAAGAGGCCCTCCCTGCTCCTACACCAGGGGCTCCACCCAAGGTGGGGGTTTTTTCCCTCACCAGGAGCTCAGTTCCTGGGCTGTGCTGTGGGTGGTCCCGGCCCAGATAAGGGGCCCTGACTGCTAGGGTGCTGGACCCTTTCTCACTGTAAAGACTTTTAAACGTATAAAGTAAAAACTCTCTTTGGACATACCAAGGAGCCCAGCTCTATCGCAGTACAGATTCCCAGTAGAGCAAACCCAGTGATTCGTGTTTCTCACAGGGCTGAGTGGTGCCCAGCAGCCCCTGGGCTCAGATGCCATGCTGAGCACACACTTCCCCACTGGCACCGCGGGCTCTACCGCACATAGAGACCAATGTTCATACTTGAAGGAAACACTCTAGTTCACTAAACGGTAGAAAAAATGAAGATTTTAGTGTTTTTCCCACTCAACGTCATGGAGTCCTCTATCCATCCCGGGGATGGCAGATTTACCTTGGCTGCTGCTGCTGCTGCTGCTAAGTCGCTTCAGTCGTGTCTGATTCTGTGTGACCCCATAGACCGCAGCCCACCAGGCTCCCCTGTCCCTGGGATTATCCGGGCAAGAACACTGGAGTGGGTTGCCATTTCCTTCTCCAATGCATAAAAGTGAAAGTGAAGGCACTCAGTTGTGTCCGACTCTGTGCAACCCCATAGACGGCAACCCACCAGGCTACCCCGTCCATGGGATTTTCCAGGCAAGAGTACTGGAGTGGGGTGCCATGGCCTTCTCCATTACCTTGGCTAGGTTCATCAAAAATACAGATTGCTGGGCCCCCAAGAAGATCAGATCCGGGATCCCTATGGGCAGAACCCGGGAGTCTGCACTGTAAGCCGTGGCCCTAGAGGATGTTTATAGCATTAAAGTCTGGAACTTTCTTGAGGGTGCAGGGCGGGTTCTAGTAACTAAAGTCTCAGTGTGTTTCAGCTGCACACCAGGAGCCACATCCCCAGGTCACAGACAGACGGCCACTAGGGGTCCTCCCTCCCCCTCCCTCCCCCTCCCTCCCAGCCTAGCTCACCCCTCTTCTTCCTTTTTCCTTCTTTTCTAGGCAATCACACCCGTAGATGTGTTTTTCTCTGTGGCTGGCTACTTAGTTACTGACCGGCATCTCTATATTAAAGTTGCTTTAGGGCTTTCGGAGGTGGTTTGTTCTTCCAGGGGGTCTTCTCTAGAGTCCTGGGCAGTACTTCAGGCCTTTGGACTTTCCTTGAGGGCCATTCACAGCAGGGCCCAGAGGCGTCAAGGCCTTGGGGCTGGGGCCTCACATCAGCTGCCAGAGGCACAGGCAGCAGGGAGGACCCAGTGTCTGGCCATGCCGGGTGGAGGGCTTGCTTTGGGGCCAGTAATGGATTTAGGAGTAGAGTCTGCATTTGGTTCACTTTCCAGTTAATCTCTATATACAGCTGAGCCTAAGCTTCCTCGTCTGAGGAATGAGGATGAAATGAAATGCAGATGGTTGGCACATTACCGATGCACATTGTCCTCTTTCTTCTGTGCCGAGTGGGCCAATCTGGGCTCAGGGCCGCACTGGCCATTTCCTGACAGTAAGACCCCAATGGGAAAGGGTCATTTCAAAAAGAAGATAAATATCTGACTGTAACCAGTACAAAATGCACACATCAGAGATTTTATTTCACTCATTAATGAGAGAACCAGGGAGACATTGCCTATGTTTCAAAGGTTTCAGAGAACCACATGTGCAGGCAATGGGGATCTACAGAGGGGCTGAGCCGCCTGGCACTGCACCTGCCTTTCTGTGGATAGAGATCACGCTGCAGGGCTGGCAGTGAGGGCAGAGAGGCAGAAGGGGTTTGTCCATTTCTGTCTATGCAGGTTTTCCTGATGCTTGTAGCTGTTGAATGGTAGTGACATTCCCCCAGTCTCCAAGTTGTCGAGAGAGTAAAGGAAAGAGATGGAGGAGGAAAGGCTTTGCAGAGGCTTATGTGTGTCAGATTTGTGGAAGCTGAGGGGCTCGGGGGACGCAATGCAGCCACACCTTCACGTCAGTTCTTGGCTCAGCTGGAGCCTGGTTCAAACTCACCGCCCCCTCCCTTCAGCACAGGCTCCTTTGGCCCAGAACCCTGGCACCTGAGTAGCCCGCAGCGCATTCATCGCTGTAAAGCGGAGTGAGAGTGCCCTCGGGCTGTGGGAATCATAGCTTTTCTCCCAGTCACTGTTTCCCTTTCCAAGCAAATGGCTCAAAACAACCAAACACCCCGTGTGCAGAGATGAAGGACACCTGCTCCTGCCAGGGGCCAGGGCCCAGGCTTGGATGTGATTTCCACAGAGGGCAGGACACAGAGATGGAGACACAAGTGCGGGGAGGTGTCCCCTGCTGAGCATGCAGCCTCCACCCACCAGGGAAGATGCTGGCCGGCCAGAGGAGCTGGACATGGGAGCGGGTGCTCTGTTCCCAGCATCTCCCCACAATTGGAGAGCACTTTGAGGAAGGCGGTTTCGCCCCAGTCCCTAAACTCTGGTCTTGGTTAATTCAGAAACATCAGAGTGGTTGCGGGTGAGGGAAGACAGGTCACCATGGGTGGTGGGTGTGGACACCCCTAGTTGTTCTAACCGAGCTGTGGGAAGATGCTGGAGCAGGGATGCTGGGATCAGCTTGAAGAAAACCGTGGTTTGCCTGTCCTGACCAAGTCTCTCACAGCTTGGGAAGCAGTCCTTTCTGGGGAGGCCGCTCAGCAACAGGAGCCTGGATCTGCCACCAACAGAGCTGAGAAGCCCCCTGCTTCCACACGGGGTTCTGGAGGGAGAAGACACTGGCTGCGTGTGGGTGATGAGCCCTGGGAAGGTGGGTGGGGCATGCACCCCCACTCCCCCTCCCTTCTCCAGCCTTCCTGCCTCCAGGGAGCATCGGGTTAGCCTGATGGTCTCTGAGGATGAACATCCTTGAGGGGGTGGAGCAGGCCTGGGCGTCCCTTCTTGGCGGTGCCTCCAGGGTTTGAGACGGGGCTCAAGGCCCCCTCCTCTGCCTCTCACAAGTCATAGAAAAGGCGGATGATAAATTCATTTGTGCCTCTGAGCTTTGCTTCCATTTCATGAGTGATGTCATCAGCCCTTTTGGGAGGCATTAGTAGCTACAGGGCTAGGAAAGTAAGCCGAGGGGGCTCCCCTGAACCCCAGGCAGCTGGGGAAGGTGGTCATGTGTCAGTTATTAGGGTCACCTGAAAATGCATCAGTGGCAGAAGGCTGGGCATTCCCAGGCCTGAACCCCAATGTGAGCAGCTGAGTGGAGGTATCTCTCCCCACTCCCCCAGGCCAGGCACCACCCTGTGTCCATGGAGCACTCAGCTGGGCTGGTGGGGCTGGCGGCATCCAATCCGCCAGAAATCGTGAGTCACCACGGCTCCGGGTGGACCTCACGGGTGAGGACAGAAGGTTCCCACGCGCCCTCTGTACTTGGCTCTGGGTGGGCAGAAGGTACAGGGAGAGGAAATGGAAGGCGGATGCTCAGCCATGTCTCCTAGGGGATCTGGGAACAGGGGCCTCTTCCAGGGAGACAGAGGCCAGGCTGAAGTGCCAAGGCAGTCTCCCATGGCAACCACGTGGCTGCAGCATGGGCTGGCCTTCCTGGGACCTTTCGAGGTTCTGGAGAAGCCCTAGGATAAGGTGTGGATGTTCTGTCCTCGCTCTTTGTTGACCAGATGCCTCTTGTGTGCCCCGCATTGATCTGTGCTAAGTGTCAAATTCAGAGAATTTAATAAGAGATTTGTACAAAGTCAGGCAGAAAATAGAAGCTAAGCTGATGCATCCAAAGCCAGCTCACAGGCTGAAAATTTCAGAACTATTGATCATGGCCATTGAGTGGGTGAATGCACTTAGCTCAGGGATCTGCTAGCAGAGGATGGACTTGTGCTTGACAGGGATTTGGTTTTGGCCGCATGGCCCTTGCCGTCTGGCTGTGGATCGTGGTGTTGGCCTGTCTGCTCCAGTCTGGCCCTGGGCCTGCGTGAGAGTGAGTAGGTGAAATTCCAGAAATGTTTAAGTATATCTATACTTTATTCCAGTGACCTCAGAATAATAAATCATTTTGTCTGTTGTTCGGTAACCTTTAAGTCCTGCCTTCCTAATCCCTAATTGGCAAAGCAATTGCAACACCAAATTGCATAGTTCTGATGTAACTATGTAAATATTAACATGCTAGGTCCTGGCTTTGGTTTACTCTTTATAATTTGGGTTGTATTTTGTCAAAATATGCCTTTTCCTTCTTATTCCATGGGGTGCTAGAGTTTCATTAAAATGTGTAGAGCTACAGTGAGCCTCTTGTCCCCATCAGAGCTGTTTCCTGCCCTGTTTTCAGTTGCACACAGTAGTAAAACAAACGGTGTGAAAGAACCCCCCGCCTTGTGGCCAGCCACAGCAATCATCCACGTTGCATGGTTTTGCTTCCTCAGTTCCTCCCACCCGTGCCCACCCCATGCCTGCCACCTGAGTGCTTAAAGCAGACCTCAGCATAGATTGCCCAGCGGGCCGTGATGTTGGGGTCCCTCTGTTCTCTGGAAGAACTACTTGCCTTCTGCCTGGCACTTCAGCACTGGTGAGCAAGCCCAGGTCCATGGCTTCATCGGGGGCTGACCGAGTCTAGCATTGGTTCCTTGCTTCTAGGACTTTCCTGCTTCACACAGGATCCTGTAAAGCAGAGTGAGGGGAACCAAGCATTCATCCTGACGAGTGAGCAGCCTCCAAAACCTAGGCACATGCATCAGTGTGATGATCACGCCAGGGCTGTGCGTGTGCTGCTTCGCTTGAATCCGCACGTCTTCATATTTTTGGTGCTACAATCCATCCTTGCCCAGTGGGAACCCTTCGAGGTGCTTCTGAGTCCTTTCAAGTTCTTAGTTTTTATTTTTCACGTTAAATGCTTTCAATCATTTGAATTTTACATGTTGATGAGTTCGGACAAATTTATACATGCATATAACCTGCATCACAATCAAGATAAATTGCTTTCATCAGCCCAGTATACTGCCCCACCTAACCTGCTTCCTCTCAGATTAGGTGGGTCTTTTCTAAATTGTCAAGTGAATGGGACCATCCACTACGTACTTTATGTGCATTCAGCTTCGTTCACAGCATCATGTTACTGACACTTACCTGCTTAGTGTTGTTTAGCAGAGGTTGATCCCCCATCATTACCCGCAGCATCCGGTGTTTGGCTCTTTGCGTGTCCCCATGTTGATGGATGAACTTCCCTGGTGGCTCAGATGATAGAGAGTCCACCTGCCAATGCAGGAGACTCTGGTTCAATCCCTGGGTTGGGAGGAACCCCTGGAGAAGGGTATGGCAATCCACTCCAGGAGCCTGGCAGGCTACAGTCCATGCTATAGTTAGCCCAGTCGGACACGACTGAGCAACTAACACCTTAATGTTGATGGACATTTGGGTTTTTTGTTGTCCTTTGGGGCTGTGATGAATAAAGCTCCTGTGAACCTCCATGTACAAGCCCCTGTGCGCACTTGTCATTTTCATCTTTTGGGTGAGTACCTAGGAATGGAATTGCTGTGTCTTAGACAAGTGTAAGCTGAGGTGTTAGTCGCTCAGTCATGTCTGACTCTCTGCAACCCCATGGACTGTAGACTGCCAGGCTTCTCTGTCCATGGGATTCTCCAGGCAAGAATACTGGAGTGGGTTGCCATACCCTTCTCCAGGGATCTTCCTAACCCAGGGATCGAACCCAAGTCTCCTGTATTGGCAGGTGGACTCTACTGTCTGAGCCACCAGGGAAGCCCGTCCAAGTGTAGGCTTAACTTTATAAGCAGCTGCTGAGGTGTTTTCCAACGTGGCTACCCGCTGTGCACTCCAACCAGGAAGGTGCCCGAGATTGAGTGTCAGAGCTGGGAGGAAGCTGAGGCAAGTGAGCCCACTCCTGGGGTCCCTGTTGCCCAGACCTCCATGAGCCTGGGAGGGCACCCCTCACAGTACCACCTGGGTGCCTGATTGCCCCCCATCCTCATCAGCACTTGGTACTGTCAAACATTTTAAACATTTTTTAGCCATTTTAATAAGGGTGTAGTGGTACACATTATGGTTTTAATTTTCATTTTCCTAGTGACTAATAATTTTGAACATTTTTTCATGTGCTTATCTGCAATCTTTGATGAAGTGTCTACTTTAATCTTTTACTTATTTTTTATTGGGGTATTTTTCTTCTTATTAATGAGTTTTGAGAGCTTTTATATGCAGTCTGGACACAAATCCTTGATGAGATATGTGTTTTGTGAATATTTTTCTCCTAGTCTTGGCCTTGCTTTTTCATTTTCTTCGTAATATCTTTTGAAGAACAGACATTTGTGATGGTTAATTTATCAATTTTTTTTATGGTTCATGCCTTTTTGTGTCCTCTCCAAGGACTGTTTGTCTATCCCAAGGTCATGAATAATTTTTCTTATGTTTTCTTCCAAATTTTTATTAATTTAGCTTTTTTATTTAGGTTTGTGGTCCATTTCAAGATAATCTCTATATATGGTCTGAAGTAAAGATTGAGATTCATATATTTTCATATGGATACGTATTTGTGTCAGCAGTGATGGTGAAAGGACCATTCTCCCCACCCCCACCCTACAAATTACTTCGGTACCTTTTTGAACATGAATCAACTGCTTACCTTTGAGTCTATTTCTGAGTCTCTCCCTTTGATCTGGATATCTCTTTTCACACTAATACTGTCCTGATTATTTCGGCTTCATAGTATGCCTTAAATACATTCTTCTAAATTTGTTCTTCTTTTTCAAAGTTATTTTGGCTATTACAGATCCTTTGTATTTCCATGTAAATTTTAGAATTGGCCTGTCAGTTTCTGCAAAAAACAATCTGCTTGTCCTTGTTTGGGATTGGGATGAATCTATGGACCAGTTTGGGAAGAGTTGCCATCTTGCCGTATTGACTTTTCCAATTCATGAACATAGTCTGCTGCTTCTTCTATAAGGCTTAGTTCTCCCGTAACGTCTCTCAGTAGTGCTTTGTAGTTCTCATTGTCAGGTCTAACACACAGTTAAATGTTTCTCTAAGCATTTTAAGATTCAATTGTAAGTGATATTTAAGTTTTTTCTTCAATTTCCAATCGGTTATGCTTATACAGACCTTATACAGAGGAACGTGATTGATATTCAGTATTGACCTTTATCCTGACACCCAGCTCAGTTCTTGTTCTAGTCACTTTTTTCTTTTAATTCCTTGGGGTTATCTAGGTAGACATTCACATTGCTTCAGAGTGGAAGGTTTTGTTTTTTTAATTCCAGTGTAGGTGATGTGCAGTGTTGTGTTAACTTCTTTTTTTATTTTATTTTATTTTTAAACTTTACATAATTGTATTAGTTTTGCCAAATATCAAAATGAATCCGCCACAGGTATACATGTGTTCCCCATCCTGAACCCTCCTCCCTCCTCCCTCCCTATACCATCCCTCTGGGTCGTCCCAGTGCACTAGCCCCAAGCATCCAGTATCGTGCATCGATCCTGGACTGGCAACTCATTTCTTACATGATATTTTACATGTTTCAATGTCATTCTCCCAAATCTTCCCACCCTCTCCCTCTCCCACAGAGTCCATAAGACTGTTCTATACATCAGTGTCTCTTTTGCTGTCTCGTACAGCAGGTTATTGTTACCATCTTTCTAAATTCCATATATATGGGTTAGTATACTGTATTGGTGTTTTTCCTTCTGGCTTACTTCACTCTGTATAATAGGCTCCAGTTTCATCCACCTCATTAGAACTGATTCAAATGTATTCTTTTTAATGGCTGAGTAATACTCCATTGTGTATATGTACCATGGCTTTCTTATCCATTCATCTGCTGATGGACATCTAGGTTGCTTCCATGTCCTGGCTATTATAAACAGTGCTGCGATGAACATTGGGGTACACGTGTCTCTTTCCCTTCTGGTTTCCTCAGTGTGTATGCCCAGCAGTGGGATTGCTGGATCATAAGGCAGTTCTATTTCCAGTTTTTTAAGGAATCTCCACACTGTTCTCCATAGTGGCTGTACTAGTTTGCATTCCCACCAACAGTGTAAGAGGGTTCCCTTTTCTCCACACCCTCTCCAGCATTTATTATTTGTAGACTTTTGGATCGCAGCCATTCTGACTGGTGTGAAATGGTACCTCATAGTGGTTTTGATTTGCATTTCTCTGATAATGAGTGATGTTGA
The DNA here is from genome assembly GCF_055505025.1 of Bos grunniens. NCBI lineage: Eukaryota > Metazoa > Chordata > Mammalia > Artiodactyla > Bovidae > Bos > Bos grunniens. Next base: position 13,604,880 of record NC_141182.1, read on the forward strand.
GCATCTTTTCATGTGTTTGTTAGCCATCTGTATGTCTTCTTTGGAGAAATGTCTATTTAGTTCTTTGGCCCATTTTTTGATTGGGTCATTTATTTTTCTGGAGTTGAGCTGTAGGAGTTGCTTGTATATTTTTGAGATTAGTTGTTTGTCAGTTGCTTCATTTGCTATTATTTTCTCCCATTCTGAAGGCTGCCTTTTCACCTTGCTAATAGTTTCCTTTGATGTGCAGAAGCTTTTAAGGTTAATTAGGTCCCATTTGTTTATTTTGCTTTTATTTCCAATATTCTGGGAGGTGGGTCATAGAGGATCCTGCTGTGATGTATGTCAGAGAGTGTTTTGCCTATGTTCTCCTCTAGGAGTTTTATAGTTTCTGGTCTTACATTTAGATCTTTAATCCATTTTGAGTTTATTTTTGTGTATGGTGTTAGAAAGTGTTCTAGTTTCAATCTTTTACAAGTGGTTGACCAGATTTCCCAGCACCACTTGTTAAAGAGATTGTCTTTAATCCATTGTATATTCTTGCCTCCTTTGTCAAAGATAAGGTGTCCATATGTGCGTGGATTTATCTCTGGGCTTTCTATTTTGTTCCATTGATCTATATTTCTGTCTTTGTGCCAGTACCATACTATCTTGATAACTGTGGCTTTGTAGTAGAGCCTGAAGTCAGGTAGGTTGATTCCTCCAGTTCCATTCTTCTTTCTCAAGATCTCTTTGGCTATTCGAGGTTTTTTGTATTTCCATACAAATTGTGAAATTATTTGTTCTAGCTCTGTGAAGAATACTGTTGGTAGCTTGATAGGGATTGCATTGAATCTATACATTGCTTTGGGTAGTATACTCATTTTCACTATATTGATTCTTCCAATCCATGAACATGGTATATTTCTCCATCTATTAGTGTCCTCTTTGATTTCTTTCACCAGTGTTTTATAGTTTTCTATATATAGGTCTTTAGTTTCTTTAGGTAGATATATTCCTAATATTTTATTCTTTCTGTTGCAATGGTGAATGGAATTGTTTCCTTAATTTCTCTTTCTGTTTTCTCATTATTAGTGTATAGGAATGCAAGGGATTTCTGTGTGTTGATTTTATATCCTGCAACGTTACTATAGTCATTGATTAGTTCTAGTAATTTTCTGGTGGAGTCTTTAGGGTTTTCTATGTAGAGGATCATGTCATCTGCAAATAGTGAGAGTTTTACTTCTTCTTTTCCAATTTGGATTCCTTTTATTTCTTTTTCTGCTCTGATTGCTGTGGCCAAAACTTCCAAAACTATGTTGAATAGTAACGGTGAAAGTGGGCACCCTTGTCTTGTTCCTGACTTTAGAGGAAATGCTTTCAATTTTTCACCATTGAGGATAATGTTTGCTGTGGGTTTGTCATATATAGCTTTTATTATGTTGAGGTATGTTCCTTCTATTCCTGCTTTCTGGAGAGTTTTTATCATAAATGGATGTTGAATTTTGTCAAAGGCTTTCTCTGCATCTATTGAGATAATCATATGGTTTTTTATTTTTCAATTTGTTAATGTGGTGTATTACATTGATTGATTTGCGGATATTGAAGAATCCTTGCATCCCTGGGATAAAGCCCACTTGGTCATGGTGTATGATCTTTTTAATGTGTTGTTGGATTCTGATTGCTAGAATTTTGTTAAGGATTTTTGCATCTATGTTCATCAGTGATATTGGCCTGTAGTTTTCTTTTTTTGTGGGATCTTTGTCAGGTTTTGGTATTAGGGTGATGGTGGCCTCATAGAATGAGTTTGGAAGTTTACCTTCCTCTGCAATTTTTTGGAAGAGTTTGAGCAGGATAGGTGTTAGCTCTTCTCTAAATTTTTGGTAGAATTCAGCTGTGAAGCCGTCTGGACCTGGGCTTTTGTTTGCTGGAAGATTTTTGATTACAGTTTCAATTTCCGTGCTTGTGATGGGTCTGTTAAGATTTTCTATTTCTTCCTGGTCGAGTTTTGGAAAGTTGTACTTTTCTAAGAATTTGTCCATTTCTTCCACGCTGTCCATTTTGTTGGCATATAATTGTTGATAGTAGTCTCTTATGATCCTTTGTATTTCTGTGTTGTCTGTTGTGATCTCTCCATTTTCATTTCTAATTTTATTGATTTGATTTTTCTCCCTTTGTTTCTTGATGAGTCTGGCTAATGGTTTGTCAATTTTTTTTAATCCTTTCAAAGAACCAGCTTTTGGTTTTGTTGATTTTTGCTAAGGTCTCTTTTGTTTCTTTTGCATTTATTTCTGGTCTAATTTTTAAGATTTCTTTCTTTCTACTAACCCTGGGGTTCTTCATTTCTTCCTTTTCTAGTTGCTTTAGGTGGGGAAGGAAATAATCACCCAAGTCCAAGAAACCCAGAGAGTCCCAAACAGGATAAACCCAAGGTGAAACACCCCAAGACACATATTAATCAAATTAACAAAGATCAAACACAAAGAACAAATATTAAAAGCAGCAAGGGAAAAACAACAAATAACACACAAGGGAATTCCCATAAGGATAACAGGTGATCTTTCAATAGAAACTCTTTAAGCCAGGAGGGAATGGCAAGACATACTTAAAATGATGAAAGAAAATAACCTACAGCCCAGATTATTGTACCCAGCAAGGATCTCATTCAAGTATGAAGGAGAAATCAAAAGCTTTTCAGACAAGCAAAAGCTGAGAGAATTCTGCACCACCAAACCAGCTCTCCAACAAATACTAAAGGATATTCTCTAGACAGGAAACACAAAAACGGTGTATAACTTCGAACCCAAAACAATAAAGTAAATGGCAATGGGATCATACTTATCAGTAATTATCTTAAACGTAAATGGGTTGAATGCCCTAACCAAAAGACAAAGACTGGCTGAATGGATACAAAAACAAGACCCCTACATATGTTGTCTACAAGAGACCCACCTCAAAACAGGGGACACATACAGACTGAAAGTGAAGGGCTGGAAAAAGATTTTCCATGCAAATAGGGACCAAAATAAAGCAGGAGTAGCAATACTCATATCAGATAAAATAGACTTTAAAACAAAGGCTGTGAAAAGAGACAAAGAAGGTCACTACATAATGATCAAAGGATCAATCCAAGAAGAAGATATAACAATTATAAATATATATGCACCCAACACGGGAGCACTGCAGTATGTAAGACAAATGCTAACAAGTATGAAAGGAGAAATTAACAATAACACAATAATAGTGGGAGACTTTAATACCCCACTCACACCTATGGATAGATCAACTAAACAGAAAATTAACAAGGAAACACAAACTTTAAACGATACAATAGACCAGTTAGACCTAATTGATATCTATAGGACATTTCATCCCAAAACAATGAATTTCACCTTTTTCTCAAGCGCACATGGAACCTTCTCCAGGATAGATCACATCCTGGGCCATAAAGCTAGCCTTGGTAAATTCAAAAAAATAGAAATCATTCCAAGCATCTTTTCTGACCACAATGCAGTAAGATTAGATCTCAATTACAGGAGAAAAACTATTAGAAATGCCAACATATGGAGACTGAACAACACGCTGCTGAATAACCAACAAATCACAGAAGAAATAAAAAAAGAAATCAAAATTTGCATAGAAACGAATGAAAATGAAAACACAACAACCCAAAACCTGTGGGACACTGTAAAAGCAGTCCTAAGGGGAAAGTTCATAGCAATACAGGCACACCTCAAGAAACAAGAAAAAAGTTAACTTCTTCTATACAGCAAAGTGGTTCAATTATACATATATATTCTTTTTATATTTGTTTCCATTATGGTTTATCACAGGATTTTGAATAAAGTTCTCTGTGCTCTACATTAGGACCCTGTTGTTTATGAGAATAGAAGTTTTACTTCTTCCTTTCTGACCTGTGTTTCTGCGTTGTCTGTTTCTGCCTTTCTGCTCTGGCCTGGACCTCCAGCATTAAAGTAAAATTGAGACAAGTGGACATTCTTGCCTTGTACCTCATATTAACGGGGAAAGTCCAATATCTAATCATTAGGGCCTGTATGTTCTCTGGATTTTTCACAGATGCCCTTTATTGGACTGAGGAGGTTCTATTCTATCTCTGATTGACTTGGAGTTTTTATCATAATCAGTTGCTCAGTTTTGTCCAAAGCTTTCACTGCATCTTTTGAGAGGATCTTATTGTCTCTTTTTTTCTGCCTGAAATGGGGAAATTTATTGATTGATTTTTAAAATGTTCAATGAACCTTGCATTCCTGGGATGAATCCCACTCGGTAATAATGTGCTGTCATTTTCATACGTCTTTGGAAATGGTTTGCTTATATTTTGCTAAGGAATTTTGTGTCTATGCTCATGAGGGGTCTTCATCTGGTTTTGGTGTCAGAATAACAGGCCTCATTCCCTTTCCCTTTCTCTATATTTTCTGAATGAGTTTGTGTGATTTTGGTGTTACTTTTTTCCTTGAATTTCTAGTAGACTTCAGCGATACTCCATGAGGATCTCTGAATCCAGTTAGAATGTAATCGTTTCACTTGTTTTCAGTGGTTTTTTTTCTGATTGCTTTCTATTTAGTCAGTTGATTCTGATTTTTTCACATCAAGTTGATTTCTCAATATTTGTATTTGAGCTTACAACTAAAGATAGAAGTGAGATATATAGTCCAGGGGTATTCAGACATGACAATAATTGTGCATTAAGATTAGAAAGACTGAAGTGTGTAAAACAGTACATGCTAAGTGACAAGTGGGAGAGGCCATGGGGTCACCCTGTCCCCCTCACCAAGTTTCTGTGTGTATTGAGAATGCCAGATGGATTCAGGCTGTGGGTGAGGGTGGGTCTCCTTTTGATTTGGATTCTATACTTGAGATGAAGAAGATGAGATTTGGTGACAATCAAAACTGTGTTTAGGTGGAAAATTTCATTACTTGAAGCAATGCTTACTCCTAAGCTGCTGCTAAGTCACTTCAGTTGTGTTCAACTCTTTGCCCCTATGGAGCCCGCTAGGCTCCTCTGTCCATGGGATTTTCTAGGCAAGAATACTCAAGTGGGTTGCCATGCCCTCCTCCAGGGGGTCTTCCCCACCCAGGGATCAAACCCGCGTCCCTCATGTCCCCTGCTTTGCCAAGCAGGTTCTTTACTACTAGTGCCAGCTGGGAATCCCTGCCAGCTCCAGGGGGCTCGGCAGACTGCCCAGGAAGGAGTCAGAACCTGCACCAGGGCCTGTCAGAGGCCTCTGCCTCCCCGTTTCCCTGACTGTCCCTGCTGTGCTCACCCAGGCTGCAGGGAAACATGGCTGAGGGCAGGGAGCTGGGGGCACAGGGGCGGCCGGCAGACTGTCTGCTGTCAGGGCATCACTGCGCTCTGACCAAGCTCAGGCTTCAGTCAGGGTCACAAGGTGATGGAGTAAAGAATGGAGGAAGCCCCTCTCTTTACTGGAGGCCTTGCACCAAGATGAGTAAGTGACACACATACCTTTGCTCCTAAAACTGGCAGTGTGCTCACATCTGCCATCTAAATGGTTAACAGTGAGTAACGTGAGTTAATACAAACAATTTGTAATAAAGAACTAGAGTATGAAATCCCCAACAATCCAAAGGCACTGGCACTCCTTCCAAGGAGACCTCCTTGGGAGCAAGAGATGCCTCCACTTGCTGGTCACATTTGCGCAAGTCACCAGCCCTCTCTGAGCCTAGGAGCCCTTGACTTAAACCATGGGATTAACCTCAGGCTGCCTTGTCAGAGCGGTAGGCGGTGTCTGGTGGGCAGACGGCCCCCACTGACCTGCAGCTGCTCTCTCTTCTGTCTTCCTGTGCTGAGCTGTGAGCCTGTGACTCAGCAGGGAAGGCGGGCTCATCCTCTGACTTGAATTTACTGTTGAGGGTGCCGTGTTGTATTATAGCAGCTTATCAAGCTCCTGTTGCTCAGTCCAGAGCCTTGTTTGGTTTAATGGCCAGTGCTTAGCACTCAGATGATGAGTAGTAAACTCTTGTTCAGTTGAAAGGTTTGCTTAACCAGCCACAGAAGTACTCTGAAGGAAGCCTTAAGTTCTTTGGTTTGAAAAAGTTATCAATTTGGTAGCTGAATTCTTGTACTCAAAACGCTGTTGTGCTGCAGGAGGACATTTTTGTAGCTTTCTCTTTAGTGAAAAACAGTTGTCCATCTGATTTTAAAGGATTGTTACAAACATGGGATAAGCAGTTCATGCTCTGAGACTCGCCACAGTCCAGTCCTTGCCTTGTGGCAGTCATATGTGATCCACATCTGTGCAGTAGGCAAAGGTGTTCTTTGGGAAAACTGCACATCACGTGTCACATGGACGATTCTGCTATAATGTAACGTGTGCACTCCTAAAAATCAACACATCCTGTAAAATCACACAGTAAAAACCACAGGGTTTGTGGGAAAGCTGGCACTGGGGACACAGCCCTCAAAACTCTATCAGTGACAAGTAAAGATCGAAGCCCAATAAAAGGGCAGTGTTTCCTGGGTTCAGTGGGTGAACACGTTGCCACCATGGTGGCAAAGGCAAGAGTTTGCAGGGGACATGAGTGGAAGGGGGTCCTAGAGGGGCCGGAGGGGTCTGGCTGGGGTAGAAGTGGGTGTGCCCAACGAGGGGCCCTAGGCTTGGGGTGTGTGCAGCTCTGTTCAGTGGCATATCTGAGTTCCCCAGTGTTTCTTGGCAGATGAAATTACACGTAAGAAGACAGGCAGTTTGTCTTATATTCAGACTGTTCCCTAATACATCAGTCGAGTTGAACAAATTTGTGTTTTCACAACAGGCGTTGCAACAGGGCTTGCTGGGGAGCTGTCTGGGTCATCCTGGGTTGAGTCTTTGTAAAGTGAAAAGTTGACACACGTCATCCTACATTGTTGAATAAATTAAAAAATGACCACTTTTCTCAGCCAGAGACTGTTGAAAAAATGAAAAGCAAAACAAAAGAAGGCAAAACAAAACAAAGGCTTGGAGTGTCTGCTAAGCCTGTGACCCGTCCAGAGGCAGATGGGGGCCAGAGAGTGCCCTCCGCCCTCCCCTCCGAGGGCAGGCTTTCCCTAACCACCCTTCCTGGGTCTTCTGGCCCTCGGGCAAGGAAGGAAGTGTGGTTTCACATTTCCATGGTTCCACGGATCACACCACACACCCCTCCTGCGCAAGTGTTGTGCATATGCTGGGAGATGAAGCTGGCAAGGCTCCATGTGGCTGGCGGGGTGCCGGTGCTGGGTACAGATGTGGCTGGTGGGGTGGGAGAAAGTGGACTAGGAAGGCAGAGCTGTGTCCAGCGGGCATCCCGGTGGACACCCCATTCAGGAGGGACGTGTGGAACAGGGCTCAGCTGTTGCCCTGTCCACTGCTGACAGGCACATGTGCTGGCCTTGGACACAGCTGAGGTCAGGATTCACTTCTGTGATCTCCTGGGGGTGGGTCCCTTCCTCATGGGTGGCTGGGGGTCCCCAGCTGCCCACACATGGCACATCTGGGCCAGGCAAGACACGGTGCCCACCCTGGTCCTGTCCATCTTCAGGGGAGCTGAGGACAGTGGTGCTTGACCTCGGCCCTGCAGGGCCCAGTCAGCTGGGAGAACACATCCAGCCTCTCCATCTGCTTTGCATCGTGGCCTGGAGTTCCGATGCTTCGCAATCACTCTCGGCCACATGTTTTGGAAATTACCCTCCACAGCACAGCCTTGCCGATGACTTCAGCTGGCTCGCGCTCCCTCGTGGTAATGTCACAGGACATGGCCTGCCTGCCATTCCAGCTCAGAACTGGGAGGCTCTCAGGGATCTGGGGTCCCTCTGTGCTCCCCTCTCCCTGACTGCAGGCCTCCCCGGCCACAGCAGTTGCTGCCTCTCAATCATTTCTTCACCAGCGCTTGGCTGGCCTGTGCTCCACACAGAGCGCAGGGTTCCAGAGGTGCTGGCTGCCTCAGTGGTTGGCAGGGTAGCAGACCCCAAGGATGTCCACATCCAGAGCCCCAGCATTTGTGGATATGATATGGGGTCTTTGCAGGTGTGACTAGATTAAGGGCCTTGAGGTGGAGTATCCAGGTGGGTCTGTGTCATCACAGGCCCTTTCAATGGGGAGGCAGGAGGTCTGAGAGCAGGAGAGATGTGGTCACAGGGGCAGGGACGAGGTCAGAGAGGCTGGTGGCCTGTGTGCTGCTGCTGTGAGGATGGAGGGAGGGGCCCCGAGCCTCTGGAAGCTGCAAAGGGGCAGGAGCACAGACTCCCCAACCCTTCCCCCTAGAACCTCCAGAGGGAACTGGCCCCCAGCCCCTCGCCAGAGCCCCATGAGGCCTGGGTCTGGCTTGGGACCCCCTGACTTCAGGTCAACTTTTGTGGCTCTAAGTTACCAAGTTCACAATTGTTTGTTCCCAGCAGTCACCTCTCTGCCCTGCTCAGCTCCCTTCCTGGCTGTAAATGTGAACCAAAGGGCAGAGCTGTGGATGGTGGGTTCTGGTGCTCTGAGCCAGGGCCGGTAGGCTCAGCTAACACCCGCCGCCCACAGGTCTGCTGTGTGCTGAGCTCCATGATGTCTCTGTGCCTGGAGCTGGGATCACGTCCAGGCCACCTAAGCTGTGCCCGCCCAGTGTCACAAACTCTTCAGGACTCACACGTCCCAGGACAGCAGTGAGTCAGCCTGCATTCCGCATGCTCACCCACCCAAGCTCCGCTGCCACTTATCAAAGCATTTTTGGAATAGTTTAAAGCATCTGTACCTCCTTCCTTTGGATGTTCTTGCTGGTGACAAACCTTTATCTTGCAAGAGTGGATTCAAATTTCAGGACAAATGAAAGTGGCTGGAACAGAGACTCTCTGGTGTCCTGGTCCTCTGTAAGTGAGGTTGGAAGGCTGCCCGGCAGCTCAGCAAGGGAGGATTAAGTGAATTAAGACACGTCGTCAGCAGGTCTGCAGGGCCCCCGCAAAGCAGACACCCGGTGGACAGAGGTGCCCTGGGGTGGATGGGGGCTTTATGAGGCAACGGCACGGTGGGCTCCCTGGGGAGCCCATGGTCGTTTCAGCCAGGGCTTCCGGGGATCTGCGCGGTGGTTGCGTCGAAGGAGGGCACTTCCCTCTGTTCCTTCTCTCAGCAAACCTTGATAGAGGGAGGCTGCTCCTCTGTGCTGGGTGGGCTTGGGGTACAGAGTGAAGAAGAAACATGAGATCTGTTTGAATGCATCAGCGTTTATTTAATAAATCCCTAATTGATGGGTTTAAGTAGTTTGGATTTTTCCCTACTACAAACCACGTGGCAGTGAGCATCTTTATTTATCCATCCTTGTGTAAACATCTTATTAATGCCTTAGGATCTACTTAACATTCAGATAGGAATCCAAGTAATTCCTACAAACCTTGCTGCCCCAGCTTCCATTCTGCTGACCCAGGGGTCCCCCACGCCTCTGCTCTGGGGGTCAGGCCTGATGGCTGCTAGGCTGATGTGGCTTCAAGGAGGTGCAGGTGGTCAGGGCTCCCTGCCCCCCTGGGAGGTGGAAGTCAGCTGGCTGGGGCAGGGGCCATGGGCATTCCTCAGGGCAGGGCTCCTGGGCAGCATCCCCATTTCTCCCCCTTTCACCTCGCAAAGCCTCCTTATCCCGAGTCCATATCTGCTAAGGAATTTCCCCGGCACCTCTGCTTGCCGGCCACTCTGTGTGGGGTTCCAGCCCATTCCGATGGCATCTGGCTAGAAGAATTTGAGGCGGGTCTGGTTGTGTCAGTGATGCCCCCAGAGAGTTCACCCCAGGTGGTGTGGAGCTGGGAGAGTCCACCCCGAGGCCACCCCAGGGCCTGCTGTTGACAGGAGCTCCCTGCACAGCGTGGCACCACCTTGCCAGGGTACAGGGTTGGGCTCCCTTGGTGCGGGTCTGCATGTCCCTGGTAATCAGGAGCCCACAACCCACGCACCTACAGCCACACGTGTTGTAGGGTTGCTGGGGTAAAAGATGGAGCCCTCCCATGAAGCTCAAAGGAGTTGTGGATTGAAAACCTTTGCCCTTGGCCTGGGGACATGAGGAGAAATGTGATCAGAGCTGCCAACACCGTGCTTTTACACAAGTTCAGTGCTGGAGAGAAACAGTTTACACAGATTAGAAGGTGGGACTGTTAAATGCTGTTGAGATTCAGAGAACATAGGCCTACAATTGTCTTCACATATTTGAACTCAAATTCAGAAGTTGATTTCTGTTGAATTATGTCTATAAATTTTTTTTCAACTTTTATTAGTTTGGTGTGGAGCGAGATATATAAAACTTAACCATTGTTTAATACTTTATAACAGACAAGTGGAGTTCCCAGTGAGGAAGAAGCTCCCTTTCTGCCCAGGGGTTTTAATAGAACAGGAAGTTTGCCCCCCAAAATGAGCTCAAACCTTACCAGCAGTGGGCCTGGGAACTGTGTTTATGCTGTCTTCATGGCACGGAGTCAAGCAGATGAGACTTTGGGTAAAATGGAGGCCAGGGGGCTAGTGAATGCAGGGTCTCCAGACACCCCCAGAAAAAAACAGCTTATGCCCAAGATGAGCACATAGTGAAAAAACCACACGAGGAAATGAACTCTCCTGAGGAATAACTAACCAACCTAGGATTAGCACTCTGTCAACTAGAAATAACAGAACAAAATGAAATAAATGTGTTACTTAAAATTATGAAATATAAAGGGAGGACTTAGAATGAAAGACCAGAACAGGAGAAATGGACTTGGAATTGAACCTGAGGATCTTATTTAAATGAAAAAATATAGCTTTTAAAATAAATGAACTCACTGGGTAAGTTACACAGAAAAAACTCTAGCAAAGTCAGTGAGAAGGAAGGATCTAAGGACCCAAATGAGAGAAACAGATGTGAGGAGAAGACAGAACCATTTAGAAAACAGAGCTGGAGTGGGGAAGTCCAGTGACAACTCCTGGGACTTACAAGTGGTGAATGGGGTATGAGAGAGGCATTAGAAAATACTGGGGAAAAAGTCAGGGAAAAACCTTGCCCTCCCAGTTATTAAAATAACCCTAGCCCTCTTACACAGTTGGTGGGAATGTAAATTGGTGCAGTCATTATGGAGAACAGTATGGAATTTCCTTAAAAAACTAAGACTGGAGCTACCATATGATCCAGCAATCCCACTCCTGGGCACATATCCAGAGGAGAATCATGGCGTGAAGGGATACATGCAGCCCAGTGTTCACTGCAGCACTGTTTAGAGTAGCTAAAGCATGGAAGCAACCAAGATGTCTATCGACAGAGGAATGGATAAAGAAGATGTGGTATATGTATACACAATGGAATAGTACTCAGCCATGAAAAAATAATGAAATAATGCCATTTGCGGCAACATGGATGAACCTAGAGATTGTCATATTGAGTAAACTAAACCAGACAGAGAAGGAGAAATACCGTATGGCATCCCTTATATGTGGAATCTAAAAAAAATGATGTAAATGAACTTATCTACAAAACAGAAACAGACTCAGAGACAGAGAATGAGCTTAGGGCCAGAGGGGAAGGGACAGTTAGAGTCTAGAATGCACACGTACACACTGCTAGATTTAAACTGGATAACCAACAAGGACTTGCTGTACAGCACAGGGAACTCTGCTTAATGTTATGGGCATCCTGGGCGGGAGGGGAGTTTGGGGCAGAATGGTTACATGTATATGTATGGCTGAGTCCCACTGCTGTCCGTCTGAGACTGACACAACATTGTTAGGCAGCTCTACTCCGGTATAAAGTTAAAGATTTAAAAAAGATACACTCCAAAGCAATGGTACTTCAAAAGCATGGTGCAGAGACAGGTAAATGGATGTAGAAAATAGAGTCTAACATGTGGCCCTTTAAATGAGAATTTAGGAATTTGGAAACACTTCAAGCAGAGGAAAAGATCATTCAAAAGTATTGATAGTACAATTTTGGGAAAAAATAACGTTGGAGCCTTACCTCATGTGCAAAATAAAGCCTGTGTGGTTTAAATGGCAAAAATATCAAAACAAAATCTTTAGAAGAAAAATATAATATATTCATAATTCTACTGTAGGAAAGGCTTACTACCCCAAATTCCAAGTCCATAAAGGACAAGATGAACACATCCAGTGGTGTAAAAAATTAAGCTGTTGTGCAGCAAAGACATGAAGGCAGAAGGTGCAAGACATGCATCAGGCTAGGAGGCAGCACTGCATGTGGAGAAGGTAGCCCTGCCCCCACCCAGAGAGGCCTGCATTTGAATGCCCAGGACACTTCCTTGCCAAAGGGACTTGGACATGTGATGAAGTTAAGACTCCTGAGATGAGCTTTTCCTGGAAAGGGTGGACCAGTGTCATTATAAGTTCCTTACAGGAGGGAGGCAGGAAGGTTGGAATCAGAGGAGATGTGACCATGAAAGTGAAGGTCAGGTTGAGCCCCGAACCAAGGGATGTGGCACCTCTAGAAGCTGGAAATGGTAGGAGACGGATTCTCCTGTGGAGCCTCCAGAGGGAACCAGCCCTGCAACACTGTGAGTTCAGCCAATGAGACCTGTTTCAGATGTCTGCCCTTCAGAACCATAAGAGAATCAGCTCCTGTCATCTTAATGTGTTTGATGAATTTGTTACAGCAGCACCAGGATGATTATACAGACGTAGATATTCAGGTCAAGTCTGGTGCACAGATACCTGATGTATATATTCAGATCAAAACTTTTATAGATTATGCAGAAATAAAGGGCCAAGGATCTGAAGAGTTTCCAGAAGAAGAAATACAAATGGGTCTGAAGGCTGCTTCTCAGAAAATGATGAGGAATCTGTCATCAAGAGTCAGAGACCCAGGCTGGGGCAGGGCTGAGGGCACCATCAAGGGGTGGAGGAAAACCATGTCCGTCAGGACTGAGGGACTCCCTGGCCAGCCGGCCAGCTGTCCTGGCATATGTCAGCAACCCAGCCTCCCGGGCAATCTCCTCACGGCTCCCTGCTCCTGGGATGTGCTGAGAAATGGCTCGGGAATGGCCATCCATCCCGTACCTGTCTGCTAAAGGCAGTTCCCCATCTGAATGGAGGTCGGGTTTCCAGGCCCCTCTTTCTCTTCTCCCTTCTGCCCCAACCCCCATATCACTAGGCACTGACTTGGGCTCGCCCTTTCGTTATTGATGGAAGTGCAGCCCCAGAACATTTCTGTAAACCAGCCTCACTGTTCCCCCTGTGACCCAGAGCAGGGCTGCTGTGTGCCGTGGCTTCAAATCTTCTCCCCTACTTGAGGCCCAGCAGGTGTCATCAGGCCAGGCCTCTACCCCTGTTTACCTCATGGGCCCCCTGGAGAGGATTCTGGCTGTGTTGGGGGGCATGCATGGTGGTGTCAAGGGTGCTTGCTCTGACTCCATCAGCTGGGTGCTCCACTTGTTTTTTAAGTGGGGTGTGTGTACCCTGGAGGGTGTGAAGCCTTGTTCCTTTCTGGAATATCCTGATGGTCACTGAGCTGGATCACGTGCTGGGCGCAGACAGAGCCAGTGTCCCGAATGCAAGGCATGACTCAGTTGGGAAAACACTCCTGGTAATCGTCTCCAGGCCTGGGCAGCCTTTGATCAGGAAAATCTCTGTTTATTCTATGATATAAATATGGAAGAAATCCGTTTGTTCCAGAGTGGATGCAAATAAATCCCAGCGGATATGCCTGCCCCGCCAAGCTGCCAAGAGCTGGGAGGGGAGGGGGCCAGAGAGCCAGCCAGGAGCGAGGGCTCTCCCCGCAGCCCACGTATCCCCCAGGCAGTGCTCACGCTAATGGCCCAGGGCTGTCCTGAGCTGTGGCACCTGTGCTGGCTCGTGGTCCCGGCCCTCCTTATGCACAGTTTGGGGTCAGTGAGACAGTCTGGATCCTTAGCCAGAGCAAGGGTGCTGCTGTTTCTGTGTGTGTTAGCTGTCTGACTTCCTGAAGTCTCCGATAGCATCTGGCCCTGGGCCTCCGCCTTGCCTGCCTCCCTTCTTTCCCTCGCAGACATTTACCAGAAGCCAGCCATGTGCCAGGCATGGGCGAAGCAGCAGAGGGTTCCAAGAAGAACCAGTGTATTTGGAGAGAGAGGCATGGACAGCTGATTGCATCCAGTAGGAGGGAGATGGCAGAGATGGGGCAGGTGGGAGCAGAGGGGAGCCGAGGGGGTACATACGGGGGTGCAGAGGCAAAATGGGGAGACAGGAGGCAGGAGCAGTTCAACCCAAAGTGCAAAGTGAAGAACAGAGGCCTTGAAGGCTTTAACAGAAAGAGAAGCCCAGACTTTGTTGAGCTGTGAGGAGTCTGCTACCAGTCATTTACACTTTAGTTTGAAGTTAAGCCAAGGTATTGCTTTCTGTGGGTGGATTCTCATTTTAAATTTGGTTCCTGATTGTGGAATGAAAGCTCTGTGCTCCCAGAAAGGATTCCAAACACCTTGGGTCAGGAGGCGTGGTATTTGGAAGAAGGTAAGGGGTGGATGATCCACAGTCTGGACCATAGGCCTCAGGCTGTGCACCTGGGCTTGCACCTCCCGTGTAGGGGAGGCTGGACCCCTGAGTGTCCAGCCTGGGTGCGCTCTGGGGTGCTCTTGGATGGGTTCCACCCCTGGGGAACTGCCTTGTGCCACCACCTGCAGCTGTGTCTGTCTGTCGATTGGGCTGTGAGTAACTTTGATAACCAGGCACAGTATTGCCGTAAATAGACTAAAATGTGACTAAGTATCTATTTGGTGTCAACTAGCTCTCTGAGGTCCTGGGGAGGCAGTGAGAAGAAAAAGGATGGCACTGTTGAGTCCAGCTGCCGTGGCTCTGATGAGGGGATTAAACCTCTGTCTCCCCTCCTCTACTCCGACCGTTTATCCATTACGTTTCAAGTTCTGCCTTGTACATTTTCTGACCTGTTTTCAAGATCAGAGATGCAGCAGTGCGATGGGTTAATTTTTGCCTCTGAGCCCGGACTCTAAGCTCTGAGCCTCATGTGTGCGCCTGTGTGGCCCAGCAAAGCCACTCCGCTGATGGGGAGATGGAGTTGAGATGATGAAAGGAGTCCCCACACTGGACTTGGCGGCAGTCTTCACATGGTTTTCTCTCGGTGACCCTAGATTCCAGGCTAGAGCTTGTCACATCCTGCATTGGTGAAATGCCACTGTTGCCTTTTTAAAGATTAAAGAAAAAAAATTTTTAAACCTTAAGTGACCTGAACCCCTTGGAGAGCAGTGAGTCACGTTGCAGGGGAGCAGCCTGACGGTACAGTCAAGCTGATTGAGCTGATCACTGGTTACAGTTAGGGAGCAGTGATTCGGGAAGTTTCAAACTAGAACTCATAACGCCTGCACTCACTCCTCTGTTGTGCCTGTACCCCTCACACTCGCTCAGAGCCCACTCCCCTCACTCCCTCTGAGCCCACTCCCCACACTCCCCTCAGAGCCCACTCCCCTCACTCCCCTCAGAGCCCACTCCCCTCAACCCCTCAGAGCCCACTGCCCTCACTCCCTCAGAGCCCACTCCCCTCACTCCCTCAGAGCCCACTCCCCTCACTCCCTCAGAGCCCACTCCCCTCACTCCTTCAGAACCCACTCCCCACACTCCCCTCAGAGGCCACCCCCCTTCATTCCCCTCAGAGCCCACTCCCCTCAATCCCCTCACTCCCTCAGAGCCCACTCCCCTCACTCCCTCAGAGCCCACTCCCCTCACTCCCTCAGAGCCCACTCCCCTCACTCCCTCAGAGTCCACCCCCTTCAATCCCCTCACTCCCTCAGAGCCCACTCCCCACACTCCCCTCAGAGCCCACTCCCCCTCATTCCCCTCAGAGCCCACTCCCCTCACTCCCTCAGAGCCCACCCCCCTCAATCCCCTCACTCCCTCAGAGCCCACTCCCCTCACTCCCTCAGAGCCCACTCCTCTCACTCCCTCAGAACCCACTCCCCTCACTCCCTCAGAGCCCACTCCCCCTCACTCCCTCAGAGCCCACTCCCCCTCACTCCCTCAGAGCCCACTCCCCCTCACTCCCTCAGAGCCCACTCCCCCTCACTCTCCTAGAGCCTACTCCCCTCATTCCCTCAGAGCCCACTCCCCTCACTCCCCAACCAGTCTGTGTGGAGGCAAATCCCAGGCACTCTTCCCAAAATAGCAGGCTGCGGGAGATCCTGGCTTCTTTCGCCTTCTACCTCTGTAGTCATGTGCTACTAAGGCCCCTCTTCCTGGGGGACCTGCTGTCTTCAGGTCTGTGTTGCTGTGTTGAAGCCCTGGGAGAGCCCCCAGGGCCAGGGGCTCCAACTGAGGCCTCATCTTCAAAATCAAGGAAGGGGCCTCAGTTGCTCCCAAGTCCTCCACTCTGGGTACCCTAGGGAGCCCACAGAGCAGCACACTGGGCTGGCCTTGGCACCCTCATCTCCCAGGAGGGCGGCTCCTGAAGCAGGACTTGGGCCTGTGACTGCACTCCCTGCCCCCGACAGGCCCACCCACCCAGCCTGGTGTTGGGAGGCTTGGGGCCCTCCTGCATTTCCTCAGTCTGGTCCTAGTTCTGGCCTCATCGCCACCCATCTCCGCCCCACGCCGTCCCCCAGGGTTTGGACCCCAGGGCCTGCTTGCTCCCTTCTGGACTTCGGGTTCTGGGTGGGAGACTCTGTCCCTGGTCAACTGTCTGCTTGGCTGGCATCTGCAGGCCTGGCCATGGCCCTTGAGGCTGGTTGCATTGGCTGACCACCTCTCAGCTGTTCACCTACTATTTCCTCCTCCCAGCAGATGCCCGGTCAGCTCATTCCTGATCAGGCAGAACTCAATACCTCACAACCTGGCAGCAAGCTTCCCGAGGAGGAGCTGGGGCTCGAGGCCAGCATGGGAGCCGGGGGAGCACTTGGGCCCCCCAGGGACCAGGATTCTCAGGGCCTTTGTCGACCCCAACTTTGCACCGGCAGCCTGGGCAGCCTCCTAGCAAGTGTGAAGGCAAGGTTTATTGGTTCCGCTTGTCAAGCTCCATGCTTCTGTAAATTCTCTGGATTCATGGCTATTTGTGGGTAACCTCTAGACTAACACCTTTTACACAGGTTGTTACAGTGTGGAGATCTAGGGGCATGAAATATAAGAAATGCTTGTGAAAATCAATTTCAAGTGGCTTTCCTCTCTGGAATTCAGTCGGAGCTTTCTGCTGTGTTTTGGTTTCTGAATCAACGTTCTGAAGCACGATCCACGGCCCCTGGGTGAAGGACTGACCTACCCTCTGTGCTGTTTTCACGTCCATGTGGCCACAAGAACCTAAAATACAAGTAATTGCACCCCTCTTACCCTGAGATCTATTCAGAGCCTGGAACAGTGCCCAGGAATCTGCATTGTAAATCGGCCCCCAGACAACTCTGCTATAGGTGGTCCTCTGACCACACAGCGGAAATTCTGCCCAGATCCCCACGTGAACAGGTTCATGACAGCAGGGTGGGGCCTGTGTGGGAGCTGTGGGTTCCGGGTTTGGAACCTGAAGTCCTCAGGAGAGGCCAATGAACCGGGCTGCGGTGGGAGGGCTCTGTCTGGGCTCTTGGTTTATTTATGTTTTCATTTTTACTGTAGTAAAATACACACACCATAAAATTTGCCCGAGGTATCAGGTACAGTCACCTTGTTGTGCACCCACCACCACCGTCCACAGAACTGTGTCATCTTCCCCAAACAATGCTCTGTTTCCCAGTAAACACACACTCACGGCCCCCTCCCCCAGCTGCAGAAGCTACTCTCAGTCTCTGTGAATTTGTCTATGTAAGTGGAATCATACAGAATTTGTCCTGTAAGACTGATTTATTTTGTTAAGCATAATGTCAAGGTTTGTCCATGTTGTAACACGTGTCAGGATTTCCTTCCTTTTTGAAGCCGAATAATATTCCACTGCGTGGATGGACCACAATTTATCATCACCCATCAATGGACACTTGGCTTCTTCCACCTCTTGGCTATTATGAATAATGCTGTGTGAACAGGGGTGTTCAAACCTCTCTTTGACACCCTGCTTTCAGTTCTTTTGGGTGTGTACCTAGAAATGAAATGCTGGATCATATGGAAATTCTAATTTAATTTTTTTGATGGATCTGAATTCTTGGCTTAACTGACAGTTAACGTGCTCTGTGACCCTGGGGAACGCTCTCCTTGTCCCCCTCAGTGGGGTTCTTCCAGAAATCACTTCTAATTTGCCACGTCCCCTCCTGCCTCCCAACCCCAGAAGAAGCTGCTTTACTCTCCTGGATTTCAGGACTCTGAGTCCAGCCAGGGCTCCCCTGGGGGCTCTCCAGGCCCGGGATTCCCCCACCCCACTCAGTAGATGTCCCCATGGTGGGTCACACACCCGGCCCAGCCCCCACTGCTCCGTGGACATGAGTCCAGTGTGGGGCACACCAGCACACACAGACACCCAGGGCCCTCAACAGCATGCTGTCACAGTGCAGATCAGGGACAAAGGGCACAGCGGAGCAGGGTGGCGGGGGGGAGGGAGGGCATTAATTGGGTGGAAGCCACATTTAGGCAACAACATGAATTGGCCCCACTGCAGAAGTGCCGGCTCTGGGAGGGAGGGCTGGACTCTGCTCCATGGGGCAGTGGGGACACCATGGGGCAGTGGGGCAGATGCACAGGGTCTGGGTCCCGTGGTCCCCGAGGCAGTCACAGCCAGCAGGTGGGTGTCAGACACAGGAGTAGAGTGCTTTACTAAGTGCTCACGACTCACTGATCCCTGGAGCACAGACCTGATATTTCATCGCTGAACCAGCGTCCTTCAGAGTGAAGCCTTCAGGGCGAAGCTCCCGGAACCCAGAGCACAACGCAGCTGGCCGGTCCAGGGCAGACCCTCTGGGCAAGCTGTGCCCAGGGCCGTGGCATGTGGGTTACCCAGCCTCTGTGCCACCTCCACCACCCATGGCTGACACCACGTGGCAGGCTGAGTGAGGCACACCACCCATGCCTCACTGCCAGCCTTACCTTCCTGAGTAAGAAAAAGGAAATTCATGGAGCAAAAAAGTCACCCAATTGTCACGATATTTATAAAAATGATGGATATTAGTTTGGAGATTTCTTGTTATCCAACAACAAAACAAGGAAGGAGAGATCTATTTTGCCCCCAGTAACTTCAGCCATGTCTTTGCCCCCACCCTTTAGAGTGGTTCTGACAGCTGGCTCAGGGAATCTTGGTCAGTCTAGAAAGGTCACATGGCATTCAGCCTGATGTGTTCGGTAACTTAGCAACAACTCAGCATACAAAAGTGAGGCGCACACTGCAAGTGTGTGAGTGTCCCCCGTGGAGCCCTGAGGCAGAGCTGGTCACAGGCTGTCCTGCTTTGAACCCGCTGCACATTGGGTGCCACACTCTGTGTGGGGGTGGGGGTTGGAAAGTCCCTGGGGACACGGACTCTGGACAAGACCCCTCCCCCAGGACAAGAGTTGAATCGCCTCTGCTGAAGTCATTTGTTACAACCAAGTGTGTCTGTCAGCCCAGGGCCCCAGGGTCCTCCATGTGGTCACTGGCACTGACGTGGAGCACCCTCATCCTTCACGGGATCATCCTTCAACAGCAACACATGTGCTGTGTGTGGCCACTCCAGTTCTGTCAAACATTCTCAGGGACTCCCTCGTTAGGGCCACTTGAGAATCAGAATATGCAGTTCATAGGAAATGGGTCTGACGCTGGGCAGGAGGCATCATGTCACTTTAGGCACCTAAGTATGGGCATCCCCGGGTTCACCACAGCAAAAGCACAGACGCTTCTTCTCGGGACAAAGCTGAGGGACCCTGGTCACCCAGGAGACACATCCTTGCTCAGGGGCACTTCTGCACTGCAGGGTGTGTTTCCTGCACCAACCATGCATGCTCTACTCTCGGTGCCCTCGTGCTGTGAAAAATGAAAACTCCCCCTTCCCCAGCTCTCAGGGGCAGGGCTGGGGAATGGGGTGAACCCAGTGGAGAGCTGACTTTAGAGAAAACTGGGACTGAGTGGGTGAAGTAGTAGGTGGGAGAGGGCAGGCAGCTTAGGCTGTTGATGGCAAAACAATTCTGAGAAATGAGCAAGAGAAAGGTTTCATTTTTAAATGTGTTAAAAAAAAAAGTTACCATTTGGCTAAAATTCCACACCAGGCTCTGCTTTGCTCTGGAGCTAATATACAACCTCTCGGCTGGCTCCACAGTCTTAGTAAGGTCTCCGAGGGTCCTGGCCCTGTCCAGTGTTTTCCCCTCCTGGTGCTGCGGTGGCCGGGGCCTGGGCAGCTGTGGGGATCTGCTGGCCGGCCTCCTCCGGGCCTCCTCCCGGCCTATGGCAGTGCCAGCCCCGATTGAGTCACAAGAAAGCCAGGCACCCTCCAAATGCTTTATTCCAACTGTCCTTGCTACTTGGGAAAAAACCATTAACTTCTACCTGGATCTCTGTATGGAATTTTGGGTTTTGGAATTTTTTAAAAACCAGAGTACTTAGAAATCACTAAATCTCTTCCCTTCCTCGAAAATAACCTCACTTCCAGAGAAGCCGTCACTTTCCGGGAATCTGGAGACCCGCACGCAGCTCTGGGAACAGTCTTACTATGAACACTCACTGCACATTTCCTGCACAAACAGCCATCTGACGAGTGGCCAGACTTACACCATTTGGGTTTTCACTGATGATTTTGGACCCAGGGCAAGTTTCTGTCAAGAGGATTTGCTCCAAATGCCGCCTCCTACATTTCACTCTCTGGGGAGGCGCCCGGTGCTATGGGTGCCCCTGCTACCCTGGGCCAACTGGTACCTGCAGCCAAACCAACCCGCGCGGGACTGGGGAGCCCGGGGGTCCAGGCCATCCCACCAGAGGGGCTTCGTTCTGGAGCTCCCGCCACCCCAAGCGTAGAGGAACTGCACTAGTTGGCCAGCACCATTTCCGGAACCCCAGGTGAGGGCACCAACCTACCCCAAACGGGACCTCTCTCGCCATCATGGGCGGGCAGGGAGGGGAGCCTGGAGCCTGCACCTTGGATGCGCTGAAACCTTTCCCCAGAGCCCCTTGGCTCTAATCGTGTCTGACTGGGTTTCCAACAACATCTGCACCCACACGCCTAGGAGTGCGATTGCTGCGCCGAAGTGCCCTCTAAACGTTGACGTGTGCGTTTAGATGCCTACTTCCAAGGTGGTCATGCTTCGGCCCATGCTGTATGTCCAAGTTCCCTCTGATCCTGTTAATCTGATGGGCTCACACGGCCCCTCCTGGCTCTAGTTTGCTTACTGGCAGCTCTAATGCCAAGAGAAGGGGAGGCTGCCTGTCCTGGCTGTGCGGTGCAGTGCATTTTCTGCACGGCAGGTGGTCTGCTGGCTGGATCCGACTCCTGCCCCTCCAGACCTGGGTGACTCTCTAGGAGGGCGAGTCTGACCCCTTGTTGGGCCAGTGGGCTGGCCATGCGGGAGGCCCCCCACCTCCCCTGTGCTGTTGACCCAGGGTGTAGGGGTGCTGCGGGTTCTGCTCGGTGGGGGGGGGGGGTCAGAGGCACCTGGGCACCTGTTCAGGGCAGCACCTGGGCACCTGCATGGGACAGCCTCCTTCTCCAGTAAGAGAGGGGTGATTGGCCAGGCAGGGGTCACCTGGAGGAGTAGTTTCTCATTTATTTTTTTGGCCATGTGGCTTGTGGAATAGTGGCTGTGTGGCTTAGTTCCGGGACCTGGGATTGAATCCACACCCCCTTCATTAAAAGGCTGGAGTCCTAACCTCTGGCCTGCCAGGGAATTTCTGATAAAAACTTACTAACTGCCAGTAGTTTCTGAGCAGAACCTTGACAGGAGATGGGGAGGAAATGACCAGATCAGGAAGCGGAGGGGGTAGCACTAATAAAATTACCACATTATAGTCATAATAATTATCGTGTTCATTAAGTGTGATGTGTGCTTTTGGTTATTTAATCCACTCAGTGACCCTTTGAGGTAGGGACCATTATCCCATTTTACAGATGAGGAAACAGAGGTCCAGGGGGATGAAATGAATTCTTCAACCTGAGCTGAGTCCCATGTCTGGACTAAGTGTCAGGACTCAAACTCAGGCAGAACTTGAGACATTAACCACTATTCCAGCGCAAGGATAGACCGAGGTGTGGGAATGTAAAGGGAGATTGCAGGGATGTCAGATCTGATTTTAAAAACACGTTATTTAAATGGTCTTGACAAGTAGAAGCTATAACCTTCCTTCCTTTTAGAAAGGGAATTTGCCTAGCTGAATGAACTAACTTTTTAGTAGCAAAGCAAAACAGTCTATCAGTGATAATCATCAGACGTTCCCAGCTAAATGAGAGCACATTTGCAGGTAGGTTGCTTCTCCCTGTGTAGTGATAATGAGAGATGGACAAAGACCAAAAACATGCTTGTAAGAAAGTCATTTATTTGGATGAAAAGTTATATTTTTCCATTGACAAAAGATACCATCTTTGTCTTTCAGTTTGACCATTTAGTCTGTGTACATTTCATGTGATAACTGATGTATTAGGGGTTTCAGCTAACATTCCAATCTATCTAAGTTACTGTGTGTTTTTAATTTATCCTGATTATCCTGTGTTGTTCTTTCTCTCCTTTCTTGCCTTTATAAACTTTATAATATTTTTATACTCCCCTTTGTTAGCTCGATAAGCACCTTTGTTGTTCTTTTAGGTTATCATAGAAATTAAAATACTCTTTTAGAGTTATCAAGCTCTAATAAATATTAGTGTTTCTAAAAAAGACAGATAACCTAATTTTTTGAATACCCAAAGTTTTGAATAGGCACTGGATTAAAACAATCTCCAGATGGCCAATAATCATATGAAAAGCTGCTCAACGTCATGATCTATTAGGGAAATGCAAATGTTAACCATAGAGTACCAGTATACATTCACTAGGATAGCTAAAATAATTATTTTCATCTGCAAAATTTCTTTTGATTTATCTTCCAGCTTACTAATTCTTTCTTTAGTTAGAGCTAATTATTAAGTTCTAAATTCCAGTTATTATATTTCTTAGTTCTAGAACTTTTATTTGATTCTTTATTATAGTTTCCACTGTACCAAAATTCTCAATCTTGTCTTTTATTTCCTTCAATATTTTAAGGGATTATTGAAAGTTCATTATTCGAATAACTCATATTCTATCTTCTATGGCTATTGTCTGTAGTTTCTCTTGATTTTTTATCATGTTGTCCCATCTTCTTAAATGCCAGATTATTTTTGATGATGTGCTGGTTATTGTAAATTGAACAATATAGAGACAACTCAAGGCATAGGACAATGTCATCTTCCTCCATGAGAGGATTTACGTCAGCTTCTGGCAGGCAGCTAGAGTGTTTGGAATGCCGTTGTCATTGCTGCCTCCTCAGGGTTTGAGTTCCAGAATGACTGGTCCTGCTAAACAAAGCAACGTGGTGGCAAGTGAGGTGGAGGGCTTACCTCATGGGGTGCTGGATGATCCCACTGGGGATACAAAGAGAGCGTCTCCAGGAGATGGGAAGCTGACTCAGTGATTTTTAAAGACCCTTTCAGGACAGTGCCCCTGACTTCCTGTGGCTGTGACCTCCTATGCTCACACGTAGACCACACATGTGGACCATGCATTGAATAGCATGTGGGGCTAGATGATTGGTGGTGAGGAAGTGCAGAGTTAGAACTTACTCAAAGGCATATGTCTACAGGAGGCAACAGAGCAGGCGGTGAAGAGCTTTGACCTGAAGGGCCTGAGTTCAAGTCCTGCCTCTGCCCTTTTCGTGGAACGTGGTCTGTTGATTACTGTATTGGGCCTCAGTTGTTCTTGATACAGCCTTGTGGAGATGTAATTCATGCACTGTACAATTCACCTGTTTCAAGTATACAATTAAATGGTTTGTTGTGTATTCACAGAGTTGTGCAGCCATCACCACAGTCAATTTCAGAAGCATTTTGTCATCCCAAAAGGAAACCTTGTCCCCATCAGCAGTCACTCCCTGGCCCCTGGCAACCATGAATCTACTTTCCGTCTCTGTGGATTTGCCTGTTTTGGGCCTTTCATATAAATGGAATCAAATCATATGCGGCCTTTTGTATGCGTGTCATTCACTTAGCGTGATGTTCTCAAGGTGCTCCATGCTGAATGAAGCCTGGGTCATTCTTTTGTGTGGCTGAGTGAAATTCCATTGTACAGATTGGGCCCCGTTTTGCTTATCCATTAATTTGGTGGACATTTTGATTGTCTTGGTTATTCACCTATTATGAATAATGCTGCAACAAACATTACATATTTTTGGCGTGGAGGTGTTTTCACTTTTCCTGGGTATATATCCAGGAGTGGAATTGCTGGGTCAGAGGGTAACTGTGTGTTTAATCTTTTGAGGAGCTTCTGGAGCAGCAATGTATGAGGTTTCTAATTTTCCCCCATTCTCAGCAATACTTCCGGTTCTCTATCTTTTTGACTGTAACCATTACAAAGAGAATGAAGTGGTATCTTGTTGCGCTTCCCTGACAGCTAGTGAAAGAAGACATCTTTTTCATGTGCTTCTTGCCCATTTGTATATTTTCTTTGTCTTTTTATTATTTGAATTTAGGAGTTCTTTATATATTCCGGATTAGGTATATGATTTATAAGTATTTCCTCTCATGCCTTGCCTTTCACGTTCTTGATGATGTCCTTTGTATCACAAAATTATTAATTTTGGTTACTTATTTTTTAATTTGCTTGCTGTGCTTTTGGTGTCATATCTAAGAAATTGTTGTCTAATCCAAGGTCACAAAGATTCGCGTCTTTATAGACTTACAGTTTTAACTCTTCCACTTAGGTCTTTGAGTCTTTTAGAGTTAAATTTTGTATATGCTATTTCTGACTTCATCCTTTTGCATGTGGGTGTCTGGTTGGAAGCCCCATTTGTTGAAAAGGCTGTCCTTTCCTCACTGAATGATCTTGGCATCCTTGTTGAAAACCAATTGGATATACATGCGAGGGTCTAGTGTCAGATTTGAATCTTCAAACTTCAGATGAAATGAATGCCTGGGGCTTCCCTGGTGGCTCAGTGGTAAAGAATCCCCGCATCAAGGCAGGAGACATGGGTTTGATCCCTGATCTTGGAAGATCCCACATGCTGCAGAGCAACTAAGCCCATGCACCACAACTACTGAGCCTGCGTGCCTAGAGCCGATGCTCTGTAACAAAGAAGCCTCCGCAGGGAGAAGCTTGTGTACCGCGACTAGAGAGTAGCCCTCTACTTGCCACAACTTCGTTCTCGCAACAACGAAGACGCAGCACAACCAAAAGTAAATAAACACATTAAAAAATCAATGCCTGCATCATATTGAGATCATGAAGGTTCAGGGAAGGACATTCCCATATGTGGCCTGGCACCCAGCAGGCACGCAGAGCATCGATGATGGTGTGGACACAGGAGCCGGGCGTTCACCCCTGGAAGAGGCCCAGGCTGGGAGGAGGGGGCAGCACAGCCATTGCTGAGCATTGAGGTAGCGCTTCTCTCCTCCCAGCCTGTCTTGTTGCCATGCCAACACGACCTGGCCTGCATACACCCAACCTGGCCAGCAGGGATGGAAAAAATTACTCTGGCTTTTCACAAAGATGGACGATGATCTCAGGTGAGGGGTAGGGAGCTGGAACAGAACGTCCTTGGTAACAAAGCAACAAAGGCTCAGAGAAAACATGGCCCCCGCAGTGGTTTCCAGGGAGGCTGCTTCGCCCAGATTTCCCTGCTGGGCCCCCATTGCCCACACAGACTCTCCTACCCCTGGAGGGCTGGCTCATCCTCCAGCTTCTTGATTCCCCTGAGAAGTTGCTGGGGCACCAGGCAGCCAGCCCACGGGTGTTGTCTGCAGTCAGCTTCAGCTCAGGGCCACACTCATATCACTCCTTGGGCTGTGGGCTGAAGCAGAGACCCCACCTCACAGTCCATTCTCTCTACCATCCTGTTCTGAAGCTGAGCCCAGCACCTCATGGCCCCTTCTTTCTCCCAGTCTGTTCTGTGCCCCCGGGTCCATGGAGCACCTGGGAGCTTGGGTGCATGCTGGGGCTCATTATTTCACAAAGACACATCATACCTCTGGGTGCTTCTCTTACTTCATACTTGGTGCTGAATTCCACTACCTGAGCAAAACCCCAGCAACATCCTTAGATTGTGTCCTGCTGGAAGGTACTCTTCCAACTCAACTGCTGCTCTTGGGGCAACTGAGACTTGTCCCCTACACTGCCCTTCCCATCGAGGTCAGTGCTGTCCCCTCAAAGGTGGGCACTGCCCACCTCTTGATCTCCCCCTCCCTCATCCCCGTCCTGAGGTCCCCCAAACCACTGTCGGCAACCACGCCATGCAGACCCTCTTGGGGATCAGAAATGGCTCTGTGGGTGGGTGCTTCAGGAAAGTCTGATTTGGTTTGAAGTGGGGCTAGTGTCCTCCCTGTGGGCAGCCCTCCCTGACCAGAGCCCCCAGCACCAAAGATGGAATGCCAGTCCTGACTGTTCACACCTCCCTCCCCCACAGCCCCCGAGTCAGCAGCATCATTCTGTGACTGTAGGTCCCCTCAGGGCAGGGACTGGCCATCCTGGTCAAGGCTGAGTCTGGGCCCAGTTCCCCTGCTGCTCTGATCCTCCTTCCTCCCTCTGCCACGAAGGACTTCTCCAGCCCCACCCTCGCCTGCTCGGGGTGCCGGCTCCTTCCTCCTCCAGGATAAGACGCGAGGCCATCTGCTGCCTCCCCAGCCTAACCCCGTCCAAGGGAGCTGGTCCTGTCAGCCATCCATGCAGTCATCCCACTCCTCTGCAGGTGCCCTGCCCCTGCCCTGCCTGCTGGGAGTTGTCTCCGGAGCTCACCGCCTGGTCCTTGGGCCTCCCTGGACCACTCGGGCTGGAGCTGAGGGAAGGATGCTGTGCTTTCCAGTGTGACATTGGGCTGGGCACTTACGTTGTCTGGCCACACCCTGTGGACACTTGCAGGAGGAGGGACCAGCCATCCCTGCCTGGGGGCAGGGTGCTGGCCTCCGAGAGGCCTGTCCCAGTCATGTGAGGGACGTGGGTGTCTGCCCTACTGTTCTTGGAGCTCCTAGGTGACAGGCTGGTGCCTCGGGGGCGGAAGAGAGGCCAAGGAAGGAGGGGTGAGTCAGCAATATGGAACCGGGATCTGGGGCACAGGAAGCAGGAGAACATCTCCACGTGGTTCCTGCATCCAGCAAGGCTTCTGGGAATGAAAACAGCAGTTGAGCCGGTTTTTCTGATATTTCATTTTCCTTTGAAACAGAGCTGCATTCCATCAAAACTTCTAAATATTTATCTTAACATTCTTCCTATAATTAAAAATTATTTGCCATATTCCAGGGCTGTTTCGTGTCTCCCGTTGTGCATGAGCTCTCTTGTCATCACAGATGTGAGCCCAGCAGGCTCTGCCCCTGGTCACAGACAGCGGTGTAACCAGGAGGGAGCCTGGACCAGGCACTAGCTAGTTCTGTCTCTTAACACTTGCTAACCCTCCTCTGAAGCAAAGACAGGGAACATCAGGCTGGAGATTTGGGTGGTAAGACAATCTAGCAAGGGTTTAAAGATTTAAAAAATGAATGCATTTTTAAGACATGGAACTGACCCACCAGCCTCTGGTTCCTCGCTGCTGTGCCATCTTTACCAGTGGCCCGAGGATTCCTGAAGCCCCAGGCAGCCAGCCAGCGGGGCAGCGTGCAACATAAGAAATAATGCAAAGGCTTTCTCTGATTCAGTTTAAAAGTTCAACGTTGAAGGTACAGTGATTTATTTTTGCAGTGATAACACAAATTCAAATTCTGGCGGAGCACACATCGTTCTGAAAACAAGGCTTTGGCCAAATTGAGACATCTATGGCGCAGAAATATGCTTGGAATCAACGATGCTGCCCAGCAAGTGATAACTGCTTCAGGAAATCCTTCGCATCGTGAGAGGAGCTCAGCCTGTCACGATGCACGAGTGAGAAGTGGAGGGGCTGGACCACAAAGCCCTGGGACGCAGCTGATGCTGAATTAAAACGAAAGTGGATGCAGCAGGGCGTCATCCCTCTCCCTGGGGTTAATTGCCATCCTTATCTGCCAGGCGCAGGAGTGGATCCTTTGTAAATAAAGTGTGCACAGTGGCATTTAGTTGTTCTGTAAGTGAGCCCTTTAAATTCGTTGTACCGTTTATTCAAAATCCACTGGGAACTTCCAAGTTTTTTAGTGAAGGTTGTGCCAGAAAGCTTCAGTTCAGGAAGATTTTAGTGAAGCACAATGGCCACAGAGCAAATTTGCTCACAGAAAGGTGCTGACATGTTAAAGATGCTGATGGGAGGACTAGGGGAGTCGCATGCTTGGTCCTGCTGTGGGATCTTCGGGAACAGTGCCGTCACTTCACTGTGGAATGTTCTGGGCCGGTAGAAGAATCTCTGATGAGGTCCACATTTTAAAGTTGGATATATTTACATTCTGTACCCAAATGGAATGCACTTGAGATAGCTAAGATTTTTGAAGCATTTAAATTTGGTGAAACATTGAAAAGCATCATAAATAGAGACAATTTGATGAATTTCAACTTGTGAAATACTTGTCAATGAGAGGTTCTCTGACTAGAGTCAAAACAGACCCTGACCACATATCCAGGCTGAAATAGACTCATCGTCCCACATGGAAAAATTAGAACTGAGGAAATCTTCCACTTGGCCAGATTTGTGCTGAGTTTCCAGGTCTGTCTGCACCTGTAGGAAGAGAATTTTCTCAATAAAATATACTTTACAGACAGCCAATCAATAGTGTCAATAATCTAGAATTATCAATCACAAAGTTTAACACTGAGGAAGATTGGGGATAATTTATGAAAAAATAAAACTAGTAAATAATTTTAAAAGATTTCTTTTAAAAAAATCAGTGACATTGTATTAAACAGCCCAGATAAACTTTAAAAAGAAATCAAAGTTTGTGAGTATGGAGCAAGAGTAATTACTCTGCTTGTTTTTTCAAATGTCCAGATAATCAGTGCAAAGAATATTTTTAAAAGTTTTCCTTTAATATATATGGATATAGACTTGGAATAATTTATTTTGGATAATAGATTTTAAATAGAACTATTTCATAGGCCTGCTTGCCTGGAGAATCCCAGGGACGGGGAAGCCTGGTGGGCTGCTGTCTATGGGGTCGCACAGAGTCGGACACAACTGAAGTGACTTAGCAGCAGCAGCAGCCAGTAAAGAAAATAGAAATGTCAGACAATAAATAGATATTTTAAAAAAGTATATATTTAAGAAATCATTTTCCACACCTTTTCCTCTCACCAGTGTCTTTATCAGCTCGATAGGTTGTACTGTCCCCCTCATGGTATTTCATAACTCCCCATTTGTGGCATAACTAATTTGTCTCACTTGCTCCTTAAGGATACATATGATATCCTATAATCCAACTACACAAGAAATACTTAGCGCCTCCTCTATGCCAAATACTGTAATTTTATAAACCAAGCATGTAGCAAGGGTATAGCAGTATAAGACTCTAGAGTTGGATGGATGATGGATGAATGCATAGGTGGGTGGATGGGTTAAACTTAGCTGTTAATAAGGGCATCACTGATACTTTGGAGGTGAGTGTCCTTCCTGAGTCTGAACCATGTTCTCCTGGCTCATTACAACACAGTCTCCTTATTGGCCATGTCATTTCACACTATTTCATTGCCTTCTGAGCCCTTGGTAATCAGGGGAAGTGACAAGAAAATAGGACTGGATCAGGATAAACCTTCCAAGTCCTTGCCTTCTGTTTCCAGATGGTGATCTGTGGAATTCTTTCTGACTGAACAGAGCATTTGTCCACTGAAAGCTGAGATGGGCCAGGGGCCCTTTCAACAAGGCAGGATCTTGTTCTGCAGCAAGTGTGGCTTCCAGTTTGGCTCAGGGAAAGTGGCAGGCAAATGGGACCCTCTGTATCTATAGTCTTGTGGAAGGGTAGAACCACCATGGACCAGAATCTTGCATCACAGGACATCTTTTATGCAATCCGGACCATGTCTAGCCACTGAAGTCTCACTCACCTTGAATGCCTCCCCCAAGAGGCAGCCCATCGCCTGTCAACATAACACACACACCCCTGCTAGTCTGGGCTCCCCCAACCATTGGCTTCCACGGCTCCAGGTGACTGTAACTTGTCTAGATCATCCTGGTCTCAAAGAGGCCTCCAACATGATGTCCCTGATGCTTGTTGAAGGTCATGGGCTGAGGATGTTGCTGCTGAGGTCTGCTTCCCCGTCCTGTCACCATCTCAGTGAGGTACTCAGGAGTCCAGAATTCAGAAGCATTCAGGGTTCAGGACTTTGAGCTGTCTGACCACATCACACCTCAGTGCTTGGTCCATGGTACCACAAGGACCCGCATACCCACCACTTGATTCCACCATCGACATCGAGCTGCAGTCTCTTTATCAGCTGTCTGTCCAGCTCTCCACCCCTCTCTCCATCTGTGGATCCACCTTACTTTTGTGTGCATTTCATACAGTGACTGCAGACACCAGTATACTTGGCCCCTAAGCAGTTGAGTGCATGTTCTGCCAACTAGAGTTCAATATTTATGTTTTTAAGTAAACTTTCCATGCAGTGAAATGCACAAATGTTAGGTGTACCTTTTACTGAGTTTTAACACAAGCAAATTCCTGTAAACCCCTCCCCATCAGCACGTGGAATTTCCCATCCCCTGCAGAAAGTGCCCCCTACCCAGTCAGTCCTTGCTCGCACCCTACTGAGGCAGCCACTGTCCTGATTTTTGTCATCACTGATTAGTTTTGCCGGTTCCAGAACTTCATATAAGCCAGAAGTGCCATTTTAACCACCAGTCTGTAGTGGCATGTGGGTGAGGGGTTTTCAAGGGCTAGCCATGGGGGACTGACAGATCACCCAGGGTTCCCCAGAAAAGTGGAACCAAGAGGATATCTGTCATCTATTGATGTCTATTAATTATATACTCTATCTATCTATTCTATCTGCAGAAAGAGCAACAGATTCATTTTATCAAAAGGATCATGGGGTTCACAGGCCAAAATCTGTAGGGGAGGTCAGCAGGCTGGAAGTCCTCGAAAGGTGTCTGTTATGGTGTAGAACAGGGTGTCTGTTCTGTCCAGTCGCGAGGCAGAATTTTTTCTTCTCTGGGAAACCTGTTTTTGCTCACAAGAACTCCAACTGGGTGAATGGGGCCAACCCGCCTTATGAAGAGTAACCTCCCTTACTTGGAGCTGGCTGGTTGCAGGTAGTCACCACATCTACCCTATCCACACAGCATCAATGCTGACATTTGACCAGGCAACACACATCATGGCACTCACATGGTGGAATGCCTCTGAGTTGAGAGCGCCCACTCAGGACCTGGTGGAGAATCAGGAAGGTGGCTTCCAGCAAGACGGCAGCCCAGAGACCCAGCTGGAAGGGCGGAGCCAGGGCCCTGGTTGCTCCCTGGCTGGCGAAGGGAGCCTCGCTTGGCAGGGACCAGACTAGGGGTAAGGGTGGCGCTGGGGCCTTCATTCCCCGCTTCTGCCCGCTAAGCACAGCTGCATATAACCAAAGGGGTTCTCTGTGCCGCCCTCTTCCATGTCAGCTCCTCCCAATGGATGATCTATGTTTTAATGAGAATAATATTTGCTTCAAGGAAGTATGATTCCAGCCGTGTTTTATATCAGCCAGATGTGTTCAACTGTTCACCCCCTCCCTCCACCAGTAATCTGGCAAAACCTGTACTGCAGTGGGGCCCCCACCTCTCCCCACCACCCACCTTCATTCTCAGGCCCAAGGGTGTTTCCAGGGGGAGGGAGCCACGTGGAGCTGATTCATCAGCACGGTGCTCATCAAAACACCGTTTTGTAAGAGCTAATTGGCGTGCTGGGAGCCTCTCAAATCCTTTTCATAAGCCTCTCACTGACCCTGTTGTTTGAGCCAGGCCTTAACATAACCTCAGCTTCAAAAGACTGATGTTTGGTCCGAAACTCAGACACCCTGATGTTGAAGCAGGCACCAGGCTTGGGCAAACGCTTTCTGCTGGTTTTAGGCTGAGCCCAGCCAGGCAGTTGGGAAAGACTGGACTCCAGCAAAGCGGTTAACGGGTTTTTTTTTCTCTCCTACTTTTCAGGCTGACAACAAGCTCTGAGCCGGGAACCTGGGACCTGTGCCGTGACAGGTAGGACTCCGTGTCACCTGCCCTTCTGCTGGTCTGCGACAGCCCAGGAGGGGTGGGTGTGTTACCTTGCCCAGTGTCCTTTTCAATAGAATTTTCTTTCGCCAAAGAATGGAGTGCAGAGAAGTTACTCAGTGTGTTTCCTTTCTCCAGAACTTAGTTGTTCATTCATTCATCCTCTTATTTGGGAACTTACTGAACATACGCTGTGTGATGACCTCCGTAGCAAGGGCCAGCGTCAGCGATGAGACAGAGATGTCGTGTCCTTCATGGGGAGATAGTTACCCATCAGGCATGCAGCTGAGCGGGGGTGTGATTGCGACTTGTGATGGAGGGAAAGACCCGTGAATACGAGACCGGGGCCTCTTCTGGTGGGTGGTGGGGATGAGGGTCTGAAGCTTGGAAAGGAAGGATGTGGGAAGGGTGTATGGAGAGGATTTGGGATGGGAAACAGAGTGTGCAGGAGCCCTGAGGACCAGGAGGAGAGGGAAGAGGAGGCCAGACCCCCACAGCTCAGAGGCCGAGGAGGGGAGCTGCCTTTTATCCCAAGAGTAATAAAGAGATGTTAACACGTCTGCAGAAGGAGATGGCTTTTGTCCGATGTATTTTGCTGTTTAGGCCAGGCTTATTGGAATATAACCTACATCAGTCAAATCCACCCTTTTCACTGCGCTGT
This sequence comes from Bos grunniens, assembly GCF_055505025.1. NCBI lineage: Eukaryota > Metazoa > Chordata > Mammalia > Artiodactyla > Bovidae > Bos > Bos grunniens. The sequence goes on from NC_141182.1 coordinate 13,637,557, forward strand.
CCTGAGTAACAAACGCGTCCAGTTGTGTAACTGCCACAGTCAACACACAGATAGTCCCGTCACCCCTGAGAATTCCCGTTATAGTCGACCAGCCCCCAGCAGCCCTCACCTGATTTCTGTCCCTGGAGATCAGTTTTGCCTTTTCTGGAATGTCACTGAGATGGAATGATTCCATGTCCCCTTTAGGTCTGTCTTCTTTCACAGGTCACAGTGCATCCACAGCTACATTGTCTTGCCATGGGCATTAGTTCTGTGTCCTCGTGACAGCCGGGTAATTTTCTGTGGCGTGGACATGCTTGTCCACCTGATGGAGACCTCTGGGCAATTCTGGCTCTCAGGCCTCACTTAGTACTGCCAGGAGCCCTTGCTCTCGGGCTGGCGTGTCTGTCTCTCTCAGCCCTGGGCCCAACTGTTCCGGGCAGATTTGTGGGGATTTCTGGTTGTACAGTGAGGAGGATGCCAGAACATGTTCCACAGTGGCTGCACCACGAGGCACTCCCACCTCAGCCCACACTGCCACCCTGGGGACTCCAGGGTCTTGCTTCCTGAGCCAGTGGAAGTCCTCGATTTGAACAGGGCCTCCCTCCCTCTTGCTCAGGCCCCTCAGCTCTGCTGTCTGTCACTTGGTCCTCCGCCTTCTCTCTACTTGGGTTTCATCTTCCATCTGATGACAGCCACGTTTAACTGGGTGCTGCGGAATCTTTTTCAAATTTTCCAGTCATATCTAAGAGAAAGTCTTAGGTAATTTTAAAAAATATTTTTATTTTTGATTGTACTGGGTCTTCGTTGCTGTGCACAGGCTTTCTCTAGCTGTGGTGAGCAGGGGCTACTCTCTAATCGCTGTTCGCGGGCTTCTCACCTTCTCAACAAGGGTGGCTTCTCTTGTTGCAGAGCACAGGCTCTAGGGTGCTTAGGCTTCAGTAGCTGCAGCTCGCAGGTTCTAGAGCACAGGCTCAGTAGTTGGGATGCCTGGGCTTAGTTGCTCTGTGGCATGTGGTATCTTAGTTCCCAGACCAGGGATTGAACCCATGTCCTCTGCATTGGCAGGTGGATTCTTAACCACTGGACCCCTAGGGAAGCCCTCTGAGTTAGGTATTATTATGACCCAGTACCTCTCCAGGAGTTGCTGGTCTCTCTTCTTAATAAAGAAAGAAAGCCTCCAGAAAGCAGGAGCATCTGGCTAGAATTTAATGAGAGTGTACTATTTTCATGGGGCCCTGAGGGTTTTTTTGTTTTTTGTTTTTTTTTTAAGAAACAAATGATACTGATTTCCCATTGATGGTAGTGACATAAATTTCTTTTAAAATAGCTTTAAATATTTTTATAAATGAAGTGATTTTAAAGACACATGTGAAGTGAGTGACAGGTGGGTACTGTGGAGATGTGGCCAATGTTTGAGGAAGGTATGCCAACAGCTGGTGTTCAGGAACCACCCTGCCCAGGTGCCGGGCAGGCCCAGTTCACCCTGGCTCCATCTCTCCCGGCCATGGGCCCGCCTGCTGCCTGCTCCAGGATCCCTCTGAGAATTCACTATGACGCTGATGTGAAGTGCTGACCTGGAGACACCTAGAGGGGTGTGGAGGGAGCCGTGGAGATCGCTGCCCCGGGAGCTCAGTGACGAGCACCTGTCCCTCTGTCACTCCAGCTCCCCGAGCAGGACATCTGCTCTTGATTATGCTGGGACGATGCACAGGAAGGACAGGCTACAATTTCTGCTTCAGATACACACACTAATAATAATAGCCACGTTCCCAACTCCTATTCGCGGCACGATATCTCCATCATCTCTAATCAATACTGTCCTCAGTGTCAGCCTAGGAAAACGCTCAAGTCTGTGGTTAAATAAGGAAACTGCAGACAGTTTAGCAGCTGGTATAAGACCCACAGCTGTCCTACTTTGGGGAGAAATGCCCTTTATTCTGAGACTGTGTCCTTTTTATTATTTGATGAACTGATAATGACCGTGAAGGGGAATGGATTTTAGGGGTTCTACTTAAAATGTGGAAATAAAAAAACGTTAGACCAGAAACATCTTCTGAAAATGTTACTGACTTTTGGTTTTTGACATCTGATTCTGGCCAATGTGAAGTAACAGGCATGGGAATTACCCTCCTGCCATAAACGACCAGAAAGCTGGATGGAATACACCAAGCACAGCTGTCACACATTGACAACAGGCAGTGAAAGGGAGAAACAGGGCTTATGACTGCACCAGCTCACTGTGGGGAGGGAAAGTGTGAGAGAGGGTGGTCTCATTGCGTGGAGGAGAGAGAGGGCAGACTAGCAAGACTTGGAGGGCAGAGGGCTGAGTGGAGGGAGCTCCAGAGAGGTTCCACCAGGGCACGGCTAACACGTGCACATATGTGAGGGAAGGAAAGGAGGCTGGGGACATTGCTGCCCAGAGAGGCAGGCAGAACAGTCCTTGGAGCTTACACAGGGCTGAGGGTAGCTTGTGTTTATATCAGCTGGGGTGGGAAGATCTTAGGATACACTGGGCGTTAGTGGAATCCTCATGAGCATTTTCTGAATAATGGTGGTAAATTAGTTTTAGCCTAAGTCTGTTCCAGACCCACCCTAACAACATTTTAAAAGAGGCCTCATAAGAGTCTAACTAATTCCAAATAACTCAGCACTGCACACCAGAATAAAATCCAAGACTTTTTTAAGGAGCACTGCAAAAGCCAGAAAGCAATAGTGAACATTGACAATATCTGGCATTTGATCAAAATTAACCATGCATGCAGAAAAAGCAGAAAATTCACCCAAAATCTTGGGGAAAGTCAATCAGTAAAAAGATACCTAGATGTGACATAGATGATGGAATTCACAGACAAGGATGTTGAAACAGCAACTAAAAATATGTTTCATACATTCAAGAGGGAAGAACAATAAATAATGAGAAGCAAAATGAAAGATACAAAAAAGTCACAGTGGAACTTTCAGTTGAAAATTCAATATCTGAAATGAAAAATATGCTGGATAGAATTCACAGCAGAGTCAACACTGTAGAATTAAAGATCAGCAAATTTGAAGCCATAGAATGATTCAAATTTGAGCAGAGAGAAAAAAGACTTTAAAAACAAAATAACAGAACTGTGGTGACCCTCGGGCTAATATCCAGTCATCTTGCATGTTTGTAATTGGAGTTCTAGAAACAAGAGAGAGGCGGGGACAAAACCTGTTTTGAAGAAACAACAGCCAAAAGCTTTCTGAACCCACTGGAAACTAGAAACTCACAGATCCAAGGAGCCAAACAAACCCTATGTGGCGTAAACACTGAGAAAGCCACATCAAGACACATTACAAACAAATTGCTGAAAACCAGTAATAAAAAGAAATCTTAGAAGCAGCCAGATAAAAATGACACATTGTGGACAGAGGAGCAGAACCGTATGAGGGACAGCAGACCCCTTGCCAGAAACCATGCAAGCCAGAAAACAATGGAGAAGCGTCTTTTAAGTACTAAATGCTGATGGAGGTGGGGACCATCAACAGTGATTTTATTAGCCAATGAAAATATGATTCAAAATTGGAAATAAAACGAAGACTATTTCAGACAAACAAAAACCAATAGAATTTCACTGTCAGCAAATCTGACTTACAGCAGTGTTAAAGGAGGTTCTTCTAGCAGAAAAAAAAAATCCAAATGGAAATTTAGATCTACACAAAGCAGTGAAGTGGGCCAGTAATAGTAATTCAGTAATTTAATTGTCATTGTTTAGTTGCTAAGTCGTTTCTCTTTTGCAACCCCATGGACTATAGCCTGCTAGGCTCCTCTGTCCGTGGGATTTCCCAGACAAGAAAACTGGAGTGGGTTGCCATATTCTTCTCCAGGGGATCTTCCCAACCCAGGGATTGAACCCATGTTTCCTGCATTGGCAGGTAGATACTTACCACTGAGCCACCTGGGAAGCCCAGTAATTAAATAGATAAATGTAAGATATGTTTTTCTTATTTCTATATTTCTTGCAATGGTATTTCACCATTTAAGTAAAGAATAATAGCAGTGTATTTTGGGGTTTATAGTTTGCAAGGAAGTAAAATCTCTGACAATAATAGCACAAAGAATGGGAGGGAGGCATAGAAGTATATTGTTCAGTGATTCTTACACCATATGTGATATGGAATAATAGTATATGAAGGGAGGTTGTGATAAGTTAAAGAGGTATATTATAAACTCTAGGAACAGCCAGTAAAAATTAAAAATTACTGTATGACTAATAAGCCAATAGTGGGGATAAAGGAGAATCATTAAAGTAAAACCCTAAATTAATCTCAGAGAAAGCGTGACAATAAGAAAGAGATGGAACAAGTAGAAACCCAAAACAAAAAGATAGATTTAAACCCAACTGTATCATAATTACATCAAACATAAATTGTCTAGCATTTAAAATGAAGACAGAAATTGCAAGGTGGGATACAGAAGCAAGACCCAAATAAATGCTGCCTGCAGAGAAGTGCAGCAAAGGAAGTGCAAAGGAAGCCACAAATAGGTTAAAAGTAAGAGGATGTGAAAAGATGTACCTTGCTAACACTAACCAGTAGAAAGCTGCAGTGGCCACACTAGCACCAGACAAGGTAGATTTCATATCAGAGTATTTCCAGGTACATAGAAGTCCATCACCAAGATAAAGGCATCAGTTCATCAAGACACAAATGTTGAATGTGTATACTAACAGTTTCAAGACATATGATGTGAAAACCGATAGAGCTGCAAGGAGAAATAGAAAAATTGCAATTATCACCAGCAATTTAAGTACCCTGGGCTCAGTCAGGGTTCAGCCAGAGGAGCAGAACCCGCAGAAAGTGTGTCAGTATCGAGCAGGTGAGAAGTCTGTCGTGCAGTTGTGGCGGCTGCAAAGCAAGTGTGACTTGACATGTATGTAGACACAGCCAATGCTGTTGTTCACAGGAGGAATTTCTTCTTTCCCTGGGGAAGCCTCAGCCCAGCTATTAAGGTCCTCTGACCAATTAAGTCAGGCCCACCCAGAATCATCTCCTCTACTTAAAGTTCAACTGATTAGAGTCTGTAATCACATCTGCAAAGTCTGTTCTGAGCAGCACCCAGATGAGCATCTGACTGGGAGACTGGAGACTGCACCCCAGCAAAGCAGACATGGCTAGATGCATCACAGCTCCCTCCCCCAACAACTGAGTGTTTGAATGGATGACTGGAGACTGTACCCCAGCACAGCAGACACGTCCGGAAGCATCACAGCCCCCTCTCCCAACAAGTAGAAAATCAGTGACAACATAGAGCACTTGGAAAACATCATCATTAACTTTACCTGATTGGCATTTACAGAACATTGCACCCAACAACAGTAGAGCACACATGGAAAATTCATCCAGATGGACTAGATTCTGGGCCATAAAGTAGACCTCAATAAATTGAAGAAGGTTAAAATCGTACAAAGTCTGTTTCCTGATCACGAGGGGACCAGGCGGCTGGGAACTGGTGGAGCTGGGAGTGGAGCAGAGCGTCTTCCTTTGAGAGATGCACCCCCTTCCTGCTATGCAGGCTGCCTTCCTGATGCCTGGGGGTGAGTGGGTCTGTGCTTGGTGGGCTGGGGATGTCTGGTGCCTGGCATTAGGTGCGACTCGCTCACAGTTGCTGGTGACCCTTTGTTTAGAGGACCAGGCTGCACGAGCGCTTGTGTCATCATGCAGGGCCACCTGTGGTCCACCCGGGTGCACTTGCCTTTGGGTGAACTGACACAGCTGGCATTTCTCTCTGAGGACCCAGAGATGCAGTAGAGAGAACATGATGAATGGACCCGGGCCATCGAGGGAGCCGGCTGGGGAGCAGGTGTCCTGTCATTCAAGGTGCAGAAGCACTGGAGAAGGTTTGTTCTGGCACGCCAAGGGGCAGGCTCAGGCATACGCAGTACCCTCCAAACACTCCCCAAACTCTCTCCAACAGAACCTGGGGCAGTGGAGGCAGTGTGCCCTGAGTCAGTGCAGTGGGTCCACGCGTCACTTTCTCACCCACACACTAGGAGAGCAGGTCCTACTCCAAAATGTCTTGAACTTGGAACTTAAGACAATAGCTGAGGGAAATATTAAGGTGGGGACATGTTGTACAGCTGTCACTGTGTCTCTGACCCCTGGTGGGCTTCTGAGCTGCCTGCTGGAGGTCATTCCATGACCTGCCAGCCCAAAGGCCATCTGAGCATCTGTCAAAACTCGCAAATGACCAGCACATCGTCTTGCTTACTCATCTGTTTTTGTAGTAAATTTGGGTAGAAAGTGGTTTTGGAAAAAAAGAGTCAGATCCAAACAGATGTTACATGAGATATGTTATGTGAACCATGGATGATGAAATGATGGGTTCTCATGCATGGCCCTGAAAGCTCTGGCAGAATGGGGAGTGGCTCGTTCCCATGTGGCATGTGGCATGTGGCAAAGAAGGTCTAATTTTGGAACTGGGTGAGCTTTTCCGAGGCCATAGGAATGGCAAAGCAAAGGAGAGGCCTTCCCTGTACTTATCTGGTGATTGACAGGTGATAATGTTTTATTGGAGCAGAAACATTTCCGGACTAATTTATTCCTTCACTCATCTGGGTTAAAAGGAGAAGGGGTGCCGGGGAGAGAAGGAGAAAGTGGGAGTGGATTAAGGGGGGCCTAAGTTAAACGCATTTGCCAAACCACACATACCGTGTGCCCAACTTTCATAACTAAACGAAACGTTGCATTAATCACAACAAATTAAAACACTATTTATTGAGGGATGGAGGGGTCCAACTTTTTGTAACTTGTGGAATTTCCTCTTCCCCTATTTTCCTTTCCCTTCTCCCCAGCCTCATTCTCCATTGTTTTTCTTGCCACGTGAGTCCATGGAAATCAGAATACTAGCTTGACAGGAAGCGCCATGTTCTACAGTTACCCTGGAAGCGGGGAGGTCAGTTCTTCATCCTGGCACTGGGCGCCCCAGGCAGCCTGGGCATGTGCCCTCATACCCCGCTTCCACTCCTCCCGCCAAGGCCAGTCACCATCAGGACGCAGTCAGGCTTCTTTATTGCAGTGAAGTGAAACTTGCTTACCAAATTCTTTCCACAGTTGAACCGCTGCCTGGCTTGCTTCTTACGGGTGGGTTGACTCTTGTGATCCACAGCTTCTGGAAGCTCCTCAGTCTGTAATGTAGGCCATAAGGGAATGCGACACTTTTTTGTCTCTCCTAGGAGTTTTGTGACTTTTCAATCCTGTTCCATGGACTGAACCACCGAGACTGCCCTGTTGCCCCCTCCCTCTGTCCCAAGATGCAGAAGTGGAGCTGGGAGGGAAAGACTATCCCCAGATGTGGGGCAGTGACAGCTGCAAGAAGGGAGAGGGAAGGTTTGGGGGGCTCTGGAACAAAGGGCTCAGGGTGAGCTATGAGAATTGGGGGAGGGAGAGGGTGCAGCAGGTTATGGACTGGGCTCTGAAGGCAGGGTTAAGAGGAGCTGTGCCATCTGAGAGGCACCTGCTCAGATGATAGGCCAGGCCCTTCCCACGGTGCTGATGCTTGCTTCTTACCCTCAAGGGGACTCCTCAGTTTGCCACCAAACAGTAGTGTGTGAGATGAACTTCTGTCACCATGCTGCCTGTCTTCAGTATACCCTGGAATCTATTTTTAAAGGAAGTGTTTAGACTTGCTATGTTGGTAAGGCTAAAAAAAAAAAAAAAAAAGTTTGGAAAAACAGATATTCATTGGCTAACTAATATTTTGGGTAGACTTAGCTTTCCCCACGTCAGATTTTCTTGAAGAGGAGATGGACCACATCAGGGGAAAAGGAGGAGAAAGATGCATTCATTCATTAAAAGTAATTGTTGGGTTAGAATTGCAGGCTTGCCTTGGCCAAACAGATGGTGCTGACCACTGTCACTGGAGCATGCCATTTCTCTGTCACAGTCAAGTGTCGGGTTCCCACAGACCCACTGGCTTGGACCACTTACTGGCCATCAGGATTTTCCCTTTAAACTCCAACCCATCTCTCCCCATCTTCCCAATATGGATGATATATCATCATTCAAGTTAGGTTGATAACCTGTGTTTGTAATTTTGTTTATAGCAGTGATTCTCACAGGATGGGTGGGTAGCCCCAGGCCAAGAGCACCAGCATCCCTGGGAACTTGTTACAAATGCAGAGTCTCGGGCCCTACCCCAGATTTGCTGGATCAGAAACTCCAGGGTGAGGGAGGGGCCCGCCCAACTGCTTTAATGAGCCCTCCACGTGATTCTGACATGGTTTGAGAACCTCTGGCCTTTGGAACTCTGTGTGCACTTTAAATGGGTGAATCTTATGCAGGTGAATTATATCTCAGTCATATCAGATCAGTCACTCAGTCCTGTCTGACTCTTTGCGACCCCATGAATCGCAGCACGCCAGGCCTCCCTATCCATCACCAACTCCCGGAGTTCATTGAGACTCACGTCCATCGAGTCAGTGATTCCATACAGCCGTCTCATCCTCTGTCATCCCCTTCTTCTCTTGCCCCCAATCCCTCCCAGCATCAGAGTCTTTTCCAATGAGTCAACTCTCCGCATGAGGTGGCCAAAGTACTGGAGTTTCAGCTTCAGCATCATTCCTTCCAAAGAAATCCCAGAGCTGATCTCCTTCAGAACGGACTGGTTGGATCTCCTTGCAGTCCAAGGGACTCTCAAGAGTCTTCTCCAACACCACAGTTCAAAAGCATCAATTCTTCGGCGCTCAGCCTTCTTCACAGTCCAACTCTCACATCCTTACATGACCACAGGAAAAACCATAGCCTTGACTAGACGAACCTATGCTGGCAAAGTAATGTCTCTGCTTTTGAATATGCTATCTAGGTTGGTTATAACTTTCCTTCCAAGGAGTAAGCGTCTTTTAATTTCATGGCTGCAGTCACCATCTGCAGTGATTTTGGAGCCCCCCAAAATAAAGTCTGACGCTGTTTCCACTGTTTCTCCATCTATTTCCCATGAAGTGATGGGACCGGATGCCATGATCTTCGTTTTCTGAATGTTGAGCTTTAAGCCAACTTTTTCACTCTCCTCTTTCACTTTCATCAAGAGGCTTTTTAGTTCCTCTTCACTTTCTGCCATAAGGGTGGTATCATCTGCATATCTGAGGTTATTGATATTTCTCCTGGCAATCTTGATTCCAGCTTGTGTTTCTTCCAGTCCAGCGTTTCTCATGATGTACTCTGCATATAAGTTAAATAAACAGGGTGACAACATACAGCCTTGACGTACTCCTTTTCCTATTTGGAACCAGTCTGTTGTTCCATGTCCAGTTCTAACTGTTGCTTCCTGACCTGCATACAAATTTCTCAAGAGGCAGATCAGGTGGTCTGGTATTCCCATCTCTTTCAGGATTTTCCACAGTTTATTGTGATCCACACAGTCAAAGGCTTTGGCATAGTCAATAAAGCAGAAATAGATGTTTTTCTGGAACTCTCTTGCTTTTTCCATGATCCAGCGGATGTTGGCAATTTGATCTCTGGTTCCTCTGCCTTTTCTAAAACCAGCTTGAACATCAGGAAGTTCACAGTTCACATATTGCTGAAGCCTGGCTTGGAGAATTTTGAGTGTTACTTTATTAGCGTGTGAGATGAGTGCAATTGTGCAGTAGTTTGAGCATTCTTTGGCATTGCCTTTCTTTGGGATTGGAATGAAAACTGACCTTTTCCAGTCCTGTGGCCACTGCTGAGTTTTCCAAATTTGCTGGCATATTGAGTGCAGCACTTTCACAGCATCATCTTTCAGGATTTGGAATAGCTCAACTGGAATTCTATCACCTCCACTAGCTTTGTTCATAGTGATGCTTTCTAAGGCCCACTTGACTTCACATTCCAGGATGTCTGGCTCTAGGTCAGTGATCACACCATCGTGATCATCTGGGTCGTGAAGCTCTTTTTTGTACAGTTCTTCTGTGTATTCTTGCCATCTCTTCTTAATATCTTCTGCTTCTGTTAGGCCCATACCATTTCTGTCCTTTATCAAGCCTATCTTTGCATGAAATGTTCCTTTGGTATCTCTGATTTTCTTGAAGAGATCTCTAGTCTTTCCCATTCTGTTGTTTTCCTCTATTTCTTTGCATTGATCGCTGAAGAAGGCTTTCTTATCTCTCCTTGCTATTCTTTGGAACTCTGCATTCAGTAGTTTATATCTTTCCTTTTCTCCTTTGCTGAAGCAAAGATTATAACACTGTTTTGTGGGGTTTATAGCATGTCAAAGTGAATGTATGACAACAAAGCACAAAGGATGGAAAGAGGAAATGAGAGCATATATACTGTTGTAAAGTTATTTCACCGGATGTGAAGTGTGAAGACAGACATACGTTAAAGTTAGATATTTTAAGCAACCACTAAAAACTAAAAGGAGAGATATAATCAATAAGACTACAGCAGAGGTGAGATGGAATCATAAAAAAATACTCAATCCAATAGAGGGAAGAAAATAGTGACAACATTTTAAAAAGAACAGATAACACAAATTGAAAAATTATTAGTAAGATGATAGATTTAAATTCAACTTCCCAATGAAAAGATAGAGATGATAAGATTGTATAAGAAAATGTTTCCTAACTATGTGGACTGCTGCTGCTGCTGCTAAGTCGCTTCAGTCGTGTCCGACTCTGTGGGACCCCATGGAGTGCAGCCTACCAGGCTTCTCCGTCCATGGGATTCTCCAGGCAAGAACACTGGAGTGGGTTGCCATTTCCTTCTCCAGTGCATGAGAGTGGAAAATGAAAGTGAAGTCGCTCAGTTGTGTCTGACTCTTAGCGACCCCATGGACTGCAGCCTACCAGGCTCCTCCATCCATGGGATTTTCCGGGCAACAGTACTGGAGTGGGGTGCCATTGCCTTCTCCAACTATGTGGACACGACCAAGCAACTGAACTGAACTGATGTGCTTTCTCAAGAAAAATTATTTAACACAGAAACATAGGTGGATGGATGGAAAGTAAACAGAGAAAGCTATACCATGAAAATGCAAATCAAAAGAAAGCTGGGGCAAAGATGTTAACATCATATAGAGGAAACCTCAGAACAAGGAAAATTGCCAGAGATGAACAGGGACATTTTATAGTAACAAAAGTGTTATTCTACAAGAAAACGTAACACTATAAATGTGCCCACACCCACACATGAAACAAAAAGTAAAGTAGAAATAGAAAAATCCACAAACATAGTTGGCGACTTCATATGCCTCTCTGTAAGTTATGAAACAAGTAGAGAAAATCAGTAAGGATATATTAATAGAAATCTTAATGTCATCCAAGTTGATCTACTTGACATTTATTGGACAGTCTTCCCAATATCAGCAGAGTACACATTTTTTACAAGTACACATGGAACATTCACAGAGTATGCTGGGCCATGAAACAAAATCTTAACAAATTTAAAAGAAGTTAAAGTTATGTGAAGTATATTGTCTGGCCAGAATTAAACTAAAAATCACTAATATGTAACTCCAAACATTGGAAATTAAACAGTAACCTTTCAAGTAATGTGTGGGTCAAATAATCAAAAGAGAAATTAGAAAATAATTTAATTGAACAGAAAAGAAAATACAATGTATCACAGTTTATAGGATACTGGTAAGGCAGTGCTTAGAGGAAAATTTATAGCATTAGGCATACACATTGGTAAAGAAGAAGGGTCTCGAAGCAATAATCTAAGCAATAATCTAACCAATAAGCTACCCATTAAGAGCCTAGAAAAAAGAACACAATAAATTCAAAGTAAGCAGAAGAAAGGAAACTATAAAGATAAGAACAGAAACCAATGGACTTGGAAACAGAAAAATAATAGAGGAAAATAAACAAAATCAAAAGCTGGTTCTTTAAGCAAAACAGCAATTGAAAAGCCTTAGCCAGACTGATCAAGGCAAAAAAGAGAGCAGTCACAATTACCAATATCCAAAATGAAAGAGGGACATCACTACAGATCCTATAGACATAAACTGTAATAATAAGGACAATAAGAGAATATTAACCTTTATGACAGTGAATTTATGAAATCAATGAACAAATTTCTTGAATCACACTCAGTATTGAAGTTCACTAAAAGAGAATTAGATAACACAAACAGCTCTGTATAAAGTTTTAATTCCTACCTAAACATTTTCCTACAAAAATAAACTCTAGGACTAGGTAGCTAGTAGCTGGTGAATTCTACCAAACATTTAAGATATAAGCAATTCCACTTCTACACAAACTCTTCGAGAAAATAGGAGATGAGGGAACACTTCCCAACTCAATTTATGACCCCAGAATAATGCTGATACCAAAACCAGACAAAGATATTGCAAGTAAAGAAGACTACAGATCAATATCCCTAGCAGATCAAATCCAACAGTATATAAAAAGAGTGACACACCACCTCCAATTCTGCTTACCCTAGGAATACAAGACTGATTCAGCATTTTGAAACAAATTAATGTAATTCACCATGTCAGTGGTCTAAAAGAGAAAAACCACACGATCACCTCAAATATATGGAAAAAGCATTTAGCATCCATTATTTTTTTTTTTTTTAAGAAAAACGGTGGTAATTAGGAGTCAGAAAGAACCTTAGCCTCTAATGTTGTTGTTTAGTCGCTAAGTCGTGTCTGACTCTGTGGCCTCATGGACTATAGCCTGCCAGGCTCCTCCGTCCTCCACTGTCTCCTGTAGTTTGCTTAAATTCATGCCCACTGACTCGGTGATGCTATCTAACCATCTCATCCTCTGCCACCCCCTTCTCCTTTGCCAGAATCAGGGTCTTTTCCAATAAGTCAGTTCTTTGAATCAGGTGGCCAAAATATTGGAGCTTCAGCTTCAGCTTCTGTCCTCCCAATGAGTATTCTTGATTTCCTTTAGGATTGACTGGTTTGATCTCCTTGCAGTCCAAGGGACTCTCAAGAGTCTTCTCCAGCCCTATAGTTTGAAAGCATCAATTTTTTGCCACTCAGCCTTATTTATAGTATAGCTCTCACATTGGTACATGACTACTGGAAAAACCATAGCTTTGACTATATGAACCTTTGTTGGCAAACTGATATCTCTGCTTTTTAATATGATGTCTAGGTTTGTCATAGCTTTCCTTTCATGTAGCAAGCACCTTTTAATTTCATGACTGCAGTCACCATACATAGTGATTTTGGAACCCAAGAAAATAAAATCTGTCACTGCTTCCACTTTCCCCCCTTCTGTCTGCCATGAAGTGATGGGACTGGATGCCATGATCTTCATTTTTTAATGTTGACTTTCAAGTCAGCATTTTTACACTCCTCTTTAACCTTCATCAAGAGACTCTTTAGTTCCTTTTCACTTTCTACCATTAGAGTGGTATCATCTGCATATCTGAGGTTGTTATTTCTCCTGGCAATCTTGATCCAGCTTGTGATTGACCCAGTCCAGCATTTCACATGATGTGTCCTGCATATAAGTTAAATAAGCAGGGTGACAATATACACCCTTGTCATACTCCTTTCCCAATCTTGAACCAGTCCGTTGTTCCATGTCTGGTTCTAACTGTTACTTCTTGACCCACATACAGGTTTCTCAGGAGACAAGTAAAGAACTCGGGAGACAGGTACTCCCATCTCTTTAAGAATTTTCTACAGTTTGTTGTGATCCATACAGTCAAAGGCTTTTAGGGTAGTCAAGGAGCAAGGGTTTTATGTCTATATTGTGGTGGGGTAGCCTCACCAGAAATACTTGCCAACTTATCCAACTGTGCATCTGGAAGGGGCAAAATTGATCGTGTATAAGTTATACCCCAGGAAACCAGAGTTATAACATATAAGCCAGTAGCATGGGACCTCTGTGGTAGGTGCTCAAAGAAAAGAGGATCCCATCATGGCAGCCCTCCTGTCTATTTGAGGAGGGCAGGAAAGGCATCCCACAGGTAGAGGGGACCCCATGGACTTGGATGGGAGGAGATGCTCCACGCAGAGAGGCAACCCCTCCAGAGGCCAGAGGGAAGGAACAGCCTTGCTGGGAGAAGCTGAGCAGTGGAGGCAAAGGTTCTCTCTTGCTCCTTCCTGCCTTCGCCTCTCCAGTGGGTCAGGGAGGTGAGGCTGGCCGGCCTGCCCCCACCCTTGCCCAGTGACACGTCCCTCACTGGCTCCATGCATCTTCCGGGGCTTTCTAGCACAGGGTCAGAGGTCAGCAGCATTTGGGAAGGGACCCAGCGTCTGAGGATTTATCCAACTGATGTTACCCCAACAGCTCACCCATGACTAAGCAAACTAATTTTTGTGAAGATGCCAACCCTCTTGCCCCCTCTCCGGCCCAGCTTTTGAACCTTGGGCGTATAAGGTGCCACATGGGAAACAGGACTCCTCCTTGTGGTGCCCATGTGCCGGGTGCAGCCACAGAGAAAGGCTTAGTGAAAACTGGTGCCGGAACAAGAAATGGTTAAGTAACCCAGGCAGGCAGTGGTTGCTAGCGGCTGACACAGTGACAGATGTGCTGGGAGAGCAGATGCCAGTGAGCTGGTGTTTGAGTGTCACCTGACTCCCATCTCTTGTCCACAGCCGGGAAGACCCCGAGCCAGGTGGTGGTGCTTCCTCCTCCATCAGGAGAGCTGTGTGTCCCTGTGACTGATTCAACTTCCTTAACAAAGCTCCATCTCCAAGAGGCCTGCTCCCCATCCTACCCTCGGGCCATCCTGGCTGCTCTGTAGCCTGGTGTGTCCCTGACCTGGCGGCATGGGGGCAAAGGGCCCGGGTCTCCCAGCAGCACAGGGTGAGAGTGATGACCGTGCGTGAAAGGTCCCTTTGGAAAGTGGGAGGAATTGGCTATTTAACATATTTTTCTGCCATTCCCCCCAAAGGTGCAGCCAACTGGAAAGCTATTTTAGCAGGAGAGGAAAGGAAAAGGCAATTTTTCTTGGCCACATGGTCTCAGTTTCCTCTGCTGGGCCACGGGCGGGGCTGACACCCTGTCATTTCCCCATCTCAGGTTGCGGGCACCTCTCAAGTCTGCAATAAGGCACCACTATTTATACAAGCAAAATGACCAGCGATGAAAGAAAAAACCCCAGGACCACAAAGACGGTGTTCACGGGTGTGTGGAAAGTGCCACAGGCATTAGACCCAGTGATGCTGTTCTCATCGTCTTCTCGTTAAGCAAGTGCTCTGATGGCTGTGTTCGGGGACACCTCGCTGGCCCTCGGTTCCTGCCTGCCTTGGCTGGGCTTGCACTGGGACTCATGCGCACACAGGAAACATACGCTCACTTATGCAGACATGCACACTCATGCATGCACAAGGCACACTCCCTGGGGTTGCCCTTGGGGAGTGAGACAGCGGAGTGTCCTGACTACTACACTGTGAACACACCCCTCACCCCGCAGTAGTTGTGGTTGCTCTTTGTTGTTTTGGTGACGATAATGCAACAGCATCTTAGATTACAGAGGCCCCAGGAAGAGGAGTCCCAGCTGGCCCAGTGACCTTCCTCCTGGGAGGACCGGCTCCCACCCCAGGCCCCACATCCAGGGGCATCTCTTTCCTGCTGGGACACTGGCGTTGTCAGACTGTGTCATGCTGACAGGTATGCAAACTTGGCCTGTTTTCCCCTCTCCTTATAAATCAGCCCGCAACAGGAGGCTGTATGCTTTTCCAGAAGCCTCTGAAAACAATAGCTGCTCTTCCCCGCTGGCCCTGGTAGCAAGCGTGGAGGGTCTGGGCTGCCCCACCCCCTGGCTCTCCTAGGCAACATGTTTGCAGGGAGGTGAGCCAGGCTTGGGTCACGGGCTGCAGAGTTGTTTTTGGCACCAGCCTCTCCTGCTGGAAAGCACCAGAGGGCTGAAGAGTCAGACAAGAGCTCTAAACAATAAGTGCGAGCTGCAGTCCCCCAAAACGTGGCAGGGGTCCCTCTTCTCCCTGCAGATGGTAGCTCAGTCCAGACGGGGTTGGCTGCTCGAACGTGCCAGCCAGGGTGCAGGAGCTGCACCTGCCTGGCTCCTGTCCTGAGAAAAGGACGGAGGGAAGTGAGCTGCCCTCTCTGGGAGGGCTGAACCATCATAGTGTCGGCCAGAGGACTCAAGGAAGCAGCCTGTGACCGTGATGAGGTGGGTTCCAGAGCAGCAGCTGATCAGACCCTCAGGGACACTGGACTCTGGATGGTCCACATGACTGCCCAGGGGAGGGAGGGTGTCCTGGGGGCAGCAAGGTTTGGGGGTGTCCTCTGTCACCAGGAGGGGCAGTTGGGAGTCTGGCTCAAGGTCAGCGCCTGCTGAGGTCCCACCCCCTGCCCCAAGCGAGACAGCTGGGGGGCCAGAGCTGCTGGCAGAAAAGCCTTTGCACGTGGAGGGGTGTGGACACCAGAGGGTCTGGCCTTGCCTGGTATTGCCCATGAAAACCCTCAAAGCTGACAGCCTCTCCCATCTTGCCGGGGTCTGCAGAGTCCCAGCATCCTCTGTGCCCACGCCCCGGGGACAAAGAGCCCGGCACCACCCTGCAGACTCGTGTTCAACCCGAGAACCCACACATTCTATTAATAACCAAGTTCTCCTTGATAAATTCGCAGATGGTATTGACTGCAGGAAGGAAAATCTCCTCCAGGTCCCTAAATGCAGCAGTTCACAGCCTCTCTGTAATTAGAACAAGCCTGGATGATGCCAGGTAAAGTGATAAAGGAAAGTCTGCCTCACTCCATCCGAGGGTGCTTTTTGTGAAAGCAGATTATGAATCACGACCCTGACAACATCCCCCCACAGTTTATTTAGGGTTATTTTGACTTGAAGAAGTCTCTGTAAATTGAACCTCAGAAATGCTGAGCAAATCCCAAATGTGGTTTATAGAAAGTTTGAAGTAGTCCAACTTAATTCCAGATTGCCTGTTTTGTTTTTTTTTTTTTTTTTTTACATCTGTGAAATCAAAACCAGACAGATGCTTTATTAAAATGCAGTGCCTAATGCTAATTTTTTTCCCATGGCTAATGTAATCGGTCCCGACTTTTTTGGTTTCTCTGGGTGTTTATCTTGGAGTGACTCAAACCTCACCCATCCTCTTTCTCCTCCTCCCGTGAGGTCCCCGGTCCCTCTTCTCTGCAGAGGGTCTCGGGAAGGGGCCTAGGCAGGGAGGCAGGGACGAGGGCGGCTGCTGGGGTCTGTTTCCCAGACCCTCCTGCTGGGACCGCGGCTTACAGCCCGCTGGGCTCAGCCTCTCCCTCCATTCCTCCTTCTGTGACCCCGTTTCCACTCAGCAACTCTGGTCTGGCCCGAAGCTGATTCACACTCACTGTTTCCGTGCAAACCATGAGCATTCATTACCCCCTGCCACCACCCCCGCTTTTGCCCAGGCCGCTACCCCACCCAGAGGGCCCACCTCGTTGGACTGAGAATGCCCCCTCTCCCCACCCTCCCAGTGTCTGTTCCTGTTTCCCCAATTCGGTGACACCTCCCCCACCCCAAACACCACTCCCCCAAGCTCCCATGTCATCCTGAAGCGTCTGTGACATCGTGGGAGACTGTCATCCAGAGCGCTGACTCCCAGGGGTTGCCCAGGCTGCTGTGCTGAGAAGGACTCTGAGGCTGTGTGACTGGGCAGAACATTGTGTTCTTCTTTAATGATGCTGTCATGTGCAGGAAGGAGGAGGTGACAGCTCTGGGCAGACTCCTGCCAAACATGGTCTTGACCCTCCGTGCTCTAAACTGCCAGAGCATCAGAACACCTGGAGGCTCGTTAAGCACGGATCCCAGTCCCAGAGCTTCTTGTCCAGGAGGTGGGGTCACTGATGCTTGTCCCAGGTTGGCCTCCGCCTCCCTGGGGGCCCTGTTAGAGATGCAGGCGCTCACCCTGCCCAGACCCACTGCATGAGAGTCCACATTTTAGAAAGACCCCTGGTGGCTCCTGTGTCTGCCAGAGTTTGAGAAGTGCTGGCCTAGCCCCTCAGCTCCTTGGTGCAGGGACTCCATGTCATGTCTCACCAGCAGCCTCTGCACATACTTGTGTGTGTGACCGCAAACTTCGCCTCTGAAAAGGAAGACCCATCTTTCCCAAACCTTCTCACTGATGAGGGGAGTGTGTGCTGTTAAAAACACTGAAGGGCACTGCATACACAGCAGCCCATTTTAGAGTCTCTGGAGGTTCAGCAAGCACATGTGGATAAGATCAGGTGAGGGGTGGGCGGGGGCACGACTTGAGTTGTATGTTTGTTGGACCTTCTCAGCTACATACCTGTCCCGTCATCTCTGACAGCAGCGACATTTGAACGCACTTCTCAAAGCAGCACCAGAAGGACAAGCATGTCCTTCCCAGGTGGTGGGCAGGGTGCAGAGGTCTCGTGCAGGCAGGGAGGAGCTGGACTTAAGGAGGGACATTGGGCCACTCGGACTGGTGTGCCTGCACTGGCCGAGACTCCTCTCTGGGTGCACTTATCTGCTCAACACAGATTTATTGTACTTCTGCTGTATGCAGGGCTGCTGCACGGAGAAGGCAATGGCAACCCACTCCAGTACTCTTGCCTGGAGAATCCCAGGGACGGGGGAGCCTGGTGGGCTGCCATCTATGGGGTCGCACAGAGTCGGATGTGACTGAAGCAACTTAGCAGCAGCAGCAGCAGCACGGGATGCTGGGCAGAACTGTTGCCTGTACTGGTGTTACTGCAGAAGAAGCCACAGAAATGCTAACCAACCAGGAGGGAAGCAGGTTCCAGGGAACCTTCGAGAGCCTCAGGCACCATCCTAACTCCCAGCCCTGCCTGTCCTGCCTCAGTTTCCTGTCTTGTTTATCTTGATGTTTTGTGCTGCTAGGTGGGCACTCTCACACAGGGCTCCGGGCGTTGGACAGGGCGGCTCTGAATCCACACACATAGCTAGTCTGGACACATCAGGCCCAAACCGTCCTCTTTTCTAGGCGTCTCTCTCTTTCCCTTGTTCTGAAACGTTTTGCTTAGTATGAACTCACAGAGCAGAGAAGACCTTTGAAGGCTGATTTTAGGGCCAATGCCGACATAGTTTAGAGGAGAAAAAGGAGACCCTTGGGCATCTGCCAGGATGCGGCTGGCCCAGCGCTGACACCTTTTCCCTCCACAACCTCCACGCCCCAGGCTCCACCCTGGATGGTTTACACACCTCATACTACTGATCTGCAGAGCAGAAGAGATGATGTTCATGAGATGAACAGAAGCATCTATATTAGCTGGAGGAGGGAGGGTGGGAGAGAGGGTAGGCGCGGCTGAGCTGGAGAAGCAGAGCAGCATGAGATCACACACCGCCCTAGGATGCGTGTTTGAGATTTGTCAGTGTCCTGAGGGCAGCAGGGAGCCACTGAAGGCTCAAGGCTGGGAGCAGCACAAGCAGAACTATGCTTTATAAGCATCTCTGTTGAATTGGCAGGGCTAGGGTGGAGGCCGGGGTGAGGTTGGTACAGAACCCAGGAGAGGGATGGGGTTGCCTGAGCCGGAGCCAGTGTGTATAAATATGTAAATGGGGCACATTGCTGCGGTCATACTTTGCCTTACGTGGAATATTAGTTTCCTTTTGCCTCTTTTACAAAGGAACACAAACTTGGGGCTTTAGACGATAGAAATTTGTCCTCATGGACCTGGAGTCCAGAGCCCCCATCAAGGTGTTGCAAGGCCCTGCTTCCTCCAGAGGCCCAGGGGAGGTTCCTTTCTGACTCTGCCAGCTCCTGGGGGCCCCAGGCCATGTCCCTCCATCTCGGCCACCTCCGTGTGTGTCACCTCTCCTTCCACCTCCCTCTTTTAAGGATATTTGGGACTGAACTCAGGGCCCACCCGGCCATCCAGGAGCACCTGATCTTGACTCACACCTGCAGCATCTTTGCCTTGAAGGGTGGCACCCTCAGGTTGAGGAGTTAGGGCCTGACACCCCTGGGCCCAGTCCTATCCCCTACATGTGGCCAGGGGCTCACCTCCATTTGCTGGTCTTCTCTGGCTGGAAGGGGCTTCCATGGGCTCTGGCCTTGCCTGGAGAGTTCATGACCTTCCGACCCTCCCAGGTACCCACGAGGGGGTCAAGCAGCTGCACTCCTTCCTGGACAGAGGAAGGACAGGCTCAGAGAGGGTGAGCGATTTGCCCCAGGTTGCCCAGCCAGTGGTGCTTATGGTTATAAGCCCTGTGTGTGGCAGAAGGGAAAGGCTGGAAGGCAGGACAGCAATGCCCAGGCCCCCAGGGGGGGCGTTTCGGGGAAGCCCGGCACCCCCCTGCCGAGGAAGCGAGAAGTTTACCCTCATGGCGTCAGGGTGGCCTCTGGAAGGTTCTGGTTACACCTCCATGTGCATGAGCTCCTTTCTCCAGGGCTTCCAGCCAGGTCCCAGGACCTCATCTCGAGGGCCTGATCTGGGCCACTGCCCTCTGGACCAGTCCCCGAGACCGTGTGACAGATGCTCTGATGGGCTGGATCATGTGGCCATTCTGGGAGCTGGTCAGATCAGATCACGTGACCTGAGGAGAGCTGGAGACAGGGCTGGGGTGGGGACAACTAAAGTGCGGTCCCTAGAAGTCGGGGTGTGGATCCAGTGGCGCCAGGGCTGTCCTGGGAGCAAGCCGACCAGATACGAAGGCTGCACCTCAGGACCCTCTCTGCCCCTGGGGCATTGTGGTCCTGAGACCCTGAGGGGCAGACCTGACCACACAGAGGATGACCTCCCACCGTGTGCATGCGAAGCTTGGGGACACATGCTCGGCTTCCACGTAGCCATCCTCTCCTGAGTGTGGGACAGAAGCTCGTTTGCAAACAGCTATAAACATTTAAGACTTCAGTGACCACATCAAATGTGCACTGGGAAAAAAAAATGAAAGATGTGCCACAGGTCTGCAGTCAGCCCAGCTTTCTCCCTGACACCAGGGACATCCTGAACTTTACAGGGGAAAGCCCCCGCTGTCTGCACACTCAGCACTGTGCCGTGCGTGGGCGTTCGGGCCTGCGGATACACACAGGAGGGAGCATTTACCCAGCATCAGACTCTGCTCTCCAGTCCTCAGTCACACCGAGGAGTGTGGCCCTCCCCCTCCTGAGGACACAGAGGCTCAGAGAGGTTCGGCAACCTGTCCAAGGACGCCCAGCAGCAGGCGGCAGGGTAGGGTGTGAGCTCAAAGAACGCATGCTGTGCCTTTCGGAAGTCTCTTCTTAACTGAGAATTTCTTTTCTGTGTCTTCATGTGCTGTTGAGTTAGAAGGGCCTCAGGTTCCAGACGAGCTCTCAAATTCCAGCCCTTTCCCACAAAGGGGACCAAGGGTAGGATTGCAGAGCCTGTGGGGTTCCCTCAGATGCTCTGGGGGCTCACCACAGGTGCCGGGTTCAAGTTGTCCTGAGTGAGCGCAGTCTGGGTGCCTTGGACTGTTGCCCAGAGTCTCCGGGGAAGACCATCTTGCCCTTGCGGTGCAGCCATGCCCCCTCTCAGCCACTGTGAATACAGGAGGGCCTGTGTCCTCCCCACACCCCCTCAGTCCCTGCCCACCTCGGGTCCCATGCTGTGACCGTAGGTATGGAATAGGAAGGGGAACAATGGGGCCTGTAGTCCTGCATGGCAGTTACTGGGGTCTCTGTTTCCCAAACAGTGACCCCAGAGTCAGGTCCCACAGCTGGAAGGCCAGGGCTCACATTCAAACCCAGGTTTCTGAATGTCCTGAGGTCGCCCCATGTTGCTTACCCACAAGATAAGTGTGTTGGTTTAAGGTCTGCATTTCTGTTCCACTATGTCATCTTCTCTCATGTAATGAGCACCCTGAACAGCAGGGCTAGAGTGCCTGGCAGCTCTGCAGGCTCCAGAGAGTGGTGGGAACAAGGTTCGAGGCTACCTTTCCATTCACACGGCACCCCTACCCCCACAGGCCTGGCTCATTATCCTGCTGTGCAGGTGGGACCCTAGAGACCCCAAAACTCAGGCTGGAAGTCCAGCCACTCAGCCAGGCCCATGACTGCCTCTGCTCCTTGTCAGGGGCCTGCCTGGTCCCGCGGGCCATGCACAATGTGTGTTCTAACCAGGATGCTCTCTGGATCCCAGCTTCCCCTTCAGGGTCTCCATGCCCTTCTAGCTGTTGTAGCAGGCCTTCCAGGTGGGCACGGATCACTGTCGGTTGTTGCCAAAGGTCGGTGTGTTATCACTGAGCATAGACCCACCATGGTGCTGTCCCTGCCCCTCCCCTCTGCCCCACCCTACCATGAGGACGAGGGACCAGCACCCTCCTCACTTGGGGTGGGGGTGCCCTGGCAGGTCGCCCTTGTGTTGTGAAATCAGTTCGTTTGGCATCAGTGTGGCTGCTGGTGTCCAACTCATCCTTCATCATGTCAGGGTTCACGCCAAGTACAGCACAGCGTGTCACTGGTGCTGTCCTCCCGAGTGGGAGGGCTGAGGATGGCCAATTGGCATGGGTCCAGAGACTGTCAAGGGCAGGGAGATGTGTGGGGCTGTCTGCTGCTGCCAGGGAAGCGTTCCATCTGTCATGGCTGGGGCCTGGACCTAAGTGTGGACGCGGGGTCCTAAGATGATCACGTGTGCTATTGCTGGGAAGACCATCACTGTGGACCCAAGGTAGTGAGCATGGCCCTGGCTCCAGCTACCTGAGAGGTCATTGACTTTTGCTTAGAGTTCTTTTCTCCACCTGACTGTGAACCCCTGGGGGCTCCTGTCCTGATTCCCCTGAGGGCTCCTGTCCTGATCCCTCTGAGGCTCTTGATGCCCTTAGACCAGTAGAGCAGTGTTCGGGAGGCCGCCTGAGGAAGAGCTTGAAAGTTACAAACAGGAAGAAAGAATGCCAGCTGTACAGATGGAGTCTGTGTCAGAATTGCCTTCCAGAGGTACTTGCTGTTTTGAAAGAATATCTGTTCAAAGGTACCAAGTCCCCAGCGGGATTGATGTCCACAAACCTCAACCAGCCCTGAGAGCTGCAGATGCTGAGGCCCTGAGGGGTGCTTCCCCAGGACTTCAACACTTGGCCTCGGATGGACTCTTGCTGTGGGGAACAACAGGCTAAATAAGAGGGGTTCTAGGCAGGCAAACCATGATGGAGGGGCCTGAAGGGTCCACCAAGGCCCAAGGCCCAGTGGATACTGCTTGACCCTCAGGACACCCGTCATCTCAGGTGAGAGGCATGGAAGTGGGCAAAGCTACGGTTGCCCAGCACCTCCCCAGAGGCCCCAAGGCCCCAGCCCATCCCTTGTGTCCTTAGCTGTTCCTGTAGTGTCGTCCACATCTGCAGGCACCAGGCCAGCTTCTTTCTGGAGAGCACAAAGTTGCCCAGGTTCTAGGTGGGACTGGGGGCTCCCAGGCCATGAACAGACCAGACTGCATCCTGCAAATGGACGGACTCTGGATTTGGGGTCTGAAAATCTGGATTTGAGATCACAAGCTGCCTTGACATTGTGACCTTGTCTGACTCCTGGCAAACAGGGTAATGACATCACCACCCCAAATGCTTCAGGAAGATTAATTGACAAGACATATCTGAAGATACTTTGAATGCTTTTTCAATGTATTTATTTTTCTTCATTTGGTCAGAGAAGAGAGAAAGAAAGTGCCAAGAGAGATGAGTAAACAAGAGTAGGGGAGGAGAAAGAAGTTGCAGGAGAAGAGAAAGAAGAGGTGTATATTGGGGCAAAAGTCAGAATTCCACCACATCTCCCCTGGGAGAAAAGTGATGGACCTCGTTCCTTCATTCATCCATTCATCTATCTGTCTTTAGTGTCCAAACACCAAGACATGGTGATTCTGTTGAGAATTTTAAAAGGAATAACACTTTCTGCTCTCTAGGAATATAGGCAGATGGGAAGTAGTGATTGTGTTTGTGTTTGGTGGTGAGTTGCTGGTCAGTTTTATGGGGGTCTTCTGGCTAGGTGGACAGCTCAGGTGCCTCTCTCGAGCCTGCCTATTATGAACTGAATGTTTACATTCTACCAAAATTCATGTGTTGAAGTCCTGACCCCCAGTAGGATATTTGAAGGTGGGCCCTTGGAAGGCAGTTAGATGTGGTCATGATGATGGTGACCATGGTGATGATGATGATGATGATAAGGATGGTGTTAGTGGTCATGGTGCTAATGGTGATGGTGATGGTGGTGACAGTGATGATGGTGGTGGTGATGGAGTTGATGATGATGATGGTGTTGATGGTGATGATGGAGTTGATGATGGTATTGGTGGTGGTGATGATGATGGTGGTGATGGTGATGATGGTGGTGGTGATGGGGTTGATGGTGATGGTGGTGACAGTGATGATGGTGGTGGTGATGGGGTTGATGATGGTGATGGTGGTGATGGTAATGGAGTTGATGATGGTGTTGATGGTGGTGGTGGTGATGATGATGGTGGTGATAATGGTTGTTGGTGTTGATGGTGATGGTGATGATGATAGTGGTGATGGGGTTGGTGATGGTGGTGATGGTGGTGATGATAGTGGTGATGATGGTGGTGGTGGTGATGAGGAGCATGATATTCAACACCTATAGAGCATGGACTTTGGTCCAGCCACTCTTTCAAGCTCTTGACCTTGATTACCTGGTTATTTCCCCTCACAAATCCACAACGTTGGGGTTATTGATTATCTTCCTCTTCCAAATGAAAAACCAGGGACTCAGAGATGAAGACACTTGCCCAGGTCACATGACCAGCAGATGGCACCGAAGTGGCCAGAACCAGGAACTCACTCTTAGCCACCTCAGCTGTTCCAGCCCTGAGAAGGGAGGGAGCTGACCTGGGACACCAGTCGGGTTTGTCCCAAGACTGGGCAGAGGTCAGTTCTCTGCATGTGCTGGGCAGCAGGATGAGGAAGAGCTGGTCTGTGCTAACTTGTCATCTCCCCACAGGACCATGCGGCTTCAGGCCTGGTGGCCTTGGGTACCAGGTGTTCGGCCGGCATCTGAAAGCACTTGTGTCCTGCTGGGGAGGGAGGCCTCACTACGTGGCCTCTGAGGGACTTAGGGCAGGCCTGTGCATTCAGGCCATCTCCACTCCTCCCCTGACCTGCTGTGATTTGTTCTGAGACAGACTGAAGCCCTTTTTATTTTCCAGCACAGCGGTTTGTCAACATTTCAGTAGACTCACATAAATCCAGCTTTCTGGTGCCAGGACAGTAAGGCTGAGCAGTAACATCCTGTTGTATAGTCCTTGGAAAAACGCGGGACAGGGATGAGGCCGCATCGGGTTTCAGGAGTCAGGGGGAGCCAGGTGATGGTGGACACTCACAGAAGGCCTCCTCAGAGATCCCACTGCTTCCCACTGGACATACATCCCTCTGAGCCCCAGTGGGTGGACAGTTTGAACGAGGGGCCTGGGCTTTGAGGTGTGGCGATCTGGCTATAAACTGTCTATTCTCAGAACACAGCTGGGCTGCGTTGTAATCACACACAGATCTCGGCAATAAATAACGTGTGTATGGACATGCTTTCAGATGAGTGTGAACTTCTGCAGTGTATACAAACAAATCCCCCGGCCCTGAGGAAGCTAGAGGCAGCCAGGCGGGCAGCAGGGCCTGCCTCCCTGTCCTCGAGCAGTGTGGGGCCTGAGGCTGGACTACAACCCATGCTGGTCTGGGGCCACAGTGAGCTTTGTTTGAATACCCATGACTTAATTCCCACTGATAGTTTGATAGGAGACTCTGGGTGTGAGGGTTTTCTGGGGGTCTAGAGCTGGTCAGGAGTGGATTTGGAGGCTGTGGTGGCTGCCCACCCTGCTCCAGGAATGAGGCTGAAGATTGATTCTGGAAGCCAGGCCTTCTTTAGGGGCATCCCTGGCACATTGTCAGGGCCTGCCGCTCAACTGGAGATAGTCCTCACCAAGTGGGTGAATCCAAGAAATGATGGCATGTGGAATTTCATTTAGAGAAAGGGTAGTGACAGATGATTGCTCAGGGCCTTTGGGGCATCACAGAGGCATAAACGAGAGCAGAGCTGCGGGCAGGAAGAAAGGGCCTGATGACTGTCTTATTGGTTTTCGTGCCCTGAGCTATCAAAGCAGAAATCTCTTCCTGAGTGATTTATATTCTGAGTAAACCAGTCGAGGGCATCCTCCATGGGTTTGGTAAGGTGGGATGGAGCTCCAGAGAGATGATTTGACGGGCAGATAACTGGTTGTGTGGCAATTGATTTGGGAAACTGAAACTGTCTCCTGCCCAGGGGAGGCCACAGCACCATCGGCAGCATCTCCCAAGGCCTCGGGCCAAATCAGAAACAGTCTGTTATTCACCTGGGACGTTAGTGCCTCTGAGGCTGGCTGTACCCTTTCAGTCTGGGGAGGGGCTGGCTCTGAGTAGGGCGGTGTCAGTGAGTCTCGGAAGAAAGGGCCGGCCCGCTCAAGTGATGGGGGAGCCTGGTTCTGCCACAGGGCTTGAGCAGGAGGAGGTGGTGTCGGTGGGGCAGTGTCCACTGAGAGTCAGCTGCACAGATGCCCGAGGGCACATGGGCCGTGGACCCGGGCCCTATCTCATTTTCGCTCTCTTCCTGGGCCCTCCCATAGCCCTTCACACCCTCGGTCACTGCTTGTCCTAAACTGGAAAGCGAGGCTAAGAGAGGGCAGCCAAGTGCCCCAGGCCATGCAGCAGGAAGGGAAGGCCCTGCCCCTCCAGATCCAGGGGTACGAGGCCCCCATGACTGTCAGCCCCGCCTGTACTTCCAGTGGGACATCTCACTCTGAACAACCAGTTCCTTCATGGTCCACATGGGTTTCCAGAGCAGAAATGTCTTGTCCACCATTTGTCTGTGGGTTTTTGTCTCTGGCAGTCTTTGAGCCTTGTGGCTGCTGCCTGATTCGTCGTGATTTACTGGCCTTGGCCGGCACTCCTAGGGGTCCCAGTGGCGAAGCTGGCTGCTTCCTGTCTCGAGGCCTTTGGGTGAACTGTTCTGGGGGAGTGGACAGTGGCCTGAACCAGCCCTGGCCTTGGGAGTCCTGTCTTCTTTACAGAGGGGCTGCGGAGCAGAGGCCAGCGAGAATGCCTCACCCAGCCCACCCTCTAGATGCTCATCCTTCAGGTCTCAGTGCCAGGTGCACAGTTGGTGCTCTATCAGTGCGTGTCACACGGGACTCAAGGCGCAAACAGAGCAGGTGTCTTTCCCAAGGGCTTGTGGGCTGAAGTCCTGGGCTGACGTTTCAGAGAAAGCCCATTCCCACCGTGTTAGTCATCACTGCTGTGTAACAAATGACTCCGAGCTACAGCAGCTGAGCACCATCTCAGAGTCTCTGTCCTGGAATCTGAGAGCACCTTGGCAGGGCCATACTGGCTTCACAGCCTCTCAGTCAAGATGTTGCCTTGGGCTGCGGTCACCCAAAGGCCTGCCAGTCCTGGAGGGTCCACCTCCAAGCTCACACCTGGAAAACTCACTCAGGAACCTTGATCACCTGTCATATGGACATCCCCAGTGGGCTACTTAAGCTTCCTCACAACCTGGCAGCTGACGCTCCCCAGAGCCATGAATCGGGAAGCAAGATGGTACCTGTTGACCTCAGAAGTCACAGACTGTCATGTCCACAACCTCTGTTCATTAGAGGTGAGTCTCTAAACCCAGCCCATGCTGAAGGGAAGGGACTGATGCTCCACCTTTTGAACAGAAAAGTGTCAATGCATTTTGCAGCATTTCTTATAGTAAAACCACCATGGGGATCAGAGCTAGATAGAGCGAGTTCCTCCATTCATCCAAAAAGTGCTTAGTGAGCGCCTGCTCTGTCCTGAGTTCTGGGGACAGAACAGATGGAAGTGGCCATGAGTAAGATATATTCCATTGTGTGCTTAAAGGGTAGAGATGGCATGGGACGCTACTTTAGGTGGAGAAGTCTGGGCAGCCTCTGGCGGGTGACACTAGAGCAGAGATCCAAGCAGGTGGTGGTCCACTGGGTCTCTCCCTCTGTGCTTGGAGGCTCCTCTGGCTGCTGGTGGAGGGCAGGCTGGGCTGGGGTTCAGATGCGGAAGCAGTGGGACCAGTTGGGGTGACAGCGGCAGTCCAGACTGGCATTGTCCAGTAGCACTTCATGCAGAACTTCCTGCACTAATACAGTGGCCACCACTCACACTTGGCTCTGGATCACTTGAGATACGTTTTGTGCAATCAAGGAACTGGATTTTAAATTCAGCTTGAATAGCACTTGTGGCTCGAGGTGGCCACAATATACAGTCCAGGTCCCCGTGGCTTGGGCACAGGTAGCAACACAAGAGGAGGGAAGAAATGGCCGGAATCCATGTGTGTTTGAGGGTGGGACCGACAAACAGGTGTCTTGATGGACAGGTGACGAACTGTGAACTCTGGCTTTGTTAAGTAGTGGTTCTGTGGGCCGGGCCCAGTCCCCAAGCCTAGCCGAGTCTTGGTCTCCTAAGAATAGGGTTGTGGCTGTGCCTGCTTCTCACACTGCTGTGAAGCGCAGGTGAGATGATGACAAGCCTGTGGCTCAGATCCGTAGACATCAGCTCGGGGTGGTGCGCACACACAGCTGGGAAGAGAAACCCTCCCCTGCTCAGCGCTCCTTCCACTTACCAGGAATGCTGCTGCCCCAGGCAGCTCCGCATCTGTGAGCTTGTCCCCAGAAGCCTCCCCAGGGTCCCCACACCTGACAGCCCAGGCCAACAGGCCCAGATGACAGTGGACAGTGGAGCATCCAGACAAAGATGAGGCCTTTCATTATAAAAGAGGTGCTTTCAGAGGAAAATGCCAGCTAACACTGGGCAAGCATCTGACAGATGAAAGCAGATCAGCACTCAGCGGCCGTCATCTTCTATAGGGGGAGTGGGCTGGCATGGAAGGGTCTCGCCCCACTCAGGCCTCCAAGGACGCTGAGAGGGTGCGGATGGGCGTGGCCGTCTCCAGCCTCTGGTGCCGGCTGCTGAGGAGGAAAGGCATGCTCGCTCCGGTGGCTCTCCTTGGACACTCTTCAGTGTGCGGGCCCTCATTTTCTCAAGAACCAGCCAGCCTGGACCACCTGGATTGTTGCAGCAAAGGAAGATCTGGTGTCAGGGCTCCCGTGTCCCATGAATGGCACTGCGGTTGGGGTGTCTGGGTGAGGGTGGCCCCCAGCAAGGCCCAGGAAGGCGGGCAGAGCGTGGCCACAGGGCCCCAGAAACTCTTCAGTCATCCCGTCCTTCCTGAATTACTTCACGGAACCTGGAAAGCTGCCTCCGTAGAGAACGGGCGAGGAGCTGTGTGGCCCTGGGGTCTGCGTGGGTGAGGAGCCTGCCTGCACGGGGGTCCAGGCTTGTTCGTGGTTGCCAAGAGCAACCCTCTGAGTCCTCACGTTTCTCTGGTGGAAAAGTCAAGAGGTGTGGGGGCCAGGCTGACTCTCTGGGGAGGTTTCCCGTCCCCGCAGCCCCTAGAGGCTTCTCCCTGGGGCTGAGTTTAAGATGGTGCACACACGAGGCTTGCCTCTGAGTCCAAGACGGCGGACACATGAGGCTCGCCTCTGCCCAGCTCTGTCGTTCTTGCCACTCTCTTACCCCAGTTCCCCCGGGGCCCATCTGCCAGCAGTGAGGACAGTCAGCCATCAAAGGGAGGGGTCTCCAACTGTGGGGAGGATGACAGGTGGCTGAAAGGGACACTCGCGCTGTAGTGGGGTGAGAGCACAC
The DNA here is from genome assembly GCF_055505025.1 of Bos grunniens. Classification (NCBI taxonomy): domain Eukaryota; kingdom Metazoa; phylum Chordata; class Mammalia; order Artiodactyla; family Bovidae; genus Bos; species Bos grunniens. Next base: position 13,667,020 of record NC_141182.1, read on the forward strand.
AGTGGTGGCACCGTCAAGTCCTGGCAGGCTTCCTGGAGGAGGTGGCATCTGGGACGCAGGCTCAGCAGGCGCGTGCCTGGTTCTCCAAGGCAGTCCCAGGAAGAGGGACAACTCTGTGTCAGGCACTGCCTGTGGGCTTGGACAAGAAGCCTTCCCTGGAGCCTGGGAGAACTAATAAACCTTTGCTTTCACTCTCCCATGCAGAGGGTGGCCACCTGCCCCCGTCACCAGAACTGAAAGACAGCAGTGGGAAGAGAGTGCCCACTTGTTCACCGCCCCTCCCCCAGCTGAGCTTTGCGGGAGCCCGACCCTGTCCCATCACTGGATGCGTGATGTATGACACAAGGAAGAGCTTCTGAGCGGCTGGCAGCACCTCTGCTCTGCGCCTGCGCCTGTCATCTGTGTGGCCGTGGGCTAGATATCACAGCACAGCCAGGGGAGGGCAGTCTGGACAAGTGACCGGCAGCCAGCTTCCTCTGCCTGGTCTCACTGTTAAAGCCGCCGCACCAGATGTGACTCTGGAGGAAAATCCTAACAAACACATTTCCAGTCTTCTGAGAGCCTGGTCTCCTAGTTGCTGGGTATGAATAGCCCTCAGCCCACTCCCACCAACTCTCCTCAGACACTGTCCGCCCACCCTCAGGCCACACCCCTGCTGCCATCCTTAGCTGCTCCAGGTACAGGATGGGGGCCAGCGGCTCTGGCCTTGGGGACAGTGAGTCTGATATGTTCATTGAGGTGACTGGGCCGGTCAAGAAGACTGTCCTTAGACAGGGGCCTGGGCAGTTCTGTCCTGCAAGAGAAGGGCAGGTCCCTACTGTGTCTGTAGACACCAAGCCAGCCACCAGCCCGCTCAGCCCTAGCTCACACATCTGGACCGGGGCAGCTGTTCTTTTCTGTAAAAGGCCACATGGTAAATATGTTACTGTCGCTTAGTCTTGCTCTGCAGCTTCTTCTTCTTCTTTACATATGTATAATCCTTTAAAGATGCAGGGTTGAAGACTAGTCTCAGGTCACTTGTCAGACATGGCTGTGGGCCAAAGTTTGCAACCCTTGGACTGGGCAGTGGGGTGAAAACAGCGCCCATCTCGGGGAACCCGGAGACCCTGAGCACCACGTGACACCCAGGGGGCACGGTGGGCGTGGCTCTCGGGGTCGCTGCCATTGGCCCCACATTTTACCAATAAGGAAACTGAGGCTTGGAAAGGCTAAGAATTTCCCCCAAAGTGCTACAGCTAAGAATAAGAATTTCCCCCAAAATGCTACAGCTGCTGGGGAGGGGGGCACCATGGGAGTCCCGATCTGACATCTGTGCTCCTGGCTTACGAAACCCGTGGCCTCACCCAGCCTGCCCACCCAGAGGGCTCTGCCCTCCCTCCTCCTCTGGTACCTCCCTTCCCCCTCGTTTCTCTGCCAGGAGGAGACCACTTCTCAAATTAGCAGCCCCTGCAGTACCCCTCCCGGGTGATTTCCATCTCAGTGCCCCCAGAGGACAACACCTAGGCCAGGGAAGGGCAGCCTCAGGGAGCCTGTGGGGCTTAGGTGCCTGGGACCCAGGGACTCACACATGCATTGGCTGTTGGATCTATTCAGTGTGAGGTAAAGTGGGCATCATGTCTCATACACCCTCACGGTGAGGGCACATGGAAGGGACCCAGGATCTGGGGGTCCCTGGGTCAGCTGACCAGCCACATACAAGCATGGAAGCCCCATTGAGCCCTGCCCAGAGTCTCTGAGGTTCCTATAGTGAGGTCAGCCTGCAGGGTCAGTGGGGGCTGGGTCACCTGCCACTGGCCAGGTGATGTCTCATCATCCTTCTGGAGACCTTGTCCCCAGCGGAGACACCCAGCAGGACCCGTCTGCTCTGAAGGTTCAGGTTCATTTTCTCTTGGACCTGAGGCTTGGGGCGCAGAACAGGCTTTGCGGCTCCAGGGAGGAAGTTGGGGGAATACGGCCAAGTTTGTACTTCTAGGGCGGCCCCGACAGGTGTGTGTCTTTCTTCACTCTCCTGCCCTCTCAGACGTCCTTTGGCCCCATGGTGTGCCTGCAGGCATCTCTCTGGGCCAGCACTGGGGCATGGGTGGGGCTGGTGACAGGGCAGGGGTCGGGGGCAGCTCAGGAGGGCTCAGCTCCAGGAGCCCAGATGCGATGATGCCCCTGGTGGGGTCTGTGCCTGTGTGGCCCGTGGCATGCGGCCTGTGCCCTGCACTGTACGGGCCTCGCACGGTGGGGTAGAGGGCCCTGTGGCGAGGGCAGCGTGAGTGACACTTCGGAGACTAAAGGAAGGTTTTGATCAGCCACCAGGGGGTTGGTTGGAGCTCATGCCGGGAGTCAGAGCCAAGAGGGAGGCGGAGGCAGGCAGGTGTGAGGCTGGCCCGGCTGCCGCAAAGATCTGCTGTGGGTTACCCACCTCCCTCTGTGCCCTGGAGCCTCCACCTCCGCTGCTCAGGGGTACCAGTGTGCCCGGGTCTCACCCACACGGTGTCACCCGTCCTCACGGCAGCTCAACTAAGCAGGTCTTTGTGCCACCATAGCAAATGACCATGAACCAAGGGTAAAACAACAGAAGTCTATCCTCTCGCAGTCCTGGAGCCAGAAGTCCAAAGCCAGAGTGTCAGCACAGCTGAGTTTCCTCGGGAGGCTCAGAGGAGGGTCCTTCCTGCCTCTTCCCGCTTCTGGGGTCTCCAGGCGTCCCTTGGCTCGTGGCCACATCTTTCCAGGCTCTGCTCTGTCCTCCTGTGGCCTGTCCTCTGTGTCTCTCCATCTCCAAGGCCCCTCTTGTAATGAGGACACCAGTCCTCGGGTCACAGTCCGCCCCACGACCTCATCTTGACTGCTTCACGTCTGCAAGACCCTGTCTCCAAGCAAGTTCACAGTCATAGGTAGGGACCAGGGCCTCAGTGTGTGTTGGGGGACATAATCCAACCCGTGACTAACATGGATTTTGAAGTAAGGTGCATTTTTTAAGAAGTGCAAAAGAACCCCTCAGAGTGGGAACCAGAGCAAAGCAGAGTTCTGTGGGCCTGCCCCGGCCCCCTGCTTCTCTTCATCTGCTCATACCTCAGAAAACTGTCCAGAAGGAGGCTGGTAAAGAAGAGGACAGAGCGGTTCCGCTGCAAGCTTCTGTAGGATTTTATCCCCCCCCAGACAAGAGGCCAGGATGACCTTTGTCAGAGGGATTCAGGTGCCAGGTGCTGAAGAGCAGCAGTCAAGCTGTTTTGGGTGGTCTGGCATCTCTGCTGCCGTCCCCCCTCGACTGGACTTGTTGTCGGAAGCCAGCGGGTGAGGAGTGGGGCGTGCTGTGGCTCCTTTTCTTGAGGAGCCTACAGCTTCTCACTGCCACCCTGCAGACCTGGTGCAGCCCGACGTGGAGAATGGAGGGTCACCGTGGAGCAAAGGAGTTCCACCTTGGGTGCTGGCATCCGCCTCCTAACGTCCAGGAAGCTGGCGGGCTGCGGGCTACAGGCGCCCAACAGAAACCGGAGCGGGGCCAGCTCTTGACAGTTAATGTGGAAAGTGGGGAGCACACTCAGAGGGCTCGCCGAGGGTGCAGAGCCCTGCCCTGTCCTGCCGGAGGCAGTCTTGCCCATAGCCTGCAACCTCCCCAGCACCCCAACTTCACCCCTGACATCCTCGAAGCTCTTGGCCACGAGAATCCGAGGGAGCTCATTACTTTAAGAAAATAAATGGTGACGGAGGAAAATCATATCCAAATCCATAACCTCAGACTGCAGTGGGGAGGTTTCCTGATACGAACTCAGCACCTCCTGATGACCCCTGTGGCCTCGAGGAGAATGGGGTGGCCCATCCCCTGCCCCCACTGGAGAAGGTGTCCTGGGCAACTCCGTGCCGGGGCATTGGATGCCAAGCAGAGTTCCCCATTTGGGATGTTTCTCAAGAACCATTTTCAGGCTTCTAATCCCTAGTCAGACACCATTAACACTCCACCACTCACCTTGCGATCTTCTCCTTCACATCAGTTTAATGGGCTGAGTGCTAGCATGGCGACCCTGAAGGTAGACTAAAGGGCCTTGGAGTTACACTGGAATTCCCCAAGAAGGTCTGCACAGGCAGAGAGCCCCCCGCCCTCCACATAACACGGGCAGAGCCACTAGGTGGGCAGTGGTGACGGGCCAGGACGCAGAAGAGCATCAGGGGTGCCCTGGTCCTCCCCAACCGTGAAGAGGAAGCTGGGTCTTCTGATCTGCGAGGAGGGGGAGAGTGATGTGTGTCAGGGTGCATGGGCCAGGAAAATGATGGATTTAACACACATCTGGAAAGGAGGCCTGAAAACCAAGGAAAGTCCGCGGCAGAGCCAAGCCTGGGGAACGTTCCGAGGAGGAGGGTCCCGGGGTGTTGGGAGGCACCAGGGTGGCCGATGGGCGCCAGTCCCCACAGCCCACATGTGGGAGGCAGATGGGGGCAGTGCCTGGCCCTGGGTGCCAAGATCTGTAAGGATCCTGCTGCCGGCGAGGGGGCTTGGGCGCGTGTCCTGGGGAGATGTGTCACCCAGGGAAGCAAGACAGAGCGTGTGTCTGGGTGCCGCCCGGAACTTTTCCTTTATTTACTTATTTTCACCCCCAAATACTTCAAGCATGTTTCCTCAGTACAAGGACAGCCCCTTCCATGACCACAGCTCAACTTTTGAAATCGGAAAATTGACGTCTCATCCGCAGACGTTGTTCAGATCCTGCCTGTTGTCCCTTATTGGTCCTTTATTGCTGGTCTGGAACCGTCCCAGAGCCAGTGTCACATATCGTCCGGCTCTTTGTCCTCCTTTGGCCTCAGTCAGTCTTGTCCCCACACGGGGACTCTGCGGGGCTGACAGGCAGGACACCCTCGCTGGTCTGCCTGGTGCCTCTGGAGCTGAGAGTCCCTGGGCATCTGCTGCAGGAACGGCAGCAAGAGAGGCAGGTGGCTCCCCACAGTGCATCCTGACCCTTGACCGGAGGCGCTGGGTGGCCCCTGACTGTGATGGTAACTGACCACCTGGTAAAGGGGGACCCCAGGTTCCTCCACTGAGAAGCAGAAGTTGTATGAGGTTCCTGCAGCTGCCAGAACAAAGTACCCCAGACAGAGGGTCTCAAAACCACAGAAATCTACTTCCCTCCCAGTCCTGAAGGCCAGAGTGAGAAATCCAGGGGACGGTCCCTCCTGCCGCCTCCAGCTCCCGGGGGTCCAGGTGCCCCTGGGCTTGTGGCTGCATCCGCCCAGGCTCTGCCCCAAGTCCACACGGCCACCTCCTCTTCTGTGTGAGGGCGGCCTCTGCTTCCTTGAAAGGACACAAGGGACTGCAGTCCGCACCCAGGAGCTCTCTTTACCTCGTGGTCAGTCGCTCAGTCACAGCTGCAAAGATCCTCGCTCTGTGTAGGATGTCACTCCAGCTGAGGGCATTAGGGCCGGTCTGTAGCCTACCTGCCCATAGTCATGGGTAACCACACAGTGAGATGCTTTGGGAACATACGAATGTCCTGAGTGTCACCGGAGTTCAGTTCCTAAACTGTGACCTTGCAATTCTGTCGTTTCTTGCACATGTCTTAGTGGGCATTCAATCATGGGAGGAGATCTTTCCTTCTGTTTACTTGTGTTTTCACTTATCTATTCATTTCAGCATGGATTCATGGATTTTTATATATTTGTGGGTTATAATCCATTACTGATGTAGTTGGATGCACGAGTTGTCCCAGATTTGTCCCAGATCTGTCCTCTTGACATGTCCCCATCATTCCTCAAGCATGCCTTTATTTTCTGGCATAAAAGACATTCCTGGCTCATCTGGGGTGTCCTCTTTTGCAGCGCTTCAAGCTGACGTTTCCCCCCAAGAAGCCTCCCCTTAGTGGTGAATGGAATATCTGGAAAGCAGGATCTGGTGCTGGGTGTGGTTGTTGCTGCTGGGGCGCCTCTACTTCCAGGACTTCTCAGTGGCTGGATGGAGGAAAGGGGAGAAGGAGGGAGCAGGGGGAGAGATGTACAAGACGAGATATACTTGTGCCCGAACCTCTCTGCAGCGTTTGCACACCCATCACATGTTTCTGCCTGAACACCGAGTTGACTTGTCTCCCCGTTTTCCACACTCACGGCTCCTCCTCTGACAGCAAGGAACCTGGCTTCCATTATCCTCCACATATTGACTTATTTGCTCAGTCCTAGAATAAACAGAACATAGTTTCAGAATTGCTAACCCATACCACTGTGAAAAACAAACCTATTAACCAGAGTTTAATATTGCTTACATTTCTTTTTGTCTTTAATCAGAATGGTGCTCCAAAATTACACGGGTGAGCTTGCCCTCCCCGAACGCTGTTCATGTGAAACACAGTTCAGTTCTTTTGTTTCAGTCACCACCCCATCTCTTTTCTAATTTTGAAAAATACTAACATGGATCCCACAAAACTCTGCACAGAAGTCTATTCTGAGAATTTACCAAGGATGACCCTCCATGGACTCGCCATCACCACCTGGAGTCTAGAGTCTACATTAGGACGGACTCTTGGCGCTGTACAATCTGTGGATCTAGACAAACATGTAATGATGTATATCTACCTTTATATCTCATGCAGAGGAGTTTCACTGCCCTAAAAATCCCCTGCACTCCACCTGCCCCTCCTCCCTCCTCACAAGCTCTGGCAACCACCGATCTGTTCATTGTCTCCATAGCTTTGCCTTGTGCGGAACATCACAGAGTTGAAAACATACAGTCTGCGCTCTTTTCAGACTGGTTTCTTTCCCTTAGTAATATGCATTTAAGATTCCTACATGTCTTCTCAAGGTTTGACAGAGTATTTCTTTTTAACACTACATAGTATTGCACTGTCTGGATTTCCACAGCTTACTCGTACCTTCACCTACTGAAGGACACTTGGTTGCACTCCATCTTTAACAATTATGAATAAAACTGCTGTAAACCATGTGCAGGTTTGTATGTGGACCTAAGTTTTCAACTCCTTTGAGTAAATACCAAGGGACTCAATTGGTAGTTCGTATGAGAAAAGGGTGGTTAGCTTTGTAAGAAACTACCAAGCCAACTTCCAAAGCGGCTGCACCATGTCACACTCTGATCAGCAGTGAATAAGAGCTCTCGTTTCTTCGTGCCCGCCAGCATTTGGTTTTGTCAGTTTCTGGATCTGGGTCATCCTAGTAGGTGTGTCATGGCTGTTTTAATTTGTGTTTCCCTGATGGCATATGATGTGGAGCCTCTTTGCAGACACTTGTTTGCCAACTGTCTTCTTTGGTGAGGGGTCCGTTCAGGTCTTTGGTCCATTTTGTTTTCTTTTGGCAATACCACAAGGCTTATGGAATCTTATTTCCCTGATCAGATATTGAACCCAGGCCCTTGGCAGTGAGAGCACAGGGTCCTAACCACTGAACGGCCAGGGAATTCCTTTGGCCCATTCTTTAATTGCATTGTTTTTGATTTCTACTTTTGTATTGAAGTATAGTTGACTTACAATTGTTTCAGATGTACAACAAACTGATTCAGTTATACGTGTATATGTATTCTTTTTCATTATAGGTTATTACGAGTTTTTGAGTATAGTTCCCTGTGTGATACAGTTTACTGCTCCTTGTTGGTTACCTATTTTATATATAGTAGAGTGTGTATCAGAGAAGGCAATGGCACCCCACTCCAGTACTCTTGCCTGGAAAATCCCGTGGGCGGAGGAGCCTGGTAGGCTGCAGTCCATGGGGTCGCTGAGGGTCGGACACGACTGAGCGACTTCAGTTTCACTTTTCGCTTTCATGCATTGGAGAAGGAAATGGCAACCCACTCCAGTGTTCTTGCCTGGAGAATCCCAGGGACGGGGGAGCCTGGTGGGCTGCCATCTATGGGGTCGCACAGAGTCGGACACGACTGAAGCGACTTAGCAGCAGCAGCAGCAGAGTGTGTGTTCATTCCAAATTCCTCATCTATCTCTGCCCCACTAGCCTCTCTATCCTGTTTGGTAACCACAAGTTTGTTTTCAAAGTCTGTGAGTCTATTTCTGTTTTGCTAATAAATTCACTTGTTTCATTGTTTTTAGATTCCACATGTAAGTGATATCGTATGATATTTGTCTTTCTCTGACTTACTTCATTTACTATGACAATCTCTAGGTCCGTCCATGTTGCTACTAAGGGCATTATTTCATTCCTTTTTAAATGGTTGTTTTCTTATTGTTGAGTTTAAGAGTTCCTTGTCTATTGTGGATAGCAGGCCTTTATCAGATGCATCTTTTGCGAATATGTTCTCCCAGTTTGAGCTTCTCTTGACAGGGTCTTTGACATGGGAGAAGTCTTAATTTTAATGAAGTCCTGCTATTATTATTTCTTTCTTAGATGATGCCTTTGGTATTATATCAAGGTTATCTAGGTTTCTCCTACATCATCTTCTAGAAGGTTTTGTACCTTACCTTTAGGTCTGTGACCCATGTATAGTTTTTGAAGGGTGTGAGGTATGTGTCCAGGTTCACCCTCTCACGTGCGGTTGTCCAGTTGTTCCAGCACCATTTGTTGAAGATGCCGCCCTTGTTTCATTGTGTTGCCTTTGTTCTTTGACCAAAGACCAGTTAGTTATATTTATGGGGTCTAACGTGGGGCTTTGTCTTTTGTTCATCAATCTATTTGTCTGTTCCTTTCTTTTCCCCCGGGACCACACTGTCTTGATACCTGTGGCTTTATAGCCAGCCATGAATTTGGGTAGAGTCAACTTTTTCTTCCCCTTCAATACTGGGTTGGCTTCTCTGAGTCTTCTGCCTCTCCATCTCAACTTTACAATCAGGTTTTCCATGTCTGAAAAATAACTTTCTTGGATTAGTTGGAATGGCATCAAATCTATAGATCGACCCAGGAAAAACTGACATCTTATTAATTGAGTCTTCTTATCCATGAATGTGGAGTATCCTTCCATTTATTTAATTCTTTGATTTTGTTCATCAGAGTTATGTGGTTTTATACATATTTGGTAGATTTTTTTACCTAAATGTTTCGTTTTAGGGATGCTAATGTAAATGGTGTTGTGTTTTTAATTTCAAATTCCACGTGTGTGTCGTAGTGTATAGGAAAATGATCGACTGGCATATGAACTTTGTATTCTGCAAGCTTTTTAATACTAACTAATTAGTTTGCTTGGCTGCGCTGTGTCTTGTTGAGGCACGCAGGGTCTTTATTTACTGAGTTCTGGATCTTTTTATCCACAGCATGCAAACTCCTAGTTGTGGCACGTGGAATCTACTTTCCTGACCGGAGATCAGACCAGGCCCCAGCATCGACGAGGTCTAAGCGTGGAGTCTTAGCCACTGGACTTCTAGGGCCAGCTTCTGATGTGTTGATTTTCTCTATTGATTTCCTGCTTTCCCTTTCACTGATTGTTGTAATCCTTTTCTTCTGCTTATTTTGGATTTAATTTGCTCTTATTTTTCTAGTTTTCTCAGGTAGAAACCTAGAATATTGATTTTTAGGCCTTTCTTTCTTTACTAATTTAAGCATACAATGCTATAAACTTCCCTCCCAGCACTGCTTTTACTGCATTCTACAAATTTTGGTAGGTTGTGTTTTCATTTTTATTTAGTTCAAGATATTTTAAAATTTCTCTTGAGATTTCTTTTCTGACCCATGTGTTATTTAAAATGTGTTGTTTAATCTCCATGTATTTTGGGATTTTCAAGTTATCGTTCTGCTGTTGATTGTATAATTCCAGTGTGGTCTGTATTTTAAATTTTTTCAATATTTAAATGTGACTATTTTGCTGTATAATTTTAAGATTCTGTAGTTTCCCTTTGATGCATGTTAATTTTGTGTGTGTGTCTGTTTTACCAGGCAGTTCACTTAGCAAATAGACACATGCATAGTTCGTATGTCAGATAGCACTTGGGCAGAATTTGTATGTAGAATTTTGGTTTCTTTCTATTTATTTTTTTCTGGCATCCCTCATTTCTTCCTCTGATCTCTACAAATACTGTCCTTTGCTTTTTTTAAAAAAAACTCAGTAAGATTGTATGTCTTCTATTAAAATGTTAGCTGTGTATTTGGTCTTGCCCCAAAGCAAAACACCATAAAAATTTAAACATACCCAGTGTCATTCCCTTTTTTCTGCTGGTAGACTCTGCCATTTTCTGCCTGCTTTTAGATGCTCCCCAGGTCCTTCAGGTATTGTTTTTTCATATTTTGTCTAGGGCTTATGTTATTTGTGGGAAGCTAATCTTACAGAGGTGAATTCTCCATTATTGTAAGAGGAATTTCAGTTGCTTTGCTTTGTTTAAACAAAATTGGCTGGTGCTAGTCTAATTTATTTATTTAGCCCTTTCAAGTTATCTGATATTTTTTCCCAAAGGACCTGAGGAGTTTATCTTGAATGTTTAAGACTGTCACTGAGCTCTGTCTTCAGGATTCATTATTTTATGTGAAATTTCTCAGGTACCAGGTGCATCCAGGTAGGTAGATTCAGGTCTTCTGTTACTGAGAGGTTTTTACTGCATCTTAGTTTTTCTTTTCAGTGACTCCAATTACACATAGCTCTTTTTGCCTGTTTTCTATTTCAATCTCTTTTTCTTTGTGACTTTCTGCTTTTTTCTTTACTTTATCTCATTTTCATCCCCTTGGTTGATTTTCTGCTCTTCTTCGATGAAAATTCAATAAATTTTCATTCAAATCATTTCCTTTTGGGGTAGCTTTTAATTTAGTCTTCATTTTTAATGTGGTTCTGTCTTTTTCTTCTGTTTCTTGAGTTCAAACAGTGTTTACTTCATTTCTTGGGGTTTTTGTGTGTGTATGTATGTGTGTCCATTTCTGTTGTTAGTTTTTGAATCTACATCTCAAGGTTATCATTTACTCAGATGCTTGTTTGAGGATGTTTAATTTAGTGTGGAGGGTTACGTTACTGTTCTGCTTCATTTTGATTGAGGGTGGAGGGGGATACTTTTAAGTTGCCTGAAATGTTTTGATGCTCATATTCTGTTTGCATTTTATAATAGGTTTTTTCCCTTTTGCTAGCATTGCCCCAAAATCTCAGCCCCTTTGTCTCACAGAATGTGCAGACACAGATCCACATGCACACACGAAGTGAGAGATCTGTATTTCCGATGGCTTGGAAAGTAGCTGAGCCAGGATGAGAATGGAAAATCTAGAAGTCCAGGCTTCTAGAGTATTTCTTTTTGTTGTTGTTTTGACCCCTTTAAAGGGGTCAAATTCTTCATTTTATAGATGAAGACTTCTTACATATCTGCGTTTTATGGGCGGGTTGGAAAGTTGGAGTGGTTTACACAACTCTGAGTCCAAGAATACTGTCTCTTTTCCAGCTCGCAGGAGCCCGTGCGGTGAGCATGGGGAAGGGGCTGTTCCCTCCCACGCACCATGTTCTGTGAAATCCCAGATGTCTTTCCTGGTTTTCCCTGTCACTGCGACCCCTCCAGAGAGCCCGTACTTTTTCTTCCCCAGAAGAACTGCCCTCCAAGGGCTGCCTCCTCAAACCCTACATGCATTTCTAAGAGCCTTTCCAGTCCTAAGGTTCTGGTTTATTAGGACTCTTTCTATTTTCACATTTATGATGGACTTTCTCTCTCTGAGAGTGCTTTTAGCTCAGTCTGAACTTGTATTTTCCATGTAACTTTTCCAGACCCTTTCTACTCCCACCCAGAGCTCTCTGCAGTAGGAGCTCACAAAATAACTCTGTTGGAAAATTTTTCTATCTGCAGGTAATCTAATTATTTTGTATTCTTTGTCATGTTGATGTGCTGAAGACATGGGTTTTGCCCTTGATTGGCATGGTTTTCAGAGGATATTTGGAAAGATTCAGGTGGCTACTATTATCTTGATTGCCAGGAAGTCCCAATGCCTGCCCCACGTCTTTTTAATAGGATACTGTTCATACCTTGAAATGAGTAACCTTGAAGAAGTACTGAGGTTAGTTTTGAATGAAAAGAGCCAAGAATTTGAGCACAGGAATGAAACACAAGGGGTGTGTGTCCACTCATAGCTAGCCACTGCATAAAGAGGCTGTGTTCCTCAGAAAGGACTCACTGATCGCCTCTTGACGAAAGCATGCCGGGCTGTCTCCATGGGCGCTTGGTCCCAGCAGGGACTTCAGGCCAAAAGGACACACTCCCTGAAGCCTGGGGTTTCATTTCGCTCGGCCTTTCTAGACATTGTGATACGCAATTCTCTATGAGAGGAACCAATACCACTCTTGGGATCCTGAAAGAGATGTGTTAATGTCCCTAACTATGACTGTAGATTTTTGTACCTCTCCTTTTAGTTCTATTGACTTTTTAATGAATAAACACAAACTTAGGAGTCAATATTTTTCTAGGGTGTTAACCATTTTATCATGAGGAAATGTCCCTCTGTGTCTCTGCTTCCTTCTTTAAGGATTCATTTCATGTAATATTAGTACAGCTATACCAGCTCTATGTTGGTTGCTGTTTGAATGGTTTTTTGTTCCATATTTTGATTTTTCAAACTTCCTGCCTTATGATTAAGGTGTGTCTATTGTAAATAGTATACAGATGGACTTGGTTGTTTATATTTTCTCCTAGTCTCTAATAATCTTAAATTGGAATAATCTGCTTCCATTTAACGCATTGCTGAAATATGTGGATTTATATCTACTGTACTTTTTCCTGTTGACTCATCTCTTTTATTTTTAAAAATTTTTATTCATTTATTGTTTATTTTTGGCTGTGCTGGGTCTTGTTGCTGCACAGGCTTTTCCCTAGCTGCAGTGAGCAGGGGCTACTCTTCAGTTGCAGTTCGCAGGAGTCTCATTTTTGGTGGTGGTTTCTCTTGTTGCGGAGCATGGGCTCTAGGGCACGTGGGCTCTGTAGTTGCAGCTCTGGGGCTCTAGAACAAAGGCTCAGTAGTTGTAGCTCCGAGGTGTGTGGGATCTTCCCAGATCAGGGATTGAATCCGTGTCTCCTGCAGGAGATTGGCAGGCGGATTCTTTACCCCTGAGCCACCAGGGAAGCCCTTTGACTCATCTCTTTTTTGTTCTCTTCTCTCATGGTTTCCCTTTTTTGGGTATCAACTTTAAAAATTATTGTTTTGCTACTTCCCTCTGTTAACTTCTGTTAGTCTTTCAGTGGTTATCCTAGAGATTAAAACAGGCACATTTATTATTGCAGTCTCATGCAAATTATTACCTTTCCCATTCTTTGATAATGCTAGAAACTTAGAATAATCTAACTCATTAAACCCTGCTGCTTTTTATGTTTTTGTGGTCATGCATTTTATTTCTGCATCTAAGTTAAACCCTACAATTCACTCCAATCATTGCTTTGTGCAGCTAATATTCAGGAGATACTCATTTATATGTATCCATAAATTTACTCTTTCTGTTGCTTTCTGTTTTTTTGCAGCAATTCCACGTTTTTCTCTGTGGTCATTTTCCTTTAGTGTGAAGAACTCTGCCTGAATATGCCTTTATTTTACTTCATGTGTAGAGGATATTTTAAGTAGGCACAGAGGTCTTGGTTGATAGGTGCTGTCTTTCAGAGATGTCCCTTCATTGCCTGAGGGCTTCCATCATTTCTCCTGAGAAGTTGGCTCTCAGTCTCACTGCTCTTCTCTAATGGTGATGTGTCTTCTCTGGCTTCTGCCAAGATTTTGCCTTTGGTTTTAAGATGATGGGCCCAGATGTGGCTTTCTTTATACTTATCATGATTTTGTGGAGTTTCAAGGGTTAATTCCTTTCATTTTCTTTTCAAATAATGAAAATAAATATTTTCTTTGTCATCCATTATCTCTTTTCTTGAGACTCCAATTACTGGGTCTTAACCTTTCAACCGTATCCCACTTGTCTCCAACAGTTATTTCTTTACTTTTTTGTGCTTCAAGTTGGTTATGTATTAACCTGACTTCCAGTTTACCAGTTCTGTCTTCTTTTCTGTCTAATCTCTGTTCTTCCTTTTCAGACTTAGTATTTTCCCCTTCAGTTCTAGTATGCCCTCTGGAGAATTTCTCCATCTCTCCTTCTATTTTCTTGAGCTTATTCAGCCTGGCTCTTTTCAAGGGCTTTGCTTGATAAACCTGATACCTGGGTCACTTCTGGGGTCTGTTTCTGAGATCTGTGTTTTCTCTTGGTTTTTGGTTGTATAGTCCTCTCTTTTGTCATAACAATTAATTTTAACTGAATGATAGATGCTGAACAGGCACATTGTAGAGGCCCCCGTTGATGTGATTTCCTCTAAGAGGGTCTCCCCTTCCCTCTGCCAGAAGTTCAGTCTCCCTCTAGTTGCCCCCTGGTCCTTTAGGATTTCAGTTGAGAGCCTAAGTGTTCTTTTCCCCTCCATCAGGTGAGTCCTAAAGTGCAAACTTTGCTGTGACTCTGCTTCTCCAGGGCCTTCCATGGATCCCATCTCCACATAACCCCAGAATTCACCATGTGACCCCAAGGGGAAACCGGCCAGGCCCTCAGACCCCCAAGTCTGCACTAAGAGATCCGCTGACCCTCTGCCCACTCCAGTGGCCCCCTGGGTACAAAGCCATGAGATTCTCAGCCTCCTTTGAGTTCCTGAAATCAGCAGAGAGAGAGAATGAAGTTGCTCGGTCGTGTCCAGCCTTTTGTGACCCCATGGACTGTAGCCCACCAGGCTCCTCTGTCCATGGGGCTTTCCAGGCCAGAATACTAGAGTGGGTTGCCATTTCCTTCTCCAGGGGGTCTTCCCCACCCAGGGATCAAACCCGGGTCTCTCACACTGCAGGCAGACTCTTTACCATCCTAGCCATCACAGCAACTCCAAAATCAGCAGATCCCCTGAGAAAAAGGAGCTGCTGGAGGAAGCTCACCTTCTGGTCCTGCCCTCGCCAAAGTCCTCTTACTGCTCCCCACAGCTCCTGCTCCTTCCAGCAGATGGCTTGGTGTCATAGAGTTTTCTAGTTGTTCTCAGCAAGAGTTCTTGCTGCTGTTCCCACCTGGAACCTCTTGGGATTCTGATGCAGGTGGTTCTGTGGGCTTCCTCTGATGCATGCATCCTTCAACACGACCAGGAAGGTACCTCCCACACGGGCCAGGTGTCACACCTTCCCCACCTGTGCTGCACAACCCGGAGCATTGCTCATAAATAGAGAGCCTCTGGGGTCTTGGCCCTGCTGACATGCTTTTGGGGTTCCACAATGGGGAATGAGTGCCACAAGTCCCTGACTTCTCACTCTAAGAGGAGCACGGTCGCTTCCTGTCCCACTGAAGTGCACTGGAGGCAAACCAAAACCAGGTGCAAAAGTTTAACAGTGTGTTTCCCGACAGGCTCCAGGGAAATCAGGAGTCCTCAGCCACCACTTACAGAGCCCTGAGACCTAGTTGGTTTGTGTGCTCATCTCACTTGATTTCGATAACAGCTGTGAAGGCACTACTGTTTCAGTTTCATTTCACAGACAAGAAAGATGAGGCGGTAGGCCACAGGGCTGCTTTACAGATCATGGCTGGAATTGGATCTGGGTGCCTGAGTTCTGCACCCTGGGGTGCACAGCTCCCTGTGTGGATGGGGCCGAGGGCTCCCTGGGACCTGTTGCCCTCAGGGTCTTTCCTGCCTGCCTCTCCTCCCAGGTCAGCTTTTGCCTCATCCCTGTCTCTGAAGCTCTGCTTGGATCCAGCTCCCGAGTGCTCCCTGGAGCCGGAAACTCTGGCTTCCAGGTGCTCCGCCCACCCATTCAGCCACCAAGCAGCCCTGCTCCCAGCCTGACTGGCTCTAGGTGCTGCACGGCCAGGTGAGGGCATTGGTCCTGGAGTCCACACTTGCTGTGTGCCGGCTGGGTGCTGGGGTTGTAGCTCTGAGACACTCAGACACGGTGCACAGGCCTGGAGCCCCCTCATATGTTCTGGAAAAGGCAGGACTCACAGGAGAGAACTAGGGGCTCGAGGGAGGGCAGGTCGACCTCAGGAATTTGTCTCTTGCTGGTCTTGGTTTCCTCATCCCTGAATCTATAAAAGCAGCTTCCCATGCTTGTGGGGGCCCCAGCGAGTGGACACGAGAGGAAATGCTTGGTTGCTTGTAAAACACTGTCTCTGGCTGTTATCTGCTTTGGCTGCTGGGCCTCCCCTGCAGCCCAGCAAAGGCCCCTGGCCGCATGAATAACTTGATGGGCTTGTAGGACCAGGGTCCAGGGCTTCGAGAAAGAGCCAGAAGTGGCGGTCTTAGAGGGAATGGCTGCCTTCTGCATGCTCCCTCCAGACTGTGGCCCGGGCTAAGGACCACACCTGGTCCCTACCCAGATGACAGCCACTGTCCAGCCTGCCACATGCCAATGTGTGCCCTCTAGGTCACCCAGAACCCAGGTCATCATTTCCTGTGGTGACCACAACCTGGGAAGGAGGCTTAAAACAGCAGAAGCCTCTTCTCTCCTGGCTTTGGGAGCAAGTCTGAGATCCAGGGGGGCAGGGTCAGCTCTGTCGGGGACCCAAGGGTGGGTCCGTCCTGCCTTCCCAGCTCCTGATGGCTGCAGACGATGCCCAGCACATAGAGGCATCTCTCTGTCTCCTCCCAGGGTCCTGGCCTCTCTGTGTCCCTCCCACCTCTGTTCTTCTAAGGATGTTGAGTCAGGGCCCCCTTACCTGGGTTGGGCTCATCTCAATAGCCCTGAGTTAACCACACTTGCAAAGACCCTTTTTTCAAATAAGGTCACATTTATAGCTTCTGGGATGTGAGCATTTCTTTGGAGGGAGGGGGGTCACCACTCAACCCACCACATCATGCTTTCAGACTTCTTTGACTGAGTTCACAGGCAGGCCTACATTTTCTTCAACTTGATCCTAAACATGCACTACACACACTGAGCTGATACACAGCTTCACACAGGACTGTTTCATGTGACGTAATGGTTTCTCTCCAGCTTCTGCTCCTTTTCCTTCCATCTGGTTGCAGACTCGCTGAGTGATTCCTGACATACAGATGGCCTGTGGCCTGAGCTCAAGTCTCTCCCTATGGCAGCGGCATCTTGGCTCCACATGGACCGTCTTGTCAGCTGGCGTGTGTGCGTGCTCAGTCTTCATTGTGTCCAACTCTTTGTGACCCCATGGACTGTAGCCCACCGGGTTCTTCTGTCCATGGGATTTCCCAGGCAAAAATACTCAGTGGGTTGCCATTTCCTCCTCCAGGGGATCTTCCCAACCCAGGGATGGAACCCATGTCTCCTGAGTTTCCTGCATTGGGAGGCAGGTTCTTTACCACTGAGCGCCTGGGAAGCTCATGTTGACTGGGGAAGTGGGTAAACCAGTTACACAAATCTGGTGCCAGGCAGTGATGTTTATAACAGAGATGGACCAGAGGCTGAGTGAACTGTGAGTTCTGCCCCGAAGGCCATGGTGAGAAGTGGGTTAGTAACGTGGAAAAGAGTCTGCACAATGCTGAGTGAACTTAGGGGAGAATGTCTGCTCCGGCCCAGGCCATAGCCTCAGCGTCCTGTTGCCGATGGCTGAAGGGACAGTTCAGGGGGAGACGGAGGGGACGCCAAGCCTCACCCACTCACCCGTCCAGCACTCCAGCCTCGAGTTCCCTGTGAACTTCTCCACCTCTGCCATTCACTCCCTGCCCCTCTCGCTGCCCCCACCAACATGGATGGCCTGAGGGTGCAAGTCTGGTCCATCCTCGTGTGCCACGTCCTGGAATGTCACCACCAGGAGCCCTGCACAAGCCAAGACAGGGGCACAGGAGTGTTTGTGGACGAGTGAGTAATGGATGCATGAGGGTTTGGGCGTCTTTATTGTTTTCCCTACTTGCCTGGTCATTTATAATGTGGATAATTTTCTTTCAAATGGAAAGAGTGAGGCATATGTTTCCATGTTTGAAACTAAACATAATAAAGCTGAAGCATCCCCCACAGCCCCTCAGACTTCATCCTAGCAAAGTAGAGGCCATGGGAGGAGGGAGGCAGGAGGACCATGCTCCCTGGACACATGTGGACACCTTGACACCCAGCAGTCATCCTTCCTGACCCCAAAGGGGTAGCATCCGGCCTGGTGCCAACCAGCCCTGTGGATGAGGCTAGGACACAGGGCCCGGTGACCCCATTGCCCCTTCTGCTTTGATGTCACTGCAGCTCAGATGCTGCGGGAATCGGGCCTCACAGTCAGGCTGCCACTATGGAGGTGGCTTTCTTTCCGGCTCATACCACAAACACCCGAGCCCTGGCCCGGGGACCTGGTCATGTGGACAAGGCCCTGCTTGAGTTCAAGGCCTGGGAGAAAATGCAGTTCTGTTTAAGGGATGAGGGGCACGGCTCAGGGAGGGTGAGGGATGGGTGCCACCACACGGGAGGAGGCAGCCATGCCAAGTCTCTCATGGCATGGCCAGAGAGGGCACGCTGCCCACCACCCAAGAGTGCCTCCCCAGTCAGACACAGGGGGTGCGTGTCCCCTTGTGATGTGCATATTTATTCACTCACTCATTCACTTGTTCAGATGGCAGTGATTTATAAGCTGACTTTGGGGTCCAGGCACCATGGGGCTCAGAGACATGGAGGGTGGAGTGGGAGGTCTTTACAGATGAGAGCATGGGCCAGGCTTCGCATGGGCTGCAGAGCAAAAGAGCACGTGAGACAGAAAAAGAACACCTGGGCCACGGGCCTGCTTGAGGGGCGGGAGAAGGCGGGGGAGGGTGGGGGAGAGTGGGAAGGGGATGCAGGAGGTGGAGGGACTACCACTGCCCCTGCTCAGCCCGCCAGTAGCACCCAGGAAGCACTGGCTCAGCCGTTCACCCAGGGGGACAGAGTGATGGCCTGTGTCCCAGCCTCGCCTCGCCAGAAACCAGAGGATGTGCTGGGGACTCTGAGATTCCCATGCTACCTGCACAGGGAGGACGGGGCACACCCTGTCCTTAACGCACAACACCGGCGTCTGCGCAGAGCGAGCAAGGGGCTGGGGCAGATGTGGGGCGAGGAGCCCACCAGGGGACCAGGACACCCTGATGCTCTGAAGGCATCTGGTTACTTGGTCTGCAGCTGTGCCCTGGAATGGAGAAAGGGCGCTTCAGAAAAACGTGCAGCATTCTCAGGAGAGTCATAGTGATGAGATGGCCAGGGTGGGGGCGTGCTAGAAAAGGGTATGTGTGTGCATGTGTGTGTGTGAGTGAAAAGGTGTGTATGTGACTGTGTGTGAGTGTTAATCTGTGCATGGGTGTGCATGTGTGTGTGCTTGTGTCTGTGTGTGCATTCATGTGTGTCTGTGTATACATGTCTGTGCATGTGTCTGCATCTGTGTGCTTGTGTGTCTGTGTGTGGATGTCTTTTATCTATGTGCTTGTGTGTCTGTGTGTGCATGTCTGCACCTGTGTGCTTGTGTGTCTGTATGTGTGCATGTCTGCACCTGTGTGCTTGTGTGTCTGTATGTGTGCATGTCTGCACCTGTGTGCTTGTGTGTCTGTGTGTGCACGTGTCTGCACTTGTGTGTTTGTGTGTCTGTATGTGTGCATGTCTGCACCTGTGTGCTTGTGTGTCTGTGTGTGCACGTGTCTGCACCTGTGTGCTTGTGTGTCTGTGTGTGCATGTGTCTGCACCTGTGTGCTTGTGTGTCTGTATGTGTGCATGTCTGCACCTGTGTGCTTGTGTGTCTGTGTGTGCACGTGTCTGCACTTGTGTGTTTGTGTGTCTGTATGTGTGCATGTCTGCACCTGTGTGCTTGTGTGTCTGTATGTGTGCATGTCTGCACCTGTGTGCTTGTGTGTCTGTGTGTGCACGTGTCTGCACCTGTGTGCTTGTGTGTCTGTATGTGTGCATGTCTGCACCTGTGTGCTTGTGTGTCTGTATGTGTGCATGTCTGCACCTGTGTGCTTGTGTGTCTGTATGTGTGCATGTCTGCACCTGTGTGCTTGTGTGTCTGTGTGTGCACGTGTCTGCACTTGTGTGTTTGTGTGTCTGTATGTGTGCATGTCTGCACCTGTGTGCTTGTGTGTCTGTGTGTGCACGTGTCTGCACCTGTGTGCTTGTGTGTCTGTGTGTGCATGTGTCTGCACCTGTGTGCTTGTGTGTCTATGTGTGCACGTGTCTGCACCTGTGTGCTTGTGTGTCTGTGTGTGCATGTGTCTGCACCTGTGTGCTTATGTGTCTGTATGTGTGCATGTCTGCACCTGTGTGCTTGTGTGTCTGTGTGTGCTTGTGTCTGCACGTGTGTAGGTGTGTATGTGGTCCTCAGGTACATTCTACTGCTCAGCCTCTAACCCGAGTCTCTTCCAGACAATGGGCCAGGACTGCGTGGCTCCGGGAGGGGAGGCAAGACTGAGGCCCAGGCCCCGTTGTCTGTTCCCCCTGCCCGCTCTGTGCTCCCCTTTCACCCCCACCTTGTGGTCTGGGGTGCCGGCACAGGGGCCCTGACTCCTGGCTGTGTCATCCGAACTCCCCAGCCTCTGTCCCTGCTCCCTGCTGGTTTCCCCTTGTCCAGTTCTTGAGTTTCACGGACAGGGCGTGGGAAGGACAAGCTGGAGCAGTGAGATTCCCCAGGGTGAGCAGGCATCTGCTCCAGCCTTTGAAGGGGTGAGTGCAGCGGGTGTCGGGGTGAGGATGAACAGCCGTGCTCCTCCTGGGGGTCTGTGGGGCTCCCGGTGCACAGAGCAGGGTGCTCGCCAGCGCCTGGTGATGGGGCGCCCAGGGTGCAACATGCCTGCTGGAGAATCCTGCTTCTAGGGTTCACATCCCCTGAAACCACGCCAAGAGGTTCTCCCAGGTGTGCGTGTGTGTGTGTGTGTGCATGCAGGGTTCTAAGCATCTTCCACCCTGTCAAAGTCTAGACTCTCTCTGGACAGTGGCTATGGGCTGAGCTGTGTGCCCAGAGCACGTGCAGCCCTAACACCCCCACTTGTGCTTGTGACCCTGCTTGGAAGCAACGTCTTGCAGATGTTCGCTTTCAGATGAGGTCACTAGGCTGGGTCCTTTAAGCAAAGAAGATTCACACAGAGTGAGGCCGTGTGATGATGTGGCAGAGGTTGGGGTGCTGGGTCTACCAGCCCAGGATCTCTGGGATCACTAGGGAGCACCAAGGGTCCCTGGAGCCACCAGCGAATGGAGGTGGAGACGCAAGGTCTCCCTCAGAGCCTCCAGGTGGGCCCAACCCTGCCAACCCTGGGTTTGGACTCCTGGCCTCCAGAGCAGGGAGAGAGTGCACGTTTGTTGTTGAAACCCCCAGTCTGTGGTCACTTGTGACGGCTGCCTCAGGACAGTCCTTTAAGAAAATCAGGAGCTGGGCTGGCAGCAATGTTCATCGTGTACTCAGGGTCCATCTGGACACGTGCAGCCAGCATGTAGGGTCTGCCTGCTGCCACCGAGAGCTCTCTTGTTTGCTTCCCTTTCTTTTGCCCTTTGGTTATTTCACATTCCTGCTTCCGGTCCCTACTCACTGCTCCTTGGAGGTCACAACTGTGCTTTTGAAACCAAAGGGCACTTGGGAAACAATTCCACCTCGGGCCCTGGGAACCTGGAAAGGCTCCTCTCTGCGGCTTCTCCCTCGTCTTCAGAGCCCTTGCTTCTCAGTAGCTGCTCAGGTGATGGGGCAGGTCTTGTTGTGGGTGTGTCTCAAACCTTGAGCCAAAGGCAGGAGCCAGGCTTTGGTGCATCACCCTGAGGGCCTGGGACGATGCCTCACCTACACCCCTGGAAGGTGGAGGGTGAGGAGGGGAACAGGGCCGTGTGCTCAGCGCTGTCCTGGCCTGGGGCTGGCTCAGTGCATACTGCCTTCCTGCACCTGGCCCAGGTGGTGACACAGGGTCCTGTATCCCACGTGGGTTCCGCCTGACTCCATCGTGGTGTCTCTAAGGGACCACAGCCCTTCTCTCACTAGGTGCCCATGGAGATGGGGCTGCCAAAGCAAAGAACCATAAACTGAGGGGCTTAAAGCAACAGAAACATGTTCTCTCCTCCTGTTCTGGAGGCAGAAATCCAACACCAAGGTGCTGGTGGGGGGCTACTCCCTCGGGGTCTCCAAAGGAGGACCCTCCCTGACTTGCCAACTGTGTGGCCCAGTGGTCCTAGGCTCTGCAGCCTGGCGCAAGGCATGCTTGAGAGCCGTCTGGGACCCTGTCTGTGTGTCTTTGGGCTGCATCTGCCTTGTCCGAAGATGGGAATCCTGTGCCAGCATGGTTGTCACGTGATTCCCAGGAGGGCAGCGGGTGCTCAGGGACCACTGGACTCTTACTCTCCTGTACTTGGTTCAAGCAGAGAAGTCTCTCTGGGAAAAGATTTTTGGAGCACATTTTGGAAACTGACGCTGAACTTTGTGTACCTGCAACTTCTGTTTTTTTCGGTAATACTTTTTCATTAAGAAATTCGGAGAATACTGAAAAGTAGATAAATGAGCAAAAAGACACCCAAAGACAATGATTATTCGTGTTTTGGTGTATTTATTTTCAACACTTTTTGTTTTCCTACAAATTGTTTTAATAGTTGAGATTGACCCAGAGAAGAATTTTTATAGAGCCCACGAGAGGCTTGTCCGGGTCAGATGTTGTAAATGGGCCTTATTTTCAGGGCAGGATGTAAGAATTTGGCAGGGGGTCCTGGTGCACTGTGGGACAGGGGTTCAAATCTGCACGTTAGGATGGTTAGCACATGGGCTGGCGGGGAGGGCCGTGGGCCATCTGTCAGGTAGGAGCCGAACCTCCTGTGGTCCACATTCAACAGGCGGCCCGAACCCATCGTGCCTCCAAGGGGTTGCAGTCTCTTCTGAGTCTTCAAACACAAACAGGCTTATTTTGCATCTCACTACAATGAATCAACCAGAAGGAAAATAAAAAGTCAAAGCCAGGATGAAGAGAAAAGATCTGTATAAATATTTTCACCAGTTTCCCCATATTTTCCTCAACAGGAAAAACCTGAGAGGCTCTACTGAGGGCCTTGACTGAAGAATGTGTTTGCCCGAGTCCCTAGCCTCTCCTGAGACCACTGACCTGTGGACAAATCACTTCTGAAGCAAGCAGGCCCTTGGGTGGGAACAGCCAGCTTCTGCAGACTCACAGTGGGAGACGTGATGGGCACTGATTTGGAGGAAAAGGAAGCAGGAGGTGGTTTGCTTTCCATTCCTGCCACGGTCGGGGAGGGGAAGCCGTGCATCCAGCAGGGTTGGCCCTGGAGGGCGACAGTGCCAACACAGCTTGCAGATGGACAGAGGGATCGGTGGCACAAGTCCCATCACGTGCCTGTGGCTGTTAGGTGCAGCTCCCGATGCTTGCTCTGAGTTCTTAGTTGTCTTTGCGTGAAAGGAGTTCTTCCAGCAGAGGAGCTGCTGCAGTGGGATGGGGATGGAGCCAGGCCCGGCTGGCGGGGGCTCTCCCAAGTGGACAGGAGGGCACCATGTGACGCAGAGTCTGTGCCCGAGAGAGGGTGAGCGTGTGTGTGCGTGTGTGTCTGTGTGTGGGGGTGACGTGTGCACATGTGGTGGGTGTTGTGATGCAGGACTTCTGTCTCCAGCGTCAAGCCTCATCAACACGCTGCTTCCTGCAACAATGGCATCTCTGTCTAGTTCTTCCCATTACTCCGTGGGGCCTGAGAGGTCCGCAACTAGCCAGCTGCACAAACCCCAGCTTGCTGTCCCCAGTGGGTCCCTCCTAGGAATGGTGGGGTGGTTGGCCCTGCCCCTGTGGGCGCACTCCCCTCTGGAGAGCTCTGGGATCCAAGCTCACACTTGTCCTTTCTGGGGGCCCTTTCCATGCCTGTCCTGCTCTGCCCTCCAGTTCCAGGCACCTTGCTGACACCAGGACGGTGATTCTGGTTTTAGTCCCGCTGACTGTTTTTCTCCAAGATCTCAGGGACAGGGTTGAGAGGACAGCAGGCCCATCTTCACACTTTGCGCTGAAACCTGGCAAAGGTCAGAAAGGTGCGATTTGCAGGGAAGAGATAGCTCAGGAGGTGGCTCCCCACGGGGCCCTGGATGAGGCTCGGGGTGAGTTTTACCTGGGAATGTGGCTGTGGGAGGACGAGGAGCCACCTGGGCTGCGGACCCTGGATGAGGGTGCAGCGTTTGCCCTCAACCCCCGTGATGACTGGGACTGCATCCCAGCACCTCTTCACAGCATGATGGCCTGTCCTGTGGACAGAGGGCGCGCCAGCTGGTGGCCCATGTCTGGGAGGCCTCCATTCTTTCCCAGTACTATCGTATCGTGAGGGTGCAGTTAGAGCTTGGCACGCATGCCCGTTTTGGCTTTGTCAGGTGTTACTGGGATACTTAAAGCACCGGGATGTTTTGAGTCCCCAAAATGTTGTTGGTCCTTTACCAGCTTCCAGTTCCCAGGACATCAAGATGTCCAAGCCTCTGTGCCACCGTGTTTGGAAGGAGCGCTGCCCTCAGTGTCCGGTGGATCTTGCGTTTGCTGAGAATAAGTCCCATCCGGGTCCGCACTCTGCTTGCTGTGACAAGAGGTGACCCGGGTATGACCACACCCACCTAGGAGGCTGTCCTGTGCTCTCCCCAGTGGGGAGGGGCCTGGCCTGTTGCCTTTCAAGCCCCTGTCCTGCCCTCCTCTGCCGGCTGGGGAGCCAGCTCAGCTTCCAGAAGCCCTGCCCCTTCCAGCCATCCAAGGGGAGGGTCTGGTCCTGCCAGGGAGACTGGACAGGCCACCCACTCTGCCAGGTGACTGGAGAGGAGGTGCTCGGGCTGCAGCCTGGGCGAGCATCTCCCTCTGCTTGCGTGGTCTACACAGCAGCTCCTTCCTGCCCTCCCTACTTGGAGCCCGGGTCTGCTGCTGCTGTCACTATGTGGCTTGGGAGAAGACCCCGGACCTTCTCACTGGGACAACCACACTGAGGTCAAGGGTCAGTTAACCCCTGTCCCTCTGTACCTGAGCCCCCGGGAATGAGGCTGGATGGGTCCGGGTCCACAGGGAGCCTGACCTTGAGCTCTCTTCCCCACCTGGCTTTTGGAATCTCCTTAGGATGCCTTTTGGAAAATTAATAACAAGCACTTTGAAAGGGCTTCACGGTGGGGGAGGTTCCCATGGGAGGGAAGGGCCATGCTCGTAGGTGGTCCAGACGCCCGGTGGTTAGTCTCTCCAGCAACAAGTGACTCAAAAATTTGGTTTTGATGAGAGAGTTTGATAAAGTTTTAAGAAAATTCTACCTGGTCAGGCATAAGATAGGAGCCTTCCGTGGACCCTCCTCCTCCCCGAGGGATGCAGGCCTGGCTAGGCTGTGGCCTGGATGTGCCGGGACACTCAGGAGACAAACAGCTTTGGGGGGAAGTGCTCTGCAGCGGCAGTGCTGGGGGCTACCCCCTACCCCCCAGTGAGGAGATGGGACGCAGGGGCCGATGAGGGCTGGGTGCAGGGTGGGCCCCACTGCTGATGGCTGCATTTGGTGGACTCTCTGCCTTCACACCCTTCTCTGCTCCCCGCCCCCCGCCAGCACCACGCACACCCTCTGCAATTTTGAACTTCAGTTTGGGGATTTGGCCTGTTTGTCAGTGGGTTTCCATGTGTGGTTTCTGCAGGAACTTTGCTGTTTAAGTGCTTTTCTGAAATATGAAATTATCTTTTTCCTATCTGAATGAGATCACTGGCTTTGTGGAGGGGGCTGGTTCATCTGGGAGCCATGTACCTCTGAACCCAGAGGAAGACATTTGGACACACCGTGGAGCCAAGGCCTGCTGGGTGTCTGGGTGCCTATGGGTGGTCAGTGACTAGGGGGCCTCTGATCTCTGCATCCTATGGATTTCTAAGCTGCTGGTGGGTCCTCATGGCCCTGACCCCTGTGTGAGCCAAAGGAGATAAGAACCCTCCACTGTAAATGTCACACATGGGCTGGGATTCCCTCCCATGGAACCAGCCTTCCCAAGAGCCAGGAGCATTGCAACTTGGGGACAGGCTCCTTCTGTTCAAAGGGCGCAGAGGAGCCAAGCTGGGTGAGGGATACAGCTCGGGGTGTCCATCAGAGGTGCCCGAGGGCCAGCCAGGATGTGAGGCTGGATGAAGCCTTCGTTGGATTAGCTGGCTTCAGAACAAGCCTTGTATCCCAGTTCCCTCCTTTTCCACAGCCACTCCCATGTGAGTTGCCACAACCCACCCCCCCACCACAGGCTGGCCCCTCACCGCTTCCGCCCACCCCGGACATCTCCCCACCCAGTCAGTCCTTGAAGTAGAGTCTTTGCATCTCCTGGTTCTTCCAAGGGTCAGATCTGCTTACCCCAACCAGACAGTAAAGCTGACTTTGAAACTGGCCCTGTCATGTCCGATACTATTTTCCCTTCAACTGTACCATGGGGTTTCCAATAGTGAGAAAAAGGATCCCCAAAGGACACCCATCCCTGTCTTTAATTCCTACCCCTGCATTAGCATCCTGGAGGTCAACATACCAGACAACTCGATATCTGAGGAGAGAAAGTGTACTGTTAGGACTTAGAGAGTGAGTGGACTGTGGTGAAAACCACCAACCCTCCTATTTTTCCTAATTAACAGAGCGGTTTCTTGTTTAGAGCGGTTTTAGACTTCTGGGAAATTGAACAGAAAGAACAGAAAGTTACCATGTAAATGCGCTCCGTTTCTCCTATTATTATCATCTTATGTCAGTGTGGTGTTTGTTACATTAATAATTATGAGCTAATATTGATAGATTATTATTAACTACTGTCCACAGTATACGTTAGGGTCCTCTCGGAGTTGCTCATCCTGTGGGTTTGGACAAGTGGATAAAGACCTGTATCCACATTACAGTCTCAACCAGAGCAGTTTCACTGCCCTAAAAATCCTACCTGTTCACCCCTCCCCCCGCCCCCCTGGCCACCACTGGCCCTGTCACTGTCTCACGGTTCTGCCTCGTCCAGAATGTCTTAGAGCTGGGATCAGAGGGCCCGCAGCCTTTGCACAGCCTGTCGCTTGGCGCTGTGTTTACCCTCCCCCGTGTCTCTTCGCAGCTGAGCAGCTCATTTCTCTCCAGTGCTGAGTAGTAACCTGCTATCTCGTCCACACAGCTTACTTACCTGTTCACCTGGGAGGGCGTCTTGGTTGCTTCTAGTTTGGGGCAATGGAACCATCCCCCCAGGTTCCATCTGTGCTCCTCCCTGGGGTCCACACCAGACTGTGAGTTCCCAGGGGAGGGGTCTCTGCCCACTTGCATCTGTGCGCGCTGCCCGCCCCCACAGTAACTGTGGAGCTGGGTGGGGGAGCAGTGAAGAGGAGTGGAATCTGGTGTGAGGAGAGAGAGCAGAGTCAGCCTTGAGTCCCTGCATGGGGGTAAGAGCCACACGAGTGATGTCAGGGGTGGCAGGAGGGCGGACAGACGCCCAGGCCTGGCTCTGGCAGCAGCTGAGGCCCCTGGCAGCTCAAAGCCGCCTTCTGATCTCCTGGGGTTGGAGCCTGGGACTGGCAAATATCTACTCAATTCAGACTCTTTAAAATGCACGTATCAGGGCAATCAGGACCCAAGGGTGGCAAAGTGTAGCTGACATTTTCCTCTCAGTCCACTTAAGGCCACTTAAATCCCTGTCTTCTCCAGGGCAGGGCCAGGGGCCGGGCCTGGATGGCACAGGGGCAGCCTTTGCTGTTTCTGCCCCACCAGAGCCTCCAAAAGCTTGTCCTTCATTGAGAAAAGCCAGCCGCTCTGTTTTGTAGCAGAATCGCTGAGTGAAAGCCACGCGGCAGAGGGTTCCTATGGTTAGTCTTCCCAGATCAGGGTGTCGCTCCCCTCTATGGCCTCGCCCTCAGCTGGGCTTCGGGAGACAGGTCCAGCCCTTTCTGGTGAGTCACCTCCCCTTCATGACCTTGGTTGCTTCCGGGTCAAATGATGGACCAGTGACAGGTTTCATCTCACAAGTCGCCTGGGATCGACTGGTAATGGCTGCCAGAGTGCCGTACCCACACTTGGTGGTGGATTAGGTAGGTCTGCCCTGGTGCAGCAATGGGGTTCAAGGCTCTGCCTTTTGGCCCTCCATGTGCTCGGGCTTTTCTACATGTTCTCATGGTTTTTGTTTATTTTACAGTCCAGATTGGCAAGTTGGTTGAGAGAGCCAGGAAAAAATTGAGAAGTAGTTAAGTTGATTTCATTTTTTCTTCTTATGTGGTTAAGAAGAAGAAGATTCTTTAGTTTTTAACACTGACATGTGACATAGGTGTGGGGAACCACTGGATTCTTTTGTCCACTGCTTTGCCTTTGGATGAAGCTTAGAATGTGCCGGTGTGATGTCTGCACGTGAGTTTCCACATGCCCTTCATTATTTCAGGCTCAACATGGCCCAGTGGTCGGTCTTAGGATGCCCTGGTATAGACAGGGCGGGCCCTCTGTTCCGGAGCCCCTGGTCTCTGCTCCCTCCCCCCACGCTGTCTGTTCCCCATGCAGAGTAGAGCTAAAAGCCTGTGCCCACTGCCCACCCTGGGCCGGTAGCCCAGCTGTCCACAGCGCTGTGAGTGGCAGGCCTGGCCTGCCCAGCCTGTCCCGGTCATCTGGGATGGTGTCACAAGTACTCCATTCCATCAGTCCTGCCCTGACAGTTAGACAGGACCTCTTGAGGAACACTGGGACAGTGTCATGCAGCTCCTCTGATACTCGTGTGATGAGAAGGCAGAGCCGGCAGCCAGAGCAGTGCTGGGTCTCCTGTGTGTGGGTCAGCCGTCAAGGTGTACTGACCACTCAGTCTCAGCACCTGTTATATACGTGCTATGGGCCAGGAACAAGGGGAATATGGTAATAAATGCTGCTTGAAACTTGGGGTCTACGGGATACAGAGGCATCGACCAAAAGCATCATGAAGTGTCTTCAGAGCTGGGATGGAGCAGCGCAGGCAACGTGGGGTGGCACAGGGGGGGTCTCTGCCGATACCAGTGCCATGGGGGAGGTGCAAACCTTTCCTTGTTTGGGAGACAGGTGCGCCACGTGGCTCCTGGCAGCCATCATGCTCCCTCTAGTGGCTCGGGGGCTGTTGGAAAGAGAAGGACACTGGTGTGAAAAGCCCTGAGCTCCCTGGCCTGTGGCCTCTCCCCAGTTTGCACCAGGGCCCTCAGCCTTCCCCAGTTTACAGCAGGGCCTCTCCTCCTGCAGACCCAGACTGCCAGCATCCTCGTGGCCCTGGAACAGCTGTGCACGTGCACGTCTACACACATCTCCCACCAGCACGTCCTATGCACATGCCATGTATACACTCACAGGCACATGCGCTCAACATGCCTCTCACACACTCATCCGCTCACGTCCACGTCTGCACAGCACATGTCAGCTCACACGCTCAGCTGTGGATGTACATCTGCAAGGCAGCGGCGGGGGTTAAAAGTGCTTCCGTGGCTTCATGAGAAGTTTATTTATTGGGGCCTGGGAGGCTCAAAAGAGTGGGCCCTAGACGTCATGTGTCCTCAGCCTATGGCTGACTGTGCTGCTAATGGACGTGAACTGGGGTCTTCTCGTGAGAGCCCAGAGGAGGGCCAGGGACACAGCCCCAAAGATGGACATTCCTGTGACAATTCCTGAGTGACACAGCAGGCGCTGAGTCATGTTATGCAGGTGTGCACAGAGCCATCTCAGAGCTCTTGCTCTACTGAAAGGACACTCACAGACTCACTCATACACACAGTCAGAGGGGTACACTGAAACCACACACAGAGCCCACACACCAGTGTTTCAGAGGTTTAGTAGAGTTGTTGACAAGATATTAGGTGAGTGTGGAGTGAGAATGAGGTACATATGCCTGGCAGAGCCTCTGAGGATTCTGAGGAGGTGCCATTTCGCATGGGGTTTGAAAGCTGAGTAGGAGTTTGCTGGGTCAAGAGCGAACTGACTCCTGGGGTGGGGCCCAGGAGTCACCTGGGCAGTAATGACACAGGTGGTCCTCGAAGCAGCTGTGAGATAGACCGGCCTGGCTGCAGCAGGTAAGATGGGAGAGGAGCAGAGATGAGGCTGGAAGGCAGTGGAGGTAGGTGCCCAGTGTCCTTAGGTCTGTGAACAACCCCACCGTGGGCCTCATGAAAGGCGGGGCATTGCCCAGCAGGAATGACTCACCTGGACAGGGAGGCTGGACCCCTCCCCTACCCATGGCAAGTGTGCCTGAGTCTCGGCCGAGAGCAGGACATGAGTCCTCAAAGGGCGCAGTCTGGGCACAAGTGTCCATAGGCCCACTGTGCCATCATTCTGGGACAGAGAACACAGGGCAGAGGCAGACAGGTTGGAATGAAGGCTGGGGTCCCCAGATCCAGCTGGGTGGGCCCTAGAGGAGGCAGGCGGGCCCAGGCGTGAGTGTGGCCCCATACTGTTGGGCAGCTTCCTTCTCTGTTGGGGGGCATCAGCCAGGGGCAGCTCTGCCCCTGTGGACACTTGGCAACGTCTGGATGCATTTTTGTTGTCACAACCTGAGAAGGGGCAGTGCTGGCATCTGGTGGGTGGAGGCCAGGGATGTTCTTGGCACCCTCTGTTGGGGAAGGACCCAGTCGGGGGACGGCCCCATAGAGAATTGTACCCTTTATGAGTTTCCCGCAGCTGCCACACCAAAGGACCACACACAGGGGCTTAAAACGATAGAATTGATCCTCTCGGTCTGGAGGCCAGAGTGGAGGTCGTGGTGTGGGCAGGGGCCCTGAGGGAGAGTCCCTGCCACCTCTCCTGGGAGGATCTGGGGCTCAGCACGTTTTGGGGGTCATGATTCATTTCAGGCCTCAGATGTCAGCAGTGCTGAGGTTGATCAGCCCTGCGCCCAGTGGAGAAGCCTGTACCCCTGCCACCCGCAGCGGCTGCCCAGCCCACACAGATACCCTTCTGGGGGCCGCAGACCTAGTCAGCTAGCTCTGCTGGCCTCCACCACCACTCAGACCTGCCACGGGGGCCGCCTGCTTCATCAAGCTGTGACTTGTGTGGGAAGCACAGGGGAGGACAGTTCTGCCACCCGCGTGTCCTTCACGGCCAGCCGGCCCTGGGTGGTTTCCTGGTGGAGAGGAAGGTGGGCAGGGGCCCAGGGGACAGCAGGGAGAGCTGTGGGGTTGGGGGGGTGTCTTCCAGAGCTCGGTCACTCCACTCCGTCCAGCCCTGGGCACAGGCTGACACAGTGTCCTCCTCACCCACTGTCTCCATGTGGGATTCCCTGGGCTCCCCCATCGGCTGGGCCTGCTTTTCCCTCATGTCCCCGCCCCAGAGCTGCGAGGGATTGGATATGCCCCAGAGGGGGAGGGGTGTGGGAAGGGATGGGGCCTGTCTGCCACACCCAGCCTGGGGGTTACTGCCCATTCGTGGAGGTGGCAAGAGGGCAGAGGCTCGTGTCCCTGAGGAAACACCACAGATGGGCAGCTTAGACACCAGGAGCTTATCCTCAGATGGTTCTGGAGGATGGGAGTCCACGATCAAGGTGCCAACAGGTTTGTTCCCTCTGAGGCCTCTCTCCCTGCAGATAGACGGTCCTTATCCTCTCTTCTCATGGGGACCCCTGTCATGTTGGATTATAGCTGCACCCCAATGACCTCATTTTACCCAAACTCCCTCTTTAAAAGCCTTACCTCCAATCACAGTCGCATTCTGAGATCCGGGAGGCTAGAACTTCAACACATACAGTGGGGGGAGTGGAGGGCGGGGTATGATCCAGCGCACCCCAGGCCACGGTCCTTGACGGCTGGGTGAGAGTAACCTGCCAAAAGGGTCAGCCCAGTTCCCCCGGCGAGGATGCCAGCCATTGCCCGAAAGCATGTGGAGTCTCTAACACACGAGGTTTGGCAACCCGTCTGTAAAACCTCAGGGTGTTTACACATTCCTGTAAGGAAGGAAAAAACCCAAGAAGCAAAAAGCCAGAGCAATTATTCACTCTTGCTTTCTTAAGCTGCAGAAGGAGCCAGCTGGGAAATCATGAGTCAAGTAAAATCCTTTATGGAATGAGCAAAAACAAAAGGAACAAAAGCCATTTGACTTGCTCACCGAACCCCCGTGGGGAGACGCTCACTGGGGCTGGGAATGTTTACCCTCCGCACCCCCATCCTCGTCCCTGCCCCGGCCAGGCCGTCTGCAGTCCCCTGTATCCGCTCCCCAGATGCTTAAGTCACTGCTTATAATGGCACAAGATGCAGGAGGTGGCTCTCGGAGGCTGGAAAAACAGTCCCGTGTCCTCGGCTGGCAGCTGACTCATTGGCTCCACACGGAAGCTCCATCCCCGGGCACCCACCTGAGGTGGGCCTTGCTGGTACCATGGACACAGCCTCTGAATGTTTGAGTGGTCCTGCGTCCATGTGGACAGCATCCAGACCCCGTCTGCAAGTGGCTTTGAACCTCAGTTGGGACACAAGACATATACAACTCCTTCTGGAAGTTTCCCTCGGTCCCCCCGTCTCCCCCCGGCAGCATGGGTGCCTCTCCATTGCTGTCACACTTGATGCTTGCTCTCTGCTCTGTAGCTGTGTACTGACGGACCCATAGACTACACTTCTCGAAGACAGACATGTCCCTTCCAACCTGGGTTCCAGGGGAACACAGGGGAAGAGCATTTCAATCAGCTTGGTGCTCCCAGGGCAGATGTAGGGAGTGGCTCAGAGTAGCCAATTCATCTGCATTCCTTGGATGGTTGGGTAGATGGGTAGGTGGGTTGATGGGTGGCTGAATGGATAAGTTGGATGGGTAGATGGATAGATAGGTGGATAGACGAATGGGTAGATGGATGGGAGGAAGGGTGGGTGAATGGATGGATGATTGTGTGGATGGGAGGATGGATGGATGATTGGATGCATGGGAGGATGGATGGGCAGATGGGTGTGTGGATGGAGGGATGAGCATAAAGCAGCACCTCACTGTGACAACCAGGCCATGTTTGGGCTCAGGGGTGTAGCTCACTCAGAAAGCCCATGATCTGGGGAAGCACAGAAACCAACCTGCCCCAGGAGACTTGAAACTACTGCCAAAGACAAGAGGAGACCCTCTCCCTGCACACCAGTGCTGAAAGGACAACGGTGAACCAACCCCAGGACTTCCCAGAAGACTACACGTGCCCCCTGGCCCAGGTCCAGGCACTTGGCCTTTTTGTTTTGCTGTTGGAGGCTCACTGCCATGAGGACAGGAGTGTGTTCTGAAGAGACCACCACCTTTCCCATGAGGACGTCCCCCCAGGATCCGCAGAGGTACTGTCATGGGCCAGGCCCTGTAGCACAAGGAGCTCAGGGCGGACACTAGTCAGGACCTGGGGGATGAAGCAGTGAGGCAGATGGACTGGTCTCTGCAGGTCCTCAAGAGCAGGGGGTGGGGGAGGGATGTGTCAGCCCCAGGCCTTGCCCACCTTGGACCCAGTCCTCCCATGCCCCCTGCGCCATCTCCTCTGTGGGTCCTGGAGCTGTGTTCAAGGCTGGGAGGTCAGCTGCCTGGGAAAAATCAGAGGCTCGTGGGCAGTGGTCACTGCTGAGTTCCCAGATGAGTCACCGCATGACAACCACCTTCCTCATCCCCGACAGGCCCGAATAAGTCAGCCCTGAAGAGGGGGTTCTCACCCCCTAGTGTCCTTCCCCCCATGAATCAAGCCTCCAGCCTATTTTTAGGCCATTTCTCTGAATTGTCAAAGCTTGTTTACCCTGAATCAGGGCTGCTCCAAGACTCTCCACTCAACCACCAGCCCCAAGACGAAGAGCGAGGAAGTGAACAGTGGCCGCCTGGTCAGACCACGGGGGCCAGGGTGAACAGCTTGTGACAACTGGACATTCTCCAGCTGAGCCACAGCCAGGCTGGGGCTCTGGTGCCCCCTACTGAAGCGGTTAAGGTGGCCACCAGAGCCCATCCTGTTCTCTGCCTCCCAAGATGGACTGAGAACTCCAGCTCACTCATGTTCACAGACCCAGCTCCACCCCAGAAAAGACTCATTAAAGTCTGTATTCTTTTATTCCTTCATTCTACATTCCTCCCCCCAGGAGAGAAGTAGAAGGAGCAGCATCAGGGATAGTAGTGAGGGAAGAGGGAGGGGTTAGGGCAGGCACTGACTACCTGGAGGAGGGGAGTGCTGAAGATGAGTAGGTGTCAGCTGGGCAGAGGGGGATTCGAAGAGATGTTCTGGCACAGTGGTCCCCACTCGAGAGTGCATCTGAGTCTGCAGAGCACCTGTTAAAACCCAGATGGCTGGGCCCCACGCCCGAGCTTCTGATCCACTGGTCAGGATGAAGCCGATGACTTAGATTTCTAACAAGTTTCCCATGATGCTGATGCTGGGGTCCAGGGACCTCACCTTGAAGACCACTGTTCTAGGAAGAGGGAACAGCACATATGAAGGATGGAGGTGACAGGGTGAATGAGTGAGGGAGTGAGTGTGCTTGGAATTGCTTTTCCCCCGACAGAGTTGGGTCAGTGTGGATCTGTCTCTCTTGTACCCAGTGGAAACTGAGGATGAACATCACTTTAATCCTGCCGTTGGAAGGTCAACTTCAACTGGGTCCCCTGGGACTTCCCTGGTGGCTCAGTGGTAAAGATTCTGCCTGCCAAGCAGGAGATGTGAATTTAATACCCGTGTTGGGAAGATCCCCTGGAGAAGAAAATGGCAACCCACTCTAGTATTCGTGCCTGGAAAATCCCATGGACAGGAACCTGGCGGGCCACAGTCCATGGGGCCGGAAAGAGTATGACACAGCTTATTGAATAAATGACTGGGTCGCCTAACGCCAGGCTAAGGCCAGGCAGCTCCCTGGGATGAGTAAGGGATGAGTGAACACATCTGTGACCCCCAGAGAGGACAGCTGTGTGGGCGACCCCACAAACATGCTGCCTCCCCGGGCCTCCTTCCACCCAACTCCAGCCCCGGTTCATCCACCCCACCCTCCCTGTGCTCCCTGCTTCCTGAACCCCCAGCTTCAGAATGTTACTTGTCACCTGCACCCTGCAGAGCTGGCGTGTGGTAGGTGATGAGTGGGTCTGGGGCTCAGTGGAGAGCCTGGGGCCTGGGGTTGGCAGGAGTGCCGGGGTACTTACTCTGGATACTTATCATGGCAAAAACAAGGATGCTGTGGATTTTGCAGTATCCCCACTATGGCTCCAATTTCTCTCTCCAGGAGTTGCAGTATTCTTTAAAAATTCCTCCAGTTAATTTGACTTTATGTAGAATTTATGAAGCTGAGTGTATGCTAGAATAGCGCTGGAGATGGGGAGGTGGTAGGTTAATTGTGTTTCTGTAACACGTTGATGAGCTCAGTGTAACAGAACTGTGGAGCTGTCTTTGCAATCATTTCTCTCAATTCCTGCCTGTTAACAACGAGGAAGTTCAGGTGCCCAGAGAGAAAGCTACCTGTGCAAGCAAAACTGCTGAGCTGTCAGAGCTGAGCTGGAACCATGGGTTCCTGGAGGAGGTGGTGCTTTTCTGTGTTATGAGTCTTGGGTGAGTTTCCTTTCGCTGCCCCCACAATCTTTCCAGGGGTGCACCCATATCCAGTCTGATTTCCCTCTATGTGTGTATATTAGACTGAATTCTTTTTTCTGGTTTTATTAAACTATTTGCCTTTCCACACTCCAACACAAGTACTCTGTTGATGGCCATAGGTATATAGTAAAACTTAGTGTCAGATAGTGTAGCTCTTTGTGATTCTTTTTAAAGACCATTTGGCTATTCCAGATCCTTCGCATTTTCATATAACTTTTAGGGACACCTTATTAATTTCTACCTAAAAAGGAAGTCTTCTGTGATTTTTATTGCTTTGAATCTATAGATAAATTTGAGGGAAGATTGATATCATGAGGGCATTGAGTGTTTGAATCCATGAACATGGTATATCTCTCCATTTATCTGGGTCTTCTTTAATTTCTCCCCATAATGTTTTGGAGTTTCAAAGTAGAATCTTCAGCAGCTCCTTAAGACCTAGACGTATAAAACATGCATCCTGTTCTCAGTTTGTTAATGTCTGGTACTGGAAACAAGCCCCAAACCTGGACATTGGCCCCAACCAATTTAAGACAAGCTGTCATTCACAACCAAGTCGCCAGTCCCTCTTGGCTGCTGTGTAGATGCAGTCTGTGCTTGTGGTCTCCTTCATTCCTCAGGTGTTTATCACGCGTCCAAACAGTGAGAATGTGGTGCTAAGTCGGGTGCTAAACCAGGGGAGGAAACTCAATAACGGTCATTCAACAGTATCGATGCTCTTTATGTGCCAGCAGCTTCTGCACGCAGCCCTGTGCTCCCTGATTTCATCTCCACAACCGTAAAGCAGCTGCTTGTTTTAAGCCCCTTGTGCAGATGTGGTTTTGGGAGGTTACAACTTTGGGCCAAATCCCCCAAACCCTGTTCCTACCATGGGGCTAAGCTCTGTGGAAAGTGAGTGTGTGTGAGATAGCAGGGAAGGCTCTAGGATCACTTTCCTTGTTGAACACTTTCCTTTCCTCGGTTTCAGAATGAGATAAACCGAAATGATGGTCCAGAAGTTTCTTTTCCTTCTGAATTCTCTGCTAGCACAGGGCTCTCGTGCCCTCTGTAATGTAAGGAAACATCCATAAAATAAGTAAATGTGTGATTGTGTCCCAAGCGGAGGTTATTTCGGTAGAATCTAGCACAGAACAATGGGAAAAGGCTTTGACAGATGAAAAGTTGCAGGGGACCAGCCTAGACCCAGGCAGTTCGCGTGTGTGATGAGTCACTGGGTGCCACCCTCGCCTTTGAGGGAGTATCATCAGTCCCTCTGGATTACTGGGTCCCAGAGGAAGGGGCAGTTTCAGGACCACTTGGATGATGTTTGGATTTGTTCAAGGAAGAGTTCCTGGAAGGAAAGAGATGGCTCAGCATAGCTCAGTAGCTCACCTTGAGGCCCAGGAGCTCTGTCCCCTGCCACTGATCAGTTTTCCCCGCCGCGGCAGGGGGCCCTGGCTCCGTGGACTGGAGGAGGTCCAGCCCAGAAGGAGTGCGAGTTCACTCAAGGTTCTGGGCTTGAAATTTCCGGCAGGACGTGGGAGGGAAGACATCCTCGGGGTCGAGCTGCTGGAGCGATGCTAAGCGTTGTAGCACTTGGCCTGAACCCTCTGTTTCTTTTAGAAACTATAGGGTCTTGAGGCATTTGGATTAATAATAATAACAGTGGCGGTGGTTGCGATGGTGACAAAGCAGCTGACACTCTGGGACTTTAGCAATGAATGGGGAGGACCCAACCCAGCCCATGGAGCTACCTCTTAGCAGAGGAAACACGTCGGGAGCAGCCTCCTCATGTTCGCCCCAGGATGCAGGAGTCACTGTCACACCTGCTGTACACCTGAGGAACTGGGCCTCGGAGACATTCAGACCTTCCCACTCAACTCTGGGTATTTTTCTTCTCTGTAATGTGCAGTGGCCCCCTATTTACTATGACATTGATCTAAATGCCACCATTTCCTTCCTCTGTTATCAAATCCGAACCTACCTATAAATGACCCTGAAAGAAAATAGAGCCCCCTCCCTGGACCTGGCAATGTGACCTGGTAAAAGGGGCTTTGCAGATGTGACTGAATTAGGGGTCTTGAGATGGAAGATTAGTCTGAATCATCCAGGGGGAGGGGAGGGCCCTTATAAGAAGGAGGCAGAGGTCTGAGACAAACTGGAGCAATGAGGCCATAAGCCAAGGACTGACTGCAGCCTCTAGAAGCTGGAGAAGATGAGCTGTGTTGGGGTTCAGCTGAAAGTGGGGGCCTTGGGCCAGCATATGGAGGGCCTCCTTCCTGCAGGGGCTTCTCCAGTGTAACCTGGGAGGGGTCTGGAGAAGTTGGAGGACACTGTGACTCTGACATGGGGACCAGAATCCTCATGCATCTCATGGCCTCCTGGGGCCAACAGTAAGGGGGTGCAGTGCAGGGGGCCACACTCTAGGGGGTCCAGAAGGGTCAGCCAGGCTCATTTCCTTCGGGGAAAAGCCCACCTTGACCTTTTGAAGTTATGAGCCCCCATCCAGGATGGAGGCCCTGTGCCTCACACAGTGCTGGCCCCAAAACCGGCTTGGAGGGGCTTGGAAGCACAGAGGATAAATGGACCAGCACGTCTGTGTCCACGGTGGCGACCCCAGCCCTCATGCATCCCACCTGCTGAGGACCCCGCCCCATGTGCAGTATGCCCGCCAGGGAGCAGCCTGTTTGAGGGGGCTGCCAGCAGGTTGCTGCCGTTCCCATGGGCGGAGGCGGGAGGCCTGGAGGATGAGGGGCCAGAGCCCATGGGATCCTGGGGCTCCCCAGCCACCAGAGGAGCCTTCTGTGGGTGCCCCTGAGGCCGCCGGTGCACAAGGACTTGCGGCTGCCTGCTCTCAGAATCTCAGGGAACGGCTCCCAGAGCCACCAGGCTGGTGGCCGAGGACACACGCCCCTCATGGCCATGTACTGCCACCCACCCTCTCGCTGGGTTCTGCCCCCCAACCGCACTGCTCTGTGCTTGGGGGTCGGGTACTAAGAGGTCGGAATCAGGCTCACAGGGCTCCGATGGAAGAGGCTGCTCCATGCCGGTGGTAATCTACGGGAATCTGTGCTGGAAACACAGCAACCTGAAATAACAAAAGAGCTGGGCAGGCTCCAGAGGCTTCTGGCAGGAGCATTCAACACATCACGAGAGGGGGCGGGCAGCCCAGAGGAGGTAGAGGGCGGGGCCCTGCGAGCTGGCCCTTCTTTTCAGGAGGCTGGGGAGGGTGGCTGGCAGGTGGCTGGTAGGCGGCTGGCTCTCATGGGGGCATGAAGGCCAGGAGTGGTTGCAAGCTTACTCTTACAGGAGGAGGAGTGGGCCCTCCCCAGGGACCTCTGTTCTGGGAAAGCAGCCTGAGCCTATGGAGCAGAGGGGGGCCTCCCATTCCCCATCCCCACCCCCATCCCACTCCCACCCGGGCCACCCCACCCCCACCCAGGCAAAGGCTCCAGACTGGGTGCTTCTCTCCTGGGACCCTGGATCCCAGAGACCGAGGACAGCTTCCAGTCCACTGAGCTCCCTGAGAGGTGGTGGTGGGCAGGAAGAGGATGCTTCAGTGAGTTCTAAACACTCTTAGGAGATCTAAGATCCTTATAAACAAAGGCCTAAGTGCTTACAAGGAAACTCTCAAGGGTTTATCTTGGGAAATTATTCAAAGGGCAATAAAACAGAGCTTCTGGCAAATGAAGGACTCTGAGCCCAAGATGGGCTGGGTCCCCTGGTCACAGACCCATGCCGTCAGAGACAGTGGAGCGAATAACCCTGTGAAATCCAGTCTTCCAAATGGAGAAAAGAATCGGGACCATGTGGGTTGAGAGTCTCTTCCGGAACATGTTAGACCCCGGAGTCAGGGGCTGCGTGCCCCGTGTTCCCCAGGTTTGCAGAGAGTTGGGAGCCTCTGCATGGAGCAGGACCCTCCCAGGAGGGGCCCACGAGGAGAGGCTGGGCTGGGACTCACTGACCATACAGCTTCTCTTGCGGGACTCAGCTGAACAGTTGTGGTGATGAGCACGGTCCTGTGTAGGGTCAGCAGTGACCATCAAGTGTCTTCTCCAAGGGTGGCCCTTAGCCTGAGTCCTGCTCACCAGGAGTTGCCTGAGCGGAGGGAGGTGGTGGGCTGTTGGGGAGGAGCTGGGCGGGAGCAGGGCGGGGCAGAGGGCAGGAAGTGCAGGAAGCCGGTCCCCTAAGGAGCTTGGGTGTCAGGACATATCTGCTGAGAGTCACTAAGACCAGCTCGGGGAGACAAGTGGGCAGCTTAGACACCACCCTGCAGGAGTGGGTCTGGAATTCATCTTTGCTCCCCTAACTGGTCCCCCGCCCAGCAGGGGCTGCAGACGGACAGGCGTGCCCACCCCTAGGAGCCCACCAAAGGAGTGGTGCTGGTTCTCAGGGCTGGTGAGTGCTGACTGCGGGCTCCTCCTTGTGCTGCCCTGCACACAGGCTCCCAGGGGCAGGGGTGTGTTCTGGGCTTCAGACAGAGTCCCATGTGCTCCGCTGACACGGGGGATTTGCTGTGGAGCCCGACTGCCTGGGCAGTGTCCCTCCCGCAGACCGCTCGCCAGGCCTCTTAGCTTGAGCCCTGTCCAGGTGGTCTTTCCTGCACCGAGGCCTCAGCCCCTTAGAGGCCCATAAGATAGCGGCCAAGGCTCCCCAACCCCAGCCTGTGTGGAACTGACCATCATGACTGCTGGGTGGTGTCAGAGGTCAGTGCGGCCGCTCAGAGGAGTGTCCGGCACACGGACCACCGTATGGCAAGAGCTGTGTGGCTAGAGGGCCTGGCTCCCACAGCCAAGCTCCCCCTCCAGGCACCCCATGCTGGGCATCTGCACCAGGAGGACTGGCGGTGGTCGGATGCTCAAGGGGCCCAGGCTCACAGAGGATGCCACACCACACCCCGTGGAGGGCGTGCTCTCCTGCCTTCTGCTCCAGGGCCCACAGAGTCACAGGTCCCTCCTTGACCCAGCCCCAGTTAGTCAGCAGGGACTAGTCCCTGGGCCGCATCATGCTGTGGGGCGGCCAAACCAGCTTCAGGGGCCCTCAGACCCTCCGGGCTAATTGAGAAAGGGCAGCAAGTGGTGGTGTCAACTAATTGTCTTGCTAATGTTTTTTTAACCAAATTGACCACTGGGCTTCTGGCCACTCGGCTAGGGGGAGCAAAGAGGAGAGGAAGTGAGGGTGAGCAGCTGGCAGTCCGGGGTGGGGCGGGTTCACCCCAGGCAGGAAGGGAGGCAACGGCAGCTCCGCCTTTGCGGGGAGGGACATGGGGGGACTGGAACCCACGGTGGGGGAGGCCTCACAAGGTCTTCGTGGTCTTGGGGTCGTGGGGGCTCCTAGGGAGTGGGGTCTTTGGGGGCCTTTGGAGGGAAGCATAACGTTGCTCTGGGGATGGGTTTGGCCTCAACTGAATCTCCTGTGTCTTGTATGGGGCCCGACCTCAGGGGCTCTGCCTAGACTCCAAGGAAAGGCCCCCGCTTGGCTCTGTGGGTGTTCTTCTGGCTGGGCCTTGATGGTGCTTTCTCGCCTTATTTCTTCTTGACTCTTTGTTGACTGGTCTTTGCAGCCGTGGCATGTTTGCTGTGCTCCCCCAGGGAAGAGGTCATGGTGACTCTCCCAGGCCCTGGGGGGTCCTCTTGACCTGGTGAGATTTGGCAAGTATCCCCAGGCACGAGTGTTTGAGAGTTCTATCAATCCCAGGCTCCAAGCCCT
Organism: Bos grunniens; assembly: GCF_055505025.1. Taxonomy (NCBI): domain Eukaryota; kingdom Metazoa; phylum Chordata; class Mammalia; order Artiodactyla; family Bovidae; genus Bos; species Bos grunniens. The sequence goes on from NC_141182.1 coordinate 13,707,917, forward strand.
CCTGGGACCCGGCCTCTGAGTCTGAGCCGTCTGCCCCATCCACTGAAGCCCGTGGGGCGTCTGTGCTGGGGACTGAGCTGTGGGGACAGAGGAGCCAGTCTGCTCTACCTCCCCCAGGTTCAAATTTTGGTGCTTTCTTTTATTTCTTTTCCTTCCCAACCCTCTCCCTATTTTTGTCTTTTCTCCACATCTTACTGTGAAATTTTGCAGATACACAGGCCACGAGAAAACCATTCGCTATACACCCCCTGCCCATCTCCTGATTTCCTTCGCCCCCCGGCTGCATGTGCCTTATCACACACGTGTCCCCTCCTCGCTGCTCTGTCCCTCCTGCTTCGGGTGCACTCCTGTCATCTCCTCTACGTTCATCCTCTGGCATCGCACCGTCCCCCAGCATTTGTTTATCTGCTTCTGGGAAGGACTGCAGTCACCTGTGTAGCGCCTGCATCCACGGCTAAGCTCTGCTGTCCGACCCATCGGACTCGTCCTGTCCTTCTGGCATGTGCCCTGCTCCCCCTGAGGGTCCGCAGGGCTGCCCTCCATCATTTTGGGTGACGCTTGTGGGCGCCTCCCTGTGGCATTGCCTGAGCCTCCCTCCTGACAGGTCCGGAGGCCGAGATGGAACATTCTAGGTGGTCCCTGGCATCCAGGCTGCTGTGGTGACCTCAGCGAGTCATTTACTCCAAGCCCCGGGGGCAAGAGCAACACTGCTTGTGGGGTGCCGTGGAGGTTACCGAGCTGACACCCTGCGCTGGGTAAACAGCAAGTGCTCACTAGCCGCTGCTTCCCTCCCTGAGCCCGTGTTGGGGCTGCAGAGGTGCGTCCGGCGTTCTGGTTCCCAAGGTGAAGCGTGGGTCCTTGCTTCCCTGGCCATCAGACCCTCGGCGGGCAGAGCCCTCAGGGCCAGGCTTCCCCAGGGCCTCATCTCGCCGAGCTGGCCTCTCTGTTCTTCAAATCCTGCTTCTCCTTGGTCCTCCCTCCTTCACCTGATGTGTTTCTCTGCCCAGTCTACACCTGAGGAGGTGCGTGTCATGGTGAACCCACAGTGGGTACTGGCTTGCCCCAGGTATCACTGGGAAAGGGCTGCCAGCCGGGCTCCGCCTGCCCCCCACCACCGGCCACACGCCTGTGTCTTCCCCTGGCTATTCCTCCCTTGGCCACCGGGGACCTTGGGCTCTGGGTCAGTGGCCTCTGGCTGCCTCAGGCGTGTGCTTCAAAATGCTGAGCTGAACTGAGCTGACGGGCATTTCCAGGCACCTGTCTGGCCCGGGGCATGTGAATCAGGGTGGGGAGGGGTAGCCGCGGGAAGCCATGGAGAAGGTGCCACAGTACAGCTGGTGAGTCTCCGGCTGGGACTCCAGAGCCAGGTGGTGACCCAGTGGGTGTGGGTGTGGCAGGTCAGTGGGCAGTTCCCCTCTGACCATCCAAAGGGGAAGCGGGGGCAGGCACCTGCTCAGCGCATCCCACTCTTGCTCCCGCTGGCTGAGGGGGAAGCCCATGGAAGGAACCCCCTGCCATCCTCCAGAGCTCTCAAGGGAGCAGACTCCAAGCCCAGTGGGGGCGTTTCTCTCAAATCCTAGATCCCAGGTGACTGGGTGCTGGTGGGGATCTGACCAGCAGCAGGAGAGGGTGCTCAGGGGTGTCCCCTCCCCACCCCACCCCCGACAGCAGCTTACACTCAACAGCCTCTGCAGGGCCCACAGTACTGACCTCCTGGCCGAAGGGGGCTTGCACCCCAGCCCCCAGCCTCCCAACCCCGCCACCTTCCTGAGGATGGATGCATCCTTCATCAGGACAGACAGCCAGGGAGTCGGCTTGTGCTCGACGCTCAGGATCCGCCCGCAGCACTGAGCAGGCAGGGCCCCCGGAAACGTGCGCCGATGGCTCGGTGATAGCCGCCAGGACAACCTCTGCCAGAGCCCGACCGTGAACGTCAGCAGAAGTGGGAACAGCCTGGGGCACGGGCCGGGCGTGCGGCAGCTTTCACCCGGCCTGTTTATCACCTCAGCTTCTCCACGGCCTCACGCTCCAGGCTCCAGACAGCCTTTATCCCCTGTGCCGGCAGCAAGCAAAATAAAACACTTATCACAACCCAATGTCTTTCCAACTGCGCCCAGATCCCAGTGTCCAAAGCAATCATGCTTGCTTTAGGGGAAAATTCCCAGGCTCTTTTTCTCTGCTCATTATCTTCCTCTTGGCTTTTACCTTCTTCTTGTTCATTTACAGGAAGAACAGTCTGGTCCCTGGTGGCCCTGCTGATGGGAAGGCCCCCGTTTAGTGCTAACACTTTGTCCTCTGGCTCTGAGGTTGTGCTGTTTGCTGCAGGCTTCATCGCTTAGTTCATTCATTTATCCTGGTTTTCAGCTCAGTAATGTGGAGACCATTCAGGTGTGCCCCCGCTCCCCGTGCCGGGCCGCCAGCTGCTCTGGAATAGTGGAGTCTGCTCAGTGTGTTGTTTGGGGAGAGCTGCTCTACCCATCTGGGCCTCAGGGTCCTCACCTGTAGGGTGGGGTGACACGGGAACCTGTTTCACAGGGTTGCTGGGAGGAGTCGTGGACGGCTCTAGTCCAGGGCTGGCTTCCAGCCAAGCTCGGCCACTGTCATCTGTCTTCATTAATAACAGACTCTGCAACAAATAGTGCATACGAGAACCTTGGGACGGGCCTGGGTCCTCGTCACCAGGGTGGGATGGGCAAGGGGCTCTGATGGCTACACAGGTTGTGGACGGTGAGTTCACAGGGAAGCAGATCCAGCAGGACCGGCACAGCCAGAGGTGCAGGGCCTGGGCGCTCCCAGCACCCGGGAAGGGACGCGGTCACAGCAGGGGTGGACGGCCACCTGGACCAGCCCGCAGATGCCTCGGTGCCCTGGGAGGGGGGCTTATGCAGCCCGTGGAAGGAGGGCCCCTGGGGCAGCAGTCTGCTGGGTCTCAGGAGGAGTGAGGGGGGTGGTTTCAGGATCTAAACAAAGCAGGGATCTTGATCGTGGATGGAGGGATGAATGGACAGACAGAGGGATGGATAGGTCGGCATGATGCATGCAGCGGAAGGAACGACCTTTGGAGGAAGAGTCACAGCTTTTTTTTTTTTTACAGCATTTGTTAGGACACAGTCAATAAAGGACTTTTATGCAGAATGTATTTCCACAAAACTCCTACCAACCAACAAGGAAAAGAGAACTCAACAGAAAAAGGGGCAAGAGTTTTGAAAAGTCCCTCTCTCTCCACCCACTCCTCTCCTGGGAGTTGAAGGTGGATGATGCTTACATGTGCTCACAAAGACTGTTCCCCAGTTACATTCTCAGAGCCCTGTTGATTGTAACCTGTGCTGGAAGCCACATCTATGCAGACAGAATTTACACAAAAAATGTGGAAAGATCTTTCACGTGAAAAGATGCTCAACGTCACTGATCATTGTTGCTGTTCAGTTGTGTCCGATTCTTTGCAATCTCATGGACTGCAGCACGCCAGGCTTCCCTGTCTTCCCCATCTTCCAGAGTTTGCTCAAACTCATGTCCATTGAGTCGGTGATGCCATCCAACCATCTCATCTTCTGTCACCCCCTTCTCCTCCTGCCTTCAATCTTCCCCAGCATCAGGGGTTTTTCCAGTGAGTCAACTCTTCGCATCACTAATCATTAGGAAAATGCAAATCAGAATCACAAGATACCACTTCATACCCATCAGGATGAAAGTGAAAGTTGCTCAGTCATGTCCATCTGTTTGCGACACCATACACTATACAGTCCATGGAATTCTCCAGGCCAGAATACTGAAGTGGGTAACCCATCCCTTCTCCAGCAGGTCTTCCCAGCCCAGGAATGGGACCAGGGGGTTCTCCTACATTGAAGGCAAATTCTTTACCAGCTGAGCTACCAGGGGGTCCTATTAAAAAACAAACAAACAAACAAACAGAAAATAGTGTTGGTGAGGATGTGGAGAAACTGGAAGCCTGGTGCTCTGCTGGTGGGAATGCAAAGTGGTGCAGCCACTGTGGAAAACAGCATGGCAGTTCCTCAAAAAATTAAAAGCATAATTAAATACCATATGATCTAGCAGTTCTATTTACTGCATGCGTACGACAGATGAGATGGCTGGATGGCATCACCGACTCGATGGACATGGGTTTAGGTGGGCTCCAGGAGTTGGTGATGGACAGCGAAGCCTGGCGTGCTGCGATTCATGGGGTCCAAAAGAGTTGAACACGACTGAGCGACTGAACTGAACTGAACTGATGCCCCAGAGAATTGAAAGCAGGTCTCAGAGATATTTGTACACCTGTGTTCACAACAGCACTGTCCACAACAGCCAAGAGGCATAGCAACACAAATACCCACTGACAGATGATGGATAAACGAAATGTGGTCCATCTGTGCAGTGGAGCGTCCGCCCCCAGAAAGAAGGAAATTCTAACGCATGCTTCCACATGGATGAGCCTTGAGGATACTGTGCTAAGTGAAATAAAGCAGACACCAAAGAATAAATTCTGTATGGTTCCACTGATATGAGATCCCTGGAGCAGTCAGATCCATGGAGACAGAAAGCCGAGGTGGGGAGATGGGGGTATACCTAGTGGGGACAGTTTGGGGTTTTCAAGATGAAAGGGGCTCTGGGGACAGATGAGGGTGATGGAGGCACAGCACTGTGCATGTACTTGGTGCCACTGACCGGTGACCAGGACGGTCAGTCTTACCCCATGTGTATTTCACCACAATTATAAATGAAAGGATGATGCATCTCACAGTGCTGAATGAGTGGAGCTACACACTGACTCCACCAGCACAGCGACCCTACTGACAACCTGCCGTGCCCATGGCTGGACTGGTCCCCAGGGCAGCGGGGCCACGCTGTGCTTCCTGTCAGGGTTCTGGTCCACAGGCGTGTCCAGGGTGTGGCAGTGTGGGGAGCTGGATGCCTCTGTGTGTCTGCCATACTTGCGAAAGATTTAATCGAAAGAAGGGCTGCCTTAGAATAAAGGACTGCGGTTCCTGGAAGCCTCAGAATACTGTCTTTAGTCGTCCATTGTCTCCAAGGGTCTCGAGAAGGCCCTCGTGGTCCCACATGGTCCACAGATTTTAAGGGGTGCCATCAGCCCTCCAGCAAAGAGCCGGGCTATTTTACAAACATGTCCATGCACATGCACACCACTGTTCTCCAGTTTAAAGATTAAAAAGGAACAAACAGCCTTGAAGAATGAGCGTGAGAAGGGGTCCCTGAAGCCCAGCCTCTGCCCGGCCTCTACATCTGTGGACTGGAGAGACGAGGCCCAGATGTTCCCACGGGCCATGGCGACCTGGAAACTATTAATTAGACCACAAGTGAGATAGGAGCCTGCAGTGTATTTGGCCTCTGCAGGCAGTTATTTTTTATGTTTCGCTGACAGTCCAAACGATCCTAGATAAATCAGAGGAGAGTGGTGGGAGCCGGCACACACCTGGAAAGGATGAACCCGTGGCTCCGCAAGCATGGCTGTGCTAGGAGGCCCCTGTCTGCTTCTCAAATGTGAAACCTCACCGGAGCGCAGGAAGGCAGGTTTTCGGGGGGCGCTCCAGATTCATGAGCGCTCATTTGGACACTGGCTGCAGGTGAAGCGTGGAGAATCAGACTGGGCCCCGGACACCCACGGGCATGTGAGTCCTGCGTGGGCTCCCGGTGAGGCTGGCAGCTGCTGGGCAGGCGGCTGTCACCTCCAGAGCCTCTCAGGCCTGGAACCTCTCACATCCTCACGACTTGTCTCCGTCTCCACAACAGTCCTGAGGGAGGCACGAGTCTTTACCTTCATGTCCTAAAAGAGGCACTGAAAGACAGGGCGCAGGACCGGGCGTCCTCGGAAGCCAGTGCAGGGGCTGGGATGGAACCCGTCTCTTGCCTGTGAATCCAGTGCAGTTTTTAAAGAGGCGTTTGTTACAGGCCATGATTCCTTCCTTCCTCCTAACCTGCAGGGACTGTGGATGGGAACCAAGGACTAGTGCGTTAGATGAGTCAGAGGAGTAATCGAGAGGCCAGGTGGGGGGAGACAATGAGGCAGAGGGGCCCAGACCATGAGCTGCTGGCTGGAAGGTCACAGGAAGACACAGGGCCAGAGGGGCTGGAGGAAGCGGCAGCAGAGGCCACAGAGGAGGGTCCAGTCCCAGGAGCCCTCCCCACCGCCGTCACAGAGCATCGTGGGGCCTCAGCTGGCCCCACACAGAGTAGTGAGGGGGCGCCCGTGGGGGAGGGGCAGTGACGTCACTGTCCCCCGAGTGACACCCCTTCCCAGGGACACTGCAGTGACCCACAAGAACATGCTAGAATCTGCTGCTGACTTAGCCATCTCCAGGGGGTACAGGGTAGAGAAATAAGGATGGTGTGATGGAAACCTTGCCGTAGAAACCTCGAGCCCGCCGATGACCGTCTATGCCCACGCTCGTGGGGGTGTGACTATGGGGAAGTGTGCACAACAAACGTAGGTGGGGGAGAGGGGGTTGGTGGGTCCCGGGACAGGCACCTGAGGGAGACCCCTGAGGATGGCGTGGGAGGGCCGGCCGGCGGGGCCCATCACCCACCCCACCCCCATGCCCAGGGGTCTGGGTGTGGAGGTTCCTGAGCCCCGCGCTGTCCCAGGGCTGCTGCTGCTTTTTTTTTTTTCGGTTGTGCTCAGTCTTTGTTGCGGGAAGCAGGCTTTTTCTCCAGTTGCAGTCAGGGGAGCCACTCTCCAGTTGCAACGGGCTCCAGAGCACAGGCCCAGTGGTTGTGGCACACAGACATCGTTGCCTCGAGGCATGTGGCATCTTCCTGGATCAGGAATTGAACCCGTGTCTCCTGTGTTGGCAGGTAGATTCTTTACCACTGAGCCACCAGGAAGTCCTGGGGCCGCTTCCTGAGTGTCCCATCTAAACCCTCGTGTGTTATTCACAGGGTCGGCTGGCGGCCCAGAGAGAAGAGCCGTGTGGAGCCGGAGAGGCGGGTGGACCGCACAGCCCTCGAGCGGAGATAACGGCCTGTGTCCAGGGATCACAAGGTAGGGGACGGCTTCCTTTTCTGTCTGGAGTTTGATTTGCCGCCACTTCCTGTCTTGTTTCACTTGTTCTTTATCGTTGCTGGTTATGTTGTGCGTGGTTAACGCTGAGCTGGTGTCCATAGGTAAGTCAGTTCTGTGTCCACGTGGCAGGTGCTTGGTGTTGAGCCAGTGTCTGTACTCAGGTCAGGTCTGTGTGTGCGTCAGCAGGTGGTTGTCTGTGTCCACAGGCGGGCACTTAGCGTTGAGTCGGTGTCCGTACTTGGGTCAAGTGTGCGTCCTCATCAGCAGGTGGTTAGAGCTGAGCCAGTGTCTGAGCTCCAGTCAGTGTGGCACAGATCGTGGTTCCAGGTTAGTGCTGAGCTGATGTCGGCGCTCGGTTTGGGATGGTTGTGGATGAAGAGACGTGATCCAGGCGTTTTGGTGGCTCTCACAGTGGACCGGGGACAGGACGCTTGTCTCGTCTGAGGTGTTTGCTGGGAGGGGCTCAGAGGGCAGTGCTGGCTCTGTCCACGGAGAGGGAGGGGTGGCAGCGCTGGTGAGCCCTGGGTGAGCACTGCCTCTGGCTCTGCCCTTCACCCCAAGCCCCAGAAGGAAAAGCCGTGGTGATGCCCGGAGCCAGGCTGGGCATTGGTGCTCACCAGGGGCTGTGCTGAGAAGCCCCAGGGCCATCCCTGGGCCTGGCGGGGGAGCCTCCATGACCGCCCGCGGGCCGTGCAGACAGTGAGCAAGGGCCTAACGCCAGGTGTCTGAGGTGGCCCTGCCCACGGCGGTCGTCCCTGTGCCGGGCGAGCCCACCTTGCGCTCCCGGGGGGATGGATGCCGCTGCTCACTGTCTATACACCTGCCCTTGGAAAGTGGCTTCCCGGCTTGTTTCTGATCAGATCTGTGGGGTCGGGGGGTCCTCCCTGCAAGCCTCAAACAGAGCTGCTCCCTGAACTGCCAGGACTGCAGCATCGTGGCTCATAACTCAGAGGGAAGGGGAGGGCCTGTGCAAGTCTTTCAGGAATGCGGCCAACTGGTTATGTCACGAAATCTGCCAGCCCGCTTTCCCGTTCCTGGTGATTCAGGGCCCGGCAGCACGCACGGGTCATTTCAGCTCTGATGTTCACCAAGGCGTACTCTGGGTGAGCAGCCGGGGGGAGGGGGAGGGGCACGAGGGACCCTCGGGTGAGGGACACAGCCTCTGTCTTGACAGGGTGGGGTCGCTCGGGGGGGTTGCCTTCATCAAGCTCCTCGACAGGTACCCTTACAGTGTGTGTTTTGCACAGAAAATTTTCCCTAGAAAAACACAAGCTAACGCTGAAGTCTAGTTAGGGCAGTGCTGGCTGAAGTGTTCAGGGATGGTACATCAGGATGTCTGCCATTTTCCTCTGAAGTGCATCAAGAAGTAAGACGGATCCACGGGCCGCTGGAGGGGTGGGACGTGACACATCAGCAAGGACACAGATGGCACAGGCTGCGACCTCAGCTGGCAAGTCCATGGGCACTCCCTGCCACGCTTTCAGCTTGCCCAAGCCTGGGAAAGCAGGAGAAAGACTCTGGGCAGGGCCATGGGGCCTGGTGTGTGGGCCATTGTGTGGCCCGCTGGGGTATGTGGGGTCTCTGTGGCTTCCCCAGGTGCCTTTTCTGCCACCTGTCCAGAGCCACAGTCTCAGGTGCGCTGATAGGCGGGGGCTCCCGGGGCCTTGGGTGGGGGTGCTGACTCCAGCCTGTGGTCCAGGCATGTGGACTCACAGCCCCGAGAGGCACCATCCTTTCACCTCGGATGGTGCTCCGGGCAGGCCCGCCCCCCCAACCCCATCCCCTCGTGGAGGAGTTTGCATTTCTTGATGACCGACCGGGTCCTCATCGTCCCTCTAAGGACCGTCTGCAACCACAGGGCTGTCAGCAGCCCTGGCAGCGCCAAGGGAAGGTCAAGGGTTACCTGTGCTGACTAAGATCCCACAGCAAGACTGGGCTTATTGTGGGGGCCCAGTCTAATGGGCAGCGTTACAGCCACCTCTGGCTGGAGAAGTCACCCTCTCCTGGCCCTGGGGCCCAGGGAGCTGAATTCTGTGACCCTGGAGTCACTGTGGCTGCCACCGGGGGCCAGAGACCACACTTGTAGAAATGGTTCTTTTCTTGAACTTTTAAATTTTATTTTGTTGTCCTTTTCCACATTCGAAGAGGTTGTTTTGAGCAAACCCAGAGAACAATCTCATCCACAGACTCTAAGCATTAGGAGGGCCGCTGGTTACACCCACGGGATAGTCCAGAGGCCATGTGAGGCAGAACTGGGCCAGATCCTGACCTCCTGGCATCAAGGCCAAGGAGCTCAGCCAGGTCAACTTTGGTGACAGGTGACAGCCCACCTGAGGCAGCTTGGGCAGTAAGGGAGCTTGTTGACCCAGATGACTGACCCACCCAGGTGCAGGTACTGCTGGACTCTGAGGCCAAGTAACGCCTTTGGGCTCTGGCTCTTCTTCGCCTGCCACGGCACTGTGCTTGGGCCACACATCACGAGGGCCAGGGGAGGGCCAGGCACCTGGTTGCACCAACCCGGTGGTCAGGGTGGAAGGGCTGCCTGGCTGAGTTCAGGCCAAGTGCCCACTCCTGCATCTGGGCAGGGTCTGCTTTACCCACCAGAGGTTCTGAGTGGCAGGGCTGCAGCCACAGAAAGGGCCATAGCTGCAGGTATCCACAGCCCAGACTCCTAATCTGGCAGACACAGAGCTTCCTGCTGCCTCGCAGGAAGGCCCTGTGTCCCAGCATCACCCTCGGGGAACCTGTGATGTGGAACGCCAGCATTTCATCGTCTAATTTTGTCTTATTTCCGACCGTCTACATCTAATGCCTGGTGGTCCAGGTCAGTCAGCCGGATGGAATTCTTTTCCTGGGAGGCCAGGATCTTGGGGAGTGGGGACTTGTCCACATCACAGGCCCCTCCAGCTACTCCCTAAGCACCCATCCTTCCCCATAGAGCCCTTCACAGGTGGACTCAGGATTCAGCGCCCCACACACACATACCTGACAGAACCAACCTGCTCCTCAGGGTCCCGGCTGGTGCATTGTGGAGAACTCGGTCCGCAGGTGGCGGTCGGGGCTTTCCACATCTGCCTGCTTGCCATGAGCTCACTCGGCACGTCCCGCTTCCCCATCCCCTACCCATCACACCTGTCTGTCCACAGAGCAGGTGCCCACATACCATCCTCTGCCTGTCACACCTGTCTGTCCACAGAGCAGGTGCCCACATGCCATCCTCTGGATGCTGGGCACGCAGGGGCTGATCTGGGCTGTGGATGACAGCTGCCCCTCCCACACTCACCTGGCCTGGGCCCCTGCCAGGACTGTGTCTTCAGAAGCTGTGGGGTGTCGGGGGGTGGACTTAGTGCCAGTGAGAGGCCGTTGCTCAGCTGGGCTGGGACGAAGGCACCCAGGACATGGGTGAGCTGCTGAGCTGGGAGGGAACGAAGCATGCCTTCACACCGACCATGGCTCACAGGCCGCAGCCCAGGCCTCATAAGGCCGTGTGGACTGGGCCCCTGCCCCCCCGTTTCCTGTGAGGGTTTATCTGATGCCGTCGAGTGGACACGTGCAAACGCTGGGCAGCGACGTGTAGAAGTACCCACAGCCCCCACGCTGGCTGGCTCTTGTCAACCAAGTGGTGGCAGGACCGTCTCTCACTTTTCCTTCAGTTCATCCTGTTATCACTATTATAATGCACATACCTAGACCATGAAACAGGCCTGAGTCTTGTGCAGGAAAACCACGTCCCTCCCAGGGCGCCTCCCCGCGGCCCTGCTGTCCTGTGTGATCAGGTTCCGTCCGTGGAGCTGACTCGGGCCCCCCGTCTCCCCGGACACTCGGGCGCTGCTGCTCTGGATGGCCCGTTTCAGGCACAGTGGTGCCCTGTCCACGCTAGGCCTCCTGGCCCACGGCGAACCCTGCCAGAGTCAGCACTGCCCTCACAGGGGTCCCGGGCCACGGTACCCAATTGAGTTTGTTGTATGTCATGATAGCCTTCCTTATTGCACAGTTTTGTTGCAAGTGTCTTGGGGGTTTTTTGGCTGGCTTGCTGTTCCACAGACCGACCCCCAGTGTAACCCCACACTCTCTCCCCAGCGTGTGAGTCTCCTAACAGAACTGCACGCGCACGCACACACACGGTCATCTGCCCATCGTCTCTCATCTGAGCCCTCTGCTGCTGCCGTCGGGGACGCATGTTCTCCGTGCCAGGGGCCTGAGGGAGGTTCCGGGAATCCCCTTCCTCCTGCAGGTGTCTCCACCCTCCTCCAGCATTGGATCCCTTTTTTCCGAGATCCTTTCTTGGTTTACTTTCACTTTCTTGGTTTACTCCCTTGTGTTCCTGGGAGTAAAGTAAAGTTTACTCCTTGTCTTCCTGGAGCTCACCCTCCAGCACCTTCCTGAGAGAAGGTGCCGGGGAGATACGTGTCCATTTTGCTCTGTCGCTCAGGCTCCTTGGCGGCAGGACTTGCTGTTGATTCATCGTGAGCACCTTTGTTCACTGCATTTCTCTTGCCTGGAACATCAACTCCTTCCTTCCACCCATTCAAACAGCAATATTACTCAGCCATAAAAAGGAACTAAATTGGGTCATAGGTAAAGATACGGATGGACCAAATCTGTCAAACAGAGTGAAATAAGTCAGAAAGGAAAAAACACGTATGTGTTCATGTTTTTTACATAAACATGGTTTTATGTTTTATATATGTTTTATACATGTTGACACATGTATGTGAAGCCTAGAAAAATGGTACAGGTGAACCTAGTTCCAGGGATGAATAGAGACACAGACGTAGAAAATGCACGTGTGGACATAGCGGGGAAGGGGCAGGTGGGAAGGACTGGGAGAGTGGCGATGACATACACACAGCCGTGTGTGACACAGGCTGCTGGTGGGAAGCTGCTGTGTAGCCCAGGGAGCCCGGCCCAGTGCTCTGAGGTGACCTAGAGGGCTGGGGTGGGAGGGAGGAGATACATGTATGCATACAGCTGATTCACATGGTTGTACAGCAGAAACTAACACAACTTTGTGAAGCAATTATACTCCCCTCGCAAAAAAAAATTCGCTCTTTATGGCTGGACTCAACAGCCACCTCCTCCAGGGAGCCTTCTGCACTTCTCAGTCCTTTCCTGTAACTCTGTGATACTTATTCTCTGCATCACACCATCAGCATTTGTACTCATCATGTCCGCTCATTAATTGAGCACCTGTTCCTTGAGCACTACAACAGGTGTTGGAGGACATCACGATGAATCTAAAACAAGGGCTCCATTGGCAACAGTCCTGGAATATCCAAGCAAGAAGGGACCCTGGGACCACCCATTAAACCCCCTGTCGGGAGCCAGGAGCCTGAGACCCCAGGGTTACAGGACTTCTCATCCTGCAAGGACCCAGCCTGGTCCCCTGACCTCTAGGCCCCTATTCTTCTGTGATGACAGCTGTCTACAGAGAGGGCAGATACGTGTAAACACCCCACCCCTGTGCCCTGGGGGCAAGTGTTACCTCACTTGTTTTACAAATGAGGAACCTGCGGCAGATATGAGCGTCTTGTGACCAGTGGAACTGTGTCGTGCTCCGGTAGTTTGACCCCAAATGCAGGCACCTGCAGGCGAGCGTGTGCCGGCCCTCAGTCCTGCCAGCAGATTCCAGACATGCACCACCAGCCGACGTTCCCTTTGGACACATGGACCGAACGTGGGGCCTTCCAAGGCACGTGCGTGCTGTGGGTTTCGTGTGGCGGGGGCTTCGTGCAGCTCTGCCTCAGCAGGAACACCTCCCCCAGGATGAGGAAACCCCCTCTGTCATCTGAGCGTGGGACCGTCCGCCTGTCCAGAGCCTAGGGCTGCGTCAGCTTGGGGAACCGCTTGGGAAACCAACTGGTTCCCAGTCCCAGCCTCTCCCCCCGCCGCCCCCTGCAGAGCTGGGGCTCAGCAGTGGACGCAGGGGCCGGGCTGTGAGAGGCGGCTCCTCACAGAGGACGAGGCGAGACCGCAGACGGGAGCCTCGCCTTGGGCTCATTCACACCAGCGGGAGCCCATGTGTGCGTGAGCCACGGCCCAGGCATCCGCCTGGCTCTGGACTTCCTCTGCAGCTGACAGATTTTCAGATGAAAGCAGAAATTTCCTGTGCCCTTGATCTCAAGGTTGTCTCCTGGACGCATCCCTCTTCCTCTTCAGCTGGGCCGTGGAGGGGACAGAGGAGCAGTTTTGGAGGACAGGGTGGGCAGGTGCCTGCCCCGGCGGGTGGGGAAGAGCCTCTGTCACAGACCTGGCTTGGCGGGCAGCGTGCACGGGTGCGGTCCCCGTGAAGGCCAGCGTCACCTGGGCCTGTGCGTCTCCTCCTTCCTGGGAGGCTCCCAGGAGCTCCAGGCTCTGTTCTCTCATACACACGCCCATAAATAACTGTGGGAATGTAAACAGCCTGGCCCTGAGGTCCTGCCCCAGAGCGGGACGCTGACATGGGGCCCCGCAGCACCCCCAGCCCCACCCGACTCTGGAGTCACGGAAGCGCCCCGACTTGGCACCGTCTCGGGGCTCCGCACCCGGGGTTTCCCGGCACATGTCTGCTGGACAGATGGATGAGTGAACGAGCGAGCCAAGTCACATCTGCCAGGCACCCGGCTGCTCGTGACCCTGACCAGACGTGACCTAGTGGATGCTGGGTCAGCCCTGTTTTCCTGGCCTGTCCGTGCTGCCGTTCCTGCTGCAGATGTGGATGCATGGTGGGCCACCACTCACTTAGCAGCCCCTCTGGCCACCTGGCCACCCCCATCATCCGTCACCCCATCATCCATGCCCCCCATCATCTGTCCCCACCATCATCTGTCCCGGCCATCCTGTCTCCCCCCACCCCTATCATCCATACCCCGCTTCATCTGTCCCCCCCATCATCCATCCCCCCCCTATCATCCATCCCCATAATCATCCGCCGCATCCTCTGTTCCCCTTGGCCCCATTATCTGACCCCCTCATCATCCGTGCCCCCCATCATCTGTCCCCCCATCATCCATCCCGGCCATCCTCTGTCTCCCCCCACCACTATCATCCATACCCCAATTCATCTATCCCCCCCAGTCATCCATCCCCATAATCATCCGCCCCATCCTCCGTCCCCCCTGGCCCCATTATCCGACCCCCCCCATCATCCTTCCCCCGTCATCTGTCCCCCTCATCCCCAGACCCCCATCATCCATCCCCCCATCATGGGTGTTGGGGGCATGAGGCCCACATCCCAGGTCAGTGAGGTCGAGGAGCCAAGGCTCTGCCCTCAGGTTCTGGAAGGAGTTTGGAGACCATGAACAGGGTCTGGGTGCGGGGTCACAGGCAAGGGTGGGGAGATGCAGTGAGTGTGAGCGAGCAGAGTTGGGTATGGGGCTGGGGCTAGGGAATGAGCTGGCAGACATCCCAGAGGCAGAGGGGGGCCAGAGAAGGGGGCAGCTGCTAACAGGCCCCTGGCGAGGTTTCAGGACATGGCACCACTGCCAATTTCCAACCAGGGCCGGGTGGTCCAGGGCACAGGAGGTGGAGGAGCCCTGGGGCTCAAGCGTGACCCTGGAACCGGCAACCGAGGCTCCCCCGGCCTCGGCTCACCTGTCCATGAAAGGGCTGTCCCCGCCCCTCCCCCAGCCCCAGGCTGTGGCGGGAGACCAGCGGGCTCTGTGTGTGATGTGCTTGGCTGGAGAGCCCTGGGTGGGGTGAGGCGTGGTGAAGGCCACAGCCAGGAGCCATCACAGGAAGGCTTAGAAGAAGACCGAGCAGGCACCAAATCGGGCTGAGTATAGGGGGACAGGGAGGCGAGACCCTGCCGCACTCCCTCCCACTGTGTACCGGCGAGCGTGTCTGCTGCTTGAGGAACGCCCAGTGTGTCCAGTCGCCGCCTCAGCCACTGTGTCCGTGGATTGGCTGCTTCCAGCTTGTGTTATGAAATAAATTTCTTTTTAGCTGAATTTGATCCAACCCCCTCTGAACTTCAGTTCCCTGGTCCTGGGTCCTCTATTTGAAACTGGCCCTGGACACAGTCTTTCTGAAAGGCGTCATGGCAGCTCCAGCCCAAACGTCCTGGAGTCTTCCTCACCTTCACACAGAATGATGGGGGTCAACAACAGGGCTGGCCAGCATCCAGAGACACAAACCCAAGTCCCTTTCAACTCATGCACTGACTGAGGCCTGTGGCTGGACGGACAGATGGACTGAAGGATTGATCAGTTGACTGGTAAATTCACTGATGGATTGATGGTGAACCAATGGGTGCGTGAATGGCTAGACGGGTGGATAAATGGGTTTGTGGGTACATGGATGTGATGGATGGACTTATTCACTGAAAACAGACAAGGAAATTATTATTCACCCCCACCAAGCTTCTGGCCTCTCTTCAGGCATCTCTCTCACCTGAGGAGGTCTGCACTGGCCACTTCTTTCCCCAGATCTTCGTAAGGGCGTGCTGTTTTCCTCTCATCCTAAATGGTCACCTCTTCTGGGTTCTTCCCCAGTCCCTCAGGGAGACCAGCATTAAACAAATGACCGTGTGGGTCAAGATGCGGCCCTGAAGGACAAGATGAAGGCTGCCACGAGCCAGTGATCAGGGTGGTCGGGAGCCTCCTCTGGGCCCTAAAGCTGGATTCATGCTAAGCGAAGGGCAGGGGATGCAGGTGGAGGGGGCCGCATGCAGGGCAACCAGGAGGCCTTAATGTGAACCAAGAAACAAGGATCTGAGTGCTCTTCCCCGCCCTCCCTCCTTTTGTTCCTTACTTCCTTCTTCCCTTCCTCCCTTCCTGCCCTCTTTCCTTCGTCAAATATTTGCCTCGTGCTGTCTCCCTGCTCCCCCTGTGATTTAAGTGTGTAAGCGATGTCTTCCGTGTCGTGTTGCAAACCCTGCCATTCAACGCCCATCGGATGCCTTTGCCTGAATCTCTGGGTGTCATGCTCTGTGAAGGACGAGGCCACCCTTTCACAAAGCCTTTCCCACTAAAACTGACCCCTTTCCCAGACACTTTTACCAACATGCCCAGTTCCTCAATGGACTGTAATACCTAAGCCTAGGGTTTCCCGTCTTTGTAGATCAGATCAGATCAGATCAGATCAGTCGCTCAGTCATGTCCGACTCTTTGCGACCCCATGATTCGCAGCACGCCAGGCCTCCCTGTCCATCACCAACTCCCGGAGTTCACTGAGACTCACATCCATCGAGTCAGTGATGCCATCCAGCCATCTCATCCTCTGTCGTCCCCTTCTCCTCCTGCCCGCAATCTCTCCCAGCATCAGAGTCTTTTCCAATGAGTCAACTCTTCACATGAGGTGGCCAAAGTACTGTAGATCAGTGTGAGTAAATATCTGTTTGTTAAACGGACAAGGAAGGGGATTTGGATAAAGGAGTAAATTTACACCAAAGACAGTTGTTTGTGCAGGTCTCCACACTGGGAGCATACAGAGAAGACTGGGGATTATTTCTGAAGGATAAGCACTAAGTCTTTGTAAAAACTGAAGAGTGATTTTCCATCAAGTACGGCCTGTGCTCATGGGGTCATCACCATGACCAGTGACAGCTGCCCGACCCCGGGATGGGCAGGGTGAGGGTCCGAGGAGGATGCTGGTGGGTTTTGCTGTCCCCGCTGCTCGCGAGTTGTGTGGTGATGGCTCAGTCGCCTCTGGGCTTTGATCAGAGCTGCCGTCTCACAGCACTGATCTGTGGTGCACAGATCACATCGCCCTGTGACCACCGCCCAGTCAGTCCCAGAAACAAGGAGGCGGCAGTGCCGGCAGCCCCAGCCCCTCTCTGCTCAGGGAGGGGTTTGCTAAGCCTCACTTTGCACTCCGCAGAGGATATTGAAGGGAGGGGAGTGAGCCACCACACCCCTGTGCAGGCTCTTCCTCCAGCAGCAATTTCTTCCACCCACTGAGAGCCGCCCTCGTGGCCCCCGATGTGGGGCAGGATCCCCGAGGACATGGAGTTGAGCAGACGCCCTCCATTAGAGGGCCCAGGGAGCCGTGGGCGAGCTGGAGACGCCTGGGTGGGATGGGGCACATGTGGGAGGCCCACGGGCACGACAGTGCTGGTGGGGCCAGTCGATGCAGCTGCCTCCAGGGGCCGTGGCTCCAGTTGGATCAGAGGCGCACAGAACACCAGGTGATGTGCTCGACCAGCACGTCTAGCAAGCATTTCTCTGGAGAAGGGGCAAGGACCACGGGGCCCAACCCTGGAGCTCTGGACACCATGAGAGACGCGTGTCATGTCTGCGATGAGCTGAGGGAGGCTGGTCTTGAGGCTGCCACCTCCTGGGGCCATAGGCCAGACCCAGCGGGAATCTCCCGAGTGGCTGAGACAGTGGGCAAGCCCACCGAGCAGAGGGTCCTTGAGGCAAGAGCGTGCCGGCGGGCGCCCTTCTCTCTGGATGTGCTGGGTTGGTCTCTGGGGCTCTGGGTGGGTTGTGCCCAAGCCCCCTGGGGTCCCACCAGCTCGTGTTCTGCTTCCACTTGATCAGATGGAGAGACAGGCTGGAGGCTGGGGGTCTGTGTTCTCTGCATTTTCCCCTCAGCCAGGGACTCGTGTCAACAAGGTATGTGGCTGTGTGCTATGCAGGCTTGTCCGCCAGGGCCTGGGTGCCCTGCCTGGAGCTTCCCTCTCCTGGTTTGTATGGCAGCACTGCCCAGGGTGGGGTGTTTACGTGGAGCCGTTCACATCGCCCTGCTGCCAGATTTCTCTCGTGCGCCTGAAGCTGGAGCTGATGTGAAAGAGCAGCGTGGGTCCTGGTTGCTCCGGAGCCCCGCTGGGAGGCCCGGCTCCAGGAGGTCTGCTTACACAGTCTGAGCTTGGTTGTTTGACCTGGGAAAAGAAATCTGAACTTCTCCACTCTCAGAGGTCAGGTTGACTCCCCCGTGGCCTGAGGTCACTTGCATTTCAACAAGGCTGATTCTGCTTTGTGAACTGATTGATGGGTCCACTGGAAGCGCTTCCCTGTGCCGGGCAGACGTGTCCTGCCTTCAGGGTGGGCAAAAAGGTATCCGTGGATGGATGCTGGGCTTAGAGCTTGGAAGACCCAGGTTCAGAGCCAGGCTAGCCACCTTGGCCAGCTCCCCCTCGCCCTCTTCAGCCCTGGCCCTTGGGGAGAGTATGCCTGTGTCCGTTTCATTGAGCCGGAGGCCACGCTGCGCAGAGGTGAACTTGGGCAGCACTTGACTCTGCACTGGTGGTGCCCCGGGCCCTGCTGCAGCCTCTCCCACCCCTGTGGCGTTACTGTTGCAGGGCTGAGATCCGTGCACAGTGGGAGCGCTGGCGCTTGGCCACCATCGGCTCAAACACTGGCAGGGAGGACTTGAGTCCCGTGGGATAGTTTCAGGTGACAGTTGCAGCCCCTGGGGGTCCTCCGTGATGACCCCTGAGGTGACTGACTCAGAACAAAGCTGGACGCTTGCCTCGCGCGTCTGAGACTGGGTGACACTGGGAGGGGTGGCCTCGCTTCCCTGATGGTCGTCTTTTAGACAGGAACCTCCCCGAGTGCGTGCAGAATGCTACGGCGGAGAGGAGGGTGCTCCTGGGGTGGCTCCTCTCAGGACCTTTTGGGTGTGGTGTGGGGGGAAGGACACAGACATGGTCCACAGGTACGGGTGGGTGATCGTTTGTAAACGGGGCCTGCTTGGGGCCTGTGGAGAGTTCTGCCACCAGAAGGAGCCTTTGGGGTGTGGGCTGTCAGTGGGGGACCCTGCAGGTGTCCCCAGGGTGAGGCGGGCCCAACCACCCTCTCATCTGTCTCTGTGTCTCTGCACGTGGTTTTGGTGGGTTATAGGTAAACGAGTCTTGCCCTCTTCCTCCGGCCACCTGGTCTTGTGCAAGGCTGGGCATCCCAGGACACGGGGGCAGGGGTCACTATCAGGGTGATGTCAGGTCCTGAGCGGCGGGGTCACCGTCAGGGTGATGTCCGACAGTTGTGCTGCTTCCTCGTTCGCAGCGATCTTAACAACAGCACCTGTGACATGGGCATAATTGTGCCCACTTTAGAGACAAGGAAACTGAGGCTCAGAGAAGCCCCAAGCTCCACCTCAAGCAGGGCCGCACCCACTGAGCGCAGTGCCTCAGCAGACGCTGGTCAAGAGGGGCCAAGCTTTCCTGGGGGGTGGTCACCGTTTCCAGGAAGTATGGACACGGGGAGGAGGTAGAAAACGTGGGGACAAGGTCTGGTCACCTGTGGTCTGATCCTCTGTCCTTGCCATTGGCGGGGCCCCAAGCTCTTATGAAACAATTACAGAGGAGTCCAGATGGTATTAATGGTAAAAATATTTCATCTCTGAGTCTGGCTGATGGATAAAGTTCATTCCTTTTAAGAGCAAATATGTTAAAGTGTGGTGCTTCTTGAAAACCTGTCTCAGTGGTCGCTTCCTTCAGCCCACCTCGCCCGGTTCCCAGCCCTCCCACCCCCAAGTCTGCTCGCACGGGTCTGGGGCTGTGGATGGCGCACCACCTGTCCTCCTGGCCAGCACTGTGCCTATAGGCGGCGGCCCATAGATGCTCGCTGGGGGAGTGATCAGCGTTAGGACACCAGGAGGTGGGCGCACAGCTTCTCTTCCCGACTCAGACTAGTACCTGCCACTCCTCCAGTTCCCAGCTGCCTCCCGCCAGGCTCTCGCTGCAGGGCCCGGGGGTGGGGGACGGGCAGGGGGGCTCCACAAAGGGCCCTCTGCCCCCGGCTGCAACCGGGCTGCCTCAAAGGGCAGGCTTAGCAGTGGCCTCAGAGCTGCAGAAAACACAAGCGGTGCAGAAACAGTGTGGAGTCGGGCGCTCCTGTCCCGCGCCGGTGTGGAAGGCCGGCCTCGAGTCCTTGTGCTTGTACGCAGGCCTGAAGGTCCAGAAAGTGAGTTTCCTTGTCCCCCTGGTCTCTGTCAGTGCAGGGAGAGGGGGGCAGTGAGTGTTTTTCCCAAACAGCTTTATTTAGATACAGCTCACATACCATGAAACTCACTCTATTCAAGTATACGGCTCAGCGGGAGTCACTACTCAAGAGTTGTGCAACCATCACCACCAGCACCACCATCAAATTCCAGGACATTTCTTCACCCCCAAAGACCTCTCAGACCTTTTAGCCCCTGTCCCCCACAACCCCATCCCCATCCCAGCACCCTCGAATTCACTTCCTGTTTCCAAGGCTTTTGACATTTCACGTAAAACAGACGCCCCCTTGAGCAGTTTCGTTCAGTCAGCACCATGCTTTCAAGTCCCCCAGCCGTGGCCTGAGTCAGCGCTGCGTCTAGGCTGAGTGACTGGTCACCACACGGCTGCACCGGTGGGAAGCCGTGTACAGGTGGATGGATAAACGTCCATCTGCGGAGCGATGTCTGGGTTTTTTCCACTTTTTTTTTTTTTTTTTTTTTACTTTTGTGAATAGTACCACTGTGAAAATTCACATACAAGTTTTTGTGTGGACCTAAGTCTTCATTTCTCTCGGGCAGGTACCTTGGGCCATATTATAACTGCATGTTTAGCACTCGGAGGAACTGTGCGACTATTTTCCAAAGGGGCTGCACCGCGTCACACCCCAGCTGGTCCGCATTCTCCCAGCGCTTGTCCTCTGGCGTTGTGAATCTAGCCATCCTGGTGCATGTGAGGTGGGATCTCACTGTGGTTTTGATTTGCTTTTCCCTGCTGACGATGTTGAGCATCTTTTCCTGGACTCACTGGCCATGTGTTTATCTTCTTTGGAAAAAGGTCTATTCAGATCCTTTGCCCATTTCTCTATTGTATTCTTTGCCTTTTTATTATTGGGTTGCAAACATTCTTTCCATATTCTAGATCCAACTCTCTTATCAGACGTATGATTTGCAAAAACTTCCTCCCACTTTTGGAGGTGCCTTCTCGTTTTCTTGATGATGTCGTTCACAGCACAAAAGCTTTAAATTTGATGAATTCTTGTTTATCTAATTTTTTTTCTTTTCATTTGTTTCTTGGTGTCATAGCAAGAAGTCATTGTCTAACTCAAGATCAGGGGGGTTTGTTCCTGTTTGGTCCTAAGAGTTTTGTGGTTTTAGTTTTTATATTTAGGTTGTCAACTATTTCCAAGTTAAGTTTTGTGTCTGGTGTGAGGTAGGGACCCATCTTCATTCTTTCGAATGGGGATGTCTAGTTATCCCAGCACCTTTTGTTGTGAAGTCTATCCGTTCCCCATGGAGTTGTCTTGGCAAGCTTGTCCAAGATCCGTTGACTGCGAACGTGAGGGTTTATTTCTAGACTCTCAGTTCTAGTCCATCCCGTTAATCTGTGTATTTGTTCTTACTCAGCACCACACTGTCTTGATTACTGCCGCTTTGAAGTTGGTTTTGAAACTGGGATGTGTCAGTCTTCCGACTGTGTTCTTTTCCAAGATCTTTTTTTTTTTTTTTTTGTGGCTGTTCTGGGTCCCTTGAATTTCCATGTGAATTTTAGGATCAACTTGGCAATTTTGGCAAAAAAGACAGCTGGGATTGTGAAAGGAATTACCTTGAATCAGAAAAGGGCCTTTAAAACCATAAGATTCTTTGAGTGGGTTGGGGGAGACCAGAGAACCTTTCTCCAATTATGAGTTCAAATTAAAAGATCAGTTTTCCACGTCCCAAAACACACCCCTCATTTAATTCTCACAACCTCGTGGAGCGGGCGCTGCTGTCACATCTCAGCAGAGAAAATGGAGGCCCCAGGGGGCAAGTCAGGTGCCTGGGGTGCCCTGGTACAGGTGAAGGGGGGACCACTGTGGACAGTGAGGTGCCCATGGCCACGCACCCAGCAATCGGTGGCCACCACCTCGGCCACACAGGGGCCTGGTCCCCGGCTGGGCCTGTAAGGTGGTGCCTGCCCCTTCTGACCTGGGGAGCTGGCGATTCCTTCGTTCTTTGCAGACCCGCTCACCCCTGCCAGCTCGCTTTGCCCCGCTGTGACCAGGAGGGACTTCACAGGTGAGGAAGCTAGGAGGTTCCGAGGCTTTCCTGTGGCCTGCCCCCGTGCGGGAATGTTCTTGCGGCTGCTCCACACAGCAATGCCTGCTCAGGAGGAGAGGGGGCAGGAAGACCCTCATCTTGTGGCTCAACCCAAAAGACTCCTGGTTTCTGAAGGATGCCTTTCCTGCCTCTGCCCCCGAGAGTCAGATGCAGGCCGAGGGAAAAGGCCAGGCCTCCCAGGGTCCTTGTAAGAGGGGGGATGTGGAGCAGATGATGGCCGACCCTCCTTCTGACCCTCTGCCCCTTCCTGAGCCACCAAGAGGCCAGGCCAGCACCTTTGGGAGCCAGGGAGCCTCCACACCTGCCCACTGCTCCGCCCCAGACTGCCCACCCACCCTGATGCTCCAGAGGAAGCCGCCAAGCCCATAAGGAGCCGGATAGAGCTGCCTGCCACAGGGGAGCATTCTCCCTGTACACCTGCAGCTCTGCCCCTCGGCCCGCAGAGCACCTCTGCTGTCCCCCGGGCGGCCCCTGCTGCGGCAGACTGAAGCCAGGGTGGCCGCTCTCCCTCCTCCAGTGGGCAGAGGGGGCAGAGACCAGCCCCCAATCTGAAACACAGAAGGCAGCTCCCACGGCTCCGTCCTTCCCTCCCGAGTCTCCAGGGCAGTTTAGTGTTTATTTGTTAACTCCCTGCCACCCTGAATCAGGGCCGCCAGAGTGGGCCCAGGAAGCTGGGCAGGTCTCTAAGCCCTGGGCGAGGGTGATGCCAGCACTGGCTGTCCTCTGCCGGCCTTTGGCTCCAGTCAGAGACCCTAGGGAAGGGCCACGCCCATAGAGGGTTGGACAATGGCTTGGCCCCACCCTCCTCCGTCCTCTGCCCCATCTCCCCTCATCCAGGAACCCTGGTTACCACTCCTAGGGGGACTGGTGTCTGTGAGGATGACATGAGCAGAGACACAGAGCGTCCCCAACTGCTGACCGGAGAGCCCGCGGCTGCGCAGAGCACGGTCGCTCAGCAGGACACCCGTCCCCACCCTGCTGGGTCTGCTGAAAGCTGGACCTCTGCCCAGATGGGGGTTCAGGCTGCTTGGAGGTGCAGGGTTCGACGATCTGGGGCGTCCAGACAGGGCGAGCACATGGACCGCTACCTTCAGGTCTGAGACCAGGGGGTCCTGAACCTTGAGGGAGTGGGATCTGGGGGAGGTGCCCAGGAACGAGGGACTTGCCATCCGTCACCCTCGTGAGGCAGGCTTTCAGGGTGGATCGAGGGTGGCCTCCACCCAGTGACCCCACAGGGGCTGAGGGGGGTCTCCCCTCAGAGAGGGAGCACCTCATAGACCTGGGCCTTGGCCTCATAATCTCTAAACGGAACCCACAGATCCCTGTGGAGCTGAAGGCGGCTTCTCTGCCTGACTTGGTGTCCTCTCAGCAGAGCCAGAGGAGGGGTCCTACTGGACCACATCCGGGAGGAGGGCAGCCAGCGTGGCTTCTCACCTGGCTGGTCCACGCCTGCCACCCGGGGACTGGCGTTATCCCTGTCCAATCTCAAAGGTTTCCAGCTTGGAAGAGAAGTGGTGCAGACACCCACCCAAAGGTGGCATTCTGGGTCTCTCTCCTCTTTCCCATGCATCTGACCCATGCAACCATCCCGCTGCCCCCCCCTCCAATATTTCAGACCCTCCTTATGAAAATGACCCCTCTGGGCTCTTGTGAACCTCAGCCCCTGGGTCTGTCTGAGAGCTGTCAGAATAACATCCACCCAGGAGACCATGCCTTCCTGTGACCATGACATGGATGGGGAGCAGTTCCCACTCTACAGATGGGAACACTGAGGCTTCCAGGTCCAGATGTTATCTGTGTGGCAGAACAAGGGTCAGAGATGGAAAACCCTCAGAAACTGTCCCACAAGGGACAGTTTTTTGCTTCGTAGACAAGGAAACGCCAAAAATTCTGTAAAGACACATGGTATCAGCATTGTTCAGCTTTATTGCTGCTGCTGCTGCTGCTGCTGCTGCTGCTAAGTTGCTTCAGTCGTGTCTGACTCTGTGCGACCCCATAGACGGTAGCCCACCAGGCTCCCCCGTCCCTGGGATTCTCCAGGCAAGAATACTGGAGTGGGTTGCCATTTCCTTCTCCAATACATGAAAGTGAAAAGTGAAAGTGAAGTTGCTCAGTCGTGTCCGACCCTCAGCGACCCCATGGACTGCAGCCTACCAAGCTCCTCCGTCCATGGGATTTTCCAGGCAAGAGTACTGGAGTGGGGTGCCATTGCCTTCTCCGGCTTTATTGCTAGTAAGTGCTAATAGTAGGAAAAAAAACAAGCAATTGATGTCCCAAGCGGTATTATTTATAGTGTGAAGGACAGGAGCCACCTCCACATCCAATAGCACCTTCAGTCTAACTCAGTACAGCCAAGGTGACCCAGACAGGCAGTGGGCAGGAAAAGAGGTGGACTGGTCCCTGTAGCCCCAAAGGCAAAGCCAGCCCCGGGGATGTCACTGGGACCGCATCTGTGTCCCTGCAGCTCCCAAAGTCCATAGAGTAGGCTGGAACTGCAGCGGAAGCTGATGCCGCAGTCATGAGGCAGAATTCCTTCATCTCAGGGAAACCCCTGATTCTGTTGCAAGGCCTTCACCTGGTTGGATGAAGCCCACCACATACAGAGGGCATCCCTTTTGCTTGGGGTAACCAGTCGTAGAGTGAACCCTGTCTTCCAAATAGCTCCACTGCAGCTCCCATATAAGCATCCCAGGGGTTCCCCGGGACCACTGCCTGGTCAAGCCAACACATAAGCCTGACTGTCACACCTTCTGAGCCAGGATGGAGGTGACAGGCCTGCAGGTTCTGACATCACAGGCGCTGTCTAGAGGAGCCATAGGCCCTCAGACCCTCCCCGCCCCGAGCCACGTCTTCCCAGCTTCCCGTGGCATCTCCCTGCACACGTGGGGCCTCAGCACTGCAGAGCCAGACACGCCACCCGAGAGAGCCAAGGCCCCAGTAGTCGAGACTTGCCCAGGCCCCACAGCCAGTCTCGGGCAGGCTCATGCACTAGTGGTAAAGAACCTGCCTGCCAATGCGGGAGATGTAAAAGACACGAATTTGATCCCAAAGTCAGGAAGATTCCCTGGAGGAGGGGATGACAACCCACTTCCTGTATTCTTGCCTGGAGAAATCCATGGACAGAGGAGCCTGGCGGGCTACAGTACATGGGGTCTCAAAGAGTCGGACACAACTGAGCTCGCACTCATGCCCACACGTCACACAAGGGGGCAGGTTAAGACTGGTCAGGGGAGCCACTGACTGATTGTCCGCTGGTTTCCATAGCATTTACCAGCCCCTGTTCCCCCCTTCCACATGTGATTATTCTGGGCACATTCATCTTGACAGCTTCTTGGCAGGAGCTGCGTGCAGCTGCCCTCATTAATGGGGAATGCCAATTACAATTTTCTCAGTGTCAACAGTGATCCTTCACAGCTGCAGCCCCAGATGGCAGGAGAGCCATGCCAGGCAGCGGAGCCGTCACCCAGAGGGGCCCTGGAGCTCGTGAAGACCCCGTCACACCCTCTCTGTCCAGTCTCCCATCACCCCAGCTCTGTGGCATGAAGCTCAGGAGCACAGCGGCTGCCTCCCCGCAGGACAGTGTGTGTGACCTGCAGCTGTGGGTGCATCCTGGCCCAGGACGGGAGGCCAGGCTCACACCTGCCCCAGAGCCAAGCAACCTTGTGTGTGTGCAGCCCTCGGAGCTGGGGGGCCCCTGGGGAAAGGGGAGCAATTCGGCCCAGGTGTGCCCTGAGCACACGAGAATGGGGTGAGCAGGGAGCGCGTAGCAGGGCCCCCCAGCCGCAGCCGAGTGGGAGCCTCGTCCGTCCCCACCTGCACGTGGGGAGCTGCCTTGCCAGACTCCCAGCTGTGCCAGCAGGCACCCAGCCACAGGGTGCCAATCTGACTCAACGAAGCCCGCCCCGGGCTCTCTGTCCTTGTAAACTGTGAAGTGCCAGCCCTCTAAGTCCTTGTCAACTGTAAAGTGTGAAGCCCCCGAGTCCTTAAAGACTGTCAAGCACCATATCCCCTAAGTTCCTTGTAAGCTGCCAAGTGCCAAGCCCCCCAAGTTCCTTGCCAACTGTGCAGTGTCAAGCCACTGAGCGGCCGAGGCCGTCCCCTCCTCTGTTGCCGAGGCCCTGCTGTCCCCCACTCCCGCTCCCCATCCACGCTGGTTAGTCCTGTGCCCCAGCCCCTAACCCCCACCAGGCCTCTCCGTGGGTCAGCAGGGCGCTGTCACAATAGAGCTGCCATAAATGGTTATTGCTTAACCAGGGAACTTGAAATGCAGTGACCACGTCCTTCCTCACCTGCTCCCTTTGGGTCTGTGTTTGGAGCTCCCCTGGCATCCTGCAGTGGCACCGTGCAGTGGGCCTCCCAGGGGAGACTGAGTGGGCACAAAGGCTCGGTCATCTCATTCAGCCCTGAAACACGGGCAACAGGGCCAGGAGCACCCAGGACCGGTGGGCGATCCAGCCATGGCCACCCTCTTGGGGACGTGGGAGTCCCCCCACCCCGCAAATGGTGTGGAGCTGTAGGGGAACCCACAGAGGGAGGCAGGGGTGAGTGGGAGCGCTCTGAGGCGGCCCTGCGGGCCATGTGCACAGACCCATGGCCAGACACCTGCCTGCCTGCTCCCACTCAGCACCACCCCCCCCCCATCATCTTGCAAAAGGTATGCCCACCCTGGAGATGAAGACAGTGAGGCTCAGAGAGGGCAAGCAAGCTGTCCTGGCTCACACAGCCAGCTGGGCGGGGCCAGGATTGGCCTTGTGACCTCAGTGGTGGGAGGTGCCCA
The DNA here is from genome assembly GCF_055505025.1 of Bos grunniens. NCBI lineage: Eukaryota > Metazoa > Chordata > Mammalia > Artiodactyla > Bovidae > Bos > Bos grunniens. The sequence goes on from NC_141182.1 coordinate 13,734,649, forward strand.
CGCTTTATTCCCCTCTGGTTCACTTGGCTCGGGACCACCCTCCATGGAGCTCAGGTCCTTCTTCTGCTCACAGGTCTGCCCTCTGGGCAGGACTTGGGGGACCAGCTCTGACCTGGGCCCTGGGCATCAATGGGGCAGCTGGGCCGGGGACATGGAGGGCCCATGTGGCGGGCGGGCTTGTGCCTCCTCGCAGCGTGGGGCTGGACCCGGTGGGGAGGGGCGCGAGCTGCTGGTGTCTCCGGGCCTCAGCATCGTTTGTCACTGTCTCTTTCTGGTCCAGATGGAAAGGTGAAAAAGAGGAGGAGGAACGTGGGGCCATGTCAGCTGTCCACTGCCCTCCTGGAGCTCTCCAAGGAGACACCGCCCGTGAGGTCTGGAGGGCTCGGCAGCTTCTGCCATGTCCCGCAGCTGGTGGGAGCTCAAATCCAGCCATGGCAGCACCACTACCCTGGGGTCCCCTCCTCTGTAAGAGGGCAAGCAGAGGGGCCACCATCACCACCGAGTCCTCTCTGGCTCCCTCCTCTGTAAGGGAGCCAGAACTGCCCCCTGGCTGGCTGGCGGCAGCCTTGGGCAGATCAGACCCCAACCTTCTGTGAGCGCAGGAGGAGCTGCAGCTCCCGGCCATGTCCACCCCACTCCTGCTGACAGGTCACATCTGTGACCTCAGTCCTGCCAGGCCGAGATTGGGAGACAGGCCTATGAGGCTCCGGGCGCCCGACCTCGCCTCTCAGAGTCCGGAGCTCTGGGGCTCAGACACAGGACGTTCCTGCCAGGCCGCGGGTCAGTGCCTCGTGGAGGTGGTGGCTGTGGGGTGCAGAGAGAGATGACTGCTTTCTAGGAAACTACCTCGATTCTCACTTTAGGCCCAAAGGCCCCGGGGATACACTTTCTCCAGGGGACCAGGAGAAGGTGTGGCCCTGCCGTCGGCCACCAGGGGGCACTACAGGGGTGGTACCCCACCGCCTGGGTCTGGAGGGACCTGGGGCCTGGGCGCTGAAGCTGGAGGCGCTTCGAGGGCTGCTGGTACCTGTGCAGCTGCTGTCACCATCAGCACCTCCAGGGGCCTCCCCCAGACCGGTGGCTGAGCCAGGATGGCCCTTCCCACTAAGCTATGGACAGACAGCCCCGCACTCCAGCAGGACTCCGAAGGGGAATGAGCTCTCTGCCCCCTGGACTCGAGGTCCGCAGCTCACCCCCAGCTCCCTGGCAGCAGAAGGTTCACAGAAGGAGTGGTCATGAGAACAGAACAAACTGCGCAAGCCCAGGTCTCAGTGGCCGCTGGTCCTGCCATCATGTCCCTTCCCTTCCCCTACGTCCTCGGTGTCAGGCCCGCAGCGCATCGTGGCTCACAGGCATTCGGACGCGTGACCAGTGTCTGCAGTGCGGTGGGGCAGCTGTCCACCCAGAGATCCGACGTGGGTGCAGGCACGCCTCTCCCAGGACACCTGCTCCCACGTGGCTCTCCCCAGGGCCAGTTAGCGCCAGAGGACAGCGGCTGTGGCTGCCAGCCTCTGCTTCCTCCGTCTGCGAGCAGAAACCCTGATCCCCTCAGCATGCCAGGGCCTGCTGGCACCCTGGCACTGGCCCTGGGGCCGGTGGGGAGGCCGCCCCAGGCCGTGGTCTCAAGCCCCCCAGCAGCCGTGACTGTACCTGCCAGGGTGGTGGGGGTACTGTGAAGATGTGAGAGGCGGGGTCCCAGATATTCACACAGGGTGCCACACCGGCGTCCCTGCATTCCTGATCACTCGCCACTCAGAAGCTGGCCAGAACTGGTCAGATAGAGCCAGTGGGCTTCTATGGGGGGAGAGCGAGGGGTCAGGAGTTTCCCAGAGCTGCTGTTCTGCAGTCCTCCAACAGCCATGAGCCTCCAGCCCCCGTGTCCCCTTTCAGAAGGGCCGAGGACCTGCTGAAGGCCCTGAGCTCTGGTTTGCTGGGGATGCAGCGGGAAGGCTGGAGGACCCTCACAGAGGAAAGAGGGACCCCCGAGTCCTTTGTCCTCACCCCTGCATCTCCTGCCAAAGCCCGGCTGTCCCAGCCCCCGACCAAGGCCAGGTCAGGTCACTTCACCTCTGGGCCCCAAATGGCCCTAGGGTAATGGGACATCGGAAATGCCCAGAGAGGGGGACCAGGCAGAAGTGGTTGGAGCGCCTGCAGCGTGGTGACCCCCCCCCACCCGCCTTCAGCGTCGTTGGGAGTAGGGGGTCAGGCAGCCCCCTGACGTTGTGTGCACAGAGATGGCCGGGCCTCTGGAGCCCTGGTCTTCTCCGCGGCCTGCTCTCCTGGCTGCCTGCGGGGTCCCAAGCGGTCAGGAGCCTGGCTGGGGGGTGGCGGTGGGGGGGACTGCAGTGGCACTGGACAGTGGGGGTCCTGGGGGGATCTGTGTCTGCCTCACTGCCACAGGGACTCCAGCTGGGCCAAGGAGGCCCTGATGCCCCAGCACTTCCTGACTCAGCCCCTCGTCACCCTCATGACGCCCAGGGCAGCCGCCGGTGCCCTACTGTCTCTCTGTCTGTCTGTCTCTCTGACTCTGCATTTCTGGCTTAATGCCATCAGCTCGTGTCCAGACCCCGCAAGAGGAGCGGCGTTTGGCATTAGGCTGCTCTCCAGGACATCCTTCCTTCCTCTGACCCTGTGGGGTCCGGGGAAACGACACTCTGCACCCCGAGAGTGGAATCCATCCTTCTCACTGGGGTGGGGGCCCCAGGTCCTGGCTGTGGCCACCCCATCCCAGGGACAGAGGCAGCCCCAGCACGGGGATGGCCCCTTGCAGGTAGCGAGCCCAAGCTGAGTGGGCAGATCTGTCTACAAGAAGAGAACAAGAGGCGGCGGGGAGCACAGGGGGCAGAGCTGGAGACCAGCAGCCTGTTATCAAACGCTCCGGGCCCCTCCTCCCTCCATGGGTGGTCCGCCTCCCCTGGGGCAGGCACCTCCGTGCCCCTCGGCCGACTTGCCGACTGTGGTGTAAAGGTGAGGACGGCCCTGGGACTCTGTTGCTTGAGAGGAATCTGCGGGGCGTGAAGCAGGGTTGGGCCTTTGTGGGGGCCGAGTGTCCACACGGACATTCCCAGAGTCAGCTGGGGCCTCACGCCGTGCTGTCATCCAAACAGGACGGCTGCGTGGGAGGGGGCTGTCCTGACATTTGGCTCTGTGGCCATCCTGGCAGAAGGAGGGGCGTCCTCAGTGACTCAGCAGGCTGGGCCCTTCCTGCCTCCTCTCTGTTCTCTGCACCCCCTCCTGCTTCCTTGCACACACTCCGAAACCCCACTGCGTGGTCAGACCCGGCTTCACAGTTCTCCTCCCAGAAACAGCCAGAGCTCCCCAGCTGGTGGTGGGACAGCCGTGTTGGAAAACAGGCAGTATCCACCACGCTCAGCATCAGATGCCCATGACAATTCAGTGTGGCCCCAAGCCCACCTGCCCACATGAAGCAGAAGGGGAGGCTCCTATGGGGACCGTGGGGCGCTGGCAACAGCCCATGCAAGCACACACCGTCAGTGACGTCCCAGATGTGGTGGGGCCTGCACGTGTGTGCGTGCTAAGTCTCTCAGTGTCCAGCTCTTTGCGAACCTGTGAACTGTAGCCCTCCAGGCTCCTCTGTCTATGGGATTTCCCAGGCAAGAATACTGGAGTGGGTTGCCATGCCCTCCTCCAGGGGATCAAACCCACATCTCTTACGTCTCCTGCATTGGCAGGCAGATTCTTCACCTTTAGTGCCGCCTGTGATTTTGGGTCCCAAAGCTAAGAGGAGGGAGGGAGCAACATTCTCACCTGCCATCGACTCTTTGACTTTGACTAAGGCACATAACTGCTCCAAACCTCCATTTCCTTACTTGTGAAATGGGATTAATAATAGTGCCTTCTTCACATCCCCTAAGAAAATGTCCCTGGAGCCCCCAGCCCAGGGCCCAGCCACGTCAGCTAATGTAAAGGTTCTGCTGCTGAAATAAGCATGGCTACAGCCTCACCAGCCACAGGTGACTTGTTCTGCTGAGGACTATGAGCAGAATTCTAGAACTGATAACGGCATCTGCAGGGTCCGGGACCCTGGTCCTTCTCCCTGGTGTGTTATTTCTTTGACACCTGATGTGGGCCTCCTGGCCTAAGATAAGTGTGTCAGCTCCTGCCATCACAGCTCCTCTCCACTCCCCTAAAGTTGGGATGGAAGCTCCCCCGGTGTCACATACCATGCTTCCACACCCTAGGTCAGAACTAGGCCCGTGCCATGTTGGGTTGCTAGGAAAGTAGGGAGGTAGTTCAGCAAGAGCACGGTCAGGGGTCACACCACACCCATCAGGGACGTGCACAGGATGAGGGGCATGAAACAAGTCAGATGCACACTGTGGGAGGTGGGGTGGGTGCTGGTGCGGAGGGGAGGAGCCTGTGAGTGCCAGTGGCGACCAGTCCCGGGAGACAGCACTCGTGCATTTCAGCGAAACGTAGATGCTTGCCGGGGAGTCAGGTTCCAGAAAGAGAGAACAGTGTGGACACGGCTGACGGGCAGACAAAATGCAGTTTGGCCAAGGGGCAGAGAGGGGGCAGAGGCCCAGGGAGCGAGCAGGAGGGCGGGGTGACCTCCAGGCCTTTACCGCTGCACCACAGCCTTCCGACTTGTGCCTGTAGCTCAGAGAACACCCCACTCCAGATTCCTGTAGTTTTTATTTAAATGCACGTGCCTGGGTCCCACCCTTGAGCCCTGATCCAACCTTGGTGCTGGGGTCCAGGAGTCGCCTGTTAACTGTTCTGTCAGGAACAGGGAGCCGTTGAAGATCCGTGAGCTGGGGGCTGGTGAAGGGGCTGCAGAGACTTGACCTTCCCTGCCTCTGCACCCTCAGCATGTGAGAACTCACAGAACACTCCCAGAGGGGGAGGCCTAGGTCAGCATCCGTGCAGACGTGGAAACAGCTGGCAGATAAGAAGGGAGAACAAACGTGATGCGATTTGATTCCTCCCACCTGTCACTCATGACCCAAGGGGAAGCGTCCTTGAGGAGCCTCAGCTGGCAGACCAGGAGGGGAGCTGCCAGGGGAGGCAAGCGTGGTGTGGGGGCTGGGCCAGCCCAGAGGAGCGAGTGGGGTACTCTGACGGAAGGGATGGGGGGGCTGTCCTCATGCTCCTCAGAGGGTCTCAATAAGTGCAGGTCATGCGTTCCAGGGATGGGGACCCCCTTGAACCCTGGGAACCCCTTGGTCCTAGACCAGCCAGAAAGGTTGGACACTGGCTGGAATTGGCTTTCGTTGAGAATATTGGTTTCTGGACTGTCCCAGGGCAGGGGAGGGTCAAGAACAAAATTCTTAGATGACATTTGGGCTTAAAATGTCGTGGGGTCCAAAACGGGAGCATGGCTGGGGCTGAGAAGTGAGGAAGCTCACCCAGGTTGCACTCTCAGAAACGTCACTGGCCAAAACACGGAAGAGCCCTGATGCCCATTCACAGACGGCAACTGAACACAGCCCCTCGGCCCGATGGAGCACTACTCAGCCAGAAAGAGGCGGGGCCCACCCTAGTGTGGGGGGACTCAGAAACATGAGGCTCAGTGACACAAGCAGACACAGACCATGTACCGCATGACTCCATTGATCTGAAGTGCCCAGAACAGGCAAATCAGAGACAGAAAGCAGGCCGGTGGTTGCCAGGGGCTGGGGCAGGGGAGGGGGGGCGCGGGGCGTGACTCCTAATGGGAACAGCGTTCCTTTTGGATGATGAAAAGGTTCTGGAATTCGGTAGTGGTGATGGCTGCACAACATCATGCATGCCCTGAAAGCCACCACATCGTGCGCTTTGAGAAGAAAAACTTGATGGTGTGTGAATTATATCTGAACCAAAAACAGACCCCAGCATTTCAAAGTTAAAAACCACGTGACTGCTCAGAACTCGAAGCTCTGGGGCCATTTTCCCAGCAAGCCTTTTCCAGGGCGCCAGCAGGCAGAGGGCCCGGGGTGGGATGGAGGGGTGGACAGGCACAGCCACCCCCCTTGGCCGGGAAGACCCAGGCCAGCACTTTCCTTCCAGAATTCTCTTCCTAGACATGGATCTGTTGCATCTGTAACTAGCATGCATTTGCGGTTTTGAGAATTATACAAACTGAAGTAGTAATAATAATAATAATAAGCCCTAAACCGTTGGCAGTGATCCCATTTGGTAGGAAAGAAACATCTTTCTCTGTCCGTCTGACTTGCTCACACTAAGTGATACTCTGATGGTCTTTAAATTACAGAAGAAAGTGTAGAAGCCCAAGCAGAGGGCTCTGCCCCAACTCTGGTTTCTGTCCAGGTGGGATCTGACAGGTGCTGCACATGTGCACACACGAACACACGTGTGCGCGCACACACACACATGCACAGCACACCAAGGGGAGCTGGGGCAGCCGGCGCTGAGCTACCGGCCACAGTGACATTGGAGGTCGTGCCTTCCCTTCAACTCTGTTTTGGCAGGAGAACTAAGAATCTTGCTGGAAGGAGGGAATTTGAAGAATTTAGGCATTTCCAATCCAGGTCAGGCTTTCTCTTTCCTGGGTGGATGACGGCTGCCCTCAGAGGCCAACCCACCCTCGGGGTGTGGGGTGTGTCTGGGGGTCAGCTCCGTGGTCCAGGAGGCAAGGGGCGAGGCTGGTCTCCCTCTGCCCCCTCCCTGCTCTCAGGGGCCAGCCAGGCTCCGAAAGGTCAGAGGCCACACAGAGGGCCATTTGGACGTTGCTCTTGAAACCAGGGCCTGGCATCCCCAACCAGGGGCAAGGGAACAAGACCCCCACTGAGCACTGCCAGGAAGGTTCCCCAAGGCTGCGAAGGGCACTGGCCCGGAGACTATAGGGCAGTTTGCCACGTTCCTCGTGGGCTGCCCGTGGGCTCTGTGTTTTTCCGTCTCTGCTCTCTTTCCCCTCTCAACAGTGAGTGCTCAGCCGCGGCGCCAGGCCCAGCGCTGTGCCCACGCCCCAGCTGGATCCCAGGCCTCTCTCCCTACAGGCTCCACCCCAGCAGTGGCTTACCCAGAGCAGGTGGCCAGGTGGGGGTGGGCATACCTTCCTGCACCTACCTGGCTGCCCTCGCCTCGCCCAGGGTGCCACCCCTCTGGACAGGCTGCATCAGCAGCTCAGGACAGCCTCCCCCAACCCTGGGTGTTCATGAGCCGTAGGAAAACCCAGATCAATCTCCACAAAATGATGACCAGGCAGAGAAGACTCCTGGCTCATGACCGCATCCCGGGAGGGGCTTATTGAGGATTAAAGGGGCCATTTTCTTTTTAAAGGGACCATGCTTTAGTTATAAACTGACAAGGAAACTCCATGACCCAGGAGACGGGCCTGGAAACACACGTGCAAGGTCAGCGTGAGGCCAGGCCCGAGGCGTCGGTGGGGCTCTCAGTACCGATGAGATGACTGGAATGTCCCCCGGCTGCAGGGGGCAGGGGGGTGGGGGGGCCCGGCCTGGGAGGGTTGCCCTGATCCCAGGCTGGCAGCCAGTGGAGGGCACTCGAGAGCAGAGCTCTCTGACCTTCTGAGACCCCGGTGGCGACAGGGTGTCCAGTGAGGCCTCCACATGCCTCCAGCAAAACTACCACGACCCAGCCCACAGGTCCGCCCTGGGGTTCCACAGGGCAGAGCACGGGGGTGGGGCCGGGCAGTAGTTCAGGGTCACCACAGTGGTCTGCCCCCACCCTGGGATTGACACCTTCCTCTTGCCCACCTGCCCAGCGGTTCCTGGCTCACACTAACCTGCCTGGTTTGGGGTTCTGTGTCTGTCTCTCAGAGACCAGAGAGGGTCTATCAGGGTCACCACCCCATCCCTGAAACTGACCCCACAGTCACCTCCTGGAGGGCAGACCAGCGGCTCCACCACCCCCAGTGCCCTCCTCGCCCAGGACCCTAGGTGGCCAGGCCAACTGCAAGGCTGGGATGAGCCCTCATGCTCTGATCCCGTCCCTTCAGCCGACAGAGCCTGGGGGGCAAGTGATGGGGGTGAGATGCCCCAAAGTAACCAAATCTGAACCACAGCCAGCACGCCCAGCATCCCTGCATTAAACACTGAGAATCCCACTTCCCAGAAATACCCTCATTACAGGCACACGGAGCAGATGCCCCCCACACCCTGATTTCCAGTCACCAGCACAAACTGCCCGAAGCTGGCCCCACCAGCAAGACCTCCCACTCCCCACCATGCCCAGGCCAGCCTCCCCCATCACGTTCTTTAAGACCATTGTGAAGGTCCCATGGTCCTGTGTGCAGGGTGCAGAACCCCACCCTCCTGGCGCCCTACCTCTGGTTCTTTCCTAAGCCCCTTCCTGAACCCTCTCTCTCTGCTGAGTGACTTGGGGGATGGGGACTGGTATTCCCGCTTAGGAATATCACCGTGGGCTTTGGGGAGGGGCTGCAGGACAAGGCCCACCTTTATTCATGGCCATTCTTCATCCTTTTCAACCACAATTTCTCCTCTCACCCCTAATCAAGAGGACTTGGCAAAGCCAAGGAGAAACCGGGGAATGGGGGTGCCATTTATAGGCCCTGGTACTCACCTCTCATGCCCTCTCAGGCAGCCCTCGCAGCTCTCCTAGGAAAGGGCGCTCATCACACCCTGTTTCTCAGAGAGGTAGACTGAGGCTGGGACAAGCAGTATGACCACAACCTCAGGCCGTAAGTCCTGGGCTGGCTCATGGCTGCCCAGCTGTTCACTGTTGCTGCTGCTGCTAAGTTGCTTCAGTCGTGTCTGACTCTGTGCAACCCCATAGACGGCAGCCCACCAGGCTCCCTCGTCCCTGGGATTCTCCAGGAAATAACACTGGAGTGGGTTGCCATTTCCTTCTCCAATGCATAAAAGTGAAAAGTGAAAGTGAAGTTGCTCAGTCGTGTCTGACCCTCAGCGACCCCATGGACTGCAGCCTACCAGGCTCCTCCATCCATGGGATTTTCCAGGCAAGAGTACTAGGCCCTGCTAAACCCAGCTCCTTTCTCCCAGCACCCAGTCACCCCACAGTCCTCACCCATGTGCCCCACCCAACATGATGCTAGGGGCCGGGGGCACATTAGACGCAGGTAAGACTCAGCTCCTGCCCTCTGCAGGAAGTGCTGCTAACATTGATGTATAACCTTCTGGAACTTTGCATACCTTCATGGGTATGTAATGTCTTCACTAACAGGATCTGAAACATGTCCTTGGATTATGACACCAGGGACACTTTTCCAGGGCAGGATGCTTTGGGCCAGCCTGTTGATGGCGATTCAGGTCATTGCCACTTCTTGCTATTGCTAGTGCCTGCATCTTCTTTTCCTGTAAGTGTGGACGCTCTTGCCAGTGCTTCTGTAGAATCAGCCCCTAAATAGTCAAGCCTACTGCTAAGCCTTCTGGAAAGATGGGCGGAGTCAGCGACCACCACAGAGCCAAGAGGGCTGCTCCGCCACCCTGCGGTAGCACTTCTTGCTACCCACGATCCCATGTCAGAGCAAAGAATCAAAAACCAAGGTGACATCTTCTAGTTTCACTGTGCCTTTCTTCAGTTCCCCTGTGCCTCCATTTGGTGGGGCACAGGGCTGAGAAAGAGCCCCCGCTGGCTCACTGCCTGTGGAGGTGGGGGAAGCGGGACCTGTCCCCCCAGGGAAGGAGCCAGTTCCTCCTCTGGCCCTCCCCGACCTCCACTCCTGAAGCCCCCTGCACAAAAGCTGCTGCTGAGAGACAGCCTCACACCACCTGTTTGCTGCCCTATGAACTTGGGCTCATCTTTTCACTCATTTGAGCCTCATCCACAAAAAGAGAGCACACAAACTGAGCAAGAGAGCATGTGTGAGAAAACACCTGGCATGCAGTGGGTGCTCACGAAGCACTGGGCAGCTGCATCATCACCATCATCACCACTCTCATCACCATCACCATCAGCACCAAAACCTCCATGATCATCTTTCCAGAAGGCTTGGCACCATCATCACCACTACCATCATCAACACCATCACAATCATCATCACCATCACAATCATCACCATCACAATCATCATCACCATCACCACTACCATCAACACCATCACCACCATCATCATCACCATCATGACCATCATCATCACCATCACCACCATCCTCATCATCACCATCCTCACCATCACAATCATCACCATCACCACTACCACCACCATCATCACCATCATGACCATCATCATCACCATCACCACCATCATCATCACCACCATCAGCACCATCACCACCATTATCATCAGCACCATCAGCACCATCACCACCATCTTCACCATCACAATCATCATCACCACCATCAACACCATCACCACCATCATTACCATCATCCTTACCACCATCCTCACCATCATCATCACCATCATGACCATCACCATCATCACCACCAACCTCACCATCACCACCATCCTCACCATCACCACCATCCTCACCATCACCACCATCCTCATCACCACCATCCTCATCACCACCATTGTCACCATCACCACTACCATCAACACCATCACCACCAACCATCATCACCATCATGACCATCATCACCATCACCACCATCCTCACCATCACCACCACCATCAGCAGCAGCACCATCACCATCATCATCACCATCACCACCATCCTCACCATCACCACCACCATCAGCAGCAGCACCATCAGCACCATCACCATCATCATCACCACCATCAGCACCATCAACACCATCCTCACCACCACCATCATCATCACCACCATCAGCACCATCAACACCATCCTCACCACCACCATCATCATCACCACCATCCTCACCATCACAATCATCATCACCATCACCACCATCATCACCACCATCATTACCATCATCATCACCATCATGACCATCACCATCATCACCACCAACCTCACCATCACCACCATCCTCACCATCACCACCATCCTCATCACCACCATTGTCACCATCACCACCATCCTCACCATCACAATCATCATCACCATCACCACTACCATCAACACCATCACCACCAACCATCATCACCATCATGGCCATCATCACCACCATCACCACCATCCTCACCATCACCACCACCAGCAGCAGCAGCACCATCACCACCATCAACACCATCACCATCACCATCACCACCATCCTCACCATCACCACCATCCTCATCACCACCATCCTCACCATCACCATCACCATCATTACCATTAGCAGCAGCAGCACTCATATTCCTCTCTGTGGATGCACCCTTGTGTCCTGAAGCCTTAGGATGCAGGCTGGGTCTGGCCCTGGCTCCTCGATCTCAGACCCTCTCTCTCTGGTGGGCCTTTGGATCTCCAAAGTCTCCTTCAGCAGACGGTTCTCCTCACAGCATTGAGAACAGGCACAGTGGGACAGGGATTCTTGCCACCCTTCCTTTGTGTTTAGTTGTCATCAGTAAAACCACTGAGAGCATCTCTCAGAAATAAACAAACTTGCATTTTTTGACAGATGGAGGGTGGAAAATGACTCACAGGAAGCGCATTCCAAGTGCACTGTCCCATTAGGTATTAAGGGGTCAGGTTTCAGTGCTATGGCCAAGAATGCTGTGACTTGCTCAGGGGATGCTGCTGTCAGTGTGGGGAGCTGGCGGGAGCACCCGCCGCCTGGAAACACCCGTGAGAACCCTCAACACTGCATCAACACATCCTGCGCCTAGCTCCACCGGCCCTCATGGTGGCGTGAACATCTCCATCCTGGGGCACCACCTCAGAGCCCGGGGTCCTCACGAGCAGTGCTGGTGTTGACCTGGTCCTGAATCCAAGTAGTGGACTGAGGGCCATTTAGCAGAAGAAATCCTTTCTGTGCAGCACATGGGCAGCGGGAAGGCACTGCTTGAGTGAATGAAGCAAGGCTGACCCCGTAATGTGTGAGCTGAGAAGGGCTGGTCAGAGGGAAGGATGCTGGGGAACATGGTGGGAGCCGCTCTGTACCCACTACCCAGAACCGTCACTTCACCATTTGCAGAGGGCGAATCTACACACACACAGCCTGCCCCTTTCTGCCGATGAGAAGACTGCCGGCCCCAGATGCCCCTTCAGTCTGGCACTGGACCACCACCAGTATCTTTGGAGACGCCATGGAAGAAACATAAAAGGCCAGAACCTCGCAGCCCGGGGGGAGGCAGGACTCGGGCTGTAAGGAGGCAGCCAGATGGAGCGGGTGGATTGGATAGCATGACTCGTGTAAAGCCTGATTCCCTGGAGAAGGGATGAAGAAATGGCTCAGTTCTTCACATCCCACCTCAGACCTCTTGGTACCAGGTTTAACAGCCTCCCTAGGGACATCAGGGTAAATAAAAGAGCCAAAGGCAGTGACACCTTCTCAGGGAGCACCAGCAGTGCAGCTCAAGAATCTAAGGTGCTCAGGGCTCCCAGAGACTCAAGGGTTCAAGAAGCTGGGAGGGGTGTGGGTTGAGGTGGGGCCCCTGCTCTGTGGTCCACCTGGAACCCCAGATTGTGACCTTATGTGAAGTAAGGGTCTTCACAGATGTAATTAGGGTAAAGAGATGAGAGGGGATAGTCCTGGATTATAGCCCAAATCCAACAAGTGCCCTGAAAGGAGGAAAGTATAAGAAGGTCCAAGACACAGACACAGAGGAGAGGCCACGTGAGGACAGAGACTGAGCTTGGAAGGTCATGGCCAAAAGCCAAAGGATGCCTGGAGCCCTCAGGAACTGGAAGAGGCAAGAAGGACCCTCCCCCAGAACCTGTGGAGGGAACCCGGCCCTGCGACCCCTGGATTTTGGACTTCTTGTCTCCAGAACCACGAGATGAGAGATTTCTGTTGTTTCAAGCTGCTACGTTTGTGTTACTTTCCTGCAGCCGCCTCAGGCCACCCCCAGAAGCATCAGCGCACTCAGCAGGGGAAATGGCCGGGTCCCATTCCCAGGATTCTCGGTTCAGTCGCCTGAAATAAGTCCCAGGAGCAGGGAGACATCAAGCCCATAGCCTCTTAAAGCCTCTCAAAACATGGAGATGAACCTCTTAAAACCCTCGATCGCAGCCCGACATCTCCAACCTGAGACGCATCACCGGGTTTTGAGGAGCAGCGTCCTTTCTGCTATTTCTCTGACACTGACTGACTCGTCGCCAAGTCTGCAGCCTCTGCCTTTCTGTCTATTTAAACTTTTCCTCTTTCCCTTTAATCAGGGCCCCTGTGCCCTGTTGTTGTCCCCTGTGTCAGGATGCCCCTCCTGAGGCCCCTCCGGAGGGTGCGGTGGGTTTCTGGGTCCCGTTTGCTTGGGCGTGGTGTATCTCCTTCTGCCGGCTGGCGGGTGTCTGTTCCCAGCACAGAGATGGGGAGTCTGGGTCTTGGATCCAGGATGGGGCAGCCGATAGCTAGTGGGTGTCAGACCTAGAGCCTTCACAGGAGGGTGCAGTGTGGTGAGGGGCTTCAGCCACAAGTTGGGGAAGGGGGCCAGGTCCTGGCTCGCTCCTGTGCCACCTGCACGGCCTCAGATCCCGACTTCAACCAGCTCCAGGTTCCTCCGCCAGGTGGACAGTGGGTGACGTCCCACTCCTCAAGGAGAAGGGGCGACCCTGCTGCTCCCTCCAGGGGGTCACGGAGCCCCTAGCCCTTCCCTGGTTCTCTTTGTTCTTGTGGAGTGGATATCTCACACGTTCCACATATGTCCCTTCCACCGCATCCCATCGGGCAGGCATGTGAACACAGAGGAGAGGGGTGAGCAGGAGGAAGAGCAGGCTGAGTCTGTCTCTGGCCAGGGGTGAGTCACCTGGGGGTCTGAGTCGGCCACGGGTGGGCCCGGAGCAAGTGCTTCTGCTCTCACCTGGTACAGGACAGCTCACTGTACAGGACTCGTCGGTTCATCAGAGTTAGCGATGGGCTGCTGGGCGATGTGCCCGGGAACCCAACCCTAAGTCCCCAGAAGCTCCATGGGGGTCAGATTCAACCTATTCCTCTCCGCCTCATGCAGAACCAACCCGACAGCTTCCCAGAGCAGGCAGCAACAAACAGATGGAAGAATGGGAGGACGGACGGATGGGTAAATGAAACTTGTAGAGCTGAGGTATATTCACACACCGTAAAATTCTTTCTGTTAAAGTGTACAGTCCCATGGCTTTTAATGTATTCACAAAGTTATACAACCACTGCCACCATCTAATTCCACAACATTGTCATCATCCCCAAACAAACTCAGAACCCAGAGTTGCTCCCGTTCCACTCCCCCCAGCCCCTGGAAACCAAGAAGCTACTTTTTAAAAAAATTTTTTAATATTTATTTATTTGGCCGCACCAGACCTTAGTTGTGGCTCATGGGATCTTTAGTTGTGACATGCAAACTCGCAATTGCAGCACGCGGGATCTAGTTCCCTGACTAGGGATGGAACCCAGGCCCCGTGCCCTGGGAGTGTGGAATCTTAGCCACTGGACCACCAGGGGAGTCCCATCTGGTGGGACTGCTTTCTATCTCTATGGGCTTGCCTCTCTGGATTTTTGCCATTGGTGGAGTCCTCCACCGCTGTCCCTTTGTATCTGGCTTCTTTCACTTAGCATAACGTTGCCAAGGTTTGTACACGGTGCGGCCGGTGTCAGTCCTTCATCCCTTTTTATTGTCAAGTAGCATCCCATTGTGTGGACAGAGCATATTTTATCTACCCGTTGAGCCCTTATGAGCGTTTGGGTTGCTACAGACATTCGAGCACGAGTTTCTGTGTGGACTTACATTCTCATTTCTCTCGGGTGTATCCCTAGACTTAGAATTGCCAAGTCCTGGGATCACCCTATTCATTTTCCATTTCAAGGATCTGCCCAACTGTTTTCATAGGCGGAAATGCACCACTTTGCATTCCCATCAGCCGAGTGGGAAGCTCCGATTCCTCCGCGTTCTCGCTAACACTTGTCATCCTCCACGCTTCTGACCCAGCCACCCCCGTGGGCATGAGGTGGCCTCTCAGTGTGGTTCTGCCCAGCTGACGCGAGCAGTTTTTCCTGTGCTTCTTGGCCATTCAGGCATCTTCTCTGGAGAAACGTCTGTTCAGATTGGGCCCTTTTGCTGTTGGGCTTTAAGAGTTATATGGATCTTCTACAGATACTCGACTCTTATCAGGTATACAGCTCATAAAAATTTTCTTCCATTCTGTGGGTGGTCTTTTTACTTTGTTGATGGCATCCTTTGAAGCACAAATATTTACAACTTTGGTGGATCTGACTTATCAGCTGTTCTTTGGTTGCCTGCATTTTGGGTGACACATCTCAGAAAAATGATGTAACCAGTGGTTGTGGCTGTGAGCTATCCATGTGCGCCAGGACGTCCCACCACCGCGGGCAAAGGCCTGGCTGCCATCCCCAGCTCTGAGTAGCTCTTGCAGGCCCCGTGACCACCTGGGGCACCCCCAGCTCCAGGAAGGAGGCTTCCCGGGTGGTGTGGCTGCTGCTATGGGGATGGCACTCTCTGGTTTACTGGCAACGTCTGTCCTGGCAGGAAGTGAGGCCTGGCAGCGCTGGTGCCAATGATGCTGGTGTCTCTGGTGACAAGGCAGCCACTTGGTAGAGAAAGGTTATCTCAGGGTACACCGGGGTCCCATGTCCCAGGACAATTTTCTCCCCTTCAGAGGTGCTGGCCATCATCTGTCCTACAGCTATGACCATGTGAGACCCACAGGGCCAGAGGAGGAGGCAAGTCAGAACTGAAATAGGCATGGCCTCTGTGCTCGTGTAGGTGGGCCCTCCAGGGAGGTCAGGGGGTGGATGGAGGGGAGGGTGGACCTTCCAGGGAGGCCAGGGGCTGGGTGAGGGAGGTGGGCCCTCAAGGAGGCCAGGGGCCTAAGTGGGGGACGTGGGCCCTCAGGGAGGCCAGGGGCCTGGGTGGGGGAGGTGGGCCCTCAGGGAGGCCAGGGGTCTGGGCAGGTGGGGACTGCTGTCCAGTCAGGGAGCACCTGTGCAGGCCCCTGACCACCCAGAGCCCCTCCGTGGGGCTGGAGCCCAGACCCACCCTCCAACCCAAGGCCTCAGACTCTCCCTGGGAAGGGCTGACAGTAAATCTCTCAGGCTCAGCAGGCCACATATGGTCTCTGTCACTTCTATTTTATGAACCTTTAGAAGTATAAAAGCTGCTCCTCACTCACGGGCTGTACGCAGCAGGCTGGGGCTGTTTTCCGTCACTGTCTTCACCCCTGTTTATGGGGTGCTTACTGCCTGCTGGTGCCTGTGCAGGGCACACACCTCACCTCACCTCCTCCCTGCTCCCAGGGTCAGCATGCCCATGGGCAGGCCTGCCCTGCCAGCCTCTGTCGGGAGCAGTGAACCCTGCCGACGCTGGCAGCTGTCCCCCTCTGGGGCAGCCCCATGCTGACAGCAACTGGGGACCCTGTCTTTGCTTGGTGCTGAGTGGCCCGCAGAGTTGCGGCCTCCCCACCTGGGGCCCCACCGCCTTGGGCTGGGTCTAACCCCCGGGGCAGCACGACCCCCACCCTCACTCCCAGCCCCCAGCAAGAAGACTACCTGGGCACCACTGATTCAGGGCCTGGTGGCAAGAGGCTCAGTCACCGGTGGATAAGCTGAGCTGCCCGCCCCCTGGTGACAAAGGACCTGAGATGATCAGACAGTCTGGGGTGGCTGCCCCCAGCCCAGTGCAGTTTCCTCAGTTGAGGGAGGGTGCCCGTGAGGTCTCATCCATGCACAGCCAGCCCTGCTCTGTGGGCGGTGTGGCCGCGCCGTCCGCCCAGCAGCCATTGGAGGCCCCTCATCCACTCATAGAGCAAACTGGTGGTGGAGGCAGAGGTGGCAGCAAGCCATCTCCCAGGCCCGAGTCTGTCTCCGGGGCCCTGCCCAGCAAAGACCCCTGGACGCCGTGGACGTGCTGTGTCCGCACTGTCCGCGATGACAGCCACCAGCTGCATGTGGCCTTGGAGCACCTGGAAGGTGGCAAGTGTGCGTGGGACCTGAATTTGTCCTTATCTAACTGAAGTCATCAAGTTTCAGTCCGCACAGGCAGCTGGTGGTACTGTGTCGGACAGTGCAGATGTAAAGGCAGAACACCTGCGTTTTGGAGACACAGGTGTGAGTTCAGACCCAGTGCCAGTCTTTTGGCAGTGTGGCCTCCAGCTGGTCACTCTACCAATCTGAGCCTGTCTCAAAATGGGACAAATCGCTATCCCAGCTGTAGCATTATGAAGAAGCTGAAAAAAGGTCATCCTTGTAAGAGCCTGGTACCCAGACAGCACCCCGCAGGTATTCTCCACCCTCTTCTGTCGTCCCTCGGTGTTTACCAGCTTTCAGGATGCATCTGTCAGTTGCGGCTGTAACAATCACCACAGCCCCTCGGGGCAGGGAGCGCGACTGGACGTGCGTGATCTGGTCTGAGCTCCGTTGCCCCTGCTCCGGGCCGTGGGGTCGCTGAGGTCTGTCCCATGTTCTCCTGGGTCCAGCGGGACACCCAGGGCTTTCTTTCTCCTCTTGGCCTGAAGTCAGCAGCTCCTGAGGGTAAGTCCTGAGCTCAGAACTCAGGCATCATTTTTTCCACCCACATTTACTGGGCAAGGCCAGCAGTCTCAGGACAGAGAAGTCTAACGGTACCACGAACCTGGGGAGGAAAGAGTGAATCTTTCCTGCAAAAGCTCATTTCCCGGCCTGGCTCCTGTGGCTAAATGTCATGGCTGCCGTTTCCTCATAATGAGCAGGCGTGCGGAGAGCTGGGTCACTCAGCACACGACCTGGGGACCCAACCCCCTGCCCAGCCTCAGGCTCCCCCTTGTAAAGTAAAGGGGTCACTTGGGACAGAGCCCCCAGGACCCCTCCAGGCCAGTGTTTCAGAATTCAGGATTGGTCCTGAGCAGGCTGGACCCACCCTCTGCCGACCACGTGGGGACCCCCCAGAGCCTTCTCCACCTTCACAGGGACCTCTGGGCTGTGGTGTGGCTGACAGTGCTTGTCTGAGAGGCTGCACTGGAACATTGGTGTGGGCTCTCTGATCGCTAGTGAAGCCCCGAGGCCTGGAAAGAAGGCAGATTCTGTGAGAGAGCTTTCTCGCAGGGATGCTGGGCCAGCACGCCCTCCCTGGCCGGTGTCAGTTTCACACAAGGTGGCCCCTGCCAGCCTGGGGGCAGTCTTGCGGCTCGTCCTGACTGTGCCTTTTTGCGCCCGGCCTGTTCCTTCTTCGTCACAGATGGTAGTGCTCTGCTCCCCGATCTGGCACCTCTGTGTCGACCTGGCAGCACAGGCCCCTGGAGGGACGAGGCACAGACTCTGCCCCTCTTCCCGCGATTCTTGGATGCGGCCGAGCTCTGGAGTGGGCTGCGGTGTGAGCGCTCCGCTTGGACTTCTGGCTAAAGGGCTGAACTTAGCAGCCGAGAGCATTGAATGAGAATTTGTATTCCGTTTCTACTCTGTTCGTTGGTGCCGGCTGATATCTCCAGAGATGGGAATTCTTGGCTCTGTTCCAGGCGTATTTCTCCAGATGCCTCTCTCCACCCTGGTCCAGCCACCTCTGGACACCGACGGGAGGAGCTGGCCTCCAGTGGGGCGGGAGCTATGTGGGGTGGGGGTGGGGAGGGGGTTGGCTTTTGGCCCTGGCAGGGCCCTCTGGGAAACTCTCATCAGCCTGACCCTGACCAGGGCCCCTCACAGGATCACCTCAAAGTCACAGGACAAGCCCTCCGGCCAGCCAGAGTGCCTACTTTTAGGAAGAGATAATGGCCGTCTCGCCCCACCCGACTCTCACCTCCGGGGCTCCACCCAGGCTGCTCCATCCCCTCCTGTTCTTCTCAGGTCCCTCCCCGCCACTGGGGCTCTCTCCAACTTCCCCCACCACCCCGGGGCCTCCCAGGACCAGAGGATCAGTTCAGGTCCCCAGCAGGGGACTAGTCCTGCCGGGAGTGGGTTTTGGGGGTGGGGGGAGGATAGGGAGGCAGGAGAGAGGGAGCCCTGCAGGGAAGAAGGGAGCAAAGGGGAAGCAGGTGGAGCCCCTCTGACCCCCATGCGTGTCCTGGCGAGACCCTGACCCTCCGGACCCCTAGGGACCTGCCCTGGGGCAGCCTGCAGCATCCTGGCCTAAAGGAATGTGGGTGGTCTGCTGCCCACTTCTGCTCCCCCAGCAGGGCCGAGCGGTGTTTACCTGGTAGCC
Source organism: Bos grunniens (assembly GCF_055505025.1). Taxonomy (NCBI): domain Eukaryota; kingdom Metazoa; phylum Chordata; class Mammalia; order Artiodactyla; family Bovidae; genus Bos; species Bos grunniens. The sequence goes on from NC_141182.1 coordinate 13,753,691, forward strand.
CTCGGGTCCCCCCACCACTGCCAAGCAAGTCCTGGGGCCTGTTGCAGAGCACCACAGCAGGTGGGGGGTGGGGGACTGACAGCAACAAGACTCTCCTCTGCCCAGTCTGGAGGCCAGAGTCTGCCCTCCTCTGGAGGCTCTGCAGAAGGGGTCTTCCAGCCCCTCAGCATCTGAAGCCCCAGGTGGACAGGACCCAGGAGGCCTCCTGATGGTGCTGTCTGGGGTCCAGGATCTGGGTGGATGTGGGGCAGCCTGTGTAAGCCACCCTACCTGCCCTGGGACCCCAGCTCACCCGGCAGCTCCGCTCCATCTCAGCACCCCCCAGGGGCTGTGGCGGTGCATGGTCCCTGGGGGCAGCACAGGCCCCTGGTCATCCCTCGCAGGCCCGGGTGCGCATGTCCAGCATGTGCATGGCCACCCCCGCCTCCAGCCATGGGCCTGTCTGACCCCAGTTTCCATCCCTTCACTCGGAAAGATCTGCAGGGGCTGCGGTGGTGCAGGCCAGCCCGGCTCCAGCCAGAGGCAGAGCGAGCACCTCGCAAGCTGGAAAAAGAAGCTGGCAACCCCTCTCCTAATTTGTGCCAGCAGGCCAATGGCAGACAGACAGCTGGCAGAGGCCACATCCCCATTGGACAGATAAAGAAACTGAGGCCAGAGACAGGACCGGGTTCACCGCAAAAGAGCTGCACAGGTGCTGTGCAACACAGTGGGGCACGCACACGCTACCCATAGGCACACGCACACCCACTCCACCCCCACGCTCCAGGGGACGCACGGAAGCAAGCAGCCAGCCTCACTGTGGCAACCCCATGTTCAGACTGTCCTCCCGCTGCCCACCCGCGCCCCCCCGCCCCCGCCCCAGGGCCGATGCTGTAAACACAGAGCTGCTTTCAGTTACTGGAGGGAAAACACTTTCCACATTTCAGAGGAGACAGCCAGCAGCGGCCCCTCTAAACCTGATCCCGCGATGCTGAGGCCGAGGCAGCCTCCTGCCAACTCCCTTCTCCCCACCACACCCCTCCCCTTTCCTTGGCACGTGAGCCTCTGGAAGGACCAGGCGGCCTTGCTCAGCCCCCAGTCCCATACCCTACCTCAGCCAAGAGCGCTCCGGGGAAGCAGGGCAGCCCACCTCCGCTCCAGTTGCGACTAGACAGCTGGCCTGGCCTCCCGGAGCCTCAGTTTCCCCATGAGACAGTCACCTGGGAGGCAGGCAGCTGGGTCCAAGCCCAGGCACCCCAGTCAGTGGAATGACCACCCCAAGGACATCCAGGACCTACCCCTGGAGCCTGACCACATGGCCGGGGGCCTGGGAGATGGTGACCTGGGGCCCTGATGTCATTGCAAGGTCCTGTGGAGAGGGAGGGCAGGGGAGAGAGCTGATGACGGGAGCAGAGGTCGGGCTGAGGTGAGGCCACCAGCTGAGGACCGAGGCTCCTCCAGACCCTGGAGAAGGGGGCGCTGCCCCCCCACCCTCCACACGCTTCCAAGTGGAACCAGTCTGAGCCGGCCTGCCTAGCAGTCGTCCAACAGTGACCCTGATTTGGGCTCTGACTCCAGAACCATCAGAGAATAAGCACATGCTGTTTTAACCACAGACGTGGTGATTTGTCACAGCTCATAGGACCCTCACACACCCCACCCTTCACATGGCTGTGCGACCTCAGACATGGGGTGGGACCTTGCTGGGCCTGGTTTCCTTGTCATCAGTCGGGGGGCAGCGGCCTGTCCCTCATGGGCGGGGGGCAGGGCTTGCGAGACCATTGCTCTGGCACGCAGTGGAGAGGGGGGCACATGCCTGTCCACAGAGCCCCTCCCAGACTCCACGCACTGGCCGTCCTGAGGGGCCCCCAGCCACACGGCACAGAGAAAATGGGAGCCTGACACAACCACCGCCCTGCCTGCTGCCAGCCCTGGACACCCATTAGCTCATCACCTGCCACCTGGGCCTCAGTCATCCCATCCACAAAATGGGGGCAGAGGCAGTGGTTCTGCAGACCTCTCTCCTGCCCTCAGCTCACCTGGCTTCCCCCGAGGCTTTGGGTTTGTTGTCAGGAGAACTCAAAGGACGAGGCCTCAGGATGGCCCGAAGCAGATGGTGACTGTGGTGTCCTGGCTTCCCTGCCCCTTTGCCCCCAGAAAGGTCCCGGGCTCACGGTTCACAGGGCCCAGAAGGCGCTCTTTGTGCTGGAGACCGCCCTGGGGAGCTGCCAAGCCCGGGGGTCCCAGCCCAGCACCCAGGGACTTGGGTCCAGGTCATTCTCTTACTGTCTGTGAGGGTGAAGTGATTCTCACTCTAAAGTGCTATTTACCATTTTGACATCCACAAGTGGGTTTCAGACCGGGGTCACCCGAGGGATAAGGGATAAATGAAATGTGGTCCAGGAAGGCCCAGGCGCCTGGGGGCGAGCTCAGGCCCAGTTCAGACGCTCATTCTTCGGGGCTACTGAGGGAGAAACCAGGCTTTGGACCTGGAAACCTTGGGCAGAGCAGGGCTGAGTCTCCAAATGGGTTGGGAGTCCAGGAGCTTGGGGGGAGGGCAGGAAATGTCAGGCCCCCTAACGGTCAGGCAGACATTGACCACTGGAGCCCCATTCTCACAGCAGGCAAGCTTTCCATGGTCCCTGCTCCCCAAGTTCACATATACCCAAGAGCTTCTCTGACAGCCATCGGCCAAATTCTCCTCTGATCGGACACCGCAAATCCAATGACCTTCCAAGAAGAGGAGACACAGAGACGCCCAGAGGAGATGGCGTGGAGGGAGGCAGCTGTGAGCCCAGGAGGAGGTGGGAGGGACCCTTTCCTAGAGCCTCCAGATGGAGGGGCCCAAGGCCCTGCCCACACCTGGACTCTGGACTTGGGACTTTGGGAATTATAAGAAAATCCATCTCTCTGCTGCAAGCAGTGTGGTTTGTGGTAACTTGTTCCAGTCATCCCTTTGATGATGCACCCCAAGCTGTACGGTGTCTGCTTACTCATGACTCACCCCCACCACCCCCAGAGTATAAGGATGCAAGATCAGGGAGAGTGTCCATTGGGCTGTGGCTGTATTTCTCAGCGTGTTTTTCATCTTAATTAGGGTTTGACTGATGAATAATCACCATATATATATTATAGTTAAGGCGTATAGTGGTGTTTTGATATACATATGTGTTGTGCAGTGATGCCCCGATCAAGCCAATTAATGTCTGTCACCTCACATACTTACCTTGTTTGTGCAGTGAGAGCATTTCAGATCTGCTCTCTCAGCAACTTTCAAGTGCAGAGTACAGAGTTGATAACTGTGACCACATGCTGTGCCTTAGACCAGAACGCACCTCGTAGCTGGAAAGTTTGTACCCTTTGACCAGCCCCTGGAAACCCCTTTTGACTGTTTCTGCAAATTTGACATTTTAGATTCCACATTTAAGTGAGACTGTACAGTAATCGTCCTTCAGTGTCTGGCTCATTTCACTTAGCATAGTGTCCTCTGTGTTCATCCAGGTATGATGAACAACAAATGGCAAAATGTCCTTTTTATGGCTGAGTAATATTCCACTCATATATGTATATATTTTATATATAAATACATATATATAGGATACATAACACACACAAATATAACACGGATAAAGAAGACCCGTTTGTCCATCAATGGACACTTAGGTGTTCTCCATGTCTTGCTCCTTGTGAGTAGTTCTGCAGTGAACTTGGGCGGGAGGTGAAGATATTTCTTCAAAATCCTGCTTCCATTTCCATTGAATATAAATGTATGTATATGTAGAAGTGGAATTACTGGTTCATATGGTGGTTCTCTTTTTAATTTTTTGAGCCATACCATTTTCCATACTGTTTTCTCTTGCACCGATGCACATTCCCACCAACAGTGCACAAGGGTTCCCTTTTCCCTCCACCCTCACCAACACTTACTTCTTGTATTTTGGATGGTAGCCTTCCTAACAGGTATGAGGTGACGTCTCGCCACGGTTCTGATGTATACTTTCCTGACGATTAGTGAGCATTTTCTTTTCACGTGCCTGTTGGCCATCTGTACGTCTTTGTAAAATGTTTTTTCAGCTCCTAAGCCCATTTTAAAATCAGGCTATTTGTCTTTTTGCTGTTGAGTTATGTAAGTTCCTTTTATAGTTTGGATATTGACCCCTTATCAGATGAGGGATTTGTAAGTACGTTTCCCCTTCTGTGGCTGTCTCTTCACTTTATTAATCGTCCCCTTTGCTGTGCATGCGCTTTTTCATTACAGGCAGCCCTGCTTGTTTACTTTTGCTTTTGTTGCCTGTGCTTTTGATGTCACATCCAAAAAGTCATTGCCAAGACCAATAGCAAGGAGCTTCTCCTCCATGTTTTCTTCTAGGACTTCTACGGTATCATGTCTTACATCCAAGTCTTTCATCCATTTTGAGCTGATTTTAGTGAGATAAGGATCCAATTTCATTCTTTTGCATGTGGCTGTCCAGTTTTCCCAGCACCTTTTATCAAAGAAGCTGTCCTTTCTTCACTGTGCATTCTTGGCAACTTTGTTGAAGATTGTTGTTTGTTTGGTTTTTTTTGTTCAGTCACTAAGTCATGTCCAACTCTCTGCGACCCCATGGACTGTAGCCCGCCAGGCTCCACTGTCCATGGAATTCTCCAGGCAAGAATACTAGAGTGGGTTGCCATTCCGTTCTCCAGGGGATCTTCCTGGACCAGGCTGGTTGACTATATATACCTGCGTTTGTTTCTGGGCTATTTTGCTCTAAACAGATATATGTGTCTGTTTGCCAGCACTATTGGAGAAGGCAATGGCACCCCACTCCAGTACTCTTGTCTGGGAAATCCCATGGACAGAGGAGCCTGGTAGGCTGCAGTCCATGGGGCCGCTAAGAGTAGGACACAACTGAGCAACTTCACTTTCACTTTTCACTTTCATGCATTGGAGAAGGAAATGGCAACCCACTCCAGTGTTCTTGCCTGGAGAATCCCAGGGACAGAGGGGCCTGGTGGGCTTCCATCTATGGGGTCGCACAGAGTTGGACATGACTGAAGCGACTGAGCAGCAGCAGCAGCAGCCAGCACTATATTGTTTGATTACTAAAGCTTTGTGATCTAGTTTGAATCAGGAAGTGTATACCTCCAAATTTGTTCTTCTTTCTCAAGGCCTCTTTGGATTTTGGTTCTTCTGTGCTCACATAAGAATTTTAGGATTGTTTTTCTACCTCTGTAAACTGTGCCATGGGAATTTTTTTAGGGATTACACTGAATTGATAAGTTGCTTTGGGTAATATAGACATTTGAACCATATTGATTCTTCCAATCCTTGTACACAGGATATCTTTCCAATTAATTGCAATGTCTTCAATTTCTTTCATCAGTGTTTTAGAGTTTTCAGTGTATAGACCTTTCATCAGTTCAGTTTAGTCACTCAGTTGTGTCCAACTCTTTGCGACCCCATGAATCGCAGCATGCCAGGCCTCCCTGTCCATCACTAACTCCCAGAGTTCACTCAAACTCACGTGCATCGAGTCAGTGATGCCATCCAGCCATCTCATCCTCTGTCGTCCCCTTCTCCTCCTGCCACAATCCCTCCCAACATCAGAGTCTTTTCCAATGAGTCAACTCTTCACATGAGGTGGCCAAAGTACTGGAGTTTCAGCGTTAGCATCATTCCTTCCAAAGAACACCCAGGACTGATCTCCTTCAGAATGGACTGGTTGGATCTCCTTGCAGTCCAAGGGACTCTCAAGAGTCTTCTACAACACCACAGTTCAAAAGCATCAATTCTTCGGCGCTCAGCTTTCTTCACAGTCCAACTCTCACATCCATACATGACCATAGGAAAAACCATAGTCTTGACTAGATGGACCTTTGTTGGCAAAGTAATGTCTCTGCTTTTGAATATGCTATCTAGGTTGGTCATAACTTTTTTTCCAAGGAGTAAGCGTCTTTTAATTTCATGGCTGCAGTCACCATCTGCAGTGATTTTGGAGCACAAAAAAATGAAGTCTGACATTGTTTCCACTGTTTCCCCATCTATTTCCCATGAAGTGATGGGACCAGATGCCATGATCTTTGTTTTCTGAATGTTGAGCTTTAAGCCAAGTTTTTCACTCTCCTCTTTCACTTTCATCAAGAGGCTTTTTAGTTCCTCTTCACTTTCTGCCATAAGGGTGGTGTCATCTGCATATCTGAGGTTATTGATATTTCTCCCAGCAATCTTGATTCCAGCTTGTGCTTCCTCCAGCCCAGCGTTTCTCATGATGTACTCTGCATAGAAGTTAAATAAGCAGGGTGACAATATACAGCCTTGACGTACTCCTTTTCCTATTTGGAACCAGTCTGTTGTTCCATGTCCAGTTCTAACTGTTGCTTCCTGACCTGCATATAGGTTTCTCAAGAGGCAGGTCAGGTGGTCTGGTATTCCCATCTCTTTCAGAATTTTCCACAGTTTATTGTGATCCACACAGTCAAAGGCTTTGGCATAGTCAATAAAGCAGAAATAGATGTTTTTCTGGAACTCTCTTGCTTTTTCGAGAACTTTCATAGCCATGGTTTAATTTATTCCTAGGCATCCCATTCTTTTTTGATGCTATTGTAAATGATATAGCTTTCATAACTTCTTTTTCAGATAGTTTGCCATTAGTGTATGGATATACAACTTATATTTGTATGTTGACTTTGTATCCTGCAACTTTACAGAATTTGTCGTTCATTCAACCGTGTTTTGGTTGAGTCTTTAGGATTTTCTATGTGTAAGATCATGTCATATGTATACAGAGACAAGTTAACCTCTGCCTTTCCAATTTTTAGTGATTTTTATTTCTTTTTCTTTCTGAATTATTCTAAGGCTTCCAATGCTGTGTTGAATAGAAGTGGTAAGAATGGACACCCTTGTCTTGTTCTTGATGTTGGAGGGAAAGCTTTCAGCTTTTCATCACTGAGTGTGATTTTAGCTGAGGGCTTATCATGTTCATTTTATGATGTGCTCAGTGCTCAGTCATGTCCAACTCTTTGCATCCCCATGGAGTGTAGCCTGCCAGACATGGGCTTATCATACATGGGCTTTATTATATAGAGGCACAATCCTTCTATACCTAATTGAGTATTTTTATCATGAGAGGGTATTGAATTTTGTCAAATGTTTTTCTGCACTTACTGAGATGATCATATGATTTTTAATAATTTTATTTATCTACTTAGTGACTGTGCTGGGTTTTCATTGCTGTGTGGGCTTTTCTCTAGTTGTGATGAGCAGGGGCTGCTCTCTAGTTGCAGTCCACGGGTTTCTTATAGCAGTGGCTCCTCTTGCTGCAGAGCACAGGCTCTAGGGCCCATGGGTTTCAGTAGTTGTGGCACGTGGGCTCAGTAGTTGCGGTTCCTAGGCTCTAGAGCACGGGCTCAATAACTGTGGCACCTGGGCTTAACTGCTCCACAGGCATGTGGGATCTTCCCAGACCAGGGATTGAACCTATGTCTTCTGCATTAGTAGGCAAATTCTTTACCACTGAGCCACCAGGGATGGAGAAGGCAATGGCACCCCACTCCAGTACTCTTGCCTGGAAAATCCCATGGACGGAGGAGCCTGGTGGGCTACAGTCCATGGGGTCGATAAGAGTCGGACACGACTGAGCAACTTCTTTCACTTTTCACTTTCCTGCATTGGAGAAGGAAATGGCAACCCACTCTAGTATTCTTGCCTGGAGAATCCCAGGGACGGGGGAGCCTGGTGGGCTGCAGTCTATGGGGTCTCACAGAGTCGGACATGAGTGAAGCGACTTAGCAGCAGCAGCAGCAGCACCAGGGAAGCCCAATCATATGATTTTTATCCCTCATTCTGTGAATGTGGTATATCACATTTATTTATTTGGGTGTATTGAGCCATCCTTGCATCCCAGGATTGAGTTCCACTTGAGCATGGTGTATAATCCTTTAAATGTGCTATTGAATGTGGTTTGCTAGTACGGATGGCTCTTCATATACATGGGTTTTGCATTAGTGAATTCAACTAACCAAAGATGGAAATTTTGATCTGCAGTTGGTGGAATTCAAGGATGCAAAACCCATGAACACAGAGAGCCACCTGTTTATTTGTTGAAAGATCCACATGCAAGCAGCTTCACACAGTCCAAAGCCCGTGCTGTTCAAAGGTCAGCTGTGTTTGGCTGAGAATCTTGCATCTGTGTTCATCAGAGATATTGGTCTGTAGTCTTCTCTTCTTGTATCCTTGTCTGGCTTTGGTATGAGGGTGATGCTAGCCTTGTAAAATTAATATGGACATGTTCTCTCCTCTTTAGTGTTTTGGATGAGTTGAGAATAACTGGTGTTAAATTCTTCTTTAAATGTTTGGTAGAGTTCACTAGTGAAGCCATCTGGCTTGTCTGTTTCGGGAGGTTTTTGATTACTCTTATCTCCTTGCTCGTTGTTGGCTGTTCAGATTTTCTTTCTTCGTGATTCAGCCTTGGTAGTTTGTCTGTTTCTGTGAATTTATCTGGTTCTTCTAGGTTATCCAATTTGTGTGTGTGATTATTCATAGTGGTATCTTAGGAGCCTTTGTATTTCTATGGTATCCATTGCAATGTCTCCTCTTTCATTTCTGATTTTATTTATTTGTGTCTTCTCCTTTTTTCTCAGTCCAGTTAAATGTTTGTCAATTTTGTTCACCTCTTCAAAAAGCCAACTCTTGTTGCATGGATCTTTTCGTTGCCTTTCTAGTCTGTACTTCCTTCATGTCTGCTCTGACCCTCATTACTTCCTTCCTTCTGAGCACTTCCAGAACAGGGCCCAGCTCATGGTAGGCACTCGGTAAATACAAGTGGATTCAGTTGTTGAATGAATGGATTGAATGAATAAATCAAAAGCCAAGACAGCTCCCTGTGGTGCCCCCACCCTCAACCCCACGAGAAGAAAGTCAGCCCTTTGGGAGGGGGTGGTGGAAACCTGTTACTCTGGGCCGGACCTATGGCCACAGCTCTCCCTAGAGAGCAGGGAGAAACGAGGAGCAGCCTCCTGCATCTTTGAGGTCCCTGAGCTCAGGATGCAGGGTATGCAGTGGTGAGGCTGGTATGAACACAGATGGGGGCGCTGGTAGTCTACACAGAGGTCACCCATGAGCCCATGTCTGGAACGAGATGGAATTAGGATCAAGTCCCTGTTTTGCCCACTCACCAGCCATGTAACGTCAGGCAAGCCACATAAGCCATCAACACCTTGGCTTCCCTCGTCGAGTCAGGCAAATGAGGCCTCCTGGAGAGCGATGTTCTGAGGATTAAGAGGGTGTCTGTGAAAGGGCTTTGCGCTGGGCCTGGCTTGCCGACACAAATGAAACAGCAGCTGTTACTATCGTGGGCAAATTTATCCGAACCCTCCTCGAATTTAATTTCTATTTTCGGCCTAAACGGCCTCCCAAGGAGACCAGGTTCCCAAGCCTGCTGGCAGTCAAGTAAACAGTGCTTCCTTTTCTACGTCCCAGAACCACCCCTGTTGGCTTCAAAGGGGCCTCTCAGTTCTAATATTCCCGGATCGATGGGCTGCAGAGATGAGGGGGTGCTGCCAGGAGAGGGCTGGAGATGAGTCAAGGCTGGGGGTCCGAGTGGAGGGCACCTGGGCTGGAGAGACTCTGGTCGTTGGTTCCAGCCCCACTTATCTGCTCTGGGCTCGCGTCTCCCTGCTGATATGTGGGGAATGTGAACGCACAGCCCTGTTCCCACACGTCTCAGATGCACCAGGGAAGCCAGGGCATGGGACACTGGACACGGGGATCCACCTGGGCCCGTCCGGTGACCACTCAAGCCCACTGAGCCTAGTGTCTTGGCCCTAAAACAGGACCCACCCTTCCTTCATGGGATTCATGATGTGAACCACTGGACACTATGGCCCGTGGCCCTCAAGAGTTGGCCGTCTGCTTTCTCCATGACCCTGAGTAACCCTTCACCTTCCTGGGCCTTGGTTTCCCCACCCCCACAACCTGAAACTGAAACATGGGCTCCTTACAGGGACTTCCCTGGGTCCAGCCATTCCCACAGAGGCCAGTGCTCTTCATTTCCCTGATGGTTTGTGCACGGCTGGGAACCGAGCTGAGGAGCGTGAGAAAAGTCAAGGGGCTCAGGCTCCTGCGCCCTCAGCAGTGTCTGCCCCCCGGCCCCACGCACACCACTCACCACCTCCACCCAGCCCACCAGGAGGGTCTGCCAAAACCCATGGCACCAGCAGGGGCCCGAGGCCAGATCCCAACAAGAGGTGTCCCCAGGCCGGCCCACTGTGAGTGAGTGGATGGCGAGTCCAGAGACCACAGGAAGCCAAAGAGAGCACAAACCAGCCTGGCCTCAAGGGTGTGGAGCGGGTGGAACATGGGGGCCGCACCCCTGCAGCTGCTGGGCTTAGATGTGGCACGGGGACTTGCAGAAGGGGACATAGACCAGGTGTGGGACTGGACACAGGGTCATGTGGGTGTTCCCCACAGAGAGACCTCAAGGTGTCAGCTGCAGACTTGGGGCAGGCTGGTCATCCGGTGCCACATGGGTCCTGCAGAGGTGGCAGAGTCGGGGCTCAGGCACAGCGCTGGCCTTGCGGGGTCTCTGGTGGGCTGTCTGGGTGGTCAGTGTGCTGCAGCTGGGACCACTGGCCTTCGTCATCTCCATCAAACCTCAGCATGAAGAGCTTCCAAGCCCCTAACTGCTCCATTTTTATATCTCTGTTTTCATGAAATCAGATTCCCCAGGTGTGGGTCCCGCACACCTAGCTCATGGCTGGTTCCCTAACCAGGGACCTTCTGTGCTTACACTCTCTGAGTTTCAGGGGACCTGGAGGAGGGGGAAAGCACAAACCCCTTGTAGAGACATCAGGATCCCATGAATCGGGTCTCTACCCAAGGGAAGAGCTGCTCCTGACCGTGTGTGTGCACGTACCTGCATGTGTTCCTGTATGTATACCTGTGTGTGTACCTAAACATGTACCTGTGTGTGTGCATGTGTTCCTGCATGTGTACATGTGTGTGTTGTTGTTCAGTCGCTCAGTCATGTCCGACTGTTTGCAACCCTGTGGACGACAGGAAGCCAGGCTTCCTTGTCCTTCACCATCTCCTGGAGCTTGCTCAAACTCATGTCCATCGAGTCAGTGATGCCATCCAACCATCTTGTCGTCTGTTATCCCCTTCTCCTCCTGCCTTCAATCTTCCCCAGCATCAGGGTCTTTTCTGATGAGTCAACTCTTCGCCAAAGTTGACAGGTGGCCAAGTATTAGAGCTTCAGCATCAGTCCTTCTAATGAATATTCAGGATTGATTTCCTTTGGGATTGACTGGTTTGATTTCCTTGCAGTCCAAGGGACTCACAAATGTCTTCTCTAGCACCACAGTTCAAAAGCATCAGTTCTTTGTACTTAGCCTTCTTTATAGTCCAACTCTCACATCCATATATGACTACTGGAAAAATCATAGCTTTGACTAGACAGACCTTTGTTGCAAAGTACTATCTCTCCTTTTTAATATACTGTCTAGGTTTGTCATAGCTTTTCTTCCAAGGAGCAAGTATCTTTTAATTTCATGGCTGCAGTCACCATCTGCAGTAATTTTGTAGCCCAAGAAAATAAATTCTGTCACCATTTGCATTGTTCCCCCATATCTATGATGGGACCAGATGCCATGATCTTAGTTTGTACCTGTGTGTGTACCTGCGTGTATACCCGCATGTGTATTTATGTGTGTGTGTACCTTCATGTGTACTTGTGTATGTATATCTATGCATGTACCTGTCTGTGTACCTGCATGTATACCTGTGTGTGTACCTCAACAAGTACCTATGTGTATGCATCTATACCTGTGTGTGTACCTGTGTGTGTGTATGTGTGTATCTGTGTGTGTATACCTGGGTGTGTACCTGCACCTGTACCTATGTGTCTGCATATGTACCTGTGCATGTACCTGAATGTGTACCTGTGTGTACCTGCCTGTGTGTCTACCTATGTGAATGTGTGTGTGTACACACACAATTATTTTTGGTGTCACCATCATTTTCTATAAGCTGCTGAGGGATCTGGATCAGAACTTTCTGGAGGGCAGAGTCAGGGAGTGGGAGTGAGTGAAGAAGGCAGAATGGTGGAAGGGAGCTGCCACCCTCCTGGTGGCCCCACGCGGGCAGCAGATTGGTCCTGCTGACAGCCAGGCAGACCCCCATTTGCAGGAGCTGCATTCCACTCAGTGGAGATGGGCTAGGAGCCCCAGCCAGGGCTCAGCGGATTTATGCTGAGTCCCTGCCATCTTGTCAGCAGGGCAGCCAGGGGCAAGCACCAAAGAACCTTTGGGGAGTTCGGTTTACTCCACTGTGAAGTGTGACTGGAGTTGGGGTTGTTGTCAGTGATGCACCCCAGGCGCATGGTGGGCACCTTGCCAGGTCCCCACAGAGCCCGGAGCAGCTGGGCTGGGCTGCTTCTGGCTGGATGGAGCTCCTGGGTGCCTTCTTCTGGGGAGTGCGGTTGGGAGGTTGTGGTACATCCCCAGGTCAGTGTGAAGGGCACCTGACCCTAACCCTATCCCTGTGCCTCTTGGGGACCAGAAATGAGCCCGGAGTGACAGACAGCATAAGACTCAGAGGCCTGGGCCTGCACCCTAATGCCCGCCTACTGCCCCCCAGGTGGCCCTGCCACCTCAGTGTTCTCAGGGACTGTGAGGAGTTCTCCAGGCCCCCACAGGAGCCCCTTCCTGAGCAGGGACCCAGGGCTGACCCCGTATGGCAGCTGAGCGGGTGAAAAAGCAGCGGGTTTGTTTTGAGTTAGCCATTACTCGGCTTAAATCAAAGTCTGTTTTGAGGCCGTGAGAATTACTTTTCTTCCCATCCACGTTCACGGGAGATCATGAGTCAGTCCATCCTTCTGCTGCTCGTGCGACCAAAAAAAACGTGCAGCGTGCTTGAAACGTTTCCCAAACTGTGTTAGTTATTAAGTGAGTGACTCGGACTGGGAGATGTAGACAAAGGAGGCAGGCGGGTGCAGCAGCGAGGACCCAGTGGGGGTTGTGGGTCGGAGCAGATGGGAGGAAACAAGAAGCTGCTCCCGACCCCTCACTGCCTTGGGCTGCTCCAGGCACAGACTCTGCCCCACGTGTTCATTTCTAGCCCAGGAGGAAACTGGAGGGTTGGCGGGAAGGCATCACACGTGGGCTTGGGGGCCAGGCAGATGGAGGCCCCACCATCCAGCCTCCTGGCAGGGTGGGACCATCATGGGCTGGGCTGCCCAAGGGGTCACCTCCTCCGAGTGCCCTGAGCCCTGCCCCGCTGCAGTGGGTGACGTCAGCCCAGGAAGAATGGAAGGGGGCGTTGGGAGGAAGCCCAGCTAAATAAACAGACCAGGCCTGGTCTCCCTAGTGCCCAGAGCCTCAGACCTCTGACCCCCACCAGCTGGAAGGCCCATGCACCAGGCAGGGCTGGCTTTCCCACCTGGTCTCCAGGGACCCGCCTCCAGCAAAGCTCCACAGAGTGAGCACTCTGCAGGCTGGGCGCACGTTTCCTGTAGGATGTTGTAGAATCATCTATATACACAGAGAGCCATATAACTGAACATATGCAAAGTGAACCCACCCCCCCAAATGACCACCGAGATCCAAACATTCCAGCACCCCAAATCCCGCTAGCCAGGACCCCAAAGGCACCCACTAGTGCCCACCACCTGCCCTCCTTTCACCAGAGGGCAGGCCCATGATGGTGAATTCTACGTATGTGACGTCATTCAGAATGTACTCTTGTGTGTGGTCTTTTTTTTAAGTCAACATCATGTGTCTGAGATTCTCCCATGTGTTGGGATGTGTCACGTCCCATGGTGTGAAGGTACCACGTTTTGGTGTCTGTTCTGCTATTGGTGGAGTTTGGGCTTGTTTTCAGCACAGGGAGATTACAACCTGCACTGCAATGAACATTCTTAAATATGCCTGTGTGCTCATGGGTGTGCCCGTTTCTGTTGGACTGTCCCCAGAAGCAGAACCACCGGGTCATTGGATGGGCATACGCTCGACCACCAAACTCACGTTCCAAGTATTTGTGGCAAGCTGCCCTCAGCCAGCCACACCTGAGCATTCCGGTGGCTCTGTCTGCCAGCCAACATTTGGTATTATCTGTTCTTACAGTTTGTTTTCTTTTGTGTGTGTGTTTTTGTTTTTGTTCCCATTTTAGTCATTGTGGTTTGTGTGTGCAAGCGAATACCTTGTGTTTCATTTCACTGTTGACTAAGGACCTTGAGAACTTTTCCAAAAAATATTGGCCATTGAGATACCCTCTTTCGTAAAGTGTTTGCCCTAATCTTTGTCCACTTATCTAAGATGCTATTGCCTTTTTCTTATTGATTTTAGAAATATTCAAAAATACTTTCTGGATACCAGCTCTTTGTCGGGAAAAAAGTGCTGTAAATATATTCTCAAACTCTGTTTTGCCTTTTCTTCTTTTTTTCCTCCAACATTTGATTATGGAAATGTCTAAATATAAAGCTTGAAAGAATGCTACAGTGACCACCCACACACCCACCACCCAGATCCTATGATTAGCACTGAATATACTTGCTTTAGCATATCTCTGTGTATCTATTGACCTATCAATGCATCTTATTTTTTTTGATGCATTTCAAAATAAGTTGCAGTCATTAGTACACATTGCCCAAAATACTTGAACATGTGTACCACTCACTAAGTACCAGTATTTGTTTATGGTTCTGGATTTTCTTTTCATGAAAACTTATGTGCAATGAAATGCACAGATCTTAAAGATGCCATTCAGAAGCCCAAATCTGTCGACACAGAACCCCAGACAGTGCCTCAAACCCCTTGCCAGGACTCCCAGAGGGAGAAGTCACTAAATTCCATGTATATAAAGATCTAGAACAAGGAAAACTGAGCTCTGGTGGGAAAATCTGAAAAGTGAGAACATCGGAAAACTAAGACTCTGCACAGGCAGAAAAATAAATAAAAATTTTGTTCTAGTTCTTTCTGTATGCTGGATACAAATTCTTTTGTCAGATGTGTGCTTTGCAAATGTTTCCTCCAAGTCTGTAGTTTGTCTATTCATTTTCTTCATGATGGTTTTTGATGAGCACTAGTTTTTCAATTTTTTGAAATCTAATTTATAAATATTTTTAGTATATGGCATTGCTTTTTATGTCCTGAGAAACTTTTGCCAATCCCCAAGTTGTGAAGATTTTCATCGAAATTTTATTTAAAAGCATTATACTTTTAGCCCCTACACTCACGTCTATTGTGGCCCACCTTGAAGAATCTGGGTGTGCAGACACCTGGCTGTGCCTGAACCATTTGTTTAGAAGACTGTTGAATTGCTTTGGCACTTCTGCTGAAAATCAAATGACTCAGTGTGAGTCTATCTCTGAACTACTGGTTCTATTCTGCTGATCTGTTTATTGACTGTTATGTCAGAACCCTACTGGCTAATTCTCATAGCTTTAGAATGAAGTCTTGAATTCATGTAGTATTAGTTCTTCAACTGTGTTCTTGTTTTTCAGTGTTGGTCCTTTAGAATCAGCTTGTCAGTTTCTCACAAAAGTCCTGATAAGATTTCCCTCAGAATTGTGTAAACTGAAAGATCAGCTCAAGACCTCTGGCTTCTGCACAGGATGTAGAATTCTGGAAAGAGCTTTGCTGCCAGCCTCACAGCAGTTCACCCACCTATTCTCCATTTCAGGTGCTCTTCTTTCCTTCCAGAAGATCTGAGTTTCTCTCTGGTATCCTTTCCCTTCAGCCTTAAGAACTTTGCCTAGTTTTTCTCATAACGCAGGCTGACTGCTAACCAATTCTCCTGGTGATGATATTTCCATTTCACCTTCATTCTTGAAGGATATTTTTGCTGGAGATAAAATCTCAGGTTGTCAGTTTTTAAGTTTAATTTTAGCACTTCAAACATGTTCTACTGGCTTCTGGTTCCTTTTGATTTTGTGAGAATTATATGGTAATTTGGGTCATTATTCCCCTGGACTTTTCAGTTCAGTTCAGTTCAGTTCAGTCGCTCAGTCGTGTCCGACTCTTTGCAACCCCATGGACTGCAGCACGCCAGGCCTCCCTGTCCATCACCAACTTCTGGAGTTTGCTCAAACTCATGTCCATTGAATCGGTGATGCCATCCAACCATCTCATCTTCTGTCATCCCCTTCTCCCGCCTTCAATCTTTTACAACATCAGGGTCTTTTCAAATGAGTCAGCTCTTCGCATCAGGTGGCCAAACTATTGGAGTTTCAGCTTCAACATCTGTCCTTCCAATGAACACTCAGGACTGATTTCCTTTAGGATAGATTGGTTGGATCTCCTTGCAGTCCAAGGGACTCTCAAGAGTCTTCTCCAACACCACAGTTCAAAAGCATCAATTCTTCTGCACTCAGCTTTCTTTATAGTCCAACTCTCACATCCATACATGACTTCCGGAAACACCATAGCCTTAACTGGATGGACCTTTGTTGGCAAAGTAATGTCTCCGCTTTTGAATATGCTATCTAGGTTCGTCATAACTTTTTTTCCAAGGAGTAAGCGTCTTTTAATTTCATGGCTACAATCACCATCTGCAGTGATTTTGGAGCTGAAAAAAATAAAGTCTGCTACTGTTTCCCTGTCTGTTTGCCATGAAGTGATGGGACTGGATGCCATGATCTTAGTTTTCTGAATGTTGAGCTTTAAGCCAACTTTTTCACTCTCCTCTTTCACTTTCATCAAGAGGTTCTTTAGTTCTTCTTTGCTTTCTGCCATAAGGGTGGTGTCATCTGCATATCTGAGGTTATTGATATTTCTCCCAGCAATCTTGATTCCAGCTTGTGCTTCATCCAGCCCAGCATTTTTCATGATGTACTCTGCATATAAGTTAAATAAGCAGGGTGACAATATACAGCCTTGACGTACTCCTTTTCCTATTTGGAATCAGTCTGTTGTTCCATGTCCAGTTCTAACTGTTGCTTCCTGACTTGCATACAGATTTTTCAAGAGGCAGGTCAGGTGGCCTGGTATTCCCATCTCTTTCAGAATTTTCCACATTTTATTATGATCCACACAAAGGCTTTGGCATAGTCAATAAAGCAGAAATAGATGTTTTTCTGGAATTCTCTTGCTTTTTCTATGATCCAACAGATGTTGGCAATTTGATCTCTGGTTCCTCCGCCTTTTCTAAAACCAGCTTGACCATCTGGAAGTTCACGGTTCACGTATTGCTGAAGCCTGGCTTGGAGAATTTTGAGCATTACTTTACTAGTGTGTGAGATGAGTGCAATTGTGCAGTAGTTTGAGCATTCTTTGGCATTGCCTCTCTTCAGGATTGGAATGAAAACTGACCTTTTCCAGTCCTGTGGCCACTGCTGAGTTTTCCAAATTTGCTGGCATATTGAGTGTAGCACTTTCACAGCATCATCTTTTAGGATTTGAACTAGCTCAACTGGAATTCCATCACCTCCACCAGCTTTGTTCATAGTGATGCTTCCTAAGGCCCACTTGACTTCACATTCCAGGATGTCTGGCTCTAGGCCAGTGATCACACCATCGTGATTATCTGGGTCGTGAAGATCTTTTTTGTACAGTTCTTCTGTGTATTCTTGCCACCTCTTCTTAATATCTTCTGCTTCTGTTAGGTCCATACCATTTCTGTCCTTTATTGAGCCCATCTTTGCATGAAATATTCCCTTGGTATCTCTAATTTTCTTGAAGAGATCTCTAGTCTTTCCCATTCTGTTGTTTTCCTCTGTTTCTTTGCACTGATCACTGAGGAAGGCTTTCTTATCTCTCCTTGCTATTCTTTGGAACTCTGCATTCAAATGGGTATAGCTTTCCTTTTCTCCTTTGCTTTTCGCTTCTCTTCTTTTCACAGCTATTTGTAAGGCCTCCTCAGAGAGCCATTTTGCTTTTTTGCATTTTTTTTCCTTGGGGATGGTCTTGATCCCTGTCTCCTGCTTAATGTCATGAACCTCCGTTCATAGTTCATCAGGCACTATCAGATCTAGTCCCTTAAATCTATTTCTTATCTTTGGTTGCTTTCAAGACTTTTTTTACCCGTGGTTCTTAGAAGTTTGGTTGTGACATACCTAAATGTAATTTTCACTGTACTTCTTTTGCTTGGGATCTAGTGAGTTTCTTAAATCTATAAAGCTATGTCTTCCACCAAATTGGGAAAATTTTCAGCTGTTGTCCAAATAACTTTTTCCCCATTTCTATCCTCCTCCCTCTGCAACTCCAATTACATGTATGTTGGAACTTTTGATATTATTCTGAAGGTCCCTGAGTTTCTGTGATATTTAATTTCTGTCTTTATGCTTTCAGATTAGATAATTTCCATTGATCTGTGTTCAAGTTCATTGATATTTTTCTCTGTCATCTGCATTCTGCTGTATAGCCCATCTAAGGATATTTTTATTTCGCACATTGTATTTTTTAGCTCTAGAACTTCCATTTGCTTCCTTTTTAGTTTCTGTTCTTCTCTTGAAGTTTTCTATCTTTTCACTTATTACAAACACAATTTCCTTTATATCCTTGAGTCTAATGAAATAGACACTTTAAAATCCTTGTCTACTGAATCTAACATTTGGGTCACAGCGGAGTTGGCCTCTGTTGGTTGTCTTGATAAAGAGTCACGTTTTCTTATTTCTTTGTATGTCTGACAATCTTGGATTGCTCCCCAGTTGTTGTGAGTGACATGTTTTAGAAACTCTGGATTCCATTATATTTGTCCCTTTACATTTCCACATAAATTTTAGGACTGACTTGTTGATTTCAAAAAAGCCACTGGAATTTTGATTGGAACTGTATTGAGTCCATAGGTCAGTTTGGGATGATTGACATTTTTAAACCGTTGAGTCTCCCGACTCATGCATCTGGTACAAACCCCTACATTTATTTGGTTCTTACTGAACTTCCCTCAGTGATGTGATGCAGTTTTCTGCATGAAGGGTTTACGCATCTTTCATGAGTTTATTCCTAGATAGTTTCTGTTTGGGGATGTTTCAAACAACGTCGTTTTCTAAATTTCATTTTCTGGTTGTTCGTGGAGATGCTGAAGCAGCAATGTTGGGATCTCTGAGCCAGATCCCAGCCCTGCTGAGTGTTCACCGCATGATGTCAGGCAGATTCAAAGTCCCGTTTGAATCTGCAGAGCGGAGGCTACACTGAGGTACTGGGTGTTTGTCGAGGTTTTGACCCTCAACATCGTCTCCCTTCTTTGGTTTATGTCGTTCTCCCTACCTGCTGGGGATCCGGCCGGCGTTGTCTCCACCCACAGGTGCAGGGATCAGAGCATCCATCCCCCAGCCTCTGTGACCATCCAGAGGCTGTGACGTGTACTCTGGGCTGTCAGAAGGGACCACTTGCTGCTGGACCAGGAGGCCCTGAGGCTGCACTGTGGGAGAAAGCAGCCAGCAGGGGCCGGGCCACCACTGGCCCTTCCCTTCACGTGGCCAGTCCCTTTCCCAAACACACACTTTCCAGCTTTGGTCCATTTGGGTCAGGTTTTCTGTCACTCGCCACTAGAATGTCCTCACCACAAGGCGTCAACTCCATGGGAGTTGTGGGGACTGGAGTGGCCTTGGGGCCAAGCTTGGTCATAAATGTCCTCCTCCATCGTTGCAAATACGAGCTGTGAGGAGGGCAGGTGATAGGACTGAAAGTGAAAGTCGCTCAGTCATGTCCAACTCCTTGTGACTCCATGGAATTCTCCAGGCCAGAATACTGGAGTGGGTAGCCATTCCCTTGTCCAGGGGATCTTCTCAACCCAGGGATTGTACCCAGGTCTCCCGCATTGTAGACAGATTCTTTACCATCTGAGCCACAAGGGAAGCCCAAGAATACTGGAGTGGGTTGTCTTTTCCTTCTCCATGGGATCTTCCCAACCCAGGAATCAAACCGAAGTCTCCTGCATTGCAGATGGATTCTTTACCAGCTGAGCCACTAGGGAAGCCCTGATGGGACCAAGGGCCCCTCTTAACTCATCCCAACAGAGGGGCACCACGTCACAAGCCATCAGCCTGAAGAAGAGCAGTCAGGTTCCCAGGCCCAAGTTCATTTCCTCCATATCCTGTCTCCATCTGGTCACTGCAGGCACTGACTTCCTGCCACTGCACCGGAGCTGCCATGTTTATGGGGGGCAGAGGGAGGGCGGCAGTGATTCTGACTTTCCAAGAACTCTTGTGGGGATTCAGGTGCTGCTGTGTGTGAACCACAACAGCTGGGCACATGGTTTATTCTCAGGACAACCTAATCCCTTATCATCACTTACCCCATGCACGCTTTCCCTGTGGTCACCGTAACAAACAGCTGTACACTTAGAGGTTTCAAGCCACACACATCGGTCACCTCACTGTCCTGGAGGTCAGAAGTCTCACTGAGCTAAAGTCAAGAGGTTGGCACAACCACATGCCTCCCAGGAGTGAATCCGTTCCCTTGTCTGTTCCAGCTTCTGGTATACCTGAATTTCTTGGCTCGTGTCCCCTTGTTCCATCTTCAAAACCAACCGGTGACATCTTCAGACCACTCAGGGACTCTGAGCACTCTGCCTCCCTCTCACCAAGACTGTCCTGGTGACAGTGCCCCACTAGGATAATCCAGGGTCGTCTCCCATCTCGGAAACACTGACTTGTCCACCTCTGCACAGGGGCTCTGCCCTGCAGGGTAGCATTCACAGGATCTGGGGTTAGGACACGGACAACTTTGGGGGTCATTATTCTGTTCTCCACAGGGGCTTTCCCCAGGGACCCAAGGAGGGGAGGGTTGGGGCTAAGGCTGGGGTGGGGACTCATCCAATCTACAAGTTTATCAGAGCTGCTCCAGCAATGGAATCACAGAGAGATGATGAGGTCGGGTTTCCACCTCCTGGCCCCCATCCCCCTGAGTCTACACTCCCTTGAAGCCCCAGGCCCCCCCAGTCTACTCTCCCTTAAGGCCCCAGGCCCCCGTGCCTACACTCCCAGAGGCCCCAGTCCCCCTGTGTCTGCACTGCCTTGAGGCCCCAGTTCCCCTGTGTCTACACTCCCTTGAGCCCCCAGTCCCCCTGTGTCTGCACTGCCTTGAGGCCTAGTCCCCCTGTGTCTACACTCCCTTGAGGCCCAGTCCCCCTGTGTCTGCACTCCCTTGAGGCCCAGTCCCCCTGTGTCTGCACTGCCTTGAGGCCGAGTCCCCCTGTGTCTGCACTCCCTTGAGGCCCAGTCCCCCTGTGTCTGCACTGCCTTGAGGCCCAGGCCCCCTGTGTCTGCACTCCCTTGAGGCCCAGTCCCCCTGTGTCTGCACTGCCTTGAGGCCCAGGCCCCCTGTGTCTACACTGCCTTGAGGCCCAGTCCCCCTGTGTCTACACTGCCTTGAGGCCCAGTCCCCCTGTGTCTGCACTCCCTTGAGGCCCAGTCCCTCCCTCCCAGGATGGTGGAGTCACCCATGCTCTGCCTTAGTCGAGTGGGGAGGAGCCCTTTGGGAGACTCCAACCAGAGGTTGTGAGGTGTTTGACCCTTTCTCATTCACTCATTTATTTTGAAATCATTTATTAAACCATTTTAATTGCAAAAACAGCACAGAGTTCGGATACACCTCCCTCTCCTCCCCCAGTTTGTGCCCATGCAGAGCATAGTGGGGACGGTTCATGTTGACACTGGACAGTCCATGGCCCTCCAGCCTCAGCAGAACTCGCTGGCTGATCCCTCAGGTCCTTCCTCTGTTTGGGGTCCAGCCAGGTCCCACACGGCATTAGCTGGTTATAGCACCTTAGTCTCTTCTTATCAGGGACCTCAGTCTCCTATGACCTTGACGGTTCTGAGAGGGAACACTGGCCAGCTCTTTTCAGAATATCCTATAATTGTGTTTTTTGATATTTTTCACAACGAGACACTGGTTGTGCATTTTGGCAGGAATCCACAGAAGTGATGGCATGTCTCTCTGGCGTGTGAACCTGGGGCCACCCATGCCTCTGGGTCGACTCCCGTCACTTGGCTGGTGCTGCCTTGCTGGGCTGTAAGCACCTCCTTTTCTCTTTGTAATTAGGAAGCATCTTGTGCGACCTTGTGAATGTTCTCTCTCCTGGAGCTCAGGTGAGCTAACTTCAGCATCTGTGGAAGGTTCTTGCTGGAACCGCTCTTTTTGGCGAGCTCGAGGCAGAGGACACCCCTGCGCTGAACCCCAGGCCACGCAGTGAGAGTCTGCCCTCCCCCACGCAGGGACTGGAGCAGTGCTCACGGACATCATTTTACTCTCTTGGTTATAATCCATTTGTCGTTGTTGTTCAGTCACTAAGTCGTGTCCAACTCTTTGCGACCTCATGGACTGCAGCATGCCAGGCTCCCCTGTCCTTCACGATCTCCCAGAGTTTGCTCAAACTCATGTCCATTGAGTCAGTGATGCCATCCAACCATCTCATCCTCTGTTTCCCCTTCTCCTCCTGCCTTCAGTCTTTCCCAGAATCAGGGTCTTTACCATCATTATTGATTGTGCTGCTGAAACTGCCCCAGACTTGCCTGGTCTTTCCGCACTTGAACTGGAACCATCACTGGAATTTTGTGCTTAGAGTGAAAGCAAACGCTCCTTCGCGAGGGGCTCTCCGTCCCCGTAGACCACACGGGAGTCCCTGCCTCAGTCCTTAGACCCCAGAGGCACTGTGACAATTCAGAAAGACATGCAGAATGGCCCCGATGACAACGTTCAACTCTCAGGGGAGGTTCCGGGGGTGGAGGCACCTCTTGGGGGTCCCCCAAACTGCAGGAGCTGCTGTCATTCTTCCAAAATGAAAATGTGTCTTACCTGTGACCTCATGTCACCAAAACTAACCCTCACGTGTCTGCATTTCGTCTGGGAGTTTCAGGAAGTAGATTTTCATGTTCTGGCAGGAGGGCAACCTCGGGGGCAGGAGGACCTTCTCCAGGCACACTCGCCGAGGTTTCTGGGGTCCCCAGAGACACCGCCACAGTTCTGGCTTCTGTTTCCTTCCAGACCAGCTGAAGGAAGCTTTGTAACAGGGGTATCAGGTGCCAGCCATGGCCTGGCAAGGGGGCCTGCTCAGAAGGCTGAAGTTGGGAATTCTCGGAGGCAGTGGAACCATCCCCTGGGAGCACTGTGGTTGTCCCAAACCCTGGAGGGCACCACTGACCCTGGGGACAGGCTCTTCCACATCTGACTGTGCACAGGCCACCCTGCACGGGATGTGTCGAATGACCCCCACCTCTGGAGCGCCCCAAAGGACCTCCTCAGCAGCTCCTGTTTTCCCTCCGTCACAGTGTTCATGACCTTAACACACACCGCCTTTCTCAGAACACAGCTGCTGACTGAGGCTGGGGAGGTGTTAATTCTGCTTTTCGGAGGTCAACCAGGCGTCTGTGTTCCCTTGGGACATCTTGTGGGCAGGACACTGGACATGAAGCCCCCCTCCGTCCTGCAGGTCAGCTGCCCCTCACTGGGATTCTACAAACAGGGGCAAACAGCTGGGTCTCCTTCCTGGGTCCTGCTCCTGCCTCTGGACACGTGCCTGCCTCTGAAATGACCCAACAGGAGAGCTAAAGCCCAGGGGCCCAGGACACATGGGGCTGAGAGACGAAAGGGTCTGAGAGAGCTGGAGCCCACGCTTCTCCTCCACCAGGAAGCCCGTGAAGAGGGCCCCCGCCTCTCCCCTCGTGCCCAGGGCGTGGGAACACTAACCACAACATGAACACAAGGTCTCTGAGGCCTTCAGGAGGCAAGTGTCTCACAGGCATGAGATAAACTAAAGCAGGCTCTTGGGAAGCAGAGCAGAGCGACCGTGACTGCAAAGAGAGGCTGTTAAGTGAGCACTCTTTGTGCCGAGTCCTCCCAAGTATGAGCTGACCAGCCAGTCCCTGCCAGGCATCGCCGTCCCCCCAGGGCACCCCCGGGAGCCAGACCCAGTATTGCCAGACAGTCACTGGCTCCAGTCCCTGGGGTCCAGGGCCCCATCTGAAATGCTGAACAATCTGTAAAGAAACCAGCTTTCCAAGGGACGTATTTATGAAAAAACAGGAGCGGCCCCCATGCTGGGGACTCTGGGGAGGCGGTGCGGAAGTCCCCGGTGCCCGCACATGAAAGCAGCCATCGAGCTCCATCCCGGACGCGTGTCCCCCCTTCCAACGCAGAGAGAGGAAATGCAATATTATTTTAGGACCAGCCTCCGCATAATAGCCAACGAGGGCAGAGAGAACAATCCGGCGCTTATATCAGACACAAGCAGGCCTGTCCCGCTCCCCTGCCTCTGCCCCAGGAAGGGGTTTGGCATCAACGGCCTGGACCTTCTGGACAGATGGCTGAGCTTCTGGGTCAGTCTCTGGAGCCAGTCACAGCCTCAACAGACCAAGGCGAGGGGAAGAAGGAGGGCCCCGCAGGCTTGCGCATCTGCGGAGGGTCCTCCCGGGAGTGGTCACAGCCCCCGCCCCAGCAGCAGGCAGGAAGCTGAGCTCCATGCCCAGATCAGAGGCCCAGGGCTTTGTTATCCCCAGGAAGGCTTTCTGACTCCATCGGACTCTGCTTCCCTGGAGACAAAGCTCGGCTGTCGGCTGTCGGCAGGGAGTAGCCGGGGAGCATGCAGGGAGCCCTGCGGTGGCTGTGTCCCTTGTCCAGCCTGAGAGCCTGTCCCCTCTGTTCTCCTCTGGGGATGGTGGGGAGCAGCCGGCTTCAGGGAGCTCTGTGGCCAGGGATTCCCCTCCCCGACCTGAGGATAACCCTCCCTGGGGGCAGGCCATAGGCCCAGCCCAGTGGTCTCTCCTGGAGCAAGGGCCCCTTTCTGCAGGGCACCCTCAACGAGTCACCTGCACCCTGGCCTCAGTGGCATTTCCTCGAGAGGACCCAGTCCAGCTAGAGCAAACACTGACGCAGTGACAGAGTCCCACCCAGGCCCTGGGCATACCTCAGCTGACCTCAGGAGTCCCTTCCTGGCCACCTCACACAGAAGTCCACCTCCCGGGCCCTGCCCTGCACCCACCATCAGGGGACCATGTCCAGTCTGGCATTCAAGTGACATGCAAATCCACCCCTTGGGACCAGGCCTGCTTGCTTCCCTCTGGGCCCCTCCGCACCCTCCACGTGTGGGCAGGATGGAGCCAGTCCTTGTAGTGCTCCCATTCCGCCTGAGGTCTGTGCAGGGAGTCCCAGGGACCACCCAGCCAAACCTGGACCTGTGAGGCCTCCCACCTCTCCCACTTCTCCATGTGGCAAGAGCACGGGAACTGACGTCAGACACAGTGGGGTTTAATGTCGGGCCATGACCCACCTCTGTGTGACCTGGGGTGAGTCACTTGCCCCCTCTGAGTCCCGCCCCTGCTCTGGTAGTGGGATGGCCCCTGAGCACATGGGCATTCTGTGAGTTCTGTGGGGGACGTTCCCGCCACCCCATCTCTCAGACAGGTAGGCTCTTGGGCGCCGAGGAGACAGGGGCATGCAGTCACAGAAGTTGCCACCTGACCCTCACCCCCAGCCTCGAGGTCATTAGCACAGTTGTGCCATCAGAACCACAGCCGTCTGCCTGCCAGGTCCCGTCCTGGGACCCACCCGACCTGAGCGGCAGGCAGCCACACAGCGGTGGCTTTGAGCTCTTGAGCTGAAGCCACTGCTTTTAATTGCATTGTTTTCCTGTTTCAAAAATAATACTTGTTCTGTATACAAAGTTTGGAAACTACAGCAAAACTCAAACAGGGCAATTTCAAAATTACCCTTGATTCTCCAGCCCCAGGAGCCCACTGCTGACTCTGCAGGCCCCTGTCCCTGAGGGCACAGGTCTCATTGCTTTTTCGTGAAATCAGCACCGGCGTCTCCTGTAGTCAGCTTCACACTGGCACAAGAGGAGCAGTTTCCCAGGCAATGGACGTGGGATTCCAGTGCTTTCTGGGTATAGGCTCTATTGCGAGTGTTTAGGGAGATAGCAGCCACCTTCAACCTCATGAGGTGGGTGGGGGACACCGCTCGCCTGGTCTGATTGTTCTCGGGTTGAACTTGCAGAAAGATGGCTCCAGGAAACAGTCTGATGAGCTATCCTTGTCACAGGCCCTGGCAGCCTCTCAGAGCCTGTGTGTTTTAAATGACCCGGCATCACGTCACTCTGATGCCCGCATTCTTCCTGGAACTGGTGTGTTCCTGCTCGAGTCTGGGCAGCCACCAGCTTCTCAGTGCCCAGGTGCCTTAGCTTTCCAGGTTGGCCAGGACATATTACCCCAGACTGGGTGGGTTAGAGCAGCAGCATGAGTCCTCTCACCATTCTGGGGCCAGAAGCCCGGATCCAGGTTTGGGCGGGGCTGCACTCCTTCAGAGCCTCAGGGGAAGGGTCCCCCTGCCTCCTCCAGCCTCTGGGGGCTCCGAAACCACACAGCCTTTGCCCTAAGTCTGTGATCAAGTCCCATCTTTCCATGAGGTCCTCAGCCATGGGAGTCAGCAGGTCTCATCTTAAGTTGGTGACACCTGCAGGGACCCTGTTTCCCAAACAAGGCCATCCCCAGGTGATGGCAGTGAGGATCTGGGCACACCTCGTAGGGGACACGACTCCCCTGCTACACTTTGCTTTTCTCTTCATGAATTAAGGGGATGTCTCCCCACAGAGATCTCTTATGAGCCACTCTGAGCTGGGCTCTGTCAAGTCTGAGAAAGACTCGGAGGGGACCTGAGACCCCAGCTCCCAGGTGACCCCACCTCCTGGGTCCCCACCTCCTGGGTCTCTACCTCCTCCAGGAGAGAAGAGTAGGGTCACTGGGGAGGTCGTCCCCAAGGACAGGGGTGACCCCTGCCCCCTTGACTGTGTCCCGGGCAGAGGGCGGGTGTCCCCAGTTGTCTGTGGAGCCCTGCCTTCCCCCGCTGTAGCCCGTATGTCCACCTCTCCTCCGGAGATCTGATGGTCACCCTGAGATGGAAACTAGGTCCAAGGAGTTCAGAATGTGCCTGGGTCACCCAAGCCAGAGCAGTCAGCTCCTCGGGGCAGGGTCACCACCGCCCGAAGCCCTCCCGTACTGCTCAGTCCCCAGTCCCTGGAGACGGGGCGGCTTGCAAGGGGGCACAGGAAGACACCTCAGAGCCAGGACTGGATCATGGTGTCTGCATATGTTCAAACGTTTAGTCCCCTGCAAAAAAAAAAACACGCTATTGCCTGGGTGGAGCCAACCCAGTGCAATGTCCCCCTGTCCTGTGCTGGGCAGCCCTGGGACGGAGAATTGCTCTGTGCGTTCAGACCCCAAACCGTCCGCTCAGCCCTCACCCACACACCCCTTCAGCAGGCAGCTCACGGGGGCCCTGGCCACAGGAAGACAGACTGGGACAGACAAGTTTCCCCAGGGACAGCCACACTGCACCTCAGCCTCTCACCCCTAACACAAAGAGAACAATGCTGGCAGGGGGCCTCAGAGTCCCCCACCTGGTAGCTGTTTTAGAAGCATTTGCTCGGGAGTGAGCTAAGAGCTGGCGGAGTTCATCCGAAGACATCACTGCTCTGTTATTTTAAGTAAAGCATGTTCTTTGCTCTATGCAGAATGACAGTTCATAATGATGATAAAGAAGAAGAGAGGAGAGAGGAAGGGGGACTGGAAGGAGGAGGAAGTTAGTCTGTGGGGATCTTGACGTGAGCCAGGTGCTGACATCACCACCTCCTACATCCCCAGCACAGCCCTGGGAGGGGCCACAGGACCACAGGTGCTCACGTGACCACAGGAGCCACCTGCAACCACCTGCCTGTACAGTCAGCCCCACACACACACAGGACCTCACAGTGCACAGGGGCTTGGCATACCTCCAGCAGTTGATCCTCGTGATAATCTCTAGGGAGGTGAGCAGGATGGGTCGTCCCCACAGGGCACAGGAGACCTGAGCTCCCAGCTGGGTGGTGACTTGCTTGAGGTCTCCAGACACACATCCTGGAGGCAGAGCTCCAGTCCACCCTCTAGGTCTGTGACAGAAAGTCTTGTCTTGGACGTCCCGTGTTCAGGGGCGTGCACTCCTGTCCCTACCCTTCCTGGGAGGTGTAACTATGGATAAACCAGCTCCCCCCACCCACCCCCCGCCAGAGCCACACTGGTCCTTGATGGTTTGTACTCAATGAGGTCAGTGCATTAGCTGTGCTGAATTTGTGGTCTTGGAGTCTTTGGTGTCCATTCTGGCATGTCAGGGATCTGCCTGGTGCACGCATACACACACACAAGGAACCCTGTCTGAATGTGCCTCTGCACGTGTCAAATGCCAGTCCCTTGCTGGATGTCAGGATGAAGGCACCATCAAGACAGGCTTTGTGGAAACGATGGCAGAAAATACAAATATCTGAAGAAGGAAGAAAGATCCTTGCAAAACCACTTGCTGCAAAACAAAAAATGTTTCAGAAAATCTTCAACCCAGAAGGACCCTTTAGGAATCACCCAGTTCAGCCTCACTGTTTTGCAGATGGAGAAACCAGAGCCCAGGAGGGAAGGAGGTGTAGCCGACATAGCTCAGGATGCAAGTCTGTTCCTGTCATTAAGAGCTCTCCTCCCACACGCACTCGCGTACCTGCCGCCCATCCAGAGATCAGCATGATGTTCTATATCAAGGCACAGGAGGCAGAAAACAGGAGTATTCTGTTTTTGGAGGTGGTAAAAACATCGTCATCACCATCACCATTATCTTTACCATATCTTCACCATCAACCTCCTCCCACCACCACCATCATCATCACCTTCATCACCACCATTACCTTCATCATCACCATTACCATCACCGTTACCACCATCCTCTCACCATTACCACCATCATCACCACCATCACCTTCATCATTAGCACCATCACCATCATAACATCACAATGATGATGGCAGTCTACTTGTTGTGTGTCAGGCTCTCTTAAGCACTTTACTAAACATATATCGGCTTTCCCAATGGCTCAGATGGTAAAGAAGACCCAGGTTCGATCTCTGGGTCTGGAAGATCCCTTGGAGAAGGGAATGGCTACCCACTCCAATGTTCTTGACTGGAGAATCCCCTGAACAGAGGAGTCTGGCAGGTGAGTCCATGGGGTCGCAAAGAGTAGGACACAACTGAGTGACTTAAGCTTGCACACACACACACACCCAGTGGCATTACTTTGCCAACAAAGGTCCATCTAGTCAAATCTATGGTTTTTCCATTAGTTATGTATGGATGTGAGAGTTGGACTATAAAGAAAGCTGAGTGTCGAAGAATTAATGCTTTTGAACTGTGGTGTTGGAGAAGACTCTTGAGAGTCCCTTGGACTGCAAGGAGGTCAAACCAGTCAATCCTAAAGAAAATCAATCCTGAATATTCATTGGAAGGACTGATACTGAAGCTGAAGCTTCAGTACTTTGGCCACCTGATGGGAAGAGCTGACTCGTTAGAAAAGACCCTGATGCTGGGAAAGACTGAAGGCAGGAGGAGAAGGGGGCGACAGAGGACAAGATGGTTGGGTGGCATCACTGACTCTATGGACCTGAGTTTGAGCAAGCTCTGGGAGATGGTGAAGGACAGGGAGGCTGTGTGCTGCTGTCCATAGGGTCACAAACAATCAAACACAACTGAGTAACTGAACAACAACAAATATACATCATTTCCTTGAATCAGCATGACAACCAATGTATATTATCCCCATTTTCAAAGGAGAAACCTGGGAGAAAGTACCTCATGCCTGAAGTCACATAGCTGGTGAGTGGCAGAGCCACCCCCTCCCCTGCCCTCAGTCACACTTTCCTGGTGTGACTGGGATGGCGGGGGCGTCTCACTGTGACAATGGGCAGGTCTTTTGTTGGAGGTTTTGCTGTTGTTCAGTCGCTCAGTCGTGTCTGACTCTTTGCGACACCGCTCTGTCGGAAGCCTGGCGTGCTGAGTCCATGGGGTCGCAAAGAGTTGGACACAACTGAAGCAACTGATCAACAACAAAACTTCCGTATACCTGCCCATCATCACAGGAGCTTTAGGCGCAGTGAAATGAAGTAAAAACTCCAGGAGAGTGAGCAGAGCAGGACACTGCTCTGTCAGCCTCGCAGTCCCTACATAGAGCAGGGGGCGATGCAGAGGGCTCCTCTGGGCCCCTGGCCTCAGTGCAGAGCACCGAGCTCTGAGGAGACTGGTCCCTCACCAGCTCTCTCTCCCTCTCTGGGCTTCTGTTTCTCCATCTGTAAGATGAAGAGGCTGGACCAGACCATCCCCAAGAGTCTTCCTGGCGCTGCTTATCCTCAGATGTTCTGTACAGTTGTCCATGTTATGTAGTCATGGAGGGCTCCTGGGAGGGGCAGGAGTACATCTTAAACAGGTTTAAAAGAGTGAAGGGTCTTCAACTGACAGAGAAGAGAGCATCCCAAGCTGAGGGATGGCTATGGTGAGGAATGAAAGGACAGATCTAGACCATCATGGACATGTGGAGCTGAGGTACCAGGTGTATGGACGTGAGGAAGGCCTGGAGGGGAGACTGATGCACAAGCAGGTGCAGCACACCGGTGTGCTGTATGTGTGCCGCAGTCTGCGGGTCTACAAGAAGGCTTCGCAGAGGAGGGAACTTCTTGAGTGGGTTTGGAGGATGAATAGGAGCCATCCTGGGCTGGCAAAGGTGGCAGGAAGTGAAGGAATGCAGAGTGAGGTGTGGGAAGTGGAGGGGTGTTTATGGTGATGCACAGCAGCTCAGTGTGGTCCGAGCTGGCATGGGAGAGGCAGAGAGGAGGAAGAGGAGGGGAGGCACTGAGACCCGGATGCACATGGGCCTGGCCAGGAAAGGCCTGGAGTCTACAACTGAGAGTGCATGCTGTCCTGCGGACACCGGGGAGACACAAGCAGGCTGTGAGCAGCGATATGTCACAACAGAGTCTATGTGTTCGAAAGAACTACCACCCAAACCTGGCCGAGGTGTCCTGAACATTTTTGTAGTGGGCTGTTCCATCACTGACAGTAACCCACCTTTGCAACCCCGGGGTTAGACTCTCAGGAACAGTCACCATGCAGGGTCCCTGCTGGGCCTGGGGCACCACTGAGTTGGAGCAGCTACACCTGAGCCCTGGGAACACTGGCTGTGCTTGTGCGTCCAGTTGGACACCATGCCCCGTGTGTCCCAGAGCCCGAATGACACGTGAACATCATGTTTATCTGAGTCCACACAGGCAATGAGAGCCCCAGGAGCGTGGGAGCTGCTGCATTCCCCCCACCTCGCCTGCACAGAAGCGCTGGGGCCGCATGGGCAGCCAGGTGCTCTACCGCCTGTGTAAGGTCCTCCGGGGCCTTGGCCGGGTGACAGCCTCAGCCCAGGTGTGAGCAGGTGTGTCCAGCACCCACACCCCCTGGGGAAGGGCTGCCTGGGAGGTTGAGAAGGACTAGGGGAGGGGCACCCGGTTGTTGGTGACTCAGGGCAAGTCTCGGAAAGGACACTGCAGGGAGCAGGGTGACCGCTGTTGGGCTGTGCTGATCGCGAGCTATGGGAGTCAGTGAGGCGGGGCGGGGGCTGTCAGGCAGGAGTGTCACTGCCAAGGACACACAAGGTGCCGTCCACCAGTGCTCGCGGCCACCGGGCTGGGGCGGGGAAACTGAGGACTGTGTGGAAGGAGGAAGCGGGGCTGGGTTGCGACTGGACCCACACTACTGCTGCTCAGCACCTCTGGCCCCTCACCAGCGTGGGCGCAGTCCCAGGGAGACGGGTGACTGACCACAGGGGGTCCTCGCGGGTCAGCCGCCAAGGAGCCACCGAGGACACACTCACAGGCTCCTCCTCGGCTGGACACACTTCTCCACAGAGCCAAGCATCGCTGGTCCCACTGCAGACACCTGGGGTGTGAGTGTGGCACACAGACCTGTTTTCTGGGTCAGTGATCCTGATGAATAGGTGTGAGCACACTCACACACATACACACACACACACACTCACATGTGTATGCCCACAGACACCCTCACATGTACACACACTCTTATACATACACTCACACAAACGTGTACACACAAACACATGAGCATGCGCACACACACACACAGACACACACTGACACATGTATTCACATGTATTAATGGACACACATACACATTCACGTACACACATATGCTATCACATACACATGCTCCTCACATGCAGGTAAACACATACCCACTCTCACACACATCCCCTAACACATGCATGTACACACACACACACACAGTCACATGTGCCCATGTGCACACACACCACACTGAGGTCAGGCCACCCACCCACCTATCCGTTGTGTCCCCGGCTATCCTGGCATCATGGTTCTCCCGAGGAGGTGTCTGTGACAGGCCCGGCCCTGGGAGGAGAGGCAGCACCCTCATGGTGCCCCGAGGGACGGGGGTTGAGGGGGGCCTGTGTCCAGGCACAGCCTGCCCGAACATCCGCTGGTGTCCACAGAGGGTCCCGGCTACCTGGGCTGGGCCCAGCCCGAGACCCCTGCAGGCTGGAGCTGCCTGGACCACCGCACTGCAGAGCCCACGGTCAGCGCGGCACCTCTCTTCAGGGCCCCCGGTGGGGGGACGTCCCGTCATTGGCCTTTGCTCCCAGGCAGTCAGGGGGACCCAGGGCTGGGGCCGTCACAGCAGGTGGCAGAAACGGAAGCATGGCTTTTCTCTCACGTCACTAAATGGAAGAAGAGCTGGCTTGTGCCGGGCCGGACGGGGATGGATAAGCCATTTGGATAGAACACGATCCCAGGGAAGCTTGCCACATTTTTTTCTAGAAGAATGTTGGAAGTTCTGGTGGCCAGGTATGGAAAAAGAAAACCTCCGTACACTGAAGTCATTCACGGCCAGTGGTGTGGAGGCGTTTACACAGGCCAGGTGGTGAGGGCGCTGCTGCCCCCCTGGCCGCCCCAGCTAAAAGGGCCAGTTGTGTCCGCGCGCCGTGGCCGGTCACCCCGAGCAACACGAAAACACACATGAATGCGCCTTTTACAGCGGGAGCCTTCCTCACGGGCTCCGGATAAACGACTGAGCTGAGCAACATGTAAATTTGTAGTTAGCCCTCGGAGACGTAATTATAGGAGAAAAACAAGGACAGTGGCATTTGGACCAGGAACGGCTGGTTCCTTTCCTGCAGCCAGGCTTGGTGTCGGGGGGCCGTGGGGGGAGCGGGGGAGGAGATTGGGCCTGGAGGCCCTGAGGCCCGAGGCCGGGGCTGTGGGCCCTGTCCCTCTCCTCCTTGCCCCGGGCCTGCCCCGGGCACTGCCGTTGCTTGGGCCGAGCTGGAGATCTCCACCCCAAGCCCTCGCTCTGCGGCCGCCCCATGAAAGGGCCCATTCATGCCCCGGAACGCTGGCTTGGGTTACCGCGGCCGGCCCCGTCTCCGCCACGTCTGTTTTCTTTTCATTAGAAGGATTCCCATCTTGAAGGCCCACGAGAGGCTGAATCCAGGGCGCTCAGGCTGAGAATGTCAGGCCATGAAGAGCCACCCACAGGCCCCAGCACCTTTATGAACGAGTCTGATTTGCCATGGCAGATGGGGAAACTGAGTCTCGGTCCACCTGGTTGGCAGATGGCGGGGTTGGGGTTTGGACTAGGGCCCCTGGCTGCCTGCTGGCCTTGCTGGGAGGAGCCTGGGCATGATGGGAGTCCTGAGCCAGTGTGTAGGGCGTGGAAGGCTTCCTGGAGGCGGAGGGGCTGGTGCTGGGAGGAGGGGATAGGAGGGCTGTCAGTCCTGGGAAGAGTCTGCCTTGGAAAGTCCTACACGGCAGAGCCTCTGCCGAGTCACGGGTCCCTCGGCCTGAGGTGAACTCCTGCCGGGCCCAGGGGCATGCAGCCCCCACGTGTGAGAGCACGGGGTGGGGGGTGGGCAAGGCATGTGGAGGGAGGGGGTGACTGTGTCTGTGTGTAAGACTCTCCTCGGGAAAGCACCGTCTCCTCTCCCTCGTTTTGCACACAAACGGGGCCACGGAAGACAGGAAGACAGGCAGAAACAATCGTGCTCCGGGCGGGTGTCTGAGTCACGCCACCGTCAGTCTGGAATGTCTCCTTGGAAAGAGGCTGCTTCTGAGCCGGCCCCACCCGCACGGCCCCGCTCAGGCCTCCGCCCCGGCCTCCCCTCTTCCCCAGGCCTCCTCCCTCTGCCTCCCCTCCTCCCCCGGCCTCCTCCCCTCCTGACCCACCTCGCTGGGGGCCCCACCTTCATCACAGCAGACCCCACAAAGGCCCCAGACAGCTCATCGAAGCAGCTTTAATGCACGCCTGCTGGGGACCTGAGCTGCACTTAGGCAGTAAAACTCACGCCACACTTTATAGATAAAGATTTATTCATTTCCATTTTGTACTTTTCTGATGTCCTATAGAACCTGGACTTTTTTTCTTCCCTGATGTCAGGAAGGAAACTTGTAGGTGGGTCCTGGCCCGGGTGCCTGAAGGACAGGGACACATCAGCCAGAGCCGGTCATCAAGGGCCCTGGAGTCCTGGGACCACATGCTCCTCCTCCCTTGGACACCGCTGCTGCTGCTAAGTCGTGTCCAACTCTGTGCGACCCCACAGACGGCAGCCCACCAGGCTCCCCCGTCCCTGGGATTCTCCAGGCAAGAACACTAGAGTAGGTCACCAGGACACCGCTACTATGTCCAATAGCTTGGAGACCCCCAGAGATCCCCAGCCACTGTCCAAAGGAGCTGGGTCTGCCCTCCCAGCCTCTCAAATCCTCCCTGAGTGGTGGGCATTGATGTTGCCACCTCCCAGATGAGGAGGCAGAAACTCAGAGAGGCTGCTGATTCACCCAAGGACACACAGCTGGCAGAGTGCAAGCAAGGGACGGAGGCCAGGCCTGCCTATGCCAGCCTCCCTGAATTCACAGACTATTTGGCAAATTCCATCAATGTTCTGTCCCTCACATGGCTTCCCTGGAGCCCACAGGGTCTGCGCACAGGGCATACCTCTCTGGGAAGGTTCCACGCACGTCTGTATTTGCTGCATCCTTGCCAAGGAACAAGGAGAATCTTCATGGGATGGGGCCCAAGAGCAGCTAGATCCATACCCCCACCCACCCACCAGGACCCCTGGGAGAAGTAGGGACCCCCAGAGCTCAGGCAGCCGCCCGCCACCCAGCCCTCAGCCTGGACTCGGCCAGGAGCCCGCAGCAGGCAGAGGCAAGAAGCACAGAGACTGGCTCTACCACAAACTCCTGTGTCCTTATGCGGGCTCCCTGTGTCCTCCAGCCTCAGTCTCCCCATCTGACAAAGGCGGTTAAGGAGGCTGAGATGGCAGGTGACACTCGCTGAGAAAATTCCAGGAGGGCTGAAACACCCGGCCCGGGATGTCACACCACAGGCCTGGTCCGTGGCCAGAGGTCTGGTCTCCTGGGGAAGAAGGTCTCTTCCCCAGGGACCCCACGGGAGAGGACCCACCCTTGGGGCCAGGGTGGACGTCACCTTTGATGCTCAAGGCTACCTGGATGGATGGTTGTGCATGTGCCAGGCACTGTCAGTGTCGAACTGAAGCAGCCATGTGACACTATGCCCCTGGAATTTGCTGGAGGTTCTCACTCCTCCCACCCCTGCTCTGGCTTTGGGTCCGCGGTTTCGTTTTGACATCAGGCAGAAGTTAGGGGATGACTCAGGGGCTGACTGGCTCTCCCAGCACGCGCAGGGGCCCAGGGAGCCCGTGCCCCTGGGGGGCAGCCAGCAACGGGCAGTGTGGGGGCTGGTGGGCAGCGGCAGAGCTGGGCTCTGTGTCTGTGACTTCAGGCAAGTCAAGTCAGACCCCTGCCAGGTCGTGTCCTCTAGGAGAAGGAGGCTCAGCCAGCCCGTCCAGCTCTTTACTCTTCCGAGCAAACGGGCAGGAGCTGGGCCTCCCACGGGGCAGACCCACGGGGCGTCCTATCGGCCAGCTCCTCCCAAGAAGACAGCTTCATATCCAGTGGGGAGGAAGAGAAGGCTCCAAGAGCCAGAGGCCTAGATCGCTGACCACCTGGAGGCTGGAGGCTGCTGCCCCTGGGATTCCCACCGTCGGCACAGCTAACTATCTGGGCCCAAATAGCCCTCTGTCCTGGGGCCGACCTGCGCTCTGTAGGAGGTTTGGCAACTCCCCTGGTCTCCACCCGCCACAGCAGACTCCTGGTGGAGAACTGCTGGACCTCACCCCCAGGCAAGTGTGCCTGGGGGACTGGAGCAGGGGCTCAGGGGCAGTCCCCCTGGGAGCACCAACCTGGAGGGCTGGGCTCCCAGTGCACTGGATGGCCAGGAGAGGCTTTTCATATGTCCGTGGGCATATTCTAAGCCCTCTGGGAGATGAGGAGGGTAGCCTTCCTCTCTCCATCAACTCTTAGGACTGTGGTCGTGGGGCAGCATGGAGTGGGGGCCACTGCCGCTTCCTCCTGCTCGTAAGAGAGCTCACTTCTCACACCACAGGGTGCACGGGTGTGTCGCAGCTGGACGGACACACACACACACACACACATATGAGCTCTGAAAGTGCGGCCTTTCTTAGAAACAAGAATAGACCCATTAGGAAGAATTAGGAAGGAAATACCTTCTGGGAACTTGGTCTGAGCCAGGGGACCCCCGGCACTAGAAACTTTAGGAAACCAACTGATTGAAATACCGATTAACTAGAGGGGACTCTTAGTCCCTTGCCATGCTGCGTTCCATGGAGAGGGCAATCCCAGGACCCTGAGGCCCAGAATGATGCCACGGAAATGTGAGCTGAGGCCTGGAGCCCCCAAGCGTCAACGGGGCCAAGCAGCCGGGCCTCCAAGCCCCTAGACCCCGGGTTCAGCTGGCAGGGATTTCTGGAACCTCCTCTGACACTGTAATGAGCAGCCAGAGGAAAACTGAGTTCGATTCGCAGCATGTTTTAGCTGATTGTGAATTGTCCGTGCAGAGCTCAGTGCTCAGCCACCGATGGAAACCCACAGGCTACGGGGGTGTGGGCGGGGGGTTGGGGGAGGCAGCCCATTCACTAATTTCCAAAGGCCCTTGTTACCTATACCTTGCTTTACATAAGAAAGGTGTTCCTAAGAGGGTGTGAAACTTGAACTTCAGTAGTCCAGCTCCCTACAGCACTCTCAGGGGATGGTTCAAAGGACTAATTAGGAAAGGACTCCCTTTCTGGAAGTGAAGAATTCCCTCCCCACACACTTCACATCGTAGAAGCCATAAGCCTATGCCTTGGTTCATCTAAAGTGGGGAGGGGCTGCAGCTGTTGCAGGACACCTCCCAAGAGGACTGCCCCCTGACCTCGAAGGACCCACATGTCCACACCAGGAACTGGCCTCTCGCTCCTGCCTGTCCCAGGATAGCCCGTGTCATGCGCTCTGGGCTGTGTGGCTTTGGGCAGGTCCCTTGCCTTCTCTGGGCCCGATGTCCTCATCTGCGCATGAACCCCTGAGCAGCTGACCTGTAAGGGCCCCTCCCGCTCTAGGGGCCTGCATGGTTCCATCTCCCCACCATCTGTGTTCCAGGCTGGGGGGTGGGGGGCAGAGGAAAGGCACTCTGATTCTAGGGACCCTGGACTCCCACCTTTGAGGCATGGGGGTACCTCAGACGGGAGTCCCCCAAGTAGGTGCCAAATGACAGGGGTGCCCTCATCCTCCTGGCCGGAAGCACAGGGGAAGAAGGTGTTTACCCTGCTGGTACCTGGTGGGGACAGGAGATGAGGCAGGCGGGGAATGGAGACAGGCGAGCACTTGGAAACCACAGGGCGCACTCCGGCAACCTGGAAAGTCCTGCTGAATCCAGTACTTGCCTCTGAGCAGCAGCAAGCCCCGCCAGTCTTGGGTGGGCTGGCAGGGGTCAGGGCTTACATACCTTTCCCATGGGCATCCCCATCTCGGGTAGGTCCCCTGAAACAAACACTTAGGAAGAGCAGTGCTTACAGTAGCGGGGGCGGGGGGCGGGGGCTGCTGGGGGAGTGAAGTTTTGTAACCGTAGCCACCGGTGCCCGGGAGCAGACCCCGCAGGCCGCCCACGGCTGGGCGGAGGGCGCTCGGAGCACCCGGCCGGCCGCCGGAGCTTGTTTGGAAAGGACTTGGCCCGCGCGGCCCGACCTGGGAAGCGGGTGGAGGTTGCTTTCCTCCTCTCCCCACCCCGCCCCGGAGGGGCAGAGCGCTGCGCGGCCGGGCGGGCCTGCGGTCGGGGATGAGGACTGTGCCTCCGCGCCGTAGAGCGCCGTGCGCGGGCCGGGCGCCGGCAGCCGCCGCTGCCGTTCCGGGAGCTCGTTTGCATCCGCCAGCGCGGCGAGCGGCGCGGGGCCCTCGGAGCAGAAGGTGAGTGTGGACGCGCCGCGCCGCGCGCCTCCCGAGGCTGCCGGTCAGCGCCACCGGCTCGGGCGGC
The DNA here is from genome assembly GCF_055505025.1 of Bos grunniens. NCBI lineage: Eukaryota > Metazoa > Chordata > Mammalia > Artiodactyla > Bovidae > Bos > Bos grunniens. The sequence continues at coordinate 13,791,826 of NC_141182.1, forward strand.
TCCGGAGGGACTCGGGGCTTGCTCCCCGGGTCACCTGGCCACCCCCGCCCCTCCACATCCCCGCGCCCTTGGTGGCGCGTCCCGGCGGGACCGGACGGACCCTCCCGGCCCTCGCTGCGCCGCGGCCCGGCTGCCCCGACCTCGCTCATAGCCCGGGACGGCCGTGCAGCGACTCAGAAGCCAGGGCGCGCCGGGGACTCGGTGGGGGCCGCGGCCGTGCCGCCCAGCCTCAGCCCTGTCCAGCGCCCTTGACAAGAGCTTGGGCCGGCTCCGCCGGACACTTTGCAAAGTGCAACCCAAGTGCCGGGAACTGCGAGCCCGCCGGGGCCGCTGGGCGGTGGGTTGGGGGAGCTAGGAGCCGCCCGGCCGGACTGCTGGGAGCGGGGAGCGGGGACTTATGGCCAGGGATTCCGGAGGGAGCTGAAGGGCCGAGTGGGATCGAGAGCGGCCGGGGACCGATCATTCATTGCAGACCGCAGCAGCTGGTTCCCAAGCCGGGCCATTGCCTCCTCTGGGTCGCCCTAGGGCGTGCTGGCCCTGTGGCCCTCTGTCAGGCGGCGGAGGCAACAGGAGGAGCGGGGTGGGGTCTTTCCGGTCTTGAGGGGCTCCGCGCCGCTGTGCTGCTGCAGGGGAGGCCACGCGGCTTCCCCACCCGGCCCGCGCCCCTGGCTGGCTCAGGGCACCAGGGGAACCCGGCCAGAGGGACCCGTGGGGATGCGGCGCCGCGCGGCGGCAGCCGGAAGGGAAGGCCAGCCAGGCGCGCCGAGACTTCCCGCGGCCGCCAGACCCTGCCCCTGCCCCCTCCACTCGAGGGGCAAGGAGTCAGAGGGACAAGCCTCTGGGTGGCGGAGGTGGTGGGGGATTCTCGCCGTGGCAGCCGCTGAGGCCGTTAACCCTTTCTGGACTGGCGTTTGAGCAGATGCTCCTTACTGTGTCGGGACTGTGCCACGTGTTACTGTGCTTGGTCCTTCTATTGCGAGCAGAGGTGTCCTGTATTCTGGGTGAAGAAACCGAGGGTCAGAGAGGTTAGGTACCTGGGGCAGCACAGCACAGCTGGTGAGCAGCCGTGCTGACAGCCCTCTCCATTTCATCAGATAGACTCCACATCTGCGAGTGTCCTGAGCCCTCGCTGTGCCCCAACACTGTCCCAGGAGCCCCCTGACCCAGCAAAGACCCCTGCCTTCCTGATAACAAGCAGAGTAACAGGCAGTGTCAGACAGGGAGCTGGCTGCGGGGGAGTGGGGCGGAGTTACGGTCTTAGAAAGGGCAGCCAGGCTGCCTCTGAGAAGGTGGCCTGGGAGGGCGTGCCCTCATGTGCTTTGTGCCCAGCCTGGCAGGTCCAGAACCACAGGGCAGAGCCTGCCTGAAGCCTCCCTGTAGGAGGAAGAGGGGGAGTCCTTTTTGAGGCAAATAGGAAGGCTGGGCCATCTGGAGGGGCACCGTGGCCCATCCAGCATCTCAGCGTGGGAAACAGGTAAAGGATGCGTGGTCCCCACCTGGGTCCCCGGCTGGCAGTGTGGAAGCAGCACGTCCAGGATTTCAGGGTCAGAGGGAACTTAGAGGTCATGAACTTCGATCCTCTCATCCAGCCTTCAGTCTCCACCAGACCCCGCCTCCAGGTTACCGACTCTGCTTAAATACCCCCAGCAATGGGAAACTCACTCCTGTCGCAGCAGCGAGGTCCCACCCTTGAAACCCACTGGAGAGCCCCGAGCCAGCCCTGCTGCAGGTAGAGCAGAAACCTCCCACCTGTGGCTCCTATCGACCCCAGTCCTGCCCTCCAGGAGCCAGGCATTTGGGCTAATTCACACGCAGTTGCCTCTGGAGAACGTTAACGGAGAGGTTACATCCCCTTTCAGTCTAATCTCAGGGCCTGCGCCTTTTCAGACTGATTTCCAGGCCAGGTACCCTCCCACCTCTCTCTCAGAGAAGGGTGGCAGGTCTCTGCCAGCTTCACATTCGTGAGCACCAGGGTGGCCTGGAAGCAGAGACCTGCCCTCACCTCCTTTTTTCTGGAACCCTGCCACCACCAATGGTGCCAACGACGCATGTGGCCCTGGACACCACTCACACGGCAGCTTCCTCTGGAGCCTGAGACTGCCCAGCCCAGCACACCCCATCCCTGTTGGCTTTGACTTTAAGAGTTCGGTTACCTTCCTCTTCCTTGTTCAAAAGGGCCGGCTGAGAGCGAGGGGCAGGCCATGCAGATCAAGACTGCAGGCTCTAGAGACAGCTGTCCAGGGGCTGTGTGGGCAAGTCACCAGCACAATGGGGGACCTTGCAGGGCCTCACGGTACCCGCCGAGGTGCAGAGTGTGGGGGCACAGGTGGGCACGCCCAGCCTTATGGTCACTGGCCTGGGACTCTCGGAGACTCCACGGGGTCTGTGGGAGGGGTCTGGAAGATGCAGAAGACTTAGGGGTGCGAAATGCCAGCTGCCAGTCCAGGACAGAGGGAGGTCATAGGGAACTGTTGTGCATCCCGGGTCCTCCTGGTGGGCCCACTTCCCAGCCCATTCCCGCTGGCCCGCCCACCTTGGCTTTGTTCATCCTAGTTGCGTGATAGGGAAGAGAGTAGGGTAAGCACAGGAGCAGCCCACTCTTCTGCCCGTGCAGACAGAGCAGAGCTGGAGCCCAGCATTTGTGGATGGCCACAGTCCAGCCAGCTCTCCCCTGGAAGGAGCTCCAGGTCCATCAGCATACAGGACGCCGGCTCCCCCTCCCCACTCCTGGCCAGAATACTGGGCATCCAGTCTCTCATCTCCACCGGCCCACCTTCCCTGTCAGGGTGCCCTCTCCTCTGCTCTGCCCCCATTGCTCCTGGCACTCCCCATCACCTGTGGGCCTGCCTGTCTCCCACTCGACTGTCCCCCATGAACAGGAAGATGATGCTGGGGCTCGGACCTCTGTCCTCCGAGCCGTACAGTGCACTCAGCACTCCAAGCTTCTATTGCCAGCCTCACTCTCTGCTAGAACTGGGGGCTGAGCTGAGCATGGCGGAAGGAGGAGGGTGGGGGGGATAGTGAGCACTGGGAGACATTCCTGCAGGTGCCTGGGGTCCCTCCCTGGCTAGTTTATCCTCACCTTTCACTTAGTGACCATGGCCAGGGTGGCAGACACTGTCCTTGGGGACTGATTGCAATCTTGTACTTCATTCAGTTCCATCATTTCCCTGATTGGAAGGAAAGGTAGGCCTGTACGGTTGGGTAGGTTGTTCACTGCACAAGGGCACCCAGCTATATACTATACTCTGCTCACCAGACCTCCGCTTGCCCAGGCTGTGTCCACCCTGGGGGTGCCTGTTCCACACACCCAGAGGTCCTGGAAGCACGAGCGGCGGCACCGCGTCAGACGTGTGAGCAGTGCACGCGGAGCTGTCCTTGTTCCGGAGGAGGCCACACGCAGTGCAGTCACATGCGCAGCCTGGACGCTGCCCTCCCCACAGGACCAGGGCCTCTGTGCCTCCTGACTTGGGATTCCCTCCCCTCTCCTCAAACGCTGTCAAGTGTCTGGGCCCCTCAGCCTCCTTTGGTGTCTACATCACTGACCCACCCCCCCTGGCCTGGGTGTGTCCCACCAACTTGGGGGGAGTGTAGGAGGCAGGGTGGTGCCGTTCAGGGACCCTCCCCCCACCGATGTGCTGGGGGCCGGGGCCTGGCTGCAGTCAGCACGGTGAGTTCCTGAGTCCAGATGGTCCTTGGAGCCCATGGCCCTGCCCCTTGCACCACGGCCTGCGGTTGCCAGTCCTAAGTCCCGGAGACCAGAAGTGAGATCAGTGACTGAACTGGCAGGACTCAGGGCTGTGACCCCAGCGTCAAAACGTAGGCTTCCTGCTATTACTCATCCCAGCTCTTGTCGGGATTGAAGTGGTCTCTGAGAATTACATCCTTGTCTAAATAAAGCCGGCTTCTCAGAGCACAGTTCCAAATATAAGCTCCCTTTATGACCATGGGGAGAGCCTGAGGAGGGGGGTGAGCAGGCAGGGCTCATCTGGGGAACCCTGGGGGTCACCTACCACATCCTGACACTGTCAGCCTAGGCCCCAGCCTCCCCATCACCCAGCACTTGAAGCAAGAGGGGCCACCACCCGCCACCCAGGAGCTGGCAGCCCAGCAGTTGGGTGCCCACACCCACAGCTTTCCCCCTCCCAGGTGGGGGTGGGAGACCCTCCAGAGAAAACATGAGTTTGAGGGAACTCAGAGCCTACGATCAAATCCCACTCTGCCTCCCCGGGGCCAGAACAAGGCAGTGGCCCCTTGGAAGCCCAGAGAGGGCCAGGGGAGGTGGTCTTCAGGGTGTGGAATGCAGCTATTTGTCCTGGTCTTGGCCACTCTGCCTGGACCTGGGGTCCTCAACCAGTGGAGGAGGGCAGGGCTGTGCCGGTCACAGCAGGAGGCGAACGTGCTGCAGGTGGACGGAACCAGGCCCTGAGCCCAGGCAGCCTCCTCTGCCATCCCCAGGCCCTCCTGGCCAGCGGGAGCCAGCAGCAGGCCGTCTGCTGCGGCCTCCGTCCCGACTCTGGTCTGCTCTCAGGCTTGCATCCCAGCCAGCGGCCGAACAGACTCCACATTCATGAGCGGCCTCGAGTCTTCCCAAAGGCCCAGCCTTGCAGAATGTGACCATTGCATTTTCCGAATTCCTCCGGGACGACTGGGCCAAGGTGGCCATGTGTAAGCAGGGCCTGCTTCTCTGGGCCTTGCATGTGTCCAGCAGGGACGCTGCAGAATGAGGCCTCTCTGGGCTCCCAGCCAGGGGGGCTGGGGGAGCAGTCAGTGTGGGACGGCCACAGCCATGGCCAAACGGGGCGAGGGAGCCAGGACCAGGCCCTGGCACTGGAGGAGGCAGCCCTATAGGTGGAGGCTGTGCGCTGGTGGGTGTCCTGTGTCCATCAGCCCTGCAGGAGCCTTGTTTTCTTTTTTAAAAAAACCATAATTCATGCACCATAAAATTCACCCTTTAAAAGTGTACACGTCAGTGGGTTTTAGTATATTCACAAGGTTGTGCAACCGTCGCCACTATCTTGTTCTAGAACATTCTTGTCACCCCAGAACAAAACCCAGACCCACTGGCAGTGACTCCAGCCCCTCCCCCAGTCTTGGCAACCACTTAGCTGCTTTCTGTCTTTGCCCATCCTGGATGTTTCACACGATCAAAACCACACCGTGTTCATCTTTCTGACTCACTGGGTGCTTGCCCGGCGCATCCACGTTGTAGGTGGGATAGGCACTTTGTCCCTTTTCCTGGCTGAATAATATTCCAGACTGTGGGTGACCACACTGTGTGCCCAGGCGTCTGTGTGTTCTCGTCTCTCATTTGTGCAGACGTATGTTCTCATCTCTCGTGGGTAGACGTCCGTAGGCTCAGGTGGTCGCTCTAACCTGTCGCTCTGAGGAGCTGCCCAAGCGTTCCTCATGACAGCCATGCCGTTTCCTGTTCTCACAGGCCGTGGGGACCCTACCCTCTTCCTGTGATGAGGAAACCAGGACCGGGAGGCAGAGGCACTGACTCGGGTCACGTGCTGGGAAGAGGGGCCCAGATTCAACCTCTGCCTGGGCGCGGAGGCGAGATTGAGGTCAAGGGTAGCCACCACGACCCTGAGGCCGTGTCTTTAAGGAACAGTCCTGTCCTGCGGGAGGCTCTGTCCTCTGGCCCCACCACTCCCTGAGATGTCTCCTCTGAATGAAGGGGAGACCAGGGCCTCTCCAGGGGTCCCCGCTGCCCTGCCAGAAATGTGCACTTGCTCACCGTTTGCGCCATCTTGCCCAAGGGGCTTTTTCTCAGGACGGGGGAGGGTGGTGCTCTTGGAGAGAGACCAAGCACATCAGTCAGGGACCACTAGCTCTGAACTGATCCCAGGAAACCCAGACATCACTTACATCGAGGTCAGGTGAACCTGTAGAGCGTTAGCTCAGGTCCGTCCCAAAGCGCACCCCGTAACCCGTCCTGCGGTTGTTTCCACGGTTCCAGAACACACAGGCGGAAAGACGAATCCGACAACTAGCGGACTCTGGGACACCCGGGGAGCGGGAGCAGGCGGTGTCCTCCCTGGCAGCCCAGCGACCCCGCTGGGTGCTGGGCTCCCTCTGTGCTCCGTGGCTTCGTCCAACAAGCATTTGTGCAGGGCCTCCCAGGCCGTCTCGCCCCAACAGGAGCTCAGCGTGCCTGGGGCAAAGGTGCGAAGGGGGCTTCTGGGCGGGGTCAGAGGGGCCAGGAGGAATAGGTGTCCCAGGGCCGATCCTAGAAAGAGGAGAGCACGACCCAGTGACAGGTTAGGCAGCCCGTGCGCCCAGCCCACCTCCTGGCCTGTAGAGTCCACGAGAGGCCGGAGCTCTGCTGCCCGCGCCCCTGCCACGCGTGCCATGTTCTGCTCAAGGGAGCCGGAGACCGCGGCCTGCCTGTGTGGCCGCGTGAGGCCCCGTGCAACCATCAGAGCAGGGGTGTGCAGGTGAGTGTGTATGCACATGTGTGCCTGTGTGTGCATACGTGAGTGTCATGTGCGTACATGACATTGTGTCGTGAGTACTGTATGTACACGTATAATACAGTATTACCAGAGTAACGTTACCAAAGTAATTACGGGGGTAAGTTTAATTGTTCAGAGAGCCACATTTAAAAACAAAAAGTGAAAGGAGCAAAGTTGATCATATTTAATCCAATATATCCAAAAAGGCATCACTCCAGCATGGGGTCGACACAAGATCAGTGAGGCAGTTTAGGATCTTGAGGCCTGGCATGTGCTGGCGGCCGCCCTGCCCTTCTGGTCTCCAGGTGCCCTGCAGTTGTGGTGCCCCTGACACCACCCCCAGCACAGGGCCCTCCCCTCTTCAAGCCCACCTCACCTTCTCACCTGCTTCCTCCAGGAAGCCTCTCCAGAGTGCATTTCCTTCTCTGGGCTTTGTGACCCTGATCAGACCCTGTCTCATCCAGGCCTGCTGAATCAAAAATCACTAGAGGAGGGCCTGGGGCCTGCGTGTTCATAAGCTCCCCTGGCGACTTGAAGGCTTTATCCACGTTGAAGCTGGAGACCCTCCTAAGCCCTCACCTCTTTGTTCCTAGGTGTTGTGTTTTAGGTATGCCGGACAGCAGCTGTCCACACACGCAGCACTTCCTTGCCCACTGCCATATCATTGCACATGCTGTTTTTCTCTCTTTGGGACGTTTGGAAAGCTCCTATTCATCCTTCTAAACCCACCGCCAACATTGCCCTGCCTTTCCTCTGAGGTTTACCTCCCGGGAAGCATAAGTCCTCTCCCCTCCATTCCTCCTTCTTGATTCCACCCTGTGCGTAATGCTTCTGCGTCTGAAGTCCCTGGTGTGCTGGGGCCTGACCCCAGCTCTCCTCCGTGCTCCCAGAGGCTGGCTGGGCCCCCAGCATGGAGCGACCTCCAAGCATGGATGTGGAATGAATCCGGGCATGCGTGGGTGGGTCGGTCTCTGCAATCTCAGTAAACATCTGGCCACAGGGCCTGGCAGGAAGTTGACCTCGAGGGTACCACTCGGCTGGCAGCCGTCTATAAATACATTCTAAACTCAGACCAGCCCACGTGCATTCCTGCTCCCCACCCTGGAGTGCCCTTCCCAGCGGAAGAAAGGCAGCCGGCGGCCCTGCAGGCCTGGCCAGGGTGGTCGCTCCCGGCGAGCGGGAGCGTGTCCGCTCTGGGGTCAGCTCAGGGCCCAGCACATCCGATTGTTATCTGAGCGCACGGGCCGGCAGGCCAGTGCCCGGGCTGCATTTAGCTCTGAGAGAGGCTCCCCGTGCCGACAGCGTGCTTTTCTTGGACATCTAGGCTATGTTTATGCCGGGCTGGTGCCTGGGGAGTAATTAAAGCCTCAGAGGCTCCCAGAGGGGCCTGCCTGCCCTGGGTAGGTGCTGGGTCTGTGCGCGCAGGCCTGAGGCCCCTGTTCCATGCAGCCTGTTGAAAAAAGACTGAAGCTGAGCTGTACTCTGGCGGCTCTGAGCTGAACCCCGTCAGGGGACTCCGGTGCGTCAGGAAGGACGAGGGATCTGGGGGAAGGTCAGCCAGCCTGGGCTGCTTCAGTGTGTCACCTCCTGGATGCTCAGCCCTCCTGCCCACAGTCCGCACTCACGGTTTTGCCGCCCAGCACAGGGGCAAGTACCTGTATGGCCCACAGTGGGTCTGAAAGGGCTCTGGCTGCCACAGGCCAGGCCTGGTATCCGGCAGCCAGCGTTGTGCTCCCCAGAAGTGGAGTGGACGCCTCCCTGCAGCCTAGCTTCTTGGACACGCGCCTTCGGCAGGGACTGCCGGCCCTAGAGCAGTGATGGGGCCTGGGAACACGGCACTGTGGCTGGAATGCGGTGCAAGCCCTGGGGACCACTCCAAGTCCTGGTGGCTGCGCAAGGAGAGGGACAGGCGACATGAGCCTCCACGGTGTGACTGACCCACGTCTTACCTGCCGTCTGTAAAAGCCACCCCAGAGGTGCTTCTCATTTTTCTGGGTTTAGCAGGGGAAGGGACAGCACCATGTGCGCCCAGAGCAGCCTGGGAGGCAGGATTGGGGATCACGCTCCCGTCTCAGCTCCCCTGGGACGTCACGCCCCACGTGTCCTGGAGCCCAGCTGTGGCTGGTAGGTTCATGGCCCCAGAGGTCAGGGGACAGGCAGGTTCTGGCGGGTAAGGGAAGGAGACACGCCGTGTCCAAGGGGACTCGGGTCTCGGGGACTCCCAGCCCTGTGGTTTCCACGAGGTTTCCATCCTCACAGTCCCCGCAGGCTGCTGTGCCCGCCCCAGGCATGCACGCCTCTCAGCCTGCCCCTCACCACACCCCCTGCCCCGCTCCCCTGGGCACCACCTCCACCCAGGCAGTTCCCCAAGCCTGGCTCAGCCTAGACCCTACCTGGGGCAGACCGTGCCGGCAAGGCCTCAGGAAGGTGTGGCAAGGAGGCTGTTTCTCTGCCAGCCACAGTCAGCCAGTGAGGAAGCGCTGCAGGGAGTGTGAGGTGTCCAGAAGTGGAAGGCAGCGGTGCAGGGGTGGTTGTATTAATGGATGATATTTTGTTCCAGTAGAGCACCATGCGTTACATAAAGTTGTATGCATTGCATCATGCGAAGTGCAGAACCATGCCTTTCAGTATATATTTGATGTTTATAGACTGCACGCTGTGCTCCTGGGATGGTGTGCCAGTCTAGGTACCACCTGCCAGGCACCATGTTAGAATTTTGCCCGGATAATTGGTGTCCCTCTCATTGTACCCCTCTGGGTGGATTAAGACACTATAATTCCCACTTGAGGCTCCAAGGCTACAGTGACTTGTCTGAGGTTGCACAGCCATCGAGGGGAGCTGGGGTTGGAACCAGGTGTCAGCTCCGGGAGGCCTCTGTCCATCCCACCGTGCGGCCCCCACCACTAAGAGCATCACCACACTGAGACTGTCCCTCCTCTCTGGACGCCTGTCTCCGAAGGCCACAGCCCTGGGCTGTCCCCAGTGGACTACGCCACCTCGGTCCATGCTGGTCGTCTCACACCCAGGCCCCTGTACAGGCAGAGTCACGCACAGGGATGTCCGCTGTCCATTCACTCATTTTCGGTCCCCATCTTATGCCCCCTCTCTGAGTGCTTTCCCCTCGTCATCCCACTTTTAGCTGGACCGTGTTGTGTGCACCAATCAGCTTTGTGCAAGCGGCAGAACAACTCTTGACTGGCTTGTGGGGCCGAGAAGGCCCTGGGATGGTAGCATTCTCGGAAGTCTGCCTCTCTGCCTCTGGGCTCTATCTTTGCTGCGTGGACCTCGAAGGAGACCCTCCTGAGGCAGCTGGAAGGCCTCTGTCCTGCCCGCCATCCCAGCCTCTCCTTGGTGGAGGTGTGCCCACCACACCCCAGTCTCTGTGGTCTGAACATGCCCCGGGGCAGGTCTGGGTCATGCGCCCTCCCGCTGACCGGTGGTGGGAGCGGCCTGAGTCTCTCCCTTCCCCATCCTCCAGCCTTCATCGTGGGGTTTGCCCCTGTCCCAGGTGTTGGGGAAGGGAGGGTGAGGACGAAGGAGATGGGGAGGGCACAGCTGTGCACCCTCCTAAGTTAGTAATCTTTGCTCTGACACGTAAACACGAATCCGAATATTTATATAGGTGTCTTGTACGTGTGTGTGAGATAGACGGATTCTGTCTAGGAGATTTCACTTAGACACGATCCAAGGTTTCAGTGGCTACAAACGTTGGAAGCCCCCAGGCTCGGACGACCTCAGACCCTAGTTGCAGACACACTGGCGTCCGGGTGTCTGGGAGTGATGGTCAGAAGAGGAGCCCGGCCCTCGTACCCCAGCCTTCCCGTTTGGGGTGCAGGCCCTGGGGTGTTAGAGCGCCCAGAGCCCGGGCACAGGTCAGAGGCATCCCTGTCCCAGCCAGCTGGGTGGCGCATGGCAGATGGCGCCCCTCTCGTCGGCACGCTGGACAAAGCTGCGTCAAAGAAAACAAAACAAAGGCCTTAGAAAGCACTTTATCTCAGCAAATAAAGAGTGCCGGAGGAAGCTAGTGTTCTCTCCCTTGGACGGGCCTTTGATCCCTGCCTCCCGCTGCGGAGTCACAGGGGCTCCTGCAGTGACGCAGGGGGCAGCGAGTGGGGCGCAAGGCCCTCCCCACTTCTCTCTCAGGGCCCCTGCTTCCCGGCTCAGGACACATCTGGGTGCAAAGACGTCAGGGAGGAGGACAGGCTGACCGGTGCCCCAAGGCAGGGGGACAGGAGTTCTCAGATGAACTTGGATCTGCGTCCTTGGCAGCAGCCCGGAGCGTCTGGGACAAGGATTGTGACCAGACGGTCAGCTGGGACCCAAGTCACTTTCCCACAGGAAAATGATCATTTTCACGGGTCCTGGGACAAAAACGATAGTGATAAAGTTACAGCAGCCGTCGCTGAGCTGCGCCTATTGTGCCGAGAACTTGAGTTTGCACCCTCCTGTTTAACCCACCCCACAACCCACTTAGAGAAGAAAGCTAAAGCTGAGAGATGCAGAGGTCTACAGCTACCCGCTGCTGCGTAACAAGCAGCCCCAGCCTAGGGGACTCACACGACTGTGATTTATATGTGTTTGTGCTTCTGTGGGTTCTGCTGCAACAGGGTTTCTGCTGGTCCCACCCAGGCCCCTCGAGGGGCAGCATTGGGTTGGTGGGTTGGTAGGTGGCCAGTCGGTCCCAACTGGCAGTGCTCACATAGCTGGTGGTTGGTGGTTTGGGCAGAGGCCAGCTGAGAATACCCCAGCCGGGCAGCCCCTCTCTCCTGGGTGTTCCTTCCCCAGGGCCGGGCCCAGGGCCACCTAAGGGGGAGGGCTAGGCAGGGCCCACAGGCCAGCAGGCGCCCTGGGACCCCCAGGGCAAAGCACCCAGGAGGTGAGAGCCACACCCCAGTCCCCACCACTTCTGGACTCAGGGTAACAAGCATAGTGTGACCCCAGACAGTTCTCACCACCTCCCTGGACCTCGAGTCCTCCGTGAGGAGCTGGGGATGACATCATCCTGGCAGCTCGCAGGTTAGTGTAAGAATCAGCCCCCAGAATATACGAGACAGGTGGGGTGAGCAGAGGGTGCAGTGAGCTGCTTCCAGCAGCGCCTACTGTGGTGGCCGTCACTGGGGAGCCCAGAGCCATCCGCCCTCATGGCAGGAAGGGACTGGGGCACCACTGGGCAACCTTGACCTCCAGTGTCGGCACACTTGAGCCCAGATTCTGTCCCTGCCCACGGCAACCCCTGAACCTCAGCAACCTCGGGAGCCTAGCTTCCACCTGGGTCTGGCAGCTAGAAAATTGGCTCTTCTTTCCAGATGGCGGGGGGACCGAGGCACTGCCTACTGGCAGAGGGGTGCAGATTCTGAGGGCGACCTCTGCTCTCCTAGGCACACCCTGGCCAGCACGGGAGGAATGGGTCCCACGGCCTCTGTGGTTCGCGGAAGCGCTTCGCCGGTGCCTACTTTCCGGAACCTCCAAGCCCAGTGGCCTCCTTGGGGCCCAGAACCCCGCCTCTCCCATCAGTCCCTCCTCTCAGCTGTGAAAACAGAGCAGCGGCCACAGGAGCTGGCTCAGCCCCGGGTCAACTGGGGGCTGCAGAGCAGGGACCCCAGTCAGAGGCTGACAGTGAGCTGAGAGCCTGCCTCAGCTCCATCTGAACCTCCTAGCATCTGGGTAATTGGCAGTCGCCCTGCTCTCGGGGTGCTGCAAGAGGGTCTTCTAGGACCCCAGCACGGCAGGTTACTGCAGCCGGGGGCTGAGCCGGCCCAGGGAAGGGCTAGGAATGAGATGGGGCCAGGAAGGGGCCTGGAGGCAGAAAGGCAGTCTCTCCCTCTGGGCCCACTGACAGGCCAGGTCCCCCACCCCCAGCCCCTTGCCAGGTCTTTGGCCCCCGAGACCCTGGAGCCCTCCATAGGCTCAAGCAGAAAAGGGATCCAGACCTTCAGTGATTTTGTATGGTCCCTCCCCCACGGGATCACAGAGCTGACCAGGAGTCACTGGGGAGAAGGAGGGTGTATCCCCTTCCCAGACTTGGGACAGAGCTGTCAGTGACAGAGGTGGTGTCTCTCCTGCAGGCACCCATGCCATGCAGCGCCAGTCATGGCAGGTCTGCTCTCAGGGGAGGAGGGGTTCACATGGTGGGAGAGGGGGCAGTTGCTTACTCCAAAGCTTCAGAGCACCATTAGTCCTACTGTGAGCCAGGGGTGGAATACAGCACTCAGGGCCCTAAGACCGGAATTGTAGTCCTGGTGATGGATGTGTGGTTAGATGATGACAGATGGTGGGTGGATGGATGGATGGATATTGGATAGGTGGATGGATGGATGGTGGATGGATGGATGGTAAGTAGATAGGTGGATGGACGGTGCATGGATAGGTGGCTAGATGGATGACTCCTTTTGCCAGTCATTGTGCCGAGCAGCAGACACAAGTGTGAACCCTTCAGGCTAATCCCTGCCCTCCGAGAGCTTCCCATCCAGCTCAGAAGGCTGAGTGACCAGGTGGACGGGTGGTTGGAGGGCTCTGGGCGCTGGGAGTGGACACTGCCCTGTGGCACAGTGATCAGCTCCCTGGAAAAGGGTGTGGTGGGACGAGAGTGCCGTGTAGACGTGGGGTTTGAAGAGTCCCATGGATACAGACACCCCAGTGGGGCCTGGCCCCTGGTCAGTCTTGACTCCTCTACAGTCAACCTCGGTCCACACCTGTGCCCCAGGCTTCCAGCGTTCACCTCTCTCTGAGTCCTCACGTCCCTAGCAGGAGCAGGGGGTGCAGGGGTGTCCACACGCGCCTCAGGGCCTCACTCTCCTGAGTCCCTTTGTCTGACCCGGCCCACCGCTCATCCATCACCCTCTCCCAGTCTCTTCTCCTGGCGGGGAGACATCTGGGCAGAGTGGGGGTTGGGCGCCCAGAGTCACGCAGCCAGTTAAGCTTCTGCTGATTCTCTCATCTGACCAGCCCAAGGGGAACAGAAAGGCACCATAAAAAGGCCAGTTTACCCTAAGAAGATAAGACCATAAATGCCAGCACCCAGCCACACATACCAGAGTTCAGATATGTGAGAGATATGTGTAGATCAGGACACTCAGCTTTTACAAGGTCTAGATGCCGGGCGGGGAGGGCGGATGTGGTCAGGGCGCTGCAGAGCTGGCCGTGGAGGGCAGTCCTGGGAACGGGCGGAGTTGGGACCCTCGAGCCACATATTTCACCCAGAGTGAGGCGCGCCCCAGTAGCTGACCCTTTCTACTTTACTATTATTATAAATTTACTACTTGGACTCTCTTTCTTTTAGTACCCTTTTACTCTGAGAAGGACCCAATTTGGACTGCACATTCTCTGGTCTGCATCGAGGCCAGGAGGGACTGCTCCCTGCCATCCCCCGCTGAGGGACCCTCTTTCCAGAAACCTTTCCTCCTGGAGCCGACAAAGCAGACGGCATCCACGTGCTGTCAGGTAGCCCAAGATCCCTGGCAATCCTGGGGTCCTTAGAAAAAAGTTGGAATTTTTCTGGCAGTAGTTGTTTTTTAGGATAGCTGTTTTCACGTGTTTATGTTGGACCTTTTTAAACGTCAACAAAGGTAGTGATAAAGGCACCCTGAGCAGCCCATTGGCCACTGCAGTGGTTACTGACACCTGGTTGCCTGCCCTCCGAGTTATCCTTGTTGAGTTTCTGAAGCAAATCCCAGATACAGCCCCATTTCATCTGCAAAGATGTCAAGAAGAGCAGTTGGTCCTTCCGAGGTGAGACAAGGGGGTGCTCCGTCATGGGGGCATTTCAATCAGCACATCAGTGAGTTTCTGGCGTGAAGGGCTGTCTGCCTTTTTAACCTAAATGAGAACGAGTCGGTGGTTGTCCCGTCGCCATATCCCTGCACAGTCTCAGAGGGAGGCCTGGGCCCCCAGAGCTTTGGGTGTCCAGGAGTGTGGGGGGATGGTTTGGACACCTCTGGTGTCAGGATGCTGCCTTGCAGCCCATTGGAGGCAGGAGGTGTGTGCCAGTGTGTGAACAAGCGCACTTGATGAGGTGTTTCTTCTGAGTTGGCAGGTGGGGGACAGCAGGGAGCTGTGGGAAGGAGGTTCGCACCATGGGGAGAGGCGAGGCCAGGTGGCTGAGTGAGGAGAGAGGTAACGAGCAGATCACAGGGTGCTTTGGGCCGCTCGCGAGAGCCAGCAGCTGATGCCCAGAACAAAGCTGTCGCCCAGCAGGGTCATCTGTGAGCCCCTCACCCTACCCCACCCTACCCCCATGAGTTTATATTGGTCAGGATATAAACAGCTACAGGGGAACAGAACTCAACTCAAAATAGGTTAAATAAAAAGACAACTGTTGGTTTACCTAACTGACTGCATGCATGCTTCAGGCATAGCTGGATCTAGGTGCTCAAGTAGTGGCATCAGAATCCAGTCTAATAGGACAGTGGAGGGTCGGCCCCACCAAAGTCACACGTTCAGGGCAGGGGGGTGGGTAGAGGAAACCCAAGGTGCCATTGCCAGGAACAGGAGGATGGGTGCTGGGCAGGCAGGAAGCAGGTGATCTCACAGCAGAAACATTCACAGGTCCAGGGGTGGGCCAGGGCTAGAAATAGGGCAGAGCCAGAAGGGTCAAGCCCCGAACCCGGGGTGTGGCCACAAGCAAGATGGGCACCACAGACTGGCAACCCTGGGTCAGGTCCACCTGGTGTGTTTGGTTGCCCACAGCTGTTTTAAAATCAGAGAACTCCACAAGGCTGTCCAGGTTCCTGGTGGAAACCCAAGATATGCATCCATGCCGGGCCCACGATGCCACTAGGAAAACAGTCAGATCGGGGAATGGAGCCAGAAGCCCCTGCTGGCCACAGTCCCCAGTGTTCCCTATTGCCCACCCCCAGAACACCCACCTTGCCTGTGTTCTCACCCCTTCCATTTGGGCATTTGTATCTGCACCTCGGGACCTGGAGGGGGTACCAAGGGCGGGAGAGGCTGAGAGAGTGTGGGCCCAGGGCCCCAGCCAGGTAGCATGAACAGGAACAGAGCAGAGGGTTCAGGGGGCCCCAGTAGGCACCCAGGAAATGCAGACAAAGTTTAGAGTATCTGGGCAGTGAAGGCCAGCCCCTCCCAGCTGCCCAGTGGGGCCACCGTGTCCCGGCCATCTATCTCCTGCCCAGTCAAGCCCTGCTGGTCTGCTCCAGGGCCCAGACCCAACATGCCCTCCAGCCTGCAGCTCTTGGCCCCAAAAGCAGAAAAGCCCTGCAGTTCAACAGATCAAGATGGTTCCTGCATTCTCCTCCCACCCACTCCCCCAAAAGGCACATGCTCACACACACACACACATACACATCTTGGCAGCTGGCGAGCGCTAACGTGGCTGAATTGCTGTTGGGGACTTTGAAGGAAGCTAATTAAAACCAGCTGAGATGTGAAAAGCTGGAAGGTGGCAGGAGCCAGGGACAACTTTCCATGGGGCTCCGGAGCCAACTCTCTGCCACCGCCAGCTGTAGTGTCCAGCCAGGCCCCGCGACAGCCCAGCCTGCCCAGAGGAGGGACCGGCCAGGAAACTGCCCCTGCTCAAGGCCGAGAGCTGCACGCGGGGCTGGGGCAGGAAGGCAGGGGTGTGGGGGTCGGGGTGAAGTGGTGGAGGGGCCGCAAGGCTGCTCAACTCTGTGCCTGCGGAGTCACCAGCTGAGGCTCCAGGAGCAGTCCTGCCCCTCCCTGAGGGTGCTCTGCAGAGCACCCCACAGCCGCATCCCCCACAGCCGGGGCTGGGGCCCCGCACCTTGCGCTCAGAGGAGCAGTGAGCTTCTTCAGAAGGTCCATGTTGGACCCTGTTCATCATCAAAGCAATTGCCGCTCCGTGTCAGACACAGATGTTTAAAAAGTGAGCCGGTGAGGCCCAGTCCCTTCCAATCCCCACCGCAGACGTCCAGAATTCTCTCCATGAGCACAGGCTGGCTTCTGTTTGCTTTTTCTGAGATAGATCTCACTGCGCGCACACTGTGGGCACCTCGCTGCTCCATTGGGGTGGAACGGGGTTGGTACTGCTCCCATCGAGTGCATCTGTTCACACACTGGCACACGCCTCCTGCCTCCAATGGGCTGCGAGGCAGTGTCCTGCCACCAGAGATGTCCAAACCATCCCCCCACACTCCCGCCCCCTGCTGCTCCGCCTTCATCTCTGCAACAGCCCCCCAGGAGTACCTGGGGGTCTGTGTCACAGTGACCGATCCTGTCGATGGCCTTTGGAGTCCCAGGTTGCTTTTCTGTTTCTTCCAATCTTTGCATAACCTTTCCAGTCTTAGCATAAACATGTTATTTTAGGGGAAAAAAAAAAAAAAAAAAAGGATCAGCAGGCTGTGCCTAGAGGCTTGGAGGTGGTTGCACCTATCAGTCAGTCCTACTGATGCCCGAGGCCAGCCTGTTGGGACGTCACCCGGCCTTTGCTCCCCAGCCGCTGTGACCCCAGCAGGTGCCGGCAGTCAGCCTCGGTAGGGCGAGTGGCAGAGACTCAGGGGACCATGCCCCCAGGCAGAAACAGCTGGCCCAGAGCTCCCACGTGCATGAGCCAGTGCACCTCCTGCATGTGTGCGTACACACCAGAGCCCCCCACCCGCGTGTGCACACTCAGATGCACACGCACACACTGCCCTAATTCTTGCCTCCCCAGAGCCTACCTGGGCAGGAATCTTGTAACAGGCACCATCTGCTGGACACTTGGGCCAGTGGAGGGAGTCACCAGGCCTCCAAGAACCGGCTGAGCCAAGGCACCACCCCCCTGCCAAAGCAGAGCCCCAGGGGTGGGAGGGCCAGTGGTGTCATACCCATTTTTCTGGTGGGGAAGTGGAGGCCCAGAGAGATGCTTTCATAACATCACTTTAAAACATCCACACTTTCTGTATCTTATACCCAGGCCTGTCCATTCAAGCTCAGGGCAATGGGAGAGATTAATTAATATAAACATAATGGTAATGGAATAATAGCTCACAGCCCCTGAGGAATAGGACCAGCTCACTGGTTTGCATACAGTGTCTGATGTAGCCCCACAGACCATGTGAGCTAGGGATGACCCATTTACAGGTGGGTGAATGAGGCTCAAAGAGGTTAAATCAGTTGCCTGAAGTCACACAGCAAGGAAGTGGTGGTGCATGTGCTCTGACATTATGACACCATAATGCCTTGGTCCCACTCTCCCAAGAGGGGGCTGACTGACCTGGGCCCCCAGCTCGTGAGTGGGGCCAGGACCCCTCTCTCTGGGGTCAACGTACCTCAGGCTGCCACTCACACCATCTTCCCCTATGGTCAATGTCCAGGGTGGTCCCACACAGGGAAGGCTACGGAGCCCAGAAGTCAAGGGCAGTGTCTGGCTTCTTAGTGCATGCACTGGGCTCCATCTGCTGCCCAGGAGACAGAGAGGGGACCATGGGGACATGCCAGCTGGGCAGGCGATGGAACAGACACACTGTCTCCCTTTCCTCTTCTGTCCACTGGACCGGAGCCCACGGCAATTGCATCGTTTAGCCCCCGAGGCTCAGGTCCCTCACCCCAGAGCAGCAGTCCAGGGTAGGGTCACTCCAAGTGAGAGTCATCCCCAGGTCAGGGTCACCCCAGTTCAGGGTCACCCCAGGTCAAGGTTGGCTCAGGTCAGGGTCACCTCCAGGTCAGGGTTATCCCAGGTCAGGGTCACCCCCAGGCCAGGGTCACCCAGGTCATGGCCAGCCCCAGGAAGATCACCTTCCTGCAGCAAGGTGTGCATGGCCCTGTCCTTCCCTACCCTACGCTCTCCCCACTCAAGAGCTTCTAACAAGCTGGGTCTCCAGGGGTCCCTCCTCGTGAGAGGAAAAGCCCCCAGTGGACTGGGAGGGCAGGACCACATGTGACCGGGCCCTGTGCCCACAGCCCCAGAGCTGCCCCTCATGCTCTGGGGAGGAACTGGCCTGGATGATTTGCCCCTCCAGGCTCACAGCAGCTCGGAGGCCTCGGCTGGGCACAGCCAGACACAGGCAGCGCCTGGACTGGGGCTTCCCCTCCCTAAGAAGGGAGCGAGGAGGACAGGTCCTGGCCGCCAGTGCCAGCACCAGCCTCCTGCTCTCACTGGCTGTGCCATGATCTCAAAAGGTATTAGTAGCTTCTGAGCCTCAGCGTCCTCACCTGTAACACAGGGGAAGAAGTTCACAGCCACCGAGCAAACACTGTGCACCAGGCACGAGACACCTGCATCTCCTTTCGTCTCAGCACATTGCTGGGAGGTGGGGACTGGTCAGCAGGGTTGCAGGAAGACAGTAACCACGCGTGCTCTGCACCCACGCCACCCCCCACCCAAGACAATGAGAGAGACAAGTTCCCTGCATCTTGCTCCCTTTGTAGCTTGGCGCCTAGGAAGCTCAGAGCTTAATTTGGCCCTCCCAGCAGATTTTGGCTTCTGTCCTGACAACCTGTGGTGTAGGCACCGTTTTTCCTGTGCCCCTTTTAGTCCTTGCTGGGGCAGAATTACAAGTTTTAAAGAAACAAATTGGCGGGAGGGGAATCAAAGATGGAGGAAGAGAGGGAGGGGCTGCTGCTATCCGACCAGTGTGAGGGGACAGCCCTAACCAGCAGTCAGGGTCGGCACCCAGAGTCATTCCTGCACATACTCGTGAGCACCAGCTGTATACACAGCACTGCCTCCAGCATCTTCTCTCTCTCTCCCCTGTGTGTGTGCGTGTGTGTGTGTGTTTGTGTGTGTCAGGCCCCCTTCCAGTCCCCAGTGCTTGGCTCACACAGGCTTCCTGCCTGGATGGGCCTTGCCCCCCTCCAACTGCTGCAGACCCTCACTGGCTCAAAGGCAGCCCCCTCCACCTCCACCTCGAAGGCCAGAGGGAGAGGACTCTGGGGCCGGGCTCCCCACGGCCATCAAAGAAACACATGGTCACAATGCCTTTTCAGTCCCTGCAAAATATTCCGCTGTCTTCCTTTCTTCCCTCCTTTTCTCCAGCTGATGAAAGAAAAACAGCCCGAGGGCTGGGGAGGGAGGGGCGTTCTGCGGGTCTCAGCCAGCGCCACCCTCGGAGGCCAACAGAGCCAGGACTTGCCTGGGATGAATATCCACGTTATTCAGGCTGCACCCCTTAGGGCCGAGGCCCCTCCCTGGCCAGCCATCCACTTCGGGCCCCTCTGCAGGGAGGCAGGGGCATGGGGGCTGTGTCTTCCAGGCTGCCAGCAGGGGTTGTGACTCCAGAGACCCCCAGAGTGCAGTCCATGGAGGTCCCCTGGGGGACCCTGGGCTCAGGCGTCCCTGACCTGGCTTAGTTTCCCCAGCTCTGCAGGTGCAATGTCGGGGCCCCAGGGGGCGCCGCAGGAAGTGGGTGGAGGACAGAGGTGGGACACGTGACTGTGGAGCCTGATGTCACCAGGGCCAAACCAGCGTCTGTGACGGAGGCTGGCGGCCTGTCCGCGTGGGGAGCCGCTGCAGGGCAGTGGGGCACAGGGGCCCTCAGGGCGGCGATGTTCCCTGTCACATGCCCCATGTGCATGCCTTACGCACACGTGTACATGCGCATACATGCTATAAAAACATACATGCTTTATGAATGTATGTAAATGCACACTTTTATACGTGTGTCCACTTCATGATGACATTTAAAACAAAGCTGGATAAAGCAGGGCCAGGAGATATTAACAGAAAGTGCAGGGACTGGGCTCAAGGTGGACCCAGTGGTCAGAGGTGCCGCTGGACAGCCAGCATGTGTGGGCAGAGAACAGCCGTCTGTGGCTGTCTGGGGAGCAGGGCTCCAGCCAGAGGAGGCCGAGGTGAAGCCCCGGGTTGGGTGAGCGAGGGCTCTGGGTAGGGCCCCTGCCCTGGAGGCTGTGGGGAGAACGGACTGGGGAGGTGGCGACGGGTACAGGGAGGTGACCGCAGTGGCCAGTCTGCCCCCACCTACATGGGGCCTCTCCTCCAGGTCTGTGTCTCTCCTTTTCTGTCTCTTCTAAGGACAGGGCCACCCTCACCTAGGATGACCCATCTTGACCACCCCTACAGACACTCTGTTCCCAATAAGACCGCATTCCCAGGTTCCCCGGGGCAGAGGAGGGTGGTCAGGACCTAGTGACGTCTTTGAGGGGACACAGTCCAGCCTACCCACCTCCCGCCACTCACACTGCCTGGACAAAGCAAGGGGACACAGACCTGAAGGAGAATCACACCCATTCGGACTCTGCAAGGAGGGGTCCAGATCCCAGGCAGCCACGGTGGGGAGGTCTCTGAGGCACATTTCCAGAACAGGAACTCTGGAGGGAAAGGCCCCAAGGCATTCTAGAAGGCCCAGGAGGCAGGACCCCGACGGTCCAGGGGCTCATGGCCAGGATGGGACTTGATTCCAACACAAGTGAAGCTGTGGAGCATTTGCAGAGGGGAGTATGGCCCCATCTGTTTGGAAAGACCCCCTGGCGGCTCTGGGGAGAGGGAAGTGCAAGAGGCCCCAGGGAAGCTGGGGACATAGTGTTGCAGACAGGAGATGGTTGCCTGGTCCAGCGAGGGAGGGGCACCAGGGATGCAGCCGAACAGAGACCAGCCCAGGTCTCCCAGCCTGCGGCCTGTCGGCTGTGTGTTCACAGGCAAGTGTCCCAGCCCCTCCGGGCCCATCTGCAGAGTGAGAAGGAAGGTCCCCTTCTTGTCACACAGCTGGATGGGACCACCGTGTCTTCCAGGACTTCAGACCAGCCCCCTCCAGTGTCCTGGAGACCGAGCAGGCCCCTCCACCAGCCAGCCCTGCCCTCCCCGGTGAGGAACCCCACCCTTACCAGGCAGCCGCCAGCAGTGGGTCTGGAAAGGACTAGGCCTGGGTGCTTGTTGTGGGCGGTCAGGTGACAGGCAGCCACTGGCGCGTCCCACCCGGGAGGGGAGCCTGAACACTTCTGTCCCTCCTGGAACCCAGGCCAGCCTCAGGCCAGGAAGATGCCCGGGCGTGGGCCTGGTACACCCCCACCGTCCCTCAGGCCACAGTGCTCAGCTTGCACTCGGTCTGCAGAGCCTCCCCAGCCGGCCTGCTCTGCAGCCTGCTGTGTGACCTACGGCACAGGGCATAACCTCTCTGACCCCCACTTTGCCAGTGCAGGGGTTTCCCCCTCCATCAGGGGTTCCAGCAATCCTAGAGCTTTCCAGGGCACCGCAGGCCTTCACCAGACGTGGCGCCAGGAGACCTGAGTTCACATCCTAAGCACCCTAAACCCAGCCCCCTAGTGGGGTGCGGGGTGGGGCACAGTGTCCGTCCTTTCTGTCCACAGTCCTGTCCTGGCGCCTGGCGGGGAGCCTGGGCACAGATGAATGAGTGAGGGAGCCGGTGACCGAACCCATCCCCCCACCGAGGGCACAGCCTGGGGGGCCTCCGCCCACAGGAAGGTCACGGGAGACCAACCACAGCCCCAGTTGCCCCAGCCGCTTCAGCCCACAGTACTTATTTTGTCTTAGGTGACTTTGCTGCCAAAGTTTTAAAATGGGGAGATTTCACTTTAAAACCTGGATTTCTGGCTTTTCCTGAAAAATCAGAGGGCTGCCTCTGTGCTGGATTTCCTGGCTGAGCAGCTGCCCGGCGGGCGGGGCAGGCAGGGCGGGTGCCAGGCGCTCCTGCAGCCGTGGACCCGTCCGCAGGGAGGAGGGTGGGTGCCGGTGGTCTGGCTTCTTCCCCTCCGTGAAGAAACATGTGCTGATGCGGGCAGGGTGCTTGGCACCAAGACACGGAAACGTTTATACTAAGGAAAAGCTCGGTCCAAGGGGAGAAACAGCCAAATCCATGGTGTGTCCAAGAGGATGGGACTGTGCTGAATCGCACACGGCCAGGTGAGCCCAGGGGCTGCCCGACCTGGGGAGGGGCGAGGCAGGAGCAGGGGACAGACCCAGAGGTCTGAAGCCTCCCTTCCCTTTCTCCACCCTTAGGGGGGTGCGGACAGGACAGCGGGTACTGAGTGAGGGAGCAGCCGTAAATGAGAGGCTGGGCCCGCGCCTTCCGGGAAGGGCCGTCGCTGCCCGTGGGGGCCAGCCGGCAGCCCTTGTGTTTCAGTACCGAGTCGTGTGAGTGAGTGCCTGTCCTGTCGGCCTGCGGCCCCGGCTCCTTGACCCCTGGCTGCATGCCCACCTCGGGATCTCAGCTGCCCCTTCTGTGCAGAGCTGGTGGGTGCGAGACTCGGCCTCCCTCCCTGGCCCCGGGTGAGATTGCCACGGCGTGTCGTGCCCAGGCAGGGGCGGGTGGCTTGGTGCTGGTGCGGCTCCAGCCAGCGCTGCCTCTGGCTCTGTGGCCTCAGCCTTCCCTTCTGTGGACAGTGGTGCCCCCTGCAGCCGGCCCTGGCTGTGCTCTGGGGACAAATGGGCTGAGAGGGACCCCAGTCCTGCCCCCTGCCCCACCCCACCATGTTCTAGGAGGGGAGGTGACAGGTGCCATCAGGGGAGGGCTGGCAGGGAGGGTGCAGAGGGGCCTTGGCGAGGCGGGGACCCTGAGCTCGGGCAGGGCAGCACAAGGCATGGACGGGGAAGCAGGCTGAGGCTGAGAAGGAGCTTCCAGGCCCCTCAGCCTCAGACACTGGGGCCTCTGGTTCCCTGCACTTGTCACACCTCGAGCCCCTTGACCGTAAATCCCAAGGGTCCCCAGGAGGAAGGAAGGGGCTCCCTGCTTGGTCTCCCCGCCGGCATGCATCCCCCCCAGAAGCCTTGGGGTCTGATGTTCCGTGGCTCCCCAGTGCCCACGCTTCACCCCAACACGTTGAGTGCTCCCCACACACGGGCACCTGCGGAGTGGACCTCAGGAGCCTGGAACAGATGTGGCCGACAGTGGCCGGCCTAGCAGGGATAGTGAGAAGGAAGTGTGTGTTCCTCCCCTGCCCCCCGCTGGAGGAGCCCGGAGCCCCCAGAGCGTGGGTGTGATGCTGGGTGGGGAGTGAGTGGCCAGGCGGCAGCTCCTGGGAGACCGACAGGCGGTGGCAGTGATGAGGTCCTCAGGCGGGTCAGGGCCTGTGAGGGAGCAGGACAGAGGGCCCCAAGGCTGCAGGCGGAGGCCGGGGGCCTGCAGGGCCACATCTCCCTCCTGCCCTCCACCCTCTGGAACAGCCAAGCCCAGTGGACACCCTTGGGGAGGGCAGCCTCCTGCCCCTGGGACCAGGGGCTCTGTGGAGCCAAGCCACTGCAGCCAGAGGCCCACAGCCACCCCGATCAGTCCCTCCTGAGCTCCGATCACCCACCACAGCGAGGGCACCCGGGGGAGGCTTCTCAGAGGGGCTTGGTGAGCCAGGTCTGGAGCGCTTGAAGCCCAACTGCCCAGAGACGGCTGAGGCCGCACTGTCAGAGGACAGGCTCGCAGGAACGCGAGGGGACAGTCCTTTCCTGGACCACCGCCTGCTGTGTGGCCATGGCTGGTCCCGTCTAGACACCAGGATGATGGCAGACGTCCCTCGCCACCGAGGAAGACCCTGGAGCAGCTGGGACCCGCAGTGGGACTCCAGCCCCCCGGGTCCTCTCAGGACACAACCCAGCTTGTCCGCAGATGACAAGGCGACAGGAGAGTGGCCAGAGCGAAGCACCCACCCCCCTAGCACGGAGGAGCCCGGGCCCCTACACACCAAGTCTCGGTTTCCTCATCTGTAAATTGGGTTGAGTGCCTACCTGCTTACCATGGGTGGAGCCATGAGCCCAGTGGGCATCAGGCATCCCATTGGACCAATTGCCCGGGCTCCCCACCTGACACAGCCCCCCACAACTTCCGATGCAGCAGATCCCCGAGTGTCCAGGGCCCCCCACCTGGCTGCTGCCCAGTGGGCTTCACTAACCCTCTGGTTCTGAGGAATGAAATCATAATCACTTTTAATTGAGAAAGGAGGCTGATAGGATTCTGAACTTGACAGGACAGTAATTAACGCAGCCATGGAAGCTCATTAATCTTGTCGCTCAGGAGACAGCTCATTAAAGCCCGCCATCCCTGCATCCCCACCAAACACAGTGACCTCTACACAGGCCCCTGCTTCTCACGGGGAGGCCCCACGTGGGGCGACATGGTTGCTTCCAAAAACCAGAAGGCTTCCAAGCTCTGTTTGGGGGTCTCAGGCACAGGGTGGGAATTCCAAGGTTGTGTCCCAGTTCATTTACCTCCCTCAGCCTCAGCTTCCTCTCCTGTAAAATAGGTCTGATGTATACTCCACCCCCGGAGAAGGCAATGGCACCCCACTCCAGTACTCTTGCCTGGAAAATCCCATGGATGGAGGAGCCTGGTAGGCTGCAGTCCATGGGGTCGATAGAGTCGGACACAACTGAGCGACTTCACTTTCACTTTTCACTTTCATGCATTGGAGAAGGAAATGGCAACCCACTCCAGTGTTCTTGCCTGGAGAATCCCAGGGACGGGGAAGCCTGGTGGGCTGCCGTCTATGGGGTCGCACAGAGTCGGACACGACTGAAGTGACTTAGCAGCATACTCCACCCCAGGCTGGCTGGCAGGTGAGATGACGGCCCGGGGGGCCCTGTCCCGAGGCCTTGAAGAGCCAGGAGCAAGCCCAGCCCAGGGAGGCCCATTGAACATGCAAAACAGGCCAGATGCATTCCCGGGTCCCAGCCCCCCTCTGCAGCCTGGTCCCAGCTCTCTGTCACATGTCAGGGTCACAGGGTGTCCAAGCTTCCCAGGCACACTCTGGCCCCAGCCCAGGCTTCAGACCGAGACTCGGCCTCTGGGCGCTGGTCCTTGGCCTACCCTGGACCAAGGGTTCTGAAAGCCCGTCTCTCACGTGAGGCCCATGGAGAGGAGAGGGTGTGGACAGAGCCCCTCCAGGCACCGACGCTGTGACGACAGTGCCCGCGGACTCCGTGTCACAGGGTTGACAGAGGACTGGCAATGTTTATAACCAAGAGTCGCATATGGATGACTGGAGGGTCGATTGGAGGCAAGGATGGAGACAACCTTTCCGACAAAATCAAAACTGCCCAGAGCCTTGAACACCCTTCAGCCTCCAGGGTGTCCCGGCATGGCCGCGAGCCCGGGCTCCAGGGCCCACTGAGGCTGGGGACCTCGGGTGGGGGACAGTGGTGTCAGATGACAGGGGTTCAAGTCTCTGAGAGAGGATGACCACTCTGGACAGAGCCCGAGAGGCCCGAGTCTGCAGCCATGCTGGGGGCCAGGTCCACCCTGGGGCCCGAGCCACCCCACCCTCTGGGTCCCTCGGAGCGCCTCCTTCTCTTGCACCCTTACCTTTCTGGGAGATGGGAGGGTCCCTGTGTAGCTGGAGCTCCCAGACAAGGGCAAGCCCGGGGTCTGTGGGGGCTTTTTCAGAACCACTACACATTCGGAGCAATGTCACCCTTCCTTTCTCCAGGAGGCCGGGAGCTGGGCCTCCTCTGGCCCCCCAGATTCTGTTACTGGCTGATTCAAGTGTCCCTGGGCTGCCGCCCTCCCAGTCTCTGCTGCTATGTGGTCGTGGGCAAGCTCCCCCTCTCTCTGAGCTGCCATTGCACAAGGTGCTCCCAGGGGTCCTTGTGCTGGAGTTCTGGGGCCAAGCTGCCCCCAGGTCCTGCCCTGTTCAGCATGGCTTTCAAGGTGGCCTCATGGAGCCCCGGCCACTGTCTCTCGTGCTTGTAGCCCTGCTGCCCTCCCTGCCCTGACCAGCCTGGCCTGGATGAGCTGCCTCTCGGCTCTGGGATGGTCGGCACTCGCTCCATTTGCCTGGAACTCGGGTGGGAGTTTCCCAGGGCCGCTGAGCCCCAGTATGCTCCTGCAGACAGGACCCCAGCAGTCTTCTCAGTGGGGGGCGGACACAGCAAGGCCAGGCAAGGCGTGGCCAGAGTTCCCTGGGCAGAGCTTGGTACACTGTTAAATTCTAGGGTGTAAGACCTGCTCCTAAAACACCATCCTCACCAACAAACGTTCCTGGACCCGAGCACTACTTGGAGAGATGGGGAGCCCAAGGGTGCTGTCTGTGCACCTCAACCCCTTCCTCCCCCCAGCAACTCCCCACCTGCTGGCTGCTGCACACAGAACATCCCCAAGGGCCCGTCTACAAATGAGGGCCAGAAGCAGAGGGCAGGCAGCCCTGCACGACCCTGGGAGGAGTGTGGGGGCATGCGTGTGGTGTGAGCGTGTGCATGTGTGCATATATGCATGCGTGTGTGCAAATCTGTGTGTGAGGGTGTGTCCCCATGTCTGTGGACTCACCTGCCTGTGGGTGCCCGTGGGCCCACGCATATGCAGCTGTATGCTGCACACCCCCTGGTGGCCCCCCAGACCCGGAGCCCCAGGTGAGGGCTGGGCTCCAGGGTCCGCAATGCATGTTTCATCCTGTTCCGTGACATTGTGCTTAGGTGGATGGGGGTGCGCCCGCTAACAGTGACCACAGCGCTCCCGGAGGTGCCTGGCGAGGTCAGCTGGTGGACTGGGCAGACCCGGCTTCTCTGCCACCGGGCTGGCCCCTGGGGGCATTGCAGAGGGGCAGACAGTGGGGCCTGAGCACCATGGCTTGGGCATCCATCAGGCAGCCTGCTTGCGGAGACGTGTGGTGTGGCAGAGGCAGACGGCAGGGGGAAATCATGTTCCCTGAGAGATTGACAGATGGGCCTCGGGGCAGAGGATTCCTGGCACAGGTGGCCTTGGAGCTGGACCAGAAGGAGGGAAGGAGGGACACCCCCAAGGGCCTGGCCCATGCAGGGGTCTAAGCAGCCTGGCATGCGGCAACACAGAGGGTGGCAGGGGCGAGTAGGTACCAGGGAGGGTGGCGGCAGATGATAGCAGAGGGCAGAGGGGCAGGAGGGTCCAGGCAGCCTGTGTAGCACTCTTGACAGGTGGGCACTGAAGCAGGTGCTCAGGGATGACGGCACGAGATCCCCCGTGGCCCTGGGCAGTGCTGAGGGCTCCTGCCCCGGTCCCGGTGTCCTGACCTCTGCAGACCATGCGCCTGTCTTCCTCTCGAGTCTCTGGCCCTTCCCTGCTCAGCCTGTGCGCCAGTATGGTCCCTCCCATCCTGCAGTTTGGGCACCGAGGTCCTTGGAGAACTGCTGGTGTCCAAAGAGCACCAGTCAGCACGGGCGTCAGGGGTGACCCTTCTCGGGAGTGGTGGCCAGTCCTGGAAACTTTGATTTCCGGCGGCTCTCCTGAAGCCGGGTAGTCAGCTGTGCCAGCAAGCACGTCCGGATCCACACGGGCCCTTGGGATGCGCCAAATGAGGCACTGCGGTCCGGCAGCTGAGGCCAGGGGGCGGCTTCTCGGGCAGAGCCAGGCGTGGACAGATAGCCCTCATCTCTTCCCGCATCCACCCTGCCCCAAACCGTTCTGCACCCCCTGCTCCATCCTCCTTCCAGGCCCTGCTTGGACTTCCAGGGCTCCCAGCACCGTCAGAGTTAAGGCCCTAGTTCTGTGTCATGTCCAGAGTGTGGCCATGTGGTGTCAGCAGGCTGTGGGACTTGTTCTAGGAGGAATCGGCCAAGAACTAAGTCGGGATCCTTTTCACACCCCCCGAATATGGGTCTCAGGGGAACAGGAGGGATGGAGGCATTCACAGCTTCCATGGGCAATGGGTCCCGCCTTTCAGCACGAACCCCCGGCATCCCCGCGGCCGCCTCCCTGTCAATTGTGAAGACATCGTTTTCTCCCCACATGCTCCTCTTATCTGCCTCCTGTTAAAGGATCTCAAATATGCACCCCGATAAGGTGGAACGCACCCCCGCTTCCCGGTCCCATCCAACACCAGCCTCCACTTTTCCCCAAAGTAATTAAGATAAATGCAGCTGATAATTTGCCCAGGATTCTTAAACAGACCCTCGGGCCGTATCTCAGATATAATTTTACCTGCTAAGGTTTATCTGAGCGCTCGGGTAACAGATAGTTTTTAAGCAAAGCGGCAGCTTTTGAAGCAAAAGGAAAGGGGAATGTTTGTAAAATAAATGTCACAAGGAGCCGCTGCGGCAGCCCCTCCGTGCGGGCTGTGCCAACTGAGACCCCGCCTCATCTGGGCCGGCCACCCTGCTCCGCTCGCTGCCCAGGATTCGGAACCCTTTGTGGGGCTGGCCGGGAAGGGGGCTGGCCTGGGCATGGAGGGGGCACAAGAGAGCGGCCCGTGGGGGAGGCTGGCAGGGGGTGGTTGTGGGGCGGTGCCCAAGGCTGTGCCCCTCATGCTTTTCCAGCCTTGCTAGTCAGGGATGACCTGGAGCGGAGACCCTGCCCGGTTGAGCTGACGTGCAGGGTGTCCATCGGGGAGCAGGCCGGCGGTGGGGGGCTGGTCCAAGCCACGGGCCAGCAGTGGTGCAGGCACAGGTCAGCCAGGCGGCAGGGCCAGTGTCCAGGGAGGCGCAGCTCAGGGCACTTGGCCTGGACGGGCAGCCAGAGGCGGGCAGGGGTCTATAAAGGGGCCCGGGTTGTGCCTCCCAGGGGGGCATTGTGTGGGGGTGGCAGAGGGTGGAGGGGGACACGGGGGTGGGGACAGGGTCCTACTCCAGGCTCTGCCTTAGACAGCCCAGTCTCCTGGAAGCCTCAGTTTCCCCGTCCACACCTGGTCAGGCTGGACCCTGGCTGCCCATCACAGCCTGGTCCACCTAGCAGCACCTACATCTTGCCTCCTGATCGGTGTCTAGGAAAGGGGGTTGCCTAGGGGGTGTATGTCCACGGCATCCCTGATCCGCCAGAAGACCCCCACTGGCTGCCCCCTCGCCAGCCTGCTCGCCACCCCAGCCCCACCGCGCCTCCCAGCTGGGGGACCCATCCCCCACGCCATACCTGAAGGACCCTTACCCACGGCCTGGCCACACATGGCCGAGGGTCACGTCCTTGGAGGGGCTTCTTAGACCCCTGTGCCTGCTACCCTCAGCCAAACCCCGCTCCCTCCCTCCGCCCTGGTCACAACCGGCCGCTACAAGCTCCTCCCGAAAGACGTCACACCGTGCTGCCCTCACCACATGGGGACTGACCCCCTCTGCAAACCTCTGTTCCCACCTGTAACAAGAGTAAGCACTGGCCACAAAGGGCAGCCATGAGGTCAAGGCGGTGTCCACACAGTCCTCTGCGGTCATTGCCGTTGCCTCTGCACCATCCCTAAAGCTGCCAGCTCCTCAGGGAGGGACAGATGATGCAGGAGAGGGGGACAGCTGCCCAGCCTGCCCCGCCCACACCTGCTCCCCATGCCTGTCCAGTCACCCAGTGCCCAGCCAGCAGAGGCCACACACAGGCACCGCCAGGCCAAGGCCAGGATGGAGCAAGTGTGCAGCCTACCCTCACAACTCGTCCAATGCTGACCGCTTCCCAAGGGCACTGGGGGCCAGGGACCCAGCCAGGACAGGACAAGGGGACGAAAGGGCAGATGCCTCTACCCCACCTCACCGTGGGCCTTGCCCCTCGCAGGTAGAAACCAGAAGAGGCCAGGTTCCTGCCTGTTTAGAAGGTGCAGCCCCACCCCGACAAGAGAAACATCCTAACAGGGGAGTTAAACACGCCCACCTCTGGGCAGGTCGGCAGCAGGGAGACCGAGGAGACCACAGGGCCACAGCCAAGTCTACTGCCGGCCAGAGGTCCCGAGTCACAGAAGATGGGAGCCCGGGCGGCCTGAGAGGTCAGCAGCCCCAGCCCCTCGAAACTGAGGCCGGAGGGCCCAGGGAGCTGGGCCAGGGAGGGGAGCCGGGGCGCAGAGCTCTGACCCAGCAGGGCCATCTGTGCTGAGCTGTCCAGAACCCGGTGTTGGGGGACAGCCCCCCAGTGAGGGCTCCCAAGATCATTCCTGCTTCACCGGTGGACACACACATAACTGAAAGGGCAATTCTTGGAAGAGGGAGGCTGGAGAGGAGCCTGGAGGAGCAGTGACTTCATTCAGAGCCAGCGTCTGCGGGCTTAGTGTGTGCGGTTCTGTCCAGCCTCCAGGCCTCAAGCCTTTGAGGCCAGAGCTGTGATCACCCCATTTTATAGCCAGAAGTGCTAGAGCCAGGATTCAAGTCCAGACCCTGCTGACCCCCCTGCCAATGGTCTCCCTTTAGAAGTGAGTAGGAATTGGGAGGGTGGGGGAGGAGGCGGGGGCATCTGGGCAGGGGCACTGCTTAGACAAAGGCCTGAGAGGGTCTGGGGGAGTGGGCAGGAGTGGACAGGAGGGCCCAGATCAAGGACGAGAGGCCAGAGCTAAAACGGGGCAGGTTGAAAGGAGAGCTGAGGGCAGAGGGTCAGGAGCAGAGCCTGGACTCCCTGCTGAGGCCTGGGGTCCATGGAGAGGGAGTACTGGAGGGCAGGGGCCCAGGCTTGCAGCGGGACACCCCTCACCAGGAGCTGCCACCCACACCCAGCTGGAGCCAGCCAGCACCACTGTGGGCTTGAGTTACCCAGAGGCTGGGGCCAGGTGGTGTTTCTGAGTGAAAAGGAGATGCCTGCACTCCTGGAGTTCCCGGGGGCAGGCCAGGGTCTGGGGGATTGGATCTCCCCACTTCAAAGGGGCCCCAGGCCTGCTGAAACCCACACCGGCCAGAACCAGGGGGCTTTGCCAAGAGCCTGGGCAGGGATGGGAACCCAAGACCGGGCATGCGCTGCCCCCTGCCTGCCCCACTGTCTGAGCACCCAGGACGGGCCGTCAAATCCTTGAAGGGGCAGCCAGTCTGGGGTGCCCTGAGTGCTGAAGGCAGAATATGGGGCCCATTAGCTCTGCCCACAGGCCCGCACGTGGAGGCAGGGCCACCTCAGGAAGAGAGGGGCCCTGAGATGGGGCCGAAGTGCAGAGATACTCGGTCCTGCACAGGGCAAGCATAGTCCCCGGAGGCCTGCCTCGCACCGACCCACGTTCACTGCATGCTGTGTGACTTGGACAAGTCACATGACCTCTCTGAGCCTCAGTTTCCTCATCTGTGGTTCCTGTTGATGTTTCACAGCAGAGTCAGTCACTCACCACTGTGTGACAGATGCCTGACCTAGTGTCTGATCTCTGAATGAAGGAGTGAGTGACGGAATGAAGGAGTGAGTGAATGAATGAGTGAGTGACTGAATGAATCAGTGAGTGAGTGAGTGAGTGAATGGGAAGCTGCAGGGAAGATCTCTGCCTCCTGTAGGCCCTCCCCAGGACTTGGCCTGCCCCACTCCAGGCAAGGGCACGCTTTCCGCCCTGTGATGCCAGAAATCTCCACATCTCGGGGGGGATGCGAGTCAGCACAACCACCAAGAGTTGTCCTAGTAGTTCCCTAATGCTGAGTGACAGACAGCAGCTTGAAATCTAAGGGTTTCTGTGGGTCTGGAATTTGGGCAGGTATTCTTTTCATCAGCCGCCAGTCGCCACGTCCAGCCCCTGTTGAAGGGGAGGGACTTGGGCTCCACCTTTTGGAGGGAGAAGGATCAAAGCATTGTGGTTTCAACATTTGGCCAAATGTTGAAACCACAGCAGTGGTTACCTGACAGTGTCTTTAGATCACAAGTGCGTTTGCCCTTGACCGTGCTGTTTCTTCTTTGGGTTTGTTCTGCTGGTCTCCTTACACATGTTCATTGCTTTACTACTTACAAAGGCCCAGAGAGGGCAACCCAGCATCCGTCCACCCAGAAGGGTCTGGGTGTAGGCTTAGCTGTTCCGCAGAATGTTCTATAGCCGTGTGTTGGTGGAAAGGTGGATAGACAGATATCAGCCAGGAGTTGCTCTATGGGGTGCTGTGGAGGTACCACCAAGGTTCACTGTTAAATGCAAAAAGGGAGGCACAGTGTGTGCAGTGGACTATCTCTTGTTGAAGAAAGCGGGGAGATGGAAATATTTATTTACATTTGCTGGTATTTGCATCAAGAAACTCTGGAAAGAAACACAAGAAGCTGCTTCCTGTGCTGACCCAGCAAGGCAGGGAAAGAGCGTCCGTGGGCTGGGGGTAGAGATGGGGGCATTGTGGAGACCTCTCACTTCAGACTCTCGAACCACAGGAACCTGTGATCTATGCACATGAAATACCACGACAAGAAATGTAAAATCACTCTTAACCCAGTGCAAAGGCCACCAGCTGACCCCGGCCCTGCAGCCTAGCCCCGCCCCTGCCCCACCAGGGCTGGGGGTCCCCCGAGCTCACCCAGCTCCCCATGGCCCTGCCCTCAGTGGCTTTCCAGAGGCTCTGCAGGCTCCATGCTCCCTGGCCAGCTTCCCCTGGGGCTCTCAGTCCCCAGCCAAGCACCAGAGCGATGCTGACATGCTCCCCATTTTCTTTGCAGCCAAGAAATCCCCACCAACAAGGAAGCTGTGCAGCAACCCAGCTGAAGGCCGACTTCCAGGTATGTAGAGGGGATGGCCAGCGTGGACACCGGAGCTGCCCGGCCCCCACCTGCCCCACTGCCCCGTCTCCTTCATCTTGCTCGCTTACTCGGGCAGTGCATCTCACCCATAACTCAGGGGTGATGATAACGCTCTGACCTCTTGAGCCACTGAGAGGATGAGAGGAGTGATGGGAAGCACTCCATGCCCTGGCCCACAGCAGGGCCCACGGGACCTCAGGGCTCTGTTCTGCCATCATTATCTGTTCAGCACACGGCACCCAGAAGCCCTGCCCCCAAGGGCTCTCAGCCCTTGGAGCCCTTGGAAGGGGAGCTGAGGACTCACCTGGGGCAATGCAGCCCAGAGCAGGGGGGAGGCCTCCACCTTGGAGGGAGGACCTCCCCAGTAGGCAGGACTGGCCTGGCTAGGGAAGGGGCATGTGGGCAACATGATGCCCTCTGCTGTCCAGCACCTGGACCATACCCCCTGAGTCGAGGAGTCCCTGCCCTGACCTCAGAGCTGGCGGCTGACCTCCCTGGACTGCCCCAAGAAAGCCAAGGAAATAAGTGAGGCAACCAGCCAGCCCCAGGCTTCCTCTGAGAATGAGACACCCAGAGCCACTGGGGTGGGAGTGGGGTCATGGGGTCACAGAGACAAGAAGGGGGCCTGGGGCTCCCCTCACACAGCATCTCCCTGCACTCCAGAAGCTCAGTGTTCGGGGTGGGGCTTTTCTCCAGAGGCCTGTGGATTAAACTCATAATTTCCAAGTGTCTCTTGGTACCTCACGCTGAGCTTTGCGTGAGGGTCATGAGCACACGGCAGACATGTTTGCCCCAAACAGCAGGTCAACTCAGGGCCCAGGAAAAGGAGCCATCACCTTCCGGAGGCTGGGTGTCCGCTGCAGGGGCTGCGGGTGGGAGCCTCGGCCAGACATGCCCTCTGTCCTTCCTGGCTGTCTGCCCTGCCATCTGGTGCCCATTACCCCCACCATGGGGCCTCTGCAGGTCTGGGAGCCATGTGCCACATGGGGCCTTCATGCTCAGGGCCCGGCTGGCGCCCATCAGGGCTGCTCGGGGGTGGCCAGGGTCTTCCCACACCTCCGGCCCCCAGCAGCATTCGCTCTCTTTTCCTTCTTCCTCCCCACCTCCAGCCCACCGCCACCCACTAAGCCCTCTCCTCAGTCTAGCAGGAGCTCATTTTCCCTCATCTCTTTACGGACCATCAGAGCCAAGCTGCCATCCCTAAAAGGGAAGGCTGTGTGCCCACCACTTCTGCTCTAGCCTGCCACACCACTACGGGAGCCACAGAGGCCACTGTCCCCCACTTACCCTGTCCTTTCCTTGCAGACTCCAGTCAGGACCATGCAAGCAGGCTTCTCCAGGGCTCCTCGAGGGGCCAGGATGGCTGCCCAGCCCGCTTTCTGCGGCCCTCCTCGGACCACAGCATCCTCCTAGCGCCCAGGACGGAGGGGCCATGCCTGGGGAGCAGCCCCTCGGAGCGCCACCCCCAACCATGACCGGAGACCTGCAGCCCTGCCCGGCGGCCAGTGGCACAGGAGGCCCCCTGCGGCCCCCCGGAGAGATCAGTGCCCTGGCCAACAGGACCACCAAGGCCATGGGGAGCAGGGTCCAGGCCATGGACGACCCCAAGACCCAGGTGCAGCAGGCTGGGAAAGGGGTGACCGAGGCCCCTCTCCCCAGAGCGCAGGCCCTGAGCAGCGTCCCCAGCAAGGGCAGCAGCCCCCAAACCCCAGCGGGAAGCAACCTCATGCAGGCTCGTGTCCGGCGGGCAGGCAGGGTGGCTGGCAGCCCTCAGCAGCTCTACAGTCTGAACATCGCCAGCACAAGGCCCAAACCCGCCCTGGATGGGAAGACCCCTGAGAGCCTGCAGCCCGAGGACCTCCGGCCCCTAAACGCAGAAGCGCCCCCAAGCCAAGGGACCAGAGCCGGTCTCAGGCCCGGCCATCCCAGGGCCGAGGCCTCCCCTGCCCCGGAGGAGCTCAGCTTCCAAAAGTGCTTCCAGGAGACCCCCTCCAGCTTTACCTCCACCAACTATACCTCACCGAGTGCCACCCCCGGGCCCCCGCCCCTCAGGGCCCCCCAGAGCAGGGGCACCAGCCCCTGTCGGCCAGCCTCCTACCTGGAACTCCAGGCCAGTGGGGCTGACGCCTGGCCTCCCCCAGCTGAGAACAGCTTCCCAGGTGCTAGTTTTGGGGTCCCCCCAACTGAGCCGGAGCCCTTTCCCGAAGGCGGCAGCCCCGGGGTGGCGGCCTTTCAGTACCCCTTCCCGGAGCTGCACGGGGCTGGCCGGAGACCCTTCCCGGAGGACACGGCCGGGCCCAAGTACCCTGAACGGGCGCTGGTGCTTGCCTTCCACCAGCCTCGGGGGGCATGGCCAGAGGCGGTGGGCACAGGCCCGGCCTACCCCCTGGCTGCCCGCCCGGCCCCCCCGCCCCCACCCTGCTACTCCAGCCGACCCGGCAGCCTCGAGGCCCCCAGCGACCTTGGTGGTGTGCCCCCTCCCCCTAGTGCTGCTCCCCCGGCCCCCAAGCCCTTCTCGGAGAGCACAGCCACCTTCCAGGATGGTTTGCACGAGAACATGACCAAAGTGCTCCCTGAGAGACCTCCTTCGGCCCACGAAGGGCTGGGGAGCCCCAGGGGGCCCCCAAACTCCCTGTCCCAGAGGCAGTTTCCCGGGCAGGCCTATGGAAGCCCTGGAGCCAGTGGGGTGGGCACCAGCCCAGGGCCTCGGGACACAGAGCTGGCCGCCTCAGGGCCCCCCACCGCCAGACTGCCCCCGCTGTGGGACCCTGCTCCAGCCTCTTACCCTCCGCCTCCCCTCGGTCCCCCAGCCACCACGTTCTTCGAAGCCCAGCCCAGCCCAGGCCAGCGGCTCAGCCTGCCCCAGAGCCCCCCGCTGCCCTGGCCCCAGGTGCTCCCGGCCACCGGGCCCAGCCCCCACCAAATGGAGATGCTGAACCGGCTGCCCTTCCCCCCAGGGGCCCCTGAGTGGCAGGGGGGCAGCCAGGGAGCCCTGGGTGCTGTGGGCAAGACACCCGGGCCGGGTGAGAAGCTGGCCGTCCTGAGAAACAGCCCAGGCCAGCACGGCAGTGGCTCCCCTGGCCTGTTTGCCTACAACGGGCTGAAGGACCCAGGAGCCCAGCCCCTGTTCTTTGGGGCAGCCCAGCCCCAGGCCTCACCCCGGGGACCCCCTGGCCTGCCCCCGCCCAGGGTGGTGGGAGCCTCCCCCAGTGAGTCCCCGCTGCCCTCGCCAGCCACCCACACAGCCAGCAGCACCTGCTCGTCACTCTCCCCACTGTCCAGCAGCCCAGCCAACCCCAGCTCAGACGAGAGCCAGGTGCCCGGGCCGCTCGTGCCCTCTGCCTTCTTCCACCCAGCCCCTCACCCTCAGGAAGCTGGCAGCCCCTTCCCGTCCCCTGAGCCCTCGCACAGCCTCCCCATCCACTACCAGCCAGAGCCAGCCAAGACCTTCCCTTTCCCCACAGAGGGGCTGGAGGAAACCCCGTTCCCCAGCTCGGGGCTCCAGGCGGGCAGTGCGGGCCTGGAGGGCTTCCCCCAGGGGCCGCCCCCCTACTCCGCCCACCACTTCCCCCTCAGCAGCGCCAGCCTGGACCAGCTGGACGTGCTGCTCACCTGCAGGCAGTGTGACCGGAACTACAGCAGCCTGGCCGCCTTCCTGGGCCACCGGCAGTTCTGCGGCCTGCTGCCAGCCAGGGCCCAGGACAGCCACCAGCAGCCCCCGGGGCTCCCCGCGCCCCCCAGAGTGCCAGCTGGCAGGACCCCAAGCCCACTCAGCCATGCCAGGACAGCTCCCTTCCTGCTGGGCGGAGACCTCCGGCCTGATGGCAGAGATGACCCCCTGAGGACGAGCTTCCTGCCTGGCCCCACCGCCACCCCCTTCCCACTCCCCACAGGGGACCTGGACCTGGAGGACGCTGCCAAGCTGGACAGCCTCATCACGGAGGCGCTCAATGGCCTGGAGTACCAGTCTGACAACCCCGAAATCGACAGCAGCTTCATTGACGTCTTCACCGACGAGGAACCTTCCGGCCCCAAGGGCTCCGCTGCCGGGCAGCCGCCCAAGGCCAGGCTGGGGGCGACACCAGAGAACAAAGCCCCAGCCCCAGCCCCGCCCCCAGCAGTGGATGTCCCGCTGGAGACCCAGCCCCGCCAGCCCGGGGATGGGGGCAACCCGGCCGGCCCCAGGCCCAAAACCCGCTCCCTGGGCCCAGCACCTGCAGAGACAGATGGGGCCAGCCTGGCTGGCCAGCAGAGGAGAGGAAAGCGGTTCAAGTTGTTCCGGAAAGAGCTGGACACGGTTAACACCACCAAGAGGCCTGGCAGGGGCTCCAGGGCCACCCGCCTGAGGCCACGGAGGAAAGGCCGGGCTGAGGCCCGCCCGCGGGATCTCAGAACCCAGGCCCCCAAGAGCCACACAGACCCCGGGGGTCGGGCCCCGCTGGTGGAGACCAGGAGCTCCCGGCGCCTCCGACTGTCCCCCGGCCAGGACTGCAGGCGGAGGCGGGCGCGGGGCGGCACCTGGAGCAAGGAGCTCATCCACAAGATCGTGCAGCAGAAGAACCGGGCAGGCGGGCGTGGCCCGACCCCGAGCGCCGCAGACGGCGGGCCCCAGCACTGCGACTGCGCCGCCTCCGAGTCTGAGGAGGAGGACGGACCACGGCCCCCTGGCTCCCGCTTCAGAGGCCGGCCCCGCCCCAGCGGCCGGCGATGGCGCCGGGGCGAGAAGAGGAAGGAAGTGGACTTGACCCCAGGCGTCAGAGAGGACGGACAGCAGCAGAAACCCAGGAAGGTGGTGAAGCAGGAGGCTGCAAGGTCCAGGGGCTACCTGGGCCCCGAGGAGCCGGGCAGGCCTGGGCCAGGCCCCAGCCAGAGTCCCGGGGCCCAGGGCCCATCGCATGGCCCAGAGGCTGGAGTGGACCTGGAGGAGAAGGGCCCCCAGCATCTCCTGCGGGATCTCATCGGCACCAAGACTGTAGAGGAGAGCCATCCGCCTCCAGGCTTCCCTCAAGACACTGAGACCCCTGAAGTCGCTGACGGCCTTTCCCCTGATGCCACGGAACTTCACAAGGAGGCTCCAGGCTCCTCTCCAGCTCCCTGCAGGGGAGGCAGCCCCTGCCCCTCAGCCCCAGAGCTACCGCAGCTCCACGGGGAGGACGCAGGGCTGCCCCTCGCAAGCTCACCCACATTGGGTGCACGTCGGTGCTTGGAGCCAGTCGCCTCCCAGGACAGAGAGGACCCGCCTGCCTCTCCATCCGGAGAATCACTGGTGCCTGTCGCTAACGCTGTCCATATGGTCCACTTGGACCCCAGCACCCTCTTTGTGAAGACCCCTGGTCTTGGAGAGTCCATAGAGGCTCCAGCTGCCAGAAAGGGGCCTAAGCCCTACAGCAGCCCCCACAGTGAGCTGTTCCTTGGACCCAAAGACCTGGCCGGCTGTTTCCACGAAGACCTGGGCTCCCAGTCCTCAGCCCCAGACAGCCCACTAGCCATTAGGGCACACCTCTGCCAGGATAACCACGATGCCAGTTCCCCAGAGCCAAAGCCGCCCAGGAGCCCGCCCTACACAGGCATCACAGACCCAGGCAGAGGCCAGTCGGCACTGGCCTTGGAGCCCACGCCCCTCCCCTTGGGGCTGCCCAGGGACAACTTCGACCCTCCGCCCTATGGCAGCCTCTCTGGGCGTGGGGACACCCCTGCACTGCGTGCGTGTGCTGCTCTTCCCCCGAGGAAACCCCAGCTAGACCCACCGTACCCCTCGTTTCTGCCTGAAAGGGACTGGTCCCTGCTGGAGGAAGTGTCCCCGGTGCCGCCTGGCCACCCAGGCCTTTTTCCTGGCTTCTCGGCGGAAAAGACTTTGAGTCAGCAGCGTCCCAGTGAAGGGCCTGTGGCTGCCAGCCTCAGCGCTCTGCCCACCAGGGCTGTCGAGTGTAGCACTGCCAGTACCAGCGACCTGTCCGAGGAGGAGCTGGAGATCAAACGGCTGGTCACAGAACTGGAGAGTCAGCTGCAGAGCAGAGGCCCACAGGGGGCCCGGGGAGAGCCATGCAGGGCCAGCAACACTGCTCCCCGGGATCCAAGTCCACACGGGGAGGGGGTGGACACCAGAGGGGATGCCCTGGCGAGCCCCCAGGAGGAGTGGCCCTCACCCTTGGCCCCCAGCACCCACAAGGACATGGTTCCTCGGGGTCCTTCCAGCCCCATGGGGGCCAGCCTCAGTTTCCAATCAGTGCAGAAAGCCAGAGTCCCGAAGACAAGGCTCCCCAGGGCTGAAGGGGGCCAAAGGGCCCGCCAGGAAGTCTGCGTACCGGACCCCATGTCAGATGTGGGGAGTTTAGCAAAGTGCAGCCCAAGCCTGGAACCTTCGCTTCCTAAGGGTCACGGGGCCCCTGGAACACAACATAGCCAAGGCCTCCCGCTGCTCCTTCCGCGCCCACCAAGAGGGGGGGTTTCCCCGGGACCCCACAAAGCACCTGGGCCCTGTCAGGATCCTCTGGAGCTGGAGGCATTCAGCAGCCCCACTGCCCATCTAGCACCTGGCTTGGCATATCGGGGTGCCGAGCTTCTGCCTCTGGGCACCACCCCACCTTCTGCTGCCATTCATAGCAGTGCCCCCAGGGGACACTCTGTGAGCAGCACAGGTGAGCCAGGAGGAACAGAGCTCCTGCCCGCTGTCACAGCGGGCCCTGTCCCTGAGGGCAAGGAGGAGTTTGTGCCAGTGGGAGTCTCTCCAAGTTGTGCCTCCATACCCAACCCCAGCCCGGGCGGGAGGCTCCAGAACCCAGCCTCCAGCCCACTTCATCAGCTGCAGCTCCTGGTGGCCAGAGCGGCTGAGAGGGGAGATGATGCCCGGGGCTCAAGAGTGACCCCCACTGCTGATGCCCAGAGCCCTCTGCACAGCAACCCCTCAGATGTGGGAGGCGATGGCAAGGAAGGAGAGACAGTGGCCCACAGCCCTGCCCTGGGCTCCCTGGGAGACGTGCAGATGACCACTGTGGCCAGACATCAGCTGGAGCCAGACGAAGATGGACATGCAGGTACACATGGCCAGGCCAGGAAGCCCAGGGGCCAAGCCGAAGCCGGACACCTGCAGCCAGGCGACCGAGGGAGGCCAGGGGGACCGGACAGCTGCACCACAGCCAGTGCCGACCCTGAAACCACACCAGCTGGGCTGGTCGGGGCTGCAGACCAGCTTGGGGCACAGCTCCAGGGAAGCAGGGCGGCCATGGGCCTTTGCAACAAGGCACAGGCCACCCCAAGCCCCACCTCCTCTGAGGCAGACTCTTCAGTCCCAGCTTTGGTGGCAGCCCACACCCCAGACAGGCCCCGGGACTGGACTCTGGAGGCGGTGGCAGCTGGCCCAGGCCTTAGGAAGCATCTGCTGTTCCCTGGGGAAAGCCCAGAGCCCCCCACCAGGGACCTGGCCAGCCGCACCCCCTCGTCCGCCTCTGCAGCCCCCTCCGATCCCTGTGGCCTCAAGCCCCTACACCAGGAAGGCCCTTCCGCGGCACCTTCAGAGGAGCTCAGGGAACTGCTCCCAGCATCTCCATCCCACAGGGGCGCTGCCAGCTCTCAGCTTCTGTCGGCCTCTTCTCCCACCTGGACACCTCCAGAAGGGGCCGAGCGCAGCCCAGCAACCACATGCACTGTAGCACCCCTGGCAGTGTCCCCCTCTTTGAAGACAAGCCACCATGGCCTCAAGGAAAGCCCGGCTCACCACCCTCTCCTGGGGGACGGCAGCCCCCTGGAAGACCCTCCCAAGGAGCCCAGCTTCGTCAGTGTCATCAGTGCCGCCCATGGAGGGGCCCGCCCTGGAGGTCATGTGTCAAAAACCCTAGGAGCTTCCAGAAAAGAGAGGCCAAGGGACTCCCCTGCCCATGCCACCCCTCCCCACCCAACAACAGTCAGCACCCCGGGAGCGACTGTCAAGGCTGCTGCCCTGCCCAGCGTCCCCATCACAGATGGCCTTGGGGCACTCAGAGGTCCCAGGGCTGAGTGGCCAGACCCCAGGGGAGTTCTGCCCATCACGCACCCAGATGGGGTGCCCACAGGCTCCTCCTCCAAACCCCTAGGCAACAGGGAAGGCCAGGGTGTCACCACTGTGCCCACTGACCCTTCCACACGGGGGGCCATGTGGCCAGATCCCCACACTTGCCAAGAAGGCAAGGCTCTGGCCAGCCTCCGAGGACAGGAGAGCCTGGAGACGCCTGGGGCCAGGCTCCCTGCCATTACCAAGGCGTCCGAGGCTGGCGCCAGGGGTGTGCCAGTGATGTGCCCTCCCACAGAGCTCTGCCCAGGCAGCACAACCAGCGACTCCAGAGCCCACTTCCCCCAATGTGCCCTCCACCAGAGACCCCAGGCAGATGCCCTCAGTCCCCAGGACCTCAGACAGAAGCCGCGTGGCTTTAAAAAGAAGCCGGTGTTCACCGAGAATGGCCACTGGAGGGGCGGAGCCCCCAGTGGGCGGCCGGTGACCTGTGAGGTCTGCTCAGCTTCCTTCCGCTCCGGGCCAGGCCTGAGCCGCCACCGAGCCAGGAAGCATGGGCTGCACAAGGGTGCTACGTCCCAGCCAAGCCCAGCGCCCCAACCTGCTCCCCAGATGTGCCACCGCCCCGGGAAGAAGAGTCGCAGAGCTCTGGGGAAGGAGGAAGCTGGGCGCTTGGTGGGAGACCCCAGCCAGGCTGGGGAGCCGCCCCCTGTTTGTGGCTCTACACCTCCTGAGGATGCCCTGGGTCCCGAGACATCCAAGGGGCTCAGGCAGGGGCTCAGCCTTCTGGGAGCTCCAGGCTGTCCCCCAAGCTGGGAGCCACACACCCCAGATACAATCAGGCAAGGAGTGGACGTGAAGCCTGCAGAGCCCAGAAAACAGGACCGGCTGGGGAGGGAAGAGCTCCGACCCAAACAGGCAGAGAAAGGCGGGGGCCAGAGGCGCGGCAGACCACACACAGATTTCCCCAGTGAGTCAGAGGGGAAATCTAACAAGAAAGCTAGGAAGCCCAGAGCGAGAAGGTTCCGGGAGGAGAGCAATCCCCAGGCCCCTGCCAATGTGACTCCAGACAGAAGCTGCTGGAGTCCATCCACCTCTGCTGCCAACTGCTGCCGCCTCTCACCCAAGACAGAGCAAGAGACCAAGGCCATGCAGTTGCCTCCTGCAGCCATGGACCTGGAGGAGACACCCGCACAGAAGCCACCTGGGGACTGGGTGACCTGTCCAAGGATGGTGGAGGGAGCGCCTCCAGGGGAAGGGCCAGGGGAGCAGAAGGCAGCCCTGGCAGGAGGGTGTGGGGGACCCAGAGAGACCAGGACATCTGGCATCTGTGAAGAGCCACTGAGGGTGACTGGGGCTAAGCCTGCAGGGGACAGCAGAGAGGCTGACAGCAGATTGGGGCACAGTGTCTTGGAGGAGCATGGGCTCCCCCAGGGCCCCCCTGAGACTTGTGGTTCTGAAGCAGGTGGCACCATCAGCAGTCCTTGCTCCCAGGCCCCCCTGCACAGCCCAGCAGAGGGGGTCCCAGAGCAGGAGGGCACGGCCCCTAAACCTCCCAGCCCGGAGCGTGGGGACCCTCTGAGCTTGTTGGATGATGAGGCCTCTTTCTCCCAGCTCTTCCCCCTGGGAGACCGCTTGGCTCGGAAGAAGAACCCCCGTGTCTATGGGAAGCGCTGTAAAAAATCGAAGCCCCCACCCCGGGTGGAGCCCAGTGGCCAGGTAGGGGGCAGTGTCACTCTGCCCTCTGCCCGCCTGCCCACAGACCTCAGCGACTCTGGCTCACTCTGCCTGTCCCATGAGGACCCATGGGGTGATGAGGCCACTGATCTGCCCGAGTCCTTCCTCCTGGAGGGCTTCCTCAACAGCAAGGTTCCAGGCATTGACCCCTGGGCCCCAGGCCCCAGCCTGTGGGCCCTAGAGCCCCACCTGGAGACGAAGCCCTGCCGCACCGAGGACCATCCGTCGGAAAACATCCCCAAGCTACACATGGTCCCGGCAGCTTGGCGAGGCCTGGAACTTCAGGCCCCGGAGGACGAGGTTACCTCTTCTCTAGGAGATGCGAGCCCTGAGCCCCCCAACCTGGAGCGAGAGCACTACGACGGCGGGGTGCCCAGGAGTGCCGCGGACCTGGAGATGCTCGGCACCAAACTGGAGCTACAGGACCTGAGCTTCCTGGGACCCTGTGAAGACCCTGTGGGTCTCCCCAGCACCAGCTTCTTGGATGTCAAGGCTACGGCAGGTTCCCAAGGCCCACGAAGCAGGACGGAGGAGGCGGACGGGGCAAGAAAGGCCGCAGGCGAAGGCCAGCATGCCAAGGCCAGGAGAGCATCCTACAAGTGCAGGGTGTGTTTCCAGCGCTTCCACGGCCTGGGCGAGCTGGACCTGCACAAGCTGGCCCACAGCCCCTCCCCTCCCCCCACCTGCTACATGTGCGTGGAGCGCAGGTTCGGCTCCCGGGAGCTGCTCCGGGAGCACCTGCTGGAGAAGCACGTGCAGAGCAAGGCGGGGCTGTGGGCCTGCGGCATGTGCCTGCGGGAGGTGGCCGACGTCTGGATGTACAACGAGCACCTGCGGGAACACGCCGTGCGCTTCGCCCGCAAGGGGCAGGCGCGGCGGTCACTGGAGGACCTGCCCGCCTGCTGGGAGGGCGGCGGCGTGGTCACGCACTTCCTGAGCGGCATCGCGGGGCAGGCCTCCAGATCCCACCGAGGCAAGCGCTCCGTCGCCGGCAAGGCAGGTGGGGGCTGCGCAGAGTCGTCGGGGCCGAACGCGGGAGCCAGGAAGGCGTTGCCTAGGGAGCGGCCGAGGCCCCAGGCCCGCAGTCGCGGCTGCGACGCAGTCGGCGCCTCGGCGCAGGGCAGCCCGTCCGCCTGCGCGCGCCCCGCCCCAGCCGGCGGCGCGTCCCCCGAAGCTCATCCCCACGGCGAGCCCCCGCTCCCGGCCGTCCCGGTGCACCAGGACTGCAAGGATCCGGCCCGCGACTGCCACCACTGCGGGAAGCGGTTCCCCAAGCCCTTCAAGCTGCAGCGCCACCTGGCGGTGCACAGCCCGCAGCGCGTCTACCTGTGCCCGCAGTGCCCGCGCGTCTACCCGGAGCACCAGGAGCTGCGCGCGCACCTGGGCGGTGAGCACGGGGTGAGCGGGGAGCTGGAGCTGGCGCACACGCCGCTGTACGCCTGCGAGCTCTGCGCCAACGTCACGCACATCAGCAAGCGGTCCTTCGTCTGCAGCTCCTGCAACTACACCTTCGCCAAAAAGGAGCAGTTCGACCGGCACATGGACAAACACCGGAGGAAAGGGCAGCAGCCCTTCACATTCCGCGGCGTGAGGAGGCCCGGAGCCCCCGGGCGGAAGGCTTCTGCCCGAGAGGGCACGCTGCCTAGCAAACGGCGCAGGGTGGCCGCTCCCGGCAGCCCCGCCAGGTCCAGCACGGACGGGCCTCTGTCCCAGGGCAGCAGCCCCACCCCGAGTGAGGGGTCCCTCCCAGCCCTGCTCCAGCCCTGCCCAGAGGCAGCTCCCAGCATCACCGCCGGGCAGCCCGGGACTCCAGAGAGGCCCATAGACCCTCTAGGCCACCAGGAGCTCCTGCCCCCATCCTTGTCTCCTTTTCCAGCGGCCTCGGCTGGTGGCAAAGATGGTCACAAGCCGGACCAGGCCCTGGAGAGCTCCGAGGATGAGGCCTCCCCAGGCAGCCCTGAGCACCTCCTCCAGAAGGCTTTCCCGCTGGGAGGCTCTCTACCCCGGCTGGGGGCCGCAGACCACGAGGTAGAGGAAAAGAGGGCAGCTGGCCCGCTCTCAGGGAAACACAGGACCCCAAGTGCACCTGGAAAATGTGCCCCTGACCATCACCCAGAAGCCCCCTCTCTGCTCTGGAAGGAGAAGCAGGTGTCCACGTGTCTCTTGGTGCCTGCAGGGGCAACAGGGGGCCCCTCCCACAGAGGC
Source organism: Bos grunniens (assembly GCF_055505025.1). Classification (NCBI taxonomy): domain Eukaryota; kingdom Metazoa; phylum Chordata; class Mammalia; order Artiodactyla; family Bovidae; genus Bos; species Bos grunniens. Next base: position 13,836,390 of record NC_141182.1, read on the forward strand.
AGTGCCCCCAAGCCTAGGGGCTGTGGGAGTTTATCAAAGGACAGGTCAAGCTCATCCACCCCCAACAAAGCACCCAAGATCCCAGGACAACTGAAGAAGGCGGTAGCCAGCCCAGTGCCCGGAGAACTCCCCCGTGGCACTGAGGAGAGGCTGAAGCCCACCGCCCTCAAAGCCAAGCCAGGCTTCCAGGGTGCTGGAGGCCCCCGGCAGGGCACCAAGGCAGTGGGCGGCAGCCAGCCCCAGCCAGCCAGCGGGCGGCTCCAAAGCGAGACAGCCACCACCCCAGCCAAGCCCGACTGCCCAGGCCAGGGCCCCGCCCCAGACAAGGCCCTCCCTCGAGCCCTAGCCAAAGGCTACCCCAAGGGGCCAAGGGAAGCTGGTGGCCAGGGGCTGCGAGGGAGCCTGGGCCCCAGGGAGGACGCAGACAGCAGTGAGAAGAAGAGAAAAGGCCGGGCCCCGGAGCCAGCCAGGAGCGAAGGTGTGGGGAGCCTGGGCAAAGGCCCCTCAGCCCCTGACAAACCCCCCCGGGCTCCCCGGAAGCAGGCAACTCCCAGCCGTGTGATCCCCGCCAAGCCCAAACCCAAGCCCAAGTCCAGTAGCCAGAACAGCTCGATGCTCCCTCAGCCCTCAGAGGTGCAGAAGCGGGAGCCCAGCCATGCCCACGGGGACCTCAGATGCAGCAAGGAGGGGCTGAGCAAGGCCCTCCCCCAGACAAGACCTCTACACAGGCCCCCCAGGAAGGGTGGGGCTCTCCACAGTGCAGAACCCCCTAACCCCCGGGCCTGCCGCACAGCCGAGTCCCAGAGCCACCTCCTCAGCCAGCTGTTCGGTCAGAGACTAACCAGTTTCAAGATCCCTTTGAAAAAGGACTCTTCTGAGTAATTTATAGGAGCCAGCAAGTGCCTGGGAGTGGGATTGGGGATGAACTCGCAAATGGGGGACCCTGGTCTTTTTTGAGGAGCTCCAGTCGTCTGAGAGTTGTCTGGTGGCCACATCTTAATTCATCTGATGTACCATGAAAATACTCAGACTTTAGTGTTAGAGCTGCAACTCTGATGCCTTGAGCAGAGCCTGGGGTGGACAGCAATCCCTTTCTAGCTGGTAGGTGAGGGTGAGGGCTGGGCCAGCTGCAGCCTCTTTGAGGCCATGCAGCTGTTTATCCAGTACCAAGAAGTTAAGGAGAGAGTGGCTCATCCCCCCAGCCCCATTTGCCCCACAGTTAAGGCCCAGTATGCCACAGAACCCCTCGGTTTGAAGGTTTCCACAGGGCCCCCCAACCCTTGTCATCTAACAAGAAGTAAGTTGAGGCAGCCACCAGTCCGATGGTGGCAGCTTCCATCTTAGAGTCATTGCTGCTGTTGCTGGAATTCCAAAGCGACCCTAGAAATCAGATGGGGGCCAAAGAGCCATCTCTGAGCTGCCCAGCCCTACAGAGCACAACAGGCCTCTGACCACAGGGTTGTGCCAGCCACTGTCCGTGCTGCTGACAGAAAAGCTGGTTTCTAGTGCACCTTGACCCCTGGTCCTCCGTCTCCACCCCCACCACCTCCACCCCAGCCTCCGCAGTTGCCCTCTCTAGAGCCTGCCTCCTACACAGAGCTCTCTGCTGCAAGTATGAGCAATTTTACTCTGAAGTTTCTGGTGCTATTTTCATGTAATGTGAATATAGGCTTCCTTGATTTGTTTTACCTGGGGGATGGTGTCGGACCAAGAGGTGCTAGGGGACATGCAGGCTGCCCAAGGCACCAGCGGCCCAAGAAGCCCTGACTGGCTCCAAGCCGCCTGCGTGCGGCTCCAGCCCCGCAGTCAGGTCGGAGCAGCCAGATGGGACCCTCAAGGCCGGCTCATGCACTGACCCGACCCAGGGGCCGGCACACATGTCCTTTTTACAGAACCGTGTCTTCACGGGGGCAGGAGGTGGGGAGAGGCTACCTTCTGTCCTTAGGTGTCTCTGAGGTTTGTGGTTTGTTTTGTTCTGTTTCTTCATTTTAACCTTAGGTACAGTGTGTATGTCAAAAGTTCTAATTTTGATATTTTGAAAGAGACCAAATCAAGCCCAAACTGCCTTTTTTTGTAGAAGGTGTGTGTGCCACTCAGAGTGCCTCTTTAGTGCTGATGAATAAACCCGGGGGGGGCTCTGAGGTTGTACTGTAAAAACCGTAGCAATCCGTGCTGTCAAATATATGCCCACTGTTGTCACAGGGTGCCTCCGCCGTGGCCTCTGTCCTCCCGCCAGCCCCACCCTGCTGCCCCACCGAGCTGCCACCCTCGTCCTGCCCCAGGGTCACCTGGCCCTGCAGAGCCTACTGGTAGGGCAGCGGTCCCACCAGGTCCCAGACCTGTTTACCCGGCGAAGATAACACCTCAGTGCTGTGGGCCCCTCTGGGTTAGGGAATCGGAGGGCAGCAGAGACAGCAGGGGGCACCAGACCCAGAGACCTTCCCCCACTACAGGCTCTGACCCCTAGGGACCCTGAGTCCTGAAGATGCCTCCAGAGACCCCTGTGTCTGGGACAAGTACTTGGAGGGCAGCAGATCCCTGTCCGGTCCCTGACAGCTGCCCAGGCTTGGTGGGGGCAGAGTGGGGGTGCCTCTCTCAGAGCAGGCCCCCAACCACACCTGCTGGACAGTGGGAGGGGAGCCACGCCATCCACAGGGAGACAGGTCCTGCACATGGCGCAGGGACCACCTTGCCCACAGCCCCACCCACCCCACCACTCCCCTTGTCCCACCAGGCCCTGGCCCCGCACTTCCATCCACCAGGGACACCCTGCCCAGGTCCTTGCCCTCAGTCTCAGCCCCTCCCATCGATGCCCCCTGCCCAGCAGGCTGCCTCCCTCTGTCTGGCACACACCTACTGTGGGCTGCGGAACAAACCAGCAGCTGACAAGGGGTGCTAGCTGGGGGTTGGGGTTGCAGTGGGTGGAATCGGCTCAGAGTCGCACTTGAGAAACACCGTCCTGGGACTTGGTGGTGGACACCTTGTGGGATCGGCCAGGTCTGCAGCACTGGGTGCCCCTGCCCGGCTCGCCATGCCTCGGTCAGCCTCGGGCCAGCCTCCATGTCCCTGGAAGCACGATGGGGTGTCCAGGCCCTGCCATAGGCTGTGATTGGCAGGGGAGGGGGTGAGCCTGGTGCTCTGCATGGTCACGTGCCCATGGGTGCTGAGGCTCACAACATCAGGGACCCCTCAGCTCTAGTCTTAGGGGCAGGACATGAGTGAACCTGCCCTCCTGGGTGCTGAGTCCACGGCAGGGCTGCGAGCCCCAGTGTGTGGACAGTGGCAGCCTGGCCAGCAGGTGGCAGCATTCGCCAGCTCAGCGGGGCCAGGGCAGCTCAGGTACCACACGCACACATCACAGGTACACGAGGCACCCTCGTCCTCACCAACGGGCTGAGATACGCTCACAGCACACACGGGTGCACTGTTCCCAGGCCTCACACAACCACAGACAGCCACGCATACAACCTCACACACACACAACCATACAGAAGCACCCACACACACAACTACACACTAGCACCCACCCACACAGCCACACACATACAACCACAGACAGCCACACACACAGCCACATACATACACACAACCACACATACAAGCACCCACCCACACAGCCACACACATACAACCACAGACAGCCACGCAGACAACCACACATACAACCACAGACAGCCACACACACAACCACACACCCACAACAATACACAAGCACCCACACACACAGCCACACACAAGAACCCACACAGACCACCACACACACACAGCACACATACAACCACACACACAACCAGAGACAGCCACACATACAACCACACACCCACAACCACACACAACCATACACAAGCACCCACACACACAGCCACACACACACAACCACAGACAGCCACACACACAGCCACATACATACATATAACCACACACACCACACACACAAGCACCCACACACACAACCACACACCTGACTGATTCTGGGCACATCTGTGGGAACTGGCCCGAGCGAGGGATCCAGGGTGGGCATCCTGAAGGGCCCCGTGTGGGCTGTGAGAGCGGGCCGGACAGAGTGGGAGAGGATTTGGTAGGCACAGACCCTGTTCAGGGGCCACGGCTCCCTGAGGACCCGAGGAGGCAGAGCCCGGCCCCCACAGGCCCACAGGCCCTTCTGCCTGGACCTCAACGGCCTGGCTCACCCCTTCTAGGAAGCCAGAGTGTCCCTCACCCTGAGACTACTGCACCCCCAGAGCTGCCAGGCAGGGGGCAAGGAGCAGGGGAGCCTGAGGGTCAGCAGCAAGGTCACGTGAATGCTGTATCTGACAACTGCACTCCACCAGGTCCCGAAGCCTGACCCCAGTGATCCCTTGGCCCCACCAGTCTGGACATGGGGCCGGAGAGAAGATGGTGCCTGGGACCAGGTGAGGAGGGGCAGGTGGCGGGGACAGGCTGGGGAACACGCAGGAGTCTGCCTGGGCATGGGGGATAGGGCTGCAGGAGGGAAAGAGCTGGCGGTGGAGCATGCAGCGGGCCCCATCCCTGGGCCCCATCCCCAGACCCCGTGAAGGGGGAGGCTTGCCTGGGCGGCCAGAGGGCATATCCACTGGGAATGGCTGGAGAACGTCCTTAGGATGGGCTTGCCTAGGCTTCGGGGCCACAGACGGCTCAGAGAACCCAGCCTCCCAGGGAGAGGGTGTAGAAGGCCATGCTCATACAGACAGAAGAATCCGTACATCCGGGGTCCCACAGAGAGGGCCATCAGGGATGGGCCGGGTCTGTGTCACCGGGATCCCTCCAAGCACCACCATGGGGGGACAGGACCTGGAGGCCGTGGGTCCTGTCCGTGTCACCTGAAAATGTGCTGCGGTGGGCTCTGGTCTTGAGCCTGAGGCTGCACCCCGTGAGACCCCATTTCTCTGCCTGTCTGGTGGGTGGCCAGCGGGTCCACTGCTGTGGCTGCAAGACCACTGCCCAGAAGCAGCCATGCCAAGCCTTCCCTCCTGGGCCTGGGCACCCAAGGCCACAGCCCCTTCCCACAGGCCAATGTGTGCCTCCCTGACCAGATGGCCTGGCCTTGTGGGCTGCAGCTCAAGGCCACCGGCCTCCTCCGTGGAGCCCCTGGCCGAGAGAGGATGCAGACAGGGCCCTCCCTAGGTTTAGCTGGGCCTGAACACACCTCGGTCTCAGCTATGAGAGACTCAGGCACACTGCTGGGCCCAGGCAGGAGGGCAAGTGCCAGGGGTCTCACCGTCCCCTCTGAGCGCAGCGGTCACCAGAAACCCGTCCAGCCCTGACTCTCGGGCTCCCTCCGAGGGCTAAGTGCTGGGGCTTACTGGCTCTGGCCAGAGCCTCTCCCCACGCCGTCCACTTGGCTCCCTCCCTCTCCTCCTTCGGGGCTTTACTCAGATGGCACCTCCTATCTGCGGCCTTCCTAACCACCTGCTAAGATGACAGCTGCACCCCAGTGCCCAGGCCCGAGGCCGCATGTTTGCCCTGGGGTGCCCACGGCCCACTCACTGATCCTGGCTGCTGCCCGGCCGCTGGACTCTGTGTGCTGTCCACGGTTGTACCGCCAGTGCTGGAGTGGGAGGAAGCGGGAGGGAGAAGGAAGGGGCGGACGGGGAAGTGTGAGCTTCCTGAACCCTACTCTCTTCCTTCGGAAATGTCCAGATAACATTTCCTGTCTGCACAGGCTGGTAAATAGGCCACACCTGGGCAGCTGCATGAAGGGGTGGGTCACTAACCCCTCAGGACAGTGTCCAGGCAGAACCCATGTGTCCCGGGACCTCAGAGGGCATGGCTTGTTAGAGATGCTGTTTCAGAGAGTCTCACTGAGCCCAGAGGGGACCAGCTGAGTCCCGCCCTCTGCTCCCCTCAGACAGGGAACACCTGAGCCCATCCCCCAGGCCAGAGCCAGCCCAGCCCCCCGCAGCAGCCTGCCCCCGACACCTCAGGGTGGCATCCAGCTGTCCCTTGCGTTGCCCGGCTCCTCCCCTGCCCGTCCTGCAGGCCGCCTCTGATCCCTAGCTTAATTTATTTTGACATCCTCGCTGCTGTGTGACCTCCTTGTGGTATCACGTGTTGCTTAAAACTCATTATCCCCCCCTTGAAACAAGAAGTTAATTAAACCCTTCACAGAGCCAGTGTTGACAAGTGTTGGCGTGGGCCCCTGGCATGACTGCCCAGGGCTCCAGGGCCTGGGGCTGACGGGCGGTGGGGGAGCAAATCCTGGGCCCCCTTCCCCACAGGGCAGCCACCAGGGGCCATGCTGGAGCAGCAGCTGTGGATCTCCAAGGGAGGCTCTGCTGCTCACCTGCTGTGTGGCAGGTGGGGTGGGGGTGACTTCACTTCTCTGAGCCTCAGTTTCCTTGTCTGGCAAATAGGAATTCTAAGAGTCCCTTCTTCAGACAGTGCTTGGCGCAAGGCCTGGCACTGAGGAACCCTCTGCAGCTCTCTGCCCTCACCCCACATGTGAGGCAACAGAGTGCTGAGAACTGCAGAAAAGGCACCCTGGGCCCTGCAGGCTGGACCAGAGAGGGGCCGGAAGCAATCAGGGCCTCCCCGAGGGAGGGAAAGTGGGTGGGCAGTGGGAGGGAAGGGTGCGTCTAGTGGCAGGAACAGCGTGTGGGGCCGCAGGACACCTGGACCTGTTCAGGGAGGTTCAGAGGAGGACTAAGAGGGGAGGGCTGAGATTATTGCAGTTGCTTTGGGGAGGTCCCACTGGCTTCACCCTGCAGTGGGGCAGGGGTGGCTGTGGGGCCAGCAGCAGTCAGGCTGGTGGGTGAGGGAGGCTTGGAGCTGGGTGGGGATGATGGCAGAGTCCCCAAGGGGCCTCTTAGGGCTATAAGGAGGTGCGATCAGGGACACTGGTGGGGACAGTGAGGCAGAAAGAGGACTTCCAGTGCAGCGTGGCAGGCAGAGCCCCTCACCTGGCCTGGGCTAGGGACACACTCCTCCCAGCCTGTCCAGCCCTTCTGAGCCTTTGCCCCTGCTCCTCCCTAAGCTGAGAATGCCTTTCTCCCACCACTCTTTCCTGAGTCATCTTCATCCTTCAGTGTCCAGCTTAAGTTTCTAGAGCATTCTGTGGCTCCCTTGGTCATCACCTAACAACCAGTACAGAGCCTGCTATGTGGGAAGTGCCACAATCAGCCCTCTCCCCACCCACAGCCACTGCCCGCTCCCAGGCAGTCCCCCTGGGACAGGGCAGCACAGAGCAAGCCCATCAGCAGGCCCCCAGACCGCCAGCGCACAAAGCAGAGGTGGAGCAGACGTGAGCCTGGAGCCACAGCAGCATCGAGACTAGAGGGTCCTGCCCACCCCACTGACAGATGAGGAAACCAAGAGCCTGACAGCTTAAGGACTTGCTCAGGGTCATGGCCTCCTATGTGGCAGAGCCAAGATTTGAACCTTGTTCTCCCAGGGCCCAGCCAGGGTTAAGAACGTGAGCTCTGCCCTGCGACTGCCCGGGATACAGGAATCATGACCATTTCTGAGCTGTAGGGTCACTCTGAGCCTCAATGTCATTATCACCATGACAGCCTTGATGCTGTATCCTAGGCCCAGCCCTGCCACTTCCTGCCAAGGGGACCACCAGATGGTTGCTAGGACAGGATGCCATGAGAGACCATGAACCGGCCCCAAAAAGGACCAGGGAAAGGTTAGTGATGCTGATAATGATATGGCCCTAGTGTGGGCACCCAGAGCTGTCCCCAAGAGCCTTTCCTGGGCCCAGATACCCTTGGAACCTTCTCCAGGGCCTACAGGCTATTATTAGGGCTTGAAATCCAGCAAAGCAGGAAACAGCCAGGCTGTGGTCGGGGCAGCTGAGCTCCACGCCGAGCCCTTCCCAGCTCCAGGGAAGGGTGTTGCGAACATCCAGGTGGACCTCCACCAGTGATGTTTGGATGTGAATCGTGACACTCCCAACAAGGAATGCAGGTGGCCGGTAGGATCCCGAGGCAGCCCCTCTCCACTCTGATCAGGGACTCCTGCTGAACCCCACAGAGATGACGCCTCCTCCAGTCAGCCTTCTTTGACTTCCCCAGGCAAAGGTGGTGACTTCTGCTCTGTGCTAAGCCAGGCCTTCCTTTCTTCAGCATTCCTTGCTCCTCTTTCCTCAGTTTATTGTCGTGATCAATAGAGCTCTGTGGAGGGTGTCATGGCCTGTCTGAGTGAGGTCCAGTGACCCCGCCATTGGTCACGAGCAACCTGCAGTGTCATTATCTTTGCAGTAGTGAGAATAACAGCCCTTGCAAGGCAGACAGAGGGGGCAGAGCATGGAAGCAAAGTTCCCTGGTGCGGGCCTGAGTCAAGGCTGTCATGGCGTTTCACAGGTAGGTGACCGGCACAGGTGCATGGAACCCTACCCTTGGTTTAAGGTTCCTCTGAGGCTGCATGAAAATGTTTGATTTTTGAACAAGGGGCTCCACATTTTCACTTTCCACTGAGCCCTGAGAATTATGAAATGGGTCCTGGTCAGCAGGTTCTGTTTCTGACCTGCCCCTGCCCCTAAGTCCCTAGGCAATGGGGGTCTCGGGAGCCTAAAGTAGCCTGAAGTGCTGCCAGCCCTCTCTCCCCTCACCCTCAACATGCGTACTCAGTCATGTCTGACTCTCTGCAACCCCGTGGACTGTAGCCTGCCAGACTCCTCTTAACCATGGGATTCTCTAGACAAGAATACTGGAGTGGATTGCCATTCCCTCCTCCAGGGGATCTTCCCCATTGAGGGATCGAACAGTCTCCTGCATTGCAGGCAGATTCTTTACCACTGAGCCACAAGGGACGCCCCACCCCCACCCCCGCAGGGATCAGGCATCACTAACTGGTCCTGGTTCTTCTGCTCTTGCTGACCCTCAGAACCCTCCTCCACACAGACCTCCAGCCACTCCAGCAGTGGTAGCAACCTGGGTGCCACTTGCTGTGCATGGAGCCTCAAACCTGGCAGAGGTCCAGTTCGTGGCCACCTCTTCCAGGGATCCCTCTGTCTGCCAGGTGCCCATACTGTAAAGAGGCTCCCCACTTTGGGAAGGCAGCAGGCCCAATGGGAAACCCAGACAGGTGGAGTCCCTTGTCTCATTGACAGACATAGTGGGAGCCCTGGGCTGAGTGAACCAGTCAATTATGGGCCGCATACTCCGCAGAGAAGGGGTACAGCACCATGGCAGCTGCAGGAAGGCTGTACCCATTGGCTCTGGGCAGGGAGTGGGAAGAGTGGGCAAGCTCATGACTCCAGCCAGGTCTCTTGGCCTCCTGGCCTCAGTGTTCTGGCCTGTCCAGGGGCAGTGGCTTATCCTGGGGGGACCTCAACCTTATGCCCCACCTGCCAACCTCCTGCCCTCCTGAGAGCAGCAGCAGCAGGGGAGAGTGCCCAGGTCCTGGGGGCGAATTGTTTGTCTTCTATGGGGAAGGGCAAAGGCAACAGGAGTCAGACAGAATGAGGGGGTCTCAGGGCAGAGTGCTCAGCACCCAGCCAGCCCCCACACATCACTGTGAGGATCACCTGCCATCAGGTGGGTGAGTCCAGCTTTGCAGACAGGTATCCAGACACCCTGTTTGCAAAGCTCTTCCCCTTAGCCTCTGGCCCCTGCTAACTTCCTATTTCTTGCGAATATGGGGTTGGGGACGGTGGGGTGAGGGCAGGCACCAAATGCAGGCCAAGAATATTAAAGGAATACAGTTGAGCTCCCAGGGACGACTCTGATGCTGTGTGACCTTGAGCCTCCTGGAAAGTGGGGGGCCTCTGGGATCCCATGAACATATTCCAAAGGACAGAAGGGCTGGCCTCCGTGTCCACGGCTGGAACAGGCAGTACTGACCGTGGGAACCTCGCTCCTTTCTACTTCCTGGGCCTCCAGCAGGGGCGTCCTGGAAAGGCACGGCCTGGGAAGGAGAGACCCAGAGGGGCAACGCCTGGGGGCTGCTGCGAGGGGGCGGGGAGCAAGCACAGGCCGCTGGATTCTGCGGCCTCCCGGATTTCCAGCCAGATCTGAGTCCAAGGGAGGAGGGTCCGAAGTCCCTCGCTCTCCATTTGGGGCTATGGTCACCGGAGGTGGCGAACCCCTCGGATGCTGCTTCCACCAGTCTTGGACGGAATCCCCACCGTGCCAGAGCCGGCTCCACACCCCAAATCTGGTCCCAGGCAATGTGGGACGTCAAGGCCTCGGGCTGCTTGACCCGGCCCTCATTGTCCCCTACCCGGCGGGCCGAGGAGGGTGGTCGCAGAGCCTAGGAGTTCTGGGCGGGTCAGAGGCCCTGAAGGCGGAATTATAGAGCAGCGGGGCGGAGTGATGGAGCGGTGAGCGGAGCCCAGGCTTTGGGGTGTGCTCTGGGCGGAGCCTCGGAGTTTAGGGGCCGAACCAGGTCAGGTCAGGCTTGGGGTGGGGCTGGCATCGGGGGGCGGGTCTAGAGAGAGCTTGAGCCCGGTCGGGCGCGGTGATCCGGAGCGGCGGAGTGTATTGGGTCGCAGAGTCTGAGCCAGGCCTGGGGACAAAGCAGCAGGGCCAAAAGAGGTGTGGAGGAGGCCACAGGTTCACCCAGGGCCGGGGCCAGCTCCCTGGGGGCGGGGCCAGAAGGCGGGGCGGGACCATTTCAGCGAGGAAGCAAGAGGGCGAGCCAGGGTGTCGGGGCGGGGCCAGCCGAGGCGGGGAGAGGCCAAGGCCGCGAGGAAGCAAGACCGCCCGGGGGCTTGCGCGCGCTGCGCTGGGGGAGCGGAGCGCGGCTCTGGGGGCGGAGATGAAGGCGGGGCCGGAGCCAGAGGAGGGTCAGGAGGCGGGGCGACGGGCGGAGATAAGGGCCGGACTCGGCGACGGGGCGGGGCCAGAGGCGGGGCGGGCCCGGAGGCGCGGCGCCGTGACGCGCACGCCCCGCCCCCACGCCCCGAGCGCCCTGGCAGAGGCCGCCAGGTCCGCCGCGCGCTACCCGCAGGTTCCATTGAGAAGAGCGGAGCGGCGGCGGCGGCGGCGGCGGCGGCGTCTGCGCGGGAGCGGAGAAGCCGACAGCAGCCCGCCGCCCGCCGCCCCCGGCGGTCTGCGCGGCCGTACAGCAGGGACTAGACTCCGGCCTCCTCAGCGGCGCCGGGCCGGACGCGGCGGGCTGGGGGCGCGGGCCGGGGCGGCCGTGGAGCCGAGGGGCCGGGGGCATGAGCCGCCCCGCGGCCCCGCCGCGCCCCCGCCGCCCGCCGCCGCCCACCAGGGGCTAGAGGCGGCCGCCGGGAGGGCGCGCGGCGCCGGAGACATGTCCAGGAGGAAACAGAGCAACCCCCGGCAGATCAAGCGTGAGTCAAACTTTGCCCGCCGGCCCCGACCCCCGCCGCCCCCACTACCCGTTCCCCGGCCCGCCCCGCTCTGCCCGCGGCGCCCGCGACCTTCACCCCGCGCCGCGCCCCCCGCGCTGTGTGCCAAGCGCGCCGTAATCTAATCTCTGCCGGCGGGCCGGGCCCCCGCGTCTGGGCTCCAGCATCGGGGGTCCGGCCTGGAGGGGGTGTCCGCCCAGAGGGCCGCAACGGGGTGGCTGGGGGTGCGGCCACCTCGCGCCCTGCCCCTCCCCCGCATCCCAGAGATGGTGCAGCGATAAGGCGGCCCCGATCTGGGCTCAGATAAAGTTTAAAATATTCCATTCTGCAAGTCCTATCCTGATAAGATCGCTCTGTCGGGACGGGCTGAAATTGTGATCTTATCTCGCGCGGTTGACTCTCCCAGGCTTTGTATCTAGAGGGAGAAAGAGAGACCTGAGAGGGAGAAGGGGCACCTAGGGCGTGTGGAAGTGCAGGCCAAGTGACAGAGACCCGCGGGTGCCCACCACCATGCCTTCTGGTCACAGAACCTCCTGGCTGCGGGGGGCAGGGGTGCTGCTACCACAGCCCATGAGCTGGGCTCCAGCCCTGTCTCCCGGGTCTCCAACTCCAGCTTTCCCTGCCGGGGACAGCCTCCTGGAGGCCTTCTCCCTGTGTCCCAGCCAGAACCACAGGGGCTTTTGCGCTCCTAGGCTTGCGGTCACACACCTTCTATCCAAGGGGCTGCTCCTTCAGGGAGGGGTCTCCCAGGACTCAGTCCTGGGCCACGCGTCCAAGTTTCTCCCCCATCTGGACCAAAGGCCATTCCCCAGGGGGGCCAGGCAGTCACTGCTGATGCCCAGCCCCCAACCCCCTACCCCAGCGATAAGAGTGCCCTAAACTCTTGGGGCCACTCGGCTGAAAGAGGGCGGTGCACAGGAAGCACGAATCCCTACCCCACGCCAATAATAACTTCACGCCTCTGCAGCCAGGGCCAGGGCTCAAGGCTTTCTACCTGGGTTACATATCCCGGGCCAGACCGGCAAGTCGTTGGGGCTGCCCAAGAGGCAAAGAGGTGGCCAGCCCCATGCTCCTGAGCACTGTCTCTTCTGTCCACATGAGCTCTGCCTTCAAGACCCCTTGTGAGTGCTCCTGGGGGGGAGTGTCTAGTCCCCAGATCAGATCCCATAGAGGGGGAAGGCAAGCGTGAATCCGGGTTCCCGTAACCTGACTCCTCAGCGTGTAAGCGGGACTGTTTTCCGAAAGTCGCCTTCTATCAAGTCAACTCAAGTATTAAAACCACCCACAGGTCCCGATCTGCGCTGGTTCTCTGGTTTCTTTTTCCCCTCCTCCCCTGTGTGCCTCTGTTGGGTCTGTTCTCGTGTGTGCGTGTGTCTGTGTTTCAGCGTGATGAGAAATGCAGATAACGCGGGCAGGGAGATTGCAGGTTGGGAGCCGATGCCAGCGCCGATAAGGCCCAGAGCGGGGCGAGTGCCCGGGCTCGGCTGGGTGGACTGAGCGGAGCGCGTTGTGGACAGAGACCAAAGTGGGTGGGAGGGCGAGCCCTGCTGTCCACTTTCAGTGCGCCCGGGAACCAGGCTAGGGAGGGAGCCGACCCTGGGAGGTGGAGCTGGGGAACCGTCCCTTCAGCCTGCGGCCCGGGGCGCCTCCACCCCCGGCAGATCTAGGCGCGTTAAGATGCGAGCGCTGATTGTCACCAAGCGGCGGCGCCCGCACGCCCGCCCTCTGCCCGGGGCTGTGCGTACAGGCTCTCGCAGCTGTGTGCCCGCTCCACTGGCCTCACCTGCGACCAGGCCGCGAGTGGGGGGGGGGGGATGGCGGCTCTTGGGGCGCCGCCCCCGTGCCCCCACCAAAGCCGGGGCGCAGCTGCCCGCGCCTCTGTACGCCTTTTGTTCCGCGCGCAGATAGATGTGCCGCGCTGATAAGGCGCACAACCGATGGCGGAGGCGATAGGCGCTCCCATTTATTAACTTCAAACGTGGGAGCGGGGGAGGGCGAGGCGGGAGCGCGGCCTTGGCCGGCCAGATGGCTGTGACGATAGGCCGGGCCGCGCTGGCGGGGAACACAGGGAGGAGAGCAGCTAGGGACCCCCGGCGCCCCCGGCCCGCCGAGGTTTCCTCCCGCCCGAGTCGATGGGAGCTCAGATAAGCGCCGGGCCGGTCGGCCGGATGGCGATCTCCAACAGCGATAAGAGGCCTTATCTACGGCCACCAGGCCCGGCAGGGTTGGAGGCAACAACAGCGCGGGGGCGGCGCGGCTGGGGCCAGTGGGGTCCTCCGAAGGCCAGGGAGGGGTGGAGGGGCATGCGTGTCTGGGTCCGTTTGGGCGAGTTTTCATCCCAAACACACTTCATTGCCAAGAAGTTGATCCTCCCCCTGCGGGTGGTACAGTCCGTCAAAATGAAAGAAAACTGACTTTGCAGAGGCCAGGAGGTGGGGGACACCCAACCCTGATTCCTATTAGATGGTGTGAGATACAGTCAGAGGCGGAAGGAGAGAGGATGTTTTCCCCCTTGAGTCACGTTGGGGTTGGGGGTCTTCCTAGCAAGTGGTAGGTATATAACCTGCTTACAGTTTTTTTTTTTGTTTTGAAAAAAGAATCAAAGTGGCTTCCACTGCCGGGTTGAGGTTGGGGGGAGCCCAGTGTACTAGTTTTTTTTTGAGCGGGTCCTGAAAATCAGAAGGGAAGGTCTACTCGGATCTACCTTGATTCATTCAGCAGGTCTTGATTGAGCACTTGCTGTATGCAAGCACTGGTCACAGTCACTGCCCTGGGAGCCAGAGGTGGGGTAAGCTAACCAGAGGCAGAAGGTGAGCAGTGTGGGAAATGGGGGAGGAGGCAGATGGGGCTCTGCCTGCAAGGGGGGACCTCCAGCAGGGGTCAGGAAAGAGCCCAGCATGGGGGTGCCTCCAAGGACAATGGGCTAGCTTCAGTTCCCAGCTCTGAACAGTGGGGACATGGAAAGCCCCCAGGTCAGACTAGGGGTGCTGAGCCCCTTTGCAGTGGTACGGCCCCCGGGGGCCATGATTCCAGACGGTGAGTGGAAACCGAGGACAGACAAGCAAGGGGCTCCCAGAAGAAGCCCTGCCGGTCCATGCCCCAGCAGCCAGTCCATGCCCCAGCAGCCAGTCCATGCCCCAGCAGCCGGTCCATGCCTAGCAGCCAGTCCATGCCCCAGCAGCTGGTCCATGCCCAGCAGCCGGTCCGTGCCCCAGCAGCCGGTCCGTGCCCCAGCAGCCAGTCCATGCCCAGCAGCCACTCCATCGCAGGTGGGGGTGTTTTTCACACATTCTCAGAGTTTGATTAAGCAAATTATTGGTGGCCACAGGATGACTCATTCACTCCAAGCTTTAAGGTACCTACCCGCTCCCCCTAGCAGCCCAACGCCCACCTGGGGGCTGTCAGAGTCTTCTGGCTGAGCCAGTTCCAGGGAGAGCCTGGGTGGGGCCGGAAGGGGCTGAGGTGGTCCCTTATCTGAGTTTTTAGGAACTTAAGAGGGATCATCTTCACAGAGCCATGCACATTCCCTCCAGGTGTGGGAGGCCGAGGGAGTCGCCTGGTTCTGGGGGCCACCTTGCAACGCCCACCACTGCACCATGATGGCCAAGAAGCAGGGAGAGAGGGGGCTTTGGCTACACAGCTGCCCCGGACTGGAGCCCCAGCTGGTGGGCTGCGACCTGGGCTGGGCTTGCAGGCCCTAAGGTTGGGCCTTCACACTGGCTCCAAGTGGTTCTTGGTTTTCCTGCATCCCTGGGTCTGAGGGAAGACAGCTCTTTTGCTCATTAGGCAGTAACAGTAATACCAGTAGTAGCTACTACTCGCTCTGCGCCAGGCTACACAGTGTCTTCGGGCGGGTCCCGTTCTTACTGTTTACCTCATGGGGAAACCAAAGTGCAGAGAAGTTCTCACCCAAGGAAATGGCAGCTGGGGTTGGAAGGCTGGCAGTGAGGCCCTGCTCTGAGCAGCGCACTGCTCAGAGGAGTGAGGAACCACAGTTCCTCACTTCTGTCTGCCTCTGGGCTTCCCAGCCTCAGTCTCCACAGCTGTGCAATGGGCCCCTGGGAATAGAGGTGCCCAGCAGTCTTTCCCCAGCCCTGCCCTTGCCAAGTCTCCAGCTCCTTCCTGAGATGTTCACGTTGACAGGAGTGGGCTCCCAGGAGGCTTTAGCCAACCCTGCCCAGGGCCTGAGCCCTGGTCTCATCCCGCCCACCTGACCAGCCCCTCCCCAGAGGTCACTGGGAGCCCAGCATGGCACCAGCACCGCCAGGGATTTAAATGGGTCAGTTGGGGAAGAAAGGAGGAGGGAACACGATGCCATTAATTGTACCCCTTATCTCCTGTTTCTATGCCAACCAGACGTTCCTGGGGCTTGACGGGCTCGTGAATAATACTCCCGGCAGCCTATCTGCCATCGACAGGCCTCCTCCTGGAGGCAGTTGTTGCCTCGCTGATGGGTATCGCCACCCCCCCCCCCAAATAGACCCAGGCCTGGCCCCGCATGAAGGCCGGCCGGGCAGCGCTTGGGCGCCTGGCTGGCTCCTGCCCACCAGCCACCATCCTATTGGTCGTCCTGGTCCTGCTCCCCCTTCCTGCAACAGCCCTGTCCCCATTTCACAGAAGGGGAGACTGAGGCCACCATCACATATTCGCTCTCTGGACCTTGCCCGCTGTTCCCTACTCTGGCAGGAGTGACCTGGCCCCAGGAGGGTTGCAGAAGTGAAGGCCAACACCTGCCAAGTGGGCCTGCATGTCCTTGACTGTGGCAACGGAAGGCAGGTGGCCCCACGTGTAAGGACTCAGCTCCTCCTAGCTGCAGGGTGTGTGGTCCTGTGAGGAGGGGAGGGCCAGCCCCCATCGGGGCTGACCACTCACTGGGGCCTGGGCTCAAGCCAAGACCTGGAGGGTTTCTCTCTGGCTTCTCCTTTTACCCCCTTTCGGCCTCAGTTTCCCCGTCTGCACAATAGGGATGACAACACCGGTGGTCCCTGGGCATCGACATGAAATACACATCACCTCAGACAGCTGCCAGCATCCTCATCCCCCTTCTCCAAGATATCTTTGTGGTCCATTGGTCAAGTCAGGTCTGTGGTTTCCAGTTTATCAGTGAGGGACAAATCTCTTTCCCCAAACTGTCTCCAGAGAGTAAAACACATACAAGGACCCTGTCCAGGAAGTGGGCACCGCAACCTCCTGCACTCCCATCACTCCTCTTCGTGGCTAGTCTTTCCTTCCGGCCATTCCAATGACAGCTTGCCAAGCAAGCGCCCAGGCTGTACAAACCTGGCATCACTTGCCCTCTCTGAGCTGAGGTTTCACCATCAGAGAAGAAGGGCTGCATTAGGCAGTTGGCAACAACATTCCTCTCTCCCCCACCCCCCTCCCCCTCTCCCCCACCTCCTCTTCCCCTCCCTGCCTGAGCTCTGGATGGATTTGGACCAAGCCAGCCCAGAGTTGAAGGGCTGTGGAATTGGGTAGCGAAATGAGAGGACCCTAGGGCCTCCTGCGTCCCTGTACCTGCTTCACAGATGAGGAGCTGGAGGCCTGGAATGAACAGGGCCTTGCCGAAGGTACCGAAGCATCAGTGTGGTGTCCCACCTTTGCCTCAGTTTGCCTCCTGGTTCAATGGGAATATCCCAGTCCAGTGCCCCGATGAAGATGGCAAGAGGCTGGGCCTTGAGTCCTGCCCCGCTCCCCAACTTTCTATTCCAGCCCTGTGGATCTGCCTTCAGCTCCGGCATCACAGCCGCCAGCCCAGGGGCCTCAGAAGGCATCTTGTGTTTTCTTATCTGTGGAAGGAGTGTGAATGTGCTCTTGCGGGGCTGGGACACAAAGGCGATGAGCAGGCTCCCACATCAGAGGGGGGCTGTTGTTGCTGGGTGGCATATTGCTGCCACCCACCCGAGTCGTCCCTGAGGCCACCATGCGGGCTGAGGACAGGACCCTTTTGCTCCGGGTCCCAGGGGTTCCATCTCTACCCCACCCCACCCAGTGCCCCGCAGCAGGGCATGGGTACTCTGAGATCCAGGCCACCAGCCAGCCCTTGACTCTGCGTGGGCTGCCACATGGCTTGAGTCGTGGCCTTGCTGTGACCCTGTGGGCAGGGGCCTGTCTCCTGCCTCAGTTTCTGCTTTTCAAGTGGGAGCTTCATAAGATCACCCTCTCCTGGGGACTGTACGTGGGGTCCGTGAGATCCCAGATGCAAAATGTAAAGTGCTGTCCGGGGTCATGTCCCGGGTGGACGGGGCAGCCTTGCGAGCTGGTGGCTGCGCTGCTGATATTTTGCCAGAATTCCCCAGGGCTGGACATGTCACACAGAGTCCTGCCTCCTGCCTTCTTTTCCTTCATGTATCACTTTTTGCATTGGGGGTGAGCCATGGGCCACGTTCCCTGACTGCAGGACAGGGCTGGTTCAGGCCCCCTCAGTCCCTTTCCAGCGCAGGTATCCTACCTGCTGTTAACAATCATCAGCCTTATGGATTGACCCATCTTACAGGCAAGAAAACTAAGGCTCTGGGAGGCAGTGACATGCTCAAGACCTTGTGACCCAGGAGCTGGGGTCTGTGGACCCCAGAAGTGGGCCCAGGTTTCTCTGGACAGTACCCACGCAGCCCCCAGCCACCCGCCCTGCCCTCCTGAGTTGTCCTAGGTCCTCCTGGCCCAGCCCCGCCTCCCCCCTCCTCTGGTCTCCTGTTTGGGAGAAGGCAGCACCCGCTGGGGCAGGAATGTGGTGGCTGACCTTGGGCCAGAGCCGGGCAGATAGGCAGGCCCCTCCCCTCCCCTTCTGTCCCTCCATTCTGCCTCTCCTGGGCCTGCTGGCCGGGGAGCCACGGTTTCTGCTCCCGTGAAAGAGGTGATGGGTGTGATGTGAGCTTCCGTGAGCCCCACACAGTTGGAGCTCAGCCCTGGCCCAGGTCCCCAGGCTGGTCCAGAGACAGAGACCTAGCCAGCCAGACTCAGCTGGGGTTCTCAAACCATTTTGCACCAGAAAATGGAGGATCAGAGAGGGTGGGTGGTTGCACCAGGGTCACACACGACATGAACGATGTGGAAAGGGGATCAGAGGGGCAGTCTGTGTAACCCCACGCCAGCTCTGGGCACCCCCAGAACTGGGGAGTGTGTTGCACCTGGGCAGGAGGAGCCAGCCACGGTGGGGGCTCTGCATGTGGGTGGTGGGTGGCAGCAGGAACACCCTGGGGGCGGGGCTCTTAGGCTCTGCAGGTCTGCAGACATCATGCTGCCTTCCTGAGCCTCAGTCTCCACCTCTGCAGCGCGGGGATGTCGTGGAGATGCTGGGCTGGGTGCATGCCCAGCCCCCGCCCCAAGCCTCGGTTCCCCTGCAAGGTTTCAGTAGAACCGTGATACTGAGCTCACAGGGCAGTGAGGCTGGCAAGACCCCACAGCAGAGGTCCAGCCTGGGCCAGAGCCCCTGCGTCGTCTGTGTCATTTGGCAGAGTTAAAATGAAGAGGGGGACGACATCCCCCGACCTCCCTTGCCCTGCTTCCTGCCAGTTCCTCTTGGCATCTCACTTGAAGCCGTCCAGCTTTCCTGACCTGCCACGTGCACCTGCTGCAGCCTCCTGCGTTAGTCTCCCTTGTCTCCACCCTGAAATATGCAGCAGGAGTGGAGTCCTGGGAGTCCCTGGGAGCAGGAGCGGGAGGGGCCACCAGATGGGGTCTCAGCTCCGTCCTGCGGTGGGCAACAGGGAAGAACTGCCCGAGGGCGCGCCACTGGAATAGGCCCTCATGGGCTCCCAAAGGTTCATCGAGGGCACTTCTGCTTTCTCAGCCCCCTTCTATTCTTCAGGCAGCCCTGGCATCAGGCACTCGGCCCCATGCAATGAGAGAGAAAGCCACAGCCTCCTCGTGTGACCCCCGCTCACTGGGGCCCCGAGCTCATCCTGAGACCAGTGACAGTGTGGGCATTGGCCATGACAGCAGGTGTTAGCTGAGCACCTACTAAGCCCCTGCTGGGTGCCCAACTCTTGGAGCCGTTAGCTCACAACCTGGGCTCAGCAGTTAGCTCAGTGCTCAGAGGGGAAACTGAGGCTTAGAGAGTTGAAAGGTCATACTCCAGAAGGTAGCTCGAGTTTCCCACCCTGGAGGGAGCAGAGGATGGTGACAGTCGTGGTGTCCCAGTCCAGCGCTGTCCCTGCTGGGCATGGTGCCACTGTGTTCAAGTCCAGGGAACCGAGGCCTTCCTGCAGTTACAGAGAGCATCTAGCTGTGGTCTCCTTGCTGGCTCTGTGACCTTGGGCCAGTCCCTTCCCCTCCCGGGCCAGAGAGGCCACAGCCCATCCCCCAGCTGCAGGAGGGAGACCAGAGCCAGGGCTGCACTGGCATCTGATGACTGAGCCCGCCTGGGGCAGTTCCCAGTCACACAGGGCCCCCGGGTGAGCCCCTTGCTCCACACCTCAGCTGTAGTGCTCCCCAAGGAGTGAGTGGCTGTGGGGACCCCTGCTTCTGAATGGGCAGAGGTGTTCTGTTTATGAGCCCTGGTGCCCCATCCCCCAGGGTGTCCCATGTCGGGACCTGCAGGCAGGTGGCAAGTCCTCAACATTTTAGGGCCATGCTGAGCATACCCCGAACCCCAGGTCAGGACTGGCAGGGGCAGAGCCCACCAGGGCTGTTTTATTACTGATGCTTCCTGCTCCTGGGGCTGGGGACCTGGAGAAGGCTTTGGGGGTAGGGTGGAGACCCTGAGGGCCGCAGGCAGGAGGGCAGGCTGCTCGCACCCCCTCCCCCCTGCCATGCCTCCACACACCCACCCTTTTCATGTCATAGGCCTGGTGTGGCTTGGGAAGGCTGAGGCCACCCAGCCCCACTGGGACCCTGAGGTGGCCTGCTGCCTCAGTTTCCCCTCCTGCACAGGATGTCTATGTTCGTTCCACCAAAACTGGACATTTTCCCAGAGAGCAGAGGAACCCCCTTGCTCACTGCGGGGGCCTTGATGGTCAGGGCTCCCCGGGGGGCCCCAGCCAGGCCCTCCTCTCCATCCCGGCTTTGCCGGCCCGGGCCTGGTCTGCCCGAACTGTCTCCTGGTCCAGGCCTCTGGCGGGCGCAGGTTTCAGCTCCTGTGATAACTCGGAAAGTTGAACTGGCCCCATTACCGCGCCGAGATGGTTGGGGAGATATGGCCTTGATAATGGGGGAGATATGGTGTCTCGGTGGCCAATAGCCCAGCCTCTCCACCCATTAACATTCCCCACCAGCGATCCCTCCGCGCTATCTCCTCCATTTCCACTCCTCCCGCAGATAAGAATGGAAATTCTGACTTCATAGCTCACTGATTAAAGTGTCTGGATTTCTTGATAATACACAGATAAATTATGTTTTTGAAAAAGAAGGTAGGGAGGAGGGTGGGCAGGGTGGGAGCCATCTCTCTTGGCCTCTCCTGGCGCCCCAGCGGGCCATGAACCTTGGCATGTCCGGCCTGCACCTCCCAGGCCTCTGTGTGAAAACAGTGTCCCGGGGCCAGGATAGCAGGAGTGGGGTTGGGGGGCGTGAGGGCCAAGAGGCGCCCTCACGGGTACAGGGCCCTCACCAGCTCCTTGCCAGAACTGGGCGTCCGGACCGGCCACCTGGTGCCAACCCCTGGGACGGATCTCTGGGCCTCAGTGTCCTCCTCCGTCTGGTGGGCCAGGTGTGGGGTGAGAATGTGGGAAATTTGCCTGTCTGGGTCTCTGCTGTCTCTCCCCGACCCCTGGAACGGGCTGTGCCTAGTTATACAGTAGGTGCCCCGTAAATGTTGAGGGACCCAGCGGGGCAGCTGTCTCTCTCCCCTGCCTTCAGAGGCCTGCCGGCCGCCACGTGTGACAGCTGGCGCCCA
The DNA here is from genome assembly GCF_055505025.1 of Bos grunniens. Classification (NCBI taxonomy): domain Eukaryota; kingdom Metazoa; phylum Chordata; class Mammalia; order Artiodactyla; family Bovidae; genus Bos; species Bos grunniens. Next base: position 13,857,497 of record NC_141182.1, read on the forward strand.
GGTGGGGCTGAGGTGCCATCTCCGCGTCTGTCTGGATAAAGCCGCCTCCTTCAGCTGATCCGAGATCCTGCGCTGATGGTGCGATGAGCGCGATTAGGGCCGCCATGGGGCTAATCCTCCAGCTGAGGGACAGGTGCGGCAGCCGTGGGGGAGGGGCCAGGGCGGGGAGAGGAGGCCAGGCACCCCGCCCTCTCCACTCAGAAAGCCCACAGAGGGGCTGCCTGGAGCTCCTGGCAGGCGCAGGGCAGCTGGCCGTCTTCCCTGCTCTTTGCATTTATTTTTTAAGCAACTATTGAGAAATGAGATCCTAGAGGCAGGAGGCATGAAGGGACAGTCAGTGACATTGCTCGGTGGGTCAGGGGCTCCCCACTTCCCATCCAAGTGGAACCCGTGTTAGCTGACAGCTCCGCTCACTGCTTGCTGCATGCCAGGCCTGGACGTGACCCGTGTTCTCCTATAACATCCTCCCAACATCCTGCAGGGGCACCAGCGACCTCATTTTTTTCTTGGCGAACTCAAGGCTCAGAGAGGTTCTGTAACCCAGCCAAGATCACACAGCAGAGGAGGGAACCGTAGAGACCTGAGGTAGAGGCCTTGTCAAGGCCTGGGTCTCCATCCTGGAGGTTCTCGGGGTGTTGGCACCTGTGGGCTTCCACCTGCCCTAAGGGGACTGTCCTCTAGTTGGGGGAAAATGCCCAGGCACAGAGAGGGTGAGGGCTGCACAGTCCTTTCCAAGAGTGGGTGGGGGACGATGGGGTGACTGCTCCTGCTTACATGTGGGGGTCATTTCATCTGTCCTCAGAAAATAGGCTCCTTTGGTGACAAAGTTGGTTTCTTTTTGTCATTGGGTTTTATTTCGTTTCAGTATTCTAAAGGAAGTCAGCTGTTTCCAGTAAAATGGATGCATGTGTGGGGGAGGGGGCCCAGAGTTGGGGGGGTTGTCTGAGTTTGAACCCTGCCCCCGGGTTGGTGGGGGGGGGTGGCATGGGCAGGTGACTCACTGCTTCCTCACCCGTGTGACAGGCAGGATTGCACTGTAGCCTCCTCGGCCTTCGAGGGAGGAGAGGGAGAGAAGTAGGGAGGGCATCCTGGGTCCCATGCAGCCGGACGTGGAGTTCCCTGGGGCGCCTGCAGGGGCCAGGGTCCCCAAAGCGTCCCTGCTGGTGGCACCTCCTCCTCTATCCTGCCAGCATCCTTCCGGGGTGCTCTCAACAGCAGCCCGGGGGTTCCAGAACGTCTGTCCCATGGGCCCAGCAGTCCTCCCCTCGGACCCTCTGCTTTCACCAGGGCCAGAGAGAACATGGGGATGGGGAGGGGATCCGCCTGCCCATCGCTGTGTTCATAGGCAGTTCCCTGTCCTGAGCCTGTTTCTACGTCTACAAAAACAAGGCTGAAGACACTAAGGCCTGCCCTGCAAGCACTGGGCTGGGAGTCGTGCCCACCCAGCCGTACCCTCCCGGGGCTGGCAGGACTTCTCAAGGAAGGAACTCTGTATCCACTCTCCAGATCCCGACCCCAGCACAGCACAGCCGTGTCATCTCTCTGGGCTTCCTGCCTTCATCCTAGAATGGGGGTCAGCCTCCTCATGGCCCTTTTGGCGTGGCTGGTGAGAGCGAACTGGGTCCTCTCTTGAAAGCGGGTGCTTCCCTGCATTTGTCACCCACCTCGGTGCTGACACTGACCCTGGGGACCCCCACCCCTTCCAGCTGGGGGCTCCGGACCTGGGCACTGGGTGTGTTAAAGATACAGAGGGAGTGTGCCCGAGAGGGAGGCCCCCAGCTCAGGCCCCAGGGTAGGGGTGGGGTGGGGGTGTGTTCCGCCCTGCCCCCCAAGCAGAAAGAAAGAAAAGGGAACTGCGATACGAGCAGATAGGCCTGGTGGTAAAGCAGCCCTATCACGTTATCTATCTGCCTGCCGCTCCCAGCGGTTCTGTTGTTTCCTCTTATCTCACCCACCAAAATGCCAGGAACAAAGCCTGTGCACACGCGCTCACACACACGCAGACACCCGCGAGCCCACCACCCTGCAACTCAGAGCCGCAAACATGGTGCCACTAGATCTAAGGTGAAAGCCAGGGGACTGGGTCCTCGTAAAACCATCATCAATGTCGTCACCACTTTGCAAGGAAGCCAAAATATAGCCCTCCCCGAGACAAGACAAGGCAGCTAAAAATAAGAATTGGCCCTAGAGGGCCTCCCTGGAGGGAAGGACTCAGCCTTGCGGTGGGAGCCAGACTGGAAGTGAGGTCTCAGCTGTGCTGCTGTGTCCTAGCTGTGTGACCTTGGGTAGGTATCTTTCCTGCTCTGAGTCATCGTAATAGGTAGGAGTGGGAGGATTTAATGAAGAGCCCACACCATAACCAGAGTTCTTATGCAGCAGGTGGCCCTTTGGGACCCAGACTTGAGGCTAAGGCAGGTCACCCTGAGCCCAGTACCCACCGACCCCGCCTAGAGCCTGCTCCCCCACCCCCATCAGAGCCCCAGCCCTTATCCCTCAGGCTCCCCAAAATGGCCCGGCAGACAGTCTCCCCCAGAGGTAGCCCCCTCTCCACCCTGCCAGGTCCCCCAATACCCGGCCCGTCCCTACAATCAGGTAACCAAGATCCTAACCTGTGTGTCCTCAGCCAATGGAAACGCGGCATGCAAATGAGCAGGACTGAGCGCCGGGGATTGGCTGAGCACTGTGGGAGGAGCGGCCTCAGAGTGGGCGAGGCCTCCTCTAGGGGAGCCCTTAATATGGGGACTACTGTCCTGGGCAGGACCTTTCCTCAGTGCTGGAAACCCCAGTCCAGGCCTCACATTAGTCTGGACGTGGAGGGGGATGGACAGGCGGGCCTTTGGGTGACCTCCTGCTGACCCACAGAGCCCAGACCCCCACACCCTGAGTTGGGGGCCCAGGACTTGGGTGTTCCTGGAATCAGGGCAGCCAGCCCTGACTCCCGGATGGGAACACGGAGTTCAAGAGCAGGGCGGGACAGCTCAAGGCGGGCCAGCTCCCCGCTCCCACTGCATGTGTCTGGGGCACCTCCAGACCCGGTGCGAGCTGCCCCCTCTCCCTCCACACTGCCCACTGGGATCCTCATCTGGACTCTCATTCTGCCGGCTCCGTGTAGCCCCAGGCAGGAGGCGGGGACCTCGGTATCATCCTGACGCTTCACAGACCAATCCTTTGGCCAAAACTGCCAAGTGGTCCGTAGGGCAGGAGGACCTGGCCTGGCTGCCTCCAGGGTGTCTGTGCTCTCCCTGGGGCTTGTCCTGTCCACACAGCAAGAGCTCACACAGTACCCTTTCTGGGGTGGGGGCTCCTCTCCTGTCTGTGGCAGAGTATATTCTGGAAACTGGGGTTCCCCACAGCTCCCATCCTAGAAATTTACATGACAATGGACCATGTCTCTAGGAAGCAGTCAAGAAACGGGAATCCTCAGCAAGTTGAGGGCAATTTGCGTCCCCTGGGACGTCTCATCCCCTGGGATGTCTCATTGGCAAGATGGGGCCCAGAGTCCGGCCAAGGCCCCCTGGCACCCACAGGGCTCCATGACCTGAAAAGCAGCCACAGGCGTGGGCGTTTTTCAAAAATGCTTAAGTGGAAAATAGCGGAGAGGTGTGGAGGGAAGGAGTTTGGGCTGAGATCAAGGAGAAGGAAATAGGGGGGGGGCCTTCGGACCAGAACTGGAGTGCCGCCGGGTGACTTCAGCAGAGCTGCTCTGTCTCCCCCTGACAGTGCAGGGCATACAGCAGGCACTCCATACATGCTCCCTCAACTGAGCTCCCCTGTCCCAGGGGAGCAGAGTAAACCCAGGGAACAAAGAGAGCTGGAAGAGGGAGCTGTCGTGGGTCATGGCCACCTGGGATGTGGACATGTGGGTCATGGGCAGGGCAGAGTCTCACTGCTTGAGGACGCCCGGGAATGGACAGGGATGGACAAGAGACAAGCAGAGGTGGACAGTATGTGTGGGGAAGAGCGTTCCTGGCAGAAGGAATAGCAGAGGCAAAGCCCTACAGGGAGAGACAGCTGGCTGAGGGGAGAGGCTGCTGGCTATAGGGGGTGGAGCCGGGCCAGGGAAGCCTGGCCCCTCTAGGAGAGACCAGTAGGGCTGGGCCATGACTGGCCACAGAGGTTTGCCCAGGACTGGTCAGCTCACCCAACCACCCTTGTGGACTCAATGCCCTCCCCAGCATCCCCGGCCCCTACCCGTGGGCACAGGACCAGACCCCGCCAAGCCCCGGCCTGTCTCCCAAGCTAGCAAGTGGCCTGGGGCACCATGGTGTGGCAGGCTGTGGAGGGGTGTGTGTCTGAATCTCTAAAGCAGGGAATGGGCACTCAGGGAGCCCCCACTGTTGCTTATGGTGGTAGGTGGCAGACCAACGTGTGTGTGTGTGTGTGTGCGCGCGTATGTGTGTGTGATTGATAAATTCATGTAACATGAAACACCATTTATCCATTTCAAGTAACTCCGTGGCAGTAGGTCATTCACAGGTCATTACCACTGTGCATTTCCAGAAATTCTCCATCTTCCCAACGAGGTTCTGTCCCACTGAACCCTGACCGCCCTCCCTAGTCACCTAGCCCCCACAGCCTCCTTCTTTCATCTGTGAACTTGAGGCTGATGGTTAACTTCCAGTTTACACCTGAGGAGCTGGGCTCAGGGTGGTGAGTGGCCTTCCAGGGTCCCTGCTCCCAGCTTCTTGGATGCTGTGGTTCCAGGCCCCACAGGGACGAGGGGTGCACTGGCCAGGAGGTTGGGGCTCAGGCTCTGCACAGCCACCGACTCCCCATGGGCCCCAGAGCCCCGCCACTTCGGGCTTCAGTTTCCCCATCTGTGCAGTGGGAGCAGAGGGGATTGGCTGCTTCTGACCAGGCACACCGAACAGGAAAACAGCCCCCCCACCAAATGACTGTGCTCCTTCCTCCCTTGCTGCACGCTGTCCCCAGGTGCTGGAGAGACACCCACGGCACTGGCCTCGAGTCTGGACACTAGTCTCACAGGCCCAATGCTGGTCCTGGTCCTGGCTCTCCGAGCATCCAGAGGGCCTGCCTGGAGGAGGAGACACCTGCCGCCCGCCCTCCAGGGCCGCTGCGCCGTGGCATGAATGGAACCCAGAACCCAAGTAGGCGTGGGAGTTCCCATGGCAAGAGGGCCCTCTGCAGTGTGGGACCGAGGCAGTCGTGCACAGGGGCAGGCCTGGCCATGGGCCCCTTGGGGCCACAGCCCCCAGGGGTGAGAGTTGAGGAGGGCTCAGCACCCAGCCCGTGCCCTCCAGGTCTCCAGCCCCCCGTCAGATGGCAGGGCCAGTCACACAGAGTCCCAGCTGGGAAGTAGTCTGCCTCTATCCGTCTGACGCAGGCTACGCGGCGATGGCTCCATTAGCCACAGCCCCGCTCCCATCTGTCAGCCTTATCGGCCCATCTGGAGAGAATCTCTCCGCGGCCCCGTCCTCTCCTCCTCCGGCTCCCCTGCCCACTCAATGGCTGTGCCACAGCATCGGTCGCCCTGCCACGCGCCATGGCTTTGACCATCGCTCCCGCCCCACGAGTGGCCTCACGCCCTCCTCCTCTCCACCAGTCATCTGTGGGGTCTCTGCCACACGTGCCAGTGTTTCTGGAAAACCCCGGCCCTCCCCCCACTCTCACCCCCAGGCCACGTGGTCTGCACCCCTCCCCCAGGAGCGTTCGTAATCGGTTCTCCAGAGTGAAACAATCTCGCGTAATCTATCAGCAGCTATCGGGCCCATCGGAGGGCCGGGAGTGGCCAGGCCCAGAGATGGCGCCAACCTCTAGCGTTGATAAAGTTTCCGAGCTCAGCAGTGATGAATGTTGAGTAAGTGCAGGCCGCTGGTAGGATGTAGACTTGGCAGGCGCGGCTCCGGCTGAAACCAATCTCTCCCCTATCAGCCGGGCTGGGCTTTCTCAGGCCCTGCGCTTTCTTCCCGCCTCCTCCGCCTCCCCTTTCTCTCTGCCTCGCCCGCCTGGGCCTCTGCCCCCAGGGACCGAGGTGGGGGACCAGCCCGCTGGCCCTGATCTGCAAGACGGGACAGGCTCCTAGCAGGGAGAGACCTGGAGCCGGCCTGAGGAGATGGCGGCCGGGCCACGGCAGCCGCACCCTGGGGTCCTTCCTGCAATCCAGCGTCCACATTCTGCTATGTCCCACGGTGCTGAGAATAAACCCCGACTGGCTGGCCTCTCTGCCTCTCTCTCGGCCTGGTGCTTCATCCTCAGCTGCAGCAGCCAAATCACCAGACTCTTCTCCAATCCCAGGACTTTGCACAGGCAGTTCTCCCTGTTCACGGTCACAGCCCTTGGTGACCACTCCATACCCACCCACGATTCTTTATCCTGCACCCTTCCTGGCCCTTCATGGTATCCGAGGTGTGTCCCCAGTCTGGACCCGTTTGCTCACAATTGACCCAACATGTGTCAGGCCTGGTGGACTCCCAGTGCTCCTGGGAAGGACACCCCCATCCAGGGTGCATCTTTATCTCCTGAAAAACCCTTACCTGTCCACCTTCACGGTAGCTCTATAAGGTCCATGAGTGGCCCCCTGTCTCTACAAACAGGGACAGCGGGTTGAGCGGGGTGGGCCTCAGGGAGAATGCAAGGCTCTGGAAGGGAGAATAGATGGCAGCCTGTCCACTCCCCCAGCTGCAAGGCCTTGGGCAAGTTTCTTTACCTCTCTGTGCCCTGGTTCCCCCACTCTCCCTGGAGGATGGGGTCACACTAAGGGTCGTTACAAGTGTCATGATGGTTGTGGCATTGCTCCTGCTTGGCAGAGATCCCAGAGCTGCTCGTGGTCCTGCCTGCCCAGTGCAGCCTTGAGGGGTGATGTGTGTGGAGGGGTCCAGTCATGGTCCTCAGGCTGGGGCAGTTAAGCCCCCCAGGCTCACCCGTCTGCTCCAGGCTGGCTGCAGGAGGAAGTGGTGGTGGCTGGGCACAGGGCCCCATGGGGGTTGGTGTCCTATTTCCCACAACTCCTTCCTGCCTGCCTGGAGCCCCCCACTCACCAGGCCTCAGAGACCCAGGCAGGGCCAGCCAGCTTATCTTCTGCCAGTGGGGGCAGGTGGCATGCTCAGGGCTCCTGGGGCTCATTCCCTGGTCACATACCCCCCAACAAGCAGGCTCAGGCTCCCTCTCACCCCACCACTGTGCCCAGCTCCTCTCCTGGGGGCCCAGTGGCCCCCAGCCTGTTACCCTCCCCCACCCATCACTTGGTCACCAGAGTCCCTGAGCAATGACTGTGAGCCCAAGCTGAGGGTGCTGGGGTGCAGACAGAGGAGGGGTGATGGAGCAAGTGTGCCATGAAGAGACAGTGCCGCCTTGCCAGAGTCAGGAGCAGGTGGGCACTGGTGTGACTGCAGTGGGCCATGGCCCATGGTGGGTCTGGGTGAACATCACCAGGAACAAGGGACGGTGGAGACAGTCACTCAGCATCTGTGCTGACAGCCCCAAGAGAGAGGCTGGGGGAGCTGACCAGCTGGCCAAGGTGGTCCCCCAGGCTCAGCAGCTACACTGGACAGCGGGGCTCCCGTGTCTGGGGAACAGGGGATCCCCAGGAATGTGCTTGCTGGGCTCACTCTGCACCCCCCACCTGCCCCCTCTGCTGTCTTCTGGTCACCCAGGCCTTCCCTCCATAGCTGGGAGCCCAGCTGCAGATGTCCTGTGAGGGCGTCAGCAAACAAGTGGGGGTGTCCTGGGAGTGGGGACAAGGAAGCTGGGATCAGGACCAGACGGCCAGGCGCTGGGTCAGCTGGGGGTGGAGAAGTGACTGAGAAAGGTGGTCGATGACATAAAGGGGCTAAGATCCTGACTGACCCCTGCGGAGCTTTGGGGAGAAGCCAGTGGGCATTTGGGCTGCTGGAGCGTTTGTTTGCACGAGCCTGAGCCACGGGGGCCTGGGTTTCATTTGAATTATGTAGGACTGTCCTGTTCCTCTCTCTTTTCCTTTGGCTGCAAGGGGTCTCACTTGCCACATGTGGGATCTGCCCTGTTCGTTGTGGTGTGAGGAATCTTTAGTTGCAGCATGTGAACTCTTAGTTGTGGCATGTGGGATCTAGTTCCCTGACCAGGGATCAAACCCGGGCCGCCTGCTTTGGGAGCATGGAGTCTTAACTACTGGACCACCACGGAAAAGGGAAAAGTGAAGTCGCTCAGTCGTGTCCGACTCTTTGCAACCCCACGGACTATAGCCTACCAGGCAAAGCCCATGGGATTTTCCAGGCAAGAGTACCAGAGTGGGTTGCTATTTCCTTCTCCAGGGGATCTTCCAGACCCAAGGATCGAACCCAGGTCTCCCGCACTGCAGGCAGACGCTTTACCCTCTGAGCCACCAGGGAAACGTGTCTTTAAGTGAGCAGGCTTCCAAAAGCTGAGTTATGCCCAAAAGGACGGATGTCATTGTATGCGAAGGGTATCTCCTTACAATGTTTTAATTTGTTGAAAGCTGGGGTAGATCACGGCACTCTGTTCCTAGGAGCGTGGGGCCCCCATTCCTAGAGAGTGTGACCCTGTTGGGCTCGGCACTGAGCACCCAACTCCCTCCTTGCCCTCTAGTGACCCAGAGTGGGTTGTGACAGCAGCCAGCCACTTCCTGGGCCTGGCTCACTGGGGACACCGTGCCCACCAGCACCCCCGGGGTCGGTCTGGGCCCCCCGGGTCGGTCTGGGTACCCTGGGGGCTAGGATGCCTCATGGGTCAAGTGCAGCTCACAGCCTGGAAGCAAAGGCAGGTGACCCACCACTCACCCCACCATAGCCATGGGGGGTGCTGCGCCTGAGGGTGACCCTCGCCCACACCTGCTCCTCTGCAAGGGGTCACGAGCCCCCCAGTGCGCAGTGCGCCTGAGCACCATCCCGCTGAACCTTAGCAGGAGTCAATCTGTCCCACCCACCCCCGTCTCGTCTGTCGCAGGGCCATGCCCTTCCTGGGCAGGTCGGGGGGCAGGGCGCACCAGGACCAGCGCAGGAGGGCGTCCAGGCCCAGGCCCCCAGCGCACAGAGGTTCAGCTCCTTTCTGTCCCCTCCGCAGGGCAGGCTGCCCACTCGAAGAAGCCGAGATTATCTCTCCAACATCCTCTTTGTGGCCACCCTGGCTGTCAGCGGTGATCCTGGGTTGATGAGGCCTGCTGGCGGGTCACCACGGGGGAGTGTGTGCCCCTCCCAGTCCGAGCCTCCAGAGGACCAGAGGCCACTCTGCACTCGCAGGGAGCCGTCCCATCATCGCAGCTGTGGGCGCACCTTCAGCCTAGGGAGCAGCAGCCCGCTGGGCCGACTGCAGCAACGCCTTCCGAGTAGTGGTCTGAGACAGAAGTGGGGGTCTCCCTACTGGGGGCACTGAGGGGCAGCAAAGCATCAGAGCACCCCACCCTGGGGAGAATTGCAGACAAATGTGAGGCTGCAGGGCGGACCCAGACTGGGGGTGGGGGGGTGGGGGTGGGGAATCTCACAGAGGGAGGAAGAGGCCTCAGCTGGGCAGGGGGAAGGACAGCATGGCTAAGGTCCCCTGGCAGGAGGGTGGGTGTGGGAGGACCCACGGGCGCCCAGGGAACCTCCCAGACCCCCAGCCTCCTCCAAGGGGACTGTACCCCTGTGCCAAGCGAGCCTCTTAGGGCCCAGGGGCCAGGACCCTCCTCCCTGCTGAGTGTTGGCAGAGGTGTAAGAAGTCCTGACTTAATGGGACCCTCCAGGCCTTGGTGACCTTCCCTGGTGCCAAGACTTTGTCTCTACCCCGCTGCCTACCCCTGTGCCCCTTTCCTGCCCAGGCTCCGAGGCGTGGGACAGCCCTGCCCTTCACCCTGACCCTGTGTGCCAGGCCCGCCCTGCTCGCCCATCCCAGCCAAGGGCTCCTCTTCTCGCTCGCTTCACTCCATCCAACTCAGCTTGGTTCCTTGTGAGAACTGCGGGTGAAGGAGGGGTCATGTGGCCCCTAGGGGCCTGGGCAGCTTCTGCACTCAGGGCTTTGGCTCCCTCCTCCACACAGCTGTGCCAGAGCCCCTCCTGCTGGGGACGGGTCACCAGAGGTCCCACGGGCCCCCCAGGGGTCAGGCTTCAGACCTACTCAGTCTGCGAGCACTGCCCGAGCCCCCAGGACATAGCACAGCCCCGCAAGGAGAGTGGGCCCATCCCCACCTCCTTCTGTCCCCGCCATGGCCCAAGCTGCCCAGCTGCCCAGCGATGGGAAAGTCTGAATCTGTTGCTATTTTCTCTCTGTTATCGGGCCCTTATCTGGTCACTGTGCCGCCCAGAGGCCAGGGTCTCTCCCTGGCAGCCCCGTGCCTCTCCTGCCTGCCAGCTGACCGGAGCCAGCGGGACAGGGAGCCAGGCCTTCCACCAGCCTGGGGGGCAGTCTTTCTCCTCCCCTACGATGCCCTGCCCAGTCCCCAGCCCCTTATACCCTTCCCTCTGCTGTGCCCCTCGGTCTCCACCCCCGTGCACCCTGAGACCACCCCCCAGAGGAGCCCATAGGGCCCCTCCCTGGGGAGCTGAAATCATAGCAACACTTGCAATAAAGTCAGGCCTGTGCTCAGCACCCACCGACACCACCTCACTGAACCCTGACCCCAGCCCTGGATACAAGCTGCTCTCGCGAGCTGTTTTCTGTGTGGAACCTGGGCTGGAGGGGTGGGTGGCACACAGGCCCAGGCCTCGAGTCCTGCTCTTCCTTCCTCCTGGAGTGCTCTTCCCCCGCCCCACTTGCAGGCAGTCTCCGCTGTCCCATTCCAGATCGCCGCTTATTTGTCACCTCCTCCAGGAGGCCTTCCCTGACTGGCCTCTCCACCTCTCCTTGGTGGCAGTGGCCACACTTGCATTTTGACATTTTTTTCCCCTGGTGGGTGGGGGGCGGGGGGTGTGTTGGCTGCAGGGTCCCCAGGGCCTGGTGCAGGAAGGTGGACTCAGGGGAGGTTTCATGAGCGAATGGAGAACGAGGGCGTGAACAGCGGTTGAGCAGGAGGCCATGGGCGCTCATGTCCGCCACACTCCAGGTGGAGACCTGAGCAGGGTCGCGTGCCCAGGGGAGTCCACCCCACCCCTGGGCCAGTGGGCCTGTGAGCACGACCAGGCCCCGGCCCCAACATTGAGTGGGGTCAGGCGATCCCACCTCCCCTCCTCCGTGCTTTGGGGACACAGAGGACCTCCCCACAGCCATGAATGACTGTGTAACACGGCAGCCGTGGGCGGGGGGGGTGACACCTGGGTCACGCACGGAGTCCAGGTGCGAGGCCGCTGGACTTGGCCCAAATTCTTTCACTTAATGTTTCCAGTGGCCTGGGGGGCAAGCACAGTCTGCAGAGGACCAGAGGCCACTCTGCACTCGCAGGGAGCCATCCCATCATCGCAGCTATGGGCGCACCTTCAGCCTAGGGAGCAGCAGCTCGCTGGGCCGACTGTGGCAACGCCTTCCAAGAAGCGGTCTGCGGCGGGAGCGGGGGTCTCCCTACTGGGGCGGGGTTTACCCGGGGCCTCTGGACTTCCTGACTCTGTGCCAGCCCCCTCGGGGCCACCTCGGGGGCTTTAGTCCCCCTCAGCCGCCAGCTCCGGCTTTCTTCTGAGCAGTCATTCAAAAAGACCCCCAGCTGTCTCACCATCAAAGCCAGGAGGACCAGGCAGCCCGGGACTTGGAAGGAGCAGGGATCGTTCCTCCACACAGAGCCTGTCTCAGTAATTCAGTTTTAAAGCATGAAAAAAGGGAGTTGATGAAATTCCACTATCAGCGCCAAGCCAATATGCAAAATATCTCACCCCCAATCAAATAGCTATTATGTTTTCATTTCCATTTCGGCGTCCGGCTTAATGAGCAGGAGACAGATCGGCTCGCGGGGCGTCTGCTTGCCGTGATAACCGAGGGGCTCCGGGCAGCGGGGGCTGTGCCCAGCACGGGTGACCAGCATCATCCCCCGTGGATGCTTCCAGACAGGTGCTCGGCCTTGGATCCCGCTCTCCACCCCTCCGGGCACGGGGCTGGTGTCACCCTCACCCCAGGTCGCGGGCAGGGTGGGGGAAGAGCAGCAGCCAGGAAGGTGCAGTGTTGGGGGTTCTGGCTGAGGGCCTCTGTTGACTCGCCTGCAAAATGGCTACACCTGGGGCTCACCTCTGGGGCGCTGGGAGGCCCCCAGGCACTTGCCCGTAGCTCCTTACATCTGGGCCTGCCTCCCACTGCTGCTCCCCATTCACACCTTCCCCACTGTCCTCCACCCCTGGGCTATGAGGCCAGGGAGGGCTTAGGGGGAGACATTTGTAGATGCTGAGCGCAGGGCTCACAGACACGTGAAGCTCCATAGGAGCAGTGCCCCTCCCCACCCTGGCCCCTTTTCCCAGGCCCTGCTGGGTGCGGGGCGTTAGTAGCTGTTAAAGTTGGTGTGATGTTGATGTTGGTAATGTTGGTGTTTCCTGCACACTTCCTGTGTGTCAGGACCTGATCATGGCTCCATACAGATGAAATCAGGCTTCCTGATGCGGGGTTGGAGCTATTACAATTTCTGAGCGCAGAGAGGTGGAAGGACCCCACCTGCCCGGCTGAGGGTTGGCCTGGCCCAGCTGCTGGGGTGTCTGGGCAGAAAGGGTTCCTCAGGGATAAGTGGGGTCTTTTCTGGCCCAGGGCGCTTGGAGAAGCAGCAGTGTCCCTCCAGTCAGTGGAGAAACTTTCCTGCCCCCCACCCCCTCAGGTGGAGCCCGGACCCAGGTGCCCAGGTGGCCTCTGGGGTGTCACAGTGGCGGGGAGGCTCCAGCAGAAGCTCCAAGGTCTCGTGGGGCGGGATTCACAGCATCACATCCCATCACATCCTTCTTGTGGGCCTGGAGCCATTTGCTGGTTGGCGATTGTCTCCTGCATTATCAGAGCATTAATTGTGCTAGAATGAATTAGCGCCATTAGGATAAATTGCTGCGGCCGGCAGCCTCTTTCTTCACGCTCCTGTCACGCTTTGTGCCTAGCAGATCCCTTTGTTCTTTCATAAATGGAGCTGCCAGGAGCTGGGGCCTCCCTGGGTGGCTGAGGCCCACCTGGGTGGGAGAGTGGGGTGGAGAGAGACAAATGCCCAACCCCAGGACTCTGGTCCCAGCAGTCCCTGAAAGCAGGGGCCTCACACCCCTTCTCCGGAGCCGGCCACTGAGGCCATGAAGTCCCTGCCATCTGCACGAGGGCCCACAGCTTCGGGGCCCCCTCTTCACTCTGAGTAAGCTGCCGAAGCACCCGGACTTCTAGAAAGAGGCGGGCGAATGGGCCGGCCCCAGGCCTGTGTGCTGTGCGCCCCCAAGGCTACCAGCAGTGCTTGCTCCGGCCAACCCCACAGGCAGGGGAGGTCACAGAGGGTCAGGCCGCCCGCTCATCCCAGGGGCACGAGTCTGTGGCGCTCCCAGCCTGCCATGGAGCCTCCCATGCGGGCGCACTGATGAGAGACCATGCATGAGGGTTCGCCCTGGGGCTGGTTCTGTGTCTGAGCCCCACGGCCACGAGAAGTGAGCGCCCGCCGGCCCATCTCCTGTCCTTACAGCTCTGTGGGGGCCCGGAGCTAGAATCCAGGGGTGCAGCTGAGCAGTGGGTGGGGCAGGTGTCCAGAGGAGGAGCTAGGAAGGGGGCAGGGCAAGGGTCTGGGGGATTGGTGGAGGGTGAAGTGGGACAGCTGCTCTCCACAGGTCTCTTGCCCCCGACACAGGTACCATCCTGACCTTGGAGCAGAGGTTGCCACCCTGGCCTGCACGTGGGGGCCCCTGGCAGGTTTCCCAGGTGGTCTGGGATCAGGCTGCTTGTTCGGCTGTCAGGAGAGCCCCGTGGGGCACCGCCCCCCCCAACCCCGCCACAGGAGCCTCTGAGGGAAGATGATGGGCTGGTTGCAGGCACCTGCATGCCCACCTCAGCCTCATCGGCCATTGCCGCTTTAATTGGGTTGACGAGCTCCTCCTGCGGGACAGGCCCTGGGGCCCACCCTCGGCACATCCTCAGACTTTGGAACCCCGAGTGTAGGGGCTTCCTGCAGGAGGGGGCCCGGGCATGGGGGCGACCGCGCAGAGGCCGGGGTGATGTCTCCCCTGGGGGGCCCAGCAGGCAGCCCCGGGCAGCGGGCGGCTGGGTGACCCCCAGGTGTGGGAACTGGTGCGGGGCTTGGGGGGGGTACAGGGGCAGGGTACACGCATCCCTGGGGGAAGCCCTGCTCGTGGCCACCCCCTCGGGGCCTCTGACCGACCGTGTGAGGGGCTGAGACTCTGCCTGGTCCCCACTGCACCGGCCCCTGGGGCTGCACTGGTTCTGGGAGGGTCAGGGGGCCGGTGGTGGGTGCACCGTGAGGGGGCAGCGCCTTACGACTCCTCTGGGGCTGTGTCCACAGGTTCCCTCGGAGACATGGAGGCCAAAGAAGAGGCCCAGGCCGCAGACACCAGCCTCCCAGAGCGGGAGGCCACAGTGGTGGAGCCTGAGCCCACAAGCCCTTCCAGTCCAGGTGAGTCGGGCGGTGGGCCCCACAGGCCTGGCCCGGCCCCCTGGGCTGCCCCCCATCCTCGCAACTTCACACGAGCCAGTGCCCACTGAGGACTCAAGTTTCCACACGTGTGAAATGGGCATTGTGCTGAGAGGTGCCCGTGGGCTAGCCATGCCCTGCAGGGCCAGGAGAAGGCATGGAGGGGGTCGGGGATGGGGGTCTGGAAAGCTAAGCCCTTCATGGCGCAGATGGGGAGAGCGAAACCAGATGGGGAGGGTCTAGTCCAGGTTGAGTCAGGGTCACGTGGGCTCTGAGTGGCCTCCCAGACTCAGTGAAACAGGGACGCTTGCCTCAGCACATGTGGGGCTCCCTTTACAGACGAGAGAATGAGGCCCCGAGAGGCTGAGTGATTTGCCCAGGGTCACCCCGCCTGTAAACTCCCAAACAGGATCCCACCCTAGGCCTGAGTTCAGGTGGACTTCCCAGCCCTCTGCGGGCTCCCTCCCCTCCCCACCCCACCCTTTGCACCTGACCCTTTCCTTGGGCCCTCCTGGTGGCAGCATCCTAGGGGTTGGGGATGTGTTTCTAAAGCTGAGAACAGGACTTGGGAGGAGAGATTCCCACACACACCCAGCGGTGGATTAACTGACACCAAGGAGTCTCCTCTGGCCAGGTCCCTGGAAGGGCCTCGAAGCTGGCCCAGCCTCTTGGGCCAGCCACGTCCTCAGATTGTCCCAGAGACCCCTAGGAGGAGAGGCCTCCCTGAGGTGGAGGCCCTGGGGGAGGTCAGCGCCCTCATCCCTGTTTTCCAGAAGAGGGACCTGAGACTGGGGGGTGGTTAGTAGGTTTGGGGGTGGGCTCTGAATCCTGCTCACCTTACCCCACCCCCTCTGCCCTGCTGGCCGTGGGTGGAAACCTCACTCCCATCCCCACTCTGCCATGAAGCCCCCTGCACAGAGGCAGAGTCACCCCCAGGCCATAGTGTGATGGGGGAGACAGTCACAGGACTGAGTGGTGCTGTGACTGGGAGTGAAGGCGGGATGGGTGGGGGCAGCTGTGAGCAGACGTGCAGGACGTGTGGAGCTGCCCGTGCAAAGGCCCTGCAGTGGGATGCAGAAGGACAGCAGGACAGCCTGGCAGGGCTGGGACTGAGGGGCTGAGATTCCCAGACACAAGGTGGGGGGCTTCTCACTGTGGACCCCCCACCCCCGTAAGGTGCCAGTGTCAGAGTCTCTCCGGGATAACCATAGGCCCCCAACAGGCCCCATCCTGAGACCTGCGGCCTGTGTGCCTTTCCCCAGCACAGCCCGTTGGGGTCCCAGCTCCTGCAGTGAGGCCAGGCCAGCAGGACTCGAACCCAGTGCCAGGGTTCCCGTCATCCTCAGCTCCCCTGGGCAGCGGGCAGAACAGAGGGGCCCAAGCCTGGACTCTGACACTCTTGTTGGGTGGCTGTCTCTGTCTCTGCCTTCATCATCTCCATCAGTCACTTAGCACTGCAGCCAGCACCCGCCCCGCCCACCCCAGCCTGGCCCCAGCCTCGGCCCTCTCTGAGCCTTGGTTTCCACATCTGTAACTGGGCCTGAGCCCCTCAGTGGCCCAGGGTGTGGCGAGGGGCCTCCACCACCACCTCCATCACCATCAGGTGCTGCGAGCTCACGGGGGCCTCGCTCTCCAGAGGGCCAGCGGCTGGTTCCTGGTGGACTTTGCCCCGGGGAGCCGGGTCCCTTATCTGATCTGGGAGCTGGGCTGCATGGAGTGGGGGCGGGCCTGGGGAGGAGCTGGAAAAAACAGTCGGGGTTGCACCTGGCACAGACTGTGGTGATAACGCGCTGATGAGCCTGATAAGGCGGCAGGAGCAATGTCTGCCTGTCGGGCGGGCCCAGCGTGGCTCCCGCGCAGTGGCTGGAGCTCAGATGCCAGCCGCGTTGATTTATAGCCAAAAATAATAGGACTTTTATACCGTGTGATTGATTTATTCGATGTTAATCACAGCCCTTATCGCGGTATTAATAATCTGCCGGGTGCGTGACGTCACCAAGGGGGGGCTTTTATGGGACCTCATTGATTGGGGGCCGCCGTGGTTATCGGCCCAGCAGGGAAGGCAAATATGCCCTTTGGGCTGGAATTGGGTGCGGGGCTTGGCGGAGGGGCCCCCAGCTGCCAGCCGAGGAGACCGGGAGCTGGGCTGCGCGTGTGCCCGCTGGCCTGGGCGTGCCGAGAGGCCATCCACGCTCTAATTATTAACAACAGTGGGGAGGGCGCCTATCACTGCTGCAGTTAATGAGGGGCTGAGGGTTTGTTTTTTTAAAAGGCTTGGGGGGCGGAACTGAGATGTCTGATCGTACCCCCCCAGTTTGAAGAAGCCTGGGTGAGGGGGTCACCGTGGCCACACGCTCACCCACCTGGCTTCAGTATCCCTCGCGGCCGCGGGCTGGGGTGGGCAGACACCTCGGTGTCCTGAGGCTCCAGGGAACCTACTGGTCTCCTTTCCGCAGACGCTAATCCTCCACCCCCTCCACTGCCGCCGGCCCCCACGTCCCCAGGAGGCCCCGAGGAGCCAGAGCATCGGGAGCCAGAGATGAGGCCGGAGGAGGAGGCAGCCAGCAGCCCCTGGAGTGGGCCAGGTAAGCGCGCCTGCGGCCGGGTCTGGCAGCATTGCCTCGCAGGGCGGCCCTGGGGCCCAGCCAGTGGGAGGTCCTGAGAACCAGCCACCTGACGGCACGGGGTGGAGCGCGGTGGACAGGCCAGCTATACTGGCCAGGAGGTGGGTGGTGAACTGTTGGGCCCAAGCCTGATGTCTGTCCCAAAGTCCAGCCGGCCTGTGGGTCCGCAGGTTCCCTGGATGGGGCACCGAGCTGTACCGATGCTCAGAGCTAAACCGGGGCCCCACGAAGTGGACGGGCCTCTGAGGGTTCCTTGGAGGCAGGCTGTGGTCTGGCGGGGACAGCGGAGCAGCCGAGAGACGGGAAGGGCATCCGCCAGGCAGGAGCAGCAGGGCCAAGGCAGGGTGGTGGGGGTGTGGATCTGGAGCTGCCCGCCTGCCAGGCCCTTGCCAGCCAGGAAGGGGCTCCGGCCTCAGGGGGTGGGAGGGGAGACAGGAGGCGGCTCCAGCCCCCCAGGTTCCTGGATGAAGGGCATGTCTTTGAATCGGTTCTGTGCCTCCCAGCACTGCCCCGCCCCACCCCACCCCATTTGTAGCTGAAATTGTGAGCTCGGGGCCCACCAGGCCCTCCCAGAGGCGCCCATCTCCACCAGCTTGAGTCGCAGGTGGGCTGGGCGCATCCTAATTGGAGCTAAGGCGGCTCACTGGGCACAGCGTGGCTGGCCGTCAGGGCCCCGAGTGGGGGCCACTAGGTGAGGGGGGGCAGGCGTGGCCCTGGTGAACGCAGGGCCTGGGCCAGGCGCATGGCCACGTAGCATGTATTGAGCACCTGCTGTGTACCGGACGTCAACTCTGAGCAGACAGGCTCCTGGGGAGCTGTGACACCAGCACAGCCAGCAGTGTGGGGAGGGAGGTCGCAGGGGACATACGGCGAGGGCCTCAGCTATGGGGGCTGGGAAGACCTCACCCCGGCAGAGAGGACCCCCACGGTCTCCCAGGGGTGTTAGAGATGCTCTCCTGCAGTTCAGTTCGAGTAGCCCTGTGAACCTCATCGTGATCCCGAGGTGCCAGTGAAAGAGGGCTGGATTGATTAGTGATGTCTGCAGGGCACCAAAGAGATGAGGGGCTCGTGTGTCTTCTGGGCTCCCTGCTTACCTCTTTGCCATATGTGCACGTCTGAGGCCTGGAGAGGGTAGGGTTGGCTGCTGGTCACAACCAGGATGGGAACCGCGACCACAGACTCAAGGCCAGGGGTGAGTCAGTCCACTGAGAGAGCACCCTAGGTCAGACAGGCCGGGGCCCCCATGCTAGCCCAGCGCTGGAAGGGGCGTTAGCACAGCCACTCCACTGCCGTCGGGACTCCTCGGCCGCCCCCTTATCACCTCAGTGACCCAATGACAGGCGGGGAGGGGCCCCAGGAGCCCTGGCCGGCCATGCCCACAGCATGCCTTCTCCACACACAGTGCACCTGGCCAGGGACAGGCCTCAGGCCACATGTCTACGCAGCCCGCACCACCAGCTGGGCACGGCTGAGCTGGACACCCACCTGCGGGGCCAGGCCTCTCCACACACGGGGGACAGAGCTGGGGGGCTGGGATCTACTCTGCTGCCCCAGTTTCCCCAGGTCTAGGGCGAGGTAACAAAAAGGCAGCTACAGACTCCAAGTCAACCCTGCCTTGGCCCCATGGCTCCCACACTCCAGGGACCACCACCAGTCCAGGCATTGGACCCTGAGGCTGCAGTCTGGAGCATGACCGCGGGGACGAAAGGCCGGGCTGTCCTCAGAGCAGCCCTGGGGCTGATCCACGTCACTGCCCGGAGGCAGCACACCAGACTCCAGCCCGGCTCTGGAGCTCGGGCTGTGCGTGTGTGGACGCCGGCCCAGCTGTCTTGCGTCGGCCACCGCCCACCACGCGGCCTTCTTAGCATCCACATCCATGTTCTACAGATGGGAAGGCAGAGGGCCCTGGAGATCAGGGCCTGGCCCCAGGGCAGCTGTGGGGGCCTGGCTCGGGTGGGTGCACCCGGGAGCTTCCTGCGCTATTTGCATCTTCGGGGGGCTGCGGGGGGGCTCCCTGTCGGCTCCTGCAGATAGGAATTTCTGTGTAGTGGGCAGCGATGGGCCGATAAGCGGCCGCTGGCCAACCGCCGTGGTGGCCGTCCTCTATCAGACCCCAAACAGGCCACACTTATCGCCTGGCCGGGAAGCCAGAGAGGCCCCGTGGGCTCTTATCTTGTAGGGGCCGCCCCGCTGGCGATGGGAGGCAGGCCTTGCCGGGGCCGGCTGGATCGGCGTCCCCAAGGGCAGTGCCCAGCCCAGGGTCCGACCAGCCAAGGGGAAGGGGTGTGCAGCCACTCCTCGCCAGGTCCTGGGGCTCTGGTGGTTCCCTGGCCCCTCCCGCACGGTCCCATTGACCCCCTGCCTGTGCTTGTCTCCCGCTCCCCATCTGAGGATCGCTTGACATCCGGTTGTTCCTCCTGCCCCATCCCACGTGAGGACTGCCACGCTGGGGACCTGGCTTGTCAGGCTGGGGTTGGGGGAGTGGAACCTTGCCTTTCCCTCCGGGATGGGGGCACCAGCTGGGATCACACACACCCTGTCCGGCCTGGCTCTGGGGGCCACTGGCTGGCTCGCTCACACATGGTGCGGCCCCGGCAGGGGGTTGCCCCCTACCTCGCCTTTCTGGCCGCTGTCTTCCGCTGGCCAGGACAGCTCCTGGGTCAGACCCATGCCAGGTGCGGGCCGAGACTGCGAGGTCCCAGGGCAGGTGACTCAACCCGGCAGAGAGGCTGGGCCACACGCCTCTCTGCAGCCACGTGTGGGTCTGGTGCAGCTGCCCTTCCTGCAGGGGTCCAGGCCCTGAGCAAAGACCCCAGGAGACACCCCAGCCCACGCAGAAGGGAGGTCTTCCGGCCGCTCTTCCCAGGGGACCCTGCACTGCACCACACACACAGCAAAGTCGGGGCCGCAGGGTGTGTGAGGGGCCTGTCAGCTCCAGCACCATTACTGCCCCCACACCAGCTCCCTCCTCCCCACGCCAGCTCCCCCACCCCACCACGACCCCAGAGCTCCAGAAACAGGTGGGGAGGTGCTCCAGATGTTGCTTCACTTGAGACGTCACGAGCGTCGTCAGCTGCCGGCAGCCACTTCTCAAGTGCAGCTGCTTCAGGGGGAGCCCTGTCCAGCCCCAGCTGTGCTGAGAGGCCGGGACCTGCCTGCCCAGGCCTGGGGCCAGCTTTGCTGAGTGACTGTGGCAGGTTGCCTGACCTCTCTGGGCTTGGTTTCCTCATCTTTATAACCACACAGAGCGGAGCCAGCTCCCCACTCAGTGCTGTGAATCTGCTGGGACGGCCCAGGCCTCTCTGGGTCAGGGAGGGTCTGGGGGAGAAGCCGCTGTGTGAGACCACGGAGCAGGGAGGAGCCCCTGCTGGTAACGGGCACTTTGGCCAGGGTCCCCGCTGACCGTCAGGAGCCCGGGGTCTGGACTGGGTACGCAGAGAGGTTGCTCCCCTCCTCTGAGTGGCAGGGGCAGCAGCACTGGGGGTGAGGCTGGTGCGGAGGCCATACCAGGTGGGCGGGGCACCCCCATCCTCATGGTACCCAAACACCACCAGCTCCGTGGACTGTCTAGGAGAGGCGGGTCCTTGCCAGAAAAGAGACCCCGAGGGGCTCGCAGGCACGAAGGCGCTGAGGTCAGCAGGTCCGCATGGATGTGGGAGAGGAATGCGCCAGGACCCCAGGGTGCTGAGCAGGGTGCAGGGGGAAGGGTCTGGTCCCGGGAGAGGGGGTCCCTTGGGGCCGCCACTGGGAAAGTGAATGAGAGCAGAGCAGGGACCTACCCCCAGTTTTGAGTCTGTGGGGCGGCTACAGTCCGCAATGGGGAGGGGGTGTTGGGCGGGGGCTGCCCTGCCTGGCACTGTCCTCATCTCCCACTGAGCCACCACCCCAAGTGAGAGGGTAGAGGAAAGGGGCAGACGGTAGGGACCCGGAGAGCCGAGTGTTTTTATCTTTGAAATGACCTTGTTTGTGCAAGGGGCTGGCTGTTTAGAATTCCGATATGCAGATGGCTGGGAGTTATAATCTGAAATCCCCACCTCGCATCTGTGACGGCCCTGCCCTGCCTGTGCTCCGTGGCCCCAGTGACAGGCTCCCCCTTTGCCTCCCCAGTTAATGTGCAGGAAAAGCAGAGGGTTGGGCACACAGGCAGCCCCCGGGAGGGCTGCGAGCCCTGAGGGTCCCCTTCAACTGTGGAGGGTCCTGGCCCTATCACCCACCTCGTGGCCCCCATTGCAGTGGTGGTTGGCATGGCCTCAGCCTCCTGGCTGGGGCATGAGAAACAGAGGGAGCAGTGAGTGGGGGCTGGGCTGGGTTTGGGCCCCCAGGGACCCGAGAGCCTCTGCAGCCAGACCTCGTGGGGGTCCGCTACCCCCAGGGACTTGCTTGGGGCAGACCACGTGAGCACGTGCCATCCAGTTCTCCGCATGCCTGTCCGGGAGGCAGCGTGGTTCAGACACCCCTGAGTGCAGGGCTGTCTACTTCAGGGGCAGTGAGTAGCTGGGGAGCGAAGGGGTGAACCTAGGGGACCCCAGGGCTCCCCACCAGCTCTGGTGGCTAGTCAGGTGGCCCTGAGGGTGGCCTGCACTCCACAGATGGCCAGGCCCATGACCTGACAGTGTGGTCAGAGCCCCAGGAACAGTCTCTTCACCTGTAAGTGTATCAGGGCCTGGAATTCTTTCCTGGTGACCTCTGTTTACAGGACAAAATTCAGATGACCAAACATGAGGTGTCACCTTCTTGGTTCTCAGCTTCATCCCGGGCTCTTGAGGCTGAGATGGGAAGGCTGGTCATGTCCCCACCACACCGCAGGTCAGCAGAGGGGACAGCCAGGTGGTCAGGCCAGGACAGCACCATAGGTGTACCCCACCCCCAAGGTGCAGCCTAAAGAATACACTGGAGTGGGCCGAGGGTGTTCAGGTGAGGAGCGGGCACATGCAAACGCCCTGAGGTTTGGACAGCATGGGTGCGGCTGGAGCGGGGTTGGGGAGAGACAGGACAGGACACGGATAGGTCAGGGTTTGGGCTCAAGGCCATGGACTGTAGTGAGATGCGTCCCCTTCCTTGGCTGTAACATGGGGTGGGTGTGAAGCAGGCCGTTTGGTTGGCCGCTGCGTGGAGAGTGGGCTAGTGGACACCACCTCTGGGAGCAGGGGCGGGTGTGGCAGCTGTAGTTTTCCGCTTGGGCCCCGGAGCCGCTCCCTCTCTGTGCAGGGTCCCGGGGGTCTGCCGGAGGCCCGGCATTCTCACCCAGAAGCGTGCACAAGGGCATCGGGCTGGCCGTCTGGGTGCACTCAGTGGACTAATCTTGCCGCCTGGAGTTTCTCTGCAGACCTCAAGGTTTGTTATCGGGCAGCGGTGGTGGGCAGGCGGCTGAGGCAGGACGGCCCGTCCTGATGGACAGCGGGGAGATGAGCTGATACAGCCTGGCCGCACGGCCCCTCCCGCCCGCTCGGCATGTGTGGGTGGGAAAAATCATTTCAGCTATTTTGTGTTATCACTGGGCCTGGCGTTGCGGCCCAATAGGCCCATTTATCTTAGATTAGCGGGCGGGGGGGAGGGGCACAGGAGGGGGCGACGGCGGGCTGTAGGGGTCAGCCTGGGGTCAGCTCTAGAGACCAGAGCCAGGAGCTCTGTCAGGAGCCACCTCTGTTCCACAGCAGATGTCCCCAGAGAGACATGTTCCCTGAGACCACCCCCAACCCCCGTCCAGAGGGCCCTCCACCCATCCTGACCCCCTTCACAGCTGAGTGGACAAGGACTGGAGCAGCGGGGAGGGGGCGCACCGAGGAGGGGGTCGTTGGTCTCCGCAGTGACCTTCCTTCCCAGGTGTTTACCACGCACCGCCAGCTGGAAAGGGGAGGTGTGTCCGGGTGACATGGGCCATTAGGAGCAAGGAGTGGGAGTCTGCAGCCCAGGAGTGGGCCAGGGAAGGGGGTCGTTTATTCGCTCAACAAACCTGTGCTTCCTGCGCCTGCTCAGTGCCAGCATCGTCCTGGCCCCCCAGGGGGCTGTTGTTTTGATCAGGGAGACAGAGACTAAATAATAAAGAAGTAAAAGCATCACATGTCCAGGGGAGTTGAGGGGGTAAGGCCCTGGAATGAACTGAAGGGCAGTTCTGAGTTGGGCGGCCTGAGCTGCGTTTGAGCAAAGACCAGAAAAGTGAGGGGAGCCGGCCGCCATCTGGGGACCGCTGACCGGGACGGTCTCAGAGAGCAGGGGGATCCCACTCTGTAGGTGGTTTTCGTGGAAATGGGGTTCAGGGTCCCGGGCTTTGGCTGGCTGTGACCCTGACGGGCCCACTTGAGCTCTTCCTTGACCCCCTCTCAAGCCCCCTCCCCAGGGCATCAGTCCCCAGACTAGGGGAGCGGCCTGAACCCCTGGCCAGCGGGGCCCTGTGGGAGAGCCCCGGGGCCAAGTCTGAGCGGGGGCCGTCAGCCCGAGGTCCCTCCTTCTGGCTGGTGTGGCCCACCTGGATGCTGCGTCATGTGCCGCCCAGTGGGCACCAGAGGCCCAGGTGCCAGGCCACACACAACACCCCAGGAGGGCCCTGAGCAGAGGGCCTGTGCCCCCGCCACCCTGAGGGGGGCTGAGGCCATGGCCCATCCCCCCCCAGACCAGGCTGCTGACCCCTCAGCCCTGAGTAGCCCCCTCTGTGGTCAGTGGTCCTTCAGTCCGGCTAGTAGAAGCCACCCTTTGGCCCAGTTCTGACTTAAACCTCCACCCCGACAAAGGCCTGGGCCTCGGGTCACTCGAGGGCCCAGGACCCATGGGCAGGGCCGGCAATCCACGGACCGCTCTTTAGCAAGACTTGCCCACCGTCCCGTTGGACTTGCCCGCCACACAGCTTGTCCACTCACTCGCTCCCATTTTCATTCATTGAGCACCTACTGTGTGCCAGTCTTTGTCACGGACCCTGCGGGAGCCCCAGCCGTCCCAGCGCCACGGACTATGCGGAGAGCGGTCAGCAGGGGCCCAGAAGATATGCAGGGAAGGCGACCGAGAAGGGGCACACGTGGTGAGGGGTGCATGCCTCTTGCCCTCGGGGGTCTGCACCAGGAGCTCCGCGGAGGGGGAGCCAGCCCCGCAGACACCGGGGAAGATGGCCCACCCGCACGGCCGGTGCGGGGCCTGGCGGGGAGACCACTCGGGCCGGCCCAGCGGCCTTGTGGTGAGTGGACTTTAGGGGCTCCGGTGTGGACACGAGAGACCCGTGAAAAGGCTGACCCTGAAATGTGGTGGCAGGCACCATGCTCCCGTGTTTCAGGCGAGGACACTGAGGCCCAGAGAGACGCGGGGTGACCGGGGCTGGGCCCTGTAGTCCCCCCTCCCAGCCCAGCCCCACAGGGTTCTCCAGGCCCCTTAGTGGGCAGGTACGGACCCTGTGCCGGTGGAGATGGAGGGGGCGCGGGGTGCCCTGTGGGGAGTGTGGCCAGGCCCAGATCCCGCTCTCCTGGCGGCGGGTGGGGGCCCAGGCCTGGCCGCTGACCTCACCGCCTTCCGGGAGTGGCTATCTGCGGCTGGGCCGCCTATCTCTGCCGCGAGTGCTAATCGAGCCGGCTTCCTCCTCCGCCCTCCCGCCCGCTTCCTGCCCTGGCTGCCCCCAGCCCCGAGGCCGGGCGTCTGAGCGTCCGCCTGTCCCGCCAGGGCCTCCAGACATCAGGGGTGCGGGGCCACCCGGCCCCGCCTGGAGCCCCTGGAGAGTGCGACCCCTCCCGGAAGTGTGCTTCCTCATCCTCCTGGGCCCACTGTGGCCTGGGGCGCCTCAGCTCACCTCCCCCCACCACCTCCCATGGAATGCGCAGGCCACACACAGGAGGATGCCCAACGCTGGGCCGGCCTCACGACAGGCGGTTAGGGCCGTGCTGTGCCCTGACTGTCGTCAGCGCCTTCGCTGGCAAGGGACCTGCACAGCCGTGGTTACTGCCACCAGCACTGGTGACCGTCCAGCTACTCCTGGCTGGGGGGGCCCACTGACCATGGGCATCAGGACAGTCTGACTTCTCGCCGTCCCCACTCCTACTGGGTGTGTGGCCTGGCACGTGGGCCGCGCATCTGTGGGACAGGAGACCGGACACTCGGGCCATCTGGAAGAGCCAGGAGGGCTGAGGATGGCGGGCGGGGCGGCAGAGTGGTGTGTGTGACATGGGGCCCCCTCCAAGCCCGCACGGGGGGCACCTTGGGGTGACCTGGGCTCACGGCCCAGGGGTCAGGGGCAGACTGGGGCAGGGCCGCCCTCATGCCCGGCTCTGTCTGTCTCGGGATCTCCCCGCAGACCAGGTAGCAGGCGACTCTGGCCGGCCCACCTGACAGGTGAGGAAGGCAAGTTGCAGAGGGTCAGCCAGACCAGGAGGGGAGCCGCCTACCCGGCCTTCCCGATCTAACAGTGTCCCTGAGCCCCTCTCACGCGGCGCTGGGCTCCTTATTTATTTATTTATTTATTGTTAGTGCTCTGTCTGCGCGCTAACTTCTTATTTCCTCACCGCGTGTTTCCATTACTACAGCAGTGGACGCGACCGATAAGATCAGTGCCTGGAGATGGGACAAAGGGGCTGCCATCGGCTCGAGGGCTGGTCATATCCTGCCCGAAGGGGCCGAGCGGGGCCTGAAATGAGCGATGCTATCGGGGCATATTATGTGTTGGGGGGAGGGGTCCTGCTGCCTTGGCCACCCCTCCCCCTCCAGACAGAGCCTCTGTGTCCACCCCTCCCCGACCCCATCCCCACACACGCCCTTCCACTAGGTGGCCCTGGCATCTAGCCAGCCAGCCCGGGTCCCAGGTCCACTGTGGTCTCCGTGGGGCCAGGAGCTGCTGGCGCAGTGGGTGCAAGTTGGCCACCGCAGCCCCGCGAGTGCCCACACACTCAGGTGCTCAGGCCAGAGCCGCCCAAGCCCCTCAGGGCGCTCAGATGCCCCTGCCTTGACTCAGCAGTTCAACTTCTAGGAATTTACCCCAGAAAAAATAATCTCAAATGCAGACAGGCGTAGGGCGGTGTGGTGGTGTGGATAGTCATCACCGCATGCGGAAGATAGTAAGCCATCAATGTTTTTATTTCTGCGGCTCTGCAAAATGTCCACACGTAAAGGGAGAAATGATTCCCAAAAAAACGGATTGCACACAGACACCCTGCCAGGCTGTGTATGCCTACTGCCGCCGCCGCCTCCCCAGTCCCAGGCCTTTCTGCCTCTCCTGTGGGCCCGGGACCTGACAGAGAGGGCAGGAGCCATCACCTCAGCAGATGAGAGAGGTGCGGGTCCCGAGGCAGAGAGCAGGTGGAGCCCAGCCGTGGGGTGCAGACACATGTGCTCTGTGGAGGGTCAGCGGGGGTGCCCTGGAGGCTCCTGGGCAGAGGCTCAGAGAAGGGCTCTGTGTCTGGAGCTGGGGCTGGCCGGGGACCGCTGTGTGCAGGAAGCAGGGCCCTCTGTCCTCTAAGCCGCCTCTTCCTCAGCCCCTGCCCCGCCCTGCCCACCCCCCCCACCCCCCCCCCCCCCACACACACACAGGGGCAGGAAGAACAGAGGGCTGGACAGGAATCAGGGGCTGGGCTTGAACTCAGTCACCACCACACTGCGTGGCCAGATCCCCTCTGACCCTCGGTCTCCACCTCTGTGAACGCAGAGAATCGCCACCCCCAGGGCACGTGGTAGCTTGAGGACTGAGTCATCCGCGTCCTGGGAGCAGGTGTCTGCAGGTCCGCACGGCTCCTGAGAGGGGCTCACAGTTCCTGGGACCGGCCTCATGCTGGGTCATCCTCAGGTGCCCTGGGCCAGTGCCCCAGAGCCCTGGGGCCTTGGGTGACACAGCCATCCCCGGGCTCAGCCTCCTCCGTGGGTGGAGTGGCCCAAGGGTGCTCACACAGGGTCTGCCAGCGCTTCTCCCAAGGGAGATTCTTACTCCCTAGGGGCCGGCCCTGCGGGGTCGTGTGGTGTGGCAACTTCCTCGATGATGTTGGCCAACCTCAGTGCCCACCACTGCCCTCAGGGCCGGAGTGGGCCCCTGCCAGGCTGGGGTGGTGCCAAGGATCCTGTGGTGGTGCCCTGGCAGTGGCAGGGTGGGCACCCTCTCTTTACCCTCCCGACCACCCAGCCTTGGCCTAGAGCCTCAGCTGCCTTCATGCCCACCTCTCCTGCCCATTCACAGTAGAGAGACAGGGCCCAAGGGGCAGGTGGGTGGGGCCCCAGGGTACAGGGGGTGTCGGGGCCAGCCGGGCCAACTGAGAGGTGGTGAGCTGGAAGCCGGCCAGAAAGAAAGGCCCTCGGTGGCATTGGCCCCTGGAAAACAGGGCCGGGGCTAGGACGCCCAGGCTGATAGGAGCCTGATAAGCTGTTTGCACAGGAGGTATTTTCCTTACCTTATCACAGCTCCTGCTTCCAGCCCACCCCTCCAGGAGCAGGCAGGGCTAGGGAGAACCAGGGACCCCCCCCCACCCGATTTCTCAGGCCACAGGTCTCTCCCGAGATCAGAGTCCCAGGGCCCAGAGCTCCTGGGGCCCTCTGCCCACTCCACAGATGGGAAGGCTGAGGCCTGGAGACCAGGACAGTTCTTATCTTCTTTTAAGCTTTTCGGGAAGGCTGGAGAGACCATGCGGCCACCTACTTTGAGGCCATGGGGCCCCACAGGTCGGTGGGCGAGGGGGGTCAGTCAGAACCCTGGTGTGGGGCCGGCCCCACCCTGCACTGCTGGCTCTCCCCAGGCAGTCCCAGTCTGCCATTAGCCGGGGCCAGGGTTCAGCCTGATAGAGATAGGCTGTTGTTCTGTGTCAAAAAATCAATAATCCCAGCGATGTCCCAGCGATAGGAAGAGAGTCACAGCACCAGCTGGCGGGGTGGGGGTGGGCAGGGGCTCAGCACCTGGGGGCTGGCGTCACCCACTGGTGGGTGGGGCCAGTCCACAGTGGACTCCAGGCCCAGGGGCCAGCATGTCCCCCTCCTTGCCCATTCCGTGTGCCAGCTCTTCACAGATGGGAAGCGGGAGCCCCAGAGGTGGCTCTGGGCCTCCATCCATCTGGGGGCTCAGGGCATGTGTGGGCGGGCATGGGGGCACACCCTACCCCCCGGCCCCACACGACCAGCTGCCCCTTCTCCCAGGCCTGTGGCTCATCAGCAGGGCCCGGGTGCTCAGCTTCAGGTCTGCCCCCCTGCCACCGTCCTGCAGACAGATGCCCACAGGGTGGGCTGCACCCAGGCGCTCTCAGACACAGCCAGCCGCCAGTGCCCCCTGCCCAATGGGTACGTTCTAAGGGGAGACTGAGAGTCACTAAAATGCACACATGGGCCCCTTGGCGCTGGAGGCAGCTCAGGGCACAGTAAGCTGGTGGAGGCACCCCGCTGCATGAGGGGACTTGGGAACAAAGGCCCCCAGCCAGAGTGTCCAGGGTCCTGCCCACTGAAGGGCCCTCCCTGGCCCAGGCCCTGTGGTGCCTGGCACCACCGGCCCATGATGGACGGGCCTCCGTGCCGCCCCACCAGCCCCCCTCTGCCGTCGGCTCTGGGGAACCTGCCTGCCTGCCGGCTCCACCCCGCACTAGGCGGTCCCCATGAGACACAGGCGGCAGGTGTGCCCCACCCCAAGGGAGGGGCTTGAGAGGGGTCCTCTGGGTCTGAGCTCCAGCCCCGCCCCCACCACCTGCCGCTGTGAGTGCAGGATCTGTGGGCAGCTTCTTGCGAAGGAGTTTCTGGGCTCAAAGCCCTTTGAAAACCTCTGGCCTGGAATGAGAAGGCCATCTCATTCCAGGGAGGCTCAGCCTCTGCCCAGCCTGGAACTCAGGAGTGCTGGCAGAGGGCACCAGGCCGGCAGACAAGTGGGAGACCCCCGAGCGGCGGTGCGCCCCGCGGCATGCAGGGGCCACAGGGGCAGCTCCCAGGCGTCCTCTCATCTGACTTTCCCTGTCAGTGAATTGGGCATCATCTTGGTCACAGCCACAGCTCCAGAGCCACACCCTTGGTAAAGTGAACTACACAGCAGAGATCTGGTGGAGCTCAGCCCCCAGAGCGGGTGTAGGATAGAGTGGCATCTGAGGCCGAGGGGCAGCAGGCAGCACTGGGCTCCAGCAGGTCGTGGTCCTGTGGGAACCAGAGCCTGGCTCTGTCTCAGCATCCAGTTACCCCCACAAGGCCAGAGACCCCGGTGTATGCCATACAGTTCTTAATTCATTACAGCCCGTCACCGTTTTCATACATGCCCCCAGCTCCTCCAGCTGTTTCTGCTGGTTCTAGGCTCTCCTGCCAGGGTCCAGGTACTCTAAGGGGCTCCCTGGGGGCACCCAGGCTGGAGGCAGAGGGGAAACCCTCACCTGGCCCCAAAGAGCCACTAATCCTCCAAGCACTCAAGCGCCTTTGCTCTGAGCCAGTGTCTCCCTGAGCTGTCTTATCTAGAAGACACGCTTCAGGTTATTCCTTCCATCTTGGCTACGCCGCTGCTGTGGGCCCAGAGTTCCAGGGCTGGGCCTGTGTGCAGGACTGGGTCAGGATGGCTTCCCACCCTGCTCAGCTCCCCTGTGGAACAGAGACAGGATCGTGCCTAGGGCCCAGAGTGCTCAGCCTCTGCTTGTGCTGGCTTTGCTGTGAGCGAGAGCATACTGCCTGGGTGGGGTCGTGGGTTGGGGTCAGGGAGATCTGGGCTTCACCCTCCTGTGCTGCTTGCTGGCCCTGTGACCTAAGACCATCCCCTGACCTCTCCAAGACATGTTCTCCTTGCCTTGCAATGAGTGGCAGAAATAGACCCCACCAATTTTACCCCAGAGCTTTGACACTTTGTCCTCGTGAGTCACAGCTGGGAGCCTGCGTCTGTCCAAAAGGCACATGGTGACTAGTGACAGCAGGCTCAGGCTCAAGCTCCGCCCCTTTTAGTTCCCATGCGGGATTCAGGTGTGGCCTGATCCAGGCCATCTTCTGGTCCTGAGGCCTACAGGGTGGGACAGCTTAGAGAAAGCCACCTGTCAGCAGCCAGGGTGAGAGTCTTGCTGCCACCTAGCCTGGGGCACCAGCCTGGGTGGGAGAAGCCACATGGTTCCAGCAGATGTGTGGGCCTCCTGCTGAGCAGCTGGCTGCCCACCATGCACGTTGACCTCGCTGGCTCACCCGGGCACATCCCACAGCGTTGCTTGTGCCGCAGGACCTGGGTCCCCCTCCTGGCCTGTCCCCAGTCCCCTCCTCTGGGCCGTGTTCCCCCGTCTGTAAACAGGAATCAAAAGCAGGCCAGCAGGTAGGACCTAGGGTGGGAGCATTCCGAGGAGATGATGGAAGTTTGCCGTCCGCCAGCACAGTCTGCCCTTCCAGCCAGATCACAGGAGAGCCACACACGGGCAGGGCCTCAGCACCGGCATAGACAGACCCTCCCCTCCCAGCCCAGAGACTCCACGGCCACAGAGCAAGAGGGAAGGTGACCAGCTCCAGGTCTTGTGTGTCCAGATGGGCCCCCACAGCCTTGGTGGTGCCCACCCTACCTGGCCAGGGTAACCCCACCACCTGGCCTACTGTGTGACCTTGAGGGAGGCGCACGCCCCCTCGGCCTGCTTACACGTTGGTGCGGGACGTGCTCCTCTGGGACCAGGCCCTTGGAGAGTTCTAGAACCCGCCAGGGTGGAGCCTGCTCACTCTAGGGTTTTCTTCATCTCCCTCTCACTCCTTCTCTCCCTTTTCTGTGACTTTTATCAAAGGCAAACAGCGTGATCCCTGAGATAGGGCCGCTCCCGACAAAGCCGGGGCCAGCTGGCCCCCGGGAGCCGCAGGGCAGGGCTGGGCGGGAGCGATGAGGCTGATTAGATAAGTGGGTTCTGGCAGTGACCCCAGGGTGGGCACCCACACACCGATCCCAGAGCCCACCGTTCAGGGCGGGGACTGCCGGGTGGCTGGCCTTTGTACCCTGGAGGCCACTGGCCATTAGCACAGATGGAGCCCGGCCCCTGGAAGGAGGGGCCAGCTAGCAGGGCGCGGGGCAGGCCTGGGCTCACAGACACTCCTGCGGACATCAGGACCCTTCGGTCAGAACTGCCAAGCGGCCAGCGGGCCGTGGCTCGGCCGGACCTGGGGGTGGCTGGGCTTGTGGGCTCCGCAGCCAGATGGTCTGGGTTGAGGCCCCAGATGCTCCCTCAAGAAGGAGCTCGGGTCTGGTCAGGTGGCGGCAGCCCTTGCTGAGCAGCCTCAAGCAGGTTGCTTGAGCTCTCTGGGCCACTCCAGCAGGAAGCACAGGCAGACCAGAGCCTCCTCACTGTTTGTTTTGCCTGTTGTTGAAGGAGGCCGCCAAGGACTCCAGGTTGTGGGACAGAGCTGGGGGCAGGGCCGAGTCTGAGGACAGCTCTCCGCAGCCCTGGCAGGACCAGAGGTGTGGAAACACCCAGGCGCAGGGGAGGGGGCATGCCGGGCGCATGTGCTGACCGGCACCATCTTTACTCTCGGAGCCACCAGCCCAGCAGGTGACCCGAGGCTCAGCAAGAGCCAGGCAGTGGCTGGGCTGGGACTCCAGACCCCAGTGCTCCCAGCCGCCACCCCATCTGCTGGGATCCCACGCCAGGCCTGGGGTGGCCATGCCCAGTCCTGCCTCCTTTCTCTGGCCCCTCAGGACGCCATTGAAGCGGTTTGAGACCTAAATAGATGTTTAAATCATGTAAATATGCAAAGGCTGAATTTTCTCATCGGGACTCTCACACAAGCTTTGGGGGTGAAATTGAATCCCAGCGTGGCATGTTTGTTCTGGAAATAGTGTGTGTGGGGTTGTTTGCCAGAATAAATTAGTCTCTGTCCCGACACTGTGCGGGCAGTGATGGCCCGACCCCCGTGGGGAGGCCCACCCAGGCCACACAGGACTGCCCCTCCTCCACACCAGGAGGAGCCAGCCCGCGACAGGAGAGCAGGGGCTGCCCACTGCCCCCACTGCCCCCCAGCAGCCTCTCCCCTCTCTCTCTTCTCTATCGCCTCCTGCCTCCACCCAGAAAGACCGAGAAAAGGGTGTCAGGGCCCTGACCGGGAGCGTGCTAGGGCTCCGGTCAAATCCCACCAGCCAGCTGTGTACCCTGGGCCAGTCTTTTAACCTCTCTGAACCTCATTCTCTCCCCCTGTACGCCTGGGGTGGGGGTTGCCGGGGCGGGGGGGTGTGGGCAGCTTCAGTGTGGCTGGGAGGAATCCCTGTGATGGCAAACATTTGGCTAAGGCTCAATAAACAAGCCGGAAACTCCATTAGGACCATGTTAGTTCTCAGGGCAGATGGCATCGTTCCCCCAGTGTCCAGCTGTGGGGATGGGGCTGTGGTAGGTAAGGCAGGGAGGCCTCCGCGAGGACCTTGCTGGAGCTGGAGTCCTAGCTTCCCTGCTTGCTCCAGCTTCTCTGGAGCTGGGAGGAGGAGATAGAGACATGGTCACAGGAGGCTGCCAGGGCGGAGGACACCTCCACCTGGAAGCCCACCCTGATTGGCCCACCAGTGGCGCTGCCACTGCTGTCCATGTTCCCTGGGAGTTCTGAGGGCAGAGCATGTGCCACCCTCAGCTCTGCCCCAGGGACCTACCTGGCGCTTTGTTAAGTCCAAAGACAGTTCCGGTCCCACCCGGCCAGGCCTCACACTGTGGCTTGAGCACTCCTGGGCCTCCCTGGCTCCAAGTTTCCTGTGAGTGCAGTTGGGAGCTGACCATCTCCAAGGCCACCAGTGTCTAGATCCTCTGGAGCTTTAGGGGCCGTTTAAAAATAACTGTGTCTTCCTGTCTGTCATGCACCTGGTCAGCTGCCACCCCCAGCCCCTTCCTTGCTCATTTGTACTTTAATTCATTCTCAGTTTTGAATGGAGCTCTCACTGAGTACCTAGTCTGCCAGGAGTAGGTGGCCTCACTCACCTCACCCCTTTTTTGGATACAGTTATTTCTGGTTGGGTAAGGGTCTCTGATAGGTGCTAACTGGGCTTTAACACCTGTTTGACTTGTGCTTGGGGTTAGGCAGGAACTGGGAGCCGGAAATAGGTTATCTGAGTGGTTGGATGCTGAACATGACCAGGGCCACCGTGGACAGCTGCACAGGTTGTGCACTGCACAAGTGCACTGAGTGAGCTGAGGCTGAGATCCAGCCATGTTCGCCCCACCGAGCCAGGCACCTGCTGTGGCCCTGACTCTGCCCACATGGGGTACCCTTTCTAATGCCCAGCCTCTCAGGAATAGCCTCCCCTGGACTAGGGAAGTGGGTTCTGATTGACTGTTGCTTGATCCCCAGCTCGCATCCCTCAGGTCCCTGGCCTCCATGCCTTTCCCAGGCCTGGGCCTGCCCCCAGCAAGCCCAAAGTGATGGGTTCTACCTCATCGTGCTGAACGGCTGCCTTTATCAGGAGCCGTCCTCTCTGGCAGTGCGTGATACCCAGGAGATGGAGTGGGTGCCACGGGAAGCACCAGCCATGCTGTTATCTGGGAGCGGGGGCCGCCAGCCCTGGGGCGCGATTAGGGAGCCGGCGGTTTGTTGTGGTGTGGCGTGGGTGGGTGCTCTGCCCCTTCCTCCAGGAGGCCGCCAGGGCTAGAGGGGCTTCAGGATCCCACAGCTGTAGCAAGTCAGGGGGAACTGGGGGCCCAGGGCTGCACCCCATCCCGCCCATGGTGGGGACCTGGGCCAGACACCCGGTCCCTGCTGTGTCCCCAGGTCTGGGCGGGACTCGACCACTCTTGGGAAGACTGAAACGACTTCCTGCTCCTCCTCCTCTGGGGAAGGTGGGTGCTGGCCTCGGATGGACACCACTGTCTCCTACAGGGGTCCCCAGCCTGACAAACCAGGAACAGGCCCCGGGCAGTGAGAGGACTGTCCCTGGCTTGTCCGTGGCCCCAGCAGCAGAACTGAAGCCCAGGGAGGGGCGTGGGCCTCCCTGCTCCAGAGGCCTGTGAGCGTGCAGACCCCACGAGGCTTGAAAGCTCTGGCTGTCCACACATCGGGGTTCGGAAAGATTCCTCCTTGACCCCTGCCTCCAGTGGGGACAATGGGAGGGATGGGCAGTATACCCTAACCCTGGTGGGCTCCCCCTAGCCTTGGAAGCAGCACCCACAAGGGCCCAGCAAGCTTGCCATTAGGCAGCCTCTTCTGCTCCCCACATTCCCACCCCCTGGGGCCAGCCAAGTGGAGCACCAGAGACCCAGGTACGCCCTAGAGAGCAGGGGCCTGGACTCAGATCCTGACCTCCCACTGTCAGCCTCACCACCTCTCGGGGCCTGTTTCCTCATCTGTACTGGAAGAGGGAACAAGGGGAAAGCCGACGTCACAGGGCTGTTTGGGCAGGAACAGGTGACCGGTGCTGGCCAGTACCTTGCGGAGCCCTGGCCAGGACCCAGGCCATCCTGGTGCGCGGTGGAGGACACAGCCCCTTGTGGGCGGGCCACAGAGCAACAGGGCAGCCTCTGCCCCTCCCCACAGGGCCGATAAAGGGCACCGCCTCCTGGCCTCGTCCTGGTCCCCTGCCACCTTATCAGCCCTGGGGAAGACAAGGACCCAGTTAGAACGTTTTAGCCAGGCCTCCTGGCGTATTTACACGTTATCTGTGCCATTAGGCCGGCAGTTATCTGATAATCAGGCCCATTAAGGCCACAGCCTGCCCGATCAGGGATCCAGGAAGTGGGGCCGACACAGCAGTGCTTGCTCGGGGTCCAGGCCAGGGCACATGAGGCTTCTGTAGGCCCAGGTGGCACCCGAGGGACGAGGTGGCCCTGCCTTCCAGGGTAGAGGGCGTGTGGCCTGGAGAGGGACCGCCCTGTGGGGGCATGGCCACCATCATCCCCTCCCTGTGGGTGGGTAACTTGCCACGTGTGTCTCTCCCAGGCGGCCCAGGGAAAATCGCACAACCTTGGTGCCTTGAAATGTCGGAAATCTCTCTCACAGCTCTGGAGCTGAAGTCCCGCTCTGCCCCGAGGCTCCAGGGACAGTGTCCTCGCGGCTGTGTCATGACAATCCCTGCCCCATCTTCACAGGGGCTTCTTCCTGTGTCTCTCTCACGAGGACACCCATCGTTTGCTGTAGGGCCCACCCCCAGGTTGCAGTACAGTGTCTTTAGGGGCCGCCCTGTAGTCCACCCCACGAGGTTATGTGGGTCGTGCAGCAAGGCCCAGCCGAGCCTGGGAGCCTGACTGCAGACACTGTGCAACCCTGAAGTCCTGCCTCGTGAGAGGGACTGGGGGTGCTCCCGGCAGAGGCCAGCAGTCCACATCCACGGGACAGAGTCCTGCAGTGGCTGCCCCAGCCACAGGAGCCACCACCCCGGCCACAGCACAGGCGGCCTTAGCCTGAGAGCCTTTGACCCCCAGTAGCACAGCAGACTGCTCAGAAAGGCAGCTGCTGACCAAAGGCCACAGCAGGAATCCGGTCCAGACCTTTCCAGAAAGTGGGCAGGGGTCCTGCAGGGAGTGATGGCACCACCTGGGTGCACACGGTCTGGCTGTGCCAAGGACCTCAGGGGCAGGACACTTAGCTCCTGCCCTGGCTCCCCTGCTGGGCCCTGTGCTCAGGCGCTAAGAGGACTGACTCACTCAACCTCACCCCAACCCCAGGAGGTGGGAGGTATGCAGTCCCTGACTCATGGTGGGAAACCAGCATTTCCACAGCTGCCTGTACAGGTGTGCTCTGCAGATCTCGGACTCAAGCCGATGGGAGGGGGCTGGGAGGATTGTGTGGTGGGACGGGAGGTGAGTCTCATCGGCATCGTCATCCTCGGCAGTGTCGCCCCCATGTAAGGCAGAGGGGGTGACCTGGCTCTGTGTGCGCGTCCTGAGCTGTGCAAGGCACACGCATCCCAATGTGGCAGCCGTGGTTCCCGAGCTGTGCACCCATCTGCTCAGATTCAGTGGCAAGCACCCCTCGCTATCTGGTTGCTGCAGCCTGCCATCCCTCATAAAAGGTCTGAGCACAGGGTCTGGCCTGGCCCCCAGGACCCAGCACCACCCTCGTAACCTGGGCCAGGCCACAGGG
The DNA here is from genome assembly GCF_055505025.1 of Bos grunniens. Taxonomy (NCBI): domain Eukaryota; kingdom Metazoa; phylum Chordata; class Mammalia; order Artiodactyla; family Bovidae; genus Bos; species Bos grunniens. Next base: position 13,893,470 of record NC_141182.1, read on the forward strand.
CCACCCACCCGTCGCCTGCCCTCCTCTGCCCTCAGTCCCCTGAATGCTCCCGGGTGAGGGGGCTGCAAGGACGGACTGAACCTGGGCAGCAGGCCCTCCTCACACCTCTGACGTCTCTCCCTGTAGACGAGCTGGAGCCACTGCTGCAAGACGGACAGAGGTGTGTGCGGGCTCGCTGCAGCCTCACCGAGGGCCTGTCCTGGGGCCCGTTCCGCGGGAGCATCCAGACCAGAGCCTCATCCCCCGGGCAGGCGGAACTGGTAAGTAGCCCAATCTCAGCTGCATGGGCCAAGGCAGTGTTCAGCCCAGGGTACAGGCCCTTCAATCCTTGAGCCAGGCCTGGGCTAGACCCCCACCCAGGAGCTCCTGCCTCTCAAAACAGGTCAGGAGATACAGACATGAGGTGCTGGGACCAGGAGGGAAGGGAAGAGGTAACTTTATGGGAGCACAGGGAGGGCTGCCTGGGGGAGGTGGTGTGGGACTCTAGCCCTCAGGGCGACCAAGGAAGGGCTGCCTGGGGGAGGATTCTTTGAGCGGGCCTTCAGTGAAGGAGGAGAAGTTGGTGAGGCAGAGAAAGAGAAGGGCATTTGAGGGGAGGAAGCAGCAAGGGACTCAGTGCTGGGCCTGAGCCTGGCCTGTGCCCAGGCAGGCGGGCGGCACTGCCCCGGCACTGGGCTTCACGGGTGGGGTCACCCCCAGTGGCCAGGGAGGTGGGTTTCTGGATACAGCTGCAACCCAGGGTGAGCGGTGCGTCCCTTCCCATGCCTGTGGGTCCTCCTGACGACAGGGAGAGGGCGCTGTTGGTGCCCGAGCGTCTCCAGTGCGGGCTGATGACCACTGGGGGCATGTCACCTGTCTCAGGGCTACTTCTGAGGTGCCCTCTCCTTAAGGCGAGTTGGTGCGGCATCCTCTCATGGGGCACAAGTGCTCCTTTTAGAACCTGTGTGGGTTGGTGTATGGGCGGTGGAGTGGGCGCCTGCTGTGATGGGAATGGGGTGGGGAGGGAGGTTGTGCATGACAAGTGTTCGGGAAACACCTCCAGCCATGGTGACGCTGGCCTAGAAGGCCAGGCAGCACCCAGCTTGGCCCCCCCAAGTCCAGGGCCCGGTGCCCCACGTGCGCAGGCGCAGCCATGGCCCAGGCCCTTGCAATTGCTAGTGTGGCATTCAGGTGAGGCTGGATCCAGGGTGCCAGCAGGTGCCCTGTGGTGCTGGGCCTCTGGTCGGCCTTCAGTGGCAGTGCGGGGCTGTGAGGGTGGGCTTGCCCCTCTCCCCCTCCCCACAGCTCTAATCAGCTCCAACCCGACAGAGCCCATTTCTCTGCAGAGGAAACCAGGCCCAGGCGCGGTGCCCGCAGCAGGGCTGGCAGGGAGCATGGGCAGAATCCCCAGCCATGCCCTTCCACGGTGGCTCATGGCTCCTAGCCACTCTGGTGAGAAGTGAAGCCTGGGCCATGGGTCACGCTGGGGCAAAGGTCTCAGAATCGGGACCTGAGCTTCAGGAGCTTGGAGACGGCTCAGCGAGGTGGTGGGAGGCTGGCCCAGGACATAGGATGCCCACCTTCAAGGCCAGGCCATCCCCATGGCACAGGGTCGGACCCTGGGGTCTCCTACCCTGTGGCCGCTTTGCCGTGTGCCCCGCCTCTCTGAGCTGCTGTCTCCTCAGCCCCGGGAACCTCAGGGGGACACATCGGAGTCCTGTAGGGTCCTTGAGACCCGAGCCTGCACTCCTGGCAGTGAAGAGGGTGGCAGAGCAGCAGCTCCTCTGTAAGGCGGGGAAGCCGGGTTCCCGGGAATGCTGGGTGGGTTAAATGAGGCGATACACGTGCGGTGATTACCCCAGGCCACGCCTCCAGGGCAGCATGGCCAGCACCCTGTGGAGGGCAACCCTCCTATCCCATGGCCCCAAGCAGGTAGGAAGCAGCGAGAGCTCCAGCATGGATTTCAGCTCCTTGGAAGGAGCCAGACTTGGCTCCACTGTGTGATTGAGGCTGCGGTGCTTACGCAGTCCCTATAGGCAGGAAGCTCCCTGTCACTGGAGGGACGCAAGTAGCAGCCTACCCTCGAGAGGGCAGCTGTTAGGCGGCGCTGATGGGAGCGCCGTGACTGTCGAGGCAGGCTGACCGCGCCCTCCGTCTGTCCTGAGCAGGACCCTACCTCTCCCTCCGCTCCTTCCTTGGGGAAGGTCAGCCCCTTCCAAGGGACAGCTGTGTGTTCCAGACACAACTGCTAGGCGCCGGTCTTTAGACTTGGCCCCTCACTTTGTCCAGCCCTGCCTGAGGGAGGCACTGCTGTTCCCAATGTCCAGATGAGAAAACTGAGGCCCAAGAGGGTGGGTAACATAATACAGTCACCAGGACCAAAGAGCAGAGACCCCTGAAGGTGGGGCTGGGGGACTGGAGCCCCGGGATCCCCACTGCACCCCCACCCCCAGGCCCTCCCCTCCTGCCGGCAGCCTCCCCTCTGGAGGTTCTTGTATTCCTTGGGCCCAGGGCACAGGTCAGCCTGGGAAGACTTGGCGTGAGGCTGGAAACCCTCTCCAGGCTGGGAGATAGTGTCCAGGGAGCGCTCCTTTGAGGCTCGTGCAGAGGAGCCCAGGGAGGAAGGGCAGCCCGCTCGGCCTGCGGCTTTATCTCCTGCAGAATTAAATCCTTGATTAACCCTTATCTTCCCAGCAGGCACTATCTCTGCCTTGGCGCCAAGTGTCCAGACACGCGTACAAGATGATTGATTTCTTAAAGATACGCGTGCCTCTCCGATACTTCATTTATTGTCTAAATATTTTCGCTAGCGTTCCAGCGGGCCCCTTATCGAGCTCAGTTGATGGGCCTGGCTCTCTCCCCCGCGTACCTCCCACCCCAGACCATCCCATCGCCCGCCACGCAGCTTGTCTTTGCTGTTTGGAGGACAAAGTGGGAGAGGGGCAACTCTGGGGTATGGCAGCACTTTCCCACAATCGCCCTGGGCCTAGGCTGCCTGCAGAGGGGAGGCACGGTGGCGTCCCTGCACACGCCAGGCCTTGGGGATGGGACCGAGGAAAGGACACAGCACACAGAGCCTGCCAGGAGTCAAGAGTTGGTTCGCTGTGGGACCTCAAGGTACCCCAGGATGCAACTGGGGCCTTTGCTGGAAACCCAGGGGTTGGAAGCCCAGCAGTGTAAAACTTGTACTCAGATGCAGAAGAAACGTTCAGGATGGGTGGTAGATGGATATGTAGATGGGTAAGAGGATGATGAGTGGAGGATAAGCAGAGGGACAGATGGATAGGTGGACAGGCAGATGGTAGACAGATGACCTGCTGCTGCTGCTGCTGCTGCTAAGTTGCTTCAGTCGTGTCCGACTCTGTGCGACCCCATGGACTGCAACCTACCATGCTCCTCCATCCCTGGGATTCTCCAGGCAAGAACACTGGAGTGGGTTGCCATTTCCTTCTCCAGTGCGTGAAAGTGGAAAGTGAAAGAAGTCGCTCAGTCATATCCAACTCTTAGCGACCCCATGGACTGCAGCCCACCAGGCTCCTCCGTCCATGGGATTTTCCAGGCAACGGTACTGGAGTGGGGTGCCATTGCCTTCTCCCAACAGATGACCTGGATGGTAGAATGATGGGCAGAGGTGGATGGAAGAGTGTTGGTCAATGGATGGGAGGGTGAGTGGATACTGGCTAGATAACTGGATGGATGCGTGCACAGGCAGATAGATGTTGGACAGAAGGTTAAGTGCTGGATGTATGGGCAGAAGGTGGATGGATAATAGAGGAAGGATAGTAGATGGACAAGGATGGATGGAAGGGTGAGTGGACACTGGACGGATAAATGGATGGATGCGTGCACAGGTAGATGTCAGATGGAAGGTTGCGTACCAGATGAATGGGCAGGTGGATGGTGGATGGATGAATGGATAGTGGATGGATGAACGGAAGATGGACGGGCAGTTAGAAGGTGGATGGACAGGTGGGTGAATCTGTGGGCAGGCAGAAGATGGGTGGGTGGGTGGGTGGATGGATAGGTAGCTATGTAAACACGTGAAAGGGGAGATGGATGGTGGCTGGACGAGCGAACCAGCAGGCCTGCACTAACCTGGCCCATCCATCTATCTGTCCAGCTGCCCTCCCAGAGCTCATCCACTTTATCTGCAAGGCCACTGTGACGTCAGTGAGAGGCAGGACGGACCCTCTGGAGGAGCAGCAGGTCTGGGTAGGCAGCCCCTGCCCATGAGGCTGACACGAGGTCAGCTGGCTCCACGCAGATGGGGCTGGGCCTTCGGGCACCACAGGCCCTGAGCGGCTCTCCCCACAGGACCTCCCCCAAAGGTTGTCATCAGTGGTCATGGCCGGGCAGAGCCAAACTTTCAGCAGGACGAGCCCTGGCCAGAGGGTGGGGTGCTGCAGCGCACAGGACCACGGCCCTCCTGGTGAGGCCCCTCTTCCTGCGGTTGCCATAGGGAATGATCCCTAAGGAAAGATGCCCAGCCTGGGCATGGCACACGGTGGGTCCCTTGGGCTTCTCTCGCCTGACACACCTGAGCTGCCCCATGGGTGGGGATGCCTCTGGCAATGGTGAGTGGGACAGACTGACAAGACAGGGGTGCAGCCTGATCAGAGCCCACCACAGCCTGCTCCCCTCACCTCCCGTGAGCCTACCCGCAGTGCCCTGGGAGGCCTTCCGCGGGCCGTCTGGCTCCCTGAGCCAGGACCCCGCCGCCCCTGGACGCTGCTTCACGGACGCAAGGCAGGTTTGGGAACAGCCTGAGATATGGCTGTCACAGCGGATGCGGTAGAGATAGGGTTTCTGATGGTTATCAGTGGGCACAGAACCCAGACACTGACCTCTTTGTTGGGGGAACAAGGAGGGTTCTCAGATGCACCCAGAGAATTTAAAGGAGCCGCCCGCTATCCCTGGGCTGGGTGGGGAGGCCTAGTCACGAAGGGACCAAGCAACCCCCACAGCTAAGGCAGGGTGGAAAACCAAGCTTCTTGCTCGCTCTGGACCTAGCCTGTCCAGAGCGAGCTAGACCCAAACCCAGCAGTGAGCCTGGGGGAGCCCAGGGAGGGGAGGCAGCCAGTCTCTGATAGTTTTGGCAGAAGGGCCAGGCTCACACCATGCTGCCCACAGGACCTTCAACCACCAGAGAAAAGGGCTCTGTCCCAAGGCTGCCTGGAATTAGGGTGGGGGCAGAGGGGAGAAGAAAAGATAGAATAGGGCAGCTCGAACCATGTCCGGCCCTTCACAGCAGGGAGGGCAGAGACTGAAATCTGTCCTCACCGCCCAGGGCTGGGTCAGGGGCAGGCTGCAGCTCCCGGGACAGGGTGGGTAGAGGCATGCTCCCTTCCCTGGAACTGTGGCGGGGTGCTGGTGCCTGCACCCCTAGGGTCCAAGCGCAGGAGGGCAGGCCAGGGGTAATGGGCTCAGCCTTGCCCATGTAAGTGGGGGCCAGGCTCCCACAGAGTATTAAGGGCCAAGGGAATGAGAGGGAAGGGTTCTAACCCTGGATCTCCTGGCCCCTCTCCCTCTTGGGATTCAGGCATGGGGTCCCCATGTCCCCTACCCCTCGCCCACCCTCATGGGCGCCCAGCCAGTCCAGGGCAGCCACCAGGCAAGGGGCCGCTCCTGGCAGGAGACACAGAGCCCCCAGGAACATGGCGCTGCCTCCTGCCCTCCGCGTGGACGGACGTGGAAAATCGGGGGTTCTGCAGCGTCAGCAGGGCTGTGCTTTTATCATGCCGCAAACACGCCGCTCCCGGGAGTGATAAGCACTAAACCGACCGGGAGGCTGTCAGTCTCAGTTTGAGGGTTTAGAAATATTGGGACGAATAATTAGATTTCATATCGTTACCGCAGCACCCATCAGAGGATCAGGCAGATTAATTTTTTTCTCCCTCCTCCACTCATTAATATTCATTAGAGACTCGGAGAGGCCCCCGCCTCTGCGAGCTGCCAGCCCAGGTCGGGCCAGCCGGGATGTGGGAGCCGCTGGCCACTCGCTGCTGCGCCCGCTCCGCTTTGGCCCCAGCCTGTCCCCAGCTATGGGCGGCAAAAACCTCCCAGTGGGGAGACCCCTGGCTCTGCGGCTGGCCCTCAAAAGCCAGCTCCTTGGTGGCACCCGTTGCCTCCAGCTGATATCTGGTGGTTGACGGCCTGGTGGCCTCCTGGGCCCAGAGGCACAGCCCCTGCCCACTGTGTCCTGCCAGCCAGAGGGAATGGATGAGCAAGGATGGCCCTGCTCCTGTTCTTCACTTGCCAGGAAGGCGTTGTCCAAAGTGAGGGGGGCTCCACACCGACGGTGACTACCCGGTACCCCAGGGGAAACCAAGTCACAGAGAGGGACGTGACCCACCCCAAGAGCAGGCGCAGCACAAGGTCGGTCGATGGGGCATGCAGGCTCCAGGCATCGCCATCTGCAGAGATGCTGGGGCCCAGGCAGGGTGGGCATGGCGCTGGCCAGCTCCACTCCTGTGACCCACTGGCCGACTATTCTCCACTCGACTGTTCCACGACTGAGCGTTGCAGCTAGTCCACTGGCCGGGCTGCCTAAGCCCAACACAGGATGAGGGCAAGGCGCAGAGGAGTGCGGTGAGGCCGCTGTGCATTGAGGGCCAGTGCCCTCCCAAGTCTCCCAGTCAGGGAGTCTGGACTGCACCCTGGTACCCAGCTCTGGAGCCCATGTGGTCCCTGCAGGCAAAGCCTAATAAAGCCATGGGCTAGGACCAGGCATGCTGGTGCCCACAACCCATCAGAGGACCCCTCCAAGTGCTACTTGCCCCAGACATCCCACCACATAGCATCCTGGCCAACTGCCACAGGTGCCTCAGGGTGCACAAACGTCCCCGTCCAGGGGGCAGCAGGTAACATGGTCTTACAGTTAGCTCAACAGTTTGCACACGGCGCCCAGGGGCTGAGCTTGGCCGTCCCACTGGAGAGGAGCAGTCCAGAACCCACCCAGCCCTGGGGCTGCAGCCTGACGGGCGGCAGTGGTCACTCCAACCTCCTGGGGCCAAGCAGGGCGAGGTCTGTACTGCATTGCTCCCCGCTGGGCGCTTCAAAGGCCGGACTCTCAGCCCAGGCCACTGGGGGAGTGAGCTGCCTCCCTTCCCTTCCCTCACCTGTGAGGTGGGAGGAGGGTGCAACCAGCAAGGTGGGGGCAAGGGGCTGACCATGCTCTGGGAGCCGCGGGGAGGTTGGGTGCTCAGCCAGCAAGGCAGGGGGACGTCTTGCTGCCCGGGGACCTTGTGGGGCTGCTGGGCCCAGGCAGAGGTTCCTCACATGTCCGCCACCTACCAGCCCCAGAATGGACTGGACAGAGGTGCACCGGCGTGCCCCAGGGCTGGGATGATGCCATCTCTTCCAGGCCAGTCCCCTGCTCACTCGCGCCAGCAGCCTGCGCCTGGGGTAGCAGCCCACTCGGGAGGGGGCGGCTGGAGCGAATGGCGGTCTGTCTGTGCAACCTTGGGTGAGCTGCTCGACCTCTCTGGGCCTCAGCTCCTCAGTGAACCCAGCGCCTGACCTGTGGAAGGCGCTGGCTCCCTGCAGTGTGCCTGTTGCCAGCACGGTGCTCGGCACACCCATGGGGTGAACTCTCAGGCTTCTGCCCACGTGGTCCCTGAAGAACGCTCCTGGTCTACCTCTTTTTCTGCTGTGTCCGGGAGCATGACTGAGTGCTTGCTGACCCCTCTTCCTGCCCCCAGAGCCCGGCCCTGACCCTGCTGCTGGAGGACGAGGCCTGCTGGCTGAGGACACTGCCCCAGCCCCTGGCCGAGGCTGAGGCCAACGCGGAGATCTACCGGAAGGGTTGGTATCCTGGTGCTTCCCTCACGGCTTCCGGAGGAGGGGGGGTCATGCTTTTCCTGGGGCAGCCCTTAAAGGCAAACCAGCCTGCCTGGGCCACTGCTGCCATGCCCCGATCAATGTCAGTCTGGGACTGGACAGACATCTGCCCGGGCATGGGGGAGCAGCCCCCCCAGTGAGGCCAGGACTGCCCTCAGGACCTCTGGGAGACCACCAGGGCAGCAGAGGAACCAGGCCTGGTGGGCTGCCGGGTCTGGCAAGGGCCAGCAGGTCCATGTGGGGCCTCTGTCTTGTGAGGACAAGGAAAGCGCCCCCATGCCCCTCCTGTGCCATCCAGGAGTGGTTCTCGAGGGAGGGGGGCAGGCTGGGTCCTTGGCACCCCTGGTGTCCTGGTCCTGCCTGCCCTGGTCTGCCCAGACCAGCCTTCCCAGCGTGTGACGATCTGGGCATCAAGGCGGGGGACCTCCCATTACAGATGGAGGCTCTGGTCCCAGGGTGGGTGGGAGGACGGACTCATGACAAGTTCTACACCCGAGCAAGGGCCATCCACCACAGTGTGGCCACCTGGAAGGGCCATGTGCCTGCTGACCACAGGAAACCCACCTCCTTCCCCGACAGGGGCTCCACTTCGGTAGAATGTTCTGGGGGTGTCCCCCTCACCATCGCCTGAGTGCAATGAATTAAGTGTCCTGGGGGCAAGAGGGGACCAGGCTGGGCTGCTGCTCCAACACCCACCCGAGCCCCTCCCCATGTGGGGTCCCCAGGAGCACCCAGGGACCTGAGCTTTCCCTCTGCCTGTGGTGACCCCATGGACCTGGCTAACATGGCCACATGTACTCCTCTCCAGAGGACCCCCACCCCTCCTCCCTGCTTGAGGGTACTCTTAAGGGCCCAGAGAGCACTGGAGGGCCTGGGTTGGCAGCAGGTGACCAGCTAGGGGCCTGGACACCTGACTGGGAAACGGCCTGGTTAGCACTGCCTTGCCTGGTCAGCAGGGCCCATCTGCCCGGGTAGGATAAGGGTCCCTGGGGTGCTGAATGCTCTCATAAGGTGGCCTGGGGCCTTGCCTCTTAGGGAAGGCAGGCTCCTGGCAGCCTCTGAGCTGGACTGAGTCCTGTTAGCCGCGGCTGCCCCCTGCAGGCTGCTGTGGAAACAGCCGTGCCGGCCAAGCTGTGAGGCCTTTCCAGGGCTTGGTGAGTGGCTACCCAGCCCTCCGGGCTGCTCCAGTCTGCTTGGCTCCTCTCTCCTGGAAAAGGGCCCTCCCACTCAGACAGGCTGGCGCAGGGAGGCCCAAAAGAGCAGGCACACCCTGGGGGACCACTCAGGAACCCCAAGGAGGCAGGGGGCACCATGGAAACCAGCCGGCCACAGCTGCCCACCTGGTGTGGCTTCTCTCCGGTCCCCATGCCCAGCTGTGGAACCCAGGTGTCTAAGATGGGGCCGCGCAGAGGCGCTCAGGAGGATAAGATTGGGGCGGTGGAGGGAGGTCTTTGCAGAGGCACGGCCGTTGTGGCCTGGAGCTGCGGGCTGCCACGTCACAGCTGCCCTCCCCCGCAGATGAAGCCCTCTGGTGCAGGCTCACCAGGCCGGTGCCTGCAGGTGGACAGCTGAAAGTGCTCCTGGTGGCCAAGCCCCCCAGCAACCCCAGCCACCCTGTGAAGAAGGAGCCAGCGGAGCCTGAGAGCCCAGCCCCCTCCCACCCCGACATCCAGCTCCTGCCCCAGCAGGCTGGCATGGCATCCATCCTCGCAACCGCGGTCGTCAACAGTGAGTAACCCACTGCCACCCGGCCCCCGCTAGACTGCAAGGGGTCCCCAGCTTAAGATCTGCAGGGACCAGTCTGCTGGTCTGTTAGCTGACCAGAGGAGGGCATGTGCTCCAGGGGCCTGGCAGTGGGGATCGGGGGGAGCCCCAGGATGCAGCCCATGGGTGAGGGGGCTTTTCACCCGGTGTGTCTGGCACACACAGGTTCTTCAGCCCCCTACTTGGCCAGCAATCAGAGCAGCCTCCTGGGGCTGGGGTGGGGTCTCTGATGCGCCCACCCTGGGGGCCTAGCAGCAGCCCTGCCCTCACCCACTATGTGCTGGCCCCACCCCTACCTCCCAGTTGCGAGGGACACACCTGTGTCCTCTAGGACAAAGGCACCAGTAAGACCAGCTGGAGCAGAGGGACCCTCCCCACGACCAGCAGAGGGTCTGGACTTGCTTATTCCTCAAATCCTTGTTTGATGTCCATGCCAGACCAAGCAGTGGAGGGACCTGCCTGTGTTGAGGGAACCACCACCACTCCCAGGGCTAAGGCAGGTGGCCACGGGCAGGTTCATGATGGGAGAAAAGCTGTGACGTGGGCACTGCCCAGGGCTGCCTCAGTCCGGGTGCCTGGGAGACCCGCAGACCAGGGAGGGCAGCCAGGCGGACGGCCCAGCAAGACCTTGGCCAGAGCAAGACTCCGAGGGTGGTCCCACGTGAGGGCTGGGGTCCCTTCTGAGAAATGACCCCAGCAGAAGGCTTTCAGGCAGCAATGTGTGTGCAGTCGCTAAGTCAGGGATCCAATGTAGTTCTAAAACTGCAGGGCTGTTAGGTGGAGAAGAGTAGCCTTCTTCTTAAGCAGGTTAAATGTGGTGGTGACCTGCAGCCAGTGGAGGGACCGAGGCAGACTGGAGAGGTGTGGGAGCCCAAAGGCCTGCTGGGTGAGGAGGCAGCAGCGCAAGGCCAGGGCATCACAGGCAAGGAGGGGGGCCCAGCCAGCAGCCTGTTGGGCACTAAGTGGACACGTGCTGAGACTCAGGGTGTAGTCAGAGTGGGGAGCTCTGGGCGGGATGAGGCCCCAGGGAGAGACAGGATCTGCGGGCACTGGAAGGGACACCATGACCCAAACAGTTGCAGCCAAGTGAGGCAGGTGTCACCAGAAGGGAGGGGGACAAGCACAGGCAGGAGGCCCGTGCCCAGAGCCTTCGTGGAAGGACTGTACTGGACAGGGCAAGGCCGCCGCTCCAGGGAGAACGGGTCCTGCAGGGGGCTCAGGGCAGCGGTGAGTACAGAGGGGTCTTATCTAAACAAAGTTTCAGGAAAGAGGGAGGCTGAATGGAAGGGTCTCTAAGGGGCCAGGATGGCCACTGCACCAGGGCAGGAAATGGCATCCGTTGCCTAGCAAGGCCTGTCTCCCCTCTGTTCAAGGGGAGCCTGCCAGGAGCCCCAGTGCTGGAGGACTTCCTCTCGAGCCAGCCCAGAGGCAGCCTCTCTGGGCCTCGGTTTCCCTCCCCTTGAGTTTGATGTTTCATCTGTGAGGCCATGGTGGGCTCGCTATCGAGTTTACACCAACCCCACCCCAGCCTCAAGTGGGTCTCCAGCTGCTGGTCTAGAAAGGCCCTCAGACCCTGAGCTCCAAAGTCAATCAGACCCAGTTTAATTCCTGAGACTCCAGCACTGGGAGCCTCAGTTTTCTCACCTGTGACAGGAGTGGAGCTAATGCCCATATCGAGGTGTCTGTGCAGGTCACAGGGCTGCGTCCAGCCAGGACTCGGGTCACCTTGGGTCAGTGGGACTGTGACCATCCTCGCTGTTTCAGGGCTAGGGCTCACCTGAGACTCCAAGGTTCCCACCCCCTCCCCATGCCACAGCTAGCCCCCCATCCCCCAGCACTGAGCTTGCAGATACCAAAAGCCCACCGCTGGCCCTAGAGATCTGGATCCCAGCTCCAGGCCTCCGCTAGTAAGAGAACAGAGCTGCCCTGAGGCCCCCAAATAAAAGGGAACTTGAAAACCAGTGGTAACACAGTGGGAAGGTTGGGGCCAGAAAAACTGCAGATACTGGGCATGAGGGGACGACCTCACCCCACAGACAGGTACTAAATTCCTTAGAGCAGGGCTCCCCAACCTCTGGGATCTAATGCCTGATGATGTGAGATGGAGCTGATGTTAACAGTAGAAATAAAGTGCACAATACATGTAATGCATTTGAATTATCCCAAAACCATCTCCACTCCACCCCCGTCTGGAAAAATTGTCTTCTATGAAGCTGGCCCCTGGTGCCAAACAGGTTGGGGACCGCTGGTTTAGAGGAGGCAGAAGGTGGAGGCTTGGCAGCACCCACGGGCGGTGGGGAGGCCGCCACCTCTGAAGAACTGCCAACCAGCAGGGCGAGGAGCACATCCTAACCCACACAAGTTAAAACCCCAAGAAGGGGTCCCAGGCCCCTCCACCCCACATCAAGGTCAGGACACAGAACAAAGCCTCCCCCTCCCTGGGTTCAGCCGCAGAGCAGGGCAGAAACAACAGGACATTCCTGAAGGATCTCTGGGAACCGGAGGGCTGCTGAAGCGCCCATCAGAGAAACCCTCACCAGTTGGCAGGTCCACCCCCACAGGCCACACTCCCATAAACCAAAAACACAGAGGCAGCCCACACGGCTAAGTGTGGTGAATCAGCAAAGTCTGACCAGTAACACACGGAGCCATCAGGTGGGGGGTGTATTTGACTCTGACGCTCTTGGTCCCCCGCAGCTCCTGGCCTCTACCCGCCCCCAGCGCTTGGGGACACGTGCACCTGGATGCCCACCCACCTGTCTCCTCCTCCTCCATGGGCACCCGGCTCCAGGCTGTCCCCCATGTCCTGTCATCCCCACTGACCACACTCCTTCCATGGGCACCCACAAGACCCCAGCGTCTCCTTCCGGGGCTCACTGTTGGAAAGCAGTGCGGGGCTGTCCTGGGGGACCCCATCCACGTGTCCCCATGGCATCCTGGAGATCCACAGAAAGGGGACGCAGCGTCACCAAGGGACACCTAAGAAGGCACAGCCCAGGTCACAGGCCTCGCTCCCCGAGCTGGAGGACCCTGCGGCACAGCCCTCATGTTGCAGAGGGCCATGCCTGCCCTGGGTGGGAGGTGGCCACACTGCTGCCGGGGCACCCCCTCAGGCTTGGCCCAACTCTCCCCTGCCTTCTCATCCCCTCAGAAGACGTCTTTCCCTGCAAAGACTGTGGCATCTGGTACCGTAGCGAGCGGAACCTGCAAGCCCACCTCCTCTACTACTGTGCCAGCCGCCAGGGTGCCGGCTCCCCTGCCGTGGCCACCCCGGATGAGAAGCCCAAGGAGACCTACCCCAACGAGCGGGTCTGCCCCTTCCCCCAGTGCCGCAAAAGCTGCCCCAGCGCTAGCTCCCTGGAGATCCACATGCGTAGCCATAGTGGTGAGCACCACCCCCACCCCCCAACAGTGTCCTCCCACCCAGGTTCACCGTGCCTGTCCTGGGGTTGCATGCCAGCCACGGGTGTGCCTGGGTGGTCCTCTTTACCATTCCCTGCTGCCTCCCACGGGCCCCAGGGTCCTGGGAGGCAGAGCCGAGGGGTCTCTGGCCAGTGAGGCTCTCTCACCAGGCCTGTGTTCCAGGAGAGCGCCCCTTCGTGTGTCTCATCTGCCTGTCCGCCTTCACCACCAAGGCCAACTGTGAGCGGCATCTAAAGGTGCACACAGACACGCTGACCGGTAAGCAGGGTGGGGATGGAGGCCGTGGTTAGGGTTGGTAGGGCCCAGCTGCCCAGGGCCCTGACTCCATGGCCCTCCTGCAGGAGTCTGCCACAGCTGCGGCTTCATCTCCACCACAAGGGACATCCTCTACAGCCACCTGGTGACCAACCACATGGTCTGCCAGCCGGGCTCTAAGGCTGAGATCTATTCACCAGGGACAGGCCACCCCACTGCCAAACTCCCCACAGGTGAGCCCCTGGGAACCAGAAAGAGGGGTGGCGGTTTCAGACTGGGTTCTGTACCACGTCTGCCCAGCCCCATTCCCCCTTCCCACCCTCCCCACTTCAGGTCTGCCCCAGGCAGGTCCTGCTCCAGCCCTGACAGGTGGCCTCTGGGCTCTCCCCACAGACAGTCTGGCCGCCTTCCATCAGCACACGGCACTGCATGGCCCCCTGGCCTCTGCCGACCTAGGCCTGGCGCCCGCCCCCTCACCAGGAGTGGACAGGAAGGCCCTGGCCGAAGCCACCAACGGAGAGTCTAGAGCGGGTCCCCAGAACGGGGGCGGCGGCGGCGATCCCCCAGCGGCTCCCAGGAGCATCAAGGTGGAGGCAGCGGAGGAGCCCGAGGCAGAGCCAGGGCCTCTCGCCCCTTCACGAACGCCGTCACCACCCAGCCCTGGCCCCGCGCGGGTGAAAGCAGAGCTCTCCAGCCCCACACCCGGCTCCAGCCCAGGGCCCAGCGCACTGTTCCTGCCGCACCTGCCCGCGGCGCCACCGGCCTCCGAGATCCTGGCCAAGATGTCCGAGCTGGTGCACAGCCGGCTGCAGGCGGGTACGGGGTTGGGCGCGCCGACAGGCCTCTTCGCCGGGGCCCCCAAGGGCGCCACGTGCTTCGAGTGCGACATCACCTTCAACAACGTGAACAACTTCTACGTGCACAAGCGCCTCTACTGCTCTGGCCGCCGGCCGCCCGACGACGTGCCCCCAGCCCGCCGGCCCAAGGCGGCCCCCGCCCCGCCTCGCGTGCCCCCTGCCCCGCCATCCTCGGAGGCCGAGGCGCCACGCTCGTCGCCGGGTCCCGGGGCACGCGAGGACGAGGCGGGGAGCGCGGCCACGCCCGAGGCAGACGCTGACGCGAGCGGCCGGGGCAGCGAGGGCAGCCCTAGCCCGGGCAGCGGGGCGGATGAGGACGACGACCCCCGCCGGACGCTGTGCGAGGCCTGCAACATCCGCTTCAGCCGCCACGAGACCTACACGGTGCACAAGCGTTACTACTGCGCCTCCCGCCACGACCCGCCGCCGCGCCGCCCAGCACCAGCCGGGACACCTGCGCCCTCGGCGCCGCCAGTGCGCACGCGCAGGCGCCGCAAGCTCTATGAGTTGCACGCGGCCGGGCCTGCCCCGCCCTTAGCCGGACCTGCCCCGCCCCTGGCCGGGCCCGCCCCTCCCTCCGCGCCAGGCTCCGCCCCTACACCACCCGGACCTGCCCCCACGCCGCCCGCATCGCCGCGGCCCGGAAGCGGAAGTGGAGGCGGAAGTGGCCAGGAAGCGGCCGAAGGCCCTATCGACCTAAGTAAGAAGCCGCGACGCCAGGCTCCAGCAGCCGCCCCCGGCCCTGCGCCTGGCCTGGCGGCCCTGGCCGATTACCACGAGTGCACGGCTTGCCGCGTGAGCTTCCACAGCCTCGAGGCCTACCTGGCGCACAAAAAGTTCTCGTGCCCCGCCGCCCCGCGCCGCCTGCGTGCGGCCCCCGAGGACCCGCCCGCCGTCGTCTGCCCCTACTGCCCCCCGAACGGCGTGGTGCGCGGCGACCTCATCGAGCACTTCCGCTTGGCGCACGGCCTGCTGCTGGGCAAGCCCTTAGTTGGTCCAGGCGCGGAGGCCCGGACGCCCTCGCCCGCTGCTCCCCGCGATGGCCTCAACGGTCAGGACCTGCAGGAGCCGCCTGCCAGCAGCCCCCGGCCCGGCCCGCCCCCAGCCGCGTCCCCGGAGGCTGTGCCGACGCCCCCCTCGTATTCGGACAAGGGTGTGCAGACCCCCAGCCAGGGAGCGCCGGCCCCTGTGCCCAACGGCAACCACAGGTACTGCCGCCTGTGCAACATCAGGTTCAGCAGCCTGTCCACCTTCATCGCCCACAAAAAGTATTACTGCTCCTCCCACGCGGCCGAGCACGTGAAGTGAGCGCCCGGCTGCTGCTGCCCTGCAGGGGCCCGGGAAACCACGCACAGGCCTCGGCAGAGGGGCTGCAGGGGGCAGCGCCCGCCTGGACCTTGGCACTTAATAAAGAAGTTCAGTTTGCTGAGCACAGTGGTGGAGCAGCCTAGTTCTCTCTGAGCAGAGGGCCCTACGGGGTGGGCGCACATAGGACCAGCACCACACCTGAGTACACACGGGCCACTGCAGGCCAGAGTCACATGGTTAGTGGCCTTAAGAGTTGGATCTCGCCCAGAGTCGGGCCTGATGGCACTGCTCCGGGCCCCTGGGGCACGGGGACAGCAGGTGCTGGCCTTCCTGGTCCACTGCTGCCCTCCAAGATCCAGCCAGAAGCTCTCTTTTGGGCACCAGATGCCAAAGAGAAGAGCTTCATCCTGGCCAGCTCACAGCTCTTCCACCTGCTCAGTGCTGATCGCTGGATGCCACCTGTCCAGTCACAGGCCACCGAGGCATCCAGGGATGGGAGCACCTTGCTTGCCAAGGCCTATGGGGGCAGAAGGGAGATGGGCAGCCAATTCCCCAAGCCCACAGTGCTCCGTGAGAAGAGCCAGCTCTTGGACTGGAGGCAGCAGGCACCTGTGGTCCTGCAGTGGGCACGAGGTTGGGGCCACCCCACTCCCAGTCTCTCCTGCTGATGCTGTGGGGGCTGCATGCACCATGGCTGACCATGACCTGGCCCAAACCCAAGCAAGGAATCCAGCTGTGGTCTTGGCACTTGGCAGCTGGGTGTCTGTGGGCTTCCTCCAGCCTGGTGTCCCTTGATTTGAGGTACACAATGTCTTTTTCAAATACAACATACCTGGTTGCTGCTGCTGCTAAGTCACTTCAGTCGTGTCCGACTCTGTGCGACCCCATAGACGGCAGCCCACCAGGATCCCCCGTCCCTGGGATTCTCCAGGCAAGAACACTGGAGTGGGTTGCCATTTCCTTCTCCAATGCATGAAAGTGAAGTTGCTCAGACCTGGTAGCCTAC
The DNA here is from genome assembly GCF_055505025.1 of Bos grunniens. NCBI lineage: Eukaryota > Metazoa > Chordata > Mammalia > Artiodactyla > Bovidae > Bos > Bos grunniens. The sequence continues at coordinate 13,909,901 of NC_141182.1, forward strand.
TGCCAAAAAAAAAAAAAAAAGGCCTTTTTCTTCCTCCAAATATCTGAAAGGCTTCCTGCCACACACCCAGACTCACTCTCCTGCCCAAGGCAAGTTCCATCCCACCCAGTCCTCAGTGGTGGAAGACTGAGGAACCTGTGTCAGGACAAGAAGAGCCCCCTCCCGCTTGCTTTTGGCTGACCCTTAGTACCAGGGTGTGACCAGAGTTGCTGGTCAGGGCCTCCGGGGAACCAGCTAGCTTCCTGGCAGATGCCCCCCTTGTGAAGACCATCCCACCCCTGCCCTCCCAGGCTGGGGAAGGGGAGGCCCAGCACCTCATTTGCACAGACTTTGGAGGCTCCACCTCTGAGTGGGACCACGTGAGGCAGAGGCCATTAAACCTCAGGCAGGGTAAATGTCCCTGTGTGCTGATGAGCACAGATGCTCAAAGCAGGAGGATGGGGTCAGCGTCCACCCTCCCACCCCTCACTGCACGAGTGGAAGACAGCACCACTTGGAAAAGGGCCTCAGGGTCCACGCCCACAGATTGAGTGTGGTGCGCTGCAGGATCCTGCAGCCCGTCCTGAGGGCCCAGAGCCAACCTCTGACCCCTGCCCCAGGCCTGAACTGCTGACCAGGCCAAGCTCTCTGCCCAGCCAAGGTCCCCAGTGCTGAGTCCACCCAACCTCCTAGGACCCCCCCATTGCCCACACCTTGCCTCGAGCCACCCCCATCTCCCTGAGAACTTGCCACCACCGTCACAGCTGCCACCCAGGGACACCAATCTCCAGGAGCCATGATGCTCCCGAACAACCCCCAACTGACGGCTCAGGGCCACCACCCCCATTCGCAGCTCTCTATTCACTCTCATGGGCGGGCACGTGAGTTCCCATGACCCTACCTCTCTCCAGCCCAGCCATGCCCCTTGGCCCCACCTGTGCACCCACTACGTGGCCCTCAAGGGCCCTGACTCATCCAAGACTGAATTCTCGCCCCTACGTCTTCTTCCCACACCTGCGCATGCACAGACCTGCAGCGGCACCCTCATCTACTCACACCTCACTGTCAAAGCAACTGTGATTCTGCCAAACCCACCTCTGCCCGTTCTGGCCCCCAGGTTGCCTAGGCTCTCCCCCAGCCACCAATTCCAAACATTTCAGCTGCTAGGGACAGGTGCCTCCAGCTGTAACCCCCACCTGATGGACTGGACACTTCCCCGGCCAGCGCCCACCGCCCCTCACTGCCAGGACGAGTGGCTGGGAGACCAGATGGCAGCACACCCGGCTTCAGGCCTTCGGGGCTCCTGCTGCACAAAGGTAGCCGCCAGGCCATCCCCAAAAGCCCTGTTCACACTGCTCCAGCCCTTCCTCGCCATCTGCTCCTGCGAAGGGCTGCTCCTGTCATGCGGCTTAGAGACCTTCCCTGACCCTGCATCCTAACACCTGGTCCTCTCCGCAGAACGGCGGTCACTCTTGGGATCTCCTGGTTTTATTTTCTTACCTCCTTCCCCCGCCCCCACCGGCCTCACCTGCCTTGACCACTGCCTCTTGGGCACCTGGCCTCGGGGAGGAGCACGTGATCAGACAAGCTGGAGGAGTGAAAGGACCAGAAGGGAAAAGAGCACTCCCCACCACCTCACAGCCTCCACAAAGCCGGCCTTGCCTGTCCATCGCCTGTTCTCCCACCTTTGGGCAGCCCTCCACACTGAGCCAGTTTCACCCCCCGAGGCCCGATCTGACCAGACAACAATGCATACATAGTACGCACAGTGTGTTGTCCACATTCAAGGCCACAGGCCACCCTCAGCTCCTCCTAACTGGGCCGCCCACCCAGAGTCGTGTGTGCAAACCTCACCCAGGTCGTTGCTCTCCACAGCCCTGAGCACTCCAGGGCCAGTGCTGCCTGCACACCTCTGGGGACAGCCTGGCACCAGGAATCATTGCATATGGACGTTCCTGGCACCACGGGTCAGCAGCGACTCATTTACATGGGCCAGCAGGCCAGGTGACAGGAGCTCCGCTGGCCTTGCATGTCGGGGTACGTGGGAGAAGGTGGAAGTCCCCAGGCAGAGTCCCAGCAGTATCCCTGGAGGTACAGCCTCGCCCCCACCGCTGTCCTCAGGAGGGACACGGCCAGCCATACTCAAGCTGGTGCGGGGAGCCCCATAGCTTAGTGCACACACGGCCACCATCCACATCCGGGCTTCCCCTGACCCCTGCCCAGCCTCGCTCACAGGCCTGCCCTCGCTTGGCTCACACCGGCAGCAGCTGAGAGCACGGACCACGGGCCTCCCAGCCGCCCCAGGGACCACTTAGGAGGGAGTTTCTCTGGGACAGCTCCTAGTTCCCAAGAGCACTCTTCTCCAGGATGGCCATATCCCATCACCCAAGCCGGTGAAGCCCCTGACTGGCTGAACAGGCCAGGGCCTGGGAATCAGCACTGATCAGCTGCCAGCACATTGTTCTCTGGCACGTTTGAGAAATGCCTGCAGGGCAGGTGCACCAGTCTTCGCGCCCCTCTGATCAGCCCAATGGGTGCAGGACGGCCCTGCCGAGGGGCCTCTCCGCTGGTGCAGGACGCAGCCAGGAGGGGCCGGGCCCAGATCTCCACCCTTCAGAAGGGCAGGTGACTGGGATTCTGCGGGGTCCTGTTCACTAGGGGCTCGCAGGCTGGAACCACGCCCAGTGGCAGTCCTGGAGGGAGGTCCCCAGCAGCATCCGGAGAAGGGACCCTTCTCTGATGTGCTTGCGGTCTGACCCTCCCTCAGGGAGCACCCAGGCCCGCGGACCCTCTGCTGCCACACAGCTGTCACTGCCACACTCCGCCCTGACCCTGTGGGAGAGACAGCGTCCCCCCGCCTGCCCCTGGTCCACAGGGTCCCCCTGGCCTGCCCTGGCGCACAGTGGCATGAGACCTAAAGGCCCAACAGCATCAGCCTGAGCACTGGCTCCCCGTGCCCCTAAAAAACCCAGGAGGTGCGCAAGCCCCTCCCCACACATGCGCACGCCCACATGGGCAGCCCAGATGCTGTGTTTGGGGGCAGGGGGCGGCCAGGGTCCTGTGCTACTCTATTGTGGGGGCCGCCTTCTCCCGGGGAGGCTGATCATGGCACCTGCAGAGGGAGATGGCCACTGGGACATCCACATGACAATTTGTCAGGTCACATCAGTGGGTGACAACAGGGAATTAGAAACGGAAACTCGAGATTCAGACATGTCTGGAGATTCAAAATAGTGCAGGACTTTGCACAGTAGGCCAGGGACAAGTCCAACTAGGTGTCATGACACCAGCTCATCACCTCCGAGATGGGGCCACCAGCCAGTATTTCCAAGGGCTCCAAAATGCAGAGCCTTTAAAAGACCCCTAGAGACTGAGGACCAAATTTTGGAGAGACACACGGGGGTGACCCGCCCCTACCCAGGACCCCCACCCAGCTCCGGGAGAATCTAAGCAAAGGCCGCTGCCAGGAGGCCCTGGGCTCCACAACAAGGCTCCTCAGGATGCAGAGCCAAACCCCAGGGCACCAGCCACACAGGCTTGGGAGGGGTCCTCCCCTACAGACACGGTGCCCGGTCCTCTGCCAGGGGCGTTGCCACTCGGACGCAAGGAAGCCAGTGGGAGACACTGAACAAGGCCCGACTCCCTGTCAGGCGGTGTGTCACGTCTCTGGCCGTGGCAGCCCCAGACGGCCCTGGTTCCACCCGCAGTCTGAGGAGGCCCCCGAGAATCCCAGCAGCCCCTTCGTGACTCCCAGGTCCACCTTTTTTTTTTCCAGTAAAGCCTGATTCTGGTTCTCACTAGCACCGGACTCTGGTCCTCACTACAGCCTCGCTCTGCTGCTCACTATAGCCTGACTCTGGTCCTCACAAAGCCTGACACTGCTCATTATGAAAGCCTGACTCTAGTCCTCACTAAAGGCAGAATGTGGGCCTCAATTAAGCCTGAGGCTGCTTTTTAATATAGCCCGACTCTGTTCCCCACTAAAACCTGACTCTGGCCCTCACTATAGCCTAACTTTGGTGCTCACTACAGTCTGAATCTGGTCGTTAATAAAGCCTAACTTTACTCTTCACAAACCTTAACTTTACTTTCCATAAACCCTGACACTGCTGCTGCTGCTGCTAAGTCGCTTCAGTCGTGTCCGACTCTGTGAGACCCCAGAGATGGCAGCCCACCAGGCTCCCCTGTCCCTGGGATTCTCCAGGCAAGAACACTGGAGTGGGTTGCCATTTCCTTCTCCAATGCTTGAAAGTGAAAAGTGAATGTGAAGTCGCTCAGTCATGTCCGACTCCTAGCGACCCCATGGACGGTAGCCTACGAGGCTCCTCTGTCCATGGGATTTTCCAGGCAAGAGTACTGGAGTGGGGTGCCATAGTCTCCACTAAACCCTGACTCTACCTCACTAAAGCTTGACTCTGGTCCCCACTACAGCCTGACACTGCTGCTTACTGGAGCCTGATTCTGGTCCTCCCTGTAGTGGGTCCAGCTCTCAGAATTCTACCATCATCAGCCCTCTGATCAGACTCACAGCAAGAAATACAGCTGAGACCGCCGATCTGTCCAAGAATGCTGAGGAATGAAGCCTGTTCCCTACAAGGCTGTTGTGTCCTAACCCCCAGAACCTCTGCCTGTTTCCCTCCAGGGCGAAGGGGCTTCTCAAGGTGCTGCTGACCTGATGACCTCGAGATGGAGAGGCCACGCCAAGGGGACAGGACCCACAAGGAGCAGGGCCAGCCGGCAGGGCAGACTGATCCAGGCAGGCAGAAGAGCAAGCCCCTGGACCCTGAGAAGGACCACCACCCACAGCCTGTGCATCAGGTCTGGACCTGGGCGTGCCCGGGCTCAGCCCTCTCCCCAGGGGTTCCCTGAGCTACATCTCTAACCTGCGGTGGGCAGAGCTCAGTCCCAGGGCCAGGAGCAGAGCAGCTTGAGCTCACCTTTCAGGACACTCCTGCCACCCAGCAGACAGCAGGTGGGAGGGAACAAGGATGCACACACACTCCTGTGCTCTTACACTAGCAGCTCTGAGGGTTCGACAGGGAACCCACGGGTGCCCCCACCCCTTCCAGAGGGCCAGCAGGGCCCTCCTCTGACCAAAGTTGTATGAGTTGTGGCAGGAAAGCCAAGGCCGCCGTGACAAGTGAACCTCAGTGCTGACCTAGCACCTCCCACCCCACCTCTCAAGAAAGCAACAAAAACCAGTTTCAACTAAGAATGTCCCTGATGGAACAGTAAAAAAACATTAAGTCTATCAAATCTCACCCGCTGAGCACTGTTTCCTTAACATTCTGTGTGAGGTCAGAGGAAGAGTGAGCTGGTAGCCCCGAGGAGAACCCTGGAGGACAGAGTCCCCAAGATGGACCCCCTGATGATTCCAGGGAACACTGTTGGCTGGAAGACTGGATGCTGGGCACGTGATTCCCAAAAATGGAGCAATCAGCCTGTCTTGTGGGGAAAACCCATGGGCATTTGTTGCCAGGGTTAAAACTGGAGCTCTGAAGTGGAAATCAGAAGTTGTGTCCATCACTGTCGGCTTGACAGCTTCTCAATATTTAAAGACTATTTGAAGAGACTGGGGGTGACTTTAATGAAAGGGAATTTTCTAGGTTGTGAGATGAAAGGTGCTGGTCTTCAGAGGCCATCTGACTCTAACAGTGATGGGGGGTCTCACAGAACCACCAAAAAGATGCACTCACCAGAGGAAGTGGACTCCAGATGTAGGGCGGGCGCTGAGCCTGAGCTCCAACTGCCCTACTCCAGATAACGGAATGCAGAGCCAAGGTGTGTTTAAAGTGACCCAGGAGACAGCACGGTCAGCACAGAACTCTACGTGCAGCAAGAACGTCCTTCAGGGACGGTGATGGAAGCGTCATTTGAAGACACATGGAAGTGGAGAGTGACGTTCCCAGTGCTGCAGGGACTCCACACCAGTGGGACCTGCGTCCACAGGCGGAGAGGAGCACACGGAGATTCAGGAACCCTGTCCTTCTGGCCTTAAACTTTCTAAAAGTCAAACTCAAAACTAACAGGGAGGTCTCAGGGTTTATAACATACGGAGAGATGAAACTGCATTCACTGAGTACAAATCACCCCAACTGAAACGGCAGAAAGCTCACAACAGGACATTGTGGTGAAGGGGGAACACGGCACCCCGAGGGGACCTGAAACCACCCACGAGGGTCTCCTGAGCAGGGGCCCCGTCACGTCTCAGCCTTACTTCCAGAGCATCCGTCCGTCTGTCCCCACGGATGCTGACTGCACACTTGCAGCCTCAGTCCCAGGGCCCGGGGACTGTCCCGTTGTGTAGACGAGGGACCGCAGCCCAGGGAGGGGGACACCCGCACGGAAACCACACCCAGCTGCAGTCTTCCCGCCGCTGCCACATCACTTCTCCAGGAGGGGAGAAGTGCTCTCCCAAGGGCCCCTTGTGCCCAGCGGCGACATCTATAAAGGACCCATTGCTGGCAGACCGTCCGCCTCCTCAGAGCAAAGGAGCCCTGCGTAAGCACCTGGGAATTGCGTGGAGAGAAATGACCAGACCGTCTAAGTATCAAGGCGCTGAGTTCTGGAGCCTTGAGGAGTTGACGGGCGTTTGAGAAACTGCAGGACGCCTGTTGGGACGCGAGATACGGAGGGGTCTGCAGGGGGCGGTGTCCTTGGATGGATGGTGGTCAGGCACTCTGCCCCCCAGGATGGGGCGGCTGTGCCAGAGCGTGCATGCTCCCTGCAAGAACTGAGCCCCAGGGCTCTGGGAGGTGCAACAGCCAGTGACAGGCACTCCGCACCCCCGGGTCGAGGGTGCCGCAGGAGGTGAGGAGGGGCCAGAGACAGTCAGCCTGGGAGAGGCGCTCTGCCTCTGCCTGCTTCCCACCTTGGTCCGCTCCGCCCCACCACAGGCACCCCTCCCGAGGCTCTGGGGAGGGTCGGTCTTCCAGTGCCTTTAGGCACTCTGCTTGCTCCCCAGGACGACTTGCCCCGACGCGGGTGCTGCTTAGCCCTCTGAGCCCTGGGCTGTGGCCGCTCCCCTCAGACCCCTGCCTCTGCCCTCTCTCCTCAGTGTCTGTGTCTCTGCTTCTGTCTCTTCTAGGGCCACCCTAACCCAGGGTGACACCTGAAGGTAAGGTGTGATCCTTACCTTAATCACTTCTGCAAGATTCTTCTTCCAAGCAAGGGCTCAGCAGGAGGCTCCAGGCGGACATGAACTTGGAGGACACTGTCTGACCCGATGCCCGATGGCTCTGGGGAAACTGAGCTCCCTCCTCCCCAGAGCTCCTGAAGTGCCAGGAGCTCTGGCACTTCCCACAACCACCTTCCCACAACCGGCCCCCCGGGGTCGAGAACAGCTCAATTAATCCCCTCCCCTCTCCAGGCTCCACTGGTTTCCCTTGAGGGAAGTGCCCCACAGTCAAGGAAGCTGAGGCCAGGCCAGGGGTCAGCGGTCTGAGGACCATGGTCGCCGTGTGTCCCAGGCCTGTTCTCACGTTGGGCCCCAGGTGGGCTCCGATCCCAGTCTGGACCTCCTGGCTCCAAGTTCAGCCATTTATGTGCTCTGCAGCGACCCTGACGGTGACCGTGGTATCAACCCTGAGACCCCAGGGGAGACTGGGGCACCCCTTTTTTCAGCCTGAGAGAGAAAAGCAGAGCCTGGTAAACAGGAAGAGCCACAGAGAGATGGAAAGTGGAGGGAGACAGCAGGGCGGGAGCCAGGCCGGCGTGTCCACGTCATCTGTCCCCTTGGCTCTGTTCACAGCCCCCCACCTGCACCTAAGTGGGCGCCGAGCCTGCCTGCAAGTCCCCCCAGGCAATCTCCCCTCGAGCGAGGGGAACACCTGGGGGAATCTCTCCTTGGAGATGACCACGCGGAGGGCACAGTGTCCTCTGGGTGGGCAGGGGGCTGGGCTGCTGGTCACACCTAGGGCCTGGGGGCGGCCCCTACCTGCAAGGCTGAGGATTTTCTGGCTGCCTCCCCCACTCTCCGAAGGGATGGCCGAGCCCCCCACCCTGCACCACCCAGGCCGCCCCTCACCCAAAGGACTGTGATCAGTCACTTCAGGACAGCCCTGGTGGTGGGGGTGAGGGGGACAACTGATTGTTGAGCAGCTTTATTGAGAAATAGGTCACGTGCCATACACGGAATCGCTCAGTGGGTGTCCTTTTCCACCTAGCTTCTCTCAGGTGCGCCCAGGCTTCAGCCTTTGTCAGCGCTTCAGTGCCTTTAAGGCCAAGTAGACTATCCCCCAAGTGGAAGGATGTGTTCTGCTCATTCATTAGGTGAAGCACACTTTTTAGCGGCATGAGCAGCGTGGCTGTGAACATCCACACACATGCGTTTACGTGGACGTGTGCTTTCGTGTGTCTGGGCGGGGTGAGGGATGCTGGGTCCGTGCCAACTGGATCTCTAAGATTTGAGGGACCTGCAGCCCGGACTCCACGTTTGACACCCACCCCCAGAACGAGAGGGCCTGCTTCCACCTCCTCCTCTTGGATGGACACTCGCTGCCGTCTGATCTCCTGCTTAGCTGACCTCTATCCAGATGTGGGCAGTGGCTGGCTGCTAGCTCACTTCCCTGTGGCTGATGCTGCTGGGCATCTTTTCCTATCCTTGCTGGCCATTCCTGCATCTCTGGAGAAATGCCTCTGCAATTCCTTCGTTCACCCCTACAACGTTTTTATGTTCATTTTGAAACGAAGAAGCTGAAGGTCATCTGAATCTAAAAGTGATATGATGGGGCTCTGGCATCAGACCCCTGGACTGGATCCCACCCTGGTACTTTCCAGACATGTGGCCACAGGCAGGCCTCCAGGGCCCTCGGTGTCCTGGCCAGCCCAGGGGGGTGAGCGCTTGCCCACAGCGGGTGACGACCAGGATGAGCCCTGGCGGGTGCTCAGGAGTAAAGCACATGGAGCCCCAGAGCAGAGCTAACAGTTCTTCTGGACCCAAGCCAGACCAAGTGGCGTGAGTGTGCCCCACATGCGCAGGCAGAGGAGGGGCCGGGCCCCTGAAGCCAGCAGGTGAAGGCGGAGTGGAGGATGAGCCACTTTTCCCTGAGGGGACAGAAGCAGAGCTGGGGCTCACCCCACGGGAGGCAGAAAAGGCTCCAGGCCCCCAGCCCTAGCAGCTGGGGACCTGTGTCACCTAGGGGGGCCACTGCCCCCGTCCTCCCACACAGGGTCACCCATGGAACCCCAGGCACCCTCCTTGACTCCACCCCAAGCTCAGGGCTGCATCGCTTGCCAATGGATCCCTGAGTGGCCCAGTCTGAGGGTCCCTGCTCTGCCCACCAGGACCACCCCCTCTGATCTGGCTGGACCAACAGCTTGGCCACCAGCTCCTTCCCAGGGCCTCCAGCCTGGCACATGGATCACCCCCTCCGACCTGGCTGGACCACTGACTCCCTCCCAGGGCCTCCAGCCCAGCACGTGGCTGGTCCCAGGGGGTCGTTGGTAGGTCTCGGAGCTGGAGGCTAGAGAGGATAAGGCTCCCCTGCAGAGCAGGGTCCCCTAGCCTTTGTAAAATCACAAACCAAAACTGTCAACAATGACCTCCAGTCTTTCTCTTCTGTTTCTTTCCTCCTTCCCCCTTTCCTTTCCCAGATACTGACATTCATTTTCTAAAACTACTGTTTAATCATCTCAGTATTTCATAAAAACTAACATAAAAAAAAAAGTCAAGAGGAGGACATAATCTCAGAACAAAAGGCAGTCTTTTACAGGAAGCAGGTTTGACTTCATGAAACCCCTGATTTTGCTATAGTTTTTTCCATTTGATTGCAGACTCTTAGAAGCATTGTCAAAGAGCACCCGTCCCAGATGAGGTCTTCGGAACCTCTGCTCCTGTCTGAATCTTCCTGCCCTGACTTCGTTTTACAGAAGAGGAAACAGAGGGTCAAGGAGGTAAACGCAGGGTCACTAGCAGCGCCCAGCAGGACCCCTGCTGCTCTGAGTCACAGCGTAGGGACCCAGATTTTAGCCAGAATCCATGCCAACTTGTATGGCAAACAGCACAAAAAGCTTGGGAAATATCAAAGTGCAGTAAAGGCAGTCAATTTCTGAATCTAAAAATAGGTATCCCACCAGTGTCGGCCTTACAGAAGGAGTCATCGTGCTCTGCTTTTAATAGTAGTGTCTAAAATACTTTGGTGCTGATTTTTAAAGTGCTCATTCGAAAAAGAAAAGTGGCAAGTCACTTGGATCCACATCAGACTGTCAGAAATTTAGTTTTCAGGTGAACACTCATTCAAACAGGAACAAGAACTCCTGGAGCTGTCTGATGCCCGGGAGGCCACGGGGCATTCCAGGCAGGGTCAGGCTGGGCTGAGACGTCAGAGCCCAGGCCCTCGGACAGCCTAGCCCCAACAACCCCGTGAAGGCTGGTCCTCTCCTCCTGGTGTTGTGGTCAGCTGGGAACTCTGCTGTGAGGCAAGACAAAGGAACTTCACACTACTGCAGCCCCACTAGGTCCCCTCCCCAAAACACTAGCTGCGCCTCCACTCCTTGTCCAGCGCTCCCTCCCCGCCAGAAGGCGACCCAAGGGAGCAGCGGCCTAGGCCATCTGGTCTGCAGCTGGCCAATGACCAGTGCCGACCACCAGGTGGCCGTCTTCCCTAGTCAGGCTCCCGGCTCAGAGCTGAGAGGCTGCCCAGGACGGACCTGCAGGGAGCCATCTACTGACTTGGGATGGTCTTTATATCACTCCCCTCCTTAAGACTGGAATCCCGGAATATCCCAGTTTGGTCTCAGTGAGACGAGCTGGAGCTGCTAAACCCCTTGAGGGCAGGACAGGGTAGGGGGACAGGAGTCAACAGCGATGGACCTCGTGTTGTTAAGTCACCAAGCGGCGTCTGTCGGGATCCGCTAGCCCCCACCCCTTTATTTTAACGGACGTGGTGCTCACAGGACCCTTTAGTGGCATCTGACACTTCAGTAGTGTCCTGTGCAGACATCCCCGTTTCCACTTTGAGACGATGCTTCATCCCCCAAGGAAACTTCTGCACCAGCCCTCACACCCCACTCTTTCCCACCTGCCCACCCTGGCAGCCTTTCCTCCGCTCCCCGTCTCTAGGGACACGCCTGTCCTGGGGGCTTCCTATGAGTGGAATCCCACCCGTCAGCCTTGGGCACCTGGACCTGTTCACGCAGCGTGTCCCCGGGGCCATCAGTGCCACACATGTGTCAGAGCCCGGTCAACACGCCGTGTGTATTGGCCGAGCTCTGTGGCCCCCCATCCGGGGAGGGGCTCTGTCTTGCTTTGTTTTTAATGTGCTCGTGGCAGCTGGTGGCAGCTCTGACTCGTGAGGCTGGCAGAGCTGAGCTCTGTAAGTGCACCGCCCTGCCCGCTGTGTGGCTTGACCTGCCTCCTGTCACTGTCCCTAAGACGATGCCCAGGAAAGCCCCACCTGCCCTGGGGCGAGAGGCAGGCCGTGTCATCTCTCCAAGAAGCAGTGACCTTGCCCAGGGGCCATCGACTGACGCCTGGCCAGCAGCGTTCCCCCCAGATGGAGCTGTCCCCGCCTGCCCCCACCCCACAAACCTGAGCCTCACCCCTCTCTTCCCCATACCTTCCCGTATGCTGTCCCCTCTGGGAGCACTCTTCTCCCATCTTCCCCACACCCAAGTCCCACCGGTTCCCAAGGATCCCACAAAGCGACTGCAGTAACCGCTCCTTCCCTGAAACCCCTCACCAGGGGCCTGCTGTGGGCTGAACTGTGTCCCCTCAGAAGATACACCCACGTCCTGACCTCCATCTCGCCTGCCCCTGCAGATGAGGCCCTATTTGGAAACAGGGCCTTTGCAGATGTCTGAAGGTTAAGCTGAGCTCATCCTAGGTTAGGTAGGTCATGCATCCAATACAGGGATTGGTGTCCTTGTAAGAAGAGCTCAGGACATGGAGAGACCAGAGACACAGCGGCCGGGAGACGTGGAGGCAGAGATGGGAAGGATGCAGCCAGGAGCCCAGGACACCAACAATCACAGAAGCGGAAGAGGGAAGGATGGACTCTACCCTGGGGCCTCTGAATACCCTGATTCCAGACTTGTCACCTCCATAACAGGAGAGAACAGATGTCTGTGTTTTAAGCCCCCAGCCTGGGGTACTTTGTCAGCTGCATGAAGCTCATGGGGGCATTGTATTTAATCCTGTGAATTATCATCATTTATAAGTGGATTTCACCTCCTGTGTCAGGCAGGAGGCTCCTGCCTTTATTAAGACTACACTCCCAGCCTGGCACTTGGCAACAGCTGGGGGACAAGGGTTGGGGGTAGCGGATGGTTGGGGAGGGAGTTCTGGACCCTGCACCACAGATAAGGAAGGCCTTCAGAGGCCAGTGGCCCCAAGAGTCGTCAGCCATAGCATCTCCTGTTTTCTTAACTCCTTTCTTTTTTTAAACTGCTTTTATTTATTTGGCTGCACTGGATGTTCGCTGTGGCATGCAGGCTTTGCTAGTTGAGATGCACGGGTCTGGTAGTTGTGGCAGGCAGGCTTAGTTACCCTGTGGCATGTGGGATCCTGTGGGATCTTAAACCAGGGATCGAACCTGAGTCCCTTGCATTGCGAGGCAGATTCTTAACCACTGGGCCCTAGGAAGTCCCTAAAATGCTTTCTTTGCTTTTCTTTTTTAAAGCATATTTCTTTTCTGTTTATTTGTATTCTGGTCGTGCTGTGCAGCATGCGGGATGGTTCCCTGACCAGGAATCAAACCTAGGCCTACTGCAATGGAAGTGCCGAATGCTAACCATGAGGCTACCAGGGAACCCCCACTTTCTCCTGAAGCCACAGGTCAAGCACGGCAGGTGAGGTGCTTTCAGGTCCCTCCCTCGAACCTGCCATGAAGAGCAAGGTAACTGGGCACTTGGATTGGCACGTTCGTCTCCCAGTAAAGCCACACACACCTCATTGTAGCTGCTGGAAGTGGAACTTATCAATGTTCAACTAAAGGGTCATTTCTGGGGGATGGGGGCTGTGTGGGGCAGAGGACCTTCCCCACTGAGTGGGATGGGATTGGGGCAGAGGGACGCAGCCCGAGTCGGGTTTCCCTGGAAATGGGTCTGCAGGCTCCAGTTAGGCTAGGAGGACCCAGGCTTTGCAGAGCTGGGATAGGATGCTGTGCTGGGTGGGGGCACCCCCGGGACTCCCGCTGGCATTCGAAGCTGTCTCCGCCACTCCCTTAAGTGGGGGAGAGGGGCTGGGTGGTGGGGGTCTTTAGTATGTCTAGGGCCTCATTGAAAGCTCCAGTGTTTCCAGAGGCCTCAGGCCAGGCTGGCCATGGCCACTCCATCACCACAGGACACCACCCCCATCTCATGCTGGCAGCCTCATCACATATGTAAGACGTTTCCAGCTTGGAGGGGACGGGTGTCTGAAGGGGTCACCTGGAGGCCTGGGTTAGGCCAGGACTCTGTCCCCGCATATGTGCCACATGGCTGTCATGACCAATGACCACACACCTCAGGGCTTACAGCTGCACACACCCACCCCCATACAGTCCAGCGCCAACCTGATGGGGTGAAAACGCAGGTGTTACCAGGCTTAGTCCCTCCTGGAAGCTCCGGGAGAACCCGTCACTGCCTCTCCCAGCTTTCCGAGGCGCCATGTCCCTGGCTCAGAGCTCCTTCCCTCCGCTCTGACCTGCTGCCTCTGCCTGTCAGGACCCTGAGATGACACTGGGCTCACCTGACATGCGAAGACCATCTCCCCGCTTCAGGGTCCTTAGCGGACCCTCACCTGGAAAGCCCCTTGGCCACCAGAGGCTCTGTCTCCGCAGCACCTGATCCAGGACAGGCTCACTCAGCCCCACTCATGGGAACAGCTCTTGATTTACAAGCACCTTTACATCCACGGATTTACAAGCACCTTTACACTCGCATCCTTGGTAAGTCTCACAATGACCCATGAGGCAGGGACTTTCCTGTCTTAGGACCGCATGCTCAGCCATGGCCCAGGGGACCTGCTGAGGTCCCACAGCAGGACTGGGGACAGGCCCCGCCTGGCTGCACAGCAGGGCTCCAGGTGGGGAGAGCCCTGGGGGGGCCAGGCGGGCATCGTCTTGGGGCAGTGCAGGCATTCAGAGGAAGGAGACCACCAGATCCCCAGCCTGGGCCCAGTGGAGAAAGATGGCAGATGAGACCAGAAGCAGGAAGCCTCAAGGTGAGAGGCAAGCCAGAGAGGGCCAAGGAGGGGGAGAGAGAGAGAGGAGGGGAGAGGAGAGAGAGGGGCAGGCTCTGGGTCCCCAGTAGAGGGAGACCAGAGCAGGAGTTGGGGGGCCAGGCTGAGCGCTGGGGGCCTGGAGTGGGGACATGATGGAGACTAGGCTGTACCGCCGGCGGTGGAGATGCCGGGGGAAGTGAGCAGCGAGGAGTGGTCTGCAGCTAGTGTGTCCAGGGGGAGAGAAGGGAACCGGGGTCACAGTGAGTTTACAGCCATGGGCTGGACTCCTGCAGGGGCCAGGTCCTGAGGCCCAGCACTCGGCCTGTTTCCATCTCTTCCTTATTCTGGCTGCTGGTCCCGTCCTAGCTCCCCGAGAACACCTGGCTCCTGGCGACCTGGCCACAGACCCCACAGCAGCTCTCTGCGGCTGGCCCCCACCCACCCATCCCCACTCCCAGTCCAGGACAGGCCTCCCTAACACAGCCGAGAGGGGCTCCACCTGGGCAGGTGTGCCTGTGCTTGCTCGTCCCATTCAGCACTGGTGCAGACGGCGCACACACAAGTGAAGGGCTCCTGCATCGGGCTGGTCTGTCCCCTCAACCGGGCACCACTCCCTGCTCTGTCTCTCTCTTCTGCACCTGCTGCAGCCAGCCGCCCCCCACCCCCACTCCAGGCCGGCTCTCTACTTCCTCCACCTCCTCCTGCAAACCCTGAGCTTCTCCTCTTGTGGAAGTATCGCACACAGAACACAGAATCTGTGAGCAGAATTTCAGTGTCATCAGCCTTTTCAGCCCCAGATCTGCAAGCGTCCTCTCTGTGCCCCCGCCCCAGCACTCGGGCTTCGCTGGGCGGGAACTCCAGGAGGGCCCTTCCCTGTCTTATTCATCACCCCATCTCCACCCTGCACATGTGGCTCAGAAGTGACTAGTAGGTCCCCATGGACAGCCAGCATCTATCTGCGAATGGCCCCACGGAGCCACTCAGCACGCTGAGGGTGGCCAGTCCTGGTTTCAGAACAGAGGAAGTGATGCACCGCCCTCCCGAGCACCTCTGACCACGCTTCCTTTTTTCATGAAAAAACTTTTTTCACTTTGATAACATGCACACAACATAAAATTTACCAGCTTATCCATTTTTAAATGCACAACTCTGTAGCATTAAGTACCTTTACATGTTGCGCAACCACCATCCCATCATCTCCAGAACTCTTGCAACACTTCAAACTGAAACTCAGTCCCCATCAAAACACCCAACTTTCCATTTCCACTTCCCCAGCCCCGGCACCTGCCCATCTACATTTTTAAAAATATTTATTTATGTATTTGACTGCATCGAGTCTTAGTTGCAGCAGGCAGGGTCGTTCCTTGAGATGTCCAGGCTTCTCTCTAGTTGTGGCACAGGGGACTTACCTCATGGTGTGTGGGATCTTAGTTCCCTGACCAGGGATCGAACTTGCTTCCCCAGCATTGGAAGGTGGATTCTTAACCACTGGACCACCAGGGAAGTCCCCTACTCTTCTCTCTTCTGTCTTTAAGGATTTGACACCTCCAGGGACCTCGTCCGAGTGAATCATACAGGATTTGTCCTTCTGTGACTGGCTTATTGTTCTTAATATAATGTCCTCAAGGGCTTTCCTGGTGGCTTAAGTGGTAAAGAATTTACCTGCCAATGCAGAGGACATGTGTTCGATACCTGGTCCAGGAAGATCCCACATGCTACAGGGTAACTGAGACTGAGCGCCACAATTACTAAGCCTGTGCTCTAGAGTCTGGGAGCCACGAGTACTGCTGAGTGCATACGCCGCAACTACTGCATGCCTAGAGCCCGTGCTCCACAGTAAGAGAAGCGACCGCAATGAGAAGCTCCCACACCGCTGCTAAAGAGGAGCCCCCGGCGCACCGCAACTGGAGAAAAGCCCACACAGCAATGAAGACCGAGCACGGCCAAAAGTAAAAACAAATAAATAACGTCCTCAAGGTTCATCCATGTTGTAGCATCCCACCAGCACCTCATTCCTTTTAAAAGCTGAATAATATCCCATCGTGTTACACCATATTTTGTTTATCCACTGTCGATGAGTATTTGTATTGCTTCCACTCCCTGGCCGTTGTGAACAATGCTGCTGTGAATAGGGGTGTACAAATCTCTCTAAAGACACTGCATTCAATTCTTTTGGGTACACACGCAGAGGCAGAGTTGCTGAGTCATGTGGTGATTCGGTTTTTAATTTTTTTGAGGAACCACCATACTGTTTTCCACAGCAGCTATTTTTAGTATTTTATATTCCTAGCAGTGCACAAAAGTTCCAGTTTCTCTACATCCTGGCCAACACTTATCTGGTTTTCTGATAGTAGCCAACCAATATTGCACAGGAACCTGGAATGTTAGGTCCATGAATCAAGGTAAATTGGAAGTGGTCAAAAAGTAGATGGCAAGAGTGAACATCAGTATTTTAGGAATCAGTGAACTAAAATGGACAGGAATAGGCAAATTTAATTCAGATGACCATTGTATCTATTACTATGGGCAAGAATCCCTTAGAAGATGTGGAGGAGTCAATGAAAGAGTCCAAAATGCAGTACTTGGGTGCAATCTCAAAAATGACAGAATGATCTCTGTTCGTTTCCAAGGCAAACCATTCAATATCACAGTAATCCAAGTCTATGCCCCAACCAGTAATGCTCAAGAAGCTGAAGTTGAATGGTTCTGTGAAAACCTATAAGACCTTCTAGAACTAACACTGAAAAATGATGTCCTTTTCATCACAGGGGACTGGAATGCAAAAGTAGGAAATCAGGAGATACCTGGAGTAGCAGGCAAGTTTAGCCTTGGAGTACAAAATGAAGTCGGGCAAAGGCTAACAGAGTTTTGCCAAGAGAATGTACTGGTCATAGCAAACACCCTCTTCCAACACTACAAGAGAAGACTCTACACATGGACATCACCAGATGGTCAACACGGAAATCCAACTGATCATATTCTTTGCAGCTGAAGACGGAGAAGCTCTATACAGTCAGCAAAAAACAAGACCAGGAGCTGACTGTGGCTCAGATCATGAACTCCATGTTACAAAGTTTAAGCTTAAATTGAAGAAAGTAGGAAAAACCACTAGGCCATTCAGGCCATTCACTAGGCCACCTAAATCAAAACCCATACAATTATACAGTGAAAGTATAGATAATAATCTATAGACAATCTATAGACAAATAGACTCAAGGGATTAGATCTGATAGACAGAGTACCTGAAGAACTGTGGACAGAGGTTTGTGACATTGTACAGGAGGCAGTGATCAAGACTACCACCAAGAAAAAGAAATGCAACAAGGCAAAATGGTGTCTGAGGAGGCCTTACAAATAGCTGAGAACAGAAGAGAAGCTAAAGGCAAAGAAGAAAAGGAAAGATACACCATCTGAGTGCAGAGTACCAAAGAACAGCAAGGAGAAATAAGAAAGCCTTCCTCAGCGATCAATGCAGAGAAATAGAGGAAAACAGTAGAATGGGAAAGACTAGAGATCTCTTCAAGAAAATTGGGGCTCCAAGGCAACATTTCATGCAAAGATGGGCTCAATAAAGGACAGAAATGGTATGGTCCTAACAAGAGATTAAGAAGAGGTGGCAAGAATACACATAACTGTATCAAAAAAGTCCTAATGACCCAGATAATCACGATGGTGTGATCACTCACCCAGAGCCAGACACCCTGGAGTGTGAAGTCAAGTAGGCCTTAGGAAACATCGATAGGAACAAAGCTAGTGGAGGTGATGGAATTTCAGCTGAAGTATTTAAAATCCTAAAAGATGATGCTCTTAAAGTGCTGCACTCAATATGCCAGCAAATTTGGAAAATTCAGCAATGGCCACAGGACTGGAAAAGGTCAATTTTCATTCCAATCCCAAAGAAGGGCTCAATTGTGACATCCACTGGATCACAGAGAAAGCAAGGGCATTCCAGAAAAACATCTACTTCTGCTTCATTGACTACACTAAAGCCTTTGACTGTGTGCATCACAACAAACTGGAAAATTCTTCAAGAGATGTGAATACCAGACCATCTTACCTGACTCCTGAGAAACCTGTATGCAGGTCAAGAAGCAACCATTAGAACTGGACATGAAACAATGGACCGGTTCAAAATTGGGAAAGGAGTATGTCCAGGCTGTATACTGTCACCCTGCTTATTTAACTTACATGCAGAGCACATCATGTGAAATGCCAGGCTGGATGTAGCACAAGCTGGAATCAAGATTGCCAGGAGAAATATCAATAACCTCAGATATGCATATGACACCATCCTAATGGCAGAAAGTGAAGAGGAACTACAGAGCCTCTTGATGAAGGTGAAAGAGGAGAGTGAAAAAGCTGGCTTAAAACTCAACATTCAGAAAACAAAAATCATGGCATCCAGTCCCATCACTTCATGGCAAATAGATGGGGAAAAAATGGAAACAGTGGCAGATTTTACTTTCTTGGGCTCCAAAATCACTGCAGCCATGAAATTAAAAGATGCTTACTCCTTGGAAAAAAGCTACAACAAACCTAGATAGCACATTAAAAACAGACACATCACTTTGCCAACAAAGTTCCATCTAGTCAAAGCTATGGGTTTTCCAGTAGCCATGTACAGATGTGAGAGGTGGGCCATAAAGAAGGTTGAGTGCTGAAGAATTCATGCTTTCAAACTGTGATGCTGGAGAAGACTCTTGAAAGTTCCTTGGACAGTAAGGAGATCAAACTAGTAAATCCTAAAGGAAATCCTAAATATTCATTCGAAGGACAGATGCTGAAGCTGAAGCTCCAATACTTTGGTCACCTGATGTGAAGAGTCAACTCACTGGAAAGACCCTGATGCTGGGAAAGATTGAAGGCAAAAGGAAAAGGCAGCGACAGAGGATGAGATGGTTGGATGGCATCACCGACTCGATGCACATGAGTTTGGGTGAACTCCGGGAGTTGGTGATGGACAGGGATGCCTGGCATGCTACAGTTCATGGGGTCGCAAAGAGTCAGATACGACTGAGCGACTGAACTGAACTCAACTGATAAGACACTGAATGTAGCTCTCTGTGCTATACAGCAGCGGCCCCAGCCTTTTTGGTGCTGGGGACCGAAGTCAGTTTTTCCACAGACGGGGTGGGGGATGGTTTCAGGATGATTCAAGCTCATTACATCTATTGTGCACTTTATTTCTAATATCACGACATCACCAGGCATTAGATCTGGGAGGTTGGGGGCCCCTGCTACACAGTAAAGCTTTACTGTTTATCTGTCCTATATACAGTCATGTGTAACTGTTAACCCTATAACCCTCATTTATCCCTCCCCCTGCCCCTTTGGTAATCATAAGTTTGTTTTCTACGTCTATGAGTTTGTTCCTGTTCTGTACATGGATTCATTTGTATTGTTTTTTAGATTTTACACGTAAGTGACATGGTACTTGTCTTTCTCTGGCTGACTGATTTCACTTAGGATGATAACATCTAGATCCACCCATGCTGCTGCAGCCCCTGCACAAGCCAGTGGCCCCCCAGCTCCACCCGCACCCTTGGCTCTCAGCCCCTAGTCCAGGGGGGCAGTCTCAGACAGACAGCTGACACCAGACAGGCCCCCGCAGGCTTAATGCTCCCGCTCCTACACATACCTCATCCCCCCGTTTCTCTGTGACCCCTCTGCTCCCAATCATGCTGTGACCCAAGTCATTGCATCACTGCCTAACCCTTCTCAGGTCCCCTCAGAGGCTGTGTGAGAGCAAACAGATTAAAACAGGGAAAACAATTAATCTTCTTGCTGCAAAAAGGGAATGGGACTATCCCCTGTCTTGCCTTAGAGCATTTAAAACAACTGTAAATTCTTTCTCTGCCTCCTCTGAAATGGATGTCATCTCTATAAACAGCTCCATAAGCCTGTTGCAGGTTTACAACCCAGGACCATCTTTCTCCAGGGCCTGGGAGCCGCCTCCTGGAGTGTGATCCTCAGGGAAGAGGCTCTCCTTCTACTCCAGATTCTGCGGGGTACAGGTCCTTGGATCTAGGCTGAAACCCCGTGCCTGTGAGAGGCCAGAACATCTATTGTCCCTTTAGATAAAGGCGATCAGCTAACACAAACCCCAATTACAGGGGGAGCTGGCGTGAACTGTGTGTGACCAATGGTGCTGTCAGGGCCTCCTACCTAAGGACTGATGCTGGTCTGTCCCAGGAACGTGTGTCTAATGGGCTGACTCTCCCCAGCTACGTACAAGGGTGAGTGCCCCTCCTGTCTGCGATGGCCAGGTGGTGAGACAAGTGTCATGATCTGGTTTCAGGCTTACACAATCCTGAGCTCATCCTCCCTGCTCTACCCTGTGGAGAAGTTTTCTCGGTCGGAGGAGATTTTGTTCTAATTACACAGGCACACCTCGGATATACTGCAGGTTTGAGTCCAGAACGTCACAGGCTGTAAAGCAAGCATTACAACAAGGCGGGTCCTTTATTGTACAAATTCTTTGCTTTCCCAGTGCATATACTATAGCCTGTTAAGCATGCAGTAGTATCATGTATAAAAACAGTGTGCAAACCTTAATTAAATATTTTATAGCTAAAACATGCTGACCATCCTCTAAGCCTTCAGCCAGTTGCAAACTTGTTGCAAGAGTAATACCAAGGGTCACTAAACACAGATCACCATAATAAATATAATAATAATGAAAAATCTTGAAATACCACAAGAATTACCAGAACATGACATAGAGACAAGGTGAGCAAATGCTGTTGGGAAAATGGTGCCCATGGACTTGCTCGAGGTAGGGTCACACAGATCTACAGTGGACAGAGTGGTTCAACGAGCTCTGCCTGGGTTTGTTGACAGCTAGTGCAGGTGAGGAAAGAGCCCGGGTCTGGACCTGCCAATGTGTGTGGCCCAGGACAGCCTCCACGCGTCCTCACTCTCCCAGGACAAAACTGGCTACAGCCTCTGAGGAAACTCACTCGGGTGATGGAGTTGAAGGTACTTTGTGTGTGAAAAGAAGGTCTTTTCACCTTTTTCTACCTCTATAGTTTTCCACAGTGAGCACACACTGCTTACAACTAAACATCTGCCGTGATTTTCTGATCAGGGACATGGGTGCAGATCCTTTAAAGGCAGGCTGGGCTCCTCCTGCCTCAGCAGTCCCAGAGGGGACCCTCTCCTCCATGGTGCTCACTGATGCTGGCCTCCTGAGGGGCGGGGAGGTTCTGAGCAAGGGTTCTGAGGGCTCCAAGCTGCCCCCTGCTCAGGAGTCACCAGTGGGAAGTGGGCAGGAGGGAGGAGGCAGGGGAGCCATGTGGGCAGATGGAGCATCACAGCTGGGAGTCGGGCAGGCACCTGGCCCTGCCTGTGTCACAGGTGAATCCTTCCTCTTGGAACTTCAGTTTACCCAAAAGTAAACTGAAGGAAACGACCATTTATCAAGAACAGATCTGCCAGGTACTACCCTGGTGGCTCAGTGGTGAAGAATCTGCCTGCAATGCAGGAGACCTGGGTCAGGAAGATCCCCTGGAGAAGGAAATGGCAACCCACTCCAGTATTCTTGCCTTGGAAATCCCATGGACAGAGGAGCCTGGCGGGCTACAGTCCATGGAATTGCAAAAGAGTTGGACATGAGGCAGCAACTAAACCACAAGATCAACGTTAATCTGCATCTGCTGCCTAAGTTAGTTGAAAACTTTATTTCAGGACCCCATTTACATTCTTAAATTACTGAGGACCCCAAGGAGCTTTGATCTATGTATGCTGTATCTATAGGTATTTACCAGATTAGATACAGCTTAGAATTTTTAAATATTCGTGTTATTTTAAAATAACAGTAATTAAAACATCTACTTCTGCTTTATTGACCACACCAAAGCCTTTGACTGTGTGCATCACAACAAACTGTGGAGAATTCTTCAAGATGGGAATACCAGACCACCTTACCTGCCTCCTGAGAAACCTGTATGCAGGTCAAGAAGCAACAGTTAAAACTGGACATGGAACAATGGTCTGGCTCCAAATTGGGAAAGAAGTACATCAAGGCTATATATGGTCACCCTGCTTATTTAACTTATATGCAGAGTACATCATGAAAAATGCCAGGCTGGATGAAGCAAAGGCTGGAATCAAGACTGCCGGGAGAAACATTAATAACCTCAGATATTCAGATGACATGACCCTTATGGCAGAAAGGGAAGAAGAACTAAAGAGTTTCTTGATGAAGGTGAAAGAGGACTGTGAAAAAGTAGGCTTAAAACTCAACATTGAAAAAACAAAGATCATGGCATCCGGTCCCATCACTCCGTGCCAAATAGATGGGGAGACAATGGAAACAGTGAGAGACTTTATTTTGGGGGGCTCCAAAATCACTGTGAACTGTGACTGCAGTCATGAAATTAAAAGACGCTTGCTCCTTGGAAGAAAAGCTATGACAAACCTAGACAGCATTATTAAAAAGCAGAGATGTTACTTTGCCAACAAAGGTCCGTCTAGTCAAAGCTATGGTTTTTCCAGTAGTTATATATGGATGGGAGAGTTAGACCGCAAAAAAGCTGAGCACCGAAGAGTTGATGCTTTTGAACTGTGGTGTTGGAGAAGACTCTTTTTTTTAATTTTATTTTATTTTTAAACTTTACAATATTGTATTGGTTTTGCCAAATATCGAAATGAATCCGCTACAGGTATACATGTGTTCCCCATCCTGAACCCTCCTCCCTCCTCCCTCCCCATACCATCCCTCTGGGTTGTCCCAGCGCACCAGCCCCAAGTATCCAGTATCATGCATCGAACCTGGACTGGCAACTCGTTCCATATGTGATATTATACGTATTTCAATGCCATTCTCCCAAATCATCCCACCCTCTCCCTCTCCCACAGAGTCCAAAAGACTGTTCTATACATCAGTGTCTCTTTTGCTGTCTCGTATACAGGGTTATTGTTACCATCTTTCTAGAGAAGACTCTTGAGAATCCCTTGGACTGCAAGGAGATCAAACCAGTCAAGCCTAAAGGAAATCAGTCCTGAATATTCATTGGAAGGACTGATGCTGAAGCTCCAATACTTTAGCCACCTCGTATGAAGAACTGACTCATTGGAAAAGACCCTGATGCTGGGAAAGACTGAAGGCAGGAGGAGAAGGAGATGACAGAGGGTGAGATGGTTGGATGGCATCACTGACTCGATGGACATGAGTTTGAGCAAGCTCTGGGTGTTGGTGATGGACAGGGAAGCCTGGCGTGCTGCAGTCCATGGGGTCGCAAAGAGTCAGACATGACTGAGCGACAGAACTTAACTGAACCCATTACATATCAACAGAAATAATGTTTTTATGAAAAATAGTATTTTCCTAAATAAGGAGAAAATTCAGAGAGAAGAACATTGTGTTTTCAAATCTCTTGTCACCTGTCAGTACCTCTGCATACATGCTCAGTCAAGGTCAACTCTTTGCGACCCTAAGGACTGTAGCCCAGCAGGTTCCTCTGTCCGTGGAATTTTCCAGGCAATACTAGAGTGAGGTTGCTCTCCCTCCTTGTTAGTTGCTTGGCCTGAGACGACCCAGCCCTGGGGTCTACAGGCTCTATGGCAAGGTTAATTGTGACCTCCAAGAGGGATTATGCCAAGGGGGACTTCCAGAACTGCTGCTGCCACTGCCATGCGGTGAGCCCCTGCCAACCCATGCTCCCACCGGAGACCCTCCAACATGAGCAGCACTGTTTATGATAGCCAATACATGGAAGCAACCTAAATGTCCATCAACAGAGGAATGGATAAAGAAGATATGGTACATATATACACTGGAATATTACTGAGCCATTAAAAAGAACGAAATAATGCCATTTGCAGCAACATGGATGGACCTGGAGACGGTCATACTGAGCGAAGTCAGAGAAGGAGAAATATGATGTGACGTTCCTTATGTGTGGAATCTGAAAAGAAATTATATAAATGGACCTACAAAACATAAAGAGACTCAAAGAACAAGCTTATGGTTGCTGGGGAGAAGGATCGGGGGAAGGGATAGTTAGGGAGTTTGGGATGGACAGGTACACACTGCTGTGCTTAAAATGGATAACCAACAAGGTCCTACTGAAGAGCACATGGAACTCTGCTCAATGTTATGTGGCAGCCAGGATGGGAGGTGAGTTTGGGGGAGAATGGATACATGTATATGTAAGGCTGAGTCCCTTCACTGTTCACCTGAAGCTATCACAATGTTGTTAATTAGCTATACCTCAATAGAAAATAAAAAGTTTAGAAAAAAAAAAAAAAAAGAACACTGGAGTGGGTTGCCATTTCCTACCCCAGGGGATCTTCCTGACTCAGGGATTGAAACCATGTCTCCTGCATCTCCTGCATTTGCAGGGGAATTCTTTGCCACTGCGTCACCTGGGAAGCCCTCAAATCTTTTTACTGTTGGCTATTTAACAGCAGGCAGTGGGATTCTCACCTGGGTCAGTATATTATTTTGGTCGAAGGAGGCGAAGAAAATCTAACCCACACAGACGTGTGACTGGAAAGGGCCTGGTCAGATCATGCAGCAGGGCCTGAAGACCAGCTTCCAGGTGGACTCTATCACATCCTGATCCCTTCCTCCCGTTACAGGAAAATCCAGTGGCTTCTTATGCACTTTGAAAGGGTTGTTCCTTTTACCCAGGTATGATCTCAACATCTTGTATTGGGTCATTTAGGAAATCTAAGCTCAGGGAGTCTAAGGGACAGCTCACTGGAGGCACACCTCATTACACAACATCAAACACGGATACAGCTTTCCGCCCATCCCCACCAATTTCATCCGGAAAGCCATCAAACCTTGAAAAGCTGTCAAGCTGTGCAAAATTCTAATTTTCACGCGAGAGCCTGGACTTTATCACCACCACAGACCTTGAGCTGGTCTCCTGGTCCCGGCCTGGAGGACACTTGACCCCATGGAACACCATTCACAGCCATACCCACTCCTCCCATTTCATCACCAAAACCATTAAAAAGGCAGAATTCAAGAGGTGAGATTTACTAAAGTAGCATCTGTCATGGCCTCGTCAAAAACAGCCTCAGTGTGAACTGTGGGGACAGGGTGACCATGAGCACATCCCATGCCACGGCCACCAGAGCAAAGGTCACCTTACAACAAAGGCAAACAGTGTCTGAGTGGTTTCGAAATGGCAGACCTTCAGGGTTCCACACATCGCACTTCGGGGACTGCTACATTAATCCCTCACCACCCCTCCACCAAGATCAGGGGGGTGAGCTGTTTTGCCAAAGAAGAAATTGGAGGTTTAGTGACATTGATGCAAGGCCCCTCCAGGCACTTCTGTCTGTAGCAGGATAGAAATCTGTTCTCGACCCTGGTCCCCCCTGCACACAGCCCAGCTCTCTGTTCTCTGCCCCCTCAGCCACTATTAAGGTGCCCCTTCCCACTTCCCCCACTCGGAGCCCCTCCACTGGGGCTCTCAGATGGCCAAGTCCCAGGCAACACCCCCCATACCTCCAAAACCCGATGACAACCCCACAATTGGCGCCCTTCCACAGTGGTCTGTGGAGTCCCCACAACTGGCACCCTTCAGGGCTGACAGAGCACAGTTCAGCCCCTTCACCCTCAGGGACAGCGTGAGGATCATTCCAAGTAGAAAATGAGGAGGTGGGCCTTGGTATCCCAGGCTCCAGGCTGTTCTCACCGGAGGACGCTGGCTCCATTCCCCCAAGTTCTAAGTTGGGGAGCCACCTCAGGGAGTCTGGGAGGCTCATGTGGACCACAGATACCTCTCCCCTTGCCTGCTGACTCCAGGCCCTCCTCTGCTAGGAGCAGCGCTCAATCCAGGCTCCAAGGATCCCAACTGGCACACTCCACCCCTGCTCAGCCACAGGAGGGGGTAAAGGTTACGCAAGGCCTCAGCACCCCGCCCCCACTCTGAGGACTACCTTGGTGGCATCACTCCCAGCCACCCCCAGCACCAGGTGGCAACTGCCACACCTCCAGACAACTCCTCCTCGGCCACCGCATCCCATCTGGGCCAGGGTCCTGGCATCAGCATCCTCTCTGGGCCAGCTGCACAGAGCACCTGGAAGCCCAGGCCAAGCAGAGCAGCCTGGCCCAGAGGGGCCACTCCTTCTAGGCCCCATTCTCCGCCACCATCTCTCCTCCCTTCGCACAGAGCTGGCAGGCACCTACGGTCCAGGCCAGGGGCCCAGCTCCTCAGTCAGGTGGGGGCCGGAGAGCCTGAGAGGCCCTGACCTCGCAGGGAGGAGGAGGAGGGAGGTACAGGCTCAGGAGGACAGGAGCCTCCCAAAGACACACGGAAGGACCAGTGGTAGCTCCAGACGTCTTGGGCGGCAGGTCTGAAGCTGCCTGGAGTCGGAGGAGGACAAAGTGCTGTGCATCTGTGATGGGGTGAGCAGTGGGAGGCAGGCGCTGACACTTTGCACCCATGGCTTGAGAACATTCTGGAACCCAGCAGGGGAGGGGTGTCCCGTTATCCCTGCCCCGCCCCGCCTGCAATTAAAGGAGCACAAAGGCAAGTGTTTCGGCAGAGGCCTGCCGGTTCGGTGGGGGGCATGGGGGAGGGCTGAGGGGCCACCGACTGGCTGGTTGCAATGACGCGACACCCCAAAGGGTGAGCTGCCTGCTCAGAAGCCGAGAACAGTGTCTCCTCAGCTACACGGGGGTTGCTCCCCTAGAATGACCCGTGCGGCTTCAAAAACTGCAAAAAGTCCTTCGTGTCCACGCGCAAAGCTCAAGAAACTGCAAATATGTGTCTTACCTGCACTACGGCGACTTCAGGCATTCCTGGGTCATCCCCTAAGAGCCACTGGCTCCGATCAGCCCTCTGGTCACCGACGGCCACCGCGCAGGCCGAGAGGCGCCTGAGACCCGCGGGCGGACGCAGGGAGCGCGGGGCTTGCGGGGATAGCTGGGGGGGCGGGGCACGAGCGTGGACCGGCACGAACTCCACACACTCGCTGCTGCGGGGCTGGGGGCTCAGAGAGACACAGGACCTGCCCAGCCTCCGCTGGCGGCCTAACCCCAACCCAGGGCAAGGCTCCCGGGGCCAGGGGCCAGAGGTCCTGGCAGGTGGCTCTGCCGCGGCTCTTAGGCAGAGAGCAGACGTCGGGGGTGGGGTGGCGGGGGGACAGATCTACAGGTGACAGGGTGCTGGTCTCCAGTCAGATGAGAGGTCTCCAGGTGACAGGCAGGTGGTCTTCTGTCAAATGTATGGTCTGCAGGTGACAGGGTGGTCTCCAGGTGGCAGGCAGGTGGTCTCCAGGTGACAGGGTGGTGTTCTGCAGGTGACAGGCAGGTGGTCTCCAGGTGACAGGGTGGTGTCCTGCAGGTGACAGGCGGGTGGTGTCCTGCAGGTGACAGGCGGGTGGTCTCCTGTCAAATGAATGGTCTGCAGGTGACAAGGTGGTGTTCTGCAGGTGACAGGCAGGTGGTCTCCAGGTGACAAGGTGGTGTTCTGCAGGTGACAGGCAGGTGGTTTCCTATCAAATGAATGGTCTGCAGGTGACAAGGTGGTCTCCAGGTGACAGGGTGGTGTTCTCCAGGTGACAGGCAGGTGGTCTCCAGGTGACAGGGTGGTGTTCTCCAGGTGACAGGGTGGTGTTCTCCAGATGACAGGGTGGGGTTCTCCAGGTGGCAGGCAGGTGGTCTCCAGGTGACAGGGTGGTGTCCTGCAGGTGACAGGCGGGTGGTCTCCTGTCAAATGAATGGTCTGCAGGTGACAAGGTGGTGTTCTGCAGATGACAGGCAGGTAGTCTCCAGGTGACAGGGTGGTGTTCTCCAGGTGACAGGCAGGTGGTTTCCTATCAAATGAATGCTCTGCAGGTGACAAGGTGGTCTCCAGGTGACAGGGTGGTGTTCTCCAGATGACAGGGTGGGGTTCTGCAGGTGACAGGCAGGTGGTCTCCAGGTGACAGGGTGGGGTTCTGCAGGTGACAGGCAGGTGGTCTCCAGGTGACAGGGTCATGTTCTGCAGGTGACAGGTGGGTGGTCTCCAGGTGACAGGGTCATGTTCTGCAGGTGACAGGTGGGTGGTCTCCTGTCAAATGAATGGTCTGCAGGTGACAGGGTGGTGTTCTGCAGGTGACAGGCAGGTGGTCTCCAGGTGACAGGCAGGTGGTTTCCAGCTGTTTGGCCATAAGAGCACTCTCAGTCAGCTGAATGGAGAATGTTTTTCTCTGTTGCTAGTTTCAGGGGAACACGCAGTCTCATTTCAGCTTATTGAACGTGAGACAAAGAACCAGGAGCTGGAGGAGCAAAGTTTGGCCTGGTGACAAGTAACCCGGGAAGTATCTGGGGGTCTCATGGGGCTCCTGAGGAAGGGTGGACCTACTTCATCTACATCATTCAGGGAAGTCTTTGCAGAAAACTGTCTCCCAATGTTTCAAAAAACAAGAGATTTGTCTGGCTTCTTGTTTTGGGGGGGGGTTTGGCCATGTCACACGACATATGGGATCTTCCCCAACAGGAATCAAATCTGTGCCCCCAGCACTAGAAGCTCAGAGTCTAATCACTGGATTCTAGCAAAGTCCCCTGTGAAGCTTCTTAACTGCCCCTGTTTTCTGGGAGCACAGGCTCAGAGGGGACCCCACCCAGATACCCTGGCTGTTCCGGCATTTCCCAGGGGAACCCCTGGCCCCTGGGCCCAGCCTAGCTGGGGAGCACAGCACTGCCCTGAGCCCACAGCAGCCCCTGCTGGAGGGAGGGAGTGGGTGTCCACACAGGTCTGGAGAGGGAGCTGAGCCAGCCCCAGGCACTGTGCCCTCGGCAGCCCCTGGGCATTTACCCCGAGGGCCACATGGGCTCAGCAGAGAGCAGAGTCTCGGGACAGCTCTGAATGGCACAGACCTTGTGTCCCAATCGCCGAGGGCTCTGTGTGGCATACCTGGCCTGTCCAGGGCCCGTTTTCTGGGCCTGTTCCAGAGAAGCACATGCTCTAACCTCCGACTGCTGCATCTGTTCCCACGGGGCGACAGCACCTCTGCGTTGTCCGGGACAGCTCGAGTTCTGAGCCACAGCAGGCCCAGCTTCACACGTGTCCCTGCGGCCTCCTGGCCTAGCTGGGAGAGAGCCACTGGTGCCGTGTCCACACACCAAAGTGTCTTTGCTTTTAGCTCCTCGGGTGCGAAATCCATCCAGAGCACAGTGCTGGTCCTGGCCCCTTAAATAGGGATGCTGCTTGTCACAGGCGCTATCACAGCTAAGGGCTGGGACTATCGTCTGCCCAGGTGCCCCCATCCTGGCACGTCCCTTAGCATGGAGTGGGTTGTCAGAGCTTTCAGCTTTTGTTCCCCAGACAGGGCACTGCTCCCACCGAGAAGCTGATCCCTCTACTCCATGTGTGCAGACCTCTGGCCCCAGCCCAGCTCTGGTATTTTTTGACACTCTCTGGGGGTGAAACTGTTATTCTGAAAACTGGGAAATAAAAATTGGAGCCAGTGAGGGGCTTCAGAGGGAGGGGCTGATGCATGCCAGGTTTGGGGACCCGTGGACCACCCGACAGAGCTCCAGAGAGCCGCACGTTAAATTAAGCCAGGAGCACAGCTCACTCCGGGAGTTGGGGCAGCAGCCTGGGGTCCTCTCTGACTTTCACAAGTTCCTTTTCCCCATCTGCAGGGAAGTGAGGTGCCTAAATTATTTCCTGACTTTCATGTATGTCCTGGGTAGGGGACAATAAACAGTTAACCTCCCTGTCAATGAGATGTTCCTACACCACAAAAAGACAGAAAGGGAGCAGTTCAGACAGCGAGACTGGTACAGTGGTAAGGCCAGAACTCTGGTGACAGGTACCCTCACTGAGCCCTGTCTTAGATGTGGCGGGGCGTCCCAGCCCAGGTGTGCAGGGTGACAGGAGGGGTATGGAGAAAGGTCAGGACCAGCACCAAGACCTTGACCCAGCAGGCCCTCTGCAGGTATGGGAGATGCTCACACCCAGGCAGCCTCTGTCTCAGAGCTCAGCCACAAGGTCAGCGAGAGGGCACCCTTCCTCCAGCGAGGCCCCATCTTCTCATCAGCCCCCATCTGTCCCTCGGCTCTCTCTGGGGACAGAGTCCCACCAAGGCCCCAGCTTTCAGGATGCCCTTTCTCCCTGCCCAATGTCCTCCCTCACACCTATCTCCTTCCATCCTGGAGGTCACACCCAGGCCACCTCTGGACACACAGACCTCCTCCCAAACAAGTGTCCATGGAAAATCTGCTTTAATGAGCATCACAATGGCCAAGAGGTAAATAATCTCAAAGGGAATGGGGCTGGGTTCAAGATGCTGTGCCTTTGTCCTATTGAGCTTTGTTGGCAGGAGCTCAGTGACTCACCCACCGGGGACAGGTGACCCTCTGAAAGTTTCCCTGGCCTCAGTTTCCTCATACATTAAAACCGACACAATTGGAGGTCCCCTTGACAGGGCCATTGCTGGGGTAAAAGGGCTGCAGATGGTAGGCTGGCCCAGGGCTCAGAGCCTTCAACCATCAGTAAGAACCACCAGGGGGTGTGGGGGGATAGCAGACGTGGATGGCGCCACAGCCCAGCAATGGCTCACTTGGGGCTGCAGTAATCCAGACCAGGGTTGTCATGTGACCATGGCCACACCCACTCACACCGGCTCTCTCTCCTTATTGGTGGATCAGCAGGGTGGACAGCTATGTGCACTAATGGAAGGCTGGGCATCAGTTCATCCAGCTTAGCTGCCACCTTCCGCCAGGTAAACAGGCCAGGTCCTGGCCAAATCACGTGGTACAGGGCAGGTACAAGGCCAGATCACGTGGTACAGGGAAGGCCACCCCCAGGGTCCTTCACCTGAGGGCTGGTTCGAGGGTCCTTGGTCCTGGCCATCTACACGTGGCCCTCAGTCCAGGCTCCACTGGTTCTTGGTGTCAAAGCAGAGGTGACTATCATTGATCTGCATTCCTTGAAACCAGTTACCACATGGAGCAACTGCAGGGAAGTGGTGGGGAGGAAACAGGCTTGAGATTCTGAGAGTCAGGCCAGGCGACGGTTCCACCAGCTGGTCAAGAAACCTATCCGGCTCCCCGATGGAAGGCTCCTTCTGGCCCCTGCCACCTGAATTGTCAATGCCTTTGGCTGCAGTGTTCCACCCAGAAAAGTGATGGAGCCTGAGAGCAGGAAGCCTGGGGCCTAGCTGTCCCACGCTGTGAACTCCCCTCCATCCCTGGATGTAGAGGGCAGTGGTCAACAAAGCGGGCTCCTCAAGGGCAGAGCTTGGACGCCTCAGAGCAAGAGGGCACAGGAAGGCTTCCTGTTTATGGCTCAGTGACGGAGAAGGCAATGGCACCCCACTCCAGTACTCTTGCCTGGAAAATCCCATGGATGGAGGAGCCTGGTAGGCTGCAGTCCAAGGGGTCACTGGGAGTCAGACACGACTGAGCGACTTCACTTTCACTTTTCACTTTCACGCATTGGAGAAGAAAATGGCAACCCACTCCAGCATTCTCGCCTGGAGAATCTCAGGGACGGGGGAGCTTGATGGGCTGCCGTCTATGGGGTCACACAGAGTCGGACACGACTGAAGCGACTTAGCAGCAGCAGCAGCAGGCCAGAAGAAACAGCACTCTGCTCTGTTCATGACCCGAGACAGCCCCACTCTCACATTGTGGCCCAGGGACAGAGCAAAGGGGTGTCTGCCCATCTCCTGGCCCCGCCAGCCATCAGCAGACAGGATCCAGCAGGGGAGCAAACCGAAGGAGGCGGGAGGGGCTGGGCAGGGGGAGGGCGGCCCTCAGACTGTGCTGAATCCAGGCCCCTGCTGTGGGAGTGGGGGCCCAGCTGCCTGAGGGCCGACAACCTCGCTCCCACTGGTCTGCGCCTTCTGGGGGGGTGTCTCGGACCATGCTGTAGCTGGCGGTGCTGAGGCCGGCCGTGCACCTCTGTGGCCCCTCTGACCCACACTGGCATAGCCGCCAGAAGGCCGCCCGGAACTTCTGGGACATGAGGCTGTAAATGATGGGGTTGATGGCGCTGTTGGCATACATGCAGGTGTGACAGAAGTGGAGCACCCAAGGGTCCAGGAAGGGCTGAGCCACAAAGGAGTTGAGCAGCACCAGCGTGCGGTAGGGCATCCACAGGACGGCAAACAGCAGCACGACCACCACCAGCATCTTGGTGACCTGCAGGCAGGAGGGCCTTGTGGGCAACCACCGTCACCCTTCACACTGTGGGGCCAGCAGGGCCAGCGGCTGAGCTGAGGCTGTGGCTCCTGCCTCAGGATGTGTTTGCTGAGCGTGTGATGAGAACGTAATTGCAGTATCACTGAAATTACTACAGCGTACCCACTGGGCTCTACACTAAACGTTTCCCATGCAGAAACCCAGGGCCGGCATTCAAAGCCGTGCTGGTCGACACACTGATGGAATAGCCCCACCTCGGGTGGTAAATGCTCACTGCCCTGTGCCCCCTGGTGCACCCCGCCCCCCAGACCTCTCAGACCCCCAGCAAATAAAGACTGGATGCCTGGAGTGGTGCCTCAGGGAAGCCCAAGTGGGCGCAGTGGCTGCTGGCACTCGGGTTACATTCCCTGCCCCCGGCCTCCCAGTGGCGCTGTATCACCTCCACCTGGAGGAAGAGGAAGGGAATTCCCCAGCAGTTCAGTGGTTAAAACTCAGGGGCTTTCACTGCTGTGGGCCAGGTTCAATCCCTGGTTGGGGAGCTAAGACCCCACAAGCCTCGAGGCAAAAACAAAAACAATAAGAGGAAGCAGAGGCTCCGAGTGAGCGATCACACAGCATGTGCACTATGAGCCAGCTTCTCCTGCAGCCCGTCTGTGCACGCCGCTGTCCTGGTGGCCCGCCAGCCACAGTCACGTCCCCAGTCTGCACCCCATTCTGTTCTTCCAGCTCAGGAGTGAGGCGCCAGGCAGGCTGAGAAAAGGGACATGCTGGGCTCCGACTTCCCACTGCCAGCCCAGGGGCACGGCATCCCTGGGAAGGAGGAGGGTCAGTGGGAGGGGAACGGGCAGATGTCTTGGCCACACAGAGGGACAGCCATCACTGATCTGTGCAGAGAACTTCCTGGGGACCCCAGAGCTGAGGGGAGGTCTCGGGGGGCCCCTCGTCTGCTCTATCTTGGCCTCTGCCTGCTGCTGCCTCCAGAGTGCGGGGGGCAGAGCGTGGAGTGTAAGTGCTGAGGCCAGCAAGCCTAAGCTGGGTGACCTCGGCCAGCCCCCTGCACCTCTCTGAGCCTCCGTCTCCACTTGTGGCATCAGGAGAATTGCAGTGTCCTTCAGGAATTGGTCTATGGGGAGGTGGGGGTAAGGGACCCCCATGAAGTCATCACTCCTTTGCCCCAGGAAGTGTGCCACCTGTGTGTCCGTAGCTTTGTACTGGGGCCATGCTACAGCTCGAGTGCAAGCAGGCCTTGACCACTCAGTGCCTCTGGTTCTCCGTTTCTCTCTGTCTCTCCCTCTGTCTCCTCATGTCTCTCTCCCTCTGTCTGTGTGTGTGTGTATCTCTGTCTCTCCGTCTCTCTCTGTCTCTCCCTCTCACTGTTTGTTTTCGTCTGTCTCTCTCTGTGTCTCCCTCTCTGTCTCTGTGTCTCTGCAGCCCACCAGGCTTCCTTGTCCTTCACTATCTCCCAGAGTTTGCTCAAACTCAAGTCCACTGAGTTGGTGATGCCATCCAACCATTTCATCCTCTGTCGTCCCCTTCTCCTCCTGCCCTCAATCTTTCCCAGCATCAGGGTCTTTCCATTGAGTCAGCTCTTCACATCAGGTGGCCAAAGTATTGGAGTTTCAGCTTCAGCATCAGTCTTTCCAATGAATATTCAGGGTTGATTTCCTTTAGGATTGACTGGTTTGATCTCCTCGCTGCCCAAGGTACTCTCAAGTTTTCCCAGTCCCTCCCTCTCTCTCTCTCCCCCTGTCTCCCTCTCTCTGTGTCTGTCTCTCTGCTTCCCTCTCCCTGGTCTCTATGTCTCCCCCTTTATTTCTACCCATCTCACGTCTCAGCTGCTCATCCACAGGGACCCTCTCTGCTCAGCCCACCCCCGCCTCAGCCTCTCCACGTGCCCATCGTGGTTACACGTGGGAGCCTGTACACGCCTGTCTTGGGCTGCAAACGTGTACGGATCCCCTGAATCCTGAGATGTGGTCCCTCCTCTCAGGACCCCCAGAGTTGCCCCAGTCAGGGCTGAGTGCTTCCAGGGCCCCCGGAGTGTCCACCCCACTCCCCCCATCCTTCCTGACCATTCGTGCACCAGGGCCTCCCTCTGTTTCTCCCCACCTGAACCACTTCCTGGGTATCTGCTTGGTCTGCCCTGCTGCCAATTTCAGATCTTAATTCAGTTGTCACCTCAGCAAGGCCTTTTTGAACTTTCCCCTAAACTCCCTCTCTTCTGGGCAGTTTTCTGCAGAACAAGTGTTTACTTGTCTTACCATGAGCCCCAAAGGCAGGATGTTTATCTTGTTCTGTTCTCCCCAGCTTCCAGCACCTAGAACCTTGCTGGGCACACAATCTGTGCCCAGAGACACCTGCTGAGTGAGTGGGTGAACAGGGGTGGAGCCAGCACCCCCAGCCCCGTCCATTCACCCCTTTGCCGAAACTCCCTATCTCTGTGCAAACCGCCCCCACCCACCCCCCAGCCTGGGGAGACCTCGTACCTGCTTCCTGGATGAAGGGAAGCCTCTGGCCTCGTGGCAGCTGGCCCCCGCACCCCGCCTGGCTCACAGGGCTGTCTCCCCAGGGCTCTTGCCTCCGGCTGGGCCTCACTGTCCCCGTGCTGGTCCCCAAGCTGTGGCAGGTGCTCCAGGGCGCTCCAGAACAAGATCCTTGCAATAAGTCCATAGAGCACTGTGGCTGCCAGTAGGGATGTGAGGAAGAAGACGGTGAAGTCCAGCAGGTAGATGGGCAGGTACAGGCTGCAGGCCACCGGGTAGCCGCACTACAGGCCCCGGCACCCGCCAGCATCCAGGTCCACCAGGAAGAACCAGAGCAGGCAGTACACGGACGTGGTCCCCCAGATGCCCACCACGACTCGCTTGGCCCGTGCCGTGGTGCACATGGTCTGTGCCTGCATTGGGTGGCAGATGGCGATGTACCTCCAGGCCACAGGGCGGTCCCATGACCCACCTGCCCTCCTGGGCTATTGGGCTGCAGTGGGGACACCTGATGCACTCGGACAATCAGATTCCCCGATGAGGAACCGAAAGTGATGTGATGGTTTAATCGGCCCTTTCACTATGGACCTGGGAGGTTGTGGAGATCTGGGGAGCGGAATGGCCACGTTGAGGCAGCCTTGGGGGCTGGCAGAACAAGGCACCAGTCTCAAGAGGGGAGAGTGGGCCCGAGTCAGAATACACAGCCCCTTAAGATCTGGCCAGGCCCACGAGGCAGAGGTGCCCCTGCAAAGACCTTGACCTCTGTGCAAGTTCCGGCAGGCTTCCTACTGCTCACCACCAAAGGTCTCGGGCTAAGTTGTCAAGGACACTGTGATCCCAGATGGCACAGTGGGCAAGAGGCAGGACTGGGCCAGCGTATGTAAGTCAGAGGCCTGGGTTCTGTCCCCAGTCTGTGTGGCCCTGGATGAGACACTGAGTCTCTGGGCCAATGTGCCAAAGGCCACACAGCTGGGAAGGAGCAGAGCTGATACTGAACCCAGTCAGTGGGCTTCAGCATTTACCTCCTGAGACACTGAATTGCCTCTCAGGTGTTAACTTCAGAGCTGGAACAGGCCCGAGGACTGTCCGGTCCAGCGCCCACATTCCCAAGGGGAATACTGTGCCCAAGGAGTGCCAGGCTGCCTTGGCATCCCACAGCAAGTCAGCAGCAGAGGTGAGATGAGAAACCCACTTCCAGGCACCTGCCCGCCTCCACCGGGCTCCTCCAGGGTCTCACCCAGAACCCCCTTCATTAAAGGAGAGCAGCCTCAGTTTACCAAGGACCACAGCCAGGAAGTCCTGACCTGTTGGCGGGGGCGGGTACTGGGGGTGCACATACCTCTCCACCGTGAACACCAGGATGGAGCAGGAGGAGGCATTGATGCCCAGATACTGCAAATAGGTGATGCCCAGGCAGCCGCAGTACACCCACTGCCCAGCCAAGCTCTCGGAGACATTAGGCAGCCCTGCAGCCACCAGCACAGTGAGGTCTGCCAGGGCCAGGCTGACCAGGTAGCAGCTGGTGGGCGTGTGCATGTCCCGGGTGGTCAGCACCACCAGGACCACCATGGCATTGCCCACGATGCCCACCACGCACACGGGGAGCACCAGGAAGATGGAGACCACCTTGTACGCAGGGCCCAGGACAGCCTCACTGGGAGCCAGGGACATGGTGCTGGGGCTGCCTGGCCCGCTCCCATTCTCCATGGTGGCTTCTCAGGAGCTGGGGGAGCAGGGGGATTCCAGGAGGTGTCCACACCATTGGCTGGGGCCTCGTGCCACTGGACAAACACCTGCCTCTCCTGAGAGCCCGGCCCCCGGGGACACACAGGGACCCAACACGCATGACGTGACTGCTTGGCCAAGAGGACACAACAGGGACGCTCCTTCCAGTCTCTGCCGTAAATGTAGCCAGCGAGTCACCGGCTCTGCCAGCCTCAGTCTCCTGGTGCATAAATACAGACGGTCGTGCTTAAGACATGAGACAGCGAGGAGACTAAACCCAGAAGGACACATGTCTCACCCCAACTCAGTGCCTCCTGGGTGCTCGGCGGCCCACAGTCCTTTCACTAGGAAGCCACGTGGCATCTCTAAGCCCCAGCCAGGTCGTCTGTGAAACTGCCTCTCAGAGATGCAGTGAGATACCCACAGAACCAGGAGACACAGAGAGTTCTGGGCCTGGAGCCTGGCTCTGTCCCACATCTGTTCCTAATGTTAATGTTAAGGCTTTAATTCCCCTGGGCCTCAGTCTCCACACCTGGAGACCCTAACAGTAGCTCAATCCCAGGGGCCTGTGCAGAACGAAAGAGACAGGCCCACCAGGGCATCGGGGGCCGCACACAGACTCCGCTCCCCCACCTCTGGAAATGCCAGTCAGCCACCCCCAACTCCACCCATCACAGGGTGATGGAGCAGTGAAGTCATGGCTGGGACTCAGGCCAACAGGTGAGGTCCCAGGGCCCACACAGCCCTACAGCACACCTACACACGCACACCACACACCACCCACTCCTCCACCCTTTAATCCTGTGGGTGTCACTGCCAGAAGGGCCCCCGCCAGCTCCCTCAGAGTCCCGTCTGGGCCCCTGGTGGCCGAGCGACCCAGGACCAGAACAGAGCCCTCCTTGCACAGCAGCACACAGAAACCCAGGCACGCACGCAAGACACACACAGCACACGTGAAACAAAATCGCCCCGTACAGCACATCCAACACACACCGATGGAGCCCAACACACACACGTGTTCCCACTTTGGTGCAGACACAGACACACACTCAACTTCGCACACACACGTACCAACAACACAGGGACCAAATGCACACATGGGCACATAAATGCACATCACAGCTTGCCCACAACCCGAGCATCTGGTTACAACTACAGACACACACTGTCCACGCTTATTCACCCAGGTGCTCAGAGACACAAATCGCCACGTGCCTGTGCCCCCAGGTGCCTGCAGCCACTCTCTACACATGGAGCCACACTGCCCAAGCCCCTCGCCCTCCTGAACACAAGCCTCCCTTCACTTTACCTGGAGGAGACTATCTTGCCCTGGGAGCCCAGCGGCCAGCACGATCCCAAAGGCTGAATTTCCCTCCAGCTGACAGAGGCCAGCAGCCCTGGGTCGGGGGGATGGGGGGTGGAGGAGAACCCAGAGCTCTCCCAGAAACCCCTCTTCCCCCATGGGCAAGGCCCCCTGCCCCCAGAGATGGGGGCTCACTCATCTCTGCCACCTCGGCATCCCAGGGTCACCCACCTCCCCACCTCCGTCTCTTCCTCCCCTGCACACAAGCCTTTCTCCAAAGAACATTCCCCCGGGCGGACAGCCAGGACCACTTTCCCCCAGCCCAGGTCAGCCCCCAGGAGAAACTTGCAGCGCTGAAAACTTACCGGATAAGGAGCCTCGGGGCCTTCCCCCTCCTCCTCCTCCAGGGGAACAGAGGGAGGGGAGAGGCGGTACTGTGGTGCAGCTGCACAGGCTTCTGTTCTGCAGGCTGCAGCGCTGCGCAGACGTGCTGGGTGCTCACAGACATGCACGTGGCCCTGCCAACTTCTCCCGCCCCCTGTCGTCCCCCCTAGTCCCCCCTCACAGGGCTGAAGTCAGCTGATGTGGCTTCCCCAGCAGGGAGACCCCTGAGAAGAAATCCCAGGACCCCTGCTTCCCCCAGAGCACAGGCTGGCCAGGCTGGGAAGGACCCCATTAGCTCGCTGAGCCTCTGGAACCCCACAGGATGAGGCAGAGACCCGGGGAGGGTGGGGGTGGACCAGTCCTTTACTCCCTGGGGGGCTCCCACTTCCATCTGGAGAGAAGGGGGTACAGAGCTGAGTGCCTCCTGCAGCGTGTGCCTGCGGGGAGACTGGAACTGCGGTTGGGGCGTGAATGTTTCAGGTGAAGGAGTGGGACTGGGCTTGGGCCTGGGGGCTCCAGGGAGCAGGGACCCCATGCTTCCTGCTGGGCTGGGGCTGCCGCTGTGTTCCCAATGGCTGGCACACCTTCTGTTGGCTAGCTTTCAGGAAGAGACCCCAAAGGGACCCCTCAGCTGGCTCAGAGAACAGGAATCCTGCTGTGGCCCCCAAATGGCCAGGGGCCTGGCTCCTCTGAGGCATTTAAAATGCAGATTTCATCCCCAGGCCCATCCATGGGCTGTGAGTCGCAGCCTGCACCCCAGGAACCCAGGAGGAGCCTGGGAAGGATGCACATTCCTGGTCACCAGGTCCAGCATCCAGGAGCCAGGCCCTTGAATTGTGTCTCCCACAAAGTCCAACAACACCAAGTGTCTTAATCTCTTTTTTTTTTTTAACATTTTGATTTTGGAATGTAATGTACTCATACAAATATGCTCAAAATACAAAATGACAATCGAATGAATAAAATGGGCGTGTGGATACCATCACCCTGCCAGCCCCACCCCTGCCCTGGCCTACATCCTGATTGCTGTCCTCTGCTGTGACCGTTGGGTGCTTTATATAACCAGCACAGCGGACTGTGTCCTGCTCATTCCACCAACACTGGCAGGTGGGCATCTGCCTGACTGTGACTGTCCGGCTCATCCATTCCCCTGTGCTGTATGACTCTTCACTGTAGGACTGGGCTGCAAAGTGTCCACACAGGATGGACTGTTGGTGGACTTCTGTGTCATTTCTAGTTTGGGGGATCACAGATGCCACTGCTGTGAACTCTCCTGTACATGAGTCCTGGATGAGTGCATTTTGGGAAAGGGTGGCGGAAGAGATGGCAAGTCCCCCTGCCCCGGAGGGGGCACCCCAGCTCCCCCTGGGGCTTCCTAGAATGATGGGAAGCCACACGGAGGGCTCCACGGTGCGTGGTGGACAGATGATTTCCCTGCCTCTCCTTGGGACCACCCCCAGCCCACCCCCCCCTATCACCCCTCCTCCAAACTGGCCCTCCCAGGGAATTCCCTCCCAAGAGAGCTCTCAACTGCTGTCCTCCTGGCTGGTGCTGAAATCACCTGGTTGGACTAGAATCTGCCTTCAGCCTCACGCGGGGCCCTCTCTCTATACCACTCCTCTTGCCCTTTGGTGTGGGGGTCTGGCTCCTCTTTTGGACAGGAAAGACAACAGAGGCAGAGGCATCGCCACCCAGCACCTACGTAGAGAGCACCTCACTTGCCCTGAGTGCTCACACATTAGCTTGCCTGTAGACAGACCACATTCTGCAGTTTCCTGTGTCCATACCCTCTGTGTGTCCCAGGAGTCCTGCAGCCAGCAACTCCCTCCCCAGCAGCACAGAAACTCTCTGTGGCTTCTCCAGGTATAATGTGGTCATGGAGTTCTTGTTCACAATAAGAGAACTCACTGACAACTTAGATGTCCAGAGTGGTGAGGACCTGATGCTATTAAAACTGGCTGTTAAAACTGATGCCTTAGAGAAAAACTAATTGGCACATGATCCATTGAGTTAATGGGGCTTCCCAGGTGGCTCAGATGGTAAAGAATCCTCCTGCAATACCGGAGACCCAGGTTCGATCCCTGGATCCAGAAGATCCCCTGGAGAAGGGAATGGCTACCCACGCCAGAATTCTTGCCTGGAGAATTTCATGGACAAGAGGAACCTGGTGGGCTACACTCTATGGGGTCGCAAAGAGTTGAACACAAGTGAGTGACTAACACTTTCACTTTTCCATCGAGTTAGAGGGCAGGCTGCAGATAGGCAAGTGTTCCCTCCTGTTTGAAGAATATATTAGTGTCTAATAGCTGCCGTCCACCAGGAGCTTGGCATGTGCCAAGCATGCGGCATGGCCCTAGGCATCTTGTGTAACCTTCACAACTGTCCCTTCATGCTGACAACTTCTTTGTTGTTTTCCGAAAGAGAAAGCAGAACCTCACAGATGCAAGTCGGCTGCTCAAAGCCAAGCAGCTGATCAAAGGCAGAGCTGAGGTGTGAGCCCAAATCTCTCCTTCTACAAAGTCGGTGTCCTCAACCACAGGGTGGATGGTCACAACTGTGCCTGTGCTGTGACTCCAGAAATGCCTGGAGAAAGGGAACACCCGGTGCCTGGGCGCCTACACCGATGAATGCGGGTGATTCCGTAGTTAGAAAAAGCAACAAAACGCCCGGATGAAGAGCTGCCGGCCTGTATTTTGTCCCAAGGCCACAGTAGGGTGCAGGCAGGAGGAAGGTGACACTTCTTAAAATGTCAGCCTCGAGTCCTTGGACTCAGGGGCTTAGCAAGTGGTGTGAACATCCAGCTGGGGGGTTCCAGGCTCAGGATGTCACAAACAGCACACCCTGGGGTGCTCCAGGGCCCAGGGGAGGGATCGGTGTCTGGGTGAAACCCCAAAGAAACACCACGTGTCTGACTGGCACACATTAACATGGCCCCTCAGCTACCCTCTGTCAATACCCAAGGCCCTCCACCTGGCCGTGCCGACACCTGCTGGAACTGTCTAGATGTCCCTGCAGCCCAGGATCCAAAGAGTAAATGTGTGGCCCTACATCAGAGGCCCTTCTGGCCAGCCGGTGGCCATGCTGTCTGGTTATCAGTGAATATCTGAGAGGCATGCCTGGGTCTTGAGTGATGGGGTCTACTGAAATCTGGACAGAGAGGAGTGGGTGGCTCCAGGCCTGGTGAGGAAGGGGTCGGGTGGGAAGTGCTCCTGGGGGGTGACATCATGTTTGTGCAAAAGAAGCTGGAAGCAGAGATAGAAGTTTGCATAAAGACATGAGGCTGGTTGGTGTTAAAAGGCAAAAGTCACACTCAGGCAGTGAGCTCACACAGAGCCTGGCCCCCACCACAGCAGTGGCCCTACAGCCTTGGTCCTCTGATGCTGGGGGGCCAGCCACCGCAGCAGAGGGCTGACACTACAGTTTCCTTGTCATATGCTCTTCTGAGTGTGGTGAAATCTGGGGCTGGGGCTGTCCAGGGCTGGTACTCACACACCCGGTGTCTGGCAGAGAGGATGGGCAGGCTGGCTGGGGCCTTGGGCTCTTGATGCAGTGGCACCAGCAGAGGATCCGGGTCCCTACAAGGCAGCTCTGTGCTGGGTCCTCTGCACCCACTGGGCACCAAACGGACTAAGGGGCTGCTTGGGACCACGAGTCCCCACAGGTGGGCTGGTGGGTTCCTGGGGCTTTCCTGGAGCCTGGCCACCACAGCCTACTGGTCTTCAGGATAGGACCACAGAGCTTCACCCGAGCTCTGTTGGCCTCACAGGTTCCCTGGTGGCTCAGTCGGTGAAGAATCGGCCTGCAAGGCGGGAGACCCTGGTTCAATCCCTGGGTCGGGAAGATCCTCTGGAGAAGGGAATGGCTACCCACTCCAGTACTCTTGCCTGGAGAATTTCATGGACAGAGGAGTCTGGTGGGCTCCAGTCCATGGGGTCACAGTTGGACACAAATGAGTGACTAACACACACAAGGTGAAGGAGGGTGTTGGGGTGAGAAGTGCCATGCCCGGATCGTCACCGTGGGAGGAAATCCGGGGCCCTTGATGAAGGCCTGCCAGTGGGAACTGAGCTGACCTTTATCCCTTAGTTCAATTTTCATTCATTCATTCTGCCCAGGCCCTGCCGTGCGGGTAGCCCTGGGGCCACAGAGACAACAGAAGCCCACAGCCTCAGGCAGGGAAGGTCCCAGAGCTCTTCCCCCTACCTCCTGGAGCCTGCAAACCTCCTGAGACCGGCAGGGATAGGGGGCCATTCCTCAGTGGGTTTCAGGGTTGCCCCTGGATGTCTCCAGGGAGGGAAGGAGGCCAGGTGGAGTCTGTGCCTCAGAGGATGGAATGGAGCCTGTAGGAACAAGGTCCCCACTGAGGTCAGCACACCTGATGGTGAGCCCACCTTTCCGCAGCCTCTCACTCCATCTGCGTGGGGCTGTGATGTGAGTGGGGTCTGGATGAAGATGGGGGGTGTGTGCACATGTGCACAAGCCTGCACACACCCGTGCCCCTCACCACGTGACCATGCACCAGTACAGGGGACGGAGAGCCTGTGAGTGTCTGAGAGTCTGAGGCCCACCCAGCCGGGACCCCAAATGCTGGGGTCTGGCTGGGGCGCTCTCTGGTGACAGCACAAGGCAGCCACAGAGGCCAGCAGGGGTTTGGCCACTTGAAGAGGCAAGACCTCCTGGTTCCCACCTCCGGTGGATCCTTCCAGAAGATCCACTTTCCCAACTGCAGTTTTCAGACAGTGGCCCTCGTGGGGAGCTCACCCATGCCCCTGGACACACTCATAAGGATGCACACGCTTGCGTTGAGGCACTTGGAGGCAGGCACTTGCGGGAGGAGCGGCAGCAAGGGGATGAACTCTGAGCCAAGGGAGAGGACTGAATGAGCCCCGCGCCCACCCTGGTGTTGGGCACAGCTTGCTGAACTGAGGAGGCGGGACACACCCTCAGAGGCTCAAGGGGAAGCTCCCACCCTGGGGAAAACCTCGGGGACAAGCGGAGGGCACTAGGCAGGGCAGGTGGGAGCAGAGCCAGAGTGCGTGTCCCTAGGAGAGCCAGGCTGCAGGTGGAGCCTGCAGAGAGGGAGGTGGGCTCAGGCCCTCTCCAGGGAGCGCAGATCAGCCCTGGTGACGCCGAGAAGCAAACTCACCTGGGCAGCGACCTGCTGGAACCAACTGCCGGGAAGAGCAAAGCCTCACCTTCTTTGGGAGTAGATAATTCATCCACACAGTTTACATTTCTCTTACTCAACAGCCTCAAGCAGGGCACCGTGATATGGCCACTTGGGTTTTGTGATCGGGCTGCCCAGGCTTGAATTCCAGCTCTGCAATGGTACAGCTTCTATTTCCCTGCCTGTACAATGGAGAGAATGCGGGGGCTGCCTCCCAGGGATTTCATGAGATGCAGGGCACCAGGCAGGCGGTGATTCAGTGCTCCACACAAGGACAGATGCTTGGCACCTCATCTCTTCCTTCATCCTGAGAGGGAAGCAGCAGGTGTGAACTGCCCCACTTTGAAGACTTGGAATGCTGAGGCCTGGAGAGCACTGCCTGCATCCTTCACCTGGGGCCTGAAGGTCAAAGGATTTGGACTCAGAGACCTGGGCTCTGATCCCACCTTGGCCACTTTCAGTCTTTCTAAATGCACCCTCTCCTGCCCCTGCTATACACACATACTCTGGATGTTGTAACATGGTGCCTGACTTGGGATTACGCCCAGCTGCCAAGACAGCCAGGGGCCTGGGAGGAGGTCCATTGAAGGTGTGACCTGGAGAAAGGAGTGAGCCTGGTGAAAGGTGGAAGGCTGTTCCAGGTGGCAGGAGTGGCTCCTGCAAAGACCCAGGAGCACAGAAAGATGTGATGAGTCCAGGGCAAAGGAGTGAGCACACGGGCGGCGGGGCAGGTGGGGGCTGGGCGTACAGTGTAGGGGCGGCATGCTGGGGGTAGGGGGAGTTGCTGGAGAGACCTCCAGCTGGAGTGATGAGACTGGAACCAACCCGAGATTTAGAAAGGCGGTTCTGAGTGCCTGGGAGAGGCTGGGAGTCAGGGGCTGTGACAAAGCAGGAAACAGGGGCGGGGGGAGAAATGGGAGGACACTTCGAGGTCCAGCAATGAGGAGTCCCCCGCTTCAAGCCTCTCCCACTACCTCTCGGTTCCCAGTTGGGGTTTTCCCCCACCTCCTCTACTATATCCCTTCTTTTCCTTAAAAAAAA
Organism: Bos grunniens; assembly: GCF_055505025.1. NCBI lineage: Eukaryota > Metazoa > Chordata > Mammalia > Artiodactyla > Bovidae > Bos > Bos grunniens. The sequence goes on from NC_141182.1 coordinate 13,954,223, forward strand.
AAATAATAATAGCTTTATTGAGGAATAACTCATACACCATAAAATCCACCCTCTTAAAGTGCACAACTCAGTAATTTCTTAGACATCCATGAAGTTATACAACCATCACCACTAGCTGACTCCCGAATATTTTTATCATCCCTGAAAGAACCTTTGTTCCCATTAAGCAATCATTCCCCAGCCCATCTCCCCGAGTCCCTGGTAACCTCTCACCTACTTCCTGACTCTGTGGATTGCCTCTTCTGGATAGTTCATGTAAACGGAATGTATTAGTCAGCCCAGGACACCATAACAGACCCCACAGACTGGGGGGCTTAAACAAGGCACCTATTTCTCACAGTTCTGGAGCCTGGAAATCTGAGATCTGGGGTCTGGCAAGAGCTCCCTTCCACTTTCTTGTGTTCTCTTACCATTGGACGGTGGTATCTCTTCTTAGACAGACTTCACCCTTTTATACTGCTGAGTAGTATTCTACTGTATGGATAGCCATTTTGTTTTTGTTTTTTTGGCCACACTGCATGGCTTGTGGGATCTTAGTTACCTGACCAGGGATTGAACCCAGGCTCTTAGCAGTGAGAGCCCTGAGTTCTAACCACCGGACCGCAGGGAATTCCCTGGACCACATTTCTTGGCCCATCATCAGTTGATGGACCCCTAGGCTGTTTCCACTCTGGGGCTGTTGTGAATAACACTGCTGGAAGATTCGTGAATAGGTTTCTGTGTTTCATTTCTTTGGGATTGACATCATAGGTCGTATGGTAGCTCTATGTTGATGACCTCAGTTTCTTCCTACCCTTATTAATTCATGCAGGGCCCATTGCAAAGTGAAAATGATTTGATTTTCTTAAAAAATGATACAGTATTTTAAGGCGAGGACAGCAGAGCATTTGACTAAGCCCAGGGTCCTTCTAAGTGCAGGTTCCTATTCTAACAGGGAGAGTTTGAAGCTCTGCAGGAGGCTTGGTGGGGCTCTGCCCAGGGGACTGTGAAGGCAGTTAGTAAAAATGCTCCAAATGCCTCATAATGTCCCTCTGATCAAGGAAAGGCAACATCATATTAAGCTGATTGCCTTTACTAAGATAGAGTTGTTGATCCCCATGAAAATGGTATAAAATTTCAAGCTCTGATATTTAAATGCAGTATCTAAAAAATTAACTTTTGTGTTGAGCTGATTACTATTTTTTTGTTTCTTGAGTTAATTTTTTTTTTTTTAGGCAAATCAGTCTTACAGCTCCATTTTATTTAGAAGATAGCAGGAGAGTGAGAGAGAGAAAGAAAAGAGCGCACGCATGCGGGAGAGAGAGTCCGAGAGAAAGCACTTTGGCTTTGAGTTAATTTTTTAAAAATAAATCAGTGTTTAAAAAACTCAACTGAGTAAATTTGAAGATCTAATTAGCTTTATTCAACAATTTATGAATCAGGCAGCATCCCATTTAGCAAGCAGAAAGGCTTCTAGAAGCTGTACAAAATGGAGATTTTTATGGGCACAGTTCAGTTCAGTTCAGTCACTCAGTTGTGTCTGACTCTTTTTGACCCCATGGACTATAGCATGCCAGGCTTCTCTGTTCATCACCAGCTCCCAGAACTTGCTCAAACTCATGCCCATTGAGTCAGTGATGCCATCCAACCATCTCACCCTCTAGCATCCCCTCCTCCTCCTGCCTTCAATCTTTCCCAGCATCGGGGTCTTTTCCAATGAGTCAGTTCTTCATATTAGATGGCCAAACTATTGGAGTTTCAGCTTCAACATCAGAACTACCAATGAACACCTAGGACTGATCTCCTTTAGGATGGACTGGTTGGATCTCCTTGCGGTCCAAGGGACTCTCAAGAGTCTTCTCCAACACCACAGTTCAAAAGCATCAATTCTTTGGTGCTCAGCTTTCTTTATAGTCCAACTCTCACATCCATACATGACTACTGGAAAAACCATAGCTTTGACTAGATGGACCTTTGTTGGTAAAGTAATGTCTCTTCTTTTTAATATACTGTCTATATTGGTCACAGCTTTTCTTCCAAGGAGCAAGCATCTTTTAATTTCATGACTGCAGTCACCATCTGCAGTAATTTTGGAGCCCCCCACAATAAAGACTCTCACTGTTTCCATTGTTTCCCCATCTGTTTGCCATGAAGTGATGGGACTAGATGCCATTATCTTAGTTTACTGAATGTTGAGTTTTAACTTCTTTCTTTCATCAAGAGGCTCTTTAGTTCTTCTACTGTTTCTGCCATAAGGGTGGTGTCATCTGCGTATCTGAGGTTATTGATATTTCTCCCAGAAATCTTGATTCCAGCTTGTGCTTCATCCAGCCTGGCATTTCGCATGATGTATTCTGCATATAAGTTAAATAAGCAGGGTGACAATATACAGCCCTGACATACTCCTTTCCTAATTTGGAACCAGTCTGTTGTTCCATGTCCAGTTTTAACTGTTGCTTCTTGACCCGTATACAGATTTCTCAGGAGGCGGGTAAGGTGGTCTGGTAGTCCCATCTCTTTAAGAATTTTCCAGTTTGTTGTGATGCACACCGTCAAAGGCTTTCGTATTGTCAGTAAAGCAGAAGTAGATGTTTTTCTGAACTCTCTTGCTTTTCCCATGATCCAATGGGTGTTGGCAATTTGATCTCTGGTTTCTCCGGTTTTTCTAAATTCAGCTTGAACATCTGGAAGTTCACGGTTCGTGTACTGTTGAGGCCTGGCTTGGAAAATTTTGAGCATTACTTCGCTAGTGTGTGAGATAAGTGCAATTGTGCTGTAGTTTGAGCATTCTTAGAGGAACTTCCCTGGTGGCTTAGACAGTAAAGCGTCTGCCTGCAATGCAGGGGACCTGGGTTCAATCCCTGGGTCAGGAAGATCCCCTGGAGAAGGAAATGGCAACCCACTCCAGAAGGAAATGGCAACCCACTCCAGTACTCTTGCCTGGAAAATTCCATGGACGGAGGAGCCTGGTAGGCTACAGTCCATGGGGTCGCAAAGAGTCGGACACGACTGAGTGACTTCACTCACTTTGAGCATTCTTTGGCATTACCTTTCTTTGAGATTGGAATGAAAACTGACCTTTTCCAGTCCTGTGGCCACTGCTGAGTTTTCCAAATTTACTGGCATATTGAGTGAAGCACTTTAACAGCATCATCTTTTAGGATTTTAAATAGCTCAGCTGGAATTCCATCACCTCCACTAGCTTTGTTCCTATCGACGTTTCCAAAAGCCCACTTGACTTTGCATTCCAGGTTGTCTGGCGCTAGGTGAGTGATCACATCATCGTAATTATCTGGGTCCTGAAGATCTTTTTTGTATAGTTCTTTTGTGTATTCTTCCCACCTCTTCTTAATCTCTTCTGTTAGGTCCACACCATTTCTATCCTTTATTGTGCCCATCTTTGCAAGAAATGTTCCCTTGGTATCTCTAATTTTCTTGAAGAGATCTCTAGTCTTTCCCATTCTGTTGTTTTCCTCTATTTTTTTTTGCATTGATCGCTGAGGAAGGCTTTCTTATCTCTCCTTGCTATTCTTTGGAACTCTGCATTCAATTGGGTGTATCGTTCCTTTTCTCCTTTGCCTTTCACTTCTCTTCTTTTCTCAGCTATTTGTAAGGCCTCTGCAGACAACCATTTTGCCTTTCTTCATTTCTTTTTCTTGGGGATGGTCTTGATCACTGCTTCCTGTACAATGTCATGAAGCTCCGTCCATAGTTCTTCAGGCACACTATCAGATCTAATCTCTCGAATCTATTTGTCACTTCCACTGTATAATTGTAAGGGATTTAATTTAGGTCTTACCTGAATGGTCTAGTGATTTTCACTACTTTCTTCAAGTCTGAATTTGGCCAAAAGGAGTTCATGATCTGAGCCAGAGTCAGCTCTCAGTCTTGTTTTTGCTGACTGTATAGAGCTTCTCCATCTTTGGCTGCAAAGAATATAATCAATCTGATTTTGGTATTGACCATCTGGTGATGTCCATGTGTAGAGTTGCCTCTTGTGTTGTTGGAAGAGGGTGTTTGCTATGACCAGTACGTTCTCTTGGCAAAACTCTGTTAGCCTTTGCTCCACTTCGTTTTGTACTCATAGGCCAAATTTGCCTGTTACTCCAAGTAGCTCTTGACTTCCTACTTTGCATTCCAGTCCCCTATAATGAAAAGGACATCTTTTTTGGGTGTTAGTTCTAAAAGGTCTTGTAGGTCTTCATAAAACCGTTCAGCTTCAGCTTCTCAGCATTACTGGTTGGGGCACAGACTTGGATTACTGTGATACTGAATGGTTTGCCTTGGAAACGAACAGAGTTCTTTCTGTTGTTTTTGAGATCGCACCCAAGTACTGCATTTTGGACTCTTTTGTTGACTATTAGGGCTACTCCATTTCTTCTAATGGATTCTTGCCCACATTAGTAGATAAAATGGTCATCTTAGTTAAATTTACCCATTTCTGTCCATTTTAGTTCACTGATTCCTAAAAGGTTGATGTTCACTCTTGCCATCTACTGTTTGACCACTTCCAGTTTACCTTGGTTCATAGACCTAATGTTCCAGGTTCCTATGCAATGTTGTTCTTTATGGCATTAGACTTTACTTCCATCACCAGTCACATCCACAAATGTGTGTTGTTTTTGCTTTGGCTCCATCTCTTCATTCTCTCTGAAGTTATTTCTCCACTGATCTCCAGTAGCATATTGGGCACCTACGGACCTGGGAAGTTCATCTTTCAGTGTCGTATGTTTTTGCCTTTTCATACTGTTCATGGGGTTCTCAAGGCAAGAACTCTGAAGTTGCTTGCCATTGCCTTCTCCAGTGGACCACGTTTTGTCAGAGCTCTCCACCATGACCTGTCCATCTTGGGTGGCCCTACACAGCGTGGCTCATAGTTTCATTGTGTTAGACAAGGCTGTGGTCCATTTGATCAGTTTTATTAGTTTTCTGTGATTGTGGTTTTCATTCTGTTTGCCCTCTAAGGGATAAGGATAAGAGGCTTATGGAAGCTTCCTGATGGGAGAGACTGGGGGGAACTGGGTCTTTATGGGCACAGAGGGTGGAAAAAGGAAGCTAAGAGGATAGGTTGCTCCAACAAGGGTGCCTTACCTTAGGGAGGGGACAGGTCTTACACAGGGCACCTCCCTAGTGCTGATCAGACTGTTGGGTTGCAGACTGATGGGTTTAAATTTCCACTCTAGGGACAGGCTTCAACATCAGTTAGATTAGGTATTAAGGCTTGATAAGTGATTAGATCTTTGACCTGTTGTACTTTTCAACAGCATGGGGATTAGTTTAAAACTTTTAAGCTTTGACATTTAAAGTGAAGAGGTCTCTCAGTCGTGTCCGACTCTTTGCAACCCCGTGGACTGTAGCCTATCAGGCTTCTCCGTCCATGGGATTCTCCAGGCAAGAATACTGGACGAGGTTACAATTTCCTTCTCCAAACTCAGTATCAAAAAAATGATTAAATTTTGTGTTGGACTGATTATATTTGATAAAGCAAGAGCTATTTAGTACCACAGAAAGTTTCTAAAATGTTTAAACTTTGCAATTTAAACTCAGTTTTTCGAAAACGATTACTTTTGTGTTGAACTGGTATTTAACACAGAAGGAGGTATGTAGTCCCTAGTAAGCAATTTTAAATGTCTAAGTTTTGCTATTTAAACTCATTTCCCGAAAAGGATTAACTTTATGCTGGGGGCTCTTCAGCAGGACTGGAGAAGGTAAGCTCTGAGCCGGGACGTCGCAGGACCCACCTATGCCTCGTCGGGTCCAGCGGGAACAGCAAACCGCTCGGGGGGAACATGCGCCAGCACTTCACGTGACTACGCGCCGCGGACACCCTTCCTTGCACCTCGACGGGCGGTACGCGCGCTCTGAGACCTGCCCCAGGGGCGGGGCCCCGGCCGCGCCTGCGCCGTGACTGGTTCGGGCGGGCGCGCCCTGAGGGGGCGGGGCCGCGCGGGGGCGGGGGCGCGGAGGCCGGAAGGAAGCAGGTGGGGGGCGTGGCGAGCGAGGGAAGCCCGCCGGCCCGCAGATAACCGTCGCGGCCTGATGACGTCGCACAATGGCCGGCCCCCGCGGCTAGTGGAGCCCGTTTGTTCCGCCCGCGTCGCGCCTGAAGCCGGAGCCTGTGAGCAGCGGAAGGGCCGAGAGACGCGTTCTCCGCGCCGTCCCGACCCCTGCGAAGCCGTGGCCCCCTCTTTGCCCTCGAGCTGAGGTAAGTGGTGGTGGTGGCTGGGAGGCCTGGCCGGCGGGAGAAGGAGGCCGAGGCGGCCGGGCAAGGAGCGTGGCGGAGGTACTGAGCCGAGGCCCGGAGCCTCGCCGCCTCTGCCTCCGGGGAGCACTCCAGGCTGCCCCTGGCCGAAGCGTGACTCTCGGGCCCCGGGAAGAGGACGCTGAGCTAGGCACGATCCAGGTTCGGTCCGGGCGAGCTGGCCGGGGGTCCTGAATCCCCCTAAGCTCGAGCGCCTGGCGGCTGCCTCCGCACTCCGTCGTGGGGTTGGTCTCCCGAAGCTGTCATTTCTCTTCCGGGACATTCGCGTGGCACTGCTTTCCGCCCACAAAGATGGGGGTGCGGAAGGAGGCACGCAAGTTCGCCCTCCGGACTGAGGATGGGCTGTTTGGGAGCGTTGAGCTCTCTGGATCCTCCTGGAACTTGCTCCCTCGACTTCCCAGGCGGCACAGGTTGCATCTATTGGCTGTGCCCCAGGACGCACGCCACTCTTTGGAATAAACTTCCCTGTGCCCCTTTGGTTAAAAACCCATTGGATGCCGGGTCATTGCTGGGAGAACCTGACTTAAAAACTTCCAGTTTTACTCCTGCTAAAACTTAAGTTTTCCTGAATACTTTATGACAGCTGAGTTTGCCGGATAGAGTGGTTGATCACTTTATATGAGCTGTTCAGCTCTACATCTGTGAGAGCAGGTCAGTCTTAAGATCCATTTGGGGAGAATGGAAGAAGAGTGCGTTTGGGGGCATAGCAGTGGCTTTCATCCTTTCTCCTTCGTGTTGCCTGTGAAGTGGTCCTGTCCCAGAGCAGAGGTTGGGATTCTCAGGGTGAAGCTGGACCCAGGCCAATTCCTGCTTCCCAGGCAGGGGCATCGTTGCCTGATGATGTTACAGTCTGAGGACAAGTGTGGAACCCACCCAGCTCTGGAAACCAGTCACAAGTGTCCTGGAGGCTAGAATTCTCTCCAGTTTTTGGTGGGTAAGGTAGCTTTGTGAAACCATTCCAGAGAGCAAAGGAGGTGTTTTCCTTTTTCACAGATCATCTCAAGGTGAGTGCTTCCTCCCTGAGAAGTCGTTTGATTCAAGCTTAGTCTGTTTGGGGATGATGTCTATCACCAGTCTTGACATCCTTCCTTTGGATGTTGTAAATCCATGAAGTTACGAACATGAATTTTAACCAAATGTACCAGAACTTGGGCATTCAGATAGGGACAGCTCTATTAAAAATTGTTGTCCTGAAAAGTTAGACTTGTATTTCATTGGTACTCTTTTGCCAGAATCTCTTTAGAAGTCCTGTTTTGGTAGTAAATATGCAAGCCATAGGAGAAAAATCAGTCTTGTTCAACAGTCACACCACATGTTTGACCCAAAATCATCTTACCTGGCTTGGGAACTCACCTCACTTAACCACACCAGGCTTTGAATGGCTTCCTGCTGACCCACCTTGAGAGAGAGAAGATTTGCTGCCACTGAGAGTGCCCGGGGATTGTTCTGCATGTTCTAAAGTTCTCTGGGAAAGAAAAGTTCCCAAATGTTCTGTACTTTAGCAGTGCCCTTGGAGTCAGGATGCAGCCTTCCAGAACGACCGCTGGAAAATGAGGCAGCACCACTCTGTGTCTCCGTTCCAGAATAGTCTTCTAAAAAGTAGACACTAATTTCAAGTTTGTTTCTGGCATGCAACAGGTAATTTACAACCCAAGGAGACTTTGTGATTTATTTGACAAGCATCTATCAGTCTCCGTCTGCCAGTGTACTACGCTGTGGAGACACAATGATGGACACTGTTATTCTCTTTTCCAAGCAGTTTCACTATCTCATGGATCAAAGGCCTAAAAAGTTATAAATTTTGCCAAGAATGCCCGACGATAGGGTGATTGTCTGAGAAGAACACGCTAAGTAAGAGTTGTGAGCCTGGGAGTTGTGAAGACGTGCCCAGAGGACCCTGTGTTTCACTATGTACACTCAGTAGACCACATGTTTTCCTGACTCCTGACACATAGCACTTACTCAGATTATTGCCAAATTGAATTAATCTCGGAATAGGACACTGATGCCCATAGAACCAGTTAACTCTCCCAGAGTTGGCCTGGAACACAAACTGCATTCTGACCCCCAGCAGTACTTCCCTCCTGCCCAACAAGGTGTCACTCAGGGTGCTTCTGATAAGCAAGTCAGTTCTTTGGTATGTTTTCCTCTGCAAGCTGTTCGCCTGGATGTAGCCTCAGATTGTAAAATCCCAGGAGATTCCACAGGGAGAGAAAAAGTGGGTCTCCTTTCCCCAGGAGAGTGTCAGGGCCACCTACGGGTGACTGTGTCCTCGTATGCCTAGGAAGGCTGTGACTCGTGCCTGTGGGAGTTGTCAGCAATGCCCCAGGTTCAGACAGTAAGTTGTGTGGTAGCCATTTGCTGAGTTCAGAGGACCCAGGAGAGTCTGAGTCCTTCCACTCACACCCTTCATGGGGGGATGTCTCCCCAACAGACTTTGCAAATGATAATGGCAGTATAGCATGGTGAGTGTGGGTACCTGATAGAATACTGCACAACATACTCAGGGCAGTAGTTCTCAGTCTAGGGAGGTTTTGAACTCCCAGAAATGGGAGATAAATTGCTTATGTCTAGGTTTTTCTAGGGAGAGGAGCCATCCCCTTCCTCAGATTCTCAAAGCCATCCGTGACAGCACTTGTCCACCTGGATTGAAGCAGGTGCACAAAGGGCCTTTTGCTAAAAACAGCCCTTGAGAGGAGGGAAGATAGCTCTGTGCTTGGGGAAGAGGGTGAAGTGATTTCCATAATACAAACTGGGGGGCTCATTCAGGCTCTGCGAGGACTTCTTTCCACACACCATCCAGCAGCCTTGGGATTTTAGTTTGAGGCAGCGTTTCCTGTGGTGTTGGTATACAAGTGTGCACCTTTGGGGGATTTTTTTGTTAAGTTTACCTTTAGATTTAAGTGCCTAAGTTTCAAACTTGAGACACATTTAAAATAAGTGGTGTCACAGGTTCGATTTCCATATGATTATCACTATTTTTTACCTAATAGTCTGTATAGACCATATAGTAACTTTTCCATCTCTGTAAAAAGCTGTCTTTTGGGTTCTAGAAGGGCTCGGACAGGAAGCTAGATGGATCAGCACAAAACTTGAGAAGGGAGAAGAGAACAGCAGACAAATCTCCTGGGTCAGTGGAAGTCCCCGGTTGATGTGAGGGCTGTATTCCAGAACAGAATTTGTAGAGTCATTTGGCGCTCAGGTCCCGTTTTCCTATAGAACAATGGTGATGTGTGGCAGTTAGTCCCAGGGCAGGTAGCAGGAGCTCATGTTCTGCATCGGGCCGGCTCCAGGACTGAGCAGCAGAGTAGAGACTCCAGCTTGGACTGCACTCAGTGGCCAGGTGACCTCGGTTTCCTTCTCTGTGAGGGGTAGCATTGTTTGTCTGAAGGGTCGACGTGAGGGACTAGATCCAGTGCCTGGCAGAGTAGTAGTCTCACCGCAGGTAGGGTGGCTGTTGATTTTGCTGCAGAGTTGTTGTGAAGACGTGATCGTGCTGAGTCCGTTCTGTGATATGTGTTGGGTGACTGGCCCTTGGGCAGTCTCATGGGGAGTGTTGGACACGGGTGTTGGAAGCCATCAGCTTTGTCTCATCTCACTGCTGCAGTGACTTCTAGAGTGGGTGCTGTTTCCCCATATTTCAGATAAAGAAACTAGAGTCTGGCAAGTTTACGTAATTCGTGCAGGACCCTAAGGCTGGGAGGCAGTGGAGCAGGGATTCGGGTTCTGACTCAGAAGCCCACACTGATCCCCATGTCCCGGAAAGACACGGTCCACTTGCTTGAGTTTGTATATTTGAAGCTAGGGGCTCTTTTTCTTCCATTTCTTAGCCTAGGATTTAAATCCAAGTTTGTCAAAATGCACAGAGCAATTTGGTTGGACCTAATCATGACAATAGAACCTTTTGGCACCTGGGCCCCAGGAATGGTCTGTTATCATGTTACTCGCAAGCAGCCTTAGTGCCAGGAGTGAACAGGATAGTATGCGGCAAGGCTCAAGTAGCAGTTATGTGGATTTTAAGCTAGTTTAAGAGGACATTTAATTTTGGTTCAGTTCAGTTCAGTCGTTCAGTCGTGTCCGACTCTGCGACCCCATGAATCGCAGCACGCCAGGCCTCCCTGTCCATCACCAACTCCCGGAGTTCACTCAACTTGGTTCCCGAGGTTACCGTTAGACTGTACGATGTGACAATCGGAATTTGTCTGAGGCTTAGTGACCAGTTGTATGTGACTGCCTGCCTCAGGGTCCCGGGGGCCAGCCTGAGCAACTGGGGAGTGAGTCCCTGCCTCTCTATGGAGAGGTTTCTTACGCACAGTGTAGTAAAAGCTATGCTAGGGTAGGCATAGGACATTGTACACCAAGGAAAATCTCATACATTTCATTGATACCATCAGCGAAGGTGGGGCGGGAGGCTGCTGGTTTGCCACTGGCCTCCAACTGGTTGCCGTATGTCCAATGCTGTGTCTGAAGGAGGCGAGGATGTGGGCCCTGTCTTGGTAGCTTTCTCACCTTGCCAGTCGCCCTGGTCTGCCTGTGGTGACAGGCTCTCCCCTGTGCAGAGAGGCAGCAAAATACAGCACTTTAGGACTGACTTTTTAATATTAATAATTCCTTCAATTGGCCTACCTCTGGACAGTGTCGTTAGAAGGCCGCAAAGGGAATCATTTTGCAAGCTGTCTACTTTTAAGTGACTTTGAATGGATTGGTTTGTAAATTCCTTTCACTGCTGACTGTTTATAAAGTGATGAACTTTTAAGTGATTTGTCCTTATGTTTGCTGAATTTTAATAATTTCCGTTATCAGCAAAAAAAATTTTTTTAACTCTGGGTTCAGATACCAGTTCTTGATATGTGCATCTTTAAACGCACGTTCTTCTTTTGAAGGTGTACATTTAAAAGATATATTTTAAAATTTTGGTTGTATATAAATGCATAAATAATTATACAAATATGGGTATGTGTGTTTTCAGGTTTCATCAAGGTACCATGTAACATGACTGTGGCATACATTGTTTTAAATAAAAAGTCTTGAAGACTCAGGTGAATATTAAACCTTTCACTGTTCCTGCTCTTTCACACCAGCTTGATGGTGACCCCCAGCCTGGTGGATGGTCAGTGTTTGCTTATAGGCTGTGTGGTGTTGGTTGGCTATTTGGTGTTGATTTCACACACACACACATGGACACACACGCACACGCACACACACACTCTCTCTCACTCCAGCTTATGCAGCCTGCGTTTAGAACAAATGGGACAATTTTCTGTCTTTGCACATTAGGCTGGGAAAACCAGGAAGTAGTCAGTTTATAATTAAATCTAGATAGTAAAAATAGAAAAGAAATCTTTTAGGATGACAATCAGTGTTTTTATATTTGAAACTACTGAAACACATATGGTTTTCTGCCAGAGTTGTTTCCTGCAGCATGCCCATCCTGGAAAGGTACTTCTTGAGAATCAGGGTGCATGGAAGCCTTCTGGCGTCCCTTGGTGGCTCCAGAAGGACCTGTGGTTTAAGGATCACCCCCAGTGATTGTGACTTGGCAGTCAGGGCTAGGCCTGGAGAGACGCATACAGGAGCAGAGACAGCCTGCATCCCGGGGACTGTCCGAGGCAGTCGGGTTTGTGTTCCAGACTCTGGGGGCTCCACACAGTGGTCAGGCATGCTGCCTTCTGTGTTGCCACCTTGTTCCTAATGCACATCCTCTTGAATTTCAAAAGAAATTACTTTAAGAGCCCAAAAAGCTATCGCTTGTGGTGCCCATCTTCCTGCTTACTGTCTGATAAGCTTGGGTTGTCCTGGGAGGAGGGGGGCATGCTGGGGCTCTTGCCACCTGGTGGCTCCCAGTGTGGGGCTCAGCGAGCCTGGCCTGGCCCCATGGAGGCCTGGGCTGTGGTGCCTGGTGCCGCTGGTCTGCGGAGCGCAGTCTGGGATGTGGAGGAGCCGGGCAACCACAGGTCCTAGCCCTCCTGCAGATCAGGAGCCCTCCTGGGGCCAGGAGACCCGCACGAGACTGACTGGCCCTTCTGCTGGATGCTCTGAGTGTGTTCTCTTTCTTTTGCAGAACCGTGGGTACTGATGGATGTGGCCGAGAGCCCTGACCGGGACCCTCGCTCTCCGGAGGACGAAGAAGAAGAGCAGCAGGGGCTCTCGGATGATGACATTCTGAGGGAAAGCGGGTCTGAGCAGGATCTGGACGCGGCGGGTGGGAGGGCTTCCGACTTGGAGGATGAGGAGAGCGTGGCCCCAGGACTGAGCCAGGAGGACGAGGAGAGTCGCTCCGACGAGGACGACCGGGACTCTGAGGCTCAGGAGCTGAGCAGGGGCCCAGCCAGCCCCCCTCGAGCCGAGGGGGACTGTGCCAGCGACCTGAGGGACGAGGCCTCGTCAGTCACCAGGGACCTGGATGAGCATGAGCTAGATTACGATGAGGAGGTACCCGAGGAGCCAGCCCCTGGTGCGCAGGAGGACGATGCTGAGAAGGCCGGGCCCGAGGATGACGAGGAGCGCGGAGAGGGGGCTCCTGGGGAGGAGGGGAAGGTGGGGGTCCGCACCGTGGAAGACAAGGAGCCCCCGGAAGCTGCCAAGGAGAAGAGGAAAGAGGATGACGACGGGGAGATCGACGACGGGGAGATCGATGTGAGTAGGCGCGGTGGGCGCCCTGAGGAGGGGTCGGGGGGCTGGCGCTGGGGCCCTTGCCCTGGTGGTGAGGCACTGAAGGCACGGAGACGAGCCTGGCCTGGAGTCGGCAGCTGGCAGAAGTTCCACAGACCCTCACTCATCTGTCTGGTGCTGTTCGTTGGATCGTGTTAAAACGGGATTTTTTTTTTAAAGCATTTTCTGCCTTTTGTGTGTGTGTGTGTGTGTCTTTAAGTACTATTTGAGTTAGTGTTCAACTAGAACCATTGTGGATTTCAATTCCTGTTACATTCTTGAGACTGAGGAAACTTCCTTCCAGTTTTGTCTATTATTTTGGCCATTTTTCTCTTTGTCCTCTGCTGAGGGTCTCCGCTAGACCAAGCTTCCTTGGAAGTGTCTCCTCAGGACTGCAGAAAATGGGATTGTGTGTCAGAGCACTTTGACTTTTGACCATCACATTCTTGTAACTTTATTTATATTAATCTGGCCTTTCAGGTTAAGGAGAAGGTATCTGGTAATAATCGTCTTAGTTGTGGGCAGTTGGGCTTTTATGACAGATAATCCTGATGCAAGAACTTCCATCACCATCTTTTAAGAGGTTGAATTCTGGGGAGGGAAGAACCTGAAGTCCTGCTGAGAAATGCTTTTACTAAAGGAGGGGAGAGAGGGACAGAGCAGATTGACAGGACCTGGAGTTTTACTATCCCAGGAAGGAGGTTCTGCTCGTGGGAGAGGCACTGAGGGGAGAGGCGTGAGGAATAGCTCCCAGAAATGCTCTGGATTGCAGAGGGAGGGGGTTGTTGGTTAAGTATGGGAGCTGGATTTGCCTGACATGCTGGCTTCTCCGGCAGCTAGTACATATGCCGCGTCTTGGGGCCATGGTTGTGCCTGGTACTGCTTCTCGAACTTCACGAGAACAGAACTTTGTGGGGTATTACAAGCTCATGTGTGTAGTTACAAGCTTAGAATTTTAGATCTTTTGTCTTCTCACAACTAAGCGTAGCAGGTGGTCTCCTAAGCCAGTAGGCACTGCTTGTCAGTGTTATACTTACTTACAAGGCTGCTGTCGGGACATTGTCTGTGAGCCTTCTTAGGTTCTGCCAGCTGTGCTTCCCTTGCAGTTTGGAAAATTCTCAACCAGAGGGTTGCCAGAGGAGAAAGAGATGCCACGAGACTCCAGTTAATCAGTTTGGACGACATTTGGGGCAGAAGACAAAATCATTGATGGAGGTTGCCCTTGAGTTTGGTCTCTCAGTTTACAAAAAGAAAAGCTGAGTCAGCGTCCTGGCCCTAGGACGTGGGGCTCCTGGTGACGGGACGTGCGGCCGGCAGGTCTGGGCAGTCCTCCCCCGTTAAGAATGGACGAGGTGCAAGCTCTTCTTGCTTAAGCTGTGAATAGTGCGTAGGGGAAGTTCATTGGCTTCTCAGCCTTTCCATGCTCGCATGCGGTCAGATATCTCCCCACAGGTCCTGGGGGCTCTCCCACTGCACTGAGTTAGATGTGGTGGCCTAGGACATGGCGTTGACCTGAGCTGGCCCAGGAAAACACCTGTTGTTTGGAGATAGCTGGTTTCTTCAGAAACAACATGAGAGGTAAACATCCAGGTTGACTTTCTTGCCCACTTGACCCTAGATGGTTGTTTGGTTTGGCTTGTACCTGCCTGGCCTCTAAAGAGGGCCCCAGAGCCCCGCTGGCCCCAGGCCCAGCTTCATTCAGCCACAGGGTGGCGTGTCCGTCCACAGGCACCCCCATGGGCCCTGCAGTGTGCTGGGCTCATTGTGACACGTGGGGGTGTGACCAGGCAGAGCAGAGCTTGTCGCCCCTCCAGACAGGCAGGCCTGGACAGGGCTGGGTGCTACGAATGGAGACTCGGGCCTTCATGGGAGCCCCTCTGGTTCAGTCGTGCCCAGCTGCCTGCATTCCAGGCTCCTCCCCATTCTTTGATCACTTGCTTAGATGTTACGCCCTTTCTATAGGCTCTGCCCCTGACTGTTGTGTCAGGCTTGGTGCCTTTGCTGTGATTCCATAGTCTGAACTGACTGGGTCATCACTGTGTGTGTTCCTGTTGCTCTTTAGCACCCTCACCTCCGAGAACACAAGTGATTTACCCTTCTTTTAACTGAGAAGTACTTTTCTCTGTTGGGGTACACTGACCTGCTTTTTTGCTTTGTAGGCTTTGGGTCACTGGGACAGGTCAGTTGGTTTGGCGGGAGTAGGCTCCCTCTCCCCAGCTTTTCCACTTTCTTGGTGGTTTCCTTGGTAGTGACATCAGTTTGTACAATGAACCTTTGACATTCTTTTGTTTGAACCACGTGGTTTATAAGTCAGGCCTTGAGTGACTTGTACGTGCTTTGGTGAGCTACCTTCAGATACCAGTGTCCTTCTGGAAGTGCCACTTCCCTGCTGCAGTGGGAGGGGATTTTGCAAACAGGATTGTGGGCCAGCTATTTATAGCATCTAGCTTATTTGTGGAGGGGGCCGAGGGTCCCCGCCAAGGGACAGCTGAAGCATGGGTGAACTTGACTTAGTCAGCGGTCTCACCTGTGCTGGCAGCTCAGACAGCTGGATGGCGCGAGGGGCCGTGTGTGCCTTGTGTGGTCCTGCACGGAGCCTCCTCCCTCAAAGGAGCCTTTGCAGACTCCAGGCCTTCCATCTTTGGCCCTTCCATCGTCTCCTCTGCTTTGTGACTTGATTCTGTTTTTATGTCTCGCATGTCATCTGGTTAACAAAACTTTGGCACCTGGAGCATGCCATCCACTTGGGAAGGGGCGGAGTATTCTGTTCCCTTCCTGCTCTGGTCAGTGACTGTTGCACTGGTAGGGTGGCTGCTCAGAGACGGCGGGACAGGGCCCGCACCCCGAGTGGACTGTCCACACAGATCCTCAGGCAGAAGTGATGGCTCTTGGCCCAGCCAGGGATGAACACACCTTGGAAGCCTTTTCTTTGCATATGGGCTTTGTCTTTTCTCATGTTCACTTCTGCCTGCTCCTTTCACATCTGGACATATAGTATGTTCTACCAAAGGATTTAGGGGCTTAGGAATCTGGGGCATTCGCAGCACTGCCCTCTGGTGGGAGGCGGAGAAGCAGCCGCGGAGGCCTGGCCCCAAGGGATTCAGTCAGGCCTGCCGCCTCCCTCTGCTTGGCTAATGGGGGCTGGACCACTGTGCTTGCTTAGCCCAGCAGCCCAGAAGCTCTTGGGTAGGAAGGCTACGCTCCAGCCAGCACCCAACATGCTGGAACCTGTTTGTGGTTTGTGTTTATTGCTTCGTGCACAGGTCCTGGGTCCCCTCACAGGTGCTGCTCCACATCCCATCACCGATTGGAGACCAGAACATCGTCTCTGGCCCCGAAGGGTGTGCATGCAGGATTATAGACCTGAACTGCTACCTCACTATACAGGTGCAGAACTGTGGGCTCAAGGAGTCCCTGGTTGGCCCGCTGGCCCCTGGGCCTGTGCCCTGGGGCACGTGCCTGCATCTGCTTCCTTATCTGCTGTGGCCGGGGAGGTGCTGGGTTGGAAATGAGTTCTTTTTGTTGTTGAGGTCATACCCCGGCTTTGTGGTTTTGTTTTGTTTTAAGGAAAATAACCCACACAAAGGAGAAGGTAGAAGTCACCTGTGCTCCCCTTGCTCACATTTGACGTGTTGCCTCTGAGGGGATTTTCTTGTCACGATGCTGATCACCCACCACGTGTGTCCCCTAAGGCCTGGGTGGGAGCTCTGGATGCTGGAAGGGTGGGGAGGAGGGCAGGGCTGGGGCTGGGGGGCCAAGTCCACGGTCATGGTAGCAGGAGGAGAACCCACGCCACCTCATGCCCTGTGCCCCATGCATACTCAACCCAAGGAGTTACCTTGTTCTCCCCAGATTTGTAAACTGTAGAGGGGCCTGGCGCAAGCTCCCTAAGTTAGTTGTTGGTGCCCTTTTAGCTGTTTATAGACCCACCAGTTTGCTTCTTGGGACACCTGCTCTCTGCTGGCTCTGCTCTAGGTCATGGGATCAGGGGCTACCCACTGGAATTCCTGCCAGTTACAGCCCTGACCTGGTGCTGGGAGCACTGGGGCGCTGGCTTTAGAGACATCCTTCTTGAGTTGTATTAGCTTGAAACCCTTTATAAGATCTCAGAACTCCTTGTGTTCGTCACTCGAAAGGCCATTGTGCTAAATGAATGGTTAGTTGATGATTGAGAATATTCTCCTGCTGGGTGATTTATTGATACTTTCGTCTGGCGTCTGAGAAGTGGCTGAGCTGGGCAGCTGGCTCCTGATTGCTCTTGTGAATATTGAGAGTAACATCTCTGCAGAAACAGATCTCTAACCTGATCGAGTGCACAGGCTGTGAATCTTGGTTTTTTAAAAGCAGTTGCTCTGTGCTCATCATTTCAATTCCTGTGCATTGATTTCCAAACAAAACAGAAGAGTTGAATGAGTTCTGACCTCTCAAAAGAGTTTTGTTTTTCTGATGAGAACAAACAGAATCCGCTCTCAGCTCCGATGTGAGCATCTGTATGACCCGTGACAGCACATGAGGTGGTAGTGTAGGACCCATGCCTGAGGAAAGCAGGAAGGAGGACAGGGCTGGGAGACGGGGGTGGGGGGACCAGGGGGTGATGTTGATCACAGGGTACAAACTTTCAGTTATTAGGTGAATAAATTCTCAGGACCTTTAAAAAAACTTGTTACTTTCTCTAAAAGAAATCATTCTGCTGGTTCTCTTAAGAGAGAGAGCTCTCAGGCATCTGTTCTTTTTTTTTTTACAAAATACTTCTTAATAACTTGGTGTTTTTAAGGCAGAAATTACACAAATATTTAAGCTTTGGAATAAGTCACCTTAAGTCCAGGGTTTGTCTCCAGTGTTTCTTCACTCAATGAAAAGTGTTTATGGTGAGTCCGATGCTGCGCTTGGAGCAACAGCAAAGAAAAGCGAATGGCGCCATCTGATCAGCAGCCTCGGCAGCTGGGGCTGTGTCCGGGGTTGGGGGCTGTGGGGCCTCTGACTCAGGCTGTGTGTTACCCGCCGGGGAGGAGAGGCGAGAACATGGTCAGGCCAGACTCACCGCGGTCACAGAGCTGTGGGGAGTGTGCGGAGGGGTCACGGGTGTGGGTGCCCATCCAGAAGCAGTCCCTAAGCTGAGTGGGACGGGCAGTCATTTGGACGAGGGCAGTGCTCCAGATGAGAGGAGGGTCTCCCAGGCCTCTGCCCTGCTTGTGGTTCCCTTGTGTTGACCACACGAGGGCGCTCTGGAATGGTCTGGGGCCTGTGGACCAGGAGGGGCTCTATCCTGGACTTAGCATCTTAACTACATCAACAGGGCGCTGGATCCCTGTTCGGGTTAGGGGCCATCCTGGGCTGGGGTTTCAGCTCAGGGGCACAGGTTGGGGGCTGGGGAGAGTGCAGAGCAGTGGTCCAAGTTGCTCTCTGAAATTCCTGGAGGAGAGACCCACCCCGACTGTGGTCTTGAAACCCTCCTGCATTGTAAAACCAAGGTTAGGAACTCTGGGCCAGAACAGAAAGAGAAGGCCCAGGTCTAAGCTGAAGCGGATCTGCTTGCTGACCTGAGTCGCCTAAATTACCTCCTCCTCAGCCCTAGACTTGTAAATTAGAGAAAGTGCCTAGTTTAAATGACACAAAATATTTTGTCCTATAAATTTTAAGTGTAAAAAATATTAAAAACCTGAAGTGTGGCCATTTCCTGCCCAGAATTGCTAATTAAGAGAACTGTGATGACAGCCTGGCCTGTGTCGCACGTCACATACATCACAGAACGTTGTTTCTTGGTGTTCGCTGTGACGTGGCAGTCTGTGGGTGAGCTTTGATCATCCCCATCGCCCGATGAGGAGGAGTCTCAGGTTTGGAAGTGTGTATGAACGTGGCCACGTGAGTCGCGTGGCCATACCCTTTCTGGTTTAGGGAGTGCCGTGTGCATTGGTAGGTGTCCCTCCCGCCTCGTCACCTCATTCAGATGAGTCTGTCTTGTTTGTCAAGATGACACTTTCTTTGTCTTGATGACACTGTCTCTGTTTCAGGACGATGATCTGGAGGAGGGTGAGGTGAAGGACCCCAGTGACAGGAAGGTGAGGCCTCGTCCCACCTGCCGATTCTTCATGAAAGGTAATTGTCTGCGTGAGGGGCCTCTGTGTGGCCCATTCGTGTGACCTCGGCCATTCCCGGGACAGAGGTGGTGGTTCAGCCCTGAGCCTGGGCAGGGCTGTTCTCGGGGCCGCGGTGACCGTCTCTGGTGGTAGCAGTGGCAGAGCCTCGCTCTCAGCCGTGGGCCTTTCCTGGTCACTCTTGTGCCTTGCTCGGAGGGCAGCCAGCCTGCTTGTTTCACCCTGGGCTCCAGCCCATCCGCCCAGCACAGACCCGTGTCTCCACTGTAGACAGCATCACTCCTCGTCTGAGTGGTCCTTTTTCTAAGGCCACGTGCCCCAGCCGCCAGCTGTGACATTTCCCAACTCTGCAAGGAGAGTTCCCGCTTGTTACCAGGTGTCAGAGGCTGGAATGGAGCCTGTAGAAGGGTCGGCCTCTGAAGTCAGCAAGGCCCCTCGCTCCTGCAAAGCGGACGGAGTGAGTTGAGTGGCTGTGACAGAGAAGGTGTGACAAGGGGCTCTCAAGCCCAGGATGCGTGTGTCGGGGCTGCTCCGGCACAGCGCCGTCCGGCATGTCTGTGATGGAGCGGCCCCTTGCACCGGAGGAAGGTCTTCTGCCCAGGCTTGCTGTGACCCTAGACACCTCGCGCACTGACCCAGCCTACCTGTGCAGCCTAACGTTCACGAGAGCTTCCTGTACTTCTTTTCCAGATGTTGTGACACCATTGTCCACTCCTCCACCAATATCAAATTCCATACCATTCAGAGGCCAGGTTAAAGGTACAAAATATATGATATTCATCTCTCTAGTACCGCACAGTCCCCCTGCTCCGGAGGCCAGACTCCTTTCTTCTGGATCCAGAATCCTGCCATGACGCCAGGGGTAGGGGGAGGCTCCGAGGGCAGGCTCCCAGGGGCCGCGTGCACCTGCACGGGGGGCGGGGCGGGGTGGGGGGCGGCGGTGGAGCCCCGTCCTGCGGTGGCCTCTAACGAGCCCTTCCCTCATACCAAGGTGACCAAGGATGCAAGCGCCTGGGAGCGCTCGGGGCCCTGGTCAGCGCGTCCTCTTGGCTGTGCTGTTTCTGTGCTGCTCGTTGCTGCTGTGGGGTGGCCCCTCTGTGCAGCCATGTGCGCCATTCCCTGGATGGGAGCACAGCCACCCTAAGGATGCAGATGAATGTGCAGCACCTTTTAGAAAGTAAATGCTTACAGCTTCTCAAAGCCTGTGGTATTTGAAGTGTCAGTGTTTCAGAAAACGTAAACTTAAGCCAAAGACTTTCTTGCCATAGAGAGTTCAGTCTGTCTCTGGAATTTCTGGAGTAAATCAATGGAGCCCGTGGAGCCTAACACACACGCATGCACACACATGTGCTGCGATCATTTCCAGATAGCACTGTGCACAGACCTTGTGGTTAGAAGTCTGGCCACGGCCAGGACCTGCCAGAGGCCCCGTGGCAGCAGAGCAGGAGGCTGCAGCATCCACCTTTGAGGGCACAGAAGCTCTGGTCAGGTGCTTGGTGTCTCACTGCTGAAGGACTTGCCAGAATTTAGCTCCAGAAGCACACACACTACAAAGCGAAGCTGGTGGCCGTACCCAGAGGAGTATCGCAGTGTGCTGGAGGGGGTGCCCTCTCCAAGGACGTCTGCGGGCGGGGGTGGGTCATAGCACAGCAGGGGAGGGGCCTCAGATCCCACTGAGTGCCCGGGTGGGGTTTCAGGGAGTGACACCTCCCACACAAAGTGTCAGGCCTTTCTTGGTAGAGAAGTCAGAAGCTACTGGTAAGCAGTGTTTTTTGCAGTTTAATTGGCCACATTCAGTAACTTGTTTCAGAAATATACTTTTTAATTTATAGTGACCCTTCCCCAAATATTCTATACATTCTATAGAATAATGTGATAGATACTTCTTTGGATGTTTTGAGACATATCTCTTGCCTTTCCTTAGGAGAAATTGTGAGTGTAAACGTTTTTGCTTGTATGCAGTTTAAAAGATTATAAGTTGAGATGAATGCGTTTCGGTTCTCTCCAATAGCAAGAGTCACTGTAAAATAAAGTTTGCTGTGTCTGGTGAGGATGTGGAGAAACAGAACCTTATACCCTGGGCACAGCTTGCTCAGAGTGTGTGATGGAGAGGGCTGCGTCTGAGCCAGCCACTCCCCTCCTAGGTGTGTCCTGAGCCACACGGAGACTTGTACACAAATGTTCATAGCAGCATAGTCACAACAGGCAGAAAGTAGAAACAGCTCCAATGCCCATCAGCTCGTGAAGGGATAAACAGGATGTGGTCCTTCCATACCAGGGAATAATAAAAGCAGTATGGTTGCACCCGAGGACACTGCTGGTCACTAACAGCCCATATTGTATGATTCCACTTATGGGAACTGTCCAGGGTGGACAGATCCATAGAGACAGAAAATGGGCTGGTTACTGTCCAGGCCAGAGCGAGAGGGGCAGCCACTAAGTACAGGGTTTCACTTTGGGAGGTGGAATGTCCTAGAATTATGTAGTAGCAATGGTTGCACAACTTTGTGAACATACTAAAACCCACTGAATGGTGCCCTTAAAATAGAAGTATTTTATAGTATGCGAATTATATCTTAATTTGAAAATACTTAAACAATGTTTGTTAGGTATATTTCTATTACAGGTTGTGATCTGCAGATTGTTAAGTTGCCCAATGGCACCCCACTCCAGTACTCTTGCCTGGAAAATCCCATGGACAGAGGAGCCTGGTGGGCTGCAGTCCACGGGGTCGCTAAGAGTCGGACACGACTGAGCGACTTCACTTTCACTTTTCACTTTCATGCATTGGAGAAGGAAATGGCAACCCGCTCCAGTGTTCTTGCCTGGAGAATCCCAGGGACGGGGGAGCCTGGTGGGCTGCCGTCTATGGGGTCGCACGGAGTCGGACATGACTGAAACGACTTAGCAGAAGCAGAAGTTGCCCAAATGGACACATTGATATTTGTAACCAGTGAGAACAACAGTGTACTTAGGAATACAAGTTGAAACATTTTAAAGTACCCGTACTTTGTTTATGGTATATTTTCACCTCTTACCTACTTAGATTGAGTCATGAAAACATGAAGTTATGTCCACAAAGGCATAAATAGCGTTTTCTGTCAATTGTCCTTCTCCTGGGTCTCTGATTACTTGGCTGTCAGTAGCACCCAGCCTGTTCTGCAGACCAGGCCTCCTGTGTCTGCTTCTTCCTGCCCCCACCCCCACCCCCACCCCCACTTTCTTCCTCTTGATAAAATTGTGGTAAAAAACGCAACATAAAATTTACCATCTTACCTGTTTTTAAGTGTCCATTTCATTGGCCTTCACTGTGGCCATCACCACCATGGGCCTCCAGAGCTCCTTTCATTATGGGAACCTGCAACTGTCTGCACTAGACACAAGCTCCCGGCCCTCGGCCTCTGCCCACCTTGTCCCCGTGAAGTTGAGTACCCCGTGTGCCTAACAGAAGTACAGTCTCGTCCTTTTGTGATGGGCCCATTTCACTCAGCACAGTGTCCTCAGGGTTCACCGTGCTGTAGCAGCGTCAAGATGGAGTAACAGTCCATGGTGGGGGTGGATCACGTTGTGCTAGCCCAGCGCCCGTCAGTGGGCACCTCGGTTGCTTCCTTGTTGGACCTGTTGTGATAATGCTGCTGGAACATGGGTGTGCAGACGTCTTTTTGACACCTTCGTCTCCAGTCTTTTGAGTATACCCCCAGAAGTGGGATGGCCTGGTTGTGTGGTAGTTAGGTCTTGAAAGTTTTAGAAACTGCCCTACTGTTGTCCACGTGGCTATACTGTTTCACATCCCACCACGTCGCCTGGGGTTTAAGCTCTCTCCTTGTTGACGCCCATTTTCTGGTTTTGCAATAGTGAGTGTCATCATGGGTGTGGTGAGGTGTCTCCCCTGGGTTCTGATTTGCATTTCTCTCATAAGTGATGTGGAGCATCTCTTCAAGTGCTTTTTGGCCATTTGTGAATCTTCTTTGGAGAAGTGCTTACTGCCCATTTTTTAACCCCTGTATCCTCTGGTGTTTAAGGCAGGAGGTCTCCAGGTATGTTCTTGCGACCTAGGGGCCCCTGAAGTCAGAGCCTCAGTGAGACTGAGTGCACCACTCGGTAGGGGCCATGTGCTGCACATGCTGTGAAACAGCGTCCGTGATTAGTTTGAGGTTAGGTCTTTTCGTAAATAACTTTATTGAGGTATAATTGCCGTGCCATAAAATCCATCTACTTTAAGTGTCCAGTTGAATGGTTCTTATTAGTTTAGCAAGTTGTGCAGCCAGCACCAAAGTCCAGGTGTAGAATATTTCCTTCGCGCCACCACAACCCCTCAGTGTGTGTCTTTTTGCTTTTCTAACAAAACTGCAAGCACTCACAGAGCTCCTTCGCTGCCCCTGAAGCTTGAGGGGTGCCTCCAGGGAGGGCTTGCCAGGTGTGGCCATGAGCCCAGTCCTGTTGCCTCCAGGACACTGAGAAGGCCAGGACAGTGGCTGCTGATAAGGTCAGGCTCTCAAGTGAAAAATCAGCGTTAGGAAACTTGACAGCTTTGCAGGATTTGATGACTTTTCCAAGCGACTGTTGTGTGATGTCACAAAGTCATACCTGGGTAGAAAGCCATTCACAGTTCAAGATGGAGCCCCCCAGGAGTCAGAGAAGTTCAGTGGCAGGGGTGGGGGAGTTCCTGGCCAAAGCCTCAGAGGGCATGCAGAGTCTGGAGAGGCCTCAGGGTCTCCCAGCGGCTGCAACTCTTCCCCTGAGCCACCCCCAGAACAGGCTAAGTTTCCTCAAAATATGTTGATAAAACCTTTATGTTAACAAATATTGTTAACATAAATTACATAGGTTATATTTTATGTCTTCAAATTTTCTCAGTTTTAATATCAATAAATAAAATCATTATGGAGACTCTTAGGGATCCTGAAACCGAAAAGTTACACAAACCACTGTTTTCAAGTCTGTCATTTATAAAGAAGCAGCCCAGAAACTATTTTTATTCTTTCAACTACCATAATGAATAATGACTATTCCTGAAGAAGTCGAAGCAGCTCAGCACAGATGACCTGGTTGTCTGTCTTTGTCACAGTTCTGTGAAGAGGGGCGCACTGACTTCTGGGTTCTTACATTAAGTTTGTGTTCACTGAGTTTTATGCCTTTTAGAGGAAACATTTGTAGAACTTGGGTTTTTCCTTATTAGATTTTTATATATTCTGTTTTCAAGAAGTATTTTTTTAAAAAACCATGAAGCACTTTAAACTTATTTTGACAATCCCTATTTTTATTAGTTATTCTGAGTTGTTCAAATTAACAGGAAATGGGACCGAGGAATATCTAAATAAGTCTTGTTTATAAACAAGAAAGTCTTTGTTTAAAATTCTAGTGTGAAGAAAGCATTTTGTGTGGAAGCCAGAGGGAGAGTGTAAAATCATCTCCGCTGTTGTGGGAGGCACCACAGGTGTGGTGCCATGCTGGTTAGAAATGCCCGCAGAGGCACCTCACTGCCCTCTGGTCAGACTAGCAGTCAGAACTTTTAAGGTCTGGTGGTGTTTCTGACCGACAGGGGCTCCTGGGTCTGCTGTGTGGGGCGTGCTTTCTGTCATCTGTGTTTGGGTCTTTGGTGTCTGCTAAGACTGAGGCAGGCTGTGTGTGTGTGTGTGTGTGTGTGTGTGTGTGTGTGTGTCTGACAGGCACCTTTGTTGACATGTATTCCTGTGACCCTCCCACCCACCACTACACTGTGTCCTTTTTTTTTTTTACCTTTGGCGGCACCACTTGGATTGTAGCCAAGTCCTCTGCTTGTTCCCTTTGGGCTCCTGTCCCTGTCTGTGCAGATCCCTTACCGAACTGTAATCCTGTTTCATCATACATTCACAATCCACATAAATTTTCTGGTAGTAAAATTTCATTTAGAAGCAGAAGAGAGTTTTTAAACCTGTAAATCTATTTTTGCTTCCATTTCCTGGAGAATTTTTTTCCCAAACAAATTGCTTTCTTAAATTATGAAAGTAATGTGTGCTGACAGAGAGTCAAAACAGTTATCCTGATACAGTTGGGGTGTATCCTTATAGACTTCTTTCTGCATAATTGAAAATTCACTTTTCAAAAGGCTGGTGGGATTGCACTGTTCTTGCCACTCTTCCTGCCTGCAGGCGCGGGACGCCTGCCCTTGCATGTATGTAGACCGCCCACACTTCCTGGAGCAGCCTCCTCCGTCTCTTTGGAGGCCCTGGGCCCAGACACAGGCAGTCTCAACTCCTCTCTCTGCTCATTCACCGGCTCCTCCTCCCTGCCCTTAAAACCTGAGGAACCAAAGAGCTTTTTTGTTAGTAGGTCAGGGGTGATGTTTTTGTTTTGTTTTGAAAATTCAAATACAAAAAGAACAAAGAATGACATACTCATTTACCCCCACCCATATATTAGATTATTTTAGATTTTAAATATTATAGAAATGCTGTGGTTTATTTTGTTAATATTTTTATGTGCTTGCAATTTTTTTGTTACTTTTTAACTGCATGAGCAGTGTGAACTGTGATGGGAGTTTATGAGAGTCAGGCGATGAATAAGTGGATATTTTGGAATTCTTTATTTAGATGTATGACTGCATATTCTTTTTTATTTAAAACTGTCTGAGTCTCTGGGGTTTTGAAGCCCCTGTAGTGTTTCCCAGTCTCTGTCTTGCATGTGATCTCTCAAACACTTTTAGAAATTATAAACTTAGTTGGTTATTTTTGCATTCCCAGAGAAGCAATTTTTTTTAAGCATACTTTATTCCTTATTTAATTTGGAGCCATATGTTATTATGTTGGTTTTAATACAAATTGAAATGCTCATAATGTTTAAAAGGTAAAATTTAGTGTTTCCTTAAATATCAAATGATTATTTCTCTTAAATTTACATGATATAAGGAAAAACTTTTTTGACAGAAATATTCAAATGAAATATTTTGTTTAGGAGTGAATATATATTAAAAGATGGCTTACAGTTTAACTACGTGCTAACCAATGAAAATGTTTTCTAAAACCACTTAGATATTATATGCCATATTTATTTTTTAAGCCTGTGCACATATTACCTATTCAAAAAATTAAATTAAAAAAAACCATTCACTCACTAATTAAATTTAAAATGTAGTCTTCTCTGTCCTGAAAAGTTAAGTGGTTTTCCTGAATCTTAGTGTTCTGTTGCTGAATAATGCTAAAAGTCAACCCTTTTAGTTCTTTGTTGTAAAGTATAAACACCGCATTTATTATAGTTGTCTATGTGTTCTCTCTCTAACCCATTTTTTTAAGTACCAGAAATAGCCTGCAGTGGCTTGTTAGGAGAAATGCAGATGTACAGAGCTGGTAAAGATCACCCTGGCATAAACTGGCAGAATTCTGATCGCTCTCATACTTCTCGATGATTTCTGTTTCAGTATGGGGCTCTCTTGAGTCAGAATCACAACCCTGTCTGTGCACCTTCGGGTGTGTATGTCCTGAGCTGTGAAACCCGAGGCAGGGCCACCCCGATTACCGGGATGCTCTGGGTGTCTCTGTTTAGGGGAGATGAGCTGCTCTCATGGTGACTGTGGGGGCAGGGTCCTGTGTGAGCCCTAAGGTGCTGCTCGCAGGGCGGCCCAGACTGTCCAGGCCTGCCTGCATGGTCTCGTGGGATGGACAGGGCTGTGCTCGGCCCGCTGCCTGGGTGTCGTGCCGGTCGCCAGTGGAGCAGGGGGAGCTGAGCTGTGCACATGGGCCAGGCCCCCCGACCTGCCTCTTGTTTCCACAGGGAACTGCACCTGGGGCATGAACTGCAGGTTCATACACCCTGGGGTCAACGACAAGGGCAACTACTCCCTCATCACCAAGGCCGAGCCCTTCCCCCCCAATGGGGCCCCGCCGCTCGGACCGCACCCCCTGATGCCTGCCAACCCATGGGTATGTGAACACCATGAACGCCATTCCTTGCTGGCAGATCACATCTAAACTCTGTTTGTGATGTTCCAGCTCAAAGACATGAATACATCTTGTGTGTAAGACATTTCTAGGCTGCCACGGAGGCCAGAGCTCCCTTCCAACCCCCTGGTTGTCCCCAGCTAGAGGCCACCATAGGCTTGGGGCAGCCAGTCAAGGGAGGGAGGGTGGGAGAGGAGAGCAGGCAGGACCCGCTGGGGTTTCACTTGATATTTTTGCTCCCGCATTTCTAAGTTTTGCTTCCTGTTGTAACTTTTTGCTTACTGTTTCTTATAGGGCGGGCCTGTAGTAGATGAAATTTTGCCTCCACCCCCTCCAGAACCCCCCACAGAGAGTGCCTGGGAACGAGGACTCCGGCACGCAAAGGAGGTAACAGACCAGCGGAAAGCCTGCGAAGGAAAGCACTAGTGGTGGTCCTCGCACAAAGCCAGCGTTTCTGCCTCTCCGAGGCTGCTGGGTCATCCAGAGGCCGGGGCCATGCCGCTTCCCCTGTGGCCTCTGGATCTGGAGAAGCCATCTTTCCTGGGGAAGCACAGTGTTCACCCACCTCCCCCTTCTCCCTCATCCTCAGCCACACCTGGTACCTGGCACCTGGCTCCCGGTGCCCAGGCTTACCCCGCTTGGCTCTGGGCCTTCCCTTCAGGGAAATGACCGGCTAAAGCAGAGCCGTTCCCGCCCACTCCCCGAGCTCCGCCCCACTCTGGGTGCCTCTCCTGCCTAGAGAACCTTCCCTTGCCCCCTCACTGAGTGCATGTCTGGAGCCCCCAGTTCAAGGCCAGGACTAGGAACAGGAAGTCAGACATAGGTGAGCTGAGTGCAGGGTGTGCTGGGCCTCCAGGGATGGGGCCCTTGTGGGGTCCCGTGTGCCTCCCAGCACAGAGCTTCAGCAGATCCCTACTGGGCGCTTGGTCATGCTCCTCTGGCATGCCAGCCCAGGCATCAGGGGTCAGTCAGGATAGGACACCCTGTGTTTCCTTAGCAGTAACAGTGTTGGCTTCTCTTTTTACAATGGTAGGTTTTGAAAAAAGCAACCATTCGAAAAGAACAGGAGCCTGATTTTGAAGAGAAAAGGTTTACAGTGACCATTGGTGAAGATGAGCGAGAGTTTGACAAAGAAAATGAAGTTTTCCGAGACTGGAACTATCGGATCACGAGAGATGTCAGAGACACAGCGTAAGGAGTGGTTCTGCCTCTGCTTCCCCCGTTGAGAGCTCAGCGTCCCCGGCTGGGTGGGGCCCAGGCTCTGGGGAGCAGCAGCACAGAGGTTCCCAGGGCCTGGGGTCCTGTCCACACCCCTGGGCTGAGAATGGCCTTCTTGAGGTGCTGCAGACAGTTTGCAGCTGACTTTCCTTGTTTTTCTTCTGAGAGGGTATGTTTGAGTGCCATGCCAGGGCCTTGGGACTGTAGAGGGCTCACATCCATTGGGGTTCCTATGAACTCTGAGGGGGTTTACAGCTGTTCCTAAAGCCCCTGGGCCCCAGGTCTCTCCCACCTTCCCCCAGGCTCCCTAGGAACCAGGAGAAGCTGTAAAATTTGTCCCAAAACCCAGGAGTGTGGCAGGTTTCTTCACTGTTGCTTCCAGACATTTTATCATGGGCCTTTTAAATAGATTGCAGAAGCACATGTGGCTGAGACCCCCGTCAGCCCTTGAGGAGCTGTGTGGTGCCCCCACACAACCCGGGCCCCAGCACCTACTCCGTACTCAGCCTGCTCAGCTTCAGGCAGGGCGGGCCAGGTCTCTCCCCAGCAGGCGGCTTCAGCAGCCCCCTGGTCTCACAGCAACACCATGCGAGGGGCCTTCCTACTGGAAAGCACAGCCCTGGTTTCCGGCTAAAACAACAGTCAGGGGCACAGAGAAAGGCTGTGGGATCAGCTCTGTGTTTCCACAGTCACTGCCACAGCCGCCCGTCTAGGCCTGAGGCTGGAGGGTGTGGAAGCTGTCTGGCTATTGGGAGCGAACAGGGCTGTCACCTAGCAGCACAGCCCCGGGTTCACCCCACCAGGGCCCCAGGAGTGTGGGGGGAGATGCCCTAGAAAGTAGCCACCGGAGGCTTTGTGGAGGCAGTGCAGGCTGGAGGGGGCCATGGGCCTCTCTGAGCTCTGGGCACCTCTGTTTCTCCTACTAGTTTACCCAACGGGAAGGGTTAGTCTGGAGCCAAGAATCCCTGAAAGAAGCTTGAGGGCCCAGCTGCTGTTGGGTGACCATCCCCTTCTCACACACGCATGTGTTTGTGCGCACACACACACACACACACTCCTGGGCTCCAGGCCCCGTGCAGGTCCTCTGGGTCGGTGTGTGAGGAGGGCCCTCCTCTTCCAGGGCATAGGAGCATCCTGTCCCCATGGCTGAAGGTCCACCTCTGTCACCCACACCAGGGTCTGCGCCCAGACCTCCTGTTTTATTCCTTGGATCTGTTTCTTCATGACCTGGCCCATCTGTGATGTTGTGAGGTCTCAGAGGGTGTCTTTTTTTCCCCCCTAATTTTTGGCTGTGCCACGTGGC
This sequence comes from Bos grunniens, assembly GCF_055505025.1. Lineage (NCBI taxonomy): Eukaryota > Metazoa > Chordata > Mammalia > Artiodactyla > Bovidae > Bos > Bos grunniens. The sequence goes on from NC_141182.1 coordinate 13,983,647, forward strand.
ATGAGGAATCTTAGTTCCCCGACTAGGGATTGAACCCGTTACCCCCTGCAGGGGAAGCGTGGTGTACTAACCCCTGGACACCAGGAAAATCACACAGAGGGTGTATCTTATCCTTCCCAGGGTTTCTTGGCTGGTCTTGCATGTCTTGTGTCCACGTGAACCTGAGGATCAGTTGTCTACCCACATGAAGAACCTTGTCAGCATTTTTACTGAGATTGCCCTAAATTTATAAATTAATGAAGGGATTTGTAAATTAACTGACTTCTTGGTGATGGTCAGTTTTCCTTTGCGAAGATGAGGGATGTGATCTTATTCACCTGTGCTTTTGTGTCTGTCGAGAGTGTTGAAGTTTTCCTCAAGTAGGTTCTGCGTGTTTCTGGTTAAATGTATTGTTACCTTGTTCCTCAGTATGTCTCCTTCCTTGCTGGTTAAATGGGGTTTTCTCTACCCTCCTCACTGGCTATTGTCTAGAATTATCTATGTGCCTTACTGGGCTCTTCTTGCCGCTTGAATTGGCTTCACCATCATGTCATGGCTTTCACATATGGTGTCATTTAATTTGCACATTGAGATGGCTTGGGGGCTCCTGGAGTCTGGTTGCGGTGGTGCCCCCAGCACACTGGGTTGTCTCAGAGGCACTGGCCTTCCTTGCCCATTGGGATCTTAATGGGAACACCTCCCTGTTTCCAGTGAATAAGGTGCTGGCTTTAATTCTTCAGTGTATAAACATCAGTATCTATCACATTAAGAAAGTGTCATTTCCTCCTCTCATTGGGAAGGGGTTGGGTTTTTGTCACAATCGTTTTCACCATCTGTAGGTGTTATCCTTTGATTTCTCTGTAGGTCTGTGATTTTGTTTAGTATATTCAGTTTCTAATATTGACTCAGCCTTGCAGTCTTTCTCTTTTTTTTTTTTAACGTGTCTAAATCCTGGCAACTATTTTATGTAATGTATTTGCATTAACGTTCCTAAGTGATAAGCTTGACTTTTACTGCTCTTTTTCAGACTTGAGCCTTATGCAGACCCTTACTACGACTATGAGATAGAGCGCTTCTGGCGTGGCGGGCAGTATGAGAACTTCCGGGTGCAGTACACAGAGGCCGAGCCGTACCATAACTACCGGGTGTGTAGGTTGGCACTTCACTGGTGGACCCTTTCAATCACCCGTTTTCATTTATAGGGCTTTATATGGGCTGAATTGCATGAGCGTGGCGTACTGATTTCAAGTCCCAGTTGACCATCTGTGCAGAACGGATTCTGCTCCGTGAACGGACCTTGTGGTGAACGGAACAGCTCCTTCCCTGAGCTGGTCTGTGCTCTGGCTCTGTTTTCACCGGAGCCTCGGGGTGGGTGAGCAATGCCAGCAGCAGGGGGTGTGCCTCTCTCAGGCTCAGGACCACCCTTGGTGGGTCGTGGCCATTCCTGTCGGCACTTCCCTAGATGTGGTAGGTTTATGAATATATGTGCTTCACCCTCTGAGACCCTGACCCTGTGCCTCTGACGCGAAGCTGCCGCTTGGAAGAGGTCATTAGAAGCAGGTTAGCGGTTTCTGTGCCACAACTTAAGTGACAGTCCTGAGTTTTTAGGGCCAAAGGGGAGTGACTGGTTGGGGACCCCATCAGACGGTGAGCCTGTGCGAGAAGAGGACCTGGCTGCTTGCCCTGCTGTGCCCCTTCCCCCGGCGGTTAGAGCAGACTCCTCACTCACTGGGGCCGGGCCACAGGGCTGTAGGTGCCTCCCACCAGCCAGGGCAGCCTCAGAGGGTGCGGGGCCTGCTTGGGTCCCCTGAGCCCCAGGCTGGGTTGCCTGTGCACAACCTTGGTGTCTACCTCTCGAGACAGGAGCTGAGGTCCAGGAGGCCTGCCAGGCCCACAGACCTGGTGCTGATGCTGGAGAGCCTGCTTTGCGGGCCCCCCATGTGGCCTCAAGTCCATTTCTGGCGCAGAAACGAGACCCCCACCCAGGTGTTCTGTCTCCTCCACCCGCTCTCGCGTCCTGCCCACGCCTCCCCTTCTGAGGGTCTGATTCCGCGTGTGGGTGTGTTTGGCTTTTCCACGAAGGAAAGAGAGCGAGAACGGGAGCGGGAGAACAGACAGCGCGAGCGGGAGCGCGAGCGCGAGCGGGACCGGGAGCGGGAGCGGCGTCAGCGGGAGCGCGAGCGCGAGCGGGAGCGCGAGCGGGACAAGGAGCGGCAGAGGCGGAAGGAGGAGTGGGAGCGCGAGCGCGCCAAGCGGGACGAAAAGGACAGGCAGCACCGCGACCGCGACAAGGAGCGCGAGAAGGACAAGGAGAAGCCCAAGGCCCGCTCCCCGCAGCCACCCAGGTAGGAACCGAGCCTTCCGGCGCCTGGGAGCGGGAGGGCTGCGGGAGGGGCGGCAGCCCCCGTGCGGCGCTCTGCGGAGCCGGGCTGCGCACCCAGGTAGAGGGCTGGCCTCCCCGCGCTGTCTGGACCCCTCCTTTGGTTGTGCAGAAGCTTTCTAGTTAGATGCAGTCCCGCAGGTTTATTTTTGCATTTGCTGTTTGTGCTTTAGACATCATATATCTAACATTGCTAAGACCCATATCATGAAGCTTTTGCCCTCTGTTTTCTTCTAAGAGTTGTGTGGTTTCCCATCTCACATCTTTTTTAATCCATTTCAAGGTAGCTTTTATTAGTGGTTTACGATAGGGTCTAATTTCTTTTGCATGTGACTGTCCAGTTTTCCCCGTTGAGTGTTTTTAGCTCCCTTGGCAAATATTAGTTGCGTGGATATAAAGGGCTTTGTTTCTGGCCTCTGCCTCCTGCTTACATCTGTGCTTCTGTTTTGACACCGGTGCCACACTGCTTTGATTACTACAGCTTTTAGCACAGCTTTAATCAGGAGGTGCGGTGCCTCCTGCTCTGTTCTTTCTCAGGATTGCTTTGGCTATTTCAAGTCCTTTGTGGTGCCGTACAAAACTCTAGGGTGGTTTTTTCTGTTGTATGAAAAATGCCATTGGAACTTTGGTTAGGACTGCACTGGATCTGTGGAGAAGGCAGTGGCACCCCACTCCAGTACTCTTGCCTGGAAAATCCATGGACAGAGGAGCCTGGTGGGCTGCAGTCCATGGGGTCGCTAGGAGTCAGACATGACTGAGCAACTTCACTTTCACTTTTCACTTTCATGCATTGGAGAAGGAAATAGCAACCCACTCCAGTGTTCTTGCCTGGAGAATCCCAGGGACGGAGGAGCCTGGTGGGCTGCCATCTCTGGGGTCGCAGGGTCGGACACGACTGAAGCGACTTAGCAGCAGCAACAGCACTGGATCTGTAGATTGGTGTGGGTGGCACAGACGTTGTAACCATATTTTTCTGATTTAATGAGCTTGGTGTGTGTTTCAGTGTTTTGTGTCTTCTTCAGTTCCTTTCATCAGTGTCTTATGATTTAATTTATTTCTAAATATTTTATTATTTTCTATTATAAATAGGATTATTTATTTTTTATGTAGTTGTTAGTGTATAAAAACACAACTGTTTTTTGTACATTGATTTTGTATCCTGCATTTGCACTGAATCTCGTTCATTAGTTCTAACAGTTTTTGGTGGAAAAGCCAGACTCTTATCCCTGATTCTTGTCCTTGCCATTGAACAGAGTCCTGTCCTGTGTTTCTGAAAGTAAACGTCAGGACCATATAGTCTTTCATTCTCGTCTTTTGTTAAGTATGGGTTCTATTCTCGTTCTTTAGGTGATAGTGAACTGACCTCCCTGAATTTGCTGTTTTTTCCTAATGTTGGGCAAAGTGATATATTTTCAGAACATTCAGAGTAAATCATATTTTAGATGTATTGAAAGAGTTCTTTCTTTAATTTTTCTGTTGTGGGGCCCTTTGAAGCCCCTTTTTGGTAGACACTGCCTTCTGTCCACATCGCTGGCCAGCCTCTGCCTCCTCTGGCCAGGCTCACCTCCATCTTTGCTCTGCCATTCCCCTGCCTCTGGGCTTTACCTGCTACTCAAAGAGGTCTGCCCCCACCCCACCCCCATTCCTGCTTTATTTATTGTCCTAACACCTCTTATCTCCTTCTGACTTCATAGTACTTGCTTACCTATTGTCCTCTGTGGTCTTTGTAGAGTGGAACCCTGACAGGGCACTGCAGTCTCAGGGCCCGGCACAGGGGGGCGCCAGGAGTTAGTCTGTGTGTGACCCCAGGGCCTACCCAACTTAGGAGGAGTCTTGTCTCGAAAGACCCATTGTACGTTAAAAATGCATCTGATCTACTGAACAGTGTAAAGTGTGGAATCTTTCATGAGGCTTATGGAAAGTTGTACTAAGGTGGAAAGCTAAAGGATTTCCTGGTTCCAGAAGAGCTCGTCTGCCCTGTGGACATGTGGGTGACCATGAGGAGGAGCTGTGGCTCACTGCCCAGGAAAGATCAAAATGCAAAATTCAAAGCACAGCTTCTCCTGAAGGCATGCCGCTTTCCACTGTTGTAAAAGTCTAGCCATCATAAGTCAGAGACTACCTATAGCTCATGGACAGATGCCTGTGTTCACTCTCCATGGGGAAGTCTAGGGACATCAGACCCACAAGGAGGGTTTCTTGAAGGCAGTGGCAAGTCTTGGCCTGGCCCCCAGCAGTGGAGCACTGAGAGCAGCCGCCAGATCTGATGTCTGCACAGCGACAGGGTCTCCTATGAGGAAGGGCTCAGCGACAGCACAGCTGAACTAGAGGGTCAGGGTTCAGGGAACTTTGTGAATTCCTCCTCAAATCAGAGGCAGCTTTTGTCATGGGCTGGTGTGCTCTGCTGCCGGCCTCTGACCTGGTTCACTTCCCTTCTTTGGGCTCAGTTCTTCTCCTGCGGACCCCCTGCTGCCCTCAGTAGAGGGGCACATTCCATCGCTTGGCCTCAGTTCAGCCTGGCTCACTGGTCTTGGAAGTCTTGAATTTCATCTTTGATCACCCTGGCTGGGGCCCCACCAGCCCTGCCACCAGCCTGAAGGGTGGGGTTTCACCAGAGCAGAATTTCCAACACAGTCTCCTGTTTCCTTTCTTTTGATCAGCCCAAGCTGGTGTGACCACTGTGTCAGGAGGTGGCCAGGCTCCCTGCCGTAATTCCTTTACATGACCTCCCTTTTATGGAAGGGTTTGTTTGCTTAGCCTTTAACAGGTTGGCAGTTTTTCGTCAGCAGCTGGATGTAGAGAACGTGGTGGCTTCCCAGCTTGCCCAGTGGTAAAGAATCTGCCTGCCCATGCAGGAGACACAAGAGGTGCGGGTTTGACCCCTGGGTCGGGAAGATCCCTTGGAGGAGGAAATGGCACGCCACTCCGGTATTCTTGCCTGGAGATCCCATAGACAGAGGAGCCTGGTGGGCTACAGCTCATGGGGCCACAGAGAGTTGGACGTGACTGAGCACGCAGCGGCACACACCTGAGAGAGGAAAAGGCATAGCTTTTGCTGCTGCGTGCGGGCTGTGGACAGGGCGGCGTCTGTCGGGGAAGGTTCCACACGTGGGAGAAGAGGATGCCATTGGGTGTGGCGCTGGATCTTCCCTCATATCCACGACCAGTGAGAGCTCCCAAAACCCAGCTTGTGGCCGGAAGGGGGCTAGCAGCACACAGCAGGGTGGGTCCTGGCTCTGCCGGGCCGGGTCCCCCTCACCCCCCGCCTCACCTGCCCGAGCTGCCTCCTGTGGAGCGGCTGCCACAGGGACCGCCTGTTGGCGCTTCTGCAGGCCTCCGGGCCAGCCCCCGTGTTGCTCATTTGGAGTCGGCACCCCCACCTTCATTGAGGCTTACCTTCGTGATTGGGCCTTTCCAAGCATCTTGCCCACTTCTATAACTGGGCTGTTTTTAGAGCAGAGCCTATAGCCAGTTCTGTGAGAGGATCGCTGTGACGGAGGAGCACTTCCATGAAACTTTCTCCCAGCCAGGCCGGCAGGTGTGTTCTGTGGGTAGGGCGCCACAGAAAGGAGGATGTTCTCAGACAGGTGGATGAATGTCATTCCAGACACAAATAGTAACCGGGACCTTCCCGAGGACTCGCCCAGACTGCCTGTTATCTTCAAAGCTGTTTACTGAGCATTCGAGTGCAGTGAGAGGTTTGGGGTCCCTTGGGGTTGAAATGCCCAGCTTCTCATCGCCTAGGGACCAGGGTTCTTCATGAGGCAGTGCTGTTCCCACTTCCTCACACTCCCCATGGCCTGGCGACTGTCACCTGGATGCCAGAGAGGTGACCTGCTCAAGTGCGCCCACCCGGGAGTCTCAAGGCCCTGGGAGCATGGAGGTTACTGTTCAGTTGACCAAGCCACGGCCCACGCTCTCCGTCTGGCTCAGACTGGTGCTTGGCCGAGGGTGATGGCCACTCAGGTCTCCTCTGACTTCCGTGGGACACATCAGGTCCCCCTCTGCTTTCGGTGGCCTTTCCCTCCCTGTTTCCTCGAGCACCTCACCTCTTGCCGTGGCAGCTCCACCTTCAGTGCCATCTGTCTTACTTGTGGAATTCATGGGATCCCATGGTGGTGTTCCCCGCCTTTGCTAAATAACACCGAGGGTTCCAGGCTCTCAAACCCAGACAACTGCCGTGTTGGCCAGGCCACAGGGGCCTCCCGTTCCGCACTGGCTCCATCCTTGCACTTAAGGAGTTTGATCCCAGCTCGGACTTTCTGCTAGCAGGAGACACACTTCCTGGGAGCTAAGGAACCTTGTTTATCTTTCTCATCTCATTCCTCTTTCCCAGTCATGGCTTGCTTCCTCCTCTGGGAAAGTTATGCCCAGGGCATTCTCAAGGAAAAGTGGATCTGTGTGGATCCTGTGTTCTAACTTCTTGACTGATGCACAGAGTTTGCCCAAAAATGGAGAGACTTGTGGTCTCTCTCAAGTTCTGACCCGAGTGCCTACAAGCGGCCTTGGTGGGAACTGCGTCAATGCATGAGGTCACAAGAGCAGTCAGGCTATGACTGCCCTCCACGGTGGGAGCGCGCTGGGCCTCAGGGCCACCCCAGACTAATGCTGCTCCTCAGCATTAGTGGGCTTGGGAACGATGGGCCTCGCTGTGGAAACAAAGTCTTCAAGGCCCCACCCAGAAATTAAAAGTCCAACGTCGAGGTGGAGTCAAAATTTGTTTTCAAGTCTGAGGAATAAAGCGATGGGTCTGTGGTCCCAGATGCCCCTCCCTGGGAACTGCCCTCACCGTCCCAGGCCCCTGTGGGGGGAGTCGGGGGGCCTGTTTGCTCCCTGCTCGTCTGTGCATGGGTCCCTGGGAGCTGCTGGCCTGGAGGAGGCTGCTGGGCAGGTTGTTCAGGCTCATGGCATCCTGGGGACCATCCTGGGAGCCGGCTCCATGTCCACGGGGACCCAGGGTGACCTTGTCCAGAGTTTGGAGGTGAGCAACTCGTGGGGAAGGGCCCGCGGGAGGCGTGAGCGAGTGCAGTGGGTAAACCCACTGACGTGCTGCCCATTCGCTGTCTGCGCGTCTCTCTGAGCTCATCACCCTTCCATCTTAAAAGAGAACCTTCCTCCTTTTTATCTTTTCTTGTCTTTGACCTCAAGCTAGGCCGCTGCTCAAGGGTTTTCAGGCACCCCGACTGTGACCGCCGCGCCTCACACCTCTGCCCTGGTGTCTCAAGGGGACTCAGGCCCTTTGCTCCTCAGTGTCCCTCTCGTGTGGCCTTAATAAAGGCTCAGGAGCCTGGCAGATAAGACTGCTCGTGGCTTTGGCCAGGGGGAGGGCTGCTCAGAGATGGGAAGGTGTTTCCTCCTCTCTGTTCAGAGGGCTTATGCAAATGCCGAATCTGTTCTGTCAGCTTTCAGTGCCAGCATGGCTGACGGCTGTCCTCCTCCCAGCTGTCCCAGCGCACGCAGGTTTCCTCCCGTGTGGCCCCAGCTTCCTGTGGGCGGGTGGCCTGTGGGAAGAGCCCAGTGTGCCTGCCGTCCTGCGTCCCCATGTAGTTGCTGTTGCGGCTGCCTGGTTTCCCAGGTCTCTTTCCGCTCTCCTTGGTGTTGTCGGAGAGCAGGATAGCCCAGGCAGTAGCTGCATGTCGGGAGCCAACTCGGCCCCATGCTCTGTCCCTGTTCCCCAAAGCCTGACAGCGCAGGCCTGCCTGGTGCCCCTGCCCTTCCCCAGTAGTCTAGGGACAGCTTCCCCAGTCAGTATTGTGAATGAACTCTCTTGATTGTTCATCCAGTCCTTCTTCCCAAAACATCTGTCTTTAAAATGATTGTTTATAGTTTGTAAACTTCTCCCTGGTTTTGAGACCCCAGTCGGGGGAGGCGATTTGGGGCCCAGCTGGCTCATTCACATCCCACTTTGGTCTGCAAAGTGCCCTCCCTGTCCCACAGGTGTTCCACCTGCATGATTTTCTGTATCCAGGTACCACCTACACTATTGATTCATATTTTAAGATATTTCCCAGGAATTCCATGGTAGCCCAGTGGTTAAGAGTCCATGCTGTCACCACCAAGCACCCACGTTCAGTCCCTGGCTAGGGAACTAAGACCCCACAAATTGCGTGCTGTGGTCAAAAAACCTTCATGGGATTAAAAAAAAAACTTCCACCTTTTAAACTTAAATACATTTTTAAAGGAAATTTTACACCCTTAACATGTAACACACCAGGTAATTTGTCATGGTGAGTCACTGTAGAAACGAAGTAAGAAATAAAAATAGTTTTCTTCATACTAATTAAAATCAGGAGCCCGGTTTCCCACATTTTGGGGAACACGGGCGGACTTGGAGAATGGGTTCCCGAGTGTCCTGGGCTCGTTGTCGAGCTAAAGGAAAGTGTCATGGGCCTTCAGCTCAGTCAATGCAAGGCCAGCTCTGGCCCGTCCATGACACTAGCCGGAGATGTGGAGCTCAAGGGATGCTTCCAGGTCTGGTTCTGGCGCTCATAAGATAGCCAGACCATCTTACTGCAGCCAGAGTGAGGAAGCCTTGCCTTTCAGAGGTTGGGGGGCTGCGCGGCCACCTGTCTGGCCATGGGTGCTGTGTTCTGCGAGGGGAGAGGGTCCAGCGTTCTTTTGCTTCCCTGTTGCTGACGCACAGCCCTTAGTACTCACACGGCTCCAGTGTGAATCACACACGCCTTCGGTGCCCAGCTGTTTCTCTCTCCCTGTATTGGAAGAGCCACAGGTTGACAGAGCTGGGCCATTTTGATGACTCATGAAAATACCAGTGACCAAGGTGTTTCCTTTGCTGTTGTCTTTTCAGAATGAGAACAACACAGGAAGTGTAAAGGTGAAAGCAGCCTGGGATGGCCTGGGACTGGCACAAGTCAGCACGCGGGTTTCACTTCCTTCCTGGACTCACTTCCAGGAGGACACGCTTGGAGCCAGTGGGGCAGTGGCTCAGCATGTGGAGGCCGAGTTACAGGGTTTTATGCCTCCATTCAGTGTCCTTAGGGTGGTTTTAAATGCTGGATGTTGTTCCTGGTGGGGGCTCTTAGCAGATAGTTGGCATGGCATTGGTGGATAGACTAATTGAAAAGTTCTGAAGATATCAGCAGGCGGTGATTGTTTTATGTTGTGTGAATAAAACTGATGTTTTGCTAGCACTCATGGAAAGTGGGAATAAGTGTCAGGACCCTGTTCATATGTCCGACACGGTTCTGATCCAGAGCCCCACGGGTCAGGCAGGGCTGACAGTGCTGCTACAGTTGTTCTCTAGGTAGATGGGCAGGACACTCCAGAAGCCTCTGAGAATTAGCATGTCTGGAATTGTCATGATGTGGTGGTCCTGTGTGCAGATCAGATTCTGGAATAAGAAAAGACAGATGAATGGGGGAGCACAGCCCCTCTGAAGAAGAATCTGTGCCTGGAGATGGCATCACCCACACCTTCTGGAGGGAAAGCAGGTTCCCTGCCTGTGGGCGGGAAAGTGCCAGGCTCACAATATCCACACACACCCCCACCCTGGCCCGCACAGAGCGCGGCAGCCAGCACACCACACTGCAGGGGCAGGAGAGGGGTTAAAGAAGAAAGACAGTGCCTCTCAGTCAGCTAGAAGCCAGCCTGGCTCAGGTGGAGAGGGCTCTGTGAGCCTGAACGAAGCTGATAACACTTGGAACAAGTGTCAGCAGCGCCAGTGAGCGGAAGCCGGTAGCCTGGGAAAATACCTGACAGCAGGGAGTTCCCATCGTCATACCCCAGGAGCTTCCTGGAAGACTGGCCAAGCACAGGCATGGCCGAACCCCCAAGTGGCCTCCCGGAAGCGCTCTGTGTGCAGAGCTCTCAGGAGTCAGATGTGCTCCTCTCTGGGCACGGTGGTGCTCCTGGTGACACGGGACCCCAGTGTCCCCAGGCAGGGAGTGTGGGGCAAGCACCACGCTGAGCCCAGTGTGAAATGCTTTCACTTCCAGGGAAAATATTTGATAACTTAGCAAGAACCTGTTAAAAGGTTGCCTCTTGCGGCCCCCTGATTCCACATCTTAAAAATTTACCCTCAAAAAGACAAGGCATTCATAAAGACTTAATAGAAAGGGTGACTTTATTGTTTGTGTTTTAAAACACAGAAATAGCTAACGGTAGAGAAGCGTCCAGGTTATGTGACACCTGACGGTGAAGCACTGCTGTCCGTGGCCAGGCAGGTCCACTCCAGGTGGGGCTGTCTCCGAGCAGCCCTGGCTGTACCTGCAGGGTCCTTGGTGGAGAATGAACACAGGCAGAGGGGACACTCGGACACGCTAGGAACGGCTGTGCCAAGAGAGCCGGATGACGGGGGTTATTGCCCTGCTTCACTTTCTGTGATTTTTATCTGATCGATGTGTCACGAGGCCAGCAGGTACCTTGGTATTGAACTGCTGTTGGTCTGGGACCCTGTGCTCTGGGTGTTGACCTGCCGCCCGGCCCCCACCCCTGTTCATGCGCTCAGGACTCAGCTGATCCCACTCTCCTGTCAGGCTCGGCTGTGAGCGTTTCCGACTGGTGGTGACCTGTGGTGGGGGCAGGTTGTTCTGACACTGTTGACTTGCCCTGCCTGGGAACAAAGGAAGTATCCAGGGCTGAGGTTTATATTTACAGAGTTTCTAACTCACTTGAAAACCAGGATTTCTTCAGTCACGTTAGCATCCTAAGTGCTGACGGTGCTGCCATCGTGCGCCTGTCTCTAGGGCGCACACACACGGGCCCCTTCCTCCCGCCCTGCCCAGCGTCTGTGCTGTGGGCAGGGTGGGGATCTGAGGGGCACTGCTGGGTGGCCAGCTCCCCCGTGGCCCTGTGAGACAGTGCTCGTGGAGAGAGCCCCGCGTGTCCGGTTCCGGGGCGGTCTCCCGTCGACAGCGCCTGCTGCCTTGCGTGTGGCATCCCTGGAGTGAGCCCGTAGGTCCTGGTCTCTCCCCCCACACAGTTTCTTTCACCAAATGGCAGAGTTGTCTAGTGGGAGGTGGCCCCAGACCTATTAACCCCTCTGTGATTTCAGCCGTCAAGCTGAGCCGCCAAAGAAGGAGACTGCGTCCACAGGACCCCAGGTGAAGAGAGCCGACGAGTGGAAGGACCCCTGGCGCCGGTCCAAGTCTCCGAAGAAGAAACTCGGGGTGTCAGTCTCCCCTAGCCGCGCTCGACGGCGTCGAAAAACATCAGCCTCGTCGGCCTCTGCTTCCAATTCCTCCAGGTAAGGGAGGTCAGCAGGACTGAGTGTGTGTCTTCTCAGCAAGGCCGGGTTCTGGAGCATCGCCAGCTGACAGGACTGACACTTAGCACTGAGGCGAGGCCTCCATGAACCCCAGAATAAACGGTGAGGTGAGCCAGGGTGCAGGCAGCCCAGAGCGGAGCACAGGCCTGGGCAAGGGTCAGCGAGGGAAGAGGCACTGCTGGCGGAAGAGCCAAGAGCAGCCTGACCCGGTGTCCAGTCAGTTCACCCATCTCCTGCGAGCTCACGTCGGCAGCTCTGAGGTGTGTGTGTGCACCAGGTCTGCACAAACGAGGACGCTGTGGGCGGTGAGAGTGGGGGCACTCCCTGAAGAGGGAGGAGGCTGGAGGTGTCTGTGGACTCAGCATTTCCACTACCTGCCCTGGTGGACACGCAGATACACACGTGTGTATCTGCCTGGGTCAGACTCGCTCATCAGCACTCACGGGGACATGTCCTGGCTCTGTGTCCGAGGGCCTGGGAGCTGTGTCACTCTTCACAGTGAGCATACCTAGCACCTAGATCTTGGTTTCTGAGCACCTCTCCCACGAGAAGGGGGCTGGACCGCAGAGTGTCCACAAGGTGCCCCTAGGTGGTGTGTCTGCATGAGCGGGGGTGCGTCTTTGTGAGAGGGGTCATGTCTGTGGGAGCAGGGGCGCGTCTGTGTGAGGGGGGGCATGTCTGTGGGAGGGGGGGCATGTCTGTGGGAGCGGGGGCGCGTCTGTGTGAGAGGGCACATGTCTGTGGGAGCGGGGGGCGCGTCTGTGTGAGAGGGCGCATGTCTGTGGGAGCGGGGGTGCGTCTTTGTGAGAGGGGGCATGTCTGTGGGAGCGGGGGCGCGTCTGTGGGAGCGGGGGTGCGTCTGTGTGAGAGGGGGCATGTCTGTGGGAGCGGGGGTGCGTCTGTGGGAGCGGGGGTGCGTCTGTATGAGAGGGCGCATGTCTGTGGGAGCGGGGGGCGCGTCTGTGTGAGAGGGGGCATGTCTGTGGGAGCGGGGGCGCGTCTGTGTGAGAGGGCGCATGTCTGTGTGAGCGGGGGCACGTCTGCGCTAGCAGGGCAGGGGAAGACGCCTCACCTCTGCTCTCCCCGGGCCAGGTCCTCCTCACGGTCGTCGTCCTATTCCGGCTCCGGCTCGTCCCGCTCCCGGTCCCGCTCCTCGTCCTACAGCTCCTACTCCAGCCGGTCCTCCAGGCACAGCTCATTCTCAGGCAGCCGGTCCAGGTGAGCTGTGGGGAGAAGTGTGGAACCCAGCTGAGGAACCTGGGGGTTCTGGCGATCCCAGGGTGTGGGGCTCACCCATAGCCAGCCCTGTGTGAGCAGTGGGTGACGCTGGACCCACGACAGAGCCGTGTCTGAGCTGTTCTCACAACGTCAGGGACACTTTCTTCACTGCTGATCCTTCCCCCAGGCTGTGTCCGAGAGCCCCATGCTCGGCAGCGTCCCCGCCAGCTCCCCCATGACAGCTGATGGGGTGCTGTCTGCCCCCAGCATCTTTCACCAGAGGTGCATTTCAGGAAATGAGCACGAGCCACCCCAGGCTGAGTAGTTGCCCTTCGGGGCGTGGACGGTGGGGTGCCCCCCTCACACCTCTGCTCCCCAGCAGGTCCCGGTCCTTCTCCTCATCCCCATCGCCATCCCCGACGCCCTCCCCACACAGACCTGCCAGAGCCAAGGGAGAGCCAGCTCCACCTCCCACGAAAGCAGGGTGAGTTCTGCCAATGGGCCCTGGGGAAGAGGGGCAGGCCTGGCCTTTCGATTTCTGGACCTCAGGCCATGGGCCACGTTTCTTCTCCATTGGGGACATGGCCCTGCCAGGCTCCCTGTCATCCTTTACTTTCTTCACTGCTCCTGCCATTGGTCCTTCTCAACAGACGTGTCGAAGGGAGAGGTTAGAAGCGTCTAGAACTTGGCACATGAACCGCATGGCAACTGGCATGCAGGGTCAGGGAGCACTGCCCCCGACACTGGCTGTCCCTGCACAGGTCTGCCCCAACCCTGCTGCAGGGCTTCCTCCTGAGCAGGGTCAGCTCCGGGGCCTCAGGCAGCCCCCTGTTAAAAAGTGAATGGTGTTGGGGTAAAGCCTCCATCCCAGACACTGCAGCCACCTCTCCAGTGCCATCGGCCGCGAGATCCCAGCGCAGTGCCGGGCCCGGCCCCGAGCCTCACAGGTGGGGCTGTGTGTGGGCAGTCCTGCCACCGCGCTGGGCAGCTGCCCGTAACCCAGACGCTGTGTCCCACCGGCAACTTCGCCCACACGTGTTCAGGGCGCTCAACACTGGCAGGGTATCTTCCCCATGCAACAATGAAGAACTGCTTTGGGGCCATTTTCCTGCCTGCCTAAGGTCCCCACACACGAGCACACCCAGCCTTCCCTGAGGGCCGCCGCCCCCGCCATGCAGGGCAGGGGTCAGGGTGCCATTACTGAAGGAGTGTGGCCTGGCTGGTGGGCTCTCCTCCAGAGCTCTCCCAATGGCCCCCATCTTCCTCCTTCTGCCTTTGAGGAAGAGGCAGGTGATGCTTGGTGTGGGGTGGGGTCTGCAGGAAACAACGCCTCAGGGCAGGGGGCAGGGGGCAGGGGAAGTGTGTGTGTGTGTGATACCCACTCCCCGAGGTTGGCCAGCAGGGCTGAGGCCTGCCCAGCAGGGTCTCAGCTCGCTGTGTCCCACATGACAGAGAGAAGCTGCTAAAGAAGCCAGCCCCTCCTCCAGCCCTACCGCAGGCCCCCAAAACCACCACTGCCCCCGAGCCCACCAAGCCCGGCGGAGACCCTCGGGAAGCCAGGAGGAGGGAGCGGCAGGCCAGGAGCCCCCCCAGGAGGTGAGTGTCCCGCCTTCCAGAGCTGGGGGAGGGGTGCTCCCAGGGACTCGGCATGTCTCCCAGCCTTGGTGTCCCAGGAGCTTGACGGCGGAGTCCCTTCCTGGTGGTGGCAGGGGAGTGGGAGCTGGTGGGGGTGTGGTTTGACTCACTTTGAGAGGGAGTCCTCTATAGAAGAAATCCGAGTCCCACCTGATTTCGGTGGCCAGTCCCTGAGCCCTGGCTTTGGGGGCGCCGTGTGTTGAGGCCCCAGAAACGTGAGCCGCGGCCTCTTGGTTGTGTTGCAGGCGCACGGTTAGCGGCAGCGGCAGTGGCAGCAGCTACAGTGGCTCCAGTTCCAGATCCAGGTTGTTGTCACATCTCTCCTGCCCCCATCCCATCCCGGCAGCCTCTGCCTGCAGTCAGGGTCCAGGAAACCCTGCAGAGGCCACCTCGGGTGGGCGCGGCCCCTCCCTCAGGCTGGCCCTCCGGCTCCGCAGAGCTCCAGCAAGGACGAGCAGGCCGAGGCAGCTGGGGGACAGCCTATTGAAAAAATCTGAGACAGGAACAAGCAGAAGAGAATTCTGTCATTTAGTTTAAAAAGAAGATGGTATCAGATTAGCCCTGAGATTCCTTGAATTCAATTTTCTGTTTCACTTGTAGGCAGCATGTGGTATACACATTTGCCTGAATCTCTCCGAGTAGGTCTGCAACCTGTCTAACTTTCAAGAAGGCAGGGCTCTGGGCTTCCCTGGTGGTTCAGTGGTTAGGAACCCACCCACCAGCATAGGGGACACGGGGCAACTGAACCTGTGCACCACTAGAAAAAGCCCTTGAGCGGCAGCGAAGACCCAGCACTGCCAAAAATACTACGTACAAAAGGCTGCCTTTTGCCTTCCCCGCTGGAGCTCAGGACGTGGGGTGGGCGGTTTTCTCAGGGAGTGGAGCCCTCGTATAGCCTGGGTTGTGACGGGACTGGACCGAGGAGACCATCCATGTCTCAAGCCTCCTGACTGAGGAGACCATCCGTGTCTCAAGCCTCCTGAGCCAGCCCCTCGGGGCATCTCTGACACAGCGTCTGCTCGTCCTGCATCCCTTCCTTGCCCTCTGTTGTGTGTGGGTCACACCCAGTCGTGCATCCCTGCCCAGCTAACAGAACGGTCACCATGAGCACAAGGGCCTGGCCCCAGCCATGTAGGCGTCCCCTCACTGGGTGGCACCTGTAAACTGTCCAGAGCCCCTAAAGAGTCAAGCTGGTGGGTTCGCCTCCCTTGGGGTTCGGGACCGTGTGGGCACAGACGTGTTTGTGTGTGCAGATCGCTGAGCGTGAGCAGTGTGTCCTCGGTGTCCAGTGCCACATCAAGCAGCAGCTCAGCGCACAGCGTGGACTCGGATGACATGTACGCAGACCTGGCCAGCCCCGTGTCCTCGGCTAGCTCGCGGTCCCCCACCCCAGCCCAGACCAAGAAGGAGAAAGGTAGGTGCCCACAAGGTGTGCTGGGCCTTGGGGTCCAGAGAGGAGAGGTGGTGTGGGCTGGTCATCCGCTGTCTGTTGATGACACCTCCCCAAGACAGCACGCAGGCAGCTGCCTCACTGGAAGAGAGGCTGAGAGGGCATTTTTCGTTGGCAGGAAAATCTAAGAAGGAGGACGGTGTGAAAGTGGATAAGCGGAAACGGGATTCGTCCACACAGCCGCCTAAACCCTCAAGAACCCCCGCGGGTGGCAGGTCCTCCCAGCAGCCCACCACCCCCCAGCAGGCACCACCAGGCCAGCCCCCAGCAGCCACATTCATTGCCCACAAGGAGATCAAGTTGACGCTGCTGAACAAGGTGGGGCTGTGGGCAGTGCTGTTGGGACCCCAGGACCCACGGCTGGGCCAGCTAGTGGCTTTCCACACCGCCTGGCTCGTGATGCCCTGATGGACAGCCTCATGGGCAGCGCCACGTGGGCAGGGGGTTGATGGTGGGAGATGAGCCAATTACCACAGGACAACCCTGGGACATGGGTCGGGGGGCAGAACAGACATGGCCTCTCTGAGTTGGCATCCACAGTGCCCAGGCGACTGGAGGGCCGAATCCCATCCCTGGCATGGAGGCCCGGAGACCATGGGCCCTGCCTCACTTGGGGCCCTGCGGCCCAGGGGCCCCCAAGGAGGGCCCGCGGGAGCGGAGAGCAGGTGGCTGCCTGCGTCCGCTCAGGCCCTGGTCCTGACTGCACACCCGTCATTCCAGGCCACTGACAAGGGGAGCAGGAAGCGCTACGAGCCCTCAGACAAGGACAGGCAGAGCCCACCGCCAGCCAAGCGCGCCAACCTCTCCCCAGACCGAGGTGAGCCTCTACCTCTGGAGCCGCACTTCCTGTGCCCTGAGAAGTGTTGAAGCCCCCAGGGGGCTTCTGACCGGGTGGTCTGCATCCGTCAGCATTTAGTTTTAGAAGTGAAAACCATAGTACTCGTAACAGTAATAGTAATATGATACTGTGTTTTGACACAACTAAGGTTTTTTTATGGAAAATACATTTTCACAAACAGAAGCTAGCAGGCGTAGCACTGTTTTTTTGTCATGTGTTTTCCCCAATCTCCTTATGGCTGGGGTCGTCTCTTGTGATCACACAAGTTGCTCAACCTAGGAAACCCCACCTGGGCTTGTGAGGCCATGAGCATGTGGAGGGGGTGGCATCTCAGTGCTGCAGGGCATGCCCGGCCGCCCCCATACTGCTCGGCCCAGTTGCAGAGAGAGCCACTGGCCCAGGCAGAGCCTCTTCCTGGCTTGCTCCACTAGTAAAGTGAAACCCCAAGTGTTGCCAGAGCATCTTTCCCCCTAAAATAGGAGAGGGCCCAGCATACCCCACCAGGAGCAGGAGGAGGACACGGTGCACCCCTGAAACACACACCCCCGCCCAGGCCGCCCACATGCCTCTTGAGTGGTGGGACGCCTCTGTGCGCCCTCACTCGGGCCCCACACTCAGGGCAGCAAGCACTTCTGTTCTTGATCTTACTACGGTCTGTAAGCAGCCGTGTGTTTTTGTTCCACTTGAAGACCTGCACTGTGAGTTTCTTCCAAGTCAGTGTAGGAGGGTTTTGGTCTGCTTGGCCTTGCATACTGGAAGCTCCTTGTTTTGAACAAGGAAGCTCCTTGTTTTGAACTCATGGTGGCTCAGGAAACCAAAACCCAAATTAGACCTGGGTACTTTTGAGAATGAGGAAGCTGAGCTGAACGGCCGCTGCTCTCTGGCGTGGGGTCACCGGGGGCCAGAGAGAGGCTGCTGCTTCCCTGAGTGTGCCCACTAGCCCCTGCACAGCTGGGCCCACATGGAGCTGGGACCCTGGTCTTATGTTGTCCCCTGTCACTCAGGTTCTCGGGACCGGAAGTCAGGTGGGAGAGTCAGTTCCCCGAAGCCAGAGCGGCAGAGGGGCCAGAATTCCAAGGCCCCCTCAGCCCCGACAGACAGGTGAGTGTCTCCCCACAAATCCCCCTCCCCCCACCCTGGGCACAGCACATCGGGTTCTTGGCCGCAGAGAGAGCCAGCCGAGCTTCCTCCCCAGGCGGAGGCCTGAGCCATCAGGACTAGCTAAGGGCAGGCTCAGAGGTGCTGGGAACATTATGCCGGCCCATGTCTTCACCCTGGGCCACCAGCAGGTCCTAGAATGCAGAGCAGCCCGGGAGCACGTGGCTTGCAGCCGGAGGACCAGGAAGCGGTTGGCAGCAGCTCTTCCCTCCCTCCCACTCAGCTCAAGAAGCAGGAGTGGGGCTCACCTTTTCCCTGGAAGCAGGCTGAATCCCTGCGCACCAGCACCCTGGGTTTGGGTGGGGGGGCCGGGCAGGAGGGGCACAGACACAGCCCCACACCCCCAGCCCTTGGCCCATAGTGCTGCTTGAAGTCAGGGTCAGCAGTGTGGGTTCTACCTCGGCACAGGGTGAGGACCAGAGTGGGAGGACCAGGTCGGTGGGCTCCAGGCGAGCGCTGGTACTGTGCCTTCCACCTCGCAGGTGTGCTCCGCGATCGGGGCATGGGAGGAGCACGGGGGGCCATGCTGACTGTGGCCAGAACCCGAGCTGGACCCTGGACGCTCGTCTGTGGTGGGGGCCTCATCCGCTGGGGAGGGGGTGCCTTCTGTCTAGCAGGTGCAGCTCCTGGGACCCAGGCCCCTGGCAGGAGGCTCTCAGAGAGCAGCCCTCTCTCATGGCCTCCCCACCCCTGCAGGAAGCGTCCGCTGTCACCCCAGTCCAAGAGCTCCAGCAAGGTCACCAGCGTGCCTGGCAAAGCCTCGGACACCAGCACCACCGCCACTGCGGGCACCA
The DNA here is from genome assembly GCF_055505025.1 of Bos grunniens. Lineage (NCBI taxonomy): Eukaryota > Metazoa > Chordata > Mammalia > Artiodactyla > Bovidae > Bos > Bos grunniens. Next base: position 14,002,325 of record NC_141182.1, read on the forward strand.
AGTCAGGGAAGGCCAGCACACTGTCACGGCGGGAGGAGCTGCTGAAGCAGCTTAAGGCTGTGGAGGACGCCATCGCCCGCAAGCGGGCCAAGATCCCCGGGAAGGTGTAGCCCGGGCTCTGCTCCCCGAGGCAGGGACTCACCTGTTTTTATAAATAGGGTAAGCGCAGCCATTTTGGATTTTGCAGTTTATGTCTTATTTTGGCTGTGATTCTTTTTAAAAATTAAAAAGGAAAAAAAAAGTTTCTCAGCTGGAAAAGAAGCCACACATGTAATGAAGATGACGCTGAATCCCAGACTGAACCAACCCCTTCCCAGAGCAGAAGTCCTGCGAGCCAGGTGGGCGAGGGCACAGCGGCACCGAGGACCAGCTCCGATTTTATGTCAGTTACGAGTCCTCCCTCTGCTCAGGCAGGCGTCCCCAGCTCCGCCCTCCTCCTGTAACCAGGAACACTTGAGTGCTGCCGAGCGTCTTCCCCACCCCGCCTTCCCCAGGATCAAAAATATATATATTCTTGACTAAAGTCTGATTGGGAAATACTCCTGTCTTTTATTTTAAGCATCAAATTGTTTTAGTTGATTTAAAAAGGAAAAAAAGAAAAACACAGAAAAGACTGAAAAGAAAAAAAAAAAGGCCGAGGGTATTGTTGGGCATCTGTCAGATGTGGAGGGTCTTTTTTTGAGGGGTCTCCTAAAATAAAATATTTTGATAAACAGCTGTGTTGCCCTGGTGGTGATGTTTGCCTGTGCCTAGCCCCACTGCATCCTCCCCTTGGTGATGCCCACTGAGCATCGCTGGCTGAAGGAGGCTGCTGATATGCCCCTGGAGCTGCTAGTCTGGCCCCGCAGCATACTCACCTGGTTTCCTTGCAGTGGCTGGCCTGGCAGGGCTTTCTGAGGGCCGCCATCTCTACCTGGATCAGAGGCCACCTTCCCGGTGGGCCCTGGACCAGAGATTACTCCAGCCTACAAGCCAGTTCTCCACCGAGTGCCTCACACGAGGTTGGACCCCGCGCGGACGTGCAGGTGTCTGTGCGTGAGACGTCCCAGCCGGGCCATGCTACCGTCCCAATGCAGGGCAGGAACGCCACCACGCCCTGCTCAGCCCCTGCTCCCCTCCCAGGGGACCAGGACCACTGGAGGGAGACCCTCCCTTGTGGGTTGACTTTGCAGAGTGGTGCCAGGGGCCTGGGAGTGCCCTTGCCCAGACCTGTATCAGGGCCTTTGCCCTCGGAAGACTACCTTTAAAGCAAGTCCCGTGAGTCCTGGCAGACAACTCACCTCCCAGAACTTCACTGTGGGGGTGTCAGGAGGAGCCACCTAGGGCTCTGGCCTGGGATCGTGACCCTGGAGCTGCATGCAGTGACCAGGTCCTCTGCCCCAAGGCTGCATGGCCCTTCAAATGTGGGACAGGAGAGCTGGGCGGGAGCCAGCGCCGCAGGGCCTCCAGTGGCCTGTCTGCAGCGCCGGCCCCGCAGCACAGCACACGTGAGGCCTCTTGCACCACCGGCCTTATCATGGCGTGTGTCTGGGTAATTCTTCAGGTCTTATCTGGTTTGCCATCAGGTCAAAGCCAGGTGCAGAGGGAACTCCCATTCTCCAAGTGGGCGGCCTTCGAGGACATGGGGCCGGAATGCACGGCACCTCAGGTTGACAGCCTGGCCCTGCACGCTGAGCCCCAGGTGCTGGGCCCCACCAGCCAGCCAGGCAGTGATGACATCTGAAGCCAGGAGTCCACAAGTGAGCCCCCAGGCAGGTCTCTGCACTCAGCCGAGGGGCTGGCCTGACCCGACCTTTCATGCCTGGGCTGGACCTGTGGCCTTGGGTCCCAGGACCAGGGCTGGGTTTAAACTGGCAGCTTGCCCTCTGCCACCTGGGAGCAGGGACCTGTCCCAGGAGGGCTGAGATCACACCCTGAGCCAGCTCCACCACAGGTCTAGTGGAACGAACATTCCAGGCCAAGCATCTGGGTAAAGGGAGGCTCCGTGGTGTAATGGGTTCTCAGCATCTCTGCCCTCCGGGGAACGTGCGGCCAGGCTGTTCACCTTCGAAGATAAAGAGCCGCGACCTGTTCCTCAAGCCCAAACTCTGCTTCCCGCCCCTCTTCCAGCCCTCCTCCTCCAGCCCTCCTCCTCCCCTTCTCCTCCGCGGCAGACCCCGCCCCTCCAGCCTCCTCCTCCGCGGCAGGCCCCGCCCCTCCGGCCTCTTCCTCTGCGGCAGACCCCGACCTGACCCGAGCCTTCCCTGCCCACTGGCATTCCTCCCATCCCAGGGCCTTTGCACACACTATTTCCTGTTCCTGGAACTCTGACCCAGCTGTGCCCCACACTTCCTCTCACAGCTCCAACCCCTCCCTTGTCCACTGCTCGAGTGCCATCCTCGAGCTGGCCCTCTGGAGGGTAAACTGAAACCCCAGCCTTCTGAGTTTTCTCATGTTAACCCTCCTCTTCTCCAGGGAAGGGGTCGGGTCTCAGTTACACCTCCCCGCCCCTGGCTGGTGAGCGGACCCCACCCATGAGGAGCAGTAGCCCTCAGGACCTCTGCCCACCAGGCCACCCCGCGGGTCCCACTACCAGCTTCAGATGAGGCCTCCTCCCCCTTTCTTGAAAGGGTGAGAAAAGGAAGACACCATGTTTTTAGTTTATAATTTTTCTAACTCAAATGTGAAGTATAGTCTCCAACGTATGAGTGAACACATTGAGCTAATGGGGCAGCTCAGTTCAGTGACAGTGAAGTTCCCTCGGGTTTCTCATGATGGGGGTCACACCTGCCTGCCGCCCCACGAGCCTGCTATCATCTACCACTGACTTGGACACCCCCTCCCGCCCTGTGCCAACTGTCCAGCACCCCCGCCCCCAGGCCTGTACACCCCAGATGACGGCAGTCCGCCTCCATTGGCAGGAGGAGTTGGGCTGAAAGGAGGCACAAGCCCTGGGTATACGAGCGGGGACCCCCACCCTGGTCAGCCAGCCCCTGAAGGGCCATGGACTAGGACAAGGCAAAGAGATTGCTCCTGACAGTGCAAAGTTTGGGGAGCATAAGAAAACTGGACTGTGGCATAGACTCACCGTGGGCAGTGCTGCCTGGGCCCAGTGGTCGAGAAGGCCATGCTACAGGAGGAAAGGGGGAGGGGATTGCCACCCCCGCTTTACAGACGGTACTGAGGTCTGCCCCTAGGTCTCCCCATAAGATGAGGGAGAACTTTGAGCCTGGAGTTGCAAGAGCCTAGAGCAAACCTGTCCTGCAGGCCACCTCCCCAGCTCAGGCCCACTTGGGCTGCTCCTGTCCAGCCAGGGCTGTAAAGGCTCCGAGTCATGGGCAGGGACATAGGGACTGTCCCTGCTGAGTCTGTCTGTGTGTCTCCTGCCCTGGATCTGCCTTTTTCTCTCTCAGGGCTCCGAGTCATGGGCAGGGACAGAAGGACTGTCCCTACTGAGTCTGTCCATGTGTCTCCTGCCCTGGATCTGCCTTTTTCTCTCTCCACTGCCTTCTGTCCACAGTGTCTGCATCTGTCCGAGTCTCCTTGGATCTCTGTGCCTGTCTTCTTCCATCCCTCCTCCCATACCTCCATTTCCCACTCTGTCCCCCCTCCATCCCTTTTCTGCATCTCTCCAGGCAGGGACTTGGGAGCATGGCCCTATGGGTGCAGTCTGGGGACAGGGATATGGTGGGTGTGGTTTAATGGTCTGGGGGTGGAGCCATCCAGGACACCTCCTCCACAACAGCCTTCTGGCCTTCCTCCTGCAGCTCCCTTTCCAGTCTTGCCCAACCCGGTACTGGTGTGCTTGCCTCAGCCACCCGCAGGAATGAGGCACTGCTGGGCCCCGCCCTGTCTTTCCGGCTGATGCCCCAGACCCCGACCCCAACCCCAACCAGCCCGCCAGTGCCCACAGAACAGCTCAGGGCAGCGGTGAGGGAGGCACATGGCCTGGCCTCAAGACTTGTCCCTGACTCGCCCACTCGCTCAGCTGTTCAGAAAGACACAGAAATTGCCAGAGCTCAGCCCTTGGCGTAGGGACCACTGCGTGAGCGAGTTCTACAGCCTTTCACTTCCAAAGATCCTGTGTGGGAATCCCAGCCACACAAAGGCAAGGCCACTGCTGGGGCCACCTCCCCAGTCTCCAGGCAGCTTCTCCCCAGGGGCTGTTGCCAGGCACAGGTACCACTTCCCCTCACTTGTGGGGCCCAGGCAGGAGGGACTGGAATTTCTGAGGTCCGAGTGCCCTGTAGGAAAGCGGGGTCTTTCTCAACCTGAGCATCTGGCCCAGGGGAAGGTATAAGGGGCTCTGTTGTTCCCCTAAAACCATGCTGCTGCTGCTGCTGCTAAGTCGCTTCAGTCATGTCGAGGTCCTAATAGCCCCAGTGCCCGTGAGGAGTGTGCCTTTATCTGAGGAAAGGGTCTCTGCAGCCGTGGTCAAGGTCAGATCTTGATGATATCATCCTGGATTTGGAGAGTGTGAAAGCTGTGGAGGAGAGATACCTGGGGAGAGAGGCACCCGCGGGACCTCCGAGGACCACAGGAGCCACCAGGGCTGGGAGAGAGGCCCTGCCTACACTGACCTGGGGCTTGCGGCCTCCAAACCTGAGAAAAGACACTTATCTTAAGGCCCCCACTTGTGACAAATACAGGTGGTGAGCTCCCCACTGCAGGAGGTGTATCAGCAGAAGGTGGGTGGCCATGGGCAGGGGCGTGGTAGGCAGGAACAGCCTGGGGACTCAATGTGTCCATCCATTCATCCGGAAGAAGCCAGGAGAACAGCTATGATGCAGCGCCTGCTTCGGAAAGGTTTACTCCAGATCAAGGCGTGGAGGGAGGGTGGACTGGAGGCCCAGAGTCACGCACTGCCCAGTAGAGGCCCTGGGAGGGCCCAGGTGTTACACTGCCTCTCCCAGTGCTGCCTCAGGGGTCTTCCTATCCACCGAGTCTGGGCCTCCAAACTCAGACTGGCGCCTTGATGGTGTGCATTCTGCCTCCTGCGGGCAGGTGGGAAACCAGGAGAGCTGACCCCATGCTCCACGGCGAGGCCCTCCTCAGCTGGACATGTGGTACAGATTCGAGAGACCAGGGCAGACGGGCCCTCCCAGGATGGCGTCCAAACCTAGCACTCAAAACTTTGCAGAATCTGGCTCCAAACTGGCTCCTTTTCAGGATAATGAAGCCCCCCACCCCAGCACCCCCAGCCAGCTGCACAGAGTTGCTACAGGTGGGTTCCTGGGGCCTCCTTAGAAACCTTCCTAGGGCACCCTGCATCTTAAAGGTTCCAGGGCATCATCACCCCCTCGCGCTTAGACTTACACTTTGTTGATAAAACCACAAAAGCCCAACAGAGAAAACTAAAGACGCTCACCGGCCCCTGTCCCTTCTGGAACCTCCCTCTTGTCAAGAAGAATGGATGAGAGAATCAAGCCTGGTGGGGGACTGGACGGCAGCGCAAAATGAAGGAGCCCCTCGCCCCCCGGGCACCAGGTCCAAACCGCAGAAACATACAAGTGGCTAGGACTCGATACAGAAGGTTCAAGAGTGTCAGGCAAGACCCTTCATTCTCAGCCACATTTGCAAGTGCTCTGCCTGAGGCAGGGTCCCCCTGGGGGGTGCAGGGGAGGGACGGGGGAGAGATGGGGGTGGCGGCGGAGGATGGAGGAGGAGGAGGGGAGGGGACGGTAGCAGGGAGGGAAGGAGGAAGCACAGCCAGGCACTTCCCGAGGAGGAAGCGGCGCCCGGATTTTCCCCAGGTGTGGCCCCAGGTATAAAGGGCACCACAGGCCAGCCGCCGCCAGGTCAACCACCAGGGACGTGCTGGAGCCGGGAGCCCAGAGCCCAGCCCCTGCTGCAATGGTAAGATGCTCCTCTCCCCGTACCCCCACCTGCACCCTGAAGGGCTGGAGGTTCACTGACCCCCCAGGCTGAGGATGTTGGGGGTAGGGTCCAGGAAACCCATCAGATCTCGGGGTCAAAGGGAGCCAGGATCCTGGATCCCAGGTTCGCTGGCGAGCTTGGGCTGAGAGGCTGGCCCCTCTGGACCTCCTGTTCCCTCAGCCGTAGAGGGAGGCTACACCTCCCCCACCCCATCCTTCCACCGGGAGCAGAGCCCGCGGGTGGCAGTGGAGGGCCCCATCCCTGACCACCCCTGACCACCCACCGCCTGTTCCACCAGCTCCTCCCTGGCCTCCTGCTTCTGCTCTGGCTTCCCGCCAGCCTGGCTCGCCACAGCCCCTCACTGCTGGTGGGGGCCCACACCCACCCCCACAGCCCTGGGACCCCGCGCTGCTACTCCGCCGAAGAGCTGCCCCTGGGCCACGCCCCCCCACACCTGCTGGCCCGAGCTGCCAAGTGGGAGCAGGCGTTGCCGGTGGCCCTGGTGTCCAGCCTGGAGGCGGTAGGCCGCAGGAGGAGGCACGCGGGGGCCCCGGCCGGGACTCAGTGCCCCATGCTGCAGCCGGGGGAGGTGCTGGAAGCTGACATCCACCAGCGCTCCATCTCTCCCTGGAGATACCGGTGAGGGCGGGCTCCTGGGGCCTGGGCGATCTCCCTGTGACCTCCGGCCGGCGGTTCCAGCTCCGTGAGGGCAAGGGTAAGGCTCCACGTGAGCCAGTCCTCGCCTCATGTCTCAATCGCAGCCCAGACCTGGGACATCAGGGTCCCCTGGGTTATTTTGGGCCCCCTATCTGAGTCCTTGCAGGGGTGAGACTGGGACAGGTGGGAAGAGAGCAGGCTTCCATGCTCTGGGAGGCCATGGGGCACGTGCATACCCGCACTCATTGGGCACCAGCTGTGTGCCACGTGCTCTCAGTGCCCCACACCGCAGGCCCTGGGCCCTGAGTGCATATGGCTGGGTAGGGGAGCGTGGGGAGGGAGGGAGGCACCCTCCAGGCTCTCTGACACCCCACTTGTCCTCACAGTGTGGACACGGATGAGAGCCGCTACCCACAGAAGCTGGCCTTCGCCGAGTGCCTGTGCCGGGGCTGTATCAGCGCTAAGACGGGCCGTGAGACGGCCGCACTCAACTCAGTGCCGCTGGTCCAGAGCCTCCTGGTGCTACGCCGCAGGCCCTGCTCCCGGGACGCCACGGGGGCGCCCACGCCTGGGGCCTTCACCTTCCATGCTGAGTTCATCCGCGTGCCTGTGGGCTGCACCTGCGTCCTGCCCAGGTCGGCCCGGTGACTGCCGCTTGGCTCCTGAACTGGCCTCCAGGGAGGCCCTCCTATTTATGTGTATTTATTGGTTATTTATGTGCCCCTGGGGTCTTGGGCAGGTACGAGCCTCCAGGAAGGGCTGGCTCCAGTAAAGGCTGGGGTGAGGAGCGGGGCGGGGGCCTGTGCCCGGCAGCCCCCACCTCGAAATTCACAGTTTACCCTTTCACAGAAACAGCCAGGCTAGAAGGAACATTTTCACTGTTCTAGGACTTGTTAAAACACCTACAGAAAAGGGAAACTGTTCTGATGGCTGCCTCCACCTCCAGGCCCCTGGGCGGCCCTCACCCCAGCCCCTTGGGAGGAACAAGTGCCCCTGTGTTTCTAAAACAGCTTTTCATTTTCCATGTGAATCTAAGTTGTTTACTTGATAAACCACCCCCAGAACACAGACCTGGATGGCACAGAGGGCAGTGGGTGAAGCCCCTCTCTCACTTTCACCCCTGCCAGGCCCTCTATACCCATCTGGGCCCAAGGGGCAGTCACTGATCACCGCCCGCCAGGGGCAGCCACTGGTGTGGTGTGTCCTAGAAAGATCTGTGCATGATCCCAGGCGCACCCAGGGCGGGGCAGGTTTCAACAGAAGAGCCCAAGGGTGCCCTGATGGATGAGCAGTGGCTCCCGGGCCTGGCGATGGGCCACACTCCCAAAGCCCAGCCCTCTATTCACAGACATGGCTGTGGTCCCTGGGGACCACCTCCCCGCCCCACGGACAGGTGTCCTCAGGGTAACTTCAGGGCAAGTGGTCAACTCAGGGGGACATGTCTTTAACTTGGCTGAGTCATGCTCCCCCAGCCCCAGTAGGGGCCCAGAAAACTCTAGACACCCCCCTAGGGTTTCTGTGCACTGTAGGTGACCTGCTAGAGAGGGGCAGCCAGGCTTACCAGCTCAGGTGCCCCATCAGCTACCGAGGAACTGCCCGCCCACTCATGGCAGGATATCCTGCACCAGAGCACATTCCAGGCAGAGTTTAGAGTCTGAGTGCACAGCCTCAGCACAGCCTCAGTCACGACCCCCCCTTAGAGTCTCAGCCTCCCTGCTACCTGTGACGCACCTCAGCTCCGAGGGCTGATGCAGAGCCGCAGGGCTGCAGGACGGCTGTCTGCACCCCCTGCCGTTTTCACCCGATGACTGACACCTACTGTGTGTAAGGCCCCGGAAGGCGGGAGGGTCTCAGAGAAGGCTTCCTGGAGGAGGTGACTATGTCTTGAGCCTGGAAGGAGTCTTCAGTCAGCACTTACGCCCAGCACTGGGAATGGAGCAGTGACAAAACGCGCAGCCCCCCGCCGCCCTGAGGGTGGCTCACGGCCGCAGGACCCGCGGCAAAGCGCTTGGCCTGTTGGTTGTGAACACATCAGGAAGAGAGGCGCTGCAGTGGAGGCCACCTGGGGAGGACCCGGCTGGCCACCCAGGGCCCTGTGCTCCAGGCAGAGGGAGCGGACCGTGCAGAGGCTGTGTCTGGGAGGTCAGGGTGGCTGGAGGCCAGTGGGCAGGGTGATGGGGTCCAGAGCAGTGGGGCTGGGGGTAGGGTGGGGTCTGCCCTGTGTGTCTCTGGGCTCTGAGCCGGGCACTGGGCAGGCCCAGGTAGTGCTGGGAGTAGCCAGGGGGTGGGGAACGGTGAGCCCGCTGGATTTATGCTGAAGACAGAGTGTTGGTTGATGGGCAGGGTGCCCTCCGGGACAGAGGTCCCAGAGACCCCGGTTCTGAAACTGTGAGAGCAGGAGGCCAGTGACTGAAGGATTTTCCCAGACTTTGGGGGACTGAGTATCCAGGAAGGAAGGGCCTCACAGGCTGGGTGTGAGCTGATGAGCTTTGGGGCCCCTGCCATGGCTTGTATGGTGTCTGTGTGGTGTGTTGGAGTAAGCAGGGGACATGTGTGGTGTGTGTGTGTGTTGTGGAACCAAATTTGGGTCTCTTGTCTGTTGATTACCCACCACCCTCCCTCACTGTCCTTAAAAACCTTTCCCTGAAAGCCATGAGGGGGCTGGGGGTCTTCTGAGCATGAGCCGCTTGGCCTCCTAGCTCAGCACCTGCGATAATGCTACCCTTTCCTTCACCACGACCCAAGTCAGTAGGTTTGCTTTGCTGCACGGGGGTAAGAGGACCTGCATTTGGTTTGGTAACAGTTTTGGCGACCCAGAGTGGGCGGAAGTTCTTGTGCGGGCGTCTTGCCTATGGCACATCAACCCTGGGGTGGTCTGAGGGGTGCTCCAGCAGGTGAGCCCTGGCAGATGGGGGATCTGGGAGGACACAGGCCCTCCCCCCAGACCCGAGACATTCATTTCCAGAGCAGAAACACAAACACAGGGAATTCCAGGTACATGATTCATGGAACAGGCGAGGCACCGAGACCCCAGCCCTGCTGTCAAGGAACCCCAAGGAGGCTGCAGGAAAGGGGGCACCCCTGGCTGGGCGCCACACACCCCCACCCACCCACTAGCCTGCCCACAGGAAGAAGGACCTTCAAAGCTTCAGCGGGCCAGAGCGGCTTGAGGTTCTGGTCACACGACCTCGTCATTCACTGGCATGGGGTTTTCCTGGGGGCCACCCGTGGGGACCCCCGCCGCCTCCTCACTCGGCTTCTTGCGGGCCTCAGCCGGGGGCCGGGGTGGAGGGTTGCTGGGCGGCTGCTTGATGGTGCCCCCAATCTGCGGCCGCTCCTTGGGCTTGGGCTCAATGGGGCTCCACTGCTCCCCACGGATGGCTGCCTGCAGGACACACAGGCTGGGCGTGGGTCCTCCTGGGCCGCCCCCTTACCCAGTCCCTGCACTCCCCTACCCCCGCCAGGGTCCAGAAAAGGACTGAGCTCAGCAAGACCTGAGGGGCTGTAGCTCAGTGAGGTTATGTGCCAGGCCTGAGGCTACATGGTCAGAACCCAGCTGTCTCACCAGCCAGGAGACACCTCAACTAGAGAGGGGGACAGTGGAACTCTGGGGCTTCTGAATGACCCCTGGAGGCCACTGCCAGGCGCACAGCCCAAGACCAGGCTTCCTCCCAGGGACTAAGGGCTGGGAGCAGGACAGGAGCCCAGGCCTAAGGGGCATGATGATGAACTGAGGCCAGCAGCTCTGGGTGGGGGTCGGGGGTGGGGTGGCAGGAACAGTGTGGGAGGCCAGGGGCCCAGGCATGTCAAGGGGGGAGACTGCAGCCCAGGGAAGTTGCCGAAATGCAGAATCCTGGGCCTGCCCCACAGCCATAGGCCAAGTGGACCTAGAAATGTGTATCTCTAACTTTGTATCCCATAATAGTTGATTAAAAAAAAAAGTGACGACATATAATTTATGAAGTATAAGAATGAAAAGAGATTCTATAATCACACCTCCTAAGTTAAAGACTACAACACTCTATCCCAGAAGCTAAAGCTAGAAAATTAAAGGAAGATAATGCAGGGAAATACAGCAGACAGGCAGCAGGGGGAGAAAAGCACAAACCATAAAGTAGAAAAACAACTTAGATGACAAACTTGTGTTCTGCTCAGTGAAGAATCCAAGGATCCCTAACAGAGAGGAAGTATCCTCAAAAGCTAAAACCTACAAAGGGTTCACAATGAAAGCACACTCACGGTTCCTGCAAACTAACAAGAAGACAAAACCCCAACAGAAAAAATGGGGGAAAGATTGGAACAAGCGGCACAGGACTCAGCTGCGATGTACGAGGTGGGCGCCTGGAGTTGGAATTAGTAGAGCAATCAAGTCAAAACTGCCTCTGGGAGGCTGGAGGCTGTGTCTGGGTTGGAACCCATGCCTGTGGGCTGACAGCGGCAGGCAGCATGCGAACAGTGGGCGTTCAGCAACCTGTGCCTGGCAGGGATCCTCGTCCCTCCCCCCTCCACTGTTGTAGCTCCCTGCCCCCTCCTCCCCACCTCCCAGCCTCCCCACCCTGCTATAAAGATGGCCTTAAGGGGCCTTTTGCATAACCTGGACTCCAGGCAAACCCAGCCCCGCGTGGCTTATGGCACCACCCAGGCTCATGAGTCCCAGGGAAGTGCTCCTGGCAGCACCCTGAACTGGATAGAAAACTCTGAGCAATGGATCCCACTTCAAGCAGGGCTCGGCGGGCCAGCCAAGTCCCCTCTCCGAATTTTTGCCGCGTGTCTGTAAAGTGGGGTTCCCCCCTCCCCTGTCGAGGCTCTGTGGCATGGGTTACAGGAGGATGTAGGGGAGTGGCTAGCACATTAGATGGGCCACACATGGAGGCCACAGTGTCACTGTCCCCACAACGTAAGCCAGGACATGGGCTCGGCTTGCAGGACCAGCAATGAGGCTGAGGCTGACTGCAAGGATGCTACCCACCAGCAGATAGATGCCGCTTGCGATGGCCAAGCAGGCTGTCCCCAGGATGGTGGCGAGCAGGAAGCCAGCAGGTACCGCCAGCCTGGAGTAGGGGTGGAGGGCAGTCAGAAGGGACAGGGGAGACAGAGGATGGTCAGAGGGGGTCCGCAGCTCCCCCGCCCCCGGCCCGGGTCAGACAGCACAGGATCGCAGGACCCTGAGTGGAGGGGAGGCCCAGTGCTACGGCTGGACTTCTAACTCCACCCCGAGCTGTTCTCTACCTGGTCTGCACCTTCCCGAGTCTTAGGACAGGGCTCTTGGCCCCTGGCCACCACCCTGGGAAGAGGTCTCGGCAGCATGGCGGTTTCTCCAACAGACTCACCGGGGGCAGCTGAGCCTGGGGCACCGATTACCTCTGAGTTAAGCTATCAGGCTGGGGTGAAGTGTTAATGGCAGATACAGGTTTGGGGAACCCCTGGCAGAGCCTGGGACATGGGTTTTTGTTTGGAACGGGTTCTGGGCTGGGAGGGGCCTGATTGACCCCAGCAGTCCTCTGCCGGTGGTGCTGGGGGGTCCCAAGTGGGTGCAGGCTCACCCGAGGTGCAAGAAGGCCCGGATGTAGTAGTTCCTGGTGAGGGGCCCAAACAGCTTCACCACTCTGGTCAGGTACTTCTGTCCACTAGGCGGGAGGGGGAGACAGGCCATGTCACCCTCCACCTGCCCCAGCCTCTCAGACCACCCGGTTCTTTGTCCCGGGGAGGGGAGGGGGTCTCAGGCTCAGTGGCAGGGCAGATCCTGAGTGGGCTAGTGCTGGAGCCTCGGAGAGACAGGAGTGACAGGCTCCTCGTAGTGACAGCTGGTGGGGGTGGTGGGGTGGTGCCCAGAGCCCGGAAGGAAACTCACCACCTCTCCATGGTGGAGCCCTTGCTCCTCTTCCCTCGAGGGTATTCCAGCAGGCAGACCAATACGCCTGCTGCTCTGAAGCGGAGGTTAAGGAACAGCCCAGATCAAGCCTGAGAGGCCCCAGGGAGTCAGCTCTTTTGATGAGAGAACAGAGAGGTGTGGCCACTGCCTGAGGTCCACAGGATTCCAACAGGGCAGCCTCCCTCCCCAATGCCTGCCTTGGCGTCTGGACGGCTTGTAACAGCTGGACTGGCCGGGACAAGTGGGGCTCGGTCCCCTGGGGAGGCCCGGCCAGCTGGGGAGGGTGACTGATAGAAGGGAATGCGGAGGGACCCCGAGCATTCTCGGGCCTCAGTGTCAGCCCTCAGGTGCTGCGGACACCTCCCTCCCTTGCCAGGGCCCAGGTCCCCAGGCTCTGTCACCTCCCTGCTTGGAGCCCCTCCTGCCTTCAAGGGGCAGCAGCCTCTCTGGCCCCAACCCTGATCTGGGTCTGCAGCAAGAGGATACATGGAGTAGGCGCCCAGGTACCACTGGGTGAACTGACCGGCCGTGGCCACGATGCCCCCGGTGATAAGGACTGTGGGCAGAGGAGAAGGAGGTTAGTAGGTGCCATACCCCATCCCTTTTAGGGGCTCTGGCCACCTCCCCAGGGCTCCCTCCCCAAGGGGGGCCACCAGTCCACCACAGAGCTGCCCTGTCCGCCCCCGTGTTAGCCCAGGAAGGGGACCCAGGCGGGGGAGACCTTGGTAGATGATGGGGGTGGCTGTAGGCATGGGCGTTGGGACCCTTCCCCAAGAGCAGCATTTGAAGCAGGGAGGGGGCTGAGGAGCTGCTGAGAGGGAGGCAGGGCCTGGCTCCAGCCTGGACACACCCCCGAGGCCTGTGAGCCGCGGCACCCTGAGCGTTTGCTCAGTGCATTTAAGGACCACCAACCATTTAAGGTTGACTTTGTACCAGCTGCATGGACCCTCTCTCCCGGCCCCGGGTGTGTGGACTGGTCCTGTTCGTGTGCTCTGTGTGATGCCGGGTCTGTGGGCCTGGTCTCTCCGGCCCTGTGTGCACATGATCACAGCCCACCTGCTGTGAGCATGTGCATCGCCCCCGTTCCTCCCCAGTGATTTTCTTCTACAGTGGTAGCTTCAGCGTACCGCTCAGAGGCGTGATGCACACTCACACTTGTCACTCCGTCATGGCCACCCATCCTCAGGGTTCCAGTCACTTACTGAGGTATCACAATTACCTAAAGTGCACAGACTTTTAACACGTGTGACCCCCATCATGTGACCACCACCCATATCAAGATTCTCCCCCACCCCAGGTTTCCTGGGGGCTCTTCTTTTGCTGACAGAAGGTTGGTCCAGGCCCTTCCTGGGGTGGTTTGCACAGAGCTCCAGCTCGCTGTTTGTCTCATTGGGTAGTTTTCCACAATTTATTTATGCATTCTCCTGCAGTACTCTTGCCTGGAAAGTCCCATGGACGGAGGAGCCTGGTAGGCTGCAGTCCATGGGGTCGCTAAGAGTCGGACACGACTGAGCGACTTCCCTTTCACTTTTCACTTTCATGCATTGGAGAAGGAAATGGCAACCCACTCCAGTGTTCTTGCCTGGAGAATCCCAGGGACGGGGGGCCTGGTGGGCTGCAGTCTCTGGGGTCGCACAGAGTCGGACACGACTGAAGCGACTTAGCAGCAACACCAGCAGCCTTTGGGACATGTCAGTTGCTTCCAGTGTTGGCCCTTTATGAATCAGCTGATGGAGTTAAATTCTTCACCCTTTAAGCAATCTGATAGTGAATTTGACACATTTTATTGACTGTGATCACAAATAACTTACTTTGTTATCTTACTTGGGTTTCCTCTTGAACAAGCTTTTCTTTTTTTTTTTGAACAAGCTTTTCTTGTTGCTTCTCCTGCCTTCTACTGACTTGATCAAACTGTAATTTTAAAATTCCTCTTCCTGAACTAAATGTGGACTTTAGAAGGTTTATCTTTAATCTCACCCCAAATTAGCCACAATTATTAATTATTTACAGTCAGTGTCTTCACAGTGGCATAGCCATCTTCCCTCTGGATCCAGCTTCGCCCTCGCTGGAGCACGCCCTTCAGCACTCCTTTCTGATGACCTGAACTTCGCTGGTGGTCCCTGCAGCACAGTGGGAGAGGGCAGCCCCTGCCCCGTGTGTAGCACAGGCCTGAGTTTCCAGCGGTTTTGTCTTCCTTGTGACTTTCTTCATCCAGGCTGTGGTGGCAGATAACACAACTCCTTGGAGGGGACGATCTTTTGGTCTGTTTCTAGTTCAGGCAGCCTTTCCCGGTCTGGCCTCAGAGTCCCACAAGGTAAAAGCTCTGACCCCCCGCCCCTCCCTTCAGCCCCTGAACCCTGGCCTTCTGCTGGTGTCACGTTCATTCACACTTGCTGTGCTGGAGGAGGGAAGAGCCATTGCTCCTGCGTTCAGGCAGTGGTTCGTCCACTCAACCTGGGCATGCAATTTCCTTGGCCTGAGCCTGCGTCATTAGCGGTAGCCTCAGCTCTCAGAGGGGGCTGGGGTCTCTCGATGGGGACAGACACTTCAGATCATGGAGAATGAGGTGGGTGGCGTGGCTGTCAGGCTGGGAACTCTGGAAACACTTCTCTGAGCAGGTGGATGTGGGCAGAGAGGTGAAGTGGGGGGAGCCAGCCCTGTGGCAAACACCAGGGTGGTGGGCCCCCGAGGCCAGAGGGGTAGGGGCAGAGTGGTGGGAGATAGAGGGACCGTGATCTGATTAGATGCAATTCTCTACAACATAAAGGGCCGGTGGGCTGAGATGCTCATGGGGCCTGTAGTTGGTACTGAGTCAGGAGTTAGCAAGAGGAGGAATTTAGAGCCAGAAGGTTGTGAAGGAAGACGAGCAGTAGTCATTGCGGTGGTGATGGGGAGGGGTGGAGAGCAGAGGGAGAAGACAGCTCTGGGCAGAAGCAAGGACAGCCATGTACTGACCCACTGGGTTCTACACCATCTAGAAGCCAGAAGGGGGCTGCCCTGCCTGGCACCCCAAAGTTGCCCACCCCCCAAAATGTGACCTTAAAGTACTCCCTCCCCACACGCAGCCCAGCTTCGCAGGCTCCTTCCTTCAGTCCCCAGGTTGGTGGTGGGGGCCTCAGGGTGGGTCCCAGGTGAGATGCGGTGGCTGAGACCCTCCTCATCACTTTATCCCCGGGTCCTCTCGCCCGCCCACTCCCACTGGGGGCGGGGCCTTCCTGGGAGGGGCGGAGCCACGGGCGGCTTCCTCAAGCCTCAGGCCCCACCCTCTCCTGAGAAGTTGAGTCCAAGTGCGTACCACAGTTGAGCACAGGGAAGCAGGGGGGACGGCCGCCTTCCTACCCAGAAGCAGGCCCTGGGAGCTGGGTGGGAGGGGTCACATGGGTCGTCCCCAGCTGCCTTGTGCAATGTCCTTCTGAGCAGACTCAGGGTTGCGCCCCGGGAGACAGCGGTCACCCAGTTCCATGGACCAAGCCCCTGGCCAGGAGGCAGGAGGAGCCCACCTCCGCAGCCCAGGAGCCTTAGGGGAGGCAGCTTCCATCCGAGGGCAGGAGGGTCACTCCAGGCAAGGGTGGGTCATGCTGGGTTTTCCCATCCCTGCTGGGCGGTGAGTTCTCCGGAAACCACGGGGGCAAGCGCTTCTTCCCCAGACTGAACTTCCTCTTTTGTGTGTGTGTGGGGGCGGGGGAGGAGGAGGGCAGAGGATGGGGGTGTGGGTGTGCACGGGGTGCAGGGGCAGGAGGGCCCCGAACCCCCCTCCCCAGCCCCAAGGCTCCTCTTGGCGGCTGCAGCCTGCTCCCAACAGAGGCCTCCAGCCCCCTTCCCACCGGCGCTGCAGGTCGCCCACTGGAGCCTCCGGGCCCGGAGCCCAACCCCAGGCTCCAGCCGGGTGTCTGTGGCTCCTCAGGACCCCTGCTCCCGTCCCTTCTCCAGCCTGTCCTTCCCCCTTTACCTCTCGCAGCCTGGGGTCTCCAGGCCCCTACTTCCCCAGCCCCAGCGCCCCCCTGCACTGCCGAGGCGCTCCGCCCCCAGGCTCAGCAGTCCCTCTGCAGCCCCCGCCCAAAGTGCGAGCGCCCCCCACTCACTCAGACCGGACGCCAGCGCCTGCTCGTTGGCCCACATGGCCCACTCGATCTGCCCCATGGCGGCAGATCGGCTCGAACGCGGCTCGGACTCTTCAGACCCCAAGGCCCCAGAGCTCTGCAAGCCTCCCGCCCCGCCCAAGTTCCCCAAGTTCCGGCGCCGCCCCGCCCCGCCGCTGGCTCCGCCCCAACCCGGTTCCCCAGGTGACAGGCCGGCGGCAGATGGGGTCCCAGGAGCCTTGCCCCTACTCCCTCCACCGGACCTCAGGTCTTCCTCCCCTGCAGGCCCAGCCAGCCCGGCCTCGGTGGACTCCTGGAGGGGAAGCTGGACTCCTGGAGGGGAAGCAGGGCTTCAGGCCAGCCCCTGACCTCGTGGGGAGCCTCCTGGGAGGCCGGCCGCATCCGGCCCTGCGCTAGTGCAGGTGTGGTGGCCTTGGCCCCATTGGTAACCCTGGACTAACTTGGGAGGAAGGGCGGGTGAGTATGGGAAGCTTCTGGGAAAACCCAGAATGTAGTAGTGCTGGGCCCTGTCCTTTGTCACCTCCCTCCTTGGACTCCCTTTTGGGTCAAGGTCAGAGGGCTCAGAAGCCCTCCCCCTACTTCCCCCAGCTGGGTTAGGACAGTGGAGAAGAATGGAACTCACTTGGAAGGGGGACATGGACCGAGCTTAAAGCCAAACCCGAATCATTTCCCCAGCCTGTCGGCCTTAGTGACCACATCCACCCAGCACCGTGTGGCTGTGGCCTGTGCTGAGCATCCCACCCATGGCAGGGAGGCCCCAGCCCCGCCCCCTACAATGGCCACCCAGCTCCCTGGGTGAGGGCTGCAGAATGCACACCAGGCCAGGTGGAGTCCTCGAACTGTCTTTACTCTGGCCTTGGCACTGCTCCCCTGTCCCGCAGACACAACACTGCACCCGCTCAGGGGCCTGGGCTCAGAGTTGGGGGAGCACCTCATGGAGCTGTCCTGAGGTCGTCCCCTGCATGGTGACCCGGCTTCCAGCTCTGAGGGGTACCCCGACATGCCATCACCTCCTGTGGCAGTGGGGTGGCCATGAGTCCAGGGCCCTAGAGCCCTTCATGATCGATGCACCAGCAGCTCCCTGCCGGCTCAGTCCCCTAGTCTTGGATCGGGGTCCAGATCCGCATCTCAGCAAGCACTGGGTGCAGGTCAGGGAAAGGTGAGGCACTTGGGGGGCTGCCCCTGATCACCTGGGTGGCTGCAGGCGTCATTCCATCGCCCAGTTCGGCCACAGCACATGGCCCGGCCCAGAGCAGGCAGTCACCCACAAATCCCAAAAAGCGTGGCCTGTTGACCACCACACCCAGCTCCCAGTCCCAGCGAAGCGGCCCCTTCTCCCAGCGGCGGCCGGGCCCCATCAAAGAGGTGCTCAGGCAGCTGGCTTTGGCAGACCGTCAGGACCCAGGAGATGAGCACCAGGGTCATCCAGGACCTGAGGCCCGGGTCCCACCTGTGGGGTTAAGAAATTATTATCAGGGAGGGACAGAGTGCATCTGCCCTTCCAGGAAACGCAGGCAGGTCAGACACCCTGGTGATGCTGGGCCCAGGGCCCAATCCTCAGGCAGAGCCTCAGTCCCTCTGGGAAGACATGGAGTGGACAGCAAGTCCAGGGCGGTCGGCAGAGGCCAAGGCCTGGGGAGCATAGGTCACAGGTCTGGGAGTCAAATGGGACCCTGACTTGCTCTGGAGGGTACCCTACAGTCCAGCCCCACCCCTGCATACCACTGGCATCCATCAGTCCTTAAATATCCTTCATGAGTGACTGAGGGGAACACTAGGTGCTGTGAAACCAAGGAGCAGGGTCACAGCTACCTCACTGACCCTCCTGTGGATGCCCTGGGGCAAGCCTGCAGGGCGCGTGCGGTGTGCAGCCAGGACTCACCTGGGTGGCAATGATGTATCTGATGCTGCCAGGGACGGGGTCCATGCCCAGCGCAGCTTTAAGCTCATCTGAGAGCAGGACGGGCTCCACGGGCAGCCCCTTCAGAAACCTGGGGTGAGAAGGCAGGGCTGGACTGCAGTCCAAGGACGGCAGGGGTGGGACGTGTGCAGCACAGGCAGATGCAGGACTGCTGGGGGTCGTGACTGCCAGCGGGGTTGGGGCCTTTGGGGCTGATGAACAAGGGTGCTCAGCCTGTTCTTAACGCCACTGGGCTGCACACCTCGAGGTGGTTAAATGGTGGGTACAGGCACACACGGAGTGAGAAAGCCAAGGCCTAGCTGTCTCTGAGGGGAGGGCTTCAGGAGACCTCCACGAGGCTATAGTACTGCCCCTCGCCCTGGCCCACCATGCTGCCATGCCCCGTGGGGACACAGCTTAAGAAACGGCCTCAGTTCAAGCTTAATCTCACAAACCACCCCCGCGGTAACCAGGGTGATGAGTCCAGAGCCCCCACATCCTCAATTGTGGGGCCCATCCTACGCAGTATGGGAGCAGTACTCAGCTCCACCTACCAGAAGCTTCACTGCCTCCTTAGGGTGACAGATAAAAAGAACCCACACACGCTTCTCACATCCCTAGTGGGTCAAGTGTCCCCACACTGAGAACAGGGCCCCTTAAACAGCTGGGAGGGAGAAATCCATATACTCTCGTCATCACAGGGGCCGCTGGAGACAGGCACGTATGTGCCCCTGAGGCTGGGCCAAGTGGACGAGCATCCACAGCCACATGGGGACACATGTGGGGACACTGCCTGTGGTCCTCATGGCTGCTGCCTGCCACGGCCTCCTGGATGGGGGCCTGCAACTCACTTGTCTCCGTTCGACTCAGGGGGGAAGCTGTGCCTCACGGCAGCCACAAACTCAGCCACGGTGTCATCCAGAGTGAAGACCACAGCGTTGGGACCCGCATCAAAAGTGTACGCCACCTGGAACCGGGCAGTCAGATGGGCTCAGACCAGCTTCCAGGACCCAAGGGCCACCCACTCAGGATGGGGAGTGGAGTTTTTCCAACATGGCGGCTGTGCCACCAATGAGAGTGAGATGGAGACGCAGCCCCCAGCAAAGCAGGCTCCTTGAAGCCCGCCTGGGACGCCCAGCCCCACACCTGCCTTGGTCTGCCCATGGTGAGCGTTGAAGCGGTGCACCAGCTGGATGATGCGCCGGGATGTGTCACTGAGGTAGGAGATGGGCGGGAAGGTGTCCAGGCAGGTGGCGTGGAACTGGTTGCTGTCCTTCATGGTCAGCTGGCCAAAGGCCTGGAAGTTGCGCTCCCTGATGCAGCGGGTCATCTCGGCCATGCGCGGCGGCACCAGTGCCTCTGCCCGGAACTGCAAGGCAGATGGCCAGCCTGTGAGCTGCATGGAGCCGTGGAGCCTGGTTTCCGAGCACCCCTGAGGAGCCGCCCGCCCAGCTGCCCACTGGCCTCACCTTGAGCAGGGCACTGGTCTCCACGCTGGTCTGCATGCCTGCCGTGCTGCCCATCGGCTTCCTCTCAGCGCTCACCTGCGGTGAGGGAGGGAGGCTTTCACCATGCCTGCGGCTCAGGGAGCCTGGGAAGGCCCTCTCGACCCCGGCTGGGCCCCCCACTCACCACGAGGATCAGGACTCGGAGCTCCGGCCAGTGTGACTCGGGGGCCACCTGACGGGCGACGCTGTCCTTCCCATCAGGGCGCTCACCCATCTGCCACTCCACAAAGCCACCGTACAGGCTGCGGCAGGCGCTGCCTGAGCCCCTGCGGGCCACTTCCGACAGATCGCTGTCCACCCCATAGACCCGGGCCAGGGTGTAGGCTGCAGGTGGAGGTGGGGGAGGCTCAGATAGGCTGGGGGTGGGGGAGTGGTCTGTGCTCAGTGACAGAGAAGGGGGGCACCTGGGGGATGGAGCCTCGGCCCTCAGCTCCGTGGCTGGCATTCAACACCCATGTGCTCACAGGCTTAGCCTCCACAGAGGGCTCTCAGGGTACATGAGCTGCTGGGAGGAGGAGCCCTCTGGGGACCAGGAGGCCTGGGGCTGCTGGCAGTGCTGGGCGTAGGCCAGGACTTCTTAAGGGCATGATGCCGGGATGCGGCCCTGGGGTGTCCACAAGGCAAGCTGTCTGCCCTGGTTCACTGGTCTCAGGGCTACGTGGAGGACGTGACCCAACCACCCACCGCTGTGGTGACCGGCTTTGCCCCCAGCTTTGGGGTGGGGGTCCTGCTAGAGACTGAGCCACAGGAGGGCAGGGCAGAGCAGGGATTCCGAAGGAGCAAGATGGGCTCCTAATAGGCCGTCTGAGAGCCTGGAGCCTGGAGCCACAGCCCTGGGGTTCTGCTACGTAAGCCAAGAAATCACCCTCACTTAGTTTAAGCCAGTTTGAGGGGGATTTTGTCATGTGCCAGGTCCTCCCTTCAGAGCCCCCAGAATATCTCAGCGTTCAGAGGTGCGACATGGCTGAGGCCGTGGCCTTGCATGCAGGGCAAGCACTGGGACCTGTCCTGGGGCACCCACCTAAGCAGGCATAGCCTGCAGCCGAGGAGGCCAGGCCTGCAGCCGTGGGGAAGTTGTTCTCCGAGGCCACATGAACCTTGTAGCTGAGGCTGAGAGGCAGTGGGTCTTCATGGCCGTCGCTCCTCCGCTTACGGGCCAGGCGGCGGACTGCGAGGAGGGAGACGATGCCTGGGTCAGCACAGGGGGACTGGCCTCTGCCCGAGCTCCTTACACAGACCTCCCCCTTCTCGGGAGACCCCAGGCCCAGACCTGGCCAGGCTGACAAGCATCGGCGGCCCCTGAGATGTGAGGTGGGGAGGGGCAGGTGACAGCAGCGGCTTCTGTGCGCTCAGACCCACCCAGCGCGAGGAAGCGGCACAGGGGTAGGGGCAGGCTTGTCCTAACCCCAGCATCCCCAAGGACCCTACTCACTCTCCCTCAGGCAGGCCTGGAGGCGAGGGTGCCCCATATCCTCCTCCCGGCCATTCAGCCAAATCCGGTCCTCTGTGAAGTCCCTGCTGATGGCGGCCGTCGTGGTGGTTTTCAACTGGGAAAGAAAGTTCAGGGCACCTCAGTGGTGGGTACCGGCCAAGCCCCCCTCTCTGTGGGGCCTTTCCTCCCCTGGTCCCTCTTAGTCGCCGGCTCAGGGCAGTGGCTTTGCTAGAGAACAGGGACGTGGAGGTGGAGGCCAAGGCAGGCCAGGCTCAAGTGGTGGGGATGCCCCGTGGGTGTCCACTACACAGGGCAGGGCCCACACGCCCATCTCCCAGCAGAGAATTCAGGGCAGGGACCTCCTAGGAGGGCTCAGCATGTACGTGCCCGTGTGCTGAGCACACCTCACAGTGGGCGATGGGACGGATGGCGTTCGTTGGCTGGAGATGTACTGCTACCATCTGTAAACAGGGGTTTTGTAAATATTTTTTCGATGTGTAGCATTAACCCATGCTCACCTGATCCTGGTGCAATGTGACGCTCAGAGAGGAATTGATGGGCAGGATCAGCTCCTCATCTCGCTTTCCCCCTGGAACAGACGGCCCGCCGCAAAGCCAGTCAGTGTCCCAGCCCAGTGTACCAGCACCCTGTTGCTCTCGCCCACCAATTCCCTGCCCCTCCCCACCACCACCGCCACCTCATAGATCCCCAAGTTGCCTGGATCTTGCTCTTTCACTGCACAATCTAAGTCCCCCTCCTGTTGTGCCCCTGCCTTCAGGAATCCCTCGTCGATTGCTCCGCACTTCACTTAGCTCCTGAGAGCAGAGCTGGAGGCCAGTCCATCCCTTTGCTTCACTGCTTCTGTTTTGTTTTTCACTCATTCAGCAAGTATTCTTGGAGTGCCTGCTGGGTGCTGAGTGCTCTGATTTAAGTCTGTTCCCTTTCCCTCCCAAACAGAAGAAGCCCCATTTACTGAAAATTTCTTGAATCTCCCTGCTTATACCCCGGGAGACACTCTGGAATTACCCCACTTCTGCTGAGCTCTTCCACTCCTGCATATCACAGCAAATACGGAAAACCTTCCAGAAAGTCCAAAATCTCAGATCCACTGTTAGGCACAGGTGGGGACAAAAGGGTCCCCACCTTCGTCTTTGGGGTGGCGGACAGTTACAGGACATGAGGAGAACGATCCTGGTAGGTAACCCAGGAGAACCCAGAACGATCCCCCATAAACATGCCCAGTTGCTTGCTGACAAAAGTGCAAAAGCAGTTCCTTGGAGGAGGCGTGCGGCCTCTTCTGAAAATGCCGCTGGGTGACTGGACATCCATGGCCCAACACAGCCACGCCTCAGTCTCATGTCTTGAACAAAAGTACTCAAAATAGATCAGACTTCAACTTAAAATGTAAAAGCCTAAAACTTTTAGGAAAAAACATAGTAAACACTCCTCAGGATGAAGGGCTAGAATCAAGACGTCTCTGACTTGCTACCAAGGATGGAGCAGATGACACATTGGCCCCCACCACCATTTAACAACTTCAACCCTTTGAAAGGCTCTGTTAGGAGGATGAAAAGAGAAGCTACACGGCGGGAGAAAATATTTGCAAACCTTGTATGTAGCAAGGATTATTATCTAAAATACAAAACGAACTCTCAAAACTCAATGGTAAAAAGCAGACAGTTCAGTTAGAATGTGGACGAAAGTCCTGAAGAGAGATTTCACCTAAGACTCACGGAGAGGAAATGAGCACACAGAACGCTGTTCAACATCACCGAGCAGCAGAAGAAACAGGCTAAAGCCATAGTGTGATGTCACCATCAGAATGGCCAAAATAACAGCTGGTGACAACAATGCGTGCCAGAAAGCTGGATCACCCATACCGTTATATGTGGTTGGCGGGGATGAAAAATGGTACAGCCAAATGGGAAGTTTGTTTCTTTAAAAAACCAAATATGCAACCACTCTATGGCCTAGCAAGTGTACTCCTGGGGCATTTATCCAGAAGAATGAAAACTTACATTGACACAAAAACCTGAACACAAAAGTTTACAGCAGCTTTTTCCATAATTGATCCCAACTGGAAACAGCCCAGTTGCCTTGCAAAGGCATATTGCCAAGCAAATTGTGGCCCCTCCCCCCGGGGACTCCAAGATTCACGCGGGTGACTCTCCAGAAACTAGTGAGGGAGAGGAGCCAGTCCCGGGAGCATTCTTGAGACCTGAACAAGACAGACACCGAGAGCAGGTGGAGGTGGCAGGGTGGGCGTGGCCGTGGGAATCAAGCCCCCACGGGGACCGGCGTCCTGTATGAAACACGTCCCCAGGTCTCCTGGCTGCACGTGGTGCCCAGCTCCGCGATCGCACCGTGGGAGGGTCCCCACATCTGCACGCGTACCCACAACCACGTCCACACGAGGGCCCAGCCCATCTGCCGCTGGCCGGGGACCCGGTCCACCGCCCAAACAAGCTCCTCCCAGCCTCAGTTTCCCTGTCCGCAGGGCCCCTAGATCCTGCGCCTCACGAGCCCACCACTCACAGTACTTGACGACAGCGATGTTGACGGGCGCGGTGCAAGTCACCACCACGATCGGCTTCTCTGAGGCCATGGCCGAAGAACAGAGGGACCCCAACCCACGGCAGCCGGCCTTCCAGACCCGCGCCGCAGCGGGACCGGCGATTGGTCCTCAACGCCCCACCTGCTCGCGTGTTGCCCAATCAAAGACGGGTCTGGCCCATGCTCCGCCTCTCAGCCAATGAGTGGCATCGGAAGATAGGCTGGCGACCCTGAGCCCGCCCCCGCTAGCCCGAAGACGCGGTCTGACTCTGCGCAGGCGCAGGGATTGGTTCGCCTCCGCCCCCCGCCCCGCACACTCACGCGAAGTCCGCGCAGGCGCGAGCTCTGCGCAGGCGCCTGGCGGTGCCGTTCCCCAATCTGCGCGGAGGTTTCCAGGTGAAGACTCTGGGTGAATGAGGCTGTCAGCGCCGTAAGACATGCGCTCCGCCTCCCGAGGTCCCTCACGCCTCGCCGCCCTGGGTTTCCCTCACCTAGCCGCCCGAAATTCCCCTCACCCGGCCGCCCTGAGATTCCGTCGCCCGAGTTTTCCTCAGCCCGGCTGCCCGGGGTTGCCACAGGCTCCCCACCCCCTCACCAACCAGTTCCTGGGTGAGGGGCTGCTAAGGGAGGAACTTCTTCGGAATAGGTACTTTCCAGCCCTACCCCCGTCTTTTAAAGCTCCGTACCAGCCGGGATTCTCTTTTCAGGGTTAAAGTTCAGTCGCTCAGTCGTGTCCGACTCTCTGCGACCCCATGGACTGCAGCACGCCAGGCTTCCCTTTTGAAGTGGGTTGCCACATTTATAATGACTCTTATTGGTGTAAAACGTACCATTTTAACCACTTTGAAGCTTGCAATTCTGTGGCATTAAATACCTTCACATTGTTGGGCAACCATCACCACTCTCCAACTCTAGAACTTTTTCGTTTTCCTAAGGTCAAATTCTATTCCTTACACAACAACTCCCAGTTTCCCCCTTCCGTTTGTAAGAATTTATTTTTGGCTTTAAAATGATTCGGTTTTCAGTGAAGATAGCGCAGCCCGCACCCCCCCACCCCCACCCCCGCCCCAGTTCTGTTCCTACAAGTATAGCAAATAGCTTTCTTCTGATTAGGTGTTTTTTGGAGACCATCCTGAAGATCTCCATTTGCCATAACTTGTCCAACTGGTCCCCTGTTGGTTGACAATGAAGTTCTTATCGGTTTTTGGACACAAGCAGCTTTCTTGTGCAAGTGTTGAGTCCTTTTTTAGGATAAATCCCTGAAATTGGAATTGCTGGCCCTAGCAGGATGTACCTGAAGTAAAGCTGATAGCTCTTGGCAAGTTCCCTCTGGAAGTTCCATTGATCCCAGCCGCCAAAGTAAGGGATCCGGAACGTTCCCCAGCACAGCAGCTCCCGGTCAACCTGACTGGTGAAAAATGGTATCTCACTGTTTTCAGTTGTGTTTCTGATGGTTGTTACATTTTTTCTTGGAATCACTGTTTTGTTTCATGCAGACCCATTAAAACTTCCTTTGAAGAGCCGTTGGTGCATTTCTCTGGACAGTGGTCACAGTGTATTCTCTGAACTATAGAAGCAAGGTCGCCTATGAATATCAGTGATTTGTACAGTGTGTGGCAGTGATGAAGGGACATCTCACACGTTCATGATGCCATCTGTTTTGCATCAAGTACTGTGCCAGGTGTCCCACTTTGGGGGACTTCACCTGGGGGACTTCATTTTATTGTTTATAATTTAAGTTTTGACTATAGAGTGAAATGTGTCACCCCACGTTCATATGTTGAAACCTAACCCCCAGTATGATGGCGTTAGGAGGGGGCCTCTGGGAGTGATGAGGTTATGGGGGTGGGGCCCTCATAACAGATCCCACAGAGTTCCTCACCCTTTCTCCAGGTGAGGGTACCATCATGATCCAGGAAGGGGCTCTCGTCAGACACCAAGCCTGCCAGCACCTTGATCTCTCATACTTCCAGTTTTCAAACTGTGAGAACTCAGAGGTGGTTGTTTAAGGCCCCAAGTCTGTGGTATTGTTTGTTACAGCGTCCTGAACAAACTAAGACAAAGACAGTATTATATGTACTTGATTTAAAGAGAGAATTACCACTCTTCTATGCTTAACCCCAGGTTCGGCAGCCACTTTATTTTTTAACTTATTTTGGCTGCACTGGGTCTCCATTGCTGGGCGCGGACTTTCTCTAGTTGCGGCGAGCAGGGGCCACTCTTGGTCCCGGTGTGCAGGCTTCTTATTTTGGTGGCTTCTCTTGTTGCGGAGCACGGATCTAGTTGCCCCATGGTGGGATCTTCCCAGACCAGGGATGGAAGGGACACTGTGTCCTCCTGCACTGGACTGCCAGGGAAGTCCAAAGGCAGCCACTTTTACATCTGTTATTTTCCTCCGTGTTACTTTTCTTTCTTAATTGATTGACTGTTCTGGCTGCACTGGGTCTTCATTGCTGCATGTGGGCTTTCTCTAGTTGCATCTGGCGAGGGCTGCTCTCCAGTTGCGGTGCATGGGCTTCTCATTGCTGTGGCTTCTCTTGTGAAGCATGGGCCCTAGAGTGCCAGCTCAGTAGTTGTGGCACATGGGCTTAGTTGCCCCGTGGCATGTGGGATCTTCTTGGACCAGCGATTGAACACGCATCCCCTGCATTGACAAACAGATTCTCAACCACAGGGAAGCCCCTTCCTCCATGTTTCTAAACAGCCTACTTGTTTCCTTCTTTCTTTTTCTCCTTCCTTTATTATCATTTTTGATGGCATCTTTTGATTGTCACCAAGCAGAAATGAGGAATTGTTTTCTATCCCCGCCACAATCCATCCTCCCCCATACAGGTAATGTTCTCAGTGTTATGATTGTGTGAACCATGTTCACAGTTGAACACATAGGTATTAAGTGCCTGACTGTGCATTTGTATAGTGGGGAACCTTGAACAAACAAGCCCCCTGAAAGAGGGCTGGGCATAGACCCCAGGTTGACACCATCAGCCCTTGCTCTTCCGAACAGTCAGCCTTCAAGCATGTAGAAGATAAGCTCATCACAGGGCCTCTATTTCTGGGGCTTTTTGTTAACTAGATGTGGGTTAATGCCTGTTCTGCCATAGTGGGAGTGATAAACCAAAGGACAGAAGCTTTTACAGATGGTCACGTGTTCTGATTTGCTCCATTAAAATGTATTTCATGGTGATGTGGTAGGTGCCTTGACACCTCAGGGAGTCAGCCTGAAGTGTCAAGGCTGCAGGACAAGAACAGAGCCTGGAGCATTTCTCACAGCCTTCCTCAGACTTCCTGTCTTATTTCAAAGCATTTTTTAAATGTAAAATATATAACATGAAATTTACCTTCTTAACCTTTTCCTTTAAAAAAAAAATTTGGCTGCACTGGGTCTTAGTTGCAACATGTGGGATCTAGTTCCCTGACCAGGGATTGAACCCAAGTCCCCTGCCTTGAGAGCACAGAGTCCTACCCCTGGACCCACCAGGGAAGTCCTTAACCATTTTCAAGTGTGCAGTTCAGTGGCAGTAAGTGCACTGACATCGATGTGCAGTCATCCCCAGGTCCGTCTCCAGAACTTTTTCCTCTTCCCAAACTGAGACTCTATGCTCAGTAAACTGAGTGTGAATCTCCTCCTCCAGCCCCTGGCAGCTACTCTTCTACTCTCTGTGTCTGAATCTGTCTGCACCAGGGACCCATGTAAGTGGAATCCTGTGTCTGGCTTATTTCACTGCGTATAATGTCCTCAAGGTTCATCCATGTTGTAGCAGATGCCAGAACTTCCCTGCTTTTTAAGGCTGAGTAATATTCCATTGTATGGATGGACCACATGTTGTTTATGCAGTCATCTGTTGTGGGTATTTGTGTTGCTTCCACCCCTTGGCTGTTGGCGAGTAACGCTGCTGTGAACGTGGGTGTCCACTGTCTCTTGTTATAGTTCCTCTTATTTGGTTCTTTGGGGTACACACCCAGAGGTGGAGTTTCTGAGTCATGCGGTAGTTCTGTGTTTAATTTTCTGAGGAACCTGCAGTTTTTTTCCACGCTGCTGCCCCATGTTACCTCCCCACCAAAGTCCCCAGCTTCCATTTCCTGTGTCCTCACTGACACTTGTTCTTTCCCTTCCTTCCTTTTTTGCGCAGACTCCCTAACGGCCGTGAGGTGTGAAGCCGTGTCTCCTTGTGGTTTTGATGTGCATTCCCAGATTTCCTTTCATTTGCAGTGATTTCTCAGTGTTGCTAAGCCAGCGCATGGTGTGGCGTTGCTCAAACATTAGTGTGAATACCGGTCACCCAGGGAGCGTGTTGAAATGCTGATTCTGAGTCAGGAGGTCTGGAAGACTGCCTATGTAGCCAGTGTCCCGGGTGTTCAGGGCAGAAGCTTGCTGGTCGAGGGCCACACCATGAGTAACAAAGAGCCCAGGACACACAGGGGCTCTGTAGTCAGACCAACCCCGTGTGTACGTAACTTTGCAAGCCACGGAGAAGTGTTTCCTACAGCAGAGCAATTCTCCCTCCAGGGACTTAATGGACAGGAGGTGACTTGAAAAGATGATGTGTAGAGTTTTCTTTATTGCCCTTTCATTTCAATTCAGTCCACCCTGGAGACCCTCAGCAGCGAGGTTTTTTTTGGAATCTGGGGGTGAAACATCACAGAGCGTGGCAGTGAGAGATGATAAGGGAAGGAGTCTTCTCTCCTGGGAGATTACCGTGGGGGCGGGGGCAATCTGACACTTACAGAAGAGGTGGCGGTGCAGAGGTGCAGGAGACTCCACTGTGCGGTAACGCGGGTGAGGCCCACAGCATGGGCTGCGGTGAGTATGTAAGAGGAGTCGGCAGTGGGAGCTGAGGTGGCCGGGGCACCAAGGAGTGACGCAAGCGGGGCGGTGTGCCAGGGAAAGGTGGGAGGGACGTTCTAGGGACGCAGGCAGAGGGGAGCGGACTGAACAGGAGTGCGCCATCCAGGAGGAAGTCCATCTCTTCCTCAGGCCGAGCTGGGAGCCAGCAGGCGGCCAAACCCTCCTGTGCACTGGTTGGGAGCACCTGTTCAGAGTGAGAAGGGCCCAGAGCCCCAGACTTCACCTCCCCCCCATCTCATTTTCTTGTCCTTTTCATTATCTCCTAAACTCCTCAGGACTTAGTATCTTGGCCTTGGGGATTAAGGCCTTGAACTTGGTGATCTCTAAAGACCCAGGACTTGTACTCTGTGCCCGCACAGCAAACAGGTCTCCATGGGTCATGACAGAGACACGGAGGCATGACACTTAGAATATTTCCTGGCCACAAAATCTTTTGATTGGTACTTCTTTTTTTAACAGAATTTTTAAAAATTTCCATTGTAACCATTTTTAAGTGTACAGTTCAGATGCTTTAGGAGCATTCACGTTGTGGTATGGCCATCACTTTCGTCTGCTTCCAGAACTCCCTCACCTTCTCAAGCTGAGACTCTCTTCCCACTAAGCCCCTCCCTACCCCCACCCCTCCTTCCCCAGCCCCCTACAGTCACCATCTACTTGCTGTCTCTGTGACTGTGACTCCTTTAGGTCCCTGTATCAGTGGAATTGTACAGCACATGCCTTTTTGTTTCTGGTTTATGTCACTGAGCATCATGTCCTTGGGACACCCCCATGTGGTGTGTGTCACGATTTCCTCCCGTTTTATTGCTAAGGAATGTCCCTTTGTACGGATGGACCATGCTTTATTCATCCACCTGTTAACCACTGTGAATAATGCTGCTGTGTCTTCAGCTTTTTTCGGACACAACCATCCTCAGCTCATGGGCTGTCCAGAAGTAGGTGGGAAGAGCTGGGTTTGGTCTCTGGGCCATGGCTCACTGACCCTGCTTGCAAACATAATCATCCCCGATCACGTTCTGTGCTCAGCTTTGGGTCTTTCTGTGAGTCCCTGGGGACATTCCCATCCAGAGGAAAGGCTCTGGGTGGAGTGGCCCAGAGCCGAGGGCTGACCATGTCTACAGGGGGCCCCCGTTGTGCGCACAGTACCGCGGGCTGCTTCCTTGCGTCCCCTTTAGCCCCATGCCCGCTGTGAGCAGCCCACACTCACCTGACTCAGAATCTTTTCAAGCTCTTCTATGGATCCATCACCCTTTTTAATTACAAAGTGTTCCTGTGAATTACGACTTCCCTGTAGCTCAAACGCTAAAGAATCTGCCTGCAATGCAGGAAACCAGGGTTGGATCCCTGGATCAGGAAAATCCTCTGGAGAAGAGAATGGCAATCCACTCCAGTGTTCTTGCCTGGAGAATTCCATGGACAGAGAAGCCTAGTGGGCTACAGTTCATGGGGTTGAAAAGAGTCAGATACGACTGAGCGACTAACACACACGCACATACACACACACGCACACACGGACCCATCACTCCGACCTCCCTCTCCTCTTTTTCCTCTGCCTCTCTGTCTTGTTTCCCAAACTCTGGTCAGCTCTGAGTGGCTTCCTTCTGGCCTGCTTCCATCTGCAAGCCCTTCCTCCTCCCTCAGCCAGGCATGAGGGTCCCTGCCCACATGGCTTCCAGAGCTCCCCTTCCTGCACATCCTCCCAGCCCCTTAAGACCATCTCACCCCACGCCGTGGCCCCGGGTTAAAAACAGTATCTGCCGTTCTGATCTAGTGTGTTATTTCTCATTTCCAAGTAAAAGGAAATTCAAAATTGCTTACTGAAGAGCAGTGTGGTTTAGGAGCCAGGACCCTGGAGCTGGAAATCCCAGCTCTGCCACAGGCCTGCTGTGTGACTCTGGGAAAGCTGCTTCAGGCTCTCTGTGCCAGCACCCTCCCTTATAGGGGATAAAAACACGAGAGAGGTCATGTCAGTGCCGCGCCACGTGCATCTGCAGTAACTGCTGGTCACTCTTCGTCCCCAAAGGAGCTCTCAGGTAAGTCCAGTCGCTCTTCAGAAAAACTGTTCATTTGGTTAAATCAGGAGTAAGTTACACGGAGTCCGTCACTTCCAGCTCCCCCAAGCAAGAGCTCCAGACATGGCATCACGTACTGTATGCACGAGGTGGGGACGCCTGGCCAGCCGGGACCTGCAGCTGGCATCTGCCCACACTCCTGCCTTCCCGCCAGAGCCACCGACTGTGGAAACTATTCCCCTCATCCAGGGACACGTGCACCCAGCTCACCTGCTTTCAGACGCCCGCACGTGTGCTCCAGCACCCCAGCCACCCCTGTAAATAGATCTGGGGCTTGATTCCTGTGGCCTGGATAAACCAGGAGACTGCTTTGCAGGCCTCCTGGGGCTGATGATGGTATTTCATTTGTGCTAAAGAGAGCAGACCCCTCTCCAAGGCTGGGAAAAGCCCTGATATCTGGATTAAAAGGGGAGGAAAGTCTGGTTATGTCGAGATCGCCTTGTTCCGTTTATTCCCTCCTTCTCTTGATGGTTTTCAGGTGTCTGTCCAGGATCTGGTGGAGGTCAGGCATGGATATGCAGGCTGCCACTGCGCGGCAGAGGTCATGGGGGAGAGTGGCTTCATATGTGCTGCTGAGGATGTCAGGCTTGAACTCAAGGCTGCAGGACAGATAGCCCATCTGAGGCTGCAGGACAGATAGACAGCCCATCTGAGGTTGGAGCAGCGCTAGGTGAGTGGGTGGTGGAGCTGCACCGGTGTGCAGGGTGGAGGATGGATGGAAGATGGACCTGGGGGCCAGGAAGATTCTTCCGCTGTCAGCCTGAGAAATTACGAGAATGTGGACTGTGGTGCAGGCTATGAGGGTTGAGGTGAAGATGCTGGTCTGAGAAAGGCTTGGGAGGTGGAATTGGGTGACTGTGGGGTCAGGAAGGTGAATACAGGGGTGAGGAAGTCACATGGCCTCAGAGTTGTTCCCAGAGTCAGTGAATAAAGCAGAAAGCATCTAGGCAGAGTCACCCCCACGTGACCAGCCAGTGTCTCCCCTGGAGCGATGGGCCCACCGCCCAGCTCCTCCTGGGGCTGCCCACCTGCTGCTCCAGCCCCAAGAGCTCACGTTCACATGTCAGGGTCACACAAGGGACAGGGGTTGCCACGCTGTGCATCTCAGGGACCCTCACACCCTCACAGACGATTGAGGACCCCAAAGAGTGAATGTGTGTGTGGGGGGACTCCTATTTATTTTTACCTGCTTCAGAAGTTAAATGTGCTAAGTTTCTTAAAGATTTTGTTTATTAAGTTTATTAAAAATAATCACAATAAACTCATCACACCTTAACATTTTGTGAACAATAGCTATTTTCTGAGACAAAGCTGTAATGAGGAGAGTGGCAGTGTTTGGCGTTTCTGCACATCTCCGCCTTTGGCCCCATGAACATCCTCCTTGTAACACTCTGCCTGATGGGTGTGCTGTACTGTAACTGCTTTTAGACAACACTGCTCTGGTTGGAAAGGACGAGATCTCCTCCAGGTGCACTCTGATCCTGGCGCTGGGCAGTGAGCTTCCTGTGCGCTGCTCGTCTGTCTGCTGCTTTGTCTTTGGTGCAGGCAGGGCTTTGTGGCATCTACATTGGTCATTTGGAAAATACTGCTTCACTGACTAAGCAGAGCTTCCAAATGCCGACGAGTTTCATTTTATAGTATCAAAAACTCTCATCCGAAAAGTCCTTAAACTTGGGAAACTGCCAAGCTTTTAGGGAAGACAGACGTTTCCAAAATTGCCATTTTTTTCTCGAAAGCACAAATGCTTGTCACTGGCAAGTGTAGTTCTTCACTCAGAAGCTCAGAGGGACCAGGACTCAGGGACTGAAGATGTCCTGAAGCTGATGTGCTTTGTGTGGGTAGGTGGTGGTGAACTGTGGTGCCCTGGTGTGTGTGGAGCCTCTGGCAGTGCGGCCCCCCAGCTTCTGCACTGTCCATGGGTGTGGTGGCCGTAACCAGCCCCCCCCAGTGCAGCCCCTGGTCTGCTGACCACCTGAAGAACTGCTGGTGTAGGAGTGTGGGTTAAGTTCTGCAAGAGAAGGAGGTAGATGACCCCTGAGGTGACCAGAGCTGAGCGGCTAGCTGGCCGTGCCTCCCCAATGCCAGCGGGGTCACCTGACTGTCCTCAGTCTCGGGCTCTTTCTGACTGGTCCCAAGCCGCTACATCTCAGAGGCTGCCCTGCAGCGCTCACAGAAGAGCCCCTGGGCTCTATGACCCGCCTTCCTGCAGCCTCCCATTTCTGAAGCACAGGTGTGACTGTGTCCTGGGCCCCAGACCTGTTCCCAAGGGGAGGACAGGTGGCAGGTGTTTGAGCTGCAAGCAAGAACTGAAGTGATTCTGCATCTTCCTGAGCACTAGTTGCAGGCCATCCTTATGGGGGACAAAAGAGCAGCCCTGAGGGGCGGAGGCGTGGGAGGGGTCATCCTGGGGAGAGCGGGCTGTGAAACCCAGTTGGAGGCTCTGACTGACCCACGGGAGGACCGTCATCTGTTCTACATGATACCCAAGGATGGACCCTGGTGGGAGCCCCCTCCACTCTTGCCCTCTGCCCTCCTGTCCTCCAGCTCTGCCCAGTGCTCTGCGGGCACCTGGGGATGGATGCTTGGGCAGCTGCCAGACCACCTCTCCAGCAGCTCAATGGGCCAGGCGGAGGCAGCTGGGAGGAGAGGTACACTGGAGCTGGAACTTGGTGGTCAAGAATGGACAGAGCATCCGGGAGAGGTTAAGGGTGGAGGGTCTCCCTAGAATGAGCAGTTGTGTTGTGTTTTTGGCGTCTCCTGTCTCCTTGGCTGCCATGTCCCCCTGGCCCCTCTTGAGTTCTGCAGCAGAAGCTCACCTACTTTCTCGCAGACACCGAGGCGTCGCAGTAGAGTGAAGCTCAGCAGAGCCACGAGGCTGGAGCCAGCATGCCTCACTGCTCACCTGGCAAGGACTCTGTGTTTGCCGGCAGAGGCCTGCAGACCCCCGACTTGTAGAGGGGGTGCTGCCCGCCGCGCCCAGGTCCCAGCCTCTCCCTAGCACCTCTCGGTTTTGGCTGCCATGGTGCTCTCCCTGGAATGCTCCACCATCTGCAAGGTGATGGAGGCTGGAAACTTTTGTTCCACTGAACTTTGCCAGGGAGCTATACTTAGCCACCAAGTGGAGGCCAGGAGTGGGCTCTCTGAGTATAGATAGTAACCAGTGGGCTATTTTCAAACTTCCAGAGAACCCCCGGAATATTCTGGGCCAACCCGATATTTATGGAAGCCTCTGGGCTCCCTAGTGCGTCTGCAGATTCAGGAGAGAGGTCTCAACAGGGAGTGGGGGGCAGCTGGGCCCCCAGGAGGCCGGGCATCCCTCCCACACCTGTCCTGGGATCTGAGCCATGAGCCGGGCGTGAGCGTCCCAGTCAGAAGGTGGCCCCAGGGGTTTTTTGTCTGCCGCCCCTCACGAGCCTCCCGGGAGCACTTTTCATATGGTGCAGATGCCGCCCCCACCCCAATTCTCTTGTCCAGAATCCTGCGGATTTCTTAGGCTCCTGCTTTTGCCCAGACTTAGCCCACTGCCTCCGAAACACCTGCTTCCTATTCCTCAAGTCCTGGGGCTCCTGTCCCCCAACCCAGTCTCTTGCCCTGGAGAGAGGCACTGACAGTGTGCTTGGAGCAGTGTGATCAAAAGGCCTTCCGACGGGAGAAAAGAGAAGTGTGACACATAAAAATCTGGGTAGAGAAAAGAAAGCCTGTGGTTGCAGGGCAGGAGACCCAGATAGCAGTGCCATACCTCACGTGGGGTCAAGTGTGAGTGAGGGTTGGACCCCTTCTTGATCCCCACCCGTGGGTGTTGGGAGTGGGCTCCAGAAACCCGAACACTAAGCGAGTGTCCTGGGTCAGTGCTGCTGCTGACTAGGCAGAACCACGAGGAACAGAGAGGTGGGAAGCTGTGAGGCCTGAGTGGCCAGCGGGGACGTGGCCCCATGGCAGGGACGCGGTGTGCTGACTGCGGCCACCCTGCTCGGAGGGGAATGTCTCCCCCATTCATTCCACGTTGGCTCCCTGGCAGGTGCCCGGGCCTGTCTTCACCCTGCCTGCCAACCCACCCTCCGCCAGCCCAGATATAAATATAAGAGCATTTTCCATGGGCCAGCACAGAAGGGCAAACATGGGACTTTATTTTAGGCTTGTGAAATTCCCTTCCTCCATCCCCAACAGGTGCATCGGCTTCATTTAGATATTGGTGCTCAGAAATAGAACACAATTTACAATATAGCTTCCTTCAGGCATCTGGATGCCATTTTAAAAAAGCTGTCCAGCGCGGTGGTCGGACACAAACACAAGTGCAGTTGGAGCTCAGCCTTTGCCAGGAACCAGCAGAGGCTCCCGAGCCCTGGGCTGCCCACCCCACCCAGCAGCGGCCCGGGCACTTCAGGAGACGGTGCGGGGTGGGGGTGGGGTGTCCCTGTAGGCCAGAGGCCCCTTCTCACCCGCAGTGGGGCCCTGACCAGGACAGCGGAGAGGAGGTGGGGTCAGGCACCAGCAAACTCCAGAGTGGGCTGTGGGGGTGGGCTCATGCTGCCTTTGGCGAGGTGTTTCTTGTGAGATGGCTGCCGCCTCGACCCTTCGTGCCTGAGGGGAACAGGGACCCACCAGACATCTCTGGGCAAATGTGTGTTGTCGTCAGCTGTTACAGGGTGAACAGTGCCCCCATTCATATACTGAGGTCCTGACCCCAAGGAACCTCAGAATGTGGCCTCATTTGGAAACCGGGTCTTTGCGGATGTTGTCAAGAGGAGGTCATCAGGGTGGGTCCTCGCCCAGTCTGACGGGTGTCCTTATAAAAAGGGGAGATCTGGACACAGAGACAGACACACACACGCGGGGAGATGGAGGCAGAGATGGGGGTGATGCTTCCATGAGCCACAGAATGTCAGAGGAGCCAGCAAAACAGGAGCTAAGAGAGGCCTGGGGCCCCAGAAGGGACCAGCCTGGCGGGCACCTCAGCCTCAGACTTCCGGCCTCCAGGCTTGTGGGGGAGTCATTCTCTGTGGTCTGAGGGCCCCGCTCTGTGGGTTTGTAACGGCCACCCCAGCAAAGGGCACATTTCCTTCAAGGGAAACGTCCGGTTCCTGCCATCTGTCCTCGAGAGAGGCTGACTCCTGTGAGGGGGGCAGCGGGCCTGGGAACGCGAGTGTGGCTTCCTCCTCAGGGTCTGTGTTGTCAGCAGATGCAGTCTGGTTCAGGCTGGATCAGGGGCTCTCCTGGGTGGTTAGTTTCATCAGGGTCACCTTCGGTCCAAAGAAGCCCAAGGTCCAGTTTCCTCTGGCATGTCCCCGGGTCCCTTCTGATGGCCGGATCAAACCAGCCACCCGGGGCCTGTTGGCCCCCTGACGTGTCCCTCAGGGTCTGTGTGTGCAGAGCCGGGGACACTGTGGTCCTGTCACACAGGACACAGGAAGGGGGTCAGCAGGTCCAGTGGCTCAAGGCTGAGAGCGGGGGCCTCTGCCACTTGCCATGTGACTTCACCCTGGAAGCGGGACCGAGGTGCCTAACTCTGTCCCTTGGCCAGGACCAGCCCTCCTGCAGAGTGGAACAGGCGTCCCCTCCTGGTGTCAAGGACTCAACCCATCTCCGCCAGACTCAGGCTTCCTTCCTGGTTCCTGAATGCCACCCCACAGGGTCCAGTGCAGACGACTCAGACACGCTGCCAAGAAGCCGGGCCAGCCCAGCAGGTGACTGCCCATAACAAGGAAATGGGGTCTCAGCGTCTGAGTTAGCTTGGAAAGCTGTGTTCTGGGTGGGATCAAAGATGGGCTGTTCGCTGGTTTGAGGGTGCTGCAGCCTCAGGAAGGCGCTGCAGCCTCAGGAGGGCGCGTGCAGGAAGGAGGCTGCATGCTGAGTGATGGGCTTGGGCCGCGGGCAGGGGGCTACAGTGAAGCTGTGTCCGTGGTGGTCAGTACAGATGCTGCAGGCACAGCATGGACTGTCCTCTGAGTTAGGCTTTGAGGAGATAAACGCCCATCACAGACAGCCGGCCTCGGGTGCTCTCTCACACCCTCACCCCGTCCCTCGTCTGCGTTGAACTGTCCCCACGTCCTTCCGAGGGAAGGTGCCCTGCTCACCTGGGGCTGCCAGCCCAGAAGGACCGCACAGCTCAAGGCCCTTGACCCTCGGTTTCCCCTACTCTGGCCAGAAGCCAGGATCATCCAGGTGCCCTGCAGCTGCAGCAGCCTGTCAGAGCTCAGCCTCTTCCGTGGACCTGGGGGACTGGGCAAGCCTCAGAGGCCAGCGCATCGGGAGTGCAGGCTCTTTATCACCCTGAATCCACCCGCCTCGGGGCCTCCTGCTGCTCCCTCCTCAGGACAGCCTAGTGAGGAGGCAGGGGGATGCGTGTCGTGAGTGTGCGCCTGTGCACACGTGACATGAGACAGCTTGGCCCACCCCCAGGCAGGTGGAGGTGAGCCTCGAGGTAGCTCTGCCCGCGGGTGGCCCCCAGGGATGTGCTTGGCCCAGGTCAACCTGTCAGTCAGGAGCGGAGGGCACCCAGGGTAGCCCCGGCCTTGTCAGCCTCACTCAGGGGTCGCCTGTGTCGGCTGAGCACGGAGGTTCTAGTCAGGATGAGCGTCTTCCCTGGAGAGAAGCCCCTCACCTGGGCAGGGGAGGGCGCCGGGCTCCTCAAGGACACCCCTCCCCTCTCAGGGGGCGCAGCAGCCAGCCTCCTCATGCCGCGCCAGGAGCGCCATGCGGGAGAAGGTCTTGGCGCAGCGCTTACACCGATACTTCTTGGTGTCCGAGTGTGTCTGTAGGTGGGCCCGCAGGTTGGAACGGTCAGCGAAGGCCCTGCTGCAGTGAGGGCAGGTGTAGGGCTTCTCACCTAGGGGAGCAGAGGGGACACCGGTGAGGGACCCACTTGCAGCAGTCAGAACACTGAGGGGGAAGCCCCCGCCTTGTGAGTGAATAACTGCCCCATCCAGAGGCTCGCTCAGCCCCCCAACAGGGACTCCAACGCCTTCCTCCCCATCGCCCCCTCCCTCCGGATAACTGATGGGGGGGTCCTCTCCACGCCTGCCCTCAGCCGAGGGGTCACGTGCCCAGTAACCTGGGCAAGACCTCAGCAGCTAAAACACAGACTTTGGTGAGATGGCTCTTCTGCTGGAGCTCCCCAGGGCCCCTGCCACCAGCCCTGGGCAGGAGAGGCGCTGCGAGCCTTCTGGGAGCTGTGCCCACCCCCACCTCCCCCCAAGCCTTGAGGGTGGCCATGCGCGGGCAGCATACAGGCCCTGGAGTGCACCCGTGTCTTCCAGGCCGCCTCCAGTCAGGGCAAGCGGGGATTTGGACAGAGTCCTTCTGCTGGGACCTTCTGTTAGGCCGACCCAACAGGTGTAAAAGGAAGGTCAGTGAGAGTCCTCTGTTCAGCTCTGCCTGTGTGGAGAGTCCTGCAGGGCCCTGAGCATCACGTTCCCGCTGCCCGGCCCTTGTGTTCCCAGAACAGGGCGCTGACCCCTGACGGTGTGATCGGGCACCCGGAGGGGGACATCCTCAGTGAGTGGTCAGGGAAAACCGGATGGATTTCCAGCCTGAAGAAAGGCTCCTATGAAACCCTCCTTCCCGTCCCTCATTCAGTACGACTCACAGGGCTGTGACCGAGGTGTAAGGGAGGGTCCAGTTATGGAAAGTGTGTATTGTAAGGCCCGGAGCTGTCTCTCTGTGCCTGTCTCTCAATCACCAAGTGCTTCACAAAGCCCAGGACTCGAGATGAAGAGTCCCCGAGGGCAGGGCAAGGCTGGGCCCTTGCAGTCTTTCTGGGCTGTTTAGTTTACCACTAAGACGTGGCTCCCTGCCCCACATTCCCCTCCCATCTGCCCCTCTTCTGCAGCACTTGGCACTCCGCGGCCACCCTCTCACCCAACGATGGGTTTGCTCCAGAGTAACTCCCAGCCCCCGTCTCTGTCCCTCAGACAGACTGTGCGATCCCCTGGGGTCCTCCTGCCCAAGCCAGGCCCTTCTGGCTCCTCTCCTTTCCTTCTCCTCCAGAATCTGGAAAGGCCACGGAATGTGAGAAGTCAGCCCCTGCAGACGCCCTGTGCATCCCACCAGGTGTATGAGTTGATACTGGAGACAGGAATGTCCCCAAAAGGATGCCTGTGTGTCCTAAACCCGGGTACCTGTGAGTCTGGGGGTGTGGGCCTTTGAGCCGCAGCCTCAGGACACCAGGAAGTAGAAGCAGTGTGTGCATCTGTCCTCTTGCTTATGAAACCACCCCTCTCCCTGCACCTCCCGCTTTGAGAGCCAGGCCTCACCCCGCCCCCAGCTAGCTCCTTGGGGGCCCGCGTCTACCTGTGTGGGTCCGGAGGTGGCCCTGGAGCAGCCAGGGCCTGGAGAAGGCCTTGCCGCAGATGGCGCAGAGGCAGGGCAGCGTGTGCGTGCGGATGTGCATCTTGAGGGCGCCCAGGCTGCCGTACTCCTTGTCACAGAACTTGCAGGTGAAGCAGCGCTGGGCCTGCAGGTGGCAGTGCAGCTGCTGATGCCCGGCCAGGGCGGCCGGCGCGTGGAAGGGCCTGTGGCAGGGGAAGCCCCCCGGGCTGCAGGGGGCCCGCTCGGCCCCCGGCAGGCAGCAGCCCGGAGGCTGGGCCCCATCTGCGTTCAGGATCGAGGGCCAGCGCGTGGGCAGAGCCAGCAGCGGGGGCAGGTTGAGGTGGTTCACGCTGTCTCTGAGAGGTGCGCTGGGGGCCCGGCCAGCCCGGGGGTCCTCCAGGCTGACTTCCAGGGGGCCTGGCCCCAAGGCCCTGCCAGCTTCCTCATTACACAGGAATGTGGGGAGGGGCAGGGAGACGTGGGCAACGACGGAGGTGAAGTCCCAGGGCTGGGGAGGGTCGCCAGATGTGGACGGGGCTGCCTTGTCTGGGAGGACGAAAGGCACCACCAGCCCCCCACAGGCTGCACAGGCACCACTGGTATCTAGAAGCAGGGCAGGGAGACAGGGCATGGTGAAGTCTGAGTCCCAGTGCTGGGAGTCCTCCAACCCGCCTTCCTGGCCCAATCCCACAACCAGGCCTTCGGCAGCCCTGTGCAAAGGAGGTCCTCACCAGACAGAAGTGTGGGCCACTGGGTCAGAGCAGGAATCTCAGCTCCTCTTTAAAAACAAGGACAGAGAAACATCTCACAGGGTCCCAGAGCAGCCCTCAGGGGCCAAGGGAGACCCCCTGACCCCCTGGGCAGGACAGGCCCTGTCTCTGAGCCCCTGCCCCAGCTCAGGGCCAGCTCAGAGCTCCGTCCTGCGGGCTCCCACACAGCATTAATTCACAGCACTTGGCAGCAGGCCGATGTGTGTAAAATAGCTAATTGGCCTCCAGTCACCTCCGACCCCGCTTGCCCATCACAACATGGGTGCACACAGCCTCCTGCAGATGCTCCCAGGTCAAAACAGGTTGTTCCAGCTGGTGTCTACTGCCTTCTGGGTTGGCCTTCCCTCAGGCTGTGGGCCAGCATGCCTCATGCTTGACCCAGGGGGCAGAAGCCCCCAGAGTAAACAAGTTAGGCAAGTTCAGTTCTGCACTTCCCCAAGATCAAATCTCCAAACAGCTCTCAATCTATTTCTTATTTCATGTGTCAAAATAAATCTCTGGCCCCATTTCTGTGTCCGCACTATTGCTCTGGGTTGAGAAAGACAGACCATAGAATGGGGAAAATATTTGCAAATCAGATATCTGATAAGGAATTAGAGTCAAGAATATATAGGGAAACTTTGCACTCAACAATGAAACAACAAATAATCCAATTTTTAAATGGGTAAAGAATCTGAATAGACATTTTTCCAAGGAAGACATACACACAGCCAATAAGCACCGGAAAAGATGCTCAGTGTCCTTAGCCTGCAGGGAGATGCAGGTTAAAGCCATAGTGAGGTGCCACATCATACCCATCTAGGATGGCTAGAATTAAAAATAGGCAATTAGATGTGTTGACGAGGATGCAGAGAAATGGATAAGTGAAGGAAGTTTTCCCTTTCTCCACCCTCTCCTGACTTCACTGTTTCCCACTGCAGTCTTCCCAGTGATAACATCAACACACCAGTTTCCTGTCCTTCCAGAAGTGGAGGCTGGACAGTGACTAGCTAAGGGATGAAGTCCAAGGAATTTCTGGAGACAGCACTGGGGTGCCCAGAGAGTCTAAGGGCCCTTGTATAGGAAGAGAGTCACCTTAAGTCTCTGAGGCTCAGCTACTACCCAGGCCCCAGGTGCCACCATGGAGCCAAACCCTATCTGGGGGCCGGTGTTGACCCCACTGGGAGGGCAGGGGAGAGGCAGCCATCTGCTGGGTGCTTGTGACTGCATGCTTCTGTTAATACTTTTCTTTTTAGTTAATTAATTACTTTGGCTGCGCTGGGTCTTAGTTGTGGCATGTGGGATCTAGTTCCCTGACCAGGGATTGAACCCAGGCCCCATGCATTGGGAGCACAGAGTCTTAGCCACTGGACCACAGAGGAGTACCTCTGCTAATACTTTAAATGTTTCCCCATACATCCTGGGTTAGCTAGATTGTTTTATTCATCCTGTAGCTCAGATTCCTGGGAGAATAGACTTTTAAATTCCCTTCTGGCTTCAGGGGTTCCCTGGGGAGGCCCAAAAGGGCACTTATTGAAAAGTGAAGAATGCTGCTGCTGCTGCTGCTGCTAAG
Organism: Bos grunniens; assembly: GCF_055505025.1. Lineage (NCBI taxonomy): Eukaryota > Metazoa > Chordata > Mammalia > Artiodactyla > Bovidae > Bos > Bos grunniens. Next base: position 14,043,747 of record NC_141182.1, read on the forward strand.
TCGCTTCAGTTGTGTCTGACTCCGTGCGACCCCATAGACGGCAGCCCACCAGGCTCCCCCGTCCCTGGGATTCTCCAGGCAAGAACACTGGAGTGGGTCGCCATTTCCTTCTCCAATGCATGAAAGTGAAAAGTGAAAGTGAAGTCGCTCAGTCGTGTCCGACTCTTAGCGACCCCATGGATGGCAGCCCACCAGGCTCCTCCGTCCATGGGATTTTCCAGGCAAGAGTACTGGAGTGGGGTGCCATTGCCTTCTCCAAAAGTGCAGAATGGGGGACCCCAAATCCAGCATCTCAGGTCTATGCTAGGGTAACTGCCTGACAGAAAGAGGGTCACCACAGCCATTTGGCCTCAGGAAGCTGGTGCTCAAGGCTGAGGGAGAGGGGTAGGGAGCAGAACACTGGTGGCCCCAAGGCTGCTCCCTGACCATCAGTCACTGGGCCTTGGGCGACTGTGGGGTCTGCACAGATGAGTGGGGTGCCTGTGACACTGGACTCTAGACAATGGTTTTTCAGCCTGTAAAGCCACGACCCATGTGAATTATGTGTCCTGTCATACATGTATATCCAAAAGAAAAGTTTCCTTTACCATCTGCATTGTACTCTGATGGTTTCTGTTCTTTTTTATTTTATAAAATTGCTGGTGGTGACTCAACTGGATTTCTAAATGTGAAGTTGAGAATCCCAGTCCTAGACTCTGCCCACTGGTGACAGCACCCGCTCCCCCAGCCTGGACTGTCTCCCTGCTGCCAGTCCTGAGTGGGCACCGACTCTGTGCTCTAGTCTCCACAATGTCCCTCCACCCCACTCTGAGACAGCAGTACCCCAGAGGGTCTTCACCCCAAGAAGCTGTGGAGCTGGGGGCAGCTCTGACCACTCCAGAGAGGCCTTTGCCCTGGCACCTCCACGTGTTCTGACCCTAAAGGGAGTGGAGATGAGTGCACAGGCCTGGTTGCTGGACGCCCGTTTCCCCACCTGGGTGAGGACTGTCCTCCCTTAGTCCAACCTACCCTGGGCAATCTTCTCTAGGGTGAAGGGAGGTGGGAAGGAAGGAGACCCCCAGAAGGGGTGAGGAGGCATTGGAGGGGGCCCAGCAAACTACTGGGCGAGCTGGGGCTTGGCACCAAGGGCCCCCTGGGTCACTCTTCCCATTCCCTCTGCTCACCACCGACGCCAGGATGCTCTGGGGGCCTTTGGAGAGCAGCCTGGGGTCACGTCGTCTCTCTCCGCAATATCTGTGGGGCTCTCTCAAATATCTTGTCCCAGGAAGATGGCCCTGGGGTCCTTTTTCTAGGATGAACATGCCAGGCCATAGCGAAGAGCCTCAGAGTGACTAGGGGCCTGGAAACTTATCTAAGTGGACAGAGAATCCTCACCCACTCTGCCTGACGCGAGGCCGAGGTCCCTGGAGTGCACAAGGCGCCCGCGGGACACCTTCCTACCTTCAGCTCCGTGGTCCCTCCTCCCACCTGGGACAGGTGTCCCGGCTCCCGGGGGGCGCGGGCGGACGGGGACGAGGCGTCTCCCCTCTTGCCCCGCGGGAGTCGAGCTCTGGGCGGGGCAGGGAAGCGAGCAGCCCCTACCTCTCTGCGTCTCCAGCTGCCCGTAGTTGGGGACCCTGTGGCTGGAGTGCGTCTTCACGAGGAAGGAGCGCGGCATGGTGCCCTCGCGCGGGTGGCGCTCAGCGTCCGCCGGGGCCCGCGGGCTGCGCGTCCCGCAGGTGCCTGGAGGGTCAGGTTATTAGCATAGCGCGCCGCCTCGGCCAACCAGCGCGCGGCGCGGCCGGGCCTGGGCGGGGCCGCGGGGCGGGGCCTCGGGCCACGCCCAGGACAGGTGCGCGGGCCGCGGGGGAGGGAGCGCGTGGCTGCGTGTCCAGCCCACGGGACTTCCCTGGCGCTCGCCATGAGTCACGCCGACCCCGAGACCTGGCGCGCCCACTCGCCGTGGACTGAAAGGAGGAGGTCAGGGCTGGGCGGAAGCCGAGCTGGGCTCAGTCCACCCTGTGGTGGGAGCGTGAGCAGAGTCCAGCTTCGGAGAACCTGCTCCAGCCAGTTATAAGCCCGCCCCGCCTCCTGCGCAAACCCTCAAAGGTAGGTTTGATGAGCGCCAGCCCTGAACTGCAGAGCTGACCCTGTTGACCCGCTAGAGTGGTGACCAGGGGCTCGACCGGCCTTGGGGAGAGTGGCCCTCTCCCAGTGGGAGGGGACCCAAAAGAGACAGTACTTTAGCAGTTGGCTCCAGAAAGCTCATTTGGAGAAAGGACACCACCTGACATTCCGGAATTCCGAGGGTTCAGACAGGCAGTTGTGGGAAGTGGTGTGAGAGGGCAGTGTGCGTGCACCCGCTGCCGCAGCCTAGTCTGTGTGACCCAGGCAGCCTCACCTTCTGTGTCTTTTGGAATTTTCAGTGCCACCAACAGCCGGCCATGCCTGCATGTCTGGTACCTTCTGATGTGGACATTTTATGAGTTCAGGGGTCCCTCTCTGGCGGGGGTGGAGGAACACACTGCCAGGCCCCTAAGAACCACCAGGCACTTCCCTGGCTGTGCAGCAGGCCTGCCTTGAGAGACACAGGCACCATGTGCAGCCTGATGCTTTGCCAGCCAGGAGCCTGGGGGTGAGTGGAGGTGGTGAGGAGTCCACAGAGGAGCCTCAGAGAGACGAGGGGAGGGAGGCCTGAGTCACATCGGGTCTTACATGCCTTCAGTTTTGCAGAAAAGAAAACGTGCCAAGGTAGGCTACAGTGGGACTGGGACTGGGGCTGGCACTTCCAGCCTCATTCAGGGTGTCTGTTGCTTGGTTGGGGCTCATGGAAGAACAGACAGGTGGGGCACAGATGGGAGAAGATGTCTGTGTCTCCCATCACCTGGCTTACCACCGGTTGCCACTCGCTTGCATTTCAGAGAACATGTGGCTGCCTTCTGCTTGTGTGTTTCTCCCGTGGCCTCGAGCTTTCCATGTGTACCTTCCCTTCCTTTTCTTCTTCCCAGATGTAGATAACACTTGCAGATACCTGGGCCAGCCCTGCACCCACACCGTCCTTCTTCGCCCAGTAAGCCACTGTGTGGCCACCCCAGGTTGACTTTAGTCCCCAGAGGGACTCGCGCACTCCCATGGAGAACCAGCTGATCTCATCCAGGAAACACCCCAGGGATTTCGAGGACCCTAGATCACCTCTGGGGTGGGGTGCTCCTTTCCGAGGGCTGCCATGAGCAGTGACCCAAAGGGAAGTTTGAGGTCCCTGCCTACTGCTCAGAACTGCCCTCCTGTGGTCACGCAGACTCCCTGTTCGGCTGTGACTCACAGGGTTGTGTCCGGGCCAGGCTGGAGTAGGATTCACAGAGGAAAACCCGAGTGTCTGCCCTGTTCGCACCCGGGCAGTGCTGGGAGGTCGGTGGCAGTGCCCCCTCACCCTGCTCTGTGTCCTCTGTCTTCAGTATGACCACCTTGCCTTACAGCTAGGCCCCATGCTATGCTGTCGGAAGCTCACTCCCCCCGGCCTCCTGGAATGGTGCTCCCCATCAGAGCAGGACGTTCAGGGACCCCAGCGTCTGCCCTTGACACCTGGTGACTTCTGCTTGTGGTCACATGCCCGCTTGCCTCTATCAGACACTGAGCCAGCAGAGGCCAGGTGAGATTGTTACAATTCCTCCTACACTGGTGTTCTCTTTCTTTTACAGGTATGTTTTGTTCTTTTCTGTGCTTTACAATGTGGCTCTGGGCTTGTGCACCTGTATTCTGTTAAGCCTGGATTTTCTACTGCCTGGGCTTCCTGGCCCAATGTGTAAAGCCCGTCTCTGTTAGATGCAGCCCAAGGGCTGGAGAGGTGGGACGCTCTCGCCCTCCCCCACAGCGCCTGGGCGAGGTTGGGTCTGTGGTTGGGGCTCAGCAGTACCTGTCAGATTAGATGGAAAAGTGTCAGGTGTGGTCCAGGCATGCCCCTCCCCAGGGATCTCTCAAGTGTAGACACGTGGGTGAAGGGACCTGGCCCCGCGGTGGGCCTGGCTCTGGGGCTCAGAATGGCACTCAGAACCTGGCCTTGCAGCTGGGGCTCAGCTGTCCCAGGACTCGGGGCACTTGCCCTGGTGGCGTGGCCCCTGTGTGGGTGTGTGGTGTATTTGTCATGAGGGCGTGGCTGTGACAGCCTGGCTTGGAGCATCCTTGTGGCTGGGTCCAAAGTCATGGACACAGTGCTCTGGCTCAGGCTGGTGGCCAGTGTGTGTGTGGTCACCCCCAGAAGGGGCTCACAGCTGCTGACAGCTGCAGGATCGCTCTAGAGGGCTGGTTGTTAGAGGTGATACTGGTTCTTAAATGGGGGGAGGGGTTCACATGCTGTGTGACATGGGGTTTCTGGGAGGGGACCCTGACCTTCACCCACAGCTGTGACCCACAGTGGGTGTATCACCAGGCACTGAGCCTCACGGGTGATGCAGGGCTGAGGAGGGATGCATAGGTGTGCATGCATCAGTGCTCGGGGGTGTGCAGGCCTGCACTCTGGCGTGCACACAAGCAATGCCGCAGGAGCTGTTCCAGGTGTCACTGTGGTTGGGCTTCCGCAGGTGCGCCGGGGTTTGCAGGGGAGTGTCTGCTGGTGCACAGCCGAATTCCCAACTCTGGGCCCCATGGCACCCTCTAAGGGCCCCTTCCCTGTCTGGGCCCTTGTTCCTGGTGGCTTGTGGGAGAGGCCAGAGGGCCACGGGGCGTGGCTCTCTTCTCTGTGATTGTGAGGGCAGCTCCTCCTGGTGGGGTCCCGGCCCTGGCAGCTGGCTGGGCTGGAGAACAGGGCTCACCATGGGTTCTGGGCGCGGAAGCTCGCTGCCGGCTGGTGCTGATCACACGCTGCTGGGGATGTGTTATCAGGCCCACGGTGTGGAGGTGTCTTTGGGCCCGTTAGTCTGCACTGCCTTGTCATGAGGGAGTTCAAGGCTCCTTTCAGGGAGTACGTTTCGTGGGTAGATGCGTGGTGCTCAAGTATGTCAGAGTCCAGAGGAGGCGCTGCAGCCTGGGCGTCACCCCCGGGGACTGCCAGCCTGCTGTGGCCAGGAGCCCTTGGTCGAATGCTGACATGGTGGGTGCTGAGGCCTCTACAGGGTGAGACTCGGGGACAGACACCCGGGCATCGCCTCCTCGAGGGCACTGTGAGGTCAGGACCTGCTGAGGCTGCCCTAAGGCTGCCCCTGGGACTCTCTGGGCACCAAGGGTTGTGACAGGCACATGAGAACAGCTCCATCCTCCCCAGGTGGCCTGTGGGTGGCTGACCAGCCTGGCTGTGTCCAAGAGGGGAGAACGTAGCTGCCACCAGCCCCGCTCCCAGGGCTGGAGGCTGAACTGGGGCTGGGACACGGGCCCAATGACCCCAGAACCCCATGTATCCCAGACACGACGTGCTGGCAGCTCCGGGGTGGCAGGGGGAGAAAGCGACAGGTCCTGGATGGGGGCAGGGTGGCCAGCCCCGGAGGAGTCAGCAGTGATGACTGCCGGGGGCAGGGGAGGTCGTGGCGGAGTGAGGTGCTGGGCTGGTGGGGGGAGGACGCAGGGCAGCATCTGCACCTGTCTTCTGGAGCCGGGCGGTCCCCACGCTGCCCCCGCTGGCTCCAGGCCCTGGGTGACCTGCCAGGGCCACCCCGAGGCTCCCCTACCTGCACACGGGGGCCTGAATCCCAGCCCCTCAGCCTCCTGCAGGAGGGGGACTTCAGCCACACGCTTCCTTTCCCTCCAGCCCTGGGGAAGCTGATGCTGGGCCTGGGTGGCCCCCGGATCATGTCACAGCCTCTTTTGGAAGGTAGCAGGAAGGACGGGCTGGCAGGTGGCATCTGTGGCCAGTGGGGGGCGGGGTGCTGGTGGCTCCTGAGGAAGGCTTTCTATAGCGGCTAACTGAGCCCCAGGCAGGACGGTCCTTTCGTGGAGGCCTCTGCTTGTCAGCCCTGCCATGGTCAGCGGGAGCCTCACCTTCTCCTGAGGGGCAAGGTCCAGGGCACAGGTAGGGGAGGCAGGCAGGGACAGCTCAGCAGCGCACCAGGACCCTGACCACACGGGGTTCTCGTCGCGTTTTAAAGGCCTGTGGTGACTTGGAAACAGCAGGGGGCTCCTGGCATTGATGTTGGCCTGAGACCACTGTCCCTGGATGGATGTCTGAGAGGAGGGCTGGCTCCTGGGCTGGAGTGAGGGCACATGCTGAGGGCACAGCCTAGCAGGCTGCCTGGGGAGGCTGTGGGAGCCTCAAAGGTGGAACTCCTTGGGAAGGACACATGACCGCAGGCCTGCAGCAGAGGATGGCCTCCTGACCCCACTCCAGCCCTCTGCTGTTAATGTTTGCTGAAAGAAACGCACTGGTCAGGCCGCTTGAGATGCTTTGAAACGTTTTATTTAAATTTTTTTTTTTTTTTAAAGACAGCAATAATTTACTCCAGGAACCAAACGAAGGTGCCAGTGAGCATTTTCTGGCCTGACCAGCCACTGCCCCGGCCCCGCGTTCTGCCACCCTTGGGGGTGGCCCTGCCTGGGCCGGGAGGCTGTCAGCTTCAGAACAGTGACTGCGGGGCTGAGGCCGGGACCCAGGCGGGGGGCCAGGAGCAGACCCAGCTGCCTCCGCAAGTGGCCAGACATTGGGATTTCTTCTGGCTGTTATCACAGGGCCCCTGGGGAACGGCGAGGTGACCTGGGCAAGTAGTCACCTTGGTCCCCAGGCACAGCCGTTGTCCCGTCTCTCCCTTCCTTCCCCCACCTATCCCACAACCGTTCATTTTTGATTGTTTTTTTTAAAAAATATAATTTTGTAAATGTTCCATAAAAATACTATTGTTCCTAGTCAAACACAGATATTGCAATATGAAGGGTAACTGCTCTGTCTTTGCTCTAGAAAATGTGAAAAGGTCATCACACCGGATAATATAGAAAAGTGCGGAACCTCTAGGTATCACAAAAGCCAGTACCGAGCGCGCGAGGGGGAAGCGTTGCCAGGTGCTGGGCTGGGCCCCTGCGTGTCCCTGCTGGGTGGAGGGGCCTGAAGGGTCCTCTTGGCAGGGAGGACAGCATGGCTTTGAGACACGGACAGGGGCCGCACTCGCCACCCCACGAGGCCATGTGCTCAGCCCGAGCACCGAGGAGCCAGCAGCGCTCAGCAGGAGCGCAGGTGGTGGGGACGTGGCCTCTCCTCTGGCAGCAATGCGGTTCTGCCCGGCCCTCGAGGCGCCTTCCCAGGCGGGTCTGGGCGCAGGAGCTGGCGGGCTCTGTCCTTGGAGGTGGGAAGGCTCAGCCGGTGGTGGCACCGTCAGTTCTCGGAGAGAGACAGGGCCAGGGCGGCCTGGAAGGCGGCCTCCTCGTCGATGCTATAGTCCTGGAAGACGGGGCGGAGCTGGGCGGGACGCCGTGGTCTCTCAGGGCCACCCCTGCCCGGTCACCTCAGACAGACTGGAGTGCAGTCCCCCCGCCCTGCTGCTGTTCAGCCTCACAGTCACGGGTCCTGGGCACCTCGTGGCAACTAGTAGGGGATGGTCTGGCTGCCCTGAGGACACTGCGCCCGGTGACGGAGGGCTGGACAGACTGTGCGCGGTGGACGCGAGGAACGAAAGCTGTCATTTCCCCCCAGATTCAAGGACGGCAGGGTGGGGGAAACCAGCACCCCCGTGTTTCTACCATCAGGACCAGGTGCGGGCAGAGTGGAGGCGGGAGCCTACAAGGCTGGGTGCCCGCAAGCTGGCAGGGGACGGGAAGAGCAGACCTCGGGGCGCACAGGAGGGGAGCGTCTGCAGGCGGGATGTGGCTCTTTCCCAGTGGGCACTGGAGGGGCCTGTCCCCAAGGAGGGTCTGTGTCCCCAGGCCTCAGTGCAAACCCGGGGAGACGGTCCCCCTGCGATGGCGCCTCCCCCAGAGGACCCCCCGAGTGAGGAGAGCTGGTTGGCCCGTGGGTGAGAGGCCCACTCTGCACAGCCCAGGGTCCCCAGCCTCTGCTGGCCCTGCAGACCCACCCACCACCAGCGCTGGGAGGGCAGGGGGGGGCGGGTCACCCACCACAAAGGTGTCGTAGGAGAACTTGTGCCTGTGCAGCAGGTGTTGCAGGAAGTTGGCGCTCTTGTAGCTGGGGTCACCCCAGGGCATGGCCGAGCAGATGGGACATACCTGGGACAGAGCCGGGGGTGGGGGGTGAGCCCACGGGGCCTGGGAGGCCGTGCGTGCGGGGAGCAGGGTCTGGGGCACAGGCAGGCTTACCACGCGGTTGGGATCGCTGCGGTGGTTGTCCACGCAGTGCTTCACCAGCTCCTGCTGGTCCAGGTTGCGGGCGCCACAGTAAGGGCAAGCGAAGGTGGACCTATTGGGGACGGCGCTGGGCGGGGGCGAGGGGTAAGTGGCGCTGCCCCTCTTCCTACGGCCTAGCCGGCTCGCCCTCCTCCGCACTGTGGGCCCTGTGGTCGTGGAGCCCGTCCTCCTCTGCACGTTCCACCAGGACCTCCCACCTGGTAACTCCCAGTCTCTCCTTCCTCGACGTGGCTGCCCGCCCAGAGTGGTGTCTGTCTGGCCCCAGCCTAAGGACTGCGCTCCCATTAGGGGGTGACAGGTAGGCCAGGCCAGGCCCTCCTGGGTCCCCACCTGCAGGGGTTGAGGCCCTTCAGAGCCCTCCCACCTCCTCAGGGTTGAGCCACGCTGCCCATCCTGTGACGTAGGCCAGAAACTGCCCCAGAGGATGACCTGCGCGGGGCCTACCTGGGGATGGGCTGGGACGTGGGCACCACGGGGACGAACTTGGGACAGTTGGCCATCTGCTCCTGGACCTTCATGCAGGAGGACACGTGCACTCTCATCTTGGCCAGCGTCACCTGGGAAGAGAGAGGGGAGGGTCGGGGCGGGGGCTGAGGCCCTGGCTACTGACACCCCGGCCAGCACCGTGGCTGGAGAAGGAGGCCAGTGCACCCAGGGCTGCAGAGCCGCACCCAGAAGCAGGTGCTCACAGCTCACGCTGTGGTCATGCAGGGGGCAGGGGGCCTCCAGGGAGCAGCCCTGACGGGGCCCCTGGGGAGCTGGGAGACATGGGAGGGTTGTTCGTTTAACTGGTTGATTGATTTGGCTGCTCTGGGTCTTAGTTGCCCCACTTGGGATTGTCAGCTGAGCCTTGTAGGGTCTAGTTTCCTGACCAGGGGCCGAACCCGGGCCCCCTGCATCAGGAGCGTGGAGTCTTGGCCACTGGACCACCAGGGAAGCCCCATGGGAGGGTATTTACTTGTGAAAGGTTACCCCTCATAACGGGAGCCAGCAGACAAAATTCTAGGCAGTCAGATGTGCTGAAAACTCCTTACTAAGAAGCAGAAAAGCTAATGTGACACAGCCTTCTCAATCACCAGGTTGCCCGCTCCGGCCAGAGGTGGAACCGGCTCAACAGGGCAGGGCAGGGCGCACTGGCTGCCCGGGGCAGGCAGGAATGAGTGGAGAGAAAGAGGCCCGGGCAGCACTCCCAGGTGGCACAAACGGGAACCTCCAGGAGCGCCCACCCAGAGCCTGCGGTACAGGGGGAGGGCCTCCTGACACCGGCCTGGCCCCCCTCTGCCCAGGGCTGGGGACACTGCATGAGGCCTGCCCCTCTGATCCCACCTGTGTGGAAAGAACCACGGCACAGACCGAGCGCGGGGCACCTCATGCTGCTCCTGGGCTGGGAGGGAGGGGCGCGAGAGCCTGAAGGAGGCCCCTGGACATTCAGACCTGTGACCCTGAGGACAGAGCAACCAGGGCCGCTTCCTACTGTGGTAACTCAGGAGAGTTAACCTGTTAACCTGAGCAATGGCGGAATCTGAAAACCTCACTTCACGTTTTGCTCCCAGGCTGGGTCCCTTGAGAGCTGGTATACCTGCCTGCAGGAACAGCAGGTGTCGGGCGGGCTGGGGGGGCTCGGGTGCTGGAGGGATGGTGGGCCTGGGCCTGCCTCAGTCACCGCCTGCAGCGTGAGGGTCACTGGGGTGTTAGGCTGCATCTAGGGCGGGCTCAGCTCAGCCCCCATCCCCGCATTGGCCACAGCCCAGAGCCTGGGCCACGCTCGGGAAGTGAGTGGAATGGCAGGTTGCTCAACAGGACTGGGGGGTGGCCTGCACCTGGTTCCCCCATGCACCCGCCAGGAGCCCAGCCAATACCTTCTTACTGCAGCCTCGGCAGGGCGCCTTGTAGGACGCGAGCTGCTTCTCCACGTGGGCAGCCTTGTCCACCTTCTTGGGGTCAAAGGGCAGGCGGCACAGCGGGCACAGCGGGGACGGCACCTGCAGGCAGGGCTGGAGGCACTCCCCACAGAACCTGCAGGGGGGACATGGGCCTGAGGGCTGCGCACCCCTACGTCAGCAGGTGCTTCTGTGCGGGGCCTGAGGGCGGAGTGGGCACTGTCTGGCTGAAAGATGACCACTGTCCCTGCCCCATCATGGGCTCCTGAGCTGCAGCCATGACCCCCTGTCCTGTGCTGGCTCCCAGACTTGGTCCCAGCAAGAGCACTGGCTGCGGGAGGGCCAGGGCCCACCCTGCCCATCTCACTGCCACGGGTGATGACAACACCTCGGGGGCTCCAGGACAGCATGGGAGACCCAGGAGGCCCTCCACCCACTAAGTCTGGGGGTAAAATCACTAACCCCCAGTGCTGAGAGGAAACCACAGGGCCCCAGGGCCCAGCACTCACTGGACTGAGCAGGGCCAAGGCTGGCCAGGAAGCGTCACCAGTCTTGGGACATGCCCTGTCCCCAGGCAAGCAGGGCTCAGGCCCTGAGCAGAGGCAGGGTGGCAGAGGGGCTGTGCCCAGGTGCCCAGGCTCCTCTCGGCTCTGAGCTCTTAGCCACGTCTCTGGAGGTGCCATGTCCTACACCCTCAGGTGCTTGGCCACAGCAGCTCGTGTTCACAACCAGCCCTGTGCTGTGGAAGAGCACACACCGCAGGTCAAACATTCTCAGCTGGGAGACAAGAGGGACTGAGAGCCTGATCTCAGGACCAGCTTGGTCTGGCCTTGTAGGAAGTGCTGGGCCTCGTCCAGCAGAGACTGGGGCCTCGTCCACAGCCCACAGGCTCAGCCCCGCAAGAAAGGTGGCAGCTTGGCGGCCTGCACAAACCCTGCTGGGCACTGGGGTTTGTACTGTTCCCCACGGGTCAGGCAGCTGGGGCTGCGGGCATTTCTAGGGGCCCAGCTGAGCGCAGGGTCCCCATCCTTCTGCCTCAGACTTTCACCTCTTTTCAGGAAGAGGCACCTCAGGCGATCCAGAGGCCCTTCTCCTGCATGCTGGCTTCCGTGCAGCCACCTCTGTGTGCTTTCAGTGAGGGATGTGTCCCCTGAGCCACAAGCAGCTGGAGGAAGCTTGCAGAGCGCCAGGCTGAGGCTGTACTCAGGACAAACCGGTCTTGGGTCAGGGGAGGGGTGCCTGGTAGGGATGGGAGGCAGGGAAGCTGCGGTTCCAGAAGCAGGATGAGCCCCGCCTGACCCGCCCGCCACACTGCCAGCTCATCTTACTCCCTAAGGAGCCGGGGGCAGAAGGAGGTGCAGCACGGCCCCTGCCCTCGCAGGTGCACGGAGGCCTGGTTAGGGGGTGGGGGCGCGGCCCGTCAGCTGGCCGGAGCCTCTTCTGCGTGGGCCCATCGCTCAAGTGCTGCCCCCACTGGTGAACCCCTGCACAGACACAGGGGAGCCACCTGGGACCCTGAGAGGCCACTGAGCCTGTGGACAGAGGCCTTGCAAACTGAGCAGAGAAGCCCGCCCCAGGCTGGTAAATGCTCAGCAGTCCCGGGTCTCTGCAGGCACTGGACCACGGGCGCTGGGGGCTGTGGCCACAGAAGGGGCCTCAGTGACAGGGTGAGAGGCTGGCCTGGCCCAGTAGCCTGAGCTCCAGCCTCGGCTCTGCTGAACGCCTGGGGATTGCCCTCGGCTGCCCCGATCTCCTTTCCCTTGTGCTGGAAGAGTAACAGCACCTGTCTCCCAGGCCTCTGCAAGCAGGGAGGACTCAGAAAATGTCTGTTACCACCATTCTCTACACATCTCCTGACGCATAAGTGTGCCAGTTTTCTACAACTTCTGTTCATTAACAGACTGCACGTGGGGACACTTAAGCGGGGGACAATGTGACGGCACTGACCAGAGAGGGCGACAGAAGAGGCACAGTGGCTGGAGGCAGCCCAGGCAGAACTCTGGCCCCAATACACTGGCACTAGGGGAGGCTTTGTCAGAGCATTCGAAACAGGAGGTGGCTTCTGGTTCCAGATGCGGCTTACTGCCCAGGGCATCCCCTGAGTGTGACAGATTACTGGCTTATCTGGGGACTTCCTGGGAGCGCTTTCACAGTCTCCACCGAGGAGCCCCCTTGCCTCTGGGCTCCTGCTGGAAAGCCCTCCCTATGACCTGCCCCTTCTGTCGGGTGCTAGAGCAGGAGTCCAGGCCCAGGCAGGGCTGCTGTCACCTCCAGAAAACCTATTTTGTGGAAGGAAACTGCTTAGTTAGGTAGCTGTGGGGTGAGGCAAATAACCAGACCACCAGCAAACTTTTTAAAAGGAAAGGCGTGTCTTTAAATCTTTCATGTTCGTTTGCGCTGCTGCTGCTGCTGCTGCTGCTGCTAAGTCGCTTCAGTCATGTCCGACTCTGTGCGACCCCATAGACGGCAGCCCACCAGGCTCCCCCGTCCCTGGGATTCTCCAGGCAAGAACACTGGAGTGGGTTGCCATTTCCTCCTCCAATGCATGAAAGTGAAAAGTGAAAATGAAGTCGCTCAGTCGTGTCCGACTCTTTGCGACCCCATGGACTGCAGCCCACCAGGCTCCTCCGTCCATGGGATTTTCCAGGCAAGAGTACTGGAGTGGGGTGCCATTGCCTTCTCCTGTTTGTTTGCACACACGCCTTCAAAACATCGGACAAGAAACTTATAGAAAGTAGGCAGCAGAGATAACCAGCCAGGAAGTTTACATCAGCAGTAGGGTCAGGAAGGAAATATTTCTAAGGCAGAAGCTAAAGAAGAGGCTGCTGCAGGACCAGCTCAGGAACAGGAGCAGAGGAGTCTGATTCTGCCGAGAAAAGTGTGGGGAGAGGGTATTAGAGAAGAATATGCTTTCACAGCAGTTTGTGTAGTTCTGTATTCTAAAAAGACTTATTTGGGAAAAAAGGCTTGTGTCTAGGGCTGGGTGAGTGTTGATAGAAATCCTAAGCCCAGGAAAGGCTTTCTAAAATTGGGCCCCAAGACAAGCTCTGCAGCTCTCTCAACGATTGGCTGGAAGAAGCTGAACACACTGTGACAACACCCACTGATGTGTGTTGATGAGAGAGGTGCTGTTCAAAGGCTGCCCCTGCCAAAATGTCACAAATGGCATGAAAAAGTGAGGTGCAGCGCCTTCAGGACTTGTCAGCAACGCTCCCCCAGGATGCGCAGGTGGGTGTCTGTGCCGTGTGTGTGTGTGTGTGTATGTGTGTGTCTGTGTCTGTGCCGTGTGTGTGTGTGTGTGTGTGTGTGTGTGTGTGTGTGTGTGTGTAGGCTTCCCGACTCCTGACACCGTCCTGCAGCCCGAGGATACACAGCATACACACCTAGCAGTTCCAGTTCCCTCTTTGCATCAAGAACCTCCTGGGCCAGCTGCCTTTGTTTGCAAAATGTTCTGGGGCCTCCTACTATCCTGGGTGCACCTCGGCCCCACCTCCTCAGCAGCTCTGCGGGCAGCCAAGCCCTCCTGTCCCCTCTCCCACCCTGCTATTTTCACTCAAGAGCTGTGTTATTCAGCCTTCTGGAGAGTTGGAGACCACACACTCTGATCTCAGGCCCCTCCCAATCAGGCTGGCAGCTCCCAGAAGACAGGAGTGCAGCTCTCTGCTGGGAGAAGAGCTACATCCTCAGGTTTGTGTTCCTGAAACAACTGGCCCTGGCGCAGCTTAAAACCCTAGCAATGTGTGTGGCATGTGGTCCACCGAGGGCCAGCCTGCCTGGCTGCTCAGTGACCCATGGTGACCCAAGTTCTCCATCAAAACAAAACAGCACCAGACTCCAAGAAAGCCTTTGTCCAAACTTTAGGGAACTCCTCTCCTCTGCAGTCACGACAAGCTGACAGCAGATCCAAAAAATAGTTGACAGCAAAAGCCACAAAGCATTTATTTACAATTGCCCACCCCAGTCTCCACTAGACAAGAGGGAAGGCGACCGGCACAGAGGTCGCACCCGCTGCCCTTTGAGTTCCCAGGGAGGCCCGCCGAGGCCGTCAGCGGCTCCTGGCACACGAGACCGGGCAGAGCTGCAGGTCGGCCCTGTCTGCCGACGGGGTGATCGGGGTCGAGCGCCCGGGGCGGGCGGGCAGGACGCTGGGCTGAGGCGGATGGACGTGCCCAGAGGGCAGAAACGGCGCTGCGCGTGGAACCCCTCGCCCCGCAAGTTCTCGCGCGCTGGGACTGCGCTGGGGTGGCCTCAGACCTCCCCGCGGCGGAGCCCGACCCCGCGGCCTCCCGGAGGCCAGCGCACTCACGTGTGGCCGCAGCTGCCGATGGCCACGGGCCGGTGGTAGACTTCCAAGCAGATAGGGCAGCTGTACTGCGCCTCCAGGGCGCTGTCGCCGCCAGCGGGCCCGCCCGGCGGCTGTCGCTGCTGAGCCGAGCCCACCAGGCTGCGGAACATCGCCATCCCGGGGCCCGGCCAGCCGCCGCCGCCCCTGTCCCGGCTCGGCCTGCGCGTCACGGCCGCGCCGGCGCCGAGATGACATCAGAAGGAGCGCCCGCCCCCAGCTCTAGAGTCACGGCTGCGCCGGCGTCGTGTTGACGTCATAGAGAGCGACCGCCCCTCGCGGCGGCGCCTAGGTGACGTATCAGGATGCGCCCCGCCTCTGCCGTCGAAGCTGTCTGCTAAGCGACACAGCGCAGCCATGTGCGAGATGTCTGAGGCGTACCGGGAGTCCGCCCCCAAAGGGCCGCCGCCGCCACGGCTTGGGTAAAAGTTGGGCAGCTGCACCCGCCACTTCCTTTCCGATCCTCCGGCAGGCGGCGAGCCCTGCCCCGAGGGCCAGCCCGTACGCGCTTTGCGCTCAGTCTCGGGGGCCACGCTCCGGGAAGCCCGGAGACCGCCCAGGGCGGGTCCTGGGAGTCCAGGAATCTCTGGTGTGGGGTGGACCTCGCTCCTCAGCATCCGGGGAGTGCCTGGCAAGCCCGTGGTAAACACTTGGCGCGCTCGCACCTCTAATTTTTGTAGCCAGTGGAATGGTTCCGCCTCTGACCAAGCTGTCCTTACTTGGCGAGGAAAGTCGACCTGCCGGCCGCTTCTGCACTCTGGTTCCAGTTCTCCCCTCCAGCGCCTCCCAGAGCTAGCTGTCTCTTTTCTCGTGCCAGTCCTAAGAGACAGAGCCCACTGAGCTGGCTTTGACGAACTGAAATCCCCTTAGGGCCCTGGTATTTCCTCAGCGGGGTAGTCTGGAGAAGAATACTAGGTCCGGTCTGTGAGGTGCAGGCTCCTTCCTCCCCACCCCGACCCCCACCACGGTCTCTGGTACAACAGCTTGGGATGAGAAACCGGCTGCCGCCTCCCTGAAGCCCCTGAGCGCATGTAATCAGTGTCCTGGTCTCTCTTCTCCCAATGCCTCAGAACTGGGGATCAGAAGTGTGTGAAGTGCAAGGAAGGCCTGCCTGTGGTGGTGATCCGGGCTGGAGACGCCTTCTGCAGGTGAGGCCTGGAGGTGGGAGGTGACCCGGCACACACAGTCTCAGTAACCAGGACTGCCTCCATTTCTGCGGCTTTATTTCTTGCTTTTGAAAGCATTTTACTCCTAATGTCCAGGGGTGGGTGAGTGTGTGTGTATGGCTGTGGGTGTCGGTTTTTGCGTGAGTGCCGTTCTCCCAGGTGTGCATCAGGAGGCAGGAAGGTCCGAGTGGCGCTTACAGAGAGTTGGGAGCGAAGGTGAAGAGGAGTGTGGTGCAGGCGAGAAGAGCTCCTCAGGGCAGCTGGAACGTATTCAGGGGCAGCTTGGAGCACCCTGGGCTCTCTGGCAGGCGCTCTGTGTGTTGCCTGTTTTACTTGTGAGAGAGGGATGAAAGGGGGAGTTCTAACCTCCCAGCTGTGGGGGCATCTCTGGGGATTTTTTGTTTTATTTATTTGGCTCCATCAGGTCTTATTTGAGACATGTGGGATCTAGTTTCTTGACCAGGGATGGACCCCAGGCCCCTGCATTGGGAGCACAGACTCTTAGCCACTGGACCACCTGGGGCAATCCGTGGGGGGACCTCTGGACAGGAGCAGGGGCTGATCCCTGGTCCCAGAGAGGCCTAGCATGTTCCGTCTGATCTGAAGCTGTCTATGGCCCTGTCACGTTGGCCATGAATCATAACTTTCAGTGTCTGGTCATGTTCATGGGGTCCGTGGGTCCACAGGGGTCAGGCTCGTCACCTGCTTTATGAAATTTAGGTGACGTGACATGCATGGCAAACAAACACGTTGAATTATTTGACGAGCTCACATTTTTAAATTGGTCTCCCAAAGTATCAGACTCTACTTGTTAAGTTTCTGAAAAAGAAGCTAAAGGAATAGAATAAGTTGTTTTCTCCCAAACTTTCTCACAGTTGCCCATTTTTGCGGGGCTGAGTAGATTTGCTGTGTGCTGTCAGGAAATATGTTTTAGATACGAAAGTCACTGCTTTAACCACATAAGAGCATCTGGAAATGACGGTCTCTCCAGTCTGCTTGGAGAGCTCCCCGATGAAGAGGAGAGAGGCCACAGTGACTCCTTCTGGGCCCAGGGCTCCCCTCCCCTGCTCGCTTAGTCTGGAAAGAGGTGATAGACTGGTCTTCCAGGTTGCAGATTTTGGCAGTCTGGGTTTTGAGCAAGTTCCTCATTGGTGGAGAAGGTCAGCATGTAGGAAGCCCTTGCCTTGCCTGACCAGAGGGAGAGCGTGGTTTCTGGGGCCTCATGGTGCTGTGGGGGGCACGGCTGTGGCAGCTGCAGGGTCCTCTCTGCCACTGTGATCATCCGTGTCTGCCCAAGGAACCTCCCGGGGCCCTGACCTTCCAGGAGCCACCCCGTGGCGGATCCCCTGGGGTCCCTGGAGCCTCAGTGTTCTGCTGTTGAGTTACTGTCCACAATGCCTCCATGGGGTGTTTGGTCAGCTATTCATAAGCAGGGCCTGCTCTGTGTTGGGGGCTGTTGTGACACTAGATCATCTGACCAGCAAGAAGTAAATGCTGTGGGGCACAGCCCCAGGCTTGGCCACTGTCTGGGGCAGCGCTGCTCACCTCTGCTCAGGTCCCTCTGCTTGGGTCCCTCTGCTTGGGCCCCTCTGCTCCACCTGCCTGCCTTCTGGGTTGCTGGGGAGGGAGCTTGCTTTCTCTCTGCTTGTCTCTCTTCTCTCTTTCTTCTCTTTCCTCCCTTCTTTCCCCTTTTTCCTTTCTGTCTCTTTCTCTTCCTTTTTCCTTTCTTTACTTGCATTTTTTTTTTCTCATTTCTACCCTCATACATCTTTGGGTGCAGCTCTTACTGTCAAGACATTGCTTTAAGGGTGGAAGTTGCTAAAAGAAAGTGTAACCTGGTGGACTCTCAGGCTGTGCCTGCGAGGTGTTGGTGGGTGGCCTGGGCTGTGTTGCCGCGGCTGCCAGTGTCTGTGTTGCAGGGACTGTTTCAAGGCGTTGTACGTGCACAAGTTCAGAGCCATGCTGGGGAAGAGCAGGCTGATCTTCCCAGGAGAGAAGGTAGGCTGTGGCGCCCCCCTCGCAGGCGGCCCGTCCCAGCCGCATCGTGCCAGCCCCTCCTACGGGCGCACACCCGGACTCCTGGGGGACTCACGTTTGGAGACATCCCTGGGCGGAGTAGGGGGCCGTGTTGGAGGTGCGGTGCCCCCAGTGATGTTCCTTCTTCCGCAGGTGCTCTTGGCGTGGTCTGGGGGGCCTTCGTCCAGCTCCATGGTCTGGCAGGTCCTTGAGGTATGTCTCCACACCATCCTCCTGCCACGCCTAGCCAGGATCCAGTGTGGGGGCTGACACCAAGGGACTCTTGCTTGGGGCTGGAGAGAAAGGTCCTATTCCCAGCCAGGATGCTCGGGGCTCTTAGATGTGGGCACGTGGACGCTGGCCCTGGAGTGGTATGGGGAGTGCCCAGCCATGTCTGGGTTTAGTGCCCTGTCCCTTTGCTCGAATGCAGACATGTGTTGCTGGACAGCACCAGGCACCAGGGTGGCACCAGGGCAAAGCGCCCCTCAAGGCGTCCAGGGGCGTTCCCCTGGTCCAGGGACGGTGTCAGAACAAGACAGTAAAGCAAGAGCAGGTGCCCCAGGGACCTGAGGGCTTGGGGATTCAGGGTGGCTTCCTTGAGCAGTTTAAGGGGGGGCTTGGAGAGGCAGGGTCAGGGTCTCGGGGGTTCAGTGGAGAGACAAGGGGCATGGGGGCTGTGCTGGCCCATCCACAGGCCTACTTTGGGCACTGGAGGCAGTGGGACTCCTGGTAGCCCTGGGGCGCTTGGGAGGCCTTGACCCGCGTGGCACATACCTGTACCCCTGCGCACCCTCTAAGGGACGGTGGTGTGGCCTGTACCAGGGCTTCCCGGAGGCGGCACTTCTGCGCTTGGTTTTCTGCCCTTGCCTCCTGGTCTCCTCAACCTGGCCAGAGGGGGTGAGACCAGCCCCCTCCCCGCCCTCGCCTGGCGGTGCTCTTCCCCGTGACCAGAGACGCCTTGCTGTCATGGTCTCTTCTTGCTCTGAGTGGTCTGAAGGGCTTGGCAGGGGCTTCTCGGGTGTTGCCAGGAGGCACAGACAGGCTTTGAGAGCGGGTTTTGCTTGGAGGGGGACAGAGGTACCCCAGGGAGTGCCACTCTGAAGCGCGCTGGGCTGTGCCTCTGCCCTGTGGGCCTGCGTGGAGTCCGGCACAGCACAGGGGACACTGCTGCCCTTTCCTGGGGCCCTTGGTCTGGAAGGAGCAGAGTCTGCAGCAAAGTGCCCGGTGGCTTCTGGCCTTGGAGCTGAGGCCCTGTCACATCCCCCCAGGGCCTGAGTCGAGATTCTGCCAAGAGGCTGCGTTTCGTGCCAGGGGTTGTCTACATTGATGGTACGTCTCCTCCTGGGCCCTGGTGTTCAGATGGGCCTGCTGACTGCTGGCGCTGTGCCCATAGGAAGCCCTCCTGGGGGCATTTCTCTGGAGACAGTGAGCGTGTTCGGCGGACAGCACTACTGCTGTCCTAAGTCTCAGACCATCCAGGGTTGGGCAGAAACGTCTACCGAGTGTCCACCACGGGGTCCAGGGCACTGAGTGAGAAGGGCGAGTTCATTGCCTGAGGGGACCTGCCCTTCCGGCCTCCACCCCATCCCCAGAGAACTCACCAGCCACTCTGAAAATGCCCCCCGAGGAGACAGGTCAGCATTCAGAGACTGCTGCCCCCACAGGGCTGTTGGTCCTGACCACTGCCCACATCTCTTGAAGCCTGACTCTCTTTTTCTGCCTGCGGGTCTCAGAGGGAGCCGCCTGCGGCCAGAGCCCCGAGGACAGAGCGAGAACTCTGGCGGAGGTGAAGCTGGCCCTGCAGACCACTGGCTTCCCATGGCATGCTGTGGCCTTGGAGGAGGTGGGTGGGCCGTCCCTGTTCGAGGGCCTGGGGGCGAGCACTGGGTGCCTGAGGGGCACGGTCTGCTTCCCCCACGTTGGGTGGGTCTCACAGCTCTGCCCTCCTGCAGGTGTTCAGCCTGCCACCCTCTGCGCTGCGCTGCTCTGCCCAGGAGGCAGCGGGGACGGAGGGAGCCTACAAGGCAGCCGTGGACAGCTTCCTGCAGCAGCAGCATGCACTGGGCACCAACGGGGTAGAGCGGCAGAGCCAGCACTGTGCCCAGGACCCCCAGAGCCCCGCTGGGCCACCCACGACCGCCCAGACCCAGGCACTGTCCAGGTTGTTTGACTCAGTGAAGACGCTGACGGCCAAGGAGGAGCTTCTGCAGACCCTGCGGTGAGTCTGTCTCGCCCTGCCCCCCGAGTTCTGGGCCTGTCTCCCTGCGCTCCTGAGACCTCCCGCCTCGATCCACAGGACCCACTTGATTCTCCATGTGGCCCGGAACCACGGCTACTCCAAGGT
Organism: Bos grunniens; assembly: GCF_055505025.1. Lineage (NCBI taxonomy): Eukaryota > Metazoa > Chordata > Mammalia > Artiodactyla > Bovidae > Bos > Bos grunniens. Next base: position 14,063,748 of record NC_141182.1, read on the forward strand.
CATGACGGGGGACAGCTGCACCCGCCTGGCCATCAAGCTTATGACCAGCCTGGCACTGGGGAGAGGGGCCTTCCTTGCCTGGGACACGGTGCGCCTGCAAGCTGCCCAGGGGTCACCCAGGAGGCAGGGAGAGGTCGGGACCCCCCAGCAGGCAGGGACAGCCGAGTATAGTGAGGAACACTGTCCCCCTCACCACCCCCAGGGCTTCTCAGACGAGCGACATGGTGACGTGGTAGTGGTACGGCCCATGCGTGAGCACACGCTGAAGGAGGTTGCCTTCTACAACCGTCTGTTTGCCGTGCCCTCCGTCTGCACGCCGGCCCTGGACACCAAGGTGGGCAGCGTGCACGCCCCTTGTTGTAGTGGAACCCGCGTGGGGCATCCCTGTGCTCCCGGAGTGGGGGTTTGTGGGGGTGGGGTGAGGGGCAGGACGGGCTCTGTCAGGGTGCCTGATTGAACGGGGGGGCGCTCTAGAAGTGGGGCGCCTGGTTTGCTGCACAGCAGACTCTCAGGGCTGATGCTGTGAAGTCCGGGGTCCACGCTCCTCTCAGGTGGGGCCCCTCCCACAGCTGCCCCCTTGTCTCATTGCCCCAGGCACCCGAGAAGGCCAGCATCCACCGGCTGATGGAGGCCTTCATCCTCAGGCTGCAGGCCCAGTTCCCCTCCACGGTCAGCACCGTGTACAGGTGGGTGCGTGTAGGCACTGGGGGTGGGGGCGCTGGGGGGGTGGAGCCCCCGGCCAGCAGTGTCTTAGAGCCCTGTCCCCACCCCAGGACAAGCGAGAAGCTGGTCAAGGCCCCCAGGGCTGGCTGTGCCGCCGGCCCCCGCTGCCTGCTCTGCATGTGCACGCTGGACGTCGACACTGCTGGTCTGTCCTCACCCGTGCGGTGCTGGGGCGGAGCACCCGCGAGTGCTCTTGGGGTTTTGTGGCCCCCAAGGTCCCCTCAGCTCCTCTCTGTTTGCAGATAGCGCCACGGCTTTTGGGGCTCAGACCTCACATCTCCCCCAGATGCAGACCCCTGTCACACAGGCTAGGGGGGCTGCCGGGCCCTGCTGCTGTGCCGGAATGGGTGGGGCCCCCAGCTGCTGCAAGAGGTGAGTCCCTGCCTCGACCTGTCGTGCCCCCCACCCTGCTGTGGTCGGCACCTCGTGGTTGCACAGTGTGGGTGCGCCCTGGGGTCCTCACTGAGGACCAGGCCAGGCGCTCAGTCCAGCGTGCTCTGCAGGGAGGAACCCCGGGCCCAGGTCATGGAGCAGCTGTGCTACGGCTGCCGAGTGAACATGAAGGACTTGGTGAGCGGCCACCTCTCTCCCGGGTGAGGGACAGGTGGGCACTGGCCAGCCTCGTGCCTTTCAGCCCCTCGCCTGTGCTAACTCTCTGTTGCAGCCCTCCTTGGAGCTCTTGCCACCCTATATCCTGTCCGAGGCCCAGCTCCGCAGCCAGAGGTACTGCCTGTTCTGCTGGGGAAGGGAGCATAGGAGGGGTCCTTCTGGGTGTCCGTTCCTACCATGCAGTTCCCCCAGGGCCACAGCCGAGCAGGAGATCCGGGAGTACCTGCTGGGGGACAGCGAAGACGAGGCCGGGACTGGCGAGAGCTGAGCTCGCGGACCAGCACCTGGGACAAGAGACCCCCCGGGAGCAAGAAGGCAGGCAAGGCTGGGCAGTCGGCATGTGATTGCCCCTTTGTATAAATAAAAACGTTTTAATTAGAAAACTACAGTACGCGTGGGGGTGGGGGACAACATGAAGGGCCAGCAGTCCTGCGCCGAGCGGGCCGCGGCTTCCTGTGACAGCAGCATCAGGCTGGGGCCTCGACTCCACCCATGGTGGCTCTATTCCTTGTCGCGCGTCCACTTGATCATGGTCTCGGGTGAGCGGTACAGGAAGATGAGCTTGGCGTAGAGCTCCTCCTCCAGCTCCAGCTCCCGCGTCTCCCGCACCAGGAAGATGTCCTGGCATAGCTTGAGGATGCGGTCCACGCAAGGCAGCTCCTCAAACATGATGGAGTGCGAGATCTCGCTGAAGAAGCCGCGCACGAACTTGCCGATGACCAGCACGATGGACACGTACAGCCCCATGATGCTGGGGGCAGGTGGGTGGGCAAGTGAGCCTCGGGGCTGCTGCTGGCCTGCACCCTGCTCCAACCTGCCCCCCAGCACTGCCACACTCACCCATAGCCGGCCAGGAAGCCCAGGCTGGGCGGGCTGACCTTGTCACTGAAGATGACCATGGGCAGTAGGTTGCAGTTGGCCTGGCAGTCCTGCAGCTCAATGACCCACCACTCGAGGAAGCCAGCTGCCCCTGTGCCCACACGCTCCCTGCGCAGCTGGATACGCACGCCGAGATAGTCAGCCTCCTCGTCTAGGTGGGAACCGGGAGGTGTCAGGGCCCCCAGCTGTCCAGGGCCACGGCCACAGCCAGCACCCCCACCCAGGACCCCTGCCCCGCTCACTGGGCTGCAGCTGCTTCACGGGGTTGGCTTCAGGCCCATTGGGGGCACGGATGTACTTGGGGAAGAGGTGGGGGATGACCCTGTGGGGAGAAGTGGTAAGTCAGGCCTGGTCCAGCCCTCCTGTGGCCTCCACGCCCGGTCCCCCCACCCACTCACACGGACTGGTCCGAGGTGCCTTCCAGCAGGCTGGCCAGCTGCCGCCGGGCAGTGCTATTAGGGGCCAGGTCCAGGGTGTGCTTCTCGTTGGTGTACTCCACGCTGCCGCCCTTGGCCAGGTCCCTACAGCGGGGGCACAGTGTGACCTGGTGGGGTGTGTGACCCTTTGAGGTTGCCCTCTGCCCAGGACGCACCTCTGAAGTTCCAGGTGAAGGGTGGGGTGCCCCCCCGGACGCACCTCTGGAAGTTCCAGGTGAAGCGCAGGGTGATGTCGGCCGTGCCGTTATACAGCTCCCGCTTCATCTGTGCCCGGCTTGGCGGGCTGATGCGCCACAGTGCCCCGGAGCTGCCCTCGATGTGCACTGTGACGATATCCTCAGGGCTGTACTGGCTGATGAACTGCATGGCCAGCTGGGTGCAGGGCAGCATCTCAGTGGGGAGCAGCCGGACCCTCCCTCCCACCACAGGCAGACGCACGGGGGGCCACTCACTGGGTGGGGGTCGAACTGCTTGGACAGCTCTTCGTAGGCATGGTGCGTGAAGGGCACGATGGATGGCTGCTGGGCGCTCATGGTGAACAGGGGCTGGCGGTGGGGACATGGTGACCTGGCGCCCGGAGAGGGCCCCCAGCCCCGCCACAGCAGCAACGTGCAGCCAGACCCCCTTATGATGCTCACCTCATAGCCGCCCAGCTTGAGGGTGACAGTGACGTCGATGGGCTGGTTGACGACGCCGACCACAGAGCGCACCAGGGACATGAAGAGCAGCGGGAACCAGATGATGGCCACGAGGAACAGGATGATGAGGCCGCCCATGCCGTACTTGACAATCTTTTTCTTCTTCTGCCCCTTGGGCTGCGGGTATTTCTGGGGGTGGGGGGTAAACACAGGTCACCCACCTGGCCCTGTGCCAGTCCCTGACAGCAGGCATCGTGGTCTCAGGCTCCCCTGTGACCCCACAAAGTCAAGCCTTGACTATACATTGAAACTGAAGCCATAGCGGTGAAGACAGCTGACCAGGGAGTAGAGCCCAAAGCCAGAACCAGACCCTCACCTTGAGGCCGTGGGGAAGGAAAGCCTTTGCCACAGAGGGTACTGGTCACCCACATCCTTGACAAAGATGAACTCATGGGAGACCTAAAGCAGTAGATGCTTTCAGGGCAGATCTACCTGATAAGGGTCTGACTTCCGGGATGCATAAGGAACCCTCACAATGACCAAAAACCACCCAAGTAAGAACCAGAGAGAAACCTGGACACTGTCTCTCCAAAGACAACGATACACAGGTGACCAACAAGCACAGGGAAAGATGCGTGATGGGAAACAGAAGTCAGCAGGTGAAACAGAAGGAGAAGCACAGTGCGACACCTCCCTGCCAGGGCGTGGCGCAAGCAGGCTGGCGTCCCTGCCATGCCATAGCCACAGGGCTCGGCAGGGGCCCCCAGAGACACGGTTCTTTCCTAAGCGCACACCCAGGAGATGTGAAAGGCTGTGGAGGCTTTTTTTTTTTTTTAGGACATATACAAGTCTTAACCACAATGGACTACTACTTAGCCTTGAGAAGAAACTGTGGTACAGCTGTATGGATAAGCTTGGACCACACTGCGCTGCGAGAAGCCAGTTGTGGAAGGCCATGCATTGTGGGTCCATGCAGCTGGCGTGACAGGAACAGGTACACCTATGTAGGGGTGGATGGGGGCCGGGGGCCAACTGTTTGTGGGGCTGAGGTTTCTGGATGATGAGTGTGGTCTTAACTGTTCTGATGTTTGTGGAGATTTGAATATACTAGAAACCATCCACCTGGTGATGTGTGAATGTTATCAATAAAACTGATGAGAAAGCACAAAAGCCCAGTTAACAGGTCAGTGCTCACACTGTGACCCACAACAGTGAGCCAGGGCCCAGAGGCCAGGCCTCCTGCTCAGTGTTGGCTCTGGCCCCTCTGTGGTTGGGCCACCCCTGAGGCAGCCTCAGTCACCGTCCCCTGGGAGGAGCCCTTTCTGGCTACCAGGAGGATTTTAGGACAGTGCCCTCTCGACTTCTGCTGTGTGGGCAGTGAACCCCAGGCGGGACCCCAGTGGGGGTGAGTGGCCAGTGCCCCCTAGGGCCCCGGCACCTTCTCAGTCTCTCGGCTGCACTTGATGATGAAGATGTTGGCGTAGATGTCCTCCACGCACATCCAGTTGGACAGGGACAGCGTGGTGTCCGTCCACACCCAGTCCATCACTGCCCGCAGCTCCACCAGGAACGGCACCAGCCGGAACCTGCCCAAGGTGGGGCACCATCAGGAGGGCTGAAGGGATGATGCCCCCTACCCCCAGACCAGCACCCCAGGCTGGCCACACACACCCCTGGAAGAGGAAGAGGTTGAGGTGGTTGTACTTCTTGGTGAGGAAGTTGCCGAGGATGCGGGTGGGGTAGCCACAGCGGATCTGGTAGGCGGACAGAGCGAAGTAGATGCATTTCACAAAGTACCACAGCTGGGCCACCGCGTTCTGGCTGAACATCCTGGATGGGACCGGGAGGCCAGGTCAGAGGTCAGGCTGCCCATGCCCCCAACCCTGCCTCCACCAGGCACCACAAAGCCTGTGTCTGGGCGGGGCCTGCACCCTGGCACGCACCGCTCAGTGACAGCGGGCAGGATGAAGAACATCCAGAGGTGGACGGCCAGCACCAGGACGACCTGGAAGGCCAGCTTGCCCAGCACGGTCTTGCGCAGGTAGAGGGCGCGGTCAATGACCATGGTGCTGAACTGGATCAGCAGCATGACCAGGAAGGCCTCGGGCACCTGGTCATCTGACAAGGAGGACGTGATGTCCGTGGCTGCCGAGTGCTTCTGTGGCCGGGAGAGCAGAGGTCAGAGGTGCTGGGGAGGCCACGGGGCCTGGGCTCACCAGGGCGGAGACCCAGCTCACCCCAAAGGCCCAGAATCCGAAGATGATGATGATGAAGTCGATGACGTCGGCCAAGAACATGAGCGCGTAGACGTCGGTCGCGGCCCGGTACTTCGTGTGCAGGATGTCCTGGAAGAAGCGCCGCACGGGCCAGTACATGCTCCGGGCCCTGCGGGCGGGCGGGCTCAGTCCAGGCCCTGCTCCTCCCACCCTCGCCTGGGTGCTCCCAGCAGGGCACTCACAGGGACAGGCAGAAGCTCTGCAGCCGGACCCCCAGCACCCTCACTCTTTCCTGGGGGCGACTCCGCCTCTTCTCTGTCCGCAAGGTCGCTGCCCCCGCCGCCACCACCGCCACTGCTGCCTCCTCCTCCTCTTCCTCGCCTTCTGTGAGGAGCAACCGCCACTGACGGTGGAGCCTGCATGGCACGGGCTGGCCCAGCTCAGACTCCTGACCATCCCAGGAAACCTCTAAGGGGCTGCCAGTGTAACCAGCCCACTTTGTACAAACCAAACCGAGTGCAGGGACCTCCCCAGGGTCACCAGCAGAGGGTGTGAGGGCCGTGGGATGTGAGTGGCTCCACCGGGTGGGCCCTCGTACCAATGGCCTGTCCTCTGGTTTCCGTGCTCTCCTTCCTCCTCCTCCTGAAACGGAGGCTGATGCGCCTCTTGCCGCCGGGCTCTACGGGTCCACCCTTCGCTTCCGCCTGGACATTGTCCTCAGCAGGGGGCCTGGCCGCCCCTCCTGGCTCCTCCTGGGGCGCAGGCAGGGCTGGCTCCTCCTCAGCCCCCTTCTCCTTTGCACTGCCCCTATCGTGCTCCTTGGACAATGGGGGGTCCTCATGGTCCCAGAGGCCGTAGCACTGTGGAGTGAGGCAGGCTGGTGAGGCTGGCATGGCCACCCTGGGCTGGGTGAGATGGCCAGGCCCACCCTGGGCCCCAGTATGTCCCGCCTGCTTCCTGAAACAAACTGGCTGTGTGTGTGCGTGTGTGTGCGTGTGTGTGTGTGTGTCAACCTACGTGTGCAGGTGTGTGTATGAGTACTCACCAGCAGCTGTGCGCGGTGGAAGAATAGCGCCATGAGCTGCAGCAGGTCATACTTGACGTAGCTGTCGCTCTTCTCCAGGCCCAGGATGCGCGGCGGGAAGTAGGGCTTGTTTTCATAGCGCCGCAGCACAGCGTGGCTGTTCCAGGGGAAGAAGCCAAACTGGAACAGGTACTTGGCGACCACCGTGACCTGCAGGGGTGAGAGGTCAGCGTGGCGCCCGCACCCCCCCCCCCACCCCCACCCCTCCAGCGACGCCCACCTCCGTGAAGACGATGGCCGTCATCCAGAAGCGCTTGCTGGGCCGCGGGATGGAGAGCATGGCCCACAGGAAGACCAGCACGGGCAGCACAAGGGAGGTGGCTGAGGCAGTGACCATGTGGTTGAGGACGATCACGAAGTAGCACAGCAGCTCCGAGTGGGCAGCCACGCACTGGTACAGGGCCTCCAGCAGCCGAAGCGCCCGGCCCCGCCCCGCCGCGAACTGCTCCGCCTCCTCCAGCTCCGGAATGTGCACGAGCCTGCGGGGGACCAGGCTCAGGCCTGGCGCAGAGGCCTGGACGGCACCAGCACCGGCACCGGCTCGGAGCCTCGGGGGCCACCCGCTGTGCACCCCTCCCTGCTCACCTGTCCACCAGCAGCTCGCTGGCCGTGCGCATTCGGGCGCGGCCGCCAGCGGGAAGCTCCCCAGAGCTGCGCAGAGAAGCCCCAGGCTCGGTGACCACCTCTTCACTGCTGCTGCGGGTATTGTAGCCAGTGCTCAGGGGGCTGCTGGTGTTCTCGGTCACGCTGCTCAGCGGCTCTTCCACCCCCAGCCCGCTGCGGGAGAAGGCAGCTCATAAGGCGGCCTGTGCTCTGCCCGGGCTCTGGGGGCAGTCCTGGAGGGCCTCTGGGTCTCTGGTGGACAAGGGCCCAGCCGGCTACCGCCCCCTGTGCAGCAGCTCAGGCGCTGGGGCTGGACAGGCCGCGTGAGGTGAGTCCCCACTGTCCTGAGCCGCCCGCCCCTGCTCCTACCTCGATGCTGTGCTCAGCGCATCACGGGCTGCCTCAGCTTCGTTGGCGTACAGCTGGTCCAGCACGTCCCGGCGCACCTCTCCGCCCTGCAGGGCAGCCAGGGTCTCAGGTCAACCGACTTGGGCAAATGGGGGGCGTGGCAGGCGTCTGTGCAAGGGCGGGGCATGTGGTGGTGGGCGGGGTGTCGGTGTAGGGGGCGGACCCGGGGGAGTGGCAAGGCGGGGCCGGGGCAGCCCGCTCACCCGGAGCAGCTCCTGCGTGAGCAGGTAGCGCTCTGCGCGCAGTACGTCGCTTATGGCGCGGTGGTGCCGCGTGAAGTCGTGCAGCCAGCGTGTCAGCCCGTCCACCAGCGCCTGGCCCAGCACCCACAGGAACTGCACGGCGCTCAGGACTTTCTGCATCACATGGCTGCGGCCTGCGGTGAGGGTTGGGCAGGAGGGCATAAAGGAGCGGTCAGCGGGTAACCCCCACTCCCTGACCCCAGCCCTTGGCACCAACTCACCGGTCACCTCGTCCTCCAAGCCCTCTGCCGGCCCTGCTTCCTGGCTTGGGTCGCCTCCTAGGCACAGGGGACCTGATCAGCGCTTTGCCTCCCCACTACCCCACAACCTGCCCATAGCCAGACTCACCTGTGCGCAGCTGCTCGGCCCTCTGCTGCCGCTGCTGCCGAAGCACCGTCTGCGCGTTGGTCACCCACGCCTGGTAGGCCATCTGCAGGCAGGGCCCTGGGTTAGCACCCCTCCACCCCTGCCATGGGATCCCATTTACCCACCTCTGCCTCCCGTCCAGGAGCAGCCTGGGGTCAGGAGGCCAGAGTGGGGGCCATCAGATCCCTGGGGGGCTGTGGTGGGAAGACGGGGGTGGTACATGAGCCACCCAGCACATCCTGGCTGCCACTCAGTGCCAGTCCCCATGCTGAGAACAGGAGCCCAAAGGTGGACAGGAAGGGTGTGTCTAGCAAACAGTGAGCCTTCTCAAGAGACCAGGCTGGTCAGTTAGGGCCCGGGGAGGTGGGCAGAGGGGCACACAACTGCCCATGACCTTTACCCCTAGATCCTGCCTTCCCCCCCATATGTGAGTGCAGGAGGTCTGAATGGGCTGGGTAGGTGCCCTAGGCCTAGGGAGTGTCGGGCCCACATGCTCACCTGAAAGGCGCTCTGTGACGATGGCCTGGGGTCCTCGGGCTGGGCTTCCTCCTCCTCCTCACTGTCCGACTCGAACAGGAAGTAGTCCCCAGAGTGGATAACTGCAGGCAAGGGGGGCACTGAGAGCCAGCCACCCTCCCTCCTCCCGCCAGACCCTCAAGTTCATCTCTTTGGTTTGGGATGGGTCCAGTAACAGTCTGGCTATTCTGGCCAGCTTGGGACCCTCAGCAGCCCGTGACCCTGGGGCAAAGGCCCGCAAGCCACACTCCTCAGAGGGACGGCCACGGGCAAGAACCAGGGAGTGGCAGGCCGGGGGACAGCAGCACATGCACAGGACACAAGCAAGAGCAGGGGGGGACGAGACCAGACTGGACGAGAGGAACACGAGTGGGCAGGACTGGGAAGGAGGGACACTGCCAGCCAGCAGCCAAGACTCATACTTCTGAGTCCAAGAGTTAGAAAGCAGAAGACACACAGAGCCTGTTGTAGGGATGTGGCCCCTGATGACCCAGAGGCTCAGTGTGAAGCCTGAGAGCAGGGCTCCTGGGAGGTGCCGGCCAGGTCAGTGCAGGGCAAGAGGGAAGCCTGCCTAGCGCACAGCGGCTCTGAAAGGGTGGTCAGGGAAGGCCAGGTGGGAGCAGTACCTGTGGCGTGGTCCAGCCAGGGCCGCCACCACTGTTGTTGTGGCGGGGAGGAGCCCCCTGGACTGCCGGGCCCTGTGGAGGGGCAGGGTGCGCATGAGCCAGTGGGAAGGGGCGCAGGCGGCCCCTCAGCAGACACAGACTCGGAGCCCCTGGGCAATGAAGGGGCTACATGAAGTGCCACGGTGGGTGGAGGACAGCCCACAAGTGCAGACGGATAGTCATGGTCCGGCCATGTGGCCTGCAGGGACAGAGTGACCACACAGCACAGGGTGGATGGGCCAGAAGCCCCGTGGGACATCACACAGCATGGACATGGCTCCAGCGGGCGTGGACACATGGGATGTGGGCGCCGAGCCTCTGTCCACACTCACCTGGCTCTTGGCCAGGGTCCGGGGAGCCCTGAAGGCAGCCTCGGTTGGCCCGGCCCTGCCTGTGCTTCTCTTGCTTGGCCCGGATCCGCTCCATCCTGCAGAAGGGGAGGTGGCTCAGCATTGGGCAAGTCGGGAAAGCCCTGGCCTTGCCCACATGGCACCTACTGTCTTTTCAGCTGGGCCAGCGACTTCTCCTCCGCTCTGCGGTGGAGCTCGATGGTCTTGAGATTGGCAGCATTGTAGAGGGCAAAGCCCCTGTAGGGCAGCAAAGCTGCGTATTAGCTATGGCCTGGCCCAGGGGGCTCAGGTCCTAGCCGCCCACACCCCTCCTTGTCCTGCTGTGGGGAGAGGGAAACCCTCCTAGAGCCTCCAGTATCACAGGGAGGGAGGGAACAGGAGCAGCCAAAGCGCAGGGCTGGGGAGGAAGGCCTCCCAGTGGGGACGCAACCTCAGTCCAGCCAACAACCAAGAGGGGGGCGAGACCGCGCCTCGCCAAGGTCCTGAAAAGGTCCCAGGGGGTCTGTCTCCTTGGTTCTCCCTCTAGGTGACAAGTCAAGTCACAGAGGGGCAGCACACCTGGAGGCCTGCAGGGCAGTGGCGCGGAGCTCGGCCTGAACGTGCAGGAAGTAGTAGCTGAGGAACACCCTGCGCTGCAGCAGCAGAAACAGGAAGCAGACACTGTCCCACAGGACGCCCGCCTCCTCCACGGGCAGCAGGCAGTCCTGGTCGCGGCCCAGCATCTCCTTGGCTGCGGACAGATAGGGTCCAGGTCAGGGTCCTGTACGCCGGCTATCCCGGAGCACCCCCGGAGCCCCGGCCGCCTGCTTCGCCCACTCACGGTCGTAGTAGCCCTTGACGGTGCATACGAGGCTGAAGAGCTGGATGACCCAGCAGAAGCTGCTCTGCATCTGCTCCACGAAGACGCAGGACAGGAGCTGCGGGTGGAGGAGGGTCAGTCTGGGTGGCAGGGCGGGGCGGAGCCAGGGGGTGGGGCGGGGCCAGGCGAGATGGGGCGGGACGGGGCGGGGCGGGGCCGGGCTCACAGAGAGCATGTTCTTGGAGATGATGACAGTGACATTGTAAAGGATGAGGCAGTCCCACAGCACGAGGCGGGCACGCGTGTCCTTCTGCTGCAGGCTGGTGCCGAAGAGCAGCAAGTAGAAGCAGGCCAGTAGGTAGCCCAGCCCAAAGACGCTGATTCGCGTGGCCCCCGTGATGAACACCACCACCAGCACCAGCCAGAAGAAGTAGCGGAAGACAGCCACCTTCAGCATGTCGAGGTAGGACCTGCCGAGTGGATGTCACCGTGGACCCAGGTCACCACCACTTCCCCAGCAGCCCGGGACCACGGCCCCAGGAGTCCCACAGCCTCTAAGACCCCCACCTGCAGTGGATGAAGTTGGGCACGGGGTTGGGCTCCCCCCGCAGAGGCTCCAGGCGGTCAGTATTGACGCCAGCCATGTGCCGCCACTCCTCCATGCGCTCGGCCGAGAACACCTGCCACTGCTGGGAGGCGCAGAGCAGCAGCAGGAAGTCACCTGTGGGCAAATGGGAGGCCACTGTCACGCCCTGGAAGTGCAGTCCACTTCCTGCCAGCTTGGCCCTTATCCTGGGGTGATGGGTTGTGTGGGCAGCTGGGCAGAAACGCCCATGCGTATTTACGCCAGCATCTACACACCGTGCGGATGTGCACACAGGTGTCAGAGAACATACCTGTGTGCATTTTCTGTGTGTACATGTAGATCTACATACACACACACACACATCAGGAAATAGGCCAATGCGAGCCTAACTGTATGCCATGTGGCATCAGTCTCCACACCCGTGTCCGCCCATGTCCACTCCTGCATGCACACCTGCGCCCACACCAGTGAGCAGACATGTGTCTGTGTGGTGGACTGTGTACATGGGAGATGGGCCTGTGGGACAGGGTACATTCATGGAACACAGACCCCACAGGGATGGCAGGACTGGACTGCCTGGTGAGGCCTGGACAATGGGCCCCTTGCTGGCTGGAGAGGAGGGTTGGTGCCCACCCGCTGACCATCCCATGGGCATCTGCAAGGTCTCAGCATGGCTGGCAGTGGCACGTGTGTGTGAGGGGCTGGGGACTCACTGATGAGGTTGGTGGCATTGGGGGTGCTGAAGAAATCAGGCAGGTATAGCCACTTGATGAGCGCAGAGTTCATGGGGACGGCCCGGCTCCAGCGCCACGGGTAGTCTGTAGGCAGAGGGTGTGGTCATCCACTGTCCCAACCCACCTCCAACCCCAGTAACCCCAGGAGTCGCACATACACACCCTCTTGCACACAGGCCTAGGGAGCCCAGTTCTCACAGACATGCGCTCCAGACGCCCTGGGTGGGCAGGGGGATGTGGGTGGGGCACAGGGGTTGAGGGGGGTGGGGCCGGAGCCCTGCGTGTGGGCCACAGCCCAGATAGACCCAAATGAGGCTTCACTGCACACCTGTCAGAATCGCTAAAACAGTGTGGACGCCCAGTAACGGAGCAGAGGGGAACTGGCAGGACTACCTGGGGTGATCACCCCAGAGAAACAGAAACCACGGCCCCACAGACACCTGCACACTGGTAAACAAGCAGACCTCTGCAGCACCTCATCCCCGACATTTCCTGCACCTCTTCTGGTTCTTAACTTGGGTCGCTGTGCCAGGTCAAGTCAGAGGCTGACGCTTCACAACTACGTGAAGCATGTTTACAAGCTCTGTTGTGCTTCTGCTGCTCTCTGTCAAAACTCACAGACTGTCAACCAAAAGCGGCATTTCCCGGGCCAGGGATCTGCCTTCCACAGACACTGAGGCAGGAAGGGCTGCCTGGGGGCTCCAGGCACCGCCGAGACGCTCCGAATGTGAAAGGGAGCACAGGACATTACAAGGCGTCCAGAGAAACCCCTGTACCTGCAGACCACAGGAAACAGCAGGAGGGGGAGAAACCCCAACTCCTCTCACAGAGAGGACAACTAACGAGTGCGCCAGGAGCAACGGAAGTCGGAACCGATGTGCACCGCACGCAGGCCTGCCCGCAGCAGGGAGTCTGCAGGTGTGGATGTGCACACACGACCGCGAGCCAGCCCCTCAGCACGCAGGGCTGATGGCCGCTCACTCCCCCAGCTGTGGGCCGTTCCTGCCCACGTGTTCACCAGCCTCTAAGCCTGGGGCATAGCCCACAATTCCAAGATCAGGGCTTTCTGCCAGCCCGTGGCCTGACCCCGGAAAGGTCCCAACAGAAAGGTGACGGAAGGAGATGGCCAAGCGCTCCTGTCAGGTCCTGCTCAGAGCCAGCAGCCACCAGGGACACGGCCTTGAGGATGCGGCCACTGAGCTTGGATGGCACACCAGACCAAGGTGTCGTCCAGGGATGGGCGGCCGAACATGGTCACCGCCCTGCACACAGAGGCCTCCACCCTGGGCATACTGGACGTGGACTCCAGACAGCCCCCACTAGCCAAGAGGAGCGCACGCCCAGACTATTTTTCAAACTCTCAACCTCTCTGATCATTTGAAACTTTTCAAAATAAAATTCTTGGCAAAAAGTAAACAACGGATTCAGGGAGACCAGTGAATGAGGGGCCAGCACTGCCCGCTAGAGCTGGCACGGCTGCGGCCCACAGAGCCCACGGAGGGGGAGCGGGTGCAGGTGGGAGGGGCCTGACGCCACACCAGTGGCCAAGGCACCCAGCGTGTGCCCAGCCAGCGGCCCACTCACCAATGCACAGGGCGGGGGGAACACCCAGGCACAGCAGGTACTGGTACAGCAGGAAGAGCGCCAGGAACAGGCAGTAATTGGGCCAGAGGCGGGCGATGGCCTCCCGGCGTCGGCGGGTAAGGATGGCCACCAGCCAGCAGCCGTGCAGGATGACCATGAAGTTCATGCGCTGCCCGATCACGTTCACGGCCGCCAGGAAGCAGACCTGGGGGTGGCAGAGAGGAAAGGGGTGGCCAGAGTGAGGACAGTGAGCCGGCGGTGGGGGTGGGGGGTCCTCCTGACTCTGCCTCTGGGTGGCCTTGGGGGGCAGAGGGTGTTGTGCCCAGGATGGGGGCAGCGGCCCAGACCACTCTCCTGGATGAGAAGAGAGGCTAAACACGTCTCCATGCTGGGGGAATCAAGGTGGGGGTCCCACGACAGAGTTGAGCCCAAGCCCAAGCCCACCTCCAGCTGGGGCACCTGGCCCCCTTGGTCTGCACCCCCCCATCCACTCTAGCCTTTGCTCAGCAAAGGCCCCACAGAGGGTGGCAAGGACCCCTGCGGCTGAGCCCAACCCCATGGAAGGGGCAAGAGTTGACCCCCGCCTCACCTCCAGCCCAAATTTGTAGAAGAAGAAGTTCACGTAGTACTTGAGGCAGCTGGGCAGGTCGCGGTCCAGCCGCTGGCGGGTGCCCTCGGCGCAGACAGCCTGGGCAGGCAGCGGGGCCAGCTGGTGCCGGCGGCGGTGGTAGTCCTGGCTCCGGTACACCATGGCCTCAAACACCAGCAGCAGCAGGATCTGCAGGTGGTTCTGAGGGGCAAGGGCAGTCAGGCCCCACCTGCCCCACAGCGCCCCCTACCCGGCCCACCTGCCTGCTGCACTCACCTGGATGTAGCCCAGGTTGGGGAAGCCCTTCCGCACCCCAAACCAGTTGGCAGGGTCAACAGGCCCGCGATACAGCAAGGACTGGCGGATCTCCGTCTTCTGCAGGTTCGTACTGTTGGGGAAGGGCTGGGAGAGGAGCGGCGGGCACTGCATGCTGACCCCAGGGATGGACCCCCACCCAGGCCCTCTGTGCCCGCCCTTCCACTGTGACACGTACCTCCGTGCAGTTGCTGGCATACTCGTGGGGGTTGACCACCTTGAGCTGGTACAGCATCTTGCACACGATGATGATGCAGGTCCACACAGTGGCCAGGCATGAGGCCATGGGCCGGAAGCGTGGGTAGGGCAGGGCGAAGGCCCAGAGCACGACCAGCAGGAAGTTCAGCACCGACACCTACGGGTGGCGGCGGCCGGATCAGTGCCCTCCCCACAGGCCCCTTGCCCCCCTAACAGCACCCAGGGGGCCCAGGCGGGTATGCGAGAATGTCCACACTCACCTCCTTCAGGGCCACCCACACGGTGTACAGGGCCACCAGCTTGAAGACGTGCAGCTCCAGCAGGCGCCGCACCAGCACCTGCACGCGGGTGATGACGTCCGAGAAGCCGGTGGCCAGGTCCAGCAGCCGCTCAGCCACCAGGCCCCACTTGCTGGCTGGGGGGGCATTGGGGGGACAGTGAGGAGGAGGGGCCTGGGCCATCCTGTCCCATGCAGATGGGGCTCCGGGGCTCAAGTCTGGGCACCTTGAACTTACCCTCTGGGACCTGTGTGACCTGGTGGGGGCTGGCCGTGCCCAGCCCCTCGTCCCTGGGTACCTCCTCCTCTTCCTCCTGCTGCAGCAGGGGGGTCCGGCTCACCGCGTCCTGCCTAGGACAGGGCCCCAGAGTGTCCTTCCCACCTGTGCTCCTCAGGCGGCCCTGCAGCCCCTTCCTCTCCTGCCTCCCCCTCCCCAGCTCTGGGACCCCGGCTGTGGGTGCTGCAGCCACCAGGTGGGAGCATGGGGCCTGCTGATCTCCTGACCCCTGTGACCCCATTGGGGCACCTGAAGGCTATGGCTGAGGCCCTACCCCCATTCCAGGTCTCCTGCCCAACACCACCAGCCTCTGCAGACCCCAGCCCCAGGGGCCAGGCCTACCCGGGAACCCAGTGTGGGGTGCAGGCACCAGGTAGGGGCCGGTGCTCGGGGTCGGTGAGCTGCATGAAGGGCCGGTGGAAGTAGTGCAGCTGCAGAATGCAGGCAAGCAGGAAGAAGCCGGGGACCAGGATGCTGGAGAAGAGCTCGGACACGCTGAACTGCTCCAGGCCCAAGTCCCCCAGCCTGGGTGGGGGGGCGGGGTAGGGGTCAGCATGGTTGCATGGCCCCTATGGTGGCATCCCGCCGCCCCCAGCCCCATCCCAGACTCACTGCTCATCGGTGAGGCCCGTCAGGTTGCGCCAGTAGGCCGGGAAGTCCTGGAACTGGAAGGTGTAGACGGCCACCAACACCAGCATGGTGTAGGCCACCACCAGCCACCAGAATGCCTTGAGCAGCTTCCGCCACAGGCTGTAGTAGACCTGCCGGCCAACGGGCGCAGTGAAGCCGGCTGTGAGGCCCAACCGCCTGACTCCGTGCCCCTCTGTGCCCCCACCTCCACCTCTCTGTGCCCCGTGCCCCCACACCTGGAAGAGGATGAGACAGAGCAGGAAGAGCAACATGTAGACGATCTTGTAGACCACCAGGCGGCCAGCAAAGCTGACCACGATGAACATGCCTGCGCACACGTAGATCCAGTACTTGGCGTAGATGCCCCTGACCAGCTCCCCCAGGCTCCGCAGCAGCATCTGCGTCCGCGTGGGCTCTGCAGCGGGTGGGGCACGGCATCAGGACCAGGCAGGTGGGAAGGAGCTGCCCCCCAGTCACCCAGCCCTCCCGCCTACTCACCCGTGGCGGCCACGGTGACCTCCGTCAGCGCCACAGGGGCCCGTGCCCTCCTCAGCAGCTTCTCCTTCACAAACTGGCGCAGCAGGAGCCAGAAGGTCAGGGTGCACAGCAGCTGGGGAGACGGGGGCGGCATCACTGAGGGGCCCAGGCAGGGGAGCCGGAGGCGAGACTAGAGCAGGAAGGTGTCCCCCAACCTGCCATCCTCCTCACAGGCACGAGTTCACAAACAAACGCGCACACACTCCCACACAGTGGCTCCTACTCACACATGATCTTGTGTGCACACAGACCCACAGGTGAACACGGGCTCACATGTGTTTGCATGCTTGCATGCCCGTGGACTCACATGGTGAGGTGTAACCCACACCCCCCACATGGCCACCGGTGGCATGGATGCCCAGGTGCAGTGACCTGTCTCACAAGGGGCACCATGAGGGCACAGAAACTCACTGGGACCTGGGACCACATGCAGTGCTCACAGAGCCTGTCTCAGGCAGATAGGATGGTGCCCCCAGCAACGTGAGGTTGTCACACATTCACTCGACAAACACCGATTGAGCAACTATGCTGGGCTTGGCCAGGGGTCCAGGTGACACCCAGACACAGGCCCTGGGCTGTAGCACGCCCACCACACTGGGAGCCGGGGGAGGGCCGGGCGGACTCACCATGGCACCCAGGTCCAGGCAGGGGTAGCGGGTGTGCTCCAGCCCCAGCTGGCGCAGGCTGACGGGGCCCAGGGCGGTGGGCAGCTCGGGCCGCAGGTCCATGGCCCACACGTAACGCAGGCAGCAGAGTGCCAGCCCATAGAGCAGGATGAAGGGCGAGCAGAGCATGGCCAGCTGGTGGCGGCTGCGTACCGTCCAGATGAGGCAGGCCCAGAGCAGCAGCACGAAGGTCAGCCAGCTGTGGTAGGTGATGCTCCACACCTGCGGGCCGGGCGGGGCAGGGCTGCACGCACGCTCCCCAGGCCAACAGGAAAGCAAACCCGCCCTGCTGGCCCACCCACACACCCACCGCACAAACGTGCACACACAACCACGCAGCTGCTGGCTGGCCTGGACGGCTTGTGGCCCAGCAGGCAGGCCACAGTCCCACCCACCTCTGGCGACAAGGCACCAGGCCACCATCCTCTCCTGGAATGCCGTGAGAGCCCGTGGGAAGGCCCAGCCCTCGGCTGGTCCGGGCCAGTGCCCTTACCATCATGGCGATGAGGGCACACACGTAGCTCTGGTCCATGATGAGGTGGCCCAGGCCGTGCAGCGGAGACGTCTCCTTTGGCTCAGCCAGCCGGGGGCATGCTAGGGTGAGGGTAGGGGTCACAGGTGAAGCAGGATGCCTGCTGGGGAGGCTCCAAAATCAATAGGGCAAAGCCCCTACCCATACCTGACTCAGCCCCCAAGTGCAGACAGTGCTGGAGCTGCAGTCTGGGGCGGGGGCGGGGGGAGCCATGCTTAGCACAGTCTCATAGGGGCTCTGGGGGCAGAAAAGGGTCCAGGTTCCTGTCTGACCCTGTTCCCAATGTGTCGTGGGACCCTGGCCCATTCTCACCCCCCCTCCCAGCTTTGGTTTCCAAGACTCTAGAGGGACAGGGTGGACGAGATGGCCTCAGTCCTTCCAGCTCTGTGAGTGCCCACATCCCCAGAGGCCAGCAACTTCATCCCCTTTGTAAGATGGAAATCGAGGCTTAGGGCAAAAGAAAAGAAAGAAAAAGCACCGAGGAAAAAAGCCCAGACCTGCCCTGGAGACACAGAGCCAGCCCAAGACAAAGCAGTGAATAACTCTGGGACTGAGAGGCAAGCGGACAGGCAAGGGAGATCCCTGCAGGGTCTTGGGTCCGTGAGTAAGTGAGTGAAAGTCGCTCAGTCGTGTCCGACTCTTTTTGACCCCATGGACTATACAGTCCATGGAATTCTCCAGGCCAGAATACTGGAATGGGTAGCCTTTCCCTCCTCCAGGGGATCTTCCCATCCCAGGGATCGAACCCAGGTCTCCCGCATTGCAGGCGGATTCTTTACCACCCAAGCCATGAAGGTCCGTGGGCAGCCCCAAAGAAGGGTGAAGCTAGAGAGGCCGATACGGCAAGGCCGCCAGGGGGCAGCACTGCACGGCTACATATACTTACAGGTTCGCTGCTGGACGGCGCTGTGGCCAGTGAGGTCGTGTATGATGCAGTTGTCCTCAGGGTCTGGTGTTGTGGGAGTAGGCATTGTGTGCTGTAGACAAGCCAAGCCCATGAGCCAAGCCCGTGGGCAGAGGGGTGCCAGCCCCACCTCTCAGTCCCGACTGCTCACCTGGGCAGCCCCTTCCTCCTTGATGGCCACAACTCTGGCCTGACCCTGGGGCCACTGGTCCACCTCGGTCAACTCCACCTCCCGTGTGTCATCGTCCCCGGCCGCCTCCTTCCTCTGTGGAGACCAGAGGTGACGATCAGCCCCCTTGCCCTGGCCCAAGGGGGTAGGGGACGCAGGGCGCTGGCCTGGGTGCTCACCTGGTCCACAGGCTGGTGGGCATGGAGCTTCAAGAGCGAGGTCACCGTGTAGCAGAGCAGCAGCAGGATGCCGGGGCTCACGTACACGGGCCAGTCGTGGTTAGCATTGATGACCAGCACGTTGGGGCTGGAGCAGTTGGTGGGGGCCAAAAAGTCCTTGAGACCAAACACCCTGCCCAGAGAAGGCGTGTTGGTGACTGCGGCAAGGGGGTCATGGGTGCCGGGTGGGCAGGGCTGGGGCGAGGGCAGAGCGGTGCCTGGGGCGAGCCCTCACCTGGCCCAGATGCCAGCAGGTGGGAGAGTGGCCTGGGCGAGAGGTGTCTGGTAGCAATAGAGGCAGATGAGATGGCCGGTGCCAACGCAGCTCACCATGACACAGAGTGTGTTGAAGCCCAACAGGCTGATGGGGAAGTGACAGGCCCACCAAGTGCCAATGGCCAGGAAGAGCAGGAAGTAGACACTGGAGAAGGCTGAGGGGTGGGCAATGCCTGCGGGCCAGGCAGGGGCACACAGGGTCACTCCTGGCTGGGGTGGTGTGACCACCGTCTCACTGGTCAGTGGGGAGCTTGGCTGCTGAGACCCCTCCCAGCGTGATGGTCAGAGGTGGGGTCCCAGCCCCCTGCCCAGTGAGTACCTGCCAGTGCGAGCAGCATGATGGCCAGAGTCCGCCCAGCTGCCACGAGCAGCCAGTGAGCTGTGATCCGGAACCGGGCGGCCAGCCGAGATCTCCGCGTGGGGGACAGTTCAGGGGCTTCCCGCAGCTCCCCCAGTGAGCCGGTGTCCAGTTCCTCACTGTCATCGTCCTGCCAAGGTCATGGGAAGAGCAGAGGTCAGGCACATGATGGGGGAGGGGGAGGAGGGAGGAGGGAGTAGAGAGCGGGAAGGGGAAAGAAGGAAGTGGGGAGGAGGGGGCAGGGAGGGAGAGGGAGGTGGGGGCAGGGAGGGAGAGGGAGGAGGGAAAGGGAGGAGGAGGGAGGGAGAGGGAGGAGGGAGGAGCCCACCCCTATGGCCATCTCCCTGGCCCCCCTTCACACCCACTGCTGGCCCTCTGAGGTCACAGGGCCACTAGCCTGTGTGCACCAGTGCTGCCCTCCATGCCTGGTCTGCCCACCACCTTCCCATGGCCTCGCAGCCCTGGAGGCCTTCCTGGAGGTGGCCCACTGCAGCAGTGACACCTTCCTGCCAAGGCCTGGCACTCAGATGACCCAGGTGCCCCTCAGGTGTGTCTTCTTTATCTCCCACCTGCTCCAGGGGCCCTGAGGACAGGGCAGCCCACAGGCTCATGCATCTGTGCCCCAGGCCCCTGGCCTGAGAGCGCCCCAGTGGGTGTCCCCAGTGGACGCATGCCAGGACCACAGGTGCTCCTTATTCTATGGTCACAGAGCAGCTCCACACCCTACTCCTGGCCCACAGCACCTTCCTTATAAGAACGGCAATGGAGGCTTGGGGGTGGGGGGACTCAGGTCACACTGTCAGGGGAGACTGCGTCAGGGGACAGCCTGCTCTCATTCTGCTGCCCATGGGGCGTCTGGAGAGTGAGGTGGGCCTCCTGGGTGTCCCTGGCCAGCCCTACTGGCCTCACCTGTCCGCAGGCACGGAGACCCACCAGGGTCTGTCTCCTTGGCCCTGCCTCAAGGTTTCCCAGAACAGACTGTTTCGTGGAATTGGGGAGCTGGAGGGAGGCAGAAAGAACAGCCTCTGTGTCAGAAGCCCAGGCCCTGGGTCTCCACCTGAGATGTGGGCGCTGGCCTGTGCCTCACCTGTCCTGGCCAAGGCAGCCCTCGGTGTCCAGGCTGAGAGCATGGGGGAGCCAGGAGCCCTGGTCACACCCCAGCACCACATCTCCCAACTGGGCAGCCTCGGCAAGCCCCCTAACCTCTCTGAATCTGTCTTCTGCCTGTCAAATGTAGGTGGGGAGCTGGGCAGGCCCCAGGGAGTGCTGCTGGGCCATATCTGTTAGTGTGGAGGGGACAGGGCAGGGCAGGAGGCCCAGCCTTGGGGTCAGAGTGGTACCCAGGGACATACCCCTCGTTATGTCCGGGAATGGGAGTGGGGGGTCAGCCCTAGAAGGCACAGCAGCCAGGCCTGAGCTCACTCCACCCACAGCCTGGCCCCAGCTCTGGGAAAGCTGCCGTGGAAAATGAGCGCTTCTGGGTGTGGGAAGAACAGAAGCAGCTGCTGGGCGAAAGGACAGGTGCTGGGGGCCGCTAGCAGCGTCCAGCCTGCCTTGGCCAGTCCCCCAGGTCGCACCCCTCACTGCAGCCCATCTGAAATGCAGGGCAGGCATGGATACACGTGTGCCAAGTTGGGATGGGTGCATGTATGCAGACGCATGTACTATGGCCCTGCCAGGTGGGGTCGTCCGCAAGGGGTGCTGTGCCTGCTTCTGGCTCAGACCTTAAATGCTGGGTGCCTGTGATGCCTTGCTCTGAGGTCTGAGGGGCGATGGGCAGGGTGGAGTGGGGGGCTGGCATGGGGAACCAGCTAGCTCCTTCCCGTCAGAGCTGTTCCTAGAAGCCCTGGCTCTGCTAACGAGGAAACCAGAGGCTGCCCTGTGCCTGCCAGTGCCACACGCCATAGGGATGGAGGGAGCCAGCCAGTCAAGGGGCTGCCCCAGCCCCCACTCGACCCCTACAAGTACCTGGAAGAGCTGCTTGATCTCCAGGCCCCATGTCCTCTGTGAAATGGGGGTGCCAGCCTTGCCCCCCAGGACTCAGGGGATGGGCAGTCAGTTGCAGGCTGAGCCCCACCCCAGTCCGTGACAGGAAGGGCCCCCTCTCTGGGGACTGAGGCCCTCATTTCCACTAGCATCAGCAGCCTGACCAGAGGACACTGGGGCTAAGGGTGTGAGCCTGTGTCCCCCACCGCCTCCTGGGCAGGGACCCTCCCTGGATATCACAGACCTGACCCAACCCTGGAAACCAGGTCCTACTGACAGAGGCCGAGGCCGAGTGTAGGACCCAAACGGGGCTCAAGACTACAGCCCTCATGCAGGGACAGGAGAGCTGAGCCTTTAACCAGAGGACCCAGAGGAAAGACCCAGGGTGGGACTCTGATGCAGGGCCCTGCTCTAGGCCTCCTGCCGACACAGCCTCTGCCTTGTCCACAAGCCCATCGATGCCCTTGCTGTGGGTGGTGATCCTCAAACATCCATCTGTCTGTCCATCCGTCAGTCCCCAGGTGCTCCTTGACGGCCCCACACACGGCCTCCCAGCACCACTGATTCCCTGTGGCCTGCATCCCTGAAGACCCTCCTCAGGAGCAGCTCTTGGGGCAGATGCTGCCTGTAGCCCCCGCACGTTCTGGGACCGTGCGCTGCGATGCCAGTGCCCCGCGGGACACACACTTGACCTCTCCGCTGCTGTCACGTCTCTCCACGGTGGGCACATACAGGCTTTTACAACTAAAATGTCCACGTTTGTTTAAGAAAAGAAAAGAAAGAAAGAGGACATACAACAGTCCTCAAACGGCTGGGACCTGGGGTGCCCCATAGCCCTCACCGGCTCCTGGACGTGCTGGCTGCGCCGGGCTGTCCTCGTGAGGCGCCTGCAGACCCCAAGGCACAGGGAGGAGACTACTAGGATGCCCAGGTCAGGGGCCACCAGGCGGATGGCATTGGAAATGTCCTTCAGGTCCAGCCTGTAGAGGGCAGGGAGAGCCCATGGTGGGCTTAGTGGGGCTGGGGCCACTGGGGGCACCCCAGGAGCTGGAGGCCCCCACCTCAGGCCCAGGAAACCCTGAGGGAGACTGAGGACTCTCACCTCGTGACCCCAGTGAGCCGGGAGATGGCGTCCCAGGTGATGGCGTCCCCGGTGCTGCCTGCAGAGAGAGGCGGGGGAACCAGGTCAGGCAGATGGGCGCCAAGAAACCCTCTCGTTGCCAAGAGGCCCTCAGAAGCCCTTAAGCCACAGGCCCCCAGGTTTCCAGGGATGCTCAAGAATGCTGCTTATGCTGGTGGGGAAACAGGCCCAGCCAGGGAAAGTCTGGTAGGTCAGAGGCGTATTAGTTCTGCCTGGTGGAATGGGGCTCACAGCCCAGCTGGGCGCTGTGTGGCCGTGGCAGGGCTCTCAGGTCTGTTGGCCAAGGCTGACTGCTCCTTGGGAGCCAGAGGGGGCACACATGGGAAACCTGGTCTCAGAGCCACCAGGACCAGAGAGCCCTCAAGGCACATGACTTCCAGTGTCTAAGCTGCAGGAGACACATGATCTTCACAGAATGAAAATGGGAAGCCAGGTGGGACATCCTGCCCTCCACAATCCAGGCGGGACATGGAGGTGGGAAACCCCTCCTCCGAGCAGTGGGGATGGGACCCCAGGGCTCCGTCATCTGCACACTGGGGTGCTGGAGTCAGTGGAGGTGGGAGGGCTGGGTGCCAGCTGGAGATTCTGTCCACAGGTTGAAAGGGTGCAGGATGGTGGGCAGGCAGCTCACCTGGTCTGCTGGCACCCCTGTCCCCCCAGCCTAGTCTCTAAGCCTCCAAAGGCTCAGGAGGAAGATGTGAGCAGGTGGGGCCTGAGAAGTCCAGGGCTGTCCAGTGAGCCAGATGCCAGGCTCAGTTTGGTGTTGCTGATGTTCAGCCCAGCCCCATGGCCACCTGTTACTGGGGCAGTTAACCTGGGCCCATTTGCACTGGATATAAATAGTGGATAGAAACTCAGAGGTAGACAAAGCCTGGGTGAGGCAGGGTGGCCCCTGAGGCTGGCTGACCTTGCTGAAGAGTGTGAGGCTCCCCAACCCTGCCCAGGCCCTCTGGTAGCTCAGGGAGACCATTGGCTCTCCCCCAGGCCTGCTGCCCTCAAGCATCCCCCCAGGCCCCCTGGTGACTCACAGTTTGGCTCCAGAAGCTGGTCCAGGCGGGGCACAGTATGCAGGCATATCTGGAAGGTGATGTGGGCTGCCAAGAAGAGGAGGCTGAAGCCCAGCAGGGCTCGGAGGAGGCGACCAGTGTGACCTGCAGGCAGAGTGGGCAGGGGTAAGGCCAGCATGCAGCTGAGCCTGTGGGAGTACAGGGAGGCGGAGACCAGTGAAGGCCAGTTAGCCCTGGCTGTCAGCCCTGAGCCAGGCTGTGTCCACCAGCCTAGCATGGACCCAGGGTCTGTCAGCAGAGAACTCAGGCAGCACACCCCTCCTACACCATCCCACTGATCACTCACAGCCGCCCCATGGTCCTGAGCTATTGTGACCTCACTTTACAAAGAAATGGGCACAGAGAGGTGAAGTCACTTGCCCACAGTCATACAACAAGGAATCAGTGGAGCACAGCACACCCAGGCTGCCAGTGCTTGAGTCTCGCCCCCTACTTGGGGCATGGGACATGGGGGGCAGAGCCAGCACCAGGAGGAAAGGTCCCCTCAGGCCGGAGGCCACCTTCAGGTCTGGTCACGTATCCAGCAAACATCTGTGTTGCTACTTGACCCTGGCAGCATGGTACTGCCTCACCCCCAATGTGGGCTGAAAGCATGCACCATGCAGGGAAGACCCTGTCTGACACTCAACCACACGACTTATCAAACCTGCCCACAGAACAAAGCCTCAGATTTCCAGAGGTGACTGTACCCCAGGAATTCACATGATGGATGGGGGACAGATGGAGGGACAGACGGAGGGATGGATGATGGCTGGATGGAGAAGAGGATACACTGGATGGATGAGAGGATGTACCATGGGAATGGATGGGAGATGATAGATGGATGAATGAATAGATTAGAGAAGGGATGGATGGCAGAAGGTCGATGAGAAGACAGAGGATGGGAAGTTGGATAAATGGATGGGCAGCTGTGATTATGGACATATGAATGGATTGGATGTATGAGAAGATGGATGGATGGGTAAATGAGGAATTGATGGAAGGATGGAGAGATGGATGAATGGGAAGAAGGATGGTGGGAAAGATGGGATGGATAGATAGGAGGACAGAGAGGTTAATGGATGGGGATGGATGGATGGATGGATAGAGCAGTGGGTGAATGGATGGAAGGATGGATCAACAGGTGGAGGATGGATATATAAGTGAATGGGTGGGTGGGAGGATGCGTGGATAAATGGAATGATGGATGGAGGATAAGAGGGTAGCAGGATGGCTGACAGCAGTGTTGGGTGAGGCCGGGAGGCAGCTCTAACTTCAGAGGGTGGAGGGCAGTCAGGCTGGTGTGGGGATCCTGAGAGGGTGGGGCGGTGTGTGTGGGTCCTGGGCCACCCACTGCAGTTGCTGGAAGCCCTGCCTGCCTCTCCCCTAGATCTGGGGTCACTCGTTTGGTCTTGTGAGGCCTGCAGGGCACAAGGAGCATGGTGGAAGGATGGCACCCTGCCTTGGTGGGCAGGCGACCCCCACCTCTGTCGTGCAGGGGAGGGGTCAGACAGAAGTGTTTCCTTCTGAAGGATCCAGGATGCCGCTCAGGCCAGAATCTCTGGAGAAGCAGGAAATGGGGCTGGGAGGCTGGGGCTTCAGGCGTGGAGGAGAGGGAGCTTGTCGGGGTGCAGAGAGCATTTGACCAGAGTGGGCACTGAGGCTCAAGCCCCAAACCTCCCTGATCTGACCGCTCAGTACTCAAACACTCCAGGACAGCCCCACTCCCATGACCCTGTTCTGGGGCAGCCTAGGACCCCTGTGAGTGTGGTGCCCACCTGGGCCCAGCTCTGGCACCATGGTGAGCTGCTGGTCGACCTCACCCTCCCAACATGAACTGGGTGAAGGGTGCTAAGGGAAGGGGAGTCCCCTACTCATCCGAGGCCCTATCACAGGGAGGATGGTCCAGAGGTGGGGGGCATGGAGGGACAGGGCCAGAGAAGGTCAGAGCCTGAGCTCGAGGCCCTGGGAATCTGCTGTGCCACGCCTGGCACATTGTCCGCCCAAAGGCAGGAGGGCACAGGTCTCGGGAGGACAACAGAGCCTCTCATCCCCTCTTCCAAAGAGCACTGGGTTCTCCTGGGGCGCCGTTCTGTGACGTGAACGAGGTCTGCCCTCCAGACCCTCCCGTCCACGGCCCCCAAGTCAGAGCAGAGCCCAGGGCTCCAGGGAAGTCACCCTCTCCGGACAGCAGTTGCAGGGCCTGGCCCCTCAAGTCCCTGTTAATCAGGTCACAGGAGCTGACCCTCAGGTTTCCCTGAAGCTTCTGCTGCAGCTGTGCTCTGCTGGGGCATGTGGTCCACAGTGCCAGCAAAATGACCGAGGAAATGCTGGAAGGTTCCTGAGGATGCACTGAAATGGACACGTCTCTGGCCAGCACAGGGAGCTGGGGTAAAGCTGACACCCACGTGAGAATAGAGCCAGGAATCAGCACCCACAGGGGACCCGGGCAGCCTCAGACCTTCCACCCAGAGCTGGCGCCAAGGCCCAGCTGCAACACGACTGTGACCCTGTGGCCAGGCACTCAGGCATGGATGGGCCTCACATTTTCCTCTCTCCCACCCGGAAAAACCCAGCAGGCTCTCTGACCCTGAGGGCCTCTGAGGCCAGACAGATGGACAGAGGGAGGTCAGGCAGGCGAGTCTTCCCAGTGCCCTGACCCTTCCCCACCCTGGACTCCTGCCCTGGCTGAGAGCCTGTGCTTCTTCCAGCGCCAATTAGAAGAAAGTGTTCCCCATCACTGCAGGGCATGAAATACAATGGAACAAACAGCTGAGAGCTGAGACCCTGGGAACGGGGTCCACGGAGAGGAGGGGAGGGCCTGGACTGCCCGCAGTCTCCCCAGGTTGGCCCAAGCTGCGGATTGGGGAAGGGCTGGGACAGCCAGCTGTACAGGGTTGTGGCCTGGAGATCCCCGTGGCTCCCAGCCCTACACCTGTGTGGGACCCCTCCCTGAATTCTCCCTGCACTCCAAGGTCAGGACCCCCCCATACCAGTGCCCATGGGAGCAGAGAGTCTGACCAGACACCACAGGCCGGGGAGGGGGACCTGTGACCCTGTGGGAAGCAGGTTGACACCCCTCCAGGAGGACCCATGCCCCAATCCTGGGACCCTGTGAACATTCCCTGATGCAACAAAGGGGAACCAGGAGTGCCAAGCAGCTACCCTTAAACAAGGGCTGCTCCTGACCACCCCCACCCAGGGCAGGCCCAGTCTCACTCCAGGGTCCCAACCATGGAGACAGGGCAGGAGGGCCCAATCAGAGTGATGGGGGGTGATGTTCAACTAGCCATTGCCAACCTGGATGATGGGGAAGGATCGCCGAGCTGAGGAGCTGGAAACAGGAACCAGATTCTCCCCAGATCCCCCAGGAGGGACCAGCCTGGTGACACCTGGGTTTTCACTCCAAGAAGCCCATGCTGGACTCTGACCCCCAGACTGTGAGCAGGGACCTGCAGGTGGCTGCTGGGTATGAGGTGGTCTCTGCAGCCACAGGACACACCTGAGGCCCTGGGCGGCCAGCCTGCCGCCAGCACCTCCCAGGGGCAGCAGGTGTGGGCCTGGCTCCCTGCGGTGGTCTTGGTGATCCCTGCCAGGCTATTCTTCCATGACCTCTGTCCGGAATGGGATGGGGGTCACACCACTGACAATGTGCTCCCTGGGAACCCTCTTTTAAGCCTGGGCATCTCTCTTCACCCTGGGAAACCTAAGGGCCTCCCTGCCCATGGGGCACAGAGCCATCCACAGCACCTGTCCTTACTGAAAAGCCAGGACAAAAACTGACCCGGAAGCACCCCGAGAGTGGCTGGTGGGACTCCGGCCTGAAGGGGCTCCTCAACCACGCGCCTCGTGCTGTCAGCCTGCAGGTCTGCGTTCCCCTTCACAGGGACCTGTCTGTGCTCCACAGGACAGGGGGCAGGGCGCCCTCCTACTCTGGGATCCTCTCCACTCTCAGCCCCTCTCAGATAAGCCGGTTCTCTGGGCCTCACTGTACAGACTGCCCTGGGGGCAAAGGCACCCTGACAGGCTTTCCCACACATCTTGTCCGCCTGGTGTACTCAGAGGCCACCCTCCAGGAGCTCAGAACTAGGTGGGGACCGCCGGGCACCCAGTTACCCTGACAACAAGGTGGTCAGAGGAAAGCACTGCCCCACAGAGCACCGAGCACACATGGATGGAGCCTGAGTCCACAGTGGGGCAGGGGCACTGGTGAGGTGGCTGGACTTAAGGGTTGGCCAGAGCTGCTCAGGGCAGATGGGCTGCAAGGTCAGTGCTGGGACCGGGTAGGAGTCAGGGGAGGGACCTGGCAGGAAGGTGGCCCAGCCCATGGCCGGAGGAACACGGCATAGGACCTGCAATATGAGGTCACAACAGAGATCTGAAACAGCCAAGGGTCCACCATGAAAAACGAACCTAGGACCACTCATCCTTCACTAGTGGCTCTTCAACCACAGAGAACATAACCCGTGCCTGGCTCAGCCATGGCCCAACTCTACCCTGCCCCGGGCATCTGGAGAAAGAGCTCTGAGACCCCTGAATCCACACCCCCACCCCCACCGAGCCCCACCCACCCTTACCTCGGATGCTGTGCCGGGAGGGGCCCGGGAACCAGGGCAGCAGCAGCAGGAACAGCAGGTAGACCAGGGAGAGCGCGTTGACCCGGAACAGGCAGGCTGCGGAGGAGACGGGACAGTCATCAGGGCTGCTCGCCAAGGGAGGACAGCCAGCCCCACACCCCAGCCGCTGCCCCGAGCCTCCTCGCCACAGGTGCGGTGCTTGTCACCCCAGGAGGCTGCCCACCTCCCTCCACATGTGAGAGACCACACTCGGTACAGGACGAGTCACCTGCCCCGGGAGCCCTGTGTCTGACCTACGACAGGCTCTGTTTACACTGAGCAGGGGGCCCTCATGCTGCACATGTAGCAGGACTCGCTCTGCAGAGCTGCCCCCCACCCCCAGGGCCAACACAGAGGTCATGACAACCTCCCCACTTGTTTTCTCTCCTTTGTAAGACTTTACGTCCCCAGGCAACATACAGCATGGCTGACTTTGGGGTCTAGCTCTCTAAATCTCCTCCCTCCTGCCCAACCTCCACTTCCTGGACACCCTGGTGCACCCACTGGGGCCGTGGCCATGTCCCCCATCACGTCTCCCAGGGGAACCACGGCATGACCCCTTCAAGCCATGCATGCATCCACAACTCACTCCCGGAAGCCTCCCCAGCGCCATCCTGACAGAGTGCAGCGGATGCTGGGACTGGGGAGGCTGGGGAAATGCCAAGTGTCCCAGCTCGGGGCTCATCACCCAGAAACCAGCCCTCTCAGCCTTTCCCAGGGGCCTGAGAGGGAGCTGGGCCAGGAAAGTCAGGCTACCAGCCCAGAGGGTACTGGTATCCCTGAAAGCGGGCCCTGGCCTGGAGCCACCTCTGCCCATTCCACTCCTCAATCCACGGCCAGCAAGTGGCCCCAGTGACCTGGCCCTGCCCACCCACCCCCCAACCAGCCCAGGACAGAGTGGACAGATGCGGGTGCCAGTACCCACCACAGACCCAATCTCACCCCTAGACAGTCCAGCGTCTTGGCCCTGTCATCGTGACTGAGCAGAGTGGCACAAGGGTAACCCCCTCCTCAGACTGGCCTCCCAGGGGTGCTATCCCACTTCCACTCTCACCCCTCAGGCTCCCAGGTGGGGACCGTGAACCCAGCAATAGCTGGACCTCCGCTTAACAGCCCTCTGGACGTCCTGGGCCAAGACAAGCTGACCTGAACCTGGCCACACCATCTCCCCAGAGCAGTCAGCAGGGCCAGATTGGGTGTTCAGTCCCCAAGCCCTCCAACCACCCCAGCATCAAGGTAACCTGGAGAACCATATGGGAAGAGCTGCGACCCTGAACTCTGATCAGCAGTCTTCCTTTCTGGACACCACCATGCTCTCCTGCTCCACGGAGCACCCTGACATGAAGCTGCCTCCTTCCACGAGGTATACTAGCCATAGCGACCGGCTCAGTCAAAGCCTAAAACTGCTCACACTTACACAGTTGCATAAAAAACAAACAAAAAATCAATCTGATTTGGCCCGAGAAGACCAGGGAAGAGCATTTATGGCAAAGGCTTCTAACGTTCTGTTCTGTTCTCCAGGGCCGCACTTTTACCCTCTGGGCTCTGCCCCCTGCACCCACAGCACCAGCCAGGTGATGTCCACCCATCTGACCAGGTAAATTTCCTCCTAAGGGTGCATCCTGCTGGTCTCTGTACTGAGGTGTTCCTGTTCTGATCCACCAGGGACAACAGCGCTGGACAAGCACTTGAGCCCCTTTGACAGTGTGTACAGGCCCGTGATAGGGAGGCTAGCTCAGTGCAGCCCTGGGGAGCTCCTGGCTCTGACACCAACCCTGAGCTGGAGGGATGGTGTGGAGAGAGGCGGAGTCAGAGTTTCATGATGAGGGCTGCAGCCTGGAAGACGCAAGGTTCTGGAGGTGATGGTGCCGGCTGCACGATGCTGAGAATGTAATTAATGTCACCGAACCATCCACTTGAAAATGGTTAAGGAGGGGACTTCTCTGGTGGTCCACTGGTCAAGACTCCACACTCCCAGGGCACAAGGGTTCCATCCCTGCTTGGGGAACTAAGACTCTGCATGCTGCATGGTGCGGTCAAGTAACTAAATCAGTTAAATGGTTAGGATTGTGAACTTCATTTTATGTGTATTTTACCAAAATAAAAGAATAAATGGTCCCAGAAATCAGTGAAGGATCTCAGACCAGAACCAGAAGGGCAGGGGCCACCCAAGCCCCCTCCTCTGCCACCAGTGGGGCCACAAGGCATGCGGAGCTGGGCCTCTGCCCCTTCCCCAGCCCAAGCAGAAGGAAAAGACTCTAGAAGCTCCTTCTGCCAAAAGCAGGAAATCAGAGATGAAGGGTCAGAAGGGAGGGCGTGGGAAGACAGGACAGACACAGTCACCCCATGTGGGTGCTGCCGGGCACACTGCCCTACCCTGAGATGGTTGCCAGGCACCAGAGTCCACATAGGGCCTGCCCTGGAAGGGGGGAACAAGGACCCCTCAGTCATTCATTCATTAGACGCAGAGCTGTCGGCCCAACGGGAGTCCTGTCTCCCCAACGGGAGTCCTGTCTCCATGAGGATACGGCAGAGAGCTAGAGAAAGTGTCCCAGGTGGTGCTAGTGGTGAAGAACCCTCCTGCCAATGCAGGAGATGTAAGAGATGCGGCTTCCACCCTGATCAGAAAGATCCCCTGGAGGAGGGCACGGCAACCCACTCCAGTATTCTTGCCTGGAGAATCCCATGGACAGAGGTACCTGGCCAGTTCATAGGGTCGCAAAGAATCAGACACAACTGAAGTGACTTCACATGCATGCATGCACTGCCAACACAGATGAGGAAACAGAGACCCTGGGGTGTCCAGGAGTGCAGCCCAGCTGCTGGCCCCACAGAGACAGGCTGAGAGATGGCCCCCCAACAAGGAAACTGGCACCACAGGCAGTTGGTGCCCGGACAAGCCCTGGACTTGACCCAGGGGACGTGAGCTGGGAACGTAGCCCAGGGGTTGTGGGCCCACTGGCCTCCAGCCCCAGCAGGGCAGCCCTGGGCCAGGATGAGAGAGGCTGAGGTCACATTCCCAGACCACCTTCCCTTCCTGTTATCAGGGCCTGGGGCGAGAGGCTAGCAGAGCAAGAGTGACAGGGGGCCGGCCTGGACACAGAGACTAGAGGCAAACTGGCCTCTTGGGGGAAGCCAGGGTGGCTAGAATCAGGTGCCTGGGGGCAAGGGGTTCGGATGGGAGACCGGGACTTTGGTGTAGACTCCTGGCTGCATACCTGCCCTTGGAGTCACTGGTCTAAATGCCAAGGACATGGACTCACTGTGACTCTGCAGGACCAGGAGACTCAGGGCATCTGAGCAGGCTGCCTGGAGGAGGAGGCACAGCTTTTGGTCTTGAAGGCCAACTAAGACTCAGGAGGTTTGGGTCGGCCCCAGCTCCCACAGAGAAGGAAGATGCTCAGCTGGGGAGGCAGTGGGGACATTCTGAGACAGGGGGACAGGCTGCTCTGCCCAGGCAGCTCCCACCTCCCCAAGAGAGCTGCCAGTGGCTGGTGACCTCATGGGGGAGATATGCCTTTTCCTGAGCAGGAACAATGGGGTGGGGGAGGGCTGTGCCTGCAGGGCTCTGCCTGCAGGAAAGGCCCTGCAACCCCTCCCCGAATGCTTAACCCTTCAGAGCCTCCCTGCCCCTGTCCTGCAGGTGAGGCAAGTGAGGCCTGCGGGGAGAGACGGAGTCCTGGTCTCGCTGGTGCCTGGCCAGGAAGGGAGGCGGCATGGAGGGTACAGACACCCGGACACTGCGTGCAGAGCTGGACCCCACCGCCTGGCCTGCAGGGAGACGGGGTCCCTTGCTGGGGGCTGGACTCTAGAGACCCCAGGCCTGCACGTGGTGCCATGACACAACCCCGAGTCTGGCTTGCGTGTGCCACCCCACCAGATGGGAGACACGTGGACAGTGAGGCCCCATCCTCTGCTCCCACGCCCAGCCCTGATTTCCCTGCCTGTGAGGTGGGTGGGGGCTGCAGCTCTGCCCGTGCCCTCGGGGTCCTCATCGTTACCCTCTGAGGGGTCTTTCAGCCCATCTGCAGGGAGGCCTGAGCACCATACCACCTGGCTGGTGGGACCCACACACAGGGTGGCACAGGTGGGTGACCCCAGGGTCAGCAGGGATGGCAGGAGGAGGCTCAGAGGTCATGTCAGACCTGCATCAGCATCCAAGCTGGAAGGACGGAGGAACTGGGAGAGACTCCGGGAGAGCGCAGAGGTCAGGAGTGGGGGACGCACAGCGGCCACCACCATGACTGTCCTGGCACCTCCTCTTCGTAGATAGGGAGACAAAGAGAGTCCCAGGCACAGGGGCTAACGCTCCCGCCGGGGAAGTGATGTGGGTCTAGGTGGCCCAGGGTGTAGAAGCGGGTGGGTGAGGGTCACTTCCAGGCCAGGCATTAGGACCTGCTGAACCAGCTCTGGAGGACAGCCGGCAGTGGACAGATGGGGCAGGAGGGCTGGACCAGGACTGGCAGACCTGTGGGGTCAGCTGCGGACAGGGGCCCGACGTGGGAAACCAGGCCCCGGGAAGAGCTGCCATACCCTCCACCAGGCTAGGGACACCAGGCCCCTTCCAGGGCGGCCAGCACCATGGCACCCGGAGAAACAGGGAGGAGGATGCATGGGCGTGGGGCCCAGAGTCCGGGGCAGCTGCAGCTCCCTGGCCCTTCCTACTCTCCCCACTGGTCCTGCTCGAGGTCAAGGGGAGAAGAGCTGTGGGCCTCCGCTTGGGGATCACTTCTGGTGTGAGGCGGCTCAGGAGTCCAGAACCTGGACCCCAGACCACGAAATTCTTCCTTGAGAAATGACTGGAGGAGACCCAGTCCTGCAGGAGACAGGCCGCTCCAGGCCGCTGTCTCCCCAGCCGCTGGGTGGGGTTGGACAGCTGATAACCACCCTGAGGGGCTGCTGCCATGGGGACAGCGCCAGACGGGCAGCAGAGAGAACTAGCCAATCCCCAAGGTATCGTGCAGGATGGAGGCCACAGCTGGCAGCCACGCCCACCACCACTCCTTGTGTAAAACTTAAGTGAGAACAGACACACACACGTGTAAACATCACAATTGCCCAGAAGAGCCATGCCAGCAGAGCCAGTGTTTACCTGCACAGGAGGGACCTTGCTTGCCCAGGAGTTTCCTCCTCGGGGGTGTGTTACTGGGCTTGTTGGCAGTGTGACGAAGAGGGTGAGACTGCAGGACACACCACAGAGCCGTGGGTCCCCAGGCCCAGGCTTCCCGGTCACAGACGTGGCGGGAGGCTGGGGAGGGTGTGCGTCACTGGAGTCCCCAGGCGGTGGCAGGACTAGGCCCGGGGTCTCCTGACCCGACAACGGGCACCCTTGGGCCACCTCTGTGCCAGCTCTTCCGGGCAGAGCCGGGCGGGGCCCAGAGGCTCCGAGTCCCCAGGGGCCCGCTGCCAGGCCACAGCAGCAGCCAGGGCGGGGGTCCCGTCCGAGCCTGTCCTCCCCCAGCCTGCTGCATCTCCCGCCAGCTTGTTCACCCTGCCTTATTTGGCCTGGAGGAGAAACCCATAAACACTTCCCTGCTCACTTCGGCCAGGGGCCGGTGGGTGGGGCGAGGGAGGAAGAGGAAGACAGAAGAGGGGAGACAGACACAGTGGGACCAGCCGTCCCCTGCCATCTGTGGGGCCGCACGGCCTCGGAGCGCCCATGGCAGCGCCCACGGCACTCGGTTGCTGCACCTGCCACCACTCCCACCCACACCAACCAGGCCCCGACCCAGAGAAAACCAAGACTCAGATCAGACCCGACTTTCTGAAGAAGAGGGCGAGGGGATGGGCTGAGGGCCCCCCAGTGCCCCCTACCTCAGGGGACAGGAGCCCGGGGCCAGCACAGGCAGTGCGGATGGCACCTCAGGGCCCCTCAGAGGGCGTGCAGGCGGCTGGGGGAGAGGGGAGTGAAGGCCCTGCTGCCCAGACCCGCCTGCAGCCAAGACACCTGGCTCTTCAGCTGTACTTCCTCCACTGCCTGCTGCCTACCCCATGCTCCATCCAGTTCGTGCCTGCCTGAGACCCCGTCCCACTGGGGTACCACCTCCGCTGAAGCTCACCCGAGACCCCGTCCCACTGGGGTACCACCTCCACCAGAGCTCACCTACCTGAGACCCCATCCCACTGGGGTACTACCTCCACTGGAGCCCACCCAGCTGAGGGTCGCACACAGGCGTCCAGAGGCTCCCTCCATGGCCACCCTTAGGGTGGCGGGGGTACACTGCACGGCAGGAGGGACGAGGGCAGTGCAGGGTAGCCTCCTCCAGCTCAGGGACCAAGGAGGATGGGCCCACAATGCCCTGGAGCCTCAGTGACCTTCACAGGAGTCCCCTTCCCTCCACAGTAGAAGCTGAGGCCACAGGCGAAAGGAGGCCACAGACACGGCCGCAGGCTCATAGGGGTGCAGGACGGAGTCAGGGGACAGGAGAGGCCAAGGGACACGGCTACCTACTTGGAGCCCTGCCAGCAGCCTGGGCGCCCAGGGCAGGCGGAGGGTTTAACCACCACCGCGTCCAGGTTTAATGAGCTCGGTGTCCAGGAAACCAGGTTCCAACTTGCCTGAGTGCACACAGGTGGCCGCCCCTTCCCCACAGCACGGGCTCCAGGAAGCATGGTGATCAAACTTCCAAACAGCGCGGCCCAGGCCAGGGGACACGGCGGGGGCCAGGGGTGCTGAGAGAGCTGCTCCTGGGGTCAGGCATGGGCTTCGGGGCTGTTCACAGGCCTCCTAATTCAAAGGAGAGCCGCCCGCAGCCCATGCTCTGCCAGGGAGACATAGGGGAGGGGAACTTTGGCACCTGTCCCCCCCAAGGCTGCTCAGACCCCTTCCCCCAGAGCTCAGCCTTCCCTGAAGACCCTCAAGCACTGCTGGGAATGAGCCGGTCTCCCCAGACCAGGGCCGCACTGCTGTCCCGAAAAACAGCTGCCCCCCAGGCCTGTGTCTGGAGCTTCAGGTATTCGCTGTGGTCCGAAAGGGTCAGGGCTCCCACCCCAGCTAGCCCTCCACAATGGAGAGGCTGGATTCCAAGCCTGGGGTGGGAACCACATTCCACAGGGAGGGACAGAGAACCCCTGCCGGGCCCCCAGCCTCCCCGGGGCAGGAGGAGACAGCACTTATCTCAGTCTCTGCAGGTGGGACTAAGGGAGGACAGACACGCCCCTCCCACCCCTGCCCGGGTGCGGCTTGACCATGCGGCCCTCCCCAGCACCTGGAGCCCAGGGCCTGGCAGACACATGGGTCACTGCTGGGGCTTCACGGAGGGCCACAGTGAGCAGGTGACAGTCAGCCGCGTCCCCAAGGCCAGCACCCAGCAAGAGGAACCCACCCTCCACAAGGGCAGACAGGGTCCACCGGCCTCTCCACGCGGGTCGGCTCTGGGCATGGCTCCTGCCCTCCTGGACTCCCCAGGGACAGGCAGGACCCTCTCCAGCCTCAAGGAAAGGGGCTTCCAGCTGAGCTGCACCCCCAGACTGAGGGGAGTACACCCCACTGCACACCATTGCACACTGCCACCCCCAACTCCAGGCTCTGTGCCAGCAAGGGGCTCCTGCTGGCCATTAGTCAGGAGCAGAAGCTGAGGCCCGGCAGGGTCCACATTTAGACCTCAGGGCCTCCCACAGCCCGCTGCTTTTCCGGTGACCAAGTTCTGACCACCTCCTCCAGGCACCAGCCTCACTCGGCAGGTCCCACCTGCTCTCCCCCAGACCCTGTCCCCAGCCCCCCAGATCAGATCAGATCAGATCAGTCGCTCAGTCGTGTCCGACTCTTTGCGACCCCATGAATCGCAGCACGCCAGGCCTCCCTGTCCATCACCAACTCCCAGAGTTCACTCAGACTCACGTCCATCGAGTCGGTGATGCCATCCAGCCATCTCATCCTCTGTTGTCCCCTTCTCCTCCCACCCCCAATCCCTCCCAGCATCAGGGTCTTTTCCAATGAGTCAACTCTTCACATGAGGTGGCCAAAGTACTGGAGTTTCAGCTTCAGAAATCCCAGAGCTGATCTCCTTCAGAATGGACTGGTTGGATCTCCTTGCAGTCCAAGGGACTCTCAAGAGTCTTCTCCAACACCACAGTTCAAAAGCATCGATTCTTCGGCGCTCAGCCTTCTTCACAGTCCAACTCTCACATCCATACATGACCACAGGAAAAACCATAGCCTTGACTAGACGAACCTTTGTTGGCAAAGTAATGTCTCTGCTTCTGAATATGCTATCTAGGTTGGTCATAACTTTTCTTCCAAGGAGTAAGCGTCTTTTAATTTCATGGCTGCAGTCACCATCTGTAGTGATTTTGGAGCCCAGAAAAATAAAGTCTGACACTGTTTCCACTGTTTCCCCATCTATCCCATGAAGTGGTGGGACCAGATGCCATGATCTTCGTTTTCTGAATGTTGAGCTTTAAGCCAACTTTTTCACTATCCACTTTCACTTTCATCAAGAGGCTTTTGAGTTCCTCTTCAATTTCTGCCATAAGGGTGGTGTCATCTGCATATCTGAGGTTATTGATATTTCTCCTGGCAATCTTGATTCCAGCTTGTGTTTCTTCCAGTCCAGCATTTCTCATGATGTACTCTGCATATAAGTTAAATAAACAGGGTGACAATATACAGCCTTGACGAACTCCTTTTCCTATTTGGAACCAGTCTGTCGTTCCATGCCCCTAGGAGCCCCCCAAACCCCGTGTATCAGCTCACAGGGGATGGACAGGCAGCCCCCAACAACCAGAGTGCCCATGTGCCCCCTGCAACAAGGTGCCTGCCTGGCGGATGCAGACAGAAGCGGTCGTGGTGACAGACAGCAGCCCAGGTGCTCAGCTCTGCGTAAACAAGGATGCTCACAACCCGGGCACTCCCACCCCACCCCAAACCTCAAGCCAATTGATATGATGGGGTTCCTACGGGGGTGGCCCCAGCATGGGGTCCCCTTGAGATGCCCTGTCCACAGTGTCAGGAGCGGGGTGAGGAAGGGCAGTGCCATATAGGGGACCCTCCTGAGCCAGCACTGAGGCATGTCAGCCCTGGGGCCTGAGGTAGCCTCAGCCACCAGCATGCCTCCCACAGCCTCAGCCAGGGCCTCCCATCCCCGAGCAATGTGAACAGGTCACAAGGTCATGGAGAATGCGGGGAGAACGGGGAGGAGACGTGAAGCCACGGGAGGTGCTGCTCACACGAGTCTGGACAGAGCCTCCCCTCCGGGGTGGGCAGGCCCTGGACCCGGGCCTCCTGCACAGACAGGGCTCTCCAGCCAGCGGCCCAGATCCTCCCCAAAGTTCTTCACTGTGACCAGATGTGGCAGAACCCGTCCTACAGAGCCGTGGTCCTCCCAGTGGGTTCCCAGGCCACCCCATCGCATCCCCTGTGGATCTGGCAGCGAGGCCCAGCTTGCCCAGCCCTGCATGTTGTGACACAGCCCTGCGGGACTTGCCTGCAGACAGAAGGTTACCCAGACATGGAAAGAAGCAGGTGCGTGGTTCTCCCAACAAAACGGTTACTTGTGGGACCCCCTGCTACAGCCTAGCCTGACCTGCGGCATCTTGGCAAACAGTGACCCCCAAGTGCCCCCAGGAGAACAAGCTGCCTCCCTGAGTCCTTCATCTCCCGCAAGTGGAGGTGACGTCCACTGTGAGGCTGGCCTCAGCAGCCGGGGCTGAGGCCTCTGAAGGCTGAGGTGCTGACTCAGAGCGCCCGCCCTGTGATTCAGCACCCCAGTCCCTCAGCCTCTCCGGTCTGGCTAGTGCAAACAGCCCCAGAGCCTGGTCACGGTCCCCCCACTCTCCAGGGCCCTTCCTGGCATCTAGTGAGGAATGCCACCCAGCCGCCTCGGCTGGCAGGTGGGGGCGGGCTCACTGGCTGAGGGAGGCAGGCTGGCCAGCAAGAGAGGGTCTGCAAGTGCCTTCAGAGCCCTGCCCTCCCCATGAGGTGGGACCTGGGGGAGAACAGTGTCCTTGCCTGGGCATTTATTTATTTTCAATCAGTTTATATTTTAAATTGGGATAAAGCTGCTGTATGACATATTGGTTTCTACTGTACAACCACGTGAATCAGCTATACATATACATAATTAAACACCATCTTCCAACAACACAAGAGACAACTCCACACATGGAAATCACCAGACGGTCAATACTGGAATCAAATTGATTATATTCTTTGCAGTCAAAGATGGAAAAGCTCTTATACAGTTGGACAAAATAAGACCTGGAGCTGACTCATATCATGAGCTCCTTATTGCAAAATTCAGCCTTACACTGAAGAAAGCAGGGAAAACCACTAGGCCATTCAGGTTTGACCTAAATCAAATTCCTTATGATTATACAGTGGAAGTGATGAATAGATTCAAGGGATTAGATCTGATATGGTGCCTGAAGAACTATGGATGGAGGTTGGTAACACTGTAAAGGAGGCAGTGACCAAAACCATCCCAAAGAAAAAGAAATGAAGAAGGCAAAATGGTTGTCTGAGGAGGCCTTACAAATGGCTGAGAAAAGAAGAGAAGTGAAAGGCAAAGGAGAAAAGGAAAGATATACCCAACTGAATGCAGAATTCCAAAGAATAGCAAGAAGAGATAAGAAAGGCTTCTTAAGTGAACAATGCAAAGAAACAGAGGAAAACAATAGAATGGGAAAGACTAGAGATCTCTTCAAGACAACTGGAGATACCAAAGGAACATTTCATGCAAAGATGGGCACAGTAAAGGACAGAAATAGTAAGGAGCTAACAGAAGCAGAAGAGATTAAGAAGGGGTGGCAAGAATACACAGAAGAATTGTACAAAAAAGGTCTTAATGACCCGGATAACCACAATGGTGTGGTCACTCACCTAGAGTCAGACAGCCGGGAGTGTGAAGTCAAGTGGGCCTTAGGAAGCATTCCTACAAACAAAGCTAGTGGAGGTGATGGAATTCCAGCTGAGCTATTTAAAATCCTAAAACATGATGCTGTTAAAAGTGCTACACTCAATATGCCAGCAAATTTGGAAAACTCAGCAGTGGCCACAGGACTGGAAAACATCAATTTTAATTTCAATCCTAAAGAAGGACAATGCCAAAGAATGTTCAGACTACCGTACGAATGCACTCATTTCACATGCCAGTTAGGTAATGCTCAAAATCCTTCAAGCTAGGCTTCAACAGTATGTGAACTGAGAACTTTCAGATGCATAAGCTGGATTTAGAAAAGGCAGAGGAACCAGAGATCAAATTGCCAATATCCACTGGATCATAGAAAAAGCAAGAGAATACCAGGAAAACATCAACTTCTGCCTCATTGACTATGCTGAAGTCTTTGACTATGTCAGTTCAGTTCAGTCGCTCAGTCATGTCTGACTCTGGACCCCATGGACTGCAGCACCTCAGGCTTCCCTGTCCATCACCAACTCCCAGAGCTTGCTCAAACTCATGTCCATCAAGTCGGTGATGCCATCCAACTGTCTCATCCCTCTATAGTCCCCTTCTCCTCCTGTTTTCAATCTTTCCCAGCATCAGGGTCTTTTCTAATGAGTCAGTTCTTTGCATCAGGTGGCCAAAGTATTGGAGCTTCGGTTTTAACATCAGTTCTTCCAATGAATATTCAGGACTGATTGACTGGTTTGATCTCCTTGCAGTCCAAGAGACTCTTCAAAAGAGTCTTGTCCAACACCACAGTTCAAATGCATCAATTCTTCAATGCTCAGCTTTCATTATGGTCTAACTCTCACATCCATAAATGACTACTGGAAAAACCATAACTTTGACTATACAGACCTTTGCCGGTTTGTCATAGTTTTTCTTCCAAGGAGCAAGCGTCTTTTAATTTCATGGCTACAGTCACCATCTGCAGTGATTTTGGAGCCCAAGAAAATAGTCTCTCACTGTTTGCATTGTTTCCCCATCTATTTGCATGAAGCGATGGGACTGGAAGCCATGATCTTGGTTTTCTGAAATGTTGAGTTTTAAGCCAACTTTTTCACTCTCCTCTTTCACTTTCATCAGGAGGTTCTTTAGTTCCTCTTCACTTCCTGTCATAAGGGTGGTGTCATCTGCATATCTGAAGTTACTGATATTTCTCCCGACAATCTTGATTCCAGCTTGTGCTTCATCCAGCCCGGCACTTTGTATGATGTACTATGCATATAAGTACTCTTGCCTGGAAAATCCCATGGAGGGAGGAGCCTGGTGGGCTGCCATCTATGGGGTCACACAGAGTCAGATACGACTGAAGTGACTTAGCAGCAGCAGCAGCACTCTGCATATAAGTTAAATAAGCAGGAGTGGATCACAACAAAATGTGGAAAATTCTTAAAGAGATGAGAATACCAAACCACCTTACCTGCCTCCTGAGAAATCTGTATGCAGGTCAAGAAGCAACCGTTAGAATCAGACACGGGAAAATAGACTGGTTCCAAATTGGGAAAGGAGTACGTCAAGGCTGTATATTGTCACCCTGCTCATTTAACTTTACACAGAGTACATCATGCAAAATCCTGGGCTGGGTGAGTCACAAGCTGGAATCAAGATTTCCAGGAGAAATTTCAATAACCTCAGATATGCAGATGATACCATCCTAATGGCAGAAAGTGAAGAGGAACTAAAGAGCCTCCTGATGAAGGTAAAAGAGTAAAAAAGCTGGCTTAAAACTCAACATTCAGAAAACTCAGATAAATGGCAACCAGTCCCATCACTTCATGGCAAATAGATGGGGAAACAATGGAAACAGTGGCAGATTTTATCTTCTTGGGCTCCAAAATCACTGCAGATGGTGACTGCAGCCATGAAACTAAAAGACACTTGCTCCTTGGAAGAAAAACTGTGACAAACCTAGACAGCATATTAAAAAGCAAAGACATTACTTGCCGACAACGGTCCATATAGTCAAAGCTATGGTTTTTCCAATAGTCATATATGGATGTGAGAGTTGGACCATAAAGAAGGCAGAGTGCCAAAGAACTGATGCTTTCAAATTGTGGTGCTGGAGAAAATTCTTGAGAGTTCCTTGGACTGAAAGGAGATCAAACTAGTCAATCTTAAAAGAAATCAACCTTGAATATTCACTGGAAGGACTGATGCTGAAGCACCAATACTTTGGCCACCTTATATGAAGAGCCGACTCATTGGAAAAGACCCTGATGCTGGAAAAGACTGAAGGCAGGAGGAGAAGGGGGTGACAGAGGATGAGATGGTTGGATGGCCTCACTGACTCAAAGGACATGAGTTTGACCAAATTCTGGGAGATGGTGAAGGACAGGGAAGCCTGGCGTGCTGCAGTCCATGGGATCACAAAGAGTCAGAGATGACTTAGCAACTGAACAACACCAATACATAATCCCGTCCCTCAGGGGCCTTCCTCCCACCCCTCTAGGTCACCACAGAGCACCAAGCTGAGCTCCCTGGGCTACACAGCAGCTTCCCACTAGCTGTCTGTTTTACACATGGTGGTGTATATATGGCAATGCTCCTCTCCCAGTTCAGCTCACCTGCCCCTTCCCTGCTGCGTCTGCAGGTCCATTCCTACGTCTGCGTCTCTATTCCTGTGTTGCAAACAGGTTCATCAGTACCATCTTTCGAGATTACACATTATGCGTTCATATACATTTGTCTTTCTCTGACCTACTTTGCTCTGTACGACAGACTCTAGGTCATCCACATCTCTGTAAACGACCCAGTTCCATTCCTTTTTATGGATAAGTAGTAATCCACCGTATATATACACACTGCATCTTCTTCATCCATTCATCTGTCATTGGACATTTAGGTTGTCTCCGTGGTCTGACAGTTGTAAATAGCGCTGCTGTCCACACTGGGGCATGCCTGGGCATTTAGGGAGGAGGCCCTGTTTGTGTGTGTGTGTGTGTGAGATCAGGAGATGAAAGGGGACATTCATGGCCCTCTGCCCCACGACCATCCTGCTTTTGAGGAGGTGCCTGCCCCAGCACGGTGCTGACCCCAGAAGGTACCCCACAAGTATGTGACTGAGTGGGTGCCAACAGCAGGGAGCAGCTGGAGAACCTGGCCACCCTCTTCACTCGGGTGAGGGTGCTAAGGTCAGGGGATGGTCTGAGAGCCTGGAGGTGTGACCAGAGACATCACATGCCAACCAGCTCATGCAGATTTCTTTTCCTAGAGAGGCAGACGGGCTGAGAGCTTCTGCAACGGGCCTCAGGCCTGTGAGGTGCTTCATCCCGTGTCCATCAGAAGCTGGAGGACGGTGGATACTTCCTCATAGTAAAGCCTGAGACCCCCAGGGAAGGACGAATTCTCCAGCCCCTTCAGAGTCTGGACACCAAACTGCAACACCAAGGCTTGTTCGAATTTCCAGCCTGCTGGGCTCCCTGCAAATTTCAGACTTGTCTCACAATTGTGCAAGCCAATTCTTTAACACAAATCCTTCTCTCCCTCATGAGTGTATATATATGCCTCTTCTGTAAGACACCACACCCACTCTATCCCTCTATTACTGGCTCTGTTTCTCTGGAGAACCCTGACTGATCCACCGGCTCTCGGGGATTCTACACTGTGAGCCACTGGCTGACCTGCCCGTCTCTGAGGTCTGGGCCCTGGTGGCTGCAGGGCTGGGGCAGAAAGGGTGTCGGGGCCCTACTTGGGCTCTGGGACTGCAACAAGCTCAGAGTTACTGAGGGAGAAACCAACACCATCTAGTCCTAACAACCAGCCTGGGCAGGGTGGCTCAGCCTGGCTTCTCCCGCAGGGCACCAGCCCCTGGGGCATAGAAGCAGCCCATGCTGCTCTGTGCACCCACCCCCAAGGGCAGGATGGCCGGAGGCAGGGCCTCCCCAGGCCTGAACTCTGGTTCCGTCAGGCCAGGAGTGGGCGATCTCTTCCCCTGGGCAGGAAAGGGTGCTGACCAGCTCACAGAACATTCACTTTCCTTTCCTTCCTTTTCAGAAGTTTTTTAGATGCGGAGAAGCACAGAAATAACAAACAAGTGAGTTCCACTCCTCCCGCTCCTGTGGTCTGGCTGTCACACAGTCCTCCTGCCAAAGCACGTCCCTCCAGGTCACACGTCACCCTCGGTCGTCACACTCAGCCCGAGTGTCCTTTGCTTATCTCCCCAGGCCTCCTCTCCCCTCCCTGAGAAAAAAACGCGCATGAATTTCAGGATATCCTTCCAGGAAAGAGGCACTTCTGGGCTCTGGAATTCCATCTGGGGTGGTTTCCAAGGGGGCATCTGGGCCTGCAGCTGCTGTGTGTTGAGCCGGAAAGAAAAAAAGAGCCCTGGGCATGAGGGGCCCCCTGGCCAAGCCCCAGGCCCACCATGGAGGGTGGGCCACCCTCACCCAGGCTCCCAGGGGCCTGTCTCAGCCCCTCCCCTCCTGTCTCCCAGAAGACCAGAACCCAGAGGACCCTGCCAGCCTGCCCGACAAAGGTTGAGCCGGTCTGGGGCTTTCTCCCCTTTTAAATCTGTGCTGAAACTTCCTGAGGCATGAATTTTGAGCCTGTGGAGAAGGGGCTGGGGAAGGGTGGGGGTCAGGGGCAATGATCAGCTTTGCTGGAAACCCCTGCCCCTCCGCTCCATGTTCTCAGATTCTGCAAGTGCAATGCTATCAGCGCTCACCCAGGGCGCCAAGACAAGCCCACTGCTATCTGCTCATGGAGGAGGGAGGTCTTGCAGGTCACAAGCGACCATGGTCGCTGGGCCAGTGAGTGACCAAGCCGGGCCTCTCACTGC
This sequence comes from Bos grunniens, assembly GCF_055505025.1. Classification (NCBI taxonomy): domain Eukaryota; kingdom Metazoa; phylum Chordata; class Mammalia; order Artiodactyla; family Bovidae; genus Bos; species Bos grunniens. Next base: position 14,107,584 of record NC_141182.1, read on the forward strand.
GTACGGGGCAGCCTCTCCGCAGCGGGAAGCAGCAGCCCTCTCGTGGAGGTCCTCTTGGGACGAGGTCTACTCCACAAGCTCCTCTGTGTAGCTCCTGTTGCCTACAGACAAGTCCACACTCCTTACTGTGCCCCCAGCCCCTCCAAGCTGTGCCCACAGCTCCACCACCCCTGGGCTCTTCCCTGAACTAGCCATGAGATTCACACCCTTCCCCATGCACAGAGGACCTGCCCAACCCCTGGCTGAGCTCTTCACCACCTCTTGTGGACAATGGACCCTCCAGACTGAGGCTGAAACCCCCAAGGGTCTGTGCTGTCAGGCGAGAGGCCAAGGCCAGGCCATCTCCCCCTGTCCAGCATCAGTGGCTGAGAGGTGTCCCCCTCCAACTTGCCCAGCTCTCAGACCACATGGTGGGAGTGTCCCTGCCAGCTCCTGATGATGGAGTCAGCTCCCCAGACAGAAGAAGCAACCACTTAAGAGCAGAGAGCACTGTCCCCGCACCCCAGGGGGAGGCAGTGGGTGAGGACAGGGCACTCCTGGCCAAAGCCATACATTCAGTTCCTGGAAAAAGAGGCGTGACAAAAAAGATCGAACACTGCCTCTCACCCACCACATCCTGTTTTTATGGAAAACTAATCTAATTCCTGACAGCAAAGCAAGCAGCAGACATCCGCGGGGGTCCCCAGGGACCTGATGGATAGGCCCCCATAAGGTGTGAGGTGGAGCCAGCGCCCACCCCCCGCCCTGAGCAGCCCCACACCCAGGGTCAGAGCCCCCATCTAGCATCCCTGACTCCCCAGGGAGGCCGGGATTGACAGACCTTCTTTGGCAATGAGGGGCAGGCCAGCTCCTGTCTACTTCCCCCTAGTCTCAGCTGGCCCTACTCCAGAGGGCCTTGGCTGGTCAGCACACAGACAATGGTCACCACAGGGCTGCCACCCACAATGGATGGGTCATGAAAGATGAGGACGCCCTGAGCTGCGAGAACAAGCTCCCAGGTGGGGCAGCCTCATGGCCACAGGACTCTGGCTCAGGAGTCCAGTAGCCTGGGCTGGGGGGCTGTGAGGTGGGGACACCAAGACCATCCATCCTAGAGGCTGGCTCATGGGTGGTTATCAGCTGGTGGTTCTCTGGCAGCAGGGAGAGAGCTCGCTAATGCCTGCCGGAAGCCTGGCCTGTGCTTGGTCCACCTGCCCAGAGCCCAGGGGCCCTGGGCCCGGAACCCAGCCTCAGGTCACCTCCACCACTGCCACCTGGCCCTGGACTCCCTCCCAGGCCCACCTGCTCCTAAGGGTCAGTGCCAAGCCTTCGGGAACATGCAGGCTCCAGTCATCACAGGGAGGAGGCCACATCCAGACCTGGCTGCCGTTGGGTCCCCGTGGGGTACTCGCTACACAGGGACAGGCCACATGGTCTATGTTCCATCCAGCTGCTGCAGCCAGTGGCGGGAGACCAGGAAGGCCAGAAAACTGGAGGAGGCCCACAGAAACCCGCTCCCAACGCCCCGCAGAATGTCTCTCCACCCAGAGGGGCTCCCGAGGCCTGAGAGGTCCCCCATACAGACATGCCTACAAGCGGGGAGCCTTCTCACTCCCTTTGCCAGCTGAGCATGTGATTCCATCCTCGCACCCTCATCAGACGAATCCCTGGGAAGCCTGGGCAGGAACCTGACCCCAGGACTTCCCGTCCTTGTGCACCCTGATGCCAACCGCACACCCATCCCCCTGGATGGGTCACAGCCCCACTGACTTCTGGTTCTGAGGATCCAGTTTGGGACTGGGAACCAGCTCAACTTCTCTGGGCTGCAAGATTCTCTTCTGCTCCCTCAGAGTCAGGCTGAGGCAGACAGACTCTTGTGGGGGTGTTGGGGGGGGTCGCCAGGAAACATGGCCAGCTGCCACAGCCCCAGGAGCCCCTAGCACCCCCACCCAGGCCTGGGCTCCAGGCAACATCCTCCATTCTCTCCCGGCCTCCGCCAGCAGCCCAGGGCCGGCCACGTGGTGTCCAAGCTGCTGTCCCAGGGGAGTGCCTGGCCGCCGTGACTTATTCAGACCCAGCTGGTTCCACTGCGCTTGCCTGAGTGAGGTGTCCTCACCCCACCACCCTCGCCTCAGCCGGGATGTCACCAGCAACCCTGCCCCAGATTCCCCCCTGGTGAGACCGCCGCATGTCCTGAGGCTCAGGGCACCTTGATTAAAGCACTGGGCGGCCAGGCTTCCTGAGAGGCGCCTGGGGGTGTGGGCGCGGCAGCACAGCAGCCTCAAACTCAGCGACTCAACTGAATATTTCCACCCACGTCACCTGGCAGGTCACCCCGAGGGCCGTGGGGCCAAGCAGGGTAGGTGCTAGTCTCACAGCTAGAGGTTACGACAAGCAGGCGCAGAGATGCGGGAGCCTGGCGCAGAGCAGGCTCCGCACCCTGGCTCCGCTCCGGACGGCCTCCCCGCAACCCAGTGTGTCCTGCTTCTAAAGGTGAGGCGTGCAAGGCCCAGAGAGGCTGCGTCACTTTCCCCAGGGTGCCCAGCAGCAGAGCCAGGGCTTGGCCCAGCTGGAGACTGGGAGTGGAAAGGTGACAGAAGCTTGTCCCGGGAGCCTTTCCACCCCACTCCTCTGCTCCGAAGGTACCCGCCACCCAGCAGGCAGAGGGAGGAATGTGCGGCCTCAAAGTACGGGTGCTGAAGTCCCGCCGGCAGGTGCTGGGCACGCTGCGGCCACACTCACTGGGGCCTGAGTCCTGGCCCAGCGGTGCCTGTGACAGCACTCAGGGCCAGGCAGGGACCGCCTGAGGTCCCAGGACAGGCCTGGTGGGCCCCCACGCCCCACATGCAGAACAGGACCGGGCAGGGCACCGATGTGCAGGAGTGACACGGGGTTACGACATCCAAACACCCGTTCATAAACACCCCCGAAGCCCCGGGACCATCCCGGTGGGAGTTGGATTCCAAGCAGGGTGCTGGCACAACCATCCGCTACCTCTGGGTCCAGCATCTGTGTCTCCAGACCTGACAATCCAGGTCTGTGGTCAGAACAAGGAAGAAGTAATGTGACTCCAGGACCCCGTGCCAGGCAGCAAGTGAGGAAGCTGATGATATGCCCTTTCCCACACAGAGAGCCCAGTGGACTGTGGTGGCCTGGCCATCACAGGAGCCACCGGAGAGAATGCAGGGCAGAGAGGAAAGCAGCTTCAGGTTACAAGGAACCAGCAGACGGGCGCTGGATGCCTAACTCCTGGTGGCCTTGCTCACAGCGCGAGGCCCCTCGCCCGCAGACAGGAGAGACAGAACAGCCTCAGCTCCATCCCCCTCCGTGGCTCCAGAGCCTGCCGCCTCCTCGCTTGAAGGGTGGCAATGGCGCCCCGGCCCATGGCCTCAGGTCACCCCTGCGAGGGCGCACCTGCTCCCAGCCCGCCCCTCTGCAGCAGCACCATCCCCGGGGCCCCTTCATCTCCCAAGTCCCAGCACCCCGGCCCACGGCCCAGCCCCTGTAGGCACCCTTCACTTCCTGAAGACACGAATGGGCTCCCCCTGCCCACCCTCCACACACCCCCCCCAAATGCCTGGAAGTGTCTCAGGCTCTGGAATGTGACACAGCCTGTCCAGCCCAGAAGCTTCCGGGAGCCGCCTCCAGAGGCAGCCATTCCTTCTCTGTCTGCCTCGTGTGCCTTCCAGGCCCCTGAGGTCAGAGGGCTCCTCCATTCAGCGTGGGCACCCTCCTCCCCAACAACTCTTGGCCTCCAGCCTTTCATGCCTCACTTTTGCGAGGAAGGGAGCAGACGAGGTGGGGTGGGCACTGCCCCCCTGGTGTGGTCACCCTTCTAGTCTTCATGGTGTGAGGGAGGCGATGGTGAGGGCAAAGGGGCCGCGTAGGGGTGAGGTGGGAGGTGCACCCCCCGGGGAGTGGAGCACAGGCTTCTCCCTCCCTGTGTAGCCCAGGTTTCGTTCATTCAGCGAAAGCCTGGACAGAGGACCCCCCAGCTAGAGACTCCACCTGCAACCCTGGGACAGAAGCCACCCCCCAACCAGAGGCCCCAGTTCCTAAGGACCGGAGTCTGATGGGGCAGCTGCTGACGGCCCCACAGAGCCAGGGTGCAGCCCCCAGGGGAGCAGGGGACACCAGGACAGAGGATCCAGGGCCCAGGCCCTCCCCTGACCCCAGAGCTGCCTCCAAGCCAAAAGATGCCCCAGCACTTTGCTTTCAGAGCTACTCCCGCTTCCTGAGGTCACATTATCTGCCCGTCAGGACGAGGTTTCAGAGGCAAGAGAGGCCCTGGCTGGGGTCACCTGTGACGTTGCCCACCCCAGGGCCCCCTCTGGGACCACTCAGGGGGCCCCACAGGGTGTCAAGACCCTGTCTCTGGATCACCCACACCCCTGCCAGTGCCCCCCGCCCCTGACCTCCAGAGATTAGGGCCTGACAGGCCAACTCTCCCCGGCGGGGAAGGTCTGCACCACTGATAAGCAGCAGAACGCTCCTGGAGCAGGCAGGGCTCAGAGCCCGCAGGCCTCTGCCTCAACCACTTCCCACTCGCAGGGCTGGGCACGGGCCCACCCTGGCCGGGCCACAGCAACAGTGACAAGGAAACAAGCGCCCAGGTTCAAATGGGCACCACCCCGACAGCAAGGGTGGAGATGAACCGTGAGGGCGCCTCCGCACAGGGTGGAGAGACGGGCTAAGCGTGTGCCGAGCTGGGCAGGGCCCAGAGGAGACAGGAGCAGGCAGGAGGCAGGGTGCCGGCCACCCTGGACATGGACAGGCCCCCGGGACCAACCACCTCCCCAGAGGCTCACATGAGACTCACACCCCAGAGTGTGCATCCAACAGCAAGGCTGTCCTGCCCTCGGACTTGGGGGTCCGACTCTGGGGGGGGCTTATGCTTGGGGGTGGGGAACAGTCAGGAGGGAAAGCCAGTGAACAAGAGCTGGTCACGTGTCCATGGGGACCACAGTAATTGAGGTCAGGAGGCCAAGACCATCTCTGCAGCGCTTGAAATGGACCCACTTCATGCAATCAGCGGCTGTGGGAGGTCACACGTCATGACAGGCAGAGTGAGGGTCCCAGCGGCAGGACTGACACCAGGACAAGAGCCTGCCGTGGCAGGACAGAGGCCCCAGAGGAGGTCTGAGAGCCGGCAGAGCCCTGGGTGGGCAGCAGAGGCGGGTGGGATGGGAGGGCGAGTGGAGGGTGCAGGAAGGGCAAGGGCAGGGTGCAGCGGAAGCGGGAAGGCCCAGCCCAGTGAGTGGGGGGCCCACCCACCAGGGAACACTCAGAGACCCCGCCACCAGCTCGGGGGAGCAGGAGAGGATGTCCCAGCCAGTAACATCTGAGTTCACGGGACTTTGAGCTAGAGACACTTGCCCTTAACCGGACACCATAAAGATGACGATTAGCTCGTAACCGGGCACCATAAAGATGACAATCAGGATTGTAAGCCACAGGCAGGGAAAACCACACGCAGTACAGAAGGGTGATAAAGAGCTTACAGTCTCACATCCACAAAGAACCCCCCGAGTCAGAAATAAGAAGATAAACAATCCATTTTTTTTAATGGGTGCAAGATTCTTAGAGACACATGCCAGAGAAGATACCAAGGTGATTAGCATCATTGGCATCAAAGTAATGCAGCCTGAAGTCTCAGGAGATGCCACCTCACGCCCACAGACCAGCTGGAATCAGAGGCCAACACCACGTGTGGGGCGCCCTGGAACATCCCCAAATGACAACCAGGAGGACAGATTGGAGCATACTTGCAGTGGACAATCGAGGCCCATGACCCGGCAACCGATGCCCAGGAGTGAATGAAACACATGTGTGTCCGTGGAGATGCACCCGCTCGAAGCCTACGCCGACTCGCCAGGAGGGTGGGTGACGGGATAAGCAAATGTGGCGGTACTTTCAGGGGACAAGCCAGCGCCAGAAGGGACCACCGCCACGCGGTCACAATCACACAAACTCAGTACTGAGGAGACAGCAGACACAGCAGTACACGCCCCCAGGGGTCCCTTAAGCATGGACCCCCAGAGCAGGGAAAACCAAGTTGAGGGCGGGGCGGCGGGGGGGGCAGTGCAAGAGGTGGAAACGTTTTCCAAGTCCTTGGGGAAGGTGGTACGTGGCTGCACTGGACTGTTAACCCAGCCTCAACTGTGAGGCCTGCCCTCCACCCCGAGCTCCAGCTGTCCCCATGGAGAGCTTGATGTGTGGGCTGTGCTGTCCTCCCCTGGGGGCTCTGTGGGGACCCCAGAGACTCCTAAACCTGGGCCGAGCGAGTGTCGGGGGGGCCAGAGGGGTGGCCGTGGGAGGTGGTGGCAGGGGGACAGCTGGCAGGTTCCAGGGTGAGGACAGGTTCGGGGAGTTGGTGGGCCAGATGGAAGTTCTGCAGGCAAAGAGCTGCAGCCAGAGGAAGGAACCAAGGAGCCTCCCATGTGCTGACAGGCGCCGGGGCGGGCGGCTCCCAGGAGGCAGGGGTGTCACGGCCAGAACTCTGGCCCTGAGTGCTCATCTGTGACACGGGGCCACTACTGCCCACCCTCAGGAGTAGAAAAGTGAGTGGAGATTCATCCTGAGGGGAGACTAGAAAGCTGGGAGGCCCTGTGCCAGGTGAATGCAGCAGAGACGGCATGGTGGGCAGCAGGCAGTTCTCGAATGACTGGGAAGGTCACCTTTCCATGGGACGCATCTGGGAGCAGAGCTGGGAGCCTGGGGCCCCCGAGTGTCCAAGCAGAGGCTGTGATGCCAGTGAACGTGGATGGAGGCTGCAGGGTTGGGGTTGAGGGGTGAGTGGACACTGAGGCAGAGACATGATGCAGAGCTGTGTGCCCACATGACTGGAGGAGATGGTCAGTGCCGGCTGCCCACACAGGCACATGACGGTTAGGGGCCTGGGGACCTGCCCTGCAACATCACAAAGGCAACTTGTGCAAACCTTTTCCCAGCTGCCCCTGGGCCCATGGGAGCCCGCTAGGGTCTCTGCCATGAGACTGACTCGTTCCCCCATGAAGCAACCTAGGGATACTCCCCCAGCAGGGGAGCCAGGTACATGCTGCACAGCCTCCGAGGGCTCCTGGGAGCACCCCGTGGTTACTATGACCCCTGGCCATTGACAGGGAGGAGCAAAAGGGGAGGATGAAGCAGCTGAAAGGGGGAGTGGAATAGGAGAGTGTGCTTCCCTTTGAAAAGCATCCTTTAATGCTGTTGTAATGATGTGTTGTTTCAGTGTTTTAACCATAAATATGAATAAAGTGAATGAGAGGACGGAATTGGGAGGGTGGTGGATGAGGGGGAGGGATGGGGGTGAATGAAGGGGAGGGACTGGGGGGAGCGGGAATGAAGGCAGAACAGGAGCCTGAGCCCCAAGGGGAGGCTGGGGTGTGACAGGGCCCAACCGACAGGTCACAGGCCTGGTGGCTCCAGGAGGTGAGAGAGACCGAGACTCAGGCCTGAGGCTGGTGAGGCTTCTGCTCCGAGGCCCCTGCCCAGGAGCCCAGGCTGTGTGCTCTCTCGGTTGGTCCCTCCAGACTGGGCTGTGATCCTGGCCACAATCACAGGCCTTTGGCTGCTCATGCGGGCCCAAGGAATCTGTGCACATAGCAGTTCTGTTCTTTTGTTTTCCCTCAGAGGATCCACCAGAGGCCACCGAAGGGCAGGGGAGGTGGGGAGAGCCAGGGAATGGCCGCCGGTACACCTGGGCACTGCCACAGTCACAGCCGAGCCTGGACAGGGCCCAAGAGGCGCGTCCCTCACAGCCCACCACGCGGTCAGCGGTTCCGGACTAGGGACAGACCCCAACCTGCTCTCGAGGACAGAAGCCCCCAGGCCCCTCCCGCACTGCGGAAGCTACGGGGCCTGGTTCAGCCGCCTGTTCACTGGCAAAGGAAACCACAGGAGGCGGCTGAGGTGGCCACGGTCCCGCTTTAGCCTGACCCCAGGGAAGGAGAGGAGGCCCAACTATATATACTCTGGGAGACAAACAGCGCAGGTCTGAGCCTGGTAAACAGCCGGCCGTTACAGGGAACTAAAAATACTCCCTATAATTATGTGATTAAAACACACCAGAAAAATCGACCCGCCCCACTCGGCAAAGGCCCGAGACAGTGCATGGAAGTGGGAGGCCACGCACGTCGGCCTGAGGTGCCCGGGGCGGCTGGTCTGGGCCAGCACTGCCCATCGCATGCTGGTGGCTTTCCAGGGCTGCCCGAGTGCCAGGCCTCAGCCTCGCAGCCTCCTCCCCAGGGCAGAGGCTGGCGACCCTGGGCACCCGTAGAACCCCAGCCACAGGGCACTGCCATGGCTCCAAATGCTGGAGCCACCTAACCTCAGGAGGGGGACACAGCAACCTCAGGCCCTCACCACTGACCAGGGCCTTGCTTTGGACAAAAGGGAGAAGAAAGGATGAAAGAAGAAGAAACTTACTCTCATCTGATTTAACTCTTGGCTATTTTAAGACAAGTATTCATACGTTACTTTTGTAGTGAACGTTAATACAGATCAAAACGTGGGGGGGGGGGGGGATCAAGTCCCTCCTGCCTGACTGTCCACTGGGTGCTGCCCCTTCCTCTCCACCCCACCTCAACCCTCCGACTGGCCACTCGGGGGACTGGAGCCCCCATCTGGAGGCCATTCATTGACCTCCTTCCACAGACGGCCTGACCCTGGCTGCACTGGTCTGGAGCCTTGGATCTGCCTTTCTGCCCCCTGCCCAGCATGGTGGACAACCTCTCTCCCTCCGGCAGACTGGTCTTGCCTGGTGCCCACCCCCACTGCGTCCCCCAGCCCCCTCCAGCCCAGACCTCGATCTGTATGACATTTACTAGGGGACATCCCCGGGGACGGTGTCACTGACGGCACCATGTTTCTCTCCCATCTGGACTCAGCACAGCGTGAACAAACACGGCAAAGGCCCTTACAGAACCAAGGTGCCGGAAGCTGGGGGGATCCACACCTCCCTTTATACCCAAGGAAACCTTGGCCCAGTTACAGAGGAGAGCAGGCCCAGGTCCTTCCATCCCACCGCCACGGGCCCTGAACCAGAGCCTAGGAGGCTGCCCGGAGCTCCGTCTCAGGAGACCTGGTGAGACGATGCTTGAATGAACTTGGGAACACGTTCCACGTGAGCACAGGAATCTGGGCAGGCAGGTGTCAGGCAGGGTAGCCCAGCTGGCCCTGGATACCACACCTCCTGCCCTGGAAACCACCTGTGGCCAGTGGGCAGCCGAGTGGGTTCGCAAGTGTCGCGGACCCACTCGGCACCCCCAGCACTGTACAAGGGAGGGCTGCCCGGCCCTGCCCCGTCCAGAGGCCAAGAGATCAGAGACCTGGCATTGGCCTTCAAGCTTTTACTGTCTTGTTTACAGGTGAGGAAACTGAGGCCCAGAGAGAGGGGCGAGGGCCTGGCAAGTCAAAGCAAGGCAGAGGCTGGCACCACCTTGAGCTTGTCCCGCAAAGCCAGCCCCTAGCCTCCCTGAGGCTGCCCACCCTGGGCTCTTCTACAGGTAACACCTGCCAACAGGTATGCAACTCACTTGCCCTGGGAAGGAAAACCCGCTTGTGTTCTCATCCCCCAAGCCCCTCCCCCCACCCTCATCCAGAGAGCAGGCTCAACTCAGAGGGGTTCAAAGGTCAAGAGTGGGAGGAGCTCACACAGAGGGCACTGACCTACCTCCTGGCGGCACTCAGGGCAGCCTTCTCACCTGCTTCTATAACACCTGGAGCCTGTACCCCAAGGAGGAAGGAAAACTGCTTTGGAAACCAGAAGGGAGAAGTCTACATACAAAGGAGTCTACATAAAAAATGTCTAGGAGAAGAAAATGGCAACCCACTCCAGCACTCTTGCCTGGGGAATCCCTTGGACAGAGGAGCTGGGCGGGCTACAGTCCATGTGGTCACAGAGTCGGACACGACTGAGCTACTGACACACACACAAAATTGAGGAGATACTTGGTGGCACAAGTGTATACTTTATCTATTCTCCCATCTCCTGCAGGAAGCAGGATAGGGCAGGCAGCACCAGGGGGCAGGATGGCTCACCCCCACCATCCCTTCTGGAAGTCTTGGGGCCTCAGTGCCTGCAACAGCTGGCCTTGGGCAAATAAAAGACTTAAGTGTTTTTTTTTTTTTAAGTTTATATATTTCTAAAAATAGAAAACACAGAAAAGACCAATACTTCATTGGACGAGGGTGGTCAAGAGTGGCTTCCTGTAAGAGGCAGCTCACACTGGGCCCTGAAGATAAGGGGCAGGCCCAGGGGATACCCTCAACCCTTGCAGTGGCCCCGCCACAGAAGGCAGTCCCCTGCGGCTGCACACAGAGCAGAGGGCCCCTTTCCCTCTCCATCTCTGAGCACTGAAAGTGTTAGAGGAGTGACACCGCCCAGGAAGCAGCCTCAAAGCCAGGACCCAAGACGTTGCCCACCGCTCCATCAGCACTTCCTCTGCAGGACCCTTCCGACTGGTACAGATGCCGGTGGGGTGGCCATTCTCAGCTCCCAGGCTGACCCCGGCCCCTCCCTGATCACACTGATTCCTCAGGGCCCATCAGCCAGACACCTGAGTCCTGCAACATAATCAGTCCTGGGAGCAGGCAGGGGCTGCCAAGGCTGAGTCTCCTCCCTAAGGTGGCAGAGGAGAGCAAGACCCACCCCTAGCTCTGGGGGGGTCTCTGAACGGGACAGCCTGGGCTTGCTGCTGGCTCCAAGAGCCTGGCAGCCCGGGAGCTGAGGTGGACTCTTGGGGCTGCATTCCTAACAGGGGCCCCTGTCTTAGGACTGCCTTCTCACTGCCTTCCTCACGGTAGCGTTGAAACAGTAATGGTGAATACCCTATGTAGAGGAGGAAGCATCCCCATTCTAAACGGTGACACAGCAGTGACAGGCTGGCAGGTGACGTGGCGTGCGGTGGGCGTGCCTGAGAGGCCGGAGCCCCATTCCACAGGAGGAAGCCATGTTGCCACCCTGCACATGTCTGCCGGTCAGTGATACAGTTACCACCTTCTCACCACCTGCCTCGCTGCTACAGTGCTACCTTCAGGCTGCCCCTGCCCCGTTAGGTCAAGAGTTGGGGGCGGGGCCGTTCCTGGGGAAGTCACAAAGCGTTCTGTCCTGACGTCTCTCTAGAAGCTTTCGGCTCTGGGTCCTGACCCCCGCAGGGCTGCAGGGACAACAGGTGAAATGATGAAGGCAGTCCTGGGATGGGGGACTGGGGAGCCTCTGACGTACTAAGGAAGTGGAAGTGGGATTTTGGGAGGCTAGAGGTGCCCTAGGATAACCCAAAGCCTCAGATGGCCTCATCCAGCACCTACTACTCACTTTGAAAACTCTGCCGAACTAACCATTTCTACCAAAGCTCATCACAGAGCAAGGGGTGCTCAGAAGGCAGAACAGTGACCATCCCGCCTCGAGCCAGCAGCACAGCAAGATCCCTCGGGAGCTACCCGGCCCCGAGAGCTGGCCTCCGGCCTCCACCCTCTCAGGTGTCACTGGGCAGGGCTCTTGGCCAGCTCTACATCACCCTCGCCTGAAGCTCAAGAAAAAACATGGAAGTCCAAATCCTACACCCAGACACAGAATCCGTGCGGGGTATGGCCTGGGTATCCGGGCTTTAATTAATAGACTTTATTTGGGGGGACAGTTTCAGGTTTACAGAAAAACTGAGCAAAGGACACAAAAAATTAGTCATCAGGATGTGAAAAGCTCCCAGGAGACTCCAATACACCCAGGTGGGAACCCTGAGTAGCTCCACCCCGCATCCAGAGAACTAGAGACCTACCCTCCCCCCTACTCCATCACCCACTTGAGTTACAGCCAAGGGCCCGAAGAACACAGATTAATTCTCGGGGTCAACAAACCTCAGCTCTCAGTCTCAGCCTGGCTCCACCACTTGTTTTGCTGCAGCCCACAAGCTAGGAGTGGTGTTTACATTTTTTAATAGCTGGAAAAAATATCAGAAGAGTTGATGATGTGAAAATATTTACCATCCAGCTCATCAGAGAAAAGTCTGCTGACCCTGAACAAGGAGACTGCACCGTGGAGAGAGGCATGCCCCTTCAGGAGGGAGGCCCCTCTCGCACAGGCCAACCCGATTCCCCTCGTGTCTTCGGAGTCTAAGGAGAATGCAGGTGTGCTGCAGGCCGTCAGAGGCAAGCCTGCAGTGAGAAGGTTACGGACTTTTGAGCCCAACCTCCAGCTGGGTCTCTTCTCCTGGCTTGGTAACGTGTGTTTTCCCGAGGCGAGAGGAGAAGGACAGGCCAGCTGACCCTGCGCTCTTCCCAGCACATCCTGGGCTGTTCTGTCCACACAAGGCTGACTCAGACCCTCCTCCCTGACCTCAATGGTTTTCATTGATTCCTGTCCTGAAAATTTCCCCAAGTTTCACCACCTTTCTCTGCTACAAATCAAAACACAGTCTGTGTGGGAGTTGGTGCCGGCTGCTCCGGGCCCCCATATTCCTGGCCCACTGGAGCCCACGCCCACCTATGACAGAAGTGGGCAGAGTCCACCTGGAGCGATTTAAGAAGCTCTGCAAAGGCTTTCAGAGTAAAACCACCAACACCCACCATGGTCTGACGGATTTCCACCCAAAGGCAGACTCACAGTGCAAACCATTCCCTGTTTCTCTGAATTAATCGGACCACTCTTCAGCTCACACCCAGTAGAGGCAGCAGCCCCAGAGGAGGGAGCTGGGGACAGAGCGCTGGCGTGTGAAGCGTGAAAGGAGGCTCCGGCACTCTGCCCTGGGCACAAGGAGGCCAGGAGGGGTGCAAAGGGGAGGGGCTTTGAACAACAAGAACCACAGCTAGAGCTTTCCGGAAGGGGCGCAGATGACAGCTCAAGCTGGAGACACTGATGCCAGGGTGGGGACCTCAGCTCTGGCACCAAGACCAGAGTCTTCTGGGGGCACCCTCTCCCCCAGCCCAGATCAGAGCCACCCCCGGCCCCTCCCGCAGCTCTAGAGCCCAGCGGAGGAGCCCAGGCACCGGGAAGACAGGGAGGAACCCGAACTATTTTTTCCAGAGCAAGGGCCTGCCCTAGTCCGGCCGGGGGTGGGGACGGGAAGGGGAAGAGTGAGGGGGGCCGAGCCCAGGGCACAACGACGTTAGTTCTGCTCCAGAGGCTCCAGATTAAACAGCTCCAGGCAGGAAGCCCGCCTTCTCCCAGATTGGTCAGGAAGTCGTGATGCAAGTTTGCGCTTTTTTTTTTTTTTTAACACGAAAGAGAAAAAGAGATTCGTGCCCCACTCACCGACACCCCAGCCCCTCCCATGAGGGCCCACATTCCTCCCCCTGTCCCCGTGTCCCTATCCCCAGCGCCGCGGGCCGAGGCACCCGCCGCCCTCTCCGGGGGGCGCTCGCCGCCGGCCTTCGTGGGCGCCAGAGTGCCATCTGCCCGCCACCCCGCCGCCGCCGCCCTCCCAGCCTGGCGCTCGGACGGGGCCCCGGCCTTCCCGGCGGGCCCGGCGCTCTCATGCTTCTGGAATGCGGGCGCCCAGGGCCGTGCGTCCCGGGGAATCTCCGCGCCCGCCCGCGCACCATCCTTGGCCCGACCATTCTCGCCGGGTGGCCCGGCCGGAATGCCGGGAGCGGGGACGCAGACCCTGTCCCAGTCCAGAGCCCTCCACGCACGCCCCCACTCACCGGCCAGAAGCGCGAAGGGCAGCAGCAGCCAGTACAGGACGGCGCCGAGCACGTGCGGCTCCATGCCCGAGGGGCCCGGGGGCCGGCCAGGGTCTCTCGGCCGGCGCGGCGCTAAGGGGCGGTGCCGGGGAGCCCCGGCCGGCGCATGGCGCACAGGGCGGGTGGCCGCACGTGCCGCGCGCTGCGGCCAGGACCCCGGCTGGTCAGCAGGGACCTGAGCGCCTCCGCTTCCTCCTGCTCCTTCTCCCAGGGCCGGGGTCCGCAGCGCCCCGCCGGTGCCGACGGCCGGGGTCCGCGCTCGCTCCGGTGTCAGCCCTGCCCCGTAGCGAAGCGCCGCGCGCGGCTCGCGACTCTCTCGGCGGCTCGCGACTCTCTCGGCGGCTCGCGGAGGCCGAGCAGGGCGGGACGCGGCTCGGCGGCTCCCTCCTCCCTCGGCCAGCCCGTGGGCCTTTATAAGCTCGGCCTCCGCCCTCCCGGCGTGCCCGCCCCCGCGCCTCCCCGACTGCCCGGCGCGCCCCGGCACCCCCTCTGCGGCTCCACGCGGCCCGCGCCCGGTACTGGCCCTCACGGTACGGGGTGGCCAGTAGGGGCCGGAGACCCCCGCTCGGCGCACTTCCCTAGAAGATCCCCCACCCTCAGTAGCCTTGGCGGGGCCTTTCGGAGTCGCGTGGGTGCGGGCGGGGACAGCTTCCTCCCCGGCCGTCGCAGCCAGGAGCTCTCGGTAAAGGTGCCCTAGCCCCGGGCTTCTCGGACAGCACCCCACTCACAAGTGCGCCCCGCGTGGCAGGAGCAGCCGAAACCTTGCTCCCCCGGCCCGCAGCGCCCCCTGGGACCGTGGAGTGGCTCGGAGGCTTCCACCGGCGCCTCCGCCTGCCACCAGCACCACCACGGGCCCTGCCGTAGGAAGGAAATGAGAACTTCCCTTGGGTCAACAGGCCAGGGTCTGAATCCAGGCTGCACTGGGCACTTCACTTGGCCACCCCAGTTTGGCCTTCTCTACCTTGAGTTGGGCTGGGAAAGGAGAAAAAAAGAGCCGCCCAGTGTGCAAGGCAGAGCGCACGGAGGTGGCAGGACTCAGGGCCCAAGGACACCTGAGGCAGCTGGCGCTGCCTGACCAGCTCCAACACAGGCCCAGACCCTCCCACTCTTCAAGTCAGAAACTTTCAGTGGACTTTCACGAAAGCTAGGATTTCAGTGCTGATCGTGTTTCTCCTTGCCTCTCTGCTTGCTCGTTCCTGGAGTCATGTCTGACCCCGGACTTTTTCTGGACCCCTTGAGACTTTAGCTTCAGGGTTCCTCCCCAGGTCAGAACCCAGAGGAGTCTGGGGACATGGGGTTGAGCTAACTGAGAGGCCCAGGACTGCCTGTAAATGCTACCTATTCCCAGCCTCTAGAGATGGCTGGAACCTGGCCACTGGAGCCGTCCCTTCGCAAGGACGTGGCCAGAGTCTCTGAGCAGCACCAGCATCAACAGAGAAAACTGCAGGACAGCCCACAGCGGCTCCCCTGGGTGCTGGCCTTCTGCCCAGGAGGCCACCTGCCTCTCCAAGCCTCAGGGGACATCCGTGAGATGGGGTGGGGGCTCAGCTGCAAAACTGTGAAGACGTCAGACAAAGCCATGTAAAAGTGATGTGAAGTGACACACCCCCCTGAGGGGTCACCATCAGTCCCCTAGGTGACCTTCCATCATCCTTCTTTCCTGGGGTATGGGCTGGAGAGAAGGGGGCAGAGGGAGTGGGGCTCACCCAGAGAAATGGGCAGAACAGACTCAGCATCAGGGTCAGGGCTCCCCGAGCCCTGTCCTCTGCCTGGCCTGCCCTTGGCATGACTGGGGCAGCCGAGGGCCCCTCTCAGGACACGGGACACAGGGCCTTGTCTGCATAAACAGTTTAAATGCAAAAACAACAAAAAGCTTAAAAATCACTTCTTAAGCTGAGTCCGTCTAAGGCCTGGGGTACAAGGTTCTAGACTCTGTCCCAAGAGCAAAGCCTGAGAGAGAAGCAGGAGGACTCAGAAAATGAAGACGAGGGGAGGAGAGCCCCGGGCGAGCAAGCCCCCAGACCCACCATGGCTTCAGGGACCTGGCTCACAGCGCTTCCCACCTTCCAGTCCGGCTCCAGAACAGAGCGAGAACTCTCCCTGCAAAGGAGCACAAGGTATGCTTCCAAGAATTGTGAGCAGCATGATTGGAAAAAAACTAACTGTTCTGGCCAAGTTAGGAGCCCTTAAAGAAATCACAGTATATCCTGCAGTGGAGGCTTCAAAGCAGTTAGAGACCCAAGCAACTCTCTGTGTATCAATATGGAACAATTCCTAAGATACAGTGTTACAACTGGGGAAAGTAGCCCCCTTGGATCCAGCCTGCCACAGATATTCCACTCTCTGGGAGGCACACAAGCCTTAACCAAGCTTTGGGGGATACTATCAGATAGGAGGAACAGCGGAGAAGGCAATGGCACCCCACTCCAATACTCTTGCCTGGAAAAATCCCATGGACCGAGGAGCCTGGTAGGCTGCAGTCCATGGGGACGCTAAGAGTCGGACACGACTGAGCGACTTCCCTTTCACTTTTCACTTTCATGCGTTGGAGGAGGAAATGGCAACCCACTCCAGTGTTCTTGCCTGGAGAATCCCAGGGACAGGGGAGCCTGGTGGGCTGCCGTCTATGGGGTCGCACAGAGTCGGACACGACTGAAGCGACTTAGCAGCAGCAGCAGCAGCAGGAACAAAGGTCGCTGAAATGCCCTTTTACGTTTTGGGTTTTTTTTTTTTTTTGGCTGCACACATGTATCATCTATTCACATAATAAATTCTATATGAGCACAGTGGGGACAGATCCTCAGCAGAAGAACTTCCCCACCTGCCAACTTGCCAAGTATCAGGTGGGGGGAATCCTGGCTGTTCAGTAACACAGATTCTAATCCTTTGCAGAGGAGGACACAGGGGCCTGACAGGGGGACGTCTGCTGCCAAAGGCCACGCCAGGCCTTGAGGGTTCCTGATTCCAAGTCCAAAGCCATTTCTGCCCCACCACCCCATGGCTTGGCGTCCTACCACATTTGTTAATTAAAACAGAAATTTAACCACTATGGAGAACAGTATTAAGGTTCCTTAAAATCTAAAAATAGAGCTACCATATGATCTAGCAATCTCACTCTCGGGCGTATGTCCAGAGAAAACCACAATTCAAAAAGACACAGGCACCCCAATGTTCACTGCAGCGCTATTCACAACAGCCAAGACATGGAAGCAACCTAAGCGTCCATCAACAGAGAAATGGATAAAGAAGATGTGGTCCACATATACAGTGGAATACTACTCAGCCATAAAAAGAGTGAAATAATGCCATTTGCAGCAACATGAATGGACCTAGAGATTATCATACTAAGACAGAAAAAGATAAATATCATATGCTGCTAAGCTGCTAAGTCGCTTCAGTCATGTCCGACTCTGTGCGACCTCAGAGACGGCAGCCCACCAGGCTCCCCTGTCCCTGGGATTCTCCAGGCAAGAACACTGGAGTGGGTTGCCATTTCCTTCTCCAATGTATGAAAGTGAAAAGTGAAAGTCAAGTCACTCAGTCGTGTCCGACTCTTATCGACCCCATGGACTGCAGCCTACCAGGCTCCTCCGTCCATGGGATTTTCCAGGCAAGAGTACTGGAGTGGGGTGCCATTGCCTTCTCCGAAATATCATATGGTATCACTTAAAAAATACAAGTGAACTTATTTAAATAAGTTACAACTTATTTACTTATTTAAAAAGACTATTTGAAGAAACAGACTCACAGACTTTGAAAACAAACTCACGGTTACCAAAGGGGAAACAAGAGTAGGGGGGATAAATTTGAGGAGTTTGGGATTAATGTATACACACTGCTGTATGTAAAACAGATAAACAACAGGGACCAACTGTACGGGAGAGGGAACTCTACTCAAAATTCTGTAATAACCTATATGGGAAAAGAACATGGAAAAGAATGGGTATATGTATGTACAACTGGCAACTGTACACCTGAAACTAACACAACATTGTAAATCAACTACACTTCAACATAAAATAAAAATTAAATTACAAAAATAGTACTTTAGTCGTGGAAGAGCAGGAACTGTCAGGTCCCCCACGGAGAGAGGAAGGGCCAGGGCAAGAGCGTCATCAGAGGGGATTTCATCATTCAGGCCTAACTTTTCCCCAAGGAGATCACAGTTATCCTTACCTGTCTCTATACTTACAAATTATTTCTGAAAGAACCCAGATACTCATGAACAGATGAATGAGTAAAGCAAATGTGATCCCTCCACACAATGAAACATTATTTGGCCATAAAAAGGAAAGTCCTATTGCTACTACAACCTGGATGAACTCTGGGAACATTCTGCTCAGTGAAAGAAGTCAGATACAAACGGACAAGTATTACACAGTCCCACTTAGATTTAAAATAGACAAATTCATAAAAGCAGAAGCTAGATTAAGGGTTCCTGGGGCTGAGAGGAGGAGGGAGTGGGGAGTTATTACTTAACAGGTATGGGTCTTCCTTTTGGGATGATGAGGAAGTTCAGGAAATAGTGGTGGTAATTACACAACAACGTGAACGTACTTAATGCCACTCAATTGCATGCTTAAAAATGGTTAAAATAATTCATCTTGTATTATGGATTTTTCCCACTTTAAAAAATTAATGTGGGGGATTTGCATGTAGCTAAGGTTTCCCTGTAGCCTACACCAGGAGCCTCCCTGCTGCTGCTGTTGCTAAGTCACTTCAGTCGTGTCTGACTCTGTGTGACCCCATAGACGTGACCCCATAGACGGCAGCCCACCAGGCTCCCCCGTCCCTGGGATTCTCCAGGCAAGAACACTGGAGTGGGTTGCCACTTCCTTCTCCAATGCATGAAAGTGAAAAGTGAAAGTGAAGTCGCTCAGTCATGTTCGATTCTTAGTGACCCCATGGACTGCAGCCTACCAGGCTCCTCTGCCTCCCCAGGCAAGAGTGTTGAGTAGGGTGCCATTGCCTTCTCCAAGGAGCCTCCCTAGAGGCTACCAAGTTGTCTGTTTCTTCCGGATGCTGTCTTCCTGATTCCCGCCCAGAGACTTGATGAGATTGGGGATTATTTTTTAATTTCCCTGAGTACATTCCCACTGAGTCTCCCCAGACCCCCTTTCCTGGAAACAAGACCAGGAATCAATCCAGCAGAGAATAAGCCCAAGTCGTGCTCCTGTCAGTGGATCTCAGGCCAGGCTCCTTCTACAGGACACGTCCCCCCAGAGCCCCCTCCCATCCAGCTGCCCATGAAGGCCTAGCCCTTGGCCCTGTCCCTGCTCAGGACGTGACTGGACCAGAGTCAACACTGGTGCTTGGTTCTGCACTCAATGCTCCCAGCTGGTCTGGAATCTGCCCGCTGACCGCACGGGCCAGCTGAGTCCAGAGGCTGGAAATCGGCGCCTACAACACAGAAACATGCCTATGGGGCCTGTGGCCGCAAGCTCTTCACGAGCCATCACCAGGAATGGCGTGGGCACTAAACCCACACTGTGGGAAAGGTGGCCTGCTGAGTAACTGAGTTTTCCATGTGAAGCCAACGTTCAGAAGTTGGTCAGTGGTTTCCCTACCCCCATCTCAGCAGCCAAACAGGACTCCAGCTGGACAGGATGACAGAGGGACCAGGCCAGAATGGCCTTGTGGTGCTGATGGCCCGGTCCCAGGCGGCAGATACTTCCCAGCTGCAGCAACAAACCGGGCCAGCGCCCAGTATCCTGTGGCTGACAGGCCAACAGGGACAGTAGGCTGAGGGGCCTCACAGAGGTGACGGGCACGGCTGAGACTCATGGCTCTGCCCAGCCCCCCGCTCTGCCTGGGAGGGCGGTGGAGGGAGACTATGCCCACAGCAGGGGGCACTGGCAAAGGAGAGGGGGTGGCCAGGGGCGGAGACAAGGCTGAAGCACAGCCCTCCACGTGAACTGGGGTCATTTCCACCATCCCCGTGAACTGGGGTCGTTTCCGCCATCAGATATTTCTTGGGATTATGAGGGTAGGGATGCTGTGAAAAATGTCCAGCACTAAACTTGCACAAAGCAGGTGAATGAGGGAACAGAGGAGGCAGGTGACTGTGGGCAAGAGTGAGATGGCCTGTCACCCCTTCATCGATTAGCGCCTGGGGGCCTGGAGTCAACATTTCACCTGTGGTTCTAAAGAAAACTGGGGACTCCCTGGTGGTCCAATGGCTAAGAGTCCATGCTCCCAATGCAGGGGGCCCGTATTCAATTCTGGTCTGGGAACTAGATCCCACATGTCCCAACTAAAGATTCCACAGGTCACAACTAAGACCTGGCACAGCTGAATAAATAAATAAATCTTTAAAAAGAGAGTAACACATGTGTTTGTTTCTAACACCTGAAGAAACTGAGCTCAGAGAAGGGGTTGCCAGGCCCAAGGACAGTCCAAACTGACCTGCCCCTCTGCCGGGTCCCAGATGTAGCAGAGGCTTGGGCTGGCTTTGAGGACTCCAGGGCCTCTCTGAGCAGAGGACCCCTGCCCCCTCAGATCCCACTCAGGCTACGCCGAGTAAGGCGTGACATGCAGACGGCAGTGTCTCTCATCACTTCTGCATCTTCTTCACCTTGGTTTTTGGGGAGATGGTGGTGTTCTGAGCTCCCATTGCCCCAGCAATATGCTGAAGGAACCCAGGGCAGACCACCAGGGTGTCCCAGGGCAGCTCCCCCCACCCCTGGGCAGAGCAGCAGGCAGATGCTGCCCAGGATGCAGCAGCCTCAGCGACCAGGCACTCCAACCCAAGCCTGGCAGGACAAGGTGGACATCACCAGGTGAGCAGGTCAGCTCGTGGTCCTGCTGGGTCACACTCACCCCTCCTCCCTTCCGACACTGTCCGATCTCAGTAGCCAGCCTGCCGCAGCCTCCTCCAGGCCTCTCACCCCACAACATCCTCTGCACGGCAGTCGACTGGTCTATTGTTAACACGGATCTGCCTGCCACTTTCCTCCCCACCAGCCTTGGAGAAAGTTCAAACTTGATCACAGTATTCTGCGTCCTCTGTGGGCTGGTGGTCACACCTGCCCTGGCCACACTGTCCGTCCTGCCTTCAACTCCCGAAGTCGAGGGCTGGGCCCTCCTTATCCAGTCCTTGGATGTGCCAGCTTTGCCCCGTGCTGGTGACCAATCAGTTCTCGCACCCGAGCACTGCCCTAGAGGCAGCAACCTGTATGCTGGCCCTGCGGACACACAGGATGCCCTCCTGGGCGGTGCGCTCACCCGCACGAGGGCACACAGCATCGTGTGGGAGAGTCGGCCTGTGGCCTGATCTTGGGCCTGCCCACTCATCTCATCCAAAGCCAGGGGCTTGTGCCCAGGTGCCTGCAGCAACCCCTGCCTTCCTGCCCAGGCTTCCTGCCCAGCCAGGACAGTGTCTGAAAATCCTGCCAGCATGCGGCTTCCACTGCCCTCAGGAGAGACCAGATGCCCTCTGAGGCCAAGCCCGCCCCCTCCCACCAGCAGATCGCCCTCACTGCCTGTGCTCCGGGGGCCCCTAGCCCAGTCAGAGCCCACGGCGGCGCCCCCCCGGGTGTCACTGCACCCAGTCCACCTCGGCTGGGTCCTGCTCCCCTTTATACACTTATTCAAGGTATGTTTCTGCACTGGCGGCTCCCCGAGGTCCCCTGTGCTCGGAGCACAGTCGGCGCTCCGCGAATGCTGGACGAACGGCGGCCTCACTCCAGCCCCAGTTCTCAGCACCAGCTCACCTTCCACTCGGCCGGTCTTGAGCCCTCAGAGGCCGGACACCCCCCTGCTTACAGGCGGCAGGCCGTCAGGGCGTCAGAGGGACGTTTACAGAGCCTCGGGGGTAGTCCACGGGCCGCGGCTACCTCAGGAGGGGTGCCCACCGCCACCCTCCGGGGGAGGGAAGGAACCCCGCTGGGCAGACGCTGGTGTCATCTGGCTTCCGGAGACAAGCCCCTCGGTCTCAGGAACGTCTCTGTTGTCTCAGGTTGTTCACGCAGGTTTAGGACGTCTCGCCACGTGGGGCCACCCTGTGGGCAAACGGTGCGCCGGGAGGGCAGCAGGTGACAGGACTCGGGGTGGTCAGGGCAGGCAAGCCGGAGCGTGACAGGACCCTGGGACTGTGGTGACCAGGTAGCCCGGCGCCCCCTGGCGGCAGATGCCGCGACTGAGGTACCCTGTCCGGCGGCAACTCCTGGAACTCTCCCGCTTTGGCGCGCGGCCCCGCCCCTGGAGGCAGCCACGCCCCTGAGGGCTCGCCCCGCCCATCACGTGGTTCCCCACCGCCTGGGTGGGCAACGCCACGTGACGGACAACCAGGCCCCTAGCCTAGCCCCCACTAGTCCCGGGCCTGCGAGATTGGCAGCTCCAGGGTGCGTTGCTCTCATGCCCCGGGTGGTGCGCGTCCACTCGAGGGCTGCACCCAGGATTGGCCCTCACCTCCGGCCGCCTCTTCTTGCGTCGCAGGGCCCTCGCACCGTCTCTTCTTTGTGTCAGGTCCCTGGTCGTCCACACGGCTTCTGCCTGCTCCTGACTCCACAGGCCGGTGCGCAGTGGGGGGCCTCTGGCCTGCTCTTGCATTTGCCTTTAGCTAATTTTAACACTTTTTGCCCTTATTGGAAAAATTTAAGTCTACTTAGAATAACTTGGGCACGTGATTCCACTCTTCCAATTTCATGATTTCAAAATAAAGATCGAGTATTTCCATGACAGTTTGGCACGCTCCAAATTGAGATGTGCTGTCAGTGTAAAATCTGAGAAGGCCATGGCACCCCCACTCCAGTACTCTTGCCTGGAAAATCCCATGGATAGAGGAGCCTGGTGGGCTGTAGTCCATGGGGTCGCTAAGAGTCGGAAATGACTGAGCGACTTCACTTTCAATTTTCACTTTCCTGCAATGGAGAAGGAAATGGCAACCCACTCCAGTGTTCTTGCCTGGAGAATCCCAGGGATGGAGGAGCCTGGTGGGCTGCCGTCTATGGGGTCGCACAGAGTCAGACATGACTGAAGTGACTTAGCAGTAGCAGCAGCAGTCAGTGTAAAATACAGGCTTCACTTCATATGATTGGTACTAGTGATTAGTACTTCGTGATGATGATGGTAATAGTAAATTTTATATTGACTTGTTGAAATAACATCTTGGAAATACGGGTAATTTATCTCACAACTGTCACCTTATCCTTTATACCTTTTTAATGCAGCTACTAAAAAATGTAAACTACACTTGTGGCTCCAGCTACATTTCTTTTGGACAGCACTGTGGTAGACACTGACATTGGAGCAAGACAGTCCCCCACCCCCACCCCAACCTGCTCTGAAACTAAGAGGGCTGGTGACAGTATCCGTCATCATCACGTAAGAGTCTCAGGCTCAGTTCCCTTTTCCATGATTCTCACAGTAGCCTGCTGACACCAGGTTCCCTTTAGGTCCCCCTGGTATGGACGAGGAGACTCAGGCCTGGGGGGGGGGAAGGGGAGACTTCTTGGGTCACTCACACTGGAGCCAGTGGCTTCCACTTTGTCCCATCCTGTTATGGAGCCCAAGGTTGCCTGGTGGACAGTGAGCGAAGTGCAGATGGATCCTGGCTGAGATCCAAATGTCTTCACTGAAGGTGAAAAACCACCTCCATACTTGGCCACGGACCTCGTGTGACAAGCCAAGACCACTAAATGCACCCTGGTGGCTGCCAGTGGGGGCTTTTGGCCAGGTCCATGGGAGTCCCCAGAAGCCTGAATTCCACCACAAGTCTCTGACTGCAGAATAAAGAGCAGCAGACTGAGAGGCAGAGGTAGGGATACAGACACAGCTTCCCAGTGCACCTGCTCTGTGTGCCGGGAGAGTCGGTTTCTTCACCCAAAATGGGAGACCACTTATAGGGTGAGACAGATAAGGCATTCCACTCACAGGGGCCAGGGCCTGCACACAGCACACCCCAGCAGAGGCCAGCTAGTTTTGTTTTCTGAAACTGTGTAAAATCTGTAAGTGGCTACACACCCTGGGTAGTTGCTGTGACGTGTAAATGGTGCCAAGGTACAGAACTGGGGATCAGAGACACAGGTACTAAGGTGGCAAGACTGGCAGGAGCAGCAGTGGGGCTGGGTGGACCCTAGGGAGGTCAGACATGGCTGTGGTCCAAACTCGGAACCTACTGCAACTCTTCGTATTTTGCAGTGTGGCTAAAGTGATGGTGGTGATGGTGATGATGGCAAGCCCCATCTGCTTGGACTGGCTGTGGTCCGAGCACTGTGCTGGGCACTTCACCCACACTAATCCTCATGGGCCAAGTAGTATTACGATCCCTTGTTACAGATGAGAAGACTGTGGCTAGGGTGATGCAGCCACCTGTGTGGAGTCACATAGCCAGATTCCACTTGGGCTGTTTGACTGAAGATCCTTCACCCATTCAGACCCCAGCTGTACACCCCTAAAAATTACTGAGGACCCCCTAGGGGCTTTTGTTGATGTGGGTTATAGCTATCAATATTTGCCATATTAAAAGAGGCTTTAAAAGCCTACGTATTAAATCATTAAAAATAACAGTGATGGACCCACACTTTAAAAAAATGAAAATGAGTTGTACTTCCCAAGACAAAAAATGTTAGTGGAAGAGTGGCATTCTTTTGCTTTTTGTCAGTCACTTTAAAGTCTGGTTGAATAGGAGGTGGCTGGATTCTTACAGCTCCTCCACGTCCAATTTGCTGTGATGAGCTGTTTTGGTCAAAGCATATGAAGAAAATCCAGCCTCACATTGGGGATGCTGTCTGGGACCAGGGCACAGTGACGGAGGGAGTGAAGCACCAGATTGCCGGAGTCTGTAAACTTCAGCTTGTGGCCTGATGAGACCAAACCCTGGGCTGAGGAATTCTGCAGGAAAAGCAAACTGGATACCACAGCAGTCCCCTTGGCCAACCTCCAGGTTGAAAGTTTAGGTCAGCCCACAACCAGTGATGTTCCTGTATGTAGATCCAGAACAGGCCTGGCTGACAGAGATTAAGCCCACAGGCCTCTCAAGGAGCTGGTGGAGGGACCAAACTAAGTCACTCCAGTCAGGGATGGGGGTCACCTGGGTGGGCACAGGCTCTGGCTCACCTCAGATGGGTGGGCTGGCCAGCAGTGGGGGCATGGGTTTGAATTTCAGTTCGGTCTCTTGCAGGGTCTGTGACCTGAAACAAGTGGCTCAGCCTCTCTGATCTCAGTCTTCATATCCATGAAATGGGCATATCTGTAGAATCTATGTCCTAGGTAGCTGTGTGTGTCAGATGTAGCAGTATATATAAAGCTCTCAGGACTAGACCCGGCACGTGGTAATCACACACACTTTGGTCATTAATATTCAATGCCTGAGTCCCTTCTCCTTGTGGTCCTTCGTCACTCAATAAACACTGGTTGACCAAATGACTGAAGGCACAGTCCCAGATCTCCAAGTTTCTGCAGGGTAAACATCCACAGACAAGGACCCTGGCCCCTCTGCCATTTGGTCTCTCTTGCCCAAGCATTTCAGCCAGACTGTCCTCTCTGAGCATTCCACACCTACAAACTAACCTGACATGTCAGAGGAACCTTGTCACAGAAGGGGATCTTCCCAACCCAGGGACTGAACCCGCATCTCCTGCATTGGCAGGTGGATTCTTTACCACTGTGCCACCTGGGAAGCCCCAAGACTCCTTGGGTTGGGAGAAATAGAAATCCACCCGGCACTTTAAGCTAAAGAGGCGGGTGTGTGGGACGGAATCGAGGCTACCTCAGAAAACTTGGGCCTCACAAGAGATCAAAATGAAAAGAATAACAATCTGAGTTAGTTCTTCTCTGGGGCCACAAGGCCCTTACTCTGTCTCTACACACATGGTGAAGGTGGCGGTCCTCCTCCATCTCACTTTTTGCCACCAGAGAAGACAGAGGGGATTCCAACTCCAGAGTCCTGGGTCCCAGAAGAGGTTCTGATTGGCTCAGCTGCCCCTCAGACCAGAGGGCCATGTAGGGGAGGGCTGACACACTCCATCACTGCAGGTGGGTGGGCAGTTCTCTTGAGAAGTAACTGGCCCCAGGGTTAAAGTCACCCCCAAATGCCTACTCTCCAGGGTGTATATATATATATGTGTGTGTGTGTGTGTGTGTGTAAAATATCACCGTGCTATACAGCAGACATTAACTCAACACTGTAAAGCAACTGTATTTCAATAAAGTAAATTAAAAAATTTTTACTGGGTGACACGAATACACACACCAAAACAAACGTGTAGCAAAATGTAGCCTTATAGCCTCGGCCCACGAATAGCTTGCTCCTGTCTGTTAAACTACTGATCTAGTTGCGGACACCCTTTATTACATACGGGAAACGATGCTTCTATATCCACCTGTCTCGGGGGCTCCCAACTTTATCAATCTCGTCATTTTGCAAACAGCAGCCCGACAGATGTTTCTGTTCCTTTAACTTTTCTAAAGGCACAATTCACACTCTTTACACAAAACTTGGCAAAGATGGCAAAGTAAAACGCCAGTCTAGTCTCAGTTTTCACCCCCTCCCAAAGACAACCCTTGTGATTTAGTTTCCTCCCAGACCTGCGGTCAGACTTCAGGACCGGGCTAACTGCATTCTTCTATGATGGGAATTCCACAGACACGGAACCTGCCAGATAGCCCGATAATCACGTTCACCCTTAAAGAAGTGTGCAATTCAGTGGTTTCGGTCGGAGAGGCGCACCCCCGCTGCCTCAGCGTCCGGGTCCACACACTGAGCCTCAGGCCTGGCCCAGGATGCGCCTCCCACATGCACAGCACCCTCCAGGTCCGAGCAGCCTGATGCCAGCTTTACTGCACCGTATTAGCTTAAATTTCCGCTGGAAGCAGCGTACCATTTCCCTCTTTGCCAGGACAGCACTAGCTTGGCGCCCACTCGCGCAGACCCGGCCACGGCCTGGAAGATAGCAGGAAACAGCCAACGTCCCCAGGCCTTCCCAGTGGCGCATGCGCGGGAGGCGCAGCCCGAGCCAGAGCGGCGCGAGAGAACCACCGCGCATGCGCCCCGGAGCGTCTATTTCGCGCCAACTCCCCTGGCCGAGGTGCCGATGGTCCCGCCCATGGCGGGGGCGGAGCCAGGGCGCGGCGCGAAAATCCGCGGGAAGCGCAGCTCCACTTCCGTCCGCCGGCCCACCACGGTGCTCCTGCTGCTCCAGATCCCGCCGCTCCCGCCATGGCGCAGCGCCGCCTCACCGACTTCTTTGCGCGCCGCCGTCCCGGGGGCAGCGCCACGCTGCCGCGCGCCAAGCCGGCGTGGCGCACCCCGAGCCCCGCCAAGTCCGCGCCCTGCGCCGCGGCTCCAGGTCCCGGCAGCAGCCGCAAACGCACCCGCCCGCCTACCGAGCCCACGCGCGACGAGCGTGTGCCGCCCGCGCGCAAGAGGCTGAAGCTGTCGGCTGACGCGGTAAGAGCGCGGGGCGCGGAGGGGAGGGGGAAACTGAGGCCGGGGTGACGGACAGACGGGAGGGAACCCGTGGAGAGGGGATTGGTGCCGGGCGGGAAGGAGGCGGGGCTGCTGGAGAGACCAGCCCTGGAGGAGGGCACCGACAGGGGGCCTGGAAGCCCGGGGTGAACCTAGATCCACCCCCAGTGGGAGGAGGGGCTGGGCCAGGTCACGTGCACCTGGTAGGCGGGGTCCTCCCTTCCAGAGGACGTCCGAGATGCGGGGATGCCTGCCGGGTCTGACCGATGTTGGAAGAGGGCCAGCGGGCTGGTTAACACCAGGCTCGTCTGCAAGACTGGCCAGGGGTCGGGCCTGGATGATTCGACCTGTCTGTGAGTGGGTGTTTACTGGTTAATTGAGGGGACTGGAGAGACGCTTTCTGGGAGACGGTGCACCCCAGGGTCTTGTGGTTTCATCACCTTTGGGGTCCTTCCCATCAGGTCTCTGGCCCCAGTTCCCCGGCTGCCCCTGGCTCCCCAGAGCACCCTTCTCCCCAGAGCAAGGAGACAAAGAAGGCTGCCCGCTCAGCTGGTGGGCGACCCTGCTTGGCAGTTCAGGAAAACAAGGTGAGGAGGCTGGACCGAGGGGAGGGTAGGTGGCCTAGAGTGGGCTGACAGGCGGGCTGAGGAACCCTGTGTCCACAGGTCCCTTCAAAGGTCACCTTATCTGAGCTCAAGTCGTGCCTGCAGCGGGCACAGGAGCTGGGGGCACGGTTCCAGGAGCTGAAAGCAAGTGCACAGAAGGATGCTGGGGAACCCAGCGCTCCAGAGGATGAGGGACGCCTGGAGGAGCCATGGTGAGTCCTGAGTGGCTAGGCACCCCAGGAAAGGGTAAGCTGATGGGAGGCCTGATGAAGCTGGGCTGAGCTGGGTGTAGGGGGACAGGATTGCTCCTTCCAAGGGGGTCAGCATAGTCCACAGGTCTCAGCTTCTGTCTGTCAGGGCCGGGCAAAAGTTACTGGGTACCTTTTGCCCGGCTGCATGCTGTCTTCCACCCCCAGGTCATGTGGTTATCATATGCCTCTTAGAGGCAAGGAAGCCAGGGCTGGAGGTGGTCGCGGACCTCCCTGGGTGACAGCTGGGTTTGAAGCCATGCTTTTGTCTCTGTCCCTTCGTCGTGCCAGGGAGGCATGTTGGGGCTTTGTAAACTGGAGTATAGTGTATCCTGGGGCAGCTCTGGGATCTCCCCCACCATTCTGCCCGCCGTTGAGCGCTGGAGGGGGTGGGTCTGGTGCTTCTCTCACAGCCCTGCTCCCTCCCTGGCAGTGGAGAGCAGATGCCAGCCTACCAGCGCTTCCATGCCCTGGCCCAGCCGGGGCTCCCGGGCCTTGTGCTGCCCTACAAGTACCAGGTGCTGGCCGAGATGTTCCGCAGCATGGACACCATCGTGGGCATGCTCTACAATCGCTCCGAGACCGTGACCTTCGCCAAAGTCAAGCAGGGCGTCCAGGACATGATGCGCAAGTGAGCGGGGTGGGCCAGGGCCTCGTCCTGCCCTTGAAGTCTGTGTGCCCTCTGGCCCCGGCTTTCTGACCCCTGCACCCTCATCCCACAGACGCTTTGAGGAGCGCAATGTGGGCCAGATCAAAACTGTGTACCCCGGCTCCTACCACTTCCGCCAGGAGCGCTTCGTCCCCACTTTCAAGGATGGCATCAAAAGGTCCGATTACCAGCTCACCATCGAGCCGCTGCTGGACCAGCGTGAGTGTACCAGGCCTCAGGTTCCTGACTGGGACACTGCCTGCTTTGAGCATGGGTGTGAGGTGGCAGGCACTGGGCCTCATCTGAGACCCGCAGGTGTGGGCTGGGTGACTGGGTAGGCCTGGCCCCGGGGCTCAGGCCCTGACTCTTCCTGCAGAGGCTGGCAGTGCAGCCCCCCAGCTCACAGCGTCGCGCCTGCTGCAGCGGCGCCAGGTCTTCAGCCAGAACCTGGTGGCCCGAGTTCGGGAGCATCACAGGGTGAGCAGGTGCCCCAGCTTCAGTGCTCAGTTGTCCCTGCTATTGCAGTCGCATCAGATCCACAGGCAATGGGCTCCTCCCAAGGCTGAATCCTAGAGTTCTTCTAACTGTTCTCCCTGGCTGTCTTCTACACATGGGTGGCTGTAGGGCTGGGCAAACTGGGAACTCAGGGCTGCAGCCTCTGGCCCCCGGAGGCTTGGGAAGAGTCCCAGAGATGCTTCTGGGTGCTCTTTGCTTTGCCCCCAGCCTAGCTGAGCCCCTGCAGCTCAGAGGTGAAGTAACTTGCCCATTGCTTAGCTGGGACAGGAACTGGGCAGATGTGCCCAGGGTCACCAGCTGGCCCCCCTTCTCACATAGGCCTTCCTGGCCTCCCTGAACCCCCCCATGGAGGTGCCAGAGGACCAGCTGACACGCTGGCACCCCCGCTTCAATGTGGATGGGGTGCCTGACATCGAGCCAGCTGAGCTGCCCCAGCCGCCCGCTGTGGAGAAGCTGACCACCGCCCAGGAGGTCCTGGCCCGTGCCCGTAGCCTGATGTCACCCAGGGTAAGGCTGGGGTGGAACGGCCTGACCCCCATGTTGGTGTGTGACAGGCTCCACCTTTGGCCACAGGCCTCAGAGTGGGCGGACGTGCCTTTCCCACTGTGGAGCACCACCCACCAGCAGGCACTGCCCTGTGCAGGCGAGCATGGGCCCTGGATGTGCTGGAATGAACCTGGGCTGGATACAGGGCTCCTGGGGGCTCCCCTGCAGCTGGACGGGGGAGGCTTCTGACCTCTCCCTTCGTATTTGTCCCAGATGGAGAAGGCCCTGAGTGACCTGGCTCAGCGCACAGCTGAGCCTAGCAGCCCCAGGTCCCCCAGCCTGGCACAGCCAGCCACCCCGCCAGCCACTCCACCTGCTGCCCCGCCTTCTGCCCTGAAAGGGGTGTCCCAGGCCCTGCTGGAGCGAGTGAGTGTTCAGCGTTTCTATGGTGGGTGGGTGTGGGGTGTGTGTGTAAGAGAGGAACAGGCCCCTGAACACCCATGCCCACCTCAGATCCGGGCCAAGGAGGCGCAGAAGCAGCTGGCACAGATGACACGGCGCCCAGAGCAGGAGCAGCGGCTGCAGCGGCTCGAGCGGCTGCCCGAGCTGGCTCGGGTGCTGCGCGGCGTGTTTGTGTCAGAGCGCAAGCCAGCGCTTACCATGGAGGTGGCCTGTGCCAGGATGGTGGGCAGCTACCGAGCAGCCATGAGCCCCGGTGAGTGCGGAGTGAGGGTGGGCACCGTACCCTTGGGGTTACCTCCTGAGGCCCCACGGGACTTGCCTGTTCTCTCAAGGCCTCTGGTCCCTCGAGGCAGGGCAGCCCATGGTGGGGTCTCTGTGGGAGCACGAGCTGCTGGGCGAGGCTGCGGGGTCACTGTGGCATCTTCTCCTGTCTTGTTATGGGAGGTTTGACAGGGTCCTGGCACCCAGCCTCATGCTCCCCTCTCTCTGCAGGGGAGATGGAGAAGCACCTGCAGCTCCTCTCTGAGCTGCTGCCTGACTGGCTCAGCCTCCACCGCATCCGCACGGACACTTACGTCAAACTGGACAAGGCCGCCGACCTGGCAGATGTCATGGAGCAGCTGGCCCGCCTGGCCCGTGCAGAGGAGACACTGTGAGCCCGGTGGACATGTGCCTGGCCTGTGTCTTACTCCCTTTTGGAAAATGATGCACTTCGCTGTCCCTGTCCTGAGTCTCATGAGGGCCAGGCTGGCCTGGGCTCAGGCTGCTGAGCTAGAGGGTCTCTGGTGGAGGCCCCCTGCCTTGTATACAGGATGCAGGGAAAAGGGGGGGTGGGGGAGGGTAGTGTGACAGCCAGAGTTATACCCTCTTGGGGGCCCACAGGGGCTCCTGGAGGACCCAGTATCACACATGTTCCCACAGAGGGAGGCCTATGCAGAATCTGAGATTGAGTCTCCCTGCAGCCTCCAGGAAGAAGCAGCTGTGCCCTCCCATGCCCCAGATCTTGTATTTGGTCTCTAGACTGTCAGATAAAGTTGTTGGAAGTAAGCATGTTTGTGTGATGAGTTACAGCAACAGGGGAAGGCAAGTTGGGGTGCCCCTGTGCGTGCAGACAGCTCACAGGGCTTGAGAACCACCAAATGCTAACATCAGAAAGTGCCCAGCCTGCTTACTGGGCCGTTTCACCCCGTCGCTGGGAAGTAAACTCTGCTCTAGAAAGTTGTTTATTCTCATTCCATTATCAATCAGCAGGCAGCTCCTGGCCTCGGGGGTTCCAGAGCCTCAGCAGGGCCTCCGGGGCAGCCCCACCCTGAAGAAAGTCACTCAGCCACAGACCAGGTGAGAAGCCAGTGCCCCCTGGTGGCCAGTGGGGGTTGCTGCATCTGCCCATGCTGGTCCTCTCCTTTCAGGTGGCTTGGGGCTGGGGTCACTCGTACTGCAGGAGGGAGAAGAAGGGCACAGCCCCCAGCTTCTCCCTGCCCTTCAGTGAGGTCAGCTCCACCAGGCTTACACACTCCAGCACCTCAGCCCGCAGCTGGCCCAGCAGCTCACAGGCTGCGCACATGGTTCCTGGTGGGGGAAGAAAGGGACCATGGAGACAGCCCCTAGGAGACTAGAGCTGAAGCCTGTTCCCACCCGGACACCAGGCCCACTGCTGGGAAAGACCCTCACCACCAGTGGCAAGCAGGTCGTCCACAACCACCACCTTCTGCCCTGGTTCCAGGGCATCTCTCTGGATCTCCAGTTCACCCTGCAAAGTAAAGTGGACATGTGACCTACAAGTGTCCCCAAAAAACGGCCTTGGTACACAGAGCTGGGGAACTAATAAGCGCCACCTCCTAGGCCCAGTTCTAACCCACCCTATCTCTTGGCTGTGTCAATCTGGCCCAGCTCCTCAGCCTCTCTGAGCTCCCATGTTCACTACAACCACAGTGGCTCCACTGGAGTCCATGGCTTTCCTTTTGGAAATGCACGGTCCACGGAGGCACCCCCCGGCCTTCTCACCTTCCCGTATTCCAACGCATATGAGGCGCACACGGTGGGGCCTGGCAGCTTCCCTCGCTTGCGGATGAGAATGCAGCCCAAACCCAGCTCCTGGGCCAGGGATGGACCAAACAGGAAACCGCGTGAGTCTAGGCCTGTTGGCGAGACCTGGGGTATTGGGGAAAGCCGTGTACTACAGCAGCATTGCAGTCCCCGTAGTTAGGGCTGGAC
Source organism: Bos grunniens (assembly GCF_055505025.1). Lineage (NCBI taxonomy): Eukaryota > Metazoa > Chordata > Mammalia > Artiodactyla > Bovidae > Bos > Bos grunniens. Next base: position 14,139,831 of record NC_141182.1, read on the forward strand.
AGTGACACGTAACCATCGTGACACAGGACACATGGCCTCGTGGGCTCCAGGTGAAAGACCAACACCACCCATCCACTTCAGGGACGTTGACAGATTCCCCTATCACCCCAGGACTGCTGTGTGCTGGAGAGCAAGAGGTCAGGAGCTGGGCAGGGGCCACTCCATACAGCCATGTAAATAGCCATGTGGCCTGGGGTAAGTCACCTGACCTCTCTCCAAAGTTCAGCTGCTCACCACTGGCTGGTGGTACCTGAAATGCCCTTTGCAGATGGCTCAGCATCTGCCCTAGGAACTTCAAGTCCAGGAGAGGCTGTGACTGCACGGGCCACCTCGGGGATGGACTGAGCCCTTCTGGGGGAGCTCAGGGTCTCCTCCCCACGTGGGAGTTTTGGCTAGGGAGGGAGGCTTCTGGAGGAAAGACTCCACCTCTGCTAGCCAGAGCCCCTCCCAGTTCCAGGGCCCAGCAGTTGGCCCCTCGGGGTATTCAGGAATCTAGTGACGGTTAGACATGGGGCTCTCAAGAAGACACATGACCTGACGGGGTCTTCTCGGATCTGCTGCTGCTGCTGCTGCTGCTAAGTCACTTCAGTCGTGTCTGACTCTGCGACCCCATAGACGGCAGCCCACCAGGCTCCCCCATCCCTGGGATTCTCCAGGCAAGAACACTGGAGTGGGTTGCCATTTCCTTCTCCAATGAGTGAAAGTGAAAGTGAAGTTGCTCAATCGTATCCGACTCTTCCCAACCCCATGGACTGCAGCCTACCAGGCTCCTTCACCCATGGGTTGCCATTGCCTTCTCCCTCGGATCTTCTGGGTTTTCCTAAAACCCTCCACTCGGTACAAGGCCTGGCACAGGGCAGGCGCTCTATAGGCAGCAGTACAAGAACAAGCAAGCATGTTTGGCCCTGGGGAGTCAGCCTGGGAGCCCCATCTGTCCAGGGCTGGGGCAGGAAACTGGGGTGCAGTCCTCAGCCCGCCGCCGGCAGCCACCGAAGAAGCCGTTCCCAGGCTGAAGGGGCCTATTGCCCCACTTTGGATTGTTAAGTGGGCGTAGGGCAACGGGTCTGTTCTTACAACTTCATTGGGGGCGTCTGGTAGGTCCCCCCTCCCCCCTCATCAAAGCCCTCCCCTAAGCAGAATGCGGCCGCCCTCCCAAAGCCTGCCCTGCCCAGAGTAAAGGACCCTCGACACCGCGCCCTCGTGGCGGACACGCGCAGCCTCGGGGAGGGTCCGGGGACCCAGCGAACGCCCGCCGCTCCACTTGCCCGCGATGTAGTCGATCCTGCCGCCGTGGGCCTTTTTCAGGTGATTCGCCAGGAGGCTGATGGAGGCGCGGAAAGAGGTGGGGTCCTTCAGGACGGGCGAGATGTCCCTGGCACGCGAGGACAGGCCTGGTGACTGCCGGACCCACGCAGAGGCCACCGCGTCCCGACAGCCCTGGCCGCGCGGACCCGTCAGTCCCTCCCGCCGCCCGTTACCTGAACAGCACGCCCGGGATGGGGAAGTCGGGGAAACTGCGGATGCGCCGCGCCACCAGCTGCAGCTCAGGATCCGCCATCGCCACTTCCGCGCGTGTCGCTGGCACGACGGGCCGGCTCGGCGGCTCCGCGCCTGCGCGGAGTGGCAGCGGAGTCCAGGGGGTGGGGCCGGACGCCAGGGGCAGGCTCAGCAGCTCCGCGCCGGCGCGGTGGGGGGGGGGCGGGGCGGGACCCCAAGGAGCGGGGCCACTTCCTCCCGCAGGAGGTACCGTATTTCATCGAGTCTTAAGTACGGTCGGTTTTAAGACGCTCGCTTGTTTCTGGTGCCCAGAACACAAGCGTCCCCGCCTCGAGGACGTTCACGCAGGGCCCAGATGTGAGTCTGGGTTGATGAAGTACAGCGTCTACGCAGGCCCAACCAGAGTTTCGGGGAAATACTCGCCCAGTTTCGGCCGAGCCGAGAGTGCCCGCAGGTCTTCGGCACAGCTGTGGCCGAGACCCCAGGCCTTGGGTGGCGCGCACCGACCGGCCTTGCCCACTCTCCTTCCCTCCCAGCGGGTCTCGGCTGAGCTCCGGCAGAACCATACGAGGGGGCCTTCCCCCCAGGACCCCCGCCTCCCCGCCAGTCCCCGGTGCCTGAGGACCGGAGCAAGAAGGGGTTCGGAGCAGGGCCTGAAGGGGAGCAGTTCAGAAGACTCAGGGCTGAGAGAGGGGCGAGCCAGAAGTGGAAGCCCAGGCATTTGGCCCATTCCAGCCCCCACCATGGCACCCAGGGGGCCACCTTCCCTAAATAGAATTTGTTTTTTGAAAAAGCTAAATGCCTGTTACTTTATTCTAAACCCGTTTTCTTCACCATTCCCCAAATCTTAACAGTAGAGTTGGCAGGGCAGCCTGCAGAGCGGAAACCACCCCATGGGAGTAGCCCACAGGCCCTTAGGGTGGGTCCCCTGGAAGCTATGCACAGGCTGGCTCAGGCTCATCTTCAAGCTTTGCCACCCTGGACTCCACAAAAGGAGGGCAGGCAGGGAACCTCTGAGGCACAGACAAACCCCAGTGTCTAAGATGTCTAAGGGAGGTGCTGGCATCAGCAGTCCCCACTGGACTAGGGAGGCTCTGGGTCAGAAAGGCCCTTGGCCACCCCCATCATGTTCACACCACACCCCTGCACCATGGGGGTGGGGTACACGGGGGAGGTGCTGGGGGAGGCCCTGTGCACAGCGCCAAGGAGCAACAGGATGGGAAGGCAGCCTCAACACCAGGACCACAGTCCTCGAGGGGCTGCATCTCAGCCTCTGGGTCCAGGGACAGAACTCAGACCCTAGACGAGGCGGCCATGAGGTAGCTGGAGCAGGGTGGGAACACGAGGCGGGTAGCCTCCAGTTCAGGGGCTGCTGTGGGCCTCAGGCAGCAGTCAGGCGGGCCAGGACAGCTGGCGAGAGACTCCAGGGCTGGGCTTGGGCAAGTACCGCTGCTGGCTACAGGCGACGTCCGTCTGGCAGGCTGGCAGGGCAGAGGGAGTTGGTGCTCTTCTAGCCGAGGGCCCTGAGGCCAGAGCCTTCCTAGCCCGGGGCTTGGGCCTGGCCTGAACCCAGGCTGTCGCTAGTGGGGCCAGGAGCACTTCTCCGGGACAGACTCCGGGGGTGTCAGGCACTTCCCTAACTTTTCACAGCCTGGGGGCGCCCAGTTCTAGGTAATGAAAGTTCAGAAAGAGGACATGCAGTTACTCCAAGCACTTTCAGACTAGGTACTATCCAGACTCATGCCCTGCCCAGGCCTGTGACCTGCCCCACCCCAACAGATGGATGCCACAGTGTGGAACCACCTGTCTCATCTCCACCTGGCCTGGAAGCAGCTCTGCGCCTGAGGCTGGCACAGGAGACACTGCCCTGCGGCGACCCGGAATTAACATGGCCTGCTTGTCACTGAAGGGGACAGTCTGCTAACTGCCCAGCACCATGGCCTCTGCAGGCCCCCAGGTGGTGGAGGGGGTGGGACAGACTCCTCTCTCCCCTAAGCTATGTAGGTGGTGGCCTTGGTGCCTCTGCAGGCTTGCCCAGCTGCACCTTCGAGCGCAGACTTGCTTTGTGTGGCCATGATTTCCTGGCAACAGGACACTCACATCCCTGAGAAGGAGCCTTCGTGGCTTTGCTGGGTCCCCCAACACAGGAAGTGTGCCCTCCCCAGAGTCACTCCACCCACTCTCGCCCCCCTCAGACCTTGAGTCTGAATTGGAGCATCAGTGCCTGTGAGAACCACGGCTCAAGTCTCCCCTGCCCTGAACACCATCAGGTGGCTCTCTAGATGCACAGCCACCTGGCAGAGCCAGGTTTAGGAAAGGGAGCAGTTCCCAACCTTTGACGCAGGGCAGAGAAAGGGGTTGGGTGCACGCAAAAGCCTGTGCGCCTGGGGGTCAGGGAGGGTGTCTGTTGAGGCCCTAGGGAGACAGGCTGCAAGCTGCTCTTGTCCTGAGAGCGGAGGACACGATCCAGAGTCTACGCGCTGGTCCAGAGGAGCTGGGCGGAGCAAAGCACGGAGGCTGGGGAGTGCTTTGCACACTGGTGCGCACATATAGCTGCCCACATGTGTGTAAGCCGCTGAACCTCTTGTGGCAGTGCTTGCTTCAGAGTCTGAGCCCAACCCCCACTGTTCACTCACTTGGGAGCCGTGGCAGTTCCTGCCACGCCCAGGAGGTGGCGGCAGCGCCTGTCAAGTTGGCCCCTCCCCATCTGCTGTACTGTCATTCTCTGAGCCACCTGGCCGCTACCTGGAGACTCAGCCCACAGGAGATGGTGTGCTGGGGTGGGGACAGCACCATGTCCAAGACGACAAGATGGGCTTGAAGGGGGCACCGGGGGCTCTTCCCCGGGTGGAGGTCTCTCAGCCACTGGGACCTGAGGGACCTCGGTGGTCCCGAGACAGGGCCCTTCTGCTCCATTGCTGAGTCCAGGGGCCAGAATGCCAGCCTGGTGTCCTTCTAAGGGACAGGGAGGCCCTGCTGGCCCCTGCCCCGAATCTTTCCCTGTGAGCCCTGGATGTGGACCACAGTGACCAGGACACCCCCAAGGACAGCTGCCCCCGGCACTCCTCACCCCCAGGGAATACATCCAATGTCCTTTAGTTCTTGTCCCCGCTCCTCCACCCAGCTCAAGGCAGCAGCTCGGGCTGCACATCCATCCTCACAACTCCAGCAGGGTTTGGTGGGGGTGGGTGGGGAGAGGGGCTCACAGGCTGGCCGTACCCCAAGCCATCCACCCAGCCGGTCCACACCCACATCCCACACAGGTTTGGCTTGTCTTGCTCCTGCAGAGAGGCCAAGAGACCCTCTGCCGCTCCTGTGAGGTTGGGGCCAGAGCGGCAGGAGGGAAGCGGGGCTCATGTCTGAGGCAGACAGCTCAGCACACACGCAGCCCTGGGCTGCCCCCACAGTCCACGTACAGACCACTCACCATGACTGCCCGGTTGCACACATTGAGCTGGGGCTGTCCGGGGACCAAGGCCTCCTGGTGCTGCTGGACGACTGGGGTGATCCTGTGAAGGGCGTCCAGGTACTCGATGCTGGCAACACTGCAGGCAAGCGGCACCAGGTCACGAGGTGGGGGAAGGGCAGAGCGAGCCTGGCAGCCCGCTCAGGTAGACCAGGGTGTGGGGAGACCGAGGGGACAGTCCTGCTCCAGGTGCCACCATATGGCAACCTGCCAGGAAGACAGGCTGGGGCTGTGGTCCCCCCTTGTCCTGCCTGCCCACCCTGAGGTGGGCACTCAGGAAACCATCCAGCAAATGAGGGTTCAGGCAGAGCCAGGGGCCCAGGACAGTGGCTGTGACTCTTCAACCTGCTCCTCAGCTGGAAGCCCTGGAGTGCTGCCCAGAACTGGGGGGCTCTTTCCTCTCTCAGGGTCCCTTTTAATCCTCTGGCCCAGGCTCCTTTTTCTTGGAGCAACTGGTCCTGGTGGATTTGACCGAGCCCACTTGGCTCCTGGGCCCTCGGCGTCCTGCTCTGTTGGCTGCACTCGTCCTACCAGCTAGTCTCCCCAGGATCCTGTGTGACGGCATCGGGGGAGACACCTGGGAGACCTCGTGCTCAGCCCTGCACACTTCCCAGACAGGTGGCAGCTCCAAGGGCTTCTTGCCCAGAGCTCTGTCCCCCAAATCACCCCATGCAAGTCATGTGGTCTCCCCACCGGGGGAGCCTGGTATCCACGCTGGGCCCTCTTCTTGGGCCAGTGACCCTGACAGTGATGGTGGGGTCTCCTGGGGGCACTGGCAGGTATGTTCCTTGGGACCTCGAATTTCAGGAGACACCATCTGGCCAGCTCAGAGCTAGCTCACAGCCAGGGGCAGGGCTCGCTGCTGCTGCCGCTGCCGTCTAATAGGCACTTGTATTGGAAGTCACGTATCTCCCTCTCTCTCTCACACACACACACACACACACACACACACACACACACCTGCCATCCAGGGTGGGGTCAGATGATGTCTCTCCTTATTCCCCACCTGGAGACCTGGAGGCCCACACTACTCATCTGTGAGGCGGGCTAAAGGCCTTGGGGCTGCCGGGGGTGGGATCATGTGCCCCACCTCCACCATGGCCTGGCCGGAACAAACATCGGGAGCAACAAGCAGGTGCTGGGAGGTGACTCAGGGGAAAACCCAGGAGATGGAAAACTATGGGGTGCAAGAGAGCAGGGCCAGTGACTCACTGGCCTTGACCTCTGGGTGGCCCCAGGGGGCAATCAGGCTGCTGGGGCCCTGTAGGCATAGGGCCTGTGGTCTGCTCTTGCCAGGTCTCAGCTCCACACTGACTCCCAGGCTGCCTCAGCCTGGTTGTAACCTCCAGCCTCAGTCTCCCCGACCTGTGCAAGCGTCCTGGGCCCCACAAGCCCCAGGCTCACCTGAGGGGGAACCTCTCTCCGGGGTCTCGGCCCAGGTGGAAGATGAGGGGCAGCTTCGTGTGCTCCTCCTGTGAGTGGGTGGTGACCCCTGAGACATTCTGCCCGGGACAGAAATCAATGCCCTGAAATGAAAGGTGGGGGGCTGCAAGTGAATGCTCGATCTATGGGGCTCCTTGAGGCGGAGCAGGTCACAGGACGGCAGCAGCCGGCGAGCCCAGCAGGAACCGCAGACGGAGCCTTCTCACACCCGGCCCAGAGCTGCACCACCTGCCCTGAGCACCGTCCCCTAGGGTTTCAGTACTTTTCTGTGGGGAGGGGTGAGTCTCTTTAAAATACTTTAGTCCACATTCTACTTTTTTTTTTTTTTTTACATTCTAATTTCTAGAACAAAGCTTCTCACGTCCACCCTGTGAGCCTTGTAGTGATGAGGTACATGGCGACCAGCATTCGTCCGAGACCCCTTGGCTGGCTAAGGAGGAAGGACTACGGACCTGAAGCCAGAGGAAATACAGGTGATCCCAACGCCCGCCTTTAACAGGAGTTGGAGCATCTGTTCCACCAGGCTTAGGGTCCAGCCCTGCTCCATGCCCTCCGGGTGGCCTCTGCCCTTGGGTTCAGCCTTTGATGCTCGTGTGAGATGGGGTTCCTGTGCCAGTGAGGCATCCAGGCTAGAAGATGCCCCCCGGGGCTCCCTGACTTAGTTCAGGGAACTGCCTGCTGCTATCCTGGGTGAGTCAGGTGAGGCTAGGGCAACCCTCCGGAACGACTGGGACCCCAGGGCCCCATAAACAGCTGGACAGAGGTCTCCAGCCACCATTGGACATCGTTTACAGGATCTGGAATGGAGCCCTGACTGGGCACGTTAATCCTGACCAGGGCTGGGGACACAGTGGTGCTCCCTGCTCCTTCTGACAGGCGATCCTCCCAATACCCATGTGTCTCTCCTGGCCAGCCAGTCAGCAAGTATTCTGCTGTTCAGTAAAGCAGGAGCCGAGGAGCCTGGGAAATTCCATTGTCTGCACCAAGCTATAGACCCCAAAGTCCGTCTAAGCTGCTGAGGGCGGCGAGAATGGACACCCAGGTGGTTCCCAAGTGGGTGACTCTCTGACCTTCTGGGAGCAGCCCAGCTGGAGAACAAAACGGATTTAATGGTGGGAGAAACAACTACGTTCAGCGTAAAAAAGATGACCGGTTAATGGAGAAGAATCCAAGTCTAGATAGAAGACACAAATTATAATTTGGATGCAAATCAAATAAGCTATTTAATTAAGAGCCCACTAATTAGCACTGGATTTTTCTCTTACGACTGCTCACGGGAGGGAGGCCTTGCCCCAGGGGCATTGCAGCTGAGCGCCACCACCGCAGCCCAGCCAGGCAGAGAGGGGTGCGGAGAGGCCCGCCCAGCACAGCGCTGGCTTCTGGAGGGCAGGGTAGAAGGAGGGAGAGAGGGAGCAGAGTTGTGCCCTTGAGCTGACCTTGTGGGTTTAGTCCATAAATGCAGAAGGTCACGTGGACACACGGACCCTCCTTCCTGCCTCAACCCCTAGGCATCAGACACCCTACAAGGGGAGGTCAGGGACTTGGTGGGGACAGGCATGGCACAGCCCTTCTCCTCCCTCAGTCTGGCACCCAGTACCTGACCCAGGACACCCTCAGGTGGCTCCCAGGATACCAGGCCAGGGGCACGGAGCCCTCCCCAAGAGGCTCCATGGGGCTGAGACCTCTCACCTGTTTGAACTCCTCCCAGGAATTAGTCCAGGTCCAGAAGTGGGCCTTGTACTGGCCGAGCGTCACTGCCATCAGCGTGTTGCCGCGGTAATAGAATATCGGCCTGTTGGGGGACCGGCAGGGTCAGGAGAAACGGTCCCTGGGCTTCAGGGGAGGTCCCCCGGCAGGCCCATGATCCTTGGTTCTGGGGAGGCTGGCAGCAGAGTGAGGGGGTGGTGCCTGGGCTTGGCAGGTGGCCTGGCAGGGAGGGCCATGGTGGCCGGCACCTCCCCAACCCCTGACCCTGCAGTAACAAGCTCTCATGGCAGGTTTTAAGACAGAAAAAAGGGAGCAAGCTGTCTGCTCCCAGCTGTAAACCTGCTCCAGCTATGCTGTTCACACTTTAGAAACTGCACTTGTTCACAGCACCCAGGAGAAATGATTTTGTTTGAGCACAACAGTAGTTGGTCTTGAGCTGGAGAAAATGACTGGACAGCGCCCGGGAGGAGCTGGACATGAGCAGAGGGTGGTGAGGGACACCGTGGGGAGGAGCAAGGCCTCTTGGCCCCACCACGCATCTCACGCCCAAGTCCCCTGTATCTCACCTCCCTCTGGGCAAGGATATCTACCTATCTGTCAGGCGGCCCTGCAGCATGGCGGGCAGGAGGTCCAGGCCATCGATGGCCCTGTCCCTGGGCGGCTCCAGGCCTGCGAGGGACAGGCTGGTGGTGAAGAGGTCCATGATGCTGCCCAGCTGGTGGCTCACCTGCAATGCATGTGGTTCTGTGCTGCCCAGATGCGCACAGTGAGATGCACACATACACGCGTGCACACACACACACACACACATGCAGTTACATCCCACACGGAGAACAGAGGCAGTCCCTGACCGATGACACATACATGTGCCCTGGTGAGCACAGGGAGAAGGCCAGGAGGGGACAGAGCCTTCTTGCCCCAGGATGACCACAGGCCTGGCACAAGGCCTGCTCTGACTCACCTGGCCGGCAGGGATGTGTCCGGGCCACCAGGCTATCGCAGGCTCCCGCATCCCACCTTCAAATGTGGTCTGCTTCCCGCACAGAAAGGGCCCGTTGCTGCCACCTGGGGAGACAGCTGCCCATCAGCCCATGTGCCTGAGTGCCCAGGGTCACACATGCCCTGCCGGGCACTCGACCTTGTGACATGACTGTCCGCCTGGCTCCCTGCCCGGCCCTTCAGAGGTGCTGAGCACCAAGGCCACCTTGGAGACAAAGGACCAACCCTGGGGTTCAGGCCTCAAGTTCAAGGTCGGAATGACTGGAGATGGCTGTGACCTAGAGCTGTGGTTGTAAGGCTGTGCCCCTGTGGACAGCGACCATGGATGCACAGAGCATGTAGACTGTTGGTGAGACGTGAAATGTGAGACAGTTAGAACCCCAAGCCTGGCAGGTGCTGGACCCTCAAACACCAGTGTGCATAAGCAGTTCCTGTGCGCTGGGCTCTAGGGGAGCAGACCCCGTCTTTCTGATATGCCCCACTCTGAGCAGGCGATCCTTGAATCTCTGGGCAGAGGGCGGTCAGCCCGGCTCTGGCTAACAGTGCCCGTGACAGAGGGAGGGTTCCTGCCCCCTGGGGACCTGGGGGACAGGGAGATGAACGCAGTAGTGCAACGTTCAGCAGCGACCCCATGGCTCATCCCTTCCCTGCAGCCCAAAGCCCACCTTGCTGGTTGGCACAGGGCCAGCAAGGGTCACTGGCCAGTGGCCGACAAGAACTGTTCCTCGTGTTTCTCCAGCTGCAGGTGCGTACACGGGTCGTCACCGTACTGTCCTCCCCCTGCAGCTCCTTCTCGGCCAGTTGCTCTGGTCCTGTCGCTGAACATCCCCGGGCCCCTCTCTGCCCAGGACTCACAGCTGCAGGGTCTCCCAGGGCCTCCCCATGCAGGCCCAGCCCCGGAGGGTTTCCAGCTCCTTACAGAGCTGAATGACTCAGGCCCTCCTGGGGCCCCCAGCGTTTTTAGAGACACGTCACCACAGGGGTGTGAAACCCTTATGGGACCATGAAAAGCCAGGTATAACAACCTCCCTCCACGATGTGGAAAAGCCTCAGATCTGAGCGGCCTGGAGTTCAGGGTTCTGAGCAGGCCTGCAGTGGGCCAGGAACTGAGGGGCCCCAAGTGGACCCCATCTGCTGGGGCACCTGCCTTGTCTGGGCGCAGAAATGAGGGCGGCACCATTGTCAGATGTGAAGAAAACAAAGGTGTTCTCTGCGATGCTCAGGTCCCGGAGGAGACGCAGGATCCTCCCGACGCTATCGTCCAGCTCACGGATGGCGTCCCCATACCTGCGGGAAGAATGGGGCAATCAGTGGGGGCCAGCGGCGTCAGGACCCAAGGGCGGTCAGAGCCTAACCTCAGGGATGGAGAGGAAGGGGCACGTGGGTCAGTCTCAGGTGGAATCAGGGTAGCGCCAAGCCCTCCGTCCACCCCCTGGAAGAGGCACAGATGCTTCATCACCCACAGCTGATGGTCACTTGTGACAGTGACTCTGCCCTGCAGATGATCAGACATGGCTGACCATCCCCCTCGCCACTCCCGCCCCAGGGGTCCAGGTCTCTGGGGCAAAGGGCTCACCGCCCTCGTTGGCTGGTGCCCAGGAAAGGCTTGGAGGCGTAAACGGGCGCATGTGTAGCGTCGACAGCCCAGTAGAGAAAGAAGGGGCGGTGGGCTGCCTGCTGCCTCTGAATGAACTCCAGTGCCTCCTAAGGAGAAGGGATGACGGTCATCCCCACCGGAGACCACCCCACTCCCTGGCCCGGGGCCCACCCAGCACCATCATCCCTGCCCGAGACCACCCTACTCCCTGGCCCAGAGCCCACCCAGCCCCAATATCCCCACCCAAGACCATCCCACTCCCCAGCCCGGAGCCCACCCAGCCCTGTCGTCCTGCCCAAGACCACCCCCTCCCGGGCCCAGAGCCTGTGTGGCACTGGCAGCCGTCACCTGCAGATAGATCTGGGTGAGGTTCGCTTCTCCGGTCTTCAGGTTAATTGGAAATTCTTCATAAAATCTGAAAACAGTACAGACCCAAACAAAGATCAGCCTTCACTGCAGGGAAGCCCCCTCCCTTATCTCCTGGATAAGTCTCCCTTCCTCTCCTGGAGGAAGTCAGAGCCTGGAAGGTCCCAGGTCCTGGGGGACCAGGTCGGGGTGGGGCTGAGGCTGCGCCCCTGCCCGGCGGACAGGCAGGACTGGGAGAGGAAGGGGTGGGTCCCCGGGGCTGTGGAGGGCACAGGGCCTTTCTCTGGGGTGCAGGGGAGTGGTGCTGGGTGAGCTACCCAGCTCTGTGGTGCACTGACGTGTAATAAGCTCCAGCAAAATACAAATAATAAAAAGGAACAAAGAAAGGGAAGTTAACCCAAACCCCGCCCCGCAGCCGCCCGATGGTCAGAACAGGTGGTCCTGCAGCTGATGGCCCCTGGACAGTGGATTAGAATGAGGCTGATCATTTGGAACACAGCCCCCTGGCCGCTTCAGGGGTCGGGCCTGAACCCTAGAAGCCGAGTAAAGCGTCTGGGGCTCTCAGCACATTTCCTGAGACTGTTAGAAGCCCCCTGAGGTGGGGCGCTTATCAGCCATGGCTTACAGGACAAGTCTGGGCGTGTGCAGGAGCTGGTGGAGTGGAGCTCAGGACTCAATACCTGCCGACCATCTCCTGATCCCGGTACACCGGAATGTTGGGCCTCGCCTTGTTGTCGTAAGGTCCAAAGTGACAGTTGGGGGATCCAAACCACTCATCGAATCCGTGCTTCAGGGGGTGGAACTGAGGTCGGTGGCCCAGGTGCCTGGAGACAGGAACCCAGGGCACTTCAGGGAGCTCCGCAGAGCAACCACCCTCGCCTTTGGAGAAAGGCTCAGGAGACGAGGTCCTGCCAGCCCAGGGTGCCCTGAGTCTGGCACCCGGAGGCCACAGCCCCTCCCTCCTTGGCCACCCAGGAACAGCAGAGGGGAGCACACCCTGGGGCTGCCTGGACCAGGTCTGGTGATTGTGCTCAATGCCTGGGCAGGAGCCAGTGGAGACAAGAGAACATGGCGAGATGCCTGCAGGGCGACAGCCCAGCTGTTTCCTGAGGCTGTGCTCGGACCCACCCCCTGGTCCCACCCAGGGGCCCCTTCCCACGTCGGGTCCTTCTGCCAGAGACTCTTGAGAAGGTATGGCTTAGGAAAGCAGCGTCCGGGCAAGGTGCCCCCACCCTGGGAAGTGGACAGGTCTTCTAGAGTCACGTCTGCAGGGTCGCTGGCACAGGCCGACCCCAGGTGACCATGAGCTCACCGCGCTGCTTGGTCACTCGGCCAGGATGGATGTGGCCAGGGCACCAGGGCAGGACAGAGCCAGAGCTGAGCTGGCCAGCAGCGGAGTCTGGGTGCCTATAAGCAAACCTCTCTGTCCCCCACTGTGGGTCCTGACCCACTCTGCCTCTGAGGGATGGCTGCCGGCCTCTGCAGCCCTTGTGTGGGGCAGGGTAGGGGACACCGCACCGGCTCTGCCCTGAGCTCTCTTTAGAGGTGCTTCCTCTCTGGGCCGCAGCTACACAGCAGGGCTGGGCCTGAGTCCTTCAGCCCAAACGGCCTTCACGGAACAGAAACACCCATGAAGGTCCAGCTCGTGTGAAGCTGTTGATTCAAAGAGCTGGTCCCAGAGTAGCTGTGGGGTCAGCACTGTCTGCAGGTCTCAGAGCCCATCCTAATCCTGGCCAGGGCCATCCTGACCCCAGCCCGTCCACCTCCCTGAGTCCACGCCGGCTGCTTCTCTAGGCCCTGCCATGCCCTTTCCTGCCCAGAGTCCACCTGCCTCCAGAGCTCATGGGGACAGGTTCCCCCTCCAGCTGGGGCAGCCCGGAGTCACTGACCATGAACAGAAGACTGCTGGACCAGGGTGGAGCTGCCAGGCTGGGCAGGGAGCACCAGTCATCACAGGCACTCCCTCTCTGTGGGTACAGCCCTGGCGCAGCCCAGCCACTGTCTCCCCGGGCCTTCCCGTCTCTGCCGGAGCCATGCAGGCTTCTACAACCCTCGTGCCCTCTTCGGCTTTGCGCTGCAGCCACCACCCTCTCCCAGCTCGTCAACTCAGCAGGACGGCTTCCGCCTGGTCTCAGGAGTGAGGAAGTGCTCCTGAAGCCTCCAGACTCCCCGACTCGCTGAGTCTCCTCTCCTGGCTTCTGCAGATCCCCCTGCCGCCACAACAACCAGGTGGAGCAGGGGCCCCCAAGAGGTACAGATGAGGTGCTTGAGAAGGTGCGTGCCAGGGGGCTGAAGGGGAGAGGGTCTGAAGCACAGCAGCAGCAAAGGAGACACAGTCAGGTCTGGAAAAGCAAGGGAGGCTTCCTGTAGACAGACAGGCCTGGTCTCTGAGGGGTCCAACGATCAGGAGAGGGAAGAGAGGACATCCGACCTCTGCATCAACCTCCAGGGCCATGCATGGGGGTGTCCCCGGGGAGCAGGAGAGGAGACACCTCACAGCCCTCTAATCATCACCCCGATGACCCAACCACATGACCTTCCACCCCTGCCTGCTTCCTGGTTTCACCATGAGACAGAGCCTCCTGACGTGTCCTCCGTGATGGCATGTGTGTGCAATAATGGGGCTGCTTTGGTGGTGCTGTGCAGCCAACACCCCAGCCTTGTCACAGAGTTGGCTGGCGGGGTGTGGGACTCACCACTTGCCCACGATCTTGCTGGCGTAGCCAGCTCCCTTCAGCAGTGCCGGCAGCAGGAGCTCCGAGTCCGGGATGCCCCCCACTATCTCCTGTGGAGTGTAGGCTGCAGAGCAACACAGCCCGTGAGCTGCTCGCAAGGGAGGCCATGCACCGTGAGGATCGAGGGGCAGAGCCCTGGTGGGGGTGGCACCGCCCGGGCACTTTTTGGGTCTTCCAGCTATACCTCACTGTCAGCACTGTTACCGGGGTAGGACGGGCAAATGTGCCCCCCGAGGGGGGTCTGGACCTCAGGAGAGGGCCCACCCCGGGGTCTCTGAAACACACCCTCCTCCAAGGACCATGGGAAACCCCACCAGGTCAGGGAGCCCGCCCTGGAGCCTACCGTTCCTGGCGTGCCCATTGGTGGTATAGAAGCCGCTGCGGATGGGCAGACGTCCGGTGAGCAGAGCTGCCCTGGCTACACAGAAGGGACACGACAGAAACATGTGTCACACGTCCAGCCTGAGGCTGGCCCTGCAGTACCTGAGTCCCGGAAGCCCCTAGAGAGCCGGGTGGGCGCACAGCCTCCCGCCTCATGCTCTCCAGCTCCTGGGACAGCCTGTGGGTCATGGCCAGCCCCACCAGGATTACTTCTCATCCTGAGATCAGAGATTCTCCTCACCTGTAGGGCCCCCACACCTCTGGCTGACAACCACTTCCCCAGCCCAGCGCCTCCCCTGAACGAGCCGCTGAACTCAGCTCCGTGAATGAACAGCTGCTGCCAAGGTCCCCACAGGCTCCAAGCCCTTGGTGACCTCTGACAGCTCTGGTGGCCCCATGTCCGCCAGAGGGTGGATCCTGGGAGCTCCCCAGCATCAGGGTTCGATGGACACCTGAGTCGAGGCTGCCCCTCCACACCCCCGCCCTGTCCCATGCCTGCCCCCTGTATCCCACCTCCCGGTCTGCAGGTCCCCCCACCCTGCCTCACTTCACTGCTGTCTCCCTGTTCCATGTGTGCCCCCTGCTCCCACGCCCCAGTGGCCTGAGCCGGCCCTGACTTACATGGGGAGCACAGGGGGTTGGCCGTGTAGAAGTTCGGGAAGAGCATCCCCTCCACGGCCATCCGGTCCAAATTCGGGGTCTCTCTGGAAGGTTCTCCATACACCCCCAGGTCGCCCCACCCCATCTGCAGGAAGGAGCATGTGGAGGTCGGGTGAGAACACAGCCGAAGCCGCTCCTGGTACCCCAAGTAAGGCCAGGACACAGTCTGCCGCTTCCCCGGTGCAGATGCCAGCCCACGTGCTCACAGGGCACCAGCATCAAGACTCCTCTGTCCTCCACACAGACACAGAGGCCATCCTACTCCATGGGGCAAACTCAGATTTGAAAACAGCGGTGAGGGCCCACAAAGCCAACCCAGTGAGGCCCCGAGACCCGCAGTCCCTCCTGAGCTTGCCACCTGGAGAACCGAGCCGGCTGGCACCCAGACACGGGGCAGATGTCCACAGCAGCAGGACTCCCAACAGCCCTAAGAAAACACCGGAGTCCATCACTGATCAACAGTGGACAGAATGTGGGCTGTCCACCTAGTACCGGGGTGAACAGAGGCCCCCCGCAAGCTTCTTTCCATTCAGAACCTGTGAACGTAACTGTATCTGGAACACAAATGTATCAGCCTGCCTGCACCTGTGCAGAAGGCAACCGGACCCCGGCCCTGTGGTTCCCCTCCTGCCCTCCACCTTGCTTTCCTTAGTGGGACGTTCAGGGCTTCTGGGCAGTACAGGTGCCACACGTGGCTATGAGGAATGATCACGTGCGCGCGCACGTATGTGTCCACGTCGACACATTTGGGAGGAGGCCCTGGAGATTCAGGACACTGTGGGGACCCAGAGCTGGTGTTTGTACAGCTCGGCCTCACACCTCCCAGGAGTCATGGGGGCCTCCTTAGTCCTGTTTTACGAGTAAAGAACAGAGACACACACGGCGCTAGGGTCCAGGTGGGCAAGAGGGAGCTCTGTGCCCCGGCCCACAAGCCACAGAGAATGGAGGTGAGCCAGAACCACTGAAAAAGGCTACTCAGCATCTTCTAAGAACTTCCATGAGCTGATACCTACTGGGCCTGCACTGGGTCTGAGGACCTGCGGGGGGGCACCCCCAGGCCTGATGACCGTAGGGGTGAGGCCGGGTGAGGACACAGCACTGTTGGGGGCCTGAAGCCTGTCTGGTCTGGAGAGCCGTGTTCCCCACTAATGCTCAAGTTGCTTTGAGTCTGTTTTCTAACATTCACTGACCAGGACAGAGGTCTCCCCAACTTCTCTGGGCTTCAGCTGCCAGAGTCACAGGAGGAGATGACACAGGAGAGGTGGGGGCACCAGGGTCTTTTGGCCTACTGTTCCTGGTTCCTGGGGCCCACCCTGGGCACCCAGGTGGACAGTCCCCCGGTCAGCCCCCTTGAGTAAGATGTGCCCAGCATTGGTCCCCCTCCACCACTCAAAGAATGCAAGAGAGACCAGGAAGCCACCCGCTAGGCCTGTCATCCAGCAGCCCCAGTAACAAGCAAAGAGAAACACTTGGTGTGGGCACAGGTTTTGTTTTGTTGCTTTAGCTGAGCAGGGCCTTAGTTGCTGTACACGGGACCTTCCATCTTTGTTGCAGAATTCGAACTCTTAAAAAAAAAAAACTATTTATTTGGCTGTGCCAGGTCTTAGTTGCCGCACCCAGGATCTTCAGTCTTCACTGTGGCATGTGAACTCTTAGTTGCGGCAAGTGGGATCTAGTTCTCTGACCAGAGATTGAGCCCCAGGCCTCCTGCATTGGTAGTGCAGAATCTTAGCCACTGGACCACCAGGGAAGTTTCCAGGTTTTTTTTTAGCTCCATAAATCCAGGAAACGACCATCTCAACAAGCCTGCAGCGTCAGTCTTTCCTAATGAACTGTCACCTTGGGGAGAGGAGAGGCAGAAGTGGGAGAGGCTAAGGGCTCAGCTTGATTCAGCCTCAATGATTTAAGTACTTAAACAGCCTTCCTGCCTGGGAACCTCAGCTCTGAGAAGGCTGACCCTGACACAGCAAGCATTTCCAAGACCCACGTATTGGTTATGAAGCAAAGTTTCCTAACCAGCCATCAGACGGGCTCCCAAGAGAGGAGCTTTGGGGCCCCTTCGGGAGCCAAGGTGTCTGAACAGCTGTGACTGAACTGAAACACATTCTATCTCACCTCTGAGAGGAGCCACTACATATTGGTGGCTCTGCGATCTTTTCTAGCTTATCTGAATGTTGTTAGCTTTTTGTAATAAAGAATTAGGGATTCCCTGGTAGCTCAGCTGGTAAAGGATCCGCCTGCAATGCAGGAGATCCTGGTTTGATTCCTGGGTTGGGAAGATCCACAGAAGGGATAAGCTACCCATTCCAAAGAATTACTTTGATAATAAAAAATGTTGCATGAAATATATTTTACGTTTTTGTCTTATAGTAGATGTTTGAAATCTGAGGGTTTTACACACACAGAACCTTGCAATTCTGACAAGCCAGGAGCGTAGAGCAGCAATGTGAGGCTCGTGGCCTCAGTCCAAAGACTACTGGGAGTCTTTGCTGGCCTTTTGGGGGAACTTTGAGATATTTTTACTCGCAACTCTTCTGACACTAAATGTGTGTGGGAACCTCCATTTCACTCATCCAAAATACATTCCTGGCTTTCTTGGGAAGGAGGATGAGGACCAAGTCATAAAGAAGCTGGGAACAGCTCGGTTTATCCCCAGACTTGGCTCACCAGAGTGACCAGGGTGACCTGGGGCCACACACATGCTCAACGGGGGACATTCCTCTGGTTCAGTTCTTTACCACCCCACAAAGACCAGACCTTTGGCCAGAAATCCCAGCAGAGGCAGAGCAGCCAGATCAAGGAATTCTGGTCCAGTAGGGCAAAGACAGCAGAAGGGACTTTCAGAACAGGCAGGCCGGAGTCTCAGTCAGCTCTGCACTCTTTTTCTGCTACCAACGCCCGGAGAATTGGAGGGCAACAGGTGAGCAGAGGTCCTGGAGATCTGGTCCTCACGTGGCCAGCACCACAGTTGGTCTGGGCTGCCGCTCAGACCTTCCTGCGCGGTGTGGGGCAGGGATGGGGCAGTGGAGGCACAGGGCAGAAAGGTCTTCTGGTCCGGCCCGCAAACGCCCACCTCACTTCAGCTTCACTCAAGAGCCACGCTGCGGACGGCAGAACCAGGCATGACCCCCACACCGCGGGCCGCCCTTCCCCTGCCCCCGACCCCGCGCCGAGCGCAGCAGCACTCCCCGGAGCCCGGCTCGCGCGGACACTCACGTCGTCCATGAGCAAGAGCAGGATGTTGGGGGGCTGAAGGGCGCGCGCGACCCCCACCTCCGCGGCGCTTAGCACCAGAAGCAGCCACCACCTGGTCGCCACAGCAACCGCCGCCATGGCAACCAGGCCAAGTGCCACGGACCCCGGAAGCTGCAGGAACCTGACCGGCGAAGCAAGCTGTCCTTCCGGCCTGGCGATGGGGCGAGGCCATAATGTCTGAGTGACAGGAGGGGCGGGGTCAAGGCTCTTACACTAGAGATGGGGGCGGGGGGTAGGGCGGGGTCAGGCCCACTGAATACCAGAAGAGGCGGGGCAAGGCCAGCTGAGTGACAGGAAAGGCGGGGTCGCGGCCGACTGAAAGACTGGCGAACGGGGCGGGGCCTGGCCGGCCTCGTGACCGGCGTCGTCGTCATGTGACGCGGCCGGTCGGGCTCCCAAGATGGCGGTGTGTGTAGCGGTGATCGCCAAGGAGGTGCGTATGCGGGCTGCAAGGCCCGTTCCACCGTCACCCTCTTTCTCCGCCTTCCCTCCTTCCCTGCCTCGGGGACTCCAGAGGGTGGGCTCCGGGACTTTGCCGAGCCTAGGTGGCCGGGGCGGGCCCGGGGTAGGCGCCGCGCAGACCTACACCTGCCGCTGCCGGAGCGTCACAGACCGGGTCCTCCTCTTCCGTCCCGGCCCCTGCTCCGCCCAGCCGTCGTCGGCGGGCTCTGTGGTTTCCTGCTCCGGAGTCTAGCCGTCCACTTCGGTCCGTCGTGCTCCACCGCGCGCTTCCACTGGCCGGGCCATCGCTTACCTTCCACCCCAGACGACTGACTCGCTTTTCTCCGCTCGGCAGCCACAAATGTACCGTGACACACCCGTGCCTAAAATCTCAACAGTGGCTTCTCATTGGAATCACGTCTGAATAACCTTCCTCCCATACCAGTGACATCCTCCACTCCAGCCGACGGAATTACTTGCAGCTCCCCTGCCAGGCTGTGCTCTCTCACTGGGCCTTTGGACCTGAAACCCCACCCTGCCCTCCTCCACTCGCGTTCCCTCCACTGGCCACCATAGATTTCACTTTCTCTAGAAAGCTGTTTCTAAATCCTACGATTGAGCTGCGTGGCCATCCACCCGCCACAGTATACTGCAGGGAACCTTGGTAGCCTCACAACCTTTTGTTAAGACAAGGTTTCTGAGGCAGTTCTCCCGTGAAGCTCTTGCTACGCTGGGTTCTGTGTTAGCACGTGCTGCGTTATTTGTCGGTGGGTTTGTGGACTGTCTCTTTAACCCGACGTCATCCCTATCAGTCAGGGTAGGGGCAGTGTTGTGCACACTATATTTGTGCAGCACCAGGCCTGTGGCAGCCTGGAAAGATGCTGTTTAAACTCCAGGGTCAGTTCAGTTCAGTGGCTCAGTCGTGTCCGACTCTTTGGGACCCCATGAATCGCAGCACGCCAGGCCTCCCCGTCCATCACCAACTCCCAGAGTTCACTCAAACTCACGTCCATCGAGTCCGTGATGCCATCCAGCTATCTCATTCTCTGTCGTCCCCTTTTCCTTCTGCCCCCAATCCCTCCCAGCATCAGAGTCTTTTCCAATGAGTCAACTCTTCTCATGAGGTGGCCAAAGTACCGGAGTTTCAGCTTTAGCATCATTCCTTCCAAAGAACACCCAGGGCTGATCTCCTTTAGAATGGACTGGTTGGTCTCCTTGCAGTCCAAGTGACTCTCAAGAGTCTTCTCCAACACCACAGTTCAAAAGCATCAATTCTTTGGCGCTCAGCTTTCTTCACAGTCCAACTCTTGCATCCACACATGACCACTGGAAAAACCATAGCCTTGACTAGATGGACCTTTGTTGGCAAAGTAATGTCTCTGCTCTTCAGTATGCTATCTAGGCTGGTCATAACTTTTCTTCCAAGGAGTAAGCGTCTTTTAGTTTCATGGCTGCAGTCACCATCTGCAGCGATTTTGGAGCCCCCAAAAATAAAGTCTGATACTGTTTCCCCATCTATTTCCCATGAAGTGATGGGACCAGATGCCATGATCTTCATTTTCTGAATGTTGAGCTTTAAGCCAACTTTTTCACTCTCCTCTTTCACTTTGATCAAGAGGCTTTTGAGTTCCTCTTCACTTTCTGCCATAAGGGTGGTGTCATCTGCATATCTGAGGTTATTGATATTTCTCCTGGCAATCTTGATTCCATCTTGTGCTTCTTCCAGCCCAGCGTTTCTCATGATGCACTCTGCATAGAAGTTAAATAAGCAGGGTGACAATATACAGCCTTGACGTACTCTTTTTCCTATTTGGAACCAGTCTGTTGCTCCATGTCCAGTTTTAACTCCAGGGTCAGGTTGCTCCAAAATGGCTCTGCAGAGATGGAGGTCTGAGCTGACCCTTGAAGGATCTAGAATGAGTCTGCCAGCGCCTCTGCCCAGGTGACAATTGCAGGAGTTGGCATGTTGGGAAACAGCCAGTATCATGGGGTTAGGAGAAGGGCACCCACTAGGGTGGGGCCTTGTTTTCTGGGCCAGTGCACCCAGGGTGGATCCTTGTCACTTCAGCCACCATCATCCTTTTCTTGCAGAATTATCCTCTTTACATCCGCAGCATCCCCACGGAGAATGAGCTCAAGTTCCACTACATGGTGCACACATCCCTGGACGTGGTGGATGAGAAGATTTCTGCCATGGGGAAGGCCCTTGTGGACCAGAGGGAGCTCTACCTGGGCCTGCTCTATCCTACAGAAGACTACAAGGTGTATCCTTATGTCTGTCAGTGACTTCAAGTCTGAGGATTTTCTGCAGTCTCAGAGTGCACTGTAGCATCAGGTCCCTTTGAAAAGCATCTTATAACGTCACTTGGAAAGGAAAAAAGATGTGGGCTTTTGATCAATGGGGAATTAGAGCAGCTTGAGACCAATTACGACC
Source organism: Bos grunniens (assembly GCF_055505025.1). NCBI lineage: Eukaryota > Metazoa > Chordata > Mammalia > Artiodactyla > Bovidae > Bos > Bos grunniens. The sequence continues at coordinate 14,160,812 of NC_141182.1, forward strand.
TCATACCCCTTTTCCTTCAGTTAGGAGGATGATGTGGGAACAGCCAGGCTTGAGTTGCCTGGAGAATTGTGACAGTCCTCACTTGTCCCTGGGGTTTGTGGAGGGACTGGGGACTCTCTAGCATCATGCCTGCAAGGATGCCTTCCTGTGCCGTCCCAGCAGGGCCACCACCTCCTGAGCCAGGGGTCTTCGTTCGCTAATCTCTTTTTTAGGCTCAGCCCCACCTGTCACTGTAAGATCTTGACCGGTCCTCAGGACGTATTATTCCAAAACCCATGGAGTTCAAAGACATTCCAACAAATATTTCATAGTAATGACCTTGCCCAGTGTCACTGCCTGGGAGCCACTGGTCCACAAGACAAAGTAGCCTTTTGAGGTTTGGGTACCTTAGGCTGACTGCACCTCGTTTGTGCAACCTCTGGTTTTGCAGTTAACTCTCTGGGGCCAGGAATTGGTGCAGAGAGAGGGTGAGGTGCCCCAGGGTTTGGGCAGGTTGCCCCAGGACTTGAGTTGTGACAGGCCTTAGTTGCCTGCCCTCTGCTCCTCCAGCAAACACCGGAAGCTGTATAAGGACGTGTCCGGTCACACCTGGCGTGGCCCTGTGACCTCCTGGCACTGCAAGACAGGCTCAGCCCAGGGCTGGTGCTGTGATGCAGGTTGTCATGCACCTCCAGAGCAGCTGAGGAGCTGGGAGACATGTGCAGATGGCCCTGCACTCACAGACTCTGCAGTGATGAGTCCCTGTGTTAAGAGCGAATTCCCTAACCAGCTGTGCAGATACGGCTACGTGACCAACTCCAAGGTGAAGTTTGTCATGGTGGTGGATTCCTCCAACACGGCGCTCAGAGACAACGAGATCCGCAGTGTGAGTGTGGGGACTAGTGTCTTGATTTTCCCTGTTTCTTTAGAAATGCTGAGAAGCCCCCAACGTGGCAGCAGCTGTGCGTCCATGTGAAGTAAACATGTTGCTTCTTGTTTCAGATGTTCCGGAAGCTGCACAACTCCTACACAGACGTGATGTGCAACCCCTTCTATAACCCGGGGGATCGCATTCAGTCCAGGTGGGCGTGGCACCTTCTCTGGTAACCCCTGACCTGCTGAGAGGCAGCAGTTCTGAGAGGGATGGAGAGAGGGAAGGCCTTTTTAAGCAACAGGCACTGTGCCTCTAAGGCAGCTGTTCTGAAATGGCAGAACCCTGTTTTTCCAAACAGGGTTTGGAAATGCTTACAAGGATCTCCAACACGTGAAACGGAAGGGGAGTTGGGGAGCAGGGCGGGGGCAGAGCTTGTCCATCTGGTCTTCCAGGTGCGCCCAGCAGGTACTGGGGCACCTCCCCAGATCCCAGTGAGGGCCCAGGCATATGGACAGGAGCCTTCTGGCAGAAAAGGTTCTCTTGCCAGTGCTGATTTTGTCTTTGACATTGAACTTGGATGATTAGAAAATTAGATTACAGATATCTTCCAAATAGCCTTCAGTTAAACACAGACAAAACACTGGAATGTCAAAAAAGATGTTTCCCAAAGAACTGTTCATGCGTATGTGCTCCAGAACTGCTCCTGGGAATTCCCTGCGTTCCCAACAGGTGACTCCAGCCAGACCCTTCCTGTGGCACCTCCCCTCAGTGGTGACACGGTGTCTTGGGTCATCCGGGTTCCCACCCCTGACTGGAGACCCAGCCAGGGCAGCTCTGTGGAAAGTCGCGCAGGAGTGAAGCAGGAGACTCAGATTCTCACCACCCAGTGTGGGAGGATGCACACGTGGGCCTCAGCCAGCTTCACTTACCCGGACCTGGGAGACTGACGTCTCTGCCAGCCGGGGATGGAGGGCGGGCGTAGGTCTGCCTCTTTGATTGGTCCATTTTTCTCTCCAGGGCCTTCGATGGCATGGTGACCTCCATGATGATCCAGGTCTGCTGAGCAGAGCTCTGCAGCCCCTGGCTGGAAAGAAGGGTTCTGTACATAACCGCATTGTCCAAATGTCTGTTCATCTCACTTGCCTCTCCTGGGGGTTGCTGGGGGCAGGGCCTCATGCTCGGGGCATGTTGACTAAAGGTCTTGTGAGATCAGCTTTGGGTTTTTCCTTCTGAGACAGCAGAGGCTTGAATTAAAGAGAGTTTAGGAACTCCCCTACTGGTCCAGTGATTAGGACTCTGAGCTTCCACTGCAGGAAGCCCAGGTTTGATCCCTGGTGGGGGAACTAAGATCCTGCAATCTATGTACTACACCCCAAAAAAGAGTTTATGTGGGACTTTACAGGGGACAGAGCTGATCAGGGACCAGATGGAACAGGAACTCTTGTCCCCACTAGGCATGAAGGGGCAAGGAAAGCCTGGTGGCAAGAGCTCCTGGAGCTTAGAGCCCTGAAGAGGCTGCGAAGGGAGGGGCAGAAGACCTGTAGACCGGCCACCCTGCTGCATCAATGCCGTGGCTGCACCCCCCAGTGACTGAGAAGGTGGGCTTGTCTGGAGGGGTCAGCCTCCTGTGCCCAGAGCCCAATTAGAGGGGCACGTGGGATGGCCTGCACACCTTCCCCTGGGGGTGGGGCTTGCCCTTTTTGGTTTTGCTCCACCCTGGAAGGCTGCCTTCCAGAGACCGTGTAGCTAGCATCTCATCAACTGCTGGTGGGCATCAAATGAGCAAACTCTGAGAGTCCCCTTCTGCCTCCTCAGTCACTCTGGAGGGGGTCTTTGGCCAGGAGAAGGGTGGTTTAGACTCATTGGGAGTGGGAAAGCTGTGATCTGTGAGTGTTGGCAGCCCAGGGCTAGATCTGGGGTGCATTCTGCTCCGCTTATCTTTGGGTTTACTAGCACAGATGAGATTTTTTTATAATTACAGAAATAAAAAAAATTAGCTCAGAGTGTGTGTGAAAGACACAAGTCCCAGGTCACCCCCCCCCCACCCTCCACACACACATACACACACACACACACAAAGGTGGGATCATAGGACCTAGACGAGGGCCGAGAAGTGTGATCAGCAGGTATGGGGCTGATGCAGCCATCTTCATGTGGGCTTTCTCCCCAGTCCATCGTCAGAACTCTGGTTGAGCTGTTACTAGTAATCTGTCCTGCCTGAGGAAATGACCGAAGCAGGGATTGCAGTTTGCTAAGCCGACATCCATTTTGTCTTGTTTCTTTACTAATAGGTCCCCAGTGTTATTGGGGACAATTGGTCAGACAAAATATACTTCCTGTCCTCACACGGGTAGGTCATTGTGGCATGTAAGTGGATGGTGTTGGGAGGCACTTGCAGGAAAGATACTTAAAAGAGGGATTTAGCTGGCAGTACCTTCACTTTTCCTCTTCTATCCTGGAACTGGATGTGATGGCTGAAGCTTAGGAAACTATCTTGAGAGCATGCAGACAAGATTCATCTCTAAAGATGGGGAGCAGAAAACTAGGCAGTGTCTGGGTCTTTGGTGACATATCAGTCCTGAATGTTCAGCATTTTTTTTAAATTAAAAAATAAAACCCCTATCTTGTTGAAGCTACTGCTGTTTGGGTTTTTCTTTGGGTGGAGCCAGATCAACCCATAAATTGCTTTATATTTATGGGTTTTCACATGCATTTCCATTTTCAGCCTGAGAAAATAAGGGTTAGAAGTAATGTGCTTGCCTTTGCCAGCAGAACTCTCAGATAGCACTTTCACCTTAACTTTTTTTTTCTTTGTACCATGAGGCTGGCCTCAACAGAGCCTGCCTGCCTGTTCGTCCCCACCTGCCCCAGGCCCATCCTCCCTCCAGGGGCTGAGCCCTGTCAGATGCAGCCCCTACTCAGCCCTTGGCTGTTGCACCAGTGATTTCTGTTGAAGTTGGTCTTCCCTCCCCATCAGGAGTCCTTCTCCCTTCTGTGCCAGGCCAGATGGACCAAGAGGATGCTGCGTGTCTTGGCTTCCTCTGGGCATAGCTAAGGAAGTGTGGGTCGGAGCCCTGGCCGCCCATGTGGGCTGCTCAGACCTGAAATCCAAGGGAAAGGAGGGCCTCCCAGATCCATTCTCCTTGAAGTGGCCATACAGAAGGGATTAAGAAGGTACTTCTGAAAAGGGACCAGTTCCTTGGGGTAGATGGCTTGTCAGCAGGTACTTACAGAAAAGTAACATGCAGGGACTTCCTTGGTCATCCCAGTGGCTAAGGCTCCACACTCCCACTGCAGGGGGCTGAGGTTCAATACCTGGTCAGGGAGCTAGATCCCACACACTGCAACTGAGAGTTGGTGATAACTAAAGATCCTGCAAGTTGCAACTAACAGATCCCACATACCACAACTGAGACCCAGCACAGCCAAAGAAATACACGTTTTCTAAATAGAAAAGCAATGTGCACAGTGACAGTGTGTAGCCTGCTTGCCAAGGAGGGTACTGACCTCAAGTGTGGAGCAGCAGGAGCTGGTGCTTCACGAAGTTCAGCTCCAGAGTGTGGTGCAGGCAGCCTGTCTCTCCTGCAGCCCCCTAAGTGCACATGGTCCTGGCAAGGGCCTTGCCACTCAGCCCCTCCCACCCATCTCCAGGAGTGGGTAGTGGTGTGTATGTGTGAGCATGCTGGTGCGTGTGTAGAAATAGAATCTAATTCTCTCACACGGTTCTGGGGGGCAGAGTCAGAAACCTAGGGGTCAGCAGGGCTGGTTCATCCTGGAGGCTCTGCTGCTAAGTCGCTTCAGTCGTGTCGGACTCTGTGCGACCCCATAGACAGCAGCCCACCAGGCTCCCCCGTCCCTGGGATTCTCAAGGCAAGAACACCGGAGTGGGTTGCCATTTCCTTCTCCAATGCATGAAAGTGAAAAGTGAAAGGGAAGTCGCTCAGTCATGTCTGACTCTTAGCGACCCCGTGAACTGCAACCTACCGGGCTCCTGCGTCCATGGGATTTTCCAGGCAAGAGTACTGGAGTGGGGTGCCATTGCCTTCTCCAGAGGCTCTGAGGGAGGGTCTTTTCAGCCTCTCCAGCTTCTGATGATGGCCAGCAATCATCATGGCTCCTTGGTTTATGGACACATCACTGCAACTTCTGCTGTCTCCACATTGCTTTCTCCGTGTGTCTCATACCCAGTTTGTGTCACTGGGTTTAGGGCCACCCAGCTGATGCTTAGTTGCATCTGCAAAGACCCCTTTTCCAAATAAGATCACATCTACAAGCACCAGAGATTACGATGCAGACATATGTGGGGGGAGGTTTGTCATTCACTCCTCTATAAGGACCATTGCTGACCCCAGATCAGCAGGGGAATGTCAACCTGGCCTGATGGACAGGTGGATGGAGAGTAGAGGCCTACTGGCCCTCCCGAGAGAATGCTATCTTCACTGGTGCTGTAAAGACACCAGGGACTGGGGACCTTTGGGGCTTGGAGCCCCAGAGCAGCTGTGTTCGAAACTTGAGGAGCTGATAACTGAAAGATTACAAGGCAAAGAGGGTTGCTTTAGAGAAGCCCACGGAGAGGTTTTTTAGTTACTTAAGGCCGTGACCGAGTGTGTCTGCAGCCCAGACCCACAGCTTCCTTCCTCAGCTCTGAGCTGAGCATAATCAGTGCACACTGCCCCTTCAGGGAGAGAGTGGGGCATCTGTCTGGGGGTGGGGGTGGTGGTGCGGGGCACAGGCAGGGGCCCAGCATGGAAACCTCTGTATTCAGGTCTCACCAGGGCTGGGCCTGTGCCAGGTGTACCATCCCTCTGCCCCTCGTCATGGGGCGAGCACGTGTCCAGAGGCCACCAGACCTGGGGTGAAGACACAGGACAGCTTGCCCCTACGGTGTGAGGAGGCTGCCCGTTGGCTGTTAGCGTGTGTCTCAGAGGGAGACACCCATCAACTGCTTTCTCTGCACCTGAGGAAACAACGTCCGAGTGAGGCGAATTAAAGGGGACACTCTTGCCATGTGCTTTTAAAAAATATTCAAGTTTAATAATTTATGCTTTACCAATAAGATACATATTTCTACTTTTCTATAAAAGGCGTTAGTGGAACATCCCTGATTAAGTCAAGCCAGCGCTGACCCCGTGGTGCCCGGACCTCACCTGCCCACAGCTTCGTCCCATGCCCTCCAGAGCCCGGAGTGGCATCCGCGCCAGGCCCACCCTGTGCCCCGCTCCGTGCATGGTGGCCTCGGTGGGGTCCGGCAGTCCTCCAGAGGAATGAAGGGGGCGGGGAAGTTATTCTTAGGAGCACCGCTGTTGATTCCTGACCCAGCGGCAAACCCCACTGTCAAAATCCGGTCCTCACTTCAATATGGAGAAAACCACGGTGAGAATCTTCCGCGTACCCTGCGGGAAGGAGAATGGGAGGTGAGCGGCCTCCAGAGCTCCGCCCACCGAGCCCCGCCCCGCCCCAGTAGGTTACCGCCCTCCCAGGGCCCCGCCCACCGGCTCCGCCCTCGTGGCCTGAAACGGGCCCCGCCTTGAAGGCCGCTGTAGGGGAAGGATCCCACTCTGGCGCCTGGGTGTCCCCGAAGGCCCCCGCGGTCCGTGGAACTGATCCCTGGTAAATTGGTCCTTTTGGGCAGCACCTGGAAACAAAGGCCAAGTCCGCCTAAGACCTCTGTTCTCATATCCTCCTCCCCACCCCTAGCCGAGAGGAAGGCTAAAGCTGCCTTCCTGGGTTTTCCTGCTGAAGGCTCTTAAGCAGGTGAACATAGGCCCCAGGGCATGAGGCTGCCTGAGGCATCAGACCCTAGCCTGGTCCCAGTCCTCTCAAGATCTCCACTTAGGCCACAACAGTACAGCCACAGCCTCAGTCAAGCCAGTATCTCCCCTGCAGGTGGGGTCTGGATCAGGAAGGAAGCCTCCCCCAGCAGTCCAGCTGATGTGCCCAAACACCAGAGACTGGCAAAGGGCCAGGCTGGGGCAGCTGTGTGTCCTTGCCACTCGCCCTACCCCCACCCCCTCGCCTTGCAGTGACACACACCTTGATGACCCGGCCTCGAAAGATGCTCTTGTCCAGCTCCACGGCGGCCTGGGCCGAGCTCTCCGTGGCAAACTCTATGTAGGCATAGCTGGGATGGAGCAGGGGCCAGTGAGGGCAATGCTTACCCAGGCACAGCTGTTCTCCCCGGGCACCGGACCCTTCCTCGAGGTCCCCTCCCCAAGGCCCCACACTGACCCCTTGGGGTGTCCAGAGAACTTGTCACACAGGATGGTGACCCGGTGGATCTCCCCACAGTGGTTGAAATAGGCCTCCAGCTCCTGGGCCGTTCCCCCATAGTCCACCTGCCAGGCATGGGCCATGGTGGGGGGCCTCGTGCACTGGCCTTCCCCTCCCAGGGGCTCCTGCAGCACGTTTTCTTGGTAGAGAGGGGTTGATCGGGCCCCGGGGTGGGGGGTAGTAGCTTGGGCCTCTGTCCTCCACCCCTGTTGGAGGAGGGGACTGGATACCCAGAGGAACGCTCCCCAAGTTCACTGGCCTAGGCAGGGGTTGTGTGGCTTTTCCCAGTGGAATTCGTTGCCAGTGATTTGCTCACTGGGAGACTGCATGTGGAAACCCTGAATCCCAGGCTACAGTGGGTCTGACCACAAAGGGTCCACACTCCCTCTTGGGGATGCCCCCTCATCGGACCCCCAACCCAGGCCACAGTGGGTCTGACCACAGAGGGTCTCCGTTCCCTCTTGGGGATGCCCCTTCATCAGACGCCCCTCCTTTTTCTCCCTTGCAGGCCTGTGTGGCTTTGGAGTCTGCCCCTGAAATGCGGCCCTTCGCCCTTCCTTTAATCCTCTCAGCCAGGAGGGGGCTGCAGTTGCCTTCCTCCCCTCACTCACATTGCCCACGTAGATGGATCTGTGGTCAGCCTCTGCCTTCTCCAGGGGGCTGTCTGTGGAGAGAGGGGCTTCAGGACCAGGGGCTTGTCTTGGGCAGGGGGCTCCTGGCAGCTGCTAAGGGCAGGCGCCCACCTGGGTGGCTCAGTCCTCACTCCTCTGAGAAGAGGTGCACCCGCATCTCTCGGGGGCTCTTGGGGAAGACCACCTCTTGGGGCTTATCCAGAAGGCCCCACTGCCAGGCTGGACCTCATGGAAACCCCGGCCTCTCCCTGGGAGTTTGCAGTCATCCCAATTTACCAGGAAAGGGGTGCTCAGAGCCATGCAACCGAGGACTCAGCCCCACGGCCCAGGACAGCAGTCAGCCTGGCCTGCCGGCTCCTACCTGTCTCGGGACTCAGTAGCTGCCTGGCCAGCAGGGCCCCGGCGGCTTCCTCTCCTTCATCCAGGTTCTGCACCCTGGGCGGCTCCGGCCCCTGGGCCTGCTCCATGGCCCACAGCTTCAGTTTGATGGCCTCCAGCTCCTGCCAGCACATGGCCCAGGCTGAGCCTCGAGGTGGGACGGCCCCCAGGCTTCCCTGGAGCAAGGACAGAGGGGATGGGCCTGCCTGTCCTCAGGTCATGCTGGGGCTCCCCGGAGGGGCGAGGGAAGCCGTGAGGACCCGGGCCTGCAGAAAGCCCCTTTTTGACACCCCAACACACAGAGGCCTCTCCAGCTTATGTGTGGCGGGTGTCCCTACACCCTCCTCCAGGCGGGGGACAGTGGCCTTCTAACCCCTAGAGGCAGAGCTGCAGCGGTCTATCCCCGGGCCCCAGGCACCGGGTTCTTCCGGTTCCCAAGATCCCACTGGCTTCCCCCAGGCGTTCTGCTCAGTGGTTACCTGGTCAGGCACTGGGCACTCAGCCAGGCCCTCCCTCTCCAAGAGAGACAGCAGGAAGCCGGCATCTTCCTTATTGTCTTCCTCAGCTTCCCCCGTCTCCTCCTCCTCCCCGCCAGCCCCCGGGTCCAGATGGGTCTTCTCCGCTGGGCTCCAGGCCCCCCAGCCCTGGGCCTCAGGGTCTGAGGAAGCCCTCTGGAGCCAGGCCTCAGTAGGGGGAGGGAAGAGCGTGCGGCTGAGGAAGGGCCACATGGCAGCAGGGGCAGGCCAGGCTTCCGGGCTCACTCCACGCCAGCACCTGCCCGCACCCTCCTGGGTTTTAAGCCTGCCCTCCCAGGCCAGGTGTTCTCACTAGAGGCTTCAGCGGTCTCCTGGCTGGGGCCAAGCCTCCCCTCTGGCTTCTGGGCCCTGAGGGATCAGAGGCCAGACCCCAGTCCCAGGCCTTTCTTCCTCGCAGGGTGGCCCCTCCGGGACACTTAAGATGGAGAGGGTGCAGCTGAGGTGGGGGGTGGGGCTGGGAGGTCCATCCCCCCACAGCTCAGCCTCACCTGCCAGGATGCAGGAGTTGTTGTCCATGGGGTTGTCTATGGGGTTGTTGTCTACACGCCTTGCTGTGTCATGCCTCCAGTGGTCGACCACCGTCAGGATGACACAGGCACAAGCAAGTTGTCCGAGTGTGCAGAAGCGAAATTGGGGCATGGGGGTCAGAGCAGGCTTCCCGGAGAAGGTGGCATTCGAGCCAGCCTTCACAGATTGGGTCAGGCAGAGCCGAGGCGAGTGTGGCCTGGGTGGAGGGAACAGCTTGAACAAAGGTCTGGGGGTGGGGGTTGGGTGCCACGGGGTCAGAGGTCTTGCAGAGTGGGGTACTGGGCCAGAGGAGAGACATCCCTCCTCTTGACCCCCCTGGATCCCCCACGGACCCTCCCCCCTCAACCCTAGCTCTTAGGTGGGAACCCTTGACAAAACTGCAGGCCTGTGGAGATCAGGCCTGGATACCGGGGGCTTGATGGCAGCTTGTCAAATCCTGGCCTCTTCCCCGCACTCTCCTCAAGGACGGCTGCAGACCTGTGTCCCTGGGTGCCCTGGTTTCCGGTCTCCCCTCCCAGCAGCTGCTCTGGCCTCTTTCTCGCCCTGGTATGGCATCCTCCTGAGTGTTTGCTCACCCAGCCCATATTGCGCCCTCTAGGCTGTAGCTGGTAGGTCCCCTTGGACCAGTTGGGGTCTCTTCCCTGGGATGTGGAGCTGGGGGATGGGAGAGCTGAAGCCTGTGGACCTTGGGGGGCCACTGGTGGGAGGGTGAGGCATGTGCTGTGGGGCCCGCGGTGGCTGCCTTTCTCCTCTTGGCTCTGTTCTCACCTCTGGGGAAGCTGAACTAAGCCTGCATCATCCCCCCTCCATCCCCCGGGGCCCTGGAGGGAAAGGAGCCGGCCTGAGCTGGCTACCAGCCTTTAGGCATGGCCTGCTAGCTCCCAGCCCTCCTGCCTGCTCTTCTCCCCTTGGCTTCACATGGTTTTATGCATTTGCATGTCTGAGGTCCCCGGGGCACTATTGCCACTGTGTTGCTGCTTCCAGGAAGCCCTCCTGATTGCTCCCTCTGTGGCCACAGTGCCCAGGCCTCTGCTGGTCCTGTGTCAGGCACACATCCCCAGGTCCCCCCAACCCCGGCTGGCCAGAGCACCTCAAGGGCAGCACTGAGGACGTGGCCCCGGCCTGAGGGTGGTGGACGAGGACAGAAGTGTCGCTGCCGCAGGTCTCTCTCACAGCTCAGGGCAGTCAGCTCCCCTCACTTGCAGGCCGAGACTCCATGGAGGGGCTCTGGCCCGGGCGCCTCCCTCTACCTCCACATGGCTAAGCGACTGCATGGCGGCTGTGTCCGAGCCAAGGGCCGGCTGGACTCCGGCCTGGCCCGGCAGGCTCCTCTGAACTCAGATCTCTGCAATGGAAAATTGCTGTCATCCCCTCTGTGCCGGCACTGCTGACGCACCAGGCCCGCTGGGGCTCCCGCCAGCCGCCTGGCGTGGGGACAGGCTCGCCCCCACGCTGGCCTTTCCAGTGGTGCCGTTCAGAATACACCATGTTCCAGGCTGGGCTGGAGTATTAATAACAGCCTCCTCCCAGGACCGCCCCGGAGCTCGGAGCCCTAGCCCGGGACACCCGCTCTGGGCAGGACCTGCCCTGTGAGCCGGGACACTACGGCAGGGACACCCCGGCTCTTTGGGGTCAAGGTGTCCCTTCCCTTGGTGTCCACCCTCAGAGCTTGTGGATGGTGCCCACACGGCCACAGGGAGGGGTGTTCGGGCCCTTGAAGCCTTGAAGTCAAGGTCGTCCCAACCACCTCGAGGACACACCTTTGAGCGTGCACTGTCCTCCCCCAACCCTTGGCCAGAACTCAGGAGGCAAGTCATCTGCCCTGTCCTGTGGACACTCCCACCCTGTGTCACATGTTCGCCCATCCTCATGGGTCAGGGTCTTGTCCCTCTTGCCTGGTCCCGAGAAGGCCCCCACACAAATCTGTGTGAAATGGGTGTAGATGGAGTTGCCAGACACTCAAGGAGACGCGGAGCCCGTGTTGGTGAATGGTGGCTTTATTCCATGACACAGAACCCACGGGGCCTCGAACAGAGAGATGGAGGGCGTGGGAGGGCGGCTGCCAGGACCCTGCCCAGGACTGAGGAAGACAGCCTGACCCCTTTGGGAGAATTAAAACATAGCGTGACATAAAAAGAAGAGGAAGTGGACAGTCAGTCCTTCCCCACCAGGCTGTGTGTGGCTATGCCTGGCTGGGCTCCCACTGCCTGAGCCCCTCACCCACGGAGGCTGGCCTGGCTGGGCCCCTAGCCCTGCATTCAGACGTTTAAGGTCAGGCTCCCACTGAATCCCTGATGTTGCATTACTGCTGTAGGGGTCTCTGGTGAGGCGCCCCAAGGGGCCGACTTAATTGAAATGAAAAGAACAGGAAGCAGGCAGACAGAGTTTTCTGGAACACTTCGGACTGTATGGGTTGCTCCAGACAGCCGGCTCCCCAGGCCACCTCTGTGTGGGGCGTCCAGGCCCCTCGACTCCTCCGCCTCCTCCTCGGCCAGCAGGACAAATCTGGTGGAGGGAGGGGGTACTGGAAGACACCTGTGGGCTGTGGGGGCCTGGAGGCAGGTATGGGGCCGCAGGGGCCAGGGAGAGATGGGGTGGGGGCTGCACTAGGCCTCCAGGGTCCTGGGAACTCCGGCCTCATCAGCCTGGGCGGGGTGCCTTCTCCACTCTCCAGCTCTGAGGGGCTCACTCCCAGCTCTGGGACCCCCAGATGGAAGACAGGCAAGGGGGAAAGGTGGAGCCAACAATGAGCACCCAGAGACGGGGCTCTGGGAGCCCTGGTGTCTGGTGCCAGCCAGCTTGGGGCTCTGTCTCCCTCCCTTCCTGGAGACGCCTCCGGGCAGTGACCCTGATGACAAGGAAAGCAGCAGGCACCGCCCCCTGCAGTGTCCAAGTCTTGTCAGGGAATGTGACTCCCTGACGGACGGCCCTGATCACAGGGCCCCTGAGCAGCTGTGTGGGCCACCTCCAGCACCTCTCCTGGCCCAAAGCCACCACACTTGCCAGGCGGGCCCAGACTGGCCAGAGCTGTTGCTACAGTGTCGGTCCAATCTGCCCACAATGCCTGTAGTGGAACCTGGTCTGTCCCTGGAGCAGGCCTGGATCCATGGGAGGGGCACTGGGAGGGGATGGCCAAGGTGGCTTTGGGTCACTGAGGGTGTTGGTGCTACACTGGGTCCTGGCTGGGGATGGACTGAGGCGTGGTTGTGTGGGTTAGATGGAGACACATGCATGGAGTGCAGACGGGCGGATGGTGGAAGGATGAATGGGGGCTCAGGTGACAAAGAGTAATGGACAGACGGACAGATGGATGGACGGATGGGTGAGAGACTGGATGGCCAGAGAGGTGACCAGATTGGCCGGAGGGATGAACTGATAAAAGGATCAATAGATAATTTACAGATAGCCTGAAGAGATGGGCAAAACAATGGGCAGACACACGTGCTATAGAACTGGGTCAGGCAAGGTGAGTGGTGCCAGGGCCTGGACTCTGGTGTCCTTTTGAGGATATATTGGAAGAACTGGCAAACAGGAGGGAGTCAGAGCCGGTCCTGACCTCTCTCCACAATGTCATTGGGATGAAACCAGAAGGCCCCTCTCCTGGCCCCTTCCCAGAAGGCCGGCTCCTCTGTCCTACGGCCCGTACCCTCCTGGCCCTGAGGCTTTCTCCAGCTCTCCTCTCTGCCCTGTAGCACCTAAGGCTTTCCTTTGGTCCTGGTGGGCCATGGGGACAGGAAGCCTCCTGATTCCGATGGGGTCTGGTGTGTGCCAGCCTGCCTACACAGGGAACGGGGGGCACTGGTCTTTGCCAACAGAATACCCCCAGACACCACCTGGGGACAGTGACACATCCTAGGAGAACGGCCAGAGAGCACAGGGGGTGGGCAAGGTCAAAGGGCCTCACACCAGGGGCTTTCCGCATGGGAGTCAGGGGGCCCGGGCCAGCATCTGCCACCCTGGCCTTGCCATCCTCCCTGGCAGCTGTGGCTGCCGCCTGCCTCTCTCTGCCCTCCTGTCCTCGCTTTGGCCTCAGAATGGGGGTAAAGCTGCTGTTTCGGTCTGACTTGCGGGGAGGGAGATTCTGCCAGCAGCCGCATCCCACAGAGCTTTGGGGTCACCAGTGTGTCCAACCTGGGCCTCCTGGGAAGAGATCCCCACACATGCACCAACCACCGGAGAGCCTAGGGGTAGCAGGGCAGGACGGCCTCGGGGCACAGAGAGGAGGGGGACCCCTTCTGTCCAGACGTCCTCTTGGCTTAAGAAAGTTAGCTGCTGTAGAAGCAAACTGTGGGAAAACACGGACCCCCAGTCCCCCTCCCACCAGGGCTACTCATTCTGAGTTTGCCTCTTCAAGCAGGGCCTGAACGCAGTGACTAACAGAAACAGGCTCCCAGGGCACAGAGGAGGCCTGCCTGTGTGACCCGGCCCACACCTTTGGGATCTGCTGACACGGCACCCACTGGGACGCCCCCTCCCTCCCGCTCTGGGCCTCAGCCTTCAACTGTGCTGCCCACCCAGCCACCACCCTCTGACCCTGCGGCCACTCGCTGCCGGCAGGGGCTCCATCCGTTGGCCTATGGCCGGCCCCTCACGTGAGGCTTCTGCAGCCCCGGCCAGCGGCAGGTCTTAGTGTATGAGATACGGGTGTGGGGGCCACACCAGGAAGAGAGCCTTCCCCGGCGGGCTTGCAGCGACCTCTTCCCAACCACTGGGGTGGGAGGGGCCACCCCAGCTCAGACCCTCAGCCTGTGGTCTGGTCCCCCAGGCTGGTCTGGACTGAGGCCACCATCTGGCCAATGTGCCACCACCCCTGGTGTGCCTGCCTGTCCTTGAAGAGGAGCAGAGGCCAGCCAAGCCCACCTGCGGGGCTGCAGTAGTCCTGACGTCAGGGCCTCGGACCCCCCAACCAGACCCCAGGCTGCCCTGGGCACCATCCGCTCCTGCCTACCTGCAACCTCATAGGAACAGAGGCCAAGGGAAGGTGGGCCTACATCATAGCATGTGCGAAACTGCCATTTCAACAGGTTCAGCGCTTGTAAGAGAGCAGACTGCCCACGTGACAGGTGCCTCACGAGAGCCTGAAGCCCACACGGCCCCTGCTCTTCTGAAACCCACAGAAGCAAGCCTCTGAGAGGCTGGCAGCCCTGTGCAGCTCACAGGCTTCTTGGAGGGTGAGAGGTCTAGCTGGGCGGTCAGAGTTAGGGCTCCTGCCAGGTGGGATTTGAACAGCACCTGGTCTGTGGCGATCGGATGGAGTCCTTCCTCTCAGTACTCAAAGGATAAGTTCTCACAACTCTGGAAAGTAACAGTGATCAACACACACATCGCTGCCTGGTGGACCACAGTTCGGATTTCTCTGAAAACCTAATTCCTATTCTTTACATACTTCCATGGTTTCTCTCAATTTTTTATTTGGCAAACATCTCTTCTTTATTATCATCATCATGAATATCATCATTTGGACCTCTGCAAGGACTATATACATTCACATTATCGTATACCATTGACTTCTTGCCTCTCGGCAGGCCCCTGGGCTCTGGGTTTCAGTAGCTGGTCACTATTGCACTCCAGTCCTGGAACTTCTTACAGCCATGCAGTAAAATCCCGATCAGAGACTGTGTCTGCTGTTTATTCTCCCACTGAGTACAGATCAGAATTTCCTTATTCCTTTATTTCCTCCTTGAGATCGCTGGGGGAGCGAGTGGGATGGGGGTCAGGGTGAGGCATGGGGCGGGGACTTCAGAGAGACCATCCCCTGAGGAAGAGCTGGACAAAAATGCAGGGTTATATACAGCTGGTCAAGTCTCCAGAAGGTGCAGGGAGGGCAAATTGCTTTTCTTTGTGGGTTTTTTTTTTTTCCTTTTTCTGCAAAAGTGTGAAGACAAGAGAGGGGCTGCAGGAAACACGGGGGCTGGGATGGAGAGACGGGCTGGGCGGCAGGCTTGTGTAGCGGGCAGCAGAGGTAGAGGAGGACGAGGAGGAGCAGCAGTGGAAGGCGTGGTGGCTGTCTCCTCACACTCAGAAAAGCAGTCGAGAATCAACCCGAAAGATTGTCACAGTTTTGTCTCGGAATTATATTCTTTCTCGGAAGGACACATTAGCACTTTTTTCACAAGTGGAAAGGATGAAATGTGATGGAAATTCACAGAGGGTGTGAGGACGGACAAGATACCCTTCCTGAGCGTGTGCAGATACATGCTGGGTGTGCCCCAGTGGATATGCACACACACGCTTGCACACACGTGTGGGTGCCGAGGGCCTCACTGCCCACCCCACCTGGCCCCAGCGGAGGCGCTGCCATGGAGTTGAAAAGAAAGAAGTTGCTTCCTGTTGGACAAAACACTCCAAACCCCAATACCCCATCGCCCCCCAAACAGAATCAAAGCAAGAGAAAAGACGGACATTGGAACAAGCCCAGGCGTGGAGGAAAACAGTGAAAAACATCCTTTGGCAGTGACAACAAAATTTTGGATTTTGACTTCTTGTGTATGTTTTTTGGATTTCCTTTGGAGCAGAGGTGTGTCCGGCATCCTTGGCTAGCTAGCTGGCAAGGTAGTTTACAGGTATGCTTCCTTTCAGTTCAGTTCATTTCTGTCGCTCAGTCGTCTCTGACTCTTTGCGACCCCATGGACTGCAGCATGCTTCCTTTACCTTTTTTTTTTTCTTTTTTTAAAAAAACTTTTTGGGTTTCTACTTAAAGCCAAAGAATTTGACATTAAAGGAGAAAAAAATCTGAAATGAAAAATTACGACTTGAGTCTGACATCTTTCTCACCAGCCTCACCGCACTGGCCACACACCCCTGGGGCGGTTTCCATGAACTGGCGGCTCGGATCTCCGGCTATGAAAGAACAGTTTTCCTTTTCCCTTTTGAATCAGGCAAGGGGAGAAAACCCCAGTTTTCTTTGTCCATTTCTGAGTAGCTCTCTTGCCACAAAGTCCCCCAAAATTCTTCAATGAAAATATAAGCCACCAAACAATTCAATTTTTTCATTGAAGAGAAAGTATGTGAAAGTCATAAAGAGATAAAAACAAGACAGAGCGAGACAAGGAGGGAGAGGCGGTTGTGGACGAGCTGGTCACCTCTGGCCAGCATCCATCCGCCACCTAAAGTTCAGCTGGGGGCTTCTGAGGATTCGGAAGAGGTCGAGGTGTGATCGTCAGGTAGCTGAGGAAGTCGTGTGGATGCAGTCTTGTTGGTTCTGTTTTCTTTTGGAGAGAAGCAGTAGCAGCGGTGACTCCCATGGTCGGCTCCCAGGGCTGGGTGCGCATCCTGCTGGGCCGGGCGGGGCTGGGCAGTTTGATGGACATCAGGTCCTGGCGGGTCAGCGGGGCGCTGCGTCCAGGGGGCCAGGTGGGCCAGGGGAGCCGGGGCGGGAAGGCCCAGTGGAGCCCGCCTCGCTGGGGCTGGCAGCGGCTGGGGGCAGGCAGGGGCCCAGGCCTGTGGCGGTGTCGGACTGTCCGGGCACAGGCTCAGCCACGGCGGCCGCGGGGCCCTGCAGGCTCTGTCCGCACACATGGTGGTGCTTCTCCCAGTCCTTATGCTGGCAGAAGGAGCCGCAGTAGCGGGCCGCGTTGCAACCGCTGCACGTCTCGCTGGCCTTGCGCCCACAATTCCAGCAGCTCTGGAGGTGAGGGGGGACGATCAGGGTGGCCTGGGCTCGCCCCGTTTCCCCCAAGCACCCACCCAGCTGCAGACCAGGCACATACTCCAAACACACCGGCTCAAACCCAGCCAAGGCATCACCAAGCAAGAAGAGAAAAAAACTCCGCTCCCAGGCTCGCAGGTGATCCTCTGCAGACAAGGCCCCTTGGCTGGGCCACTCTTGGGGGACAGGCTCCCACCACCCCAGCCCACCCCAGACAGGTTCATGGTGTGCCATGGCCCCTTCCAAAGGGGATCTTTCAGGAATCCCTCCTAGCACTGACAGGGCTTTGATACCAGAATGTCACAGTCTGGGCAGAGTAAAGGGGCGGTGAGTGCCCACAGCTGCTGGAGTCCTTTCCCTACCACTGGGCCTCTGCTTTTTTTTGGAACAAGCAATGACCCCAGCCACCCACGTGAGCAGAAGGTGGGCAGGGATTCTACCTTCAAAAGGCCGGAGGCAGCAGCGTGGGCTGTAGGGTGGGGAAGCCAAGCCACCCTAGGAGGAAGGACCACGTGCCCAGGCAGCCTCCCGAGCCTCCTGCTGGCCACCCTCTGCAGGTGTGCCCCCAGCCCCCGCCCTCGCTGCTCCCTGCATTCCTGCAGGCTCACTCCCTCCAGGACTGCCCGGACGGACGACCTTGCTTATGGGCTTCCCTGACACCCACCGTCCCCCCCATGCACGTCCATGGCCTGAAGCAGCACAGGCCATACTCCTGCGTCCCCACTCCCTTGGCCCCTCAGACCGTCAGGTCTTTCTGCTCCAGCTGAGAGCGCAGTGGAAAAGAGATGCAGATGGGCACCACCTGACCGGAAGTCATCTCCTCATTCCCTCTCAGGGCCGGCCCAGCACAGACAGGCCCAGGGGATTTTGGAGAAGTGCCCTCCTTGAAGAGAGTCCAGGGGCCCCTGAAGAGGGCCGCACCCTTCTCTTCACCTCTCTGCCTTCCGAGCCATTCTCAGACAAACAGAGAATGTACTTGGTCACTCAGGGTTCCCACCCACCCTTCTGGACCAGTCCAGCCCCCAGACACACAGGTGCCAGGACGGTGACTTGTGCACCCTTCTGCTTTCATGGGTCAGAGAGATCATGGGCTTTGGTGTCAGCCAGCCTGGGTTTGAACAATGGTCCTGCCACTTCCTGGGCAGTGACCTGGGGTGAGCCAGACTCTCTCTGGAGGCCTCAGTTTCCACATCTGTACAATGGGAACACCCACAGGATCCAGCTCACCAGGCCACGTGGAGTCAAGAGGCCCTGGGGCTGCACAAGGTCACGTGGCTGGGAGGTGGTGGAGCCGGGATGGTGCCCCGAACTGGGGGCAGGGGTGGGGGGCGGCCCTACCTCGCTGGAGTCCTCCTGCTGGTTGACCACAGTGAGGGCGTCCTCGGATGCCTGCCGCCGCGCCTCGGCCAGGGCCCGCTCCATCTTGGCCCGCTCTGTGCTGATGAGCTCGTGGGCCTTGCGCTCAGCGTCAGACACGGCTTTCTGCAGCTCTGACATTGCCTGCCGCTTCACCTCGTTCACCGCCTCCTCTGAAAAGGACACCTTGGCCTGTTCGTCTCGTGCGCCAGCCCAGCTGGGTCTCCCCTGCCCACAACCCCAGAGGGGGCAGGCAGGCATGGTTATGGGGGAATCTCCAAAGCCTGCCCTCTACTGTGTGCAGAGCACCACACCCTAGAGGGTGGAGAGTCGGTCAGCAGGCCTGGGAAGGCCCTGCTGGGCCCCTCCAGCATACGGGGAGGGTGGGAGTCTGGGGCTCCAGGCCATCCACACTCACCCGCCTTCCTCCAGATCTCCTCGGGCATGTAGCCGGACAGGGTCCGAGGCATGAACTCCCGGTGGACGTCTGAAACACAGGGGCACCAGCGTCACACACAAGACAGGGCCACGCCCTCTTGGGCCCTGGGGGCAGGGTGTGGGAGTGATCTTGGGGGTCCCTGAGGTACACAAGGGGGAAACCCTGTCTCTGCAGCTGGTGGAGGCGGGAACAGAGCAATGTCATGAAGGGAGACTGTCGGGGTCAACGGGCCTTGGATTTGACTGGGAGCTGGGCCGAGATGGCCTCTCTCAGGTTCCACGGTCATCAGGCCCCCCGGGGGCCTCCCAGTGCCGAGACCCTGTCCCATCGGAACCAAGAACTGGTCCTCCCTGCAGGTCAGGCAGTGTGTGTGCAGCAGAAGACCTTTCTTCTTCAGGTGGGGCGATTTGGGTGCTATTTCCCTGCAGGGCCATGACCAGTGATGGCCTGGCCCCTGATCCCCCTGCTTCGGCCCCACACGTGCCCCCCAGCACACCTAGCTGAGCACCCTCTGTGCCCACGGAGCTGCCGAGGGGCCTGGCAGTTGGCCCAGGGCCCTTCTTGCTGTCCTCTGCCGCGTCGCTGCAGCGCCGGATCCAGTGGTTGAGCTCCTCGCGGTCAGCCTCCTGGCAGCGGCGCAGCACGGTCAGCGACCGGCGCGTCTTCTCGGCCATGTCCATGATGCAGTTCAGGAGCTGTGGGCACCCAAGGTGAGTAAGCCGTGCGCAGAGGAGGACAGCTGGGACACTGTCCCACACTCCGGCCCGGTCCACCCGACCATGTGACCTGCCCACGGCTCTTGACGCATTGGCTGGAAAACCCATTTCTGCTGCTGCGAAAGATCCCTGAGCACCTGGACAAGGACTGGGGAGGCACCCAGGGCTCCCACTGGTGGGGAGACTGTCCAGGACCCAGAGCTGGAGCTCTCCTTGCAGCCCTGGAGTCGCGGTCTGCCCTGTGGAGCAGAGGGGTCAGCGCTGCTCTGGGGACCGCCCTTTTCTTGGGCTCCCCTCCCCAAAAGGACGCGGGACAGGCATGACCTGAAAATGGTGTTGAAGAGGTCCAACCCTTATGGTCAAGGGAGACAGTTCATGATGGCCCAGGGGGCAGTGTTCTGAGGGCTGGTCAGGAGTGCAGGGGAAGCAGAGGTGTGGGCACAGTGGCCTGCCCCTGTAGCCCCTGCAGATTGGGCAGAGCGCCTGGGAGTGGCTGTGGCACCCCGTGGCCTGAGCCTGGACACTCACGTTATTGAGGTGCTTCCACTCTTCCGCCCACTCGCGCTCCGTGAGCCTGTGGTCAATCACTTCCTCAGGCCGGGATCCGTGCATTGCTGAGGAGGGAGCGGAAGCTCAGGCCCCGCTCCTGCTAATCAAGCCACGCCCCTGCTCACGCCCCCACCCCAGGTCCCGCCCACGGGCTGTGCCCTCCTAGGGAAAGTGGGGAGGTGAGGAAGGGAATCCAGGGCTCTGACCCTCTCTCTGCCCACCGCCCTGGGTGGGGTGGGTCAGGAACAGGCCTCTCCTCTACTCATGCTTGAGAGGAAGAAACCGGTGTCCCCATCCCTCGCTTTGACTACTCCTTCTTCCCCAAATCCAGCCACTCTCTCTTTCTGCCCCCTGTTGCCAGAGAAGTGTCCGTGGACCTCACTTAAGGGGTGTCTCCACTGCTCAGGGTCTCCTTGTGGCTGCCTGGCTTCAACTCACACTTTACTGCTTTTTCTGAGCTAGCTGAACTCCTATGCGCCCTCCAAAGCCCAGGTGGCAGGCTCCTTCCTCCTCAGCAGCCTTGGGCTCCCAGATTTCCTTGAGCCCTATATATCTCTGGTTGTTTAGTAATCACAGGTGCTTCCTTGTTTATTCTCAATCACCCAGCAGACTGTGTCAGTCCACAGGGCAGGGCTGGCAAGGCCTGTTCCCCTCTGTGGGTTGAGCTCCTGGGCTGAGCTCCTGCTTGGTAAGAGGGGTGCATGGCTTAATCTGCTGGGCCTCAAATGAGCAGCTCCAAGTGTGCTCTCCTGGGAAACAGTGGGGCTTGGAAAAGTCAAAAGCCCTGGCACTCATTCCCCATGGGGCCTAGGCCCCTTGTCTTACCTGTGGCCTCAGTTTCCCAGCCTCCCTGCCTCCCTAGTGGGAGGGGAGAGTCCCTGGTGTGGATGGAGGAGGGCTCTGTACTTAGGGCTCTATCCATTCATCCCTGCTTCATCCTCTGGGGGAGGGGTTCCTGCCATTATTTCCACTTAACAGATGAGGAAACTGAGGCTGGTTAAGGGGACATGTTGATCAAGGTCAAGCAAGGTCGACTGGCGCTGGGGCTGTGCTCTTAGCCACTGGCTGGTACAGCTCCAGGGACTGAAACAATGGGATGCCCCCTCCCCATAGTCAGAAATAAAACAACCATGAGCTGAGAAATTCATGCCAGAAGGGCAGCATCTGGCGTTCTCACAGCTTCTCCTCTTATACTACTTGAAATACCGAACACGATCACCCTCACTGTGACCCAGCATGCTCCATGCTTCCTGGGCTGGGGTCTACTTAGGCCTTTCTTGGTCCCCAAACCTGAAATGCCTCCTCAAATTGCAGCTGAGGTGGGAGGTGGTAGCCACAGGCCGCTGTCCACCCACCGCCCTGCCCTGCTGCCCGCAGAGCTGGGGCCCGCGCCAACGCCCCAACCAAAATAGTGGCTGAGATCTGCCTGACAGCTGGCGTTTATTTTTGCGTTAGCAGAAGCGGATGGGAATTAGCACCTGCCTGACCCTGCTGTGGGGAGCCAGACACTGTCACCTGCTGCCTGGGCCCAGGCCCTGGCAGCTCCCATAGGGAGGAGGAGGGGAGACGGCCTGATAAGGGGCAAGGCCTCTGCTGACCCTGCCTCCGGGCCCCCGCTTGGTGTGCTGGGCCTCCGTCTCAGGGGCAGCCTTTGCAGGCTGGTCTTATTCATCTCTTTGACCAGCACAGAGGAGGCTCAGAAGGCCAGTCGTCGTTGCTAGGCAACTTTGGGCATGTCCATTATCCCTCCGGGCCTCAGTCTGCCCATCTGTGATGTGGGCGGGCTAACACGTCACACAGGTGTATCAGAACACGTTGGGGATGCCGCCTTCTGGAGCCCAGTAAAGCATACAGTGCCAACCAGACTTCCACCAAGAGCTGTCACCCTGCCGCCAGCACAGCTGGGCCCTATGGCACCCACTCTGGACCCAGCCCTCTATTAACCCCTCATGCCCCAAGGGCAGGGCTGCTAATCAGCAGAGAGGCTGCAGGTGTGCAGGGGTTGGGGGGGCTGTGACTTGCCCAGGGGCACACCTAGGGAATCTCAGAGCTCAGAGGACCAGGCAGTCCTGCCCCTAGGGGTGTGGCCCCAGTGCCCAGTCTCTCTCATCTCCCTCCTCTGCTCAGGGACCACCCCCTACGGATCTGGTGTTTTGGTGTTGATGCCCGTCCCGTTAGAGGGCAGAACTGGCTGTGTGTGATCAGCGGTGCCTCCATGTTCCCTTGGGGCACCCAGGCCTTGGAGGCGAGGCCACGGCTCCTATGACTTGGGGACCCCCACGTGCCAGGTATTTCCTGGTTACCATGCACCCCGAGAGGCTCTAAGTCCCCCAAGACAGGTACCCCTGCAGCCATGGTGCCCCTCCCTCCATGGGGAAGGGTCTTCCTGGGCCTGGGGGATGTTGGGTTGCCCCCAGGACAGAGTCTCAAAAGATGACTGTCCCTCAGGCTTCCAGGCGCAGCCCAGCTGGGGTGGGGCGCAGACCCTTCCTCTGCACCGTATTCTCACGTCCATCCTTCCAGACAGACATGTCCAGGTGGCGCCCGCCTGCAGGTACACACAGCCGCCCTGGCCGCCCCTGCCCACACCACTCACCCAGCTGCCGATGGCGCTCCCGCAGCTCCCGGGGGTCAAGGTGGCGGTAGGAGTCCCGGAAGTGGTGGGCCATGGCCATGTCCTCCAGGCGGTAGTGTGGGGGCGGTGGCGGATGGGGCAGCCCATTGCTGGGGCTGTAGCGCTGGGCGGGGCTCAGGGTGCACGGCCGTTTGCTGAGGTGGTCTGGGTGCAGTGGGTCCCGGTCTGACCCATTCTCTTTGGTCCTGGTCCAGAGAGCAGGTGGGGATAGTGGTCAAGGGACCACGAGCCACGGACCCAGGGGAGAGAAGGAGGCAGGGGCATGGACAGTGTGAGCGAGCGGGAGACAGACCTGCCCGCTGGGGGCCTGGCTCCCCCTCTCCCCTCCTTCTCAGGGGTGTGGGCTCCTGGGACTTGGGAGTCAGGGTTCTTGGGTCTTCTTGGAGAGAGCAGGGAGAGACAGCCTTCCTGGCAGCAGGACACACACCCGCGCTGTGACCCAGCAGTGGGCATCAGCCCAGGCATCTGGGGACCTTGGGTTGTTGGACGCTCAGGCACACCTGCAGGGAACTCCTGCCAGGTAGACTCTCTCCTGCCTCCTCCCTTGTCCCCCCGGGGTGGGGTGAGGGGCATCTGAGTCCTCAGGAGGCCTCGCCACGGCCGGATAGCATGGCCTCCCGGTGGTCAGCCTGTGCAGTTAAGGCTGAACTTGACCAGCCCAGTGGCTGCAGCCACAGAACACAACACGGTTTCCACCTGCGTTCTCAGCCCTGGCACGGGGCGCCCGCTGAGCCTTGGCAGGAGGGCAGCTCTCAGGAGTCAGAAGGGGAGGGCGCTGCCAGTTGCGCCCCTAGGTACCTGTCGGGGGTCCTCCTCTTGCCGTTGTCGTTAACCTCCAGCAGGAGCTCCGAGGAGTCGACAGGGGAAGAGGCGTCAGCATCCAGCAGGGCTTGCTCGTGCTGGGCCAGGTACTGTGCAGGGCTCTGCTTGGCCAGACGGGCACAGTGCAGGAGCTCCCGCTGCAGCAGGGGCAGGTTAGCCTGCGGGGAGGGTGGGACCGGCTTGGATTGGCTGCTGGCTGAGGTCAGGGCACGAGTGTGCTCAGATGTGAGGCAGGGAGGCCAATGGCCAGCCTTGCTGTGTGACTTTGGGCAAGATGCACGACCTCTCTGGGCCTCGAATTCCTCTGCTACAGCTTGGGAATGAGGGCAAGACCATGCCCCTAGGGGATTTGGGTTTTTCTTCCAATCACTAAACTCCCTTCTGCTCCGGCATCAGGAGAAGGTGAGGAGGGCTCCTCCTCAGGACCCACTGCCTGTACCCGTGGGAGCAGGTCTTGGGTGAACCCCTCTCGGAGGAGGGGGTGAGGCTCAGAGCGGAGGGGCGGCCCCCAACTCGACTTGCACCATGGAGGAGCAGGACTCCAGCACGCCTGCCCCAGATGGCTGGCCCCTGCCTTCCCACTTCCTGTGGGTCCCCAGCCTGGCCTGGAATGAAGGCTCTGTGTGCCCACATCACTGAGGTGACATGTGGTCACCTCCCGGGGGAGGGGGGGTCTGGACATGACCACTTGGCTCCACATTTGTGGGTTAGGGCACCACAGCACAGGAGGGCGTGGTGTGTGTGGGGTGGGTACAGGATTCGAATGCAGATCTGGCCTGCGACAACCAGACGTGACCGCTGTGCCCTCCAGCCTCTGCCCTCACCAGGCTCTGGGCCTGCCAGCTGGGCCGCAGGGGGCTCTGTGGTCTTCCCAGAACCACCACTGGGTGAGGGGTGCAGGCTGGATGGGGGCCCAGCGGCAGGCCGCTGGGGACAGCCAGAGTTCTGAGTATTTGTAAATAAATGCAGTTCCTCAACTTTCTCATGGTGTTTCCAAGCTGCCTCATGGCCCCTCCCACCTCCGCCTCCCCAGCCCCCGCCCGCCATCCACCCGGACGGATCAAGCAGCCGATGCGTTTTTGTGAAGCAGCACCGGCTGCCAGGCCTGTTTTTCTATTTGGATAGCTGAACAAGGGCCAGCCCGCCATCTGTTGAACACGTTAGGAGCATGAGCTGGGAAAGGAGGTCCCGGGAGATCGGAAGACGCCAAACCTCCTCCCTCCCGCTCCTCTCCCGGCACAGCAGGGCGGGGACAGCACGGCTGGCCGCTGGCTGCCCGCCACCCATGGAAACATCTGGATTCCTGGCCGGCTGGGGCCAGCTGGGAGCGGGGGCCCTGGGCAGAGGGCCGGCCGGGTGGGTGGCATCTCCCGGCTTCTGGAAAGCCCACCACACAGCCACGTAGAGTGTCAGGCTCAGGAGAGGATGCAGGGCTCCTGGGGCCCCAGGCTGGGGGAACAGGGACCCCAGGCCGGAAGAAATGGGTAGAGATTGGGGAGCCTCATGTCCCTCCAAGACAGCAGCCCGAGTGCTGTCTCCAGAACTCAGGATGCCTGGGATGCCTCACTGAGATGTGAACGCTGCTCTGCCCCTTGATCAAAGGCTCCACCCTGCCCTCTTCCCAGAGGGGAACTCAGGCCGGTGTCAGTGGAGCAGATGTCTCTCATGTAACGAGGGTTTATGATGTTTCCATCATCTCCACTGCACACACAGCCTGCGTGACTGGGGGCCCTGTGTCAGCCCACCCTGGCTATGCTGTGTGACTGTGGGCAGGTCACTTAACTTCTCTGATTCCTGCCTCACCTGCAGCTGGAGCTGCGAGCTGTGGCTCCTCCCATTCCTCATGTGAGTTAAGACCAGTCCCACCTGGGGAGGTGGGTGGTCACACCCAAGGGACCCGGGAGGGAACTGGGAAATGGGGGTTTCAGTTACCCAAGGGCAGAGCTGGTTGTGAGCCTGGTGGACCGGATGCAGCTCCTGCCTCTTTCCTGGGAAATGGCCCGGGGAGCCACCATGCAGGTGCACCATGGTGGGCCTGGGGGGCCATCAATTCACTGGAAGGCACTGTCCCTGCTGCTCCAGGTCACAGGCGGGAAAACTGAGCCCCCCCCCCACAGCAGGCCGGCACACCCTGCAGGCTCCCCAAGGCACTCTGCATTCTGAAGAGGCCAGTGTTCTACAGTGAATGGGGGTCAGGGGAGGGGCACTCCCTGGGCAGGGCTCTGGCTGGTGCCTTGTCCACAAGACCAGGGAACAGGCCTGATCTGCCCAGAAGCCCCACGTCAGGCAGGTGAGTAGACTCTGTCCCTGACAGCACCTTGGTCTAGGGCCCTGGGCAGGGCCATGGGCATTCAGTGTGGCCAGCACTTCCCTCACCCCAGTTGCCCGTTACTGGGAGGGCAGTCAGGGCACCAGAGTCCTGACAGCCCCATGGCTGTGCTGTGGGCAGAGGGGACACCGAGGCAGGCGGTGCCAGGTTGGGTGTGTCCCTGAGAGGAGGCAGGGGGTGGCCGAGCTCAAGGGGCAGGAGGCTGTGGGCCTGGTTGGGTGAGAGCAGGGATGTGTCGTGTTTTCCCTGCTCCTGGATAAACGTGGGCAGCTGACATGGGGGGGCGACATCTGCTGTAAATATCTGATCTGACAGAAGCAGGCGCACAGTGTCCCCAAAGATGGGGAGCGAGGAGTCAGCAGTAAGTTGAAAGGAGGAGCGGGAAGGGCTCCTGATGAATGCAAACGACTGCCAGATGGGGAAGCCTGGGCCCAGCTCAGCGTGAGCTCAGCAGGGTGTGGGCGGAGGACAGGAAGGCGAGTGGAGGCAGCGGATGTGGGGGCATGATGTGGGGTCCCTTCGGAGCAAGGTGCGGGCCTGGGGCACACCCTGTGCGGGCCGGGGGGCTTGGAGTTGATGGATCCTAGTACCCCTCCACAGGCGGGGGCCTCAGTTTCCCTGCTTGTTAACTGGGCACAGTGGCAGCGTCTGTGTCGCCCCCTGAGGGCTCCTGGGGGCTTGGTGGGGGCAGCTGCAGAAGAGTCTTGCAGGGGACACCTGTCTGTGGAACCCCTGAAATCCCCAGATGAATGGAGCACATGTCAAATTCTTTGCCTGATCGCTCCCTACCACCTTCCCAACAGCCAAAGAATGGCTCCCAAGTTCCAACCACAGACACGGAGGCACTCCATCAGTGGGACTCGCCGGGCCCAGGACCACAGGGGCTAAGTGGCAGGATCAGGGCTTGAACCTGAGTACATCTGCTCTGGCCTGTCCCCTGGAAGGCAGGCCCCACCAGGGCACAGCGCACATGGAGGGATGAACCCACGGCTGTGAGCATCACTGTGGCCCAGGAAACAAGAGCCCGAGGCGGGGATGTCAGCCACACTCAGGGCGGACGCTTCCCAAGTGCGCTGTGGAACCTGACCTGGGGAGGTGAGAGAGCAGAGGCGCCTGTGGTCAAATACTTTTGGGGAGCACCTTGTCTCTATCCACTCTGGGGGATGTGTGGTGCTCACAGGGGAGTGAAGGCCCTGAGAAGTCCTGCAGGGCAGACTTGGGTCTGATGCTGTCTGCACGCACACTCCTGGTTTTGTGCAAAAGCTTTGCTCGATGCTTTGTTCAATGCAGATTCTGACTCGGGGCGTCTGGGTGGGGGCCCAGAAGCATGCATTGCTCACGTGCCCTGGTGTAGCTGCCACCAACCCAACATCAACTGCTCCTGCCGAGAGGCCCTGGGCCACTGTTCATCTTCCCTGATGACCATATCAGGTGGCTTCCCAACTGACACCCAGTCTTACCCATCTGTCTGCTCACTTACAAGCCTGCGGTCTGTCCACTGTCCTGATCCCCTCACTGTTCCAGGCACAGGATCGCAACACAGCAGGCACACACACACCCCCATCCCCCACCTCAGGGCCTTTGCAGGCCTACCCCTGCCTCAGGGCCTTTGCAGGCATGCTCCCTGCTCCCTGGAAGGTTCTGCTCCCCACTCTCCTCCTTCATTGAAATGCCCCCTGCCCGCAGCTCCACAGAATCTATGACAGGTTGGCTAGCACACAGCAGTTGCTCAGAACATAGCTGTTGAGAGGCTGAGTGTCCTGGCCACTAACTGCAGGACTGGTCCTGGGAGCTGTATGTCAGAGCCTGGGGTCAGGGGAGGACGGCTCCAGCCCAGCAGCAGGTTTGAAGCAATCAGCCGACGGGTTAGCACTGCTCTCCCTGGGGGGTGGGGGATTAGAGTTTTGAGGGTGGGGCTGATCTAAGCTGGCTGAGGACAGACTCAGGCCTCCTGGGGCCTCAGGGTGGGGAGGAGGTTTGGTCCCTACCTTCAGGAAAGGGATGACAAATGGCCGCAGTGGGAAGTTGGTGGCCTCCTGGAGCTTGGAGTGGAACTCCTCGATGGTCAGCGTAGAGTTCTGGGGAAGAAGACGCTTGGCTTCAGCCTGGGGAGGGGAGGGCAGAGACCGAGGCTGGCCCGGCCTAGGGCCACCGCATCCCCACCCAACTCACCACGAGCCCCAGCACCAGCGTGCGCACGCGCTCCCCAATCTCTGGGGAGATGTCGCTGCCGAACTGCTGCAGGGTGGCCAGGAAGCGCTTGAGCTTGCTGAGCTGCCGGGCCCCGCAGGCTGGGGGCAGCTGCTGCGTGGATAGTGCGGCTGTGCATGAGGTGGCCGGGCCATTGCTGAAGCCGTTGGGTGTGGACGGGGCGCCGCTGATGGCTGTGGGCGAGTGGCTGCTGCCATTCATCACTGCGGGGGGAGGGGGTGAGGATGCAGCAGAGCGCCATGGACTCCACAGACACCCTTTACATACATGCAGACTGGGGCTCCGGTGCAGGGAGGAGCCGAGAGTGGCCACCCTCCAGATGTGCCCCCGCTCAGCTGTCCTTTGGCCTTGCTCTGGGCTGTGTAGTCAGGCCCTCCATACCCGGAGACACCTGGGCCCTCCCACTGCCTGGCACCCATGCATCTCCGTGAACAGGTGGAGGGGCTTCCCTTCCATCAGGCTCTGCTGGCCCATCTTCTCATTCCCCTGAAGGTCAGTGACCCTCATACCCGCCATGATGGCCCCAGGCTGTGTCCCAGTGCCTACACAGGCCCCACTGCCTGCATGAGGGCCCCAGTGCCAGGCTGACGGGGCTCAGGGTGGGCCAGAGGAGCCCGGACCCCAGGACAAGCTGGGCTGGATGCTGGCAGGGGCTGCTGCATGGCGGACATGTGTGCCCATGGGCCCTGCTGTGTGGAGGACAGGCTGGTGACCCGAGGGGTCTTAGATGAGCTTGTGCAGAGCTCCAGGAGCAGCACAGTGGGTCCCAGGGTGACAGACACTGGGGTGCTGTGAAGTGGTCCTGGGGCAGGACCATAAGCTCAGGGGAGCCTATCCCCAGGGGCAGGGAGTCCTCCCATGCCTGGCCACATGCAACCTGTCTCCTGGCCTCAGAGCCTGCACAGAGGTCAGGGGTAGAGGGCTTCCAGGGTCCTTGATGACAGGGGAGGGGGCTCTGGACATGGACACCTCTGGGAGTCCTGCAGCGCAGCTCATAAACTCAGCGGTCACTCACACCTCTGTAATCTGCTCCTTCAAGTTTGCACACTCGGCCTGAGTGTGCTTGCCCGCCAGCTCCTCCCTACGTGACCCTCCCCCTCACACATGCCCTTCATTCCCCATGCCCTCCCTCCCTTAGCATCTTTGCACGCACACTCTTACAACATACCAAATACACGTGCACTCATGCTCGTATACATATACATACACATACACACAACACACACATGCTTGCACACAGGCCTATATGCACCACACACACACACACATGTAAGTGCACATGGACATAGTGCACACCCCACATGCACAAAGATGTATGTATGTTCACACACAGGCACACAGACACCACAAGCATACACCCCCATACACACCTGCACACATGTACACCTGTGTGTGCACATAGGCATGATGCAGTGCAGCCCCACAGCACACACGCATGCACGCGCACACACAGCACACACCTGTGCACACCTGCACAGTGAACACGTGCATGTCAGCATGGTGCATACATGCACGCACCTGCACAGCACACACACATGCACCCACATGGTGCACACACATGCACCAACACAGTACACATGCACCCGCATGGTGCACACACACATACATGCCCACAGAGTGCACGCATGTGCGCGCCTACACAGCACACGTATATGTGCACACGCATACCTCTCACTCGCTCTGCTGTGGTTCCCAGGCTGGCCCTGCCCCTACCCTGTCCCCAACCTTCCCCGGGCCTTGTCTGGCTGGGTCTGTGCAGAGGCCGTGCGCTCACACCTCATGGCGGGGATTCTGGGGGTGCTCAGAGCCGCTGCTCCCTCAGGGCTGCATTTCTCTGAGGCTCCAGCATCCCCTGGTGATGAGGGAGCAGGAACCCTTTCCTTCACGATTGGGACGTTGCTGAGCTGGGCTCTGGGAAGTGGCCCCTCCAGAACAACCACCTACAATCATTGTTTACTTGGCCACCTTGGATGGCAGGAGTGTCAGTTTGCCCCTCCAGACCACACAGCCCTGCCATCCTGCCCTGGCTCTGGGGGTGACCTCTGCGGACCGTCTTGGCCTTGCCAGCCTGGAAGGGCGGGAGCACGTGAGGTGGGGCCACACGCCTGCCCCCCTGCCCCGGGCCTCGGCTCTCCCAGGGCTTGGCTCTCCAGGTCCCTGTTACCGGCTCCAACCGCCCCTGCAGGCCCAGGGGACAGAGTTCCCGCTGTCTCCAGCCCCCCTGGGCTCTGGAACTGGCCCACCCTGTTAACCCCGAGTCTGCTGTCTGGTTGGCTCTGCCCACATCTCCAGCTTCCATGACCCCTTGCCTGCAGCGACACCCGCAAACACCCTCCTCCCCTCACTGAGCAGCAGGTCAGGGACCACCCCCTAATCCACAGACGGTGGGCCTCACGGTCCCTGCACCCTGAATGCGTTGATTAAGGTTGCCTTTTGCCCTCAGGTGCCCCGGCACCGTGCCGCTCCTCAGCGGCAGGCTGACATGGCCCTGCCCCCCAAGTGCCCTGGTCAGGAGTGGACGTCCCGAACCAGCCCAGATGTGCTGTGGGGGTGAGACTTGGTCCTGGCCTCAGTTTCTTCATCTGCAAATGGCCCTTGGCCCGAGCCAGAGGTGGGGTCTCGGGGCTGGGAGGACGGTTTCTGGCCTCCTCTGTCTCATGCCCCTGCTTGTAGAACACAGGTCATCCTTCTCCCACCAGAAGGGGCTGGAAATGCTTGACCTGACTGCTTTCACGTGCTGGGTGATCGCTCATCCAGAACTGGCCCCCACTTGACAGATGTCTGGGAACCACTGATTGAAGGCCAGGTTCAGCACCAAAACAGACGTGCCCCCTGCATGTCCTGAGGAGGGCTGGCTGTAGGCAGGGGGCCTGCTCTGCCCCTCGGCCCCATCTTCCACTTGGCCCTTGGTGCTGCTGCTCCCTCCCCTGGAGACGCAGTACGGGTTGAACTCTGTTTGCTCCCGATGGGCTGGGGGACCCTAGGAGCCCTTTCTAGAACCCACAGGTGACACCCTGGCTCGGGGACAACCCTGAGGACATTGTGCCTCATTCCGGGGATCCCTCTTGCCCGGGGATGGGTAAGCTCCAGACACAGACAAGAAGGGCCCCGTCCCTCATCCTCTCCCAGGATCCGGGGACCAGAAGACCCCACAGTTGTGCTACTTTTCTCTGTCCCTTCAGAGCTCCACTGATCCCCTTGGTGGACACCAACACACACACACACCCCGACTGGGACTGATGACAGCCACTGGCGGTCACCCAGACAGGCTGGGGGTGGCCTGCTGCATGGGGACCTCACCGCAGCAGGGCCTCCTGGTCAGTCGCAGCAGAGCTGGGCCGTCACTTGGGGTCTGGCCTTCCAGGGGCTTCAAAGACCTGTGGCTGGCCCCGCCGCCTGGGCACCCCCCCGGTGGCCCCTGGCCCAGCCTCTCTGTGGCGCCCTTACCCGCTGGCCTTCGGTGCCTGGTCCTCCCGTGGCTGGCCTGCCCTCGCTCGCCGAGTTCCCTCCCGGGCTGCCGGGCAGTCTCAGCAGCTTGCTAAAGAGACGCCGAAAATAACCCCTGGCCACAAGTGCTTTCATTCCCACAACAGGTGTGTTACTAAGATAGACCACACGTGTCCCGGCCGAGGTTTTTGGGGGCATGGAGCAGCACCCCCATGGCTCCCCCAGGCCCAGAGCCTGGGCGGGGTGAGGGGGAGCTTAGGATGAGGCATCGAAAACAGCCCCTCCCGCCAGCCCCCCACCCTCCTTCGGGCACCATCCTCCTGGCCACACAAAGCACCCAGGCCTGGCAGTACCGCAGCTGCATGGACGCGCCGGGCCCCAAATGAGGTCACACACCTGGGCTTACATAGCTGCACGTGCAGGCTGATACACTCCCAGCATCACCCTGCACGAGCCTCCCCTATGGCACCAGCTGCAGCCCAAGCTCTGTGATGGGAATGTCCACTGGTGACCAATACCCGTGGAGCACCCTGCATGTGCCAGGGACTCCCATGACATGACCAGCAGCACCCTGGGGCTCCGTGTCATTGCCTCAGCGCTGGGCCCATGACTCCTTTTCTACAGGTGGGGTTCCCTGCCCGAGGACATAGTGCCTGGAAGGGTAAGAGCGGGGTCCACCCTGGGAGAGGCTGCAGACTTGCTACTGGCATTCAACCATTCTGCAACTCTGGGACCCGCCTGATTCGCCCAGTTCTGAGTCAGGGAGATGGGGGCTCAGAGAGGCCATCCACCTGCCCAAGGTCACAGTGTGTGGGCGGCAGGGCTGGGTGTGAGCCCGGTCTGTGGGCTGCAGACCCCACTGCTCAGTCCTCCTGGTCTGCCCCTGGGCCCTTGTTCCCTAAGGGAGGCAGGCCTAGCATGGCAGATGCAGGGGGCGCAGACAGGGCAGTGGGCACTGGGCAAGGACCTCTGGGAGACCAGTGGTTTTTGTTATTTTACTTACAGAGACAGACCATAGACCATTTTAAGCAGCCATGAAAACGGCCATGGGGCAGAGACATCGCAGGCCCGTCCTCTCGATCTGTAAGCAAAATAAGAAAAACACGCTGTGAGGAAGGAGGCTGGGCTCCAGACCCTGCCCGGGGGGGTGTCTGCAGCCAGCCCCTCCCCTGCTTCTCGACAGCGTTTTGGGGGTTGGGCCTCTGTCATCACCTAGGGCCAGTCCACTCCCTTCTCTGGGCCTCAGCTTCCTCATCTGTGAAATGGGTGGATCAGGGATCTCCTGGGGCCACTTTTGGTGGGAACTTCTGGGGCTCAACCGGAATTCTGGCTCCTCATGGGCATGAGGGGACACCCTGGCTCTTAAACATCTGTTTCTGGAAGGTGCCCGGTGATCCCACTTGGCACCATCCTCAGGGACCTGGAGCCCAGGCTGAGGGGCTTGGGGTTTCCATCGACAGACAAGCTAATGGTGGTTCCAAAACAAAGGCCAGGTCTGAGCTGCCGTGAAGGGTGGAAGCACCAAACAGGAAGAGAGATTTGATTTGTCTGAGCTGAGGTCAGTGGACAAAAGCCACAAGGAGAAAAGCCGTACCACCAAAAACAGAGAGTGTGCCCCCTGTCACAGGGGGTAAGGGCAAGATGGAGTGTTTGCCCCTTAAGGGTCCTCCCAGCTGCAGAATGGCTCCTCACATCCCTCCCCAGAGTTCTCTTGGCACTCCTGCCACCTTCCTGTGGCCACGCCACAGCTTCAACTCCAAAATAAATTTGTGCCCAGGGCAGTCACTGGTCAAGAAAAAAACCACAGCCCTCAAGCTGTGGCTCCCAGTCAGTCCCTGGTCAGCTTGGCTTGCAGGTCGGTCCTGGGGCAGCGGGGGAGGTTCTTGGCAGGAATCTACGCGGAGTGCAGAGGATCCATCTACGCTGGGCACCACCAGCCAGGTGCACAGATGAGATGAAATGTTAACCTCACGTTAACATCCTGCTTTCAGGGAATTCCAAGGCTTAGGGAACAAACCTGAGGCCACCCCAGAGGCAGCCCGACACTCAGACAAAAGCTCCCAGCGGCCAGAGGGAACTAGGTGTCGGCTTAGAGAAGAAAGACCCGTTCTCTCACAACCTGCATGTTCTGAACAGAGCCAGGACCCCCGCCAGAGGGGATGGACCCCACGCCACACACGGGCCTGCCACCGCATATCTGTTCACCAAGCCCGGTGGCATCCCACCCCAGCCCCATCCACAACCTGGAACATCTGGTTCCCAGACCAGCGCCTTCCGGAACATGGGCTCCTGGACTGAGAAGAAAAGCAGGCCACAGAGCCACGCCCATGAGGATCGGAGACCCTGGCTCAGAGCCCTTGGCCAGACCCTCCAAGGGTCCACTGGTCTCTCCCACTTGGAACCGGACAACAGAGTGGGGCGTCATCATCCCAGGGGGACCTGCTGCTGCCCCGTCAGGAAAATTCCTTTTCCCGCCTGGGCTGCACGGACACCCTGGGCTGCATGGATGCGGGTGAAACTCGGCCAGGCCGGAGCCTCACCTCTCTACCAGTGAGGCTGGACAGGGCAGCTGTAGTCAGTAGACAGAGATCGGCCCGCAGTTCAGCCCGAGGTGAGGACTGACTCTTCTGGAGAAGAGGGAGGGGTGACCGGATGGCCAGAGTCCCCAGGTGAGAACAGTGAGTGAGCAAAGTCTGGCCACCTCTGGCCCCTCCTGTGTGGCCAGTGCAGGCCGGGCACCCAGGGGTGGATGGCAGGGCCCCGTCTTGAGGCAGGAGGCAAGTGTGGGGACACGGGCTCATCCCAGTGTCCATCATGTGTGGGGCCCCTGGCTCAGACTGACCCCACTGGGGAGAGGTGCTGGAACTGTTTGTGCCAGACAGTCCTGTGTTCAGCTGGCCGCACCTGGGAGCAGGTGGCATTTTCCTGTTTACCAGCAGAGACCAGCATCCTGCAGCAAGGGACCTAGC
Organism: Bos grunniens; assembly: GCF_055505025.1. Lineage (NCBI taxonomy): Eukaryota > Metazoa > Chordata > Mammalia > Artiodactyla > Bovidae > Bos > Bos grunniens. Next base: position 14,195,130 of record NC_141182.1, read on the forward strand.
TGGACCCCTCGTCCAGATGGGGGCCACTGCCCAGCCTCTGATGGCAGGACCAGCACCATTCACAACCAGGAACAGATGGAGCCAGGCCAGGGCCTGGGCTCTGGGAAGAGACATGGACCCCAGTGAGCGGGGTGGGGCCTGAGGAACCTGGGGGCGGCCAGGGGCCACCAGGCTGAGGAACTGAGGTTCCTGCTCCAGGGGGGGGCTTCATTTGGGTCCAAAGCCTGGGGAAGGGAGCCCCAGTGCAGGGCTTTCTGTCCTCTGAATGTGTGGGTGGGAAGGCATGCGGAACGCCCAGAAACACTTAGGACACATTGCTGAGCCCCTGGTCTTAGGGACAGGGAACTTTGTCCCCCACACAAGCACAAGCCGGGGGTCTCCTTCCCAACTGCTCCGACTCAAAGGCCCAGGGCTTCAGGGGTGGCTGTGGACTCCGCAAGCCCACCTATACCTGCTGTGTGCACCAAGATGCTCAACCATGGCCCAGTGCCAGTGAGGCACCACCTTGGGGTATGGTCTGCCTATCATGTTGCTGGCAGCTAAGGCCCTGCGGACCCAGTTCCTGGCCCACCCACACACCTGGCTCAGGACTGGCCGCAGAGCTCTTCCAAGGCCAGAGATGCCTCCAATTGCCCCTTCAGGGGGTGCAGGCCAAACAGGATTCGCCCACATGCAAGTAGTCTGCTGTGTGACCACGAAGTCCTCGTCCCTGTCTGAGCACTGGTATAGCAGCTAACCTTGATGGAAGGTTCACTGTGTGCCCACCCTGCTGAGAACTATTAACTCACTCATCCTCACAGCAGCTCAGTGAGGCAGGGCCACGGCCAGCCCTGCTTTCCCAGTGAGAAACGCCAGGCCCAGAGAGGTTAAGAACTTTGCCCAAAGCCATACAGCTACCAAGTAGAAGAGCTGGGGTCTGAACCATAATGAGATCATCCCTCTCAAAGGCCCAACAATGGGGCGTTTACAGGTCCAGGTGAAAGGTCGGACCTCAAACGACTCAAGGGATCCCCCAGAGGTGACTCACCCCAGTGCCCCCTTGAGACCCAGCCCTGGGGTTACTCACTAGTGTGGGGCGTGAAGGAGGGGTGTCGCGTGGCCCCCTGGGATGCGGCAGGCGGTGGGGGCGGCATGCTGGGGGGCGTGGCCCGGGGCTGCGTCTTCACCTCGGCCGGGGAGTCGGGCATCGCGGTGGCCTTCTCCTTCCTGTCTGCTGTGGGCACCACCGGGGGTGGGGGACGGAAGAAAGAGACAGAGAGCAGGTTAGTCAGGCCGAGGGGTAGAGGGGTTGGCACACCCCAGGCCCACCTGGTTCCTGGGTGAGGCCTCGAGCAGCTGGAGACCGGGCAGGGGACACTCTGCCCACAGCCCGCCCTGGAGAAGCCTCAGGTGTGCTCACAGGTGGCTGGCATCCCACCCACCTGGGATCAGACAGCAGGATGGGTCAGCCGATTTCAGGCGCTGGAGGGCATAGCTTCAAGAACCCGGGCAGCTAGAACAGGCCTGGGGTTCTCATTGTGGGGGTGGCCCTTGGGAGCTTGGGTTTTCTCAACTGCAGACCAGGGAGTTGGGGGCACCCCCTGAGGCTGTGGTGCCCCCACTTCCTCAATTAGAAGCTCCTGGAGGGCCTGTGTGGACGACCTCCCCACCCCCATTTCTGATTTTGCAGGTGCGGGGCTGGCCTGAGACTCTGCATTCCTAATAGGATCCCAGGGGAACCCCCGCTCAGAGACACCCTAGCATTATCCATTCTAGAGCAGAGGCTAAAAGGCACGTCTGGGGGTCTTCCCCGGGGAGAAGACTGGGAGGCGGGAACCTGTATTTTCACCATTTCCTGGCCCAGGCAACCCCTGGGGACCAGCCAGGCCAAGGACACATTCGGTTTCAGGCCATTCTAGGCCTGGCCATCCAAGTGTGGTCCACAGAGCAGCAGGTCCTGCCCCGGACGCTGTGTCAAAGATTCCACAGAATCCCGCTGTGTCAAAGATTCTGATGCTCTGCTAGGAGTCAGGGGTGTGGAGACAGGGTGGAGACATGGAGAGACCCCGGCCTGACATGCCCCCGAGCCCCTGGGCCCACAGAGCAGGCCCTGGGAAAAGGCCTCTGGGTGACTGACCGTCCACACGATCCCGAGGCAGCAGCTGCCTAGGTATTCTCAGCTGGGGGAGGGAGCGAGCCTCTGGGCCGCCCCCCACCCTACCCGCTCCCACCCCAGCTCAGCGTCAGCCAGCATCAGGCGACCACAGAGACCTGGGAGGGCAGCTGGGACTACAGGTGGGCGTCCCCGCCCATTACAAACTGGCCAAGCCTGTGCTGCCCGCCCTTCACCCCCGCCACTGCCCATCCTGCTAACCCTGATGGGGTCTCACCGGGAGCCAGGGTGTGACGGGGCTGGGCTGGACACCTGTCAACCCATTCACTTCTTCCCCTCCTCCTCCCAGGGGCCCCATGTGATCTGGGCCACCTGCCTCCATGGACAGTGACTGCAACAATAAAATGTTTGTGTCCCAGACTGAGCAGACCTCCTTCATTGCCCCCACATCCTCCATACCAGAAGGAGACACCCACAGCACCCCGGGGCCCCTGGGATTGGAGCAGAAAGCCCCCTCCTCGCTGGCCTCACAGAGGGGGAAGCAGGCGGTCACCGGCAGCCACCGGGCCGCACAGCACCTGCTGTGCCCTCAGCTGTCCCCCCGCTGCCAGGCGCCCTGCCCCCCGCCGCCGCCTGTCAAGAGCTGACGGCCGGGCACACGTGCGCTGCAGCTGTGCGGGCCTGTCAACACCATGCCTGGCTGCAGGGCCGGTGGCCAGTCCCCAGTGACAACCAAAGAAGGCAAACGTGGCCAGCGCCACAGGCCCTGGGCCACCCCTGTGGGGTGCAGTCCTGCCTGTCCTGGCCAGCCCTTCATCTGACCAGGCCACCCTGGGGCAGGCAGTCCCGCCAGCAGGCTGTCCAGGGAGGGTACTCAGGACGCCAGGCTGGGACGCTGGGGACATGGCCTGTTTTGACCTTTCCAAGCCCTTCCACACTGGGGCTTCGCTGGAGTGTCACAGGTGAAGCAGACCAGAGACCCTGGCTCAGGGGGCATAGGGGAGGGGTGGACTGAGTGTGCCTGTGTCTCATGGAGCCTCTCACCCATCCCTCAGGTGTCCACAGACCCTGAGGGCGAAGCTTCAGGCTGCCTACCTATGGAGGAGACATGCCTGCACTTGGCAGATGAGTCATGGCTCCTGTTATCCTCAGGAAACCCAGCACGGGGAATGCTGCTTCCAGCCCCGTTTTACAGGCACAGAGAGGTGCAGCCATCTGCTAAGGGCACACAGCATGCATGGGTGCGTCCCTGCAGGGCATGCAAGTCCGCAGGGTTTCAAGGACTGGTTTGCATCAATGCGAACTCTCCTTGCAGGAGAGGAATCAAACCCAGGTGGATGGAGGCTTCAGGTTAGTGGGGGTGCATCCCCACCTCCCACACTGGGCCTTGGGTCCCTGGGCTGCACACAGTGGGGCCACGGGTGCAGGAAGCCTCACATATGTTGAATCTTGTTTGAGTCTGGCTCTATTGCCTGCTGGCTGTGTGATGTAGGGCAAGTCACTTCACCTCTCTGAGCCTTTCTACTCCTCTGTAATGGATGATGGTGAGCTCTCAATGCAATCAAGAACAGTTTATGAAGCAATGCAAGTGCTAGAACCCTGCTCTTGAGGTTGGCCTCGGCCTAGATCCAAAGCAGAGCGTGCCGGAGGCCTCAGGGAAGAGCAAGGGTGGTGTGACGACTGCAAGGAACAGAGTGCACGGGCCTCTCTCTAGTCGTGCAAAGAATCCAGACGAAGCTGGCGGGTAGTAGGGAGCCCGTGAGGGTGTGCACAGGCATCGCCTCTGCCGCCTGAACCCTCAGCAGCTTCCACTGCACATGGGGCTCCCCGGGGCCTACCCCCAGCCCTCCTCCCACCACACCCATCTCCTCACCCACCCCTACACCCAGAGCTGTGGTTCCGAGCCCCCACCTCCCCCCATCTCCCCTTCCCTCCTGGGTCTTCAGCTCTGACCTCACGTCCTCAGGAGAGGTGCCCCATATGAGGGTCTTTGGCTCCCCTGGAACGTGATCCCCTCTGAGACGACCCTGCTTCCTGACCGCTGCCCCCCGGGCCCAGGGTCTCTGGCTGGGCTGGCACTTCCAGAAGGCTGCCCGTGCACATGCCGGAGGCCAGGGGAGGACTCAAGAGTGAGGTCACTGCTGGGCAGCCCTCTGAGAGGAGGGGCTCCCTGCTCAGAGCCTGGATGGGGCAGGTCAAGGGTCCTGGCTGCCCCAGCCCCAAGGTGGACCGACCTGGGGGGCTGTGGATGCAACCATAGCTCACCCTGGACACTTGCCTCCTCGGGGCTGGCCAAGCGAGGACAGTAGGGTGTGAGGGGGCTAGAGGCCCACCCTCCAGACGAGCGGCTGCCTCTAAGCTGGGCTCCTCGTGTCTACATGGGCACACTTGTCACCCACCTCCCGGGGTGCAACATGGGTCAAATGAGATGGAGAAGTGTGCTTAGCAGAGGGCAGGGCACCCACCATGGTCGCACCATCATGGTGGCAGCTGTTAATTGCTGTTATTAATTACTGCCCTCTCTCCACCTCTGCAGCCCTGCCTGCGTGTGGAGGCCAGGCCTGCCCGTCTGCCAGCCTGCATGGTCTGAGGGCACACGGCTAACAAGCTGCCAGATGGGCAGCCTCAGTCTCCTGAGCACCGGCCTCCTGACCAGCCCCTAGCTCCTTCTAAGGCCCACAACCCCCAAGGGTTCTGGCACAACCTGACTGCCTGTCTGGCCGCCCTGTAGGGCCACCCAGGGGGGACCCTGAGCTCACAAACCAGCGTGAGCAGGAGCTGGCCAGGTCGTGGGGGCTGGGGAGGGGCCCACTGAGTGGTGCTGAGGGCCAGGAGGGGGGCAGCTCCCACCGCCGTGAAGACTCCTGAGGGTGCCAGCATGGTCAGCTGGGCACAGCTCCCGGTGAGGTCCAGACTCCACCCAGAAGCCTGAGCTGGCCGTGTGGGGCCGCTCTCTCCCCTCCCCCATTCTCAGGTCCTCCGCCCTCCGGGGTCCACTCCCAGGTGTCCCAGCCCCGGGGGAGCTGGGTCCTGTGCCCTGCACGTCCACGCAACCTCTCATTACACCCTCATGCCCTCCCCAGAAAGCGCCGTCAGTCCCTGTGCCTGCCTGTGAGAGACATTAGACACATCTGTGGGACACCCCCCCAGCTCGAATGGTCCCCCCATACCCACTCTGGGTCTGTTTCCCCACTCCTGATTCTGAAGTCATTGGGGACCCTCAGTCCCACATATGCCCCCACCCAAAATCAGGATATCCCCTGCACAAGCCCCCTTTTAGGGAGCTCTGACTTAGCAGGTCAGTGAGGGGGCCCTGGCAGCTGAACCTATGTCTAGCTTTAAGTTCTTTCACTTTTATAAGATTAACATATAAATAACAGCTCCCCACGCGAGGGCTTGGCACGTGTCCCATGCACATCAGTGTGCCCACTGAGGGTCCCAGGCACGACTGTGACCCGGAATGCCACGCCCTGAGGGAGGATTCAATGCGTCTCCACAGGGGCCCCCATCAGGCCCATTTGTGGATGGGGAAACTGAGGCTCGGGGAGGACAAGTGTTCAGGGTCTCAGAGCCTGACAGACAGCAGGGCCTGAGCCCAGGGCTCTCCAGGGGTGCCTCAAGCACCAGGCCCCACCACCACCTGGGAGATTAGAAAGTTCTGTAGCCACCTCATGCTCCCTGGGGAACATCACGTGGGCTGACCAGACATAGAAAGGGTGGCTGCCTGGGGTTTGAGGCTAGGGTGGGTTTGCTGCTCTGAGTCAGTGGGTGATGCCCTGGGTGCCCCAGCTTTGCAGCAGGTTAAGTGCGAGGACCATCTTCCCAACTCCCTGGGCTCTTCCTAGATGTTCCAGGGGAGGGGGGAAATTGGAGCAGCCTTGGCATCCCTGGGCCTCCGCTGGCCCCATCAGCAGTCAGGGGCCATGGCGTCCACAGGACCCCATGGAGAAAAAAGTGGGAGATGGGGCGGAATTGGAGAAGACATGTCTGGGCTTCTCCCTGACCAGGGTCCCTGTCAGCTCCCCTGGAGCCCACAGAGTGCCTTGCCATAACAGCGGCCCTTATGCTGGTGTGTGGTGGGGGGAACTCTCGGGGTGCTGGCCCCTTCCCTGTGGTCCCCTCCCCGTGTGCTCAGGGGGCAGGAGTGTGCCGGGGGCCCAGCCAGGAGTCTGACCGTCCCACAACATGGCAGGCAGCCCGGCTCTGCTCCATCTGACACACACGAAACAGGCACAGAGAGGATGGGTGACCCGCCGAGCTCACACAGCCGACAGGGGGCTGGAGGTGGCCCAGAGTCCTACCCACCCGAGGCCTGCTGCTCCCTCATTCGCTCCTCTTTGAACTGTCCATCCCTCAATCCTGGAGGGTGGGGGCCCCCATGGTGTCCTGATGTCTGGCTGCAGTGCAGGAGCCAGAGGGTGAGAGGGGACAGCCTACTTGGTCACAGCCCCACCACTGGCCCCGGCTCCAAGCCCTCGAGAACATTCCCAGACCCGGGCGGTGCTCCCCAGGCCCCTGGGGACCCTGCGTGTTTCCCAGACAGTGGCTCCAGTTCCCACTAAATGTCACTAACCCATCGTCAGAGGAAGCCGCTCTCCGGGGCCGGGCGGAGCCGGTGGGAAAGAACACGGAATGTGCCGGAACAAGCCACCCCATCCATCATTGTCCCTGTCCGCCTGTGTTCCCAGCCCGCCCTGCGCGGCTGAGAACTGGCCACAGCCCCGCGCTCCCAGCCCTGGGGTTCTAGAACCCCAGGAGGGGTTGCTAGATGCTAAGGAGGGGGCCCTTAGCATCAACACAGCCCATCCCCCACTGGTGCTGTTGCGGAATCAGGGCTCACTTTGGCCTCTCGTGGTCTGACTCTTCCTTCATCTCATCTGACCCTCACAGAAGTGGCAGGAAGTGGGCAGGTAGGCCCAGTACCAACAGGTAACCCTGCTCCAGGGGCAGGGCCCTGACTGTGAGCCCGGCCTCGACCTGTGCACCCCACACAGCCCCTAGCCTGCTAGGTGGCCAACAAGGAAGCCCAGGGCCCAGAGGCCACTCTCTGCGGAGTCTCGGGCTGTGACCTGTGACATGCCCAGACCCTGTTCCTGGCACTGACCTGCAGGCAGGCAGGGTTCCCCAGGCCCGTGGAGGCTTGGCAGGGAGCCCTGCACCCCAAGGAGGGGCCCTGATCCCCGGCCCCAGTGAGCGGGTGCCCCTGGGCACACTGCCCAGCCGCAGCTTCCACAGCTGCAGGTGGGGACGAGGACAGAGCACCAGTGGCCCAGGCCCTGACGTCCTGGCCTCCGCCCCGTGCTGGGGAGCAGGCCGAGGTCCAGAAGCTCCTACCAAGGCGGGCAGAACGCTGGACTTTCCTGGAGGCAGAGGGGCGAGCTGGCCCCTAAGACACGTCACCTGAAACCATTACCGGGTGGCCCCTGCCTCTTGGCGGGCATCCTGAGTGCCCTCAGGGACTTTTGTGACTGGCCGTCCCCTCCCTGCCCTCATCTCCCACGTCTTTGTCTGAATGTGACTGTCTTCCTCAGTGAAACAGTGTGCAGGGCAGGGCCAGGCACACAGCAGGTGCTGCATAAACGCTGTGGAGTCAGGACCAAGAAGGGAGATGGCCCATGGATGGCAGGACAGTCCCGCCTCCCAGCTCCACAGGCGCTCTTTCGCCGAGGACAGCCCCGATTCCTCTGCCCTGTACATCGGCCAGGGACTGGAGGGAACCTCCCTGGTCAGGTCAGGTGTCCCCTGGAGCCCCGTCCCCGTCCTCCAAAGGTCCGGGGGTGGGACAGCAGCGGGCTGGTGTCAGGTGTCGGGAGCGACGGCAGGCACCACCTGTCCCCAGCGCCTCCAGGCACACTCTGTCCTGCTCAGGCCAGACTCTCCCGGGAGGATCGCGGCGTCCTGGCCTGCAGACACTCTGCCCGGGGCAGGGTACAGCTGCCCGTGGGAGGTGCCCCTCTGTGAAGGCCGCACCTGGGCTTCCAGGATCCTGACCATGAGCGGGGACTCCGCTGGCAGCCCTCGCCAGTCCTGGAGGAAGACGCACTACCACTGGGTTTACAGATGGGACCCCGACACTGAGAGTCGCAGAGAGCTACGGGCCTCCAGGGTCCAGAGACCACCGTGCCTCCCACAGTGTCCCAGCTCCCTGTGCGGTACTCGGGGCCTCACACAGCCTCATCCCATGTCCTCCACAATGGCCTCCAGAGCCAGCACCTTCCAGGCTCCTCCATGGGTCCAAGCCCCAGGCCAGGTGGGCATGACTGCCCACTGAAGCAGTGAGGAGATCGAGGGGGCAGAGGTCAGGCTTCCTCCAAGGCCGCAGCTCCGTGAGGCTGCAGAGCCCTGACTACAGATTTCCTCTTTTCTCCCACTCTTTCCTCCAAGACCTTCTATTACAGCACCACCATGAGCCCCAGAGCCCCCTCCTAACTACGACAGCTCCGGAACCTCCAGAAGCCCAATGCCACATTTGTGGAAGAGACAGAAGGTGGGTGTGTCTGAGGGGATTCAGGCCTCACAGCGCTCAGGGAGGGGCAGCTTCAGGGCATCCCTCCTGGGCAGGACCCACTGGAAGACACCCCCACATGTCAGGGGTGGACCCGGTGGGGCCCTTGGACCCCAGCGCAGTGCGCTCCAGCATGGGCGTGGTCCCCTGGCAGTGACAGCACGTGGAGGCAGGAGCCGGCTCCCCTGGCTCGCAGATGGCCCTCCTGAGCTCTGAGCGTCAATGGGATCCTCCTGCGTCCACGTGAGGGGTGGACATTGTTCTTCTCATGTGGTCCCAGGCAGGCTTCTGGCCGTGTAACTGTTGGGCCAACCTTGGAAGTCATGAGCAACACAGCAGATGTGGGTAGTGCAGCAAGTCTTTCCTGAAGGCCAGCCCAGCCCAAGTACCTCCCTACACTGCCTTCACCCCTACCCCCGGTGACAGATTCACCTCCTCTGAGCCACTGACCACTGCACACTGCACACCAGCCACTGCAGGGCCTGGGCAAGGTGGGACAGGTCCACTGCCAGCACACAGGGGCTAGCAGGAGGGGGGGGCAGATATTTTGGGGGGGCATCTGAGCCTCCATATCGCTGCTTGGGGAGCTTCTGCCCCCAGAATACCCTCCCTTCCCCTCAAGGCTTCTTGGAGGGTAGATGGGGACTTGTACTCCTGGACCCTGGGGATCTGGAGCAAGCCAGGCAATCTCCCCAACCAAGGGCCAAATTCCTGGGGCAAGGAGGGGCACGGACTCTCCTGGAGCCTCCCAGTGGGTGTGTTGGGGATGGAGGGAAAAACCAGGCATGCACCCCAGGAAGCAGCCATGACTCAGAAGGGACGGACAGGGCTCCCAGGCTGAGGCAGAGGGACTCAGGGAGCCCTGAGGACATGGGGTTGACCCCCCACATCAAGATGGGTGGGTCTGACCAGGAGGCTGACCCCGCCCTCACCCTCCAAGGCCAAGGTCAGGGATGGCTTGTCTTTGATCCCCAATGCTCTGCAAAGCAATGAGAATTTTCAGGGGGGCCACAGCCCTAACAAGTTCCAGGCGCTGGAACTTGGACCGCTGCCCACATCTGGTTTCAATCAGCCTCCGCCGCCTGATGAATCAGTGATAATACACACAAGGATTAGTGTTTCCCTCCCTTGGTCCAGGCGGCCCTCCCACCCCCACGAGTGCTCCAGCCACGTCCCCTGGATCCTCTGCCCAGCCCTTCCCAGTCCTGGGGTCTGACCGGGCTGCTGTTCCTCTGCCTGTTAACGCTGTGACCCTTCCCACTACACAGTGCTAGGCCTCTCTGGTCCTCCTTCCCCCAGGGACCCCATGATCCCCTGGGCCTGTGGGTGACAACACCAAGGATGCTGGTTGCCGTGGCAACATCACTGGACCAAAAGCCAGGAAACCTGCTCTGTGACAGACTGTGAACTGGGGAAATCACCCCAGCATGGCCCAAGCCTCAGTATACCCACTGATAAAATGGGCCCGTAACTCCTGCTTCTCAAGGTTGGGGGCAGGTGATGGGGGTAGTCTTAGACAAAGGACCAGAAGGGGAAAGGCCACCATGGTGCCCATGACACAGAGGTTCTGACTGGCCTCCCTCCACCCTATCTCAGCCTCTTGGCCTGAATGTCACTGACTTTTCTACCCAGGACTCAGTTTTGTCACCTGTGAGATGGGGACAAGAGCAGAGCCCCTGCAGTGGCACAGAGGGATGGGACAAGCCAGCGAGAGGCTCCTCTGAAAGACCTGGGTGCTGAGCGGGGCCCAGCTCTGATTGAGATGGGCTGCCTTCTGCCGGGAGTGGTGTATATGCCTGGGTGCTGAGACCTCCTCATTCTGATAAAGCCCAGACAAGTAAGACCTGGGTTACAGACAGGGAACTGAGGCTCACAAGATGCAAGCCTGGGTCACACGGCTGTCACGTGGCAGCTCCCATGCGTGTCCAGCATTCTGGCTGACCCACTGCTGGGCTCAGGCAGGGTCATCACTGTGGGCCCTCAGAGCCTGGCCAGAAGGGTGGCCGGGAGGGTCCACAAGAGGATGTCCTGCCGCACAGGGAAGACCCTCGCAGCCCCAGAGGGGACATCGCGGTGGCTGGGCTGCCCCCTGTACCAGCAGGGGATTGCGAATCTCGCCAGTGCTGGGAGGGAGCCACCCTCCTGGACAGGAAGGTCCCTACCATCAAGATGCCACCGAGGTGCGGTGAAAGTGAACCAGACCCAGTCTCACCACCATCCTCCAGCCCAGGGTCCCCTCAGAAAGGGCCCATACTCTCCTGACCTGACTGTGCCTCCAGTCTGGGAGGCCCGGCTAAACTCTCCCGGGCGGGCTTGGGGCGTCTCCACCTGCTAGGATGCTCCCCTGTGCTCCACAAGGTTGTTCCCTCCTCACTCAGGATCGAGCCCAAATGTCCCCCCTCAGAGGACCCCTGCCCTTCCCACTGCATCACCCACTTAATTTCTTGGGGAGCACTTGTCAGCACCTGCCATCGCGGTCTGTGTGGGTCCTGTCTCCCCGAGGACATGGGCCTTGTCTTTCTGTGCACTGCGAAGTCCAGACCAGCGCCGACACCTGGTGGTCATCGAGACGCTGCATGCAGGTGTGCTGACCGGCCTGTGAGAAACCCAGAGAGGCCCCGCCTGCCCCTGTGCCGTCTGGGACCCTGGCCTGTTGCCTTGGAGGCTGTGGCGGGAGCCTGGGCAGAGCTTGGGTCAGGAGCTGCCCCCTGCCCGGTGGCCTCAGTGGGCAGCTCCCCCATGTGTAGGGCGTGGGGACCAAGGAGCTACTCTGAGCCTACCCATCATCAGTAAAGTTCGGTTATGGCGGATTAAGATATCCTTCACCTGGGGGTGGATGCATCACAAAATGGCCTCAGTTCTCCTCCCCAACCACATACACCCCTTCTAATGTGACTGCAGCTCTTCCCGCCCAGCTGCTGTTGCTGCTGCTAAGTCACTTCAATAGTGTCTGACTCTGTGTGACCCCATAGACGGCAGCCCACCAGGCTCCCCTGTCCCTGGGATTCTCCAGGCAAGAACACTGGAGTGGGTTGCCATTTCCTTCTCCAATGCATGAAAGTGAAAAGTGAAAGTGAAGTCGCTCAGTCGTGTCTGACCCTCAGTGACCCCATGGACTGTGGCCTTCCAGGCTCCTCCGTCCATGGGATTTTCCAGGCAAGAGTACTGGAGTGGGGTGCCATTGCTTTCTCTGCTTCCCACTCAGAAATGGGCTCAATTCCCTGCCCTTGGATCCGGGCTGGCCAGGGACTTGCTCTGGCCATTAGGATGAGGCAGGATGATGGCAGTCAGCTCTGAGCTGGACATGAGGCAGTCAGTACCTCTGGCTGTCCTGCTGAGCCTGCTGAATGGGAAAGCTCACTTGGGCGAGTTGGCCCAGCTGCCCTAGCTAGGGATCCAGGAGTGTGAGGACCCGGCCACACTCAGCAGAGCTGCCGACCTCAACCCAAGAGCAAGCCCTGCTGGGACTGCCCAGATGAGCCACCCAGTGGGACCCTATGGAGCCTGAAATCACGTGGTGGGTACCTTCACTTTGGAAACTGCTTTTCAGCACCCACCAGCCTGAAATATTGTGCACCCATGGCTCAGTGATTTGCTCTGAGGCAGGGAATCAACAGAAGAGCAAAGAGCCCAGCATCGGCAGCAAAGGATAAGAATACTCACTGGCCACTGTCACAGAGGTCCATTAGGAGGTCAGGGGGCAGATCCACACAGCAGAATACTACACAGCAAGGAAAAAGCACACACACAACCCCACACACCAATTTGTCAAATGTCACCAACACGTGGCTGAGTGAATGACACCAGACCCCAGAGAGGATGGGCCACATGCCTCTACTTACGGGCATTACAGTCAAGGTGGTGGGCCCATGACCGGCAGTGACCCGGGAGAGGGGCTCAGGGCCTGGGGCAGGTCAGGGAATGCTGTCTGTTAACCTGCACACTCTGAACCTTCATGCACACAACACTTTTCTGTGTGATGTGTTGTACTTCAAATAAAGAAAAATCAAAAGAAGTAGAAACACATGTAACTCCATCTTGCAAATGAACATACGTGCAGAAAATGACAAGAAATGAAAGGTGACCACAGCTCCTGGTAGAAGGCCGGTCAGAGCCATTATGTCTGTGCCTGTGTTTGCAGAAGGGGTCTGAGGGTTTGGTTGGGCCGAGAAGCCCAGAGCTGCAGCCACGTACAGACGCTCCAAACGAGTGGGGCAGGGGTGGGACTTCCTTCTCAGACGAGCTGGGATGGTCATGGAGCTGGGTCCGGGATGCCCTGGTGCTGAGCAGAGTTCCGAGGTGGGGAGGGTGGAGCGCGCTTAGCGGCTGGAATGGAAACCCTCCCTGCTCTCTGCCGGCCGCAAACGTGATCCAGATGTCCCCTGCTCGCCCCGCGGCTGGCGCACGGAGAGAGCACATTCCTCACCCAGCTGCTGGGGCTACGCTGCCAAGAGCAGCTCCCGAGAGCTGGCGGGGGGGGGGCACCCACCATCTGGGCCGCCTGCCGTGTGTGTGTGTGTGGGGGGTACCAGTGGAGGGGAGGGCCGCCCTCTCCCAGCACCTGGGACCAGCACTCTGGGGCCCTCTCCTGTTCCCCCATGCACACCTGCCACCAAGGGGGCGTGGCTCAGCTGCAGGCTGGCACACCCAGCGAGTGTGAATGGGCTGTGACAAGAAACATGGTGGACCCTGGGTGGGCTTGAGGGGTGTGGGCATGTGGACAGAGAGAGTCACGAGTGACTGAGCAGAGGTGGGTGGATGGTGGATGGGTAGGTGGATGAGTTGGGGGGGTTGCATCCTGACCAAAGCATGACACAGAGCCCCCTCCTGGAGCTCAGTGGTGGGTACACAGGCCAGCCCAGGAAGTCGAGTAGTAGTGGGAAAAACCCAGCTTTGGGGTCTGGCAGGCCTGAGTCCAGCCGCGGCCTCATCACTCGGGTGGCCTTGGCCAGGCTTCCTCCTCTGAGTCTCCTCAACTGTACACTCGGGCTGACGTCACTGTCAGGATCAGGCCAGTGCCTGTTAAGCCAGCTCTCTGCTTTGCTCACATACACACCTGGCAGGGACGTGAGGGGCGGGGGACCCTGAGACCCCAGGAGGCGCCCCAGCAGATGGGGGTTGGGGGGAGGTCCTCCTAGAGCCAAGGACCACCTACAGTTAGTCTGAACAGAAGACATGTCCCCCGAGGGGTTGTGGCAACATGGGGCAGAGTGTGGGCAAGCGCATTTCCTGGGGGAGGGGTGCGACCCCAAAAAAGACCACAGGAGCCCCTGGAATACAAGATGATCCAATATGTACAGAGTGTCTCTAGAAGGAAAAAGAAACAGCCCCTGGAGAGGGGCAGCAGGACCCCCTCCTCTCGGCCTGCCTCTTGTACCAGCAGCACTTCTAAAGTAATTCCTGATTTATTGTTAAACTGCCTGCTGCCCACCAGCACTGTGCCCACCCCAACTCTGACCAAGACAGACAACTACAAAGTTTCACTTAACAGATACACTCGTCCAGATCACTTGTTTTCAAGAAGGAATTGACAAAACTCAAGGAACTGCTCGGCCAGGACGCCTCTGAGGCCAGTCAGTGCTCAGATTCGCATGAAGCAGAAAGTCCCGCGTCAGCGCTCACACATCTGGATCGGGTGCTCGGGAGTCAGGGAGCCTCCCGAGAGGAGGAGAACCTGCACTTGTGTGCACGCCTGAAGCCAGGAAGGGCGTCTAGCAGAGGCACAGCTTGGGGAAGTCGGGGCAGCGGGAACTCTGTGCACGAAGGTGGGCAGCGATCAGGGAGGCTGGGGGCTCTGGAGACCCAGGCCGCATGGTTAGGGGTTCCCCTGCTGGCATCGAGGCGCCACGGAAGGCTGACCTGAGTCCTAGAGCATGTTCATTGTTGGAAAGCATGCAGACTGGCTGCATGTCACCTTGAACTCCCCAGAGGAATGTTGCCAAAATATAAACTCATTGTGCTGCCCCTGCGAACACTAAGCAGTATTTAGGGCTGGTGGTTCATCCCACATGCACACCCCTCTGAGCGCATCCCTGAGAGCGAGATGATCCTCCCACCAGCTCCAAGCCACAGAACCGCCGCCCTCGGTACACACGGCCTGTGAAGGCCCCGATGACCCATGATGGGAGACATCAATGCAGGATGCTGCCCCCAAGCTGGAGGGACCCCAAGTGGTGAGAGGCACCAGCTGGAGCAGGTTTGAGGTTGGGGCTGAGTAGGTGGTCTGGGCAGGCTTTGCTCAGGGGACCAGGGGCGTCTCCGATTCTCACGCCCCGCTTTCATAAGGATGACATGAGAGCTGGTTTGGCTCAGCTGTGATGAGTGTCACCCTGACGTGGTGTGTCTTGGTGCCCACTGCGGGACCCCCGTGGATCTGGCGAGATGCCCAGAGACACCCAACCCCTCTTCTATGCTCTCAGTTCCTGGATATGGAAGGCCCTGCCCAGGGCCCTCCCAACCCGCATACCCAGGGACCAAAACTGGCCCAGGAGAGACTTCATCGCTGCAGGGCCCCAGACCCTCCCATCCTCCTGCCTCTGTCTTCATGGGCGAGGCTGGGGCCCCTGAAAAACTTGCGCTTCTTTTGGCAGAGAACGTGGTAAAGGTGGGAGGGGAGGCTGTAGGGATGTTTACATTTATGTCATTGTCATAATTGTAGTCAAAGCTCACAACACTGGGGAGACCATCACTGCCTCCCTTCCCAGATGCTCAGAGAGGTTGAGGTCTGCACCTGAGGTCACACAGCACTGGTGCAGGCTGGAAGCTCCTGAGAATACCACCGGCACCTCTGGCTGCAGCAACTCTGTCTGCTGCTCACCTCAGATACCTGCGGTTACTCTTATGACTGAACCACAGCCATGCCAGAGAGGCCTGGCAGCGTGGAAGGAGAACACTAAGCCCCAGCCTCTCTAGTGTCCTGGGTGCGGAGCTCTGGGTGCCAAGCTCTGGGTGCCATCTTCCCAGGGCCCTTCTCCCAGAAGGATTCCAAACAATCCATATTCCCAGGAACCATCGAAATGTTCCAGAAATTCCAATCGTATGTCACCCCAATGGCACGGCCCAGACCCTCCCCTGCAGGGGAGGCCAGGAGCCTCTGGGGTCCCACGTTTTCTGGGACCCTGGGGTCCCAGACCTCTGGGGTCTGCCCGTTTTCACTGCAGAGAGCTATCTGTACGTTTGTTGAGTTCCACGGGCCATGTGCTTCACCCGCGTCACCTCACACAACTCCTGGAACCCCACTATTTCCTACTTTCAGAGTCAGCGACGTGTCCCGTGGTGAGCATGGCAGCTGGCCCAGCTTGGGGTTTTAGTCACGCGGGAAAGGCATGTTCCCAACCGCCCAGCCCCCACCCATGGTAACCACTGTTGACGGGTCTATGGACCCCTCTAGATATTTCCGTGTGAATATAACCCTCGGTACGTGTACTCGCAAGGAAGGGGCAGCCACGACGCATACCCGTCAGCTCTACAAGCTGCGAGTTTTTCCGACGAGACCTGGAAGCTGTATGCTCAGTCCAGCCTCAGGTTCCTCACCTGTGAAATGGGGAGATGAGCCCCACCCCCCAGGGTTAACAGGAGCTGGAGAGTAATAACCAGCATACACAGCAGCCAGGCATACAGCAAGTGCCAAATGAGTGCCAATCTATAGACAGGAGTCACTCTGAGCACTCGCTTCTTGGAGGTCCTCCTTGGAGCCCTCTAAGGCTGACTCCGCTCTTCCACCCAGGGACATCCCCTAAAATGGCCAAAGGGTTGGACTCCGGGAAGACAGGGGCTGCTGGCCGGACACCACAGTCCCCAAGCTGGCCACGTGATGGAGGAACATGGAGCTGCCACAAATGCAGGTGGAAAGGAAGCCCCCCTCCCTGCCCAGAGGAGCCCCTGGCTTGGCTGGACAGGGTCCCCTGCTATTTCCCAGCCCTGCCTCCCATCCTGCTGGGTGGTCTCCCCGGCCTTGGCCCACCCACCCAGGAGGTCAGAGCCCCCTTGGGCCCTGGGGATGACACCACAGCAACCCCCTGGAGAGGCATCCCTCTAAGCTGGTGTCCCCACAACCTGGGAACAACCTCCTTCCTCTGGATATAAGGCAAACAGAGTCCTCTGGAAGCAAACCTTTTAAGCAGATGTTTCCTCTTGGCACGCACCTCCGGGCGGGGCCTACTGCTCTCACATGGAGGCACAGGGGAGACCGAGTGATTTCAATTCTTCTTTTTAGGAAGGGGGAGGAAAATATTTTAAAAAATGTGTTTTACAAGCCTGCTTTTGCCATTGTTTATGTAAACAGGTAAATTGTTTCCTGCCTCAATTAAAAACATCTGCCACATAAATGAATACCAATTAACTCATCCTGTTTTTAATTACTCTGTTAATTACACGCAGGCAGCAGAAAGGATGGCTGGGAGTAGGCGAAGTCGAGTGCACGCCCTCCCCCCAGTTGGCAAGGATCCGGACTGTGTCTGGCTCCTGGTGGATGAGGGTGGCAGGGAGGTGGTGGCGCGGTGCCAGCCGGGATTCCCTGATCTGGGGCTGCCGGGTGGGCACCTCCTCCAAGGGCCCTGGATGGGGGCCGGCCGGGGCTCCCAGCTCACTCTAGGGAGTGAGGAGCCCCCTCCTGCAGGCCCTTCTGCCCTCCCCCTTCCCACTCTCACCTCCTCCAGCCACTCTCCTCCCATCACTGGAGAGGAAGGAAGGGCCTTAAGGGGGCCCGTCATGTCTTGGCCATATTTGTTGGGGGAGAGGGGGCAGCTGGAGATGGAGGCCTGCACCCCCTCCAGGAAGGCCTGCCTGGGGCTGGGGGAGGGGAATACTGCTCTGACAAATGCTGCCTGGTGGCACCCTGAGCACCAGGACTGGGAGCCACCCCCGGAGCACCCCTCGCCGACCCATCACCCACTCTCCTTGTCCATAGCCTTCACCATGGTTTGTAATTTCTCTCCCCTCTCCTGCTTGCTTCCCTGAACCCGGCCCAGGGCAGGCAGGCAGGAGGCGCCCGAACATAAGTCTCTGAGTGAACCTTATCCAGGGGTGCTCACAGAGGAGGTGTCATTATTCCTATAGATGGGGTTGGCTTGGGAGAGGACCCTCTGAGGTGTCACATGGTTGCACCAGCCTTCGTGAGGGGCTGGACTTGAACCCAGCAGGAGCCCTACTTCCAGGATGCGTTTACTGCACTGTCAACATCACCAAGGCCAAGCTAGGAGTCATGCTGTCTCCAGGGGCTGGAGCTGCTGGGCCCTGGGGTGCCCCCTCCCCCACCTCCCACAGATGCTCTCCCCACCCCCTCCCAGGTTACATGGCTTACAGAAGCAGAGGTGGTCAGAGCTGGCTGGCCCTCACAGTTGCCCAGCTGGTGTGGTTGGTGGGTTTCCACTTGGCCCATCAGAGGTAGGCAGCAGAGCATCTCTGTGAGAATGATGCCACTGCCTGAGGTGGGCTCAAAGGGAAAGATGTGCCTGACATTGATTGGTGATGTCTGCCACAGCCATTGGAGTGTGCAGATTGACTCGCCATGTCTGCCAGTCGCATCACATATGGAGTAATAGGGAGGTACCAGGATCCAGTCCACTTTCACAAACAGTGCTCCAGAACAGAGAACAGTCTGCCTCTCCTACTGCCTGTGGGCACCTGCTCAGGGGGCTGCCTGCACCAGCCTTCACTGAGACATGGGTCAACAGTCCACAGATGGACAGGCCAGAGTCCAGGGGCCAACCCCTTCCAGGCCAGGTTCCAGCTCACAGTCCCCACCCAGAATCCTGTCCCAACCTTGGAGCAGGGCTGGGGAACAGCAAGTACCAAGTGATCCACAGTTTATTAGCCCATTTAATCCTTCCAACAGCCCCATGAGGCTTTTCTGTTATTTAATAGTAACAGTGAAATGTAAAACATGTTATTACACCCATGTTACAGGTGGAACAACTCACAGGTTCAGTAACTGCGGGGCGCATGGCTGGAAAGGGCAGGGCTGTGAGTCTGACCCCATCGTGCAGACATGCACAGGTCTGGCCTGAATTCACCCTGCTGCCTGGACCCAACCCACTCCCTCCAGATTTCCAGTCTCCCAGACAAGCGACCAGGGGCAGGCATAGCCTCCAGGTTTGAGTTGGGCATTGTCCAGTTTCTGGCCACAGGCTGTGAGCAAGTGCCTCCACTTGGCTTGGTCTCAGCATTTTCCCCTGGAAGACGGGGGACGCTCACCCTGCCTCGCAGCACTGGCATGAGCATACTGGGGCTTTCCTGCCAGCCTCTCTGCCCACCGCTCCCCTCCTGCCTCTCCTTCCAGGCAAGCCACCAGGCTGAACACCAGCATGTAGCTGGGCAGTCTCCTGAGCTGCTAGAGGCCGAGGCCAGCGTGGGTCAGGGCCTGCCCTGCAGGCTGTTGGGGAGCCTGCACCTCAGCCTTGCCCGGTGGGGGTCCCTTTCAACATCCATCAGTCATCCAGATACTGGGCCATTCTCTCTGGGGCCTTTTAGCCACTTTCAGCCATAAGACATGTCTAATAGTAGCTCCTGCAGCGTGCTGGGCAGCTGGGTCTGGTGTGGGGAGCCGCGTGCTGGCCCACCTGACCACATCTCCACACCTGGGGCTCACTGAGGAGCAGCCAGGAGCAAAGCCAGCTCCAGGGCTCCTTGGCAGCCCCTGTGTGGTTGAGAGGGCCCGCCAAGCTGTGGGGAGGAGCCCAGACTCACCGGTCAGGAGTTCAGAACGGTGGTGGCCACAGGAAAAGGGCCACAGGAATCCTCGGGTACAGCCCCCAACCGAGGTCTGTGGCAAGGGCACACGATGACCAGAGTCAAGGGCAGGGACTCTGCACCTCAGAGGCTGTATCTTCCCAGGGAGGGCTGCACTTCAGAGTTTAAACCTTAGTGACCTCCTCTCTGTGCAAATGGAAGACCCACCCCCTCAGAGGTGACAAAGGCCATGTGCGGCAGTTATAACAAGGGGCTGTCCCGCAGAAACCAGAAACCACCAGCCAGCTCACTGGTCAATCAAGTCCAAGGTTCAGAGTGTCCACATGCAACACCAGCCCCAAGGGGGAATCACTGTGCCACTTCTGAGGGGCACAGAGAGAGCGGGAGCCAGCCCGGGGTCACACAGCAATGGAATCACACAGCGGCAGCCTCACCCGCCAGCCCTCAGCCCTGACCCGGAGAACAGGCTGTGTCCCTGGTGGACAGAGGGTCTGTTTCCAGCCCCTCCTCCCCGCCTTGGACGGCCCAAGGCAGGCAGATGGGCCGGCGCTGGTGCAGCCGCGGTGGCAGCTGCTCTGGGGGAGGCGAGCGGGAAGCCGGCTCCATGCCTCCCTCCCCGGCGGAACCTTCTGGATGTTTTGACTCATTCCACCACATGGTCTCCCAGAACCCCAAGGAGATCTGGGGGTGGGGCCCTGCTGAGTCAAAACAGCCTTGGGGGTTTTCGGCAGAGGGGCGTGGCATCCTCCTGCTGTGCCTGGAGTCTCCCCTCTTGTCTCTGAGAAAGCTCCAAGGCCATCTCCCCATTTGACAGCAGGGAAAACCGAGGCCACTGCTGGCCCCTGGGGTTTCCCTTCTGACCCAGGGAGGCTCCGTCAGGCCTGTCCTGAGCCCTGGGGCACACGTGGAGTCCACAGCACTTCATCCAGGGCTGCACCTCATCTCCCGTGTTCCCCTGGGGGGAATCTTCCCAAGGCATAGAAATGGGGAGACCATGGTGGCTTCAGAGGCCGCGGGGAGTGCCCAAAGTCACATGACACCTTCTGTCTGGTCAGTGTGAACATTTTCACAGGGACATTTATTGTAAAACAGAACGACTAAGGAGGTCCTGGTGCCTTGGATGGAAAATCTCTCCGTGTCCAGAGGCCTCACCCCAAGTAGTGGGGAAGGGTGTGCGGGACTCTCTTGCTCCTCTTTGACCAGGGATACCCCACGGCGGTGCAGGTGTGTGAGCTCAGGCAGTTCAGACTTGCAACTCTCCAGCACAGCAAGCTTCCAGGGAGCCAGCAGGCTTGACCCGAGCGGCAACCAGGCTCAGTTGTGGGCTATTCCAGCTCCACCCCCTTGGTTGCCAAACCCCTCAGGATGCCCATGGGGCCTCCTAGTCTCTGAAATGTCCATTTTCTGACCCTCTCCAGGCAGCACAGGGTTCAGGGAATAAGCGACTCTCCTTCCTCTCCTCCCACATGAGGGACCCCCGAGGCCTCGGGACAGATGGAGCTGGAGCGCCGGCGGTCAGCTCAATCAGGAGGATGGAGTGAGCGCCAAGCCCACCAGTGGTGGAACCACATAATAGCCGGCAGAACGACAGGACCGGTTTTGGGTCCCTCACCCTGGGCTCCCACACAAAGGCTTTGGCTGCTGGCCACAAAGGCACAGCTCCGGGCAGAGATCTCCCCCAGGGACAAACTGGCCACTGCCGTGCAGTCGTGAGGAGACATCAGGCAGACCCCCAGGGGAAGCCAGGATGCCTGCTGGATCAGCTCTACGAGTCTTCAGTGCAAACCCCCGGTGCACAGGAAATGCATGACGTTTTCATGCCTTAGTATTTATGCCACCACCTCCACCAGCTGAAGCCCTCAATGCCCACAGGCAGCTCCCAGGCCATCCTCCATCCCCTTGCCCTCCTCCCTTGTGCTTCTCCTCTCCACCTGCAAGGCCGCCTTGCTGGCCCACAAATGTGCCAGGCGTGCTCCTGCCCCAGGGCCTTTGCACTGGCTGTCCCCTATGCTAGAGGGCTGTGCCCTGGTGGCCCCCTGGCTGCCTCCCTTCCAGGCCTCAGCTCAATGTCACCTACTCAGAAAAGCTGCATCTGGCAAGGACAGGCCCCACCTCCCAGACCCAGGCCCTGTCCATTCCTTGTTTCCTTCGTTTATTGTCCATCTCTCCCCAAACAGAGTAGCAGCCACACGAGGGCGGGTCCATCTGCTGGATTCCGGAATAGCGGCCGACACATGGCAGGCCCTCAGTCGCTATCTGTCAAAGGAACAAGTGCCTAAACCAACTACGTTCTCATCAACAGTTTATCTCATCTAAGTGTCACCCAGCTCTGAGCTGGTGCCTCACAGCCGCTGGGCATGCACTGTGCCAGGCAGCAGTGACTCCTACCCTGGGGTCAGCCTCCTGGGCTTCATCCGGGAAGGAAACAACAGTTGGAAAGGAGGGTCATCCTGGGAGGGGCACCCATGGGCAGATGTGAGTGGTGTGGGGGCGTGGCCAGTGCCTCTGGAGTCAGAATGCAGGTCCCCCAGGCCCTGTGCAGCTGAGGGTCGTGTGGCTTCCATCAGTCCCACCCCACCCCCACCAGCAGGGAGCTCAGAGGAAGAGCGAGGAACCGAATTTCTGCCATACATCGAGAGCTACATGGTCTTCTGATGTGCAGAAAAATGGAAAATGATTATTTCACATACCCTCACCAGCGCCTGGGTATTCGAATTCTGGCCTGTGTCCAGACAGGCTGGGGGAGGGGCAGGTCCACCTATCCTTCTCCAGGGACCTCCCTACCTGGTCCCCTGGCCCCCCCGTGAGGTGACAGCTGGGATGCCCAGGGGGACAGCAGCTGTGTCAGCTGATGGGGGATGGGCACACCACCAGGTGCCAACCTGGTTCCGTCCAGGCTCAGCGGTGACCCCAAAGCCTCGGTTTCCCTGGCATGCTGGGAAGGAAACACCTAATTTCTTAGTGGCTCCATGGGGGTGGGAGAAACGTCTCAACTTGGGAGACTGAAGCAAAGGTGACCCAGGGTGACCTCCACTGCCCTCCCCTCCTCTGCCCCAGACCAGTTCTGTGGGGTCTCCTTTCCCAGGGGCCTGTCCTGACCCCTCCACCCTGAAGCCTTCCATAATTCTTCCTGCAGGACCGGGGCTCCGGCCCCACCACACGGGCTCCTCATGCACGAGGAGTTCCCAGTCCTGGGCAGCCAGATGGAGGGGCAGAATCTGAGAGCCGGCACCTGGTGGTCTGTGCCGTGGAGTGTGGGGTGTCCTGGCCACGGCAGTCAGGGCTGTGCCCTCTCCTGTCTCCGAGCTGCCCATGGAGTGGGCCCTCAAGGAGCTTTTGTTTGCGAGTGAGTGGGGTCAGGTTTCAGCGAATGGCCCTGCAGAACCCTGGCCACCTCCTCTGTGCTCCCATGAGGGCACAACCCTGGCTGCCTCCCTACATGCCCTCACATAGGCAGGACCCTGGCTGTCCATCCCTCCGTGCCCCTACGAAGGCAGGATGCACGACCCGACTCCAGGGCTGGAGAGCAGATGAGATAGCTGTTTGTGGAACCAAATACAGCGACAGCTTGCAGGCAGGCGGGCCCTGCTGTTCAAACAGCACTCTCCCAGCACCCAGCGAGGGCGTCCCTGCAGCCGTGACCCTGGCATCACTGCCTGGAGATGGGGCGCTCACAGGTGACACACGTTCCTGCCCGCCCCGGGCCTCCTGTGTGTCAGGTGCCTGCCTGGGCTCTGAGGCAGCAGGGCCAACAGACAGCAGTCTTGCCCTCACAGAGCTGACCTTCTGGGGAGGAAATGTGGTAATGTGCAAAGAAGAGGGGGCGCTGAGGGCTGTGGGGACACGGGTGGGGGTGGGGATGGGGGGCACTCAGAGCAGAGGGGACTTCTAGGTGGGTTGGAGCAGTATGGTGGGAGCCATGTGGATGTGGGGCGGGACACACAGGCAGAGGGACCCTCCAGTCCCTGGGGTGCTGGGGACGCAGCAAGGCAGGTGGGTCAGGATGAACATTTAGGGGGAGGGCTATGTGGTCTTGAAGTCACTGGCAATCTGCCTCTGTCCCTGGAGGGGGCCTCTCTGGTTGACACATGGTGGCCCCAAACTACTTCCTCTGAGTTTGGGGGAGGTGGGGAGAATGAAACCAGAGAACAGGTGCAGAATCTTGTTCATGCCAAGGACCTGGGACGCGGGTGCCAGGGAGATTCAGTAAGTGTTTGTAGAACCAAACACAAGGACAGCTTGTAGGCAGACGAGCCCTGCTGTCCCAACCACCCTCAGGCTCCTGGCAGGGCGTCCTGCCAGCCAGTGACTTGGACAACTGCATGCTCCCCACCCCCACCTCCAGGCCAGGGTGTGGTCACCTGTGGAAGGGGTGAGCTGACGTGATGCAGGGAAGCCAGGTGACCAGGGCAGGAGGCTTTTCATGTGAATTCATTCCTTGAAACCCGGAGGACAGTGACCTAAACTGATGACCGCTCAGCACAGCAGATGCTGTCCCAGGAGTGACCCCAAGAGAACTGAAAACACACACCCACCCAAGAAGGTGCTTGGGAAGGTTCACTCCAGATCATCCACTCTCACCAGTGGCCCAGCGTCCATTGACTGATGATGGACACACAAAATGTGCAGATCTGAGTCACTGAATCTCAGTCATTAAAAAGAAGGAGAGCAGTGACACATGTGACAACATGGACGGACCTCAGAAACATGGGACCAGCCTGCGGCAGCGCTAACTACAAGGGTCCTGCCCGTCTTCCCAGGCGTGGTGATCTGTTCACCTGGGGGCCCCACCCGACAAGCGGGCAGGACAGCTTCTCCCTTGCTGACCCCAATCCAGCTGGGCTGGCAGGCCCAGGAAGGAAGATGGTGAGGACAAGCCCTACCGGTTGGTGACCCGCTACCTTCCAAGGCATGCCCCACATCCAGATGTGCACCCTTCAGAGGCCAAGAGGAACCTTAAGATGGTCTCCCCTAATAACCTCCTGAACCAGGAGTCTAACTGGGATGATGTTCTGTGTAATGTGAGGATTATTAGCCAGAAAGAGGTCCGGGCAGCAATGAAGGGACCTCAGCCACTTTTAGACTCAGAGAAAAGCCTCCTGAACGCAGGGTCAGGCCCAGGACCTCATGACCACCCCGACCTGTCCCCTCCACTCTGAAGCCCCCAGGACCATGCTGATCAGCAGGGCCAGGAGCTGTGCTGGTACCTTACCAGGGATTGAATGATTACGATTGTGGAGATTTCAAAAAGGAGTTTTCACATTAACAGAGAGGAAACCGAGGCTCCAAGAAACCACACAATGTACTGCAGCTGGGGGTGAGCCTGTGGGCCGAGATTCCACCTGGGTGCCTGACACCCAAATGAGGCTCTCCTATGACAAAGCCCTTGTCCGTGTGTAGTGACAGGTGACCAGGGACAGTCCTTGTCTGTGTGTAGTGACAGGTGATCAGGGACAGTCCTTGTCTGTGTGTAGAGACAGGTGGCCAGGGACAGTCCTTGTTTGTGTGTAGAGACAGGTGACCAGGGACAGTCCTTGTCTGTGTGTAGAGACAGGTGACCAGGGACAGTCCTTGTCTGTGTGTAGTGACAAGTGACCAGGTGTGAAGTTACAGGCATCCTGGGAAAGTCCTTATAGATGGTAGTGACAGGCATCCTGGGACAATCCATGCAGATGGTGACAAGTGTCCTGGGACAGTCCTTATCTGTGTGCAGTGACAGGCTTCCTGGGATAGTTGTGCAGATGGTGTTGACAAGTGTTCTGGGACAGTCCATGCAGGTGGTGGTGACAAGTGCCCTGGGACAACCTTGTCTGTGTATAGTAACAGGTGGCCAGGGGAAGTCCTTGTCTGTGTGTAGTGACAGGTGGCCAGGGACAGTCCTCATCTGTGTGCAGAGACAGGTGACCAGGAACAGTCCTTGTCTGTGTGCAGAGACAGGTGGCCAGGAACAGTCCTCGTCTGTGTGCAGAGACAGGTGACCAGGGATAGTCCTCGTCTGTGTGTAGTGACAGGTGGCCAGGGACAGTCCTTGTCTGTGTGTAGAGACAGGTGGCCAGGGACAGTCCTTGTCTGTGTGTAGAGACAGGTGGCCAGGGACAGTCCTCATCTGTGTGTAGTGACAGGTGGCTGGGACAGTCCTTGTCTGTGTGTAGTGACAGGTGATCAGGGACAGTCCTTGTCCATGTGTAGTGACAGGTGACCAGGGACAGTCCTTGTCTGTGTGTAGTGACAGATGATCAGGGACAGTCCTTGTCTGTGTGTAGAGACAGGTGGCCAGGGACAGTCCTTGTTTGTGTGTAGAGACAGGTGACCAGGGACAGTCCTTGTCTGTGTGTAGAGACAGGTGACCAGGGACAGTCCTTGTCTGTGTGTAGTGACAAGTGACCAGGGACAGTCCTTGTCTGTGTGTAGAGACAGGTGACCAGGGACAGTCCTTGTCTGTGTGTAGTGACAGGCATTCAGGGATAGTCTTTGTTTATGTATGCGTGAGCTGGGTCACCCTTCACAAGTGCTCACAGGGTCACCGTGAAGCTGGGCTGGGACGCGTAGGTGGGATCTGGTACAACACGCACTGCTGCAGCCGTCAGAGTGTAGACATCTAGACGGGTCACATGGCTCCTCTATGAGTGTCCTGGGCAGCTGCCCTAGGGACAGTCAGGGAGATCACACATCCTCCTTCTGCCTGGTTTTCACAGCCTTGCACACATACTTACCTGCCCCGTGTACACCCCCTCACGTGCACACTCACACACAGGGCTCCCATAGAAGGTGATATCCACTGCGGTCCCTGGAGTGAGCTGCTCCCCTCCTCCCAGGGACCTCCCTGCAGTTGCCCTGCCCCCTCTCTGCCACCAAGCAGAGGGAAAGGCAGGGCACTGGGAAGAACAGCTTTTCATGATTAAGCGCCCTTGCTTCAGACCATTCTACCAACACCCAGACCTTTGGACACAGTGGGGGGCTTCTCCACCTGTCCTGGGGGCTCAGGCTCAGTCTGCAGAGCTGGGGGCACCTGCTTCTCCTAGACATGGCCTTGCCCTCCGAGCTACCTGTGTCTGGATGTCGCCTTCCTGGCCCTGTCCCCCTTCACCTGTCCCCCAGAACCATCTTCTCAAAATGCAAACCTGATCAGCTCCCACCACTCAGCTCCACTTAGGGGCCTTCCCTGGGCCCTGGAGACTCCAGGGACGAAGGCCAGAGTCCTGTCCAGGTCCATCAGCCCCACAGTCCTCCGGTTTGGTCCCGGCCCCTCCTCTTTGCGGTTGGTCACCTCTACACAGTCGTCCCCAACTACACGTCTCAGAGCCGCACGCCTGCACCACCAGGGCCACCACGGCGCCCCTCAGCAGAGCCACCATTGGGGAACTCCCTGTGTCCTCACCCTGCTCTGTCTGACACAGTAGTCACCAGCTAACCAACAAGACTGTTCGGAACTCAGACTCAAAGCAAATGTAAACACATGTGGAATTTCAAAGAGTTTTTTAAAAAGATCTCAATACTTTAAAAAAAATCAACTACATGCTGAGATAACAACATTTTGGAGACACCAGGTTAAATAACACATATCACTAGAATCATGTGGGTTTCCTTCTTTTCTCCTTTTTCTCCACGTGGCCACAACCCTAAGTGGCACATGTCTGCTCTGCATGGGCACGGCTCACCAGGCCATGTAGGCTGATGCATCCCGGGAGAAGCTGCCCTTCAGAGCATCTCCTGTGGTCACAGTCTTGGGGGTCCCAGGGTGCACATGGCAAGTCCCACCCAGTAATAGCTACTCGGATCACAAGCCAAGCAAACAAGCTGCAAACTGCTGAAAGCCTCTGAACGGTTCAAGATGACACCGTGTGTAAAGAGTCTGTCTCAGAGCACGGGGACTCCCTGTCTACACACAGTTGGACTCCAGGGAGCTATCTGGGCAAAGACCACATGGGGGGACAAGACCAGCGGTCAGTGGGCCATATGGAGAGGGTCTCAGACCCCCAACCTGAGCCTTCACAAGTGGGGATCTGCCGTGGGTAAGAGTAATACCTGCAGGGCTGCCCGGTCCAGTTCGGGCTCCCAGGGGCGTGGCAGACGGGGTCACTGCAGGGCAGTGTCATCCTGTCCCCTGCCTGGAGACAGGCGCCTGGTGGGGTAAGGCAGTGCTCTTCGTGGGAGTGAAAGGGACCGCATGCCCTTCGCTCTCCTCCGATGTTCTCCACGCGGCAGAAGGGCCTCTCTTGCACAGCCAGGCATGCAAGTGTCAGCACACGAACCGCTGCCCTTCCCACCACCCTGCACACAGCCAGCTTGGATGCGGAATGCTGCCCTCCAGCCCACTCTGACTCCTCAGAGGCAGGGAGGTGGGGAGGAAAGCCCCTGGTTCACTCCGCTCACGAGTCTGGCAGGGCTGGGTGAGGCTGGGGAAGCCCAAGGCCCCCAGAAGAAGTCACAACAGCCACCTGGGGACTCAGGTATAGGGAGAAGACAGAGGTTCCCGAGTCAGAATCCCACCTCTGCCACCAAGTAGCTGTGGGATGCGGTTTCCCACTGGGAGGGGCGGAGTGGAGCATGGTCCCTGGGGACACTCAGGTCCTGTGCTCTGAGCTGTGTCCCCAGCATGGGGATGGGGTCAGCAGGCACAGGGGTCTGG
Organism: Bos grunniens; assembly: GCF_055505025.1. Classification (NCBI taxonomy): domain Eukaryota; kingdom Metazoa; phylum Chordata; class Mammalia; order Artiodactyla; family Bovidae; genus Bos; species Bos grunniens. Next base: position 14,223,045 of record NC_141182.1, read on the forward strand.
GCTCCACTGAGGACACAGCCTGTCTCTCTGGACCTGGGGCAGGAGGACACGGGGGTAGGCTGGAATCAGAGCAACAGGGTGTGACATGGAGCTGCCCGACACTCACACCCACCAGTGAAACCCAGGATGCACTGAGTGTCCCCCAGAGAAGGCCTGTGACAACCACATCTAGAGCCACCCGTCAGTCAGATACACAGGACCATCCACCCTCCTCACAACCCCAAGAGGGAGGAGCCAGTGAGACTGTGTTTAGCATCGAAATAGATTCAGAGAGGGTGAGTGGTGTGCTGAGGGTCACACAGCCACCCCCAGGAGGGGAATCAGGCTTCAAATCCCAGTAGCTCATAGAAGCCAGGTGGTGTCCCTCCCCCTCCCCCTGCCCACAGCCTGGATACACAGGGCAGAAGCTCCCCAAACTGCATGCGAGCTACAGCCTCCTCTGGTCCTGAACACCCCCACTTCTCCAGCCTCTCAATATGCTCCCCGCCCGCCTGTCAGAGGGGCCACTGCAGCCGGAAGCCTCTCCTTTCCTCCCTGGCTTCACTCTGGATTTTCTGGGTCCTCCCGGGTCGGGACCACCAGGTGAACACTTCCTGTGGGCCCCACGCATGGCCTGGGGCCTTCAGGTGCATAGGGAGCTCCACAGCCCTGCCCCGGCAGCTGTGACTCCTGCCCTACCCCCGCTGTGGACTTTTCTCTGCCCAAGTAAACAGAAGGCACCCAGGGCCGGACATCCTCCCAAACCTCCTCCCGCCACGTCCACCATGCTCCAGCCTCAGGGGCAGTGGGGGGTCTGAGAACCCAGGCCCTGGGGAGGCTAGGCGCATCCGTGGACAGGGAATGGGATGGACAGCGGTGGCTGGGAGCCTGTGGGTGGACAGTCGATCAGGGCTGCGGACGCCCCGGCCCCAGGAGGCGGCTTTCTTATCACAGCCAAATGCATCTTTGCTTTCCTTCCTGCCGACATCTGGCCCCCGGCGCGTCCCCGGTTACAGCGAGCCGAAGTCCCAACGTCTGTTTTATTGCCAAAGGTCATCGGAGGCCCCACTCAGCCATCAGCCCGTGCCCCGTGCGTGCTGTGAACTCAGAAGCAAGAACTGGGAACCCACGACTCACTTTCCTTGTCCCGAGTTTCCATCCTGAGCACCAGGCCTCTGCCTAGGTCTTTCCACTGAGGCTACAAGGGTGACACCAGCCCAGAGTTTGCTTCCAGAAACCAAGCTCTTGCTGCCATTGTGGTCCTGGAACAGGGCCAGGCTGCCTTCTGAACACAGCAGACAGCTCCAGGGGTCTGTCCACCCCCTGTGCCATGGGAGCAGCACCCACCTCTCGTGAGCCTCTCCCGGCCTCAGTGTTCCCATGTGGAGAATGGGACGGCAAGGGTGCCCACCTTCAGGGTTGTCCTGAGGTCAAATGAGGGGCAAAGCCTGCAGCCAGCCTGGGAGCTGTTGTTGGGGCTGCGTGACAATGACTCTGCCCCCTGCCTGGGTGACCCTGTGTCCAGTGACACAGCCATGAGTGACAAGCGCCTTCCAGGTCAGTCCTGTCCAGTAAGTCCGATCGTGGCCACATTCCTGCATTTACCAGTTTCAGAGTTCAGGATCCTCCTCCACCTCCCACCCCCACGCCTCCAGGTCTGGGAAGTGACACTAGCTGCCCAACAGACTGTTATGCCTGGATACCCTGTTGAAACAGCCAGACAATGGCCAATGCCGACGAGAGGTCCTTGAAAGGACACCAACCCCCTAAGCTCCTACACTGGGTGGTGGGAAGGGGAGGGGGCTGGCCTCAGGCCTCTGCAACCCAAACAAGGCAGAAGGTGCTCATCCTCCCGGCCCTGATCCCCGTGGTCCCTAGCCCCAGGGAGTACCCTAGGTGTCAGTTACTGTGCCCACGTGCCAGAGTCTGTGTCCAGGTGACAGTGCTGACATCTGGGGCACTAACCCCTTGTCAGTGCCCAGCAGGCGTGGGAGGAATCCTTACAGGCAGGCAGGGGGCCAGGCCCACAGGCACGGATGCCAGGAGGCTGCTGTCTGGAGGGAGCACCGGGGCTCCTCTCGTGGGATCAACAGCCTGCACCTCCCTGGGCATCTGTGAAACAGGGAAAGTCCCCCCATGGGCTGTCCTGCAGACTCGGGGTGGTGAGTTCAAGCGCAGAGCCTGGCTAGACAATGCCCCGGGGTGACTTGTGCTGCTGGGGGCTGGAGAGGAACCATGCGCCTGAGAGCCACGCCACAGGCAAGATGGAGCTGCCCCATGGAAGCGCCTGTTCCCTCCTCAGAACAGCACTCATTTAGCACCTACTGTGTGCGAGCTCTCCAGCACACCCGTTTTGGATTCTGAGCACACACGTGTCTGCACACACACACACACACACACACACACACACACACACACACACACTGATTGGTGAAGAAATTCAGAAGAGCTGAATTCAACCACCATCCCGCAGGCCCGGGAGGAATCAGCCAACCCAAACACAACTGGACAGAGGAGGGAGGCCGCCGAGAGTGCCAGGGCACTTCCAGGTAGTAGGGAAATGCCTCCTTGGATGCCAGCGGCCCTCCCTGACTGCCCAGGAACCAGTAGCGCTCAGAGCCAGCCCCCTCTGCCCCTAGGGCAGCCTCACGGGCTTGGATCCTGCGGATTACTGACCCAGCCTGCCGGCGTCTCCAGATCCTTGCGTAGGAAGGAAAATTAATTTCTTCCAGTCATGCAGAAATGAAAATATGTGCAGCCAAATCAGAGAGATTTCCTGGAGGTGGTAACTCAGTTACGTGGATCACCTGGTGACAGAGGGAGGGCTGGCAGGTGGCCTGGGCACCCCCAGGGGGTCCCAGAGGAGGACCTCCGCCCCGCATCCGCCAGCTCGCTGGCCTGGGGGGGAGGTGCCCTGGGTGGGCCTGTGAGAAATGTCCCCTCCCCCAGTCACACACGGATCGAGGCAGCTCGAGAGAGAGCCGGATTCTGCCAGAAAACTGGTCCTAATGTGACATTCCCTCCCACCCAAGTCCGCCTAGCTCTCGGGAGCCCCGAGTGCCACATCTGTTCCTGCACTCAGCACCCCTCCCCTCCTTGTCCCTCGCACGTACGAGGGTGGCTCAGCCACACAGCCCCACGCAGCCCAGCTCTTTACGGACCGGGCTGTTGGCTGCACAGAGCAGAACTCTCTGCCTCCTGGGGGTCTCCAAGCAGAGGACAGAGGTGGGGGTTGGGTGACACACAAGACCCTCCTGTCCATCACAGTGCCAGCTCTCTGTGGATGTGCCCTGCCCCAGAAAGGATGCCCCCAGGGCCCCAGCCTGAAGAAGTTTCTCAAACCTTGTGACAACTTGGGAGAGCAACGCAGGAACCCAAAACAGCTGCCCATCCTCTGCCCCTGGCCAACCCCTGTCCTTTGAGGGCGGCCGCCCTGGGAACCTCCTGTTTCTGGGTCCAGGGAGGAAACACACGCCCAGTTAGACATAATGATTTGGCATCCTGGCTGCCGGTCAAAGTGGGGGCCTGACCGTTGCTCAGATCACCCCAGACAGAAGCACAAGATCTCTGTTCTCAAAGGAAATATTTTTCTCCCCGGCCTCTAGAACAGGCCAGAGGTCAGCCAGCCTCAGCTCCGATGTTGGGGAATACAGTTATCCTGGAGGGGAGGTCGGGGGGTCTGGCATTCCTCTGAGCACACACACAGTTTGCGGGGGGCCGGAAGGAGGGACAGCCTGAGGCTGTGTGTTCAGAGCCGCCGGCTCAGAGTGTGGCTTGCCACCAGCCCTGCTGCCTTCTGCTCCACGTAAGCCCGTCTAGGGCTGAATTTCCAGCCATCTGTCCCTCCACGTCGGCTCACACCTCCCTCCCCACCGTTCCCACAGCCTGGCTCTGGGCCTGCCCAACATGCAGATGGACGGTTCCCAAAGCCTGTGAGTGGGACCGCTGCCACCGGGCTTTGCCCGAGGCCCGGGAGCTGACAGGATCCAGGGGCTGTTATTTAAGATCTTCTCCCCACCCTGGGAGCCGGGGCAGGACATCCCCTAGGGCAGTCTTCACCCCCAAAAATGTTCAATGCCTCTGCGCTGGGCGGCATGTCCAGGGACCAAAACAAGAAGGGGAGGGGCTAGAGGGAGCTCTGGCCCGCCTCCCCAGCCAGGCCACAGGCACGTCCATCTCTTCTAGGGTCACCTCCTGTACCCCCCGACTGGTCCCCTGTCACCTGGCCCAGGCCCTCTTTGTCAGGAAGCGCAGGCAAAGCAGGGGAACCCTCAAGACTCCCCACCTTCCACGCGCAGGTCCCACCTTAGGTCTGACCACACCCCCAGCAGGTCAAGCTCCGGCTCACCTGGGGGGTGGTCAGTGGGCGGGCGCTGAGTGGGCTGGCCCCACCCCGCTGTGGGCTCCAACTTTGCAAAGTGGGGAGGGGGTCCCCGGGAGGCCTATGCACTCTGTGCAGCTTCAAGGAGACCCCGGGACAGCAGCCACGGATGGAGTCGAGTGACAGCGGCGGCAGCGCGGACGGACGGAGGAGGCACTTACGGTCCAGAGGTCTGGTAGACCGGAGGCGATTGCACTCTCGCGACCCGGTTCTTGTAGTGGCTTTTCCTTCGAACTCGGTCCCTGCCTCCGTAACTTGGGGGCAATCCGCGCGCTGTCTTCTGGCGCCGACCGCACTCAGGCGCGAGGCGGGGCCGCGGCGCGCGGGGCGGCCGCCCGGGCCATCCCCAGGCGGGTCTCCGGCCGCTCGCTCCGCCCGCCGGCCGCCCGCGCGGGAACAAAGCGCGCACGCCGCCCCGGGCGGTCTCCGGCCTCCGCTGCCCGCTCCGGGTCCAGCCGCCGTGCCTTTGGCTCGAGGGCGCCGGCTCCGGCTGCCGCGCGCTCGCCCGAGCGTCTCACGGGGCTCCGCGGCCCCCGCCCCGCGCGCCCCGCCTCCGCCTCCTGTCCCCCGCCGCCGCCGCTGCGCCACCTGCCTCCCGCCCGGCGCCCATCGCGCTCAGCTCCGCCCCGGGGCGCCGGGCTCCGTGCGGGGCCGGCGCGGGAGAGTGGCTCCGCCCGCCGCCGCCCCAGCCACTCGGGCGGTCGCGGACCCCGGGGCGCGCCCTGAGAACTCAGCCGAAGGCGCGGGCCAGCCGCGGGGGCCGGAGGCTCTAGGGCGCAGCCGGCGGCCAGCAGCTCCGGTGCGAGTGTGAGGGCCGCGCGGGCGGGTGTGAGTCGGGAGAGCGCGGGTGCGCGGGGTGCCGGGGTGGGCGCGCTGTGCTGTGTGGAGAGAGACGCGCGCCGCTCGGTGGGGAGGGATGCCCGTGAAGGGAGCGTGGGGGCCGCGGAGCCGGGACCGCAGAGGGTGCGGGAAAGCGCGGTGGCGTGCTGGGACGCACGGGCGCCGGGGCGGGGGGTGGGTGTTAGTGTGGGTGCCGTGGGCGGGGAGCGCGGGGTGCCGTGAGGAAAGCCGTGAGGGTGCCTTGCAGGGAGCGCGGGAGGCGCGCCGGCGGGCCCCTCGCCCGTGCCCACCCCCGCCGGCTCTTCAAGCCGCGCCCTGGGCGGCCGGGTGGGGGCCCGGAGCAGAGCGCGCCGCCGCGCACACCCACCTCGGAGCAGTCGGCGGCGCCCGCCTCGCAGTTTTACGGCCGCGGCGTCTGGAGTCCGGGAGGGAGGAGAGCAGCAGGCGCCCCTCCTCCGGCCGCCGCACCCCCTCCACCCCCGCAGCGTGGGCCGAGCCGGGGCCGCCTCCGCGCGCTGCCGGCAGGGGGCGTCCTCCCGCCGCGCCCTGTTCTCAGTGCCTGTGGCCTCGGGCCCATGCTGACCCAGTTACCCGCAGGAGTGCGGGGACACTGGACCCGGGCCCACAGCCTCTGGCCCGGGGCGTTTGCATGTGCTCTGCGTTATCTGCATCCCATTCGCTTAATTTCAGTCAGCAGGACTTCCCCAGCCGCTGCCCTGGCCTCTGTGCGCCCCCTTCTTTCTGCCTTGCAGCCCTCACCGTACCTCATCCCCCGCACCTGTTTGCCTCTTTCCCTGAAGTGCTTTGCAGTATATCTGATGCATCTACCCGGTTAGTACATTTTGGTTAAATCGGTGCCACTCCCCCTTTTCGCCTTCCCCAACCCACACAGACTGTTTCCTCGAGACAAGCTGGGGGTCCCAGTGTCGGGTCTTAGGAGACAGAGGGTCCAGACCTCGGAACAGCAGAGCCCTGATCTACATCTCATTTGGCATAAATCTGCATGTGAAAGTCCAAGGTCCCCAATTCCCAAGTTCAAAAATACAGCAGTATACCAAAAAACACCTTTCTCTTTGAATGAGCCCCACCCCCACCCCCACTCCCGTCACTGGGGCGAGTTGGGCAAAGGAAGCCAGTGGAAACACAATGCAAGGCTCTGGGCAGGGGGTCATCCCTGCCTCACCCTCGTGGCCACTCCCAGGGGCACTGGACAGAGTCTCTGGGTGTGTGGCCCCTGCCAGTCCCTGACCTCCTGCGTCTCTATCCTTGTGGAAATAAGAGAAGTGTGGTGAAGGATTACTTGGAACACAAGTTTCTGGCATCTCCCTTCCCCTGACTTTCCGAATGTGATCAGGTGTGGACCCCTCCTGTCCCAGGGGAGAGCAGACGGTCCTGAACTTGTGTGTGGAGATGACAAATAGATTTAAGAGATTAGATCTGGTAGACAGAATGCCTGAAGAACTATGGACGGAGGTTCATAACACTGTACAGGAGGCAGTGACCAAAACCATCCCCCAAAAAATGAAATGCAAGAAGGCAAAGTAGTTGTCTGAGGAGGGCTTACAAATAGATGAGGAAAGAAGAGAAGGGAAAGGCAAAGGAGAAAGGGATGCAGAGTTCCAGAGAACAGCAAGGAAAGATAAAGCCTTCTCGAGTGAACAATGCAAAGTAACAGAGGAAAACAATAGAATGGGAAAGACTAGAGATCTCTTCAAGAAGATTGGAGATACCGAGGGAACATTTCATGCAAAGATGGGTCACAGAAGAATGTGGATTTAAAAGTAGGCGTCCCAGACTTTACACACCAGGGTTCATTGATACCAGCTCCCTTACTTCATGGACTCTGAAGCACCACTGATGTTAAGATTCTCCTCATTTCATGCACCACTAAGAAAAGAGAATGCTCTCCTGGTTATAATCCTAAGACGCCTCTAGATTTCAGAGATGTTAACAAGCCACCAGTGGACCAGGTGGGGCACTGAGCAGCAAGCAGACACCCTGAAGCCCACCTTGGTGCTCCCAATGGGGCAGGGAGGTGGACTGACTGACAAGCACCGAATTCTCACAGAGCATTAGCAGAAGCCGGGCCCAGCCTGGGGCCCGCTGCATCTCATCCCCTGCAAACAGCACATGGTTGTCAGTTCTTTGTGTTAAATTGCCAGTTGCAACGTCACTGATTTAAGCAGGGTATTGAACACCACTGGAGATGTGGCAGATCTCAAAACACCAGGAATAAAACAGCAATCATCAGCGACCACACGCTCAGGCCCCGAGCCAGCCCAAAGGCTCCTGAGTTCCTGCCTGGGAGGATTGAGGCCTGCGCTGAGTGGTCACAGGGACAGCCAGGCCAGTTTGACCTCGTCAACAGTCATGGTGAGTCATGGCAGGAGCTGTCACACTGAGGAGGGTTTGCTGACGGTGGGCACTGAGCTGAGTACTTAACTCTCCCTCAGCTATCAGGCAGATGCTCCTGGAGCCCCCATATTACAGGTGGAGGGACAGAGGCTCCGAGCGGCTGCATGGGTGGAAGCTGAATGCTTTACAGCCTCTACCCTTTGGGCTCCCTGTTGCCTCCCCTGGGCTGGTTTCTCAGGCTGGAAGTGGCCTCAGCACAACCCCTGGGTCTTTGGCAAAGCTGAAGTCCCACCATGCCAGTTCAACCTGGGCGTCCAGCCACTGCAGACCACTTGTCTGTAAAAATAATTCTGGGACTTCCCTGGTAGTCCAGTGGCTAAAACTCCACACTCCCAATGCAGAGGGCCCATGTTCCATCCCTGGTCAGGGAACTAGATCCCACATGCTGCAGCTAAAATCCTGAATGCCACAAGGAAGATAGAAGATCCCATGTGTGGCAACCGAGACCCCGCGCAGCCAGATAAATAAATATTAGAAGAAGACAAAGTAATTCTGAGTGATGACGGACTTCCTCAAATACATTTCTGTTGTACGTAGAAATCTTCATCAGGAGTTTAAATAGTTGCCAAGAGGATAAAATCTGCCGCACCGTTAAGCACGGATATTTCAAAATAAAAGAGAATATGCTGGTCTAGTAGTGATAGCCTTTTGATAGCCATCCTTGTCCATTTAAAAATCCACAAACTAAATCTTCTTTAACATCTGAATTTTCACCAACTTCCAAGCTGACACAATGAGCTTTTTAGATACAATATCAAAAGCATGATCCAGGAAAGAAAAATTGGGTCAGTTGGACTTCATTAAAATTTAAAACTTCTGTGAAAGATACTATTAGAATGAAAAGACAAGCCACAGAATGGGAGAAGATATTTGCAAGACACACACCGGATAAAGAACTGTTTTCCAAAATGTATAAAGCCTCTGCTTCTCTGACACCTGACTTCACATAGCCCCTTCCCCCTCGCTGTGTGTTTCCATTCTGCCCAACAGAATTTTGCCCTAGTTTCAGTTTGAAATTATTTAGATTCCTGTATCACACAAAACGATGTAAAGACATCGGGATCTCAAGATTTAAACATTCTCTTGTGTTCAAGTTTGTCTTCTAGATTGGGTTATTGTTTTAATTACAAGTGGTATGTAGCTGATACAAATAATGTGAATTTATTACACATTTTGAGAATTATTAAACATAAAAGGTAATTTTTTAATTAGAAATTCCTAATAAATGGGCAGGTTTTTTGGAGTAGTTTGTGTATCCACCCATACATATTCCTTATTTCCAAGAAAAGAAGGAGTACAACACAAATCCCATTCCTATACGGATTTTTACTGTGCAACTGTAAGAAGTCCCAGTTACACAAGTAAACAGATCAGCAGAGGATGAGATGGTTAGATAGCATCATTGACACAGCGGACATGAATCCAAGCAAACTCTGGGAGATGGTGAAGGACAGGGAAGCCTGGCGTGCTGCAGTCCATGGGGAGCAGAGTCAGACACGACTGAGCCACTGAACAACAATGAAAGGTTCGTGTGCTCTCGTGACACCACCGTGGCCTCCTTCCATTAGTTTTCTGCCCCGGACCTCAGGGTGACCAGTCACAAGAATGATTTTTAAGGACTGTCAGCTGACAAATTCATGGGCCTCTGTCAATTTTGTGGCAAGGAGTGGAAACGGTCTGAATTGCAAGAAGATATGTTTGCTGCAAGCTGGGAGACAGAGAGGCATCATGGGTAAGCCCAGCAGGGGGTACTGACCTTTTTTGGGGAAGTGAGAGAGGGGTGACTATGCAAAGAAAGCTGGGAAGAGGGGCTGTACCAGGGCCCAGGTGGGCAGCGTCCTGCCCTGGCCATCAACTGAGCTGGTGTGGGCACCAGATTCTGTGGCTTTAAGTCAACCACAAAGGCAGGGAAAGAGCCTAAACAGAAAGAGTCTTAGGCTCCAGCAGGAAGCTGCCTGGACCCGGGGGCATCTCTCGGTTCCCCAACCCACCCGGATCTAGGGGTGGCTCCTCCTGCAGAAGGGGAGGCTCACTTAGAGCGCCAGGCAGACACAGCAGGAGGGCCAAGCAGGAGCGCCGTGGAGGTCATCCTGTGTGCCTGGCATCAGGGCTGCAGAGTGCAGCTGTGCAGGGTCCCAGCAGACAGGCAGGGAAGGCAGGTGAGGCTGTATTAGGGGGCAGAGGTGCCTGACTTCACGACCCCAAAGACAGCTCTGCCTATCACCAAGGGGCTCTGTCAACCACATCTGAAACACCTTCTTGGGGTGTCCATGGAGAACACTGCCTGCCTGGGCCTTTGGCCCACCACCCCACTGTCTCTCACCTCCTCTTCCACCTTCCAGGCACAGCACCAACTCCCCCGCCCCCGCTTTAGGTCTCCATCCTGACATGCCCACGATCCCTCCAGGACTCCAGGATACCACCCAGCACTGGACCCTGCCCAGCCAGCCCCAGCCTTTCTGCAGGTTCAGAAAGAAGCTCATTCTTGGCTCAGATGTGAGTCTATGACGCACTCCAGTCAATGGGATGTGCAGAGAAGGGGTTCTGGGGACTGTCCTGGCTCTCACGTGCCAAGAGGAAGCTGCTGTGTCCTTGCTCCAGGCACTGCTGTGTCTGGAGGGGGCCTGTGGCCAGCACCGAGGGTGATGCTGATGCAGGAGTGGGGCAGACAGATGGAGGGGATGGGGCCCGTCAGAGCATTGTTCAGCTGCTGAATCAACCTGCAACCTGTTTTGTCCCTGAAACCCACCCTTGTTCTGGAACTCTAGTGCAATAATACACTTCCTATTGTTTAAGCTGGTTTTACTGAGTCTGCTTCTTGCAATGAAACGCACCTGACTTTATGCCTTACTTTTTAGGCAGTCTTGATCTCAGCCATCTGAGGGCTGCTTTGGTTTATTAAGTATCACCCTTGATGCAGAGGGTCTGAAATTTAATGTACATTAGGATCACCTGGAGTGACTGTGAAAACGCAGTCTCCTGGGATGGGGACCTGAGAGGCATCAAAAGACTCCCCTCAGTGGTTGCGATAAGTCACATTCTAACCCAATATTTTAAAATATTAGAAATAATGACAAAATCCGTGTGAGCAAAGTATCAAAACTTTAAATAAAGATGAGATCACCATTACTCATGTCTCCCTTTGGGTCAGGCTCCAGAGCCCCCATGGCTGGCTCCTTCCCCAAGGTGGGATTAGAAGGGCGGGGCATTAATCAATTACCAACCCACCATTTCCACCATGTGATGCTGGGGGGCTGGGGGTGGGCTAAGGCCACACTGTGGGAAACAGGACCCCAAAGCAGTCTCAAGTCATGCACAGGCAGGCTTCCCATGGATCAGGCCTTCCCTTTAGGTGGAGTCAGCTTGGCAGGTGGGCTGTCTAAACCAACTCCTCCCTGGATTCTGGGAATGAGAGACAGGCTTTGGGAAATGGGGCACTGTCTTATTTGGTTCCCCCAGAGGGTGTCTGGTCAAGGCCAGGAGGCAGGGCAGGGGAGTGGGAGGGAGGGAACCAGCAGCAGTCCACCCAGGGTCAAAGAGGTGGGAGGACACAGATTTATGCAGCAGCTCCTGCCCCTTCTTGCGGGGTTGTTCCAGGGACCCTCACCCCGCCTGCGTCCTCCCTGGCACGCGCAGAGGGAACACAGATGAGGGTGGAGAGAGCTGATGGTCGCAAGCAAGTTGGTATGCGCAGAAGAGGGGACAAGGCGATGTGGGCGTGGCTGGGAGTGGGCGGGGCCGAGCAGGGACTGACGACGTGGGCGGGGCGCAAGGACAGCTGCCTGCTGAGCAGAGAGGCTGGATGGACCCCTGCCAGGCTGGATGGACTCCATACTCTTCCATGGGTCTCCCTTCACTTGGCCCAGGGCTCCTCAGAGTCCTGGAGTCCTGGGAGATGCCTCTGGGGACTCGCAAGCACTGACTCCAGGTCACTGTTTTTATCTACATCAACCTTTGTCAGAAATCAGGATGGTGGCCACCTTGTGAGAATTGGGAAGACATGTTCTCCAGGCAAAGCCATTAATTATTCTGTGTGCAGAGCCAGGCAGCTAAATCCCCAGTTCCTGGCTGGGCCAAGTGCAGCCTGGGCTAGGTGGCCCCAGAGGCACTCTCTCATGGCGGGGGAGAAGCCACCTGGTGTCCCACCTGTGCAGGGCAGTACTGGGCGCTTCAAACGCGCTTTCATCCAAACCCTGGAACAACCCCCGTGGCAGCTTTCTGCAGAGGAGGAGACCCAGGGAGGCTGAGAACCCACAAAGGGTGGTGGTGGGGCTGGGGTAGAGTGGTCCTCCCAACTCCAGCCTAGGCCCCTCTTTGCTGCACTGCCCTACCTTGTTCACTTCTGCCCTGTTATCTGGCTGGTCACACCCTGCCACCTCCTGGCCTGCCCATCTAGCAGCCTGGCCATGCCATGGGCGACAGCCATAGGAAAGGAGGCTGTAGAAGGGCAGTCCACGGGCCTCCAGATTGTGGGGAGGAACCAAGACAGAGGTGGCTCTTGAGGACTGGGCACTGAGGGAGGCCCAGGAAGACCCAGATGTGGCTCCTGCCCAGGGGCGCAGCATAGCCACACAGCTGCAAGGCGGGCTCTTGCTGTGGGGGTCAGACCCGGTCACGGCAGCAGTTTGTTTCCTGCACCCGGTTCTCTGAGCGATTCTCGATGAAGTCAGAAAAGGAAGGTTTTCATAGACTTTCTCTGAAGTGCCCCAGACCCCAAGGCTGTAGGAAAACACGGACCCTCACTGGTGACCTCAGGACTGCTGGCTAAAGAGACAGATAAGCTCCCCACCCAGAGAAAGGGCCACATTGAAAAATGAAGGTGTCCAGGGACTCCCCTGTGGTCTAGTGGCTAAGACTCCCTCCTCCCAATGCAGGGGGCCTGGTTCAATCCCTTGTCAGGGAACTTGAACACACATGCCGCTACTAAGACCTGGTGCAGCCAAACAAATAAATTTTAAAAGTATTAAAAAAACATGTTCAGTGTGGGTGAGGGTGCCGGTAAACAGGCCATGTGACATTTCAGCCATAATGACCCAGAGCTGTAAACAGACCCAGCAATCCCTACATGCATATTGGTGTACCAGAGGATATTTCCGATGTGAATGTCGCGGTGCAACAGTGAAAGTCAGAAGTGGTTACCAAGCCCACCTGAAAGAAGCATACGCACATGTAATAACTTTCTCCACTTTCAGGGTTTTCCTGCTAACCCTCCCCAAGCACTAGATTCCATCGCCCAGGGTCTGACCACAGTAAAACAGGAATAGCCATCAGGTTGCGGGGCATGCACCCTGCACTGGGCGCGCCTGCGTCTCAGCACCCCTGCTACCCGCTCTCAGGCCTGTGCCCAGGCCCAGCCTCCGTCAGGAGCACTGTGGACCTCCTGTGAACTCGCGAGGCACCTGTCCTTCATTACCGCTTTCAGATGTTTACCTGTGGTTTACCTGTTCCCTGGTCTCTCTCCCCCGGGGCAGGGAGTGTCTGTCTATTCCCCATCAAGTCCCCAGGGCCTCGAAAGGCCCACACCCTCAAAGAGTATTTGTTGAACGACTGCGTGACCTTGTTTAACCTTTATGCCAGTCTCTGAGAGGTTTCATTATTCTCACTTCATCTTCACCTTCCTTTCTCTTATCTGCATGTTTGGATTTATCATTTTATCTTAGCATGTTAAGTCGGGGAAAATAGCAGTTCTGACAGTGCACTTTCAGGGCATGATCAGGATGGCTGCCCCATGCCAGGCCTGTGGCTTCTCAGCTCACCCCTCCACCCCGCTGCCGGCTCTGGTCTTAGGCCCCAGGGCTGCACCCAGCTCAGAAGGCCTGTGGGCAGCACAGACTGGGCCACGAGGAAGGCATGTGACCTGGCCGGGCCAGTCACGATCCTTGTCTGGGATGTTTTGAACTGGACCAGAGAAGGGGACTTTCTCTTTGCTCTGCTCAGGAGGCTCCCTCAGAGCTGCCCAGGGCCATCTGCTCTGAGAGGCGAGAGGGCCTGCCCTGATCGTGTGCTGGCTGGACCAGGGCCCCTGAGGCCAGTTCCACCCCATCCTTCCTGAAGCCTGTTATTGAGCCAACACACCTGGGTCCTGCCTGAGCTCCAGGACGGGGTCTCTGTCACCTGCAAGCCTGGCACCCTTGCTGCACGCCCTGGCTTCCACTGGTCCTGGCCCCTGGCCACACATACTGGGAGTTGTTTTGGGAGCAGCTGGCAGCAGCCACACTCCGTGCCTGACAGGGTGAGAACAGCCCGCCCACGGCAGCTCCACACCCGGGGCAGGCCCAGCTGGGCCATCTCAAGCCCACACACATCTCCCACTGAAACGGGTGTTTATTACCCCTGGGGCAGGGGCATCCGTAGGCCTTCTCCTGCAGGGGGCCTGGTGCCATCACCCCCGACAGAGACCAAGTCCACCTCCTGCGCGGCCCCTCAGATACCCGCAGCTCCCTCCACGTGGACCCTCTTGCCTGAAGCTTCTCTCTGCCTCAGAATCTGCCGAGAAGCCTTCCCGAGTCAGGGGGATGCCCTGCTGTACCCCCATGACAGTCCCATCGCAGCTGCTCACGTGTTCAAGGAGGCAGGGTGCCCCTCGACTCGTGGCTGTGGCTTCCTGCGCCCGCTTGTCCCAGGGTACGAGTGTGCAGGACCCGCACACGGGCTCTGCCAACACTGCTTTTCTGTGTCGCCCTTGAATGAGCAGCTGACAGAGGACCACCCTCACCCACAGAGAAAACCCTACTGGTTCCCCATTTGTGCCTCAAATATCCCTTGAACAATCCCTCCTTCCCCCAGGGGCACTAACAGAAGATGAGGCAGGAGGCAGGGAGGGTGTGTCTGGAGACGGGGTTCCCCCCGCCGGGCGCCCCAGATCCCCCTTCATCTTCTCTGTCCTTCAGTCTGTCTGGGGATACCCCCCATTGTCCTCAGTTTGTGACCTTCTTGGGGGGGGGGCTCCCCATACAGGTGACAGACCTCGGAGCTGATTTCACAGCTCTGATTTCACTGATTTAACAACCATGCCCAGGCCAGGTTGTTGGCCGTTTCTTCCCAGGCCATCTCATTTCTGGGACTGCAGGAGTCTGACAGGGATGTAACCCCCAAAGGCCTTTTCCTGCCAAGAGGCCAGCCCAGCAGGGGTCTGACGGGGAGCGGTGTGTGGCTGACCTTCCCTCCTGCCCATGGGGCTAGTCTGGGAGCAGCTCTGAGGCTGGATGGAGCTGGAGCCAGGTCTGCCCTAGCTCTGCGGGAGAGCTGGGCTTTCTTGACAAAGATGAGGGGACGTTGCCTCCTCCCTGGTCTGCCCTGGGGAAGCCGGAAGACAAAGGTGGCCATGCCTGGTCCCCCAGTCAGCCCCACCCCCTCCTCTTGTGTAAGAGACGAAATCTCAGCTCGCGAAGGGGGCAAACCCATGCCCAGGCCCAGGGACACGCCACTGTCCCCACATTCCCGCGTGGGCCCAGGCCGGCTGGGGATTGATGAGCCCCTGGAGCTAGCGTGTGGGGCGCTGACCAGTGCTCCCCAACCTTCACAGACCTCTCCCCAACCCCAGCCACAGTCTACTTGACACCCCTGCTCAGGATGGGCCAAATTCCAGAGACAGCCCCCCTCCCACCCACACCCTGGAGTCTGGACACAGTTGGGTGTTGGGGGAGGGGAGGATGTGGGCAGGATCTGAATGCAGTGGGCGGAACACAGATGCTCACTGCAGGGCAGGCCGGTCATTTCCCACCCACCTGGGGCACTTCACCTGTGACCCCCACGGAATCCTCACACCAGGCCCAGGCAGCAGACCTCACCTGAGCTGAGGCCCAGAGAGGGGCAGCCACTCCCCACCCGAGACACACAGCGTGTAGGCGTGGGCTGGATCTCACCAGGCTGCCACACACTCTGAACAACGGAATAGGATTCTCCGGAAAGAGGAATGATGAGCCCTGAAAGCATCACGCTCAGTGAAGGAGCCAGACACAAAGGCAGCACATCACAGCATCCCATTGATGTGAACCGTCCAGAGTGGGCGGATGGAGAGACAGGAGGAGACAGGGGTGGGTGAGGGTGACTGCTGAGGGGCACAGGGGTTCTTTTAGGGGAGATGAAAATGTTCTAAAATTAGACGGCAGTGACGGTTGCACAGCTCTGTGACCAGACTAAAAGCCACTGCAATTGGGCACCTTGCATGGGTGAACTGTATACTATGTGAGTTATCTCAAGAAAGCTGTTTTTAAATCAAAGCAGACCCAGAATTAAGGCACCTTCTGAACCACAGTCGTCCCTGGCTCCCAGGAGAGGGGGCAGGTGAGGGCCGCGGTCCAGCCTCTCTCCACCATGGCTGGTGGGGCAGGCAGCCATGGGTCTGGAGGCTCAGGGAAGGGAGTTCCATGTGGCCGGTCCATGCAGAGAGGCAGGGCCGGGGTGCAGGCGGGTGGGAGGAAGACCTGAAATAGCTCTCAGAACCTGAAACTCCGGGGAGAAGCTGAGGGCAGTGTGGTGGCCGTGAATGGGGAACTGGGCTGCTCCGAGGGAAAGGAGAAGTTCTACTGGGGGGGTGTCGGAATGAAGAGGCAGGGGAGGGTGGCAGAGGTAGACAAGCAAGGATTCTCTCGTGGGAACACTCACATTTCCAGAGCCCCTGGGCACCACTCACTAGTTTGTTTGTGGAAGGACCCCGAGAGAGTGGGGGGAGTTCCATTCCTCAGATCTGAGACCAGGGTGGGGGCTGGGGGAGAGACCAGTGCAGCCCCAGAAGAGAAGGAGGCCCACCCTTTTCCATCTGTAAAGGGGTAGACTCTGTGCCAGGCCCCAAGGGCACACGGCAGGTGCTGTGAACTCGGACACGCTGTGAAAGGGTGGAGCCTTGAGTGCGGAGACCGTTTGAAAACTGCAGAGAAGGTGCGAAATGAGAAGTCAAAAAGTCCTGGTTTGGGAAGGCACTTCAGACTGGGGATTGGACCCCTGTCCTGGGCGAAACCAGAAGTCTGCTGCCTGGGGCTTCTGCAGAAGCCTGCTTTTCCTTATATGAAGGGGCTGGTCCAGTTTTGTTCTCTGCATCTTCTCTCTTCCTCTTTCTTCTTGCTTGGAAGGCAGACGTGATGCCTGGAGGTGGTACAGCCACTTTGCAGCTAGGAAGCCACTAGTAAATGGAGGTGGAATAGAAAGAGCAAAGCAGCCTGTGTCCTGGATGGCCACACCAGCCTCGACCACCTGCTTCTGAGCTTCTGCTACGTGGACAAAGACGAACAAACCCGGTTTCTACTGCTGTTGGGTTTTCTGCTATTTGTAGTTGAATGCAATCCTGTTGGAGACAGGGTTGAAATCCTTCGTGGGGAGGGTTGCCAGATTAATACTCAGTTAAATTTGAATTTTAGATAAGCAGTGAATAGTTATCAGTATAAGTGTCTCCCAGGAATTATTTGGGATATACTTATGTGAAAATATTGTTTATCTGAAATTTGACTTTTCATGGATGAAGTAACGGATCCCAGAGAGCTTTCACATCTTGTCTGAGAGCTTGTCCTGAGCGGTGTGGGGGTGGGGACATAGCTGTATCCTTGTGCTCTGGGGACGCTAGGGCTTCCTAATTCTGTTGTTGTTCAGTCGCTCAGTCCTGTCCAACTCTTTGCAACCCCATGAACTGCAGCACGCCAGGCTTCCCTGTCCCTCACCACCTCCTGGTGTTTGGTCAAGCTCATGTCCATTGAGTCAATGATGCCATCCAACCATCTCATCCTCTGCCGCCCTCTTCTCCTTTTGCCCTCAATCTTTCCCAGCATCAGAGTCTTTTCCAACGAAGGACTTCCTAAAACCTGCCGTAAAACCATGCACAAAGGAGACTCATTGCCCAGGACAGAGCAATCCAAACCAAGTGTGGTCCGAAGACAAGACTCGAAGAGAAAGCGATGATCGGTGGTGGAAGCCTCTGCCCCAGTTTTACGTGGTCATGACATTTTCATCCCATTTGACTAAAGTGCCAGCTGTGGATGAGGGGACAGTTGTTCCCCATGGACAGTGTGTGACCACCAGTCAGGACTAGCCCTGGGAGCACTCTGCTATGAGTGATGCCGAGACCTCATCCATGCTCCACAGAAAACTACTGGGATTGATGAGCCAGGCCTGCCCCGAGCTGACAGAGGGGCGCAGGCTCCCAGGTGACCTGCAACCAGGTCAGCCAGGGGACCAAGCTGCCAAAAGTCCACACGCCAGGACTGAAACATGTCCAGGTTCCAGGACCCACCTTTCAGGGGTCACACTCACTGGGCCCCACGGAGCATGGTTGCCCTCAGCATGCCCTTTAGCCCTGGGGGCGCCTGGCAGAGCCTGATGTCACAACAGCAGGCAATCTGGTCTGGTCTGTGGCTGGGGTCTTCCCAACTGGCAGGCATCTAAGATTCTCCAGAGACCTGGCCAAAGGTGTGTGACGGAGGCCTGGGGTCCTTGCCTTCCAGGCCTGTGGTCTGCCCCCTCCTCTCACCTCTCCTCTCCTGAGCCCCTCCTCCAGTGAACAGTGAGTCTCTTCCGCAGGCTGGACCACACCCGAGGCTCTGCCTCAGGGCATAAAGACCCAGCCAGACTCCTCTCCTCCTCACCTTCCTCTGATAGAAACGCCAGTCTCGTGTCCCTGTGTCCAGTCAGGCTTCCACGGTCAGTGGGCATCCCGCCACGGGCCTGGATGTCTTTCTGTTGACGCTGATTGGGCCCCAGACGCTACAAGTTGAGAAATGGCAACCCACTCCAGTGTTCTTGCCTGGAGAATCCCAGGGACGGGGAAGCCTGGTGAGCTGCCGTCTATGGGGTCGCACAGAACCGGACACGACTGAAGCAACTCAGCAGCAGCAGCAGCAGCAGGAGAATCCCAGGGACGGGGGAACCTGGTGAGCTGCCGTCTGTGGGGTCGCACAGAGTCGGACACGGCTGAAGTGACTTAGCAGCAGCAGCAGCAGGAAACCGACAAGTTGCAAACCATTTATGCTCACAGTGAAGACTGTGCTTTACCGACTGTGTTTAGGGGTCTCAGGGTGGCATTCTCTCTTCTTGGGATGGAATGTCGCCCACATTCTCCCTTGAGTCACCTTTGCCTCCCAGCCGGCTACCTCAGCAATCACACAAACACAGACACACTCTTCATAGAAGAGTGGTGTTTTTAGCTTTTCAAGAGTTTGCTTTCACCTGCCTTCCAGCTTCCTTCGTTTTCTCCCCATCCACCCACCCGTCTGCCATCCATCCATGTACATCAGCAGTGGAATTCCAAAGTAAGATGAGCTGAGTCATTTAATAACATACTGATTTGAATTAAAGCTGACAAATGTCAGTCTTGTTGTTCAGTTGCTAAGTCATGTCTGACCCTTTGTGACCCCATGGACTGCAGAACACCAGGCTTCCCTGTCTGGGCCTGGAAAGTTTGGTTTTGGGGCAACGCTTCCACTAATCCAGGTGTAAACCTGCAACTGCAGCCTCAGGGTTTCCATGAAAATAAGCCCCGAGCATATGTGCAGCATAAAACATATGACATGCTAGACCACATGACCTGTTAGATGGTAAACACAGTGTTAGATGTTGCAAGCCAGACTGTTGGCATCATCGCCCAGTCTTAGGAAGATGCTGGTGAAATCACTGCATTTTCCTAATCACCCAAGATCTCTGCTCCTTGAAATAATTGGCTTTTACTTTAGTCTCCCAGGCCACCCTGAGTCTCAAAAGTCTGACTCAAGAGCAAATGATTACCCCAAGATCTCTGCTCTTTGAAATAAATGGCTTTTGCTTTAGTCTCCCAGGCCGCCCTGAGTCTCAAAAGTCTGACTCAAGAGTGAATGATTACGAAATATGAAGATGTAGAGGAAAAGAATTCATGTTGGGCTTGGAAATCGATTACAATTTAGACTATAAACCAGCCACAGAGCAGAGTCACTGAACTCCCACTTCCCTGAAAAATCTGGATAAAGGTCTGACACATGTGGGCTTCACCAGTGGCTCAGTGGTAAAGAACCCGCCTGCCAATTCAGGAGAGGCACGTTCGATCTCTGGGTCGGGAAGATCCCCTGAAGAAGAAAATGGCAACCCGCTCCAGTATTCTTGCCTGGGAAATCCCGTGGTCAGAGAAGCTGGGTGGGCTACAGTCCATAAGGTCACAAAAAGTCGAACACGACTGAGCACACACACATGCACACCCGCACGCTGACACACATTCTGAAGTTGTTTTCAAGACCTCCGCTAGGTGAAAACTCCTGATACAAGCATGTAGATCCCAGACCAGGTGGAAAGCAGAAGGCTGATGATGCTCAAAACTTCACCTTGATGCCAACCAATCTGAGAACTGTGCACCAGCTGTGCAGACACCCTGCAGCCCTTCCCTCACCTGGCCTCTGAAGCCCCTTCCCTGAAAGCCATTGGCGAGTCTGGGTCTTTTGAGCTTGCGCTGCTCGCTCTCCTTGCTTGCCACCTGTAATAAACATGGTACTTTCCTTCATCACAATGCGGCATCAGGGAACGGGCTCTGCAGCCTGCGGGCGAGGGGACCTGAGTTGGTTCAGTAACAGTGGCAGCAAGATGCCCACTCGGAGGCCCCAGTTGGGCCTCTGCGACCTCATCTTGCTTTCTTCCGAGGGGGTGGGGCACCTGCTCGCTACCGCACATCTCACACATATTAGCCAGCAGGAGTGTTAAGGTCACTCTTTTCGCGGCCAGCATGTGGGGTGAAGCCAGCCATCACCGTCCAAAGCTTCTGCAGCGGCAACAGCTCCTGTCATACCCAACACAAAAGCAGCAGCCCAGGGCTGGTGTGACTGAGCTGGGTGAGGCCGCTTTGTGAGAAACAGCACCTTACAGGGGACTTGATTTTTAAAAGACATTTTAGGGAACATGCCAGCCAAAAGTCACGGAGCCAGCCTCAGATCGCCTGGCTTGGAAGCCAGATCCTGGCATCCAGTACATGGCAGGGCCATGGGAGTGAAATGGGGTGCTCACATGTCTCCTTTGTGGGAACAGGGAGAGCTCGGCGAGGTGCCACTACTATTACAAATGCCCCACCCCCTGCCTCTGGGCTCCGTCCTGACGGCAATACCCCATCTGCACACCCTCCGCAGCAGGGGCTGTCCTGCCAGGCCCGGGCTCCAGCACAGCCTGTCATGTATTCCTGGCCTTGCTGAGGGGTGCACGGGTGTGTCTGCTCAGTAGAGCAGTCTCCTGACTCCTCCAGGACTGGCCATGGCCACCTCTGTGCAGTGCTGTCTGGGGGAGGCCTGGGGAGGGGTGCTTAGGCAGCCAACGGGCAGATACCAAAGTCCCCTTGGCCACCTCTTCCTTCTAGCATCATCAAGGGGCCACTCAGAGTGCCATTTCTGGCTTCCTGGAGTGGGGTTTCCCAGCTTGGAGACCTCAAGCCTGCTGCTTGGCAGCCACACCACCAGGACTTTCCACCACCCAAGCCTCACACTGAAGGTCTGGAGCAGAGCTTGAGTTGGGGAGGGGAAAGTGCAGACCGAGGGAGACCACACCAGCCTCTCCTCTATTCATCACAGCCAGACTCCCTGCCACAGCCTCACCCAGATGACTGCTGAGCTCACGTTCAGAAAAGGTCGGATCAGGTGGGCCGAGGCCTCCACCGGCTCGGTGCTCAGATGCCACCCCACCTCCACCCACGCTAGTTTCCGTGGGTGGGGCCTCCCCAGCAGCCACGGGGATTCACAACCTACAGAAATGCCCAACATTGCGCTGGACACGTGACTGTACAAAAGGCCTTCTCAACAGGAGCTATAAGGGGTCACCTCGCAGCCCCACCCTCCAGCTGCCTGGCTTAGGGGGCCACCAGGCAACACGGCCACGCCGGTGCTGATGCCGTGTTATCTATCATCATGGGGAGAAAAAGGAAGATCGCCAGACTCAATACTTCTATGTAGCAATTTAAAACACAGACAATTACAACGTATCTGGGAAAGACACAGAGATAAAACAGTTCCTTGGACAGTTCCACAGGTGGGCGACTCTGGTGTTGACATGCGACACAAGCCCCATTTTACATTGAGGATTCAGAGCCGAGTTTGGGGGACCGACCTCACAGGGCATCCTGAACTGGGTCCGGGACCTGCAGCCTGGCTTTCAGTGATCCCCAGGTTGGGGCAGGGGGGCAGCCTCCAGGGCAGTGGGCACTGGATCTACGAGCAACTCCTTTTTATGAAGAAGTGCAATGAGGGAGCAGCTCTGGGACGAAGTGACAGCTTGTTTCCCCTGCTTGGGATGGGGCTTTCCTGATGTGGGCAGATTATTTCATAATTTAAATGAAAGGTGGCCCAATGGCAGGAGCGGGCAGCATGTCAGGGGCCCCCCGCAGATGCCGACCAGGCTGGTCCCTCTGTCTCCCAGGTCCTGCAGGCTCAGCAGCCTGTGTGGTAGAAACTGGACGTGGCCTGCGTGTGAAATGTTTCATATTCTGGCAGAGAAATCGGCTTTAAATCGTCTGTTAAATCTGGTCTACCTGAAACGTTATCATTTTCACTTGTATTCAAGTTAGAAATTATTCAGGTATCTGTTGCATCCTGCTTTTGCCCAAAGACTTTGAAATCCCATGCCAGGGTATCTCCGGCTGGACGGGCAGCCCCAGGGGGTGGCAGAGCCTCAGGGCTGGCTGGTCTCATCTGTGCTGAGGGTTGGGTCAGGGGCTCAGGAAGGTGCGTCGCCATAGTGACGGGTGAGAAGCAGAGTCTGGACCTCGGACATTTGCCTGAAAGGGAGGCGGCTCGGCAGGGCAGGGCTGCAGGACCTCGTCCAGCTGTCTCTGGTCCCCGCGGGAGGGAGGGAAGCACCTGGCGGTTTCAGTTTCCACAGGAAGCTGCCTGCTCCCGTCTCCCCTCCAGCCAGCTGTGCTCTCTGCCCTGCAGCTTCGAGTGGCGGCCCCCGCCTGGAGAGCCCCCCAGGTGGGGACAGCCCCTCGAGCTGCAGACGAGGAAGCCCGGGTCGAGGGGCCAGAGCTGAGCAGAGTCCCTCGTCCGGCCTCCTGGGCCTCAGAGGATGGAGCAGGGTGAGACGCACCTGGGGGCTGCGAACTGGAACGATACTGTTCTGACTTGCAGTTTTTTGTCACCTGCTTTAGAATATCAAGTCCTGACCCTGGGTCTAGAAAACACTGTGGTGGTGGAGGGGTGGAACGGCGCCTGTCCGTGCATCCGTCTGTCCAGGCCTCCTAAGAAACAGGAGCGGAGAAGCGAGGGTTGTGCACACGGAGCCTCTTGGGGAGGCTCCTGGCCCAGAGGCTGAGGCGCTGCCTGGCAGGAGTGGGTGTGTGGTCAGCAGTGGGGCTGGGGTGGCGGGCAGTGTCCTGGGGAGGTGGGCCCTGGGACCACTCAGTAAAGGGTGATCTCTCTGAGGTCTAGGGTATGGGTGTTGGGGTTCCTGTGTCTGTGCTGTCGCTCTGCTCACAGCGAGGCTGGAACCTTAGACCTTTTGTCTTAAAAAGAGGACCCGGGTGTGGGGAGACCCCCACAGCCACAGCCCCTGAGCTTTCTGAGGGGCCCTGTCGGCCTGGGAGGCAAGCGTCCCAGTGCCCCTCCTGCTTGGCCTCCCCACTGCCATGCTGCCCCCTCCCAGGGCCTGTGAGGTTGGGGCTTTCCATGCACTCAAAATGCACCCTGATTTGGGAGGAAAGGAGGAAGCGCTGGGAGTCCCAGGGCGGGCGAATCCCTACTTCCTTCCACGGGGCCCCTTCCTCACTCCCACCAGGGGCCTTGGCCGGGGAGGGGGTGCAGACAGGGGGTCACAGCCAGGATCCTGCAAGGGCTGAGAAGGGTGGGTTGGGCCGGGTGGGTGCCGGGGTCCTCCCTCTCCATCCCCAGCTTTTCGGGGGCTGGCTGCCACCCCCACATCATAGACGAGAAGACAGGCCTGTGGGGTCCTGGGCAAGTGATGGAGCTGGTTTCCAGCCCGGCCCTCCCCTCCTGGTTCTGACCTGGTCCAACCTGAGCAGACAGGTCTGGAGGGCGCATCTTCAGGGTGGCCTCCCTGACCCCTGGCCAGCATGAGGGCCAGGCCTTGGTTCCCTGTCCACCAGACCAAGGGCACCAAGGACACTGGTCACTTTTCTAGGGCAACAACAGTCCATCAGTGTGGCTCCTGCAGCTGTGAGCCGGTGGGGCCCAACTCTCTGCCGTCTGACATGTGCGCCTTCGTCCACCAGCCCCCCCAGGCCGTAAGCCCCCCAGGCTGTGAGCCCCCTGGAGCTTCCTCTCAGGAAGGGACCCCTTGCTGCACCCACAGAGTGAAAGCCACAGTCAGAGTCCCCCTTGCCCCATGAGCCCTCAGTTGCATGGAGTGGCCCTCAGAAAGCCCGAGCTCATTTCAAGGGCAGGCAGGAACCTGGCCGGGCCCGGTTTTCTAAAAGTTGCAGAGTAGCAAGGAGCACAGGGCTTTGCCCTGAGGCCTGGGGTGGGCGGCCCTCGGGCATCAGCGGGGGCAGTGCTCTGTCCAGCTGTCAACTGGGGTGCCGGCAGCATCTGCTCGGAGCTCCCTGGCATAGAGCCAGCAGACCCCACCATGGGCTTTCAGAGGGCTCAGCCCAGGTGCTAGGCTGCCAGGTGTGGCTCCCACACTGGAGTGCTGGGTGCCAAGGGGGTCCCTTTCCTGAGGCCCCACCCAAGTGCATTTCCTCCCAGGGAGGGTGCTGGGCAGACAGGGAAGCTCCAGCCCTCCTGGGGACTGCTGTGTGACCTTGGGTATTTTTCTTGGCCCCTCAGATTTGCCTTCATGTGTGCAGCCAGGTCAATGGTGCCTTTGAAGGGTTACTGGGCAGAAGCCATGCCCAGGGCCAGGAAGGACTCTGGAATGGAGCAGCCCTCTCCTCTGCCTCCACCCTGCCCCCTCCTCCAGGGAGCAGCCTGTCCTTGGGGAACAACCTTGGCAGTCCCTCCTCTGTCCCTGCAGAGGCCCTGAGCCTCTGCTGTCCAAGGAGCAGGCCTACAATACACAACCCAGTCATCACCCAAGGATCACCCAGACCCCAGCAGTGCCACCCAAGCCCTCCCATCCGGAGCAGAGGTGGCCACGACTGAGGGATTCTCCACTCAGACGCTGGCCTGGGTGGGTGAGTCCACATCTGACCCACCCTGCTCCCACTTAGGAACTGGGGGAGGAATGTGTGCACCCTGGGTGTCTGACCCAGTCCTCCAGGGCCAGATAGGTGAGGTACGAATGGGCCTGGGTGGGCTCTGTGGCTGAGTAGGTGCTGGGATGGGGGTCAGCAAAAAGGTTCCTCCATCCCTGGGATGTAGGATGGTTAGCAGGTCAGTGTTTGCAAGGCAACAGGACCCACCAGGATGGCGGGAGGTGCCTGCCCTCCCTGCAGTAAGCATCCCCATCTGGCCACTGTCCCTTCTCATCCCTCCCTGGGCCTTTCCTGGAAGTGCTGCTTGGTGGTGGTGGGGCACAGTGGACCAGGGAGCTCTTATCACACATCAAACCTGCTGGCACGTGATCTTGGATGGCCAGCCTCCTCATCTGCTGTTTATAAGCCGCCTGCCTGGGTGTTCTGTGGCTTGGCAGTCCCTTTCCCTTTCTGGGCCCTGTGCCCCCCTGTAGAGGACACGGGGAGGGAAGACGGGAGGGCAGGTGGTCCAGCACCATCCACGCCTCTGGCTGCGGGGGAGGGAACGCTGGTGCCCGTGGGGAGAGGCTGGGACGGGCTGCCCCGGTCTCACCCCCAGGCCTGGGTCCGACTCAGCCCTGGGGCCACATGCTGTCTGACCCCTGGCAGGTCACTCCCATCTCTGGGCCTCAGCTCCCGTCTGACAGCAGCTGTGATCTAGCATCTAGAGACCAACACAAGCCACTCACCAGGGCCCCTGTGCTGATCAGCGCACTCGCTGTCTGCGGGTGGTCGAGTCGCCTGGACACGGGGTGCACTCTCCACCCAGTGCTGGGCACCCTGGCAGTGCCGCTCCAGGTGCTGAGAGTGCCATGGCAAGCAGACAGCGGAGCCAGCACACCAGGGAGACAGGTTAAGTAGACACAGAACCGCTTCCTTCGTCAGATAGAGTAAAAAGTGAAGGGGAAACAGCAGGAAAGGAGGACTGGGCACACAAGTTGGAGGGGAGGGGAGGGTAACCAGAGCAAAGACTTAAAGAGGGGGTGGGAGGGAGCCAAACGGAAGACGAGCCCATGGGGAGGGAACAGTGCCAGGGCGGGAGGGTGTCTGGGGTGTTGGTGGGGTGGCCATGCACCAGCTGGATAGAGGGAGAAGGGTGGGCATGGGAGGTGGGCAGGGGAAGCCCCCAGAGGGCGTGCACACAGTGGAGAGGTGATCCGGCCTGACTTTTCTTGAATTCAGTCTTGTAAACAACGGAATGGCAAATTGACTCCCCAAAGTCCCATGAAAAGAGCCTGTCAGCACCCCACCCCCAGAAGACCCTTGGATGGGGTCCCCATGGATGCCACCTCCATTCTGGGCCACCCTTTGCCGATCACTGCCTGCCCCAGGATGTCTGCCTGCCCTGGCTGTGCTGGTGAGACTGTATGAGGGGTTTTAATGCTGAGAGTTTGATTAGCGTCATTGCAGCCCTACCTCTGGCCCCATCACCTGTGTGAATGAGCCCGAGTCCAGCAGTGGCCCCTTTTTCCCTTCCCTTGGCCTCTCCTCTGCCACTGCAGTTGTGGAAGTGAAGATGTGAGAGGTTAACACCAATGCCTTTCTTCTCAGTCAAGACACTTTGAGAAGTGAAAGTCTTTGCCTCCTCTAGCTACCCGCCAAGGGACCACTTCCTTCAGGAAGCTGGCCTGGATTGCACCCTGTCCCCTGGGCATCACTCCTGCCCCCAGCTCTGTCTTCTGAAGTTTGGATTTGTTGTCTAACAGGTGGGGAGGACGTGGGTGGCTGGAGTCCTGCTGGCTGCCCCCGGAAGTCTTTCTCCCAGGACTGTGGGATGGGACAGCGTGGAAACTGCAGGTCTCAGGGAAAGAGTGCTCCACATGTACCCCGGGGGTAATGCACTCCTCCCAGGACCTGGGGTGGAGTGCAGCCCTTCCTCCCCAGACTTACGCTGGGTCCTGACCCTGGGCATGGGGGGATGGGGGCAAGCTGCACCCCTGCTCCCCTGGAGGCTGGCCTGGGGCAGGTCAGGAGACCCTAGGAGATGGTCATGGAGGGAACACACGGGCGTTTGTCCTGCCGTCCTCTCTCCAGGGTTCTCCCACTCCGTTCCTCTCCTGGCCCCTCTCTTAGCTCATTCCTCTCCTCCCTTCCCACCCCTCAGGTCAAGGAGTGTCCCCCAGACTTCTGTGCTGGCCGGGCGACTCTGTTTGATCTGTGTCAGTGGTTTCTCTTCAAACTGTCCACACTGTTGCCCAGTGGTCATGCGAGCAGTTTCCTGCCAGGACCAACTGATCTGGCAGGTGTCCAGGGCTCCTTCCACTGTAATGGGCCCCCACTCCCATCTGGCCCTTCATCCATCCTGTAGGGTCAGTAGAGCCGGGTCCAAGCCTGCCTCTGCTCTTGCCTGCTGTGTGCCCCTCGGAACCTTGGTATCTTCTGAGATGGCAGTCACAACCTCACATGGGGCTCGGCAGCCCTGAGCCGATATCCTGACACAGGAGCCCCCAGCACCATGTGGTCAACAAGCAGTGGAGATGGGCCTGGGGAAGGGAAGGAAGCCCTGCAGGATGTGAGCAGAGCAGGGACAGGACAGCCGTCCCACGTGAGGCAACGGTACACGAGTCAAAGGACAAATCGCTTGCAGTACTTTGCACAGAGATGCAGATGGACGGTCACTGTGGGGCTCGGTTCTCAGTCCCACACTACAGAGAGGGGCTGTGGACTTTGCCGTCCGCCCAGGCACACGCCAATCCCAGACGCCCTGGGCCCTCCCAGTATGAACTCCCCAGTATCCATAGCTGACTGTCTCCTGACAGCCCTGAAAGCGTGGCCAAGGGCCTCGGCTGATCGGAAAGTGGGGTGGCAGGCGGGCAGTGGGGCAGAGAACACACTGGATTCTGATAACCTGGCTCCCCTCTTGCAGGGTGCAGCCCTTGAGGCTCCGTGACCCCCATGGCAGCTGGAGGCCATGAGCCCAAGCCCTGGGCCTGGCTGTGCCGGAGGCAGCTGTGCAGGCCATGGGCTCCTTTGCCCCAATCCTGCCACCTGGAACGCAGACAGGATGGTTGGAGCTCGGTCACCTGGAATGGGGTGGCCCTAGATTCCAAAACCACTTTTTAGAAGAGGAGGAGAGGCCGCATTAAGATGGGGGCAGAGATGGGAGGGATGCAGCCACAAGCCAAGGATGCCTGGAGCCCCCAGGAGCTGGAAGAGGCAGGTGGGACCCTTCCTCGGAGCCTCTGCAGGGAGCCTGGCCCTGCGACCCTCCTGATTTCAGACTCTGGCTTCCAGAATCGGAAGGAGATTTCTGTTGTAATTCACCCATTTGTGGTGATTTGTTACAGCCTTCCCAGGAAATTAATACAGCAGGGATCGGCATTCCAGACAAAGAATGTTTGTGGCTGGAGTGGGGAAGGGGTGGGGGGGTGGGGACAGGAGGAGGGGGACAGGGGAGGGAGGTCAAGGCCACTTGGTGACAGTGGTGACCTCTGAACCCCACCCCTGTGGCCAGGTGACCCAAGGTTCGCAAGATGGCGCCCTCCACGAAGCTGCCTCGCTTGGACCCTCTAGTGATGGGACACTCCCTGTCTCCCTGTCACTCCCCTGTCCCTCTCAGGTGACACTGAACAGGCCTGACTCAGTTTCCCCTTCAGGCACTGCCCCTGAGCCTCCTTTGCCCGAGGCACCCCTGCCAATGTGCTGGCTCCACCTCTTGTTTGTGGGGTTCAGCTCCTAGCACACACGACTGGCACTTTATTTTTGCCCGCACCTTGTGGCATGCGAGGTCGTAGCCCCCACAGTGGAATATAGAGTCTTACCACTGGGCTGCCAGGGAAGCTGGGCACCTAATAAGCCTGAGTACAGTGAACACCCTCTAACCAGCACTGTTCCTTTCTGTCTGCTGCCGCGGCTGCACACCCCTCGGGGACGCACCAGCAGGGGTGGGTCTGTCCACGGGTCTGTTGTCCCCCCACCCTCAGCACTGCCCCCACTTCCTACCAGCAGGAGGGCAGCGCAGGGTTCACACACGTTCTCAGACAGACAGACTCAGCTTTAGAAGATACTACTTACTATTCTTTTAGTGGTTTAGGTGCTACTTGACGTTTGGAATCTCAAAGCTTTTCACAGACTCTTGGGAAGCCTGCAGGACAGACCCACTGACCCAAGGCCTGTCCTGGACCCCCCGGCTCCCATGAACTCCAGCACAGCCCCACCTGCCACTTCCCATGGTGGAGATGTCTGGCACCTGGGGACCCTCTGCCCCTTAGGAGGGGCATGGG
The DNA here is from genome assembly GCF_055505025.1 of Bos grunniens. Taxonomy (NCBI): domain Eukaryota; kingdom Metazoa; phylum Chordata; class Mammalia; order Artiodactyla; family Bovidae; genus Bos; species Bos grunniens. The sequence continues at coordinate 14,251,996 of NC_141182.1, forward strand.
GAGCTGGATGTCTCCCCACGTGTCTGTGTCTGTCCCATGGAGCCAGGTGATTTAGAGAAGATGGGCCATAAGTTCCTAAAAGCCGCAGTCCCAGGACGGGGACCCCGTGCCCAGGCAAGCCCCCAGCTCGACGCATGAGCGAAATGCCCACTGCTTTCCCTCCTGTCCGTGAAGCGCCCCAGGAAGCTCCAGAGGCCCGCAGCCCAACCCCTGGAGTGACATTGTGAGCGCCTCAGGTGCATCACGTTTCCCGGCCTCAGACCCCTTCCATGCGGACATGCCACCATCCATCTGAACACAGCCACGGCCGGCAGCTCACACACCCTCACCCGCTACCCCCTGCCCACCCCTGGCCTTGAGAAGCAGCTTCTTGACCCTTTCATGGAGCCGAAGGATGGGGCCTGACACACAAGGAACCTGAGGCCCAGGTGAAGAGGGACTGGTCCCAGGTGAGGAGCAACAAGTGGTCCCAGGACAGTGGGGTTCAGGCAGGGCCACCCTGGGGAAGAAGGAACAGCTGTGTGGTCGCAGCTAGAGCTGGACGGGACCAGAGACTGTGGTCAGCCCGAGCGCAGGGCAGCCATATCCCAGGCCAGTGACTGGAGCCTCCCTGGCAACGTCTTAGAATCATCAGCAGCACGCTAGTGACTGTGGAGAGGCAGGCTTTGCACACCCTGGGGCCCCAGTCCTGGATGTGCTGAGTGCCAGGTGGAGCTGGCCCTCGGGTCCCTGGCTGGGGCAGGTGGGAACCCGCTTAGGGCAGGTGGTCCCTCTGCAGGGGAGATGGGCTGTCTGGGGTTGGGGTGCTGGGGTGACTCAGGCCTGCTTGCACTCTGCAGGCTACTGCAATGAGACTTGAGGATCTGTGTTCCTAATCCATGGCCACGTGGCTATGGCTGGTGAGCGGGGCCTCCTGTGTGCAGTTCTGTGGGCCCCTGAGTCCTGGGAGAGCCGGGCAGGTGATCCTGCAGCTTGGGCCCACAGCCTCCTGCACCCCCCAGTCAGCAGCCCCTGGAGGTCTTCCCTGTGCAACCACCTCTCCCTGGCACTGGCTCCGCTGGTGGGAGCCCTGGAAGGTTGCTCCTCATTGAGGGCGGAGCAGGTCCTGGACCACCACTCGCTCCTGGGGCCCTGGACCAGCCCCTTTCCATCTGGCCTCAGTTTCCTCCTCTGACCTCCAAGTCTTAAGGGTCCCCAGCGCTCTGCACACCACCTTTCTCGCCGACTCCTGGGGCCCTGCTCACTGAGCAGCCTCCACCTCCAGCGTCTGCCTCTGGGTGGGGCCAACGGGTGGGGCCCACCCGTAGGCCTGGCACCTGCTGGCCCTCCCCGGCCACCTGCCCCAGCTGCACAGGTCTGTGCCCGGTGGGAGGCTGTGCTGATGTTGGACATGAGTCAACAGGCCGGGAAGCACAGCAAGGAGATGTCACTGCCTCATGCCACCTGCTCAGCGCCGCTTCCGCCCCCAAACCAGTTCCATCCCCTTACCTGGACCGCCCTTCCTGGGACCCCGGGGCGTTGAGCAGCTGGTGGATGCTGAGGGCCCACTGTCCAGCACGGGGGACGCCCGGGACATGGAGCCGGAGGGTGGGTTCAGGAATCTGAATCCTGCTGAGGTGGGAGGTGGGCAGCCCTGTGGTGGGCAGCAGCGTGGAGCCTGGTGAGCCCCACACTAAGTGCCCTTCTCAACCTTGTGGGCCCTCGAGGGAAAGACACAGGCCTCAGCCAGCCTAGGCTCCTCTGAACTAGAGGTCTCCGTCCCCCAGACTGCTTCAGGCCTTCTTGCAGCTGCCTGGGGAAGGGGCGGGCAGCCGCAGGGGCTCATGTGATGCGGGGCGGGCCTGGGGAGGCGCCGGTGGGGGAGGTCGCCTGCAGCCTGCGGCGAGGCAGCCAGCTGTGTCACCGTGATAGTGCGGCCGGCCGGGGAGCAGCCGTGCAGCTGTGCCCACTGCTTCCTCAACAGGAACCATCTGGGCCCGGCCCTGCCCGGCCTCCCCTCACGGCAATTCCGTTCTGACTTCCCAACAACTTCCTCCTCCAGCCCAGCCGGTGACACTCCACCCACCCAGAGCCTGGCCCACTGGGCGTGCTTCCTTGACCTGGGGTGGTGCAGGGGGGACGTGAGGGCACAGATCAACAACAGAGGGACAATGTCCACCCTGGCCAAGCCTCCCAGCCCAGTTGCGCCTGCCTATCTCCTCTCTGGCCTGGCCCATCCTGCAGCCTGGGGTGGTCCGGGGGTCTCCACCCTCTCCTGACCTCAGCCAGACTTGTCCCAGGGCCCTCCTCCCAGGGCCAGCTGTTCTTGGGCCTCACTCGTAACCTTGAACCTGACTTCTGGGTCAGCCCTGGTCTGATCCTGGTCCTGCCACTCTGGCCAGCCCCTGAACTCAGGCTTTCCCCTGCAGCCTGGAGGTCCTGGCCCCCAACCACCCTGAAAAGCGCTGCCCACTGGGCTGGACAAGGAAACCCCCTCTCTGAGCTTGTCCTCCTGGCTGGGGTCTCCTTGGAGATCCTCACCCCATTTCCTGATGGACTCCTTGGGGAACAGTCAATTCAGACTCACAGGTGGAATTTGCTGAGCGTGAGGCTGCTCCCTAGTCTGAGGGATGACAGAAAGCATGCCAGGGCCCTCGGTCACCTCTCAGACTAGACACGGGCGTCCCAGACCCCTCACCCAGCACAGAGGAGGTGAGGCTGTGCACAGGCACACAGTCACTTGGTGAAGGTGGTGACCACCATGGGAAGACCCCTTGAAGGAGACAGCGTGCCCCTTGCCCTCCACTGGCCTGTCAATCAGTCCCTGGGGACCCAAACTTGGTGTAGGCTCAGGGCCTCAGACTGGCCAGAGGTGTGCAGCCTGCAGCCCCAGAGCTCATAAATTTTGACAAGCTGAATTGAATTTCTAGGTAATTCCTGCCCGTGGGGAGCAGTCCCAGCAGTGCAGAGGGCGCAGGGCACCCAGGGAGAACCCCGTCCATGCCCCTGCCTCTGTCTTTCCCCAGAGGCACTGCCTCCACAGGTGGGCATCCTTCTAGAGCCTGTGCAGCACAGACCCTGTCTGTTCCTGGAAGGGGCCGCCACGTGCACGTCCCCTGTGGGCCAGGCTGCCCTGAGTCCCCAGGGTTCAGATGGAGAGGACGGTCACGGGAGCCAGGGCCCAGTCCCCGGTGTCTCTGCTCTCCTCACGGCCCCTCCTGGTCTGCCCTGCTCCAGGTTAGGGTGGGATCCAGGGTCACACTGGCCACCAGCTCCCCTACCCCCCAACCCAGTTTCCTCGGTGTGTGTGATGCCCTGATCACCGTGGTCCCAGCTCCCAGGCCGCTCAGGGTGGAGAATATGGAAGATGTCGGGCACGGCCTGCATCAGGGTCCATGGGGCAGCTGTGACCCCCACTGCTACTGGAGCCCTGGGTCACCCCATTTTCCAGGCTGCAGATGGGACCTCTCTAAGCTGGGGAGTGAAAGGGTCTTAGGGAGACGCAGGCCCCTCCCCTGTGAAGGCAGTCCCCACCCTGGCTCTGGGCAGATGTTCAGGGCACCTTGCACCTGCGGGACACCCCAGATGGGACACTTCCACTTTCGTGAGAGGCCTCTCATCCTGCCTGGTTTTCTGATCAGTGGGGCTGACAGAGGTTGAGTTGAAATAGAAGAAAGTTGTCCACGAATAGGGAGCGGGTGCCACACCGCTCTTGGTGGCCATCTCTGGAGTGTTTGCCTGCTCCCCACTCCCCCCGGGCCGGGCAGTTGGGGCTTGTGGGGAAGCAGACGTTGGTTGTGGCTTTCGGAGCTGGGAGGCCCAGGAGATAAGGCGCCCAGGAGGAAGCGGCTGCAGTAGGAGGGGTGGGGCCGCTCCCTCCAGAGGCCACGGCTGCCAGCACCCCGTGTGGCGGGGAGGGGGCGAGGGGCCTTTTCTCCCACGGGAGGCAGACATTCAACCAATAAGCCCCTAAGAGATGTGGCCCATGGGGCAATCAGGGGAGGTGATTTGGAAGCTGTGTCTCAGGGATCAGAGCTGCCCCTGGGGAGGTGAGAGCAAGTGCTTTCCAGATAGAAGGGCCCTGAGGTGATCACAGCTCCAGGCTTTCAGGATTCTGTAGGACAGCCAGGGTGCTGGAGGGAGGCTAGTGGAGGCCAGTGGTGAGAGGCCACTAGGCGGAGAGGGGCAGGGAAGTCACTAGGATGGGTGTCTTATTTCTGCCTCCTTTCCTGTTCTGTAGGAGCCCCATGATTGCTGAGTGAATGACTGACTCGATGGAGGTGGATAGATGGATTAATGGGTGGATGGATGAACGGGTGGGGTGGATAAATGATGGATAGGTGTATAGATGGGTAGATGAATGGATCACAGGAGGATGGTTGGGTGGATGGAGGGATGGGTGGGTGGTGCATGGATGGCTCACAGGAGGATGGGTGGAGAGAGGGATGGGTGACTGGTGGATGGACCAGTGGAAACACAATTCTATGCAAATCTTAGGTAAGCTGTGCTTTAGAGAGCAGGGACTGCGACTCACAGGGGTGACATTCCCAACCACAAAGCAGCCCCCCAAAGAGGGATATGAGACACAGGACAGCCCCAGAGAAGGCCCGATGGGGAGATGTGAGCTACAGGGGAGCCAGGACAGCCCAGCACTCTTCAACCCACAGCCTGGCGGGTGGCTAACCTCTGCTTCCAGGTCTGGAATGAAGTGGTCTGATGATCATAGTGTGCTCGCTCAGGACTGACAGGCGAAGCCAGTCCAGGGCCGGACTCCTGGCCCACCACTCCCCAGTCAGAGTGTCACAGAGCAAACTCAGGGTCACAGGGAAGGGCCACTTGCATCCTGGTTTGATACGTGGGAATCCCTCACACGAGGCAGGGCTCCGGGGCTCCTGGAGGAAGTTGGCACACTTACTGGCAGCAGGAGTTCTATCTTTTGGGGCCAGAGGCTGGAGCCCACGCAGACAAGCAGGAGGACACTGAGCTGATAGCAGGTGTCCTGACCCTCTGGTGCTGTGGGCACCTCTGGTGTCTGGTGAAACCCATGAGCCTCGACTCAAAGCAATGTTGGGAACACGAATACATTCACAGAAGTACAAAGGAAACTCCTTTCATCCAAATACAGATGCCAAACTGTTAAGATCTTTCTGATGTAGCAATATACATGCTTCTCTATTTACCATAGATGTGAGTGAGAACTGTGACATCAAATGTCACAGCAGCCGAAATACAAGACGCTAGGTTGAACCCCATGAAATTCCTGCTACTTGACTGCTGCTGACCTACAAATGTGACAAACGCAGCTGAGTCTGTCCGTGCTGAGCTCACAGGAATGGCTGACACACCTGTGTTCGTGGTAAAAGGAAATGCTACACTTTGGTTAGAGGTTAGTGAAGTACAGGTGTAATCTTTTTTTTTTTTTTTTTAATATTTATTTACTTGGCTGTGCCAGGTCTTAGCTGCAGCATGCAGGATCTTCATTGCATCACACAAGGTCTTTTGATGTAGAGCATGGGCTTAATTGATCTACGGCAGGTGGGTGGAATCTTAGTTTCCCGAACAGGGATCAAACACACATCCCATTCATTGAAGATGGATTCTTAACCACTGGACCACCAGGGAAGTCCCTGTAATCTTTTCCTTATCCAAGTTCATGGACCCCTCTCCCTCAATAAAGAACCACTGTTCTAGCTCATGTTGAAGACCCCTCTCTTCCAGTGCTTCAGTCAGGGCCTTCCATCCCTGGAGAACCTGCCACGTGGAGGCCTCGAGTCAGAGACCCCTGGGGTCACACTGTCACGTTAGCTGTCTTTGCTGGATACTCTTGGGCTGGCTACTGAACCTCCCTGGGCCTCAGTTTCCTCAACTAGAAAATAAGAGGACCGCACGGCACACCTCACAGGGTGCGGTGCATGTTCAGTGAAACCACTCCGCGGAGATCCTGCTCTGCCGAGGCTGGCTGTGGTCTCTGTGGGCGTGCTGTCGCCAGAAAGCTCATCCTGAACAGAGTTCCAGTCAGATTCCCTGAGAATTCTGCTTGTCCAGCTCAGGACCCTGCCCAGGGAAGCCCTTTGGGAGTGAGGGCTCCCCTCCCCTACTCCCCCTCCCTCTGTCCCCCCCTTTCACTGTCTGCAGAGACCTCCTCCCTCCTCTCAGCCCCCTGGCTCCTGCCCCCTACCCCCACCCACAGCAGGAACATCTGCCCAAATTACACAGTCATCATCCAACTCCTCTTCATAAACCTTCAGTGGCTGCCCAAGGCCCCAGGACGGATGCCAAAGGCGACCCTGGATACCACCTTGCTCTACTCCTCTCCGCTCAGCAGCTGTCTCTCTCATAGGAACTGCTTCTCTCCCCAAAGTGCCTTCGTTATGTCTGACCTTTCGCAGCTCCTCCCACAGACGGGTCCTCACCTGGCAAACTCCTACACGTCCCTCAGAGCCCTCAGGAAGCGCCTCTCCTGTGCCTCCACAGTCCTGGATGCCCCATCACAGCATTAGCACCTTGGATTGTGGTTGCTGTGAGCCAGCCTCCGTGGACAGCAGGAGAGCAGCCCCAGGGTGGAGACCTCACCCTTCTTGGCGATGGCTGCGTCCTTGGCGTGCAGCCCAGGATCCACCTGAGTGTGGTGGAAGGCCGAGTGTGTGCACACACACCATCTCTGGATGCCCCCCACCCTTCTATAACCTCCCAGGCATGAATTCTGCCCTCAGGACTCCACTCCCCACCTTCATGAAGAAGACAGAAGGAATGACCACCTCTCCTCAACCTCCAACCCCAGTGGTCCAACCAGTTCAGGGGAAGTGGGTCCCGAGGCCCAAGAACATGAGTGAGTTGCCTCTGGAGACCTGGACCCTAGAGGGGTGCTCCAGGCTCAGGTTCCGGGAGATAGAGGCATGGGGTAGCGTCCCCTGAGTTTGGGGACCAGGGCTCGGTAGCCTGTGCTGGGTCAGCGTGCGCCTCCCGAGCCCGGAGGTGGGTGTGGAGTGGGGGAGCCATGCCGCGCCTCTTGCCCTGACCGTTGCCTACTCAACAAGCAGGACGGGGGCTTTGGGCTGAGCCCAGTGAGGACAGAGTGTGAGGATGGAAATAAGAGCTAGCAGTGATAGCCAAGCTCCCCTGACCTGGTGCTGAGATGGTTCCCCGGTGTGCTCCGCACCTGACCCAAACACCCTCGCCACCACTGTCACCCAGAGGCTCAGCAGCCTGCTCACGTCACCAGGCAGTGCACGAGTCTGGGGTCTGGTACCAGGCTGGGTCCAGTCAGACCCAGAGAGGGGCTGGGGAAGCCGGGCGGGTTGGGTAAGGACCCGCTTCAGTAAGGACCCCAGCCCTCCCTGCCCCACCCCTGGTCTCTGCTCCTCATCAGCCCCCATCCTTCCCAATGGGGTCGAGCCTGGACAAGGTTGTCCATCTCTGGGGATGGGAAACTGAGGCTCAGAAGGGAAGACTGTCACCTCTGCGTGACCCCAACCCTCCTGGGGACCCGCCCACCTGCCTGCAGAGTGCATCCTCTGAGTCATGGGGAGCTGCCCACTCTGCTCCCTTGAGCAGCCAAGCTGCAAAGGGGAAGGCCCCTCCCTGAGGAGGCCACTTTCCCTTTGAGGAGTCCCAGGTGGAGGGTGGGGTCGGCCCTGTCCGGTCTTGGTTTCTCTCTGACTGTGGGCTGAGGTTTCCCGCGTCCTGGGCACCACTCAGCCCCATGCCCCGAGCTGCCTGCCTACAGAGAAGCCGTGTCTGCCCCCATCTCAGCACTCAGCTCATACTGCATTTCCTCTGAGCCCACCAGACATGAGGCAACAAATCTGGTGCTGTGTTTGATCCAGAAAGAATTAAAGTCGTGGGCAGCTCCCCACGACTCAGAGGATGCACTCTGCAGGCAGGTGGGCGGGTCCCCGGGAGGGCTGGGGTCACACAGAGGTGACAGTCTTCCCTTCTGAGCCTCAGTTTCCCATCCCTAGAGATGAACAACCTTGTCCAGGCTCAACCCCGTTAGGTAGGGTTGGGGCTGGTGAGGAGCAGAGACCAGGGGTAGGGCGGGGAGGGCTGGGATCCTCAGTGAAGCGGCGTCCTTACTCCTCTGGGATCAAACTTACTCCACTGGGCACAGATGTCATTTTTCCTCCCTTTGCCCCCTTTTCTCCTCTCCCTCCAGCCTTGGGGTTGGCACCATCTCCGGGTGAGGAGATTTTCTCACTCATGTTGTTTATTGCCTGTCCCTCCACTAGAAGGCCAGCTCTGTGGGGCTGGGTCTTTTTCTCTAAAATAGACTACTTTTTAAAGTCATTTTCAGTTCACAGAAAAATCAAGCACCTGTCCCTCCACACTCACAGCCTCTCCCATTATCAATCCCACCAGGTGGTACTTTGATTACAACAGATGGACTTGCACCACAATCACCCAGAGCCCACAGTCTACACCAGCGTCCCTCCCGGTAGTGTACATTCCATGGGTTTGGACAAGTGGATAATGACCTGTACGCACCATCATAGTCGCATGCAGAGCAGCTTCACTGCCCTAGAAATCTTCTGTGCTCCACCTGTTCATCCCCACCTCCCCCAAGTCCTAGCCACCACTGATCCTTTCACAGTCTCATAGTTCTGCCTTGTCCACAGTGTCTTAGAGTTGGAATCACACAGTCTGTAGCCTTTTCACATTGGCTGCTTCACTCAGTAACTTGCATTTAAGGCTCCTCCCTGCCTTTTCACGGCTTGACAGATCATTTTTTTTTTAGTGTTGAGTAATATTGCACTGTCTGGATGAAGCATAGACTTTTTATCCATTCTCCTTGAAGGACGTCTTGGTTGCTTCCAAGTTCTGGGGACTGAATAAAGCTGCTGTAACCATCCAGGTGCATGTTTGTGTGTCTGCAGGCCCCACGTCTCTCTGTGCATCCAAGTCCCCTCTTCTTAAAACAACACTGGTCAGACTGGATCAGGACCATCCCAGCAGCCTCATCTTCAAATACAGTCACATTCTGAATCATTGGGGCTCAGGGCTTCAACCTACCAATATGCGGGGGGACACAGTGTGGCCCAGAAGCCTCTTGGAGCCTTTAGGTGGAGCACAGCCTGTGGACACTTTGATTCTGGCCTCCCTGCCTCCAGCACTCAGAGGAGACAGCGTTCTGCCACTCTCAGTCTTCTGCACAGCCCAGAAAGCGAGGCCGTCTCATTGGTCATCCCTGCAGCCAGAGGCCAAGGGTCTGCAGGAGCTTGCCCACATTCGGTGGTCCACGTGTTGCACACGCACCTCCCGAGCACCGACTGCAGCTGGATGCTGCTCTCTGCACTGGGGCGAATGAGGCCAGGTCCCACCCTTACAGGTCTGAGGACACCTCAAGAGGAAGGTCAGCAAAACAAGAAACCACAGTAAAAGTAACATGTCATATGCAGTGAGGCATGGAGGAGAACAGTCTTGCTTCGAGGGTACGAAGTCTTGAGGTTGACAAATCTCAGGGAAGGGCTGTCTCGCAGGAGGGAAATCTCGTGGGAGGGAAGTCTCGAGAATGGCAAGTCTCCTGGGAGGAAGTCAAGAGCTTTGCAGACCCTCGAACCCACATGGGCTCTTCCCACCTTTTCTGTGGGGAGTGCTCTCGAGCAGAGCCAGCTGCTTCTAAAGACCCTGAGGCCAAGGCACTTGGCAGGTCATCTTTTCAGAACCCTGAGGTCCTTTCTGGGTCCCCTCCCAGGCCCCTGTTCCTTAATGCCGGCCTCTGGTAAGACTCATCAGCTCCCCTGAAAGGCAAGACCCTTCCTCAGCAGGCCTCACAGCCTCCCAGGTGGTGGGGACAGACTCCCAGACTGGCTTGAGGCAAAAATATGACGCATTGGGACGTATTTGGATGTAAATATTTTCAGCTGCGAGAGTAGCTGAGAGATGAGGTCTTGTTCCCGGCGTCTCTGCAGAAGCCGGGAATCCGGGCCATCTGGCGCCTCTTCAGCTGCCCCCCTCCCTCACTTGGTGGGGAGGGAGGCTCCACCTGGCTCCGGGACATCTGAGCCTCCCCAGCCTCACTTTCCCCATCTGTCCAGTGGGGGCCTGAGGGTGAGATGGGGCAGCAGCCTGGTTACCTTTCCTCGCTCATGGATCTGACCTAGTACAGGGGAACGGCCAGGTGTAGCCTTGTGGGTAAACCAGATGGCCTGTCGTGGGAGCAGGCGGGCTTGGCTGCCTCCTTGGCTGCAGGGAGGATCCCGGGATTCACACTCCTCCCCACCACCAGAGCAGACTCCTCCAGCAAAGCTCGAGGGCAGCCTGGGAGTCAGGGAGCTCCCAGGATTCAGCCTGGACTGGGGGTGGGGGTGTCCACTCATGACTCATCCCTGGCTCCCCCTCCCTTCTCAACCCTGATTAAGCCACCTAGTGCTTGTCTCCAGGATGGCTCTGGGCAGTCTTTAGGAAGTCCACTCCCCTAGAGGGACCACCACCTGCCTCCCCATGGCCAGCTCAGCTCTCTTCTGCTACAGTTGTGGGGTCATGGCTGATTCAAGCTGGCAAAGCCCTTGGAGAAGGTTCAGGGCAGTGGTTCCAGGCAGGGGTACACTGGAGGGGGCTTGGGGTCAGGGGGTGGGTGCTGGCCCCCCTCCAGTTTCAAATAGGGAAGCAGGACTTCCCTGGTGGTCCCGTGGTTAAGAATCCGCCTGCCAGTGCAGGGGACAAAGATTCAATCCCTGGTCCAGGAAGATTCCACATGACACGAGGCAGTTAAGCTCGTGTGCCACAGCTACTGGCCTGAGCACCACAACTGCTGAAGCCCATGTACCTAGAACTTGTGCTCTGCAACAAGAGAAGCCACCAGAATGAGAAGCTTGTGCACCACAGCTAGAGAGTAGCCCCCACTCGCCACAGCTAGAGAAAGCCCTCATGGATCAATGAAGACCCAGCACAGCCAAAAATAATTTTTTAAAAAATGGGCGAGCCCGGTGGGGGTGGTTTCAGTATTGGCCCAAGGTCACCAGGCAGTGAGTGGCGGGGCTGTCCTGGCTTCATCTCCAGGTTCTATGTCTTCTCCACTGGCCTCCAAGCAGGGCTGGCAGTGGACCAGGTCGAGCCTGGGAATTCAGTTACTATGCTTTGCATTTCCTGGGGATGCTTTCAGCTTCAAGTAACAGGAGGCCCAGCTAACAGAGGTTTAACAGACGCACTCACTAGTTCTCTGGAAACTTGGAGAAAGTGATGCTGGATTAGGTGCAGTGAGTTGATGTCATCATCAGGGACCCCGGCTCTCCTAGTCCTCATGCTTTGCCATCCTGAGTGTTGGCTTGTTGGCTTCTGGCTTGCTGCCTCGTGGTTCTACAATGGTGGTTGTGGCTCCAACCATCACAACTTGTGAACACTGCATTCAAAGAAGAAAAGGAGCCAGGGAGAAAAATCTTTTTCAGAAATTTTCAGAGTTCTCCCTTCCAGCTTATTGGTTAAACTGTGGCTGTGCCTAGATGCAAAGGAGGCTGAGAGCATCCCATGAGGTCCCTGCCTTTGGGAGGGAAAGATCTGGCCATGTGCACTTGAGAGGGAGGGGAAAGCAGCCAGGGGCCAGAGGAGGCAGGACTCGCAGGACCGGAGGACCGGGTGGAGAGGAGGAGCTTCCCCGAGGGTGGGACAGAGGTGGGTTTAGGAGGGCAGGGAGGAGGGCTGGCCCTGCTGGTGCTCAGCTCTCAGGCCTGTGTGGGGCCAAAGGTGTGTAGAGGGGTGCCTCAACAACAGTGCATGGTCCCTTCTCTGGACCTGGGCGTGAACAACACAGCTGAACTGACGAGGGCCCTGTCCTGGCAAGTGGCTCAGGACAGCTCCGCTGGGATGTAGACAAAATGTGAGTTGCTTCTTGTTTCCAGGGGCCGAGGAGCAAACTCACAGCTGCAGAGCAGACATGTTCTTCTTGTCCTGGCCAAGGGGCCAGAGGAGGCACACCCCTGACTGATGCCCAGGGGTGTTTCCCTCTGCCCAGCTGGACACTGCCTGCCGCTGGGCATCCTCGGGAGACCCTGCTCCTTCTCAGTACAATGAGGACCCTGAGACCAACAGAAGGATGCCTTCCTCCTATTGCCTGCCACCTACTAAGAGCCCCAAAGAGATTAGCTTTTATTATTTGCCCTGAAAATCTCAATTCTTCCTTTTCAAATGAAGAGTCCTCTGATTCCTTTAGCTATTAATTCACGTACCACATAGGGACGTTGTGTCTATGGAGGGCAAGCATCTGTCTCTTCACTGATGTCCCATGCCCCTGGAACTGGGTCTGGCATATAGTATGTGATCGATAAGTGCTTGCTGAATGAATGAAGGAAGGAACATGTCAACCGCAGCCTCCCCTGTACCAGGTCTGGGAGGCCTGCGTGCACTCGTTATGTCTGTGTGTATATATGTGTGTACAACATGTCAGTCTTCCTTCCCAGATGGACAGAGCCCGAGGACAGGGAGTCCTCTCTGAGCACCACCCCTTGAGGACCTCACACCCAGCTGCAGTCTCAGGGGCCCCGGGAGGCAGGTGACTGATGCCTATGGACAAGGGAATCTGCACAGAGTGAGCTGGTTTTTGTAAGACCATCAGGCCTGAGAGGGACACAACACCACAAGCCAATGAATCACACAGCTTTGCTCTCAGCCCACAGGGTCTGCAGCCCCGGCCTGCTCAGCTGTTGTTTGGGCAGGCTCCCTGGCTGCCCTGGGCCTCAGTTTCCCCAGGGTCAGCCGAGAGAACAGGTGTTGTCAGAGGAAGCAAGCTGTTCTCTGCAGGAAGAGCTCGGGTGGGGCAGGTGGGTGGCTGCTACCTGGCTCAGGACTTCAGCCACGGGATGGACATCTTCCTGCAGGGTCCCCCAGGACCCGGGACAGCACTGTCTCTCCATGGCAACAATCACATCGCCATGGGGTCACTGTCTGCAGGGTCCCGGTTGGAGCTCCAAGTCCAAGGCTGCATCCGGCAGACTTATCTGGGTCCCTGGGAACTTCCCCCGGGGCCAGCCGCAAAGGCGGCCCCAGAGATACTCAGCATGGGGGGTGGGTGCTTTCCTGCCTGTGACATGATTAAGTAACAAAAGCAGTTGCTGGTGGGAACATGAGCCACTACACTGCCATCTGGCCCTGCCTGGCCCCTCTCTGCCTGCTGACCACCCGCTCTCACTCCCAGGATGGACAGGGGAATTACTGCATCCTGTGGTTTGCAAGAAGCTTATAACAAAATCTGCGACCAAACCCAAGGTGCAGAATGAGGCTCCTTGCCCACGGGCACCTGGAGCCTCTCCAGCCAGGCTCTGGGGTCTTGCCTGGAGCCAGTCCCCGTCCCCCGCCCCTGGGACAATCTCCTCCCACCCTGCCTGCTGCAGGACGATGTTTTGCTCGCACACCTGCACTCTGTATGGTTCACATCAGCCCCTCAGTGTAACCGAATCCAAAAATATTAAACCGGGACCCATCTGTTGGCCAACTGATGAGCGCAGATGTGCTCTGGATTTCAGAGGCGACTGGCAGCCCATCAAGGCTGTTAGAAGTGGCACCTGCTGCCTGTTCCCCCCTTCCGCTGCCCCTCCCGGGCCCAGGAACCTGTGCCCAAAACAACCCCTCCCAGAAGGGGCTGGCTCTCCCCACCGAGCAGGAGGAGCATCCCAGGGCAGAACCCACAAAGAGCCTCACCCACCAGCGGGAGCAGGGACCCCCAGGTGCAGCTGGGCCCCTTTGCCCTGAGCCCCTGCAAGCCCGACTGCGGGGTTAAAGCAGGGACAGGCCCAGGGCTCCTCCGAGAGGCGGTGGCCGCAGCCAAGCGCCAGGCAGGCTACCTCAGGGCGTATGCACCTGCAGGGCCTCTCCCTGGAGCTCTCCCCAGGGGGCTGCGTGCCCGCTCCCCACCTCCCGCAGGTCTTTGCTCAGACAGGACTGAGACAGATGAGTATGACTGCTTCTGTCTTGCTTTGAGACTCACATCAAGACTGTCTGCCTCACGTTGTGAACATCTCTACTGGTCTTATCACAAGAGGGGACGAGAACAGGAAAGGCACAGGTCTTCTCCCCAAGACAGTGGCAGACACGGGGGGGACCAGCAAGAAGGCTATGATTCAGAAGTTGGAGGACGGGGCTTGACCAGGAGGCAAAGGTGTCAGAGGTGGAGAAGGTGCTGGAGTCGGAATGTAGCCAGAGGAAGAAGCAACAAGACTGCCCAGGGAGAAAGCTGAGGAATGAGAGGTGGTGCCCCCATCCCGAGTGCCCCTGTGGTCCACACCTGCTAGGCGACAGCCAGGTGAGCGGCAGCCCCAGGCCCAGGGGTCTGAATGGCTGGTCAGAGCCAGGGCCTGCCCAGAGAGAGATGGGCCGTTGAGGCCAAGTCCTGGGCATCTGTCCCCCACTGGACAGGCGGGAGACCTAGGTCTAGGCAGGGGAGAGCGTGGCAGGCCATCTGCTGTCCACCATCCCTCCGCTGTGGGCCGGCAGGAGGGCCATCTTTTAAGGCTCTTTCCTCTGTCCCTGAGGGCCATGATCTCCTAGGCCAGAGACAACAGAGCTGGAGTTCAAACTCAGTGCCTCCTCAAAGCTCCAGACATCCACACCCTCTGGTCCCCAGGTGGCCGAGATGTGGGACACAGGCCAGCCCTGCCTCGCTGAGCAGGGGACCAGACATCAGAGCTGCAAGCCAGAGGCCCTGCCTTCACAGCTGGTCACTCACTTCCCTTGGAGGGACCCAGAGCAAGGACTCCCCACCCAGGGACCCGGGAGCTCCATCTGTCCCCAACCCCTCAGAAGTCTAGGTTTCCTCACCTGTCAAATGGGAATCAGAACAATGGTCCTGGTGTTTTACTGAGAATTGCCCAGATCTGTGTCTTTAAAGCCTTTTCTTCTTTTTTTTGGTAAGTAGCACAGAGATCTTAGTGCCCTGACTTCCTGGACCCTCTGCATTGGGAGCATGGAGTCTTAACCACTGGACCACCAGAGAAGTCCTGGTTTTCAAGCCTTTTTGAGTATGATCTATTGTGAGAATACAGTTTGTATGCTGCCCAATGCTTACTTGCTCCTGTGTGTTACACGCATTTGCTGGCACCTCTGATGTTCTACAGCTCACTGTGTGCATGTCTGCCTCTGTGTCCAGATTTCCCCTTCTTTATAAGGACACCAGTCAGACTGGGTGAGGACCCACTGTGAGGACCTCAGGTTAACTGACTGCACCTGCAGGGACCCTGTTTCACAGGCGCCAGGAGGACTCAGTTCAGCCCAGAGTTGTCAAGTTCCCTGAATTTCCCGCAGACCAACCCGACTTCCCAGAGTCAACGGTGTGGGGATACAGCAGGATCTTGAGGGGTGAGGGGCTTGGGCTCTTGGGTGGTGGGGCTGCACCTCGGGCACCCTGAGGCCCCTGTCCCCACCCCCTGCCGTGGCTTCCTGCTTGCAACTTTCCTGTGAGTCTCACTCGGGTGGCTTGGACAGACCCTGGAGGAGCTGGTCACACTCCACTGGGCCAGTAATACGGGCTCTGAGCCTGAGTCAGCGGAGCTCTGATTGCTTCCACCCCACTGGTGCCCTGTACAGGCTGCTCATCCGGGCTGCCCAGCATACACGGTCCCCAACAGCAGTGCCCATGCCTGGCAGACTCCAGCCCCAAGCCACCATGATTCTTCTCTGTTGTGAGCGTGGGAAGGGCCAGCGGCCCAGCCTCCTGTGGGATCCACCTGGGCCGTGTGGGGATGAATTTTCTCTCTGTTACTGGGGCTGCTTGCACTCAGTTTAAGGACTGATTTCCAAGGCCTTCTGGGGTCTGAGATGGAGCTCAGGCAGGCAGGATTTGAGAGGGTGTCAGTCAGGTTCCCCTGACTAGCGGAGGCTGCCCAGGAGGCTCCATAGTCAGCAGAGAGGTGGACAGGCTGCTGCGGGACAGACCTCCAGCCTGAGTTTATGCCCTTGATCAAGAACTGGGAGGGCAGGCTGGCCTCCCTACCTCTGAGTCTCTCTGAAAGCCTCACAGGGGTGTTGAGACCCCTGTCCACAAGCAGGAGGGGACTGGAGTCCCTGTGAGCTGTGGCCCAGCCCTCCCGCCCTCTCTCACTTCCTCTCTCTCTCCCTCTGTCTCTGTCTCTCTGTCTCTCCCTCTCTGTCTCCCTCTCTCTCTGTCTCTCCCTTTCTCTCCCTCTGTCTCTGTCTCTCTTTCTCCCTCTGTCTCTGTCTCTCCCTCTCTCTGTCTCTCTCTCTCCCTCTGTCTCTTTCTCTCTGTCTCTCCCTCTCTCTCTCTTCCTCTGTCTCTGTCTCTCCCTCTCTCTCTGTCTCTTTCTCTCTGTCTCTCGCTCTCTCTCTGTCTCTCTCTCTCTGTCCCTCTCTCTCTGTCTCTGTCCCTCTCTCTCTGTCTCTCTCCCTCTCTCTGTCTCTCTCCCTCTCTCTGTCTCTGTCTCTCTCTCTGTCTCTTTCTCTCTGTCTCTCCCTTTCTCTCTGTCTCTGTCTCTCTGTCTCTCCCCCTCTCTCTCTCTCTCCCCCTCTGTCTCTGTCTCTCTGTCTGTCTCTCTCTCCCCCTCTGTATCTCCCTCTCTCTCTGTCTCTCTCCCTCTCTCTCCCTCTGTCTCCGTCTCTCTGTCTCTCTCTGTCTCTCGCTCTCTCCCTCTGTCTCTCCCTCTCTCTGTCTCTCTCTCCCTCTGTCTCTTTCTCTCTGTTTCTCCCTCTCTCTCTCCCTCTGTCTCTGTATCTCCCTCTCTCTCTGTCTCTCCCTCTCCCTCTGTCTCTCCCTCTCTCTGTCTCTCTCTCCCTCTGTCTCTTTCTCTCTGTCTCTCCCTCTCCCTCTGTCTCTCCCTCTCTATGTCTCTCTCTCCCTCTGTCTCTGTCTCTCTGTCTCTCCCTCTCTCTCTCTTCCTCTGTCCCTGTCTCTCCCTCTCTCTCTCTCTGTCTCTCTCTCTGTCTCTCACTCTCCCTCTGTCTCTCTCTCTCTGTCTCTCCCTCTCTCTCTGTATCTCTCTCTCTGTGTCTCTCCCTCTCTCTCTGTATCTCTCCCTCTCTGTCTCTCTCCCTCTGTCTCTGTCTCTCCCTCTCTCTCTCTGTCTCTCTCTCTTTGTCTCTCGCTTTCCCTCTGTCTCTCCCTCTCTCTGTCTCTGTCTCTCTGTCTCTCCCTCTCTCTCTCTCCCTCTGACTCTGTCTCTGTCTCTCCCTCTCTCTCTGTCTCTCGCTCTCTCTCTGTCTCTCTCTCTTCCCCTCTGTCTCTCCCTCTCTCTCTCTTCCTCTCTCTCTGTCTCTCTCCCTCTCTCTCTCTGTCTCTCTCTCTTCCTCTGTCTCTGTCTCTCCCTCTCTCTCTCTGTCTCTCTCACTCTGTCTCTCTCCCTCTCTGTTTCTGTCTCTCTCCCCCTCCCAGCCCCCTACAGTACCTTCTATTCCTCGTCACTCAGGCAGGCCATCATTCCTCAGCCAACTCTCTCTCATGATTATAAGAGAAATCTCCCCTCGAAAGCCTCCGAGTGTTTGTGCATCTTCAGGGCCTGTGGGCGGCACTGTCATGGTTGTGCCCAGTTAACAGTGAGGAGACTGAGGCCCAGACAGTGGAGGCAGCTGCCCAGGGCCCATTTAGCTTGGTCTCAGAGCTGGGACTGACACCTGGCTTTGTCACCTACCCTCACACACTCCATGCTGTGGCAATGTCAACAGGAACGTCCCCCCAGGAGGACGAGTGTGTCACCGCTGAGGATGGGCTTTGAGGACGCACAGAGCTTCTGTCCCGTGAGTTGCTGAGTCCACTTGCTTCTTACAGAAAATCTTCCCTGATTGAGTTGCAGTTGGTTGTGTTTTCGAGGGAAATTTTAAGAGAAGTGAAGACTGTGTCCGTCACAGGACACCACTCACTCTGGATCCCTCACCACGAGTCTTCCTGGGGGACTGGGCCCGCGGTTGCCAGGCTCTTCCTGGCGAGGCTGCCCATCACCCCTGTGAAAACTGGACACAGGAGGGGTGCAATGTGAAGCAGAGACAGGGGTCATCACAGGAAGTTTAAAACAACAGTGATTAATACATTAAGGGATCTAATGGGAAAGGCAGACTGCGTGAAGGACAGATGGGTGATGTGAGCAGAGAGATGCAAACTTCCTGAAAGAAGAAAAAGGAAACGTGAGAAACGAACGTGCAACAGAGATGAAAATGTCCTTCTGCAGGCAGGTTAGTCAGCCCAACGTGGTCAAGGAGAATCTGCCAACTTAAAGGCAGGTCGACAGAAAATTCCTAAACTGAAACAAAAGGAGGGGAAAAGGGAGAAATCAACCTCAGAACATCCAAGAACTGTGGTACAGTGTCGAAAAGTGTAGAGCACGCAGGATTGAACCAGGAGGAAGAGGCAGGGAGAACAGAGCTGGAGAGCCACGTGACGTAATCACGACAAAGAACTGTCAAGAATTAACGCCCGACACCAAACCAGAGGTCCTGGAAATCCGAGGACACCCAGCAGGATAACAGCAGTGTGGCAAACCCCACGTCTGGGGACATTCTATTCCAACCTCAGGAAGCCAAGGACAACGAGGAAATCTCGAAAGCAGTGAAGAGGAGACCTTACCTACAGAAGAGCAAGAGCGAGCATCACAGCGATTTCTTGTCAGGCTCCAAACAAGCCAGAGGGGCGTGGAGAGAACGTTTCAGGAGTTAAAACAAGAAGACCCGCACCTAGAAATCAGCAAATTATCCTTCAAGGTGAAGAAAAAGCAAAGACTTCTTTGCAGAAACCGGGAGCTCATCTCAGCAGACCTGCCTTGTGGGAAATTAAGAGGAAGTGACCCCCTTGGTCTGCGTGACGGTGACTCACCCACCTCACTGAGCACCTACTGTGTCAGCGTTTTTTCAGGCCCTGGGGACATCTCTGAAGTGTGCCACCTGAGGAAATTCAGCCAGGAATGGGCTGGGGGTGCAGGGGCTCTTAGTGGGGACTCCTTAGAGCAGACTCGAAGGAAGGGAGGGAACAGGGGCCCAGGCAGGGGCATGGCAGGTGCAAAGGCCTTGGTGTTCAAGGCCAGTCTGGCCAGAGCAGAGGAGGGAGGCTGGGGGCGCAGGGTCAGAGGTCACATGGGGTCTCAGGGCTGGCCAGGGTGAAACCATTGGTGCCAGGCAGTGGGGAGAGGCTGATTCTGCTGACAGAAGGGCGGAGCTGGTATAGGACGATGCCAACTGTGCGGGAGGGTAGGCTTCTCAGAGGAGAGACAGGCGACGGGGAAGGAGACGAAGGAGATGAAGGAGTTTACTCTGCAGGTTTGGAACCAGAGGGGAGAGGGGATCCGCAGAGGGAGTGGCCGCAGATGAGAGAAAGAGACCAGAGCTGTGGGTGCAGCAGAGGCCCTGCCAGAAGGCCAGGTGGCCAAGCATCTCCAGAGAAAGAGGTAGGAGCAAGGGTGGGGGAGGCACAGAGCGGGGTGCTTGGTGGAAAGAGGGGGACAGCAGTCTCACAGGCACCTGGCACAGCCCTAGTGGCCCTCCTCCTCCAGAGCCAGCCCCAGCCCAGAGGCCCATCCTCACCAGCCTGCTGGCCTTTTGGCCAGGCGGCCCTGGCCTGCTCCCCTGCGGCGGGCTCCCCAAAGTGAGCCCACTCCACTGCTCCAAAGCCTTGCTTACATCCCGGCTGCAAAGCCTTGGCTCTAAAAATAGGTGCCACCTGGGAGTGGAGACAGATGGGAAGCGTTGGCCCCGCCATCAGCATCCTGGCACACAGCTGGCTGGCTTGGCAGCTCCCTCAGCTGGCAGTGGGCCGGGCAGGCCCCGGTGGCTCCCGCATGGTCCAGTGCGTCCCCACGTGGCAGGGGAGACTGGCAACGTGGTGTGTGGGCCCCCAGGCTGGCTCCGGCTCACCTCTGCCTTCTACACCCCAAGCCCCTGTCGTGGAGTGTGTCCCACACTGGCAGGCCCTGGGCCTCACGCTGGCCCTTCTGCTCACTGCACACCTTGGACAGGTCCTAGGGCCTGTCTGGTCTGTGTTTCCTGCTCCTTCACCTGGCAGCGCCCACCCCAAGGGCCCGGGCAAGGGTCTGGGGAGTTAAAACACAATGAACGCCCAGGGCAAGAGGTGCTGTGACCATCACTGTCCCCAGCCCAAGGCCCCTCACCCCTTGGCTTCGCTTGTCTGATCCCCTCTCTCCTGGCCACCCAGGTCCAGCCTGGAGTCCTGGGGTGTGGCAGGTGGTGCAACTCTGATGATCCCCTCCCTGGCCTTCCTCTGATGGGATTACCCCTCAGTATGTACACTTGGGGCATCACTCAGCAACCAGAGGGAGCCCAACACACACACACACACACACACACACACACACAGTGTGTCCCTGAACTGGTAGGAGCCCGAGAAGGCAGGTACAAAGAGCATGCTCTATTTAGACAAAGTTCCACAAGCAGCCAAACCAATGTTGTAACAATAGGAGGAGGGCAGTGATTGAATTGGGGGTGGGGGGTGTTGATTTTAAGGAGGGGCAACATGATGGAAATATATCCTCATTGGAGAAACAGTTTACCTGTCAGTTCACACTCAAAAAACTGAAAATATCAGCTGTTGGTGGGGCTGTGGAGTAACCAGCAATGCCCCGAGTGTAGACACACCACATCACGACTGTCCACCACCTACACTCGGCATGGTCACTACTGTGGATGAATGGAGCTGCTGAGGGCATCTGTGTCTTGGTTTTTTAAAAATTTTAGTCTTTCTAGTAGGTGAGCAGTGATGGCCTGTGAGTCCGCTGGATACTTTCTCTGGTGACCAGTGGTGTTGAGCATCTTTTCGTGTGCTTATTGGCCATTTTTGTGTGTCTTCTTTTATTGACGTGTCTAAGTATCAGGGCCACATTTTGTTGGGTTGTTTGTATTTTTATTATGGAGCTGTTGAGTTCCTTTTTAATATTCATTTTTGTTTTATGTCTTTTTCTGTGCTAGGTCTTAGCTGTGGCACACAGATTATCAATCTCTGTTGTAATGTGCAGGATCTTTAGTTGTAGTATGTGGGATCTAGTTCCCCGACCAGGGATTGAACCCGAGGCCTCCTGCATTGACAGCATGGAGTCTTAGCCGTTGGACCACCAGGGCAGTCCCGGAGCTCTCAGGTTTCTTTATAAACATCCGTAGGAGCCAACTCCTGAGGATTGGGAGAGAGGTCGCTGCCCTCATGCCCCGAGGAGCTCTTGTCCAGGTGGGGACAGTGTGTTTGTCCTGGGGGGTGGGGTGTCTGAAGGCCTCATGCCCCGAGGGGCTCTTGTCCAGGTGAAGACGGTGTGTGTCCTGGAGGGAGGGAGGGGGCCCTGATGCCTTGATGCCCCAAGGGGCTCTCATCCAGGTGGGGATGGTGTGTGTGTTCGGGGGGAGCAGAGAGAGGGGCCTGAGACAACAGAGATCTACTTCCTCCCCATTCTGGGGGCCAGAGTCTGAAGCTCAGGTCCACCTCTCTCTCTGTTGGTTCTGGGGAAAGTCCCTCCTGCCTCTTCTGGTTCCTGAGGCTCCAGGCATCCTTGGCTGGTGGCCGCCTCCCTCCCATCTCAGTCTGTCCCCACGTGGTTGCCACCTGTGTGTCTGAATCTGTCTTGTAAAGATCTCAGTCTTTGGGTGCAGAACCCCCTCAGCCCAGGCTGGTCTCATCCTGAGAGTCTTCACTCAGTCCACCTGCAAAGGCCCTTGATCCAGACGTGTCACGTTCCCAGGCTTCGGATGTGGACGTGCCTTTTTGGGAGACGCTTCAACACAGACAGAGGCATCTGTGAGACTAAAGCAGGGACTGGAGGGAGCTCAGCCCCTCTGCCCTCCCGCTGCCAGCCATTTCTGCGAGCTGTTCCACGCGCCGTCTTGGTGAGTTGTTGTGACAGGGGTGAGATCGCATGTGCCACGGATACAGGGAGGCCGCAAGTGGGCATCCTCCGTGCCTTCCTGTGCCTCTCAGATGCTCTGGCTCTGGCTTTGCACTTCCTGTCTCTGTCACGCGTCGCCAGCACGGAGCCAGGTGACAGCCAGTGATAACCTCTCGGAACCTCTGCTTCCTTGTCTGGGAGAGGGAGACAATGTCCCTCCAGATCAGTGGGGACGTGAAGGGAGGGAGGCTTGAACTGCCAGCTCCCCAACTGTGACGACCGTGTCTCGGATGGCACCCCCACCAAAGCCCAGGGTCCCCAGGGGCTGTGGGTGGAGTTCTTCATCAGGAACCCCTCATCAAGCTGGGCTGCATGAGGCATGAGGACTTGGATCTGGAGGGTGCAGATCACTGGGGAAGGATCCCATGGCAGGAGGAGAAGGTGGGAGAGAGGATGGGGGTGCACAGGTGGAGAGTGGGGGGTCAGGAGCCCCTCACCCCATCCTTAGCCCTCCTCCCCACTCAGCCAACGGGCAGCAAAAAGATGTCAGCCACCGACAGCCCTGCGTCGTTGCAGAGAAAATATTCCCTGAAAGACATTAAAATGAAGTAAATAAAAGAGATAAAAATGGAAATATCAAGGCAGCAACTTCTTCTCTTCTGATTACAAAGCAGGCGGCGGGCGGCGCGGGCCCTTGAAGACGCAGCTGCACAGCCGGGCTGGCCTGATAAGGGCCCGCCGCCTGTGCCCATGAGATAAAGCCGTGGTGCTGCCTGGCTCAATCCTGCCCGGCCATCAGTATTCACACGCGGCCGCTGGCGCTCAGATAGAGCAGAGACGGCTGCCTGCCGCCAAGCCCCTATTAATCCGCTCACAGGCGTTTAGACTCGGTGGAGAGTGCCTGAGTCCATCTCGTCCCTCCTCCCACCCTCCTTCGTGTCGCCTCTGAGACAGCAGTTCACTGGGAAGTGAAGTTTTCAGCTGCAAGGGAGGGACCAAGAGGGGCGGGGAAGGGGGTCCCTGCGCCTGCACACCTTCAGGGAGCAGGCAAGGGTAGCCCCCCACCTGCCCCAGCCTTGGGGGGCTGCAGTGATTCCGGAAGGAAATGACTCCTGTTGGTTCCGCAGAGCGAGCCGGTGGCAGGGCTCCGCACCTCCTGGTCTTTTGTGTGCTGGAGCCACCCTTTCCTCCCAAGCTGTCAGCAGCCGGCAGGGACCCAGGCCAGCAGAGGAACACAGGCAACATGATGACAATGACGGGAAAGGGGCACTTGGGCGTGACAGGAGCTGGGAGGACACCCGGCCAGGCTTGTGCTCATACCGCCGGGGCTCCAGAGGCCTGGCTCCTTCCCGGTCCTCAGCATGCTGGGCTCACTGAGCTTAGGGTTTCTGCTCGTGCACCTGCCTCCCCGAGATGTCCACTGGGCCCGCTCACAGAGGCCCTCCTGACCACCCTGAGCCTCAGTGCCCCTCCCCCACTGCACTCACAGTCACAGGCACAGGTGTGTGTGCCGCTGTGACCCTGCCGACCCTGGAGCTAGAGCGGTGCTGGCATGCAGCGAGTGTCCGCTGGTGCTCACTGAGAGAAGGAGGGAGGCCAAGTGGGGCACCTGGTTCAGACGCTGGGAGGGAGATGGGCGTGGGAATGTGGATGGACGCGTCAGTGGTGGACAAACGGAGAGTAGGAGGAAAGACCTCCAGGCAGAGGGACTGCCCTGTGTGAAGACCTCGGGGTAGAATCTGATGCCGTTGGGGGGTTGCTGAGGCAGAGGATGCAGGTGGGCCAGGAGACATGCCTCGGGCTGAGAAGACTTGGAGGGGTGGGTTCTTCCCAATATCAACAAGAAAGCTTGTCCAGCTCCTCTGGGCACCCTGCACCCCTGCACCCATATCCAGCACACACACAGCACCTCTGCACCTGGCCAGGTACTACTGCATCTCCAAATCAGTGATTCTGGTGGAATCCCAGTCCTACTGACTAACCTCAGGAGAGGCCTCAAGCTGCCCTGCACCCCTCCCCCAAGGCTGCCCATCTGGGGCTGCAGCCCCTGCTCAGTGCCCTCTCCTGCCCACACAGGGAAGAATCTAGATGGATTCTTCCATCAAGTCTTATCATAACCAGGTTTCCATGGGGGCGCACCAACAGGAGGGAGCACCTTTCCCCAAAATGAAGCAGGACCCTGGAGGGAGGCTGTGTCCCGGCACAGTCTCCTTCCAGGAGGGGTCCTGCCCATGTCAGCAGCAGTGTTTCCTGGAGCCGAGGTCTGTGGGTTACCTCTGTGGGCGAAGACCACTATTCTAAGTATAATTAGGACACACCACTCATGGAAAAAGCAAACACTGTGAGAGCTGGTTTTGGGGAGATATGCCCAAGTTTGGGGATGCCCAAGACTGCTTGCATCCACCCTGGACTGTTCTGCTTTGCACATGTGCACTGGTCCAGGCTCATAGCCTGCCTTCACTGACCCCGGTCCACAGCCAAGGAAACTGAGGTGCGGAGCAGTTAGCCTGCATGAGGGCAGCTCAACTTCGCAGTGGACAGACGAGGCAGGTGTGCTGGGTGTGTGCTTCTGGTGGGATGCCCCCAGATCAGTCTCCTTTCCTCTCTGAGCGTCCATTTCCTCATCTGTAAATAGGCACTGCTGCTGTCACTGCACACAGCTCATCCCCACTCCCCCTGCCTCCTCTGGTGCCAGAGGCAGAAGGGACGAGGCCTCACCTCCTGGTTGAGGTCATAGCAGCCAGCACATCCAAAGTAAAATGTACGAAATGCAGAGAGGAAATATTTTAGAAAGTCCAAGGGCACAAGAATAGCCAAACTCCTAATTTTTCTAGTCAACAAAGTGTATATTTAGTCTTGCGAGCCTCCAGGTCTGGGAAGCATCAGTCCTGCATGTGATGGCAGTTATCCTCTGGGCCGAGGCACTGCCTCCTCCAGCGTCTGTGCTCAGAGTTGCCCTTCACCTCCTGAAGGGAGCAATGGCAACGCCAGTGCCATTGCTTCCCTTCCCTCAAGTCCAGGCTGCTTCCGCATCTGGCTTCATTCATGAGCAAATGCCAAGTCACCCATATCCAGAGCTGCTAGTCAGCTGGAAAGCTCTGTGCAAATTTCAGCATCATTAATAATCACTGATGAGAACTATAAATAAATGAGAATTATAATAGGAAGGTCTTTCTCAATAGTCAGTACCCAGGGAGGCACAGGGAGCCTTGGCTGATGCACCTGGCTCTCCCTGACTCCCTGTCACCAGCTCTGACTCTTACACCCAGGCCAAGCTGTGGGCTGCTTCTGGGGGTTGTGGCTGTCAATGGTGATCTGACCTCTTCTGTAGCTCCTCTTTCTGGCTCCAATGCACAAGTAACCTCAGTGTTCTCAGGTGTAGTCGGCATCCCACCAGCCTTGCAAGGAGAATGCATGAAATTGTGGGTCCTATGTCTGGGTCTGACTCCTCTTCTTTCAAGCTGTGAGACTCGGGGCAAATCACTTCCTGCTCTGAATCTGAGATTCCTTATCTGTAAAGTGGACATGACAAGGCTGCCCTCACAGGCAGTTGTGGAGATTAAAAGAGTTGACACAGGTGGTGCACACTGCACACCCAAGCACGAATGGAGCCACAGCTTTTGGTATTGTGGCCACAGCCCCAAACTCCCCCGGATGAGCCTGCACTGGTCCTTCTGGAAGTGCTGCTCTGTCCGTGGTCCTGAACCAAGGTCTTGTGTGAAAAGTTGCTTCCTCCACCTCAAGATCCAGGCACCCTGTCCAACCTCCCCAATGCAGTCTGTGCCAGGTGAGGGGCAAGAAAGTGTCAGGAAAAGTGAGTTAGCAGAGTAAGGAGAGAGAGAAGAGGAAGAAAGACACAGACAGTGGCAGACAGACAGAGAGGGTCAGTCAGAGGATGCCATCTCTGCAGCAACACATCTTGTGGGAAGCCAAGCCTCTACTTTGTTCTCATAGATCTCCAGCCATCCATCTACCCTCATACCCACCCATCCAGCCTTTCACCCACCCACCAACCCACCCACTCACTCACCCACCCACATTCACCCGGCTGGACCATGTGCTCAGCTGCTGTGCCAGCTGTTGGGAAGCAGAGCAATGACAATACCAGGTACCAACCATCAATCTCCCAATCTAAGTTGGGGCTCCAGGCAGGGGTGCACACACCCTGGGGGCTGCAAGGAGGGAGATGTAGGCACCTCTATTTGCATGAATCTGAGCTCATCCCATTATTATTATTTTATAAAACATTTTCTTCTTTTATTTTTGGTTGTGCTGGGTCTTCCTTGCTGCATGTGGGCTTTCTCTAGTTGTGAGCTTGGGCTCAGTAGTTGTGGCACACAGGTTTAGTTGCCCTGTGGCATGTGGAATCTTCCTGGACCAGGGATTGAACCTTTGTCTCCTGCATAGGCAGGTGGATTCTTTATCACTGAACCACCAGAGAAGTCCCCATCCCATTATTTAAACAACTCCGTCTGTGCCTCTGTTTGCAGGGAGGGTGGTGCTCAGGCCGTGTCTCCTCCAGGGACTGCAGTCAAGGGAGTAGCGACTCAGCCAGATAAGCATGAACTCAGCAGCTCAGCCTGGAAGAGCCTCTAGAGAGGGCTGTGAAGCTGCAGGACATGCGGTGTCCAGAGATCTAGGAGCTCTCCTAAGAGGAGGTGAGGAAGCGTGGGTCTTGGAGGAGGAGTCTGTGGGGTGGAGAAATTGATGAAGAACATTCCACAGGCAGAACCAGCACAGCAGGGGCTGGACACTGGCAGGCACCACAGGACTGCAGAGTGGGCAGCTGCTTGGGCTCCTGAGTGTGGGGCCGGGGAGCAGCAGGGGGCAGGGTAGGGTCAGTTCAGCCTTTGATGCTGGTTGGCCAGGCAACTAGAACTCCACCCTAGCGGGTGACAGAAGCTGCTAACGAGGACCTCAGAATCAGATCTCCCACGTCAGCATGTGCATGAAGCTCTGTGGGGCCCCAAGACGACAGCGAGGCTGGCCCTGCTGGGGGAGATGGGGGATCAGGCCATGTCTGGGGAGTCAGGTCTGCTTGTGTTGTGTATCAGCTGATTCTTTATTTTAAAAATTATTTATTTGGCTGTTGGGTCTTAGTTGTGGATGTGAGGACTTCATTGCATCATGCAGGATCTTTTGTTGCAGTGCATGCCCTCTAGTTGTGGCGTGTGGGCTTATTTGCTCCCCTGCATGCGGGATCTTAGTTCCCTGGCCAGGGGTCAAACCCACGTCTCCTGCTTTGCAAGACAGACTCTCAACCATTGAACCACCAGGGAAGTCACTATCAGAATCTTCCTGTGTAGCAAAAGCACCCCTCATCTAAGTGGCTTCCGACAACGGCAACTGATTGTTTCTTGTGACTGTGGGTTGGTGGCTTCTGCCTGGGTTTATGCTGCAATCACTTCAGGTAAAGGATCTCTGGGCTTGACAGGCCATGACAGTATTGCTTACACGCTGGCAGGTGGAGTCAGCTATCCAGGGTCTCAGCCCCCACGCGCTGCCCAGCCTTCTCCCACGTGGGCTCAGGGTGGCATTCCAAGAGGGTGAAGTGGAGGCCGTGTGACCTCTTAGGGCCCAGGCTCCAAACTCACATAACATCACTTTTGCTACGATCTATTGGCTAAAGCAAATTAGAGGCCCACCCAGGCCTGAGGGTGGGGGAGATGCACCACTTCATGGGAGTTTCCACACATCCTTTGCAGGCACATTTCATCATCAGGTATCTCTGTGCCGAGGACTGTGTATGCTAAGTGCTCACAGGTGTTTGCTGAGTATCTGGCTCTGGGATGTTGCAGGAAGGGAGAGGGGAGAGGCGCACACCTGCAGAAGTGCAGAGGTGTGAAAGGACAGGTCAAGGGAACCTGGAGGGGCTCTGTGAGCTGGAGCTGAGGATGGAGGTGGATTTGGGAAGGTGGTCAGTTAGGAGCTGGCCAGGTGAGCAATGGGGGAAGTCTAATGTGGGAGGGGTAGTGAGGTTGGGGAGAGCCATGGAGGGAGAGTAAGGGGACTTAGGGAAGGCTGACATCCACCCATCTGGCTGAGGGAGGGATGCAGGACAGCTCCTGGCTCTGGTCTCCTACTGTGTTTCCAACTCTCTCTGCTCCTGGCCCATGGGGTCTTCCCAGGTCCTGAGGGAGACCCGATTCTGTCTCTTCACTCCCACATGAGCCACGCATCCAGCCCAGAGAGGAAATATCCTCAGATCCAGAAACCACCAGGGAGAGCTTTAAAAAATGCAATTAAATGGAAAATAATTAAATCCAATTAAAAATGAACCTTGGGGGGACTCCTGCCACTGCTGTTGGCTGTTTTCCGAGTGAAGGCCCAGACCACCTCCACCCTATCTTGGCAGCCTTCCCGGTGCTCACCGGGCTGGGTTTTAAGGTGGAAGGAAGAAGCTGAGATCCCACATGCCAAGGAGCAAGTAAGCCCCTGCCCCCAACATTCACAGGGGCCCAGGATGCGCCTGGTCCTTCCCTGCCTCTCTGGCTTCCCAAAGCCCACCCCGCCTCTTGCTGGCCACCTGGTGAGCCTGTTTCTCCCAAGTCAGGAGCCCATCAAGGAAGTGTCAGAAGTGTATTTGTTCAGCGCTGCCCCAGCCTCTCGGGGTTTGTGATCCTCAGAGCCACCCAGTGTGGTGAAATGCAGATTCACAGGCCCCACCCTGCCCAGGCTGGTGAATCTCAGGGCTCTGAGTTTACACCAAGCCTCAGGGATTGTGCTGGACTGTGGCCGTAGTCCAGGGCCTTCCCTTCAGAGCAGATTTGTTGGTGGCCCAGAGAGGGGGCCTGGCTGAGGCTCTCAGGAAGCATGTGGGTCTGGGAGGATGCATTTGGAGAGATCGAGGGCATCGGCCAGTGGGGGCAGGTGAGGAGAGCAAGGGTGCCCTTTATATCTGTACACCCCACCTAGGAAACAGCCAGCTGTGATGGGCTTTCTCAGGAATCTGATGAATCCCTCCCCTGCCTCATGCATTCCAGGCAGGGCCACAGCTGTTTGCCAGGTGGAGGCTGAGTCCCAGGCCAAGAGTCCACGAGGCTGTCTCCCCAGGGGCCCAGCAGTCTGTGAGACTGAACTGCTCAGAGTCATCAGTAGGACAGGCTGTGGAGGGGACATCTGGAACCTCTGTCCCTAGAGACCTGGGGACCAAGGTGGAAATCCCATAGAGGGTGGCTGAGGAGGCCTGTCTGCCCCCAAATAATGCTCCAAGGCCGTCACTGACCAGAAATCCCAGGCTTGGAAGGAGGACAGAGTCTGGAGAAGGTATCCTTCTTGTTAAAAAATGTAATGCAAGTGGAGAACACATATGTGCCAAAAGCAACATGCGTGTGTGTCTGTCGTTTCAGTCGTGTCTGACTCTGTGCGACCCCATGGATTATAGCCCACCAGACTCCTCTCTCCATGGGGTTCTCCAGGGAAGAAAACTGGAGTGGGTTGCCATGCCCTTCTCCAGGGGATCTTCCCAACCAGGGATCGAACCCATGTCTCTTACATCTCCTGCATTGGCAGGTGGGTTCTTTACCACTAGTGCCAGAACAAAAGCAAATGACCAGCAAAGTCAGGCAGCTCCCAAGGCGTCCCTTATCCCTAACCCTCCAGGAGACCCCCAGAGAAGACCGACCCAGTGGAGGAATGGAGCTCCAGAGCCAAGGGCAGAATGGCCAGAACCCTGTGAACGGGGTCACTAAGTTTTGGGGCTCATGACCTGTTCCTCCAGCCGAAGGGCTGGCCATGGAGGAGAAGCCGGCCTCCATGGCACCCCTGCCACGTGTTGGAAGGATGCTCAGACCCCTGCCCACCATTCTGCAGGCAGCTCACACCCCGGAGGTTAAAGGAACTGGGGCTTGGCTCCGGGTCTCCAGAAGGCCAGGTTATCGGTGCCGAGGGTCTCTGGGTTCTGGGTCCCTCTTCCCACCTGTCTCTTCCTTCCTCTCGCCACCTGGGATCCCACTAGCACCCCCGGTGGACCCCGACCTCCCCAACGTCCTGCCTTCCAACCCCGCCTGCAAGCCTTCCTTCCCAACACAATGCAGGCATCTTGCTAGACTATGAGGGAGGCGGCCCTCCCGAGGTAGATCTGTGGACACATGGCTGGTTGCTCTGGATCTCCCTCTTTCACCTGCGCAACCATTTCCCGCAAGGTGCGACGGCAACTCCTGCGCAGGCCCAGTGTCTCCTGATGCCCATTGGGTCCAGCACGTGTCAATCATCTACATGGTGGAGGAGGAGCTTAAGCTGACCGGAAGTTGGGCTGGCTGCCATTGGCTGAGAGGTCTGGCGGAGCCCATCTCCTCAGGTTGTCGAGGCAGATGAGTCCAGTGGTCAGAGCAAGGTTAGGACCCAGAGGGACTGGCCTCCCTGGTCTGGGCCACGTGAGGGGCTGGTCCTTCAGTCACTCCTGCCCTCACCCTATTCCTTTCCCCACAGGAGCTTCGTGGGGGAGGGGCTCAGATGGACTCCGGGAAGCGACTGGGGGTCCAGCTGCCGCGCTAGCGCTGCCTGACAGAGACATCCCTGGTGGTGCAGGGCGCGTCCTGGCGAGGGGGCCACGGAGGAAGGCTCTAGGGCCGCCAGCTGGTGACAGCTGGAAAAACAGGGACAGGGAGGTCAGGCCCTGCTGGCAGGGGCGCCCAGCCCCAGCGGCTCCTCAGCACAGGGGCAGCCTGAGTCAGGGCTGACTGCTTCCCTGGGGAGATGCCCCCCCCCGCCCTCCAGTCAGATGCCTTCTGTCTCCAGCAAGCAGAAATGGCCTGGGGGTTCCCGCCTCCTTGGGGCCGGGCCACTGGCTTCGTGACGTTCCGGGAGCTGCTTGAGGCTCCCTCGAGAGGGAGGGTCTGGCTGCTGGGACACGGTGGTGAGGGGAGGTGGCAGAGCCAGCAAAGAGGGCTTTCACGGGCTGAAGTGCGAGCTGCTTTGTCCTGAGGGGCTCACGGGCCCTCCGGATGGATGTCTTCGACAGCAGGTTCAGAAACGGGCATGAGATCCTTTAGAGGGAGACTCCTGGGAAACGTGCTTCTGGCTCTTCAGGGAGGTCCTGGGAGGACCACCATCTTTCTATGTGAGTCACCCATGTTTGCATGTGATGCCTGGATTGCCGAGGCTTCTCAGACCAGCCCCAACCACTGTGGGGACCTGCAAAGGGTCTGAGGGTCATCAGTTACTCCACCCTGGTTTCGAAGATGCTGGCAGGACACTAGCATCCTGGACCAGAGCCAGAGGGCTGTGTCACCCACGGCACAGCGGGAGCTGGAGTTTCCTCGCGGCCCTGATTTCCCTCCCTGGACGTGGTGCAGGTAGGTGTTGTGCATGCCGGGGTGCCTTAAGAATGGTGAGCCAAGGAAACCTGAGAGCATCGTGTGGGCTGCAGGTAAATGGGCCTGTTCTTACCTCAGAGAACAAATCACCCTGCCCTCCACTTGGAGGGGTGATTTCTCTGTCAAGGCCGCTTGATGGGCCAAACAGGCATCCTGTTTGATGCCCATGCCCTTAGCTGTGCTGGTGAGATGTGCAGATGTGTGCAGGGCCAAGGCGGAGAGGGAATGGGGACTCTGCTACCCAGCCCGTTCGTGGGCTTCCATTTGGGAGGAGACTTTTCCTTATTGTCTCAACGTGTTTCCGCAACCATCAACATCGGCAGGGATCTGATTTTCTCTCCATTCAGTTAGTCTTACCTGCTCTTGACAGTGTGACCTGGGCAAGTAATGAAAACTCTGCTTACCATGCTAAGGGGTGCTTAGAGTCCAGTGGAATTTTGTTGGCAAAAGCATTTAGAAAACTACAGATTGTGTCAGGAGACACGTGAGTGTCTCCATTTCTTCTTTTCCTTCTGGTCAAAGATTGGGATCTGGATTCATTTCCTGGGTGCTTTGTTCCAACAGCTGAGATAAGTGCACAATCAGAGGGAGGAGCCCCTCCTTTCCCGCCATCCCCACTACCCTTGGTAGATGTCTGTCAGAGCAACCCTTGGCCCAGCCAAGGCAGAGGCTGAATGTGGCCGTGCAGGCAGAGAATAAATGTGCTGCCGGAGACTGAACACTGTCTTCCCAGATTCACGTTTTGAGACTCGACCCCTGGTGTGATGGCATTAAGGGGGCCTTTGGGTTGATGAGGTCATGGGGGAGGAGCCCCACATGGGCTCCCTCCCCACTTCCTGCAGGTGAGGGCACGGACAGAAGGTGCTGTCCTCAAGCCAGGAAGGGGCTTTCACCAGACCCGGAGTGGACTTCCAGCCTGCAGAACTGGGGGAGCTCCATGATGGTTGTTTGAGGCCCCCAGTCTGCCGTATTCTTGTCATAGGGGCTAAAACGGGGGATGGGGTGGGGGTGCTGGGTAGGAGAGAAGTGAAGACCATCCTGGGCACATTTGTGTTCACCACTGGCAGGTGATGCAGGGTTTTGCTGAGCAGTGGCAAGAGGGTGAGCCCCGCAGGGCTAACTAGCACTATCTTGGTGGGCACAGCGGCATCCCCAAGGCTTCTGTTTGAGTGTCACCCATTTGCAGATCTTCCTTGTATAGAGTCTGTCTGATCCGTTGCCTCTTTTCCTACTGACGTGTCAGGGTTCTTCATGTATCTGAGGAGACAGCTTATTTCATAGCAATGGGGCAGGAGGCAACACAGGTCACTGTGCACCAGCCTCTCCTACATACGCAGCGAGCAGGGGACCACGCAGAGCTCTTGATCACAAGAAGGGCTCTGACATGTCCTGGGGGAACAGACCGGCTCAGCCGTGCTCCACCCGGTGCTCCGCGCTCTCACTGACCAGCTGTAGGGAATCTGTGAGCGTCCTCAGAAGGCTATGAGGTATGTTCTGAGAAATGAGTGGGAAATGCTGACCCAGCCTGGTCCTACCTGGAGCAGGACTCATGGACAGGCTCATGTGTACGTCACCCACCACACACACAAATACACATGCACACACCACAGACACAGCACGCACACACGCACACACAACACACACACACACACCCACACTGAGCCCTCCAGCGAGCATCCTGGGGCCCCTCCCCAGGGGCTCAGGGCACCCCTCCTCCTCAGCCCCTCCCCCCCCCCCCCGCCTGAGGCTGGCTCTGCCACGCGTCACGTCCCCTGAGCTCCACGACAGCTGGCTGAGCTTAATGAAGCCCCACAGCACGCCAGGGTCCACCTGGCGAGGAATTACCAACAATAACAAAATAGCAGACTCTCGAGGCGGGGTGAGGAGGCCAGGGGTGGAGCCTCCCGAGTAGCCCTCAGGTCCTGGCTGCACTGACCCACTCAGATACCACATGCCAGCCAGGGTGGTGGACCTGGGTCTGCAGGCCTCCCATCCTTCACTGTGCAGGGAGGAGGAGGCTGTGGTGCCCATACCTGGGTGCTGCCCAGGGCACAGGCATGTCCCTAGCTCACAGGGTCCAGGCAGGATGACACGAGAAGACTGAGGCCTATTTCTGGAGGGGGTGGAAGGGGCTCTAGATTTGTCATGAAAGTGGGGGGCCTCCCTCCACGATGTCTTGTCTTTCCACAGGGAGTCAGGGAAAGGTGGTACCAGCAGAAGGGGTCCAGAGTGGGGGCTTGGAGGAGCAGTGAGGTCCCCTGGACAGCTCATGGCCTTGGAGATCCTTTAGCTGACAGATCCTGGGCTCAGCAGAGGGCCTCCAGCGGAGGGTGTGGGGATCCTGAGTGCAGCCTGCAAGGCTGGAGCTCTGTTCACTGCCCCTGATGCACCCGCCAGCCCCCCATGATGGAGAGGAGTCTCTTCCTGGCTTCAGGCACTGTGTTGACTTGAGAGAGGAGGGCACGGGGGGAGACCCACCTGGGAAGGCACTTTGCAGGAGCCTCAGTGCTGGGCAGGGCTGGGCAGTGGAGCTGGAGGGCCACCTGTGCACCCAGGTTGGTTCCTTTAGAAACTGTATTTATGACCTGCACCCCATCTGCTTCCAAAAGGGCTTTGGGGAAACAAGAAAGCGAGAGACTGTGGAGCAGAAGTGGCGGGTTGACACTCGATCGACTTGGGGTCCTGGCATCCAAGGAAAAAGGGCGGCAAGGATGTGGCAGCTACAGAGTCATGTTTGTGATTCAGATTTCCCAGGGAACTGTATGAGATGGAATCGCTTTCAAGGGAAAGCCCTGTAAGGCCTGGAGTGAGAATGACACCGTCCACCTGCTCCCCAGGTGGTGGGTGGGCACAGGGCTGATGGCCAGAAGCTCAGTGAAAGTGGTGACATGGCTGTCACTGCTGTGGTTATTGTGTCCTGTCGGATCCCTGGAGAGCACCTCCTGCTCAGGCTGGTCCTGGTCTGTGCCCGTCGTCCTGAGGTGACCACCAGTGGTGCCCCTTTCACTCTCCAGGAGTCTTGGTCTGGTGGATAAATGATAGGGTTACCATACGTGTGTAGGGCATTTATGTTTCTGCTTTATTACCAGTGCAGTAATAAAACGGAGCCCCTCACCTCCAGGGGCACTTGCTACCAAAGAACCGACAGGACACAAAGTCCAGAGAGCAAGAAGGGGTGTCGCTGTCAGAGGGGCCTCTGTCCTTGGTCTGGAAGTCGAAGGTGAAATGGAAAGATGCAGGAGCCCAGATTCGGCAGCTCCACGCGGCCTCCCTGCCACGGGCACCGGGAGAGCTCTGCCCACGCTGCGTGACTTTGGCAGGAAATGAAATCTCTTTGAGCCTCTTACCTCTCATTGTGAACCCAGGTTGCCGGGAGGGTGAGCAGTGGTGGGTGCATCCCCAGGTGGTGCCCATGGCAGATGCAGGGGGAAAGCCACAGGCATTGGGCTCACACCACCGTCCGTGTATCGACCCTTCCCCTGTGCCTTCCTCAGCAAAACCCAATGACTCACCTTCCTGGCTCCAAACAGCTTCCAATTATGAAAACAAAAAAGTTTTATTTATTGTTTTTTGGCTGCATTGGTCTTGGTTGCTTTTCGGGCTTTTTTCTCTAGTTGTGGCGAATGGGGTGCTGCTCTCCAGTTATGGTTCATGGGCTTCTCATTGTGCTTCTCTTGTTGTGGAGCATGGGCTCTAGAGCACACGGGCTTCGGTAGTTGCAGCATGTGGCCTCAGTAGTCGCGGCTCCTAGAGCACAGATTCAATAGTTGTGGCACAAAGGCCGAGTTGCTCTGTGGCACATGAGATCTTCTCAGACCAAGGATCAAACCTGTGTCCTCTACATTGGCAAGCGGATACTTTACCACTGAGTCACCAGGGAGCTCCAGCCTCCAATTTTTGCCATGTGGAGAGGGGTTCAGTCATGAAATTCATTTTAAAAAATCAGATGTACATCTCTTCAGAGTTTCTGTTTTCTTCTTGTATCAGTTTTAGTAATTTGTGTTTTTGAAGGGGTTTGTCCATTTTCTCTGTGTCAAATTTATTGGCACAAAGTTTATAATATTCCTTTGCTTTATTTTAATGTCTGTACAATCTGTGATGATAGCCTATCTTTAATTCCTAGTATTCATAGTTTGTTTCTCTTCTCTCTGTCTCTGTTCCTCTTCCCTTGAGTAGTACAACTTAAGTGAAAGTGAAAGTCGGTCAGTCATGTCCAACTCTTTGTGACCCCATGGACTGGACAGTCTATGGAATTTTCCAAGCCAGAATACTGGAATGGGTAGCCTTTACCTTCTCCAGGGCATCTTCCCAACCCAGGGATTGAATCCAGGTCTCCCACAATGCAGGAAGATTCTTTACCAGCTGAGCCACCAGGGGAGCTACCAGAGAACCGAACCTTAGATCACTTATTAAAAATCATTCATCTTTTCCAACATAAACATTTAAAGCTGTCAGTTCAGTTCAGTCGTTCAGTCATGTCCGACTCTTTGCAACCCCATGGACTACAGCACAGCAGGCCTCCCTATTCATCACCAACTCCCAGAGCTTGCTCAAACTCATATCCATCGAGTCAATGATGCTATCCAACCATCTCATCCTCTGTCATGCCCTTCTTCTCCTGCCATCAGTTTTTCCCAGCATCATGGTCTTTTCCAATGAGTCAGTTCTTTGCATCAGGTCACCAAAGTATTGGAGCTTCAGCTTCAGCCTCAGTCCTTCCAATGAATATTCAGGACTGATTTCCTTTATTATTGACTGGTTTGATCTCCTTGCAGTCCAAGGGACTCTCAAGAATATTCTCCAACACCAAAGTTCAGAAGCATCAATAGTTTTCACTTTAACCACTGCTTCGGCTCTAGCCTACAAATTTTGATATGTCATGTTTTCATTGTTATTTAGTTCAACATATTTCCCAGTGTCCTTTGTGATGTTTTATTCATGGGTTATTTAGAAGTTTTTAGTTTAATTTCCAAGCATTTGAAGGCATTTTACAAATATCTTTATCTAATTGATTTCCCGCTGTACTAGGCTAGAGTATATTTCATATGATTTTAGTGGGGGGTTTTTTTGGCAATTATTGAGACATATTTTATGGTGAATAATCCATGTTCATTTGGGGAGAAAAGTGTTTGTTCTGCTCTGGCTTGGTGGAATGCCCTATAAATGTCACGTAGATCATTTGGTTGATGCTGTTGCTGAAGTCTTTAAACCCCTTGCTGACTTTCTGTCTCCATGGCTAATCACTAACTGAGAGAGGAATGTTAAAATCCCCAGCTGGAGTTGCAGATTTGTCTCCCTTTAGTCTGTTAGTTTTTGCTTCACAAATTTTCAGGCTTCTAAGTGCATACTCACTTACGATTATGATGAATTGAAAACACACTGTATTTCACCTGCAGTTTTAAGGACTTTTTTGTGCAAGATATAGACTACCAGGCCCACAGATGTCACTTTTTGTACTGTGGACTGCATTATTTTGATGAGGAGTCAACTGTATTTCTCATCCTCGTCTCCTCGTGATATGCTTCTTTTTGAAGTGATCCCTGTATAGTTGGTTTTAGTATATTCCTGGGTATGAGTAGTTGGGTTTTTGTTTTTGTTTATTTTTCTTGGTTTTATTGATTTGTGGGTTGATATTTTTCATCAAATTTGGGAAATTTTTTTTTTTTCTGCTCCACTCTCTTCCCTCTCTTTCTGGCACTTAAATTGTTTATATATTGAACTGCTTGATATTGTCCCATCGGTCACTGGGGGTCTTTGTTGTTTTTTTTTTAAAGGCTTTATTTTTCTCTCAGCTTAAATTTGGATTGTTGTTATTGGACCTGTCTTCAAGTTCACACGTCATTTCTTCTGTAGTCCAATCTGCTATTAGACTCATCCAGTGAATTTTTCATTTCAGACTTTGTGTTTTTCAGGTCTACATTTACCATTAGATTCCCACCATTATAGTTTCCGTTCTGTTGAGAATCTCCCTCTCCACACTCATGTCTTTCTTTTGTTTGAAATCTTTCTTCTGTAATTCCAACATCTGTGTTATCTCTGGATCTGTTCTACTGACTGCTTTTTTTTTTTTCTTTTCTGGTTACATTTTCTTGCTTCTTTGCATATCTAGTAATTTCTTTTTGTGTGCTGGACATTGTGAATCCTATGTCGTTGAGGGTCTGAGTCACACTGTGTTCTTTAAAGAGTGTTAAATTTGTTCTGGCAGAGTTATTTTACTAGCAGCTTGGCCTGATCTGTCAGGGCTTGGCTTGTGGCTTTTTTAGGGCAGGAGCTCAAGCAACCCTTACCCTCAGACTGGAATAGCCCTGCTCCTGAGAACTGTCATTCTGGGATATTCAGCACATTCCCTCCACTCAGCTGTCTGGACTGCTCCGTGCCTCCCGGCACCGCATCAACTCTAGACTCTCCAGTCGACTTGCAGTATAGTGGTTCTCTGCTGGGTCTTGTGCATCCCCTCCCTGCACATCTATGGCTGACTGTTCAAAGACTCAGGGAGCCGTGCAGGCTCCTGGGCCTTCTTTGCACAGCTTCCTCATCTCTGTACTCTGCACGTTGCAGACAGCTCAGAAGCCCCAATTTTACCTCTCTCTCCTCTCCTGTTGAGACATTCAAGTATGTTGGGGCTCTGCTTCAGGAAGCTGGCGTGAATGTGGAG
Organism: Bos grunniens; assembly: GCF_055505025.1. NCBI lineage: Eukaryota > Metazoa > Chordata > Mammalia > Artiodactyla > Bovidae > Bos > Bos grunniens. The sequence continues at coordinate 14,289,690 of NC_141182.1, forward strand.
CTATCTATTGTGCAACATCTGGAGACAGTTTCTGCTTGTATTTAGTGCAGTTCAACAGGTACTTATAGCAGGAGTGTAAGCCTGTGCCCATTACGTGTATCATAACCAGAAACAAGAGCCCAAGCTCTACTTTTGCAGCCTGTTGCCTTCCATTTGTATTGGACTTCCCAGAGACACCCCCACCCCAGGCCCAACCAAGCCCTTCTTTTCTCTGGACACCATTCAGATGCTGTGTCATCAGTCACACTTCCCTGAGTCTCATCACATCCTCACAGGCCTCTTGTTGGCTGTTTGCCTACCTTCTTCTGGACCGTGAGCACCTCGAAGGGACCGTGCACTGCACTCTGTAGAAACCATTTGCGGATCCTGGCACAGCACAGCTTCAGTAAATGTGGGGGTTGTATTATTGCTAAAGCAGGGACCCCTCTATCTCTGTTGCTGACCTCTTAGTTGAGCTAGAGTGGATGTGGGAGAGACCAGGGTGACAGTCCTCAAGGACAAGGGACCTGTGTCTTCGATTTCTCTATGACGTATAGGCCCAGAGAAGATTTGTGATGTGTTTCAATGATGTTATTCATTTATTCACCCTTTAACAAAAAGTTTTGGAGCACCAACCATACATGAGGGAGGAGTTTGTGGAGGGGCCAGGGACTTGGCGGGTAGTGTCCAGGGTGCAGGGTGGGCTCACCTGCAATTTGGGGTAAGGGCTTTGTGGCCAGAATAAGGAGGGTGGATATAATCTGTGTGGTGGTGAGGAGCCGTGGGGAGAGGGTGGGCTCAAGGGGGACTGGGAGGTGGATGGGAAGTGCTCGCCAAATGCCAGCTGGATGTCTCCAAGCTGTACCCTGCAGGGTGCCCTGTGTGGACAGATGGGCTCACAGACAGGCGGTGTCTGACCCAGGTCCACGCAGCTGGCCTCCTAATTCCAAGCAAGGGCTTTCTGCACACGCATTCTGGGCATCCACCCCGCACTGCAGGGCTGTGCAGCCACTACTGCACACATGTGCTCACAGGTGCACACCCACATGAGTGTGCACACATTCACTCTGAGTGCAGGTGGAGGGGCGTCAGGGGGTTGCCTGGCCCTAAGCCTAACCCATAAGGTGTGGCCCCTTGTGCACGTTTCAGGCCAGCCTCCTGTCAAGCGATGGCAGGTAACTGTGCCAGGGCACCGGGCCAGCCCTGCACAGAGGTTGGTGAGATGGAGGTCCCACAGCTGCGCCCCACCCTGCGCTCGTGGGAAGACAACTGTTGTGACTGTGCTCCTCAGTCTTTGGTGCCTGGGGCCACATGGCTTGTCCACCAGAGAGGGCCAGGCAGAGCCAGCATGCCTCCTCAGCACATCCTGGTCCCAGGGTGGCTGCACTCTTGGGGTGCAGGGTGTGTCCCCAACCATACACCCCGGTAGGCCCCGCCTCTCCCTCACCCCCAAGTTCCTTCTCTTTCTCCCTCGCCTTATTCTTCCCTGTCTCCCTCCCTGAACACCCTCCCTCTCCTCCTGCAGCAACAAAGAAATCAACTGTCAGCCACCCCCCACCCCACAGTTCACTCCCTCCTGAGATGCTGATGCACAGACCTGGTCATTAACCTGCCATCTCTCTCCCCTCCTGCGGACAGTCCTCTCTCTCTTTCTCTCTCTGTCTCTCTTTCCTTCCATCTCTCTCTGTCTCTCCTCATCCCCCTTCCCCACCTCCCCTCTTGAAAAGCAAGAGCAATGGGAGTCAAGATCTTCTCTTGGTGATAATTGTTGAAAAGTTCAGTGTAGACAGAAGCGATGCTGTGAGGAGGAGAGGAGGGGAGAATATTAAAATGCATGTGCACAGCTTGGCTTTGCAGCAGATGTTGGCATAATTAGAGAGGAAAAATTATGAAATTAATTTGTGGTTCAATGTAAATTTCAGCGATGGGGGAAAGCTGGGCTCCAGTCACCTCATGTGCACGGATAGACACACACACGCATGCACACACACACACGCATGCAACACACCCCAGCTGCCAGGGAAGTGGTAATTGTCAGAACCCATCCAGGGGGAGAAACTGGCATGAAAGCCAGGGAGGGGGCCGAGGGTGGGATTCGTCCTCTTAAAGGCACAGTGGCTCACCGCAGGAGGAGGCTGGAACTGAGCAGGGACCTTCTGGCTAGTTGGGGTCTGAGCTCAGGCCCCGATATCACAACAGCCCGAGGACGACCCTCTGGCCTCAGCTGAGGACAGATACACCACAGGGTGCTGGGCCCTCACCCTGTGGGCATCACTTCTCCCCACATGTGGCCTGTCCTCCAACTGTGGGAGGCGAGGGTGGGTGGTACCGTCACACAGGGCCATTGCCGGATCAGAACAGAGGGTCCCTGCTGGGGGGCAGCAGTCCACCCGGTTCTGTGAGCTCAGGGATCCCTGAGCAGAGGCAGGGGTGCCAGCTGAGACATTGCTGGAGTGGCACGAGGGAGCCAAGGAAAGTTGCTGAGCAGGGGAGGGGTGTGGGAAGTGTGAGGCCCCTCTAGCCAAGCCTCCCAGCCTCTCTCTCTTGTACTCTCTGTCCGCCACCATCCCAGTTCCCTCTCACTTGTCAACTCATCTCTGGGGGCACCCCCCTTCGAGGAGTCGGGGGGGTGCCTAGGGCAGGTGGCAAGGCAGAGACTCACCTCCTGCTGTTCCATGGCCAGGCTGGACCAGCCTTCCCCTCCTCCCCCTACTGTGCTGGGCCAGCTGAGAGACCCTCTGGGCCTTGGTGTCCGTATCAGCCCAGGGAGGGCTGGCCTGGGCTCTCCATCTGCATCCTGGGTGCCGCTGCCCTCTGCCTGGCTGCCACTGCGCCCCCGCCCCCTGCCGTGAAGCCTGCCAGTAATGACAAACGATTGTGAATGTGGCCCCTGCCGCCTGCTCACCACATCCCCACGCTGAGGAAGGACCTTCAGCCCAACCTGGGGGCTCCAGCCAGAGCCTCAGACCCCCCAGGCCTGCATCTCCACCTGCTTGGACCCTGAGCCCTCCTGTCACCCCTCCTCAACTGGGCACATCCCTTCCAGGTGCTCTGGTGCTTGTCCCTAAGGACATCGTGCCCTGTGGCCCTTGTGAGCTGTTCCTGCCTGCAGCGGGCCTCCCCCCTGGGCCCCATCACCCCCCCGCCCCCGCCATCTTATCCTCTGCCACCTTATACACTAACCTGGGTCATTTTGGCCCCTGTGTCCCCCTGGTGAGCCCTCCTCCAGGAAGTCGTCCCTGACCACCCTCTGTAGGCATTGTCAGAGATGTCTGGGCCCCTCCCCTCAGGACCACAAGCCTCTTCAAACAACTCCAGGTACACTGCAGGCCCAGAGTGCCTGCCCACAGGCCCCTAGGGGTGCCCCTATCCTCCTGGGAGCCGTGTCCACACGTCCTAGATTCATCATCAAAGTCACTGACTCTCCTTTGACCCTTCTGGGACCTGAGGAGATGGTTGGCCTCCCCAAGCCTCAAGCATTGGTGTTGATGAGGACCTGCCCACGGGCATCTGAGCTGTTTCTGTGGGACATCCAGCAGTGGCTCCACCCCAGTTCCATGGGTGGTCACTGGTCGCAGAGTTGCCCAGTGGCAGCTTCGTCACAGTGCAGGGCAGAGGGGGCCACCAGCCCCAGACAGGTGCAGAGGAGACAGCTGGGTGGCCTAGGGGCCCCGTGGCTTGTCCATAGCCTTCATGGCTGGAACCCACATCCATGTGGACAGAGCACCCGTGTGTCTGCTGCCTTCTCTGGACGGGGACAGACCTTGTGCAGGACTCTGGTCAGAGCCAGAGCCTCTATTGAGAATCCCAGTGAGTCTAGCCCTGCCTGGGACCAGGGCTCAAAACCCTGGGGCCAGGCAGGTCTCTAGCCCTCCTCTCACACCTGGTCAGCTGGTCAGCATCAGGCTGATGCCACCTCCACACTCAGAGCATGAGGAGAGAGAGGCAGACAGACCAACTCCCATGCCGTCCTAGCAGGACCAAACCATGTGGCCCGAGCTGACTGTGCCCCCCAACTGTCTGAGGCCCCCTCGGATCCTGGGAGGCAAAGGGATGATGATGGAGTTGGGCTCCAAGGGCCCAGGTGGAGCAGGTGACTCCCCCTGCCCGACCCCAGCGGGGCTGCCCCCAGTCACAGGCAGGGAGTGCCCAGCCTCCTTGTCGCTCTGTTTCTTTGTTTCAACCTCTAAACTTATATCCTTATTTATAAGATAAGTAAGAAGTGGCAGGGAGGCTGGGGCTTGGTGAGAAATGTCTGTGTCCATTCTGGTGGGATCCTGTAACGTGTGTGCAAGTGGCCGTGGTGGGGGCTGCGTGTAGAGGGTGCTTGTGCAGCAGCCACGGTCTGTGCACCCATCCTGTGCGTCTGTGTCGTGTGTGGACTTGCCTGTTCTGGGGTTACTCCCAGCAACCCCCACCCACTCCACCCCCCATCTCATTAAGGCTCTCCCATTATTCTGACATTTGTGCGCGTCACGTACCGGCAAGAAGTAATTTACTTAGAAGAAATTAAAAGTTCATTTTAATTGAGCGCACACTGCAGTATGCAAATGAGCGCATTATGCACCCCAAGCAGAAGAAATAGATGCAGTGCTTAACCCTCCGCTCGCCAGGCTCCTCAGCTCAAGGCTGGGGTGCTCCCAGCCTTTCCAAGGCCTCCCGTCCCCAGGTGCCCAGGTGGGAGGGGGCCGGCCACACAGGGAGCCATGCGTCCCTCCTGAGCCCTCTAAGAACTTTTTCCAGAGGTAACAGCTGCGTGAGCACCAGCGCCCAGGGGCCACATGAGTTCCAGCACCCTTGGGAGACACCCCAGCTCTGAGCCCATGTGGGCTCAGCCAGGTGCCAGGCACTCTGGGGCAGGGGCTAGTGTCACCCCAGCTCCAAGAGGCCCCGAAACCAGGCTGAGTGCAGCAGAGTATCCCCAAGACCCGACTGCAGGGGGACCCCAGCATAGGGAGCGATCCTGGCCCCCCCAGATCTGTGACCGGGACTGGTGTCCAGCATGTGCTCCAACCCTGTGAGCTGAGACCCCGAGAGCTGGCACGTCACCACAGCCCAGGGTCTGGTCAGACAGGTCGAGGGCCGGGCCCCCCATGTAGACCCTTCCCCGTGCCCAGGCCAGACGCACACACCTGCCTCCTGCCATTTACAGTTGTGGCCCCCAAGGTTCAAAAGGGACTAGCAGCTTGTCCAGATGATGAAAGAATCTCAGGAAACAGGGCTAGTGTCCATCCTTGGGGCCTGCTTGAGTGCCGTCGCGGCCATGTCACCCAGTTAGGGCACCAGGGACGCCTCTTGTGACCACGGAAAGACACATTGGCTACTTCTCTGGGCCCTGGGGACCCCCCCATGGGTGCCTCTCTTGCACCCAGGAGGGCAGCAGGCCTGGTCTCCAGCACAGGCCTCTACCAGGAGGTCTGGTGGAGGTCGGAGGCGGGTGTCAAGTTCCAGCTGGGTGCCGGTGGCATGGGGCACCTCGTTTGTCAATGGGGTGTGTCAGGCTACCCACCATGGTGTCCAGCATCCCGCAAGGCCTGAAAGTATGGCCTGGGGCTGGTCTCTGCCCCCATGCACGTGCTTTCCTTCTCTATCCCTCCCTCTGCCTTGCTGTCCCCTGTTGTCCAGCCCTAAGGTGGGGATGACAGGTCAACACTTACACAGAAGGGCAGGGGAGGGCAGAACCTCACCCCCGACCCCGGCTTCCAGAGGGGCCTGGCCCCTGCGCCAGGAGCCAGGCTTCTGCTCGAGCTGTGGTTGGTCCCTAGGTGGTTGTTTTTATGTTGAATTTTCCCTACCTGTCAGACTTGGGATTTTTAATGACAGTGAGAGTGAAGCTGGCTCCCGGGTGTGCACTGACAGCAGCTGCAGGAGGCACACAGAGCATCTCCCGACCAGCCCACAACACCCACAGACGCAAACAAAGGTGCCATCATGGCGCACATGGATGCGTGGGCACAGCAGGGCCGAGCAGGCTGTTCCTGCCGTCCCCGGGTGTCTGGCCGACTGGGCACAGTCCCTCGGGGCCACTGACCACCTGGCTGCAGCCCCCTCCTGCCCTGCCACTCCACACGTGGGAGTCTGTGCTCCCCCCAGCAACGGCCACTCACCTCTGCCCCGCCTCCCAGTCCAGAGCTGTTTCATCTCACAGGTTCCTTGAAGAGGGAGGTGCAGGAGTGGGAGGCCGCCACCCCCAGGTGAGGCTCTCAGGCCCTGGGTGGCCAATGACACTGGGAGAACCCCACCAATCAGGCAGGGGGACCCTGGAGGGTGGGGTGGCTTCACAGGGCCTGGGAGTCTGCATTCTGAACATGTGCCTTGGGAGCAGGTGAGGCTCGCCAGGACCACCCCGAGAAGCCCTGTGAGCCGCTGGCCTGGGGTCCATGGCGAGCTCTCCACCAGCTCACCCCTCCAGGTCACCCTGAGGGGTACCCTGGCGGGAGCACAACCAGGAACCCATCAGCACCTTTTCCTGGAGGCTGAGGGAGGGGGCAGTGATCACGGGCCCATGAGAGATTGGGGTCAGCCTTGGGGCACCTTCCTTCTTGTTCTGCCAGACACAGTGCTGAGTCCCAGACCCTCCTGAGTTCTCCGGGCCCCTAGTTGGGAGGGTGGCTGGTTTCTCTGTAGCTGCTGGGTTCCTGGTTGTGCCCCTCGCCAGGGTACCCCTCAGGGTGACCCAGAGGGGCTGGGGGCAGGCAGGCCTGCTGCTCAGGCAGTTCCCGTGCCCCATGTCTCCCAACCCAGAGCGGGGAGCTTGGCTCATGGGGGCCCGTCGTGAGGGGCCAACCCTGGGGCCTGTTCGACTAGGAGACTGAGGACTTATCAGGACCACACCACGTGTGGCCAGCTCCCCCCACTTACTGCAACTGCAGCTCCCAGGCGCCCACGGCTTCCGGCCCATTGGTGCACACCCACCACCTGCCTCCCTTCCCGCAGCCGTGCCCTGTGTCCTCGGGCCCCCCGAGCTGGGCAGTTCCCACCCTGTGTGCATCACTGTGGCCCTTGCACTGCAGCTCCTGGCACCACAACCTTCCCGTGTGGGCGTATTGAGCTGTCCCGAGCGTGTGCAGCGTGCCCTGTGGAGGCATCTCATCTGTGGCCCTGAGGCCTGAGTTCTTGGTCACATGCCTAGCTCAGAGGGGATGGAGGGGATGTGTGGCTGGGGAGCCCCCCCCGGGGCAGAGTGCCGGGCAGACCTCACACCCCTGCAGGTGCATCTGGCCGCTGTGAGGGAGCTTGGTGGGAGCAGGAAGTTTCTCTTCTGTGCTGGCAGCCACGTGGGCTCCCTGATACCTGACGCGGGGCAGAGACTCACCCTGAGGGTCATCCAGGAGCTCATCCAGTCCAGGTGGCCAACAGCTGGCGGGCAGTGACTCCCTGGAATTCCCATGGGTGGTGGGAGAGGCTCTGTGATCGGTTAATGATGTTTGCCCTGACTCAGGAAGGGGCCAGGCCTCTCGTCAGGGACAACATGGCCAGCCTGGCCTGAACTCTCCCTGTGGATGCTGGTCTCTGTCTCTGTGGCCAGCCCTTCGCTCGGGCCTCCCAGGTCTTGTGGTTCACAGGCCAGTCCCGATTCTGAAGACGATGAAGTCCTGCGTGGTCCTGCGTGGTTTGGGTGGTGTCTGCACCCATGATGAGGAACAGCCTGAGGCAGCTGGTTGCCACCAGGCATGTGGCAGGGCCCCTCCAGTCCTGCTCACCATGTGGGTGGGCCGACTGGCCTGTGGTGCACACTGGGCCCCAGGGGTAGGAGGCTGGTGTCCTCGGGCCTTTGCTGTGTGAAGAACTGGCTTCTGTGAGCTGTCACTCCTGGGGAGCCGGAGCTGCTCATGTGGCTCTGGTGCATTTTGCCCTTCTGAGCGGGTATGCTGCTGTCCATCTGAGTGGGAAGTGACCGCAGCGCGGGGCAGGGTCACCTGAAGACACCAGCCGTGCCAGCCGTGCTGGTCGCACTCAGTGTCTCGTTCTGTTCTGTGACAACCTTTGGAATATTACTGTCCCCCACAGATGAGATGGGGCTCAGAGCAAAGCGGGTGGATCCACGCCCCGCTTCGCTTGGTCCATCACTGGGTGCCTGCGTAATCCCTTCTGGCTCTTGAGACCTCAGAACTCAGCTCCCCAAACATCTCCCTCCTATGTGCCCCCTACCCTAGCGCCCTCCACTCACCAGTTCACTCCTACAGGGCCCTCGGCAAACACCACCTCGGCCTGGAAGCCCTCCCACCCCTCTGTGCATACCAGCTTCTTGCTCTAGTTGGGAGGCAGCTGTGGGTACCCTCCATAGTCCTTGGCACTGGGCAAATAAACAGGTGAAGGTGGGGGGGTGGCTCAGGGGCCCCAGGAATCTCCAGTCCCGGAAAAGCATGGGTCAGGGTCAGTGGGGAGGGAGTGAGGTCAGTTCCCATGTTGTCTGGCCCCTGAGGAGCCTACATGGGCCCTGCAAAAGGAGGAAGCTGCAGCCTAGCACGTGCAGGGGCCGCCTGGGGTGGGACACAGGGGAGGCTGGGGGTAGTGGGGGCCTTTGGGGGGCTGATTGCGCCCCAGGCATGCCCTCCTGGCAAGGCTCCAGACAACAAGCAGGAAAGAGTTAAGTCCTCTGTGAGCAACTGAGAGAAAGAAGTGGTAAACAATTTTTCTCTCCCTCGGCTAAATTAATATGCAAATTCCTAAACCCCCTCCACTCCCTTCCCCTGCCTTGAAATTAGCGAGGTAGGATGCTTGGGCTAATTACGCATTCAAACGAGCGGGCTGTTCGGGCGCGGAGAGGATGCTGAAATGATTGTGCGAAGATGGGCGACATTCGAGCGGCCCTCCTGCTGCATCTGGAGCAGCTCTCCTGTGCTGTGTGGGCAGATGCCCCCCAGCAGGGGCCGAGCCCCCAGGAGGGACCCGCCGGAGACCCCACACCCTGTCCCTGCTCCACCCTCCCCACAGCCACAAGCAGGATTGCCTGCAACCCCTGTGGGGCTGGCACCCGGGCTCAGGACCCGGGCTGAGGGGCTCCAGTGATGGCTGCCACACGGCGGCTGGAGTGGGCAGGGCAGCCCGTTCTGCTGGCGGACAGGGCCTCCGAGCAGGGTGGGCAGGTGGCTGAGCAAGCAGGCCTCTCACTTGCAGCCCCTCTCAGCAGGGCTCTCACAAGCTGCTTTATGTACTGTGGCTCTAGGTTCACCTTCATCCCCAGAAGGTGTTTCTCTGCCAAGTGGGCATCTACATAACTGGAGAGGGAACAGGCACCAGAAGTGGGCGGTGTGAGCAGGAAGCAGGCAGGCCCAGGAGATGACAAGGGCCAGAGCCGGACCACTCTCCTGGTCCTTCCTCTGCCCGCGAGGCTCAGCTCGCTGTCCACCAGCCCAGGCCATCTGCCCCATCCTTCCAAACACCGCCCCTCCCTCTCGGGTACTCACATGAGACCCCTTTTTCCTGCCTCCTCCCCCACTCCACTTCAGTTACCCCCCAGGGCCCAGCACCAGAGCTGGTGCCTGAGCCCCCTACACCCTGGGCCACTTCTGAGAAACCTCTCAGAGTCTGAGATGGTCCCCCCAGTTTGCCTCCAAGCCCTGCAGGACAGCGCCCCATGCTGGGCTCTGTGGCTCTCCTGGTCCTTGGCCCCTGACTCAGGGCTTATAGATCTGCTCGGGGGTAAGCCAGTGAACAGGCTGACCAGGTACCCTGCTTTGCAGGACCCCAGGAGTCACAGAGGGGAGGGAGTACCCATTCAGGAGTTTAGAAACTGCAGCAGGTTAGGAGGAGGCTAGGTGCGGGCAGATGGGTGGATGGGCACCAGCATCCTTGCCAGGCAGGCAGAACAAGGATCCCCAGGGCCCGGGGGCTGCCCTAGGCTGGACAGGGGTGCAGACCCTCACTTTCCCCACCTGGATGCAGAGGCTGGGCCGGGTTCTGAAGGGCATGGGAAGGGTAGTGGACAGAGCCTGTGCATGGTAGGCTGGTCAGCTCATGCCCTCCACACTGGCCTGTCTCCACATCTGGGCTGAATTAGATGCTGTCCCGAAACCTTGCCTGGTATATAGGTCTGGACCCAGAACCTCTTATCCCACTCGTTAAGCACTCGCCGAAGGCCTCAGGGTGCCCAACACCAACCTCAACAGAAAACGCACAATTCCAGGGCAACCCTTCTCCCGGCAGAGGAGAGACAGGAGGCAGAGGGGACCAGCAGACAGGCAGACACCCCGGCCCTGCACACCTGCCCTCTCTCTGCCCATCCCGAGGGCAGCCAGGTTTCCAGAGTTGTGGGGTGGGGGGTCAGGAAAGCAGGAGCAGGGCTGCAGGGATGGATGGATGGAAGGGTGACATCAAACATTCAGTGGGGGTGGCAAGGATGTGGACCGCGGTCTGACCTTCCCTGACCCCAGAGGTGGTACTCACTGGGTCAGAGGGCAGGGCGGCCGAGGAAGGCAGATCACCCAGGGGAGGCAGCGTGTCTCAGTGTGGTCACCTCAGCTGGGAGCTGCAGCGATGATACTGCAAGTGGACGGGGACTGATTAGGAGAGAACCCCAGGGGGAGGAGAGCCCAGAGGTGGGGTGTCCTCGAGGCCTGAGAACACAGGGTCCAAGGCAGCGCTGGTCATCCACCCCACCACGTGTGACCTGGGTTCCTGGAGGAGGGGTTAGGGTTAGGTAAGATGGCCGGCCGCACCTGACCCCAGCCTGGACCCCACTCCTGACGCAGTGCTGGGCACTGGCTGCCCTGGGCAGGGATCTCCGGGAAGGGGGAGGGGCCAAAAAGCCGATCCTTTGGCTTCCTGGAGCCGGCCTCCTCCTGGAGGTGAGGGCTACCCCTAGGGGCCCAGGGGCTTTGTCCCTCTGACGGTGATGCATGGCCCCAGTAACTCCCCGAGCGAGCTTGTGGCTGAGAGTTCTGGCGCAGCTGCTGCCCCCCCACCCCCACCCCCAGGCGCTCAGTGATGCCAGGCTGCGGTGCAAATTAACACCATTTGTTCTGCAGAATGTGCTTCATTTCTGTGCTCCACACAGAGCTCATTACCTCGAGGCAGCTCCTCCATCCCCAGCCCACCTCCTGCACTGCACGGGGGAGGGTGCTGGGCCGGGTTCTTGGACCGTGAACTGGAAGGCTGGTGGGCTCTGGGAATCGTTTCTGGGGGGCTCCCGACCTGACACTCCTGCAGCATCATTTCTGCACCTCCCAGACCTGTGGCCTTTGGCGGGTGGGAATAGGGGTTGGGAGTGATTTGACCTCTCAGTCCCTGCACTGGCCTCCCAGACAATCAGACCACTTGGCCAAACTGGAGCTCAGCTCTCAGGAAAAGGCATCGAGTCTTATTTTGTCACTGTGGGTGACAGTTGTCAAGGTCAGAGCAGGCAGTTAGACAAAGACTCCACCCAGAGGCCAGGCCAGGCAGTCAAGGCCCGGGTGGGTTCGGGGAAGGCTGGCAGCCCTGGAGCCCCTGCGTGTGGCACAGTGGGTCCAGGAACTGGCCACCCACCTCTGACTCTGGGAGGTCTCCAGGATGGGACCCTGAGGGCACTGGAGGGGGCTGGGGGTGAGTACCTGATGCCCAGGGAAGGCCTAGGGGCAGGACTCAGGCCCCAAAGGGCACAGCCACCCTGTGGTCACCACCTGCCATGGGAGCCTGGGGTCTTATGGACCCCCTCACATGGCGACTCTCACCATGGTTCCCTGCTTCCAGGGGGTCTCAGGGCAGCCACTTGCCCCACCAACTGTCCCTCCAGAGCTAGGAGACTGGGCTAAACAGAGGGACCCAGCGCAGGATGGCGGCTGGACCCCATAGAGGATCTCGTTAAAGACCTGCCCTGCACTGGCTTCCCCGACTTAGACCTGGGCCCACAGGACCGCCTCCCATGGGCCCCATGTGCTGGCCTCAGCCTTCCTCCACTGGGCTTCCTCACCACCTGCCCTGCCCCAACCTGGGGGCTGGGGTCCCAGGGAGGTGCACCTGGGGAGCTCACACTGTGTGTAGAAGCTGCTTATCCCCAGAGCATCCCCTGACCAGGGCAATTCCCCCTGGGGGCTCCAGAGTTCTGGAGTTCTTTCCCTGATAGTAGTGACATGGAGGCCACTGGGCCAGAAGGTTCCACAGGGCTCCCAGGGCTTCTGTGGTCCACCTTGAGGATGGTCCGGGGATAGAGGTGGCAGAGGTTTGTGTAGACCCAGGGTGGCCAATGGCAGTGGCTGGCCTTGGCCAACTGGAGCCTGGTCCCTGACCACTGGCTTTTCCTGGGGGCAGTTGGGGTGCAGCACCACCCTTCCATGAACTCAGATTTACAAATGAGAAAGTGGAGGCTCAGAGAGGGCAAAGGTCACACAGCAAGATGGGAGCTGAACTCGGCATCGAGCACTTTGCTGCCCCCCCGCCCCACCTCCACTCCACCCCCTGCCCCTGATGAGCCAAGACCAGGTGGTACAGGCATCGGTGTGGGGGAGCCACCTGAACTCCAGGCCTGAGCTCCGCCCACCTCACCCTCCTCTCCTGTCTGTCCAGCCCCCACCCCATCACCCAACAACCCAGCCTCCAGCACCAGCAGAACCTCGGCTTCAAGCTCAGACCACCACAGCCTTGTATCTGAGAGGTGGGAGGAGTGCTGTCCCGCTCAGGAGCCAGCGTCAGATCAGGGAGCAGAGGAGGGGCGCCTAGAGGCAGTCACTGCCCGAGTGGAGCTGCAGAGGTGCTGGCTGTGGGGCCGCTCAGGTGGGGAGAGTGACAGGGGTGGGGAGTGTCAGGATGTGCCTGGCACCGTGGGAGGGCACCTGCCCAGGGCACCGCTGGCAGGAGGCTCTTGGTAGCCGTCCACGGGCTCTGACAGTTGGGCAGTCAACACCTGTCCCGAGGGATTTGGCTGGGTTGTTTGGTTCTCCCATTTCGTAGAATGCTACACTGGGACTTGGGGGATCAGGATCCATGCATGTGGAGCACTTGGCCCATCTGTGAGCAGTGGCTGAGGCCACTCAGGGCCAAGCCCTGGGTCATGAACCCCCAGTCATCCTGTCCTTGGTCCCACCAGACATGGCTGGGGCAGGGTGCAGTGACCGTGACTCTGTCCATTGCGACTCAGGGACATGGTGGGGAGACCTGGGGGCCCCCTCACAGGCTGAAGATGGCAGTTGGGGTTCTGTGTGGACTTTCCAAAGGTCTGGGGATGCCCAGTGTGACCAGCATGGGGTAATGTAGGTGTGCGTGGCCCAGAGCATGGGGTTGGGTCCAGTCTGCTCCATTATGAAGCCATGTCTCCATGCATGGAAGCCAGCACATAGCTGTTTGACTGATACAGAATAAGCAAGTGGATGGACGGATGGACAGATGGATGGGTGGATGGCAGGTGACCAGTGAGGCCACACACAGCAGGTGGGACTTTGTTGGCTGTGCGCTGGTCTTGGTGTGAGGCAGGGGGCCATCAAACACCAGAGCAAATCATTGAGGGGAACTATAGATGCCTTTCTAGCTGGGGCCGCAGAGCAGACGGCTTGTCCCCATGGGGCAGCTGGTGCTCACGTGAGGTGGCCAGGGTTTGATGCAGTGGGCGGAGGATCTGCCCAGCAGACGCCCGCTCATTCCCGGGACCTTTCTGGGAGGCTCGGTCCCAGGCTCACTTTCTGTGATGTGGGAAACTGCAGAGCCTGTTCTGTCAAGAAACAGAAAGACTCCATGAATATTTCATTAGGGGGTGCTGTGCTGGCCTCCAGGAATGTCTGGCAGGGTCTCCAGGGAGCTGGGAGCCCCCTGCAGGAAGCAGGACTGTGAGATGCTGGGGGCGGGTGGGGCTTGGGGACAGTGGGGGAGGGGTGGCGCCAGCCTCTGCCCCTGCAGGTGGCTCTCATGTCCAGCCGACTGGGATCCTTCATGCTCTGCCTGTCACCGTGCTGGCTTGAGCACCAGCCCATTTCTGTGGACAAAGACTTGCTGACGTGAGGGCAGAGGTCCTGGGCCAGCTTCCTCATTGCCCGCAGCACAGCTCCCACGGCCCACACCCTGCCCCACCCAGGCCCGTGGCCAGATCAGAGCTGCTTAGGGAGCAGGGGATCCCAGAGAGGGGCGAGACCTGGTGAGGCCATGGAGCTGGAGCAGCACTGGGACCAGGGTACCCAGAAAGGCTTGATGGGGAGGTGGGCTGTGGTTGGGGGGGGCTTGCACCCATCACTGGGAGCACAGTGGATGAGCACAGTTGCCTAAAGACCCTGGTGTTCCGAAATCCCCTGCTGGGTGCTCAGACTAGGGCTCACCTCTGCCTGATCAGCACCTGGCCTGCTGGCTGGAGTGTCAGGGAGGGCGATGGAGAGACCTGGGGCTAGACAGGTGACCCCTCAGCCTCAAAGACCCGGCCAACCCACAGAGCGGGGAAGGCTCTCCACAGGGCCCCGCTGTCCCACTGGCAACTCACCCAGGGGGCTGCCCACTGAGGCCGGGAGCCCTTGCTCTCCTGCTGCTTCCAGGAGCCCCTAGAGTGCTACCCACCCAGTGCACTGAGGCTGCTGGCCCAGTTCCCAGAGATGGTGGCTGGGCTGGGTGCCTCCTTCAGACCCCCATTACGCGCCCCATTACCCACCCAGTGAGGGGGACAGCCTGCCATTGGGAGCCCCTTCCCTCTGCCCAAGTGACTACTTGGAGCCCAGACCCCTCTCTGCCCCTCAAAGCCAGGCCCCTCCAGCCCCGCCAAACCCTGCACTTGGCTTTTCAGTCTCTTCCTGACTTGGCAACACTGGGACCAGCTGCTACCCCGGGTGCAGGCACCAAGGGGGAACCACCACACCCTGCCCTGCCACTCCCCTCATGCACCTTCTGTCTAGGTCTATAACTGGGTGCTCTGAGTGTCAAGGAGAACAGCGTCCAGCCCAGTGGTCCCTGGGGTGGCAGTGGTGTCCTGCCTGCTCCTGTGCCCCCGGCCAAAACCTGCATCCCTGTGCCCCTCGACCGAGGTGCTCAGGGGCTGCCCCCCACCCACCACTACCACGGGTCTTGCCTAGGGAAGGGTGGCCAGGCACCTGCAGGGCTTTGTCCAGGGAGCCTCTGACACGAGTCCTCCCCAGCCAGGCGGCTCGCCCCCACCCCATGCCCTCGACAGCTGGGCTGCTTGGCACCGCCATCCGAGCTCCTGTGATGGGCACGCTTGGCCATGGTCCCACGGGTCTGCACACAGCCCTGCTGCGCCAGGCAGGCGGTGGGGCTGTGCAGACGGGAGGAGGGAGGGGAGTCTCGGGATCGCCCAGCCCCTCCAGGTGTCGCCCTCCAACCACCTTTCCCAACCCTGCCTGATTTCCCTGGGTTGGTCTCCAAGAAGAAACAGACATTCAAGGACGGTTTGGGGATGTTCCAAAACGGGGGACAGAGAGGACCTGGCCCTGAGAGCCGCAGGGCTTCTCGGAGTGGAGATGACACAGCCACAGGACCCCGGAGGGAGGCCCGAGCACCAGAGCCGGTGGTGCTGCCACGCGGAGCCAGGGACCCGGGCGTGGCTACTGGCCGCTTCATTCCCTGCTACAGGGGCGACCGGCCCACTCCCGCACCCAGGACAGCGCTTGGGGAGCCTGGGACTGAGAGAGCCAACTGCACTGGCCCGGACATGGAGGGCCCAGACCCCCACCGGTCCCCGAAAGCTGGTGCCGTGTCATCCGCACCCAGGCCAAGACCTGGCCACCTGCTGGATGAGCCCCACGCGGCTGTTACCTGTGCTGCGCTGGCCGCCTGCTCCCAGCCGGTCCTCCGTGGCTCCTCTGCCAAGCGGCTGCCGCCTTCAGGATGGGCTGCCAGCAATTTGCCGCGGGTTTTGTTTGTGAGTATCGGCCCCGCGCGCCCGCTGGCACCCAAGAGGCCCTGGCCCTGCCGCTCTTTGTGGCAAGTGTCCATCCTCTCCTCCTCGGCGGCCCCTCACCTCGCCCTCCTCCCTTCCCCACCACACCAGCTCGGACAGAGCCGGCCAGCCTCTTGCAGCTGAGTGCAGCCACGCTTCCTTTTTCCATATTTTAAACGCACACACATACTCTGGCACATGCACACGCGCACACGCCAGGCCCCCGCCCCTGACGACACGCATCCCGTCTGTCGGGAGTAGCTCCAGCCAAGACAGCCCGGCAGTGGGCGGTGGAGACCCAGCTTCTGCACGCCTCCTCTTGCCATCGCCTCCCTCTTCCGCCAACCAGCGGAAAGGAGACAGGCCTGAGTCACACCACCCTTCAGAGACCCCACACAGGTCCACCTGGTCAGCAGCCTGGTCCCTCCGCACCCCGCCCGGCCCCAACATCCCACTGTCCTGCTGTCCCAGTGATCACGCCCACTCCCCATCCTTCCCTGAGGGGTGCCCATTTGCGGCGGGCCGACCGCGGGGCTCATGCTGGGCAGCCAGCTGGGCAAGCGTGGGGCCAGCCTCCTGGAGCCCAGTGTAGCAGACATGGTGAAGCGTGGCTCTGGGGACACACGTGTGCTGCGTGGGGATCACTGAGTCTGCCTGAGGGGCCAGGGCGGGGCCCCAAGTGGGCATGAGTGTCTGGACCGACCTCAAACCAGGACCAGAGAGGCAGGAAAAGGGGCCTCGCTCCAGGGAGAGGATGGCAGGGTAAATACCCTGCTGCCAGCTCTGAGCCTGCCCTAGGTCACTCCTGGAACCCGACGTGGTCGGCACTTAGCTACTTCTGACCCAGGAGTTGGCCGTGGCTGCCAAAGGCAGGGGATATGGGCAGGTGCAGCTCCCATCCCGACCTCAGGACGCAGAGCAAGGAGTTGGGCTTTAGTGATGCCCCAGCAGCTCTTTCCCCTGGGCCTCCCACCTCTCTCCTTCCACCACTGAGAAAACAACCCCTGCTGGACCAAGCCCCTAGCCACGGTCTCAGGGAACCTGCAGAGACCACCGTGCCCACAGATGCAGGTGGGAAGCAGGCAGCTCTTAAGATTGTTCCTGCCCTCCTCTGGCTGGGGGTCTGTTTGGGTCAAAGATCACCCAAGGAAATACCTGCCATCCCTAAGCACCTGCCCTTGCCAGGAACCTCTCTGATCTTCTGTCTCCAGGCCTTGCTTTGCCCTTCTCTCTATGAATTCTTTTCCTACCAATTATTCTAAGCACTAGAAAACTGTAATTGGCTTCAAAACTCCTTGAAGAGCCCCAGGTGGTCAAGAAGGAGAAGTTGCTGCCGGACAGTCCTTGTCTGTGGGGCTGAGGCCCAGCGGCCCCTCTGCTCTGCCTGGGCCTGGCCCTCCGCACCATCCAGGTGGCTCCAAGTTGACCTCCAGGGCAACCTCTTGAGCTCACTGGGTTCCCTCTATGTAGGGTGGGCCCAGCCCCCACTCCCCACCCTCGTTCTCTGGAACATGCCAGCAGCTCCTACTGAGATAGCCCTCTTCCCTCCCTTCTAAGGGCCCTGTTTTAAATTGTGTTCAAACACTCATACAAGTCACCATTGAAACCACCCGGGAGAGCAGAGGTCAGTGGCATCTGACTGGTCCCCAGGCTGCGCGGCCACCAGCTCTGTCCACTTCCAGAAAGTTCCGTCACTGACCCCAGCACGGCCACGTCCGCTTCACGCCTGGGGTTCCCCACAGGGTACCACCCACACACGGCTCCCCTCTGGGGCGCTTCGAGGCTGCTCCGCACCATGGCCTGCAGCAAGCCGCCTTCCTGTGGGGCTGATTGGCTCCTCCTTCAGCAGCCCTGCCTCCTCCTGTGCAGCTGGTGGCCCTGTCCACAGTAACCATAGGGTACGACCTAGTGGGGCTGTGACAAGAATGAAGCTTTTTAGTGACTCAGGATGGCTCTTAGCCTGGTGGGATAGGAGGAGGCGTGATTCCCTGAAAACAAGCCCGTCTGTCTCAGTCAGGTTGAGGGTCACCCTGCCCCGGAACCCCCTGCCCCTTGGATGAGGTCATACAACTGACTGCTCTTTGTCCAATTGGGTGCACCCAGCCCCAGGGCCCGAGGCCCACGGCCACCCTAGCGTCCACCCCTGTGGGGTGAAACAGCTGCCATCTGTGTGTGGTTGTGGGAGCCAGGTCCTGTGGAATTGAAGAAGCGAAGGTTCCAGATGTCCTGCTGACCACTGAGCAGGGAGAGCAGGTGTGGCCGCGGGATGATGAATCCATTGTGGGCCTGAGGCTGGCGTGCTCAGGGCAAGGTCAACAGGAGGGCAGCCCATCAGGAAGGTGGACCGGCAGCCTTGGTCTGACCACCGAACTACACTGGCAAAATGGCCCCAAGCCCAGCGTCCTGGGGATGCCTGTGTGTGCAGTTCCCGGAGGCCCAGCCTCCCCCCCAAGGCCCACCCCCAACTCGCCGGGGCTCCATCTGTCACGCTGATGGATGGGCTGAGTCAGGGGACCCCCAACTGGGGTCAGTGCCCAGCTGCCTGTGGGACTCATGCCTCATCCACCACCAGGGGCTCCTGGTGGGCTGGGTGGGGCAGCTGCACAAGAGCCCAGCACGTGCCTTCAGAGGCCACCAAGTGGGCCCCTCCTCCCCATCCAGGGCGGATGGGTGCATGGCCAGCCTACATCTGCCTCCCTCAGCTTCCAGAACCCTGGCCAGGCACCACCTAGCACTGTCTGCCATGGCAGAGAGGCTTTTGGCAGCCTGGCTGCAGGAGGGGCGAACCCCGGGGCCTGTGCAGTGGGCAGAGCCAGGAGTGGGGGAGGCTGCCTGCAGCCGCACCTGGTGACTGCACACGCGAGACGCAACCAGCAACCTCAGTCCAGGTTCAGCTCTCCCGGTGCGGCCTCGCAGTGTCGCACCTTCGGTGGCCTCTGGGCCTTGGCCTCCAGGCGGCTCTGACAGTGCTGCTCCTGAGGCCTCCAGAGGCTGAGGAGAGCTTGGACAGAAGAGGACCACGTGCAGGTGCCGTCTGCCTGCCTGTGGGTGCTGTGGACACACTGAGCGCATGGGCTCCAGGTATGCATGAACCCACAGGCCGTGTCTGTGAGTAGGACGGGTCCCGAGTCCTTCCACGGCCCCCTTTCCACCACCGGGCTCCCCAGGGCTGGAAGTGATCTCAGGGTCAGCCCGTCCAGCCCTGCGGTCCGTCCTGAGTCCTGGGACCCCACGGCTTTCCCAGCTCTGCAAGGCTGACCAGTGACACACGATTAGACGCTGACACCAGAGCCTTGATATGTCTCTCCCACCCTCGTTGGTTCAGGTTGGCCTGGCTGTGTGGTCTTGTGTCTGGTTCTGTCCTGATTTGCCCTTGGCCTAAGGGAACGTCATGCACAGTGAATCCTGGAAGCAAATGGCAGGCATTTCCTCTCCTTTCATATCTTCTCCTGCTGGCCCCTCTAGCCTGCCTGCTCTCCCTGGAGCTCGCACTGGCTTCTGCCCCAGAACTTTTGCACTGTGGCGCCATCAGCCTGGAAGTCACTTCCTCACCAGGCTTCCTGGGGAGCCTCCAAGAACTTTTCACATGCCCACACCCCCTGGACTTTCTTTGAGGTGCTGCCGCTGAGAAGCGCAATGTTACTGACCCCCAAGAGACTGGCAGCTCCATGAGGGCAGGTGCATGGTCACAGACCGAGCTGCAGCTGGTAGCTGAATGAGGCAGTGGATGGGAGGGAGCTCCCTGCCCATCCATCAACTGTCTATCGGCTTCCTTCTGATGCTGGAGGCCTCTGGCTCCCACTGAGGGTGCCCTGGGACTTGCTGGGATGAGGCCCAGAAGTTACCCCTTGGGGCCTGCACTGAGGCATGGTCAGGCAGTGGCTCTTACCATCTGGGGGCTCCCTGTGTGCCAAGCCCCACAGGTGAGCGTCACCTGCAGTCCCTTCCCCAACAGCCTGGGATGTCCACACAGCCTTCTCCACTTAGACGAGGAAACCCAGGCTTGGACATGAAGTGCCCACAACTCAAACTCCAGGGGCCTGATTGTGACATGCACAGCCCCCTGCCCCGCCTTTGTGGGTGAGTGGGTGGGACCTCCCACACCCTGTCCCCCAGCTAGGGTGGGTGTGCGTCTCTGCACATGTGCTGGGCCATGTGAGCTGTGCTGGGGAGTGTGCAAGTAGTCAGGCTGCCAAGGACCACCAGATGCTGCTTGGCGGTCCTGCCAGTTTCTAAGACATCTGTCCTCCCACCTGGCAGACACCCAGCCTGCTTGTGAGATCACTGGACTCAGGGTGGGGAGACGGTCAAGTGGTGCTGGGAGTTTAAGTTGATTTTCATTAAGGAAGGAGGTGACATAGATGTTTTGAGGGGTAAGAAAGCATCGTGTCTGCAACTTCACAATAATGTAGAGAGAATGGTAAAGAAATGTCAAATATTAATAATTGGGGGAACCAGGAAAAGGTGTGTGACATTTTTCCTATGATTCCCCCCAATTTTCTGTCAGTTTGAAATTATTTCAAAATGAAAAGTTACAAAATAACAAACATGATAATGTTATCAAGTGGGATTTTCTCCTCTGATGTGTTGATGTGAGGAATTCAAAAAACAGGTCCCATGTGGAACTACCCTGGGGTTTCTAAATGGACTACACTTGGAAATGTGCAGTGTTCTTTCAAATACCATGAGATTCAATCTCGAGTATTTGTTTTCAGTGTGTTGCTTTCAAAGAGCAATCTGTATTTTCTTTTCTTTCTGTGTTATCTTTATTTGGTTTTGCTCTCAGGGTTAAGCTATCCTTGTAAAATAAATTGGGAATTGGTTTTCCTTGACTCTTTAGAAGAACTTGCCTGTAAAACTTTCTGAGCCTAAGGCCCTCCTCAGAATAACCTCTAAATTATTTTTTCAGTTTCTTCTTTGGTTGTGTTTATTGGCTTATTTGGATTTTCTACTTTTTTAGATCAGTTTTGATCACATACATTTCTAAAAAATTATGTATTTCAGTAATATTTAGAGTATATTGGTATAGAATTGCGCCTGTTCTCTTGTAATTTTTAAAGTTTTCTCATTGGTTATTTTGCCCCCTTTCTTAGGCTTTGCTCTGTGTTCCAGTTTCTTGTTTTCTGGATCAGATTAAGTTGAAGTTAAGATACTTTACTGTTTGCTTGTTTAATCAAGAAATATCTCTCAGTTAAATCTACCAGTATGCATTTTTCTGTTTCCTAATTTATTATTTTCTGCCTTATCTTTCTTTTATTGAAACTTTCTTTGGGTTTATTTTTCTCTTTTCTAACTTTTGATCTGAATGCCTTATCAGATCAGATCAGATCAGTCACTCAGTCGTGTCCAACTCTTTGCGACCCCATGAATCGCAGGGGTCGCAAAGAGTCGGATATGACTGAGCGACTGATCTGATCTGATCTGATAAGGCATTCAGATCAAAAGTTAGAAAAGAGAAAAAAAAAATTATTTAGCATAGTAATGTAAGCTACAGCAATCAGACAAGGAAAAAAAAAAGAGGCATCAAAACTGGAAGGGAAGAGGTAAAACTGTCACTATTTGTAGGTCACATAATACTCTATGTTGTTGTTCAGCTGCTCAGTCGTGCCCAACTCCCTGCGACCCCATGGACTGCAGCACCCCAGGCTTCCCTGCCCTTCACCATCTCCCAGAGCTTGCTCAAACTCACGTCCATTGAGTCAGTGATGCCATACTCTTAATGTAGAGAACCCTAAATTCTTCTCACAAAGACTATTAAATGAATTCAGCAAGGTAGCAGGATACAAGATTAACATACAGAAATCTGTTGCATTTCTTCACACTAATAATGAAATATTAGAAAGAGAAAGTAAAAAAAAAAACCATTTAATATCCTGTCATAATATCAAAAATATCAAAAACCAAAATACCTAGGAATAAACTTAATTGAGGATGTAAAAAACCCATACACTGAAAATTATAAAATATTGATAATGAAAACCGATGGTGATTCAAATAAATGGAAAGATAATCCATGATCTTGGATTGAAGGGATTAATACTGTTAAAATGGCAATACTACCCAAAGCAATCTGCAAATTTAATGCAATCTCTATCAAAATACCCATGATATTTTTCACAGTACTAGAATAAGAAATCCTAAAATTTATATGGAACCACTGTGTAATAAAGAAAATATTTCATAATAATGAAAATATTTCAAGTGATGTGCCTTTCTTGCCTGGAGAATTCCCATGGGCAGAGGAGCCTCCGGGCTACAGTCCATGGGGTTGCAAAGAGTCGGACATGACTGAGCAACTAAGCATATATGCCTTTAAGTTCAGCTTGAACTGTATCCCATAGGTATAAAAACTTAAGAATTTCATTGTTATTTTCTAGATACCCTGTAATTATAGTTTTGCTTTTCTTTTTGTTAAAGTAGTCAATTAGGTTATGTTTTACATTCTAATAGAGAATTGTAACAAACATTTAATTATCAATTTTAATGTGTTGTGGTCTCTGGATTCTGTATGGATAGTATCTGGGTGTCCAGCCATCCTGGTTTTCTTGAGACTGAGGGGCTTCCAGGACTCAAGTCCTTTGATGCCAAGCAAACCAGGATGAGCTGGTTTCCCTAGCCACCATGGCTTTCTTTGTTGCCAAAAATGTGACTTGTATTAGTACTTGCTGCAAAGGAACTTGTGAAGAACATGTTTCCGGATTGTAGGGTGCAAAATTTAAATTTAGATCTACTTAATTAACTTAGTTAATAATATTTCTCAGTTCCTCAATATCTATTTTTTTGCTAATTTGATTAGTCAAAAATTAACAGAAGTGCATTAAAGTATATCACCACTGCTGTTGTATCTGTCAATTTTTTCAAACATATTTTGCCTTATAGATTTCACTGCTATTATTTTTCACTTAAAAGTTTGTTATCACAAAATTGATAAACCCCTAGCAAGACTGATGAAACTAAAATGAAAGAAGACTCAAATCACCAGTATCAGAAATGAACCAGGGGACTTCCCTGGTGGTCCAGTGGCTAAGAATCCACCTGCCAATGCAGGGGACATGGGTTCATCCCTGCTCCAGGAAGATTCCTCATGCCGCGTGGCGACTAAGCTCGTGCACCACAACTTACTAAGTCTGTGCTCTAGAGACTGCAAGCGGCAGCTGCTGAAGCCTGAGCGCCTGGAGCCCGTGCTCTGCAACAGGAGAAGCCACCGCAGTGAGAAGACCACACCACAGCGAGAGAAAGTCCAGGCACAGCAACGAAGACACAGCACAACCAAAAATGAAAAATACAATAAATTTTAAGAAAGGAAAATGGGAAAAAGACATGAAGAGACATTTCCCCAAAGAGGAGATGGCAAATAAGCACCTGAGAAGATGCTCAAATCTTTAGTCTTAGGGAAATGAACACTAGAATCACTACACATGTACATATCCCATATCTATCAGAGTGATTAAAATAAATAGCAACCACACCAAACGCTGGTGAGGATGCAGAGAACGTGGACCTCTCCAACGTTGCTGCCCTGGGAGCGGGTCATGGTGCAGTCTCTCAGGAGGGCAGTGTGGCAGCCTCCCACAAAACAGTATGAGCAGCTTCCACATGACCTGGCAACTGCACTCTCCAGCATTTACTGCATAGAAATGAAGACTTACACTAAAACCTGTCCATGAATATTCACAGCAGCTTTATTTGCAACAGCAGAAAACGGAGAACAACCCAGATGTCCACTGACAGGTGAATGGTTAAACCAATTGAGGTACAGTCACATCAGGGAACACCCTTCGGCAAAGGAAGAAACAAACCACGTGTTCATGCAGCACCTTGGGTGGCCGCCAACAGAGTCCCGAAAGGTTGCATACTGTGGGGTCCATTTGTACCCCATCCCTGAAATGACTTGCCAGGGGTCACGGAGAAAGTGGGGCGGGAGGGGGGCTACCAAGGGCAACAGGAAGACTCCCCACCAGGGTGGGGATGTTCTAGGTCCTGAGTGCACTGTGCCAGCACCCCAGTGGTGACGTTTTTATGTAGTTTTGCATGATGGGATAAAGGCCACACAGGGTCTCTGTGTTATTCCTTACAGCTGCATGTGACTCTCTAATTATCTAAAAAAAAATTTAGGCAAAAAAAAAAAATGACGGTAAGGACTAGAAAACCTTGGGAATAGGCCATCTGTGATGGTTTGAGGACTCTGCCATTAGGACTTAGACACAAGTATGTGGTCCGTACAACTTGTTTGTCCATTTGCTACATACCAGTGAGCGCCTTTGAAAGGATTACTGCTGTGGTTTGTACACTTCATCAATAAGAAGTGGGCTTAGCTGCCTCAGGGCGTGTGGGATCTTAGGTCCCTGACCAGGGATCGAACTGAGTTCCCTGCACTGGAAGGCAGATTTCTTAACCACTGGACCACCAGGGACATCCCAACACTGAAACTTTTATCTCCTTTGCTCTGCACTCACTGGCCTGTCTTGTCTCATGTAAATTTAACCTTTCTGATTTCCTTTCTTTTAGATATTCTCTTATAGAATTCAACCGTATGTAATTTTTTAAGACCAAATCTAAGCTCCTTTGTTTCCCTGGTGTCTCAGACAGTAAAGAATCTGCCTGCAATGCAGGAGACCCAGGTTCGATCGCTGGGTTGGGAAGATCCCCTGGAGGTGGGCATGGCAACCCACTCCAGTATTCTTGCCAGAGAATTCCATGGACAGAGGAAACTGGCGGGCTACAGTCCATGGGGTTGCAAAGAGTCAGACACAACAGAGTGACTAAAATACACACACGTACACAGTCTCCTTTGTCTTTTGGAAAAAGCACCAAGTCTGTTTCTGTTATTGATACACAAGCCAGTGACGTGTTAGTCATTTCTCCTCCATCTCACCTCGGGGTACTTGTTCTGGTGTTCTTTTCACCGTGTGTGCGTATGAATGCGTGCATTTGCAGATTGACTATATTTAATTTATTTTCAGTAGTTGCTTGGGAGATATTATTCCTGTTCTTAATGTTCTTGGAGTTACCATATTTAAAAAAAAAAACACATTTGACTCCTGTGTTTCTGTCCACTGCATCGGTTATGAATCCTCTCTGGGCGGTTTGAGGAAATTCGCCCACATCGCTGCCCGCTCCTGCCCCCTCACCCTAACCCCACCCTTCCTTGTTTTCACTGGCACATTAGGCAAAGAAGGCCGGGCTGGCGGACAGTGTTTGTTTTAGCATGTTATATTTTCTTCTTGAGTCATTTCTGGCAATTTTATCCTGTTTGTTTTTTTAAACCACATTGTAATGGTGACCTGGATTTGCCTCTAAGAGTAGGCATTTGTTGCTCAGTCTTCCTTATTCTTATGGGTGTCCCACCTCACCTCTCATTGGACTGGGGTCACCTGGGGCATCATTTTGGGGCTTTTGCATGAGTGGAAATGTCTTTCTGCTGCCACCACACCAGGGAACACCTCGGTTTTACATAAAATCTTGGACTAGAATCATTTTCTCTGTGAGCTCTCACAGTGTACTCCCTATTCTCAGAATTTATTATTTTGAGGAAGTGATGAATTTAACGTAATCATTTTTCTGCCTAGAAGTTAATAGAATTATTTCTTTAGTCTCAAGACTTAAATTTTTTTTTCTTTCTGAGAATCACCTAAGGCTTTTTCCTTTCATTAGCTTCACCAGCTGCAAGACGCGGGGCTCCACTTTGATGGGAGGTTTCCCCGTCACGTGACACACGCTCTTCTGCCCCCACTCTCGGCCCTTCCATGGATGGCAGCCCCTGCCCACCCCCGACATCCTCCGCCCCTCCCTCACTGTCCTCCTGGCGCCCCAGCTGCTTCTCCTTGCTGTCCAGGCACTGACACCACTTTTTAAACAGATTTATTGGGACATAACTGACACAGGATGAACTGTACACATTTAAAAGATACGATTTAAGTTTTGACATTTGCATCCAGTTGAGACCATCACCACAACCGAGATCATCACCCACCAAGCTTCCTGTGCACCTTGGGGACGCCGGGGGCCGGGGAAGAGGAGGCTATGGAGGGGACGAGGGGAGGGTCCTGAGAGTCCAGGGCACAGAAAGTCCCAGAGGTGGGCACCACGGGGGTGCTGTGGACACAGCCAGATGGGACCCTCAGGACAGAGATTCCCCCACCCCGTGTGTGGTCACTGGGGCCATGATGCCCAAGCGGCCCCAGAAGGTCCAGGATAGGTAGATAGAGAAGAGGCCGGGGGACTTCCTGGCACAAAGGCCTTAAGATGCTTTGCAGGAGTCCATCTGTCCTTTGGTGCTCCCGGCTGCTCCGACCTAAGGACAGACCCAGGACCCCTACCATAAGGGTTAGCTCCCCACACCTGATGGGCCCCTTCTGGGACAGCCCCCCTGGGTGGAGGGAGACCACCAGCCTGAGGGCTGGAGATGCTGGAGGCTCTCGGGTTGCAGGAGTAAAGCCCAGCCCGCCAGGGAGCACAACGCGGAACCCAGAGGCCCGGCCCCTGGCCTGGCCTTTGGGCCTGGTGGTACCTCCTCTGTGGGTCACCGGCGCCCGCAATAAGGCCGCCCAAGGCCCCACACTGTCTGAGCTGGGTCATTGTTGGGCTGCTCACTGGCCGTGTGGCTGGAGGCCAGCTCTGGGCCAATGAGGAGCATGGGGGTCTCCGAGAGAGCCTCACCTCACACCCCCTCCTTATGGGAGGAGGCTGCTGGCTCTTGGGCCCTGGGATGCGGGGGCGTCCACAGGAGGAGGCACAGTGGGCAGGGCCGGAGCCCAGGTGTCCGACCAGGCCAGGCCGGAGGAAAGAGGAAGGCGGGCGGGCGCGGGGAGTTTCCCAGCCACACAGCCAACCCTTTAGACGCTTCCGGGGACCCGGAAACACGGGCTGGCCTTCAGTCGAGCCGGGCTCGTGACCCACCCCTGCTGACCGGCCCTCGACCATGCGATGGCAGGACAGGCTGGGGCCACGTGTCACCTAGGGAAGGGAGGCCACCCCAAAGCTCTCATGTGGACCCGGGATGCCACAGTCTGCTCACCAAGGGGCTGGGAAAGGAAGGGACCTGGGGGCTCCTCTGAGACTCAGAGTCCAGTTGTTCACATCAAGCCCCAGAGTGGGCCCTGAGCAGGGCAGGGCTCAACTGGACAGGTGATAGTTGGAGTCCAAGACCTGCCACCCGCTGGCTGTATGTGTTCCTCTCTGAACTTCAGTCTCTTCTTCTTCTGGCTGGGAGTGGGGGTCCCTAACACAGCTGGTCCGTCTGAGAGGACCCCCGTGCTAGTTCCTGTTCCTTCCCTGACCCGCACAGCCTTCATTTCAGGGCATGAGAAGCTGTCCTTTCTCACCCAAGAGTGAACTCCCTCTTGGGGGGCCATGTGGTGATTCTAGAAGACATTTATCAAGGAAGTGTCTCCTAGGCCTGTTACCCGTGACCCTCGGAGCTTTACAAGCATTCGAGTGTCAGGGCTGTGCAGTGTCATGGGTGTTACTCCTAAGACACCCACGCAGAGCCCTTGGCCTCCCCTTTGCCAAGACCCCTCTGGCCTCTGCAGGATCAGAGTCCCAAAGCCTGGGTGAGTTGACTGCTGGGTGGACACTCAGTTCTGAGGATCCTTGATCCTGTGGAAACAGCAGAAGCAAAGACTGGCCCCAGGGGGTCAACCGCTGCCCCCTGGGTCTCCAGGACTGATCGAGGCAGCCATCCCACAGGGAGTCAGGCCCCTGCTGCCCTCTGCCGTCGTCCTGGCGACCCAGAGAGCTGAGCGCTTGTCCTTGTCCCAGCAGGTGTGCGGCCACATCTGACTGGGACCAGGCTTGCCTGTCACATAAGGGTTTCCTTCCCTCTGTCCCAGGAGGCCCTTCCAGCGGCCAGGAGGACACAGAGGCTGCAGGAATTACCCTGAAGAGCCCAAGATAGCCAAGTCCTGTGGAAGGGCTCAGCTCTGGCCACATTGCTTGGCTGCTGCTTCTGGAAGTTTCCATGAACTGAGGCATGTTAAAATGAACCATTTTCCTGTCTGATCACATACTGACCCTGCTGCAAGGAGGGTGTCCCAGGCCTAGGGCCTAGTTTGGAGGCCCTAGCCTCCCCTCCCCCAGCACAGCCCTTCTACAGCTGGTCCTGGCCCTGGGGAGTGACCATCTCTGCGGCTGCAGCCTCACAGACCTGTGACAGTGGAGGGGCAATCCAGCCAGCCCACGTGCTGGCAGCCGTTCCATCAGGCGCCTTGGGCTCCGAGGCCCGCGCCCCAGCTGCACCTGCGCGGATGCGGGCGCTGCGTGGGCGCAGGGATGTTCCGCCCGCTGCGCCCTGCCCACCGGCACTGGGAAGTGAAATTGCTGGGTGGGCGGGCGAGGGGCCGGCTAGGGGCGGGAGGGTCCACAGGCGAGGCTGCCAAGGCGTCATGGGAGGCTGGTCTTCTGCCCAGGCACAAGGGTGGACTCCAGTGTCCTCCGCATAGGATCTGCAGGCGATGGACCGCTGGGCGAGTGGGAAAGAGACCCCCGCCCTGCCGACATGCCTCTGACCACCGACCAGCCCAACCACAGGGAGAAGAGGTGATTGTGCAGCCAGATCCACAATGCCCATGCACATGGGTGGCCTGTGGGTCCAGTGTCCCACATGGCCGGTCTGGGGGAGAGGGTCCACTTAGCCTCATCACTCATCACAGCCCGGAAGTGGCTTAGTTATCCATGCCCTCCCCTTGTGTAGATGAGTAATCAGGACCAGACCCAGGGCCGGCTGCCTCCTCCGTGCAGCCCATGGAAAATGAAAATTCAGGCCCTTGTCTAAAAAGTATGAAGCATTTCAAGACGTTAACAGCTGAGTCTTAACCAAGTGTAGGTGCTCCTGACCCTTGCAGAGGGCCACGGGCTTGCTCCTGCACAGCCCCCAGCAGGCCAGTGCCACCTCCGGGCACTCCCAGGCCAAGCTAGGGGTCTGAAGCAGCCTAGTCCAGGCACTCTCAAACTGGGTTCCCTAGAGAATCAGTTCCCATGGGCCTCCCAGAGGTTGCCCTGGGGGGTGGCCAAGCAAAACCTCTAGCTTCCACCACTGGACCCCCAGGAACTCCAATTCTAGCTTAGGTATTTGTGGTCAGTAGTTTTTTTGGAGGAAAGATGGTTCAAAGAGTTATATGTGTTAAAAATGTAAAACATGGATTTCATCCAAGCCCTGATTTCAACGTGAAGGAAACTGAAGCCCCAAGAGTTAGTGGGAGCTCCTGCAGGGCTGACCCAGGGTCCAGGTCTCCTGCCTGGTCACTCAGAGCTGCTTGGACAGGCTGGGAGCCAGTCCTCTGAGTCGGGTCTGGGGGTCTCCTTGCTGGCTGGAGGGCTTCTCTTGTGGCTTAGCTGGTAAAGAATCCACCTGCAATACAGGAGACCTAGGTTTGATCCCTGGGTTGGAAAGAGCCCCTGGAGCAGGGAAAGGGCACCCACTCCAGTATTCTGCCCTGGAGAATTCCATGGACTGTATAGCCCATTCACAAAGAGTCAGACACAACTGTGCGACTTTCACTTTTACTTGCTGGCTAGAGGTGCTTCAGGACTCCCGACACCATTTGCAGCACGTCTACATCCACACACGTGACTGTCGATCAAGGTCCCTTCTTGTGGGACTGTGTCACTCTATCTTGAGATGCCTGTCCCCTGTCGGGGAGCAGGACCCATGTGTGGAATTGCCTCAGTTGAGGAGGGGCAGGTAATAGGAGGCCAGCCCATTCTCACAGCTGGCTGCTGTCCCCATCCCCACCAGCCAAGGACCAGGAGCAGTGACAGTAAAGGGAAGCCCAGCAGGTGCAGGCCAGAGGATGAGTGGGGGCAGGGGGAACAGGAGGGCACACCCTACCAAAGAGACCAAACTTCCCAGACGTCACTGTGTGCTGGCCAGGCAGCGAGTGTGGCCAGGTCTGCGGTTCAGGCCCCCGCCTCGTGCCTTGCAGGCCCTCCTTCCACTGCGTGGGGATGTGGGCACACCCCACCCGCCTCATCGCTGCCAGCAGCAAATACCAGCTGTGCAGCTGTGGGCCACTGTTCTGGGGGTCAGAGCTTGGATCCCACTCTGCAGGGGGCCTGCTGTGTGGCCCTGGCAAGGTGCTGGGCCTCTCTGAGCTTCAGTGTCCCCACCTGTAAAATGGGCAGTATGCTCAGAGCGAATGAGTAGATCACACATGTGAAAGGCTGGCCCAGGAGAGGCTCATTCAAGAGGCATTTTGCTTGGGTTTTTTTTAGGAGTAAGTGTCTCCTGTGAGCCTTGCAGCTAAAGCAAGATGAGGAGTGGGCAGGGGATGGCCTCTAGGGAACTGGGGGTGCTGACCAGGTCATGTGAATGGTGCCAAAGCAGTGCCCAGGCTCTGGACTCTAGCTGCCGTGGAGGCTATCTGTCATCTGGTGTGCACCTCCAGTGCAGGGGCCTGGTCTTGCTGCTGTGGCAGGGGCCCTGTGTGCCCAGGCAGATGTGTGGCAGGCTGCCACCTAGCCCTGCCCCATCACTGTGGCTCTTGTCTGAAGAGTGTGTTGCTCAGAGTGGCCGGGCCTCTCTGTGGCAGCCCTGCCCCGATCGTGATGCCCAGGGCTGCAGGCCAACCTTTAGTGGGCAGCTGCAGCCCTTACCTGTTCTGTCCTCTACTGGGGCTGCCAGGTCCCCTCCCATGCAGGAACTGCCTGCCACTTACGCAGCCCAATGTGCTGACCAATGAGGGGTGATCACCGAGTCCCAGGTACCATGGGAGACTCGGGGGCAGGGGGTTGGCCCAGTCCCAACACTGAGGTTGTGCAGGGCTCTCAGCTGGAACACTTAAGTCCCAATGCCCAGGCTCAGCCAGACCAACCCATCAGAACCCTCATCAGCCAGTGCCTGGCATCACTGACATGCACTCAGAACTGAGACAGAGCGATGAAAAGACGGTTAGGAAAGCATATGAACAGAGTCCAGCCCTGGCCAGTCCCAGGGTGGTTTTCCAGGTCCATCACCCACCAGCTCCAAGGCCTTAGCAGATCCCTGCCTTCCCTAGTCCTCAGTTTCCCCATCGGTAAAACAGACGGGAGTACTTTCACCCTCCTGGATTCTTGGGAAGATCAGACAAGAAGTCAGCCACCTGATATGTACTGTGGTGTCATCCGCAGAGGCCAGAGGCTTTGATCCTCACAGCTACCTAAGAACAGAGGCACTGTTACTGCCACTTACAGGAAAGGGGACAGCGCAGAGGCTCAGCAGTTCACAGTTCATGAAGCCATGCAGCCAACAGAGAAGGGAGCTAGGGATTCAACCAGGATGATGATGGTGACGGCAGTGATGATGGTCGTGGTCGTGATATGTAACACGTGCGTGTGTGCTAAGTCCTTCAGTCGTGTCTGACTCTTTGTAACCCTATGCACTATAGCCCGCCAGGCTCCTCTGTCCATGGGATTCTCCAGGCAAGAATACTGGAGTGAGTTGCCATGCCCTCCTGCAGGGGATCTTCCCGACCCTGGGATGAAACCTGCATCTCTTATGTCTCCTGCATTGGCAAGCGGGTTCTTTACCATTAGTGCCACCTGGGAAGCCCATGTAATTCTTCCATAGCATTTACTCCACACCTGTCACTGTTCTTAGCAATTTATACGTGTTAACTCCTTTAATTCTCACAACTAACCAATGATCATCTCCAGTTTACAGGTGAGGACAGGGAGGCATAAAGAGGGGGAGTAAATCACCTGCTTAAAGCTACACAGCCAGGAAGTGACAGCAGGGATTCAGAGCAACAGAATTTGTAGTCTGTGTCAGGAGCTCCCCGGTGAAGCTATCCTGCCTCCCACAAAGGTACCCAGTGAGAACAGCATAGGGCTGAGCCTGGAGTTGAGAGTGAGAACCCCGTGGAGGGGCCAGGGTTGTGCAGGAGATAAGGTTTGAGCTGTGTTTTGAAGGATGCATATAGGGGCTAGGTGGGAGGGTCTGCCCGGTATGGGCGGGGCTCTCTAATGGGCCCTCACAGAGGGAGTCCCGCTCCAGGGAGCTGCAGCCCCCCGAGTCACTCATCCCACTGACCAGGAGGTTCCCTCCTGGGCTTGGGGTTTAGGGCCTCTCTGCCTCAACCCTCCCACCCACCTGGAGTCTTGCCTTCAGACCTGATCTGGGCCACACCTGGTGCCAGATGCGCTGGAAGTTACTGGACTCAGGCAGGGAGAGTGGGCCCCCGAGGGGGCACCACCAGCAGGCTCAGGCCTTGGATCCCCTGCCTCCAGAGCCCAGGCTACCCACCTCCTCCCTGTGTCTCACTGTTCCCTTGGCCACACCGCAGGACACAGCCAGAAAACTCCAGACTTGGGAAGAAACCTGGACTCCTCGCCCCCCACCTCAGTTCCTTTTCCTGGATATACACCCGCATTCAGCAACCACCACTGGCTGTCTCGTTCTCCCTCAGCAACCTGGCCCAGATCTGCCCCCTGGAGTGACCACCCTGGCTCAGGTGGCAGTGTGGCCGCTGGCCTAACTGGCTGTTAGTAGGACTGTTTGGCAGCAAGGCCTGGGGTGTCCATTGGGGGTTTCCATCTCTACTTCTGCCAGGGAGCACTCTGGGGAGGTCAGCTGCTCTGGGTGAGGGGCAGAACAGGTTCCCAACTCTTAGTTCTTAGGCCGGTTAGTCAGGCTTTTGGCTGCTTGCACCCATGGCCACCCCATCACCTTCTTGTCCCGAAGATCAGTGGGACAGGGGTGGGACACCTGTGTTGGCTGGGAGGCCGGGCCCTCGGGCTCCTTCCTGAGTTCCTCTTTTCCAGTGGGACTCTACTCGAGAGACAGAAGGAAAGACAGAAGCTGTGTCTGTCGACAAAGCTTGCCTCCTTGATGTTCTCATTCAATCCCCCACCCCTCTGGGGGTCAGTGCCTCTGCTCAACCCATTTTACAGATGAGCACATTGAGGCTCAGGGAGGCTCGGTGGTAAGTGATGGAACCCGGACCCCCATGCCTGTGTCTCTCCTCTGCTGCCCCTCACAGTTCCTGAGGCTGCTTTCCCTTCTGTTGGGGCCCCAGCTGCAGCTATTTCTGTTCGGCACCCCCTTCCCTCACCCCATGGGGCCTGTCTGTGGTTTAATGCAGTGGTGTGTCTATCCATACCTCCATAAGGAGGACAGTCTCCGCTGCCTGTCACTCACCATGTGTGGCCCCCCAATCCCTGCTCTGCTTCCTGGGCTGATCTGCACTGGGCAGTTTTGTGGCCTGTGCTGAGCTTGGTGAGTTACTCGTGTCATCACTGCCACGCTCACCATCAGTATCACCCTGCCTTGTTTCTGCAGGGCCTTAAGGGCCCAGTCCATAGTGCTCTGGACCGTCAGATGACAGCCTCCTATGCCAAGAGTCAGTCTGACCCATGGCCTCTCCCGAGCCCAGGTACCCAGGGAGCAGCTCCCGTCTGAGACAGGACGGGGTCCTGCACAGGAACCGTCTGGTCCAGCATCTGGCCCTCCGGGCGGGGGACAGAGGCACCAAGGGGCGGTGGCACGGCAGGCAGGGGAGTGAGGACAGGACGGCTGTGCTGCAGGCTGGCTCGCCTGCAGCCCACTCTGGAACGACCTGGGGCGAGGGGCCCAGGGCACTCAGCTGTCATCAGACGCCCCTCCCACCGGTGCACACGTGTCCTGGGAACATTTAAATGAAAAGCACAAGGATGGAGAAGTGTTTCTAGGAACCGCGTGGGGCTGGGGCAGGGGCAAGCAGGCTGTGGGGTCTCCAATGCTCACCCCTGGCCAGTGGTCCTGGGCAGGGAGGTCCTCCCGCCTCTGCCCACTGCTTCCAGCCACTAGAACAACCCAGACCTGCTTGGCAGGAGCTGGGCAAGTGTTGAGCGTGGGCCCGGGGCCACCTGGCTCCTCTAAGGCCACCCAGGGCGATGCCTGGGTGGAGCATGGCCCCTGTGTTCTGAAGACTCTGCCCTGGGTCTGGAAATGGGGCGTTGAGCCCAAAGTGACCTGAATTCAAATATCATTCCGACAGAGAAGAGCAGAGAAGACCAGGAGCGGAGGCTGAGTCCAGGCCCCAGGATGGGGAACTTGAGGCCAGGCCCCAGCAGGTGCGGCATGTCCGCAGCAGCTCAGAGCCCGTGCTTGCTGAAGGGTCGGGCGGGGCCGGGCCGGTGGGAGGGGAGGGGCCTCGTGGGGGAAGGTCCTCATCGGAGGGGAGGGACCTCGTGGGAGGGGTGGGGCCTGCTGGGCTAAGGCTGTGATCTGCGCTCAGCGGACCTCCTGCTCCAGGCTCGTCCTGTCTTATGACATGGACGTGAGCCGGGCAGGACCCCGGTCCAGAGCCACCTGCTGGGTCCAGACTACGGCAGAGCTGGGCCCTGGACTGGTCTGGAACCTTGCCAGGACATGGTTTTCCCAACAATAAACTGCTCTGAGGAGCTGGGGTGACCCTGGAGCCCAAGTGACCACTCAGCTTCTCATCCCCATGGCTCTGCCCTGGGAAACCCAACATCTTGCTGGACCTGGGGACACTGTGGACGAATCCCTCAGCTGCTGGCCTCGGGGGTAACTCTGAGCTTGTGACTGATGTAGAAAGACCCATGGAGGAGTCCGGGTGCATTGTCTGGTTTACTACTGCCCTCCGCCTCACTCTTCCTGCTCCATCCTCCACAGACTCCTAGCACCACTCACCTTGCTGCCACTGCCACCTCCGTCCCTGCAGCTGCCCAGACTCCACCTTCTTATTCTCGAGTGAGAAGCTGAGACTCAGATTAACTTACGCGCTATCACTATAATTAGTGGAAGCAGGGTAGTGGCTTTCTGTTACTATGTTCAAATCACCCCACACTTAGCAGCCGCCATGGCACACACTTATCATCTCACTGTTTCTGTGGGTCCAGAGCCCAGAAGTGGCTTGGCCTTGAGTGAGGCTGTGTCTCACCTGGAGGCTTGACCAGGGCTGGAGGCCCGATTCCTGGGAAGCTCTACCCCTGGCTGTGGGTGGGGCCTCAGTTCCTCCCATGTGGATTCTCCCTCAGGCTGCCTGAGCACCCTCACTACGTGGCTCCCCCAGATAAGCAATCTGAGAGTCAGGAGGAAGTTCAGGGCATCATGGATGTGCCCGGAGCCACTCACATTCCTGCCCAGGTCAGCCGTCTTCAGCTGGGACAGACCGTACATGGCAGGGACACCAGGAGGTGAGTCCAGTGGGACTGGACCTCCCGTCTTGGAGGCTGGTGGCCACAGACAGGGTGGAAACCCAGGCCTTGCCTGACTCTAACCCCAACTGCTGACCGGTCTGTCCTCTGTGTGTCCAGGGCCCACTTGGCGCCCTCAAACCTGTTCCCCACATGACAGCCATCCCTCTTCAGAGGGAGGCTCCATGCTCACAATCTGCAAATGTTCCCCTCCCGAGAACGCTGCTGCCAGCACATCTGTGTTTTGCTTTAATCAAGTGAAAAGGTGTGACCCAGACACCCCCAGCAGTTTGGGCTCATTAAGCTGGAGGTGTGAACAGAACCAGTGGAGGAAAAGCCTGCTGCCTGGTCTCCTGGGCCCCCAGGTGCTCCAGCTGGAAGGGTTTCCCCAGGGGAAAGCTGGAGGTCAAGAATGGAGGGGGCCTCAGGGCAAGCTGTCAGGTGGGGAGGCTCCAGTCTCAGTTGCCCTCTGTGGAAGCATCCCATTCATTCCACTCCCACTGACTGAGGACCTGCTCGAGGTCTCTGTTGAGGGGCGGGCAATAAAGATGCTGGTGATGCCAGTAGCAGAGAGTGTCCATAGTTAGCACTGATGAACAGCTTTAAGTGTCCTGGGTCCTGGATCCTCCCAGCAGGATTGAACCAGGAACGGAGGTGGGAGCTGCCATGACCTGTTTTCATAGACCAGAGTGTGCACGCCAGCAGCACTGCCACATGTCCTTAGGGCTTTCAGTTGGAGGCAGGTGCGGACTGAGTGGCCAGTGCCCCACAGCCCTGCCGAGGCTGCCCCCCACCAATCCTTTCCCCGGGCACTTCTCCTCCCAGGGTCAGATCCAAGACCAGCTCAGGTCCAGAACAGCTGGACTCCTCCAGATGCCCCAGGAGCAGGGAGGCACTCATCTTCTGTGGCCTCCCAGCTCCAAGGGGCTGCCATGCAAGGCCGCCCCCAGCACTGTACACACAGGGATGGCCCCCTCCTGACCATGTAGGTGGCCATGGGGAGATCATAGTGGCCAAGATCCCAGCAGCCTGTCTCTTCCTCTTTCCAGCCACCCCATCCTTCAGGGCGTGTCTGCGTGCTCAGCGAGACACCTAGTGCACATGGTTTTGTGTTCCAGTTTTTAAGTGTTAGTAGCTAGGAGTTATTTTATGCTATTGGTATTCAGCCAGCGATGGCTGTGAGCAAGTCTAGCATTTCTCTGTGGCTTCGCTACTGTAGTTTGCGTGGCCCTGTCGTCTTGCTGTTTTCCTCTCTCCTGACTCAGCATGCCCCAGGCAGTACTTAGCTTGTTTCCTGGTTGTGGAAGCAACACCTTTTGAGGACACAGCTGTGGAGACCACTCATTCTTGACGGAAGGAGCTGTCTTGCGCTGTGTGGGGAAGACTTTGGTTTTAAGCACAGCAACACACACCCGTTCATTCACTCAAGAATCTCACAGCCACAGAGAGACTAGACGCCCAAGACAGGGAGCAGAGCTCTGTCACTTTGTCAGAGGGAGTGTGGACACTGGGAGCCTCAGTTTCCTCATTTGTAAACTAGGGATGACGCAGTCCTGGTGTCACATGCCCTCAGAGCCCCCGCCTGGTGGTGTACCCCTCCCAGGACCCTGGGACCTCCATGTCTGCAAGCCCCCATGGCCTTGCCTGACTTGATTTTGGTCCAGGTCACTGTCTGTCTTGGCTCGGACGGCCTGTTTCTCACACTTCTGGAGGCTGGACATGTGAGACCCTGTGCCTGATGAGAACTCATTTCATGGCATCTTCTCACTGTGTCCTCACCGGCTGGACAGCAGAGGGAAGCAGGCTCTCTTGTGACTAATCCCATCCTGCGGGCTCCACCCTCATACCTCAAATAACCCCATCTCCCGAAGACCCAGCTTCTTAGCACTGTCACACTTAGCACTGTGGGGTTTCAACATGTGAATTGGGTGGAGGAGATTCACTCTACAACATCAATGGCGTATGACTTGTTTGTCTAACTATTCCCTTTTCTTCTCCCCGTGATCATGTTAAGTGACAGGAGGGCAAGGGCTCTGTTTACATCCTCAGTAGCCAGACCATACCTGCGGACACAGCGGCACCAGCACAACCACCCACTGGCCTGTCGTGAGCTGTGGGAGGCCGAGGGGTCCTGTGTTGCTTAGCTGAAGTTGGTGGCGTGACAATAAGAATTTGTGATGGCTGCTGATTAGGCTCCTTTTCCCATTGTGTGCCTGGTGGAAGGAAAACCCTGGGAATCCTAGAAGTGTTTTGAGGACTGGAAGTGAGAGTGCAGCCACGGAGACTCAATGATAGGCAGAGGCTGCCTGGAGACGGAGAGGAGCCATGTTCTTGTGGGCATTCTTGAAGCGTTTCCCTGTCCCCTCCCCATTTAAAAGTTACTTTATAGTCTAGTTGAACTTTTATCTTTATCGCAGGCATACGCAGCTATTCATCCACACAGTTGAAGAAACCACCCTTCCCTTCCCAATCACCAGAGGCACGACTTTTGGCTGATTCCTTGATATTTACCACCATGTGTCCAAAGAGTCTCCAAGGTCGCCCTGTTACAGTTTGCTTCTGCGATGGACACCTGGCTTCACTCTGTCCCTCCATCCCACACCCTTCCTGTGTCCCCATCCCTCCAAGGCAGGCTGGGGGGGAACTGCCTAAACTCAGATAGATCAGTGTCAATGTTTGCATTATTTGTTGTCATTCAGTTGCTCAGTCATGTCTGACTCTTTGCGACCCCATGGACTGCAGCATGCCAGGCTTCCCTGTCCTTCACCATTTTCTGTAGACTGCTCAAACTCGTCCAGTGAGTTAATGATGCCATCCAACCATCTCATTCTCCGTCACACCTTCTCCTCCTGCCTTCAATCTTTCCCAGCATCACGGTCTTTTCCAATGAGTCAGCACTTCTCATCAGGTGGCCCAAGTGTTGGAGCTTCAGCTTCAGCATCAGTCCTTCCAGTGAATATTCAGGATTGATTTCCTTTAGGGTTGACTGGTTTGATCTCCTGGCTGTCCAAGGGACTCTCAAGAGTCTTCTCCAGCACCACAGTTTGAAAGCATCAATTTTTCGGTGCTCAGCCTTTATTGCAGTTCTGCAAATGCTGTCTGAACCAAGCCTCCTAGAGCCACAGGATACTTTGCCTTTACTGCTGTTTTCCCAGTATTTAATTATCACCTATTTCCTCTTGACCAGTTTTCTACATATTTATCCTTCTTCTACCCCCAAACTCTCCCTCAGTGCTTCAGATCTTCTCTCAGTAGAGCAAATGCACCCATTATTGCCCCAGCTTCACCTTCCTGAGGATGACTGGTCCTGTCTGTCTGGTGGGAGACCCAGAGTCCAGGATGCTAGGATCTGACTCAAGTGGTCCCTGGACCACTCCAGTTGCTGTGCTGGGAACAGACTGAGGGGGTTGGGTGTGCAAGCAGGGAAGCCAGGAGGAGGCTACTTTAGTAATTGGGGTAAAGGACCAGGCTCCCTCCTCCTCTGTGGTTGCAGTGCTGGTGGTGGTGGAAGTGGCTGGACTCTGAAAGATGCTGAAGGAGAAACCAGCAGAACTGCACATGAGGCGGGAAGGAAGGAGAGGAGAGGAGTGTGCCTGACCCCACAAATGATGGATGCAACACTATCAATGATTAACATCCTCAGTCAGTCAGTCAGTTCAGTCGCTCAGTCATGTCCGACTCTTTGCAACCCCATGAATCGCAGCACGCCAGGCCTCCCTGTCCATCACCAACTCCCAGAGTTCACTCAGACTCACGTCCATTGAGTCAGTGATGCCATCCAGACATCTCATCCTCTGTCGTCCCCTTCTCCTCCTGCCCTCAATCCCTCCCAGCATCACAGTCTTTTCCAGAGTCAACTCTTCGCATGAGGTGGCCAAAGTACCGGAGTTTCAGCTTTAGCATCATTCCTTCCAAAGAAATCCCAGGGCTCATCTCCTTCAGAATGGCTGGTTGGATCTCCTTGCAGTCCAAGGGACTCTCAAGAGTCTTCTCCAAAACCACAGTTCAAAAGCATCAATTCTTCGGCACTCAGCCTTCTTCACAGTCCAACTCTCACATCCATACATGACCACTTGAAAAACCATAGCCTTGACTAGACGGACCTTTGTTGGCAAAGTAACGTCTCTGCTTTTGAGTATGCTATCTAGGTTGGTCACAACTTTTCTTCCAAGGAGTAAGCGTCTTTTAATTTCATGGCTGCAGTCACCATCTGCAGTGATTTTGGAGCCCCCCCAAATAAAGTCTGACACTGTTTCCCCATCTATTTCCCATGAAGTGATGGGACCAGATGCCATGATCTTCATCTTCTGAATGTTGAGGCGCAAGTTCTAGTCCATCCACACTGTTATAACAGATGCCACAGGCTAGGGGGTGGGGCAGGGAAGGGGGATAGTTATTCCAGTTATGGATGCCAGAAGTCCAAGGTCAAGGTGCCAGCAGACTCTGTGTCTGGTGAGAGCCCCTTCCAGGTTCATGAACAGGTCCTCTCACTGTGCCCTCACCTGGAGAAGAGGTGAGGTAGCCCTGTGGGGTCTCTTTTCTAGGAACACTGATCCCATTCATGGAGCCCCTGCCCTAATGACCTAATCACTTCCCTGAAGGTCCCCACTTCCTGACACCATCACATTGAGGGGTCCGAGCTTCAACACACGAATTTGTTCGGGCACAGACATTCAGGTCATAGCAAGGAAGATCCCAAGTTCAGGTGGGGCCACGTCCACGTGGCTATCAGGTCAAGCGGGCGGTTAGGATCGTCCCCACCCCTAGGCTCGGAAACAGCCCCGTTGTTCGCCCAAGGGCTGTGGGTCTATTGCCACTCATTCCCACCAGGAGGTTCTGCTGATTTTCTTGAATTTCTTCGGTGATTCCTCCTTTGTCTTGTCTGCGGTCCCTTCCTGAAACTATTACACTTTTCTTACTGGACCGCTCGGAGGCCCGGGGATCTTGTCATTTTTCCTCTCCATCGCAGTCGTTCTGCTGCTCCTGGGAGATTCCCAGCCTCTCTTCCCTCAGGCTCCCGTCTTCAGCCCCCCGGGGATTCACGACCCCGAGGGTGCAGCGGCCCAGCCCTGAATCGGCCCGCCCCGACCCGCGGCGCCCGGGAAGGAGGCCGGGAAGCGCGCTGGCTCTAACCGTGTGTCTGCAGCCCCACAGAGTGCGTGTTTATTGATTTGTTACTTAGGAGAAGTCTCACGTTTCAGTCAAGTGGACTTCGTGCCCAGCTCCGCCCCACAGGGACTTAGCACACCTGCGGCGCCTGATTCCCAGCCCGCTTTGAGGCCGGGAGCGGCGCCGACCCCCTGAGGGGAACGTTCGCACCCGGAACCCTCGCCGCCGCGCCCCGTCGCACCGGGGGAATGCGCTTGGGTGCAGGACGAACGGTGCGCGAGTACCGCGGTTCCTGTTCCGGTTTTGACCCGGCTAGGAGGAGGTGCGCGATCCCGGCCTGCGGAGGTAGAGCCCGCC
This sequence comes from Bos grunniens, assembly GCF_055505025.1. Taxonomy (NCBI): domain Eukaryota; kingdom Metazoa; phylum Chordata; class Mammalia; order Artiodactyla; family Bovidae; genus Bos; species Bos grunniens. The sequence continues at coordinate 14,330,038 of NC_141182.1, forward strand.
CCCTCACCCCTCACCCTTCACCCCCCTCACCCCGCCCACAGCATCCCGGCCCGCCCCGCCCCCTCCCACGCAAGGGCCGCGTCACGTGGGGACCCTGCCTGGCGTTCTCGGCGCTGAGGCGACGTCCAGGCCCCTTTGGTGTGGAAGGGAGTCGAGTTCAAGTTCAGCCAGCGTTGGAGGGGAACTTGATCTGTTGTGACGGAAGTAGATCCATTTCCTTCCTCTTTGGCCGCTGGACTCCTCCTCGAAGCACCCCGCCCCACAGTCTTTTACACTAAAGAGGAGGTGGTAGTGAGGGGGGACTCTGAAGGATGATTAGGAGTTTACCGAAAAGGGGAAGGATGACAACGTAGAGGTGGAAAGAGGAATCACGTGTTTGGGAAGTCTGTAGCTTTCCAGCCCGGGGAAGGGGCGATGTTTGTCTGGAGGCCTAGGCAGGGACATTTGTGGGTAGGGAGCACCGGTGCTGAGCCCAGGAGCACACAGGTCCACAATTGGCTTCCGAGGGCCCCTGGCGGTTCTGATGTGAAACTTGACAGACTAGCAAGTCTAGCGACCTTTTCTCAGCCCCTGCTGGGCCCGGGCAGCATGCAGAAGATCCACTCTTCAAGGCAGACAAATTAAACCACGGGCCAGGGGTCATAAGCTTCTTCCCTCCAGCTGGCATCTTTAAAATGGTATTTTATGTCCAAATATGGATATGAGTTTAGCATTTGTTTTCTTCCTTTTTTTTTTTTTTAAATACAGTGTGAATGTCTGTTACTTAAAAATGTAACTTTGAAAACAGCTCCCAAACCGCAGGTGGCGTGCTGAAACAAGTGTTCCACCCCAGAGGGAGAGTGTGGTCCCCTCTCCTGCCCCACACTTCCACCCAGGCCTCAAGACAGCAGGCAGGAGGGTGGGGGGAAGGTGATGCTGACCCATCAGGTGCCATTTTACTCATTTCGAAACCAGCCGCCTTCATTTGAATGCAAGTATCATTCTTATCGTGTAATTTTTGTCACACGGCTCCGTGGTGAGCAAGGTGCTGAACATGGCTGGTCCACTTGCCTCCCCCCCTCTGTCGGTTCTCACAGGAACTGAAGGCTCAGACAGGTGAGGAAAACTCAAAAGGACCAGTGAATGTTTCAGTCTGGGTCTGTTTTGACTAAAATCTGTGCACCCGGATTAGGACATGAAAGATGTTATCATCTTCCAGGTGTCAGGCTCGTGTCCTAAGAGGGCCGTGCGCCTCAGTGCTCTGACCCAAGAACCTGATGGTCAGAGCACCGAGTGGCCTCTGCTGCATCTCTGCTGGGCTCCAGCCACCTGGCGGAATCTGAACGCAGGGTGGCCTTCCCAGGAGCAGGCGTCTGGCTCACCACAGTTCAGGTTTCCGTGCTCTTGGCTGGGATCCTTTCTTGTTGCACACCGTGACAGTGGTCTCATGATGTCGGTTGACTGAGACAGGGAAAATTCATGGCCATGTTGCACTTACTTGGTGGCAGCATCGCTCCAGTCTGTACCACGGTGGGTGAGGGCAGCCCGTAACAAAGCGCACCTGTGGTTAGGAGGCAGGGCTCTTCCTGAGGCTGCTGGTCTGTCTGGACCTGGACCTGCTCAGGACACAGTCCTCTGCCCTGACCTGATGCTTTTTGCTGCTCCCCATTACCTTGGACACGTCTGTGACCATGGACAGAAGAGCCTGGCAGGCTATAGTCCATGGGGTCGCAAGAGTCGGGCACGACTTAGCAACTAAACCACCACCATGACCTTGGAGGTTTTAGCTCTGTTGAATGACTGGAAGATGAGTGGCTTCAAGAGCACATGAAGCTGTTCTGAAGGGGTGACCCCTGTTCCCACACATTTGGCTGGAGATAAGTTAGTGCAGCCTCTGTGGAGGCCACCTGGGCCATATTTACCCATTTGAAAGTCACTGTTGTGAGGCTCAAGGGTGAGCAGGAGGGGCCCTTCTCAGCCTCTGCTTCACTGACACCCCCGGGTGACCACAGCTAAACATCCCCCCAGCTTTCTTCCCTGCAGGCTGATGTGACAGGTTCCCTGTCTCCCCAGCTCCAGCCACCTGTCCCACTGTGCCACGGATCACCCGTCTCCACATGGAGCCAGCGTACCTCACCACCTCCCAGCCCTGGCACTGGGGTCAGGTCACTGCTGCTGGATACCACCTGGCGGTGTTCTGAGCGCCAGTGTAGCAGCCTTCCAACTGACTTGATAACTGACTTCTTTATTCTCCATGTGAGACTTCCGTGAACCGCTAGCTTTAATTAAGAGAAGAAGGCCATTGTCTCATTTTTATTTGCTTCTGTCATTTTGAAAAATTGAAGAGTTATCGACAATTACAAACACCCTGTGATACACCATCCAGAACACATAATTTTAATATTTTCCTGTTTCTTTTCTGTATCAAAATGTTTGTGCTGGGGTTGAAATAGCTCCATTTTAAAATATAAGCATCATTTACTAAGTTTTTATTTTCTTGGGCTCCAAAATCACTGCAGATGGTGACTGCAGCCATGAAATTAAAAGATGCTTGCTCCTTGGAAGAAAAGCTATGACAAACCTAGACAGTGTATTAAAAAGCAGAAGCATTACCTTGCCACCAAAGGTGTGTATAGTCAAAGCTATGGTTTTTCCAGTAGTCACGTATGAATGTGAGAGTTGGACCATAAAGAAGGCTGAGCGCTGAAGAATTGATGCTTTTGACCTGTGGCATTGGAGAAGACTCTTGAGAGTCCCTTGGACAGCAAGGAGATCCAACCAGTCCATCCTAAGGGAAATCAGTCCTGAATATTCATTGAACGGACTAATGCTGAAGCTGAAGCTCCAATACTTTGGCCACCTGATACGAAGAGCCAAAGCCCTTGATGCTGGGAAAGATTGAAGGCAGGAGGAGAAGGGGATGACAGAGGACAAGATGGTTGGATGGCATCACCGACTTGATGGACATGAGTTTGAGCAAGCTCTGGGAGATGGTGAAGGACAGAGAAGCCTGGAGTGTTGCAGTTCATAGGGTCGCAAAGAGTCAGACACGACTTGAGAGACTGAACAACAGCTAGACTTTTAAAATCTGATCACAAAAGTCATACATGCTCATTGCATAAAAACTGCAGAGAGTGGAGAAGCACGAAGAAGAAAACAAAAGCCACCTGCCACCTGGGGCTCACCTTCCCATCCCGGGGTGGGATGTCCCTCCCCTGGGCCTCACTGAGAGCTGTGTGGTCAGACTGTGGCCCAGCCCCACACACATGTGTATGCCCTGCTCCCCTCAGATCTTCCGGATCACCCAGGTCAGCCCCAGTTTTTCAGTATCAGAAATAATGCTACAGTGAAGACCCATGGTGAACTTTGACGTACATCGCTGATTATTTCCTTAAGATGCATTTGAAAAGCAGCCGTAGGAACAGAGGGCCTGCATTTCCTATGTTCATGTTTCATCTTGAAGGGACTACTGATGTCCACTCAGATGGCTGGGCAGAGGCCCCAAGCCTCACTAGGCTGGGGTGCTGGCCAGTTAACGTGCAGTGTCTCTTGGGGCAGCTCGCAGCATGGTTTTGACCTTCCTCGCCCAAGGCCTTTCTCACCACTCATGGTGTTGCAGAGTGGTCAGGGCCTGTGGGCCAGCCGGGCCTGGGTCTGGGAGTTGCTTTTCCTGCTCCTCTGTGGCCCTGGGCAGGTGGCTTCACCTCTCTGTCTTCCTTGGAGGCACTGCTCTGACCGCCGGCTCACTGCATCCATTCCTGCCTGCCCCATGTGCAGTCAGAAGTCAGCTAGCCCTCCTGCCCTGGCCAGGGTGGGGGGGTGGGCAGGGAAAGTGGGGTTCAGCCCTGTTTTTTCCAGTTCAAGTCCTAGAACCCCAGCTTTTCGCTGGGGTGGTGCAGCCCCTGATTCCCCAGAGGGAGCAGGCAGACGGCTCGCCCCTCAGCCCCTTGTGTTAGAGGAAGGCCGCTCCAGTGGTCTCGCTGGCAGCAGTGTGACACTGCCCATGATGCCCTGTGAAGCCTGGTAGGTAGATCGGTGGGAGCAGTGGCCACTCCTGGCCGTCCATCTGTCTGCTCCTCTGCACCCCAGAAAATGCTGCCACTTCAGCAGGCATCCCTGAACATCTCTCTTGCATTGTCACCAGCAAAAGTCAGGCCTCGGGCCGTAACCCAGAAACAGGCAGTTCGTTTTCTGTTTACGGTTTCCGTTTGTTTTCGTTTCTCTGCCCTTAAAGCAAATAGAGAAGGATTTGCTAGAAGTGAGAAGGGGAAGCACTGAACCCCTGGTTTGCTTTTCAGTGGCTCACTTTCTCTCTGAAACTGTCACGTCCCACATGTTCATCACATTTCTTGTTTTCTCTGGTCCAGGCAAGCTGTTTTCTTAGAACTTGTCATATTTATGGTAACAAAAATCCAGAGGTGTGAATGGCTATGAGCCCACCTCTGAACCCTGCATAGAGGGTAAGCCATAAGACACTCCGGCTTTTGGTTGCTGCCTCTGAAAGGGACGTGGGCCACGTGCCCTGGAGGGGCCATGATGGTGGAGGCCTGGAGCCTTCCGGAGCAGCTGCTGGGCCGGGCAGGCGTCTCCCCTATTCCAGGCTTCTGCCTGCTGGGCCTGGAGGCTGGCAGACCTTGTGTCAGGAGCTCCTGCTGCGGGGAGCAGGTGGCCAGCAGGCTGCACAGGGAGGGGCTCAGGACAGGCCTTTACTGCTGGGGGCTGTGTTTGTTTTGTTAGGTAATTATAGAGTGCTGTGTGTAATCTTTTTTTAAATGAAAAACAGGGCAAAACTGTTTGGTGTGATATAACAAACACAACATATTCTCTTTCCCCTGGAGCAAGTTAGTGACAGAGAAAGTGAGGCTTGTCAAGAACAGGATGCCTGAATCCAGGGCAGGGAGGAGGGGGCTGGGGTGGGGGGCAAGCCACCAAGCCGTGGGTGAGGGTCCACCTGCTCATTTTAGCCTCTGACATTCAGAAGAGCCCTCTGGGGTGCCTGCGCCTGTCCTCTGTCCCTCGAGCACGGAGAGATGCTTCCCCCCACAGTGCAGCCAGGATCAGGCCATTTCCTTGTGCTCTCGTGGGCAAGGAGGATGTGGGGCCTGGCATGGTGGCTGATGGGGAACGATGGCTGGGGGTGAAAGGCTCTGGCTGGACTCTGGGCTCTGATTTAGGAGCAGGCCGACTTGGAATTTTCTCATGGGTGAGATAGGGTTACCAAAGGTTGCCCTGTTTACTGAACAAGGCAGTTGAAGATGAAAACACATCATGATATATTAAGTGTAGTATCGCTGTCAAATAACACTTGTTAAAAAACCTTTAGGAGGACTTCCTTCGTGGTCCAGTGGCTAAGACTCCACTCCCAGTGCAGGAGGCCTGTGTTCAATCCCTGATCAGGGAACTAGATCCTACATGCTGCAACTAACACCCACTGCAGCCAATTAAATAAATATTTTTAAAAATCCTTTGGGAACAACTCGGAAAGCTGGTCTACCCATCATCTCCTAGTCAGGGGCGCTGCTCTGGCCAAGAGCACTTAGGTGGAGCAGAGGTGGGCCTTGAGACAGGGCAGGCAGTGGTCTGTGGACCTCGCAGGCTGCCCTGGTGCTGGGAGGGCACCATCTTCAGTGGTACTGGGTGGCAGGCGGGTTCCTGACTGCTCCAGTTGCGGGGAGGTGTGGAGAGGGTGTGCCCTGGTCCCTGGCCACCCAGAGGGGTGGGGTCCTAGGGCAGGGCTCAGAGTCCGGCTGGCCCTTCCCCAGGCTTCGTCCTCTCAAGCAGTCTGATGAATTCCAGGTGCGTGTGGCGGGTCACGGCCCTCCTTCTGGCTGTGCTGGTCGTTGTTTTGTCATCAGGTTGTGGGGGAGAAGGAGGGAGTTCTCTTCTAGCTTAAAGAACAGATGCACAGACTGTGAGCATGCTGCCTCTGAGGGTCTGCTCTGCTTTAGACAAGTTGCTGGGTGACCTCAGCGGGGTGAGTGTCCGGAGCAGAAGTGAGCCCTGTGTCTGTATCCGGCTCGCTGGAGCCTCCAGGCCCCTGCTGAGGGCGAGGGGGCACAGTTTGGGGGCTGGGGTGGGGGTTAAGGCACCAACCCCACACAGCTAGAAATCCAGGTAACCTCACAGTCAGCCCTCCTGTGCATCCCCAGTCTCCATGTTCATGTTGTGGAAGGACGTAAGTAGTTGAGTTCTGTTTCTCCTTGACTTAGCTAGTTTAATTCATTGTTTTAGAATCTTGTGTTTTTAAAATCCTTAACATAATGAGATTAAATAAAAAGCCATTTAAGTTCCAAAGGCATGCATCGAGAGGGCGTTAGTGTTTCCTGTCTTGGGACGACCCCCCGACTGGAGGTGAGGCCGCCTCTCCTGGCCACCATGGGAGTCAGGCCAGGGCAGGCTGTGACCTCAGTGCCTTCTTTTCCCGCCCAGGTACCACCAGCTGGCGTCTGCTGCCGCGATGCCATTGCCATACGTGGGGATGGCCCTCCGGCGCCTAGCCTGGGCCGTGGCTTCCTGCCGGCTGGCCCCCTGGACACGTGGAGCAAGTGGCCCCCTGCACTCGGCCCCGGCCGCACGCTCGGACTGCAGTGCCCCGGTCTTCATCCGCGCCCCAGCCTTCGGGGACAGGCTCGCCCTCATTGACCAGCACGGCCGCCACACGTATAAGGACCTCTACTTGCGCAGCCTCCGCCTATCCCGGGAGATCTGCCAGCTCCGTGCGTGTGCCGATGGGGACCTCCGGGAGGAGCGGGTCTCCCTCCTGTGCTCCAACGACGTCTCCTTTGTGGTGGCACAGTGGGCCGCGTGGATGAGCGGCGGCGTGGCCGTCCCCCTCTACAGGAAGCACCCCCGGGCCCAGCTGGAGTACTTCATCCAGGACTCGCGCAGCTCTGTGGTCCTTGCCGGCCCGGAGCACGTGGAGCTTCTAAGCCCGGTGGCCCAGAAGCTCGGAGTCCCGCTCCTGCCTCTCCCGCCCACAGTCTACCATGGGGTGGCCGAGGACCCTGAAGAGGGCCTGGTGCTGGAGCGGAACTGGAGAGACCGGGGTGCCATGATCATCTACACCAGTGGGACCACAGGGAGGCCCAAGGGCGTCCTGAGCACCCACGACAACATCAGGGCCGTGGTGAGTGACCTGGCCACCACCTTCAAGAGGGGTGAGCTGAGTCCCTGTGGTCAGTCCCTGCAACAGCCATGGCCGGACAAGTGACTTCCTGGTGGCCTTCTCTTCACAGGCCTGTGACAGCTCTCATCATCACCCCCACCCTGCTGGAAGCACCCAGAAATGTAGGGCCAGGGCCGTGGGACCACCAGCCCCACTGGCCGTGTAGGGGCGCTGTGCCAAGGTGCCAGGGTTATGGGCCCCCCCAGGCTCCTCCAGCACAGGATGGGCCACTGTACGTGGGGGAAGGTTTTCAAAGAAACCAGCTGCAAGTGAGTACCAGGACGGTGCCCTCAGCACCTGGAAGCGTAGCTTCTCTGGGAAGCAAGAGAGCAGGAGGTGCGTGCCACAGCTCAGGTATTACTCTGCATACTCAGTTACCGTCTTTGTAAAGCTTTGCAGCTGCTTTATTCATCTGTAGTTTATACTCTTCTTGCTTCCAAAAAGTATATGCGTGTACAGCAGGAGTGGGAAACAGAAGTTCAGACCCACCAGAGGGAGGCCAGAGATCTGGCTAATTCAGTCCGTAAGTCAGCGTGAACCGAGTCGGGCTGGCTGCAGGCCAAGCGAGATTATAGACTGTCTCTGTCTCCCAGGAGAGGCCATCTCTGGGCCAGTATTTCTGGGGGGTGGCAGTCACCGTGGCACACGTGAGGACAGGCTCGGCAGTGACTCGGGAGTTTTTGGTGGAGCTGGGGAGAAAGAGGTGCTGGAATCAGCAGGGTCAGACTGGCAGCTGGATTCAAGCCTGGGCTTGAATCTACAAGAAGCACATGTAGATTCTCTGACCGCCTTGGGGTAGAGCTGCCCAGAGTCTGCAGAGGCCTTGAAACCCCAAATCTAAGGTCCTTTTAAACTGGCTGAAGCCCCTGACTGCATGCAGCCCTGCTCTCCAACAGAAGGGCTGGTGTCTGGACAGACAGCCCCAGGTCATTTCATTATCAGCTCCCCGGGATGCGCCAAGGGCAGGCCAGCCGGTCTCCCCATCCCCCGCCCGCCCCTCCCCTTCCCCTCCCCCTGCCACCCTCCCCCCCTCCGCACCTTGGCTAGGGAGGCCAGCTCTCCTGCCCTGAGGCTGTGCTGTCGTCCTGCAGGTGACGGGGCTGGTCCACAAGTGGGCCTGGACAAAGGACGACGTGATCCTCCATGTCCTCCCGCTGCACCACGTCCATGGCGTGGTCAACAAGCTGCTGTGCCCACTCTGGGTAGGGGCCACCTGTGTGATGCTGCCCGAGTTCAGTGCTCAGTTGGTAAGTTGGGGATGAGCTCTCAGTGTTGCTGGCTGGGCCCCTATGGACCCGGCACCTCCTGGGGGCGCGCAGGCACCCAACGGGGAGTTTCCTGTTGTTGTTGGAGCCAGGGATCCCGAGTCAGGGCTTCAGGCAGTACAAGTTATTCTGTCAGTTCTGGAAGTCCACGTCCAGAAGGGTCTCACGGAGCTGGGGTCCAGGTGTCCCAGGCCTGATTCTGTCTAGAGGCCTCAGCAGGATCTGCTCCCGCCTCTCCCAGATGGGGAGGCACCTGCATCACTCGAGCCTCCGCTTCTGTGTCCTCGTGGCCGCCGTCCCTTCTGTGGTCAGACCTCCCACTGCCCCCCTCCCATAAGAACCATGTGGTTGCATCGGGCCCACCCAGCGTCTGGTCCCCGTGCTGTCGTCTAGCGTGTCTCGCCATCCCTTCTGCTTCTAGAGGTGTGATGCCAAACTGTCTCCCGGAGTGGCGGTAGTGTCCACGTTCTCACCAAAACTGCACGAGGACTCCAGCCCCCCATTCTCACCAGCATCGTTATCTCACTGTGGTTTAAGTTTGCATTTCCCTGATGACCGAGGAGTGTGAGCATTTTCTCGTGGTCTTATTTGCATCTGTGTATCTTCTTTGGTGAGCTGTCTATTCAGATGTTTTGCCCATTTTAGTCAGGTTGTTTGACTTAAGTTTGTTTATTCTGGATGCTAGTTCCTCATCACACAGATGGTTTGCAGGTATTTTCTCCCATTTTGGCTTGTCTTCTCATTTTCTTAATGACATCTTTTGAAGCACACATGCTTTTAATTTTTTTGATGAAATTCATTTTATCAGTTTTTTTCGTTTCTTAGATCATGGTTTTGCTGCCATACCTAAGAAATCTTCGCCTAACCAGAAGTCATGAAGATTTTCTCCTATGTTTTTTCCTTCAAGTTTTATGGTTTTAGCTGATACGTTTAGGTCTCTGACCCACTTTGGATTAATTCTTAGGTATGGTGAGAAATGGGTCTAGAATTCCTCTTTTTGGACCTGGATATTCAGTTGTCTCTGCACTGTTGGTTGGAAAGATTGTCCTACTGGAGTGATCTGGTGCCCCTGTCACAGATCAATTGGCCATCATCGTGGCGATTGTTTCTGGAGTCTCGTCTGCTCCAATGGTCTGTGTATCTGACCTTACACCGGCGTCACATGCTGTTGAATGTAGCGCTCTGGAGTCAGTTTGGGGGCATCCTCCACTTTCCTCCCTCCTTTTCACATTTGTTTTGACTCCTCTGAGTCCTCTACCTTTTCCTGTAAATTGTAGGGTCAGCCTGTTGATTTCTGCAAAACAGAGTGTGCTGGGGTTTGGGGAGAACTGCGGTCTTAGCAACACTGGGTCTTCCCATCCGTGGACGTGGACGCATCTCTACTGACCGAGCGCTCTGCCTCTCCTGACGCGTCATATTATGTCATCTCGGCCTACACATGGTGACACTCTTCTTTTTCCTCTTCTCTCCTGTGTGTATTTCTGTTTGGATCATTTCCATTGACTTGTGCCTGACTTCTGTCTTTTCTCTGCTGCGTCTAGTCTGTTAAGTGTTTGCAGTGAATTCTTAGTTTCGCGTAATGTACTTTCCAGCTTGTAATGGTTCTCTTATATTTCTACTTCTCTGAGGAAATCCTTGATCATCCCCCAATTCATTCATCTTCTCCAAATTTCTGAACCTAAGAATTTATACTCCTTGCCATAATTTCAACATGTGTATTCTGAGGCTCTGCTCCTGTTGACTTTTCTTTTTTTCATACAGGCTTTATAATGGGGCAGGGTTATCTGTAAAAGAACCATACAGTTTTCTCCCTACAGAGGCACGCCTTTCCTGTGGAGTAGCTCAGGTGAGGAACTAGTTACTAGCATCTGATTAGGAACCGGGGCGGGGACTGCCTGTGGGGGAGGCTATCTGTATGGGGTGTGCTGAACCCCTGTCCCACCCTGACCACGTGCTGGTGCAGTGGCTCCATGGAGATGAGGGTGAGCACACACGAGCACTTTGTCAGCATGAGCTGAAAAACTCGAAGCCTCTCTATATTAAAATAAGAAACATCTGTTAAAGAGAGTAAAATACAAAATTGACGTGACTTCTTCGGATACAACAGCACCACTCTCTGCCCCCGTCGTGCGTGGTCTGTGCTGCGCTCCAGCCTGCATGGCCCCTTGCCCAGCTGCATCCACGCCCATCTGCATGGCTGGGAAAGTCTGAGGTGCCACCTCTCCCCTGATGGTGGATCTGAGGCCAGTCCCTGAGTCAGGACCCATCCCCTCCCCCCACCATCCTCTTCCTCCTCAGACCAGACGCCAGGGTCCCCTGCACAGTGACTCCACGAGGGCCAGGAGCGTCCGTCACCCTGTGAAAGTGAGACCCTCTGACACTTGAGAGAAGGGGGTCCTCTGCTGAGAGCACTATTCCTGGAACTGAAGGCCCACACACCTGTTTGTGCAGATGTGTCTTCTAGTCTTTTTGCTGTCTGCGTCCTCTTCTCTTTTTAGGTTTGGGAGAAGTTCTTAAGTTCTGAAGCTCCCCAGATTAATGTATTTATGGCAGTGCCTACCATCTACAGCAAGTTGATGGATTATTATGACAAGCATTTTACCCAGCCTCATGTCCAGGATTTTGTGCGTGCAGTTTGTGAAGAAAAAATCAGGTCAGTGAGTATAGTCCACCTTCCCATCTGGAAAGTCCTAAAGATCAGCAAATGTAACTCACTTTTAGTGAGTCAGTTCTACTAAGTTTAGGAAGCACTGTGCTCTTTGTACTTTAAAATGTGTCTCTACGTCTCTCTCAACACACCTGTATTCCCAGCGCAGCTGCCTGGGTTCTGCATCCATGTGTCTGTTCTGTCTCTGGGTCCCTCTGTCCATCTATCTCTGTCTGCCCACCCATCTTCCAGTGGAGTCTGAAGGATGAGGGTGAGAATGTCCTATCTGAGCCCACATCTGCAGGCTCTCAGCAGCCCCCCAAGGCCCACGCAGACACCCTTCCTAATGGACATGCTAGCTCTTTGGCCCCTTTGGTGGCGCGTTTGGTCTCCATGTACCCACGAGTCTGCAGACCATGGCAACTCTCCGTTTGTAGTTGCTCGGTTCACCTGAGAGTGCAGGTACGGAAGTGACTAGTTTGGCAGGTCTTTACAGGTCTGTGCAACGAAAGATGCACAGACATGTGCAACGAGAGCCCGAACAGCCATGAACTTCGCACCCTCTGTGCATCTGATTCCTGGTCCTTACGAGGAGCTCAGAAAGGGTTTCCTGGAGAGAGTTCCCAACTGCCCAAGATGAATATCTGATCTGGGCCTCTGCTCCCGTTTAACCGCTCTCTGCTCCTCTTCTGTAAGATGCTTGGTGGAACTGGAGCCCTCTGTGAGGGTGCCACCCTCCCACGAGGCACTGCTCTGGGGCCCCCAGGACAAGGATGGCGTGCTTGTCACTGTGCTGAAGCAGCTGTGTGCTCCTGAGAGACTGAGGTGCCTGTGTTGTGCTGGGCAGGTTGATGGTCTCGGGCTCTGCTGCGCTGCCCCTGCCAGTGCTGGAGAAATGGAAGGGCATCACCGGCCACACTCTGCTGGAGAGGTACGGGATGACGGAGATTGGCATGGCCCTGTCCAACCCCCTGACCGCAGCTCGCCTGCCAGGTATGAGCAGCGCCCGCCAGCTGTGTCCTCTCTCTGCTCTGGGTCCTCGGGTGAACCAGTCTATAGGTGATGCTGCCCTGTTGGGTTAGGGGAGCCTTCCCAGGTGACCCTGGATTCCACGTGACCCGGAAGCCATGTGCTTGGTAGAGCACCTCCAGGCTGGGTGCTGCTTCCTCCAGACCAGGTCACCTGTGGCCCAGAGCCTCCCATCCAGGTGCCCTGAGCCACACAAGGGCAACGACAACAGAGGAGATGGCGGGTGTGGGGGGCAAGGGAGGAAGGGCCCCAACCTGTGCTTGGTGACCTGCGTGCCTCTGGATGGCCTGCTGCTCTGGGAGGCCTCCTGCCCTTTGGTCTTCCTGTCCCTCCTTCTCTAGGGCATTCCACACAAACAGCCTTGAGGTCTTGGATCCCTGAGAGGGAACCTGAGGGCAGAGTCCAAGGCCTGAGACGTGAGCCTGTTCTGTTCTGGGCTCTTTTCCAGCCCTCGTGGTCTGTCTCCTCCAGTTTTTCCAAAACACAAGAGGAGTCTCAGAAATAAGTCTAAGGTGATTCTGCTCCTGTACTTCTGTCTGTCCATTCACTTGTCTTGCATGGACAGTAAAAGGCACCCTTCTTGGGGGGTGGTCTGTGAGTTCTCAGTATGCCCATCACTGTCAGGTAGACGACTCTGAGTCACCTCAAGAGCCTCCCCATTTTGTGGTCAGCACCCTGGCCAGCGAGCAGGTCCCTGGTTGCACTCCCTGTAGCTGTGCGTCTCCTGGACCGTCACACAGACTCAGCCTCTGGACCTGCCTCTGGAGTCTGTCTTCTCTCACGTGGCAGGACGAGTCTGAGACATCCTGTGCCAAGCATCATCGATGGTGTGCATGGGCTGCCTTTTGCTAACCTGTCCACCACCGATGGATACTGGATTGTGTCCAGTCTTGGACAGTTACTAGTCAGGCTGTTGTGAAGGTTTGTGTGCAGGCTGCTGTGTGAACATGTCCTTACATCTCATGGGCAGATGCCTCAGAATGCAACTTCTAGGTGACGAGGTGGGTGTGAACTGTGCACAGAACAGTCCCGAAGCAGAGCTGATCTTACCCCCAACAGATGAGGACCCTGAAGCTTGAGCAGGTGTTCATGCTCTGTTGCCACCAAAGACAGACGGGTCTGGGGTAGGGGGCCAAGAGGTGGGCAGGGAATCTCCTGGTCAAGACCAAGAGCAAGCTCAGGGTGGGAGCTGGGACCAGGGCCAGGACAGGATTCAGCAGCACAGGGCCACCTAGGGGTCTGTGGGAAGGTGTGGAACATGCTTGGGGTGGAGGCAGAGGCCGGGGACAGAGGGACCTGCACCAGCACCCTCCTAGGGTGAGGCCCCGGGGGTGACCTGGACACGCACTGACAGGAGGCTGCCAGCACTTACTGGGCCCGGCCGAAGAGGCACCCCAGGACCCAGTGCAGTGCGGCTTCCCACCCCAGAAACCAGGAGGGGCCATAAGACAAAGTCACCCGGACACAGCTGACACCCATTCTAAAGGGTAGCGGAAGGACGGAGTGACCCTGACCACAGCCAGCATGCTCCTTGGTGGACACGAAAAGTCCATGCAGTGTGAGAGGGGCTACGTCACAAGTCAAAGAGAGGGGCTATGCCTCCATGTTGTGAGAGGGGCCATGTCCCTGCTCTGTGAGAGGGGTGGTCACACCGTGTGGGAGGGCTTACGCCTCATGCTGTGGGCGGGGCTGTGTCATGCAGTCATGCAGTGCTGGAGAGGTCACATTCCGTGCTGTGGGAGGGGCCGCATCCAAACAGTGTGGGAGGAGTCATGTCCCATAGTATGAGAGGGGCTGCTTTACGCCCTGTGGGCGGGCCCACGTCCGTGCAGCGTGGAAGGGCTTTGTCACGCAGTGTGGGAGGCTTTGTCACACAGTATTGAAGGGGCTGCGTCACACACTGTGGGCAGGCCGGTCATGTTCACGGCATGTGGGAGGGGCTACGTCAACATCGTGTGGGACAGATTTCTTTCTGGGCTGACAGAAAGTTCTGGAACTAGATAGAGGTGCTGCTTGCACAAAGTTGTGAATGTGCTAAATGCCACTGAGTTCTATGCCTTATACTAAATAACTGCATCATATATAGATTTTGCTTCCGTTTTAAAAACCTTTGGGAGCAAAAGAGGAGGAGGCCCCTAGAACCTTAAAAGACAGGCTGAAATGAACAAGACATCACCATCTAGCAAACTGAGACCTGGTCACAGACTCTCCCAAGAGTGTGGATCCCAGAATACTGGGCAGCTCATGGAATTTGCCAACTGGGTTTCCTGGGGGTTTTTCAGTTCAGTTCAGTCGCTCAATCGTGTCCGACTATTTGCGACCCCATGGACTGCAGCACGCCAGGCCTCCCTGTCCATCACCAACTCCCGGAGTCCACCCAAACCCATGTCTGTTGAGTCAGTGGTGCCATCCAACCGTCTCATCCACTATCGTCCCCTTCTCCTCCCGCCTTCAGTCTTTCCCAGGATCAGGGTCTTTTCAAATGAGTCAGCTCTTAGCATCAGTTGGCCAAAGTATTGGAGTTTCAGCTTCAACATCAGTCCTTCCAATGAACACCCAGGACTGATCTCCTTTAGGATGGACTGGTTGGATCTCCTTGCAGTCCAAGGGACTCTCAAGAGTCTTCTCCAAAACCACAGTTCAAAAGCATCAATTCTTCGGCCCTCAGCTTTCTTTATAGTCCAACTCTCACATCCATACATGACCACTGGAAAAACCATAGCCTTGACTAGACGGACCTTTGTTGACAAAGTAATGTCTCTGCTTTTCAATATGCTGTCTAGGTTGGACAGCATAACTTTCCTTCCTAACTTTCCTTCCAAGGAGTAAGCATCTTTTAATTTCATGACTGCAGTCACCATCTGCAGTGATTTTGGAGCCCAGAAAAATAAAGTCTGACACTGTTTCCACTGTTTCCCCATCTATTTGCCATGAAGTGGGTTTTTATCCTGTGACAAATATTAAAATAAAGGGCCTAAAACCTTGAAGTGAAGGCTCAGACACCAGGCCTCTGGCCCTAGAGGCTCTGTCCCGCCTTAGCTGTTCATTACAGTGTCATCACGGCCACCACCTGCCCTCACTTTTGCAGGTTCAAAAGTTGATTGTAACTATGTGGAGGGATGCCCTGAGCAAACTACAGGCATCTAATAAGTGAGCCAGGATGCTAGCTGCATCACCCCTGCTGTGAGGATGCCCACTGCCCTGCCCCGCACCCATTCCTCTTTTGCCCCTTCACCAGACAAATTACAGTCACCTAGGCTCTGACTCGGAGAAGGCAATGGCACCCCACTCCAGTACTCTTGCCTGGAAAATCCCATGGACAGAGGAGCCTGGTGGGCTGCAGTCCATGGGGTCGCTAAGAGTCAGACATGACTGAGCGACTTCACTTTCACTTTTCACTTTTATGCATTGGAGAGGGAAATGGCAACCCACTTCAGTGTTCTTGCCTGGAGAATCCCAGGGATGGGGTAGCCTGGTGGGCTGCGGTCTATGGGGTTGCACAGAGTCGGACACCACTGAAGCGACTTAGCAGCAGCAGGCCCTGACTACCCAGACAGGTGCTCCAGTGAAGCAGACGTGCCCTGCATCCAGCTCTGGGTGCTGGGCGACCACCAAGGTGACCTAAAGACCTGGGGCATTTGGGGCCCCAGCTGCTGCTCTGTGGTCCCACCTAAAGCTCTGCTCTTAGCTGCTGGTGCTTTGCCCCTCGGTGTGCACCTGACCCTAGGTGGGATCCCCCTGTCTGTGCACGAGGCGGTCCGCGGGTCTCCCCCCACCCCACCCTGGTGTGCCCACATGACGTCAGGCAGCTCCCAGCACCTCCACGTGCAGGCACTCTCCAGAATCCTACTGACCGCCTCTGTTCCTCGTGCCTCCCCACCCTTTGCAGGCTCTGTGGGGACCCCGCTGCCCGGCGTTGAGGTGCGCATTGTGTCGGAAAACCCACAGAAGGACAGCTCCCCCTACCTTATCCACGCAGAGGGAAGTGAGGAGAATACCAAGGTGAGTCTGTTCGCACTGGTGGCACGTGGGCATTGCACGGCCATTACCACCCAGCAGGCCGGTGGCAGAGGTGAAGTCCCCACCGCACGGGGCAGCCCCCGGACCACAGCAGTGCTAGTGGGCCTTGACTCCGGGCACTGCTGGTGTTTAGGGCACCGCCCACCATGCAGACAGTGCAGAGCAGGGTGAGGCCAGGCTTCTCCCCAGCTCCTTCCTCTGAGCCGTGTTGAGGGGGGTCAGGAGGGCCTCAGCTAGGACAGCCCGAGCTGACGGTGAGACCGGCCCCCCAGCCTAACAGTCACCCTTTTGGACAAATTCACTGGAAATGGAGATTCCTGCTTGGGAAGCCACTGTCTATTGTCTGTTTTTCTAAGATCCGGAGGTGAAGGGAAGCAAGGACTGTGGTCTCATTTCAGTGAGGACTGTCACAGCCACAGGCCTGCTGGTCACAAGTGATCAGGGTCACAAGTGATCAGGGTCACAGAAGAGGTCGGGATTGGTGGGAAGTGGAATTTTTAAGAGATGGTTTTATCTACAGCAGCTCTTTATACTGTGGACTTCTGTTAAAGCTGAAAGTAGCAGTGTTTCCTCATTTCAGCGTTTTTTTCCTTCCTGCCCGTACTCTAGCATCACCCCCGCGCCCCCCACCCCACCCCTCACCTGTGCCTGGAGGGGTCCTGGCATCCCTGCCCTTGTGGACCTCGATCTCATCATGGGAGATGGCAGCATCCAGGAGATGGTTGTTGAATGTCTGAGATCGAGCCCGTGGGGGGAACTTGGGTCGTTTTTACTGTAACTTTATGAAAAATGACATCAATGCTGTGGTCTGGGCATGGGTTGGAAAAGAATTTTCAGACAAAAGGCAGAATGAGAGGAGAATGGAGTTTATTAAGATGGGAGACAGTGAGCTGACACCTTTCGTAGGCTAGTAGCCAGTTTTTACAGCCTCAAGACAAAGCTCCTGCTGGAAGAGTGGCATTAGGTGATTGGTTAGGGTGCTATAAGGTGGGTATTTTTAGCTAATGTGAGGTCAGGGAGCTGCTGGTTTAGATCCTGGGGGCTCACGGCAATGGTTGCTATGGGACTCGGTTGTTCTGGAGATGACCTTGGTATAGGGCTCCACAGTCAAGAAGTATGTGTTCCTTTAACTCAAGAACCTCTCACCTGGGTTGCTTTTGCTGGGCATGTGCCCTCTTGGCCTCTCCTCCCAGGCATGATGGGCCTCTAGACCAGCCTTGCTCATGTCCACAGTGTTTGGGCAGATTTCAGGGTGGCCTAGAGGTCCCCAGCCCTGGTCATCACTCCCTGACCAAACTCTGCCTGGGCTCTAGCGTCAGCCCAGCTGCAGGGCCACACTCACATCCACAGGATCCTTTTTTGGCTCTTGGCCTGTTCCCTGAGGTCCCCTCTGCCTCCTCATGGACTCCTGCCCACACCCGAGTCACCTGCCCCAGCGTCCAGCCCTCCCTGCAGTATCGGGGCAGCTTCCCCCCACACCCTTCTCCCCGCACCACCCCTCCAGACGCTCAGCCCGCCCCCATTTTTGGTGTTTTTCCAGGGACCCCGCACTGGAGGAGGTCTCCCCAGCAGAGGAACAGTGTGGATAGCTGGGCCCATAGGCATCAGCAGCACAGACAGCATGGGGGCCCTTGCACCACCCTCCTCCGGGTGCCTGAGCACCTTTCTGCGAGATGTCTTGGGACCTGCTGGAGAGAACACGGGGTGGGGAGCAGGTCCCTTCTCAGTCACAGCCAAGCCTAATGACTTCGTGCCTGTGGGGCGAGCAGCCCGCCCCCTCCGCCAGCTCCTGCTCCAGCCTGTAGGGCCTTCCTCACTGAAACATGCTCAGAATAGGAGGCTCTGAAGTGGCAGCCCGGGCCCTGAGCACCTTGACAGTCAGAGAAGGAAATGAGTGGTCCACAGGGGTGGGGCTCCAGGGCCCTGGGGACAGTAAGGGTGAGGAAGCTTGGGACTTGGAGCTCTAGGCGGCGTGCTCTGGAGCATTTCCAGTTCAGTCGAAGGGCCTGTGGGAATGGAGCTGTCTGGATGGCTCACCAACAGGTCTTTTGCCCCCTCGGCCACGCGCCGCCCCCCCCCCATGCTTGTGCTCACGAGAGGGGTGGCAGTGCCCCCACTCCAAGGCTGGGCTGGTCTCTGGATACTTCTCACCGCCCTGCCCCTGTAGGGACCCTGTAGAGAGAATAAAGCGAGTCTCCACACGGGGGCAAAACCTGCATGGAGCCTCCGCCCAGCTCCCCGCGCTTAGTGGGACAAAGTGGCAGGGTGAGGCCCAGAGGCACGGCACCTGGGCTCAGGCCTTGCTGGGGGAGCTGGACGCAGGTACTGTGCACTGCTGGCGGCGGTAGAGGAGGACGCGGGCTCCCAGGTACACACCTGGTCTGAACACGTTGCTGAAAAGTACTGGTTATGTCCCTGACCTGGGACTCGCAGCAAAACCCTCCAGCTCTCATCTGATGGATGCCCACACTCCACACAGTCCAGACAGGAGGGACTGTAATGTTCAGAAGTCAGGGGGCCTACTGGTGATGTGGTTCAGGGGTTTTGTTAACATCTAATTGGAAATCACTTCAAACTTAACGGAAATTTGCAAAAATACCTGAGTCAGGAAAGCCCGCTGGCCTGTGCCCAGTGCACCTGTCCTTCTCCACGCATGCGGGCTCACCCTCCTGACGGTGGCCCCAAGTGGGCGTCCACTCCTGCCGGTCCTTGGCTCACTGCCTGCACACCCCGCCACCCCACCTCCGTGCAGTGACACCATGTGGTGACTTCCCCCTGTGCAGGCTCATCAGGGGTCTTATTTTGTCCATATGGAGGTCCAGTTGTTCATATGCTATTTGCTGAGAAGACTACTCTTTCTTGTTTGTAAAGTATATACCTATTTGAATATATGTGTTGTTTAGTTGCTCAGTCCTGACTCTTTTGCACCCCAAGGGTAGCCTGCCAGGCTCCTCTGTCCATCTCCTCTGGGATTTCCCAGGCAAGAATACTAGAGTGGGCTGCCATTTCCTTCTCTAGCCGATCTTCCACACCCAGGGACCGAACCCACGACTCCAGCATTCCAGACGAATTCTTTACTGCTGAGACCCCAGATATATTTTCTTCCACTGTATGTGTATCTGTTCTTCTGCAGTATCACAGTCTTGACCACTGTGACTTTATAGTACATCTCAAAATTGTAGTGTTAATCTAGCAACTTTATTCTTATTCAAAGGTTTTTTGGCTGTTCTAGTTCTTTTGCTTGCCCATACCATTTTAGGAATAGTTTGCCTATATCTACAAAAAATCCTTTTGGGAGCTTGGTGAAAATTGCATTCAACTATATATCAGTTTGGGGAGAGCTGACATCTCTACTCTGAGGATTCTTTCGATCTGTAAACCTGGTACACCTCCCCATTTAGTTCTGCTTTGGCAGGGGTTGTGTGAGTGAGATCTTCAGCATGCTGCTGCTGTACATGTTCTGTTAGATTCATACCTGAATATTTCCTCCTTTCTCCATCTCTTACTCCTTTTTCTCTTTTTCAATGATTGTAAGTAAGGTCAGAATTTTTTGGGGTTTTGTTTCTAATTTATCACTAGTATATAGAAATACGGTTGATTCAAGCTATTCACTTTGTATCTTGGTAAATTCATTTTTTAACTTTCAGTTCAGTCGCTTAGTTGTGTCTGACTCTTTGCGACCCCATGAACTGCAGCATGCCAGGCCTTCCTGTCCATCACCAACTCCTGGAGTTTACTCACACTCATGTCCATTGAGTTGGTGATGCCATCCAACCATCTCATCCTCTGTCCTCCCCTTCTCCTCCCACCTTCAATCTTTCCCAGCACTGTGGTCTTTTCCAGTGAGTCAGTTCTTAGCATCACGTGGCCAAAGTATTGGAGTTTCAGCTTCAGCATCAGTCCTTTCAATGAATATTCAGGACTGATTTCCCTTAGGATAGACCGGTTGGATCTCCTTGCAGTCCAAGGGAGTCTCAAGAGTCTTCTCTAATGCCACAGTTCAAAAGTATCAATTCTTTGGTGCTCAGTTTTCTTTATGGTCTAACTCTCACATCCACACATGACTACTGGAAAAACCATAGCTTTGACTAGATGGACCTTTGTTGGCAAAGTAATGTCTCTACTTTTTAATATGTTGTCTTGGTTGGTCATAGCTTTTCTTCCAAGGAGCAAGCGTCTTTTAATTTCATGGCTACAGTCACCATCTGCAGTGGTTTGGGAGCCCAAAAAAATAAAGTCTGTCACTGTTTCCATTGTTTCCCCATCTATTTGCCACGAAGTGATGGAACCATATGCCATTGATCTTAGTTCTCTGAATGCTGTGTTTTAAGCCAACTTTTTCACTCTCCGCTTTCACTTTTATCAAGAGGCTCTTTGATTCTTCTCTTTCTGCCATAAGGGTGGTGTCATCTGCATATCTGAGGTTATTGACATTTCTCCCAGCAGTCTTAATTCCAGCTTGTGCTTCACCCAATCCAGTGTTTCTCATGATGTACTCTGCATATAAGTTAAATAAGCAGTGTGACAATATACAGCCTTAATGTACTCCTTTCCCGATTAGGAACCAGTCTGTTCTTCCATATCCAGTTCCAACTCTTGCCTCTTGACCCTCATACAGCTTTCTCAGGATACAGGTCAGGTGGTCTGGTATTCCCATCTCTTTAAGAATTTTCCACAGTTTGTTGTGATCCACACAGGCAAAGGCTTTGGCATAGTCAATAAAGCAGAAGTGGATGTTTTTCTGGAAATCTCTTGCTTTTTTGATGACCCAATAGATGTTGGCAATTTAATCTCTGGTTCCTCTGCCTTTTCTAAATCCAGCTTGAACATCTGGAAGTTCATGGTTCATGTATTGTTGAAGCCTGGCTTGGAGAATTTTGAGGACTACTTTGCTAGCGTGTGAGATGAGTGCAATTGTGTAGTAGTTGGAGCATTCTTTGGCATTGCCTTTCTTTGGGATTGGAATGAAAACTGACCATTTCCAGTCCTATGGCCACTGCTGAGTTCTCCAAATTTGTTGGCATGTTGAGTGCAGCACTTTCACAGCATCATCTTTCAGGATTTGAAATAGCTCAACTGGAATTCCATCACCTCCACTAGCTTTGTTCGTAGTGATGCTTCCTAAGGCCCACTTGACTTCACATTCCAGGATGTCTGGCTCTAGGTGAGTGATAACACCATCGTGATTATCTGGGTCATGAAGATCTTTTTTGTATAGTTCTATGTATTCTTGCCACCTCTTCTTAATATCTTCTGCTTCTGTTAGGTCCGTACCATTTCTGTCCTTTATTATGCCCATCTTTGCATGAAATATTCCCTTGGTATCTCTGATTTTCTTGAAGAGATCTCTAGTCTTTCCTACTCTATTGTTTTCCTCTATTTCTTTGCATTGATCACTTAGGAAGGCTTTCTTTCTCTCCTTGCTATTCTTTGGAACTCTGCATTCAATTGGGTATGTCTTTTCTTTTCTCCTTTGCCTTTTGCTTCTCTTATTTTCACACCTGTTTGTAAGGCCTCCTCAGACAACCATTTTGCCTTTTTTGCATTTCTTTTTCTTGGGGATAGTCTTGATCACTGCCTCCTGTACAATGTCACGAACCTCCATCCATAGTTCTTCAGGCACTCTGTCAGTCAGATCTAATCCCTTGAATCTATTTCTCACTTCCATTATATAATTGTAAGGGATTTGATTTAGGTCATACCTGAATGGTCTAGTGATTTTCCCTACTCTTTTCAATTTAAGTCTGAATTTGGCAATAAGGAGTTCATGATCTGAGCCACAGTGAGCTCCCGGTCTTGTTTTTGCTGACCGTATAAAGCTTCTCCATCTTTGGCTGCAAAGAATATAATCAGTCTGATTTTTGTGTTGCCCATCTGGTGATGTCCATGTGAAGTCTTCTCTGGTGTTGTTGGAAGAGGGTATTTGCTATGACCACTGTGTTGCGTTCTCTTGGCAAAACTCTATTAGCCTTTGCCCTGCTTCATTCTGTACTCCAAGGCCAAAAATGCTTGTTACTCCAGGTATTTCTTGACTTCCTACTTTTTAGCTTTAGGACTTTTTAAAAATTATTTTTCCTTGAGGTTTTCTATATACGCAGTCGCAAATAGAACAAATTTGTTTCTTTTACACTCTGTATCCCTCATTTCTTTTTCTTTACTTATTGCCCTGACTAGGATTTCCCATATGATGTCAAATAGGAGTAGTAAGAGTGAATGTCCTTATCTTATTTCCGATCTTATGGGGAAGGTATTAGGTCTTTCACTGGAAGCATGACAGTAGCTAGACTTTCTGTAGATCCCATTCCATTTTTTATATGCTGAGAGTTTTTTCTCATGAATGGATATTTTCAAATGTCTTTTCTGCATTAATTTCTTCTTCCTTATTTGGCTGCTAATATGATGGATTATGGCCTTCCCTAGTGGCTCAGATAGTAAAGAATCTGCCTGCAATGCAGAAAACCCGAGTTCGATCCCTGCATTGTGAAGATCCCCTCAAGAATGGAATGACAGCCCACGCCAGTATTCTTGCCTGGAGAATCCCCTGGACAGAGGAGCTTGGCAGGCTGCAGTCCACGGGATCAGACACAACTGAGCAACTAACTCACATGGTGATTGCACTGAATGATTTTTCTTTTTTTAACATTTACTTATTTATTTGGCTGTATTGGGTCTTAGTTGTGGTACTCGGAATCTTGGTTGCCTCATGCGACAGTCTCTCACTGTGCTGCACGGGCTCTGGCTGCAACCCCATGAACTGTAGCCCGCATGTGGCACCTTAGTTCCCCAACCAGGGGTCAAACCCTTGTCCCTTGCATTGCCCAGTGGATTCTTAACCAGTGAAGTCCCTGCATGATTTTTCTAATATTGAACCAGCCTTGCATTTCCAGGACACACCCACTTGGTTATGGTATATCATTCTTTCTATATAGTATTGGATTTGCTTTACTGACATTTGTTGAGGATTTTTGCATCTGTATTCGTGACGGATTTTAGTCTGTAGTTTTCTTATACTTTTTTTGTCTTGCATATGAAGGTAATGCTGGCATCATACAATTAGTTGGGAGGTGTTCCCTCTTTTATTTTCTAGAGAAGATTGCATATAATTGGTGTTACGTATTTTATAGAATTTCCACCTAACCATCAGGCCTAGTGGTTTCTTTTTTTTTATTTTTGGAAGGTTTTAACTATGAATATAGTTTCTCTAATAGTTATAGACGATTCAGATCATCTGTTACATTTGGGGTGAGTTTTGGTAGATTGTGGTTTTTGAGAAATTGAATACTTTATGCATGGCGTTTTTCACAGTATTCCTTTATTGACCTTTTAATGTCTGCTTAGTATAAAGTGATACCCTTCTCACAACACATATTGATAATTTGTCTATTTATTTTTTTCTTTGTTATTCTTGCTAGAATTTTATCCATTTTTAAAATGTTTTTTTTTTTAATTCACTTCAGAATTCCTTGATTTTTCTCTATTTCTTTTCTCTTTTCAATTTTAATTGGTTTCAGTTTTTATCTATATTGTTTCTTCTACTTGCTTTTGGCTTACTTTTCTCTTTTTCTTTTTTCTTAAGGTAAAACATTAGGTTATTGATTTGAGACTCCCTTTTTTCTAATATATGCATTTAATGATATGAACTTCCCTTTAAGCGTTGCTTTAGCTTTGGTGGTTTAGTTGCTAAGTCATGTCGGGCTCTTGGAACCCCATGAACTGTAGCTCACCAGGCTCCTCTGTCCATGGAATTTTCCAGGCAAGAATGCTGGAATGGGTTGCCATTTTCTTCTCCAAGAGATCTTCCCAACCCAGGGATCAAACCCATGACTCCTGCATTGCAGGTGAATACCACTGAGCCACCAAGGAAACCTTACCTCTGAAATTTTGATACATTGTATTTTAATTTTCATTATATTCAAAATATTTTCTATATTCAAAATATTTTCTAATTTCTCTTAAAACTTTTTCTTTGATTGATGGATAAGTTAGAAGTATGTTGTTTATTTTCCAAGTTTTAAAATTTTTTCTTTTATTGATTTCTAATTTAATTCCACCGCAGTCAGAAATGAAGGAAATGGCACCCCACTCCAGTACTCTTGCCTGGAAAATCCCATGGACGGGGGAGCCTGGTAGGCTACAGCCCTGGGGTCTTGAAGAGTCGGACTCGACTGAGTGACTTCACTTTCATTTTTCACTTTCATGCATTGGAGAAGGAAGTGGCAACCCATTCCAGTGTTCTTGCCTGGAGAATCCTGGGGACAGAGGGGCCTGGTGGGCTGCTGTCTATGGGGTCACACAGAGTCGGACACGACTGAAGTGACTTAGCAGCAGCAGCAGTCAGAAAACATACTCAGTGTTATTTCCGTTTTTATAAATTTGTTGAGATGTGTTTTATGACTCAGAATGTGGTCTTTCTTGGTGACTGTTCTGGTGCACTTGAACAGTGTGTATTCTGCTGATTTTGGTTGGGGTGTAAATGTCCCTTAGATGAAAACGGTTGATGATGGTGTTCAGGTCTCTCTCATATCTGTGCTGGTTTTCTGACTACGAGTTCTAGTACCACGTGAGGAGTGTTGAATTCGCCAGCCAGAATTGTTTGTCTGTTTCTCCTGTCAGTCATGCGCAGCTTGTGGGATTTTAGTTCCCTGACCATGGATTGAACACAGGCCCGCAGGAGTGAGAGTACAGAACCCCAGCCCGTGGACCCCCAGGGAATTCCCTATCGGTCTTTTGTTTTGTGGACTTTGAAAGTCTGATGCTTGGTGAATACACATTTATAATTGCTCTGCCTTGTTGGTGAATTGACTTTTATCATCATGTAAGGCCTTCTTCAATAAACAATGCAAAGAAATAGAGGAAAACAATAAAAT
This sequence comes from Bos grunniens, assembly GCF_055505025.1. Lineage (NCBI taxonomy): Eukaryota > Metazoa > Chordata > Mammalia > Artiodactyla > Bovidae > Bos > Bos grunniens. The sequence goes on from NC_141182.1 coordinate 14,355,010, forward strand.
GGGAAAGACTAGAGGCTCTTCAAGAAAACTGGAGATACCAAGGGAACATTTCATGCAAGGATGGGAATAATAAAGGATAGAAATGGTATGGACCTAAAGAAGCAGAAGAGATTAAGAAGAGGTGGCAAGAATACACAGAAGAACTATACAAAAAAAGGTCTTAATGACCTGGATAACCACGATGGTGTGGTCACTTACCTAGAGCCAGACATCCTGGAATGTGAAGTCAGTAGACCTCAGGAAGCATTTTTACAAACAAAGCTAGTGGAGGTGATGGAATTCCACCTGAACTATTTAAAATCCTAAAAGATGATGCTGTTAAAAGTGCTGTGCTCAATATGTCAGCAAATTTGGAAAACTCAGCAGTGGCCACAGGACTGGAAAATGTCAGTTTTCATTCTAATCCAAAGAAGAAGCAGTGCCAAAGAATGTTTAAACTGCTGTCCAATTGCACTCATTTCACATGCTAGTAAGGTAATGCTCAGAATCCTTCCAGTTAGGCTTAAGCAGTACATGAACTGAGAATTTCCGGGTGTACGAGCTGGGTTTAGAAAAGGCAGAAGAACCAGAGATCAAATTGTCAACATTTGTTGGATCACAGAGAAGGCAAGAGAATTGTACAAAAACATCTACTTCTGCTTACTGACTACACAAAAGCTTTTGACTGTGTGGATCACAGCAAACTGTGAAAATTTTTTAAAGAGATAGGAATACCAGACCACCTTACCTGTCTCCTGAGAAACCTATATGCGGGTCAAGAAGCAACAGTTAGAACCAGACCTGGAACAACTGACTGGTTCAAAATTGGGAAAGGAATACGACAAGGCTGTATGCTGTCACCCTGCTTATTTAACTTATATACAGAGTACATCATATTAAATCCCGGGCTGGATGAATCATAAGCTGGAATCAAGATTTCTGGGAGAAATATCAACAATCTCATATAAGCATATGATACAACTCTAATGGCAGAAAGTGAAGAGGAACTAAAGAGCCTCTTGATGAGGGTGAAAGAGGGAAGTGAAAAGGCTGGCTTAAAACTCAACATTCAAAAACTGAGGTCGTGGCATCTGATTCCATCACTTCATGGCAAATATAAGGGGGAAAAGTGGAAGCAGGGACAGATTTTCTTTCCTTGGGCTCCAAAATCACTGCAGATGGTGATTGCAGCCATGAAATTCAAAGACGCTTGCTCCTTGGAAGGAAAGCTGTGACAAACCTAGACAGAGTATTAAAAAGCAGAAACATCACTTTGCTGACAAAGGTCCATTTAGTCAAAGCTATGATTTTTCCAGCAGTCACGTATGGATGTGAGAGGTGGGCCATAAAGAAGGCTGAGCACTGAAGAATTGATGCTTTCAAATTGTGGTGCTGGAGAAGACTCTTGAGAGTCCCTTGGACTGTAAGAAGATCAAACCAGTCAATCCTAAGGGAAATCAATCCTGAAGATTCACTGGAAGGACTAACGCTAAAGCTAAAGCTCTAATGCATTGGCCACATGATGCGAAGAGTCTAATTATTGGAAAAGACCCTGATGCTGGGAAAGATTGAAGGCAAAAGGAGAAGGGAGCAGCAGAAGATGAGATGGTTAGATATTACCACTGACTTAATGGACATGAATTTGAGCAAACTCCAGGAGATAGTGGAGGACAGAGGAGCCTGGCATTCTGCAGTCCACGGGGTTGCAAGAGTTGGACACGACTTAGTGACTGAACAACCATGAAGCTGCTGGTAACATTCTGCTGTTAAATTTATTTTGTTTGTATTAATATAGACTCTTCCTGATCTATGGCTTGGTTTCTTCTGATTGATGTTTGCATGGCATATATTGTTCTATCCCTTTGCTCCTAACCTGCCATGTAACTGTATTTGAAGTGAGTTTCTTATAGATAGCACGTGTGTGTGTGAGTCGCTCAGTCATGTCCGACTCTTTGCGACCCCATAGACTGTAACCTTCCAGGCTCCTTTGTCCATGGAATTCTCCAGGCAAGAATACTGGAGAGGGTTGCCATGCCCTCCTCCAAGGGATCTTCCCGACCCAGGGATTGAACCAGATTCTCCCGCATTGCAGGCAGATTCTTTACCTTCTGAGCCACCAAGGAAGCCCTGTAGATAGCACATAGTTGGATCATGTATGTTTTTTAATCTAATTTGAAGTTTGTCTTCTAATTGTTATATTTAGAGCACCATGTACATTTAATGTGACTGTTGATATGTTTGAATTTAAACCTCTCATTTGTTATTTGCTTACGGTTCTGGCCCTCAGTTTCTCATTGCTTGGCTTTCATCCAACTGCCCTGTTTGGGGTCATTTTTTTTAGTATTCCATTTTAATTTGTCTGCTGAGTTTTTGAACATACATCTTGCAGTTTTTAGTAATTGGTCTAAGGATTACAAAATACATGGTTCACGGTTTGAGATCTACTTAGACTCAACATTGTGACACTTCCAGCAGGACACAGAACTCCTACTACTGCAAAGAAAAGGTAATCATCGCTCATGTAAGTGCTGAGGCTGACAAGGACCCACATGATGGGCGTAGGGACCCCTCGTGGGATATGCAGAAGGCAGAGAGACTGGGCTCAGCCCTGAAAAGAGCATCAGCAAGAGGGGGTGACAGCCAAGGAGCAGTGGGGGTCACTGGATGGAAGTTTACTAAGAGGAAACCTCATGGGTCAGGGGGATCCTGGCTAAACAGGATCCTAACAGGATTTGTACTGAAGGCTGGCTGGGTGGGTGGTCAGCCATCACCAGCGAGGTGGCAGGGGACAAGGAACCGGACAGATAGGAGGGTGAGCAGATATCCAAGTGGAGGGGCCTCTCACTAAACTGACTTAGCTGAGTTCTTGCTAAAACTGGCTTTCATAGGAAGTACACTTTAGCTCAGTTTGTAAAGAATCTGCCTGCAATGCAGTTTGATTCCTGGGTCAGGAAGATCTGCTGGAAAAGGGTTAGGCTACCCACTCCAGTATTCTTGGGCTTCCCTTGTGGTTCAGCTAGTAAAGAATCCACCTGCAATGCAGGAGACCTGGGTTTGATCCCTGGATTGGGAAGACCCCCTGGAGAAGGGAAAGGCTACCCATTCCAGTATTCTGCCCTGGAGAATTCCATGGACTGTATAGTCCATGGAGTCACAAAGAGTCGGACACGACTGAGCGACTTTCACTTTCACTTTCACCCTGATGGGCCCAGGAGAGGTTTAGGAGGCTGACTGCAGTTGAATGGAGCAGTGGGTCTTTGTCATACCACATGGGTCACTGTGCCTTCTCCCTTTTAGGTTATCGTTGTCATACATAATGGCGCCGTGTATGGCAAGCTTCCTTAGACAGTGGTACAATTTTTGCATTCAGTGGTCAAAAATTCACAATGAAAAGAAGAGTTGGTTTTATTCAACCAAATATTTACCAATTCTGTTGCTTTTCCTTTACTTCTGATCTCCCAGGTTCAATCTGGCTCAGGAATTTTGTAGTAACTTTTCTAGGTCAGATCTGCTGATAAAAGATTCTTTTCTTTCTTCATCTAAGACTGTCTTTTCTTTATCTTCATTCTTGAAAGTTCACTGGATTTGGAATTCTGGGTTGTCAATTATTTCAATGCCTAAAACATGTTATTCTGTTTTGTTTTTTCTGGTCTCTACTGTTTCTGCAGAGAAGTCAGTAGTTGTTTGAATGCCTCAAAGTTATGCCCTGATGTCAAGAGTTTTGTCTTTCTTTTTAGTTTTCAGTGATTGGATTATATGTCTTGGCTTGTATTTCTTTGGGTTTGTTTGGGGCTCATGGAGCTTCTTGAGTCTTGAATCTTGAGCTTCTTGAATACATTTATGTATTTCACCAAACTTGAGGGATTTTAAGCCAAATTTTATCAAATATCTTTGTGTCCCTAGCTTTTCCTCTTCTGGGAATCTGATATCATGACTGTTAGCCCTTGTGATACTGGTCTTGGCTTCTCATTACTGGTTTATTTTTTCCGGTAGTTTTTCTCCTATTCAAGTTGAGTAATATCTATTGCTGTTTCTTCAGGTTCTACGATTCTCTCCTTTGTGCTCTCCATTTTGCTACTTAGCCCATTCAGTGTGTTAGTCACTTCAGTTCAGTCGCTCAGTCATGTCCGACTATTTGCGACCCCAAGAATCACAGCACGCCAGGCCTCCCTGTCCATCACCAACTCCTGGAGTTCACTCAAACTCATGTCCATCGAGTCGGTGATGCCATCCAGCCATCTCATCCTCTGTCGTCCCCTTCTCCTCCTGCCCCCAAGCCCTCCAAGCATCAGGGTCTTTTCCAATGAGTCAACTCTTCGCATAAGGTGGCCGAAGTATTGGAGTTTCAGCTTCAGCATCTGTCCTTCCAATGAACACCCAGGACTGATCTCCTTTAAGATGGGCTGATTGGATCTCCTTGCAGTCCAAGGGGCTCTCAAGAGTCTTCTCCAACACCACAGTTCAAAAGCATCAGTTCTTCAGTGTTCAGCTTTCTTCACAGTCCAACTCTCATATCCATACATGACCACTGGAAAAACCATAGCCTTGACTAGACCAACCTTTGTTGGCAAAGTAATATCTCTGCTTTTCAATATACTGTCTAGGTTGGTCATAATTTTCCTTCCAAGGAGTAAGCGTCTTTTAATTTCATGGCTGCAGCCAGCATCTGCAGTGATTTTGGAGCCTAAAAAATAAAGTCTGACACTGTTTCCACTGTTTCCTCATCTATTTCCCAAGAAGTGATGGGAACAGATGCCATGATCTTCGTTTTCTGAATGTTGAGCTTTAAGCCAACTTTTTCACTCTCCTCTTTCACTTTCATCAAGAGGCTTTTTAGTTCCTCTTCACTTTCTGCCATAAGGGTGGTGTCATCTGCATATCTGAGGTTGTTGATATTTCTTCTGGCAATCTTGATTCCAGCTTGTGCTTCTTCCAGCCCAGCGTTTCTCATGATGTACTCTGCATATAAGTTAAATAAGCAGGGTGACAATATACAGCCTTGACGTATTCCTTTTCCTATTTGGAACCAGTCTGTTGTTCCATGTCCAATTCTAACTGTTGCTTCCTGACCTGCATATAGGTTTCTCAAGAGGCAGGTCAGGTGGTCTGGTATTCCCATCTCTTTAAGAATTTTCCACAGTTTATTGTGATCCACACAGTCAAAGGCTTTGGCATAGTCAATAAAGCAGAAATAGATGTTTTTCTGGAACTCTCTTGCTTTTTCTATGATCCAACAGATGTTGTCAATTTGATCTCTGGTTCCTCTGCCTTTTCTAAAACTAACTTGAACATCTGGAGGTTCACAGTTCACATACTGGTGAAGCCTGGCTTGGAGAATTTTGAGCATTACTTTACTAGCGTGTGAGATGAGTGCAATTGTGCGGTGAGCATTCTTTGGCATTGCCTTTCTTAGGGAGTGGAATGAACACTGACCTTTTCCAGTCCTGTGGCCACTGCTGAGTTTTCCAAATTTTCTGGCATATTGAGTGCAGCACTTTCACAGCATCATCTTTCAGGAGTTGAAGTAGCTCAGCTGGAATTCCATCACCTCTACTAGCTTTGTTTGTAGTGATGCTTTCTAAGGCCCACTTGACTTCACATTCCAGGATGTCTGGCTCTAGGTGAGTGATCATACCATTGTGATTATCTTGGTCGTGAAGCTCTTTTTTGTACAGTTCTTCTGTGTATTCTTGCCACCTCTTCTTAATATCTTCTGCTTCTGTTAGGTCCATACCATTTCTGTCCTTTATCGAGCCCATCTTTGCATGAAATGTTCCCTTGGTATCTCTAATTTTCTTGAAGAGATCTCTAGTCTCCCATTCTGTTGTTTTCCTCTATTTCTTTGCAATGATCGGTGAGGAAGGCTTTCTTATCTCTCCTTGCTATTCTTTGGAACTCTGCATTCAGATGCTTATATCTTTCCTTTTCTCCTTTGCTTCTCACTTCTTTTCTTTTCACAGCTATTTGTAAGTCCTCCTCAGACAGCCATTTTGCTTTTTTGCATTTCTTTTCCATGGGGATGGTCTTGATCCCTGTCTCCTGTACAGTGTCACGAACCTCCATCCATAGTTCATCAGGCACTCTATCTATCAGATCTAGTCCCTTAAATCTGTTTCTCACTTCCACTGTATAATCATAAGGGATTTGATTTAGGTCATACCTGAATGGTCTAGTGGTTTTCCCCACTTTCTTCAATTTACGTCTAAATTTGGCAATAAGGAGTTCATGATCTGAGCCACAGTCAGCTCCCGGTCTTGTTTTCACTGACTGTATAAAGCTTCTCCATCTTTGGCTGCAAAGAATATAATCAATCTGATTTTGGTGTTGACCATCTGGTAATGTCCATGTGTAGAGTCTTCTCTTGTGTTGTTGGAAGAGAGTGTTTGTTATGACCAGTGCGTTCTCTTGGCAAAACTCTATTAGCCTTTGCCCTGCTTCATTCTGTACTCCAAGGCCAAATTTGCCTGTTACTCCAGATGTTTCTTAACTTCCTACTTTTGCATTCCAGTCCCCTATAATGAAAAGGACATCTTTTTTGGGTGTTAGTTCTAAAAGGTCTGTAGGTCTTTATAGAACCATTCAACTTCAGTTTCTTCAGTGTTACTGGTTGGGGCATAGGCTTGGATTACCACGATATTGAATGGTTTGCCTTGGAAATGAACAGAGATCATTCTGTCATTTTTGAGATTGCATCCAAGTACTGCATTTCGGACTCTTTTGTTGACTGTGATGGCTACTCCATTTCTTCTAAGGGATTCCTGCCCACAGTAGTAGATATAATGGTCATCTGAGTTAAATTCACCCATTCCAGTCCATTTTAGTTCGCTGATTCCTAGAATGTCGACATTCACTCTTGCCATCTCCTGTTTGACCACTTCCAATTTGCCTTGATTCATGGACCTGACATTCCAGGTTCCTATGCAATATTGCTCTTTACAGCATCAGACCTTGCTTCTATCACCAGTCACATCCACAACTGGGAATTGTTTTTGCTTTGGCTCCATCCCTTCATTCTTTCTGGAGTTATTTCTCCACTGATCTCCAGTAGCATATTGGGCACCTACCGACCTGGGGAGTTCCTCTTTCAGTATCCTATCATTTTGCCTTTTCATACTGTTCATGGGGTTCTCAGGGCAAGAATACTGAAGTGGTTTGCCATTCCCTTCTCCAGTGGACCACATTCTGTCAGACCTCTCCATCATGACCCTCCCGTGTTGGGTGGCCCCACACAGCATGGCTTAGTTTCATTGAGATAGACAAGGCTGTGGTCCTAGTGTGATTAGATGGACTAGTTTTCTGTGAGTATGGTTTCAGTGTGTCTGCACTCTGATGCCCTCTCACAACACCTACCATCTTACTTGGGTTTCTCTTACCTTGGACGTGGGGTATCTTTTCACGGCTGCTCCAGCAAAGCGCAGCAGCTGCTCCTTACCTTGGACGAGGGGTATCTCCTCAGGGCTACCCCTCCTGACCTTGGATGTAGAGTAGCTCCTCTCTGCCCTCCTGCACTCGCGCAGCTGCCTCCCCTTAGACGTGGAGTTGCTCCTCTCAGCCGCCTCCCCTGACCTCGGGCATGTGGTAGCTCCTCTCGGCCGCCGTTAGTCACTTAGTCATGTCCAACTCTTTGTGACCCCATGACTGTAGCCCACCAGGCTCCTCTGTCCGTGGGATTTCCCAGGCAAGAATACTGGAGTGGGTTGCCATTTCCTTCCCTAAGGGATCTTCCCAAGCCAGGGATTGAACCCGGGTCTCTGACATTGCAGGCAGCTTCTTTGCCATCTGAGCCACCAGGGAGCCCATTCAGTAAGTTTTCCTTGTTTCTCTTGTAGTTTTAGTTCTAAAATTTCCGTTTGGTTCTGCCCTGTGTCTTTTATTTCTCAGCTGAAACTTTGTATCCCCCGTATTTGCAGTGTTTGCTCTTACCTGTTAGAGCATGTTGATAATCTGTGCTTCAGCGTCTTTCTTAGGCGCACCGAGTACCTGTGCCATCTGGTGCTGTCCCGTACTGATGCCCTTTTCCCATAAGAGTTGGCACTTTCTTGGCATTTCACGTGCTGAGTTAATTTTGTATTGTGTCCTAGACACTCTGTATTGTGTTATGAGTCTCTGGATCTTGTTCACGTCCAATGGAGAGGTCGGTATTTTTCTGTTACTGTTATCTAGTTGGTCTAAGTCTGCAGCCTGCCATCTCTGGGGTTGGTTTCCACGTCAGTTTCATTTTCACAGCCTCTGTTTACTGTGCATACCAGCCCTGCAGACGTGGCACCCCGTGGCCAGGCCGACGTTAGCAGTGCAGCAGATGAATGATGGCAGTGGGAAAAATGGTGAAATTCAAATAAAGTCTGTGGTGTAATTGAAAAAACAAACACCTCCTCTGAGCAGACTGGATGGCAGAAGCCCCTCTGGCCTGGAACACGCAGCCCAGTCCCCCTGGGTGACATCAGTCCTGTGTGGGAGCCAGGCGGTGGGGAGGGTCCCCTTGCTGTCCACCCGCTGTGTCAGTCCCAGGGGCATTCAGCTTTCCATCCAGGCCTCAGACAACTCAGACAATTTTACAGCACATTTCCAAGGGTCTCTTTTCTTTAAAATAGGGGGATGTTCTCCCCCACGAAAAGTTCATCTCAGGTGGGACCTGATGAGCCAGGCAGGGTTTTCCAGGGGCACTTGGTCTCATGGATCATAGTTACATTGCTGTCAGGCAAGCCATGAGTGTGGAGCCAGTGAGGCCCCACTGAACGTGGTTCCGCCTTTGCTCTGTCCTTTTCCAGCATCACAGACCCCGACTCCATGTCTTAGAACACCCAGACCCCTTCCACCCTCACTGTGCCCATAGCTGGGAGACTGTAGGGTCCCTGTTCATGACTGCCTGGCTCTCCCAGGCACCCGGCTCCTCCCACAATAACCCCCATGGGCCCCCTTCCCGCCCAGCAAAGCTGCTGATCCTGAGCTCTTCCCAGCAGCCATGGCGGATGTGGGCAGCTGCCCGCTTCTCCCGTGTCCAAGGTCGGTCTAAAAGACACCCTGAAGACAGTTTCACAAGAGCGTGGCCCTCAGAAGTGGACAGACAGGCCAATCAGGCCAGGCTGTGAGCTCTGGGACGGGGTGGGCACAGAGGCCTTGGGCAGCGTTTCTGAGTGGGGCGTGGAAGCTGGTTGGTGCTTCCCATCAAAGCATCTAATCTCAGGAGAGCATATGGGCCTCGGGAGGAACTGGAGTGGTAGAGATCAGCCTGAAGGGGTGAACTCTGATGCCTACCTTTGTCTTTCACCACAGGTGACCCCAGGGTTCGAGGAGAAAGAGGGCGAACTCCTGGTCAGGGGGCCCTCTGTGTTTCGAGAATACTGGGACAAGCCGGAGGAAACGAAAGCCGCCTTCACCTCAGACGGCTGGTTCAAAACAGGTAGGCGGGTGGGTCCAGAGGGGACGAAGAGGAGCCAGTACCGCTGCAGCAGGACACCCCCAGAATCCTCCCTAGAGAGGGGAAGGGGGCACTTTGCATCTCCTGTCTTTAAAGCTGTACCCCCGACACTGTACCCTAGCCCCCCGCAGCCTCTGGAAAGAAGATCCTGAGGCTGTGAGCTTCGGGGGCCAGCTTCCCCCAGCCCTGTGGCCAGACTCTGGCCCTGTCCCTTGCCCAGCCGCCCTGCACATGGTGGTCCATCTGACCCTCAAGGGTCAGGATTCCCCTCCTGAGGGACCGCTTCTCTCCACATCAGAGACCCTCCCTGCCTTCCCATCCCCACTCCCCCTGCTTTGTAGCCCCTCCCCCACCCCCACAAAAGGAGTTTGCTTGCGGTTTGGTTTGGTCCCCTGAAGTCTGCTCTCTGTCACCTGCCTGCACAGTGTGTGTAGCCAGAGCCTGGGGCCCTGTGCAAGGGCAGGCAGGGGTCCCCCGACGTCCGTGCACCCAGAAACTGCTCTGAGGTGCCTCACCACCCCCCCGCCCCGACCCCCATGCCCCTCTCCTTGGTCCCATTGGTCCCATCGAGTATGAGGCCAATTCTGCAGATACTGGAAGTGTTCGAGTTTGTAGCTGCACGGGATTCACTGGTGTGTGCTCACACAGGACACTCCCAGCAGTTCCTGACAGCCAGGAGAGGGGCTCCGGGCATTTGTCCTTTGCTTGTTGCCTATCTGAATTTCTAAAACTTGCATGCTGAGCACGCATTATGTCACAATTATCTTAATAATCTTAAAGCAATATTTTCCCAAAAGAAAGGCCTGCTCCTCTGTCATCATGAGACGGCCTCCTAATTAGAAACGCACCTCTTGACAGTTCCTCTGTGGGCAGCAGAGCGGAGGAGAGAGTGATGCGCAGCCGTGAGGGCACACGGGTGCGTCTGGGGGTGGGAGAGGCAGTGGTCGTGCCCTTGGCCTGGTGACCCCCTGGGAACCACTCCAGGCCGAGGCACACACATGAGTCTTCATGGGCTCAGGCAGCGTGGGTTCTCAGGGTAGAATTCACTCTCTAGTCTGCCACCATCGTGGGCCTCAGGTCACTGGGTGACAGAGCAGGGCCATGCGCATACCCCCCAGCAGTCCTGGGGTGCTGGGGGCCGTCAGGTGGGGCTCGAGGAGGGGAGGGGGCAGATGAGAGTTCCCCAGAGCAGAGCAGAGGCCTGCTCCAGGGGCCCTGGGTGGTGCCGGCAGAGAGCTCAGTGGTTGAGCCCCGGGGCCGGGGCAGCTGTTCATGCATTCCAGCTTCCCTTTGTAAACGTTGAATTCGTACAGGCCGGCCTGGTGGCAACAAGATTACCACTGCCCTTTAAACGCAGGGTTTAAGAAATACAACTTTAGGCTCATCCTGCTTTTGTGTGTCCCTCCTGGAGCCCTCTGAGCATCCTGACTTGGAAATCTGACTTCTTTGTGGGCATCTTCCTTTATTTTTAAACTCAGCTAAAGCTGCAGTCTATTTCTTTAAAAGCACAGGAACCAAAGCCCTGTGGACTTTGCCAATAGCAGGGCTCGCGCATGCTGGGCCAGCAGCGTGCAAAGTGAGGGGCAGTCAGCATAACACGTCTCAGTCCCTGGTCGTGATGAATATTTCAGTTGAAAGGAATAGCATGCATTAATTATCGTAAAGAGATGTCTTTAGGAGAAAATGATTTTGAAATTCAGTTTAATTTCATTGTAATGCGCAGCAAACAGGAAGGGAGTCTGTGTGTTTAATTGGCTCTCGGGGGTGAGGCCTGGAAGCCGCGTGCCTTTGTCACAGGCCATTAGTGATACAGGCTGCATAATGTGCGCGGCAATCAGCACACAGCTGCCGCTCCTGCGGGGCAAGCGAGCGGGATATTAAGTAGAAATCAGGATGAATTAAACTTAACCCTTTCCCCGACCAGCCCTCCTGCCACACACATTCTGGCCTAGGCTGCAGGGGGTTGTGTCCGGGGCTTCTCAGAGGATGAGGGGAGAGAGGCCGCCCTCCCCGGCCTGCACAGAGCTCAGTTTCCATCGCCGGGAGCTCCCTGCCAGCCCCTGGGGTCCTGGCTGCTGTTCAGGCAGGAAATCAGAGCCTCTCTTCTGGAGCACCCCCGATGATAACCCTGACTGCATCCCGCCTTCCACGCGTGCGTGTGCACAGGCTCAGTGCTGGCCCCCGGGGAGGGGGGGAACGGTGATGCCCGAACTCCCTCCTCAGGGCTTTACACTGACCCCGCTGTCAAAAACGAGGATGTGGGACAGATGGATGTAAGGACACAGGATGAAGCTAAAGATAGAGATGAGGACACAGACAACCTGGGACAGAGACAATGACCGAGACAGAGCCGAGGACACGGGACAGACATGGGGACACGGCACGCATATGGGAATGCAGACCTGAGCCGAGCCAGCGCCGCAATCGTCCTGCCCTCTGGACGCAGTAGAGTGACTGGCAACTGAACAAGGAAACAGAAACATCACCTCTGCCTTATTCTAGAGAAGATCTCCTGGGGCTTCTCTGGTGGCCCAGGAGTAAAGAATCTGCCTGCCAACAGAGACACGGGTCCATCCCTGACTCGGGAGGATCCCACATGCCGTGGAGGAGCTGAGCCCATGTGCCCTAGAGCCCAGGCTCTGCAGTAAGAGAGGCCACCACAGTGAGAGGTCTGCTCGCTCGCCACAACTAGAGAAAAGCCTGCCCACCAGCGAAGACCCAGCACAGCCACAGTTAAATTAAGCGTATGAAAAAAGAGACAAAGTCTCTACCCTTTAAAGGTTTCATCACACAGTTTGCTGTTAGTGACATAGGAGATGGAGCATCCCTGATGATAAACCCACACATTTGTGGAAGGAGCTCAGGTAACTGGGGTAGGGTGTGTAAGAAGCCCACCAGGATGTAACAGGGTACCTGGCACTGAGTTGATGATCCCTTTTTCTTCTGTTAACGAAAACACAATGATATTATCAGAGAAAAACTTTAAAGGGTATTTATCTAAGAAAGAAAGTTCACCAGCAGAAAACAGAAGGGAGCCGTTCCGTGGCCCTCTGCACACTTGGCTGAGCGTGGGGTCCACTGAGAGGTTGGGGAGCCTGGGACATGAGGGCTGACCCAGGCTGAGAGAGTGGCCCCCTGCGCCCAGAGCCCAGGAGGAAAATAAGGCCACAGGCAAGTGGAGGGGAAGTGCGGTCGGCCATAAAAATGCAGAAACTGTTTCACTTCCCAGTGGTGAAAGGCAAGTATGGAGACAGACTCCATCCACCAAACTGGCAGAGACTCTTCTGGAGCTGACGCTCAGTGCTGCGGGGTGGGTGCTTGGCTCCCGCGGGCGGGGTGCATGTCAGGAGGGCTCCTGGGAATCCATTCACAGACAGAGGTGTAGGCTCCGATGTTTATAGACCCCTCGTTTGCTGCTGGGTTCATGGGCGCCTCGGGTGCGTCCAACCCGCAGAGGATTGCGAGCCTTCCACACCCACGGCCCGAGTGATCCCGGCCTCAGGGAGCCCTGTTGGCATGTGCCACACACGCGTGTCTGCGGGCATGCACAGCCGTCACGGACGGGTTTGCGCACCATGCGCAGGACACTGGCTGCTGTCTCTGCATGATTCCCTCTAGGCCTTTGTTTCTCTCAGCAGAATTTCCTGGGTGAGCTCCGCCGCCACAGGTGAGGGTGAGACGCTCTCAGTTGTGTGAGACGAAGGCCCCCCCCCTCGCCCCGCCCCGGCGCTCACCCTGCGCCAGGCTCACCTGCCCTGCGCTCACCCGGTGCACACTCAGCTCTGACACATTTTTTCCGTAACCTGTGCATCCGTTGTGACCAACAACAGTCAGGAATCAGGCAGCATATTGATCAGGCAGGGTTTCTTGTTAGGGTGTGACAGCGTGTGTAGCTGGAGGATGTCGACCCCTTTGCGGCTGCTGACCGTGAATGATTAGCACATGCCCGCCCCCCGGCAGGGCCCTCCAGACCCCCAGGACGTGCGGTGCGGGCAGACTGCTGACCCACTGGCCCCGGCCACCCCGCGGGGCACAGCCCATGTGGCGGACTGTGGTGCTGCCTGGCAGCCGTCCCTTTGTGTGGGCTTTACTTTGTGTGTCTCGTGAAACCCTTTGTTCCCCGGTGGTCGCCGAGACCTGCTTCTCTGTGTTCTCCTGGCACACCCTGCTTTGCTTCACCTGGCAAAGCTCCTGTGCGGACAGTGGGTCCCATCCCGTCTCACTCCTGCTGGGCCTCGGTGCTGCCCTTTGGCCTCCGTGTCTGCCCAGGCTGGCCCAGGCCTCTGGGCAGAGGGTCCTTGTTTTCATCAAGGTCCCATACGGGCAGCTGGGAGACTCCAGCCGTCTGTCAGGTTTGGGGAGGAGCCCTCGTACCCCAGCTGTGTCCATGCTGGCGGCTGGAGGCCATCCAGGGACTGCCAGACAGTGGACACACTGTTCGGGGCTTCCTGAGTTGGGGTGCTCGTCTGTCCAGCCCCACCAAGAGAGCCCCCAGTACTCCCCCTCCCCCACACCAGCATACAGCTTCCACCCACCTCCTTCCTCCAGGGTCACGTCTGTCCCTGCAGCCCTGAGTCGTCCTCCTCGGCTCGGGCCATGTTCCCAGGAGCCTCTGAAGTGGGCAGCAGGAGGTGCACTCCGGAGAGCTGTGTCACCGGCATACTCGTCTGGCTGGGCCGGGCTGGGCACAGAGCTCTAGTGTCCAGCTTTCACGGGCACTGCTGGCCGCAGCCGCGTTGCTCCTGGTGCATCGTGACCTTTCCCCCCTCTTGAGTCCCTTTGCCCTGGGAGCCCTTTGGTCGACAAGCCCCCTGCCTCTGGGGCTCTGACTGTCCTCGTCTCGCTAGTGCGCTTGATGGCTGCATTCTCCTCTCCGATGTCCAGCGGGGGTCGGGGGCTGAGAGCAGGAGGTGGGTTGGGGGTGGGCTCCGTGCTGCCGTCCACCCGCTCTGTCCCCAGAGCGTGAGCGGCAGCCGTGGACTGAGGGCCAGTGCCCCTGCGCCCTGCTCTCAGCCATCTTCTGAGCCTCCCCCAGGGTACCTGCCAGCCTGGCTGTAAATGGTCCACAGAGTCTGTCTACCTTCCTTCCAGCTGCCAGTCTTCTCCCCAACACGCCCTCTCCCATCCCCTCTGCTTTGGTGCCTTAAAAAAACCAGTTGCTGTTGACTTTATTTCAAGAGGGAGCAATCTGAGCTGTGTGTTGAGGCAGGCCCCGCTCAAGGGAGGTGTCGTGTGTCCGTTTTCCTTCTGTTCTTCTTGGCCTCCTGCTGGGCTATGCCGAGGGGCGCAGACCCACCGGGACCTTCTGCCTCCATCCTCATGTTCTGCGTCCGTCTGTCTGTCTCAAATCTCCGTCTTCCTCCCTCTTATGAGGATGTTGTGACCAGTTTGAGGCCACCAGGGAATCAAGGACCTCCATGACGTGTATCCTTACTTCCTGCCTGACGGTGACCCCAGGGAGTAGCAGGGCCTCCCTCACCCAGCACACAGGCCCGGGACCTCCCCGGTCCATCGTCCGTATGTCCTTCCACCAGCCCTGCCATCTCGGGGCTGGCTTTGCTCAAAGACCCTATCTCAGTGCTCTTCATGTGGCTGGAGGAGGTCAGTAAGTGGACCACCTGGTGTGCAGGGTCGAGGCGGGGTGCCAGGCAGCTAGTGAGGCCATGGGAGTGATGTCTGAGCAGAGCGGCGGGCGGACAGGTGGAGAAGCAGACGCTGCAGGTGGGCGGTGGGTGTGAGCGCCCCCGGGCAAGGGGCGTGGCTGGGGGGTCTGCCAGAGGACGTGGGTGTGGCCGTTGGGAGCTCTCGCCCTGGGTTTAGTTGACATCAGAGCAAGGAGGGTGCAGGTGTTGTGGCCAGGGGCCCTGAGGCCACCTTAGCCTTGGTGTGGGCATTGGGGGTGTCCCTGGTGGGACTAGGTGTGGGATGCGGAGCCCAGGGCAGGGCAGTGACCCCCACACCTCTGGGTCTCTGGCAGGCGGAGGCCAGTGGGAGCCAGGTCTGGAAGCCACAGGAGGGACCACCCTGGGCTGGGGTTGATACTCAGGGATGGAGGAGCCGTCCTGTGTGGAGGGGACACGGCCAGAGCCAGAGCCGCGTACCAGGGCCCTGGTGGGCCTCGGGGGGTGGGGCACCCTGCGTCCTGTCCCTGCAACCTGCCTGTTACTCCTGTCACACGCGTCCTTCCCCGCCATCCACCTACCCATCACGCATCCGGGACCGCGGTGGCTCCCAGGGCCTCCCCTTCATCCTGCTTCATGTTGGGCAGGAGGGCCCCCACCTCAGGAGCCCAGCTCCCGCCGCGGCCAGCTGGGCACAGCCATCCATCTTGTTTAATAGGCTGGAGCGCCCCGCGCGGCTGGGCTCCGGGAGAGCGAGCTGATGGATGGGCCTCCTGCGTTGGACGGCAATGTATCATGAAATATTGATTTATTCTAGCTAATCACCCGCGTGAAGTGTGTGAGAGCAGACGGTGGTGCGTCAGTGCGGCTCTCAGAGCACGGGCGGGCGTTCCCATGTGCCCAGTCTCACACATGCGTGCACACTTGTGTGAGTGCGTTCACCCTCAGCCCTGCTCCCCCTGTGCCCACGATGCCCCAGTGGGCATGTGCCCTGTGCCCTTGCTGGGGTGGGAAGCACCCACACTGAGCATGGCAGGGGGGGTCCCTTCCTCCTGCCAGATCCCCCACGTGACACCATGTGTGGCCCACGTCCTGTCGGGAAGGGTCTACCCTGATGCCCACGCCAGGCCCTTCTGTGGCTGGAACCCAGGGAGGCCCCATGGCTTGTACGTCCTGCCTCTGTGGTCCTGGGAAGCTGTGGGCTATTTCACGATGGTCCTTGTGGGATGTGGCCACATAGGCGTCTGTGTGGGCATCATGCAAGGCCCCAGCTGTCCACGTGGCACTGGCCGGCTTGTTCCAGAGAGATGTAGACACCCCGAGACACAGGGCCACACCCAACCAGCTGACCCAGGCCTCTCCCCAGGTGACACAGTAGTGTTCAAGGATGGCTGCTACTGGATCCGTGGCCGCACCTCTGTGGATATCATCAAGAGCGGCGGCTACAAGGTTAGCGCCCTGGAGGTGGAGCGGCTCCTGCTGGCCCACCCCAGCATCACCGGTGAGTGGCCCTGTGACCCTGCCCTTCGGCTGACACAGCTGCCCTCGGCTTCCCAGGCCATCTTGGGACCGGTCCAGATGTGGCTTCCTGTGTGTGTCAAGGCACACCATCCGGTCCTCTGCTCCCCTCGCAGCTCCCCGTCTCAGGTCCAGGCTGGCCAGTGCAGGCCATGACCCCGTGGTCAGGAGTGGTGGTGTCCCGGGCTGTCCTGACACCCTAGGGGTGCCCTGTGCCCACGTTTCTAGCCACTCGGGCTTCTCTGGGCCCTTCCTGCAGCCTTCAGTGCTCGTCCTCTTGTGTCCTGAGATCCCTCCCTCTGCTTCCTCCACAGACGTGGCTGTGATTGGAGTTCCAGACATGACATGGGGCCAGCGGGTCACCGCAGTGGTGACCCTTCAAGAGGGCCACTCGCTGTCCCACCGGGAGCTCAAGGAGTGGGCCAGGTGAGGGCTGAGCTATGTGGTCCTTATGGGAGCTGCCCCCCAACCCCGCCATACACACAGACACTCGAGGTGTGAAGGACCCCAAGACAGCTGTGTAATGATGGCTAGCGGGCAACATGGTCCTTACAAGAGCTGCCCCCACATACATAGACATAAGTGTGAAGGTAGTCCTTAAGGAGCTGCTCCCTCCCCCACACGGACACATGTGAGGCATGAAGGACCCCAAGAAGGCTGCGTTGTGATGGCAGGAGCAGATGTAGGACCCTGACCCCTGGCTTAGGTCTGAGCTTCCCAGGCAGGTTCTGAGGCAGACAGGGGACCCGTGAGCACCTGCGTCCTCTCCTGGGTGTAGGAGGGACCTCGTCAGGGAAGGTCCATTCACAGAGCCCAGCTCAGAGGACGCTGGGGCAGGCTGAACAGGCTGGGGGCACCGCTGAGCTCAGGGCATTGCAGGGGCCTGTGGGTGCTCGCTGCCAGCTGAGCTCAGAAAGAAGCTGTTAGTTCTGTCCCCAGGTCCTCTATCTTAGATGTAGGAGGTTCCTCCCTCTCCCCTCCCCACCCCACCCCCTCCTTCTGCTGCTTCCTCGACACTGAAGATACTTGTGGCTCTCCCAGCGGGGTCTCGGGAGCAGTCGGAGTCCTTGTTTATCGGGCAGCACAGCTGGGCCATTAGATTCCCCTGGATTTGCAGAATCACAGCTGGAACGTTATAGTTTCACAAAGGCGTGAGCAGGATTCTAGTTGGCTTTGCTGCTTTGGTTAAACAGTTGCTTTGTTAAAAGGCAGAGCTCACCATCCTGTGCTGAGAGCGGGTCTCCTGGCATTAGAGGGGCTCCTTGTCGCCCCAGGCTCCCGGCATCCCTCCATGGGGTCTGCTGCCTGCCGAGAGCTTGGGGTCCTGGGAGATGCTCCCCGCAGGGTGGGCCTGGGGCAGCTGGGACCCTGGGCTTTGTGTCTCACACAAGCCAGCCATGGATAGTGACCCCGCAACTGCCCACCCCATGGATGGAGAGCAAAGGTCCTCCTCTCAGAGGGCAGGGCCGGCTCCAGATCTGTCTACACCCCTGGTGGGGGAGTATGCAGGAGGGGCCTCACTCCAGTCCTTCTTGACACTGGCTCAGTGAAGCTGCTGTTCCTATGTCATGTCTGTTGCCATATAAGGGTCTTTTTTAAGATTATTTTAAAATCATGTTTTCCCTTCCGCTGCTATTTTTCATTCTTGAAGATTCTTGCTTCACAGTCTGTCTGCCCCCCAGTAAAGGTCCGTCCTGCCCCTTCCCCCAGACTGCTGTGCTCCTAGAGGAGTTGGGGGAAGCTGGCAGCCACGCCCTCCCCAGCTCAGGCACTGTGAATCTAGGGGTGCGCGTGGCTTGGGGCTGGGCGGCAACACCACATTCCCGGGTCTGGACATGGCCTGCCCATCACACTGTCCAGTCACAGAAGCCCATGTGAGGCTTACACCCCCTGGGCAGGGGCGGGGGGTTAGTTCAGGAATCCCGTGCCCAGATGGAGCTCTGCGGGATCAGGTATCAAGCAGGGACGATGCTCCCAAGGCACTGAACAGTGGGGATTTCCCTGCAGGGAAGCTCTGGAACAAACAGCTCAGCTCTGCAGGGTTCCCACTCAGGCGGCACTTTGCCCTGACCGGTTCCTCCCAGACCACTTGCTGAGCTGATGCTCTCCAGAGGAGAACGCGTCTGTTCTCAGAAATGGCGAGCTCACAGGCTTTTAGACTGCTCCTCTCCATGCCTGCGACTTCTGTTCCCGTTTTGGTGACTATGGGTTGGGGTTCGGGCTGTGCGTCCTGCCTCTGTTGCCCCCCTGCCCCAGGTAGCACCTGTGCTTCTGCTGGTCTCTTACAAAGGGGCCCGTGTGCGGCCATGGCGCAGGGAGCTCTGCCCAGGATAGCCGCGGTGCCTGCAGCCTCAGCGTGGGGTTCAGAGCTGACCGCGGCTATTCACAGGAGGATGCCTCATCAACGGGGCCCCTCCCACTCTGTGGGCTTTGGCTCTGGCGTGGGTGGGGCAGTGCTGGCCAGTGTGCATGCATGGTCAGGACACCCAGAGGTGTGCGAGGTGCCAACCACCCCCCTCCAGTAACCTCCCACTGGGGAAAGGTGCCAACCATCCCTGCGGCCCCTGCACTCAGGCCCCTTGTCTCTGCAGAGGCGTCCTGGCCCCATACGCTGTGCCCTCGGAGCTGCTGCTGGTGGAGGAGATCCCGCGGAACCAGATGGGGAAGGTCAACAAGCGAGACCTCGTCCGGCAGCTTTACCCGCATGAGAAGGGCGCCCCCGAGGCCGGGAGCCAGTGAGCCAGCCTCCCGCGCAGCCAGAATGAAACCACCTTAAACCCTGCAATGGCATTGTGGCTGTAGCCACACCCCACAGTTCCATATGCTCTGCACCCCTAACCCCCAGGTCCCAGTGTGTCCAGAGGTGTCTCGGGGAAGCCGGTCTCCCTGGAAACTCAATAAAGGCCTCACAGAGAAGCCAGTGCCTGTCCGGCAATCCCGCCTGGGTCTCTGTGGTCCCTGCCCTCGCATGGGGAGGGCGCGGTCTGCATGTGTGTGCACACTGCAGGGCAGGGTGAATGGCAGCCCTGGGCGTCCAGGGGAGGGCGTTTCCCACAACAAGATTGGGTGGCTGTGGGGTCACCCTGTGACCCTGGCCGAGGCTCACTAAGCCTTCAGGGCCAGGGCCGTGGCTCAGGCGACCAGAGGGCAGGGAGTGCCTGACTTTTGGCCCCAGAGTGGCCACCTAGACCAGGGTCGGGCTGGGAGCCAGTATCTGGGGCTCTGGGGCCAGTTTTTCCCAGTTGTGGCTGCAGCCTGTATCCCACCATCCTCAGGGTCCAGAGTGCTCAGTAGCCAGAGGTTGACCACAAACGGCCCCACTACTGCACCCCTGACCCTTGACCCCTCTGTTCCCCTGTACTGTTCCTCTGCAACACCCCCAGCCCACTCCGGTCTTTGTCTGGATGTCTCTCTCTCCTTCCTAGACCCCCACCGGCCCCTGCTGCCCGGCCCCAGGCCCCCCTGCCCTCCCCAGCCAAAGGCAGAGGCGCCCTGGGAGGCCCAAGGGTCGGGGGGAGGCTGAGCAGGAACCAGGACAGAGCCGAGGCCCAGGTGGGAAGCATGTGGGGCCAGGGGCCCTGTTCCACCCTGTGTGCACGGCCCGAGACTGCCTGAGGCCAGCCCCGGGCACATCCACCTCAGCACCCTCTGGCGAGAGGCCTGGCCATGCACAGTCGCCGCCTATGCAGCAGGCTGGCCTCCCCGGCTGGGCGCTGGCCGGTGGCCAGTCCTCTTAGGCGGAACTGGACCTCTGGGTCCCGCTGTTTCTCACGTTGCCGGCTCTTCACCTGATCCCACTGGCTGACTCTGGCTGAGGGGGCTGCGGGGTAACAGCTAGTCGTTCTTTAAGTGCTTAGTTCTTTAGTGCTTACTTCTTTTTGTCCAGAAAAAGCATCGGCAGGTTGGACAAGGCGTGGTGTCCACTCAGGAAAGTGTGAATCAGGAGTCAGTTTCGGTTGCCTAGTGATGTCACTCCTATAATTAGGTTCTTGTAAGGTTAGAGGGAGAGGAGCTGCCTTCACCATGCCAAACCTGCCACAGACACCTGGAGATGGACTCCCCACACGCTGGCCAGGGGTCTCACTTAGGGCTCTGAGGGAGGGTGAGGCTGGCCTGAGACCCCCAGGGCCAGTGGTCTCCTCGGTCGGGCTGGGCTGTCTTTGGTGGTGGATTTGGGCTCTTCAGGGGTTACTGGTTTATTCAGAGTTCTTACTTCCATTTCATGACCTGAATCTTCTATAAAGCTATTTACTTCATCCAGGTTTCAGACCTCCTGGCACGAAGTCACTCACCGGTCTTGCTGGTGCGTCTGGTTGGCTCTCCTTTTTGTTGGCTCATCCTCCTCCCAATTTCTTCTGTTTCATTAGCGTCTCTTTTCCTGGTGGCTGACTGGACCTGCCCCGACTGTCTTCACCTGGCTGTTCTCCTAACCCCTTCCTGGGCACCTCCCTCCCCATCCAGCTCCAAACTCTGGGTCACTTCTGCTTTGAGATTTTTCCTTAATTTTTAAAATTTGCTTTGTTTTTGGCTGCACTGGGTCTTCGTTGCTGCGTGAGGCTTTCTCTAGTTTCAGCGAGCCAGGGCTACTCTCCAGTTGTGCACGGGCTTCCCGTGGTGGCGGCTTCTCTCATTGCAGTGGACAGGCTTGAGAGCACAGACTCAGTAGTTGGGGCTCCCGGGCTTAGTTGCTCCACAGCACGTGGAATCCTCCTTTAACCAGGGATCAAGCCAATTTTTAATCACTGGACCACCAGGGAAGTCTGCTGCTTTGATTTACTTTCTTAACCCGTGAGTGATGAAAGCATGTCCTGTGTCCACCATTTCCCCACTGGTCTCTGCCGTGACCCCGAGAATGTGGGCCATGGGGCTCCAGTGCTTTGGAGTTCCTGGTACCTCCTGTGCCCCCTTCACAGCAGCAACTTCTGTCCCTTCAGGAGGCTGCTCTTCTGATGTGTTTCAGCAGTAGGTGCTTAGCCCCTGGTCATACTCCATTATTACATATCAGTTCAATTCAGTCGTTCAGTCGCTGACTCTTTGCGACCCCATGGACTGCAGCACGCCAGGCTTCCCTGTCTATCACCTACTCCCGGAGCTTGCTCAAACTCATGTCCATCCAGTCGGTGATGCCATCCAACCATCTCACCCTCTGTTGTCCCCTTCATTCCTTCCAATGAATATTCAGGACTGATTTCCTTTAGGATTGACTGGTTTGATCTCCACAGTCCAAGGGACTCACAAGAGTCTTCTCCAACACCACATTTCAAATTACATATGGAGTCTCTCTTTATCTCTGTTTGAGTTTCCCTGTTAAGTCACACACTGTCTGAGTTCATTACTGCCGTGCGGCTTCTGGGGTTGGCGTTTGCTCTGTCCCTGCGCTCCTTCACACCCCACCCCCTGTAGCTGTACTGTCTGCTGTACTGTCCTGTGAGCAGCGCAACTAGGTCTGATGTTTTTACTCCAGTGTTGTCTTTAGTGAACAAGTGCAGTGCATTTATTGTTACTGTTGATGTCTTTGGATTTATCTCCACAATCCCTAGTTGTGTTCTCTGCCGCCACCTTAGGAATGTGGGGTTGCTGTTTTGCCTTCTCTTTCATTGTAGTAATAAACTTCTCTACTTTTTTCTCTTTGTTTGTTTCGAAATTATAAACTAAAGTTCTGTTTTTTGAGTACCCTTAAGACGTTTAAATACTTGCTAATATTAAAAAGCAGAGACATTACTTTGCCAACAAAGGTCTGATAGTCGAAGCTATGGTTTTTCCAGTAGTCATGTATGGATGAGAGAGTTGGACTATAAAGAAAGCTGAGTGCCAAAGAATTGATGCTTTTGAACCATGGTGTTGGAGAAAACTACTGAGAGTCCCTTGGACTACAAGGAGATCCAACCAGTCCATCCTAAAGGAAATCAGTCCTGAATATTCATTGGAAGGACTGATGCTGAAACTGAAGCTCCAATACTTTGGCCATCTCATGAGAAGAACTGACTCATTTGAAAAGACCCTGATGCTGGGAAAGATTGAAGGTAGGAGGAGAAGGGGATGACAGAGGGTGAGATGGTTGGATGGCGTCGCCAACTCTATGGACATGAGTTTGAACAAGTTTGGAGAGTTGATAATGGACAGGAAGCCTGGTGTGCTGCAGTCCATGGGGTTGCAGAGTCAGACACAACTGAGCAACTAAACTGATAAAGTCTAAGTTCTTCACGGTTTTGCGGCACTGGGCTCCCCCATGGCCAGGATGATGCCTGCCAGTACCTGCCCCGCTGCCATCTCAATAGGTTTCTATAACAGTTCAGTTTTGTTTTTGATACAAAAATTAATAGGCTTCAGGGCTTCCCTGGTGGTCCAGTGGTTAAGAGTCCACTTGTCAGTGCAGGGGCATGGGTTTGATCCCT
Organism: Bos grunniens; assembly: GCF_055505025.1. Classification (NCBI taxonomy): domain Eukaryota; kingdom Metazoa; phylum Chordata; class Mammalia; order Artiodactyla; family Bovidae; genus Bos; species Bos grunniens. Next base: position 14,377,941 of record NC_141182.1, read on the forward strand.
GGATCACTGGACTGAGAAGATCGCACAGACCTAGAGGCAACTAAGGCCGTGTGCCACAGCTACTGAGCTTGAGCTCTGGATCCTGAGAACTGCAGCTACTGCGGCTGCACACCTGGAGCCTGTGCTCCACAACAGGAGAAGCCACAGCAGTGAGAGGTCTGCACACCACAACCGGAGAGTAGCCCCTCCCTGTGACTAGAGAAAAGCCAATGCAGCAACTAAGCCCAGCACAGACAAATAAAAATTTTAAAAATTACTATACTTTTCCATAGTCAGTCATTAAGTTTACTGAAATTTTATCCACTTCTTGGTTTAATGGGATTTCATTTTAACCAGAAATTCTCTGCAGTTGTTTCAAGAACGCGGCTGAGGGTTTTTACAAGTCTCTACTTTTCCTCACTCTCGAATGACGGACGGGCTGTCTGCTCCTCTGGTGCCAAAAAGGTTTTCCTTGTCCTGGACACCAGTAAGTGTCTGCCTCACTCACGCCTAGGACAGAGCCCTGAGGGCCTGGGTGGGGGCAGGTCCAGAGGACTGGCAGGAGGGGAGCGACAGTCTGGGAAGTTCTGGTCCCAGCAGTCGGGATGGAGAACGTGTGGGGAAAGGGGCGGAGGTGGGGCTGGGATACCTGCCAGGTACGCACAGGCTCTTAGCTTTCAGGAGCGAGCGGGACTTCAGGACCAAGGAGAGTGGCCGGAATGTAAGACTCTTCTCCAGTAGAGGCTAGAAGGCTGCTAGCTGGGCATTGCTCAGTAGGGCCCGGGCCTACAGCTCCAACCAGTGCAGGTCTCTCCCTGGACATCCTGCCAGGGTCCTGTGTCTGGAGGAGAAAGGCCGACAGGAAGGGCCCAGGTCCCCAAGCCCACCCAGCCCGCATCTTCCTTCTCAGGCGGGTACCAGGAGAGGGACGGCCTGCTGAGTGGGCGGGGCAATGAGCTCCCGCCCTTGGGGTGGGCGGGGCGGGGAGCTTCCCCGCCCTCAGGGTGGGCGGGGCGGAGTCCTCTTACAGTGGCTGATTTAATCTGAATGGCGGTTAATGTGGTTTACGTGACAGTTTGGGATCCTTTGCTCCCAAGTTTGTCACTAGTCCTCTTGGTATTGATTGAGAGAAAGTGTTGCTGGTGCCCAGTTGGGCGGGCTGGGGACAGGGGGAGAGAGTCTGCCTGGGCAGACGGGAACCCCACGTTCCTTCTGGAGGTCCCTCCTGGCGCACCGCATGTCCCCCTCCCATGCCAGCACCCCTCCATTCTTCCTGGCCCTCACCAGTTCTGATTGGGGAAGTTACCAAGGAGCAGCTGCACTGGTGGCATCTCTGGAACGCCTGGGAAGAGCCAAGAGGCAGATGAAAGGACTGGTACCCTGCAGCCCAGGGAGCCTGTGGTGCCCGTGGCGCCCGAAACAGCCCCTGACCTTCCCTCCCCTCTCCCCAGGCCAGAATGATCAGCCACTGAGCAGCCTCATTTGCCAGAGCCCATTATTGGATCATAGAGAAAGCAAGGGTATTCCAGAAAAACATCTGCTTCATTGTGTGGATCACAACAAACTGTGGAAAATTCTTAAAGAGATGAGAATACCAGGCCACCTTACCTGCCTCCTAAAAAACCTGTATGCAGGTCAAGAAACAACAGTTAGAACCAGACATGGAACAATAGACTGGTTCAAAATTGGGAAAGGGGTATGACAAGACTGTATATTGTCACCCTGCTTATTTAACTTACGTGCAGAGTACATCCTACAAAATGCTGGGCTGGATGAGTCACAACCTGGAATCAAGATTGCCAGGAGAAATACCAACAACCTCAGATTTGCAGATGATACCACTCTTGTGGCAGAAATCAAAGAGGAACTAAAGAGCCTCTTGATGAGGGTGCAAGAAGAGAGGCCTCTGCTATGGCCCCAGGAGCTCCACATTGGAACCAAGAGCCCCAGGCAGCACCATGGGTTTCGCCTGACATTTTCTTCATGCCCACCAGGAGCACAAAAAGAAAGTGAAAAAGCTGGCTTAAAACCCAACATTCAAAAAATTAAGGTCATAGCATCTGATCCTGTTACTTCATGGCAAATAGAAGGGGAAAAAGTGGATGCAGTGACAGATTTTCTTTTCTTGGGCTCTGAAATCACTGTGGACAGTGCCTGCAGCCACGAAATCAAAAGATGCTTGCTCATTGGAAGAAAAACTTTGACAAACCTAGACTGCATATTAAAAAGCAGATACATCACTTGGCCAACAAAGGTCCATATAGTCAATGGTTTTTCCATATGGTTTTTCCAGCAGTCATGTATGGATGTGACAGTGGACTGCAAAGAAGGCTGAGCGCTGAAGAACTGATGCTTTCAAATAGTGGTGCTGGAGAAGACTCTTGAGAGTCCCTGGACTGCAAGGAGAGAAAACCAGTCAATCCTAAAGGAAATCAACCCTGAATATTCATTGTAAGGACTGATGCTGAAGCTCCAATACTTTGATCACCTGATGCAAAGAGCCCACTCGTTGGAAAAGACCCTGATTGCTAGGAAAGATTGAATGCAAAAGAAGGGGGCGACAGAGAATGAGATGGTTAGATGGCATCACCAACTCAATGGACATGAATCTGAGCAAACTCCGGGAGATAGTGGAGGACATGGAAGCCGGGTGTGCTGCAGTCCATGGGGTCCCACAGATTTGGACAGGACTTAGGGACTAAACAACAACATCCCCCCAATTTCTTCCAGACGAGGACCCTCTCCAGCCCAGGCTGGCACCAGGTGCACAGGGCGTGGCTTATGAGGCTGTGACATGACGTGTGTGCAGGACATAGGCTCACTGAGGCCTCTGAGTGAGCAGGATAGAGGAGTGCACTCCTGCCTGAAGTCTTAGGGTGCAGGGGTGCCCTGGCCCTGCCCACTTGGTCGAGGTTTTTACTGGAGTGGGATTTTCCATGAGAGCCACCCTCTGGGGGTGCCAGTTATGTTTACGAATTGCTTTCAAGCCTGACAATTTGAGCCCAGAGACCTCTGTTCGCTGGCCTGTCCTGCACTGCATCAGTGTGGCTGGGCCTGCTGCCCTGGACCTTGCAGGTCCTCGCTGTGGCCTGAGGCTCAGGCTGGCCTCAGGAGCTTGGGATTCTGGCGGGGCAGCCTGGCTCGGTCATTGAAGATGCCACTTGGCAGAGGCCATGCCCCCTAGACTCAGGGCCGGCCCCTTCAGGGAGGACCAGACAACCGCCTCCACCTTACCTGGAGCCACACTGCCCTCTGCTGGTGTTTCTGGGCATAGCATGGATAGATAGAGGAGAGATCCCGGCCCTCCTACTCCAGTACCTGCTGGGACACTTCATCCCTTGTGTCAGGACTGCTGGGCAGGAAGGACCCTGGTCCCAGAAGCTGGAGGCGGGGAGGGGGGGGTGGAGGGCGGCCGCGGCGGGGGGTAATTTGAAACTCAGAGACAGCCCTGGGGATGGCTGGTACAGAGCCTACTGCCCCAGGGCCTCTAGCCTGGCTCCCATTTTCTCAGGGCTGTAGGGCCAGTGGGAGCTGCCAGTACCCCCAGCTCCTGCTCTGTCTTCTGTCTCTGTCCATTTGTTTGTCCAAAGTCTTCTGTGCACCCAATACTTTAGAAACAGTTTGAGAATGACCATTCAATGTGTGTTTGGGAGCCGTCACTGGGCTCCAGAATAGGCAAGGCCCCCCAAACTTGCCTGCAGACACTCATACCTGTGCGGTCCTGGGAGGCCCTGCCTGGCTGTGCTGTGGCCGCCAGGGGGCGCGCAGTCTGGACGGGGTAGTGACACCCTGCGCTCCCCACGCTCCAGCCCACCCCGCTGTCCTCTCTGACCCTGGGCCCCATTTAAAGGACAGGAAGCCCTCTTCAGGGCCCCACTGCTGCATCCTGGCCATGGGGCCAGGCAGCGGGTCAGGACCCTCCCAGATCTGCCCCATTGTTTGCCTGTCTCCATGACGACCGCCCCCCCCGACCCCACCCCCCACCAGCCCCGCAACACTCATGCTGCCTCACCATATTGGGATCTGTTGGTGTCTGACTTCCCAGGGAGGGCAGCCTTGGAGAGCTGATGCCCCAGAGCCTGGAAGGGGCCTGGAAACCGCACGGTGGGAGGGTTGGGAAGGGGGAGACAGGGAAGGAGGAAGAGGGGAGGGAGTGTCTGCCTCCACCCAGCCTCTAGACCAGGCTTGAACTTGGAAGGGGCGAGGGCCTTGCTGCCTGTTGCCTGGGATCCTTCCCAGACCCCACCAGGATTGGCTGTGCCACCTTGGCCTCTGGCTCCTTGCCTGGTAAAGTGGGGTCCCAGAGGGTCCAGCCACTGTGAGGTGAGGTCAGTGCCTGGCCCCCTGGAGTAGCACTGCCCTTGACAGTTGTTGCCAACAGCTGCCCCTGGGCACCTCCACCTGGATGACCACAGGCACTCCGTTCTTGTCCACGAGGAACCTGTCCTCACCCAGGTCAGTGCCTGGTGTCCAGGTCACCTCCTTTCTGTCCAATTCTCCTGAACCCCCAGGCATTCTCCCTCCCCCCTGTATCCCCATTCTGGACACAGAGCCTGAACCCTGGGTGGGTAGGGGGGCACCGCTCTGTGCAGCCATCTGTCCCCTTGCCACACGACCCTAGCTGAGCCTCTCTTGCAGAATGGGCATGTGCACCATGGAGCCCTGGGCAGACTGGGCCAAGGGTGGGAGCATGAAGTTATCCCAGGGAGCCCAACAAGCAAATGCCCACTGAACACCAGCCGTGCAGCCCAGTTACACACCCGACTACATTGCCAGAAAGTTACTGTAAACTTAGCAGCTGAAACAACTTTATAACCTCACTGTTTTATTCTTTTACACATAATAATAATCCTTGTTACACTATCATTACGTTATTATTGATATAACTACATTATTTTTTAAAGTTATAGGAGCTTCACTTCCCTGCTGAAAGCCTCAGTGCCTCTCTTTTATCAAGAGAAAGCTGCAAATCCCTAAACAGGTGGATGAACCTCCCAAGGTTTGACCCCCACCTCCCACACCCCCTACACCTACTCCCTCCCCCAAGGCTCCCCCTAGTGGAGCCTCTGCCCTCCACCCAGTTCACAGGTGCCCAAGCCCCACCAAAATCAGGGGAGACCACCCCGGGGAAGGGGATCCAGACCCCTTGGAGCTGGGTGAGGGCACCCACACCTCAGGCCCCCCCACCCCATTGACACAGGACCCCAGGGAGGGTCTGCTGGTGGTGAAGGGTTGAACCCTGGGGTTGGCAGCCTGGGGCCTGCAGAGTTGGGAAGGGGAGGGGATGCCCAGAGGGTCAGTAGCCTTGAGTCCACTGGGAAAAAGGCCAACTAGCCCTGGCACCCTGGGGTGGACCAGTGCTGGATAGGCCCTCGAGGCTCAGACACAAGCAGTCAGCGGAGAGAACTTCCTGTGCAAGGGCCAGAGCTGGACTGGGCCCAGGCTTCTGCATCTCTTGGGCCACCCCACCCCCAGACCAGATCCAGCTCACCCTCCCCCTGGAGCCCCCATCCCGAGGCTGTTGAGCAGATAGATGGCGTAGAGCAGGGATGGACTAGAGAGAGGAGAGGGTGCCTGAGGGTAATCAGGGGACTTGGGCACTCAGGGCCCCCCTTACCCCCTTCTACCTCACCTATGGGGGCAGAAACCCAAAAGCATTCAGAGGGCTCCTCCTCCATTCGGGTTTGGGTCCCTGACCTCAGAGGCAGGACAGTGGCCTCCAGGAACTATTCAGCATCAGGGCCTCGGAGCCTGCAGATGGAAGGGACTCCCGCCCTCCACCCCCACCTTGGAGCCCTGAGTGCCAGGGATACAGTCACTGCCAGAGCCCCCGCCCCACCCCGGCAGCCTGGCCTCCTTCCAAGCAGGCTACAGGCACAGATGGTGCTGCACCTGCTCAATCTAGAGAGGAGGGCAGAGGCCCCATGCCTACTTCTGCCGCGGAGACCAGCTCCCGCACAGGATACTCCTCACTCCCCTGCTCGAGGTCCGCAGGGCACCCCCTACCTCCCTACCTCCTGCCCTCCCCTGGTTCTGAGCGACACACCAGGAGGTAGGGGTTGGGAGGGGAGAGACAGCCTGCCCCTACCACCCAGCAGTTTCCGACCGACGAGGAAAGAAAGGAGGGAGCAGGCAGGGCTGGGCTCTCTTTCCTGTATGCTATCCCTAGAGGGCAGCAAGGGTCAACCCGCCCTGAGGAGCTCCACCCACAGCACGAACACTAAATGAACACCGAAAAAGTGATCGAGCCCTCAAGGTGGCAAGCGCCTTGCCTTGGGACTGGAGCCTGACGGCAGTCCGGGTAAAAACATGGCCAGTGCAAAGGCCCTGAGGCAGGAGCACGAAAGTGCCCAGTATGAGGGAGAATGTTCGCAGCCTTTCTGACAGGCCTCCTCTCCCCCACCTGACCCGGAGCCCAGCTTTCGGCTCCGCCCTGGACACGTGCTGTCACTCAGCCGCAGGCCCCGCCCAGGCCCCGCCCCTCCTGCCCCCGCACACGTGCTGTCACTCCCTCGCCCGTACACTTGTGCTGTCACTCACCCGGGTCCTGTCCCAGCAGAAGGCGCCACTCCCGCCGACCGACACTCTGCCCGCCGCCTGCTACCGGCCCATGGACGCCGCGCTCCTCCTCGCCCTCGGGCTGCTGGCCCAGGTAAGGCCGGGGACCGCGCGGGGATCGCTGGCCCCTGTGCTAAGCGCCGCGTCTCAGAGTGGGGCAGCCCGGCCTCAGGTCTCCGGGACCGCTGGCTCTGGGCTCCCGTGGGCGGCTGTGAGCTGAGGGGCCCTGGGTGGGTTCTGGGTGGGGCAGCCCTGTCCAGCGGGCTCTGTGCCCTTGGGGGAGAGTAGTGTAATTGCCCCCAGTGGACAGGCCGGGGAACCAAGTTCAGGGACTGCCAGGAGAGAGGACCCAGAAGGCCGCCCTCACGCTGGAGGTGCTGGCCTCAGCCCTAGGGTCTTGGGGTATTCAGTCTTATGGGGTGCATGGGGAGAGGGGGCAGCAGGAGCACCCCTGGCTGGGAAAGCCTGGAGGCCAGGTTCCAGGCACGTCGACCCCCCATGAGTTGGCCGCTGACCCGCCTCGTTGGATGGAGCCCAAGGTCCCCTTGTGTCCGGTGGGGAGGGGCAGCTCTGCCCTCCAGAAACCCATTCTCCCTGGGGAGCCCCATGCCCTGTAGAGACAGGTCCCAGCACACATAGCCGCTGCCTCCACACTTCCTGCCAGCCCCCTAACCCCCACACCCTGAGGTCTCTGCAGCCTGGGAGCCAGCAGGCGGGGGGGAAGCACAGAGCCCCCACTCCGCACATGGGCACCCCTAGATATGACCACATCCTCACACCCCTTAGCTGCTGGGAAGGCACTGGGCTGGGCCCAGGAGTACAGTGTGTGAGCCAGTGCCACTGGTGAGGCCGGAGGGGACGGCCTCAGGCCTGTTAGACTGGACAGGTGATGATCAGGAGGGCGATGAGCCACGCTTAGGACCCGTTGCTTGTTGTTACACTTTCACACCCACCAGGGCATCCCCTCTCATCCCCACAGACCCTCCCACAGTTCTGGTGTGCCAGCTTGGGTTTCAGCCCCTGGCAGCTAAGTGCCTGTCATCTGGACCCTCCAGCGCCTGGCCTCCAGCCCCCAGCTCCAGCCACCTCCACACCTGCCTTTGGGCCCTTTCACTGACACCCCCACCCCCTGTAGACCATGCTCACCACTCCCCACTGTTGTGTCTAGCTAGCTCAGAGAGGCCATGGTCACCCTCTGCCCAGCACAGCCCAGATGCCCATGACCTGTGCCCCTCAACCCCCTGCTAGGAGCTCATTGGGTGCAATGGGCTCTCTGCTCCTCCCAAGCCAGGCCCAGATGCCCCACATGCTCCAGAAGGCTCCACTCACTCCAGAAACAGCGTTCCAGCCCCTGGTTCCCAGAGACCCACTCCTTTAAGACTGAGGGTATCATCCCCTGACCAGGTCCCAGAGGAGGGGAGGAGAGCTCAGATTCCTCTCCCCTCCCCCAGGGCTAGTACAGAATGCACCCCCTCCCAGACAGCTGGGACTGCAAGGATTCTGGGGGGCGGGAGTGGGGGGGTGGACCAGTCAGTGGGCCTGGCCGCTCATGTTCCTGCACTCAGCCCAGCTCGGATCAGCACCCAAACAAGGGGAGTGTCCCCTGGACCAGCCCTCCCCAACCCAGTTCAGCTTTAAGACTTTTGTCCCTTCCTGTCCAGCCACAGGGGTCCTGTGGCCACTTCCTGGACACACCTTCCTTCCCCTCTGAGAGGCCCTGAGCAGGGCTGTCTGGGGTGGGCCCCTGGGGTAGGGGCTGTTGACCAGACTCTGTGTAGGCCCAATGCCAGCTTGGTGGGCTTGAAGGAGGCTCACCTCCCCCCTGCCTATGTCTCCTGAAATCTCAGCCAGGGGGCTTCGCGTGTGTCTTTTCAGAGCCGGCCTCTGTCAGTCCCTCCCCTGTGCCTATAGTGTCCCCAGTAGCTGGGTCCATACTGGGACCCCACCCCAGGACCCTGCCCCACCTGGGGAAAGGGAGCAGATAGTTCAGAGCCGACCCACACACTGCTGGAAGGGGCCCCCAGCTCCGGTGAGCTGCATGATAGACCTTGCACTTGTGTGTGGGGACACCCCTCCAACATTACTTCCGAGCCTGGGTTCCTCAAATTCTAGGGACCCAGGGGAGGCCTGGAGCCTTGGGTCATGTGGGTGCGGTTTGCCTGGGCCAGGGAGAGGCCGAGGTACATTGTGGGCAAAACGTTTCCAGTCTGGTTTCCCCCGCGAGCTTCCCAGGCCTGAGCCCCTTCCCCCAACCTCCTCGGCTGGAATCCAGGCCACCCCGTTCCTGGATGGCCTGGCAGGCATCAGGCATGCCAGGAATGGAGCCAGCTGTCCGCCTGGCCCAGAGGCCCTGTGGTTCTCCCTTGAGCCCCCCTCCAGCTGTTGCAGGCCTCAGCGGAGGGACAGGATGGTGAGGCAGAGGACAGCTGTTCCCCCCACCCCCACTAGGGCAAGCACCATGCTCCCTGCTGTCCCGCCCACCGTGCGAGGGCGGCACCTCGGCTTCCCTCCCTGCAGCCCTGCTTACTGTCACGCTGATGTGGGGCTGATCCCCTGGCCTGCTCTGGAGGAGACCGTGTGTCTGCTGTGGGGGCTGCCCTGTTCCAGGACTTTCCTTTTGCTAGGGGGTCTTCAGAGTTTGCAGAGCCCCCGGGAGCATGGCTGAGGTTTCCTCCCAGAGGCCACGTGACTCAGCAGAGCCCCAGAACCCCTTCCCCTGTCCGCAGCGGCCTCTGATTGCACCAGGCAGGGAGATTGAAAACACCCTTCTGTCAGCCAAGACGCATGGGGATCCCCTGCTCACCACTCACAGGGGCCCCAGAGGCCACAGGGCCAGGAGCTGAAGCAGGCTCTCCCTGCTGTCTCTGGTCACCAGGGTCTCTACCCAGCACGGAAGAGTGTCCAACTCTTTTCCCTGGGCCCCTGGGAGACAGCCTGCCTTGTAATTCTTTGTTCTGAACCCGAGGGTTGGTGAAGACAGCAAAGAGCTCTGCGGGCTGCCTCCAGGCCCCTGGGCAGGATGGACCCCAGCGGAGGTCAAGGGCAGCTGGCCGCCCCTCTGGGGCTCTGGCACTTTTTTCCTTCTGTACAGTCGATGGTAGGGATGGATCCACCAGGGACCCCAACGCCACCCCACACCAGACCCTCTGAGAGGTGGGGTGGAGCCCAGTCCGGGTCTCCCAGTCCCACCTCTCAGCCCTGTGCCTGCCTGGATTCCCAACTCAGTAGGTCTGGGGTGAACTGGTGGAATCTGTCCGTATTGGTTACCAATCCTGGTTGGTTCTGATGACAAGTCAAGCTGAAGTAGCCCAGCTGCACTGTGGCGGCCAGGTGGAGAAGGCACCCCACAGGTCCCAGGGGATGAGCGGTCCTGAGCCAGAAAGGCCCCACAAGGAGGTTTCGGCCTCGGGGCCTGGCCCTTGGTAGCCCGCAGCTGGACAGTGTCACCCACTCCAGCCCTTGCCTGGTCTGGGGTGGGCAAGGCCGTTCCTGCCCTTGTTGCCGGTTTGTGGGGTGCTCACCATACGGCTGGGCTCCACGAACTCCAAATGTGGCGGGGAGCTCTTTTACTCAGAAGCCTTGGGATTGGGGGCCCAACAGCAGGGCAGGGGGCCCGGCATCCCTAGGAGTTCCAGGTGTTGTCTTCAGCTCTTGGTTAAGGGTGGGGCTGAGGGTAACCCTTGGGGAGCTGCAGGACCCCACTGGGGGAAGGGGGTCCCTGACACCCATTGCTTCTGTGTGGCACAGGGGCTTTTATGAGCTTCTTCCGATCAATGTCCACAGTTCTGTCCACGTGGCTTCGTCCCGGCCCTCATGTTTTGTGATTCCTAGGCAGCTCCCAGGCCTTCACTGACCACCATTGTCTCTGAAAAGGGGGTGTTGGGAGAACAAAGGACTGAGACACATTCCCAGAGTGGGAAATGGGCTGCAGGCCAGCCCAGGCCCCCACCCCTTGCAGCCTCTCATCTGGGTAAGGGGCCCCTGCCAAGGCTCCATAGCTTCTGCTGACCTTGTGACCTTGGGCTGGGGAGAGTCTGGTGGCCGGGAATCCCACAGCCCACCCAGGCCACTTGCCCTATGCCAAGTTGGTGGGCATCATGGGGTGTCGCCAAAGCTGGGGGTGGGGAGGGGTCAGCCAGAGGCTCGATGGGGGGCTGCAGAGGGGTAAGGGCCAGTGCAGGTGTGGACAGGGCAAAGTGTGTCCCTCAGGGTCCCTCCAAGAGCCTGAGGTCAAGAAGCACCTGCTGACTGTCCCCCACACCTGCCCACCCCAGCCCTCCACCACGCTGAGGTCAAGGCAGGGCCTCTGTGTCACTGGGCAGCTCAGAAACTCTCTTGACAGAGGTTCCAGCATTGGTGGTGCTGGGGCTCCCGGCTCTGCTGCTCCCTGAGGGCCATCGAGAGGGGCAGGAAGAGTGGGGTAGGGGAGCAAAGGAGCTGCTGCCTTGAGATGCCCAGGAAACAGATGCCGTCCCCCGAGCCTGTGACAAAGGCCAGCAGGTCCTCGCCTGGTGGCAGTGCCACACTGGCTTGTGCTTGGTGAGAGGCCAGCAGCCAGGGAGCCTGGAAGCTTCGCGGCCATCTGTCAGGCCGCGGGGAGTTTGGGGGCCTAGTGAAATGGCTGGTCCTCTCTCCTAACCAAGTTTGCTACTTTCTGGACCGTAGGCTCCTGGCATTTCAGGTGAGAGGGCAGGACCGGGAACTCAGAAGTATGGAGGTGGCTCGGGGCCCCTGGGGAGGTTGGTCTTAGTCCGGGTGTCACTGTGGTTCTGTAAGCAAAGTGTGCGAGGACCCAGCTAGGCAGAACAGGGAGGCTGTGCTGGGGAGCGGGGCACGGGCCAGAGGTTGCCCAGAACAGCAGCCTCCTGGCTGAGGGGCTTCTCCTCCCTCTCAGCCCCCACCCCGAGACACCACACTCACCAGTCACCTCGCCCTCCTTTCCTGAAGCCACCAGCCCAGTTGAGGGGCTCATAACAGCCATGAATGGCACATTGCTCACATTCTTCTATAGCCACGCCAAGCTGGGTCCCAGCAGTGCCCCCACCAAGCCCCGCCTCGGGCCCTGACAGCCCTCATCCAAGTCCAGCCAGGCTCTGTGTCCCCCAAGACTGCACCAGCCTCAGCCCCACTCACCACTCGGGGGGTGTGGAGGACCCCTAATACCTCTATGCTCAGCTGGCCACAGTGCCTGAGCCCAGGCTCAGACCAGCCGCTGCTCGATCAAGGAGCCGACACAGAAACTGCATGCTTCAACCAGGCCTCAGGAAGCCCTGGGTGTTAGCTGGGGCTGCTGTCAGCTCTGCGTCAACCCCCAACCGGGTTCCTTCTCTGGGCCTCAGCTTCCTTGTCTGAGTGTGGCAGTGGGGTGAGCTCATGGTGGGTCTGGGAGCATTTTGGCAGGTGCTCTGTCTCCCACCAGGCCCCTTACTGGCGCGGTTCTGAGCCCAGAGCTCAGTAGGTGGCAGCCAGGCAGGGCCTGGGAGGTGGGTGATGTGCCCACTTCTGCCTGTTGGGTAGACCTGGGGAAGCATGGCAGCCTTACACAGTAGCCCCACACGCTGTCCTGCCTCCCCTGGCCTTATTCCTGGAGGAAGAGGCCTGTGCAGGGGGGGACCCTGCACCCTCCCCAGTCTGGCAGAGGAGGCCTGCGGTGTGCACAGCTGCCCTGGGTGTGGGATGGGTGCCCCCGCCTCTTAGGACAGAAGCGTTGGCCTGGTCAATCTCGATCAACCCTCAAGAACTCAAACAGTGGTGAGGCTTGGGATGGCCGTGTGTCACCCCCATGTCCCCAGCCAGGAGCTCCACAGTCACCTCTGGCAGATCAGCCATGTGCGGGGAGGCTGATCTCCTCCTGCCCCTCCACCCCGTTATCGGCACTATTTACCCACAACGTAGGGGGAGGCGTGGGAGGGCTGCCCAGCTTGGCCCAGCTGTCTTTTCTGAACAACCCACCTCCCCCACCCCCTGCCTCCCCAGGATCCTGGGAGCCAGGCCACCTTCTGTCCTCCTGAGCTCCCCATGCCACCCAGGTCCTTGCACCATAGCCTCCCCTGGCCACATGAGGGAGGGCCTGGTATTCAGGGAGGGGATGTCGGGCCCTGGATGGGGAGCCCTGGGCACTGCTGTGCCGGTGATGGCCGTTCTCCTTCGTTGCAGAGCTTATTTCCCTCAGCGGGGATCCCCAGGCTGAGGCGGCCCCGCACCCTGTACCCCTGGCGCCGGGCACCCACACTGGGTCGCGTGCGGAGAGCCTGGGTCATCCCTCCCATCAGCGTGTCCGAGAACCACAAGCGCCTCCCTTTCCCCCTGGTGCAGGTGAGGGGCCAAGTGGAGGGGGGCCCTGAGGGCGTGTGCTTTAGGAAGGGGAAACCCTGGGGCCACAGGCCGAGCGACTTCGTCCCAGCTGGGGGAGGGGCGGAGAACTAGGGGAGAGACCCCCTGCCCTGGGGGCAACTCCCCAGCCCATTTCCTGGCCTGCAGATCAAGTCGGACAAGCAGCAGCTGGGTAGCGTCATCTACAGCATCCAGGGGCCCGGTGTGGACGAGGAGCCGCGAGGCGTCTTCTCCATTGACAAGTTCACGGGGAAGGTGTCCCTGAACGCGATGCTGGACCGGGAGAAGACCGACCGCTTCAGGGTGGGCCCCGCCCCGCCCCGCCCCGCCCCGCCCCGCCCATTCCTGCACCATTCCCGCAGGGGCCCCGCCCACACCTCCGCCTGCGATACTAGCGTCCTTAGTTGGGGGCAGCGGGCAGGGTTTGGGACCCGTTCCCACAGAGGCAGGTGTTCAGGGTCGCTCGCCCATTGGACAGATGCGCGTGAGCAGGCTGAGGTCTGCGTCCTGCCTGGGAGGACTGGGCAGCCGGCAGCAGGGTGAGCGTCAGCTTTCCCAGGTGTGGAGGATTCTCCCCTCGGCTTGCTAAATGTGGCGGGGACGGGACGCTGTGGGGGTATCCCACAGAATAGGCCACCCACGACGCAGCTGCCCCATAGTGACCGTCAGGGTGGGGTGGGTGGCATGGGACCTGCCCCTTGGAGGTCTTGGGATTGTGGAGCCTGAGAGGAAGGGCGTGGGGAGGGGAGTCAGGACTGGGTGAGCCAGGCGTGGAAGAGGGGAACCTGGAACTCACCTGAGTCTCCTATAAACTGAGGATCAGCCCTCCAGCCTGGCCCAGGGAGGGAGCTTCAGACTTTGTTTTCATGTGCCCCGAACCGTCGCCAGACTTTGAGAGGCTGGTTCCCTTACACTGAGTCAGAGAGCGTATTTCCCTGGAAGTTGTATCAAGTCCATCCTCCAAAGGGACAGGAGGTGGCTTAATTTAAAATTTCACGTGGGGAGAGGAAACTTCAAAAGCAGCCCAAACCGTTTACAGAAAAAGGGCTCCGAGACCAGGAGCACTTAGGAAGCGCTCCAGCCACACTTAACACTAGGCTCTGACTTCCCGGAAAGTGGGCAGGCTTGGTGGCCGGCCGGCCTGCTGAGAGGACGCAGGCGCCCCCTGGTGGGGATATACCGCTTGCCCAGCACCGCCGGGCCGCGGGCCGCGGGCCGCGGGCCGCTTCTCACCTGTTTGCTGCGGGAAGCAAAATCGGCTCTCACTGTCCCTGTCGCCCTCGTGGGAGCTACTGGAAATTGGGGGCCACAGTGCCAGCCCTTGCTGTCTGCTTCACTAGCTCAGGGCCTTTGCTCTGGACCTGGGGGGGGCCACCCTGGAAGAGCCCACGGACCTGGAGATCGTGGTTGTGGACCAGAACGACAACCGGCCTGTCTTCAGGCAGGAGGTGTTCACTGGCCGGGTGCTGGAGGGTGCTGTCCCAGGTGAGCCGGGTGGGGTCCCAGTGGGGGAGGGGGCTTTGCCATGGGCACTGGTGGGTCAGAAGACCAGGATTTCCCGTCAGCGAGAACTTGAGAGGTCCTTCAGAGAGTCTCCAGGATGGAGGGAATTTCCATGGGTCGACTCAAGTCACTTCCTGTTGCAGTATAAATTTCAATGCCCTAGTCTTCCAAAATGCAGAGGTGGCAGATCCTGGATGGCAAACCTCTGGTGGTTTCTGTTGCACTCCCCTCCCGCTTCTGCCTCCTGCCCTTGTCTCCCCCCCACCCCTCCTTCCTCTTCCCCACTTCCCTTCTAAATAGAGGTGAATTCACATAATGTAAGAGTACACATTTGGAAGTGAACATTCAGTGGCGTTTACCACATTCACAGTGTTGTGCAACCAGCACCTCTGTTCCTTCCAAAACAGTCTCAGGCCCAAGAGGAGACCCCCTGCTCATTATCGGCACTGCCTTTGCTGCTTATTAATTCTACACTTTGATTGCGGAACCCCCCACCCTGTATCCCTCATGAGTCCTCACAGGATGGACTCGCTGGCCTGAGTCTGTTCCAAGGAAGATAGACATTGCAGACAGCAGTCTACCCCTGCGCCTCCCACCCTGGTCCCAGGGGCTCCAGTCTGATCCCCAGGCAGTCGTGCTGCAGAGGTGGGAAGGCTCAGGGTCACCACAGGGGCATGCCCCTCCTTTGTCACATGCGTGTGTGTGTTTAATCTGACTGTGCTGGGTCTTAGTTGAAGCATACAGGGTCTTCAGTTTCTGCACTGAACTCTTACTGGTGGCATATGGAATCTAGTTCCCCAACCAGGGATTGAACCTGGGGCCCCTGCTTTGTGACCCAAGAGTCTTAGCCACTGGACCACCAGAGAAGTCCCCACATGTGTTTATTTCATCCCATTTTGTGCTTTTCAAGACTTAAAATGACAATAGTTTTTTTTTTTTTTACTTCTAATTTCTCCTTCTGACATGGTTCCATAGTTTTGGGAAAGTGGCCCCAAATCCCTCTACAGGCTTCAGAGAGGTGCACATGTTTGCCTCAACCACTGTTTCCTTGTTTCCCATCCTTCCTGTCTGGACCTGGTTACAACACGAGGCCTTCAGAGCACACACTCCAGTGACTTAGTGTCGCCATCATCAGGAGGGCGACACTGACAGTAACATCTCGCCTACAGCCTCAGTGGGTGGTGGGGAAGGGCACAGCCCCCCGCGCGGGCACCAGTGGCTGCGACGACCTTGGCCCCTCTTCCTGCTTCCACGGGGGACTCCTCCTACTGTACCAGGGGAGCCCCCGTGTGTACATCTCCCTGGGGACCACTCACACCCTGGACCCCCAGAACATCAGGTCGCCTGTGTCCCATCATCTGACATGCTCACACAGGGGTGATCTTGAGGATTCCCCCTTGTTCTGCTTGTGGGGCAAGACTGACACCCCCACCTGCTCATGCGTCCTTGTTGGGGACAGTTCCTGGGCCACTAGTCTTCACAACGCTGCCTTTTATTTTGCAAACTTTTATTGTAGCAAAATGCATGTAAGAAAATTTACCCTCATAACCATTTCTAAGTGGCTTTAAGTCCGTTCACATCGCTGTGCAACTACCACCACCATAGAATTTTCTCATTTTCCCAAACCAAAACTCTGTCTCTATTAAATACTAGCTCTCCATTTCCCCTCTTCAGCCCCTGGCACCTACTGGCTACTTTTTCCTGCATGATTTGGCTGTGTATGGGTGAAATCACACAGCATTTGTCCGTCCGTTTCTGGCCCATTTCACTGAGTGTCACATCCTCAAGGTTCCTCAGTGTGGTGCTCGGGTCAGGCTTACCTTCCTTTTCAAGCCTGAATAATACTCGCTGGATGTTTGCACCACATTTTGCTGATCTGCTTATTCTTCAGTGGACACTTGGGTTGCTTTCACTTTTTAGCTGTTGTGAGTAGTGCCGTACTGGACATGGGTGTGCAAATATGTCTTTGAGACCCTGCTTTCAATTCCTTTGGGTACGTACCCAGGTGGGATTTCTAGATCATGTAGCAGTTCTATTTTTAACTTTTTGAGGATCTTCCATCTCCATCATGGCTGCACCATTTTTCATTCCCACCAGCAGTGTAGGAGGGTCCCAGGTTCTGCACATCCTCACCAGCACCTGCTGTGTTCTGTTTTGTGGTTGTGTTGTTAGCAGCCATCCTGTGAGGCTGCTAACAAAGCAGGGGCCCCAAGTTCAATCCCTGGTTGTGTGGCTGGTGTGAGGGGATATATCATGTGGTTCTCCTTTGCTTTTCCCCAGTGATTTGTCATGTCGAGCATTTGTTCATGTGTTTATTGACCATTTGTACATCTTCCTTGGAGAAAGGACTGTTCAGTCTTTTGCCCATTTTTGAACAGAGTTGTTTGTTTTTTTGTGTGGTTGAGTTTTATGGGTTCTCTACATATCCTGGATATCAGATCCCTTATCCCTTAACAGATAGATGATTTGAAAATGTTCTGTAGATCCCATGGGTTGTCTTCTTGCTCTGTCGATGGTGTCTTTTGATGCATTTCTGATGCATCATGAAGTCCAGTTTGTCTGTTTTTGTTGCTGTTGCCTGGGCCTTTGTTGTTGTAAACAAGAAATCATCACTAAATCCAGCGTTGTAAACTTTTGCCCTGTGTTTTCTTCTAGGAGTTTTATAGTTTGGGGTTGTACATTTAGACTTGATCCACTTTGAGTTGTTTTTTGTATGTGGTGTTAAGTAATTCCAGGTCCAGCTCCATCCTTCTGCAGGGGGATGTTCGGCTTTCACAGCACCATTTGCTGGGAGACGGCCTGCTCCCTGTTGAACGGTCCTGGCGTCCTGTGTAGACTCACCTGCCCGGGGGGTGAGGCTTATTCTTGGGGTCTCAGTTCTGTTCCGCTGGTCTGTGTGTCTGTCTTGAGGGCAGATGTGCACGGATTACTGTACCTGTGGAGAAAGCTTTGAAATCAAGAAGTATGTCCTCTTAACTTTGTTCTTTTTTCAAAATTGTTTTGGCTGCTCAGGGTCCTTTGAGATTAGACAGGAACTTTAGAATGATTTTTTTTTTAATGTCAAGAAAACATCCTTGGGATTTTGAGAGGGCTTACATTGAATCTGTAGGTCACTCTGGGTGGTACTGACAACTTGGCAGCAAGTCTTCCAACCCATGATCATGGACTGTGTGTCCATTTATTTATGTTTTCTCCAACTTCTCTCACCGACGTTTTGTAGTTTTCATTGTGAAAAGTCTCTCGCCTCATTGGTCACAACACTGACATCCTGAGGCATGTATAGTCGCTGTGAACCTTGTCTCTGAATGAGGCTGTGTGGCTGGACCCCCTCAGGAGGCACACAGGTCCTGTTCCCAGAGATGCCCGACTTTGGCCCGTAGTTAGGAGGGTGTCTGCCAGGCGTCTCCGCTGTGATTGTACTTCTCTCTTCATGGAGATCCTTTCGCAGGTGTCCCCTCACGCTGGCGCAGCAGCTTTGGTGTCCCTGAGGCTCCTGCCTGCCAGGAGTTAACTGTCCTGATGGTTGGGAAGTGACGGGGTTCTAGTCCATCTTTTCCTCTTTGTCATCACTTGGCTTTCTGTTACATAATAGAACTTTCAGTCCTCCCTTTATGAATGTATGTGTTTATGTGTCACCCACCAAGGTGCTTGGCCTCCTTAATCAATAGAAGTTATTCAAAGGCCAGGCAAGAAATTCAGGCAAGGCTTTACGGAGGCTCCCGCAGCCACAGGAGGGGGGCAAATACAAGAAACAGGTTTCCTTGCTCACTCCCCAAGTTGGGGCAAGCTTGTTCCTTATATGGGGTGAGGGGAGGGGTATCCAGGGTTCAGGGACCAGGCGGGAGGTTGTGGCTTAAATGGTTTGCCCACCCCTTATTGGGTGTTGAGTGCAGGGGGCATGTGCAGTACCCTGCTTTTGCTTCCAACCCCGTTTTTGCTTTTCAGAAGTGGTAGTTGGGGGGTTTTTGGCCTTTTTTTAATCTTGTCCTTAATTTGACCCACTGCACATACACACAGGCATGCAGCTATTTTCAGTCCCTTATAGTTTTTTGTATTTGTTGATTGAGGAGAAGTCTGTCCAGATGCAAGCACTGCAGCCCTGGGTCCCAGGTCCCAGCCTGTCTCATATGTATTTTGTTTTTATGTATCAGTATGCCTTTATGGAGCCTCACTTCATTCAATGAGTTATAATTCTTTGCATCATTCTTTTGAAGCTGAAAGCTTCGCTGATCAGAAACTCATCAAAGCAGCCCAGGCCCTTTCAGCAGCCAGAGCTGCTCATGTATATAGAGTCCAGAGTGTGCGTGCTTGGATGTGTGTTTGTGCATATATGTGTGCTCACTCACAGCCATGTTTGTACGTGTTTCTACCTTCATCACAAGTCACGAGTCCTCTCCGGCACTTCCACTTCCAGTCCAGCTCTGCGGGATCCCTTCTGGGTCCCCTTCTCTGATGGTGAGAAGCTGGGCTCCTTTTGCAAGTTTGCTCACTTGCTCGGTCGTAGAGAGCATGGCAGGTGCTTTAGGAAGCACTCACTTGCACCCCAGTGCCTGTTCTAAGCATTCTTTTTGGCTTCAGCCTGGGGTCCAACATTGTGCCAGGAGTTACCTGGTTGGTAGCCCCCCACCTCTAAGGCTAGGCCAGTGGTTGGCATTTCTGCTCATCAGACACCAGCGTGACTCTCAGATGACCCGACAGGGCCCAGGAGGGTCTGCGGTGAGCCCAGTCACAGGTTGTGGGGCAGCTCCCCCGATGGCCCAAGGCCAGCCCGCCTCACTGGGCTCACTTAATACACCTGAGCTGGGCTGGGGGGGTCAGGCCTGAATCACTGCAGAGGAAAAGCAAGGTGGGCACAGATGCTGAGATGTCTCCAGGGCCTAGCAGACCCCCCCTCTCCTGAGATTGGGAACGCAGGTGGACACAGGTGCCGAGTGCCTGGGGGGCCCACGTGCCCCTGTCTCCCGAGATGTGGGGCCATGTTTGCCCCAGAGTGCAGATACAGCCTGGGTACTGCTTCACTCTGAAGGTGGGGCTGAGGTCAGGGCCTGATCAGTGGCGGGTGCACCGGCTACCTCCCCAGGGGCTGGTTCCCAGTGAGCTCGCCTGGTCTATCTTGGGGTCCTATGGGAGACAGCTGTCAGCTGTGTGCACTGGACACCCGCCTCCTCCCCCACAAGCAGCACAAGCCAGGATGCTGGGACGTTCGTGTGTGCACAGGCTGACCGAGAGCCTGGAACTGGCACAGTTGCATGCCACAGGGGAGCAGGCGACGCACCCTGGAGCTGGAGGCTGGCACCCCTGGGCATCACCCCTGCACATCCCTGCCCTTCACAGGCACCTACGTGACCAGGGCTGAAGCCACAGATGCGGATGATCCGGAGACAGACAATGCAGCGCTGCGGTACTCCATCCTGGAGCAAGGCGGCCCCCAGCTCTTCAGCATCGACCCGCTCACGGGGGAGATCCGCACGGTGCAAGTGGGCCTGGACCGCGAGGTGAGGCCACCTGGCTGTGCCTCGACAGCTGGACAGGGCGGTCCGGACACTCCCGGTTGCCCTGGGCTCCCGCAGACCTGCCCCGTGGGTGGCTGTGCCGTTGGATTCAGAGACAGCGTGAGGGGCCCTCAGCTTGTTTCTGTTCAAAAATCTCCCTCACCCCACTGCCTGCAAAGCAGTTGGGCTCCCCAGCCTGGGTTAGGTCCATCAAAGGAGCCCCTCACCTCTTGGGCTCCACAGTGCCTATTTATTCACTGTGGGGCCCCTGCAGCCGCTCACTGCCTGGCTTCTGTGTGGCTTTGGCACCTCCAGGAAATCCTCCTTGATTTCCCCAGGGCCAGTCACTATGTTAGCTGATCTCTGTCCCCTCTTGGCCATTGCTCCTGTCTCTCCGGGGCAGAGACCAACCCCCCATATGCAGCACATGCCCTCCAAGCATTTATCCAATTCGGCAGCTGACCTCTTGCCTACTCACAGGCTGGGGCAGAGTCTGGGGTCAGCAGTGGTGCCGTCCAACCCTGAGAGGACAGGCAGTCTGTTTTGCTCCAGAACTTGGGAGCAGGACAGGAGCTGGAGCCTCCTGGAGTATGCCTGCCCTTCCCCCAGGCCCTAAGGTGGCCAACCAGCCTTGCCCTGCGCTCCACCTAGGTCTCCTGACCCTCTGTCACTGTGCCCCCAGGTGGTCGCCGTGTACAATCTGACTTTGCAGGTGGCGGACATGTCTGGAGATGGCCTTACCGCCACCGCCTCAGCCATCATCACGCTGGAGGACATCAATGACAACGCCCCTGAGTTCACTGGGGATCAGGTGCCACCTCTACCTGCTGTTGCCCGGGGCTGCCCTCCCCCCATCCTGGTTGTTGGAGGACGGGGAGGCTGGGTGCTCAGAGGAGGCACCCTGAGTGGGTTGTGCAGGACCCCCAGCTAGAGGCCAGCATGGGGCCTGTGAGCATATCAGGAGCTGGAGGGCCCTGGAGGGAAGCCACTGAGACCCTGGGTTAGGATGTGTCCCCAGTTCCTCCTGGGTGGGAGTGGGGGCAGCCCTGCCCCCCGGGTAAGACGCACCCGGGGCATGGCTGAGCCTGGAGGGGGCTCCCTGGGTCCTGGACTCCCCGAATGTAGGTAGCAGGAGGGTGAGGCCCCAGGGGACCATTACCCACCCCTGCCTGCCAGTGAATAATGGGGCTGGGTTCCCACAGTTCTTCATGGAGTCTGCAGAGGCTGTCAGCGGAGTGGAAGTGGGACGGCTTGAGGTGGAGGACCGGGACCTGCCCGGCTCCCCCAACTGGGCAGCCCAGTTCACCATCCTGGACGGTGACCCTGACGGGCAGTTCACCATCCGCACTGACCCCAGGACCAACGAGGGTGTGCTGTCCGTGGTGAAGGTGAGCTGAGGAGGGAGCCTCTCCTCACACTCTGGAAGCCTGTTTGGACCCTCTGTGCACCCTAAGAAGGGAGCCAAGGGGATCGGGAACACGGACTGTGGGCTGGGGCCACGCTGACCACAGAGGACCGGCGCTGGAAGGAGTGGGCAGCCCCCAAGCCCATGTGTTATTTCTGGTATTTTGCCTCTTAATGCAAGTGATCAATGTGCACAAGTACAGACCTCATGTGTCAGCCAACCAGAGACAAAACCGGCAGGAGATATGTGTGCACACATCCACATACACACCCATGCCTACAAACATGTTCCTACACACATCTGCAGAGAGACACAGATGTAGCTATCGATATATGAAGACCTTTCTTGTAAGAGACTGACTAGAGCTGGCCACCCAGTTTGTTGTGAGGGCAGCTGATGAGTCCAGAGTCTGCAGGGCTGTGAGAAGCTGCAGAGTCAGGAGCTGAGGCTGTGTCAGAGGCAGGATCCTGCTTTCCCAGGAGAAACCTCAGGTTTGCTCTCAGAGATTTACCCACACATGAGACCCACCCAGGTTCTCCAGGATCATCGCTGGTCGTACAGGTCCGTTCAACCACATCCATCAGATACCTTCTTAGCCATAAGACCCAGATCACTGCTTGAGTCACTGAGGAGGAAGCCTGGCCAGGGGATGGAAATGGACCTCACAACACCTGACAGAGGCATTTGAGTGTCCAAAGTATTTTCCTGTTATTCTCTCTGCATAGTTTTTATCTTTCCAAAGCTACAAAGGAGAAGGAAAGAAGGCGCTCCGAGGACAGCCCAGGAGAGGCCTCGCCAGCATGGGTGCCCTGAATGTGGGGTCCAGATTCCTGACGGGCTGCCACCTTTCTTCCCCCTACAGCCCCTGGATTATGAGAGTCGGGAGCGGTATGACCTCAAAGTGGCCGTGCAGAATGAGGCCCCCCTGCAGGCAGCTGCCCCCAGGGCCGAGCGGGGCCAGGCCAGGGTCAGCGTGCAGGTGCGGGATGTCAATGAGGCGCCTGTGTTCCAGGAGAACCCTCTGCGGACCAGCTTAGCTGAGGGGGCCGCCCCAGGAACACCTGTGGCCACCTTCTCTGCCCGGGACCCTGACACACAACAGCTGCAGAGGCTCAGGTAAGGGCCCGCCCCTCTGCCTCCCAGCCAGGGTAGGAGCACAGCTAAGGGTAGGCAGCCCTGTGTCCTGAGGATTCTCTTCCCATGAGAGACCCAGTCAGAGGGTGGAGGGCTTCTCTGCATGGTCACTGAGGGCTCAGGGGCTCTCAAGGGCCTGTGTGCTTGTTCACACGACCTCGTCCTGTAGGCAGGGCTGGGCTCCAGATGGCACACACCTACACAGCCAGCCTGTGTTGGCCGCCTCTGGGCGTCTGGCCCTGTCCATGCCAGGGAGCCCTTGCTCCCTGGGACTGGCTGTCACTGTGTTGGATTTCACCCCCTGCCCTGGCCTTGTTTGTCTGTGTCTGTCTCCACTGTGCCCACCACTGTGTCTTGGTGTCACCTGTGGCCATGGGGCCCTGGGCAGCTCCCCTGCCCTCCCCAAGCCTCTGTTTCTTCGTCTGTTGATTGAGTCGGAAAACACCAGCTTAAGGCTGTGGGAGGACTATCCTTAAAGGGGGCATGTGTGTGTGTGAGAGTGTGTATGTGTGTAAGTGTGTGTGTGAGTGTGCTCCCATCTACACATGACCACCCACCTCTGGGAGTCCTGCTCAGGCTCTTTCTGCACCCTCCTCCCCTCCTTGCCAACAGCTACTCCAAGGACTATGACCCCGAGGACTGGCTGCAGGTGGACGGGGCCACCGGCCGGGTCCAGACCCAGCGAGTGCTCAGCCCCTCATCCCCCTTCCTCAAAGATGGCTGGTACAGGGCCATCATCCTGGCCCGAGATGATGGTGAGTGGGGAGCCCAGCCTGGTTCCTGGGCTCCCTAATCCAAGCTGAGGCCCCTGCTGCTGCCCAAGGGCCGAGAGCCAGGTGCTCCACTCAGCAGACTTACAGGGTGGGTGGGGGCTCCGCAGGGGCCAAAGGCCCACTAGGCCTCTCCCGCCTGCAGCCTCCCCACCCAGCACGGCCACTGGGACCCTGTCCATTGAGATCCTGGAGGTCAACGACCACGCCCCTGAGCTGTCCCCGCCGTGGGGCAGCCTGTGCAGCACACCAGACCGGGGTTCCGGCCTTCTCTTGGGGGCCACGGATGAGGACCTGCCCCCCCACGGGGCTCCCTTCCACTTCCAGTTGAGCCCCAGGGTCCCAGAGCTGGCCCGGAACTGGAGCCTCAGCCAGGTTAATGGTGAGCCCCCCACACACACCCCTGGGGTTCAGAGCCTGGGGGAGGTTCCCGCTGGTGCACCCTCAGGCCCGGCAGGGATTGGTTATCAGACGCAGAGGACGGATGGGGAAACCGAGGCCTAGCATGCCAGGAGCGCCGCCCAGTCGGCTGCTGCCCAGGGCACAGACACGGGAGGAGGTACGGCCGCCCCCGGCCCCTGCTTGACCGCAAGCGCCCTCCGCAGTAAGCCACGCGCGCCTGCGACCGAGGCTCCGGGTCCCGGAGGGGCTGCACCGCCTCAGCCTGCTGCTCCAGGACTCCGGACAGCCGCCCCAGCAGCGCGAGCAGCCCCTGAACGTGACCGTGTGCCGCTGCGGCCAGGACGGCGCCTGCCTGCCGGGAGCCGCGGCACTGCGGGCGGGTGGCGCGGGCATTAGCCTAGGTGCCCTGGTCATCATGCTGGCCAGCGTCATCCTGCTGCTCTGTGAGTGCCGGCGCCCGCAGGCCCTTGCCCTTGGACCCCAGCCTCTTGGCAGCCCCACCCGCCCTCTAGCCCCGCCTCCTGGCAGCCCCACCCACCCTCCGGCCCCGCCCTCCACCCTCGCGCTCCACCCCCACCCGACCCCGACCTCCGCCCCGACCCCCACCCAGTGCTCGCCCTGCTGGTGGCCCTCCTGGCGCGGTTCCGGCAGCAGTCCTGGGACAAGAGGCTTCTGCATGGACTGCAGGACGACCTCCGGGACAACATCCTTAACTACGACGAGCAGGGGGGCGGGGAGGAGGACCAGGTGAGGGGGCCG
Organism: Bos grunniens; assembly: GCF_055505025.1. NCBI lineage: Eukaryota > Metazoa > Chordata > Mammalia > Artiodactyla > Bovidae > Bos > Bos grunniens. The sequence continues at coordinate 14,402,276 of NC_141182.1, forward strand.
GGGCGGCTTACAAGTGCTGCGGGTAGGGCCAAGGGCCCCAGCTGGCCTGCATCCTCCCGACCCGCGACGATAGCGGCTGACCGGAACGCGCTCCATCCGCCCTCAGGACGCCTACGACATAGACCAGCTGCGCCACCCAGCAGAACTGGCGGCCTTCGGCGCCCCCTTGGGACGGCCGCCGCTGCGCAGAGACGCCCCGTTCGGCCGAGCGCGCCCCCAGGTGACCCGTGCGCTGCCCACCAGCCCCGCAGACATCGCTGACTTCATCAACGACGTAGGTGCCCCGGGGGCGCCCCGTACACCCTCCTCCGAAGCCTGAGGCATCGCTCTGGAGTGGGACAGGGAGGTGGTGGCTACAGACTAAGGAAAGAGAAAGGCCCAGAGGAAGCCTTGCCTCTAACTACCATCTGGGGCAGGGGCAGCGCGGGGCTCAGAGCTGCTCCGAGTACCCTCGGCCTCCACTTAGGCCTCCTCTGCCCCCTCCCCTTCCCGGTTCCAGGCCTCGCCCCACCCGGTGGCGGAGGTCACCAAGCCGGCATGTGCTGGTCCTGAGACCCGGGCCTCTCCACAGGGTTTGGAGGCCGCAGACTGTGACCCCAGCGTCCCGCCCTATGACACGGCTCTCATCTATGACTACGAGGGGGACGGCTCCTTGGCGGGGACACTGAGCTCCATCCTGTCCAGCCTGGACGATGAGGACCAGGACTACAGCTGCCTCCGGGAATGGGGCCCCCGCTTCTCCCGCTTGGCTGACTTGTACGGGCCCCCGTGAGGGCACCAGAGAAGGGCTTTCTGATGGGGACCTGCACCGCCCTGTGAAGGGCACAGCCTCCTGGACACAGAGGGCAGACCTGAGGGGCCAGAGCGGACACACCTAACTGGGCTGTGTGCCTAGGAATTCCAGCGGACCTCCATCAAGGTGGAAGATGGCTCTGGGCCCTACCCTGGCTCCTTGGTCCGTCTGGTTTCCCCCAGGGAAGGTCAAGGCTCAGAGCTCGAGTGGAGTGGCCAGAAGGAGGCACCCATTCTGCCCCCGTCAGTCACCTACCATGGGGTCAGGCCCCGTTCCCAGCTGTGCCTCCCACCCACGCTGACCTTATCTCTGTGTGAAAGGACGCAGCCCTGGGGCAAATGTGAATTAAAGTGTGCTTCTCTCTTCCTTGCACAGTTGGCCTCCGCCACCTCAGTTCCACCAGAGCTGTGGCCCCCAGCTGTTCCTGGGGTGGGGGGCTGTGGGAGGGGCTATGGATGCCTGGTTGTGAGGGGGAGGTGGATGCCAGAAGCCCCTTTCAGCCAAGAGTGGGGCCTGAGGGAAGAGCCAGAGAAGAAGCCAAGTTCCACACATACCTTTATCTTCCTCACTTGGAGGGGGGCCAGGGCGCCTGGAAACAGGCCGGCTCCCCACCACCCTCCCAAGTCCCTTCCACCAGCACTGGTGGGTGGCAGTGTCTCTGCAGCCTGGTCACCCCTCCTGGGCCAGCTGTGTTCCTGCCCCAGGGAGGGAGGCTGGCAGCAGAGGCAGGAGGTCTTGGCGTGGGCAGCCCCGGAGGAGCGGGGAGCGGCACAGGCGGTCAGCCTCCTGCAGCGATTGGGGCAGCGTGCGGCCGCGGCTCTCCGGCAGCAGCAGGACACACAGCAGGGCGAGGAGGGCGAAAGATGCGAAAAGCACGTGTTGCAGGAAGAAGCCATGCCGGCCGTGCATTGTGGTGAGCGGGACAGCTGCCTGGCCCAGGAACCCAGCTCCCAGCACCAGGCCCAACCCGGCCCCCCTGCAAGAGAGGGCGGTAGGACATGGCTGCACAGGGTGCGCAGTGCTCCCAGGGTGGGTACCCTTAGTGGGGGCCAAGGTGTGGGGGTCCCAGGACAACACCTGAAAAGTCTGGGGGAAAGCTGTCCAGGAACCAAAGTTGTCCTTTCCGTTAGAAAATCCAGTCAATTTTCCCCTGGAATCCCACCCTCTCTGGGGGCTCTCATCTCTGACTGCCCTGTCCTCCACTCCCGAGCTGATGTGCAGACCATTCTGTGACCAGCGTGCCCCTCATCACCCAGGAAGAGACAGCTGAACTCCCGTCCTGATGGCACGAAGATGGGGAGTGTGGGGAGCGTTGGGGTGTGCTGGCAGGGCCTGCTCACCTGATCACCGTGGGGAAGATCTCAGCTGAAAAGAGGCTGCTGAGAGCGGACACGGTCTGGGAGGCCAAGAGCCCCAGGACAGAGAGGAATAGCACCATCCAGCTGGGCAGGTCTGCAGAGGAGGAGAGTCTCCCACGCTGCCCACGCGCCCTCCCTCCCCTCACCGTGTCTCGAGGCTCTGGGCCTCACTAGCTTTCCCTCTCTGCTCCTGCACTTGGAAGTTGGCCCTCATTCAAAATTGTTAGTTGATCAATCGTGTCCAACTCTGCAACCCCATGGACCATAACCTGCCAGGCTCCTCTGTCCATGGGATTCTCCAGGCAAGAATACTGGAGTGGGTTGCCATTCCCTTCTCCCAACCTAGGGATTGAACCAGGTCCCTTGCATTGGAGGCAGATTCTTTACCATCTGGGCCACCAGGGAAGCCCTCGTCCAATCCAAACCCTTACATTAAACCCCGTCTACTGAATATTTTGGCCCTCAACTCTTTTGGCCTCAGTTTCTCTGAGTGCACAGTGGGGAGATGATGGATGGGGTGAACAGCAATGTCATCCTGCCTCCCCAGCTCTGGGAGGGGGCTCATCTCAGGACTACCCCCCACACACACATTGGGCAAACCCCTGGCCAAACATGACAGCCCTGCCAGCCTGCAGGGCCCCACACTCACACTGGGCCCCTGCAAGGAGCAGCTGGGATGCCAGGACCAGGACCAAGGTGCTCAGCAGCAGGACTGAGCGGCGCCCCCAGAGATCTGCTGTCAGGAGCAGGAAGACGGTGGCTGCTGCCTCCAGGCCAGCTGCCAGGAAGTAGGGCCAATAAAAGCTGGGCTCACTTGGGACGAGGCTGTGCAGGAAGCTGGCTCTGATGCCCCCACTGATGAGCCTGGGAGGGATGCAAAGCTACAAGCCCAGCCAGAGCCGGGTATCTCACCCAGGGGGAAGGTGAAGACCCCTCCCTCCCTCCCTTAGCCCGCCCACACCCTCCCCCTCCTCACGAACTGAAGCCCAGGATGAGTGCGTTCCTCCAGGTGACGTGTGTGTGCCGGAGCTCCAGGACTGAGTGGTGCCGGGGCTGGGGGTGTCCCGCGCACAGCACATCCAGCTCTGTGGACCGGGAGACATAATGGGGCACCAGTGAGGGGATGATGCCCTTCCTTCTTCCTCTAGCACTCAGGTCTCTCTTCTCCCTGGCTGGTCTATTACCCATAGCCAGGGAGCTCTCCTCCTCCGTGCTGTTCTCGGGGTCCACACCGCTGGCTTTGGCAAAGTGCCACAAGATCCTCCTGGCTCGGGCTGGCTGCCCTGTGGCCAGCAGCCAGCAGGGAGACTCGGGGAACATGGCTGGAAACCTGCAGGGTTTGGGTGAGGATGTTGCAGGACCTCCACGTAGGGCAGGAGCCAGTGGGGATACATAGCACATGACTCTCTGTGTCCCTGTCCCGTGCCCACCTGCATGGTGCTGAACGGTCAAAGGAAAGTGATACACATGGCCTCTGCAGTGGACATGACCCCAGCTCACTTACCCCCAAAAGAGCAGCAGCAGTCCCGTTGCCAGGGCGCTCAGTCCCTGCAAGAGTTGCCAGTCCTGGGCGAGGAGGGCCAGGCCAGGCAGCAGCAGTGTGCCCACCACTGAGAAGAGGCCAGCCCCCATGGAGAATGCCAGGCGGTTTGGGGGGTCACACAGCTCCAGGCCTGGGCAGACAGGGAGAGCCTGAGGCCCAGGCCTCTCAGGAGGACTGCTGTGTCCAGGGAGGTGAGGGCCAGTGGCTGGAGGACCAGGACCTGGACGTCTGAGGCCAATGTGTGGCCTGTTCTGTCACCCAGGCCTGCCCACGAAAAGCAGAGCCCACAGAGTAAACAGCGTCTCTCCTGCCTTCTGGAGAAGGGCCCTCAACTGGAGTGCCGGAAAGGCACCCTCCAATGGGTCAGAGGCCTAGCCTGAGTGGGCGCCTCCCAGGGCCCCCCATGGTACTCACGAGCCACATAGAGGGCGAGGGAGGCCCCTGCCAAGGCCCCCCCTCGAAGCAGCCGCAGAGTCAGCAGGGCGGGAAAGCTGGCAACCAGGGCCTCGCCGACCCCCAGGCCCGTGGCCAGCACCAGGGAGCCCACAAACACAGCCCGGCGGCCAAACCTGGTGGGCAGCAGGGGACAGCCGTCGATTCAGTCAGGAGAGCTCAGGGGAGGGCTATCTGAGCAGGAGGGAAGGGGCAGCGCCTCACCAGTCACAGCCCAGGCCCAGGAGGACACAGCCCAGCAACCGGCCCAGGAGGTGGTCCACCTGCTCCAGGGGCACCTTCCAGCCATCCTCACACACGAGATTCCTCTGTTGGGGACACCAGTTACCCGTCAGCTAGCCAAGACCCTCCTTTTCCTCTCCTGCCGGAGTTCCCTGAATGTCAGGATAGAAAGGACCCTAGAGGTCCTGCCCCAATGCCTCCCTGGGCGGGGCTGCACCTGCTTTCTCCAGCCATCACCCTCCCCCAGGCTGGCCCCAAGGCCTCTCCTGCACCTCCCCCGCCCTCTGCACTTCAAGAGCCACTTCCAGAACAGGCTGTGGGGCCTTGCTCACCGGCTTGTCCCAGCCAAGGGCCCTTGACCCCAGCTTTGCAGCTCTCGGCCTACCCTGTTCCTTCTCCCTAAGCTTAACATTATTTTGGGTCACACTACATCAGAGATTTTGTTTTAAAATCTGACTGCTTGTGAAAGCTGGTAGACAAGGATATGTCACCACACCAAACAGGTGGGCAGAAGGAGAAGGCCCAGAGGGTTCAGGGCCCCAGAAGAGCCTGAGCAGAAATGTGGCAACCCTGTCCCAGTTTCCAAGCAGATGCCCTTCTTCCCTGGGCTGGGGTGTGGCTGTGGGGCATAGGCTGCCAAGAGGGAGGTAGGGGTGGGCAGGCCCTAGCTGGGAGGGGGGTGAGGGGGTGGGAGTTGGGGGGTGTGTGAGTGGGGGGTGGGGGTGGGAGGTCCCAGTTACCCAGTTACCCCTCCCAGGTGCCTGGGATGTCTCCATGGCACCCCTACCTCTAGGCCAGCCTGCACACACCTCACAGTGGAAAGACCTGCTCTTCAAAACGGAACTGAACAAATCACTCCTTTGATTCAAAGTCTTGGGAACCCAGTCTGGACACCTACACAGCCCCAAAGTCACAGGCGGCTGGAATGTTCATGGCACTGCTGACCTCTGTAAACTCACCGGCTCAACTTCAGTTTACTGCCTCTGCCTCCCCAGACTGCCTGCCGTCCTGGGCAGCCCCCAACCTCAGACTCTGCCTTTAGGCCTGGCACCCTGCCTATTTGGACATCTGCTACACCGTCAGACAGGAGGGGGCTGACCCCCCAGTCAAAAGCCCCAGGATGACAGTCCCCGTCGACCGAGGGCAGAAGAGCGAGGAGAACCCCAGGAGGGGACAGAGGGTGGGGGAGACAGAGCAGTGAAGCAGAAGACCTGGGTGACCGGGCTGCGCAGCAGGTCGGCGGCGGGCTGCGCGTAGTACCAGCCGCGTGAGCAGGGCCGAGCGCCGTCGGAGCCGGCGCGGGGCACGGACTCGGGGTAGCTTAGCGGCAGGCAGGTGCTCGGGGCGCGCGCGGGGTCTGAGCCGCAGTGGTGTGCCGGCAGCGCGGTGAGCAGGAGCTCCGAGCCCAGAGCCAACCCCAGCGCCACGCACGGTAGCCACGAAGCGGCGGCCAGGAGGCACCGGGCCCGGCCGAAGCCGCCGGCCAAGCGCAGAACCCGCGCCTCGTGCTCCATCCGAGGCCTCTACGCACTATGGCGGTGGCGGCGGGGCTTGAGAGGGACAGTGTGTGAGGGGCGGGGCCTTATAGGGGCGGTTTAGGCGGGGCGGGGTCTGAGAGGGGAGGTGTCTGCGCTCCGGCTGTTAGAGGGGCGGGACCTGGGCGGGGCACGGAGAGAGGTGGGGCGGGGCCTTGGACGGCAAAGGCGGTCTCTGGGCGGAACCTGTGGGGAAAGCGCGGGTGAAGGGCGGGGCGAATGGGGATGTGGCCTGGAGTTGACGGGGGCGGGGCCCTCGAGGACCTGGCAGGTGAGGGGCTTGGGCCCGTGGTTTCGGGGGCGTGGTCAGCGAGACGTCCTGGCGCGGAGCGTGGTTTGGGGCGTGGCCGTAGGGGCGCTCACGTGCGCGCGAGGTCTGAGCGGTGTGAGGCTGCAGGCGACTCGCGAGGCGGCTTCTTCGTCGACCCCACAGACCCGGGGCGGACTCTCCTTCAGGAGGTTCCGAGCTTGGGCGACGTGCGGGGGTCGCGGGCCGGATACTTCCTGGACCCGATGCCGACGTGAGACCAGGCCTGCGGAGCGCGGGCCACCACTGCTCCCCGGCGGCCGGCCGCGGCGCTGCAGCGTGCGAGCGAGCGGCTCCGGCCGTCCAGCTCCTGTGGCTTGCTCTGACCTTCCTGGGTGGCCACCAGGCTGCGGCCCCGGGGGAGCGTGGTGTCCGGAATGGAGGGACCCCGCTCGGTGCTGTGCGCCCTCAGAAGTTTGAGGCTTATTGAAGGCTTATTGAACGAGTTCCTTCGTCCGGTGCTGGGCTTCCCTTGAGATAGGCTCGTATTCGCTGCGCTTCGGCTTCTCCCGTCCCGGGAACAAGGTAAGTCGAGTTTGTTTTTCATTTTCCTTTTTCACAGGAAAGTTAAAACAGGTCCTATAGATTACGTTTAAATTTTTTTTTTTTTCTCCTGAGGAGCAATTCACATCACATAAAACTAACCATGTTTGGTACCGCCACCTTTCTCACCACGGAAGAAAACCTGGTACCGATTAAGTAACGGCGGAGTAATCACCGCTGTCCCAGCGCCTCCAGCCACCTGGCGGCCGCCCGCCAGCCCGCGCGTGGCCTTTGGGGTCTGGCTGCTTTCACTTAGAATAATGTTTTCCAGGTTCACCCACAGTGTCGCAGGTATCAGGACGTCATTCCCTTTTGTGGCTTCATAATATTGCATTATGCAGATTCGTCACATTGTGCATGTCCGTTCATCCTTTGGCGGACATTTAGGCTGTTTCCACTATTTGTTGTGACTAGTATTGCCGTGAAGATTTGTGTACAAGTGTTTGAGTCCCTGTTTTCACTTCTTTCAGGTGTATATACCTTGGAGTGGAATGGCTGGGCCCTGTAGTGTGTCTGTGTTTAATTTTTTGAGGAACCACCAGGCCATTTTCCACAGTGGTTGCGTATTTTGCATTCCCGCCTGCGATATATGAAGGTTCCAAGTTGTCCACCTCCTTGCCAACACCTGTTTTCTCTTAAAAAAAAAAAAAAAAAAAGATCTATCTACGTCCTGGTTATGTGAGATATTTCAATGCGGTGTGTGTTTTTATTTTTTGTTTTGGCCCTACTGCAAAGCTTGCGGGGGTCCAGTTTCTCCAATCAGCGATCAACCTTGGGCCCTGGCAGTGAAAGCTCACTGAGGTTTTTTTATTTTTTAAAGTTTATTTATTTATTTTTGCTACGCTGGGTCTCTGTTGCTGCAGGCGGGCTTTTTCTAGCTGCAGCAAGTCGAGGGGTACTCTCTAGTTCCGGTGCGCGGGCTTCTCCTTTAGGTGACTTCTTAGCTGTGCAGCGCCATCTCTAGGGCGCACGCTCAGTACTTGTGGCGCCCGGGCTTGGTTGCCCCGCGGCATGTGGAATCTTCTTGGGCCAGGGATCGAACCCGTTTCCCTGGCATTGGCAGACAGATTCTTAACCACTGGACCACCAGGAAAGTCCCTGTTTTTGTTTCTAACTATTTATTTATTTGGCTGCCCCCGGGCTTAGTTGTGGCATGTGGGATCTGGTTTCCTGATCAGGATGGAACCCGGGCCCACTCTGTTGGGAGCAAAGTCTTAGCCACTGAACCACCAGGGAAGTCCCTCAGGGAGGTTTTGATTTCCATTTTCCTAATGGCTAGTGACCGGAGAAGGCAGTGGCACCCCACTCCAGTACTCTTGCCTGGAAAATCCCATGGACGGAGGAGCCTGGTGGGCTGCAGTTCATGGGGTCGCTAAAAGTCGGACACGACTGAGCGACTTCACTTTCACTTTTCACTTTCATGCGCTGGAGAAGGAAATGGCAGCCCACTCCAGTGTTCTTGCCTGGAGAATCCCAGGGACAGGGGAGCCTGGTGGGCTGCAGTCTATGGGGTCACACAGAGTTGGACATGACTGAAGTGACTTAGCAGCAGCAGTGACATTGAGCAGACTTTCATATGCTTGTTGGATGTTTGTCTTTGGAGAAGTCACTGCTGAAATGTTTTGCCCGTTTCTTACTTGGGGTGCCTGCCTTTTTGTTGTTGAGTTGTATGAGTTCTTTGCATATTATTCTGAATCCTTGCATTATTAGATATATGTGCAAATATTTTCTCCCATTCTGTAGGTTGTCTTTTCACTTTCTTTATTGTGTCTTTTGATGTACATATGTTTTTAATGCTGATGAGCTTCTATTAATTTTTTCCTTGAGCTCATGGTTGTAGTGTCATATGTAAGAAGCCATTACCAAATTCAAGACCATGAAGACTTATGACTTCTGTTTTATAGTTTCTGCTCTTGACTTAGAGCTTTAATCTAAAGTAATTTAACTTAATTGTATATATGTGATAAGGGTCCAACTTCATTGTTTTGCATGTGAATATCCAGACTTCCAAGCATCATTTGTTGAAAGATGTATTTTTTTCCCATTGCATCATGTTGGCACCCTTGATTAAACCAGTCATGTAGTTAATATATGGACTCTGAATTTTATTCCACTGATCTATGTCTGACCTCATGTCAGAAACATAATGTCTTGAAAACTGGAGCTTTGTGCTACAATTTTGAAATTGAGAAGTGTGGGCTCACCAATGCTTTTTTTTTTAAAGGTGATTTTGACTATTTGACTATTTTTCACTAGCAACTCCATATGAATTTTAAGATCACGTTTTCTGTTTCTGCAAAAAAGAATGTTGGGCAGTCTGTAGAATGCTTGGGGAATATTGTCCTCTTAACCATATTAAGTTTCACAAGATGTTTTTTCATTCATTTAAGTTGTCTTTAGTTTCTTTCAGAAGGGTTTTATGGTTTTGGTTTATAAATCTTGGGCGTGATTAAATTTATTCCTAATTTTTTTTAATGCTATTGTAAATGAGAGGTTATCTAATAAATTTCCTTTTCAGATTGCTTACTGCTTGTGTATGGGCTTCCCAGGTGGCGCTAGTGGTAAAGAATTCACTTCCCAATGCAGGAGATGCAAAAGACGTGGCTTGGATCCCTGGGTCAGGAAAATCCCCTCGAGAAAGGAATGGCAACCCACTCCAGTATTCTTGCCTGGAGAATTTCGTGGACAGAGGAGCCTGGCGGGCTACAGTCCATGGGATCGCAGAGAGTCAGATACGGCCAAGCACAAAGCACAACAAGTGTATAGAAATACAAGTCATTTAAAAAAATAAAAACTGGTATCCAACAATTTTGCTGAACTTCTTTATCAGGACTTTCTATTAATACATGGGATACCAAGTCATCTGCCTATAGAGACAGTTTTACTTCTTCCTGTCTAATTTGAATGCCTTTTATTTCTTTCTCTGACTAGAATTTCTATTATAGTGTTGAATGTGTGTGTGTTAGTCGTTCAGTTGTGTCTGACTCTTTGTGACCACAGGGACTGTAGCCTGCCAGGCCCCTCTGTCCATGGAGTTATCCAGGCAAGAATACTGGAGTGGGTTGGCCATTCTCTTCTCCAGAGGATCTTCCCGACCCAGGGATCGAACCCAGGTCTCCTGTATTACAGGCAGATTCTTTACCGTCTGAGCCACCAGGAAATAGAAGTGGTGAAAGCAGTCCTCCTTGTCTTGAACCAGATCTCAGAGGGAAAGTTTTCAGTCTCTCATCACTGATTATTGTATTAGCTTTGGGTATTTGGGATGTTAGCTTGGAGACATGTTGAGGTACTCTCCTGCTATTCCTGGTTTGAAAAGTGTTTTATCATGAAATGATGCTGGATTTTATTGAATGTCTTTTCTGTATTAATTGAGATGATCATGTGGTTTTTTCTTCCTTCTAATCATGTGATATTATTATGTTGATTGATTTTTGTGTGTGGAACCACCCTTCTATTCCTTGGATAAGTCCCACGTGATCATAGTGTATAATCATTTCATCTCTAGTGGATTCAACTTGCTAGTATTTTCTTTCTTTTTTAAAAGAATTTTATTTATAGATGATTTATAGTGTTGTGTTAGTTTCAGTGTACAGCAAAGTGTTTCAGTTATACATATATCCATTCTTTTTCAGATTCTTTTCTCATAGAGATTATCACAGAATATTGAGTAGAGTTCTCTCTGCTATACAGTAGGTCCTTGCTGATTATTTATATTATACATGGTATTTTGTGTATCTTAATCCCAAGACCCTGATTTATCCCCACCCCATGTCTCCCCTTTGGTAATCACAGATTTGTTTTTGATGTCTGTAAGTCTGTTTCTGTTTGGTGAGTAAATTCATTGGTATAATTTTTAAAATTAGATTCCATGTGTGAGTGATATTTGATAGTATTTTCTTGAGGATATTTGCATCTGTTTTCATAGGATCCTGGCTTGTAGTTCTTTGCTTTGTTGTTTTTGACTTTGGAACCAGGGTTGTGCTGTCCTCATAACTTAGGGCATGTTGAGTAACTTTAGTGATGTTCCTTCCCCTTCTACTTTTGCAAGAGTGTGGTATGGATTGGGGTTAATTCCTTAATGTTTGGTAGAATCCACCTGTGAAGTCATCTGATTCTGGGCTCGCTTGCTCGGGCTGTTTTTGTTTCCTGACTTAGCCTCTCTATTTCTTATAGGTCTATTTAGACTTCTGTTTCCTCTTCAGTTCGGGTAGTTGTGTGTTTCTAGATATTTGTCCTTTTCGTCTGGGTTTTCTAATATGCTGGCATTGTTTATTGTATAACCCTTCCTTGTTTCTGCAAAATCCATCGTAATGCCAGCTTGTTCACTCCTGTTTTTAGTAATTTGAGTCTTTTTTCTTAGCTTATATAGAGAATTGTTCATTCTATTGAACTTTTCAAAGAACCAACTTGTTTTGCTCTGTTGTTTGTTTCATGTATCTCCACTCCAGTATTTATCCTTTCCCTCTTCTAGTGGCTTTGGGTTTAGTTTTCTCCTCTTTTTTCTTGTTCCCTAAGGTGTGCTTATTGACTTCATTGTTTTTTAGGTAGCAGTCGTTTACAGCTGTAAGAGTCCCTCGGTGTTCCTCTGCATTCACTGCATCCTTTGTGTTTTTTCATTTTCTATAGTCTCAAAGCATTTTTTAAAGTTTCCTTGTGATTTCTTCTTTGACTCGTTGGTTACGTAAGTGTTCTTTAATTTCCATGTGTTTGGAATTTTCCACTTTCCTTTCTGTTATTGATTTCTAGCTTCATTCCAATATGGTCAGAGAAGATTATTTGTGTTGCTCCAGTCATTTCAGATTTATTGGGCATTGTCTTGTGCCCAGTGAGTGACCTGTTCCTTTGAGATTGCTCCACGTGCACACTAGAAGAGTGTGTTCCGCTTCAGGTGAAGTGTTCTCTATATGTCTGTGAAATCTGACTAGTGTATAGTGGTCGGGTCCTCTGTATCCTTACTGAATTTCCATCCATTATGAAAGTGAGAAGTTGAAGTTTTCAACTACTGTTGAGGAACTGTCTATTTCTCCCTTCAATTCTGTCAGTGTTTAGTTCGTGCATTTTGGGGCTCTGTTATTTGGCATGTATATACTGTTATATTAACTCCTTGATGGGTTGACTTTTTAAAAAATCAATATATAATGTCATTCTTTGATTCTGGTAACAATTTTAGGTCATATTCTGTTCTGATTTTAGTATAACCACCCCAGCTCTCTTCTGGATTTCCTTCTGCATTTATTTATTTGTTTTATGTATGTCTTGTGTTTTTGTTATGTTGCTCAGTTCTTCTAGTACTGCCTGCTTTTGTATTTAGTTCATTTTTTTAAGCATACGTCTTGATTCCATTCTCTTTTCCCATATTTTTTTAGTGATTTGTTCATGGTTACCTTGGGAACTACAGTTCATATATTATGGCAACCTTAAACTTACTTGAATAATATTTAAATGGAACTTAATAATACCTTGTTTGTATTATTTGAATAATACCAGTTAGTTTCAGTATATACTTTGTTCCTGTGTGTCTCTATCTCTCCTTTAGATTGTTACTTTAATACATTACATCTTTTTTACAGATTACATCTTTATATATTTTAAGACTTATAATGATTGCCTTGTGCATTTGTCTATTAAATAATACAAGGAAAAGTGGAGTCATAAGCCAAAATACAGTAATAGTGGCTTTTAAAAATATTTTTTTATTTTTAGCTTTTCTTCATTTAATATTCATTGCTAATTTCTTGTCAGGACTTTACACCAGTAGTGTCCTTTTTTCTTTTTTTAATTTAATTTTTAATTGGAGGATAATTATTTTACAATATCGTGTTGGTTTCTGCCATACATCAACACGAATCAGCCATGTGTGCATGCTCAGAAGCTTCAGTCATGTCCAACTCTGCTACCCCATGGACTGTAGCCCACCAGGCTCCTCTACCCATCAGATTGTGCAGGCAAGAATACTGAAGTGGGTTGCCATTCCCTTCTCCAGGGGATCTCCCTCACCCAGGGACTGAACCCAGGTCTCCTGTGGCTCCTGTATGGCAGGTGGATTCTTTACCGCTGAGCCACCGGGGAAGCCCCAGTAGTAGTGGCTTTTATGCTTACCTATGTGTTTACCCTTACTGTTTGCTGTTGACTGAATTGTGTCCCCCAGAATGCATGTGTTGAGGCCCTAACACCCAGTGGGATAGTATTTGGGGTGGAGCATTTGGGGGCTATTTAGTATTGAGGGTAGAGCTCTCAGGATGTGACTGCTGCTGCTGCTAAGTCACTTCGGTTGTGTCCGACTCTTAGCGACCCCATGGACTGCAGCCTACCAGGCTCCTCCGTCCATGGGATTTTCCAGGCAAGAGCACTGGAGTGGGGTGCCGTCTAGTCCTCTTAATAAGAGGAGAAATGAGAGCGATCTCTCTCTCTCCCCACCGTGTGAGGACATAATAAGAAATTGGCCATTTGCAAGTCAGGAAGAGAATCCTCACCAGTCTGCCAGCACTTTAATCTTGGGCTTTGCAGCCTCCAGAACTTGTGTTCCTTACTTTATTATAGCTTTGGATCATGGTCTGCCATCCTTTTCTTTCCACCCTCAAGGACTCCGTTAGCATCTCTGTAGAGTGGGTCTACGGGGAATTAACTTTTGCTTATCTGGAAATATCTTAATTTCTTTTTCACTCTTTTCTTTTTATCGATATATATTTTATTGAAATATAATTGACTTACTATGTTGTGTTAATTTCTGGTGTACAGCAAAGTGATTCGGTTATGTATATATGTGTATGTGTCTATATATACTTTTTAATATTCTTTTCCATTATGGTTTATTATAGGATATCATGTAGAGTTCTCTGTGCTATACAGTAGGACCATGTTGTTACGCATTCTATATACAAAAGATTACATCTGCTCAACCCTGACCTCCCCTCCATCCCTCCTCAAACCCCCTCCCCCTTGGCAGCCACCCGTCTATGTCTGTGATTCTGTTTCTGTTTCACAGATTCATTTGTGTCACATTCAGGATTCCACATATAAGTGATGCAGTATTTGTCTTTGTCTTTCTAACTTATTTCACTGATAATGAAATGAAATGAAATATGATAATCTCTAGTTGCATCCATGTTGTAGCAAATGGTATTATCTCGTTATTTTTTATGGCTGAGTAGTATTCTGTTGTGTATATATGTACCATATCTTCTTCATCCACTCGTCTGTCAATGGACATTGAAGTTGTTTCCACGTCTTGGCTGTTGCGAGTAGTGCTGCTGTGAACATAGGGGTGCGTGTGTCTTTTGTAGTTCTCTGCAGATGTGTGGCAGCAGTGGGGTTGCTGGGTCACATGATAACCGACTTTACTGTTTAAGGAACCTTCATACTGTTTTCCGTAGTAGCTGCACCAACTTACGTTCCCACCAACAGGGCACAAGGGTTCTCTCTTCTCCACACCTTCTCCAGCATTTGTTACTTGTAGACTTTTTAATGATGGCCGTTCTGATTGATTTGAGGTTGTATCTCATTGTAGTTTTGATTTGCATTTCCCTAATCACTAGTGATGTTGAGCATCTTTTCACGTGCCTATTGGCCATCTGTATTTCTTCTTTGGAGAAATGTCTATTTAGGTATTCTGCCATTTTTCGATTGGGTTGTTTTTTGTTGTTGTTGCTATTGAGTTGTATGAATTGTTTGTATATTTTGGAATTAAGCTCTTGTGGGTTGCATCATTTACAGATATTTTCTCCAATTCTGCAGTTGTCTTTTCGTTTTGTTTATGGTTTCCCTTGCAGTGCAAAAGCTTGTTAAGTTTGATTAAGTCTCTTTTGTTTATTTTTGTTTTTATTTCTATTGCTTTAGGAGACTGACCAAAGGAACCATTGGTACAATTTATGTCAGAGAATGTTTTGCCCATGTTCTCTTCTAGAAGTTTCATGGTGTCATGGCTTCTATTTAAGTCTAAGTCATTTTGAGTTTTATTTTGTGTAGGGCATGAGGGAGTGTTCTAACTGCATTGACTTATATTCAGCTGTCCGACTTTCTCATGCGGCTTTCAATATTTTCTTTGTCTTCCCACAATTTGATTATAATATGTGGTGGGTTGACTTTGAGTTTACCCTATTTGCCGTTCATTGCATTTCTTGGACATATGTACTCATTTGTTTACTCAAAATTGGGAATTCGGGGCCATTTCTGTAGTATTTTTTCTTTTTCTTACTCCTCTTTCAGGAATTCCTATAGTGCATGTGTTGGCATGTTTCATGGTGTCATACATGACCCCGAGGCTGTGTTCATTTTCTTCCTTCCTTTCTTTTTTGGCTGTGCTAAACAGCATGGGGGAGCTTAGTTCCCCAACTAGGAATTGAGCTTGCGCTCCCTGCAGTGGAAGCATGGAGTCTTAACCACTGGATGGCCAGGCAAGTCCCACCAAGACTGTGTTCATGTTAACTCGTGCTTTTTTCTTTCTGCTCCTCAGGCTGAATAGTTTCAGTCAACTCCACGGTTGCGGAGTCTTCTGTCTCCTCAGGTTTGCTGGTGAACCGCTTAGGTGAGCTTATTGTTTTAGTTATTTTATTGTGCTGTTTAGTTTCAGAGTTAGATTCCATTTGTAGTTTCTGTATTTTTATTCATGTTTTCATTTTATTACTATGTTGTTTTCCTGCTTTACTGTAGTTCTTTGTGATTTTCTTTAGTTCATTAAACATTTAACACAATATATTTAGTATCTGTGACCAACAATTCCAATGTCTGGGCTTCCTCAGGGATAGCTTCTGTCGAAAATTTTCCCCTGTGAATTTGACATATTTTCCTGTTTCTGTGTTTTATACTTTTTTCTTGAGAATGGGCTTTTTTGAATAATATGTTGTGGCAACTTCGAAAATCATTCTTAATCCTCAGGGATTACTGAATTTTTCAGGGCTGGTTTTATTGTGACTTTTCCAAACTATTTCTGTACATTTCTTGTAGTTACAGCCGCTAGAATCTCTGGTCCGTGATCTCTGCAGTCAGCCAATGACCTGACAAAGATTCCCTTAAATGTTTGCCTCTCAAAAGGGGGGAAAGCCAGCAAAAATAAACACTGTCCCTTGACCTCTGCAAGAATCCACCTCAGCCCATGGAAGTAAACAGTGGCCAGTGTCCTCTGTTCTGGCCCCTTAGTCATCAAAAGCAGCGGTTAGCGACCAGAACCTAGAATCCCTGTACATAGAGAAAGGGTTTGTCTTGCTCTTTCTGGCTCTGACAGGCTCCTCCAGAAACATGGGCTGCTGCCTGCATGGCCAGGATGGGAGATAGCAGCTGCTTTCATGCCACAGGCTGGAATTTACCTAAATATACCCACTTTTTCATCCAGCTCTGCCGCACAGGTACACATAGAACAGTCACAGTGCTAGACAGTTTCTGCCAGCTGATACTTACTTAGGTGGAGGGCAGTTCCTGGAGCTTCCTGCCCTTCTGTGCTGTTACCAGAATTTAGCAGCTTATTTCTGCATTAAGCATTCCCAGGTATTGAAAATGTTCAGTTACTTTCCAGAGATCTGTAAAGGTTAAGTCTGACATGATTTTTACCCTCTGAATTGTTGCTTTTAACAGAGGGATGGAACTTTGGACTCCTGCTCCACCAGTTTTAGTGATGTCATGCCTGTGTTATCTTTTTAAGAAACTGTTTTCCAAGTAGTTGTGCCGTGTTACATCTTCATCATAAGTATACCAGACTGCCAGTTCTCGCCAGTTCATAGTGTGTTCAGGGTGTGTGTGGACCTTCAATTGGAAAGACGTCACATCATTCTAGTTTGCATGTCCACTTGTATGCTGGTGGTGGTGGTTCAGTCGCTCAGTCATGTCTGACTCTCTGTGACCCCATGGACTGAAGCACACCAGGCTCCTTTGTCCTTCACTGTCTCCTGGAGTTTGCTCAAACTCATGGCTGTTGAGTCGGTGATGCTATTTAACCATCTCATTCTCTGCTGCACCCTTCTCCTTTTGCCTTCAATCTTTCTGAGCATCAGAGTCTTTTCCAGAGTTGTCTCTTCACATCAGGTGGCCAAAGTATTGGAGCTTAAGCTTTGGCATCAGTCCTTCCAATGAACATTCAGGGTTGATCTCTTTTAGGATTGACTGGTTTGATCTCCTTGCAGTCCAGGGACTCTTGAAGAGTCGTCTCCAGCACTACAGTTAAAAGCATCAGTTCTTTGGCACTCAGCCTTCTTTATGGTCCACCTGTCACATCTGTACTGGAAAAACTGTAGTTTTGACTGTGTGGACCTTTGTCAGCAAAGTGATGTCTCTGCTTTTTAATATGCTATGTAGGTTTGTCATATTTTTTCTACCAAGGAGCAGGAGTCTTTTAGTTTCATGGCTGCAGTCCCTATTCGCTGTGATTTTGGAGCCCAAGAAAATAAAGTCTGTCACTGTTCCCCATCTATTTGCCACGAAATAGCAAATAGACGGGCCTGGATGCCATGATCTTAGTTTTTTGAATGTTGAGGTTTAAGCCAGCTTTTTCACTCTCCTTTTTCACCTTTATCAAGAGTCTCTTTAGTTCGTCCTCACTTTCTGCCATTAGAGTGGTATCATCTGCATATCTGAGGTTGTTGATATTTCTCCCAGCAACCCTAATTCCAACTTGTGATTCATCCAGCCCGGCATTTCACGTGATGTACTTCATGTAAGTTAAATAAACAAGGTGACAATATACAGCCTTAATGTACTCCTTTCCCAGTACTGAACCAGTCCATTGTTCCATGTCTTGTTCTGTTTCTTCTTGACCTGCATACAGGTTTCTCAGGAGACAAGTAAGGTGGTCAAGTTTTCCCATCTCTTTAAGAATTCTCCACAGTTTGTTGTGATCCACACAATCAAAGGCTTTAGAATAGTCAGTGAAGCAGAAGTAGATTTTTTTTTTTTAATTCTCTTGCTTTTTCTGTGATCCAAGAGATGTTGGCAATTTGATCTTTGGTTCCTCTGCCTTTTCTAAATCCAGCTTGAACATCTGGAAGTCCTCAGTTCACAAACTGTTGAAGCCTGGCTTGAAGGATTTTGAGCATTACCTTGCTAGCCTGTGAAATGAGCACAATTGTGCAATAGTTTGAACATTCTTTGGCATTGCCTCTCTTCAAATTGGAATGAAAACTGAACCTTTTCCATTCCTGTGGCCACTGCTAAATTTTTCAAATTTGCTGGCATACTGAGTGCAGCACTTTTTCAGCATCATTTTTTAGGATTTGAAATAGCTCAGCTTTAATTCCATCACCCCAGCTTTGTAATAATGCTTCCTTGAGAGTCCCTTGGACTGCAAGGAGATCCAACCAGTCCATTCTAAAGGAGATTGGTCCTGGATGTTCTTTGGAAGGAATGATGCTAAAACTGAAACTCCATTACTTTGGCCACCTCATGCGAAGAGTTGACTCATTGGAAAAGGCTCTGATGCTGGGAGGGATCGGGGGCAGGAGGAGAAGGGGACGACAGAGGATGAGATGGCTGGATGGCATCACCGACTCGATGGACGTGACTGTGAGTGAACTCCGGGAGTTGGTGATGGACAGGGAGGCCTGGCATGCTGCGATTCATGGGGTCGCAAATAGTCAGACTCGACTGAGCAACTGAACTGAACTGAAGGCCCACTTGACTTCACATTCTAGGATGTCTGGCTCTAGGTGAGTGACCACACCATCATGGTTATCTGGGTCATTAAGACCTTTTTTTGTATAGTTCTTCTGTGTGTTCTTGCCACCTCTTAATCTCTTCTGCTTCTGTTAGATCCTTGCTGTTACTGTCTTTTATTGTGCCCATCTTTGCATGAAATGTTCCCTTGGTATCTCTAATTTTCTTAAAGTCATCTCTTTATCTTTTCCATTCTATTGTTTTCCTCTATTTCTTTGCATTGTTCACTTAAGGCTTTCTTATTTCTCCTTGCTATTCTCTGGAACTCTGCTTTCAGTTGGATTTATCTTTCCCTTTATCCTTTGCCTTTTGCTCCTCTTTTCTCAGCTATTTGTAAGGCCTCCTCAGACAACCATTTTGCCTTCTTTTGTTTCTTTTTCTTGGGGATGGTTTTGGTCACCGCTTCCTGTACAGTGTTATAAACCTCTGTCCATAATTCTTCAGGCACTCTGTCTACCAGATCTGATCCCTTGAATCTCTTTATCATCTCCACTGTGTAATCATAAGGGATTTGATCTAGGTCATATTTGAATGGTTTAGTGGTTTTCCCTACTTTATTCAATTTAAGCCTGAATTTTGCAATAAGGAGCTCATGATCTGAGCCACAGTCAGCTCCAGGTCTTGTTTTTGCTGACTGTATAAGAGCTTCTCCATTTCTGAGTTCAAAGAATATAATCAGTTTGATTTCAGTATTGACCATCTGGTGATATCCATGTGTAGAGTCGTCTCGTGTTGTTGGAAGAGGGTATTTGCTATGACCAGTGTGTTCTCTTGACAAAACTCTGTTAGCCTTTGCCCTGCTTCATTTTGTACTTCCAGAGCCAAACTTGTCTGTTACTCCAGGTATCTCTTGACTTCCTACTTTTGCATTCCAGTCTCCTATGATAAAAAGGACATCTTTGGGGGGTGTTAATTCTAGAAGGTCTTGTTAGGTCTTCATAGAATCATTCAACTTCAGCTTCTTCGGCATTAGTGATTGGGACATAGACTTGGATTACCGTGATGTTGAATGGTTTGCCTTGGAAATGAACCAAGATCATTCTGTCGTTTTTGAGACTGCACCCAGGTGCTGTATTTTGGACTCTTGTTGACTATGAGGGGTACTCCATTTCTTCTAAGGGATTCTTGCCCACTGTAGTAGATATAATACTCATCTGAATTAATTTCTCTTATTCCTATTCATTTTAGTTACTGGTTCCTAAAATGTCAGTGTTGACTCTTGTCATCTCCTGTTTGACCATGTCCAATTTACCTTATTTCACGGACCTAACGTTCCAGGTTCCCATGAAATTTTGTTCTTTACAGCATTGGACTTTTACTGTGTTCACCACCAGGCACATCCACAACTGAGCGTTTTTCCACTTTGACCCAGATGCTTCATTCCTTCTCAACTCTTAATAATTACTCTCCGCTCTTCCGCAGTAGCATATTGGACACCTTCCGACCTGGGAGGGCTCATCTTCCCACGTCATATCTTTTTGCTTTTTCATACTGTTCATGGGGTTCTTGAGGAAAGAATGCTGACGTGGTTTGCCCTTCCCTCCTCCAGTGGACCACATTTTGTCAGAACTCTCCACCATGACCCGTCCGTCTTGGGTGGCCTTGCACAGCATGGCTCATACATTCATTGAGTTACGCAAGACTGTGATCCATTTGATCATTTTGGTTAGCTTTCCGTGATTGTGGTTTTTGTTCTGGAGGTTGTGAGATTATAATTCTTACTTTTTCTTTCTGCCATCTGATGGATGAGGAAGGCTTGTGCAGGCTTCCTGATGGGAGGGACTGACCATGGGAAAAACTGGGTCTTGCTGTGGTGGGCAAGGCGGTGCTCAGTAAATCTTTAATCCAATTGTCTGCTGATGGGTGGGGCTACGCTACCTCCCTGTTAGTTGTTTGGCCTGAATGGCAACCCACTCCAGTATTCTTGTCTGGAGAATCCCATGGAAAAGGAGCCTCTTGGGCTATGGTCCTTAAGATTATAGAATCAGGCACAACTGAAGTGACTTAGCACGACCCAGGCCTGGAATCTACAGGCTCTATGGTAGGGCTATGGTAGGGCTACTGAAGACCTCCAAGAGGACTTATGCCAATATGCCATGACTCCCTAGGACTGCTGAAGTCAGCACCCCTGTCCCTGCAGCAGGACCCTTCCAACCCACGCCTCCACAGGAGACCCTCAGTCACAAGCAGGTCTAGCTCAGTCTTGTAGGATCAGTGTTCCTTTCCCCTGGGTCCGAGTGTGCATAAGATTTTGTTTGTGCTCTCCAAGAATCTGTTTCCCCCAGACCTGCGAGAGTTCTGTAGTCAAATCCCGCTGTCCTTCAAAGTCAGGTTCCCTGGGGCTTCCAGTCCCTTTGCCAGATCCCCAGTTTGGGAAGTCTGATATGGGGCCTAGAACCTTTGCAATAGTATGAGAATTTATTTGGTATTATTGTTCTCCAGTTTGTGGATTGCCCACCTGGAGGGTGTGGGATTTGATTTTATTGTGATTGAGCCCCTCCTCCCATCCTGTTGCAGCTTCTCCTTTGTCCTTTGCTGTGGGGTATCTTTCTTGGTGGTTCCAACTTCCTCCTCTCAGTGGTTGTTCAACAGCTAGTTGCAGTTTTGGTATTCTTGCAGGAGAATTTGAGCACACCTCCTTTTACTCTGACATCTTGATAACAGCTATTGACTTCTCAAATACTTAGAGATTTTGAAAGAATCTTTCTGTTACTGGTTTCTCATGTCCATTACAAGTGAGAACATACAGTTGACCCTTGAACAACATGGATCTGAACTGGGCAGGTTCACTGCTATGCAAGATTTTTAATAGGAGATCCTATGGAACTACACAATCCACAGTTGGTTGGACTCATGCGTGTGGAGCTGCACATAGAGAGGAGCCTGATACAGGGGTGGGCTGTAAGTCACATGTGGACTTACTAAGGCTGGTATGTCAGCATCCTTCACTCCTGTGTTGTTCAGGGTCAGCTGTCTTTTGTATGACTTGCATCCTTTCTATTTTTTGATACTTGTTTTGTGATCAGAGTAGAGTATACCTTTGATGAATGCCCATTGTAATTGAGAATTATGTGTATTCTGCTTTTGTTGTGTAGTGTTCTGTAAATGTTAATGCAATGCAATATAAAAATGTAAATGTTAATGGTTTTGTTCAAATTTACTGTGTCCTTCTGGTTTTCTCCCTAGTTACTCTGTTATTGAGAGAGGTATTCAAATCTTTGACTAAAATTATGGATTTGTTTATTTCTCCTTGCAGGTTAATCAGTCTTTGCTAAATGTATTTTAAAAATTGCCATTAGGTATGTAGACACCAACAACTGTTTTGTTCTCTGTGAACTGACTGCTTTATTATTATGAAGCGATCTGTCTTATTCCTACTAATAATCTTTCCTGAAATCTACCTTGTCTCATAGGAGAATAGCCTAGATTCTAACTTGCTTCCCTTTTTTGTAAATAAACTGTATTTCATGATTTGCACAGGTAAGAAATGTGGTATTATGTTTGTGTAAAAGTAATTGTGGTTTTGGACCGTGAATTGTAAATCATTATTACTAGGCTCAAACACATCTTTACTATAATCAAAATAGGAACTATTACAGTCAACACACTTTTGTCAACAAAAAATGTTTGCTTATTCCTGTAGCATAAAAATCCAAGTTGCGGGATTTGACGAACTCTTAGAAAGCATTTTCTGTATCCTGCTGGTTGTGGAAGCGTTTCCCCAGCAAACAGTTGTCGAGATGCTTGAAAAAGTGGTTGTCAGATGAATATGGCAGAGGAGGCAAAGCTTTGTAGCCCAATTTGTTCAATTTTTGAAGTGTTGTTTGTGCAACATTATGGTCGGGCGTTGTCGTGGAGAATAACTGGGCCCTTTCTGTCGACCAGTGCCGGCTGCAGGTCGTGCAGTTTTCAGTGCGTCTCATCGATTTGCTGAGCATACTTCTCAGCTGTAATGGTTTCACTGGGATTCAGAAAGCTGTAGTGAATTAGATGGACAGACAGCAGACTACCGAACTGTGACCGTGACCCTTTTTTTGGTGCTAGTTTGGCTTTGGGAAGTGCTTTGGAGCTGATTCTTGGTCCAGCCACTGAGCTAGTTGTTGCCAGTTTTTGTATAAAATCCACTTTTCATCTCTTGTCACAATCCAATTGAGAATGGTTCATTGTTATGTAGAATAAGAGAAGGCAACACTTCAAAATGAGAATTTTTTTTTTTATTTGAAGTCAGCTCATGAGGCACCCACTTATCGAGCTTTTTCACCTTTCCAGTTTGCTTCAAATGTCAAACGACTAGAACGGTTGGCGTTGAGCTCTTCGGCAACTTCTCACGCAGTTGTAAGAGGATCAGCCTCGATGATTGCTCTCAGTTGGTCGTTGTCAGCTGCTGATGACCGGCCACTACTCTCCTTATCTAAAGGCTCTCGTCTCCTTTGCAAAACTTCTTGAACCACCACTGCACTGTACGTTCATTAGCAGTTCCTGGGCCAGAGGTGATGTTGATGTTGTGAGTTGTCTCCCCTGTTAACTATCCATCTTGAACTTGAATAAGAAAATCACTCAAATTTGTTTTTTGTCTTACATCATTTCCATAGTCTAAAATAAATATAAACAGCAAATATTATCACATAAAATGAGAAATGTGCAATAAAATGATGTATAACATAACCACATTTATTAAGAATGATTCCAGTATCAAATGGCAAATTTCAACAGTGTGAAAACTGCAAAAATGTTTGCACCAACCTAATACAATTTGGGTTCCTAAAAAGAAAATTTGAATTTTTAAACTTTATTCTTTTGACATTGAAAACTAGATCTGTTAGCTCCATACCACAGTCTCTAGCTTTGTAAATGTGAATATGGTACAGTTCTCAAATCTCTCCACTTTTGACCTGTTGATGTTGTTATATTTAAAGTTTATTTCTTGTTGTTGTTGTCATTGTTTAGTCACTAGGTCATGTTCGACTCTTTGTGACCTCATGGACTGTAGCCCTCCGGGCTCCTCTGTCCATGGGATTTTCCAGACAAGAATACTAGAGTGGGTTGCCATTTTCTTCCTCCAAGGGATCTTCCCAACCCAGGGATTGAACCCATGTCTCCTGCATTGGCAGGTGGATTCTTTACCACTGAGCCCCCAGGAAGCCCATGTGTTTCTTATAGGCAGCATATAGTTGGGCCTCTGCCTGTAGAATGTTCAGGACACTGACACATTCACACTTGGTATGACCATCGCCCTGCTCTTTGTTTTCTACTGGTCCCATCTCTTCTTTATTCTTTTATTTCTGCTTTTGAATTTTTTTAGTGATTTAATGATTTCATTTTATTTCTATTGCTTTATTAGTTGTAACTTTTTGTTTTGTTATTCTGTTCTTTGTGTTAGGGTTTTTAATATATATGTAACTTAACAATCTGTCTTCAGGTGATGGGGTGCCTTTTGTGCCCTGGAAGACCATGGTTCTTGGCCCTCCCCAAGCAGTTGATCAGAGGCCAGATGAGAAATGAAGAGAAGGCTCTAGTGGGGCCCCTACTGCAGCAGGAGGAGTGAGCGCAAGGAGCAGGCCCCCTTGCTCACTCCCCAGGAAGGGGCGAGCTGGTTTCTTCTGTGGGGGGCTCGGGCCACAGGATGGCTGGGCTGGTTTGCCCACCCCTTCGGTGGTGCCACACAGGGGCACGCTCAGTACCCTGCTCTGGCAGCTCTTCAGAAACGGCAGTTGGGTTTTCTGGTCTCTTTGTATCTTTTGTCCATAATTTGCCACACTGCACCTGCAGGCAGCTATTATTAGTCCCTTATAGTTTCTTTGTATTTGTTGATCGAGGAGACATCTGTCCAGGTGCAAGCACTGCAGCACTTCCGCGAAGGGGCTCAAGTCCCAGGCTGCCCGGCTCCCCGGAGAGGGGCTCTACACCCTTAGGGGCTCAAGTCCCAGGCTGCCCGGCTCCCCGGAGAGGCTCTACACCCTTATTCCTAAGGGGGTGTGGCCCAAGGTCTCTTCTCCTAGACTTCCCCCTGCTTGACAGGGGCCACAGACCCCAGCCTGCCCTGGGGGTGTGGAGCTCCTCACTGAGTGTTCCAGGAACCGGGGGGACCCGTGCCGCTCTCCCCCGAATGGGCTGGATTTCTTGTGTCATCATGAGCCTCACTTCAAACTGTTGGAGCCTAAAAGACACAAACTTAACCAGAAGCTTAAACAAACAAGGCCAGAAAAGGGAGAAAACAACAACATCCATTAAAGGGCCTAGAAAGAGGAAGAACCAGGGTAACTGTGAAAGGGCCTCCTTAAACTGTTGACCAGACAGGGCAGGCGGTACTGTCCTTGCTTGGCTGTATATTTTTGTTAACCTCAGGGTTAAAGTTTAACATGTCTATTTTTAGAGTGAAAGATCTGGACCTCTTGGTCACAGGTCTCCTTGTTGGACCAAAAAGTCTTAGTCACAGAGTCACAATAGTAGGGAAGGCAACAAAACACTGTAAACGAGATGCAGCATAAGTCACGGCTGAAAAGAGGGCTATGAGAAAATGAAAACCTGCCAGAAAGTTTTTTTTCTAATTTATTTATTTTTGATTGCTTTACAATATTGATTTAATTCCTGCCATATATCAACATGAATTAGCCATAGATGTACATATGTCTCCTCTTTTTTGAATCTCCCTCCCACCTCCCACCCTTTCCTGCCCTGTAGGTTGTTACAGAGCCCCAGTTTGAGTTTCCTGAGTCATAGAGTAAATTTCCATTGGCTATCTACTTACATATGGCAGAAAGTTTTTTATACCTTCTGGGATCCACAAGAATAAACTAGGGAACCAGTTTTCAGTGTCCTCGCCCATATTGAATAGCAAGGATTGTCAGCTAATTGTGTTTGTGTTGGTTTTGTTTTTAAAATTTTTATTGGAGTATAGTTGATTAAAGTGTTGTGATTTAAAAAAAAATTTATTGGACTATTGTGTTTGGTTTTGAACCACTTCTGCAGATGTAAAATTCTCGGCCCCATATTTTACATGGGAATTTTTTGCATTTAAGAGTCCTCTTTTCTTACCATATAGCTGCATGGGCGTATAAGACAAGGAAGACTTATTTTGATTCTGTGTATAATTTTTCCTTCCCCTCAGGTTAAGGCTCAAGTCAGGGCTATTAGCTCAGCCCTCTGGGCTCAAGTGTTGGATGCAGAGGTTTTGCTTCCGTAGCACTGTGGGTGCTGCCCAGAGCATGCCGTGCCCTCTTGACTCCATCTGTAAGGAAGCTGTGGCCACGTCAGTAAGCCAGGCTCCTCGATCTTCTGTGGCCTCCTCTGTAGGATCAGGCCTGCAGGCATAGACCTGGCCAAGGTTCCAGAGCAGCAGTGTGTTACATCTCGGCTTGCCGTGGCATTCGGATAGCCGAGTCAGGGTGTGGCAGGTTAGAGGATTAGCTCTGGGCAGTCAAGGAGCAAAGCTTGGTCCTTAGTAAAGTGGCCTCCGTTAGTGAGGGGTGGCCTTTAATCTCTAGGAGCCTCTGTACTGATGATGGGTCTGGACCTCCAGAGACTGTGCAAAGGTAAGCTTGTTAGCTTCTTCCACCAGTAAAGTAGGGGAGCTGCCACCTGGCGGCATCCAGGCCAACCTTGGGGCATAGACTCTAGTTGTTTGGAAGAAAAAACAGCCTGGAGGCAGAGGAACTTCTCTTAGCTTTTGTATAGGAACTCCCAGAATGTCCCCTGTGTTCAGCTATGTATGGATAAATTTTTTTTTAATTGGGGAGATGCAGAGCAGGGGCTTGTGTGGTATTATTAAAAGCTTTTCTGTGTTCCCCAGTCCAAAGTAACGGTTCTGTATCTGCAGTGGCTTCATCCGTAGGGACTTAGCCCTTAGGCCAAATCCTGGAAATCAGATTCTACAAAATCCTGCCCTGCCTAAAAAAGCACAAAGATGTTTCTTTGTCTTTGGAGCACTTAGGCCTAACAGCTTGTTTTCTCTATCGAGATAGCTGTCTACCTCCAGGGCTTATAATATATCCCAGATATTTAACTTGATTGTACTTTTTCTCTGAGATAGCCTATAGCCCTAGGCTCCCAGGAAATGAAGGATTTCAGTGGGTTCTGATCTGAGGGCTCCATGATGGGACAACTTGTTAGTATGTCATCTGCATACTGCTGAATAACTCCTCCATGGTGGGCCTGCGTGTTAGTGTGTTATCTACATACCGTAGAATAACTCCTTCATGGTCAGTATACTAACAGTATACTACTGTAGCTGCGTTTCCCTTAGTTCTTTACCTAGGCTCTGGGTGAACATATGTGGGCTGTCCCGAAACCTTTGAGGCAGTACTGTCCAGGTATATTGTTGCATTTGGCCCAGGTGGAGGTTAGGCCACTCGAAGGCAAACAGATACTGAGATGAGGCATGAACTGGGATGCCAAAGAAGGCATCCTTGAGGTCAAGCACAGAGAACCGTTTGGCATGTCCAGGATTCTAGACTGATATATAACAAGGATTGGCCACAGAGGGGTGTGTAGGGACCCCTGCCTCATTTCCTGCCCCTAGATCTTGTGCCATCCTGTATTCCCCATTTGACTTAACAACTGGCAGAATAGGGGTTTGACAGGGAGACTGATGGAGCACCAAGAGGCCGTGTTTTAAGGACTTATCTACAAGGGATTCCAAACCTTTTCTGCTTTCAACTTTAGGAGGTCTTGTTTCTAGTTAGGATAAGTGGATTCTGGTTTAAGGCTAACTTTTACAGGTTGGGCATTTATAGCCCTCCCAGGGATCCCTTTGTTCCAAACTGTCTGGTTTTGTTGTTATTCATTCGCTCAGTTGTGTCTGACTTTTTTTGACCCCATGGACTGCAGCACACCAGGCTTCCCTGTCCTTCACCATCTCCCGGAGCTTGCTCAAACTCATGTCCATTGAGTCAGTGATGCCATCCAACCATCTCGTCCTCTGTCATCCCCTTCTCCTGCCTTCAGTCTTTCCCAGCATCAGTGTTTTTTCTAATGAGTCGATTTTTCACATCAGGTGGCCAAATTATTGGAACTTCAGCTTCAGCATCAGTCTTTCCAATGAATATTCAGGATTGATTTCCTTTAGAATTGACTAGTTTGATCTCCTTGCAGTTCAAGGGACTCTGAATAATCTTCTCCAACACCACAGTTCAAAAGCATCAATTCTTCAGCACTCAGCTTTCTTGATAGTCCAACTCTCATGTCCATACGTGACTACTGGAAAAACCATAGCTTTGACTAGACAGACCTTTGTCTGCAAAATAATGTCTCTGCTTTTTAATACGCCATCTAGATTTGTCATAGCTATTCTTCCAAGTTCAGCTCAGTCGTGTCCGACTCTTTGCAACCCCATGATTTCTTCCAAGGAGCAGTTAAGTGTCTTTTCATGTCATGGTTGCAGTCACTATCTGCAGTGATTTTGGAGCCCAAGAAAATAAAGTTTGTCACTGTTTCCATTGTTTCCCCATATATTTGCCATGAAACGATGGGACCAGGTGTGGTGCCATGATCTTCGTTTTTTTGAATATTGAGTTTTAAGCCAGCTTTTTCACTCTGCTCTTTCACCATCATCAAGATGCTCTTTAGTTCCTCTTTGCTTTCTGCCATAAGGTTGGTATCATCTGCATATCTGAGGTTATTGATACTTCTCCGGGCAATCTTGATTCCAGGTTGTGCTTCATCCAGCATGGCATTCCTCATGATGTAGTCTACATGTAAATTAAATAAGCAGAGTGACAAAATGCAGCCTTGACGTACTCCTTTCCCAGTTTGGAACCAGTCCGTTGTTCCATGTCTGATTCTAACCACTTCTTGACCTGCATACAGGTTTCTCAGAAGGAAGTGTTTATTGCGTGTAGAATACGGCTGGGAACAGGCCGTTGCTCTTTCAGTTGGTCTAGAGTCAAGAAAAGGGGTGCTCAGGGTCTCCTAACGATGTGACCCTGAGGGAGCCCAGAGTGGGGGGGGACCTGCAGGCACACCTGAAAAGGCGCGTGAGGTCAGGTGCTGCTCAGATTGGCCCGTTAGAGGCCCCGCAGAGAAACAGGTGTGAGGTTTTCTGTCCACGCGGGTCCCAGTACAGCTTTTGGAGGCCCAGAATGAGAGGTCAAGACAGAGTGGTAAATGGCTCCCATGTCAGTTAAAAAACTGGCTGTCTTACGAGCCGCGTCAAGGACACCCGGCGCTTCCGATGGAGACTTACATCTCGTTGCAGGGAGCTGCCAAATCCCTGGGCCGCCTCAGTTGTCCAGCATGGCTGTCAGCGGGAGCCCCCTTTCCCCTTCCCTTTCAGGACCGGGGTAGTCCCATTTCCAGTCACCTGTTCGTTTGCAGGCTGGGCATGGTCCACGGGTGGTTTTTGGCACTTTGGGGCCCAGTGGCCGTCAGACTTGAAGCATTCCCCTTCTGGTTTATCTCCAGGTCGATGGTTAAACTTCCTTGATCCTTGGTTGTCCTGAAGTCGAAAGATGTGGCTGATAGCTCAGTTTAGCTTGAAGCCTGGCCTTCCTGTTTTCACATTGGGTTCTCTCTTCCTCCTCAGCTTGATCTGGGTTATTAAATAGCCCAAAGATCATCTCTAGAAGTTGGGGCATCAGAGTTTGTGGGCCTAATTGTAACTTTTGGAGTTTCTGCCTAATATGAGGGGGATACTGGCTGAGAAAATGTTGTACCAGCAGGATTAACCCTCGGGGAGATGGATCAACGTTAGTCAGTTTTCTGAAAGCCTCCACAAGCTGTGCCTGAAAGAGGGCTGGGTTTTCTTTTCCTTCTTGGTCACTCCTTTAGCCCTTTCATAGTTAACCAGCTTTTTGATACACTTTCTCGTCCCTTCTAACGCACAGTAGATTGTGTGCTTCCTGGCTTCTGTTCCCTCCTGGGAATTATAATTCCCTTTTGGGACCACACCCATAGCAAAATGTGTGGACTGGTCCCTGGGAAGCTGGTCAGCCTGCCCCTGGGCTGCTGCCCAAAGTCTCTGTGTGTCCTCACAGGCACAGCAAGTAGGCAGGACCATTTGGACACCCTTCCAAATCAAAGGCCAGAGTTAAGGCTGAAACCCTTCCGCAAACTCACCAGCGTCTTTAGAAACCCTCCCAGGCTCTGTCTGCATTGGGCTGAGTGGGTTAGGGAAGGGCATGTACTCTGCTTGTCCCTTCGCCGTTTGCCACTTCCTGAGAGGGTACACTTTTCCCCATCCTGGGTTACCCCGGAGGCTCTGGTCTCTTTCCTGAAGTAATGGAGAGTGTGAGGGACACAGGGAGGCGGAGTGTGGGATGGTCAGAGGAGTCTGAAGAGGTGGGTGGGGCTCAGGTCCCCCTGAGAGTTGGGGAGGCTTAGAAGAGATTGTCTAGAATGTCGGGAGTACTGTGTGGCTCCCCAAGCACAGGAGCTGCACAGAGCAGCGTTTGGTAAAGTGCCAGGAAGGCTTGGGCACAGGGAACCTCAGTCCATTTTCCCATCTTGTGACAGTAAAGAGCCAGCTTCAAGATGGTGTTGTAATTTAGAACCCACTTTCAGGCCATTTTTCTCCACCCACCCCTCCCCAACTCATATAAAGGTCAGGCAGTGTTACAGTACAGGTTAAGTTTTTCCCTTTTCAACCCGTCTTTTTTTTAAAAATATTTATTTGGCCACTCGAGGTCTTAGTTTCAGGATGTGGGATCTAGTTTCCCAACCGGTGATTGAACCTTGGCCTCCTGCATCGGGAGCACTGAGTCTTAGCCATGGGACCATCAGCAAAGTCCCGACCCATCTCTTTTTAAATACATTAATTCTTAAAAATGCATTTGGCCGTGCCGGGTCTTAGTCACGGCACGCAGGTTCTTTAGTTGCACCGTGCACTCTTCGTTTCAGCGTGTGGGATCTACTTCCCTAACCAGGGATGGAACTTGGGCCCCCTGCAGGAGGAGTGCGAAGTCTAGCCACCGGACCACCAGGTAAGTTCTAGGATTTTTCATTTCCAAGGATGTACTCCAGAGGTGTCCCTTCTGGCTTAGCAGAGGATCCTGCCGTGTGGAGTGGCCTGCACCTGAGAAAGAGCTCCAAGAAAGGAAGTCCTGCGTCTGGAGGCGTCGTACTAGGAGGCTGTGTGGAGAGACGGTCAGACATCCTCCAGGTTCCCTTCCTACCTAATGGGGTTTGGAGCACCCTCTCCTCTCCCGGCACCTGACCAGACGTCTCTGGTTGACCTAGGCCCCCCATGAGAGTAGTCCCTGAGAGGGGGGCGTTTGAACCAGCCCCAGTGCACTCCCAGGGCTCCCCAAGGGGGTCTGTTGTCTATAAAGCTCATGTCTGGGACTTCCCTGGTGGTCCAGTGGTTAAGACTCCACACTTCCAGGGCCGAGATTCGATTCCTGGTTGGGAAGCTAGATCCCACACGCTGAGTGGCACGGCCAACAGAGCACGCTCGTGTCCTGAAGTAAGCGTCCCTGTGTTGGGGTGTGTTCCTTGAGACTGAGCACCTGTAGAGGTTCCAGTGCAGGCTTCCGGGCAGCCCCCAGCCCAGTGGGTTGTCTGTAGCCTTGGATGTGCTGCCACCACCTGTAGTGAAGCGGCCCTGCAGGTGCAGAAAGGACCTCCTGGAGGAACTGGAGCTGGGCACAGTGGAAAATGCCACGAGGTCAGGACCTGACGGCCTGGAGGTGGGAGTATTCACACAGGGGATTTGGGACATAAAGTGAAAAGACTAGATAGAAGAAGAAGCTCAAACCCTTTTCCCTGTTTGGTGGCTGTGATCAAACTGGGGAGAGGCTGATGATTCCATCTGACACAAGCAGCAGCATATCAGAGGAGCCCAGTAGTTGGGTCTCTCTGGGATGCTCCAGGGGCCCTTTGAAGTGGTCCAGAGTTAGCTAGAGATCAAAAGCACTTTAGTTAGAATTTGATGTTTGGAAAGTCTGTCAAAAGCTTTAAAATACCTGTTCAGATAGAATGATAGGTTGCTGTGAAACAGTTGTTCTAATGTGAAAAAAAAAGATTTCAAAGTAAATACAGATCACTTAAAGACACAGAAACTCACACAATTTGATATCAAGAGCAGCATTCCAAGAAAGCTTTGTTTTCTTGTGAGAGAGAAAAACCAAATCCAGTCTTGCGTAGCCTACTCTTAATAGAATCCATTTACCTAATTAAATTTAATCCAGCCTTAGAATTCCTGACCACATACAAAAATATATTCTCAGTGTTCTTTTCTGCAGACGTTCTGTAACTTTCTGTAAGCATATTTTCTCCCATTCAGAAACAGCCAGCTTTATTTTAAAAATCCTCTTTTTTCCTGTCAATTAAATATTTCCATTTCTCATACCTTCCCTTCTGATAGCACACATCCTACTTTCCATAAGCAGCCAGGAACTGTCTTTTACATTATATCCTATAGATTGATAGAGAACATTTCAGGTGGCACCAGACAGCTTTAGTTTCTCCCTCATAAGAAGACAGATGTAGGTAAATCTAGACCTACTTAGCAGTGAACTTTCCAATAGTTCATCTTATTTGAAGTGGCCTAGATATTCAATGAACTCCTGTTTTTTAATTTAGTTTCAAGTTTCCAACATTTGGTGATGGACATTTCTGCAACATAGTCATTCCCATAGAATTGACCAAAAAGCTCTTATCTCAGTTACATTTATTTAAAAATTTAATCATATCAGGTTATTCTCCTTGATGACAGACTTTATGACAGAAACAATATGCACGTACTGACTTTCAGTGACCCTCGGTACAATAGAAGGCAGGAATACTGGAGTGGGTTGCCATTTCCTACTCCAGGGCATCTTCTGGACCCGGGGATTGAACCCGTATCTCTTGCTCCTCCTGCATTGCAGGCGGATTCCTTACCATTGCGCCACCTGGGAAACCCGACAATAAAAGTATTATGCTCAGCTCTGTGGACTGTATAGTCCATGGGGTCGCAAAGAGTCAGATGCAGCTGAGCGACTTGCACTTTAATGTCGATGACTCTAAAGACAGGTCTGTGTTAATTAAATCCACAGGCTTCAGCTAGCTCTAGTACCAGGTTTAATTCAATATTGAATATTTCCCAAATCACAGGAACCTGAAATGTATTCTGGTGAGTTTTCTTTCACGTTTATGATAATGTATATATGCACGCACTTTCCTTTAAGCCAGTTAAATACAGCTCGCTTGCAAGTTAGTTGTTACATCAAGACAGAACCAGAGACCTTATAGTTTTGTTGTTTGAATTTTGAAAGGCCTCTTTCCCACCTTCTCTGGGGACTACAGATGGATCAGGAGGTTCCTGAGAGCCCAGGCGGAAAAGTTACATGTGAAAACAGGAGAGATGGCACTCCTGCTCCTGGAAGTGACCCGAGGCTGGAGCCTCAGGCCATGTGGGGCCCGCTTGTATTTCAAGATTTAAATGCTCCCTCGTGCCTGCAGTGTTGACAGACAAAACGGCATAAAACCAAGATACCAATGATGAAAACCTAAAGACAGAATCAAGATATTTGGGGATAAAGGGTATGGAAGTGTAGGTGTAAGGATCAAGAGGGAGGGACAGAAGAAGCTGAAAAAGAGAACAAGACAGCAGGGAAATAAAGGCGAGAACACTGGGACGATAGGTATTCCAGCCACTACATGACTAGGGTCTGAACCGCTGTCACTCTCCTCTCTGGTCAGGGGGATGCTGCTGGACCAGGGTCTGCACGGGGCGAGGCCAGCCTGTCACCCGTCAGAGGGAGCAGGTTCACAGGCCGAGAGGAGTGAGACTGTAGCTGCCCGACATCCACTCTCAGTGAGAGGAGAGAGACATGGACAGATTTCAGGGAGGGAAAGCACTGCCCGAATGAGGGTCTGAGGTCCCAGGGGCCAGGAAGGCAGACTTACAAACACGGTGACGCTGAAGTAAGAAATTCAGGCGGCCGCTTGTCACCCATGGGGAAGCTCTGTTCAGTGGGCCCAGAGGTGCCCAGACCCTCTCTTTGGAAGGGGACAGCTGCCCCAAGTTGGGTGCCACTAAGTCTGATACAGACCAGGGTTCCTAGCCTCCTCCTCATCAAGAGAAATTGACTAGAGGTCACACGTGAAGTTCAGGCAAGGCTTTATTGGGGCCCCTGCTTGCTTGCTCCCTGGGGGTGGGGGAGCTGGTTCCTTCTGGGAGGGGAGGGGAGAGGTGTGTCCAGGACTCAGGCCACGGCAGGGCCTGGGTGGTCTGCCCAGCCCTTAGCTGGTGGTGTGTGTGCAGCACCAAGCCCTTCAGAAGTGGCAGTTGGGACTTGTTGGGTCTTGGTGTATCTCTCTGTCCATCATTTGCCCCAGCTGCTTGAGAAGAGGTCCGTCAGGTGCCAGCACTGCAGCCAGGGGTCCCAGGGCCCACCCAGCCTGTCTCAGTTTCACATTCCCATCTCTTCCGTACTTTTCTTGAGCTGTTGTTGTTAACATTTATTTTCATGTTTATTCCATAAATGCACTGTTATTTCTTAAACAGGCAATTATGTTTTGAAGAAATACGTACGATATCCCTTATCAGTTTAGCCGTGTAATTGACAGTTCTAAAGATCTCTGTGTCCTTAGGTAGATGCAGATTCTCCGATGTTACTTTACTTTTGTCTGGACTTCTTTTAACACTTCTTGCAGGATGGGTCTATTTGAGATGCATTATTTTTACTTTGTATTACATTGTAGATATCTTTATCTCACTCAAGGTTTTCTTTTTATTGTGTTAAAATACGCATAACACAAATTTACCATTTAACCACTGTTTAGGGTGCAGTTCAGTTAAATACTTTCACATTATGTGTAGCCCTCGGTACCCTCCATCCACATAACTCTCTTCATCTTGTAAAACTGAAACTCTGCACCTATTAAATGACTCCTGGTTCTCCCCTCCCCTGGTGACCACCACTGTATATTGTGTCTCTCTGATTTTGACTAATTACAGTATTAATCTCATATAAGTGGAATCATCCAGTATTTGTCTTATTTCTTTTAGCATAATGCCCTCGAGGTTCCTCCATGCTGTAAGCATCTATCAGCACTGCATCTCTTGTAAATGCTGAAAAATGCCAGTGTCTGTGTACACCACCTCTTCCTTATCTGCTCACCGTCAATGGATAGTGGCTTTGCTCCACGTTTTAGCTGTTGTGCGAATAGTGCTGCCAAGAACATGGGCGTACACGTGTGTCTTTGAGACCTTGGTTTCAGTTCGCTTGGGGTATGTACCCAGAAGTCGGATCACGTGGTAATTATATTTCTAACCCTTTGAAGAACCTCCACAGTGTTTTCCCCGTGGCTGCATGGTTTTACATTCCGACCAGTAGTGCACAAACATTCTAAATTCTCCACATCCTCACCAGGGCCTGCTGTTTTCCGTTTTGTTGTTGTGTGGTTAGCAGCCATCCTGATGGGTATGAGGGGGTCTCTCATTGTGGTTCTCATTTGCTTTTCTGCAATGATTAGTCACGTTGAGCATTTGTTCATGTGTTTATTGACCATTTGTTCATCTTCTTTGGAAAAAGGACTGTTCAGGTCTTTTGCCCATTTTTGAAAAGTTTGGTTTTTTGTGTGGTTGAGTTTTATGGGTTCTCTACATATCCTGGATATTAATCCCTTATCAGATAGATGATTTTAAAATGCTCTGTCTAATCTCACGGGTTGTCTTCTTGCTCTGTCGATGGTGTCTTTTGATGCATTTCTGATGCATCATGAAGTCCAGTTTGTCTGTTTTTGTTGCTGTTGCCTGGGCCTTTATTGTCATAAACAAGAAGTCATCACAAATCCAGCGTTGTAAAGCTTTTGCCCTGTGTTTTCTTCTAGGAGTTTTATAGTCTTGGGTTGTACATTTAGACTTGATCCACTTTGAGTTGTTTTTTGTATGCGGTGTTAAGTAATTCCAGGTCCAGCTCCATCCTTCTGCAGGGGATGTTCAGCTTTCACAGCACCGTTTGCTGGGAGACGGCCTGCTCCCTGTTGAACGGTCCTGGCGTCCTGTGTAGACTCACCTGCCCGGGGGGTGAGACTTATTCTTGGGGTCTCAGTTCCACTGGTCTGTGTGTCTGTCTTGAGGGCAGATGCGCTTGGATTACTGTACCTGTGGAGAAAGCTCTGAAGTCAGGAAATCTATTCTCTAGCTTTGTTCGTTTTCAAAATCATTTTGGCTGTTCAGGGTCCCTTGAGACTGGATAGGAATTTTAGAATGATTTTTTTTTTTAATGTGAAGAAAATATCCTTGGGATTTTGAGAGGACTTGTGTTGAATCTGTAGGTCACTCTGGGTGGTACTGACATCTTGGCAATGTGAAATCTTCCAATCCATGATCATGGGCTGTGTGTCCATTTATTTGTCCATTTATTTATGTTTTCTTTTAAGTTCTTTTATAGTTTTCACTGTGTAATTCTTTCACTCCCTTCATTAAGTTAACTCCTAAAAATTTTGTTTTTTAATGAAGTTTTTGTAAAAGAAATTTTCTCAGTCATTTCCTTTTCAGATTGTTCATTTCTTTCTCTTCGGCTTTCCTTATGTTTGGTTATGATTTACTTAGGCGTGGCTTCCTTTGGGCTTACCTTCTTTAGGGTTTTCTTAGCTTTTTGAATCTTTGGTGTATATCTTTTGCCCAGCTGGAACGTGTTTTTTTAGTTTTTTATTTCCTCAACCTTTTCAGCACCGTCTTTCTTCTCTCCTTCTGTGGCTTCTGTGAATGTTAGACCTACTGTTTACATCCCCCGAGGTACCTATGGATCTGTTCATTTCTTAAACATGTTTTTTCACTTTATAATTAAAAGTGAACAATTTCTGTTGATTTCTCTTCAAGTTCACTGACTCCTTCCATTCTGCTATTAAGTGCATATAATGAGTTTATTGTGCTTACTTTATTTTTCAGTTTTAAAATTTCAGCTTGGGTTTTCTTTATATCTTTTATGAGATGTTCTATTTTGTAACATTTGTTTGAAGAATGTTAGTGATTGCAGTTTGTGTATTTGCATAGTCAGTACTTTATCATATTTGTGAGAGAATTCCCACATCCTTGCCATTTTTGCACTGGTATCTGTTGATTGTCTCCCTGTGTGAATTGAAATTCTTCTGGTTTTCATATGCTGAAGAGTCTTTTAAATTGTATCCCTTCCCTGACTGTGGGATGCTGGATCTTGTTTAAAAATCATGAAGATAGGTATATTAGTTTTATTGGGCAGCCCACCTGGATAGAGTCAAGCCGTAAGTTCCAGCCTCTGTCTGTGGGCTCCAGCTCAGAGCCTTCCTGGCTTCTCGTCGGTCCCAGATGTGTATCACACAAGGCAGTCTGCGGTCTGGGTGTGCATGGTCCCTGCTCCAGAGTTTGTCCTGTGCTGATTAGAGACAGACCCACGTATGTATGGGTGGGCTGAGCCCTGGAGTGAAAAGATCACCTGGGGACTCGACGTTTCCGATCTCCTCTCTACCCACAGTCTCCTGGTGCTCTCTTCACCCCTTTGATCCTCAGGCAGATACTTGGGTGTCTAGTTAGTTACCCAGCTCTGCTGTGAACTTGGGTGTGGGTCCATATCCAGGGCCACCTACTGGGAGAATTGTTGTTTAGTCGCTAAGTCGTGTCTGACTCTTTAGTGACCCTGTAGACAGTAGCCTGCCAAGCTTCTCTGGCTGTGGGATTTCCGAGGCAAGAATACTGGAGCAGGTTACTATTTCCTTCTCCAGGGGATCTTCCCAACCCAGGGATCAAACCCCGCATCTCCTGCATTGCGGGTGGATTCTTCCTTACCACTGAGCCACCAGGGAAGCCTAGTGGGAGGAGAGAGAGAGGAAAAAGCCATGGGAGTTGGCCCCCCTCTTGGTCTCAGAGCTGCTCTCAGCAGAAAAAAATTTCCATTCCTCAGTATTGGCCCTCCTGGGCCCCACCTCACCACCCAGCTCCTTTACCAGCTATTGCCAGTCCCACCACAGAATTGCCTGGACTGGGACATTAGAAGTTGGAGGAGAAGGAACAGGGGATTACCATGCTCAGTTTGAGCATTAGGAATCCCCACTTTCCCTCCTCCAGCCCGAAGTGTTTTGTCCTGGATCTCAGATCGTGTTAAATTCAAGGTGGGTGACCCTGCAAGAAAAGACAGTTGTAGACATAGGGCTGGGTCGGCAGTACCTGAGGTCCGTGCTCCCAGCTCTGTCCACTAGCTGTGCTCCTTTCTGCTCAAGTTCAGCGCTGTATCGGCAGAGGAGGAGGGTGGAGTGTGTTGGCTCCGTCTCACCTGGGGGTCATGACTCTTACCCTCTGGTCGTGGTGCTGGCCTCAGGGATGTCCTCGGGCATCCCTGCTCTGGTGCCTCAGCGCAGGGGCTCAGTGGGCACCCTTCCCACATGCTTCTGTTGCTAATTCTGTGGTGCATTAGCTCCATTTTTTTCTATTAAGTTCCTCAGAGTATGTTCTGATTTTTCTTGTAACCTCTTCTGTGACTATTTATGAGTGTGATGTCTAATTTCCACATAATTTTTGTATTTTCCAAATTCTCACCTGTTACTGATTTCTGATTTTATTCCATTGTGGTTGGAATGGAATAAAACGGAATGGTATACTTTATCTCAGTACTGAACCTGGATTTATGGCCTAACCGATGGTCTTTTTTGGAAAATATTCCTTGTGCACTTGAGCAGAATGAGTGTTTAGAAGTCTCGTTGGTTTATGGTGTTGGTATTGTTTCCTCATTGATGTTCTGCCTACCTGCTCCATCCATACGAAAAATGAGAGTGCCATCTCCAGCTGTGATTGTTGTCTGTCTAGGTCTCCTTTCTGGAGTGCCAGTTTTTGCTGAGTCTCTTGTACACATGCATGCATGTACGTGTGTGTGTGTGTGTGTGTGCGTGCGTGTGCACATGTGCACATGCTCAGTCCCTCTCTCGTGTCTGACTGCAACTTTGTGGACTATAGCCCACTAGGCTCCTCTGTCCATGGTGTTTTCCAGGCAAGAATACTGGAGTGGGTTGCTATTTCCTTCTCCAGAGGAACTTCCTCTGGAGACATCAAACTCCAGGGGATAACAAATAGTTGAGTCATAATCTTTTTAAAATTAATTCTGCCAGTCTCTACCTTTTAATTGGAGAATTTTAACTCATGTACATTTAAAGTAATTACTAATAAGGCTTCTGACATTTTGCTGTTTTTATGTGTTGTTAACTCTGTTTTCTTTGTCAGTTCCTCTGTCACTGCCTTCTTTTGTTTGATATTTTCTAGTATTCCTTGTAAATTCCTATTTCTTTTACTGTATATTAAAAAAAATTGGTGTGGGGCTTACAATCAACATGGTAAGGGATTTCCATAGTATCCAAAAGCTTTGCTCCAGCATAGCTGTCTCCTTCCTGCCTTTGTGCTGCAAATTACACACAAATCACATCTTTATACATTGTAAATGCATGAACAGTTTTATAATTACTGCTTTGTGTAGCTGTCTTCTAAATAAAGCAGAAGTTTAAAATAGAAGTGCATCCACACTGTCTTATGTTTGTCCATAGAGTTGCTTTAGCAGTGTCTTTTATTTATTCCTGTAAGTTCAAGTTACTTTTGTTTTTCATTTGAGCCAGAGGGGCTCTTTTTTTGTATCACTTGAAGGGCAGATATGCTAGCAATGAGCTCTCTGCTTTTGTCTATCTGGAAGTGGCCTACTGTCGCCTTCGTTTTTTGGATAGTTCCACCAGGTACAGAAGTCTTGGTTGGCAGCCTTTTAGTGCCTTGAACATGTCATCCCACTGCCTTCTGGCCTCCGTGGTTTCTGATAAGAAATCAGCTGTAAATACTACTGGAGGTCTATCCTGAGGGCTAAAATGACTTCTCATGCTACTTTCAAGATTCTTTGTTTTTTTAGCTTTTGACAATAACATCTGGATGCATCCAGGTATGGATCTCTTATCCTCCCTGTAGTTCATTGAACTTCTTGAAGATAGTTTTTTCCAGTAAATTTGGGTAAGTTTTGGCCATTATTTCTTCACATATTTTCTGCCCTGTTGTCTCTGTCTAGGATTCCCGCTGTGAATAAGTTGCTACACTTGATAACAACCACTGGTCTCAGGCTCTTTTTATTCAATCTTTTTCTTTCTTTTCCTCAAACAGACCATCTTCATTGACTTAACTCCAAATTTTCTGACTCTTCTACCAATTCAAATTCAGCTTTTGAACTTTGCAATTACAGAATTTCCCCTTGGGTCTTTTTTTAAAAGTATTTATTTATGCGGCAGTGTTGGGTCTTGGTTGCAGTACGCAGGATCTTTGATGTGGCATGTGAGATCTTCTAATTGTGGCATGTGGAATATTTAATTGCAGCATGTGGGATCTAGTTCCCTGACCAGGGATTGAACCCAGCCCCACTGTGTTGGAAATAGCAGTCTTAGCCACTGGACCACCAGGTAAGTCCCTCCCCTTGGGTCTTTAAACATTTTGATTCTCTCTCTCTATTGGTATCCTCTATTTGTTAAGATAGCAATTCTCTTAACTGTCACATTAATTATTTAGGCATGATTTCCTTTAGCATTTGTATAAAACTTATAAAAGCTGGTTCTTTACTTTGATGTATTAGGGTTCTCCAAGGAAACAGAATCATTAGAAGATATTATGTATAGATGGGTAGATAGGTAGGTTTTAGGATTTGGTTTCTATGATTGTGGAGGCTGGCAGGCCAAAGACCCAGGGATGAGTGGATGCTGCATTTGAGTTTTAAAGAAGTCTGGGGCTGGTTCCCCTCCTCTCTATGGGATTCAGTCATTTTCTGTTAAGGCCTTGAAGTGACTGGGTGGCAACTTGCTGTGAGCCCCATAATATATACTTTACTCAGCCTCTAGTGATTTACAGTAGATATTAACCTCCTCTAAAATATCCTCGCAGAAGCATCTAGAGGGATATTTGGCTGAATTTCTGGGTACTGTGGCCTAGCCACAGACATAAAATTAACCATCTTCCCCTTTGTCTCTTTCTTTCTGGCCCTACCTTTCAGCATTGATACCCTTGGTGACATCCTGAGGGTCTCTGGAACTGCTCATTTTCCTTCTTTTTTCTGGTCCTCACATTATGATAATCTCAGTTGACGTGTCTTCAGGTTTGCTGGTTCTTCTCCTCACTCAAGGGCTTCCCCTGTGGCTCAGCTGGTAAAGAAATATGCCTGCTGTGCAGGAGACCTGGGTTCAGTCCCTGGGTTAGGAAGATCCCCTGGAGGAGGGAAAGGCTACCCACTCCAGTATTTCAACCTGGAGAATTCCATGGACTGTATAGTCCACGGGGTCGCAAAAAGTCAGACACAACTGAGCAACTTTTACTTTCTTTCTGCCCACTCAAATTCTGTTAATGTATTTCCAACTGCAGAATTTGTTTTCTTTTTAAAACAAATTTTCTCTTTACTAGTATTCTCTTGGTGAGAACCATTCTGTCGTATTAATTCCTTAGACATAGTTTCATTTAGTTCTTTGAACCTGATTTTTGAAAGCTGACTTTGTCTTATCTAGTATGTTTAACATTTGAGCATACTCAGAGATAGTATCTATTAGTTTCTTTTTGAAAACTTTCCTAGTTTATGGGCCATACTTTGTTCCTTTGTATAACTAAGTTTCTGTTCAAAAGTATTCATTTTAAATAACATCAGTATAATGTGGTGACTCAAGAAATCAGTTTCCTGCTCCCCAGACTTTCTGTCTCCCTTCTGTGTTTAGTGACTTTCCTGAAAGGATTCTGTAAAGTCTGAGACCCTGCTGCATGTGGGTCAGGAGGTCTCTGTACTCTTAGCTTGTTGCTCAGCTGATGACTAGACAGAGATGTCTGTGATCTAGTAAGTCATCTCCCATTTACCCAAAGGCTCTTAAATTCCCTCAGGTTACAGCTCTGCCTTGGCCTTCACTTCCTGCCTCATGAGATCTCAGGCTTCTGTTATTTCCTACATGTGCACACAGACCTGCACATGTGCATGGCCTTCTGTGTTCCCAGGGGTGTGTCAGAGCATTGAAGAGTATTCGGGGCATTTTATTCCCCAGGTCTTCCTCCCCCCTCAAATTGATATGTGTGTGTGTGTACATGTGTATATATACATGTATGTGTACATGTGTGTGTACATATATGTATGTGTGCATATTATGTGTGTGTACGTGTATATATGTGTGAATGTGTATGCAGTTATGTTGTGTGTACACGTGTGTACTGGGTGTATGTTATATATGTCTGCATGTGCCTGTGTATACGTGTGTGTGTGTGTGAATTGTGTGTACACGTGTGTTACATGTGTTCATATACACGTGTGTGTTGTGTGTGTGCATGTGTGCACATGTATGTGTGTTGTGTGTAGATGCATGCATGTGTGTGTGCGTATGTATGTGCGCACACATGTGTGTGTGTCTGTATGTGTCTGTATCTGTGTTTTTCTTGAAGTATAGTTGACTTACAATGTTGTATTAGTAACTGCTGTCAGCAAAATGTTTCAGTCATATACAGAGAGATGTGCATTCTTTTATTGTATTCTTTTCCATTATGGTTTATCATAGGACACTGAA
The DNA here is from genome assembly GCF_055505025.1 of Bos grunniens. Lineage (NCBI taxonomy): Eukaryota > Metazoa > Chordata > Mammalia > Artiodactyla > Bovidae > Bos > Bos grunniens. The sequence goes on from NC_141182.1 coordinate 14,444,109, forward strand.
TATAGTTCTCTGTGCTGTACAGTGGGACCTTATTTATCCATTCCATATACAATAGTTTGCATCTGCTAACTCCAGCCTCCTGCTCCATCCCTCCTCCAGCCCCCATCCCCTTGGCAAACACCAGTGTGTGCTCTGTGTCTGTGATTCTGGTTGTTTCACAGACAGCTTCGTGTTGGCATATTTTAGATGACACACATTAAGTGATATCATATGGTATTTGGCTTTTTGTTACTTCACTTATGATGATAATCTCTAGTTGCATCAGTGTTGTCATTATTCATTCTTTTTTATGCCTGAGTAGTATTTCATTGCATATACTAAATACATGTATATATCTCACATGTTCTTTATCCATTCATCTGCTGATGGACATTGAGGTTTCTTCCATGTCTTGGCTACTGTGAATAGGCTTCTATGAACATAGTGGCTGATGTATCTTAATTCTTTGAATTACAGTTTTGTTTGGATATATACCCAGGGGCAGGATTGCTGGATGATGAAAAACCTCTGTACTGTTTTCCACAGTGGCTGCAGCAGCTCACATTCCCACGAACAGTGCAGGAGGGTCCCCTTTTCCCCTCCCCCTCTCCAGCATTTGTTTTTAACTTGGCTGTACTGGGTCTTCGCTGCAGTATGTGGGATACTTGTTGTGTCATGTGGGATCTTTCACGCAGCGTGCCAACTCTGTCTGTGGTGTGTGGGCTCAGGAGCTGCGGCACACGGGCATCAGGGCCAGCATTTGTTTTGTGCTTTTTTACTGATGGCCATCCTGACCAGTGTGAGGTGGTGCCTCACTGTAGTTTCGATTTGCACTTCTCTGATCACTAGTGATGTTGAGCATGTTTTCATGTCCCTATTGGCCATATGTATCTCTTCTCTGGAGAGATGTCTATGTGGGTCTAATGTCCTCTTTTCAATTGGGTGGTTTTTTGTTGTTGAGTTGTATGAGCTGTTTGTATCTTTTGGAAATTAAATCCTTGTTGGTCGCATCATTTGCAAATATTTTTTCCTATTCTGTAGATTGTCTTTTTGTTTTATGGTTTCCTTTGCTGTACAAAACTTTGATTGGGTCTCATTTGTTTATTTTTCTTTTCTATTTCCTTAGGAGACTGACGTTAAGAAAACTTTAGTAAGATTTATGTCAGAGAACGTTTTGCCTGTACTCTATTCTAGGAGTTTTATGGTATCTTATATTTAAGTCTTTAAGCCATTTTTTAATTTTTGTGAACGGTAGGAGAGTGTGTTCTCAGTAACTTCATTGATCTACATGTAGCTGTCCAGCTTTTTTAACACTTGTTGCAGACACTTTTTCCCACTTCCCATATTCGCGCCTCCTTTGTCCCAGCTTGATTTGGTGGGCTCCGTTCTGGGCTCTGGGCTCCGGGCTCCGGGCTCCGGGCTCTGCCCCATCGAGTCTTACGTCTTGTTTTTGCCGGTGCCACACCAGTTTTATTACTGCAGCTTTGTGGTGTTGTCCGAAGTCTGCAAGGGTATGCCTCTCGTTTTGTTCTTTTTCTTCAGGTTTGCTGTGGTGATTCTGGGTCTTTTATGGTTCCATATGAATTTCAGGATTACTTTGTTCTAGTTCTGTGAAAAGTGTCATGGGTAATTTGATAGAAATCACATTAAATCTGTAGATTGCTCCAAGTAATATGACCATTTTAACAATATTCTTCCAATCGAAGAGCATGGGATATCTATTTCTTTGAATCATCTTTGATTCCCTTTATCAGTGTTACAGGTCTCAGTGTATAAGTCTTTCACCTCCTTGGTCAGGTTTATTCCCAAACACTTTATTGTGGGGAGTGCAGCTTTAAAAGATATTTCGGGACTTCCCTGGCAGTTCAGTGGTTAAGACTCTGCACTCCCACGACAAGGTGCATGGGTCTGATCCCTGGTCAGGGGACTAAGGTGCTTGCATGCTGCGTGGCATGGCAAAAGAAATGAGCAGTTACTGTTTAAATACCCTTTCTGCTATTTCATTGTTGATGTGAAGAATGCAACCCATTTCTGTATGTTAATCTTGTATCCTGCCTATCTTGCTGAATTTGTTCATCAGTTCTAGTAGTTTTTGCGTGAAGTCTAGGGTTTTCAGTATACAGTAGCATATTATGTGCATATAGTGAATTTTACCTCTTCCCTTCCAGTTTGGGTACCTTTCCTTTTTCTTTTATTATTGCTGTAGTTAGGGTGTCCAGTCTTCTGTGTTGAATAGAAGAGGTGACAGTGGGCATCCTTATTTTGTTCCAGATTTCAGTGGGAACCCTTTCAGCTTTTCACCATTATTATTATGTTGGCTGTGGGTCTGTCATCAGTTCAGTTCAGTCTCAGTCGTGTCCGACTCTTTGTGACCCCATGAACTGCAGCACGCCAGACCTCCCTGTCCATCACCAACTCCCAGAGTCCACCCAGACCCACGTCCATTGAGTCGGTGATGCCATCCAGCCATCTCATCCTCTGTCGTCCCCTTCTCCTCCTGCCCTCAATCATTCCCAGCACCAGGGTCTTTTCAAATGAGTCAGCTTTTTGCATCAGGTGACCAAAGTATTGGTGTTTCAGCTTCAGCATCAGTCCTTCCAATGAATATTCAAGACTGATTTCCTTTAGGACGGACTGGATTCATCTCCTTGCAGTCCAAGGGACTTGCAAGAGTCTTCTCCAACACCACAGTTCAAAAGCATCAATTCTTCGGCGCTCAGCTTTCTTCACAGTCCAACTCTCACATCCATACATGACCACTGGAAAAACCATAGGCTTGACTAGACGGACCTTTATTGACAAAGTGATGTGTCTGGTTTTTAATATGCTATCTAGGTTTGTCATAAGTTTCCTTCCAAGGAGTAAGCGTCTTTTAATTTCATGGCTGCAGTCACCATCTGCAGTGATTTTGGAGCCCAGAAAAATAAAGTCAGCCACTGTTTCCATTGTTTCCCCATCTATTTCCCATGAAGTGATGGGACCGGATGCCATGATCTTAGTTTTCTGAATGTTGAGCTTAAAGCCAACTTTTTGACTCTCCTCTTTCACTTTCATCAAGAGGCTCTTTAGTTCCTCTTCACTTTCTGCCATAAGGGTGGTATCATCTGCATATCTGAGGTTATTGATATTTCTCCTGGCAAGCTTGATTCCAGCTTGTGCTTCTTCCAGCCCAGCGTTTCTCATGATGTACTCTGCATATAAGTTAAATAAGCAGGGTGACAATATACAGCCTTGACGTACTCCTTTTCCTATTTGGAACCAGTCTGTTGTTCCATGTCCAGTTCTAACTGTTGCTTCCTGACCTGCATACAGGTTTCTCAAGAGGCAGGTCAGGTGGTCTCGTAGTCCCATCGCTTTCAGAATTTTCCACAGTTTATTGTCATAAATAGCTTTAAAAAATACATATATATATATATATATACACTTGTTGTTGTTGTTACGCTGGGTCCTTGTGGCTGTGCACTGGCTTCGCACTGTGACGCTTCCTGTTGCGGAGCAGGGGCTTTAGCTGTGCAGGCTCCAGTGGTTGTGACACACGGGCTGAGTTACCCTGAGGCATGTGCACGTGGAGTCTTCCTGGACCAGGGGTCAAACCAGTGTCCCCTTCATTGCAAAGTGGATTCTTAACCACTGGACCATCAAGGAAGCCTCATAAATAGCGTTTATTATATTGAGGTATGTTCCCCCCATACTCACTTTGCTAAGAGTTTTGTCATGAATCGATGTTGAATTGTGTCACGTGCCTTTCTGCATCCGTTGAGATGACTGTTTTTGTCTTTTATGTGGTGTATCACATTGACTGATTTACCTATATTGAACCATCCTTAAGAACCTGCGCTGAATCTCACTTGGTTTTGGTTTGTTCTTTTTATGTGTTGTTTGATTTGGTTTGCTCATTTTGTTAAGGATTTGTCCATCTTTGTTCATCAAAGACATTGGCCTGTAATTGTGTTTGTCTGGTTTTGGTATCAGGGTAATGGTGGCTTCATAGCATGTCTTTGAGAGTGTTCCCTCCTCTTCTTTTTTTGGGGGAAAGAGTTTGAGTAAGTTCTCTATATGTTTGGTAGAATTCACCTCTGGAGCCATCTGGTTCTGGACTCACATTTGTAGGTTTTGTTTTTTTTTTTGGCAGTGCTGGGTCTTTGTTGCTGCATAGAGCAGGGGCTACTCTCTAATTGTGGTACTTGGGCTTCTCACTACGGCACATGGGCTAAATAGTTGTGGCTCCTGGCCTCTGGAGCACAGGCTCAGTAGCTGTGGCTTAATTGCTCCACGGCATGTGCGATATTTCCGAATCAGGGGTCAAACCCATGTCTCCTGCATTGGCAGGTGGCTTATTTGTTACTGAGCCACCAGGGAAGCCTGGGAGTTGTTTTTTTTTTTTTAATTACAGACTCTTTTTCACTTCAAATGATTAGTCTCTTCAAATTATGTTTCTTCTTCAGTTTTGGTGGACTGTGTATTTCTAGAAACTTGTCCATTTCTCTTAGGTTGTCAAATTTGTTAGCATATAACTGCACATAGTATCTCCTTGCGGTTTTTCTCTGTTTCTGTGGTAGGAGCTGTTATGCTTCTGTTTTTGTTCATTTGGGTCCTCTCTTTTCTTGGTGTGCCTGGTCAGAGCTGTCAGTCTTGTTTATCCTTAAAGAGAAACAACTCTTGTTCTATTGATTTTTTTTCTGTTTTTTTAAATACCTACTTCCGCTCTGATGTTTATTTTCTTCCTTGTGCTGACTTTAGTTTTTGTTTGTTCTTCTAATTCTTTTAAGTGGTAGGTTAAGATTGTTTAAGATCTTTCTTGTTTTGGGAGGAAGGCCAATATCACTATGAACTTCCTTCTAAGAACTTCTTTTACTACATTCTGTAGCTTTTGTATGGTTGTAGTTTCATTTTTCTCAAGGTATTTTTAAATTTCCTCTGATTTCATCATTGACCTATGTTTTTTTTAACAGGTTATCTGTCTGTGGCTGTGCGGGGTCTTTTTAACAGATTACCTATCTGTGGCTGTGCGGGGTCTGTGCTGTGTGGGCTTCTCTAGTTGCCGTGAGTGAGACCTGCACAGTTGTGGTGTGCCGGCTTCTCACGCAGTGGCCGCCCCTCCGTGGAGCGCAGGCGCCAGGCACTGGGCTCAGTAGTTGCCGTGTGTAGGCTCGGTGTTTGTGGTTCACGGGCTTAGCTGCTCCACAGCATGTGGGATCTTCTTGGACCAGGGATCAAACCTGAGTGCCCTGCGTTGGCCGACGGAGTCTTAACCACTCCAAGTCCTGACCCATTGGTTTTCCAGCAGCATGATGTTTAGCCTCCATGTGATTTTTCTCCCCTCCTTTCTTTTATTCCTGATGTCTGAGCTTATTTATTTGTTACTCTTAGAATATCTCATTTTTGACTGGGCTCAGGTAGACACTATCAGAGAGGACAGCCTCCTCCTCTTGGCAGTCTACTCCTGCCATTTTTCTTTGGCCTCCTTCATCCTCTTGGCCAAGAACTTAGCATATTCTGCAGCCTCTTCCTTATTTTCCAATACGCTGATTTGCTGCAGAATGGAGTGGAGTAGAAAGACACTGAACCTCGGGTGCGTTGATGGTTTCTTACCTTCTCTGTTTAGGAGCTTTCTCACAGTGTCCTGGGGGACATCACGTTACTTAGAGATTGAAAAATCTGTAGATTGTGCAGGTTTGGGGGGCCCAGGCAGTGAGGTACAGTAGTGTCAGGGAGTCCAGGAATATTTCTCTACCCCTCCTTTTTTTTAACAATGACCAAATTGAGAGCACTCAGGTTGGCATCCAGAATGGTACAGACTGGGACAGGAACGCCCCTCACTCAGTGGCAGGCAGACTCAGAAGCCTCGTTTGTCATCCCCACCACTGACTCAGACCACATGACCTTCCTGTGTTCTTCACCCAGAGGGTCAGCAGCAACTTCTTTGGCCACACGCTTTTCATAAAAGGTGCAAAGTGTTATTCATCATCCACCAGGAAAGAGATGTTCAGCTTCGTCCTGAAATGGTGAAATGCCTCCAAAGTGCCACAGAAAAGAGTAGTCATTTATTTTTCTGTGGTCAATTCGAGTTTCATGCCATTGTGGTCAGAAAAGATGCTTGGGGGTAATTTCTGTCCTCTTAAATGTGTTGAGGCTTGTTTTATGCCCTGGTATGTGGTCCTAGCAGCTTCCCAGGTGGGGCTAGTGGTAAAGAGTCTGTCTGCCAATGCAGGAGGTGCAAGAGACATGGGTTTGCTCCCTGAGTCAGGAAGATCCTCTGGAGAAGGGCAAGGCAATCCACTCCAGTATTCTTGTTGGGGAAATCCTATGGACAGAGGAACCTGACGGGCAACAGTCCATAGGGTTGCAAAGAGTTGGACACGACTGCAGTGACTCAGCACAGCATGGCACATGCAGTACTACAGACTGTTCCGTGTGTGCACTCGAATGTGTATTCAGGGTTTGGGGATATAATGTCCTGAAAAGATCAACCAAAGTCTGTTTTCTTGTGTCATTTGGGATCTCTACTGCTTCACTGATTCTCTGTTGAGGATCTATCCATTGGTGTAGACGGGGGTGTTAAAGTTTCCTACTATAACTGTATTCCTCTCAGTTTCTCCCTTTACGTGTTAGTACCATTGTTGTTCAGTCACTAAGTTGTGCCTGACTCTTTGCAACCCCATGAACTGCAACAGGCCAGGCTTCCCTGTCCTTCACTATCTCCCGGAGTTTGCTCAAACTCATGTCCATTGAGTTGGTGATAGCATTCAACCATCTTGTCCTCTGCCGTCCCCTTCTCCTCCCGCCTTCAGTCATTCCCAGCATCAGGGCCTTTTCCAATGAGTCAGCTCTTTGCACCAGGTGGCCAAAGTATTGGAGCCTGAGCTTCAGCATTGGTGTTCCAACAAATATTCAGGGTTGATTTCCTTTAAAAGGATTGACTGGTTTGATCTCCTTGCAGTCCAAGGGACTCTCCAACACCACAGTTCAAAAGCATCAATTCTTTGGTGCTCAGATTTCTTTATGATCCAACTCTCACATCCACACATGACTACAAACCATAGCCTTGACTAGATGGAACTTTGTTGGCAAAGTAATGTCTCTGCTTTTTAATATGCCACCTAGGTTTGTCCTAACTTTCCTTCCAAGAAGCAAGCAACTTTCAATTTCATGACTGCAGTCACCACTCGCAGTGATTTTGGAGCCCAGGAAAATAAAGTGTGTCATATTTTGTCTGATTTTGAGTACTCAGAAGTATGTCATATAAGTGACATTGTCCAGTATTTGTCTTATTTAGTATAATGTCCTTAAGGTTCATCCATCGTACCTCACTCTTTTCTTTTTAAAGGCTGAAAAACTACTCCACCTTTTCCTTATCCACTCGTCTGTCAATGGATAGTTCAGGTTGACCCTATGTTTTAGCTGTTTTGAACAGTGCTGTAGTCAACACTGGGATGTAGACGTGTCTTTGAAACCTTGCTTTCAGTTCCCGCAGCGTATGTTCCTAGAAGTTGGATCCCTGGACCACGTTACATTTCTTGAAGAACCTCCAGTGTTCTCCATCACGGCTGCATGATTTTTCATTCCCACCAGCAGTGGAGGAGGGTCCCACTTTCTGCACATCCTCACCAGCACCTGCACAGCCATCCTGATGGGTGTAAGGGGGTATCTCATCGTGGTTCTCATTTGCTTTTCCCCAGGGATTAGTCATCTTGAGCATTTGTTCATGTGTTTATTGGCCATTTGTTCATCTTCTTTGGAGACAGGATTGTTCAAGTCTTTTGCCCATTTTTTAATAGAATTTTTTTGTTTTTTGTTTTTTAATGGTTGAGTGTTATAGCTTCTCTACATATCCTGAAATTTAATTCCTTTTTGTTCTCTGGGTCCCACCTGTGCACAGGCATGCAGATGACAGCATCTGTGACGTTTGTCTTTTATGGCCGGGAGTCACATCATTGTGGTTCAGACATGCCAGAACACGGTGGGGTGCACTTCTGCACAGGCTCGTTGGTGCAGAACCAGCACCTGCAGCAGGTGGGACCCATACCAGGTGTGGGCTCCGCCAGGTGCAGGATCTCCATGGGGGTGGCCTGAAGGTGCTGAGACCAGGATGGGCCAGGTGAACAGGTGTGGCCTAATTCCTGATGTTGAGAAAGGTGCTGGGCGATGAGGAGGAACACAAAGTTGGGGGGCTGGTGAGAGCTTAGGCCAGGGAGCCCACAAGGAGGAAAATGAATGGGGTCGTGTCTGCAGCTCCCACCCCTACCAGGTATAGAAAAGCACGGGAGTGGGGGTCAAGGTGCCCAAGGATATGCCCAAAGGCCAGGCTGACCCCAGCTTGGCCCTGCTGCCTACACCTGTTGCCTTCCACCTTGGGCCAGCCATTGGACAGGGCATTGTGAACTGAGTGGACAGGGCACCTCTGCTCAGAAGACACCCCTGGCCTGAGAGGAGCACAGACCCCAAGATGTAATGAGCTCAGATCTCTGACTCATAGAGATCAGAGTATGTGATTTCAGGCGAGACCCATGTCCTAGGTGGGCACCCTGCGTGGTGGGGTCCCATGGGGAGCTGGGAGACCAGGGATCCATGTTTGCACCTCCCAGGGCACCAGCTATCCCATGGCTCACGCCTCGCCTGTCTCCTCCCGCTCTGATGGGCCCTGGGGACACAGCCTCTGGGTGACCCCCACCCTCAAAGCCACCTGGTTGTGAGCAGAGGACAGCCCCTCGGGGCCCAGTAAGGGCAGAGAAGGAGGAGCAAGTATAATTTGCTTCAAAAGGAAAAAGGTTGAAGGCATTCGGATTTCCAGGGAGGGACCCCTCCCCCCACAGCCACATCTGCCCTCCTGAGAGGGGTTGTGTACAAAGAGCATGTAATTAATTTATTTATTTCTTTACACATAACTGAAGTGATGTTACAGTACATAAGTTATTTACAACTGTGCAGTAATGTGTTGCAAAATAAATTATCTAGAAGGCAGCAAAAGTACATTGTGAACGTGTATAAAACTGTACAGCGTTTACGGGTACACTTTTTATATGATTATTGGCTCTGTAGTGTTTCAAGTTATGTTCTCAGAAAGAGAAACAAAATGCCCAAGATTAAAGGAAAAAATATACAAACCACGTGGATTTGACTCCATTAAAAACACAACTGAGTGTCCTGCCTCCGTGTCCCTGTGAGGCAGGTGGGCGGGCGGCGCAGCCAGGCCCTCGCCCGGCCCAGCGTCCTGGCCCCGGTCCGAGGCCCGAGCCATCGGCAGCTTCGTGGTGACAGGACGGCAGCCGGCCCAGTGCTCTCCCCGCCCTCTGACCAGAGACCGCTGTTGCTGAGGGGTAGACGCCTTAGTTTTATTCTCTTGAGTCGATCAAAAGTGGAACCAGGAATTTAAAGACTGCTCTCCATCCTACAGCTCCTGAGATGCCTGCGTAGCCGCTGGAGAAGAGCCCGAGGCCACCGCGCCCACGCCTGTGCCCCCGGCTCCGCGTCCTCCCGCGGGGGCCGGTGGGAAGGAGGCGCACCAGGGACCCAGCGCGGTTTCTCCCTAGGCGTCCCCACTGGGGACATGGTCTCCTCCCGCCACCTGGACTCGGCAGCAGACGTCAGGGGGCTCGCCTGTGTCCTGTGCAGCTGTCCCTGCACATCAGGCCGGCAGGAGCACAAAGTCGTCGTTGACGTCGACCATGGGCACGTAGAAGGACGGCACCTCGTTCACGCACAGGGACTTGTGCCCGGCGGGGTCCAGCTCCTGGACCTTCAGCTGCCACTCCATCCTCTGCACAGCGTTGAGAGCCGCTGCCTCATGCTGCTGCCGCATCAGGAGACACGTCTGCACGGGAAACGCGGCAGGTGAGAGGGAGCAGAGACCCTGCCGCCCACTCCCCCTGCCGCGGCACTTATGCGAGGTCGGGGCGGGGGACCCTTTTAAGCTCTGGCCTTGGGACGGCCTCTCGCATCTGGGTCTCTTCCTGCCCAGTGAGTGGCCTTGCTGAGCACACAGGCATCTGTCCATCCCTGCTTCATGCCCCTGCGCCTGGTGGTTTCGCCTCTAGTCAGAACTTGTAGCAGTTTTGCTTTTCTGTTTTCATTTTACAATTACTTTATTTATGGCTGGTGAGATTGGCTTAACATTTGCATTCTCAGTATTAGAAATAGGTACCAAGGCAAACAGACTAATACAAAACCTGTGCTGTGTATTTCACGTTAAGAATGCAGAACGTTGGAATGAGGACGGTACCTGGGTTTCCCAGATGGGTCACAACCCGAGGTAGCACGTGTGGACTGGGGGGAGGTGTGAGGGAGGGGGGCGGGGCATGTTGTGGGAACACATGGGAGATAGAAGCATGGCGGGTGGGAGCACAGACTCGGGTTAATAGACTTAACGATGTCACAATGATCGTGCAGGAAGCTCATCTTATTTTCTTAGGTGAGCACACAAGCATTTTGGGCAGGATATCACAGTCTCTAAATTGCTTTAAAATAATTCAGTTTAAAAAACTATTTCAGAACTAAGCCCTGTGTGCACCAGCAGGCCAGGCGTCCTCGGCACGCAGTCACTCATGACCCTCAGAGTCGCGCTGCTCTTACTTAATTTAAGGTACTACGTAGTGTCTCCATCTCTGGGTGCTCCCGAGCCTGAGCTACTCCTGGGCTTCTGAACTGCTGTACAGTCCGAGTTTTCATTGACTGAAATGAAACTGTTAGGCTGAAACCCCGTGACACCCCACAGGCATGCCTGTTTACCCAGAAAACTGCCCTGAAGATGCGGGACCTGAGGAGGGTGGCCTGTCTCCTAGTGGGACCTTGTCCACCCTGTGGTCCCAAACGAGCAGCCATGCACAAGGAGCCCGTTCCACAGGGGTGTGGCCATTTCATGCCCCTGCACTCTCTATACCTCACCAGTTTCTTTTTCTGTCCATTACTTTTTAAGTTCTTGGCACATTAAGGAAATTTAGACTCACGTGGTCTTTTTAATGTACCAAGTCTCGTTTTACTTTGGTCAAAAAGTATCTCCCTATAGCAAAGCTTTCCAGGCAGCTCCCTTCAGGCAGGCTGGTGGTGGGAGGACTGACCATGTGACCTCCACGCCTCGGAGCTCGTCAGAAACGTGGCCTCAGCCAAGCCTGAACGCCCTGTAAGCTGTTGCCTCTCTGCTCTGGGCCCCTGGCCACCCCCTTGGGTATGGTGCTGGGGGCAGGGGTCACCGAGGTAAGGTTGGGGTGAGGCCGGCAGCCCAGCGTGGAACCTGGGTCTTGCCTCCATCAACTCCACACTCAGCAGGCCCTGCCTCATGGGCGCTACTCTGTAGCAGGCGCGTCACTGCCGGTGTGTGTTCACGCGCCTACAGAGGAGGACGTGCTTCTTACTTGCTAAGCTCTCTATCTCCCCCCTGTCCTCTGCCTGCTGCACTGGTCAGCACATCCAGGGCAGGGCTGCTGGTGGATGCTGTGACCTTTGAGGAGGGTCAAGGTGGGGTCCCACAGAGGTCTGACCGCCAGCTGGTGACAGGAGCTGCTCCCCGCACACCTGGACAGGAGGGAAGACACTCTAAGAGGCAACATGGGGGCGGGGAGGCCTCGCTCGCTTGCTGCCAGCTGGGCTCAGAGCCAGTGTGAAGCTGCCTCCTCCACACGCAGCTCCACAGCAGCCGCCCCCACCCGGAGAGCCCAGCCCGCCACTGCCGCTCAGGGAGGGGGGCTCACCTTCATGCGGTCGTACTTGTCGTCCACGTCCTGCAGCCAGGATATGAACTGGCGGGCATTGAACCTGTCCCGCACTGACTTGTTCTCATCACCCTGCAGGGAGAACCAAGTGCACATGAGCGTCTGGGAGGGGCAGCTTCCTGGCGGTCAAGATCCGCCCCCCTCCTTGGGGTGCAGGTGCTGGAACCCCCCCAGTGTCCCCACATCAAGGGCCAACCAGCAGGACACACCCCCACCCTCTTTATGGGCCCAGGCAGCCGCCCCCCAACACTGTCCAGGGTGGAGCCGCCCTGCAGGTGACTCTGGACCCCCTCAGGGTGGGCCCACGCTGGCATCTGTCCAGTTTCTTCTTTGTGAAAACTGCAAGTGGTTTTTTTCTTTGAAAAGGACATTTGGGAGGCCTGAGGCGGCTGAGGGCCCCTGCGGTGGACAGTGGTTTAGGAGTGGACCAGGTGTCCCCACCAGCTCCTGGCGGCTGGGTGGGCGGGGCCTCTCCCCAGAGCCACAGGCAGCCACCTGCCTGAGGGGCCCCAGCCCAAGACCTCCCGTCTCTGGACCTTCAAAAGGAAGCCCAACAACGCCCTTTCAAGGTCAGGAGATCCTTTTTCCTTTTAGATGCAAAAAGCAAAACTTCTATCTAACCAATTAATGCTTTTTTAAGAAAAACGTGTCACTGCTAGCACATTTTGAAGTTTTGTATCCTTAAAGATAACCACTGTTACGTCACATGTGGCCAGCCTCCATGTGTGCCAGTGGTTGGGGGATGGGAGCCTGTTAGGGAACTTGGTGCCGAGGCCCGAACAGGGACAGAGGCAGAAGGCAGGCCCGGAAGGACACACTCTGGGCTGTTTTCAGAGTTGCAGCGGCTGATGAGAGTAGGTCAGGGTGCACACAAGTCAGCTTGCTTTTTGCACATTAGATCTCTGACATGTCCATGCATAGGGTGGGGGCCCTGAGGGGCACAGGCTCCACCTACTGGGACAGAGCGGGCTGGACCCTCGGAGTGGACACACGGGGCCACTCTAGAGGACCGACGAGGCAGATCGTGTGTTCTGACCGGTGGCACCCTGGGCCCTGCCCCAGACCGGTGAGTCACTGGTAATGGCCCCTGGGCCTGCCTTCTGTCAGTGGCAGCACCGCGTCCCCAGGGCGACAGTCTCTCTGGGTCCTCTGCTCAGGAGCTCAGGAAGCCCCAGGGCAGCAGCTCTGGCTGCTCGTGTCCGAAATTCATGTGAGCTTCAGAGGAAATGGTCAGCAGATGCCCAGCCCACGCCCCACCTGGCTCTCCAGCGGCATGTTGTACACCTCTGAGTCCAGCAGCATGGTGCAAGCGCTGAACGGCACCGCCTGGTTCGCGATGGTCCTCGCCGCCCGGCAGTGGACCCGCAGGATCTCCTGTTCGCAGGAGACGATCAGCTTTTCCTGAAGAAGAGGGGCCGGTGAGCTGAGAGGGTGGGAGCTGGGTGCCCCGGGCCCACAGTTGTACACTCACCCGCTCGATGCTGTGCTGCAGGCGAAGCTTCCCCCGGACGGCCTCCTGCTGCTTGAACAGCTCCTTCAGGGGCTCCGCCAGTGAGGGTGGGGGCGCAATCTGTGGTCACAGGAGAGATGGGCTCACCAGGGGCCAGGAGCTGCCCCAGCTCCACTCACCACGGCCCCATGATACCAAGCCAGGAGCCCACAGCATCTGGATGCTTGTCCCCGAGAGCAGGTGAGTGAGCCCCCCTGCCCCAAGGGAGCTGCAGGCACCTGTGAAGAGGGCGGGGGAGGAGGAGGCAAAGGAAGCCAAGAACTGGGGGTCTCTACTGCTACCTTGGTACGGTCAGGGGACAGAGGACCAGCAGGGTCCTCTGTTTACCACAGGCTTCACGCACCCTGAGTAATGTGAGGCGTACTGGAACGCAGCTGCCCAGAGGCAACACAAACAGAAGAGTGGGCCTGCCCGTCTCCCCAGGGTGTAGGGCTTGCCTGGCCACTTTTGAAGAGACACCGCCAGGCCAGAGAAGCCCATGGATGCCGGCAGCCACCCCCCAGGGAGAAGCCAGTGCTTCTGAGTCACCCAGGAAACGTGCAGCCATGACCATGGGCTGGAGGGGGCAGGAGGGAGGAACAGCCCCCAGCTGCAGACAGACCGTCTAAAGGGCTGCACTTGAGGCCAACACTAGAGGTATTTGCTGTCTTCCAATCTTTTGAACTTGAACTTGAAAAGGGAAACCCCAGCTGGGTCTCTTCAGCTGCCGGCCTGCCCCCTCAGGGCCCAGGGCACCTGGCAGATGTCTCCGTCAGGGTCTCGGCCCTGAGATCCCCTCCTCCTGCTCCTGAGGGTGGAAGCCCAGGCCCACCTGCGGGGTGGCCTGCTGTGACCCCGAGTCTTGCACCCCAGATAGGGTTGAGCCTGGCACACACGCAGGCTGCTGTGGGTGAACTTGAGTGGCAGGGGCACAGCACCCTTGGCTGTTGCCTGGTTTCTAGTTCCAAGTGTTCTACAGACAATGAGCAGAAAGTCCCTCTCCCTGAACAGAGATCCCAGGACAGGTTCCTGAACCTAGTGCCTCAGGCCCTGTCTGGGGACAGGCCGCACATATGGGACACAGCCTGCCCTGAGCCTGATGGACAGAACAAGAGGAAAGCTGGGTTTTCCGCACAGAAGGGGATGGTGTCGAAAAGCGAGGCGAGGTAGTGCACACCTGTGAACAGGTGGCGCCTGGGGAGCATCACGAAGCTCAAGCGGCCAGGTTCTGGCTACAGGTGGAGAGAGCTGGCCCAGGTGGGCTCTCCTGGCCGTGAACCCTGTGCCTGCTCCCAGGTGGGGGGGTGGGGGCCAGCCAAACGTGGAGGACACGCTTCCCCAGAGATCCATGTGGCAGGACCTGCCCATGGCCCAAATGCGAGTATGGGGATGGGATAAGGGGTATGCATGATGGGGCTTGGATGGTCACAGCTGCGCAAATGCAGGGTGAACCACGGTGCAGGAGGGCGGGGTGGGGGCCTGTGTCTGGCAGGCCTGCTGGGTGGGGACCTGCTTCAAGGAGGCAGGAGCAGCGCCCTCCGGCCCCTGGGGAAGAGGGGTCTAGGGCCAGGTTCTGTAGAGGCCTCGTGCTGTGTGAAGGGGAGCAGAGGAGGCTGGGCATGCCTGAGGTGGGTGGGCTGGGGTCCAAGCGCAAGGTGACCCGGTGGCTGAGGGGTGGGAGGCGACACTGGGCAGTGTCATGGGCAGATGGCGAGTGGCAGAGGCCAGCACGGAGGGGGCTGCTCCCCACCTCCGGGGCGGGCACTCACCACGGGGATGTGCAGCTTGCTGAGTGGCTTGCCGTCCAGGAGGTAGGAGCCGGTGTAGGTGACGTACTCGGCATAGCACTGCGGCGCCTGCGGGCTGATGTAGCACAGGATTTTGCGCTTCTCCTCAATCTTCTTCCGGATCTGCAGGTACTCGAAGTATGGGTTCGACCTGTCGCTGTGGTAAGGCTCGATGGCGTCCAGCTTGATGGCGTCCACGATGGCGGCCAGCGTCTGCTGGATCACCTCACGTGTCTGCCGCGTGGACGTGTGCATCTGCTGGGCCAGCTGCTGGCTGGAGCGCTGGAAGCGGCGTTTGCGTGGGTGCTGGGCCTGGGGGTCGTCATCCTCAGAGCCGCGACCCTTGGCCCTGGGGGTGGGCGTGGGCATGGGCTCCTTTTCGGTGGGCGGTGAGCTCTGCTTGTGCTGGTTGGCCAGCATCTGGGCACGGGTCCTGGTCATGCGCTGAGGGATCTCCTCCACTTTGGGTGCCTTCGGGGCCTCAGCCGTCACTTTAGGTTCTGGTTCGGTGGATTCAGGCTGGACGCTGTCCAGGGGCCCCTCGAGCCCGGCACTGTCCTGAGGGCCGGCCCCATCTGCCACATGGGTCTGAGCTGAGCCATCCACGGGGGCATCAGGGGTGCTGTGGGGCGAGGCCGAGGGGTCTTGGCCCTCAGCCTCCTCATCCCCACTCCCTGGTGGACGCTGCTCCGAGAGGGCTGGTGTGAGCCCTGAGCCAGGGTGGGAGTCCTCAGGGGCTCTCCCGTCTGGCCCGGACCCCGTCTCTGCCGTGGACTCAGGCAGCGCTGCTGGCTTTGGCTCCTCTGGGGGCTCTGGTGCAGCTTCGGTGGGGAGCCGGGCGGCCGCCTGGTCAGGAGGCGACACCAGCTGTTGGTCAGCAGCTGTCCCAGCAGCCTCCCCACCGCCCGGGAGCACAGGGGCCCCCAAGGGGGTGTTCTCTGGAGGAACAAGAGGACTCTCTTCCACAGGCTCTGCTTCCACCTCAGGAACATCCTTGGTCTGGAGAGGGAGCTCTGGCAGTGAGAAAGGCCCCAGGTCGAGGTCGTCCTCGGCAGCGGGGAAGGCACCGGGCCAGGGCACCGGCTCCACCTGGCCGAGCGCCGACAGGTTGTGACCACCTTCCAGGAAATTATTCTCCAGGGGCCCCAGTGCCTCCACCTGAGCCACGGCCGTCACACACGCAGGCTCTGGGGGTGCGTCAGGGGGCGCGTCCGGAAGGGACTTGCAGTTACTGAAGAAGGACTCCAGCCGGGAGGGAGGGGCGAACGGGGCTGACTCCTCGGAAGCAGAGACTGCGGCTGGGACTGCTCCCTCGGCCTTGTCCTTAGCTTCCAGTCCCGGCTCGGGGACTGGCAGAGGGTATGAGACTGGGGACCCCGGGTAAGGGGGCTCAGGATGGAGCGACTCGGCCGGGCAGAAATGTTTCGGGGACTCTGGGAACCTCTGTGGGGACTTCAGTAGGAGGTCCGACCCCACAGGCCAACCGGCCGTGTCACCGGGAGCACCCCCAATAAGGCCAGGGGGCAGGCCCTGCTCTGCAGCAGCAGGATGCACCCATTCGACCGGCTCCTCTGTGATGACCGTGCTGAAGGGCCCCTCATCCAGGGGCTCCAGGAAGCTGGGCTCTGGGGGGATGATGGCTGCAGTGGCCTGCTGGTCCTCCGTGGCATCCAGGGGAATACCAAGGTCGGGGGGGAGGGCCCCCTCCATGGACGGGGCCAAAAGCTCATCTCTGTGTGAAGGGGGGGACTTGGCTTGTAAACCAGCGAAGGCGCCCTCTGGGGAGGGGGTGAGGTTGACTGTGGCCGCAGGCGGGCAGTGCAAGGCGTCGACTTTGGGGGAGGGCATGCCATAGTCCGGGGAGTAATACCCTGGAGACAGGCAGGTGAACTTCTCCGCGGGTGCTGGAGGGCCAGGGGCCTTGTCCTCGGGGTGCTGCCCTGGTGAGCCGTAGCTGGGTGCAGCAGGGACGCTCTGCTGTCTGAACAGCTTGTCCCCGAGGCCAAACTCCTCCTCGGGGGTCCTCCTGACGTCCACAGAGACCGAGCGGTAAAGGTTCGTGCACAGTGGCCTCGTTGGTGTCTGGCCTGGGGTCTCTGAAGTCCCACTTGTGGCCACGGAGAACCTGTCAAAGAAAGAGGGTGAGCAGGCGCTGGCAGAGGTGCTGGACATTGGCTGGGGGTCCGTGCAGTCAAACATGAGGTCGGGGTAGTCGTCGGCGCTGCAGGACGGGGTCCGGGGCGTGTGCATGGCCTCCTCGTAGCTGGGGCAGGACACCACCGAGGCGGGGGTGGGGACCCCAGTGGGCCGGCCATGGTCAGGCCTGGGGGATGCAGGCAAGACCTCTTTCATGTGGGGTCCTGCCAGCCAGTCCCGGGGGTCCACTGCTAGTCCCGGGTGGGGCTTGTTCTCAGTGGCGGGGGCAGGAGGAGCGGACTCCTTAGGTTTTCTGTCCTTTGGGGTGAGGTCGGGCCCAGGCGGCTTCTTGGGCGGGCCGTCCAGACTCTTCTTGCGTGCGTCCTCTGCGGGCCGCGCCTTCTCCTTGAGCTTGGGGTCCCCAGAGCGGTGCCGCAGCTTCTCCATCTGCCTCATCCTCTCCTTGTGCCGCTTGTGCCGCTCCTCGATCTCCAGGTCCTTCTGGGACAGCATCCGCTCGAAGCTGGTCATCATCAGGTCCCCGTCGCCCAGAAGCTTCTCCCGAGGCCGCACGTCTTTCTTGCCCGGGTCTCTGGTCGGGAGCAGCTTGTCATTTCCGTTGCTGAGCTTCGTGGGGTCACCCTTCTCCTTCTCGGGATTCTCCTTGATCTTCTCCTTCAGCCTGGCCTCGCCGAGCTTCCCGCCCTCGTCCTTGGCCTTGTCTCGGAAGGCGCCGGGGGCGGTGTCCCTGGCCGGGGGCTTGGGCTCCTCGCGATGGTGCCGGTGCCGCTCCTTGTCCTCCCGCCACCGCTCGCGGTGCTTCTCCCGCCGCCGCTTCTCCTTCAGGAGGCTGAGGGCGCTGGAGCCATAAGGCCGCAGCTCCTTCTCCACCTTCTTGGGGGGCTCTCGTTCGGGATCATTTTTCTCCTTCTTTTCGGTAGAAAACAACTCAAGAGCTTTATCCAGCTCATCCTCTGCGTCAGCCTTGGAGCCATAGGAGGCGCCATAAGCATCGCTGTCCAGGAGCTCCTTCTCATACTGGCTGGCGTCCTTCCGGCTGCCTGCGTCCTTGTAGTCGTCGCTCTTGTCCTTCTTCTCGAGCTTGTCCTTCTTGCCCCGCTCTCGATCGTGGCTCTTCTTGGAGGAGGACGAGGCGTGCCGGTGCCGCTCCCTCTCCCGCACCCGCTCCTCTGGGGGCTCCGGGAAGGACACATCCAGGAGGGCGCTGAGGCTGGGGTCCTGGCCGCGGTCGGGGAAGCCGTCAGAGGATGCCTCACTGGCCTTGTCGTTGGAGTCCTCGCGGAAGTCCTGCAGGGCCTCCTCCTCCAGCCGTTCCAGCAGGCTCTTCTCCACCTCGGCGCCCTTGCTGGCCTTCCTCTCGCGGCCCTGCTCGCGGTCCGGCCTCTCCCGGTGCCTGGTCTTGGCCTTGTCCTCTGCAGGGGGCCTTTTCTCCCCCTTCTCAGGTGGCTTCTGCTTGCTCCTCTTGTCCTGCACAGAGTCCACAGATGTGCGGTCCTTCCTGTCCTTCTTCTCCTTGTGCTTCTCGAAGGTCTTCTCCCTCCTGTCCTTCCCCCCGTCCGCGGCCCCCTTCTCCTTCTTCTTCTCCCTCATCTCTTTGTCCTTCTGCTTCTCAGCATGGGCTTGCCTGTCGGCTGAGTGTTTCCGGTGCCGGTCAGGGGGGTGCAGCTCCCGCCCGTCCTCTCTCTCGGGGGGGCCGTCCCCCCGCCCCTCACTCGCCTCCCCGATTTTGAATCCGCTTGCTGTGTAGTCGTCTTTTTCATCTTCACTTTCATCTGTGAAGATATCTGCAATATACCAGCTTTTCTCTTTGCCCTTTTTCTCGTCTTTTTTTTCGGAGAAGTCCTCGGAGAGGACTCCAGGGAAGGCCTTCTCCCGTTTGTCTCTGCCTTGATCAAGGGACGCCTTCCTCTCCTTGTCTTTGCTGTGCACGTCTTTATGCTTTTCCTTGGCATCCTTTTTCTCTTTAAAACACTTATCAAACTCTCTGTCCCTCTGACATTTCTCAAGGATGAGTTTTTCGCTTTTGTCCTTGTCGCTAGACTTCTCCTTGTGCTTCTCCAGCTTCAGCTTCTCCTTCTTCTCCTTCTCCCTCCCTGGGTGGTGCCTCTCCCAGGGCTCCAGGCTCTTCCCAAAGTCACAGCCGTACTCCTTCAGGTCCTCCCTGTGCGCCTCCTCGGGCTTCACGCGCCCATCTCTCCGCTCCTTAGCAGCCTCGGGGGGCTCCTTCCGGTCCCGGCTGCCCTCTGTGGACTCACGCCGCCGTTTGTCCTTCTCACAGAGAAAGCTGGGGACAACCCTGTGCCTGTCGGCCACGTGCTCTCGCCGCCGCTCCAGGCTGTCCCTGTCCTTCTTCCGAGAGAAGATGTCCCTGTCACCGCGCTTCTCCCGGGCCTTGCTCTCCCGCCTTTTCTCCTTGCTGTCCTCCTTCACCGTCTCCAGGATCAGCCTGGCCACAGAGTCGCTCTTCATGTCCCTGTAGTCTGTCACTGGGGAGTCCCAGCTGTCTTCCCCTTTGAAATCGAAGGAGGAATCTGACAGGTCTGAGAACCAGCGATCCTGCTGGTCGTCAGAGAGACTGAACTTGGTGTCTTCGTTCTCCAGAAACTGACTTTTGTTACAGTACTCATCAAAAGCAGAGTCCTCCCGATACCCTTTTTCTTTTCTGAGTTTTTCTTTATCCTCCTTGAAGATCTTCTCCTTCTCTTTGGGAATTTTTTCCTCCTTAAAGTCGTTCTTTTTCTCTAACTTTGAGGGCCTGTCTTTGGACTTCTTCTTTCTTTCCTCTTTGTAGAGCCGCAGCTTCTCCTCTTTAGGAGACTTTTCTTTCAGCAGCCTCTCCTTCTCCGCCTTGTTTGAACGGTCCTTCTCCTCCCGGAAGGCCCTGCCCCCGTCCTTGTTCAGGTCCCTGATTCTCTTCAGCGACTTCTCCTCTCTGGAAACCTTGATCATCTCGTCCTTAAAGAGCCAGTCTTTCTCTTCCGACTTCATCTTGCTGAGCTTCTCCTCCTTCTTGCAGTGGTCTCGCTCATGCTTCAGGCCCTTCAGCTTGTTCTCAGCGGGCACGTCGTCCAGGAGGATGGCCTTGTCTGCCCTCTGCTTTGAGTCCTCATACTCGTAGGTAAAGCTCTTCAGCTTCAGTTCCTGGCTGACAGAGCACAACCCCTTCTCCTTGCTTTTGTGTTTATGTTTAGTCTTGTGTTTCTTGACGACTTTGCCCTCCTTGTCCAGCTTGGGGATGGCACCGTCCCCGCTCGGGTGAAAGGAGTTCTTCCTGTCGGGTAGCGTGCCCTGCAGGCTGGCCCTCTTTTTGTGCTCCTGTCTCTTCCTGACTGGCTTCAGTGACTCCACGCTGGAGCCTTCGGAGGAGCCATCAGACTCACTGCTCAGTCTTGTCCTGGTGGAGTCTGATAAGGAGCTGACCTCAGACCAGGCGGGAGAGGAAATGGTTTTCCAATTGTCTGTCCGCCAGTGCTTGGCGTGTGGGTCCGCGTGGGCGGTATTATGCTTCTGGGCAGTGGAGCTGCCGTGGGATGAGGTGGAGGAGGCGGACAGGGAGCTGAACAGGGCGGGGTCCTTCAGCACCAGCGGGGACTCCTTGAGGCAGCCCGGGCTGCCTGCTGAGTCCCCGCCATCCTCGCCACTCTCTGAGGACTCGCTCTCAGACTCGGACGAGCAGAACGTGTCGCCCCTCTTCCCAAACCGCACTTCTTTGCCCTTTATTTCTTTCTTTCGCTTCTTTTTCACTTTATTTCTTTCCTTCTGCTGCTTGCAGTTCGAAGGCTCCCGGGTCTTGTTGCCGGGCAGCATGTTGTGGGCTGAGAGTCTCAGCTTCTCCCCCGCCCCCACAGCGACACCGACGTCCTCCTCGTCGGACGTGTCCGACAGGATGCGATGAGACGCCTTCTTTGGTGCAATCGTGCTGTTTTTAGTGTAGCTTTTCACTTCCATTTTGGGTATAGAAATAAAACTATTTGACTTGGCTTCTCTTCTGTAGTCCTTTTTCAGTAAGTGTTTGTCGTCCACTGGGGGGGTTCTGTCCTGCTCGTCATCTTCGTCAAACTCATACTCGTCCTTGACCGGGGTCACGGTTTTCTGTGGCTCTGGATTCTTGGCCTTGTGCTTCAGGCCCTTCTCAAACTCAGAGTCTGTGTTATTGCCATCGACTGAGCTGGAAGGTGCGAACGACGGGGCGTCCTCCTCCTCCTCCTCGGAGCTCTCTGCAGGAACAGGGAGAAAGGAGTCAGGAGCTGTTCAGGCAGGGGCAGTGGCAGACAAGCCCAGAACTTGAATAACTTGACTGAGGCTGGCCCTGGGCCGAGTAGCCAGATAGGGGTCTGCACAGACATGGGGCTGGAGGCCTTGCACCAGAGCCCCACCCAGGGTGGGGTGCCCTCACAGTCTGGAAGCTCTCACCAGGCATCCAAGCAGGCTGCCTGCAGTGAGACCACCTGTCCTGCCCCCTGCCTGCCCCGCTCCCCACCCCAGCACTGACCAGCTGAGCTCTCCTCGCTAGACGTGTAGGTGCCCTTGCCCAGAAGCAGGTTCACCATGGTCGGGGAGCTGGCCACCTTCAGCGGTGTCTCGCCCTTCCTGTTGCTCTGCTGAGGGTTCCCTCCGTACCGGAGCAGCAGCTTCACCACCTGTGTAGCAGTGAGAGGCACGTCAGGGACGTGAGGAACGTGGAGCAGCCACTGCACCAGCGCCTGCTCATAGGGTCTGAGCATGCTGCCCACCAGGCCTCTCCCCACCACAGACCCATCACACAGGTTCCTGGTATTTGGTCCAAAGTTTTGTACTGGGTAAGGGTGGGGGTGGGAGGGCTGTTTCAGACTAGGGAAAACAAAGACCAAGCTTCCACAAGCAGGTGTATTTCATGTTTTTTATTTTGAAAGTAAGATTGCCTGCTTCTAGTTTGTGCCCAGGACAGCTGAACCCAAGGACAGGCGGACCTGACGTGTCACACTTTATAGAGACGAAGGTCTGTGAGGACCCTGTACCCAGCACGTCCATTGGCACCATTTCCCTGAGGCATTTGCTTCCTTGGTGTCTCTGTTACATTTTTAGTAATAATGTATTTTTATCTCTTCTTTCAGGCCCTGCCATGCCTCATTTGGGATCTTAGTTCCCTGACTCAGGGTGGAACTTGTGCCTCCTGCCGAGTAAGCATGGAGTCCTAAGCACTTGACGTCCAGTTAAGTGGGGTGTAGTTAATGTTTTACACTCTTTTTTGATGTGGTCCATTTTTAAAATCTTCATTGAATTCGTTAAGATTTGCTTCTGTTTCTGTTTTTCTAGGCTGTGAGGCATGTGGAATCTTCACTCCCTGACCAGGGGCTGAAGTGGCGTCCCCTACATTGGAAAGCGAAGTCTTGACCACAGGCAAGTCCCCTAGTTGATGTGTCTGTCTTGACGAACAAGTGCAGGCTGTTCACAGACACTACTACCGCACACCCGACAGCGACCGTCCAGTGCAGACAGTGTTCAGGTGCGTCAGGAAACCACCGCTCCGTTGCCATCCTTGTTTCAGTCCGGTGGCCTCCCCGCCCCTCCGGCGGCTGGCAGACTGGACAGGGGAGAGCAGTAACTGCCTCTCCACTGCGGAAGCTCCCCTGCCCTCAATCACCACCGTGGACAACCCTGGGGCCAGAGGCTGGGCTCCAGGGCCATGTCCTTGCTGTCTGTCAGCTGAGGGCCAGCCACCCCAGCTGCTGAAGGCCACCATGTTCCCAGCGCTATGGGCCCTCCCTCTAGGACTAGAGCAATGCAGGCCAGTCCCCTTCACATGGAGAAAGGGTCTCTGCTGTACACACCCTTGTCCACCTGTACAGTCCAGGGTCACTTCCCATCTCCTGGTCTTCCAGCTCCCCTCTGCAGAGGCCCCCCGTCCTAAGGCCCCATGTCCACAGGCCTCTGACTGCTCTCTAACAACAAGTTTAAAGATGAGCTTACAAACGCAGGCCTCATTTCATGTATACCTGCCCACTGACCTGGGGAAATTTTTAGCAAATCCTGGATATTTCATGAATTTTTCAGCCTATTTCTCTAAAAGGGCTCTTAAGAAAGAAAAACAAAACCCCTCTCATCTTCCCTACAAGTTGCCTAATTCCTGACATCAGCACTCTGTCTGATGTCAGGTGTCTGCAGGAGCTTTGGCATCTCGAGCCCTTCCCAACCTCTCCCGGCACCCATGTGTCATTGTCCTATTGTGCCCATCCCCCCGGCCGAGCTGCTGGTTCCCTGGCACCTGCCAGCAGTGACCAGCAGGGCCACCACCAAAGACCAGATGTCACACATCATCACGCTTGCCTCCCGTCTCTAGACAGGGGCCTTTCAGGACACTGCGCTGTGGAAGTGGCCAGACACCCCTGCACGTGTGTCTCCAGTGCTGGGCTGGCACCCAGGCTCACAGCTCTGGGGCTGGTCACACGGTCACCCCGTGTGGCTGCACCCGCCCAAGGTGCCTGGTCTGACAGCACAGGGATGCGGACAGACAGAGCTCCCATTCTGGGGCTGGCCACGCCACCTTCTATCAACCAGCCATACCTGTGTGGCCAGAGCAGGACCCTGACACACAAGCCATGGCAGGTATGCAGAAAGCTGGGCTGAGCTGGGGTGGGGGGTGGTCAAAGACTCATTTCCTGGTCGCCCTGCCACCAGGAAGGAGAGAGACTAGGAAGCTGCAGCAGGCCCACCCGGGGGTCTGTGGGGAGGCACCCACCTTGTAGTGCCCGTTGTTGGCGGCATCGTGCAAGGGTGTGTCGTCATCCAGGCCCTTGGTGTTCACCTCCGCGCCCGCAGCCAGCAGCTGCTTCGCAACATCATAGTAGCCTCGGTTACAGGCCTCATGCAATGCCGTCCAGCCTGGAAACAGATACTCAGCACGTATGTGACTTAACCCTCAAGGCCACTTCCACCTCGGGCGGCACAGGAAACTCTAAGGACGGGCGCCCAGCCTGGGTGTTCTTTCCTGGGGCACCTCTGGGTTGCCCATGACCGCTAGCGGTTAACCCTACAGGCTAGGAAGCTGTGAAGGGTCCAGACAGGTGAGCAGCCATCATTACACAGGAAAGCAGAGCAGGCCGTGGGTTTGGATAGGCCTCTGTGCAGCAAGCGCCGAGGCCTCCCAGGGAGTGACCACCCCATGGATTTGGAAAAATTCAAGGTAGCACCTCTTAAAATATCAGTATTCCTAAGTTAGGTTTGGATCAAACATATGGGGATCGTGCTCAGCAGGTGTTCTGGGGTCCCAGGCCTCCTGAAGAGGCAGCTCTAGGCACACAGGCAAGAGAAGAGGGTGCTGTGTCAGAGAGTCTGCCCTGGTCCTACCCTCCGAGCACTCACCCGCAAAGTCCTTGACGTTGACGTCCGCCCCCTCGCTGATAAGCTCCTTGATGCGCCGGGCGTCCCCCCGGATGGCCGCCCGGTGCAGGCGGGTCTCCCCACGCTCGTTCCTCTTGTTCACTTTATCTTTGGTTTTTGAGGCAGAGTTGGGCGTCCCCTTCTGACACACTGTCGACTGGGAGGGGTGCTTTGGTGTCATGTCCACTGCAGGCCAAGGAGAGGACGGCAGAGGTTAGCAGGGGGGATCCACCACCGTCCAAGGGAGGGCCGCCCCCAGCCCTGGACCTCCTGGGCTCACCTGGGCTGTTGGCGGATTCCTCGGCCGTCATCTGCATGAGCAGAGCCACCTGCTGGCGCTCAGAGAGAGGGTAGCCAGCGCGGATCCCAGACAGCCCCATGCCGAAGAGCAGCCCGGCCTTGCGAGTGACGGGCTCCTTCCTGATCCGCTTCCGCTCAGGACCCTGCTTCTCTGTGAGGCGTGGGGGAGAGAGGGGACACTTCATGCCACGGAGCCCTCAACCCTGGAGCCTCACCTGGCCGCGCGGGAAGGGAAGGGACAGCTGGCGGCACGCAGGCCACCCGGCATCACCTCTTCTGGCAGTAACCGTGCTGGGGACACGATTCCAACACCTCGTCACCAGCCACTGAAGCCAAGCCTGGCCCCCACCGACCATCCACTGCTCCAGGTGCCTCCCCAGACCATTCCCTGCACGCCAGGCGGCGGGACGGCCGACCCGAGTCCCCGCTCACAGAGGACGGGCCTCGGTCTAGCAACTGCTTGTGCCTGTGGTCCAGGGCCTCCGCCCCACCCGCCTCCAAGACAGTTCAGATGTAAAATGCAAACACAGTTTAGAGACCCATGGAGAGGTCAAGGCTGACTGGGCGGTACTGTACCTTTCTTCTTGCTTCTAGGAGCCTCCATCTCATGCCATGGCGCTTCGAGGAGCGAACCAGCCTTGCAGTACCACGGCGTGGACTGAGCTGGAGGCATCTAAAGGCATCAACACAGAGCACTAACAAGATACGGGGCCAGCCCGGCACCCCTCAGCCTCCTCACAACAGGCACGCTGCGCTCCTCGGGCCCCTCACACACACCCTGTTGGCCGCAGACAGCCACAGTGCCCGTGTCTTTCACGGGGCAGGGGTGATGGAGAGAAAAGCACTCCAACTCCTGGGATCAGGAGCCCAAAAAAAAGCTCATGGGAACCGGGGATCCACCAAGTCTCAGATCCCTCCCCTGCGTCCCTGTGCGTTTTGGGGGAGCCCCTGTATGGGGTGTCCTAGGCCATGGGGTGCAGACCACAGGGTCGCCACGGGGGGCCACGCTTGAGAGGTTCTCCCTACACCCCTGGGCTGTGTCAGACCCCAGAGAGAGGCAACGTCGCCACTCCCAGAACCACACACCTTTACCGCTCACCACCTCAGGCCCTTCAAGTATATCACTTTGCATTTTCTTTTAAGAGTTTTCACTGCCACTTCCTTAAACTGCTTGTTTATAAAAACTACAGCTGTGACTTGCTGACAGTGCTCATCTGTGTCGTACGTGATCACCGCCCAGGCCACCCCACCAACTACTGATTTTTAACCAACCCACAAGGCAGAAGCCTGAGAAAGGAAATTCAGAAAAGATGCTCCTTATCATTGACCAAGAGCCCTGCTCCCCCACAAGCTGTGAAGGCAGTGAGGAGGGGGTGGCGCAGGGGCCCCGGCCTTGCACCAGACATGGCTGGCAGAGCAGGGACCTGGTGGCTCCAAGGAGTCCTGAAAAATGAAGCCATGGTGGATGGCAGTCAAGCTGCAGGGCCTGGCCCAGAAGCTACACCACAGCTAAGTGGTCACCCGGATCTGTCTGGGCACAGTTTCACACAGTGGAAGGGTGGCCGTGGGTGTCAGAACCCCTGTGCCCCGCCCCCTGGGAAGGGCCTCAGACAATCAGGGGGGTGTGGCCTCCCAAGGGCTGCTGCTGAGGGACAATGCAGACATGAATTCCCCAGAGACAAGGACAGAAGCAAAGCCTCCCACCAGGCTGCCCTGCCAAGTCCACGAGGTCGCCCTGGAAGCTAACAAACCAGCGCCACTCCTCTTGGGTTACATAGAGGCCTTCAGGACAGACGCCATGCCCATGATTGTACGACTCCAGAGGAACCTGGCAGAAAGGCCACAGCCGACTCTGTCTTCAAGTGGCTGTGCAGGCAGTGACACCCAGGGCCAGGGGTGCGCCTCAAGGGCTCCACCTGCACAGCTGTTAGTGGCAGCTGAGAAGCACCTGCTGCCCAGACACTGACCCCAGCTGCAAGGCAGGGCCCTGGGGACCCAGGCCTGCAGTCTCAGGAAGAACGAAGGCCACCCACAGGTACACCGAGCACATGGCAGGCAGGCCCCCCACCCTCGGGGATGGGAGAGCTGGAGGGCTGAGGCACCCCCAGCAGGAGTCCTCACGTGCCCCGTGTGAGGAGGTCTCACCCCACAGGTGGAGGTTTCCCGAGGCTTCACACAAAGGAAGCCCTAACTGTAATCCTATCTCCTGAGATGCCGGCTTCTCCAGACTGAAGTGCGGTTTTTTTCTACAGGCGCAGCGGGTGCCAGTATCTAGAGGAGCCCATGTCTGGCTGGGCTGCGAGTCCCGGATGGAGTGGGCGCCCCCGGAAGCTTGGCCACAGAGGAGTGGAGGCTGGGGTGCTGGCGCTGTAGGAGGGCCCGCCTGCCTGACCGCCGTGTCCTGTCAGCACGCACCCACCCCAGAAAGACTTGCAGAGCCTCCTTCCTGCCCTGTGTGACGACCCCAAGGACACGGCAGAGGAAGTGTCCCAGGCAGTGGGCCACTCCCCTTGGTGTTCTGCTAAGGTTTTGTTTCTTACATTCACTCAGAAGCAAAACAGAACCTACAGAAGCCCAGACGGCAGGTGCCAAGTTAAGAGACATGGATACTGACAGGTGCGTGTAAGCAGCAAGGGCAGGCCAGGGGGTGATGTGCAGGGGCTGGAGGCGCCGTGCCCCCCTTCTCTGGAGACATGCCCCTTCCAAGGCTGATGAGGGAGTGGTCTCGTGAGCTGAACGTCCCCTCACCACTAGGAAAGCGCGACTATGTGACTTGGCACCCTGATTCTCAAGCTTGGTCATCTTGCTGGTCCTCTGTGAAGTCAGTGCAGATTTATCATCTCTTCCTGGGACGTGGTCACCCAGCAGTAGCTGCAAGGATTCCAGCAGCCCTCAGGCCTTCGCTGGTGTCCCCCCAAGAGGCCTCTGGAAGATGGCTCTGCTCCCCCAACAACTGCCCAGCTGGGGCTGTGACGAGAGCAGCCCCAAGCACCTCTGTTTCAGAACCTAGCATGCAGAGTTGTGCCCCCTGACCCCAGCAGAACTGACAGCATCCAGCAGAGAAGAACCCCTGAGTCAGTGGATCGTGGCAGCAAAGATGCAGAGTAAGTTTCGGGGAGAAGACCTCCTTATGAAACCAGGGCCACCTCTGGCTTTCGGGCGAGCTCTGCAGATGCCTCCCCCTCCACATCCCCTGGTTCTACCTGCCTTCCACTCTGAGTGGGGCCCACTCTCACACCTGCACAGCCACTGGGCGACCGTGTGCTCTTTCCAGAGCCAGGCTGGGCGCCCCAGCTCCTTTCTGCACCTCAGCGAGGGTGCCAGCACCGTGAGGGTTCACACCTTGCTGCCTGTGCTGCTTCCCAGTGCGGGAGCTCCGTCCTCTTGGGGACGCCGTATGATCTCCTTGAGCCGGCTTCCCCGTGCAGCCCCTCCCACTGCTGCCACCTGGGGGTCTGTCCTCGCTTCCACCTCTCCAGACAGAGCGGACAACAGCTGTTTCCAGCAGAGGCCATCCCTCAGGGGCAGGATGGCATGAGCCTGGGAGACCTCGTGGCCCCTGAGCGAAGGACAGCATCCTCTGGCCCAAGGTATCATACGGTCGGCAGGCTGTCCTCGGCCTGTCGCTGCCACCAGAAGCCTGTGTCTGGGGCACAGGGTGAGTACCCATCATCACACAGTCCTAGGCTTCCCGGCAGAGCGGTCTCTCTGGAGACTGGTTTGGCACAACAGTGCCAAAAACAGTGGGGAATCGATGACCCCCTCAGATGTCACCACTGCCTACACTCACTCCACCCTGAAGGCTGGGTGGGAATCCACAGTCCAGGGCTCGGTCACAGCAGGCAGGAGGTGGGGTCAGTGCCAGGCCCTGCCATCCTGACAGTGTCCTATCTCTTGGTCTCAGGAGCACACGGTCCACCACGCAGGACAGAGTCACAGCCAGGCTTCTGACCTAGAAGCCCGCCCGGGCACCGTCCACACGTGGCGCCACCCCCCCCCACCCCCCCGGCCCGTTACGCTCCGGCCTCAGGCCTGTCACCCGGCTGCAGCGAGGACCTGCTTCCGTCCGGTTTCCTGCTGCCTCCTTCTCTGTTTAAAGCAAATGACCATCACTGACCAGCGAGAGAGATCTGTGTGGCCTTCAGCAAGTCCCTGACCCGAGGCGGGGCGTGGAAGGCAGTCTTTCTCCTCCCCATTCCCGACTAAGGCTTTAGCGCCTGGCGAGGGCAACAGAATGTATTACACAGGACCAGATGGGAGGCCAGAATCTATGAGGTAAGGTCAGCATGAAGGGACCGAACAACAGGGCTTCCCAACCACTGACCCCAGCTTTCACTTCAGCAACCCCTGCAAACTGAAGCCAGGATTCCAGCAGCACACGGACGGGTCGTCCACTCCGCTGGTCCAGCCCATCTGGAGGCCTCCAGGCACCCCTCAGGCCCCATCCCCAAACCCTGGCGACCAGTAGACAGAGCAGCCACCTGACCCAGACCAAGTGGGCCCAGCCACACCCTCCAGACTCAGCCCGAGATGGAGCTGGCCAGCACCCCACACCAGTCCTGCTCTCACTGGGGTCCTGAGGACTCCAGGGTCATGGCATGGGTGGCTCACAGAGTGTTACTCTGCTTTGGTCCATGCCCAGCAGGTGGCCAAGCGCCTGTGTGGTCACACAACTGGCCTCCAGCACTCAGTAGGGCATGTTCTCAAAACTCCAGAGCCCAGCACATCCCCCCAGAACAGGCCCTGCCCCTCAGGGAAGCCACGTGCAGCCATCTCTGTCCCCAGGTGGAGGCAGTGAGACTGTCGTGAGACTAAGCAGGAAGCCTGGTGTGTGGTGGTCAGGTAGGTGTGTGTAGAGCTAAGCTCTGGGGGGGAAAAAAAGGCAGAATAACCTGAAGCAGGTCCCAGTCCCACCAAGACTGGCACTGGGCAACAGCAGCAGGCAGGAGGATGCCCCTTCTGGACTGTCCTGGGTGCATGTTCTCAGCAGGCTGGCCCCCAGGGCAGGGGTGGGGGTCTGGGACACAGCTGAGGAGACGCCACTGGTGGCTCAGAACCAGGCTGCATCTCCCAGCAGGGGGCGCCGGAGGGACGCGGGCATTCGCCAGGGAGCCCCGACTGCAGTCGGGGAGGGATGGGGATGACTGCAGCCCCTGGCCTCTTGGGGAGGACTTCATCCCGCCCAGATGGCTGGTCACCAGGAAGGGCAGACGGGTCAGTGACCAGGGCTGCAGGCGAGGTGCCCAGTACTGACCCAAAGGACATGACGCTCCCCGTTACTGGAGTCTGGTTTGCCCCATGAACAAACCAAAGAGGTAAGAGCTGCGCAGTGGGCCCCTGGGGGTCACAGTCACCCCCTGCTCCAGCAGGCAACTCATACCCTGCTGTTGAAGGGTCACTGGTCCAGTAGGACCTGTCCCCAAAGGGGCGATGATGACCAGGAGGAGGGTGAGTGCTCCGTGTTGGGCCTCTGCATACAGTCACCCCACAGGCCTTGTGCTGAGGTGCTCCCAGCCCCCGGCCGCCCCCTCCTGGCGCAGCAGTCTTCCTGTGAGTGACAGGAAGGCCTTGCAGGAGGACACTGACCTGCAGATACCCAACAGCAGCACTGCCCTGCACAAACCAGGACTGGCCGAGGTGCTCAAGCCTGAGCACGTGTCTGGGCCGGCTATGTCCTCTGCACCAGACCTGACCCAGAGGGTCCCTGGGAGGATGCCCACGACTCTCCTTGTGAAGGACCCCATGGAGGCTGGACCATGGGAGCTGGACCACGACTTCCCAGTAAAAAGTCGTACCCCAGCTGGCACTACCACCCCCACCACCTGCAGCACCTGCCTGCAGCACACGAGCCCATGTGCTGACTCAGGACTGGGGGCCCAGGGGCCACACGCCGGGGGCGCCTGTGCAGGAGCTTGAGGAGGAATAGACTCCTTCCAGGCTTCTCCCTCTGCCACTTCTCCCAACTTTCTCACGTCTATCTCATTTCTGTGCCTGTACTTGTCCTGTGACCTGACACAAATTCTCACACAGCAGGGCCTGCATCCCACTTCATCCTGGCAGGACCTCCGCTCCTTCCCCCGTGGCTGCATCCTGGGGGAAGCAGGACCCCCTCGCAGCGCCATGGATTCGCCCATGCTTGCCCCTGGCTCAGACGATCGGCAGGCTGGGAAGGCTCCAGCCCCAGGGCCAAGAGGAGGGGAGTGAGCTGGCCAGCAGGGGGGCCAGGTTCTTGCCCGGACCCAGCTCGTCCCTGTGAGCAGCTCAAGACGGAACAGCCCTGGGAGCACGGGCACCCGCAGCGGTCTCCGGTCCTCCTGCACGCACTCCACCACACGTGAGGGAAGACGGCACTCGCTTCTGCCCGTTTCACAGTACCCTTTGGCTTTTACTTCAAACAACTGGGTTAATTTATGTGCGTCGCCAGCCCTGAGGGGAACCCGTTTATCCTCCCATATAAAGCTCTCCGGAGGCTGAACAGAGTGCGGGTGCCTGGGAGCTCAGAGGAAGAGGAGCTGGTGGTCACACACACGGTGGACAACACGGGAGGCCCCTGGGCCGGGGCGATTCTCTGCAGGAAACCTTCCCTGTCGGCTCCCAGTCACCCCGCCATCAGTAAAGAGCCTCGCCCAGCACCCCTCCCAGGCCTTCAAGAAGGACCCCCCGGAGTCAGCGCAGAGCCCAGGCTGCGAGGGTGGGCAAGAATGGTACCTGTGTCCGAGTCCTTCTGTTCTCCATTGGCCCCCACGGTGAAGGGCAGCTTCCTCTTGGGCGCGCGCTCTCTCACCTCCTTCCCACCATCACTGCGGTCCAGCTTTGGGGTCTTGGTTAGAGAAACTTTATCTTTGTCCTGGAAAAAAAGAAAGTTAACACCTTCAGACACCATCCCCAAATTAAAGTTTCAATGTCCTCACATCTACAAGGACTTCACTTCCTGTGTCAGGAGAACACACTTCATACTTGGTAATGGAGCCTTCTACCCGCCAGCCATGGCACTGCTCCTGGGACGGACTTGGAGGTGAGCAAACACACCTTCAGAGAGGCTTGACCAATGGTGCCCACTGTGCACTGTAAAGCCTCCCACTGGACAGGAGCATGTCTACCCAAGACAATGGGCTCCCCTTTCTGTGAAGCCTGGTCTCCCCACCTTCCCATGGGCAGCCCCCTGCCTGTTCCATGCTCCAGTCATCTCTGCCCTCGCTGCAGGCCTGTGACCCTGCAGGCGGCCCCAGGGTGGGCGGCCCACCCCAGCACAGGAGCTGGCCTGGACGGTGGTGGGGTGTGGCCATCACTCCCAGCCCTGCTGGCCTCTCAGCAGGTTAAGGACCCAGAAGCCCGCATTCCAGCCCCATCCAGGGAAGTCCAGTCACGCATCTGCCTTGGTGTCACTGTCTGCAGAACCGGAGGTGATGCCTGCCTCGCGGGAGGGGTGGAGGGCTGAGACTCCACAAGGCCCCACCCAGAAAGAGCAGCACGCAGAGCCCTGTGAGTGGGGTGGGACGGGGCGCACTCCAACTACGCAGTGCCCGGCTCATGGGCCCACAGGGCGCCACACAGGCCGTTGGGCTCGCGCTGACACGGAAGACAGCACTGCTACCACCATGCGGCTCCCTTCCCCAGCAGCAAGCTTTCTTTCTGGAATCCTGCCCACACACACCACCCTTACAACACCGAGGC
Organism: Bos grunniens; assembly: GCF_055505025.1. Classification (NCBI taxonomy): domain Eukaryota; kingdom Metazoa; phylum Chordata; class Mammalia; order Artiodactyla; family Bovidae; genus Bos; species Bos grunniens. Next base: position 14,476,559 of record NC_141182.1, read on the forward strand.
TCTCAGGTGATCCTGGGAGGGGACACTGAGGCCTGGACGCCACACAGCCCTGTCTCCTGGGGCCCCAACAGCCCTCTGGTCTTGGAAGGTAACAAGACACCCTGGGTGACCAGGGGTCCCACCAAAGCACACCACAAGCTGCAGGGGCATCTGGAGTGCACAGAAGGGCCAGCTAGGCGAGGCCCGACACAGGCCCACCTGTCCCCACCTGCACCCCACCCCTGCCAGAGAACAGACCCACCAGCTAAGCCCAAGGAGCCTCATCACCTTCTCACCAAGAAAACTCCTGGCCCAGCCGATGACTCTGATCTTTAGACATAAAAAAGATAATCTAAATCACAATGTCAGAAATGCAAAACATTTGAAAAATCAATGTAATGCACATTAAGAAAATAAAGTACAGAAACCATGACCCTCTCAACTGCAGAAATGGCCTGAGTCGTCCTGACACCACCCCCCAGGACACTGAGAGAAGGGTGTCCCCACTTGACACAGGCTCCGCTGCAAAAGACGGGGTTCAAGGTGAGAATACCTATAATTACAACTACTGAAAAACAAAACCACTTTTTAATGAGCAAAAAAATACGAGCGTGCACTTAAGAAAGTGCCTCCACTCCAGCACAGCCATGGGTGGGGGCGCCCACCCAGACAACAGCCTTAGGGGGTGGCTCCTCCAGTCAGAGCAGGCCCCCCCGCAAACCCTGATCTTCCTGAGGGATGGCAGGATTGGACACCTCGAAGAATAATGAGGAATATACAGTCCAACTCTTCAGACTGGTGAGTGGGTGAGGGAGGCTGCTGGACAGAAAGTGGGCGGTTCCTACACGCTACAGACAGCTAGGAAGTCACACTGAAGCATGCTGTGTTAATATCGAGAGACATCACACACAGGAATAAACCTAACAAAAGATGCTCAAGGCCTCTATGCAGCCGACAAATATCCCTGAGAACAGAAACAGGACTGATAAAACTGAGGCCACCTGTGTTCATCACTGTTAACCCAGCAAATCTCCCAAACACATCTTTGCATTCAGAGCAGTCAAAGCCCAGCAGATCCACCTTTTCCAAAATGTACATGGAAACCAAAGGGGCAAGAATAACAAGCACAATTCTGGAGAACAATGAAAGCGGACAAGTTAAATTACCAGGTACCAAGATAACACAACAGGTGGACCTAAGCTAAAGGCCAAAGGGCCAGAGCAAAGAGCAGAAGTGAGCCCCACATGACCGCCACAACCCAGGAGGAACGGACAGCCTTCCAGTGACAGTGACCAGGTGGACATCCGTGGGAAGAAAATAAACACTGACCTTCCTTCGCAGCTCAAAACAAAACTGAGTCCAGACAGATCACAGAGAGCCTGTAGACAACAGGAAAACACGTGTCTGTCTATAGACGTCACTGAGTGTCAGCATGGATCGCGTCCACCTCGACCAGGTTCTGGGGTGCAGAACTGTGCAGTCACTTTGCAAAGTGAAAGTGAAATCGCTCAGTCATATCCAATTCTGCGACCCCATGGACTGTAGCCTACCAGGCTCCTCCATCCATGGGCTTCTCCAGGTAAGAGTACTGGAGTGGGTTGCCATTTCCTTCTCCAGGAGATCTTCCCAACCCAGAGATTGAACCCGGGTCTCCCGCATCGCAGGCAGACACTTTACCATCTGAGCCCCCGGAGGAGCAGTCATTTTGACCAACTAGTAAACCCTATCTGTCACCTCTGCAGAAAACCCCCCAATGTACGTGTGCTCACATCCCAGACCTGCATCCGCACAACGGAGGTAGAGCTGAACATCCACACAGCGGACACCACGCAGCCCCAGAGGGAGAACCTTCTTCTTGACAGCAAGAGCCTATCCATGGGAAAGCAGCAAAAATCCCTGCCGTGGGTCCACATGCCCTGTGGCCGGGGAGGCATGGTTAGCGCAGAGGTTTGAGGGGGGCGGGATGGCCCCCAAGGACACTGGCGGTGCTGTGAAACCTGGTCTCGATCATGATGCTCCCAGGTTCTAGAAATGAAAGGTGCATTTCTACTTCAATAAAACTTGAGTACCTAGCAGCTGGCTAACAGTGTGCAGAAACACACTGTGCACACTGCTTTGGGCTGTGGGCTTGCCTCCTCACGCCCACTGCCCACAGCTTCCTGAAAACCCCTGGGCGCTCCTCCGCAGACACCCCCCCACCCCAAGTCTGGGTGCTCATCATCACTCTCAAGGTCGGACCCATCCCTTCCCTCATGGAGTCCGCTGTGGGCACACGTGGCTGTCACACAGCTGTGCCCGGTGAGCACAGGGAGCTACAGCCCAGGTCCTGCAGAGCGGGGCATGGTGAGGGCTGGACTGGGAGCAGAAGGGGCTCACACTCGGCACAGTTTGTTCCTTGAGGCTTTTTCTCTATTCCTTCTGTGCCCTCACAGTCAAGCAGCAGTCCCCAGGTGACACCTGCCTCGCAGGTCACGGGGACCACCGGAGTCCATCCAGGATGGCAAAAGCCTGTCCCTTCGCTGCCACCAGAAAGCCTGTCTGGGGACCTCCCTGGTGGTCCAGAGGTTAAATTAACACTCTGCGCTTCCAGTGGAGGGGGCTCAGGCTCAACCGCTGGACGGGGAACTAAGATCTGGCAGACCCCTGCCCCTGCCGCCCTTCCTGGGCTTCAGCATCTGCACGTGGATCCTGAGAACCAGCGCTCCTACAGTTTCCCAGCATTCAGAGGAGCAGGGAGTCTGAGGCCTCGTCCAAGACCTGCTCGAAAACCACACGACGAAGCAGCACCAAGCCACACCCAGCTTCCACATGAGGTCATTTGTGTACCACCCCCTCCTCCTGGACAGGAGCCAGGGCATGGGCCACAGACCGCCTTTGCAGGTGGCCCTCCCTCGGGAAGGCTGCGAGTCTGGGATTCTGCAGACCAGCCTGGAGGGGACACTGGGGTCACGGTGCGTGGAGCACACGGCACACACACTGCACAGCCCCGAGCCCAGGGCACCAGCACGCTAACAGGACACAAGGGTGCAGGTCGACATCCCATTTCCTGTTCATACTGGGTCAAGCAAAACTGGGAGTCCAGTTGCCCAACAGTGTCTCGGTTAGGACTGCCCACACGGCCACTGTCACATCTGGCCTGCTCACAGCTGAGGTCAGAACCCGGGGTCCTGGGGTCTCTCAGACAGGCACCAGCTTCTGTCCATGGACCTAGTGCTGAAAGCACTCTGCTGCCAAACGACAAACACATCCTTCAGAGGAAGCTGGTGCTGTCGTCCACAGCCACCCCAGACCACGGCAGCTCCTCCCACACTGGCCCCAGAGGGGGCCCGACACCAGCGCCCTGCGCTGGGGACAAGCAGAGCAGCCCAGGCAGGCAGGCGGGCGACACCCGGGTCTGACCCTGTGCGGATGCGGGAGCTCACCTTTTTTCCGGGCTGCTTCTCCACCATGTCGCTGCTCAGGGAACGCTCTTCCTGCTGTGGGGTTCTAGAACACCCACCCTTGGGCATCGTTTCTCCTCACTGGGCCTTCATTCACGCCGCCATCGCTTCATCATCAACCGTCTGCTTCAAAACAGAGGCATGGGATTAAGGTTCGGTGACCCCACAGGAAACCCAAGCACCTCCAGTCAGCGTTGCACGATGCATGGGTGCAGTGGCTCTTCTGAAGGGGTCCCCTCCCCCGTCAGGGTCCAGAACAGGGCTTCTCCTGACGCACCACCCAGTGGCCAGCCCAGCAGGGCACTGTCTACACCCCACGACAGAGAACACGGTGGGGCCTTGGGGTTCACGTGGGAGTCCAGCTACCAGGCAACTAGAGACCCCACTGCATCCCACGGAGTCGGTCAGTCCCACCCACCACCCTCCCCGCAGAAACCCAGCAGAGGCTCTGCCCGGCTTCATGTCTCACTACCACGTGCCGCTCCCTGGCCGCCCGGCACGTGCCAGCCTCTCTCTGCACCTGTTCACGAGTCTCTTCCGCCTGCGGCCGCACTGACCCAACCCAAGCTGAGCCTGCCCAGCGTGGACAGTGCCGCACATCCCGTCCATCACGCCCAGGCTGTTCACTGTGTTTGGCAGAAGGAACAGGGAAAAGAAGCACTGCTCTGTCTTCCTGGCAGTGCCCTCCTCAGCCCTCATCCTCACAGTCAGAGAAAGCGTGTCACACCAACCAGATCACACCCCCGGGGCCTGCCGTGCTGGACGAGGGTCTCACACAGCTCACCAGAATTAGAATCAGAATCAGCCTCTGCTCTGAACGGCTTTTCAAACATACTGTTCGGAAGCATCTGGAGTGGAAGCTCCAACCTGCCCTTCACCAGCCTCCCAAGAACCTGTCTTCTGTCTCCACGTCAACTGGTAAGAGTTCACAAAGGACCCCCAGCTTGTAACGGGCTGACACAATCTGGTGGCACAGCACCACACGAGGGCCCAGGTTCACCTCCGCACATCCCAGGGCTGAGGCCGGAAATGGCATTTTCTGTCTACAATTGAAACTGGGAATTCCCAGCTTTCTTCTACTTTCCTACTACAAAACTGGACCATCTCAGAACCTGACTCAGGACAGTGGCTGAAGCTCCATACTACCTGGGAACTCATCAGTAATGTTTCCATAACAACTTAAAAGATTATGAAGATAAATTTTTTTAAAAACTGACTGCCTAGTCTCAAGATGAGAAAAATTGAGCCAAGGAGCCCTGGGACACTCGCCCCTCTTGCTCCAAGACATGGGTACCTCTGAGCGTGTGTGGCCACCTCACAGATCCATGAGTCCTGGACCCTGATCTCGAGGTGTCCAGACCAGGAGGGCATGCAGAGGCCAGTCCACACTTTTAAAACTTGTCTTAGTACACGCCCTGTGGATCTGAGTTGCACAAAGCCAGGCCACTCTTCACTAACCTTGTTTCCTTTTGTAAAATAGTTACTTTTCAGTAAAGGTCTGCTGTGGCAAACCCTCAGGCATGTGAGGATTCAGGCCCAGCCACTGAGCACCTGTGTGGCGACCCCGGGCACAGGGAGGAGCGGGGAGGACTTGCTGTCGGGAGCACGGTCAGGAAACCACACAGTGATCCCTGTGCAGAAGCCCATGTCGGCAGGAATAAAGTAGGAGGAAATCTTGTAGAAAGAAAGAAAGAACCCTGCTAATAAACCTAACAAGGAAAGCAGAGAACCTCAAGTTCCATAAATAAACATTAATTTAAAAAATTAATGTCACAGTTTTTAAAAAACTGCCTGACGCTGACACGGACCCCCACAGGCCCAGCCCAGGGCAGGTGAGCTGCACTCCCACTGAGGACTCTGCTGCCGGCAAAGTCCACGTGCAGAAATGGCAGTGGTTCCCCCCATTCCAGCCCCGCCACAGAACCCACAGACCGGCAAGAACATGCACTGGACGGCAGAGAACGTCTCCGCAGCCTCAAGGTAAAGACGACGCCTGCAGAGCCAGAACACTGACCACAGTGGCCAAGTCTGCAAATTCTGACACCTGGAGAACAGCACGTTTTGTTCATTAAAGGTCGCCATCCCACAGGAGAAGAGGGCGCTTCCTACACACGCACCTGCCAGCAAGCCCTTAGGCAGCCTCTGCAGAGAGCACCCACAAACCGGCAAGCCAGAGAGTGGACGTCCACTGCAGACATGGATGCAAGACTTAAATAGGCCCTTCACAAGAGAGGAAATCCAGGTGAGAAATGCAAACAAAAACCAAAACAAGATACAGAACATCAGCAAGGACACAGAGCAGAACTGACATCCTGACAGGAGCACGGACACAGCCACGCACACAGCCCCACCACACAGGCACCAGCGGCCCCAGGGGCAACTGAGTCACACAGGCCCAACCATCTCACAAGTCACGGGGGGAAAGGGCATACTGTCTGTCTGCCTAATTGAGGCGACAGGACGACTAAGACATCGAGTGGTGATCGCTGTACAAATGTGGAGGGGAGTCACGCCCGGGAGTGTGACAGGAGTTTTCTACACAAAGGCCACACCCATGTGCACTTTGTGAGAATGAGATTCTACATTTTTATCAATATTTTGCAGATTTTTAGATTTTATGTTACATTTCACAGTAATAAAGTTTAAAATGCTGGTTACGGACAGACTGCACCCTAGGAGGTGATCAGAAAGTGGGGGGCTGGTTGCCAGGCTCTGTCCCAGGACCAACTCCCTTCTGGGGGCCCCATGCCTCGTACAGAAGGGCAGGTCACTGGACACAGGGCACAGCAGCTCAGGGCTCCCAGGCTGCAGGGAGACCCTCCCCTTGCACAGAGCACATGACAAGCCACTGTAACTGCGGCCAGAATGGAAACGAAAACCTGATCAATTAAAGGTGAACACACAGCTCTGAAGATGGGGGTGAAGGGGCTGCAAACGCAGGAGGAAAAACAGCCATCTTACACAGAAGGACCAAGATGCACAGGAAATGCAGGAGAAGACAGGGACAGGCTGGCACCCGCCTGAGAACTCAGGTGACCAAGAGCACAGGGGGCAAGTCCACACACCTCCACGGCTGATCCACAGAGAAAGAAAGTGACAGAGATGACCAAGAGACAAAAGCACAAGCCAGAGGAAGACCAGATTGAAGGCCCAGAGGAGGACAGCTCTGGGGAGAGACAGGACAGGGAAAGTGGCCCTGGGTGACCCTGCAGCACTGCTAAAAGCCAGGGACACAAAGCCCACCCACTAGGCGGCTGCAGGACAAATGGAGAGAAGAGCCAGCACCAGGTCCAGAGTAACCCCCGCAGGGTCACCACGTGGAGAAGGTGACCAGAGAGGTTGGACAGCGACGCTGGTGTTAGAAACCTGCAAACCTGGTTCAGTGCTCAAACACTAATCAACATAACCCACCACATCAACAGGTCAGAGAAGAAGAATCACCCAATCCTAACAACTGATGCAGAAAATGTGTCTGGCATTCAAAGCCTAAGACTTTGAGGCCCAAGCCCTCGGCACCACAGGGTCCAGGAACCGCTCAGAGAGAGGAGGGGCGTGGACAGCACCTCAGCCAGCATCGCCCTGACAGTGAGACACGGGACACGCCTCCCTCCCACTCCCGCTTCTGGACATCGTCCTTGAAGCACCAGTCAGAGGATGAGGAAGAAAAGGGGGAAAAGACACAAACTAATTGGGACGGAAAATAAAACATTCTACTTGATAACGACATGACTGTCTATCTGAAAAACTGCAAGGAATCAACCAAAAACTCCACGATACAGTGAGCTCAAAGAGGCTGCAAAATAGCAGATCAACACACAAAAATCCACCCTATGTCTACTAACTAGCAAGAACATGTAAAAACAACAAAAACACAGTATCATTAACAAGTGCTCCAAATAATAATGGGAATTCAGGTATACATCTCAAAAAAAACTATAAAAACCTGTACAAATTTTAGGAACCGTAGAAGAAATCTTTGAGATCTTAGATAGGCAGCGTTCTTAGACACGACACCAGCAGAGCCATTCATTCAAAAAGGGAAACACCGGTCCTCTGCATCTCAACCAAACTGAAAGCCGCCCAGTGAAGACCGGATTTACAGGATGAAGAGACAAACTGCCCACCACAAGTCAGACGAATGACCAACATCCAAACAGAAAATGGACAAAAGACACAAGCGACACAAGCAGACTCTTCACCAAAGGAGAACATGAGCATGAGAGGGAGTCTGGGGGCGTGCCCGGAGATGCAGCTCACGTCCTGCGTGCTTCCTGACCATACTCGGCCCCCCATTGCTGCAGCATGTTCAGCAACCATGTTTTAGGAAGTGGAGTAACACACAGCACAGAGCGCCAGGAGGCACCACACTCACAGCTCATGAAGTCACTGTGAGCGTGTTCCCAGGGTGTGCCAAGGGCAAAGACAGAAACAGACGGTTTTCCTCACAACGAGAGCTGTCAGGACATTTCACAAACACTGGCCTAAGTGGGTAAGGACAGAAATCTGTTGCTTTTCTTATACACTAATAATGAACTGTCAGAAAGAAAAAAATCCCATTTTGAATGGCATGAAAGAATACCTAGGAATAAAACTTATCTACAGAGATGAAAGATCTATACTGTAAAAACTATAAAACACTGGTGAAGGAAATTGAAGGTGATATAAAAAAATGGAAAGATATCTTATGCTCTTGAGTTGGGACAAATTAATACTGTTAAGATGGCCAGATGACCCAAAGCAATCTACTGGTTTAACGCAATCTCTATCATAATATCTATGACATTTCCCACAGAACTAAAACAAATAACCCCAAAATTTACCCAGAAGCACAATTTTTGCCAAATTGCCAAAGCGGTCTTTTTTTTTTTTTTTAAGGCTGCTTTGTATGGCCTGCAGGAGCGTGGTTCTCCAACCAGGGATCACACCTGTGCCCCTCATCCAGGGAGCACAGAATCTTAACCACTGGATGGTGAGGGAGTTACTGCCAAACCAGCCCTAAGGCGAAGGGACAAAGCTGGAGGAATCATGCTCCCTGACTTGAGACTAGATTCTAGAGCTCCAAAAGTCAGAACAGTATGGCACTGACAGAGACAGACATTTAGATCACAGATCAATGTCACAGGACAGAGACCCAAAAACCTATGGCAATCAAGCTATGACGAAGAATACACATGGAGAAAAGACAGTCTCTTCAATAAGTGGTCCTGGGAAAAAAGGACAGCTATATGTAAAAGATTACAGATTAGAACATTTCCCTACACCATATACAAAAATAAATTAAAATGGACCTAAATGTAAGACCGCAAACCATACAACTCCTAGAAGAAAACATAGGCAGAGCTTTCTTTGACATAAGTCACAGAAATGTTTTTTTGGATCCATCTCTAAAGGCAAAAGAAATGAAAGCAAAGATAAACAAAGGGTATCTAAGTAAATTTTAAACTTTTGTACAACAAAAGAAATCATAAAAAGGACAACTTACTGAGTGGAAGAAAACACCTGCAGATGATATAACCAAAAGGGGTTAATATCCAAATGATAGAAACATCAATCTCCTGGCAGTCCAGGGGTTAGGACTCCACACTTTCACTGCTAAGGACACAGGTTCAGTCCCTGGTCGAGGAATTAAGATCCCACAAGCCTCATACTATGGCCCTATGTGTGTGTATATATACAGATATATATGTATATTACATGTAAATATGTATACAACATATAAAGAATTTAGACACTGAAAACACTAAAAAAAAAATTCAGAAAACGGGCAAGAGACCTGAATAGACATTTTCCCAAAGAAGAGACACATATGACCAACAGGCACATGAGAAGATGCTTCACGCGGCTAATGATGAGAGAATGTAAGTGAGAACCACAGTGCGGCGCCACCGCACACTGTTCAGAATGGCCGTCATTAAAGCGTACAGATACCGAACGCTGGGGAGGATGTGGAGAAGAGAGCCCTCACGCACTGCTGGTGGGAATGCGGACTGGTGTGGCCACTGTGGAGAACAGTGTGAGGTTCCTTAAAAAACTAAAGACAGAACTATCATATGACCCAGCAACTCCACTCTGGAATATGTCTGGAAAAAACAAAAATACTAATTCACGATGATACACGCACCCCAGTGTGCACAGCAGCACTTGTCAGAATAGCCAAGACTCAGAGACAGCCTAAACGGCCATCTGCAGATGACTGGATAAAGATGTGATGCACATGCACGCATACACACACACACACAGACACGATGGACTAATAATCAGCCATAAAAAATGAAATTTTGCAGCAACACAGATGGATTTGGAGAGCATTACACAGAGCCAAGTAGGTCAGACAGGAAAGACACACCGCATGACACCACTTCTGCAGAATCTAAAACACACAACAGACTGGTGACTAGACTCACAGATGTCGAGGACAAACCAGCGGCCACCAGCAAGCAGATGTAAGGCAGAGGGGCAGGAGAGAGGTATGGACCTAACAGAATCGAACTCCTGCATGTAACAGAAATGAGCTGCAAGGCTGCACTGCACAGCACGGGAATTACAGACGGCACCTTACAGTAGCCGTATTGGAGTCTGATCTATAGAAACACCGAATCACTGCCTTGTGGACCTGAAACATACATAACATGGCAGATCAAGTATGCTTCAGTGAAGGAAAACAAAGCAGCGTGGTTCTGTGACTGCGCAGGAGGGTCTGTGCTGCAGACCCTGGGACCCAGCGACCTCACGGCGGCTCACCCAGGCCCCCAGCCGCCCCAGGTTGCCACATGCAGACTGTGGGCAGCAAGACCCAAGTCAGCGGGCGGCTGGACGCTGCCTCTGCTGTGATCACTTTATCACAACATGGACATGCCCCGCTGCCCCCGATGACACCCTTGGGTAGACCTTTCATCAGTTTCTAAATTAAGACGTGACGGGAGCTTCACAGGAAACTCAACACTCTTCCAGCCAGTTGGTTCGAAAAAGCCTTAATTGTGACTTTGACGATGGGCTACCAGCCACGTGACCAGGCAGCCAAGCAGCTTGAGGACTCAGCACCGCCATCCTCAGGCGTAGGCAAGGCCCAGGGTCGAGATGAGGACACTGCCTCCACCAGCCTGGAGCAGCCTGCCTGAACACAAACACACACGAGCACACAACACACAACCTTACAGTCTGGGCCACCAGCCCCGTGTGAAAGTGCTAACACCTCCCCTGTCCTGGCACTTTCCCACAAGGCTCGGATAACAGCCATCACCACCGTGGGAACCAAGCCCCCAGGAGCCCCGAGGCACCGGGCCTACAAAAGGTGCCTTCTGAGGAAGAGGAGGGGCCTCCTGCCCAGAGCTGGGGCCTCCGGGGGCCCTCCCACTCTGCCCGGCCCTCAACACCTCCCTGTGCCCCCAGGCTGGCCTATGCTGCTGGACAAACCGAAGGACGGCTGACAGAAGAATTCTGTACAAGCCTAACATTTTGGACATAAAAGGACATCTCCCAGTCAGGAAACTAGGCAGAGGGATGGACACGGAGCAGAGTGCCAGGGCGGGAGGCGCTGCCCAGCCTCGCGTGGCTGGCACGTGGTGATCACAGGCCTCCCAGGACAGAGCAGGGTGCCGTCTGGGCGAGCCCAGGAGGAGGACCCACTGTGTGCCCCCTCCTCCTCCAGGGGGCCCGGCGCCCATGCACAGGTGACCGAGCAGGGGTCTCTCCGGGGGTCTGGTCCTACAGCCCACGCGCCCCACGGTGCATTCCTGCAGCGTGTCCTCACTGAGGACATGTGTCGCCCAGTCCCCCACTCTTCTAGAAGTGCTTTTTAAAAAGGCCGTTCACGTCAGCCTGCTGGGCCATGTGCTCTGACAGCGCGCTCACCCCTAGTGGCCGGCGGCACTTCAGCTGGTTGTCTGCTAGGCCTGTGTGGACTTGAAAAATTTTAGGGAGAAGACTGCAGGTTGGCCTCTGAGCAGGCCTGGGAGGGTGCCTTGCTTTTTGGTAGCCTCTTTCTACAAAACACTTTCTGTTTTAGGAAGCAGAGTGTACGTGGACACAGTGTTTCCAGCACAGGTAGGTCCAGGCTGCTGTGAGTCTTGGCAGCAGCGTCCCCTCTGACAGATGGCTGGGCCAGGGTGGCCTTGGCCCCGGGAAAACCTCAGCAGCACGTGACAGGGGCAGCAGCCTCGGCAGTGCCCGGCTTGGACAGGTGGACATGCAGGGCTGCAGGCGTGTCATTGTGGGGCCCAGCGGAGGACGCATCTGGGGAGTGCTCACGCCTGTCCTGTGACACCGTGAGAAATGGTGATGCTGCTGCACCAGGAGGCACTCACAGCTGCATTTCGTGTGTCTCACGGCAGAGGAGCCTTGGAGACGGGTTCACTAGGTCTGGGCTCCCACCGCAGGCTGAGAACAAAGGCAGGAGGAGGAAGCTTCTTGGCAGGTTTTTCCATGTCACTGGACAGATGTGAGCACCACCTTGCGTTGGACGGTGCCCCCAGACGCGTCCTTCGCTGGGCCCCATGATGACACCCCTGTGCCCTGAACGTCCACTTGTCCAAGCCGGGAAAGGCTGCTGCCCCCGTCACGTGCTGCTGAGGTTTTCCTGGGACCAAGGCCACCCTGGCCCAGCCATCTGTCAAAGGGGACACTACTGCCAGACTCATTGCAGCCTAGAAGGGGCCTGTCTGTGGTGGAAACACTGTCCACATACGCTCTGCTCCTAAAACAGAAAGCTTTTTGTAGAAATAGAAAAAGGCTACCAAGAAAACAATCATCTCTACTTTCCTTACATTTAAGTAAACGGCTGGTTATTTCCCTCTTTTAATAGCAAGGTTTGCCAGGGGGATGCATGGAACAAAACAAGCCTAATGAGTTAACAAATAAGTCATCCAGAAATAAACCCATAATGAAGCCACCTCTTTTGCCCCAAAAGTCACCATCAGCCAGCCTTGGGGATGAGGGACCAGGGAGGGATGCAGAGTCCTCAGCTCCCGACGTGTCACTGTGGAACTTGAGCAAGGAGACACTGGCTGACCTCTCAGAGCAACTGCACTGGCCGAGACCTTCTAAACACAGGTCTAGCACCACAGACAGGAGCTGTAAGCGCACACCCCAGCCTCAAGCCCTGCTCGTAGTGACCCTGTGCCTTTGTGACACTGGCGGTGTGGCCTCTGCCTCCCCTGAGGGCCCTTCCTGGGCACTGGCACCGCTCACTCGGAGCAGGACACGTGTTGACCGTGGCAGACGCTCGCCCAGACTCACCTCCTCCCTGGAGAGCTGGCTTTGGCAAAACCCAAGAGAAAGCCAGTCCTGGGTGGGGCAGCGGAGCTCACAGAGAAACAGTGATTGTTCCTTAGTGAGAAGGCACTGAGAATACAGGGGAAACGCATCAGCCCAAACACCCCACTTCCTGTGGGAGGGGTCCTCGTGCATGACAGCTGGAAACTGCAAACAAAGCGTGTCCACGACTCAGTGAGCAGCTGGGAGCACCCGGCACATGGAGCACCCACAGTGGTCCCTGCAGGTCACGAAGAGCTCCTCGATGGGCTGAGTCCCAGGTGAGCACACTGACACCGCACACCTAAAACCTGTGTGTTTACAAGAGAAAAACTCCACGTTCCCCTCTGGGAGACACTGCAAGGGGCTGAATGGCAGACCCCAAAGGTCCCTCCACGCGGCACTTGTGAGCACAACCTGACCAGGCAAGAGGGAACCAAGTGAGGGTCTCGAGGTGCTCTGAGCAGACCCTTGCCCCAGCGCAGGCATCCTGGTGAGAGAAAGGGGATGGCGCCGTGGCCACAAGCCCAGGAAACCGGGGGTGGCGGGGGCCTCTGCCAGGCCTGGCGAGGGGCGTCCCATCAGCACCCCCACTCCCGAGTCTGGCCTTCAGAACTGAGGACGCACTTGTGCCGTGCCTGCTGCCGTTACCGTGCCTAGGGACAAACACAACATCTATGCAACAGCAACTGGCCGCTCGCTCCCCAAGCTTCTCCCCCTGTCCTGTGCACCATGGCCCCTCAGACCCCTGGCTTCAGGGTCACCTCCACCTGAGGAAGGCCCCAGGCCTGGCTCTCTGGCTGCTCCCCTTGCCTGGGGAAAGGGACTCTGAGCGTGGCTAGTCCGAGCCAGGGAGTGGTTATCACAGAACCTGGGGTTTGTTTACAGCAGATTAACAACATTCTCAGTTTAGCCCAAAGCAAGTGGCTGGTCATTTGAAAAGACCCTGATGCCGGTAAAGATTGAAGGTAGGAAGAGAAGGGGACGACAGAGGATGAGATGATTGGATGGCATCACCGATACAATGGACGAGTTTGAGTAAACTCGGGGAGCTGGTGATGGACAGGGAAGCCTGGCGTGCTGCAGTCCACGGGGTCGCAAAGAGTCGGACACAACTAAGCAACTGAATTGAACTGAAGAGGCTGGTGGGCACATACTGCTCCCTCCCTGGAGAAAAGGGACAGCTGGAAGGGGACCCAGCAAGGACTTCTGACAGCCCTCCCATTGCCAGGGCAGGCTTTCCTCCCCGCCAGACCCTCCTTGGAGTCACCAGCATGTCAATACCTGCAAATAGTGGTCCTAGTACCTCTTAGGTGGCAAAAGCCTGAGGTATTTCCCCTGGCCCTATAAGAAAAAGAGGGCCAATCCTGTGCCAGCTCTGACAGACACGCTGAAGGGCAGGTTGCAGCTGCTCTGAGGTCTGAGACGGAAAGGCAGAGGCCGCTGGGTGAGAAAGCAGCAGTTATAAGACAGTAGGATCTCGTTTTTGCTAAAATGCAACAGGTAATAATAGTAGGATCTCGTTTTTGCTAAAATGCAACAGGTAATAATAAAATATAATTAATCCACAAAGCAAGAATCCAGAAAAGCGAGTAACACTGGGATCCCAGCGGGAATGTGTTTCTGGTCTTATTTGTATTTTATAATCCCCCACTATGCACATACAGTGCCTCTGTCATCCAGTTGACAAAATCAAGCTGATGGAACTGCAAAGTGCCTCCACAAACCTCATGTAAGATTCTGTGTTTCACTAATCATTTTACCTACATAGTATGGAGAAACTCTACAAGTCTGGCCCTAGGACAGTTATTTCACAGGCACTGTGGGAATGAGTGTCCCAAGTGAGCAAGTGAGAAGCTCTGGGAGTCCAGAGTAGAACCATGTCCCACCCAGAAACCCCTCCAGGCGAGGAAGCTGGAGGCTTCCAGGGGACTCTGCCTGTCACAGGTCCCATTCAGGTAGGACAGGGACACGAGGTGAGGTCTAGGCACTGCACTAAGAGCTGGAGCTGGGTCATGAGGGGACCTGGGGGCTCCCCTGGACACAAGCCAAGGTGTGCCGACTGGCCGGCTTGGTTCAAACCGCACCACCTGCCAGTTAAAAACAAAACAGAGGTACCTCCCTGGTGGTCCGCACCTCCGCGCTCCCTACGCAGGAGGCTGGGGTTCAGTCCCCAGTCAGGGAACCGGATCCTGCATGCTGCAACCAAGACTTCCCTCAAGGTGCAACTAAGACCTGGTGCAACCAAAAGGAAGGAATAAATAAATACTAAAAAAACACAAGAACAATCACAAAAAAACTAAGAAACTTTAATTAAAAAAATTACAGGCTGGGCGAGCCCATCAACAGCAGCAACTGAGGTCAATTCTGCATCCTCAAAGCCCACAGCACCACTGTCTGACGCACATGTTCAGTGTTGAGGTTTAGTTCTTTCCCAAACCATTCCAGGAATCTGGAGGGCCGTGAACGTGCTTAAATCGGGTTGGTTCCTTTCGTGATCTCCTCACAGGAAGGATTTTCTATCCTTGTCATCTTACAACAAAGTAACAACGCAGAAGCAAACAGAAAAGCATGAGGCGCGATTAAAGGAGCGCTGACGTGTCCATCTCTGTTCATTTTGCCATATTTGGTCTGGAATGTATTATATAAAATAATACATGCGTAGCTGCAGCCCCGATGAATCCTGCTGTCTCCTCCTCTCTTCTCTGGAGATTTTGGATTCTGAGGCTAATCCTCACCATGCATGTCTTCACACTCGTGTTAATGCTGCACTGTCAGCCTCTACACATGACATGGTATTCTTACAGGAAACATGTTGCGCAGATCCTCATACACCTTTGCCCTCCAGAATGCTTTAGGGATTCATCGAGGCTTCTGTTAAATGTAGTTCTACTTTATTACGACTGCAGTGTGGTGTTTACTTTCTCTTGTTGACTGGCATTTGTGTTGTTCCAACTCTGGCAATACAAACAGTGCTACAGTGAGCACCCGTCTACACTTCTGTATGCGTATACCTAAAAGTTTAAGGCTTATCACTAGAAATCAAAGTACAAGAAACTAAATCCTGGTAAAAACCTGATGCAGGACTTACCTGGTGGCTCAGTGGTAAAGAATTTGCCTGCCAATGCAGGAGACACAGGTTCGATCCCTGATCCAGGAAGACCCCACATGGTGCCTGGTAGTTACCAAACTAAGCCCGTGTGCCACAACCACTGAGCCTGTGCTCTAGAGCCCGGGAGCAGCAACTGCTGAAGCCCGCATGCCCCAGAGCCTGTGCTCCACAACGTAAGAAGTCACTGCCAAGAGCGGCCTGAGCACTGCAACTTCCCCCCGCTCATCACAACTAAAGAAAAGCCTGTGCAGCAACCAAGACCCAGCACAGTTAATAAATAGTTTTTAAAAACCTGATGCAGCTTCACACTGGCACAGTCATTCACACCACTCTCTGTCACTTCTGGTGGTGGCATATGTCTTCAGTTGTAAAACTATTAAGAGAGCTTGACTGAGAAAGGGGAAAAGGAATTCTGCGTGTAAGAGAGTCTTCTGTGGAGTAAGACCAGGTTCTACCCAAAGGCACTAATCAGGAACTTTCATCTAAACAGAGACTGAATTCGAAGCTCTGAGACCAAGTTCAGGGGCAGCAGAGGTGATAGCACAAGGGTCAGGGGAGCCCTGAGGCCCCAGAAACTCTGAAGTGTGAGAGGATCCATTCACAGCTTTGCCCCAATCCTCAGAGGGTTCAGGACCCAAACACGGTTGATGTTTCCTGTTCCTGAAAGTGCAGTGGCAGGTGAACAGAAGGCCCCGAATGACACACAAGTAATACTTGACTGTGCAAACAGCCTTCAGAGAGGCGGACTGGAGGAGCAGCACTGAAATATACACGACTTCAAACTCCTTTAACCCAGGGAAAAACCTGTAAATCATAACCCAGGTCATGACTAAAGTTGCTTATATGCAATATTTTTAAATGTTTAAATGGATATTTCCACTGACAAACACATGAAGCCCAAGTCACTTGTGTGTTTCTAACGAAGTCGGCTGAAAACCACCACAGAGGCAACATGGGTCCCCTTCGCTCCATGGGAAACGCATCACAGGATTTTTTTTTAAGTTACCAGGGAAAGCAGTCGAGCCATCAAGCTACAAGGGGGCAGCCTGTAGACCTCTTAGTGAACAGACCCCACCAGGCAGCCCCTCCCAGCAGGACTGTGTGGGCGGTGAGAGGAGGCTCATCACCTTGGCAACAGCTCTGAACATATGTGCGGTGACACCAGATGATTCCTGAAAGCTGTAAATAGAGGGTAATGTCACAAAAATTCCAGATTAAAGGAATTCCAGATTAAAGGAGCACCCATCCCCTCTCCTTATTACCCTGCCCACTGCTTAAATCCCACCGGTACCAGTGAAAGCAATTCCATGTATGCAAACGTGCTTCCAATCCCCAAACACTGCAAAATTATATACCTGCAGAAGCAAAATAAAGCCCCTGGATGAACCATCTTTGTGCAAACTCGTGTATGGACATGAAGGGGCCATGAGACGGCAGCCTTGTGGCACAGGGCATTGAGCCACCTCAGAGGCGTCCAGTCCTCCTTCCCACACATCATCACCTGAGCCTCCCCAGGCCCATGGGTCCAAGGTTCCGAGGACTGGCTCCGCACCGGGCTTCACAGGCAACTGGGAAGTCCCAGAAGAGGGGGGGGGCGGGGGGGCGGGGGGGCAGCCGCAACCTGAGGAAGGGCCCAGGCCAGACCATCTAAGTTTCGAGCCTCAGAACCCAGTTCCAACTTTGTTTGGAAAACAGAGGCCATTTCATCTTTGGAGAGTTTGAGACCTTGGAGCCAAACCATTCAGTCCAGGATAAACCAGTGGTATAAACAGGGGAGCTCCTGACAGGCTTGCAGAGAGATGCCCAACATGAACCAAACAGCACAGAAGGGAAGCAGGCGTGCCCTGGCGTAACTCCAGCACCGTCTCCTTGGATCGGAAGCGTCTGCCCTGTCCCCTTTGGTCTTCCAGTCTGCGATGTGGTGAAGAGAAACACACTTTTCTCCTATCTTCTTCCTACCATATTTTTAAGCCACTGTACAGAAAACAAGGCAAATAAACCCCTGGATCATGAGCTCACATTATTAAGAGGAAAAAACAAACTTGATACTTCATGTTGCAAAAATCTATTTATGGGCCCTACAGATACACTTCTCAGTATAGTCATCATTAGAATCAAATACTAAATATTCCAAGAAAGAAAAAATTGTATGGTAAAATGGAGTTGCTAAAAATGTTCTGAGAAATTGTTTTTATAGAATAACCAAACTTTCATTTCTTCAGTGTCTTCTTCAGTAATTCCTCCACATGGCAAAGGGGTGGAAGACAGAGAAGAGGTGCGGACAGGGGCCTGGGCAGGTCCTGGACTCAGGAGGACCTCTAGTCACGACCACTCACAAACCTAACTTCCTGAACAGACATACAAATCAACAGCTAAAAACTCCAGGGCTTTGTTTTAAAGATTCAGCTATTTAAACTGCATCTGTGGCAAATTCTTTCAAAGTGTGTATCTCTGAATACACGTGTGTGATCTTCTGTGTAAGTCACAGCACACAGGTGTTCCCACGCACGAGGCTGGCGCGGGGCTGGGGGTGCGGTGCAGCAGGCAAGCCCCATGTCTCCTGTCAGCAGCTGCTCCAGAGAGAGGACCTGGTCCCGAGTCCACTCCAGGGAGGAAACACACGTGCTCGAGGCTGCGTCCAGCACCAGGTTCACTGCCAGCAGTCACTGCTCCTGCTTCCTGGTGTTCACACGAGTGCCTTGGGCCCTGAGAGAGAATCCCAGGACCATGGAAGGCTCCCTCCCCTGTGCTGGCTCCAAACCGGATGGAGTAGAGGGAGTGAAGGCCTGCATGACAGGCTGCTTCAGGCCAGGGCTTCAGGAAGTCGGGCCCCTCACCGCCTGCGGGGTGGCTGTGGCCATGGCACACACTTGATGCTCACGGGCTGAAGTCATGAGCAAGCCATTCAACCCGCCACTCCGTCTCCCTGTCTATAAATGAGGACAAGCATCACTGCCCTGTGGGGCCACACGGACCCAGGCAAGTGCCCGGTACCCAAAGCGACTATCAACGACAACAACAATAGCGCCCACTCCTCAGGGAGTGTGTGGGGCTTGACGATCCATTTCAATTGCATTTGCACGGAGCTGTACTCGCAAGTGTTATTTTATTTACAGCCCCTGACAAGTCTCAACTGAACAGATGGTACTGTCTGGGCTCAGGTAATCACAGGGGTACTGACCAGGCCTCTGTGCAGGGAGGGCATCCAAGGACCAGTTCTAAGGACCACGGCCACTGGGTCAGCAGCTCCAAGTGAACCAACCAACACAGACTTGAGAGGATAAAATAATTCCATCTTCCAAAATTATGCTGAATCAAGGAATCTTGGGGACAAATGCAGGCGCTCCTCTGCAGCCTGGAGAAGGCATCTGGGAGTAGGAGAACCAGGGGCGAGAGCAAGGTTCGCATCGCAGGCAGGCAGAAGCCCGGCTGAGGCCTGCACAGGTCAGGGCGGGCTCTCCCCTGTCTTTACCTTCAGGAAACACTGCAGTGCACTTCTCTGGTTTCATTATGAAGCTTCAGTAAAGATCATTCGGAAGAAGTGAAAGTTGCAGGTGAAAATATATAAACACACACACAGGACAGGAAACGAGGAGATGAGAACTGTGAGGAAAGGCGAGAGGGTCAAAGAGTCAGGGGGTCGTTTCCCTACATCTCACACTGAACTTCTTCAAAGCCATACAAGTTTCAAAATCTTCAAAAGCCGTGCAGCCACCAGGAAACCAAGAGAAAGGCTGGTTTGTCACACATCACTGACTTCCAAGGTGACCACGAAAATGTATAATTCCCAAACTTGTAGAGAAAAAAACTAAAAAGGCAAAATAGGAAAGAAAAAAGAAACAGAAGTCAAGTGTGACAGTGTGACAGAACTAAACATTTATTAAGTACCAAAGTGAGAGGACTAGGAAACACAGCTGAAGACGAAGTACGTCAGACTAGAACGGAAAATGTACCTGCCCAGCTCAGGATAAGCAAGGGACGGCGAGAACGTAACAACCCAGAAAGACTGAGAGGACAGGAAAGACACCCGGGTTAAACAGCAAGCAGAGAGCCCTGGACACAACCAGGGGGGAAGCAGCCACCCCTGCAGAGCAGAGGCTCCCTTCAGGAGACGGGAGGACGCCCTGGAGTCAAAAGCAAACCCTGATACAACGACAGAACAGATGCTCCAGCACCCTGCAAGGGCTGACGGGCCATGGACATTAGCCCAGCAAACATCAGAACACAGGAGACTAGAACACAGTAGCCAGTCTGACCCAGTGAGCACACACGACACCCCAGCCAGTCATCACACCAACGCCCTTGCTCTTCAAGGACATGGGACAAGCAGTCACACAGACTGTCCACACGAGGCCCACAGGGCAAGTCTAACAAACCTGAAAGCACCGACCTCTTAACACCGGAGTGCAGTGCGGTGGGGGAGACCACAGGCACCTTAAGTCTGAGAACCAAGAACAAGGGTCAGAGAGATAGGAAACTACACTGGGAATTAAGTGTTTAAAACCGGGGATGACAAAATGCTACACAGTTAACTGGGAGACACCGGTAACAGTGATTCTTAGAGGAAAAAGTGTTTACTTCCAAAAAATATCTCAATAAAGAGGCGTTTCAAATCAGAATATATCTAACAGCTTAGAAGAAACGTGATGAAGTTAGTAACACAAAACCAATAAAAAGCAGACATGTAACAGAGCCTAAACAGTCAAAAGTGGACTTTCATTTTAATGACCCATAAAACAGGCAAGCTGAAAGGCACAGCCAAGGCACTAGTGCAGACGGGCAGAGGCAGAGGAGGGCTTGGTGGGCAGGGCGGGAACTGCGTCAGGGAAAGGCCGGGGGCGAGGCCCTGCACCCCGGAGGCCTCTCCACGGCCCTGCAGTAGGCCAGACAAAGCTCGCCGACACACACCAACAGTCACCGACTGTAAAACAGGACTGTAAAATTAATAAATACGTATCACATACTCGTCAGCCAGGGTTCCATCAGAAACACAGATATGCATATTAAGAGGTTTATTGCAAGGAATCAGCTCCCAGGGCGTGAGTGCAGCCCTGAGTAGGAGCCTTCCCCCAGATGCAATCAGGCCACTCCTTCACCCCAGCCGCTGACCACTGACCACAGAGCTGTCCACACAGCTGCCAACATTCCAGAGCAGTACCGGGACCAGTGCAGGAACACCTGGGCCCTGCAGCCTCACACACACAATACATGCATTGTTGTTGTTTGCTGTTGTTCAGTCGCTCAGTTGTGTTCAACTCTTTGCGACCCCATGGACTGCAGCACACCAGGCTTCCCCGTCCTTCACCATCTCCCAGAGTTTTGTTCAAACTCATGTCCATTGAATCACTGATGCCATTCAACCATCTCATCCTCTGTCATCCCCTTCTTCTCCTGCCTTCAATCTTTCCCAGCATCAGGGTCTTTTCTGATGAGTCAGCTCTTTGCATCAGGTGGCCCAAGTATTGGAGCTTACTGGTTTGATCTCCTTGCAGTCCAAGGGACTCTCAAGAGTTTTCTACAGCACCACAGTTCAAAAGCATCAATTCCTCAGCACTCAGCCTTCTTTATAGTCCAACTCTCACATCCATACATGACCACTGGAAAAGCCATAGCTTTGACTAGACAGACCTTGGTCAGCAAAGTGATATCTCTGCTTTTTAATATGCTGTCTAGGTTTCTCATAGCTTTTCTTTCAAGGAGCAAGCGTTTTTTAATTTCATGGCTGCAGTCACCATCTGCAGTGATTTTGGAGCCCAAGAAAATAAAGTCTGTCACTGTTTCCATTGTTTCCCCATCTATTTGCCATGAAGTGATGGGACCGGATGCCATGATCTTCGTTTTTTGAATGTTGAGTTTTAAGCCAGCTTTTTCACTCTCCTCTTTCACCTTCATCAAGAGGTTCTTTAGTTCCTCTTAGTTTTTTGCCATAAGGGTGGTGTCATCTGCATTATCTGAGGTTATTGATATTTCTCCCAGCAATCTTGATTCCAGCTTGTGCTTCATCCAGCCTGGCATTTCTCATGATATACTATGCATATGCTAAATAAGCAGGATGACAATATACAGCCTTGATGTACTCCTTTCCCAATTTTGAACCAGTCTATTGCTCCATGTCCAGTATTAACTGTTACTTCTTGACCTGCATACAGGTTTCGCAGGAAGCAGATAAGATGGTCTGGTCTTCCCATCTCTGTAGGAGTTTTCCACAGATTGTTGGGAACCACATAGTCAAAGGCTTTAGTGTAGTCAATGAAGCAAAAGTAGATGTTTTTCTGGAATTCTGTTGCTTTTTCTATGATCCAACGGATGTTGGCAATTTGATCTCTGGTTCCTCTGCCTTTTCTAAATCCAGCTTGAACATCTCAAAGTTCTCAGTTCATGTACTGTTGAAGCCTAGCTTGAAGAATTTTGAGCATTACTTTGCTAGCATGTGAGATGAGTGCAATTGTGGGGTAGCTGGAACATTCTTTGGCATTGCCTTTCTTTGGGACTGGAATGAAAACTGACCTTTTCCAGTCCTGTGGCCACTGCTGAGTTTTCCAAATTTGCTGGCATATTGTGTGCAGCCCTTTTACAGCATCATCTTTTCAGATTTGAAACAGCTCAGCTGGATTTCCAGCACCTCCACTAGCTTTGTTTATAGTGATGCTTCCTAAGGCCCACTTGACTGTGCACTCCAAGAGGTCTGTCTCTAGGTGAGTGATCACACCATCACTAATTTAAGATCTTTTTTGTACAGTTCTTCTGTGTATTCTTGCCACCTCTTCTTAATCTCTTCTACTTCTATTAGGTCCACACCTTTTCTGTCCTTTATTGTGCCCATCTCTGCATGTATGCACACGTGTAAACACACACACGCATGCACACACACACAAGATCTCTTCTCCATATGATGAATATATGGTATTTTATGCAAAAAAGTTCCTTATTACTATTTCCTAATTTTCCGCAATGCAGAGTATTGCTTCAGCAATAAGGTTATTTTTATTTTTAAGAAGAGAACAAAAGAGGTGCCCCCAGCAGCCCACTTTCACCTGGTGTCAGGGGAGGCTCAGCCAAGCTACTCACAGGTAAGCACGAAGAGCCACGGCAGGGCCCCAGCTGCTCAGCAGACGAAGGCGGCCTTTTGAACTTGGCATGAAGAGGTACGGGGTTTTGTCACTTTCTTTTCTTTGCATCTTTCGAGATGATCTCCCAGTTTTTCTTTTTTAGGTGTCAGTCTGGCATGTTACAGTGACTGACTTTTGAATGTTAAATCCAATACGAGCTGCTGAGATAAATCCTGCCTGCATCACTATCCTTTTAAATCGCTAATCTACTTTGCTTCAAAGTCAGGGTCTTCACAGCCACATTCATGTGGGAACTGGCTTGTGGCTTTTCAGCATGACCTTCTCTGATTACACAACCCACGTAACCCTGCCTCAAGGACAGAGGGGAAGCCTGTGTATGACGGATGCTCCCCACTCTTTAAGGGATGGTAGAAATCACCAGTGAGGACACCAGGGACTGAAGGCTTCTTTGTGTCAAGATTTTAATTAAAAATTCAATTTCTTTAATAGACACAGGGTTACTCAGGCGATCCATTTCTTCTTCAGTGAGCTTAGGTAATTTGTGTCTTTTAAGGAATTTGTCCATCTTATCTAAGATGCCAAATTTATTGGCATAAAGGTGTTCACATGCCAGTTGAACTGTTGTTTCCAGAACAACACTGCAGATTGAAGTGTCAGTTCTGTGAAAAAGGTACAGTGTAATTTTGGGGATTCCCCCCAAAGGACATGGTGGTGCAGTAGTTAAGACTCCGCACTCCCGACACAGGGCCCAGGCCCCACCCCTGGTCAGGACACTAGATCCCACATGCTGCAAATGAAGATCCTGTACGCCACAACCAAGACCCAGTACAGCCAAATAATTTTTTTTTTTTTTTAAAAAGGACATCACACATCATAGATGTCAACAGAAGCCAGGCTGTTGCCTGCAAGGGCTGATCCCAGGCCCTTCAGCCATCCAAGGCCCAGGACCAGCTATTGGCAGGGGTGGCTCCTGAACCCATGGTGCGCTGTGGGGAGAATGTAAGACGCCACAGCCACTGGGAGGGTCCACAAAAAGCCCAGCTCCTAATTACCACGCGACCCCGCAAGTCCACTCCTGAGCACATACCCTCCCCGCAAATGAGAGCAGGGTTCCAGAGAGTTATTTGCTCTTTCACATTCACAGGAGCGCTACTCATAAGAGTCAAAACATGGACACAACCCAAGTGTCCATCAACAAATGAATGGATGACAAAATGTGGTTTATCTATACAATAGAATATTCATCATTCAGCTTTAAAAAGGAAGGAAATCCTGCAATATGCTACCACACGGGATTTTGAGGAACAGAGAACATTGAGGACATTATGCTCAGTGAGGCAGCCAGTCACAGAAAGACAACTACTGTAAGATTCCACGGATATGAGGTCCTTGGAAGAGTCAAAGCCACAGAGAGACACAGTAGATGAAATGACAAAGGGCCGTTTTTAACTCTGGCATCATAGTCCCTCCCAGCCCGCCTCCTTCCCCGGCAGGATGGCCCTTCTCCCTGGACAAGGAGGAGCACAAACAGGTCCTCCCCAAGGCCACCCCTGCAAGGGAGCTGGGAAGGGGCTGCCCCCGGCTGCTCCTTCTGTGCTGGGACTGGGGTGGGGGCAGCGGGGGCGACAGAGCCAGGAGCAAGCTGGGTGCTCTGGGTGAGGGAAGGACCTTGGGGAGGGGCCGACGACACCCTGCCCTCCCCCAGCGCACCTCCTCTGCTCCATTCCTTTTGTGAAGAACACTGCGCTGAGAGCAGTGAGAAGCAGCAAGCCCTTTACAACGCGAGGCAGGCGTTAACTACTATGCTGACTGCTGACATCTGGTCCTTTTCCTTCTGTGAGGCCACACCCACTTCTTAAACCACAGCCCCCAGGCTCCTCCGGGGGTTCGCAGTCCTCACACGCCACCAGCACCAAGCACATCCACAACCTTGGGTCCCAAAGACCCCTCCATACCCCCCCACACAGGAACACTCCCCACACATACCCTCACACCCCACATACTCCACACACACCCACCCCCTCACATAAACACAACACACACATCTTCACATAAACACAACACACACACACATCCACACACCCCCTCCACACTCACACACCCTCACATAAACACACTCCACCCACATACCGCTGCTGGGTTTAATGAAGGAGAGACTGTGGGTCTCGCTGCAACTTCCAGCCCCACGTCACAGATCCCTGTGAACAGTGGGGCTGCAGCCTCTGGGCTCTTGTCCATGTCACAGGGGCTTCACACCCACATCCACTCCCACTCCCCATGTCTACACCTGTGCAGATCTGTGACAACACAGGCAGCAGTGTACATGTGCCTTGGTCTTGGGACCAGCTTTCCAGGCCAGGCTGGCACTGGGCCCCTGGGAGCACCCTGGGTGAGACCTTTCCCTCATGGCCCTCCCCATGGGCCTCACACAGAGGCTCTGCTTCAACCAAGCGGGTGTTCTGTTCAGAAAGGTCAGCAGCAGCCGGAGGTTCAGCTCTGCTGTGTGACCAGTGGGGGCCTGTGTGGACATTCTCTGAACTTCGTCTCTTAAAGCCAAGGGCAGCCAGGCCCAGAGGCTTCTGTGCTGGGGATAGGCCCCACACCCACTCACTCCACTCAGGTCTCAGAAGGTGATGCTCTGAAAGCCCAAAAGGTGAAGAAGAAAGAATGCCTTGAACACAGAGAACCAGACCACCCAACACCTAGGCATCTTCTTGACGAATCACCACCATAACTACTGTGACACAGGGCACCGCCTGCAGCCAACTTAACAACCATCAAAAGTTCTAGACTTTCCATGTGTGTGCTGAGGGGCCAAGCAGAACAGAGAAGAATTAATTCACCAAGAGCTCTAGGTGGAGTGAAACACTTCAGGATAATTACTTAAAAAAAAAATCAAATGTCAACGAGCAGCAAACGGGGATCTTGGTCTGCCCTGGAAACTGAACATGGGGTTAGGAGGCCGCTGGGCTGGAGCAACGTGGCCTGGACGCGGGCGGGCAGAGACCAGCCGTGCCCAATGCCCAGCCTCAGCGGCTGCTGCGCAGTGCTGACCTAGGTCCCAGGGATGTGCGGTGCGCACCCTTGCACTTACAGAAGTGGGAACGGAGGCAGAGGGCAAACGAGGCATCGGCTCCATTCACGTCATTGTTTTCATCGAAGATTCTTGTAAATAGAAAAACAAAAAATTTAGAAGGAAATGACCTGCTACAGACACTTGCCATTTCAGTTTCCTTATCGCGCAAAAATAAACACTTTCACCTTTATTTAACACTCCATTTTCTGCATCTCCAAACTACTCAATCCAGGTCCAAAGATAAACGGGTATATAAAAGCACCTCCTTTCTACTAAGCAATTCATTGTGAAGAGATGATTATTTCTGGCCACCAAGTACAGAACACCAATACGATTTTAACTCCTTTGCTCCCAGGTTGGCTAAGCCACAGGCTCCGCTAGGGCCCCTGGTGGCCACACCTGCGTTCTCAGGGGCCCCAGAGGGAGGTGCTCTGGCTGGTGGACAAAGCAACAACCCAGAGCACGCAGGCTCAAGGGCCAAGAGAAGACACACAGGCACCGCCAAGTGCACTTGCCAGTCTCCACGCGAATGACCCACACGAGGCCTGGTGTCTAAAGGAGGGGAGAGGCTGAGTGGGTCTTGCCTGAAATGTAGCCCTGATAACAAATGTCATGCCAGGCATGGCCTCAACAGGTCCCAGGGCCCAACCCTGAGAGGAGAGCAAGTTACTGACCCACACAGCCACACAGGCCTGGGTGACCGAGGGAGCGCTGCAGAAAGAAACCACAACACCCCTGGGCGGCCAGTCCGAACGGGCAGTGGCTCTCCTGTGGCCTGCCCCTCAATCGTACACCATCAACAAAGAGCCACAAGGGACAAGCATTCCGTCCAAAAACCAGGTGCGGCAACCCCATGGGACAGCCCACTCTCAGCTCTCACAAGCAGGTGGACCTGCTCCTGCACAGAGGACCACGGGGCAGTCACACGGGGGCGTCAGTGCACAGCCCCGCCCGCCGCCCCTTCACCGCAAACAAGTGCCAGTCGCAGTCGCCTCATCTCCTGGGTCTGCATTGGCAGCTGATTCCATGTGAAGCCGCCTCGGGACGCGTCCAGAAGCAGCCTTTTGTGCAAAGGGGAAGCCACACCTGAATCAGACCTACGGAGCTGGACTGTCAAGCGCCCAACAGGGACGCCCTGCAGCACTGCCAGCAGGACCCGAGTGTGGCCCCAGTTCCAGAGCAGGGGCCCAGGGCCCGCCCTATAGCCCAGGCCCCTGTCCTGGCCAGACAGAACCCTGTCCACAGGCTCATCAGGACACGTGAGCCACAGAACCAAACCTTCAGAATTCTCTTCGCAAGAAAGCAATGTCCCGTGACTACTCAGATCCTGCCTGGAGAGTATCTGTTGGTGGACATGTTTGTGTACACACACAAAGACACACACCCTGAAGTTACTCACTTCACCATCCAGTGTCGGTGGACATCTTCAGCCCCAGGAATGGATGTCAAGCAGGGGGAAGATGGCTGGGCCTGGCTCATCCACTGGGTGACACAGTGCAGGCAGGCCAGCTCTCTGGGCCGTGGCCTCCCAGCACTCACTGTTCAGACCATGTCTGCTCTCCCCCTTAGACCACTGGGGACCCTTCAAGTCCAGGTGCCGTGTGGCCATACTGTGGAGGCCGGGAAGGCAGCAGGGGGCAGAGACCCCTGCTCAGACCCACATCCTCCTTCCCCGGAGCCCAGAAAGCCAAGGTAGACGTGTCAGACCGTGCCCAGTGCACGGGCCAAGGCAGAGCTGAAAGCAGTCATTACTGCAGCCTCCACTGCACCCGGCTCTCCAGAACTAGAGATCAACAGTTTGTCCCGGCCTTATAGCCTAACCCAAAAATACAAGTGCAGTCTTTAAAACACAAGGCCATTTATTTATTCAACTATGCTCTGTCAAATAACTTTTTTGTCTGGATTTTCAATTTTCATACCACTGTCAAAGATAACAATTATCTTATTGTTGTTCAGTTGCTAAGTCATGTCCAACCTTTTGCAACCCCACAGACTGCAGCACACCAGGTTTCCCTGTCCTTCACCATCTCCCAGAGCTTACTCAAACTCATGTCCACTGAGTCAGTGATGCCATCCAACCATCTCGTTCTCTGTCGTCCCCTTCTCTTCTCACCTTCAATCTTCCCAGCAATCTTTTCCAGGGAGTCGGCTCTTTGCATCAGGTGGCCAAAGTAGTGGAGTTCAGCATCAGTCCTTCCAGTGAATATTCAGGGTTGATTTCCTTTAGGATTGACTGGTTTGATCTTCTGGCTGCCCAAGGGACTCTCAACAGTCTTATCCAGCACCAGTTCAAAAGCATCAATTCTTCGGTGCTCAGTCCAACTCTCACAACCATACACAACTATTGGAAAAACCACAGCTTTGACTAGATGGAGTTTTATCAGCAAAGTAATGTCTCTGCTTTTTAATACGCTGTCTAGGTTTGTCATAGTTTTTCTTCCAAGGACTCAGGCCCCCAACCCCTCACAACACAGTCCAGTTGCTGGGTTCAGGGCTTAAGACAATAAGAGAGGTGAGGAAGGGTCTGTCTTCATTGTAAAAAATTTGGATAATATTGATACACTACAAGAAAACTAAAGACAAATCCCCCACCTTCAAGTCTCCAGCGAAACAATGAATCAATATTTCCCCCTCTCCACTTAAGATTACAAGTGTTACTCACAAGCAACCTCCCCTAAAGTAACACAGAAACACACGATTGAGTCCCCAGATCTGCAGGGCTCCACACAAACCTGTACAACTGCCAGGACCGGTCATCAGGCCCTGTCTCCCCCACTGCTCTGTGCAAGAACAGAACAGTGGGGAGCAACGCGTGCGTCCCAGGCTGTGGGGCGCACTCTCTTCACCCGGAGTACAACCTCAGGAAACAGTCCCTCTCAAGCCCTGTCCGCCTCCTCGGACCACCACTGCCTGGTTCTCCAGGAGCCTCCTGCCACTTGGAAATGCCCATCTGTGACCTAAGGCAGAAGAAGATGCTCAGTGCTGACTAAGGCCCAGACAGGTGTGAGGACCAAGGTCACCTGGGGTAGGAGTGGGAGGAGCCACAGAGGAGAGGGTGAGCCTGTGGACGAAAGTTCCAACAGGACAGAAACCTGCCAGGAGGCAGCCCTGAGGGAGCATGGACATCCCACCTCTGCTGGAACAGCGGGGACAGGCCCTTCCTGAGGCTGCTTTCTGTCTGACTTCAAGCCTCCCCGTCCCGCTATGTGGACACCTGCCATTTAACCTGTGTCTGCAGTGACAGAGCTGTACCAGAAGCAGCGGGGGCGCAGTGCTCCACACAGTGCAGATACAGTGGGTGGAAAGCCCACGGAAGAGAGTCAAGAAGCAGACACCAAGTGCACCAGTGCAGGCCCCACTGACCCTGGAGAGAAGCCTCCCCCCACCCGCCCTCCCACCTCCCCCACAGCACGCCCACAAGGGGAGGTGACCGTGGTCACACTCACCAGAGCTCTGTTCCCACAAACAGAGGCGCTCTAAGAGCCACAGGTGAGATAAAGAACCTAAAACACCTATCTGTCCTGAGTCCTGAAATCCCCCCAGAAGGAGAACATTCCCTAAGCTGAAGCCTGTCCCAGACTCCACCCTCAGACCCTGGGACAGGGCACGCCAAAGGGACTGGCCAGCTGTTTGACACGCCTGCAAGTCTAGCCCTGAGCCAAACCCAGAGCCTGCCTGGGGAGTCAGGGAGTCACTGGCCACAGCCTGCTCGCCTGCACAGAAGGTCAAGCACATCTCAGGAAGCAGGTGAGACCCGTCTGCAACCTCCCCCCGTCGTGCGCAGGAGCCACCTGCCCTGAAGTTGTTCTGAGACAAAGGCGTGTGCCTCAGCTTCATACGGACACTGATGCAGAACACAACAGCGATCGACACACACACAGAGCTGAGAGGGAGCCCACGAGAGGCAGCTGGCACAGAGAGTCAGGTGTGGTGGAGGAGGGAGATGGCAGAGAGGGCAGAGCGGTCTTACAAGTTCTTATCACAAGAAACAACATTTACCGCTGTGTGAGGTGACAGAAGATGACTAGATCCATGGGGTCATTTCACTGCACACCTGAAACTTACACAAGGTGAAATGTCAATTGTGTCTCAGTAACACTGGGGGGGGGGGGGTGCGGAATAAAACATAAAAAAATTTTAAACTTAGGGACGGAATGATCTTTTCCTTCCATTTGCCTCAAACATGTCCTTTGGTCTGACAACATTTTACAGCAGCCCACATTTAGTATATGCAGAATCCAATCCTAACGACAGCCCCATTGGTGTCTGCATCACGGAAGGTCCGTGAGGAGTTTGCTTGTGTGTGTGCACATGCATGAGCACAGACATAAGCACGCACCAAGAAGCCACTTTCCACAGCAGAGTTGGTTAGAGAGGCAAGAGCTTCCAAGCCATAAAAAGGAAACGAGATCTATCCTCCAGCACAGGGCAGCGTGTGGCACAGAGCACCCCACACAGAGAGAACCCCTCCCAGGAAGCCTGGCTGGATTCCAGCCAGAGATGAGCCACAAAGGGAAGGCACCCAGCAGCATCCAAGCTGCCGCCAGCTCTGCGGCAGAAACGCAGCTAAACCCCACATCCCGAACGACCGACAGATGTTGTATGCCACCTGTAACCTCTACCCTCTTCATGACTTTCTAGTTGGACAACTAAATGCTTTCTAGGCAGCCCCGAAGCCAACACCTAACGAACAAATCCTACTGCTCCTCTACTCTAGCTTTTCTGAACACAGGCTCAGAGAGAAGGTTCAAAGAAACGCCAATTCTCCATGGCCGGGACCCAGAACATCTGAGTAAATGCCCTCCCCAGACAGCTACAGCGCCCGTGGTGCTCGCATCTTGAGACCTCAGCCCAGGAGCCTCCCCGCCTGCCCCCTCCCTGCTGGAGATGGAGACACTCCGGTCCACAGCAGGGAGGCTCGGACGGGCTCCCATGTCCTAGGCTGGCCAAGGGCTGCCCTCTATGGCAAGAAAGAGGGCGAAGAAACTGGTCCCGACAAGAAAACAGAACCAAAGGACTACGCCTTCACTTCTCAGAAATTATATTCACTGGGGCTTCCCTGGTGACTCAGTGGCAAAGAATCCGCCGGCCAATGCAGGAGACACGGGTTTGCTAGCCCTGGTCTGGGAAGACACCACATGCAGTAGAGCAACTAAGCCTGTGTGCCCCAACTACTAGGCCAGGGCACCCTGGAGGCCGTGTTCCCACCAAGAGAAGCCACTGCAATGAGCAGCCCACGCACCGCAACTAGAGAGCAGCCCCCGCTCGCTGCCACGGGCAAAAGCCCACGTTGGGCTGGATGAGTCACAAGCTGGAATCAAGACTGCTGGGAGAAATACCAGCAACCTCAAATATGCAGATGATATCACTCTCATAATAGAAAATAAAGAGGAACTAAAGAGCCTGTTGATGAAAGTGAAAGAAGAGAGTGAAAAAGCTGGCTTAAAACTCAACTTTCAAAAAAACTTAAGAACATGACATCCAGTCCCACACTTCACAGAATACAGAAGGGGAAAAAGTGGAAACAGTAACAGACTTTACTTTCTTGGGCTCCAAAATCACTGCAGACAGTGACTGCAGCCATGAAATTAAAAGATGTTTGCTCCTTCGTTGTAAGGACTATTGCTGAAGCTCCAGTACTTTGGCCACCTGATGCGAAGAACCACCTCATCAGAAAAGACCCTGATGCTGGGCAAGATTGAAGGCAAAAAGGAGAAGGGGGCGGCAGAGGATGAGATGGTTAGTCAGCATCACTGACTCAAAGGACATGAATTTGAGCAAACTCCAGGAGATAATGAAGGACAGGGAAGCCAGGCGTTCTGCAGTCCATGAGGTCACAAACAGACACAACCTAACAACTGAACAACATCACACAGAACTCCAAGCCAGCAACTGTGTACCAATATGTTCTGAGTCATCACAATCCAGATCATCTTAAAAGATCTGCAAAATCTGGAAAAACAAAGACAAATTTTTAGATCAAGTGACGAGGCTGAACCACAAAAGACAAAACTTCAGTCAGCCAAGTGTGAGCTACATGGTTCACGACCAAGAGAATCGGTGTGTAAAGCTGTGAGGCACACAGCCAGTCTGGAGACAGCTTCTGCACAGGTAGAACTATGCAAGGAAACCGGCTGAGGCCCAGGCAGGGGCGGCGCTGCTAGAGGAGGCGGGACGGCACCCAGCAACCTGTCCCGGGAGCAGCCACCCAGGAGCAGAGGCACGCAGGGTGCGTGGCCTTCGGCCTTCTGCTGCCTTTCTGCTGCCAGTCTGCAGAGAAAGGGGAGGCCAGAGGAAGGGAAAGCAGCTGAGGGGACTGATCCACAGCTGAGAATGTGAGCTCGCCAAAAGACCAAGCCGGGAGACACACACAGACACCTGCTCTAAAGGGGGCCTATGTTCATGTCCCCTTGACAACTACAGGAGGGGACTTACCACCAAGGCTCTACCGGATCAGGAGCCTTCTGAAAATGCACACAGACTCAAGCACTGACGCACTGGGGAGAAGTAATGCACACTCTGGCGGTTTCCTGAGGCTGTCACATTCTGAGTGACCAACAAGCATGCAGGCTGACTTGATTTGTTAAACTACGATTTCTCATACAGGCTGAAGAGCTCAGTATAGCTGTTTATAAAATGTGGTCCAAGGACCCGAAGGAATTTTGGCAACCCACTTTGGAAACTTTTTTCATAGCAACACTGCCTCTTTGGCTGGGGTGGTATTTGCACTCATGATGCAAAGGTGATGGTCCAATTGCTTAAGAACCTCCATGATGAAGTAGTAATTGTTAATTTCATTAAACACCAGGCCTTTCCATACTTGTCTTTTTCATATTCTATGTGACAAAATATGAAATGCACATGAAACATTTATCCAGTGTACCAATAATAGTTGCCTCCAGTAAAAGCATTTTTTCAGGGAACACCATTTTTATATGCAAGAATGACTGACAGGCAGGCTCTAGAGACACAGGAATTTGGCAGACTGCTTCTAGAAAATGAACAAAGTTAGACTGCCACTTCCAGGAAAACACCTGAACTTTGGCTTTAATTCTACTTTTTATTTTTGGCCGCACAGCTTGAGAGATCTTATTTCCCCACACCGGGATTGAACCCAGGCCCCCAGTATCAGAAGCTCAGGATCCTAACCACTGGGAATTTGCCAATGCTAAAATTCAAGTATTTGATCAAATACCAGAATTTTGGAAAACTCTATGAACAGACAGCTTCTGGTGGCTTAAAGGCTCCTCTGATGAGAGAGATAACAAGAAAAACAAAAGCAGCAAAATAAAATATGTTAGCATCTGAAAGATGGAAAGAATTGAGTACACCACAGCTGACCAACTGCCCGTGGGCACTGCTGCAGAACTCAAAACAGGTACAAGGTCTGGTTACAGTACAAAAAAGACCAAGGGTCAAACACGGCTGAGAAGAACTAACTGGGACCCAGAGCAGGACCCCGCGCTTCCTCTGACCTTCACCACATGGCCATTCGTTCGGTTTCAGTATCGTATCAAACACCACCTCCAGAACTGTACCAGAAAGCTATTAAAGGGAATTCCCTGGTGATCCAGTGGTTAGAACTTGGTGCTTTCACTGCCATGGCCTGGGTTCAATCCCTGGTCAGGGAACAAAGACTCTGCAAGCTACAGGGTGTGGCCCCCAAAAAAAGCTATTCAAATATTCTTCCCTATTCCAGCTACATTTTTCTGGTATACTTTAACCAAAGGAACATATGACAGTTTTTCATTTTGGAAAATACAGTGGTTTTTGAGTAAAGCTGTGCTATTTAGAGTAATGTACAATGGGTTTATTACTCCTATTTTTTAAACGAAATGAGTAAATGAGAGTTTTAATTGATAGATGTCCCGGACAGGGACACGGACAGGACTCATTTGGGCCCCTCGGTGCTCCCAATATGAAGAGTTTCCAAAACGACAGGGTCCAGGAACACGGGCGGGCAGGAAAGATGCCTACTCCAGGCCCCATTCCGTCACAGACCCTCCCAAGACCGCACCTACAACGTGACCCTTTAATACATGTGTGTGAGAAGAAGTAAAAGATGAACATACAAAAATCTGAGCACATCTCTCCAGGAAGCGCCGGCTTTCTGTCTCCCAGGGCCGTGTGGACGGAGGAGACTGAAGCAGGGAAGCGGGCCTGTCTGTTGGTTCTCCTCCCCCTGACACGGGGGAGGGCCCTGTGCCCCGGGCAGGCAGGACTGGGCCTGCGTGCTTCCTGCTCAGCAGACTGAACAGCAAGCACCCCTGTGCAGACCCAGCACTCAGTACTCTGAGGGTCAGGATTCAAGGGTCCAGAATCGCCGTCATTTACAGATGGGGATGAAGGCCTTGCAGTGAAGCTGCAGAACAGGGGTGGATGGACGGTCCCTGAGCTGGCTACCTGAACCACCCGGCAGACCTGCTACAGAACAGGGCTCAGGCCCCGAGCATCAACCCCACTGCTGAGTCTGGGAGCAGAGCCCATTCTCAAAAACGCAGTGTGTGGGTTGAGTCTGGAGACTGGCAGCACACAAATGGCTACAGACCTCATGACTCTACATGTTTAAGCCCAGGCTAAATACTGCTGGTCTAGTCTCTGAAAGGAAAGTTAAGTGGTGTGGCCCAAAGCACAGTGACTGGACAGGCACACAGGCTCCCTTGGGCCCAGTGAGGGCCCTGCACCACCTCTGGACTGGGGTGTGCGCCCTCAGACCCCTGGAGACCAGGGCCTGAGGCCATCCTTCTCCCTGTTGCCCATCACTGGCTTTGCACTGTTGAGATGGCTTCTCCGAGAGGCATCTCAGGCTGCAGTGTTCTGGAGCAACATCCCGCACAGTCCAGGGCTCTCGGAAATGGAGGACAGCATAGGACAAGTGTCCAGAGGGCAACGCCCCCTTTTCCAAGCAGTTCACAGAGAGGTCAGAACTGAGTTCAGAGGTCAGCAGCGGGCTTTGTTTACTGTCTATTTCCCATCCGAAAAGACCAGAGAGACAATAAAGTGATCCAAGATGCCTTTCAGTAGGTGAATGGATAAATAAACTGTGGAACATCTAGACAATGGGCTATTATTATTATTCAGCACTAAAAAAGAAAAAGAAAAATGAGCTATCAAGCCTTGAAAGGACACGGAAGCCCCTTAAATGCACGTTACTAAGTGGTAGGAGCCAACCTGAGGAGGCAGTATGAGCCTGACCACCGGATGCTCTGGAGAAGGCAAGAGTGCAGACAGGGGAGGTGGAGGGAGACACTGCAGCACACACAGAGCCGCGAGCACCCAGAGGGAGGCCGGATGCAGCCTGCGGACCCTGGGGACGCCCAGTCTGTGCAGCATCATATCAACTGCAGGCGCCTGGGGGCACAGAGGATAGGAATCCGCCTGCCAATGCAAGGGGCATGGCCAGGAAGATACCACACACCACAGGGCAGCTTAGCCCGTGCCCCACAGCAACTGAGCCTGCAGTGCAGAGGCTGCAGTCACCACACCGCAGCTAGAGAGGACTCACCTCCCGCTGCAACCAGAGAAAGCCCGAACAGCAGCGAACAGTGCAGCCAAAAATAAATAAACTTTTAATAAATAAATACACAGATCAATCGCTCCTCTGGGGTGAGTGAGTGGGCGCTGAGTGTGTATGGGAAATCTCTACACCTTGCTGTTTGATTCTGTTGTGAGCCTGAAAAAGAGGAACAGAGCGCCTGGCTTCTATAAGAGAGGTAGCCCGAAAGGCTGGTCCGGGCCCTCCGCCACCAGCCCGGCCTCCCGTCTCACCTGCTCCCCACCCAGTGCCCAGGCTCTGCCCTCCTCAGGCTCAAGGGGCCCCTCTGCTGTGGGAGGGCAGAAAGGGTATACGACTCCATCTCTGGCCAAGGTGACAAATGATCAGGTCAAGAACGAGGACGCCGGCAGCAGTGTGGGATCAGCCACCCCAGCAGGGCCCCGGGCGCTGCCCCATTCCACACAGGCAGCCACGCACCCCCAGGGGCCGACAGCTGGGCGGTCTCCACCTGCCACCCTCTCAGGGGGCTGCAGATGCCGCTGACTCCTTTGAGGCCACTGTCCTGGGGACATGAACCAAGGTTCACTTAAGCCTCAGGACAAAGAGCAAAAGGCTCAGAGTGAACAGGACAGCAGCTTCTTCCCTGGACAAGAAACGGACCACGACGGCAGGCACTGGGCCTCTAGAACAGAGCTCTGCCGTCAGCCTAGTACGCAGGCTTGGTCCTGCCTGCCCTGCGCCCAGGCCTCACCCTGCACTGCGCACATCCAGGCACGTGACCCCTGTGCCAGCGCTGAGCACTGCGTGACGGCCCAAGACACCACACACACACACACACACACACACAGCATCCCCCACGCCACAAACCCACACACACACACACACACACACACACAAGCACCCCCCACGCCACAAACCCACACATACACACACACACACACACACAGTATCCCCCCACCACAGACACCCCCACACACACCAGAAACCCACACATACACAACACCCCCCCACCAGAGACACCCACACACACACCACAAACCCACACATACACAACACCCCACCACCACAGACACCCCTACACACACCACAAACCCACACATACACAACACTCCCCCACCAGACACCCACACCCACACCACAAACCCACACACACACAACACCCCACTACCATAGACACCCCCACACACACAACACCCCCCACCACAGACACCCACACACACACCAGAAACCCACACATACATACACACAACACCCCACCACCACAGACACCTGTAACACACACACAACACCCACCACCACAGACACCTGTAACACACACCACACACACACACACACACACCACCCCACCACCACAGACACCTGTAACACACACCACAAACCCACACATACACACACACACACACACACAGCACCCCCCACGCCACAAACCCACACATACATACACACACACACACACACAAACACACACACACACACAGTATCCCCCCACCACAGACACCCCCACACACACCAGAAACCCACACATACACAACACCCCCCCACCACAGACACCCACACATACACAACACCCCCCCACCACAGACACCCCCACACACACCACAAACCCACACATACATACACACACAACACCCCACTACCATAGACACCCCACACACACACAACACCCCCCACCAGACACCCCCACACACACCAGAAACCCACACATACATACACACAACACCCCACCACCACAGACACCTGTAACACACACACACCACCCACCACCACAGACACCTGTAACACACACCACACACATACACACACACACACACCACCCCACCACCACAGACACCTGTAACACACACCACAAACCCACACATACACACAGCACCCCACCACCAGACACCCCACACATACACACAAACACCCCACCACCACAGATACCCCCCACACACACACACAAACCCAAACATACATACACACACAGCACCCCACCACATATCCCCCACCACGGATATGCCACACACCCACACACTGCACCCCACCACTATACCCCACACCAGATAAGCCACACAGCCACTACAAACACACACACATACACAGCACCCCACTACCACGTATCCCCCACCACAGATACACCACACAGCCACCACAAACCCACATACACAGCACTGCACATTTCCCCCACCAGATACACATTATACACATCACAAGCCCAAACCCACATACATACACACACGCAGCACCCATCACACAGCCACCACAAACCCACACACACAGCACCCCACCACCACGTATCCCCCACCACAGATACACCACACAGCCACCACAAACCCACACTCACCCCCACCACACACACTGCAGCACAACCATGGCACAAGTGTAAAGAGGGGCCCCTGCATTCGCTCCCTGCCCCCCCTCAAGGCAGACGCCTGCATGGTGACCTCTCTCCTCAGTGTAACCAGGACTCCAGGATGCACTCAGTCTGCGGCTGATAGTTATGGAACCTTGAAAACGCTACTATTCAGCATCTTTGAGGCCTACAGCCTTATGATAAAAACGTGGGGAATGGGGAAGAAATACAAAAGTGAAGGTGTCTGGACCGTTGGTGCCGCTCACAGCCCTTTGGGGTTCCTGGAAGAGTAGAACCCCTCCCACATTAGCCTTGGGAGATGGAGACCCCACCCAGAGACCTGAAGAACAGCTGTCACCAGATGGAGGATGCCAGGGAGATGTTCTGTGCAGACTCAAGCACAAAGAAAAGGGATATTTTTTCTTCTAAAAAAAAAAAGTGAAGTATTAGCTAAAGGAGATTAGAGGAGCTTACACATCTGATCATAGCTTTTCCCATAAAAATGCCCACAACAGGGTTTCTCCAGCTGTGCCCTGCCTCCCAGGCAAGGCTGAAAACCTGTTCGTCCCCTGACCCATTCATGCCATGGGCCTCAAGCCAAGACAGCATCCAACATGCTAGCTGTAAGGCTGGGCTACAGCAGCGCTGACTCCACAGGCTCCAGCACCCAACTCACACAGACTCTAGAGACCCCCCCACACACACACACAAACACAGGGCAGGAACCCACTGTCCTGCTTCTGCAGCCCAGGCTTCCTGCGGCTCCTCCCTACGTCCGCCGCTCTGCCCGAGGCCAAGACGAAAACACGCAGGGATGCCAGGCGCAGGGGAGGTGAGCTAGACAGTAAACTTTTCAAAAGAACAGAAGAATTAAAAAAGTAAAAAATCCTTGCCCAAAAAATTAACAAGAACAAATTTTAAACCCAGGCTGACCCTAACTAGGAGATGGAGAAAATGGACAAGGAGGAGGTTCCTGGAGGAGGCTGAAGTGGACAGTCGGCTGGGAACCAGATGCAGATGCACGGCCCATGAGACCCCACCCACACAGACAGCCAGGACCCTCCAAGGTGCTCAAGGGCCCTGGGTTTACTTGTGATAAACCACCCATTCACAAAAGGTCCACAGAGTCCAAGGCCTAAGTGCCACGTGACTTCCCAAGAGCTGGTTCCTACCCCCTCCTTCCTCCCAGCACTCTGGCCTTGCCCCAGGGCCTCTGCCTGCACAGAAGCAGGGAGCAGGCAGGCGCTGAGACAGCGAGCACACGAGCACTGCCTGCCCCGCCTTCCTGATGGCAACCCGGGGGCCCACGCTACCCTCGGCCACGGCCCTGCACTGCTGTTGGCTCTGCTCTGCTTCCCTTCCTCGCCTTCTGGTCAGCCCTCAGTCCACCTGCAGCACCCCCAGCAGATAACTCTGCGGATCAAACACGGCATCCTCACCCTCAGAACACAGCACACCGAGAACCTCACCACCATCCCTTTTCTTGACACTAAGAATACCCAAATCCCTATTCCCCAAGGGCAACACAAATGTCTGGCTTCCCTGGTGGCTCAGTGGTAAAGAATTCTCCGCCAATGCAGGAGACACGGATTCGATCCCTGGGTCAGGAAGATCCCCTGGAGAAGGGAATGGCAACCCACTCCAGTATTCTTGCCTGGAGAATCCCATAGACAGAGGAGCCTGGTGGGCTACAGTCCAAAGGGTCACAAAGAGATACAACTGAGCGACTGAACAACAACACAAGTGACGATCAAGGTACCAATTCCATGACAGATAAGCACTACTATGTATAGAACTGATAACTCTAGAGAACCCTATCAACACTCTGTAATGACCTATATGGAAATAAAATCTAAAGAAGAGTGGAAACATGTATAACTGAGCCACTTTGCTGTACGGCAGAAACTAACACAACATTATACATCAACTAGACACCAACAAAAATTAGTTTTTAAAAAAGGCATCTATTCTAGAGTAAACACCATCCAGCCACAAAGGCGCCTCCCCACCTCCGCCCACACCCTCCTCCCCACCTCCATCTGGTCAGCCCCCAGACAATCCACCAGCGCACAGCACCTCCACCACCTTACCCAACCTCCTCCTCCCGTTGAGGTCCAAGCGGACTCAGGAATGGCCTCAAACACCGGCCTGCAGAAACCTCGAAAGCCTCACAGAGCCCGGTCCTGAAGGGCGGCAGGAAGGAGGAGGGACTCCATGCTGGCCCCACAGGCCAGTTCAGCTCGGGTTTCACAGAAGCTGTGCAGTTCTGCTCTGAAGCAGATGCAGGCCATCTCTTCACCCTCCAACATAACACTTGGAGGAAATCCCTTTAGCCAGCTTTTAAAATCTGATGGCTCAAAAAATAAAATAGGGAGTTCCCTGGTGGTCCCTGGTGGTCAGGACTCCACACTTTCACTGCCGAAGCCCGGGTTCAAGCCCTGGTCGGGGAACTCAGATTCCACAAGCGACACAGTAGAGTCAAACAGATATAAATAAATATGAAGAACGCTGGTTCCGTGAGAATCCCTGTTGCTAACAACGGAAGGAAAATGACTGCAATATTATAAGCAACAGATGAGCTGCTACTAACAGCCCACAAGCCCTTCCAGCTCCTTCCTGCCCAGCACAACTGTGTGGAACCAGAGCCCTGAGGCTGCTGCAGCCAGAAACACCCGGACGAACTAGGGTGCAAGCTGGGCCCAGACACCCTGTTTCTCTCACCTGCCTGCTTCCCAAACCCTCTCCTTGGCCACACGAGTTTTCCCAGCACCTCAAATGTCTTGGCGTAAGAGAACCAGTGTTTACTGACCACCAAGACCTGTGGCGGGCAAGAGTGAGGACTTTTCTGGGAAAGCGTGTAAACACAGTGGCCAATGTCTATAGGAACAAAAGCGAGCATTTAATGAAGCCTAATTTAAACGGCATCTAATATTCAGTACTCTGTATGTATTTTAAGAGAGCCTAGAGCAGCCAGAACTCTAAAATTATAATAAAAAGTTATTATACTCAAAAATCTAGAATACATAAGTTTTACTTGTATAATTAGCTATGCATATTTCTTTGAAAAAGAAGCAAAAAGTGTGCTTTGTTATCTATTTTTAAATCCTGACAAATATCTGTTAAACAGGCAAATGTATTATTAGCACACTATGATCTATGAGCTTCTCACCAACTGCAAATCCACCCGCCACCGCCCTGCAGCCAAGGCACACCGCGTGTGCTGTGATGTGAAGGGCCACAGCCACCAGTGGCCGGATGCTGCTCAGGTGGCGGCAGGGTCACTAACTGTAACACAGTATGACCTTCAAACCGTGTGATCCAAAAAAAAAAAAAAAAAACATGCAAATCCAATCAGCCCGCCCCGTCATGGACCCCGGAGCCACAGTCACTACAGACCAGCCCAGAGTCTATCCAAACTGGGCCCTAAAGGATGCCAGGGAGGGACACGCGCACAGATGGAAACACGTAGCCACCTCTGTTGGAAACGGTGACCTCAGATGGGACCTCAGTGGTTCACATTCCACCTTATGTGGTCAGAATGAAAATTAAGAACAATGGATGATATGAATAACAATGAAAAAGCATTACAAAGCCTGCAAAATTAGTGTTTTTAAACTTGTGCCTTCAGATGCTAGGAAAGGTCACGGAATGTAGACCCTTCCACCAGTGTTCACACCCGCAGTCACACCCTTATCTCTATCACATCCAAACAGTGGATTTCTGAAGACAATTATAATCAGTGTAATCAGTATTGACTGAATATTTATGGTTCACAAAAGTGATCAACAGCATTAGATACCCTGGATTACCTGTGTGATGTACTGTCAAAATGACAACCCTTCCATCTCAGACAGCATTCCAAACAGGAACACGCCCACTGCTCGAAATCCACTAGAGCCATCAGGCCAGCCCCGGAACCTGTCAGCAGCCTGGCTGGTAAATTGTTTTCTTTTCATCAAGAATCACCAAATGCTTACTAATTACCTCATTTAGGCAGCATCTTGTTTTTTCTTGTCATAAATTAAGGCCAGCCTTCCAATCTCCAAACAAAGGCCAGGCTCAAGCCTGCAGGTGTGGGTGGGCCTGGCTCCCCTCTGCCTCCTGCCCCAGGGCAGAGGCTCTCAGTGGCTGCCCTGGAATGCGTGGGTTCATCCTGGAAGACCGCCCTGGGGGCCTCCCGGGGGCAACAGAGCCCACCACACCCCGACCCCACACCACCCACCAGTGGCCGGGCCGGCTGCTCTCCCACTCCAGACCACCCTGCAAACTCAGAGTTCTCCATCGCACTCAACTCCATTTCCAAGGAAACACTTCCATCATCAGAGAGGCCGGCCAGGTGCATCTCAAAGTGGCCGCACAGAGGACAGTTGAGGCAGGGTTGAGTCTATGGGGTTGAGCAGCAGGAAAGGCTTCTTCCCTGTCTGCTGGAAACAGCACAAAACACACAGAATACACTTTGGGGCTGTTGGCTTTAAAACCTTAATACCAGATCAAGGTATGAAACACTGAAAGGAGCCAAGTTTTCTTTCCAACTGTTATCAATCCACAGATCAGAAGACACGAGGAACTGCCCCTGGGACGTGTCCCCTAAGGGAGGAGGACTCTATCCTAGAGCTGAGTGTCCAGCCAGGCTGAGGCTGCACCAGGACTCCCAGGAGAAGGCAAGCTCAAGGCAACCCGGCCAAGAACCCACCCCACACCCACCAACCACACACGCGGGCCTCAAACCTAAGGAAATTCACGTGTGCCTACTGCCGGCCCGCACACAGAGCAGCATGGGCCACCCCGCTTCCCCGGCGGAGGGATGACAACGCTCAGGTGGTGCGAGCGCCACAGGCCCAGAGCACCAGACAGGGAGCAAGCGGGGCCGCGGGCCCAGGTCACCTGGGGAGAGAGCCACTAAGACAGAACGTTGGTAAGAAGTCAACTTTCGGCACAGACCAGGCTGCCCAGCGTCTTCATGTGTCCACAGGCGCCTCTCCC
Organism: Bos grunniens; assembly: GCF_055505025.1. Taxonomy (NCBI): domain Eukaryota; kingdom Metazoa; phylum Chordata; class Mammalia; order Artiodactyla; family Bovidae; genus Bos; species Bos grunniens. The sequence goes on from NC_141182.1 coordinate 14,519,296, forward strand.
TGGGACACCAGGGAAGCTACCTACTGACCCACAGGGCTCACCACCACCCTGCAGCCCCTTGTTTCCCTGAAATCCAAGACAAAACCCAGATACTGAGACAAAACTCTATCAAGCCCAAGAAAACCAGCAAGGAGAGGTAAGAATGACTTTAATACTTCTTTTTACAAACCAATGAAAACAATACAAACTGTTGAGAGAGAGCAGGTGCAATAAAATTCTTACCGAGTCCATCGCTGAAAGCCGTGGCTGATGACTGTAAATTAAATCCAACAGAGGCGTGTCCCAGAGCAGCGGTGAGGAGATTCTGAAACAAGAGGATCCAGTGAGCGCCTATAAATACTAATTTCCCCTCAGTTCTTTTCGTAATGTCGCCTTTCTCTGTGTGGACTACACCATGGCCCTTCCTTCACTTTGGGTCACTCCAACAACCCCGAGGTTTTAGGGTGTCTGGCTGTACAGGAGAGGCGCTCACACCCGGGACTCAGGGAGGGCACCCTAAGCAGACACCTCTGTCTGGACTCCGCTCCTGGACAGCACTGCTCAGAAAGGCCAGTTAAGGAGAGAACACCGGAACGGGCCAGTCATTCTCCCCAGAGCAGGCGCCTGAGGCCTGGGGCCCTGGAAGGGCCATCTGCAGACGTTCTCCTTTCAGGAGTTTGACAGTAAGCCTCTGCCAGAGTTACGGATTTTGTAGCTTCTACAGACTCACTGTCACACTCAAGAGTAAAATTGGAACTCACCCCGCACGCCAGCCACGCCTGCCCCTCAGACAGGCCAGTCCCACGACACTGTCCCCTCCCCACTTCCTCCCTTCACCTACCCAGGGACCTGCCCGCAAAGGCAAAGGACAATGATTCAGACCAAATGAGCTCCCAGGATCCAAGGTCAGAGACATGCCTCTAGGTCCAGCTCAGGAGAAGCCAGAGGGCCTGGGCGACCCCACAAGGACCAGCACGTGTCATCAATGTCACTAAGAAATATCACACAGAGGGGCCTCGTGGGCAGGCCAGCCACAGGCAAACAGCCCCCTTACTCACAAGTAAGCTGCAGCTACACATCAGAAGCAAATCTCAAAAATCTTATCAATGAATGAAAAAATGTCTTGGAGGGATATACTGAATGTATCTGGGTCTTTCAAAAACGCATGAAACTTGAGACTTCCCGGCAGTTCAATGGCTATCTACCTGCCAATGCAAAGTGCACGGGTTTGAGCCCTGGTCTCGGATGATTTCACATGCTGCGGGACAAGCAAGCCCATGTGCCCCCACTGCTGAAGCCTGCCCACTCGAGGACAGGTGCTCCGCGATGAGAAGCCACCGAAACGAGAAGCCTGTGTGCTGCAACAAAGAGCAGCCCCTCCCCACCACAACCAGAGGAAGCCCCCACATTGCAACAAAGACCCAGCAAAGCCAAAAATAAAATAATAATAAAAAATTTAGGTACATGAAATAATACATTTGATTTATAATGTATTCATTCAAAACTAGGAGTTTAAAGGTACACAGACAACTAAAAACATCTTTTCATTCATCAAATATTTTTACATCAAAACCAGCAACTTCAACTATTTGAAAGTCAAAATCTAGTATCAAAAGAAGAGCAAATGGTACCATATATGATCCTCCAAAATCACTATTAAAAAAAAAACAAAACAGATTTTATTGAGAAGCCTCTCCAAAGACCTATGCCAGAAATCAAATCAGTGGACACTGTGGCCTGGCCGTATGAACAAGCGACACTGCCAGCGGGAAGAGGAGGTGACACTGCAGGGTCACAGCAACACTGCCCTTCCGAGAGAGCTGTGCAGTCTCAGGAGCATACAAACCCGGTTTCCACAATCCCATCAAGAACCCTCCCATCTCCACACACACCAGTGGTGCCATGTCAGGATGGGACGCGCAGACAGGAACCGGGCACGGCTGGCGGGACAAGCGCTCGTGGACAGTGGACTCCCAGGGTCTGCACATGAGCTACACGTGTGTGTACACAGCTGGGTCAGGACTTTTTTGTCCTGTTGCTGGCACAGGATTTCTGAAGCTGACGTTAAGCACAAGGACTAGAAAAGCAGCTTCCAACCACACCTTGGTTTTCTTGAAAAGCACAAGCTGCTCCCTAAGTGTCTTGATTTTCCTATTAAGACAGTAACAGGATAACACAGTGTTTATGATGAAGTCGACACCTAGAATACAGCAAATAACAACTACTGCTCAGTCTCTGAAACCAGCACGCTGTCACTTGGGACACACCACCCTCCACCACCCTGGGCACTTCCTGGGCCTCGGGTGCTAAGCGCCCACACCCCTTCCACACAACAAGCCACACAGAACACGGTCACTCAGACATCACAGACACACTGGAGACCCTGACCACCAAGACAGGAGACAGCTTTCCTGGGGGTCTAAGTCAGGAAACAGACTACCAGTGTTTAGCTCCCAGCAAACTCAGAATTCCTAGTCAGCACCCCACTCTCCACAGAGAGGACACTGTCCCCTGCCGTGGCCGGGGGCACTGGCGCCTGGCCCTACAGACACCCCGTCTCAGAAGCCAGGGCTGCGGCCGTGACACTTGTGTCCAGAATCACAGCCCGCAGCAGCCTCTCTGCTGTCAGCGCTCCTGCTCCTGTGGGCCCACCAGGGGCAATCAGAGCAGCCCTCTGTTGGACCCCATTCCCGATCTCCAGCTCAGAGCTCCTCACTGAACTCACAAAGCTCACCACACCAGAGACACGCCACATCACACACGCACACAGACGAGCCCCAAGGTAATTACGACTGTATTTCCTGCCCTGGTTCAGGGCACTCCTGTCTAGAAGATCCTCCAAGTCCAAACCTGCTGTGCCCAGCTCATGACCAAACCCTAGACAGAAGCCTGGAGTCATCCAGCTCCAAACCTCTGCTGTCTCAGCCCCCACCAGCCGGCCAGACTCCTGACTCAGCAGCCCCAGTGCTTCCCCACTCGTGTCATCACAACCCCCACCACGCTGCTGGGAAGGGAACGCGCCGTGTCTCGTTTACCCCTACATACCCCACTCTGCCCACAGGAGTCACTGGGCTCACGAGGGGTGGATTCGAGTCCAAACTTGAGACGCCACCCTGATGACGCACATGCGTATGTGCACACACGTACACGCACACACACACACACAGAGCAAAGGAGCTCCCACTTTCCTGCTGGGAGGGCGGGTTCCCACTGCAGGCACCCCACTAAAGGTGTGCGCCCCGGGGACACAGGCACCCCAGCAACTCCAGACTGCTTCCATTTCTGGAAGACACCCCATTTCCCTCACAGGAGATGCCTCCCCTCCGCTCCCGTGTCCAGGGGCTGTTCTCCAGGCCCACTCTCTGGTTCTCCGTCAGGTGGCCATTATGCTGGAAGACAACGGTTGTGCTCAACTCCGGGGCTGCACACCGCGCCCTGGGCACTAGCAGGCACAGCATGAGGCCCAGCGTTGGCCTCGGAGCAAGAGCACACAACTGATCCCTGGGAGAGCGGGTGCGGAGAGGAGGCCACTTCCCAGATCACAGTCAAGTGCCCGGCTCCAGACCTCCGAGCATCCGTGCCCTTACAATCCACCCAGCTCCCAATCACCCTTTGACCCAAGTAAAAATTCACCCCAAATACATGCGATTAGTGGGCAAAATTAACCAGAGGTAAAAACACAGTAAGTAAGATGCCCTCCCCGGCCACTGCGTCCCTCTAGCCCAGCCAAGCGATGGTGCCCAGTGGGCTCCTGACAGCTCTCAAGGTCACAGGCCCAGCATGCCGTCTCCCAGAGCGCCGGGGGCTGCCTTACCTCCAAGTCAGTGCATGTCCAGAAACGAAGTATCCACGGTCTCCTTTCTGGACTCACCAGTTCCAAGAGCTGCGACAGCCCTCGCCGCACCCACCTGCACACTGTGCTCCTCCTCCACCTCGCTCCCACCACGGAGCTTCCAAGCCAGAGTATCGAATGCAAAACAAGGTGTGTTCACCAGCCCCATTCAAGCCAGCTTAAGTGCTCAGACTGGAAGCACTCCCTCAGCCTGCAGAGACTGGGTGAGGAAAGCTGCGTGACATACACACGTGCTCTTCTTTAACCACAGAAACCGGGCCAACGACGCAGACACTGGCCTCCGAGTCTCCAGCTCCCACCAGGAATTTCAGACTCCACCGCCACCCAGGACTTTCCACGCTCCAGGTGGAAACAAGTGGCTCAGAAGAAACAACAGGTTGCTCAGAAGACATGCCTTTGTATTTCAAAGACTTCAATCTTGAGTGATCTGTTCCCGGAACATTCCCACCCCGGAAGATGCTTCAGATTGTGTGTGTCTCGGGGTGAGTATTGCAAAACTGTTTTAATATTTTCCAAGCAAATCTAATACATAATCACTGCTCTAGTCCCATTTGCCTACCCAAACCCCTAAACACAAAACCTTGAGAATCCTTACCACCCTCACCCTCTAAATACATTGGAGAGGGTTGGTTTGAGATGGAAGACCACAGAAATGAGAGGGTTCCACGGAAGTCACCGGAGCAGGACTAGCTTCACGCTCAGAGGGGACCCGAAGTCCATCTGTCAACACAAGGACATAAGGACGCCAGCTACCGGTCCACTGACCGTGCTCCAGCCCAGCTGCCTGGCCACCAAATGAAAGCCTACCCAACAGCCTGACACAATACCTGCCAAGACACACGCCTCCTGGGTCCAAAATCTGCTCCGAGGGGCAGGCCCCAAGCCTTCCTAATAAAGCAAAGAGTGTGGACCAGCTAGGCCGTGCCACTCATAGGAAGTCAGGGCTCAGGTCAAGATCGTCTTTGGGCTACCAGTGATCTAATGTGTCGTGAGTGATCTGTGCTGTGATCCTGGGCGTGAGAGGGGTCCCCACCCTGAAGACTACACAAACACACAATCACAGCAACAGCACCCTGAAACGCCTTGTGCAAAGGGCTACAGGGTGGGGTGCGGCCCAACCGGCAGGTGTGCGCAAAATTGTGGTGACCGGCCTGCTGGGAGCCCGACGCCCACCCATCAGCCCTCGGTCGCAGTCGCCCTGCCTGCACAAACGTGCTTTCAACTTGTCAAGTCAAGGAAGGAGAGATCTTCCTCTTTTAAATGTCTGTGTTTAACCTAATGTGCTGGTGCTGCACTTCATTTCTAAACCACCTCAAATTTCCAGAAGACACTCTTGCAATGACAGTGCTAGACTGTTAGAGTGACAAGCACGTCAGCCGACAGGCTCTACCGCCAAGCAAGGAGACGCCCACCGGTCTACCTGCGTCCCCTCCGCCCAGTCTTCCAGGAGACCCCTCAAGCAAAGAATCTCCATTCCGAAAAGTGAGTAAATTCTTCTATTAAAACATTAATATCCAAATTTCTTTCCTGGCAGATGACCCTCAGGAGGAAGAGAAACTCCAGTAGAAAAGACACATTGTTTCCTTACAGCAAGTATTACTAGGAAATCTCAAACCCTGGGTGTGAGAAGAGAACAAAGCAGAATGATCATTCCCCGAGAATATCGCAACTCAGACCAAAACGCATGAGAGCATCAGGGCAGCCCTTGCCTCCTGGAGCCACTGTCTACTTCCTTCAGACTTAAATACATCAACAGCACACTGTAGGACACGTGCAAACAAAACATCCTGACTGTAGACTTTTCTGTTTTTTATTTTTTAAATAATTTTATGTATTTGTTTCTGGCTATGCTGAGTCTTCGCGGCTTTCTCTAGTCTCAGTGAGCGCAGGCTCCTCATGCGGTTGGGGCTCCACTCACCATGGGGCACAGCTCCTCGGGCACACAGGCTCAGTAGCTGCGGCTCCCAGGCTCTGGAGCACAGCTCACTCGTTGTGGCACTGTGGGCGCAGTTGCTCCGCAGCATGTGGAATCTTCCCAGACCAGGGATCAAACCCGTGTCTCCTGCATTGACAGACAAATTCTTTACCACTGAGCCACCAGGGAAGCCCTAACTACATATTTTTCAGTAATTATAATTACGAGAGTAAACTAACCAATTATCAGCTGAGACATCTTGAAGTAAGGATCAGGGGCTTCCCTGGTGGCTCAGATGGTAAAGAGTCTGCCTGAAATGCAGGAAACCCTGGTTCAATCCCTGGGTCAGAAAGATCCCCTGGAGAAGGGAATGGCACCCCACTCCAGTACTCTTGCCTGGAAAATCCCATGGATGGAGGAGCCTGGTGGGCTGCAGTCCATGAGGTCACTAAGAGTCAGACACAACTGAGCGACTTCACTTTGACTTTTCACTTTCATTCATTGGAGAAGGAAATGGCAACCCACTCCAGTATTATTGCCTGGAGAATCCCAGGGACAGGGGAGCCTGGTGGGCTGCCATCTATGGGGTCGCACAGAGTCGGACATGACTGAAGCAACTTAGCAGCAGCAGCAGCAGCAGCAGTTCTTAGATGGACTGACTCGCTTACCCCAAGTTAGTGAAATTCTGAATTTAATATACATTTATCAATGGTATCGTTAAAAAGATGGGAGGGGGCCTCATGACTCAGCACAGACTGTCCCCAGTCTCCTAAAAGCTGACAAGGAGAATTGTGAAGAAAAATCATACTCACCCAAACTTAACCTGACATGTATGCTACCATTTTCAGAAAAATGACATTAGCACTAAGTTAGATTCCTGAGAAGAGACCCACAATGAAAACACAGGACAGATCTCTAAGTGAAGTAATGTCAATGTATAAGCTGCGAGGGGACGGAACATGGCTCTCATTCCATGAGTCAAAAATGACACTTATAGGGCTTCCCTGATGGCTCAGTGGTGATCAATTCGCCTGCCAATGCAGGAGACATGGGTTCAATCTCTGGCCTGGGAAGACCCCACATGCTGTGGAGCAACTAAGCCCGGGCACCACAAATACTGAGCCTGTACTCTAGAGCCCGGGAGCCGCAGCTACTGAAGCCTGCGTGGCCCAGAGCGCGTGCTCCACAAGAAGAGAAGTCACCACAGTAAGAAGCCCTCGCACCACAACTAGAGAGCAGCCCCGCTCACTGCAACCAGAGAAAAGCCCACCCAGCAACAAAGACCCAGCACAGCCAGTAAATGAATAAACAAACTTTAAAAAAGACACTTATGTATTTTATGACTGAGAATACAAGACAGAAGTCACACAAAGTCTTCAATATACACCAAAAACAGAGCACTGTCTGCCTCGGCGCCTGCACTCCTCCCAGTAGCAGGCAGGCCACAGTGAGGCCCTGCCCCTAGGGCCTCCTCCCGAGAGGGCTGCACACTCCACTGACTGCCATCACAGACCATGCACCTGGGCACAGCTCTCCTGCCCCTGATGCATCTGTGAGTGCCAGCTCACCACCTTCACAAGCAGCCAGGTTAATGTCCTGAAGATCAACGTGGGGCCATGCATGCAAGCTCAGGTCAGAGTCAGTGGCGTCTAACGGCCGTTGTTAAAATTCTGACCATGCCACTGTATAGGCAGTGCCCCTGGGTACATTCTAACAGCCTGTATCAGTCTTAAGTTTTCTCATCTGTAGAAAAAGAAATTCCTGGATACAAAATACAGATGAACACATACAAGCCAGTTGCATTTCAAGACATCAGCACAGTTAGAACCTATGATGAAAAACGGGACAGTGTCCCCAGGACAGACAAGGCAACCAATGGGACGCACACAAGCTCCACCACCGCGTGGGCACACACAGGGAGACCCCATTCATGACAGCAAGCACTCCAGATCAGCAAGCAAAGGACAGTCCGCTCATGGATGAAGCTGTGAGCAATCAGCTCGTGCACAGACATCAGTCTGGGACAGAGTACAGGCTCAAACATAAACAGCAGAAATACAACAACATTTTCAGACGGTACAGAAAGCTGTGTCTATGTCCTTGGGGCGGGGAGATTTTCTTAACTAAGAATGACGGGTCATGATTCACATTTTGGAAGACACTGTCCTAGAGGATCTCGCACAGATCCTTCAAAATAAAAGGACTTTATCTCAAGCATCAAATGTAACTACATCCTTCTGATCATCTCACAGGTGACTATTATGACAGAGCATCACCTTCATGCACGGCAGCTGTTGTTCAAAATGCACATATGTACACAACAACAACAAAACTCTTACCGTTCCTACTTAGCACTGAAGGTTAATAAGTTCCACTGTCTTCGGTAAAAACAAAAGATTTCTGAAAGATGGACGATACTTAGGTAAAAGCAGCTCTATGTATGAATCATGAGCACAACTATATTGGGTTAGCCAAAAAGTTCACTCTGTTTTTTCCATAAGATGGCTCTCTCCAGTAGTGCTTAGATGTCTTTAACTTGATTCAAAACAATTTTGTTAGATTATATTGTGACGGCTGTCACATCAGCACATGTTTTCTAAAAACTTAAAAATGGTGAATTTGTGTGTGTGCATTTTAATACTGAATATGGGAAAAAAGCAACATTTTCAGTATATTATGCTTTACTATTTCAAGAAAGGTAAAGTCACAACTGAAACGCAAAGAAAAGATTTGTGCTGTGTATGGACACGGGGCTGTGACTGACCAAACGTGTCACAAGTGGTTTGCAAAGTTTCATGCTAGAGGTTTCTCCCTGGACGATTCTCCAGAGTCAGGTAGACTAGTTGAAGCTGGCAGCGATCAAATCAAGACATTAACTGGGAACAATCAACGTTACATTACGAGGGAGAGCCGACACACTTAAAATATCCAAATCAAGCAGTGAAAATCATTTGCACCATCTAGATTATGTTCATCACTTTGATGTTAAGGTTCCACATAAAGTTAAGCAAAAAAAAAAAAACTTATTGACCGTATTCCCGCATGCAATTCTCTTCTTAAATGTAAACAAAAATGTTCCAATTTTAAAACAAATTGTGACAGACGATGAAAAGTGGATACTGCACAATAATATGGAACAGAAGAGATCTTGGGGCAAGCAAAATGAGCCACCACTAACCTCACCAAAGGCCGGTGGTGGTGTGCATACAGCGGGATTAGAAGAGAGTCCTCTACTATGAGCTCCTTCTAGAAAACCAAATGATTAATTCAGTAATGCTCCCAATCACACCAACTGAAAGCAGCACTCCACGAAAAGCAGCCAGAAAGCCAACAGAAAACACACAATCTTCCATCAGGATACACAAGAATGCATGTTTCTTTGATGACCAGGCAGTAACTATTACAGCTTGGCTGGGAAGTTCTGATACATCTGCCATAGTCAGCAGACATTGCACCTTCAGATTTTCATTTACTTGAATCTTTAAAAATTATCTTAATGGAAAAAATTTCAATTCCCTGGAAGACTGCAAAAGGCACCAGAAACAGTTCTTTGCTCAAAAAGATAAAAAGCTTTGGGAAGGCAGATTTTTATGAAATTACCTGAAAAATGGCAGAAGGCAGTGGAACAAAACAGTGAATACACTGTTCTATAAAGTTCTTGGTGAAAATGAAAAATGTATCTTATTTTTACTTTAAAACTGAAGGAATTTTTTGGCCAACCCAATATGTGATCTCTGAATGTATAACACAAAGTTAACGGTTTTACTTCTAAGAAAATGGAATCAAATACATATGCCCTTTTAGTGCTAAAAACGGCATCAAAAGGAAAAACAAGTGACAACGGGCTCCATGTAAAACAGTGATGAAGGGTGTGGGTGACGGGACTCCCTGCAGTCCAGTGCTTAGGACTGGGCGTCCACTGCCAGGGGCCCGCGCTCAGCCCCTGCTCGGGGAACTAAGATCCCACAAGCTGCGCAGTGTCTGGGCTGCTGCTGGCCTGAGTTCACGTTCACATGATTGTTAAATTGCTACTAGTAAAAATTTTGTGGGGGATGGTGTGTGTAAGAAAATTGATCTAAAATGCAAAGCAATATTCAAGATGAAGTTGAAACACACAGGACAGACCTCAGGACTGAGGCCTGTGAAAATGGCCATGCTGTCCACAACACTGGTCCCATCGCAACAGCCTCATGAGCCATACACAGCTCCACAGGCAAACCCAGCCCAGCACAGCGTCCACTCCACGTGTTCACACACAGACCCCGGGCAGGCTGAGCAGTCACCGCAGCAGAGGTCAGTCGGGTCCGGACCCACGGCCTGCCCGAGGCCGAGTGCTCTGCAGCACCAAGGCCCACACCCTCTGCTTGTCCTTGGTTTGGGAGCTGAGTCAAGCCCAACTTTTCAACTCTGTGATCTGTGACTCTGCTCTCAGAAGAAGAGCTGCAGAGGGATTCACTGCAGTTCTGAAACATACAGTGCCCTCGCTTCCAGCTCTGCACTCTTTCTGCTACCTCACTCTCCCTGCCTCTTTCTCCTCTCCGGTCTTCAAGGGGACAATGGAACAATTCACACCACAGGCGTCCTCCAAAGAGCCCAGGGTGCTGCAGTTGAACAATGGACAGCTAACACACACATCGGGATAAAATGTCTATGGTCCCCGCAGAGGGGCGCATGGGAACCAGAGCATTAAGAGAGACAAGCCCAACCAAGGGTCCAGAAAAGTATGACCCAACAGCCAAAGGGCTGGAGCCCTGGAGGGGGCTGCGGGCCAGAAAGAGGGACACCCACTCTGGGGGCTGCAAGTCCTGCTGGTGCCTCCTCCAGTCTCCCCACAGCACTGCACATGTGCTCAAACTCTGGGAGACAAGTCTTAAAATATTTAAGTGAATTTTCATTCTGAAAAGACTGAAAAAATTTACACAACAGTCTATTACATATTTTTCTTTTAATTTCACAAATCCAGTGTCAGAATATATTATGCTACCCAATAACAAATACAAAGTCATAGAAAAAAAATCAATCTTCAAAAGAATGATTTCAAAGATGTGCAAACCTGATTCTAAAAAATTAAACCTATCCTGCATAATTAAACAGAAGCTGCACGCAGCAGTCCACGTAACCCAGTGTTGCCATAGTGACCTCATGGTGCTGGCCAATGACTGCCACTCCTGGAAACCTACCTTCCCATGCCCTCCCTCGGTGACTTTAGCACTTTTTGAATTCACCAGAGAGTTCAACCTGGCATTGCATTTGTTGGGAGATTTCAAAACAATTTATTCCAGTTTAAACAGCTCCTAATTAAAAGTCTAAAATCAAGGTGAACTGTGACTAAAATCCTAGAAATATAATATTTTTTTAGTAAAGTAATAAGCATTAATTCAATGATCTGTGAAGGGTTTAGGTAGGCCTGAACATCCCTCGTGGACACCAAGCCCACGCGGACAAGACAAGGGGTGCAGAAACCATAAAGGACAGAGCAGGGAGAGGGCAGCCATGCGGACGCAACTCCCTGGGAGAGGCGACAGGCCTGGCCTCCCTCCTTCTTACTGGGGCTTAATCTCAACAGTCCACATCCTTACTCTTCAAAACATAATTAAGACTACGTTTTCGGACATGATGAATCTTGTGCAAACAAACTTTGGAAACTTCTCAGAAAGCCACCTGTTAACAAGGGACAAAGACTGTTCCTTTTCCTTTCCCTAGAGTTGTGTTCAAAACAGATGCTGAACAAAGACAATTCTAGGGAATTCCCTGGTGGTCCAGTGGTTAGGACTCAGCGCTTTCACTGTCAAGGCCTGGGTTCAATCCCTGGTTGGGGGACAAGATCCTGCAAGCTTGTCTTCATCTCTCCCTCTCAATACTTCTAGGTTCTGGGACAAAAAAAATCCATTTTACTGAGCTGGAGTATGTCATTCAGGAGTAGTTTTACACACCCGAACACTGGTTTCCAAAAGATGTCCGTAAACAGCTTGTGGAGAAGCCTGCATCCTTAAGAAGGCAGACTCGGGTTGGTTCAGCCTCTTCCCCAGACCCTCACAGGAGACCCCACTCCCCCAGCAGCAGGAAGGCCTGGGCTCCCAGCTGCCTCCGACCCCATCCCGGCCCCTCGGCCCCGGCCAGCCTCCAGGCTGTCACCCTCACTCCCGCAGCTGGCTCACGGCCACTCTTAGCAGCACTTCACCACAAGAGCCGGTCTCTCCCTCTTTCACTAGAAAGATAAATAGGAATTTTTATTCTAGCCAAGAAACCTGTCAAATGTGAAGTCTTTGATGCTAGGCCTGTTCTCAGCAAAAACAAACAGGCACCTGCACTCGCGGCATCAGGAGCCCTCCAACTGGGGGGGTGATACGCAGAGGAGGCACACTCCCCAGGCAGACACCCTGCACACCTGTGAGGGTGCCAGTCACACACGTCACCTGCCCACGACACGTGGACACTGTGGGAGCGACACCCTCCCCACCCAGGGCCAACCAGACCTGTTAATCCCTTTCAACAGGTTTTACAAGCAACAGAAATGAATTAAGGACACTGTAGGGACAAGTAAGGAACACCCTTTTATACATGTAAAGAGATACACGAACGGTACGAATTAAGCAGGGGCACAAAACAATGACCTATGACCAAGCCAGGCTCAGAAGGACATACTTGAGAACAAAGAGGTCTGTCCCTGGAGGGCGGCAGGAGCCGAGCCTGTGCTAACGTGTACCTGTGAGACAGGACACAGCACGGCCAGGCTGCACAGGCGATGAGTCTCAGTCAGGCACACAGCTTCAGGGAGCATTCACACGCACCAGTGCTGGGGCAAAAGCTGATGGAAAGTTTCAATCTGAAATCAACAATAACTGGCTGAGATGTTTTACCAAGGAAAGTATTTACATGAGTTCTATGCTCCTGCGTAAAACAGTAACAGGACTCAACACAGATAAACAGGGCTGTGCAACTTTCAAACAACACACTACACTGCAAGCCTCCACATCAAACAGCAGTGCGCACAAGACTTTATCAGCAAGAACGGTTTTCATGCCCAGAGACGCTCTAGTTATAACTTCCGTCTGAAATGGAACTGAACAGATGGAAAACTGCAAGTGGCTGCTCGCCCAAGATCTGCTGTGCATTAAAGGCTTTCTGCTGGGAAGAGCAGCTGAGCGTGAAAACACACTTTCTCAGACAGCCTCCTTTTGGGAGAGAGGTGCAGGGGGGCCAGCTGTCAGCATGAGCCGCTTTACCCATTACAGAGGCCTGGACCTCGGTCCCAGGAACTCCGTCCATCCCTGGACGGCACCTGAAATCTGACAGATCAAGAGCACCAGAGGAGCCAAGCAAACAACTTCTGTCCACTGCCTCTTCTCCCAGACGTGGGAAGGGATGGAGGCCAATGCACAAGGGCCACCGGGGGCTTAGCAGCACACAAGCCCACTTTTCCCAATTCTAACAAACAGAAACCAACCACAAGTACCAACCAAAGACCAGGCAGGGCTCCACCCACAAGGTGCGAGGGGGCCAGCCGGGCAGCAGGGGTCTGGAGGCATCCACGGCACCCACCAGGCATGATCCAAAGCCAAGGCCAGCACAGGGCACCCAGGCACAAGCTTCCCGAAGCCCAGATCTCTGCACAGCAGGCCAGAGGTGACTGCAAACAGCTGACTCGTCCCTGGAAGGCTAAGCCCTGGCTTGAGGTTGCTCATCAAAGGACATCAGACTGTGTGGAGACGGCGAGGAGCACCACCATCCATCAGACAGCCCAGCACCCACTCTGCCTCGAGCGTTCCAGCCCCACAACTCTAGCCGGGAGCACTGCTTCACCACCCCACACATGGCCAGACTACCGCCCACCCCCACCCCCCACCCCCTGCCCACAGGAGACACGTCTCCCCACACGTTGAGCGGTGAGAGCAGAGCCTCTTCTGTGGAACACAGGAACAGGCAGGGACCCAGGTTTTCAGGACACAGACAAATGTCGGAGAACAACACTGGGGTCACTGAGGGAAGCACCGCAGGAGAAGGGCTCCGGGGCCCTAGGCCATCCTCGACCCCACAAACCCAGGACAAGCCTGCCAGCTCTTCAGAGCCCGGAGTGCTGCCCCTGGGAGCCACACCCTACCCCCCACACGGCACCCCTAACCCCCTCCTCTCCCTGGGACCAGTGCTGAGCGCCCAGCAATCACCCCACATCCTCCAACTGCCAGGAACACAGGGGAACACCATCACAGATGCTGTGACCACACCCTCCTACATCCATCCCTCCTCTGACTTTGATATCCTGACAGCCTCAGGTTTTTAAAAAGGGAGAATTAGCCTAGCCTAGCATATGTCCTGCAACAAGTAAACAGCAAAGAGAACATGAAGTTTTGCTTTTGAGAAGAATCCACCTAAAACCACTCTCCTGAGGAGCAGTGCCTGCCCAGTCTATTTCCAGTTCTATTTCCAAGGTAATTTTCAAAGAGCCTCCTAACCGCATTTGTGTAGGATGTAAGAAATGCACACACGATCAGCTTCTAGTTAGATGTGATAATGCACTACTGTGAGGGAGAGCCAAGCCCTGTTGGCAGAGGCCCCAAGGGTGCCCGGACCCTGGCAGGGACAGAAGGGGCACCGGAAGCCAGAAAAGGTTCCGGTGTAGAAAAGGTGTAGAAAAGGTCTTCACCCCTGAAGCTTAGACAAAACTCCTGAGTGTCAAGAATATGGAAAAGAAGCCAGGTTTTCCTTGGTGCTCACACCTAAAAGAAGAATAAGACAAAATCAACCAGGTCAGCGAGTCGCAAGGGGCCTGGAGGTGAGACCATGAAATCCCCAGCAGGAGCCTGGACACACAGAGGGCGCCCAAGAAGCTTGGCCCAGGTGGGCCCCCTCACCCCTGCACTCTGCACCTGCTTAAGGCTTCCGGGAAGCAGAGCTTGGGAAGAGCCCAGCACAAGGCCCCGGCCACAGTCCAGCTGCTGCCAAAGACAGTGCCCTCTCGACCTGCGCCAGCCCCAGGAGGACACAGCCTGCTGCAGGAGTGACATGTAAGTGCAGGCTGCAGTGTCCACACCGTGTGGGACCGGTTCTCCAGGCCTCCAGACCTCAGGATCCCCTCACAAGTCCCCTATGTGGCCCAGGCGCTCCTGCTTCTCCCCAACTTGTTCAGTCGCTCAGGCGTATCCCTCTTTGCAATCCCATGGACTGTAGCCTGCAGGCTCCTATGTCCATGGGATTCTCCAGGCAAGAACATTGGAGTGTGCTGCCATTTCCTACTCCAGGGGATCTTCCCAACCCAAGGATCGAACTCACATCTCTGGCAGGCGGGTTCTTTACCACTGAGCCACCAAAGAAGCCTGCCCAGAATGACTACTTATGTACTTTAATAGAAATTCAAGTATAAATAAAAATGGATCAAGTTCATCACATCATCTTCTTCCTGGAGTTCCTTTCTTAGACACAAGAAATTATTAGAAGGGAAAAATTAAAATATTTGAACTACACCAGAATATAACTAAATTCTGCCCCCAGAAAAGTCCCAAAAAATCCCAAGCAAGTCTCAATTCTACAGCACACAGCCAACTGCCCCAAGTCCCACTGGATGTTGCATTATGCATGAAAAAGCAAGAACAAATACAAGTCAGAAGCCACCCACAACTCCAGTCACAAAGTGGAAGCCACCTTACACAGGGCTCCCCACTGCTAGTGATACCTGGATAAGCATGACTCCTCCAAACGCCCCGTTAAGAACAAAGGCCACAGGCCAGAACCCTAACGCCTGGAACAATCTGGTGGGGGCTCTCACTTCACTTGCACCTTTGTTGAAAGATGGCTCAGCAAAGCACTCCCTCAGGAAGAGGCTGCAAAGGGCCCAGCACCCAAGGAAGCGTACGCACGGTCATTTCCCCATGGCCTCTGTGTCCTGGGAGCCACCAGGCAGGGGTGGGAGGACCACAGGGCACGGGAGGTCCCCTCAGGGACCTGGCTCCCTGCAAGCAGGGGTCGCTGCCCAGCACCTGCGGGGAGACACCTGTGAAGGGAAGAGGGGCACATGGGTAAACTTCTGTATTCTTTCCTCAGATTTCAAATGAACATCCTGCAATTCAAGAAGTGAAGAGATGCGCACAATGTAGTAAGAGAAAAAAAGAGAAGACTATATGTCTTAGTGTACAAAGGCCTCTAACTTTCACTCACATTTCTAACTTCCATTTCAACATATATACACACCTATTCTCACAGGCCCAGGACAGGCACTCAGCCTCCAGAGGAAGACACAACCAACCCACCCACCCTCCCACCTCCTCCCTCTGTGATGGGACCACACACGTGCATGGCCAGTCTGCGTTGCACCTTTACCAACTGGAGGAAAGAATTTTTCCATTTTTGTAAAGAAGTAAATAAAAACTGAAGACTCTGACAAGGAGTCTATTTTTGCCTTGGGCTCCAAATCACTGCAGATGGTGACTGCAGCCATGAAATTAAAAGATGCTTGCTCCTTAAAAGAAAAACTATGAAAAAGCTAGACAGCACATTAAAAAGCAGAGACATTACTTTGCTGACAAAGGTCCATTTAGTCAAAGCTATGGTTTTTCCAGTAGTCATGTATGGATGTGAGAGTTAGACCATAAAGAAAGCTGAGCACTGAAGAACTGATGCTTTTGAACTGTGGTGTTGGAGAAGACTCTTGAGAGTCCCTTGGACTACAAGGACATCCAACCTGTCAATCCTAAAGGAAATCAGTCCTGAATATTCACTGGAGGGACTGATGCTGAAGCTGAAGCTCCAATACTTTTGGCCACCTGATACAAAGAACTTACTCATTTGAAAAGACCACAATGCTGGAAAAGACTGAAGGTAGGAGGAGAAGGGGATGACAGAGGATGAGATGGTTGGGTGGCATCTCTGACTAGATGGACGTGAGTTTGAGCAAGCTCCAGGAGTTGGTGATGGACAGGGAAGCCTGGTGTGCTATAGTCCATGGGGTCGCAAAGAGTCAAACACGACTGAGCGGCTGAACTGAACTGACACAGAGAGTGAGACAGAGCACAGACAGCTGGAGGGGCAACTCCCACAATAACCACCACTTTCCCAGGGAAGAGGGGCTGCAGGCCAAACCCGTACCTCACGGTGCAGGAGGCCTTGTTCTCCCAGTTAAATGTGACGGATCCATATTTACAGTCACCAAGTTTGGGGGATTTCCTTGGCAGTCCAGTGGTTAACACTCCACGTTAACTGCAGGGGGCAGGGGTTTGATCCCTGGTCAAGGAATGAAGACCCTAGAAGTCACGAGCTGCAGCCAATAAATTAGTTAATGAAACAAGTTGCAAGTCCCAAATCTACTCATTTTCATATTTACTGCTGCTGAGTGCCTGTTTATGATCCTACAAAACCCAAATCCTTTCTCATGATTACCATTCCTAAACTCTTTCTAAAACTTACTACTATGCACGCACTCCTAAATTCCTCATTTCTCTTAATCTAAATTCTAGCTTTATTTTCCCAGATATCTTCACATTTTATATGACTTCACATATCCCCCAGAAATTAAGTAAGTATGTTCTCCATCAGCCATCAACATGTCACACCCCTGGAGAAAGGGCCAGGAAGTCCACAAGAGGTCCACTCCTCACAGGACGTGTAGCCACAACCAGAGGAGCCACGGGCTAGTTCTGTGAAGGGCTCTCCTGATTCCTTCCCGTCCCCACCGCTATTCTCATGGTTCAACAGCAAAGCTGGGTACCTCTGACAGACACCTGTGGCCCACAGAGTCCAAAATACTGACCACCTCGTCCTCTTATGTCAGACCGCAAGGTTTTACTCAAAGGTAAAGTGCGCCTTCATACAGATGAGTAAGGAAGGTGCTTCTGCTGCCTTTAAAGGTGTTTAAGGGCTTGTATGTTGAAGTTAATTATTTATAAAGGGAAATCTACAGAAATGTAAGCAGATGAGCAAGTGGCTGGGTTGAGTGCAGAAATAGGAATTAACTGGAAATAGGTTAAGGGGGATCTTACACAGTAAACCTCGGAAAAATCACTAAATTATACACATTAGATGAGTCCATTTGGGCTTCCCAAGTGGGGCTCAGTGGTAAAGGATCTCCATGCCAATGTTTGATCCCTGGGTCAGGCAGATCCCCTGGAGGAGCAAACAGCAAGCCAATCCAGTATTCTTGCTTGGAGAGTCCCATAGATAGAGAAGCCTGGCGGGTTACAGTCCATGGTTACATCCAGAGAGATGGACATGAATGAGCGACTGAGCACGCATGCATGAGTCCATTTATGCTATGAAAATTAAACCTCAATAAATTCTAAAAAAACTTAAGTTTGTTATCTGCATAACTGGGCTTTTGTCATGTAAGACCAAAGCTGAGGGTACAACTCACAGTAATTCTCAACAGATCCCTTTGACACATGTATCCTAAATCTTTAACCCTGTGATCTGTGACAGCAGACAGCTCAATGTGGCTGGAGGGACGCGCACCGTGAGGCCAGGCGGTCTGTGCGTGGCCCACCCATATCTCCAGTGCCACCGCCAACCCCCATCTCTCCACCCTCTACCCACCCAAGTCCTGAAAGGCGAGGGTGTCCACATTCTGGATTTGGGGTAACCAAATAATGCCTTGCACTTAGTAACCGCAGAGGTGAACACATTCACCTGTCACAAGTCAAGAATACTTTACGAGGAGAAACGCATCTTCAGCACATTTTCAGTATTCTCTACTATGGACTACTGGTGGTCCAGCGTTAAGACTGTGCTTCCACTGCAGGGGCCACGGTTTAATCCCTGGTCAGGGAACAAGATCCCATATGCCTCAACTAAAGATCCTGCGTACTACAACTGAGACCCAGGGCAGCCAAATGTTTTTTTAAAAACAGAACAAAACAGAACAAAACCACAAAAAGACAAGTTGTACAACTACTCTGTCGTTTAAAAAATATATATATATATTTATATATATGTACATATATAAAATATACGTATGTGTATGAATACATGGGACAAGCTTAACCATAAATTGAAAGTAATGTTTAAAAATTGTATTTTAAAAACCTTTAATAAAAATAAATTAAGGAGTTTGGGATTAACAGATACACACTACTATACATAAAATAGATAACCAGTAAGAACTACTATATAGCACAGGGAACCATATTCAGTATCTTGTAATAACCTGTAGTGTAAAAGAATCGAACATCTGAATCACTTTGCTGCACACGTGAAACTCAGTTTGTAAATCAATTAACAGTTCAAATAAACAGAGGCAAGGATCCCTCAGACAGAACCTATACTTTTATTAACATTCCTAAAAGGAATTTATAGCTGAGTTAAAGTACTGAAGCTGCTAACCTGATAAAAGTTTTCTCCCTCTACAAAATGACCGTTCTGCCAGCCAAGCTGCCTTCCCTTTGAGCAGGAACTGACTGCCAAGGACCCCAGAACAGCGCCCTCAGCAGCTCAGAGCAGCCACACAGGACGTCCACAGCACGGCTCACACAGAGGCCAACAGAGATGCTCCTTCGAGAAAGCACGTCATCAGCACAAGCTCACAGTACAGTGAGAAGGAGGACAGTCACTCCCCACTGTGCTACCTGCTGGAGACACAGCTGCTCACACAACAGACGGCATTTACTGTATTACAGAACACGTGACCAGAGGTGGGGCTCTGGAGCCAGGCTGCCCAGGGCCCAAAGCTAGCCTCGCCACTCATGATCTGCGCGGCCTCTCTAGGCCTGGATTTACTCGTCTCAACAACAGAAATGAGCGGGTCTGCCCCTCAGGAGTCAACAAGATGAAATGAGCAGATCCTGAGAACTAGGCAGAACGGCACCTGGCAAGTAGTGCATGTTTTATACTTTATAGCTGTTCCTTCAGTGACAGACAGAAATGACGCGCTCACTAAATACACAGGGGAAAGTGAGTCACAAAGGGCCTGGGGACTTGCCTGGCACCCAGTAGTTAGGACCCCAGACTCCACTACAGGAGCAATCCCTGGTCAGGGAACGAAACTCCCGCGTGCTCCGCAGCACAGCCAAGAATATAAATTAAAAATACAATTTTTAAAAATTAGGCACAGAACTGTCACAAAGCCAGCAATACCACTCCCAGGCAAACACCAACCAGGTGTTCCAAGGAAACTTTACACACTTGCTCATAGCAGCACTGTTCACTATAGCCAGAGGTGGGAACAGCCCACATGTGCATCAACAGATGAATGGAAACAAAGAGGTGCATATCCCTACTTTGCAAACATGAAAGAGAATGGAATCCAGTACACACTACAACAAGATGAGCCCTGAAAATATTGAGAGACAGAAGACCAACCGTGGAAGATGCTCTTGACCTGCAATGTCTAGAGCAGGCAAATCCACAGAGCACCAAAGCAGAGGAGAGGCAGTGAGGGGCTGGGGCGGCGGGGCTGAGGGCCCACAAAGAGCAACTGCTGAATGGGGACAGGGACTCCCTTTGGGTAATAAGATCGTCCGGAACAAGACGGTGGCAGGGGTGACAACACCGTGAGTGTGTCACAGGCCACAGAACCATACACTCGAAGACAGTTAAAACAGTGGATTTTTCAATGTGAATTTTATCTCAATTCTTCTAAAAATCATGAGAATAACGTGAGATGCAAAAAGAGTATCCGTTCATGAGAAACCCTGATAAATCTATGACAAGAACAGAATAGGTGGTGGCTGGGGCATTCAGTGCTACAGGAACTTCTAGGAGCAGCTGGCCACATGGGGTAGGATAACTGCGGAAATGCACCTGGCAACAGACTTCAGAACAAGCACTGTTACTGTGGAGACGGCACCTGCAGAGATGCCACTAAAACCATCACAGGCACACGAGTCGCTTCCCTGAGAAACACAATGCAGGTCGGACGGACAAGAGAAATGACGTGCTCTGGCTAACGTCAGATCAAGTGAAGGCCCAGAGGCTCCACCTGAGGACGGGCTGCCCCCACAAAAAGCCCCCACCAGAGCCCCAGAGACGCCCTTCCTTGGAAGAGAGGCCAGAGCACATCTGCCTTCTGTCCTCAGAGGGACCCGCTGCTACAAGGCAACCAAGGGAAGACAGTGGTGCTAAGACAAGAGTCTTCTGAACGATTTTTAAAAGTTTATTTAAAATAAAATCCAGTCAACTTTGTTCTTCAAAATATATACCCTGGCTCCTGCACTACCTGAGCACTCAGGTTACGTGATTCAATCTGCAGCAGGGCTTTCGCCGACGTCAAGTCTGCTGGAGTCTGTTAGGTCGACATCTTCCACTCATCTCCAAAGCTGCAGGCCACAAAGCCGCCACTGCACTCAACAACACTTCTTCACACAAAATCCAAACTTGTCTTACATAAAGTAGCAAAACTGGTTTAAAATTCTCCAAAAGAGAAATAAGCCTACAGTCATCTTCTCCACCTTAAAAATACCTCAAGCCCCTCCAGCCCCTGGGCTCAGCACTAGCCCCTCTGGACGTGTCTCACCGAGCAGTGGGGGGCTGTGAGCTCAGAGCCAGGTCAGTGCGGAAAGGTCACATCCTCCCCGGACCAACGCCTGCCGGGCAGGTCGCCTCTGCCACCGCACCACACGTACAGCAGCGCAGTCCTCACGGCCAAATGACTGCAATTCTACGTGCAATGTTCTGTCCCAGTAACAACCCTTACTGTTCTGAACCAGGAAAATGTAACTGTTCTAAATGTCAACACTGTGGTCCACGCTGTGACAGAAGCAAGAGGGCCCATGGCATACCTCTGAAGACAGCCTGGGGCTCCCTGGGCTGCCATCTGAGCTGCATCGGCTCCAGGGGGCCCAACAGGACTTGGGCAAATGAAAGACAAACCTAGTTTTTCAAGTAAACAACTGTAAGTATCTTTGGTCAATTATAAAATCTAAGCTTTCAAGCAAAAATACTAAAATTCTGGAAAATGTCTATCCCAGCTTCCATTCTGACCAACGTGGAATAGAAGGAACACATTCATCCCCCTCGCCCTGGACAGAAGTAAGGAATATCGATCTCCAGACTGAACACCAGGCAAGGGGAGAGTGACCCTGAGAAGTGAGAAGCAGGGGAGGGAGAGGGCGCCTCAAGAGGACAGAGCTGCTCCAGGCAGGCTCACAAGCGACCTGCACAGACACCGAGGGCCAAGGGGCGGGAACACCTGCCCTGGACTGACCACTGTTCTGGTCCCATCCAGCAAAGCTGCAAATAAAGAACTGAAAGAAGCCACCGGTTCAAAGGATCTTGACTATCCCCAAGAACAAAGCCCAGGGATGTTTACAGTAACATAAAAATATCCAGCCACAACACGGTACAATGAACAATGCCTGGCACACAATCAGAAATGACCAACACGCAGAGAAGCAGGAGAGCATGGGTAACAACAGGGAACTTGTCAGACGGACTTGGACTCAGATGCTGAAGACTCACCTGCTGATCAGACAGATGAAGATCTGAAGGACTCAAATCAAACTATTGACAAATTAAAATTTCTATAACGTTATGATGTAAAATTTTCTGAGACAAAAATGTCTGGCAGACATCAAAGAATTAAGAGTGGTGTGCTGAGAGACACAACAATAAGAAGTGTCCAAAACGTGGACTAGAAGACACAGGGCACCACCGCGCTGGGGGACACTCAGGCAATCGCCGCACACACGCAAGTGGAGTCTCCAAAAGAGAAAGGCAGGAAGAGAAAATTATTTAAAAACAATAACGGCCAAGACCGGAGAGACCCTGCAAACCCACAGACCCATAAAGCTCAACAAACGCCAAGCATAAGAAACATGAATAAAACCTCTCCATATTGGGCTCCCTGGCAGTTCCAATGGTTAAGTTCTGCCTAAGGCAGGGGACATCAGTCTGACCCCTGGTCCGGGAAGATTCTACATGTCTCAGGGCAACGAAGCCTGTGGGCCACATCTACGGAAGCCAGCTCGCTCTAGAGCCTGTGCTTGGCAGCAAGAAAGAGAAGCCACCACAGTGAGAAGGCCGAGCACCGCAAAACAAGCAAGCAGCTGCCGCTCGCCGCAACTAGAGAAAGCCTGCACAGCAACCAAGACCCAGCGTAGCGGTAAGAAAAATAAACAAATAAAAATGCTTTTAATAATAAAGGAAATAGGAGAATTTTAATAAGACACTATGCTGCATTATAAACCAAGTTACCTGAACTCTCAGCCTTCAGAGGAAAAGGCCTGTTCCACACAGAGGGCTGAGGACAAGCAGGACAGATTTCTGGTGGAGACAGCGCACGTCAGAACCAGTGGCGCAACGCCGACAAAAAGCACCTGGAGAACGGGGCCAGCCTGCAGAGTGCCTCTCAAACAACGGCAGAAGAAACACACGGTGAGGCAGACAGAAGCTGGAAAAACTCAAACCTGAGCCCACAGTGAGCACATCGCAGAGAGAGACGGAGAATGGAAACGGCAACCACCCAGCTTCTCCGCAGTTTTAACTTCTAAATCTTATAGAAGTGCTAACTACACCATATAATTTAGGTGACCTAAAAAATTCTTCCAAGTCTAGGTTTTAAAACCTTTTAACCTTTTTATTTAAATCTCCTTTATAAGCAAAGTAGCCATTTAAAGCAAAAATAACACAGCATGCATTCTATAACATGTAGAGGATGTATCAGAGCAACAAGACAGCCCTTGCCGGGAGGATGGAGCACAGCACAGAGAGAGCAGCAGGCGTGCAACGTGCTGCTCACAACCCTGGCCCCCCACCACCGACAACAACACACACTCCCCGTGGCCTAGCTACACGAGGAACAGCATCATACAGTCTGGATAAACCTTAAAGACAGGACACTCAGTGAGGTGCTGCGCTCAGTCACTCAGTCCTGTCCGGCTCTTTGCGACCCCATGGACGGTAGCTCACCAGGCTCCTCTGTCGGTGTGATTCTCCAGGCAAGAATACCGAAGTGGGTAGCCATGCCCTGCTCCAGGGGATCTTCCCAACCCAGTGAGGTGAGCAGACACAAAAGAACAATGCTGTCCGACTCTGTCACACATCCCTAGGGAAGTCACATTCACAGACAAAGAGCAGCAGCGTGGGGTGCTGGGGGCCGAAAGAGTTTCCTGGGAAGAGCACTTCAGTCAGGGATGACGAGCAAGTTCTGGAAACGGATGGTGGTGGTGAGGGCTGCACAATAATGTTAACATGATGCCACAGAATTATACTCAAAAATGGCTAAAATGGCTTCTTTGTATTTTACCATAATAAAAAGAACACTCAAGTTGGCAATAATCCAGCTTGAATGTAGTTTTACTAAACAAGGAAAAATTCACAGAACCACAAACTATACCATTCTATTTTACTTAGCTAAATTCTCCAAACTTTTTCTCCTAACCTAGGAAAATAAGGACAAACACCTCCTCTGATTAATTTCCACTACACTGTGAAGCTGTATCACGAGGGCACTCCTCTCAGCCACACTCACTGACCAGCAGCGCAGCTCCCACCCCCAATCCCATCCTGAGGAGTCCCCGGGACACGGCAAAGGCCCCTCAGCATCCCTTCAATCAACGAGATACTACTCTTGTCACAGCTTCATTTCACAAGCAGCCTCATTATAAATACTCATCAATCATCATACATACTCTATCCCAATGTGCTACTCCACAAAGTGTTCAGTTCACAACTCAAAATTAATTCCTTAAGCTGGCATATGCGCATGATGTTAACTGTTAAAGTTTAATATTCCCACAGCTTTCAACATGAGGAAAAAATGTTTCTTCTGTACCAGTCAGAACATGCTTGGAGAAAGAAAGTACTTCCTGTTCAGAGTGCAACTATGTTCACAAAAAGATCCACACTAGTACACTACAATAATGGACTATATCCTTCAGTCTAAATTTCTTAAATGTGGCAAACATCTTAGAAAAAATAAATCTACCACAGCACTGAGAACCAGACCAATGTATCAGTAGCTGACCAGATCAGAGAGACCAGGGAAACCACACAGCAAACTCAGTTCAGTTCAGTTACTCAATCACGTCCAACTCTTTGCAACCCTATGGACTGCAGCACATCAGGCCTCCCTGTCCATCACCAATTCCCAGAGTTTACTCAAACTCATGTCCATTGAGTCGGTGATGCCATCCAAACATCTCATCCTCTATGGTCCCCTTCTCCTGCCTTCAATCTTTCCCAGCATCAGGGTCTTTTCAAATGAGTAAGTTCTTCCCGTCAGGTGGCCAAAGTACTGGAGTTTTAGCTTCAGCATCAGTCCTTCCAATGAATACTCAGGACTGATTTTCTTTAGGATTGACTAGTTGGATCTCCCTGCAGTCCAAGGGACTCTCAAGAGTCTTCTCCAACACCACAGTTCAAAAGGATCAATTCTTCAGTGCTCAGCTTTCCTTATAGTCCAACTCTCACATCCATACATGACTACTGGAAAAACCATAGCTTTGACTAGACAAACTTTTGTTGGCAAAGTAATGTCTTTGCTTTTTAATATGCTTTCTAGATTGGTCACAGCTTTTCTTCCAATCTATAAGGCCCTAAGTCAAGACTGCTGCAGTTAAAAGAAAGCTGCAAGGACAAAAATCAATGAACTGATACACTTCCAAATTCGTCCAATGTGTCAGGGTTTAGCAAGCGGGGGTTGGGGGCAAGCCTGTCCCACTGCTGTTTTTGACACAGTCCACAATAATGTACATCTGATCCAAAAATAAAGAATATTTTGCGACAAGAGAAGATTACATGAAACTCACATTTATTGAACTCACTCATATTTATTGAAACATTTCAGTTTCAATAAATAAAGTTTCACTGGAACACAGCTAGTCTCCTTTGTTACATATGGGGCCTCCATGGCAGAGCTGAGCAGGTGCAATGGAGGCCATGCACCCCAAAGTCTACAACAGTTACTACCTGGCCCCTTATAGGAAACCTTTGAGAGATGAATTTAAAAAAAAAGACAAGTTTGCATGCTTGAAGAGCTACTAAATACTGATGAGAAAGTCAAATACCAAGATGAGAAAGTCAAATCCAAATCAGACGCCCACAAAAGGGAAAAACCCTACAAGTCACCATGAAGTCCTAAGAGATGACCTACACAGAATCATTAATCACACTGCTGTCAGATGCCATGTGACACAGAACAGGGGTCTGGAAAACGCTGATGTTCAGGGCGCCGGTGCTGGAACCACTTGAGCAGCACAGCTGTGTGCTGGCCGGAGAACAGCTGTCCCCTGCTCCCACTCACTGCACACGCCCCCAGTCTGCCTGTGTCCAGAAACAAACACAGGGTTCTTGGTGACTCCCAAGAAGTCACAGCCACAGCTCCAATCACCAATCACACGTTCAGAAATGTCAGGATGCTGACAGCAACAGGGACTGTGAGAACGAGGCTGTATCTGAACCTGGCAGGATGCCGTGGGGCGGCCACCTCACGCCACTACTACTCTTTCTGTAACAGGACCAACTTTGCTGGCAGTTCAACTGTCTGAAGAAGAAATGACTCTCACATTTATCTAAAACCTGAGAACCTGACTCCTTAACTTCTCGCTAAGCCTCAGTTTGGCCATCAGTCAAGCAGAAACCATCCTGCCAACCACACAAGATCGCCAAGGGATGATGGGTGGCACACAAACAGCTAAGCACCTGACAAATGTTAGCATTACGTGTTGGCTAAAAACTAAGTAAATTTTGGAAGAAAATCACACTGACATCAAAGGGAAAAAACAAAGCTTAACTGCTCCCTAAGCTTAGGAGAGCTAGGCCAAGCCGCTCAATGAACAGTCTGACCTCGTAAACTCAGCATCAAAGGAGCTGTCAGATCAGAAGGGAGAGTGCACCGTGCACAGGGCCACGAACAGCACTTGCCCCCTCAGCCCACACGCATGCACACACGTGTGTACATACACAAATCCACACGGATATACAGTCAGTCAAGATATCACAAGATAACACTGAATTTATAAAAGTCACACACAACAACTCAGTTAATTGCTACCCTCGTACTTTTGGCCTTGACTCACAGCTTGTAGGAACTTAAGTTCTCTGACCAGGGATTGAACCCAGGCCCTGGCAGTGACAGTACCGAGTCCTAACCACTGGACCACCAAGGAATTCCCACTCCCCACGTTATTTAACACTCCTGACACTGTAGTCAGGATCCACCAGTTTAGTGTTAACTTGAAAAGGAAAACCAAAACAGAAAACCAGAAGGTAGTTAAAGTACAGCAAGAGCAAGAAGATCCGGGGTGTGCCGTAGAATGCCTGTGCCCCCAGATGACCGTGGAAAGGCATCTTCCCTGCCGTGTCATCCATACCAGCAGCCTGCGAAGTGAGCAGCCACCTTCGTTTCACACCCCTTCAACATGGGCTGACCCCACAACATGCTCTGCATGGCAGGATGGGACAGAAGTGACATTATGCAGATCAGGCCTCGGGGGTCACGTGGCACCTGCCCTCCGGTTCACTGTCCAGGAAGCGTGTCGAGGGGCGCACGCCCTGCCACCTGTCAGCCAGCCACCAAGACAGTCAATCAGCCCATGGAACTAAGGGTTTAACTCTCAAAAACAAGATTGGTTTCAAACTCAAAACACAATCCATGTAATTCACAGATTTTACAAACCAGAAAAGCAAAATCATACAATCAACTCAAATAGGTACAAAAGGTGTGGGTTCTGTTCTGTTTGGCTTAGTATTTATTCGGCTGTGCTGGGCCTTAGTTGTGGCATGTGGGAGCTCTCCTTGCAGCACCTGGATTCTCTAGTCGTGGCCCATGGGCTCCACAGCTGCGGTGTGCAGGCTTAGTTGCTCTGCGGCATGTGGGATCTTAGTTCCCAGACCAGGGTTCGAACCCGAGTGCCCGGCACTGCAAGGTGGATTCTTAACAACTGTACCACCAGGGAAGTCCCGCAAAAAGTTTTTGATAAAATCCAACATCCATTCCTGATAAAGGGGAAGAAAAAAAAAAAAAAGAACTGAGCATATCTGGAATAAAAGGGAACCTCCTCAACCTATGAAAACCCTACAGTTAGTTAATGGCGAGTCCCAGTTAATGGTGAAAAGTGACGGCTTCCCCACAGTCAGGAACAAGCCTCCGACGGGTGGCTACTGCCCCTGCTTCTTTCCATCCTTGCACTGAAGGATCTGGTCAGGGCAGTCAGATCAAGAGGAGACAAAAAGGCACCAGAGTAAAGGAAGAAGTAAAGCTGCCTTCCTGTGTGGGAGGCACCGTCGTCTTCGAGACAAGACAACCAAACCGAGTACAGAGTCACCAGAACCAGCCATTGAGTTTAGCATGGTGGGAGGATCCAAAGTTAAAAAATTTTGACCTCTCTATTAGCACAAAATAATAGTAATTTTGGGAATTTCCCAGTGAGCCGGTGGTTAGGACTCGGAGCTTTTGCTTCTGAGGGCCTGGGTTCAATCCTTGGTTGGGGAACTAAGACGCCACAAGTCACACAGTGCAGTTTTAAAAAAAGGAAATTTTTTAAAAATATCATTTACAACCGCATCAAAACATGAACTACTTTAGAGGAAAATGTGACAAAAGATGTAGAAGACTCTAAGCCTGACAAGTGAAACCCCACTAAGGGAGAACACAGGACACAGAGTCGGCAGAGACCCAGCGCCCATGGCCAGGAGGCTCCAGCCTGCTCAACTTAAGAGTCAGTGTGACCCCAACCAAAACCCCAGCCGGCTTCTCTGTGCAATGTGACAAAGTGAAAGTGAAAGTAAAGTCGCTCAGTCGTGTCCGACTCTTTGCGACCCTGTGGACTGTAACCCACCAGGCTCCTCCGTCCACGGGATTCTCCAGGCAAGGATACTGGAGTGGGTTGCCATTTCCTTCTCCAGGGAATCTTCCCAACCCAGGGATCGAACCGAGGTCTCCCGCATTGCAGGCAGACGCTTTAACCTCTGAGCCAAAAAGCAGGAAATAAGAGTCTGCAGAAAGAAAGAAAGAAAACTGAGTCTGCAGGCCTCTCTGTGCAGCTCCAGGAACCGTGGGGGTGCTGCAATCAGAGACAGGGAAAGAGACAACTGACAGAGGCGCATGCCCAAACGGACACAGCTGAGTCTCCACCAAGCACAAGGGCGATGGAGAGGAAAGCAGATCCCATCTATATAAAGTTCTGGAAAACACAAAGTACTCTGCAGCAAGTCAGAAGCAAGACAGGGGTGGGGTGGGGAAGCGGCCCTGGACTCTGGGGGTGAAAGATACATTCACTTTCTTAAGTGTGTTAAAACTACACACTTTAATAGTAAGTACAGTCTACTGCATGTCAGTAACACCTGAGTAAAGCTGGAACAAAACAACACTTAGCTGGCATCAAAGGTCACCCTTAGCCAAGTGAAACAGGTGAGGAAGATAAGCAAGATTATCGTAATTTAGGGCTTGTGTGGTGGCAGCTTTAATAGTCATCAGCTCATGGCAGAGGCGGGGGGTGGGGCAGGCAGCGCTGAGAGGCAGATGTAATCCCAATTCTAATCAGAACAACAAGAGATGCAATGACCCATGATCGGTCCTGGCTCTGACCCCACCTAACCTCTGCAGAGGGAGACCAAGGTGCCACAGCTGGAGCCCAGCAGTCTCAGGACAGGGTGCCCAGTGGCCAGGCTGCGGATGCAGACAGGTGACCACGGGCTTTGTGGGCAGATGTGGTAGAAAAACTGACGAAGGAAGCTAACAGATTAAAGGAGAAGCAGAGCATCAGCCTCAGGAAGGGTAAAAATCAATCTCTTCTACTCTATATCCTAAACTGAAAAGCACTACTGAACTGCAAACTAGAGACTCTGGAATTTCCAATAATTTCCCTGCCACAGTCTTTGAGCAACTGAGGACAAAAGTCAAAGGACTAGTAACCTCAGCCCCTGAGCATCCAGATTTCACACCCTCGGAAACACAAATCTGAGCCAGGTGAGGAGAGCAAGTCAAGGAAGGCTCGCAACACAGCAAGCACACGGCAAACTGGCCTGGAGGCCCGGTGCCCCACAGGAAGGGCTCTGCAGAGGCCACCCCGAGCAAAAGCGTGCAGCTGCGGTCAGGAGGAAGCACGGCACAGCAGGCTTAAGGTACGACCCACCACCCAAATCATACCCTCAGGTCCCATGCAGCAACAGACAGAAGAGGGAAAAGGAACCCTTCTCTAGCTATGTATTTGCTTCAGGCCCTTAGGACCCTAACTGCCAGGCCCTGCCCACCACAAACGGGGCAGCTTAGGGGTGTCCGCAGCTGCGCCAAGCACCACAGCATTCACTTTATCTTAATTTTTACATTATATTCACCCTCTGCCATAAGGGTCCATGAGGGATAAATTTAGGATAATTAGCACTTTTCCCCATGTACCAGGCATACATCATCACTCACAGACAGACAAAGATCTGTAAACAAACAAGAGGCCTCTCCAGAGTGCCACCACACAGGTTCCACCACGCAGGAGCAGGCAGAGGTGGGGACAGAGAAGGAAAAGGGCAGGTGGTGGACGCTCCAGATCAAACGGCAGGCATCCCACCTTCTCTCTGAGATGGAGCTGCCACATGTACGTCCAGGGCCAGGGCGCAAAAAGGCACAGCTCAGCAGGAGGCAGAAGAGGAGGGGCCAAGCAGAGTGGCCGAGCACCCTTTCCACACACCGAGGCTGGGCACAACACATTCTTATTTTTGCACAAAAGTGGGAAGAGGGTGCCAAAATCTGTAAGTTGGGTGTGACGTTTAGGCGATACAGACAGTAACTAAAAAGAAATCACTTCAGACTCCCACAACAAACCCAAGTCATGGAACACAGCCATGGAGATGGACACAGAAGCAAGGGAGATGCAGCGGGGTCCAGACAGCCAGAGCCGATGGCCGCCACAACACCTGCTCCGGGGGGGCCACCACGCACCAAAACAGCTTCATGGGTGGGAAGACAGTTCACCGAAGGACAACTGTTACACAGAACAGGAACCCACGACCAGAGAAGGGAGCGGGGACGTCCCCTGGAGACGGAGGATGAGAATCCACCAAGAGGGTGCCGACGGCACAGCCAACAGAGGACCAGTCGTGACATGGAGAAGGCTGACTGGGGAGCGGAGGCCTGAGGATGAGCAGTGGCACCAGACACGGGGCAAGGGGGGAGAAGGCACTCCCAGGCAGGAAGCACCCCATTTAAGACCTGGAAGAGGGCCATCTCCTTAAGGAAAAGAGCAATGGAGTCAGAGCTCCATTTCAGAAACTCACTTTGGTAACTGTGTGGAAGCATCAGGGACCCAGAGAAGGACCAGTAGTAAGGGAGGGATGACGGGGAGAGAGCTGAGAGGAGAGACAGGAAGGAGGGTGTTTACGGGAAAACACGGAGAAAGACCTCAGAGAACGCCCCACACAGAGGCTGAGCCCAGCTGGAGGAGGGAGAGGCTTGAGAGCTGCAGTCAGGATCACCCTCTACCGCCTCCTGCAAGAGGAACCTGGAGTATGGAGGAGGGTTCAGCCCAGAGCCCCGTCCGGGGTTCCCTGACACACCCATCACCGCCCGGGCAGGTACACATTTGAGCCTCAAGATCCCACATGTGCGAGCAGGCCCAAGAGGGCGGGAAGCATGGGCACCACGCAGCCAGAGCCAAGAGCCAGAGTTCTCAGAGGCCCCATCCCAGGAGCCACCCAGGGCGGACGCTCAGCGCGTGCCTGGTCCTGGGAGGGGCCCCTGCTGGGAGAAGGGCGGCTGGCATGAGGCTCAAGATGCGAGCCGAGAGGGGGCTCCTGGGCCAGGAGGGGCGGAAGCAGACCCCGAGGGCATGAGGAGGGGACGACTCTCCCGATGCCTGGCCGTTGACCAGGTGAGCCCAAGCGAGGACCCCAGACTCCACACAGCGGGCACTCAAGCCTCCATGGTCACCTGTGAGGTGTCGTGCACACCCACAAGCCCCTCCTGCTCCACCTCCTCACACAAACAAATAACGACAGGGGACACGTTGCCGAAAGCGTATACAGGCCTCTCGGACACAAAGTTCAAGGGAAGAACACCAGAACACAAAGTGTTCTGTCACTCAAAGGGAGGCTGAGCCACACTGTGCTGAACTGCCAAGAGCCCATCAGGAGGCCTGGTAGCTCAGCCCCGACCAGCACTCACCACCACGCGGGACTGTTTCCACAGCAACCAGAAAGGCAATACAAGGCAATCAGTTTTACATGAAAATTATTCTCCATTACAATAAAATGCTACAGTCAGGAAAAACATTTTGACAAAGAACCAGGTAAACAACATCCATAATGTTAATGCTAATTATTCATTGACCATCCATACAACTTTTCCTTATGTTTTAAAATACTTTGTATTATATTACTCATCCCAGAAATTTAAAGGCTATTTCATGTCACTAAATATTACTGTCAATAAAGCATGCTGGGTCTTCCATCTTTAAACGAGGAAAAAGTGGCAGATGACATCACAAAAGCAAGTCAACAAGTACAAAAATTACAATCAAATCAAACTTATCTTTTCTCCAGTATCTACATGGATCAAGAAATGGCCTCAGAAGTCTGAAGAAAGATCAGACATAAAAACAGCTGAGCAAGACAAAGATGAAAAGATAGAAATATACAAATTCTAAGAACAAAACCATCTTAGCCAGTGCCTTCTCACATCAAAACCACCAAGTTACAAACACAATTCAGGCACATCAACCAATTCTCAAAAACCAGAATCAAATTCAAAAGTCCCTGTCTTCCACACCCCTAAGGCTGCCTGTATCTTGCCACAGCCTTAGGAGCTCAGTCTCATGCCGCGACAGAGCTCCGAACTCTGAGGAAAAGTACAGCATGCAGCAACCCTGGCACACGCGGAAAGGTGCGAGGCTCGCGGGGCCACGCCCGCCTCCGAGCAGCCCCACAGGTCCTGACTCACGGACACGGCTCTCCCCACAGCAGCAACGGCTGACGCGGGCACCGGGCTGCTCCCCTCCCGCCTGACCAGGGGTGACTGGTTCTTCCACAGAGAGGCTCCAGCATCTCGCCTGCCAACAGCACTGTGATCACTGCCGTCCTCACACAGGCCAGAGAAAAGGCCTGGGCCAGCAACTGACCCCATGACCAACACAAGGCCCACCCCTGCACCTTGACTGGCATTCCTTCCCCAGACCAGTTTCCAGTTATGTCTGGAAACTCTCCAACCCAAAGAGAAGAAAGATAGCCTGCGAGATGCCATCCTCTCCCCTCCTGACCCACACGCTGGTCTGAAGGTACCTGAGTCCGGAGGGGCAGGCACTCACCATGGTCACGCGCGTTCTGTGGTCCAAAAGGACCTTCACGATCTAATGAACGTGCGGATGCTGCCAGCTTTACTACAAACTAAAACCATGACAAATTTTAGTAAGACTAACTCTCTAACCAATGACTTTTTCAGCCTTTTCTAGAGAGAAATCTCTAAAATACAAACACCCACCAAATACCAGTCCCTCAATGTACGGAAGCTTTCATCTGTTCAGAAAGCCTGGCCATCCTGACAAACCTCTCAAAGGTCAGAACTGCGCTGCTTTTAAAACAAATCAAAAGCACTCAGATCCCACTGGTGGGCCGTGAGCCAACACAGTCTCAGCAAAGCCCTGACCTCACAATCCTAGGAATGGAACCCACAGCTGACACTCATACCAGAAGGGTGCACAAAGCTGTCATTCTGTCACAGCGAGATGCTGGAAACAAGAAAATGTCCATCAGGAACAGGCAAGTTAGGTAAGTTGTGGCACATATACGTTACCACGATGGAAAACATGAAGCAGCTCCACAGGTATTAACACAGAACAAACTCAAAGAATAAGTGGAAAAAAAACAAAGTACGGAAAAGCATCTATCCGCACAAACTCATACACTCACACACACGAGGCCACCCAAGGGATGTGAAGGAAGTGCCCTGGAGCTCAGCACTGGGGGACAGGAACCAAGGCTTCCTGTGCCAGCCCACAGAGAAAACCTTGTTTTCAACAGAAACTCGAGCATAAAGACTAAAGTGGGAAAAAAAAAAAAAAAAACTGTGGGAAGACAAGACAGTACAGCTTTGGCCATCACAGCAGGGGTGATCTACCCTATCACCACAACTCTTAACAGTCCAAAGCAGAGGAATTTTTGCTTTCTATTTGGTCTGAAAACCCTAGGCCAGCAAGGCCCACACACACACACCTGTCCAGCTGCTGGGGTTACTTCCATGTTCCCTCAGATCACGTGACGCAAGCCCTGGAAGTGTCCCCTGGAAGCAGTCCTCGCTGTGCTCACAGCAGAGCAGACCTCAAGTCCAGAGAAGCTGGGCTCTCTGAGGGCATCAGAAGTGCTGAGTGGGGACCAGACACACTGTTCCCTCTGGGCAGAGAACACACAAACACGGGTGCACAGGCCGGCACCTGGACCACACACAGCTGGTCAAACGGGTGAAAGTCCGCCCACGAGCAGCCTCTGTGGCCTCTCCACCAAGAAATCACTCTTAAACCTGAGCAAATTAACAATGACTCACCAATACCACCTGACACCTGGTTCACATTTAAATGTCCATGTGTCCTCAAAACACTTTAGTTGAGGTGTAACTGACACGTAGTTCAAAACATTTTTTTTAAAGCTCTTCTGTTCTCTCCCTGCAAACCAGGACCCAAGCAAGGCTTCCTCACTGCCTGTGGTCACTAACACAGGTTACACAACAGCACAGGACTTCCATGGAGGTCCAGAGGCTGGGAGTCCACCTGCCAGTACGGGGGACACAGGTTCAATCCCTGGTCCAGGAAGATCCCTACAAGCCATGGGGCAATTAAGCCCATGGGTCACAACTACTGAAGCCCAAGCTCCTAGGATCCGTGATCCACAGCAATGGAAGCCACCACGATGAGAAGCCTGTGCACCTCAACCAGAGAGTAGCTCCTGCTCGCCACAGCTAGAGAAAGCCCATACGCAGCAACAAACACCCAGTGCAGCCATAAATAAATAAATAAAAATTCTAACACATCAGCACAGCTCACAGACAACACCAAGCACGGCATCGGTGACACTGAGTTTCATCGCCTGGCTAAGGTGGGACCACGAGGTCTTTCTACTAGAACGACATACAAGTCACTGTGCAACCTAGAAGTCATCAGTGAGGCGACTTTTTGTCAGTACTTGAATATTTTTACCCAAAAAGGTAAAAATGTTTAACCCAACTCTAATCCAGATGACCTTTATATCTACTACTGCGGGCAGGAATCCCTTAGAAGAAATGGAGTGGCCATGATGGTCAACAAGAGTCTGAAATGCAGTACTTGGATGCAATCTCAAAAACGACAGAAGGATCTCTGTTCGTTTCCAAGGCAAACCATTCAATATCACAGTAATCCAAGTCTGTGCCCCAACCAGTAAGCTGAAGAAGCTGAAGTTGAACAGTTCTACGAAGACCTACAAGATCTTTTAGAACTAACACGCAAAAAAGATGTCCTTTTCATTACAGGGGACTGGAATGCAAAAGTAGGAAGTCAAGAAACACCAGGAGTAACAGGCAAATTTGGCCTTGGAATACGGAATGAAGCAGGGCAAAGACTAATGGAGTTCTGCCAAGAGAACGCACTGGTCATAGCAAACACCCTCTTCCACAACACAAGAGAAGACTCTACACATGGACATCACCAGATGGTCAACACCAAAATCAGACTGATTTTATTCTTTGCAGCCAAAGATGGAGAAGCTCTATACAGTCAACAAAAACAAGACCAGGAGCTGACTGTGGCTCAGATCATGAACTCCTTATTGCCAAATTCAGACTTAAATTGAAGAAAGTAGGGAAAACCACTAGACCATTCAGATATGACCTAAATCAAATCCCTTATGATTATACAGTGGAAGTGAGAAGTAGATTTAAGGGACTAGATCTGATAGACAGAGTGCCTGATGAACAACGGACTGACGTTCATGACATTGTACAGGAGACAGGGTTCAAGACCATCCCCATGGAAAAGAAATGCAAAAAAGCAAAATGGCTGTCTGGGGAGGCCTTACAAATAGCTGCAAAAAGAAGAGAAGTGAAAAGCAAAGGAGAAAAGGAAAGATATAAGCATCTGAATGCAGAGTTCCAAAGAATAACAAGGAGAGATAAGAAAGCCTTCCTCAGAGATCAATGCAAAGAAATAGAGGAAAACAACAGAATGGGAAAGACTAGAGATCTCTTCAAGAAAATTAGAGATACCAAGGGAACATTTCATGCAAAGATGGGCTCAATAAAGAACAGAAATGGTATGGACCTAACAGAAGCAGAAGATATTAAGAAGAGGTGGCAAGAACACACAGAAGAACTGTACAAAAAAGAGCTTCATGACCCAGATAATCACGATGGTATGATCACTCACCTAGAGCCAGACATCCTGGAATGTGAAGTCCAGTGGGCCTTAGAAAGCATCACTACGAACAAAGCTAGTGGAGGTGATGGAATTCCAGTTGAGCTATTTCAAATCCTGAAAGATGATGCTGTGAAAGTGCTGCACTCAATATGCCAGCACATTTGGAAAACTCAGCAGTGGCCACAGGACTGGAAAAAGTCAGTTTTCCTTCCAATCCCAAAGAAAGGCAATGCCAAAGAATGCTCACCGCACAACTGCACTCATCTCACACGCTAGTAAAGTAATGCTCAAAATTCTCCAAGCCAGGCTTCAGCAGTACGTGAATGTGAACTCCTAGATGTTCAAGCTGGTTTTAGAAAAGGCAGAGGAACCAGAGATCAAATTGCCAACATCCGCTGGATCATCGAAAAAGCAAGAGAGTTCCAGAAAAACATCTATTTCTGCTTTATTGACTATGCCAAAGCCTTTGACTGTGTGAATCACAATACACTGTGGAAAATTCTGAAAGAGATGGGAATACCAGACCACCTGACCTGCCTCTTGAGAAACTTATATGCAGGTCAGGAAGCAACAGTTAGAACTGGACATGGAACAACAGACTAGTTCCAAATAGGAAAAGGAGTACGTTAAGGCTGCATATTATCACCCTGCTTATTTAACTTATATGCAGAGTACATCATGAGAAACACTGGGCTAGAAGAAGCACAAGCTAGAATCAAGATTGCCAGAAGAAATATCAATAACCTCAGACATGCAGATGACACCACCCCTTATGGCAGAAAGTGAAGAAGAACTCAAAAGCCTCTTGATGAAAGTGAAAGAGGAGCGTGAAAAAGTTGGCTTAAAGCTCAGCATTCAGAAAACGAAGATCATGGCATCTGGTCCCATCACTTCATGGGAAATAGATGGGGAAACAGTGTCAAGACTATTTTTGGGGGCTCCAAAATCACTGCAGATGGTGACTGCAGCCATGAAATTAAAAGACGCTTACTCCTTGGAAGAAAAGTTATGACCAACCTGGATAGCACATTGAAAAGCAGAGACATTACTTTGCCAGCAAAGGTTCGTCTAGTCAAGGCTATGGTTTTTCCTGTGGTCATGTATGGATGTGAGAGTTGGACTGTGAAGAAGGCTGAGCGCCGAAGAATTGATACTTTTGAACTGTGGTGTTGGAGAAGACTCTTGAGAGTCCCTTGGACTGCAAGGAGATCCAACCAGTCCATCCTAAAGGAGATCAGCCCTGGGATTTCTTTGGAAGGAATGATGCTAAAGCTGAAACTCCAGTACTTTGGCCACCTCATTTGAAGAGTTGACTCACTGGAAAAGACTCTGATGCTGGGAGGGATTGGGGGCAGGAGGAGAAGAGGACGACAGAGGATGAGATGGCTGGATGGCATCACCGACTCGATGGACGTGAGTTTGAGTGAACTCCGGGAGTTGGTGATGGACAGGGAGGCCTGGCGTGCTGCGATTCATGGAGTCGCAAAGAGTCAGACATGACTGATCGACTGAACTGAACT
Source organism: Bos grunniens (assembly GCF_055505025.1). Classification (NCBI taxonomy): domain Eukaryota; kingdom Metazoa; phylum Chordata; class Mammalia; order Artiodactyla; family Bovidae; genus Bos; species Bos grunniens. The sequence goes on from NC_141182.1 coordinate 14,556,790, forward strand.
GAACTGCATCCAGACTTTCAACCAGTTAACAGGAAACACAGGACAGAGGAAGAACAAGTCAGACCCCAGAACTAGACAACTCAAGGATGTTCTTCCATCTGTGGGTGACTGATCTGGCTTCAGGAGTAAGAAACAAACAGGGTGCCTAATGCTAAAGACCCTAAAGGAAAGGTGTAAACATGGCTTGGGGTCAGCTAGGACCTAAGTAGGGCCCCCACAAGCTGTGCTATAGCCCACAGCACTAAACAGCTCAAGATACTGGTGAGGGTGAGATGTCAGAAGGTCTACCTCTCGTTTCCAAATTGCCAGGCAGTGTACACACCCCACAGACAATGCAAACAGGGCAAACTATTAACAAGAGTTGAATCTAGATGGTAGCACATGGGTGATCACTGTACTCTTCCTGACTCTTTATATTTCTGAAAATTTTCATACTAAAAAATTGGAGAAATGGACTCCCTAGTGGTCCAATGGCTAAGATTCTGTGCCCCCAATGCAGGGGACCTGGGTTCAATCCCTGGTCAGGGAACTAGATCCCACATGCTGCAACTACAGCCCAGTGCTACCAAATAAATAAATAAATAATTTTAATTGAAGGAAAAATTTAAAACATTTTTTTTTCTACTCAAGTTTGCTGAACTTAGTAATAGGTACTTACAAAATCAACTAAAAGTACTCGTTACACTGGGTATCAGATGATAGGGAATTATTGTTTATTCCGTTTAGTATGACAAAGGTAACGTGATTGTGTGAGTAACTGGCCTACGTGAAGTTTTTATGGACCTGTAGTTTGCTTTAAAATACTTCAACAACATAATAATTAAGCAAATACGGCAAGATACTAACTGTTAAATCTAAATGATACATACAGGATGTTTATTTTACCATTCCGTCCTCCTTTAAAAAAAAAGGGCTTCTTAAAAAAAAAAAAAAAGAGTGTTACTGGTGCAGCTGCTGTGGAAAACACTCCGGCAGTTCCTCAAAAGTTAGACACAGAACCACCATGTGATCCACCAATCCCACTTCTGGGTGTGCACCCAAAAGAACTGAAAGCAGAACCTAAACCAGTATTTGCACACGCATGTTCACAGCAGCACTATTCAGAACAGCCAAAACATGGAAACCTAACCATCAACAGAGAAAAGGAGAAACAAAACGTGTTCTATACACACAATTCAGCCTTTACAAGGGAGGAAATGACGCCGCAACAGGGATGAACCATGCAAACATCACGCCAAGGAGAAGAGACCGGGCACAAAGGGTTAAGTATGCAGAATCCACGTCCAGGGCCCTCTAGACAAGTCAGTTTCATAGAGATGCGGGAAGGGAAGCTGGGACAGTCTCCCTGAGCAGAGGTGAAGGAGTTCTGAAACAGCAATAATGGTCAAATGACACTGTTGATGTACTTAATGCCACTGAATTGGACATTTGAAGTGGTTAAAATGGTCAATTTTATGTCATTTTATCACAATAAGTGAAGTGAAGTTGCTCAGTTGGGTCCGACTCTTTGTGACCCCATGGACTGTAGCCTACCACACTCCTCTGTCGTGGGATTTTCCAGGCAAGAGTACTTTGACATCTCCTCCTCCAGAGGATCTTCCCAACCCAGGGATCGAACCTGGGTCTCCCGCATTGTAGACAGACGCTTTACCATCTGAGCCACCAGGGAAGTCTTATCACAATAAAATTTTTTTAAAAACCAAAGGATGAGAATACTTTGGCCACCTGATGCAAAGAGCTGACTCACTGGAAAAGACCCTGGTGCTGGGAAACACTGAGGGCAGGAGGAGAAGGGGGCAACAGAAGATGAGATGGTTGGATGGCATCACCAACTCAATGGACATGTATCTGAGCAAACTCCAGGAGATAGTGAAGGACAGGGAAGCCTACCGTGCTGCAGTCCATGGGATCACAAAGAGCTGGATACAACTTAGCAACTGAACAGCAACAACAAAGGATGAGAAAAGTCTAAGAACATACAGATGGAGAAGACAGCCCCCACCTCTATACCAGAGCGCCTAAAGAGGACTCTACCTAAAAATGAACAAGTGAAAGGCAAAACCAACGCAGCAGGCAAGAGCTTTCTAAGCTGCTTCCGGAAAGCACGGGTCAGTGTCAAGGCACCTAAGACGAGGGGCCCCCTGCCTGATGAGCCTGTTTCTACTACATCTTCCCTGAGCCCACACACAGAACACAAAGGTCTCACCCACGAGTAAGAAGCATTAAGCTTTCTCAGTGGTGAGGGCCTGGACTGACCGGCTTCCCAGGATGTGGGAGACTGTGGGGACAGAGCTAGAATCCCTTCTCTCTCCAGCCTGCATTTCTCTTCTTTCACCCACGTGCTGTCAGAGCACTGGTGACAATATATCTTTGAATATTATTAGCTGTGCTCCATGGGAAAACAGGTCCCATGACTGATACATTTTAAATCTGAAAAATTAGACCTTGTATTTGTTTTTTTGGTGTGTTTTCTTCTATCTCCAACTTATGGCTTCCAGAGAAACCAAGGGAAGAGGGAAATGGCTTACTGCGGGGAGTGCTCAGTAAGTTGGTTCTGCACCCACCTCTACAGGAACAGTCTCCATCGGGACACCACGGACAGGGCACAGAAGCAGTGACGGGGTGCTTGCCCACCCAGCCTGGACATGGGTTCTGGGGAGTAGCACACACGGGGCCCTCCGGGTTGGCAGTCCCCAAGCCTTGAGGACCTTACCTTTACAGTCATGTCTGACAAAACTGGAGGGCACGTGTGAACAAACACTCTAACGGACACTGCAAAAATGAGAGAGAGGGATAGACAAGAACTGGAGGGTAAGTAAAACCAAAGCGTTGGACCTGGGTTTTCTTTTGAAATCCCTCAAATCTGTCTAAAAATAAGACATCCTATTCCAAACACCTCAGTAAAAAGTAAAGGCCCTGCACCCTTAACCAATCTGATGCCTTCAGACCACACGTGAACCTTCCCCACAAGTTCTCAGGGCTTGGCTGCCACTGGAGGCAACCTGGACGTCCTGCCCCAACGGGCAGCTCCCCGGCGGGGGGACAGGCACGCACTGGTGGGGCTGCTCCCTGCCTCACGCCCGCTCCACCGCGGGCTGCTGGAGAGTGCTGCTCACACGTACCCACTCCTGGTCAAGTCTGCCAACCACCAGCAGCTGCTTCCTACCTTTGTCATCACCATTCTAGGTAAGTAATGAAAAGCCCTCGTTATAACGCTAACCTCGAGGTACCACCCCTCGGCAGAACGAAGCCTTGATTGTTCTGAAGTTCTCCAGGATGAGGGGATCTGGAAAGCTCACCGTGCCTAAACTGAGACATCTCACGGTGACACACCTGGGCACCAACATCAACGATCCCAAGCAGGTAAACATCCCACCACTGGCACGGACACCACACCTCCTGCTCCCCATGTGTCCCCCACCCAACACTCAGTCCCTGGAGACTCAGTCCTTAAGGGTTTCAGTGTCAGATAACTGACCTCGGGAAAGTGTAGGGTCACTAGAGGGCAGTTTTGTTCCTGCATAAAACAAATATGACCCGATATAAAAATATCCTACTACTCAAAGTGACTTTTAATGAAACTGAAGGCTATTTAAAGCAGCCGACTTCCTAGATTCATCAGCACTTAACACTTGCTTCTGTATAACCTCAACTTATAAACTGTGTTTACCTTGTTATCTTTTTAAGCAAATGCAGGTACAGATATACTAACAAGGACAGGCGCAGAGCGGTCCCCAGCTGGGCCATGGGCAGGCTCGCCCTCTGCATTCCCACAACTAGATCTTGTAGTCAACTTTGGTATTTTTTTCATTTTACTGAAAAATAACTTAGATTACTATATAAATTGAAGGTGCACAGCATGATGGTCTGATTAACAGACATTGTGAAATGATTACACTAGGTTCAGCTGATGTCCATCTTCTCATTAGACACAAACAAACAAAAGAAAAGGAAAATACCCTCTCCTTTCCCTGAGCTCAGGCCTTCCTCTCCTGGGTGTGGCACACCACACCAGAACTCAGCTGTCTTACAGCTGGGTTTGTACCTCTTAACCACCTTCCTCGAGTTCCCCTCTCCCCTCCTTCCGCCTCTTTTCTAAGACTTCAGTGTTTTGTTTTCTTTTGTTTTAGATCCCACACATAAATGAGCTTATACAGCATTTGTCTTTCTCTGACTGATTCACTTACATGATATCCTCAAGGTCCATCCATGTTGTTGCAAACGACAGGCGTGCCTCGCTTTTATGGCTGAGTAATACTCCACTGGATATCTGTACTACATTTCCCTTATTCATTTATCTATCAACAGATACTTCAGTTGTTTCTCTATCTTAGCTGTTGAAAATAATGCTTCAATGAACATATATCTTTTCAAAGTAGCATTTCCATTCTCTTAGGATAAATACTTAGGTGTAGGCTGTTGGCTCATGCAACCGTTCTAGTTTTCCTTTTTTGAGGAGCCGTCACTGTTTCCACGGTGGCTGTACCAGTTTACATCCCACCAACACTTGTTAGCTGTCTTGTTGGTAACAGCCCACTCTGACAGGTGTGAGGTAACAGCTCACTGTCATTTTGATGTGCACTTCCCTGATGATTCGTGATGCTGAGCACCTTTTCATATACCTGTTGGTTGTTCATATACCTTCTTTGGGACAATCTCTACTCAGGTCCCTTGGCCATTTTTTAAATTGCATTATTTGTTTTTTTGCTATTGAGTTGTATGAGCTCTTTCTATATTTTGGATATTAACTCCCTATCAAATACATGGTTTACAAGTATTTTCTCCCAATTCCATACATTTTCTTTCCACTTTGGTAATAGTTTTCTTTTTAAATTAAACCAAATTATTAACATAAATTTGCTAACATCTAGAATTAACTTGACTTTTACATTTTACATCCCCAAAGAGTAGTTTTCATTACTTAATCAGTCTGTAACATTTGCAAAATAGGCCCCTAGGGATGAAACCAGCCAGCACCACCTCGCCCACACAGCACAGGGAGCCTTTGGGCAAAGAATCTGACGTGCTCTCCCTACAAGGGCCAGGACAGCCTTTTCTCCCCTCTGATGCAGGGACAATACCCAGAGAATCTACTCACTAGACAACATCAACTATTAACAATGAGGGCTTACTTCTCTGAACTACAGGCTAGGTTTCCAAGTCAAAATGGAAATTCATTTAATCCAAGGGGGAAAAGTCTCGTGAGCAAAGTCTCATCTGTGTGACTCAGCTCTAAATCTTATAGGTGACTAGCTGTATTTTCAGCAGTAAAGCTACAGTTTAGGGAATGTAGCCACTAACGACAGTCATCTACATGAGAAGTTTAGAAGGTACCTTAGCTTTCGGTAAGGACATGGGTCCTAGCCAGCTCTCAGGTCACTGCCCTGTAAACACCCAGACGCCAGGCCACGCAGGAAATAAACTCGTCAACATTAATCTGTTTGCTACAAATCTCTTCGCCTCCTTTAGAGCCCCACAACCCACTTCCAGCCTCCACCGAGAAGACAGAAGCTGCCATTTCCAAGCTCGCGAAGCTTGGCCCCTTAGCACAGACACCTGGCACCCCTGCAGCTGGTATCTGCTGCTAGGAGGACTTCAGCCTGCAAGTAGCTCAGTAAGAACAGAGTCTATGGACGGGGCTGGGGGGAGCACAGACTGCTTCCTTAGCTTAAAACCAACAACCCAAACATGGACTTCAGCCCCACTTGCAAACATTTGGAAACCAAGTAGCCTTTGCCTGTTTAGGAGCTTTTATAAATGAGGTTTAACAAATACCAACTTACAGGTGTCAGTAGAGCAAGTCACTAGCATGGTGTGCAGCTGCAGTGACACCAAGGCTGCAGTAGCTTCTGTGGCCTCGAGTCTCCAAGGACATTTACATCTTAAAATCACAGAATATTCCTTTCCTGTCTGCATTTTTGTTTTTTTTCAAGTTATTTTTACAGAACCCTCTTCGCTGAAAGCCCAACCCTCAAAAGCAGCCCTGGATAAACAAAGAAATAGTGCCAAGCCTGCCTCAGGGAGGGCGAGAAAAGGCCAGAGGGCACCAGCCGCCTGAGCCCCTGCCCACCCCGGCCCCACTTCTGTGCTGCTGCGCAGCCATCATCACTGCAGTTAGTTCAGAAGCAATGATGAAGACAAGCTCTCTCCCTCCAGGGAGCAGCAGCTGTCAGCCGGCAGAGGTGAGATGTTCTACTGTCATGGAGGGGTGGTGACATGGGGACCTGGCAGAGCAGGGAGAGCGTGAGTGAGAATGAACACAAAGCCAAGCACCTCGCAGCTGAGCAGCCCCAAACGTCCACTTCTGCATCTGTGATGAGACTGTGAGCAATTCAGGGCCCTGCCAGAAACAGTACAGCCTACAGAGACCATCCCCCGCTGAAGGCCAGCAGCCAGACGCCCTGAGTGTCACTGCTGCCCCGCCCACGGTCAGACCAAAGGACGAAGTCCTTGTGACACGGCACATGACCAGCGTGCTGTGACAGAGCAGGACAGAAGCTCTGTTCTGATGGCGTGAAGCCAACCAACCGCGCCTACTCTCACGCAAGCAGGCCCCCACGCAGCCTCAAAGCACACGAGCTCCAAGCAGAACACTGAGGCTCTCCTGCCAGGTGCCACTCCTTTCGCAGCTGAGAGCCTTTTAACATTGATCTTCTGGGCAAACACTGGCTAAACATCTAATCCTATGTGCATAACATGTGCGCAGAACTATGAGAGACACAAAGCAGACAGCATCCAAGAGAAGCCTAAGATAGGGCGGTCTTTCTCCTCTGGATACATCCACCACCTCCACCGCAGGCTGCTTCTCCAGCTCCTACTACTCAGAGCTACTCTGAAGACCCAGAGCTACTCTGCTGGGCCTGCAGTTGAATGTATGGGACAAAAGAGGTGTTTGAGCCAATCGCAGGCTCCTGGGGAGTGGCCCACTCCTCCCTGCAGTGGGGCAAGCACCAGAGACGGGGCACCTGGGTCTGTCACAGCTCCACAGGCAGGGCACCTTCCATAAAACTGGTCATCCCTCTCAATCGACCCTCAAGTATGTACAACAACACTTGTCAGGAAACACCATCCTGCCCACACAGCCCACTTTCAAGGTTCCCTGGACGCTCTGAGGACCGCTTTATGATGGGAGGCCCTCCCTGTCCCCTGAGTGGCCTCTGGCCAGGATCCAGCAAACATATTTCATTCCTCGGTCACTTTCCCAGGACAGCATCTCTGCCATGTATGTGAACTCAGGCATCATTCCTACAGCAAAATCTCAACCCTGTCATCTATCTCTTTCTGGTCGTCATCATATACTTTTCCCCATAAAATGGTGTTCCCACTTTCCCTAACAGTGTCTCTTCCACTGAGACCTTTTTAAACCTGATATTCATCCCAAAGCAAAGGACAACAGGGGGACAAGAACAGCCAGAACATGAGGCAGGGCCTCTCATGAGCAGTGGCCACCTGGCCACTCTCCCTCCGCCCGAGCCCTAGATGCTGCCTTCTCCCGGCCCCAGATCCAGGCGCGGGGCGCTCACTGCCAAGCCTTCCTGCCCACCATGCACTGGCGTTCCTCTAGCCTCTCTGACACCACCCACTCCATGTGTGGTCTCCGCCTCCCCATCCCCATCAGCAGGGCCCTCATCCCCAGAACACACACTCAGACCGCGCTCTGCTTTCCTGGCTTCGGCTGCTACCGGCTCCTGCATGGGCTCCAGGCCGTCCTCACGTTACCACCCGTCCTGCCTGCCTTTGTCCAGAGGCTTCTGACTCTGCTGCTGCCCCTGCTCTGCGCACCAGAGCGCCTCCTCCAGCACACCTCCCAGAGCTCGCAGTGCCCTGGCCCCCGCGGGCAGCTCCGGCCCCACATCCTCCTTCCTCTCCCTGCATCCACCATGCAGTCCTGCACACAGCGAGCAGCCAATGAACATCTGACTACATCAGTGGAACGTGGGGAAAGCTGTCTATCCAGTCTCAGAGGCCCCTCCCTAAGACGTGTACTCACCCCAGTTCCCAACTATCCTCCCAATACACAGCAGGCCACATTCAGAAAAACCAGAAGTCAGCTACACAACTGCCGATACACAGTGGCTTTACACAGTGCCAAATGGGTGAATGGTTACAACGACAGAAAAAACAAAGACGGTACTCTTCACAACTGCCAAGGTCATGAAAAACAAGGAAAGCCTGGAAAACTGTTACAGACAGGAGGAGACTAAGAAGACATGCAACTAAATGCCATGTGGGATCCTGGAGAAGGAAAAGGACATTAGTGGGAAGTGAGTGAAATCTAAATGCATCAGGGGTTGAATTAACAGCATAACGTATCAATGCTAATTTCTCAGCTTTGCCAATCTTAACATTGCTATGTAAGATATTAATAATAGAGGACCTGAATAAAGAATATAATGCAACTGTCTATTATTTTTGCAACTTTTCTGTATATCTAAAATTATTCCAAAAAAGAAAGTTTATTTAAAACAAAACCTTGAGACTTCCCAACAGTCCAGTGGTTAAGACCACGCTTTCACTGCAAGGGGGCACACATTCCCTGGTCAGGAAACTAAAATACTGCATGCCAAGTGATGCAGCCAAAAAAATAATAAGACATTTAATTTTTTAAATAAAATTTTAAAATAAAACAGTGTGCACATACAAAATGTGCATTTCACCATACCCTGTCAATGCCAAACTACACTAGCTGATGGATGGTACTGCGTCCTCCAGGAATCAAGAGAGCTCTGACGAACCGAGGCCGAGTGCCAGCGCCTACTGCACACTGACCTGACCCAACTTCACCTGTAAGGACAGCATCTAAGGACGCCGAGCCTAGTGCGGTCAGCAGAGTAACTCCCCCAGAGAGGTCCACATCCTGATCCCTGGCACCTCTAGACATCTCAGGCTAGTAATCAGCAGACAGGGGACTGACTACCATGGATGATTCTGGTGAGCCCAACATAATCACAGGGGTTTAAAAGTCGAAGACGGAGGCAGAAGAGAGTCAAAGGAGGACGTGACTTTGGAATAAGGTCAGAGAGATGCAAGGTTGCCAGCTTTAAAGATGAAGGAAGGGTCCATGTGAAGAGCCTCCAAAAGATGAAGAGGCAAGGAAATTAAGTCTCCCTGGAACTGGCAGAAGGAACCAGCCCTGGTCATTTGTTACACAGTCACAGAAAATAAGCAGTGACAGCATTGAAACGGAAAACTCACAAGCCCTTCTCCAAACCCTTAGACCATGTTTCCCCACCCTGCACAGCCGCCTGAGTCAGCCCCCACCCCTCCACCTCCCTTCCGGGTCCCACCTCCCTCCACCCAACAGACTTGGAGGCTTAGAAGAAAAACATCAAGGAAAAGGAGGTGTGATGGGTTAAATTCTAAGAGATTTTTCTCCCCAACTTTCTAAAATTTCACTATGCCATTAAATAACTTTTTTTTAAAGATTAGTTACTGCTTAAACATAATCTTTAAAAAGTCAGTCATCTGATGAGAACCCAGATTCAGCAGAATCAGATCTAATCACTTTACCAAAGAAAAACAAAGTTCACATGTACCTCATTAAGGTCACAGCTGCTGAAATCACTCAGGATATGAGTGAAAGCACATGTTACTTTTCTAAGTTTCATACTAAATGATAAGACACTTCAAAGATCACCTTTCCCAAGTATTAGGGAAAAAATCTCCCCATAAGAAAACATTCTGAGTTTAAGCATATTTCATATATTAACCTCTAAACTCAAAAACTTCAAATTCTAGATGGACTCTTTTAAAGATAATGGAAATATCTATGTAGGCAAGCTAAAGTTAAATATATTAGGAGCCAATCATACAACTCTGGCAAAGAAAGAATTCACAAAGTCTAGAAATTCCTTGAAAACATAATCACCTTGAGGGCTACAATTTCCAACCCCTAAGGCTGGCCATTCTCCTCTGTAAGCATCCAAAAGGATAGGATTTCTTTTAAAATGTTCTGCACATCCTTTAATTAGTCAGGCGTTTTAGTAATTTTTTTTTTTTTAGTTAATTCCTTCAAGAGCGGTGTCTTGGGGTTTTGTTGAGTTTTTATTTTTACTTCCTGTTTTACAGGATGTAAAACCACATTTAGAAACACACTAGCAAGGCTTAATTTCTTAAGAGTAATAAGGTTCTCCACTGCATTTCTCATGCTCTCTGTTTTAGGTAAGTTTACACAATATAGCCATAATATCTTCAAGTCTACTTTTTCACCCTGAATTAAATGAAAGTTTTACTTTGCTGGATATGAATGAAGTAAAAAAGAAAAAACAAAAACACTGTAACTTTAGCCCAAACCTTATGAACCAAGCACCTTCCCGCAATGTCCTCATTATTTAGAAATGTTCATTATTCCAGCACATTCACATTCTGGGTCTGAAGACGACCACTGGAAGGGGAAGAGGACGGGACACTCTCTACTGACGAGCTGAGGACAATCTACTTGCTGCATTTTAGATGAAAAATAATCTCTGATATCAGAAAGTTATTAGGCATTTACAAATTAAATTTCAATCCCAGCCCTTCTTAAAGGTCACCTTTTTTAGTTGAACAAGTGGCTGGAGAAGGAAGGATTTTATGAATTTTAGTTAACCTTGACCAAAAAAACACTTCTTTTTCAATCTAAGTGATCAAAAATGTTTTTAGTTAAGAAAAGGCCAATGTTATGTCATGATGAGGTGCACACTGGTTTTTTTACAAGTGGAAAAAGAACACCTACAGATTTTCAGGATAATAACTAATTCACTGCACAGATGCCAAGGGCAGGACTGGACATGCGGGTCTCGCCCAGCCAGCAGGCACTCTGTAACTCAGACAGCACTGCTCACCTCGATCCTGGCTGGGGTGGGCTTCCCAGAAACCATACCCCTGCAACAGGACTTTCAGTCATTTCAGCCCTTGAAATATCTGAGCTATATTAATAAGCCAGACTTCTTGTATTTTTACACCGAAAACCCCCTTAACTGTTTATTCAAAGGATCATAGTTGGAACGGATCGTTTTCTCAAGTTCTAGAATGATGTCTTTAGTTTCAAAAACAACCAATCCCCCTCACCTAAAATGTTAAAACCACACAAACCTAAACCTACTGTTATCTAAACCAAGAACTCAAGTCTTTATCACCCAAATTATGTCCACAATTCGGGTTTTCAATAACAACTTTTTCCCAAGTACATAACAGGTTCATTTTTTAAACTTTAGAAAACATAAACCACACACAACCCTATTTTCGTGAATTTCTCCCCAAAGAGATTTTTTTTTCCATTAAAATACCAAAACTGAGCAGGGGGATAAGGGATAACATAAAGGGGGCTGCCTCCATTCTGGAGAATGTATATTGCTTTGGCCTTTTTTATTACAACTGCTCAGGAAGTTAAAAACTAAATCAAAGAACGCTAAACCTTTCAAGGGACTCCACTATGACACTAACCCACTGTTGACACGACACACGACCAGCACCAGCAGCAAAGTACACCTGGCCAGCCTGACTGTGGCCCCAACACAGCAGTCCTACCAAAACTCCTTTCACAGAGAACATTCTTCTTCTTCCACAAAGAGAACCCGCCTTCAATTACGGACATTTTCTTTTGTCTCTTGTTTTGTGCCAACTGTAAAAGCCATGCTCCAACCATCCTCTAAATTGTAAAGGTAAACTTGTAATGATAACAAATGGGAAAACAGCTAAAATGTACATAGCATAATTTCTAGTCAGTCAAATAAATGTTCATAATCCTAAGTTTATCCTTTCAAAATTACTCAAATACTTCCATACACAGTCTTTGAACAGTTCAACAAATACTTCTTGAGGCAATTCTATGACCATGGTCCTTCCTAGCCTGCAACTCTGATAACAAAGAGACCATGCCTACCTTTATTAAGCTTACAGCCCTGCTATCACGGGGCACATACAAACCAATCACATCTGATCAACTGTCAAGTTCTACATGGCTATTACAAGGTGGGGTTATAAGAAGACTCTATGAGGAAGCATATTTAACTAAGACCCAAAGGCTGAGCAGGAGTTATCTTAGAGGTTTTGGGGTGGGGGCAAGTAGGGAAGACTTGCAAAGGAGACAATAATGGATACTCAGCAAGACCCTAGTCCAGGCAGAGGGTCATCTAGGAAATGAAAGGCCAATGGAGCCAAAGCATCAGGAGTTGAAAAGACCTGAGTGAAGGGGGGGGGGGGGGCGGTCACACAATCAGGGTTAGACTGATTAATAACCATCTGGGACACTTTTCTTAAAAATGCTTGTAGTTCTAGCATATACATAAAACACTAAATAAATAAAACACTATTGTGGTAAAAAATCAGCCTGCCAATGCAGGAGACATGTCACCCCTGGTCCAGAGAGATCCCAAAAGCCAAGGAGCAACTAAGCCCCTGCACCACAACCACTGAGCCCACACGCCGCAACTACTGGAGCCTGGGCACCTAAAGTCAGGGCCCCACAACAAGCGAAGCCAAAGCAATGGAAAGTGCTTGAACTGCAACTGGAGAAAAAGTCCACATAGCAGTGAAGACCCAGCACAGTCATATATTAAAAAAAAAAAACCTATTTGGTCCAAAGGTGAATTTGAAGAAAATTTTAAATGTGGAGAGGGAAGAATGGGAGTTAAGAAAAGCACAGAAGAATGCTAACAAAAACATGTATTTATGTACACAGCTGAGCCTGACTCTGGCTTAAAAGATATCAAGAATTACATCCACCAAACAACAACAACAAAACCACTTGGAATAGAAACATCTCTATCAGAATTAACAAAGTAGATGTTAAAGTGGATCCTTCCCTAAGCCTTTTTAAAAAGGCTTTCTAACTGCCTGCATTCCAGGTGCCGGGGATTGACCTCTTTTTTTTTCTGTATAGCTTTAAGATAAAACTGGAAAAGTTGAACTGCAAAGAAATTCCATTTGAAATTCAAATTAAGAGAACACATAGGAAAACATTTCAAGACAGTTTAACTTTCAGTTATTTGTGTTCACTTATTTTTTGCGTTAGGTTTACCAACTGGCCGAGCTCGATCCCCACAGAGCACTGACTGAATAACAATAGTGAACTGACCTGGTGCGCGGTCAGACGAGCAGTACAGCTTCAGTCTCACCTATTAACTCACGAGTATCTTGCTATTAAAGGAAGTTCATCCATTACACTTTCATTTGAGACATGAAGGGACTTACACAGGATAATGGACAGATCAAAACACTTATTTTGGCAACAAATGACGATTATGCCCTGAACCGGCATTTACTGACACTCTCTAATTATGTTATTTAATTGATGATGGGCTCAGTGCCACCCTATGCAAAGTAACTCCTCTCTCATACTGGATGAAATGGAACCTTACTATGTCAAATGTACTTAAAAACTCAAGGATCACAAAGCATCTTGACAAATACTCTTCAATACAAATACCATAGTTTCTTTAAGTCTATGTGTAGAAAGTTCTACTTGCCACTGTATCAACACTGTAATTAGAGCTGAGATGACAGCCACTGGTCCCAAGCAGCCCATCTGGTTTGGAGAGATGAAAGGCCTGCTGTGCGGTGTGATTATCACGGCCAGGCCCGCAGCACACCCAGAGAAAAACATCCAAGAGTGGCAACCCAGCGGCACAACTGCAAAGGAGGAATTCACGATTACGTGACACCTTTAAAAACAAACTTCTGGTAAATCCTGTTATGCACATTTTCCCACAATTAAAAAAAAAAAAAAACTTAGAAGAAAAAGACCTTTTCCAAGTTCCAAATCTGGGGCAAATTTGGCACTATCTTTGGGCAGCTTTTAACTAACTCAGGAGGCACGCACAAAGAACAGAGGAATATGTCACAGCAACTTGGTCTTTGTTTCCTCTGTCCAGAGAGCCAGCCTATCAAAGGCGAGCCTGCTCCTGAGCGTGACACCAGAGAGGGCGGACAACAGCTGAATGGAGGGCGGGGGACCAAGGGTCACAATCTAGGTTGAGCAAGATGTGTTCCCTTTTTCTTCTCCAACGACAGTTTCAAAGTAATACCAGAGTACTTGTGCAATCATCCTCAAAAGACACAAACAGAACTCAGGTCCTCCAGGATGGCAACACTGAGGAAGAGCAATCAAGGTCCTCCAGAGAGCAAATGCAGTCTCAGGGTCTCTGATTTAGAACTATCCAAGTTATGCCATTGACTGGGTCTGCAGGAACCAAAAATAGTAACTGTTTCAATGGCACTTTTTCCACAAGCAGAATCATCTTACATCTTTTGGCTAAGAGCATTTCATCACCACCCCCCACCACCACCAAAGGATCAGAAGTCTTAAGTTTTGCAATTCAACAACTGCATACACTCTCACTCCTCAGTGGAGAAGGAATGTGAAGGATATTGCGCAAGTCACTTCAGAAGACCCTCTCACCAGAAGAAAGTCTGAAATTTGACTATGGAGAAATTCTTGCAAAGGAATATAAAGCTTCTCAAAGCCTACAGAAACCATGAAACCTAAGCCTGTTGCATCTGAACTGCTAGAAAGAAAATGGTTCTGAGAGCACGGAGCCCTCTTAGGCCAGCTTAATCTTCCAAAAGCCTCTTCCAAAACTCTTCGGAAGTTGGGATAGGAAACACAACAGAAGCAGAAAAGCTTGACAGGACACCAGGAAAAGAGCAGCCCCCAAGAAAAATTAAGACTCCCCGCAAAACGCCAGCGATACAAGACTCAACACAATCCCTCTTTGAGAGGGGACTGAAACCATGTGGCAGGGCCAACCTTACATACACACTCACACATACACACTCACACATACACATACACACACACACACTCACAGCTACCGCCCTGCCAGGGGATGATGAAATGAGGAACGGAAATTAACATTTCAGGCAACGTCTCACATTGTTCCTTGAGGCCAAGGGCTGCTGCTGGTGCAGCCGCCGCCGCCGCTTCCCTCCCACCCGCCCCCAGTCCCGCCTACCCTCCCCCCGAAACACCCCCGCGCCGCTGCCCCGCATTCCTGCCCCTCCGCGGGCCCACGCGCCTCCCGCGGCCCCAGCGCCCCCTCTCCCTCCAGGGCCCCGGCTCTCCCGCCCCCTCCGGCTTGGAGCCCGAAGCCGCCTGCTCCCATTTCAAAACAGCGATAATAATAGGGACGCTGGGAATAACAACTACAGCCCACACCGCAAATGCGCCCCTCCCGCGGGTCAGAGGTCGGCGCCCCGCTCTCCAGGTGCCCAGGGCCCTCCGCAGCTCTGGGCCGGCCTTTCAAGGTTGCCTGGTCCCCCAGGCCCGCCTGGAACGCCCAACGGCCCCCCATCTGCCCCTCGCGCTGCCCCGAGACCCCCAGGTCCCCAGGCCCAGCCGAAGCGCCCCGTCGGTCCCTCGGGCTTCGCAAGCTCACCCAGAGCCCACCCTCAGCCGCCTACGGCCCCCCCTCAGGCCTGCCCCGAACCCGTCTGCTCCTCAGAACCCCTGAAGACCCCCGTCGGCCCCTGCCCGCCCACAGTCCATCCTCTACCCCTCAAGGCTGCCCAGGACTCCTGTAGCCGCCCCCCACCAAGGCTCCAGGCCCGCCAAGAGCCCCTCGTCGGCCCTCTGGGCCCTCCAGGCCCACCCCGAGACCACCCTAGTCCTCGCCTGTCCCTCAGGTCAGCATGGAGCGCCTCGTCGGCCCCCGACCCCCAAGTCCGCCCGAAGACCACCGTCGACCCGCCGGCTGCCCCCCACAGGCCCACCTGAATCCCCGCACAAGTCCGCCCGGAGACCCAGAGCGCCGTCACCACTGCCCCGGACACCCTGGACCCCAGGCCCGCAGGAGCCCGCCGCTCTGCTCCGCCCGGCGCGCAAGGCCTGCAGGCCGCGAGACCGCCCCACGCCCGTCCCGATCCCTGCGCGGCCGCGGCTCTCACCGGCTCCGGCTCCGACTCCGGCTCTGGCCCGCGGCTCAGCGGCGGCGCGCGGGCGAGGCCATGCAGCCCCGGCCCGTCACCGGCCCGCGGCCCGAGCGGGAAGGCGGCGCGGGCTCCGAGCGCCGGCGAGGCGGGCGCAGACGAGCCCGCCCTCGGGCGGCGCCGCGGCAGTCTGGCTCTCACTGAGGGGGCGTCGGGCCGCGCGCTCGGCGGCGCCTCCCCGCTTGGGGCCCTCGCTCCATCGCGCTCCGGCTCGGGCGGCCTCTGGCTCCGGGACCCGGCGGCGGCTGCGGCGGCGCCGGCAGCATGAGACGTTACCTCCCATTGGCCCGCCGTATCCGCCACCACCATTGGTCCGCCGAGTTCGGGCACAGGGCTGCTTACGTCACGGCGTCGGAGAGGAAGTGCGCATGGGACCAAGGGAGACGGCGAGATTGACAGTTTGTAGGACGGGCTGGGGCGGGACCAGAAGGACATCCGGGGTTGGATTGGACAAGGTCGTGCGTCCAGGCGCAAGAGTCTCCGAGGTAGCGAAAAGCTGGATTGGCTACGTGTTTCGCACAAGGGGCGGGTCTTTTGGCCTCGAACATGACGATTGGCCTTTCCAAGTGCCGGAAGCGGCGAAGGGAACGGTCGGGAGCGGATCTGGGCGGAAGGCGGTAGAAGGCGCGGTGTCGCGGAACGCACACTGGTAGGGAGGCGCGCCCGCGAGTTCAGGGCCGGGTAGGGGCAGTTGGTGCTCTGTCAGCTCACATCCAGACCATTCTGCTCTGGTTGTACCTGCCGCTCGCACAGGGACGCTTGACCACCGTCCACCGACCGAGTCGCCTCTCACATCTGCTTTTTTAAAGGGAACGGAGATCCTTCCAGCCGCGCGGCGGGGCCGAAGAGAAAAACACTGACTTCAACCAAATACGGAATTAAAATTAGGAAATATGAATAAGGAGGCAGTTTGCCTAGAAGTAATCTGAAAACATACTAAAGCAAAAACAAAGTGAAGTTCCACAGAAGCAGAAGCTATGGATAAAAATATACAGTAGCGAAAAGAAGTGCAGAGAAAAGGAAAGAATGAAACCTTTGAACATATTAATTCACAAATGTTTACTGAGTGTCTTTTACCAGCCAGGCACTAAATCAGGCACTGGAAACGAACTGGAACAGCAACTCTATCTACCAGCATGTGGTTTCTCACCATGGAGGGAAGACACACCTTCGTTGAATACAAGTACCTAATTACAGGCTGTGATAAGTGCTTTGAAAGAAAAGTATAGGGAGTTATGAAGGAATACTGAGTGAAAATCAGGTCTAGTCTGAGCAGTGGCTTGACACTTAAGGTGCTGCCAGAAGGCTGAAGAGGAAGTAGGAGTAAGACGTGGTGGAGAATATCCAGTAAGGTGGCTTCTAGCCACATGTGACAAGCACTAGAAATGTGGCAAGTCCAGGTTGACATGTGCTGTGAATATAAAATATCGGGTTTCGAAGGTATGGTGTGAAGAAAAGAATGTAAAATGTAAAAAAGTAAATCTTTGTATTTTTTACATGTGTGTGTGCTTAGTCACTCCCCCTTTGCAACCCTATGGACTGTAGCCCACCAGGCTCCTCAATCCATGGGATTCTGCAGGCAAGAATACTGCGATGAGTTGCCATGCCATGCGCTGCTCCAAAGGATCTTCCCAACCTAGGGATAGAACCCACATCTCCTGCATTACAGGCAGATTCTTTGAACAACCAGGGAAGTCCTACTACATGTGAAAATGATAGTGTTTGGGACAATTGCATTAAAATATAGTGTTAAAATTAATGAAATCTTCTTTTTTCTTTTTAATTGTAGCCACTTAGGAATTTTAAATGACATCTCCTGGCTGCATTCCGCTTCTGTTGGGCCGCCCTGGGCAAAGGGGCAGCCTAACCCATCTCCTTTAGATAGAGAGAGGCCTGGTGGCTCAAGGGACAGCACTCATTTATTCAAAGCACACTGAGGGCTTTTGAGTGCCTACTATGTGCCTGGAACAATTCTAAAAGTGAAAAAATGAATGTTAGTCCCTCAGTTGTGTCCAACTCTTTGTGACCCCATGGACTATATAGCCCACCAGGGTCCTCTGTCCATGGGATTCTCCAGGCAAGAATAATGGAGTGGGTTGCCTTGCCCTTCTCCAAGAGATCTTCCCAACACAGGGATTAAACCTGTGTTTGCCTTCATTGCAGATAGGTTCTTTACCTTATGAGCCACGAGGGAAGACCAGCACAATTCTAAGGCCTGTATTAAATATGGGGTAGTGAGGGGCTCAGATTAGATCACCTTTGAGCTGAATCACAAAGGAAGCAAGGCATGTGGATTGGGGAAGAGCACCCCAGGACTCACAGGAAGGAGCCTCAGCAACCACAGAGCAAAGATGGAGCAAATGAGATGAGGCAAGTGGCTGGTAAGAGTCTCGATTCAGAGTTGAAATTTCACTCTGAATGAACACTAAACCACAGAGAGTCTCAGGAAGGTGAGAGGCCCCACTGTTGAAAGGGTCACTCTGGAGATGATGGAAGCATGGAGGAGGTGGCAGTGATGTCCAGACTGGTGAGACAGTGGCATCTGGGGTGTGTTTTGAAGATAGAGTAGGCATGATTTTGTGAGCTGTGAGAGAAAGAGGCAGGTCTGGGATGCAGTCAACATTGGCTGGAAAGAAGGGGAGGAATAGGTCTGGGTCACAAAACTGGGAATTTAATTTTATACAGTTAAGTCTGGGATGCTTGGGCCTCCTCATGGAATACTAGGGGGACAGCAGCAGACCCCTGGAGGCCTCCAGGCACAGGGCTGGATCTCAGCCTGCAAGTAGCACCTGCAGTGAAGGGTCAGAGGCAGCAACTGCCAAAACAGTGCGAACTTGACAGAGGGCTAGCAGGAAAGCTGTCGCAATAGTTCCAGAGAAAAGACATGCGAGGAGTGATGGGGACCTAGAGAAGGTGGACAGTGGCAGGGTGGTGGGACAGGGGTCAGGAGCCAACCGGAAGGGGCCTGCCAGAGCCAGCATTGCCACATCTTCTAGTTTTTTATTGGAAAATAAATTTTGATTGGACGTTTCAAGAAGAGGGCATTTCAATAAGAGTTCAACAATTTGTCAAACATTGTGCAGCCAAGCAAACAGATCTACAAATTCCTGACCTTGATCCCTAAAGGGCAGTTCTCCAGCCCTTGCCTGTGAAGTCTGCTTTCCTTCAGCAGTTGCCTGGGCTCACCTCAAGGTTCTGGCCCAGAAGCTCTGGGAGAAGCCCAGAGCATCCCCAAGCCCAGTCAGGAAGGCCTGGCCCCAGCAGCATCTGTGGGTGGCCATCTGGCATACTGCTGTCTGAGTATATGCACCAGAGCCCATACCTCCCTGTCCACCCCCCAACCCAAAGCTTCTAGGTTCACCTTGCAAACACTTATTCAGGCCTTTGTTTGCCAGGAACTGACCTGGGAACTGTGTACTGAGCCACGAACAAAACCAGGTTCCTGCCAAAGGCACTCATGTTCCAGTGTGTCTGTGTCTCTGGAACCCAGTGGAGCTCATAGTTGACCAGACACAAGCCAATCCATGGCTCCCCCAGTGATGCCGGGTGCCCTCCCAGAGAAGAAATGATGCGTCCTACCTGGCTCTTCCCTGAGTGAAGGCACCAATCACCTTTCCACACTCACCAGCCACCCACACCCCGTGCCACGTGTGGCCTGGGAGACTGGCGGGCTGCTGTGCCCAGTGGAACTCCTCCCTCCATTGCAGAGTGGTCAGAGCAGGCCCACAGCCTGGCCCGTCCCTTCTTCTTTTTCCCTGGGGCCCTGTGTTAAGAACTGGCATCTGGGTTTGGGCCCAACTGGCCCAGCCTCAGCCCTGTGCTCGACCCCAGCTTGCTAGCATTCTCAGCATTAGAATCTGGAACCCAGATTCATTTCACAGTAAATTATTACACGTTTCACTTTCCAGTTACCATAGCTCTGTGTTGCTCAGTTGTGTCCAACCATGGGATTTTCCAGGCAAGTGTACTGGAGTGGGTTGCCATTTCGTTCTCCGAGCTTTGTGTTGTATTGTCCCCCAGACCTCAAGAGGAGGAGGAACTGTGGCAGAAAGCAGGATTCAGATATTCCTGTGGCCCCTGAACTTGGGGCCATCAGAACACCCCCCAATTTTTAAAACTCTCCACCCAATACTTTTCCTGTAGTCCTACAAGTTTTGATGTCAAGAGTCAAAATATGATGATGTAATTTTTTCTTTAATCAATTCATCACAAATGCAACTAGAAGCCTGAGAGTAAAAATAAGTCTTCCTAAGACATTCCCTAATCACACTGTCCTACACTTGCACAATGAATTTCCGCCTGCAGAAGGCGAGGGCCTTGTTCAGTTGGGAGACGGACACATGCTCATTCAGCAAATGATTGGATGCCGGATATGTGTGCTGGACAACATTACAGCCTCAAAAACACACACACACACACAAAAATGTGTTGACACTTTCACAGTCAGATAGTCAGGACTTGACACACCATCTTGTGATAATGTAACTGGAGAAGGGTGTGCCAGAAGCTTTCTCAGGCAGCCACATTCAGTCAGTGGCATGATACCCACCTGCAGCCCCCTCCTTGGACTTCTGAGAAAGCCACAGACATCTCTGTGCTCCTCGCCATCCATAGAAAGCTGCCCCTGGGGACACAACTGAGCTCTGCTGCTGACAGTGGTTGGGACAGCAGTCTTCTGGCTGGTGCCAGTTATTCAACTAACTATGATGCTTTTTTTCCAGGGTGGTAAATTCAGACCGTTTTACTAATGCTGAATTCAGTAAAGACTTTATACGAAAAACAAATTCCCCAAATTGTCCCTTGGTACTTAGCTGGAGAGGGGTCCAAAGGAGCAATGTTTTTTAATGGTCTTTTTTTTTTTTTTCAATTGAAGTATAATTTATAATGTTTTGTTAGTTTCAAATGTACAGCAAAGTTATTCAAATATACATATATATGCATGTTCTTTTTCAGATTCTTTTCCATTATAAGTTATTACAAGGTATTTTATACAGTAGTGTGTATATGTTAATCCCAAACTCCTAATTTGTCTCACCCTCCCCCCAAACCCTTTGGTAACCATAAGTCTGTTTCTCTATGTCTGTGAGTCTATTTCTGTTTTATAAATAAGTTCATTTCTGTCATATTTTACATTCCACATGTAAGTGGTATCATATATTTTTCTGTCTCTGACTTCACTTCATGAGATAGTCTCTAGGTCCATCCAAAGAATAATCTCGAATCCAAGTTCCCTTCTTAAATGTATGATGCTCATAGATGTGTTTGGTGGAAAATAATTCTAGTTACATCACAATTGCCATGTTTGACTTAGACCACTAGCTTGCAAGTGAGGTTCCAGAGAGTCCTGGGGGAGGTGCACAAGACCCTCTGTGGGTGTTGGCAAAGTTCAGCTCTCTTCCTGATGGTACCATAGGTTGTGTCTCTGTTTCACTCTCCTCCTGAGCGCACGTCCATGACGCAGGACAACCATGTTCCTCTGACACTGACTAGTGTACTTTCTTGGATTTCTCAGTTCTGATAAGAATATGGTAAATATCTGTAGACACAACCCATGTAAACAAAAACTCTTAGGATGTGCTTCCCCAGTGGTCCAGTGGTTAAGAATCCACCTGCCAATGCCGGGGACGCAGGTTCGATCCCTGGTCTGGGGAGACTCCACATGCCTCACGGCAACTAAGCCTGTGTGCCACAACTACTGAAGCCCTCTTGCCTAGAGTGTGTGCTCTGCAACAAGAGGAGCCACTGCAATGAGAAGCCCATGCAACGCAACTAGAGATTAGACTCTACTCAACACAACTAGAGAAAGCCCTTGCGCAGCCACAAAGACCCAGCATGGTGAAAAATAAAAATAAAGTATTGAGCTATTCCATAGAATCTACAAGGGCTTCCTAGGTGGCTCAGTGGGTAAAGAATCCTCCTGCCAATGCAGGAGACTTGGGTTTGATCCCTGGGTTGGGAAGATCCCTGGAGAAGGAAATGGCAACCCACTCCAGTATTCTTGCCTGGGAAATCCTACGGGCAGAGGAACCTGACGGGCTGCAGTTCAGGGGGTTGCAAGAGTTGGACATGACTAAGTGATAAACAGCAACATAGAATCTACATATTTAAGGGCTTGCTGCTGCTGCTGCTAAGTCGCTTCAGTCGTGTCTGACTCTGTGCAACCCCATAGACGGCAGCCCACCAGGCTCCCCCGTCCCTGGGATTCTCCAGGCAAGAACACTGGAGTGGGTTGCCATTTCCTTCTCCAGTGCATGAAAGTGAAAGGTGAAAGTGAAGTCGCTTAGTCGTGTCCGACTCTTAGCGACCCCATGGACTGCAGCCTACCAGGCTCCTCCATCCATGGGATTTTCCAGGCAAGAGTACTGGAGTGGGGTGCCATTGCCTTCTCCATTTAAGGGCTTAGCTGGAGCCAAAGGTGATGCAGCTGTGAGCATACCAGACCTTCACCGACCAAGCACTAATCATGCCAAGGTCAAGTCCCAAAGGACACAGAGACATTTTAAAATAGTGCCTGTGAAAGTTGCTCGGTCGTGTCCAACTCTGTGACAGTCCATGGACTTCTCTAGGCCAGAATACTGGAGTGGGAGGCCTTTCCCTTCTCTAGGGGATCTTGTCAACCCAGGGATTAAACCGGGTGTTTCCTGCATTGCAGGCGGATTCCTTACCAGCTGAGCCATCAGGAAAGCCCCAAAGTAGTGCACGATGTGCATACAATACGTAAACAGTAAGATTGTGACTGCGGACCCTAGAGTGGGCTTGTGCTCAGTGTTTTGCAGACCAGTCTCCACACATCCTCTCCCGCAGCAGTCATCAGGAAGGGCACGGGTTCTGGGACCAGTCTGCGTGGGTTCAGACCCCAAAACCGCCCCTACTAACTGTGATCCAGAGCAGCGGATTCACTCAGGGTCTTGGTTCTCCACCTACAGTGGGGGATGTGAGCACCTACCCAGTGTGCCCAACACAGCAGAAACCTGTTGACTGTGACTGCAAACCTAAGGGAATGCCCACATTAGACCTGTGGGTGTCCTTCTGTATCTGATTTCCGGAGGTCCCCTGCCATCTTGCTCCAGTTCTGAATGCCCGTGGGGGCAAGCCCGGGGCATGCACAGGCCTCTGTGACAACAGATGTTCCGTAGCCTGGGGACTGAGGCTGGGCTGCAAGGGTGGGTGTTCTGGAAGAAGGAGCTGAGGGGTCACCGGACAGGGCGGGTGCACAGCGAGGAAGGAGAGAGAGCCAGCCCTGGGGGTTGCGGAAGATGCTGGGGGCAGTGTGTAAAGGTGGGGCTGGGCTGGTCCTCAGCATCTCCTGAGCTTGCACATGGCTCCGGGGCTGCCCCTTCTCACTCACACACCTGCTGACAGATTTGCTGTAGGGGACGTGCCCTGACCAGGCCAGCTCTTGCCCTGAGAACTGGCCCTGCACCTGCTTCCACGAAGTCCTGGGTGGGGTTCCAAGCCTGCACCTACTCCCATGCCACAGTCATCTGATGCCAGCAACAGAGTAGGCGCTCAGTGTTGTAGGACTTAGTAGTTTGTCATTGCAACCCAGCTTTACTGTACAACTTTCAAACGTATCCAGAAACTAAAAGGACAGGTGTCACGGGAGTTAATGTAGAAACACTCTGGCTGGCCAGCACTTCAGTGTCCAGGGCTGTGATCCGTTTTGTGCCCTCAGGGTCCAGCCAGGCCAGGTGCTCCCCATCCACCCTCACAAGCGCTTCAGTTTTTCCCTCTGCCATAGACAGATTATAAACACAGTCTATGGGATTTGCTTTATTTTGTTTATTATGTTTACAAAGCTGTAATCTCGTATAGGATCACCTTAAGACCCAAGTTCCAAATAAACTGTCAAAGGAAATAAAACATAAAGCAGCAGGGTGGCGATGGCAAAGCCTAAACTGCATACTGCGATCGGAGAGTCTATGAAACCCAAGCACCCTCTGGTCTCCAAGTAATCTCCAAATTAACCTGATCAACTTTCCACTACCCCCAACCAGGGCTGGCTGTGAATTCCAAAGACACAGGACCCCGTGGCAGAAGCTGCTGGGAGATGCTGGCGCCCACCGCCTGTGCCCTGTGTTTTTTCCCCAACAATCCAGGGGGAGGGGGACTTAAGTGAGCATGGTTCAAATTCTCTATGGAAGCAGCCACCTCTTCCTCTGTCAAACCAATGACAGAGAAAAGGAGACAGTGTCCCATTCCCCTTAGACCTGGGCCTCTGCCCCCGCAGCCTGTTCTGGAGGGAGGCCTGCCTGGGACTTACTGAGACTTCCCTGGGGCTGCGGGGCAAGCCCAGTGGCCCGCCACTGGGGTAAAGTGGAAGCTCCCCAGGTTTCCACTGCCCCCAGGAGACCAGCCCCTCTCACCCCACCTCCTCTTCCCCCATACAGGGTCTTCCTGTCCTCCCGTTCCCCACGGCATTCTGTCTAGAGTCTGTTCTCCAGGAAACAGTCCAAATCATGCTTCTAAAACACACCAACTGGTCCTAGGCTCAGAATCCTTCAGTCCCTCCAACATAGAGGCAGGGTCCTGAGTAAGGCACATTCTACCACAATTTTTAAAATGTTCCCTTCTGTGTGCCCTTCTCTGTGTTTTGTCTGTCTCCAGGGAAAGCACTTTCCATGTGCTTTGTGGGCTCAGTTTACTGTTGTTTCTCCCTGGTCAGAAGAGGGGGAGCCACAGAGGCCAGGCATCACTTTGTTCGTGGCTGTGTCCTCCACACCCAGAACACAGCCATGCAGTGGACATCTGTCAAAGGCAATTTCAGTTTGTCCCACAAAAATCTCCTTTGCCCCCCAGTTCCTTCCTTCCCTGTTTCAAGGGCCTCTCACCAATCCCTCCAAAACTCGTCACAGAAGCGCCAGCCTCCTTCCCCATCTCCCCATCAGCTATGCTCTGGGTGCCTTCTCCATGCCCTGCCTTGTTTGTCCTTTCTCCTTCTATTCTGCATTACAGCACATCGAGAATGGGCCAGCCATCTCTGAGTTTGAGGGAATAGGGCAGGAGGCTGGAGGAAGGCAGGCTGTCCTTAGTGGACTGGAGGAGAGCACTTGCCTGTCACTGTCTTTCCCCATTATGCCTGGGGCTGTCTGCCTTGGGTACAATCTCAAAAATGACAGGATGATCTCTGTTCATTTACATGGCAAACCATTCTATATCACAGTAATCCAAGTCTATGCCCCAACCACTAATGCCAAAGAAGCTGAACGGTTCTATAAAGACCTAAAAGACCTTCTAGAACTAACACCCAGAAAAGATGTCCTTTTCATCACAGGGGGCTGGAATGCAAAAGTAGGAAGTCAAGAGATACCTGGAGTAGCAGGAAAATTTGGCCTTGGAGTACAAAATCAAGTAGGGCAAAGGCTAACAGAGTTTTGCCAAGAGAACGCACTGGTCATAGCAAACACCCTCTTCCAACAACACAAGAGAAGACTCTACACATGGACATCACCAGATTGTCACACTAAAATCAGATTTATCATATTCTTTGCAGCCAAAGATGGAGAAGTTCTATACAGTCAGCAAAAAAAAAGACTGGGAGCTGACTGTGGCTCAGATCATGAACTCATCATTATTATTCAGACTTAACTTGAAGTACATAGGGAAAACCACTGGACCATTCAGATATGACCTAAATCAAATCCCTTATGATTATACAGTGGAAGTGACGGATAGATCTAAGGGATTGGATCTGATAGAGTGCTGGAAGAACCGTGGACAGAGGTTTGTAACATTGTACAGGAGGCGATAATTAAAACCATTCTCAAGAAGAAGAAATGTAAAAAGGCAAAATGGTTGTCTGAGGAGGCCTTACAAATAGCTGAAAAAAGAAGAGAAGCGAAAGGCAAAGGAGAAAAGGAAAGATATATCCATGTGAATGCAGAGTTCCAAAGAATAGCAAGGAGAGATAAGAAAGCCTTCCTCAGTGATCAATGCAAAGAAATAGAGAAAAACAATAGAATGGGAAAGACTAGAGATCCCTTCAAGAAAATTAGAGACACCAAGGGAACATTTCATGCAAAGATGGGCTCAATAAAGGACAGAAACGGTATGGACCTAACAGAAGTATAAAATATCAAGAAGAGGTGGCAAGACTACACTGCAGAACTATATAAAAAAGACCTCAATGACCCAGATAACCATGATGCTGTGATTACTTATATAGATCCAGATATCCTGGAGTGCAAAGTCAAGTGGACTTTAGGAGGCATCACTGCAAACAAAGCTAATGGAGGTGATGGAATTCCAGTTGAGCTATTTTAAATCCTAAAAGATGATGCTGTGAAAGTGCTGCACTCAATATACCAGCATATTTGGAAAACTCAGCAATGGCCACAGGACTGGAAAAGGTCAGTTTTCATTGCAATCGCAAAGAAAGGCAATGCCAAATAATGTTCAAACTACCACATAATTGCACTCATCTCACACGCTAGCAAAGTAATGCTCAAAATTCTCCAAGCTAGGCTTCAACAGTTCGTGAACCGAGAACTCCCACATGTTCAAGCTGGATTTAGAAAAGGCAGAGGAACCAGAGATTAAATTGCCAACATCCGTTGGATCATAGAAAAAGCAAGAGAATTTCAGAAAAACGTCTGCTTCATTGATTACACTAAAGCCTTTGACTGTGTGGATCACAACAAACTGGAAAATTCTTCAAGAGACGGGAACACCAGACCTCCTTACCTGTCTCCTAAGAAATCTGTATGCAAGTCAAGAAGCAACAATTAGAGCTGGACATGGAACAATGGACTAGTTCCAAATTGGGAAAGAAGTATGTCAAGGCTGTATATTGTCACCCCGCTTATTTAACTTATGTTCAGAGTACATCGTGTGAAATGCTGGGCGGGGATGAAGCACAAGTTGGAATCAAGATTGCCGGGAGAAATATCAATAACCTCAGATATGCAGATGACACCACCCTTATAGCAGAAAGTGAAGAAGAACTGAAGAGCCTCTTATGAAAGTGAAAGAGGAGGGTGAAAAAGTTGGTTTAAAACTCAACATTCAAAAAACCAAGATCATGGAATCCAGTCCCATCACTTCATGGCAAAGAGATGGGGAAACAATGGAAACGGTGACAGACTTTATTTTCTTGGGCTCCAAAATCACAGCAGATGGTGACTGCAGCTATGAAATTAAAAGACACTTGCTCCTTGGAAGAAAAACTATGATCAACCTAGACAGCATTTTAAAAAGCAAAGAGATTACTTTGCCAACAAAGGTCCATTGAGTCAAAGCTATGGTTTTTCCAGTAGTCATGAATGGATGTGAGAGTTAGACTATAAAGAAAGTTAAGTGCTGAAGAATTGATACTTTTGAACTGTGGTGTTGGAGAAGACTCTTGAGAGTCCCTTGGACTGCAAGGAGATCCAGCCAGTCATTCCTAAAGGAAATCAGTCCTGAATATTCACTGGAAGGACTGAAGCTGAAGCTCCAATACTTGGGCCACCTAATGCAAAGAACTGACTCATTGGAAAAGACCCTGATGCTGGGCAAGACTGAAGGCAGGAGAAGAAGGGAATGACAGAGGATGAGATGGTTAGATGGTACCACTGACTCGATGGACATGAGTTGGAGCAAGTTCTGATGGTGTGGCAAAGAGTTGGACGCAGCTGAGTGACTGAACTGAACTGTCCACCTTCAGCATGGTTTGTGGAACACCTACAGAGGCAAGCCCACTACTGATGTGTTGAAAAGTCATAATGGCCACAGACCTCTGGGATCCAGAACCAGGCAAGGAACACTCTGTCTTAGTACAGAAGGGCTAGAGGCCTAGGACCATCCTCCTTCAGGGTGATAGTGTGCTCTGTGCAGGGGATGAATCAGAGGGGTGAAATGGAACTGCTGCTGCTGCTGCTAAGTCACTTCAGTCGTGTCCAACTCTGTGTGACCCCATAGACGGCAGCCCACCAGGCTCCCCCGTCCCTGGGATTCTCCAGGCAAGAACACTGGAGTGAGTTGCCATTTCCTTCTCCAATGCATGGAAGTGAAAAGTGAAAGTGAAGTTGCTCAGTCATGTCTGACTCTTAGCGACCCCATGGACTGTAGCCTACCAGGCTCCTCCATCCATGGGATTTTCCAGGCAAGAGTACTGGAGTGGGGTGCCACTGCCTTCTCTTAGCTGGGTGTTATGAGCACACAATCTGATCAGTGGCTATAGGATCCTAGAGCAATCTGTTGGCTACAGGGCATGTCCAACAGGAGCTCCTGGGAGACCAAACCCAGAGCAGCAAAGCCTTCTGTCTTCCCTTGTCTTATCATCTCCTTAACAAGTAACCCATGGGACCAGAGGGATATCAAGCCAGTGACTTTCAAGATACAGGCTATAAACTGCACTTCTAAACAAGGTCCCTCTCTCCTGGTAACTGGACACAGACAGTGCTTTGCAATGGCGCCGGGGCACAGAGGTGAACCTCACTTGTCTGGCTGTGTCTCCCCAGTGGCTAAAGGACTGGACAGACAAACTCCAACTTGGACAGATGGAAAATCCACTGCAAACTCACACTGTAGAAAAAGGGTTGGCTTGTAACAAGGGAATGCCCACTCCAACCACAGCCGGGAGAGTGCTGGCAGCCCTGTCAACATACACGTCTCCTCCATGACCCAAAGGCAAGGGCTGCTCCTCATCTTCACATACAAGTCCTGGGACTTGCCCGTGGTTAGAACTCAGCACTTTCACTGCTAGGACACCGGTTCAGTCCCTGATCAGGGAACTAAGATCCCACAAGCCATGTGTCTCAGCCAAAAAAAAGGTTACAAGTCCTAAGGAAGGACGTGGGGAATGTCCATGAACTAACCAGTGTGGTGACTAGTGTGACAAAGGGCTAGGGCCACCAATGGGGGCAGTGAGGAACCCAGCGGTCAGGCTTTGCAAGCAGGTATGAACAGCAGGCATCCCCAGTCATTACTGCGGGCAGCAGCCTCCAAGCTGGCCCTCAGTGACCGTTGCTCCCTGGACTTCACACCCTTGGGTTGACCAGGCCACATGGCACCATGTCACCTGAGAAGCCCGTGGAGAGTCACATGGTGAGCAGCTTCCACCGGCCGGCCAGGAGCCAGGCAAGGGCATCCCCTTGGCAGCTTGGCAAGTTTCAAATGACTGCTTCTCTGGGTGTGATGTGCACTGCGTCTTGGTGAGACGCCTGAGCCAGAGCCAGCCAAACACTCAGGAGTGGTGAGGCCTTGAATACTGGTTGCTCTAACTTGCTGAGTTTAGAGTAACCTGTTACATAGCAATAGGTAGCTAATACAAGCACCAGAGCAAGTGGTTACTTTAATGAATTTGGCATGTGCTGTTGACCTCTGAGAGGTAACGCAGACCTGCCCTTTCCAGGCCCTCCTACATACACATACTGAGAACCACTGAGGGACACATAGCTACCTAGTCATGTGCAAACTCCTGGACAGGTTTTCTGCTGGTAATAATGGAGTCTTCCCCTTTCTTGCAATAAATATTTATTTGGCTGCTCCAGGTCTTACTTGCAGTGGCACGCAGATTGTTTGATCTTTGTTGTGACATGTGGAATCCTTTTTTTTTTTTGTAGTTGCATCATGCAGAATCTTTAGTTGCAGATGCCAACTTCTAGTTTCATCAGGATCTAGGATCTTGGATCGAACCCAGGCCCTCTGCATGGGAAGAATGGAGTCTTAGCCACTGGACCACCAGGGAAGTCCCAAGGACTTTTCCCCTTTCAAGAACAAATCGAACATTACAAAATCTTGTTGTACATGTGATATATAAAACCCAATAATGAGCCTTACGAAAAAGAATTGTTTCCTAAGAAAGATGTTCAGAACCAAAATTTACCAAAATTCAGAGAGATGACAATTTTATTCAAACATTCCACAGGGAAGTCTATTTTGTAAATGACACCCTAACATTGGCCAAAAACTCAGGTGCAGGCCAGGTCATTCAAAGCAGCAAGACAGCCTCAGCCAGAAGCTTGCCACTGTGGGCACAGGTACAGCCATGAGCTTGTGTGGCAACCTACGGGCTCCAAGGTCAGGCCAAGTGTGGAGTCACTAGGCCTTTTTCTAAACATTTTGATTGAAATGTAATTGATTTATAATGTATTAGTTGCAAGTGTAGAGCAAACTGATTCAGCTATACATACATAGATATATGCATTCTTTTTCAGATTCTTTTCCATTATAAGTTATTATAAGATACTGAGCAGAGATCCCTGTGCTATACAGTAGATCCCTGTCAGACCTGTGATTTTTTTAAAAAAAGTTTAGCACTTTGCTTCAGTTGCTGCCAAGCTGCCTAAATTGGGAAGAAGCAAATAATTATTTGCTCTGATATTAATAACGAAGTTAGATATTAATGCCAAAAAATGGCCCCAAAGATCAACTTCTGTCCCCAGACTGCAAAACTATTATCTCTATTTTACAGACAAGGCAACAGAGTGACACCCTGAGAGCCTGCCTGAAGCCCCCAGGAATCCAGCAAGCACGGAGAGGTGGAGTGCCCTGCCTGCTCCCTTGCCCTTCCTGCCACCACCACTCCCCAACCCCCCACCTCCCACCCCCAGCCAGGCCCTGCTTTGTGTGAGGTGTCTGGGAGGTGATACAGCAACCTCAACATGCCCTGGTCAGAACCAGCTCACCATGAGATCACCTCTCACACAATTAAGGGGAGCAGAGCCCAAAGGTCCTGATGTGTACAGGGTTCAGAGGGCTGAGGAAGTCAAAATGAGTAAACAGAAGTCACAAGGTACAGAAAGAACAGAGAGCAGGTGAAGAACAGGAAGGGCTCAGGAAAATGATCAGGAGTTGGGCCTGTGAGGAGCCAGATCAGCTGAGGCCACCCCCACCCCCACCTCTTCCGGAGTCCAGGCCACAGGGCATCTGAGTCCTCTAACTAAACACCCGTCCCCAAGGCCACTGCAGAGGTGGGACTGAGCAGGACAGGGTTCAGAGTCAAGGTCCACCTCCTACCTGAGGCTGGGTCACAGCCAGCTCTCAAAGCACAGTTGTTCAGTAAATGTGTTTAGACGAGTGAATTAATATTTCCCAGCAATTCATTTCCCATGACAACCTGGATGCTTTCACTTCTGTTGCATTTTATCTTTACAACAAACTTGAGGGACACCCAATATCAGCCTGGCTCTGCAGATAATTTTACCTCCATTTTACTAATGAGAAAATTGAGGCGCAGAAGGGCAAAAGCCAGCACGCTTTCTCCAGAGCTCAACTCCTGCAGTCACCCTGCACTGCTTTCAGATGAATCTCCTGAAAAGAGCTTAGATTCCAATAACGCTTTTTATTTCAAGCAATGTTAATGAGACTGCATCTTACACTATCCCCAAACACGTTCAAATTTGTTAGAGGCTCTGAGTCACACATTCTCTGGTCGGGTTGAGGAGGGAACCGGGGGAGGGTGGGGCTGGGTCACTTCCTGTCAGGGCGGCATTGCATAAGCTTCAATAGGGTGCAAGGGTGCAAGAAACCACTCTCGGAAGCCTGGTCATGATCATGGTCACGCGACTGATCTAGGGGGAGTGGACGGCAGAATGTGGGCGGGACAATTTAACCAGAGAAAGAAAAACAGTGAAGGAGAAAACCAGGGAGGATGGATGGACTGTGAAAAGAGAAAGTGAGAAAGGCAAGCAGTCCAGATGTGCGGGTCAGGGGCAGTCCCTCTCCACACACAAGAACCTGGCTGCTGGAGCCGAGGACCAATAATCAAGACTCTGCATTTAAAACAATGTTCCTAAATCTTCTGAGCTTCAGGACTTTTACATTATACATGTTACTGCTGTAACATACAAAGCCATAGGGCGGAGAGCACAGGCCCTGAAACGAGTCAGACCAGCTCTGAAACTCTGTGCATCAGTTCTTAGCTGTGACCTCGGAGAAATTACTTTAAAGTGTCCTGAGTCTGTTTCCTTATCTGTAAAACAGATGTAAATGTATCTACGTCTCACATTTGTGAGGATTAAAAGTATGCCTGCTACAGAGCCAAGCCCTAGCTAGCACTCAGTAAGAATGGTTATTGCCTAATGACCTTAGGAATTTGGGGAATACAGAAAAACACAGAAACAAACTTAAAGTCACCATACAGTCAGCAGTCTCAGGGCTAAGCACTCCAGCACCAGACCGCAGGGAGCCTGGGGTCCGAAATCCCAGGGATAAAACCACAGACTCCCCCCCTTCTCCCAGAGATGGAGTGGACTACAGTCTCCTAGGCCATGATCCAGAGCTAGGCATGACTTCTAGAGGGAGTCGGCCTGTCTTCAGGAGAAAAGAATAGTGGAGGAGACGGTTACCTCTTCAAAGTTAAGCATCTGTAGGACAAGACTGCCGGCTGCTCGCGCCCGGGAGCTGGCTCAGCTACCCTGAAGTCCCTGCTCTTACCCTAAGCCCTTTCCTTTTCCTCTCCGTACACAGGGCCCTTGGGGCACCAGCCGGGCAGGCTCTGCGGCCAGAGCCCGGAAGAGCGAAACTTCCCCTCCGCAGCATCCTCCTCGCGCCAAGACTGCGGCGGGGTAGGAGTCAGGGGCCCGGGTCTAGGTGGGAGTCGGACTCAGAGTCTGGATCCGAGGCGGGAGTCGGGGGTCAGGGTTTGGGCCCGAAGTCGGGATCAGGGCCTCAGGCGGGCCCCGCCATCTGCGCACGTCCGCTCCCTTCCGGCTCCCGGGCTCACTCCGCAGCCCCTGGACCCGCTGAGCCAAGTCCTCCCGGGAGCCGCGACCTGGAGCGGCGTCTGATGCCCTCACTCGGGGCGCGCCAGGCTGCAGTTCTACGCGCAGCGCTTGTACTCGCAGTACAAAGTGGCAGCTCAAACCCGCTAAAGAATCCCAGCTGGATTAGAGTTGCAGCGGATCGCTCGGTCACTGAACCCGATCGCGGGGTACCGAGGATTGACCAACAGGCCTGACTTGAAGAGGCCCGACCGCGCAGGCGCCGGGAAGACGCCCGACCGCGCAGGCGCCCCGCGGAGACACCACCTCCCCCCCACCCCCCGCCCACCGCACCCCCAATAGCGCAGGCGCAGCTTCCGGGTCAACATGGCGGCCGCGTGGCTGCTGCTGCGCGCTCTCCGCCCGGGTCCGGGACCGGGTCCGGGGAGGCTGCGGTGCCCCTATTCGGGCTGGAGCCCAGGCTGCACTTCCGGAGCCAAGTGGAGGTGGCCGAATGACGTCCACAGGCCTCCGATGGGCCCCATCGGGCCTGGAGGCCGAGCCCTGCAGGTAACGTACGGGCCTCCGGCAGCGACGTTTGAGATGGTAATTTGGAATATGCTCTCCGCCGCTTCGGCTTCGTCTTCCGAGAGGCATCTCCTGCCTGCAACTGGAGGAGAGGCGGGCGGCGAGGCCGGCGGGCAGCCCAAGGGAGAAATCAGGGGCGAAGCCGCACAGTTGGACTTTTAAAGCCCTTGTTCGGGCTTCCCTGGTGACTCAGTGGTAAAGAACCAGCCTGCCAATGCCGGATGGTACCCTGCGTGGGTAAAATCTCTGGAGAAGGAACTGGCAAAGCACTGTAGTATTCTTGCCTGGGAAATCCCATGGACGGAAGAGCCTAACGGGCTACAGTCCATGGGGTCGCAAAGAGTCACACAGGATTTAGCGACTAAACAACAGGGCTTGTTTCGTATATTGATATTTTTTGCGCATCTTCCTGGCGTTTTGAAATTGAATCGAGTAAGAGTTTCACGAATATCTAGCAGAGGATTATTTGCATTCATATAGATCAGATCACTCCAGGATGAATTCTAGCGCCTTCCAATTGCTCTGAGCTGTTTTTCGTGTGAGCATTGTAAGTGTATTTTACTCTTATCGTGTAGCTTGCCATGTTATGGACACACATTCATTGACCCTCTGTGTCAAGGCTGTGTTCCAGGCCCTGTTAATGTTAACATTTCACTCTGGAAACAGACCCTAAGTGCTTTTTTCACTGATTTTTTTAGCCCTCTCTTAGGACCCCAACCCTCACATTTTAGGTTGTAATGTATTATTGTATTTTACCATAAGTTGAGGACCAATTTCATACAATAATCCTATTCTACACCCTTTCTGAGTCTGTGAACAACTATAGATCATGGCATCCGGTCCCACCACTTCATGGCAGTAGATGGGGAAACAGTGGCAGACTTCACTTTTGGGGGGCTTCAAAATCACTGCAGATGATGACTGCAGCCATGAAATTAAAAGACACTTACTCCTTGGAAGAAAAGTTATGACCAACCTAGACAGCATATTAAAAAGCAGAGACATTACTTTGCCAACAAAGGTCTGTCTCATCAAGGCTATGGTTTTTCCAGTAGTGATGTTTGGATGTGAGAGTTTGACTATAAAGAAAGCTGAGTGTGGAAGAATTGATGCTTTTGAACTGTGGTGTTGGAGAAAACTCTTGAGAGTCTCTTGGACTGCAAGAAGATCCAACCAGTCCATCCTAAAATAAATCAGTCCTGAATATTCATTGGAAGGACTGATGCTGAAGCTGAAACTCCAATACTCTGGCCACCTGATACAAAGAACTGACTCATTGGAAAAGACCCTGATGCTGGGCAAGACTGAAGACAGGAGGAGAAGGGGACGACAGAGGATGAAATGGTTGGATAGCATCACTGACTCAGTGGACATGAGTTTGAGTAAACTTTGGGAGTTGGTGATGGACAGGGAGGCTTGGCGTGCTGCAATCCATGGTGTGGCAAAGAGTCGGACACGACTGAGTGACTGAACTGAACTGAACTGAATGGATATATTACACTTGTTTTTGTTTTTGATTCTATTGAGAAGGAAAATCATAATTCATTAGTTTTAGTCAGACTTGATTATTCTGTGAAAATAAGCAAGGACTGAAGTAGGCAATTCACACGTACTTGTGGATACTTAACAGATTACCTCACTAACAACTAGAACAGTAATAACATAATCTGGTTTAAACAAACAGCGTTTAGGGTTGACTTTGAAGAATGACTTTTGTGTGTGCTGTGCCTGACACACTGTTCCTCGTTTATGGTGCCCAGTCCACCTCTCTGTGGTTCTCCCTTACATGCCTCCTGGCCATCACTGAACCAAGTATAGTAGTATTAATTAAACTGGATAATAATTGTATGTACTAGGAATTTTTAACCTGTTGCTAACAGGAAATTATATGTAGCATACTCCTTTGGTAAGGAGTTACTTTTCTTCATAATAGCAGCCGACCAGGGATGAACTAAGGGAAAGAATTTAAAATAAATGTATGTATGTTAAGTGTGTTAGTCACTCAGTCTTTGGGAACTAGACTATGGTCCGCTAGACTCCTCTGCCCCTGGAATTCTCCAGGCAAGAATACTGGAATGGATAGCCATTCCCTTTTCCTGGAAATCTTCCCAACCCAGCAATCGTACCCTGGTCTCCTGAATTGCAGCCAGACTCTTTGCCATCTGAGCCACCACGGAAGCCCTTAAAATAAGTAAGTCAATGGAGAAATTGCTACCACTGAGATAGAAAAAGTTAAGTTGGACCATTGACCATATTCAAGTGGGAAACTGGACTTCCTGGGAATGTTCCACAAGGCACGGTTGTCTGGAGATGTTGGGAGCAAAAGGTCTGGACAACCAGTGAAGCCTTTACTGCTTGTGTCCTGAAGGAGCCCTGGGGCACACAACAGCAGCCAGTGTTCCGCACCTCCATTTCAGCGTTTCTTTGACTTGCTTGCTTGCTGTTGACATTTGGAACTTTTTTTTCTTTTGATGTTATGGTAAAACTTTGAAATAATGCTCAGATTATTGGTTCATATTTCAGGGCAGTGGAAATATTACATAAATGAATCTTGGCGCTTTCAGGAAAAATTTTGTATCGGGGGTGAGTTTGCACTGCCAGCTGTGCGGTGGCGTCCGTGTGATTGAGGCTCTGTGACCTTCTTTTCTCTTCAGAGTTTCCAGTTGCGACTGCTAACCCCCACCTTTGAAGGAATCAGCAGATTGTTGGTGAAACAGCACATTGTACAGAATCCAGTTGGACTCTGGAAACTTCTAGGTTTGTATCTTTGAAAAGACAGAAGTGACAGGCAGAACATGTGGCATTTGTGAATAAATTCAGAGGACTGCTTGTTTGACATTGTCAGAAAAAATGAAATCACTAAGAGGCCCTTCAGCTGCTACCCAGTGTGAGCCCTCAGATGGCTCTGAAGTGAAGTTTTTGAGAAGGAAAAACTTAGACAAAAATTGTCTAAGGTCAAAACAGGCCATTTTTGCTTATTTTGAGTTGTCTCTTCTTTGTTTAAAAATTCTGGCCATGATTAGGCTGCTTGTCAAAGGTTTTTCATGTTCTGTAGCCAGCTCCAGTAATGCTTACTAAGGAGCTACAAGCTTAGTAAGAGCTGCTTGACAAAGGTTTTTCATGTTCCCTGGTGGCTCAGATAGTAAAGAATCTGCCTGCAATTCAGGAGAATATGGGTTCCATCCCTAGGTTGGGAAGATCCCCTGAAGAAGGGAATGGCTACCCACTCCAGCATTCTTGCCTGGAGATTCCATCAGCAGAGGAGCCTGGCGGGCTCCAGTCCATGGGGTCACAAAGAGTCGGACGTGACTGAGCAACTAACATTTTCATGTTCTGTAGTGAGCTCCAGCAGTGGTACGAAGCTACAAACTGTGTCTGGTTTATGTGCAGAAATTAAGTAAACATAACTTAATTTTACACTGGAGTTGCACTGTTTTCATGACATCTTGTGATATCCTGCTGTCTCTCTCGCTCTCTTTCTAAAAACTTTTGGCTGCACCCTGTAGCGTATGGGAGCTTAGTTCCTAGACCAGGGATGGAACCTGCGCCCTTGCACTGAAAGGGGGAATCTTAACCACTGGACCACAGAAGAAGCCCCCTGCTGTCTCCTTATCTTAAGTCAAAGGCCTGTAAGGGTTGACACCTATGTTTTTACTCCCCGCTTTATTCATTTGGAACAGGAAAACAGTAGAATCTTCCACTGCTGCAGACAAGCAGCCTTGTGCCTACCCAGTCCCAGCAGCCCACACGTGCCCCAGCGGCAAGCCCTCACCCTCCCAACAGCCCTGTGTCTGGTGGACACAGAGGCGGTTTTATTTGTGATTTTGTTAGTATCTGTGAAGGAAGGTGCAGCCCAGTGACTTTCTGAGGCACTCTCCCCCGTTCTAAGTGCTGATGGGGACAAGCGAGAGCCTCAGTGCGTGGAGCAGGCGCTGCTGTGCCACAGCTGCTTGTGCTGCTCGTTTGTTTAATTCACTGCAGGCGACTGTGTGTGTGGCAAGGGTGGTTCTCCCACAGACCCATGACACTTTCTCAAGTTTATGGTCATAACTTTTATTCCATCATGTTGGCTATTTTAAGTTATAAAAACACTTACCTTCAGTTGAAGTGGTTTATCGTTTATAGTGAGTAAAGATTGTGCCAAGAACGATCATCCAAATTTCTAAATCCTGTGCAGGTAGGTTCTCGATAGTTTATGTTCTGTTGGTTGTCTGGAAGCGTCCTCTTCTCCTGAGTGTATGTGTTAGTGCTCAGTCATGTCCATCTCTTTGCAACCCCATGGACTGTAGCTCGCCAGGCTCCTCTGTCCATGAAATTGCCCAGTCAAGAATACTGCAGTGGGTTGCCATTCCTTTCTGGTCTCCACTGTGGCTCACATGGTAAAGAATTCTGCCTGCAATGCAGGAGGTCCAGGTATGATCCCTGGGTCGGGAAGATCCCCTGGAGAAAGGAATGACAACCCATTCCAGTATTCTTGCCTGGAAATCCCATGTACAGAAGAGCCTGACGGGTTCCAAGGGGGAAAGTTAAGTCCATGGGGTCACAAAGAGTTGGACATGACTGAGTGGCTAAACACTTTTGCTCTCATTCCCGTCTCCAGAAGATCTTTCCAACCCAGGGTTTGAACCCAGGTCTCCTGCATTGCAAGCAGATTATTTACCGTTTGAGCCACCAGGGAAGCCCTTTGTCCTGAATGTCTCCCTGTAATTGCAGGTCTGGTTGCTGTTAAGCACTTTACCCATTTCTTGTAGGAGGCACTTACTATTTTAACACTTCGAGGAGAAAGCAGAAGACCAAGGACAATGATAAAGCCAAGGGGAGGAGCCCTGAGGATGACGAAGGTATATCAGTCTAATTTTTTGGGCAGAGGGGCTGCTTCCCCCGGGGACCTGTGGGATGGAACCCGTGCCTCCTGCATTGGAAGGGCAGTCTTAGCCACAGGACTGCCAGGGAAGTACCCCGGGGAGGTTTTTTACTTTAAAAATGGTTTCATGTTATCTAAGCAGATGGGACCTCAGTGAACAGGAATGTTCGTGACCTTGAACAGCTTGTAATTAGGCACTTTGTTGTAATATTGGCCAAGTGTAGACTGAGCAACTAAGCACAGAGGGTGCAGAGCCCTCGTGCGGGTGTAGGGTGGGGGTGGGGAGGGCCGCGGAGGCGGGGCGCGGGGCCTGGACGTCGAGCTCCGCCCTCCTCTCACGCCTGCTCCCCACCTGCAGAGGAGCGCAGGCGCAGGGAGCGCGAGGACCAGATGTACCGAGAGCGGCTGCGCACCCTGTTCGTCATCGCAGTGATCATGAGTCTGCTCAATGCGCTGGGCTCCAGTGGAGGCAACATCTCCTGGAATGACTTCGTGCACGAGATGCTGGCCAAGGGCGAGGTGCAGCGGGTGCAAGTGGTGCCCGAGAGCGACGTGGTGGAGGTGTACCTGCACCCCGGTGCCGTGGTGTTTGGGCGGCCTGTGAGTGCCGCGCCAGCGGGGGTTGCTTAGAGCGAGCCGTGAGTGTCTTGATTTAAGGAGGAGCCTGGAGGCTTTGAGAAGGGGGCAAGGCCATGTGGCCCTCGGGAAGAGCCGGGAGGGTGGCAGCAAATGTCCAGGGTCCACATGGCATGTGAGCAGCAGGAGGGAGGTGGTGGGGCTGTCGAGGTGGAACCCCTCGGGCTGGGACAGGTCGCAGACAGACAGGTTGGCAAGGACTGGCCCTTGGAAGGAGCAGGAAAGAAAGGGGGCAGAGGAGAGGGACCCTGCTCCTCCCCACCATAGGTGGCCCCCTGCTGTGCGGGCAGGGGAGAGGCAGAAGGGTCTGTGGGCTTCACCCCAGTAGCGGATCTGGCATTGGGGAGTGGAAAGGTAACCTGTGACAGCGCTGGAACCTGGCTGGGTGGACCCTGCTGTGAGGACCTGGCCCTTTAACCTCTGAAGTGGAGCCTGACCACTTATAATGATGGTCGTCTTGCTAGACTTTGAAGAGACTTCAGAGCAGAGGGAGATCTGGTTGCTCTGTTTAAGTTCCAAGAGGTCTTAGAATCAGAGAGGACAGTTTCCTCTGGAAAGCATGGCTTCTGGAAAGATGATTGATGTGGGCTGGGGTGGCAATGATGAGACCTTCACACTAGAGAGCTTAGAATCAAGAGTGGACAATTTCCTCTGGAAAGCATGGCTGCTGGAAAGATGATTGATGTGGGCCAGGGTGGCAGTGATGAGATCTTCCCTCTAGCCTCCAGGAAGTGCCACCCACTTCCTCTTCCTTAGCCTCTTGTCTCCCTGAGGACCGAGGAGCTGCCTCGGTTGACTGTCAGGTCCAGCCGACAGGCAAACAGTGAACTTTTGGAGGGTGACTGCGGGTCTGGATCCCACACTTGAGGCTCCTTGCCAGGGTCTGCTTTGCCCTCCAGCAGAGTGCCAGCCTGGGGCTGAGTTTCAGTCGCATGTGCTGCCCTGCATTTGCTCGAAACCTTCTGTTAGTGAACATTTCACTGTAATTGTGTTTGAGGAAACAATAGCTTTCTAGATGTGGAGGAGGTTGCTGAGCAGCAGGCGTCTGCTTCTGAAGCCCTGTAGCTGTCCGCAGTGTGGCGGGGGCACCGTTCTCTGTCCTCAGGGTCAGCCGTCTGGCCTGTTTGTCACTCTCACGTGCCTCTGCTCTCTGCCCCCAGCGGCTGGCACTGATGTACCGAATGCAGGTGGCAAACATCGACAAATTTGAAGAGAAGCTTCGAGCAGCTGAGGATGAGCTGAATATCGAAGGCAAGGACAGGATTCCAGTTTCCTACAAGCGGACGGGATTCTTTGGAAAGTAGGTTGGTCGTTTCTGGGGGCCTCTGAATTAAACCAGGCTTCACTTTGTGACGTGAGAGACAAAAAGTCCAAACAGAGTCTCACACTGGCTGTGCCCTCAGTGAACTGAGCCCCTGGTGGAGGCAGGCCTGGAGTGGGTGGCGTGGGGCGGGAAGCCTGGAGTTCCTTGGTCACTGCTCCAGTGGTCTGTGGTGCTTCTTGTTTAGCGCAGGGTGGGTTTGCTGCCATCTGCAAACAGGAAAGTGGGGCGGGGAAGGGAGAAGCAGATGTTCCTGGGAACCTATTGGTTCCGTGCAGGGCCTACGGGTGGTGGGATCTGCACCCTTCTGAGGGGGAGCCAGTTACTCGATAGGCCTGGGCGTGTAGCTGGGTGCTGGGACCATGGTGTGCATAGGGCTGTGTCCCCTCATGGGGACTGGCGGCATCTGGGAAGTGCCATGTGTCTGTCACAGCTCCAGCTCCTCAGGGGGCAGGGCCCCCAGGCAGCACCTCTGCTTGTTCTAGGGCGTGGGGGCACACCCCTCTTCATCTGGGGGTGAGGCCCCAGGGTTTGCTCTTTGTACTGTTAGGCTGATTTCGCTTAGTGACCCAAAGCGGTGGCCTACTTTTGAAAGCAAAATGCATGGATGGTGAAGAGCTGCTCTTGGTGGGCATGAGCTGTCCAGGGCTCTGGACAGTGGGTGGTGGTTCTGGCTTCACGCCTGGTTGGTGCTGCCTGCTCAGCACCGCGGTACCCAGACCTGGGCAACATATGAAGGAAAGGAGGTGGTGAGAACTGGATGAGATGCATTTTCAGTGCTGGCTCCACAGGTTGGTCTCAGAGCGAAGGAGTCCTTTTCCTTCTGGGAGGTCTGGGCCCAGCCTGGGTGAGGCGTCTGGGCGCTGCCCGGAGCCGCACCTGAGCCTCTGCCCGCCTGTCTCTCCCGCCAGTGCCCTCTACGCCCTGGGGATGACGGCCGTGGGCCTGGCCATTCTGTGGTATGTTTTCCGTCTGGCTGGGATGACAGGACGGGAAGGCGGATTCAGTGCTTTTGTAAGTTGTGCACATTGTTCCCCTGAACTTGTGCCATTGGGAATTTTGTCTGTGTTTGGGCTGAACCCTCTCCTGTAAACGGCAGGATGGGTGCATGGTGGATACTAGCCTGTCAAAGGCCTATCTGGATGTCGTCTGGCAGCTCCTCTTTCCTTCTGTTTGACTGACACGGGGGCTTGGCTCCCCAGCTCTAGCCAAGGCCCCTTTGGTGACGTGGGAGGGGCTGAACCCAAGGGGGTCCATACTACAGTGTGCTCTGCACTTCCCTCTCAGCCGGGCTTGCCTTTTGGGGGGTTCATGTACTAGCTGAGACATCTTTGAAGGTTGTCTTCAAAAGAACAACCTTAATACACTCCACAAGTATCCTCCTGTTCCAGTGCATTCGGCGCAGTATGCCCTCCCTGTCAAGTCATACCTGGCTCATCAGGCACGTCAGCCACAGGCCACAGAGGAGGCCCTCCTGGG
Organism: Bos grunniens; assembly: GCF_055505025.1. NCBI lineage: Eukaryota > Metazoa > Chordata > Mammalia > Artiodactyla > Bovidae > Bos > Bos grunniens. Next base: position 14,598,209 of record NC_141182.1, read on the forward strand.
AACCGGGGTTGTGGGGGTAGAGTCCCCCTGTCTCTCCCTGAATGGGCCCTTGGGAGCTCTGGATTTGCATCCACACTGGGCAGCGTGGTGTCTCCTGGGGTGCAGTATACCTGGCTCAACCAATGTGATAATTCTTGCACGTTCTGGACTGTTTTTTTGTTGTACTTAAATAATGCTGTGACGAATTCTACACACTGCCTCTTTTGAGAGCTGAAGGAGATTCTGGCTGAGGTGAGCTGCTCACTGAGAGCTTATCTGTCCAGCCAGATTGCTTGCCAAAAATTGACGAGGTGACATTTTTACCAACACTTGCAGAATTGAGTGTCTTTAGGTAATTTTTAGGAGAAGGCAATGGCACCCCACTCCAGTACTCTTGCCTGGAAAACCCCACGGACGGAGGAGCCTGGTGGGCTGCAGTCCATGGGGTCGCTAAGAGTCAGACACGACTGAGCGACTTCACTTTCACTTTTTACTTTCATGCATTGGAGAAGGAAATGGTAACCCACTCCAGTGTTCTTGCCTGGAGAATCCCAGGGACGGGGGAGCCTGGTGGGCTGCCGTCTATGGGGTCACGCAAAGTCAGACACAATTGAAGCGACTTAGCAGTAGCATTAGCAGGTAACTTTTATATAAATCAGTAAAAGAAGTCAGAGACTAATGGGGAAAGTCACATAGAGAAATAAGAACACTCCCACACGGACTTTGTTAAATCACTGGGTTAACGTGGGAAGCTTTTTCCTTTAGGGCAGATTGCTCAGTGCCAGGCAGCCTCTGTCACCGCCTTCATGTGTCTGGACTGTGCCCTTCCCTGCCATCTGAGCGAGTGGAGGGGTGGGAGGACGTGCAGGTGAACCGGCGCCCCGGCTCCTTCGCCCTGCCCCGCTGGGCTGCATAGGGCTCCGCCCTCTATCTTTCTGCCCAGAATCAGCTGAAAATGGCTCGTTTCACGATTGTGGATGGCAAGATGGGGAAAGGAGTCAGCTTCAAAGATGTGGCAGGAATGCATGAAGCCAAACTGGAGGTCAAGGAGTTCGTGGATTATCTGAAGGTGAGCACACAGGGCATGGTGGGCAGGGGGATTGCCTGGCCTGATGCTGCGCTCCCGGTGCGTCCCCTGCTCAGCCCAGACCAATGGTGCCCTGCGCGGCCTGTCACTGTCACGGCGGAGCACTCTGTTCTCCCTGAGCCGTATGGACGGGACCAGTTCAGGACCCAAGCCTTCCAAGGGTCGTGTCTGGATGATTCTCTGGAGCCCAGAGATCAGCCTGCATTCTGCTGCTCTCCTAGAGCCCGGAGCGCTTCCTTCAGCTTGGCGCCAAGGTCCCGAAGGGCGCACTGCTGCTCGGCCCCCCCGGCTGCGGGAAGACACTGCTGGCCAAGGCAGTGGCCACGGAGGCCCAGGTGCCCTTCCTGGCAATGGCTGGCCCAGAGTTCGTGGAGGTCATTGGAGGTGGGCCCACCTGGCTGCGTATTGGGGGCTTTGAGGGTGAAGGTGGAAACATGTGACCCGTGTGTGGGAGTCATGGGCATGGAAGGAGCAGGTGCTGACATCCTGGGGAGTCCAGGAGGGAACAGGCCAGCCCATGTGTGCCAGAGGCCACCTACTGGGCTTTCCCTGAGAGCAGGGCTCGTGCCATGACCTGTCCACTTCCCCGTCCTCTGTGTCCTCAGGCCTTGGTGCGGCCCGTGTGCGGAGCCTCTTCAAGGAAGCCCGGGCCCGGGCCCCCTGCATCGTGTATATCGACGAGATTGACGCCGTGGGCAAGAAGCGTTCCACCGCTGTGTCCGGCTTCTCCAACACAGAGGAGGAGCAGACGCTCAACCAGCTGCTGGTGGAGATGGACGGTGAGTACCGTGGGGCTGGGATCGGCAGGGATGTTCGTGGACAGTGAGGGTGTGTCAGCACCAGGAGCTCTTCTCCAGCAGGAGGTAACCAAAAACATAGCTTTCAATTTCCCAAAGTCAGGGCAGTAGTGAAACAAGAAAGGAAAGCTGGAAATATCAAGTGGGGTCAGGTCATGACAGTGGTCGTCAGTCTCAGAGGGGGCCAGGGGTCATGCTGACAGGAGTCTCTGTGCCCAGCGTGGGTACAGTGGGTGCCTCAGGTACACTGCCAGGGCCTCTGTGTCAGCTGTCCTTGAGATGACCTCTGGAACTGGCTGCCACACAGTTTTTTAATGGAGTTGTTTTTCTTTTTGAGCTACTCCTGTAAGATCCTCTTTGGTGGGGTGTGTGGGTAAATATTATGTGTTTGTGTTGTTTATAGTAAAGTATACAAACCATAAAATTAAGCCATTTTCACCATTTTTAAGTGCAGAGTTTAATGGCTGAAAGTACGTTCCCAGTGTTGTATAACCATCACCACAGTCCGTCTCCAGAACTTTCTTATCTTCCCAAACACAAACTGTCCCCATTAAATATCAGCTCCACATTCTCCCCTCCCCATGCTCCAGCTGTGCAGGACCCATCTGTAAGTTTTCTTTAATCAGAATTCTAGTTCTGTTCTAGGTCTTGTAAATGAGAAAGATGCTTTTTTCTCAAAGTAGTTTTGGTCCTAAGAGAACCATTTATTGGTGTATTTATTTTCCTCTTTAAAGTATTCTTAGTGTTTGGGATGGTGGATCTGGTGACCAGTGTGTGGGGCAATGGATTATGGTTGTATGTGGCTAAAGGTGAAACTTTTTTTAGCCTCTTATTTTCAAAGTCTCAGACTTACAAAAGCACTGCAGAAGCAGTCAGAATTCCTATAAGCGTCCTCCCCCCCACCCCCGCAGCCTGAAGGCCTACATGGAAGAGGCGTGACGTGGGTGTTGGGCAGATGTGCGCTTCTGCAGGGCCCAGGGCAGGCTCGTGTTGCCTCAGTGTCTTGTCTCCTTAGTCTTCTCCAGCCTGGGCCTGACTCCCCCTCCTTGCCTTTGTGGCTGTGACACTTCCTCCAGGTCAGGCCTGGGAAAGGACGTCCTTAGAGCGAGGTCCAGCCCGGGTGTTGGCAAGAGCCATGCAGCTGGCCTTGGCGCCCACGCCCCCTGACCCTGGTGCCGGGACTCAGGCCTGCAGCTGGGCAGGTCAGGGGCTGATACACGGGAGTGTTTCATCATGTGAAAGCCCCGCAGGTTCAAAATCAAAGTGATTTCTCACAGGGCGAGGAAAGGGCGGCCTCGTCAGGGCCTGAGGACCGTTTGCATCTGGGGGTGCCCCTGCAGACCCCCATCCCTCTCTGCATCTGGGTGTGTCAGTCAGAACAGCTCAGGGTCTCTGCCCCATGGTCAAGGTCTGAGGGGCCGTCTTCCTGGGGAGGACGTGCCCAAGAACTGTGGACCTGAGACATGGCTGTATGAGATGCTCCTTGGGGATGGGGTCCCCAGTGGGGTCTGCCTCCCACCCCACCCCCGGCTCTGACCTGCCCCTCCCTGTGTGCTGGGCTATGAGCGGCTGGATCCTGAGTGTGCCGTCTGTTCGTGTGCAAGTTAGACTCCTGCTCCCCAGATATCCCATTGTAAGATGTGATGAGTCTGCTGTCAGAAGTGCAGACAGGACTGTGACCTCTGGCTTTCTTTAGAAAGATGGGCAACGTGGTGCTCCTATGGGACATGGGCAGAGCATCTTGAAGCCACTCTCGTGGGGGCGGTGCAGGGACATGGTGGGGTGCCCCTCTCCTCTCGGAGCAGGGGTTTCCTGACATGTCGTCAGGCTAAAGCACAGCCCTGCGCCTAGTCGTGACCTTGTGCAGGTGATGGGGGGACTCCCTTGTGGCCCTAGGGCAACAATCCCCCCACCCCTGCTCCTGTTGTTGTTTGCACTTGAAGCCAGAGACCAACCCTCCAGGCAACGTGCACCCCCAGGAAGCATTCCCAGCTGGCACCTTCTCTGCTCCTCTGTGCTGCTGGCAGGGGGGTGACTTCTTCCGGCTCTGCTGCAGCCGTGAGAGTCCCTGCTCCCTCCTCGGACACCCCCCAGAAGCCCTGGCAAGGCTGGGCTGCTGCGAAGGGGCCTTTGTGCACAGAGACAGCTGAGCCTCTTCCGCCTGCAGGGGCAACTGAGGAGCCTTTGTCACCCATCGGGGAGGAGTGGGCGCTGGCCGTGGGAAGCCAGCGCTAGAGGAAGCCCACCACACAGGCGGAGGCCGGGCACCTGCCACCCCTCTCACAGCCTGATGGGCAGAGAGAGGCCTTTGAGCTCAATGCCCCACGGTGGACATTTCTGTCCACACCCCCGTGGACTTGATTCTGCCCAAGTTCATGGAAAAGCCCAGTATCTAACCAGCAAGGACCTATAGTCAGTGCCTCGTAATGACGTGTGATGGAGGAAAACCTGTGAGAACGTACATCGGTACATACGTATATGCGAACATAGTGGGGCCACTGTTGTGTACGTGAGCACTGTAAATAACATACACTTCAATAAAAATAGAAAGGAAGCAAAGGGAGCCACAGGTGGCCCTCCCACGGCCTAATGTGGAAAAACATTAGCCTGTGACCCGTGTTGGCTGAATCTGCAGGAGGCATGCTGCTTGGTCCTGGCTCAGTATGTGTGGATGCCGGCGGCTCCAGCACGTTTTGCTGAAGCACCGTCCTCCCGCGCTGAGCCGTCACCACCTCGCGAGCGCAGCCAGTGCCTCTGCAGAGCCTGTTCTCAGCTCTCTAGTGCTGGGCCGTGACTCCGTCCTCAAACACGCATCACTTGTCATTTAGCTGTGCACTCAGTCTTTGATCAAGGTAGTGGCAACAGCAGACGTGGTGAGGATGAGGAGACTGGATCCCAGACCCCATTGTGAACCCGGGCCCTCAAGTGAGTGAAGCAGCTGTGAAAAGGAGTCCGTGAAGCAAACCTGACCCCCTGCAGCGGGGGTGGACAGCATGCTGCCTCTCGGGCTGGCTCTGAACAGACTGAGCACGCCCAATCTGCACGCTGATCCGGTGTCCACAGAACACGGTACTCCAGTGTTCCCTTGCTGAACACCCTGGAAAGAGCCTGTGCGACCTTCAGTGGGTGCCTGGCTGAGCTCTGTGTGCTTACCCGGCTACAGTGCAGACACCAGGTGTTGTTATGCAAGCCTGCCTGACTGGACCTCAGGATTTATGCCAAATGAGAGGGTCACCTCAGAGAGTATAAATCATCTGATCCAATCATCTGAGATTGTGCAAATGACAGAATTCTAGAGAACAGAGAGATGAGTAGTTGTGAGGGGCTGGCACAGTGAGGTTTTCATGGTGATGGTAGTGGAGGGGCACGTGCCCAGCCACTGGGGGCAGCATACGGCCTGTGCCTGCAGCGTGGGCCCTGCATAGGAGTCAGCACTCAGCCGTGGGGACGTCTGTACGGTGTCACCCTCTCGTGTGTCCACAACTGTGAGTCCCTAAACCAGCCCTGTGGCAGGTTGCTGACAGAGGCCGTTCTGTGGGAGCGCCCTCCTGGAGCCCCTGGCATGGCTGTTGTTTTCTCCTGTATCCTTTGTTTCTGCCGTTTTTCAGTGTCTTTTCACTGTTACATAATCTCACGGCCTGTGTTCATAGCCCTGGCCTGTGGCAAGCAGGCATTTGGGGAACCCTAAGGGGCAGCCCAGGCAGGAGGCTGAGACAAGCTATGGGGGTGCCCCTCTGTCCCCAGGTGGCCCAGGGAGTAGAGTCCGGTCTGTCCAGGGCCCTGGCCTCCAGCAAGCCTCTCGTTTCCGTGGGAGACTTTGGCTTTTCCGGCAGTGCAGCTGTGCCTCTTGCACACTGGGTGGTCCTCATTTTTTCTGGTGGTGTTGCTATCGGTGGCGGTCTGGGGAAGCTGCCCGGTTGGGGTCTGCACCTTCACGGCCACTGTCTGTCCCTCCAGGAATGGGTACCACCGACCACGTCATCGTCCTGGCGGCCACCAACCGAGCTGACATTTTGGACAACGCTCTGCTAAGGCCGGGCCGACTGGACAGGCACGTTTTCATCGACCTTCCCACGCTGCAGGTCAGTGCGACCCTGCTGGTCCATCCAGGCTCCCTGCCCTTCTTCTGGTTTTGACTCTCACTGACCTTTATGATGAGACGTTTGGGCTGAGTTCCTTGGATAGCATTTGCAGAGCCTCACGCCCATGTGCTGGTGGCTTTGGAGAGTGAGCTGCACGGTGGCCCTGACGGGGTGGATGGCTGTGAGCCCTGGGACCTCTTGGCCCTGCTGCCTCAGGCCTCAACTTGGACACCCACCTCTGAGGTGTTGGGCCTTCCTGGTGGCTCCCAAGGGAGCAGGAGACCCCACAGGAGCAGGGAAGGGTCCGGAGGGTGAGTGTAGCAGGTGGCTGGCAGGTTAGTATTTCCGTGGAGACACGCGTGGAGGTATCGTTTGCAGCTCTTGAGTTGGTTTCTGAGAGTAGAAGCTGACCTCACAGCCAGCGGCTCCTGATCAGCAGGCAGGGAGCCGGCACTGTGGCCTTTGTCCCGTGGCCTTTGACCTGTGGCCTTTGCCCTCTGTCCTTTAGGAAAGGAAGGAGATCTTTGAGCAGCACCTGAAGAGCCTGAAGCTGACGCGGGCCAGCAGCTTTTACTCCCAGCGGCTGGCGGAGCTGACACCTGGGTTCAGTGGTAGGGCCGTAGGGGCGCTGGTCCTAGTCTGGGGTCAACGGGAGCGGACCTCCCCAGGAACTCTCCAGCCCTGCTCTGGGCTCCTCGGCCAGCACAGCTGGGGTGGGAGTGGTGTGCGCCCAGCAGGCAGGGGTAGAGGGACTCCTCCCCAAGGTTCTGTCCCGTGCCCCAGGGTGGTCCCAGCCTTGCTCCCTCCCACTGCTCCCCACCAGAGGCGACCCTGCGAGGCCGTGTCCCTCCCCGCCACCTTCTCCATGTTATCACAAATCTAGATTTTTCTGTACGGTTCTCATTTCACAGGGGGATGTAAATAAAAACCCCTGTTATCGTGGTGTAAATCCTTGTTATCATGGTGTAAGTTTCTTCCCTTTGGACCTTTAACACCCTGAACTAGAACCTCATGGGTGTCAAGAACCTTTCTCATTCCTCAGTGCGTGTCTGAAACAGTGGGTGGAAGGAAAGAGGGGGTCCAGAGAGGCTGCTTGCTGAGCACAGCTGTGGGGCAACTCGAGGGGGACAGGGTGGCTCTCCTGCCACCCCCATACCTCTGTGTCTACTAACACCCCCCACCCCCGTGCTGACAGGCGCTGACATTGCCAACATCTGTAACGAGGCTGCGTTGCACGCGGCGCGGGAGGGGCACACGGCTGTGCACACATCCAACCTGGACTACGCCGTGGAGCGTGTCGTGGCCGGTACGCGGACTCGTCTTTACGGGGCTGGAGGGGGCAGGCCTAGACATTGTGTGATGGCATTATTGCCCCAGAGGGAACACAGGCCACCTGTTCCTGCTTCTCTGTCAGGTGTGACTTGTTCTCCTTAGTTTGAGATACTCTCTGTTGACCAGGAGCAGGCGTGCTCTTGAAACAGAAATATAGAAGGATCTTGCAAACTCAGCATCCTCGGCCCACCAGCTGATGGGCGGTGCCGGACAGCTGCTGTCCACATGGGCAGGAGTTGGAGCCGCTGCTCCTGAGGTCGAGGAGGAGGCCTTTTATGCCAGGGTCTCCGTGCCCTGTCGGGGGGAAGGGGAGGGCGGTGTCTGGGCAGTGCTTTCCTGCTGTTGGATGTGGAATGCATGGACTTCTGTGAGGAGAGCAGGCCAGGGCTCCCGTAGCCCCTGTGGCAACACCAGACATGGTGTGTCTTATCCTTAAATGGAATTCCACCCAAGGCACCGAGCGGGATGCCGAGGAAGCCACGCCTCGCTCAGATGGCCGTCCCCCTCAGTCTTTCAGACCTAGGACAGACCCTCCGCAGTGGGGACAGCGAGTACGCGAGGACAGAAGGGCTCGCCTCGAGGTTCCTCACTAGATCAGAGTTTACATAAGCCAGTTGTTTTGCATGAAAAGTGATATGCTTGCAGCAAGTGTGTTCTAAGTGGGAAAGACTAGAGAAGAGTGCCCAGAATCCTGCCCGAGCGTACAGCGCCTCGAGCAGGGTACTCCCTCGCGGCAGCCGCCAGGGCCCAGGGACAGCCCGACTGCCACAGCCAGCACATAGGACGTGTCCTCTCGAAGCTGGCGGCGTAGGTGGTCCTGGTCGCATCCCTGAACCCAGGGCTTACTCAGGGGTAACGACGAGTGGACAGTGGGTGAGGCCTCAGCAGTGACCTGAGCAGGGGATGTAATGAAAGGTTATGAGGTGAAGGGTCAGCGATTCAGGTAAGAGGACTGGACAGTCGCAGGCTGCAGCTGCCCTGCTAGGTCATGCCGTCGGCCCCGCAGCCCAGCGAGGGCCATGTTGAAGGGGCTGCAGTCCACGGAGTTTTGAGTGGTGGGGTCAGTGGGCTGAGCGAGGCTCCTGCGGCATCCTCACAGTCTGAGCAGCCGGGGAGAGGATGGGTGGCTGGGCTGGGGACACAGAAGCTGAGAGTCCGGTGGCGACTTTGCGTTGGCACCTCAGGAATGTGCCTGCCATGTACTTGGGATGCCTGAGCTCACTTTTCTGATCTTCTTTCAGGGACTGCCAAGAAGAGCAAAGTCCTTTCCAAGGAAGAGCAGAAGGTGGTTGCGTTCCATGAGTCGGGCCACGCCCTGGTGGGCTGGCTGCTGGAGCACACGGAGGCTGTGATGAAGGTGTGTGTGGGCAGCCCTGGCCTGGCTGCCCAGTTGGGCTCACTTTGGAAGGCCCACGTTTTGTGCCTGGAGGGGTGGGGGTGGGTGACCGTGGGAAGGCCACATGATGACCTGCAGTCTCCCTCCCCATCTGCATGGTAGGTTGTGGAAATAAGAACTGCCGGGCGAACCATCAGCTCTGAGATGTGCTGACTTAGAAAGGAGGTCAGCACGTTATGTACGTGGCAGGGCTAATGCCATGACGCCACCCCTGGTGGTAACATTCTGACCGGGGGTCCCTGAGTGACCACCAGGGACAATGCCCATGTTGGGGACATGGGTGCCCCGTGTTGAGGGTTGTAACTGCCCGCCGCTTGGACCTGTCCCCCCTCACTCCTTGTTCCCTGACCTCCAGACAGAGGGCTGTGCTGGCAGCTGCAACCTGGGTACAGGTGTCTCCCAGGGGCGTCGGCTACAGCTGAGCATTGCTGTCAGGCTGCCTTGGATGGTGCCCCGCTACTCAGGCTGGTCTGTCTTGTCCTCTGCAGAGGGCTGTGACTGAGACCCGTGTACGTGTGAGAAGACCCAGTAATTAAGATCAGTGTCTTCATGCAGTATCTCAAGAAAATGAATGTAGGACATTCATTTGGTGCCTGAGGGCCAGGTAGACGAGTTGTGCTAAGAAGGTCCTCTCGCTCGCACCCAGTCCCTGCCAGCCAGCGTGGTGACGTGCACTCCTCGGAACCTCGGGGTGGCCTCTTAAGGCTGTGACCCTCAGACCTGTGCCTGTTCGGGGCCGGCCTCATCATGTGGGCTCATCTCTCATCGTCACCGTTCTTTCCTTCATGGACACGTGGTCATGTGTGGGGTCCTCACGCCCTTCTCTGCAAATGCTGTTAGAAATATGGGGGCCTCGGATTGACTTCCTTGCTTCGAACCCTCTGAGCAAAGACTATCTTGTGCCCCCTCGTCTCTGAAGCCTGGGTCCTGCCGGCTAACAGACCACCTCACTGTGCAGGTGTCCATCACTCCTCGGACCAATGCAGCCCTGGGCTTCGCTCAGATGCTCCCGAGAGACCAGCACCTCTTCACCAGGGAGCAGCTGTTCGAGCGCATGTGCATGGCCCTGGGCGGCCGTGCATCCGAGTCCATCTCTTTCAACAGGGTCACTTCCGGTGAGCAGCAGCTCCTGCGCTGCTTCGGTGCCCTCAGCCCTTCCTCGAGGGAGAGGGAATCTGTGGAGGGGTCTAAATAGTGGGATGCACATACCATGTTGAATTTCATTAAGGGTTGTGTTTGGCTGCACTGGTCTTGGTTGCGGCGTGCAGGCTTTTCATTGTGGTGGCTTTTCTTGTTACTGAGCGTGGGCCCTGGGGGGCACTTGGGCTTCGGTAGTTGTGGCCCATGGGCTTAGCTGCTCCTCAGCATGTGGGATCTTCGTGGACCTGGGATTGAACCCATGCCTCCAACATTGGCAGCTGGATTCCCAATCACTGGACCACCAGGGAAACCCCGAGTTGTTTTTTCACAGAAAAGAAAAATGTTTTAAGTTTAAAGGACCAGCAACAGGGCACAGTTGTTCCCTGGGTTCCCACCTCTGCTGTCAGGGTACAGTGGTCCCTGGGTACTGCCTCTGCTGTCAGGGCTGGTGGGGTCCCTGACCTGCAGTTGCAGGGAACCACCTCCTTTTCTGATCCCACACTCCAGGGGCACAGGACGACTTGCGGAAGGTCACCCGCATCGCCTACTCCATGGTGAAGCAGTTTGGGATGGCACCCAGCATCGGGCCTGTCTCCTTCCCCGAGGCCCAGGAGGGCGTCACGGGCATCGGACGGCGTCCATTCAGCCAGGGCCTCCAGCAGATGATGGACCACGTTAGTCCCTCCCAGCCCGAGCCATGTGTGTGGGGAGGGGGTTTGGTGTGCTGGCCCCGTGCCCACAGGAGCTGAGGTTCTGGGTAAGGACCCACTGGCTCCTGATGGAACTGTGGGTGCTACAGGGCCATCAGGGACAGCGAATAAATGCCTCCGGGGACAGAGCCAGTGCCTGTGATCTCTGCAGCCTGAGGAGATGGCCAGGCAGTGTCACCACCCTCAGACAGCTCTGGCAGCCTGGTGCACTGGCACGTAGACAGCCTTGGGTGTGGAGGATGAAATGGGGTCCCAGGCTCCAGGAGCTGGCAGCCCCTTGCACAGGGGGTTCCCGGGGTGGGGGTGAGGGCAGGAGACTCTTGGCCGCCGTGCTCTCCTGTCCCCTGTAAGACGCAAAAGGCCGTGTTCTGAACTCGTGCCTTAGTTTCTTCCACGTGCCTTAGTGCTGGGGCCAGGCCGCAGGGGACTCCGTGCGCAGCAGCAGCCATCCTGACCATCACACATCTTCTCCCTTCGCAGGAAGCGAGGCTGCTGGTGGCCACTGCCTATAGGCACACGGAACAGGTGCTTCGGGACAACCTGGACAAGCTCCACGCGGTGAGCCTCTGCTGTCCCCGGCCCCACGCCTGCCAGGAGCTGGGCCCACTGTCACTTCACACTGATGCAGCCACTCACCCTTCCCAGAAAACCACATGACCAACAGACCCCATCCAGCTCAGCTGGATCCAGCATCTTCCCTGCCTTGCTTAGCCTCATGTCACGCACCTGCCAGGCCAGGGCCAGTTTCTTCAGGGCAGACAGGAGGATGCTGCCAGCCCTCGGGCCCATTACCAGCTTCAGTGTGCAGTGGGTCTGGTTGATGTGGCTTAAGCCCTTTCCAATTCAAAGTTCTGGAAATTTTACACTAAACATTAAAGCTCAGAAGAGTTTCAGATGCACAGGGAGCTGCAAACATGGCACAGAGCCCTCAGCCCATGAACACTCCCCCCATCAGTCAGGCTTGTTTTCTGCAACCCAGTGACCACCACGCCCACACTTCACCCAGGTCACCTTCTGTTCTCGGTGCTCACGTCTGCCAGGCCCTCTTGGCTGAGATAGTCCCCCTCCTATTACAGACAGCAGAGCATGAGGGCTGGTCTAGTGTGTGGGGAGCAACCCCGGTTGGGCTGTGTGTGATGTCCTCACAGTGATGCTGGGTGTTGGGTCTGGAGTGACCCCAGAGGCAGTGTCTCTGGACCTAGTGAAGGGGCAGCTCCTGGTGGATGGTCAGCTGTTTATTCAAGGCAACGTTGTGGGGACTGTGGTGTCACGTTCTCAAGACCAGCAACACCTGCCTGCGTGGAGCCATGGGCAGTGCAGAACCTGCCAGGACCCTGTCATGGGAGCCGAGTCTGTGCTGCTGCTGTGACCTGCCCGCACCGTCCTGGAGTTCCAGGACTGAGTGCCACACAACTTACCCTGGGCACCGCCTTCAGGTCGGCCCTCCCTGCCCACAATTCTGCGTCTGCGGCTTGTAGGTCCCGAGTCCTGCAGTCAGGTTCATTGAAGAAAATCCTGAGTGCGAGCAGAGCCTTGCAGTTGAAGCCTGTGTTGTCCAAGGGCCAGCTGTCAGAGCAGTCAGTGTGGGGGTGACGGGAACCCGTCACTGGGGGCTATATCCTGCACATCACCTCCACTGCCCCTCCATGCTGACACTCACATGCATTTGCAGAAGAAATCCAAGTTGCCCAAAATAAACAGATTAGGAAGGGAAGTAGAAAAGTTAATGAGGCTGGCAGCTGGGCTTGTCTCTAAGGTGGAGACAGGGAGCAATTCTTTGCATGGGCTGCCCGCCTGTGCTGCATCCCTGGGAAGTGGCAGGTCTGGGAGGCCAGGCCCTCCCCCTTCCGCGCTCTGCTCTCAAAGGGCTCTTGTCTGGGCCCCCATCTGCCGCTCACACTGCCCTCTTGTTCCTCCAGCTGGCGAGTGCCCTGCTGGAAAAGGAAGTGATCAACTACGAGGACATCGAGGCCCTCATCGGCCCTCCGCCCCACGGGCCCAAGAAAAAGATCGCGCCGCAGAAGTGGAGCGATGCCCAGAGGGAGAAGCAGGACTCGGGGGAGGAGGAGGGGGCCTAGCAGCTGCCCCTGCTTGGGGAGGAGGCATCTTGGCCCCGGTAGTGCCCCCACCACCACCCCTGTTCTGGTGCTGGCCAGGGGGCCGGGCATGCAGTCCTCGCCTCTCAGCCCTCGCTGGTCAAGACCCCCCAAGATCTATTTATTGACTTCCTTGCCTGGAGGAATAAAAGGCTCTGCCGAAATGGGTGGTTCATCTATGTTTATGGGTTGTCCTCGTGTGGAAAGGTCACCTGTGCTCATCACAGGTGCGCATGGAGTGGCCCCATCTCAGGAGGGAGCTGAACAGTTTCACAGTTTGAGGCTCCTCCTGGCCCCTGAAACCTGGTCAGAATATCTCCAGCTCTGCACAGGAAGGACCTCTGAGCCCCTTGCTGCCTATCCTCTGTGGGGCCCTGTCCTGGGCTCGCTGGCCCACGGTCAGAGCCAGGGGCAGGCGCTGGGGCTGGAGGAGTAAGGCATGGCCACCTCCTGCAGTGTGGACGTGGGCCCCTGGCGGATGTCTAGAGGATGGGGAGGGAAGCCTGTGCTCCTGCGTGGTCAGCTCTGCCCTGATGGTGTCCTGGATCAGGGATCCCGTGTCTGCAGGGTGAGAGGTCAGCTGTGCAGGAACCAGCTTCCTTTTCTAGGACTCAGGAGCGGCAGGGGGCACAGACAGACGAGGTGCACTCAGGGCCCCAGTCCCCTGTGACACGACCTGCTGCTTGTTACTTCCCCTTCTGTGCCAGCGCCTGGAGCCGCCCCCATGCCCAGTGCCCCAAAGAAGCACAGGGACAGGGCAGGTGCAGGTGCCCACCCAAGGAGGGGCCCTGAGGGGACACCTTGCCTCTGTCCTATCCTGTTTAATTCCTGAAGACAGCCTGGAGTTAGGAGGGTGGGGCCCTTCTGTGACCTCACTGGGACATGGCCAAGCTCACCCCCTTGTACTTTACATTAAAACAGCCAGTGTCTGGTGACACTTAGCCAGGAATAGGCTGTTAATGGGGTGAAGAGGGGCACCTCATTGTAGTGGAGGAAGTGCAGCCTGCCTTCCCAGGGCTTGCCAGGGAGTGGGCTCATGGGAGCCCAGCAAGGGGAGGCCGATGGGACAGTGCTCTGATGTACAGAAATGAGTTGTCACAGGTGACGTCACCTCCTGGTCCTTAAGACACAGGAGAGCCCTGGGAGTGGGGCCTCAGCCGTCCCTGCTGCTCCTCACGCCTCCCTAAGGGGCTCCTGGGGGTGGAGGTTCTCCCACAGCAGCTCAAGGCCGCCAGAGCAGCCAGACCACTGGGCAACCTACTCTGCCCAGCAGAGTGGATATGGCATGGCCTGACAGCAGTTTCTGGAACTGTCTCGGAGTCAGGTGTGTGAGGGCTCCTTGCTGAGACAGACATTAAGTGAACATACATTTAACACATCAGAGCCCAGAAGACAAAGAATATTGGAAGAATTAAGAGAGCTCTCACATCATAATGCAAGTTGTTTTCCAATCTGATCTATGCTCAAATAAACACAATTTTTTTTGGTTACACTTCTTGTTTTTAAAATTTTTTGTTGAAGTCCGTTGTATTAATGCCAGATGTACAAGACAGTGGTTCATATTTGTATGTACTGGGAGATGATCACAATTAACATTTGTCACCATACACAGAGAAGATTTTCTTGTGATGACTACTTTCAAGATCCACTCTCTCAGCAACTTTCATATAAGACATCTGTGTTACAGTAACACACTGCCAGGTGGTCACTGACGTGAGGTGTTCCTCATGTAACAGCAATTGCCCAGCCTCTTATCAGGTTTACATATTGGCTCTGATGGATGTGAGAGCTGGACCATAAAGAAAGCTGAGCACCAAAGAATTGATGCTTTTGAACTGTGGTGGAGAAGACTCTTGAGAGTCCCTTAGACTGCAAGGAGATCAAACCAGTCAATCCTAGAGGAAATCAACACTAAAATATTCATCGGAAGGACTGATGCTGAAGCTGAAGCTCCAGTATTTTGGCCACCTGATATGAAGAGCTGACTCATTGGAAAAGACCCTGATGCTGGGAAAGATTGAAGGCAGGAGGAGAAGGGGATGACAGATGATGAGATGGCTGGATGGCATCACCGACTGAATGGATAGAGTTTGAGTAAGCTCTGGGAGATGGACAGGGAAGCCTGGGATGCTGCAATCCATGGAGTGGCAGGGTCAGACACGACTGAGCAACTGAACTGACTGGAGATTTGAGAGGCCGAATGGTTGAGTTCTGTGGTGAAGCACTAACATCAACCTGTCCCTACTGAGTTAGTAGGTTCCTGCTTTTCCTAATTCAACCAATGGTTCATATTGAGGACACTGTTAGTGTGCTAGTTTCTGCAAAGTGCTATAGGAACATGCCTTTTTTTGTGTGTCAAAACAATAAAAACACATTGCTGCTTTGAGATTAATGTTTTAAATTAATTATTATTATCGGGCTCCCCAGAATTGGGCTCCCCAGATGGCACTAGTGGTAAAGAATATGCCTGCCAATTCAGGAGACATGGGTTTGATTCCTGGGTTGGGAAGATCCCCTGGAGGAGGATAGAGCAACTCACTCCAGTATTCTTGGCTGGAGAATCCCATGGACAGGTGAGCCTGGTGGACTACAGTCCACAAGGCTGCAAAGAGTCAGACATGACTGAGTGACTTGGCACACACACATCGTTATTATTTTGGCTGCACTGCACAGCTTGTGGGATCTTAATTCCCCAACTAGGGACTGAACCCGGCCAGGGGTGAAAGCACAGCATCCTAATCACGAAAGCCCAGGGAATTTCTTGAGATTAACTTTTAAAATCAAGACTGTGGGACCTTCCTGGTGGCCCCGTGATTAGGAATCCACCTGCCAATGCAGGGGACACAGGTTTGATCCCTGATCCAGGACGACACCACATGCCACAGAGCAGCTATGCACGTGTGCCACAACTGAGCCTGTGCTTGAGCCCAGGAGCCACAACTGCTGAGCCCGCACACCCCAGAGTCGGCGCTCCACAAGGCAAAGCCTGCGCACGGCAATGAAGAGCAGGCCCTGCTCACTGCATCTAGAGAAAGCCTGCATGCAGCAGTGAAGACCCAGTGCAGCCAAAAGTAAATAAAAAACTTAAACAAATCAAGACTGTGTGTCAAAGGGCTTCAGGAGGTAGTGCTGACTGTCTTTGAGGTCGACTCTGAAGCACCAGCTGGAGGGGGGCCAGTCAGGTGAAGGTGTGGGGCAAGCAGACCCCTCTGAGTAACTGGAGCACAATGACAAGGAAATTCTGGGAAGCCCTGTGTACCCCACCCCTCCAGGTCCTCCTCCAGAAACTTTGTGCCCAGTGAGCACTGAGTCCAGCGCCACTGGCCAGTCCTTTCAGTGGCCCTTGCAGGCCCCAGACTGGGAAAAAGCCCCTTGGCAGAGTTGTGCTGTGGAGTTCTGTGCCAAGCGGGGAGGGGCTTGTCCTGTAGCTGAAGACTTTTACAACCTTGAGCAAACAAGTGTTTGCATCAGAAGGACTCCTGCTCACTTCTTCAGTCTTCCCAACTGGGAAGCTCAGCAGGCTCTCAGCACTCACATGGGAGCCTCGGGACTTGCTTTTCTGCATGTTCCCTAAGGACGCAAGTGTGAACTATTCAGGTGTTGAAAAAATGTGTTGGGTTGCTGGGCTGTGTGCAGCAGACTGAGGTCCTCAAGCTACAGCTTCACCTTCTCACCATTAACTCCAGACTTCAAATCTTCCCCTGGTACCCCAGCAGCACCCTGACTATGAGCAGATGAGCTGCACGAGTCTGTGGGTCTGTCCAGAAGGAGAAGAGGATGGGGACTGTGTTCTCAATGAGAAGGATCCATGGCAGGATCACTGAAAAGTGTCTCAAAGACATGGGGTACTGCCTGATGCTCCAGAGGTTAAGAATCCACCCGCCAACACAGGGGACATTGGTTTGATCCCTGGGCACCTAGAGTTGGAGCACTGCAACTAGAGAAAGACTTTGTGCAGCCACAAAGACCTAGTACAGTCAAAAATAAAGTAAAATAATAAATCTTTAGTTAAAAAAAAAAAAGACATGGAAGGTGAGGGCTAACACTGGATTGTGTCTGAAGAAATAAACCCCAGGCCAACGCAAGCGTTTCTTCAGCAAACATCTCCTACACAAACCCTCTGCTGCCAGAATGGAGTGTGGGTTCAGCTTCAACGGACAAAGTAATTTGTGAGGTGGATAATCCCTTGCTCTCTCCCTTCCTTCTCTCCTGCACTGCCTTCCCCACCCTGGCTCCTACCCTGTCACCTGGAAACAAAGTGGTGTGACCTTAACTTACCAAGAGCTGGGCACTGAGCTTTGTTCTGAGGCCTAAAAGGGCTCCCAGAAGCTTCTCCCATTTCACACCAATCACATGCCCAAAGTCTCTAGTACAAAAATTCTACTAGTATACTAGCTAACTCCACAGACACTTTCCTCTGGATCGTTGACCTTTCAGTTTAGCTGTCTGTGTCTACGTAAGGCTAGAGATTTTAAACATGACCCTATCTTCAGAGATAAGCACCACTTCCAAGTTTACTGAGAAGAGCTTTCTTGCATTTGCTAACAACTGTCATCAAAGCAAGGCTGGTACTGCCCTTGCTTCACAGCTGCTGCTGTTGTTCAGTCACTCAGTTGCCTCCAACTCTTTGCCACCCCATGGCCTGCAGCACACCAGGCTTCCGTCTTTCACTACCTCCCAGAGTTTGCTCGAACTCATGTCCATTGAATCGGTGATGCCATCCAGCCATCTGATCCTCTGTTGCCCCCTTCTCCTCCTGCCCTCAATCTTTCCCAGCATCAGGGTCTTTTCCAATGAGTCGGCTTTTCACATCAGGTGGTCAAAGTATTGAAGTTTCAGCTTCAGCATCAGTCCTTTCAATGAATATTCCGGGTTGATTTGCTTCAGAGCTGAGCACACACCTACTAGGTATCAGGGCTCCAACCTTCCCCACAGCCTTGGCACTTGTGTTACACGCCTCCTCTGCCCTCAACATGTTCTGTCTACCCTACCGTAACCTTGTAATTCCTCACTGAGCCCCAACCTGATTTTTCTAGTACCCAAGGGTGTCTCAAGAGGGCACAAAGCTATCAGCATGAATATCAGCTACCTGTTTACTCAGTGCAGGATACAGGCCTCCGAATTTCTCATTTTCCGTTAGGAAACTCTTAACGGTGATCAGGTTTCGCGAGAGGAATCTTGGCGATTGCCGTGAGGGTATGAAAGGAAGGCGGTTGCTGGGCGAAAAGGCTTACACATGGCAGATGTGCTGGCGTCGTCCCAGGCTGACCCGGGAACAGGAAGGCGCCAGGGTCCAGGGGGCGGACGCCTGCCTGACTACTTGGTGTTTTTATGACGCTCATCTGCGTGGAAGGCAGTGTGCACAGCGGAGCGCCGGCCACCCGCGGCCGGCCACGGTTCCTAGTTCCACACTGCGGGCTACTCGCCACCAGCGGCCGGACCACAGACCTCTGTGCGCCCAGGCTCCGGGCGACACGCTCGGGGCGCTCTGGACGCTCCTAAGTGCGCGCTCCGCCCACAAGGAGGGTGAGCGGACTCCACGCGGCGTCCGGCATTACAGCTTGGGACGCGGAGGGCGAGGCCTCCAGTGGCGTACTAGCAGGCTGGCAGGCCAGAGATTCGCCAGACCCAGACAACCGCTGTTCCCACAGCATGAACCACAAGAACGCCGGCAACAAAGCGCCATATCTGCCCGCGCCGCGAAGACTGCCGGGAAGGCATGGACGTCACTCTGTGGCCCTGGCTCTGATTGGTCACAAAGCTCTGACGCTTCTGATTGGCCGGGCCCACTACCATCCCAGGGTGCTCTGGGGCACTTCCTTCTTTCCCGGCCGTGAGCCCTCGGAGGAGGTGAGTATACGGGAGCTCGGCGCCATCGCTGTTATCCGATCCCATCTGGCTCCATCCGCCGTCCCCGGGGTATACCTGTCGCCAGCGGCGTCGGGCCTTGGCCCGTGCTCTGTGCGCGCGCCGACGGGACTCTGCTTCCAGACCTAACTCGCTCCCCGTCTTACCCGCTCGCCAGGCCTTTCGGCCGCAGCCATGGCGCCCAGCCGGAATGGCATGATCCTGAAGCCCCACTTCCACAAGGACTGGCAGCGGCGCGTGGCCACGTGGTTCAACCAGCCGGCTCGCAAGATCCGTAGGTGAGTGTCCGGGAGCGAGCGCGCCCTTCCAGTCCTCCGCGCGCCGGGCACGCTGCGGGAGGGCGGACAGTGACCCCCGCTCGGCTTCTCTCTGCGCAGACGCAAGGCCCGGCAGGCCAAGGCGCGCCGCATTGCCCCACGCCCCGCGTCCGGTCCTCTCCGGCCGGTGGTGAGATGCCCGACGGTCAGGTACCACACGAAGGTTCGTGCCGGCAGGGGCTTCAGCCTGGAGGAGCTAAGGGTGAGTGTCGACAGCCCGTGTTCTGAGACCCACTGGTTGTTCCTCGTGGCACATAGCCAAGTGATGACATTCTCCGGAATCGCTGCACTGCCATGATGAAAGTGCATTTGAACCCTTTTCCATCTGACGGCTGGGCCCTCCTGGTGTAGGGGGTGGGGGTCAGGGAGTTTTCGGGGCTTTAGCTGTTTCTGTCGGGGCAGGTGGCCGGCATCCACAAGAAGGTGGCCCGGACCATTGGGATCTCGGTGGACCCGAGGCGGCGGAACAAGTGCACGGAGTCCCTGCAGGCCAACGTGCAGCGGCTCAAGGAGTACCGCTCCAAGCTTATCCTGTTCCCCAGGAAGCCCTCGGCCCCCAAGAAGGGAGACAGCTCTGTGAGTAACCGGCTCCCACAGCGCCCAGCGGGATGAGGGTCTGGAGGTCTCACTGTGGGTCTAGCTGGGCTGCAAGGACAAAGTACCTGTCTGCAGCTTCCTATCTAAAGCAGGGTTGCCACGCAGAGGAGTAGAGAGAAGATAAATAATGTGGGAGAAAGCCTCTGAGGAGCCTCAAACTAATTGCATGAAATGTGGGGATTCACTAAGGGCAGGAGTTGGAGCCAGCTTTGTTAAAATTGAAAGTGTACTGCGTGTTAGTAATCTTTGTATGAGATCAGCAGTGCCCATCTATATGGGTTGCTGGCAGTCATTCTCCCTGCATCCCTGGTTGATGCGTGGGTGTCTCATCTGACCCTGCCTACCTTTACTCAATCGGGCAGGAATCCACAGGCCCTCAGGGGTGACAAGTTTGGGGCTCCTTGGGAGATGAGCTAAACTCACCTGACTCCCTTCTCATTGACAAACAGGCTGAAGAGCTTAAACTGGCCACTCAGCTGACCGGACCTGTTATGCCCATACGGAACGTAAGTGGGCATGTTGGGAGAACCATGGATCTGGGGTTGGATTGGAGGGATTCTGTGTGGCAGCCGGGGCCCATGTTGAGATTTACTGGTTTGTGAAAGACCTACGTGCCCTGAGGAGAGTCAGCTGCATCCAGACAGATGGGCTCCTTGAGGAAAGCTTAGTCGCCCTCAGTTGTTTCCCTCTATGTAGAGTCCTTTCCACTCCCTGATGTTTGGGAAGCCCAGGCTGGAGGCAGCTCTCCATGCATGTTTGGTGATCCTATAGCCTGACCAGCAATTGACAAGGCCCTTGAGGCTCCTGGGAGTGGGAGGTGGGGTGGGCCTGAGCCCCTACACCCACCTTGTGTCCAAGCCCCACCCACCCTTCACATAATTTGGGCACTAGGTTCTGAGTTGGGGGTTACTTTGAACCAAGGAGGTACTGTCCTACTCTCTTGGTGGCCTCCAGTTAGCTTTACTCTGGGCGGATTCCCCTCCAAGGCCTCTCAGTTTGCTGACAGTTCGCTGGGCTCCCTTCTAGGTCTATAAGAAGGAGAAAGCCAGAGTCATCACAGAGGAGGAGAAGAACTTTAAGGCATTTGCCAGTCTCCGTATGGCCCGCGCCAATGCCCGGCTCTTTGGCATCCGGGCGAAAAGGGCCAAGGAAGCCGCAGAACAGGATGTTGAAAAGAAAAAATAAAGTGCTGTTGGCAACTTGTGATAAACCTGCAGTGTCCATGTGACCTTCGTTGTGTAAGGAGCCAGGGCCTGGGGGGGCCTCCTCGAGGGGGACCTGAGGTGTGTCTGACCTTTGTTGCAACAGAGCTGTGGGGGAAGCAGCTTTGGTACATGGGAGGCTTGTGCTTAGTAAGTGTTCTTGTCTGGATCCGCCAGCCCAGGAGGTGCTGTGTGTTCCTGTTACTATTAAAATACTATTTTCACATCTAAAGCTGACAGTTTATAAGGCGCTAATTTAACGTGTACACTCTGTATTGAAAATTCACGACCTGTCAAGGGTCAGCTGGTGTGGAGGCCTGGGGATTGGAGCCTGCCTCATGATCCATCCATGAAAGAGGGCTCGTGGGGCGCTACCTCTGGATGGTCCAAGCCGTGGTTCCATTTGCTTTGTGTTGGGATCCTGGTGAGAGGTTGGGAAGGTGACTGCCTTCCTGTTGGAGCCCTGGCTACAGTGCTCACAGAGTGAAGGATGCAGAGGCCTCCAGGTGTGCAGGGCCAGGGGCTGCTATGGTTAGTGTCCACTTGGGCAGAACTGTGGGTTTTAGGGACGGATAACCATAGTGGGTGCACTGGTGACATCGCCTGTATCTGTAAGGGGTGCTCCGGTGATCATAAATTGTAGGAGGCTAGCACTGATTTCGGAGAAGGCAATGGCACCCCACTGCAGTACTCTTGCCTGGAAAATCCCATGGGCGGAGGAGCCTGGTAGGCTGCAGTCCATGGGGTTGCACAGAGTCGGACACGCCTGAAGCGACTTAGCAGCAGCAGCAGCATTAGTTTGGTGGTGGTTATAAAGTTTATTTTGTTTTTCCCCTGATTATTTTAAGTTACAGGGTATTTTAAAAGATTTGAAATTTATTCTAATTTCTAGTTGATTCAAATTGTTTTCAGAGAAACTATAGTCATTTTAGATTAGGCTTTTGGTTTTTTGTACCCCTTTAAGTTGTTAGTCGCTCAGTCATGTCCAACTCGTTGCAACCGCATGGGCTGTAGCCCGCCAGACTCCTCTGTCCATGGGATTCTCCAGGCAATAATACTGGGATGGGTAGCCATTCCCTTTTCCAGGGGATCTTCCTGATCTAGGGTCTCCTTCTTTGCAGGTGGACTCTTTACTGCCTGAGCCACCAGGGATGTTCAAGCCAAAGAGCAGAGTAAGGGACACCGTGTAAAAGAGCTGATGGTCCTCTTTATTTAGGTCTCATATAGGTGGTTGCACTTGCTATTTTTCTTGTGTGCTTTCAGGGTGTTACAGAGGAAAAATAAGGTCTTTGTTTCATAAAAGATCCAGATGTAAAGGGAATCCGTGAGAAGCTATGACCTCCCTTATCCAATCTCCACCTCAATCGACAGTGGTTTGTGCCTAGTTCTAGGAATTTACCAGTGTCAGTATTCTTTTTTGCTGCTTCAGCAGCTTAGAACCAGACCAGAGGACAAGGAGTGAGCTGCCTAACACAGGGCCAGCCTGGCATTGACCATCTTGGGGACCGTAGAAGCTGATGACAAGCAGGTGCTGGGTGGAGAAGTTAGAAAGTGAAAATGCAGGGAGTTTTCAGGATGGAGAACAGGCACTCAGGCGTTGAGCACCCACTGTGTCCCAGGAACACAGCAGTAACCAAAACAACCCTAGCTCCACAAAGTCTTATCGCAAAACTTTTTGGCGTTTTCTTTCTGAAAGTCCTTTGGCTGGCTCGCCAGTGTGTGGGCACATGTCAGCCTTGGGTTGCAGTGGTGACTGGCTACAGTCACCAAGGTACAGGAGGGCTGGGGAAGGGCCTGCTGCAGGCCATCAAGGGAGGGGCTGGCCTTCCAGATTCTTTGGGCCCACCGTCCTGGGGAAGGCTCAGGGCTTTCTTGGGCGTCGCCTTTGGGGCAGTGGGAAGCTGTGTTAGACCTTGGTCCTGTCACCCTCCAGCTCTGGTGCCTCAGCTGGGCTCCCCTCCTTTTTAAGTCCCACTTGCAAGTGTATGAAACATGGTGTATGGTTAGTTATTGCTGCTTTGAAAATTTCACCAGGAAGGATGGTGCTTCCTGGGGAAAAGGAGGCAAAACTGGGTCACTGTTTAAAGGGACTGAGGGCAGAGGGGCTGTGAGCACCATCCAGGCAGCTTCACCAAGAATATCCTCAAAGCCTTCACGTGAGTCAGGTATAAAACCAGGTCTTTGTCACCTGGAAGTGCCACCCCATGGACACTGCTGCTGCCTGTCTTCTTGGCCCATGCTGCCCTCATCGATGGGACTGGAAGCACAAGGTGACCTCCTGACCTAGCCACTGGTTCACTGCCATGTGTCTGTCCTGTCCCTTCAGTGTGGGCTGGACCCGGCAGCTTGCTTCTTAACAAGCAAAGTAGCACGCTGAGATTGGGTTAAAAGGTGCAGAGATCTCACTCACCCAGTGAAGCAGGTCACCATCCCAGAAGCAGCAGTGTCGGTATCAGGTGCCCAGGGTAAGGCCTTCACAGCGGGACTCCTGGTTAGGGGAGCCGAGAAGCAGGGCAGCTCGTCCTGGACAGTGTCATGTGTTCCAGCTGGCCCTGCGCAGGTTCACAGGGGCTGCAGGACCGAGCTAACGGCAGAGGGGCTCAGACGGCTCAGCTAACTGCAGGCACTCCATGCCCTATGGTCCTCTGTGCCCTGGAGACACATGAGCCTGGAGGGTCAAGGGAGGTGAGAGAACTGGGTTCTGGGTAGGGAGTGAGGTCTGGGTAGAGTCCCACTGCTGTGTGACCTCACAAAGGCCATCCCCCTCTCTCAGCCTTGTCAGTGACACTAAATGTTCAGACCAGCTGTTTGCAGAGTGGGCAGCAAACCCCTGGGGGGAGGAGTGGGGGCTGGTGGCTGATTGTTGGAAAATACCAAAATGACAGACATGTCTTTGGAGGAGGGTTGAGAAAACAATGGGAGGGGGAGTTCCCCGCTTCACTCGGCCCCCCAGTGCTGCCTCTGGTGGAATGCCTGTGTCTCAGCACACTCAATTGTGACTGCGTGTATGCTTGTGTCTCACTGTATCTGTCTCCATTTGATGTGAGTATGTGTGTGGTGGTTGGGTGCGTGGGACAAAACATGTTTGCCGTGTGTGATAATGTGCACACGTGTGTACATATGTATGGCATACTCTGCTCTTCTGGGACAGCAGCGCTCTGGGCTCACCTGTCTCATTTTTAAAAGTGAGACTTCCCTGTGGTCCAGTGGCTGAGACTCCACACTCCCAATGCAAGGGTCCATCCCTGGTTGGGGAACTCTGCCACATGCTGCAACTACAGATCCCATGGGCTACAGTTAAGACTTGGTGCAGTCATTAATAAGTGTAAGAAATGCTGTAGAGTCAAAGCGATGGTTTTTCCAGTAATGTATGGACGTGGGAGTTGGACCATAAAAAAGGCTGAGCGCCAAAGAATCGATGCTTTTGAACTGTGGTGCTGGAGACTTGAGAGTCCCTTGGACTGCAAGGAGATCGAACCAGTCAATCCTAAAGGAAATCAATCCTGAGTATTCATTGGAAGGACTGATGCTGAAGCTCCAGTACTTTGGCCACCTAATGCGAAGAGCTGACCGTGATGCTGGGAAAGCTTGAAGGCAGAAGGGGAACAACAGAGAACAAGATGGTTGGATGGCATCACCAAGACAATGGACATGAGTGAGCAAGTTCCGGGAGATGGTGAAGGACAGGGAAACCTGGCATGCTCCAGTCCATGGGGTGGTAAAGAGTCAGACACGACTGAGCAATTGAACAACAACAAGAGAAATGCCAAATCCTGTAGGAAAACAGTTCTGACAGCAGGGTTCTGAGATAAAGTGACCTTTCTAGGTTAGTCAAGGAAGTACCCAGCCCACAGGTATAAGCTTTTGAAAGCCTTGTCAGCCCCACCACCTCCTATTCTTGAAACTTAGACAGTTTCAGCGTGCCTTCCAGAGCCTCTGGAACAAGCCCACTGGGCCCTGGGAAGGACAAGGTGGAGGGTATGGTGATGGCCTTGCCTGAGCAGTGCGTCACTTGGACACAGCCTGGACATAGCTCTGCTCCCCTCCCAAGGGGCTGAGCTTTCTGGCACTTGCTCAAGGCAACCCATCTGATGCTGAGGGGGAGAATTCCCAGAAGCTCAGAGCCAGTGCTGGGGGTGGAGCATGTTCAGCCAGGCTTTAAAGGCTGAGTAGGAGCTGGCTGGTGGTGGGGAGCCAGTGTAAGCAGGGTTCTGTGGCTTGAGAAGCAAGTTGTCTAAAACAAGGATGCTTTATTGTTGCTCCAAAAACTGGTGATGTGGAAGCATTTAAAGAGATAGAGATTGTTATTGTTCAGTTGCTAAGTCGTGTCCACCTCTTTGCGACCCCATGGATTGGAGCATGCCAGGTTTCCCAGTCCTTCACTATCTCCTGGAGTTTGTGCAAACTCATGTCCATTGACTTGGTGATGCCATCCAACCATCTCATCCTCTGTCACCCCCTTCTGCTGCCCTCAATCTTTCCTAGCATCACAGTCTTTTCCAACGAGTCAGCTCTTTGCACCAGGTGGCCAAAGTATTGGAGCTTCAGCTTCAGCATGGGGTTAGTTAAATACATGAGGAAGGGTCGCTTCTACCCTGCTGGCCCCCTCAGATATCCAAGCACCCAGGGTGGGCGGATAGGGAGATGCACGCGGCAGACCGTTTCCTAAAGGACCAGATGGTGAGCATTTCAGGCTTTCCAGGCCACAGAGTATCCCTCTGCTCTTGCAGGGCGAAGCTGGCTTCAGACCGTCCGTGAACACACAGGATGGCCATGCTCCAGTAAAACTCTAGTGGCAACTCAGTGGCTTCTAGACTAGCCTCAGGGGTTGAAGTGCCCCATCCCCCTGCTGTTGGCCTCAGCTTATCGAGGTAGAATGTCCCTTCAGGCTGCCAGAACAGAAACACCATAGACTGGGGACTGGGGGTGGGCGGGGGTTGGGGGGAGCAGGAGGCTTATAAACACCAAATACTGAGTTCTCACAGCTCTGGAGGCTGACTACAAGATCAATCAAGGTGCCAGCAGATTTGGTATCTGGTTCACACATGGCAGAGGGGTGAGGGAGTGCTCTAGGGTCCCAGTTACAAATGCAGTGGGGCTCCACCCTCGTGACCTAAGCACCTCCCAAGACCCACCTCCTAGTGCCACCACATTGGGGGTCAGGATTTCAACATAAAAGTTTTGGGGTAACACTGTCGATGGCATGAAAGACGGCAATACAATGTAAAGAAAAGCAGTTACTAAAAAACTGCACACAGGAACATTTATTGAGTACCTCCTTGAACCTCTTTGAACATTTATTGAGTACCTACTGTGTGCTGGGCACAGTGCTAGGCCCAGGAACTCGGCTGTCAGGTGGGGCAGAGAGTCCCCATGCCTGTGATCTGAGGAGCCAGATGTAGGAAGGGCCCTAAGGGTGGGAAGCAGCTTGTAAAAACTAATACAAACAGATTTGTGTGGGAAAAAAAGCTGGAGGGATAAACATGAAAGTGTTAACAGTGTTTCTGCCTGGGTGCTAGAATTTCCATTTTTTTTTAATTGCATATCTACATTTTTTAACTTTTCAACAAGGAACATGTGTTATTATTTCCTGTACAGCAGTAACAACAGAATATCTGAAGGTGGGGATCTCACTTCCTGCGTCTGGCAGCTTGAGCTCTCCCCCCCACCCCCCACCTTCCGGGCCCTCCCCTGTCCTGAGGCCTTTGTGGGCTGCTGGGTGAGGAGGGGCAGGTGGATCCTGCAGCCCAGTGGCCTCTCTCGGGCTCTGGAGAATCTCTCCGTTAGTGCTGCATGGAGCTGCCCTGCCGGCCTCCTCTCCAGGTCAGCTCTGGAGCTGAGCCCAGGGCCACCCTGCAAGGCAGGGAGGGGCCTGTTGCTGTGAGGCTGGGCAGAGACCCCAGTTATTTATTGCTAAGTCATTTTCGACTCTTTTGTAACCCCATGGACTGTAGCCCACCAGGCTCTTCTGTCCATGGGATTTTCCAGGCAAGAATACTGGAGTGGGTTGCCATTTCCTTCTCCAGAGGGTCTTCCTAACTCAGGGATTGAACCCATGTCTCCTGCTTGGCAGGTGGATTCTTTACCATTGAGCCACCAGGGAAGCAGAGACCCCAGGTCCATTAAAATCTCTGGACCTCAGAGACTTGAATCCCCAAACTCTGAATTCTCTTTTCCCTCTCCCCCGGGGGTGGCAATACGAAGTTACTGTGGTGCTGTGTGTGATGATTAAGAGTTGAACTGTGGCGGGGTGTAAGCTCTATTCTCCTATTGGTGGGCTGGGCGGCCCCTCCTTGTCTGTGAAATGGGGCTGCAGTGGGTTAGTAGCTACCACATCACAGTTAGCATGAACACATGCATTGGAAAGGGCTGTCCTCAGGGCTGGCAGGGGAGAGGTCCCAGGGAAGTTCCCAAAGCTGACTCTGAGCCTCTGGGCATGCCAATGTGGGGCTGGGTGCCCATCTGAGCCTCCACTCTCCTGGGGTTTTGTATTAATCCCATAAAACTCAGAGAGGCCAGAAGCCTTGGCCAGGGTGCAAGTGGAACTTGGGCCCCTGCAAGCCAGTGAGTCCCCATGAGCCCAAGAGCACAGCTGATGGGCTACAAACACGGATTCTGGGAAGCCAGGCCAAGAAAGATGCGGGAGCTGGAAGGCCCAGAGTGGCTCCAGGCTGGTAACTGTCTACAGAGAGAAGCCAGCCCTCCCAACGGCTGGTTTCTGAAGCTGTTGGGACCTGGGCCAGCTTCTAGGACGGGGGACATGGAGGGTTGAGGCAGCAGAAGGAGGCACCAGATTGGCCTGCAAAGAATTCCCCTTCTTGCAAATTGGGCACAAGGTCTTTGCCTTGCAGGCACCCTTGGGGTATGAGCCTGTATCCCACCACTAAGGATGCTGTCCTCGGCATCGCACCTGTGGAGAACCCTCCTCTGAGCCTGGGGTGCAACCTTCCACTTTCCACCTCCGCCTGGGCAGCATCTTTGTCCTGTTGTTGGTGGGGCTTCCGACCCCAGGAACTTCTGGAGTCCTGGTGACCAAGGCTCAGCCCGAGCTCACAAGAGCCCAGTGTGCCCGAGACCTGGTTTCTGTTCCCCTGGCCCTTGGATCCCCTTTCACCTTAAACCCCCTTCCTGTCTCCCACCATGGCTTTTGGCCAGGTCTGTGCCCTATTTTTAGGCAGAAACTGGCAAAGAGAATGGACTGGGAGGTGGCTTCTGCCTCCACCAAACACCTCCTCTTCCACACAGCTTCACTGCAAGCACAGGGTGGTCCAAGGTGAGGGTGAAGCTCAGGACGAGAGGGGCCCCTCCCAAGGAGCCCAGGTCTGTTCTGATTTGAGTGCAGCAGACACATGTGGAAGGACCCCAGACCCTGACCCTCAGTGTAGACACCCCCAGGACAGCAGGGGTTGTACTGGCTCCCGGACAACAGGCTCTGGGAAGGCAGACCCTGTTCTTCCTGCGTCCAGTCCCAGCCCCAAGGCACCTGGCACACGGGAGGCGCCCAGCGCACAGGGGGTGCCCACCACATGCTTGCTGACTGAATGATGCCTCACTAAATGCAGCAAGGCCTGGGGTTGGGGTCTCAGGGATGGGGAGAGGTGTGGATTTGGTGCTAAACTGGGCCTCTGCTGGGCCCTGGCTTTCCAGGGGGGCAGCCTGCAGGGACCTGGGGCCCATGCCTAGGGCAGCAGAGAGCCTCCTGACCTGAGCAGGTTTCCACATGCAGGGGGCCCCGTGGGGCTCTGGTCATCCTGGGAGGGCCCACCCAGTTTGGACCCCAAACCTCTCCCACTGGGGATTTGAACCCGTGGAAACCCGGACATCTCGAAGGGGGATGGGGACGGAGGGGGATGGGGACGAAGGGCGGGCTAAGGCCACCGCTCAGCGCCCACTCCTCCCCACCAGGCTCCAGGGCCCCCTCTCGGCCCGGCCCCGCCTAAGCCCCGCCCCTCCACTGCCCCCTCCTCTGTCCCACCCTCTCTGACACCCCCTCCTGCAGTTCCCGTGCCGTGGCTGCTGCGGGAGCCACGTGTGCCCGCGCCGGGCTGGCGTGCCGGGAGAGAAGCGCGGCCACGCCTGGCCAGGCCATCATTTCCCCGCGCGGCCGCGGCGCCGACTGGCGGACAACCGCCCCTCGGTGGGCCCAGGCGGGTCCCGGAGCGCGGGAGCTGGGAGCATGAGCGCGGGCTCAGAGCGCCGGGCGGCGGCGGCCCCCGGGGTGGTGCCAGCGCCCTGCGCCTCGAAGGTGGAACTGCGGCTGAGCTGCCGGCACCTGCTGGACCGCGACCCGCTCACCAAGTCCGACCCGAGAGTGGTGCTGCTGCTGCAATCGCAGGGCCAGTGGGTGCAGGTAGGGGCGCGGGTAGGCGGGGGGTGGGGGCCTGGAGCCGCGGACGCGGAAGCCGAGAGGCTAGTGGGGTGCAGAGCAGGGTCACGGTGGGGTTACCTGGTCTAAAGATGGGTGCCCTGGAGCTGTGGGGTTGAAGTGTAGGGGCTGGGTTGGAGGCGAAACCACGAGAGGGGCTCCAGGTAGAGGGAGGGAGCCCTGGAGTGGAGGGTGCGACCCCGGGTCCGGGAGGGGGCTCCGGGGCCAAGTGAAACACCCAGACTTGAGGGAGCCGCAGGGGCTCTCCTGTGGGGCACAGAGGGGAGTAGGGGACACGGGGCTTTGACCGAGGTCAAGGGTCCACCCCGGGCCCGCGGGGCAGCCGGGAGCACCAGTCCTCCGCCGGGTCCGCATTCGTAGGGCGGAGACAGCGCACCGCGGGTCCCACAGGAGGGTAGCCAGGCGCTCCGGGAGCCAGGACTCCATCTCCGAGACCGGGACGCCCCGCCCTAAGGGCTCCCAGCCTGGCGCCTGGCTCTCTAGTTCGGGAAGAGTCGAAGCGGTCCCGAGCGGCCGCGGGGTGGCCTGGCGAGCGCGGCGCGTGCGGCCGGGGTCGGGGCAGCAGCGGACGGTTCGCAAGCCTCGCGGACCTGGCTCTGGGCGCGTCCCGTCTCTCGGCTACGCGGGCTTCCCGCTAGTCCCGGGAGCGGCCGGGGCGCCTGCGCGGGGGCGGGCGCTTCACCCCAGACCTGCGCTGCCAGAGGGCGGGCCGCGGGACTGCTCAGACCTCTTTGCGCCCCACGAAGCGCTTTTTCCGCCACCATCTCACGTGAGACGCGTGGCCTCACCTCGGAAGGGCAAGAAATCGGGGGCGAATAGGTGAAGTCGGGCATTGAGCCCCCGGAGAGCTGGGGGGCCGGAACTCGGACCCGAGTGCGCCCCAGCCTCCAGTGCTCCCCCTGCGACGGGTCTGTCCGCGCACGCGCGTCCCTGGCCTCGGTGGCCGCATACAGCCGGGGCGGAGGTAGGGAGGTTAGGGGCACGTCGGGGGTACAGCCACTGAGGGTTGCGCAGTCCTAGAGATGCGCAGCTCCAGCTCCCTGGACCGCACTGCTCCCTGGCTGTGACCTTGTGCTGTTTTTTGTCATCTCCGGACCACCAGCCTCCTGGCCTGAGAAACCCTCCAGTCATCGACTTCGGGGGCAAAGGATCTCCTGGAGGGGTCCAAGCCCCCATTAGCCTTCATTGCTTGGCCTCAGCGCTCCCTGGGGCATATGTCCCTTGAGGAAGCACATAAACACCCTCATCTGGGATGTGGGAGTTTGTGGGGCTCTGGAACAGGGCACAGAAACCTACCTCCGCAGCCCAGTTTGCACTTTGATGGGTTGGGGCCCAAGTTGGAGGAAAGAGCTGAACCAAGGGGTTATCTCTGCAATCTGCACGCCCCCCACCTCCCCGCCCCCCCCCCCCCCCCCGCAACTCTGGAGTCTCCATGCCTGCCCAGCTGGGTGCTGGCAAATGATCTCTGCTTTAAGGTTTGCCCAGCCAGGTTCCAATCCAGCTCTGTCCCTGACTTGGGGTGCCCTTGGACACCCCTTCCCTTCTCTGAGCCTGCTTCCCCATCTGTGGTGTGGGGATGGAGGAGGCCATGTGGGCATGAGACGAGAAGCTGTAGCCTGTGGGGACCAGAGAACTGTGCCTTTATCTCAGGGAGGGAGGTGCCTGGGGTTCTGGGGAATGACCCCCCCCCCGGGGGGGCAACCGGAAGCCTTGAAGCAACAGATGGGTCTTCCCACAGCACAACCGGGATGCAAGTCCTCCAGGACCACCTAAGGGCCGGTGGGTGGGACAGGGAACCCTGCAGGCTACAGCAGAGGCAAAGGGTCTCCGGGCAGTGCCCCGGTAGAATCTTGTCCCCCTCCTCCAAGGGTCTGCTCACCCAGGGCCGCTTGCAGGTGGACAGAACCGAGGTGGTCCGGAGCAGCCTGCACCCAGTCTTCTCCAAGGTCTTCACGCTTGACTACTACTTCGAGGAGGTGCAGAAGCTGCGCTTTGAGGTCTACGACACCCATGGGCCCAGCAGCCTGAGCTGCCAGGAGGATGACTTCCTGGGGGGCATGGAATGCACTTTAGGGCAGGTGGGTGCCCCATCCCCATGCCCTCAGAGGAGGAGAGCAGCATGGGCACCTCAGCGGGTGCAGTGGTGGTCTGGGAACTGCAAGATTATGCACCAAC
The DNA here is from genome assembly GCF_055505025.1 of Bos grunniens. Classification (NCBI taxonomy): domain Eukaryota; kingdom Metazoa; phylum Chordata; class Mammalia; order Artiodactyla; family Bovidae; genus Bos; species Bos grunniens. The sequence continues at coordinate 14,629,373 of NC_141182.1, forward strand.
TGTGTACCAGGTGTTCTGTCTGACTCCTAGTTGCTTCTCCTTAAAAAAAAGTCTTTTAGTTAATTTAAAAAATGTAATTTGGAACTGGGTAATATAGTCATATGGATCTAAATTCAGAAAATGTAACAGGCATGCTCTGGGTGTCTCCCTCCTGCCCTGCCCCCAGGTTTGTTACACCCTTCTGGAGAGAGGTAGTCTTATCAGAGCAAAGGGACATATAGTTTTTTCTCTATATATACACTTTTAAAAACACAAATGACATACACTGCTCTGCAGCTCGCTTCTTCACTTCCACGACATAAGGGAGCCCTTCCCTTGCCTGTCTCCATGGCAGTGACTGGTCTGAGGGACCCTGCATCCTCCAGTAAAGTCATTCCCATTAGCTCTATGATTGTCAGTGAAACAACAGGTCTTGCCTTGAGCCAAACTGCTCAGCGCAGGCTCTGGGCAGAACACTCCATGTGTCACACATTCGATTCTCGTGAGTACTCTGAGGGCTTTTTAATGAGGTATAATTTACATACAGTAATATGTGTAAACCTCTAAGGTTGGGCTTGATGGGCTTTAGACAGTTGTATACACCTGACCACCACCAGATCACACAGCACATCTTTGTCATCCAGCAGGCCCCCCTGTTCCTCTCAACCCCCTCCCCCAATAGTTTTGCCTGTTGTAGAACATCGTGTCCGTGAATCACACAGTATGTTCCCATTTGTGTCCGACTTCTTTTCCCCGACATGAAGGCATGTGACTCATCTCCATTGCTGCCTGGGGCAGAGACGGCTGGGTTGAGCCTCTGTCAGATAAGAGGACTGAGATTTCAGCAGGGTCCACCCAATGCTGGCCACCCACTTTCCTCACATGCAGGGACACACATGCACGGACATCAGTGTGCAAACATGCATGCACCTACGGGTGCAGGTCCATGGACACGTGTATGGACACGTATGTCTGGATATACACGTAAACTCTGCATTATGGGAAGGCCGCCCAGTGCCACCAGGTCTGCAGGGCCGGCCAAAGGTTTGGACCCTGGCTTCAAATCCCAGTGGTGGTCCTTCAGTAAGTCCCGGACCTCTGCCTGAATCTCCACTTCCTTACCTAGGTGGTAGGTTGGGGAGCCAGGCCACCGAGGGTGACTGGGGTCACTGGGAAGGAGACGGGGAGGCCCTGGGCGGGGTTAGAGTCCCCAGGGAGCAGGTGCGGACCCTCCCTGACCCTCTGACTTCCAGATCGTGGCCCAGAAGAAGGTGACCCGGGCACTGTTGCTGAAGTTCGGCAGGAACGCGGGCAAGTCCACCATCACGGTGAGGCCCCGCCTTCCACCGGCCCCTCCCCTGCAGGCCCCGCCCTTTCGTCGCTGAGGCTGTGGGGGACTAGACCCAGGCTGCCGAGGTGTCTAGGCACCTCCCATAGACTAGGCTGCAGGGCGGAGAAGGGTTGGAGTGGGCCGGCTGAACCCCGAGGCCCGCGAGGGGTCAGGCCTCTCCTGCCCACTCCATCCAGGTGATAGCCGAGGACATCTCCGGGAACAACGGCTACGTGGAGCTCTCCTTCAGGGCCAGGAAGCTGGACGACAAGGTGAGGGGTGCTCCCCTGGAGCCCAGCTCTCCCTGCTGTCAGGGGGTGTCCACGAGGAGAAGACAGGTGGCCGCGGAGTGGGACGCACTCAGAGCCAGGGCAGCTGTGCTGCTGTCGGGGTCCTGTTGTGTCACTGCCCTCAGTTCATCCTCATAGCTTCCTGTGACAACGCTCAGGGGCTCAGGGAAGTCCCTGGGCAGACAGTGGAGAAACTGGTGGGAGCCAGTCTCTGGGCTGGAAGTGCTGGGGAGCTAGGGAACTGGAGCAGGATGCTCTCAGGGAGGGCTGGGCCCTCACACCCGGGGAGTGGCAGAGCCTGGCCCCCAACCCACCTTGCCAAGCTCATCTTTTGCTCCTCTGCCAGGACCTCTTCAGCAAGTCAGACCCATTCCTGGAGCTATACCGGATCAATGATGATCAGAGCGAGCAACTGGTGTACAGGACAGAGGTGAGGGGGTCCCCGCCCAGCACCCGAGGGTAGTGTGAAAGCACAGAGAGGGCAGCCCCTGACCCTTCCTGCACCTCCCTGCCCGCCGTAGCTGTAGGGGCCTTGATCCCCAACACCGCCCGCCATCCCCCTTTGAACAGGGAGCAGCCAGGCGCGGGTGGACCTTGTGACCTAGAGTCAAGGATCTGCATTTGTTGTGACTACCTGCCCATGAAACAAGATCCCAGTGACAGCAGTGGGAAAGCGTTTCCTTTTGAGATAAATTGAGTTTAAAAAAGGCTATGTAAGGAAAGGAGTCCAGGTGGTCCCAGAATGTGGAGGAAGCTACAAAGGGGCTTCTGGATGGAACGAGGTTCGGAGATGCAGCTCTGGGCTCCCAGGGTCCTGCCTGGAGCCTGAGGCCGGGGCCCCTGAGCCGCCTGCCCCTCCCGGCCCACAGGTGGTGAAGAACGACCTGAGCCCCACCTGGCAGCCTTTCAAGGTGTCTCTGAGCAGCCTGTGCAGCTGTGAGGAGTCGCGGCCTCTGAAGGTGGGTGGGGCTTTGCGCCTGGAGGATGGGGATGTGGCTGGGAAGGGGCGGGGCGGGCGGTTGGGTGGGGCCAGCCCCACCAGACCACACCCTCTTGGAGTTGAGATGTGCGGGGGGGTGGGGGGTGGGGTGGGGCGGGGGTGGGGGTTAGGTACTGGAGAGGAGTGGTTGCGGAGGGGGCGGCCTACGTGCAGGGCCATGGAGACGCCAGGCCTGGGACCCCAGAGGGGCAGGCGGGCTGAGGAGTCCTGGGCTCCGCAGGGCCTCGTTTGGGATTATGACTCCCGCGGAAAGCACGACTTCATTGGAGAATTCTCCACCACCTTCGAGGAGATGCAGAAAGCCTTCGGGGAGGACCAGGTGAGCCGGCCTGTCCCCAGAATGCTCTGGGGCGCTGGCCCTGGGCTGAGTTCCCCAAAAGTGCTTGTGATGGCTTTAGAGAGGCTAAAGATGATGACAGAGCATGACAGCCACGCCCACCAGGTGGTCAGAGTAGGGATCACCGGCCTGTGTGGGACAGACAGCCGCCAATGGGCAGGGCTTCAAGGCCTCCCCGGCCCCTTTAGGGTGGGGTGTTGGGGGCTGGCACTCTGGGGTGGGGGTCTCTGCCTGTCCCTGTCCCCCAGGCCCAGTGGGACTGTGTGAACTCCAAGTATAAGCAGAAGAAGCGCAATTACAAGAATTCTGGGGTGGTCATCCTGGCAGACCTGAAGGTGAGCCTCAGCCCAGGCTGCAGACCCTCCCCTGCCCACCCAGGGTGTGGGGTTGGGGGGTAGTCCTGCTTCCACCTGAGCTCTGCGGAGAGCAAGCTCAGCAGTGGCAGGCCATTCCCTGGAATCTCCCCCATTGTCAGATGGACTCAAGGGCTCTTGTGCCCCCAATGCATGGAGGTGGGTTAGGAAATGGAGGGGAGGGGGAAACAAGAGAATAGATGATCGGGGGAGATGGGCATGCAGACAGCCTGAGGGCCAGAGAGGCAGGGACTGAGGCTGCCAGGCTCCTGCCTGCCCCAGCTGCCCTGGGGGACGGCAGGTCCCAGCAGCCCCAGAGGCCCTGCCCTGAAGCCCCGGCCTGAGTCTCCCTGGGGTGGGGTCCCTGGAAGCTCTACAGGGTGTACTCGTTCCTGGACTACGTCATGGGCGGCTGCCAGATCCACTTCACGGTGAGTCCGCACCCTCCACACCGCCTGCAGGCTGCATCCCAGAGGATGGGGGGGTCAGCGCCTGGCCCCACTCAGAGCCCGTTTGATACCCGGGGTGGATTGTGCAGAAAAGGCCCTTCTGCAGGGCTTGCAGACCCCTTCCTTGTGACCCCTCTGAGCTTCTTCAAGTGACAGCCAGAAAGGCTTGAGGGTAGTGACTTGGCGGGGGGAGACACGGGACCCCATCTCGGGGATTAGTCCTCCCAGGCCCTGCCCAGCCCCTCCCTCCATCCTCGACTGCAGGAGGAGGTGCTGAGGGTCCACTCTGACTGCTCCAGCTCCTTGGGGTCCCTGGCTGGTGTTGCCGCAGAGGCGCTGGCTGCACCTGGGGACCCAGGAGCTTTGGGGTTGGCCTGTCCCTTCTCCTGTGACTCAGCTAGCACAGCGTCAGACCCTTGGGCTTATAGCCCCCGGGTTTTCTCACATCCCTGGGCAAGCGGCTTCCCCAGGCCTCGGTGTCCTTAGCTGTCAGATGGGGTGCAGCTGCCACCCAGGCCAGGAAGGAGGGCTCCAGGCTCACAACGCCATGGCCTCTGCAGGTGGCCATTGACTTCACGGCCTCCAATGGGGATCCCAGGAACAGCTGCTCCCTGCACTACATCAACCCCTTCCAGCCCAACGAGTACCTGCAGGCCCTGGTGGCCGTGGGAGAGATCTGCCAGGACTACGACAGGTGCGCTGGCCTCCCATGCCTCCTGGGCTCTGCAGGGGTCATGGGTCAGCACCTCAGGGCCTGAGAAGGGAGATGGGGCAGCCCCCCACAGGGGTCCGAGTCCTTCTCACAGACACAGAGCAGTAAACTGAGGCCATGTAGGGGTAGGGCTCTCGAGGCCTAACGAGTGATGGGGCCAAGGTCCCTGCATCCAGTCAGCACCACCCCTGCCTGCCTGCGAGCCTGGTGGCCTCCTCACGGCTCTGGGCCTTAGTTTCCCCCATGTGGTTCGGGGCACCTGGTCTCCTGGCTCTGCTGGTGTCTCCCCGAAGCCCCCGTTCCCTCAGTGAGGTCAGGAGCCCTGGGTGATGAGGCGGCCTCTCTTCCAGCGACAAGAGGCTCTCTGCTTTGGGGTTTGGAGCCCGGATCCCTCCCAAGTACGAGGTAGGAGAAAGCCCGGGTCCCAGGACCCCAGGGGAAGCAGTGCCATGTGACGGGCAGTGGGGCAGGGGGTGGGGACCTGCCTTTGACCTCCCAGCAGTAGTGTTCTCGGTCAGCCCTGTGGCCCTGTGAGAAGGAGGACCTTCGCCTGGAGTTTTCCGCTTAGAAAGGGTGTTTGGCTGGCTTGAGCAGAAAGTTTGGGGGTCGGGGAATTATTGGCTAATACATCTCAGAAGCTCCGGGTCCCCCTGGATCCAGGGCTGGCCTTCTGCCCTCTGTCCCCAGTGACCCCCTTCCACACAGGATGTGTCACATGGTGGCCCCGGGGGCTCCAAACCTACCTCTCTCAGTAGTTGGGGGGGGGGGGGCGGTGCTAGGAGGTGGACCCGCTGACCAGTCCCTTCTGCCCAGGTGTCCCATGACTTTGCCATCAATTTCAACCCCGAGGACGATGAGTGCGAAGGTAGGAGCGTGAATGGCCCAGGGTGGGGGTGCGCTGGGGCCGTGCTCACACCCCTCCCCCCACAGGGATCCAGGGTGTGGTAGAGGCCTACCAGAACTGCCTGCCCAGGGTCCAGCTCTACGGCCCCACCAACGTGGCGCCCATCATCTCCAAGGTGGCCCGCACAGCCGCGGCCGAGGAGCGCACCCGTGAGGCCTCTGTAGGTGCCTAGTGCCAGGGCCGGTGTGTGAGGAAGGGCGGCCCGCCGCTGGGGAAGAGGGAAGGGTCAGGTGGGGCGGGGCCGGGAGGTGGGGCGGGGCCGGGAGGTGGGGCGGGGCCGGGAGGTGGGGCGGGGGTGGCCGAGGGAGGGAAGAGGGGTCGGAAGCAGGAGTCCCGGGTATCTGGACCTAGGGAGGCCGGGCGTGGAGACGCCTCGAGGGCCCCAGAGCCAGTGAGCTGAGCACTCCTCTCTGCCCAGGAGATTCTCGCCCTGGAGGCTGATCTGCTGTCTGTGGTTCTGTTACACATGTATTGTTATTTTGTTTGCATTGTCTTTCGTTTTTTTTTTTTTTTTGACTGCACTGTGTTAGCTTGTGGGAATTTAGTTCCCCGACCAGGGATTGAACCCAGGCCCGGGGAAGTGAAAGTGCACAGTCCTGATTCACTGGACTGCCAGGGAAATCCCTCTTCTTAATTCGCACAAGTGGTGAGATGCTAAAGGCCGCCTCCTGCATTAGGGTTCTGTAGACCTGCCTGAGGCACGACGACTCTGTTGTCTTCCTTTAACCCTTTATTCTGGGGGAAAAAAAAAAGAATAGTCAACTTTATGAAAGAATAACCCAAACCCAACACCTTTGGCCCATCCTTTCCCTGGACTCACTGGTCAGCGACTTCTTGCCCTGTTACCTCCTCCTACTTCTCTTCCTCCCCTGCCCCCATCTACACATTGGTCCTGTCTTCCCTCTGAATCTCTTGAGAGCAGGCTGCTGGCTTCCTGAACCTCACTCTCCCCTCCAAGTTCTTGGTGTTGATCTGCTCACAAGATCCTGTACAGTACGGCTTTGCAGTCTCACATCGAAGACGACCCCTCCTCTTGTCTCACCCCAGCCTCCATCTGTCCCCATGTGTCCATGTTCCTCAGCGTCCCAGGACCCATCCTTCCCGTGTTCTGGTCTCCTGATCTGTTTTTTCCCCTTTGTTTTAAGGTACCCTGCAGCATGTTAGTTCCCTGACCAGGGATTGAACCTGCGCGCCCTGCAGTGGAAGTCCACTGCACCACCGGGGAAGTCCCTGTGGTGGGACTAGGCTGTTGCTCTCAGCCTTGCTCCATCCTTGGGACTTGCCATTGCCCAGTCCCTGGTGGTCCCTGGTCCCGTGCCCTGAGTGGGGGTGGCTCTCCCAGGCACACAGCCCCCAAAGTCAGGGTCACAGTGTCGCCTCCCACCCCTTCTTTCCTCAGATCCAGGCGTTCTCTTCTACAGTCACTGCACAAGTATCAATCTCAGGTGGTTTAATTTAGATCTGATACTTTAGTCATATAATATGCTCCAATTTCATTAATTGCCAAAAGAATAATAATTTTATTACAATATTATTTCTGGTGTAGAATCCAGCCTGGAGTTAAGGATTACATTCAGCTTTTATGTTCTTGTATTGTTTTGAAGCAAGTTTTAGACATAATTTCATCTGTAAATATCAGTATAAACCTCTGAAAGAGGTACTGCTGCTGCTGCTGCTAAGTCGCTTCAGTTGTGTCCGACTCTGTGTGACCCCATAGACGGCAGCCCACCAGGCTCCCCCATCCGTGGGATTCTCCAGGCAAGAACACTGGAGTGGGTTGCCACATCCTTCACAGTAGGGTCCCATTATCACACCTAAAGACAACATCAGTTCCCAAGTATTAAGTGTCCAGCCATCTCGTCCACACTATGGTGGATTTTCCAGGAGGCACAGGGTTAAGATAAGGGGCTGGGCCTGACAGTGGGTGTGGCCATCCTGCTGGGGACCCCTGCCTTCTCCTACCGGGTCCCCTTGCCATCCCCTCGTTAAAGAGATCGGCATGTGCATATAGTAGTGCCCTGGCTGGAGTCTGCTGACCATGCCCTTGTGGTGGCCTTCATGTCCTGTCTGATTCCTCTGGGAGGGGCTGAACTCTGGGGGCCTCAGTTCTGCCTCTGTTCTTGCTGGGGCTCAGGCCCTTCTTAGCTGCTTGAGGTGGATGTGGGCGGAGGCTGGGCGGCATCTGGGACCCCCTTCCCTGAGCCTCCTCTTGAACTTTGCCCTCACCCGTCTTCCTGTCCCGCGGAGAAGCCCTGTCCCTTCTGGCTGACGCCTCCCGGGGCCCCGACTGCAGTGGTCCCGGGTTCAGGTGACGCTTCTGTCGCAGGCGGTGATGGTGTGGTGTTTGCATTGCTGGCAGACGCAGGGCTGTGAGGTCTCAGTGGGGTGCCGCCCCTACTCTGGGGGTGGGAGGAGGGTGTGTGGGGCTCAGGGCGGGGCCAGGCACTGTGGGAATCCACCAGCCCTAGACAGGAAACTGCCCATCCCCCTGGTCTGGGGGCTCAGAGGGGGTCCCTGGGAGAGGGTGCCCACTCGGCCAGAGCTGGGCAGGCTAGGGGATAGTCTGGCCGGCCTTCCAGTGTTGCAGCTCTTCTGTGTTTTCTCGTGCCCAGATTTTTAGTAATGATTGCTGAGTGGTTTTGTTTTTTTCACACTGGAAATGGACCTTTATTTGAAACAAGCCCCAGTCTGTCATGCGCAGACACACTGGGCACCTGGCCAGGCTGGGCCAGAGTGTGTTGTTTGAAATCTCAGCGTCTCTTCAGGGTGTGGGAGCCCCTCCCCGCCCAGGGCTGATGATCACTTCTCCTCTGGCCTCAGACCTGGGTCAACCCCAGGTCCCCTAGCCTCGCTGTCCCCACCTGTAAGGTGTGGCCATATCCACCTCCGGGTTAGAGGAAGCACGTGGTCACAGCTCACTGTGATTCCATGTGTGTGTGTGCACCTGTGTACATGTGGTATGCTTCTGCGAATACATTTTTTAGAAAAGCTTGGCAACCGTGGTCACCCCCAGGCGGTCTGCTTGGTGGACTTGGGGTTCGACTGGGGGAGGTGCAGCGGCCCTGCAGGGTCCCCACGGCCCCTCCTCCGCTGTGCCCCCAGCAATACTACATTCTGCTGATTCTGACGGATGGCGTGGTGACCGACATGGCGGACACACGCGAGGCCATTGTGCGCGCCTCCCACCTGCCCATGTCCATCATCATTGTCGGGGTGGGCAACGCCGACTTCACTGACATGCAGGTGCTAGACGGCGACGACGGTGTCCTGCGCTCCCCACGCGGCGAGCCCGCCCTCCGCGACATCGTGCAGTTTGTTCCATTTCGGGAGCTCAAGAGCGTGAGTGCCTGGCGGGTCCCTTGGCAGCATTGCGGGGGCGACAGGCTCTGAGCCCCCACCCCATCCTGAGCAGTTTCAGCCCCTAGAAACCTTTGCACTATGAGAAGCGTCACATGGACGCCCCAGAGGGCAGGGTGCCCCTCAGGCAGCCACCTCCCTGGCTTTCAAGCCTCTTTGTGACACAGTAGGAACTCTGTGTCACTTGGACACACACTCGCAGCTTCACAGGAGGACCTGGGCCATGGAGGGGCCTCGGCCGCTCTGCCCCGTGCCCAGAGCAGGGTCACACCCACCCAGATGGCTGTCTGTGCCCCCACAGTGACAGCAGGGGCGGACTGCCCAGCCACTGCGGTCTCAACCTTAACACAGGCTCACCTGCCTGCCCACTTGGTGAATTCCTGGTTGTGGTCCCTGGAGCTGGGGGCTCTAGGGAAGGGGGCTGGATGTGAGTAGGTGGAGAAGGGGGGCTGGGGGACTGGCTGGAGGCACCGTCTCCCCACACCCAGGCGTCCCCCGCGGCATTGGCCAAGAGTGTGCTGGCCGAGGTGCCCAGGCAGCTGGTGGAGTACTACAGCCACAAGGAGCTGCCTCCAAGAGACCTCGGCGCCCACGCCTGAGAAGCCAGCTTGGGCTCTGCTCTCTGAGGACCCATGGGGCGGCCAGGACTGTGTCCACCGTCTGCCTCCAGCATCCTCCACCCGATTCCCCAGGGGCCTCCCATCCTGCAGCCTAGGCCCACCCTCGGCTCCTGTGACCCTGCTGCCTGGTGGGCTGAAGGGTGCAGAGGTCCCATGGGCACGCCTAACCCAGCCCCAGCCTAGTGGGTGGGGAGGGGCCTGGGGGACAGCTCCTTTGCTTCTGATCTTCACTGGGGAGAGTCAGAAGGCCGTGCCCTGTCTCTGAGAAAACCCCGGCCCCCCAGACCCCTGTCCCTGCAGCCAGATTCCTCCTGGTCCCAGCTGCATCCGCCCTTGTCTCTCTGTCTCTGGGGTCTGCGGGGGCGGGGGAGGGGACTTAGGCAGAATAAAGTGTCTTGTCCTTGCAGCGGCTTTGTCCCTTCACTGCCCCCCCCCCAGCAGAGGACCGCACCCCACTGGAGGGGTGGGGCACGGTGTTTCTGTGCCCTGGAGCCCCGCATTAGAGTAGGGAGCTTCTCAGCAGGTTCCTCAGGTCCTTCCTGGACTGAACCAAGGACCCTGCTGGGAATGAAAGGGCGCAGGGGGAAGTGCTCCACCCTGGGAAGGGCCAGTCGGTGCGATGGCCACCCGAAGCCAAGAGCCTCCGCTGTTCCCTGCCTGAAGTCTGTACCAGCTGGGCTCAGGTGGAGAGAGCTCCAAGCCCTGGGCTTTATGAGGGCCTTCTGGGTGCTGCGTGCTTTATGCTCCTGTCAGGGGAGGGGGCAGCACTTGCAGTACCTCCCAGCTCTGTGGGCATGGGTTTCAGGTTGAGATTTCCCCCTAAATTATCTTGTTTGGGAAAAACAGACTGTTCTGACCCTGAATGAGGCCCACCCACCCCTGCCTCTATCCATCCGTCCATCCATCCATTTTGGGGGCCTATTTTTAGCTCCTGATTCATCTCTTGTTCAGCGGGGATAATGGGCATCGCCATGGTAACCTGGCTACCGCTGAATTTTGGAAGGGCTGATTTTGGTCTCTTTGGGGGTGAGAGGACACCAGAGATGCAGCCCCCCCCCCCATTCACATCTGGGAGGCAGCAGGAATGCAGGCTGGGGACACTGTGGCCCTGAGGAGGGAGGGCCAGTGTCAGCAGAACCCAGCCACTGAGTCTTGTATGACTGGGCTGCCCTTTCAGGAGCAGAAAGTCTCAGACAGTTCCTGGGCACTGGTCAGGGGCAAAGCCAGCAAGAGCTGGTCAGCTGAGATCCCTGGGGAGACAGAAGCCAAGAAAAATGGGGGGATGGGGGGTCCATGCACAGCAGTGGCGACAGTGATGGCCCAGGGAGCTGCAGCCTCGATGGGCTGTGGCCTCTTCCAGATCTCGTGTGGCAGGGAGGGGCCAAGGTTCAAGGTCCCAGCCTCTCCCCTCCTCCCTGGAGAGGAGTGGAATCGGGGTCAGGGCCGCTTTCAGGGGATGCCCTCCTGGGGCCAGAAAAGGTGTGGATGGAAGGACCAGGGGAGGCAGCCATGGGACCTGGCCTGTGGGCGGCTCGGCTGGGCACAGCAGGTGAGGGGGAGCCGCTGGGGGGGTGGGGGCAGGAAAGCATCAGCCAGCTCAGCTGTAAGGACGTGAGGAGTTTTCCAGCCAGCGCCCAGCCCAAGAAGGCAGCCAGCTCTGCCCAGAGGCAATAAAATAATGAATTGATTATGGTCCAAGGTGGTTCAGATGGGCACCAACCGCTCTCACCTCCTTGGTAACAGCAGCCCTGCTCTCTTCTGGGGGCCCATCTCCTAGTCCATATATTTAATGGGCCTGGACTACTGTCTGAATCCCAGGGTAGGCACGATGCAGGCCTGACCACTCAGCAAGCGTGCTGTCCCCTGGACACGGTGATTGGCTCCAGGTGGGCACTCCACCTGGATGGCCAAAGGGACTGGGTTCTGCGACTTTTCTGCCAGTTGCTAAGCTGCTGAATGGGCACCAGGAGCAGCTGGTGACCACTGCTGCAGCATGGGCAGGGCCTGCCTGGGAAGGAAGCTGGCACAGAGGAGGTGGACAAAGAAATGGTGCCAGAGTATGGGGACCTGGCTCCTCCCTTTCCGCTCAGACCAACTGGGGTCAGAGATGGGGCTTCTGTCTCTTGCCACTCCCAGATTCTGGCCCACAAGGATGGCAAATATTCCCAGTTCACAGACAAGGAAAGCAAGGCTCAGAACAGTTGAGTGACTTGCCCTGAGTCACACAGCTGGCAGTGGCAGAAGCAAGACCCACCAGCCCCGTGCAATTTCTGGACTTTCACCTTTCAATGCAAGACCATCCATCAAGGGTTCTGGAATCCAGATGGGCTTCTAGGGAGGGAAGCCCGAGACAGGATGGTCAGAAATCCTGGCAGCTGATGTGGAGACCTGCAGACGAGACGCCAGCCCCTAGTTCTTCATCACCACCCCTCCTGGGGATGCAGCCTCACTCTTGCTCACAACAATTGCATGTGGAGTCTGTGGGGTTCAGAGCAAGCTGACCTGAAGGAAGGCATCAGCCAGCTCAGCTGTAAGGACGTGAGGAGTTTTCCAGCCAGCGCCCAGCCCAAGGGGCTGCTATGGGAGGCAACTGGGCCTGACTGTCTTCAGAGGTTGCTCCAGCACGCTTCTTGGAGCAACTCCTTCTTGCAGGATGGGCTTGGGATTCATGTAAACCTGCGGTGGCCAATGACTTAAGCACCAGTCCAGAGTTAGGTTGGGCACCTGGTCCCACTCTCTTCAGCCTGCACGTGACCCCTTGCTTCACTTGGAGGCATGAAAAGTAAGCGTGATAGTCTCTCAGTTGTGTCCAACCCTGCAACTCCATGGACTGTACCTTGCTAGGCTACTCTGTCCATGGTATTCTCCAGGCAAGAGTACTGGAGTGGGGTGCCATTGCTTCCTCCAGGGTATCTTCCTAAACCAGGGATCAAACCAGGCTGACCCTGAAATTCTTGACTGACCCTCCCCTGGAGAAACGGGGTGTATAGTGCTTCCCCGTGAATCCAGGCGGCCTCAGTGCTGTGTGTCTCCAAGGCTCAGTTATGGACACACACAGGGCTGTCCTGGTCCCTTGCTGTCTGAACAGGGGCTCGCCAGAGCCCATGACACCTTCCTGGACTTTCGGGAGAGACGTCACTGGGACCATCGCAATCCTTTCCTGTATTCCTGACCTCTAGAAATGGAATGAGTTTGTCTGTGTTTGCTGGTGTGCTAAGCCACCACATGTTGGGGGTAGTTGGCTCTGCACGTTCTTGTAAGGACGGCATGGGGGGCGGGTGTACTGGGCCTGAGACAAAACACCTGTTGGTAAATAAATATCCATTTCCGGAGGGAGCAGGGTGTCCTTTCCTTGTTCTGAGCATCCCTAGTTATGGGTGTCGGCCTGGCCCTGTGCAGGGGAGGACTCCCGGCCCAGGCCCCCACCCCCGCATCCTCAGAGTCAGCCATGGGCCAAGGGAGCAGAACCCTGAAGCTCCAGCCTGCTCTTTCCTCTGCTGTGGAGACGAAGCTGAGCAGGAAACAAGTGCTGTGATTGGTGTGGGCAGCAGGGCTGTCAGATGCTAGGCATAGGGCCTTGGGCACAGGGGCCCGTGGGCAAGAGCCCCGCTTCTCCTGCTCTGGTGTCTGCCCCCAAATGAGGGCACCCAGGACCCTTGCCCAGCACAGACTCTCCCCGACCCAGACCTACAACAGCCACGGAGCCCAGGGTGAAAGGACCCAGTCCTGGTTATCTGCCGAGGCTGTGGCTCCCTAGGCTGCCGCCCTCTGGGGATTTAAGTTCCAGGAGCCTCAAGCCTGAGGCTCCGTGGAGACTCCTGCAGGCCCCGGGCTCCATCCGGAGAGGGCAGCCGGGCGGTCAAAGGTTCAGGTAGTCCCAGCGAGGAGCCCGCCTCCCATCCCACCCTGGCCATCAGCCACAGACCAGGGACACAGTGGCTCCTGCCTCTTGTGGCCAGGGTCTGAGCCACAGCTGTCAGCCCCAGGCGGTACAGGCCTGTGGCGTCATAACACCAGCCTGGTTAGTGGGTTTTTCAGGTACAGGGCTCTTAGGACCCCAGTTCTTCACTCTGGGAGAACTGATAGACACAGCTTCGAGCTCTGAACTCAGAGCTACGGGTTCTCACCAGCTTCCCTCTCTGTGTGGGCCTTGGGTTCCTGAAGGGTGAACTTCCCTGAGGCTCATGACCGACAGTGGGGAAGGGTTGTCAGAGCAGGCACCCTCTCTTGCTGCCAGGCCTGGGTGCTGGCCGGCGTTGAGAGCCCCAGCCAATCAAGGGAAGGTGGGAGGAAGCAGGTTGGGGGTCAGGGACGGGGTCGGTTGACATTCAGGGGAAGGGAAGGCCTTTGAACAGAGCTGTTTTGCTCTTGTGCTGGAGTAACGTGTCCAGTCCCCACATCAGGGAAGGGAAAGTCCACATGTCCCAGGGGCCCCTGCAGCAGGCCCCAGCTCCTGGGGGAAGGCCAGCAACCGTTTCCCCCACCCTCAGGGGTCATGTGTCTCCAGAAAAGACACGTTCAGTTCCTCAGGGTGGCCTGTGGATGGGGGCCTTACTTGTAAATAAGTTTTTGCAGGTGTGACCAAGTCAAATGAGGTCACAGGATGGGTCCCGTGTCTAAGGACTGGTTTCCTCAGAGGAAGAGGAGAGGGCCAGGGATGGGACAAATGCAGCCGCTGTTGCAGCAAAGACAGGAATGAACAGCCTTTGGCACATACCAGCCAGACAGACCGGCGAGAGGTAAGCAATTTAGCTGTTACTACTAACAAACACTTGTCGCTGGACTTGTCCTTCACAAAGCTCATTACTCTGACTCCATGTAGATTTGGAGCAGGAAATGGCAACCCACTTCAGTGTTCTTGCCTAGAGAATCCCAGGGACAGAGGACCCTGGTGGGCTGCCGTCTATGGGGTTGCACAGAGTCGGACACGACTAAAACGACTTAGCAGCAGCAGCAGCCATGTAGATTATGCTCTGGACCTAGCACGCTTCTCCCCATATGCTCTCTTTGTAGCATCCTGCATTTCAGAAAGAAGGTCGGGGTCGATAACTTCATGGACACCAGACTCAGCTGCTGCCTGGTGCCAGCTGTGGCTGTTTTGATACTTTGCAAGAGAATGAAAAACACGAGACCTTCAAGAGGATTATAAAACCTCTCCCTATTCCTGAGAAAAGGGGGCACAGTTCTTGAGGCACTAGCCTGCTGTGTGTCCCTCTTGTCTGGCACAGATAATGAAGCTACTCTTCTGTACTTCCTCCAGACTCTGTCTCCATATTTCTGTTTGGCATCAGTGGACAGGGAGCCAAGGTTTTGACAGCATTGCGAGCTGGGGAACCATGGGAGCTGCCCCCACATCTCCACTCCGAGGGGCTGGGGGAGCTGGGGACCCAGAGGTTTCCTGGGACTTGGTGCATCAGAGGTGTTGAGGGACATCTGCTTTTTGCTTAATTTTTAAATTTTTCTAGAATACTTTATTGCTGAAACGGAAGAATTTCGTAACCATGCTTTTTTTTTCTCTGTCTTTGTTGTGGCTCTAGGGCTCCAGAGCGTACATGCCCAGTAGTCGTGGCACATCGGCTCTTGTGGGGCTGCATTTCCCTAAGGCATGTGAGATCTTAGTTCCCCCACCAGGGACCGAACCCATGTCCCCTGCACTCGGAGGTAGACTCTCAAACACTGGACCACCAGGGAAGTCCCCCGTGGTTTGTTGTGATAAACTGTTTTCTCACACCAGGGGTAGAGAGCTCTGATGTGGACAGTCATGACAGACTCCCCCTCCCAGCCCTGCCGGTCCTGGGGGGCAGCCAACTCTCAGAGTCCAGGGCCAGGGGTCCCTCAGGAGCTGGATCCACACCCCGAGACCCAAACCCTGCACAAAGGGCGAAAAGGCAGGATGCTGGCTTCCACTAGGGGGCGCCCCAAATGCAGGCGCTCACAGGCCCCCTGGCCCCTGCTGACAGCAAGTCCTGGGACCCCCACAGCTTCTTCTCCAAGTTTACTGAGACGCCAGTGACAGGTAACTCAGCTGGAGGAGTGTGACGTGGCGAACCGATACACCTGCCCACAGCGGGGTGACTCCCACAGCAGGGCTAGCTAGCACTGGCATCACCTCACAGAGTTGCCTTTTCTCTGTGTAATGAAATGTCACATCTCCTTCCTGAGCAGCTTTCAACTTCACACACAGTATCATGAGCTGCAGTCGCCAGGCTGTACGTTCGAGCCCAGGACTCACAACTGCAGATCTGATTTCCAGATCTGTGGAAATCATTTGACCAACTCCCCCAGCCCCCGCTTGCCACAGTTCTCCTGTCTGTCTTTACAAAGCTGGGCTTTTTAGATTCCACAGATAACTGAGCGCCTACAGTGAGGACAGAGAGTGTTTGTGTGGCTTATTTCACTGAGCGTGATGCCCTCAAGGTTCATCCGTGTTCTAGAAATGGCAGAATTTCCTTCTTTTTTATCACTGAATGATTCCCGTGTGTGTGTGACAGAGAGAACAGGCGCCAGTGGGGGAGAATCCTTTTATCCATCACCCGTTGATGGACACTCAGGTTGCATCTGTTGTGAATAGTGTTGCTGTGAACATGCAAGTTCACATGTCCCTTTGAGGGTGTTTTCATTTCCTTTGGATAAATACCCAGGAGTGGAGTTGCTGGGTCACACAGTAGTTCTGTTTTTAATCTCTTGAGGAACCTCCATACTGTTTTCATAGCAGCTGAACCAGTGTATGTTCCCACCAACAATGCATGAACGTTTCCTTTTCTCCACATCCTTGCTGACACTTTTTTTTTCCTTGCCTTTTCTGGCAGGTGTGAGGCGATATCTCACGGGGGCTTTTTTGTGTTTATTTATATATTAAATCTTCTGATCCGTGAACATTTATTTATGTCTTCAGTTTCTTTCATCAGTGCCTCATAATTTTCAGTGTGCAGATCTTTCATCTTCTTGATTAGATTTATTCCTGGACTTTATTGTTTTTGACGCTATTACAAACGGGATGTTTTTCTTTTTTTCAGATAGAGAAAATATATAATAATTTTTGTCTCACTTGGAGTGGATATTCTAATATCTTGAGGCAGAAACAGTCATTGTGTGTTCTCCGTTGCTGGCTGCTGCTGGGCATCACAGCATCTGTGGAAATGGATACCAACTCCTAAAATCAATATACTCTGAATTGCTAGACACTCATTTCCAGGAGCTTGGGATGAGGGACTGTGGATGTCTGAGAGGTCAGCCTTGGAAAAGCAATGTAAAACATGTGACTGAGAAATTGAATTCAACATGTGATTTGAAGTTAAAATCTTACTGTGTACACACAATATTGGAGTGGCTCAGAGAGCTCTTGGGGCTCCAGCTTCAATGGACTGAATGTATTAATATTATACAATTAAAAATGTTTGTAGGAGCTTGTCTAGGTCTATAAATGGAATCAGATGTGAATAAAAAAACTCTTTAAAAGTGATGGAGAAACAGAATATTAAACTTTGAGGGTTGAATGTGTAAGAAACTGGGATTGAAAGTTTATAACATTAATAAACTGAATTTTATTAAATTGTAAAAGGCCCAGTGAACCACATGAAAGCCACGGAATCTCAAGTTGATGTCAGTTTTGGGAACTATAACCACCCGTTTCCCAGGACGAGTGACTCAGGCCTTTTTACCGCCCTCCCCTCTCCAGTGAACGGGCCTCCTGAGCAGGGGCTTTTGCATGGACCCTGCCTCTGAGGTCAGATTTCTGCATGTTTGCCCCCACCCCCTCTCTTCTGGGACTTGTGCACAAAGTGAGACCCGAGGAACCCCAGATTTACTCTCACTGAACTGCCGGGAGGCGGGTTCCACTTATCTTCAGGGCAGGGCCAGGTCCCAGCTGGAGGTGGGTGGTGAGAAGGCATGCCTGGAAGGGTACAGCAGTGGGTGGCAAGAGGTGGGCCAACCAGGGACCCTTCCTTTGCCCGAGGAATTGGCTGCCGACTGGAAAAAGGCCAAGAAGGACTCAGGGCCGGCTGGTGGGGCTTCTGCCCTCCTGGCTGATTCCTATATCCTGCCCATCCCTGCGGGCTTCCTGCAGCCTCATTCCCACCCTCTGAGGTGCCTTGATAGAGGCCGAGGTAATGTGGACGCTACCTGGGACACCTTTACAGCATTTGAGAAACCCCAGCAGACAACCGAGGCACGTTTTCCTACAGCCTGTTTGCAGGACAGGGGAACTTGAATAGATCTTGGCCAGCTCCCCTCACACAGCGTATGGCTTCCCTGCCCCCACGCACACCTGCAACCCTGCTGGGGTTTCTCAAATGCAGTAACCTTTGACCTGAAGAGTAGTACTAGGAGTTGACCTGGAAGGCAAGGGCTTTCTTAGAAATGCTTTTACTCTCCTTGGGGGCTGAAGAGGGGGTCAGCCCACCCAGGGCTCCAGACTTGCTCCCTGTGCTGTAAACACCCATCTCCCACTGTCCTGACAGACAGCAGGGTGTATGCACACACACACACGTGCTTACACACACATGCACTTGTCTGAGGAGACACAAGAAGAGAAAGCGTGTGTGTAGAATGAGGTTGCCCACCCCAGGTTGGGGTGGGGTGGTGAAGGCTGGACACGAGGGGTGGGTGGGGATTACTTCTCGAACCCATGCATGCGTTATCTGGCTCAGGAGGTCCAGGCAGGCCCGGTGGAATTGTACAAGCCCTTAAATGAGAACTAACTTTTGGAGTTTGCCAGTCATATTTGTACAAGAATCTTATTGTAGTTTAAGTTCCCTTTTTCTCATTCTTTGTGAGGTTCAGCTTCTTCTTCTTTTTTTTTTTTTTTTGTCATCTCTTTGTTCATGCCCTTTGCCCATTTTTCTGATGAATTGCTCATTTTTAGAAAATGACTTACAAAACCTGGTGTGCCGTGCGCACTATTATAGACATGTTTTCCTAGGTCACCAGCGGTCTTTGATCCTCCCCTGGGGTGTGCCAGCCTGCTACATCAGTATTTTTCTCTCCTGCCCTTTGCTTACTTCCAGGGCTTTCTGACTTTGTTTCCATTATACAAGACGATGCTCTGCATGGGGTTTGTGGAACATGAGGCGGGTTGGATGGGCTGCCGCCTCCATGTGCTGACCCTCCTCACGTGGTCTAAGCAGGGCAGTGAGCCGTGAGCTGCGCCTGCTAAGCTGTATCCAGCCAGCGTCTCCCGCGCAGCTCGGCGCTTGTCATGGATGGAACACTCTGGATTCATCTGCACCCTTTCCTCACTTGTGGACATTTGGTGGATAAAAAACAGCATCAAATCTCTCACAGATATTCTCCCACATGGAGAAGTGGTAACCAGAGCTTTTATCAACCCATTCAGGAACGTTTCTAGGGTGTACACTTCATGCCGGTTTAGAAATACAGCTATGAGCATGACCAGTATTGCCCTGCCTTTGGGGGACTCACCAGTGAGTGGAGGTCAGGCCAAAGTAGCAGGCGCTCACCAAGGAGCTTGAGGGTACTTCGGGGTCAGTGGGATCAGAGGAAAGTGTTGAACCCACACGAATTGTGAAGGCAAGGAAGACTTCCTGGAAGCAGCGGCATCTATCTGAGGCTGGGAGAATGAAGAGTTAGAATCAGTGGGGTGAGCACGTCAGGGCCATCTAGGCAGACTGAGGCTATCTCACACACTGGGAGGAGGGCTCAGCGTCCCAGGCCAGGTGCTCAGGGCATCATCCTCCTTGGTCACCCCCGAGGTGTGCACCCCAGCTCCCCAGCCTGAAGTGGAACTGCTACTATTAGCCTGCCCTCCATGCTGCTGACTGCCAGCCTGGGGACAGCTTGCTGACACCTCAGGAAAGCACCCAGCTGGCCGGGTGGCTGGGGGCACCCTCTCCTGGAGCCTGGGGTCTGGGCCTTGGGTTCTCGGCTGCTCAGGGAGAATGTTGCTCAGGAAGAGTGACCAGGGTGGACTCACTGTTCTCCCGTCCCCAGGTCTCCTTCCCTGACCAGACCCCCACCAGCCTCACCTGAGCCCCTCTTCCCACAAGCCTCAAGCCCGTTAAGTCTGGGCCACACACCAACACTGTTCTAACAGCTTAAACCCCACCCCAGGATGGCCAGGCCCCCTTACAGTGCCTGAGAACTCAGGGCAGCTCGAGGAACTGAGGCTTGTTCCAGCCTCCTCTGAGACAGGACTTGACTTGGAAAAGCTGGAGTCAGGGCCAAGCCCCACTTCCTGCCTTTTATTTAATGTGATAACTTCCGAATGACATATTTCAATCACAGCTAACATAACGCATGGATCATCCAATGCTTTAAGTGGAAGGTAGAGCAGAGACCCTGACTTTTACTGGTCGAAGGGTCAGAATTGCTTGGTTTCTGCTCCGTGTGAATTAACGCTTGCTTATTTGCTAGAGCTCTGCTGAGCTGCAGTGTTTCTGCAGGTTATTGTCTGAGAGCAGAGTGAACAAGCGTTTTTCCCACTTGGAGAGGACGGGGTGGGGGCCAGCACCTGCTTCTTACATCCTGTTCACCTGCCCTTTTCCAGCTCCCACGGCCAGTGCTGGAGGGCCTTCCTACTTTTCCTGGATTCCTGCTCCCCTAACGGCCGAACCCGGCTCACCCCCACCCAGGTCTCTCGGCACAGACACAGGGGCGGCAACGTGGGCTTCTTTCCCTTTCGCAACAGTTATCGCTGGTCGAAACCCATCCTCCAAGGTCGGCGTGGGATCCAGTCCAGCAGTTTCCATTTAAAGGTCCTGGAGGCCGAATTTCAACCTCCTTTTTCCTGAGCTGACCCTCCTGCGGTGACCACAGAGAGCCGACGCCTGGCCCTGCCTGCATCACTGACCAGTGGGTGGTCTTTTCAGTCCTGCCAGCCGGGCCCTGTCGCCGGGCCCCCACTGAGGGCCGGTGTGCTCGCCCCACCCCCACCCTGTGCGGTGACTCCCCCACCACGCCGCCTCTCCGCCCCAGAAGTGCTCCGGAAGAATCATCCAGGATAAGGAAAAGAGCCTTTGCGGCCACGGGGCTTTCTCCAGGCAGCCAAGGCCTCCCTGCACCGGCCCCCAGTAGGACTCTAGACACACTCCACTCAGGCTGATCCACGGGGTGCCAGGGGGAGCCCATCTCTGAGGGGGAGGCTTGTCTCTGGGCCTCCCCCGGGGTCTCAGCGAGCGAGCTCCACCTCCTCTGGGGCCGCTCACCCTCCCCTCTGTCACTCAGCTTCACCCTCTTGCTGTGACATCTGCCCCCAGGAGGAGGGCTGTGTCAGGGGTCTCCTGACTCTGGTGTTTCAGGGCCTGTGTGATACCCCGTCTTCCGCGGAGGGCAGGGCAGTATCCTGGAGCGATCTTGGGGTGCACACCCCCGGCGCCCCGCCTAGATGAGGCACGTGTCCCTGCGAGGGGGGCTCCTGTGTCCCCCCTATCCCGATTGGAAGCTCATCCATTGGCTGGGTGGTTTCTGCAGGCTGTCTGACACTGTGAGCCCCTTTGGGAAATGGGGCACTACTGAGACCCAGCTGCAGCGGGTGGGGTGGTGGCCCCCAGAGGTACAGCCTCCGGAGCCGTGAAGGTGACCTTGTTTGGGGAAACGCTGCTGTAATCAGGCCAAGGCGGACTGTGTGGGTGGATGTCTGGTGCAGGCATTGCTGGGGGCTTGGCTGGCGGGCAGAGAGGGAGGGGTAAGGGGGTCCATGGGGTGGTGGGAGGCCAGCTGTGCAAGGCCAGGGGCCAGGGAAGAGTCTAGGTTCTGACTGGACTGGCAGGGCAGCCCAGGGGCAAGTCCAAAGCCTGCTCTGGCTCAAGTGGGCCCTCCTTCCCCTTTGCTGGGGGCGGCCCCTGCTGGCACCCTGCCTCCCGGGATCCAAGTCTTGTCTTTCTTGTCCACCAAACAGGCACACCCTGGCCACCTCCTGAAGACTTTCCCAGAGATGATCAGTCCAGGGCCCTCAAACCTCCCACCTCCCGGATTACCTGTCCCAGAAGCCAGGGCCTGAGGCCCAGCGTCCCTCTGACTCCTCCCCGTGCTCAGCGTTCAGCCACGTCGTTGCGTGTGTGTGTGCCCACAGTTCCCGTTCATTCCACGCCACCCTCCACGTGTGGATGCGCTACGATCCGCGGGTCCGTCCACTCTGGGTGGACGTCAGGGCTGCCCCCTGTGCTGTGGTGGTGATGGCTTTGCTGAGATACAGCTCACCTGCCACCTGTTACACCAGGAACGTGTGTGCCTGCTTCATGTGCTGAAATCCTAACCTGGATGTGGCGGTATTGGGTGGGGGAGTGTGTCAGTCAGGGATTACTGCTATCCACGAGGGCAATTGGGCTGTAACAGCTATAAAATGCACTGTGACCTCTGCACCTGCCTCACATGGTGCGACTCTAACCACGCAGCTTGATGGACTACATTTTGTTTATTCATCAGACGTTGGGCTTTTGGGCTGTTGGTATCTTTAGGCTACTGTGAACATTTTTGTGTGGAGGTACAAACATGACTTACATAGTTTTTGGTACATATATGATATTTTCACAGTTAAAATGTAAAATAAACAGAACCAAGGAGGCTTGCATACGCCCGCCTGGAGCAGTCACTGAGACCTGCCATTGCAAAGCTGGACAAGGCAGCTGGCACTGCATCCACTCATCTGGGCTGCCCACTGGAAGGAAGCTGGGAGCCCATACAGCCGCTTCTCCCCTGGGCAGGGTGCTGGGAGGCTGAGAGGGGAGGGGACAGCTTCCTGGGCCAATCCCTCCCCCACACAGCTGCCCGCCCCGCCACCTCTCACAATCTGAAGACTAGGGCTTCTCGGGCGGAAATGGGGCATTTTCTCCTTCCTAGGAGGGGTGCTAGGGTAGGATCAGCACGGCCGTGACGTCCTGCAGCGAAGTCTGCATCGCTGCTGAGGCCACAGTGAGTGTGCTGGGGGCCAGGGGGCTGCCAGGGGTTGGGGGTCTGCCACTAGGGACGTGCTGTCTTGAGGGGAGGTGGCCAGAACACAGGTCAGCAGAGCAGGGAGACAGGGAGCCTGAAGCAGGTGCAATTCCAGAAGGTGAGAGAGCTGTGATCAGTGTGAAACTGAGGCTCACAGGGTTCCCCTCTGCACCCCAACTCCTTGTCAGCAGCCTCTCTGCTGTCCTTAGGATGTGGTCCAGACGCGCTGGGGCCGGTGAGGCCCCTGCCGCCTTCCCGCCCCCACACCTCTGCTGTTCTCTGCACAGAACCTTTCTCCCTGGCTGCCTGCCCTTCAAGATTCAGCTAGTCTGTCCCCTCCTCCAGGAAGCCTTCCTTTTCTGCAGTTCTGCCTGGCTGCCCTGCTCTCTGCTCTGCTCACTATCATCCCCTCGTCAGGCGGGATAGATGTGCTGAATGAATGAATGAGTGAAGGAAGGAGTGGAAGAATCAAAGTGGGCTGTCTGCAGGAGCCCATGTTGGGCAGATGACAAAGGCCTCCTGATTCTCACTGAAAGCTCAGAACGTTCGGTCCTCCTGGCGGCAGCAGATCAACTCACAACAGTAACAAAGCACGAGTGGGCTGTGTTCTTTGTATCTAAGGCAGAGACGTTTCCTAACCGAGTG
Source organism: Bos grunniens (assembly GCF_055505025.1). Taxonomy (NCBI): domain Eukaryota; kingdom Metazoa; phylum Chordata; class Mammalia; order Artiodactyla; family Bovidae; genus Bos; species Bos grunniens. Next base: position 14,652,240 of record NC_141182.1, read on the forward strand.
GGTCTGTTCCGTGGGCTTGAAGCTCTGGGACATGGGATGCATACATGGGTCCTGCAGCCCCCTGTGCTCAGAGCCCCCCTCCAGCTGCCGCCCACTGGTCAGTGGGGAGAGGGCCCCATGGACGGGCTCCTGGGCCCACCCTGCTTTCCTCTCTGAGAAACACATGGTTAAAAGTGATGCCCCAGAGCAACAGGACTTCCCTGATAGCTCAGACAGTAAAGCATCTGCCTATAATGTGGGAGACCTGGGTTCAATCCCGGGGTCGGGAAGATCCTCTGGAGAAGGCAATGGCAACCCACTCCAGTACTCTTGCCTGGAAAATCCCGTGGACGGAGGAGCCTGGTAGGCTGCAGTCCATGGGCTCACTAGGAGTCGGACACAACTGAGCAACTAAACTTTCTTTCTTTCCCAGACCAGCATACCTTCAGCAACCCCTCACCAGTCAGGGTCTCTGAGTCTACTTCACCTCATTAAATAATGGTTTCAAGTCTCACAATCTTGCTAGGAACCTGCGTCACTTTTCTTTTTCCTTACTCAATCCCCTTTCCTGTGGACATCACTGTCATAGCCACAGGAAGGGGACAGGCTTTAAGCCCTTCGGGGGATGGTCGTAGCATATTCTAGGGAGGGGGTGCTGGGCACAGTGCGGGTCGTGCTGGACTGGTGGGTGGGGTCTGCCTGGGCCCAGGGAGCTTGGGGGCTGTGTCACTTTTATTCAGTAGAGCTGCTTCCGTAGGGGAGAAAGCACAGTGCGGTGTCTCCCTTGAGACCTGCTGGCTGTCGTGGGCCTGTGTCCAGACTCAGGGAGGCGGGAGTTCGGCGTCATGGCAGGAGGGGGCGTCTGGTTTCCCTGAGTGTGGCCCGTCCAGGCCTCAGTCTCCTGATTCACTGATGAATCCAGATCTGCATGTGTGTCCACAGCTCTGGGGATGAGGAAGGTGAGGACAAGGGCTCCTTCTTCATCCAGGCAGTGAGGCTGGAAGGCATCTGACGGCCTTGCCCACTGGGAATGGGCAGCGGGGCAGTTCTGAAGGCCACAGAGGGTGGCCTCGGACAGGGGAGCCAAGGGCTTCCGGGTCCCCTGGGGACAGCAGGCAGGGGAGGCCTGTGCCCCTCCCACCTTCTGGTGTCCTGCGGCCTGGGCTCCAGCCCCGGCTCTGAGCCATGCAGCCAGGGTGTGTGCAGCCCTCGCCTCGGTTTCCAGACCTGGGAAGGAAGGGGACCAGGAGTCTGCAGGGCCCTGCCCCACAGGTGAGACCTCCGGGCCACACTGCAGGGCGCACCTGGCCACCAGGGGGCAGCAGTGGGAGGGCCGGACCAAGGGGGACCCAAGCCCCTGGCCTCCTGTCTGAGCCTCTACCAGCCTCAGGGTGAGCCTGGAGCTCCAGGCCTGTCTCACAGACAGGACAGGGCAGCCCACACCCAGTGCATTTTCTCACCAGGGTCCCGCCCACATCTAGAGTGTCCCCATGAGAGCACCGCTGTCCCTGCCCTAGACTCAGGGGACAAGGCTGGCCCCACTGGGAGGCTGTCGCCTGCCCTGCCCTCGTTCAGCTCAGCAATCACCCTGCCCTGCATGGGGGAGCCAGGATGGGACAGGGGTGTAAACGGGGGTGGCCCGGAATGGGGAAATCTGTGGGCAGAGGGACCTGCTGACGGAGTAGCTGGTGGGGCCCCCAGACCTGCCCCACCTTGGGCACCATCTGGACGTTCCTGGGACATCCGCCTGCCAGCGGGACACCTGGCGCCCACACAGGAACTCAGCCAGCAGCCAGACCCTGAGAGTGGAGGGCCTGGAGTCAGGGGCACCCACCCCCATCTCTGTGCAGAGCCTGCTTAAACACTCTTCTCTGTTTTAATTATTTTTCCATTTTAATTCACATGCTAAAAATGTCAAACAGTAATAACATCAAAAGATGTTATTACAAAGAGTAATAACATCAAAAGTAGGAATCTGCCCCTTCCACCCGGGCCTTGGCGCCTCTGGCCCTCCCCTGTCCAGCGATGCCAAGACCCTGGGCAGACCCGGGGAAGTTCTGCTCTCCAGCCTCTGTGCTCACAAAGGGGTGCCACCCCAAATATGGAACTGGGGGATCACCGTGCAGGCAGGGGCCACACGTGGCTGCCTCCCCCAGGCCCTGGTCCGCGGGGCCCAGGGTCAGACCTTCAGCCCCTTCTCCACCCTGAACCAGTCCTCCTCCTGAACTCTCACCACCCTCTAGGGGAGGGTCAAGGGAGCCAACATGCTCCAGAGCCTTGGCAGGTGGCCCCCCAGCTCTGCCACCCTCCTCTAAGACCCGCATTGCTCTTGGGGCCCCCTTCTCATGCTACATCCCCGTATATGACCCACTCCCGTTATGACGTCCCATTCCTCCCAGTTCTAGTAACTGAGCGCCTCACAGCTGGGGCAGGGGCTGCCCCACTCAGTCAGTGTCTATGAACCACGAGAGGGCCAGGGCAGAGGAGGTTGAGACTGGGGCACTGTGCCCCCACCCAGGCTGCTGGGACCCTCCCTGGGTGAGGATGGGACTGCCAGCTGTCTGCCAGCTGTTTGCCAGTGCCTGCCAGGGTGTGTCCCCCCCATCCTAACCTCAGAATCCTGAAACCAATTAGCGCAGCCAGCCCCCAGCTGGGCCGGGGCTCCACACAGACCTTCTCCTGGTCTGAGTCTCTGCCAGAGGACATTCCGATCCCTGCCTGCTTCAGATCCTCCTGGAGTCGAGCGTACTACACATATAGAATGTGGGCCCCAGCCTCTGGGCCAGGCTGCAGCGAAGATGCCTTCTAGCCCTGGACACAGCTATTACCCTTGACCCCAGCAGTGAGGGCGGGGTGGCATCCCCTCAGGTGCCAGGTTGCTGCTACCAGATGATGCTGTGGGCCTGGAGGGGGGAAGGGGGAGCGTGGCCCAGCCCAGCTATCCTTGTGACGCCCGCCTCCTAACTCAGCCCCCCACTAGATGCCACCAGCCTGTCCGAGGGAACGCCCTCGCCTGTCTGGGGACCCCGACTCCCTGTCATCCAGCCCGGCCCTGTCTGGCCTGCCCTGGGCCTGAGGCCCAGCTTGAGGGTCAGAGGGCGCTGAGTCTGGGTGGGCTGTATGTGCCGGGCACGCCTGCCTCTTGTGTCTGCAGAAACTCAGACCAGCTGACACGTGTGCAGTGTTCACCCCTCCGAGGCGGCCTGTGGAACTCAGGGGCGGGTGCAACTTGAGAAAAACAGAAACAACCCCCCAGGTCTCGTGACCTGAGGGGAGCCCGCCCTCCCGTTCCTGGGGAGCCTGGGCACCAGCACTCGCTGAGCTGCAGGAAGCCTGTCTCCTCCCATCACGGGAGGGCTGTCTGGTTTACGCAGCACCCGGCAGGACAGCCATTAGTGGATACCTACTGTATGCCTGGTGAGGCCTCTGAGTCTGAGCTGAGGGGACCAGTTCAGGTGCCCGACGGGTGAGTGCATCGCGGGCAGGTGAGGAAAGGGCCTGCTGGGCTGTGGTTCTAGGGGTGAATGGAGGGCCAGGGCCTCTTGGGAGTGTCTCTGGAGCCCCTGAGGGAGGGACCGCTGCTGTGTCCAGTGGACCACGGAGCTCAGAGTGGTGGGGGCAGCCAGTGGGGCTGTACAGTTGACCCTGGACAGTGGGGGGCAGTGGGGACAGAGGGGGACAGAGGGGGCAGAGGGGGACAGAGGGGGACAGAGGGGGCAGAGGGGGATAGTGGGGGGGCACAGGGGGGACAGAGGGGGACAGAGGGGACAAAAGGGGACAGAGGGGGACAGAGGGGGACAGAGGGGGCAGAGGGGACAGAGGGGGATAGTGGGGACAGTGGGGACAGAGGGGGACAGAGGGGGCAGAGGGGGACAGAGGGGGACAGAGGGGGACAGAGGGGGCAGAGGGGACAGAGGGGGATAGTGGGGACAGTGGGGACAGAGGGGGACAGAGGGGACAGAGGGGGATAGTGGGGACAGTGGGGACAGAGGGGGACAGAGGGGACAGAGGGGGACAGAGGGGGCAGAGGGGGCAGAGGGGGACAGAGGGGGACAGAGGGGGCAGAGGGGGACAGAGGGGGATAGTGGGGACAGTGGGGACAGAGGGGGACAGAGGGGGCAGAGGGGGACAGAGGGGGACAGAAGGGGACAGAGGGGGACAGAGGGGGCAGAGGGGACAGAGGGGGATAGTGGGGACAGTGGGGACAGAGGGGGACAGAGGGGGCAGAGGGGGACAGAGGGGGACAGAAGGGGACAGAGGGGGACAGAGGGGGCAGAGGGGACAGAGGGGGCAGAGGGGGACAGAGGGGGACAGAGGGGGCAGAGGGGGACAGAGGGGGACAGAGGGGACAGAGGGGGATAGTGGGGACAGTGGGGACAGAGGGGGACAGAGGGGACAGAGGGGGATAGAGGGGACAGAAGGGGACAGAGGGGGCACAGGGGGGACAGAGGGGGACAGAGGGGACAGAGGAGGGCAGAAGGGGACAGAGGGGGACAGTGGGGACAGAGGGGACAGAGGGGGACAGAGGAGAACAGTGGGGACAGAGGGGAAAGTGGGGGACAGAGGGGACAGTGGGGACAGAGGGGGGCACAGGGGGGACAGAAGGGGACAGGGGGGACATAAGGGGACAGAGGGGGATAGTGGGGGGCTCAGGGGGGACAGAGGGGGACAGAGGGGACAGAGGGGGACAGAAGGGGACAAAGGGGGACAGTGGGGACAGTGGGAACAGAGGGGGACAGTGGGGGGCACAGGGGGGACAGAGGGGGACAGAGGGGACAGAAGGGGACAGAGGGGGACGGTGGGGACAGTGGGAACAGAGGGGGATAGTGGGGGGCACAGGGGGGACAGAGGGGGACAGAGGGGACAGAGGGGGACAGTGGGGACAGTGGGAACAGAGGGGGATAGTGGGGGGCACAGGGGGGACAGAGGGGACAGAAGGGGACAGAGGGGAAAGTGGGGGACAGAGGGGACAGTGGGGGACAGTAGGGGGCAGAGAGGGACAGTAGGGGGCAGAGGGGGACAGAGGGGGCAGAGGGGGCAGAGGGGGACTAAGGGGACAGAGGGGGACAGTGGGGACAGTGGGAACAGAGGGGGACAGTGGGGGGGCACAGGGGGGACAGAGGGGGACAGAGGGGCACAGAAGGGGCAGAGGGGAACAGTGGGGACAGAGGGGGACAGAGGGGACAGAGGGGGACAGTGGGGGGCACAGGGGTGACAGAGGGGGACACAGGGGACAGAAGGGAACAGAGGAGGACAGTGGGGACAGAAGGGAAATTGGGGGACAGAGGGTACAGTGGGGGACAGTGGGGGACAGAGGGGGGACAGAGGGGGCAGAGGGGGACAGAGGGGGGCAGAGGGGGACAGAGGTGGACAGAGGGGACAGAGTGGGACAGAGGGGGCAGTGGGGACAGAGTGGGCAGAGGGTGACAGAGGGGGGACAGAGGGGGACAGAAGGGGACAGACGGGGACAGTGGGGACAGAGAGGACAGAGGGGACAGAGGGGGACAGTGGGGACAGAGGGGGCAGAGGGGGACAGAGGGGGCAGAGGGGGACAGAGGGGACAGTGGGGGACCAGGAGGATTGTGGAGAAGCCAGCAGCCTGGACGCACCCTGGGGCTGGGTGGACAGGGGCCATCCGTGAGGGTTGGGGGCAGAGACCTGGGTGGTGGCCTCATGACTGGGCCTGGACAGCCGAGAGGCCTCAAGATGCCTGGACACAGAGGTCACATGGTCTGAAGGGCCTGTACCCAGGGCTCCCCAGGGCACGCCAGCACACCCCATTGCCTCCAGGCCCACTGGGGGTTGCCGCGTTCCAGGCTCTGTGGGTGGTCATGGGGCTGAGGGCCCGGCTGCAGGCCCCGAGGTGGACATGGGGGCCGGGTGGGCACAGTGACACAGAGACGAGGGCGCCTGCAAGGCTAAGCCCGTGTGCTGTGTGCGTGACAGGACAGGCCTGGGGTAAGAGTGTGTGTGAACCTGTGGTCACAACCATGCACCTACATATTACTGTGAGTTTATATTGGTGTGCTAAATATGTGTCTGTGTGTGCGTCTGCATCTTGGTGTCTGTGTGTGTCTGATCACATGGGCAAGTCCACACGGGTGTGCTTATAAGCCTGTGCTGTGTCTGCACACGCAGGTCTCGTCTGTGATGTCCTGGTGCATACGTGTGCTGGTGTGTGGGTCACAGGAGGTGTTGGCACACTTGCTATGTTGGTGCCTGTTGGGGCACATGCATCTTGACACAGGTGGTTGTGCCAGGGCGCCTGTGTAACCGTGTTTTTGCTCGTGTCTGTTCGCACACACAGGGTGTGTGTTCCTGAAGGGCAGGGGCTGTGCACTCAGGTCCTCCAGCTGCTCTGAGCTGTGTCGGGGCTGCGCCCCTGCGGGCACAGGTGCAGATGGGGGAATCTTGGGGGACCGTCCCAGGAGCCCCGGTGAACACCTGGGCTGCTCTGGGCGGGTTGATGAAGAGCCGGGCAGGCTCTGGCTGCTCCTGGACGCCTCTCTGGCTCCCACCAAAATATAACAGCACTGCTTAGTTTTTGCGTGTTTATTGTCACTGTGTTTCTCCTGATTACGGCAAGTGATGCTGATGTTTCCAATTAATAACATTATTCTCTTCATTTAAATAAAACGTGAAAACATTTTAAGGCAGACAATTAGGCGGCTCCCCTGAGAGCTGAGCAAGCAGCGAGGCTTGGCCATTCTCCCAGGGACCCTGGGGGAAAGCGCATGTCCTCAGCCCGCCATGGACCGGGGGCTTCTTGTTGCCAAGGAGACTGTGGGGCGCTGCCACCCCCAGCAGCCCAAGGTGGTTCGGGTTACTCACCCATTTTACAGACCAGGGCACAGTCACCAACACCGTCACCAGCCGCGAGAGAAGGGCCAGCGTGTCAGCTCTCTGCTGTTGAACAAGCGATCCTCCAAAGCTCCAGCTGGCACTTGGGGGTCTCCAGCATTGCTCACGTTTCCAGACCCAGCAGGGCCAACTGGTCTCTGGCCCAGAGTCTGGCCTCAGCCAGGAGCTGGCAGGGGGCCATGGCCAGCCGTCAGCTGGGGGGAGCTGGGCTGGTGGCTGCATCCCCCATGGTGTGTCCAGGACAGGAGCCAGATGGCAGCACGGAAGTCACGCCGGCCGCTTTCTCTGCGGGTCAAGCCGGTTGCTTCTCCTCTTGGCAAGGAGGATGGACAGGCAAGTGCTGCCAGTTCTGGAACACGCAGTCGGCCACACAGGAGCGTGAACCCCGGGCGGCCTGTTCCAAGCTTGTGCTCTCAACAAAGCCTGGTCCCACCTCCTGAGAGAGTCTCTAAAATCAAAGGACCTGGGCCAGGCCGTCGAGCCCACTCTGTCCCTGAGGCTCATGTCACGGGGTGCCAGCACAGGAGGAAACAAAGATGCCGTGAAAATCCTCCACAGCTACACCCACTGCAGCCCTTAGGTCAGAGGTGGGCCTGAGACGGGCATTTCCTTGCCATGTCCCTCCAGGTGGCAGGAAATGACTCAGGCAGAACCTGCAGTGTCCCAGAGAGAAAGGGTCCTTGACTGGCAGATTCAGCCAGTTTGGGGGAATAACTTAGATGGAGATGGCCTCTTCAGGAGCATTTACAGAAGGGGGCGGCAGGGGTGCAGATGGCAGGGGCCCATCAGAAACCAGAGGGGAGCTCAACTTAGATGTCACAGGAGCGGGTAGGTGTGAGAGACACGGGTAAAATCAGACTTATGGATGGCTGGATGGTGGACAGGCTGACCCCCGGTGCCCACGGACACAGATGGACAGTCCTGGTTGGTCCATGGCCAGGCTGACTCCAGGGAAAAAGACACGGTGGAGTGTCCCTAAAAATATGTTTGTTTTGAGAATCAGGGTTGCTGTGATGTGCTCATGTTAGATTCTGACATGAAGGGCCCCCTCTTGCTTCGGGAGGCTCTGGTATCCAGCAGTTTGCCTACTGCATGAAGTGACAAAGACCTCCAGCTGGTTGAGGACAGTCTGCATATGCGATGAAAGGTCGAATACACAATGGAGGAAAGGGGTCCAGAGGAAACATTATCATCCAGTAAACAGGAGAAAAGAAAACAGAACTACCAACTGACACGAGATAATATTGCTTCCATATAAGAACAAGGAGCAAAGGGAAACAGAAACCCACCACCAACAGAAACACAAGACGGCACTTTGGGAGGTTAAGTATGTAATTTCTGAAAGACAGCTGGGTGAAAGTGTTTAAATTCAGAAACAAGGAAACTTACAGAATAAATTCAAAGAATATTCCATTCATAAATTCACAGACTAGAAATGCACAGAATAAAAGCACAAGAAAACCTAAATCAGGAGAGAAAAACACAAGAGTCAAATAGGAGCAGTGCCAGAGGTCCAGCATTCGACTGAACATGCTGCCTGGGAGCAGACAGAGGAGGATTCCAGGGCGTGTTCTGGGACCAGCGGCAGAGCCAGCGACCCCGCATGAGGAGCTGGTCAGATGAAAACAGTCTCCAGTGAGGCACGTCCCTGAGAAAGTGCAGAGCCAAGGAGGAAGAGGTAGCTCAAGGAGACTGTGCAAGAAGGCAACAAGCTGCCTACAAAGAAATGAATCCTCAGCAATAATGCATTGTGGATAGCCCTTCACTTTCAAGAGGAAACAGGTTACGATCCAGAAGTGCAAGGCCAGCAAACCTGTTGCTCAGTTATGAGGGCATAATAATGTCAAGTGCAAACATTCCAGGGCTTGGAAGTTTTCCCAGCACCACCTCCAGGGGTGGTTTGGGAAACAGCTCTAGCGAAACAGGACGTAACCCTAGAGGCGGAGGGCCCAACGCAGAAATTCAAAGGGAACCGTGGACCCGAAGCTGGGCACTGTGAGGAGGTCCAGAGAGTGGAAGACTGTCAGGCAATCAGAGACCCCAGGATGAACAATCGACTTGAGCAGACACATTCAGGTGTGAGTGCGGGGCCTGACCCACGGGTCCACAGGTCGGCACTCCCAGCAGGAGGGCCCAAGATGACTTCTGTTCGCAGACAGATGCCACGGCTGAGAAGTCTGACCACGTGCACAAGCAGCCTGACCCCGAGCCCCACCAAGGGACACAGGCTGTGAGTTACTGGAGGGAGGAGGCGGAATGGACCCCGCACAGCACGAGCCCTCCTGGGTATAGACTTGGGTATAGACGACACCCCTTGGCTGTCGTCTTCCGGGGCTATCATCCTGGAAATCCTCTCATGTTTGAACAAGGGTGTACCCGGCTCTCCCATGGGTGTAGTTGAGTGTCCTTGAGTCTTGTGTTTCTTGGGTCACCCAAGGACGTATGGTCATGCCCACAGCTTAACTCCTGGAAATGTGTCCTCTGTCATCAACTTGCAAGAGTCATCTGCAGCTGAAGTCCCGGAACTGAACGTGAATGACCCGGTAAGACCAGCCCTGTGGAACCCAGCAACCCCGAGGAGCCAGAGTTGCCCACCAGAACCAGGATGCTGGCCCAGCCCTGGGACAAGGATCACTGATTCACCCATCCCAGCAGCTCCTGGGGGCATCCTCAAACTGCCCCACCTAAGAGACCTGAGATGGTCCTCAAACAGATCCATCTGAGAGACCTGTGTGAGCCTCTAGTTCTAAGTACAAACACTCCAGGCTTCTGACCCCAAGCCCCCGTGTCCAACCTGCAGCTGAGCGTGGGTCACAGTGCTGTCCGCAGGACCAGGGTGGGGTGTGGAGGGAGCACCCCTGTGGTGCTGTGCTCCACTGTCTGTGGAAAGTAACATAAACTACTTGACAGGCAAACCGAGGGGTGCATTCAAGGACGCAAAATTGAATCTTGTTTGCAGACCTCAGGCACTGAGTCCTAGGGGCGGGCGTGGAGGTAACCGGCCCTCCCCGCCTCTTCTCCTGTCCTCTGGGCAGCAGCTCCGCCCCTGGGGTTTTACTGCACCTGGGCTGGCCTGGACAATGACGCCCAGCCTCAGACAGCGACGCCCAGCCATGGGGTCCAGGAACTCCCATCTTCCCACCCTCACAGGGAATGCGCTGATTACTGATAAACGGGAGGTTGGGCAGCGATCACCTGGACCAAAGGCCTCCGTCTTCTGGCAGGACAGCTGGTCAGGACAGACGCACAGCAGCAGCAGGCAGCGGGTGCCCAGGGACAGTGCCATGTGGACCGGCTGGTGGCTCTGGCCCCTGGTGGCCGTCTGCACTGCAGACCAGTTCCGGGACAACGCGGTGAGACTCATGCAGAGCACGCCTGTCATTGACGGGTAAGCAGCCACTCGGGACGGGTCTGGGGTCTGGGCTGAGGGAGCTGTGATCAAGGCTCATGTGACCTGAGACAGGCACTGCCCTGTCTCCTCGAGACTCGGTCTCTCCAACTGAAACATGGCCTTTGCTCTTTGCTGAACTCTTTGTGGGCTCTCAGGGCCACAAAGACTTCAGCAGAGGAGGGTCTGTGGGAACGGAGCAGGAAGGGGGTAAGTGGTGAGGCCCCGGCATCTCAGCAGCTCCCGGGGCACCTGAGCCCAACCTGAACCTCCTGGGGGCTGGATCCCAGCTCCGGAAAGGGGGGCTGGGGGCCCTACCTCACAGGAAGGGCAGGGAGGGTGTCACTGGGGAGACCCTGCTGGCCCTCTTGACCCTTCTTCTTGAGGTCCTCTTGTCAGACCCCCCAACCCCGTCCACCTGGCGTGACCCCATCAAATCCCAGCTTGACCTCACCGAGGCATGTTGGCCTTCAGTGCCCCAGACAAGCTCCTGGGCACCCACTCCCACGGGTACCATTCCAGCCAAGACCCTAGAGACACCTTGTCAGTCCCTGATGTTGCGGCCAACCTGGGCCCGCCCGTCCCCTTCAGTTACCCTCCCCCACCACCCCACCCCTGCTTGGGGTCACGCCTGCATCTCTGACCGTCCCCTCCTCCCACAGTCTCAAGGTCAGGTCTCACACTGCAGCCAGTGGGAGGCTTGGAGACCCAAGTCCCACCCCTGTCCTTCAAGATACCCCCTGCCGTGACTCCCACTAAGCTTGGAACAATAAAAACAAACAAGGAAAAAAAAGTCCTCACAGCTGCCCCTGGGGCCCCTCGATGCTGCAGGCAAGCCTGGCCAGGCCCCCTCCCCTGATCCTGGCCCTAGTTCCTCGGGGACTTCCAGAGCCCTGGGAAGGACACCACCTGCAAACACACTCCCGCCCCGCCTGCTCTCCTGCCCCCCTGCCTGCCGTGCTGCCCGGCACACTGGCTGCACGCAGCCCAGAGAAGCAGTATCTGGTGTGCAGTGGCTCTTGGGTGCCGGGAAGGCTAGGAGAACACTACATGCTGCTGGGTTTTGTTGGACAAAAGCTCTACATGAAAAGCGAAGAAAGTGAGTGTCTTGTCACATAAGACCTGCCTGGAGCTGCAGGGTAGCCCTAGAGAAGGAAGTGGCCATCAAGGGTCAGTGTGCACACCACCTTCCCTCCCTCCCACAGTCCTCCCCTGACCACTCTCCTTCCCATGCTTCCTGGCCCTCCTGTCCCCCTGCTCGCCGCTTGCCTGCCCCACAGGTACAGAGAGCTTTCTGCAGAGGCTGCTGCCCTTGGCTCGCACCTCGGAGGCCCTTCTGTCTCACAGGTCCAGGTTCAGGGACTGGGCATCCCATGCCAGCAAGCATAGATAGATGATGCCAACAGAATGAACCAGGGAAGCTGTTCATTCTGGAGGACTCAGGGCAGCTGGGCACAGGGAGAGGGGATTGAGTCTAGGTAATGGAGCTGTCCAGAGGTCCATGTGAGGGGTAAGATGGCTCACAGAGCCCAGACAGCCAGGAGTACTCAGGACGCTGTGATCTGGGATTATCCAAAGTCTTAGAAAACTAAAACGAGGCTGACAAAATCAAAAGCAGTGTAGCTAAGAGACACAAAGAAGTAGCTTTAACAACAGAAAAGTGCAGAAGAAGCCCTGGCACAGCATTCCACAATAGTGCAGCCACCATTCCCACAGTTACCTCATGATTTAACATAGCTGCACCAGCTCCAGCCATCACATCTGTATGCCAGAGCTGGTCTAAGTGTGCATTTGGTTGTCCTTTCCAGCACTGTCCAGCACTAGGAACCCTCTCCTCCCTCCTTTTAGTAGAATGGAAGAGTCCTCTATCATGTCTGAGGATGCTCCCAGGCCACAGAGACAAGGAGAGAGGCTCCACAAGGCTCCAAAAGGTGGTATTGCCCACAGAGCAGAGACCTACAAAGGGAGGAGAGGCTGAGGGAAGGAAGGAGGAACAAAGTGGAGGCAGTTGGAGGGTGGGGCTGGACTTCTTAGACCAGCAAAGGAGTAAAGTCCTGCCTGGTGGCGCTGCCCCAGGGACAGCACCCCCCAATCCTGCAATGAGGTGATGACCCCGCCTCACTGGAGTTCATCCACCTCTCATTCAACAAAGGCCATGCCCAGTGGGCAAATCTCAGAATTTGCAGAAAACACAGCTGGGGTGGGAGCCCCACCCATGGCACCTGGGGCAGCTTCCACAGTCTGGAGCCCCCCAGGGTGGGGCCCAGGGAGCCCTCACTTCCCACCGGCAGGAAGACCCACCCCAGGGGGCTGGACAACCTGGGCCACCCACCGCAGTGTTAGCGGTATAGTGATTGTTCCGCACTAGGCAGACATGAGGAGGGAGCGGAGCTGGGGATGGGGCAGGGTCCTGGGGACAGTGGGCCTGGCTGCAGAGCTGCAGAGGAGGCCTGGATGGGAGGGCTCCCAGTGGGAGTAAGGCCCTCTCCAGGTGTTCCCGTTGTCACCAGACCAGGGATGCAGACGGGCGGCTCCCTGCACGGCTCCCTCAATGTCCCATGCGTGTGTGCACACAGGCTGATGAAAGCCAGACGGAGGGTCCGGGCTGGGCCTGGGACTCTGTTTCTCTCATCAGGTCCCAAGGTCCGAGGCCACTTCCAGCATCTGGAGATCGTGGCTCCCAGCGGCCTCTCTTCTGGGGCTGCTCCTGGTCCCCCTGTCAGTTCCTGGGGCCAGGGAGAAGGTGCCCCAGCCCCACCAGTGCCCACTCCCCAGCGGCTGATAGCCCCCAGCGCCCCCTGCGCCTTCTCCTCGGGGTCCGGTCCGGTCCTCTCCGCCCTTCCCACCTCCCCCTCTGCCCCACCCCCACCTCCAATGCACTCTCCGCCTCCTGGCTCCTGGGAAGACTTTAGAGGGCCTGTCTTTTGGAAGGATCCTAGAGGATGCTCTTGGAAATGGTGCGAGACTGTGCCCAGGGACAGAGGCAGAGAGGGTCTGCGGGGCGAGCGGAGGTGCGGAGGGAGCCCCAAATTCCGCGTTGGCGCGCTGCTCCGTTGCCACCCTCCCCCAGGGAAGGCCACGCCCCTCACTTCCCCCTGCCCCTGCAAGGGGAGATTTCAACTCCTTTTTTTGGCCACGCCCGAAGGCGGGGTCTTAGTTCCCCGCTGAGGGATGGAACCCGCGCCCCTGCATTGGAAGCTCGGAGTCGTAACCACTGGATCGCCGGGAGTCCTAGAATTTAGTCTTTAATCTGAAATCTCACCGAGGCCCTACACCCAGTAACCCCATGGCAACCAGTCTTATCCATGGAGATTGTTTTAACCGTCCAGCCCCCCCTCCACGCCCCCCACGATTTTGAAGCCAAGTCAGTGTGCGCCCTCCTTTTTCCCCAGTGGAAGGCTCGGGGAGAGAAGTCCTGTCCCCTTAGTGCTCAGCTCGCTGACCTGGCCTGGGGGTGGGGCCGGCTGAGAAACTCACCTGTGCTCAGGTGTGTTCAGGTAACAGTAATCACCCTGGGACCCTCCTAGTTCTCAGCCACTAGAAGAGGAGCCAGAGAAGGGGCAGCCTGCCTGGGAGGAAGCCGTCCTGAAACCCCTGTCCTGACCCCTCCTGGCCCCTCCAGGCACAATGACCTGCCCTGGCAGCTGCTGAAGAGGTTCAACAATCAGCTTCAGGACCCAAGGGCCAACCTGACCAGCCTGAACGGCACGCACACCAACATCCCCAAGCTGAAGGCTGGCTTTGTGGGGGCCCAGGTAGGGTTCAGCCCTGAGCCTGCCCACACGCGGAGCCCACCCGCTCCTCCCTTGGTGCCCCTCACTGGTGGCTGTGTACCTCCCTGGGCCCTTAGCCACCCAGGCTGTGGGGAGGGCTTCTGGGGCGCGAGGGGACCCCCAGGCCTGTAGGGGCAGGGGCAGGGCCTGGGTTCGGACCGCTCGGCTCCCAGCCCCTCCCCACCGTGGCCCCCAGTTCTGGTCTGCGTACACGCCCTGCGACACCCAGAATAAGGATTCGGTGAAGCGGACGCTGGAGCAGATTGATGTCATCCAGCGCATGTGCCAGCTCTACCCCGAGACCTTCCTGTGTGTCACGGACAGCGCAGGTGGGTGCCAGCGCCCTGGGCAGGGGGGCGGGGGCCGTCCTGAGCAGCGCCGCTGGGCTGTCCCTTCACGTTGCAGCCCCCACCCCCAGGCATCCAGCAGGCCTTCCAGGAGGGGAAAGTGGCCAGTCTGGTTGGCGTGGAGGGCGGCCACTCCATCGACAGCAGTCTGGGTGTCCTGCGGGCGCTCTACCACCTGGGCATGCGCTACCTGACTCTCACCCACAGCTGCAACACGCCCTGGTGAGCAGCCCTGGGTCGGGTCTAGGGGCAGGGACCCTGGGGTACCTGCTGTCCTCCGAAGAGGCTCGAGGTGGGTGGGTCTGGACAACCATGCTTCCCCTCGGGCTCCCGCTCTCCGCTCTCCCAGGGCCGACAACTGGCTAGTGGACACGGGAGAGGACGAAGCCCAGAGCCAAGGCCTGTCGTCCTTCGGGCAGGTGAGTGGAGGCCGGGGCGATGATGAGCCCCAGAAGGTCATGTGAACACAAGTGGGCGCAATGCAGCCTGCCTGGTCCCGGGTGTCGTCCATGACCCTCTGGGCCGGACAGGTTCCCTGATCCCATCCCCCCTCAGAGCGTCGTGAAGGAGATGAACCGCCTGGGCGTCATCATCGACTTGGCCCACGTGTCCGTGGCCACCATGGAGGCCGCTCTGCAGCTGTCCAAGGCCCCGGTCATCTTCAGCCACTCCTCGGCATACAGCGTGTGCCAACACCGGCGCAACGTGCCCGACCACGTGCTGCAGCTGGTGGTGAGGGTGGGGCTGCTGCCTCTGCCCCGGGTGGCCCTCGCAGCCTGGCCGCCCTGCCCCCAGCTCCACCCTCTCTCCCTCGCAGAAGCAGACGGGCAGCCTGGTAATGGTGAACTTCTACAATGACTACGTTTCCTGCAAAGCGGAGGCCAACTTGTCCCAAGTGGCAGGTGGGTGGGCTTGAGTGGCGGCGGGCAGGGGTGGGGGTGTCCCTCTTGCGGGGCCTCATGTGCTGCCTCCGTGCAGACCACCTGGACTACATCAAGAAGGTTGCGGGAGCTGGAGCAGTGGGCTTTGGTGGGGACTACGATGGTGTGTCCAGGTAAGGCGAGACCCTGCCCATATGTTGTGGGGAGCGGAGGGCTCCAGGGCTTGGGATGGGGCCCCCAGGCTCCAAGTCCCGGGCTGCAGATTCTGGCTCTCTGTCCACATCTCAGGCTCCCCTCTGGGCTGGAGGACGTGTCCAAGTATCCAGACCTAGTCGCTGAGCTGCTCAGGAGACAGTGGACGGAGGAGGAGGTCAGGGGCGCCCTGGCTGAAAACCTACTAAGGGTCTTCAAGGCAGTGGAGCAGGTGAGGAGGGACTGCCATGCTCCCGTCCCCCAACCCCCGAGCTTCTCCTGCCCTCAGTTAGGCAGCTGACCTGTGTCTGTCCCCAGGCTAGCGATCACAAGCAGGCTCCTGGAGAGGAGCCCATCCCACTGGGCCAGCTGGAGGCTTCCTGCAGGACCAACTATGGCTACTCAGGGGCCCCCAGCCTCCACCTCCAGCCAGGGACCCTGCTGGCCTCCCTTGTGACCCTCCTCCTCAGCCTGTGTCTTCTCTGACACTTTGGGGGCTGGAATGGCCGTGATTCCCTGTGCACTCAAGTCTGCCCGGTCCTGGGAAGGCTGCAGGACTCCTTGGGCAGCACAATATGCAGGCACAGCTGGACCCTCAATAAAGGCACCGAGCCTTCAACTCTTATGTCATTGGCAACCGTAGCCCTGGAGGGGCCTCTGGCTGGACACCTGGACACATGAGTGCCCGAGTCCTGAAGGTCATGGCCAGCGGGCTCAGGGTCTGAGAAACTGTGTGGACGTTGCTGGAGGCTCTTTAAAAACACAGTCCAGGCTTCAGTTGCCACCTCCTCACACGCACTTGTACATAGGCACACACACAAACACACATGCATGCATGCTCATGTGTGCACACCTGCATCCCACACCCTCATATCCTCACTCATGCATGCACATATATACTCCCAATGCATTCACACTCGTGTGCCCACCCTTGGGCCAGACTCTCTTGGTATAAAGGTCTGGAGCTGGGAGGCTCGCAGCCCCGCGGAGTCTCCTCACACACGGTGAACACAGATTCTACAGGGCAGGGCTTCCCACCTGGGCTCAGCACCTCCCCAGCCTGGTCATTCGGTGGATGTGTCTTGAGATGAATAACTTAGCGGGTGACAGACTCCAGACAAGACCACCAACATGTCCCTGCTGGTGCTTTTCCAGGCCAGAGCCCCCGAGAACACTGCTACCAACTCGTGCCTGCCAGCCAGCTGGCACCCTCTCAGGGAGGTCTAAAGTCACAAGCTGGGACGCTGTAGGTATTTGCTGACACTTGGGATCAGTTTAATGTTAAAGGAGGAAGGACTCAAATCAAAGGTTTTTGTCCTGAGTTGGCCAGTTATTCCAACTGCCCCAGCTGCTGCCACTGATTTACCTAGCTGGGCTGGAGGAGGCAGGAGGGGACCTTGGTGGGCTGCAGGTGGGCAGGCCTAAGTTTGCTAATGGGAAGGGATTTTCTCACAAGAAATGCTTTAAATCCATCTGAAATCACCTTCATCACAATGGAACCACACCCAGAGGCAACAGATCAAGTGCTGTCCCCAGAATCTGGTTCTAGAAATCTTTCTGCTTGCGCCTCATTCACCCTTGGAGCTGCAGGCCACAGCCTTTCCCGGGGCTCCTGGTAATGGGCTCCATGGAGGCAGGTGCCATGCCTGAGCCAGCAGTGTGGAGTCCGTTCTGGAGCCCCTGAAGGGCCGTCTCCCTGGGCAGAGCCCATATCAGCCATTCTGCAACTGACCTCAAATGGCCTTGGCCTGAAGAACAGCTTGAAGAGAGGCTTGGGTTCCCAGCCAGAGATTGGGCTGGGTTGTGGAGATGAGAGCACCAGGTTCTAGCCACTAGACCAGTGGTCAGTGGCAAAAGGCCCTGGCCCTTCAGCTTCTCAGGGAAGAATTTCCACAAAGACAGAAAGTAGTGAAACGAGTATTTATTAAGAGGGAGAAGAGCACAGTATGTGTGGACAAGCACACAAGCGGACTCAGAGAGAGGGGCTGCCCCTGAGCTGCACCCTCCTGGCAGATTTCCTTTTATGGGGCACTTATTCTGGATTTCCTTTAGTCATTCTGATTTTCCTGGTTCAGAGTTCATATTTGGTATATCTCAGGATCCTCCCGTGAGTGCGTGCCTCTCATAGCTAAGATGGATCCTACTGATAAGGCTTCTGGGTAAAACATCCCTTGACATGACTCCTCTTTGGCTTCTAAGGAGGCTTTTCTGTACATGTGTGGTCTGGGTGGTTTATTAGGGCCCAGCCTCCTCCCTTAATTGCCCTGCTATTCTTGTTTTGGAGTTTCCCTCAAGAGAGTATGAATCTCCAATTGCTTTACCCTGGTTGTTGTTGTTGGGGTGGGGGTGGGGGGTTGCCCATCTGCCTCCTGCTTCACAACCAGGAAACAAGGAGTCTCAGGCCCGGTTCAAACTAAGGTGTGCTCGAAGCAGGGACAAGGGGTGGCCCAGAGCCACAAGTGGTCACTCTGGCAGGCGGATGGGCACAGAGGGCAGGGACCTAACTGCGGTTCTGACTTCAGAACCCTGTTAGGGGTTCACATGTCCCCAAAACTGATCAAGAGCAGACAGACTGAAGCACTGCCCCCCACCCCCAACATGAACCATTGAATCTAACAGACTGCCCAGAAGGCTTGGCTGAGAGCAGGGCCTTTTGACAATGCACCAGGGGCCCCAGCAGAGTGGCTGCACAAACTCTGTCCTCTGGTGGGCAAGAGCGTCTCACAGGGGTGCAGCCAGCTGGGCAGACTAGTTTCTGGAGCACACAGGGGCTACCCGGGGGTAGTTTCGGGGTACACAGGAGGCTGCCTGGATGGGGTTCCAGTGAGTACAGAGAGGGGCACACAGCGGCAGGGTGCACCATTCGGGGTCTGGGGCACACAGGGGCCATGCTATTGTGCCTCACATTTTCAGGTGCACACAAGGCTCTGCACGGAAGTAGTTTCTGGCTCTCACACGGGGGTGTCTGGAGGCAGTTTCTGGAGCACCGAGGGGGTTGTTGAAGGAAGGTATCTTCTGGTTCGTTCAGAGTAACGCCTGGAGGTCATTTCTGGTGTACAATGGGGCGCAGGAGCATCGTTTCTAGTTCGCGTCGGGGTGGTGCCCGAACGTCCTTTCTGGTGTACACAGGAACTGCCCTGACGTAGTTTCGGGCACACGGGTTGCTGCCCGCATGTGGTTTCCATGAGTACAGAGGGGCTCAGGGGCGCAGTTTCTGGAACTCAGAAGGCGGCTGTACACCAATCTGGTTCGGACGCACACATAGGGGCATACTGTAGTGTTTCAACGTGTCCACTGGAGGGCACACCAACATGCTTTCTGGTACAAACCTGGGGCCCACGGGCACAGTGCCGTCCACAGATGTGGTTTCGGGTGTACACAGGAGTTGCCCGGAGGTAGTTTCTGATACACACATAAAGTGCCCGGACACGGTTTCTGGAGCACACAGAGGGATGTAACGAACTGATTCCCGCACAGATATAGTGGCATGCTATTGTGTCTAACATGTCCACAAGAGGGCGCACAAACATGCTTTCGGTACACACCTGGGTGTCCTCAGACATAGTTTGTGCCCCCACCGTGGGGGCGAACGGATGTGGTTTCTGGTGCACATAAGGGGTTGCCCAGACGTTTATGATGCACACAGGAAGTGCCCGAAGGTTATTTATGATACACAGGAAGTGACCGGACGTATACCTGAGCATAGATTGTGGCATGCTGTCGTGCCTAACGTGTCCACTGGAGGGCGCACTGACATGCTATTCATGGATACATGGGTGCCCAAAGACCGGGTTTCTGTGCCTGCAGTGGGGGCGAACTGATGTGGTTTCTGGTATAATAAGGGGTGCCCACACGTTGTTTCTGATGCACATAGAGCGATGCAACAATATGATTCCTATGCCATGCTGTGCCTAAAATGTCTACAGGAGAGCACCCACAGACCTGGTTTCTGCGTGAACATGGGGTGAATGGATGGGGTTTCAGGTGCAGATAAAAGGGTGCCGGAATGTTTATGATACGCACTGCTAAACTGCCAAGTCACTTCAGTCGTGTCCGACTCTGTGCGACCCCATAGACGGCAGCCCACCAGGCTCCCCCGTCCCTGGGATTCTCCAGGCAAGAACACTGGAGTGGGTTGCCATTTCCTTCTTCAATGCCATGAAAGTGAAAAGTCAAAGTGAAGTCTCTCAGTCGTGTCAGACCCTTAGCGACCCCATGGACTGCAGCCTACCAGTCTCCTCCGTCCATGAGATTTTCCAGGCAAGAATACTGGAGTGGGGTGCCATTGCCTTCTCCGATGATCTGCACAGGAAGTACCAAGACTATATATGAAACACACAGGAAGTGGCCGGAGACTATTTACGATGGACACAGGAAGTGACCGGACGTTGTTTCTGGAGCACACAGGAAGTGCCTGGATGGATTTTTGTACATATATAGGGGCACGCTGGAGAAGGCAATGGCACCCCACTCCAGTACTCTTGCCTGGGAAATCCCATGGATGGAGGAGCCTGGTAGGCTGCCGTCTATGGGGTCGCACAGAGTCGGACACGACTGAAGTGGCTTAGCTTAGCTTAGCTTAGGGGTACGCTGTTGTGCCTAGCGTGTACACAGAGGGCGAAGGAACACGCTTTTGGCACACGCATGGGTCCCCGTAGACCTGGTTTCCGTGCCCACAGTGGGGGAGTACGGATGTGGTTTCTGCTCCACATAAGGGAGTGTTCGCACGTTGTTCCTGATGCATAGAGGAAGTGCCCGGACGTTGTTTCTGGTGCACCGGAAGTGATGCAACAATCTCATTCCCGAGCATATATACAATGGAATGTTGTCGTGCCTAACGTGTCCATAAGAAGGTGCACCAACATTATCTTGGTGCACAAGAGAGTGTCCACACCTGGTTTCTGGGTCCAGAGTACGGGGTGAACGGATGTGGTTTCAGGTGAACATAAAGGGGTGCCGGGACCATTATTTTTGATTCACACAGGGAGTGTCCGACCAGTTGTTTCTGATACACACAGGAAGTGCCCTAACTTCGTGCATTCTTGCCTATACATATAATTTCGTGCAGTTGCGCCTAACATGTCCACAGGAGGGCGCGCTAACATGCTGTTGGTGAGCACATGGGTGCCAACAGACCTGATGTCTGTGCCTACAATGGAGGCGAATGGATGTTGTTTCTGGTGCACATAAGGGCCGGGGTGCCCAGACGTAGCTTCTGAGGCACATAGGAAATGCCCGGATGTAGTTTCTGGAGCACACACAGTTCAGTTCAGTTAGTCGCTCATTCGTGTCCAACTGTTTGTGACCCCATGGACTGCAAGACGCCAGGCTTCCCTGTCCATCACCAGTTCCTGGGGCCTACTCAAACTCATGTCCATCGCGTCAGTGATGCCATCCAACCACCTCATCCTGTCGTCCCCTTCTCCTCCTGCCTTCAGTCTTTCCCAGCATCAGGGTCTTTTCCAATGAGTCAGTTGTTCACATCAGGTGGCCAAAGTATTGGAGTTTCAGCTTCAGCATCAGTCCTTCCAATGAATATTCAGGACTGATTTCCTTTAGGATTGACTGCTTGGATAACCTTGCAGTCCAAAGGTCTCTCAAGAATCTTGTCCAACACCACACAGTTCAAAAGCATCAATTCTTCGGTTCTCAGCTTTCTTTACAGTCCAACTCTCACATCCATGCATGACCACTGGAAAAACTATAGTTTTGACTGGACAGACCTTTGATGGTAAAGTAATGTCTCTGCTTTTTAATATGCTGTCTAGGTTGGTCATGGCTTTTCTTCCAAGGAACAAACGTCTTCTAATTTCATGGGTGCAGTCACCATTTGCAGTGATTTTGGAGCCCCCCAAAATAAAGTCTGTCACTGTTTCCATTGTTTCCCCATCTATTTGCCATGAAGTGATGGAACTGGATGCCATGATCTTAGTTTTCTGAATGTTGAGTTTTAAGCCAACTTTTGCACTCTCCTCTTTTACTTTCATCAAGAGATTCTTTAGTTCTTCCTCACTTTCTGCCATAAGGGTGATGTCATCTGCGTATCTGAAGTTATTGATATTTCTCCTAGCAATCTTGATTGCAGCTTGTGCTTCCTCCAGCCCGGCATTTAGCATGATGTACTCAGCATATAAGTTAAATAAGCAGGGTGACAATACACAGCCTTGACTTACTCCTTTTCCAATTTGGAACCAGTCTGTTGTTCCATGTCCCGTTCTAACTGTTGCTTCTTGACCTGCATACAGATTTCTCAGGAGGCAGGCAGGTGGTCTGGTATTCTCATCTCTTTAAGAATTTCCCACAGTTTGTTGTGATCCACACAAAGGTTTTGGCACACAGAGGTACGCAACAATTTGATTCCTACGCGCATATATAGTGTCATGCTGTCGTGCCTAACATGTCCACAGGAGGGCGCATCAACATGCTTTCAGTGCACATGTGGGTGCCCACAGACCTGGTGTCTGCGCCCACCGTGGGGGCAAACGGATTTGGTTTCAGGAGCACATGAGGGACGGAGAAGGAAATGGTAACCCACTCCAGTGTCCTTGCCTTGAGAATCCCGGAAACGGCAAAGCCTGGTGGGCTTTGGATGCGGTAGCACAGAGTCGGACACGACTGAAGCGACTTAGCAGCAGCAGCAGCAGCAGCAGCACATAAGGGATTCCGAATATTGTTTCTGATTCACTCAGGAAATACCGGGACGTTATTTATGACGCACACAGATAGTGCCCAGACGTTTCTGATGCACACAGAAGTGCCCAGTAGTTTCTGAAACATACAGAGTTGCAACAGTTTGATCCCCACGCATACAGTGGCATCCTGTCATCCCTAACGTGTACATAGGAGGGCGCACCAACATGCTTTTTTTGCACAGACTGGTGCCCACATACCTGGTTCCCGCGCCCATAACGGGGGCGCAAGGATGTGGTTTCTGGTGCACACAAGGGGGTACCTGGATGTAGTTTCTGACACATAGGAACTGCCCGGAAGTAGTTTCTGCAGCTCCCGGGCAGTAGCCCGGATGCGATTTCAATGAGTACAGAGGAGCTGACGGATATAGTTTCTGGAGCGCACTGAGGGCGGGGTGCACTATTCTGGTTCTTGGACATATATGGGGGCATACCGTCGTGCTTCACATGTTCACGGGGTAGGGAGCGGCGCACCAACATGCTTTCTGGTACATACATGGGGGGCCCACAGAGGTGGTTCCCAAGCCCGCAGTGAGGGTGCACAGATATGGTTTCTGGTGCACAGAAGGGGACACCAGGACGCATTTTATGGAGCACCGAGGGGTTGAGAAACCTGTATGCATTTCAGGAAGCAACAGTTAAAACTGGACATGGAACAACAGACTGGTTCCAAATAGGAAAAGGAGTACGTCGAGGCTGTGTATTGTCACCCTGCTTATTTAACTTATATGCAGAGTACATCATGAGAAACGCTAGGCTGGAGGAAGCACAAGCTAGAATCAAGATTGCCAGGAGAAATATCAATAACCTCAGACATGCAGATGACACCACCCTTATGGCAGAAAGTGAAGAACTAAAGAATCTCTTGATGAAAGTGAAAGAGGAGAGTGCAAAAGTTGGCTTAAAGCTCAACATTCAGAAAACTAAGATCATGGCATCTGGTCCCATCACTTCATGGCAAATAGATGGAGAAACAGTGGCTGACTTTATTTTTCTGGGCTCCAAAATAACTTTAGATGGTGATTGCAGCCATGAAATTAAAAGATGCTTACTCCTTGGAACAAAGTTATGACCAACCTAGACAGTATATTAAAAAGCAGAGACATTACCAACAAAGGTCTGTCTCGTCAAGGCTATGGTTTTCCCCGTGGTCATGTATGGATATGACAGTTGGACTGTAAAGAAACCTGAGGGCCAAAGAATTGATGCTTTTGAACTGTGGTGTTGGAGAAGACTCTTGAGAGTCCCTTGGACTGCAAGGAGATCCAACCACTCCATCCTAAAGATCAGTCCTGGGTGTTCACCGGAAGGACTGATGTTGAAGCTGAAACTCCAATACTTTGACCACCTGATGTGAAGAGCTGACTCATTGGAAAAGACCCTGATACTGGGAAAGATTGAGGGCAGGAGGAGAAGGGGACGACAGGATGAGATGGTTGGATGGCATCACCAACTTGATGGACATGGGCTTGGGTGGACTCCGGGAATTGGTGATGGATAGGGAGGCATGGCGTGCTGCAGTTCATGGGGTCACAAAGAGTCAGACACGACTGAGTGATTGAACTGAACTGATGGGTTGAGGACTGTTTTCTGGTTTGCACAGGGTGGCGCCCAGAGGTAGCTTCCAGTGTACACAGCAGGTACAGGAACATAGTTTCTAGTTTATACAGTGCCCGGACATAGTTTCTGTAACACACAGTAAGTGCCCTGATGAAGGTTTGTGAATATGGAAGGGGCATGAACATTGTTACTGGAGTATGTGGGGCGGTGGCAGGGTGGACCAATCTGGTTCTGGCGCGCACGTAGGAGCATGCTGTGGTGCTTCACGTTGTCCATAAGGTGTACACACGGGGGCCCACAGTGGGGGTGCATGCAGGAAGTGCCTGGGTGCAGTTTCCAATGCACATAGCACAGTGCTCAGAGGTGGTTCCTGTGAGCTCAGGGGTGTAAACTGTGGCCATCCAGGTCAGAGAAACTAGAGGGCCTGTCCCAGACTTGGGGTTGGCATAGGTTTCTCAGTTGGTTCCTGGGTAATTTAGAGGCCTGAGGTGAGGAAAGCTCGTACATAAATGTATACTGATGTTGTGCACTAGGTTTTCAATTTTTAATAGTTTAAAATTATTTCATGGTAAAATCGTAAAGAAACTGGATCCTATCAAGTCGGACTGAGCAGGGCTTGGGAATCTCACTCCTCACACTACCTACCTGCCCGCTTCAGGAACGCATCAGCCTGTCCTTGGGGCTGGACCACACGCCAAGGGCCCCCACCTCAGGCGCACACCCACATCCTCCTCCCGCCTCCCGCCAGCCACTGAAACAAAGATGGAAACGGTTCTCAATCTTTTTACTCAGAACAGCATTTCAGAAGGCAAGCTTTGCCGGCTTCCCTTTGATGAGGAGTAGCCTCTGCCCCCACTGTGTCCCGGTGGGGCTCCACACCCCCTGGGGACACACTTGGGACCCTCTCTGGATCCCCAGCACATGGGAGCCCCAAGGGATGACGAGAGTGTAAGGCGAGGTGGTCATCACAGAAGACAGATCAGACACTCTTGATCCCTTTTCTCTCTGGTCTCACACTACTGTCTATAGTTTATTGTACAGAACACCTGTGGCCTCCAAGTCCTGGAGGAATGAAACGCAGTGAGCCTCGGGAAAGCTGTCCCACATTTCTGTCCACCAGAGCCGTCGCTGTGAGGACGGTTGGTCTGAGGCCTCTGGTCAGCCCCAACCACAGGTGCTTTCCGGTTGCTGCTTCCTGTCTACTGTTCCTTCTCTTTTGGCAAAAACAAAAAACCCTGGGAGCTTCAGGAAGACAAAGTAAACTTTAGGAATTGAAGAAAACAGAAACGTGCAGCCTATCTGAAGCTCCCCTCAGGCTCCCGCACGTCATCTGAACCAGTGTAGCCGCGGGCCCCACTGTGGCTCTCTTATCAGTCACTCCGGCTTCAAGGTCAACAGCGTGGGCCCACCATGCAGCAGGAGCCAGTCAGGGGAGGCACCCTGTTACTACAATTACGGGAATAACGTCCCCCCAGGAGGGGGAAGAGCCTGAGCCCATCTAGCGGCAGGACCAGGTTCCAGCTGGAACAGGGAGCCTGGGGGTTGGGGGAAGCTGGCAACAGGGAGCTGCTCCGACCCTGGCTGGCTGACTGCTCCCCATGCGTCTGCCATCACGGAGTCTGAAGGCCCCCATATCCATGTGGAGACCACTGGCCAGTCCCTGTAAATTTCTTAGCGGGTAGTGGATGGAGGGAGCCTGCAGACTGTCCAGCTGGTTGGCCCAGAGTCACAGAAATCACCCACAGAAGTCAGAAGTTTGTGCAAACTCACCCTGTAGGGCACAGACCCACGCCCACACTCAGACAAGAAGAAGAGTCCCAGGGCTGGCAGGTGAGAGGCTGAGAGCAGCAGGGGCCAGTGCTGCCGCAGGCTGTAGGCTCGCTCGGCAGAAAGGCCAGACCAGAGGGAAAGGGTGGAGGCGGCCTTCCCAGCCTTCCCCCAGGCCAGGAAGGGGCGCTGGTGCGGGCTCTGCTAATTCCTCAGGGCGGCCAACCTGCAAACAACAGGACCCTCTGAGGCCCCGCAACAGCGCCCTCCACCTCTTCCAGGCCATCCTAGTTGCCTTCCTCCCCTTCTAGGGTAAGCTGCCTGACGCCCCCACCCCCACTGCAGACACGGGGCTGGGTTTCTGCGCCCCGCCCACCTCCGGGACAGCTGGTCCTCCTGGCTGCGCACGGAGCTCTCGCCCACAGCAGAGGCGCCCTCAGGCAGCTGGCTGAGCTGGTCCAGCACCTCCAGGCCGTTCTCCTCCGCGATCTGCAGGATGAGGCTGTCTACCTGCTCCTGTGGCGTGGTCAGCGTGGTGGCCGAGCTCATGGAGTCTTCCATCACCTGGGGGTCGAGTGCTGGGCAGTCAGGGCACCCTGGGGCTCCCTCTGTCCCTCCAGCCCCTTCTGGCACTCTCCCCAGCGCACACTCTCCAGAGTGCTGGTCCTGGGGCACCCACCCCAGCCCCGGGCCCCCTCTCCCCTGCTGGACCTCTGTGGGCTGGTCTGGATTCCACACAAGAAACCGGGCTCCAGGGGAGTGACTGCCCCAGGGGGAGGGAGGGAGCAGACGTGGCCATTACCCGCACACCTGGGCGCACGTACCGACGTGTGTACATCCAGGTTCTGCACCTGCTGCTCGAACCTGTCCATCACAGCAGAGACCTTCTGCAGGTCCATGGTGCTGAGGGCCCGGTCCAGGGCTTTGGTCACCTGCGCCATGTTCTTGGTCACCTGGCAGAGGCAAGAATGAAGAGGTGGGCAGGGCCCTCAGGCCCCAGGGGTCCCTGCATGGCACGTCCCCAGATGGTGCTGTCGATGGAAGAATGGACAGGAGGAGACCCAGGCCGTGCATGGACACTTAAGAGCCTTCAGGGCGTGTCTCACACTGGTGCCTGCCTGACCGTAGAGAGGGAATCCCAGGGTGACCCCAGTCCCAGCTGCACCCTCAACTCTGCCAGCAGAAGCCGGCCGCATCCCCTGGCCAAGCACTCACCCCCTTCATGGTCACTGCTGTCTGCACCTTAGAGGCCACGGCATCCACGCGGGACGCCATGCGGAGCCAGTTCACACCTTCGTTCTTTTTGCGGATGGCGTTCTCAGCATACACACGTGCACACTCTACATTCTTCTGCTGAAGGGCCTGAAATTCAGGAGGGAGATGCCAGCTGGGGTCCTGTCCTGGGGCTCTCTGTCTGCTGGTGAGGGGGTGGCCCCTTCTCAGCCTCTCCCCAGGGGTTCTCCTCAGAAATGTCTCAGGAGTGAGGGTATCTAGGACCAGGGCCCCAACCAGCCCCCAGACAGGATCAGACAAAAGAAAGCCAAGCCCAAAGACCATGGCCGCCTTTCCATGCGTCCTCTCCACTGCCATGCCCGGCCCCCTCAGCTCCTCCTGGGTCACACATAGAATCTGTCCACCTGGAAGCAGCAGAGCTGGAAAGGCCAGCATGGCCAGTGCTGACCCTCTGGGGGACAAGGCTTCAGACCACACGGTCGGCTGCGTTCCTTTTCTTCCCCAGGGCACCGGGTCACTCAGACTGGCCCAGACCCCAGGAGCTACTGCAGCCACTCAATGGCTGTAACCAGTGGCTACAAGCAAGTCCCCCAAGAGCATGGGCGACCCCAGGAGCCTCCAGCCTCGCCCCGCCCCATGGAGGGTCAGAGCACAGGACCAACAGGACAGCCCGGCCAGCGTCAGGGCCCACACTCACCTTCTTCACCTTGGCCTGCTCTGCCTTGGAGTCCTTCTCCGCCTTCTTGGCCAGCTTCTCCAGCTGCTTTGCCGTGAACTGAGGTAAGGAGGCTGGGTCACCGCAGCAGCCTGCCTGGCCCACACCCCGCCCTCCTGGGCCTCAAGTCCACCCGAGGGACTGCCGCCTCTGCTGGACAATCCGCTCCCCTCCCAGCATCCTGTCCGTGGGCTGTGCCTGCAACCGCCTTCCCTCCATACACAGGCGGGCTGCGGGGGCCTCAGCCCCACCTTCCAGCCTGTTCCACAGAACAGCAGCTGGGGGCCTGTTGAGAAACTGCCCACAGGCCTCACCAGCGTAAACCCCTCCCTCTCTGATCTCCTCCTTCCGTCTGGCTGTGAAGCAAACAGCTGAACGCCTTGGTGTCTGGGCCTCAGGCTGACGTGTGTCCTGCTCCCGTGGTCTGGCCCATGTAGGTCACCAGCTCCCTAACTGTAGGCTCATGGCCACAGGATGCTCTCTCCAAAGTCAACCCACTTCCTGGTCATCAAACTCAATCCTGAGAGGCCTTTAAATCAACATCTGCATCACCTGACCCCCAGACCGTTCTCTTCCTGCACTGTCCAGTCCAGTAGGCACTAGACACATGTGGCTATTTAAGTTTAAATTACTTAAAACTTAAGTAAAACATCAGTTCCTTGGTCCTGGGAGCCCCACTCCAGGCGCCCAGTGTGGCTGGCGTCAGCTGTCGCTGTGCACAGATAGCCGGGCTGGTGCAGCCCTTCTCCTGCCCCAGCCGCCAAGGCCCCTCCCGAGGCGGCTCCTCGGCCTCCTGTCCAGCCTTGCCCGGCCCCCCCACCCCACGCACAGCCTGAAGTACACACCGGACCACCATCTACTGCTGCTAAACAAGGTCCTTTCCTCTGGCCAGGTGCCCTGGGACTCTCTAGTCAGCTCCAAAACGGAGCCCCCGGTGTGACCTCGCACACCTCAGCCCTGGTCAGAGCGGCCCCCAGACCTCTGCTGACTGGAAGCTGGCAGGGAGAAGGCTCAGACGAGCCAGGGGAACAAGTGGCCTCCCAGAGGCCAGCAGTGTTCTCTCAGCCAGTGTCACCCGGGATTTCCAGTTGTAGAGAAAAGGTTTCTTGTGTGTCTACCTCCCGTCCTCCGTTCCTCAGGGAGAAGTCCAGGTGGTCCTGACCTGGGAATCTGGTCTGGAGGCCCCAGGGCTGAGCTGGTGCAGCTGCTACAGTTGGGACCAGACAACCTCACTCCCTTGTCCTTCAGAGCCCACGTGTGTGTTCCCTCTGAGGGACTAAGGAACTCTGACAGAGCCTGCCACCACCGCGGGCAGGAGGGATGCTCGCTGCCAGAAAGAATGCTGTCCCGTGTGTGACTCTGAAGGACGTGAGGCCACCATTTTAAACACCGCATGGACCATTTACGGGATGCACACAGTCGCCCTCAGGGACAAGTCCAAGTGACCTGCTTCCGCTCAGCCCAAGAAAAGCCAGAAAGGCATGTCCCCGACCCTTTGGTCATCAGTCTGGCTGGGCACTGTCCTAAGTGTGACTTACACCATCTGTCCCCACTGACAACCACCGGGATAGGGTCAGGGTGAAAGGCTGATCAGCACATACCTTCAGCTGGAACAGGGTGTCTGCAAAGAGAGACGATTAAAAGATGGTGAGGAGTGTGAGAAGCAGCACTCCTAGTCGGCTGATGGTCACCACCTCCCCTGAATGTGAAGAGCTGCCACAGAACTGGGGCCTGGAGGGAGGCCCACTCACACCAGCTTGGCACCTCCTTAGCCACAAAGCTCAGGCAATGAGAGTTTCCCTGACCTTCTGACACCTCTAGGAAACACCTGGACAGCACCAGCTGACCTTAAGGGTATGAGTGCAGTCCACAGTGAAAACTCAGTACGGTCTGTAATCAGTGCAGCTTTACAAAGGACCCTTGGGAGTTCTCCCCAATCTAGTAAGGTTTACTACTTGTTGTTCAGTTGCTAAGTCTTGTCTGACTCTTTGGAACTCCATGGACTGCAGCACGCCAGGCTTCCCTGTCCTTCACTATCTCCTGGAGTTTGCGTAAACTCATGACCATTGAGTTGGTAGTGCTATTTAACCACTCATCCTCTGCCACCCCTTCTCCTTTTGCCCTCGATCTTTCCCAGCCTCAGGGTCTTTTCCAGTGAGTTAGCTCTTCACATCAGGTGGCCAGAGTATTAGAGCTTCAGCTTTAGCATCAGTCCTTCCAGTGAATATTCAGAGTTGATTTCCTTTAGGATTGACTAGTTTGATCTTGCAGTCCAAGGGACCCTCAAGAGTTCTCCAGCACCACAGTTCAAAAGCACCTTCAGTGCTCAGCCTTCTTTATGGTCCAACTTTCACATCTGTACATAACTACTACAAAAACCATAGCTTTGACTAAAAGGATTTTTGTTGGCAAAGTGATGTCTCTACTTATTAATAGGTTTGCCACAGCTTTTCTTTCAAGGAGCAAGTGTCTTTTAATTCCATGGCTGCAGTCACCATCTGCAGTGATTTTGGAGCCCAAGAAAATAGTACTTGACAGTCTGTTTTTCATGGATAAAAACAGCAGGGTAATGATTCTTAAGTTATAAAAGAGCTGGCCCACAGAGACCACTCTCCATGGGAGCTGCCATTTCTGAGCCATCAAATCTGCAATGACCAACCGGAGACGTGCATGTGCGAACGTGTTACTGGCGAAGTCCCTTGGTATCTGAATTTGCCACTCGCCCAAACTCAAGAGCTAGGTAGTTTCACCTTAAAACTATCTCAGTGTATCCCATTCCTAAATTTGGGAAATGATTCTTGAAACTGTTTACCACACTAGCCCAGAATGAAGAAACAAAATTCTGGAACCAGAATCCAGACCCATAAAGGCAGGTGAAGGCTCCCAGCTGAGAGCTCCCCTGGGCCCTGTGCATCTGCCACCCATGAGCGCAGGCCCTGGGCAAGGCCAGGTTGTCTGTGCATCTAGAGCAGGTGGCAGGCAGCGTGCTTACTGCGGGGGACAGCAAGGCTGTGTTAGGTGTGGCCCAGACTCGGGTGGGAGGGACAGACTCCCACCCGAGGCAAAACCTGGCCCTAGAGAAAAGGGATATAAGAAAACAGAACTCCCTGGGGAGCTGAAGCTGAGTGGGAGGGGCAAAACCCAACGTGTGTGTGCTGGGCATTGGGGTGGGGTGCCTTCATCTTCTCTCTGAGGCAATCTGTATAGAATTTCCTTCTCGACAGTGACGTTCCACCTGTCTATCACACCAGCACTGAAACATTCTAGCAAATGTACCTATCTTCACTTTATCACAGATGCTTCCTGTTCCTAGGCAGAGCAGGGCAGAGAGCCCTGAGGTGGTACTGCTGGCAGCGGAGGACCAGACGGACGACCAAGCCGCCTGGGGCTTGCGCCTGCATGAACTCCCTCCCAGCCTGTTTTCCCATCTGCGGAATGGAATCATACGGTTCCTACCTCAAGAACTTCTGTGCCTGTACCTAATGAGGATTTTTTGCCTTAGCTCTTATTTCTCTTGGTAATGTTCTGGGGGCACTGGTACAACTGCCTCCTTTTCGGGTGCCCTCTGACCCGGAATCCCAGGGCCCAAAAGCCTGATGTCCCTCACCAATACAGCAGCTTGGCAAGTGGCGGGGGGAGGGGGGGGCGGGGCGGGGGTAGGGGCAGCCGGTCGTTGGGGAGAGCCGGGGAAGTGGGCGGGGATCAGGGAAGGGGCTCTGGTATCGGAGTTCTGGGTCGAGGTCCCGGGTTATGGGGTCGGGGACTGGGGTCCCGGGTTCAGGCCCCGGAGTCCGGGGTCGGGTTTCAGGGTCTGGGATCGAGGCCAGGGGCACCCGCCTAAGCCCCGCCCGCCCCGCCCCGTGCAGCCCCGGAGGGCGGCGGCCTCTCACCGTCCATGGCTGGTCCGGCAGCGGCAGGCCTGGAAAAGGCAGACCGACAGGATCTTCCAGCGGCGTCAACAGAACCGACCGCGGCTGGCGAGCGGACCGGAGGGCGGGTGGGCACTTCCGGGTCGCGCCTATTTCGGAGGCGGGGCGCTCTCGCGAGAGGATGGGCTGGTCCCGCGGGAGGTGGTGTTGCCGTGGTGACCGCGCAGGCTTGGGTGGCGGCTGTCCGGCGTCTGTGAGTCAGTGGGCAGGGCGCCCACTAGGTGCAGGGGCTGGCACTGACTCTGGTGGGGGCCTGGGGCGGTGGGTCCACCTATGGGCCTTTCCAAAAGCAAACGCAAACTGGGGAAAGGTAAAGGGCCGGTGGCCTCTTCCCGGCGCGGCCCCGCCCCCGTAAATCTTCCGGCGCTGGGTCCTCTCTGAGGACGGTGCCTCGGGGACCTTTTCATCCGGGGAAGTATTCACATGTAGGGAAATGGAGTGCCCCAAGTCTTTCAAGCTATCTTATTTCATTCCAAACAGAGCAGGCAACTGAAGGATGGGGTCCATTGCCCAGACTCAGTAAAATAGGTCCAGTTAATTGCACATGTATTTTCAGATGAGGAGTCGAAGACCCGGCGCACTTACTTAGTTTCAAAGGCTGAGGAAAGGCGGGTGGACAGACCTTCACGAGAGTCCAAGAAGCCTTCGGACACCAAGCCTGCGGAGAGCCTCCGTGAGGAGAAAGGGGCGGCTAAGCGGCAGTGGCCTTCATCTGAAGTGGGAGGTAGGACACTCCCGAAACCAGACGTGTATTTGAGGATGAGGCGCACAGGAGCCTGCGGTGGGTTGCTAGTAGCAGGGGGCGTGCCCTGATGATGGAGAAGGTTTGGGGACCTTTATCTAGGAGGTAAATATGAGAGTTCTCGTAAAAAATGTAATAAGTTTGCATTTAAGTTTAATGTAATTGGTTTTAAGTTTCCAAGTGGTAGCTGCGTAACACACAGCAAGAAGGGCCAAGCCATGTGCAGACCCAAACCAGCCTGTAGTCCTCCCGAAGGCTGCACACCTTTGGCACCCGCCTGCCACTCCCTCCGCATTCCACAGACTGGAGCCTGAGCAGCTAACTTGGCGGGGGGCGGGGGTGAGGGGGGTGGTGGGGTGGTGATTGGTGGGGAGAGTAGGAGGTAGTCGGGCTGTGCAAGGGGACTTCCTGTCTGACAGGATGTGGGGGCAAAGAGAGGAGCCAAGTGGGCTTTGGTGACCATGAGAATGGATAGCCAGTGCATCCAACAAGGAAGGTATGGAGGAGAGAGAAGCTGGGCACAGAGCTTCACACTGAGGCCCCTTTGGGGTCATCAAGGGCAGAAAACCGTTTGAGGGGAGCACACTGGACATGGGAGCGAGGCCTGGACTTCAAATTCTAATTCACGAGCTCTTATATAAGGCAGGAAGGGCCAGAGTCCTAGGGGGAGGTTTGGAAAATTGCTGCCAGTCTGTCAGGAAGCTTTTGGCCGCTGGTCACAGAAGAGCTTTACTACCAAGGGGCTCAGTGTCCTCCAAGTAAAGAAGAGGTCAGAGGCTGGGCCCTGGGCGTGGCAGCATCCAGGATTGTGTGTTCACACTTGGCCACCCTCAGTGTCCATGGTCCACAGAGGGCTGGACAGGTTTCAGTGGCATGCACACAGACTATGTCTCGTTTGTGAGAGGTGTTATCTTGCTTCGTATTAGCAAGGGCACCATCCCTCAGAGGCCTGCGTGCCCAGCTCTCCAGGACGGGCTGGACCTGTGCCAGCAAGGAAAGGTGTGGCCGTGTGTGTCACACCCTAATTTCGGGGGCAGAATGAGGGTGGAGTTCCCAGAAAGCAGGTGAAGAGTGCCATCACACGGAACACAACCCTGGCACACGCTGTCCTGGGTAGCACACCCCAGAGCAGATGCGAGTGAAAGAAACCAGACACAGATCCTGCTCTGCTTACGTGAAAAGTCCAGGAAAGTCAACCCCATATGGAAGGAGCCTGGGCCAAGGGTGGGCACAAGGGCTCTTCGGAGAATGATGGAAATAGACTTAAAGACTCAGTCAGTGAGTGCCCAACTTTGAAAGTTTACTAAATCCCATTGAGTTGTATGCTTTACACAGGTAAGTTTCATGGTTTTTAAATTATACTGAATCAAGTTTTAGGAAGGGAGAACTTGTTGGCAGTGTTGAATGCTGCAGAGAGGTGGAGTAAACCCAGGGAACACTATTGAGTGAGACCAGCCGCTGCACTTGGTGGCCTTAGTGGGAACCAGGAGTGAAGACACATACCTGGTTTGCCAGGAGGACCACCTCAAGAAGGGCAGGGGCATCTTCTCATTCACAGTCATTTTTTAAAAAATAACAGTTTTTATTTATTCCTTTATTTGGCTGCTCTGGGTCTTAGTTGTGGCATGTGAGATTTTTAGTTGTAGCATATGGGATCTAGTTCCCTGACCAGGGATGGAACCTGGGCCTCTGCCTTGGGAGTGCAGAGTCTTAGCCACTGGACCACCAGTGAAGTCCCAACATCCAAGTTTTAAAGCTGAGGAATTTCCCTAGTATATTTGAAGAAATGAAAGTTAACCTAATACCATAAAAACCTTAGAGAAATGATGAGTTCAACAATAAAAAATTCTGTGTATTATACAATTAATAAAAATGGGCTTTACTACTGTTGAATGATTGCTGGGCTAGGGTCAGGGGAGGTGTGCTGACTGAAACAGGGCCCGTGGGAGCTCTGTGGGATGCTGGAAAGTTCTGCATCTTGTTTGGATATGGGAAACTGCAGCTGAACACTTAAGAACTGTGCCTTGTGTCTGGTCTGAAGTATGCCTCAGAAAACATGGAATGGAATACACATGAGTCCTTGTCTCTTAGAGCTGCACCCCCAGTATTCTGAGTGTAAATAGTTGTGCTGGATTGCCAGGTGAAGGAGAGTACGTGTTTTCACAGATGCTGCTTCCCTCCCTCTCCGCAGGTTCTGTGATTTGATCTCAATGCTTCTCCTACCTCGGGGGTCTTCATCCCCTCTCTAAACCTTTTCAGGTTTGACATTGTCTTGTAACCAGTAGAGTGGCTGAAGTGACTTCCAGGTGGTGGGCGATGAAGGGTGGCAGGGTCTGGCAGGCTCACCTGGGTGCCAGCTGTGCTGCGCTGGCCGCTGGGGAGGCCATGGGGGAGCAGCAGTCGCATAGTGCATCCCACCCGGGTGATGGGCATGTAAGTGACGAGCCTACAGCGACTGCAGCTGAGCTGCTGCACAGCACCTAGCAGCCTGGTGAGTGGGTGTCCGCCGTGGCCAGCCCAGTCGAGCCTTCAGATGGCATTTGACTGTAGCCCCTGGGAAACCACAGTGATAACTGTCCAGCTGAGCCTTTGCTCAATACTTGACCCATAAAATGGTGAGAAAGTGGTTATTTCCAGCTGCTGAGGTCAGGCTGAGTTGCTACCCAGCAGTGTAGTAAGCAGAACACAGGTGAGTGCATGCTGCGGTGGAGACCAGGTGTGACCGGGTTTGTAGTTGTGGCAGCTGGTGATGCAGATGTATTGTACTGTGCTCGCTTCTTGCTGCTTCTGTCCGTACTTCAACTTTTGCATTAAAAACCCAGAAACATACATTATAGAGACTAAGGCACCACAAGTTGGCAATCAGCCAGTTCCAAAATGCTGCAAAATCTTCTGGAAAAAAAAACAACAACAACCAACTTTTCTACAAATAAATGACTTGAAGAAAAGGAGCTGTCTTATAGGTCTGATCAGGTGGCCATCACAAACACCATGGGTTGGGAACTTGCTTGGCGATCCAGTGGTTAAGAGTCTACAGTTCACTGCACGCAGAGTGGGTTCGATCTCCTCTCAGGGAACTAAGATGCCACATACCCAGGGGAAAAAAGCAAATCCTATGGGCTTGGTTTAAACCACAGACCTCATTTCTCATCATACTGGAGCCTGGGGGGCCCCCTATCTGTCTGTGTTCCTGTGAGGATCCCAGACAGCTGTCTGATGGCTGTGTCCTCACGCGGCCAGAGGAAGAAGGTTGTGGTCCCCTCTTCCTCCTGATCCCTTCCTGAGGGCTTCACCTTCATGATCTCATCTAACCTTAATTCACAAAGGCCCCACTTCCAAATACCATCACATCAAGAATCAGGCCTTCAACATATGATTTGGAGGGAGGGGAACACCAACTTTCAGTCCACAGCAGTTGCTAGGAGATTTAAGAGACCTATGAACAAAAAGCAGTGTTTGGATCTGGGCTAAGTTATTCTTGAGATAATCAAACTGGGTATTAGATGATAATAAAAAGTCAATGATAATATCCTTAGATGTGACAGTGCCATTGTGGTTATGCTAAAAAAAACATTCCTCATCTGATAGAAATACTGTATTGTATTATCAACTATTAAAAAAATGTGAAAAACCAGTTTCCAAAGATTTATATGCTGCATGATTTTATTTATGTAACATTCTCCAATGACAAAATGATAGTGATGAGGACAGACTAGGGACTGCCAGGGGTCGGGGTTGGGGGCGGTGGGGCGGGACTGAAGTGTGGCAGGAAGACCGGCCTTGTCCAATGTCTGGATCTGGTAGTGGTTACAGGTGACCACACGGCTCAGAACACTCACTGCACCGCAGTCGGCCCTGTTCGTCACCTGAGGTGAGCATATGTTCTGCTGCCTGAGGTGAGTCACCTGAGGTGCTGCCGCTGAGGGCAATTGACAAGGTAGCAGGGAGCTCTCTGGGCTACTCGTGCAGCTTTCTGTGAATTGATATTGTCAAAGTAAAACATTTTAAAAGACATCAAAAGTTATAATAATTAAAATAACATGGCTACCATATAAAAAGGGCAGGTGAGTGAAAGGGGAAACATGGACAAGAGTGACTGTGTATGTATCGATGTCACCATGTCTATATATAATTAGAGTATGATAAAGCTGGCATCAAAATCAGATGGGAAAAGGAAGGCTTGTATGGTAAACTGTGCTAGGAAGATTCCTTAACATTTTAAGAGAGAATGTAAGGTGGACTGTAACATCCTGCTGTATGCTCTGATAAATTCTAGATGGGTTGAGTGAATATAAAAAGTGACTACATGTACATCAAGTCTACTTAAAATTTTTTAAAAGGTAGACTGTAAACTGATCAGGCAACTCAAAGGGGAAAGGAAAAGAGCAATTAGTACCATCTTCCAGTTGACAGTGTGTGGTCATCTAAAAAAAATTTCCTTACTGGGGGAAAAAAAAAGGTGCCTACAAAAAATAAGATGTACATTTTATTCTGATTCCTCAATTGGGAACATCTCTCTAAACCTCAGAGCAAAGACATTACAGATAATATTGAAGGATTTGACTACATTAAAAAGTAAAACATCTCCCCAGCCCTCTATAAACAAATGTAAAACAAATAATGGTAAGCTCAAAAAATATTTACAACAGAAACAAGAGGTCAAAGAGTAACACATGACAGGTCCAGAGCCCAGACACGTTGTGGGTGGAAGTCAGACTGAAGGCATCTGGTAACGTGGGAGGTG
This sequence comes from Bos grunniens, assembly GCF_055505025.1. Taxonomy (NCBI): domain Eukaryota; kingdom Metazoa; phylum Chordata; class Mammalia; order Artiodactyla; family Bovidae; genus Bos; species Bos grunniens. Next base: position 14,689,040 of record NC_141182.1, read on the forward strand.
GGTTCAGAGGCCCCCAGATCGCAGTTCTGCGAACAAGTCTGTAGGAGCCCCTGCCCTTACGTGTGGTCATCCCTGGGAGGGGGATGGGGGAGGCTTCCAGGATCAGGTTAGTAACCTTTGGTATTGGCTTAACCCAAATGGAACTTTTCTGGAGCATTCCTGAGCTCATCAGAGAAGCCTTTGAAACAGGTGAAAGCATCAGAGAGGTGGCTGTGAAGCAGTCAGCTCCCTTGGTTTGAGAGTCGCCAGCCAGCAGGGAGACAGTGCTTTGTCCTTGGCCCACAAAGAAATGAACTCTGCCTACAACCTGAGTGGCTGTGGAAGGTCTCCAGGTTCAGATGAGGACACGACTGGGCTGACAGCTGAACCGTAGGCTGGACTCCAGACCCAGTGGAGCCCGTGGTGATGTGTGTGCTGTTTTACGTTGGCCACTAAAATGTAACTTGCAGGCCGTAACTGAAAAATAGTGCAGGCTGTGTGCATTAAGAACTGTGAAAAGATTCGTGTTTCTAAATGAAGAAGCTTTAAAACTCTGAGGAAGATGCAAGGAGTCTTGTTTGGGGTTAGAAACCTCAGCAGCGTCACGGTGTTAATTCACCCTTATTCTAGCAAGTCAGTGTGACACGAGCAAAAGAGCACAGGTCATTTTGAGAACAGAACCAAATTAGCCCAAAGGTCACGTGAAAGAGTAACAGTGTAGGGATGGCAGGAAGCATCTGGAAAAGTGGCTAGAACAGATAGAACCCTCTGACGTGTGAACGTGTCTCACAGTGATGAACTCACGGTGTCCTTCGTGCTCCAGTGGGGCCCCGAGAGGTGCTGTGGTAAAGATGGTAGTGGTTGGGGGAGATAGGCAATCTCACTAGACAACTGAGAAAACAAGTATAAAGTAAGTATGAAAAGGAAACGAGTGAATGGTTTTTACAAGTTTGGACCCGGGGGTGCCTTTTCCAGTCTGACAAACTACAAGCCATTAAGGAACAGATGGATGAATCTGTTGCAGAAGGAAGCTGTAATAAAAAGCCAGGAGCTATCTGTAACATATTTAATAAATCCCTAACAGTGAGTTTCCCAAATATAAAAAAAAGCTCACACACAAAAAAGGTAAAAGTAGAAAATGCAGAATGACATTCATTCACAGGAAGATACAGGGGCGGAATGAGCACTTCCACGGTCACTGTAGCCTTGGAAAAGGTTTAGAAAAACGAAAAAAGCAGGAGCATGTGGAGAAATGTCCCTGGTGATAATCTCTTAGCGAAACACAAATTAATCTTTACGGAAAGCAAGTTGACAATATTGGCCAACATTTTCCTAGTAACTTACCCGACAGGTAAACCTCCAAAAGTTTGTAAATACATAAATGCAAGAATGTTCACTGCAGCATAGTTTAAACAGAGAAACTGGAACTAAGCTAAGTTATATTCATCAAAGGGAGCTGTTATAGCATGATGGCCCCCACAGTGAACTCCAGGCTTGTCTGTGCTCAGCTGGGGAGGGTGTGGTCACTGCGAGACTCAGTGTGTGGTTCCAGCAGCAAGTATGTGTGAAGTGTCTGCAAGAAGCAGCATTCCAAATATAGCTTTTAACCAGTGTGGATTATTTTTAAGTGAAATGTTTTTAAGTAAATATTTTTAAGTAGTCTTAATATATAACATACCCGCTCGGTTGGTAAAGAATCTGCCTGCAAGGCAAGGCAAATTCAATTCCTGGGTTGGGAAGATGCCCTGGAAAAGGAAATGGCAACCCACTCCAGTATTCTTGCCTGGAGAATCTCATGGACAGAGGAGCCTGGCGGGCTACAGTCCATGACATTTCAAGAGTCGGGTACAATTTAGCAACTAAACCACAATATGTAAAAAAGCTTGTGTAAATCGATATGAAGAAATTATCTTAATTTTAATTCAAAATACAATGAAATGCACATTGACTTATGATAAAAAGGAGAAGAAAGGATACTCTTGAGCTGAGTGCAGGCGTGGGCCCCTCGGCCATGGTTAGAACCATGGAAGCTGTGTGTGTGGCACTGGATGGTGGCAGCATCTTCCTCGGCTGCCAGCCCTGGGAAGGTGACAGCACTGCTCTATGCCTCAGTTCCTTCTGTAAAACGTAGGTGTTAAAGCACCCACCTCAGAAACGTGCGGGTCGCTATTCCAGGACTCAGAGCAATGTCTGGCGCAGAATGGGCTGCTGCTCCTCCTCCAGGTGGCTGAGTTCCTGAGGTGTTCAGTGAGGAACAAGCAGGTGACGATGTCTTCTAATTCTGTTCAGGACACATGTGCGCACGCGGGACACAAAGACCTCTCTGTAGGGCTGAACAGAGGCCCAGGTGGAGGAGCCCCGAAGTGGTGACCTCCAGGAAGCAAGGCAGGAGGTGAACGGTGGAAGCAGTAAGGAGCTCTGCATTTAGGCTTGTAGCATTTGGTAGTGGTTCACATGCCCTGTGCATTCCTGGAGATCGTAACGAGTTTGAGGAAACGCTGTGGCCCCCAGCTCTATAGCACCCCCACTGATGATGTTCTGTACGGAGAGCTTCCACTCTGTTTAGAATCCTGTGGAAACTGTGTCTGAACCTTCACCTGTGGGGCAGACCCTGCCTCTTCCAGGTATCTCTCCTGCGTCTGTCTCTGGGCCGCCCCAGAGCTGAGGCTCTCCACAGGATGGTGGGGGTGCCTCTTCTGTTCTCCTCATGGAGGGGGCGCCTCCTGGATTCACCACCTGCGTGTCTGAGTTGTTGCTTGGTTTAAGCTTTGGAATGTTCACTTAGGGTTCTGACTGTTTTCAACCTCGCTCATTTCTTTTCCTTAGCCACAAACCTAATTGCTTTGCTCTGGCCCTAACACAGACTTATGAAATGCTTGGATGTTTTCCTTCCTTCTAGAGAAACCTGATGTAAATCCAGAAAAGAAGAAGCTTGCCATCCCACAGATCATCATCACCACACCCTCAAAAGAGACTGTGATCAGCTATGGTTCCATGGGAATGCAGGAGCAGAGAACCATTCGGGAACGGGCTGAGCAGGGTCCCTACTCCCGACACAGAAACCCCAGCACAGTAGACGCCTATAACATACAGACCACAGAATAAACAGGCACCCCGGCAGCTGTGGTTCCTCCCTGTGCAGTGTCTCGGTGGTGATGGCAGAAGGGCCACCCCATCCTGTGAAAACCTGCAGGTGCCCCTTCAGTCAGCAAGGTTTCCCCAGCTCTTTGACACTGGCAGGCAGCTTGGCAGAGGGCAAGAGTGACTCTGGCTCCAAGAGTGAACGTGGGGTGATCATGAGATGAGCCCTGCTGGAACTGGCTGCCTGCACATCACGATTGAGAGGTATCAGGCCACCATCTCTTGCATTTCTAAACTGAACCCTTCCCGTTCAGGACCAGAGGGCCATGGCACAAGCACCCAGCAGTGGAAGTGAAGGAGGTGTACCCACCCGGGAACCAAAGGTGGGACTCTGAGGTGTTAGCACCCAGAACAGAGAAGGGCTCTTAGCTTGAGTACCACATGATGCGGAGAACGTAGACGCAGCCCCAGCACTTGGAACACTGGCTCTGTCAGAGCCACCCGGGGGGGAAGGTGAGTTGAGCTGACAACTTCCCCTCTTTCTGGCTGTGTTTGAGGGCTTCCAGTGGGGAGGGGCCATTAGGGGACTCAGCCTCAGGTGTCCCAGCCTCATCAGCAGCCCTCGGGTCAGAGTCCACTCTTCTCCGGGTTGGCTGGAGAGCATCCTGCCCTGTCTGAACTCACATGTTTAGTCTGGTGACAGTGTGTGCCAGCTTTCTTCATTCCTGGAATGATCAGCAGGCTGCATACAGAGGGGCTCTGTCTTTGTCTGTTGAGGAGCATCATATCTTTTTAGTAGTAAATAGTACAAGTGACTTCCAGTCAGTGAGTTTTGATATAATCAGGAAAACAGACATCTCATATTGACATTGTTTACTAACACATTGTTAATATACTCATTTGTATTTATTTAGTACATTTATTTATGCAGTCTGACTGCCACGAATAAATATTTATACAGAAAGGTCAAGCCCATACAAAGGTGAATTTTATCACAGAGGGTCAGCATGCTTCTCCTCCATAAAATTGCAAGTAGCTGTTGCATTTCTATCATTCGACCTAGAAATTGCCCTCCTACCCTGCCCTAAGCATCTCAAGCAAATAATCCAAAAAGTTATTTAGTTGTTTAGTTGTGTCCGACTCTTTTGTGACCCCAAGGACTGTAGCCCACCAGGTTCTTCTGTCCATGGGATTTCCCAGGCAAGAATACTGGGGTTGGTTGCCATCTCCTTCTCCAGGCATCTTCCCAACCCAGGGATTGAACCTGCATCCCTGCATTGGCACATCTGCTGAGCCACCTGGGAAGCCTCCAAAGCTATATTTCAGTTCAGTTCAGTTGCTCAGTCGTGTCTGACTCTTTGCGACCCCATGAATCGCAGCACACCAGGCCTCCCTGTCCATCACCAACTTTTGGAGTTCACTCAAACTCATGTCCATTGAGTCAGTGATGCCATTCAGCCATCTCATCCTCTGTCGTCCCCTTTTCCTCCTGCCCCCAATCCCTCCCAGCAACAGAGTCTTTTCCAACGAGTCAACTCCTCGCATGAGGTGGCCAAAGTACTGGAGTTTCAGCTTTAGCATCATTCCTTCCAAAGAAATCCCAGGGCTGATCTCCTTCAGAATGGACTGGTTGGATCTCCTTGCAGTCCAAGGGACTCTCAAGAGTCTTCTCCAACACCACAGTTCAAAAGCATCAATTCTTTGGCGCTCAGCCTTTTTCACAGTCCAACTCTCACATCCATACATGACCACAGGAAAAGCTATATTTACTATGGCATTAATTCTAATCTCGTTATTAGCTATAAGTTTAGCTTATCAGAATTCAAAAACAACCAGAATGAAGTGAATGTGGTAACTAGTTTAAATCATTTTGACTCATTATCTCCTTTCATAATTATCTAATGTCCTTCACTTACATTAGTAGTATTTTAGCACTTACAGTGTCTTTCCTCCTGAGCAGGCCGTGTACATGACTTACCTTGTTTACTGCTTCCAGTGAGAATGTAAGGTGCCGTAGGGCAGACTCGGACATGGGCAAGTACGTAGTGAGTGCTCAACAAGGATGTATTAGGGGACCCATTGGTCCCAAAGTCCGTCCGTCGCCACGTCGTGTCAGTTCTTTCCACATCTCTCAGACGCGCCCTCTACTCTCTCTCAGTCCCCCTGGCTCTGCCAAGCCTTTCCCTTCTTGGCTCCAAGGGAGAGCTCTAAAGCACAGCTCCCACTGCCGGGAGAACACCACAGATTCCCGCCCTCTCAAGCCCCTCCCTGCCCTCCCCCACCCCGCACCCCTGGGACCCATTGTAACCCCCAGATCTCCTCCTCCTCCGGTGGCCATTACGCAGCGCGCCAGCGCAGTCACGTGCCTGTGTGTGTGTGTATGTGTGTGTGTCGCTCAGTTGTGTACGACTCTTTGCGACCCCATGGACTGTATAGACTGTAGCCTGTCAGGTTCCTCTGTCTGTAGAATTCTCCAGGGAAGAATACTGGAGCAGATTGCCATATCCTTCTCCAGGGGATCTTCCCAACCCAGGGACCGAACCAGGGTCTCCTGCATGGCAGGCAGATTCTTTACGGTCTGAGCCACCGTACTTAAAACTAAAATAAAGCTAGAATCTTGGTAGTCTGAGTGCTTCGTAGAAACTGAGGTTCTCGGGGATCTTGGGGAGGTTTCCTTGGTAACTGTTGCTAAGGAGCGGACGCCCCGGAAGTAGGCCATGCGCCTGCGCAGAGGATCCCTGGTCTGCGCCTGCGCAGATGGGAAGCTCGAGGGGCTGCTCTCGGCATGGGGGAGCCGGAGCCGGAGCAGATCCGTCTGAAGTGTGTCCGTAAAGAAGGCTTCTTCACGGTGCCTCCAGAGCACAGGGTACGAAGAGGGTCTGTTCTGGTAGCTCTGTCCTCGCTAGCGGCAGGGCGGGGCTGAAACGTACTAGGGCCCTCAGCGTCGCGCTAAAGCGCCAGGAGCGCCAGGAACGTCAGCAGCGGGAACGGCAACCCCAGCGGTCCTCGAGGGTAGCGTCCGCCCCGGGGACTGGCCGGCTCTCAGGTCGCCGGCCTCCTCGTCAAGAGCGCGCTGCAGCGCGGGCGTTTCTTAGTTTTGCGTCCGGGACGGGCGCCTTGTGTTAGGGGAGAATAGTCGTGGAAAGTGTTGGAGACGTGTCTCCTACCAGCCTGTGGGTACACTGGGCGGGGTCCGTCTGTGACCCGGCAGCTCCGCTTGTGCCTTGCTCCGTGCGGGGCCTCTCCGTGTGTCAGTCACTTAGTCCTTTCGAGCACCCTTCGTAGAGGTGAGAAGGGTGAAGCTTAGGGGCTTCGAGTGGTTTTACTAAGGTAGACGGCTCGTGCAGGGGCAGGTGTGATCCCTGGTGGCGGGTTGTTTTGACTACTTGCTGGTGCTGTGCGAGGCCGCGTCAGTGTCCAGTAAGAACGGTAACAGACTGAATGAGTGAGCGCAGGAGCCAGCCTTGAGCGGTCCCCCCGGCGTTGTTCACCGAAACGCAGCAACTAATCTCAGTTAAGACATACCTAGACGAGGACAGTGCAAAGTGCGCAATTGTAAGTGCTGCAAGACCAAAGTGTCAGGGGATTTTGCAGAGAAAGAAATGTTTTCAGCTGGGGCTCAGGAAGCAGTTTTGAGAAGGGGCAGCATTTCTGCTGGGCGGGAAAGTGTGACTAGGTTTTGGATGCACAGATGAGGAGGCAGGTGGGCTTGCTAGACCTAGGGAGCAGCAAGAGCAAAATCCCGCTAAAGGCAGTGTGTACAGGAAGCACCAGGGGTTCCGCAGAGAGAGGGGGGAAGAGGGAAGCAATTAGGTTGGGATGGGATGAGGGAAGGGTTCATTTGGAGCCAGGTGACCCTAACTTGGTTTCCCAAGATGGAGGGCAAGGTAAATAGAGGCAGAGAGTCAAGAGAGGGGCAGTTTAGAACCTGAAACTTGCCGCATGTTGTACGACCCACAAGGAAGTGCTACAGATGAAGGTGTATTAGGGTACAGGCTCTGCTAGAACTTGGAGACCCCAACATACAGTGCTTTAAGGACGGGACTTTTATTTCTGGTGCCCCTAACATCACACAGGTTTGCAGGCACTCAGGTTGTCAGTTTTTGCTCCACCAAATCCTAGCTTGCCTCAGGAGGCAGAAAGGAGTGAAGAGCAACCAGCTTCCTTTGGTCAGGAAGTGGTGCTTGTCCCTCTGTGTACATCGTACTGGCCAGAATTTAGTCACATGTTTACACCTAGCTGCAAGGGAGACTGGGAACTCGGGCCACCATCTGGGTTGCCATGTTCCCTTGGGATTGTTTCATAACGCAGAGGAAGAAGTAATGTATGGATGTTGGAGACAGTTTCTGCCACTGTGTTTGGTAGATGCTTTGTGAAGGTCTTCAAGCTTTTTCATGTCCAGAGCTTTGTTTATTTATTTATTTATGGTCACACTGCTTAGCCTGTGGGATTTCAGATCCCTGATCTGGGATCAACCCTCACCCTCGGCATTGAGAGTACAGAGTTCTAACCACCGGACCACCAGGGAATTGCCCAGAGCATAGTTCAGACCATTGCTGCTCAAGTGGACTTTCTGTGATGATGGAAACGTTGTGTCTTCTGAATTGTCCACTGTGGCCACCATGAACTGCATGGGGCCCTCGAACACTTCACATGGCTCATGCAGCTGAAGAAATGAACTTTTAGTTTCATTTTAGTCAATTTTAACCAAATGTGGCTGGTAGTTACTCTTTTTAGGCAGCACACATCTGGACCATGGGATTGAAAGGGAATGGTTGGACCGACTTTGATTTCATTTTCAAAGTGTCTGGCCAGTATCATCACCCCATTTTCTCACCCGCAAACCCAAGTGTGTGGTCAGGACAGGTGCTGGCTCTTTGGAACAGCTTAAGTGTCAGTATCCATCTCTGGTTCCCTTAGCTGCCAGATCCCCTCACTGCCAGCACCTCTCTCTTTCAGCTGGGACGGTGCCGGAGCGTGAAGGAGTTTGAGAAGCTGAATCGCATTGGGGAAGGCACCTATGGCATCGTATGTGAGTGGCTACAGTGGCAGGCCTGGGACCCAGGGACTGTCCTGGCAGCAGCTGTGTCAGGGCTGGAAGGAGAGTGCAGGTGACCTTTAATCCTTGGTATAATTGCTGTCGATTTCATACTACGACTGAGTGAACGGAAGCATCAGATTGTTCATGTGTCCCTGTGAGTGGAGGGCGCTATCACACGATCAAGTGTAGCACCGTGGGACAGTGGCCAGAAGTGTAGCCACAGCCACTGGGACGTCGGTGTGTATCACCCTGCCGTGGGTGTGGAAGCTGCACAAATCCCCACAGTGCTCTAGGGATCAGCTTCATAAAGATAAGGCTGCTTTTTTCACGATAAGGACATTATTTGCTGTTAGAACACAGAAACCACAGAACGCAAAGCAGTGGTCTGCACTTTGACTCTAAGAAGGAAACGTTTAGGGAGACTCTTCTAGCTGGGGGCCCGCTATCTGCTCAAACCAGGGGACTCCCCAGGGAGCACCTGTCTCCCAGCGTTGGAGTATTGCTTGCACAGGGTACCAGCAGTCAAGGAAGAAGAGCAAGGGTGCCCCCATGTGGCAGGAGGGCAGAGGGTGGGCCTGGATCCTACTGTGGAGGCGCTTCCCTTCCAGATCGGGCCCGGGATACCCACACAGATGAGATTGTCGCCCTGAAGAAAGTGCGGATGGACAAGGAGAAGGATGGTGAGCTGGGAGGGGCCGCTGCACCACTTGCACTCAAGTGGGAGGGTCTAGGAAGATGCAAGTTGCCTGAGCTCCCTGAGTGGCACCTGCATGATGGTCAAAGGAGGCTGGTCTCTAGGGGGCTGCAGTCTGGCCCTGCCTGTCTCCCCTGGACTTCTCCAGCTCATCACCCCTCCTCCACACCCTAGCGTCAGTTCCCCTGAGTCGTGTGCAGTTCATTCCCTTCATCTGTCCTCTCCTTCCTGCTGGCTGACTCTGCCTCCTCTCCTGTCTCAGCTCAGCGTCACCCTCCCCAGGGCTTTCCCACTGAAGCCTGGGCAGGTAGCCCCTGTGTGCTGCTCGCACCCCTGCTGACTGCCCCTTGGGCGCCTGTGCGTGCAGGGCTGTGCTGTGCTCACTGGGGGCTGGCTGCCATACACAGTGGTCAGTACAGAGAGCTGCTTGTGTTTGATGGAGGAGGAGAGGGTTAAAGGTGCTGGTTTGGATGGCCTTGCTTCTCCATGAAGTAGCAGGCAGAGTTCTGCCAGGTAGGGCTGGGAGTCACCGAGGCAGCTGGCTGTCAGGGGTCCCTGTCTGCAGGGGTGGGGTCATTGAGTGGGCCAGCTGCAGAGATGGGGTCACCAAGGCCAGGCTGGTTGCAGGGGTCCCCATCAGCAGCCTTCGAGAGATCACACTGCTGCTTCGCCTCCGCCATCCCAACATTGTGGAGCTGAAGGAGGTGGTTGTGGGGAACCACCTGGAGAGGTGAGCGGTCGGTCTGCTTGCTGCCCCCACATTAGGCCCTGCCCAGCCCCCTCCCTACTTCCCTTCCTGCTGCCCAGGAGGCTCCCTTGGCTCACCTGGGAGGAGGTGGGAGGTGGCATGCGTTTCTCCCTCTTACTTTAGCATCTTCCTGGTGATGGGCTACTGTGAGCAAGACCTGGCCAGCCTTCTGGAGAACATGCCAACACCCTTCTCTGAGGCCCAGGTTGGAGGCGTGGGCTGGGGTGGCCGGGAGTGGGGGCTCTGGTGGGGGGCTTCCCAAGCCGTTGTTAGGCACATTGTGCCAAAAGCAGACCTCCTGGCCTTCTGCAGGTCAAGTGCATCATGCTGCAGGTGCTCCGGGGCCTCCAGTACCTGCACCGGAATTTCATCATCCACAGGTGGGCGGGGCTTGTGGCTTGGGGGCGGGGTGACCACTAGACTGACTCAGCACCAACACGCAGGGGAGTAGAGCAACCTCAAGGCAGTGGAGCTCCTGTAACTGGTCCCAGGGGAGGGCGGGACAGCATAGTACCTGTTTTCCCCTCTGCCAGGCAGATGGCCGGGGAGGGACCTGGACTCCCTGTGCAGGGTGGCTCGTGCGGCCCTGGGGGGGACCAGGGGCAGGACTCTACCTCTCAGGAAGTCACTGAGAGCTCTCTGCTGTTTCCAGCTACTGAATGGCCTTGCATTACCTGTGCTCCTCCTTCTAAAAAGTACAAACAGGACGAGATGTGTGGGGAAGCGTTCTGAGTGTTGCTGCAGCGGTAACAACCTTGTTCCTGCATGCGAGTTTCTGGGAACCACTGGTGTTATCTTTCTGTCATAGGGATCTGAAGGTCTCTAACTTGCTCATGACGGATAAGGGCTGCGTGAAGACAGGTGGGTGCAGGGGTCCATGAGTGCCCCTGCACTGGGGTGGCAGGCTGGTCTCCAGAAGCTCCGTGCACACTACACACTGGCTCGAGGTGGCAGTGGTCAGCCTTCCCTGGGTGACACTCTCCCTCCCATCCCTCTGCCTCCATCTCAGCGGATTTTGGTCTGGCCCGGGCCTATGGCATCCCAGTGAAGCCAATGACTCCCAAGGTGGTCACACTCTGGTAAGTCCCTGGAGACCAGGGGAAGTTTGGGTGGGTGTGCGTGGGTCATGCTGAAGTGGCCAGAGCATCTTGGAGGTCTTTCAGCTGCCAAGAAAGAGCAGTGCTGTCACGGGGAGGGACCTGCCCATCCAGATGGGGTGCTGTTCTGTCCTGAAGCAGCCCCGCCCCCAGCTGGCCTTGCGCTGCTCAGAGGGGAGATGGCTTCACCACTGGAGCATGGGAACAGCGCCGGTTTCTGCAGTTACTTCTCACTTGACATTTTGAAGCAAAACGGGTTGTGGTTCAGGGCAGGCTGCGTTCTGCTGTCACTCACCCCCGCCTGTGTAGAAGGGCCGGCATAGGACACTGCAGCACTCAGGGCTCACCCAGTAATAGCAGCATGTTTGTCAAGCTTTCGTGGAAGGGACAGCCATAGCTGAGGTTCATGCTGCCTCATCCCAGGCTGTCTCTGGCTCTCAGGGCAGGGTGGTGGCCGGTGGGTGCCCTGTGGAGGCCAGGCTGGAGGAGAGGAACTGCCAGATGCAAAGCAGGGGCTTCTGTTCGCAGGTACCGAGCCCCTGAACTGCTGCTGGGAACCACCACGCAGACCACCAGCATCGACATGTGGTGAGAGGTGGATGCTGCTCCCAGGCCTCTCAGACAGTGGGGTGGTCTTGTGGGACCTGGGGCGGGGGGGTGGACAGCTCTGGGGCTGGGGTCTCCCCAGCTCCCAAGAAGATGGGCCTATGCCTGGGGTCCTGAGAGGCAGAGGGAGACAGCCCCATCACTGAGGACCTGCCCTCGTGGCCATAAGAGGCCTGCTGAGGCCAGGTCACGTGGCTCAGCTGGAGACCCCAGTGGTCATCCCATCATGACCTCCTCCCAGCTCTGCCCCCAGCCTCCGCCCCAGCAGCTGGGGGACTGGTCCAGGCGGAGCCAGGGAGCTGAGAGGAGACCCCGCACTCCTCTGCAGGGCGGTGGGCTGCATCCTGGCTGAGCTGCTGGCCCATAAGCCCCTTCTCCCCGGCACTTCCGAGATCCACCAGGTGGACCTGATCGTGCAGCTGCTGGGGACCCCCAGTGAGAACATCTGGCCGGTGAGTGCCAGCCCCGCCCTCCTCCCTCCTGCCCCTGCTGGCCATTGGCCTTTACCGGCCCCTCCCCACAGGGCTTCTCTCAGCTGCCGCTGGCCAGCCAGTACAGCCTGCGGAAGCAGCCCTACAACAACCTGAAGCATAAGTTCCCGTGGCTCTCAGAGGCTGGCCTGCGCCTGATGAACCTCCTCTTCATGTACGACCCTAAGAAAAGGTGCTGAGAGAGCCCCACACGTGCATGAGTCAGGCCCGATTTTGTGGGATTCTGTTGGTTTACCCAACTTTCTCTTGTGTGGAGGGGAACCAGGGGGCGCTCTGCGGGGCAGCTGTGCGGGAGACAAGCCTGACTGGGCCTGGGCCCTGTGAACAGTGAGCTCTCCTCTCCAGGGCGACGGCCGGTGACTGCCTGGAGAGCTCCTACTTCAAGGAGAAGCCCCTGCGTGAGTCTTCCCCGCTGGCACCTGGCCGGGGGCCCTTGTGTAGGGTGGGGGTTAAGGCAGGTGGGTGGTGGGGCCCAGGCGGGTAGGGGCTGTTTTGGGCCACATAGGGAGGCTCAGGAGGGGAGCAGAGGGTAGCGTGGGGCCCTTCCCTCACTCAGGGCTGATGCAGTCCGTTCCCCCCACCCCCAGCCTGCGAGCCGGAGCTCATGCCCACCTTCCCCCACCATCGTAACAAGCGTGCCACCCCGGCCACATCCTTGGGCACTGAGAGCCAGAGCCGGCGCGGCAGACCCTGACGGGTGGAGGTATTCCAGCTGAGTACGCCGCCTCCTGTGCCCCTGCCCACCTCTGCCCTGGGACAGCAGAGTGTGGACCTTGGGGGTGATGCCAGCGGTACACTCTGAGGGCCCAGCCACCCAGAGGCCGGCCCACCGGGCTGTGACTCCACATTGCGGCTGGGCTGGGTCCGACCTGTGGCCAGGCCTCAGGCCCTCGGTTCCCAGGAGGAAACCTGGCTGAGCCCATCTCAGCAGGTGTTGCTGGCTTGGGACAAGCAGACCTCAGACCTCGTATGGTCACTTTTGTCCCCAGTTGATCTGCAGGATCTGCCTGGAATGGAGAGGCCAAGGTGACCCCCTGGTGGGGCTAGGGAGACACGGAGAGGGGAGAAGGGATGGAGATGTGGACTGAGTCTGAGCTGCTCTGTGACCCCTAGAGTGAGAACCTTGCGCTGTGCCCTGTGCCCACGCCCCTTCTCTGAGGCCCATGGGGAATGGGGGTGGTTCGAGAGATAAACGCTTTTCTCAGATGCGGTTGGAGCCAGTGTCCTTTAATGTACTTGGAGGTTGTGATTTGTGTGACGTGACAGGTGTGGGGGGAGGGGGGCAGACGGCCTGGGGTGGGGGCACCATTGAGCAGAGGCCCACAGAAGACTGGTACCTGCCCCAGGAATCCCGGTGGGCAGAGCACCCCCAGTCCAGTGAGCTGGGGATGGCTGCTGGCATCTGTGCGCCGTTACCACTGGATCTGGGGTGGGCAGCCTTTGAGGTCTCCCACCCTGCCTTCCAGAGTCGGGGGTGGGACCAGCGGGGAGCTGTCCATGGAGGGTGAGTCCCCACCTCACCTGGTAGGGTACAGACTCCACATGGCAGGAGGAGCAGGGTGGCCAGTGGGCGGGGCCTGAGGTGGGACAAGCCCCAGAAAAGCACCACGGAGTTTCTCCGGAGAGCCCTTGCCCTGGGGCCAGGTGGGTCTAGGGCCCGGCCACAGGGCTGTCGTAGAGCAGGGCGTCCACCTGGGCTCGCTGCAGCCACAGACGCCGCTGGCTGTTCCCACGCAGGGTGCGCAGACTGTGGCCGGGGTGGCAGCTGGGAAGGGCAGCACAGTGGGTGGCGTGCAGCTGGCGACACGTGTCGCAGCAGAGGGCGGGCAGGGCTCCTGGGGCCAGGCAAGTGTGCATCTGGTAGCCAGGGGGCTCTGAGATGGGTGGCGGGCTGGCCTGCTCAGGGCTTCTAGGGGCATGGGGAGGGGCCAGGTCCCCAGGCCGACTAAGCAGCTCTCTACGCAGTGAGAGGAAGGAGAAGGCTTCGGGCTGAGGCTCCTCCTCTTCTGAGGCCCCGGAGGTGGGGCTGCTGGCCTCAGCCGGCTCCCATGGCCCGCCCCCCGCCCCCCACAGTCTGGCACTCTGCTCCCAGAACCGAGGCTGGCAGGCCAGTTCTGAGGTGGGAGAGTCAGGGCCGGGCGAGGGCCCCCCGTACAGGCTGGCCTCGTCTGAGCCCTCGTCCTCCTGCATGTCCCGGTATAGGTCCAGCCGGGCCTGGCACCCGGTGGGGGAGCCACGGCGGGGCAGGGGTGGTGGTTCTTCCTCGCGGGCCAGTCGCTGCTGCAGCCAGGCCACGCAGGAGGCCACGTCCACACTGGCCCGCCGTGCCTGAAGCAGCTCCTCAGCTGGCAGCACGCTGGTGCCCAGCTGCGCCAGCACCTCACCCAGGATCTCGCACTCCAGCCGCAGGGCGAAGCAGCCCAGGGCCACCTGCACCAGCTGGCGGGCGGGGGGCAGGGCAGCCACCATGAGGCGGTGGGCGTCCCTGCGCACGTAGCCCATCTTCTGGAAGCTCTGGATGAGGAGGTCCTCCGAGAGCGCGCCCTTTAGCACGTGCACGTAGCCCCCGGAGAACGTCTGCAAGGGAGGGGGTCAGTTGGTGGCAGCCCCGCTCCCGCAGACCCGATGAGCTCCCTTCCAGGGGGTGCAGCCCTGGACACAGCCTCTACCCAGGCTGGGGGTGTGAGCTAGGTTTTTGTCTAGGCCAGCTCCCCTAGGGCATGCAGAGGTACCCCCGGCCCCTGCCTACTTCATAGGAGATGCATTCATCTCATGTCCACCTCTACTCCCTCCACCAGGTTCAGTCCCTGGTTGAGAAACTGGTATCCATCCCGAAAGCTGTGCAGCCAAAAAAGAAAAAAACAGGTGTTCGGGTCACCCCTGAGGTTCTAACATTACTGGCTGAGGCAGGCCTAGGCGTCACAATCTTTTTTAAAAGCCTGATACATTTCGCCTGCATCAGAGTCCCTTCCACCTCCTGTCACCTGTAGAGGTTTGCTCCTCTAGTTAGTTTCTTGTGTACCTGCTGAGTGTCTGGTTATGCAAACAAAAAATAGAGGTGTTTTTCTGCTTCTCTGAGCAGGTAGCCACCTAAACACTTTATTCTGAGCTCTACTTTTGCAGTTTCTGAGAGCTTTCTTTGTTAGGAAAGAGGGCTGTGTAGCTTTCCCACCACATGGATGGAATGTGTAGTTTTGGGAGGCTCCAGACTGCAGAGGAACTAAAAGTTTCCTAGGATGGTGATCTGTGTCTCCCATGTGTCTGCAAGTCTGTGACATCTGGGACCTCATGAGTGCTCTGCTTAGAGCCACACATGGGGGAGCTGTTGTGTGTAAGATTATACCCAGGGCTGTGCCTTCACCCCTCAACAATGGACCTTATGCTGGACTGTTCTTTTGTCTGCTTCCCAGAGGAAGAAATGGATTCTTGCCCCAAGCCACAGCAGATCCCATACAGGTCTGCTCAACACTGAAGCCAGTTAGCGTCTCAAGAACAGGCCTGCCCATTCTGCTCCTGGCCCCTGTGGGGCTGGATCCTGCCCTCTGGTCAGAATGGATGAATGAAAGCCCTAGCAGATGTCCGGTGGAGCGGTGAGCCCCAGAGCTCACTGTCCCTGAGAGAGGCTGCTGTTGCCATGACAACCAGCGGAGGCAGCCGCCCACGTGCCCAGTGACGTCATTATCTTCCCACTCTTCTGAATTAGCTCCGGAGCACAAAGCAGCCTGCCCCCTCCTGCCAGCCGGCAGCTCACCTGGAGGGGCCAGGCCGGCCCTGGGCACAGCCTCTACCCAGGCTGGGGGGTGAGCTAAGGTTCTTGTCTAGGCCAGCTCCCCTAGGGCATGCAGGGGTACCCCCAGCCCCTGCCTACTTCATAGGAAATACATCCACCCTATGTCCTCCTCTACAAACGGGATCAGCCCACATCCTGGAGGGATTAGGGTGATCATAGAATGATCCTTCCCATGCACCTGTCCTAGGGTTTCTATGGTAACAGGCCACAAGGCCGCTCTTAGGGCAGCGATACAAGCTTTAAGAGGCAGGATTCCCTGAGAAGGCAGGTACCCAGACAGGTGTTCTTAGCCCTAGGAGTACCAAGGGAAACCTCAGCCAAGAGATGCTCCAACACGCCCAGGACACTGGCACACTGAGCCCTCTGAAACCCATCTGGCTCTGTGGACACCTGCAGTCCCTCATCCCAACGGTAGCCCCCGTCCGGGCGGTGCCTAGCACCCAGTAGCCGGGGCAGGGAACCTCCATGCGGCCCGGCACCCTACCTTGATGGTTGTGAACTCCTTTCTCCACGGCAGCAGGTATAGGTGCACGGCGGCCAACTCTAGCAGCTCGAAGGCACGGGCCAGGCCGCGCAGCGCGGGGGCCAGGTCGGCGCGCCCCCACAGGCCGTCGGTGAGCAGTGCCAGCGCGTCATCCTGCAGCGCCCCGTGCAGGTCGAAGTCTTCCACGAGGATGTGCCAGAGCACGGCCCGCAGCGATGGATCCCCGCACACGCCCGCGCGGCCCCGCCGCAGTTCCCGCTCCAGGCACAGGCGGTAGTCCTCGGACAGTGAGCTACTGCCCATGCTGAGGGGCAGGAGTAGGGTGTCAGCACCCAGAGGCCCCTCCCTGCGTGCTCCGCGCCTCCAGAGTCCCCGCCTGCGTCCACAGTACCCCCTCAGCCCCAGCTGAGCGCCCCTGCTGTCCACAGCACCCTGTTCTCTGGAGATTTGCGCCAGCTGAGTCTCCCTTCCCAAGCAGAAATCCGCTTTTGCCCAGCAGCCCACCGCCCTACCTATCTGCCCCCAGCGGTGCCAAGCCCCAGCCGCTCGGTTCGGGCTTCTCAGCAGGCAATAGCGCGCTTCCGCTGGGGGCGGCTCCGCCCCTCGGCTTTGGCCCTGACGTTCTGGGCGGAGTCTCCTCGGGGGCGGGGCCTGGTCGGGGAAGGGGAGCACTAATGCAACGCACCTGCACTGCCCGCGGGGCGGAGTGAGGGGTGCACAGCGGGCGCTCCCACCCAGGCTGGCACGGGGCGCTCTCCTGCCGCGGGGGCAGACTGCCAGAGCTGGTCCCTTGGGAATGCTAGGCCGCCAGGGAAGCAGGTACCGGGGCTCCTCGTGGGCACGTAGGGGTCCCGGGACGAATCTTGAGGGCGGGGCTACCCCGAGGGGGCGGGACCCTCCTCGTGGCCTGACACAGACATGGGGAAGAGGGCGGAGCCGGCGCTCAAGGTGGGCGCCAGACGTGCGTTTCCGTGTGATTTAAAATAGCAACCCGGTGGTCCATTTGGTAGGACTCCGCGCTTCCGCTGCTGGGGGCCCCGGGTTCCATTCGTGGGCTGGGAAGTTCCTCGTGCGTGCCTCCCAAAAGAAAAAACAGAACAGCAACGTGGGCCTCTTTGACTCGGTCAAAGATTCCAAGCATCCAGGCCCAGAAGGGCCACAATTTCCTTATTTTGGTTTTCCTGCCTAACTCACCGTTAAGACTGTGTGGAGGAAGGGTGAGGGAGGGGTTCGCTCCCTGGGCAGGCAAGGCTCCGCGATTTCTGGGACTCTAACCTCTCCACGCCAAGTGGGACCTGACTGGGGAAAAAATTTCTGTACTTTGAGAAGAATATCATAACCAAGTAGGGAATCTGAGCCGAGCGGTGTTTTGCCGAGCACCGCTGAACATTCCAATCTTTCACTTACTGTTTACTTGACTCAGCCCCCTCCAGGCTTGCATCAACCCTGAAGGGACATCTGACTTCGCACACCTCCAAGTGCATCCTTGTGTGAAGGAAGAACAGCTGCGCTTTCTACGCTCCTCAGTTCACAGTGGTTTATGGTGGGTGCACAGCGCCTGCCGCTCTGTGGCATCTCCTATGGCCTTGCCCACGGCGCCCCTCCCCCACAAAGGCGATCGCTGAATGCGGTGGACACACCCTTGGAGCACATTGTTGCCAATGTGCAGGCCCATGTGTGGACAGTGTTCTGCTTCGTGTCCTGCTCTGCTGCTCCACTTGGGCCCTCAGTGGCTGCAGGTGCTTTCTCTGGATTGTGTGTGCTGCTCCAGGGAGCAGGCCCCTGTTTTGGTGGGACCCTTGAACCTGGGTAGGTCTTGGCACCGTCCTTCCATAGAGGACACAGAATGAAAATGACAGTGTGTGACTTCCTAGGTTAGGTCACAAAAACGCCTTGTTGTCTTGAGATGCTTACTCTTGGAACCTAGTCACATGCTGGGGGATGCCAGCAACTGTATGAGGGGCTAGATAAAATTCAAATTCCACAGAACCTGGGAATGTGAGCTTATATAATCAAGTTAAGACGAAGTCAGACTGGATGAGGGTGGACCCTAAGCCAAGTCAGAACAGTGTCTTTACGAGGAGGAAGGTTACACACTTCAAGAGGAGGCATATGATGGACACAGAGACTTGCAGCCACGGGCAGAGGCTACAAGAGCCCCCAGAGCTGGACGAGGCAGGGAAGGGATCTGTCTGGCACTCTGCCAGCCCATGGTTCTGTGGACACCTTGATTTAAGACTTTAGGACTTTGAGAGTAAACTTTTGTTGTTTTGCGCTCCCCAGTTTGTGTTTTGTTATGGCATCTAGTTAGTTACAGCAAAGCAAATGGCTGTCCTGTGTTTAAGCCACCAAGTGGACTGGCTTGTCACCCAGCAGGCTGCTCTGCCTCCTGTGACCTTGGGCTACAACCGCGAGTGGAGTAGGTGGGTGAGAGGATCAGTTGATACTTACCTTGGCCCAGCATGCTGCACACTACGTGTGGCCCTGTCTCCCAGGTAGCACTGCCCTCTGGATTTTCCCACCTTATCTTCACCAGTCCAATGCCTAGGTTTCCTATCTTGTGTTTTACTTTGTATTTCTTGATTTTTAAAATGATTTCAGACACTTCTTATGCTGATTAGCTTTTAAAATTTCTTCTTCTGAAGACAGACTGTTCATAGCCTGTCTATGAACAAGGCTTTTTTCTTGTTGTTGATCTGCAGGATTTTCTATGTGAAGAATCCATCATTCACTCATTCTATGGAGGGCCACGGGCTGGGAGAGGCTAAAGGACTGGCCCAGAATAACCAGCAGGAAAGCTGTCTGATCAGGGGAAGGGGCCTTCCCAGTCAGGCCTAGCTTGAGACCCACATTTACCTTCACCTGCTCTGTGAGGGAGACTTTACAGTCCCATCCTCGAGATGTCCCCACCAAGGCCTGGACCAGGGGTGTCATCCTCCCCAGGCTTCACAGCTGGCTGGGACTTGTGTCCAGGGCTGGGGGCTTTCCTCTGGAGAGGGCAGGGGTGGGAGACAAGGGCAGGAATTCAGAGGCCGCAAGTTCTGAGAGCAGGGCAGGGTGAGTGGGTGGGTGCCTCCTTGTTTGTTCCTGGGGTGCTGGTGGGCAGGGGACTCCTGCTCACAAAGGCTCCCGAGACAGACAGCTGCCCCAGTGCACTGGGCCTGTGCCTGCTCTTCAGGTTACGTCCACTGGTACCCTCTGGCCTCTGGAGTCAACCTGCTGGGCTCAAAGCCAGCTCTGCTCTGGGAGGTGTGGCCTGGAGGAGGCAGTCACCTCCTCATGCCTCACTTTCCTCATGGTCTCCTGCAGAGCCCTGGGATACTGTGCACACAGGATGGACAGTCAAGTCCAACTGAGCCTTTCCTAGGGACCTGCCCACTCCTCCCATGATGGGCCTCTGCCGTGGTAGGGGGCCGAGGCTCTGCCATGGGGGGCAAACCACCCACCTCCTTCCCTGGCAGATGCTGTCTGGGGCTGCGGCCAGGCCACCTGTCTTGTATTCTCCAGGAGCCCCTGGGTGTGCTGCCCACCTGGAGAGCAAAGCTGACTCCAGAGAACTCTTCAGGATAAGTGCTCTAGGCTTAGGTCCTGCCCAGTGATGACCTCTGACCCTACCAACCCACTAGGCCCCACAGAGTGTCTAATGCTAGAGCGAGTGGCCCCTGCAAGACCCCACTCCTGGGCAGAGGGCTGGGAGGCAGGCTGAGTTTGGCAATGGCCCCCTGGGCTCTCTGGGACTGTCTGGTTCCTGCTGCTCAGCCAGGCGTGGCTGTACTGCCCAGGCCTTGGGCTGGCCAGTGGGGTGGGGAGCAAATGAGCCACGTAGAGGGAGATGCCAGTGACCTTTTTATTTCCAGTTGGGTCAGTGGCTGCCCAGGGGCCTGTAACAGTTTGTGGGCAGGTGGTGGGCTACAGGCAGGTGCTGACCCAGGCTTCGCACTGACCCCACAGGGGCTGAATGGGGGTGGGGATTGGTGGGGGTCTCAGGATTTCCATGCCCACTGCCAAGGGTGAAGTGTGGCTCAGAGATCCCAGACATGGGTAGATGCCCTGGGGACACTTGGGCCTCCAGGACAGAGTGGTCAGTGTCCAATAAATAAACAGCATGGTCTGAACCCACCTGGGCCTCGGGCCTCTATGGGGGTGATCAGCTCTCTACTTGACTCAGACAACAACCTGGCTCAGGGGGCTCCAAACGTCACAGAAATGTAGGGGAGCAGAGCTGCCCTCGGCCAGGCCCACAGCCCCCTCAGTCCTCACGCTGTCAGCGGCCCGAGCCGCCAGGATGTTCATCCTACCAGGAGCAGAGAGGCCTCCCCAAGCCCTGGGGGCCGAAGTCAGGTGGGGGCAAGAGCCCCTCCCTGGCTGGCCTGCTGACCCGCACAGGTGCCTCCTGGCCAGTCCTTGGCCGGCCAGTCCTCCACTACTTGCCCAGGGCCCGCCGGGGCAGCAGCTCCACGTAGCTCAGGGCGCTCTGCAGGGATGTCAGGCAGTAGCCCTCCTCTCCAATCAGGTACCTGCATGGAGGCGACACACGGGTACCTGTCACTGGAGGGGCTGCAGGGCAGAACCTCACTGCTGAGGTCCCATAGGGGCTGTCGGGGGCACCTCTGGGCCACGTGCTGAGGGTGGGGCAGGGACAGGCTCAAAGACCCCACCTCTCATGGATGAACTCCTCCAGGGCTGCACACTCCGACACCAACTGAGGGAGGCCACTCTTCAGCGCCACAAAGGACAGGATGGGCAGCAAGTCATCAGCACCACTGTTGGGGAGACACACATGCAGCCAGGAGGCTCCAGGGACCTGGGCAGGGGGGCCTGCTCTGTCCCCAAAAGCCTGAAGCTACAGCTCAGTCCCTGGAGCAGCCTTGAGCTTGCTGGCTGCTCTCTGTGCTCCTCCCACCCACCAGCCACAGGGGATAGGGGTGGGCTTAGATCAGCATGACAGAAGATCTGGGAGCACTGAGGCCATCCTGAATGGGGACCCTGTGCTGCAGAGCTGGAGGAACCGTTCCTCATTCCTGTGCACTTGCCCGAGCCCAGGGACAGGCTGCTGGAGTGGGAGGCCCATATTCCCAGGCAGCCTATTCACTCCTGGGATCAGGGTCACTCATTTGCCACGCCTGGTATCCCAGACCTGATGCAGGAAGCTTCTCAGTGAGGGAGTCCCTGAGGGATGGTCAAACCCCCGGTGAAGGCCCCACAAGTCAGTGCTCTCTGCCAGAAGCATGAAGGCACAGACCAGGGACTCCTGTTCCCACTTCCCAGGGAGCCACACACCTGCAGCCACTCACCACCCTCTCTAGCTCCTCAGAAATCCTGAAGGAGCTTGTGTGGGGACTTGGACTCTGAAACACTCGTAGTTCTGGGACCTTTTCACCTGCAACAACTTTTTTGGAGGCCAGATGGTAAAATGGTGAAAGCAACCCCAGGCCTCTGCACAGGTAGGCACCACAGCCTGCCCACTCGGCTACAAGCACAGGTGCCTTCAGGGTGACCCTGGTCTCTGGCACAGGATAGCAGGAGGCAGAGCCCTGGCTGGTGCCGAGGGTTCACCAGTACCAAGGCAGGAGACTGCCAGCTCTAGGCTGGCCCAGGTGAGTTAAGGCAGGACACGGTGGGGAAGGCCCCTACCTGCCTCCGGAGTCTGGGCAAGGACTATGGAGGCTTCCCCAAGTGTGAGACAGAGGGGAGGCACAGCCTTCGAGAATGCCACCAGAATACAGAGGGGCAGGGCCCTGTCGTCTGCAGGGCTGGAGCCAGGGGTCTTTGGTGGCAAAGGGCCATCCTGTCCTTAAGGAAAAGCAAGGCGGAACCCCAAGCGCCCAGTGCCGGGTCAGGGTGAAGCGTTTCTGCTTTCCTGAGCCTCTGAAGGCAGCCACAGACAGGCCCAGCGCCCCCCGCCCCCCAGCCCCACCCCAACCTCACAATCGCACCCTTCTGGGACTCACATAGCGGCGATGCCAGGCTGCAACGCAGCCTCCCGGGCCCGGTAGTAATCCTCCGCACAGGCGCAGATGACCCGCAAGGCCCGAACTGAGGCGCAGAAGCCAGGCTTCGGGTGAGGGGGTGGGGACGGCGTCCCAAACCGGCCCGGGGTACCGCCGCACCCCGACCCCGTGCAGGACCAGGCAGGGCAGGACGAGCACCGCTTTTGTCCCAAGGGACTCCTCCCCACCAGATGGGACCAGGCTGTGGCTCAGAGGTGCGGACTCAGGGTGCCCCGTGGGACGGGACACTGCTCTCCCTTCCCAAACCGCCCCCTCACCAATGCACTCCAGCTTCTTCTGGGGGCAGCTCTCCAGAACCAGCAGCCCCAGCTCCTGGGCTGCGGCGCAGTAGGGGTAGGGGCCCGCTCCCGCGGCCTCGGGGTCCTGCGGGAGGAGCCTGGTGGGGACGCCGATGGCTGCCGGGGGCGCATTCCTGTACAGCTCCATGCTCCGGCTCAAGGCCGCCTCCCGCAGGCGGTGAACATTCCTGGGGTGGAGAGAGGCCAGGTTCAGCGGCCCAAAGACCCCGGCCCCGGGGCGGACTGAGACCCGGCTGGGGGAGCCGGCCACACCCAGAATCCTGGACGGTGGGCATGGCACCGCCTGCGAACCCAAAACACCTGAGGCCGGGAAGGGAAGGCGTCCGCGGAGAGTAGCACCCAGGTGGACCTCGGGGGCGGGGCCCCACCTGTAGATGGCCAGCAGCAGGGGCCACAGTGGGGAGAAGAACGGCTCCTCGATGCAGGCCAGGCAGCGGTCCTTGGAGGCGGCCGTGTTTAGGCCTTCAAAAGCCAGGAGGGTGAGCGAGAGCAGCCTGTCTGCCGGGAGCAGAGCCGGCTCAGCGGGGACCTCCAGCCCCGCCCCGCAGAGACAGCCTCCTCGGGGTGGGCCTCACCGCAGGCTGCTTCTGGGCTCCTTGGGAGGGCGCTCTACCTGGCCCTGCCTCCCCTCCCCTTGAAACCCTGCGGCCTGGTGAGCCCTTATCCCTGGGGTCACAGGGTCACATGCAGCCGCCCAAGCGCCCGTCTTGGGGCCTCACCGATGGCATCGTGTATGTCCTGCACGGTGCCCTTCAGCTGCTCCAGCACAGGCTCCTTCCTCACCCCTGGGGTCTGGGGCTCAGGCCGCTCCCCAGGGCCCCGGCCCCTGCTCTCAGGAGTAGCCAAGAACTGTTCTAGGTCCTCGAATGAGCTGTCCTTGCCCAGCAGCTGGGGTGAGGGAGGCCCTGCGGGGCTGCCGGGGCGGGGTGGGCTGGCGCAAGGGCCGTCTGGGGGCTTTGGGGCCGGGCTGGGTTCCAGCAGGGAAGGCATGCAGTAGAGGCTCTGAGAAGGCCGGAGCCGCCGGCTTCCAGGAGCCAGCAGCCCGTCGGCATCGGGGGGCAGGGAACAGCAGCCGGGGGTGGCGCCCTTGCTCACGATGGGGTACAGCGCCCGGTACACCGCGCACTGGAGCTTCTTCAGGAGCTGGGAGATGGGGTGGTCGGGAACGCTGTGAGTGGGGTAGAAGCAGTGTAGAGGGCAGCCCTGTAGGTCTGGCGGCTGCAG
Organism: Bos grunniens; assembly: GCF_055505025.1. Classification (NCBI taxonomy): domain Eukaryota; kingdom Metazoa; phylum Chordata; class Mammalia; order Artiodactyla; family Bovidae; genus Bos; species Bos grunniens. Next base: position 14,712,585 of record NC_141182.1, read on the forward strand.
CCTCCTCACCAGGCTCTGGGGTGGGGGCTACAAAGCCTGCCCAACCCCCCACCCACTGGTCATGTGGCCCCACTGTGAGAGGTTTCAGAGAAGGGATTCACGGATAAACCTTGTGGGCAAATGTCCCTCCCCTCTGAGAAGGCAGAAGGCCTGTGAAAGGCCATCAGGGGCCTACTGCCCCTGCAGTCACCCCAGACCTCCTCTTTCCCTCTTAATCCTTTCCTCTGCCCGCAGCCTGCAGCCTGCTGGAGGGAACTGAGGCCCGATACCTGAGCAGGTGGGAGACCAGACTGGTCACCAGGGACAGGTCCCCTGGGCTCCTCTTGAGCTTGGCCTTCCAGAGCTTTGGCCAGTCCTGCAGGACAGGAGCCCTTGGGAGAGAGCCCCGGGAAGCCCCTCCTCCCTCACCAAGGCTGCACCCCCGGGACTAGACCTCCCCACCCAGCCCCGCCCAGCACTCACATGGTCTTGCTCATACTCCAGGATGGCAGCATAGACGGCCCGCTGCTCCCGCTCCTCGGGGGTCAGGGCAACCTGGCTGCAGAACCTCCTGGAAGGAAGGACAGGTCTGGGGACCTCAGGGCTGGACAGGCTGGCGCGGGAGCCCTCACCTGCTCCCCCACCCCCCGAAGTCCCGGGACCTGAAGCAGGGACGCACTTGTTGGCGGCCTCCTGGAGCCGCAGCCGGCGCTCTTCCATCTTCCTCTGCAGCTGGGGCAGTAGAGTCAAGGCCCTTTCTGAGTGGCATGTATGGACCCCCGGCGTCCCTGAGCCCTGCCGGCCACGGGCCGGTGGGGTGGGTGGAAGAAGGCAAGTCCTAGTCGACCTGAGGGGTGGAGAGGAGTCTGTGGGTGCTGGGAGGGGCAGGGTGGCCTGTGCAAAGGCCAGGAGGCGAGACAAAGCAGGCTGGGCAGGAACCACTGCCCCCCGACCCCAACAAGGATGCTGGGCTCTGGCACCTCTACTCCCTGCCTCCTCCCTCAGCTTAAGCCTCTGGACCCCAAGGCTGGATGGAAAGGATACTGTGTCCTCCCGGGCCTTAGCGATCACCAGGTTCTCCATCATCTGGCGCTGCAGGGACAGGGTCTAGGACAGGAAGAGGGAATAAGGCCTGCCCCCCTGGTACCCCCACTCCACATGGTCCTGGGCCCCACTCACCAGGGATGTCTTCTGCATGGCCTGGCTGGGGTCCAGCCGGGCCATCCGGGCCTCATAGGCAGCCTTCAGCTTCTGATTCTGCAGGGAGGCCTCTTCCAGGGGTGTCAGCTCCCTGAAATGGTGACAAGCTGCTGGCCAGGCTCCAGGAAGCCCACAAACCCTCCAGTCATCTGAGGACCCCTCCTGACCCTCCCCTGAGGCCCCAAGGTGAGGAGGTGGTGATGGGGGCCAGCAGAAATGTAAAGGAGAGAGGACGTCTGGGGTGGATGGGAGACACCTGCCCCCCTGAAATATGGCCCTACTGCCTGGACTCCAGACCTTTAAGCAACTCAGTTATTTGAGTTTCTGAATAGTATGAAACTCTTTGAAGGCACCATGCGGCCTAAACAGCTAGTTTGCAGCCCACGAAAGGGAGGTCACAGTACTCCGTAACAGCCACTGACAGCCCTCTCACCATCCAAAGTTTCAGTCTAATATCTTCCTGCTTTCATGGGTGGGAGGAGGTAGGCTGTGGGGCACAAGACTGTCCTGGGATGGGAGTTGGTGCCTGGCCCCGCCCCAGAGCAGCACATGCAGAGACAAAGTGAGCAGTGGCTCAGAACCTGCAGCAGGAGGAGCCCGTCCTCTTGCCTACCCTGCTGGGGTTCTGGCATTTGTGTCTTGGGGTCTTTCATCAGCTCTATAAAGAAAATTGTCTTTCTCTCTTCAAATAACGCTCCTCTTCCATTTTCTTTGTCATCTGTTTCTGGATAGACCTTCCATGTCTTTTTCATCTTTTCTTTTTGTGTGTGTGAGCCATTCAGGAAAACCTTTAACCTTTTATCCAGTTCTCTAATTCTCTCTTCAGCTATGTCCACTCTGCTGTCACAAACTTGTACACTTCTTTTTGGGTCCACGTGTGTATTTTTACAAGAGAATATAATTTGTTTCCACATTGTTTTTGATTAATTTAAAAAAATAATTTCAGTATTTCTTATTACTACTTGGTTCTTATTTGACCTCTATTATAAACAAGAGTCAGATTTTACAGTTTCTTCTTCCCTAAAGGAATTTTAAAACTTTCTTTTTATTTTTCTGAATATAGAGAGCATGACTGTGTTATAATCTGTGTCCCATAACTCTATCTGAAGAGTTTTCAGGTGTGTTTCTGCTACTGCTCAAACTTCTTTTTATGTATGGTTGTCTTTGACTATGTACCACTCATTTCATGGAAGTTGAAGGTGCTTTTCTCCAGAGACAATTTGCATTTGCTTCTGCTAGGCACCAGGTTATTTCCATTCTAGGATTCCTTTTGACTAAAGCCACCACAGTTATCTCACCATGCCTCCAAACCCAGGTTTAGCCCACATGCCGTGCTGTCCCATCTTACTTCTTAGAGCTTTGTGACTCCACGACCTGAAGCTTCTGGAAGATCTCAGGTGGCAGGAACGGAGAGAGCTTCCCTCCCTCATCTGAGTATACCCGGCGGTGTCGACTAGCAGGGGAGGGCACGGGTGCAGCCACAGGCATGGCTGGCCTCAGGCATGTTTTCCCTGTAAGACACGTACAGCCATGGATCCGCATAGGGGCCCCACTGAGCCAGACTGAGCCAGGGCCAGGGTGGGTGACCCAAGAAAGCTTTCTCCTGGACACCCACCAAGCTTGGCAGCTGTTGACTGGGCCCTCTCCAGACACTGCTCGGCCAGCTTCAGCATCTTTGAGGTATCAGAGGTCACAGTTTCCCCAGCTTCTGGGGAGCAAGTGACAAAAAAGATGGTCACCATCCCCTCTGTCACTGGTCAGATTCTTGCTGAGATACAAACAAAGGCACCCCCTCTCCTCATCTCGGACCACCTGCCCTCTATGTGGCTATCCTGTCCTTCAGCCTGGACCATCAGAGCCTTTTCTCTAACTACCCTGGCCTTTTCTCCCGCGGACAGCTTCACATGTACTTACAGCCCCTCCCCCAGGCGGGCCCTGCAGGCAGTGTGGCTGTTTCCCAGAGATCATTTCCTCACCATCTCCAGCCCCCCACCCTGCATCCCATGCACCCCGGGGGCGTCTGTTCTCTGCTTTGCACTCCTCCTCAGGAATCACTCCTGTCAGCAAACTCGTGCTGGAGGGGCTGCCACCTGACAGTCTCCCATGGACCCCACCAGCCTCAGCTCCTGACCCACCTCCTACTGCCTTCAGGGCCAGCCCCTCACTACACCCTAGTTCAGCCACCAGATTTCCACTCATCCACTCATGTGCTGCCCTTCCCCACGGGTCCCTGACCCCCCCAGTCTTTCCTCTGACATCCCCTCAGGGCCTCTCCCACCATGCCCTACTCCCTGTGCTCAAAGCTCTGCTGAGCTCCCCAGGGTGGTGCTCACTGTGGGGACAGCCACCTCCCCTTGACCATGTCAGGCTGCCACACGCCCGGAGCAGACCATGCCCATGATGGAGGCCTCAGCTTCTGCCACCTCCTGCTCCACCTCCGGTGCTCGCTTGCCCCCAACCAACCCCAGCACCTCACTGCCCCCTGAGAAAGTCTGCTGAGGCAGATCTTTAGAGAACATCCCCTAAGCCCTTCACTTGCCCACCTCCTGGCACTCCCACCACTGCTGTCCCCACTGTGGGAACCTCCTGGAGGCTCTGCTGCCATGCTGGCCTCTGCCCACAAAGCATCCATTGAGCTTCTCCTCATGCCAGAACAGTCCCAGGCCCACCAAGGCCCTGCCTGCCCCAACCGCACCTCCCTCTCTCCAGACTGCCTTGTATCTGACACCCTCTTCGCTGCAGGGCCTCTGGGCCGCCCTCAGCCCCCAGCCATCGTGTAGTTCACTCCTCCCAGAACTGGGGTTCAGCGTTCAGTCTGTGGTCGTGTCCCCACCCATCTCCATCCTCTGAGTCACAGCAGCCATCCCTTCCTGCTCCATGTCACACTCATGCTGAGTGTTCAGGTGTTCACCTGCTAATGACCAGGTAGGTAGGACATGGGACATGCCCAGGTCTGGGGCCCAGAGACCCATCAAAGGCCAATTGATGTCCACAGTCTGGGCAGCACAGGAGAAGCTGTACCTTTAGTGGCCTCCACTTCTTCCAGCAACACCTGGGAGATGTAGTGGATGCTCCTCAGGTATTCTGTATATGCCTCCTGTGCCCAGGGAAGAGAAATGACATAAGTCATGCCATTAGAGGCAAATAATTCCATCATGTCTGCTTGGTGCCCTTTTGAAAACAGCAACCATGATGCCTGCTTATCTCTGAGATACACCTGCATTATCCCAGCTGGTTAGCTGGTAACTGCTCTGCCTGGGGCACAGAGAATAACCCTTTTTTCTAGACTTGAAGCTGGTGTCACTCCTTTCTCTCCAGCACGGAAAGGAATGGAGGTTCTCATTCAGTGGGTCAAGGAAGCAGCACTGGCGGGTGCTGCCGTTTCCACTCTATGCAACAAGTTCTTTTCCTGTATAACTCAAGGGCCATTCATTCAGTGGCTTTAAAGAAATATTTCCTGGGAGGTGAATCAGGGACTGTGTTGTAAATCTTAGAGTCACTTTCTGACTCAGTCTGGGAAAACTCTTTCCTGAACCCCAGTGTAAGAATTCCCTGGGCACGCAGGAGTCTATGCCACTAGAATGCTGGCACTTTCAAACGTGTGACCCTCCTGGTCAGGGCTGCCTGACAGAGCTCAGGGCATTTGGAATGACAGCATGGGGCTTTGCTTTTTGTTTCGTTGCATCCCAGTTCTCGTTGCTGCTGCTAAGTTGCTTCAGTCGTGTCCGACTCTGTGTGACCCCATAGACAGCAGCCCACTAGGCTCCTCTGTCCCTGGGATTCTCCAGGCAAGAACACTGGAGTGGGTTGCCATTTCCTTCTCCAATGCATGAAAGTGAAAAGTGAAAGTGAAGTCGCTCAGTCTTGTCTGACTCAGCGACCCCATGGACTGCAGCCCACCAGGCTCCTTCGTCCATGGGATTTTCCAGGCAAGAGTACTGGAGTGGGTTGCCATTGCTTTCTCCGCCCAGTTCTCGTTACCCACCTTTAAGTCTACACTTCACGTAAAGATAAAATGGATTCCGGGAAGGATTTATGACTTGTGGGGGCATTTGCTGCCCTAGAATCCCGACTTGGGAAAGGAAACGGATGGAAGACCTGAACGCCTCTTCCCTTGGGCGGCCCAGAGTGGCTCCGCCGGCTTTTCCACGCGGTTGCCACCCTTAGGATTAACACTCGTTCTCAGAAACAAGCCGCACCCCTCCCCCGCCGGCACTTCCTACCAAACAAGCTCTGAAGGCGACTGGAAAGCCGCAGTTACCCTCTTCTGCGTACCGTCCCCTTTGGGAACCTGACTAAATCTACAGGGCCCGCCTCCAAACTACACAAACACACGGGACTGTCTGCTAGACACACTTTGGCGGGCGGCTTCACGGCACCTCCTGAGTCCCTTCACAAATAAAAACGCCTCGGCTCCGACCGAATTGCTAAACAGACGGGGTGGGGAGAGGGGAAAGGTCGGGAGCTGTCCAAGGTCACGGCCCAAGCCGGAGCCGGCACCCCGGAGTCTTCAGAGAGGCCTGGAGGCGCCCTCCCCGCGGCCCCGCCCTCGCCCACGCCCACCAGGCCGGTCGCTGGTCGGCGACCGCCCCCGCCCCGCTCTGCTCCGCCCGCCTTACCCGGGGCCGGTTGCCGGTGTCCAGCTCGATGGCCCCGTTGGCTAGCTTCATGGCGCATTGCAGTGGCTTCACAGAGCCGTCTCCGGCCGCAGCGGCCATGGCGCCGGCGGGGGAGGCGGTGGCGGCGGCCGAGGGGCGGGGCGGCCGGCTCCAGGCCCGGAACGCAACGTGTGCAGGACCAGGTTCCGCCCGAGCCCAGGACCATCGGAAAAGGCGGTACCAGCAAGGGCCCACTTCCGGCAGCCCGGGCCCACTTCCGGCAGCCCCGCCCCGCCGGCGCGCTGCGCGCTCTGCTCCCGGGGCCGAAGGGGCGGAGGTAGGGGTGACGGAGCTCTCAAATAACCTCATTACGCTGTAGCCAAGAGCGTGTAAGTGCAACTACTGCTGCCCGCACTCCACGTCGGTGACAGGCCAATAGCGTAGACCGTGTCCCTTGCCCTCAGGCCGTACTGCTCGGCCCTCTTCACTGCGCCCCTCCCCTCCTCACTCCGCTCCTCCCTTTACGCTCTCCTCGCCCTCCCCTCCGGTGGTCAGCCCGCCCCATCCAGGTCTCTTCATCCTCCTCCTCCCCCCTCCCTCGCCCCGCCCCTCCCTCATCGCCTCCCCCGCTTCCAGTAAGTCCAGCGAAGCCGAGCGGCGGAGTCGAACGGAAACGAACGAGCACAGTCCGCCTAGCGGACTAGAGGCTCCGGACGTCCTACCTCGGCCCAGCTAGCCGAGCGGGGCCGGGCGGAGCCGGGCCGGACGGAGCCGGGTGGGGCGGAGCCGGGTGGGGCCGAGTTGGGCCGAGCCGGTTCGGACGGGGCGGAGCGCTGGGGCCGAGCTTAAGCAGTCTCCACGGCTATGAAGCGGGACCGGCTCGGGCGCTTCCTGTCGCCCGCGGCGTCCCGGCAGCGCGGGAGTTCGGGCCGCGGTAGTTGTGGCGGAGGCCGGGTCCGGGGCCGCCCCGCCCGCAGCGGTCCCGACGTGGCCGAGGCGGCTGCTGTGGTGGCGGCGCGGCTGGGCTGGGGCCCGGCGCGGCCCTGCGGGGACGCGGGCGAGGACGGCGCAGACGAGGCAGGTGGGTCCGGCCGTCCGGTCGCGAGGGGCGGCGGGTGGGACCCCTGTGACCGTAGAGTGCCCTCGGTGGCCACCGGGACCCCGCGGGACCCCCCGGCCCAGGGTGTCTCAGAAAGCGGACTAGGCCTCCCCGCTGGGAGAGGTGAGGCGGCCTCCCCGGGACGCCGCAGCTGCGCGGGGTGCTCTTTCGCAACACAGCTGACCCGTCAGCTCCCCTCAGAGCTTGAGGAGTAGTATAGTGCTCGAGTCGTGCCGTCTGTCGGGCAGGCCTGGTTTCAGTCGTGGTTTTGCCCTGTGCTTTTAGGATAATGGCTGAATCTCTCAGGGCCTCAGCTTCTTCTTCGTTAAAACAGAACTAAGGATTAAGCATAGGAGTGCCTGGCCCCCCCGCCTGACGGACTGTAATGGGGGTTAATATGCACTTGGTCTTAGTGTCATGTTTTTGCCCCCTCAGAAAAGACTTCAAGCTGCTCTCCTATAATTCCGGGGCAGAGGGGCAGGGGCATCGTCTACTCCTGCAGTCAGGAGTAGAGACCCCCTGGAAAGCAGTGTGTGGACGTGACTCCTTCGCTTCTGGCCTCAGGGGAGTGGTGTGAAGAGGAATGAAGTTTCCAGCTCAGTTTATGACGGTTCCATAGCTGTGGAGGCATTTATATACTCAAACTTTTTTTTTGAGAAAAAAATTTGATGTATAGTTGGCACATAACATGATGTTGCTTTCAGGTATGCTAGCTAACACCCATCACCACTCGAAGTTAGCAGTCTTTTTCCCTTGTGATAAGAACTTATAGGATCAACTTTAAAGAGCTCTTAGCAATTTTCAGATATACACAAAAGTATTGTATTGTAGACGACGTCACCAGGACGTGCTTTGTAACTAGAAGTTTGCACCTTTTGATCACTGCACACCGCATTTCAGCACCTCACTCCCCTTCTTTCAACTAACAATATATCTTTTCTGTAATCATTAGTTCATGATTTTCTCTTTTTGTAGATTCCACATGTTAGTAACATCATATGGTATTTATCCTACTCCATCTGACTGATTTCACTTAGTATAATGCTAATAATGTCCATCTTTGTCATCGGAAATGGCAGAATTTTCTTGTTTTCTGATAACTGAGTAAATATTCCATTGAGTATATATGCCACTTTGTTTATACATTCATACATTGATAGACACTTTGGTTGTTTCCATACCTTGGCTATCATAAATAATGCTGTAGTGTATATAGGGGTGCATGCATGTACCTTTTCAAGTTAGTTTTCATTTCCTTAGGATAAATACCGAGCAGTGGAATTGCTGGACTGTATAGTAGTTTTATTTTTAACTTTTTGAGGAATCTCTGTACTGTTTTCCATAGTGGCTGCACCAGGTTACATTCTCACTAACTGTACAAGGGTTCGCTTTTCTGCACATCCTCACCAACACTTGTAATTACTTGTCTTTTTGATGATGGCCATTCTGATAGGTGGGAGGTAAATGTCTCATTGTGGGATTTTTTTTTTTCTTCATTGTTTTGATTTGCGTTTCCCTCAGTACCCTTGCCTGGAAAATCCCATGGATGGAGGAGCCTGGTGGGCTGCAATCCATGGGGTTGCTAAGAGTCTGACATGACTGAGCGACTTCACTTTCACTTTTCACTTTCATGCATTGGAGAAGGAAATGGCAACCCACTCCAGTGTTCTTGCCTGGAGAATCCCAGGGACGGGGGAGCCTAGGGGGCTGCCGTCTATGGGGTCGCACAGAGTCGGACACGACTGAAGTGACTTAGCATGAAGTAATGTTGACCACCTTTTCATACACCTGTTGGTTATTTGCACACCTTCTTTAGAAAGAGGTCTCTTCAGAGCCTTTGCTCATTTTAAAAATCAGATTATTTTTGTTATTGAGTTGTATGAGTTCTTTACATATTTTGATTATTAACCTCCTATGTGATACATAACTGGTGAATATTTTTTCCTATTCAGTAGGTTGCCTTTTCATTTTGTTGATGGTTTTCTTTGCTGTGCAGAAACGTTTTAGTTTGACATAGTCCCATTTATTTATTTTTGCCTTTGTTGCCTTTGCTTTTGGTGTCAATCCAAAAAATCATCTTCAAGACTGATGTCAGGGAGCTAACTATTATGTTTTGTTACATCGAAGTTTTATGGTCTTTTCAAGTCTTTAAATCATTTTGAGTTGAGTATGGTATAAGATGGTCTAGTTTCATTCTTTTGCATATGGCTGTCCAGTTTTCTCAACACTATTTGTTGAAGAGACTGTCCTTTCCCCATTGTATCTTGGCTTATTTGTTGTAGATTAATTGGTTATATATACATGACTTTATTTCTGTACCGTCAATTCTGTTTCATTAGCTTATGTGTTAATTTTTTTTTTAACTAAAAATATTTATTTAGCTGTGTTGGGTCTTAGTTGTGGCATGCAGGATCTGTGATATTTGTTGCAGTATGTGGGATCTTTAGTTGTGGCAAGTTCCCTGACCAGGGATTGAATCTTGGCCGCTTATAATAGGAACGCGGAGTCTTAGCCACTGGACCATCAGTGAAGTCCCTTTATGTGCCTCTGTTTATGCCAGTACTGTACTGTTTTAATTATTGTAGCTTTGTATTATAGTTTGACAGAGAAGGCAATGGCACCCCACTCCAGTACTCTTACCTGGAAAATCCCATGGGCGGAGGAGCCTGGTAGGCTGCAGTCCATGGGGTCGAGAAGAGTCGGACACGACTGAGCGACTTCACTTTCACCTTTCACTTTCATGCATTGGAGAAGGAAATGGCAACCCACTCCAGTGTTCTTGCCTGGAGAATCCCAGGGACGGGGGAGCCTGGTGGGCTGCTGTCTATGGGGTCCCACAGAGTCGGACACGACTGAAGTGACTTAGCAGCAGCAGCAGTATAGTTTGAAATCAGGAAGCATGATGCCTTCAATTTTGTGGTTCTTTCTCAGAATTGCTTTGGTTGTTCAGGGTCTTTATTGGTTTCATATAAATTTTAAGATTGTTTTATTTTTGTGAAAAATACCAATGAGATTTTGATAGCGGTTGTTTTGAATTTGTAGATGACTTTGGGGAGTATAGACATTTTAACACTGTCTTGTTAATTAATGTCAATTGTCTTATTATTTGATGTCAATTAATTATTCCAATCCATGGTCATGGACTACTTATTTGTGGTTTCAATTTTTTTTTGTCAGTGTCTTATAGGTGTCAGTGTACAGGTCTTTCATCTCTTTGGTTATATTTATTCATAGGTATTTTATTCTTTTTGATACAATTGTAAATCTGATTATTTTCTTAATTTCTAATAGTTTTTTATTAGTATATGGAAATCAACTTTTATATATTGATTTTGTATTCTATAACTGAATTTGCTTATTCTAACAGTTTTTCTGGTGGAGTCTTACAGAATTTTCTGTATGTAATATTATACACAAACAGATTGTCTTGCTTCTGTCTGTATGATTTGAGTGGTTTTTATTTTTCTTGCCTAATTGCTTTGGCCAGAATGTCCAGTACTGTGTTGAATAAAAATGGTGAGAGTGGGAATCCTTGTTTTGTTCCTGATCTTAGAAGAAAGCTTTAGCTCTTTACCATTGAGTATGATGTTAGCTTGGGGCTTGTCATGTATGGCTCTTATTATGTGGTGGTATTTTCTATCTGTATACAGTTTATTGAGGATTTTATCATGAATGGATATTGAATTTTGTCCACTACTTATTTCTCCATTTATTGAGAGGAGTATGATTTTTATTTTGTTAATGTGTGTCACATGAATTGATTCGGGAAGGTTGAGCCATCCTTGCCTCCCTGGAATACATTCCAGCTGATCATTGTGCATGATCTTTTAAATTAAGTGTTGAGTTCAGTTTGCTGTTACTTTGTTTAAGACTTGTACATCTATGTTTATTAAAAATAAATATTATTTTATTTTCTTGTTGTGTCCTTGTCTGGTTTTAGTATTAGAGCAATACTGGCTTTGTTTTGGAGGCATTTAGAGTTCTTTGAAAGGATTTTCCACTCAGAAGACCCTCCACTGGCCATTCTCCCAAAAGACTGTGTGTTCATCTGGGAGCTTGGAGCCAGAGCCCTGCCTCTGGCCCAGACCTGGACTTGTATCTAAGGGGCATGTCTGGGGAGGTCCCACTCCAGGAGCTGGGGCGGGGGGCTGGTGGAGTGTGGATCTCACTTCGCCTGGGAGCTGTGTTCTGCATGCCTGACTTCATGTTTCCTGTGCTTGCCCAGGAACAGCCCGGGCCCTGGCCATGGGGCACTGTCGCCTTTGTCATGGGAAGTTCTCCTCCCGGAGTCTCCGCAGCATCTCCGGCAGGGCACCTGGGGAGAGCTCAGAAAGGCCACCCCCTGGGGACCGTGTTTTCATCCGGGATTTCCAGCGCCTCCTGGGCGTGGCTGTCCACCAGGACCCAGCTCTGTCCCAGTTTATCTGCAAGAACTGCCATGCCCAGTTCTACCAGTGCCACGGCCTCCTCACATCTTTCCTGCAGCGAGTCAATGTTCCCCCGACAGGCCGCCGGAAGCCTTGTGCAAAGTAGGCGCCCCTTCCCTCCTTTGCTGGGGGCGTGCAGGAGACCCTGTGAACAGGGCTGCATGGGCACAGGGCAGCCCGGGTGCCTGGTGAGGCAGACACTCATGAGCACCAGTGCGCTGGGTGTGTCGGGAGACTGACCGGAGAGCACAGGGCGGGGAGGGCCTGGTGGGTGGCCTTGGAGGAAAAGGCTCAGCCTGCACACACAGTGGCCACTGGGCCCCATGCTTGCTCTTGGTGAGCAGCCCTGCTCCTTTGCAGGGTCGGTGTCCAGCCACGGATGGGGCCAGAGGAGGGAGCGTGTGTGGGTGAGTGCGCCCCCAGGGTGGGATGCAGGGTGGCTGGGAGGCGGGGGGACCCAGATGCTGACTGGCCACGGGCTGGCGTCTCTCTGCCTCTCCTCAGTGGACCTGATTGCTTCGAGCCCCCAGGGCCTGCGTGGCTTGGTGGGGTGGGTGCACAGACACGCGGCCGGCTGCGGGGCCCTACCTAGCCTCCAGAGGACGCTGTCCTCCGAGTACTGTGGTGTCATCCGGGCCATGTGGGGCTGCGACCAGGGCCATGACTACACCATGGACGCCGACTCCAGCTGCGGGGCCCTCTTGCTGGACAGTGCTTTGGGTGTCAAGTGGACGTGGGACAAGGATTCAGCCCCGCGACTCCCCCAGCATCGGGGGTTCAACCCCACTGGGGCTGCCCCTCAGAGCTCCCAAGGCAAAGCAGCTGCAGCTGGGGCTGAAACCGAGACACTCCCCAGCATGGACACAAGCCGGCTTCCTTCAGATGGTGACCCAGTGGGGCCGGGGCCGGGCCCCCCGTCTCAGCCAAGCCTCCCCCCAGGTGGGGCCCCAGGTAGGCGGCTCCTCTGGGCTATTTGACCAGTATTCCTGGTCCTGAGCCGGGCAGGGCCCTTGGCAAGAAGTGGGTGTTGTGGTGGTAGCAGTGGTATCATGCGCAGAGGGGCAGTATAGTAACCAAGGCAGCCCTGGCACCGCCTCATGTGCATCTGACAGCAGAGGGGCTGAAGACCCCGTTTGAGCGCCTTCCTTCAAGGCATGCTCACCTGCGATCCAGGTGTTCCTCCAAGCCTGCTTTGGGCCAGGGCACAGAGGGAGGAAGAGCCTGGGCCTTTGTGGGGCACGAAGGCAGCTGGGGTCAGGGGTTGTCCCGAGCCAGTGCAGGTCACTGCCTGGGCCTGTCAGTGCCCTGTGGGGCCTGATCCTGTGGCCCTGTGTGTTGGGTGCAGCTGTTCACCAACGTGGTATTAGAAGGGCTGGGCCGGCTTCCTACCCACGTCTCTGAGCTTCCATGTGGGTGCCAGGCTGCTCCTGTGAGTGATGTTTGCCACCGGATGGTTCTAAGTGAGGCAGTACTCATGCTGGAGGGCTTCACTGTTCTTAAAACTGCTTGGAGTTTTGAACTGTGTGCCTGCAGTACTTGGATACCAATGATCTTTTTCGATGTTCTGAAGCATCCCAGAGTGACTGGATCTGAACCTCTGGGGCAGGGCTGGATTTGCTGCTGTTGCTACTGTTGGCAGGACATGGGGGTGGCATGGTGGGTTTGGCTATGCAGGCCTTGTGGGCGGGGGCGCCAGGAGGTGAGTGGATTTGAAGGCATAGGAACCCTAGGCGCCCTGTCATGCCTGTGGGGAGCACTACCACGCTGTTCCCTGGGGTGACAGGTGACTGGAGTCTTGTTCTTTGTTTCCCAGGGCAATTGGGTGAGAAGCAGGTTCCATCTCCAACCTCGGATGATCGGGTAAAAGACGAGTTCAGTGACCTTTCTGAGGGGTGAGAGAAGAGTGGGTTTACATAGCCTAACATTCCTCCTTGGCAACCCAACGCCACCATCCCAGGGGCTGCAGCCTGGCTCTCACTGGCCTCCCACTTTCTCTGTTGGGAGGAGGGGAGTGGTAGGGGGTGCTTAACAGGCTTCCATTTTTGATTGGGGGCACTTTGGACCTGATGGAGCTGCACAGGGGGCCCAGCCAGGTGTGGACATCACTCTATTTAGATGGTCCTCTGGCTGCTGGCTCATCTCCGCCTCCAAGGCTGAGTTTTATGCCAACCCCAGATGTTACTAGAACAGAAGCCAGCCTCTGGCTGTTTATCATGGTGTTTGTGGTGTGGAGTGGAGGACAGACCTTCTAGAGTCAGGCAGGACCACCTGTCTGCTCCTGGGGCCACCCCCTTCCCCGTCTCCAAGATCAAATCTCTCAGGGTGGAGGCCGCGCGCCAGCTGACCTTTCCACCCTGCCTTGTGCACTGTGGCTGGACCACAGATGTACTTTGTCCAAACAAGTAGAACGACAGCGTGAATTTTGGTGCCAGTGACAGATGACCCAGGTGTTGGAGGAGAACCAGTGCGTGCCAGAAATCCACCCCCCACCCCAGGTCAGGAGGCTGTGGCTGTCCTCCAGCCACCAGCCATCCTTGGGCCTTTCTCTGTGGGGAGGGTGGCAGCCTGTAGGGGCAGCTGAGGCATGCCAGCCAGGCTCTGTCTGCAGACTAGCAGAGCTTATGTCGTGACTCACATTTTAGGGTAGAGATTACAGACATGCAGATCTTTTTCAGGTCTTTGTTACCCTTTGAAATCACTGACAGCTGGCCTGTCATTTGGGCAGGTGTTTCTAGTTACGGGAGTGAGGTGACATTCTAAAAGCCCACTTTCTGTGAAGCTACCTCTTGTGAGGGTCTTCCCCTCTGCCTGGGGCCCCGTAGGCTGACTCTTTCTGAGTTTGGGGTCCTGGTGTGATGAGAGGCATGGCTTACCAGGGATCCTCAGCCTGTGACGCTGGTTTCCCCTTTCTTTTAGGAGATGGTATTAGAGTATTGGGGATTTTAGGCCTTCTGAGAAGTAAAACATGTAGTGTGGGGATCCACATGGTGTTAGACAGGAAGTTTCACTGCCTCCGTCACCTGCTCCAGAGCATTGCTGAAGGTTCTCTTCTTTCCTAGAGATTTCCTGAGTGAAGATGAAAATGACAAGAAGCAGAACACCCAGTCCTCGGATGAGTCCTTTGAGCCGTACCCAGGAAAGAAGTAAGGGGATGGTGGTGCCATGAGCTCCCCAGGGTCTGGGGGGTGTCCAGTGGGTGACCTGGAGATCTGAGCCTGCCCTGGGGGCAGCGGGGACCAGACAGTAGCTTTCCCCTGTCTGCCTTGGTCAGCACACGCTCTGCTTCTCTAATGGCCTGACCTCACCAGCCCAGTGAAGGGTGGTTTCTGGGTAGCCCAGAAGGACTTTCCCAGTTCAGCACAGGGACCTGGCCTAGTGCAGCACTGTGAATGTGATCCGTCCACCCACCTGTGTCTGCTCTGGTTGCCTCTGGTCCCCCACTCGCCTTCTGCCCTCTGTGCCCAGGGCCTTGGCGACATGGCCACCTGGCCCTGCAGTTGCTCCGGGTCTACCTCTGGCCCTGATCCCTTGTTGAGGCAGCCCACCTCCCACAGGGTTTTGTGTTCTTGCTCTGTGGGTGCTGGCAGAGGAGGCTGGTTATCACTGTGTGACCCTGGGCCCAGGAACACCCAAACGCCTCGTTAGTAGATGCCCAGCTTGGGCCTTTGATGTAGAATGAAATCACACCATCAGCCAGGAAAGTGCAAAACAAAATGGAGAAGCAGGCACAACTTCCTTTTTCCTTTGTGTGTGGAGACAAGAGAGGCGGTGGCTTGGGAGTCCCCAGTTGGGATGTGGGACTGGGTCACAGCCCTTGAGCGGGCCTGAGTGAACAGACGCTGCTGGGCCAGAGGGGGCGTCAGGAGGGCCAGGATGGAGGGGCCAGGTCTGCTGCAGCAGGAGCCCTTGCTCTCCACCCTGATCTCCATGAGCCCACCTCTTAAGTCCTGCTGCCAGCAGTCCTAGGGCAACTGGCATGGGGTTAGGAGAGGGAGAGGCCCTGCCCTGCCCTGCTCCAGGTGGAGACGGCACGCAGGCGGCCCCCCTGCCCTGGGTTTCCGGGAGGGCGCACAGACACTGCAATAGGACGGGACACATCAGGTATGTGTTCAGAAAGAAAGTGGAGTTGCTCGGTTGTGTCCGACTCTTTGCGACCCCATGGACTGCAGCCTGCCAGGCTCCTCCATCCATGGGATTTTCCAGGCAAGAGTACTGGAGTGGGTTGCCATTTCCTTCTCCAGGGGATCTTCCCAACCCAGGGATTGAATCCAGGTCTCCCACATTGCAGGCAGACGCTTTACCGTCTGAGCCACCAGGGAAGCTGCAATGTGTTCAGAGGCCTTGGTCAGATGGAACGTTAGTGGAAGTTGTACCTGTGGGAGGCTGGAGCTCTGGGCTCATCCCTGACGGCCTCTTGGTGCCTCCAGCACCACAACACGAATGCCTGCTGACGTCCTAGGATGTGGCCTAGGTCCATGTGACCTTGCAGCAGACGTGCCTGTCGAGGTCCTCAGCCACACAGACAGAAGGGGACACCAGCTGCCAGGGCTCCCACAGGAGCCTGAGTGGCCACGGGAAGGAAGAGCACCATCAGCCCCAAGTTGGGCCTGTGAGCGCCATCCTCCCACGCCTGCAGGGACCCCAGCCCCTTGTCCTTCAGGGACGCACTGGGAGACATGGAGGCTGCTCCTGCTCTCAAGGAGCATGTGATGTGGTGCGAGCACCGGGCATGGCTGAGCTCTCACTAGGTGCCTGAGCGGCACAGCAGCGGAGGGTGGAGGCCAGGACCGTGGCCGGGTGGCAAAGAATAGTCATAGACAAAGAAGGGGAGGAGCAGCCTGTGCAGTTGTTGAAAAGGTTCTTGTTAATATTACTGTTTGAAGAGGAAAACAGCTGTTCATGTTTTTATTTGTGGTAAATTAATACACAGCAAAGGTTACTGTTTTACCATTTTTTAAGTGTACAGTTCACTCCCGTTTCAGAACTTTTACAATGTTGTGCTACCGTCAGCACTGTTTCCAGACTTTCACCATCCCAAACGCATCCTCATGAAGCAGTGAATTCCCTGTCTGCCCCTCAGGCCCTGCCCACTCCTAGTGTAGGTATCCATTCTGGGGACTGTGTGTGTCTCTTTCCCACTGGCTTCTTTCACTCAGAATAGGGTTTTTGAGATTCATCCATGTTGTGACCTGTCAGTTTGATTCCTTTCTATAAGGTCCTATTAAAGGGACTTTCCTGGTGGTCTAGTGGTTAGGATGCCACATTTCCACTGCTGGGGACATGGGTTTGATCCCTGGTCGGGTTGCCATGCAGCACATGGTATGGAGGGACCACATTTTGGCTGCTGTCAATGGTGCTAGAAAGGTTGGTGTAACAATTACCTGTTTGAGACCTGTTTTTGATTCTTTGGGTCCTATGGTACTTTTAACTTTCTGAGGAACTGCCATAGTTTTCTACAGCAGCTGCACATTCTACATTTCCTGCTGCCGATGTACAGGGGTTCTGATTTCTACACATCCTCACCAAATCTTGTTATTTTAGGTCCTGCTAGTGGATATTAAGTAGTATCTCATTGTCATTTTGATGTGCATTTCCCTAGTGACAGTGATGTTAAGTAGCTTTTCATGTTTGTATCATCTTTGGGGAAATGTCTGTCCAAGTTCTTTGGCTGTGTTTTAACTAAGTTGTTTGGTTTTTTTGCCACTGAACTGTAGAATATATTTTGCCCTTTTTTCACTGTCTTGAAGTCCAGTGTTCCTGTTTTTACTTTTTTAGTTTACTGTGATTTTGGTGTCATATTCAGGAGAAACCATTACCAAGTCTAAGGTCATGGAAGATTTACCCATAAGAGTTTCACAGTTTTCACTTAGATTTAGGTCTTTGATCCATTTGAGTTACTTCTGTGTATGGTGTGAGGTACAGATCGACCCCACTCTTGCATGTGGATATGTGATTGTCCCAGCACCTTTTGTTGAACAGACTGTCCTTTCCCTAGTGAGTGGTCTTGCTACCTTTATCAAAAGTTAGTCGATTGTACTTGCAGGGGTTTATTTCTGGTCTCTGTTTCTCGGTATGTCTGTCTGTCTTTATGCCAGTACCATGCTGCTTTGATTACCGTAGCTTTGTAGTAAATTTTGGAATTAGGAAGTGTGAATCCTTCAGCTTTGTTGTCTTTCAAACTTGTGTGGCTATTCAATGTCCTTTGAAATTCCATGTGAAACTTAGGATTTTTTTTCTACTTTGTAAAAAAAACACAGAATTTTTATAGGGATTGAATGTATAGATTGCTTTGGGAGATTATTGCCATCTTTACAATTTTAAGTTTTCCAGTTCATGAATATGTTTCTACTTGCTTAGGTCTTAATTTTCACAGCATTTTCATAGTTTTGTGTACCAGTCTAACTTTTTAAGTTTACTCCTAAGTATCTTATTTCTTTTGATGCTATAAAAAGTGAATAGTTTTCTTAATTTCCTTTTTTGGACCATTCATTTTAAGTGTGTAGGAACAGGACTGGGTTTTAATGTGATTTTTCCGCCCTGCAACTTTGCTTAATTTTTCTGTGTAGGTTCTTTAAGGTTTTCTATATATAACATCATGGCATCGTGAATAGAGGTAATTTTCTTTCCTGTTAATTTAGATGCCTTTTTCTTTGCCTAATGGCTCTGGCTAGGACTTTTAGTGCTGTGTTGAGAACTGATGAAAGTGGGCATCTCTGTCTTCCTTCTGATATTAGAGGAAAAGCTTTCAGTTGTTGACCATCGAGGATTGCGTCAGCAGTGGCTTGTCATTATGGCCCTAGAAGTTGACTTCTGTTCCTGACAGATTTCCTTACATTCCTGGATCTAAGAAGAGGTGTGCATGTCTCTTTAAGACTTTGAAGGACACCAAGGGGGAAGCTGCTCTGTTTGGCCTGGTCCTCAGGGCCCTGTGAGACTGGCTGAGGTGCACAACCCCATGCTTGGAAGACAAGGTCCCCACTGCCTAGGGTCTGCAGTAGGGGGACAGCAGTGGGTGTGGAGCTCCCCACTGGTTGCTGAGGGTCTCCTGGCAGGTCCCAGGAGAGTGGATCTGGATCTTCTTTCTAGCTTCCCCCACTCCACTATTTTCCCTGGTGTCTCCAAAGTTGTGTTTTGGTGTGACAACAGGGAGTGACACTTGGCCCTGAAGGCCCACTCCTGGGTCCTGAGGTGGCAGAGCAGGGCCTCCACCTCCCCACAGAGTCTTTTTAGCTCTGGTGGCCAAGCGTCAGTGTGAAGGCCAGGTGGTCAGCATGGGGACTGGAGGCTAGCCCTGGAAATCCAAAGAAACTACCTCAGTGTTTAAAGAAAAATGAGCACTGTGTATGCAAAAGGTCAGAAACATCACTGACCAGTGTTGTCTTTTCTTCCAGGGTGTCTGGTAGGAAGAGTGAAAGCAAAGAAGCCAAGAAGTCAGAAGAACCAAAAATCCGAAAGAAACCTGGGCCTAAGCCGGGCTGGAAGGGCAAGCCACGGTGTGAGAGGTGAGGGGCTGGAGCGGGGGTTGCACAGCCTGTGGGGGCTGTGGCTCCACGTGTGCTCTGCATTGCAGGGAGGAACTGCCCACCATCTACAAGTGTCCGCACCAGGGCTGCACGGCCGTGTACCGCGGGGCCGACGGCATGAAGGTGAGGGGGCTCCCAGGAGAGCGCACCCCCAGCTCTGCTGACAGGGCCTGCCTGGGTCTGTGCCTTCGCTGGGAGGAGGCACGTGCGCTGCTCTGGGGTGTTGGCCATGCCAGGGGACTCACGCCCCTGGTCCCTCCCACAGAAGCATGTCAAGGAGCACCACGAGGAGGTCCGGGAGAGGCCCTGCCCACACCCCGGCTGCAACAAGGTGTTCATGATTGACCGCTACCTGCAGCGCCACGTCAAGCTCATCCACACAGGTGTGTCCTCTCCCCTGCAGATGGGGCTCCCGGGAACTGACACTGAAGAAACCCTGGTGCTGTCCTGTGAGTTTATTGTGGTCTGTTTTACATCATTTTGTGTGTCAGTTGCTTAGTTGTGTCTGACTCTTTGCGACCCCATGGACTATAGCCCACCAGGCTCCTTTGTCCATGGGATTCTCCAGGCAAGAGTACTGGAGCGGGTTGCCATTTCCTTCTCCATTTACATCATCACTGGAAGAAAATGGTATATGCTTTTCAGATTATAAAAGTAACCCAAAGCACAGGGAAGGTGGCGCCCGTGATCACCGCCGTCAGCGTGTGAGGTTGCTACCGCTCCTCTCTGAACACGCGTCCACGGCCTTGGACTCGTGTGTGCCTATGCTCATCACTGCTGTTCTGCCCAGAAGGCAGCTCTCCTGACCTGCAGCCCCCATGTCCAGATAGTCCATCCTAAACGATATCTTTGCTCTGTTGATCTTTGTACAAACGACTGACTTCCTTACTCTGATTTGCCCACTTAATGGCTGGCTCACAGTCCCTTGGTTTCACAGCATTTCATGCTGTGAGTGTTCTTGTCTGTTAGTCCAGACACAGTAATTCCCTGGTGTCGGGTCAAGCCGTTGTAACTCAGTCTGACCACAGTCGTGACCACGAGCAGTTTTTATTTTCAGCACAGAACAGTCTAGACCTCACAGTTTCAGGACGATTGCTCCTAGTCACGGAGGAGCCTGCCTGTGCGGCTGCGTCACATGTTGGTAGGCGCGCAGTGACACAGGAGAGAAGCATGTGGTGTTGCTCCAGGTGCATGGCTGGGGGTGTGACGTTCAAGTTTTGTTGAAAAGCTCTTGTAAGACTGACTGCCACAGTGGGTACCCCTGTGGTGGGGACAGTCCTTAGAGTAGGAGTAGCTGTAATCAGTCATCTGTGAAATTGCACTGATTGGGCTTCCTCTAAGAATTGGTGCTCCAGAAAATAGGTTTAGGGAAACATGCTACAGCCAAGTGACGTGGGTCAGAGCTGTGTCACCTGTGAGTCAGGTGCTTGGGCACCAAGGGGACAGTGTCAGGGCCTGTGGTCACTCCCTATCTGGTCCCCAGAGGTGCGGAACTACATCTGCGATGAGTGTGGACAGACCTTCAAGCAGCGGAAGCACCTCCTGGTCCACCAGATGCGCCACTCGGGAGCCAAGCCTCTGCAGTAAGTGGGGGGTGGTGGCCCTCCCACTGGCAGCACCCTGGCCCTGGCTCACTGCCCCCATCCCATAGGTGTGAGGTCTGCGGGTTCCAGTGCCGGCAGCGGGCATCCCTGAAGTACCACATGACCAAGCACAAGGCTGAGACAGAGCTGGACTTTGCCTGTGACCAGTGTGGCCGGCGGTTTGAGAAGGCACACAACCTCAACGTGCACATGTCCATGGTGCACCCGCTGACGCAGGCCCCGGAGGCCCCGCCCCGGCCCGCAGCAGGGCAGGTGGTGAAGGCTGAGCCCACCTGAGGGCCTGCCTGCCCCAAGCTCGGGTGGTGACTGAGGTTCCGGCCTGTGCGCAGAGTGGTGCCCTGATGTACCCCCACTATGTGTGCTGGTGGTGATGGTTCAGTCTACGGCTCCGGGGTCTTGTGGCCTCTGCTCTGGGACCAGCAGTTTCTTCTCCTATAACCAGAGTGACTTGGGCCAGATGCAGATTTTAGAGAACTGATTCCTCTTCCCCACTAAAGCAATTGAGATTTGTAACCCACTTTCCAGGGCAACAAGAGCTCCATGTCATGCTTGTAATAAATTATTTACCAAGGAACTGGGCAGTGCCCTGTGCAGATCGGGTCAGAAGAGTTGGGGCTCCTGGGAGAGATCGGGGTCCAGCACAGCCTGCCGCCTGCTCAGGAGGGCAGCACTCACTTCCGGGTCACAATCTCCACTCACAGCCAGCAGCTGCAACAAAGCCCACATGCTGGGCCCATTCTGCCCCCGTCCCTCCCGGGCCTGGATGCTGGATGCCAGCTTTCCCCAAGGCGTCCAGCATCCTCACGTCACACGGTGACATGGACCTAAACACAGACACCGCGGTGAGCACCTGGGGGTTACCTCTGCCACGTGCAAGAAGCTCCTTTCTGGGCACCGAGGTATCAATTGCAGCAGAAACAGACGGGCATTTGTTATCAGGCTTACGAGGTCACCCTAGAAAGATGGGCAGTGCCAAGGTCAGGGTGCCCACAGCTGTGAACTGTGCCAGGAGCATCACCCTGGTCTGTCTGGAGATGGGGCCTGGCCCTACACCTGCCTGAGTTGGGAGCTCCCCATCATGGGCCACAGTCCAGACTGCACCGGTCTCCCCGGCCACAAAGAGGCCAACAAGCTTCAGGTACATGTTGAGAGCAACGTGCAGGAAGGCATCTTCTGTGAGGAGGGCATCCTCGTCAAAGTAGGGAAGGAGGCTGAAGGCAGACACAGGTGTCAGGTGACGACCTCACCCGTCTGACTGGGGCTGGTGGCAGGCAGCAGGGGCGCAGCCTCTCCGTCTTGAAGGACCCCTGCTGTCTCTCCCCTGACTTCCAGGCCCTGAGGGTTACCTGTAGAAGGCGACCGGCAGCAGCCTGACCTGGTGGTCGGGGGCCAGGCCAAGGAGGGTGCGCCCCAGGGGGACATCTGCAAAACCAAGAGGCTTGTCAGCAGCGTGGGGTCCTCCCATAGTGTCAGGGTCTCCAGGAGTTGTGTGCCTGCTGACCCAGAGGTGGCAACCTCACGCCACAGACTAGGGGGTAGGGGCTGGGTCTCTGAAACCCTCAGGGCTCCACTAAATTATTAAGTGAATCTGCATACTTAACCAAGAACATAAAGTTGCAAAAATGAGTTTTTAAAGTGAGCCCCAAGGAGGGCTCCTGCATAATCATTTGAAAGTTCCTTCTGAAGAGGACTGAGTCGGCTGCAGTCTGACCTGCTCCCGCCAGAGGGCTGGGGGCCAGCACAGACATGGCTGGCAGCCTCTGGATCTCTCACCCGCCTCCGTCAGCTGAAAGACCAGCAGCCAGGAAATCCTCCTCCTCTGCATACACCCCAAGATGTCCGCACAGATGTCCACAGCCCTCAGGGAACCAATGGCCTGTGACCCACAGAAAAACAGGAGAACTCAAAGGTGACAGTGGGCAAGGAGGGGGTGTCTACCTGGGGCCCTGCACAGACCCTCAGGGTACAGGGTCTGAAGGGAGACCCCACAGGGCAGGCCCATGGCCTGGGGTTTTCTCTCCTGAGAAAGTTTTTGCCCCAAAGGTACCACACCTCCCCTGCTCAAGAGACCCAACTTAGGAGGTCTGCGGGGAAATGGGGATCCATGGTTTCAAGCGCCCTGGGGGCAGGGGCTCGCCACCCTGTCCAATGTGGGAGAGGGTCTGACTTACCTGTGGAGTCAGATACGAAGAGAGCAGGCCCATCAAGGAAAAGAAAAACAGGGAAACGAACAGCTACAAATGAAAACACATCCGCTTACAACATTAGACTACCTGTATTCTGTCCCTGAGAGTAACTATAAGTAAAAAACATTCCTCACTAATTGAGTGTTTATAGGCCTAGGTTAGAAATCTTTAGGGGAATCTTCGCAGGAATAAAATTTCCAATCGCTTTTAGAGAATTTAATGGGTTATAAACAATTACTGCTTGGCGCCCATCTCTGTGGGTCTGTCAGGGGACAGTGGTCTGGAAGATACGGAGCCACTAAAAGCCTTCCAACAAAAACAGCCTGAAAAGTCTAAGAACAGATGCTCCCTGGGACTCTGTTACTTGAAATTCTAATCACTCAAACCCCACACAGCTCAGCAGTTGTTGTCAGGCAGGTGTATACAGCCTGAGCTTCTGGGGAGCTCTGGGTTTTAGAGAATCGGGTTCAGCTGGGTGCACCATGGCAGCTCCCAGTGGGGACATCAGCCTGCCCTCCGAGCAGCCCTCCTCCATCCAGCCCTGGTCTCAGCGAGCAGCTGAATGGGGTATAGGTACCTTGATAAGTGCCAGCCAGCCCTAACTGCCCCCTCCTAGGGATTATGGGGAGGATAAACAGGTCAAATAAAAGCAGTTGAGAGTTAACCTGAAAGTAAGTCTTATCAAACCTGTACACCCAGGAAGGTTTGCTTCCAAATAAAGTCACAAGGACCCCAAACACTTGTGTGTCCTTGAAAAGCACAGTGTGTTAGATGAACCCTGAGAGAAGGTGACCCTCAAGGAAGAGGGTCTCATCCTTGCCTCCTCTCCTTGGCCATCCAGCTTCCCCAGCTCCTGCCGGAAGCTCTCCTTCCTGGCCCGTTGAATCGCAAAGTGCAGGGCAGCCGCGCAGAGCCAGGACGGGCCAGGTGCGGGGGACGGTGTGAGGGGGGAGGACACGCTGCACAGACAAGAGGAGTGTATTACCACAGGAACCCCTGCCCCCAACCTGGCTCTGCACAGACTGGCCCTATGCCCTGGACACAGGAAGCGGTGCAGCTTGCAGGGGGTCTCAGCTTTGTCAGGAGGGTGTGGAACGCAGGGTTGCCTGGAGCCCTTGCCCCGACCCCCTTCCCCCGATTCCCCAGAATCTACACCGGCCTCCCACACAACCCCTGCCCCAATTGCACTGTGATGTTCAAGGTCCTTCAGCAGGTTAAAACGGACAAAAGTGAAAAACAATAAGTGCAGTGATTTAAGAAACTCCTGCTCTCTCTATGATTAGAGTCAGTGGGCAGACTGGCTTTCCTTGTTTTCTGAGGTTTCCGGCATCCCTAACTCTTTGTGGGTGCCTGAGGGATGGAAATGGTCACAGAGGAAAATGTAAGGAGGCTGGAGAGGGCCAGCGATCCTCTCTGTGACCGTTAGGAGGGCACCCACTGGGAAGTAAGAGGAGACGGGTAGGTAAACACTGCACCTTGCAGGGACTGTCCAGAGGCCTCTCCAGCTCCCGAGATGCTGGGCAGGTCAACAAGAGCGTGCGCCCATACTCACCTCTCAGCGAAGAGGTGGGCCTCCTGCAGCTTCCGCAGCTCTGCAGGGAGCGGGCTCTGGGACCACCTCCTCCACCGGCAGTGAAGCTCGGGCTCCAGGCTCGACCACCACAGCTCATGGGAGAGAACGGGCACCGACAGTCATTCCCCACCACCAGGACTCTTTGGAGACCTCAGTGACCCTGACCATCTGGGCAGGACACGTCCACCTGCTGGCTGACACCCACCCCCCCAAGCCTGGCTCTGCTCATCTAGTGCTTCCTAACCACAAGGACAGTGTCTCATCTACGGCCCAACACAACTCATCCTCAGAGGACGCACGGTTGTCCAGGGAGCTCGGCATAGGACATGCTGCTCTGAAAGAATGGGGCTGTGTCCTCCCTCCTGACAAAACGAGAAGGGGTGAGAAAGCCCACGAGGGAGCCCCTCCTGAGGAACTTTGGAACGCCATGCAGAGGCCGGGCTGCAGGGGCTGAGCCGGCAGCTCCAGCCCGGAGCACACAGTGTGAACGATTCCTGTCGCTTGCTCTGGTACGGATGGACTCCTGTAACCCTGTCCTCCCACTCCAGTTCTCTCCCCACTGCTCCCGGCCATCTTCTCCTGACTTAACACCCACTGTGCCTGGGATCACACAGCCAGGAAGCCCTAGATGGACGTGCAGCCCCAGCCACACTGACCCTCATGGCACCTCACCAGGCCCGGGAGCTCCCGCAAGAAGATGGCAGGCCTACCAGAGCAGAGGTGAGCAGCAGGGGGCACTGGGTCTGGCAGGCGGTCAGGGCCAAGTCGGCTGCCAGGGATGGGTCTCTGCTTCGTGCACAGGTGTTGAGGAGCCCCTGGGGGAGGAGATGCCCACCACTGGGTTTGCACGTGGACCCTGGGAACCATTGTATACACAAGGGCCAGGCCAGAGGTCTGAGCAGTGACACGGGAGGGGTGGAGGGAACTGGAATTACCCTGAAGAAGTGGGCGGTGATGTCGTGGGTGAGGGCACCATCATGGGAGAAGTTCCTCTGCAAGATAGTAGAGGCTGGTGAGGAAGGAAGGTGGTGGACGGGGGTGGGCGGCCATGTGCTGTCCCTCCTCCCCCAGCACCTGGCTGCTTTCACAGGCCGTTCTCAGAGCTTGAGGGGGAACAGCCTCCAGAACGAACTTGAACAGAAAATCTCACCTCATTTCTGTTGCTCCCCAGTTACCCTATAAGCTCCACACAGATGACCAGAACCTCAGATCAACCTCCAACCACATGGTGCAATTTTACAAAGCCTCCTGCAGTGGGCACAGCACCTCCCTGTCCCTGACTGTGCACAAGTAAGGGAGGGCACCCTTTGGAGCCTGAAGAGCCAGGTGTGGGCACTGTCTGGCTTTTGTGCCCAGAGGTGAAGCGGGCAGGTCGGTCAGCACTTCTGGGGCCCAAACTGCTAACCTGGGGAAGCTTCTGTGAAGGAGTCGTGTTCCAGAGAGGGCACTGGCCCCAGTCTCTGGCCTTGCCGCCAGTGTCCAACAGGGTGAAGGACTCCCTGTGGCTCCAAGTGCCACAGCCTATCCTCAGTGACCTGCTGCAGGTGGGACTTATACTGAGGCCGCTGGCTCCATGTGACCACAGATGCACTCCTGAACTTTCCCCAGAACTAGTCTACGGTGCCCACATGGCCCCGAGCCCCGCACTTGACCTTGCTCGCTCCACACCTACCAACTCTGAGTTGACCAAGTGGAAGAAATCAGTGCAGCTGGGGGCAGCCGGCTGCTCCGCACGGGGGCTGCTGACCAGCATGGAGGGGGGCAGGCCGAGGAGGGTGCTGGGAGGACAGAGGTGTGGACAGTCACCCCCGAGAGCAATGCTTGGAGCAGCAGCCACCCTCCCAGCCTGTTGGGAACTGGCCCTAGTCTGCAGCCCATCCCTCCCTGGAGGGCCTGGGCTCCTGTGCTGCTGGGTCCACAGACACCACTGTGCTTCCCCAAAGCAGCCATGCAGTTTCATGATGACCCAGGGTGGGAGCAGTGTGCGAACCAACGAGCTCACTAGCCTGGGAAGGATGTCAATTCACAGCTCAGTTGTGATGAAGCTGCTGTGAGGACCCCTGAGCCCACATTCGATGTGAAGCCTTTGAACTGAAGGGATCCTGGGCCCAGACCCTGCTCTCCAGGGGACTCCCGGGGAGAGGCCAGCCCAGAGACCCGCAACTAGAGGGAAGAGAAGCCAAAGTGGGGAGAGACCCTGGGACACGACCGTGTTACCGTTTGCAGGTGAGCAGCTCCCGCTGTCTCTGGAGGCGGCTGGCCATGTCCCACCCGTGAGTCAGGGCCTGGAGGCGTCTGCGGAAAACTCCAAAGAGAAAGTGTCCGTGGGGAGCAGCGTGGCCGAGGGGCGCAGGGCCCTGCTCCAGGTCAGCAGCCATCTCCTGGAGACGGCAGCAGATGAAGAGCACCCGTCTCCTTATCGTTCTGTCACACGCGACCTCTAACCCCACGACTCCTGCCTCGGCCACCCTCCCAGGTACTTTCTTCCACTTCCCATTACGATGGACGCAGAGGACACACGTCCCTTTTGTGTGGAGTGTTAGGATCTCCCTTTCATCCTCCACATTTTCTAAATTCAGGCACTTTTAAAGAGAGATAGCGGGAATTCCAGATCCCATAAGACAGAGCTGTGTCGGCACGTCCACAGTTACAGACTCCCAGTGTACAGCCGGCGAGAAGGACAGGCCTGGTCTGCCCTCTGACCCCAGAGCCCACTCTCAGGAGATCTGGGCAGCAGCATGCTGACAGAAAGGCACTTTTCACTGCAGGATGAGAACCTGAAGGGCTTCTGCACCCTTCTCAGTGTTCCTGCCTCAGTGACAAGTGACCCGGGAAACAGAAGGGGCTGTATTCCAAACTCTAAATACTCAGCAAGTGGAGGGTTATTTATATCAGTTCTCAAGAGTCTGACCTCCTAGCGCAGCACCCAGAGTTAAAGAGCAGAGAATGGGAGTAGCAACCAAGTTACTACTGAAGTCCATATTTTTACTTCCTGTTTTCAAATCTTAAATGTCCTAAAGCCTGGAGATGCTTCCTGTATTTCATCTTTCATTTTTGTGTTCCTTTGACGTTCATGGTGACATGAGTTCACAGAACACATGGTCTCTGGTCTGAGTGACCATGTCTGTGACTCAGGCTTTCATTCTGCTTAGAACAGGCATCTGGACTCACTGGATACTCAATAAATATCATGATAGCACATGGCTTCGATGCAGTGGACACACTGAGTTTTGCATTTTCTAACTCACCTGCAATCTGGAAAAAATGTCCCGATTTCCTTTGCAGCCACTGAGAACCAAATCAGAATTCTCTGAGTGATGATGACTCCTCGAACTGAAATGAAAACACACTGAAAGCCTCCTTAGTGTCTCCTATCTGTGCTGGGCTACCTCTTCTTCTGTCTCCAGTATGGCCTGTAGTCACAGGGCCAGGGAGTACCCAGGGACCACAGCGCACGCACAGTGCCCCAGCAACAGCACAAAGCCAGCAACCAGCTCCAGCGACACATCAAAATGATTACACAACCAACTGGGATTTATCCTAAGAATGCAACGTTGGCTTAATATGCAAAAATCAATTAATGCAATAAACATGAGTAAAATAGAAAACCAAAACCCACACAGATAAAACATTAAGTTCAACACCATCTCATGACTAAAAAAATAAACTAACTAGGAGTAAAAGGGACCTTCCTCAACCTGGCAAAGGGCATTTATGAAGAACCCACAGTTCACATTGTACTCAATGATGACAGACTGAAAACTGTTCTCCCAAGACCAGGACCAGGACGAAGTGTCTGTTCCTACTGCCTCCAGTGAGCATTGCACTGTAAAGTTCTAGACAGGACAACTCAGCAAATAAATCAGCACATAAAAGTCATTTGGATTGGAAAGGAAAAGGTTAAACCATCTCTATTCACAGATGACAAGACCTTATATATAGAAAAATCATAAAAAATTAACAATAAAAAGCCATCTGAGCAAATAAGTGAAATTAAAGCAATGATCCCATTTACAATGGTGCTAAAAAAAAAAAATACTGCAGAATAAATTTAATCAAGGAGATGCAAGACTTGCACACTGAAAACTATAAAACACTGTTGAAAAATATCAAAGATGACCTAAACAAATGGAAGGACCCAAACTGATATACAGATACAGTGCAGTCATTATCAGAATCCCAGCTCATTTTGTACAAATTGATAAGCTGATCCTAAAAGTCCAGATGGAGCTGCAAGGGCTCCAGAACAATCTTGATAAAGAAGGACAAAGTTAGCGGACCCATGTCTTCCAATTTTACTTCCTTGTTTATTTTTTGGCTGCACCGTGCAGTTTGTGGGACCGTAGTTACCCAAGGCAATGGCACCCCACTCCAGCACTCTTGCCTGGAAAATCCCACGGACGGAGGAGCCTGGTAGGCTGCAGTCCATGGGGTCACGAAGAGTCGGACACAACTGAGCGACTTCACTTTCACGCACTGGAGAAGGAAATGGCAACCCACTCCAGTGTTCTTGCCTGGAGAATCCCAGCGATGGGGGAGCCTGGTGGGCTGCCGTCTATGGGGTCGCACAGAGTCAGACATGACTGAAGCGACTTAGCAGCAGCAGCAGTTACCCAAGGATTGAACCCAGGCCCTTAGCAGTAAAAGCATGGAGTCCTAACCACTGGACTGCCAGAGAATTCCCACATTTTCCAGTTTTAAAACTTATTACAAAGCTATAGTAATCAAAATAGTGTGGTCCTGGCATAGGGATAGATGTAAAGATAAGCAGAACAGAGTTGAGAGTCCAGAAGTAAACTCTCACACATGGTGAGCGGACTTTTGACAAGAGTAATAAGACCATTCAATGGGGAAAGAACAGTCTTTTCAGCAAAAAGGGCAATTGGACATTCACATCCAAAAGAATGGGGCTGGATCTCTACCTCACATCTTACAAAAAATTTACTCAACAGACTTCCCTGGTGGTTCAGTGGTTAACAATCTGTCTTGCAGGGGATGTGGGTTCCATGCCTAGTCAAGAAACTAAGATCCCACATGCCGAGGCACAACTGAGCCTGTGGGCTGTAACTGGAAAGTGTGTGTGCCTCAACTAAGACCTGATGCAGTCAAATAAATAAATTTAGGGGAAAAAAAAGTAACTCAAAATGGATCAAAGGCCCAAAAGCTAAAACTAAAAACAGATGAATATGGCTTCTTCAAAATGTAAAACTTATATGAATCAAAGTACTCTATTAAGGGAGTGAACCAATGACTTTAAGGGATGGGAGAAAGCATCTGTGATTCACGTGTCTCAGGGGACCTGGCATCTGGACTATATAAAGAACCCTTAAGACTCAACAAACAAATAGCCCAATTGTAAACGGGCAAAGGATCTGATCAGACATCTGTCCAAAAAAGATAAATAAATGGTCAACACTGTGAGCCATCAGGGAAAAGTAAATCAAAACCATAACAAGATAACACCACATATCACCTGGACACAGCATATGTCCCCAACCAGGAGGACGATGAGACTGAACAGGCCGTGTCAGACGCCCACAGCCTGCACGGCCCAGACGGGACTGGGAAGGCCTGCCTCTCATGGCAGCCAGTCCACACTGGTACTTCCTGCACTGTGGGTGGTGACACTGGCACCCACCACCTACTAGACCTTTTATTCTCCTCATGTTTGCTGACCAGGTGATGCACAGAGAAAAAGATGATACCAGAAGCTTGCCTTCACTGCGAAGATTCAAATTTGTTATCAGATATGTCCAAATGTGTGGACCGAGAGAAATAAAAACATTCTTAGAGCTACCAAAATCAAAACACACATGCCTCTGGGCACCAACGTTCCTAACCTTTGGCAGAAGTCCATGAGCACGTCGACCAGGGTGGTGCAAGCAGCTTCCAGGTCTCCATCGCAGCCACCGGTGGCAGAGGGCATGGGGAGGAAGTGCTGGTGGATGGCCCACTGCTGGAAGTCCTGCCTACAATGCAAATGCCAGTGTCTGTGCCTAGGGAGGCCGCCTCAGCTGGAGGGGTTGGGGACTGCAGGTGCACGGCTGTTGAGCTGGGGGCAGAGGGGGCGTCTGTACTGGCTGGTCCAGCAGCAGAGCATCCAGATGTGGACCAGGCTCCACAGTGCTAAGACCACAGCACTGGCAGCCACCAGTGCTGCAGTCTGCCCCCACAGGGAGACCAGAACCCGAGCAGGGCCTCGGCCACGACCACAAGAGGAAGGGGGCACTGCAGTGAGGAGTAAGAAAGGAGGCCCCAACCTGACTCCTCACCGACAGCACAGTGGCCTGAGGGAGAGCTAAGAAGGCGTACTCTGGAGCTGCACGCCAGGACGCTGGAGAGGAGGGAGGCCCCGGGCCCATGAGCATAGGAAGGAAGTGCTCAGGAAGCAAGCCGGGCACAAAGCTGATAGGTGGGAGCGCCCCACCAGCCCCTCCACCCCCACCCTCCGAGCTGCAGAGGCATTGTCGTCACTCCCACTCCTGTTTGCCGTCATCCCTAAGCCTACTTGTTCCACCAGAATCTGACACCACGTCACAGCATCTCCATGTGCGGGAACGTCTCTGACCACACCACAGATGGCGGCCTGAGGACAGCCACCCCTGCTGCGAAGCCCCTCAGCACACACCTGAGCCCCAAACAGCATACCTTATGGCTCAGCCATCTCGTTCGCCCGCCCCGAGACCCATAGGGGCCCCGGGACCCACAGGGCTCAGACCCCAATTTGCTCACTCCTGTTGCCACGCCTTGAAGCCAGCAATTGGTGAAGCCATGCCCACCCTCCCCCTCCTTGGCTGACACCAGCTGAGATCTTTGTGGCTCCCTGACCATGGCCCTCTGGGGTTCAGACTCTTTGTTCCTCACCCGGCAGCACCTGCTCCCACAGCCCTGCTGTATCTCCCTGCCTGCCTCCGGGCTGCAGTCCCTCAGTAGGAGTGCCCACTCAGGGCCAATGGGGCAGAAGCGCAGGCGGGGAGCCCCGTCTGTTTTGTTCACGCTACATCCCTAGCTCCCAGAACATTCTAGAAGTATCTGCCAAACCACAGGAGCTCAGGAAGTATTCCTTGAATAATAGAATGAATAAAATTATATTCACAGACTATACTATAACAGACTGTATGTTAAGCTGAACATTAAATTGAGGATATCATGACACAAAACAGTGTAACGTTTTAAAGGGCAGATCCTTTAAGCACTTACCTTTCTGTATCTGAAAGAGAATCAACTTCAGGCTGAATTTCTATTTCCAGTTGTAACCAGTCTCTATAAGTCAACTGAGAGAAAAAGCTCAAGTGACCACCATGCCAAGGACGGTGCACAAGAGCCACAGGGCGGGCTGTGAATGTGGCTCTCATGGCAGCTGGAGGTCTCCTGTGTCTCGGACCCTCTCGCCACTTCCCAGTGTTAGACAGGGAGCTTGGCATGAAGCCCCAAGAACCAGTCATTTAACCCTGAAAGTGAAGCTAACTGAAACTTTTCAAACTGGTCTTCAACTGCATCCTCCACATTGCTGCCTGGCTCTGGACAGATCGTGGCATCTGCATAACTTGTTTCAGCTCACCGAATTGGGCATATAACATGAAGCTTCCAGCAGTTGCACAGCACTCGCCCTGTCTTTAAATTCTGGGGCAGCTCACATGTCCACAGAGACCAACCTCAAAACCTCACACTGCGTGTAGCAGGTGTCCCAGGGAGGGGACTGCAGGACGTACCTGGAGCCCCTCCTGCTTGAGCAGTTCCTTCAGGGCTCTTTGCTTCCACAGGCAGAGCCCGGCTCTCCGCCAGTCCACGGAGGGCAGGCACAGGGGCCTCCAGGGTAGGCTGGCCGGGTCCTCCTGAGACGGGGGGTCTCGAGCTTCTGGGAACCATCTGAACATGATGAACTGGAACTGAAAAAAGCCAGTGGCGTGTGTGCTGTGAGGCTGGCCATGCTCGGCTGGCAGTGGGGAGCCCCTGCTCTTCAGATGGCACTTCAGGGGGCAGCAGCTTTGACTGCACATGTGAGGCCGCTGTGTCCTGCAGCCGTGCTCAGCCGTCCCCTGAGGCTTGCTGGCACTGGGGTCTGTGTGAGATGCTCCCAGGTGATGGACAAGCCACCTGTCTTTCCTTAGGAGACAGAAACCCCTGCCCTGTGCTGCCGGAGTCACAGGCAGCACAAGAGGACCATGGCAGCTTGGGACCTGAGGTGGGCTTCCTCTTCTGGGAAGCCACTCCCCCTGACCTGCCCCAATCCCACACTGTGAAACTGTGGTACCAGCCCCCAGGCTGCTCCTGACAAGGCAGCTCCCAGCAGGGCCCAGGAGTCCAACACCGAGCCTGGAACTGAGAAGCAGGCTCACTGCCCAGGGGACAGGCTCCCTGGAACTCTGCACGTGCCGCAACCCCGGCTCCCACTGGAACGGACAGCCCTGCCACCCTTGACACAGAATCCCAACACGCAGTCTCCAGGGCTATCTTTAGAGGAAGTATAGGGTGCCTCTTTACCTGGGAAGACGCTACTTATGACTACTGAGCCAATTTTATAAACGGGAGGGACATCTGTGGTTCACCTTACACCCCCTTCTCTTAACTCAGCCAGTGAGAAAAGGCAGAAGGCGGTGGCTCCCAGGAGAGAGCCCGCCACAGACCAAGGCGGTGCTGAGCACGAGATGGAGGCCACACAGCCTCGGGCCAGAGACCCGTAGAAAACAGGAACTCGGCCGAGAAAGGAACCCAGAAGACTCACCTTTTTTATAAGGCCAGGAGACAGACAGCTGTGCAGAAGCTCATGTGACTGGGAAAACTTACACAAGGAATAAGAAATTGCTGCTGTAGAAAATCTGAAAATAGAAAACGGAAATTATAACACAGAAACAGGATCCACACAAAATACAGGGTGGAAGTCAGCATGAGTCACATGAAGTGAACCAAGGGCATCCAGCACCCCCACCCCACCCCCTAGTAATGCATCTTGGAAAATGTAAACAAGCAAGCACTCCACGTAAGGGCTTGCTTCCCCAGCGTGTTGGGGAGGGCGTGCTCCGTGAGGTTCATGAGCATGACCACACATTGTTTGCCGTTCCTGCCTATAAGGACCTCCAAGCCAGGGAGAAGTGGGTCCAGTTGCAGCCTCAGCTCTGCCCACCCATGGTGGCTCAGACGAGTCGGGCAGAGGCTAGAGGCCAGCAGGGAGTCTGGGTAGTGAGGACAGGGCCTGATTCCCGGGGGCCTCATTAGTGAGAGCTGCTCCTGTGCTTGGCTCTCCCTGTCTGCTGACGTCAGCTAAGTCCGCAAGCCAAGACCCTGCCCCTGCCAACATCCCTCCCACCAGAGTCTGGCTTCTGTCCTGACTTCAGTCTGTTCACGTCAGCAGCTGCAGAAAGCCCCAGGTCTCTGCCATGGGGTGGCCACTCTCACCCCAGCCATCTCTCACACCTGCCAAGCCTGGTGCTGGGCTCCCTGCAACGGCTGGGTCCTGGGAGAGGTTCTGGCACTTTGTGTGCAGTGACGGGACAGCCATGCATGCAGAAGAGTCCCCCAGAGAAAGCTGCTCGCCACAGGGAGACCCCAGAACTGAACCTGAGGGACAGGTCCACCCAGCTGCTGGCCACCCAGCCTAAAGAAGGACACCTGCAGCCCAGAGCCAGCATCTCCAAAGGCAAGGAGCAAGGCAGGATGACTTCACTGTCCTAACCAGAGATACCAGCATGCGCCCAGATACATCCAGACAAGGTTCCTTTCGGGAGGTGTGGACCAGCACAGTATGGAACACGTGTTGTCTGTGCTGTGCTGTCTGAGGAACACATGTTACTACTGACAAGGTGTACTTACTTCAGACACAGGGCCGAGGCCTGCTGGGCCGTGCAGGGCAGGAGGCTGTCAATGAACTCAGGGATGGGCAGGCCCCTGGCAGGGGCTGGAGGACCCACGTGCACCTTGGGGAGCTCAGACCTGGACTCACCCAGGTGAACAGCCAGCGCAGCCAAGCCCAGCACGTGTGAGGCACTCAGGCTTGGGCCCTAAGAGAGAAAAGGTGTTCGGTGCTGGGGGGCCGGGTGGGGGACCCACTCCCAGCTGGAGGGAATGGCAGCCCTACCTGGTGATGGAGCAGCTGGCAGAGCCTGGTGAGCATGGCTGGCAGGAACCTGTGTCCACACAGGGCCCTCACGAAGTGGGTGGCCCAGGGGCCCTGCCTATGGGGACAGCCATAGAGAACAGGGCAGTGGCAGTCCCAGCCCTCCCAGCCCTTCCAGAGCCCATGGATGAGCAGGCAGGCACCGCAGACCCAGAAAGAGCCAAGTCACTCCCCAGACAGCAGGCTCACCTGCTGCGAGGCTGCCTTGCCCACGTGCCTGTAGTACATCAGCCCCCAGCCCTCCCCGCCCTCCCCCAGTGCAGCAGGACATCGGGGGTGGCCCAGGGCCCAGAGCTGGACCAAGACCGATGGCCTCTCATCAGGAGCACCAGGCCACCCTCGGGGCAGCTCCAACCACCTGCTGGGACCACCCAGCCTCTACCTGTCCGGTGGGGCGACACTGGAGGCTGCCATGAGGTTCTGACAAAAAGACGTCAGCAGGAGGTCCACCACCTGAGAGGAAAGGTCTTGTCAGAGCATTTACACCCCGGAGACACAGGATCAGGGCTAAGCTCACGAGACTACGAAACAGGCTGCTGCCCAGAGAGAAGGCTGCCACTTCCAGGTCATAGGAACCCCCAGACCCTAGGAAGGTCCCCCGGGGTCATGATGGGATGTGTCAGTGGAGAACAGGGTCGGCAGACCTGCCCACACCTTCGTCCCAAATGCAGAGTCTGCATGCAGACAATACCAAACCCTCAACTCACTCACACATGGTCTCCCACACTCACCCTCTGCTCCAGCGGCTGCAGCTTGGGGGCCTGGATGCTGAGCTGCACCGGGGCCGCCTCGTCACTGCTGACATCCTCGCTGAGGCCCAGGACAGAGTGGAGCCTCTCGGAGACCATGGCCACCTGAGCTGATAGCTCTACGAGGGAGGGACTGCCATGAGCAGGGGCGTCCCTGCCCCCACTGTGTCTACACCACCCTCAACTTGCATCGCCTGCCACCTCTGCAGGCGCTGACACCTGCTGCAGCCCCTCGGCCCAGCCTTGGTGTCCCCCAGGACCACAGGCTGCAGGGGCAGTGTTAGGAAGGGCCATGCTGGCCACAAGGGGATGTCCTGGGCCCGCAGGGTGACCACAGCTGCGGTAGAGCTAACCACACAGGGCTGGGACTGTGAAAACCATGTGTCACTTTTGACCCTCAATTTTAACTCCTCACAGGCTTCCATGTTCTCTGCAGGTCAGATGTGAACGTACATACATTATATGCGTTCACAACATACCTAATTTTTTTGATATCTCTAGGCTACATGGTTTATCTGCAAGTTTTTTCAAATTGTCATTTGCCTCTGAAAAATTAAGTATATTTACTGAAAATAATCTGCATATACTGAATGGACCTGTGCAGTTAAAAACATGGCTTATTTATATTAGTTTCTGCATTTAGCATAACAAAGTCTAAAACTACTGGAACTGAGCACTTTATTTTGTGGCCACTGCGTGCTCTGAACTGCACAGACTGGTTCTCCAGGTCCCCCAGAGGAGACAGCCCAGGAGCAGAGACCCAGTGCTGAGGGCTGGAGGTGCCAGGCAGTGGAGGTCAGAAAGAAAGCCATACCCAGCCCAGCACACGGCTTTCTCCTCTACATCACCTATCCCACCAGTGCCAAGGAGAGAAAGTTCACCTTCTGCCAAGGCTTGGGACAGCCTGCATGTCAGAAACAAGGCTGCGTCCTCCACACCCATCAGGCCATGGTCAGGCTTTGTGACAGATGCTGAGCTCAGGGAACGCAATGACCACTGTGGCTCAGGGACCAGCCATGAACTTGAGCGCACGGGACATGCCTTCCCACCCACAAACACCCACTGTGGACAGTCCTGCCTGCAGCCCCCTCCTCACCGTCATGCTGGGTGGGGTCCGTCATAGAGGCCCTGAGCCTCTGCAGGGCAGCCATGAGCAGGTCCAGTGGCTCCTCTGCACAGCTGGGCTCCACCTCCCCTCCCTGGGCTGCATCTGAGAGGCAGGAGGTGATTTTCACAATTGGGCTAGACAGCAAGCACATGGAAGTTTAGGAAAAAACCACGGTTCTATGCACATCATCACCGCAAGTGTAAAATGCACATACGTAATAAAAAAGACCAAACGCTTGTGGAGGGAGGCTGGGCTGGGGGTATGAATTATGGACAGATGATGGTCAAACTGATGATGATGTTTCTTAAACTTTTAAGTAACATTGTGATACTGTTTTTTACCATAGGATGTTAAGATGAAATGTTAGAGGGAATTACCAGTCCTCAACATACATTTAAAAGGTTCTAGAAGCCCTTTTCCAAAAGCAGGACCAGAGATCAGGAAGAGAGGCAAGGCTGCTCTTGGCTGTGGACACAGCCCTCCAGCCCCTTGGCACCTCATCAATGAGATGTTCTGATACGGGTCCAAACAGGTGTGGGTCCCCTTGGCCATCAGAACCTGTGGCAGACTCTGTGAGAGTGTTCTGCCAGACAGAATCAGAGAACAGAGTTGCAGGCAGTCAGTCAGCCTAACTGGCCAGCAGGCAGCAGAGGCTTTGACCAGCAAACAGCAGCACCATCTCAACACTGATAGACCAGGCCCTGTGCAGATGGCACCTTGCTCCTGGGGGGTGGGGTAGGGACAGTGTCCCCGGCTGCTCCAGGTCTGATGCATTCTTGGCCCAGGTCTACATCATTGTCCCCTAGAAGCAGCAAGATCCCCACCAACATCACAAAGAGCTGAGGCAGACCCCCAGTAGGACACGGTGCAGAACCAACACCATGACCTCAGCCTGGCTGGTCACCTAAATGTAAAGCTCGAATCAGATGGGCAACAGAAACCACGTTACAACCTCAGTGGGGCACACAAAGATGACAGTCAAGTGGACTTGGTACCACTTCCTTCAGGAAGTGTAAGGCAGGTACTTCCCGGCTGAGACCTGAGAGGGTTGATATCACAGGCAGCCCTCCGGGTGTCACAACCATCCTGGGGCTGAGCCAGTCAGTCTCTGAAGCCACAACTCTGACCAGACCAAGCATGACATGACCGGACCAGAGGGACTATGGCTCCACCGACAACGTCTCGTGATTCGGGAAGCGGAGATGGGCACAAATGAGGACCACACCTTCTGGCTGCTTCTGTCCGGCAGTGGAGCAGGCTTGGCGGTAGGCGGAGTACAGGGCTGGGGGAATTTTATCCGCTCTGGGTCAGAAGCAAACAGTAAAATAGTCCATTGCAATTTAAATTGATTCTCAAGGTTACAATTCCAGAAACTATCAGAAAACACAAATATGCAATACAGTAAACTATACGACACATAAACAGATTATACAACACCACACCACGTGACTCTACTGAATAATACATGCTACATAAACGTCTGCCAATGGTTTTTGTTGGGCAGAGAGATTAGAAATGATTTTCACTTCTCTCAGTCAAGTTTTGGTAATTCTCACATTTTAAAGGTGAAATTAATTACTTTTAATGAGAAATGCTAAGAAAAACACCCAATTAATGTTTACGACACTCAAAATATAAGTCCAGTGATGATGCAGGGCAGCTACAGGGCATGGACCCAGGTGGCATGCCCTCATGGCACAAGGACGAGTCCAAAGACAAGAGCCACGGAGTCACCTTCAGAGGAGTGGAAGTCACAAGTGGCCCAGTTATGAGACACATGACAGCAGCATGGTCTGCAGGACACTCCCCTCCACACACACTGTGCTGCAAACTGTGATGACAAGACTCAAGCAGAACAGAGAGAGACCTGCTGCGGTCTAGAGTATGACTGTGCACAGGGGCTGGAGACTAGGAGCTGAGGGGCACCGCCTTCTGCCCTGGGGTCAGTACAGCCTTTAGCCCAAAGTCAGAAACCAGTGCAATTAAAAAGAGCAAACTCAAGGAAACAGAGAAATCCACAGAAAAGAAACTGTGAGTCATTGCTTTCATTAACATCTTCAGAGAGACAAGACATAGCACTGCATCTATGAAACAAGAATGGATTGCTGGGGGTTTCCCTGGAGGCTCAGTGGTAAAGAATCTGCCTGTCAATGCAGGAGACAAGGGTTTGATCACTAGTCCAGGAAAATCCCACATGCCATGGAACAGCCAGTGCATCACAACTGGTGAGTGTGTGCCTTAGAGCCCATGCTCCACAAGAGAAGCCACCACAATGAGAATCCTGTGCACCACAGCTAGAGTGGCCCTTGCTTGCTGCAACTAGAGAAAACCTCACACAGTAACAAAGACCCAGCACAGTCAAAAACAGATTGTATTAAAAAAGGAATGGACTGCTGTACAAAGAAATATCTGATGGCAGAAATGAAACACTCAGTAAAAGTACCTACAGATAAACTTTAAGAAATCTCCCAGAAAGGAGAGGGAAAACAAAATGAAACAGATATGCAAAATATGACAAAAGAGGAAAAAGTCAGAAGACACTTCAGGAAATATAACACCTAAAAAAGAGAAGTTCCAAGAAGGAAAAAGACACAGAGGAAACTTTCAGTGACATGAACCAAGATAAAATAATCAGAGTCTGGGACTGGCTTCAAAACCATCCAGAATACTGAGTGGGTAAATGAATTTGAAGGCTACAGATGAAACAAGATTGGTCATTTATTGATAACTATTAAATCTGGGTGACAGATTCTATTCTGCTTTTCTGTCTTAAATTTTTCATAAAATTTTAAAAAAGGGTTTTAAATATCCAAGAAAATTCCTCAGTACTGAAGAATATGAACTTCCAGATTAAAAGCCCCACCACATGGGGCTTCTGCAAGCTTCTACACCTTGCTCCAGTCCATGCCTCCCCTTCTACACCTTGCTACATCATTTCACCAGAAATGAAATCAGATCTACAGTGAAATGCACTGCTATAAAACTTCAGAACACAGGGAACAAAGACACTACAGGCCTCCAGAAAGAACACAGATCCCATGCAAAGAGTCAGAAATTGTAAGTTTCTAACATCTCAGCAGCAACACTGGACATTAGAAGTCAAGGAAGTGATGCAAAAATTTGAGGGAAAATAATTTCCAACTTAGATTTCTATACCCAGCCAAACTACCTATCAAATGACGGGCTAAAAAAAGTGTCAAAAATTTACCTCCCATCCATCCTTTTGTGAGAAGCTTCAATAGGAAGCTTTCCACCAACAAAAAGGAGTAAACCAAGAAAGAGGAGGATCTTGATATAGAAAAGAGAAGCCAGCACAAGCCATGGCAGAGGACAGCACAAGGTGATGCTGAAGGGAGACGCAAGGGTGACAGCCGTCTTAAAGGCATAAACAGCTAGTAAGTAGCAATGGAGCAGGTTAGAAGGCCTAGAAGAGATTTCCCTACAATATAACTGCAGGGATACTCAATGATTCTGAACAAGAGAACAGTTAGACACCCAGCTGAGTTTGCAGGGAAGCGTATAAATATGTACAAGGAAAACTACGATAAAACAAAGATGATTATGAACTCCAGAGAAAACAAAAGGAACAACTCTGAACAGTGTCTGGATAGTCTTAAAAACAAGCACTAAATACTGAGGTTTTAAAAACTATTACAGGAAGGATAGCTATGTTTGTTGGTGGAGGACAGAAAACTAAACCAGAAAAAGTGGTAAGTACGGAAATAAAGTTATTTGGAGATTTGGGGCAAAATATAAAAAAATCAGGTAAGAGATGAAAATGCTTGCTTCCAGAAAGAAAGTGAAGTGGCAGGATGGGTGGCATGGCTCTCTGTCTTAAACTTCATAGAAATATCTGATTCTTTAGTCTAACTTGTTTTTTTTAAATTTTGACATATAGTTGAATTACAATGTCGTGTTAATTTCTGCTGTACAGCAACATGACCCAGTTATATATATCGATACGTTCTTTTTCATATTCTTCTCTATTCTGATTTATCACAGGATATTGAATAGTTACCTGTGCTATATAGTAGGATCTTGCTGTTTATCCATCCTTTATGTAACAGTGTACATCTGCGGATCCCAAACTTCCGGTCCATGCCTCCCCTTCTACACCTTGATCCCCTCCCGGCAACAAGTCTGTTCTCTCTGTTTGTGAGCCTGTTTCTGTTTCATTTGGGCCATGTTTTAGATTCTACGTACAAGGGACATCATATGGTATTTTTGAAGTTGTGATATTCAGAATCAAAGAAATTTTCTTTTTAACATTTTAAGCAACTAATTTTAAGGCAACTTTATAGATAAATAGAGCATACGTGTGACACCACAC
Organism: Bos grunniens; assembly: GCF_055505025.1. Taxonomy (NCBI): domain Eukaryota; kingdom Metazoa; phylum Chordata; class Mammalia; order Artiodactyla; family Bovidae; genus Bos; species Bos grunniens. The sequence continues at coordinate 14,753,075 of NC_141182.1, forward strand.
AGGTCTCTGTGCTGCTAGCCCCCAGCCGCACTGGCCACACATACCTCCTCAGGGACTCGATAAGAGCCTCGCGGGAATCAGGGGCTCTCGGGAGCTATGAAGAAAGACAGACTCTGTGAGATGCCGAGAGGAACCCCAGTCTCTGCCAACCCGGCCCCAGGGTCACGGAGACGTGTACTGACCACTCGTGGTGTGAGCAGCGCAGGGAGGAAGTGGGACAGGTAATAGGACCTCCGGAATATGCTGCAACGGAGAAGGGCAGGCTCAGGGCGGCCCCTGGCAGAGGACCTGCAGCAGGGCAGTGCCATCCACATCTGGGGCCGTCCCTGAAGGTCAGCATCATGTTTTCAAGTCTTCTTTCTCACTGTTTAGGGGCCCTTTGCACAAACAGAATTCTGTGCTGGTGACCACCTGTGGCTGGAGAGTCAGGGCATTCTGGAATCTGGGCTCATCCATGATCAGGAGGTTGACCGTGGGAGCTGGAGGCCATGCACATCCCTCAGGGGCAAAGCCTTAAGAAAGCTACCCCATGCTGGGAGCAGCCAGAATTCATGCTTTGGGGTCACAGCAAATTCTACAAAACTTTGCTATTCAACTCCCTGCACTGGCCTCACACAGTCACTGCTGAAGCATGAACAAGAAAAATCATTGTGGCTTAAGGGCGGGCCTGTTCTGATCCCTCTGAACAGCTTTCCTAAAGGGCCCACCCATCATGGCCACAGAGCTTCGCTGGGGCCTGCCCAATAGCCCTCCCGGTGTGTGACCCTACCTGGCCTCTAGGATGGCGACGGGAACCTTCCCTGTGTGTTCAAACACCGAGAGTGCCTTCTCAACATCCTGGGATGCTTGGCTCTGGGGCTGGATGGAAATGAACAGAAGACTTAAAGAAAAGGCAGGAGCAGAGCAGGGCCACGGTTTTGTGGTCAGGTGAGAAGCACGAGAGAGCAGGGCATGTGGACAAGCCCCTGTGCCAGCAAACTGCTAGGAGGGATCGACTGCTGCCCCCAGCCTCAGTGAGCTCACCATGTTGGAGAGCTGCCCTGCCGGCCCCCGTGGGTCTGTCCCTCCACCCTCTTTCTGCTTCCCTTCTAGAGCAACAAAGATCCCAATGCAAAATTTTCAGGTGGGAAGATGCAGAGACCTGATTATTTGACATTTAAAAATATTATGAAATGGCAACTTGTAAACAGCAATAAATCTTAAATGGAAAACTGCTTTACATATTTTAAAGCTTTAATCTGACAGTCCAGCACCTCCAAAAGTTCTTCATAGACTCATAACTTTGAGGTTAGAGTGTCTTAGGAAAGTATACACAGCCCATACACCCACCTGACATGTGTCTACACGAACAGAGTTAACACTTTTTTCTATAATTCTGAGAAAAACACAACCTTGCCCTTCCCCAGCTGATTTACAGACCACTTTGTCCATGAAACCACGTGAAGGGGACCCCAAGAAGAAACGTTACTGGCCGTGGGGCCCCTGCTGCTGCTGTGAACAGACACCAGAGGACGGCTTGCCTGGCCGCCGCACATGCGGGTGCCCCGATGGCAGAGGCTCTGACGTGCAGAGTCCAGGAAGGAGGCCACGCAGAGAGGAGCATGGGCACGTTACCTGCGTGACATCTCCAGCAGAAGACAGGTCTTCATAGAGCCCCATGTTCTCTATAGAAATCTGCAGAGAGGTGGGTGTCAGTGAGGACCCCTGGGGGCGCTGGGCTCCACGGACAGAGAAGAGGAGCTGGGACTCACTTTGAGGTCGGCCAGGCGTGTCTTGGCCAGCACCACATAATCAGTGAGGAGGGTACGATACTTGCCAGGGACCAGGGGTGGGTGGAGAATGTGCACCTGTGGGCAGAGGGTGGGGGCGTCCATCAGCTCCTCAGCTGCCCCGACTTTCTGGGGCAGTCACTCACACTGACCACAGAAGAGTCCCAGCATCAGCCACAGACCAGAGGACATGCAGCAGACAGGGCCCTGGGCCAGGCGAGGGCAGGAAGGGTCCTGTCACAGAGCTGGTTCCCAGGCCCCACATGGGAGGGAGGCAGTGGGGGGTGGGGGGACAGGACTCAGGAGGGCATGTGCTCACTCCCTCTATGTGCGTTACTTTGTGCGTACTCTTTGAAATGAAATATACATTTAATTAAATAGGAAGATGATGTTCATTTTCCAAGTGCCTTACCCACGAAAGTGAGTGCTGGGGATAGGCATCTCATCACAAGCAAGTGCACAGCAGGATGCTTTTGGTGACAACATGAACTGAGCATCCAGTCTTACACCCCCGGAATAACAGTCATGGCCTCGGGGGCGTACTCCCCCAGCTTCTTTGTCAGTATACAAATAGATCATTTTGAACACCAAGCACAGGGCCCAGGACGCTTGCCTGCCTCACCGTCTGTGGTGTGTAGGCACGCAGACGGCCCTGCTCACGGACCAGCTCCCAGGACCACACACGCTGGTTTCTGGGCATTTACCAGAAGAAACCTGGCTCCCTTAGGTACACCCTGACACCCCAGGGTGGCGTCCCTGCTGTGACTGCTCCCTGCTGCAGTGTCCTGGGGGAACCCCAGGACCGGGGACTGAGCAGAAGGTCCTGCTGGCCTCTCACCTGCAGGTACCGGGGGACCTCGAAGGGCACGAGGTCAGACAGGAACTTGAAGAGGAAGACCAGCGCCTTCTTGCTGCAGCTGTGGATGCCCCTAGTGCTGCCGAAAGTGGCCTGGGGAGGAGCCGGGAATGAGGTGGGGCGAGAGGAGGACCTGCCATGCAGTGGCCATGACTATGTCCCAGCCTCAGCAACAGCGGGAAGAGGGAAGCAATGTCATTTTAGCTTGTTCGTCTCCAGGACGCCATGGCTGTGCCCTAGCTAAACAGACGGACTGAGAATTTAAAAAGTAAAAAATACAGTCCTGTAGGACTTCGTGATGGCCCAGTGGTTAAGAATTTGCCTGCAAATACAGGGGACATGGGTTCCATCCCTGGTTCAGGAAGATTCCACATACCGAGGAGCAAGTAAGCCAGTGCACAACTCCTGAGCCCCCACTCTAGAGCCCATGCTCCACAACAAAACCCTGACTCTGCCCAGACCGCGTGGCTTCCCACCTCCTCATGAGTGCAGTCTGGCAGGACGGCGAAAACCAACACGGCTGCTTTTGTGCACACTGGGCTGCTCTGTGGTGGTTCTCACGTGCATGGGGATGGGGTGGGGGGTGCCCTTCTCTCTGCTTACTTCCCACCAGGTCAGGTGTTTGTTCGACTCTCACAACTAGAGAGTAGCCCTGCTTGCTGCAGCCTGTGCAACAAGGAAGACTCGGTGCAGCCAAAAATAAATAAAAAATTTAAATTTAAAAACATTTTAAAAATTTATAAAGGATACATTCCTGTGGAAAATGGTAAATATGGTGCCTTTCTGTGAACCTTAGAGACAGGATTTGTCAACTGCCCACGAGAGCCCTGTCCTCGAAGACACACTCATTCCACTCTAACCACACGCTCAGCTGAGTGGACGACAGCCCTGCAGGGGAGGTAGCCACGGCAGGTGGGCCTTTGGCAAAGCCCCAGGTCACAGCAGGAAAGTGAAGAGGACCCTTAGAGAACTGGGTGCGCCTGGGGGAGGGAGGTTCTGAAGAGTCGGCCCTGAGCAGTCTGGATGAGCCAGCAAAGAGCAGCACCCACCCCACATGAGGCCCACCCACCACATTGCAAGGCCTGCAGCAGCTCCTCTTCCAGATCACACCCCTAGTTCTTCTGACAAAGGATGGTCAGACAGACAGCAGACATACAGTCACCAGAGTGAGCATGCAGGACACACAGTCGACACCACTGGGCCTGCCATCAGAGCACTGCCTGGGCCCCAGGGGGATCCTCAGTGCCAGGATGGTGGACACAGCTTCGGAGCCACATGCAGAAGCCCCTGGTCCACTGTGTGGAGCTGGCCGACACACTGGGCAGGAGGGAGCTTCATTCAGTGAAAGAACGAACCACGCCCACCAACCCAACAGGCAAGCCGGGCACAGAGTCCAGCAAGGAGACAATAGCTCTGCCACCCAAGCTTCTACAAAGAATAGGCCTTGTAATCCCAGATCCAAATGCACCCAGATGGGCTCAGCAGTCTGGAAGGAGCAAACCCCGGCAAACACCTGCACCTGGTGGGAAGTAAGCAGAGAGAAGGGCACCCCCCGCCCCACCCCATCCCCATGGATGTGAGAACCACCACAGAGCAGCCCAGTGTGCACAAAAGCAGCCGTGTTGGTTTTCACCGTCCTACCAGACTGCACTCACAAGGAGGTGGGAAGCCATGCAGTCTCAGCAGAGTCAACCACAGCTGCAAACGTGGGCCATGCTGGACCCCGGGGGCCAGGCGGGAGTGCAGGCAGCTCACCTGGAACCAGGTAGCGTAGGATGGGAAGACAGCTGGGCCCTCCAGCGCAGCCTGCCGCACGACTAGGAATGCCAAAACCATGCTGTCCAAGTCCCAGCTCTCGAATGCACGTGCCAGCAGACGGGTCACCCAACCTAGGTAAGAACACCAGCACGGCTGTGGACAAGCCAGGGGTGCGGGCAGGACCGTCCACCTGCCCACACCGATCCGCAAGCATGGGTGGCAGCCTGCATGCAGCCTGGCAGTGGGTACGAGGGCAGACGGCAGCAGGCAGACGGCTGAGCAGGGTGGGGTCCTGGGAGACACCACAGCCACAGCTGTCCCCGGCTGGACGACCACCTGCTGAGCAGGTGTGAAGGGCTTCATTTTCACTGAGCTGGAATCAGTGATTCCATGACAGGCTCACTCACAGACACCGGTCCATAAATCACACACAGACACACACTGAGAACAGGACACAGCTCCCTCCCTACGCGCCAACACACACACACCCAGAAAAGGACACAACTCCCGCCCCACGCACCATTAACCAGCTGCTGTGCATCCGGGAGGCAGATGACCAGCGTGGACACACAGGACAGCACGTGTCTCCAGTTTACCTCCTGCGTCTCCAGAACGTCTTGTAAGTGGCCCACCAGCTCCTCTGGGCTCAGGATCACAAAGAGCTGGAAGCAGAGAGTCAAAGCTGGACCTTCACCTCCTCCCACTCTGCATCAGACACAACCTGGACTCAAAACACCTGCCCATGCTGACCCCCATGGCCAGCACCAGCCAGAGGGAGTTCTCCTCTGAGGCTATGGCGCTCTGCCCTAGTAACAAGTTCAGTCTTGGACCTAGATGGTCATCCAGCCGGGGACAGCTGTGGCTGTGGTGTCTCCCAGGACCCCACCCCATGCACTTACCCTGCGGTACAGGCCACTGAGCAGAGCGGGGGTCCTTGCAAAGCTCCACTCTCTCTGCATCTGAACGGCATCGGAAACTTCATTCAGGAGCAAACACACAGAATGACAGGTCAGCAATCATCAATGTTCATTGAGTCCATGTCAAACACTTACTGTGTTTTAATTTGCACTTTTCCAAGTGTATGTGAACTTCATCGTTTCATTTGTCAACCATTTTTTATGTCATATCCTTTATCATACATATCTACTAAATATCCTCCAACCCATCAGTTACATTTTAATTATTTGGCTTTCGAACTTTCACTGTGAACAAGCAGTGAGGACGCCGTGGAAAGCATGGCAGGTGGAAAAGCACAGGTCAGCGGGCCCAGGCCCTCTGCTGGAGCAGTGGCCTCTGAGGAGTTTCCTGTGCTCCGAGGGCAGGCGTGTTGGGAGACACGCAGACCTGGAGAAGGCCTAGGTGCTGGACACCTTTCAGGAAGCCATGTACCCACAGGAAATGCTGACCTGAGCCACTGAGACAGAACCCTGGAATTCACAGAAAGCCATGCACACACAGGAAATGCTGACCTGAGACACAGAGACAGAACCCTGGAATTCACAGTATGAGCACTGTTTTAAAAACCTACCTAGACTTCCCTGGTGGTCCAGCGGCTAAGACTCTTGGCTCCCAATGCAGGGGACCCGGGTTTGATCCCTGGTCAGGGAACTAGACCCCACATGCCACAACTAAGATTCTGCATGCTGCAACTAAGACCCAGCTCAGCCAAATAAATATTAAAAAAAAAAAAAAAAAAAAAACAACCAAAACCTACCCAGAAAAGACAAGAAGGCCTTCACCCATTGCCATTCTACTGTGGCAATGGGTGACACTTCTTTAATTCAAACTTTCTTTATGGGAAAGTGTTACTCTCAAACAAGATGTTTAATGACAGAAGACTGTCCTTCCAGTGTTAACACCCACAGTCTGAGTTCCCGTAGCGGGGAGCGCCAGGACACTTGGACCCACCTTTTAGCACAGGCTTGTGGGTGAGGATCTGGGTCAGAGTATGACAGAACCACCTCTTCAGAGTCTCTGCTGAAAGTATACTCTGGTACATGGGTCCACTGAACACACTGAACCTGTAGACACAGCGGAGGCACTCAGGGAAGGGACCCTCTAGGTTCCCATTGCATGGCAGCGACACCTCATGCACAAGGAGCAGCTCATCCGAAGAGCAGCGGAGACCTGCAGGCCCCACACTCCAGACCCCTGGCTCGGGTGTATGGGCTGGCCTTGCCCACACCCTGCCACGCTTCCCTGGCAGGCCTGCAGCCCGGCTTCCATGCTGCAGATGGAAGGGAATCTAGGGGGGCATCACTCTACAGGACAGGATGAAAGGTAACAGTCGCTGTCACAGAGAGAAGCAGGCAGGTCAGACTGGGGGCGTGAAGGGCCGCTCCTCGCAGGTTTCACAGGCCACAGGAACCACAGCCCCGCCCTAGACCACAAAGCTCTCAACCACACCCACGTTCCTCAAGCCAAGGACGCCATCCCCCGACACGAGAGGGAAGGAAAGACAGCGCAGAGAGTCACCGACAGGTGAGGAGGGACAGGGGCTGGGCCTGACAGTGGGGTGCCCCTTAGAGGAGAGAACTCAGGGTCCCAGATGCCATGTGACCTGCCTGCATCCCACATGCAGTGAGGAGGCTCTGGGTGGGAGACAGGGCAGAAGCCACCCAGACAGGGAGGGGCCTCTGAGTTCACTGATTTAACCTGGGAGGCTGTGATCGCACAGTCAACACACGATGAACATGCACACACATACAACACAGCTGTGTGCTGTAGCTGCTTACTAAGTGCTGAACCACACAGCAGGCTGAGGACTCCTGATGTCATCATGGGGACCAGCAACCAGGAGCAAGGTAATTAAGAAGGGGAAGGAGTAACAAAGCACAGAAGCCTCCCACGGAAGAGCCACAGTCTGGGTGGCCTCAGCCCACGATCCCCTGAAGCAGGTTCGGTCCCCAGGAGCGTGGGGCACGCCCCCACAGAAGCATATACAGGTCCTGCGGGGGCAGCATGGCAGGGCAAGGCCACCCTGGCTTGGACCCTGAGGACCCAGGCCTGCCCCCTCCTCACAACCCGGAGGGCACAGTTCCCACAGGAAGGGCCCCATCTTCAGACGGTTCCTAGCACTTTGAGCTGTCACCACGATGGCGAAAGATCACGGAGCTTTCAGGAGGGAGAGCGCAGCTGGGACGCTCAGCCTGCAGGCCCACCCCAGGAACTCACCAGCAGCTCCCTGCCTTGTATGCTGGGGACCCCTCCGGTAGGCCAGCTGCCACAGCTTCAAGAGTGGCTGAGGCAGAAAAGAGACATCAGCATCATATTGTCACGTCTGTCAGAAACAGCCCTGACCAAGTGCTTCTGGGCAAGTCAGGTCATGGACCCCTAACCCACAATCCCTTCAAGCTCCCACACGTCTCGGTGGCATCAGACTCAAGCCTTGAAAATCCACCCAAATACAGATAAGACAGTGCTTTCCTAACAAACCATCCAGCTGTTACCACTGCTGCTCTGGAGACCAGACGTGAAGACAGCAAAGCTGGTCTCCAGAGGAGACTGTAGTGAGTTGGTCAGTTTGTACCCCATCACAGACGTCAAAGGGCCTCTGCAGGGCACGACTGAGCTGGAAAGGCAGGAGCTACAGGAACCCCAACCAGCCTGGCCCACAGGGCCACTCACAGGCCAGCATCTGCTCAAGAACAGCAGCGGCGATCTGTGGGGACAGAACACTGCAGTCACCTGTGTGCAAGCAAGCCTGCCATCACCCCAGATCCAGTCTCCAGACCCCCTCAGGGGATCTGCCCAGGACACCCTTCCCCCTGTTCCCAAGCACTGGCCCAGAGTCTGGGAGCTTCAGAAACCAGAGACGCAGGAGAGAGACCACTGCCCAGGCCTACGCCCTCGCAGCTAGACTCAGGGAGCGCCCCCATATGGGGCTGCACACCCAAGCCCCTCATCCTGTGCCTGCTGCCCAGAGTCCTGTTCCACTTGCCTGGCACCCACCTGGGCCATCTGCGCTGGTGCCCCGTCTCCCCTCACACCGTCGCTTTTCTGGAATCCCCTCAAAACAAACATTTGCACAAGATCTGAAAAGCACAAAAGCAAAGTGTTTTTGTGCACTGTGGTCCCTGGGCAGACCACCAGCTTCAGAAGGGCTGGGAGGGCAGGGTCTGCACGAAGCTGGGACGCTGGCTCTGGGCACGGGGGGCCCACCAACCGCATCCACCAGACCCAGCCAAGCCTTCCCTAAGCCCACTGCACAGAAAGGGAGACATAGCTGGTCAGGTTTATGGAAGGACGTTCTCACTTAAATAAATTTCAAGAGGGTTTCACGTGTCCTTTCCCTCCTACTCAACCACACTAGGACGCTTTTAGGGCCCGAAAGTGTTAAACTGTGGGGAGCAAGGCAGGAGATGGACTCAGAGCTTCTGACAAGGTTACCATCAAGGGACTGAAATTAAACAGTTTAAGCTTCATCTGGGAGCAGGATAACTCACATCAGCAGGACAGTTTTAGGAAGAAGGAATGCCCCTTCCGCAAAGGAAGACTGTATAAGCCCCACAGGGAACCCTCTCGTCCAGGCTTCCATTTACTCACGGGCCGCATTCCTCGGGGAGGATGGGTGACGGCAGACCTGCTGACCCAAGAGCCGCAGGGGCCGGGTGTCTGAGCGAAGGGCCACAGCAGGCAACCCTGCTCACCCAGAGTCCCCACATTCAGAGAACCCGAGGTTCTTGCCCAGTTTCCTCTCTTGCACCTTCTAAAATCACCACTTGGAGCTGGGCCTCGCAGAGGCATGGATACTGCACAGGTCCTAGGAGCCGACTGTCCGCCCTCTCCCGCCCGCTCGGGGCCTGGAAGGCAGGACAGGTCATCCACGGAGCCCCTGCCTCTGTGCTCAGAAGGCCACCACGTGCCTATCCTCAATACAGCAGCCGGCCCACCCAACAGGCCAAGAGGCTGCCAGCACATGCCCTCGAGGACAGGTGTGCCTGAGCTGACTTCTGGTGGCTCTCCACACCCCAAGTGTGGCCTGCTGTGCTTCCCTGACCATCGCCACGGGACACACCCGCCCGCTCCATGCACTCACCGGCAAGCACAGCCCTGGCGACCTCAGCGTGCGGACAGGGGACCTCTATCTGCTCACACAGCAGGCCTAGGTCCTTGCAGAGCCAGACCACCACAGCCTGGGTGTCAGCGCGGCTGAGGGCACAAGCACAGCATTCCATCATCTGTCACACTCACTCCACCAGGGAGCTGAGGCCACAGGCAGCAAGCCGGCACTGCTCAGCCTCCTGCCCCCACCACTGTGGGGCCAGCCAAGTAAAAATCATCACTTTTTCCACAGTGTATTTACTTGGAGTGGCTTATTATTGTTGGGGGAAAAGAAAAATCTTAATAACAGTAATGAGAGTAGTAATAAAGTAATGAGAGTAGTAATAATGGGCTCGGGCTCTAGACCAACAAGTGAGTATCTGGCAGAGCAATGCTGGTTTGGGGGCGTCGCAGTGGGTGGGCAACTCTCACTTGCCGGGTTTGTATTCCCCTGGTGACTAATGATGGTGAGCATCTTTTCATGTGCTTAGCTATTGGTGGATCTTTTTAAAATTTACTTTTATTTGGCTGTAGTAGGTCTTAGTTGTAGCCTGCAAACTCTTAGTTGTGGCATATGGAATCTAGTCTTCTGACCAGGGATTGAACCTGGGCCCCCTGCCTGAGGAGTGCAGCATCTTAGCCACTAGACCACCAGGGAAGTCTCTGTAAAATCTTCTTTAGAGAAATGTCTATTGAAACCCTTTATCTGCTTTTTAACTGGATTATTCCTCTTCTTATTGTTGGAGTAGAGGAATTGTTTGACTTGTAAACAGTTTCCTGTGCACTCTTTTCATTGTCCTGATAGTCGCATGAACTTTAGGTGTCACGTCCGAGAAATCCCTGCCTGGTCCAAGCTCATGAAGATTTACCCTTGGATCTTCTTCCAGGAGGTTTATGGTTTTAGCCCTTAAGTTCAGGTCTCGGATGCACAGAGTTAACTGCTATCTGTAGTGGAGGTAGGGGTTCAACTCCATCCTTCTACATGTAGATATCCAGTGGTCCGAGCCCCACTGCTGAAAAGACCATTTTCCCTCCATTAAATGGTCTTGGCACCGCTGTCAAAAACAACTGACCATAATGTATGAGTTTACGTCTGGACACTCAATCCTGTTTTTCTGTATGTCAACTGTTATGCCAGGACCCCGCTATCTTGATAATGACTGTTTTGTACTAAAAGTTCTGAAAACAGGATGTGTGGGAACTTGCCTGGTAGTCCAGTAGCTAGGATTATGTGCTTCCACTGCACGGGGCATGGGTTCAACCCCTGGTTGGGGAATCCCACAGGCCGCATGGCAGGCAAGCAAGCAAGAACTCAAACAATCAATTCAGTAGGTGTGACTCCTTCAGGTTTTCCCCTCTTTCTGAACAATTTTTGGTGATTCAGGGTTCCTTGCATTTCCGTATCAGCACTGGGACAAGCTTGTCAAAGTCTGTGAGCAAAGCAGCTGAGACCCGAAGGACCCGTACTGGGTACACACGTCGTGTTGGTGAGCAGTGCCGTCTTGATAATAATATGTCTGATCCAGGAGCCTGGAGCATCTATTTAGGTCTTAGCTTCTTTTAGCATGTTTATAGCTTTCAGTGCACTAGTCTTGTTCTTTTTCTTTTCGATGCACTATTAAATGAAATTATTTCTTAGTTTCACCTTCAGGCTGTGTGTTGTTATCGTATGAAAACAAAAGTGTGTTTGTGTATTGGTCTAGTACCCTGCGACCACATAGAATTCATTTATTCACACCAGAACTTTTGGTGTGGATTTCTGAGGATTTTCTATATGCAAGATGATGTCCTCTGCAAACAGTTCCAGTTCTTCCATTCCAAACTGGACGCCTTTTTATCCCCTTTGACTAATTCCCTGGCCAGAAAGTCTGGTGATACTGAACAGAAATATTAAGAATGTTCCTGATCGTACAGTCTGCAGTCTCAGTATGATGTGAGCTGTGGGTTTTTTCTCAGATGACCTTTATGAGGTTGACACGTTCCCTCTACTCCCAGCTTGCTGAGTGTTTATCATGAAATAGTATCAGACTTTGTCAACTGCTTTCTGCTTCTATTAAGATGATCACTCTTGTCCTTTATGCTATTAATGTATATGTTAATTAACATTCAGATGTTAAACCAACCTTGCATTTTGGGGATAAATCTCCATTTTTATGATGTTTAGACCTTTTTTGGTTGCTGGATCCAGTCTGTAAATATTTTGCTGAGTTTCTGCATCTATATACATTAGAGATGCTGGTTGGTAATTTCTTGTCCTGGGGTCTCTCTGTCAACTTTCCTGTCAAGGTACTACTGGCCTCATGCAGTAAGGTGGGGAGTATTCCATCGTCTTTATTTTCTGGAAGAATTTATGAAGGGATACTGCATTTCCTCTTTAAATGCTTGGCAGAGTTCTCAAGAGGAGCCAGGGCCTGAGGGTTTCCTTGTGGGAAGCCTCTGAATCATCTAATAGTGACTTGGTTTCCTCTCCTGTTACAGTCTATTCAGTGCAATCTTTTGTATCTTTCTGAAAATTCATTCATTTCATCTGTTTTCTAATTTATTGGCATAACACTCCTCACAGTATTATCTTACAGTGCTTTTAATTTTCTGTACGGTCAGCAGTAATAACCCCCCTTTCATCTTGATTTTGGCTGGCTGTGTCTTCTTTTCTGGGTAAGTCTAGCTAAAGGCTTATCAATTTTGCTGACATTTTCAAAGACATCTTCATTGATTCTATTATGTTTCTCATTTCATAGATTTCTGCTCTAATGGTTATTATTTCCTTCCTCCTTCTTGCTCTGGGTTTGGTTTGCTTTTCTCTCTCTAGTTTCTTAAGGCCAAACTTTAAGTCACTGACTTCAGATCATTCTTCTAATATAGGCTTTTGCAGCTAATTTCCCTCTAAGCACTACTTCAGTGGCACCCAATATATGTTGGTATGTTATTCCCATTTCCTTTGTTATGCTATTTTCTAGTTTCCCTTGTGATATTTTTCGCCAATCCATTGATTATTGAAAAGCGTGTGGCCTACTTCCCAAACACTGTGGATTTCCCAAATTGTCTTCTGTGGATTCTTTTCAGCTGCTCTGTGATTTGAGAAGACACTTGTATGGATTCCACCCTTTTAAATTTATTCCCACTCTCTCTAGGGCCTGACCCATGCGGCCCCCTCCTGCAAACGGTTCCACACTTGAGAGCCAGTGTGTTGCTACCACTGGGTGGGACATGCTGCAGGTGTCAGATACGTCGGCTGGTCATCACCAGTCTGACCACTGGATCGACCCATTACTGAAGGCTCCAATTAGTATGGTTCAAAGTCCATCTCTCCCTTCATTACCATCATGCTTTGCTTCATATATTTGGCACTCTGACATTAGGTGTGTACGCTAGGAGATAATGGTTTTCATGTAGTCAAACTAACCAAACTTGCATAACTTCTGGATGTGACCCACACATCATGAAACCACTGGCTTCAATATGGCACTTACCACTGTGCCTGACAGTCCCCCAGACTAGACACTCTGTGTTTCTTCTGGCCAGAGAACAAACACCTAAACCTCCAGCCTTCTGTTGACCAGGGACGGCCAACCACTAAGGCTCCTGACCCTTCTCACATCTGGACAGGTGGCAGGCAGTGTGCGTGTCCGACTGGCTCCACCTGGATCACCTCTCCTTCAGTCCCTCCACTTTCTGCCCCTCCTCCCCTTGTCTCTCCTAACTATACAGGGTTGTTCCTTTGTAAACCCCCCTTTCTGACTCTTGGTGGCATTTCAGGAGGTAACAGTTGCACACATTTTACCAGTCATAAATTTACCTGAGAAAAATATTTTATCACATTATGTATCTCATAAAAAAAAATTACCAAGTCTGTGCATGATGAAGATTTCAATTATAACAACGTTGTCTTTAAATAATAAAGCAACTGCTTCTCTGGGTGATTTTTGGTTTCACATATACGTGAGTCAAATTAGACTAGATTACAAAAAGTAAATCAAGTAATATTAACTTTATGTTACATAAAGTTTTCATTTTAGCTTATTTTAATGCTAAATAATCACTGGTTTACCTTTCCAGCAGCTCTGGGATGCTTACAACGTTTTGAACATGAAGACGCCACACAGCTTCAAGCAGCAAAGAATTCTGAAGAAAGTGACAGAACTATGAGTCCTTCACCTACACATTTTCTTCTAAGACATTCAACCTATATGCCTAATGACATGCTTTCCTGAAAACCAAGCCGCCAACACTCAATGACCACCTGAACCCCCATCCCCACCATGATCCTGCGTTCAGGCCCAGACTCCAGCTTAACTTACCTCCAGGCCTTTCTCTGCTGTGGCCAACACAAGACCCCACAGTGTAGCTGGTCACGCCAATTTCTCCTTTCTAGGGCCCTTCAGTGGTTTCTCTCCACTTTCAGGACAAAGGCCCTCCAGTTGTAGCCCTGACATGCCCCACCCCTCGGACACGGTGCCCCAGTCTGACTCGGGCCCTCACACCCACTGCACCCTTCTCTTCACCCAGGAATTCTGACTCAGGCCCCCCCCCACCAACCCCGATGAGCTTCTTCCTGGAAGCCTTTCCTAACCACCCAATCAGACACCCTGCCCACTCTTCTCTGCTGCCTGCAAACACCTGGACCATCACAACCCTCATGCATTCAGCTCATTATCAGCAGGTGCTGGGACCATAGTAAAGCCTGACAATCACTTGAACTCTAGATAAACGCTGGATAAAAGTAGGGAAAAACCATGAATGCATCACCACCCTTGGGTTTCTTCTTTGCTACATAACTGACCCCGTTTAGTAACTAAGCAATAGCTTTCAACTGTAAATCAACTATGCGTGTGTTCTGTCACTCAGTTGTCTCTGACTCTTTCCGACCCCATGGACTGTAGCCCACCAGGCTCCTCTGTCCATGGGATTTCCCAGGCAAGAATACTGGAGTGGGTTGCCATTTCCTTCTTCAGGGGTTCTTCTCAACCCAGGGATGGAACCTGTGTCTCTTACGTTGGCAGTGGATTCTTTACCACTGCACCACCTGGGAAGCCCCGTCAGTCAACTATACTCCAGTAATAAAGTCTGTTTAAAACCCTGTAGGCCTACTGAATTTATAACTTTCCAAAAAACAACAGATAAGGGAATTCCCTGGTGGTCCAGTGGTTAGGACTCAGCCCTGTCACAGCCTTGGCCTAGGTTCAATCCTTGCTCCAGGAATTAAGATCCCACAAGCTGCACAGTGTGGCCAATAAAAATAAAAATAACTTTAAATTACATTTTTATAGTTTACTACCTTGGGAAATTATTCATCATAGTACACCTAAGAAGGCATAACATGATGTTTCTGTGTACTGTCTATTCTAATAAATATGACTAATGATGGGAGAATACTGATAAATACGGTAATTGAAGGTCCTTCTTCCCCGTTCACAGAGACACTTGCTGAAAGCTTTCCACTCCAGTCTCTGTGATTAACAAGACGCTTGCTGGAAATTCCTAACAAAACCTGGGGATTCTATTGGCTCCACCAAAATGAACAGACTACTGCTTGAAGATCCTGGAATCAGAATTACCATCTCAACTTTACCTGTGCTTTCCATAATTCTTGACAGAAGTAGAGACGGGAAAACATGTTCTGTGCTAATAAGTTCTGAGCGATCTCCAACAAGGACGACAATTTCTTCTGAAAAGAGATTAAATCCTTTCTAAGAAAGCATATTAAATGTCCAGTTTTCCCAGACAGCCAAACAGCAACAAGCAGAGTCCCCTCACTCACGCTGTATCTTACCCTCTGCTCTGGTGTCAGCAGCACCTTGGGAGGGGGCCTCGTGTCTGCCTCACAGATCCGCATGAGGCCAGATGCCACCACCTGGCTGGACAGGACAGCCACTGGAACGCCCAGCCGTGTGGCTTGATCCCGCAAAGCAGAGCCTTAAAGACAGAACAAAATATGGAGATACCCAACAAAATCTACTACTGAAGGAGACTGGTTAAATGCCTTCTCTTAAGCTCTAGCACTACAGAAAACTGCCTTTTGAAGGGGAGAAGAGACCTGGGGGACACAACATATAAAAGTAAGGCAATTTCAGTCTGGTTGAAGCATCCCACGATGGTCTGGGGCCCCTGAAGCCTAGGGCTGCATACACATACACACACGTTTGGACGTTATGGGTGACACAAACAGGGCGCCTGGCAGATGGATTCTATTTCCATTTAATTTTTGGCTGTGCTGGGTCTGTAATAAATTACAGAAACTGAAAAAAGAAGAAGTGGAGCCTGAAGATGTGACTGATTTCCTGCAACCTCATGATAAAGTGAAGGATGAGGAGCTGCTTCTTATATCTGAGCCAAGGATGTGGTTTCTTAAGATTGAATATAGTCCTTGTGAATATGCCAAGAAGACTGCTCAGATGACAACAAAGGATTTAGACTATTACAGAAACTTAGCTGATAAAGCAGCAGCAGGGTTTGAAAAGACTGACTCCAACTTTGAAAGTTCTACTGTGGGTAAAATGCTATTACCCAGCATTGCAGGCCACGGAGAGAGAATCTGTGAAAGGAAGACACAGCGGATTTCACTGTTATCTTGTCTTAAGAAATGGCCACAACCACCCCAGCCTTCAGCAACTTCTACCCTGATCAGTCAGCAGCCTCAACAGTGAGGGAGACTCTCTACCAGTAACAGAGATTATGGCTCTCTGAGGGCTTAGACGATGGTTAACATTTTTAGCAATAAAGTCTTTTTTAAATTTTAGCAGTAGAGCATGTTCTAATTCAGGTATGCACACTGTTCTTTTAGACATAATGCTGTTGCACACTTAGTAGATTACAGTGTCATGTAAATGTAACATTTTTATGCACCAGGAAATGAAAAAATCTGTGGGACTTGCTTGCCTGCAACACTGGCTTCCCAGGAGTGGCCCAGGGCAGCCTTCATCTCCAGCTGCCTTCTGCTCTTCCCTACCCAGCACGGCCTGTTCCCACCACTTCCAGAAACGAGGACCATATTTCTGTCCCATCTTCCCAAGGGTCACTTAGGTTCCTACTGTTCTGAGCCCGATGCACAGTTGCTGTTTTTAAACAAGAGCCTCAAAACAAGCCCCAAGCAAGCCACATAAACTTGTTGTTGGTGACCACACATGTAAGTAGAAAACCATTATCTGGGGGAATTTAAACACATCTGCCTGTTAGAAGCACATCAAAGTCACTTTACGTACAGCTCTGCCATAACGCAATATATTAAGAAAACAAATCTATAATTCACCTATCAATGAACTGGAAAGGTTAGTGTGGGCCTCAGGACCATCACAATCAATCAACTGGCGGAGACACAGCTGGTCACAGGGAGGACCTTCTACCTAGAAACAAAACATCAAGAACTCCACTTTAAAATGCAAGCCATGTCCTGAAGACAACCAAAGTGTACACAGTGCTTGCCTACTGTGCAATTCCCAAATAATCTGAGGTGAAAATTTTAGGGTGAAACTTACTAAAACCTTTGAGAATTACCAGACTCCTCTCTGGACTATTCTACCTCCAAATAGATATATGCTCCTGATTACTTTTCTCACCTGGACAGCATTTAGTGGGTGCTCCTCCCAGATACTCACAAGTCTTGCAGGTGTCTCTTCATAAAGGTGATGCCTTTGAGAGGCTCGAAAACCTGCAACCCAAATGTGCTTACAAAGGCGAAGCCAACTGCCTCTCACCTCCAGAATGAGGTCATTCAGGTTTAGATGGCTTCTCAGGAGGCGCACGGCTGACTCTCTCACCTTCTCCTCCCCTTCGGGACTCAGTTTCTGCCTCTCAACTCTTCCCTCTAGGGAAGAAAATCAGTTTCACAAAAATTACAGCACTCCTTAAAAACTCAGGCAAGGAAACACCGTGACACGCTGTACCCCTGGAGGTGATGCACCCTGGAACGTTATGTCCATGGGACTCCTGCCAAAAACCGCACAAGCTTAATCTAATCCTAGGACATATCAGGCACACCCAACAGAGGGGCACTCCTTCAAACGCCCAGGTCAGGAGGACCCAGGAACTGTCACCCACGCAGGGACCAAGGAAAAGGGAGTAATTGACACGTGGGAGCCTGGACAGAAAAAGGACTTTTACGGGGAAAACTGATGAAATCTGAGCAAAGTCTAGTTTAGCTGTTTAGGACTGTACCAAAGCTACGTTCTTGGGATTGATCCTTTCAAAGATGTTAAGGTGACTCGGGCTGAGCGGAGCTGAACAATTATTGTCATCCAGGCTACTGGGGGGTGGGGGAGGTGAATCTTACGTCTCTACCTTCTGGAATCGCCCCCTCGTGACCGCACGTAGGACAGAGTGGACAGAGGGCTGCCAGAATGGGAAGCTCGGGTGAGCGTGGAGGGATCAGGGCTCCGGGATCAGGATGAAGGGGGACGAGGATGGGCAGAAGAAGGTTCGGGGGGGAAGGAGTCTTGGGGCCCGCGCCCACCTACCCAGCAGCTCAGCCCACGCTCTCCTGCGGACCCCAGGCCCCTGATCCGAGGCGGCGACCCGGGCCCCGGGGGCTGACATCTCTCAAACAGAGCGCGGGTCCAGGGCTCTACGGGTCCTGCCCGCGCTGCCCTCTCATTGGCTGCGGACAGACGCGAGCGCCCATTGGCTGCCAGCTGCCAGGTCACACCCACCTCGGGGGCGGAGACTCGGCGGCCATCTTGTCCGGGGCTGAGGCGGCCATCTTGCAGGTGGCGGGAGACAGGGGCCAACCGTGTCTGTGGCATTTATTTAGGTCCGACTGAAGGCGGAAGTTAGCGGCCTGAGTCAGATGTCACCACCGGGAGAAGACTGTGCTATCCCTTTTGCGTTATTCCTGACGAGGTGAGCAGAGCTGTGCGTGAGGAAACAACCGACAACCCCAAATTCCGGAGACGCCAGAACCGCGCCGCCTGTAGGAAACCGAGGATGACGAGTCTGCGCGCGAGACCCCGCGGAGCCCAGCGGCTGTACTGAGGCTGCCCCTCCCTCCTTCTCCCCAGACTTAAGCGAAGTGTCACCGCGAGGCCGCGCACGCCGGGGTCGCACAACAGGGGTCTCCCACTGAAATCCATTTCCATCCCCCTCGCCCCTCTCAGGAGGATGTGGGGAGGAGGACTGGAAATCCGGGCTTGTAACCATGGTGACCAGCTCTTGTCCCGTAAAGTCCTCTTGTTAGAAAGATGCTCCCAATATTCAGCCCACTTAGGCATTTACAGGGATTCAATGGGTATGTGCCTGGACTGGGCGCAGACACTGACGTGCACCCCAGTCTCTGTGTCCAGGTTTTCAGGCAACGTGGTTTCCTCGGCCGTGAAGACGGGGTGACGGATGCCCTCAGAGAGCGCTCACTGCCACCCGCTGAACCTTTTCCAGGTGGCTGGAATGTGGGTGCAGGCCGTGACCACCACTCCTGCTGCCCCACCCCTCCATGGGGGCTGTTGAACTTGAGTAAACAAGGGTCCGAGGGAGGTGGGTCTTGTGGGTTGCAAAATATGGCCAGAAGTCCTCCCCCTCTGTCTCTGTCCTTTCCATTTGGGCTGGTGATGGTATGCGAGTGACATGCAAACAGGAGTTTGAAAGGAGCTCATGCTGAGAGTTAGGGACCCTCCAGCAACCCTCAAAAGAACAGCCTGAACCAGCCCACCAAGGACCAGACACATGGAGGAGAGGCAGCCGCTCAGCCAGCAGTCCCTGGCCAGCTGCCTGCCCACTGCCAGAACCTGCAAATTAGGCCATCACAGGCAATCCAGCTGCCAGTGACCTGTAAACGAGGGGACAAGGCTGGCTGACACCAGAACTGCCACAGGCACATGATGAAGCACTAAGCACACTGCTGAGGAGGGGAGCACCCACGTGGCCTTATAAGTATTGAGAAGACCTTGCCTCCAGGCCCAGAGAGCAGAACCCTGGCAGGTGCATGTCCCAAGTTATGCAGCTGGTTGAAAAGAGACTGTGGGGAGGCAGAGGCGGCTGAGATGGACTCAGGCCATCATTCGGCAGTGGAACAGGGGCTTGACCAGAGCGGAGGCCTTGAGGTGAAGAGAAGTGATGAGATCGATTCCTGCCTCAAAGGTTGATCCCCCAGCTGAGGAAGAAGTGCAGAGTTTTCTAACCTGAGCCCGTGGGAATGCAGAGATACACATACATTGTACCCACAAGCACATTATGTTCACATACATCATACCGTATACTTGTACATCATATATGTACATGTGCATCATACACACAAACATCGTGTGTGTGCATTGATACACCATATGCACGTGTATGTATGACACATACATATTCACGTACCCCATACACATGTCATATTCACATACATCATAGGAGTATATCATATGTTTACACGTGTTGTATACACGAACATCGTACGCATACATACATTGAGATGCCATATGCATACATGTATACATCACACACATATATCATATACACACATCACATACCTACCCACATACATCAGCTGAGAGGTGGCAACACTGGGAGGATGGTTGAGAGACAATAACAGGACAGGCCCAGAGTTCAAGTGTGAGTGTGTCAGATTCAAGATGACAGACCCTGGGTGGGGCTGCCAGGGAAGTAGGTTGTAGGAGCCTCAATACACACATGCACACACACACACCAGGGCTGCCCGTCACTGCCCATCATGGCAGTCCTCACCCGCCTGCTTCAAAGAACAGTGGAGAGCAGATACCAGTTACTTGAAGCACGTCAAACGTGCCACTGTCGTGACCCACATGTCCCCTGTGCTGGATGGACCTTCTCTGGGGAAGGGGCTGTAACTAAGTATTTCCAAAACATCGTTGGAGCCTGTGCCTTCCCAGCATCCACTGATAGACTGCATTATTTAGGGGCTGCTGCTGCTAAGTCACTTTAGTCGTGTCTGACTCTGCGACCCCATAGAAGGCAGCCCACCAGGCTATTTTCCTTTAAATTTAGTCATTTTTTTCCCTCCTTCCTTCCTGTTTGGCTACCTTGGGTCCTTATTGCTGTTCACAGGCTTTCTGTAGTTGCGGTGCTTGGGCTTCTCATTGCAGTGGCTTCTTTTGTTGCAGAGCCCAGGCTCTGCAAGTAATTGTGGCTCACAGGCTCTAGAGCCTGCAGACTTCAGTAGTTGTGCAAAGGCTTAGTTGCCGAGGCATGTGGGATCTTAGTTCCCAGACCAGGGATTGAACCCAGACCCCCTGCATTGGGAGTGTGGAGTCTCAGCCATTGAACTACCAGGGAAGTCCCTGACTGCATTTTATTTATTTTTTAAAATTATTTATTTAATTTTTGGTTGTTCTGGGTCTTTGTTGCTGCGAGTGAACTTTCTCTAGTTGTGACAAGTGGGTGCTACTCATCTTTGCAGAGCTTGGGCTTCTCATTGTGGTGGCTTCTCTAGCTGTGGCATGCAGGCCCTAGGCCCGCAGACTCAGCAGTTGAGGTGCACGGGCTTTAGTTGCTCCTCGCCATGTGGAATCTTCCCAGACCAGGAATTGAACCTGTGTCCCCTGCGTTGGCAGGCAGATTCTTATCCACTGTACCACCAAGAAAGTCACCTGACTCCATTTTAAATGAGGTTTCTGTTCATTTTCACAACGTAAAGAAACCCCAAATTTTGCAATGACCGCCAGGGTCACCAGTGGGAAGCAAACGGTGTTCTTGAGTGTTTTCTCAGCTGCTGATCGGGAATCCAGAGAAAGCACCTCCATAAGCGCCCCGTCCTTGTCCCCTCTGCAGAACAGCTCTGTCTGCTTCCCCTCCATTGTAGTCTTGTGGGATTTCCTCTAACCACCTTGGTTTAGCTCTGGGTCCCCACTTCCTGCTAGTACCAGCCTAGAAATCTGTAGTCACGCCCAGCCCCAGTGCCCTTCCCCCGGAGCTGTGTTGGCTCCTTTTAGAGATCAAGCACAGCCTAGCTGAATCCAGCACCCCTGGGAATTCATGGCCTTTATCATTATCCTAAAATAAACCTAAAGCACAAACCACAGCCTCTTGAATTTCAGCTTTTCCTCCCAGACCCCTGAGCCCTGCCTCTCTGCAAGGATGGTGACAAGAGAAGGCATTCAGGGGCCTGGTTGCTCACAGCGTCCAGTGTGCACAGATCCCCTGGGAGAAGCCGACCTGTTTTTCAGGCTGAAGTGGAATTCGGTACAAGCTGAGAGTCTCTGCTTCCCTCACAACAGGTGAAGTGGCTCTGCCTCTGTCTAGGGGAGTTAACTGGGCTTTCATCTCACATTGTTTGACATTTAACCTAGTTGCTTATATGCCTGACTCACTCTGACCTTTGTCTCTGAACTCTCAGCCTGCTCTCAGTGTGTCACCGTGGAGCCCTACACTGTCCTCCTGGAGTCACGTACGTGTATTCCACATGGCACCTGTACTTACAGCTCTAACTTTTTGGCGTCCAGGGGCCAAACCAGGATCCTTTAGTTTCTATTCTGCTAAGATGCTCAGCGGTATAATTCCTGGAGATTTTAACCTCTGGCCAGTGGCAGTCATGAGCCACCCACCCCTCTGATTGCTCTGCCCTGGCACAGACACTTATCTGTAATTCCCTTAGCGCGTCGGACACAGAGCGTGAGAAAAGCGAACAGCCAGTGGGGTTGTGTAGCCATCTGTCCGTTTCCCACCTGCAGTGACGATGTTTCCCTGTGGCTGTTTGCCCCTGAGGACCTGGGGGATTCTTAGGGGGACCTGGTCAGGTTTTTCAGACTGATCTTCCCAGTCTTAAGACATGAACACCTAGTACTCAGCAAATATGTGTGAATGAACAGCCTACACTATGAGTATCTGGGGAGTGTGCTAGTCCAAGTACTGGTGGATTAGTCACTGCACTGAAGGTTTCAGTTCTGACCCCAAGCACAGCCCATGGTGACTGACAGCCTTCCTCGTGTACTGGACATGAAGGGTGAAGGACACGGCTTCAGAGTGGGCTATGGCTGATCCCATCATTGTAGAATTGATCTGGATCCAACGCTTTCCCTGTTGGCTTCATGACTGACCCGTCAGTTTCTGTTTCTTGTTGAGACTTTGAACAGCTGGAAATACACTAAAATTTCATTTCTAAAATCTAGGGGGCAACTTCAGGTTATGGAAGAACTAACATTTCTTCGACTTAGTTCCGTGTAGTGTTATTGGTGGACAAAGAGCTCCATGTTTGACTTGAAAGCCACTTTCTACTGGGATGAACCCCATTCCCATTTTAACCAGGTATTGGGTCTGCCCTCCCTCAGTGGCAGAGTTACCCACACGAGTTTTTATTAAAGTATGGGTGGGGCTTGGCTCTCCACTCCAGGAAGGAAGTGATCACCTTGACTCTGACTTGTAACCACTGTGTGTGCCCACCAACCAGATCAGAACCCGCTGCATCTGGTTGATCAGTTTCAGTCTGGCGGAGTCACTCTGTTGCCCTTTACTGACTTAGAAGCCGTGCTTACACTCCTAGGCTACACCCGTGACACCCCTCTCACTGCCACCACCTGCAGGCTGCTGCTGCTTACCTGTGTCCATTTCTGGAGCTCATTTGGGACTTTTTTGGGAGATGTGTGGAAAGTGACCTGGCAGGAAAAAAAACAAAATGGTTTCTAGGGGCATCTCGAGAGCTGCCTGATGCTTCTGTTTTCATAATTTGCTACGGCTAGAAAGACAAACCTTCAGATATTGAGATGCAGAAGTAGAACCTAACAAATCTTTTTTTTTTTTTTTTTTGAGTAAAACCCCAGTGTTGTAAATCTCGCTGGCTAAAGTGCACAGGGATCCTTGAAAAAATAATGACAGATCAGAAATGGTCTTGTACCTTACACGGGTGATTGATTGCAGGGCCCCTGGATCAGGTAGATGTGAGTCATCACTACGCCAAGTACAAATTGGCATAACAGGTCTTCAGGTAGTTATTTTCAGAAGATTTTATAAGCCCAATTCTTTTTTTTTTTTTTTAAAGCCCAATTCTTATATGTCTTCATGTCTAGAAAAGCAGTAAAAGCACTGTGACATCTGCTTGTGACTAGCACCAAGCCTCTGGCAAAATGTGTGCCTGACTGCACATCCCCTTCACTCAAATCATGTACATACTGACCTTCCCCTGCCTCTTAGAGGCAGTTCTGTACAGCTGTCTGATGCTGCCCCACTCCAGATAAACTTAACTCACAGCTCTCATGGTGTGCTTTTTTGTTTGTTTGTTTGTTTTCTCCCAGTGAACAACTAGGTCCTTACCAAGGCCTGTCCTCATCAAACAAGACCCTCAGTTAGGGAAATTGAGGCCCTTTGAAGAAGTACCAAGAAAGGTACTTTTGCTACAACCCAAGCACCTTCCAGTTAGAGTACTTGCCACTTTCTGCCCTGGGACTAGGGTGCCCCTTGTGAGAGGCTCATGCCAGCAGGAGGCAGGGGGTGGCTCTGCCTAAGGTAGGAGCAGTGACCCTAACTTCCAGTGAGTTAGTGGTGGTCTGAATGGAAGACTTTACCTGCACAGAGTCTGAAAGCACCCCTTGTGTGGGTCCATGGGGAACAGCCACATGGGGGAGGACAGCTCTGTGTCCTTTGAGTCTGGGCCTTACCTCACCACTGTCTGGGAACTCCCCACTGTGGTAAGACACACCTGGAGGTTCTCCCTGACCTCTACTGACAACCATGGGTGGGGGTTCCAGTGGGTGAAGATTAGGCAGAAGATCGGGTCTTAGCTGTCATGCAGGATCTTTTCTTGCAGCACAAGGACTCTAGTGGTGTGCAGGCTTCGTTGCTCTGCATGTGGAATCTTAGTTCTCTGACCAGGGATCAGACCTGCGTCCCCTGCATTGCAAAATGGACTCTTCACCACCGGGCCACCAGGGTCCCTAGGCAGGAAGATTAACTTGAGTCCCGGTGCTTGCAGTTCTTGGAGCCCCAGGCTCCACCTTCTCCACAGTGGTGGCACTGCCTGGTTTCTGCCTGCATAAGCGCCAAGAACCAGGAAAGCTGTGAAAGTGCCCAGCTATTGGACACCAAAACTTGTACGGTTGATTCATCTGTACAAACTCCTTTTTTAGGAAGATGAAAATGCCAGTTGGGGTTATCTGAGAGTAGGGCCCTGGAGGGCCGCCTACAAGTCTTCAATGAGGTGACATTACAACTCTGCTGTGATTTCTATCTTCAGCTGTTGAGAATTCCCAGGAACTTTCCAGTCCCAAGTTCCACTACAGACCTGAGAGAATCGCCCGCAAGGAGAAATTCAGGAATCTAGGCCATGTGCTATCCAGGGTGGGGACCGTCGCCTTTCTTGCCTCACCTACCAGTGTATTTTGGCCATGTGACTCTGACCCCGTGCAACCAGGGCGGAAGAGCCCGCGGGGGCGCCTTTGAGCCGGAGCTCCCGGCCAAGGATGGAGCTCCCCGCGCGTTCCACGGAAACGCCAGAGCTGTCAACACTGACGCGTGTCTCCGCTGGAAAAGGGACACTTAAGTGCTTCCTACCGCGGGTCTTCCTGGCTCTCTTCACGGAGTGGTGACTCCCGAGGTGACTTGGCCAGCTGGCTCTGCAGCACCGCCTGAGCCTCCGGGAGTCACTGGCCTCCGGCTCCCCCGCAGTCACCGCGGTGGGGCTTGGGCGGGATGTTGGCATGACACGCGTGTTGAGAGCCTAGTGTGGGTTCGCGGGCCGGGCGAGGAGGACCACGTCTCCACAGGTGGCCCCCACCCCGGGCGCCCCTCTGCGGGTCGACCCTGCGCACCCCTGCCCCCTCCCCCGGACTCTCCCCCGACCTCCTCCCGGCTCTGCGTTCCCCCAGCACCCCGATCCTGGCCTGTCCATCCCCGCCTCAAGCCCAGCTCCGCGCCCTCTCCCGCCTGCCAACCCCCTCCGCGGGACGCCCCTCCCTCCCCCTCTCCTGCCCTCCTCCCCCTCTCCTGCCCTCCTCCCCCTCTCCTGCCCTCCTCCCCCTCTCCTGCCCTCCTCCCCCTCTCCTGCCCTCCTCCCCTCCGCGGCTTCACCTGCGGCCGCTCGCGCTGGGCGGGGCCGGGCGATGACAAAGCAGCGGCCGGCTGCGCGGGATCCGCCCCCCGCGCTTCGCGGGCGCGCCGGCCCCGGCGCGGCTGTTATGGAAACCGGCCGGGCGCGCAGGCGGCGATGATGGGGCGGCCATGGCCCGGGCCGGCAGCTCCAGCGGCGACGCGGCCGCGGGCGAGCGGGCCGGGGGCGCGGGGCGCTCCGAGCCGTGGGAGCTGTCCCTGGAGGAGGTGCTGAAGGCGTACGAGCAGCCCATCAACGAGGAGCAGGCGTGGGCCGTGTGCTTCCAGTGCTGCCGCGGGCTGCGGGGCGCGCCGGGCGGCCGGCGGCGCATCCGGGACACCGCGGACATCCTCCTGCGCAGAGACGGCTCGGTCAGCGCGCGGCGGGAGTCCGGTGCGGCGGGTGAGGACGGGGACGGGGGCGCGACGGGGCGGGGGGCGGTGCCCGCGGCGGGGAGGGGCTGCGACCCTCCGTCCCTCCCTCTGCCGGACCTGGCCTCGGACCCGGCGCCCCCTTTGCCGCGCCTTCTCTCTGCGAGACCCGCTGACCTCTCCCACTTCCGCGCCCCCTCTGCCGCACTGAGGGCCCTCCTCCGGCTTCTCTACCGGGGTGGAAGGCCCTCCTCCCCCTCTCCCTTTTCTGGGTTGGGAGCCCCGCAACTCTCCGCTGGAGCTCGGACCTCTGCCCCTCGGGCCGCCCCCCGCCCCACGCCCCACCTCCGCCAATACGCACACACACACCTGGAACCCATCTTACCATCATGGCCAGTGCTGGCTGGAGAGGAGAGGAGCTTTGGCTCCTTGGCTGAGGACGTTCCGCAGGGAGACCGGACTCTGCCTCTCCTGCCCGCTCTCCCCACCCGGTCTGCTTCCTTCTGCTCTGGGAGTCGGTCCCACCCAGTGACTGATGGTGTGGATCGTTGTTGGACTGGTATTTAGGCAAGAAAGGAAACGTGTTTTGCTTGGGCTGTTTTTTGTGGGTCTGCCGATTTAATAGAGGAAGGAAAATGTAAGATTTGAGGAACAGCTTGCTTAGTGTTCGGCTCTTAACCATGAGCAATATTCAACAATGAAGCCCTTGAAAGATATTTGAAATCCTTGGAGAATGGTGAGTTTAAGTGATTTTTAGCCTCTTTAAGAAAAAAGTTTTCTTCCCTGGAGAACCAGGGTGCTGGTGCCGAGCACACTACCCCTAAAAGGGATATACCTGGGGAAGTACACCGGCCGGCTGTGTGTGCTGGAGAGGTGGGTTTGCAGAAATCCATGCGATGGGCCAGGCCAAAGCTAGCCAGTAGGACAGTTCCTTTGATAACCAGGCAGTCTTCTGAATGCTTGCCACTCCTCGACCCTCAATATTCTTCCACAAGCTCCCATCTCATCTGTGTGCCCTGTTCCCACCTCCCTAACACCGCAGCTGGGTGATATTTGAGAGTTGCTCTATTTGCACAAAAAGCTCTAATATATTTGACAAGAGAAAATAATAAGAACTGGACTCAAATGGTACTGTTTCCATTCTGCACGCAGGTAATCTGAGGCTCAGGCTTACCTGTCACACAGGAAGGGTTAGGATCTGGATTCAGCACAGATGCCCTCAGTGCCTGTGTACACCGTCCTCACAGGTGGGCTCAGAACATGGGACAGGGTGGCCTCGTCTCACCTGTGGGCCCTGGAGTCTGTATGTTCACAAAGAGCTTTTCTCTCACAACTGTATTTCCTCCTTGAAAGACCTTCCCTGTGCCCCTGCTCATCCCTGGGGACAAACAACATAACCCAGGGACTGGCTTCTGCCACCGCAGAACAGGACTGTAAGGGCCTGCCTGGTCTGACCCTCTGATTTAAAAGGTGGGGAACTGAGGGGGAGAGTAGTAAGTGGTCTGCTGCCAGTCCTGGCAGGTGGCTAGAACTGAGGGCTTCTCTTTGTAGAGGAGTCAGTATTGTCCACATGGACCACGATGGCCATCCTCTGGGGTGGTGGTCTTCTGGACCTGTCCACCTCTCCTGCCCACCCCCTCTTCAGCCCCTTCTTCCTGGTCCCTGCAGACCCAGAAGCACTGACCTGTACTGGCCTGTGACACAGGAGCCCAATTTCATTTTCCATTAAATACGATCTTTGGTTTCTGTCCATAAGCATGAGAAATAGACTACCCTGAAGTTTCTTTTCTGTCCTTGTCGAGCTTTCGTCAATCAGCTGAAACTTTAGGCCGACTGTCTCCTGTAGGTAGCTAACCCAGCATTTCTCTGGGACTTGGGTGTTTCTTTCAGTGGATTCACTGCAAGAAGTGTGCTGTAATAGCCATCAGGAAAAAGGTCACATGGGCCCTCAGTTCCCAGCCCCCCTCATGAAGTTCTGGTAAAGCTAGGCATTAAGTCAGTGTTTAAGGTAATGGTAAAGAAAGCAACAACCAGGTACTTCCCCAGTGGTCCAGTGGTTGAGACTCCAGGATTTCATTGCAGGGGGCACAGGTTTGATCCAAAAGAAAAAAAAAAAAAAATTCAACAACCAAACAACTTTACCTGGGGAGGATGAACAGTATTATCTTAGGACATGAGCAGGAATACTTCCCACTTTCTGCTACTTGGGAAAAGCTGACTTGAGTAAACTTCTTAATCTCAACTTCTTCATAACTGCTTGGAAGCCCCCCTTCTTCAAGTGGGGAAAATGAAAAACCATGTTAAGTGAAGTTATTTTTAGGAGGCTATTATTAAAACTTCCTGATAGGCAAAGGTTTTGGGTTTTTTTAAATTAAGGCAAGAAACTCTATCAGGCAGCATATGTGCTGACCATTCCCTGAGAAAGCTCACTCTTTCCATGCAGCGTGGTCGTGGTCAGTGACCCTGGGACAGTTTCAGTGGCATTTGTCCACCTGATGCCTCCAGGACAGATCCTGCAGGACACTGGCTGCTCTCAAAGTGACACTTGGCTGCCTGAGACCTGCCTGCCAAGCCAACATCTGCAGGGGAAACAGACATACCTTCTCTTCACACAGGCTCTCCACCCTGAAATCCCTGGGCAGGCGGAGGGTGGATGCGGGGCTGTCACAGGGCTGTGCCTCCTTTCACCACCTTCTCTGTTCTTATATGAATCCACACACTGCCCTACTTTTCCATGTTTGGTGTTTTTTTTTGTCAGTTTTGATGCTAAAATTTTTCACAGGACCCATTCTGCACGCCCGGGTGCCTCACGTGGCCCGTCCACCAGGTCACACCTGCATCTGTAGCCCTCCCTCCTTTTCTGCCTGTAGTTCTGCAGCCCCTCTGCCACCCCCCAGACACCGGCACCTGTCCCCTTGCCACCCACCGCTACCTGGAGGCAAGACCTTTCCAGTTTACCTCCTTGGCGGCCCTGTGTCATGACCTCCGTGCTTCACCTCTTTATCTCCAGCCCAGCAGCTGGAGTTAGGGTTAGCTGAAGTTTAGGGGCCCCCTTTCCTCCCACATAAACTGGGGTGAGAGTGGCACGTGCCCGGGGACAGAGGGGGACTAATGAGGGAATGTTAGTGTGAAGCCTGTGTCCACCCTGGGCCCAAAGACCTGTGCACACAGCAGACACATGGACACACACACGGGCACACAGAAACATGGGCACGTGGACACGCGGTGCTGTCGCCGCCACCGCTGCTGCGTTTCTGTGCTGCTGGCACTGTGTGTGTAAGTGGGGCTGCCCCTTCCCATGAGAGGCACCTTTTCATGTTTCTCCTGGCCCAGGGTGTCCGCTCCCGGAAGCTGAAGTGGGACCCCCAGTGTTCAGGGCAGCCCTGTGTGTCCTGTGGGCTCTGAGCCCTCATGTGACTTGCTGGGCCTCTGGCAGGTGGCCTCCTAAGTGACCAGGGTTGCCTGTATCTTTTAAATGGCCTTCCTCACAGGGGGTTGTGCAGTGATGTGGGGAGAACTTGGGATGGCTGCAGAGCTGGGATGCTCCCCCTGGAAGACAGCACACATCCTGAACAGAGCAGCCAGGGCTTTCCCATGTGGCTCTTGTCTCCTACTTCTTGGTCCTCTCCAAAGCTGCTGGTGCCACCCACCCTGGCGGTCCCCCAGCTCCCCCCACCCAGGCCCTTTTCTCCTCTGAGGGTCACCCAGGAAGACATGGTGTGGGGCTGCAGCGGCTCCACCTCGTCATCGAGGGAGATGGGGGCTTGCTCTGCAGTCCGCAGCCCACTGTCTCATTCACACCTCTGACAGGAAGGCAGGGCTATGCGCCCATCATACAGACAAGGAAACTGAGGTTCAGGAAGACAGAGCAGCCATGCAGTCACCCGCAGGGAGACGTGGGGGCAGGGCTTGGGAGTGGGCTTGGCTGGCTTGCGCCCACCCCTTGCCTGACCTTGGGAAGTTACTTAGGACTCTCGGTGCTTCAGTTTCAGTCTCTGTGGAATGGGGCTTTGCTAGCAGCTTCCCCAGAGGTCATGTGGGTGTCTGTGGAGCCTTGGGACATGCTGGCCTTGGGGAGGTGCTGCTCACATGCCCCGTGTGCACCTCACCCAGGCATCGAGGAGGCTGTGCTGAGCTCAGGGCACCTGTGCACATCACTGCCTCAACTCCACCAGGAATCCCCCTGTTCAGTGAGTGCCAAGTTCGTGGGTGTCCACTCGAGTATTTTCCCCAGGGATTGGAGAATGCAACCAAGTGAAGTGGTTTAAAAAATCAGAGCTACCAAGGGAGCAAGTTACACAAACTTACTGCTTACTACAAATTTACCCTTGTAAAGCCATGATAATCCCTTTGCCTTAAGGTCACCTGAGTAACAACTGAACCTCCGTCTGGAACCTGAGACAG
The DNA here is from genome assembly GCF_055505025.1 of Bos grunniens. Lineage (NCBI taxonomy): Eukaryota > Metazoa > Chordata > Mammalia > Artiodactyla > Bovidae > Bos > Bos grunniens. Next base: position 14,783,234 of record NC_141182.1, read on the forward strand.
GTTTCTGTCTTGGATCTCCCTGGGGCTTGACTCGCTTCCTGGGCCTTGCTGCTGGGTAGGAAGCCACACCCATGGTGATGTGTGAGTTTATGGCAGAAATGAACTGGAGGAGGAAGGACACACCGCAAACACAAGGCGCCTTTGACCCCTGCGCTGAACAGACAGCTTCTGGGTTTGGAGCACGTGTCTCCTCTTGGCTTCAGGTGGCATCTTGCTTTCACCAGCTCCTCTCTCGAGTGAAGAAGTGAGGAGTGGAGAGCGGAGTCCAAGGCTCCTTCCTGTGCTGACCCCAAGCCCAGAGGACGTCATCAGCGGACGATCACCACCCCCCTTCCCCAGCATCCTTGCAGGGCACTGCGTCCACGTCCCCCTGTTCCCTGCGGTCAGGGAGGCAGGACACCAGGGTCCTTACTCACCACAGTGCTCCTCAGCCCCAGCCCTGCAGAAGGGGGAGAGGCTGCCCGGCAGGCACCCCATCCCACCACCCCCTACTGGGCACAGGGAGGCACCGCCCCCGGGATTCCAGACTGCAGAGTCCTCACAGAGTTCTCTCCCACAAATGAAACCTGTTTCCTGTACTATAACAGGGTCATCTCAAAGAAAACGCCCTCACTTCTTGAATTCTTGTCTTTTGTTGTTTCCCAGAAGAAACCAAAACAATTTTCCACCCCAGCACATATCGGAGAGGGTGTCCTTTGGGGTATGGGTGGTGAGGATGCCAGGGAAACCAGGTGGCTGCGTCTAGCTCCCACCTCACCGTGCATCAGTAGAGGCTTGCGTTTATCTCCGTCTCTCTGCTTTTCCCCAGGGAGCAGTTGGTTTGTAAATAAGTATGAGCTAGTGTGCAGGATGCCAGGTGAGCAGCTTGTTATGTCAAGCTTCTGTCAAAGTTATGTCGACTCCAGGTGTTCCGGGGGCTCTGGAGGGTGCACCCAGAGTCTTACTGTGCCTGGTGGGGCTCCCAGCACCACCATTCCTTAGCTGTGTGATCTTGGTAAACCCTCTCTGTCTCTAAGCTCCAGCTTCCTTATCTGTGCAGAGGGAGCCGTGGCCCTGAACTTTGCAGCAAAGCACTGGGCAAGGGACCACTGCAGGGCTCCTTGCTCTGCACAGCCCAAAGGTTCCCCAAGCCTGTGTGACTTTAAATACAGTTGGGTTGGTGCAAACTCAACCTCCACACCATACTGGGTTTATAAAGAGTTTGAAGGGTTGGCTGCCCCCTCCCCCTTTATAGCAAGGTAACTCGGGGCCCCGGCCCCTCCATTTCTCCCACTTTCCATGGTCCCTGTCCTTCACAACTACAGACTTTTTACTGAACCCTCAATAAGGCCAAGATATGTGCCCAGGTGCTCACTATTCCATCAATGCCACTAATGTTGGGAGTGCAGTGTTTTAATGGGAAAGTGTTTTCATGGCTCAGCCCTATGCAAACTCCCTTTATCCCTGGCAATCTTCCTGTCTCTTGATGGCATTTGGAAAATATTTGCAGAGTTAGCAGGTTCACTCAGCGGAGAATGTCATGGTTTGTGTTTTTATCCACCTCAATTAAGGCAGCTGAAATTCATACCCTCCCACAGCTCTGTGTGCTTTATTCAAGCAAGGCTGTGGAAGGAGGTGGGTTTCCTGTCTTTCCAGCCTGGTCTCTTAGAAGGCTGGAGGGTGGCTCAGGTAGTGACTGGAGCACAGATTCTGGGGTCCCCCAGCCTGGCCGCAGCCAGCACCACCACTTACTAGCTGTGATACCTCGGGGCACATAAGCTTATCCCCTAGAGCCTTTGTTTCCTTATCTGTGAAATGGGTACCAGGACCATTGATCTCCCAGGCTGTACACTGGCTGTGCAAGTGCTTATAAACATGCCAGCTCAGTGCTATGTTTAATAATAAAATACCCACAGCCAAATTCAGCACCTGGGCACCCTGTGTGTCTGGCTGAGGTGCTGACAGTCTGGGGAGAAATCCCCAGTGCCAGAGGTGCAGCCAGATGGCAACTCACCCATATGGCTGCTGGGAACCCTGGAGCAGAGCCTGCCCTCCCCACTGCACCCGACTTTCTCATCCAACTGGTTTGGGAGTGCATGGCTCCCCCCTGCACCCGGGTTTCTCTTCTGACTCTGATTTGGGGTTGCATGGCTCCCCACGGCACCCAGTTTTCTCATCTGACTCTGAGTTGGGGGTATGCCGCTTCCTACTGTGAGGCCTTTCCTCAGGCCTGGCTGACCTGAGCTGCCCCCTTGACCCTTCCTCTCCCCTTTCACTCTTGCCCCATGCCTGCTTCCCCAGGGGGCGGGATGGGCTTCGAGGCCCTGTAGGCTGCTCCTGTCTGAGTGGTCACTTTGGGGTGTGACCGCTGTGCAGGGCGGGACCATCTGCCCCAGGGCAGGACCACATGGCTCTCCTGGCATCTGGTGCAGAGCTGGGTCTTATCAGTGTCCATCTAGTGACTGATAGCTCGGTGCCCTGGTTTCTGGTGGAGATCTTGGGAGATGCGCTGTGTGTTCCTGGGGGGTAGGTGGGGGGCTGGCCTAGGGGATGCTTAAGCTTGTCTTGACTGCTGCTTCTCTTCTCTTGCAGAGCCCACAACAATGGTGTCACCGGCCAGCTCGGAAGCCCAGGTACTTTAAAAACAAAATTTAAATGTACTTGATCCGAAGTAACAGTTAGGTGTGTTGTATGCTGTAAATTAGAAGCACATACAGTTGTGCTTCTAGAAGGACCGGGAGATAGTGAAGCCTGGCATGCTGTAGTCCATGGGGTCACAAAGAGCTGGACATGACTGAGCGACTGAACAACAACAGTTGTACAGTTGTTCCTCTGAGGCAGGATGTGGATAAGTGCTCAGTGGCTTAGTGGAAGGGCTTGTGGGGAGACGATGCCTGAAAACAGGCAGGGTGGGGAAGCCCGTACACACAGTGGAGGGGGTAGACTCGGGGGTCTGAAACGTGGGGTCTCCCCGGTGACCCCCTGGCTCCTGGAGGTGCCTCCCGCTGACCAGAGGGAAGAGGGGGCAAAGGTGATGTGGTCTCCCTGGTCAGAGCGTTGGAGAGGTGTGGGGCTGGGGGACAAACAGGAAAAGCAGCCCATCCCCTGTGTCCCTGAGCTCCCCCCAGTACCTCATCCCTGGGACCTTTATCTGTGTCTCCTGTCCCATCTGCCTGCCCCCAGGTGCTTTGTCCTGAATTTGATATTTATTTCACTGCTTTATAAAAAGTGGTTTTGTGTAAATATGTATTTATATGTTAAACACAGTGTTATAGAAAGGGGGTGGGCACCGCCGTTGGTCTGCTGTGAAAGTGAAAGTCATTCAGTCATGGCCAGTCCTTTGCGACCCCATGGACTGTAGCCCACCAGGGTCCTCTGTCCGTGGGATTTCCCAGGCAAAAATACTGGAGTGGGTTGCCGTGCCCCCCCTCCAGGGGATCTTCCTGACCCAGGGATCAAACCCGGTCTCCTGCATTGCAGGCAAATTCTTTACTGTCTCAGCCACAAGGGAAACCCATTGGTCTGTCACGGAGGATTTTTACCAACAATGATAAAACCATCCCAAAGTTTTCTGACTTTTTCTAGTCACCGCATGCTGGCAATTCTTAATTGTGTCAGTGATAAAGTACATCCTCTGGCCGGGCGGATGCCCTGCTGTTTATACAACACGAGTTCCCAGGGGTTGTGAGCGCGTGCTACCCAGCGTCCTGGAACCTGAGTAAGAAAAGCCTAGCCCTGTTTCAGGACGCGTCCATCTCACTGCTGTGCGCGGCTCCTGCTGCCAGGCTGCCCTGCCCCACCGCCCCAAGTGAATTTGTGTTCCCCACCCTGTTCCACTTGTGTTCCCTACTGTCATCAGTCTTGAAAACACTTACAAAGAACTTTGTATATAGGCTCAGGAATCGACGTGGGGGCCCCAGGAAGTCGGTCAGGACAGCCTCCTGGCCTGGTTGCGGAGATTCTCATTCCCGCCCTTCAGTGCCTCACGGTGGTCCCGGGGCCTCAGCTGCTTGGTGCCCACACTGCCAGAGGCAGGGGGGCTCGGGGTTCTGCCTAGACTTTTCCCTGTGGGGAAGCCAGTGGTCTCTCCAGTGTCTGGGTCTGGGGCGGCTCTCTAGAGGCTTGCAGTGGAGTTAACCCTTTCACTGATGTGAAGCCAGCACAGGCCAGAGACCAGAACCAGGGGAGGCAGGCCCAACAGGGGCGCTGTGTGCTGCACTGGAGCCAGGAAGCTTTGGTGCTAGGCCTCCTGCCTGCCCGGCCCGAGGGGTAGAGCAGTCTCCTTCTGAGAGAGAGGGTCACCCTGGGGTCAGTGGGGGCTATGGGACAAAGCTGGGGTGAGGTGGAGTTCACTCTGCTTTTTTGTAAAAGTGATTTTATTCGTTTATTTTTGGCTGCGCTGGGTCTTTATTGATGCGTGGGCTTTTCTCTGGTTGTGGAGAATGGGAGCTACTCTTTGTTGTGCTTCATGGGCTTCTCATTGCGGTGACTTCTTTTGTTGTGGAGCCTGGGCTCGAAAGCACAGGCTCAGTAGCTGTGCCACTTGGGCTTAGCTGCTCTGCAGCACATGGGATCTGCCCAGACCAGGGATCGAACCTGCCACGTCTCCTGCATTGGCAGGCAGAGTCTTTACCCCTGAGCCACTAGGGAAGCTCATCTCTGTCTTCTTCCTGCACCTCCCTCTGGGCTAAGAAAGGACCGATGGGAACTTGTGTAAAATGAGGTCCTTGCCCACCCAGCAGTCCCAAGGGGCTGCCCCAGGGACTCCACTGGCCAGAGCAGGCCCTTTGACTCCTGATTCTGGGGTGTGACTTGTAGCCCAACTGGTCCTCACCTCCTGAGGCAGAGATAAGGTGCCTCCAGGCTGGGAGCGTTATTGACTTTCACTGGAACTTCGCTCCCACAGGGCCTCACCTTCCCCAGGCATCCTCGAGCCAGGCAGACCCCCCCTAAGCCCCTCCAGACTCAGGGCATCTTGGGAGGTGCTTCTGTGGACAGAGAAGGGCTGTTCTTGTGCCCCGCCATCTGCCCAGCACTGACTGTCACACTTCCCTTCAGCTCTGCTCTGACCCCTTCCCTCGGGGTCTGGGGGTGACATCATGGGAAACAGAGGAGAGACCAGAGAGGTCCAGAGGCCGGGTGGCCTGCACATGCCTGGCAAGGGTGTGGCTCCGTCCAGGGGCACGAGGTCAGGGCACAGGCTGCAGGCTGACCCCACCCCCAGGCCAGCACGGTCCCCCTGCCTGTGGCAGGCAGGTGACCAATGTTTGCCCCACCTGTGAGAGTCTTGAGACTAGTGGCAAAGAGCTGTTGTCATTTTGGGGTGTGTGTATCTCTTGTACTGAGTCGTGACAGGAAACCATTAACGCCCTTTCAAACACAAACACGCAGTGCTGTGAGCGCTGGAAGCAGCTTCCTCATTCTTCTTGCTGTGTGCCACGGGCTGGCGTTGAAGTGCTTCCCCGGTGCCTCCCTCGAGCAGACCCAAGGCTGTGGGGCACACGGTACAGAACCTGGATCCGAAATGCTAATGGTGGTCCCTAAAAGCTCAATTACCTAGGGGCTAAGTAACACCAAAAGCAGAGTTAAGAGGTGTGCAGGACTCATCTCTAATGTGCTAATCCGCTTTTTAAAACCTTGTTGTGGAGAAAGAATTTTGAGCTTATGCAAAGCCAGCAGAATAGCATAGTGGCCCCACACAAGGCTCCAACAGCAAAGGACTCACCTATTCCCTGCAGCGCCCCCCCACTACCTGCCTGCTGGTGACCCCACCCCCTCTCCCAATACAGGTACAATTATTTTTTAGGTTTTTCTCTTTCAGGTTAAATTCACATACATTGAAATTTACATGCAGCTGAAAATACTTGAGGGGTCTCATTGTGAGTTCCAGTGTCAAGCTTTATATGTGTCACTAAGCAATTACTGCAGCAGCATTTATTGAATAAGCTAGCCTTTCTCCTCTGATTTAAAACATACTGTCATTGCACATGAAAAGCTAATGCTTCCTTAGGTTGCCTCTCTGTCTTTCTCTAAACACTTTTATTGCGGGTAAACTGTACATCTAGTAAGCTCTGACTGGTGTGAGACCACCACACACACCTTTCCCAACATGCTTCCCCGCCCCCGCACCCCCCCCCTACCCCGGGAGCCAGGGGCCTGCCCTCTGTGGCTGTGGACTGCTTCTGGCTTGTTTAGAGCTCTAGAGTCCTGGCTCTGGGCGGTGCTGGGGGTTCAGGGCTGTGCACGGCTGACTAGTATCCCTCGGATCACCACCCTACTTGGGACCCGACCTTTGTGGATTCCCCTACAGGGATTTCCGGTTTTCCTCTCTTGGTGAACACCGCCCCCACCTCGCCCCCAGAGGAGCTGCAGTCCAGCGGTAAAGCGTTGTCTTGATTATAAGAACCTGCCACGCAGTTTTCCACGGTGGCTGTGCTGCTGGGGAGCACCGTATTTCCCGGGTGGGGGCGGTGGTGCACCCCTCAGAGGACAGCTGCTATCCCATTTCACCAGTAGAACCCACGCGATGGTGACCTCCTGCGGCGGCTAGAACGCAGCCCACCCCCATCCCACCCCCCACCTCTGCCTTGTGTGCCCGCCCTGCCCTGGCCTAACAGCAGGGCCCTGTCCCGCAGGTGGTGCAGTCGCTGGGCTTCGCCATCTACCGCGCGCTGGACTGGGGGCTGGCCGAGCACGAGGAGCGCGAGCTCAGCCCGCAGCTGGAGCGGCTCATCGACCTCATGGCCAACAGCGACTGCGATGACGACGGCGGTGGCGGGACGGCTGACGAAGGATACGGGGGTCCCGAGGAGGAAGAGGAGGCAGAGGGCGGCCCCCGCACGGTGCGCACCTTCGCGCAGGCTATGCGCCTGTGTGCCGCGCGCCTGACCGAGCCCCGGGGCGCCCAGACCCACTACCAGGCCGTGTGCCGCGCGCTCTTCGTGGAGACGCTGGAACTGCGCGCCTTCCTCGCCAGGGTCCGGGAAGCCAAGGAGGTGAGCTGAGGGAGCGGCCCAGGCTGCAGGGCCAAGGATTTGCCCGGAGTGGAGGGTGGTAGGTGGGGCCGGGCGAGCGAGGGGTGGGGTCCCGGAGGCGCCTCCACACGCAGTTCCTTCTGTTCCTCCGTCTGTCCACAGTGGGTGTCTACTCTGTGCCAGACGGTCCTGAACACTTTGTAGGTTTTAGCTTAATCCTCAGTGTCCTGCTTACCTGGCTTTGCACAGGAGGGACCAGAAATTCACAAACTGGTGTTTTTCCCCATGACCTCACTCGTGTTGTCTCCAAGTCAGTCCTTAGCTTCACTGGTCCTCGTGTTTACATCTGCAAAAGGGACTGTGTCTCCAGGTCTCCTGCCCCAGAGCTGGTTCCTTCTGAAAACAGGGAGCAGAGGTGCCAGCATGTTGGAGCTTTGGGGAGGTGGGCAGTTCAGTGAGGGGTCACTCGTCCAGGTGTTTGTCCCTGGATGACAGTCCCACATTCCTCTCCACCCACAAACCGCCACCACCCCCACCCCCATGGTGGTTTTCACCCATTTCCCAGTTGAGCAGCTGGAGGCGCTAAGAGGTCGTGTTCTCACCCCAGGTCACAGCTAGTACGGAGCAGAAGGGCTTGACTGGCTCCCGGCTGCCATTCTCCCCACAGCTGTTCTGCCGCTTCATGGTCTCAAAGTCAGGAGGTGACAGTCTTTGCTCAACTCTCACAGCCTCTCCCTTGGAGAGAACGGAGGTGTTTCTTTGAAATGGGGGTCACAGCCCACAGGGACCCCTGCCTTCCACCAGCATTTCACAGATGAGGAGAAAAATGGAGACTTTGGAGAGGTCAGGAGGTACTTTTGGAATTAACTGATGCTGGTCCCTGATTTTACCCTGACCCTTTGTTGGCGTGTGTCTCCTTCCTGCCCAGCTTCCCTAGGCCTGGGCCTGAGCAGACTCTCAGGGTTTTTCTGACCAGGGGCCTGGGATCTAGTGCAGGACAGGTCAGATGCTGCTTGGGTCACTTGGCCTCGTCTGCAGCCCACTTGTAGCCCAAAGTGTGTGGTCCCTCTGCCCACCCGCTGCCCCCCAGCCCGGTCCTTTGTCTTCCTTCCCACCCCTGCTCAGCATCTCAGAGATATCCTGCCAGTGCTTTAATTGTAGCTGCCCCTAATTCTTGTCTGCTTTTCCTTTTGTTTTGACTGGACTCTAGAGGATGGGTGGGGATTGTGTCTGAAACTTACGCCCCACTAGGGAGATGTCCATTCTGGTTTTCCCGAGATGGCCTTCAGAGCATTGTCTTCTTGGAGCCGCTGCTCTTGCTGTAGCAGCCTCTTCAGGTCCACTGCTGAGTGAATCCTCCCTGGAAGACAAGTTCCTCTTTTTCTCGAGGACCTCCTGGCCTCCTGTTTCCTGACTCTTCAGGGTCACTGTGTGGTTCCTTTTTGGGGAAAGATTTCTTCCTCTTGGGAGGAACTCCACAGCCAGCTGTCTCTTCAAGGTCACCACTAACCGGCTCCTCCTTGGAAAGCATTTCTTTTCCTTGAGTTTGAGAAGGAGACAGATGGGTTTTCCATTCCATTCTCCTGAGGAGCCTTTTGGGCTTCTGTTTTTCCTTCTTTGGGGTCTTTTACTTGTCTCCTCGTGCTCCTGTGTGGCACTAAGGATCCTAATGATTTTCAGTTGCCTGGCTGTTGCTAAGGTCAGTTCCTTGCCCAGGCAGTAAAAGCTCTTTCTTTAGGTGTAAACAGCTCTAGACTTCAAGCAGTTGACCCAGGAGAAGTCAGGGGACTGGAGGAGGCAGTGAGAAGTGGGCTACTGGCAGTGTGTGGCTGGGCTGGCATTGGGAGCAGAAACAGCCTGCTCAGAGGCAGTAGAGCTGCTCCAGAAAGGACAGGAGACCCACCTTCCTGCCCTTTATCCACAGAGACACAGGTCACACCCAGCTCTATTTTTAGAACCACACACCTTGTGCTTCCAGAAACTTGGCTGAGTTTTCTAGAGCATCCCAGGGCAGTTTGGCAAGTGGCTTGGGAGGGAAGCCGGGGTGACTGGTTCTGTTCGACCTAGGGGATGGGGTGGCAGAGGCTGTGTGCTAAAGGCAGATGCTCCTCCAGCGTGGAGAGCCAGTGAGAGCAGAGCTCCCGCTGCTGCTAAGATCCAGGGCAATGAACCTAGCAGCCTCTTCACAAATTCTCAGCAGAAAACAGCTCCCTGAGCATTCCCAACATCCTTCCTGGGCCCTCACCTTGCTGGTGGCGTTTTTCCCAGTTCGTGAAATACATCTGTATGACTTTGGGGCCTGCTAAGTGACTCGCCCTCTTGCCCATCCATCCACCCATCCAACTATCCACTTACTGATTCATTTATTCACTCAACCAATGCTTAAGACCTAGCATGTGTCACACAGTGCTGGGAGCCAGATTTAAAACAACCCCAAAGCTGAAAACATGGTTCTGACCTCATGGAGCCAACCATTCAGAAAACAAAGAAGCAGATGACTGTAGACTCCAGATGGGATGACATGCACAGAAGTGGCCGTGGTGTTCCACGAGGGTGGATGTGCCCTGTAAGCGGCAGTCTGGAGCCCTTCCCAGATGTGGGAGGGCCTCATGCCTGCATCGTGGAGGATGGGGGCCCCGTGGAGGAGTGTGGGTCAGTGTGAGGAGGCTGTGGGTTCTGCTGCAGCCAGGGGTTGCTGCAAGGGTCATGCTTCCCCCCGCCCTTGCACTGGAGGAGTGGCCTCTGATAGCCAGCAGGACATGAGTGTTTCCATGTGGTTCTAAGACTGATGGCTTGGTTCCCTCAGATACCTTTCTGTGCCCCAAAGCCTTGTCCAAAATGCCCACGTGGTGCAGAAGCATCCCCAGGGGGCCAACCAGCACCACCACTCCTGTTCTCTCGTTTCTCCCGGACTTAACAGATGCTGCAGAGGTTCCGGGAGGATGAACCGCAGGCAGAGAAGCCCCTTGTGGAGCTGGATAGCCTGAGGCGCACAGACTGGGTAAGACACGTGCCCCCCACCCCCACCAGGGCACAGACGGGGCACAGGCCCGGAGCCCCGCCCAGGGCTAAGAGCCATTTCTCTCTTCTCGTGGACTTAGGCCCGCCTCTGGGTCCAGCTCATGCGGGAGCTCCGCCATGGGGTGAAGCTGAAGAAGGTGCAGGAGCAGGAGTTCAACCCCCTGCCCACAGAGTTCCAGCTCACCCCCTTCGAGATGCTCATGCAGGACATCCGTGCCAGGAACTACAAACTGCGCAAGGTCATGGTGAGCCGCCAAGGTCATGGCGGGCTGGGTTAAAGAGGTCACATGTTCAGGCCCCTCTGCCTGCCGGAGCCCCTGCTTGGTGCGCTGGTGACTAAACCAGGAGTCCAGTGGGAACGGTCAACGTGGCCTCGAGTCATACACCTCATGGTCCTTTCAGGGGCCCACTGTGACATTGGCAGGGAGAAGGGGCCCAGGGGTGGGAGCTGAGGCTGTGGGATTGTCCCACTTAACTCTCACAGGGCCTCGTGGTGTGCCAGCATCGCTCTGAGAATCTAAACGTGTGAGTTAATCTCACTGTTATGAAGACCCTGTGAGGTAAAGCTACCGACCTGCATTTCAACATAAAGAATCTGAGATGCAGGGAAAGCTGGAGGTCAGGTCTTGAAGGCCACAGCCACTGAGGGGAGGCTGGGGGAACCCCTCTCTTGGCTGCAGCCCAAGCAGACGGTCCCTCAGCCTTGCTGCCCTCCTTCTCTCCCACAGGTTGACGGGGACATCCCTCCCAGAGTGAAGAAAGATGCCCATGAACTCATCCTGGACTTCATCCGCTCCCGGCCTCCACTGAAGCAGGTACCAGCCCTTCGGGGCGTCTGGAAGGTTGGTTCTGGGGACACTGCCTGCCAGAGCACGCAGGGCCTCCAGGGAACTGGCCCCCAACGTGGTGCTGCCACACCCCCTGCAGGTCTCAGAGAGAAGGCTTCGCCCCTTACCCCAGAAGCAGAGAACTCTGCACGAGAAGATCCTGGAGGAGATCAAGCAGGAACGCAGGCTACGCCCCGTGGAGAGCAGGCGCTGGGAGGGCCGGGGCGAGCGGGGTGAGCACGGGACACCCCTCCCCTGCGCCTCATCTCCCCCCACACTGTCCTGTCCCTCCTGCCTCACCTCCTGCCTCCCCCAGGGTTCGGCTCTCTGCCCTGCATCCTTAACGCCTGCTCTGGGGACGTCAAATCCACTTCCTGCATCAACCTGTCCATCACGGATGTTGGGAGCAGCGCCCAGCGCCCGAGGCCCCGGGTCCTGCTCAAGGCACCTACGTTGGCTGAGATGGAAGAGATGAATACTTCTGAGGTCAGAGCCCACAGGTTCCTGAAGAGAGACTGACATGAGGAGGAGGTGGGGGAGGGGAGGGGGGGGTGGGAGGGGAGGAGAAGAAGGAAAGAGAAGGAGGTTCTGGGGAACTGAACACAGCCAGGGTGCAGCATCCAGCTGTGGGCCCTCTGCTCGGGGTCCTGTCTGCACCCTGCTGTGAAGCTGTGTCCTGCTGTGGGGCTACGTCTACACTGGGGACAAGCGTGGCAGGGCTCAGGCACCCTCTCCCATCTTGGTCACTCACAAGGGTGACTGAGACAGTGGCCTTGAGCCACTGTTGCCTCAGCACATAAAAGGATGAAATGGAGAGCCATGTCCTCCTGGGCTGGGCAGCCACACTTGGAGGTGCAAAGCTTACAGGTCCCAGCGTGACTCCCCACCCTGGCTGCATTGCCCTCTGACCCTGGAGACCAGGCTGAGGGCTGTCTCCACGTGACCCCAGGCCTGTCATCTCCAGGACTTTCCAGGGACCTCAGGCCAGGGGCTGGCTTCTGAAGCATGTCTCCCCTGGCCAGGGTAGTGCATAGCTGTCAGTTTGTGCACCCCACACCTTGGTCCACGGACAGGCAGGAGGCACTGGGGCAGAGCAGTCATGGTGATGCTAGACTGGACTGTCCACAGGAGGGTGGACAGGGTGTTGCTGGGCTGATGTGTCCACAGGAGGAAGAGTCACCGTGCGGAGAGGGGACGCTGAAGCGAGATCGTTCTTTCTCTGAGCATGACCTGGTGCAGCTCCGGAGTGAGGTGACCTCTGGTCTGCAGCCGGCCCCTCAGCCCCCCGGAGGCCTGGAGTTGTCCCGGCCGCGAGCAGGCAGCATGCAGTCCTGGAGGCCGAGCCCCCTGGAGCCAGGTACGTGGCCTCTCCCTCCCTGGATGCCTTCCTGCAGGTCCTGCTGCTCCAGAGGGAGCTTGCACTGCCAGAGGGACATTTATCACTTCAGGCAGCCACGCCCCACCTTTTAAAACTCTGCTAAAGTAGTAATCCATATCCAGTGTAAAACTTCAGAAAAGTCCTCACAATTCTTTTACCTAGAGATATTAACTTTGCCATATTGGTCTGTAGAAAGACAGCTGGACCAATGGATGGATTGACAGACCGTTCTTATCTTTTTCTTTCCTGTCAGTGGAAAGGGGCCCAGAGAGCATGCACACCACTCTGGACTGGACTAGTCCCCTGCGGTTTGTCACAGCCCCGTCCCTTCCCGTCGGTCAGCCGGCCACTCTAGGTTAGCTGGTCCCACAGTGCTGAGGCCTGGGGTTGCCATCCCACCTGCTGCTGCTTCGTGCCTAGCACAGCCCTGCGACACCAGAGCTGCTGCGGGTTGTCCTGACAAACCCTGTCTCTTCCTCCAGGTTCCCTCCCCGTCAGTGTCCAGTCCCAGCCTGACCCCAGCTCCCTACCACGCAGTGACATGAGCTCAGTCGAGGACAGGCAGGGGGCCTCCGCGGCCCCGGATGCCAGTCACCTGTGGCTGGTGAGTGACAGAAGCACTGTGGTGCAGGGTGGCCGGGGTGGGGGACAGCGAGAGGGGACTGGGAGTGCCCCTTGTGGGCTCAGGAGTGGTGGGGCCCTCTCAGTGGATGCCTGGGAAGGTTGGTCTTTGCTGCCACCTCCTGGGCCTTCTGGGCACTGCAGCCCAGGCCAGAGAAGGACCTTGCTAAGGGCACAGCCTAGTCCCAACTCTCAGGGTCAGGGCACATGAGAAGGCAGCATGGTGACACTGGACAGCACTTTCTCAGGTCTCAACTCTGGCTCCGGGCCCTTCCCTCTCTGTGCTGCAGTTCCCTCACCTGTGAATTTTGTCTGACCTGTAATCATGAAGAACTAACAATTGCTGACATCTTGAGGCTCCCACTTGGACCTGAGCCAAACGGAGTGCCTGCAGGGCCACAGGGCACCTTGCTGGCATGTGGAGGGGGGTCCAGAGGGTGGCTGTCATTATTGATTCATTGAGGTTTTACCGAGAGGCTCAAGTGAGAACGGATGTTCAAAGGCTTTGGAAAGTCAAGGTCATATTACTGTAATACTCCCCAACTGAAGGGCATGCTTTACCCTTTGAGTCCTGTATTAGGAATCTGGCCACATATAAAATCACCCCTCACTTAGCAGCTGCAACAGCACAGTTACCATCTCATCATCTTTCTGGGTCCAGAGCCCGGAACTGGCCTCCATGGGGCTGCAGTGGCAGGGCTGCGTCTCACCTGGAGGCTTGACCTGGGCTGGAAGACCCTTCCTAGGAAACTCCTCCCCTGGCTGTGGGCGGGGCCCCAGCTCGTCCCAGGTGAAGCACCCTCATGAGGTGGCTCCCCTGAGTGAGCCATCTGAGAAGCAGAGGGAAGTCCGTGTCTTTATGACGCATTCTCGGGACTGACACTGTCAATTCCACCTTATCCATTCCATACAAGTCAGTCACTAAGTCCTACTTAGGGAACTATGTCTTGTTTATTTATTTGGCTGTGTGGGGTCTTGGTTGCTGCCCTCGGGATCCTCCTTGCCCTCGGGATCCTCCTTGCATCATGCGGAGTCTTTCCTTGCGGCACGCGGCTTTTCTAGTCGTGGGGCAGGCTCCAGAGCACAGTAGTGGGCCCAGTAGTCGTGATGTGAGGGCTTAGTTGCCCTGTGGCTTGTCCCCCTTTTTTAAAGATGGATTCTTTATTAAAGATGTTATTATTTTTTATTATTTTATTTATTTTTGGCTCTACCGGGTCTTTGTTGCTGCATGCCAGCTTTTTCTAGTTGCGGCGAGCAGAGGCTGCTCCCTGGCTGTGGGGTGAGGGCTTCTCACTGCAGCGGCGTCTCGTGCTGTAGAGCACAGGCTCCAGGTGCATGGGCTTCAGCAGTCGCAGAGTGCAGGCCCATCAGTTGCAGCACATGGGCCTAGTGGCTCTGTGGCATGTGGGATCTTCCTGGACTCGGGATCAAAGCCTTGTTCCCTGCATTGGCAGGTGGATTCTTAACCTCTAGGCCACCAGGGAAGTCCCAGGACCACCTCTTGAAGGGAGGGATGTCAAGCAATCAGGGGGCATGTGTTGAATAGCAAGTCTCATGAGTCTTTCTCCAGCTCAGGACTCGAGAGCTTTCCAAGAGGCTTGGCTATCAAACCCCTGAACTGCGATGACCTTGCCTCAACCCAATCTGTTGAGCACCCAACTTGAGATCTCTTGGCAATGTGTACAGTGAGTGTAACATCTGTAAGGTTAGAGGGAAATTGTTCACATATAAACAGCACCACCAGGCTACAGGAAACACTAATCAGAAGCCAAGAGACCTGGATGCTTCAGGTGAGAGGAGAGAACACAAGGTCCCAGATTCACCCCATGCCAGACAGTAGCAGCTGACCAACAAGTGTAAACAGGAGAAAATCTGACCACAAACACCATCCACTTCCACATCCTCTGGTGCCTCCCATGCCACCTGGTCTTCGTAGCTAACATTTTGATTCTGGTGCCAGACACTGCATCTTCTTAGTGGAGCTGAAATACCCTACTTCATAGAAGAGGAAGTGACCCTTTGAGAAGTCAAATTCTATGCTAAGAACACAGGACTGTTCTCCTGGGGCAGAACAGGGTATACTCACCACGACAGCCCAAAGGGCCAGGCGGTTATGACGAGGTGGACAGGAGCATCCAACGGACCAACAGACCCAGAGTGGCAGTGGATGGATAGCACTGGGAAAGAGGAGGGGGTGCGGTGGTTGGGGGTTCCAGGAGGCTGGGGGCAGGAGGGGGTGCAGTGGTGTTGGGGTTCTAGGAGGAGTGAGGTGGGGGGCAGGAGGGCACTCTGGTGGGGGTTCCAGGAGGGAGGCAGTGGGCCTGGGGACTCTGGGTGACTTTGATTGTCCTGGGGTGTTTTCAGGTGAGCAACAAGGTTGGAGGCAGATGGTTCAGGTCTGGGTAGCATCATGAACATAGGTGGGATGTGCTGAAGGGTTATGTGAGCAATGAGGTCATCGAGGGGCTGGCTGCCAGTTGAGTTGTTGGGCCCAGGTCAGAGAGCTGCCTATAGGAGTATCCCAGGAGCAGTACAGTCTCAGGCATGGGCGTTCTGGGGAGCTTGCCTGGACTGAGGCCAGGAAAATGCCAAGTCCTCAGGGAAGTGGGGAACTTGTGGAGATGTCCTGAGAGCCTGAGACCAATGCCACAGGCCTCCTGTCCCAGGAGTTCAGCCACCCCGTGGAAAGCCTGGCTCTGACGGTAGAGGAGGTGATGGACGTGCGCCGTGTGCTGGTGAAGGCAGAGATGGAGAAGTTCCTGCAGAACAAGGAGCTCTTCAGCAGTCTGAAGAAGGGGAAGGTGAGGAGCTAGGTGGGGGGTAGGTGTGGGCAGGGCTGGGCCTGGCAAGTTTGGGACAACACTGGGCTCCAACCAGGCTCTCCTCACAGATTTGCTGCTGCTGCCGAGCCAAGTTCCCGCTGTTGTCATGGCCACCCTCCTGTCTCTTTTGCAAGAGGTGAGCCTTCTGTACGCACCTTGGCTGTGAATTCACAGGGGAAGGAGGTAGGAAGCCTCTTGCTTTCTGTCCAGTAGGGCTTCCTGTGGTTTGGGGCATGTTCCATCAGGCACGGTGACCAGTGCAACCAAGGAACAAAATTTTTAATTTAACAACTGAGGGGCCCCCACTTTCATCCAAGATTGGGTAATAGGAAGCAGAACAGGCATTTTCCACAGGAAACGGCCAAAAAAAAAAAAAAAGATGCAAAGACATAAAACATTGGTTCTCAAGAACCAATCAGGTTTGAAGCAAGTACCAGAAAGCAGACAGGGTAAGCTCTGTCCTACGACTGCCTCAGCTCTGGACTCAGGCCTGTTCAGCTCCTGCGGTGGAGGAGGTACAGCTGAGAACAGGGGTACCCGGGCAGCTAGAGTTCACAGCACAGATCTCCAGAGGGGAGAGGGTTCTCCAGGAAGCAGGTCTCAGAGACCTTCACAAGGTTCTCCTTGGATATTCAGAGTTCTGATCAGCACAAACATGAAGGAAATGACTGAGGCTGTGGAAACCTGGCCCACTGCCTATTTTAGAAATACAGTTTATTACAACACAGTCACACCCACTTGTTTATTATTCATTTAGTCACACCTAAAATGTTGACTATCTGAGCTTTTAGAGGAAAAGTCTACTGACCCTGTCCTACAGATTTAAAGGAGCAATACCAGGAATAGTGTCTGTTCCCACCAACCAAGGTGGCAAGTTGTGACTCAACGGGCTGCTGAGTGAATCACAAAAAAGTCTTGCCTCACTACCAGGAATAAGCGCCCCCACAACTGAGCAACTTCACTTTCACTTTTCACTTTTCATGCATTGGAGAAGGAAATGGCAAGTCACTCCAGTGTTCTTGCCTGGAGAATCCAAGGGACGGGGGAGCCTGGTGGGCTGCGGTCTATGGGGTCGCACAGAGTCGGACACGACTGAAGTGACTTAGCAGCAGCAGCAGCAGACTGAGTGCTGCTCCAGAACTAACAAATCAAAGTCAGACCAGAAAAGACCAAACTATTCCCAAGGATCTTAATTGCTTCCTAGAATAAAACTCAAGTCTATGTGTCTACATATATTCGCTCAGTTGTGTCCGACTCTTTGTGACCCGGTGGACTATACATGGAATTCTCTAGGCCATAATACTGGAGTGGGTAGCCTTTCCCTTCTCCAGGGGATCTTCCCAATCCAGGGTTCGAACCCAGGTCTCCCCGCATTGCAGGCGGCTTCTTTACCAGCTGAGCCACAAGGGATGCCTAAGAATACTGGAGTGGGTAGCCTATCCCTTCTCCAGCAGATCTTCCCAACCCAGGAATTCAACTGGGGTCTCCTGCATTGCAGGTGGATTCTCTACCAACTGAGCTATCAGGGAAGCCCATAAAACTCAAGAATAGGAGTAAAAAAATACCCAGCATCAAGCCAGATAAAACACCTGTCATCTAATTGCAGATTATCAGGCATGTCAAGAAGCAGGAAAACATGACCCATGGTGAGAAAAACCAATCAAATCATGGAGAACTGACCCAGATTATAGGATTAGCAGATAAGGACATTAAAATTTTTGAACTGCATTTTATACCTTGAAAAAGTTAAAGACATGGAAGATATAAAGAAGTAACAAACATCTAGACATGAAATGTATGAGATGAAAAAAATTACACTGGATGATATATAGCAGATTAGACATTTAGAGTAATGTACAGAAGAAAAGATTAGTTAACTTGAAGATACAGCAGTAGAAACTATCTGAAATAAAACACACAGAAAAAAAGAATTGAAAATGGCATTGGCAAGCTGTGGGGTAACATTAAGAAGCCTAATACAGCTGTAAAGAAAGTCCCTAAAGATGTGGGGACAGAAAAAGTATTTGAAGAAATAATGGCTAAAAAGGTTTTCCAAATTTGATGAAAACTATAAACCCACAAGAAACTCACTGAACCCCAAGCACAAGAAACATGAATAAAATCACACCAAAACACACAATCAAATTGATCAATGATAAAACCAATGATAAAGAAAAATACAAGGACAGAAATTCCTAAATTCAGTCAGCAAATAAAAAACATGTTGTGTATAGAGAAAGATAAAGATGACTGCAGATTTCTCATCGAAACACTACAAGCAGGGTGTCAGTGGAACAACGTCTTTAAAGTACTGAAAGAAGAAAAAAGTGGTCAGTCTAGAATTCTGTACAAGAATATTTGTGTCAAAAACAAAGGCAAAAGTAAAGACACTTCGAGAAATACGAAAGCCCCCAGCAGACCCATACTGGAACAAATGGTAAACGAGGCCTGCTGCACAAAATGAAAATGATGCCAGATGGAGATCTGAATGTACACAAAGGAATAAGAGCACTAGGAGCAGTAGCTGCTAAGATGTAACTCTCCCAACATGAAAGATTCTCTTCTTATGCCTCCTTAAAAGCTAAACCAGTGCTTCCCTGATGACTTACTGGTAAGGGATCTGCCTGCCAAGGCAGGAGACATGGATTTGATCCCCGATCTGGGAGAATCCCACTTGCCACACAACGACTAAGCCCATGTGCCACACCTATTGAGCCTGCACCCTAGAGCCTGGGAGCTGCAACTACTGAAGCCCACGTGCCCTGGGGCCTGGGCTCCGCAAGAACAGGAGCCACTGCAGTGAAATGCCTGTGCACCGAAGCTAGAGTGAGCCCCACTCTCTGCACTAGAGAAAAGCCCATGCAGCAGTGAGGACCCAGCACAGCCAAAAATAAATAAATGAGAAAAAAACAAACGGTAAGCCAATATCTAGCACCCAGCAAGGTAAAATTCAGTCTGCCATCCAAACAAAGTTTATTAGGAGTGCAAAAAAGTAATAAAAAATGTATTTTGGGGCTTCTAACAGATGTATAAGTAAAAACATCCTAACAATATCATTAAGACTGAAGGTGAGGATCAGAAATACACTGTTAAAAGTTTTTTATACTGTACATTAGATGGTAAAATATGACTTGAAGGAAACTGATAAGTTAAAGATGATCCTGTGAGCCCAAACACAACCACTGAATTAGCCTTTAAGTCAAAAAGAATATACTGGATTGGCTGAAAAGTTCATTTGGGTTTTTCCAAACAAACTTTTTGGCCAACCCAATAAAACGGAATCATAAAAAAAAATACTCAATACAGAAAGCAGAAAAAGGAAAAAAGAACAAACACAACAGAAAGAAAACAAATCCCAAGATGACAGACTTAAACCCAACTGTATCAACAATTACATTAAACATAAATGGCTTAAACAAGCCAATTAAAAGAGTTTCCCATATTGATTAAAGAAAGCAAGACAATCTGCTGTCTATAAGTCGTGTATTTTGGTTTGTTTTTTTTTTTTTTGGCTGTGCCATGTAGCTTGTGGGATCTTAGTTCCCTTGCCAGGGATCAAATGCACACCCTCTGCATTGGAAGTGTGGAGTCTTAACCTCTGGGCCACCAGGGAATTCCTATGACCTGTAGTTTAAATAAAAGACACACATTGATTGGAAGAAGGATGGAGAAAGATACCCCATTCCAAGAGTAGTCTAAAGAAAGCCTGAGTTGGTATGTTAATACCATACAAAGTAGAATATGGAGCAAAGAATATTAGCAGAGTTAAAGGAGTTCATTTCATGGTGATAGAGGGAGGAAATAATTCTGAACACTTTCTGTACCTATCAAGAGATTCAAGATACATGGAACAAAACGTTGACAGAACGGCAAGGGAAAATAGCTAAATCCATGGTTATAATTATAGAAATGAAAAACTAAGGGTATAGGGGATTTGAATGACACCATCACCAACTGAACCTACGTGATGTTTACAGAAACTAATCCGTACAATGGGATGTACATTCTTGTCAAGTACACATGGAATGTTCACCAACATGACTGTATTCTGGGTCATAAAATAGGTCTCAGAAATGTGGAAGGATTCATATCATACACAGTATGTTCCCTGACCACAGTGAAATCAAATCAAATGAATACAGAGGTCTGTTGATGGCAGATTAAGTATGGGACATCCCTCTAAGAGTATATGGTCCCTTGTTTTAAAAAATGAATTTGGACAGTTTGCACTGATGTGGAGAAGAACCCTGGTGTATCTTTATAGGATAGTACACAGGATACCCCATTCCATTTATTGTACTCTTATTTTAAATGTATGTTTTTATTCATTTATGCTTAGATCTGGAGCATGGAAAGTGTGCTAGTAGGGAGCATCTCCAGAATGGGCTATACAGGAGAGGACTCATGACTAAATTAAAATTCTCTCTAGTGTTTGAATTTTTACAATAAAAAGGCATGTACTTTTGAAATTACATGTGGATGGGAAATAAACGTTACTCACGGCTTAAAGCTGGGCATGTCACCTGACGGCCCTCTGGCTGCAGCAGTGCTCATGTGTGGGGGAAGTCAGGCACCCTCCACTGCAGATCCGTGGTCCCCAGAAAGAGCCTGGAAGGAAGGAGTATTTTGTGTGTGGAGCTAAGTAAAAAGAAAAGCAAGATTTGGGAGTAAAATGAGAGTAAAACACTGATCTAGCCAGGGAGCAAGCAGAAGGCGGCAACAGTCTGGCCTGGCCTGCGTGCTAGACCCCTTGAGCTGACCCTACTAACCCTCTTCTTTCCTCTCCAGAGCCGTCTGCAACTCCTGTAGCATAAAGGTGAGGACCACCTGGGGTCAGAGCGAGGCCCCGTGTCCTGAGCGTCCTGCAGCCTGGCTGGGTTGTCCGGGAATGAGGTCGGGGGTTGACAGAGGCTCTGCTATCTCGAGTCTGATGACCCCCCTCACTAGTCACTTCTTTCATCTTCTCCTTCCAGGAAGAACCCACTCCTACACTGCCCAAGACTGCAGTGTAAAGACCCTGTGGATGGTTCTTTTTTTAAACAAATATTGTTTTAGTATCCCAGTGCCAAGAAACTCTTCTCTAAAGTCTCCTTCCAGCACCACAGTCCTCGAGTGTTTCTGGAAGGGCTCGTTTTAGATGCAGCAGCTTGTGGCGTCTGTGTACACCTGGGGTGCAATTCGGGTGTCACTCCTTTACCTCTCCTTTATCCCAGAGATAGTCATCTGTTTGAGGGGTTTTTACCACCACGATTTTCAAACCCTTGCCTTTTATGACCCCTCTCAATGTTAAGTGATGGTTACATACAGGCCACTGGGCTACCCCTGGCATGTTAAAAAGGCACACTTTGCTCTACAAGGCAAGGGAACCATGCCTTCAAACACCAGGTGTGAAGGGGCGTCCAGTGAGCATGTGGGAACAAGTGACCTCAGGCAGGGTCCTCTGCTGGCCGGGCAGGTGGCCTTTTTTCGGGGGAGTGGGGTGCCTGGAGTGTCTCTCTGTATTGCAGATGAAGATGCCTTCTAAGAAGTTTGCTCACATCCCTGTCTACACACTGGGCTTTGAGAGTCCTCAGAGGATGTCAACTGCCAAAACCACACCAACACAGAGAAGAGACGCCTTCCAGTGCGTGCTGCCCTTGGTGATGTTCCTGGTGGGCCGGGAGCTGGGCGGGGGTTTCTCTGCTGGGGAAGGAGGAGGGCAGAGTGCTCAGAGCCCGGAGTCCCAGTTCTTCCAGAGGAAGGGCTTTTGTGGGGTGGCTTTGCTCTGCCTGGCGTGGGTGTAGGGGACGCAGAGGCTCGGGCAGAGACCCCTGACGGCCCTGTCTTGCCCCAGATCCCTGCAAGGGCTGCAGTGGCGGAACGTGGAGGAGGAGTTCCCGCACATGTACACCCACGGCTGTGTCATGAAGGACGTGTGCAGCGACTGCACCGGGTTCGTGGCGGATGTGGTGCACTCCAGCCGCAGGAGCGTGGAGGCCCTCAACACCACGCCACGTCGTGCCCGCCAGACCCAGTCCCTGTATGTCCCGAACACCTGGACACTTGACCTCAAGTGATGTCCTGTAGCCCCTGGGCTGCATGGCAGATACTTCTCAAGGTGCCCCCAGACGGCCATGCCTCCAGGGAGGAGCTGGGTTAGGCCTGGACCGGGATGAGTCTCCATCCTGGGACAAGAACCCCTGTCCTCCTGATGTGCATGTACATATATACATACGTTTATATAATATATACACACAGCCTATATATTTATATTCATGTCCCCTGGCCCCCAGAGCTCACTCCAGGACCCTCCCTGGGGAGACTGTTCCTCTCAGGATTCCCTGGGTGGGGTGGGAGCAGGTCTTCTCACTGAGACAAGGAGGGGCAGGTGGGTGTAAGCAGAGCACACTCAGAGGTGCCGGGGTGGTGCTGGTCCGGGGGCCCTGGTGATGCTGGAGGCCCTGGTATGGGAAGGCACTCCGTAGATTGTACCCATGGCTACTCCTGGCCTAATAAAGGTGGTCTCACAGTCTCCGGTGTGGGGTGTGAACTGAGCTCTCTAGTTGCAGCAGTGGGCCTGTGCTCCGAGGGCCGTCATGACACAAGGGTGCTCAGGCTTACTCCATGACCTGGCCATCTTGGTCTTACGGCCAGCAGGGCTGCGTGTGTGACGACCACTCAGCCTGCTTTCTATCACCTGCCAGCCTGGGAGACCCTTTGGCCTCGTCCCCCAGATCTCTACTGCTGTTGTCTAGGCAGAGGGTTCGCTCAGGACCTGCAGAGCTGGGGGGAATGTACGCGTGGGCACCCAGGTGCTCTGCAGTGGGCTTCTGTGGTCACCCCATCTTACAGATGAGGAAGCTGAGGCTCAAAGAGGTGAGGGAACTGAACAAGATGCACAGCCAGGCCTGCTGGATGCCAGGCTCTAAGGCCTGAGGAGACCCCAAGGGACAGAACGTGCAGCAGTCGGGCCTTCCGGTGAACTGCTTTCTTTCCCCAGCTGGGATCTAGGGACACTGAGTGACACAGAGAGAGCAACCAGGAACAACATCCAGTTCCCAGACTTGTTCTAAGCACTTCCTGTGCAGGGAGTATTATTCCCATTTTAAATTGAGAGAACTGGCACAGAGACGGTAAGGAATTGCGCCCAGTCACACAGCCAACAAGGAGAAAGCACCTCCAAGGGCGATAACATCCCCTAGGGCAGATAATCCTGCAGGTGAGGAAGCAGGCAGGGGACACATGCAGGTCCATGCTCCCAATAAGGAGAGACTTGGGTTCTAATCCTCACAGGGATACCGTGAAATGAAAGCCACCTTGGGACAGCTGGGCTAAGCCAGGAGGGCCCATATGGCTCCAAGGTGAGGTCAGGAGGGAGGGTCTAGGGTTCCCAGTGCTCCTACAGCCTGGCTGCTATGGGTTCGCCTCCTGCTGAACCCAGGGGAAGCAAGCTGTAGTGTCCACCCAGCAAACCTGCCCCACCTCCGCTCACCTAATGTACCTCCTGACAGGGAGGGTGCTTGCTCTAGAACTGTTCACAACCAAGCTTCCAGCTCAGGCCAGGCCTTTGGGAATACTGGGAGAGACTCAGGCCCAGAGTTTCCTGTTCAGGGAGGGCACCCCTCACAGTTCCTGGGCAGTCTTAGGGACTTAGGGACAGCAGAGCAGGAAGCAGCTTTAGGTGACACCCCCACGTTTCCATCCACAGGTGAGATGACAAGCCTGCATAAGCTAGTCACATCTGGGACTAGCCTAGCCCTGCACAGGAGGGTGGCCTGGAGGTACTGTGTGTGAACTTAACTCTTAGTGGCTGGATTGGGGCCGGGGTGGGGGTTGAGGCAGCAGCCACGTGCCAGCCACGGTGAAGGAGCCCCAGGTCCCAGGGACTAGCATGGCTATCCGACCAGCGGTGTGGGCACTGGCACACACCCCTGCCTCCCTCTGGGTCCTCGCCAGCAGTCTTCCTCATCTGAGCTTTGGAACCGCAGGCAAGAAGGAAGAAAGACCTACGTTCTACGTGGGCCAGTTCCCTTACCTATAAACGGATGGATATCGACCTTCTAGGGCGACGTAAGAACTCAGTACAGGGATCGGCCTGGTGCCGCAGTCAGAGTCGTCCGACTGACCGTGGCCCTTTGCTCTCCTCCGTCAGGGAGGGAGGGCCCATTTCCACGCAGATCAAGATTATCTTGCCCTCGCGTTTGGAGCTCTGCAGGGCAGGGTTTCTCAAATCTGCTTGCACGTCCTAGTCCCCTGAAGATCTCACGTCGGTATTTCTAGGGGAGGCGTCGACCTTCACTGTAAACCGCCCCCACTCCACGCCCGCCCTGGGAGGTTATGACACACGGCCAGAGTGGCGAGCCTCCACATTAGATCACGGATTCCCCCATCCAGATATGCGGAAGAATCACCGGGGACTCACTAATGACGACAAGGGCAAATTCCTAGGGCGGACCCTAAGGGTCGGTTTCAGCCTGTCCGGGGAGGGGAGTCCAAAGGACCTGTCCAAAGGACCTTCATCTTCAGCATGTCCAGTCCGCAACTTTGGGAAGCTCCTCAGCTTGGAGACGCCTACTTTTAAGGAGGACAGAACGGTCTCGCGGGCAGCCTCATAGGCGGCCGGCACGGATGGCCCCGCCTACCCCAGGTGTTGCCTGGACCCAGCCGACCCACACTGCAGGCTGGAGGCTCGGAGCCCCACCCCGCCCAGAAGACCCAGAGACACGAGCCCGTGTGGCTCCCAAGTCGCGCGAGAACTCTCCCGGAAGTGTCAGAGCCTTTTCTAATACTATCGACAACAGAGAGGAAGTTCCGAAAGGCAGCAGCGCGCAGACGCGACACGCCAGCCTCGCGCCACCGCGCCTTAAATGCGCAGGCGCGCCAGCTGCTCTCTTTTCTGCTCTTCCTTCTGCCTGTCTCCAGACGTCAGCGGCTGTTGGGTCCTATGTCGCGCCGGGCCCTCCGAAGGCTGAGAGGGGAACAGCGCGGCCAGGAGCCCCTCGGGCCTGGTGCCCTGCAGTTTGTCCTTCATGATGACGATGATGTGGAAGAAGAATGCCCAAAGCGGGGTCCAGGTGGCCGGCGCCCCCGGGGCGCAGGGAAGGAGGGAGTCCGAGTCAACAACCGGTTCGAGCTGGTGAGACGTGGGGCTACCTGGGGTGGGGGCAGCAGGTGGGGGCGGTGTGCGAGGCGGGCCAGTGACGTCAGGGGCGGGGCGAAGAGGGTCTGGGCTGCAGTGGGGAGGGCGGGGCGAAAGAAGTGGGCGGTGACCTGAGGCCAGGGGGTGGAGCTACGTTGGGTTTGTGCCGCGGTGAGGGGAGGGGCCATAGCGTTCAGGGGCGGGGTAAGTAGGGTCCAGGCTGCCGCGGGGTGGGCAGGGCCTGTCATGGGGGCGGGACCGCGGTGTGGTGGGCGGGGCATCACTCCCATAGACTCGGGGCTCCAACTCTGATTTCAGGGTTAAGTATCTCCTCCGCGGTGCCGTCGCAGGGCCTTCGCAAATGTTCTCACAACCCAGTACTCTGTGCCTCTCCCTTGCTCGTCGCTTCATCTCCCACAGCAGGTGCCAGGCACCGAGAAATAACGCCCCCACCCTGGGTTCTCCAAAGCTCTGGCTTCAGACTGTAATTTTATTTTTTTTCTTTTGGCTGCGTGGCTAGTGATATCTTAGTTCCCTGACCAGGAGTGAACCTGGGCACTTGGCACTGAGAGCTTAGAATCCTAACCACTGGACTGCCAGGGAAAACCCAACTGGGTCTGTAATTTTGCATGTGCTGGTTCTGGCTCCTCCGACTCCCCTGTGTAGCAGGTAGCATGTCTGCTTCCTGTGCCCAGCACACACCTGGGGCTCCACACTACTGCCTAGCGATTGGAGGAGTAGCAGTAGGTCTGAAGATCTGGGAGAAAACACCTCTCTCTTGGTCTGGCTCCCAACTTCACAGGAAGGTGGCACGTTAGGACCCATCCTAAGACAATGGGGAGTGTAGGCCGCCCGTCCCACACAGGAAGTTTGGTTTAATGGTTGTCCATGTCTCTCTAAGGTGAGAAAGCCTCACTCCAGTTTCTGCTGGGGGTGGCATGAAATCTGTCTTCAAAATCTCTGGATTCTCTGTCCACCTCTTCTGAGCCTCCCCACACCCTTGTTTCTTGTCATTTCTTTCTTTGTAACTTTTTATTATGGAACAGTTCCAACATATGCAAAAACAGAGTGTTATAAGTAACCTTCATGTTCCCCCTACCAGCTTCCCTGGCTCCCCACATACAGCCACATCTGGTTGTTTTACCCCAAGGCTCTCATCAAATCATTTATCCCTAAATTTTGCAGTTACTTTTGACTTGTCCCAAAACCCTCAGGGCTTCTTTCCATCCCACTTGTTCACAGTCTGAAATGGGTTTGTGCTGGAGTTGGCCATTTTCACGGATCTTCTGTCAGGGTAATTTCTCCTTATTCTGACATCCTCCAGGTTTAGTCTTTTTTTTTTTTTTTTTTTTTAAGTCAAACAATAATAAGGTATTTGGAGAACATTCACACATCCCAGGCACTCGTGTGATGTTGTGTGCCTTACTGTTTGCCCAGGTCATGTTGTCCCCATTGTACAAATGAGGTAGTAAGTGACACCCACTGTGTAAATCCAGGCTTGATGACTTACAGTTGTACTCTTAACCATGCCCTGGTATTTGTCTCTGAGGCATAGTTAGTGTCCCTTCTGAAGAAGAATGGAAAGTAGAATGGAAAGATGGACAGTAGGGCAGGGTATGTGGGATAAATGGGGGAAAAGGCAGGTTTTTCTCTGTGTGAACAGAGGGAAAGGATGCTTATGTGGAGCCCCATGAACTCAGGTCAGGGGATCAGTGGCTGCACCTGTCTGTCTGTGCTGTGTGTGTTCCCTTGTGCTTTCCGGTAGGACACTGATGTGGCCGGCACAGACCTCCATCGTGGTCTCTGGATTCACACCTCACCTCCCATCGTCCCCTTTAGATGTTCTGCAGACATCTCAGACATGGTGTGTCCAAGCTTCAGCTGCCTTCTGCCTCCTCCAGCCCTCCCTGACTGTTGAGGGAGCTCCACTCTCCTGTCACTAAGGCCAGCAGCCTGGAAGCACCCATGACCTTTCTCTCTCACACACCACATGCAGAGCCTGGTAAGGCCTGGACGGCTCCAGGCGCAGCGCCTGTGGGGTGGCCATTGCCTCCACCTGAATCATTCTGACCACTCCTGCTCACCCTCTTGTCCTCTGCAGCCTGTCTGGACGCAGTAGCCACAGGGATCCTGTCAGGTCCATGTCTGCTGTCAACCCTGCTTCCTTATAGCCCCCGAGGGCCTGGGTCATGTTGCTCATCTGCTGGAGCCACAGGCCAGAAACACAGATCTCCTGCTATCCCCTCTGCCTGGGGATGCTGTTCCCCCTCTGTTCCCCCATCGCTCACTTCTCAGGCTTTGCTCAGATGTTGCCTTCTGAATCTCGCTCATCCTTCCCAATTTAAAATTACACCCCCCTCCCACTCCCGTGCCCGTTCTTCTGGTCTTTGTCCTTTTCCCATGGAGGTTTATCACAGAGGAAACCAGCCAAGTTACCTCCATGTTCTTTTTATCTTGTGCTGCTTGCCTCCCTCTGCCTTGTGAGAATGGAGACTTCATTGTTCCCCAGTGTGTCCCCACCCCTGGAGTGGCATCTGCCCCCGTGGGTGTGCAGGGAGGTTCTCTGAGGCCAGCCTGTGAGAGCCTGCACCTAACTTTGCAGTCAGAAGGACCCAGATTTGCATCATGGCTCCACCTGTCCTTACCTGTGGGAACTCAGATGGCATTCGTAACATATGTGAACATATGTGTCAGCTCCCCTGCTTCCTGCCCCATGGGGTTGTCACAGGCGATCAGTGAACTCCATGCCAGGCACACAGCACTCAGCAGATGTTGGTATTAAATGATGTTAACAACCAAGAAAGGGTGTAATAGGACTTAAGTGGTTCCCCCACCATCCCTGCGAGTGGGAAGATCTCTAGGGTGTCTGTGACTGGGGCTGTCCTCTTTTCTGGCTCTTGGGTGAGTTTCCTTGGCCTTAGATTAGAAATCATCTGTCCTACCTCATTCCGAGTGGTTTTTGAAAATCCTTTTTATTGAAATATAATGTATATGATAAACATGCCTGTTTTGAGGGTATAGTTTGAATTTTGCAGCATAACGTACTGCACAACTGTTACATAGTGTTGTGAAATAGAACTCACTAGTGTTTTGGGGTCAGGGACCACTTTGACAATTTGATTAAAACTACAGAAACTTTTGAAAACTGTCAAGTTTTACTCTATATCATTGAAAAGTTTTAGCAAGAAGACCATTTTGTTCCAGAGAATTGCATGAGTCTGTCTCTCTGTTTTCATGTACAATGCAGTAACCAGTCTCTGAAAGAAACCTCAATTATAAAGGAAATCTAAAATTATGTAATTAAATAAAAACAAACTTCTTTCAAAATAAGCTTCATTGTTCAGGTTGCTATTGTTTGAGTGGAGTAAGAACTTGACGTTGTTCAGTGACTGCCAACTTGCCAATATGTGTCATCTTCGTCTTTGATGTCCAGTTCAGGAGCAAAATGCCCGGCTTCATATTCACAAATGCGTTTAATATCAGGTGGCGTTAGAACCTCAATAGCTGTTTTCACTGGTCAAGGGCACATTTGGATGAGGATTACCATAGTTTTCTAAGATTCTTCATGTTAACGTCATGTCACATCAATTGTTTTATCCTCAAGTTTGTGAGAAAACCTTAGCAGAGATGGCCTCACTGATGCCAGTGTCTGCCTACAGTAGACAGTAGATGAGGCTTTGTACTCATTAACTACACACCATAGGAGTACTCTGTCAGTATCGCAGAGGTTTAATGTTTTCTCTCTTTAAATGGGAAAAATAACTAAAATAAAAGCCTTTTTGTTTTTTCAACCTGCAGGATCTTAGTTCCCTGATCAGTGATCAAACTCAGGCCCCTGCAGTGAAAGCACAGAACCCTAACCACTGGACTGCCAGGAATTCCCCAAAAGGCTTATTTTTGTAGAGCCAAAAATAATCTCTCAGTAAACCAAGCAGTGCATTAATAGAAACAAAAGTAAGGTTTCTACTTGAGCCCTGGCAGAATAACAGGTACTGAAGTAGCCCTCTTGCCCTAAACAACTGTAGGACCAGCAGAATACTGAACTAATCATGTTCAGACATTAGACAACAAACGTTGCAGGTCTCAGGTCCCCAAGTCCCCTGTGCAGGTCTCAGGTCCCCAAGTCCTCTCTGCCAGCTTTCTGCTTGGAGACACTGTCCAGAGATTAGCACAGGGAGGCTGTCCCAGCAGACCATGGTGCTCTCGGTGAGTCGGGGAGTGAGGGGTAGACTAGATTTGGGGTCTGCAGAGGTGGCTTGAGTTAAGGGAGAGGGAGCTGGAAAGAGGGAGTTCTAGAAGCCTGCTTGGAGTCTTGGGCTCGATACCTGGCTGTTTGGGCATAGAACAGCCAGTGGAGGAGGGACAACACCAGAGATTGACCACCACTTGAGTTCATGGGCTTGGGAAGACATTCAGCTCTGACCAACCAGAGCAGAGAGGCCGCATAGAGAAGCCTGGTGATGAGTGGAGGCCTCCGAAAGGCCTTGCCGTAGGAGTAAGGCAGTCACCCTCCGGTGAAGAATGCCCTATGCCCATCCTAAGATAGCCTAAAGATAAAGTTTGGAGGAATTGTGCTAATCTGCAAGTAAACTTACTGCCGGCCTAAATAAATATCAACACTCTGTTAAAGAAAACTACAAAATCCAGTCACTCGGCAGTGTCAAATCATGACAATCAGTGCCCACTAAAAAATTACAAACACATGAGGAAGCAGGAAGATGTGATTTGTAATCAGGAGAAAAAGCATTCAGTAGAAACACACATGCTGATGACAGATGGTAAAATCATATACAAGCCTAAGACAAGATATAAATATGTTCAAGGATTTAAAGGAAATCATGAATAAAAATAAATAAATAAATAAAGGAAATCATGAACATAATGAGGGAAAAAATAGAGAATCTCATTATAGAAGTAAAAACTATAAAAGGGCAAATTCCAGATGGGAAAATATTTACTATCTGGAATGAATAACTCAATGGTCTGAGTAGCAGATTAGATAATTGAGAAGAAAAGATCAGTGATCTTGAACTAAGGGCAAAAAAAACCATCCAACGATCCAGAAAGGGGGAGCGTGGTGGGAAAAATTAGTACTTTGTAGAGCAGTATCAGGTTGTTTAATGTCTGTAATTGGAGGAGCAGAACGGGAGGGGTTCTGCAGAAAAAGCCATCAATGAAATTGTGGTATAAAGCCTCAAATTTGACACAGAAGAAAGCCCCATAGATCCAAAATGTTCAACAGACTCCAAGTGGGATACAGTTTAGCAACAGTTTAAATCATAATTGCTGAAAACCCATGGTGAAGAAAAGTCATAAAAGACACTGGAGGTAAGAGACAGGTTGTCTATAGGAAAGCAATTACTGACCCACTCTGGCTCAGAGTGGGTCAGCATCCTTAAAGTGCATTCTATGTCCAGTGAAATGTTTATCACAAATGATTGTGAAATAAAAATATTTTCATAAGCACAAAAGCTGAGAAAAATGATTGCCATAAGGCCTACACTAAAAGAAATGTTAAAGGAAACTTCATTTTGAGGGTAAATGATACCAACTGGTAATGTGGATGTATGTGGCAGAGTGAGGAGTGCTGGATGTGGTACATATTAGGGTAAGTACACAATGTTTTTTAGTGTTAAAATTTCTCTTAAAAGCAATTGACTGTTTGCCTCTTCTTACTATTTATTTACCTAATGGGGTTTTGATATTCTTTTATTTTCCTTTCTGTGAATGTTGTCATGAAGTTCTTTGTGCATTGAGCATGAGGACATGGGTTCGCTTCCTGGTCTAGGAAGATGCCACAGGCCAAGGGCCATGTAAGCCCGGGTACCACAACTGCAGAAGCTCACTCGCTGTGGAGCCCATTCTCCACAACAAGAGAAGCCCCAGCAATGAGAAGCTCAAGCACCATAAGTAGAGAAAGCCCACATGCAGCAATGATGAGCCGGCGCAGCCAAAAGTAAATCTTTTAGAAAAAGAATGAGACGACCCTCAGAAGCCATACACTGTGGGACTAGACACAAGAAGACACTGGCCTGTGGGTGCAGCGTGCTGGGACAGTCAAAGTCATAGTGGTGAAAAGCCTAGGACTCGGCCGCCTGAGCCGTGGCCCGTGTTCTGGGGTCATGGAAGGGCCTTGTCTTTCGACCAGAGTTTGGGTCACACACCTCCTCCAAAACTTGTCCTGTACATTCATTTCAAGAGTTTTAGTAAAAAGCTTCCTACCTCCAACAGAGATCCAGCCCCTCCCGCATCCTCACTATTAGTGTGCTTTGCGCCCTGTCTTACTGTGGATCCCAGAGTGCACACCGGCAGTGGACAAGAGCCTCTGGAAGTTGGCATCCATTTGGGACCTTGAAGCTGATGACCGACCTGGAGGCTCCTGGATGGCGAGTCGAACACGTCAGGGTGCTGGACAGAGGTGCCGGGCGGCACCAGCCAGTGTGGGTAGCAGTGAAGCTGCCGATGTGCAGAGCCCTTGCGTCCTGCGTGCACAGTCAGAGGTTTTCTTTCCGGGGAAGTTGATCTTGGCATGCTTGTTATTAATTGAAATTTCTCAAAACTTTCTCAGAGCTTCCAAAGGGGGCTCAAAAATGAGAGTTTGTTTGAAGGAAGTGAGCAGGACTTAAAAGAGAACCAGTCCCTAACTTCCCGGAGGTGCAGAATCCTAGACAAAGCGTGCGGGCCGTTCCTCCAGGACCCCCGCCACAGAGAAGAAACATCACAAGACCCTGCCTGTACTTCTTCCCTTTGTGGCGCTGGTGTGGGGAGCAGCCCCCGCCCCTGCCGCTCCCCGTTTCCAGTCGTTACAGAAGAGCTGTGAATTTGAGGGACCGGCAAGCCATCACACAGCCTCATGCTTTGTCCCTGCCCCATGGGAACCTCTACTGCTGAAGACAGGAAACCAGGGCACCCATACAGGCGTATGTCCCTCCCTGAGACCTGTGGGAGCCTGGGCCTGCGGGAGCAGGCAGTGCACGGTCGCTGAGGACGTTGTCCCAGTTTTGTTTTGAAATCATCTTAGGGCTCTGGGGTTAGAGTGGATTTTATTTTTTATTTTTTGAGCTTTATGTTTTTTGGATGTTCTGAATCAAATGTGGTTTCATTTCTCTACTTTTGGACCTCAGCAAAGCAGCGTGGGGCCCTCAGATCTGGCTCGTGGAGCCTGGGGGTTGCTGCTGCGTTGCCTCTGGCTTGCTGGTTCGTTTACTGGCCAGAGGGCCAGAACTTGTCCCATGACTTGTCCCCCGCCCCTCTCGAGCGCGAGGATGTGTGTCTTCTGGGACCTACCATCCATCCAGATTTGGGTCCCTGAGGTTTGCGTGCATGCGTGTGTGTGGCTTATCCCTGTTCACCACCAACTGAGGTCCCATCCTTAACTTGTGCGTGTCGCCCACCTTCTCCCCAGCGCTGGTCCTGTCTGCCGGTGTAGACCGGCTAGCTGGAGTCCAGGCAGGAAAAGGGAGCAGTGAGGCATTAGCTGAGCAAGTATGTTTGCAAACCGTCGCTCTGGAGTGGTGCTCGAGGGGGACCACTTGTCACTGCTCAGCACAGATGATGTGGCCTCATGGCGCCCTTGCGTTCCCTGGGGACCCTAGACAGGTGATGTTCATGGTCCTCCCCTTTGCCACTTCAGTGACCTGACATGCACCCACCACCCCAAGACACGTGTGTCTCAGATTCACCTTTGTAATTGGTGACTAGGATGCAGCCCTAATGCCCTTGCTTCCCCATCTATGTTTCCAGATAAACATCGAGGACCTGGACGAGGCACCCGGGGTGAATGGGGAGAGGACAGACTGTCTGCTTGTGGACGCTGTGGTGTCAGGGAACAAGAGGAGGGCCCAGAGCGGGCATTCAGAGTCCACCAGGGGCGGCAACGCGGCAGACACAGCGGTTCCCTCAGAGCAGGTGCGGCCCACCTTCCATCCCGCTGCTGTGCTCTGTGACTTGCCTGGCTCCCTGGATTGCCTTGGGAGCCATGATCAGACTCACATGGACTTCTCGAGACTTGTGGTGGCCGGGGAAGGGCCACAAGTAGGGGCCTCTAGGCACGTCTTCCTGGCACAGGGCCTGCCTCCCACTTTCTGGGTGTGTTGTTTGCCACTGGGTGGATGCTCCTTGAAGAAACACATAGGCTAGGTTAGGGTTGGACGAGAAGGGGTCCCCATAGGAGGCCCCTCATCATTCACCTGGTAAGTGCTGACTGCAGGCCCATCTGTGCCCTCCAGGGACCTCTGGTGCAGCTGGGCACCACTGGTCTTGGGGTGTTGGGGGGCTTCCTTGAGGACCTTCGCACTGATGGAAGGAGGTGGCCAGGTGAAGGCACGAGAGATCTCGAGGCAGGGGGCCTTGCAAGTGGGAGGGGCCTGCTGACCGAGGTGGGGAGTGGCTGACTCGGTGAGGCACAGCAGCAGAGGGCAGGCGGGTGTATGGTCCAGAGCCCATGAGTTGTCAGGGACACCTAAGAAAGGCAGGGTGAGACCGGAGTCAGGGAGACTGGAGGAGGGTCAGCTGCTGGAGAGAAGTGGGTGTGTTCCTAGGGGATTCAGAAGGCAGGCTGCTGCCATCTTCCCCTCAGCTGACTGCCCCTCCCCCCAGCTAGTTCTTGGGTTTAAGATGTCCTCACCTCTGGCCATTGAGTGAAATGTGCTTCTTTTGTTAGTCCAATACCTGTAGCAAAATCCGCAAGAAGAAAAGAAAACAGAAAAATAAGAAAAACGCAGGAGAAACCTCGGTATGTACAGCTGGCAGATTTCCTCTCTGTTCTTTTCTGTTTCTTGAGGTGGTGTTGAAAACAGGCCAGTGTTACTTGATATTTTGTTGACTATTCAGAGATTGGGGAAATGAGCAAACTTGTTCACTTAGATCCCAGAGGCTTGGAGCCGTCTGTGCTGTCCGTTTTCTGGCAAACATCTGAAACAGTGCAGACGCTGAGTCCCTTCCCGGTCCGTGGTTCTGACTGCCCATCTTACGACACACCTCTCCTTTTTCCTCGCTATTCCTGCAGTACATAGTGTTCAGAGTGGACTGTCTTTCAGGAAGGAGACATGATATAATACTTGCTTTTAGTGAAAGTAGATTTTGCCACTGATGCTCCGTTGGTGTGTGTGTCATTTGGGACTCTCAGCAGAATGGCCTGGAGGACATTGACCGCATCCTGGAGAGGATCGAGGATGCCAGCGGTGCCAGCCGCCCGGGCCCGCCCCCCCTGAGCACGAAGAAGCATGTCCTGTATGTGGAGCACAGGTGCGGCCGCGCGGGGAAGCAGTGGGCATGGGCGGTGCTGACCCAGCAGGACCTTTCTCTAGCTCTATGTGCCTGGGAATATTCCGAGTGTATGACCTCCTCTGCTCCTGTCCCTACCACCGACCGTGGCCTCCTTCCTTCCTAAGGCAGGGAAGACCCCTCGGTTTCATGCCCAGCGAGTGGTGGCCAGCGTGGCCACAGGCTATGTGGTTGCAGAGAACGTCAGCAGGCAGGAGAGCGATTTTCCCTGTTGGGTTCTCATGTGACTTTCTAACATTCCCAGGATTGTTGTCAGAGCGCTCATCTTCATTTTTCTCTCTAAAATTTTCAATTCTCTAGACACTTGAATCCAGACACAGAGCTGAAAAGATATTTTGGTGCCAGAGCTGTTCTCGGGGAGCAGAGGTAAGGCCACGGCTGTGTTCTCACTGAAGGGGGCGGGGAGGGGCTTTAGAGCCACAGTGACAAGCGGAGTCCCAGGGCCTGAGGGGAACTGGGGAGAAGTCGTGCGGCCTTGCCGGTGGGAGCCAGGCTCCATCCCTCACTGCTGCTGCCCACCAGGGTCCTAATTTTACACAGCCTTGAAATCTCAGCCAGGTGCATTTTTGCTTTGCAGTCGAGAGCAACTCTAACCTGGAGTTCGGGTTCTGACAGAAGTCTGATCTTTATGAAGTGGGTTCTGTGGCCACGGCCGTGTTTTCAAGGCCATGGGAGTGCCCAGAGCACTGTGATCCCAGGCTCTGTGGGAGGGGCTGTTCTGCCCTGTGCTCCCTTGCAGGCCCAGCCCCAACTGAGGGAATTTTCCCTCGGCCCAGGCTTTATCTTTTCTTTTTTTTTTTTCTTTTTTAAAAGAACTTATTTTAATTGGAGGCTAATTACTTTACAGTATTGTAGTGGTTTTTGCCATACACTGACATGAATCAGCCATGGGTGTACATGTGTTCCCCATCCTGAGCTCCCCTCCCATCTGCCTCCCCATCCCATCCCTGTGGGTCATCCCAGCACACCAGCCCTGAGCACCCTAGGCTTTATCTTTTCAAGTGCATGTTTCTGACTGTAGGACTCAATGCTTCTGTGAAAAACAGCCGCTTACTCCAGCAGCTCCAGGCCGGCTGTCTGCTGTGCATCCTGGGCCCGCGGGTCCTGCTGTCTTTCACGTGCCTGGTTTGCATGGCTGAGCTCTGGGCACCGTATAACAGGGCACAGGTGCTGGGGTGTATTTGACTGTAGCCCCTTCTGGCACTTGGCGTGGGGGTGCCACCCACTGCCCTCTTTAGAGTTGAACCCGCGCCCCCAATCTGGGTGTGGCTTCCTGCTCGGATCCATGGGAGGCGTGGGAGGCTTTAAAGACTGTTGTGATAACAAGGTGAAAAATAGTTATGTGTTGAGATTTGTTGGTTTGGTTTTTCTTGGCCTGGTTGCTCACCATGAGGGATCTTGGTTCCCCAGCCAGGGATTGAACCCATGACCCCTGCAGTGGAAGCACGGAATCTGAGCCATTGAGTTTCTCATTGTGTTTGCTTTATAATTTGCTTTTGGTTTCGGTGTTCAGTTATTCAGGACACAGAGGTCTCTGACTTTGTCTTCCTTTTTGGAGTATTAAGGAAGAACGTTTTTAGCTCAAAACGTTGTCTTTTTCACCTGGGCTCCCCTGGGCTCGACCTTCCACCCTGCTTCCTTGCGTCCTCTGTTGGCCATCTGCCCAGTCGTTCTGTACCGCATCTTTACATGTTTGCCTGATTGTATTTCTGTGCAAATTACAGTTGTTAGTATACTAGTATTTAATAGCTCTGCATTTATGTTTTCAGTGGTAAATTGTACTTTTTATCCCATTTACTCCTTTGAACACTTAAGTCCTGTGTATAGGCTCCCCTGAGAAGCTGTGGTTTCTCCTGGGCCCCGGGCCCCATGCGTCTCTGGCCATCTTGAGACCTCCTGGTGCCCTGTGCGCCTCACCTTCTCTGCTGCTGGTGTCTGCCCCCCGCTTGGCACACCACCTCCCAGGGCAGCCTCTCCTGCCTGGCAGCCCCCGTGCAGGGTTGGACCCTCCCTCGGATTCCTAGACGGGACAGTTCTGAGCATCTGGTTAATGCTTTTTTGTACACCTTACCAGTCACCCAGAACCATCCCACATTTCAGTTTCCTCCAGGTTTTGACCGCTGTTTTCTTAAGAGTTGTGTTTTCTCCTGTAGTTTTTTACTTTTTTTTTTTTGGAGTAAGTGGGATTTTAAAAACTTTATTTGGCCGCGTTGGATCGTAGTTGTGCGTGTAGGATCCTCGTTGTGGAATGCTGGGTCTTTGGTTGTGGCCCATGGGCTCCAGAACGGGGAAGCTCAGCAGTTGTGACATGCAGGCCTGGTTGTCCTGCAACATGTGGGATCTTAGTTCCCCGACCAGGGATCAGACGCATCCCCTGCGTTTGAAAGGGAAGGAGGATCCTGAACCACAGGACCACCAGGGAAGTCCCAGTTTTTTACTTCTGTGTTGGAAGAAGGGCCATACTTTTTCATCCCGTTCCTCACCCAATCCAGATTCTTACTTATTTTTTTTTCTTGATGAAATAATTCAAATAATCAAAGAATTATACAGAGAAATATAGACGAGTCCACTAGGCCACTGCTGCTCAGTTCCGTCATAGAGGAGAAAGCCTTTGGTGTAACCATGGCTGAGCGGAGGGCCTGGCGCCTGCAGCAGAGAACACCGCAGCAGAGAACACCGGCCTTTAAGAGATTGGGGGAGGGCTAGGGGAGGGAGCCGGGCCACGGCCCACTCGTGCTGGTGTTTGTGTGGCTGGTTTTCTCTCTCCAGAAGCGTGCTGATGTTTGGGCACTGATGCCCCGTCCCTCTGGGGTTTGCTGGTGGACCCTATTCAGCGGGTCGTCGACCACGGAGGCCAGCACATCTGCAACTCGTTGCAGGCTCCCTCTCTCCTTGTCATCTTCACGTTAGGTTCCACCTTGTGCTGCTTTTTTTTACCTTTCCTGCTGTTTCACTAGCCTGAGTTTCTTGTTTTTCTTACCTCTACATGTGTGGTTTGGTTGCTCGGATCACAGTCTGCAGTCCCATCTGGCAGCCTGACGTCCAGTTTATATGCTGTCCTTGCCTGCCGAAGTAAAGCCATGCCCTGTCCATTCTCCCCAGGCCGCGGCAGAGACAGCGCGTGTACCCCAAGTGTACATGGCTGACCACCCCGAAGAGCACGTGGCCCCGGTACACCAAACCAGGTGAGGGAGGGGGGCCGCCAGGCTCTGTGTGTGCATGTGCTCCCAGGGGCTCCAGCATCTGGGCTCAGACCCCACCACCGTCTGTCTTCTCAGCCGTGTGGTAATCCGCTTTGCTCCACCTTCTCCCTTTGTGCTGTGGGTCCTGCCGCACAGGAACCAGTAAGTTCATTCTTTAGCTGTGCTGTTCTGTGTTCGGTTGCAAACTCACAAGTGTACAGAATTCATAGAACAGCTGCAGAGCAGAAAGGTTTGGATGTGGAGCAGTGCCCTGCTGGGGGCTTGGCTGTGTGGCGTGACGGATGGGGGTGCCCTGGGGCCTGGGGTGCCCTGCGAGGCCCCTTGTGCCCAGTGAGGGCCTGGTGGACACCTCGTCCCCCTGGCCCTTCCCTCCCACGCTCGCAACAGCGGCCCCTGAGTGCAGGCAGAGGACACAGTGCCACGGGGTCCTGTTGGGCTGGAGTAGACTTTGTCAGAGACTGTGGCTAAGGGCATCCCCCGACCCTGACGGGTCTCACGAAGGTGCTGAAAGAGATGAAGTTGTCAGGCTTCTCAGACCCTGGACCTGGCACCCAGCGTCAGCATAGGAGCAGAGGGTGTCATGAGTTAGCAGTCCCTGTCGCCTTGGGGGTGGCATCTGGATTCTGACTTTAAGCAAACCATGTCCAGGGCTGACCAGGTTGGGGGGTTGGGGCGGGCTCTGCATGTCCCCCTGTTGTCCACCTTTCTCGGGGGAGAAAGGGTAGAAGGGGCGTCGGAGGTGTGGCCTGAGCCACGGGCAGTCGGCTCTGGGCATCCTGATGTGGGCAACCCCCACCCCAGGTCTGTCGATGCGGCTGTTGGAATCCAGGAAAGGCCGCTCGGTCTTCGCCTTTGAGCACAGCGAGGAGTACCAACAGACGCAGCACAAGTTCCTGGCCGCCGTCGAGTCCATGGAGCCCAATAACATTGTGGTGCGTTGGTACCCTGGTGTGGTCCTGGGGGCGTCCGGAGGCCCGGGGCCTGCCTGGGTGTCATCTTGTCAGCACGCATCCCCCTTCCCCCATAGGTCCTGCTCCAGTCAAGCCCCTACCACGTGGACTCGCTCCTGCAGCTCAGTGACGCATGCCGCTTTCAGGAGGACCAGGAGACGGCACGCGACCTCGTGGGTAAGGCCGGCCAGCAGCCAGCACCTGCCTGCATATAGGCGGGGACGCTCTCTAAATACAGCTTTATGGACCTAGTGTACACACAGCTGTTTAGCCACACCCCTGCTGATACTAGATCATTCCCATGGGGTGTCAAAGGACCTTGACCATCAGCCGTCACTTCCCCTCCCCCGCCCCAGCAACCACCAGTCTGCCCTCTGTCTTTGAACTGTCCTGTGAATGGAATCTCGACCAGTGTGTCTCGGCCTGGCTTCTTTGATTTATCACGATGTCCTCAGGGTTGACCTGTGTGAGCCCTGTGTCAGCATTTCATCCCTTCTTTCATTCTCCCAGCCGGTTCCCACCCTGGCTCCCGGGAGTTGGCCCCTGGGGGCATCTGGGTTTCTTGAGGGGTGTGGCCAAGTCACGACTCCCTTGTGACTGACGCCCGCTGTGTGTTGGCCGGCAGAGCGTGCGCTGTACAGCATGGAGTGTGCCTTCCACCCCTTGTTCAGCCTCACCAGTGGGACCTGCCGGCTGGACTACCGCAGGCCTGAGAACAGGTGAGCCGACCGCCCGGGGGTTTGTGGGCCTCTGTGTTCCCTTGCAGGGGTCATAGGCGTCACGACGTGAGGGCTGGACAGTCTATGGGGGCACCACTGCGATCCTCGGGTATCTCACTGTGTCTAAAGCTTGGATGCAGGAGGGCTGGGCCCAGGGATGGACAGGACCGGCTGGCCTGGGGTTGACACTTGTGCGCAATAGGACGGAAACCATCAGCCATTTCACCACATGGGACCTGCAGTTGTACTTCCTCTTGTGTCTGGACTCAGGATCCTTTGGAAAGCCTATGGGCAGGCGTGCATGTTGGCACTGCGAGTGGAGTCATCATGTCCATGTGTGGTGGTTGGTCACACACGCATGTGGGACCCTCTTCCTGCAGATGCCCCTCCCCCGAAGCCCTCACTCAGCAGCGCAGCCTCCCTCCTGGGCCTCCGCCTCAGGGCCCTGCACACGTGGACAGGCTCCACAGCCCAGGCTCCCTCTCCACCCTCCTGTCGTGTCCCACGTGGGCTGTGTCCCCCGAGCTGGGGGCTGTGCTGGGCCCCAGGGCACCGGGCCAGTCCTGAACTTTCTCTCTTGCATTTAATTGTATGAGCTCTCTCCAGTGAAACTCTTTAGTTCTTTGAGATGCTGAAAACACTGACGTTCCTGGCATTAGCAGGCATTAACAGAGTAGTGGTGACAGTTGAAATTGGAGGATAAATGAAGATGGTGATTACAGTTGGAGGTGTTAAGTCTCTTCCCTTAAACAAGATTTATTTTTAAGAGAAAGCCTAAGAAGATGGAGGTCTCCACTAACACATCAGCTTGGTTTTCTGTCCGTGCTCGCACATGTGACTGCAGACAACAAGCAGAGTCACCTTCTCTGCAGACAGGACCCTGGCGAATGTTGGCGCTGATTAGGCCACACGGGATACGCCAGCGCAGCCCGCGGGCAGAGGGTGGACGCGGCGTCGGACGAGGCGCCGAGCGACGTGCGGTGTGGCCTGCTGCCGCGCTCATTCACGAGGAACTGTCTTGGGTCTAGGAGCTTCTACCTGGCCCTCTACAAGCAGATGAGCTTCCTGGAGAAGCGGGGCTGCCCACGCACGGCGCTGGAGTACTGCAAGCTCATCCTCAGGTAGGGCTGCCGCTGCTCCCCAGCCTGGGGCTGCAGCCCGTGGGTGTCCGCGCTGGCCCACTCTGGGTTTTGTCTCCCTCTGCCTGCCCTGCTCACCATGCTGCCTCCCCCTGGAAGCCTGGAGCCGGATGAGGACCCCCTGTGCATGCTGCTGCTGATCGACCACCTGGCCTTACGAGCGCGGAGCTACGAGTACTTGATCCACCTGTTCGAAGAGTGGGAGGTGGGTATGCGCACAGGCCAGGCAGGGTGGGCCTCCAGGGAGACTCTGGGGCAGACCCTAGTGCTCCTGCCTCTCTGCCTCGCCACCTGCTTACAGGTGAGTGCAAGCGCAGAGGAGGCCTGGGGGAGGGGATGGCCATAGACCCCTGGACACGTTGGTGCCAGAGGGGTCTGAGACTGGGCAGGAGTGAGGACACCAGCAGCCCCACTGATGGCCTTCAGGGTGGCTTCACACGCAAGCGTTGCTGTGTTAGGTGCACTAGGTTGCATGTAAGGTATTAGCATCAATTTCACCCGTTTTCTTTTAATTTGCTGCTAGAAACTGTATACTGATGGTGTGCTCCTGTTGGGTGGTGCTGTCTTGGGGGACACCTCCAGTCAGGAGTGGGTAGAGGCAGGAGGTGACAGCTGTTGCTGCTCTTTGAACTTCCTCATTAGCACACGCCGGTGTATAATTGAAGGCTAAATACATGGATCCCTTTGAACTCTGGGTCGGTGGTGTAGTTGGGCGAGGATCCCCACCCATGGGGTCTAGTTCACACAAGTTCCTGAGGTCACAGGAACATAGCTGCAGGGGCTGCCCCTGAATGTTTGGGGTGAGACCGTGGCTTCATCCTCCCAGAGCATCTTACATCGTGTGTGTTCTGCCCTGTGCCCGTAGGCAGGGCGGCGAGGGCCGGGTGTCAGCAGCCGTGGAGGTGGGGGGCGATTCCACTGCCCAGATGACCCTGAGCCTTGGGAAGGTGGGCATCTGGCCTTCCCTCACTCACCCGGCCTGCCTCTGTCCCCACACCTGGGTCCTTTTATTTGCCTTTCTGCACAGAGGAAGGGACAGCTTGCCCGTGCAAGCCATGTGCCCATGAGTATCATCTTGAAGCCCCAAACTTCTCCTTCCCCTTGTAGGCCCATCGGAACCTGTCCCAGCTCCCAAACTTTGCCTTCTCTGTGCCGCTGGCCTATTTCCTGCTGAGCCAACAGGCAGACCTCTCCGAGCAGGAGATGAGCTCCGCGAGGGAGGAGGCCTGTGTCCGGATCCAGCAGGCGCTCACCATGTTCCCCGGAGGTGGGTGTGCCCTGCAGCTCTAGGCATGAGTGGGTCCCATGCTGGCCCAGCTCCCGATGATGCATCTGAAAGCCAGCTGTGCTCTCAGAGCATCTGCGGGGCTTAGGGCGTCTTCACATATTGACAGTTCTAGCAGAACTTGTCCCCTGAAGCGTAGGCTTCCAGGGAGAGGGCACTAGGCTGGGTGTGACGGAAGCAGGGTGTCTGTCCTTGTCCTGAGGACCCCGCTCTCACTGCGTGAGGAGCTCGGGGTCGGGGTTGCCCTGGTTTTCTCTGATGACCTGCCGGTTTCCATGGGCCCCTGAAGTCTGGCTGCGTGGATGGGAAGAGGGCCCGCCGCCCCATCAGGCCCTGGTGGCGCTGCGGTCCTGTTCTGTGTGTAGTTCCCAAGGGGCTCCCTCCCCGGTACGAGCCTGCCTGCGGGTGGCCTGGTTGCTCGGGGCCTCCTGCTCATCTCGATCTGGCTCCATCCACGCATGGGGCTGCCTGGCTGGGTCTGAGGGGAGCTGACCTTGCCCCATTGAGACCCCTGCACAGGGAGGTCACCCGCTTCATGGGGAAGCCCCATAGGGCAGGTGGGCAGCTGTATGGTTGCCTGTCCCAGGGAGAGCGCTGGGGGAGGGTCTCTGATGACAGCGTCCAGCACACGTGCTCGGGAGTCTTGGGTGAGTTTCCTTGGCCTCAGCCCCTCAGGGTGCCGCCCTGCTCCCCCACAGTGCTCATGCCCCTGCTCGAGTACTGCAGTGTACGCCCCGACGCCACCGTGGCCACGCACCACTTCTTCGGACCCGACGCCGAAATCAGGTACAGACTGGAGGTGCCTGGGGCCTGGGGAGCGACCACCTGGGTGTCAGCCTGGGGCCACTGCAGTGTGTCTGCTGGGCGAGCATAGTGTTGCTGTAGCTGTGCATGTGGTCCAGATGCCTGTGTTGCCACCTGCTGCCTTTTAAAATTTCTCATAATAAATGAAGGAAAACCTGTGACGGGAGCCAGGCACCTCAAGGCTGGTCAGTACACCAAGGCGGGTCCTCAGGTCTGTGTCCACAGGTGCACACTTTCTCCGAGTGTTTATGTTGTCATTGGGGAACTTGTTCTTAGTAAGGGTGCTCGCTGCACAGAAGGAAATGCCTGGGTGCCCTGCCCTGGGAGCCGCATCCCGGGACAGCAGCCCCCTCGGGGCAGCCTCCTTCTGCTCGGGGTTGCCAACAGCCTGGGACCCCCAGAGCACCAGTGGGCCCATGGAGCTGGCCCACAGGGTCTCACAGTCCCCGCTGCCCACAGCCAGCCGCCCGCCCTGAGCCAGCTGGTGAGCCTGTACCTGGGGAGGTCACACTTCCTCTGGAAGGAGCCGGCCACCATGAGCTGGCTGGAGGAGAATGTGCACAAGGTTCTACAGGCGGTGGACGCCGGGGACCCTGCCGTGGAGGCGTGTGAGAGCAGGTGAGCTGGGGCGTGGGAGCAGGCAGTGCGGAGGGCCGGCCTCTCTCGTGGGGCCGCAGCCTCCTGCAGCGCCACCCTCGTCTCCCGGCCCCAGGCGCAAGGTGCTGTACCAGCGGGCGCCCAGGAACATCCACCGGCATGTGGTCCTGTCTGAGATCAAGGAGGCTGTGGCCGCCCTGCCGCCGGTAAGGAGAGGGCTGACCGCAGGCTCTGTCCCTCCAGCAGCTCTGCCCCCAGGTCATGGTCCATGCAGAGCCCCCTGAGAGGCAGAGCCGTGCCTGCAGCTTCCGTGATCTTACGGGGTACAGAGTGGTGACCCGGCGGCTCAGGGCCCACGGCCTGTAGCCAGCAGCCCTGACATTTGGGGGGAGTCACAGCACCTGTGAGCGGAGGCCTTGTGATTCCCACACATATGCTTGTCCCGGGTTCACCCCGATCCTCAGAGCAGACAGGCTGAGTGTCCTGGTGGAGGAAGCCCCCCGCCCCAGACTTCCCCGACAGGGAATGCGGCCCACTCTCAGCAGAAATGTCTGGTCCAGAGTCGAGTCAGTTGAAAGCAGCCCATGCTCTCTGTCCCTTT
The DNA here is from genome assembly GCF_055505025.1 of Bos grunniens. Classification (NCBI taxonomy): domain Eukaryota; kingdom Metazoa; phylum Chordata; class Mammalia; order Artiodactyla; family Bovidae; genus Bos; species Bos grunniens. Next base: position 14,826,557 of record NC_141182.1, read on the forward strand.
CCGTAGGATGTGACCACACAGTCTGTGTTGGGCTTCGACCCTCTGCCCCCACTGGACACCATCTACTCCTACGTCAGACCAGAGAGGTACTTCTTTCTTTGCTCCTAGGCTTGCACTGCTCCGAGGTCAGTGCTGGGGCTCGGAGGGTCTCAAAAAAAAGAGTCAGCCTCTGCTGGCCGTGTGTTTTCACATATCTGTCCACCCAAGGGCGTTTCTCTGTCAGGTCTGGAGCAGGTGGTGGATACAATGGGACATGGGTATCGAATCCAGGAGTAAACGTAATCAGAACTGTTGTAAGAACCGGGAGGAGACAGCTGTGAGCCTGGGTTGTGAGGAGCAGCTGGTTTCCCGTGGGAGCTTCAGCCCGTGCAGGGCCCCAGGGACAAGCATCCGGCACAGCCAGAGGCTGGGAAGGAGTCCCCGAGGCCCAATTGTCCAGGCTGCTCCAGAATCGTGTCGGAGACAGGCTTTTTTCCCTTTCCTTATGGCCTTTAGCACTGAGTGAGTAAGTGCTTCACTTCACGCAGAGCCCACCTCACAGTCCCCAGCCTAGGAGACTCAGACAGACTTTCTCATGTCCAGGGCTCAGGTGGAGGTATTTTCTAGAGCCAGGTATTTTTTTCCTCCGTTGAAGTATAAAACTTAGAGTACACGTTCATAAATACAGTCCACAGTTAAATTGTCAGTGGATTAAGATGAAAATTATTAATGATGAGTATCAGAAGGCTCAAAACCAAGCTGGCATGTGGGGTGTGGTCCCACTAAGGACAGTTGGGGACCATCCTGGCTCCAGGCGCCCAGAAAGTGCAGGAGGCCCCCGAGATGCACTTGCTAACATCGTCTCTCACTGCACAACTCGGAGGGAAGGACGCTTGGAAACACAGCTTTTCTCAAGATGCAGTGGGGCTTGGCTGCAGTGGCCCCGCTTTGTACTCTGCTCAACCAGCCTCGTTCCAAAGGGCCAACCCTGCTGTAGATCCCCTTCCCCCTCAGGCCCCAGCCTTCATGGGGGCTGCCCTCCCAGCCCACCAGGCCTTTCTGACCATCCTGACTCCCTCCTGCAGGCTCAGCCCCATCAGCCACGGAAACACCATCGCCCTCTTCTTCCGCTCACTCCTGCCCAACTACACTGTGGAGGTATGTGGCGTCAGCCCACAGGGCGCCAGCCTGAGACTGGGTGTTGGGCCTGGAGGCCTGGCTCAGACGAGTCTCGTTTCCACAGGGGGAGCGACCGGAGGACGGGGGGCCCGGGGGTCTGCACCGTGACCAGGGCCTGAACAGACTGATGCTGGCTGTGCGGGACATGATGGCCAACTTCCACTTCCACGACCTGGAGGTGCTGCCCGAGGAGCACCCTGAGGGCGACGGGGAGTGGGACTGAGTCCAGCGGGTCGCACGCCCCAGTGCTGCACAGTTGTGCTCCAGGTTCTGTTCTGGTCGGATCGGCCAGGTCGCCGCCTGCTCTGCTCTTCTATAAACTACGTGGGTTGCACTCTGCTGCGTGAACTCTTCTTTCCCAGGGCTGCAGTCGCCGACCCCAGCTCCCCTCACGGGCAGGACCTCGCCGCCACTGCCCTGCTGCCCCGGGGCATCACAGGGCCAGAGTCCATGCTGGCTTCAGGGAACGCGGGTGGGTGTGGAAGCCAAGAGATATGTCTTGGGAAGATTGCTCATCCTGGCAGCTCTGGGGAGTGAACGAGGCAGAGACTAGGGGGCACTTGATCTGGGGGCAAATGGACTGAGGGGTGGAGAGGGCGAAGACCAAGATGCTTCATCCAGGATGCGTCCTAGCACTCGAGTGACAGCTCAGAACCACACGGGCCGCCTGTGACTGAGGACGCTGTGTGGTGGTACAAGGATCCAGGCCACCGAGGTTGAGTCCCACTGGGTCCTCTTGTCTACTGAGCACCCTCCCGGCCCTGACCTCTGCCCACAGAGGCTGCCTGTGTGCTCCAGGGCAGCATCTGGGCCCCAGGCCGGTCAGTGTGGCAACAGGTGTGACCTAGTTGTCTCCCATCAACAACCACTCAAGTCCGTTCCATCGCCCATCTTCCAGGAAGTCCAAGGCATCCTAGTGATGTGAGCTCACCCTCCAGCCGTTCCCAGGTGAGGGGCACCTGAACACCTGGCAAGGACCGCGCCCTTCAGACATGATGCTGTGAGCTAAACTTCCCACCATCCACACCTAGCTCCAGAGACCAGGCCTGCCCTGGAGCCACACAGCCCCCACCAGTGTGGCCTGTGATAGACTGCCCAGTAACAGTCTGCTGGGGATCTTCTGGGAAGGGACTTGCTCTCTGAAAATGACAGGCAAGCAAGGAGAGCTTGGTGCCCTGCCTCTTTCAACTTTAAATACATTTAGGTGGGGCTGTGATGTATGGAGCTACAGCAGCCATCTTGCAACCAGCAGTCCAACTTTATGATGAAGAGCCAGGGTCCTGGGATAGTGAAGCAGAGGCTGGGCCCAGGCCTGCTGCCCACACAGTGCTTAGCCATGCTGCTCTGGCTGCTAGAATTAGACAGCCAGGGCCCTTACATCTAGACATCTGTGCTATAAAGTCTCACCTGATCACTCAGACCTTGTGTTGCTCATGGATTGCTGTTGTACTCTTTCCTACCAAGTCACACCACACCTCAGGTCTTCAGCATGAGCACCAAAGAAGGGGCACAAAAGCCCCTCCCTTCCCCAAGTTCAAAAGAAAATAGACAGTTCTTGAACCAAGACCCTATGACTCGACTCTGGGCCAGGCCTTGCTGAGCTCTCCCTGCGGGGTGGGGCGGGGTGGGGAGTGGGGGTTCGGCAGCACATTCCCCATGGCTGCCCTCGGGTGACCCCTTGAAGGTGGGCCACTCTGGTGTGACTGGCTGCATGCAGGCACCCCTCAGCTCTGCAGACAGAGGCTCCTCAGGCTCCGGCTCCCAGGAGCTCCCTCATGGGACGAGCCTCTGTGTGCCTGGCCCTCTTCTGGTTCTGGGGTTCCCACTCAGCCTCCACATGCACTTGGCACATGGTCTCACGTGGTGTATCCTCTGAGGGGGTGGCCATGCCCCCCGCCCCGCCTGTCTCCCCTCACTCGTTTACTCCCAGGGGTAGAGGCGGACAGGCTGCAGGGCTAGCTGTGGGTTCGCATGGATGGTTCCCAGGACTGTGACCAATTGCAGCTCGGCGGTCCTGCTGTCCCCCGCCTGCGGGTGAGCACCAGATGGGGAGTCGCGAGGCCTCCCCAGGAAGAGGGCTGTGGCTCCTGGCAAAGGCAGCCCAGTTCTCACGCCCTTTGAAGTCTCAGGCTGGGCGACTGGGGGCTGGAGAGGCGCAGGCAGCTCAAAGGCCTCATTTACGGGGCAGCAATGACATGGAAGCTGGAGGCAGGATGCCACTCACCCAGTGGCCTTGGTTGGTACCTGGGGAGTCCTAGGCTTGCATGGCCGGTTCAGGGCCGAGGTCCCAGCACAGGCCTTGCCGTGGCTCTTGCGTGGTCCTCTTCTGGGACCCTTTTTTCCTTTGGGGGCTGTCCACCAGGGGGGCACCCTGTGCCTGGTTCTTCTACACAGGGGTGTGAGGCTCGTGCCTAGCCAGGAATAGGCAAACAGTCCACCAGCAGGTAAAAGGGTTTCCCTGAATCTACCAAAGCTGAAAGTGTGGCTCTGACCAGGTGTTGTCACCCAGCAGCAATGTTTGTGACAAAACAGGAGCCGCCCAGATGCCCACCTGGCCAGTGCCTTGCTGACCACTGAGTGCAGCCAAGAGAGTGTCTCAGTGCTGAGTGAGAAAGGGCCCTGAGTCCTATGGGTCAGGTTCTAAAATGGCAAAAACGATGATCAGGGAGTGGCTGCTGGGCAGGAGGTGCCCCAGAGAGTCTGGTGTGGTCATGTTAGGTTGACTGATTATGGAGTGCTGCGGTCCCGAGGGTGCTGGGTGCGGCATGCACCAACCTGCATGTTTATAACCTGTGTACTGTCTCTCACCTACCATGAGCTTCAATAAACAGCACTGACAGAGCCACAAAGGAGAGGGCCATGTGAGTCCCGGAAAGGGAAGGGAGGAGGGCACGGGACAGGTGCGGGCCTTGGCCGTCTGGCAGAGGAGGAGAGACCCTGACAGACCAGCGCCGGTAGCATACCAGCCCCATCGGCCCACCTCTGACTCCCCCACCACCCCCCAGTGGGGCCGGCCTGTACACTCCACCCTCCTCCTAGGAGGGTTTGTCGTCAGCACCACGCACTCCTCAGTGAGAAAGTGCTGGGGGGCTGGCACGCGGCTGCAGACAAAGGTTTGTCCTTGAAGTGGTTGCTGGCTCTGGGCCGGCTGTGGTGACCTTTCACAGAGGAAATGGGGGCTGTTAGGGAAGGACTGGCAGTCCCTCCCCACCACCCCGCCCCCGCACCCCAGGGAGAAGCCACAGTGCGGTGAAGGGGCTGGGAGTCCTTGGGCGGGGTTGCCCTCAGCCAGCCTTTAACATGAGTCGGGAGGGAAGGTGGCTAGGGCCAGGGTGGGGGTTCCTGAGGCAAGATTGGACGGCTTCAGGGAGGAGGTAATGGTTTTATGTCGGGCTTGGAAGAGGGTTGGAGGTCTCAGGCAGGTCTGCAGGCCCCCCGCCCCCACCTGCATCACCTGGAGCACCCGTTGGCCGAGCACCGACCGCTGCACAGGCCGGACTGCCTCCGTCTGACAGGCCTGGGCTCCGCCTGCGCCACCTGGTGGCGGACCTCGCTGCAGCCCGGCACACGCCCATCATGTGGCCGCCCTCAGGAGGAGGGACTCCGTGACGACTTTAAAGATGCCAAGGAAGGCTCTGTTCTCCCTGGACCTCAGCCTACCGCGGCCCGGTAAGGCAAGAGGTCCCCACAGGACAGGAGGAGGCAAGCGGCCCAGAAATGTCTGCCTGTGGGCAACCGCACATCCAGGGAAGAGGTGGGGAGGCGGACTGAGAACAGAAGAGCGAAGCCGCGCCCAGAGGGCTGGCCCCACACGCTTGGGGCCATGCCTGGGCTGACATTTGTCCAGCCAGGGAGGGGAGGTGTGAGGCCCCTCCCAGGGGAGCCATGAGTTGAGCAGGACCCTGAGAGCAAGCACCCCTTCCTGCTCCCTGCGGGACGATGCCTGCACTTGGCTCCCAGAGGCGGCTGCTGGGTTCCCTTAACTGCACGCCCCCAGCCACCCTCCCCTTCACCCTGGCCCCCAACCGGACGGGGCCCCAGTGCCTGGAGGTGTCCATCCCTGACGGGCTCTTTCTCAGCCTGGGGCTGGTGAGTCTCGTGGAGAACGTGCTGGTAGTGGCTGCCATTGCCAAGAACCGCAACCTGCACTCCCCCATGTACTACTTTATCTGCTGCCTGGCTGTGTCTGACTTGCTGGTGAGCGTCAGCAACGTGCTGGAGACGGCAGTCATGCTGCTGCTGGAGGCCGGTGTCCTGGCCACCCAGGCGGCCGTGGTGCAGCAGCTGGACAATGTCATCGACGTGCTCATCTGTGGATCCATGGTGTCCAGCCTCTGCTTCCTGGGTGCCATTGCTGTGGACCGCTACATCTCCATCTTCTACGCCCTGCGGTACCACAGTGTTGTGACACTGCCCCGAGCGTGGAGGATCATTGCGGCCATCTGGGTGGCCAGCATCCTCACCAGCCTGCTCTTCATCACCTACTACAACCACAAGGTCATCCTGCTGTGCCTCGTTGGCCTCTTCATAGCTATGCTGGCCCTGATGGCCGTCCTCTACGTCCACATGCTGGCCCGGGCCTGCCAGCATGCCCGGGGCATCGCCCGGCTCCAGAAGAGGCAGCGCCCCATTCATCAGGGCTTTGGCCTCAAGGGCGCTGCCACCCTCACCATCCTGCTGGGCGTCTTCTTCCTCTGCTGGGGCCCCTTCTTCCTGCACCTCTCGCTCATCGTCCTCTGCCCCCAGCACCCCACCTGTGGCTGCATCTTCAAGAACTTCAACCTCTTCCTGGCCCTCATCATTTGCAACGCCATTGTGGACCCCCTCATCTATGCCTTCCGCAGCCAGGAGCTCCGGAAGACGCTCCAAGAGGTGCTGCAGTGCTCCTGGTGAGGGTGGCAGTGCCGTCGTGTGCCCCAGGCCTGTGAGGCCAGGGCAGTCCCTTGACAAAGAGGATCGGCTAGACCATCCCTGAAGGTGAGGGTGCACAGGCCTTTGGGGCCTGAGAGGGGAATTGCAGGACTCTCCAGGAGGCTGTGCAGAATGAGGAGGCTGGGGAGATGGTGGGGCATGGCCTCCCACACCTAGAAAGGAGGGCCCCCACCCCTCCATCTGGGGCCCCACTCTGGGGCCGGTGCCCACACCCCACCCCACCCAAAGCTGTGGGAAGTCCCGCTCCAAGGACTTCATGACCAGCACAGGAGGAGGTGGGGCCCACAGTGGGGGCTTTTCTCTTCTAACGCTCTGTGGTGACTGGGAGCCGGGCTCAGCCCATCTGCCAGCAGCACATGCATTCGGCAGACACCCCAGCCAGGCCTGCTCTGGGGAACCAGCAGCCAATATGCAGGCTCCAGGGCCAGGAAGCAGTGCAGCAGTATTAATAAACGTGATGCTTGGTGCAACCTCCTTCCCATCTTTCTTGCCTCTTTCCGAAAGTTGCCTGAAGCTTGGGGCGGAGGAGTGGGAGTGTGGTGAAGAGGGGTAAGACCTAAGTCCCAGGAGCCAGTCAGAAAACATGGCTTACCTGCCCAAGTCATGACACCACAGCCCCCAGTGTCAGAGGACTCACCTGGGGAAGGGCGAGGAGACCCCAGTCACACCCACTCCATCCTGTGTCTTTGCATTCTGTCTATGGTGCAAACCCCAGCCCAGAGGTCCCCCGCTCCGAGTCACCTCCATTGTGTCAAGACCCTGGCACTTCCCAGCTGCCCTCAGCTGCAGCAGAGGCAGGACCATGGTGACCCGTGTGTGACTCTGGCCAGAACATGGCCCTCTCTCAGCCTCCGTATCTGCTGCAGGGTGGCCCAGAGGCTGGGGTCTGCTTTTAAGTTCCGTCCTGCTGGGAGAAGAGTCAGTACCCCGCCAGCCCTGGGAGGTGTGAGACAAGCTGCCCAGAATAGGGTGTGGTTGTCCAGGGGCTAAGGGGCATCCAAGCCCCAGGGGAGTGGGCGGGGTCCTCCCCCTGCCCCACCCCCACCCCATTCCTCCACAGACAGAGCATATGCCCTACCCTCTTGCTGGGACAGGCTTATGGACGAAAAGCAGGGGTACCAGCCAGCCCTGCAGCCCCCTGGCCAGTCCCCTACCCTGGCAGTGCCACCTGACTGTTGGCCTCGGGGCTGGGAGCTGGTTCCCGGCAGGGCCGGCCTTTGCTGGGAGATGGACGATGAGTCAGCCTCGAGCCAGCCTCAGTTCCTCTGGGGATGGAGGGGGAGAGGTCCTGGCCGGGAGCCATCCCGCAGGGCGGCAGGTGGGTGATGGGTCCTGCTCAACTGGGTGCGAAGCTTCTTCCTTCCAGGGAAAAGGACCCCCTGAACGGGGACAGGGAGGGGCCCCAGGCAGCTGGAAACCAAACACAGGAAACCACATCAGAGACACATTGTGGGGGAGGGGCATCTCTTGAGAACAAAAGACCCTTTCCAGACTTGCCAAGTTGGGGAGCTTCATGAGGGGAAAGAGGGGCACCCACAAGCAGTGTGAGCACATGGGAACAGGCTATACACTCTGTGGCTGAAACCCTCCCAGAGGCTTTTGTCACTGAAATGTAAGACGGGCTTTCTTGTAGGTGGTTTCACTCTACCCTGTGACCTCAGGAGACTGGTGGTGTCGTCCAGGGTGTGTACCGTGAGTCTCTTCTTTTCTGACAGTGACCTCTCCCGGCTGCAAACACCAACTCCTTACAGAGCCTCTCCCCACCCACTGAATTTCCTTGGCCTCATTTGGATCAAGACTCTAGGGGTACGAGTGACAGCAAGGAGTGAGTCAGACACACCACCCCCCAGACTGATAGTTCTGTGTCTGGCTTGTGTGTGTCCTTATGACAATCCTGGACACCATTGCTCACTAAGCAGCAGCTACGTCCAAGTGCGTGTCTGGCAGGGGTACAAAGCACCCAATCGCAATAGGTCCACCTGGAATGTCATGGCAGTGCCCTGGGGCAGCAGGGGCAGGTGGCACCCCACTGCAGAGATGAGCAGTGACAGAACTGCCATAGGAACCCACCTCCAACTCCTGCAGCCACCGCCCTTCTGACTCAGACGTCTAGGAGCCTTGCCCCAGCTTGCTTTCTTCTGGAGAGAATCTAGTGCCCGCTGCAGCCTTGCCTGCCTCCCCCACCATCAAAGGCTGCGGGCAAAGCTCAGAGTACCTGGTCTGCCCCTTCTGACAAAGGAGGGGTGCTGGGAGGCGTCCCTTCTGGCCTTCCGGTGTGGGAACATGGGGTTGGTCCCTAATCAGGTGTGCACAAGAAAGACCCTCCTTGCTGCGCCGAGGGGTGAGGCTCCCGCTGGGGAGGGGAGCAGAGGGCAGTCGGGGCGGGGGCCAAGGGCCAAGGGGGGCTTCTATTGTCCTCCCTGGAGCTCACCAGCCCCGCCTTCCGGATGCGCGGAGCCCAGAGACCCGGTGGCGGAGGGAGGCGGCGCCGCCGCAGCGCGCGGTCGAGCGGGGATGCGCGGCGCGGATGCTTGCTGCAGCCGGTGCCGCAGTCTTCGGCGGCGCCCCGGGATTGGCCGCGCGCGATGACGCCGTGCCGGGCGAGACGGGCGGGGCCCTGCCTATAAGAGCGGGCGGCGGGGGCGGCAGAGCCTCCGCAGCCAGCTGCAGCCGGTCCGCTCGCGTCTCGCAGCCGCCCGCCATAGCACCGAGCATGAGGGAGATCGTGCACATCCAGGCCGGCCAGTGCGGCAACCAGATCGGGGCTAAGGTGAGGCTGCGTGGCCCTGTGTGCCGGGCCCCGCACTGGGCGCGTGTCCCGCGTCCCCAGCGCGAGCGGGTCCCGGGGGAGGGAAGCAGCGGGGAGGCGTTGTATGCGCACAGCGGCACCCCAAGCCCGGCTCACCACTGCGAAACCTAGGAGAAACGGACGGGATCGTCCCCGCTGCCGGCGGGCGGCCGGGACTCCGAGTCGCCCCTCTGCCAGTCCTACCCCGGCCTTTCCGCTGCCCCGCCCGGGTTACCTCGGGCCTGCCGGAGGCACAGCGCAGGTCAGCGGCTCCCTACTCTCCAGCCCCCCGCCGCTGCAGGTGCAAGTGGAAGGCGCTGGCTGGGCGTGGCCCTCTTCTCTGGGGTCGCAACTCGGCCTCGGGCGAGATGGGTGGGGTGGACAGGCTCGGGTGGGGCTCCCCCAAAAGCCATAACGATTCCCTCTGCCCTCCCACGCCAGGAGCTTGATGTCCCCCAACCGTTCAGAGCCGCCCCCATTCTCCCAGCTAGCTTTGACAACCCTCAGTTCCCTGGCCCCGCCCTGTTCCTTTGTTGGGGAAGAAACTGTGCCCGGACTCCGAATGACCTTGGTCCAGGACGGGGCTCTCCCCCGGCGTAGCACCTCCCGGGCCACCCCTCCCCCAACCCCACTTAGGGACGGCAGTTCTAGGGGTCGGTGGTGGGAACAAAGCCGGGCTGGAGGGGCGCGGTCCAGAGCTGCTTCCCCGCTAGGCCCCTCCCCTCCATTGTTAGCCCCCCTCACAGATGTCGGGATTGAGGCGCGCAGGCCACGTTCCCCCCCACCCCGCCCCCAACCCAGGAGGCAAGTGTCGTATCCCCAGGTCCAGAGACGCTGTTCCTTGCCCAAGGTCACACAGCAAGTGGAGACAGAGCCTCTCCGCCCTCCGGCTCTCGGTCCCTGCAGGTGCCCACCCAGCACGAGGCTCAGGCTGGGTGGGTGGGGCCTGCTGCCCTTTGTCAGCACCAAGGCCAGGGGCCCAGCGGGGATGGTGTGGAGCAGGTTCCCCAAGGAGAAAGTGGGAGGAGACAGGTCCTGGAGGGGAAGGGACCAGGAAAGCCTTCCTCCGGAGGCTGTTGCCATGGAAACCAGGCAAGAACAAAAAGCTAATTACAACAGGGCTGGGGCAGCCACGTGGCTGACATGTAAATTGCAACTTGGGCTCTAGGGTGGTGGCGCCTCGGATGGGGGGAGGGCATGGTGGGGAGACACCCTAATCACTGAGGAGACAGCTGTGCCTGCCTGAGGAAGGGAGTTGGGGGAGGGGAAGCCTGGGGGACCAAGGCCTCAAATTAAATCAGGCCTCTGGGGGCCGTCACTGACAGATGCCCTGGCCGGGCAGGAGGGGCCAAAGACTCATTACTGTGGCCACAGGGGCCAGGCCTGCCCTGAGCATCTGCTCCTCTGAGGGTCAGGGGTCACTGACGGGAAGGAGGGTAACCCAAGTTCCATCGCAAGCCTGGGGAAGTGTTGGTCGGGTTGCTCTGTTTCCTTCTGTGGCTGCATGGGCACCAATCATGCAAAGGCAGGTTCATGCCCAGCTGCAGCCCCAAGGGGCGGGGTGGGGTGACGTAGGGATGGGAAGGGGGACAGGGGCAGCTGCCTGAGTGCTGGGCAGTGTCTTCTGCAGAGATTTTTTTCCTCTTTCAAGTTCGGTGTCCTTTGGGTTTTCATTACTTCTTATTCATTTGAGGTTAATTTCCTTAACTCATGTTTGTTTTAAAAGTAGTATCTGATGTTTTGTAACAGTACAAAAGAGAAGTGGATTTGGGAGGAGGGGAAGCAGTGAGCAAAGGAGGCAGTCAAGTGGTTTCCTTCTGGGCGCCCCTGCCCTGGAGCACCTGGCAACCAAGCTGGAAGAGCTCAAAGCCCGGCAGGGGCATTTGCCTGCATAGGCGCTCAACAGCAGCCTGTGGACAGGGTCTGGCCGCTTCCTGCTCCCACACAAGTGTGGGCTCTTGGCGGAGGGAGACCAAACTTTTCCCGCCAGTTGCCAGCGGCCGCTGACTGGTGGGGGCGGGGCGGGGTGCCACCAGACTGTTACAGGTAGGCTGTTACCCTACTTGGAGGCAGGCTGCCTGCTATGGGGAGGGTCCTGGCTGTGGGTGGGGTCGGGATGGGAGGGGTTATGGAAGGAGGAGGGGAAGTCTGGGCGATCAGGGCTAGGAGAGAATGCGACAGCATTTATGACAGTGACCACTACGTGTTGGGCACTGTGCCAGGTGCGTCCCTCACTGCGCCTCTCGAGGTTGCGGTGAGACAGGGTGCTGCCCTCCCCGCAGGGCACGGGTGTGAATCCAGGCCTGTGTAGGCACATCAGGATGGGCGGGGAGCCCCCAGCCCCCACCACGGGGCGAGGAGTCAGGGTACCCCACCCCCCTCGCCTAGCGGGTAGGGCGGTCCCGGAGCCTTTGTCTGCCCCATCTTCCTTGACCGCTGGGCGGGGCCTCGGAGAGACGGCCCTGGCCCTGACAGCCAATGGGAGGAGGGAGTTTCTGGTTTCCGACCCCACCCCCACACGCCCACTGCTGCTTTGCGCCTGGTGGGGAAGGGCGTGGAGTCCTAGAGGGGCTTAAGCCTGGGAGTCGGCCAGCCCACCCTCTGGAGTCACACACTCAGCTAGCTTTGGGCTCCTCTGTGTGCGCCCCTCTGCCTCCCCGCCCCAGGTGTGGGCGCGGCGACCGTCAGCACCACGGACAGCGCCGCGGGAGCTACAATTGCGTGTGTGAAATAGGAGCCTGGCCTGGACCCTGGGGTCCACGCTCCAGTTCTCATCTGTGGTGATGATCATAAGCATTATTTAATTTATTATATAGTATTTTGTTGTTTATTAATGTTATATAATACATGTAATATATTCTGCTAAGCTTTTATTAATAATATATTAAATTGCAATTTATATTCGTTTTAACTACTAAAGCTATTATTAACATGTGTCCCTTCTAGGAAGTTGAAGCATTGCAGATAAGGCTAAAGTGACTGTTTAAGCACCTCCCCCTAGTGGTCCCCCTCTTCTGGGTGGAGCAAGTTTTTTTCCCTTATTCTAGTCCATTTTCTGTGCATGTCCACCTATGCATAAGAATTACAGCATCTGTTGTGAGGTGCCTGTTTTTACCCTGAATATCCTTGCCATGTGCCTTCCCCCCCAAGGATGTGCCTTGGAGATCTACTCATACCAGTGATCATCTTTTATTGTGCCACAATATTCCAAAATATATTGATTTTTTAAAGTACTTTTTATTTTATTTATCAGTGAATGTGCATTGGTTGCTCAGTCATATCACTATTTGTGACCCAATGGACTGTAGCTCAATAGTCTCCTCTGCCCATGGAATTCTCCAGGCAAGAATACTGTAGTGGGTTGCCATTCCCTTCTCCAGGGGATCTTCCCAACCCAGGGATTGAACCATGGCCTCCTGCATTGCAGGCAGATTCCTTACTGTCTGAGCCACCAGCAAAGTCCTTATCAGTGAATAAGGCTTGACAAATTTAAATAGCAACCTAAGGACTTTTAACTTGGTGAGACCAACATTTGCTGAATGCTTTTATTTGTCAGGCCTTGAGTTGACCACTTGAAGTGAGTACTGTCATCGTGTCTACTTTACAGATGAGAAAATGGAGATCCTGAGAGGTGGCACTCACTCTGGTCTATTGCCTTCTGGAAGTCTATGCATTCCATACATGAGTTCCAGAGAACTCTCCATAGATGTATTGGTGGCTGGGCCACTGAGTCGCTCTCTGCCGCCCCCTCACCTGCCGTCTCAAGCTCATTCCTTCTCTACGGGGCTTGTGGATGTCCCAGGGCTGTGGGGCCAAGGTCCTGGAGCCAAGCAGTGATTTAAAGCTCTGATCAGGCCTGGAAGGCCTCAGTGACACCTCCAATTACAGCATTAACACATACCTAATGCAGGGAGAAAGACGAAAACTTATCAGTGACACAAATCACAAAGACCAGCTGAGAACTGACTTTTGCCAACATTGTCTCCGGGTGAACTGCCAAGATTCCTCTGTGCATTTGATAATAATGACTCTTCATATTTTTCGGATTTTAAAATTTTAAAGTCTTTTAATTTTTTATATATATATTTTAATTTGGCTGTGCTGGGTCTTAGTTGCGGCATGTAGGATCTGAGTTCCCTGACTAGGGATCAAACCCTGGGCTCCTGCATTGGGAGCGCAGAGTGTTAGCCACTGAACCACCAGGGAGGTCCCTAAAATTTAAAAAAAAAAAAAAAAGTTAAAAAAATTTTAACTAATCTTTTTCTTTTCTTTTGAGAAGTTAACATGTGCACGTGATAAAAATTAAAAACCACCAAAGAGTGTTCAGGGCAAAAGCCTTTCTTCCCAACCAGGACCAGGCTTCCCTTGTGGCTCAGCGGATAAAAAATCTGCCTGCAATGCCAAGACTTGTGTTCGATCCCTGGGTTGGGAAGATCCCCTGGTTCTAGAAGGAAATGGCAACCCCCTCCAGTATTCTTGCTTAGAGAATCCCATAGATGGAGGAGCCTGGTAGGCTATAGTCCATGGGGTCACAGAGAGTCAGATATGACTGAGTGACAGCAACAAACCCCATCCAGAGTAACTGGATTTATTCTCAAAGCAATCAGACTTCATCTTCAGGCCTTTGGGCCTTCAGGCCCAAGGCCCTGAGACATGGAAGCTTCAGGGGTTGGCTGAGGTCACGCTGGGAAGGGGTGGTCCAACTTGCAAGCAAGACCCTGTCCTGCCTTAGTCCTGAGAGAAGCGCTATGGGTTCTGCCCAGGGCAAACAGGACAGATTGCATTGCAGTGAGTGAGCCCTTGAAACTGGGGCTACGTCATCTCAGCTCAGACAAGCTGGGTGAGCCCAGGCGAGTCACTCCCCATGCAGGGCTCCTATGGGCTGAGGCTGCTGCTGTGGGCTGCTTCCAGGCCTTGGCACTGGACGGCCTATGCTCGACACTGAGGGGTTTGCATATCCTAGGCCTGGTCTCCATCACTTACCTTCCTGGGCCTCAGTTTTCTCATCTGAAAAGAGGGAAGTAAAAAAAAAATACCCCAGGTGGGTGTTTGTTACTAACCCCCTCATGGAGAAGTGGGCTCTCAAGGCCCCTGTCAGCAAGTGCAGATCTGGGTCTGGGGCCCAGGTCTGTGTCAGTTGGGCACTGATCCACCCTGAGGACTCTGGTCTCCATGGACATGCATATTTTTTATTATGACAATTCTCTTGATGACAGAACTTGGGGCTCTTTTTCAAAGTCACTCAAAGGGACTAGTGCAGGCTTTGGGTCCACACCCCTCATTTTGTAGCCTTGAGGCTACTGGAGGGAGGGCTTTGCCAGGGGTCATGACCACCAACTGGCCCTTCCTTTCCCTGCAGTTCTGGGAGGTCATCAGCGATGAACATGGGATAGACCCCAGTGGCAATTATGTGGGTGACTCGGACCTGCAGCTGGAGCGCATCAGTGTCTACTACAACGAGGCTTCTTGTGAGTCCTCCTCAACTGGGTGGGGGTGGGGTGGGGGCCTTGACTGCTGGGTCCCAGCATCCCTGACTTCCTTCCCTTGGCTGGCAGGTGTAACCGGAGACTAATAGAGTAAAACAAGGAATCCTAGTCACCCTAGTGAGATGCAAGTGTGTTTAATGGCCATGAGACACATGTAGGGGAAAGACCAGGGCTGGGCAGGGTCCCAAAGACCCTTCAGGAGGCCCATGGAGGGTCCAGAGCAGGGGTTATATGGAGAGGTCAGGCAGAGGCCATTCAGAAGCTGGTGTGAAACGGTGCCCTCAGAGACACCTGCCCATGTCCAGGTGTCAACCATGTGATCCCTGCCTCTCTGATCCCAGAGTCTAAGCTTTTAGGTGAGAGCATGAGGCTGGCAGGCCAGGGCAGGATTTAGGAGGCAGAAGGGGTGCCCAGCTTCTGTGATCCATGTAACCCACCCCTCTCCTCTCAGCACATAAATATGTGCCTCGGGCCATCCTGGTGGACCTCGAGCCTGGAACCATGGACAGCGTCCGGTCTGGGGCCTTTGGGCACCTCTTCAGGCCTGACAACTTCATCTTTGGTAAGTTTCCCCTTTCCCCACCTTCTCATGGTGGACCCCACCACCAGCAAACCCAGATCAACAGAAACAAGGGCAGAGTTACCCCTGCCCACAGTGCTGCAGAGCATCACTGAGCTCCCTGATGTGCAGTGAAAGAGTCCCAGAGAAAGAGTTCTGTGCAGGAAACAGACACTTGTGATTTCAAGTAACGCGGTGTGTTATTAGGATATTAGAGAGCTAGATGGGGTCTCCAGAGCACACCAGCTCATGAGTACACCGCATTGCTGTGGTCAGGGGTTGCCCGTCCTCATGCCCGTGATGGTGACAGAGGGAGGGCCTCACCCCACTGTCACCTCCTAGAGCTCAGCACCCGATGCGTGGGCATGGCCCTCGTCCGGATCCTGGGCTGCGAGGCACTCAGGGTTGTAGTTTACCCTTCCAGCACAGCGGGCTAGAGGATGGGTGGACTAGAGGGCTGGGTAGATCAATTCCACTAGGAGTTCCTCCTGAGGCAGAGCAGAAGCAGAAGCTCCAGAAGCTGTGTCTGTGTCCACATCCCACAGCACTAGGTGCCGGGGGCTACATCCCCACACACAATGTGACTGGCACGAAGAGCCATGGAAGTGAGAGTTGCATGCCCCCACTTCATGGAGGTCAAAACAGGCACCGATCTGCCTCCTCAGCTGCTCTCTGGGGTGGGCTGTTCAGGCCGGTGCTGGAGCTGTGACCCCGTCTGTATCCCCCCTGCCCTCCCCACCACAGGTCAGAGTGGGGCTGGTAACAACTGGGCCAAGGGCCATTACACGGAGGGCGCCGAGCTGGTGGACTCAGTCTTGGATGTGGTGCGGAAGGAGTGCGAGAACTGCGACTGCCTGCAGGGCTTCCAGCTGACCCACTCCCTGGGTGGAGGCACAGGCTCGGGCATGGGCACACTGCTCATCAGCAAGGTCCGCGAGGAGTACCCCGACCGCATCATGAACACCTTCAGCGTGGTGCCCTCGCCCAAGGTGTCAGACACGGTGGTGGAGCCCTACAATGCCACACTGTCCATCCACCAGCTGGTGGAGAACACGGACGAGACCTACTGCATCGACAACGAGGCGCTGTATGACATCTGCTTCCGCACCCTCAAGCTGGCCACGCCCACCTACGGGGACCTCAACCACCTGGTGTCGGCCACCATGAGTGGGGTCACCACCTCCCTGCGCTTCCCAGGCCAGCTCAATGCCGACCTGCGCAAGCTGGCTGTGAACATGGTGCCCTTCCCGCGCCTGCACTTCTTCATGCCTGGCTTCGCCCCCCTCACTGCCCGCGGCAGCCAGCAGTACCGGGCGCTGACCGTCCCCGAGCTCACCCAGCAGATGTTCGACGCCAAGAACATGATGGCAGCCTGTGACCCGCGCCACGGCCGTTACCTGACCGTGGCCACCGTCTTCCGAGGCCGCATGTCCATGAAGGAGGTGGACGAGCAGATGCTGGCCATCCAGAGCAAGAACAGCAGCTACTTCGTGGAGTGGATCCCCAACAACGTGAAGGTGGCTGTGTGTGACATCCCACCCCGCGGGCTGAAGATGTCCTCCACCTTCATTGGCAACAGCACGGCCATCCAGGAGCTGTTCAAGCGCATCTCGGAGCAGTTCACGGCCATGTTCCGGCGCAAGGCCTTCCTGCACTGGTACACGGGCGAGGGCATGGACGAGATGGAGTTCACCGAGGCCGAGAGCAACATGAACGACCTGGTGTCCGAGTACCAGCAGTACCAGGACGCCACGGCCGAGGAGGAGGGCGAGATGTACGAAGACGATGAGGAGGAATCCGAGGCCCAGGGCCCCAAGTGAAGCAGCTGAAGGGGTGGGACGTGGCTGTGGCCAGGACCAAGTGGTCTGTCCCCCGAGCCATGTAGCCACTGACACACCCCCAATCTTACCCCCACGAGGTTCAGTCATGTCACCCTGGGGCTCCCGAGTGTTTTTCCTCCAGTATTTACAGCATCCCTGCCCTGCGTGAGTTCTCTCAGCTATCTTTGGCCTTAGGTCAAATCCGTTTCCTGTCTCTGCTTTATTGTTAGCTCCAGGCCTGATGTTTCATGTTTTTTTTTTTTTTTTTAACTGGTTTCTGTTTATATTTGGGGGGGATATTTAATAAATTTATTGCTGTCAGATACCCATGCCGGGTGCTGGAGTTTTCCTCTTTTTCTAAAAAGATGGGGCCAGAAGAGGTAAGGAGAGCAGATGGGGAGGCCTGGCGGAGGCAAGACAAGTGACAAGTGGGAGGGGTTGAGACAGACCTGTGCTTGGAAACTGCAGGTGTCTTAAGGTGCTGCCCATGGTAGGGGAGCTGCTGGCAGTAGTGTTGGGAGAGATGGCCATGCCTGGAGGAGCCTCATCCTCAAACCCCAGACGTGCTCTCAGGCAGCTCAGGACAACCCTCCAGGGTGGCTCATTCTGGAGAGCTTTCCCCTGGCCTCTCTGTGTGCCAGACGTTAGAGGCAGGTGGCTGAGAACCAAACAAATGTGAGGAAGTAAGGAGCTTGAGGATTCCCCCAGAAAATGTGGTGTGTTGGAAGGTGGGGGTTTGAACCCCAGGGAAGGGCTGGTTGGGTCAGCAAGTTGTGGCCACCACACCTGGGTGCAGGGGCACTGGGAGCAAAGTTCTGGCCCCACATGCCTTCTGGAGATCATTTCCATGGCTGCAGGGCACCCAGGGTCCCACAGATAGGGGCAAATCTGGCCACCCCTCCTCCTACAAGAGAAATGGAACCCAGAGTTGCTGTCTGCCTGGGGCCCGGGTGAGCACGCACAGAGCTGGACGAGCCTCAACCCTGGTGCCCTGAGCCTCCTCATACCCCACCCCTGCATGCCCCCCTCCGGGTGGGTACCTGAGCAAAGAGAAGCCAAAGGGGCTGATCTGGACCGGGGAACAGAAGCCCCAAGAGGGCCCACATCCTGGGCTCAGGCTTGAGCGGATGCTCTGGGCACCTGCTCTGTGCTGGGTGGCTTGAAGTCCACTGCACTGCTGGCCCTGAAGGCGGCCAGCTTTCAGCGTGTGAGCCTGTGCAGGGCCCTCCGACCCCACCTTCACAAGACTGCAGCCTCCACGCTGTTGGGGGGAAGGGTGTCCACAGCCCAGGTTCTGCAGGCTCTCCATGATCCCCAGACGGTTGAGTCACCCACTGAGTGTTGACAAGGGTGCCCCAGGCTCCTGATATCCTGGTGTTCATGCTGGGCTCTGGGTCCACGATCTTGTGGGGTCTCTCCTGAGGGTTTAACCTTCACACTGAGGCCACTAGTTTCCCTGGCAAGAAGTGGGACTCAGAGGAGCATCTGCCAGTTGGCAGGTAGTACAGCAGTGGGCCGGCCCACTCCACTCCACTTTGCTCAGACAGCTGCAATCACACATCCCTCCTGAGCACCTGCACGGTGAGAACTTCATCCTGGCTCAGGTCACGTAGATGAAGCTGGCCTACTGGGGCCACCCCGCCTTCTCCCCTGGACCACACCCACTCCAGCCCTTGTGGGGGAGTCTTCTCTTTGTCCTTCCTCCAGCCCCCCCTCCCTTCCCCCTGCAGAGTCCCTCAGCCCTACCCCTTGAGGCTCCAGCCCCCTTTCTGATGAGAGGCCTTTTAGTTCTCTCCTGTGTTCCTCAGTCATGGCCTCATTCCTCACCCTCACAGCACAGGCATGGTGGAGCAGATGCGGCCCTGAGCGGGGTGAATGGCTGTACTCCATGTCACTGCATTTCAGAGTGGTTCGCTGTGCACCTGCAATTGGGAACACACACGGAAAGTGGCGGGGACAGCATGTGGCCCATATCGAGAGCCCTAAGCGTTAGTGCTCATTTACCTGTGACTATTGCTGAGGGGTGTGTATTTGCAGGCGCACCTGGACAAGAGGGGGGCAGCCCACTCAGGGGTTGCTCCATCTCACGTGAGCCTCACAGAGGGCTCTGACTGGCCCAGCACCATGCAGTGTTGACAGCAGGCGCTCTCGGGCAGCCTTTGGCACCACCTACCTCCTTGGCTATTTGCCTTCAGATCGGTCTGTTCCTTTCAGCCTGGTAATGGGCCAGGGGTGTCCAGACCTGGGCACACTCCTGTCCTGGGCACACCCTCAGCCTGGCATGCAGAGCTGCTCAGGGGCCAGCAGATGGCCTCACACCCAGGGGCAGGGCAGCCAAAGCAAATCCAGGATGCCCAGTCACACTGGGATTTCAGATGAACAAATAGCATCATTTCTGGGGACATGTTTGTACCAAGAGATTACTCCTCAGTTACAAAGCTGGGGTAAGCCTAGGCTAGGGGCTGGCCAGCCTTTCACTGGGCCTGTTCTGGGGGCCCAGCCGCCTTGAACTCATCATCCACTATGTTACACATCCCTACAGACTTGTGAGGCGGATACTTTCAAGGAAGAGGCTGAAGCCTGGGGATAGACAAAGCTGCCCCAAGACCCCAGCTGCCGGGGGCAGGAACACAGGAGGATACTGGAGTTGTCACTGCTCCCACCACTGTGGGAACCACAGCAGATGTGAAGGGGGACAGTGAGTGTGGGATACAGGTGACCCTCAACTCTGCCACGCCACCTGGCAGGGCACATCCCCTCTTTAGGGCAGTTTCTCCAGTGGAAAAGGACATGTCCTACTCATATTTTGGGAGCTGAAATTCCAGATGGACTCATTGGAAAGAAAACATCTTGCTTAGATAATAATAAATGAGCAGGTGCACATATGACTGTGATAAAACCCAGCATGCCGACTGGATGTGGAGTTCGCCGCCAGCACAAGTGTGGGTGGGGATGGGGGTGGTGGTCCTCCCAAAGAGGATGGATCAGAGTTCCAAGTCTGGATCAGGGGGTCCAAGACTGGATAGAGTCAGGCAGAGCTGAAGGGAATTGAGTCACCATGGGCGGGGTATGAAGGCACCCTCCTCAGACCAGGACCCTGACACTGATGGGAATCTGCTCCCTGGGGCGCTGCTGAGCCCAGGTGCAATGGGGACATGGCTGTGCGTGCTTCTGTGCGTTTCCCTGTCTCCTTCTCCAAGGGCCTTTGGAGGAGGGCTGTGTTCTCCTCCAGCAGGAGCCATTTATAAGGTAGCTTAGAGTCTCCCCAAGATTCCCACACTTTCCAGCATGTTTACAAGGGCCGCTCCTGAACATTCCCCCAACTGTCCCCCACCTCCCTCATTCTTACCCTTGGGAGCACTGGGGAGTGAGAACTTGTCGGCTGCCTTGTCATCCTGTTTATTTTCTTGCTGTGCCTCACGTCTCTTACTAATGTGCATCTTTGTTTACTGTCTGGCTCCTTGCATTCTGGGGCTGCGCCAGCCTTCTCCCTGCTGAGTCAGAGTCGGGCTGGGCCCCTGTCGGTGGGGGAGGGGGGCACAAGTGAAGTGAGGCCAGCTCTTCCTTAGCCCCTGAAACTAAGCACCTATGTACCTAGGAACTGTTCTAGGCCCCAAAGCAGTGAAGAAAGCAAACAAAACCCTTGCCTGCAGCCTTTAGTTTCTGGTGCCAGGTGGAGGTTGGGGGTGCCCGTGGAGAAAGACAAAAATCAAGTGAAAAAGTACAAGGTGTAGGACATTGGGCAGTGACAAGAATTATGGAGAGAACCATAGCAGGGGCCTCTGGAGAGCAGTAGGCTTCTCCAACACCTCTCCCATCTGGACTGAACAGCCCCTTGTCTCACGGTGGCTCAGTTTCCTCCTTTGTGAAATGGGTAGCATCGCAGTAACCTCTCCCTCACCAGTGATGAACATGGTGGAGGCAAACACAGCTGCTGCTTCTGCTCAGCTATCACCTATTCCATTTTCCCCACAATTGCTAGGGTTTAAAAGAAAATCAAACACCATTTTTTTCTTATACACACACACACACACACACACACACACACACACATATATTTTTAAATTTGGCTGCACTGAACCTTAGTTATGATGTGTAAACCGTTACTTGCAGCATATGGGATCCAGTTCCCCAGCCGGGGATCAAACCTGGGCCTCCTGCATTGGGAGTGTGAAGTCAACCAGTGGACAACCAGGGAGGCCCCACCAATTTTTAAAAGAGTGTTTGGTTTTTTATTTAAATAAAAACTTTTGTGATTATGGAAAATCTAGTCAGTGCTGCCTCACCCCCACCCCCGCCCCAACCTTACCATTGTGGGCAAAAAATCAATCAGGTGATCTAAGAAAGAAATGGAAATTTTTATTCAATCCAAATTTGAGGATTATAAGCCAAGAACAGCATCTCAGAAAGCTCCAAGGACTGTTTTGCCATTAGAAGTTAAGTCACAGTTATACAAGTTTCTTGAGACAGAGCACAGGAGCGTAATCCACAGTTTGCTGCTGCTGCTGCTGCTGCTAAGTAGCGTCAGTCGTGTCCGACTCTGTGCGACCCCATAGACGGCAGCCCAACAGGCTCAGCCGTCCTTGGGATTCTCCAGGCAAGAATACTGGAGTGGGTTGCCATTTCCTTCTCCAATGCATGAAAGTGAAAAGTGAAAGTGAAGTCGCTCAGTCATGTCTGACTCTCAGCAACCCCACGGACTGCAGCCCACCAGGCTCCTCCATCCATGGGATTTTCCAGGCAAGAGTACTGGAGTGGGGTGCCATTGCCTTCTCCGAATCCACAGTTTACACAACTCAAATCTAAGCTCATCATGGCCCCTCACAAGATCAAGAAGCTGTTCAGTTGCTAAGTTATGTCCAACTCTTTGTGACCCCATGGACTGCACCATTTCAGGCTTCCCTGTCCTTCACCATCATCCAGAGTTTGCTCAAACTCATGTCCATCGAGTTGGTGATGTCATCCAATTATCTCGTCCTCTGTTGTCCCCTGCTCCTGCCCTCAGTCTTTCCTAGCATCAAGGTCTTTTCTGATGAGTCAGCTCTTTCCATCAGGTGGCCAAAGTATTGGAGCTTCAGATTCCAAGGAGCATTAGCACTTCCATTAAATATTCAGGGTTGATTTCCTTTAGGATTGACGGGTTTGATCTCCTTGCAGTCCAAGGGAGTCTCAAGACTCTTCTCCAGCACCACAATTTGGAAGTATCAATTCTTTGGTGTTCATCTTTCATTATAATCCAACCCTCACATCCGTACATGACTACTGGAAAAACCACAGCTTTGACTATAAGAACCTTTGTTGGCAAAGAAGTTCAGGAAGTGACCTTATCTTTTAAGCAGATGTGCTGGATTCCAGGAGGCGTTTCTGCTGATGGGGGTGGTTTGGCAGATGCATAAATGCAGATCAGATGCACAGCGAGGAGAGAGGCGGGTAAAGGGCAAAGAAATTTTTCGTGTTTAAATTTTCCTTGTCTTCCATGAAGCGTGAATTTTATTTCACACCATCTTCAACAATTGGCATGAAGGGTCACCCATTTCTTGGACTGGGAGGTGGAGGCCTGAGTCCGGGAGTGGGACGCGCAGACTCCGCCGGTGTCGTGAGCCTCCCGACCGCAGGAGGCAGCAGCGAGCGAGGCGGATACAGTGTATTTAGGGCGGCGATGGATACGCTGTAACGAGCCCGGCGGGGCGGCTACAATGTAACCGGGGCGGCGGTGGTCAGGTGAGCGGCGGGAGGGGCGCGGGCGGGGTTCTGGGTGGCGGGGACTCGGACGCTCGGGCCGCCGCGCCCCGGAGCCCGGGGAGCCTCTCTCCCGAAGTGGACACAGGGGCGTAGGGGGCGAGGAACCCGGCCGAGGCCCAGGCCCGGGCGCAAAGCAGGATTCAGACTCCCGGGCGATCACCTGGGGGCAGAGGGGTTTGGGGACCTCAGCGGCCCCGATCCCGCTCTGTCAGGGTCTAGCTGGGAAGGCCGTCCTCGGGCACACTGTCACCCCTTCCAGCTGTCACCGCGCGCGTCTGTGGGATGCGAGAGGGCAGAAGGGACCCCACGGCTGTGCCACGGTGCTCTGGGGCTGGACCACTCTGAGCCTGTTTCCTCATCTCTTAAACGGACGGGGTGTGGTGGAAGACAGCTGGCCCTGTGCGGAGCCACTTAGCGAGGGTCCCCAGAGTGTATGTTGCTGCTGTTGTTGTGGGTGAGGGTGGGGGAGGCCCTCTTGGGGTGGCGTCACCCAGAGGTGGGGGTGGCGCTGCCAAGCTTCAGTGGCAAGCAATCCTTAAAGGGACAGTATCGGCCCTGCTCCCGGTGGGGTCCTGGAGGCCTCCTCATGGCCGTGAGCAGCTAGGGTGCATCTTTGCCCTGTCCCCTCTGGTGCAAAGTTTAGGGACCTCTGGTGGTAGCCGGGTGAGGACAGGACCTCTGGTGGCTGTGTCACAAGCAGAACGGGCAAGGCTGGTTTGGGCACATCTGAGCTTCAGCCCTGTGTTCCTCAGGGCCTGAGAGATGTTGGGCTTTGTTCTCAGGGTCCTCTAGTTGCAAAGTCGTGGGCTCCTCACCCTGACCCTGGTGAGAGGAGGTCTCTGGAGAAGGGGAGACAGTGGACTAGTGGGTGTCCTGCATGCTGCTTGCTCAGTGTCCACCTTCTGGCCTGCTCCTGTCTGAGGTCAGGCCTGAATTTGGGGTGCAGAGCTGAGATGTGGGTGAGATGTGGGTGAACCTGGTCGGGTGGTGAGGGTGGCTATTGCTCTCCTCTAAGCCAGTGGCTGCACACTTTGTCTGCTGGGCCCCTGCATTAGGACCCCTTCTGGCTGCTCCAGGCACCCCCTTCTCCCTGGAAAATGCAATTTTCTTAACTTTGGCAGGAGAGGAACTGAGGCTGAAAGAGGTCAGGTTACCCCAGTCACTCACTCATCCATGGCCTCTCTGCCTGGCCTACCCATCAGGAGCTTAATGAGAGATGCGATTTCCTGGAGGGCTTGTATTCCAGAGGAGGGCAGCTGAGCAGTGTTCCTGCCTTTGAGCTCCTCAGGCCATGTTTTATTTTCTTTCTGACCAAGGCCTAAGAACGTGTGCATTTTATGTATTTTTAAAAATGTAAACGTGGTTGATTTACAATGTTGTGTTAGTTTCCGGTGTACAGCAAAGTGCTTCTGTTACAGATATAGATATCTTTTTCATGTTCTTGTCCATTATGGTTTATTACAGGATGTGGAATATATTTCCCTGTGCTATACAGTAGGATCTTCTTGTTGATACATCCTTTGTATAATGGTTTGCATCTGTTAACCCCATAACCCCAATCCAACCCCCACCCCCCCACTTGGCAACTGCGAGTCTGTTTTCTTGACACATCTGTGTGTCTGTTTCTGTTTTGCTGATAAGTTCACTTGTGTCATATTTTAGACTCCACATTTAAGTGATATCTATGGTATCTGTCTTTTGGACTTAGTGTGGGAATCTCTAGTTGCATCCATGTTGCTGCAAACGGCATTATTTCATTCTTTTTTATGGCTAATATTCCATTGTGACGGAGAAGGCAATGGCACCCCACTCCAGTACTCTTGCCTGGAGAATCCCACGGACGGAGGAGCCTGGTAGGCTACAGTCCATGGGGTCGCTAAGAGTCAGACATGACTGAGCGACTTCACTTTCACTTTTCACTTTCATGCATTGGAGAAGGAAATGGCAACCCACTCCAGTGTTCTTGCCTGGAGAATCCCAGGGACAGAGGAGCCTGTTGGGCTGCCGTCTATGGGGTCGCACAGAGTCGGACACGACTGACGCGACTCAGCAGCAGCAGCAGCAGCATTCCATTGTGTGTATTTTTTTTTTTTGGGTAAAAGCAAAGATAGCTTTATTGGGAAAGCTGACAATCCTGGGAAGAAGCTGGACTCATGTTCCAAAAAACCAAATCCCCATTGCTGATCAGAGGGCAAGAGATTTTAAAGAATTAGATGTCCATCAGCAGATGAATGGATAAGAAAGCTGTGGTACATATACACAATGGAGTATTACTCAGCCATTAAAAAGAATACATTTGAATCAGTTCTAATGAGGTGGATGAAACTGGAGCTGATTATACAGAGTGAAGTAAGCCAGAAAGCAAAACACCAATACAGTATACTACTACTACTACTAAGTCACTTCAATCGTGTCCGACTCTGTGTGACCCCATAGATGGCAGCCCACCAGGCTCCCCCGTCCCTGGGATTCTCCAGGCAAGAACACTGGAGTGGGTTGCCATTTCCTTCTCCCCATTGTGTGTATTTGTACCACACCTTTATCCACTCATTTGTTGATGGACATGTAAGTTCTTTCCATGTGTTGGCTATTGTGAATAGTGCTCTGATGGATGCTGGGTGT
This sequence comes from Bos grunniens, assembly GCF_055505025.1. Classification (NCBI taxonomy): domain Eukaryota; kingdom Metazoa; phylum Chordata; class Mammalia; order Artiodactyla; family Bovidae; genus Bos; species Bos grunniens. The sequence continues at coordinate 14,851,664 of NC_141182.1, forward strand.
GTATATCTTTTTGAATTTCAGTTTTCTCCAGATGTGTGCCTGGGAGTGGCATTGCACAATCATATTGCAAGTCTGTTTCTAGTTTTTTCAGGAATGTCATCCTGTTCTCTCTAATGCCTCTGGCTGTATTGTAAAATGCTGAGAGGTTTCTGAGGAGAGACCCATGGGGGTGGCTCCTGACCCTCCAGTCTTTGGGGGCTGGACTGACTGCCATGCACTTGTGCTTACTCTCCAGTTTGTAGTCTCGTTTAGACAGTAACTCTTTACAGCGGATACTATTATTATCCCCGCTTGAAACATGACAGCTCAAGAGCACAGAAAGATTTAGGCATTTGCCCAAGGTCACACAGCTAGAGCTGATAGAGTGTGGATTTGAGTAGGGCCAATTTGCCTGCTGATCACAGTCTGTTGGGGGTCATTAGTATGGATCTGTTTTGGCTGCAAGAGACAGAAATCCTCCTCCTGATAACAGTAGTTTAAACAGAAGTTTATTTGTGTCTCAGTTGAATGAAGCCTGGGGGTGAGCAGCCCAGGGATTCTTCACCACTTGGGAAGAAGGGGCTGGTGAGTATCGGGACAGCTGGGTCTCCCCTGCATTCTGGAGGCTTCCCTGGGCACTGTGGTTCCTGTCATCTGGTGAGGCACTGGGCATCAGAGCTGAACAGTTTGCGAGCTTCCCAGAGACCTCAAGTTATAAGGGAGATAGGGATTTGGGTTCGTGGCACCATGTCCTGCCCTGCTCTGACCAACAGGTAGTTGGTCTGCAGGTGCCAGTTCTACTGGTCCAGAACTTTCAACCCACATCCCTCTAGAGGCAGACAGGTCCCGCAGAGGTGTGGGGGTCCCCACCCAGGTGCAGGGCAACACTACGGGTGGAGGGTGGCCTCGGGCCATCGCTGCTGGCTCAGTTTTCCTTTCAGTGTGTGTGTGGGCACACAGGAGTCATAGGATTGCCTTTTATAATTACAGATTATTCAGACTGCAACCCAGGTGTCAGCAGAGCACAGCCAACATCCATGTCCTTCCTACAAAGTTTTGAAAACATCTTTCAGCCTCCTGTGAACTCATTTGTCCTTGGAGCAGAGAGAAGCTAAGGAATGTGGGTCAGCTAGTTAAGTGTGGGCCTCTGTCTTAGGAGCCACCAGCCCTGTGTGTCTGTGGTTTGCTGAGCTCCCAGCTGTGAGCTCAGCACTAGCTGCCTGTGCCCTTGGGTCCCGGGGTGTGGGGCCAGCCGTGGGCTCAGGCCGCATGGTGGTCATACAGCATTCAGAAGGCCTCTCCACAGGGCAGTGTTAAGGTCGGTCCTGCCCTGGGTCACACTGCAGGTGGCAGGGCAGGCCTGAGCCCTGGCATCAGCACTGAGCCTTCTGCTGGCCAGGCTTTCTGAGTGCTCTGACAAGGAAGGAGCACCCTGGGTCCTGGGCAAGAGGGAGACACTGAGTGTTGGCTGGCCAGGCGATGTGCACGGGACCAAAGGGGCTCTGTGCTGGAGGTCTGGCTGGGCACCCCCAGCCCTGCCTGCCCCATCGGTGACTTGGGCATCACTGCTCTCACTGAGGGGCCAGCTGTGGGGGCTGAGCTGGCTTGGGGAGGGGTTCTGGGGGGGAGGCCGTGGTGTGGGGATATTTGGCCTGGACCCTCTGGGAAGTGAGAGGGGCCAGGTCTCCCCTCTGATACCTCAGGCACTTGAAAAGGGAAGGGGACCCCAGTGAACCTGAGTGCTGGATACCCACCTCTGCTCTTCCCGGCTGTCCGCAGGTGGGGTGCTATGGAATATGACGAGAAGCTCGCCCGGTTCCGGCAGGTCCATCTCAACCCCTTCAACAAGCAGCAGCATGAGCAGGGGGCTGGCGAGGAGGCCCCGGACATTACTTCTCAAGGTGGATTCCGGGGGTGGGGTTGTGTAGGTGGTCTGCCCTGCTCACACCAGCCCCCATCCTCAGGTGGTTCCTCCCTGGGGGCATGCAGGTGGCTTCTTCACAGTTCAGACTGCTTCCCCCTGGTCCATCCTCAGGAGAATGAACACGCCCCTGGGCGGGGATGTGTCACTGTCTTGTCTGCCGTGTCCCAGGGGCCGAACACAGCAGGTGCGCCCTCGGGGAACACTTGGGGTGTGAACTCAGAGCCGAGACCTGCAGGGTGAGAGGTCAGCAGGATGTGAGCCCTGAGATTGCAGACTGAGCCCACAGGGTGCCAGAGTCCACACAGGGGCTCCCATGTTCCAGCGTGTAGCCCTTCAGAGGTCCTCCTCCAGTCCACAGATGCACACCCAAGCTGTGAGCCTTAGAAACTGGAATGTTTCTGTAGCCCTGGTTTTGCACGGCTCTGTCCTGTCGCCACGAGGACACAGGGTCCTCTGCAGGTGCACGCAGGGCTCACCCCAGAGTAGAGACCTGCTTCCCTGGGCACCTCTGTGGGCTCCCTGCTCCCTGAGGGCTCCGCAGCACCCTCCTGGGGTGGTGGGCTGACTCATCTCTCTGCCACCCTCCCCACCTGCCCCGCTGCAGCACGCCTGCCTGAGCTGCCTCCCGGGGAACCAGAGTTCCGCTGCCCAGAGCGTGTGATGGATCTTGGCCTGTCTGAGGACCACTTCGCTCGCCCCGTGGTAAGGTTCAGGGTCTGTGGGTGGACAAGGTGACCCACCCCCCCCACCCTCCCTGAGTTTGAAGAGTTGGCCACGTCCATCTCAGCCGGGTCTCCTAGGCGTGGAGTCTGAGGCCTGCGTGACACCTGGCTCCCACCCTATACCTATGTGCCGGCCTGTGGGAATGGGTTGGATGCGGTGTTTGGGAGCCTGGGCTCTGTCCTCCTGGGCAGCCATTCTCTCCCCTCCATGCAGGATACTACAAAGCAGATGTGGGGGCTGACTCCATCTGGGGTCCTGGGGAATCCTGTCGTCCATTGCAGGGTGAAGGCGAGGGCGGCCACTGCCCACCACCACCTGCTCAGCTAGGCAGGGCCACTCCTGTCTGAGCTAGGTTTTGTTCCATGAAAACCTTGTGGGGTGTTTGTTTGTTTGTTTGTTTAATTAAAGGGCTCTAATAATTCCTTTAAAGTTTCAAAATCTTTGCAAACTATCTCCAACTGTTGTTTGAGAGAGATGCTATGGTAACATTCACATAGGACTTTAAGATTCGCCTGAGCCCCCATTTCTCGTTTGCTGTTCATTTTGCTGGTCATGTGGCCTTTAACTTTACATTCTGTAGGTACATACACTCCTCTCAGTTATGTGTTTGAACCCTTGTTTTGCGCTCCTGCGGGCAGTGACCCCCTTTCTTGGGGCCCTGCTCTGACACCTGGCCTGTCTCCTTGCCCAAGCTTAGGGCTTTGCTGGACCCGAGCTTGGGTCAGCCTGTGAGGTGCTGGGCCTGAGGGCAGGTGGCAGCCAGGGGTGTCTCTGAGCTTGGCGATTGAACCAGAAGCCACTTCCTCTCCTTCTTGACAAACAAGTGTCATTTCCCCTGATTTCATCCAAGAGGAAGTTCTGTAGAAGCAAGTGAGATAGCACAGCCAGAAGAGCAATTGGATTTCTAAAAGAGGGAAGTTGTGTTTTGAAGAACACCATGAGTTAGGTCTCCAGAGGCCCATGGGTGGACAGGTCCAGAGAGTGGGCAGGTGGTGTGGCCTGGGGCCTGCCTCTGCTGCTGACGGTCCTGGGCATTGAGCAAGTCTTTGGGCCATCGGGGCTCGAGATGGGTGGGGAGATCTGTTCTGGGCCCAACGACACACAATCTGACTATCACTGTCCCCAAACTGCTCCCCCTCCATGTGAGCAGGGCCTGTTCCTGGCGTCTGATGTCCAGCAGCTGCGGCAGGCCATCCAGGAGTGCAAGCAGGTCATCCTGGACCTTCCAGAGCACTCAGAGAAGCAGAAGGACGCCGTGGTGAGACTCATCCATCTCCGGCTGAAGCTTCAGGAGCTGAAGGTAGGTGCCGGTCCACCCTCACCAGCAGCCAGAGCTGAACTGGAGGCTGGGGGAGTGATGGGCCCTCAACCCAGCTCTGATCCTGCCTGTAGTCCTGGGTCATGTGTCCACCTACTGAAGCAGGTGGGTGAGTTAGTCCCACCTTGAACCACATGACCCAGAGTGTGGCCTGGTTCCCTGAAGATGACAACAGAAGGGGTCATGGATCCTGGAAGCCAATAACCGCTGGGGTCCGTCATGTAGTCCTTGAGTCTGGTTCATGAGTCCATGGGTTTTGGACAGTGGTAGTTTCATTAGAATATAGGTAAGGCAATGGTATGGGCTCAGACAGCCCGAAAGACAGTGGCTTAAAGGAGTTGGTTGTGTAGATTTACTCACGTGGATGTGTTGCGGGTTCCCTGGGCCTATCTGGCAGCTACTGGCATTGGAGACCGCAGGTTCCGCTTTTCTATTGCTCTGCTCTTCCCTGGCAAGTCCAGGACAGCTTCCACCAATCTGGGTCTGCTCTCAGCCAGCTGAAACAAAGCAGGGAGGGCAGCAAGGGCCCCTCAGTACTGCTCACGTGCCCTTGGCCCTAATGTGGCCCTGGTGCAGCAACTAGGAACAGAGGTGGTCTGTAATCTCAGTGGACCAGGCCTGACCGGGCACCCTGTCCTATTGTAAAGGGAGGGGTCTGTGGTAACCTTTGCTATGTGGTGCCTGGGAGATGCAGTCAAGGGGTTCATGTGTCCAGAAGGAGCTGTGACCCTTCCCTGGTCTCCTCCCTAGGACCCCAATGAGGATGAGCCCAACATTCGAGTCCTTCTCGAGCACCGCTTCTACAAGGAGAAGAGCAAGAGTGTGAAGCAGACATGTGACAAGTGTAACACAGTCATCTGGGGCCTCATTCAGACCTGGTACACCTGCACAGGTGGGCGGAGACCAGACTGCCCTTCTGGGCTGGCAGTCTAGGTCTCCGGGGAGAGGGGTTCTCTATCGTGTCCTCATTATTTGCAGAACCCGGTAGTGTGTGGTGGGTGTAGCAAGAGATGAGAGACCCAGGTGTCTGCCTTCACTGGGCTCGAGTCCACTAGCCACATGTGACTCTTCAAATTTAAATTATTGAACATAGATAACTAGCTCCTCGGTTGTACTGTGCATGTTCCAAGTACACAGTAGCCATGCAAGGTTGGTGGCCACCCCGCTGGACATTGTAGAGACACATCACTGTATTGGAGGTCTTGCTCTGGATGAGAAATCAAATGAGTCAGTAATGTGGTGTGTTAGAAACAGTGAAGAAGGCTAGGGGGGCACAAGCATGTCAGGGAGTGGGGTGCTGCTATTTTAGGGTGAAATGAAAAGGCTTCATGTAACATTTAATAAAAAAGCTTGGAGGTTAGGGGCAAACCAGGAGCATATCTGGGAAGGAACATTTCTGCAGGGGAGCTGTATGTACAAAGGCCTGTGGTCAGTGTGTGTCCAGTGTATTTCATGAGGAGTTGAGAGCAGCGTGGCATAGAGGTACTTCAGAGGTGGCAGGGGGCTTTTCTCTAAGTGCACTGGGTCCATGTGGGTGGATATACTTAGGTTTTAACTCCAGCTGCTGAGCTGAGTATGGCATGGGGGAGGGAAAATGATGGCCTTCTGACCAGGGTGAGACTCTGACATTCAGATGAGAAGGGCCAAGTGCAGCTATAGCTGGACATGGGTGTAAGAGAGGAGTCGGGATGACTTCCCAGTTTGTAGTCTCAGGAGGTTGAAAGACAGAGTCCCTGAAATCTGAGATGGGAAGCTGTGGTGGATTTGGGTAGGAAGAGCCGGGTTTCACTTAGATGGCTTGGCCTTGATCTCCTTGGGTATCCCAGTGGGCATGGCTGGTAGGCCCCTGGACTTCTGAGTCTGAAATTGGGGGAAAGGTGTGCACGTACTTTCAGGGCAAGGCTTGGGGTGGGGACATTTGGGGACCTGCAGTGGCACCTGGAGAGGCTCTTGGGTTGATCTGGGAAGCTGAGTGGAGCCCCCTGGGGGTCCTGGAAGCTGAAGGTCAGCCTGGGCTGCAGAGTGGCCCTCCTCCTAAGAGGCATGCTGTTGGGCCCCCATCCCAGGGTGTTATTACCGCTGTCACAGCAAGTGTTTGAACCTCATCTCCAAGCCCTGTGTGCGGTCCAAAGTCAGCCACCAGGCCGAGTATGAGCTGAACATCTGCCCTGAGGCAGGCTTGGACAGCCAGGATTACCGCTGTGCGGAGTGCCGAGCACCCATCTCTCTGCGTGAGTGCCCCCGGAGTGGGGGGTGGGAGTTGGGCAGGGCGCAGGGCTGAGGGGAGCTGTCCTGGGCAGGGTGCCCTGCCATCAGCTGCGTGAGTAAATGGGAGGAATGCGCAGTTGAGCTCCTCTCCTTGGGAAGCCAAAAAGGACTGCTTTTGGCACCTTTTCACGCCCGCCCAACCTGACCAAGGTTCCCCTAGGAGTCCCTGCAGGGCTGGGCTAGTCTCTCTCCTGTGACCGCATCATCACAGAAAACCCACCCCATGGGAAGACCACACTGCACTCACACGCTGTGTGTCAGGCCTTCCTAGAAACATACTGACATTGACTCAAGGGATTCCCCATCTACTGTCTCGTTTTACTGATGAGAAACGGGAAGCCGGGCGACTTAGAAGAGGACGAGTCAGGGGCGGGGCCAGGCGGTGGGGAACCCTTGGTGCAGCTGGGGGAGGGGACCTCTCAGGTCTCCCTGACTTTGGAACATCTCCTCCACAGGGGGCGTGCCCAGTGAGGCCCGGCAGTGCGACTACACTGGCCAGTACTACTGCAGTCACTGCCACTGGAACGATCTGGCTGTCATCCCAGCGCGTGTGGTGCACAACTGGGACTTCGAGCCGCGCAAGGTGCGGAGAGAGAGAGCCGGGAGCGAGGGGTGCCGCCCTGGGGATTGGGTGGGGGCGTGGTGTGGCCTGGGGCGTGGCAGAGCGCTGGGGCATGGGGCGTGGCTGCGGGGGCGGGTCAGGGCACAGGCTGGGGCGGGGCCTCGGGGTGGGGCAGAGTGGGGCGGGGCTCGAGACAGGGCGGCGGTGCTGCAGGGGCGGGGCGGAGCGCAGAGGTGCCACCTTTCCGCCCCTCTGGCCCAGGTGTCCCGTGGCAGCATGCGCTACCTGGCGTTGATGATGTCGAGGCCAGTGCTCCGGCTCCGGGAGATCAATCCTCTGCTGTTCAACTATGTGGAGGAGCTGGTAGAGATCCGGGTAAGACAGTGGAGTGGCGGGCGTGGGGCAACCCTGCTCCACTTTCGCAGCTGTGTGAGGAGATGCCACCTGTGTCGCTGCCCCCCGCATCCCCCCCCCCCCCCACTGCCCTTTAAGTTAAAGTCGCTAGAGCAACTGTCCAGTCACAATACGAAATAGCACACGAGGCTCAGAGGCAGTTTGAAATTTTGTAGCAACCACAGTAGAAAAATGAGGTGAAGTTCATCTCAGTGATGTCTTTTATTTCGTGCACATTGTTGAGACACATCGTGTGGCGTTTCTGTCTTGTATTAGACTGCGTCCCAGTGTGTATTGTCAAGAGCAGCCTCACATTGGCCCAGCCACATCTGGTCGCTGTTCTGAGGAGCTGTGTGTGACTGGGGGTCCTCTCTTTGGCACTCAGCAGGAGGGCGGGGTGGGGTGTGCCTCAGGTGGGTGCGGAGAGGGATGGGACTTGGTGGGGAGGAGCTTGAGGCACAGGGCCACTGAGCTGAGCAGGGGATCTGGGTTCAACTGGGCAGTCTGATGCAAGCTCAGGCGCTCCCAAGGTGTGTGTGTGTGCATGTGGAGCTGGACGGGGAGCAACTGTGCACTATGGAAGCTTAGGGTCCTGCCTGGTGGGGAAACTGTGTCTTGACCTTGAGCTCGGTTGGAGGCCTCAAAGCTGGGACTGTCGTGGGGGGACGGGAATGCACTTACGGTCCTCTACTGACCCAGACTGTAAAGTGACAAAGCTTCCCACAAAGCCAGCCCTGCCTCACCCCCACTGGCCATGCAGACATGCCCAGCACAGCCCCTGCTCTGGCCAGAGATGCCCACCTGCCCCTCTTGTCCACAGAAGCTGCGCCAGGATATCTTGCTCATGAAGCCATATTTTATCACCTGCAGGGAGGCCATGGCAGCGCGCCTGCTCCTGCAGGTCAGTCCACCCGCCCCCCGGGGTAGAGGAGGGGTGGGGTGGGGAAGGGGCCCTCCAGGAGGGCAGGAAACAGACCAGGATCGTGAGGGGAAGACTTGACACTGCGCATGTGCTGTGCCATCAGCAGAGGGTCTCCACACTGTCCCAGGGAACACCAAGTCTACCCACAAAAGCATTCTACCCACAAAAGTGTTCCCTGCTTCTGTCAGCATGAGAAGCACTGAGAGAGTGGGTTGTCACCCTGCAGCCTTCACGGGAGCCTCCATGGAGTGGACCCAGGGATGGCCAACCACAGAACACTTCGAGGCCCACCTACTTACTTGTTTGCAAGCACTCACTGGGTGCCTGCTGCGGGCCGATGGTGTTCTGGATCCTGGGGAGCAGAGTGGGCGGGACCTGGCCCTCACCTACGAGTGCACTCTCCGGGTTGGGCCGGCAGGAAGAGTAGGAAGCAGCGTATTGTGTGATGAGATGTGTGGACAAGATAAAGCTGGGAAGAGGGCTCCGGTCAGGCAAGGGCCCTGGCCTGGTGGCTCCGGGGTCACATGGCTGTGCCTGCAGCTCCAGGACCGGCAGCACTTTGTGGAGAACGATGAGATGTACTCGGTGCAGGACCTGCTGGACACGCACACGGGCCGGCTGGGCTGCTCACTGGCTGAGACCCACACGCTGTTTGCCAAGCACATCAAACTGGACTGTGAGGTGGGCCCCTACAAGCCAGGTGGGGAGGCGGGAGGGCGGCTCGGGAGGATGTGCCCCCCTACCTGGGAGTGGGCACTGACCTCCCCGCCTTGCCCGCAGCGGTGCCAGGCCAAGGGCTTTGTGTGCGAGCTCTGCCGGGAGGGAGATGTGCTATTCCCCTTCGACAGCCACACGTCCGTGTGCGCCGACTGCTCTGCTGTCTTCCACAGGTCTGTGTGAGCGTCCGCCTCCGTAGATGGTGGATGACAGGTGTGGGAGAGAGTGCTGGGAGTGTCAGGTGGGGAGAGGCTGGGGCTTGACCTTTGCCACCTGGTTTCAAATGGGACTTAGGTTTACTGAGGCTGGAGCTTCCTAAGCTTTCTAGTTTTTGTGATTTTTTTTTTTCCAAACATCCCTAGGCCACAAGAAATACCCAACAGTTTTATTTATTAAGTACTTAGGTTCAACAATGGAAGCATTTATGTCCTAAAGCCTTGTGGATGTTTGGAAGAATGATACACAGCAGTGGGAAGAAGATATGTGAACTCTTTAAGTACACTTATCAGTAGGCGTGTGCCTGTGGGGCCCACATGGCTTGTCACACTGGGCTCAGATGGGACCCCACCACCCCGTTTCTGTCCACACTGGATTTTCCTGGCCCTTGCTGTTTCTCAGAGTGACCCTCAACCTCATTGGTCAGCAGAGCTGGACTGCGGTCTCAGTAAGGACTGTAGCACAAAGTGTTGAAACTCTGAGCCACCTTGAGCTGGCAGTTTGTGAGGTGTCCTGTCAAATGTTTCTGTGCCCCCTTCAAAAATTTAAGCTGCCATGGGGACCATGTGCACCTCCACAGAGCCCTGAGCGGGGGGTGCTTTACATGGTAGTGGGAACAGGTCAGGGAGGGGAGTCACTAAGAGGGTCAGAGGGTACCAGGTGATAGGTGTGGCCCTTTGGGATGTCTATACAGAGGTATGGGATACAGGCCTGGCTGGCACACCTGGATGAGACTGCTGCAGGCTCCCGTCTGTTAAAGGAATATTGTGAAGACTCAGGGTTACAATTCTGCTTGTGGAGCCCCCTCTTCACGGCCATTCCTGTCTCCCCCAGGGACTGCTACTACGACAATTCCACCACATGCCCTAGGTGTGCGCGCCTCACCCTGCGGAAGCAGTCGCTCTTCCGGGAGCCTGGTCCAGACCTGGACGCCTGAGCGATGGAAGCCCTTCTAGGCCTGTCTGTCCTGCTGGCCGTTGCCACAGTCAAGGTGTTTCCTATACTCTGGAGACCTAGGGTCTAGCCCCTGGACCCCCCGACTGCTGAGCCAGCACCACCAGGACCACCGTCCCCCAGTGCGTGTTGGGGCTTGGGGCGTCTGTTTTTTGGGTGGGCTGCTGTGAGGGCCAGGACGTGCACCCTTCCTCCACTGCAGAGCTTTGAGGGTCAGGTGGGGGGAGCATCCCTCACCTCCCCTTTGGTCAAGAGCCCCCCACCCTACCCTGCCCACCTTGGGACCAAGGCTACTGGGCCCTGGCTACACTGGAAATCCTGGAAGCCTTCCAGGGAGTGCCGACAAGACTGAGGATGCAGTCTTAGCCTGACTTTTACCTGTGGTGGACGGTATGGGTTCTACTTGGAGGCCCCTCCCCCAGCCCCTTGCCTCTTTGAGGTCCCCTGGTTGTCCCTGGCTGGGGCTGTGTTCATCCCTGTCTCCCGAGGGCCCTGCCCCTGCCCCCCGGGTTCTCTGGGCCTTCGCCAGCAGGACCATTCCAGCGGCTACTGGCTGCTGTGGAGATCTCACCTCCTACCGCCCCTGCCTTGGCCCAGCCCAGCTCACTCTGGTGCTTCATGCTGGGTGGCTGAGGGGGTCCCACCCAGCGAGGAAGTGCGCTTCCAGGTATTGGGCGGGACTGTGCCCCTGGCAGGTCAAGGTTAGGTGAGAGGGCTAGGGGACAGTAGACCTGGCCCGAGTGTGCCTATGGAGGGCTCCGGATCACTCGGAGACCCCCCCAACCGGGGCCTTCTGTTTGGGGAACTGAGATCAGGCACTGGAAATACTTGCTCAGGGGAGCACCAGGCAGGACTCATGGGGTGTGGGAGGTCCTGCCACCAGCGGCAAAGGGAGCCGGGCATGGAGGACTGACCCAGTGGGGAAGATGCATTTGTGGGAACCGTCCAGGGGAAGGCTGCCCTAGCCTTGCTGGCCTTCTCCTTGCCCTGGACTGTGCTTGGCTGTTGACACCTGGGGTGGCTGGTGGGCAGGAGGCAGTCACCTGGACATCCATTACCTTTGACTGGGAAGTGCAAGGAGAGGCTTGGCCCACAGGGAGGCTGGCTGAGCCAATGTGGGGGGTGGGTAAGGACAGTGCCAACCCCTCCTTGCCCCTCTGCACCCCACGGAAGCCCTGCCCAGGGACTTTAGGCCACCCTCCGACTGTGCTGGGCTGTTCAGAGTGTCAGTGTGGGGGTTGGTCCACATGGGGCCACCCTGCTTCCCGTTCTTGGGTCTAGGGGGTTAAAGGCTAAGCGCCCTCTTCCTACACCTCACATCTGTACGTCTCACTGCGGCATCGCATTTCTGTCCCAGGGATCCTGGCTTCTCCCAAATGGACTCTGTAATCAGCACTGTGTTATTCCAGTTACAGTCACTATGTCCGTAAGAAATGTCAGTAGCCATTTGTTGGGCAAAGTTGACTCTTTTTTTAAAACTTCCTCTCACATCACGTCTTCTCCTCCTCCCCCTTCTGGGTGACAGATTCTTTAAATAGAATCATGTGTAGGTCTTTCTGAGACCATGTCACAGTAGCCAGAACCCAGAGGAACCAGTTAGTATGGCCAGGCCTCCCAGGAGAGCCGTATGGGCTGGGTGCTGGGGACAGGGCGGGGTTTGCTGCAGGGTTAGTCAGAGCCCACAGGCCCCTCCCACAGGGTCAGGTGTAAATGGGGCACCTGACCTTGGCCTCAGTGTGCTGACACCTCCTCTGTAGGCTGCACTAAAGCACTCTCTGGGGTTGTTTGGGTTCCAGGAAGTGCTGAGCCCAGTCTGGCTCTGTAACAGAACCTACGTCCTCTCTCCTGAGTCCTCCCAGAGGGAAGACTGTCACGTTAACTCAATGCAAGCAGTGCCGGTCCCAGGTCTAGCTCCCAGAAGCACTTCCGGTCTTCAAGTTTGACTCACTGAAAGGGCCCTTGGAGCTCAGGAGAACCCAAGACCCCCTCCCAAATGACATTCCAACCTCTGTGTATGTACATTTCTCTCTGGAGATACGACCTCTGGTTTTGAGGATGATCTCAAAGAAACATCAGGAGTGTGCGGCAAAGGGGTGGGGGAAGGGTGTGTGTGGGCTGTCTGTGGGTCCACGCTAGCGCCTCCACTTCAAACAACTAAAGCCACACTTTGTGTCAGAGGGAGCATGCGGTCTCCACCCACCCACTTCAGGTACGAGGATGAGTTTTTCTTAAACTTTTAACAGCTGTAGGTTTACAGAAGTGCTGCAAACACATTCCCAGGTACCCATCTCCTGGATTCCGTGAATGTTAACATTTTCCCCATTTGCCTTACTCTTTCTCCACACACTTTCTTTTGAACCATCTGGTGGAAGTTGCAGATGGTGCCCCTTTGCCTCTAAGTGCTCCTGTGTTACCCCAGCAAGGATATGCCTCCCACAGCTATGGTGTGGCCATGACATCAGGATGCTCACGTGGATGCTGACCGTAAAGCCTACAGCAAGCCGTGTTCAAATTCAGCCACTTAGTTGCCATGTCATTTTAGCCTTTAATCTGGAAGGGTTCAGGACTCTGACACAGAAAATCACAGACAAATTATTCTGAAGACTTTCCTTTAGTGTGGGTTTTTCTGACTGGACTCGGGCTTTGCCCTTTTGGTGGGATTTTCCACCCACCAAAGTGGTGGGTGGGTCCAATTTGTCATCTATCCTGCTCAAAACGCTCTGGTCCACTTGGTCCAGCTGACTGACATCTTCCTGGCACTCTTTAGGCACTTTCTTACTTTCTAGCACAGGAAAGTGTTCCAGGCTTAGTTAGTAATTGCCCCAGTCCCAGCCCTGACACCAGTCATCTCTCCAAGGAGCCCTGGGACCTTCTGGTGGAGGACGGGTGTGATAGTTGGGTGTGCTCACTTTTGGGCTGATCACTGCCCAGAGGTCCTTTCAGTAGTGTGGAAATAGTACTCCTTATCTATTTCTTTTTTGGTCTATAAACATTAAAAACCATGAGTTCACAGTGAAACTTCCAATTTCAAAACAACACAAGTCATTCTTTCCCTTTTTCATGTTTATTATTTCCTTGCTCGACAGTGAGAGAGCTGGCTCCCTTATCCAGAGTACACTTATTTGCTCAGTCCGACAGTACACAGAAAGCACCTTTGGGACTGCTCACTTACGCTGGTGAGAAACAAGGCTACTCACGAGCCTTTAATATTTGTCTATAGCCCGAGGGCATACAGTCAAAAAGTACTTGCTTTTGCTTCTTCATTGTGGGTGTGCAGTTCCTGTGAAATACGGTTCCATTCAGGCAGTCCACTGCTTTACTTCCCCATCCTTCTTTACTTTTGCTTGTACAGTATATTAACATGGTCCCCAAAGTCAGAACTTCATAAAAGGTACAAAAGTTATATCTCCTCCCACCTCTGGAACCAATCTCTTTAGTCTGATTTCTCCCACCTTTGTTTCTTATTGTACAAATGAGTATGATGTATGCATATTTTCTTATTCCCTGTCTTTCTTCCACAAAAGGTAGCATACTCTACTCCTGATGTTGCTTTTTTTCTATTAATAATATATCCTGGAAACCACTCCACATCAGTTGAGTTCTTCCTTGTTCTCTTATTATTGTAGTTGTCATCACTTACAACTGTCTAACTCTCCATTGTGTACAAGCGCCATTTCATATTTGACTTTTTACATGAGACTCTTCAGGCTATTTCCTAGGTTTTGAAGTTACAAACAAGGCTGCAACAAAATCCATGCATCTGTATTTTCTTTTGTTGGAAGTGTATCCTCCTAAAAGTGGGATTGTTAAATCAAAATAAATATATTTTGTATTAGTGCTTGATACTCTTCTGTAAGGGATGTACAAGTTTGTGTTAGAACCAGCAGTGAATGAGGGTGCCTCTGACCCCACAGCCTAACCAGTGGAGTATGTAGCCATACTTTTGATTATTGCTGATCTGAATAATGAGAAATGGTATGAGTGTTGTTTCATCTGCACTTCTCTTATGTTTGAAGCACTAATTTACCTGCTTATGAATTATATCTTTTGCCTACTTTTCCATGGGGTTTTTGGTATTTTCTTCTCAATATTTATGAGTTCTTCACATATCAGAGATATTAACTCATTATCTGTGAGAAATTTTCTTCCAGTGTATCATTTGCCTTTGACTCTGTCCTCTTTTATCCTCATGGAAAAGTTTTATTACATTTTCATATCATCAAATTGATTAATCTTAAATTTCACCTGGACTTCGAGTTCCAGAAGATCTTTCTGATCACCCATGGGGAAGAGGCATATATCCATGGGTTGTGTAGCACTTGTATTGTTTCAGCTTTTAGATTCAAATCCCTCGTCTGTTTATTTCTGTGTATGCTGTGAGGTGTGAACTAATTAGCTTTTGCCAAATTTTATCTAGCTGTCCTGCACTATTAAAAAAAAAAAAACCTATCTATATCTACTTCTGGACTTTCTATTGTATTCTACACATTTGAGTACCTCCTTGATTCAATCAGAGGTTTTATAGTGTGTTTCAGTGTCTAGCAGGGCTGGTCTCATTGTGTGTTTTAAATAACTTTTCCTGGATTTTTCTTTCAATCTTCTTAAAGCACATATTTAAGCACAATTTCAGTAACAAGATGTGATGTTCTTTAGTGTCAAAATGAATGTACCAGAAGCAGGGTTTCCAAGGATGTTAAACATCTGGAGGCCAAGACTTGGCCAGGCGTCACCCAGGAGGTTGCCCTGTTGTGTCTGGTCTTCCTGCCGTGGAGTGTGTTGTGCACTGAGGTCACCTAGGAGAGCTGTTTGGAGCACCGCTCTTTCTCACTGTACAGCTCCCTGTAGCAGCTTATTGCATCATTGATTGCTCTTGAAACTTGCAGTTTCCATGCAGCATCAGGGCTGTTACTGGTAAGGACCTGCAAGCCAGCCTCAAAATGTGAGAAGGCTGCTGACAGCTCCCGTGTGGTTAGTTGGCGCAGGGCAGGGGCAGCCTCTTCACCCTCCTCTTCCTCTCCTGCGGGCTCCTGCTCCAGCTGCATCAGCTCCTCATTTGAGAAACCCTCCTCATGGGACTGCAGCAGCTGGTCCACATCAGCTTCTCCCACCTCTCCAACAGCCACACTCTTGGCAAGGATCACAATATTTTGTTGAAGCTGTGCAATGCCATCTGTTTGGGAAGCACTCTGGAACTGAACACACTCAGGCCAAATCTTCTTCCACACACTGTTCATTGTTGCTGGTCTGAGCTCCCCCCAGGCTACTGCGATGTTGTCCACAGCGTCCACAATGCTGTAGTTTCTCCAGAACTCCCTGATCTCTGCTGTATCCTCCCCATCTGTTGCTTCTAGGATGTGCTCGAAAGTCCTTCTCAGGTAATGAGCTCTGAAGGCAGAGGTTACACCTTGACCCATGGGCTGGATCGAGTCAGCTGTGCTGTCATGAAGATACTCCACTCTTACAGTATCAGACAGATCGTTCAGATTGACTGGGTGGCATGGTGCCTTGTCTAAGATGAGCAGGGCTTTGTTGGTCAGGTTGTTTTGGGCACAGTATTTCTCAATGGCAGGGCAAAAAAAATATGTGAACCATTCACGAAAGATGCTCCTGGTTGCCCAGGCCTTTCTGCTTGAGCGCCAAATCACGGGCAGATTGGGCTTGGAGTACCCCTTCAGAGCCTTGGGGTTTTCTGAGTGGTACACCAATAGGGGTTTCAATTTGAAGTCCCCAGCTGCGTTGCCACCAAGAAGCAGCATCAAGCGATCTTTGGATGATTTAAATCCTGGCTCAGCTCTCTCTTCTACTGAAAGAAACGTTCTTTCAGGCATTCTTTTCCAATAAAGACCTGTCTCATCCACATTAAAAACTTGCTGGGGGGTGTACTCACCTTCCTGAATGATGCTCTTCAGTATTTCTGGATATTCATCCTTCTTGGCAGGAGCTGAGATGTTCATTTTGAAGTGGGGCAAACAGTGGCGTTCCTTGAATCTCACAAACCACCCTTTACTTGCAGTAAACTTTTCTGTTTGAGAGCTTTCACCTTGCTCACGCTGTAAGTCATCAAACAAACTCTTGGCCTTCTTCTGAATAACGGTGACACTCAGGGCCACGTTTCGCTGGCTCTGGTCTTCAAGCCACACGCACAACAACCGCTCCATGGTCTCCATGACTGCACTTCGGCGGCGAGTCAACCGGGAGGCTCTCAAAGGAGTGGCTATTTGTGAACTCGCTTTGATTTTCTCTTTATTATCTCTGATGGTTGCCACCGTAGAGGCAGCAAGGCCTAAGGCCTTTGCGATCTGGCTGAGCTTCTCACCCACTTCAAAACGTCTTAACACTTCTAACTTCACGTCGAGAGTGATTGCTTTCCTTTCCCTTTTGGCACTCCGGATGACTGCGGCGTTTAGGGACCTTTTCCCAGGCATCTTTGCCGCCGGTGTGTACTAACCACAGCAGTCTCAGGGGCGAGAAAGCCTGTGGTTACTCCATGCCCCTTCGCAGAATTTGGGGAAGAGAAATTGGGGCTTCCCCGAGGCGCAGGATGACTACACCGGGGACGTGACCGGCTCAGCACAGGCCGGCCCACGATACAGCCCAGGACAGGGCCGGTTCCTTCTGGGTTCCAGGGAGTCAATCAGAGCGGCCTAATCCCTGGACAGCAGGACTGGGTTTCCCTGAAGCAGAAACAAAACTCCGCGAGGGGCGGTAATACCGCACAGCACACGCCGCCCAGGGTCTTCGGTTCCTCGGGAACCGGTTCCCAGCGCTGTACCTGGACCACAAGGAGTCGGCGGACAGGCGGGGTGGTGTACGCCGCTTCCCAAGGAGGACTCCAGATTTAAAGTAAGTCTAAAGGATGTCTCCTCAGCACCTTGCCCGCGTCTGCCACCGTAGTGCAGGTGGCGCAAACGTTCAGATCCGAGTCAGGTCCGACAGTAGACACCTGAGGCAAGGTCCCCACCTAGGCGCCTTGGCCTCACCGCGCATGCGCGAGACCCCGAGGTCCGCTGGAGGTGTGGTGCCCTATGACCTACTCGCCGCTGCACTGCGCGTGCGCGCGCCGAGCGGCGCGAGGTCTGAGGGGGAATGTCGCAGCGGCTGGTGGCGGCGGCCGGCAGCAGGGCGGTAGCGGGGCCGCTCGCCTTGCTGTGGCGGTGCGGCCTTGGCCCACGAGGGGGCAGGACGTTCGGGGCAGGCGTGAGGGCGCTCGGAACCGCTCAGCAGGTGAGCGGGGAGGCGCCGCCCGCCGATTCCGGGCGGCGGGGGCGGTGGTCGCTCTCGACGCCACGGTGACGCCATCCACGTGCGCCACCGGCGCGGGGAGCGGGTGAGGGAACCAGATGCGCGAACCGGAGCCCCAAAAGCGGAGGCGCGTCGGCGGCGGCCACAGCTCCGGCCAGCTGGCTGGTCCCGGGGCTCCAGCCCTTCCCAGCGGCTGAGGCGGCTGCCGCTGGCCCAAACAGGTCTCCATCTGCTTTCCTTCTTGTGGCCTCTTACGCCCTTTTCTTTGAAAGTTCCCTCAGCCTCTCAGTGCCCTGTCCACTGCCCCTGCGTTCTTGTTCCCCGCTCCCAAGAGCCGCGTTGAGCGAATTGCGTTCAAGCCTTGTTCCGCTGTGAGCCTACCTTGTTTTCTCGGACTCTGGCTCCGACTGCGAGGTGGTTTCCTCCTGGGCTCAGCGGTGATACCACTTCTGCTCAGTATCACAGGGTTGTTCTCCGTCATGATACAGTTTTGTAAAGTGTTACGTGTTTTTTATTCAGACAACATTCGTCGAGCCCAGTTCTACACTGTAATCATAGCTAACGTTGTTTGAGGGGTTTCATGCTGAGGGCGTTACAGGGAATGTCTCATTTAAGTCTTATCCCCGTCCGGCAGGTAGGCGCTGCACTAAACCCTGTTTTATAGGAGAGGAGACGCTAGAGCATAGCTAGTCAGTATCTCCGCTTTTAGATACTTCTGTATTGTACGCCTTCCTCTGGGTTAGATTCTCTGAAGTAGACCATATTTTAAGGTTTATTTTTGTATTGAGCATCCCAGGGGGACAGTGATCACGTAGATTTCTTTTGTGGCGGACTGATGTGGAGCCTCTGGATTTTGGTCAGAGAAAGCTGTCTTGATTTCAGACAGTATTGAAAGGGGAAGAAGGGGGCCCATGCGTTTGTTTTCTGTCCTGTTTCCAGGAGTGAACTTTTCCTTCTTACCTCTTCATTTTGGGGATGGTGCACTGTCAGTTTGATTGTTTTTGGCAATATCAGTGAAAGGAGAGCCTTTCATCTGTGGCTGTGTGGCAACTCAGGGGACTGTTCAAGTTGTTAGCTGGATGGAATGCAGTGATTGAGGGGTGCAACACAGCTGTGTCATGAGGCTCTGAATTCCATGGAGCTCAGTGGTTTTAGTTAGGGAGGGAGGAAGTTGGATGATCTTTGAATTCCTTTCCAGACAAAGCTGTTCCGCTGTGGAGTCTATTAGCCACGGCATCTCATCTGGAACAGATGTGAGCTCTCCTTTGAGGGACTTGAAGGCTAGACCTGGCGTGGGAAGGCTGGAGATGAAGTCGCAGTTTGCCTTTTGGTTAAAAGAAGTGTGGGAGCAGTCAGTACTCCTCAAGGGGAATCTTATGTTTTGGATGCTTCTCGCAGTTACGTTTTCATTGACTGAGCTTCCTACATTGTCCATTCCACTCCAGAAGGAGAACCAGACAACAACATGTAGGTAGCGTATTAGGAGGTATGAAGGAGAAGGAAACGGAACAGAAGGAGTAGACAGTGAAGAGAAGGGTGGAGGAGGATGAGTGCCACGCTGTGAGAGGTGGGGTAATCGACTCCTGAAGGATGTGAGGCTTGAGCAGGAACTGCCAGCAGATTTGCAAGCGCCTGCTGGGGCTGCACCTGTGTGCATCTGAGACACAGGCTGGAGTCACCTGATTCGTGACCTGATAAAGGACAGTGACACTTTGCCTGTTACGGGAAGACTGCTGTGCACAGCTTCACATGCTGGCTTTGCATATCCAGACACCAAGAATGGGTGGTAGATCCCTGTCTTTGAGAGCTGTATCTGACCTACTGTGGTCCCCTAAGCAAATCAAAACACTAAGTCATGAAATAAAGGAGAGGGATGTTTCTCAAGTTTTGAAGGCCTGATGATCGTACTTTGTCTTTCTAGGGCTGGAGACCTCCTAACACCTCTAGGAGCCCCAGCTCCCTCTCTGGGGAGGTGCTGGGGAAACCCTGGGGGCTGGGTGCCAGAGCACTCATCACATACCGCTGGCTCCCAGTCACCTTACCTCAGGCCCTCACCTCCCTCTCCTCACTTCTGCATTTTCCACCCGACACGGGAGGGCCTTGGGGAGCAGAGGGGGCCAGGACCATCTTCTTCTGTGAGCCTTTGTCTAGGCCTCCCCTTACGGTGACGTGACAACCTGTGTGACATTACGTTCTGGTCCCCTTGTGTGTGGTGACTTGCTCTGTGTGGGGAGGGGACACTCATGGAGCAAAGGCTCCAGGAGCCTCATCACCATTACTGCTGTGTCTCCTTCCTGAGCCCCTTGTTTATGGTTTTCCCGGATTTCAATAACATTCTCATGGCTTACCTGACTTTTTAGTGCTCTGAGGCCTCTGATAAGGATGTGTGAATGATTGGGCTTATCAGCAAATTAATAATTACTAAGAAATGGTGTTTGCACTGGGGAATAGCCTGCCACCTTAAAAGACGACACGGCTGAAATAACACAAGAGTCGTCATGTATGGATCCAGTTTCATTATAATAAAATATTGGGAACAATCCAAATCTTTGGTTGGGGTTTTTTGTTTGTTTAACCATTTATGGACCTTTTTAAAAAAGAATTTTATTTTTAATTGGAGGATAATTGCTTTACAATAATGTGTTGGTTTCTGCCCTGGATCAACATTTAAAACAGTTTTTTTTTTTAAAGTATTTTTTTTTCACATTTTTTAAAAAATTTTATTTTATTTTTAAACTTTACATAATTGTATTAGTTTTGCCAAATATCAAAATGAATCCGCCACAGGTATACATGTGTTCCCCATCCTGAACCTTCCTCCCTCCTCCCTCCCCATAAAGTATTTATTTATATTGGCTTTGCTGCGTCTTTGTGGCTGCGCGGGGGGCTACTCTCTAGTTGTGGTGCAAGGGCGTCTCATTGCAGTGGCTTGTCTTGTTTCAGAGCATGAGCTCTAGAGCAGGGTCTCAGCAGCTGTCCACAGGCTTATTTGCCCTTTGGCATGTGGAATCTTTCCGGATCAGGGATCGAACCTGTGTCCCCTGCATTGGCAGGTGGACTCTTAACCAGGGGACCACCAGGCAAGTCCTGGTTGAGGTATTTTGGCTGCAGTTAATACTCAGTGACTGCTTAGAGCTGTTTTTTTTTTTTACTGTGGTGGCTTCTGTTGTACTCGTTTTTCCTATAATGGCTTTTGACCTATGATAGTGAGAAACCAAAATTGTCTTTCATCCTGTCTTTAACTGATGTTAAGTATTGTTAGTAGCTTATGGTAATAAAAACTGTCATTTTCCTTTTTGAGAACTCAAGAAAATACAGGGTTTCTCAGGTGGTGCTGCCTGCCAGTACAGGAGACATAAGAGATATGGGTTCAATCCCTGGGTCAGGAAGATCCCTTAGAGAAGGGAACAGCAACCCATGGACAGAGGAGGTTGGTGGGCTACAGTTCATAGGGTCATAAAGAATCAGACACAACTGGAGCAAGTTAGCAGGCAGAAAATGTTTGCTTTCCTGACAAAACCACTGACCTGTGGCTGATCAAAGATAAATCGTAATACCCTTTGGTTTTTGAATTTCACATGATTTTAATGTTTGTTTTTAAGAGTTATTAATATTTGTTTTAATAGCTTCAGTGACAAAAATTGCCTCAGGCAGGAAGTGATTACTTAGCAGTTTTTTTTGATAGCTGTAGCTATAAAAATTCTTCATGTATTTCTGCACTGAATGTAGTTTCTGTTTCTCCTGCTTGAATCATATTTGTTTTTAAAGATTTTTTTTTTTGATGTGGACTGTTTTTAAAGTCTTTTTTGAATTTGTTACAATATTGCTTCTGTAGTTTATATTTTGTGTTTTTTGGCCACAAATCTTAGCTCCCCAACCAGGGATTGAATTCACAGTCCCTGTATTGGAAGGCAAAGTCTGAACACCTGGACCATCAGGGAAGTCACATTGAATCATATTTTTAATGAGATAAAGCAGGTAAAGGCTTCAGGTTTATGCCTGCACTCGAATCCTGGTCCTTTCCAACCTGGAACTGCCACTGTGAGAAGATGCTGCATCAGAATTTGTGGAAACTAATTCTGTCTCCCGTTTCAGTGTCTCCAGGGAATCCGCTTTCAGCAGTCGGCTCTGCAGATAAGACTGGCGTCAGTTTCCCATTGGCTGTGTTCAAAACCACCCAAAGGTATGTGTCTTTCTCCTGCCATCGTTAGCAGCATGAGGTCACAGGACCTGAGAGTGGCTTCCTTGGTGCCCTGTGTTTGTGGGGAGCAGGGACAGTGTGCATGACGGCCCAGGAGACCCAGGCCGCTCCTCTTCTAGCTTATATATGTATTGAGTCACACCTAGTTCCTCTCCCGTTTCTGGGTCACCTGCCCCACGTCTTTGCAGTGTTAATATATCAGTGAAGGTGGCAAAAGAGAGAAGGTGTTCCAGAAGGAAGTGGTGGGTGAATCTTTGGGAATGCTGGGGAGCAAGGCTTTGTTTCTGCACATCTGAGGGTTAAGCTGAGTCTCATGTTTGGAAAGCAGGACAGGGACCTCATGTCTATTGCAGTTAGTTTGGAGCACATGTGCCCTTTGAGCGCAGGTTATGGGCTGTGCAGTGGGTCTCGGAGAACCTGTGTGGGGAGGCTTGCAGAGTTTGGACTTGGAGGTGCGTGTCGATTGTACCAGGCTGAAGCCAGGAAGAAAATCGGCTTCTCCCTTACTCCTTTCCTGTTGGACAGTCTGGCTGCTTGTGTGAGTGTGGCGCGTGCTTTTAAAGTGCCAGAATCTCATCATTTTCCCTATGGGTTTGAGAAATTCTTTAAGAGGAGGAGAAGAAACACAGAATTAGAAATGCAACAGCTCATAAAACAGCTCGTAAAAGGAACAATTTGACCAATCAGACTATCAAAGTTTTACATTTGAGAATTTTTAATTTTTTTTAAACTTTTATTTTTGGTCATGCCACAAGCATATGGGGTCTGGGTTCCCCAACCAGGGATGGAACCTGGGCTTCCTGATGTGGAAGTATAAGATCCTAGCCACTGGACCACCAAGGCAGTCCCACACTTGAGAATTTTTGAAGCATTCATTAATTTTGGGATAATCGTGGGAGGTGGCGAGCAGGTGGGCCTGTGTGCAGGTGGTCTCAGCACTTCCTTCCCTTCACTGGTTTGTGGACATGGCCTCACTACCTTCCTTTGTCTTCGGGCCTCTGCACCTGCAAAGCTTGTGTGGATCTGAAGCCTCGACAAACCTATCTTTGATCATAAGTTTGGTGACGTGGGGGGTGTGCAGTAGTGTCTTCCTGCTTGGGGAGCCTGGAGCATCGTGAGAGAAGAGGCGTGCAGAGCTCGCTGGGAGGTGATTCGCTGTGACTGTAGGACTTCGTGTTTTGTCCTTCACGTTTATGCAGATCTTTGCTCTACCCTGTCCTGAGTTTGGCCTTCCAGGCATTGAGTTTTGGTTGTTGCTGTGGTGCCTGTACATCAGGGGCTGCTCTGGCCCCGTTTCTCCGGGAACTCTTGTGATGTCGTGCTCAGGCCCTGTGTCTTCTGCTGTTGACTGACACAGAAGTGATTTTTGTCTCACGCCTCTGTCTTTCTACCTTTTCTTTTCTCAGGGGAATGATTTTTTTTCTGTTTTGGGTTATTTTCTTAAGTTCTTTTGGGAAAACACATTCCTGTGTGTTCTTTACTCTCAACTCTTTCCTTCTGGTTTTGCACCAGAGTAACAATCTTGTGTTATTTCCCCTTGTCATTCTGTGTATGCTGAAATGCCTTCTGGATGTTTTAATGGGAGGAATAGTTGATTGAGTTGCCTATGCCCAGCTTTGCGGATGGTTCAGGCCACCTGACCGTTAGCTTGTACTTGGAGGTAGTGGGAGCTTTAGACCACAGATGGGTGTGTCCTGAGTGAGACCCATCCCCCCAGGACATTCTTGGCACCTGATGGAAGGGTAGGGGGGCTCCAGGAGTGTTTCTGGGGGTGCCCTGGTGTGGTTTGAGCTGTTACTACTTTACACGCACACGTTAAGAAAGAGGCTTGGGGACTGGGTTCAGTCATCTAGTCTGTGCGTCACAAATGTTCTGAGGGGTGATGACGTGAGTGCCAGCCTAAAGAGTTCTCTGGCTGTCCCGAGACTAGGACTTCATGCTTTCAGTGCCAAGGGCCCAGGTTCAGAGAGCTAAGATCCTGAAAGCCATGAGGCTCAGCCAGAAAAAAGCAAACCAAAAGGTAATGCCTCCTAGATCTCACCTGGCACACACACAGTCACTCTGATTTCAGAAAGCGCAAGAAACTGTTGTAAATTTCCCTTCTTGTCTGGGACTGTCTGGGATTGGTGTAGACTTGCAGTCTCCACTACCCTGGCCCCTGCCCTGATCCCAGGAGGGCACTGCAGGTTTTCCTCTCAGCTTGAGAAGCTCTGCCCCTTGCCACACGCAGCACTTGCTTTACGCTCCCCGTTTATCTCAAGGCAGCTGTGTTGGGGAAATTGTGTTTTGGAAGAGTTCTTCTCTTCTCTGAATCCTCTTTCTCTGGGCAGTTCGGTGTGACCATTCCCTGAGGTCAGAGTTTGTTTTCTCTTAGGAACTAGTGAACCAAAGGATGCTGGTCCTGGAGCGGACGGAGGGAAGAGAGGAGGAAAGCGGGATGACTTTGCCTGGTGGAAACGAATGCAGAAGGTTCGTGCGTGTCCGTAAGGGCCAGTTCCAGATGGCCTGTCACTTTTCTGAGGAAGTAATCACTGAGGGCTTGGGCTTTGTACAAACTAATTCAGAGATTCTAAGCAGTGGATTTAATTTCTAAAACTAAGATCTCCATCGGAGTTTTTAAAGACCCAGAGAAGCGATGGTCTCAGGAAGGCTAGCTGCTTTTCCCGAGTGGCCTGGGAGCTGCTGTGGCCTTACACACCGGCAGATGCTGCGCCCATGGAGGCCAGTGGCAGGGGGGGTTCAGGTGGAGGGCTTGGCGACTTCTCCCTCGTCTGTGAAAGGACATTTTTGTGAGAGAGCCACTCTCTTTCAGTGTAACCCATGTTGTGTTCTCTCCCTGCAGGGGAAGGTGCCCTGGGACGACAAGGATCTCCGCAGTCTGGCCGTGCTGGGGGCAGGTGTCGTTGCAGGATTTCTCTACTTCTATTTCCGAGATCCTGGGAAGGAAATCACTTGGAAGCACTTCGTGCAGTATTACCTGGCGAGAGGTCTGGTGAGAGGATTTGCACACTGCCAGCCTTGGAAGGAGATGGCCTGTCGGCCTCGGGGTGCAGATGTGACTACCTTGCTTCACCCCCACACCTGCCCACTCCCTGAAACACTCACTCATTGTGTGTTAGCTCTGGCTTCTCATTTCACTTGGTTCTGTTTGTGAATCTTGACACTGTAGTCGTGACTCTGACTCAGAGCCTTTCTCCTTGAGGGCACCCCTGGCCCACTGCTAGGCCCTGGACAGTAGGGGCCAGCACTGGGCTCTGAGTCACACCAGTGGAGTCCTCTGTCCTCCTCACACTTGGGCTTGAGCGTACACCTTCACAAACACAGTGGCCTTGCTCCCCGTTGCATGAACAGCGCACTGTTAAGGCTGGGCCTTCCTGCTGTGTGGTGACATCCGCAGGGAGTTCTCCTTTGCCCTGAGGTCTGTCCACATTCTGTCCTCAGGGAGGCCCGTGGTGATGGTTCTACATGGTGGGGGAAGGGCTGCTGCAGCCCCTTCTGCTGAGGACCTGCCCCCAGCAGGTGTGGCCTGAGGGGCGGGGGGAGACAGGTGTCCTGCTGTGCTTGCGGTCTGGATTGGTCCAGATGTTCCTCGAGGTCTTACGTGGCGGACAGTGACATGCTTATTCTGGAGCACAGCACAGCCCGGAGCACAGAAAGGTGACATGTCCATCCCCCCACTCAAGCCCACCTAATGCAGCCCTGGCCAAACCTGTGGTGCCTGATTGGGAGCTGACGCTCGCCTGGCCTAGCTAGACAAGGACCAGATCCCCTCACATAAGGGGACTTCCACATCAGCTGGGAGAGTCTAGCACCTGAACCTGAGGGCTGCGTCTTGTTCCAGCCCCTCTGAGCTGTCCGAAGAGGTCCCCTGATAAAATCTCAGAATGTCATGGAAATAAATGATGTTATGTGCAGAGGTCCCTGGCCTGGACCGGTTGTTCTTTTGTGAAAGGCTTGTTTAGGAACAAAAAACTATAACAAAACCTCAGTAGCGGACTTCGTTTCATTCAGTTCTTTACTTATGGCTGCATGGTGGGGTACGCGGGATCCAGTTCTGCTCCTAGGGATGGAACCCGCCCCCCGTGCTAGTGGCTCGAAGTCTCAACCACCGCACTGCTAGGGAAGCCCCTGCAGTCTTTGTTTCAAGCAGCGCTTTTGTTTCCCCTGGTCACAAACGTACCATGAAGTAAAAGTATAAAGCAGGAAGTCACCGTCTGTGCCCGCCCAGGGCCTTTTTCTGTGACCCTGTTGGCCACAGTCTGAAGGCGAGGCTGCTCACCCTTCTGTGCCCTCTGTCCCGTTGCACACTGGCAGTGAGCACTGCGGTGGGGAGGCATGAGGGGTCAGCTGGCAGGAGTCTTGCAGGGCCAGGAGGACATGCCACGCCCTTGTCTCATGAACCTGAGAACTGATGGGCCTGGCTGGCTGGGGCTCTGCATGTTGGCGGAAGAGAAACCAAGGGGGCAGTCGCCCGGAGTCCTGTCTGCCATGGTTTCTGGAGTCATGTTGGGTGGCGGTGAAGTTCCACACTCAGGATCATGTCCTCACTGGAATCCTGAGTGTTCCTGTGTTTTCCAGAAGGAGCTTAGTCGTGGTTAATGAGGTGGTGACAGCAGGCCTTGTCTGAAGCTCCCCAGAGAGAGTGTGGCTTCCAGGCGGTGGGCTGTAACCGGATGGACTGAGTGTTACGCACAAGTGTCAGAACAAGACTTTCATTTGTGTTCCTTTTGGAGTTTTTTTGTTTTTGGAATTTTTTGTTTTGTTTTTTTTTGGCCATGCTGCACATTTTGCGGGGTCTCAGCTTCCCACCTCAACCAGGGATTGAACTGGAGCCTAAAACTTATTTTAGGATCCTAACCACCAGGGAACTCCCCTCCTTTTAGAGTTTTAAGCCAGTTTGAAGGCTTAGTGCTCAGATGTGCCACATTTTAATTCATCTTCTTGAATCGGTTCCTGTTTATTGCCATAATCCCAGGCTAGAATTGTCCGTGTTGGTAGGAAGACAGAGCTGAAACTGTCCTGCAGAGTGTGAGCTATGCTGGGACAGGTGCCACCCATGCGTGTGGGGCTTGACTGAGACCGAGGCGCAGGGTGCTGTGCTGGTCCTGACTGGCTGTCTGTCTTCTAGGTGGATCGGCTGGAAGTGGTGAATAAACAGTTCGTGCGTGTTATTCCTGCCCCTGGGACATCACTCGAGGTGAGGACTGGGGTCAAGGCCAGTGTTCCATGTGTAGGCTTCGGTGTCAGTGTAAGGTGGAGTTTTCTGGGATTTCCCTGGCAGTCAAGTGGTTAGTAGCAGGTACCCTCACGGTCAAGGCCTCTGGTCCAGGAACTAAGATCCCACAAGCTGTGTGACCTGAAAAAAAATACATGATAGTTTTCTGTTTTATTGGAGAAGTGCCGCTCCTGGCTTCATTTTCCAGCACCCACCTGTGCTCATGTACCTGTAGAGAAGAGTCTTCCACGTAGCACAGGACTCTCCTGAAGCTGTAGCCATGCTTCAGTTTTGCCCAGTACCATGGACAGTCACCAGCTGAGATCCGAGAGGGGAGACTAAAATGACAGATAGGGGACAGAGGCAGACTCAGTCATCGATAGACATTTATACTTTGACCTCAAACCCAAGCCTGTGGTTTGGGGCCAGGACAGGAGGCCCATCAGAGCCGCTCAGGACTTTGCTGTGAGAGAAGCTGGGGAGCGGGTGGTGGCCATGGGGGGCAGCCCCCTACAGCGCTTGGCACCTCGGTTTCTGCAGAAGTATGCATGGTTCAGCATTGGCAGTGTGGACACCTTTGAGCGCAACCTGGAGACCGCCCAATGGGAGCTAGGCATCGAGCCCCCCAACCAGACGGCCGTGGTCTACACCACCGAGAGCGATGGGTGAGCGGGTGTGGTCGGGCCCTGGTACTGGACACGTAGCACTTCCTGCTGAACTTGTTCAGGCATGTTGTAGGTGTCTTCTGGTAGTCAGTGTCTATGGTAAAGACAAGTTTGTTAGCTGTGTTTTTACTGGGGAAAGAATTGGTGGGGAAATGTTTAGCTTGGTAGCCTGAGGGCTGTGGTGCGGCAGCAGGGCAGAACTAGCTGGAAGGAGGCCGTGCTGGGTCAGGGGGTTTCTGGAGACAGCCCACAGCTACCCTGCCGTGCCCACAGGGGCAGTCAGGCAGACAGATGCTCGTGGACAGGACCTTTACAGTGGGTGAGGCCGTGTGTCCAGACGGACAGTGCTTGCTTTTGTGTAGCAGAGCCAGGTCCACTGTTCACAGCCTGTCTCTCAAGGGAATGTGACAGATGGTTTTCTTGGCCTTTCTAGGACTTTCTTGCGAAGCCTGGTGCCCACCCTTCTCCTGATTGGCATCTTCCTCTATGCCATGAGGAGGGGTCCAATGGGGGCTGGGCGTGGTGGGCGAGGAGGGGGCCTCTTCGGCATTGGTGAGACAATAGCCAAGATCATCAAAGATGACATCGGTGTGCGGTTTGCAGACGTGGCTGGTTGCGAAGAAGCCAAGCTGGAGATCATGGAGTTTGTGAATTTCCTGAAGAACCCCAAACAGTACCAGGACCTTGGGGCCAAAATTCCAAAGGTACTGACATGAGAGAGCACGCGGTGGTGCTTGAGCCAGAACCAAGCAGCTTCTGGTAATGATTCTGTGTTTTATTAATCACATCGAGAAGTGGAAATAGCATTCGCAGAGTCGAATCCTCTTATCTGGTAACAGTGTAAGCAGTGCACACCCACCTGTGTTTATTTCACCTGCCAGCACAGATGCCCGTGCTTTGTTTAGAAAACAGGCCTTCCTTTGAGTGTGACACCCGCGATTAGATTCTCTGTTCAGTACCCTGCACAAAGCACTACAGTTTTTTTTTTAAATGGAAAGTTTGCATTTTTTTGTTTAAAGTTTTAGGGTGTACTGGGTCTTCATTGCCGTGTGCAGGCTTTCTCTAGTTGCAGAGAGTGAGGGCCGCTCTCTAGTTCTGGTGCAAGGGCTGCTCACGGCGGTGGCTCCTTTTGTGCTCTAGGGTGCACGAGCTTCGGTAGTTGTGGCACACGGGCTTACTTGCTCCTTGGTTTGTGGGATCTTCCCTGAGCAGGGATTGAGCCTTTGTTGCCTGCTTTGGCAGGCAGCTGCTTTACCACCGTGCCACCAGGAAAGCCTTTGTCAGTAGTTTTGTTTCTCTAAATTGAACTGAGAACTTTAAAGCAGTTATAAGCACAGAATCATATATTTTTATCACATTTTCTTACTATTTCAGTTTTTTGTCCGTTCAGTTTGACAGCATTTTTTTCTTTAATAATTTGCCTTGATTTATTATATTAACAGTTTCAGCTTTGTTTTTGAAGAAAGGACTTTCTATTCTATTATTTATTGTTAAAGTATATAATTAAAGCAAGTGCAGGGAATTCCCTGATCCAGAGGTTAGGACACCACACTTTCATGGCTGGGGCCCAGGTACAGTTCCTGGTTGGGGAACTGAGATCCTACAAGCTGTGTGGCATAGCCAGAAAACCCAAGAAAAAAAAGAACCGACAAGTACCAACTGCCGTGAACGGGTCTGGGGTCAGCTGCCTGTCAGATAACCCACGACCCAGCAGTGGGACAGGTGTGCAGCGTGGACGTGGGTCGAGGCTCTGCACACAGGAAGTGACACTGTGGAGATTGTGGCCGCTGGCTTTCCCTGCAGGTGGCTCTGGGTGTCATGGATGTTCAGGGGCCCCAGCAGTAGCTGAACCCCTTCCTAGAAAGGTCTGCATCTCACATGGAAGAGGGTCACAGACCACGCCCTCCCCCGCCCACCCCACGCAAGGCGTCTCTGGGCTCTAGATCAGGCTGCGAGCTCTCTAGGGTGGAGACTCAGTGCACTGACTTTCCTGGTAACCCTGTATGCTTCCCTGAGACTGTCCTGAACAGCAGAGAACGTGACTGACCTCTGGAGATTAGGCGGCAGGAGGCCTGTGCTTCTCTTTGACCACCTGGTAAGGTTGGCTGGAAAACTGGGCTGTGGTGGGCCCAGGGGTCCCCTGGTCCCATGGCCCACTGTCTTGTGGAGACCCTTTGTGAGTCCATATCCATGTTTATGGGGCCCTGGGGCCCTGGTGCCTTGTGAGTTTGTTTTGAGGCTCCCTCATCCTCCTTAGCTCTATATGTTTTGTTTTTATTTTTACAGACTTAGAAAAAACAACTTTTTTGTTTCTTTTGAAATAAGTAGATGTTGGCAATGGCACCCCACTCCAGTACTTTTGCCTGGAAAATCCCATGGACGGAGGAGCCTGGTAGGCTGCAGTCCATGGGGTCGCTAGAGTCAGACATGACTGAACGACTTCCCTTTCACTTTTCACTTTCATGTATCGGAGAAGGAAATGGCAACCCACTCCAGTGTCCTTGCCTGGAGAATCCCAGGGACGGGGGAGCCTGGTGGGCTGCCGTCTATGGGGTTGCACAGAGTCGGACACGACTGAAGCGACTTAGCAGCAGCAGCAGCAACCCATACTGTCAACTAGAAATGAAGTAGTGTGACCCCCCGCCCCCCACCCCTTTAAGTCCCTTCTCATGAAAGGAATACCTAGGTGTGTTACTGGGTGCGAATTTCAGCCTTGAGTCAGTCTAGAACAAGGCAGGTTGCGGACAGAACCACACACAGGTGCTGCTGTCAGACCTGCTGGACAGAATCATGGGAGCGAGTGTGGGGAGGGCCTCTTGCTCTTCCTGGTGTGAGTTGGCGTGTTTCATAGAGCAATTTGCTAGTAACTGTTAAAGTAAACATTGGACCGCGAGATCCATTGAGTCCTGCCCTGGGAGCATCACTTGAAGAAATAACCTGCTCGGTTGGGCTGGAGCTTTGGGGGGTTTCCTCTACCTGCAGCATTTGAACTTTTCATGGTGAATGCACATTTGTTTTACAAGCAGAAAGTTTCAAATGGAAGGCACACCTCAGCCAAAAGCGTGGAGTAGGCCAAGGAGTCAGTGGAACGAGACTTTCCTTGGCCCTGTCTCTCCCCTTTCAGAACCAGGTGTCGCCTTTCTGTTTCAGGGAGCCCTGCTCACAGGTCCTCCCGGTACCGGCAAGACGCTTCTCGCCAAGGCAACCGCAGGGGAGGCTGGTGTGCCCTTCATCACCGTGAATGGGTCTGAGTTCCTGGAGATGTTTGTTGGTGTTGGCCCAGCTCGGGTAGGTAGAGGCACACTTGTCCTTGCCCTGGCCTTCAGGTGGGACCCTGGGGACGGGTGCAGGGCACAGCACGGATGTAAAAACGACCTGGCAAGCAGACAGAGCGGCCGAGGTGGGAGTCAAGCCCCAGAGGTGGGCTGAGCCCAGGGAACTTAGTCCTGTCCTGGCGCCAGTGACAGAGCAAAACTGTGTGTGGACCCCGTTTCAGGTTCGTGACATGTTTGCACTGGCCCGGAAAAACGCTCCCTGTATCTTGTTTGTGGACGAGATTGATGCAATTGGCCGGAAGCGTGGCCGTGGGCACTTTGGAGGCCAGAGTGAGCAGGAGAACACCCTGAACCAGCTGCTCGTGGAGATGGACGGTGAGCGGGCTTGCTCTCTGGGCAGAGCTCCCCGGGCGAGACTCCCGCTCAGTCAGTCTGAGGAAGGCTGTCCTCAGGCCCCACGGTGCAGGGAGCTCCCTCCGAGCTCAGTGGCTGCATGAGGGCTGACGCCCAGGCTGCGTCCTCGCCGCCTCTGTCCTGCTGCCTCCTGCTCCAGAACCCTCTCTCCACCTCAGGACTCCTGTTCAGGCAGGGTCTGGTCCGGGTAACAGCCACGGGCCTGCTGCTGCCTCTTGGGGAAGGTCCGGTCTGGGGTGATAGCCATGGGCCTGCTGCAGCCTTCTCGGTGAGGGTCTGGGCGTTTGTGCCAGGTTCGAATTTGGAGAAGCTTTGACTGAACCTTTGGCAGGTCCTGTGCTCACTTGGCTTTGTAGCTAAGTCAGGGTACCCAGCGTGACCCCAGGTTGGTCACTTGCTGGGAGGAATCCGTGGGTCCTTGGATTCATAATCACGGTTGACTGCCAGGCCAGGACACGGGAGAATCATGGGGAGCAGGTGCTTGGGCTGGGAAGGTAGCCACAGCCTCCAGAGCTCTCTGCCCACTGAGTCTGGGTCGCAGCTTCTTCCTGGCAGCCAGTTGGGGGACACTCAGGAGTGTCATCGACTAGGACAGGGTTTCCCCTGGGGCTGGTCACATGGCAGTCTTTAACCAGCATGGGTCACAACCCCTGCCTCCCAGGAGGAAATATCATCTACTCAGATGACTGAGGCATGCGGGGCCTCTCCCTGAATCCCAGGTCCTGGGGCGGCCGAGGGCCCCAGCTGACCTTTCTGAGGATGAGTGCTGGTGAGTCAGGCCCTCACCCTGCTGGGTACCCCCATCCTCTCCCCACTGCATCTCCCCTGCTCTCGCCCAGCCTGGCTCCCTGGGCCCAGCAAGCTGTCCAGGACCTGGGTGGAGGGGTCTGCGTGGCTCCTGCAGCTCACTGTGTGGTGTGAGAGGTTGGCAGGGATCAGTACCAAATTAAGATAGGAGTTTACACCCTGAGACTGGGCCATGGGCCTCCCAGTTGGCTGAGGAAGGTTGGGTTACAGCCAGAGCCACCGTTTGCTGCCTGTCCCTGGGTGGGCAGTGGTCCCGGAAAGTGGGGACCAGATGTGCAGGGGAGAGGAGATAGCTGCTGGCCGGGCCCTGCCTGGGCTCACCTCCTTCTCGTATCCAGGATTCAACTCTACCACGAACGTTGTCGTGCTGGCTGGAACCAACCGCCCTGACGTCCTTGACCCAGCTCTGATGCGGCCGGGCCGCTTCGACCGTCAGATTTACATTGGTGAGTGTGCTGAGGGTTGAAAGTTTGGTTCGATCATTAGCTATGTATTTGGAGGAGGTTTTGAGGTGCCCTAAAGCAGCTAACCCCACTTGTGAAACAGTGGAGGTGCAGGACTGGGCCCCACTTCAGGATGAACAGGTGTGGCTGGGATGCGGAAAAGGTCATAGCAGTCCATGCAGCTGAGAGTGAGGTGACAGTGTTGGGTCCTTCAGCTTTTCTTTTTTGTGCACTGTTTACGAGAGAAGCATTCACCCTGGCCTTTCCCACTTGTGAGCAGGTCCTAGAAATTTAGGACCTCATTCCTGCCCAGGTCCCCTGCTGCCAGAGCAGCCATCCTGGGGATTGAGTTGTGCGGACTAGAGGCCCCACAGTGAGGAAGGGAGAGCTGAATGGATGTGACCTGTGGGTCGTTTCTGCCACCGGGACCTCTGGCCCTGGTCGGGTAGTCGAGTGTGCAGTGCAGACAAGCAGGAGAGGGTCCTCCTGGCCCTGGTGAAGCGGCTGAAGGTGACCCTGCCCTGGCCACCTGTACCTCTCTCTCTCTCTCTCAGGGCCCCCGGACATCAAAGGCAGGTCATCTATCTTCAGGGTCCACCTGCGTCCACTCAAGTTGGACGAGAGCCTCAGCAAGGATGCTCTGGCAAGAAAGCTTGCGGCCCTCACTCCAGGCTTCACAGGTGAGTGATGGAGGCCAGGCGGCTGCCCTGGGGCTGGCCGCATCATCAGCAGGTGGTGTCTGGTTGTGCCATTTGGTCCTGAAACTGCGCCCTTGTCTTTAGGACTGTGAATCTGGTGGGCACACCCGAGGCCCCAAAACTGGCTTTTGTCGGCTTTCACTGTGCCCCCACCCACCGCCCCACCGCCCCGGGAACGTAATGTGGTGACAAGGCCCCATCCTCTTGGTATGCTGCTTAGGGAAGAAGTCCTGCTCCACCCTTGCCACACTGCGTAAGAGATCTGAGTCTGCACACCCAGGAAGTGGGATAAAGTACGAGACGCCCACACTGAGACAGCATCATCTGTGTTGGTCAGATGTAGGGAGAGGCCTTGAGACCAGCAAGACCACAGGGTAGCAGCTGACTTCTTTTGGAAATGGAGCCCAGGAGGCAGTGAGTCAGGCAGAACTATTCTTCCGTAGTAAAGGAGAAATTAAGGCATCCCGTATAAAGGACAGGTGTGTAAAACCATAATCACATATCTGTGTTAATGGGCACACAGTGTAGAAAGATGTAACCTGTGAAGGTGAGAGGGGCTGCATAGGAGCAGAACCTTTGTACATTGTGAAGCTGGATCCTCAGGAGCTGCCAGGAGCTACCTGGAGCTGCCAGGGTATAGAAGAGCCACACAGCCTGTAAGAACAAAGTGGCAGACACTTCCCCAACGTGGAGCTTCTGAGGGTGGGCGCGGACCATCAGGATAAAAGTGAGAGGCCAGGTGTGTGCCTGTGCATCTCGGTCAGTTGTTTTGTCAAGGGTGTGAAGACCATCCAGCGCAGAAAGAATAGTCTGTTTGACCAGGTATTCACAAGCAAAAGGATGAAACTGGACGTTAGACCACATGTAGCAGTCAACTCGGAGTGGATAAGAGACCTGAGCAGTGGGGCGAGAACTGTAAAACGTCTTAAAATCTTGGATTTGGCAATGGTTTCTTAAAGCACAGACTGCAAGTGAGAAAACAAAATAGAATTTTTCAAAACTGAAATCTTTTGTGCATGGAGAGACATTATTGATGTGATGAAAAGAGCCTACAGAAAGGAAGAGAATGTTTGGAAATTATGCACCTGGTAGGGTCTAGAATCCACAATATATACAGAACCCAATTTAAAAATGGGAAAAGGGTTTGAATAGACATTTCTCCAAAGTATATAGATGGCCAGAAACCATGTGAGAAGGTGGTCATGGTATTAGTTATTAGGGAAACGCGTATCAAAAGCACAGTTTGACACCACCTCACGCCCACCAGGGTGGCCGTAAAAGATGGAGGGTTGGCAGGGATGTAGGGAAACGAGCACGCTCATATGTTGCTGGTGGGGATGTGAAGTAGTGTGGCTGTGGAAGTCGGCCTGGCACTTCTAGAAGTAAATACAGTTAGCATATGACCCCCAGTTCCACTCCTACATAAGAGAATTGAAAACATTTGTCTGCATAAAGGCTTGCACATGGATGTTCACAGCAGCATTACTCATAATAGCTAAACAGTGGAGACCACCCCAGTGTCCAGCAGCGTGTCACCAGTAGATGCGTGTACTGTGGGCAGAACCTGCAGATAGAGCTGGCCGTGTTACATGAGTGACTCGAGCATCTGTGCAATCCGGTGTCTCCTGTGGCTGCCTCAGGGCAGATGGAACCTGATTCAGCCATGAAAAGGAATGAAATACCAGGACACGCTCCTGACAGTGGATGAATGGAAAAACACTGTGTCGTGTGAAAGGAGCACACACAAAACACACACCATATACTGTGTGGTTGCACATATGTGAGACTTCCGGGATGGGCATGTCTAAAGACGTAGATGGCAGAGTCATGTTCGGCTAAGCCTGGGTACAGGATCTAGCCCCAGACAGCACCTTCATGTTGGGGATGTCTGAGATGAGATGACAGCAGTCGTCACACATCTTGATGAAATTACTGAAAGTCTTTGACGTGCACATTTTTAAATGGATAGATTTTATGTTAAATGAATCACATCTCAGGAAATCACTGAGCCAGAAAATTGGCTGAAAGCAGCAGTGACTGACAGAGCAGGTCCTGTTTCCTTCACGCCCTTGACCTGTTTTAGCTCTGGCTCCAGTACTGCAGAGTTCCTGTGACAGCCTGCCCTGGGCCCCTGATGGACGATTTCTTCTCTGGGTCAGGTGCTGATATTTCTAATGTTTGCAATGAAGCCGCCCTGATCGCCGCCCGCCACCTAAACCCCTCTGTCGGGGAGAAGCACTTCGAGCAGGCCATCGAGAGGGTCATTGGAGGTAAGTTGGGCCACCATGGGTGAGTTTCCACCCTGGGGCCCCAGGCTCACTTCAGGGTACTCCACCTGGGCAGCTCTCCAGACCCAGATCTGGGACGTGGGACCTGCCAGCAGCTCTCCTGCTCTTCCTGGAGCAACATTCAGAATCTCAGAGAATTGTAACCTCCAGGGTGCTGAGTCAGACCTCGGTCCGGGTGCCCACTGTGCCCTAGAGGATGGCCTGCTGGGTGCTTCCCTGGGAAGTTTGCCGGGGTCCCCAGTGCTCCCAGTGGCCAGCGTACCCAGAGAGGGTGCAGGCTTCAGCCTGAGGGGTCAAGGTCTCGGAGTGCCATCCTGGGGACAGAGGTCAGGGAGGCATCCGTGTGGCCAGCAGCCATCCACGACCCCACCTCACAGCTGTGAGCACCAGCCCGTCTAGATGGCAGGTAGCCAGAGTTGCTTCGTCTACTTCACTTTGTATTGAGGTGTGACACGTACGCAGGCATGTAGTGTCAGGAGCCCAAGGCACTTGCCACGGCTGTTTGGGGCTGTCATGGGCCATGCTGAGCTGAGCTGCCGTGAAACTGACTCACACTAGTTGTGCCTCTCCGTGCCCTGTTCTCTGCCTGTGACTGGGTGTACAGGGTGTAGAGAACGCTCCTGTCTCCCTGCTTTGGCTTCACTACCAGTTGAGCCACAGAGTAGCTAACACTGCTGCCTAAGAACAGGTCTCCCTGAGCATATGTTGCTTGCACAGGAAGTGGAATGGGTGCGGGATGTCTGCAGAGCAGAAGGCAGCTTAGCGTCTGGTTTGCAGGGACAGACCCCTGTGGGCCTGAGCAGTGTGTGTGGAGCTGACAGGCTGCAGGTCTGCTCTGATCAGCCCCCCGAACCCTGGAGTGGGGGCTTGGTTCCCACCACTTCGCTGGCGTTCCTCCTGTGCCTCTCACCAGGAGTGTGACTTGCAGGCCTTGAGAAGAAGACACAGGTCCTGCAGCCTGGCGAGAAGATGACGGTGGCCTACCACGAGGCTGGCCATGCGGTGGTGGGCTGGTTCCTGGAACACGCAGACCCCCTGCTCAAGGTCAGTCCAGCCCCTTACACATCTCCTGTGGGTCCAGGGCCTGCTCCCACCCCGAGGGCCATGTGTGCACAGTGTGTTGCGGGTGTCAGCCCTTTGGCTTTTGAAGAGATGGAACCGTCTAGAATGTGTCCTTGAAGGGTGGGTGGGAGGGCAGGGGCGGGGTGCTGGTTCCAGGAGGGGTCTGGATCTGGACACCTGACACCTGGAAGTTCCTGGTTGAACTCACCTCACTGCAAGCTTCTCCCCGAAGGCAGGCCCCTCCACAGCTTCCTGGGGACTGTGGGACAGAGGGTGTTTTTGAGTTCACCCTCAAGGTGACCCCCTGTGTGTGCTGGGGCCCAGGGTCTCCTCTCCTCCCACACTTATGGAGATGGGTGGTGGTCAGGGGCCCTGGGGATGACAGGGCGCCCTGCTGTGTCTGACAGGTGTCCATCGTCCCCCGGGGCAAGGGGCTCGGCTATGCCCAGTGTCTGCCCAGGGAGCAGTACCTGTACACACGGGAGCAGCTCTTTGACCGCATGTGTGCCATGCTGGGCGGCCGCGTGGCTGAGCAGCTGTTCTTCGGGCGGGTCACCACGGGGGCCCAGGATGACCTGAGGAAGGTCACCCAGAGCGCCTATGCCCAGGTAGAGCAGCAGCCTTGGGGGGTGGGGGGCAGGGGGCTCTGCACCGGGCTGACCCCGGCACTCGCCTCCTGCAGATTGTGCAGTTCGGGATGAGCGAGAAGCTGGGCCAGGTGTCCTTCGATCTCCCACGGCCAGGTGAGGCGCTGGTGGAGAAACCGTTCAGCGAGGCCACGGCCCAGCTCATAGACGAGGAGGTGCGGCGGCTCATTGGTTCTGCGCATGCGCGCACCCTGGACCTGCTCACGCGCTGCCACGAGCAGGTGGACAAGGCAAGTGGGTGGCCGGACCCCGGGCGCGGGCGGGGCTCTGCAGGCCAGGCGGCCGGCTGACAGCTGCTGGGTGTGCAGGTGGGCAGGCGGCTGCTGGAGAAGGAGGTGCTGGAGCGGGCGGACATGGTGGAGCTGCTCGGGCCGCGGCCGTTCGCCGAGAAGGTCACCTACGAGGAGCTCGTGGAGGGCACCGGCGGCCTGGAGGAGGACACGGCCCTTCCCGAGGGTCTACAGGGCTGGCGTGGGGGGCCCACTGCAGGAGAGCCCAGCCTAGCGCCTCCGCCTGGAGAGCAGCCTCTGGGACCCCAGGAAGCAAATTAAAGCACATATAACCTGGAGCAATGGCACCCCACTCCAGTACTCTTGCCAGGAAAATCCCACTGACGGAGGAGCCTGGTGGGCTGCAGTCCATGGGGTCGCTGAGAGTCGGACACGACTGAGCCACTTCACTTTCACTTTTCACTTTCACACATTGGAGAAGGAAATGGCAAGCCACTCCAGTGTTCTTGCCTGGAGAATCCCAGGGACGGGGGAGCCTGGTGGGCTGCCGTCTATGGGGTCGCATAGAGTCGGACACGACTGAAGTGACTTAGCAGCAGCAGCAGAACCCGCAAACAGCTTTCTTCCAATCAGGGTCCTTGAAGACCATGGGCTTCCTGCTCCTTGCAGGCACCCTTCCACCGAGGGGAGCTGCGACCTGGTCACTGCAAGTGCCCTCACCTGCCTCAGGGAGAGAAGGCCCAGTTCAGAAGCCCTCAGGTTGTGAGGTTCAGCAGAAGTGTGTAAGCCCAGAATCTAGGGAATGGCAGTTTGGGTAGTGGAAAGCTAGCTGGTTCTCACGGATGGAGTTCAGGACTCCCACAGCCTTATGGCCAGGGTGGGGGGCGGCTTAGGGGTCTGAACCTGAGGGGGAGGGGTTGCCGTTTTCTCAGGGTGGGGCTTTGTTGCTGGCATGTCTCTGGGAAGCTGTTCCTGGTGGCCTGGTTTTGTTAGAATCCAGAAGGTGACTCTGGACAGGACAGCCCCTGGGGGTGCAGCTAAGCTCTTGGGCTGAGGCCGGCAGTTGTCTGGTTGGACCTGGAGCGAGACTAGGGCCCGGTTCCAGGGAGCTGGGGTTAGTGGAAATGGCCCCACAGGTCCCCAGCACACAGCCAGGGGGCTGGAGTCTTCAGAGTCATGATGGTAGCAGCAGTTCCTGCCTTGAAGGGATGGGGGGACAGGCATTCTGGGCTGACAGTGAGTGAAGGGGTGCCACCCCATGTTCCCCCCTGTTGCCAGCCCAGCCTACATACAGGGCCTTGGGGATGAAATTTTCCACATCGTTTGGTATGTTTGCCTCAAAAATAGAATTTCCAACTTGGGACAAACACTTTCAACTTTGCTCTTTGTAGAACATGTATTGTTGATATTCTTGTCTCTGGGGCTTGCCCTGTATTGCAGCCTCCACCATTTAGCCTCTGTGCTGAACTGCTGGGGACCCTGCAGGGGCCTGTTCTGGGACCTTCTGATGGAGGTAGGATGCTCCCTCATCTCAGGAAAGCCCTATGTTGTCCCAAGCCTGGGGTGCTGCCCCTCCCCAGGTCCAGGGCACACCCCTGGTGATAGCGCCCCTGCGTGTGGGCCCTGTCCCCTCACCCCCTCCTGTCTCCTCAGCTCCCTTCATCTGGCTGAGCACCTGGGCTGAGGCCTGGCTGAGAGTGTCTGCTCAGGGAGGCTCCACCCTGTGGGAGGAATTGCCTGCTCTCTTCTTACTCTTCTACTCACAGACTGGCCCTTCCTGCTGGCTGCCTCCCCAGATCCTGCCCTGGGCTGGGAGGAGTCTTTTGGGGCTGCCTCTTCCAGCCTGGGCTTGTGGGGACAGAGCCAAATGCTAGCCCCCCGTGTGTCACAGTGGAGCCCCCAGAGGCTTCAGCTGGGGGAGGACCAGAGCACAGAGCTCTTGGAGGTTCCTAGAGCAGCCAGCCCCCTGCCCCTGCCCAGCCCTCACCCCTGAGCTCTAGTGTCAGCTGGAAAGGAAGACACTGGTCCGCGAGACTGAGGACAGGGTGATGTTTTAATTGCGCTTTTTCGAAACGAGGTCACGGAAGCTGCAGCAGGAAGCATGAGGGCTGGAGGGGAGACCCTGGGGTGGGCGAGGTGCGGCTGCCCTCATGGGGTCCCTTTTCCGTTAGACTCTTGGTTGTGTCTGGAAATCACCCCCGTGCAGCTGTCCTTCATGTGCAGGAGTGTTGCCCCAGTGCTGGTCCAGAGGTGACTGTTTCCTGGCAGGGTGTGCCCAGGGCTTCCACAGAGGAGCCTTTTTTCCTTCCCCAGAAATGTCTCAGTGAAGAAGGGGTCAGGACAGGTGGCCTTGGGGACAGAAAGCAGACTAGACTTGCTGTCATACTGGAAGCTGGTCCTGTCCTCAGCACATAAGCAGCATTGGGAGCAGTCAAGCCTGGCATCCCTGCATTGGGGTTCAGGGGGTGTGCCCAGGTGCCCTCATGTCCCCACCCCCTCAGACTGCTGCACCCCAGACTGGGATGCTAGCCAGGGACACAGACCTACATGTGTGTGTGCCTGTGTGTGCGTGTGTGCCTGGTGGGCTGTGGGGATTGGGCAAGCTCTGCCTGCCCTGCTGTCTGAGGCCATCTTGATGGACTTGGCATTCTGCGCTTAGGAAGGTGGGTCTGGCTGACGGGGAGGGAGGAGGACTAGCAAGTTGTTGGGAGTGTCTGGTGCTGACAGTGTTCCAGGGCAGCAGCAGGGAGCAGCGGGGAATCAGAGGTGATCTGGGGGACTCACTCCCCTATCCACTCCCTGGCTAGACAGCAGACTCCTGTGAGCTGGAGTTCGGCATGGTGGTTCATCCCCTTTCACCGGCAGATCCCCACTCACCCTGGCCCCACCCAGGATTCTGGTGGCAGATGATAACACCGTTCCTGCAGACAAGTCTCCTCTCATCCCTGGGCCTTGTCCCTGATCCAGGGACCAGGAAGGAGCTGATATAAGGCCACTGGGCTGTGCTTATGCTGAAGTGCCTTGAGACCCCAGCCCAGAGCCGCAGTGGGGAGGGCGGGCAGCGTCCACGTGGCCACGGCTGTCTGGATCTGCCCCATCTCGGCCCCGGGCCAGCTGGCCTAGTCCTCCTTGGGCCTCTCCACAGTAAGAATCGTGTCCACAATGGCAGGCTGTCGCTCAGGGTCACCAAAGGGCTGCTTCTCACGGTTCTGCTCCGCCCTAGTGCGCGTCCAGGAGGGTGAGCGGAGACAGCCGGCTCGGGGCAGCGGGTGCAGGCCTGGTGGGAACGTGGGCTGGGTCAGTATGGCGGACCAGTCACTCCTGCACCTACTGCCTGGCCTGTTTGTGCCTCCAGCATGGTGTCCGGCCACACCTGGGGCCCCCTGGTGCCAGCAATGTGTGCATATGGGTCTGGGTGCAGCCTGGGCACTGGCTTTCCTGATGCTCCCAGAAGGGTCCACATGCAGCCAAGGTTCCACCCTGGGTGTGAGCCTGGCCTGTAGCTGGTGTGGGTGGGGAGTAGGGAGGGAGGAAGGTCTCTGGGCCCCCACACTCCCAGTGGCTTACATGCCATTTCTTTGGTCAATGGGGTCCAGTGCTTCCCTGGAACTGAGATGAGCAGCCAGGTTTGGTGAATGCCACCCCTTTTGTGTTCTGCCTTATAATTAAATCTGCATAGTGAATTCTACTGGGGGGCCTGTGGCTGTGGTCTTTTGCTGGTGTTTGAAAACCGAAATTAAGGAGGGGCAGACAATTCCTTAAAGTCAGCAGAAGGGTATGTAAAGTGCAGAAGCAGTGAGTGAAATGGTGCCATGTTGACAAACATGCATTAGGAAGGAAATCATTTTCCAGACCAGGTCTTCAGGGGGCGGTGCTGGGTGGTCTCAGGCCACGGGGCCTCCCCACAACACCCTCAGAGCCCGGTGGCAATCCCACCTGCATGCGAGTCGCTGGCCACGTTCTCGTCATCCGAGTCTGCAAAGACCTCGGCCAGCTCCTGGT
Organism: Bos grunniens; assembly: GCF_055505025.1. Lineage (NCBI taxonomy): Eukaryota > Metazoa > Chordata > Mammalia > Artiodactyla > Bovidae > Bos > Bos grunniens. The sequence continues at coordinate 14,892,829 of NC_141182.1, forward strand.
CAGACATGTCGGTGAGCTCTGTGAGGTCCAGTAGGTCGAAGTGCACCTCCAGGGAGGAGACGCTGCTCAGCGGCTCTGGGGGCAGAGGGGCACGTCAGTGGGCCTGGTGACGGCCAGTGTAGGGGAACAAGGTGGGGTCGACCCATTCCTGGCGCTTGCTCCCTGGGGCACAGCGGGGCCCAGAGACCCATCCCTGGTCCCAGGGGGCTTGTGGAGCATGATGGGTGGGTGGGCCGTACTTACGCCGCCTTTCCGTGACCTGCAGGAGGCCTGGTGCTGGTATTGGGATGCCCAACTCCTCCTCAGCCATGGGAGACTGGCCACTGGTCCCCGTGACAGGGACGGGGGCACTGAGGGCAGCCTGTGGCATGTCGACCTCCTTAACTAAGCCTGCAACAGAGAGGGCGTTACCTGGGAGGGGCTGGGGTCTTCACCCCCACTGCCAGGACGCAGGCTGGGAGGACCTGAGAACCTGGCCCATGGAGCTAGCCCTCAAGGCTCAGGTAGTGATGGGGGTGGTCCTGGTTCAGGAAGGACAGGGCGCTGGGGGCTTCTCTGAGGAAGCTGACTTTCCCCGGCTCCTCATTCTCTGGTTTCCAGATCCTCTGCCCTCACTACTTGAACGGGAATCACCGCTGGTCTTGCGGGGACCCTTGCTGGTTCTGTCAGAGCCCCCAAGACCCCAGTACTGTCACCTGTCTACTTTTGGTCCCACTAGGGTTTACTAAAGAAGACTATCTTGCAGCTGGAGATGAAGAAGCTATATGGTCAGCAAAAATTAGACCGGGATCTGACTGTGGCTCAGATCATGAACTCTTTATTCCAAGAAGAGTCTGGAGAGTCCTTTTGACGGCAAGGAGATCAAACCAGTCAATCCTTAAGGGAATCAGTCCTGAATATTCATTGGAAGGACTCATGCTGAAGCTCTAATACTCTGGCCACCTGACGGGAAGAACTGACTCATTTGAAAAGACCCTGATGCTGGGAAAGGTTGAAGGCGGGAGGAGAAGGGGACGACAGGATGAGATGGTTGGATGGCATCACTGACTCGATGGACATGAGTTTGAGCAAGCTCCAGGAGTTGGTGATGGACAGGGAAGCCTGGTGTGCTGCAGTCCATGGGGTTGCAAAGAGTTGGACACAACTGAGCGACTGAACTGAGGGTCTAGTGGACAGTCATACGTTTGCTTTAATCCAACCTGGCCCCAGCTCATGTGTCTATCGTATGCTGTGTTTGAACTCAAAATAACATATTCTCATAGTGAAAGAGACCCATTCCCCACCAACCTCACAATTGGGGATGTTCCCCCAGGGATTTTTTCTGCTCAAATTTTGTTTTCATGTAACAGCTTGTCTCTGTCAGGTGAGAGCTGAGGCCCCTTGGGGATCTGCTTGGTGAGCACTGCCACTCAGAGGTGGGGCTTCCACTCCACGGAGGGCCGTGTCCATCCACAGCTCACCCATTCCTCTCTTCCAGAGTGTTCTAGTGTCCCTCCCCCCACAGCTAGGGTCCCAGTCGTCTGTCAGGCATGTGCCCTGAGGCAGCTGGACCCCTTGGCTCCCCTGAGACGCCTTTCCACAGTGACCTCCCCTCAGCTGAGGGATCCCCCAGCTGAACAGGTGCCCAGTACAGAGTGCGGAGTCCCTCCTCCATCAGCAGTGGGGCCTTGCCGACCCGGCGGGCGAGTGTGGAGAGTGGGGTGTGGACAAGGCCACGGGAGCAGCTGCCAAAGGGGATCAGGGGGGCCCAGCACCAACAGCTGCCTTTGAGGGGTGGGCCTGTGCAGCCAGCAGCCTTGATGTGCCCGGCAGGCCGCATAGGTCCACAGGGTCCTGGCTGAGTGGGAAGTGGGACATGGATTTGTGACTGCAGAGCTGGCTGGGCTGCCCCAGCCTCAGAGGGCACCCCTCCCTGGGAAGCGTGACTGAGGGCAGGTGGGCCTGCTGACTGGCAGGGCCTGCCCGGCTCTGCCCCATGCTGTGTTGTCACTGGGGCCAGGGCTGGCCCTGCCAGACGGGGCTCAGGATCTGGTTTCCACCTCGCTGCCACATCTGGCACGTGGTGTCTGAGCATCCTCAGAGGGCAGGGTTACACCCTCTGGTGGCCCAGCCCGCCCAGCCTGACGGGCAGTTTTCCTGAGCCTCAGAGTTCCTGCTGCAGCTTTAGGCCCAGGAAGCCCTTGGGGCCTTTGTAGGGACACAGTTCTGTTTCTTAAGCGATGGCACAGCGGCCAGATCGCCCTTCCCCAAGGGCACATGCGTGCCTGGAGTGTCCTGCTCCTCTTCTGCACACGTGGCCCATCCTGGTGGGTGAGGAGGGTGGCCTCTGTCCAGCTGGGGGCTCCGGCCAGGTGCTGCCATTTCTGTGGAGCCTCCACATGGGGCAGGTGACTCTGGGTTAAGAAGAAGAAGAGTGACAGTAGCTCCTGGTTTTCTGTGCTAGACACAAGCCCAGCAAAATGGTTTTCAGCTAATGTCACAACCAGCTACGAGGGAGGGACTGGGAGTTTTGTCCTGTAACACGGAGGGGATCAGCTTGTCACAGGCATGTTAACAGGGGCTCTGGAGCTGGAACTCTTGGTCACCACTTGCCAGCCCATGGAGGGAGGGGAAACCCTGACCTTGTGCCCACAAGGAAGCTAGGGCCTGGCCAGGCAGAAGGGGACTAGGATCAAAGGTGAAGCGGAGGCCAGGAGAAGGCCCTGAGGGAGCCTGGCTGCTCTGGGTGAGCTGGGTAGGAAAGCACCTACCTGCATGTTTATGGAATGGGACTCGGTCCAAGTGGAAAGGAGGATGTCTACAGCTTCTGAGATGGGGGCAGGGCAAGCAGATGCGCCTCCTTATAGACCTTGGGATCCAGGGGTCCCTCCAGCCCCCACAGACACAGTGGCCTGTTGTACTGATTGTAAGAAGCACATGTTATCAAATTTCGGTGTGTCTGAAACGGCACCATTTAGCTGATGGGTGTTGCAGAGCCAGTGGAATATGTTAACCGTGAATTTTTAAGTCACCTTCTGTTGACTTTTTTATTCCTTCTTCTCCCTTTGGCAGTGGTCTGCTCTTTACTTTGTAAATCCTGGTGTCCTGGCCTGTGTCAGAGCTTTGGGAAGAGGGAGGGAGCAGCGGAAGACACAACTTTGGCATCAAGGACGCTGATCTTTCAGTCGGAAGTGAAGGAAACAGGCCCTTGGTTTGGTCCCTGTGCACAGCAGGTGCACCATAAATGCTGGTTGACCGAATGAGCCCAAGACCCCACCCAGAGTTCCTAAGCAGCTGTGCTACCTGAGTCTGTCTGATACCCTCTTGATAGACCTCTAGGAAGAAGGGGCAGATTCTCCATAGGTGAGACCCCCTTTTCTTCTGGGGTGTGAAGCAGAGCAGTGACTGATCACACAGGTAGACACAGTGGCAAGGGTGCTTGCCTGTGGCCCAGAAGTAACCCCAGGGTTGCCCAGGCCAGGGCAAAGGTGAGGGGTGTTTCTAGTTCCCCAGGAAGCTCAGCATGGACCAGTAGCCCAGTGCAGGCCCCATTGAAGAAGTGCAGCCTGTGACTCCTGCAGGGGGACCTGCTGCCCTGACCTGTGGAAGCACTGAGGCAGTACCTGCATGGGGAGACTGGAGCTGGGGGGGCCACAGTCCTGCCCTGTCCAGGGTCCGCTGTGAACAGATATGGTAGGGTTACCCTGTGCTACGCTGCTGACCTATTTTCCAGCACATTCGTGCCAAGAACTTGGCCCAGATCTCAAGTTCCCTGCTGTGTGCCCAGGACTTTGCCCCAAGCCTCGAGGAGGGGTTCTGCACACACCCATCACAAATGAGTGAATTAATGAAGTGAATGAATGAATAGCATAAAACCAACATGGTTGCAGCAAAGGAGGTGTGGGCACCATCCCCTAAGTCGAGGGTGCCTGGTGGATGCTGTCTCAGCTCAGCCCCAGGGTTGGGCCCCAGCCCCTCTCAGATAGACAAGACTTGGATGTGGGTGGGCTAGACGCTTGGTCTCCCAACAGCACGTTGCAGAGTGCACCCCCAACTCTCCCCTCCTTGCCTGTGCATTTGATATTAAATTATTGATTCATTTAGGTTTTAATTTTAAAACCTTATAGAAGTAATTTCAGAAGTACTTAAGGATGAAATAATACATTTAGATTTGCCACATTAGTACTGAAGGAAGGCTGGTGGAAGTGGGTGAGCAGCTGGCCGGGGCCATGCGGGGGGCTTCAGCTTTCTGTTCTACTTCTGTATGTGCCCCTCTCTCCAGTATAAGTTCCCAGAAGTTGGCAAACTCAGAATGACAGTCACAGCCACCCACACGTGACCCCTGTGGGGTAGGTGGCTGTGGGGTAAGAAGTCTGTCTGCCGGCTTTGGCCCGAGACCCACTGTGTGCCTGCACAGAGTAGGCACCTGGTGAACACAGGTCTCTGGGGCTCCAGAACACTCCCTTCCCTCATGCCTGCTGTCTGCTCTCCTGATCCGCAGGGAAGAGGGTCTGTCTCCACTGAGAGGAGTGGTCACGGAGCTCAGAGAGGTCTGGCTGCCGGCATCCCTAAGCCCTTGCTCACCAAGCCTTCCCCATCGAATCATCATAAGGCCTCACGGAAGCCCTGGGGTCCTGGTGCAGCCCACAGGAATACAAAACAAAGAAAACCACACCCACTGTCCCCCACCCTCCCCAGTGTTTCTCCTGGTGCTCAGGAGGAGGGTGACAAGGGCCCCCAGAAGGTGTCTGGAACGCACCTGCTCAGCTCAGACTTCAGACAGCAGTGAGTGGACTGACTGCTTCAGGACACTTTACGGCTAGCATTTGGGTCTCCAGAGGCAGCCCTCGTGGGCTACGTGGCCCCCGGCGGATCCCTGTGTGCTCAGGGAGTGGCTCCTGGGGAGGGGACCTCCAAGAAAGCCTAGGTATGCCTGGGGTCTGGCCTGGTGGGTGGAGGAGCCCAGCAGTTTGCATCCAACTTCCTAGGCCGACGGCACAGAAAAACCCTTCCTGAAAGGGAACGTTCCTAGAGTTTTCCTCTCACCATCGGGCCAGGGTCAGGCTAGGGCCAGACTCCCAGGGGAGAGACCCCCGAGTACATCTCCACCGTCTGGACAGCTGACAGAGGCCCTGAGGAGGGGTCACTCCGTTCACCCCTCGACTCCCAGGTGTGTGCGCTCCTGGCCGCGCCAGGGCAAGCAACCCCTGCAGGCGTGGGAGCCCCCGTAGGCCGAGCCCGGGGCATCATCCGCCTCCCTCGCTCCAAGCCCGAGCCTGAGCCTGTATCTCAGCCTGGTGCCCCGCAGCATCCCGGCTTCCGCCTCCCCGCCCAACCCCCAGAGAGGTTCCGCACGGCCGAACAAAGCAGATGCGCGGCTGAGAGCGTAGCCTCCCCCCTACGCCTTGCTGACTTGGACCCCGACTCTGGTCCCGGCACGCCCCCATCTCCCGAATCCCTCCCTGGCTCTGCTGGGAGGGGGCGCAGGATCAAATTGTGTGCCGCCCACTCAGGAGCGCGCCGGGCACCGCTGCCCCGGCCGGGAGCGCGGAGGACGAGGGGGCGGGGACGCGGTCCGTGCGCCTCTAGCCCAGCGCGGGGGCCGCTCCCGGAGGTACCCCGGCCTGGCTTCTTCAGCACGGCGGGCTTAGGCTTCCACGCTCCGGCCCGGCATAGGGGAACTCGGAGCTGCCTGCGGGTCTTGGCGGCCCTGGGGCGTGGTCGGTGAGAGGGCCGGGGGAAAGGACTGCGGGGAGGCGCAGATCTCGGGCTCAGGGGGGCCACACTCACCTCCTGGGCTGGCGCCCTCCGAGGGCTCCATGCGGCCGGTAGGGCCTGGGAGCCGCGCGCGCGGCGGCGGCGGCGTCACCCGGCCCCGGCGCCCCTGCAGCTGCGGCGGCGACTCGGCCCCGACTCCCTGCGCAGCGCATCGGGGCAGCAGCCGGGGGACCGCGGCGGCGGGGAGGAGCCCGCGGGGCGGGGCGCGCAGCTGCTCCGGGGCCGGGTCCCGCCCCCCCCCCGCCCGCCCGCCGTCTCCTCCTCTGCCCCCGCAGCACAGGTGCGGCCCCGCCCCGCCCTGCTCGCGCCCCCTGTCGGCCCCTGCAGACCCTTCCCCGCCGACAGCACCCCTCCTGTCCGGCTTCCCACCCGGACCTGCCCGCGGCCCCCATCCCTGGCCTGGTCCCTGCGCGCACCCTCACTCAGCAGCCGCGCCACCGTGCGGGATCATCCTCACGCATCTGTGGGACTCCAACGACGTGCCGGCGCTCCGCGGGGCATGGAGGGACGGGCACAACATCCTAGGGCCCGTAAGCATTGCAGACCGTGGCAAATGCTTTGGAGAGACGCGGTGCGGGGATTGGGGCGTGAGGGGAATGGGGAGGGAAGAGGGGAAGGGAGGTAAGGAGAGGGAGGCGGGCAGAGAGGGGGCGTCCCGGAAGGCAGGCAGGCAGCGTCTGGGCGTGCCGAGAGCTCCAAACAGTTCAGCGGAGTCCCACTTCTAGTCGCTGGTCCCCTGCACAAGGCCCTGGAATGCAGCCCTGTGCCAATCCCTTGATGCACAGTATCGCATTTCATTCTCCTGGGGAATCCTTAGCAGACGAGGCCCTGATTTTCCAGGTGAAGCTGAACACGGGGTGGGGAGGGGCGGGGGCAGGGAAGTGCGACCAAGGTGCACAGCCGGTCACAGGAAGCCAGAGGAGTCAAGTGCAAGCCCCTGGTCTACACAAAGACAAACCAACCAAAGAAGAGCGTCAGGAAGACAGACTTGTTCCCAGCTGGGAGTGGAGAAATTCTCAGAGGAGGAAGGTGTGAACTTGGTGTTTTCAGAAAAGGTACCCTCCTAAGGCATCTTCAGCCATCCGAGGCCTCAGTCCTCTCCAGTCACCCCGAGCCCATAGCTAAGCTTTGTCAACTGTCAGTCAGTGAGGCAGGCTAATAGTTTCTATTTTTCTTTAGCTTACAAAACAAAGAAAAACTGCTAAAATGATGTCATGACCCATTAGGAAAGCCGCTGCAGTTTGCACTCCAAGAGGCAGGTCAGTCCCTCTGGGACAAAGCTGAGGGTGGTGGGGGTATAAGCCTTGAGAGGTCCGGACAGTAGGTGGACACTGGCTAGTGGGGTGGAAGTTTGTATTGTCTCACAATGGTCAGAGCAGTATCTCTGATTCCCCATGTCTTCCAGAACCTTCTGGTTCCATCCAACCATACCCTGTCTGTGCTCCTGCTCGCACCTGGGCAAGGCTTGTGCTGCTCTGACCAGTGGACTGTGTCCAGCTGATGCCATGTGACTCCAATGCTGGGTCTTAAGTAGGAGTCAGGTCTCGCTCCCCAGGCTCCCCTGGAATTCGGCCACTCTGTGTGAGAAAGCCCAGGCCATTTGAAGGGCCACTTGAGTATTGTCTGGCCCACAGTAGCCAATGAACCAGATGTAAGGTCTCAGGCAGGAGCCAGACTCTTCCTTTGAGCCACTCTCCCTGGGGTGGGGGTAATACATGGAACCAAGGTGAGCTGTCCCTACAGGGTCCCAGCCAAGTTGCAGATTCATGGGCAAAACAGATGTTGTCACTATATTAAGCCATTTCATTTCAGGGCCAACCTGTCACACAGCCATAGTAACTGTAACAGTCTTGGTGTTTAATAATTATCCCCATTTGACAGATGAATAAGTGGATACACAGGGAGTCTTGTCCAGGGCACCAGCTGATCTGACCCCAGAGGCCAGGGTCAAACTTTTCGTTCAAAACATTTTCATGGAAGTCAACTATACTTCAATTAAAAAAAATTAAACTAAATAAAAATAAAAAATCAAACAATAGTAGAATAGCATAGTTAACCCACTTATACCCATCATTTAGATTCAGTGATTACTGACTCATGGCTGATCGTATTTCTTCTCTGCTTTCAATGCCTTCTTCCACTTCTGGGTTGTTTTGAAGCAAATCCTATATGTATTATGTCATTTCTTTTGTAAATACTTCACTGTTGATCTCTAAAAATGTTTAGTCTTCTTGAGGACTCTGTTATGCTAACATTCAGGCCTCCATCGAGCTGCTGTTGTGATCTGAGGCAATTTACCTGGATGACCATGTACGTGGGTGTTAGGAAGAGCCAGATATTCACCATAGGTCATTGGGTTTGTATTAACATTTGGTCTGTCATTTTGTAGGAAACTCAGATGTCATTTATCTGGGTTTCTGAGATGCTCAGCTTGATGCCGATTAAAAGTATCTCAAGCCACCCATGTGGAGAAAGGCTCTTTTTTATAAATCTGAACTCAAATTCAGTATGAAAAGCACAGGTCACCATGGGCCTTGTGGGGAGCCCAGAGAGCTGGCAACAAGGCCTCCCTGAACTCTTCATCTCTGCAGTGCACACTGATAAACCGTGCTGTGCTGTTCATTTGTGACAAACGAATACCCTGTCTTGTTATCCTGAGCTAACCCTCCTATTCTTGCCCTTTTTGTTGAAAGGAATTATTGTTAATGCATTCGTTTAATTCAGGACTCCCAGCCAGAATTCTAAAGCAAAAAGCCAGTCAGCATGAGGCACCTAGCATAGTAAGTGCTAAATAATAATCAATAACACTCTGTGCTACCCGGCTGCACTGTCTTACTTGCCAGAACTCCTGTGGGAGGAGCCTACCTTAGGGGAGAAGACCCCTATCAGACCACAGGTGTCTGACACAGGCTCAGGCTCTTGCCAGCCCAGGCACAGAGACACCATCAGACCTTCCAGAGGCCCTGGGGCTGCTATAAATGTCACTCTTTGTGCCAGTCAGTTGATACAGTCCTTCCAAAGGGCCATTCCTCTCCAGGAACAATCAAGTCTTGGGTGGGCAAACAGGAACCCCCCAGGCTCGTTGCTGTGGCTCTCTTTCCTGACCGGAGCCTTTCTCCACTATTCACACTCTGTGCCCAAGGCAGTTCTCCAGGGAGAGAAGATTCCTCTCCATCCCCAAACTGACAGAAAACCTTGACCTACTGTAGAACCACTGTTTTGTAAGATGCTAATGTTAAGAGTGTGGAAAAGAAGACAACAAATGGTGTTGTTTTGGGTATAGGTAGCTGGATGGTAGGAGGGATCAGAAATTCTCTCTGCAATTTGTAAAGCAGTTAGCAGTTTTCAGAGCAAGAGGTTAGAGGGAAGAAACCCCCTGAAGACTTTTTTCCCTGCAGAGCTCGCCTGGAAACCCGTAGCAAAGGTTTCTAGTTTTTCTTCACCAGGAGGACAAAGTCTCTTTAGGAAGAGCAGTCAGATTTTGTGAAGGGGAGACTTGCTGATTTCAAAACTGTGGACCCGCTGGAATATGTTTTTTCTCGTCTTACTTTTGCTTCCTCTGAGGCTTTGTGGAAATCCAGCCGTCTTCCAGCCTCAGGTGGGAGTAATCGTCAAAAGGGGACAGGGTGAGGTGAGGCCCAAGCGCAGAGGTTCCGCGAAAATTTGAATCTAATTGGGTAAAGTCGCGGTGTGGCTGCCTCCCCTCGCTCACTCTTGGAGTTCACGCACTGTAGGTCTTGTACCCACGTAGAGTACGTAACAAGTGGACGGAAACCGCTCCTCCAGCCTCCGTGGAGCTTAAGTTTTAGTGGGGAAGACCCGCAGTAAACATGACCTGTCCCGAAAGGAATGCGTTCCCAGGCGTCTTGGAGAGGTAGCTTGTGGATAATGTCCAGCTTCGGCCCAAATATACGGACTCCGCCTGGTTAGTTGCTAAGGACTCCTGCCGTTGCGAGGCACCAGCCCTGCCGGCGGGCTCTCGCGATGGTTCTCGAGACTTCGCGCGGGACCTTACAGTCGTTGCCTGGAGACGGCGCATCCTCGGAAGGCCCCGCGCTTTGGTTTGTTGGTCCAGGCAGGCGGGAAACCACAACCATGGTGAGGCGGTCTCGTAGGGTCCGCGCCGGGGCCCTGGGGCTCAGACGTCGGCGGGCCTTGCTCGCCGGGAGTCCCCGGGACGGGAGATCTGTAGCTTTGGCATCTTGGAGCTGCGGGCTTGGTGCTCTGAGGGGTGGCGGGGATGTCCTCTCGGGGAGGGTCCAGGGTGCCGCGAACGCCGGACGCGGCTCCCTAGTGGAGCTGAGAGATCTGGTCTCTCCAGAATCCTGTGCACACCGGGGTGGTGGTCAGAGAGCACCGTCTCCCCCGCCCCCAGACCTAGGGCCCGGTGTGTACGTGTCCGGACCGGAAAACCTGGGTCGAATGGCTTCCCTACCTGGAATGGAAGGCTCATTGATCAGATCCTTGGGAAACAGAGGTCCTCCAGTCTCTGGGATCGAGAGCCTGGGGTATACCATGGTGGCCAGAGGGTCCTGACAGCGGTTCCAGAGCACGTAGAGTCCCCAGGGCAGAGCTTGGGCAAACCTGCGAGGAGTCAGGTGGGAACTGAGCAGAGCGGAGCTTGGTGCCTCTGGGGTTCTCCATCCCCACCCGCTCTGTGGTAGGGCTCTCAGCTGCGCACTCCCCTCTGTGCTGTACGGGCTGTAGGTCACCCAGTTTCCAGGCAGGTGTGGCGGGGTGGCCATCAGTGTGGGGACCCCTCTGTGTGTAGGGGCCCCAGGAGTTCTAGAGGCCCCAACCACTGCCTTACTCCCAGATGCTGAGTGGCGACAAGCCCCCGGGCTCTTCTGATGGGTTGGATTTCTTGGAGTAGAGGGTTATAAAGAGGGCAGTGTTTTAGGAGTGAAGATTTCAGCAGCTCTGTCTTTTGCAAGTCAGCTGGGTAAAGATACATCATCACATTTGGAATGTACACCAAAATACATCTACTTTCACTAACTTGTGGGAAATATGCATGATTTTCCTTTTTTTTTTTTTTTTGTTACTTTGTGCTTTCTAACATTTCCTCATAAACTTTTTTGGTAATAAAAATGTTACAGAGACGTGTAGATGCGTGCCTACGTACAGACAAAAGCATAAGCCACAGAAACCTGGGAGAAGTGAGGGCAGAGGATAAGGCGTTAGTTTGCTTTCTGTTGAGTGGCCCCTGGAGAGGGAGTGGCGCAGAAGGTCCCCTCTGGCACCTTGGAGAAGTAGTTAAAAGCAGGTATCACCCCACTGACAGAGCCCACAGTGTGTGAGTGCCAGTCTGTGCCAGCAGTCTTCACCCTGGGTCTCTGAGGCACCCACCTTGCACCCATGGAGCGATATATTGCAGGTTTCTTTCTGGCACGCCAAGCACTATAGTCTGTGCTGCTGGGGATGCTCCTTTGTGAGGGCGAGTAGATTTTGCTCCACACCAAGGAAGTCTCTGCTGTATACAAGGAACATGTTCTCCCTTTTCCTTTCCGAGGGAAAGCAATATTCTCTTCTGAGAAGGGAGATTTCTCCTTGCTGTTCCAAAGGTGTCAACAGAATGTGCCTGTGGTTAAGGATGGGAAACCTTAGGGCAGAGTGAGGCGGCCCGGGTGGAAGCCTGAGACAGTGGGCAGTCAGATGGAGGTTCCAGGCAGAAATTCCTCTCTCGAATGGCCCTGAAAGGGAATGAACCAGCCAGAAGTGAACCCTAACCCGACCATGTGTTCTTCAATCCAAGGCGCCCAAAAAGAAAGGGAAGAAAGGCAAAGGCAAAGGCACTCCGATTGTTGATGGGCTGGCTCCGGAGGACATGAGCAAGGAGCAGGTGAGCGGGCTGGCCGGGCCTCGGCCCCTTGCTGGGTGGGTGGGATGGGTTTGCTGCCCCCCGCTGATCCTAGGAACTTCTTTTAGATCACAGCCCCCAAGCTCCTTGTCTGCCTCCCCTCAGTCTGGCTCCTGCCGTCTGTCCACACCAAGACATGTGAAACAGTGCAGCACGTGTGATGGGTAAACTTTTCTCTAGGGTAGTAGGAATTTGGAAGGAAATGTTTTTCTGATATAAAAGCTATTTTAAGTTTTTTTCATTCTTACCCTTTTTAGGCCCCTACTGTTTACAGAGATATTAATCATAGTATATACACTTATAGCATTCTCATTTATTTGATTTACTATTAAACACTGTGAGTTATTTTAGGCTGGTTGTTCATTTCAATGACATTAAGACCTAGGGAACATGATTTGATTAATTACAGTTTCAATTGAAAGGCTCCCGAAACCTATAACCTGTGCAACCCATGAGAGCAAATGTGGTCTGGAAGTGTTCATCACTCTTACTTACTTTTGATGGTTTTAAGATAAAAGAAATCAAAGGAGACTCAACAAGGCATAAGACCTGAAGATGGAGAGCTGGGCAGAGGCCCTTGAAAGTGGTGAATAGTCTCTGTTTCTCACACAGGGAAGCCATCGGCAGTGTCTGTAGAGGGTAATGAGGTCAGGTTGTGCTTTGAGGGGGTCACTGGGGCTGCCTCATGGAGGTTGGCTTACCCGCTGTGTCGCCCCAACAATCGGACTATTTCCTGCCTACGGGTTTACTTCCTGTCCTGTGACATGGCAGGGGTCAGTCTGCAGAGCTTGGAAGCTCTTGGGGTCCAGGCAGTAGTAAGATGAGAGATTCAGGGCAGCTGTGGCCAGGTCTGAATTTGGCAATAAGGAGTTCATGATCTGAGCCACAGTCAGCTCCCGGTGTTGTTTTTGCTGACTGTATAGAGCTTCTCCATCTTTGGCTGCAAAGAATATAATCACTCTGATTTCGGCGATGGCCACCTGGTGATGTCCATGTGTAGAGTCTTCTCTTGTGTTGTTGGAAGAGGGTGTTTGCTATGACCAGTGCGTTCTCTTGGCCAAACTCTATTTAGCCTTTGCCCTGCTTCATTCTGTACTCCAAGGCCAAATTTGCCTGTTACTCCAGGTGTTTCTTGTCTTCCTACTTTTGCATTCCAGTTCCCTATAATGAAAAGGACATCTTTTTTGGGTGTTAGTTCTAAACGGTCTTGTAGATCTTCACAGAACCGTTCAACTTCAGCTTCTTCAGCATTACTGGTTGGGGCATAGACTTGGATTATTGCCAAATTCAGATTTAAATTAAAGAAATTCAGGTATGACCTAAATCATATCCCTTATGACTATACAGTGGAAGTGAGAAATAGATTTAAGGGACTAGATCCGATAGACAGAGTGCCTGATGAACTATGGACAGAGGTTCGTGACATTGTACAGGAGACAGGGAGCAAGACCATCCCCAAGAAAAAGAAATGCAAAAAAGCAAAATGGCTGTCTGAGGAGGCCTTATATAGCTGTGAAAAGAAGAGAAGCGAAAAGCAAAGGAGAAAAGGAAAGATATAAGCATCTGAATGCAGAGTTCCAAAGAATAGCAAGGAGAGATAAGAAAGCCTTCCTTAGTAATCAGTGCAAAGAAATAGAGGAAAATAATAGAATGGGAAAGACTAGAGATCTCTTCAAGAAAATTAGAGATACCAAGGGAACATTTCATGCAAAGATGGGCTCAATAAAGGACAGAAATGGGATGGACTTAACAGAAACAGAAGATATTAAGAAGAGGTGGCAAGAATACACAGAAGAACTGTACAAAAAAGATCTTCACGACCCAGAAAATCATGATGATGTGCTGACTTACCTAGAGCCAGACATCCTGGAATGTGAAGTCAAGTGGGCCTTAGGAAGCATCATTACAAACAAAGCTAGTGGAGGTGATGGAATTCCAGTTGAGCTATTTCAGATCCTAAAAGATGATGCTGTGAAAGTGCTGCACCCAATATGCCAGCAAATTCGGAAAACTCAACAGTGGCCACGGGACTGGAAAAGGTCAGTTTTCATTCTAATCCCAAAGAAAGGCAATGCCAAAGAATGCTCAAACTACCACACAATTGCACTCATCTCACACGCTAGCAAAGTAATGCTCAAAATTCTCCAAGCCAGACTTCAGAAATATGTGAACCGTGAACTTCCAGATGTTCAAGCTGGATTTAGAAAAGGCAGAGGAACCAGAGATCAAATTGCCAACGTCTGCTGGATCATCAAAAAAGCAAGAGAGTTCCAGAAAAACATCTATGTCAAAGCCCTTGACTGTGTGGATCATAATAAACTGTGGAAAATTCTGAAAGAGATGGGAATACCTGACCACCTGACCTGCCTCTTGAGAAATCTGTATGCAGATCAGGAAGCAACAGTTAGAACTGGACATGGAACAACAGACTGGTTCCAAATAGGAAAAGGAATATGTCAAGGCTGTATATTGTCACCCTACTTATTTAACTTATATGCAGAGTACATCATGAGAAACACTGGGCTGGAAGAAGCACAAGCTGGAATCAAGATTGCTGGGAGAAATATCAATAACCTCTGATATGCAGATGACACCACCCTTATGGCAGAAAGTGAAGAAGAACTAAAGAGCCTCTTGGTGAAAGTGAAAGAGAGTGAAAAAGTTGGCTTAAAGCTCAACATTCAGAAGACTAAGATCATGGCATCCGGTCCCATGACTTCATGCCAAATAGATGGGGAAACAGTGGAAACAGTGTCTGACTTCATTTTTTCTGGGCTCCAAAATCACTGAAGATGGTGACTGCAGCCATGAAATTCAAGATGCTTACTCCTTGGAAGGAAAGTTATGACCAACCTAGACAGCATATTAAAAAGCAGAGACATTACTTTGCCAACAAAGGTCTGTCTAGTCAAGGCTATGGTTTTTCTAGTAGTCATGTATGGATGTGAGAGTTGGATTGTAAAGAAAGCTGAATGCTGAAGAATTGATGCTTTTGAACTGTGGTGTTGGAGAAGATTCTTGAGAGTCCCTTGGACTGCAAGGAGATCCAACCAGTCCATTCTAAAGGAGATCAATCCTGGGTGTTCACTGGAAGGATTGATGTTGAAGCTGAAACTCCAGTACTTTGGCCACCTGATGCGAAGAGCTGACTTATTGGAAAAGACCCTGATGCCGGGAAAGACTGAGGGCAGGAGGAGAAGGAGACAACAGAGGATGAGATGGTTGGATGGCCTCACAGACTCAGTGGACATGAGTGTGGGTGAACTCCGGGAGCTGGTGATGGACAGGGAGGCCTGGCTTGCTGCAGTCCATGGGGTCGCAAAGGGTTGGACACGACTGAGCGACTGAACTGAACTGAACTGTTGCCAAGTTGCTGCAGGGTTACCCTGTGGATGTTGGGCTCCAGAGCTGTTTTCTGATATTTGAAGACAAGTGAGAAATCCAGATATTTATAAGAAGTCTAAATATCGAGTGAGGGAACATCCAGCGTGAGCCACAGTCTGGTTTAGATGATTCGTTTGAGCGACACGAAGGCAGCAGGCCCGCGGGTCAGGACTTTTCCTGGGGAGCCAAGCCCCACCCCAGCCCTAGTCCTCCCAGTCTCCTGGCTACCCTTCCTTGCTGAGTTGTTGTCTTGGCCCTCTCTTGAAGTAAGACATCTGGTTTCCTTGTGGGGAACATGGTTATCAAAAGAGTGAAACTTTACAGCCTGGGCCTGAGGTTATGGTCAAAAGGTAACTAATTCTTACAAGTGAGAGTCTCAAGAAACTGGAAATCTGTCCTTTTTTCTTTTTCTTTTACCTATTTGCAGATTTGCATTTGGCTCTGGATCAAACCCTCTTGACTGTTTCAGGTCTACGGGTTTTGTCTGCTATTTTTTGCTTGATGTGTATCCTTAAAGGTGAAAGGTTTTTACATTTTATATCATTTGTATGAAAATATTTGCATCATTTTCATATCTTTGTATCATAGGTCCATATGACCTTCTGGCTAATATACTCTTGTTTCTCAACCATGCTGTTTAGAAGCAACTTGGATCATGTCCATTTTAGTTGTTTGCTGTTGTACTAACAGTGTTGCTAATATCTTTAAGTGGAACACTCCTGTGTTCTTTTGAGAAATTTCTTTAGTGTAAATTCCCAGGGATGAATAAAAGGATATAATCATATTATGACTCTTGGCCAAATACAAGAGATTTCTGGTGTCTGCCGATGTCTCCTGTCCCTGAGCCTTCCCGGCACTCTGAGTTAGGTTCTCACTTTTCACTCATGGTTTACTTTGAGATGAGAGCAGCGCCCCCCACCATCTTCCTGCCCTTTCTCTGCCCACCCTCCCTTGGCCGCGGGTAGGCCCTCTGGCTGCCTCACCCTGCTCTGCCCGCCAGGTGGAGGAGCACATCGGCCGCATCCGGGAGGAGCTGGACCGCGAGCGAGAGGAGCGCAACTACTTCCAGCTGGAGCGCGACAAGATCCACACTTTCTGGGAGATCACGCGCAGGCAGCTGGAGGAGAAGAAGGCCGAGCTGCGGAACAAGGACCGGGAGATGGAGGAGGCCGAGGAGAGGCACCAGGTGGAGATTAAGGTGAGGGGGCTGGCCCCATCCCATGGGAGTCGCCGCGCACAGAGGAGCTGGCCCGAGGTCCGGGGGCATGGTCATGCCTTGCTTTGGGGTCACCGCCCTTTGTGTCCTTTGACATTGGGAGCTTGAAGGTATTTTTTAATAACAAAGCAGGTATGTTCAGATGAGCGTGTGAGCCTATGTGTGCAGATGAGAAGTCGTGTAGAGGTGCGCAGGTGGGCATGTGTGTGCAAGTGAGCCTGTGTGTGCAAGCGAGCCTGTGTGCATAGGCGAGCATACGTGTGTGCAGGTGAGTGGACAGAGCAGGTGAGCAGCGGTACTCCCTCACCCCCAGGTCTACAAGCAGAAGGTGAAGCACCTGCTGTACGAGCATCAGAGCAGCCTGACGGAGATGAAAGCGGAGGGCACCGTGGTCATGAAGCTGGCGCAGAAGGAGCACCGTGCACAGGAGGGGACACTGCGCCGGGACATGCGGGCGCTGAAGGTGGAGCTGAAGGAGCAGGAGCTGGCCAACGAGGTGATGGTGAAGAACCTGCGGCTGGTAGGTGCCAGGGCAGCTATGAACATGTCAACTTAGCCACACCTGAGAATTCATGGTTCTGTATAAAAAGCCTGCTGGTGGGCAATTAACTGAAATGTTCAGCAACAACAATTGCATCAGCCAAACAAACCCCTTTGGGGCCAGGTGCAGAGTTCTGTCTCAGACTCGACCGGTTGACTTCCCGACAGGGAGATCCAGCCCGGGCCGCTCTCCACGTGCTGCCGACCCCGGGCCCCTGGAGTGAGCTGCCCGCCAGCCCTTCAGCTGCTGCAGCCTTTGTCCTGTGAGCCATGCTGACAAGCACCTCACTGGCCTTGGAGATTCTTTGATCCTTTCAGAGGGAGGCTGAGGGGCTCTGGGTGGAGGTTGGAATTCCTTCTGTAGCACACCAGGCCTGGCTCTGATTGTGGGTGCTCAGAGGGTGGGGCTGACAGAATGCCTGCCCGTGTGTGGCTGATGGTCAGGAGAGGACAGGCCACCCCAAGACAGAAAACAAAGTAAACTGTCAAACACGCATCACAGGTCCGCGGGCATGAGGGGGTGCTCCAGGAGATGCGGGAAGTGAGGTGGTTGCATTTCTGTACGGGTTCTGTGAATTCATTGAGAAAGTGACACCCGAGCAAAGGTGGGGGAAGGCAGGGCTGAGCCAGGCTAGGGGAGACCAGGCCGTGAGAAGGGTTGGGATGCAAGGAATGAGGAGGCTGCGGACAGGACTGGGGCTCTGACCACCCTGCCACACCTGAGTTGGGGACCTCTGGAGGGCTTGGGCAAAGGGAGGATGTATCCAACTTTGGCTTTCAAAGGTTCTCCTGGCTGTGGGTTGAGACTTGTCAATACGTTTGCTATATGTCTGGACGCAGCCTAGCCTCAACTGAATCTGGGAACACTCAGTAATATTGCAGTTTTCCGTGAAGCTTAAGGGTGCTGAAGATATGGTCCCTTGAGGGGCCTGGCTGTTTTGACAGAAGCACAGCATGGGCTGGCTTCCACCGAGTGCAGTCTCTGCTCACCCAAGGCATGGTGTGGAATAGTTACATGCTCAGAGTGCCTCTCGGCATGAAAATAAAGTATAATTTAAGCCTTTTATTCAAACTTTATAGCTGTCAGAGTAATTTGTCCTGGTGTTCTAAGCCAAAGCAGGTCAGCACCACACGGGGTGCCTGCAGCTCTGGGTGGGTCTGGTCCTGCTGCCCAGCCTGTGGGCACAGCCAGGGTGTGAGTGTCATCAGCATCTTCCCCAGTCCATTATGAAACATGGAATTTCCCAGACCCTCATTCCTCTGGGCTGGTCCTGAGCTCGGGGGTGAGGGTCTAGCCGGAGCAGCAGCCGCACAGGCTGTCGGTGCTAGTGAGGAGGGGACCCTGCTGCGGGGCCGGTGTCTGTCCTGTCCCGTCTGGCCTCCAGTGACAGCCCGCTTCCGCCTCTGCAGAAACACACCGAGGAGATCACCAAGATGCGCAACGACTTTGAGAGGCAGGTGCGAGGTCAGTGCTTCCCGCACTCCGCTGCGTAAGGCGGCCCGAGAGCCCCTCCTGTCAGGAAGGAACTGCCCTCCAGTTAAAACAGCCCAGACCTGCGGAGTGAGAGGACATGGTCATTTCTAAGGCTGGTGTCTAGGAGGCTGGGAGGACCCCCCTCGCCCCCCCACCCTGGCACACAGTGACTCCTGGAGCAGGTCACCCAGCTAGGGGGTGGCATGCTGTCCCTCCCGTCCTGCAGAGGCATCGACCTTAGCCACAGTCTGGCTGGATGGCCGTGGCCCGTGCCCCCTGGCACCGGGTGGCACTTGGCTGTTGGGATCCCTGAGGCAGGGACTGATCAGCGGTGCCTGAGACAGGCAGAGGAGGGCATGTGCTGGTGCCACGCAGCAGGAGAAGCGCCCCGCCCTGTCCCGCTGTCGATGGCCTCCGTCCCCTGGGAGGTCTTCCGCCTTGGGCACAGCCGCCATCTGTTCTCGTCACCACGGCACCAGGGGTTCTGCTCAGCTGCTCCGGGTGCTGCTGCCTTTCAGAAATCGAGGCCAAGTACGACAAGAAGATGAAGATGCTTCGGGACGAGCTCGACCTGCGCAGGAAGACAGAGATCCACGAGGTGGAGGAGAGGAAGAACGGCCAGATCACCACACTGATGCAGCGACACGAGGAAGCCTTCACCGACATCAAGAACTACTACAACGACATCACCCTCAACAACCTGGCTCTCATCAACTCCCTCAAGGTGCCGCCGGGGCTGCCTGCCGCCTCGAGCCCACACCCCTGCTTGTAGACACACCTGGCCTTCAGCGGCCCCTGATTGAAACGCACATGTTGTGAGTCCCCTTGCGTGGTGGGGAAGTCATAGGCCCACGTGCATCAGGGGTGTCATCGCACCCAAGTGCTGGCAGTGAGCACAGCGGAAGCTCTGTTTGCATGCAGGCCGCGTTACTAGAGAATTCAGAAACTATTCTCCGTGTCTACACACAGAACACATGCCTAGGACCATCCTCTCTGTGCAGGAGAGCTCGCAGCCCCCGTGCAGGCCACAGCACCCAGTCCTGCCACCAACACCCCTGTCCCGCTCCTCCCCCGGCACCCACAGGAGCAGATGGAGGACATGCGGAAGAAGGAGGAGCACCTGGAGAAGGAGATGACGGAGGTGGCCATGCAGAACCGGCGCCTGGCAGACCCCCTGCAGAAGGCTCGGGAGGAGATGAGTGACATGCAGAAGAAGCTCGGCAGTTATGAGAGGGACAAGCAGATCCTGGTGGTGGGTTTCCGCTGCATTCCCAGCCCTCCCTGGTGTGAAGGGGCAGGAAGGTCGGGCAGGTGTCTCCCGAGTCCCAGAGCAGAGTCGGCCCTCGGGGCACCAGGGGAGGTGCTGAACCCCTCCGTCCCCTGCCTGGTGACCTGGGGGCACGTGGGGTTGGCACCTGTTCTGGGAGCCCAGTGACCCCTGGCCGCCATGGTGTGGCTCGGTCCATTGTGACCGGGAGCCATTCGCTCTGACGATCACCTCACCTGGTCATCCCTCCTGAGCTGCATCTTGTGGGTGCCTGAACTGGGGGTGCTTTCTGACCCTTCTTTTCTCCAGTGCACAAAAGCCCGTCTGAAAGTCACCGAGAAGGAGCTGAAGAGCCTGAGGTGGGAGCATGAGGTGCTGGAGCAGCGATTCATCAAGGTGGGCTCCAGGGATGTCTGGGGCCTCCTGGGGGGTCTGGGGGGCTCCCGGCACATCTGGGGGGCTGGCAGTTTGTCAAGGTGGGCTCTGGGATGTGTGGGGGCCTCCTGGAGCATCTGGGGGGCTCCAGGGCATCTAGGGGGCTCCCGGCATGTCTGGGGGCTCCTGGGGTATCTGGTGGGCTCCCGGTTCGTCTGGGGGGCTCCTGGTGCATCTGGGGCCTCCCAGAGCATCAGGGGGGCTCCCAATGTGTCTGGGGGCTCCTGGGGTATCTGGGGGGCTCCTAGTGCATCTGGGGGGCTCCTGGTGCATCTGGGGGCTCCCAGGGCATCTGGGGGGCTCCCGGCATGTGTGGGGGCTCCTGGGGTATCTGGGGGGCTCCCGGTATGTCTGGGGGGCTGCTGGTGCATCTGGGGGCTCCCAGGGCATCTGGAGGACTCCTGGCATGTCTGGGGGCTCCTGGCACGTCTGGGGGACTAGGTCGCTGGCTCTGGCCCCTCCCCGTTCTGCAGGGCTCTCAGTGGACGAGCTTGATGTCTTAGCAGTTCCCCACTGCTCTCACCTTGGGCTGGCCTCTGAAGCAGCGGTGGTCTGGCTCATCTTTCATCCCTGTGTGTGTCTCTGAGTCCTAACCCTTTACGTGTGTCGTAGGAAGCCCGTGGGTGAAAATGCAAGGCCTTGGGGCTGCATGCTGGTCCTCACACGTGGCGAGAGCACCCTGAGTTCTTCCAAACTCTCGAGTGTGCTGGTGTAGGACCTTGCTTCCCAGAAGTGGGGGCCTGCCTATTCCTCCCAGCCCGCGTTTCTCTCCAGAGCAGCCTGTGTCCCCTGGTGAAAATCCCTTGTCAGTCCTTGCTGCTATAGGCACCCTGTTAGTGTGGTGTGTGACCCTTTTTTGGAATGGTGATTCCTAGCAGGGGAATTGCTGGGTCAGACGGCTGGTGTTGAGAATGTGGACGGTCTGCCCGAGGGCTGTTCAGGGTTGTGGCCTCATCCATGGTTTCCCAGGGGGCCGTCCCCAGCCCCAGGTCCTCACTGATGGGACTGGGTGTGTGTGTCTCACTGAACGTGCTTCTCTGCAGATAGCCCCCCAGCGTGCTTGGTTCCTGGGGCCTGGCCGCGGGCAAGCACCTCATGTGTCAGCTGTTAGCACCTTTCCCACTGAAACACTCTTGCAGACTGTGACGGTGGAAAGGACCCAGTTCCTCGGGAACATCCCACAAGCAGCTGGATCTGGAGTCACCCCCAAGGGGCCTCCGAGGGTCCTGCAGGCACCAGGGAGATGCTGCTCCCGCTGGTCAAAGTGGGCATGAATCAGGAGGAGGCGGCTCAGTCAGGCTCAGGCCATTGTAGGTCTGCATTCTCTGCCCCTTGTCCTCCATTTGCATGTCTACGCAGTATGTGAGAGAGGCAGTGTCCTGGAAAACCAGGGTCATTAGGTTTTAAAGAGCAGAGGGCCAGGGAGTGGACGGAAGCAGATGTGAGGTGTGGCAGTATGGTCAGAAGGACGGGGCCGCAGGTTTGCAGCGCAGTGCTTGTCATGCCTCGCAGTGCTGTGTTTTTTACGGGCGTGGAGAACATTCTGGAAGGAGTCCCAGCCAGTGCTCAGATGGTGGCCTCTGTGAAGTGGGGTTTAGGAGGGTCACTTTTTCCTGTTACACCCCTGCTAAGTCTTGACTTCTAAATGGTGCACAGTTAAAAGAAGACGCGGAAGCACGTTGTCCTTGGTGGGCAGGCAGCTGGCTGTAGGATCTGGGGCAGATGGAGTGTACCTCCTCAAGGCCCCTCACCCCAGCATTGCTGAGTCTGAGGCCCTGATCTCCTGTGGGGATGATTGGGGGTGGGGTGCAGTCCTGAGCCTGCCATCCAGACCCAGGGCAGGGCTGGCTCTGGCTTCTTGGTGGGAGGGTCGCTCTGCAGCTCATCCTGGGGGTCCCCATGGCTTCCTGCCACACCTCCCAGAGGTGTTTTCTCCTGCCTCCCATGGTGTGGAGACTGCACTCCTTTAATTTGGTTGCAGAGAGTGGGGCTTGGGCACAGACCAGCCTGCCCGTGGCTGGACGCTGGGGAAGGTGGGGGTGTGGCCCTGGGCAGAGTGGGAGGGGCATCTTGCCAGCAAGGTACCCGTGCCCCGCAGGTGCAGCAGGAGCGGGACGACCTGTACCATAAGTTCACCTCGGCCATCCTGGAGGTGCAGCAGAAGGCGGGTTTCAGGAACCTCGTCCTGGAGCGCAAGGTGCAGGCACTGGTTGCCGCCGTGGAGAAGAAGGAGGTGCAGTTCAATGAGGTGCTAGCGGCCTCCAACCTGGACCCCGCGGCCCTGACCCTCGTGTCCCGCAAGCTGGAGGTAGGCCTCGAGGGCTGTGCTCAGGGCTTCGTCCCTCCAGGGCAGACCCTCAGTCAGCCTCGGGGAGGGGCGGTCGCAGCTTCCTGGCCAGAGAGCCCAGGTCCGTGTGCGCCGTGGACTCCCAGCTCCAGTGTCTTCAAGGTCTCCCCAGCCCCTCCTTGGCCTTTTAACCCTTCTAGCCCGAGTCCACTGCCCGCTCCAGCTTGGTCTCTTAGCCGAGGCCACAGCCTCCATCTGCCTGGACCCTAAGCTGTGCTGGAAGAGACCATGGCCCCTCACCATGGCGGGCGAGAGGCAGGCCTGCGGTGGCCTGTGCGGCGGGTGGTGGGAAGGTTTCCCTGGGACGCACGCCTGAGCACAGGCTGAGCGTCTGTTCCCTCGAGCGTCCGCAGTTGTCTGTGGTGCTCCCCTGGGGCGGGCTGTCCTGGGCACTGGGCATTGCTGGGAAAGGACAGACAAGGCCTCGGTGCCCAAGGGCCAGAGGGCCTGACCGCACCTGGCAGGGACCCCGCCCAGAGCTGGGCCTCGACCCTCTGCTCCCTGACCTGGGATGTGTCACAGAAGGAGCAGGTGACGGGGGCGGGGGTCTCTGGTGTTGCCAGGGTGGCATGGCCTGGCTCTGGGGTTCTGGCCAGCTGGGTGACCCGAGGCTGCTAGGCCTGAGGTTAGGTCCCCTCGGGGTCTAGGGGGCGGACACACACTGGGGTCTCACTCTGAGGCCTTCCCATGGCAGTCCTTCCCTGTGTGGATGTCCCTGTGGTGGGGCCAGGCCATGGTTCCCTGATGCCTTCCTCTCCCCAGGACGTTCTGGAATCGAAGAACAGCGCCATCAAGGACCTGCAGTACGAGCTGGCCCGGGTCTGCAAGGTGCGGAGGGCCCCCCACCGCCCCCTCACCCAGGAGCCCCCGATCTTGATGCTGACCCCCGAGATCAGGGTGCTGACCCAGTCTGAGGCCATCTGTGCCCGCCCGGGGTCACTGGGCCTATGTGTGGCCGAGCCTCTGCTGGCGCCTCCCGGTGCATGGCCTGCCTGGTGTCCCGTGCGACCCTCGCTCTGGCACCGTGGTGCTAGCCTGGCCTCTGGGGCAGTTGTCAGGGGGTTCTCTTTACTCCCCCAGGTTAATGTCCATGTCCTCCAAGCAGGGGCAGTTAGGGCTCTGGCCTTTCTCGACCATTCATGGAGACTTCCTGCACAGTGCTCTGACCCTGGTAACCATCTGTGTCCTGCACCGAGCGTCCCCAGCTCCTGGCTGAGCCCACAGTTCTGTCAGGGTTTGGCCTGTGGGGACACAGATGAAGTGCTGCCTGCAGAGAGCAGACACCCCACAAGTGTGACTCAGACACGAGCCCTGGGTCTTGGAGCCCCGGGTGAAGGCACTGCCATCATGGGCACTGGGCTCTGTGGTGACCAAATCCCCTGGCCTTCCCTGCCCATCGGGCCCTCCCCGGGTGCTCTGGCAACCCTGATGCGTACTCGCAGAAAATTAGGGCCATGCACTGGGTGCATCAGGCTCTCAGGAGAACTTCCATAACCCACATCTGATTGTCGGGAGGGCTGAGCCCCAGAGAAGGAGGAGGGCTGGGGCCCATCCCCGAGATCTTCCGGAGCCTGATCCTTGCTCGCCCTTCTGTCTCGGCTCCCAGCATCTTGTCGTGACGATGCTGAGGACAAGGTATCCCTTTGAGCTTTTGTCCTGAGTCAGGCTAGGCTCTCAGCATGTAACGTGCTCCGCTCTTCACACCCTTACCACCACCTTGTGAAATGTGCTCTTTGAGAAAAAGTAGAGGGGACAGAGATCCTGCCTGCATCGGTCCTGCCAGCACCGTTGCCCAGACCTTGGCTTTTCTGGGAAGGGGAAAGGGAATAGATGCTGACAGACACGGCGGGGAGTGTGGTTCCCAGGAAGGCAGGGATGGTGAGCCTGAGTGAGAAATGCCTGCGGGAACCAGGAACTCTGAGTGCACCCCCTCTTCAGCCTCCCCAGCCGTGAATCGGACGTTACTGGAGGTCCCGCACATGAAGTGGTTGGGTAGCACCTGATGAAGTTCTTAGACTTGGGCCACACTTGTTCTCTCAGTAGGGAAGCTCCTGGTTATCTTCCAGCTGAGCTGGGAGGTGTCTGTGCATGGCCATCACCACCCACTTACCTGGAACCGCACTTCCGGGGGTGGAGACTCAGTGACTTCAATCCTCTTGGCTTAAAAGAGTGGCTCCTTCCATGGGGCCTTTCTTGGGTGAGTTTGGTCTTATGGAGGCCAATCACTGGGGTTTGTTCTGCTTACTTTAATCATCTCCTGGAGAGTCAGGTGCTCTGAAAAGCTTTACATGCCTGTTTGCACTGCTAACTGTCGAGCAAATGCTCTCCTTAAGACTGGGACATTAAGAAGAAGAGGGGGGAATGACAGAAGAGGGTCAGCACAGGCTGAGAGGCCACAGGTGGTGGCAGCTGAGACCACGTCTCTCAGGCTGACAGCCTGATCAAAGCGGGGCTGTTAGAAAGCACCGGGACGCCCCAGTGGTCACTTGTTTGAGCCCGACCAGGGCTTCCGCCTGAACTGACCGCCACCTCAGCCTCTCCAGGAGTGGAGATTCTGACCCATCAGCCTGGGGCTTTCTGGTCAGCACTAGGGAGGTGACCTGCTAAAGACCCCCGCCTCCCTCAGGGAGGCACCGATGCTGGAGGGTGGCCGCACCCCGCCCCTCCACGCCCGTTGAGCCTCCATCTCGTGCAGCTCCTTGGAGCGCCCTTCTGTTTAACAAGTGGCTGTTGCCGACTCAGGAAGCCCCGAGTAGAGCTAGTTAAATCTAAATCTTTAAACTTACATAAATGCGTGTGGGTGTGGGGCTGGGCCTGGGCCTGGCACAGTCAGCACCTGGAAAAGGCGTGTCCTCCACGGGGCTGGGTGGCCTGAGCAAGGGTCACCCCGGCTACCCCCCTACAACACCGCTGTGTCCCTGCAGGCCCACAATGACTTGCTGCGCACCTATGAGGCGAAGCTGCTGGCCTTCGGAGTCCCCCTGGACAACGTGGGTTTCAAGCCCCTGGAGACCGCTGTGATCGGGCAGACGCTGGGACAGGGCCCCGCAGGACTTGTGGGCACTCCAACGTAGCCCCAGCCCGGGTGAGGTCCCCCCGCAGCAGGACAGCAGGTATTTGTCCTGTAGGCGTGCGTCAGAGAATGAAGGTTCCCATGAGCGCTGCGTGTCCTCTTGTGTGGCTGTGTGGGGAGGTGCCCCCAGGGCCTAGTGCTCCCCCTGTGCACACGCCCGCTCCTCATCCCCCCAGGGCCTAGTGCTCCCCCTGTGCACACGCCCACCCTCATCCCCCCGGGGAAGCTCCCCTGTGCACACGCCCGCCCCTCATCCCCCCGGGGCCTAGTGCTCCCCCTGTGCACACGCCTGCCCCTCATCCCCCCGGGGCCTAGTGCTCCCCCTGTGCACACACCTGCCCCTCATCCCCCCGGGGCCTAGTGCTCCCCCTGTGCACACGCCCGCCCCTCATCCCCCCGGGGCCTAGTGCTCCCCCTGTGCACACGCCCACCCCTCATCCCCCCGGGGCCTAGTGCTCCCCCTGTGCACATGCCCGCCCCTCATCCCCCCAGGGAAGCTCCCATCAAGCTTGCCTCATGACTGAAGCCACCTCGCAGATGTCAGCAGCAACTTTATTGAAGCCTGAGTGACACCTGCCCCTGCGACATGGGGCCAGAACATCCCAGGGAAAGTGTGACCCTGGTGCCCATCAGGAACTTGCCCACCCCCCTGCTCCGGGGTGGCCTGGTCTGCCGTGGTGCCGTGTCCACGCCCACAGGCTGGCTGCCGGTCAGCCGCTAGCTCCCTCGGTATGTGGTGTAAGACCACGGGCTCAGCAGCAGTGGCACGTGGAACTTGTGGGTCTCGTTTGTGATGGTGAAAACGACCTGCGGGCAGAGGGGGCACTGGGAGTACACACAGCCTGGCCAAGTGGAGACAGGACTGTGGGTGGGGCTGGGGTCTGCCCAGGGGAAGCACTTGGTCTAAGGGGCCCCTGGGCCTGAAGGTTCCCAAGGGTTAGGACCACCCTGAACAGGTCAGGCGAAGGGGACAGAGAGCTGGAAGGGCTCGGGTGAACCTCTGTCTGCCGGGGCTGAGTCAGCCTGACTGGAGTGGCGCGGTGCAGGCGTGGGGTGGTCAAGGCCAGGAGCTCAGAGCAGGTGCTTGTTGAGATGGGGCGGGGGAGGACCAGCCTGCAGGTCACAGTGCATCTCGGGCCTCCATCCGTCTGGCCCTCACCTCCACGTATGGGTAGAAGCTTTCCTGGCCCCTCTTCTGCCAGTAGCCCTTGGTGTCAAAGGACAGCTTGTAGGTGCCCGCCTTCATCTGGCCTGGAGGTAGGAGCCCAGGGCAGCGGCCGTCACGATCTGTGCAACTGGGGAGAGGAGCGTTGCTGCAGAGGGGTACACGCCTAGGTCTCCTGGGTCCGTGTGCCCGGTGGCCTGACTCGGACCTAGGTGAGCAGGGCCTGGGTGGCTCTGCAGCAGGGCAGCGTCCAGGACCAGGGCTATGTCCCCTCACTGTCCTTAGGGAACCCCAGAGAAGAGAAGGGAAAGAACCTTCCCTTCCCCCGCACTTCATATCTGGCACAAAGACTTCACATTTTCTCTATGCATAAGTGTGCTTATTTACAAATTAAAAAAAATTGTTGTACTAGCCATACTGTTTCATGACGTGTGCACGTGTGCTAAGTCACTTCAGTCGTAACCAACTCTCTGGGACCCCTGGACTGTAGCCCATCAGGCTCCTCTGTCCATGGGATCTCACAGGCAAGAATACTGGAGTGGGTAGCCATATCCTCCTCCAGGGGATCTTCCTAACCCAGGGATTGAACCCATGCCTCTTAAGTCTCTTGCGTTGGCAGGCGGGTTCTTTACGCTGTCACCACCTGGGAAGTGTAAAACCAAGCACCTGCTGTTCACTACACTGTGCTTTCTGGGTGAGTAACTGTCTCCAGGCTGCCAGCCACGTTTCTAGCTGCAGTGCCGGCGGCTCTGAGGGCCTCTGCTCACCGAGAGGCCATGCTGTCAAGTGTCCGTGCTGTGATCAGCATCAGCAGCATTTACCAGCGCAGTTTAGGGGGGTTGGGAGTGGCTCTGTGTGGCTCCATGTGTTCCTCCAAGCTCAGATGTGACCTGGACCCCCTTTCATGAAGGACTCCGTAGTCTCAGGCCCCAGGCCTTTGAGGTCCACCAGGGGCAGGGGCCTCCTGCCTCACCTTCCATCTCCTCACGTGTGGAAGGGGTTCCTGCGGGGTCTGTACACAGGGTACAGTGAGAACCTAACAAATGTCCAGCGCTCAAGAGCTGCCCAGCACAGGTCACCCGCCAGTCACGGTGACGACCAGGCCTTTCCGATTCCTCCTCAGGCCTCAACTGGCCAATGGGCAAGGAGAGACAGAGCCCTGTACCAGCGCAGTGGGCACTTGGGGTGTGAGCTCTGCCAGCAAGGCTGTAGCATGACCAGGACTACTCAGCCTGTTGAAACAGAGGCTCTGAGACTGCAGGGAGACCGTCCGGCCCGGTCAGCCCTGCCACTTGCCAGCGGTGCCCACACCCTTTGCCCCAGTGCAGGGCCCCTTGCGGGGGGGTGGGGTGGGTGGGTGAGGTGGGGAGTGTTCTGGATTGAGCCCTGCCCCAGACCACCCTCCTACCTTTTCTTCAGCTCGGTCCACTGCTGGCCACAGTCCTCGAGCCTGGACAGACGGAGGTAGAGGCCTTGGGCCGGGAGCCCTGAGGCAGTGTCCAGCACGTGTGTGGTCAGCGGGCTGCTGCCCGGCTCCATGCCTCTGCCCTGGGCCACGAGAGGGGCAGGGATGCGCTTGTGGGGCAGACCTTGTGTCCACACCCCTTGGTAGGAGGCAGTGCCTTGGAGTAAAGAGCCCCAGGATCAAAGTCCCAAACTGCCCTGAGCAGGGTTGGGGGGGGCGGGGCGCTGGGGGTGGGAGTGGAATTGGGTAACACATTGCCATATACAATGCTGACCCTTCCCCCTCCTCCCAGCACCGAAGGGGTCTCTACACCCAGAGCACCCTGGCCACCTTCAACCTCTTCAGGGCCTGGGTGACCTCAGGGGCTTCTCTCTGAATCCAGCTCAGTCCCCTGATCTGCGGGCCACCTCAGAACTTAGCCCCAGGTGGAGGAGAGGTCAGGGGCTCCGGACCCAGGTCTGTCCCCCTACCTCCCGGAAGCCCACGTGTCGCTGGAGTGTCTGCAGCCGCTGGGCGGCCCCAGAGCTCATGCCGGCCGACCTGGGGACTGGCGAGGAGGCCAGAGGTCACCACACCGCCATCCCCAGAACCTCCCCGGGAAGCCCTGCCCTGGCACCTCCCACGTGTCCGGCCAATCCGGGGAGGAGTGGAAGGTGCCCACCCAGGGGGTCCTAGGGGTCTTCTTGGTGGTGGTTGCGGGGGCCAACAGAGCGAACGCAACGCGCAGACCTGCGGAGGATACGGAGGCTCCTCCCGGCGGAAGTGGAGTGGACCTGCGGCGTAGGGTTGGGAGTAGGGGTGGGGTATGAGGGGCGGGGTACGAGGGGCAGGGCTCAGACGTGGGGGTGGAGTGCTGGGCGGGACCGGACGGGGAGGGGCGCAGCAAGGGCAGGGGGCGGTGGGGGGAAGGCCGGGCGGCGCTCCAGCTGGCGCCCACGCCTGCCACTGGAAGCGGCGCAGTGAGCCCAATCAGCCCCAGGGCCCTACACCGGTGCAGTTTCTTTTCCTTCCTTGGATGGTCAGGATCTGCTGGAAGCCCCGACAGGCCGCGTGGAGGTGCCTCAGGCAGGACCGACCCCTGGTTGAGAGTGATGGTGCGGGGTGACACCCTTGTGGTTGCGTTTTACCCCCTCCTACCTGCTCTGACCCTCGACCCCCAAGGTGCAGGGACCCGGCACACTGACAGCGTAGGGTGAAGACTGTGCAGAAATGAAGGAAGAGACAAGTCTGAGCACACAGGCATGAATCTCCTCGTACTACAATATCACGTGATGTGCGCACGAACAGATTTTATGTAACATAAAAATAAGGGCATTCTGTATTTACAGTCTGCGTGACATTGCCTGACGGGTTGTGTTGCTCTGGGTGTGGGGTGGTTTTTCTTCTCGCTAAACTGCATGGTCTAATGATCGGATAGTGAGCGTTCTCAGTTTGAGCTTTAAGTATCAAGCCCCTCTGAGGTGGGGAAAGAGACCTCTGGCAAAGTTTGTGCATTGGTTACAACTGCTTTGGAGATAACCAGGAAATGTGTGTTTGAGGTAAATATGATGAGGTTTGGCAGGGCTTATGTTTTTAGGAGGTGACCCCACAGAGATACACACACCTGTTTAGGCAAACTGCTATGGGGATGGGACCAGAAACAAGCTTACTTCCCCAACGAGGAATAATTAAATCAATGAACTCCTCCACACACTGGCAGCTGTGCAGCCCAGTACAGAGAGTGAGTCCAGTCCAGCCCGGTACAGAGAGTGAGCCCAGTCCAGAGAGTGAGCCCAGGACAGAATGAATCCAGTCCAGAGAGTGAGCCCAGTCCAGAGAATGAACCCAGTACAAAGAGTGAGCCCAGTACAGCCCAGGACAGAGAATGAATCCAGTCCAGAGAATGAGCCCAGTCCAGAGAGTGAGCCCAGTCCACAGAGTGAGACCAGTACAGCCCAGTACAGAGAGTAAGCCCAGTGCAGAGTGTTGGTGTGTGAGTGAGCGGTGAGTAGTGGCTGGTGACTGGGGGGAGAGGCAGCTTTAGCCTCATGTTTGAATCTGCAGCAGCTTTCACTCCATTACAAGGGTTCGTTCACCTCTTCACCATCACAGGCTCAGGGTGCGGCTGTCAGAGTCTCCGTGTCGCAAAGGACAAAGCTGACGTGCAAAGGGGCTGTGTGCTGGAAAACTTCCTGGTGTGGGACACAGGCGAGTGATGCCAGGACCACGTCAGGGATGAGCAGTGTCAACGGGCTGATCATTTTCACTTTGTAACCTTTCCTTGTACACTTACAGTCTCAAATGTCAGAAGCAAGCTAACAAAAACAACAATCAAACTTTTTTGGCTGCCCTGTCACCCCCTCTGTCTAGAGCCCTGATGCCTTCTCTGCCCAAGAGAGAACCTAGTCCTGGGAGAGCACCGGGCAGGGCAGGGCATTGCCACAGCTGCTTCTGTGGCCCCACCAGGGCCCCTGCCCAGCCTGCAGGCTTCACCTAGAACCTGAGAGGGCAGGAGGCTGACTAAGAGCAGGCAAGGGGTCCAGCCTAATAGTGCCAGGGCCAGCCATGCCACGTTCACCACGTGACCCCTAAGCGGTAGCTGCCACACAGCACCTTCAGGCTCCTGGGAGCAAAGTGCAGCTCTGCTGGTGGGCCAGCCCTCCTCCTCCCACTCCCTTCTGACTGTGTGATGTGATGCTGGAGGTGCAGCAGCTCCCCAGCACAAGGAGGCACAACTTGTGCTAAGGAAGACATGAGACCACGAGGAGGAGACGAGCAACTCCCTTTCTGGTGTTTCTTCTGGGCCTCCTGGCAGGTGTGTGGGGCCTTTTGTGTCTGGATTGTGTTTTCTTGAGTGACCTTAAACCACTCCTTTTGATTGTTTCAAGCATGTAGCCCGAAGCATTCTGCCTGAGGAAGTTGAGATCATGCAGGTAAAACGTGCAACAGCACACAGGGTGCTCAGTGCTGTGGAACTGACAGTCCTTCCCGGGCAGCCACGACCCTGAGCAGTGACAAGAGACTCTCCCCATTGTGGTCCCAGGAAGAAGGAAGCTGGTCTGCCTGCTGTCCAGGTCCGAGCCGGTGCTGGGAGGTCCCTGTCCTACCCTGACCACTGGAGTGGCCCAGGTGGGTGCAGCCTCTCAGGCTCCTCTGAGCCCCTGCTTCACACCTGCCTAGAGAGTCCTTCCAGGCTGCCGTGACAGGAATTTGTGGTGGGAACTCAACAGAAAGGGTGTGAAGGCAGCTGGGACCTTCCTTCACCAAGGACATAACATTGCCAGGTACACTGAGGTGATGCAGGTGTCAGGGAGGCCACTTCAGATGGCAGTACGTGCTGAGAAGGATACAGGGCACGGGGTACCAGAGGCTGATGGGCGGTGAGTTCAGAGAGTCGCCTTCTTGGAGGATGGGAGATGCTCAGATAGAACCACAGCTGTGGGCTGGAGTTTCAGGAGGGCCGGCCGATGGGCTGAGGAGGGTGAGGCTGGGGCCAGTGGCCGCAGGAAGGGTGCGTTTGGCCCCTGGTAGAATTTCTGCTCCCCAAGGACTGGGGTTATTGTCTGTCTCCTGACAGCTGTTCCTGTGCCTGGAACGTGACCTGGTGAGAGGCAGGTGCTAAACAAATATCCTTTGAATGAATGGACAGTCTGAGTATGCAGATGCACAGGACAGACAGTGTCAGGCTGCAGAGTGGGGGTTAAGTAGATTAGGAGGCAGAGAAAGGCATACAGGGTTTCTAAGCCCAACCTCCCAGCCCCCATTGGGCTCAGCTCCACCCAAGCCTGTCTGTTCTCCCAGACACTTTTTTACGGTAAACTCCCTCTGACCTTTGCTCACCTGGGTGTCCTGCTCTGCATGTCTTAAAAAGTGGCTCTGAGTCTGTTCCCACCACCTGCGCCTGGAGCTTCTTTATTCTTAAGCCAGGGAAGCCCCTTCCCTGCCTGGGGACGGCTGGACCTTGTCCGTGCCATGGACTCTGCTCTCTGCACTCGTCTGCCCGTTCAGGTCACTGCCTCATCCAGGACTGGGAGCATTGATGGGTCAGGGTGTCCCCGCTGTTTCTAGCAGTCCGCCAGGCTGAGTCCCGCTGGGCTGCATCGTGACACCGCTGCTTACCAGTGACACAAGGGCCACCCTAGAGCACAGGTCATGGAATGTGCACTGGCCTCAGCTGGACTTTGCAGTCGGGCCAAAAGCCAGAGGGTCGATGCTGTTGGTGCCTGTGTATTTCTTGTTTGGAGATATGTCTGTTTAGTTCTTCTGCCCTTTATTCGATTGGGTTGTTTGTTTGTTTTTTTTTGTTGAGTTGTATGAGCTGTTTGTATGTTTTGGAAATTAAGTCCTTGTTGGTCACATTATTTGGAAATATTTTGTCCCATTCTGTAGGTTGCCTTTTTCATCTTATTTATGGTTTCCTCTGCTGTGCCAAAGCTTGTAAGTTTGATTAGGCCCCCTTTGTTTATTTTTGTTTTTATTTCTGTTGCCTTGGGAGACTGACCAAAGAAACCATTGGTATGATTTATGTCAGAGAATGTTTTGCCTGTGTTGTCTTCTAGGGGTTTTTACAGTGTCATGTCTTTCGTTTATGTCTTCATTGCTGTTGCCTGTTCTCATTGGCTGCAGTGTCTGTCCCTCACCAGCTGGGACAAGTGTCGATTCGGTGGCTTCACTGGGTGGCCCCCTGCTGACCCTTGACTTGTGGGTGCATCTGGCAGTGGGCATGCTGGTGGTCTCCACGTGCTAGCTGATGTGACATGGCACCGAGGGGTCTTGGCTGAGGGTGTTGGCGACGGCCGAGTTGTCTGTGCTGTCGGCTTCATTATCACCACCCATGTCCAACGCTGAGACTCACATCACAGAGGTTCCTGCGGGGACAAAGGGGAGGGGAGTTGGTAGTCTCAGCCAGTGTGACAAGGCAAACTAGCATAAAATCTAAAATCAAATGTATCCCTATTTAGTCTACTCATGATGGAGATGATAAATTGATATCAACTGATACAAGTTCCAGTTCAAATACTTCATCACAGTATTTTAATAGTTTCCACATGGTTTGCTTACTCTTCCAAAAATCTTTAGGGCATCCTTTCAATGTGACTGTCACTATTGGGGAATAGGTTCCCCTTGATGTGATTAACTTCAGGGACTGGGAAGCTGTTAAGTGCTGAAGGGGAGGGTGATGCTCCACACTCCCACCGTTCCATCACGCACTGCTCCCTTCTCCCCGCCCTTGTTAGGGGCGTCTTATCTGGCCACTGGCCACGGGGCTGGAGCTGGGCTGAGCACACGAACCAGAGGGGGAGAAGTGGTTGGTTGGGGGCTGGCCCAACGGGTTAGGGGCATGTGTCCTGGTTGTTAGAACTGAGCCTCTTCTGTTTGGTCCACTGATGGCCTGAGACGGCCTTGGCCTCACATGGGTGATCAGAACACAGCTCGTCTTGCCCGCTGAGCAGCACAAGGTCTCATGTGAGTGATCAGAACACAGCTTGTCTGCCCGCAGAGCAGCGTGGGGGCAGAGGAGGCAGCTGGTCCACTGATGGGGCCTGAGATGGCCTTGGCCTCGTGTGTGATCAGAACACAGCTTGTCTGCCCATTGAGCAGCGCAAGGCCTCACGTGCGTGATCAGAACACAGCTTGTCTGCCCACTGAGCAGCATGGGGGCAGAAGAGGCAGCATTGGTGGCTGCTGGTTGCAGGTTGGAGGGGAAGGAGAACACCCTCTCCCAGCTTCCTTTCCTGGGAAACGCCTGGTACTTTTCAGTCCTAGGTGTCGGTCAGAGACTCTGGGTTTGTGGACATGGCACCAACAGAAGCTTCCTAAGACACCGCGGCTGGAGGTGGGGCATGAGTTTGAGAGCGGGATGGCACCCCCTGAGGGAGAGGTTGGCCCTGGAATGGCCAGTCAGATTCCTGTTTTCAGGGGCAGGGTTGGGAGCATGAAAGGACAACCAGCAGCTGAGCAGGGATGGGGGCAGCTGTGGGGAGGAGGGCCTGTGAGCAGGAGGGACACAGCAGGGGCGGGGCTGCCAGTGGATGACCCTGGGCTGTGGGTGACCCCAGATAGTGGACAGTGGCAGCCCCACAATCCCAGAAGGGCCCCCTTGCTGTGAAATGCTGCCTCCCCACCTCCGCCCCAGTCCCAGCACTCTGGACCAGGGTCTCTACTGCTTGAAGCCACAAAAGCCTTTGCAGTCCCGGAGCTGCCCTTGCTCGTCCCAAGAGGAACCTTCAGTGCAGTAAGATTTTCTTTGATCTTCATACTTTAGTTTCCCAGAGTCTTCATATTTTCCCTGGTGGTGTTTCCATGTGTCACTAAGACCCTCCATTGTCTAATGGTGGGCTTCCTGTCACAGATCTCTCAGAGGCCATCTGCTGGGTGAATGCAGGTTCGCCAGACCTCTCAGAGGCCGTCCACTGGACGAATGCAGGCTCTTGGTCATTCTGGTCTGTCACAGACCTCTCAGAGGTAGTCAAATGAATGTTCATCGCTCTGGCCTGTCCAAGACCTCTCAGAAGTCATCTGCTGGGTGCATGTGGGCTTGTGGTCACTCTGGCCTGTCATAGACGTCTCAACTTCTCAGAGGCCACCTGTTGGGTGCATGTGGGCTTGCCAGACCTCTCAGAGGCCGTTTGCTGGGTGAATGCACATTCATGGTCACTCTCGTCTGTCACAGACCTCTCAGAGGCCGTTTGCTGGGTGAATGCATACTCATGGTCACTGTGGTCTGTCACAGATCTCTCAGAGGGTGTCTGATAGGTGAATGTGGGCTTGTGGTCACTCTGGTCTGTCGTGGACCTCTCAGAGGCCATCTGTTGTGTGAATGCAGGCTCGTGGTTGCTCTGGCCACACAGTCTCCATAGGGCTGTCAAGAGGCACTGTGTGGCTGCCCCAACTGGGAGCCCCTTATCCCACTCTTGCTGCCCACAAGCTAGGTCTGGAGAAGGCCAGTCCCAGTGAGAAGCCGCTTTCTGACTTCATCTCACATCCCAGGAACTAGTCTTCCAGCCTAAGCAGGTCACTCAGGATTTCCTGTATTAGTGCTCATGGCTCACATCCCCTAGAGAGAGTGTTTGAGCTGGGGACACATGTCCCCTGCCACTGGACATGACACAAGACCGTGTTCCCAGGGATGGACCAGAAAGGGCGATGGGAGACCCTCTGCCCTACTTGCACTGTGCCCCCAGCCCCTGCCTTATCCCCACTCAGATATGGAATGTGGAAGAGAAGGAGGGGAACCTGGGTCCCCAGTGAGGCCCGCTCAGCAAAGCTGGGCCTTGGTCGGGCTTGGAGTGTGTGACCAAGAGTTTGCTCGACAGGGCGCCTCGTTTAGAAGGCCTCCTGCAGTGTAGGTTTTAGGGCTACATAGCAACTAAGCACAGAGCATGGTGGCTGAGCTGGTGGCTGAGCTGGTAGCTCTGGATCCTGCAGACTGAATGCTGAACCCTGAATGTTGGAAGATTGTCTGGAGTCACAGGACATGCTTGCTCTCTCTGCTGAGGTGATCTCAATGGGGACCCAGGTTCCCCCTCCTACCTGCTAGCAGCCATCAGACTGCAGCCACTCCTCACTGTGAACCCTGAGGAATCTCGGGAAGGAGAAGAATACCTGCCCTCTAGCAGCCATCAGACTGCAGCCATTCCCCACCGTGAGCAGTGAGGAAACTCGGGAAGGAGAAGAATACCTGCTCTCTAGCAGCTATCAGACTACAGCCAGTCTCCACTGCGAGCCCTGAAGAAACTCAGGAAGGAGAAGACAAGATATTGGCCCCAGATGGTGAAGTGTGTATCAAAAGGAATAATTTCAATGAGACGACTCTTGCATCTTCCCATACATAGAAAAGTGCTAAATTCCTTACCTTTAGATGCTGCCTCCAGTTTTGAAGTCCTAAAAGATTCTCACTGAATAAAACTTAACTCTCACACCTATGTTATAAATATTTTTATGTCTACACATGTGAAGTAGACACTTTCCAAAGAACAACAGAAGACAAATCTCGACATTCAGAACACTGGCACCAATGGTGGACACGCCCCCAGAGACGTAACTGATGGAGTAATTAGAACAGTCATCACCCATTTTTCCATAAGATTGTGGAATGGACACTGACAGTGGGGAATTGTTACAGGGAAGAACAAAATCTGACTCCATGTTTTAAAATTAAAAAAAAAATTAAATCCTTTACTTTAAGCTTTGCTTCCTGTTGGCTTGTTTACTGTAAGGATACTGTCCATACGTAATGGCCCACCTCAGGAAACCCTGCCCTCTGCTTTTGTTCAGGACCTGTCCACCTGTGAATGGGTACAGGAAGGAAGAAAGTAACACATCTCCTCCCTAGCCTGGCCATTCCAGGAGATATTTGCCAGATTAATGGCCTTTTTACTTTATTTCCTTACCTCCCCAGCTCTGTGTCCTATAAAAGACACTGGCATCCAGACCCCAACAAGGTGGCTTCTTTAAGACATTAGTCCGCTATCTTCTTGGTCTGCTGGCTTTCTAAGTAAAGTCATATTCCATGCCTCAGCACCTCACCTCTGATTTATTGACCTGTTGTGCGGCAAGCAAAGCGAGCTTGGACTTGGTAATAATCCCACATGCCTTGCAGTCAAAAAATCAAAACATAAAGTGGAAGCAATATGTAACAAATTCAACAAGGACTTCAAAAATGGACCATATCAAAAAAGACCTGAAGCCAAACCCCAAAAAGAACTCAGTGGTTGTCTGATATTTTTAGAAAAGGGGTTAGTACCCTCATGCCAGTACCCCCTGAAGCCACACTGGACAGTTAGGCCCTGTCCGACATTCAGGACACCTTCTCCAGACCCCAGGTAGTGCTGCCCCCAGTGCTCACCTGGATCTCAGGAGGTAGAAGAGACACAACCTAGGGGGTCTCTTCCCTTGTCCAGGGGAGCGTCACACCAGCCACCCTATCTCCCTGCCTATAATAAACACACCATAAGGAGCGTCTTGTCGGCACCTGGGCCAGTGATGCTGTGAACACCTGGACTGCCTTGTCCTTGTGAGATTTGATATGAAGACAACACAGAAAGAGAATTAGCCAAGAAGGATCTGATCACGAGTAAACCCCTCTTCACAGGGACCCTGTGAGACCCAAGCACTTGCTCTGCTCACCCTGCACTGACTTTTGGGAACTGGCCTTTGTCATTCTCTGGGCAGGAGGTGGGAGAGACAACCTAGTCTTTCTTCTACCTCCTGAGACTCAGGTGGGCACTGAGGGCAGCAGAACCTTCATCTGGAGTCCAGAGAGGGTGTCTTTTTTTTTTTTTTTTCAGAGAGGGTGTCTTGAATGGACAGGGCCTAACCATTCAGTGAGGCCAGCCCTTGTCCATACTGCACTGACCTGCTGCAGGGTCTTGGGTTCCCTGGCATCCAGCTCACCCATCGCTAACCCCAGCTTGAGGTGTCTTGGGAGCCCCTCGCTGGCAGGCACCCAGGAGTAGAAAGCTGCATACCCAGCGAGAAATAAAAATTTCCTCCTTAGTCTCCACACGAAAGGGAACTGTGAGCAGATGAAGCCACCAAAGAGAGGGCCAAGTTAACACTGAGGCCGAAGACCTGTTTCATGTTTCCTAAGCTCACAGGCACCCAGCACTTCCTGTTACCTAAAGTAATCAGCGCTTCATAGTTCCTTTTCACATTCCTATATCAGACTTTACCCCCATTATCCCATCTGTGCCCATTCTTCCTTGCAGAAGTATATGGAAATGTCTTTGAAAGCATCTTTGGCCTAAGAAAAATAATAGAGTTCATCAGTGACTTACTCATATAAGTCAGACTTTAGAGCTGGGCCTTCTCTTCCACCTTGGGTGCAGGGAGTAGCCTGAAGCTAGTGGATGGTCTCTGTGAGACAGGGATGAATAATTTCCTTCCGGACTATGTCCTGCTTAACTGAGCAAACACTGAGCCTCCTAACTGTCCCTGGACACAGAGCAGTTGATGATGCTAGTGTCCTGTTCCACCCCAGTCTATCCCACCGTCTCAGACAGGACCGGTACTCCCATCCTGTGTATGTTCACAGAGTTTACTCCGTGGCGCAGGCAAGCAGTCTGTGGTCCTTCAGGGACCACCTCCATGTCCTTCCTGTGGGGCCGGCTTAGAGTCCAGCTTTGCCACTCTGCCGCTCACCGTGGGCTTCCACTCTGTTCTCCCAGTATCTCCCTCAATGCTGTCCTCTGGGGACCTGTTGGGGCTCATGGCCATGGCACTGCCTCAAGGCCAAGGTTACCTGTGGAAGAAGAAGATGCTGAGATAGCCTAGACCACAGTCCAGGGCCAGGTCTGTCTTCCTTGTGTGGAGTGTCCAGGGCAGGAAGGTGTGGGGAAAGTCGGGGTGGGGGTATTGGTGGGATGGAGGGATCCTAACCAGCTATGGCAGACCAGCCTAATGTGAACTAGATTTGGTTTCTTTGATTCCCCTACAATTTAGCCCCTCTGAGGAAAGGCACTGGGAGTGTTGTGTCTGTGGGTGACAGAGGGAGTCCTGAGGAGACCTGGAAGCCCCTAACTGCTGGACTGGGGTCAGGTTGAAATCAGGGCTCTGTTCCAGTGCCTGGGAGGGAATATTTCTCCAAAAAGTGTTTTGGGGATCTCCGCCTGGGTACTCTGGGAAAATCTGGGCACAACATGGGTTCTACATCTAAGGGACAAGTCGCTTGGCTTCAGGAGATCTGGGTCACCCCGGCTGAAGGAACTGGGGTTCCTCAGAAGGAGGGGATTGGGGGGGTGTCTTTTGGCTGATGTAGAATGCACAGGGTGAGAGAACTTGGGATCTTTGAGGCTGAGGAAATTGGGGATCTCTCATTAAGGGGCTTTAGGCGTCCAACATGCAGGACAGTTGGGGTCTTGAGCATGACAGGATTAAGAGTTCCCAGGCTAAAGTATTCGGGGTCTCTGAGGAGAAGGAAATTTGGTCTCTCTGCAGGTGCTGTTTTTAGGGTGCCTCAGGCTGAGGGGAATTGGGGTTCCTCTAGATATTTGGGGGTCGCAGCACTAGGGGATTCGGTGTTTCTGGGATTTGGGGTTTCCCAGCCTAGAATTGGAAGAGGCCAGGCTAAGAGTTTACGAGGGTTTCACAGGGCGCTTTTCCGTCTATCCTCCGGCCCTGCCCAACCCGGCCCGGGGCGCGCCCGGAGCTGGGCGGCGTCCAGCCGAGCCTAGTCCAGTCCTCCCGGGCTGAAGACGAGCGAAAGGCGAGCAGCCGGCTTATACAGGCCTGTCAGGCACAAGCCTCCAATCGGCGTTGCGACCGAAGCAGCCCGGCCAATAGGCGCCGGGAGAGTGCGGAGCGCGCAGAAGGTCCCGCCCCACCACTCGGGGATTGGCTGCTCTGCGTCTCGCGCGTGTCTGTCAGGAGGCCTCCAGCGCGCAGGCGCATCTTGGCAATTGTCTTTGTTTTCAGGTGCAGTCTTAGTCCTGGAGCCTGAAGTCGGCGGTGGGTCCTCAGGCAGGGTGTTTCCTTCCAGTTCCCTGAACTAGACTCTCGCCTCCACCAGACTTGAAGTCCTGCTCTCGAACTTTCTCCCAGGCCCACCTGTGCCCTACTTTGTCAAATCCAGTTTTAGCAAGAACTGTATGTGATGAGTACCGCGTTATTCAGGGGAAAACTGTGTAATTAACTAAATCAGATGAGACACAAGATAAATAACATATGGACAAAGATTTAAACGCAATGCATGGAATAATAAGTATATGAGGAAAAACTTGGAGGATTTTTAACCTCAAAGTAGAAGTGGTACTGATAAGTAATCTGTATATTTAATGTAGGTATAGGCTTCCCTGGTAGCTCAGACGGTAAAAAATCCTCCTGCAATACGGGAGACCTGGCTTCGATCCTTGGGTTGGGAAGATCCCCTGGAGGAAGGCATGGCAACCCACTCCAGTATTCTTGCCTGGAGAATCCCCATGGACAGAGGATCCTGGCAGGCTACAGTTCATGGGATTGCAAAGAGTTGGACATGACTGAGCGACTAAGCACAATGTAGGTATTAAAAGGCTTCAGAAATGAGCCATAAATAAAACCTCAAAGCCCTACCAGTGTTTTCCATAAAAGGAGGCATTGAACTGGAGGATGATGGATCCACAGAAGAGAATTTGACACCTACTGGCTTCACAAGATAAAATGGGGACACTGTTTCTGGCCCTTACTTAGCTTTGCTTGCAGAAAAATAACATGATTTCCATGTATTGGAAGCAAGACAACTGACTGTAGAATTATTATCAAGGGGGGCCAGGAGTGCTGGTTGGGAGTCTGGATGGAGAGGTGTTACCAGAAAAGTGGATTTGCCTCCCGGGGGTTGTTGAACCAGAAGCTACAACTCAGCCAAAGCTCATCGGAAGGAAAGGTGTATTACTTGAAGACGTATGGAGAACATCAGGGAGTGTTCCAGAGCAATGTCTCTTCAAACTTCAGTTCAGTTCAGTTGCTCAGTCGTGTCCAACTTTTTGCGACCCCGTGAATCGCAGCACACCAGGCCTCCCTGTCCATCACCAACTCCCGGAGTTCACTCAGACTCATGTCCATCGAGTCAGTGATGCCATCCAGCCATCTCATCCTCTGTCGTCCCCTTCTCCTCCTGCCCCCAATCCCTCCCAGCATCAGAGTCTTTTCCAATGAGTCAACTCTTCGCATGAGGTGGCCAAAGTACTGGAGTTTCAGCTTTAGCATCATTCCTTCCAAAGAACACCCAGGGCTGATCTCCTTCAGAATGGACTGGTTGGATCTCCTTGCAGTCCAAG
Source organism: Bos grunniens (assembly GCF_055505025.1). Lineage (NCBI taxonomy): Eukaryota > Metazoa > Chordata > Mammalia > Artiodactyla > Bovidae > Bos > Bos grunniens. The sequence continues at coordinate 14,933,543 of NC_141182.1, forward strand.
GGACTCTCAAGAGTCTTCTCCAACACCACAGTTCAAAAGCATCAATTCTTCGGCTCTCAGCTTTCTTCACAGTCCAACTCTCACATCCATACATGACTACTGGAAAAACCATAGCCTTGACTAGACGGACCTTTGTTGACAAAGTAATGTCTCTGCTTTTCAGTATGCTATCTAGGTTGGTCATAACTTTCCTTCCAAGGAGTAAGTGTATTTTAATTTCATGGCTGCAGTCACCATCTGCAGCGATTCTGGAGCCCCCAAAAATAAAGTCTGACACTGTTTCCACTGTGTCCCCATCTATTTCCCATGAAAAGTGATGGGACCAGATGCCATGATCTTCGTTTTCTTGAATGTTGAGTTTTAAGCCAACTTTTTCTCTCTCTTCTTTCACCTTCATCAAGAGGCTTTTTAGTTCCTCTTCACTTCCTGCCATAAGGGTGGTGTCATCTGCATATCTAAGGTTATTGATATTTCTCCTGGCAATCTTGATTCCAGCTTGTGCTTCTTCCAGCCCAGCGTTTCTCATGATGTACTCTGCATAGAAGTTAAATAAGCAGAGTGACAATTTGGGGAAGCTTTACTCTATTGGAACTGGCATGTTCAGGCTTCCCTGGTGGCTCAGATGGTAAAGAATCCGCCTGCAGTGCAGGAGACCTGGGTTTGATCCCTGGGTGGGGACGATTCCCTGGAGGAGGGCATGTCAACCCACTCCAGTATTCTTGCCTGGAGAATCCCATGGACAGAGGAGCCTGGCAGGCTTTAGTCCACAGGGTCGAAAAGAGTTAAACACAACTGAAGTGATTTAGCATGCACACTCCATAGTAGCTGTTCCCAGTTGACTTTCCAGCATTGATGGAGGAGGGTTCTCATTTCTCCACACCCTCTCCAGCCTTGGTTCTTTGTAGAATGTTTGACAGTGGCCATTCTGATCGTTGTGAGGTGATAGCTCATTGTAGTTTTGATTTGGATTTCTCTAATATTTAGCAAGGTTGACAATGTTTCCTGTGATTTTTTTAAAGGTTATGAATTAAACCTCTTGCAGATGACTTCTTGAATGTCTGCCCTGTTTTTCGATGAACACTCCTAGAACATTTTTTGAGGGCAGTTGTTTACTCAACCCCACAGGCCTTCTGAATATCGTGTCCATCAGCACAGCTTTTAACGTTGCTGTTATGAAAAACGGCCACAGGGTGGCAGCATTTCTTCATGCCCCTTTCTTTTTTCTTTTACTTTCTCTGTAATTTCATTTTGATCTTATATTGGAATAGAGTTGATGTCCAATGCTGTGTTTGTATCAGGTGTACAGGAACTTAATTCAGCCATGCATAAATGCATATCTATTCCATTTCAGGTTCTTTTCCCCATATACAGAAGATCCTAAAAAGTACTGAGAAGCAAGTCAGAGAAGAGAATAAAATGCAGCAAGATGTGGTGGAGGTGTTGGAAACAAATGGAAAATCCAAGAAATGTAATCCTGTAGAAGCAGGACTCTACAATATTTTTGCATATTTATTTATTTATTTGTCTTTGTCAGCAGTTGAGCAGGGATGGGGGCAGCCGGGATCATGACACTCGTGACAATCCTGTGACACTCGGGATCATCATTGCATCCCACAAAGTCTTTGATTGAGATGCATGGACTCTCTAGTTGTGGCTTGAGGGCTAGTTGCTCTGAGGCCTGTGGGATCTTAGTTTCCAGACCAGGCATCGAACCTGACTCCTGCATTACAAGGTGGATTCTTAAACCCTGAATGCTCAGGGAAATCCTGAAAGCTCTGCAAATTTAAAGCATGGAAACTGGATTTCGGGATTCTTGATGGTGGGTCCATTTTGTCTAAGAAACTGCCAGAGAAGCCACTCACCATCCCTACTGGCTTTGATTTTGAAACAGAGAAAGAATCAAACAATGAGAAGCAAAGAAGGTATGGGAGGATAAGCACTTTAAATTTCATGTGGAGCCTTGCCTTTCTTGTAGCTTGTTAGATGTTGTGGGTGTTCCTGAAAAGAAAGAAATTCCACTCATTGACCCCAGGTCACCTGCCTTTGTTTGGAAGAAGAGAACCCCAAAACTCACCTAAGAAGATGAAGACGAGGAACAGCCAATAGTGATAAAAGCTTAACAATTGCCCTACTGCGGGGTACCTTTTAAGCCCAAAATCCCGGTGAGGAGAACTATGGAAATAGGCCCTTTCTCTTTTGATTCAAAAAATTAATTTACAGGAGAAGACAACAAAGCAACTGCAGAAAGGAGAGGTGCCCAACTTCTAGGCACTTCCTTTGCTTCATTTTAACACCATTAACCTGCAGGAGAAGATGAAGAACACAACTCAGGCTGAGCCTTCTGCTTGGAGCCTGGCAGAAGAGGTGCTTGAAGGCACACACTTGGGTTCTCTCCGTGCCCCGGTGAAAAGGAAGGCTCCTCCTGGTGTGAAGGAGAGAGCAGCTCTGGTTCCCAGATGGTATCTGCAGCCGAGTCTAGTGGTGGAGTCGACTGGAGAACTTGGGTGGTACCCACATAGTCAACGGCTGCTCATTTACAGTAATTTGTGTGGCTTCCATCCTCCTCCTGTGTTTTATAAATGTCAAAATATATAGTAATTTATTCACTTAAAGTGTAATTTTTACTGCTTTTATCCTTTACTTTTTATATTTAAATCTAAAAATAAAGATACTTGATTTCATTTATAGTTTATGTCTGATTCTTTTCTCTTCTCTGTGGAAAATGAATTTGGAGTTAAGGGACCCTTTTCTATGAGGGGGGAGCCTCGTTAACCGCCTGATGAGTATGAGACTTGACTGATGTGTCCCTCACCAAGGCTGTCTGCCAGCTTCTGGTGGAGCTGCTGTTCAGACACCTTCTTCCTTTGTTGGTGCTGATGATAAGGGAACGCTGAGCAGGACATATTTTAAGTCCTCCTGTGACCTAGGCTGGAATCAATATGTTTGTTGCCAGGGTCCAGCCCCAGCAGGATCCAGGGGTACCCTCAGGATGACGGCATCGGTGATAAGGAAAGTAAAAAAAAGGGAGAGAAAGAGGCTTGATCTTCCTTGGTTTACACAGAAAGCCAATAAAGCTCCTGGCACGGAACTTGCTCTGTTCACGGAGGCTGCAGGTGCCCTCTCAGTGGCGTGAGGACGCAGGACACCCCCTCCCTGGTGAAGACGCAGGGCACCTTCCCGATCAGGTCTTAGAAGCCCAGGCAAAAAAGTGAATTCAGAGAGCCCCTGTGCCCCAAGGAGTCATCCGGAAAGAAGAACAGAGAGAGAAAAGGAAAAAAGAATGACATGGGGAGACCAAGCTTCGGTGAGTGAGGCCCATAACTTTATTTTCAAAAGGAACTTTTATACCTTGACTTGTACATAGAGGGAAATGAAAGATGCAAAGTCATGCAGAGTCAGCCCACACATTACATCTGTTTTGTCTTTAGCAAAACCAGGATTTTTTCTGCATACCTTTCCCACAAACAATGTTGTGTACATTATCTTCTGGCCTTGGAGGCCTGTGGACATTTTATGACCCTTTTTTGATAAAGGCTGATCAGCCAGAAAACTTATTTTCCCTTGAAGTGTTTTTTCTTTATATTTCTAATCTATGTCAGCCTCAGAAAGTGCTAAACAGAGTTACATTCTCACGGAGCAAAGGTGCAGTGGGTCACAACAAAGAAAGAACCAATTAGCTCAAAGGTCTGATGTGGTTAATTCCAAGGCTACTACTTGTTTTTTTACATTCCAACTATGCTAACTAATGCACTCCCAGGTGCACAGTGGATAAGGGATATGGGCACTTGGCAGCAAGCATTGACTCAACAATGAAATCTTACACCAGCAGTACTCTAATAGTTTTTAACTCTTTGAAAGGCTCTATATTTTTAGAATGTTTTAGGCTTCCCGTGTCTCTCACGATTGGGAGGCTGTGAACAATCACATGTGTAGCTGCAAGAGTCTGGATAAACCTGTCAGGCAAGCTAGAAAGCCATCAGAGGGGTTTGAATTGAAACACTCCTATCGTGCCCAGGAGACTTATTAACTAAAGCCCTAAGTTGACTTTTTCCAGAGAAAGGTGGTCGGGGATAGCCCCCTGTTAATGTCAGAAGAGTTGGTGAAAGGCACAAAATAGTAAGACAGACAGATTCTGGTTTTGGGGTAGATGCTTGAGCAGATCCAGGGAATCCCTCGAGGCCTGATCCGTCTTTGCCTGTCAGGTTCTCTCCGCATGACCTTTGTCATGGGTGGGATCTCCCGTGGTGGCTCCCGGCAGTTTGTCTTACTAAAAATTTAAAAAAAAAGAGACCATTCCCTACTCCTCTCCACAGTGATTCTTAGCTTTTACATCTCATCAGCACCATAGGTATTCTCTTTCCTCCATATCTTCTCCACCATTTACCTTTGTAGACTGAGGATGGCCTTTCAAACAGGTGCAGAGTGTTCCCTCGCTGTGGTTTTGATTTGCATGTCTCTAACAATTCCTGATGTGCATCTCATTTTCATGGATTTTGATTTTAACTAGTGTGTGTGGAATTGACTGTGGACACTTTCTTCTTCACAGTCTGCCCAGTTTTTATTTATTTTCAATTAGTTCAGTTCAGTTCAGTTCAGTTCAGTCACTCAGTCGTGTTGGACTCTTTGCAACCCCATGAATCACAGCACGCCAGGCCTCCCTGTCCATCACCAACTCTCAGAGTTCACCCAAACTCACGTCCATTGAGTCGGTGATGCCATCCAGCCATCTCATCCTCTGTTGTCCTCTTCTCCTCCTGCCCCAATCCCTCCTAGCATCAGAGTCTTTTCCAAAGAGTGAACTCTTCACATGAGGTGGCCAAAGTACTGGAGTTTCAGCTTTAGCATCAGTCCTTCCAAAGGACACCCAGGACTGATCTCTTTAGAATGGACTGGTTGGATCTCCTTGCAGTCCAAGGGACTCTCAGGAGTCTTCTCCAACACCACAGTTCAAAAGCATCAATTCTTCGGCGTTCAGCTTTCTTCACAGTTCAACTTTCACATCCATACATGACCACTGGAAAAACCATGGCCTTGACTAGACGGGCCTTTGTTGGCAAAGTAACGTCTCTGCTTTTGAATATGCTAGGTTCAATTAGTTACCCATGGAAAATTTTAAAGTGCCATTATCATTTAGAGCCCAGCAATCCTTGTGAATATGAAGTGTTCATAAGTGTGGCAGTGAAATAAGAAATAGTTTTCTTTTTCTCTTTTGCCTTTTGAGTCCTTCTCTACTTTAACTGTTCCTGATCTACAGTCTGCATTGATAACTAAGTTTCCTTCTTTACAGAAGACTAATCTGTTATGTAAGCTATATCCTGCACCTGTGTGTGTGTGTATGTTAGTTGCTTAGTTGTGTCTGATTCTTTGTGATCCCATGCACTGTAGCTCACCAGGCTCCTCTGTCCATGAAATTCTCCAGGTAAGAATACTGGGGTGGGTTGCCATACCCTTCTCCAGGGATATCCCCCACCTATCGCCCTCTAACTCTGCATGAGCCATACTTTGCATCTATTATCTTTTAATTTCATGCTAGTCACATCCTTAAGTTAAGTGATGCTTAACTTTACGTTACTCTTTCTGCAAACCTTCCCTTGTCATGTGTTTGTCCCTCTTTCTGCATTACGGAGAGAAAGGCACAGTGCAATCCACAAAAGGCAATGGATCCAACTCCTGGGACTGCCTGCCAGACCCAAGTTATTGGGCTCGCTGACACAGCCTGTTGACTGTTTTGAAACAATGCAAAAAGAAAGCATACAGGATCCTTACGTGTTTGCCCTTTATCTCCAGCCTCTGACTGTGAGCCCTAACTGTGTGATCCCCTTGACTCCCTATTGGGGGAGACACAGTTCTTGAGCATAAGCCTACTGTGTTCTCTCTTCTTCCAGCTTGGGGATTAAAGCCATCTTTCTATTTCCTCCAAAAAACCTTTATTTCCACAAAGGTATAAGGTTCCCATATTCTTGTTCCTTTTTGCATTGTTTCAAAACACTCAATAGGTTAATCTTCTGCAAAGAAGGAAACTTAGTTATCAATGTAGACTGCTAGATCAGGAACCACTAATGTAAAGAAGGAATCAAAAGGCCAAAGAGAAAAAACTTTTATTTTTATTTCACTGTAGCATAAGCAATAGCTTTAAACTTTCTGTTGCAGGAAATGGCCACAAGGAGACAGAATTTCTTCACGCCTTACTCCTGTTACTACAGTAACCAGAACCTTAGGGTTACTCCTAGTCTGTGGTTTCTTCTGACAGGTGCCAGAAGCCTGTGTCTCATTAATTCTTTTTTGTTTGTTTGTTAAACTTAATGTTTACTTCTTTTGGAGGATAGCTGACTTACAATGTTGTGTTTGTAGGTGGAGAGATTCTTCATCAGTTATCCCCATACACATTGATTCATCTTTGCTTTTATCACATACATATTATTATAGAGTGTGTAGTACAGCACCTTTCTCAAAGTAGGTCCGTGTTGATTCTATATTCTACATGTATTTGTGACTATACATTAATCCCAGCCTCCTAATTTATCCCTTCCACCCAGAACTCCCCTTCAGTAACCATGCTTGTTTCCTAAGACTGTGCGTGTATTTCGCTTTTATAAAATAGCTCATTGGTATCAGTTTCTCCTTCTGAAGTACTTCACTTACTATGATTGTCCTAGATTATCCCTGCAAATGGCATTTTTTTCATGGCTGAATCATATTCCATTCTATGCATATATGACTTCTTTATTCATTCATCTGTCCATGTACATTTTGGTTACTTCCATATCTCAGCTATTGTAAATGCTGCTCCAGTGCATGCTTGTGTGTGTGTGTGTGTTGTTGCTGTTCAGTCGCTACTTCTTTCTTGCAAAACTGAGACAGACCCCACAAGACACTCAGTCCCCTTTTACCTCCCTCAGCCTCTGGCACCCACCATTCTGCTTTCTGTGAATACGGAGCCGACTGCTCTAGGGGCTTGTATGAGTGGACTCAAACATCATTTGTTCTTTCGTTTCTGGTTTATGTCACTGAGCATAATGCCCTAGGGTTCATCCGCGCTGTAGACTGTGTCAGAACTGCCTTCCTTTCAGGCTGGACAACATTTATTGTGTGGATGGACCATGGTCTGCTTGTCCGTTCTTCTGTTGAGGGACCCAGGGAATATCTACATTCATCTCTCACGTCTTGTAATATTTGTGGAATAACTTCAGAAAGTCCCATGATGATCCAAAAGTCACTCACCACTAGCTACTTTATAAACTTTTTTATTTTGAAACCCATCAAAGCTCAGAAGAAGGGAAGAATGCATGTGAGCTTCACTTGTGTTTAGGAATGAACGCCTTAGGGTATTCATTTTACTCCCCGTGTGTGTGCTATGCGTGTGTGCGCGCCTGTTTGCAGACATATGCTGTTTGTGTGCATGGTGTAGGTGCACAGCGCATTATGTGTGCAGCATGGGCGTGTGTGTTTTTGTGGTAATGGATTAAGGGCTGGGGGCTTGGGGCCCGAGCTGGGCAGGTGGGCGCAAGTGGGAGCTCCCTGTGGGTTCTTTGCTCTGATGGTGTCTATGCCCCACCTCTGCCCGCATTCTCCACTTGGATGCAGTGCGGTGCCCTATGGGCGTCAACCCCGGCACGAAGTCACTTGACTGTGAGCCTAGGAGGTGTCAGGCTCCCTACCCCACCACCCTGCAGGGAAGCAGGACTTGAGCGCGCTCCATCCCTGACCATCAGGATGGACGGACCCACTCTACCCGCCGGACCCTGCAGGACTGTCCTTTTTGGGAGGCCAGGGCAGCGCCTCCTGCTGGAAGCCTGGGACGCTGCAGCCGGGCCACTTGATCTGTCCTGCCGCGCTCCAGGAGGTTCCTGGCTCTCCCCTGGGCCCTGACCACCACGTGGCCACAGAACCTGGTGACGGTTTTGTTTTGCCTGTTGGAATGTTTAGCGACAAATCTTTTGTTCCATTTCCTGATGTGGGTGACGTGTGGAGCCCAGTGATGATTTCTTCTTCAAGAAAGGTACATCCTCATTCTCACATGTGGGTGAGCCCCCTGTCCAACCATGAACGACCCCAAATGTGTGACCTGTGCCTCCTGGCACAGCCCTAAGTTTCTTTGAACCTGACCAAGTTCTGTCTACAGAGTAGATTCAGACCTCTGCAAGTCCTGACTACACTGCTTATGTTTAGATGAGATCATGTGCTTCTACACTGAGAACATTTACACCTGACCGGGTTCTCTGTGCAGTAGGACATGGAGACCTGGGTGGAGACCCGGCCTGGCCTCTGTCCTGGAAAACTCCGTGCCTGTGTCTGAATGTCAGTGCTCAGATGTCTGGGGTCTGGAGCTGAGGTGGGTTTCTCTGGGTAATCGTGGGGCTCCATGGCCCTCCCAGGGGTCAGTGCTGAGGTAGGGCTCTTAGTCTTTCCTTCTGACGAGTTCACCTCCCCTGGGGCTCACCGAGACACCTCAGGCAGGCTACCTGGTTGTTGTTCAGTCTCTAAGTCGTGTCCAACTATTTGCAACCCCATGGGCTGCAGCATACCAGGCTTCCCTGTCCCCCACTATCTCCTGGTGTTTGCTCAAACTCATGTCCATTGAGTCGGTGATGCCATCCAGCCATCTCATCCTCTGTTGTCTCCTTCTCCTGCCTTCAATCTTTCCCAGCATCAGGGTCTTTTCAAATGAGACAGTTTTCCCCATCAGGTGGCCAAAGTATTGGAGCTTCAGCTTCAGTGTCAGTCTGTCCAACGAATATTCACAGTTGATTTCCTTTAGGATTGATGGGTTTGATCTCCTTGCAGTCCAAGGGACTCTCAACAGTCTTCTCCAGCACTACAGTTTGAAAGCATCAGTTCTTCGGTGCTCAGCCTTCTTTATGGTCCAACTCCCACATCCATACATGACTACTGGACAAACCATAGCTTTGACCATATGGACCTGGCTTGGTTACACATTGGGGGCCCGCCGACCACAGCCATGGTGTCCTGACTAAGTGAACGTGTGACCCCAGGTTGAGGAGTCTGGGGACTGTGTGAGTCTCACCCCATCTGCATGGGTCAGAATCATATGCAGAGGGAGACCATACACTCAAAGCTAAGAAAAGGGGAAGAATACATGTGAGCTTCACTTGACTTGTGTTTAGGAAATGCATTACAGTATCATTTTATACAGGCCTGTGCCTATTCCCTCTTTATCCCTGTGAGTGAGGTTCCCCATCCCTGGGGCTCCTGGAGACTCCTCAGGTGAGCTCAGGTAATTATTCCAATTCACCAGCATGAGCATGGCGAGAAGGGAGCAGGTGTACCTGCGCAGTTGATTGCAGGGCACACGAATCAGGCAAAAAGCCAGTGAGTAGCAGGTGAGGTTGCTGCTGTGATCTCCTTCCAGTAGACCGCCCATGCTCAGCAGCGACCAGACCTGCCCCTCGTCTTCCAGCGCAGCGTCTGGTGTGTTTTCACAGCACCTCAGCCAGCACCAAGGTAGTGTGTTCAGCATTATCGTGACAGCTGTAAAAAAAAGTTAATATCACATAGAACCAAAGGGAAAAGAGGAGGACTTCTCTGGGACAAGTTTGGGGGAAGGAGACCCCCCCCCAACACTTCTATCTACCAAGCCAGGAGCTTATAGGAACTCACTCGTTCCACTGTAGGGGCCCAGCCAGCAGAGACCTGCTGTCCTAACCAAGGGTCTTGCCACCCCAGGTGCAGGGTCTGGGAGGGGTCAGCCTGGTCAGCCATTGATTTTCTCAGTCTGTGAGTCTGTTTCTGTTTTGTGAAGACTGTGGAGACTGTGGTCATGTGACCCCAGGTACAGGGTCTGGGAGGGGTCAGCCTGGAGACTGTGGACATGTGAGCTCAGATTCAGGGTCTGGGGCGGTCAGCCTAGAGACTGTGGACATGTGAGCTCAGGTTCAGGGTCTGAGGGTGGTTCACCCTGGAGACTGTGGACGTGTGAGCTCAGGTTCAGGGTCTGGGGGGGGGTTCACCCTGGAGACTGTGGACGTGTGAGCCTGCGTGCAGGGTCTGTGGATTGTGTGGGTCCCACCCCATCCACAGGGTCTGGATCCTGTACCGAGAGGACCGCATGTCTGCTCTTTACCTCGGTGTGTCTACACCGCTCTGAGATTTCCAACATCTGAATTGAGGGTGTTGCCCAGCTTAACCTGTGGTCCTTTAACGTCTCTTCATATTGTCACAGTCACATGAGGTCAGGCACCTCTGAGTGAGTTGCCGCTCTGCATTCTGCTGAGTGAAAGAAAACCTTTGGTTTTCTTTGATATTAATGTGTCACATTAATATCATATATCTAATTCATAGGGTCACCACTGTCTGGTTTCCTCTGGACTGAGTTCATGTAATTTAATGTGTAATTTACTGTTATTTTATATTGGGGGTAGAGTTGATTTCCAGTGTTTTGTTTTAGGTGTACATGAACTTGATTCAGTTCTACATAGATGTGTATCTATTCTTTTTCTGTTTTTCCCCCTCATATAGGCTATTACAGTTTGTTCAGTAGAGTCCTCAGTTCTATTCAGTAGGTCCTTTTTTGTTATCAACTTGATGTATATTAGCGTGTATATTTTCATCCCAAACTTTTAATTTATCTGTCCTTTCTACCTTTCCTTTGATAGTTATACTTTGATTTTCTCAGTCTGTGAGTCTGTTTCTATTTTGTTAATTAGTTCTTTGGTCTGAACTTACAGATTCCACTTGTACGTGATATCTTAGGTTATTTGTCTTTTCTCTCTGAAAAGTATTTATAGTATGATACTTTCTTGGTCTATCCAGGCAGCTGCCAATATCATTATCTCGTTCTGTTTCATGGCTGAGTAGCATTCCAGTGTATCGATGTACCGTGGAGTCTTCATTTTTCTGTCCATGGACATTTTGGTGGATTCTGTGTCTTGGTTATTGTAATAGTGCTGTCCTGAAAATCAGGGTGCACGTGTCATTTTGAATGGTGATTTTCTCTGGACCTAAGCTGAGGAATGGGGCTGCAGGATCATATGATACCTCGATGTTTAGTGTTTCAAGGAAACTCCGTACTGTTTTCCATCGTAGCCTTACCATTTACATCCCACCAAGACTGTGGGAGGATTTTATTTTCTGTACATTCTCTGAAGTAATTATTCTTTGTCGCTCTTTTCGACGATGGCTCTTGTGACCAGTGTGAGGTGAGACCTCATAGTTTTGTTTGGCATTGATCTAACAATTACTGATATGGACCATCTTTCCATGTGCTTTTATTATTGTTTTACACCTTGTGAGAACAATGTACCTCTTCGATCTGGCTTCTTTAAAGTTGGCCTGTTTGGAATATTTTTTCTGATGATTTACCCAGGACACTTCTTGACGGCGGGTGTCATTTACAGCCCTCTCAGAATTGTGACTATTATGAACCCTTTAGCATCTGTTTTAAGGTGTATAGATTGATCTGAACCAGCTAATTACTCCCTGTGCCTCTGCCTTTCTGCTTTGGTTACCATGAGTTTCTCTTCTAAGTCTGTGGGGCTGTTTCTGTTTTGTAAAGAAGTTTGTTTGTATCCATGTTTAGATTCCACAGGAAGTAATATCCTATACTTGTCTTTCTCTTTCACTTACTTCACTTGGTATGATTATCTCTAGTTTCTTCCTAGTAAATGGAAATGGCATTATTTCATCCTTCTTTACGTCTGAGTAATACTGCATTGTGTACATGTACCCCATTTTCTGTCTTCATTCATCCGTCCTTGTACACTTAAGTTGCTTCCATGTCTTCGTTATTGTACCTAGTGCTGCCATGATCGTTGGGTGAAGGTGTCTGTTTGAATTTTGGCTTTCTCTGGATCTGTGCCTAGGTATGGGATTGCTGGCTCACTGGGTACTTCTGTGTGTAGCTTTTTAAGAACCTCCATAATCTTCTCCCTAGTGGGTGTACTGACTGACATTCCCACCAACAGTGTAGGAGGGTTCCCTGTTCTCCACACCCTCTGCAGACTTTATTGTTATAGGGTCTTTAGTGTGGCCATTCTCATCAATGTGATGTGATACCTCATTGTACATTTGATTTGCCTTTCTCTAAGAACTAGTGATGCTGAGCATCATTTCATGTGCTTTATAGCCACCTCTGTGACTTCTTTGGAGAAATGTGCATTTATTCTTTGGCTGATTTTTTTTTTTTTTTTTTGATTTTGAGCTGTACTAGTGGTTTGTATGTGTTGAAGAGAAATTCCCTGTAAGTATCTTTGCAAGATTTTTTTTTCTCTTCTGAGGGTTGTCTTTTTCTTTCACTGACAGTTTCCTTTGCTGTGCAGATGCTTTTAATGTTTATTAGGTCCCATTTGTTTATTTTTGTTTTATTTTCATGATTCTACAAGGTGGATCAAAAAAGAACTTGCAGCATTTTATGTCAAAGCGTGTACTCTTTTCCTCAAGAGTTTCATAGTATCTGTCCTTTTATTTAGATCTTTAATCTGTTTGGAGTTTATTTTTGTGTATGGTGTTAGGGAGCATTCTAATTTCATTCTCATTTTCATTGCTAAGGAACCTGCCCGATGCCCTCTATAGTGGCTGCTCCCAATTTCCATTCCCAGCGTCAGTGTAGGAGGGTTCCCTTCACTCTACACCCTCTCCAGCATTTATTGCTTGTAGAGTTTCCATCTATGGCCATCCTGACTTGAAGTTTTGATTTGCATTTCTCTCATATTGAGCGATGTTGACATTTTTACATGTGACTTTTTTTTAAAACAGTGTGACTTAAACTTATTCAAATTGGCTTCTTGAATGCCTGCTTTGTTTTTAATATTTTTCTGTTGACATCCCCTAGGCCATTTCTTGAGGGCAGCAGTTTTTTTACTTACAGCCCCCAGGCCTAGTGAATATTAAGTGCCAATGAGCAAAGGCAAAATGGTTGTCTGAGGAGGCCTTACAAATAGCTGTGAATAGAAGAGAAGTGAAAGGCAAAGGAGAAAAGGAAAGTTATACCCATTTGAATGCAGAGTTCCAAAGACTAGCAAGGAGAGATAAGAAAGCCTTCCTCAGTGATCAATGCAAAGAAATAGAGGGAAAAAATAGAATGGAGAAGACCAGAGATCTCTTTAAGAAAATTAGAGATACCAAGGGAACATTTCATGCAAAGATGGGCACAATAAAGGACAGAAATGGGATGGACCTAACAGAAGCAGACAGTAGTAAGAGGTGGCAAGAATACACAGAAGAACTGTACAAAAAAGGTCTTCACGACCCAGGTAATCACGATGGTGTGATCACTCACCTAGAGCCAGACCTCCTGGAATGTGAAGTCAAGTGGAAGCTTAGGAAGCATCACTATGAATAGAGCTAGTGGAGGTGATGGAATTCCAGTTGAGCTATTTCAAATCCTGAAAGATGATGCTGTGAAAGTGCTGAACTCAATACGCCAGCAAATTTGGAAAACTCAGCAGTGGCCACAGGACTGGAAAAGGTCAGTTTTCATTCCAGTCTCAAAGAAAGGAAATGCCAAAGAATGCTCACACTCTAGCAAAGTAATGCTTGTGTGGATCACAATAGACTGTGGAAAATTCTTCAACAGATGGAAACACCAGAGCACCTTAACTGCCTCTTGAGAAATCTGTATGCAGGTCAGGAAGCAACAGTTAGAACTGGACATGCAACAAGAGACTGGTTCCAAATAGGAAAAGGATTACGTCAAGGCTGCATATTGTCACCCTGCTTATTTAACTTATATACAGAGTACATCATGAGAAATGCTAGGCTGGAGGAAGCACAAGCTTGAATCAAGATTTCCGGGAGAAATATCAATAACCTGAGATATGCAGATGACACCACCCTTATGGCAGAAAGTGAAGAAGAACTAAAGAGCCTCTTGATGAAAGTGAAAGAGGAGAGTGAAAAAGTTGGCTTAAAGCTCAACATTCAGAAAACGAAGATCACGGCATCTGGTCTCATCACTTCATGGCAAATAGATGGGGAAACAGTGGAAACAGCGTCAGACTTCTGGGCTCCAAAATCACTGCAGATGGTGACTGCAGCCATGAAATTAAAAGACGCTTGCTCCTTGGAAGAAAAGTTATGACCAACCTAGACAATGCATTTAAAAGCAGAGACATTACTTTGCCAACAAAGATCTGTCTAGTCAAAGCTATGGTTTTCCCAGTAGTCATGTATGGATGTGAGAGTTGGACTGTGAAGAAGGCTGAGCGCCAAAGAATTGATGCTTTTGAACTGTGCTGTTGGAGAAGACTGTTGAGAGTCCCTTGGACTGAAAGGAGATCCAACCAGTCCATCCTAAAGGAAATCAGTCCTGAATATTCATTGGAAGGACTGATGCTGAAGCTGAAACTCCAATACTTTGGCCACCTGATGTGAAGAACTGACTTTTTTGAAAAGACCCTGATGCTTGGAAAGATTGAAGGCGGGAGGAGAAGGGGACGATAGAGGATGAGATGGTTGGATGGCATCACCGACTCAATGGACATGAGTTTGAGTAAACTCTGGGAGTTGGTGATGGACAGGGAAGCCTGGCATGCTGCAGTCCATGGGGTCATGAAGACAGGACTGAGTGACTGAACTGAGCTAAGGATTTTAAATTGTTGTTATGGGAAATGGCCACAAGGTGGCGGCATGTCTCCATGCCCCTACCCTGGTTACTGGGGGAACCAGAGCCTTAGGGAAAGTCCTGTTCCTGGATTGTCAATTAGAGTGGAATGTGCCAGAAGATCCAAGGCTTGTCTCCCATTCCTTCTTCCTTCCTTACCCTATCCCCTGGACACATCCCAATTCCTGCAACACCATTCTGTGGAGGGTGCTTTCATCATAGGTGGGGTGACCCTCAGGAGGGAAGCTGGAGGTGGGAACCCCATCACCTGGAAACATGGAACCCAGGGGGCTTTTCAGAGCTCTTCCAGCCCAGAGGCTCCACATCCTTTGGGTGCAGTAGGTGTAGTTTCACTGCAGGAGGACCCGCCAGGATCTGGAGGTTGTGGGCTGGTGTATAGGGGAACAGGGTCACCAGGTCCACGGGGTAGGGCTTCTTGGCTGGCACATCCTCCCCAGCTCCCTCAGCCCCAAGACAGTCCAAGGGACCCCGGCCTGCCCAGACTTCAGGGATGTGGCAGCAGCCCAGGTCACTAAGGCCTGAAGGGAGTATACTCAGCATTCTCTTTTTGTAGAGAGCATTCTCTTTTGTAATTTGTATTTTGTAATGGTGTAGAGGCGAGTTTGGAGAAGGCAATGGCAACCCACTCCAGTACCTTTGCCTGGAGAATCCCATGGATGGAGGAGCCTGGTGGGCTGCAGTCCATGGGGTTGCTGAGGGTTTGGACACGACTGAGCGACTTCACTTTCACTTTTCAGTTTCATGCATTGGAGAAGGAAATGGCAACCCACTCCAGTGTTCTTGCCTGAAGAATCCCAGAGACGGGAGAGCCTGGTGGGCTGCCGTCTATGGGGTCGCACAGAGTCGGACACGACAAAGCGACTTAGCAGCAGCAGCAGCAGAGGTGACTTACAATGTTGTAGGGTTTATTTGTTTCTGGTGTACCGCAACACGACTCACTCATGCATAGTGATGCATAAATGTTCTAGTGATGCATAGTACATGTTCTTTTTTGGGTTCTCTTCCCATGTAGTTTATTATGCAGTGTTGATTAGGGGTCCTCGTCCTATAGTGGGTTCTTGTTGATCATTTCACAGAGTCGTGTGTGTATGTTCATCTCCACCTTCTCATTTCCTTTGCCCACCACCTTTCCCTTTTGGTAACCATAAGGTGCTTTGCTATGTTGTAAGGCCATTTCTTTTTGGTAAAGAAGTTCATTTGTATCCATTTTTAGAATCCACCTCCAAGAAATATCATATGATACTTGTCTTCCTTTTTTTTTTTTTTTTACGTTGATCAGGGGCGCAGTCCCCCACTACCACAAATTATGCAGTCGAGTTTCCCACATTTGGGGAAATCACAGGGGTCAGCACATCCGGAGTGCAATGGATAAGCCTCGCCCTGGGAAAACCACCTTCGTGATCATGGTATCTCCCCTGCCAGGTAAGTATGATACTTGTCTTCCTTTGTCTTACTTACTTCATTTAGTGTGATCGTCTCTACTTCTTTCCTGTTGCTGGATGTGGCGTGATGTCACCCTTTTATGGCTGAGCGATAACTGCTCTGTGCGTGTACCCCATCTGGTTTACCCATCCATCTGTCCTTACCCACTTAGGCTTCATCCATGTATTGGCTATTGTACACAGTGCTGCCACGAACATTGGGTGC
Source organism: Bos grunniens (assembly GCF_055505025.1). Lineage (NCBI taxonomy): Eukaryota > Metazoa > Chordata > Mammalia > Artiodactyla > Bovidae > Bos > Bos grunniens. The sequence goes on from NC_141182.1 coordinate 14,949,768, forward strand.
CCCTGTCTTTAAAATTATGGTTTTCTCTGGATGTGTGCCCAGGACTGGGATTGCTGGGTCCTATGCTACTTTGCTCTTTAGTTTTTAATGACCCTTTGTCTTGTTCTCCTTCGTGGATTTGATGACTTTCATTCCCACCAACAAGGAGGAGGGTTCTTTTTCCTCCATTCCCTCTCCAGCATGTATTGTCATAGATTTTCTGTGCTGACCATTCTGGCGTGTGTGAGGTGATGGCACTTCTGATTCACAGTTCTCCAACACTTACAGATGCTGAGCGTCTTTTCATGTGCTTCTTGGCCATCTCTATGTCTTCTTTGGGGAAAGGTCCACTTAAATCTTGTGCCCCTATTTGACTGGGTTGTTTCTTTGATATCAAGGTGCATAAGCTGTTCGTATGTTTTGGAGAGAAATTCCTCATGGGTGTCTCTGTTTGCACATATTAGTTTCATTATGGGGCTTGTCTTTTTGTTGTATTTATGGTTTCCTCTGCTGTGCCAGTGCTTTTAAGGGGAATTAGGGAAACAGTGGAAACAGTGTCAGACTTTATTTTTGGGGGCTCCAAAATCACTGCAGATGGTGATTGCATCCATGAAATTAAATGACGCTTACTCCTTGGAAGGAAAGTTATGTCCAACCTAGATAGCATTTTAAAAAGCAGAGACATTACTTTGCCAACAAAGGTCCATCTAGTCAAGGCTATGGTTTTTCCTGTGGTCAGGTATGGATGTGAGAGTTGGACTGTGAAGAAAGCTGAGCACCGAAGAATTGATGCTTTTGAACTGTGGTGTTGGAGAAGATTCCTGAGAGTCCCTTGGACTGCAAGGAGGTCCAACCAGTCCATCCTAAAGGAGATTAGTCCTGGGTGTTCATTGGAAGGACTGATGCTGAGGCTGAAACTCCAATACTTTGGCCACCTCATGTGAAGAGTTGACTCATTGGAAAAGACTCTGATGCTGGGAGAGATTGGGGGCAGGAGGAGAAGGGGACAACAGAGGATGAGATGGCTGGATGGCATTACCGACTCAATGCACATGAGTTTGGGTGAACTCTGGGAGTTGGTGATGCACAGGGAGGCCTGGCGTGCTGTGATTCCTGAGGTCGCAGAGTCAGACAGGACTGAGCGACTGAACTGACTGAGTGACTGAGGTCCCATTTATTTTTTAAAATGTTTTTCATTTATTTATTTTTCATGATTCTAAGAGGTAGGTCAAAGAAAAACTTGCCGGATTTTATGTCAAAGTGTGTTCTGCTTTTTCCCTTGAGAGTTTCATATTGTCTGTCCTTTTATTTATGTCTTTAATCTATTTGGAGTTTATTTTTGTGTATTCTGTTAGGGAGTATTCTAATTTCATTCTCATACATTTCTTAAAAAACCTGCACACGGTTCTTCATAGTGGCTGCTACTAATTCACCTTTTCACTAACAGTGTGGGGGGTTCCCTTTTTCCCACACTTTCTCCAGCATTTATTGTCTGTCAACTTTTGGACAACAGTCTTTGTTAACCACGTGAGGAAATGCCTCATTGTAGTTTTGATTTGCATGAGTCTAATATTTGGTGATGTGGTCATCTTTTTGTGTGATTTTTTTAAAAGGGTGTGAGTTAAACTTACCTCTTGAAATTGACCACTTGAACACCTGCCTTGTTTAGATTTTTTTTTTTCAGTGACACCGAAGACATTTCTTGAAGGTATTTTTTACCCTCAGCCCCTTGATCCTTGTGCCTATTAAATACCCAGAGCACTGCTTTTAGGACTTCCCTGTAGCTCAAGTGATAAAGAATCTGCCTGTGATGCAGGAGACCAGGGTTCAATCCCTGGGTCGGGAAGATCCTCTGGGGAAGGGAATGGCAATCCACTCCAGTATTCTTGCCTGGAGAATTCCATGGACAGAGAAGCCTGGCAGGCTACAGTTTGTGGGGTCACAAAGAGGCAGACACGACTGAGTCACACACACACACACACACACACACTGCTTTTCATGGTGTTGTTAACTTGAAAGGCCCCAAGGGAGCAGCACTTCTTCATGCCCCACTCCTTTTCCCCTGTAATTTCCTTGCTATTTTGTGTTGGAATATTGTTGATTTCTGATGTGTTTGTTTCGGTTGTACACATACATGATCCAATTACGCATAGATGTGTATTCTCTTTGGGTTCGTTTTCGCGTATAGGTGATTACAGTGTGCTCGTCAGTGTTCCTATGCTGTTCAGCAGTCATTTTTTATCATCTATTTGATATATATTACTGTGTATATGTTAATTCCGAACTCTTAATTTCTCCCACTTGTTTCTGAAGGTTGGGGGCTCTGCAGAGGGCAACAGGCACTCCAGGTTGGTTGTGGAGATACACTGCCTGCTACATGCTCCCAGGTCCCTCAGCCCCAGGACACTCCAGCCTTGGTACCCAAGCCAATCAGGCTCCAGGGATGTGACATCAGCTCAGGTCACTATGGCCTGAGGGGAATAGAATCAACATATTTTTCTGTTTTTACCCTACAATTTGAACAGAAGTGAATTACAATCTTGTGGGGTTTTTTGTTTTTTCTTTTCAATATACCACATCTTGATTTTCTTGGTGACCAGAAGTTTCTTTTCTAAATCTGTGAGGCTGTGTCTCTTTAGGAAAGAACTTCATTTGTATCCATTTTTAGGTTACACCTAGAGGTCATATCGCATGATACTTTTCTCTCTCTGTCTCCCTTCCTTCACTCGGAATGATCACCTCTATTTTATTTCCTGTGGCTTTTATTTCCTACCTCCCTATCATTGAGAAATATTGCATTGTGTACATGTGCCCCATCCTCTGTTTCTATTCAGCTGTAATTTCTACATTTAGCTTGCTTCCCAGACTTGACTGTTGTACCTTGTTGGGCCAAGATTGCAGCAGTTCCCATGTCTTTAAAAAAATTTTTTTCTCTGGGTTTATGCCCAGCTGTGGGACTGCTGGGTCCTAAGGTACTCATGTTGCAGTGAAAAGGGAATAAAGAGGAATTTGTTGCAGTAAAAAGAAAAAAGAGTGTAATGAGTTTTTCTCTTTCCCCTTCCTGAGAACAAAGAAGATAAAGAGAACAGTGAGCAGACCTGAATATTCCTATTTTTTTTAGCCTGCAGCAGCTCTGCATGTCTGTAACTAAGTTTGCTTTCCTGCCCTCTTACTCTTCAGGAGCTACGCTTTGCACCTATTTAAAGTCTCCTCTATACTGGGAACAAATCATACTAAGAATAATCAGTCTAATAACACTAGAAAACTAGGCCGGGTGCCTTATGGACAACGCCAGTATATAGTTTTCTTACCAAGTAAGGATTTGTATGGAACAAACTAAGTCAGATGACTTAGGTATATATTGGGCTATACATAGTGGAAGTTCTTGACTTTAGTTCTTACTGATGACCTTATTATTATTGCTAGCTATATTGTTTTCTATATTGCCTGTTTCAAAGGTGTTGTCCTGAGCCAGAGTGAAGTAAGTCAGAAAAACACCAATGCAGTATATTAACGCATATGTATGGAATTTAGAAAGATGGTAACAACAACCCTATATGCAAGGCAGCAAGAGACACAGATGTACAAACAGACTTTCGGACATTGTGGGAGAAGGCAAGGGTGGGATGATTTGAGAGAATAGCATTGAAGCATGTGTATTACCATATGTAAAACAGATGACCAGTGCAAGTTCGAGGCATGAAGCAGGGCACTCGAAGTCGGTGCTCTGGAACAACATCCCCAAAAAGGGATGGGGTGGGGGGGGAGGCGGGAGGAGGCTTCAGAATGGGGGCGGCACATGTACACCAGTGGCTGATTCATGTCGTTGTATAGCAAAAACCACCTCAATATTGTAAAGTAGTTATACTCCATTAAAATAAATAATCTAAAAAATTTTAAAAGTGTTGTCCCTTACATTACCAAGTGTGTGACAAAAATGATCATGTAATGTCCCCAAACTGTGGACAGATTCATGACCCTGAAGGGGCTCTGCCATCTACCTCTACAAAGACTAAATCGTGGCCATGAAGCTGCTGACCTTCAACACTCCCTGAAAGGAGTTCAGGGTGGAAATTAGGAATGAAGCACTCTGGGGAAAAAAAAAAAAGCTGCAAAAGAGGCCTTCAGATAGTTGACACTTTGGGGAGGAGATTTTTATGACCCCTGATTCTTGTATCTTCTCAAACCTAGAGAAACACTAACATCACCAACAGTGACAGCCGCTTTGGCTATTAAGAACAAAATTTACAGTTAAAGACAAAATAGAGTAGCTGTGGAAATAACTAGGTGACACTATGGTGTGATTTCAGGTAAGGCCTTGTATTGTTGAGAACTTGAGTTTTCTGAGCTGTGTCAGGCTTAGGATGCTGTCAGCCATTCTGAAAACCAAGTCTGTAGCAGCAGCTGACTACAATCTTACTTTTTAAAGGTCTCTTGTAACTGTTATATGTATAGACAAGGAAATTGCTCTGGATCATATGTTAACAAGAAAAAAAAATGTGTAATGGCCAATAGCCACATTAAAGGATTAAAGGTTAAGATCTACATAGATAAACCTAGACAACTGGCTACCGGGCAGCTTGTACAAGTCCCCTGAAAGTGTTAAGTCTAAATTAGGATTCAGGTTCAATTTCAGGCTTCATTTTTTCTAATTTGTCTATTAATGTTCAGGTTGTTATTCCTCCAACTATTTCTGAGTCTGAATGGCTCCATCCTTTTGGACAGGATGCCCCAAGCACTGACCCTATCCGGACCACAATCAAAATCGTCATCAAACATATCTTGGTTCTTACTCCTCCTTTGACCCCTAGTTACAATAACTCTTTTACTGATCTATGGCCTCTGTGTTCTTAAAGTACCTGTTAAGACTTGTCTCCTCCTGATAACAACAGATTTACATCAAGATAATAATTATGTGGAGAGAAAACACACGCCCCCAAAGAGATTACAGCCACTCCTCTGAGCAGATCCCGTGGCAATAACCACAAAAGTCACTCTGGGGCCCCTTAATAAAACAGGGAAAGAGCTCCATGACCCTGATTAGATAGGGTCTCTGAGTCCCATGTCAGCATTCAAGAAGTTACGAAAGATTGACCTTCTGTCCCTCATCACCCCAATGAAGATTTCTTGGGGTTCATGCCTCTCAAGGAAAATTTGAAATAGAAGATAGATGGGCCCCTGGGCTGAACAGCTGGTGATTGTCAAACAGAGCAAAACTGAGGTTTTGTCCTCAGCTAGACAAGAACAAGAATGACACCTATTTCCCTTTCTCCACTGATATGGAGGAAATAAAATGATGGGGAAATTTGTTGCCATGAAAAGGAAAGAAAAAAGAAGAGTGAGTTTTTTTCTTTTCTTTCCTGAGAACAAAGAAGATAAAGAGAACAGTGAGCAGGCCTGTGCATCCCTATCTTTTTTACTTTCAATTCAGTTCACTCAGTCATGTCCAACTCTTTGTGACCCCATGGACTACAGCACACCAGGCTTCCTTGTCCATCATCAACTCCCGAGCTTGCTCAAACTCATGTCCATCGCGTTGGTGATGCCATCCAACCATCTCGTCCTCTGTCATTCCCTTCTCCTCCTGCCTTCAATCTTTCCCAGCATCAGGATCTTTTCCAATGAGTCAGTTCTTCTCATCAGGTGGCCAAAGTATTTTTACTTTAGTTACTGCTAACTGTGCATGTCTGTAACTTAGTTTGCTTTTCTGCCCCCTAACTCTGCAGGAGCTACACGTCACTCCTATGGTCCTTTGCTTATCCTCACAACACCCTTCCCCTTGTGGTCACACATCAGAAAGAAGGCTGCAGAGACACCGAACTGCTAGACTCAATCACTGGGTTACTGATGCCAGCCTATGACTGTTTTTGAGAAGATTCTAACACATCTGTTCCTCCTCACCAATCCCTCACTGTGAGCCCTTGCCTTATGTAGGCCCCTAGATTCCTTATTGGGAGGGGCGGTTCTTGAAGCTTGAGCCTACTGTGTTCCCTTCTCCACCGGCTGAGGATTAAAGCCACCTTTCTATTTCCTCCAAGTTCTGTCTCCATATTTTTTTATTCAGCTTTGGTGGACAGAGAAAGCCAAGATTTTGGCCAGCAACACTTGTATGTTATTTTTAAGTGACCTCCACACATTCTCCTAAGTATCATTGTGAACAACAGTGCAGGAGGGTTCCTTTCTCTCCACACCATCTCTAGCATTTATTCTTTAAGATGTTTAGAGGTGGCCAATCTGATGAATGTGAGTGCTTACCTCATTGGACTTTCGATTTGCATTTCTCTAGTCATTATGAAGAGGAAAAATTAAAATTTTTACATAACCTCCTGCTCTTTCTGCCTCTGTAACTCAGCTTGCTCCTTGCAAAGTCTAGATCACGTAGGTCTCAGAAAGTGGGGACTCAGAATACTAGAAACTGGAGCTTATCTCACTCACCCTTGTCCTACTTTTGCAATTGCCCTAGCCCCTGCAAACCCGCAAACCCACTTAATCATGCCTGTGCATGTATAAAAACTCTGTAACCCCTTTGGGGCTCAGAGCTTGGAGCGTTAACTCCTCTGGGCCCGCCAGCATAGTAAGTTGAATTCTCCAACTCTCTGAGTGTGGTGCTTGGTTTCTCGAGTACTGGTTTCTGCAACGTTTCTGGAGGCCCCAGTGAGATTCAACCACGCTGGCCCCCTGAGCCACGGGACTGGTGGCTCGGCCAGGTCGGAGCAGAGGAGCCCCGAGCCCAACGAGGAGGCGCCACCTGATGGTCTTCCGGTTCTCTTTCCAGCTGGCGTTCTGACTCTCCGGATGGCTGAGCCCTGGCTGGACTCATTGGAGGGATGGACCAACTCACCAGGAACAGCCATAGGATAAGGTAGGGCCCCAGGGCCGGTCCCCAGGCAGAAACCTACCCCAGTGGGTAGAAGAGGAGACTGATCACCTCCTTGGGCTCCCAGGAAGGGAGCATCAGATAGGGAACCCTGGGGACTCGGGAAAAGGGAGGTATTGTGATAACCTCTGAGGGATTGTGTATGCATGATTTCTGATTGGAAGAAGTGAAAGTGAGCTCCACAGTCCTCAGACTTCGGAGCCTAAGAGGGTCCAAAACCTGCAGTTCCGTGACGACCTCATAAGGCTGAAGGGTGGTGCCGGTCTCTGGGGGGGTTTGATCCCTCCCTGAGGGGCTGGTCTGGGTCGGGGTTTATACCGACCTGCCAATGCTAAGAGGATCTTAAATCTCCCTCAGGAGAGGGGCCAGGTGGACAAAAAATGAATGTGAATGAGAGTGCGGCCTGATTTGCTTGCACTTCAGGCTCGATTGTGTGGCTTCATGGCCTTCGTGGCTACGGAGTCGGAGTGGGCCTTAGCTTGTGGTTCCGTGGTGACGTAATACGGCTCAAGGCGGTGTCTGCCTCTGGGGGACCCAGTCCCTCCCCGCAAGACAGATCCAGATCAGGGGTTTATACTGATCTGCCAATGCTAAGAGGCAGCTAAGTTTCCCCTGGGAATGCAGCTAAGCAGGAACCTGAATGGTCTCCTCTTTTGACGGGGCACCCGCCCTTGTTTTTCTCTGTGCCACTGACTCAGGGCGGGATACACAGGAAGGGAGAAATTATTCAGTTCAGTCCAGTCACTCAGTCGTGTTTGACTCTTTGTGACCCCATGGACTGCAGCATGCCAGGCCTCCCTGTCCATCACCAACTCCCAGAGTTTACTCAAACTCATGTTCATTGAATCAGAGAAATTTTTGGTTACTGGTTATTCTGTCAACTGACTCCTTGAGCCGACATCTAAGAGGCCTCCTCAAAACCCTGCCAGGTAGATAACATTTGTCAACATGGGGGGAAATTCCTGTAAGCCAACAGTTTTAGATTGCATGATAAGGAACTTTAAGAAGGGCTTTGTAGGAGTCAAGATGACCCCCAGGAAGCTTCATAAATTACGTGAGCTCGATTCGCTATCCTTTGATGTTGGATGACCGCCAGAGGGCACTCTCGACCTGCCCACTGTCCAAGCAGTACACCAGGTAGTCAGTGGGACTCCAGGACATCCAGGTCAGTTTCCATACATAGATTCCTGGCTTCTAATAGCACAGACCCTGCCCCCATGGGCAAGATTTTGCACGAACAGACAGGGACAGAGTAGGGTAATTTGTGGCCCAACCGCTCAGAAAAAGTGACACCGAAAGCAGCCCGGCTAGCAGCAGCATTGAGGAGCTCAGATCCAGTGGGACAGACTGTTCCCTCGTGCAAAGGGGAAAGCTAAGAAGAGACCACCACTAGGCCCAGTGCGCCCATTGCAAAGAGATCGGACACTGGAGGAATGAATGCCCCCATCACAGAGGGACATCTAAAGGGTCGAAGAAGTTCAGTCAACCCAACACAGAAAGGTACCAGCCTGAGCAGGCTGTCCAAAACCTTATCAGCCTGGCTGGAGCAGACGGACTAGGGAAGACTGGGCTCCCTGATCCTGGGCCCATGGGAGCCCGCGGTCACGATGAAAGTAGGGAGCCAATCAATGACTTTTGTAGTGGATGTTGGAGCTGAACACTCCGTGGTAACCACACCTGTGGCTCCCCTCACAGGCTGAACAGCACCTATAGTTGGGGTCACAGGGGACATGGCAGCCCGCTCATTTTGCAAGGCCTGTTCATGTCAGCTATGGGGCCATCTGGTGACACATGAATTTCTGTACTTACCAGATGCCCCATTCCCCTGCTGGGTAGAGACTTACTGACAAAACTGGGGGCACAGATCACCTTTGCCCCCAGAAAGCCTGTGAGCCTCCCCTTGGGGAGCCAATCAGCTCTGAGGATGGCTGTGACCATGCCGAGGGAAGATGAATGGTGTCTCTATTCCTCAGGGAGGGAACAAATAAATCCCCCCAGCCTGCTAAAAGAATTCCCTGATGTCTGTCTGGACAGAGAAGAGGCCCCCAAGTTTGGCCAAAAACCATGCCCCCATTGTAGTGGACCTGAGGCCACGAGCCACTCCTGTTAGACAAAAACAAATATCCAGTACCATGGGAGGCATGCCTAGGAATTCGGGACAACATCCAGCGTCTACGAGTTGCCGAGATCCTAATCGAATGTCAGTCTCCCTGGAACATCCACTCTTACCTGTCAAAAAGTCTGGAGGGAACAACTACCACCCCGTCCAGGACCTCCACGCGGTCAACAGTGCAGTGATCACCATCCATCCAGTGGTCCCAAATCCCTACACTCTCCTTAGTCTCTTACCGGCTCAGGCAAGCTGGTTCACATGCCTCGATCTCAAAGTCACATTCTTCTGCCTCTGGCTGTCACCAGCCAACCAGCCATTGTTTGCCTTTGAATGGGAAGACCCACACTCTGGGAGAAAGACACAGCTGGCTTGGACTCGACTGCCACAAGGCTTCAGGAACTCACTACCCTGTTTGGTGAAGCCCTGGCCGTGGACTCTGCTGCCTTTCCTGGAGAAACTTTAAACTGCACCCTACCCCAGTACATGGATGACCTGTTGCTAGCCAGCCCCACCCAAGGGGACTGCTGGAGAGGCACCAAAGCCTTGTTGGCTCTACTGTCCATCACAGGGTACAAGGTGTCATGGAAAAAGGCTCAGATCTGCAGACACGAGGTCAAGTACCTGGGGTTTGTCATCTTAAAAGGGCATCGGGCACTCAGACATGAGAGGAAGCAAGCCTCTGTTCAGTACCTCAGCCGAACACCAAGAAAGAAGTCCATGAGTTCCTTGGGGCTGCTAGATTCTGCCGAATCTGGATACCAGGTTTCTCTGATTGCCAAGCCTTTGTTTAAAGCCACAGCAGGGTCTGGTAAGGACCCCCTGGAGTGGGAACCTGACTGGGGAAAAAGCCTTCGAAGAGATAAAGAGACTCTTGACCCGCGCTCCAGCATTAGGGCTGCCGGATGTGACACAGGACTTCAACCTCTTTGTAGGTGAGAAAAGTCACACCACACTGGGGGTCCTCACGCAAACAACTGGGCCATGGCGGTACCCAGTCACATACCTGTCCAAATGACTGATCCAGTGGCCACGGGATGGCCGCCAGGCCTCCGGGCTTAGCTGCCACTGTGGCTTTGGTCAGAGAAGCAGATAAGCTTTCTCGAGGGCAAAATATAGATGTAAAGGTTCCCCATGCTGTTACTGCCCTGATGAACAGCCAGGGACATAAGTGGCTGACCAGCTCCAGGATGACTCACCATCAAGGACTGCTTTGGGAAACCCACAGGTCCAGCTTGAGACTGTGCGGACACTGAACCCCACCACCTTTTTACCTACGGAAGCGGGAACCCCCGATCATAACTGAAGGAGGTCATAGATGAGATTTACTTGAGCAGGCCGGACCTGGCAGACATTCCCCTTCAGAACCCGGAACTGGGACTGTTCACTGACGGAAGCAGTTTCCTCCCAGATGGGCAGTGCAAAGCAGGCTCTGCCATAGCAACAACGGACGAGAGAGTGAAGGCTTAGGCCTGGCCACAAGGGTGGACAGCACAGCAGGCTGAGCTGTGGGCACTCGCCCAGGCGCTAAGGCACACCGAAGGGAAGCGAGTCAACATCTATACTGATTCAAGGTATGCCTTTGCTACTTCACATATGCATGGAGCCATTTATAAAGAAAGGGGACCGTTGACAGCAGGAGGAAAGGAGATTAAAAACAAAAAAGAAATTCTTCAGCTGTTAGGAGCAGCCTGGAAGCCTTCCCAAGTGGCAGTCATCCATTGTAAAGACCATCAGCGAGGAACTGATCCAATCAGCAAAGAAAATTAGTTGTCTGACCAGGCAGCCAAGGAGGTGGCAACTCAACCGAGCCCCACAGTGGGCCCCGAGGCAATCTTTAAGGTCCTCTTGACACCACAATTGCCTCTGTCCCTGAGATACACCAAGGAAGAAGATCAATGGGCTGTAAATGAGGGAAGAATAAAAGAAAAAGAGGGCTGGAGGAAGCTCACAGACCAAAGACTCTTTGTCCCCAGCAATATAACAGTCCAGCTGGTAAAACAACATCATGAGACAACTCATTTAGGAAAAACTGTGCTGGAGAGTTTACTAGCCACTACTATTTCATTCCTAAGCTCCCTATGTGCCCAGATCAGGGCTAGATGTGTGACTTGTGTGCAAAACACCACCAGCCAAGGACCAAGACCCAACCCAGGGGTGCAGGCAGTTGGGACACTGCCCTTTGAAGATCAAGAAGTGGACTTTACTGAAGTCAAGCCCTATAGGGGCTATAAGTATTTACTTGTGGTAGTCTGCACCTACTCGGAATGGACTGAAGCCTCCCCCACATGCACTGAATGGGCACAAGAAGTGGCCAAGGCCTTACTAAGAGACATAATCCCGAGATATGGGCTGCCTCTTTCCATAGGGTCTGACAATGGGCTAGCTTTTGTGTCTGAGATAATCCAAACTTTATCCAGGACACTGGGAATCAAGTGGAAGCTTCACACTACTTTACAGGCCACAGAGCTCAGGGAAAGTTGAATGCATGAATCGGACTGTCAAGACTACATTAGCTAAACTCTGTCAGGAGACCCAGTTATCTTGGATCTACATGTTACCCCTAGTCTTACTCTGAGCCTGATGCACCCTGAGGTCCTACGGCTATTCTCTCTTTGAGATCTTATATGGGAGAACAGCCCCAGTGATAGGAAAACTCAATGGAAACCCCCCAAAACTAGCTGAATTGGAGATGTCCCAACACCTCCAGGCCCTGGGAAAAGTCCTCCACCATATCACCTGAGAAACCTTAGAAAGGACACCTATTCCTTTGGGCAATTAGGTTCATCCCTATCAGCCAGGAGATGAGGTATGGTTAAGGATTGGAAACTCCTCTGGGCCCACCAGCATAATAAACCTGAGTTCTCCAACTCTCCGAGTATGGTGCTTGGTTTCTCGAGTACTGGTTTCTGCAGCAGTGCTGGAAATGGCTCTAAGCCGTTTACATTTAACCTCAGAACAATCCTATGAAGTGAGTATTTTATGCATAAGAAAGCAGAGGCACCAAGGGATGACATAGCTTTCCCAAGGTCATTCAACAGGGAAATGGTGAATTTACTAAAAGATGTGGAAGCCCTGATCAGAGCATTGTATTATGACCATGTTCATTACAAACTTGAGGCCAACAGCCCTAGGAAGGCAGAAACTGATATCCAGCATGACCTTATGGGGCCTTCCCGGGGCAGATCCTTTCCCCATATTCTCTGCTTTAGCTTCTCTCTGAAGTACGCAGATAACAGTATTTGATGCACATTTCCTGAGATCTTTTACAGATGTCAACCCCCACACGCACCAAATGGGAAATGTTAACTACTTGATGCCCATAACCTCCAAACTTCCTGGAGCCTAAAGATTGATAATGGTAAACCCTGTGACACCACTTTGTTACCTCACCATCAACCACTCCGGGAACTGTGCATGAGTTGAATACTTACCCTGTAACCGCCCCCCTCACCTAGCCTTTAAAAATATTTTCTTGAAAGCCTCTGAGGAGTTTGGGGTGGTGGTGGGCATGAACCCACAGTTCTCCTTGTATAACCCTCTGAAAACCTTTCTCTCCTCCAGACTCCAACATTTTGGTTTGTTTGGCCTCACTGTGCATTGGGCCCATGAATTTGCATTTGGTAATAGTAGTAGACTCATGTCATTTTATGAATGTGAAACTGATACTCTGAGAGAAGAAATAACTTGCCTAAAATCACACCACCAGGAAAGGTTGGGATGTAACTCAAACTCACATTTGAATGACTCATAGCCCCATGCTCCTAAGTGCTCTGTTGTACTGCAGGAAGGCCAAGATATCTCTAAAGGGGATTTGACTTGCTCTGTAGAACTTAGCAGCACAGGATTAGTGAGTTATAGGAAAACTGAAATCACTTCATATGAAGACAAATGGATCACAGCAGTGTGAGTGCACCTCAGGTCTCACATAAGGTCTCTTACGTTGGTCTCACTGTAAGACCAATGCTGACAGGTCTTATGTTGAGGTTGATGAAGAGGGGATTCTTGCATTATGAAAAGGTTCCATCAAGGACCTCTGAGGTCCTTTTCAACCTCCAGACTCAATGATTCACATGGCTAAAGCCCCTGTCCCTTTAATTCCTGGGAGCTTTATTCTTTGTGCCTTACACTTCTTACATTAAAATTGAGAAACAATAATGAGCGAGAACATAAAACTCATTTTGGCTTTTTTCTATTTTTACATCTAAAGAATTGGGGTTCAGTTTAGGTGATCTGAAAAATATAAGGAACTAGCCTTCAGTGTTTGATTCTCCAAGGAGTTAATATTAGTAGAAGTCACTTTTGAATTCAGCAAGGATATTTCATTTTCAGCTGCCAATGAGTTGATCTCTGTGGCAGACAGATTGAGTTGTGAGCAGCATATTTATATGGTCCAATGCAGACTGTGTATGCTTAGCTTGGGTATAAGGTTTTATACTTGCTACAGATGAATTCCTTTAAAAATTTTTTGCAAATTTGACTCAAATAAGAAATTTTTGGCTAAGGCTTTGGATCTTAAACACCTGATTCACTTCTTCTGATAAATAATTTAAGCATTCCAAGTGCTGTCATCCTACTCAGCTCGATGATATGAGCATACCATGCTTTGAACATCATGCTTATTTCTTTTTCAAGAACAGTTTATTTTGTCTGCCAAACGCATAAGAAGGATTATTTCCAACAAAGGATAAAAGCCGAGAAAAAAAGGAGTAGTTGACAATTTGCATGTGTTCAGCTCAGCTCAGTGTCTCCCCTTCTTCCCCTATGCAAGCTTAACTCAATCCTTCCAGACATGTAGGTCCAAGAAAAATAACACTGATCTCTAGAGAAATATGTAATTCTCAGAAAAATAGAAGGTGTCAGATTGAAATGTTCTCATCTTCCATCTACCAAATCCATGAACCTTCCTCCGGCAGTGCCTCTCCTCTTTCTGCTCTCTTACAGTTGAGGACAAAGTCCTTCCTGATATACAGGAAAGGCCCACTCCTCTGTTTGTGCTACGAGCCTCAAGCCTTTTATCCCTCTAACCGACCCGTCGACACCATTGTTCTCTTCCCGCCCTGTATCTCCATCATCCCCACCTTGGTATAGAGGACAGGAATGTTTCCTACCATTCCAGTAAACAAGAATCAAGCCATTAGCTACTATGGCTGCTTCCCAACTCCGTTCCCAGGATGCACCATGAGTGGAATTCAGGATAGAGAAAAATAGGAAGCTTTATGTGCTTTGGGTACTGAACCTAGATAGTTCAAATGCACATCTAAGGAATAATTTCAATGACCTCAGATTCTTGCATCTTCCCATACCTACAAAAGCACTAAAATAATTAACTTAAGATGTCTGGTTTTGTGATTAGTAGTAATCTTTTGATATCTGACTACAAGGATGTTTTCCTGGCAAAAAACTCTGATACATTCTGGTTCATCCCTTGTCTCTTTGGAAGAGTTATCACAGCTGAGAAGCTGTCTCCTGAGCATAATCTTCAGTAAGGTCCCTGAATAAAACTTAGCTTGCAGCTTTTAAGTTGTGCATTTTTCTTCAGTTGAGAGTTTAAACAAATGCTCTAGTCTCTATCCTCTTTAAAAAAAGAAAACACAGTATACCGCACATTGCCTCAAAACCTGTCCTGTTTCTTCTCTTTTCAAAGTCAGTCTTCAAAAGCACCTGAGTTGTCTACATGAGGTGTTGCCATTTCCTCTCACCCCCGTTTCCTCTTCAGTCCACCCCAAGCTGGCCTCACCATCACAACCCCATCAAATGAGCTCTTACCAAAGGCACTAGGGGCTCCAGTGTTCCTCGATCCACTGACTACATTTTAATTCCCACTTCACCTGGCCTTTTAGAAGCATCTGCCATTTTTCTTAAAAAGCTCTCTGTCCAGGCCTTCATGACTGAATGCTTTCCTGGGTTTCCTATGGTCTCTCAATCTCTGCCTTCCAGGTGCGCCATCTTCTCCACCCAGCTTTACGTAGCAGAGCTCTTCAGGGTTTAGCCCTGCCTCTTGGTCTCTTCATATTTCTTCCTTGAGATCTCTCTCTCCCTCCCCCCCAAGATGTCAAACACAATGCAAATACAGAGTCACAGATATCTTGTTTGCCATAATTCCTCAGCACCTACTCTCCATCATCTTTGCTTAATTAACAAACTTGAAGCCAGAAGTGCTGGATTCATCATAGAGAAAGGAAGAGCATGTGACAGGGAGTGAAACACAAGGATTAAAGGTGTAATCTGTGGGGTCAGAGCTTTGTTCATAACCCAGCTCTTGTCTGTGATTTTGGACAAATTAATTTTTCCCCTTATTTCTAAAATAGAGCTAAATGTGATACTGATGATGGATTTTTCTGAGAATGAAATATATACTAGAATTAAAATTTCATAAGGGCATATCTTTATGTTTTTTTGCTCAGTGAATAATATATATATCACTTAGAGTCTAGTTTGATCAGTAAGCTATACCTGAACATCAAATCCAGCCCACCACGTATTTCTACATGACTAAGAATGTTTTTTACATTTTTAAATAGTTGAGGGAAAGCAAGAATATGTGATAGAGACAGTATGTGGCTTGCAAAATCTAAAACATTTACTGTCTACTGAAGCTGAGTCCCCATAAAACTGTTGTGAGTGCTGCTCCAGGTCTTTGCTCAAAAATCATCAACCAACACCTCACCCCCACCTTTAACAGGACTGCGTGCATGCTAAGTTGCTTCAGTCATTTGCGACCCTATGGACCGTAGCCCGCCAGACTCCTCTGTCCTTGGGATTCTCCAGGCAAGAATACTCGAATGGGTTGCCATCCCCTCCTCCAGGGGATCTTCCCAATCCAGGGATTGAACCTGCGTCTCTTATGTCTCCTACATTGGCAGGCATGTTCTTTAACACTACTGCCACCTGGGAAGCCCTTAGCAGGAGTATCCTTGCTTAAAATCTGCCAACACCTCTTCACCCTTTAGCAGGAGTTAGCATAAAGTGCTTGCAGTACACTTATGAAGTATTTTAATATCGCCTCTGTGTATGGTAAACATGTATGCCTGGATCTTACAGGAAACCAATTTGGAACCTCTGATTTAGAACAGTTTCCCTTATTTGGTAGTTAGGAGACCAAGGCCATCACAGAAGAACGTACTTCATGATTGAAGTCATGAAGCAAGTCACTGACAGAGCCCTCACAGAAACCCAGGCCTCCAAGCTGATAGGCCAGTGCTCTGACCCCTTTATCAAACCTCTACAGATTTCTTCCTTCTAATCCAACCGTGCCAAAACTCTGGAGTGGGCCAGGCATAAGAACATTTTTTTCAAAGCTCCTCAGATGATTCTGATGATCAGAGATGCCGGGAGCCGGTGAGGCATTCCACTCGTGACAAAGGTCATGAGGAAGGAGGCTTGGCATACGCAAAGGCGGGATCGAGCCTCAGGAGTCCACCCGGATATTCTCGAGCATCTTCCCCCAAAAAACCAGAGTCTGCCTACTTTATTGCTTTGTGCTCTCACCTCTGACTTTACTGGGGGCTGTCCCCTACCACCATCTCGCTCTCTCTGTCAAAGAGTTAACTTACAGCTCCAATTAATAAAGTTCCTGGGCAATTAGGAGTGTTTAAATCCAAACCCCTCAGATGGCTCTCTAACTCGCCTGACAAGTTTACCCGGACTCCTACAGCTATGCATACGATTGTTTACAGTCTCCCAGCCTCGAGAGGCACGGGAAGCTTAAGATATTGAAATAGTTTAGAGCCTCTCAGAGAGTTAGAAACTGTCAGAATAAACTAGTAAAAGATTTCATTGATGAGCCAATGATTGTTGCCAAGTTTTCACATTCCCTGAATTGTATCCTTGAATATGTATTAATTAATAGTTGGTATGTAGAAAAAATAAGTAGTGGCCTTGGTGTTAGTAACTTTAGACCCTTAAGGTAATAAATTCTTTTCTTTGTTGTAAACCCAGTACACATCCACCCTATAGGAATGCAATTTTATCTTCGGAAGATGGCGCCAAACCTTAAAATAATTACTCTTAGAAAAAATAAGTCTTTGTTGATAAGTCCTTGTCAAGAGTCATAAAATGTTAGTAGGCCTTCTGGCCAGAAGATGATGTAAATCACCTAAACTATTTGTATACGATAAATTTGCAGGAAAGAAACCCTGGTTTTTGATAAGAACCAAAGACTGCTGACTTTGCATCCCCTATTATCCTCTATGTGTAACTTAGGGTATAAAAACCCCTGTTGAAAATAAAGCTACAGGCCTTGCTCACCAACGCTTGGTCTCCCCATGTCATTCTTTTCACATTCCAGCTGAGTCTCCATCTGGAGCGCGGAACCCACCATGCTTACTAATTATGCCTGGGCTTCTAAGACCCACTCGAGAAGGTGTCTAGGGTGGGGCACCTTCCGCTATTCGAGAGGGCGCCTGCGGCCTACGTAAGTGGTGCAAACTTCTTGTCTTGAAGTTTTATTGGTCTCCCGCGTAAACCAAGCTACTCAGCCTCTTTTCTCCACTGAATTTTCCTACTGAGCTATCCTCATTCTATTACTCTTTATATCTTTGATAAATATGTAAATAGTCGCCGACTCCGTCTCCCCTTCCAATACCCTGGATCAGCCGGGGCTGGACCCCGGCAAGTAGATCTGCAAACATGGCTGCAAACGGTGCCATTGGCACACCAGTAAATTTTAGTCAGCCAGGTTCCTCTGTAGGAGAAATTTAGAAAGAATGATGAAATTTCTATGAAGGCATTATTTAATTAACTCTTATTGGATTCTCACATAGAAGATGTGCACATATATGTTGGGACTGAAAACCAGTTTTTCACCAAGCCCTTAAATTCTGTCTTACTGTTGTACTAAAAGGAAGAAAATAAAAGGAGAAGATGTTTAAATATTTATAATGATTGAGCAGTAGTGGAATAGGGATAACATGAGCACCAGGATTGGAACTGGACAGGCCAGATGAATTTCATCTCTATCAGTTACTAATTGTATATAGCCTTAGACATCTCACTTTGAATTTCTCCATCTCAAATTCTCTATACACCAAGTGAAGACAGAAATGCCTATCAGGCAAAATAACTACAAATTTCAAAGATAAAACAGTGAGTTCTGGATTACTTTGCCAGTGAGTTCAGGGACAGTAGGAGCCTCCTCCAGAGAACCAGGTAAATGTGTAGCTTCTGTTCTCCCACTGGGAGGGCAGTACAGACTTATCAGCTCCTGCCCAGCGACCAAACCCAGCCACAAAGGAAAAGACAGCCCAGGCTTATGTGGTACCTTAACCACTTCTGATGCTCACACGGATGAGTTCAGCTCAGTTGTCAATAACTGACTCTAGGAATTTGTAGCCGTGAGTTGGAGTTACCTGTGAATGTCTACTGGCACATCCTACAAGTAACTGTAGAGCTGACCTTAGTCATAAGGCACTTCGCACAGGGCCCGACATACAGGGGCAGCCGTAATGATCATGATAATGACTATATGACTGCAGCATAATGATATACAGTCCCACTCTAGAGCCTGACCAGCCAAGATGCAGCTAGTGACCTTGAACATTATTTCCAAATGTCTCTAAGTCTCAAATTCGCTGTCAGTGAAATGAAAGTAATAATAGTATCTCCTGTTTTACATTATTATACTAATTAAATGAGCTGATATAGAAAAGGGCTTAACATAGTACCTGGTATATAATAGATATTCAGTAAGCATTCCTCCAATTGAGCTATTTCAAATCCTAAAAGATGATGCTGTGAAAGTGCTGCACTCAATATGCCAGCAAATTTGGAAAACTCAGCAGTGGCCACAGGACTGGAAAAGGTCAGTTTTTATTCCAATTCCAAAGAAAGACAATGCCAAAGAATGCTCAAACTACCACACAATTGGATTCATCTCACACACTAGTATTCATCTCACACACTAGTAAAGTAACGCTCAAAATTCTCCAAGGAAAGCTTCAACAATACGTGAACCATGAACTTCCAGATGTTCAAACTGGTTTTAGAAAAGGCAGAATAGACAGAGATCAAATTGTCAACATGTGGTGGATCATCAAAAAAGCAAGAGAGTTGAAGAAAAACATCTATTTCTTCTTTATTGACTATGCCAAAGCCTTTGACTGTGTGGATCACAATAAACTGTGGAAAATTGTGAAAGAGATGGCAATACCAGACCACCTGACTTGCTTCCTGAGAAATCTGTATGCAGGTCAGGAAGCAACAGTTAGAACTGGACATGGAACAACAGACTGGTTCAAAATAGGAAAAGGAGTACGTCAAGGCTGTATATTGTTACCCTGCTTATTTAACATATATGCAGAAAACGACTGAGCGACTTCACTTTCCCTTTTCACTTTCATGCATTGGAGAAGGAAATGGCAACCCACTCCAGTGTTCTTGCCTGGAGAATCCCAGGGACAGGGGAGCTTGATGGGCTGCCATCTATGGGGTCGCACAGAGTCAGACATGACTGAAGTGACTTAGCAGCAGAGAACATCATGAGAAATGCTGGGCTGGAAGAAGCACAAGCTGGAATCAAGATTGCTGGGAGAAATATCAATAACCTCAGATATGCAGATGACACCACCCTTATGGCAGAAAGTAAAGAACTAAAGAGCCTCTTGATGAAAGTGAAAGAGGAGAGTGAAAAAGTTGGCTTAAAGCTCAACATTCAGGAAATGAAGATCATGGCATCTGGTCCCATCACTTCATGGCAAATAGATGGGGAAACAGTGGACACAGTGTCAGACTTTATTTTTTTGGGCTCCAAAATCACCGCAGATGGTAACTGCAGCCATGAAATTAAAAGATGCTTACTCCTTGGAAGGAAAGTTATGACCAACCTAGACAGAATATTCAAAAGCAGAGACATTACTTTGCCAACAAAGGTCCATCTAGTTAAGGCTATGGTTTTTCCAGTGGTCATGTATGGATGTGAGAGTTGGACTGTGAAGAAGGCTGAGCACAGAAGAATTAATGCTTTTGAACTGTGGTGTTGGAGAAAACTCTTGAGAGTCCCTTGGACTGCAAGGAGATGCAACCAGTTCATTCTAAAGGAATCAGCCCTGGGTGTTCTTTGGAAGGAATGATGCTAAAGCTGAAACTCCAGTACTTTGGCCAGCTCATGTGAAGAGTTGACTCATTGGGAAAGACTCTGATGCTGGGAGGGATTGGGGGCAGGAGGAAAAGGGGATGACAGAGGATGAGATGGCTGGATGGCATCACCGACTCGATGGACGTGAGTCTGAGTGAACTCCGGGAGTTGGTGATGGACAGGGAGGCCTGGTGTGCTGCAATTCATGAGGTCGCAAAGAGTCAGACACGACTGAGCGACTGAACTGAACTGAACTGACTATATAACCTAAGTGTACGTGCTCAAACCCACCTCCCCAAATTCTCTGAAACTAGTCTGAACAAAGGAAAAGATACAATCAATGTTAACCCATGATTCATATGCCTTAAGCCTAGGTAGTTAACAGTGGACAATTATCAATAGGCCTATGGTCATACCCCAGTAAGCATAATAGAATATATGATTCTATTCGGTTACACAGATAATTAGGGTATTTTTTTTTTTAGGTGATGGAGAGTCTAGGTACAAGCCCTGGGGCTCTTCCATCGGGGGCGGGGACGGGGGTCTGATTTTCCAGTTTGTATGTCCTTTCCATAGACACAGGGCATATAGCTCAAAGTCCACAGTCTGGCCCAAGATGGAGTCCTGCTTTCAAGATGGAACGTGTTCTGTCTGTTTCCTCCTTCATTGTGTTCGCTACATTTAAAACTATATAAACATTAGATATTAGTCACAGCAGTTGTGTTATAGACTACAATGTGAATTTCCGCTTTATTAACTTTACACCAAGATTTCATCTCTGGAAGACAGAATATACAAAATGTTGCTGAGAGATATGGGGATTAGAAAATATAAATTAGAGAACAACAGGGTTGGAAGAGCAATTAGATCATTTAGTACTCTATTTTCATTTTCAGAGGGAAAATTATGATACAGAAAGGAGAAGTAACTTATCCAGAGTCACACAGTTGTAAATAAAAATACTGCCTTGTTATATCAGTAAACAAAGGATGTTACAGCCATTGAGCCATCACAGCACCATCACCCTTGAGGGAGCCTTGAGGGAACTTAGCATAGAAACAAGAAGCCCATTATTTAGCAGTCAACAGCTGCAGCAGCCCCGATGGTGCACCCTGAGGGGACTTGGGATGAGAACGCACAGGATACTGGCCTCAGATAGCTGAGGTGTATATCAAAGGAACGATTACAGTGAACCCAGATTTTTGCATCTTCTCATACCTAGAAAAGCACTAAATTCCTAATCTTGAAATATCTGACTTTCTTAACTTCCCAGTAACCTTTAGATTCCCCAACTACCTGGTCTCTATTACAAAAACTCCTATACATCCTAGCTCCTCTCCTTTCCTCTTCAGAGCAGCCTCTCAGAAATATCTGACACGCTTTGTCCCAGGCTTAAGTCCTCAGTTTTGTCTGCCAAATAAAACATAACTCTCAACTTTTAGGTTATGCATTTTCCTTCAGTCAGCACAGTAATAGAGAAGGTATAAGACCTCAGGTATTCTGGCTGCAGTTTAGTATTTTGTTCCCCAGAAAAACATAAGCCCCTCGGGGACAGGTCCACACAGGTAATGCCTATAGTAGAGCCTCAATATGTAGGTTACAGAAGGGAGAATAAATGGGTATGTTGACTCATGCCCATCCAGTCAATTTGCTTGGACTGTCAGGTCATAGCCCTTCCCATTATGACCCGGTTGCCCTGGTGACTCGGAGAAGGCAATGGCAACCCACTCCAGTACTCTTGCCTGGAAAATCCCATGGATGGAGGAGCCTGGTAGGCTGCAGTCCATGGGGTCGCACAGAGACGGACACGACTGAAGTGACTTAGCAGCAGCAGCAGCAGCCCTGGTGACTCAGTCATAAAGAACACACATGTCAATGCAAGAGACACAGGTTCTATCTCTGGGTCAAGAAGATCCCTTGGAGAAGGAAATGGCAACCCACTCGAGTATTCTTGCCTGGGAAATCCCATGGACAGAGGAGCCTGGTGCGTTACAGACCATGGGATCGCAAAAGAGTTGGACATGATTTAACAACTAAACAACAAATATAATTAGATCTAGTGAATTGAAAGGAATGCATCCCTTTCAATGCAGTGACTAGAGTCAAATACTTAAGTGCCTTAGGCCAAAGCTTTTTCACCACCTTGCAGTATGCAGAGTACATCATGAGAAACGCTGGACTGGAAGAAGCACAAGCTGGAATCAAGATTGCTGGGAGAAATATCAATAACCTCATATACACAGATGACACCACCCTTATGGCAGAAAGTGAAGAGGAACTAAAAAACCTCTTGATGAAAGTGAAAGTGGAGAGTGAAAAAGTTGGCTTAAATCTCAACATTCAGAAAACGAAGATCATGGCATCCGGTCCCATCACTTCATGGCAAATAGATGGGGAAACAGTGGAAACAATGTCAGACTTTATTTTTGGGGGCTCGAAAATCACTGCAGATGGTGACTGCAGCCATGAAATAAAAAGACGTTTACTCCTTGGAAGGAAAGTTATGACCAACCTAGATAGCATATTCAAAAGCAGAGACATTATTTTGCCAACAAAGGTTCGTCTAGTCAAGGCTATGGTTTTTCCAGTGGTCATGTATGGATGTGAGAATTGGACTGTGAAGAAGGCTGAGCACAGAAGAATTGATGCTTTTGAACTGTGGTGTTGGAGAAAACTCTTGAGAGTCCCTTGGACTGCAAGGAGATCCAACCAGCCCATTCTGAAGGAGATCAGCCCTAGGATTCTTTTGGAAGGAATGATGCTAAAGCTGAAACTCCAGTACTTTGGCCACCTCATGCGAAGAGTTGACTCATTGGAAAAGACTCTGATGCTGGGAGGGATTGGGGGCAGGAGGAGATGGGGACGACAGAGGATGAGATGGCTGGATGGCATCACTGACTCAATGGACGTGAGTCTGGGTGAACTCCGGGAGTTGGTGATGGACAGGGAGGCCTGGCCTGCTGTGATTCATGGGGTTGCAAAGAGTCAGACATGACTGAGAGACTGAACTGAATGTAAATTTCATGACATCTTAGGAAGAATTTATATATAATTTGCTGAACCTTAAAGCCAACATTGAATTATTTTCTATTGAGTCCTGTTACATACTTGGTGTAAAGTATTACCCTGGAATTCAGAATTTTATCCCCTGTCCTGTGTTTCTTACTGTAGCAAGACCCAAACCGGATATTCTCTTCCTCTTGATAGCATTTTTCTCTCTGGTTCTTCAAGAAAGAAATGCTGGGGAAAGGGTTCAAGAATAAGAAATTTATTTAAAAGGTGATTCCAGGAAACACAGGTAGAGGAATTGAAAAGTAAGATAGAGAAGATGATGGAGGATTAGGATGGGAAGACCACCTTGTACCCTACAAAGTCATTAAAAGATCATTTGAATGCTGAGCAACTTCCACAAAATAACTTCTGAACACTGGCAGAGGACACCAGGCACCCAGAAAGGCAGCCCATTCTCTTCAAAAGGAGGTAGGACAAAATATAAAAGACTAAAAGAGAGACAAAAGAGTTAGGGACGGAGACCCTTCCTGGGGAGGGAGTGGTGAAGGAGGAGAAGTTTCCAAACAGTAGGCCGGCGGGTCTGTGGGGAGTTTTAGAATCTCAGAGGGCAGCATAACTGGGAGGAAAAAAAAAAAAAAAAAAGCCCGCAGAATACGCATCTAACCATAACTGCCAGAGAAGTAGCCCAGACGTTCATGTCTGCCACCAGTGAGCAGGGGCTGGACAGGGAGGCACGGGTTACATGCTTAGGGTAAGGACCAGGTCTGAATGTCCTGAGGACAATCTGAGGGAGCTAACGTGAGATAGCAACCCAAAATGTGGGATATAGCCAGAGAGAGAGAGAGAAAAAAAAAGAGAGAGAGAGAGAGAACTT
This sequence comes from Bos grunniens, assembly GCF_055505025.1. Lineage (NCBI taxonomy): Eukaryota > Metazoa > Chordata > Mammalia > Artiodactyla > Bovidae > Bos > Bos grunniens. The sequence continues at coordinate 14,973,694 of NC_141182.1, forward strand.
TCCCGTGAAAAGCTCTAACCTAAGGCGAAGCTAGGAGAAGGCAATGGCACCCCACTCCAGTACTCTTGCCTGGAAAATCCCATGGACAGAGGAGCCTGGTAGGCTGCAGTCCATGGGGTCGCTAAGAGTCAGGCACGACTGAGCGACTTCACTTTCACTTTTCACTTTCATGCATTGGAGAAGGAAATGGCAACCCACTCCAATGTTCTTGCCTGGAGAATCCCAGGGACGGGGAAGCCTGGTGGGCTGCAGTCTATGGGGTCGCACAGAGTCAGACACAACTGAAGTGACTTAGCAGCAGCAGCAAGGCGCAGCTTGGCCCACTCAGAACAAAGGATTGAGTGAACACCAAAGGAGAGCCAACTGGCTGCAGACTGGCCCCTCCCTCCCTTGGAGGCAGAGGGGCAGGCGGGTGACAGCCAGAGCCGGAAGGCAAGAGGCTATCTTGGCCCTAGAGACGGCATCCTCCACCGAACTGTGAGCAGGCTCCCAGTTGCTAACCACGTCTTCCTGGGATCCTGGACGGTTGATGCCTACCAGGAGGGTTGTAGCCTGAGATCAGCTCCCCAGAGGTGACAAGCGGCACACCTGAAATGGTGCTCTCGTGGTGCACCCAGGAAACCAGCGGCCGGCACCGGGGAGGTGATTAAGACTCACGGTCCACCTGGGACAGTGCAGTCGCCAAGCACCTGGTCGCCTGAGCTGTTCAGACCTGGGGAGGGCACAAAACGCACGCCCAACCGAGTCTGCCTTTGTGGAGTACCTGAGAACCTGAACCTGGGAAGTGCACGAAATACAGGGCCCGCTTTGGACAGAGCAACCTGGACCCCGAGCAGTGTAGATCCAGAAAGCTCACACTGCTGTGAGCTGGGGCAAACCCAGTGAGGTCCATACACTGCAACCACTCCCCACACACGCCATTCATATTTGTTTGCAGTGCTCCTCCCTCCCCACAACACAACTGAGCAGATGAGCCTAAATAAGTGACCACCTTCGCCCCCTTGGGTCAGGATGGAAATTAGACACTGAAGAGACTTGCAAAAAGAGGAAGCCAAAATAAACAAAGAGGGAACCGTCCTGGAAGTGATAGGTACAACAGATTAAAACCCTGTAGTTAACATTGACAGGGCCGTATATTGCACCCTGCTTATTTAACTTATATGCAGAGTGCATCATGAGAAATGCTGGGCTGGAGGAAGCACAAGCTGGAATCAAGATTGCTGGAAGAAGTATCAATAACCTCAGATATGCAGCTGACACCACCCTTATGGCAGAAAGTGAAGAAGAACTAAAATGCATCTTGATGAAAGTGAAAGAGGAGAGTGAAAAAGTTGGCTTAAGGCTCAACATTCAGAAAATGAAGATCATGGCATCTGATCCCATCACTTCATGGGAAATGGATGGGGAAACGTGGAAACAGTGTCAGACGTTATTTTGGGGGGCTCCAAAATCACTGCAGATGGTGACTGCAGCCATGAAATTAAAAGACGTTTGCTCCTTGGAAGAAAAGTTATGACCAACCTAGATAGCATATTGAAAAGCAGAGACATTTCTTTGCCAACAAAGGTCTGTCTAGTCAAGGCTATGGTTTTTCCTGTGGTCATGTATGGATGTGAGAGTTGGACTGTGAAGAAAGCTGAGCGCCGAAGAATTGATGCTTTTGAACTGTGGTGTTGGAGAAGGCTCTTGAGAGTCCCTTGGACTGCAAGGAGATGCAACCAGTTCATTCTAAAGGAGATCAGCCCTGGGTGTTCTTTGGAAGGAATGATGCTAAAGCTGAAACTCCAGTACTTTGGCCAGCTCATGTGAAGAGTTGACTCATTGGAAAAGACTCTGATGCTGGGAGGGATTGGGGGCAGGAGGAGAAGGGGACGACAGAGGATGAGATGGCTGGATGGCATCACTGATGCCATCAGTGATGTCCATTGACTTGATGGATGTGAGTTTGAGTGAACTCCGGGAGATGGTGTTGGACAGGGAGGCCTGGCATGCTGCGATTCATGGGGTCGCAAAGAGTCGCACACAATTGAACGACTGAACTGAACTGAACTGAAGCATTGGAAGGGGCCTATAGACCTTGAGAAGAAATACAAGCTGGAACAAGGAACCATCTGAAACTGAACTGACCCCACACTGCCCACAACAGCTCCAGAGATAGTCCTAGATATATTTTTACTATTATCATTTCAAATTAAAAAAATTTTTTAAGTTCATTACTCCTTTTTCATTTTTATAACCTTTAAAAAAAGACCCAATTTTTAAAGCAAATTCATATATATATATATATATTTATTTATAATTTTTGTGATTGATTTTGTTTTTTATTTTTAATATTGTATTTTTGAGAGTCTAACCTCTACTCTAGATTTTTATCTTTGCTTTTTGGTATTTCTTATCAATTTTGTACCTTTAAGAATCTAATCTTCAGTATCCATTTTCACTTAGGGGTGTGATTACTTGCTTGATTGCTCTCTCCCCTTTGACTCTCCCTTTTCTCTCCCAGGTCACCTCTATCTCCTCCTTCCCCCTTCTCTTCTCTATTTAACTCTGTGAATCTCTCTGGGTGTTCTGGGCTGTGGACAACACTTAGGGAACTGATTACTGGCTAGATTGGTCTCTCCCCTTTTGACTCCTCCTCTTTTCCTCCTGGTCACCTCTACCTCCCTCTTCCCTCTTCTCATCTCTATGTAAATCCATGAACCTCTCTGAGTGTTCCAGACTGTGGAGAGCACATAGAGAATTGATTACTGGCTAGATTGCTCTCTCCCCTTTCGATTCCCCCTCTTCTCCTCCTGATCACCTCTATCTCCTTCCTCCCTCTTCTCTTCTCCATGTAACTCTGTGAACCTCTCTGGGTGTCCCTCACTGTGGAGAATTTTTTCACCATTAACCTAGATGTTTTATCATCTGTGCTGTATGGATGGAGAAGCCTTGAGGCTACTGTAAGAATAAGACTGAAAGCCAGAGGCAGGAGGCTTAAATCCAAAACTTGAGAACACCAGAGAACTCCTGATTCCAGGGAACATTAATAGACAAGAGCTCATCAAAATGCCTCCATACCTACACTGAAACCAAGCTTCACCCAAGAGCCAACAAGTTCCAGAGCAAGACATACCATGCTAAATCTCCAGAAAAAGCAGGAACACCGCCCTGAGCATTAAAATACAGGCTGCCCAAAGCCATGCCAAGCCCATATACCCCAAAACTCACTACTGGACTCTTCATTGCACTTCAGAGAGAATAGATCCAGCTCCACCCACCAGAACACAGACCCAAGCTCCCGAAACCAGAAAACTTTGACAAACCACTAGTCCAACCGCACTCACAGGGAGCAAGCTCCACAATAAAGAGGAACCACAAACTTCCAGCCTACAGAAAGGGCACCCCAAACACAGCAATCTAAACAAAAAGAAAAGGCAGAGAAATATTCAGCAGGTAAAGGAACATGATAAATGCCCACCAAACCAAAGAAAAAAGGAGGAGATAGGGAGTCTACCTGAGAAAGAATTCAGAATAATAGTAAAGATGATCCAAAATCTTGAAAACAAAATGGAGTTACAGATAAATAGACGAGACAAGGATTGAGAAGATGCACGAAATGTTTAACAAGGACCTAGAAGAAATAAAAAAGAGTCAATCAATAATGAATAATGCAATAACATCAATAGCACTCTGGAGGGAACCAACAGTAGAATAACTGAGGCAGAAGATAGGATAAGTGAAGTAGAAGATAGAATGGTGGAAATAAATGAGGCAGAGAGGAAAAAACAAAAAAGAATTAAAAGAAATGAGGATAACCTCAGAGACCTCTGGGACAAGATTAAATGCACCAACATTCAAATCATAGGGGTCCCAGAAGAAGACAAAAGAAAGGGCATGAGAAAATACTTGAGGAGATAATAAATGAAAACATCCCTAAAATGGGGAAGGAAATAGCCACCCAAGTCCAAGAAACCCAGAGAGTCCCAAACAGGATAAACCCAAGGCAAAACACCCCAAGACACATATTAATCAAATTAATGAAGATTAAACTCAAATATTAAAAGCATTAAACTCAACAGATATTAAAAGCATCACGGGAAAAGCAACAAATAACACATAAGGGGATCCCCATAAGGATAAAGGTGATCTTTCAATAGAAAATCTTTAGGTCAGAAGGGAATGGCAGTACGTACTTAAAGTGATGAAAGACAAAAACCTACAACTCAGATTACTATACCCAGCAAGGATCTCATTCAAATATGAAGGAGAAATCAAAAGCTTTACAGACAAGCAAAAGCTGAGAGAATTCAGCACCACCAAACCAGCTCTTCAACAAATGCTAAAGGATCTCCTTTAGACAGGAAACAGAAAAGGTTTATAAACTCGAACCCAAAACAACAAATTAAATGGCAATGGGATCATACTTATCAAAAAAGACAAAGACTGGCTGAATGGATACAAAAACAAGACCCCTATATGTGCCAAGATACCCACCTCAAACCAAGGGACACATATAGACTGAAAGTGAAGGGCTGGAAAAGGATATCTCATGCAAATGGAGACCAAAAGAGAGCAGGAGTAGCAATACTCATATCAGATACAATAGGCTTTGAAATAAAGGCCATGAAAATAGACAAAGAAGGACATGACATAATGATCAAAGGATCAATCCAAGAAGAATATATAACAATTATAAATATATATGTGCCCAACATAGGAGCACTGCAATATGTAAGGCAAATGTTAACAAGTATGAAAGGGGAAATTGACAGTATCACAATAATAGTGGGAGACTTTAATAGCCCACTCACACCTATGGATAGACCAACCAAACAGACAATTAACAAGGAAATACAAACTTTAAATGATACTATGGACCAGTTAGACCTAATTGATATCTATAGGACATTTCACCCCAAAACAATGAATTTTACTTTTTTCTCAAGTGCACATGGAACATTCTCCAGGATAGATCACATTCCAGGCCATAAGTCTGGCCTTGGTAAGTTAAAAAAAACTGAAATAATTTTAAGTATCTTTTCTGATCATAACGTGGTAAGATTAGATGTCAACTACAGGGGAAAAAAACTATTAAAAATACAAATGTATGGAGGCTAAACAACACACTTCTGAATAACCAACAAATCACAGAAGAAATAAAAAAAGAAATCAAAATATGCATAGAAACAAATTAAAATGAAAACACAACAACCCAAAACCTATGGGATTCAGTAAAAGCAGTGCTGAGGGGAAGGTTCATAGCAATACAAGCTTACCTCAAGAAACAAGAGGAAAAATCAAATAAATAACCTAACTTTACACCTAAAGCAACTAGAAAAAGAAGAAATGAAGAGCCCCGGGGTTAGTAGAAGGAAAGAAATCATAAAAATTAGAGCATAAAAAAGTGAAAAAGAGACAAAAGAGAGTATAGTAAAAATCAACAAAACTACAAGTTGGTTCTTTGAGAAGATAAATAAAATAGACAAACCGTTAGCCAAACTCATCAAGAAAAAAAGGGAAAAGAATCAAATCAACAAAGTTAGAAATTAAAATGGAGAAATCACAACAGACAACACAGAAATACAAAGAATCATGAGACTACTATCAGTACTATATGTCAATAAAATGGACAACTTGAAGAAATGGATGAATTTTTAGACAAGTATAACCTTCCAAAACTGAACCAGGAGGAAATAGAAAATCTTAACAGACCCATTACAAGCATAGAGATAGAAACTGTAATCAAAAATCTTCCAACAAACAAAAGCCCAGGACCAGATGGCTTCACAGATGAATTCTACCAAAAATTTAGAGAAGAGCTAACACCTGTCCTACTCAAACTCTTCCAGAAAATTGCAGAGGAAGGTAAACTGCCAAATTCATTCTATGAGGCCACTGTCACCCTAATGCCCAAACCAGACAAAGATGCTGCAAAAAAGAAAACTATAGGCCAATATCATTGAGGAACATAGATGCAAAAATCCTCAAGAAAATTCTAGTGAACAGAATTCAACAACATATTAAAAAAGATACATCATGACCAAGTGGGCTTTATCCCAGGGATGCAAGGATTCTTCAGTATTTGCAAATCAATCAATGTGATACACCATATTAGCAAATTGAAAGAGAAAAACCATATGATTATCTCAATAGATGCAGAGAAAGCCTTTGACAAAATTCAACATCCATTTATGATAAAAGCCCTCTAGAAAGCAGGCATATAACGAACATGCTGCTGCTGCTACTAAGTCACTTCAGTCGTGTCCGACTCTGTGTGACCCCATAGGCGGCAGCCCACCAGGCTCCCCCATCCCTGGGATTCTCCAGGCAAGAACACTGGAGTGGGTTGCCATTTCCTTCTCCAATGCGTGAAAGTGAAAAGTGAAAGTGAAGTCACTCAGTAGTGTCTGACTCTTAGCGACCCCATGGACTGCAGCCTACCAGTCTCCTCCGCCCATGGGATTTTCCAGGCAAGAGTACTGGAGTGGGGTGCCATTGCCTTCTCCGAGAAGGAACATACCTCAACATAATAAAAGCCATATATGATAAACCCACAGCAAACATTATCCTCAATGGTGAAAAATTGAAAATGTTTCCCCTAAAGTCAGGAACAAGACATGGGTGTCCACTCTCACCATTACTATTCAACATAGTTTTGGAAGTTTTAGTCACAGTGATCAAAGAAGAAAAATAAATGAGAGGAATCCAGATTGGAAAAGAAGAAGTGTAAAACTCTCACTGTTTGCAGATGACATGATCCTCTACATAGAAAACCCTAAAGACACCACCAGAAAATTACTAGAGCTAATCAATGAACATAGTAAAGTTGCAGGATATAAAATTAATACACAGAAATCCCTTGCATTCCTATACACTAACAATGAGAAAACGGAAAGAGAAATTAAGGAAACAATTCCATTCAACATTGTGATGAAAAGAATAAAATACTTAGGAATAAATCTACCTAAAGAAACAAAAGATCTATATATAGAAAACTATAAAACACTGATGAAAGAAATCAAAGATGACACAAATAGATGGAGAAATATACCATGTTCATGGATCGGAAGAATCAACATAGTGAAAGTGAGTATACTACCCAAAGCAACCTATACATTCAGTGTAATCCCTATCAAGCTACCAACGGTATTTTTCAGAGAACTAGAACAAATAATTTCACAATTTGTATGGAAATACCCAAAACCTCGAATAGCCAAAGCGATCTTGAGAAAGAAGAATGGAACTGGAGGCATCAACCTGCCTGGCTTCAGACTATACTACAAAGCTACAGTCATCAGGACAGTATGGTACTGGCACAAAGACAGAAATATACATCAATGGAACAAAATAGAAAGCCCAGAGATAAATCCATGCACCTATGAACACCTTATCTTTGACAAAGGAGGCAAAAATATACAGTGGAGAAAAGACAATCTCTTTAACAAGTGGTGCTGGGAAAACTGGTCAACCATCTGTAAAAGAATGAAACTAGAACACTTTCTAACACCATACACAAAAATAAACTCAAAATGGATTAAAGATCTAAATGTAAGACCAGAAACTATAAAACTCCTAGAGGAAAACAATAGGCAAAACACTGTCTGATATAAATCACAGCAAGATCCTCCATGACCTACCTCCCAGAGTAATGGAAGTAAAAGCAAAAATAAACAAAGGGAACCTAATTAAACTTTAAGCTTTTGCACAACAAAGGAAACTATAAGCAAGGTGAAAAGACAGCCTTCAGAATGGGAGAAAATAGTAGCAAATGAAGCAACTGACAAAGAATTAATCTCAAAACTATGTAAGCTGCTCATGTAGCTCAATACCAGAAAAATAGATGACCCAATCCAAAAATGGGCCAAAGAACCAGACATTTCAAGCTAAAGAAGACATTCAGATGGCTAGCTAACACATGAAAAGATCCTCAACATCACTCATTATCAGAGAAATGCAAATCAAAACCACAGTGAGGTACCATCTCATGCAGTCAGAAAGGCTGATATCAAAAAGTCTACAAACAACAAATGCTGGAGAGGGTGCAGAGAAAAGGGAACCCTCTTACACTGTTGGTGGGATTGCAAACTAGTACAGCCACTATGGAGAACAGTGTGGAGATTGCTTAAAAAACTGGAAATAGAATTGCCATACAACCCAGCAATCCCTCTGCTGGGCATACACACCAAGGAAATCAGAACTGAAAGAGACACGTGTACCCCTGTTTATTGCAGCACTGTTTACAATAGTTAGGACATGGAAGCAACCTAGATGTCATTGGCAGACGAATGGATAAGAAAGTTGTGTTACATATACATGATGGAATATTACTCAGCTATTAAACAGAATGCATTTGAATCAGTTCTAATGAGGTGGATCAAACTGGGACCTATTATACAGAGTGAAGTAAGTCAGAAAGAAAAACACCAACACAGTATATTAACACACACATATATATATGGAATTTAGAAAGATGGTAATGACGTGAGACAGCAAAAGAGACACAGATATAAAGGACAGACTTTTGGACTCTGTGGGAGAAGGCAAGGGTGGGATGATTTGAGAGAATAGCATTGAAACACGTATATTACCACATGTGAAACAGATGACCAGTCCAAGTTTGATGCATGAAACAGGGTGCTCAAAGTGGTGAACTGGATCAACCCAGAGGGATAGGATGGGAAGGGAGGTGGGAGGTGGTTCGGGATGGGGGACACATATACACCCATGGCTGATTCCAGTCAATGTGTGGCAAAAACCACCACAGTATTTTAAAGTAATTAGCCTCCAATTAAAATTAACTAATTAAAAAAAAAAAAAAACTACAGCAGGACACAAGACATGAGGAATGGACCTGGACAGCCCTATGGCTGAGGATTGGAGATGGCAGTGTGAAAACTGGAGATGGCAGCATGAATACTGAAGACAGCAATGTGAAAACTGGAACCAGCTCACAAACCCTGTCTTAAGTCATCACCCCCATTTCCGGGCCCTTTTTTTTTTTTTTTTCTTTAAAATAAAAACACCCTCTGTCGTCCTCTTCTTCTCTGGAGAAGGGAACGGCAAACCACCCCAGTATATTTGCCATGAGAACCCCATAAAGTGTAATTAAAAAAAGGGGAGTTTGATACAAATAAGAAAAAGAGACTAACACATGCTTTGTCGTTTTGCTTGGGATAAGAATAGTGGATATAGAGGAAGAATAAAAGTTGCCCTAAGAAGACACAAGGATATTATTTCAATTTTGGCTGGAGTCAGCCCTGCTTATCTCCACCCAATGTGGACAAATAAGAAGCCTCACAGAGCTATTTTTATTGTATAAGCTTGGCAGGCATGATGCTTTTAACCTGATGACATATGCTACAATTTCATGTAACATGTAAAGTTTCCTCTTATTTGTGAGGTTGTTAACATGAAAGCTTCATTAATCAAGTTATCACTATAACTAAAAATTATCTGAGTATAGTTTGCTTATAGCTACTTTTCAAGTGCATAACATGTTTTTTCCATGTTCTTAAGATAATTAAGAACTGATTACAGTATGCCTGCATCCATTGTTTATAAATGTCGAATGGCAGTGTGTCTCTTAGATGCTTTGGTAATAGGGAAAAAAATTAATCCTTGATAAACTACAATATATTCACACAAATTTGAGTACTATTTAAGCTTATTAGCATGGCAACTTAAACTTAAACAACAAGGTAAGTACTTAGTATATTCACAGCCAAATAAAATACATGAACTGCCTAAAAAATGTTGCCTTTAAAAAATTCATATTCACTTCCCACTATTCTGTGGCTATTAACATCATGGTGTGCTTTAAAGTCAAAAACATTAAATTGTCTAGAAATACTATGAATAGTAATAGAATTACACTGTGAACTTTAAGTTTAGATCAATAAGGAGGAAAACAATAAACTAGTCAGGAAAAGCATCAAAAAAATATAGTCATTTATATACACAGAGGATTTGAACAGTATAGATTCACTTTCAGTTGATTCAATCCTATTTACACATTTACGACACAAACTACATCTTAACTCAAGAAACTGACCATATTTAGCACCGAGAAAGAAACTTCACTTAGCCTGTGATCATGACCTCAGTATCTTGACATAGGAAAAGAAATTTTATGAAATCTCTATGCATTTATCACTATCAACTTAAAAAATTGTTTTGAAAAATAACTACTGCGTATCATCAATTCACAAGTGATTCAGGAGGAAGAAAACAAATTGGGACTACTTGATATTGCGCACGACTCTCCTACAGTGGTTTGTTTTCATCTCCTCCAAGGCTTGTTCCAACTGCTGAACCAAGTGCAGCAGGGTGGCTGGGTCTGTCTGCAGAACTTGGGTGTTGTGATCTCCATTCTGATTAAGGTGGAGCTTTATAGTCACTGATGGTTTAATCTGTTGCCTGAGGCTTCTGCTTGCAAGCTGTACATCCAGTCGCCATTCAAGGCTGTGGTATCTGGGAAGGTCTGGTGCCAATTCACTCAGGATAGTTCTGATCTCCTTTCTGTTGTCTAGATAAAGCTGAAGCAACAATTTGTTCAATTCTTCAGGAAATCCCAGAATAAAAACAGAGTCTTGGAAATCCAGTTCAGAAATCATGAGCTTCGAACTTTCAGTGAGGAGGTATATTAATCCTTCCACACCATGTTGGACAGTGTCACTACTCACACTGAGTTTTCTGGCAGCGCCTTCGTAGATCTTGGGGTTCGAGCCACGCCTCAGGAACTCCACCGCAATTCGCCCAAACTCTGCGACCACCGCGCTGTCCACTTTCGGCAGGAAGGCCAGGTGCTCCTTATGCTCCTCTGACAGGTCCAGCAGCATCTTCCCTGGGTAGCCAATTTCACTGTGCAGCGCCAACCGCACCCTCGCGACTTCCGGGGCCTGAGTCCAAGCGTAAAGAGCAGGGCCCTTTTACTTCATACACATGCATGGCCTCCCAGCCCCTGAAAGCTTTTGAGTTTGTATAACTCCACCTAGTAGTGTGAGAACCAGTCAGCAGAGGGATGCAATAGGCAAGAGATAAGGGAAGCCTGAACCAAGGCAACAGCAGTGGGCCTGGATGGGAGGCCTGAACGAGACAGTTCAAAACAGAATGAATGGGATTAGGACAGAGGGACCTGGGAGGTGGGTCACTGGACAGACACAGATAGAAGTAATTTGGTTCTCTTGCTAATAACGTCACACCCCTGCAGAGCTAGTCTTCCTGTTATGCCAAGTGAAAATGCAGAGTTGGAGACACGGCTCAGAGTTTCCTGCCTAAAGATTGTATTTGAAGTTGTTTTCATAGAGGTAACCAGCAAGAAAGCGGGTATCTAGAGGAGGAGCGCCAGTGACTACATGCAGCAGAAACAAGTTCCAACTCTTTGGACCTCCTACCACATATCCTTTCAGGAGACTCCTTTTTGTTTGCTGGCTAAGGGAGAGCTGTCTGAGGGACAGAACCAGTGCAGCCCCAGAGACCCAGGAGCAGGGATTTGGATTAAGCACCACCTTCGGAATGAGCAAATTCCCACCATTTTCATTCTTCAGTCACTCTGCTCAAAAACCAAGTTCTTGGGCATTTGACTGAGTGTGTGTAGCAATCTCTAGGAAAGCCTTCCTGAAAACATGGGAAAGAGGCCAATAATATTCCCATTTTACAGAAGAAAGGTAAGTGGTTGGGCCCAGACAGCTTGGCAGGACCAGGGAGAACTCCAGTTCCCCTACCTCAGAAGTAGGTTGAGAAGCAATGCCACTTTTCTGGCCTGATGCTGGGGACATTTCCACAGGCCAACAAAGGGCTCTGTTTTATACAGAAGCATTATGACTTTTGTCTGCATATGTGCATTTTCACACAGTTAAACACTTATTACTTTGCATCTGTATTTCTTTTTCTTCAATTTATTTTTTTATTTTTTATTGTCCTTGTATATGTCAATCTCAGACCACATGTGGTCCTAGAAATTTAGACACTTTGAATTTGAATACACGCACAGCCCACAATCTCATCCAAATTAACATCTTTGGCATGATTTGGAATGTAGCTACATGTTTTGGAATATAGCTTACCTTTAACATGATAATAACAATGTTTGAAATACTGTCAGAAAAAAAGTCCAGGCTGTATTTCTTAACATGAGCTTGTATCACCAGTCTAGAACAGGAAACCAGAAATGACCATTGCCCCAAGACAGCATCCAATGTGAGAGAGAGGGAGAGGTCCCCTGAGCAAAACTGGGGCATTTTACCATGTGGTTTTAACACTCATGCAGAGACAACCGCGCTGATACTAGGGGAGGGCACTGCCCAGAACTCATGTGTGACCACTCATTCAAGAAAGCAGTCTCAACAGATGATGACACAGAACCCAGACTGTCTTCTCCTTCCCATCTCCTTCTGAAATCCATGCAGAGACAATGGGGAGATAAAGGTAGAGCAAACACTTAGGGAATGGGTTTGGAGCCATGCTCAAGGTTCAGTGCAATGTTCAAGCAACTCATTTGTGACTAAAAAGTAAACAAGCAAACAACCAACCTTGAACTCAAAAGCATTCTTGGAGAATTTAAAAATACCTCTTTCGGGTATGAGGGATTTCAAAAAGTCTGTCTGGAGTCAGAACCCTGTCAGCACTCCCTGTGTACCACAGCCATCACCCACAGTGATAAAGAATGACCACCTCTGTGAGCCTGGGCTGCCTAATGGGGCCTGAGAGAGCAGCTTCTCAGGCAAGAAGACCAAGACAGGGAAACTTAATGAGTTAATGTTTTCAAAAGCTTTTTGAGCACTTTGATGTGAGCAGATGCACCACCACAAAGCAGCTTTTCATCTTCCCAAATAGTCTCTCTCTCTTCCTGCCTACTCCACCCTGCTAGTCCTAACCATCCCCACCTGCAAGAGGAGAGGACAGCAGGAAGCTAGCTCACAGAATGCTACCTGAGCACCCCAAGGTGTCGCATCCTTTCCTTTGCTTAATGAACCCACATACATTTTGCCCAAACAGCATCCTCAGAGACACACACAGCCCTCCTTTGATGCTCTATGCCATTTGAGGAAGCAGAGAAAACCTGCTGCAAAATGAATGCAAATAGATTCTAATCAACAGGCAGAGCTCAGTCAGAACCAACTTTAGCACTCCAAACGTGTTGCTATTTTTCCTCTAGCTTACCCAACACAGCCGTTTTGAAGTGGGTCTCTGACCTTGGGAGGGGCTTGCAAACCATGACCTCTTCAGGAAACACCATAGCTAGACCAGCAAACTTCTATTCATCTTGGATGCCTTCTGCAAGCCAGAAAAGGGCTCTTTTTAAGGGCTTCTACTATAGATGGTTGAATTTAGAGTCACATTGACCAGGATTCTTGGCCTCCCCAATCACAGACCCTAGACATTGATTAGAGGCCAGATAAAAATTTCAGGCAAGGTTTTATTGATGGCCCTACTATAGTAGAGGGGAGCCAAAACCAGTAACATATTTCTTTGCTCATTCCCTGAAGAGAGGACAGCTGGTTCCTTATATGTGGTGAGTGTAGGAGCGTGTCCAGGGGTCAGGCTAGAGGGGTGGCTTAGGTGGTTTGCCCACCCGTTTGGTGGTTCTGTGTGCAGGGGGCTTTTGCAGTACTTTGTTTTTACTCCTGACACCTTGATTTGCTCCTGGCTCTTGAGAAGTGGCAGTTAGGTTGTTTTGAATTTTTTTTTGGGGGGGTTGGTATTTTTGTATCTTCTTGTCCAAAATTTGCCCCAACTCTGCATGCATGCAGTTAATTTTAGTCCTTTATAATTTATTTTGTTGCTTAAGGAGACATTTGTCCAGGTGTAAGCATTTCAGCAAAGGGTCCTGAAACCATGTACAAGGCCCTGTGTCCTTGTCTTTAAAGTAAAATGCTTACTCAAGAGTTAATGATTGGGAAATGTGAAGATGTAGAAACAAAGAATAGCTGTTGGACTAGGGAACTGATAACAATTTAGAGTACACTCAAAGCTATGGTTTGTCCAGTAGTCATGTATGGATGTGACAGTTGGACCATAAAGAAGGCTGAGCACTGAAGAATTGATGCTTTTAAACTGTGGTGCTTGAAGAAGACTCTTGAGAGTCCCTCAGACTGCAAGGATATAAAAATCAGTCCATCCTAAAGGAAATCAACCCTGAATATTCATTGGAAGGACTGATGCTGAAGCTGAAGCTCAACATTCTGGCCACCTGATGCAAAGAGCCAACTTATTGGAAAAGATCCTGATGCTGGGAAAGACTGCAGGCCAATGGAAAAAAGGAGGCAGAGGATGAGATGGTTAGAAGGCGTCACCAATGGACATGAATTTAGGCAAACTCTGGAAGAGAGTGGCTTCCCTGGTGACTCAGACGGTAAAGTGTCTGCCTGCAGTGCGGGAGACCCGGGTTCGATCCCTGGGTTGGGAAGATCCCCTGGAGAAGGAAATGGCAACCCACTCCAGTATTCTTGCCTGGAAAATTCCATGGACTGAGAGGCTCCTCGGTAGGCTACACTCCATGGGGTCACAAAGATTTGGACATGACTGAGTGACTTCACTTTACTTTTCACTTAACTTGGAAGATAGTGGAGAACAGAGGAACCTGGCAAGCTGCAGTTCAAGGGGTCACAAAGGGTCAGATACAACTTAGTGACTTCAGTTCAGTTCAGTTCAGTCGCTCAGTCATGTCTGACTCTTTGCAACACCATGAACGCCAGGCCTCCCTGTCCATCACCAACTCTCGGAGTCCACCCAAACCCATGTCCATTGAGCCGGTGATGCCATCCAACCATCTCATCCTCTGTCGTCCCCTTCTCCTCCTGCCCTCAATCTTTCCCAGCATCAGGGTCTTTTCCAATGAGTCAGCTCTTTGCATCAGGTGACCAAAGTATTGGAGTTTCAGCTTCAACATCAGTCCTTCCAATGAACACCCAGGACTGATCTCCTTTAGGATGGACTGGTTGGAGCTCCTCACAGTCCAAGGGACTCAAGAGTCTTCCCCCACACCACAGTTCAAAAGCATCAATTCTCTGGTGCTCAGCTTTCTTTATAGTCCAACTCTCACATCCATACATGACCACTGGAAAAACCATAGCCTTGAGACAGACTTTGTTGACAAAGTAATGTCTCAGCTTTTTAATATGCTAAGTTGGTCATAACTTTCCTTCTAAGGAGTAAGCATCTTTTAATTTAATGGCTGCAATCACCATCTGCAGTGATTTTGGAGCCCAGAAAAATAAAGTCAGCCACTGTTTCCCCATCTATTTCCATGAAGTGATGGGACCAGATGCCATGATCTTCGTTTTCTGAATGTTGAGCTTTAAGCCAACTGTTCCACTCTCCTCTTTCACTTTCATCAAGACGCTTTTTAGTTCTTCTTCAGTTTCTGCCATAAGGGTGGTGTAGGCTTTGGCATAGTCAATAAAGAAGAAATAGATGTTTTTCTGGAACTCTCTTGCTTTTTCGATGATCCATCAGATGTTGGCAATTTGATCTCTGGCTCTTCTGCCTTTTCTAAAACCAGATTGAACATCTGGAAGTTCACGGTTCATGTATTGCTGAAGCCTGGCTTGGAGAATTTTGAGCATTACTTTACTAGCCTGTGAGATGAGTACAATTGTGCGGTAGTTTGAGCATTTTTTGGCATTGTCTTTCTCTGGGATTGGAATGAAAACTGACCTTTTCCAGTCCTGTGGTCACTGCTGAGTTTTCCCAATTTGCTTGTATATTGAGTGCAGCACTTTTACAGCATCATCTTTCAGGATTTGAAATAGCTCAACTGGAATTCCATCACCTCCACTAGCTTTGTTCATAGTGATGCTTCCTAAGGCCCACTTGACTTCACATTCCAGGGAACACAGCAGCTGTGACAGCGCAGGAGTGTGGCTGAGAGGAGCTACCCCAAGTCCAAGGTAAGGAGCTGTGGTTGCGCTTTGCTGGAGCAGCCATGAAGGGATAACCCACGTCCAAGGTAAGAGAAACCCAAGTAAGACAGTAAGATGGTAGGCGCTGAGAGAGGGCATCAGAGGGCAGACAGAGTGAGACCACAATCACAGACAACCAGACAATCTGATCACACGGACCACAGCCTTGTCTAACTTGATGAAACTAAGCCATGCTGTGTGGGGCCACCCAAGATGGGAGGGTCATGGTGGAGAGGTCTGACAGAATGTGGTCCACTGGAGAAGGGAATGGCAAACCACTTCAGTATTCTTGCCTTGAGAACCCCATGAACAGTATGAAAAGATAAAAAGATAGGACACTGAAAGATGAAGAAAATGGCAATAGGAACATATATATCAAAAATTACTTTAAATGTAAATGGATTAACTGCTCCAACCAAAAGACACAGACTAGCTGAATGGATACAGAAACAAGACCTATATATATGCTGTCTACAAGAAACCCACTTCAGACCTAAAGACACATATAGACTGAAAGTGAGAGGATGGAAAAATATATTTCATGTAAATGGGAAGCAAAAGAAAGCTGGAGAAGCAATCCTTATATCAGTCAAAATAGACCTTAAACAAGATTACAAGAGATAAGGAAGGACACTACATAATGATCAAGGGATCAATCCAAGAGGAAGATATAACAATTGTAAATATCTATGCACCCACCATAGGAGCACCTCAATACATAAGACAAATACTAACAGACATAAATGGAGAAATGGTCAGTAACACAATAGTAGGAGACTTTAACATCCCCTCACCAATGGACAGATCATCAAAATAGAAAATTAATAAGGAAACACACATCTTAAATGATACATTGGATGAGATGGATCTCATTGATATCTTCAGGACATTCCATCCAAATGCAGAAGAATACACCTTCTTCTCAAGTGCACATGCAACATTATCCAGGATAGACCACATTTGGGTCACAAATCAAACCTCAGTAAATTAAGAAAATTGAAATCATATCAATCATCTCTGACCACAACGCTATGAAACTAGATATCAATTACAAGAAAAAAACTGTAAGAAACACAAACACATGGAGATTAAACAGCATGTTTCTAAATAACCAACAGGTTACTGAGGAAATCAAAAGGGAAATCAAAAAATTTCTAGAAACACATGACAATGAAAACACAACAATTCAAAACCTATGGGATAAGAGGGAAGGTTATAGCAATACAATCCTACCTCAAGAAACAAGAAAAACATTGAACAGACAACCTAATTTCACACCTAAAACAACTGGAAAAAGAACAAAGAACCCCCAAAATTAGTAGAAGGAAAGAAATCATAAAGATCCAAGCAGAAATAAATGAAAAAGAAATGAAAGAAACAATACTAAAGATTAATAAAACTAAAAGCTGGTTCTTTGAGAAGATAAACAAAATTGACAAACCTTTAGCCAGACTCATCAAGAACAAAAGAGAGAAGAATCAAATCAACAAAATTGGAAATGAAAAGGAGAGGTTGCAATAGACAATGCAGAAAAACAAAGGATTATAAGAGACTATTATGAACAACTATATGGCAATAAAATGGATAACCTGGAAGAAATGGACAGATTCTTAGATAAATTCAATCTTTCAAGACTGAACCAGAAAGAAGTAGAAATTATGAACAATCCACTTACAAGGCCTGAAATTGAAGCTGTGATTAAAAATCTCCCAAAAAACAAAAGCCCAGGACCAGATGGCTTCAAAGGAGAATTCTATCAAACATTTAGAGAAGAGCTAATGCATATCGAAGGGAACATTTCATGCAATGATGGGCTCGATAAAGAACAGAAATGGTATGGACCTAACAGAAGCAGAAGATATTAAGAAGAGGTGGCAAGAATATACAGAAGAACTGTACAAAAAAGATCTTCATGACCAAGATATTCACGATGGTGTGATCACTCACCTAGAGCCAGACATCCTGGAATGTGAAGTCAAGTGGGCCTTAGAAAGCATCACTACGAACAAAGCTTGTGGAGGTGATGGAATTCCAGTTGAGCTATTCCAAAACCTGAAAGATGATGCTGTGAAAGTGCTGCACTCAATATGCCAGCAAGTTTGGAAAACTCAGCAGTGGCCACAGGACTGGAAAAGGTCAGTTTTCATTCCAATCCTAAAGAAAGGCAATGCCAAAGAATGCTCAAACTACCGCACAATTGCACTCATCTCACATGCTAGTAAAGTGATACTCAAAATTTTCCAAGCCAGGCTTCAGCAATACATGAACTGTGAACTTCCTGATGTTCAAGCTGATTTTAGAAAAGGCAGAGGAACCAGAGATCAGATTGCCAACATCCGATGGATCATGGAAAAAGCAAGAGAGTTCCAGAAAAACATCTATTTCTTCTTTATTGACTATGCCAAAGCCTTTGACCATGTGGATCACAATAAACTGTGGAAAATTCTGAAAGAGATGGGAATACCAGACCACCTGACCTGCCTCTTGAGAAACCTGTATGCAGGTCAGGAAGCAACAGTTAGAACTGGACATGGAACAACAGACTGGTTCCAAATAGGAAAAGGAGTACGTCAATGCTGTATATTGTCACCCTGCATCATGAGAAACGCTGGGCTGGAAGAAGCACAAGCTGGAATCAAGATTTCTGGGAGAAATATCAATAACCTCAGATATGCAGATGACACCACCCTTATGGCAGAAAGTGAAGAGGAACTCAAAAGCCTCTTGATGAAAGTGAAAGAGGAGAGTGAAAAAGTTGGCTTAAAGCTCAACATTCAGAAAACAAACATCATGGCATCTGGTCCCATCACTTTATGGGAAATAGATGTGGAAACAGTGTCAGACTTTATATTTTTGGGCTCGAAAATCACTGCAGATGGTGATTGCAGCCATGAAATTAAAAGACGTTTGCTCCTTGGAAGAAAAGTTATGACCAACCTAGACAGCATATTGAAAAGCAGAGACATTACTTTGCCAACAAAAGTCCATTTAGTCAAGGCTATGGTTTTCCAGTGGTCATGTAAGGATGCAAGAATTGGACTGTGAAGAAAGCTGAGCGCTGAAGAATTGATGCTTTTGAACTGTGGTGTTGGAGAAGACTCTTGAGAGTCCCTTGGACTGCAAGGAGATCCAACCAGTCCATTCTAAAGATCAGCCCTGGGTGTTCTTTGGAGGGAATGATGCTAAAGCTGTAACTCCAGTACTTTGGCCACCTCATGCGAAGAGTTGACTCATTGGAAAAGAGTCTGATGCTGGGAGGGATTGGGGGCAGGAGGAGAAGGGGACGACAGAGGATGAGATGGCTGGATGGCATCACTGACTCGATGGACCTGAGTTTGAGTGAACTCCAGGAGATGGTGATGGACAGGGAGGCCTGGCGTGCTACGATTCATGGGGTCGCAAAGCGTTGGACACGACTGAGCGACTGAACTGAAATGAATTGAATGCATATCCTACTAAAACTCTTTCAAAAAATTTCAGAGGAAGGAACATTTTCAAACTCATTCTATGAGGCTACCACTCCCTGATACTAAAACCAGACAAAGACAACAACAAAAAAGAAAACTATAGGCCAATATCACTGAGGAACATAGATGCAAAAATTCTCAACAAAATTTTAGCAGAGTTCAGAAACACATCAAACAGTTCATACACCATGATCAAGTTGGGTTTATTCCAGGAATGCAAGGATTCTTTGATATATGCAAATCAATCAGTGTGAAACACCATATTAACAAATTGAAAGATAAAAACCATATGATGATCTCAATCAGATCAGATCAGATCAGATCGGTCGCTCAGTCGTGTCCGACTCTTTGCGACCCCATGAATCGCAGCACGCCAGGCCTCCCTGTCCATCACCAACTCCCAGAGTTCACCGAGATTCATGTCCATCAAGTCAGGAATGCCATCCAACCATCTCATCCTCTGTCTCAATAGATGCAGAAAAAGCCTTTGATAAAATTCAGGACCCATTTATGATTGAAGTGAAAGTGAAAGTTGCTCAGTCATGTCTGACTCTTTCCACCCCATGGACTAAACAATCCATAGAATTCTCTAGGCCAGAATCCTGGAGTGGGTAGCCTTTCCCTTCTCCAAGGGATCTTCCCAACCCCGGAATTGAACCCAGTTCTCCCGTATTGCAGGCAGACTCTTTACGAGCTAAGCCACAAGGGAAGCCCAAGAATACTGGAGTGGGTAGCCTATCCCTTCTCCAGTGGATCACTTATGATTAAAACTCTTAAAAAAAATGGGCATAGAAGGAACTTACCTCAACATAGTAAGACCATATATGATAAGCATACAGCAAACATTATTCTCAATGGTGAAAAACTGAAACCATCCCCCCTAAGATCAGGAACAAGACAAGGGTGTCCACTTTCACTACTATTGTTTAACATAGTTCTGAAAGTCCTAGCTATAGCAATCAGAGAAGAAAAAGAAATAAAAGGAATTCAGATTGGAAAAGAAGAAGTAAAGTTCTCACTGTTTGCAGATGACATGATACTGTACATAGAAAACCCTAAAGATAGTATCAGAAAATTACTAGAGCTAATCAGTGAATTTAGCAAAGTTGCAGGATACAAAATCAATACACAGAAATCACTTGCATCTCTGTATACTAACCATGAAAAATCAGAAAGAGAAATTAAGGAATCAATCCCATTTGCCATTGCAACAAAAAGAATTAAATATTTAGGAATAAACTTACCTAAGGAGACAAAAGAACTGTACATAGAAAATGATAAGACACTAAAAAAAGAAATCAAAGATGACATAAACAGATGGAGAGATATTCCATGTTCCTGGGTAGGAAGAATCAATATTGTGAAAATGACTATACTACCAAATACAATCTACAGATTCAATGTTATCCCTATAAAATTACCAACAGCATTTTTCACAGAAGTGAAACAAAAAAATTCACAATTCATATGAAAACACAAAGGATGCTGAATAGCCAAAGCAGTCTTGAGAAAGAAGAATGGAGCTGGAGGAATCAACCTTCCTGACTTCAGATTATATTACAAAGCTACAGTCTTCAAGACAGTATGGTACTGGCACAAAAACAGAAATATAGACCAATGGAATAAGATAGAAAGCCCAGAAATAAACCCATGCTCCTATGGATACCTTATTTTTGACAAAGGAGGCAAGAATATACAATGGGGAATTGCCGGGGTCCAGCCCCGGCTGATCCAGGGTATTCAAAGGAGAGATGGCTTAGGTGACCTATTCAAATGTTAATTAGAGATATAAAGAGTAATAGAATGAGGATAGCTCAGTAGGAAAATTCAGTGGAGAAAAGAGGCTGAGTAGCTTGGTTTAGGCGGAAAATCAATATAACCCGTGACACCAGGTTAGCTCTGACCAAGGAGGCCGCAGGCGCCCTCTCGAATAGCGGAAGGTGCCCCACCTTAGGCACCTTCTCGAGTGGGTCTTAGAAGCCCAGGCAAATAAATGGTCGCAGAGGATATCCACGCTCCAGATGGAGACTTCAGCCAGAATGTGAAAAGAATGACATGGGGAGACCAAGCGTTGGTGAGCAAGGCCCGTAGCTTTATTTTTAACAGGGGCTTATATACCCTAAGTTACACATAAAGGATAATAGGGGATGCAAGTCAGCAGTTTTTGATCCTTATCAAAAACCAGGGTTTCTTTCCTGCAAATTTATTGTATACAAATGGTTTAGGTGATTTACATCATCTTCTGGCCAGAAGGCCTATTAACATTTTATGACTCCTGACAAGGACTTATCAACAAAGACTTATTTTCTTTAAGAGTAATTATTTTAAGGTTTGGCACCATCTTCCGAAAATAAAATTGCATTCCTATAGGGCGGATGTGTAATGGGTTTACAGCAAAGAAAAGAATTTATTACCTTAAGGGTCTAAAGTTACTAACACCAAGGCCACTACTTATTTTTTCTACATACCAACTATTAATTAATACACATTCAAGGATACAATACAGGGGATGTGAAAACTTGGCAACAAGCATTGGCTCATCAATGAAATCCTTTACTAGTTTATTCTGACAGTTTCTAACCCTCTGAGAGGCTCTAAGCTATTTGAATATCTTAAGCTTCCCTTGCCTCTCGAGGCTGGGAGACTGTAAACAAACGTATGCATAGCTGTAGGAGTCCGGGTAAACTTGTCAGGCGAGTTAGAGAGCCATCTGAGGGGTTTGGATTTAAACACTCCTAATTGCCCAGGAACTTTATTAATTGGAGCTGTAAGTTAACTCTTTGACAGAGAGAGCGAGATGGTGGTAGGGGACAGCCCCCAGTAAAGTCAGAGGTGAGAGCACAAAGCAATAAAGTAGGCAGACTCTGGTTTTTTGGGGGGTAGATGCTCGAGAATATCTAGGGGGACTCCTGAGGCTCGATCCCGCCTTTGCGTATGCCGAGCCTCCTTCCTCATGACCTTTGTCACGAGTGGAATGCCTCACCGGCTCCCAGTAGGGAATAGACAGCCTCTTCAATAAATGGTGTTGGGAAAACTGGACAGCTATGTGTAAAAGAATGAAATTAGAACACTTCCTAACACCATACACAAATATAAACTCAAAATGGATTAAAGACCTAAATGTAAGACCAGAAACTATGAAACTCTTAGAGGAAAACATAGGCAGAACACTCGATGACATAAACCAAAGCAAGTTCCTCTATGACCCACCTCCTAGAGTAACGGAAATAAAAACAAAAGCAAACAAGTGGGACCCAATTAAACTTAAAAGCTTTTGCACAGCAAAGGAAACTATAAGCAAGCTGAAAAGACAACCCTCACAATGGAAAAAAATAATAGCAAGTGAAATAACTGACAAAAGATTAATTTTCAAAATATACAAGCAGCTCATACAACTCAATGCCAGAAAAACAACCCAATCCAAAAGTGGGAAAAAGACCTAAACAGACATTTCTCCAAAGAAGACATGTAGATGGCTAACAAACACATGAAAAGATGCTCAACATTGCTCATTATTAGAGAATGCAAATCAAAACCACAGTGAGATGTCACCTCACACCAGTCATAATGGCTATTAGCAAAGTCTATAAACAATAAACACTGGAGAGGGTGTGGAGAAAAGGGAACACTCTTGCACTGTTGGTGGGAATGTAAATTGATACAGCCACTATGGAAGACGGTATGGAGATTCCTTAAAAAACTAGGAATAAAACCACCATAACCCAACAATCCCACTCCTAGGCATATATCCTGAGGAAACCAAAATTGAAAAAGACACATGTATCCCATTGTTCATTACAGCACTCTTTACAATAGCTAGAACATGGAAGCAACCTAGATGTCCATTGACAGACGAATGGATAATGAAGTTGTGGTACATATACACAATGGAATATTAGTCAGCCATAAAAAGGAACACATTTGAGTCAGTTCTGATGAGGTGGATGAACCAAGAACCTATTATACAGAGCGGAGAAGGCAATGGCACCCCACTCCAGTACTCTTGCCTGGAACATCCCATGGATGGAGGAGCCTGGTAGGCTGCAGTCCATGGGGTCGCTAAAAGTCGGACACAACTGAGCGACTTCCCTTTCACTTTTCACTTTCATGCATTGGAGAAGGAAATGGCAACCCACTCCAGTGTTCTTGCCTGGAGAATCCCAGGGACGGGGGAGCCTGGTGCTGTCTATGGGGTAGCACAGAGTGGGACACGACTGAAGCAACTTAGCATATCATAGCATTATACAGAATGAAGTGAGTCAGAAAGAGAAAGATAAATATCGTATTCTAACTCACATATACAGAATTTAGAAAAATGGTACTAAAGAATTTATTTACAGGGCAGCAGTGGAGAAACAGACAGAGAATACACTCATGGACATGGGGAGAGGGGAGGAGAGGGTGAGATGTATGAAAAGAGTAACATGGAAACTCACATTACCATATGTAAAATAGACAGACAATGGGAATTTGCTGTATGGCTCAGGAAACTCAAACAGGGGCTCTGTATCAACCTGGAAGCATGGGATGGGAGGGAGGTTCACAAGGGAGGGGACATATGTATACCTATATCTGATTCATGTTGAGGTTTGACAGAAAACAACAAAATTCTGTAAAGCAATTATTCTTCAATAAAAAAATAAATTAAATTTTTGAGAAATAATATGCTCAATAAAGTGTGCAAACCCTAAGTGAACAGTTTGATGGATATATACATACACACACACACACACACACATATATAAGCACTACACAAGTCAAGAGAAAGAATCTTTCCAGCACACCAGAGTTTGCCCTCAAGATCCCTTCTAAATAGGCCCTCACCAAAGGTAATCAATTATTCTTTCTTCTATCATATAAAATATGTTCTCCTTTTTTTTAACTTCCTATAAATAGAATCATATAGATTCTGCTGTTTTATATGTATGGCTTCTTTCCTCCAGCATTACAACACACACGTTGTATATACTAGTCTAGTCTGTGAAAATACAATTACATATCCATTCTCCTTTGAGACGTTTGGGTTGTCTGTAATTTGGGGCTAGTATGAGCCAGGCTGGGAGACAGCTTGGGACCTGGGACCCTCTGCTGTGGTGCTTGCACCTGAGATCTCCTTGAGTAACAAAATACAAAGAAACTATAAGGGATTAAAAATAACTGCCTGCACATCCAGTTGGGGCAAATTACAGACAAAATACAAAAAGACCAAAAATCCCAGCTGCCACTTCTGAAGAGCTGGGAGCAGGGTATCTGGAATAAAGCCACATGACCCATGCACACACCACTGAAAGGGTGGGCAAACCATTTATGCCACCCTTTGGCCCAACTCCTGATCCTACCCCTACCCTCACCTGATGTAAGGAACACCCTTGCCCTCCTCAGGGAGGAAGCAAGGGAACATGGTACTTTTCATTACCCCCTGCTGCAGCAAGGTCTCCATTGTCTGGCCTCTTACCAATTTCTGTTGATTAAGGAACCCACAAACCCTGGTTGGTAACACTGCTATGAACCCATTTCTTGTGGTTCTACATAGTTGGAGGTTGGATCTTATACATCCTTTACTCTCCCACAATATCCAGCAGGATGCCATACATAGAGCACTCTCCATTTAAGTCCCTGGGTCAATACTCAGACATTATGATATTAATACTTAGTCAAGAGACTTGGACATTAAAGAAACCTCATGAAATTAACTCAAAGCAGGTCAGCAAAGCTGTATTCCATTTCTCAAGTCAGAAAATGTTCGGGTGGGTTATTCACATGTTCAAGGTGACATGAATAGTTCGTGGCAGATTTAAGAAAGAGGAATTTTCACACAACTCTAGACATTTAGAGTTCTGGGCTTTCTTGCAAACAACAATGTAACAGATGTTTTATTTTAAATTATCTATGCCTGAACTGACTTTAGATCAGTTATTTCAGGATCTTGAGAGGGTGGTGGTGCCTATGCATAATGTTTCAAGCGCAGCTAAGTGCTGAGAGTCATCAGCTAATTTTCCAGCCTTGTCATCTTATAGCACTGGCATGGAAAAAAAAGGGGGGGTGTGGGCTGAAATAATGACCCTACATGCTTGGTCTCTAGAAATTGCAGGAAGACACAGACTCACATGCATTCATAATCAATACCATGAGTGATGAACCTGAAATAATTCTGTCTTCATGTTCTATGGAAGTTATCCTTAGGCTCTTTTTCTAGAGAAGCAAAAGTGCTGGATGAAAATGGGATACTCATACATTTCCATGATGTCTATCTAAGATAGTATTTTCTGAGAGCCTCCTATACTCCTGCCATTATCTACATCCTTAACATCTTCAAAATTTGGATGCAGAAAAGACCAAATCTCTTCCCTCAAGTACCCAGATGCCCTAACATATGCTATAGAAAAATACCTGTAGTCCAACATTTTTGTCTTGGGAAAAATGATTGGCTTTCTATTGTCAGTATTTGCTTTAATAGTCTCAGATCTTTCCATATGATATTACACAGTTAATTTCATAGTGTAAGCACTTCTCTTATATTACCAGTGCCTATCAGACCTCCCTCCAGAAAAGCTTTCAGGTGATAGTGTTCTACAGAGTAGATTTCCTCCCTCCCCTCCATCATAATGCCATCAACAAATTAGTCATTACATTCCAGAGCCTAGCAGAACCCTCCCTTGTCAATTGCTGAATAGTCAGTTACAGTCTGGACAGAAGCGGTTTCACACTGATTAAAAAAAGAATTACAGTCGTTTCTGTTTTTCAAATTAAGGGACAACATCTATGTAATACAGAATTAGAGACTTGGCTTAACGAAACAATTACTTAAAAGAACAGAAAACTGAATTTAGAGGGAAACTCTGTGACCAAGACAATATGACTTTCTTAAAACAAGAAGTTTGAAATCTGTTAACCTTTCTAAATCCAGAAAATTGAAAGACCCCAGGGAACTGTAAACTAACCTAATATCAATACTATGTTGAAAAGTCAAAATGTTAATTTCCTCAAGCACTGGAGAGGATTTGTCTCACTAGCAAATTTTAGATATAAATACCAAGTCAAAAATAATTCTCCAATGACTCTGAGCATGTTACCAATGACAACAGATTTGAAATGCATTTTAGAAGCAATGAAAGGGAATTAAATAGATTTCCAGTGCTATAAAGCTTAATATTACTTTAGAAAGTGTTGAACTCTCTTTCTCATCTTCCTTGCAACTCATTTGGTGCCTTGTAAGCATTGAAGTCGGACACGACTAAGCGACTTCACTTTCACTTTTCACTTTCATGCATTGGAGAAGGAAATGGCAACCCACTCCAGTGTTCTTGCCTGGAGAATCCCAGGGACGGGGGAGTCTGGTGGGCTGCCATCTATGGGGTCGCACAGAGTTGGACATGACTGAAGCGACTTAGCAGCAGCAGCAGCAAGCATTGAAGAAAAGCTAAGTGCAGGAGCACTTTATTAATGCACCAAAAGCCACATCAATGTTAATATGCTAACACCTTCAGAAAGTTTTTGAGATCTAAAATAAAACAGTATGTGGATTCCTAAAAGTCTTGATGGAAAAACATCACTAGTTATCACCTAGGAGAGCTGCCTTTAGCGCAAGGACCAACTATAAGTTAGGGATACTTGATTTTGCAAGAATATTCACAAGTTAACTGCAATGCATTATGCTTCCCATGAAAATAATGCAAAGATTTGAATTAGTTTTTAGTTGCTTGCTAAATTGGTCCAATTTTACTCAAAACGGCCTTTAAAGGGCTATACACCAAGATTATTTCAGTGAGAAAGTTGTCAGCCAACCTGGCCTTCAGGCAATAAAAGCTGAACTCAGAAGCATGCATGCATGGTAAACTCCTACTTTTGGATGCGAGCAAACCAAATTAGAGTTGGTTAAGATTCTAGAATGTGATGTGCTCAATTCAGAGTTAATGCCCTGTGACACCACCCCACCAATACTTGCTTTTATTTAAATACTCCAAAAATGTTTTTATAGTCAAATACCAACCATTCTAGTAAATATTTCAACAGAAATAAGCTACAGAGAAACTCAGGAACTTGACCTAGTTACTAATTGGCTATCACAGAGTATCCTAACATAGAGAGACTCCATAACATAGTCTCCTAACTTCTCTCTCTACTAACATAGAGTCACCCATTTCTTTTGGAAATGGTTCTGATCTCAGAAGGAGAGTGGTCCTGAAGAGAGCTCTCAGTTCCCTGCCCAGGAATGGAATCTGGGTAACCTGTTTGAAAACCAGGAATCCTAGCCACTAGACCATCAGAGGCTAGAGGCTAGAAGCGAAGTGGCCCTGGCTCTTTCCGTTTGAAAACAAAAATGTTTCAAGGAGGCAAAAACCGTAAGAACAGGCACAAAGTTTATTATTAGAGACAGTACAATGTGTGGGAGAGCACACAGGAAAACAGTCTAAAATCAGAAGCTAGGCAGAAATACACCCCAGAGAGAAAGGGTATGGGCATCCTCTTTGATGAGGGGCCCAGTAAGGTGATTTCAATCACTTATATAGGACAGTCCTTTCAGGTCTTTGCTTACATTTGACCAATTATCTTGTTTCTTTCTTCACATCTCGGACCTTCCCCAAGATGCACGTGTGGCTTTTTCCTAAGATGGATTCTACCACAGGCCTATGGGTGCATGTCCTCACTTGTTATGGAGTGGAGCCCTCTCCCTTTTTAACCCCCAAGAAGGCTTCCTGCACATTTGCACACAGGAAAGTCTTCCTTGACCTCAAGAACGGGCACCTTATTGCTTTACTTTGGCAGAGCTCAACTTTTGCCACTAGCTTTGCCCTTGGAGTGTCTGGGTGAGAACAAAGCTTGAATCTCACTCCACTCAACAAACACTAGGTGGGCAGCCCAGAGGCCCACTGTCTTTTACCTCAGTTCCAACCTGGAGGATTAAAGAAGACTTCCACTTTCAGTGAAGACTGAGTAACAAGTTTCAGATTTACCCTCCTGCCTTAAATAACTATACAACTGGACAAAACATATGAGACAATGGTTTTCCATACATCAGACAACAGATAACACAGGACTGTGATACCTGAGACGGGAAATAAAATTATACCAGCCTTCTGCCTGGAGGCAGTTTCCAGGCCTCAACACAGGGACAGGGAGCAGAGCACAGCTGATTCACTAAGGCTAGGAAACAGAAATCAAGAGTTTAGAGGCCAAGGCACCCAGAATTTGCAAGGCAAACTATTAGAGAAAGGAAATGTACAGGAGAGCTTCAGAAACCTGCAGTGGGTCCCCTTGAGTATGGGTTGAGTACCAACCGCATGTGTGTGAAGAAAGGTACCCAAGGCTGGGGAAAGGGTCACCAGAAAAGAATGAGCAGAAAAGACTTCACTCCTACCAGCCAAAGTGAAAAGATCTCATAATATATGGGGCACCAGATAGAGTTCTGGAAAAGCAAAGAAAGGTGTAAATTGACCAGACTATAAGCTGCTCTGAACCTACCCAAACAGAGCTTAAAAGCAAACATTGAAAGAATTCAACTGATTCCAAGTAACTGCATTCCAGGAAAAAAAACAAAGCCAACACTATAAAGGACTAAAACAAACTATACGTTAGCAGAAAATTCATGATGCCTAGCATCCAATCAGAAATAAGCAAGCAGCAAAGAAACAGGAAAATATGACCCATAACCAAGAGTGAAACCAATCAATAGAAACAGACCCAGAAGCAAGAGATGATAAAGCTATCAAATAAGGATACTAATAGCTATAATAAATATGTCCTATATGATCAAGAAACTAGAAAATATAATCATGTTAAAGAGCAAAAGGAAAGATGTTATAGTCACCCTGAAAAACCATCTTGGGATTAAAAAATACATAATATCTGAAATGGGTGAGATTGATAGAAGTTTAAATTATTTGGAAGAAAATTTTAGTAAACTTGAAGACATACCAATAGAAACTATCCAAAGTGAAACACAAATGAATAATGTATCAGTGACCTTAGGAACAAAATAAAACAGAGAAACATGTATGTAATTAGAATTAAGGAAATAGAGATGAGAGAGAGAGCAGGACAGAAAAAATATCTGAAAAAAAACTCACACAATGAAGAAGTACAATGAACTCCATGCAGGATAAATAAAAATAAAACAAAATCAACACAAAGATATAGGATAATGAAACTGCTGACTGACAACCAGTGATTGAATAGTCTGCTTGCCAGAAACTATGAAAGTGAAATGATAGTGAAGGACATCTTTAAACACTGAGATACACTGTCAATTTAGAATTCTCTAAGCAGCAAAAAAGATGTCCTTTTCATTATAGGGGACTGGAATGCAAAAGTAGGAAGTCAAGAAACACCTGGAGTAACAGGAAAATTTGGCCTTGGAATACTGAATGAAGCAGGGCAAAGGCTAATAGAGTTTTGCCAAGAAAATGCACTGGTCATAACAAACACCCTCTTCCAACAACACAAGAGAAGACTCTATACATGGACACCACCAGATGGTCAACACAGAAATCAGATTGATTATATTCTTTTCAGCCAAAGATGGAGAAGCTCTATACAGTCAGCAAAAACAAGACCAGCAGCTGACTGTGGCTCAGATCATGAACTCCTTATTGCCAAATTCAGACTTAAATTGAAGAAAGTAGGGAAAACCACTAGACCATTCAGGTATGACCTAAATCAAATCCCTTATGATTATACAGTGGAAGTGAGAAATAGATTTAAGGGCCTAGATCTGATAGATAGAGTGCCTGATGAACTATGGACTGAGGTTCGTGACACTGTACAGGAGACAGGGATCAAGACCATCCCCATGGAAAAGAAATGCAAAAAAGCAAAATGGCTGTCTGGGGAGGCCTTACAAATAGCTGTGAAAAGAAGAGAAGTAAAAAGCAAAGGAGAAAAGGAAAGATATAAACATCTGAATGCAGAGTTCCAAAGAATAGCAAGAAGAGATAAGAAAGCCTTCTTCAGTGATCAATGCAAAGAAATAGAGGAAAACAACAGAATGGGAAAGACTAGGGATCTCTTCAAGAAAATCAGAGATACCAAGGGAACATTTCATGCAAAGATGGACTTGATAAAGGACAGAAATGGTATGGACCTAACAGAAGCAGAAGATATTAAGAAGAGATGGCAAGAATACACAGAAGAACTGTACAAAAAAGATCTTCACGACCCAGATAATCACGATGGTGTGATCACTCACCTAGAGCCAGACATCCTGGAATGTGAAGTCAAGTGGGCCTTAGAAAGCATCACTACGAACAAAGCTAGTGGAGGTGATGGAATTCCGTTGAGCTATTCCAAAACCTGAAAGATGATGCGGTGAAAGTGCTGCACTCAATATGCCAGCAAATTCGGAAAACTCAGCAGTGGCCACAGGACTGGAAAAGGTCAGTTTTCATTCCAATCTCAAAGAAAGGCAATGCCAAAGAATGCTCAAACGACCGCACAATTGCACTCATCTCACACGCTAGTAAAGTAATGCTCAAAATTCTCCAAGCCAGGCTTCAGCAATATGTGAACCGTGAACTTCCTGATGTTCAAGCTGGTTTTAGAAAAGGCAGAGGAACCAGAGATCAAATTGCCAACACCCACTAGATCATAGAAAAAGCAAGAGAGTTCCAGAAAAACATCTATTTCTTCTTTATTGACTATGCCAAAGCCTTTGACTGTGTGGATCACAATAAACTGTGGAAAATTCTGAAAGAGATGGGAATACCAGACCACCTGATCTGCCTCTTGAGAAATTTGTATGCAGGTCAGAAAGCAACAGTTAGAACTGGACATGGAACAACAGACTGGTTCCAAATAGGAAAAGGAGTTCATCAAGGCTGTATATTGTCACCCTGTTTATTTAACTTATATGCAGAGTACATCATGAGAAACACTGGACTGCAAGAAACACAAGCTGGAATCAAGATTGCTGGGAGAAATATCAATAACCTCAGATATGCAGTTGACACCACCCTTATGGCAGAAATTGAAGAGGAACTAAAAAGCCTCTTGATGAAAGTGAAAGTGGAGAATCAAAAAGTTGGCTTAAAACTCAACATTCAGAAAACGAACATCATGGCATCTGGTCCCATCACTTCATGGGAAATAGATGGGGAAACAGTGGAAACAGTGGCTGACTTTATTTTTGGGGGCTCCAAAATCATTGCAGATGGTGACTGCAGCCATGAAATTAAAAGACGCTTACTCCTTGGAAGGAAAGTTATGACCAACCTAGATAGCATATTGAAAAGCAGAGACATTACTTTGCCAACAAAGGTTCGTCTAGTCAAGGCTATGGTTTTTCCAGTGGTCATGTATGGCTGTGAGAGTTGGATTGTGAAGAAAGCTGAGCGCCGAAGAATTGATGCTTTTGAACTGTGGTGTTGGAAAAGACTCTTGAGAGTCCCTTGGACTGCAAGGAGATCCAACCAGTCCATTCTGAACATCAGCCCTGGGATTTCTTTGGAAGGAATGATGCTAAAGCTGAAACTCCAGTACTTTGGCCACGTCATGGGAAGAGTTGACTCATTGGAAAAGACTCTGATGCTGGGAGGGATTGGGGGCAGGAGGAGAAGGGGACGAGAGAGGATGAGATGGCTGGATGGCATCACTGACTCGATGAACGTGAGTCTGGGTGAACTCTGGGAGTTGGTGATGGACAGGGAGTCCTGGCGTGCTGTGATTCATGGGGTTGCAAAGAGTCGGACACGACTGAGCAACTGATCTGATCTGATCTGAAGCAGCAAAAAGTCATCTTTCAAAATTAATGACAAAATAAAGGCATTTTCAGACAAATGAAATCTAGAAGAATTCAGTGTCAGCAGACCTATACCAAAAGAAATGATAAAGAATATTATTCAGGTAGAATATGATACCAAATAGAAAACTGGATCTATATAATGAAGAATGAAAAGTGCCAGAAATAGTCCATACATTAACAAATATAAAAGACACATTTTTCAATCTTCCTGACAGCTAATAGTTTAAAACAAAAATGACAGCAAAATATTGAGGGGCTTATAAACCTATGTAAGGGTAAAGTGTTTGACAACAATAGCACGAGGGAAAGAAGGGAAAATGGACTTTACATATAAGGTGAGAAGACAGTTTCTGTCTATTGTAAACTGTAGAGCAAGGGTCAGCAAATTCAGGCCATAGGACAGATTCATCTTGCTACTCATTTTTGTTCTGAAGCTAAGAATGTTTTATACATTTTGGAAGCAGGTGGGTAGAAGGAGATATAAGACCATGTATTTACTATCTGGTTCTTTACAGAAAAAGTTGCTGAGGACTGCCTGGAGCAGGAGCTTTTCTTGGTACAACTGACATTTTTGGCCAAAATGTCATTCCACAGTGTGAGGGTACAGGTACACTGTTAGGTTCAGATGTTTACTGGCATCCCTGGCCTCTACCTATACACACCATGAGCACTCCACTCTAAGTTGTGACAACCAAAAACGTCTCCAGACTTTGGCACATGTCCTTTTGGGGTAGAGGTAAGGGGCCAAACTTGCCTCTGATTGAGAACTACTGCCCTGAAGCAAAACTATAAAATATATATTTAACGCGTGTATAATAAGCCAATGGTAGAGATAAAATGGATCCATTTTTTAAGTTAAAAAAAAAACAACCCAAAAGAAGGTAAGTGAAAGTCACTCAGTCATGTCCGACTCTTTGTGACCTGGTGGACTATACAGTCCATGGAATTCTCCAGGCCAGAATACTGGAATGGGTAGCCTTTCCCTCTCCAGGGGATCTTCCCAACCCAGGGATTGAACCCAGGTCTCTCATATTGTAGGTGGATTCTTTACCACTGAGCCACAAGGGAAGCCCAAAAAGAAGGTAGGAAAAGAGAAAAAAAGGTTTCCAGAGAAGGCATAAACTGGTACTATTAAGAAAATTAAAGCCCACACCACAGGCAGAAAGGAAATATTTGCAAAACATATATTTGATTAAAAATTTGCATCCAGAATTAAAAAACACAAACCGTACAACTCAATAAGACAACCTGATTGGGGGGAATAAAATAAGCAAAAGATGTGAATAGACACTTCACCAAAGATATAGAAATGGCAAGTAAGTATATGAAAAGATGCTAAACACCATTAATCATAAAGTAAATGCAAATTAAAAACACAATGAGCTATCACTGGACATCCGTTAGAATACTTAAAATTTAAAAGAATGGCAATTACCAAGTGTTAGCAAAAATGTAGAGCAACTAGAACTCGCATAGACTGCTGGTAGGATATTCAACAGCTACACAGTGGAAAACTATGCAGCCATAAAAACGAAATACAGACACATGAAACGATATAGATGTACTTTAAGAGCATTATGCTAAGCTTAAGAAGATGGACACAAAGACTATATGCTGAGTCTTTCTTTATTATACACAATTCTAGGAAAAAGCAAAACTATGGTGACTGACAGCAGATAAGAGGTTGCCAGGACCCAACAGGAGGCAGAGGGGATTGACTGCAAAGAAAAATGAGGGAACTTTTATTAAAGATGATGGGGACTTTCAATATTATGATTGTAGTAGTAGTTACATAACTACATATTTGTCAAGATTCAAAAGGAGTTGTAGATTTAAAATTGATGATTTTTTATTATATCAAAGAAAGAGATAAATGTTAATTTTCAAGAAGGTTTTGAAGGTTTTCAAAAGAGTAAGTGAGGCTATATTTTCCTCTGGTGACTAAGAGGAGAAATAACTTGCTACAATGCAGGATGGCTAGAAAATACTTCTATTCAAATTTGATTGAGTGCTAGTGATGTAGATTCTTGTAACAGAATATACACTTAGCTAGAGATTATCAGACAGTAGTTTTTAAGCCAGAGGGTCAACTATAGGCAAACATGGGAATTTAGCATGATTCCAGTTAAGTGGGGAAAAATGAACTAGTCAACAGGCACTATCAAGAGAACTTGCTAACCACTGAGAGAAAAACAGTTCTACATCATAACATCCATAAAACCAAATTACAGGTGGATTAGAAGTGTAAACTTAAATAAGCCTACTTGTACTAGAAGATAATATAAAATACTTTTATAAGCTTGTAATGGACAAGCCCTATGTAAACAAGTCACAAGACTCAGAAGAGTAGATTTGACTATATATTAATACTTAATCTCAAGTAAAAACTTTTTCCATGTCAGTATTTTTACTTCAACTGTCAAATCCCTCGAGGGCTCTCTCTATACTCCCTGAACTAAGTTATCTGAGATGCTCAATCCTCCCCAATAAGCAAAATGGACTCTATGTAACTTAAATAAGAATATACTTGTCTATTCACTAACTCATCATTTGAACAAAAATTAATATATAGTAAGGTTAGATTTAAACTGAGATAGAAAGGAAATCTGAAAAACCATCATCCTATAATAAGGAACAAAGAAGGTATTAACTTTACTTACCTGGTCATTCTCCTGACACTCTATCTAGTAAGTTACAAGAGAAAATAAACAAAATCTAAACTCTAAGATAAAACAGAAATTTAATCCGAAAACCAATTTGATCTTTTTAAGTTGAATAAATGGTTTTCAAAAAAGAATTTAGCTCAAGTGACACAGAATTAATTAGTATTACTTTTGGAATAGGATTTAAAGAGTAAAAGAAAAATGCCTTGCAATGGTCAAACGAAAAGTCTAACACAAATCCTTCCACACTTTTTAGCATCTGAAAAATAAAATTACAACTTATTCAAATTTAAGAAACAATTTCTCTGAGAAAACATTTTAATAGTCTTTCTGAAACACTAAAATGATGTCAAAATACTGTATGTACTTCAAAGGATCACACGTGCACACGTGCACTATGGCCCATAATGCATTTGAAAAAATATCACAAGATTCAATTTCTTATTTTCATCATTGTAATTTTAATCAGTAGGAACATTAATGTCACATATACTTTCTTATAATATAAATATTTTAAAAAGCTGTACTTTACAATAAGATATCAAGAACATAGAGCTGATATGTTTATAGGTAATCATTTTGCCTATGTAAGAAATCTGATCAGAGTACTTTTATGGTGAAAGAAAAGTACCTTCTTTTTAATCATTCATATTCAGCAACAGGGAAAATGCTCTATGTACACACTGGCTCTGAAGAACACGTTTCATTCCTGTTTCAAACCTGCTATGCCATTATTGCTTTGATGATTACATAGTTCAGCATAAAAAGGCATTTCTTCTCAAGATTCTCAATATGTCTGATAAGGCAGGTCACGTCCCAATCATAAAAGCTTTAATGCAAATATTACAAGCTTTATGCAAATATTACAAGTATTATGCAAATAAAGCATGGCTATCAGACTCACTGTAACTGGGATTAAAAAGACAACTATAAGAATACTGCATTTTGATACACTACGTTTTTGTGCACGCACCT
The DNA here is from genome assembly GCF_055505025.1 of Bos grunniens. Classification (NCBI taxonomy): domain Eukaryota; kingdom Metazoa; phylum Chordata; class Mammalia; order Artiodactyla; family Bovidae; genus Bos; species Bos grunniens. The sequence continues at coordinate 15,009,419 of NC_141182.1, forward strand.
GGCATTCTCTGCCTTTCTTCCTCATCTTTGAAGTGCTAAAGTATATTTATACTAGAAAGTTATTAATAGACTTAATGTGGGAACTATGTATTTGAGAAAGCAAGACTTTCTGGATACGAATCTCCAAATGTTTTCTATTTTGTTTTATGACTTTATTAAACAGAGAGAGAGTGTTTTACGTGCAACACTTGCCGAGAGAAATAAAGCTACATTTCACTCAAATCCAACTGAATATATCAGATACAAAATATAGACATGAAGCAAAGTATGATAGCAGCAGTGATTCTTGGGGGCAACGTGCAAAATTCAATATTTTGCTATCTATTTACATCACAGTGGTCAGAAAAGAAATGTGCCAAAACTCCCTTTCCCATTCCACTTGAACTGGTTCCCCACAATTGAAACAAACATCTCCTGTGACATTAAGTTGTCATCAGCTTGTGTGATCCCCAGTTCACTCAACCTTTTCTTCTTCATCTGGCCTTTTTGTGTGGAGGCAGCAACTAGTTCATTTACAATTTCACAATTGCCTTCAACTTGCTCAGAAAGCTCAGCTCTCGCATAAAGCTCCATTTTACCAGTTGCACATTGAATCAGCTCTTCCAGATCCACTCTTTCAGCTACATCTGCCTCTCCACTTGTCTGAACTTTAAGTGCTTTATTTTCTGGAAAAAAAAAATTATAAAAATTGAGTTAAATATACAAACCACCCCAACTAAAACATGTATTTTTACAGTCTATCACAGCTTTCAAGTTTTTTCTGTCAAGGGGTCCTGTGTCATTTGACTGGACTTTCCAAACTCTCTGCCATAGTGTCTCAACAAGCAGTTGTATTAATTGTCAAGCTTTCCTGACTCTCATACAGTTGTATGATTACCAACTTCGAATTTTCTCTTTTTATCCTAGATCTCATTCATTCAACAGACCTCTCCTGGATATTTACAAGCACTGTATTAGAAGCTAGATACAAAGATAAACAGGACAGTACTAGTACTTTAGTTTCCCTAAAGGAACTCCCAATTTAGCAGCTTTATAAGTGATTGCCTATGATAGGCAGAATTCTAGATGGCCCTGTGATGCCTGCCCCTTGTTACTTTTACGACTGTTAAATGGTAAAAGGACCTTGCAGATAAGGTTACTTATCAGACCTTAAGAAAAGGATATAACTCAGGTATTCCTAACCTAATCATATGAATCCTTTAACAGCAAGGCTTTCCCTGGCTGGATGATGAAGAATAAAGCATAAAGAGATTTAAAGCGTGAGAAAGATTTGAAGCGTGAGAGATTTGCTCTGAGGGAGGTCCTCTGTTGCTGAAATGGAGGGGGTCATGGGGCAATAACCCAAGAGTGATCCCTAAGAGCAACCCCTAGCCAACAGCTGGCAACAACAATTAAAAAAAAGAGATCTCTGTCCTACAACCTCAAGGAAATTGATTCTGCCAACACATAAGGAATTTGGAAGCAGATTCTCTCCCAGAGATTTCAGATAAGGACCCTGTCCAGCTGATACTTCACTTTCACCCTTGTGAGACCCTAAGCAGATAACCCAGCCAAGCTCACCTTAACTTCTGACCTATAGAACTATGAGGAGAAAAAGAACAGATAGCTGGAGTGGACCTTGAAGGATGAGAAGGACTACTCATCATCCTTTAAATGTTCCTCACCCATGCCAAGGCATAATCCTGCATGGCTGAGATTTCATAGTGATCTGGGTCATGGCTTGGAATTCAAGAATTTCCTGCAAATCAGAACCACAATGAGGTACCATCTCACGCTGGTCAGAATGGCTGCTATCAAAAAGTCTACAAACAATAAATGCTGGAGAGGGTGCAGAGAAAAGGGAACCCTCTTACACTGTTGATGGGAGTGCAAACTAGTACAGCCACTATGGAGAACAGTGTGGAGATTCCTTAAAAAACTGGAAACAGAACTGCCACACGACCCAGCAGACCCACTGCTGGGCATACAGACCGAGGAAACCAGAATTGAAACAGACATGTGTACCCCAATGTTCATCACAGCACTGTTTACAATAGCCAGGACATGGAAGCAACCTAGATGTCTATCAGCAGAGGAATGGATAAGAAAGCTGTGGTACATATACACAATGGAATATTACTCAGCTATTAAAAAGAATGCATTTGAATCAGTTCTAATGAGGTGGATGAAACTGGGACCTATTATACAGAGTGAAGTAAGTCAGAAAGAAAAACACCAATATAGTATATTAATGCATACATATGGAATTTAGAAAGATGGTAACGATGACCCTATATATGAGACAGCAAAAGAGATACAGATGTAAAGAACAGTCTTTTGGACTCTGGGAGAAGGCGAGGGTGGGATGATTTGAGAGAATAGCATTGAAACATGTATATTATATGTGAAATAGATCGCCAGTCCAGGTTTGATGCATGAGACAGGGTGCTCAGGGCTGGTGCACTGGGATGACCCTGAGGGATGGGATGGGGAGGGAGGTGGGAGGGGGGTTCAGGATGGGGAACACATGTACACCCATGGCTGATTCATGTGAATGTATGGCAAAAACCACCACAATAATGTAAAGTAATTAGCCTCCAATTAAAATAAATAAATAAATGAAAAAAAAATTCAAGAATTTCCAACTGAGTTAGCTCAGCTTTGCTGCCAAGAAAGACAGCTGTCAGGGAGACATTTACTTTTACAAATAAAAAATAGAGGCAAACTCTATGATCCCCTCCAGTCAAATGCAGTTTTCAACCTGGAATATTCATTTTCCTGCCTCCATCCTTAAATGCTAACAGGATTTGTTAGCAATAGCCTCCATTGCTAGTGTATGCCCATCCTTATTTTATAAATTTAGAGAAAACCGAACATGAGAAGGGAACTGCAGGACTACAGAAACCACACATCAAGGCTTTGACCAGCTGACTTTGAAAGTTTCTTTCACACCTAGACTCCATATTATAGCTTTACCAAGTTCTCTATCTCTGTGCCTAAGTGTATGCTAGTTATCTTTTTTTAAGTAGAAGATTTCTATCTTTAATCAGAGCTTAATGCTGAAATAAACTAGGTCGAGATTTTATTTAGAAAATTACTAAATATACCATACCTTCAGTTTCATCTTGGGCATCTTCTTGCAGATCAGAGAAAATTGTAGGTTTCACCAAGACAACACCATAACCTTCATTATTATGTATGACATTATTCACCATGGATATTTTGGGAATGTCATAATGTTCATCTAAGAAGTCCTGTGACATTGAAAAAAATGTTTCAAGGAACCGTCACATTCAACACTGCCTGCTTTAAAAATCTCACTTTTTTCAGGCTATTCTAAAAGTAAAATAGAAAGCTATGCTTATTAATATGTGGTAGCACAATCTGAGCTGTGAATGACACAGCATTCCTCTGTTCTTTTTGCAGAGCTATGGGGCAGCAAAGTATTCATAAGAGACTTTCAACCACCAACTACTGATATCATTAAAATTTATACACTGTTTATGCTTTTTAAAACAGAAAACAGAAATAACATGGGAATTTCATAAAATATAACTGTTTCTTAGGTAAAACCTAAATTCTAAATTTAAAATTCTAAAACCTAAATTCTACCCTTTGGAAAGAGGGTGTCTCAGCAGGGGCTCACCTTAATGAGGATCCCTTCCTTGCAGTGATGGATCCCGTTATCACTCAGAGTGCACTTACTCCCAGGATATATTTCTATACCAGCACCCTACAAATTACATTTTAATCACAGTCAGTTTTAAATAGGCAGGACTATAAAAGAAGGCTTATCACTTCTTAGACTTTTAATGTAGCACAAATATAAAGTGTATTATAGAAAGTTTTATTAAGTATTTCTAATCAACATTTCCATTTGCTTAATTTCCAGCAAGTTGTCTATCATTTATCATATTCAGATACCATACAGACACACACACACACACACACACACACACACACACACAAGACAATGGCTAAGAGTTTCAACACTTGATTACTATTTCACTCTTTCCTTCTGGACAAATCAGTTTTCTGATTCTGCCCAAAAAATGTCAGTTAACAATTACACTGAAAGAAGCACATATTACAAATAACCATTCTTTTATATATAATCAATTAGTTGGAGAACAGTGTTCAAATCTAGTAAAATATTGTTAAACTGTAGATAGAAATAAGGCTCTATATTTTGAAAAGCACACCAGTTCAAGAATATCCCAACATAACTTGAAAATCATTTCTGTGAATTAAAATAACTAATGCTCCCCACTACTACACATGTTAAATTAGTAGCTAATTCAAATGTCCTATTTATACCCTAACAGTAACCAGAATAATCCATGCACAGCCCAGTTCTCTCATATTGTCCCTTGGCACCAAATGGTACCAACAAAAAAAAGTAACAGTAATGGAATAATTTATTTCCTGACACTATGCTAGGTATTCTAGTAAGTAAAAATGTTCACTCAAACCTCTATGATTATTTAAAAATTCACTTTTAGAATAATTTCATACACAATATCCTAGAAGAAGAGTTGCAATTAACCATTTATGGCACATCTATTGAGTGTATGTTGAGCTGTTTCCCTAGGAATGGTAGTGTACCATGAGAAAATAGTTATTATTACTTCCCCTTTAGAGATTACGGATATGTAGGGCCATGGTCACTACACACCAATCTAACTCTCTGTAGAAATCGTAAGATCTGTGAAATGGGCCTTCAGCTAAGACTTTCAGTTTGTAGCTATATACAGAAATAGATTTATGGGCAATAACATTAAAAATACATACACAATAAAACAGTTTAAATATCAAATTATCAGGAATCATATAAAACCTGCAAAGAACAACTTAAGCCAGCAGTTACCTAGTAACTGGGACAATCATTTTCAAAATATATTATGAAACTGAACAGATATTTAATAACTATAAAGAAACTGAAAAGGCTGCCTCTTCTAAGATGATGGTACAAGTAAAAATCATGGACATTATATATAAAACAAACATAATACGATTGAAAAGTGGAATAAAGGAGCCAGACCACCTAGACACTTCAACCCCTGAGAAATGACACCAACCTAGTTAGACTGGGTTTTCTTTTTGCCTCACATTTCCAGACATGAAACTAAAGAAGCTGGCAATCCATAAACATCAGACACAGACCAGAAAAGCCTCCCTCAAATCCCACTCTCTCTACCCAAAGGACTAGGCCAGCCTCAAAGGACAGAAAACTTCATCCATGCTGGCAAGTGCCAAGGGAGAGCCTAGACTTCTACCCTCTCAAGGCTGTGACTAGGTACCCCGATACTCACACAGAGGTAGTATCACTTAAAGCCAAAGATTTTCATCCCCACTAGCTGGTAACAAGTCCCTCACCCTCGTGGAGACTCCATATAGGGCCTGGACTCATGCCGTCAACTGATAACAAGATGTTGCACCCATTCCCTACTGGAGTGGGGTCAGAGCAGGCCCAGTGGGGGGGTCTAGATTTTCATCATTGCCAGTGGTAATAAGCCCACTGCCATGTGCCAGAGTGTCAGTGGAGACATGTAAGAAACTAGAATTCTTACAGCCGCCCACCAGTAACAAGGAGCTTTCTCACTTAACTTGGATACCAATGGAGGCCAAATGGGGAACTTAGAGACCTGGTAGTAATAACGCAGTAGCCTTTACCCCATTCCCTCCTGTAGTAGTGTAAGAGAAGCCTCCCTAAGACAGAAGATGTAGATTCTAATAATATAATACAAAACATCCAGGTTTCAGTTGAAAATCACTTGTCATATCAAGTGCCAAGAAGATGTCAACTTAATAAAAGGTAATCAATACAAACTAAAACCAAGATGTCAGAGATGATGGAATTAGCTGATAAGGGTTTTAAAGCAGCCAATTATTTCAGTGAGCAATTATTAAATACTTAAATGAAAAACAGAAGACTGAATAAGAAAATAGAAAGTCTCGTCAAAGAAATAGAAGATATAAAGAACCAAATGGAAATTTCAGAACTGAGAAATACTATAACTGAAATAAAAAGCTCAGTGGATGGGCACAGCAGCATAAAGGAAAAGAATAGAGGAAAGAATCAGTGAAATGGAAGACAGAACAATAGAAATCATCTAGTCTGATAGAGAGGAAACAATCTGAAAAAGGAAAAAAGAATGGAACCTTAGGGACCTATAGGACAATAACAAAGGATCTAAAATTTTTGTTATCAGTCATAGAAGAGAAGGAGGGTGAAGCTAAAAAAAGAAAAATCAAAGAATAAAATAGCTAAAACGTCCCAAATTTGGCAAGAGACATTAAATTTACAGATTTGAAAATCTGAGAAAACAGGATAAACTCAAAGAAATCCATTTCAAGGTACATCATAATTAAACATAATAGCTTAAGGCCAAAAGGAAAGGGAAGAAAGGAAAAGTTATCCTGAAAGCAGTCAAAGAAAAATAATGTCTTATCAATTAGAGAAAAAATTCAAGTAAAGAGGATTTCTCATCAGGAACCATGGAGGCCAGAAGAGAGTGGCACAGTATTGTTCAAAAGAGCTAGCAGAAAAGAGTTGTCAATTGAGAATCCTATACCCAGTGAAAATATTCATTAGGAATAAAGAGAAATTAAGACATTCTAAGATGAAAGAAAGTGAATAGCATTTGACAAAAGCCAACACTTCAACATCAGTCCTTCCAATGAACACCCAGGACTGATCTCCTTTAGGATGGCCTGGTTGGAGCTCCTTGCAGTCCAAGGGACTCTCAAGAGTCTTCTCCAACACCACAATTCAAAAGCATCAATTCTTTGGTGCTCAGCTTTCTTTATAGTCCAACTCTCACATCCATTCATGACCACTGGAAAAACCATAGCCTTCACTAGACGGACCTTTGTTGGCAAAGTGATGTCTCTGCTTTTTAATATGCTGTCTAGGTTGGTCATAACTTTCCTTCCAAGGAGTAAGCGTCTTTTAATTTCATGGCTGCAGTCACCATCTGCAGTGATTTTGGAGTCCAGAAAAATAAAGTCAGCCACTGTTTCCACTGTTTCCCCATCTATTTGCCATGAAGTGATGGGACCAGATGCCATGATCTTAGTTTTCTGAATATTGAGCTTTAGGCCAACTTTTTCACTCTCCTTTTTCACTTTCATCAAGAGGCTCTTTAGTTCTTCACTTTCTGCCATAAGGGTGGTGTCATCTGCATATCTAAGGTTATTGATATTTCTCCCAGCAATCTTGATTCCAGCTTGTGCTTCCTCCAGCCCAGTGTTTCTCATGATGTACCCTGCATATAAGTTAAATAAGCAGAGTGACAATATACAGCCTTGACATACTCCTTTTCCTATTTGGAACCAGTCTGTTGTTCCATGTCCAGTTCTAACTGCTGCTTCCTGACCTGCATACAGATTTCTCAAGAGGCAGGTCAGGTGATCTGGTATTCCCATCTCTTTGCTATGGTTTTTCCAGTGGTCATGTATGGATGTGAGAGTTGGACTATAAAGAAAGCTGAGCACCAGAGAATTGATGCTTTTGAACTGTGGTGTTGGAGAAGACTCTTGAGAGTCCCTTGGACAGCAAGGAGATCCAATCAGCCCATCCTAAAGGAGATCAGCCCTGGGTATTCATTCGAAGGACTGATGAGAAGCTGAAACTCCAATACTTTGGCCACCTCATGTGAAGAGCTGACTCATTGGAAAAGACCCTGATGCTGGGAAAGATTGAGGGCAGGAGGAGAAGGGGACAACAGAGGACGAGATGGTTGGATGGCATCACCAACTCAATGGACATGGGTTTGGGTGGACTCCGAGAGTTGGTGATGGACAGGGAGGCCTGGCGTTCATGGGGTTGCAGAGTCGGACATGACTGAGCAACTGAACTGACTGAACACAAATTCACTATGAAAATTCTCAGAAAACAGAAATAGAGGACAACTTCTTTAATTTGATAAAGAATATTTACAAAAAAGCCCTATAGTTAGACTGGTGGCAAAGATGGTGAAGTGGGAAGACCCTGAGCGCCTCCCCCAAGAGGCACACCAAAAATAAACTATTTATCAAAGGGACTACCAATGAGAACAACTTGGTAACTAGCAGAAAATATTTCCCACTATTAAAGTTACAAAGAAGGAACCGCAAAGAGACAAATAGAAAGGGTGGAGACCCAGTACAGTCAAGTTCCACCAAGGTAGACAACCCACAAACAGGAATTAGGCAAAATGAGGTGCAGAGGAACATGTTCCAAAAAAAGAAACAAGACAAAAATCCCATAGGCAATCTACCTGATAAAGAGTTCAAGGTAATGATCAAAATATGATCGAAGAACTCTGGAGAAAACTGGATGAATACAATGAATTTAACAAGGACTTAGAACTTATAAAAAAGAACCAAACAGAGATTAAATGCAATAACTGAAATGAAAAATACACTAGAAGAAATCAATAGTAGATTAAATGATGCAGAGAAACAAATCACAATATGGAAAAGAGATAGAAATTGCTGAAGCTGAACAGAAAAAAAGAATGAAAAGAAATGAAGACAGCTTAAGTGGCTTGTGGGAGAACATTCACATTGTAAGGATCCAGGAGAACACCAAGAGAAAGGGGCAGAGAACACACTTAAGGACATAAAAGCTGAAAACTGCCCTAATCAAAGAAACAAAAATCTAGGTCCAGGAAACAGAGAGAGTCCCAAATAGGATCAAACCAAAGAGGACTATATCAACACATATTATAATTAAAATGGCAAAATTAAAGAAAGAATATTAAGAGTAGCAAGGGAGGACTCTCTGGTGGTTCAGTGGTTAGGAATCCGCCCGCCAATGAAGGAGACACAGGTTTGATCCCTGGTCCAGGAAGATCCCACGTGCTGTGGAGCAACTAAGCCCACGCACCACAACTACTGAGCCTGTCTGCTGCGACCACTGACGTCCAAGTGCTTAAGGCCTGTGCTCTGCAACAGAGAAGGCGCTGCAATGAGAAGCCCGCAGACCACAACGAAGAGCAGCCCTCACTCGCCATAACTAGAGAAAGTCTGTCAGCAGCAACAAAGATCCAGCACAACCAAAAAATAAATACAATTTTAAAACAGAAAAAAGCAGCAAGGGAAAAGCATCAAGTTATATACAACAGAACTCCCATAGGCTATCAGCTGACTTTCCAGCAGAAACGCTGAAAGCCAGAGGGCACAATATATTTAAAGTGATAAAAGGGAAAACACTAAAATCAAGAATACTGTGAAAATAATCTGAAAAATATATATATATACATATATATGTTGTAACAGAATCATTTTGCTGTATACCTGAGACTAACCCAATATTGTAATATATCAACTATGCTTGAATAAACAAACAAAAAAGAAATCCCCATATTGGACACCAGCTGATAAAAAGGCCAGCATACTTCATGGTCCGCCCAAAAGAGAAAGGCAACAGGGATGGCCAGGGACAGATCAAGACACTCCTGGCCTGAAATGTGGTGGGAAGGAAGATACCCTGCAGGGACAGTGAAGTTAAGAGGGGGTTAAGGAGAAAACTGGAGCCCAAAGGAGGCATCCCACCATCCTGGCTGCATCACTCCCTTTTTACTGAGATACAACTCACATACCATGCAATTCACCCAGTTAAGTTTAATGTACCATTCAATAGTTTTTAGTATATTCACAGAGTTGTTCAACCATTACCAGAATCAACGTTAAAACACTTTCATCATCTTAGTACAAGACCCTGTACCCTTCAGCTATTACTCTAATCCCCTCTTCCCCACTCTAAGCCCAGCCCTAGGCAACCACTACTTTACTTTTAATGCATATAGATGTGGCTATCCTGGACATTTCACATAGAATGAATTATATACTATGTTGAAAAAAGAGAGAATACTTTATCCAGCAAGGCTTTCATTCAGATTTGATGGAGAGATCAAAAGTAAAGCAAAAACTAAAAGCATTCAGTACCACAGAACCAGCTTTGCAAGAAATCTCAAATGGAATTCTCTAAGCAAACAAGAAAAGGTCACAACTAGAAACATGAAAATTATGAAAGGAAAAGCTCATTGATTGATAAAAGCAGCTATACAGTAAAAGTAGTAAATCAACCATGTACAAAGCTCACAGGAAGATTAAAAGATATAGTAAAATCATCTATATGTACAATAAGTAGTTAAGGGATATACAAAAGGATGTAAAATAAAATGTCAAAAAACAGTAACTGTAGGGGCAGGGGAGTAAAATTGCAGGGTTGTTAAAAAATATATTTGAAATTGAGATTCAGTTCAGTTCAGTCACTCAGTCGTGTCCGACTCTTTGTGACCCCGTGAATCGCAGCATGCCAGGCCTTCCTGTTCATCACCAACTCCCAGAGTTCACCCAGACTCACGTCCATCGAGTCAGTGATGCCATCCAGCCATCTCATCCTCTGTCGTCCCCTTCTCCTCCTGCCCCCAATCCCTCCCAGCATCAGAGTCTTTTCCAATGAGTCAACCCTTCGCATGAGGTGGCCAAAGTACTGGAGCTTCAGCTTCAGCATCAGTCTTTCCAACGAACTAAATACTCCAATTAAGACACAGAGTAGCTGAATGGATATAAAATAAGACCCATGTATACATATTGTCTACAAGAAACTACTTCAGATCTAAAGACACACAAACTGAAAATGAACGACTGAAAAATGGTACTCCATGCAAATGAAAAGAAAACTGGGATAGCAATACTTATACCAAACAAAATAGACTTGAACACAGAAACTGTAACAAGAGATAACAAAGGAAATGACATAAATATAAAGGAGTAGACCCAACAAGAAGATATATCAATTGTAAATATGTATGCACTGACACAGGAGAATATAAAGAAACTGACAGTAATACAATAATAGTAGACTACTTAACACCTCCTCAATGGATACAACATCTAGAGAGAAAATCAATAAGGAAACACTGGCCAGATGGACTTAATAAATACCATTCCATCCAAAGAAGATGACATCCTTTACAAGTGCATATGGCAATTCTACAGCCAGAAAACAAATCTCAAAATTCTAGAAAACTGAAATCCTATCAAGCACCTTTTCTGATCACAACGGTATAAGACTAGAAATCAACTACAAGAAAAAAGACTGCAAAAAACACAAACATGTACAAGCTAAACAGCATGATACTAAACAAACAATGGGTCACTGAAGAAATAAAAATATACCTGGAGACAGAAGAAAACAGAAATGATCCAAAACACAATGATGAAAATAAAAACACAATGATCCAAAATCTATGCAATGCAGCAAAAGCAGTTCTAAGGGACAAGTTTACAGTGAAACAAGCCTACCTCAGAAAACAAGAAAGATCTCAAATAAACAACATAATGTTAAAGGAACTAGAAAAAGAACAAAGAAACTCCAAAGTCAGGATAAGGAGATAAATAACAAAGATCAGAGTATAAATAAATGAAGTAGAGACTGAAAAATAATAGAAAAGTTCAATGAACTCAAGAGCTGGTTCTTTGAAAATATAAACAAAATTGATGAACCTTGAGCCAGACTCACAAAGAAAAAAGAGAGAGGGCCCAAATAAAACCAGAAATGAAAGAGGACAAGTTACAACTGATACCACAGAAATACAAAGGACCATTTAAGACTACAAGGAACAATTATATGCCAATAAAACGGACAACCAAGAAGTAATAGATAAATCTCTAGAAATGTACAATCTTTAAAGACCAAATCAGGAATAAATAGAAAATATGAACAGATCAATTACCAGTAATGAAATTGAATCAGTAATTTAAAAAGCTCTCAGCAAACAAATGTCCAGGACCAGACATCTTCACAGGCGAATTCTACCAAACATACAAAGAAGAGTTTACATCTATCCTTCTTAAATTATCCTCCAAAATTGAAGAGGTACATTCCCAAACTCATCCATGAGGCCACCATCACCCTGATATCAAAACCAGAAATAGACAACACACACACACAAACCACAGGCCAATATTCTTGAAAAAATCCTCAACAAAATATTAGCAGATAGAATCTAACAATACATTAAAAGGATCATATGCTATGATCAAGTGGGATTAACCTAGAGATACAGAGATAGTTCAATATCTGCAAATCAATCAACATGACACAACATATTAACAAATGAAAGAATAAAAAAAACCATTTGATCATCTCAGTTCCTGCAAAGAAAATTTTGGACAGAATTCAATATCCATTTATGGATTCTCAACAAAGTGTCCATTAATGGAATATATATCAATATAATGAATGATTTACAGCTAATACCATACTCAATGGTGAGAAGCTGAAAGTATTTTCTCTAACATCAGGAAAACATGACAAGGATGCCCATTCTTGTCATTATTATTGAATGTGGTACTGAAAGTCTAACCACAGCAATCAGACAAAAGATAAAAGAAATTCAAATAGGAAAGAAGTAAAACCATCACTGTTTTCAGATGACATGAAACTATCCATCAAAAATCCTAAAGACATCACCAAAATCCTATTAGAACTCATCATGAATTTGGTAAAATTGCAGAATACAAAATTAACATACAGAAATCTGTTACCTTTCCATACACTAATTATCAGAAAGAGGAATTTAAAAAACTATCCAATTTACAATCACATCAAAAAGAATACCTAGGACTAAATCTAATTAAGGAGGTAAAAAGCCTGTATATTTAACAAGACTTCCCTGGTAGTCCAGTGGTGAAGACTCTGCACTCACTGTAGGGTGTGTGGGGTCAATCCCTGGACAGGGAACTAAGATCCCATATGATGTGTGGCATGGCCAAGAAAAAAAACAAAGCTGCACTCAGAAAACGTAAGAAACTGATGAAAGAAATCAAAGATGACACAAATAGATGGAAAGATATACTGTGCTAGTGGATTGGAAGAATACTGTTAAAATGACCATACCACTCCACACAATCTACATATTCAAAGCAATTCCTATCAAAACACCAATGGCATTTTCCACAGAACTAGAATAATTCTAAAATTTGTATGGAAACACAAAAGACCCCAAATAGCCAAAACAATCTTGAGAAAGAACAACAAAACAAGAGGTCCCAGGTTCCCTCTTCTCAAGCTATACTACAAAGGTACAATAATCAAAACAGTATGGTACTGGCACAAAAACAGGAGAAATCTTCGCACCCTAGGGCTAGACAAAGAGTTCTTAACACCTAAAAGGAAAAAGTGATAAACTGGGCTTCATCAAATTTTAAAACTTTGCTCTGTCTGTAAAACCCTCATGAAAACAATGAAAAAACAAGCTACACACTAGCACATCTGTAAATGATGTACCCAACTGAGGATTCATATCTAGAATTTATAAAGAACTCTCAAAGCTCTATAGTAAAAAAAAAAAAAAAAAAAAGGACAAAAGTCATGAATTTTTCACTGAAGGTAAGGATGGCAAAAAAGCATATGAAAAAATGTTCATCATCATCAACCACTAGGGAAATACAAATTAAAACACACCTATCAAAATAGCTAAAATTAAGAAGTAGTGAAAATACCAAATATGGATCATTGGATCCATAATACCAAACCAAAAATTGGATCCAATACAAAAAATTGGATCAAAAATACCAAATTGGATCATTCAGATTTTGTTAGTGGGAATATAAAATGGTACAACTAATCTGGAAAACAGTTTGGCAGTTTCTTAAAAAAAGTAAGCACACAACTAACCACACGTCCTGCAACTATACTCCTAGGCATCTACCCCAGAGAAATGAGAATGATGTTCACACAAAAACCTGTACACCAATGTGTACAGTAGCTTTACTTACAAAATCCCCAAACTAGAGACAACAGATGTTCTTCAACAAGTGAACAGTTAAAAGTGTGGAACAATCATACACGGAATACCACTTAGCAATAAAAAAAGAACCTATTGGTAAATGCAACAACCTTATACAGATCCAGAGAACTGTGCTGAGTGAAAAAAGCCAATTCCAAAAGGGTATATACTGTATGATTCTATTTATATAACATATTTGAAATGATGAAATACCAGAAATGGAGAACATATTAGCATTTGCCTGTGATTAAGGAGAAGGTCAGAAGGAGAGGCACATAGACAGCTTTAAAGAGCAACATGAAGGATCCCTGTAGTGATGGAAATATTCAACTTAACTGAATTTTATCCCGGTTGTGATGCTGTACTATAGTTTTGGAAGACGTTACAATTAGAGGAAACTGGTAAAAGGTACACGTATAGGCTATTTCTGTAGTATTTCTTACTACAGAATGTGAATCTACAATTATCTCAAAATAAAAATTTGATTTAAAAATAGCAAACAAGGCTCAATTACTACATCACTTATAAAGTTACAACTTAAAAAGTCTAACCTCTTTTTTAAAGGTATGACAGAGAAACTGTGAGATGCATTACTGTCTTCCTAATAATCTGTTTTGAAAATGCTAAATAAGAACAACATTATATAGTTGAGTCTGGCCAACTTAATGCATGTAAGTATCTAAAGTTCTCTGAAGAAAGAGAACAGAAGTATGCATATACATCTTGTCCTACATTTTATTTATCTATTTAGAACTTAAACCTAAGCTACTCCCCAAAAGGCTAAGAGATGATCATACCTTAGCACCATATAAATCTGAGTTCTTCATTAAAAACTCTGCTGAAGTTCGTACTGTGACTCCTGTGGTTTCACACTGCAGTACACAGTTTTCCAATGTCGTCTTGCCACGGTGAATGACTGTGATGAAAACATGCGATCAAATGCTTTAAGAAGTAATGTATCTTTTACAGTAGTAGAAATGGCCTAGAGTTGATATTAGATACAGTCTAAATAATTCTCATTTAAACTTTGTTACTGAATTTATGAATTCTTATTTTATAAAAACAATGATTATTTTGAGCTATTTTCTAAAATCTAAAAGCGCTATTTTTAAAAAAGAATAACTTGACCTCAGAAATGCAAAATCATGTCAAAAATCACTTCTCATTACAAAAAAAAATTATGAAAGTAACTTTCATAACTGTCTTACAAGAGAGAAGAAAAGGAGGCCCAATTCAAAATAGGGGATACAAGTCCCAGGAAACAAATACTGTCACAATGTGAAGATAGCTGGTTTGAGTCCAGGACTAAATCAAATACAAGGAACACAGACCACATATTGGAATGTTCTAATAGAAAAAAATGACCACTCAGAAACAAATATTAAACTAACAAATTTTCAAGAATACATTGAACTATTTTTCACTTTAGAATAAGCTTCCTAAATTGTCTAGCTACATAATTAACCAGCTTTTCATACTACTCAAAAGTAGTATTTCATTAAATTATATCTTCCAGGTGAAATAAAGCTTTTCTTCAAAGCCAGGAACAAATAATAAATGAAATATTCAGATATTTACTCAAGATTCCTTCTACGGCATCATGCTGAACAAATTTCATGCTTGAGATTTTAATATCCGCACCCGTACAATCCACAAAAGTGTCTCCTTTGCCTTTCTTTTCTATCACAATATCATCTGGTAGACCATATCCTAAGGAAGAGAGCAAGAACATTTAGGATGGGGGAGGGGAAATGTCTAAACACAAAATTTCTATGACACATTTCTTCATTTCAAATGACTCCAAATGATATTTGAGACCAGTCAACCCAGTTACCTGTAACTAAAATTGTGGGACTTTCCTGGGGGTTCCATGGTTAAGACTTTGCCTTAACTGAGCGACTGAACTGAACTGAACTCCAAAGCAGGGGGTGCAAGTCAGATCCCTGGTTGGACAGCTAAGATCCCACGTGCCTCATGGTCAAACCAAAACATAAAACAAGCAATATTCCAACCAATTCAATAAAGACTTTTTTTTTAAAAAAGGTCCACATCAAAAAAAGAAAAATCTTTTAAAAAAATTAATAAAATCTATTTCTCCACGTATCTAGCTTGAGTTTTACCAAGGTATACAATTTGTTAACAACTGCCTGCATATCAGGAAGACTACCCCCTATCAGTCATCTCATACCAGTTTCGGCAGTAAACTCACTTATAAAACTGCTACTAAAAAATAACAATAATCTTAAGTACTCACAGCTGGGTCAGCAGGCTTTCATGCATTTAGCCTTTATAAGTTTTTACTTCCCAACCCAAAGATTCTATTATTCTAATGCAATTAGGTTTGAAAAAGCATAAGCATTTCTCAAGATTTTCTCATTTTTATATTCTCTTAACCAGATAGACCTAAAATCTGACAAACTGGCTTAGAACAGTTTTAACTATTGGAAAAATAGGTCTACCTTGTTAACCAATAAAAAACATTGTTCTCTACAAATCTTAATCAAACTAATAATGCAGGTAGACCTCTGAGTGGGCTTATGAAAAACCGGGGTATCAAAAACTAGAAAACTTTGCCTGACTATCATAAACCAGAATTATACAGACAAAGCTTTAAGAATTAACTCTCATTTCCTAATGTCAAAGACTCGTTGAGTCTTTGCTTGAGGAAATGAAAGTAGTAAAACATTAAACAGGCAAAATCTCTGAAGTTTTCTACATTTGAAGAGGGTGGGGGCACTAGAGAATGCAAGAGGGCTCCACCCATGGGAATGCTACTAATGCTGTATTCTGGATGACTAGATTGTCGATTTTTTCCCCTGATTCTATTTATGTGTCTATGTGTACTTTGCACATTTTTAAAAATAATAACTTTTTATCATCAGAAAATTAAAAATATAAAAAGAATGGCCATGTTACATTATATAAACAAGTTACATAATCCTAGCAGTTTAAAACACAAAGCCTTCACCTAAGTGAAGATTTTCTAAACAAGAAAAATCTTATTACAAGTACTATTAATATCATGCAAATAGTGGGTACTCAATATATATCACTTGTTATAAGTGTTAGCTATAGATCAGATAAGCTATCATATAAGCTTTAATCTACCTCATGAACAATTACTCCATATAGTCACACCAGAGATACCAGCTGATTCCCCAGATTCTCAGAAATGCCCTATGTTCACAGATTTATAGCCATTCTTACACTTAACTATCAGAATTCTATATGGTTATTCATGTGCTTAGTTGCTCAGTTGTGTCCGACTCTTTGTGACCCCATGGACTGTTGCCTGCCAGGCTCCTCTGCCCGTGGACTTTTCCAGGCAAGCGTACTGGAGTGGGGTGCCATTTCCTACACCAGAGGATCTTTCTGACCCAAGGATTGAACTCTCATCTCTTGCATCTCCTGCAATGGCAGGTGGATTCTTTACCACGAGCACCACCTGGGAAAGTGAAAGTCGCTCAGTCGTCTCCAACTCTTTGCGACCCCATGGACTATACAGTCCACGGAATTCTCCAGGCCAGAATACTGGAGTGGGTAGCCTTTCCCTTCTCCAGGGGATCTTCCCAACCCAGGGATCCAAACCCAGGTTTCCCGCATTGCAGGCAGATTCTTTACCAGCTGAGCCACAAGGGAAGTCCAAGAATACTGGAGTGGGTAGCCTATCCTTCTCCAGGGGATCTTTCTGACCCAGAAATCGATCCGGGGTCTCTTGCATTGCAGGTGGATTCTTTACCAACTGACCTATCAGGGAAGCCTTGTTTATTTGTGGCACATTGGCACAATTACATTATAATTTCGTCACCAATCTAGGAAGAATGCTTATCCACCATATAATCTATAATATCAATGCTGTTTGCACTATGCCAAAAAAATTAAGTGCTTTTATTGCTATGATTTATTCTGCAGATGTGTTATTTATAAAACACACATCTGTTATATACCAAGTGTTGGAGAGGAAACAGAACAAAAATTACATACATAAAATAAAAACGGGGGTGAGGTGATGTATTGGTGAACAGCAGGATATTAAACTCCCAGCCTAGCTTCTATTAAGAAGTTTTGACAAGATAAAGAACAAAGCTTAAGCAGTTTGTGAACAGCTGCACCAATCCCAAAATGATATATGATTTTTTGCATTACAAGTTTTATTGCTGACTTGAAGTTGTTTTGATAAATAGTTGAACAGGTGCCTTTAAATTTGACAAGCTATGGAAATACAAAAGACCAAGGTGAACTACTGTAAAGCAACCTAAATTTAGGAATCACTCTAAATGTACAGTAAGATTATAACAGCTAAAAGCTATTTTTAATAGACTCTTTCAACACTAATATTCTCAAAAGTACACTGTAGAAGTTGTGATATTCAGAAGTTCTTAAAATAATTAAGATAAAGATTTTCAGTCTACTTTCAAGTTGGACCTATATCTCTTACAAAAATAAGCTAAATTTAAAACAAAAACCGTGCACCAATATATCTACAACATACATGAAGTAAGAGGAAACAACAAATTAAAAAATAGTAAACTTTAAAAAAAATATTGCTGGGAATTTTTTTTATTCTAGAAATTAATTCATTTTCATCAAGCACCTATAGTCTGGAATTATGTTTCTCCCTAGTGGTTGTTCCTCTATATTTTTGTCTTCCCAACATTTATAATGTCGTAAAGACTCATACTTCATGTTGTTCAAACACTGAGTCAATAACCTATACACTTCAAAAACCCTTAATGTTTCCAGACAACTCATTTGAAATTAATTGGGTTGAAATAAAATTCTTAGAGCTTCAACAAGATCAGTGATTTCCTGTTTCTTAAGTGTCTCATGCAGGAGAGTTTGGTTGTATCATCTTCCATACTCACCTTCCAACTCAATGGAGTCAGCAATGGAGAAGGCACCATGTACCACATAATGGCCAGGACAGACAATCACAGTGTCACCCTCATAGCAGGCATTTATAGCAGACAACGGGTCACTATGGAACTAGAAAACAACAGCATATTGCAAATACACACCCCTCAAATGCAACCTGAGTATTACTCCAGGTGCCTTCATGTTTCATTTTGAAAAGGGAGCCAAAACTGTATATTTATCTACCGAGCCCAGTACGTGACTGATGACTAATGCTGTGGAAAGGCAGTACTCTCACTACTTCCCACTCCACAGAAAATCAGCTCAGGGAAACACCTATAAACTTTCTGTAGAATTCAGGAAAGCCTAGGGTGAATCAGATGGAAAAAAGCAACTGGAAGAAGAAACTCTCCTTTTACCTGAATTTCTATTTCTTCCTTACAAGGCTCTGGGCAAAGCCTATCCCTGAGCAGGGACTGCAGCAGACCAGTCATCATGGTGGAGGAGACCACATGGGTGATCTTCCGGCCATTTGGACGGATGCCTTTTGCTTGTATATTAGAATTCTTCTGATAACCAAATACATATCTTAAAGAAACCAAACAGACCTGTCAGTTCTCAGTAAGACAGCTGGTTAGAAAAGATGCTGACTAGTTGAGAATAACAAAAATACACATACCTCAACAAAGGATTCTCAATGAGTTTTAGCTTTTGTTTCAACTGTTCAATCTCTGAATACAACTTTAACCCTTCCACCATGGAGATGTTTTCCTGCTCAGAATCAGAGTTACAATTTGACAAACTGCTTCTCAAATTTAAAAATTTCCTGTAACTCTCCTCACATTGAATCAACAGATTTTGGTAGTCAACAATAAGTCCTGAAGGAACTCGGTCTTCAAGAATGTCATAATGCCTGAAAGTTTAAAAACAAATTGAAACCCATTGCCTTTCAGACACATTTCCCCATCACTGAGACAACCATTTAGTCCTCAAAGACCCCGTTAGAAAAGTGTCTCAGAGTATGCAACTCAGCAGCAACATGTTCAGTTCAGTTGCTCAGTCATGTCCGACTCTTTGCGACCCCATTAATCGCAGCACGCCAGGCCTCCCTGTCCATCACCAACTCCCGGAGTTCACTCAGACTCACGTCCATCAAGTCAGTGATGCCATCCAGCCATCTCATCCTCTGTCGTCCCCTTCTCCTCCTGCCCCCAATCCCTCCCAGCATCAGAGTCTTTTCCAATGAGTCAACTCTTCGCATGAGGTGGCCAAAGTACTGGAGCTTCAGCTTTAGCATCATTCCCTCCAAAGAACACCCAGGACTGATCTCCGTGAAGTCCAAGGGACTCTCAGGAGTCTTTTCCAACCCCACAGTTCAAAAGCATCAATTCTTTGGCGCTCAGCTTTCTTCACAGTCCAACTCTCACATCCATACATGACCACTGGAAAAACCACAGCCTTGACTAGACGGACCTTTGTTGACAAAGTAATGTCTCTGCTTTTCAATATGCTATCTAGTTAAGTCTCACTAAATAGGTGGATGTTATTGAAAGTTTTAAGGGCCACTTCATTAAGGCCACTAATTTTTCTTTTGAGGAGTTGCTATTTTTTTCCCCCTTAGATCCAAGCATTTGTGTTCTTGAAGCACTGAAAGCTTATGTTGCACAATTTGTAATTATTATTTAATAAGAAATTATTTTCTCATATATTAAATTCAAAATCTTAATAAGTGGGTGGCAGTGGACAATCTGGAGATGGGGTGGGGAGAAAAGCATCCCAAATAGTTCATAACAATGTTTAAGATTACCACATTTATAGGATTAAAAATTTTAAATAATTCAAATCATCTAGTCCTGTCCTGCATTTTAAGCACTATGGAGCAGAATATGCCGAATATTTCTTCAGGAAGATTACTAGAGTATTTAAAAAATACAAGCCTTTGAGATTCTGAGAAAAAAAATAAAGCTGTTATTACTAAACTGCTGCTGCTACTGCTAAGTCGCTTCAGTCGTGTCCGACTCTGTGCGACCCCAGAGACGGCAGCCCACCAGGCTCCCCCGTCCCTGGGACTCTCCAGGCAAGAACATTGGAGTGGGTTGCCATTTCCTTCTCCAATGCATGAAAGTGAAAAGTGAAAGGGAAGTCGCTCAGTCGTGTCCGACTCTTAGCGACCCCACGGACTGAAGCCCACCAGGCTCCTCCGTCCATGGGATTTTCCAGGCAAGAGTACTGGAGTGGGGTGCCATTGCCTTCTCTGTATTACTAAACTAGAGAGTGATTAAAACAAAATAACCTTGTATTTTGTATTGGACAACACTGTTGGCACTTAAAATTTATTATTAATTTATATACCTTCTCAAATATATAAACACAACAAAAAGTTCTTCTAGATGCAATAATTTATAAATGTGCAATTAAGTTAATGGATATGAAATGGATTTGAAAATAAATTATAATATTATTTCATTACCTATAGTTTTAAAATAATTGCTTTATTTCTCAAGTATATTGACTCAGGCCAGAGCTTATTTTTTTAAAAATTAATTTATTTATTTAAATTGGAGGGTAATTTCTTTATAATATTGTGGTGGTTTTTGCCACATTGACATGAATCAGCCACGGGTGTACACGTATCCCCCTCACCCCATCCCGAACCCCCTTCTACCTCCCTCCCTATCCCATCCCTCTGGGTTGTCCCAATGCACCACAGGCTTTGAGTGCCCTGCTTCATGCATCAAACTTGGACTGGTCATCTGTTTCACATGTGGTAATATACATGTTTCAATGCTATTCTCTCAAATCATCCCACCCTCACCTTCTCCCAGAGTCCAAAAGTCTGTTCTTTACATCTGTGTCTCTTTTGCTGTCTTACATATAGGGTCGTCGTCACCATCTTTCTAAATTCCATATATATGTGTTAATACACTGTACTGGTGTTTTTCTTTCTGTCTTACTTCACTCTGTATAATAGGCTCCAGTTTTATCCACCTCTGAAGAACTGACTCAAATGTGTTCTTTTTTATAGCTGAGTAATATTCCATTGTGTATAAGTACCAGAACTTTCTTATCCATTCGTCTGCCGATAGACATCTAGGTTGCTTCCACATCCTAGCTATTGTAAACAGTGCTGTGATGAACATTGGGGTACACGTGTCTCTTTCAATTCTGGTTTCCTTGGTGTGTATGCCCAGTAGTTGGTTTGCTGGGTTGTGTAGGCCAGAGCTTTTTAACCTTGGCTGCTTATTAGAATCACTGGGGAACTTTTAAAAATACAGATACTCAGGTCCCCATCCAGACCAATTAAATTAGTCTCTAGAAGCAGAGGAGTATTTTTTTTTTTAATTCCCTGGAGATTCTAATGTGCAGCCAAGGTTGTGCACTATTGCCTTAATGTCTTAACTTTGTCATGCTCTAAATAAGATAGGAGGACAAAAAAAGAAAACCACATCCTAAACAAATTTACATCAAATTACAGCGAGCATTTAAATAGTATTTAAGATGAATAAAAAATACTTTTTCCACTTTTCAAGTAAATGAATTAGGTGAAGCCTGAAAAGCAAGGATTTTGTCTGCTTTGGTTAATCCATACTCATTTAAAAATATTCTAGAAATCCATTTTGCAAACAAGAAACTGGGGAACCCAACCACTGACTGCTTGATCAGGTCTATTAAGTTATGGAGATTAAGACTCAAATTTTAAAATAAATTTCTTAGCACTTCCAATATCCATGCCATTCAGCTTATTTCTTCTCATTATAATGATGCTTCATAGTCTGAAAGTAATGAACCAATACCTGTGTCTCAGACCCATAACCTTTGAAGCAGAGTGTTTTGAATTAGAAAGGAAAAATATTTACTTCACAATGCAAAATCAAGACAATATAGTTTGGTTCCCTTTAGCTCTTGCCTGTGAATAGCTCTACTCCTGTCTTAGCCCAGGGACTTTTTAGAGTCTGTCTATATTTGATAACATTCTGGTTTCCCCATCAAGTCCCATAGTTTCTTCTCTGTAACTGAAAACAATTCCTCCCTTATGCTTTTCCATCTGCCAGTGAAGTATAAGATATGTATGTAAATAATTGCTTATTGTTTCAACATGTAAAGCTGTCAAATCAGAATATAGTATTTTCCAAATAAAGATCAAATTTGCCAGATACACGATATTCATCCACCATTATATTTCCCTTCAATCAAAACCAATCACTGCTCTTTAAGAGCAAGTGTATCAAAACTAGAAAGTATGCAAGATTATTGAAAGTCTGGATTTTATTGACTACATTATGGAAAACTGGGAAATGAACAATGGAAAAATTGGAAAGGCTAAACAAAAATCATAGCCAATTTATGAAAATCTGAAATTAGACATTCATAATTCTAAACCAAGTAGAACTAACCTTAACCAAACTTCTCAGGTATTTTTTACTTATGACTTACTATTTAAACCAAGGGAAACTTACTAAATCAAATCAGTTCTGCAGAAATGTAAAGAGTACTGCCTTATCTTATGTAACCACATCATCTTTTACACAGAGAAAAAAATTACCTTCTGCAATTTATATTTGTCATGCAAGGTCTAATTTTATTCTTATTGCAGCACTGCCTATTAAATTACAGTGCACAAATATTAAAAAATTATCTGGTCTTATAGCACCATCTAGTGGAAACAACATTTAACAAAGTCCGTGCAGGACAATTACTCCGGTCGCATGGTTAATTCGGGGTATTTTTATAATGGAAGGGTTTTTCCCTACCAAAACATGATATATCAGAAGAATGTGTTTAGGTATTTTGTTTACTTCAGTATGTGTTATGTTTGTTTAGCTATTTTGGAAATTTTTATTCACCATCAATATTAACTATGCAGTATTTTTATCTGTAAAATAAGATTTAAGGAAAAGAACTTGATAAAATATCCTGAGGTAAATCTGTTTAGCTTAGTATGTTTTACTTAGAGTAAACCCCTGTCTTTAATTTCACTGTTTTTCAAACAATTATCTTTGAATTTGGTTCTTTTTAATATATGCTCAACTGAATTTTACTTAAATTCAAAAACGAGTAAGCTGTTAACTTACATGTTCTTGAATTCTCTGCTTTTAGATTCTAAAAACACTACAAGTAGGTTTATAAACACAAAGTAGGTTTCTCTGCACTTACACAAATTTCATTTAATAACTTGTCAATGGGTTATTAGAGAAGGCAATGGCACCCCACTCCAGTACTCTTGCCTGGAAAATCCCATGGACGGAGGAGCCTGGTGGGCTGAAGTCCATGGGGTCGCTAAGAGTCAGACACGACTGAGCAACTTCACTTTCACTTTTCACTTTCATGCATTGGAGAAGGAAATGGCAACCCACTCCAGTGTTCTTGCCTGGGAATCCCAGGGATGGGGGGGCGCCTCGTGGGCTGCCGTCTATGGGGTCGCATAGAGTCGGACACGACTGAAGCGACTTAGCAGCAGGAGCAACAATGGGTTATACTATTTGTCTCTGTCTGTAGGCCCCTGGAGTATATATACAGTATACACAAAACACGGGTTAAATTAAACTATAAATAGCTATTTTTTCCAACATGTTCAAGGCCACTAATAAATACTTACAATCTCAATCGAGGTTCAACACATCTGACAAAATAATCATATTCATCCTCCTCTTCTTCATCCCAACTCCTCCAAATGTTCTGATAGAAAAACCTGAAAAGTAAATCAGTATCACTCAATCACTGGCTCAAAATGTTAGAGGCGTAAGAGTAAATCAAACAAGTTTACCAAGTATGGTAGAGAAGAATGCATATTTGCTAATTTGACAATTGTGAGTCCCACAAGAACTTCTTTGGATTGGCTAAAGAAGTTTTTCTACAATATTGGTTCTGTTACGACCTTCTTTTTATCAGAAGAACTATTTGTTGACCATCTGAAACTTGGTGGAAAGTAGTGCCATTTGTCGGAGAAGGCAATGGCACCCCACTCCAGTACTCTTGCCTGGAAAATCCCATGGACAGAGGAGCCTGGTAGGCTGCAGTCCATGGGGTCGCTGGGAGTCGGACACGACTGAATCGACTTAGCAGCAGCAACAGTGCCATTTGTTTAGAAAAGACTGGGAGAGAAACAAGTTTGGGGCTAAAAATAAAGAGTTCTGTTTTCACTATGTTCAGGTTGAGATGCCTATTTGAACTCCAAGTGGATGACATCAAGAGTGCAGATGAATATACAGGACCTGAGCTCAAGAAAAAGGTCAAGGCTAGAGACATAAATCTGGAAGTTGTCAGCATATAGATGGCATTAAAGCAATAGATGAGATCATCCAGAGAATAAAGCAGGAGCTCTCAACTCTGGCTGCACGTTGGAGTCCCCTGGGAAGCCTTTAAAAATTGATTTGCAGCCCTATCCCAGACCAATAAATCAGAATCTCTTGGGTGGGAGACAGAAGAGAGAGTGTGCAGGATCCACATTTTTTTTAAAGTATGTATCCATGATCCAGCTCTGACAATGCCAACTCCTGGCAATCTCATTTTGCCTCTGCTCTACCCACTTACTTCTCTGCTCTCCTGCCCCCACCATACTGACACTGGATTATTTTAAAGCAAAATTCTGACATATCACTCATAAGTGTTTACTTTGTGCCTCTGAGATAAATCTTTATACAAAAAAGTTTTAATTACTTAATAACCAAGTATCCCCAGTGTTTCCTTTTCCTTAATTATCTCTTTCTTTCATTGTTGCTGCTGTTGTTTTATTTGGCTAATTCAAATCAAGATCCGAACAAAGGTCAGCCATTAAATTTAATTAAGTCACTTTTACTCTATAGACTATCCATCCTTCTTTTTCACCTTGCAATTTATTTAATAGTTTCCCACACTCTGAATTTTACTGATTGCACCCCCATGGGGTCATTTAACATGTTCTGTTTCCTTTATTTCTAGTAAACTGATAGTAAGAACTAGAGACTTGATCATCTTTAGGAAAGAGTTTTTGGCAAGAATGCTTCAAGGGATATAATGTACTTTCATCACAAAGCACATGATACCTGGCCATCTCTATTTTATTATGGGTTGCAAACACTGATACTCTCATCATTCTTTCTTCATGTGCCAGATGGAATACTCCTATAAAGAAAAGTCCCAGGAGATTCTAATGTGTTTCCAAAGCTGATTAGAGAGAGATAAGAGTAGACAGGAATGAGTATGAGAGGAAGGACCGGCCAGGCCAAGATTACTAAAAAAAAAAAAAGCAAGCCTGTGACATACCATCATAAGGTGGTGTCCCAGAAGCTGGGAGGAGAGGATATTAAGAAGATGAGAATGATCAAATAATTAGAATGTGACCAAGAGGTCAAGGCAAGATGAGATCAGAGGAGTGATGACTAGACATGAGAATATAGGTGACCTTAAGCACAATTTCAATACTGTAGAAGTAGAGGCGTGAGTGGAAAGCCAGTAAGTACAGACTATATAACTGTCAAAAAGTTGAAAAGGAGGGAGCAGTGAAAATGAAGCTATCTTTGGATTCATGTTGATGTTTGACAGAAAACAACAAAGTTCTATAAAGCAATTATCTTTCAATTAGAAAATAGATAATTTTTTTTTAAATGAAGCCATTCTTTGAATTCTTATAGATTGGACTGCTAGTCTCTTCACCCTCTGGAGTCCATCTCTTAAAAACAAACAAAAAAAATAAAACAAACCTGAGCGTGCCTTTGTGTGTGTGCACGCTAAGTCGCTTCAGTTGTGTCCGACTCTTTGTGACGCTATGGACTGTAGCCTTCCAGGTTCCTCTGTCCATGGGATTCTCCAGGCGAGAATACTGGAGTGGGTTGCCATGCTCTCCTCCAGGAGATCTTCCCGACCCAGGAATCAAATCCACATCTATTATGTCTCCTGCACTGGCTGGCGGGTTCTTTACCACAAGCACCAGCTGGGAAACCTGAGCATGCCTTTACTCAACCAAAAAACTCTGCTGGCTCCTTGTTGTCCTCAAAACAAAGTCCAAATTCCTGAGATTGGTGATATTAGATGGACTTATAATCCACTTCTAGAGCACCAAGCTCTTTCAAACCCGCTGTGACATGCTGGTCAGGCTGCCTTCCACTTTTTCCACCTGGTGAGCTTATATTTGGGCTTCCCTGGTGGCTCAGACGGTAAAAGAATCTGCCTTCAAGGCAAGGGACCTGGTTTCAACCCCTGGGTCAGGAAGATTCCCTGGAGAACGGAATGGCAACCCACTCCAGTATTCTTGCCTGGAGAATTCTATGGGCAGAGGAGCCTGGCAAGCTACAGTCCATGGGGCTGCAGAGAGTCAGACACGACTGAGCGACTAACACACAAGCTTATATTTACCCTTCATGACCCAGCTCAAATATCATCCTCACCAGCTCAGAACTGGGCAATCACCTTTCATTCACATCTGCACTTCCACCAGTGTTTATCCTCTCGAGACAGAAACTTGGTCATCCTTGCCTTCTCCCATATCCATTCCACCATCAAGTCTTAGCCATCCTACTTTCTCAATAAGCCTAATCTGTATTTGCTGTATCTCCACTCTAGTCCACTCTGTCTCTTAACTGGTCTCTCTACCTGTTCCCCCTCCATTTACTTTCTACACAGCAGCCAGAACGAAACTTTTAAATAAAAAGCTGATCACATTCTCCCTTGATTGAAAACCCTTCACGGGTTTCCCACTGCACTTGAAGACAAAAATGATTCATTGGCTAACAAATCCCTGCGTCTTCTGACCCCTGATAACCTCTAAGCTGGTTTCCTAAGTCTCATCTATCACTGTCTACGTTCCAACCAATCTGGCCTTTTGGCTCCTTAAATTCAGAGCTGCCCAACATGTTTCTTCCTCCACCCTGCTGCAACAACTTTCACCTAGCCAACCCTTCAGACCCAAGTTCCAATACCATTTCCTCAGGAAGTAACCATATTACAGAAACCTGAGCTAGTCTTAGAACACTCTAATCCCTCACAGCACTCACTGCAGCTTCCAATCACACGCGTATCTTTATGTGATTATTTCATCAAGGTTCATCTCCCACATTAGACTGCCAACTCCCTGGTGATGGTGATTGTGTCTGTTTTGTGCACCACTCAAATCTCATCCTCAACTTAAGATGCAGCACTGAAATACTTACTGAATAAAATGAGCAAATGAAGACTCTCATAATCTGACTTTTTCTTGACTGTGATCAGAATCTGAGCCCTCAAAATGAAAAATAATTTAGCCAGGTTCTCCTTCAAATAATACTAATTCCAGATACTTGTCTTTCTACCAACTTCTATACCCGTAAGAGATTAACTCCCTGATTTCTAATTTCCTAAATGCATCAATTATCCCTTTACTTTCAAATGCCTCGTTGACAGCTTTTTTAAGTGAGAGAAACATAAGGAGTTATTTTGGCTCTGGATATAAGCCAGTTCTTTAGATTTATCTTGTTTGGCCTAATATTGAATACCTATGGTTAAATGCCCTTGAATACAATTAGAAATCTTCCATGAAGTGTCAGAGATAGGGTGCAAGACACTCTGCTTCTTTGTAGAGTATCAAATTAAGTTCAACAAAACCAGGTTAACTCATGAATGGTATAGAAACTGGAAATTACTTTTTGAACTACAAAACACCAAGCAACATTATTAACATGACCTTTATATTATCCAGTCTTCCAGTTTATGGAGGAATATAAGTCTACTTTCAAATAGCCAAAAATAAGCCTTCCTTAGTAAATACACTTATAAAAAGATGATTCAAAAAGACTATCTGTATCAGGAACTATCTGACAAAAAAGTCATCTGAAACTAAAGAAAACATGAGGTATGAGTTTTCCTTCTCATTTAAGGGACAAGGCATGCACCTGTACAAGGGGAAACCAACTCAGCCAAAAAAGGTTGAAAGGCACGCACATCGCCCCTAAGGATCCCAGAAGTGGCCTGAGAAAACATCTTCTTTGGCCAGACACATCCTTGAAAACACTGTATGCTAGTCTTCTCAGTGCACAGGTGATGGTATATCATCTTCTTTCCTTTCCTTATATTTAAGTGTATCAACTATAGCCTTAGCATCCAGAATTTTTAAGGCAGTTTCTAAACATATACAAACCAAATTAAGAATCCCCTGTCTTTTGTTAATATTTGGGGACACTGAGAAAAGGCTATACAGGAATCCCTAGTACTATTTTTCTCAACTTTTCTGTAAGTCTGAAATTAGCTCAAAATGAAAATTTTAAACACTGAAATCATTCTTTAATTTAAAAAAGATCCCTCTATCTTTGAATATTTTAAAATATTGCAGTGACCAGGTTTACAGTTTGAGCTTTAAATCTAGGTATAATACAGACCAGAATTACAGCATTTCATCCAAAGTTTTTGGCCACAAGGTTACTTTTATCAACCTCTATTCCTACCTGACATGCTCAATTGCAAGTGCTGTCTGGTCAAATAATCCAGAATCATCAAACACCACCCACAGCTCCTGCAGGGGCAACCGGTATTCCTTCAGATCAAGGAGCTCTTTCATACACTCCAAAGTAAAAGCGCTCACTTGCGATTCACAGAGGTACGGATCGGCAAGCCTCACCACTGCCTTCAAAGCTGCGAAGTCTACGTCTGTGACCTGAAATTTAAAATGTGACTTAACATACGCAAATCAGAATTAAGGTGCATCTAAAACACTACTTACAGCTTGATTTCTTTTTTAAAGCATGAAATGGGAGTGGCGAGCCTTCTTCCATAAGGACAAACAGAACAGACCTGGCTTGTACCCACATGGAGCTGACATTGTAATTGAAGTGACAAACAAATAAGGTGGCAACAAGTATGAGACAAAGAATAAGTAGCAGGGGTGGTGGTCTGGTTTTACTGGGAGGGTTGGGGAAGTCACTTTTGAGCTGGGATGAAAAGGAAGCAGCTGTTTCAAGAGCAGGAAAGATGAAAAGGCCCTGAGGCAGAGATGAGGTTGGCAGATGGAAGAGCAGAGAAGCAGTTTTTCTTGCTGGAACAAAAGGAAGGAAATGAGGTAGGGGCAGCAGGAAGGGACAGGAGAGGCAAGATGAGGACAGGAAGGGCACTGAAGGAACTTGGCTTTTACGTGTTATCTAACAATGAGAGGCCAGAAAGCCAAAACCAGACCTCTAGTATATGCGATGCATGAGAGGAATGCAGGGGAATGGCACATTTCTCTTTTAACATAATGATTTTGGCTGCTTTTAGAGAACTGAGGTATGTCGAGGGCAGGGCGTTACTATCATGATCAACTTAATGGCCTGAACTGCAACCAAAGGTATTACCATAATCCAAAATTTAAACATCCATGAGCAGCAGCTGCAGGCAAACCACTGCCTCATATAGAGCCACTGTAGGATGTGATGTCATTTTCTAAAGGGGCTGCAGGTTCAAGCTGTACTCACACTCCCTGCTTTACCATTTTAGTTTAATAGGTTTTTTTTGGTGGTTCAGTTAACAAACACTGAGAAAAATTCACAGCTGTAAGTAGAGTGCAAATTTAATGTAAAAGGCCCAGCCAGTTGAAAAATAAGACTGTTTTCACTTTCTGCAGTGGAAGATAATATCAATAGGTTAACTACATACTTACAAATCTGTTAGGCAAAAAATAGGCTAGTTTTAAAATGCCTACTTGTTTTGAGCTACTTTAATGGGCTATAACTAAGAAGAAAAAAAATTAATTCAAACCCCACTGATTTTATAATTAGGCATCTTATTTTTTAAATGGTCTCAAGTACCTCCCCCACTACATGGGTTTCTAGTCCGTTTTCCTCTTTTAAAGGACGGTGAAACTTAAACCACCCCAATTCCCTCTTCAGTTGCCTTTAAAATTTGCAGAACACTTCTTACACCACAGCAATTAGATGTGAAAAAACACGCCATTTTTCAATCAGCTCATAAATCTTAATTAAAAATAAGCACTTTGGTTATAACAGTCTGAGGGAAAGTGTTTTTAGGTAGAGATAAATGTCTTAACAACAGAATTAAATTTACCTCAACTAGTACCTCAAACACATTAGTCTGCCAGACTGCCCGCCATCCAGATGGTTCAAGGACCTTCTCTAAGAACTCAGCTGTGAATTCTTTTACCTCAGAGGCCTTGCAGTCAGCTACAAACAAATTAAACACAGTAAGAATTGAGACAGCATAAAGCAGAGAGAAGTTAAATAAATCCTTGTAAGTCTACTTTCTCAGAACCAGCAATGGCAGTCTGAGGAACTGAGACAATCTACCTGTAGATTAAAAGATAAAAGAAGCAAAAAAAAAAGGACCTACTCACCTAAAATGTAATCTTGATAAGCTCTGAATCGCTCATAGAACAAAAGTTGACTTGTCTGGAACATTTCTGGGAAATGAGTTTTTCCTTCTGGCACAAAGCTTTGTAAGCTACTACCTGGTTTAGCACGATCACTACAATCGCTGCATGAATCTTCATTTTCAAACAAACCTAAGAGAGCAACAAAAACAGTCAGGCGCAACTATCCCAGATACCTCAAATGCTTATCAACTGCTATTTTCATATATTTGCTTAGAAATTTCAAATAAAATATAAACAAAGATTTGGATATAATGCTTTACTTACCTCTATCACTATCAAAAAATTTTTTTTCTAAATTTAAAAATATCTCAAAACTCAAGTTTTACTTCAAAACAGTTAAGAACTTAAAATCTTCCATGGGTTAGGTTTTTGTTGCTGTTCTGTGAGGCAAAGAAAGAGGGTTGTTTTTTAATTCAGTGGAAATTACCCAGGTTCTCCTTCAGAAGATATAGCTATGATTATTACTAGAGCTAGAGAGGAAGAAAAACAATGACAAACCTAGGCAGTGGATTAAAAAGCGGATACATTACTTGCCTACACAGGTCCATATAGTCAAATGGTTTTTTCAGTAGTCATGTATGGATGTGAGAGCTGGACAAGAAAAAAGGCTGAGTGCAGAAGAATTGATGTCTCTGAACTGTGGCGCTTGAGAAGACTCTTGAGAGTCCCTTGGACAGCAAGGAGACCAAACTAGCCGATTCTAAAGGAAATCAACCCTGAATATTCATTGAAGGACTGATGCTGAAGGTGAAGCTCCAATACTTTGGCCACGTGATGGGAAGAGCCGACTCACTGGAAAACACCCTGATGCTGGGGAAGATTGAAGGCAGGAGAAGGGGATGATGGAGGATGAGATGGTTGGATGGCATCACTGGCTCAATGGACATGAGTTTGAGCAAACTCTGGGAGATGGTGAAGGATAGGAAAGCCTGGTGTGCTGCAGTCCATGAGGTCGCAAAGAGTCAGACACAACTAAGCGACTGAACAACAACAGCAAAGCAACTCATAATGGTCAAATATCTTACAGTCATTTAAAAAAAAAAAAAATTCCATAAAGCTGTATTAAATGTAGAGGTGGTTTCCAATATGTCATCTCAAAACAAGTTGAAACTTCCCTTTAATTTCTACAATATCACCTGTCAATACCATTCAATAAACATGGATATGCATTCTTAATAATGCATATCTATCTCTTTTATACTTTAATAAAACTTTATTACACAAAGACTCTGAGCAATCAAGCCTTGTCACTGGCCCTGGATTGAATTCTCCTCCTCTGGAGGCCAAGAATCCAGGTGTCTTTTGTGGTTCAGCAGACACCTTTCATCTTGGGGGCCCGTCGGGGATTCTTTAGGACAGGGTAAGGATGCTTGGAGCTCTAGTTCTTTGTTCTCCTAGCGACCATGTTTTCTGCTATACTTTACTAACTCTACAGTGTGCTTGTGTGAATGAATGACACGCCCTGCACGAATCAAGTGAGGAGCCCTGTTCTGCGGTTCCCCGGTGACCTCATAGGGCTTATGGCAGGGGGTTTACACCGACTTGCCAATGGACTCCCCTGGTAGCTCAGATGGTAAAGCGTCTGCCTACAATGCAGGAGACCCAGGTTCAATCCCTGGTCAGGGAGATCTCCTGGAGAAGGAAATCGCAACCCACTCCAGTATTCTTGCCTGCAAAATCCCATGGATGGAGGAGCCTGGTAGGCTACAGTCCATGGCTAAAGTCCATGGGGTCCATCGCAAAGAGTCAGACGTGACTGACTTCACTTTCACTTACTTCACCAAAGCTACTAGTTCTTCCTCATTAATTTCAGTGCCTATGTCTAACGAAAGGATTAGAAAATGCTAATCGAATTAGGTTTGGGCTGTATGTAATTATGTTTCACAAGGCATGATTGAGCCAGTGGCATATCTAATTCTGTGTAATATGATGTTTTTAATAGACAAAATTACCACTATAATAAATAAACATGCTGAGGATAGCATTTAGATCAGCTAAGTCCTTTCCAGTGGTTTCAGGAAGGTTATCTGAGACTTTTAGCAGGAGTCTCTTTCTCTTCCCCCATCCCTTATATTTCTCCCTTCCACTTCTTTGCCCAGTTTAGGGCACCAGAATTATGCGACCCCACAGACTGTAACAGGGAAGAACAAATCTGACTCTATATTGGATCTGTTTCTTGTACTTTAATCTTTGTATTCTATTACTTTTGATACAAGTTAAGAATGTTGCCTATAGCCTGTAATAGACAGGATAGCCCATTCTCAAGGCTCTGACCTTTAAAGGTAAAACAACTTTCCCCCATTCATATACAGATAAAATGTTGCAGAACAAAGAATAACATTTGCTTTGTTGAAGGTTTAAAGAAACATCATGACTTGACCTACCTTAACAGCTGCAAGAATAAAGGCTTCTGAAACAAAGAAGTGTGCAACAACCAGCCACACCCTCTCCCCTTTCAGTATAAAGGAAAGCTGAATTCTAACTTTGGCAAGATGGTTCTTTGGGACACTAGTCCACATCCTCTCGGTCTGCTGGCTTTCCAAATAAAGTCACTATTCCTTGTGCCAACAACTCCTCTCTCAATTTATGGGCCTGTGGTGCAGAGAGCAGGGAGTGAGTTTGGACTTGGCAACAAGACAACCAAGATGTACTCTAGGGTTTCCTGCTCATAGACACCAATGCACCTGAGCTTCAGAGGACATAGATACCTTATCAAATGCGTGAAAATCTCTCTGAACCTCGGGAAGATGAAACTAGAATGCCAGCTTCAATTACGAGAATAAACTATTTCACACCGTCCATCACATACATAACATAGATATGTTTTTTAAAGAAATAATACATCATTTCACACCCATTAGGTGACTATTATTCAAAAAACAATGAGAAGCTACCAAGAAAACAAGTGTTGTCAAAGATGTGGAGAAATAGGAACCCTTGTGGACTGTTGGTAGGCATGTAAAATGGTATAGCCACTAAGGAAAACTTATGGTGATTCTTCAAAAATAAAAATAGAATTACCATATGACCCAGCAATTTAAAGCAGGGTCTCCAAGAGATATTTGTACATGCATGTTCACAGCTAAAACTATTTAGCTTTAAAAAAGGAAGAAATTTATGATTATGCTGGATAAACATTAGGCTGAGTGAAATAAGCCAGTCAGTCACAGAAAGACAAATACTGTGTAATTCCACTGATATGAGGTTACTTAAAGTAGTCAAAACCATAAAGGCAGAAAGTTTAATGGTAGTTGCCAAGGGCTGGGGAGAGGGGTGAATGGGGAGTTGTTATTCAATAGGTATAGAGTTTCAGTTTACAAGATGAAAAGAATCATAGTAACAGATGGTGGTGATGGCTACACAACAATGTGAATATGTTTAATACCACTTAACTGTACACTTAAAACTGGTTAGGTACTCAGTGGTTAACCAACTCTGCCACCCCATGGTCTGTAGCTTGCCAGGTTGCTCTATCTATGTGATTTTTCAGACAAGAATACAAGAGTGGGTTGCCATTTCTTATTCCAGGTTATCTTCCCAACCCAGGGATTGAACCCACATCTAAAATGGTTAAGATGGTAAGTTTTATGTTATGTGTGTTCAGAGCCAATTTGAAATACTTTTCACACATTATTTCACTTAATCTTCACACTTAGCAGCACTACTACCTGTTTTGCAGATGAGAAAACTGAAGTCACCTGACTGTTGCCAGATCACAAAGAGGGGTGAGTAGTGGAATTAAGTCCCACTTAAGGTTTTCTCACTTCTCCAGGACTCTTTCCACTACACAATACAACTGAAAATGTTAAAGACTGAACCACCTTAAAATATCAGGGGGGAAAAACGGAGTCTCCATGAAGAGACAGAAAGAACTATAAATTAGACCTGGGTTCATTGTAGACAGATGGAAAAGCGTCTGTCTACAATGCAGGAGACCTGGGTTCGATCCCTGGGTCAGGAAGATTCCCTGAAGGAAATGGCAACCCACTCCAGTACTCTTGCCTAGAAAATCCCATGGATGGAGAAGCCTGGTGCAGGCTACCGCCCATGGGGGTCACAAAAAGTCGGACACGACTGAGCGACTTCACTTTCACTTTCTATTTTTTTACACTGTGTCACAAATTGGCTCCCCTACCTTTGGGCACGTCACCTGCTCTCAATGCTCAGTACTGCTATCTAGGCCAAGCGTCCAAGCTTCTTTTCTTCCGGGAAAGGGGATAGTGGTACGTGGTCTCCTTTGAGACGCAAATAAAAAATATGCGTCCACTCTAAACACACAAACTCGCGCACAAAACCGGGGCGGTGGGGGTGAGGGCGGAGCGGCGCGGGGTGGGGAGACACCCAGACAGCAAGAGTAGGGATCTCCACCCAGCCCAAGTCCCTCCAGTCTCAGGGAAGCTGAGGCCAGATTGGGCGAGAAGGAGAGGTGTTCTGGGTGCCTCCCGATTCGACGTCCGGAGAGTGGGTCGGGGCCTCGCCCAGTCACAGCCGCCACCCAGGCCAACCGCCTGCGGCCCAGGCGCCCTCGGAGAGTCCCCACGCCCCCAGCGCTGCCGACACGGTCTGTCGCAGACGGCGGCTCCTCCCGCACGGCGGGTGCTCACCTTTCTCCAGGCGCTCCAGCTCCTCCTCGGTGGCCCAGCCAGGAAGCTCGGGCTCCGGCGCCATCGCTTCCGACCCCAGGCCACCACCAGCCAGCAATCCCTCAGCCATTTCAAATTTCCGCGGGCGGCCTCCCTGCCCAGTAATGTGATGACGCAGCCGCTTCTAATTGGATAGTGGGCCGAGGCCCTCGGACCAATTAAAGGAAGGCTGGCGTGGCCCGGGTAGCCGCACGAGCCCCGCCCCCTTCAGCCTCCACCCGCCCTGGAGGGGAGTGTCTGGGCTCTATCTACTGGCCCGGTGGACTGCTCTTCTCGTCCAAGATCTTGCTCTTTTTGTTTACTGGGGTGAACTTGTATGAAGTTAAATTAGAACATAATTTGGGATAATTTCCGAAAAACTAACAAGCCATACATGGAATGGGGTAGAGTGGAAAAGGCACTGGCTTGAGAGTCAAAAAACAGTATTTAGACTTGTTTTTTCCATTATTACCACTTCACCTCTCAGAAAAGCATCTTCAATTCTAATTATATATTGACCTAGATGGTTCCAAACCTTTCACCACCAAAAGTCTGTTGCTCTCTGGCTTTCTCTTTCCCCTTCTCTTTCTTTGACTATCTACACATAGAGGATATTTTCAAAAAATATAAAATTATATTTAGTATGTAAAAGTATGTTTTACCTACATTTATTAATCAACAACAGATATAACCTCCAAGGATAAGAGCTAACATTTATTGAGTACTGTGTGCAAGACACCTTTCTGCATATTTTACAGTGCCTTATTCAATCTTCAAAACTATCCTATGAGAAAAGAAATTTTACTATTCCCATTTCACAGATGAGGAAGTGGAGTCATCAAGAAAATAAGCAGTGCCCAAGTTAACCCAGCAAAGCCAGTATAGCAACCAGTCAAATTCCTGAATCCACCCTTTAATGGCTCTGCCAGATCATTACTAGTCAGAGTTGAGATGGCCAGCAAGAGCAGGGGTTACTAGAACACCAGGAAGGGTGAGACCCACAGAAGGACAAGGGCCTGGTCATGACAGTGTTATTACAGTGAAGACATTTCCACTCACTGCCTTTAAGGAAAACCTTGGGCTAAAGTCTCTCAGATTCCTCACAGCTGAAATGAAATGGAACCAGAAGAGGTGACTGTAAAAACCTGCACTTAATTCAGCTAGCTTTTCCAGAAAACAAGATTTCTTTGACTCTCATGTACAGAGTCTGACCTTCCATTTATTTGTTCACTGAACAGATATTTATTGAGCACCACAAGGGGAAAACACATAAAACAATAAAATCAAGACTAGCATCAGGCCTTGAAGACTAAGTTATCTTTCTCATAAGTCTCCTTTTAACCTACTGCCACAAACCCCACAAGTGGAGGGATTTCTACTCACCCACCCCTGTCTCTGCTGGAGACAACATAGTTCTCTCCTTGTCCAATTATAGAATATTTCACCAGCCCTCAAGATATTGCTTCTGGAAAAAATCTTGGAAATGAACATGTGGCCACAGGGTCAGATGAAACACCTGTGTTGCTGCAGACTCCATAAAGGACAAATCATTTATTAAACTGGATACATTTCCTGTGCAACCTATGCTTGCATGGATTATATGGAAGGTTTTTAGAGTTTTCCCCTAAATGGAGACCTTTCAGGAGCACACATGTCTTGGGGGTTTGCTTTCCCTGCCCCCTCCCCCTTATCCAGACGAAAGGGTTTTTTAATTCTTTTTTTCCAGTCTCTATCTGCAGCCCATCTCAGCCTTCCATCTGCCTTAGGTGGGGTGGAACCCATTATTCCCAGTCTTTTTTATATCTTCAGTCTCTTTCTTGGCACTAGGTCCTTAGACTCTGTCTACACAGGGGCTCAAAACTTACTGCTTTCTCCTAGAAACTTCCAAAGCCCAACTGAAGTCTTGAGATACTACCTCTATACTTTCTTTCTGGATAGCACTAAATCATTCCTGTTGCAGCAAAATAGAAATGAGTGAACAGCCTTTGGCACATACCAGCCAAACAGGCCTACAAGAGTTAAACAATCTTGGTTAGTCTTTAGCTGTTACTACCAACAAACGCTTGTAGCTGGACTTGTCCTTCACAAAGAAAACTACTCTCGGACTCCATATAGATTATATTTGCATCTGGCATTCGTGTCCCCCTACACTCTCTTGTAGCATTCTGCATTTCAAAAAGAAGGACATAAGCGGATAACTTCAGGGTCACCAGACCTGGTTGTTGAGTTGCCTGATGCCAACTGTGGCCATTTTGAAACCTTACAAAAGAAAGAAAGAAAAAAAAGAAATCACAGACTTCAGGAGGATATAAACCTCTCCTTATTCCTGAGAAGAGGGGCACAGTTCTTGAGGCGCTAGCCTGCTGTGTTTCCCTTTTGCCTGGCAAAAATAATAAAGCTACTCCTTCCTATTTCCTCCAAACTCTTGTCTCCATATTTCTATTTGGCATCAGTAGACAGGGAACCAAGATTTTGGCAACACCCCGGGTAGAGCATTTTCTCTCCTGCTTTCTTAATGGCCAGTAGCTTCCCCCAGAGGCCCATGGTCCCTCGCTCCCATCAGCCTCCGCCCGCAGCAGCACTCACCGTCCACCACCCCCGCTCCATAGTCCTTCCTCCGGTGGCCTCGGGGCCCTCGCTCTTCTGGTCCTCCTTTCTGCCTCATTCCTCTTCCTCCGCCTCAGATTCCCTGAACACAGGGGGCTCCCAAGGGCACTATCCTGAGTCTGTCTTCCTCAGGGGGTAACTCAAGTGAGTGAAGAAGGCCATGTGTGGACTCTAGCACTCACTTCAAGCTCATAGGAAAGCGCATGTGCTAATTCACTTGACAAATAATAAATATAGAGAGTATAGATTGTGTGCCAGACACTGATCTAGGCTCAAGGGGAGCAGGGGCAAACCAGACAGACAAGGTCCTGCCTGCGTGGAGTTCACAGCCTGGTGGAGATACACAATGAACAAATAAAAAAATTCAATTATGAGAGATACTACTAATAAAATTCAGTGATGTGATAGAGAATGATGAATGGAGAAGACAGATTCAGAATTTTATGTGAAAATGCCTGATTTTAAGCTGTTGCTGCTGCTGCTGCTACTAAGTCACTTCAGTCGTGTCTGACTCTGTGGGACCCCATAGACGGCAGCCCACCAGGCTCCCCCGTCCCTGGGATTCTCCAGGCAAGAACACTGGAGTGGGTTAGCAACTTAAAAAAAAAAAAAAATTAAGGTTTTTTTTTTTTAATGTGGACCATTTTTAAAGTCTTTTTTGAATTTGTTACAATATTGTTTCCATTTTATGATTTTTGGTTTTTCGGCTGTGAGGCATGTTCAATCTTAGCTCCCCGACCAGGGATTGAACCTGCACCCCCTGCTTTGGAAGGTGAAGTCTTAATCACTGGACCGCCAGGGAAGTCCCACAACTTTTTAAAATGTAGACACTATGCAACCCTGAAAAACCTTATTTCCTAGACAAAATTTGGCCCACAGCCCACTAGATTGCAATCTGTCTTCTAAGCCCCAAGTTCTCAAAGTATAGTCCAGGGACCAGCAGCTTGTTAGAAATGCAGAGTTTCTCCCCTATCCCCAGATCTGCTAGATTGAAATCTGTGTTTCAGCAAGATCCCCAGTCCTTGAGCAACACCATTCATATTTGCTACAAAGATCTTCGAACCTGAGTTCTCTACTGTGGCTATTTCAGTTTTCATTTCCTGCTGAAAAATTTGACTTGGAATTCTTGTTCACAGTCATGTTCATTATGCTCCAAAGCCAAGAGCAGCCCATCCCAGTGTATTAGGCTCTAATCCCATCACACTCTCCCTGCCACGGCCTCCTGTGACCATCACCATCTCCCATGAAGGCTGTCGAGATGGCACTTGGGAAGCCATCACATCTGAGAAGACTCATTCACCCTCTCACCTGCTTCAGAGTTAATTGCTCACCTCTCACTGCTCCTAGGGAAGCAGGGGGTCCCTAGGACCCTGCAGATGTCTCAACACAGTGCCAGGCTGGCCAGACAGGTGACAGAAAGGAGAGAACGGGGCACCGGTGCCAGTCCCATAGGATGTGATGGGTATGGACCCCATGTTGCTTGTCATCCAATTGAAGCCAGAAGTCTAGATTTTTATAAGAAATTTCCCATATTAAAAAGTTGGCAACTAATTTTTGAAAACTTAAAACACTGTGCCAGCCAAATAAAACATATCTGCAGACCACCAGTTTGCAACTTCTGAGGCTTCGTCTACTTGTGACATTTCGTCAGAGGCTGTGATTCTTTGAAGGCAAGTACCATGTCATATTCATTGTTGTATTGCTGGTGCCTACAACTAAACTTCACTTAGTAAAGGGACAAACTAAATTAACACTCCTCCTTTTATATATATTTCATGCATAGTGTAATATTACTATGGCATTAGCCAAAGGCTCAGATTTAGAGCCATTTCTGGGCCAATTCTGCTGCTTCTGCCCAGAGACTTCCTACCCAGAACCACAGATTCAACGTTACTACCATTACCTAAGTCAGGGTCAGCGAATGCTGCTTGTATCAGGGGCCCTCTGTCCCCAAACAGCTCCCCCAGGACAGAAACACTCTGAAGTGTGCAGCTCAGGGCTTTGATTCCTGGGGGACAGAAGCCCAGCAGAGCCCCCCACTGCCCCACTTTAGAATGTGTCCGCGCATCCATATGAATGGGTTTCCGAGTGCAGACAAGGACCAAGACACATAATGAAAAAAAATTTTTTTTGGCTGTGCTGGGTCTTCGTTGCTGTGTGGGCTTTTCTCTAGCTGTGGAGAATGGGGACAACTCTCTA
The DNA here is from genome assembly GCF_055505025.1 of Bos grunniens. Classification (NCBI taxonomy): domain Eukaryota; kingdom Metazoa; phylum Chordata; class Mammalia; order Artiodactyla; family Bovidae; genus Bos; species Bos grunniens. Next base: position 15,049,774 of record NC_141182.1, read on the forward strand.
GTTGTGGTTCGTGGGCTTCTCACTGTGGTGGCTTCACTTGTAGAGCATAGGCTCTAGACACGTGGGCTCAGCAGTTGCTGCTCCCAGGCTCTAGAGCAGAGGCTCAGTAGTTGTGGTGCTTGGGCTTAGTTGCTCAGTGACGTGGGGGATCTTCCTAGATCAGGGTGGAACCGGTGTCTCCTACATTGGCAAGTGGATTCTTTACCACTAAGCCACCAGGAAGGCCCCATGGTGCCAATCCTGAACATCATCAGAGAGGGGTGGGGAAAGCGCCCAGATTCTGGGAGGGGTGCTACAGGGGGAGGCCGGTCCCTCCACCTGGAGTTGTGGGGAGCTCCACGTGGGCCTGGGGTGGGCAGGTAGCCCATGATATCCAGAGAGAGGAGAGGTGCTAGGCCTCTGCTATTCTGATCTGAGAGTCTGGGGCTCTCATTGACAAAAACAAAAACGAAGAACAAAACCAGGCCCCAATTTTGGCTTGTATTTTCCACTAGAGGGCAGCTTAAACTTTCAAAAGAAATCTTTAGCAACTTGGTAGAGCAGGGACGGAGGAGCCTGGTGGGCTGCCGTCTATGGGGTCGCACAGAGTCGGACATGACTGATGCGAGTTAGCAGCAGCAGCAGCAGAGCATTGAGAAGTCCTTTCAGCGTTTCTTCTGGAGCCTCTGGGCCTTGTGGAAAGCTGCAGCGATTAGAAGGGAACCAATTAACTTCTTACCTCACAGAACCCACAGTCTGTTTAGGGGAGAGACATATTAAGCAAAAGAATACCTGGTGAATATAGTCAGACCTGGGATAAACGGCACGAAGGAGACAGAATCTTAGGCAGGGCCCTCTTTGAGGGGTACTGGGTACTTCAGGATAAGACAGAAGCAGCCATTGGTGGGAGGTGGAGGGGGACTCAGGAAGAAGTGCAAATTCAGGAAGGAAAGTGGGGTGACTCAGGAAGACAAGACCCCCAGTTCTAGAAGCCTTGAGACAGAAGAAAGTTTGGCATGTTCCAGAAACAGAAAAAGCATCTTAACTGTGATGTTGGATATATCAACCTACACAGGTGATAAAATTGTATAGAATTTAATACACACACACATACACACATGATAAGCCCAAGTAAAACTATGGAAATCTGATTAAGGTCAGTGAATTGTATCAGTGTCCCTGGTATTCTATATTCTATATTATATTATAGCTTTGAAACTGTTCAGTTCAGTTCAGTTCAGTCGCTCAGTCATGTGGACACTTTGCGACCCCATGAACTGCAGCACGCCAGGCCTCCATGTCCATCACCAACTCCTGGAAATGTTACTATTGGAGAAAACCCTGGTCTCCCACGTTGCGGGCAGACGCTTTAACCTCTGAGCCACCAGGGAAGCCCCAGTGGAGAAAACAGGGCAATGTATTTATTCAACCTGAGGAGAAACCAGAGTATTCATTTCTTTGTTCACACCAATATTATTGTTAAGAATAAATTACATAAATAAAAATATACCCTTTTAAAGTATACACTTCTAATGGGGTCGCACAGAGTCAGACACAACTGAAGCGACTTAGCAGCAGCAGCAGCAGCAGCCTGTCTTTTTCTTGTTGGGTATTTTTGAGTGGTGGCAAATTGAATGACTTGTGTTTTTTTTAATTTCCCATTTGCTATTTTACGAACTACTTAAAATTTTTTTAAATAATAAAAACACATAGAGACTTGCAAAAATAAATAAATAAATAAATAAAGTATACACTTCTAGAAGTTCCCACTCCAGTACTCTTGCCTGGAAAATCCCACGGACAGAGGAGCCTGGTAGGCTGCAGTCCATGGGGTCGCAAGAGTTGGACACAACTGAGCGACTTCACTTTCATTTTTCACTTTCATGCATTGGAGAAGGAAATGGCAACCCACTCCAGTGTTCTTGCCTGGAGAATCCCATGGACGGAGAAGCCTGGTGGCTGCAGTCCATGGGGTCGCATAGAGTCGGACACGACTTAAGGGACTTAGCAGCAGCAGCAGCATAGTTGTATAATCACCTCCACAGCAAAGATATAGAAGTTCTTCATTGCCCCAAAAGGTTTTCTTATGCTTCTTCCCAGTCAACTACCCCCAAAACTGCTGCTTCCAGCCCCTGGTAACGACTGATCTGCTGTCAGTATAGCTTTGTCTTTTCTAGGTTTCATATAAATAGAATTATACAGTGTGTACTTTTTTTGTGTTTGACTTCTTTCACTTAGAATAATGTTTTTTTTAATTCACTCATATTATTGCATGTAATAGTAGTTCATTATTTTTACTCCCAGTATGTAGTTTTCCCACACAATTTATTTAATCATTCACTATTGGTGGATATTTATGTTGGTTCAATTTTTGACCCTTATGAATTAGATTTTTATGAGTATTTGAGTACAAATTATTTTGTGATCATATGTTTTCATCTTTCCAAAGTAAATGCCTGGGAACAGAATTTCTGAGTCATATAAGTATATACTTAACTTTTGAAGAAATGGCAAAATTGTTTCCGTAAGTAGTATGATGGTTGATTTTGTGTCAATTTTACTGGGCCATGGAGCATCCAGACGTTTGGTCAAACATTATTCTCAGTGTTTCTTTGAGAGTGTTTTTTGTTGTTGTTGTTTAGTCGCTAAGTTGTGTCCAGTTCTTTGTGACCCCATGGACTGTAGCATGTTAGGCTCCTCTCTTCTCCACTATTTCTCAGAGTTTGCTCCAATTCATGTTCATCATGTTGGTGATGCTACCTAACCCTCTCATCCTCAGCCACCCTCTTCTCCTTTGGCTTTCAATCTTTCCCAGCATCAGGGTCTTTTTCAAAGAGTCAGCATCCAGTGGCCAAAGTATTGGAGATTCAGCTTCAGCATCAGTCCTTCCAGTGAATATTCAGGGTTAATTTCCTTTAGGATGGACTGGTTGGATCTCCTTGTAGTCCAAGGGACTTTCTAAAGTCTTCTCCAGAACCACACTTGGAAAGCATCAGTTCTTCAGCACTCAGCCCTCTTTATGGTCCAACTCTCCCATCCATATATGACTACTAGAAAAACCATTGGTTTGACTGTACATATCTTTGTTGGCAAAATGATGTCTCTGCTTTTTAATACACTGCCTAGATTTGTCATAGTTTTCTTTTCAAGGAGCAAGCATCTTTTAATTTCATGGCTGCAGTCACCATCCACAGTGATTTTGGAGCCTAAGAAAATAAAATCTGCTTTCAATTTTCCTCCTTCTATTTGCCATGAAGTTATGGGACCAGATGCCATGATCTTAGTTTTTTGAATGTTGAGTTTCAAGTAAGCTTTGTCACTTTCCTCTTTCACCCTCATCAAGAGGCTTATTCATTCCTCTTTACTTTTTGCCTTTAGAGTGGTATCATCTGCATATCTGAGGTAGTTGATATTTAGGTTGAGATTAACATTTAAATTGGTGGACTAAGTAAAGTTAGTCTTGATGAAAGTGAAAGAGGAGAGTGAAAAAGTTGGCTTAAAGCTCAACATTCAGAAAACTAAGATCATGGCATCTGGTCCCATCACTTCATGGCAAATAGATGGGGAAACAGTGGAAACAGTGGCTGACTATTTTTGGGGGCTCCAAAACCACTGTAGATGGTGACTGCAGCCATGAGATTAAAAGATGCTTACTCCTTGGAAGGAAAGTTATGACCAACCTAGACAGCAAATTAAAAAGCAGAGACATTACTTTGTCAACAAAGGTCCATCTTAGTCAAGGCTACGTTTTTTTTTTGGATGTGAGAGTTGGACTATAAAGAAAGCTGAGTGCAGAAGAATTGATGCTTTTGAACTGTGGTGTTGGAGAAGACTCTTGAGAGTCCCTTGGACTGCAAGGAGATCCAACCAGTCCATCCTAAAGGAAATCAGTCCTGAATATTCATTGGAAGGACTGATGCTGAAGCTGAAACTCTAATACTTTGGCTACCTGATGTGAAGAGATGACTCATTTGAAAAGACCCTGATGCTGGGAAAGATTGAGGGCAGGAGGAGAAGGGGACGACAGAGGATGAGATGGTTGGATGGCATCATTGACTCAATGGACAAGAGTTTGGGTGAACTCCAGGAGTTGGTGATGGACAGGGAGGCCTGGCATGCTGCGGTTCATGGGGTAGCAAAGAGTCGACATAACTGAGCAACTGAACTGAACTGAACTGAAGTAAAGTAAAGCAGATTGTCCTCTTTAATGTGGGAGAGCCTCATCTGATCAGTTGAAGGCTGGAGAACAAAAAGACTGACTCTACTCCCAGTAAGAGAAAAATTCCTTCTACCTGACCACCTTCAAATTGGGATAACAGCTTTTTCCTACCTGTATGTGTTCATGCTAAGTCACTTCAGTTGTGTCCAACTCTTTGTGACCCTATGAACCGTAACCCACCAGGCTCCTCTGTCCTTGGTATTCTCCAGGCAAGAATACTGGGGTGGATTGCCATGCCCTCTTCCAGGGGATCTTCCTGACTTAGGGATTGAACCAGCATCTTTTACATCTCCTGCATTGGCAGGCAGGTTCTTTACCACTAGATCCACCTGGGAAGCCTTTTATACTTGAACTTTATTCTCCTACCTTTATACTGGAACTGAAACATTGGCTCTTCCTGAGTTTCAAGCCTGCTGGCCTTTGGGCTGAAACTATACCATCGGCTCTCCTGGTATGCAGGCCTCTAGAGTCAGACTGTGAAACTACCATAAGCTCTTGGTCAGCAGCTTGCTGACTCATCCTGCAGATCTTAGGATCTGTTTGTATTTCAGTTTTTCTACAGAACTCTATTACAAGTAGCTATGCCATTTTCCATTACTTCTAAACAAGAGTTTCAGTTGTTCCACATCCTCACTAACACTTGTTTTCATTTAGTTAAATTTTGGACACTTTAGTAAGTATATAGTGCTATCTCATCATGCCTTAAATTTGTATCCCTTGATAATTAATTATGTTGAACATGATATCTTGTACTTTACTATTTGTATATCTTCTTTTGTGAGCTACTTGCTGTCTTTTGTCAATTTTTTTTTTTTGGCTGCACTGTGCAGCTTGCAGGATCTTAGTTCCCTGACCAGGGATTGAACCCATGCCCCCTGCAGTGGAAGTGCACAGTCCTACCCAGGAAAGTCCCCAGTCTTTGGTATTTTTAGCAACTTTATTGAGATATCACTCACATGTCACACAATTCACCCATTTAAAGTGTACAGTCTAGTGACTTCTAGTATATGAACAGTGTTATTCATCATCACCCCAGTCAAGTTTAGAAAAAAATCACTACTTCAAAAAGGAGCTCTGCATCTGCTGACCATTACTCCCTAAACCCCAACCCATCTTCCACAGTCATAAGAAACCACTAATCTACCTTCTGCCTCTATAGGTTTGCCTATTCTGGGCATTTCATATAAAATTAATCATACTGTCTGTGCTCGTTTGTGACTGGCTTTTTTCACTTAGCATGTTTTCAAGGCTCATTCATGCTGTAGTATATAACAGTACTTCAGTGCTTTTTATGGCTGAGTAATACTCTCTTATAATAATATATCACATTTTGTTTATCTGTTCATCAATTGATAAACTTCTGATTTTTTACATTTTTTGCTATTATGAATAATGCTGCTATGAATATTCATGTACTACAAGCTTTATGGCACCCCCTCCAGTACTTTTGCCTAGAAAATCCCATGGATGGAGGAGCCTGGTAGGCTGCAGTCCATGGGGTCTCGAAGAGTCGGACACGACTGAGCGACTTCACTTTCACTTTTCACTTTCCTGCATTGGAGAAGGAAATGGCAACCCACTCCAGTGTTCTTGCCTGGAGAATCCCAGGGACGGGGGAGCCTGGTAGGCTGCCGTTTCTGGGGTTGCGCAGAGTCGGACACGACTGAGGTGACTTAGTAGTAGCATATTTTCATTTCTCTTGAGTACATACTTAAGAGTGGAATTGCTCAATCTTATTGTGACTATGTTTAACCAGTTGAGGAACTGGTAAACTGTTTTCAAGGTGACTGCACTAGTTTCCATTCCTACCAGCAGTGTATTAGGATTTTATTTTCTACCAGTCCCCGTCAACCCATATTATCGTCCATTTTTTTTTTATTATAGCTGTTCTGGTGAGTGTAGAGTGGTATATCTTATTGTGGTTTTGATTGGCATTTCCCTGACGGCTCCTGCTGTTGAGGATCTTTCTGTGTGTTTAGGGCTATACGTATATCTTTCTTGTAGAAGTGGTTATTCAAATCCTTTATCAATTTTTAAAATTGAGTAGTCTTTTAATTATTGAGTTGTGATAGTTCTTTATATATTCTACTACAGATACCTAATCAGATATATAATTTGTAAGGATTTCCTCCCCTTCTATGGGTTGCCTTTTTATTTTATTTTTAACTTAGATGATATCCAGATTTTATTTTTTCTTTTGTCAATTTTCCTTTTTGATGTCATAGCTAAGAAATCAAGGCTTAATCAAGGTCATGATGATTTACAAACTTGTTTTATTCTAAGAATTATACATTTTTAACTCTTATGTTTGTATCTTTGATCCACTCTGAGTTAATTTCTGTATATGGTGGGAAATAGTAGGGAAAATTCATTCTTTGGCAAGTGGATATTCAGACACCATTGAATTATCTTGGTACCCTTGTCAAAAATCAATTGACCATGAATGTTGGTGTAAATTTATGGACTTCTAATTCTATTTCATTGATCTATATATCGATCTTTATGCCAGTACTATGCTGTCTTGATTATAGTAACTTGTCATAGGTTTTGAAATCGGGTGATATAAATTTAACTTTGTTCTTCTTTTTAAGAATGTTATTGCTTATTCTGGGTCCCTTGCATTTCCATATGATTTTAAGATCAGTTTGTCAATTTCTGCAAAGAAGCAGATTTTGATAGGATTTTGATAGGGATTGCATTGAATCCACAGATCAGTTTGAAAAATATTGCCATCTTTAACAATATTAAGTTTTCTGATCTTCTGATATATGAACATGGGCTGGTTTTCCATTTATTTAGGTTACCTTTTTTTTGACAATGTTTTTTAGTTTTCAGAGTATAAGTTTTATACTTCTTTGGTTATATTCATCCTAAGTGTATCATTCTTTCTTATGCTGTTGTTGTTCAGTAGCTAAGTCATGGTCGACTCTTTGCAACCCCACGGGCTGCAGCATACCAGGCTTCCCTGTCCTTCACTATCTCCTGAAGTTTACTCAAACTCATGTCCATTGAGTCGATGATGCCATCCAACCATCTCATCCTTTGTTGCTCCCTTCTCCTCCTTTCCTTAATCTTTCCCAGCATCAAGGTCTTTTCCAGTGAGTCGGTTCTTCACATTAGGTGGCCAAATTATTGGAGCTTCAGCTTCAGTATCATTTCTTCCAATAAATATTCATGGTTGATTTCCTTTAGGATTGACTTGTTTGATCTCCTTGCAGTCCAGGGGACTCTCAAGAGTCTTCTCCAGCACCACAATTTAAAAGCATCAATTCTTCAGCACTCAGCCCTCATTATGGTCCAACTCTCACAACCATACATGACTACTGAAAAAACAAAGGTTTGACTATATTTCTTATGCTACTATAAATAAAATTGATTTCTTAATTTTATTTTCTGTTTTCTCTTTAATACTGTATAAAAATACAATTGATTTTTTGTTTAGAGATCTTGTATCCTGCAATCTTGCTAAACTCCTTTACTCTAATTGCTTTTTAATAGAGTCATTAGAACTTCTTATGTATAAAGTCAGTGAAGTGAAATGAAATTCTCAGTTGAGTTCAGCTCTTTGCAACTCCATGAACTGTAGCCTGTCAAGCTCCTCTGTCAAGTCATCTGCAAATAGAAATAGTTTTGCTTCTTTTTCATTCTGAATGTGTTTTATTTGTTTTTCTTGCCCAATTGCCCTGGCTAGGAGAAATTCCCAAACAATGTTGAATTGACATGGCAAGTGAAGTGAAAGTCCGACTCTTTGTGACCCCATGGACTATACCGTCCATGGAATTCTCCAGGCCAGAATACTGGAGTGGGTAGCCTTTCCCTTCTCCAGGGGCTCTTCCCAACCCAGGGATCAAACCTAGGTCTCCTACATTGCAGGAGATTCTTTACCAACTGAGCCACAAGGGAAGTCCAAGAATGCTGGAGTGGGTAGCCTATCCCCACCCAGGAATCAAACCAGGGTCTCCTGCATTGAAGGCAGATTCTTTACCAACTGAGCTATAAGGGAAGCCCAGAAATGGCAAGAGCTAACATCTATGTTTTATTCCTAATCTTAGAGAGAAAGCATCCATTCTTACACCATTAGGTATAATCTTACCTGTGGATTTTTTATTGGCTTTATCAGGCTGAGGAACTTCACTTCTATTCCTATGTTATTGAGTATTCATCATGAAGGGATATTGAACTTTATCAAATGCTTTTCCTCTGTCTCTTGAGATCATGTGGCTGTTTTCCTTTATTCTACTGATGTGGAGTATTACATTAATGATTTTCAAGTATTAAACCAACCTTGCATTCCTGGGATAAATCTCACTTGGCCATGATGTTATATATTGCTGGATTCAATTTGCTTGTATTTTGTGGAGAATTTTTGCATCCATATTTAAAAAACATTTTCTGTAGTTTTCTTGTGATGCCTTTGTTTGGTTTTGATATCAAAGTAATACTGACTTTATAGTCTCCTGCATTTTTCCTATATAAGATTTATCACAATTTACACTTCTCTATTATTCCTGCCTCACTTTTAAACAGTGAGCTCCATGAGGGGAAGAAGCATGTTTGCTTTTTTATCACCAATTCCTAGTGTCTTTCTCAGTATCTGGCACACAATCAGTGCTCCATAAATGTTTGTAGCATTCATCAGTAAGTAAATCAGTACGTGAGTATTGTGAATAAAATTCCATATTTTATAGCAAGACAAGAAAAATTTACACATGAAAAAATTTCCCTGCCCTTTGGCCTCCTATTTCCCTCCTACTGTGCATTGTGTATCTGAATTATGCATCGGCCAAACCTCCCCCATAGCGGAAATACCTGCTCAGCCATAAGGAGCGACATTCTCCCAGTATCAACAAAACAGCTCATTTAAAGATAACATTCCTTCTTGATCTTTTAAGGGGCCACATGATGCTTAGATCTGGATTGTGTAAACTGTCAATAATACCTCACTTAATGTACAACTCTGTCTCAAAAACCTTAGATAACTGTATTTTGACTTCTAACAGGTGGAATAGTTTTTAGAGCTTTCTGAGATGCTGCTTCTGGATTATAATGCTCAACTTGGCTCAAATAAAAATTTCCATTTCTTTCTAAGATTGAATAGTTAATTTTTCATTGACAGTATTCATACCACCTAGGGCTAGTCCCTTATCTCTGTCTTCACAGCAGCTTTCTTTCAACAGATAGGCTCTCCCTCATGCACTGCCGAGGTGTTTTGATTTACAAGTGTTTAATTTGTTAGCATCATTTTCTCAGAATCACACATATGCCTCCAAGTATAGCTATTTGGTCCCTGATTGATGTCTCAGAAGGCCTTTCCTGACTGCCTAATATAACTAGATCTCACCCCATAATTCTTTCACTATACCCAGTTTGTTTTTTCCAAGCATTTTGAAATTTTGTACTTATAAATTTCTTTCTTTTCTTGTCTGTTCTGTCTACCTCAGAGGGTGAGGACTACGTCCTGGTCGCTAACACCTCCTTATTACCTAGTAGAGTGTCTGGAACATGATCGAAGCAAATGAATACTTCTTGAGTCAATAAAAGGACACATGGATAGCAGGTCTATATTAAAATTCATCTCTTTCAGTCCTCTTGGCCTCATTAAAGGATGAGCTCCAAAAATTAGAAACTATAAGGTCTGCAGCCATTGAAGTTGGGATCCTAAGTGAAACTGTGAAACTTAGCAGAACCCTAGGGCCCTCCTGGACACAAGACCTTTTTTCCCGTCCCCCCTTTTTGTTTTCAGGAAAAAAGATTTCAGTCTCCTAGATTTTACCTAAATCCCCAAGGGCAGATTGAAACAGCTATTAATTAAAGGAAGTGAGGGAGGTATGAAGATTCCTTAAAAAACTAGGAATAAAACCACCGTATGAACCAGCAATCCCACTCCTAGACATATACCCTGAGAAAACCAAAATTGAAAGAGACACATGTATCCCATTGTTCATTGCAGCACTATTTACAATAGTTAGAACATGGAAGCAACCTAGATGTCCATCAACAGATGAATGGATAAAGAAGCTGTAGTACATATACACAATGGAATATTCAGTTCAATTCAGTCACTCAGTCATGTCCAACTCTTCGCAACCCCATGGACCACAGCATGCCAGGCCTCCCTGTCCATCACCAACTCCCAGAGTCTACTCAAATTCATCTCCATTGAGTCGGTGATGCCATCCAACCATCTCATCTTCTGTCATCCCCTTCTCCTTCTGCCCTCAATCTTTCCCAGCATCAGGGTCTTTTCCAATGAGTCAGCTCTTCACATCAGGTGGCCAAAGTATTGCAGTTTCAGCTTCAGCATCAGTCCTACCAATGAATATTCAGGACTGATTTCCTTTAGGATGGACTGGTTGGATCTCCTTGCAGTCCAAGGGACTCTCAAGAGTCTTCTCCAACACCACAGTTCAAAAGCATCAATTCTTCTGTGCTCAGTTTTCTTTATACTCCAACTCTCACATCCATACATGACTACTGGAAAAACCATGGCCTTGAAGAGATGGACCTTTGTTGGCAAAGTAATGTCTCTGCTTTTTAATATGCTGTCTAGGTTGGTCATAACTTTCCTTTCAAGGAGTAAACATCTTTTAATTTTACTCAGTCATAAAAAGGAATGCATTTAAGTCAGTTCTAATGAGATGGATGACCCTAGAACCCATTATACAGAGTGAAGTGAGTCAGAAACAGAAAGATAAATACTGTATTCTAATGCATATATACAGAATCTAGAAAAGTGGTACTGAAGAATTTATTTACAGGGCAGCAATGGAGAAACAGACAGAGAATAGACTTATGGACATGGGGAGAGGGGAGGACAGGGTGAGATGTATGAAAAGAGTAACATGGAAACTTACATTACCATATGTAAAATAAATAGCCAACGGGAATCTGCTGTATGGCTCAGGAATATCAAACAGAGGCTCTGTATCAACCTAGAGGGGTGGGATGGGGAGGGAGATGGGAGGGAGGTTCAAAAGGGAGGGGATATACATATACCTATGGCTGATTCATGTTGAGGTTTGACAGAAAACAGCAAAATTCTGTAAAGCAATTATCCTTCAATCAAAAATAAATTAAAATAGAAAAAAGCAGTGAGGGAATGCAGAAGCAAAGGAAAAGCAGTCAATTAACAATAGAGCAGCAATAAAGCAGGGTCCTGATTCCTCTTGGTGAGGAGAGGGGGTAGACATAACAATCTGACACATATTTCTAAGTCCTTCTGTAGGAACTAAGGACCCCAACCAGGAGAAGGATGGTAACTTCAGGCAGAGAACCAGCACACGAACCCCAGATTGGCTGGAACCAGAAGGTCGATGATTGAGATTCTGGGAACACCACTCTGTTATCTTGCAACCGATCAATGAGAGGAGAGTTACACCCCCTGCAGGCCTCCCCCCAGATTTTGCCAATCAAAATGCTTCCCCAAATACCATCTGGAGCTTGAGCTTTTTAAGCATGAATTGCCCACTCTCCTTCCACAATCTTTGCAATAAACCTTTCTCTGCTCCAGACTCCCATGTTTCAATTTTTTTGGCCTCACTGTGTGTGAGATACATGGATTTGGGTTCAACAGTAATGGGAGTAATTGGATCCAGGGAGTAGAAGCTAACAGGGGGCACTCAACAACAAAGGCAAGGTGGGAATGGTTGCCACTTATGAGCTGCAGAGTCAAAGCAGCAATCTGAATCATCTGACCCACACAGACCTATGGTGTTGCCTATTTGATCATAACGTTCCTAGAACTGAAACAGATAGGCAGCCTGCTAAATTCTTACTTATTCTGTATAAACATAAAATTTCTTGGCCAAATGAACAAAAGTCTAAACTGAATAGTAAAGACAGAGTCATGGGCCCTCAAACAATTCCCCGACTTGAGCTAGTTTATAGGCCCACAGCCCCTTGAATAAAGAGGAGGCTGGTTCCCCTTGAGGAAGGACCTCAGTATACTGTCAAAATTTTATGCCGTTAACCCTTCTCCCAGCCTTGGGTACTTGTGCATTGGGAAAAAGGAAATAAGCAGAACTTTAGAGGACTACTAGATGCAGGCTCTGAATGCTTTCAGCTGGCAAAACCAGCAATATACACATATTGTTCTCCTTCAGGGATACATCAGCACTCCAGCCTTACATCATGGTTTAGTCTGTAGCGTTCTTGCTCACCTTTCTCTTCCACAAGTTATCACGTTGGTTCATTATATAGATTACATTGTGCTGGTTAGACCTACTGAGCAAGAAGTAGCAACTACTCTAGACTTGTTGTTAAGATTTTTGCATGCCAGAGGGTAGAAAATAAATTTTGAAAAAAATTCAGGGAGAAATGCAGATGACCATAAAACACAGGATAAGATGTTCAACATTGCTAACCATCAGGGAAATGCAAATCAGAACCACAATGAGAAATCACCTCATATAAGTCAGAATGGTCAGGATCAAAAAGAGCCCAAATTTTTAAAAGTTGGCGAGGATGTGGAGAAAATGGAACCCTCCTACACTGTTGGTGGGAATGTAAATTGGTGCAGTCACTAAGGGAAACAGTATAGTTTCTCAAAAAATTTAAAATGGAACCACCATATGACCCAGCAATCCCACTGGATATATATCAAAACAAAACAAAACAAAACACTAATAAAAAAAATGGACATGGGTTTGGGTGGGCTCCGGGAGTTGGTGATGGACAGGGAGGCCTGGTGTGCTGCGGTTCATGGGGTCGCAAAGAGTCGGACACGACTGAGTGACTGAACTGAACTGATGTACCCCTATGTTCATAGCAGCATTATTTACAATTGCCAAGATATGGAAGCTACCTAAGTGTTCATCAACAGATGAAAGGATAAATAAAATGTGGTGTGTGTGTGTGTATATGTATGCAGTGGAATACCATCCAGCCATAAAAATAGAATGAAATTTGGCCATTTGCAGCAACATGAATGGACTTGGAGGATCTTATGCTAAGTGAAATGTCAGACAGAGGAAGACAAATACTATACGATATCACTTACATGTAAAATCTAAAAAAAATACAACAAACTAGTAAATATAACAAAAAACAAGCAGACTTACTCATAGATACAGAGAACAAACTAGTGGTTACCATGGGGAGAGGGAAGGGGGAGAGGCAATATAAGGGTGGGAGGCTAGGAGAGTCAAACTTCTATGTTTAAAATAAACTACGAGGATATACTGTACAATGTAGAGAATGCAGACAATATTGTATAAAAACTGTAAATGGAATGTGGGCTTCCCTGGTGGCTCAGAGCTAAAGAATCCACCTGCCAATGCAGGAGACATGAGTTCAATCCCTGGGTTGCAAAAATCCCCTGGAGAAGGAAATGGCAACCCACTGCAGTATTCTAGTCTGGGAAATCCCATGGAGAGAGGAGGCTGACGAGCTACAATCATGGAGTCACAAAAGAGTTGGACACAACTTAGTGACTAAACAACAGCAATGACATAAATGAAGTGTAATCTTTTTTAAAAAATATATAAATTTATTTATTTTAATTGGAGGCTAATTACTTTACAATATTGTAGTGGTTTTGCCATACATCAACATGAATCTGCCACGAGTATACACGTGTTCCCCATCTTGAACCCCCCTCCCACCTCCCTCCCCATACCATCCCCCTGGGTCATCTCTGTGCACCAGCCCCGAGCATCCTGTATCATGCATTGAGCCTGGACTGGCGATTCATTTTGCATATGACATTATACATGTTTCAATGCCATTCTCCCAAATCATCCCACCCTTGCCCTCTCCCACAGAATCCAAAGGACTGTTCTATACTGTATTGGTGTTTTTCTTTCTGGCTTACTTCACTCTGTATAATAGGCTCCAGTTTCATCCACCTCATTAGAACTGATTCAAATGTATTCTTTTTAATGGCTGAGTAATACTCCATTGTGTATATGTACCACAGCTTTCTTATCCATTCGTCTGCTGATGGACATCTAGGTTGCTTCCATGTCCTGGCTATTGTAAACAGTGCTGCCATGAACATTGGGGTACATGTGTCTCTTTCAGTTCTGGTTTCCTCGGTGTGTATGCCCAGCAGTGGGATTGCTGGGTCGTGTGGCAGTTCTGTTTCCAGTTTTTTAAGGAATCTCCACGCTGTTCTTGATAATGGCTGTACTAGTTTGCATTCCCACAAACAGTGTAAGAGGGTTCACTTTTCTCCAAACCCTCTCCAGCATTTATTGCTTATAGACTTTTGGATCGCAGCCATTCTGACTGGCATGAAATAGTACCTCATAGTGGTTTTGATTTGCATTTCTCTGATAATGAGTGATGTTGAACATCTTTTCATGTGTTTGTTAGCCATCTGTATGTCTTCTTTGGAGAAATGTCTGTTTAGTTCTTTGGCCCATTTTTTGATTGGGTCGTTTATTTGTCTGGAATTGAGCTTCAGGAGTTGCTTATATATTTTTGAGATTAATTCTTTGTCAGTTGCTTCATTTGCTATTATTTTCTCCCATTCTGAAGGCTGTCTTTTCACCTTGCTTATAGTTTCCTTTGTTGTGCAGAAGCTTTTAATTTTAATTAGGTCCCACTTGTTTATTTTTGCTTTTATTTCCAATATTCTGGGAGGTGGGTCATACAGGATCCTGCTGTGATTTATGTTGGAGAGTGTTTTGCCTATGTTCTCCTCTCGGAATTTTATAGTTTCTGGTCTTACATTTAGATCTTTAATCCATTTTGAGTTTATTTTTGTGTATGGTGTTAGAAAGTGTTCTAGTTTCATTCTTTTACAAGTGGTTGACCAGTTTTCCCAGCACCACTTGTTAAAGAGATTGTCTTTTCTCCATTGTATATTCTTGCCTCCTTTGCCAAAGATAAGGTGTCCATAGGTGCGTGGATTTATCTCTGGGCTTTCTATTTTGTTCCATTGATCTATATTTCTGGCTTTGTGCCAGTGCCATACTGTCGTGATGACTGTGGCTTTGTAGTAGAGCCTGAAGTCAGGCAGGTTGATTCCTCCAGTTCCATTCTTCTTTCTCAAGATTGTTTTGGCTGTTCGAGGTTTTTTGTATTTCCATACAAATTGTGAAATTATTTGTTCTAGCTCTGTGAAAAATATTGTTGGTAGCTTGATAGGGATTGCATTGAATCTATAGATTGCTTTACCTTTAAAAACTGTGAATCACTACATTGTGTTCTTATAGTTATATAATATTGTACATAAATCATATTACAATAAAACATTTTTAGGAAACTTCTACTTAGTGAAATCTCTAGGGGTCCAGTAGTATAGGGCGTATCAAGATATTCCTTCTAAGGTAAAGGATAGGTTGTTGTCTCTGGCCACTCCCACAGCCAAAAAGAAGGCACAGTGCCTAGTGGAACTCTCTGGATTTGGGAGGCAACATATTCCTCATTTTGAGTGGTTACTTGGGCCAATTTACCAAGAGACCAGAAAAGCAGTTAGTTTTGTATGGAGCCCAGAACGGGAGACGACTGTGCAATAGATACTGAATGCTTAACCATGGACCCCCCAAGTTACTATGCAACCTGAGCTGCCCGTCGTGAACTGGCTTTTATCTGACCCATCAAGCTACAGAGTTTGGCATGGACAGCAGCTCTACATCATCAAGTGGAGATGAGATATATCAGATTGGCCTTGGCAGGCCCTGAAAGTACAAATAAGTTACATGAAGAAGTGGCCCAAATACCCACAGTCCCCCTTCTGTTATGCTGCCTCCTCTCTCCCAGCCTGTATTTATGGCTTCACGGGGAGCTCCCTACTCTCAATGGAAGGGAAGACTTGGGCCTGGTTTACAGATGGTTCTGCATGATATGCAGGCATCACACAACAGCCCCTCTCTTGGGCATTCCTGAAGGATAGTGGTAAAGGGAAACCCTCACAGCAGGCAGGACTTCAAACAATGCATCTCGTGATTACATACTGTTATTACATCTTGTGATTACATCATCACTTTGTGATTACATACTGATTCAGGGCCTATGGCCGTTTGGCTGGATAGTCAGGGGCTTGGAAGAAATATGATTGGAAAATTGGTGACAAGGAAATCTGGGGAAGAGGTATGTGGCTAGGCCTCTCTGAATGGGCAAAATATGTGAAGATATTTGTGTCTCATGTGAAGTTCACCAAAGGATGATCTCAGCAGAGGATTTTAATCATCAAGTGAATAGGGTAATCCATTCTGTGATACCAGTCTATGAACCCTCAACGAGCTCATGAACAAAATGGCCGCGGTGGCAGGGATGGAGGTTATGCGTGGGCTTGGCAACACGAGCTTGCACTCACGAGGCTCACCTGGCTACAGCCACTGCTGGGTGCCCACTCTGTCAGCAGCAGAGACAACACTGACCCCCTGATATAGCGCCATTTCCTGTGGTGAGCAGCCTGCTACCTAGTGGCAGGTTGATTACTCTGGCCTACTTACATCACGAAAGGGGCAGCATTTAGTTCTTACTGGAATAGACACTTACTTTGAATACAGATTTGCCTTCTCAGCATGCAACACTTCTGACAAAACCACTACCGATGGACTTACAGAATGCCTCATTCATCATCATGGCATTCCACATGACATTGCTATTTATCGAGGAACTCACTCCAAAAGAAATGCAGCAATAGGCCCATGCCATGCAATTCTTACCACATTCTCCACCACCTGCAAGCAGCTGGATTGATAGAAAATGGCCTTTTGGAGACTCAGCTACAATGCAAGATAGTGCAAGCACAATGCTTTGCAGCGCTGGGGCAGTTCTCAGAAGACTATGTATGCTCTGAATCAGCATCTGGTATATGGTCCTAGCTCTCCCGTAGCCAGGATTCACGAGTCCAGGAATCAAAGCATAAACGTGAATGTGGCATCACTCACTATTAGCACTAGCAATCTTTGAGCAAAATTTCTGCTTTTTCCTGTTCTCCTAGTGTTATGCTCTACTGACCTGTGCTGTGCTTAGTCGCTCAGTCGTGTTCAACTCTTTGCAACCCCATGGACTGTAGCCCACCAGGCTCCTCTGTCCATGGGGATTCTCCAGGCAGGAATATTGGAGTGGGTTGCATGCCCTCCTCCAGGGGATCTTATCAACCAAGGAATCAAACCGGGGTCTCCTGCATTGCAGGTGGATTCTCTACCAGCAGAGTCACCTGGGAAGCCCTCTACTGGCCTAGAGGTCTTAGTTCCAAAAGGAGAAATATTTCCAACAGGAGACACAAAGGTGATTCCATTGAACTGGAAGTTAAGGCTGCCACCTGGCCATTTTGGGCTCCTCAAGCTTCTGAATCAACAGGCAAAGAAGGAAATAGTGTATTGGCCAGAGTGATTGATCCTAATCACCAAAAAGTCTGGTGTTACTCTACCATCAAAGTAAGAAAGAGTATATCTATATCAATATCTATGCTCAGTCACTCAGTCATGTCCAACTCTTTGTTACCCCATGGACTGTAGCCCACCAGGCTCCTCTGTTCATGGAATTTTCCAGGTAAGAATCTGGAGCAGGTTGCCATTTCCTATTCCAGGGGATCTTCCCCCACCCAGGGATCAAACATGTCTCTGTCGTCTCCTGCATTGGTAGGCGGATTCTTTATAACTGCACCACCTGAAGCCTACATCTATATCTATCTGGATCACTTTCCTGAATGCTGAAAGTTAATATTGTAAATCAACTATATTTCAATTAAAAAAAAAAGAGTATGTCTGGAATACAGGAGATCCCTTAGAGTGTCTCTTAGATTTACCATGCCCTGTGATTAGGGTCAATGGAAAACTACAACTCAATCTGGACAGGACTATTACTAACTCAGATCCTTCAGGAATGAAGGTTTGGGTCCTCCCAGCAGGTAAAGAACTACAACCAGTTGAAGTACTTAAGGCAAAGGGAATATGACATGAAGAATGAAAGAAGGTAGTTATAAATACTAGTGACGACCAGTTATTAGAGAAATGCAAATCAAAATTACAATGAAATTACCTCATACCAACCAGAGTGGCCATCATCAAAATATCCACAAACAATAAATGCTGAAGAGGGTATGGAGAGAAGAGAACCCTCCTATACTATTGATGGTAATGTAAATTGGTATGGCCACTATGGAGAACAGTATGGAGGTTCTTTAAAAAAACTAAAAAATAGAGCTACCATATGACCCTGAAATCTCACTTCTGGGCACATATTCAGAGAGAAACATGATCTGAAAGTATATATGCACCTCAATGTTCATTGCAGCACTATTTACAATAGCCAAGACAAAGAAGTAACCTAAATTGTCTACTAATAGAGGTATAGATCGGAGAAGGCAATGGCACCCCACTCCAGTACTCTTGCCTGGAAAATCCCATGGACGGAGGGCCTGGTGGTCTGTAGTCCATGGGGTCGATAAGAGTCGGACATGACTGAGTGACTTCACTTTCACTTTTCACTTTCATGCATTGGAGAAGGAAATGGCAACCCACTCCAGTGTTCTTGCCTGGAGAATCCCAGGGATGGGGGAGCCTCGTGGGCTGCCATCTATGGGGCCGCACAGAGTCAGACATGACTGAAGTGACTTAGCAGCAGCAGCAGCAGAGGTACAGATAAAGAAGATGTGGTACATATATACAATGGAATACTACTCAGCCATTAAAAAGAATGAAATAATGCCATTTGCCACAACATGGATGGACCTAGAGAGTGTCACACTGAGTGAAGGAAGTCAGACAGAGAAGGAGAAATATAGTATGACATCCCTTATAGGTGGAATTTAAAAAGAAATGATACAAATGAACTTACTTACAAAACAAAAAGAAACTCATAGACTTAGAAAATATATTTAAGGTTGCTGGGGGGAAGGATGTGGGGAGGGGATATCTAGGGAGCTTGAGATGGACATGTACACATTGCTATATTTAAAATAAATAACCAACCAGGACCTACTGTATAGCACATGAAACTCTGCTCAGTGTTATGTGGCAGCCTGGATGGGAGGGGAGTTTGGGGAGAATGAATACATGTATATGTTGGCTGAGCCCCTTCACTGTCCACCTGAATCTATCACAACATTGTTAACCAGCTATACTCCAATACAAAATAAAAAGTTTAAAATAAAAAATAAATATAAAAAATAAAATAAATACCTGCAATGACCAATGGACCAGTTACAGAAACAAGGACTGTAATTACCATGAGTACTTCCCTCTTATTTTGTTATGGCTTCTCCAGTGGCTCAGTGGTAAAGAATCCACCTGTAATGCAGGAGCCACAGGAGATGGGGGTTCGATCCCTGGGTCAGGAAGATCCCCTGGAGGAGGGCGTGGCAACCTACTCCAGTATTCTTGCCAGGAGAATCCCACAGATAGAGGAGCCTGGCAGGCTACAGTCCATAGGGTTGCAAAGAGTTGGACACGACTGAAGTGACTTAGCATGTTTGCATATAGTTACAAAGATAGATATATAGATAAAGAAATAGTTTTCTTTCCTCTCCCATTCCCTGCTGTGCAATGTAAGGTATATTGACTTTGCATCAAAGTATTTTAAATATTGTTATTATCACATCACAGGATTTAAGTTATGGGATATCAAGAAGAGTAAGCATCACTCAGTGACTCTACTTCCTCTTCTGGGTAAGGTTTAGTGTGTTATCAATTGTATATAAGATCGTTGTATCCCATTAGATGAAATTATGAACTAGTTATTGCCTTTATTTGGAGATTAAATATGGCTTAAGAAGATGTGTATGGGTTTTCCATTGAAAAATGGTGGGCATGTGATATGGTTAATTTTATTGTCAGTTTTATATGCTCAGATGTGCAGTTAAACATTATTTCCGGATGTGTTTGTGAGGATGTTTCCAAAATTAGCATTTGAATCATAAGACAGAGTAAAGAGGATTGCCTTTCCCAAAGCAGGCACCATCATTTAACTCACTGAGGACCTGAACAGAACAAAAAGGAGCAGGAAAGGAGGACTTGGATGAAGGGAGATGGAGGAAGGGAAGAGAATGTGGCAGCACTTTCTGTCTGAGTGCTGGGCTGGGATAGTGACCCTCTCCTGCCCTCAGCACTCCTGGTTCTCAGAATCTCTGGCTCTCAGATACAAGACACTATTTCACCTTCCTTTAGCTCAGCACAAGAAATCCTACTGCTCTGTCCAAGTTTGGAGCAGCACCATGTGTCATACACAATCTGATGACCCCAAAGCAAGGCAGACTCTCATGAAGCAACTGATTTGGAGACAGAAGGATTTTTAATTACTTCTTAAATGATGAAATACCTTTTCATTATTTAAGGACCTTGTAACTGAGAGGTATTGATAGTAAAATAAAGCAATTAAAATATTAATTTAATGGCCCCAATTAAAGTGACTCACATACCCCAGGTTTCTGTGTCCTGTCCTGTCCTGATGAGCTCGGAGCCACCTCCTCTATGACACTGACCCTATCTCTTCCACTCAGTATTTATGAGCCATTCTCCTTGCCTTTTGCAAAGCTTACCCATCCTTTAAGGGCAAGTCCACATCCTCCAGGGAGCCTCCTTGCCTGTTCTCCTCTGAACTTTTTGTCGTCATTAATCCTACCTCTAGATCTTATTTGATGAGTTAAAAAAATAGCGCATCTATTACTATATCATACAATTTGATAACTGCATTTCATTATAATTGGCTTCCTTTGTAATTCTACGTATTTTACTTGTGCTCATAAAAATATTATTCTGTAAAGGGGTCTGGAAGCTGCACCCAGTGGGACCATGGCACAGAAGAGATCAAGAATCTCTGCTTCTACCATGTGTAAAACATAAAGCTATAAAATATATAACACAGGGAGCTCAGCTCGGGTCTGTGATGATCTAGAAGGGTAGGATGGTGGGGGGAGGGAGGCTCAAGAGGGAGGAGAAATATGTATACTTATAGCTGATTCACATTGTTGTACAGCAAAAGCTAATGTAACATTGTAAAGCAATTATCCTCCAATTAAAAAAATTTTTTTAATTTTTAAGTAAAAAAAAAAAAAAGAGTCTCTGCTTATACTCTCCTACTTTTGACTCTCCTGTCAGCTCAACTGAGGAGCCTGAAGTGGCTGGAGCAGTGGCCATCAGGTGGCATGAGGGAAAGCATTTCCCCTTCCAGAAGCCACGCCCTTCTGCCTACGCACGGGAGAACACTTACAAGAAGGGCTTGTGGTTAATCAGACCAGCAAACAGCCCTCTTTACTGCAGATGGAAGGCTCCAGTTGCTCACAGGCAACAACACTAGGAGAAGGAGTTGTCAGATGAAAAGGAAGCCTGGGGTTCAGCCAGCTTGGACACCCAAACAGGTCCAAAGAGATGACACCAGGGCCACAAGGACCGTCACTGCTGCATGTTGGATGGCAAGGAGGCTGAGATTATAGACTGAATCTGAATGTCCCCTCACAATTCACATGTTGAAACCTAACCCCCAATGTGATGATAATAGGTCATGAGAAGAGAAGCCTCCTGTTCTAGGATTAGTGCCCTTTAAAAAAAAGACAGGAGAGAGGCTCATCACCCCTTCTACCAGCTGGGTCCATGGCCAGAAGACAGCCATCCATGAATGGGGAAGTGGTCCTCACCAGACACAGAGTCTGCCAGCACCCTAATCTTGGACTTCCGGCCTGCAGACTGTGAGTGATACATTTCTGTTGTCTATAAGCCACCCAGTCTTGGCATTCTGCAATAGCAGCCCAAGTAGTCTAAGACAGAGGCAGAGGTTTCTTAAATTCTCCCCTGCATTCAGAGCATACCTGGATTCAAATTCCATGTCTGCCCCTTCTTAGTTATGCAGCCATGGCAGGAGCTGACCCGTCTGTGTCCTGTTTCCTCACCTGTATTATCACAGGGATAATAAGAGTAGGGATGAGAGTACCTGCATTGTGGGAGTGTCAGGAGGGAGACATGAATTAAGAGGCTGGCATGTAGTAAGCAGGGTCTAAGTGCCAGATTTTTTGTTGCTTCTCCTCACATGATCAGCCACTCACTGAGTGACATGGAGCACGTTGCGTCTGCTTCATGGAGGCCTGACACAGAGTGAGCATTCAGTAGTGGCCCACTGTTGTCATTTTGACCATGATTTCTAGCACCAGGCACAGTACTGACTTTAAATGAATTAGTCAAGCCCCAATTTGGGAGAAGATTCCAGTCACAGGGCCTTTGGCTCAACACTCTAGTGCAGGTGTTCTGGGATATCCATCGCCAAGAATGATGACTCTGGGTTCAGGAAACGTGGTTGGACCTGTGACACATTCAAGCTGGAAGAAGATGGAGATGAGTCTGACAAGAATAACCTGCTGATCACTCAACCTTTCCTGACTACCACTGCCTTGCCCACCCTTCCAGGCCCCGCACCACTCTCTCCAGGAAGTCCACTCTGGCTACTCCAGCCTCAGGGATCCCTCCCTGCCATGAAGTTCTCAGCCCTAGGAATATGCACCCCTCAGCACTAGGCCTTTTGCTGCCCCCTAAATCATTCTCCGAGCACCTCAAGGACAGAACAACAGCTCCCCTGCCCTCTTTGGCTCGTTGATATCTCCTGGCAGAGGGCATGCATAAGGCACTGATTAATAGAATCAGTTTTCTGCCACCTGCAAACAAAGACATCTGTCCTGATTCATACCATACTCTTTTTTTCTAAGCTTCTTTGCAGCCCTTGCAGTCCTCACACCATCACCATAGAGTGAATGAAACATGTTTTACCAAAAGAAAACTAAGGCTCAGAGAGAGGAAGCAATTTGTCCTAACACTACAACAGTGTCATTGCCAGGGTAGACATCAGCACAACCACACTGCCTTGGGTCCCTAATTATATTCCCCATTACTCCATCACTCTGCAGAGAGCCTTGTTGTTGTGGATTGATGAAAGCAGGCAGGAACCACACTCCAAGCTGAATTCACGATGGGCACAGCTTACTCCCATTAATCTCTCCAATGCAGAGACTCTAAGTTCACAGGTACAGTTAGCACAATTCCCTCTCCTGGAATTCAGTCTCTGCTGTTAATCTTTAGGTTACTAACCTTCACTCTGATAACACATTCTTGTTTAATTTAAACAGGTCTCCTCACATTGCAATCAGAACCTCCATCTCTTTCTGAGAATGGTTGAGTGTGGAAGTGGTGCAGGGACAGGAGAGAGGTTCTGGACAGTTCTCTGGCTTCCATAAAATTTTGTTTTGGATTTTGTTTTTTATCTTTGACTGCACTGGGCCTTCATTGCTGCAAGCAGGCTACTCTTCTAGCTGTGGTAAACAGACTTCTCGTTGCTTCTCTTGTTGCAGAGCAAGGGCTCTCCAGTGCATGGGTTTCAGTAGCTGTGGTTCATGGACTCAGTTGCCCCACAGTATGTGGAGTCTTCCCCAACCAGGGATCAAACCTGTGTCCCCTGGATTGGCAGGAGGATTCTTTACCATTGGACCACCAGGGATATCCCACTGAGTCTTGTCTGATCTCAAGAAAATAACCCTGCAAGCCTCAGACAAACTATTTTGATGAATTCCTTGGCTCAGTTTCCCCAAATGAAAAATAAAGAGTTTGGACTAAACTCTACCCCAAGATGTCAAAGAAAGTTCCAGGAGTGGGTATGGGGTACAGCACTCTGTTCCTCCTCAACCAGAACTGCTTTCTAAGTTTTGTTTTAATCTAATCAGAAACATATAAATACATTCCCATCATAAATATCTAACCAACAAGGTTAAAAAAACACCAAAATCACAACTAGCTTTTGAACAAACATCAACAGGAGGACACTGAAACCCACCAAAAAAAGATACCCTATGTGCAAGGACAAAGGAGAAGCTGCAATGAAATAGTAGGAGGAGCACAATCATGATAAAATCAAATCCTGTATCTGCCAGATGGGCGACCCACAAGCTGGAAACAATAATACCAAAGAAGTTCTCCTACTGTTGGAAGGTTCTAGACTTCACATTCAGCAAATGGACGGGGAATCCTCAGGGAATATGATTTTGAAGGCCCGCAGGACTTAACTATAAGAATTCCAGGACTGGGGGAAACAGAGACTCCATTATAGAGGGCACAAACAAAGTCCTGTGTGCACCAGGACCCAGGGGAAAGGAGAAGTGACCCCACAGGAGACTGAGCCAGACCTACCTGTGAGTGTTTGAGAGTCTCCTGCAGAGGCATGGGTTGGCAATGCCTTGTCTCAGGGACAGGGGCACTGGCAGCAGCAGTCCTGAGAGAGGTGTGTTGGCATAAGTCCTCTTGGAGGTTGCCATTAGCCCTACCATAAAGCCTGTAGACCAGGGGTGAGTTGCCTCAGGCCAAACAGCTAACAGGGAGGGAATGCAGCCCTACCCATCAGCAGACAATTGGATTAAAACTTTACTGAGCATAGCACTGCCCACCAGAGCAAGATTCAGTTTTCCCCACAGCCAGCCCCTCCCATCAGGAAGCTTGCACAAGCTTCTTATCCTTATCCACTAGGGGCAGACAGAAGAAGCGAGAACTACAATCCCACAGCCTCCAGAATGTAAACCACAATCACAGAAAGCTAACCAAAATGAAGAGAAAAAGGATTATGTCCCAAATGAAGGGACAAGATAAATCCTCAGAAAAACAACTAAACAAAGTAGAAATAGGCAACCTTACAGAAAAAGAATTAAGAATAACAATAATGAAGATCATCCAGGATCTTGGAAAAAGAATGGAGGCAAAGATTAAGAAGATGCAAGAAATATTTACCAAAGACCTAGAGGAGCTAAAGAATGAGCAGAGATGAATAATACACTAGAAGGAATCAATAGCAGAATGAATTCTGCTCAGGCAGAAGAATGGATAAGTGACCTGGAAGACAGAATGGTGAAAATCATTGCTGAAAAATAGAATATAGAAAAAAGAGTGAAAAAATTGAAGGTAGCCTAAGAGACTTCTGGGGCAACATTAAATGCACCAATATTTGCATTAAAGGGGTCCCAGAAGGAGAAGAGAGAGAGAAGGGACCCAAGAAAATATTTGAAGACATAATAGCTAAAAACTCCCCTAACATGGGAAAGGAAATATTCATCCAAGTCTGGGAAGCACTGATAAAAATTAAAAACAAGCATAAAATATTAAAAGCAACAAGGGAAAAAAAGACAAATAACATATAAGAAAACTCCCATAACATTATCAGTTGATTTCTCAACTGAAACTCTACAAGCCAGAAGGGAATGGCATGATATATTACAGGTAATGAAAAGGAAAAACCTACAACCAAGACTATCATACCCAGCAAGACTCTTGCTCAGATTTGATGGAGAAATCAAAACCTTTACAGACAAGGAAGAGTTAAGAGAATTTGGCACCACTAAGCCAGTTTTACAACAAATGGTAAAGGCAGGAAACACAAGAGAAGGAAAAGACCTACAAAAACTAAATCCAAAACAATTAAGGAAATAGTAATAAGATCATACCAGTAATTACCTTAAATGTAAATGGATTAAATGCACCAACCAAAGGACATAGACTGGCTGGGTGGATACAAAAACTAGACCCATATATATGTTGTCTACAAGAGACCCACCTCAGACCTAGGGACACTTACAGAGTGAAAGTAAGGGGGAGGAGAAGGTGTGCCACACAAATGGGATCCATAAGAAACCTGGAGTAGTGATACTCATATCAGACAAAATATACTTTATTTATTTTTATTTAATATAAATTAATTTATTTTAATTGGAGGTTAATTACTTTATAATATTGTATTGGTTTTGCCATACGTCAACATGTGGCGGATTCATGTTGATGTATGGCAAAATATACTTTAAAACAAAGACTGCTATAACAGATAAAGAAGGGCACTACATAATGATCAAGGGTTTAATCCAAGAAAAAGATATAAACAATTATTAATACATATGCACCCAACTAAACAATTATTAATACATATGCACCCAACATAGGAGCACTTCAATATGTAAGGCAAATACTAACAACTGTAAAGGGAGAAATCAACAGTAACCCAATAATAGTGGGGGACTTTAATACCCCACTTTCATCAAAAGATAGATCATCAGACAGAAAATTAATGAGAAACCCAGGCCTTAAACGACACTTTAGATAAGTTAGACTTAACTGATATTAGTAAAGCATTCCAACCAACAAGATTAAGTTCCCTTGACCACCTCTCCTAATTCTGGTTCCCCTCATCTCACACCCAGAGGTAACGTATTAGTTTGAGTTTCACAGTTTCCAGACTATTAATAGATATGTGTGTGCACGCTCTGTTGTGTCCGACTCTTTGTGACCCCATGGACTTTAGCCCACCAGGCTCCTCTGTCCATGGGATTTCCCAGGCAAGAATACTGGAGTGGGTTGCCATTTCCTACTCCTACACACACACACATTATTATATATAATGTCCTTAGAAAATGGACAGTATTTGTTTATATGCGTGAGTTCTTTTAGTTTTTTGAAGGAAAATAACTTTGACATCTTACTCTTTAACTTGCTATTAGAGGAAGTCTTGAATATAACCCATCTAGAATATAACCCAATCTAGAATTATCTCATTCTTTTTAATTGCTACCAAGTCACTTCATTATCAAAGCTCAGAAATAAATCAATAAAACATTTCCCACTTTCCTATAGTTGTTCTCTTTTCTTTTGTAGTTTCCAAACCAGAAAATCACAGACTCACATCAAAAGGTTTAACAGATAATAAGAGGAATCATTTGTGAAAGGAAAATGTCATTGTGACATGCATTATTTGAAATAAAAATTTCATCTGACATTACAAATTTCGATGGCAGAGTAGAAGAATGTGTGCTCATCTCCTCCTGCAAGAGCATCAAAATCGCAACTAGCTGTTGAAAAACCAACAGGAGGACACTGGAACTCACCAAAAAATGAAATCCTGCATCCAAAGATGAAAGTGAAAAAGTTTCTTGATGAAAGTGAAAGACGAGAGTGAAAAAGTTGGCTTAAAACTCAACATTCAGAAAACTAAGATCATGGCATCTGGTCCCATCACTTCATGGCAATTAGCTGGGGAAATAATGGAAACCGTGAGAGACTTTATTTGGGGGGGCTCCAAAATCACTGCAGATGGTGATGGCAGCCATGAAATTAAAGGACACTTGCTCCTTGGAAGAAAATCTATGACAAACCTATTAATATGCTAGAGAGCATATTAAAAAGGAGAGACATTACTTTGCCAACAAAGGTCCATATAGTCAAAGCTATGGTTTTTCCAGTAGTCATGTATGAATGTGAGAGTTGGATTATAGAGAAAGTTGAGCACTGAAGAACTGATGCTTTTGAATTGTGGTGTTGGAGAAGACTCTTGAGAGTCCCTTGGCCTGCAAGGAGATCAAACCAGTCAATCCTAAAGGAAATCCATCCTGAATATTCATTGGAAGGACTAATGCTGAAACTCCAATACTTTGGCCACCTGATGAGAAGATCAGACTCTTTGGAAAAGACCCTGATGCTGGGAAGGATTGAAGGCGGGAGGAGAAGGGGACGATGGAGGAGGAGATGGTTGGATGGCATCAGCGACTTGATGGACAGAGTTTGAGCAGGCTTCAGGAGTTGGTGATGGATAAGGAAGCCTGGCATGCTGCAGTCCATGGGGTCACAAAGAGACGGACACAACTGAGCAACTTAAATGAGCATCCAAAGAGCCACAAGATGGAAAGAGGGGTGCAATCATGATAAAATAAAATCCCATACTTGCTGGGTGGGTGACCCACAACCTGGAGAATGATAATAACAAAGAAGTTCTCCCACTGTTGGGAGACGTATTTTTGGGCTTCCCAGCCTGAGGATCCAGCAAAAGGGCTAGGAATCCCCAGGGAATATGGCTTTGAAGGCCAGCAGGATTTGATTACAGGACTTCCACAGGACTGGGGGAGACAGAGACTCCACTTTTGGAGTGCACAAACAAAATCTTGCACAAACCAGGACCCTGGGGAAAAGAGCAGTGACCCCCACAAGAGACTGAACCAGACCTATCTGGTAGTGTTGGAGGGTCTCCTGTGGAGGCGTGGGTCAGCAGTGGTGCACCACAGAGACAGAGGCACTGGCAGCAGCAGTCCTGGGAGGTGCCCATTGGCAAGTGAGACCTCTTGGAGGTACGATTAACCTACCATAGAGCCTGGAGACTCCAAGGCTGGATCATCTCAGGCCAAACAACAAACAGGGAGGGAGTACAGCCCCACCCACCAGCAGATAATTGGATTAAAGTTTGACTGAGCCCAACCCTGCCCACAAGAACAAGACCCAGTTTTCCCCACAGACAGTCCCTCTCATCAGCCTCTACCACCAGAGGGCAGACAGAACAAGAACTACAATCCTGCAGCCTCCAGGAGGAAAACCACAACCACAGAAAGTTAACTGAAATGAAAAGGCAGAGGATTATCTCCCAGATGAAGAAAGTGAAAATGTCAGTCCCTCAGTCTTGTCTGACTCTGCAACCCTGTGGACTCTAGCCCACCAGTTTCCTCTGTCTATGGGGTTTTCCAGGCAAGAATTCTGGCATGGATAGCCATTCCCTTCTCCAGGGGACCTTCCTGGCCTGGGGATTGAACTTGGGTTTCCTACATTGCAGGCATGTTCTTTACCATTGAGCCACCAGGGAAGCCCCAGATGACAAGATAAAACCCCAGAAATACAACTAAATGAAGTAAAGACAGTCAACCAAATCCAGGAAGCACAGAGAGTCCCAGGCAGGATAAACCCAAAGAGGAACACTGATACACATAGTAATCACACTGACAAAAATTAAAGATAAATATAAAACATTAAAAGCAACAAGGGGAAAAATGACAAATATTAATAACATACAAGGGAACTCCCATAAGGTTATCAGCTGATTTTTCAATAGAAACTCTACAAGCCAGAAGGGAATGGCACAATATATTTAAAGTGATGAAAGGGAAGAATCTAACAACCAAGAATATTCTACCCAGTAAGACTCTTGTTCAGATTTGATGGAGAAATCAAAAGCTTCACAAACAAGCAAAAGTTAAGAGAATTCAGCACCACCAAGCCAGCTTTACAACAAATGCTAAAGGAACTTCTTCAGGCAGGAAACACAAGAGAAGGAAGAGAACTACAATGAATAAACCTCAAACAATCAAGAAAATGGTAGTAGGATCAAACATATGGATAATTCCCTAAAATGTAAGTGGATTAAATGCACCAACCAAAAGACAGACTGGCTGGGTGATTGAAGACATGTGCTTGTGTATATACTTCCACTTACCACATTACTTAACCCCCTAAATTGTAAGTAATTATTTTATGCTGTTAGGTTAATCATGTTTCCCTTATGGCTTGCAATTATAAATATTTTTTATTTTTGTCTGGCTATTAATTGTGAAACTGATTAACATCTTTTACTATTGTGATTGTGCTGTGCTGTGCTTAGTTGCTCAGTCGTGTCCAACTCTTTGTAACCCCACGGACTGTAGCCCGCCAGACTCCTTGGTCCATGGGGATCCTTCAGGCAAGAATATTGGAGTGGGTTGCCATGCACTCCTCCAGGGGATATTCCCAACCCAGGGATCAAACCTAGGTCTCCTGCATTGCAGCCAGATTCTTCACCAATTGAACCACCAGGGAAGCCCACTATTGTGATTACAGAACTATTACTCATTTTGATATCATTGTATCATGATTGGTCAAAAGAAAATAATAGAATTCTGTATCACGAAAACCACCATTTAATAGAAAAATCTGTAACTACTTTTTCAAATCCAGGTACACGTGAGAATTATCTGGAATTTTTTGAAAAATACAAATGCCCAGGTATTGTTTTTTCTCCAGAGTTCCAGACATGATTCTAATGAGCAGCCAGGTTTAAAAGCAACTGGACTATATGATGATCTTTAGCTTTTATCTAGTTTCACTTTTTCTATTTCATATTCAACACTCCCATTTCTCTTAGTTCATGTTTTCCAATTTCTCTATCTCTTTTTTGTTGTTCTTTCTCAAGCCTTTATCAAGCACAGTAGAAAAGTTTATATGAATATAAATATATATAAATAAGCATAATACATATATTTTAGAAAACTTATGAACTTTTGCTTAGTTAAAAAAACTTATGACATTTTGGTCCTACTTGTTTGACTAAGTATGAATAGAATGCTAGATTTCTAATTTATATTCACTCAATGTTTTGATATAGTTCCATTTATTCTGGCATCTAGTATTAGTGGAAATAGTGACAGACTTTATTTTCTTGGGTTCCAAAATCACTCCAGATGGTGAGTGCAGCCATGGAATTAAAAGATGCTTGTTGCTTGGAAGAAAAGCTATGACAATGTATTAAAAAATGTGGAGACATTACTCTGCTGACAAAGGTCCATATAGTCGAAGCTATGGTTTTTCCAGTAGTCATGTATGGATGTGAGAGTTGGACCATAAAGGAAGCTGAGTGCCAAAGAACTGATGCTTTTGAACTGTGGTGTTGGAGAAGACTCTTGAGAGTCCCTTGGACTACAAGGACATCCAACCAGTTCATCCTAAAGGAGATCAGTCCTGGGTGTTCATTGGAAGGACTGATGCTGAAGCCGAAACTCCAATGCTTTGGCCACCTGATGTAAAGAACAGACTCATTGGAAAAGACCCTGATGCTGGGAAAGATTGAAGGCAGGAGAAGGGGACAACAGAGGATGAGATGGTTGGATGGCATCACCGACCCAATGGACATGAACTTGAGCAAGCTCCAGGAGACGATAAAGGACAGGGAGGCCTGGTGTGCTGCAGTTCATGGGGTCACAAAGAGTCGGACATGACTGAGCAACTGAACAACAAAGTATTACTACTAAAAATCTAGCAATCTTATTACTTTAGTGATTTAAAAAAAATCTTGAATGAGGCTTGAAACTTTTAATTCAATTCTGAAAATATAAAGAAATACTGTGTTTAAGTAAGCCAGAAAGAAAAACACCAATACAGTATACTGACACATATATATGGAATTTAGAAAGATGATAACGATAACCCTATATGTAAGACAGCAAAAGAGACACAGATGTATAGAACAGACTTTCGGACTCTGTGGGAGAAGGTGAGGGTGGGATGATTTGAGACAATAGCATTCAAACATGTATATTATCATATGTGAAACAGATCACCAGTCCAGGTTCAATGCATGCAGGGCGCTCAGGGCTGGTGCACTGGGATGACCCAGAGGGATGGAATGGGGAGGGAGGTGGGAGGGGGGTTCAGGATGGGGAATACCTGTACATCCATGGCTGATTCATGTCAATGTATGGCAAAACCACTACAATATTGTAAAATAATTAGCCTCCAATTAAAATAAATAAATCAAAAAATAAATAAATAAAAAGTACTTTAAAAACCAAAGTAAATAAATAAATAAAAAATCTTGACTGAGGCTTGAAACTTTTAATCCAATTATGAAAATATAAAGAAATACTGTGTTTAAAAGACAACAAGAAATTAACATGTTATGTAATATTAACTAAAGTAGAGATTTTGTTCAAATTTCACAAAATGTTATGCTGGTGTCCATTATTTGTTTTCATACCTTATTCAAGATTCCACATTGTATTTAGTTTCTTTGAGCAGCCTCAGCTGCATGCAGCAAATTCTGATAAATTATCTTTTCAAATTTGTTTTGTTACAAATATTTTCTAATTTTTCTTGTTATGGCTTCTTAGATACACCCATCATTTAAAAGTGGACACTTAATTTCCAAATACATTGCCTTTTTAAAGTATCCTTGATATTAATTTCTCATTTTGGTATTAATTTCTCATTTAAGTGCGTTCTTCTCTGCAATCACCCTCTGTATTTTTCCAATCTTCTAACCTTCCTGAGGCTTTCAATGACTAAGTCAAAGATCTCTTTTGGCAAATGTCACATTGTGCTTGAAAATAAGTGGGTTACTTTCAAATATATTTTTATATTGATATCTAACATGATGCCACAGTGATAAGAGACTAGTCTCTGGATGATTTCAATGCTTTTAGGCCATGAAATTTTTGCACCTTGTTTTATGTCCCTGGGTATGCTCCAGTATCTCCTGGTTTATAGTCCATGGGAACTTAAATAAAATTTGTGCCCTGCTTTGTGTGAAAATTGTATAAATCTTAATTATGTTGAATTAAGGGCTTTTCAGGTCTAGTATATCTTTCTACTTTTCTGTCTATTCATTCTGTTAATTTTTGAGAGTTTTACATTAAAACTTCAACTAAAAAATCTTAATTTATCTACTTAAAAATAATTAATTGTAATATATAGTGGAACTACATGCAATTTTGTTCTGTATTTTCCAATCTACTATAAATCTGTTATTGTACTCTCATAATTAAAAAAAAATTTTTTTTTAAAACTTCATCTGACTTAAAAAAAAAATGTGTGTCTCAAAAATACCAAAAAGAAAAAGTGGAGTGCTTTAATCATCCCTGGAGAGCAGTGTTGCCTTCAGTGGCTCAGACCCACTAGATTCCCAGCAGTTCCGTAGAGTTGCTCCTGGGGGACCTGAGCTCACTGGTTTCACATTTCTGAATGATGATGTAACTCCCCTTCAGGTTTGCAGCTGCCTTGACAGCCTACACCTTAATCTGGCCTTGGTTCAAATTTTTCAAATTAAAAAAGTCAAGAGGAAAGAACACAGAACAAGATCACTCAGTGATTGAACAATAGGGAGCCAAAATCTCAACCTTTTCCTCAGTTTAGAAACAAGGCCCATTAAGTCCAAGCTACGAGATCTAGAGTGAAGCGAGGAGGAGATGATGTTCGATTCTCCTTTGCGTGTCTGAACCAAGTTGCTGAGACCCTGTATACACAGCCACAGAGCCGGCCTCTGTTGCTACATGGTGGTGAGCAACAGAAACAGACTGGCCAACGGAAGCAAAACTCAGCAACAAGAGAAATAAAACTTGGAAGCTTCTGGGATAGCTTATGGAATGGAATAAAAAGCAAAAGGATGAGGCTTTAGAAGGATAGGTCCCAGGGAAGATCTGGGTTTCAAGGGAGTGGTCCCTTTGAAGTGCCTTCTCCAGGATGATCTGCTTCCCAGTATCCTATCTTTATGTCATCTGCTCAAGATTCAGATTCCTACTAGACTTCACCTAGCCAAGCTCAGTCACCTCCCATCCTCTGGCTAGGGGAGGGCAGGCACCTTGACTGACAGCCTTACCAGCTCCTGCTAAGAAAATTCAGGGTCCCACAGTTACCAGAAAGAGGAAAGATCTACACTGAGGAAGGAAAAACTCAGATGCCCATTCTGTTAAATGACCATTTCACAATTATTGACTGACTTCAGTGCCTGATAGACGTTGGTTAGAGAAGGAGAAAGAAGTGAGTGGAAGAAGAAGAGGACAAAGAAGAAAAGGGGGGAGGGGAAAGAGGAGGAGGAGGAGAGGGAATCAGGAAAGGTGCTGTGAGCGCCCTGGGGACCTGAGTAGCAGGGTTCAGCCCAGGCTGTAGAGCCTTCCCTTTCTGTTCCCCTAACTAGTGACCATCATTCCATCTTAAAACAGTGCTGGTAGTTAGTCCAATCTCTGATCCACCACCTTTTGAAGATCTCATTTCTGGACATTTCTCTGGCTTTGTGTGGGTTTTGTCTGGTCTGAAGAAATTAACACTGCAATAAAATATTCTGATAATACCCATACCCACAGCCTCAGATCTGCACAGAGTTAATAAACTTAAAAAAAAAAAAAAAACACTTGACAGTATCGAGTAATTTTCTTCATGTCTTTTTTGATTGCAAATTTATAAAAATAACATGGCTGAAATTATGCAATATATAAAGTTTATGACATGCTTTTCCTACTTATAAGAAACATTTTCTTATGTCCCTAAAATTCTTATAATTTCAGTGTCTATAGAATATTCTACCTTATAATGACAATATAATTCATTAATGCCAATGGTTAAGGGCACAGAGTCTCTACTAAGAAGGACCTGGGTTCAAATCCTACCATTTTCTTGTTAACACTAGCCATATTGCTTATTCCCCTCTGGTTTCAGTTTCCCCATCTGTACATGAAGATAACAATAATACCTTCCTCCTAGGTTGTCAGGAGGATTAAATAAGAGGACACATGTAATGCTCTTGGCACAAGGATACCCATGTTACTGACCTCAGGTCTGGTTGATTGCTGCCTGAAAATCAACACTCGAAAAGCAAATGTTGGTAGAAAGAAATGTTGATTTAGTCAGAAAAGCCAGCAATCTGGGGAGAAGGTGGATTCATGTCCCCCAAACCAACTCTGAAGATTCTGCTTGGCCATTAAAGGGAAAGAAGGAAGTAATCTCTTTAATTATTGATCTCAGTTCAGTTCAGTTCAGTTGCTCAGTCGTGTCTGACTCTTTGCGACCCCGTGAATCACAGCATGCCAGGCCTCCCTGTCCATCACCAACTCCCGGAGTTCACTCAGACTCACGTCCATTGAGTCAGTGATGCCATCCAGCCATCTCATCCTCTGGCGTCCCCTTCTCCTCCTGCCCCCAATCCCTCCCAGCATCAGAGTCTTTTCCAATGAGTCAACTCTTCGCATGAGGTGGCCAAAGTACTGGAGTTTCAGCTTTAGCATCAGTCCTTCCAAAGAAATCCCAGGGCTGATCTCCTTCAGAATGGACTGGTTGGATCTCCTTGCAGTCCAAGGGACTCTCAAGAGTCTTCTCCAACACCACAGTTCAAAAGCATCAATTCTTTGGCGCTCAGCTTTCTTCACAGTCCAACTCTCACATCCACACATGACCACTGGAAAAACCATAGCCTTGAGTAGATGGACCTTTGTTGACAAAGTAATGTCTCTGCTTTTGAATATGCTATCTAGGTTGGTCATAACTTTCCTGACAAGGAGTAAGCGTCTTTTAATTTCATGGCTGCAGTCACCATCTGTAGTGATTTTGGAGCCCAGAAAAATAAAGTCTGACACTGTTTCCACTGTTTCCCCATCTATTTCCCATGAAGTGGTGGGACTGGATGCCATGATCTTCGTTTTCTGAATGTTGAGCTTTAAGCCAACTTTTTCACTCTCCACTTTCACTTTCATCAAGAGGCTTTTTAGTTCCTCTTCACTTTCTGCCATAAGGGTGGTGTCATCTGCATATCTGAGGTCATTGATATTTCTCCTGGCAATCTTGATTCCAGCTTGTGTTTCTTCCAGTCCAGCGTTTCTCATAATGTACTCTGTATAGACATTAAATAAACAGGGTGACAATATACAGCCTTGACGTACTCCTTTTCCTACTTGGAACCAGTCTGTTGTTCCATGTCCAGTTCTAACTGTTGCTTCCTGACCCGCATACAGATTTCTCAAGAGGCAGGTCAGGTGGTCTGGTATTCCCATCTCTTTCAGAATTTTCCACAGTTTATTGTGATCCACACAGTCAAAGGCTTTGGCATAGTCAATAAAGCAGAAATGGATGTTTTTCTGGAACTCTCTTGCTTTTTCGATGATCCAGCAGATGTTGGCAATTTGATCTCTGGTTCCTCTGCCTTTTCTAAAACCAGCTTGAACGTCTGGAAGTTCACGGTTCACATATTGCTGAAGCCTGGCTTGGAGAATTTTGAGCATTACTTTACTAGCATGTGAGATGAGTGCAATTGTGCGGTAGTTTGAGCATTCTTTGGCATTGCCTTTCTTTGGGATTGGAATGAAAACTGACCTTTTCCAGTCCTGTGGCCACTGCTGAGTTTTCTAAATTTGCTGGCATATTGAGTGCAGCACTTTCACAGCATCATCTTTCAGGATTTGAAAGAGCTCAACTGGAATGCCATCACCTCCACTAGCTTTGTACGTAGTGATGCTTTCTAAGGCCCACTTGACTTCACATTCCAGGATGTCTGGCTCTAGGTCAGTGATCACACCATCGTGATTATCCAGGTCGTGAAGATCTTTTTTGTACAGTTCTTCTGTGTATTCTTGCCACTTCTTCTTAATACTGCCTGCTTCTGTTAGGTTCATACAATTTCTGTCCTTTATTGAGCCGATCTTTGCATAAAATGTCCCCTTGGTATCTCTAATTTTCTTGAAGAGATCTCTAGTCTTTCCCATTCTGTTGTTTTCCTCTATTTCTTTGCATTGACCACTGAGGAAGGCTTTCTTATCTCTTCTTGCTATTCTTTGGAACTCTGCATTCAGATGCTTATATCTTTCCTTTTCTCCTTTGCTTTTTGCTTCTCTTCTTTTCACAGCTATTTGTAAGGCCTCCCCAGACAGCCATTTTGCTTTTTTGCATTTCTTTTCCATGGGGATGGTCTTGATTCCTGTCTCCTGTACAATGTCACGAACCTCAGTCCATAGTTCATCAGGCACTCTATCTATCAGATCTAGGCCCTTAAATCTGTTTCTCACTTCCACTGTATAATCATAAGGGATTTGATTTAGGTCATATCTGAATGGTCTAGTGGTTTTCCCTACTTTCTTCAATTTAAGTCTGAATTTCGTAACAAGGAGTTCATGATCTGAGCCACAGTCAGCTCCTGGTCTTGTTTTTGCTGACTGTATAGAGCTTCTCCATCTTTGGCTGCAAAGAATATAATCAATCTGATTTCGGTGTTGACCATCTGGTGATGTCCATGTGTAGAGTCTTCTCTTGTGTTGTTGGAAGAGGGTGTTTGCTATGACCAGTGCATTTTCTTGGCAAAACTCTATTAGTCTTTGCCCTGCTTCATTCGAATAATCTGTTAATCATTGAGATGTGGTGGTGGTTTAGTCACTAAGTCGTGTCCAACTCTTGCAACCCAGTGGACTGTAGCCCACCAGGCTCCTCTGCCCATGGGATTTTCCAGGCAAGAATACTGGAATGTGTTGCCATTTCCTTCTCCAGGGGATCTTCCAGACCCAGGAATTGAACCAGGGTCTCCTGCATCACAGGCGGATTCCTGCTTTGCAGGCAGATTCTTTACCAACTGAGCTACAAGGGAAGCCCCTAATCATTGAGATAGGGAATCAGATTCATCACTGTGTCCTACTGTGGGCACACTTGTTGACACCTTCTGATCTTTACATGCTATCTTGTTCACTATTTGTTCACAAGATTACCGAAGAGGAAGCTAAGGAAGAGATCTGATCATCTGTTAATTATTTATTCCTCATTTTTATTTCTTTGGTCTATGGAAAGAACCAACATGTTAAGCTAAGCACTGTGTGATTGAAAGATTTGAAAGTTGTGTTTGGCTTGAGATGAGTAGAAGATGAGGGCACCTCATTTAAGGTTAATTACAATGTAGCTTTGCTAAAGTTATTGTAAGACAAAAAGGAGTTTCCTGCAGATAGCACTTTCGTGTTAAAGAGCTCTTTCCTGCCAAAAGTTGCGTGTACCCAGAGTAAGTATCTATAAATTTTCATTGGTATCATAAGAGGATTTTTTCCTTCAAGTTTTTGCAAATGTAAATGGCTCTGTATTGAAAATCCCAGTAGAGAGATCCCTGAAATTAGAATTTCTGGCTATGCACTTCTTCAAAGTTCTCACTACAGTTTGTCAGTTCTGCAGTATTATTTATGATAGAGAAAAAGTCTGCCTATATGTGGACCTGCACAATTTAAATCTATGTTGTTCAAGTTACTTACTGTATTGACAATAAGGTCTCAACTTGTCTCTGTCACGCTCTTTCACTCCCTATCCCATGATGTCATCCAGACTCCTGTTTTGACTATCCCCTATCCCCAGCCCCCAGTATAGCTCACTCATCTACAATCCTACAGGAAACCAGCATCTGGGGTCTTGTCACAGAGAGAAGTCCAAGATTCAAATATTGATTTTGCTTTGCGATTTGGAGACTGCTTTGATCAGCCTGCATTGTGTCAACATTTTACACTACCTGTTACCTCTGTGCTTTCCTCATTTATCCACCCAGATAAAGTAATTTCAGGAGCATTCGTTGCCATTCTGTGCACCATTTAATTTAGCTTTTTTTTTTTTTTTGAAAGATGTGTGCCTGCCTGGTCCCATCAGTGTCTTTTTTCAGAGCAGTGGTTTTGTTTCTATGGCAACTGAAAGGTCTATTGTAATCAAATAATTGAGCCCCATTAAATGGCAATCTTCTCAGCCCCACTACAGTTTGCTCTGACTTTTATGCTGTTTTTCTTGGAGAAGGCAATGGCATCCCACTCCAGTACTCTTGCCTGGAAAATCCCATGGACAGAGGAGCCTGGTAGGCTGCAGTCCATGGGGTCTCGAAGAGTCAGAAACGACTGAGCAACTTCACTTTCACTTTTCACTTTCATGCATTGGAGAAGGAAATGGCAACCCACTCCAGTGTTCTTGCCTGGAGAATCCCAGGGGCGGCGGGGGCTGGTGGGCTGCAGTCTATGGGGTCGCACAGAGTCGGACACGACTGAAGCGGCTTAGGAGCAGCAGCAGCAGCATGCTGCTTTTCTTCTGTATT
This sequence comes from Bos grunniens, assembly GCF_055505025.1. Lineage (NCBI taxonomy): Eukaryota > Metazoa > Chordata > Mammalia > Artiodactyla > Bovidae > Bos > Bos grunniens. The sequence goes on from NC_141182.1 coordinate 15,088,244, forward strand.
CTCAATCAGGCAGTTGCCATTCATTCCACTGTGATGGGCAGAGGCCACTCAAAATAACATTCTAGACGTCTAGAATAGGCATTAAAAAAGATAATATGCCCCTCAAAAGCCAAAGTCAAAAATGTATATGTGCAATTGCCCTTTTAAAAGAGCAAAAACCCTCCAAAATATTTGTCTTAACAACATTCTCGTGTCATAACTGACTTTGATTTACATATTTAACTCTAAGTTGGATTAGGCCTTTCTCATCCCACAATAATAATACTAATAAGCTATCATATTTGAATACATACTATGTGCCAGGCCACATGCTAAGTCTTCTTTAAAAGTTTTTAAATTTTCATTTTATATACAAAGAGCTAGCATTGTTTCTGCATAAGGCAGATGTCTTGAATGACCCATTTAAGGAAGTTCATTTAGCCCAACTTAATGAAGCTGGTGTCCTTCAAGGACTGCTGTGAACACTGGCTGCACATATCGAGGCTGTATTTCTGGATTAGACCGTGCTAATTTGAGACCCATCAAGAGCGAAAACACTGGCCACGTTTTCTCGCCCGGCTCTAGTAGAGCTGCTGGTGGCCCATGTTCTACTAGGCTTCAACAAGGCAAAAGTGCTAAGTGTTTTTTTAAATTTTTAGTTGTTATTCAATGAACTACAAGCTTTCAAATTTTAAGTGTGGTGCATTTTCAGGCAAGGAAGCAGAGAGGACATGAGGTCTCACAGAGAAATTGGACAGAGGGTTTTGGGCTTTCGAGGGCTATTGGTTACAGGCTATTTTCCAGGGGCAGATGCTGACACACACAGAGGGAGAGCAGGTAGTTTATTTAGGATAGATCTGGTGTTTCTTGGAAAACAGATCCTAAGAATGAAGAGACAGAGAGAAGTCTGTCCCTCTCCACTCATCTGCTCAATATCCTCTCTAAAGTAATCCCAGCTTCTTCCTTGGAAATGAGCTCTGACTGCCTGATTAAGGATGCCAAAGAAAGCAGCATAATATAGTAAAAAAAAGTCAGAGCAAGAAAAGCAGTTAGTGAATTAATGTCCTGATTTCCTTTTGGGGAATGATCTTTCCTCCACTGTGTGGTGTCTTGGTGGGACAGTAAATCAAGGATCCTACCCCTCACTATAGAAAGCAAAGTGACCAAGACTGGCCCAGCTGGGAGAGGTTATGTGGCCTAAGTGTGGCTTGGTCAACAGGTCCAGAAGTCCCTCCAACAAACGTCCTTTTGCTTAATTTAGCCAGAGTTGGTTTTTGTTGTTTGCAGCCAAAGAAACTAAGGTAAGGACCTTAGAGAAATAGAGGAGCACAGCTTAGGAGGACATAAGTCCATGAGAGAAGAGGGTTCAAAGGCAGATTTTAACCATTCGAGGTATGCCAAGGCCCACCCTGGGAATGAAGAAATAGATAGGACCACTAGCTTCTTGATTTAAATTTCTGTCTCCTAAATATTTATAAATAATTCATCTGACAAAAGACTTAAATCCAAAATATACAAGGAACAAACAACTAAATAAAAAGAATACAAAAGAGTCCAATTTTTAAATGGGCAGAAGATTTAAATATACAATTCAAGAAAGAAAATATGGCTATTAAACACTTGACAAAATGCTCAATATCATTAATCCTTCAGTTCAGATCAGTTCAGTCTCTCAGTCGTGTCTGACTCTTTGTGACCCCATGAATCCCAGCATGCCAGGCCTCCCTGTCCATCACCAACTCCCGGAGTCCACCCAAACTCATATCCATCGACATGGTGATGCATCCAGCCATCTCATCCTCTGTCGTCCCCTCCTCCTCCTGCCCCCAATCCCTCCCAGCATCAGGGTCTTTTCCAATGAGTCAACTCTTCGCATGAGATGGCCAAAGTTTGGAGTTTCAGCTTCAGCATCAGTCCTTCCAATGAACACCCAGGACCGATCTCCTTTAGGATGGACTGGTTGGATCTCCTTGCAGTCCAAGGGACTCTCAAGAGTCTTCTCCAACACCACAGTTCAAAAGCATCAATTATTTGGCGCTCAGCTTTCTTCACAGTCCAACTCTCACATCCATACATGACCACTGGAAAAACCATAGCCTTGACTAGACGGACCTTTGTTGGCAAAGTAATGTCTCTGCTTTTGAATATGCTATCTAGGTTGCTCATAACTTTCCTTCCAAGGAGTAAGCATCTCTTAATTTCATGACTGTAGTCACCATCTGCAGTGATTTTGGAGCCCCCAAAAATAAAGTCTGATACCGTTTCCACTGTTTCCCCATGTATTTGCCATGAAGTGATGGGACCAGATGCCATGATCTTAGTTTTCTGAATGTTGAGCTTTAAGCCAACTTTTTCACTCTCCTCTTTCACTTTCTTCAAGAGGCATTTTAGTTCCTCTTCACTTTCTGCCATAAGGGTAGTGTCATCTGCATATCTGAGGTTATTGATATTTCTCCTGGCAATCTTGATTCCAGCTTGTGTTTCTTCCAGCCCAGCATTTCTCATGATGTACTCTTCATAGACGTTAAATAAGCAGGGTGACAATATACAGCCTTGACGTACTTCTTTTCCTATTTGGAACCAGTCTGTTGTTCCATGTCCAGGTCTAACTATTGCTTCCTGACCTGCATACAAATTTCTCAAGAGGCAGGTCAGGTGGTCTGGTATTCCCATCTCTTTCAGAATTTTCCACAGTTTATTGTGATCCACACAGTCAAAGGCTTTGGCATAGTCAATAAAACAGAAATAGATGTTTTTCTGGAACTCTCTTGCTTTTTCCATGATCCAGCAGATGTTGGCAATTTGATCTCTGGTTCCTCTGCCTTTTCTAAAACCAGCTTGAACATCTGGAAGTTCACGGTTCATGTATTGCTGAAGCCTGGCTTGGAGAATTTTGAGCATTACTTTACTAGCATGTGAGATGAGTGCAATTGTGCAGTAGTTTGAGCATTCTTTGGCATTGCCTTTCTTTGGGATTGGAATGAAAACTGACCTTTTCCAGTCCTGTGGCCACTGCTGAGTTTTCTAAATTTGCTGGCATATTGAGTGCAGCACTTTCACAGCATCATCTTTCAGGATTTGAAAGAGCTCAACTGGAATGCCATCACCTCCACTAGCTTTGTTCGTAGTGATGCTTTCTAAGGCCCACTTGACTTCACATTCCAGGATGTCTGGCTCTAGGTCAGTGATCACACCATCATGATTATCTGGGTCGTGAAGATCTTTTTTGTACAGTTCTTCTGTGTATTCTTGCCACCTGTTCTTAATATCTTCTGCTTCTGTTAGGTCCATACCATTTCTGTCCTTTATTGAGCTGATTTTTGCATGAAATGTTCCCTTGGTATCTCTAATTTTCTTGAAGACATCTCTAGTCTTTTCCATTCTGTTGTTTTCCTCTATTTCTTTGCATCGATCCTTAGAGATATGCAAATAAAAACCACAACTATGTACTAATACATACCCAATAGAATGTCTACAATCAAAAAGACAGATATAGTAAGTGCTGGTGAGGATGTGGAGAAAACAGAACCCTCATGCGTTAATGCTTTTGGTGCAGTCACTTTGGGAAACAGTTTGACCTTTTCTTAAAAAGTTAAATCTAAAACTTCCATATAAACCAATAATTCTACTCCTGGGTATCTACCCAAGAGAAGTGAAAACATATGATCACACAAAGATCTGTATCCAAATGTTTACAGAAGCTTTATTTATAATAGTCAAACAAATGAAAATACTCCACACATCGATTCTGGTGAATGCTCAGTGATAAAAAAAGAAGGCAGTTATGATACATACTACAAGTCAATGATCCTCAAAAACATGATGTTAAAAAGAAGACAGACACAAAGACCACATATTGTGTGATTCCATTTACATGAAATACTCAGAAAAAACAAATCTATAGACAAATATCCAGAGAAGGAAACGGCAACCCATGAAATGGCAGTTCACTCCTGAAGAATTTCATGGGCAGAGGAGCCTGGTGGGCTACAGTCCATGGGGTCACAAAGAGTTGGACATGGCTGAGCAACTAACACAGACAAATAGCAGATTAATGATTGCCTTTGGCTAGGGATAGGAATAGGGAATGATTGCCAATGAACATGAAAAATCTTTTGGGGATGACGAAAACATGTTCTAAAAGTGGATTTTACAATTCTGTAAATTTGCTAAAAATCACTGAATTTTATACTTAAAAATGAGTCACTTTTATAATATATAAACTATATATCAAAGGCTATTTTTTAAAACCCCATCTCTCATTTCTGGGAAGAAGGCATAGAGAAGAAGTTGCTTTCTATCCATTGTCAGTTCAGTTCAGTTTAGTCGCTCAGTCATGTCTGACTCTTTGCGACCTCATGGACTGCAGCACGCCAGGCCTCCCTGTCTGTTACCAACTCCCAGTGTCTACCCAAACTCATGTCCTTTGAGTCGGTGATGCCATCCAACCATCTCATCCTCTGTCGTCCCCTTCTCCGCCTGCCCTCAATCTTTCCCAGCATCAGGGTCTTTTCAAATGAGTCAGTTCTTCTCATCAGGTGGCCAAAGTATTGGAGTTTCAGCTTCAACATCAGTCCTTCCAATGAACACCCAGGACTGATCTCCTTTAGGATGGACTGGTTGGATCTAGTCCAAGGGACTCTCAAGAGTCTTCTCCAACATTGTACCCACTGTAGCTTCTACCCATTGTAACTGACATTAAATGTTATGTCTCTGGTGTGAAGAACATGTAAATTCCTAAAACAATGAAACTAGAAGGGCCCTTATAGCAGTTTTAGTTGAATTCTCTTTTTTTTTAAGTGACAAAAATCCAACTTAAAATGGTTTAGTCAAAATAACAAGTGTCAATTATCTTACATAAGTGAAAATTTCAAGGGCATGTTGGTTTCAGACACATCCTCATCCAAGGGCTCAAATGATGTCATCAGTTTTTCTCATCTTCTCTCTTTCTCTCTGTCTCTCAATTCAGATTTCCTCCTATGTCAGCTCTTGGATCCATGAGATGGCCCCAGAAAGTTCTTTCAATACATCAATCCCGAAGAAAAGAGATCCTTTTCCTCAACAGCTTCCACAAAACCCCCAAGTTAACTCTTACTAACCCAACAAACCACACTCTAATTTCTGATTCAATTGGCCAATCTGGTACACTGACGTAGTTTGAGAGAAGGAAAAAGTTGATTCCCAAAAGGAAAATCAAATTATAATAATCAGAAGAGGACTGGATGCTTGGCAGGCAAAAATAAGAGAAGTTCAGTACAGAAAGCATTTGGTTACACCCTGAGGCCAGTAGAAAGGTGGAGGCTTGCCTAAGGCAGCAGGGAAGCTCAGAGGTGTGTGGCCATCACGTGCTTCCCCAAGCCCACAGGACAAGCAAGTTTCGGCGTCTAGTGGGCGATGTGGGTCAGCATCATGGAGAGCACACAAGTCTTCCCTCACATCAGGATATTGCATGGGTTGTTCTCTGTGCCAGGCTACTGTATCAGAGAGAATCCTGGCAGTAAACAAGTGTTACATTCAAAGAGGGTAACTATCTTAGTCCATTCAGGCTGCTATAATTGAATACCGCAAACTGGGGCTTATAGATGACAGAGATTGATTTCTCACAGTTCTAGAGGCTGCACAGTTCAAGATTAAGGTGCTAGCAGATTCCATGTCTGGTGAGAGCCTGATTCATAGAAAGCTGCCTTTTTTGCTGTGACTTCAAATGGTGGAGAGGCAAAGGATCATCTCTCCGGGATCTCTTTCCAATTTTTGGGGGCTCTGCCCTCATGACAAAATCACCTCCCAAAGGCCCCATCTCCAAATATCATTACATTGGAGATCAGATTTTCTTTTCTTTTTAATTTATTTTTTTATTGAAGGATAATTTCTTTAAGAATTTTGTTGTTTTCTGTCAAACCTCAGAATGAATCAGCCGTGGGTATACATATATCTCATCCCTTTTGATCCTCCCTCCCATCTCCCTCCCCATCCCACCTCTCTAGATTGATACAGAGCCCCTGTTTGAGTTTCCTGAGCCATACAGCAAATTCCCGTTGGTTATCTATTTTACATATGGTAGTGTAAGTTTACACGTTACTCTTTCCATACATCTCACCCTCTCCTCCCCTCTCCCCATGTCCATAAGTCTATTCTCTATGTCTGTTGCAGATCAGGTTTTAACACACGAGTTTTGGGGAGATATAGCCAGACATCCTGGAATGTGAAGTCAAGTGGGCCTTAGAAAGCATCACTACGAACAAAGCTAGTGGAGGTGATGGCATTCCAGTTGAGCTCTTTCAAATCCTGAAAGATGATGCTGTGAAAGTGCTGCACTCAATATGCCAGCAAATTTAGAAAACTCAGTAGTGGCCACAGGACTGGAAAAGGTCAGTTTTCATTCTACTCCCTAAGAAAGGCAATGCCAAAGAATGCTCAAACTACTGCACAATTGCACTCATCTCACACGCTAATAAAGTAATGCTCAAAATTCTCCAAGCCAGGCTTCAGCAATATGTGAACCGTGAACTTCCTGATGTTCAAGCTGGTTTTAGAAAAGGCAGAGGAACCAGAGACCAAATTGCCAACATCTGCTGGATCATGGAAAAAGCAAGAGAGTTCCAGAAAAACATCTATTTCTGCTTTATTGACTATGCCAAAGCCTTTGACTGTGTGGATCACAATAAACTGTGGAAAATTCTGAAAGAGATGGGAATACCAGACCACCTGACCTGCCTCTTGAGAAATCAGTATGCGGGTCAGGAAGCAACAGTTAGACCTGGACATGGAACAACAGACTGGTTCCAAATAGGAAAAGGAGTACATCAAGGTTGTATATTGTCACCCTGCTTATTTAACGTCTATGAAGAGTACATCATGAGAAATGCTGGGCTGGAAGAAACACAAGCTGGAATCAAGATTGCCGGGAGAAATATCAATAACTTTAGATATGCAGATGACACCACCCTTATGGCAGAAAGTGAAAAGGAACTAAAAAGCCTCTTGAAGAAAGTGAAAGAGGAGAGTGAAAAAGTTGGCTTAAAGCTCAACATTCAGAAAATGAAGATCCTGGCATCTGGTCCCATCACTTCATAGGAAATATATGGGAAAACAGTGGAAACAGTGTCAGACTTTATATTTTTGGGCTCGAAAATCACTGCAGATGGTGACTGCAGTCATGAAATTAAAAGACACTTACTCCTTGTTAGGAAAGTTATGACCAACGTAGATAGCATATTCAAAAGCAGAGACATTACTTTGCCAACAAAGGTCCGTATAGTCAAGGCTATGGTTTTTCCAGTGGTCATGTATGGATGTGAGAGTTGGACTGTGAAGAAGGCTGAGCACCGAAGAATTGATGCTTTTGAGGTGTGGTGTTGGAGAAGACTCTTGAGAGTCCCTTGGACTGCAAGGAGATCCAACCAGTCCATTCTGAAGGAGATCAGCCCTGGGATTTCTTTGGAAGGAATGATGCTAAAGCTGAAACTCCAGTACTTTGGCTACCTCATGCGAAGAGTTGACTCATTGGAAAAGACTCTGATGCTGGGAGGGATTGGGGGCAGGAGGGGACGACAGAGGATGAAATGGCTGGATGGCATCACTGACTCGATGGACATGAGTGTGAGTGAACTCCAGGAGTTGGTGATGGACAGGGAGGCCTGGCGTGCTGCGATTCATGGGGTCGCAAAGAGTCGGACACAGCTGAGCAACTGAGCTGAACTGAAACATTCAGTCTATAGCAGTAACTTTTCTGAGTTTAATGATGGGACTTCTTGAAAAGTTGCAAACAGGCCTAAGGGAAACACCACCCAGGGAGTAACAACAGCTGAGCTGGAATCACAGCCAGGCCTCAAAGAGGCCAGGAGGGAACAGCTTCTGGGGAAGGGTGAGCTGGCAGTTGAAAATGAAGGGCCTCTCAGCAAAGGCAGGTTCTCCAAGAAACAAATGCCAAGATGAGATTAAACATGCTAGGATCTTATTAGGGAGAATGTTTAAAAGAGAAAATGGGAGGGGACTCAGAAAGTTTGGGAGGAGCATCTGACATGATGATGTAATTCTGACTCCAAGTGAAGAGTAGAGGAAGAAGGATGGATTGGACTAAGACCGTTTTGACAACATTGTCAGGAGCCAAAATTGACAGTTAGAGGAATCCCAGATCTCTCAGGAATGCCTTAGTATCCCTGCTGCACAGGCTGAACATCTGGGAGCAGCCCATGCAAGACACGGCCTTGGAGCAATGCAGGGATGGACTTCAGAGCACAGCAGCCAGTGCCCTCAGTTAATTATGCTCCCTGCAGTCAGAGACGACTTGTGGTTGACACAGGCTGACACAGCTGTGGCCATCTGTAGAGGAATGCCACCTCAGACAAGGAGGGAGCAGAGGAATAAACACCACCATTCACCTGCTCCCTGCACTCACCTCTTGGGGGTGCCTCCCATTGGCCAAACCCACTCGAGAGCCTGGAGAGACAGACCCTGGAGGCCATGCCTCTGGGGCACAGAGATGAAAAATGGAAAGTGAATCCTGAGGGGCAAACATGAGAACTCTTTCTCCCCCACTCTCTTCACCTAATCATCTCCTACAAAACTCTCATATTACAGCTCAAATATCCTTTCTCCAGGAAATCTCACCCGGATCCACAGGAAGTAAGATCAGGGAGCACTTTTAAGCATTTTCGAAGCTTTCTGGGCCTTCTGTTGTTTATAGTTATTTATGTTTATAACTTTAATGGTCATAAAAATAAGTTTGAAAACTGGAAACTGATGCCCACAAAAACCTGGAGTAAGAGGCACTACGGAGAAAAGGAATTGTTGAGGGAACGTTCTGCCTGCTCCTCCAGCACTGGCCTGCCTAAGGCTCTCCACCCCTTATCTCCTCTTTACCCTTCCTCCCTCCCTCTCTCTCCTTCACCTCCTCTGTCCCCCCTTCTTTCTTCCTGTCATTCTCCTTTCTCCTTTTCCTCCTCCTTCTTCTTTCTTCTCTTCTTCTTTCTGTCTCTCCTTCCTCCCTCCCTAGGATTGTCTTTTCCACCAAATAGAAAAGCCAATGGCACCCCACTCCAGTACTCTTGCCTGGAAAATCCCATGGATGGAGGAGCCTGGTAGGCTGCAGTCCGTGGGGTCGCTAGGAGTCAGACACAACTAAGCGACTTCCCTTTCACTTTTCACTTTCAAGCATTGGAGAAGGAAATGGCAACCCACTCCAGTGTTCTTGCCTGGAGAATCCCAGGGACGGGGAAGCCTGGTGGGCTGCCATCTCTGGGTCACACAGAGTCAGACATGACTGAAGTGACTTAGCAGCAGCAGAAAAGCCAAAAGTCTTTCATTTACAAATTAGGATTCACGAACACCACCAACCTGAATCAGTGAATGAAAAGGGGCATTCAGTCCAGTTCCATCTGTATTTCTAAGTATGGCCAAGCTTTATGTCTTCTATCCACCTCCCCAAATGAGGAGTTTGTCTTCAAGCACGCAACACCCTTATCTCTTGGTACAAAAAGAAAAGGAATTGGGTAAAAATCGGTGTTCAGGAAACGAGGCAGAGGTTGGGCTGACAGCCCCTTTCTTCCTGATTCTGAGACTAATTATAGGTCTTAAAGTTACAGGCCAAGGTCATGACAAGGGACATCAGTGAGCCAAGGCCTGACATAAGTCAACAATGAGTGGTGAGGACTATGGATCTTTCCCTCATTTTAGTGGGCATTTGTTATTTAGGTCCCCTCTTCTAATAAGAGTCAAGACAGAAAATCTGTTGGAAAATGGAGAAAAGCTGTTCTTAATGGTATTACTGGAGTCCATGGATCCAGCTCTGCTAGATATTTATGGCTATTTCAGTCATACAAATAGATACCCTCCTTTTCTGTTCCTGCTGTGCAGAAATGTAGGGGCCTGGACTGACAACCCCAGGTCCAGCACACAGTTTCACCCTCATTAATTTCTCTCACCACCAGAATGTCCCTGAAACTTCCCTATGACACCATCCTCATTTTTGGATAAACAGAACAAACTGGGGCTCAGCAACCCCCGAGGATCCAGTGCCTTCATACCAATGTCTGGATTTCTTATTTTTAATTTTTATTGGAATATAGCTGCTTTACAGTGTTATGTTAGTTTCTGCCATGCAACAAAGTGAATCAGTTACATGTATACATATATCCACTTTTTTAAAAGATGTCCCTCTCATTTAGATCACCACAGAGCACTGAATAGAGTTCTCTGAGCTATACTGTAGGTTTTCATTAGTTATCTATTTTATACATACTAGTGTATATATGTCAATTTCCCAATTTATCCCACGCCCCCTTCCCCTACTTGGTAACCATAAGTTTGTTCTTTACATCTGAGATTCTCTCTTTTGCAAATAAACTTGTCTGTACCATTTTTCCATATTCCACATATAAGCAATATTACATGATATTTGTTTTTCTCTTTCTGACTTACTTCACTCTTTATGACAGTCTCTAGGACCATTCATGTCCCTGTAAATGGCACTATTTCATCCCTTTTTATGGCCGAGTAATATTCCATTGTATACACATACACCACACCTTCTTTATCCATTCCTCCACTGATAGACATTTAGGTTGCTTTCATGTTCTGGCTATTGTAAATAGTGAACGTCAAGGCGCATGCATCCTTTCAAATTGTGGTTTTCTCTGGATATATGCCTAGCACTGGGATTGCTGGATCATACGATAGCCCTATTCTTAGTTTTTAAAGAAACCTCCATACTGTTCTCCATAGTGGCTGCACCAATTTACATTCCCAACAGTGTAGGAGGTTCCCTTTTTTCCGTACCCACTCTAGCATTTATTGTTTGTAGGTTTTTCTGAAGATGGCCATTCTGGCTAGTGTGAGGTGATACCTCATTGTAGTTTTGATTTGGACTTCTCTAATAATGAGTGATGTTGAGCATCTTGTCCTGTGTTTGGTGGCCATCGAATATCTTCTTTGGAGAAAGAAGTCTTTAGGTCTTCCACCCATTTTTTGTTCGGGTTGTTCGTTTTTTTAATATTGAGGTGCATGTGCTGCTTGTACATTTCGGAGATTAATCCCGTGTCCGTAGCTTCATTTGCAAATGTTTTCTCCCATTCTGAGGGATGTCTTTAAATTTTGTTTATCATTTCTGTTGCTGTGCAAAAGCTTTTAAATTTAATTAGGTCTCATTTGTTTACTTTTGTTTTTATTTTCATTACTCTGTGTAGTGGGTTGAAATCTTGCTGCAATTTATCAATGTTTTGCATATATTTTCCTCTAAATGTTTTATACTATCTGGCCTTACATTTAATTCTTTAATCCATTTTGAGTTTTTTCTTTTGTGTGTTAAAGAGTGTTCTGTTTTTATTCTTTTACATGTATCTATCCAGTTTTTCCAGCACCACTTATTAAAGAGACTGCTTTTTCTCTGTGGTATATTCTTGCCTCCTTTAGATGGATCGTCTATCCTGTTCCTTTGATGTATATTTCTGTTTTTGTGCTAGTCCTGTTTTTGATCACTGTAGCTTTGTAGTATAGTCTGAGGCTGGGGAGTCTGATTCCTCCAGCTCCATTTTTCTTTCTCAAGATTACTTTTGCTGTTTGGAGTCTTTTGTGTTTCCATACAAAATGTAAAATTTTTTGTTTTAATTCTGTGAAAAATGCCCTTGGTAATTTGACAAAGATTCATTGAATACGTAGATTGCTTTGTATAGTATAGTCATTTTCACAATATTGATTCTTTCAATCCAAGAACATGATATAACTCTCCATTTGTTTGTGTCATCTTTGATTTCTTTCAGAGCCTGAATTTCCAGGACTTCTACCTCCAAGGCCAGTGCTGTGAGTCCTCTTCTCTCCAAGAGAGGATCACTTCTCTTCCAGGGCCCCAAGTACAATCCTTTCATCAAGATAGTTTAAGTAAGTCCAATTTTCTGAAATAGATCACTTTGACCTGATATGCGCACATTGGACAAAGTAACAATTGTGTGTGTACATAAAGGCTAATGCTGATGGGGAAAGTCAGGGGAATGTTTTTTAAAGCCGAAACTATTTGCTACTTACTTTTATTATAATGGGTTTTGGGGAATGAATTTGACAAGAATAAGACACAGGACACAGCACAATACACAAATCAGAAAGCCTTCCAGCAAAGTGGCAGAGAAACACAGCAGAGTTCATAGAGCTAGTTATCCCAAGAATAAACAAGACAGCATTTCCCAAAGTGTACTGTATGAACCATTACTCTCTAGGGATGTTAAGGCAAGGTGGTGAACGGTGTCCAATTCGTGATCTCTGAAGAAGATTTAACTTCGGGACCAGGGACCAGTCTTGATCACTCGAGAGCTTTTGTATCAGTTCAGTTCAGTTGCTCAGTCATGTCCAACCCTTCACGACCCCATGAATCACAGCACACGAGGCCTCCCTGTCCATCACCAACTCCCGGAGTTCACTCAAACTCATGTCCATCGAGTCGGTGATGCCATCCAGCCATCTCATCCTCTGTCGTCCCCTTCTCCTCCTGCCCCCAATCCCTCCCAGCATCAGAGTCTTTTCCAATGAGTCAACTCTTCGCATGAGGTGGCCAAAGTACTAGAGTTTCAGCTTCAGCATCAGTCCTTCCAATGAACACCCAGGACTGATCTCCTTTAGAATGGACTGGTTGGATCTCCTTGCAGTCCAAGGGACTCTCAAGAGTCCTCTCCAACACCACACTTCAAAAGCATCAATTCTTTGGCGCTCAGCTTTCTTCACGGTCCAACTCTCACATCCGTACATGACCACTGGAAAAACCATAGCCTTGACTAGACGAACCTTTGTTGGCAAAGTAATATCTCTGCTTTTTAATATGCTGTCTAGGTTGGTCATAACTTTCCTTTCAAGGAGTAAGCATCTTTTAATTTCATGGCTGCAATCACCATCTGTGGTGATTTTGGAGCCCCCCCAAAAATAAAGTCTGACACTGTTTCCATTGTTTCCCCATGTATTTGCCATGAAGTGATGGGACCAGATGCCATGATCTTCGTTTTCTGAATGTTGAACTTTAAGCAAACTTTTTCACTCTCCACTTTCACTTTTATCAAGAGGCTTTTTAGTTCCTCTTCATTTTCTGCCATAAGGGTGGTGTCATCTGCATATCTGAGGTTATTGATATTTCTCCCGGCAATCTTGATTCCAGCTTGTGCTTCTTCCAGCCCAGCCTTTCTCATGATGTACTCTGCATATAAGTTAAATGTCATGCAAGTGTACATTCCTCGGTTCTTTGTCTTGTTACAACAAAGATTTGGAGCTACGGACATTAAAGCCCTCAGCACATCACAGCTCTCGGGTCTTGGACAAACCGTGTTATAGCTTTTAGGCAAATCAGTTGTTACAGCTCTATTTTCTTTAGAAGATAGCAGGAGAATCCATCCTCGAAGCGTGAGGGCATGCCAATCCAAAGACTCGAAGAGAAGAGAGTGGAGGAGTGTGTGGGGGAGGGGGAGAGAGAGAGTGAGAGATGGAGAGAGAGAGAAAGAGCGTAGGCATGAGGGAGAGAAAGAGAGCAAGAAAGAGCTTTGGCTCCTTTTATGTTTTTTTCCTACACCTGGGCTGCCGTGTGCAAATTGGGCTTAGCCAGGAGTGCTATTTGTTCTACCTGAAATCTTCACTCTGGTCCTTGGACCTTCCTTTGACCTTCCTTTGTTCTATTTTCGCGGGCTTTTCCCTTCCTTGTCTTTTAGCCACCACAATTTTGGACTTCTTTTCCCTATTCTACCTACCTAACATTAAACAAGCAGGGTGACAATATACAGCCTTGACGTACTCCTTTTCCTATTTGGAACCAGTCTGTTGTTCCATGTCCAGTTCTAACTGTTGCTTCCTGACCTGCATATAAGTTTCTCAAGAGGCAGGTCAGGTGGTCTGGTATTCCCATCTCTTTCAGAATTTTCCACAGTTTATTGTGATCCACGTAGTCAAAGGCTTTGGCATAGTCAATAAAGCAGAAATAGATGTTTTTCTGGAACTCTCTTGCTTTTTCGATGATCCAGCAGACGTTGAGGGACAGAGAAAGCTTCTGATATAGACATCGGAAGGGGGGGTGGAAAGTGTCCCCCTTGCTAGTGTTAGCAAGGGAGTTATATTTATTACAATAAATCAAAAGAATGTTTCAAGGTTGTAAAGATCTTACTAGACCCACTCCCATAATTTACATTTTAAGATAACAGGATTAGCCAGAAGGTTTTCAGGAAGGAGAAACTGTCCTCAAGCAGGATACATTGTTGTTTTATAATCCTTAGTAGAGAGTTTAAACTGAGTTGTTTGTTGTGTAATCATCAGTTCTGGGCTTAAAGAAAAAACATTTTATGTGACTAAGACTAAGGAATGTAGAGAAAAAAAAGATGTTTATCCTTTCCTCCTCCTTGAGAATTCCAGACCCCTATCTCCTCCGGGACTCCCGGACTTCTTATCAACCTGCCTAGGAATTGACTCTCTCAATGGGAAGCGGGTATTAATGTCAAATAACAATAGGGCAGCAGCATACACTACCTGTTCTGAAGGATTCACTGACAATCCTGAAATAAATCTGTTTAACATGGGCATTTCAAAACTTATTTTAACAAGGACATCAATGTATAGAGTTATCTGACTACAATAGAGATCAACAAAGGCTAGCATGCAGAAATGGGGGAAATTGTTAGAGGGCTATAGGTTAGCTTGTAGAATTACACACTTTGTAAATATTAATTTGTGTCAGCAAGCTTTCCATGTCATTGTACCAATATGCATATGTTCCCTTCATTCTTTCAAATTGCTCCAAGATATTTCATTGAATGAATGGGTATCAGTATTTATTACTATGAAACAAACTATCCTAAAACTTAGTGACCTAAAGAGGTCAGCTGCACAGTTCTGGTCTGATTCAGTCTGATTCAGTCTGATCGATTGCTGATGAGCTTTCTCATGCATCTGTGGTCAGCAGGCAGGTCAGCTGGAGACAAGATGGTCTAGGATGGCCTAGGATTGTTGTTGTTGTTCAGTCACAAAGTCTTGTTCAGCCACAAAGTCTTGTCCAGTCACTAAATCCTGTCCAGTTGCTAAGTCCTCTTTGCAATCCCATGGATTGCAGCACACCTGTCCTTCATTATCTCCCAGAGACTGTTCATTCATATCCTTTGAGTCAGTAATGCTATCTAACCATCTCATCCTCTGCTGTCCCCTTCTCCTTTTGCCTTCAATCTTTGCCAGAATCAGGGTCTTTTCTAATGAGTCAGCTCTTCGCATCAGGTGACCAAAGTATTGGAGCTTCAGCTTCAGCATCAGTCCTTCCAATGAATATCCAGGGATGATTTCCTTTAGGATGGACTGGTTGGATCTCCTTGCTGTCCAAGGGACCCTCAAGAGTCTTCTCCAGCATCACAGTTGGAAAGTGTCAGTTCTTTGGCAGGAAGTGTCAGTTCTTCCTGGTCTAACTCTGACATCCATACATGAGTACTGGAAAAACCATACTTTGATTATCGGACCTGTGTCGGCAAAGTAATGTCACTGCTTTTTAATATGCTGCCTAGGTTTTTCATAGCTTTTCTTCAAAGAGTAAGCGTCTTTTAATTTCATGGCTGCAGTTACCATGAGCAGTGATTTTGGAGCCCAGGAAAATAAAATGTCACTGCTTCCCCTTTTTTCCCTTCTATTTGCCATGAAGTGATGGGACCAGATGCCATGATCTTGGTTTTTTTGAATGTTGAGTCTTAAGCCAGTTTTTTCACTCTCTTCTCACACCAAGAGGCTCTTATTTCCTCTTCTCTTTCTGCCATTAAAGTAGTACCATCTTCATATTTAAAGTTGTTTTTTTTTTTTTTTAACAGTTTATTTATACATTTTTTTGGCAGCAAAACTTTATTAAACAGAAAATCTGCACTATGAACACACTTCACTGCTTCTGTTGAAGAACCCCAAGCCAAATAAAAAGACCAATATTAAAAGCAGCATAACTGGTTACTGCCTTAAAGATACATCAAATGCTACAGTGTAGGAAGACAATCATCCCCATATCAGAAATCACAACTTCTTCCAAATAAAGAATATGACTGACCCATCTGCCATATTGAATTGACATTTATTTCAGGACATGCCATGTCAAAAGAAAACAAAAGAGTCAACCCTTGCCTTTAACAATAATATTGTATTATAAAAGCACTTTACAACTCCATCCCATCTTTGAGTACAAGTTACTGGGGTATGTGGGCTAATGATTATCTGAAAGCATTTCTCTATTCAGACCCATAATCCAAGTGCTCTCTGAATATTATAAGGTGATATAGTAAGTGGGAAGTGGAGGAGGAAGAGGAAAGAGAGGGGAATAAGGTTCTCCCAGTTAAGGGCTTTGTTGCAATGAGGGGATGAGGAAGTATAAAGATATTTTTGCTGTCTTTTCATCCTTATACTGTGTTAAGTAATGCTTACAACATAAATTCAGCAGGCTTTTCCTGAGCTGTAACTCAGAAATTTACTTCCTGCAAACAATGTATTTACAAATATGTTTATTAACTTACACAGCAATCTCACAATAACTAGTAAAGATTAAAATGGTGCACTCCTAGTATATTTGTTTGCAGTGTTTTAAGGGAAATACATATTGCCATTGTGATGCTCTAAAGACTGAATAAAACATTTAAAAATTCAAAGTAGTTAAAAAAGGCAAAGAAATAAATATCAAAGAAAAAAGATTAATTGTAGCTTAAATATAAAACCAACTCACTAATTAACCAAACTATACAGATCTAATAAAAAGCAAAACCATGTTGAGGGAACCAACATAAAAAAAAAAAAATGCTGAAAAATAAGGCATAAATCTGCATAATGTTAAGTTTTATTTTCACTCTCTCTTTTCCCTCTTCTATGTATGCTTGTTCAGATCTGCCTCTAAGGGCTTATGAGAAAACTTCCCATTTTCAATTTGATCTCAAATGTCCTGGGCTAAGTATTTGCTAATCTGCTGAAGAGTCGATAGTTGGTAAGCTTTAGATATCACTGTTTCCACTTGTTACAGTAGTTTTGATCAAGATGCCAAATTTAAATTCTTGCACTGGTTCTTCTTAAAGGAATTTGATTTCTACAGTGACTTGCCTGCATAGCATTTTTTAAAAAAGAAAGAAAGGAAGAAATAAAGAAACTCAAGAGTAATCTATTGCTTAAAAAAGTCTTCTTTTTCAATCAGAACTCTATTTTGACAATTTTAAAATCTTGGGAGAATTAGCTCTTAGAAGAATTAAATATTTAAAACTTGTTCTGAAGCGCTTTTACTTTTCTCAACAATCAAAGTTGTTGATATTTCTCCCAGCAATCTTGATTCCAGTCTGTGATTCATCCAGCCTGGCATTTCACATAATGTACTCTGCATATAAGTTAAATAAACAGAGTGACAATATATAGACTTGACATACTCCTTTCCCAATCTTGAGCCCGTCAGTTGTTCCATTTAAGGTTTTAACTATTGCTTCTTGACTCATATACAGGTTTCTCTGCAGACAAGTAAGGTGGTCTGGTATTCTCATCTCTTTAAGAATTTTCCACAGTTCATTGTGATCCACACAAAGCTTTGGCATAGTCAATGAAGCAGAAAAAGATGTCTTTCTGGAATTCCCTTGCTTCTCTATGATCCAATGAATGTCGGCAATTTGATCTCTGGTTCCTCTGCTTTTTCTAAATCCAGCTTGTACATCTGAAAGTTCTTGGTTCATGTACTGCTGAAGCCTAACTTGAAGGATTTTGAGCATTAACTTGCTAGCATGTGAAATGAGTGCAACTGTGCAGTAGTTTGAATATTCTTTGGCATTGCCCTTCTTTGATTGGAATGAAAACTGACCTTTTCTAGTCCTGTGGCCACTGCTGTTTTCCAAATCTTCTGACATATTGAGTGCAGCACTTTCACAGCATCATCTTTTAGGATTTTCAATAGTTCAGCTGGAATTCCATTACCTCTACTAGCTTTGCTTGTAGTAATGCTTCCTAAGGCCCATTTGACTTCACACTCCAGGATGTCTGGTTTTAGGTGAGTGATCACACCATCATGGTTATCCAGTTGATTAAGACTTTTTTGTATAGGATGGCATCATCAACTCGATGGACATGAATTTGAGTGAACTCCGGGAGTTGGTGATGGACAGTGAGGCCTGGCGTGCTGTGATTCTTGGGGTTGCAAAGAGTCAGACACAACTGAACAACTGAACTGAACTGAGTATTAATTGCTCAGTCATATCTGACTCTCTGCAACCCCATGGATTGCAGCCTGCTGGGCTCCTCTGCCCATGGAATTCTCCAGGTAAGAATACTGGAGTGAGTAGCATTTCCTTCAGGGATCAAACCCACATCTCCTGAATTGCAGGCAGATTCTTTACCATCTGAGCCACCAAGTAAGTCCCTTTTTTGTATAGTTCTGTGTATTCTTGCTCTTTTTAATCTCTTCTGCTTCTGTTAGGTCCTTGCATTTTCTATCCTTTATTGCGCTCATCTTTGCATGAAATGGTCCCTTGATTTCTCCAATTTTCTTGAGGGGATCGCTTCCCATTTTATTATACTCCTCTATTTCTTTGCATTGTTCACTAAGGCTTTCTTATCTCTCCTTGCTACTCTCTGGAACCCTGCATTCAGTTGGGTAAATCTTTTCCTTTCTCCCTTGCCTTTCAGTTCTCTTCTTTTTCTCAGCTATTTGTAAAGGCTCCTCAGACCACCCCTTTGCCTTCTTACATTTTTCTTTGGGGTTGTTTTGGTCACTGCCTCCTGTAAAATATTACACATCTCTGTTCACAGTTCTTCAGACATTCTGTCTACCAGATCTAATCCCTTGAATCTATTTGCTATCTCCACTGCATAACCATAAGGGATTTGATTTAGGTCTTACCTGAATTGCCTGTGGTTTTCCCTGCTTTCTTCAATTTAAGCCTGAATTTTGCAATAGGGAGCTCATGATCTGAGCCACAGTCAGCTCTAGGCTTTGTTTTTGCTGACTGTATACAGCTTCTCCATTTTCAGCTGAAAGAATATAATCAATCTGATTTCGGTATTGACCATCTGGTGATGTCCATTTGCCTTTTCATTCTATTCATAGGGTTCTTGAGGCAAGAATACTGGAGGGGGTCATGATTTTGTTCTCCAATGGACCACGTTGTCAGAACCCTCCACTATGACCTGTCCATCTTGGGTGGCCCTGTATGGCATGGCTTCACTGAGTTCCGCAAGTCCCTTCACCATGAGAAGGCTGTGATCCATGAAGGAGGATATGGTTCAGAATAGAATGCAAATCTCAAGTCCTATTAAGGTGCCTTTATCTTTCCACCCAGTGTTCTCTCTGTATAGGCTCACCCTGAGTTTCTCCAGGCCTCTGTTCAATTGTCATCCCTCCCCAGAGGCCTTCCTTGCGTCACCCAGGTCATGGAACAGCCCTGGCCCTGTCCAGCCCCTCTTCCCTGCTATACTCGTGCTTAGCACCACTTGACACTGTATTCTGGATGTGTGTGTATGTCTCCTCTTAGAAACCAAGTCCTAAGGGGGCAGAGGCCTGTCTTGTTAGATGTATTCCCAGTGTCTGATCTGGACAGCACTAGATCTATTTTCTGGTTAATGTAAACATAACCTCAGCTGGAGATAAGATTCAAATTCCAGCCCAGTGGAAATGTGATGTGGGTGCCAAGTGGTTTCTCGCCTTCCCTAGTAGGAATTCACGGCTGCCTCCCTCAGGACAGTGCTGGGCGGGAAGGGTCTCTGCTTCTGAATAAGGGATTACCTCTGCGTTTCCAGGGCTGACAGCTGCAGGACAGGGTTTTCTTGGGCAATCACTAGTGACCACTCACAGGAGTACCTTGTATGATGGCTCAGGAGTCAGACCTGGTTCCACTCTTGATTTAGCCACTCATACATTGTGTGAACACAGACCATCACAGCATCTCTGTGAGTCATCAGAAAATTGGGAGGTTGAAAGCCCTATGGACTTTGGCTGTAATAACTACTATGTCACCCTCTCGTAAGATATGTAGAAACTAAGAAATTAATCAGCAGGGTGAGACTATCTTAAATGAGACAGAGGAAAAAAATGGAAGTGAAAAGAGTAACTTTCCTTTGATTCCTTTCATCATGTTTCATCTTTTGTACAAGTAATCTATGTTCAGTTTTGATTAGAAAATAGCAAGGTTTGGCCTCTTCTCAGAAGTAGACTCTGAGGTCCACACAATGTTTTAGTTTCAGCTGCAGTCTGAAACCACTTGGGAAGCTTTTTTTAAAAAAAACAAAAAAGATTTATATTTCATTGGTGTGGAAAGTGGCCTGGGTTTTTTACATCTATTATTATTTTTTTAATGTCTTCAAGTGACTGAAGTGCAGCTAGATAAGATCCACTCCTTTTGTCACTGTTCATCCCTAGTACTGTTTCTTATATTCACAGAGTATTTAACCAAAGTAATTTCCCAAGTACCAGCATGGCCTAAAGTGGCATTTTCTAAATTTCCAGAAGCTCAGAGTATGTATTGCTTGGATCCTCCTTTGGAGATTAAGTTTCCTTTACCCTGAATTAAGGCTTTGTGTACATTGCAAATAGGGTGAAATCACCGAATTACCAGTATTAAACATTCTGCATTGACCATGTGAAGAGTGGGTGTTCTCTTTCGGTGATTTACTCTGAAAGGGTCTACAGAATGGCAGCCCAGCTGAGGGGAAATATCCATCTCCCAAATCTTCAGAGAACCTTTAATTCTCTAGTTATCTCTCACTATCTCAGAACTTTTTCCAAACGTCAAAGATACAAGGGCAGAAAAGATCAGTAAATTTTATTCCACGCTTTGATACAGATATTTTTATACCCAGTAATAATGATAGCCAACAATCGAGGACTTAAAGTCAGACACTGTTCTCAGAACTTTACAGGAGCTTGATGTATTAATACATAGGGTCATGCCACCTCTGTGGTACAAGTGTCCCAGTTTACACATGAAGAAACTGAGGCCACAGAGGTTAAGTTCAGCGCCTAGAACAAAAGCTAGCTAAGTGGTACTGGGTCTTGACTCCAAGCCACCTGACTCCAGACAAAGCCTCTGCTCTTAGCCACTGTGACTCAGTGCCACCTACAGGAACCACAGTGGGGACTGAATTAATAGGTCAAGGGTAAAAATACTGAATGAGCACAGTTACAGTGTGTCCTTAAAAGCCGGAAGAGGAAGTTCAGTGGAGCAGTGCTGTTGCACACATGGATGTTAAGTGACTTATCTGTATGATGTACATATGTCCTGGGAGATGTTCAAGATGTTTGCTTTCATGTATGAAAGAACACCAGTAACGGACCATTAGCTTTCTTCACAGGAGGGTAGCTCTTCACCCATTTCAAGGCGGCTACCTGGAGTGGCATAGTACAGCTGGGGAAGAGGTGACTGATGCAGGAAATGAAACGCACCTGGCACCCACTCACTGGTTAACTTAACAACAATGTACATTAAACTGCAAACGCACTCTGCTAGTTCCTTTTATGAATCAAAATAGCCAATGGGAATTTGCTGTATGTCTCAGGGAACTCAGACAGGGGCTCTGTATCAACCTAGAGGGGAGGGATGGGTAGGGAGGGGACATATGTACACCTATGGCTGATTCATGTCTATGTTTGACAGAAAACAACAAAATTCTGTAAAGCAATTCTCCTTCAGTTAAAAAATAAATAAATTTAAAATAGATAGTGTGAAAGGAAAAAGGTCCAAAATTGTTAATAGCAACTTTATTGTTTCACTGGTGAAAAAAAATCATAACTGTATGATGCATTTCCCCCTAAATTTACAACAATGAAGGTTATACATAAATTATATAGATCACAAATTTTCTATTTTATACTATTTAGAACAAAATTATTTTGATAAATATGTCCAGAAGACAACATAAGTTCTTAATGGATGGCTGAGTCCAAATATGCAAAATATAGCTTCTGGTTTAGACCATGGTGCTTTAAAATCCTCAAACATGCATTAATATTCTCTAATTTTAGGGAAAATATTACACATGGCCTGATCTTGCAATTTGGAAGAAGCCCAAGCTGAATTTCACATACAGTATTCCTTTCCTCTAAATTAATTTCAGAACAAAGATACTTTCAGGTTAGTACTTCCAAGGAATGAAGGAAATTATACACTCAACAGTGAAACAAAACAGAAAAAACGAAAGGGGCGCTTCATTAGTAACAGAGATAAGTGGGGGTTTTTTGGCTTTTTTTTTTGTTTCTTTTAAACAGATCACAGGAATTTTAAATAGCAGATCAATCATGCTACTTAGGATGAGCAGACAGACCTGAACACTTATGAAGTGAATAATTTTATTAAGGTCTTGCAGGTGAGTGTCCGGAGGTGCTGGGTAAAACACACCACAGGTAAGAAACGGGAAACCTACCTCAGCATTTCTGAAAGGCACAATCTATGGAAGGGAAGCCTAGTATAATAAAACCCTTACTGGATGTGCATGGAAAGGAGGATGGGAGCCTGACTCCTTTTTAAAGGATGAGACCCTCATAAATTGGCCCTTCAGATTCTGGTGATTCCCGCCTCAAACGCAAGTGCTCCAGTGTGTTATGAAAATGTTTGTTAATCTGCTCTGTTTCTTCACTGGATTCAAGATTTGGGAGGTCTTCTCGAATCTTTTGGATAAGCTGATTCAAAACCTGAATAGTGACCTATAAAAGAATACATACAATTTCACAATCAAGTATGTAACATAAAAGATAATGTCATTTAATACGGACATCTTGAAGAGCTTTTGTTACTCTTAGAAGTTACCAGAATAATTATGAAAAAAAAAAAAAAAAGAGAGATGTGAGAACATGATCCCTGGCTTCAGGAAAAACTATTGGCTATTCATCTAAAATATCAACAAACAAACAAAAAATACTTAATGGAAAAAAAGAACTTCATAAACCTGTAAAAGAACAAAAGCAACATTTTATTTAACCTATAAATATTGATCAATCCCTTATTTGGGAATTACTCTATACTTGTGATAAATACTATTCAGCATTTGTAAATTCTTTATTTTTTTAAACAGAGAGTGACTGGTTCCAAATCAGGAAAGGAGTAACTCAAGGCTGTAAATTGTCACCCTGCTTATTTAACTTATATGCAGAGTACATCATGAGAAATGCTGGACTGGAAGAAGCACAAGCTGGAATCAAGATTGCCAGGAGAGATATCAATAACCTCAGATATGCAGATGACACCACCCTTATGGAAGAAAGTGAAGAGGAACTAAAGAGCCTCTTGATGAAAGTGAAAGAGGAGAGTGAAAAGTTGGCTTAAAGCCCAACATTCAGAAAACGAAGATCATGGCATCTGGTCCCATCACTTCATGGCAAATACATGGGAAAACAGTGACAGACTTTATTTTGGGGGCTCCAAAATCACTGCAGATAGTGACTGCAGCCATGAAATTAAAAGACACTTGCTCCTTGGAAGAAAAGTTATGACCAACCTAGACAGCATATTAAAAAGCAGAGACATTACTTTGCCAACAAAGGTCTGTCTAGTCAAAGCTATGGTTTTTCCAGTAGTCATGTATGGATGTGATGGACTATAAAGAAAGCTGAGTGCCAAAGAATTGATGCTTTTGAACTGTGGTGATGAGAAGACTCTTGAGAGCCCCTTGGACTGCAAGGAGATCCAACCAGTCCACCCTAAAGGAAACTGGTCCTGAATATTCATTGGAAGGACTGATGCTGAAGCTGAAACTCCAATACTTTGGCCACCTCATGCGAAGAACTGACTCATTAGAAAAGACCCTGATGTTGGGAAAGATTGAAGGTGGGAGGAGAAGGGGACGATAGAGGATGAGATGGCTGGATGGCATCACCAACTCAATGGACATGGGTTCTGAGCAAACTCCAGGAGTTGGAGATGGACAGGGAAGCCTGGTGTGCTGCAGTCCATGGGATCGCAAAGAGTCAAACATGACTGAGTGACTGAACTATTTTTATAAAATATTCATAAGCAAAAGAGATAAGAATTTTCTTGCACATAGGGAGCTCTTTTCTTAGATGCCATCCATATAGACAGAGAACTTTAGAGAATGAAAGAGACCAACTAAGTGGACTCTCCAAACTCTGACCCTTGTAAACAAAAAAAGAAAGTATCAGAATGATAAACTTTTATATGCGTCAAACCTAAGAACAGGAAAAGAAAACATTATTTCACTAACAACAATTTACTATTCACTTACCGCATCATTTTCCTTTTCATAAAAATAGATATATCTGTTCAGGATTTCTATAAAAAGTTGCACTTGTAGAGAGGGGTCCATGCACTGATTTGCTATTTTCAGAGCTTTCTTTAGGCATTCCATTACCCTTTTGCCTCCATGCAGCTAGAAAAAAGGCAGTGACGAGTATTAAAGAATATTAAAGAGACCAATGAATTACAAATGTCCCATTTCACACAAAGAAATAAACACACTACTATGGCTCTTTCATATTTTAAAAGGACACAAATTTAAATCCTCTTCACTTTTTAAAGTACACAGCAATATTTTAAAACAAATATATTGTTTTATATATTTATATATTAAGTGTTTTATATTTATTTTGTGTATTTTTAAAAGGAAGTGGTACAAACTTGTTACATTGCAGAATCCTCAAAGTGGAGGCTTCACCACAGGATGTAACTCTCTATACATTACTGTTCATTTTATTTAACAAAACAGATTTCCTGTCAGGTGTCTAAGCACTCTACCTATTTCACCTCCAAGGCACACCACCACAGCAGTGTTCCCTATCAATGCTCCTCTCTCCTGTAACACTGCTGGGCAGGAACGACCTCCCATCTTACCTCCTCTCCGTTTTTGTCTGTGTTTCTGCCAGACCAGAAGAGATGTGCACAGGTGCTCACAGCTCGGCCCTGATCAGGCTTCTTCAGAAGTTTGGATGCAGCAAGAGCACACTGAGTCCTCAAGGGTTCATGGTTTTCTTCACTGAAGCACTTCATCCTCTCAAAAGTACCAATGATCAAGGTGATGGCAGCCAGTTGTGCTTTGGAATCACTGATTTCATCTTCGTACAGAGAAAACGCCTGGTGCACACAGAGCAGAAATGACCTTTAGAGACTATGTATTAGAGCATTTTCCAGTTATTTCCCATCAAAGCCTCATCCTGTGAGTAGTTCAGATTAGAATATACATGTGCCCTTGGAGAGCCATAAGACAAAGATGCTGACAAGTTGCAACAAAGAAACTTGCTTTAACTTTTAATCTAGAGATTCCAAACTGAATTATCAAAGGGATTTTTTTTTTCCTCATGAAAGTTTTACCATGACACACTTGAAAATCCTCAAGCTCATTGAAAGTATGAAAGGATTAGTTACTCAGTCGTGTCCAACTCTTTGTGGCCCCATAGACTGTAGCCCATCAGTCTCCTCCGTCCATGGGATTCTTCAGGCAAGAATACTGGAGTGGGTTGCCATTTCCTTCTCCAGGGATCAAACTCAGGTCTCCCACACTGCAGGCAGACTCTACCGTGTGAGCCACCAGGGAAGCAGTGTCCAGTAATTCTGATCAATTTTTCTGCTCCAAACCAGTCAATAAAACTACAGTATTAAGAAGCACAGTATAAGATGGTGGGAAAGGGGTGCTTAATTTTAAGAGTAAATCCGTGTGTACCACCACATTAACATAAAACATAACATAACATAACTTAACATCATTAACATAACAAGTGACTGAACAAAGCAAACAGATTCATCCCAGAAAGAGAGCAGATCATCACCTGGGACATAAATTCATATGCTACTGTTTCATGATTTTCAAAACCAATTTCTCCAGCAGCTAGAGCCCCCTGAAGAAAAAGTCTTAAGGGTAATTCTGCCAGCTCTGCTTTGATCAAAGCACTAATAGTCTGGTGAGCAAATGAAAAAATCTTCTGGCATTTCTTTTCCCATTTGTCATCCTAAAAAAAAGAAAAAATAGTTTAAATTACCTTAAATTCAAGATTAACTTGCTTAAGAATATTCATTTTAAATAAAACTTTTATGGAACAAATAGGAAAAGTGGTAAAAGCTGAGTTCACAGTTTTCCTACTATCTTCCGGTCCCTTGTGGAGTCCACAAGTAGATCAAGCAGGATGCCTTCTCAAAACAACCATCTGAGGTCACTGGCTTTGCAATTTTTATATATTTGGTATTTTTTTTCCTATCAGAAAAAGCAACATATTCCCAAATTGGACAAAATTTGGAAAATACATAAAAGAATTTTTTAAAAATTCTTTAAAACCATTCCTAAATCTACCACCCAGCAATAATCACTAATTACATTCTGATGTTAATGTCTTCCTTTCTTTTTCCTATGTAAATATTATGTAACTGGGATCCTCTGGGTATGGTTTTGTTTTCTGCTTTAAAGTACTTACTGAGAAGAGTTAAATTGGGCTCAGTGTTGCATGTAATTTGTATTCAACTTCTTTTCTTTCACTTATTTTACCATGATTTTCCTCATGATATTAAAATTATTTAAAATCATTTGAATCACTAGAAAATATTCCATAAAAAGGATACAGCATAATTTACTTTCTCTTGGAAATAAATGTAATATAACAAATCGTCTATAAACACAAAGCATTATTGAGTCCGTAATTTTTTCCTTAGTATAAATTTTTAGAAGTGGAAATATTGGGTTTATTAAGGCTGTAGTTACATACTGCCAGAGTTTTCTAGAAAGACTGCAGTAATTCACATTCTCACCATTACTAGATGAGAATGAATTCACATCACACCATTGCCATTGCCGAACATTTTTCTTTTTTCTTTACCAGTCTGATTTTTAAATAAGTTCACTATTATAATTACCAGTGAGGTTAAATATTTTATCCATGTTTAACCATACAAATTTCATGTTAAAGCAATTGATTCTTTTCATCTTTAAGAGAGGGTAACTGTCACAGACTTTTACAAGGAATAAATGCAATAATCCCAAGTTTATAGTCCTTGGCACAGTGTATGGCAGATAGTAATGTGCTAGTTGGTTTCTTTATCGTTACATTTACAAACATGTATCCATAAAATACTGGGAAAAAAGGAATTACATGACAGGCCGGTCTTATAAAAACTGGCCAAAGGCATGCTATGTCATGATTATACCTTGTTTCTCTATTAATTATTGTTTCTCCATTATGAGAATGTTTCTCCAATATTAGATCTTACTTGTTATGTACTGTAACCTCTGAACGAGACTACTGCCTCACTTCAGAACTTGTACTTTATAAAGACTCCAAGAAAATAAAATCATTCTTGAAAAAGTAAAGCATTCTCAGTCACTCTGTGAAAAACTTACCAATGTCTCTCTCACAAGTGATCTTTAGACACAGGAAAAGCTTCAGCATCATTTAAACTGTTCGAATCTTTCATTTCTAAGTGTTTTTTTAATGTGATTCCTTCAACTAGTATGTAATCAACATCACTATTAGTAATATTTAACACAGGACTAGTAATGAATTGAGTTATTGAAACTGAGATTTTACTACACCATTTTGTATTTGTACATGTTTGAAATTTTCTAGCATAATAAAGTAAAATACACACACAGAGGAAAAAATTAGTGACATACTTAAAAGTAAACCCACCACTTTAGAATTCTCTTTGTAGCGAAAAGCCAGCTGGTAAGCTGCAAATACCAAAGGTGGCAGTGTGAAGCGAATCCGTTGATTTCCACCAGCTCCAAAATGTTTTCGTGCTGTGTTTAAAATCTGACCAAAACAAAGAGACAAAACCCATTAATCTTTTCTGTAATTACAGAAACTATAATTAATTATTTATAAAATTAAATGAGAGCTCTAATCATGATGATTGCTACTGTTTTTTGAATACAGTTTTATGGTATACTCTTACATTTCTTTTCTTGCCAAGTCATCACCATCGCCCAAGAGACAGATGCTCGCCAGGCTCCTCTGCCCATGGAATCCTCCAGACAAGAATACT
This sequence comes from Bos grunniens, assembly GCF_055505025.1. NCBI lineage: Eukaryota > Metazoa > Chordata > Mammalia > Artiodactyla > Bovidae > Bos > Bos grunniens. Next base: position 15,116,128 of record NC_141182.1, read on the forward strand.
GGATGGATAGCCATTCCCTACTCCAGGGATCGAATCCGTGTTTCCTGCATTGTAGGCAGATTCTTTACTGTCTGAGCCACCAGGGAAGCCCATCTTACAAATGGGGGAAAGCTTGAGGTTCAGAGAGGTTGTATAACTTGCCCTAACTTACAGAGCTAGTCAGGGGCAGATACAGATTTAAATATATTTTCACACACACATGTAAAAAGCATGCTGTGTTGATAAAGAGCACAGGCTCTGAAGCTGGACACATTTAAATGTACATTCTAACACTATTTGTGTGACCCTGGGAAAATTACCATTTACCTTCTCTTAACTTTAATTTTCACTCTCAGGGTTGTTGGGAAGACCAAATAACAGATGTAAAGTGTTATCAGTACTAACACATTGCATGTACTCAAAATACTGGCTACTATTATAATATAAAAAATATGCATATTGCTGGTATATCATGCCTCTTACTTCAGGAAAATATTAAGACCATTTAAGTCAAGGAATGGCAACCCACTCCAGTACTCTTGCCTGGAGAATCCCATGGATGGAGGAGCCTGGTGGGCTACAGTCCATGGGGTCACAAAGAATCGGACACGACTGAGCGACTTGCCTTTAAGTCAAGGAAAATGGTAATAAACTTTAAAAGAGCCATTAGGAAACAAACATCTGGTTGTTTCAGAAAACCACAAGAATTCATGAAATACTTTTTACTACGTGGAGACACAGTGTGTGACATATTCAAGTTTGTAAATTTCTTTGATGATGGTAGATGGGTAGGAAGAGAATGCATTCCCCCTTGAGAAAGTCAAAGGTAACGATCCTCACCTTAAAGGTGTTTCTTTACATGGTATAACCAACTGGTCACAGGTGGAAAGCACACTTTCTACTTTGGTTTGTAACGAAAAATGAAAACCCACATAGGCCAGGTATGTACATGACACAGAAACATAAGGGAATCAGTTAAAACATTTGAACAATCAGGCCAGCCACTAGGTCAGATCACACGCAGTGCACAGACTGCTTGACACTAAGCCAAGTCGAAGACTACCGCACTACAGACAGAAATCAGCTTCTTTTTCACAATGGTTATGAAGGAGTACAAGAGTGTCAACTATGACAACGTCAACACAAGAAGTCAGGGCTCATCCTCAAATTAAGGTGTTCTTCATTACAACAGACTCACAGGCCCATGTATCCAACAATGGTTAGACAACTTTGCCCAAACAATAATTAAGCCACTATCTGTGCCACCTTTCATAAATTATCCAGTATTAGTCACCAATATCCTACTCAGGCAACATATTTTTCATTCATTTCACAAAGGTTTATTAAGGACTAATGACAAAGGGAGAATCTCATCTGATTGTTTTTTGCCAGGAAAAGGGGGTTAAGAAAAAGACAATTTTAAAGTCTTCACACATTTTTAATGTGGCCAACAAACACAACCTCTATCTGCAAACCTTGGAAACACAAACACAACTGAATATAAAGGTTGTTGCTCATACTTTAAAAGTTTATTATGAAAAACAACTGAACAATTCTAAAAGCAACAGTTCAGAAAGAAAAGAAACATGGAATGATTATTGGATGGATACCCAACTAAAGGAAGACAGACTTTTCTACAATTTCTAAGAAGTCTTCAGAAGAAATTACAGCAACCAACTTGTTCTTCATAAGCTCCAGAAGTTTACAATTAATGCATTTAACCATAAAGTAAAAGTCCAGTTAATCTCTTACTCAGTTTCAATTCTTTTGAAACCTTTTAATACCACAAGCTGGATTAAACTATTTGAGACACATCTACATATGATTTCACAAGAAGCTGTTGAAGGGGTCTAAGAAGAGTTAATTCATACCAAGTACTGTTGATCAGGGTCCTCAGATCGTAGAAGATGAATGAATCTGCCCACAAGGCTCTGCTCATCAGCAAAGTCCTCTGGGTCAGGTTCTTCTACAGGTTGATCTGGCTGATCCTGAATCAGTGTAGATACCAAATTCATTATGGAATCCACCTGTAGTATGGAAGACATGGAAACCGACTAGGGTGAAACAATCAGCATGTAACGCCACTGACAAAAGTGCTTTTAGTTGTATAAAGTTACAAAACTGTATCAACAACTTAATTCCTTTTTTCTTTAGGAAAGTGCATGCATGTTGGTACACATCTAGATAAAAGTCTAGAAACAGACAGACCAAATGTTAATTAAGAGCAGTATTCTCTTCCTGTGGGATTATAGTTATTTTATATTTTCTTCTTTATACATCTTCCATCTTATTTATATAATGAATAAGCTACTTATAACTATTTTTTAGTAGTAAATGACCTTCCCCTCCCATCTCATGTGTCTGTCTCATTGTCTAAAACCATAACTACATTGTCTCTGTTTTCTAAATATATAGCATTATCAGTATTCTCTTACCTGGTCTTGAGAGACAATTTCTGTATTATAATCTAGAACATTACTAAGCACGTAACAACTCATGCTCTTTCTGGACTCATAGTCAAAATACTCAAAGAGTGGGTGGAAATGTTTTAATTTCAAGACTGTTAAAATATTGTTGTAAGTGTCAACAGGAATCTTCAAAAGTCTGGTGAGCTCCTTTGAAACTGCACTACTGGTAGCAATACTGCCAAAAGAAAAACAGCGGTCCTTTAGTGAGTAAATTAACCTCTGACATACACAAACAGCACTTGATTCATAAAAATTTGAAAATGTTCATTTACATATTAAAGGAGATGGGTGAAGTGAATCACACCATCCCAAAATACCCCAGTGACTTCCAAGAGAGGTCTATCAGATGTCCACCTAAACACACACATTTATTCATCTATTCAAGTCCTATAGATACAGTAGGTTATGCTGGTCTACAATTCATGAACAGGTTGTTCATGGAGTTATAAAGACTGTCTAGAATGTGGTATTTCTAAGGGAAGTATTTTAAGTGGTAGTTAGGTTTCTGCTGCTGCTGCTGCTGCTAAGTCGCTTCAGTTGTGTCCGACTCTGTGCGACCCCATAGACGGCAGCCCACCAGGCCCCACCGTCGCTGGGATTCTCCAGGCAAGAACACTGGCTGCCAAGTCGCTTCAGTTGTGTCTGACTCTGTGCGACCCCATGGACTGCAGCCTACCAGGCTTCTCCGTCCATGAGATTCTCCAGGCAAGAACACTGGAGTGGGTTGCCATTTCCTTCTCCAATGCATGAAAGTAGAAAGTGAAAGTGAAGTCACTCATCGTGTCTGACTCTTAGCGACCCCACGGACTGCAGCCGACCAGGCTCCTCCATCCATGGGATTTTCCGGGCAACAGTACTGGAGTGGGGTGCCATTGCCTTCTCTGAGTTAGGTTTCTAGGGCAGTCAATAAGTACTGTATATTCAGGACGAAAAATCCACACAAAACTAGCAAGTGAAGAACATAATACATAAGACATAAATTATTTCTTCTGCATCAGATGTTGGTGAATAAGGAAAAGCAGGATAAAATTAGGAACATTCCAGGGTGACTGAGGAATATCCAGGCATTTATAAGACCTTTAGAGGTTGGGACTTCGAATTCTTTATTCTGTCTAATTTTACTTTTAAACTCACTTAGTGGGGAAGATAAAGATACAAAATTTATTTAAGATCTGGAGTGTTTTTTTGATTCACACAAAAGATGAGAGTGACAAAAAGAAAAAGAGGTAAAAGAAAAAATAAACCTTCCAGATGCAACTAAACCACTGGAAGAGAGATGGAAAACAAAAAGATTATGTGAGATGAAATGATAATATAGGGCAAGGAGGGGCCTAGCTTGACTCATGTTCAGAAGCAGTGGAGGATGGGACAGTAAAGGGACTACTGGAAAAAGATAATAAAATCACAACTGTGCAAGCGGCCCCTAGAGGATGCAACAGGTCTAGGACAGCATAGTTGAGGAAGATGCAAGTACACAAGAGAATATTCATACCACGCCTGAAATCAAAATCAAAGCTGAAAATAGAAAAAAATTTAAACCAATATAATTTTCACATCTTAAATACATACATGGATCCCTCATTTTTTCATAATTGACTCATCTGTTGGAAACTACTTATGGAAATACTAACTCACCATAAGTAGTTATACAAAGGGGTCTGAATGGAGACACGGGTCTCTAAAGATGCCTATGGTCTGTGAGTGCCACTACCTCATCACTGTACACAACCAAGCAACTGGCTGCCACTTTCTGCCCTGGTTAGTACCAAGCATGTCAATCTAACAGATGCTTAAAAAACAAGATGAACTCTAACATTTAAAAAAATAATTGCAAAAGGAAAACAAATCTGGGACAAAAAAGTTTTACAAAGGTTTTTATAAAAATGTTTGACTTACTGTTCAAGGTTGAGCTTATTAAATATCTCCACTGTTGTTTCTAGAACTTTATCAACATAGTCCACACGATCAGGATAACACTTCATAGCGAGATTAATGAGAGAGACTTGTAAAGATACAACATCCTCCGAAGGCATGTCTTGTCTAGACTGGAATGTTCAGAAAACCATGGAATTTATTTTAAACAATTACTAAAAGACTATCAGCTGAGAATTTTGAAAGTGTTTAGAACTTAGGAAGAAAGTCATACAAACCTGTATTACTGTAGCCACCTGCTGTGAAAATATGTCAAAAAGTTTAATATCTGTTGGGATTCCAGGTCCATCTTCACGGTGAGCAAATAAAGCTAATCTAAAAAAGAAAATACTCTTTATTTGAAAACATACAGGGATTGGGGCAGTGGGATCATGGATGACATTTTACCCTTTCAGCTTTTCTCTCAATTCATTTTTAATGGAACAGTTTTACCGACGATGCCTTTTTCACTGCATTCTTACTTTATACCATATGCACCAGATTTTTAACAGGTCAATTCTGTCAAATTCTTTGAAGTCTAATTAAGTAGTCATGGACAGAACTGTATTAACATGACAAAATGTATTCAACAGCTATGATTATAAAAAGTAATCTCTAAAATGTAAAAAGTACATAGATAATTTTATGACACTGCATTTTTACTACCGTAAAGTTTAAAACACAACTAATTCCAAAAGCAGTCAAGTTAACTTCTATTTACTACATCTTAAACTACTCAAAACAATGCTTGTTCCGTTATCATTACTGTTTATCCTGATTATTTGAAAACTCTTCTTTAAAAAAATGCAGGAACAGAGTGATTACTTGAACATTCTTAATTATCTATATTTATGTCTACTTGATAAAGATTCCAGATCAAATTGTTTCCCTCTGAAAGATAACTTTCATCATTGTAAAACACAAGGTTTGCTCTTTGGTGATAAATGGATTTATAAAATTTAAATGTTGGGACTGTATAATGTCTTTAAACACCAATTAAATGCATAGATTAAAAATATTATCTCCATGCCTTCTGTTCAACTAAGAGCTAAACGTCTCTCATGAGTAAGCCAGACAAGTACTTAGTAGATACTCAGACTTACAGAACTAATGTTAACTAAATCAAAATCATTAATAAAGATGTAAAAAAGAATTCACAAAAATGTTTTAAATTCACTATTCAAAAGTCAGAACATCTACCCTTCAATACGGGAAACTCTTACCTATCAATTAAAGCAATGATTATGTTTTTCACATTTACATTTTGGTGTAACTCAGCACAGGCCCGAAGAAAAGGATTCAAAGTTTGAAGGTGGAATTCATCAGGGAAAACCTGAAAATCAAATGATAATCAATTATTACTAAAATCAACTAGCAAAAATCAATTAGTAAAAGCATTTTCTACTATATTCTGGACTTAATATTTAAAGCTCATATTTATGGGGGAAAAAAAATTCATCTTAACATTATACAAGAACGTGCAAATACACCACTTTCAAGCCTCTCTAAACATAACCCCAGAAAGAAATATTCTGTTAACCAAAGTACATCTACAATTAAATTAAAACTAATGATACCTAGACAACTTGGAGGTTACTCTTTCCTATATTTTGGGAGGAAAAACCCATCAATACAAAGACCATGTTATTATATTAATAGGAGAAAAGGATTCATTCAGGAAAGCTTAATCTCTCTTCAATCAAGATTTTTCCCCCCAAAACAAAGAAAATTAATGAAATACAAAATGAGTTCTTCAAAAACCTGAAATGTTCTCATCTACCTGAATAATGCACTCCATGAGATATTCCTGAGCCAAAGCATCTCTGCAATTCACCACTTGCTCCAATATGCCGGTCAAAACAATCTGAAAGAAAAACAAGATTTTAAGAATTAAAGAATTATTTTCAAAATCTTAAATCACTTCTCCAGTAACATATTTGTACTACTAACTTAAAAATCATATTTTAGGTTTTCCTGATCCATACTTAATTTCTAAACTGTAAAATTTTACAAAAGAATGTTTAAATAAAAACATTCTGGGTTTCTATTTTGTAAAAGTCAAAGTCCATTTCATTAGTATTTTTTCTTTTATGATTTGTACTTTCTGTGTCCTAAGAAAGCTTACCTAATCCAAGGTTATAAAGACTTCCTTTGTGTTTTCTTCTAAAAATTCCAGTTGCAAATTTCACACTTATGACTTTGATAAATTTTTTTGAGTTCCTCTGCATAGTATGAGAATGGGTCGCAATTCAGAGGCTTGGTTTGCATACAGATGTCCAATTATTCCAGAATCACTTGCTGAAAAGGTTGCCTTTGCACCCTTATCAACAATAATTGACTATATACACGTGAGTCTATTCTGGATCATCTCTTCTAGGGGTCAGCAAATCTAGTTTAATGACCATTTTCGTATATTGTTTTCCACATTATCTTCGGCTGCTTTTGCACTACACTGGCAGAATTTAACAGCTGCAAACTATATGGCTTGTAAAACCAAAAAATAAGTACTATTTGGTCCTTTAAAGAAAAAGTTTGCTAATTCCTGATTTATTCTCCACTGATGTATTTATTTATCTCTTTCACCAATATCACATTACTTTATTGTAGCTTTAGAGTAAATCTATAGTAAAATAAATCTCAATGTAAAGAAAACTGGTATCTTGATAATGATAATACTGAGTCTTCCAATCCACAAACACAGACTCAAATATATCTTTTGGTTTATTTAAATCTTCTTTGATCAACAACTGTCAATGCAATATTATTTTTTAAATATTTTAATTAAAAAAATCAGACTTTATATATCTCATGACATAAGAAAAGATGAGAAGTAAAAAGATATAAACCTGTTTGTAACGTTCCACATTTACACCTTCCAACTGACTAAGGCGCACCAAATTTGTTCCCACTAAAATTCTCAGTTCTTGTCTTTCTCGTTCTCTTTTTTCTCTATCTCGGCTATGTCCCTGATGCTGCATTCGAACCCAGAGCTTGTTCATTTCTGCAAAGTTGAGTAGGACAAAATCCATGGAATCACTGATATCACCAGTTGTTTCTTCACTGCAAAGAAACAGTTGGAAAAATCTTTATACACAGTATTTAAATACAGGAACAATTTCCTACTATTCCTCTTCTTTGTGCATTTCCTTTTTACCTCTTTAATACACCAAACGCTTCATGAAAGACATCTTCAACTACACTGTCTTAATCCTCAATTTCAAGAGGAAGAGAGAAAAGAATATCAGGGAGGGGATGCAGTTCAAGTTTAGAGGGACAAAATGCTCCCCCACTCCTTTTGGGGCTTCCCAGGTGACACTAGTGATAAAGAACCCAAAATCTAAGAGATGTGGGTTCAATCCCTGGGTTGGGAGGATCCCCTGGAGGAGGGCACGGCAACCCATTCCAGTATTTTTGCCTGGAGAATCCCATGGACAGAGGATCCTGGCAGGCTACAGTCCGTGGGGTCATGAAAAGTCTGATACAACTGAAGCAACTTAACCACTCCTTTTCCTGGGCCAACTAAACTTGTTCTTAGAATTGTATTCCATTAATTCAAAAAGCCTTAAAAAATGGACACTTGTGTCACTGTTAACTCATTTTATTATTGAGTATTTTATGTTTGCAATTGAACTGTAAACTTTGTAAGTTCTGTAAGGTAAAAGACCAAGTATTTCTTGCTTATTTTTACATTTCCTAAGATGGGGAAATAGTAGTTTTCAAAACTTTTTGCTGATTACTAAATTAATACTCAAAAACTGAATCATATCATAACACAGCAAATAACCTCACCGTCTTCTCTACACTGTTAAATTTTTATCTTTTCTACACCATTTAAATTTTTGTCATATGCATGGTTAAAGTTTTATTATAGCTTTTCATTTAAAAAGGAAATGATGTAGATATACTAAAAACAACTAAAATATACACATAAGAAATAAATGAATATAGAAACTTTTTAAAAAGGGAAATAAGTTCCTCAATCAAGGGAATTTGTCATGTGACTAGTTCACCCAACTGGATACAGACCATCTGCCATCTTTGTGGGATAAAAGCACAACGGACTCGGATGCTAGAATACTGGTTGCATAAGACACAGCTCTCTCTGAATGGCTTCCCCGCCCCATCCCCACCCATTTTGGAGTTAATATATAATTTGTGTGCACAGATAATTAAAATCACTTATACTCTGGGGTAACTAGAAGTTGCTAAATTATAAAAACTGATTAGACATTCAAGAAACAATATGAAAACTGGCTAGCTCATAAAAAAGTTAAACATACTTCGTTATTTTATCACAAATACAATTTTCAAAATGTAGCTCATTTAAAAAGTCTTATTTTCAAAGAGTATCTGATGGAATGGAAAAATGCTCTCAATTATGCTAAATTAAAAAAGCAGGTTTTAATAATCTACACATAATTTTTATAAGAGTACATTTTATATCACATCACATATACTATATCTCAAAGGAAATCTATAAACAAAATGCTACCAGTGGCTGACTCTGGGTAGGAGAATTACTGATATTTATTTTCTTCTATATACTTTTCTATACTTTTTATATGTTTTACAACAACAACAATAAAAATACTACACCTAAATCAAGAAAGAAAACCACTTACTCTGTTGGCTCCCCTTCATCAGGTAAGATGTTTCTGGTACACTGAAGTAGATAATTTCGAAGAAACAGACCTCTCAAGGGATGTTGCACACCACGGCACATTTCTACCAAATCTTTCAAAATATCTTTCCTGGACTGAGGAAACGACTTGACGTATACAACTCCAACTGTGATCAACAGGTAACTAGAGGAATGAGGCAACATTTGATTAGAAATAAAATACTCAAGAATTTGACTATATTCAAACACAATATATACAAACATGAAATAAACAAGACAGGAAGCAGGTTTTCTCCTACACAATAAAGAAAATATCATCTAATTTAAAATGTAACTGTTTACGGACACCCTTCCATTTATTTATAATATCACCTTTAAACACATCAGGACTCACAACTGTCACGATATTAACTTTTCTAGTAGTCCGGAAATTAGAATATGTCCATTTTTTTCTATTTTCAAAGTTCTTCAATAATCTATAATAAATAGTTATTTAGACTTCACAGCCTTAAAAAATCACTATCAAAATGTTAACCTCAATTCGTTAAGAAATTAAATAACCTTAAACCCACTGATTTTAAAGGATGTAACACAAAGTGGGAAATGCAGACATAAAAGCCCACAGAATCTTAATAACTTACAGCCTTGGGATAATGTTTCCGGCATACTGTACAAGTTCATAGAGATCTGCCACTTTTCTTCCTTTAGCAAATTCATCTGTCAGGTAAACTTCCAAGTAGTGCAGTTCATCAGAAATAGCCATATCTTTTAGTTATCATTAAGGATTTAAAGCTAAGTCAACCTAAGAATGTTGACTCTACAACTTGTTGGACTCATTAAATTGGGCAAATTTCTTTTCTTGGTATTGCAGTTTTTTCTTTATTTATTGGGGGCAGGGGGCATGCCCCACAGCTTGTGGGATCTTAACTCCTCAACCAGGGACTGAAACTGGACCATGGCAGTGAAAGCCCAGAAATCTAACCACTCAACCACCAGGGAACTCCTATATTGGGCAAATTTCCTAAATGTTAGTCATGTAAGAAAGCATGTTTACATTAAGACAAGACAGAACTTCTTCTGGGCTTTCCTGACTTTAAGGGTTTTTAAAGATGTCTGGTAAAGCAAAACAATAAAAATAAGATTGCCTGTGAGACTACTTAAGGGTTTTGAAATGGCAAATCATTGATGTCCTTTACATGTCAGAGTCCAGCTTGACAAAATCTTAGCATTAAAAAACCATTTGCTTAATACTTTCAATATCCTTCATGAGTAGTCTGAAAACTGAAATATAACAACAAGCCACATAAAGAAGTGCAAGCACAAAAAAGGTGTTTCTGATACTCTTCTCAGCACATTTGCAGGGAGAAGTACTACTTGATTAAGACAATGAGAAATAATACAACTTCCAAAAAACCTAGGGAACAAGCAAATAAGCCTTATCAAGAAAATAGTATGATCAAAATGTTCTTCAACATTCAAAAGATACAAAGTTCATAGTAGCTCTTTGGTGATAACATAGAAGTCCGCAGTTCACCAAGCATATTAGAAGCATGTTTCAGAGCATCCATAAGCTTGTTTTTGTCCTACAGAAAAACCAAGAGCGTTGGTGAGAATGCTTAAATAAACATTTAACTTGGCTATACAAATTTTAATCAAGGATCTATTCACAGTTTTAAAAGTATACAGCACCTAAATTATTTTAATCACATAAAAATCAAGTTTTAATTTCACCTTGCCTTCACTTTACTGAAAAGAGTAAGATAACGTAATTCCTCACCAGGCTGCAAAGCTTAGCAAATCTCATTTATCTAGGACCACAAGCTTCCTGACAATAACTCAAATCTTTACAGTCTTGGCAACTATTAAACTATAGCTCCATTAATTTATCTTTTACCTGTAAGCAAGAAAATTGGCATACTGATTCTTTTGAAAGAAAGTTACTATTCTGACAATGGCTTGGTCATAGGTTAAACACTCTTCAGAGATGTCTGGAATGACTACTCTTTAAGTATGCTTTTCTCCTCACAATGTCCATATGCCCCACTTAAGACATAAACATAGACAATTCCTTTAGATACAGAAACACTGTTCATACACAGAAAGAGACAGGAGCAAGCAATAGCAAGCTCCATGCCACCCATTTTCTCCACTCCAAGAGTTTTGTTTTTACAAACTGGTTTGCAAGAAAAATAATACAATAGATACAACTGGTTAAAAGAGCATATTATTACTAAGCTTTAGAAACTCTAAGACACTTTACAAAGGCAAGATATTATCATCATCATCAATACAGAAACTTATAATTTAAGTACCAGCCTATTTGGTTCCATTTATTAAATTTTATTCCAGAGAATCTATAGTTTCTACACAGATAATCTACTCTTTCAGAATATGAATAGTTTTTAAGGTAGTTCTTGCAAAAAAATGTATCTGTTCAGGACAGAAATAAAAGCCTTCAAGATAGAGGGGAAAGGCTGAACAATTCAAATTGAAAGCATATTAAACCAATATTTATTAAGCAACTATTATATGTCAAGTACTCCTGAGGTTTGGAGGATGAGGCCAGTAGTTCAGGTCAGATATGGAGATAATACAGTGATGCGTAAATAGAAGGCAGGGTCTCCCATCCTCATGGAGCTTACATTCTGGTAGGGAAGACAGACAATTTCAAACCACAAGTATAAAGGTAAATAAATATTTCAACAGGGCTATCTACCGAAACTGCTCCACATAGCGCCTGAGGGAGCTGAGGCGGAATATTAGATTTACCAGAGCAGTAGTGCCACAGGCTTTAGAAAACACAGCCTAACATTCCCAGGAACACGCAGACTACAACTGTGCCTCTCACACTGTCATCTTACCAGGCATCTCTTCATCTGGAATGACTGGACCTTCACAGCCTGTATGGCTTCATCCAAGAGTTTTTCCTGCTCATCCTGCGGTGACTGCTGTGTTGTAGGCTAAAAAAAATTTTTTTAAATCTCCCATTAATGTGTCATTAGAACTCTCGTCAAGCAAATCTGTTATTTTTATAGGTCCAGCCATAGTTTACATTTACAAAGCTTTTACATAAGGTTCATTCCAGTTCTACATCTCAGACTCATTTCTCAATTTTTGACAACTGAACAGAGAGCCGTGCCGTTACTGAAGTTAATAGCATAAGACTGCTGAAGGAGAAAACTAATAGATACAGAGAATGTCTTCTCAGAAACTGACTCAACATTCCTGTAGCAGATTGTCTTCAAAGAAATAGAAGGTGGTGGTTTATGGCTGCCTATGCTCTGCTGCTGCTGCTAAGTTGCTTCAGCTGTGTCCAACTCTGTGTGACCCCATAGACGGCAGCCCACCAGGCTCCGCTGTCCCTGGGATTCTCCAGGCAAGAACACTGGAGTGGGTTGCCATTTCCTTCAATGCATGAAAGTGAAAAGTGAAAGTGAAGTCACTTAGCGGAGTCCGACTCCTAGCGACTCCATGGGCTGCAGCCTACCAGGCTCCTCCGTCCATGGGATTTTCCAGGCAAGAGTACTGGAGTGGGGTGCCATTGCCTTCTCCTAATACACTCTAAATCCACCTAGAACATAACCAATCTGTGGTGGTGAAGTAGTCTAACCCAAATCTCTAAAAGCTACCTTTCATCTGCATCTTAGTCTATTCTTAGGAAGACCAAGGAACTAGTTTACGAGAACACATATCCTCTTGGGCAATATATAATGAGGGACTAAACAGCTTGGAAATGAAATAGCTAAAACTGTTGACAGTGACTTGTAGTAGAACACCATAGAGAGTACACTCCCTCAAGGATCTACCGTATCATTTCAAATACAGCTACAGTTACAATGGACAAAATATATCCGTACAGTCTTCTTTTTGCCATCAGAAAAATCTGCTTGCAAAATGAATTAGATCTACCTGTGAACAGAATTAACCACTCCATCCTTATGTTGAATAAACACTGTGTTTACACCTCTGCTACGGCAGGCATCACATTATAACTATAAATGATGGCTATTTTCACATCCTTGGAACCCAACACATTGCCAGACACATAATGGATGCTTCATAAATGTTCACTGTCTGAATGAGTAAGCTGGTTTTAGATTATGTTTTTAATAAAAAGCAACTGAAGAATCAACAGATGAATGGATAAACAAATTATGCTATATACATATAAGGAATATTACTCAATCATAAGGACTGAAGTATTGACAGATGCTACGTGAACTACAAAAAGGTTATTTAAGTAAATGAAATCAGACATGGAAGACCACACATTGTAGGACTCCACTGATATGAAATTAAGGCATAGTTCAGAGATAACTGCACGTTCAGTTCCAGACCACAGCAGAAAAGCAATATTGCAATAAACTGAGTCACAGAAATTCTTCAGTTTCATATGTTTACACTGTACTGTAGTCTATTAATTAAGTCTGCAACAGCATTATGTCTAAGTAAATAATATATATACCTTAATTTAAAAATAATTTATTGCTAAAAACTGCTAACCATCATCTGAGCCTTCAGCAAATTTTTGCTGGTGCAGGGTCTCACTTTGATGTTGATGGCTGCTGAGTAATTAGGATGGTGGTTGCTGAAGGTCATGGAGGCTGTGGTAATTTCTTAAAATAAGACAATAATAAAGTCTGCCTCATGGACTGGCTCTCTCTTTCACGAACGATCTCTCTGTAGCATGTGATCGTCTGATACCATTTTACCCATGGTTCAGTTCAGTTCAGTCGCTCAGTCGTGTACAACTCTTTTCGACCCCATGAATCGCAGCACGCCAGGCCTCCCTGTCCATCACCAACTCCCGGAGTTCACCCAAACCCACGTCCATTGAGTTGGTGATGCCATCCAGCCATCTCATCCTCTGTTGTCCCCTTCTCCTCCTGCCCCCAATACCTCCCAGCATCAGACTCTTTTCCAATGAGTCAACTCTTCGCATGAGGTGGCCAAAGTACTGGAGTTTCAGCTTTAGCATCAGTCCTTCCAAAGAGAACTTCCCAAATTGGAGTCAGTTCTCTCAAACCCTGTGTGCTCAGTAGCTCAGTCATGTCCAACTCGTTGGACTGTAGCCTGTTGGGCTCCTCTGTCCATGGGATTCTCCAGGCAAGAATACTGGACTGGGTTGCCATTTCCTCCTCCAGGGGGTCTTCCCGACCCAGGGATCAAACTTGCTTCTCTTGCATCTCCTACACTGGCAGGTGGATTCTTTACCACTGTGCCACCTGGGAAGCCCCTCAAACTGCCCTGCTGTATTCACTAAGTTTACGTAATATTCTGAATCCTGCACTGCCATTTTCAACAGTCTTCACAACATCTTCACTGGGGTGGAGTTCATTTCAAGAAACCACTTTCTTTACTCATTCATACAAAGCAACTCTTCATCTGTTAAATTTAGACCAGGAGATTTGGCAATTTAGTCACATCTTTAGGCTCCACATCTGATTCTAGTTCTCTTGTTATTTCCACCACATTTCAAAGTGGTGGAAGACCACTTTGAAGACTTCATCCACTGAAGTCTTCAACCAAACAAGGTCATCCATGAGGACTGGAATCCACTTCTTCCAAACTCCTGTGTATGTTGATTTTTTTGACCTCTTCCCTTGAATCACAAACGTTCTTAATAGCTTCTAGAATAGTGAATCCTTTCCAGAAGGTTTTCAATTTGCCCAGATCCATCAAAGGAATTATTATCTGCGGCAGCTACAGCCTTCTGAAATCTTTTTATTTGGCTACACTGGGTTTTAGTTGCGGCCTGTGGGATCTTCAATCTCTGCTGCAGCATGCGGGATCTTTAGCTGTGGCAATGTGAACTCTTAGTTGTGGCATGTGAGATTTAAGTGAGATTTAGTTCCCTGACCAGGGATGGAACTGGGCCCCCTCATTGGGACGCCAAGTCTTAGCCACTGGACCACCAGAGAAATCCCTGAGACGTATTTCTTAAATAACAAGACTTGAAATTCAAAATAACTCCTTGATCTGTGGGCTACAGAATGGATGTTGTGTTAGCTAGCAGGAAAACAATATTCATCTCACTGTATGTCTCCATCAGAACTCTTGGGTGTTAGGTACGTAATCAATGATTATTAATATTTCGAAAGCAATCCTTTCTTTTCTGAGCAACAGGTCTCAACAGTGAGCTTAAAACATTCAGTGAACGATGTTGGAAACAGATGTGCTGTCATCTGGGCTTTGTTTTTCCATTTATGGGCACAGGCCCTACTTCATAAGGACCCTAGGATTTCAGGAAGAGTAAATGAATACTGGCTTCAAGTTAAAGTCATCAGCTGCACTAGCCCCTAACAAGTCAGCCTGTTCCTGAAGCCAGACATTGACTTCTCTCCAGCTGTGAAAGTCCTAGATGGTATTGTCTTCCAATAGAAGGCTGTTTTGTCTACAAGGAAAATCCTTGTTTAGTGTAGCCACCGTTATTAATTACCTTATCCAGATCTGCTAGGTAACTTGTTACAGCATCTACATCAGCATTTGCAGCTTCACCTTGCATTCTTATGGTATGAAGATGGCTTCTTTACATATACCTTATGAACCAACTTCTGCTAACTTCAAACTTTTCTTATGCAGCTTTCTTACCTCTCTCAGCCTTCACGGAACTGGAGAGGGCCTTGCTCTGCATTAGGCTTTGGCTAAAGGAAATGTGATGGCTGGTTTGATCATCTATCCAGACCGCTACAACTTTCTCCATATCAACCATAAGGCAGTTTCACCTTCCTCTCATTCATGTGTTCACTGGAGGAGCACTTTTAATTTTCTTCAGTAACTTTTCCTTTACATTTACAACCTGGCTAACTGTTTGGTACAAGAGGCTAAGCTTTGGACATGTCTTCCTCACTGAGCTTAATCATTCCTAGCTTTTGATTTCACTTGAACTCTTTCAACTCTTCCTTTCATTTGAACACTTAAGAGACTATTGTAAGGCAATTAATTGGCTTAATTTCAATACTGTTGAATCTCAGGGAATTGGGAGGCTCAAGAAAAGGGAGAGTAATGGAGAAGGGCTGGTCAGGGGGCAGTGAGAATATACACGCTTATCAATTAAGTTTGCAGACTTATGTAAGTACAGTTTGTGTCACCTCAAAACAATCACAACTGATCACCATAACAAACATGATAATGAAAAAGTATGAAATACTGTGAGAATTACCAAAATATGACACAAAAACACAAAGTGAGCAAATGCTGTTAGAAAAATGGCACCAAAAAGACTTGCTAGATGCAGGATTGCCACAAATTTTCAATTTGGAAAAAAAAATGCAGTAAAGCAAAGCACAATAAAATGAGGTATATTTGCATCCAGAATAGGAAAATCATTCATAGAAACAGAAAGCAGACTGGTGGTTACCAGGAGGGACAGTGGATGAGTAACTGCTTAAAGAGTACAGGGTTTCCGTTTTGGGTGGTAAAAATGTTTTGAAACTGAGTTTCCCTAGGGCATACTTCTTCATAAGCATAAATAAATATCAAAGAAAAAGTTCAATATCTTTTATACTGAACACTAACTCACACAACAAAACTAATAGTGTAAAATGCTGACAAGGAGCATGTGCATTTAAGGATTCTGACTTAATGAAATTCACTATTCATCATGGGCTAGTTCTCTGAGACCAAGCAACGGTTTGGGTTTTTTGGCTCCTTATCTCTGGATGCAATAGATTTAACAATTATTAGAATCAATGGATTTCACTAGGTTCAGAAGGCCAGCTTTGAGATAAGCAGAAATTTTTATTGTGATAAAACATACACATTAGAAACGTGTATGTTAGAAAATTTTTATTGTGGTAAAACATACACAATGTAAAATTTCCGTTTTAACCATTTTTAAGAGTGCAGTTCAGCAGCATTAAGTACATTCACACTGTTGTACAGCCACTGCCACCATCCATTTCCAGAACTTTTTCACCTTTCCAAAGGGAAACTCTGTGAGCAATAAACAGTAACTTCCCACCCCACTCCCGCCCTAGGCAACTACCACTTTCTTTGTCTAAGAGCCTGACTTCTCTAGGACCTCATATAAGGGGAATTTTACAACATCCATTCTTTTGTGTCTGGTTTATTGCACTTGGCATAACATCTTCAAGGTTCATCCATGTTATAGCATATGTCAAAATGTCCTTTTTAAAAACTTTAATTCATTTATTTATGGCTGCACTTGGTCTTCATTGCTTTCAGTGGGCTTTCTCTAGTTGTGGCAAACGGGGGCTACTCTCTGCTTGTGGTGCTTCTCTCTCACTGTGGATACGGGTTCTAGGGCTCTCAGCTTAGCTGCCCAGTGGCATGTGGAAGATGTGGCAATCTTCCCAGACCAGGGATCAAACCTGTGTCCCCTGAATTGGCAGGCAAATTCTTAACCACATTCTTAACCACTAGATCACCAGGGAGATCCAAAATTTCCTTCTTTTTGAGGTTAAATAATATTCCATTGTGTGTATATACCATTTTGTTTATCCATTCATCCGCTGATGGATATCTGAGTATAGTACTACCTTTTGGTAGAAAGTGAAGAGGAACTAAAAAGCCTCTTGATGAAAGTGAAAGTGGAGAGTGAAAAAGTTGGCTTAAAGCTCAACATTCAGAAAACGAAGATCATGGCATCCGGTCCCACCACTTCATGGGAAATAGATGGGGAAACAGTGGAAACAGTGTCAGACTTCATTTTTTGGGGCTCCAAGATCACTGCAGATGGTGACTGCAGCCATGAAATTAAAAAGACGCTTACTCCTTGTCAGGAAAGTTATGTCCAACCTAGATAGCATATTCAAAAGCAGAGACATTACTTTGCCAACAAAGGTCCATCTAGTCAAGGCTATGGTTTTTCCAGTGGTCATGTGTGGATGTGAGAGTTGGACTGTGAAGAAGGCTGAGTGCCGAAGAATTGATGGTTTTAAACTGTGGTGTTGGAGAAGACTCTTGAGAGTCCCTTGGACTGCAAGGAGATCCAACCAGTCCATTCTGAAGGAGATCAGCCCTGGAATTTCTTTGGAAGGAATGATGCTAAAGCTGAAACTCCAGTATTTTGGCCACCTCATGCAAAGAGTTGACTCATTGGAAAAGACCCTGATGCTGGGAGGGATTGTGGGCAGGAGGAGAAGGGGACGACAGAGGATGAGATGGCTGGATGGCATCACTGACTCGATGGACGTGAGTCTGAGTGAACTCCGGGAGTTGGTGATGGACAGGGAGGCCTGGCGTGCTGCGATTCACAGGGTCGCAAAGAGTCGGACACGACTGAGCGACTGAACTGAACTGAACTACCTTTTGGCTACTGTGTATAATTATATGGCAAATAAAAGTGTGGTTATAAAAAGGCTGGGTTCATGCTCAGTCTCTAAATCATGTCCAATTCTTTGCAATCCCATGGACTGTAGTCCCCCTGGCTCCTCTGTCCATGGGATTCTCCAGGCAAGAATACTGGAGTGGGTTGCTATTTCCTTCTCCAGGGGATCTTCCCAACTCAGGGAGTGAACCCAAACACGGGTTCTGCATTGTGTCTCCTGCATTGGCAGGTGGATTCTTTATCCTGAGCCATCTGGGAAGGCCTATAAACAGATTTCAAACGATTCAAAAATATTTGTATAGAACTGACTAGACTCAGTAATCTGTAAGCCAATTAGTAAATTTTTTCTATTTTGTATCAACTGGGTTTAAAATTAATAGAAAAGTATATATACAAAATGTAGAAAATAAAGAGATAAAGCTATAATAAATAAATGTACTTTTACATATTACTTGTAAGACAATGCAGCTGGCTATTCTAAAGGAACACTTAGAAACCCTTCCTGCCAAGTATGGGACTGAACAAGTCAGTTTAACATGAACACGATTTCACTATACACAAATTAGGTAACCAATGACCCCTCACTCATAAAAGTAATTTACAAATGACTCTGTACATAGCAGTTATATATATCAGAGAAAAATGGAAACACTAGAGTCAAGATCAAATTAACATTTGTGATTAGGCCCCTTTTACCCCACACATTCAAGCCAAATAGCCCTCACAAGTCTACAGTTAAAAGGTGCAGAGAAAACAAAGGTCACTATGAACATATCACTTATAAAACTAGTTCCAATTCAAACAATGTGCTTTCATTTCCTCTTGCAGCAAACAAGGATAATAGAAATACTTGTATCATTGTTATGAGTAATAAAGTGAAATGACACCGATAAAGCTTGAAAATTGCTTAGCAGTTAGTAATAAGCAATCCACCTAAGTGTTCCCATCATTATTATATTCCCCATAGATACCAGCAATTATCTACAACCATCCTAGAGACTTGTTGATCTCTCCACTCACATAGATGTTTTCAAGATAGATGTAATCAAACAATGCAATGTTAATCAACTATAAAATGAAAATAACACATCTCACAAAGATACAGAATTTCATTATGTTAATGAAAACACTATTTTTAAGATGACGGAAAGACACAAAATAGCAACTGAAGTAGGGAGAACTAAGCACAATGAAGGGATGGGAACATCCAAACATGTATTTTAACACCAGCATCTCCAATTTCATTTACCAATAAATTTCCCCAGGAATCCTATGATGGCACACACCATGACCGTTTACTTCCCCCAGCTTTATCTACTAGCAATACACATTCTTCTCCACCTAGAAAATTCCTACTCACTGTCCTCAGAATCTCAGTTCACATGTTACTTCCTGTAATCTTTCCCATACTCCCCAGAACCTTCTCTCCTTTCATGGCCCCACAGCACTAAACTGACGGACTGTCCTCAGTACTCAAACTGTACTACATTAAGTTCCGTAAACATGTCTTCTGCTAGACTCTTAAGTTCTTTGAAAGCATGGGCTACGTTTTCAGTGTCCAGCACAGTGCATGACATAAGACACACAAGATGCATGATAAATTGAACTGAATCCTAGATTTTAGAATTGGGAAGGGCCAAAAAAAAGAACATTTATTTTCAGACGCAAAAAGGAGACTCAAAGAAGAATGAGTGACTTGCCCAAGTCACAGAGACGGTGGTTGTGACAAGACTACTACTGCAGTTTTCTTTCCCGGTCAAATTCGTGAGGACAGTACAGGGTGTCTCCCTCACTGTTCCAAACTGGTTCCTCACGCACAGAACGGGGATATACAAGAGATCCTCAAGTAGCTGCTTTTCTATTACAAACACTATAAATGGCAATCCATAAATGTTGAGAAACAAACGTCAGTTTAATTTTTGCACCATTCTTATATCAATTCCCAAATAAGAATTCAGAGAAATAAGCAGAATCACCTTGTACAGCATCATATTATATGCAAGCAATATATGTCAAACATTTTGCTTTTTGGCATTAGTGCATTTAAACCGAAGCCTGTTTCCAGGCTTACAGGTTTTGACAAGCCTGTAAGTTTTGACTACACAAACTGAATAGTGAGATAACTAAAACGGATACTGTACACCAACATGCAAAAACATTATTTATACAGTACAGGCTATGTCAAACGCTAATAAAATGCAAGTGACAACTTGCCTTTGGGGAAACGAGACACAAGGATTCACATTTTGAGGAAGTTCAAGTTCACCAGCCAACAGCTACACCACGATTTGCTGCCAGCATAGAGAGGCGCTAAGGAGAATGCCTACTTCCAGTAAGTAAAAGACCTGGATTTTATCAATGGGGAAGTCAGTAAAAGAGCCAGGGCGCCCAAAGAACAAATGTTAAAGGAAACAAGCAGTCTCTTTTTTGTCTCTCAGAATTAATGGATATCAGATAGTATGAGTCCTTCCAGGAAATTCACCTAAGCCAGTCCCTAGAATTCTCTGACACACACTGCAATCTAAGAGGCCTATGAGGCTAAAAAAGGCCCGGGCACTATTAAGGACCCTCCAGAAGGTATTTCTTGCAGAAGAAAGGGACACGAAAGCACTACCAGGCACAAAGGTGGAACCGTCAGCAAGGGAGCAGCCTTTGGGCGGGTCCCAACGCCACCTCTGAGCCTCAGGCCCTCCGTACGCCCCCGTTCCAGCCAGACGCCCAGACCCAGCACTAGAGATCCCCTCAAGGCGGGGCAGAGGCCAACTCCACTCAGAGGGCTCGCAGGCCCTTACTGACTCTCAGAGCTACGGAGCGAATACACCCCCTCAAAGAGCAACGGCCATGGCCAGGCGCCGCCGCGCCCCCGATCCCGTATCGGCCCGCCTGCGGCCTTCCCCGGCCTGTCCCCCAACCCGTAGGCCAAGCATGGCTGGTATTAGCCCCGACCCAGCTGCTGGGCCCCGACTCCGCCTGCACGGTTCCAAACGGTGGGAGCAAGCAGTGGCTGGGAAAAGGGTCAGCCCGGGGCCCGCCGCCCCTCAGCACTCACCATGGCGACTCCCCTAAGCCTGCAGCCAGAAGCACCCACCCCGCGCGGAGCCTCCCGCGGTCAGGTGACTCTGCGGCCCCTCCAAGCCCCGCCCCCTCTAGCTCCGCCTTCGGACCCAGCAGACGGCTCCTCGATTGGTCCCCCAACTCCCGCGTATTTATTGGTCCCTGTCACTTCACGGTGGACTGACGGACCTAGGCGCCAGCCAATCTCTCCACAGTGTGTGAGAGGGCGGGGCAGTGCGGAGTAGCGGGGAAGCTCTCGGCGGCAGGAAGGGGCACCCGGAGAGAAAGGCAGTGTTACATTCTCTCTAGAAGGGAGAAATGGAATGAGTGGGAACTACCCCCGCACATTCACTTTTTGCCTTGACGTGTGTACTCGCAGTGCGCACGCGCAGAAGGATGGCCAGGATTGGTTTGCGGGGCAGCCGTAACTTCTAGTCCCAACCAATCCAGATGCAGCGGTGGAGGGGGGCAGCCCAGCCGTAACTGGCGAGCACAGCGTCTGTGCGCGGGTTTCGTTTGGTCTCAGCTGTGGGTGTCGTCCTAGTCCGCACCATGGAGTCTGGTCTGATTAGGCGTTTAGCCCCGCGCCTGGGCATCGCCGAGCAGGAGGTGCTGAGGTGAGTCAGGCTGCGCACGCCCCAGTAGCCCTGCGCCCTCCTCAAATGGGGCCCCATGCTTTTCCCGCGCAAGGCAGGATTTAGGCTCTACATCAAGAAAATCCTACCGGCAATAGGCTCTGTGAGCGGGCCGGAGGGGCGAGGGGCCCCTGGGACCAGCTAGCACTGTGAGATGCACGGTGGTGGAAAAGGGAGAGAGGCGGAGAACTTGGGTCGTTTCCCTGAAACTTACTGAGAGTGCGTTTACGGCAGAGGCAGATGGGATACAGACCCCAAGGAGGGCAGTATCTGGTGGCCACGACAGGCGGGAAACGAAATAGGATGGGTGTGCGGAGCCGCCGCGGGTGGGGCGGAGCGCGGCCTGTGCCTGCTTTTAATTTAAACAAACAAAAAAACTTTCCAGAAAGCCTCGGAGGGGTTGCTGTTTGCGCTGACTCGATTGATAGAAGCTGCCAGCCACGGCAAGATGTGGGAAGAGGGCCCAAGCTGGCGCAGCAAACTGTACAAAAGCCCGGAGATGGGAAGGGCCTTTGCAAGATCCAGGGTTAGAAATAAAGTATTTCTACATACTTTAAACTGTGGAGTGCAGGACTTAACTCTGGAAGGCAGGGCTAGGCCGGGTGTCTGGGCTATGGATTAGTTGAGGGAAGGGAAGGAGCACTTCTTAAAAGACAGGAAGTATGGCCTTCTGCACTCTTAATCATTTGGAACAGTGGTTCTCAAAGTGTAGTCCCTGGACCAGCAGCATCAATATTTTCTTGTCACTTGGTAGAAATGCACATTCTTGGGCCCCACTCTAGACCTACCGATCAGAAACTTGGGGCTTGTTTTCACACGCTCCAAGGTGACTGTCATGTACAGTAAAGTTTGAGAACCACTGATTTAAAGGAAGGAGGAACCCTGGTCTCACCTGCCTGCCTCTGTCTTGTCGTAGTTCATGCTTGTTCCAGTAATGGAAGGCTGAAAGAAGGGTTGGCATTTTTTGGAGGATTTCAAGAAGTTAATTCTTCCTGAAAGGATTGGAGCACAGTGATCTTTGGAGTCAGGGGGTTTGTTCTGACTTGTAGAACCCTGTCCTCTCTCAAAGGATGTGAGTTCATTCCCAGCCCCAAATCAACGTGCATAAGAGTTAGGGTCAGAATGAAGTCCACCAGGCTGAATTTATTGCTTACCGAAGTACTGGGCAACCTTCTGAAAAAGAAAGAGTTTTAGTGAATGTGTTGCTCAGGAAAGCGGAGGAGTACTTGCGACTGTCCCGTGTGAAGTGTGTTGGCCTGTCTGCACGAACCACAGAAACCAGCAATGCAGTCATGTGCCTGGACCTTGCAGCTTCCTGCATGAAGTGCCCCTTGGATAGGGTAAGTAGGTCCCACTGAATGTCTGAATTATCTGGTGTGGCACTGAAGTTTAATCATATGTTTTCTTTTCTTTTTTTAATTTTTTTTATTTTTTTAAATTTTATTTTATTTTTAAACTTTAAAATATTGTATTAGTTTTCCCTAATCATATGTTTTCATCTCTGGTTATACTAGCCCCTTTCACAACTCTGTTATAGGATTTTCATCTAGAATATGTTATTCTAGATGAAGTTTAGAACCATTTTGAAAAGTTGGAGAAAAAAACTTTTTTGCAACGATCTCTTTACTATGTACTTTCCCTGAGCACGTCTTTCCTTATACAAACCCATCTATCAAATTGCCACTAGCATCATTCTCCTAAATCACATACTTGAAAACCACTGTATTATTTTTCTTCCAATGTCACAGTGGTTGAGAGCCAAGCTATGACAAGACTCACATGTTGAGACCAGATCTCAGCACCACCAGTTACTAGTTCTATGTCTCTTGTTTCCTCATCTATCAAGTGGGATAAGAGGTATCCATTTCACTGGATAATTGTAAGGAAGAAACACAATGTACTATATGTAGCACTCTTAACACAGTGCCTATCACATAATGCTACACTGATAAAATGGTGGCATTGTAAACACCATTGGCTTCCAGTGGGTTGGCTCCCCATTACCATCAAACTCTCCAGCCTCTCTTGATCCCTGCTAACCTCAAGCTACAGTATTCACTTAACAGACCATGCACCTTAATGACTGACTTCGTAAATGCACTGCTTTTTTTTTTTTTAAACCTGGGATGCTCTTCTAGCAGGCTCCTGTTTGTCTTACAATGACCTCACTTTGCTGTCACATTTCATTAAGCTTTTCTTCCCCAGGCAGAGTCGGTGTCCCTCAGTTGTTGTCCCTCCTGTTTCTCTCCCAGTCTCTGTCTCCTGTCCCTTTTGCACACACACCCTCCCCACGCCATTCCCACTACTTCCCTCCTTCGTTTTTCCGATGGATTACAAATTGGCACCTTTGTTAAAATAAGTAACCATATGTACATCTTCTATGTTTTTTAATTCATGGACTTCCCACATGGCACTAGTGGTAAAGAATCCACCTGCCAATGCAGGGCACACAAGAGACACGGGTTCTCTCCCTGGGTTGGGAAGATTCCCTGGAGTAGAAAATGGTACCCCAGTCTAGTATCCTTGCCTGGAAAATTACATGGGCAGAGGAACCTGGCAGTCCATGGACCTGGTTACAGTCCATGGGACCTCAAAGAGTCAGACACAACTGAGCGTGCACACATGCATGCATGCGCACACACACACTTTTTAGTTCACAGCTCGGCATTGGTAGCGCTATGTTGTATTTTAAATTATCTACACACACGTGTGACATGACTGCCTTTCTATAGGTATGAGCTTATTGCAAGCAGTAGTTAACTTGCCTGACATGCTTACTGATTTTTGAGTAAATGAAGCTAAACCTTTAGGTAGAGTGACTTGCCACAGAAATAGTTAATTTTGAAAAGTTGACTTATTAAACAAGTGTTAAAGGTATTGATATAGAGCACTTATGATTTTTATGATTCATTTCTTTTCCTTTCAAAGGCTTACTTAATTAAACTTTCTGGCTTGAACAAGAAGATGTATCAGAGTTGTCTTAAATCTTTTGAATGTTTATTGGGTCTGAACTCAAATATTGGAATAAGAGACCTAGCAGTACAGTTTAGCTGCACAGAAGCAGTGAACTTGGCTTCAAAGATACTGCAAAGGTATGAGGCATATAATTAAAACTCAGTACTGATGCATAAAGTGAAAGTATCCAATGTCCTGGTAATTTTCAGTTTAAAAAATAATTAACATGCTGAAGTGACAGAATGTATTTCTTTTACATTTAAAGTGACACATTTATGAGCTCGTATTTGCATTTTCAGTCCCTTTGAAACAATATTTTCTAACAAATAACTCTGTGAACACTGCTTTTACTTAGCTATGAGTCCAGTCTTCCACAAACACAGCAAGTGGATCTTGACTTATCTAGGCCGCTCTTCACCACTGCTGCCCTGCTCTCAGCTTGCAAGTAAGTGTTCCTTTTACCATTCAGGAAAGTCTATAATTTATAAGTAAATTTCTCATTCCCAAAGAATACTTCTAATTAGTTGATTTCAACTCAAAGCATATTTTCCTAAATAACAATAGTGGCCAAGGGACCTGAGTCTCAGTTTATCCCACAACAGATCTGACAGCTAGGAATTAGTGTTGCCCGAAGGTTACTTGCCAGTATATATAAGCTGGGTAATCTGATTTCAGAGTCTGCCTTTTATAAATCATGAAATCTGTCATTAAAATAGCATTTAGTTGTGATTTTTCCAGTCACATTTTTGAAGTATTGATTACAACTCTTTTTCAAGTAATTTATAAAACAATTCAGTAATAAATTCTTAATTTGAATTTTGGGGTTATCTATATGTATACTGACTGAAATGTTACCCTGGAAATATTGGTAATTGCTATCTTCATCTAAAGTTGTCTTGTTTTATCTTGCTAGAAAACTCCTCAGAAAACAAAATTAGTTGGCTGGTAGACAATAGGTTTTTTACTTCAGAGAAGGCAATGGCACCCCACTCCAGTACTCCAGTACTCTTGCCTGGAAAATCCCATGGACGGATGGGTTTGGCTCCATTAGCTACAATTAGTGATTAATTGGCCTTAATAGAAAATGCCCTTTAATTCAATAAAACTATATGGAAGGAACATGGCTATTATAGAAAACAGTATGGACAGCCTTACTTTTGAAACCAGGTTTCACTGAGCAAAAAAAGATTCAAATAGGTCTGTTATCTGAAATAAGAAGCTTACTTTGTATTTTTCATTAGTGGTTGTTGTGAATTGTTATTAGGGAGGAAGTTTTTGGAGGTGAGAGTGATTTATATTCTTGTAGTAGCATAAACATAAGCATCTTGTGTTAAAGTGAATTAAATATTTTAACATGCTGTAATTGACACTCAGCAAATTAATATCTGAGATTTACTAGAAAGAGTTCTATGAGGCATGAAGCACTACAGTAGATGTCTTTCATGTGTCCTGTTTGTTACATAACAGATAACGTATATATTTTAATTCTCACAGTACAATGGATAACTAAATAAATAGCTTTAAAAGGTAAGTTTACATGATTTTTAGCTAATGATATGTGTGTGAAGTAAAGGGAAAATTAAACAGTTGGGAGCTCTTCATAAAGCCTGAGTGGAAAGGAAATAAGTTGATAACTGGTTGGCCAAAAAAGATAACAGTACTGATCTTAAGAACAGCAATTTATCAAATTCTTTTGTAGGATTCTAAAGCTAAAGGTGGACAGAAATAAAATGGCAGCCACATCTGGAGTAAAAAAGGCCATATTTGATCGACTCTGTAAACAGTTAGAAAAGATTGGGCAGCAGATCGACAGTGAGTAATTCATTCCATGTTTCAAGAATGTGTCACTTGAAAATGTAAACCTCTGGTAAAAGTTAAATATTTTCAAGCTTGTAAATTAGCTCCTTTCTATTTACTGTAGATGAGATTAATTTTTAGTAAGAAAATTACAGTTTATTTTCAGTAACAAAACTAGTTTGTTTTCAAATAAATAGCTTAATAATTAAAAACAACAATAAATGCTGTAATTCCGTAAATTCATGGTTAGAGAGTAGATTCTCCCTTTTGAAGTCTGACAAGAAAAGCCAAAGAAAAGAGAAGGCAAGATAATTTCCCTTCTCCTTATCCTAGTATTTGGCCATTTGCAATATCTAATTTTTATTTCTGATCCAAAATACACCCCAAAACTGAAATTAAAAATAGGAGAAAAGTGAACTCAGATGATATATATATATATATATATATATATAATACATATATATATATATTTGTTTGTTTGTTTGTTTGTTTCCCCCTAAAGGAGAAGCTGGAGATTCAGTTACTCCACCACAGAAGAAAAAGAAGACAGTGATTGAACCTTCAGCAAAGGGTGAGGCGTGTAAATACTAGATGAAAATTGAAATCTGTACAACAGGATTAGTGTACAATGGATTTAATGCAGTGAATGGCCCTTTGCTGCTGTAGCAGCTTGCCTTAACAAGAGTCAGATTCTAATTTGCAGCAACATGGATGGGCCTAGAAATATCATACTAAACAAAATAAGTCAGAGAAAGACAAATACCAATGATATCCCGTATAGATGGAGTCTAAAATATGACACAAATGAATTTGTTTATGAAACAGACTCACAGACACAGACAACAGACTTGTGGTTGCCAAGGGGAAAGGGGTGCAGGAGAGGGTTGGATTGGGAGTTTGTGACTATCAGATGCAAACTATATATAAAGGATGGATAAACAACAAGGTCCTAATGTATAGCAGGTATAGCAGGGAACTATATTCAGTGTCCTGTGATAAACCATAATGGAAAAGAATGTGGAAAAGTGTATATATATATATGTGTGTGTGTGTGTGTGTGTAACTGAATCACTTCTTTGTACACCAGAAACTGTCACAACATTGTAAATCAACTATACTTCATTTAAAAATAAAGAGTCAGATTTTAGCTAAATCCTGTCAGTTAATCATTGATAATACCAGTTTTCCAAGCAGTAGTTTACACAAGTACTGTGTAATTAAGACTATATCTGATGGCCAATAAACACATGAAAAGATGCTCAATGTCACTAATTATTAGAAGAAAGAAAGTGTTAGTTGCTCAGTTGTGTCTAACTCTGTTTGACCCCATGGCCTGTAGCCTACCAGTCTCCTCTGTCCATGGGATTCTCCAGGCAAGAATACTGGAGTGAGTTGCCATTTCCTCCTCCAGGGGATCTTCTCAACCCAGGGATCGAAGCTAGGTCTCCCACTTTGTAGGCAGATTCTTTACCATCTGAGCCACCAGGGAATCAAAACTTCAATGAGGTATCATCTCCTGCTAGTCAGAATGGCTATCATCGAAAAATCTACAAACAATAAATGGTAGAGTGGGTGTGGAGAAAAGGGAACCCTTCTACACTGTTGGGGATGTAAACTGATACAACCATTATGGAGAATAGTATGGCGATTCCTTAAAAAGCTAGGAATAAATCTCCCACATGACCCAGCAGCCCCACTACTGGGCATATACCCTGAGAAAACCATAATTGAAAAAGGCACATGTACCCTAGTGTTCATAGCAGCGTTGTTTACCATAGCTAGGACAGGGAAGCAACTTAGATGTCCATCGACAGATGAATAAAGATGTGTTGTAAAAAAAAACAAAAAAACAAAAAAGATGTGGTGTGTGTGTGTATATATATATATACACACACACATAAATACATACAATGGAATATTACTCAGCCATAAGAAAGAACACATCTGAGTCACTTGTGAGGTGGATGAACCTAGAGCCTGTTATACAGAGTGAAGTAAGTCAGAGAAAAACAAATATAGTATCAGTTCAGTTCAGTTCAGTTCAGTCAGTTCAGTCAGTCATGTCTGACTCTTCGCGACCCCATGGACTGCAGCACGCCAGGCTTCCCTGCCCATCACCAACTCCTGGAGCTTACTCAAACTCAAGTCCATCGAGTTGGTGATGCCATTTTAAAGCATATATGCGGAATCTAGAAATATGATATTGATGAGCCTTGCAGGGAAGGATTGGAGACCCAGATGTAGAGGACACAGTCAGGGAGGGAGAGAGTAGGATGAATGGAGAAAGTAACATCAACATATATACACTATCAGGTGTAAGACGGGTAGCTGGTAAGAAGTTGTGTAGCACAGGAAGCCCGGTCTGGTGTTCTGTGATGACCTGGAGGGATGGGATGCGGGGAGGGGAGGGAGCCTAGGGAAGGGAGGGAATGTATGTATAATTATGACTGATTTGCATTGTTGTATTGCAGAAATCGACACAACACTGTAGAAAGTTTTTTCTTAATATTTAAATTTAAAAAATAGAAGAAAAAGAATACATCTGAAGACAAACTGTTTAGGTTCAAATCCTGCTTTATCACCTACTGGCTGTGCAGTTTTAGGAAAGTGACAATTTCTGTCAATGTCAATTTCCTAGTCTATAAAATATGATTAATGTTAGCACCTGTTTGATAGAATTGTGGTGAAGACTGAATGAGATAATACAATTGAAGTGCTCGGTTCAAGGCTTGATAAATGTTAACTATCATCAAGAAGTCTTGAAGTGCTTGGAGTATAAGGGAGAGTGAAAAACCGACGTGTTAACGTCTGTTTCCATTTTTCATCTTGGTATCTTATTCTCTGTTACCTTAATTAAGATAGACATTTTAAAGTAAATAAGCTCACTTTTTTCTTACTCATTTATAACATAAGGATTTTGAAACATTAAAAAAAATTTTTTTCTCTCGTAGAAATAGAGAATGTAGTAGAGACCCTACCTAAACCGCAAAAAGATGAAGATCTGACACAAGATTATGAAGAATGGAAAAGGAACATTTTGGAAAATGCTGCCAGAGCACAGAAGGCTGCAACACAGTGATTTTAGGCTTCCAGACTAACTTGTTCTGCAAACCAGCAGTGCTTCTGCCACCTCAAGGGAAATGTGAGGACTTTGGAAATTTGTGTAAACTTTTAAAACAAAGATCCTATTCTTAACGGCAAAGAAGCCAGCCTTGGGGCTGAGCAGGATGGCTCTGATAATGGGCAGCAAATTCATTAGATCCGCCACAGTGCCTGGTTGACTCAGCCTTGGCTCCTCACAGGTCTGCACTCTGCAAAATGTAATTGAAGCCATTTTCCTTTTTTGTTGTGTTTTGTTTTAAGCAAAAGACAGTCTTCTGCCCTATCCATAATATGAAATTCAGGCTGAATGGAGTCTAAAGATTTTACTTAAGTTTTTGTGTAAATCTCTTGGTTTGAATAAATCCATATATGGTACAATCTTAAGTTAATAAATATTATTTTTATATGCATTCAAAGTGTACTTATTATCAGTTTGGGAGAATTCTTGTGATGCCAAAAGCTGTCTTCTCTAATGGGAAAAAAGACCCAGGTTGCTGAACTGAACCATACTGCTCCCCAGAGCACAAACTCTTGAATCAGGCTTTCTGGGTTTAAAACCCTGCTTAGCTCTTATCACCTGGGAAACCTTGAACAAGTTAATTAGCTTCTTTATCCTTCATCCAGTTATCCCTATAGCCCAGATGGTAAAGAATCTGCCTGCAATGCAGGTTCGATCCCTGGGTCAGGAAGATCCCCTGGAGAAGGAAATGGTAATCCACTCCAGTATTCTTGCCTGGAGAATCCCACGGACAGAGGAGCCTGGCGGGAGCATTTAGTGCAGCTCCTGGTAAAAGTATTTAGTAAGTATTAAAATATAGAAATACTTGTAGAGGTCTCACATAATTATATATTAACATCATATTAAAAAATTAAGAAACAAACCAGGGTGTGACAACATGGATGGGCCTAGAGAGTGTTAAACTAAGTAAGTCAGAGAAAGAAAAATACCATATGATCTCACATGTGGAATCTAAAAACAAACAGAAACAGACTTGGATAAAGAGAACAAATCGGTGGTTGCCAGAGGGGAGGAGGGTCGAGAGAATGAGTGAAATAGATGAGGGAGATTGAAAGGTACAAACTATGTGTTATAAATAAGTCATGGGGATGTAACGTACAGCATAAGGAGTACGGTCAATAATGTAATCACTGTATGATGACGAATGGTAACTAGACTGGTGTCATTTCATAATGTATAGACATATCGTCACTATATTGTACACCTGAAACATATATATTGTAAGTCAATTATACTTTAAAAAAGAGAGACCAAGATATATTTTCTTTGCTATCTACATACTGAAAAATATAACCTTACTAAATACTACTTATTTTACAACTACGGAAAAGGACTGGGAAGATAAGTTGCTAGCAGTTCTAAGGCATTATGCCAGATGTGATTTTAACTAAAATTAAGAACACATGATCTAAGTAAATATTTCCATGAAGAATGCAATAAAGTGATTGCATCTCAATTGTTTAAAGCTATTTAGGATGGTATCAGTAATAATGGTTGTTGCTTTCTATTTGCTATAAATAAGGTATAATACCTGCTACATAGAACAGAAGTAGCTAAAGGAGTGATTTTTTCCCCAGCCCCTTTTAATTCTAAACACTTAGCAAGCTGTTGTGGTTGAAGGCCATAATCAAATGATCCCAAAACAGGTATAATGTCCCACAGCCCTGTGGTAGATGGGAATGAATGTGAGCTTTGGGACCATATGCAGTTATGTTTAAATTCTGACTTTGCCACTGAGAGCCTAAGGAAATTTCACAACCTTACTGAACTTCAGTTTCCTTGTTTAAAAAATAAATGTATTATCTACTTTGTGAGAATTGAAGGTAATGTTTGTAAAGTGTGTGATACTTAGAAGGCATTCACTAAATAGTACTTCTGTTATTACTTTGATCTAAAATGGGTGAGTCTTTTCCTCATTTATTTTAAGAAGGTATGTAATCTGGTTTTGGTGCCAAGATTTAAATTCTAGCTTTGCATCCAAATGAAAGCACACTCATTTTAAAAAAATAAATTGTGGTAAAATACATACGTAGTTTACTATCTTAACAGTTAAGTCAATATAGTCAGCAATGCTGTAGTGCTTCCCCGGTGGCTCAGTGGTGAAGGATCTGCCTGCCAATGCAGGTGATACAGTTTCGATTCCCGGGTGTGGAAGATCCCCTGGAGAAGGAAGGCAGCCCCTTCCAGTATTCTTGCCTGGGAAATCCCATGGACAGAGGAGCATGTTGGACTGCAGTCCACGGGTCACACAAGAGTCAGATGCAATTTAGTGACTAAAAAACAGTAGTGTTTAGTACATTCATGTTATGTGATCTCCAGAACTCTTCACCCCATAAAGCTGACTCTACTCATGAAACCCATTAACAACTCCCATTCCTCCCTCCCTCAGCCTCAGACAACCACCATTCTACCTCTGAATTTGACTGATCTAGCTAGATACTTCATCGAAGTGGAATTATACAGTGTTTTTGTGTGTGTTTTTTTCACTGAGCATAATGTCCTTGAGGTTCCTCCATATTGTGGCATATGTCAGAATTTCTTTCCTTTTTGAGGCTGAATAATTTTCCCTTGTGTGGATATACCACACTGTGTTTATCCAATTATCTGTCAATGAACATGTAGGTTGCTTTCATCTCTTGGCTGTTGTGATAGTGCTGCTATAGACGTGTGTGTGTGTGTATATATAGTGTTTCTTGGAGACCCTGCTTTCTATTCTGGGCATTTACCCAGAAGTGACATTGCTAGGTCGTATGATAATTCTATTTAAAAAATTTTGAGGAACCACCATACTGTTTTCCATAGCAACTGCATCATATTACATTCCCACCAACAGTGCGCAAGAGTTCCAATTTCTCCACATGCTTGCCAACACTATTTTCTGCTTTTTTTTCTTTTTTGGTCAGTGGCCATCCTAAATTGGTATGAGGTGGTATCTCACTGTGGTTTTGATTTGCATTCCCCTGATGATTAGTGAGCACTTTTTCATGAGCTTATTGGCCACTTAGGAAAATGTCTGTTGAAATCCTTGTCTATTTTTTACTATGGATTTTTGTTGCTGTTGAGTTGTTCTTTATATAGTGTAAATATTAAGCCTCTATTTAAAAAATGATTGCAAATATTTTCTCCCGTTCCTAAGGTTGCCTTTTCGCTGTTAATTTCATGAGAGTAAATCTTAGTTCTATTTGTGACCTTTCTTATGCCTTAAAAGCAAATAATGGTAATTATTTTGATTATCTGGTAGAATAGGATAATCAAACCAAGAATAAGTTCTTGGTTATTTGTTTTGTTTTCTTTTTTTAATTCATTTTTAATTGAAGGATAATTGCTTTACAACTTTGTGTTGGTTTCTGCCATACATCAAAATGAATCACCTTTCAACTATTAGGTTGGTGCAAAAGTAATTGCGTTTTTTTTATTGTTGAAATTTTGCTGTTTGATATTGGAATACATTCTTAAATGTGGTTATGTACACATTATTTTAATGCACATCTCTTGCTTTTTTTTTTTTGCTAATGACACTACTTGCTGTTTATTTTATGTTTATTTTCAATTATGGAAATGATGTTAGACAAAAAGCAAATTTGAGCAATTTTCTTACCCGAGTTCAAAATGGGTTTTAAAGCAGTGGAGATAACCTGCAACATCAACAACGCATTTGGCCCAGGAACTGCTAAGGAACATACAGTGCAGTGGTGGTTCAAGAAATTTTGCAAAGGAGACGAGAGCCTTGAAGATGAAGAGCATAGTGGCTGGCCATTGGAAGTTGACAATCACCAGTTGACAGCCATCATTGAAGCTGATCCCCTTAGAACTACACAAGAAGTTGCTGAAGAATTCAACACCGACCATTCTATGGTCATTCAGCATTTAAAGCAAATTGGAAAGGTGAAAAAGCTCAATAGGTGGGTGCCTGATGCGCTAACCACAAATAAAAAAAATCATTATTTTGAACTGTCATTTTCTCTTATTCTGTGCAACAATAATGAACCATTTCTCAATTGGATTGTGGCATGCCACAAAAAGTGGATTTTATATGATATCCAGTGACGATCAGCTCAGTGGTTGGACCAAGAAGGAGCTCCAAAGCCAAACTTGCACCAAAAAATGCTCATGGTCACTGATTGGTGGTCTGCTGCCAGTCTGATCCACTACAACTGTTTGAATCCCAGCAAAACCATTACATCTGAGAAGCAGGTCGATGAGATGCACCAAAAACTGCAACACCCGCAGCTGACATTGGTCAACAGAAAGGACCCAATTCTTCTCCACAACAATGGCCCACTGCACATCACATGACCAACACTTCAAAAACTGAACAAGACCGAGAACAAGAGGACAGAGGAGTAGGTGGACATGGAGTACATCTCTCTCCACGGATACGTCAGGAGTACACCTTCATACATAGAAGTGCATGCAGACCACCAGCTGAGAGTGGACAGGAGTACCTGACCAGTGGAAAAGAATATATAGAACCACGCAAAACTCAGTAGGATGAAGGAACTAGGGGGAAAAACAGAAGTGTTAGTAGGACTGGACCTGCCCTCAGCAGGTGGGGGAACTAAAGCAGGGGTCCAATCCCCACATCAGGGCAATTGTCTGAGTCAGAAGAGAAACATTTAAGGCTGAGAGTGAAACAGTTGATCTGTGGCCACCTAAATGGAATGAGAATCAGATAGTCCTTGCCCCAGCCATATATACCCCAGACAGGAACGCTAGTCCCCTGGAAGGTGTAGTGGCTGGGAGCTGGAATTTACGGATTGTGGTACAATCCCAGGCCGAGGGCTGTTGTTGACTGGAGAGAGGGATTGAGGGGATGTGACGGAGGAGATTATGGTGGGAAATGCCGGCGGAGGAAAGCCGGCAGCCATGGAAGCAAGGTGATACTGCTGAGTCATGTGTAGGGGGTGGATCCACCACCATAGCCTCTCTCTCCCCACATTCCAGCATCGGTAGCTGAACAATAGAGAGGCTGGCCCATCAAACGCCTGATGCACTGAACTACAGAGTAGGACCCCAGCCAGGGGGACCCCTCTATGTGCCTGACGTGCTGAACAACAGAGAAGGGCCCCAGGTAAGGGAGCTTTCTGAGTGCCTGAATGGGTAGAGCTATGGAAAAAGACTGGCAAAGAGGCCTTCTGATCGCCAGCTACAAGAGGCTTGAAAAAAGACTCTGATGGCCATAACTCCTATGCTGGAGGCAGTCCACATGCCTGCACACTTTGTGCCACCAGGGTTCCTGCAAGCCGAGCAGGCACACCACCTGCATGCTCAACTCTCACTGGGGCAGAGCTGCCAAAGGCAAAAAAAGTCTTGTGTCTATGTACACAGGGTCGCTTTGGGCATGTCCAACTCTTTGCGACCCTGTAGACTGTGGCCTGCCAGCCTTCCACAAACCACTGAACCAACCTTAGGAGGGCAGAAACCAAAAGGAAGAAAGAAAGACAGGAAGATAGAATTTCCTCAAGGAAAGAATCCAACTTTCCTTGAAGCCTGGGAAAAGGAGACCTCCAACACAGTAAGTTTAAAAAAAAAGAAAGAAAAGGCAGAGAAATACTACACAAATAAAGGAACGAACTATAAACACAGAAGTCCAAATAAATGAAGAGGAAATAGGCAAACTACCTGAAAAAGAATTCAGAATAATAATACTAAATAGTAAAGATGATCAAAAATCTTGAAAACAAAATGGAGAAAATGTAAGAATCAACGAACAAAGACCTGGAAGAATTAAAGAATAAACATACAGGGACAAGCAACACAATTACTGAAATTAAAAATACTCTAGAAGGAATCAATAGCAGAATATCTGAAGCAGAAGAATGAATCATTGAGCTGGAAGATTAAATGGTGGAAATAACTTCTGCAGGGCAGAATAAAGTAAAAAGAATGAAAAAAACTAAGGATAGCCTCAGAGACCTCTGGGACAATATCAAATGCACCAACATTAGAATTATAGGAGTCCCAGAGGAAGAAGAGAAAAAGAAAGGGTATGAGAAAATTTTGAAGAGATTATAGTTGAAAATTTCCCCAACATGGAAAAGAAAATAGTCGATCAAATCCAAGAGGCACAAAGAGTCCCATACAGGATAAACCCATGGAGAAGCACACCAAGACACTTACTGTCAAACAAAGACCAAACACAAAGAAAGAATATTAAAAGCAACAAGAGAGAAGCAAAAAGTAACAGACAAGGAAAATTCTATACGCTTAATAGCTAATCTCTTAGCAGAAAGAGGGAATGCAGGCCAGAAGGGAATGGCAGAATATATTTAAAATACTTAAAGGCAAAAATTTACACCCAAGATTACCGTACCTGGCAAGGATCTCATTCAAAATTGATGGAGAAATAAAAAGCTTTTCAGACAAACAAAAGTTAAGAGAATTCAAACCAAACCAGCTTACAACAAATGTTAAAGGGACTTATATAGTCAGGAAATACAAGAGAAGAAAAAAACATCTACAAAAGTACCCCATACGATTAAGAAAATGGCAACAGGAACATATATATCAATAATTACTTTAAATGTAAATGGATTAAATGTGCTAACCAAAAGACACAGGCTGGCTGAATGGATACAGAAACAAGACCCATTTATATGTGCTGTCTACAAGAAACCCGCTTCAGACCTGAAGACACATACAGACTGAAAGTGAGAGGATGGAAAATATATTCCATGCAAATGGAAAGCAAAAGAAAGCTGGAGGAGCAATCTTCATATCAGACAAAATACACCTTAAAGAAGATTACAAGAGATAAGGAAGGACACTACATAATGATCAAGGGATCAATCCGAGAGGAAGCCATAACAATTGTAAATATCTATGTGCACCCACCATAGGAGCACCTCAAAATATAAGACAAACACTAACAGACATAAAAGGAGAAATTGACAGTAACACAGTAAGAGTAGAAGACTTTAACACCTTACGCACACCAATGGACAGATCATCAAAACAGAAAATTAATAAGGAAACACAACTTAAATGATACATTAGATGAGCTAGATCTCCTTGATATCTTCAGGACATTCCACCCAAATGCAGAAGAGTACACATTCTTCTCAAGTGCACATGGAACATTCTCCATGATAGACCACATCTTGGGTCACAAATCAAACCTCAGTAAATTTAAGAAAATTGAAATTGTATCAGGCATCTTCTCCAACCACAATGCTATGAGACTAGCTATCAATTACAAGAAAAAAACTGTAAGAAACACAAATACCTGGAGATTAAACAACACATTTCTAAATAACCAACAGGTTACTGAAGAAAGCAAAAGGGAAATAAAAAAAATTCTAGAAACAAATGACAATGAAAACACAACTCAAAACCTGTGGGATGCAGCAAAAGCAGTTCTAAGAGGGAAGTTTACAGCAATACAACTCTATTTCAAAAAACAAGAAAAACATTGAATAGACAACCTAACTTCACACCTCAAACAACTGGAAAAAGAACAAAAAAGCCCCAAAATTAGTAGAGGGAAAGAAATCATAAAGATCCAAGCAGAAATAGATGAAAAAGAAATGAAAGACACAATAGTAAAGATTAATAAAACTAAAAGATGGTTCTTTGAGAAGATAAAATTGACAAACTTTTAGCCAGACTCATCAAGAAAAAAAAAAGAGAAGAATCAAATCAACAAAATAAATGAAGAAGAAGAGGTTACATTAGACAATGCAGAAATACAAAGGATTATAGGAGACTATTATGAACAACTATATGGCAATGAAATAGATAACCTGGAAGAAATGAACAGATTCTTAGAAAAGTTCAATCTTCCAAGACTGAACCAGGAAGAAATAGAAATTATGGGCAACACAATTACAAGTACTGAAATTGAAGCTGTGATAAAAAATCTCCCAAAAACCAAAAGCCCAGGACCAGATAACTTCACAGGAGAATTCTACCAAACATTTAGAGAAGATCTAATGTCTATCCTTCTAAAACTCTTTCAAAAAACTGCAGAGGAAGGACACTTCCAAATTCATTCTATGAGGCCATCATCACCCTGATACCAAAACCAGACAAAGACAACACAAAAAAAGAAAACTACAGGCCAATATCACTGATGAACATAGATGTAAAAATCCTCAATGAAATTTTAGCAAACAGAATTCAGCAACACATCAAAGAGCTCATACACCACGATCAAGTTGGGTTTATTCCAGGGATGCAAGGATTCTTCAATATATATAAATCAATCAATGTGATACATCATGTTAACAAATTGAAAGACAAAAATCATATGATAATAGATGCAGAAAAAGCCTTTGACAAAACTCCCAGCACCCATTTATGATTAAAACTCTTCAGAAAAAAAGGGCATAGAAGGAACCTACTTCAACATAGTAAAGGCCATATATGATAAACCTACAGCAAACATTATTCTCAGTGGTGAAAAACTGAAAGCATTCCCCCTAAGATCAGGAACAAGACAAGGATGTCCATGTTCACCACTATTATTCAACCACTTCCACCTCTATAGTTCTGGAAGTCCTAGCTACAGCAATCAGAGAAGAAAAAGAAACAAAAGGACTCCAGATCAGGAAAGAAGTAAAGCTCTCACTGTTTGCAGATGACATGATATTATACATAGAAAGCCCTAAAGATAGTATCAGAAAATTATTAGAGCTAATCAGTGAATTTAGCAAAGTTGCAGGATACAAAATCAATACACAGAAATCACTTGCATTTCTATATACTGACAATGAAAAATCAGAGAAATTAAGGAATCAATCCCATTAATCATTGCAACAAAAAGAATTAAATATCTAGGAATAAACTTATTACCTCAGGAGACAAAAGAACTGTACATAGAAAATTATAAGACACTAATGGAAGAAATCAAAGATGACATAAACAGATGGAGAGATATTCCATATTCCTGAGTAGGAAGAATCAATATTGTGAAAATAACTATACTACCAAATGCAATCTACAGATTCAATGCTATCCCTGTCAAATTACCAATTGCATTTTTCACAGAACTAGAACAAAAATTTTCACGATCCATATGGAAACACAAAAGACCCCAAATAGCCAAAGCAGTCTTGGGAAAGAAGAATGGAGCTGGAGGAATCAATCTTCCTGACTTCAGATTATACTACAAAGCTACAGTCATCAAGACAGTATGGTACTGGCACAAAATCAGAAACATAGACCAATAGAACAAGATAGAAAGCCCAGGAATAAACTCATGCATGTATGGGTACCTTATTTTTGATGAAGGAGGCAAGAATATACAATGGGGCAAAGACAGCCTTTTCATAAATGGTGCTGGGAAAACTGGACAGCTACATGTAAAAGAATAAAATTAGAACACTTCCTAACACCATACACAAAGATAAACTCAAAATGGATTAAAGATCTAAATGTAAGACCAGAAACTATAAGACTCCTAGAGGAAAATATAGGCAGAACACTCGATGACATAAATCAAGGCAAGATCCTCTATGACCCACCTCCTAGAATAATGCAAATAAAAAGAAAAGTAAACAAGTGGGACCTGATTAAACTTAAAAGCTTTTGCACAGCAAAGAAAACTCTAAGCAAGGTGAAATGACAACCCTCAGATTGGAAGAAAATAATAGCAAATGAAACAACTGACAAAGGATTAATTTCCAAAATATACAAGCAGCTCATACAACTCAACGCCAGAAAAACAAACAACCCAATCCAAAAGTGGGAAAAAGACCTAAACAGACATTTCTCCAAAGACATACAGATGGCTAACAAACACATGGAAAGATGCTCAACATTGCTCATTATTAGAGAATGCAAATCAAAACCACAATGAGATATCACCTCACATGGGTAGAATGGCCATCATCAAAATGTCTACAAACATAAATTCTGGAGAAGGTGTAGAGAAAAGGGAACACTCTTTCACTGTTGGTGGGAATGTAAATTGATACAGCCACTATGGAAGATGGTATGGAGATTCCTTAAAAAAACTAGGAATACAATCACCATATAACCTAGCAATCCCACTCCTAGGCATATACCCCAAGGATACCAAGATTGAAAAAGCATGAACCCCATTGTTCATTACAGCACTATTTACAATAGCTAGAACATGGAAGCAACCTAGATGTCCATCAACAGATGAATGGATAAAGAAGTTGTGGTACATATACACAATGGAATATTACTCAGCCATAAAAAGGAATGCATTTGAGTCAGTTCTGATGAGTTGGATGAACCTAGAACCTATTATACAGAGTGAAGTAAATCAGAAAGAGAAAGAGAAATATCGTATTCTAACTCATATTTACGGAATCTAGAAAAATGGTACTGAAGAATTTATTTACAGGGCAATAGTGGAGAAACAGACATAGAGAATAGACTTATGGCCATGGGGAGAGGGGAGGAGAGGGTGAGATGTATGAAAAGACATGGAAACTTACATTACCATATGTAAAATAGATCGCCAATGGGAATTTGCTGTATGGCTCAGGAAACTCAAACAGGGGCTCTGTACCACCCTAGAGGGGTGGGATGGGCAGGGAGATGGGACGGAGGTTCAAAAGGGAGGGAATATATGTATACCTATGGCTGATTCATGTTGAGGTCCGGCAGAAAACTACGAAATTTTGTAAAGTGATTATCCTTCAATAAAAAATAAATTAACTAAAAAAAAATTGAATGAATTGGGCTATGAAGTTTTGCCTCATCTGCCATATTTACCTGGTCTCTCGCCAACTGACTACCACTACATCAAGCATCTCAACAATTTTTTGCAGGGAAAACACTTCCACAACCATCAGGAGGCAGAAGATGCTTTCCCGTTGAATCCTGAAGCATGGACTTCTGTGCTACAGGAATAAACAAACATTTATTTCTTGTTGGCAAAAATGTGTTGCTTGTAATGGTTCCTATTTTGATTAATAAAGATATGTTTGAGTCTAATTAAAATGATTTAAAATTCACGATCTGAGATAGCAATTACGTTTGCACCAACCTAATAGTTGTGGGGTAGGGGAATTGCCTTAACATAGTCTTGTCCAAATGCTCTCCTGGAGCTGGAATCCTTTACAATTTTTCAACACATTCTTTCCCCAGCAATGGAAGCTTTCTACTTAGTGGGTTCATATATTCCAGTGCTGTTGTAAAGATTTTTGGAAGCTCATTTCTTTAACAGCTCCTCTTGGCTTATTTAACTGATTAAAAAATGCTTTATCATGAAAGTTTTCAAATGTATACAACAAATGTATGTCCCTTTACTAGAGGAAAATACACTGATAGCCCATACTGACTACCCAAACCCAACAGTTAAGATTTTGCCACACTTGCTTCACTATATCTCCCTTTTTCTTGAAGTCATTTAATCCACATTATAAACACATTACTGTTATCATACCTCACAATATTAATACAAAAAGAAGTTCTGTCATCAAATATACAATTTAGAATTAAATTTCCCTAAATGTCTCTGAAATACCTTTATTGTTTATTTGCTTAAATCAGGGTCAAGACAGGGTCCACACTTGACAAGAGGTGGCTAATTTTTAATTATAAAAGCAATACATGCTCATTGTTAAAAAAATTAGAATAATTCAGAAATAACGTGAAAAGTAGAATTCCCTCTCTCCCCATCACCCAATTTCCACGTTCCACTGTTAAGTTTCTTGCATAACCTAGAAAATTTTAACACATATATAAACATGTCTTCACAAATAGGATAATACCATATATATGTTCCATAATTTTTTCATAATAAAAATCAGTACATCAAGATCTATCTTTAACAGCTACAAGGCAACCTCCTATACGTATGTGGCAAAATTTAAACTCATACTGATAATCACATGTAGGTTGGTTCATTGGGCCATTTTGCTACAGTAAATGTCATTTTGCATACACCTCTGCCCACTGGTTCAAATATTGCTGAGAGATAAATTTCTAGAAATGGAATTGCTGGGTGAAAGTGTGGGCATGACTTTTATTTGGATTGGATACTTGATATTCATCTTGATATTCATCAAGAGTGAAAAATTCTGTTTTGCTCACACTCCCACTAAATCTGATAGACAAAATGTGGGTCATGACTACTTTTCAGATATCCTCTGCTGGGCAGTTCTCTTTCTTTTTAAAAAATTTTATTTTATATTGGATCTCTCAGCAGTTTTTAAGGACTGTTCGTTCAAATTTAAAAGTCCCATTAGAAATAGTTAATACTAGCAAAGCGTCAGTCTAAAAAAATTTTGAGTTCAGTACATACCAGCAGAGAACTAAAAATATCCAGAAAATTTTTAATAATATATCCAGAAAATTAAAGCTTCATAAAAACTCCCTCACATTTCAAATAAGGGAGGCTAACTTCTGCAGTAACTCTCACTTGTGTGGGTCTGGCCTAAACAAATCCCTCAAAGGGACTTTGGAGAAAAGTTGTTTCTTTAGGTAGAGAATTACAGCATATATGGGAAAATTAAAATTTGATAACTATTAGATTTTCCCTGGATCTGTCCTATCATATAGAAGCCACAAACCATATGTGGCTAAATGTACTTAAAATGTGGTTAATGCAACTGTAAAACTGAATTCCTAATTCCTAATTTTTATTAAATGTAAAAATACTAGAAAATATTTAAGATGCTTTGAATAACTTGAGCATGTGAATATATTTTTCCACAGTAAATTTTATGAAATCTAAATACAAATTATGTCTGATAAAAACCTAGAATCTGAACTGACATGTATTTTAAGTATAAAATACACACCAGATTTTGGAGACTTAGTATGAAAAAAAAGAATATAAAATAGCTTATCAATAATTTTTATAATGATTAGATATTTAAATGTTTGATATATTATGCTAAATAAATTATTGAAATTAATTTTAGCAGATTTTTTTTAAGAGAAGCTATCAGACATTTTAAAATTATGTATTTGACTCATATATTTCTGTTAGGCAGTGGTGTTCTAGATTAGAATAACTAACTGGGGAGACTCCATATTTCTGGGGAGAAGATTCATAGCATTCCCCCCCACTGTGGAGGGGAAGAATAACCATACTATAGATAGAACTATAGATATCCTCTAGCTCTTTCTGAGGCTGCTTTCAAAA
The DNA here is from genome assembly GCF_055505025.1 of Bos grunniens. Classification (NCBI taxonomy): domain Eukaryota; kingdom Metazoa; phylum Chordata; class Mammalia; order Artiodactyla; family Bovidae; genus Bos; species Bos grunniens. The sequence goes on from NC_141182.1 coordinate 15,159,030, forward strand.
CACCTTAAAGCATTTTACTAAGCCACTGTTACTGGTCCATGAAAGAGAGATTTCCAGCAGCCATCTCTTCTGATAGTCATCCACTAGCCAGTCAGCTTGCAGCAGGCCGAGCTGTGCCGGTACTGAAAATCTTAGCTTCCCAACAGGTGTTAGTGTTCCCGAGGAACATTATAACCGAAGAAATGCATCAGGAGGATTAATCTCTCCATCTTCTGCCCTTCTCCCCACGCCCACGTCCTCTACTTAAAAAAAAAAAAAAGTATTATGGGACAAAAAAATGTGAAACTGTTGCATGGCTAAGTACAAACTAAAAGTAAAAACTGCTGACCCAAGAAGGTCATGGGGAATACCATGAAAATCAAGTTAGCAGTGAGGAGATTAAAAGGGATATTTACTTTTGAATAATAAAGCATTCCTTGTTACTCATTTCATGAAGTTAGTTAAGTGACGGTTCTATCCCCATAAAGCAGGAGAGCAGTTTTCATTTGACTTCTCACGATCCATCATTTCTGTGTTTCTCTCAGAAAGCTGAACACCACTGCACTCTCTTTTCACATATTACATATCAGTTCCCAGACTTACTAGACCATAGAGTCATAACTGAGAAAGACAGGTTAGGATGGAGACTGCCAGTGTCAGGACAGGGCAGAATCAGGAGAGGCTAGAGGTCTGCATGTTTTGATTCTCGAAAGGGAGTACAAGCTAAAACAAGTTTGAGAATCTCTGCCCTAAATTTACATTGCTTCACACTAGAGCAACAAATGTCGTACAAAATGTCAGCTCACTTTTGAGCAAATCAAAATGCTAGGAATTCTTTGCACTGGAGGAGGTAACACTGACTAACATGCCCTGTGTGATAGTCCACTGGGCTCTTTAATCAAAGTAAGCTGACTTTAAAGTTGACATATGCAAAGTAGGAGCTTTCCTATGCTATGCTAAGTCACTTCAGTCATGTCCGACTCTGTGTGACCCCATAGACAGCAGCCCACCAGGCTCCCTTGTCCCTGGGATTCTCCAGGCAAGAACACTGGAGTGGGTTGCCATTTCCTTCTCCAATGCATGGAAGTGAAAAGTGAAAGTGAAGTCGCTCAGTCGTGTCCGACTCTTAGCGATCCCATGGACTGCAGCCTACCAGGCTTCTCCGTCCATGGGATTTTCCAGGCAAGAGGAATGGAGTGGGGTGTCATTGCCTTCTCCGAGGAGCTTTCCTACCTACTACTTAAAGCATGCCTATACTTATCACCAAAAGTAGGTACACTTGAAAAGTAACCACATCATTTCAACTCAGTGATCTTACAAACCAGAAAAAATTCTTAGGTCACTTTCTTACAGCTACTTTTCATCCACAAGGAAGGCAACAGTCGTAACATTTTTGAAACAAAATAAGTAGAAAGCCACATTATTAAGAATCTTCAGTCATGATTTCACCAGCAGTCCCAGTAATTTCTAGGCCCACAGGAGCAGCAGAGTTGAGGATTAGGGACAAGTTGGAAATTTCCTTAACCTGTTGGCAGCAGTCACCACGTAGAAGTGTTTCTTAAGCGGGGGAGAGAAAAAAAAAGAGGAGGGAAGCATATTTTTAGTCCAATTATTTAAAGAAGAAACAATAAAAGGACTTGCTTAAGTTTAGCCACTTGAGTGTGTTTAAAATTGATAACTAAAGGGGAAAAGAAGATTCTAGGAAAACTATAGTAAAACAGTCACATGACTTTCAGGGGCATATCTGGAGCAAGTTTGAAGTGAGAAAATATGTTCTCCTGCCCTTTTCATGTGAAAAATGGAGCACTCTAGAATGGTATTTTTTAAATTGTAATTCACAACCCACCAGTGAGTCATGAAATCAAATTCATGGAGCATGATTAGAAAATTTTTAATGAAACCAAATATCATAGAGTAGAAAATATCAGAGCTCATCATACTCTGTGGCGCAAAAGTCACAATATTTTTGTTTCACACATGTGTGAGTATACATATACTTGTATGCTGGCTTTATTGAGGATCTAAGCCAACATCAAAATATTGGAAAGTCACTTCTCTGGGGGACAACTTTTTTTAAGATACATTTTACATCCATGGTTCCAAAGAGTTCTCAAAATTATAAAGCTTTTAAAGCCTAATAGGTCTTCCCTGGTGGCTCAAATGGTAAAGAATCTGCCTGCAATGCAGGAGACTCAAGTTCAGTACCTGGGTTGGGAAGATCCCCTGGAGAAGGGAATGGCTACCCACTCCAATATTCTTGCCTGGAGGATTCTCTGGACAGAGGACCCTCGTGGCCTACAGTCCACGAGGTCACAAATTGTCGGACAAAACTGAGTGGCTGACACTTTCACTTCCAGGCTTTCCTAGGCCCTCTTTCTGAAATGTGGAGGAATCAGCCTCAAACTACAGGCAGTTAGTTCTGATCACTTCACTGCAATGGTCATTGAGAACATATGTTCAAACTTCACGCTGTCACTTCAAGTGTTCACGTAAGTATGAATTAAATGCTACTTTTATGCCAGTTGTTTTTGTTCTGAGGCATTTTTTTTAATCAAAGTAATAGGTTTTGACATGAGGCTTTTTTCTCCCTAAATAATCTATTTAGAATCAAAATGTAAATAAAAAACTTAGTACACTTCTTTCACAGGACATTTAAAGAAGACAAATGCTGCTTTTACTAAAAGAAAAACAGATACCTTCCATTTCCTCTGAGCCATGTATTTCTGCAGCAATAGTTGGGATTTAAGATGAACTTTCGATTTTGAAGCTTTAGCAGGCAAATTATTCAGCCACTCATGTTTCAGGCACTGTGTGGCACTCATTCTGCAGCTGTGAAATCAAACAGCAGGTGAGACTTTTAGCTGGGGTTGCCTTTTCTGGCTGTCCAAAATCTGTTCAATTGGTAGGAAGCTGAGTCAGTGGAAGAGATTAATCATTTGGGCAGATTCATGCCACATAATATAAAAAGACACCCTCCTACCTAAAATTCCCATCCTTAAAAGTACAAGAATGTCATCAGCAAAATGTTCCCAGCCCTCTATGGAAGATGTATTTCCCAGTGATTAATTACCACCTCCCACAGTAGAGCTGGGGAATTGAGGCAGGACAGAAGAGGGGTCAGGTGAGCCTGGAATTGCTCTCAAGAAGTAAAAGAACTTCACAGAGAATAATGTCAACTTGTTCTAAATTAGAAATATTTTTCATCACACATAACTTTTCACAGTCAGGAAGAAACAAAACAGTCACGGCCAGGGAACGAGAGCTACCTCAGAGCCCAGATCTTGGGCCTTACCGCTTGTAGTTATCCCTGTATGTCTGAGTACTGGAAAACTCAGTGCTCCAACCCATGACCTTGATAAACCTACTGAAAAGTAAGTAGGTCTTCATCTCCAAGAAATAAGGTTTTATGTCTTTTATTCTGGGGAATAACAACTGCATATCTCAACTTTTTTCAACATTAGCCTATCAAAAGTGATAACGTGGAAATAGGCCTGATTTGTAAATATGGTCCTTTCTAAAACTCTGTCTAGATTTTATGATCCTAGTCACTTGTTTCTTAATTGATTTCCTTTGTCCCTTTCCCTGCTACTTTTTTTCCCAAAGAAGTAGCAGACTAAGAAATCCTGGACAGAACTGGTCTATAGGACAGAAGGACCATTCACTTCAGCAGCCCCGCCCAGTACAGCGTGATTTCCACAGCATCCAGATGGATGGTCACCATCAGAATGGATCACGGATGATAAGCAATAAAGAGTACCTTTTCTCTTTGACCAGCAACCGAGAGACAAAGTCCTTGGCCTCCTCTGACAGCCCTTCAAAGGTATCAGCATCAAAATCCCAGTTACAGTTCACAATGAAATTCATGGTCTCTGCGTCTGTTTCTCCTAGAAATGGGGACAAACCACTGAGTCTACAGAGGAGAGAAAGGACCGTCAGTATGTGGAATCCACACCTGCCAACACACATTGACAAACAGAGAAGACTCTTACAAGGTCAAGCAAAGCTAACCAGAACCAAGAAGTTTCGAAAGAAAAGCACCCGCCGTTGCCTCTCCATAGGAGAAATCCCCAGCACTCAGTAGAGGAAGTGGAAGGACTGGGAAATTGATGGCAGGAAGGGTGTTGGAAAAAGTCCCTTATCATGCTCACTGCATTCCCTCTTGTTTAGTCGCTCAGTTGTGGCCAACTCTTTGCGACTCCATGGACTGTAGCCCACCAGGCTCCTCTATCCATGGGATTTCCCAGGCAAGAATACTGGCATGGGTTTCTATTTTCTTCTCCAACATTCCCTCTTACCCTGAGTAAACTGGGGCCCAACCCAATATGCCCATTTGTCATGTACATTTGACTGAATTTTAAAATAGCTTGGCATGTCTCTGAGACTACCCAGGCCTCAGAGGCCAAAGGAAAGAGGGCAAAGAGACAGGACCACCTCACTGGCTGGCCTTGGGCCTCAATATTCCCCCACCTGGTACAGCATACGCTCAAAGTACAGGAAACAGTTAAACCGTAATAATAAGACTGGGAGCAAAGCTTGATTTTGCTGTGCCCCTGAGGAAATAGCTGAGAGAATTGGAGAGAGAGGAGAATGTTAAGTCTGTGGTTGGCTCTCCTCTCAGCCCGTCCTACCTCTACTTCCTCAGCCCAGAGAAAACGGGGAGCAGAGGGACAAGGTTAGAAGACGCGTGAGCTGAGCCCTGCTCTGTCGGCCCCTCTCCTTCCCACTTGAGTGCACTCCAGCCCCACTTGTGCTGCAGCACCTGTATTTCTTCACCAGAGGGCTCTCTCTCTAGTGGAAGCTGATTTATCAACCCGGAGGTTTCAGGGAATTCATAACTCTGGGACCAGCCCACTAGCAGCAACTGATTAGAGCCAGTGTATAAATACTCCAGCTCCCTCCCCCCTCAGCTGAACTAGCTCTGAGCGGGTCCCACAGTGGGTCCCCTGTTCCCCACAGGATTAGACTCCAGTTACCCACAGCTGCAACTGACTCCACAACACACAGCTTGCTAGTTGCCTTCCTTCCCCATTTCACTTCCCCACTTCTCGGTGTTTCTCTTGGGGACACCTCCCCAATAAACTTCTGGCACTCAGATTTTTGCTGCTTCTAAGGATACCCAAACTAAGACAAATGACCTCCATCCCCAGTGGGAAACCAGGCCCCTGGGCACTCACAGCATGTAGGTGATGACTCCCACACTCCACATGTCCGTCGGGAACGAGACAAACTCATAATTGACGACTTCTGGGGCCAGGAACTCAGGAGTACCAAAGTTCACCTTCAGCTTCTCCCGAGGCTTGTATCTGGGGAGGAGGGGTGCAGAGCACAATGGGAGTGAGCGCCGAGAGAAGCTGGGGATGCCAGGCTAATTCTCGTTGGGAGCTAAATACTCCTCAACCCTTGGTGTCAGCCATGTTTTCTAGACCTCACATGCCGTGTGGTTCACTGGGAAGTCATCACACCCTCAGGCCCTAAATGCAGACTTTCCTAACTCACTGGGGAAAATAAGAAAACCACAGTTTTCCTCCTCCAGGTATTTACAATCTGAAATGGAAGGAAGATTAATATATCTTATTTGGCCTCCGGTCACATGAATGAGGGCTTCCCTTGTGGCTCAGCTGGTAAAGAATCCACCTGCAATGCGGGAGACCTGGGTTTGATCCCCTGGAGAAGGGAAAGGCTACCCACTCCAGGATTCTAGCCTGGAGAATTCCATGGACTACAGTCCATGGGGCCGTGGAGTCAGACATGACTGACTGACTTTCAGCCACTCACTCACTCACATGAGTGAGCAAAAACTGGGTAGAAGCTGTGTGGGGAGCAGTGCTCTGTTGTGCAACATGGTTAAAGGGAAGATGGTATGAGTTATAGAAAGAGGTAAAATGCTCAGCATCACTGATCATCAAATCAAAACCACAGGGAAATACAGATCAGAACCACAATGAAATCATACCCACACCATCAGAAAAAAACAGAACATAGCAACTGCTGGCTAGGATGTGATGAAATTAGAATGCTTAATAGTGGAAATGTAAAATGATGCAGTTACTATGGAAAACAGTGTGGCAGTTCTTCAAAATCTTTTTTAAGAACTACCATATGATCCAGGAACCCTGCTTCTGGGTATATATCCAAAAAAATTAAAAGCAGCGTCTTGAAGTCATATTTATACACCCACATTCATGGCAGCAGTAGTTAAAACTAGCCAAAAGGTGAAGGCAACCCAAGTGTCCATCAACAGATTAATGGATAAACAAAATTTGGTATATACATACAATAGAATATCATTCAGCCTTAAAAAGAAAGAAAATTCTAACACATGCTGTAATTTGGATGAACCTCAAAGACATTACAGTAAGTGAAATAAGCCAGTCACAAAAAGAGAAATACTGTATGATTCCACTTATATGAGGTTCCCAGAGTAGTTAGTTCAGAGACAGAAGGTAGGATGATGGTTTCCAGGTGCTGGAGGCAGGAGGAAAATGAGGGGTATTTGTTTAATGGGCATAGAGTCTCAGTTTTGCAAGGTAAAAAGAGCTCTGGAAATCGGTTGCACAACAATATGAACATAGCTAAAGATGCTTGCTCCTTGGAAGAAAAGCTATGACAAACCTAGACAGCATATTAAGAAGCAGAAGACATCACTTTGTTAACAAAGTTCTGTATAGTCAAGCTATGGTTTTTCCAGTAGTCATGTATGGATGTGAGAGGTGGACCATAAAGAAGAATGAGCACCAAAGAATTGATGTTTTTGAACTGTGGTGTTGGAGACGACTCTTGAGAGTCCCTTGGACAACAAGGAGATCAAACCAGTCGATTCTAAAGGAAATCAACCTTGAATATTCATTGCACGGGCTGATGCTGAAACTGAAACTCCAATACTTTGGCCACCTGATGCAAAGAGCTAACTCACTGGAAAAGGTCCTGAAGCTGGTAAAGATTGAGGGCAGGAGGAGAAGGGGGCAAGAGTGGATGAGATGGTTGGGTTGCATCATTGACATGAGTTTGAGCAAACTCTGGGAGAGAGTGAGGGAAGCCTGGGGTGCTGCAGTCCATGGGGCCACAAAAAGTCAGATATATCTGAGTGACTGAACAACAACTGTAACTATTCTTAATAATTGCTAACATGGTAAATTTTATGTTACATGTGTTTTATAAAATTACAAAAAAAGATTAGAAAAAGTATTCTTGACATGAAGTTTAAGGGAGACTAGGAAGATAATTGATTGCTGCATGGAGAAATTTGATTTTTGCTGAATGACAAAAGTTGATTTTTAGAATCATTCTTGAAAGAGAAGAAAATCCTTAGCTAAAATTTAATGGGCAGCAACAAAAGTGTCCTTCAGTTGGTGAGTGGATAATATAAAGTATGGTACATCCAGACAATGGAATAGTATTCAACACTAAAAAAAAAAAAAAAAAATAGAAAAGAAACAAAGAACCATCAAGCCATGAAAAGACATGTAAGCGTGCTAGGTCACTTTAGTCGTGTTTGACTCTTTGCAACTCTATGGAATGTAGCCCAGCAGGCTCCTCTGTCCATGGAATTCTCCAGGCAAGAATACTGGAGTGGATTGCCATGCCCTTCTACAGGGGATCTTCCCCACCCAGGGATTGAACCCACGTCTCCTGCATTGGCAGGTGAGTTCTTTACCACTAAAGCCACCTGGGAAGCCCTGAAAAGACATGGAAGAACCTTAAAAGCATATTGCCAAACGAAAGAAGCCTGTCTGAAAAGGTTACATACTGTATGATTCCAAATATATGACATTCTGGTAAGGGCAAAACTATGGAGACAATAAAAAGATCACGATTGCCAGGGTTAGGGAGGAGGAACGATAAATAGGTGAAGCACAGAGGATTTTAAGGGCAGTGAAGATACTCTGTTGATGAATATATGCCATCATACATCATTTGTCCAAACCCATTTGTTGTTGTTCAGTTGCTAAGTTGTGTCAGTCTCTTTGTGACCCCATAGACTGCAGCACCCCAGGCTTCTCTATCCTTCACTATCTCCCAGAGTTTGTTCAGACTCATGTTAATCATGTTGATGATGCAACCCAACTATTTCATCCTCTGTTGCCCCCTTCTCCCCCGCCCTCAATCTTTCCCAGCATCAGGGTCTTTTCTAATGAGTCAGCTTTTGCCATCAAGTAGCCAAGTATTGTAGCTTCAGCTTCAGCATCAGTCCTTGCAATGAATATTCAAGGTTGATTTCCTTTAGGATTGACTGGTTTGATCTCCTTGCTGTTCAAGGGACTTTCAAGAGTCTTCTCCAGCACCACAATTTGAAAGCATCAGTTCTTCGGCACTCAGACTTCTTTATGGTCCAACTCTCACATCCATACATGACTACTGGAAAAACCATAGCTTTGACTATATGGACCTTTATTGGCAGAGTGATGTCTCTGTTTTTAAATACACTGTCTAGGTTTGTGATAGCTTTCCTTCCAAAGAGCAAGTGTCTTTTAATTTAATGGCTGCAGTCACCATCTGCAGTGATTTTGGAGTTGCCCAAAATAAAATCTGTCATTGTTTCCACTTTTCCTCTTTCTATTTGCCATGAAGTGACGAGCCCAGATGCCTTGATCTTAGTTTTTTGATGAGTTTTAAGCCAGATTTTTTCACTCTCCGAGTCATTCACCCTCATCAAGAAGCTCTTTAGTTCCTTTTCACTTTCGGCCATTAGAGTGGTATCATCTGCCTATCTGAGGTTGTTGATATTTCTCCTGGCAATCTTTATTCCAGCTTGTGATTCATTCATCCTGTCATTTCACATGATGTACTCTTCATGGTGGTGGTGGTTTAGTCGCTAAGTTATGTCTGACTCTTGTGACCCCATGGACTGTGGCCCACCAGGCGCCGCCCCCGCCCCCAGCCACCCCATCCATGGGATTCTCCATGCAAGAATACTGGAGTGGATTGCCATTTCCTTCTCCAATGCTCTTCGTGAGAACATCACTAATCCAAACCCACAGAATGTACAATGTCAAGAGTGCACCTTAATTTAAACTATGGACTTTGGGTGATTATGATGTGTCAAAGTAGGCTTATCATTGTTGATGATGTGGGAGGCTTTGTATATGTGGGAAAGGGGATAAATGGAAAGAGGATAAAATCCCTGTTCCTTCCCCCAATTTTGATATGCACCTAAAACTCTAAAAATTAAATATTTATTTTAAAAAATCAATGAATACTTTCTATTTGCAGATACCATGCTAAAAGTTTTCTTTATATAAACTTTCATCCCCATAACAGCACCACGAAGTAAGTCTACTGTCCCCATTTTACAGATGGGGAAATTGAGAGAGAAGAATAAAATAAATATTCTGCTGATGTGGCCCAACAGGGATATGAGTTTTCAAAATACAGTCTCCTCTCTTTCAAATTTGCCAAGAGCCGGGCACATGCAAACCTTGAGCCAACACAGCCCACACCTATCCAGCGAAAGTGCACCAAAGGTCACCTTGGTGGCTGAGTTGTGGCAGGAAGCCAGGGAGGGGAAGAAAGTGAAAGCCTTCCTCCGGCAGCCTGTTCCTCCCCTGCACTGGCACCTGCCTGGAGCCTCAGAGCCAAGCAGCCAAACTGAGAGGAGCAGCCTTCCTCTTGGGGACAGAAAGCCCAGGCTCTCAGCCCCTGGACACCACTTTCCTAGGATGCATTCTTATTTCTGTTGCTTCATCTGCCCCACATCCACACCTTGTATCACGTGACTTTGTAGTTCCTTCCACTAGAGATGGCATATTTTACCCCATCCCATTGACGCTGAGCTTGGCCACGTGAGTTGCTTTGGCTAGTGGTATGTGGGTGGAAGTGATAGTGGGCCAATTCCAAGCTAGGCTGTAGGACTGTGCCCTCCTGCTCCTCAGCCATCACCATGGGAAGAGAATGAGAGACACCTGGAAAAGACCTGTCCTCACTGACCTGCATCCAAGCCCAGTTCAACTCAGCCTAGATCAGAAACTCCCTACCAGTGGTGTGTGGGTAAAAGTTTAACAACCAGCCATCTGATTTTTTTTTTTAAAATCCTGATTTTTAGCATCTGCCAATGGTGTAAATATTGATTTCACCATGCCTGATTTTAAAGTTCTATCAGGATGTCACTGAATAGAGTTGAGAAGAGATAGGCCATAGCACACAATAATAACAATAGGCATAAATAACCTCATGAGCATAAATAATAGTGAAATGTAGTAAAATAATTAGAAATTATTAAGGTTTTAGCATGTAATATCTTGGACTTCCCTGGTGGTACAGTGGATAAGAGTCTGCCTACCCATGCAGGGGACCCTGCAGTTTGATCCCTGGTCTGGGAAGATTCCACATGCCACGCAGCAACTAAGCCCATATGCCACAGCTACTCAGCCCATGCTCTGGGTCCCACAAGCTGCAATCCTGAGCCCACGTGCTGCAGTTACTGAAGCTTCTGCACCCTAGAGCTGGTGCTCTGCAACAAAAGAAGCCAACACAGTGAGAAGCCCAAGCGCCACTAGACCGTGGACCCAACTCTCTGCAACTAGAGGAAGGCCACATTCAGCCACGAAGACCCAGAACAACCAAAGATGAAAATAAATATTGTGATGTCTTTGTTTCAATATAATTTCTTTAATTGTACATTTATACAATTTAATTTTTAATAATGGTCATGTTTAACAATTGGCTTACAAGATTCCTTATCATGAGCTAGTGTAAGTTGGGTTCATCAAACTAATTCCCCAGCTGACTCAAAAATGTGCGGAGGAAAATAATTGTTTTAAGTCACTGTGACTTGTTATACAGCAAGGAGTGTATATGGGTGTGACTCATTATACAATACTGTGGCAATAGTTAACCAACCCATCCACCCCAAAGTTGGGTCAAAGTATCTAAGATTCCCTTTCCAAATTCCCAGAGCAAGGCCCTCTGTAATCATAAGGTCACATATGCAGTCACAGTCCATAAGGTTTGGGACAAGCACCTCCTTGCCCTGACAAAGGATCTGATTAAATGTGCTTAGATTCCAATCTGAGCCCAAGACTGGGAGTCAGGAGGCACATCCCTGCACCCAAAATTCTGGAGACCAAGCTTAAACAAGCTATTTCCCATTTGTCTCCATCCTCAACACTTTGATATGTCCTTATTTAGACCCACTGATGACTCTTACCACCCAGCCTGCTGTTAAAATTGGTCCCTCTTGCTGGATGTCAGAGCCTCTGAAGATTTGTACGGCCCCTCTCTACTGAGGGCCATACCTCCACTCACAATCTCAGAGCCTTCTCACAGCTCCACCCAGAAATACAACTGTACTTTCTATAGTTCTTGTTAGGGGGAAACTTTGTCATTTCCTCCCTCTTTACAAACATTTAAACTATTCTGGAGCATAAGGCATACTCTCTCAACACACATAGTCCCCCCCGCCAGAGGTCCCTTCTCTTAAAATCACACTGCCCAGTAAGCAGGCCAATTTGCCAAACAATCCTTTGGCTGAGTGACCAGTTTGCCAGACTGCTGAGGATGTTTTTGATGTTTTCCTTTCATCTCACAGCCAGAACCCATGAACCTGTGGGCCCAGCTCCCCTGAGGGCCATTTCCTGAGCACCGTGTTTTCTGACACCTATGCTTCTCCAGTGCTCTGCATGTGCCCTCAGCACCCACTGGCCCACCTGCAGCTCCTGCCTTCCCCAGGTCAGCCTGCTCACACGCACAGCACATCCTATTCTCAGCCCCCGAGTCACACCAGCCCTCTTGCCTCCCCTCCACGCAGAGTCGTGCTGGAGCCAGTTGTCACAAGTGCGTAAAGGCCAGCTGTGCACATCTCCTCTCAGCTCTGTACTCAGTGATGTCATATTGGCAGCTTGAAATCAGCCAAAGTTAGCAAAGGTTACAGATCAGTCCCATCCCCTCTCCCGCTCCAGCTGCAGCGGGCTGTTAAACGTTTACCAGCACTATCGCCTGCAGGTAACAAAACTTGGTCCATTCCTCTCTCCTGGCTGTTCAGAAAAGCCTTCTCAGACTCCAGGGACCTCAGGTGGTTACTTCTTGCTCTGAATCCACAGTGTGTCACTGTAAATCCTCATTTGGCAATTGGTCATCTGACATTTGGGAGGGTCCTGCATACACGCTAGCGTGTGCAGTCTCAGTGAAGAACATATTGTCCCGCAGTGAGGGAACAGTGGTTCTTGTGGAAAAGTGAAACTGAAATTGTTTGTCGCTCAGTTGTGTCCGACTCTTTGTGACCCCATGGACTATAGCCTGTCAGGCTCCCTTGTCATTTCACCAGGCAAGAGTGGGTTGCCATGCCCTTCTCCAGGGAATTGTCCTGACACAAGGATCGAACCTGGGTCTCCCGCATTGCAAGCAGACTATGCTGTCTGAGCCACGAGGGAACACCGGTTCTGGTGGGGGTGGGGCAAAGAAAGTCTCAGCTATTACAATGGCCTGTGGCTCTCCAAAGGGCCACAGTACATAAACAGATACACAGTACACCTGTGGCATCATGAAGATGGAACCTGGGGATTAGGAAAGAAATAGTTAAAAAGGCTCTTTGTGGAGCAGGCAGAGACATGAAAACTAGGTTGAGAAGCATGCCCCAGTGCATAAGATATGCAAGTGTACAGGATGCATCCCAATTTTATACAACATTACTTGGAAAAATATTAAGCGATTTTTTTTTTTTACATTATGGGTTGAGTGTGATTTTTAAGGTTTTGGGTTGGGGGGCTTGGTATTGTTAATGAAATACAATACACTGTGTAATGAGGATCCTGAAGGTAGAGTGGGATGATAAGAACTTCCCTCTGCTGTTACTCTAACAACCCCACACTTGGCCTCCCATCCATCATGTGGAACACTGAAAATGCACCTTTCACACCTACACAGAGATAACATCGACCACTTCAACCAGTGGAGCGGTGACCTAGGAAGACCACCACTGTGGTCTTGAATGCCACCTCTGGGAGGCAGGTGCTGGACACCAGAGGCTGAACTCAGGCAAGCAGCTCTGCCTCCATGGAGATAAGAGTCTCCTTTCTCCCCTTGTGGAGAGAGTGGAAGATGCTGCAAGGCTCATAAAGTGAGAAAACAACTTCTTTGTGGAAAATGATCATTTGAGAAAATTTCAAGATTTGATTATTCAGCTGTGGTGTGAAGACCCATCTAGAAAGTATGCGATTCTCAGAGACATGTCATTTCCTGGTAGAAACAGAATTCTGGAGGAAGCATGGAGGATGAGCACACATTTATTTCCATCTTTATAGACTGTGGAAAGTCGCTCAGTCATGTCTGACTCTTTGCAACCCCAATGGACTGTAGCTCAGTCATGTCTGACTCTTTGCAACCCCAATGGACTGTAGCCCACCAGGCTCCTCTGTCCATGGGATTCTCCAGGCAAGAATACTGGAGTGGATTGCCATTCTTTTCCCCAAGGGATCTTCCTGATCCAGGGATTGAACCCAGGTTTCCTGCATTGCAGGCAGATATTTGTGTGTGTGTGTGGCGGGGGGCGGGTTTGAACTTTTCTCTTTTGCTTATTTTTAAATTGAAGGATAATTGCTTTACAAAATTTTGTTGTGCAGGCAGATTTTTTACCATCTGAGCCACCAGGGAAGCACTATAGACGGTGGATGTCCTCCCCAATGCCAAGGGTCTGCTACAGCCACCCCATTGGGTATGCATGCCATGGACAAGAGCCGTGCAGAGGCATGGTGTTTATCACACATGACACAGGACAGGATCCAACAGTAAAGCTATCTATACTTCACTAGGCTTGCATTCTAAGGGACTTAAAGTTTTCTTTAATTATATATAATGTTCACTGTATGCACTACAACTTGGGAACCTAACCACCCTCACAGGATGGTTCTGCACTGGCGATGTAGTATCTCATTTAAACTTCATAGCTGCCCAGGTCAACAGTCCCTGCATTATATCACCATTTTACCAAGACTGAGCCCAGTCCTGAGCGCCCAGAACCTCTTATCCATGGCACCATCCTGCACAGTCACACACTTTCCTGTCTAACCTCGCCATTTTCTGGAAGGCAGAGTTGCTAATGAATGTATCACACATCCTGGCCCCAGGAGACCTGGGGAATGAATAGAAATGAGCTGCCCAGCACCCCATTCAGTGACCTCCTTTAACTACCACTCCCCTCTGCTCACACAAGTGGATGGAAGTATAGTTAATTCTTTTCTTAAATTTTATTTTTAGTTGGAGGATAATTACAGTGTTGTGTTGGTTTCTGCCATTAAACAACGTAAATCAGCCGTAAGTATACACATATGTCCTCTCCCTGTTGAATCTCCCTCCCACCACACCATCCCAGCCCTCTGGGTTGTCCCAGAGCACTGGGTTGAGCTCCCTGTGTTCTATAGCAACTTCCCACTAGCTATCTATTTTGTATGTGGTAATATATGTGTTTCGTGCTATTCTCAAATCGTCCCACCTTCTCCTTTCCCTGTTGTGCCCACAAGTCTGTTCTTTATGTCTGTGTCTCTATTACTGCCTTGCAAATCATCACTACCATTTTTCTATATTCCATATATTTGTGTTAATACATTTTTCTCCTTCTGACCTATTTCACTTTGTAGAACAGGCTCGCACACTGCTCAGAATGGCCATCATCAAAAAACAATACATGCTGGAGAGGATGTGAAGAAAAGGGAACCCTCTTGTACTGCTGATGGGAATGTAAATTGATACAGCCACAATGGAGAACACTATGGAAATTCCTTAAAAAAAACTGGGAATAAAACCACCATATGACCCAGCAATCCCACTACTGGGCATATACCCTGAGAAAACCACAATTCAAAAAGATTCATGTACCCCAATGTTCATTGCAGCACTATTTACACTAGCCAGGACATGGAAGTGACCTAGATGTCCATCGACAGATGAATGGATAAGGAAGCTGTGGTATGTATACACAATGGAATATTTTGTTGTTGTTCAGTTGCTAAGTAATGGAACATTACTCAATCATGCTGCTCCTACTGCTGCTAAGTCACTTCAGTCATGTCCAACTCTGTGCGACCCCATAGACGGCAGCCCACCAGGCTCCCCCGTCCCTGGGATTCTCCAGGCAAGAACACTGGAGTGGGTGGCCATTTCCTTCTCCAATGCATGAAAGTGAAAAGTGAAAGTGAAGTCGCTCAGTCGTGTCCGACCATCAGCGACCCCATGGACTGCAGCCTCCCAGGCTCCTCCATCCATGGGATTTTCCAGGCAAGAGTACTATAAAAAGTAACATTTGAGTCAGTTCTAGTGAGGTGGATGAACCTAGAACTCTACAGCCTTTTAAGGAGAAACGGAGCCTGCAGCATAAAGCTGCCCCCTGTGGTAGTAACAAGGCCTGTCTACACAGTTTTTGTGAAGGCCACCAATCTTATAAGACAGCTTGCTCATATTAGTCTTCAAAATTCAAAAACTGGCTGAGTTGTGGGTAACCATATCCAAGAGAGCTATCAAGAGTCCCCAAGCAGTTCTGTTAAAGTACCAAAATACAACTCCCTTACCTTCTGGCCAGCCCAAAGTCAATGATCTTAATTTGGTGTCCTGTCTGATTGACACACAGTATGTTCTCAGGCTGGGAAAGAAAAAGAAGTTTACTTAGCTTAATCAACAACTAGGAAGGTCTGAGCTCCCCCACTTATTTGTCAATAGGCCTCAGTTTCCAAGCCTCCAAGGGAAAGCCCTACAGGGCAGCCCTTCAGGGATGGATGCATAGTGAAAATAAACGATGCGGGCTAGTGTGAGACAATAAGGAGTGCTGTGAACTATGAGACCCGGAGAACTCCTGCCGTGTATAAAAGGGCAGCCACTGCTCAGCTCCAGCCACTGGCCACCACACAGAAATGTAGGTCCAGTCACTAGAGTTCCTCAGTTCTCAAGGGATCCCAGAAATTCAAGTTTAAGTAAAAACTCCATGCTTTTAAATGTTGACAACTGAATCCAATTTAAACACATACTTATCATGTGTGGGAATCAAACACAACATATCTGGGATGTAGACTGGGCCCATGAGCTGCTTGTTTGAGACCATTGGCTTGGGGTGGTGGTTCCAAACCTTGGCTGCATACTAGCATCATCAGGGGAGCCCTCGAAAGTCTTAACACCCAGGCCCCAGTCCTGACCAGTTAAATCAGAATCTCAAGTGTGGGACCAAATCTGCAGTAGTCTGGTCAAGGAGATCAGAGCTGCCAAATGCCATCCTGCCATTTTGCGGTGACAGCTGTGACCCACGAAATGGAGATAATGGACTTGACATGCTTCTCTTAAGTCTTTCATATCAGCTTGGAGGCCCTGAGGAAGACTGGAATAATTCTTGCTGCTTGTGGCAGACAAATTCGAAGGTGGGGAGGGGTTGAGGGCAGATGAAAGGCTTATAGAACAAAGGACCTGGAGACCTGAGGTCAGGGCCTGCAGTCCAGGGGTCCATTACCAGGGTCTGTAGCCCTAGATGAGTACTTTCCCATTCCAGAAATCTCGGTGTCTCCATCTGTAAAATGAGAATAATAACCTCTTCCTGCCTTCCTCCTGGGAAGGTGTAAAGATCAAATGATATAATAATGCATTAAAGATTTTACAGCTTGTGAAGCAAATATATCAGGCACTATTTCTCCCAATAGAAGATTTTATTGCTACTTATGTTACAAAGGGGTTGTGAAACTCCTCAGATAGGTTCAGAAAAATGATGATTAAAAATCTTCAGGCCTTCTTTGTAAGATTTAGAATAACACTGTCCAATAGAAATATAATGTGAGCTACATACATAATTCAAAAAATTCTAATAGCCACATTAAAAAGGTAAAAAGAAATAGGTGAACTTAATTTTCATAAAAGCATTATTGAAATATAAATAATAAAGATATGATCATAAAATTACCATTTTAAAGTATACAATTCAGTGGTTTTTCAGTAGATAGTTTACCACTCTAGTTTTAGAACATTTTCATCACTTCAGGAAAAAAAAACCATACTCATCAGCAGTCATTCTCCATCCTCCTTACTTACAACTCCTATATATTTTCTATCTCTGTAGATTTGCCTGTTCTGGGAATTTCATATAAATGGAATCATAAATACATATGTGACCTTTTGCATCTGACTTCTTTCACTCAGCATAATTTCTTCAGGGTTCATCCATATATGGATACTTGATTCCTTTTCATGGCTGAATAATAATCATTATAAGGACAATATACCTACCACATTTTGTTTACCTGTTCATCAGATAGTAAACATTGGTGTTGTTCCTACTTATTGGCTATTTATGCATAATGCTGCTAAGGACATTTGTGTACAAGTTTTTGTGTTGACTTGTGTTTTCAATTCTTGAGAATATACCTAGAAGTGAAATTGCTGGTCGTATGATAACTCCATGTTTAACATTATAGAAACTACCAAATTGTTTTCTAAAGTGGATGCATAACTTTACAATCCCACCAGCAATGTCTGAGAGTTCCAGTTTCTCTAAATCCTAGCCAACACTTGTCTGCCATTTTTACTTTTTATTTTAGTTAATCCAATGGGTCGGAAATAGTATCTCATTGTAGTTTTGATTTACATTTCTCTCTTGACTAATGATGTTAAAAATCTTTTCATATGCTTACTGGCCATTTAAAAATCCTCATTAGACAAATGTTTATTCGGATTTATCTTTCTCATTGAGTTGTAAGTGTTCTTTATACACCCTAGGTACAAGTCCTTTATCAGATAAATGATTTGAAAATATTTTCTCCCATCTGTGGGCTGTCATTTCATTTTCATGATGGTGTCCTTTGAAGCATAAAGATTTTTTAATTTTGATGAAATCTAAATTTATCAACTTTTCTATCTTGTGCTTTTTGAGTCAGATATAATTTACTCCTACACTATCTTCTAACAATTTTATAGTTTTAGCTCTGACATTTAGGTCTATGACCATTTGAGTTAACTTTTATTTATAGAATGAGGTGGGGCTTCAACTTTTATGTGGATCTCAAGCATGGTGTCCCAGCATCATTTATTGCAAAGACTACTCTTTCCCCACTGAACTGTCATGGCACTGTTCTCAAAAATCTGTTGACCACAAATAAAAGGGTTTAAGTCTAGACTCTTAATTGCATCACATTGATATGTCTGCCCATCCTTACATCATAACACATTTTTTATTTACGTAGCTTAGTAGTAGATTTTTAAGTCAGGAAATGTGTGTCCTCCAACTTTGTTCATCTTCTTCTTTTTTTTTTGTTCCTCTTTTTCAAGATTGTTTTTGCTCTCCTGGGTCCCAAAAATTTCCATCTGAATTTTAGATTATTAATTTCTGCAAAAAAGTCAGCTATGAGTCTGACAAGACTACATTGAACATATAGACCATTTTGGAGAGTATTGTCATCTTAATAACATTAAGTTTTCTGACCTATCAACAATGTTTCATAGTTTTCAGAATATAAAGTTTATACATCTTTGGTTAAATTCATTTCTAAGTACTTTATTCTTTCCAATGTTACTGTAAGTGAAATGATTTTCTTAATTTTATTTATAGAATGTTGATTGCTAATGTATGGAAATACAATTGATTTTTACATCTTAGATCCTGCAACATTGCTGAACTCATTTATTAGTTCTAATAGTTTCTCTTTACCCTCCTTAGGATTTGCTATATACAAAATCAAGTCATCTGTGAATAGAATCTTACTTCTTCCTCTCCAATCTGGATACCTTTTATTTATTTTCTTGCCCAATTGCCCTGGTTAGAACCACAAGTATAATGTTTAATAGAAATGGCAATAATAAACATCCTTGTCTAGTTCCTGATCTTAAAAGGAAAGCATTCAACCTTTTACCATTAAGTTTATTATTACCTGGGGGATTTTCATAGGTGGCCTTTACCAAGCTAAGGAAGTTCTATATTTAATTTGCTTAGTGTTTTCATCATGAAAAGGTGTTCAATTTTGTCACGTGCTTTTTCTGCAGCTACTAAAATGATCAGGTGATATCATCCTTTATTCTTTTAATATGACATATTACATTGATTGATTTTCTTATGTTAAACCAGCTTTGCTTTATTGGAACAAATCCCAGTTTGTGATGTGTATAATCCTTTTTATATGTTGCTATACTCAGTTTAGTAATATTTTATTGAGAATATTTACATCTATATTCATAAGGTATATTGTACTGTAGTTTCATCATAGGAAGTGAGGTCTGCCTGGTTTGGGGATGAGGATAAGTTTGGTCTTCTAAAATGAGTGAGAAAATGTTTCTTTCTCTTCTAATTTTAAACATTTTGTGAAGGATTGGTGTTAACTCTTTAGACATTTGATAGCCATATGGGCCTAGGATTTTTTTATGGGTAGTTTTTATACTAGTTTGACTGTTTTACTTATTATAAGTCTATTCAGATTTTCTGTTCCTTTTTGAGCCAGTTTTCAGATGTTTGTGCCTTTTAGGGAATTTCCATTTTATCTATATTATCTAATCTACTGGCATATAAGTTTTCATAATATTCTCTTATAATCTTTTTTTTAATTTTGGTAAGGCTGGTAGTGATGTCCCCTCTTTCATTCCATTTATTTTATTTTATTTTTTCATTTCATTCATTTTAGTAATTGAGTCTTCTCTCTTTCTCTCTAGTTCAAGATAGCTAAGGATTTGTCAACTGATTCATCTTTTCAAAGAACCAACTTCTTTTCACTGATTTTCTCTACTGTTTCTCTGTTTTCTGTTTCAATTACTTCTGCTCTAATCTTTCGTATTTCCCTCTTTCTACTTGCTTTGAGTTTAACTTGCTTTTCTTTTTCTAGCTTCTTAAGGTGGAACGTTAGATTATTAAATCTTTTGAACACATAAGGGTTTGCAGCTACAAGTTTCATTTCTAGTTTAGATGAACCCCGAAAGTTTTAGCATGTTGTGTTCTCATTTTCATTCATCTCAAAGTATTTTCTAAAACTTAATCTTAATAATAATTTTATTTAGCAAAATATATCAAAATCATTTTAATTAGGTTACCCAAATAAAAATATTTATGAGATATTTCTGATTATTTTTATTATATTGCCTTTGAAGTCCAGTGTGCATTTTACATTTATAGCACATCTCAATTCAGACACTAAAGTTTCATCAGAAGTACTTTAGATATATTTAGATCTCATGAATTGGCAGATTCTTTACCACTGAGCCACCTGGGAAACCTTTTATTTGTATTTAGATTGCATGAAATTGATATTTTTGAAAAGCAAATTAACATGTTGAAGTTGTTCTAAATATCTAAGTAAGTGAAGTCGCTCAGTTGTGTCTGACTCTTTGCGACCCCATGGACTGTAGCCCGCCAGGCTCCTCTGTCCATGGGGTTCTCCAGGCAAGAATACTGGAGTGGGTTGCCATTTCCTTCTCCAGGGGATCTTCCCAACCCAGGAACTGAAGCCGGGTCTCCTGCACTGCAGGCAGATGCTTTAGCCTCTGAGCCACCAGATTCTAAATATACTTTATGGTTTTTAATAATTTAATCATATCAGCTTTTTATTTAATTAAAAACTAAGAAAATTTAAACTTTAGTTCCTCGGTCACACTAGTTATGTTTCAAGTGAAATATTTAAATATTTCATATTTTAATTCAACCAACATTCCTAGGAGGTAGATATTATTAATCTCCACTTTTCAATTGATGAGCTTATGCAAGACCAATCAACAAGATCAAGGAACTTATGTAAGATCTCCTGGTCAGGAAGAGGCTGGACTAACACAAGCTCTGCTCCTGGCTGGGAAACAGACCTTGGCAATGACTGTCTCCTGCTGTAGTGTCACAGGTATTGTCCCAAAGGCTGTTCGTTGATCCTGAATCACAGAACAGAATCAGGTTCTGTTTAACTGGTTCTCTTAACTGCTCAAGCCCAGAAAGCTGGTCCAGAAGCTCTGGAATTAGCTTCAGTGAGCAGGGAAGTTTGAGGCCGATTCCTCACGATCTCTACCATTTTTTACAGTACCACAGTGTTACAGTCTGATGTCAATCCAGAAAGATGGTCAGAAGGAGCAGTGTGCAAACATGTAGGTCCAACCAACCCACTTCCCATCTTCTGTAGAGAGCCGCTGAGATTCCCGACAGAGGTTATAGAGAAAAATTCCTGTTGCCCCAGTGGAGTGAAAAACCACAGAAATGGGCACCATGCAAATCGAAACCACAATGAGATATCATTTTATTCCTGTTAAGATGAATGTCATCCAAAAAACAAGAGCTAACAAGTGTCAGTGAGGGTGTGGAGAAAAGGCAACCTCTGTGTACTGTTGCTGGGAGTGCAAACTGGCGCAGCCACTGTGCAAAACAGTGTAGTGTTGCCTCAAAAAATTAAAAATAGGACTATCATGCGATCTAGCAATTCCACTTCTGGGTATATATCCCAAACCCAAATCACTACCTTGAAGAGATATCTGCACCCCCATATTCACTGCAGCATTATTTACAATAGTCAAGTGTCCATCAACAGATGAATAATTTTTTAATGTGTTATATATACACAACAGAATATTATTCAGCCATAAAAAAGAAAGAAATTCTGCCATTTGCAACAACATGGAATTTGACAATATTATGCAGAGTGAAATAAATCAGACATAGAAAAACACTTACTGTATGATCTCAGTTATAAGTAGAATCTATTAAAAAAATCACCCAGAACTCATACGAACAAATGAGTGGTTTGTTTAGAGAACAAATTAGTGGTTGCCAGAGGTGGGGAGGGGGAGGGTTTGGGGAAACTGGTTAAGGTGGTCCAAGGGTACAAACTTCCAGCTATAAAATAAAAGTCCTGAGGATATAATGTACTGCATGCTGACTGTAGGTAACAATGCAGTATTATGTATATGAAAGCTGTTAAGTGAGGAGATCTTGAAAGTTCTTATCACAAGAAAAGCAACTGTAACTATGTGAGGTGGTATAATTAACAACTTACTGTGGAATCATTTTGCAGTGTGTACATATATCAACAATTATGTTTATACTTTAAACAAAAACAATGTTACCTGTCAATTATATCTTGATAAAACTGGAAACAAACTTTACAGATAAGGTGACTCAGATGGTAAAGAATCTGCATACAGGAGACCCGGGTTTGATCCCTGGGTTGGGGAGATGTCCTGGAGAAGGGAATGGCTACCCACTTCAGTATTCTTGCCTGGAGAGAGTATTCTTGTCCATGGACAGAGTAGCCAGGTGGGCTACAGTCCATGGGATCGCAAAGAGTCAGACACGACTGAGCAACTAACATTTTCATTTTTCACTTCTCAGACTCACCAAAAAAGAGAGAGAGAAAGAGGAATTTATTGCCAACAAACTGGACAACCTAGAGGAAATGAATTAATTCCTAGAATTGTAACAACTAGATAAGACCAAATCATGAAGAAATAGGAAATCTGAACAGACTAATTACTAGTAATCAAAAATATCCCAAAAAACAAAAGTCAAGAACCAAATGGCTTCACTGGTGAATTTTACCAATCACTAAAAAATTGGTATCAATCTTTCTCAAACTCTACCAAAAAATATAAGAGGAGGGAATACTTCTAAACTCATTTTATAAGTCCTACCCTGATACCAAAATCAGACAAGGATATTACAAGAAAAGGAAATTACAGGCCAATATACCTGATAAGAATAGATGTATAAATCCTCAACAAAATATTAGCAAATCAAGTTCAACAATACATAAAAAGATTATACACCACGATCAAATGATATTCATTCTAGGGATGCAAAGATGGTTTAATGTATGCAAACCAATCAGTGTGATACAGCACATTAACAAAATGAAAAATAAAAATCATACTATCATCTCAATAGATACAGTAAAAACACCTAAAAAAATTCAATATCCATTTCACGATAAAAACTCTCAACAAACTAGGTACAGAGGGAACATACCTTAACGTAATAAAGACCATATATGACAAGTCCGTAGATAATATTCTCAATGGTAAAAAGCTGGAAGCTTTTCCTCTAAGATCAGGGACAAGACAAGGATGCTCACTCTCGCTACTTTTATTCAACAGAGTATTGGAAGTCATAGACAGAGTAATGAAGTGATAAAAAGAAATAAAAAGCATCCAACTCAGAAAGAAGTAAAACTGTCACTATTTGCAGATGATATGATATTAAGTCTTCACCAAAATACTGTTAGAACTTAAAAACAAATTCAGTATATTTTCAGAATACAAAAACAATATACAAAAAATCAGTTGCATATCTATACACTAAAAAGAAACTATTAGGAAAGAGAAATTAAGAAAACAGTCTTACCTACAGTTGATCAAAAAAATACTTAGGAATAAATTTAACAAGTTAGTGAAAGATCTATATACTAAAAACTGTAAGACGCTGATGAAAGAAATTAAAGAAGACAAATAAATGGAAAGATATCCTGCGCTCTTCATTGGAAGGATTAATATTAAAATGTCCTTACTATTAAATGTCCTTACTACCCAAAGCAATCTACAAATTTAAGGCAATCCCTATCAAAATTCCAGTGGCAATTTTCACAGAAATATAGGGAACAATCTAAAATCTGTATGGAACTACTGCTGCTAAGTCACTTCAGTCGTGTCCGACTCTGTGTGACCCCATAGACGGCAGCCCACCAGGCTCCCCCGTCCCTGGGACTCTCCAGGCAAGAACACTGGAGTGGGTTGCCATTTCCTTCTCCAATGCATGAAAGTGAAAAGTGAAAGTGAAGTCACTCAGTCGTGTCCGACTCTTAGTGACCCCATGGACTGTAGCCTACCAGGCTTCTCCATCCATGGGATTTTCCAGGCAAGAGGAATGGAGTGGGGTGCCATTGCCTTCTCCGACTACAAAAGACTCCAAATAGCCAAAGCAGTCAGGGAAGAAAAACAAAATTGGAGGCACCACACTTCCTGATTTCAAACTGTTACAAAGCTATACTAATCAAAATAGTGTGATATCAGCATAAAAATAAACAAACAGATCAATGGAACATAACAGACAACTGAGAAATAAACTATGTATCAAAAAGAAAGAAAAGAATGGCCACCACATGCTTACTTTTCATCAAGTAGACAAAAGAAGCTGCAATGCATTCATTCAATGGACTATATGATGGCCCTTAAAAAGAATCAGACACGATGTCCACACTATACTTAAAAAGGCAAGTTTAAAAATGGAATGTACAGTAAGCTCCCCTTTGTGAGTGTTTTTCATGCCAATGTGCTAATACAGAAGACCTCTCAGCACAGAGGCTGGGTGAGAAGAACTTTCACTGTGCATTTTAAATATTTCTATATTGTCTATATTTGTTACTACATGCATGTGTTTCTATTTTAATCTTTTTAAAACTAATTTTTGAGTTTTTTTATAGGAAAAAAAAAAAGTTGTTTCATTTGATCTTTAAAGAACACTTAATGAGGTAGCTATTTTCCACATCTCACAGATGGAGAAACGAGGCTATGAGACTTGGCCTGCCCTAGACTCCAGAACTAGGCCATGGTAGAGCCAGGAAAGGAAGCCAGGACCGTGTGATGACAGAGCTCTCAAAGATGAGAGAGCCGCAGAGGCTCAGGAACACGGGCACCCACCCGCCACATGCCCAGGGCGGAGCCTGACCTTGAGGTCCAAGTGCAGGACGTAATGCTGATGGAGGTAATGCACACCCTCGCAGATCTGCTTGGTGAACAGGACCACATCCAGTTCAGTCAGGTGGTACTTCTCTTCTGTGATCCGGTCAAAGAGCTCACCGCCATCCACGCTGCCAGGGCCAAAGGGGAGGCAGACACTGACTGAGCAAGGCTCTCAGAGGACTGGTCTACTCATCACCAGGTGAGACGAGGGCACCACTCCCATCTGGGGTCTTACGGGGGGGCAGGCGGGGGAACCTTTGCTCTGGTCTATTCCCAGCTCAGAGTGTGGGTGATAAAAAGGAAGTGATTGGCCAAATGGGAGACTGGGGCTTGTCTGCAGTACTGATCACCCAGGCTCACTCTGGATACTCACTGTCAATAGTCCAGACCCAAGTTATAAACTCATTGGCCTACAGGGGCCAATTAGTGCCTACATGGCAAGAATCTAAGTGGACAAACCAGACCAGATGTGAGACAAAAGATTTCTTGGAATACACAGCCTTTAGTCTAACTTTTGTTTTTCCATTTTTTATAGAGGCATGACATGACAAAGGTTGCCCTCTCCTCAGTTGCACCAGAAGGAAAACAGCAACACAAGCACGCTAATAAATGTCCCCTGAGCCCCTGGCCTCAGCACTACGGGTAGTTGAAACTGGTGGGGACTGTAGCAAATGGGAAATGGGTTGCCCTGTCTACAAAGGTCAGTTACCACAAGCTCCATCATACCATTTCCAACTGAGAATGCAGACCCAGCATTACTAGATCTTTTATATTTGCAAGAAAAATCAGGCACCTAGGTTTTAATGTGAACTTTCCCAGTTTCCAACTGTTAGCACTAAATCAAAATTACTAAAAATTGTGTAGGCCAAAATAATATCTGCAGGTCAAGCAAGGCTCACTGGTCACTGGTTTCTGACAAATGGCCTTGTCCTCTGTGTTTTATGTTGGAGGTCAGGTAGAGGAAGCGATGACATTCCCTGGGTGTCACAGAGAGGGCAAAGGGAGAGTTTTGCTGCAACCTTGGCCCCTAGCCCCACCCTGAGCCCTGGCCCTGCCTCCCACTCACTACTCCATGACGAGGGTAAAGCTGTTCTTGCTCTCAAAGGCGTCGTAGAGCTGGATCAGGTTCACATGGCTGAGCTGGTTCATGATGTTAATCTCATTCTTGACATCCTCCTTGTGAAGCCAACAGGGAGAGGAGTTTCCAAGAAATGGGTTAGGAAGAGCAGTCAGTTGCATCTCCCAAGACACACACACACACACACACACACACACACACACCCTGCATCCTCATTTCCTGCAGCATCACCAGGTTTCCTCAACTCACCACCCACACCAGCTTCTTACAACAGAAGGGACCCACCCATTTCCCAGATAGGATCCCTGAGACCCCGAAAAGAACCCTGGAGATCTGGGAGGACCCTGTTCCCCAGGGTGCAAGGTGACTGCTGACTAGAGAGTAGGAGCCAAGGAAAGGTGGCCAGGTTTCCTGCTCAGCGTGGAGGGGCCTGAGGCAGTGCAGGACCCAGAGGGGCCTAGAAGGAAGTGAAGGAGTCCTGAGCTTGGCCCAGGGCACCCGTTGGCCTGGGGCAGACACCTCACCCGGTCCTTGGCGCTCTTCACTTTGATGATCTTGGCCGCCAGTGAGAGGCCTGTGGCCTTCTCCGTGCATCTGTGAACCTGGCCAAACCGGCCCCTGCAGAGAGAGACACGATGACACAGCAGGCTCAGAGCCCCAGAGGCATACCCTGCATGTGAGTGGGGGCCAGCCCTATCTGGGACCCTGGTCTTTCTGGTCCGACCTCAACTCCACATACGCTACAGGGATTACCCTGCCCACCAGAGGTATCATAGTCACCACCCCACACTGCTACCTGAACCTGGAGAAGAGCTTCTTCACCCCATACGTATGGGCCATTCTGCACCCCAGGGGAGCGCCCCACAGCCACACCACCCAGGCCGTCCTGCACCCTAGAGGTCATTCCTCTTAACCCACCTCATGTCGGCTCTCATTTCACCTGCAGGACATGGGCCCCAGGCCCACCTGTACCCTCCACTTAGCCTCACTCACACCACATGGGCCCTCCTGCTCTCTGCAGCTGTCTCCTCACCCACTCTTTATGAGCTCTCGGCTCATGCTCTCACCTCTCGGGACATCCCACTCTTGGCTGTGGCTCCATCAGTCAGTTCCTGAGAACCAGCAGCAGCGCCCGGTTGTCCAGTTGCCCTCCCCACCCCCCTCAAGGCAGAAGGCCCGCTTACCCTCCCAGGACTTCATGCTGGCACACTGTGTAGCCCGCTGAGGTCGAGGTCTCCCTGACACTCACCACCCGGTGCTCGAAAGGGGCTGGCGGGGCTGGACTGTCGTCTGTTCAGGAGACAGCAGCCCGTGAGTCTTCTTCATGCAGCCCCTACCCCTCAGCTCCCCCCACTCCCCACTGCCACCCCGACCCCCAGACCTAGCCCCTCTTGGTTCAAAAAGGCTTCTGCCGGCTTGTTGGGGGTTTATCAAGGGAGCATTCAGAGTGTTCCCGGGAAGGTTCCATGATTTCTGCAACCCTGGACCCAGAGCAGGGGAAAATACTGCTATTTTCCCTTAGTTTGTCTCACAAGCAGCTTTCTGCTCCCCAAAGTAGAAGGTTGAATGTGCTTTGAGAGCGTTTTTGTGTGTGTCTGCCAAGGTGAGCCTGTGCCCTAGACTACAAGGGGGTAACTTTTGTAGGGGGTTGTGTGGCAGAGACTCCACTTTTAGAATTCCAGTCTGAAGTCTCCTTCACTGCAAAGTAACTGCCTTCTGTTCTCAAGGTTTACACACAAGGTTCAAGAAACCAGTGGTCAGATCCTGGCTCTGTCAGCACAGACCCTGTGGCCTTACAAGTGCTTCTCAGCCTCTCTTGTGTCTCATGTGTCCTCACTCCACCCTGTGAGGGTAAACACACCAACAAACGCTTGAGGCTTGGCTCACAGAGTCCTCAGCTAACATTGGCTTGATCACCATCTCAAGTCTCAGAAAAGACTAAAGTCACAGGTTGCTCTCAGCTGTGTTTCTGGAATTAAGGGAGGCCGTGTCCACATCTGGACCAGGTCATACAAGGGGAAAGGAAGCAAGCAGAGACATCAGAGTAACTTCAGAGCCTGGAAGAGCCAAGGGGCACCAGGATGACCTGCACAACACTCAGCCCTTCCTCAGGGCCTCCAGAAATTCTGGGACAGGGAATTGGCAAAGGGTGGCCTTCCTGCAGCCACATGGGATGAGGGCTCCCATGAGGGTGTGGCCCTAAGGGCTGAAAGACTCAACGCCTTTTGGGTCACAGGAACACAAGGACACCTACCACCACCACTGTGACAGAAAGCAGATCAGCAGCCCCTTCCTGATCCTGGATGAGTCAGCCCACTGGCTGCAAATGGCTAATAGTAGGTTATAGACATCAGGTAATGGAGGAAGGAGCCTTCCCTATCTCAATCCAGAATGATGCCAGTTCTATTAGGCAGGCAGGTGGCTTTGAGAAATCCACCCAGTTGAGTCCCCCATGTTTCCTTTTCTCCCATGGCTACAGCCAACCTGATGCATCTCTATGCCCTGGTCCCCAGCTCTGGGATGTGCTGGCAGGCTCTTCTGAGTCCTGGTCTCCCAGACATTATCCCCACATTATCTCTACCTGGAAGCTTCAGGGAGGCCCCCCCCAGAGAAGGTCTTTCAGACTCACTCACCTTGGGGCACACAGCAACGGCCTCACTTACCTAATACTAGGCTGCTCGCCTCAGCTCCTGGGGGTGTCCTGCTTCCTGCTTCGGCACTGCCCACACCCCCAGCTGTGCAGTCCTTCCCAGGGTCAGGGTTCCCTGCTCCTGGGTTCATGTCCTGCTGTGGGCCTGAGGCCCCGGAATCAGCTCCCTTGTCCCTCCTGGCCCTGCTTGGTGCCATGGTCAGCTCGGACCCAGGTCCTTGCTTCTCTTTGGCCTTTGCTCCCTCATCGCAGCTCCGCTTCCGCACACTGGCTCCTCTGAGGATAGGTTTTCCTGACTCAGTCCCAGGGGCCTGGGGGCAGCACCTGGGCCCAGGTGGGTCCTGCTCACCTGGAGGCACAGCTGCTGGAGTCTCTGCAGGGGGTGAGGTTCTGAGGCTGCCCCCTCGTGTCACAAGCAGCTCCCCAGGGGTATCTGTCTCCTGCACATGGATGGAGATCCTGGGACAGAGAGAAATGTGGCAAGAACTCAAATCAGAGCATACCTGGGCTCAACTGCCTGCTGCTGCCACTCACTAACCGTGGTCTCTTAGCCTCAGTGTTCTCATCTGTTAAAAGTGTCCTTTGGGTTGTTATAATAGTAAGAGTTAGCTTGTGGTTGAAACCAGCAACCAACCCCTACCCCTCTCCCCAGACACAACACTGGGGAGAGGCTGGTTTCAGTGACACGCGGTGCCACCAGGATTCCACCGGGTCAGCATCTGGGGGAAACTTGAAGAACCTGTGGTGGATGGCGGGTGAGTGGGCACCGGACATCTCTGTGGCCCCTTGAAAACATGATTCTGCCCCATAAGTGTGGTGGCCTGGAGGCAGGAGACTTGGGCTGTTTCCTCCCTTCTCTGGGCCTCAGTTTCCCTTCTCTTAAGTGAAGAGAAGGGTGAACCAAGTCAAACATCACACTAGAAGCCTCAGGTTAGACATATTTTAGTAAAATCAGGGAATTGTTCATAAGACTCTGGACCTTCTGTTTCTCCTGAAGAAACAGTCCTGGCTGTGCTGGGCCTGCATGCTTACACCCCTGAGGAAATTCTCTGCCTCCCTACAAGTCCCCAGGGCCATTGGGCCCATCTCATCCATACTTGTTCCCCAGACCAAGCAGTACTGTGGTTTGGGACCCCAGCTGGAGGTCGGGAAAGTCCTCTAAGCCCCAACATTCAGAGGAAAGG
This sequence comes from Bos grunniens, assembly GCF_055505025.1. Taxonomy (NCBI): domain Eukaryota; kingdom Metazoa; phylum Chordata; class Mammalia; order Artiodactyla; family Bovidae; genus Bos; species Bos grunniens. The sequence goes on from NC_141182.1 coordinate 15,188,506, forward strand.
ACCCTGACCCTGGGAGCTTCAGACCCTGCTGCTCTGCCACCAGGTTACTAGAGAGGGCTGGGTCTGGGCAAGTCTAGCCTCAGCAATCGCTTCTGTCAAACAAGGATGATAACACCTCATGGATGTGCTGAGAGACAACTAAGAAAAGAAAACACAGAGGTTCTAATAGTGAAGACTAAAATGGTGCAGCCACTGTGGAAATCAGTATGACAGTTCCTCAGAAATGTGAAAATATATTACCATATGATCCAGCAATCCCAATTCTGGAAATAAACCCAAAATAATTAGAAGCAGAACCTCAAAGAGATATTTGTACAGCCTTGTTCATGGCAGTATTATTCTCAACAGTCAAAAGTGGAAGCAACCGAAGTGTCCATTGACAGATGAAAGAATAAATAAAATGTTGCACATACACATAATGGAATGGTATTCATTCTTATGCTAAGTGAAATAAACCAGTGACAGAAAGGTGGATTCTATATACTTGAATGAATGAGTTATATGAAGGACCCGTGCTGCTGTGCTCAGTCACTTAGTCGTGTCTGATTCTTTGCGATCCCATGGACTGTAGCCTGCCAGGCTTCTCTGTCCATGGGATTTTCCAGGCAAGAATACTGGAGTGGGTTGCCATTCCATTCTTCAGGGGATCTTCCCAACCCAGAGATCAAACCCACATCTCCTGCATTGGCAGGCAGATTCTATACCACTGAGCTACCTAGGAAGCCCATAGGAAGGACCCAGAGTAGTAAAATTCATAGAGACAGACAGTAGAATGGTAGTTACGGTAGCAGTTTCAGATTTACAAAATGAAAAAGCTCTGGAGATCTGTGTCATAACAATATGAATATACTTAACACCACTGAACTATACATTTAAAAATGGTTACAACAATGAACATTATGACACATGTTTTTTAACCAAATTTTTTTTAAATTAGGGCTTCCCCTAGCAGCTGGAGGCCTGGGTCCCTCCTTTGCCTGCTCCTGAATGCACCTGGTTCTGCAGACTGTTCACAGCTAAAGCTTGGGTAGGATGTAGCAAAATTCCCCTGACACCCCTCAAGAACAATTACAGGTTGGTGATGATAGGGCAGGATGGGAAAGGTGGCATCTAAGCCCAGCTCAGGCATTGCCTTGATCAAGGAACATGGGAAACTGCAGGAAGCCAGTGTCTGGAAGAATATACAGGTAGTCTGGTGGCCGCTGTCATTTAGAGACAACATTTTCCTCAAGATATACCCATGTGCTAGATGAGGGAGGGTAGCTAGTTCTCCCCAGTTCCTAAGCCCAGTTTGATGTGTCTGAAATTCAGCTCAAGGTTGAAACTTACATAGAGACCTTTTGCTCTCACCCAGAATCTTTTCAGGGCCCCTAACAAGTTCATGGAAAGTTCATCCCCACCCTAGATTCTACATTTAGAGCCCTGGCAAGGATCCAGGGATGCTTGCCAGGAAGCCCTCCCTCCAGATGGTTAGGTCTCCTGGGGACTCACATTTCCTTGCAGAACAAAGGCAGACAAAGTATCTGGGCTTCCCTGCCAGTCACCACAGCATACACAGACACCAGCTCCCCTCCCTACAGCAGGCCTCGAGGGGCTTGGTTACAGGTCAGGACAACTGAGGACAGGTGTAGAAGGGTACCAGGTCCTTTAGAGAGAAGCCCAGGAAGCAGAGTGCCCTTTAGTGCACTGCCCTTGGAGAACACTGCTGGATAACACAGAGATCTGACAATTATCAGGTTCTAACTCGTTATTCTCTTGCACCATGTTGGCTGAGGGCAGGTCCTGAGGCTGGGTCCTGAGGGTTAGGACACAACCTCATCTCTAGGACTCCAAGCATAATCCTTTTGAAACTCCCTTGGCTTCATTCAGCCTATACCAACCTCCCACCTCTGAAGACCCATTATTCTTTCCCTACCATAGTGTTTAGGACTTAACAAATGCTGACAAGAAACAGGATGGTGCAGTGATTAGGGGCACAGATATTGGAGTCCAGAAACCTATGTCCATCCTCTTAAATTTTTTGAGACTTGTGTTATGGCCTAGCATGTGATCTAGCCTGGAGAACATTCCACGTGCACTTGAAAAGAATGTGTATTCTTATGTTAAGCCTCTCTTCCAGCCACAGTGGTATGAAGTTGGAAACCAATTGCAGAAAGAAAAATGGGAATAGAGCAAACAAGTGGAGACTAAACAGCATGCTACTAGAAAGACCAATGTGTCAATGATGAAATCACAGAGGAAATCAGAAAATACCTTGAGACAATGTTAATGGAAACACAATGCTCCAAAACCTATGGATGCATGCATGCTAAGTTGCTACAGTCATGTCCGACTCTGTGCAACCCTATGGACTATAGCCTGCCAGACTCCTCTGGCCGTGGGATTCTCCAGGCAAGAATACTGGAGTCAAGAATACTTGACATGCCCTCCTCCAGGGTGTCTTCCTGACCCAGGGATCAAACTGTGTCTCTTACATCTTCTGCATTGGCAAGCAAGTTCTTTACCACTAGCACCACCTGGGAAACCCCCAAACCTATGGAGTTCAGTCAAAGCAGTTCTAAGAAGGAACGCGATAGTGATACAGATCTTCCTCGATAAACAAGAAAAATCTCAAGCAACCTAATCTACCACCTAAAGGAATTAGAAGATAAGAATAAGTAAAGCCCAAAGTCAGTAGTAGGAAAGGCAAAATAAAAATTAGAGAGGAAATAAGTAAAATAGAGATCAAAACACAATAGAAAAGATTGATGAAACAAAGACCCGGCTTTTTGAAAAGACAAACAAAATGATAAACCTTTAACCACTCCCATCAAGAAGAAAGGAGAGAGGTTCAAATACACAAGAAATGCAAGAGGACAAGTTTCTAGTGTATTGCACAGAGAACTATATTCACTATCCTATGATAAACTACAATGGAAAAGAACATTTTAAAAAAGAATACATATATACATATATATACTTGACTCATTTTGCTATAGAGCAGAAGATAACACATTGTAAATCAACTATACTTTAATTAAAAACAAACAAAAGAAATGAAAGAGGAGAAATAACACATAGCACAGAACTACAAAAAAATCAGAAGAGAATATATGAACAAATTTGATAACTCAGAACACATCAACAAATTTCCACAAACATACAGCCTGCCAAGACTGAATCAAGAGGAAACAGCCAATCTGAACAAACTGACCCCTAGCAGTAAAATTAAATTTGTAATTTTTTAAAAACCCAGCAAACAAAAGTCCAGGGTTGGACAGCTTCACAGGGTAATTCTCTTTTGTATTCTATAAAAAAAGAGCTAGGGCTTATCCTTCTCAAATTAGTCCAATAACTTGAAGAGGATGGAACACTCCCAAATGTATCCTATGAGGCCACCATTACAATGACATCAAAACCAGAAAAAGATACTCCATAAAAGCAAGTTATAGGGTAGTATCTTTGAATGAACATAGATGTAAACATCCTCAACAAAATACTAGCAAGCTAAATTCAACAATATGTAAAAAGGTTCATACACCATGATCAAGTGGGATTTATTCAAAGGACCCAAGGATGGTTCAATATTTGCCAATCAATGTGATACATCACTATGACAAAGGGAAGGATAAAAATCACATGATCATTTCAATAGATGCCTAAAAAGCATTTGACAAAATTCAACATCCATTCATATATTCATGATAAAAACTATCATCAGAGTGGGTATAGAGAGAACACATCTCAACATAATAAAGGCCACTATGACAGTCTCATAGCTAATATCACACTCAGTGGTGAAAAGCTAAAAGCCTTTCCTCTAAATTCAGGAACAAGACAAGGATCTCACTCTTTCCATTTGTATTTAACATAGTATTGGAACTCCTAAACACAGCTATCAGACAAGAAAAGGAAATAGAAGGCATCCAAAATGAAAGAAAAGAATGTCACTATTCAACAAGAAAACTGTCACTTTTTGCAAATGACGTGATACTTTAAATACAAAACTTTAAAGTTTCTACCCAACACCTATACAAATCAATAAATGAATTCAATACAGTTGCAAGATACAAGATTAATATACAGAAATCTGTTAATTTTCTATATGCTAATGGTGGACTATCAGAAAGAGAAAGTAAAAAAATCAATCCCTTTTAAAATCACATTTTAAAAATACCTAGGAAGAACTTAACCAAGGAGATAAAACACATTTATTCTGAAAACTATAAAACACTGATGAAGGAAACTGAAGATGATATAAAGGAAGGATATCCCACTTTGGGATTGGAAGAATTAATATTGTTAAAATAGGCATACTACCCAAAGCAATCTACAGAATTAATGCAGTCTCTATTGAAATATCCATGACATTTTTTACAGAATGAGAACAAATAATCCTAAAACTCATATGGAGCCACAGAAGACCTTAAGTTACCAAAACAATCTTGCTTAAAAAGAACAAAGCTGGAGGAATAACCCTCCCAGTCTTCAGGCTCTATTACAAAGCTACAATAATCAAAACAGCATAGTACTGGCACAAAAACAGAATCATAGATCAATGGCACAGAATAGAGTCCAGAAATAAACCCATGCACCCGTGGTCAATTAATCTATGACAAAGGAGGGAAGAACATACAATGGGGAAAAGACAGCCTCTGGAATAAACACTGTTGGGACAACTGGACTGCTACATGCAAGAGAATCAGACTGTTCTACTTTTTCACATTGTATACAGAAATGAATTCAAAGTGTATTAAAGATCTAAATATAAGACCCCACACATAAAACTCCTGGGAAAGAATGGTTAGTCAGAATAGTCTGATGTAAATTATAGTAACTTAAAAAAAAATCTGTATCTTAAGTCAAAAGAAATAAAAGCAAAGCAAACAAACAAACAGGGCCCAATTAAAAGCTTTTGTACAGCAAAGGAAACCATTGAAAAAATGAAGACAAATTACCAAATGGGAGGAAATATTTGCAGATGATATGACCAACAAGGGGTTAATATCCAAAATATACAAATAGCTTATTTGTTTATATAGACTTAATATAAAAAAACAAACAACCCAAGGAAAAAAATGGGCAGAGGGCCTTGATAGACAATTCTCCAAATGAGACATACAGATTACCAAAAAGAACATGAAAAGATGCTTAACAATGCTAATTATTAGAGAAATACAAATCAAAACAACAAGCTATCACATCACACAGTCAGATCACCTATCATCAAAAAACTACAAATAACAGTTTACACCACATAACACAGCCCATTCCAATTTTGGATATACATCCAGAAAAAAACAAAACCATCAATTTGAAAAGATACATATGCCCCCAGTGTTCATAGCAGCACTATTTATAATAACCAAGATATGGAAGCACCCAAGTGTCCATCAAGAGATGAATGGATAAAGAAGATGTGGTAGATATGTACAATGGAATACTACTCTGCCATAAAAAAGAATGGAATTCTGCCTTTTGTAGCAATGTATATCAACTAGAGAACATTATGCTTAATAAAGTAAATCAGACAGAGAAAGAGTTATTGTATGATATAACTTATATATGGAATCTAAAAAAATTATGCAAATTAAGATATATAGCAAAACAGACTCAGAGAACAAACTACTGGTTGGTTACCAGTGAGGAGGGGGAGGGGGGAGGTGCTCATTAGTGGTAGAGGGTTAAGAGGTACAAAGTACTATGTATAAACTGGAAAAACACAAGGATATATTGTATAACACAGGGAATTATAACCATTATGTTATAGTAACTTTTAATGGGGTGTAAACTATAAAAAATCTGATCACTATGCTGTACGCATGAGTGTATGCTCAGTCGCTCAGTCATGTCTGACTCTTTGCAACCCTATGAACTGTAGCCCGCTAGGCTCCTCTGTCCATGGGATTCTCCAGGTAAGATTAATGGAGTAAGTTGCCATGCCCTCTTCTAGGGAATCTTCCTGACACAGGGATTGAACCCACATCTCCTGCAGCTCCTGCATTGCAGGAGGGTTCTTTACCACTGAGCCACTGGGGAAGTCCCACATGCTGTATACCTGAAACTAATATAGTATAGTAAATCAACTATACCTCAATAATAAACTAAGAAACACCTGGATTCAGATTCCAACTCTGAACCCCTAGCTGTGTGACCCTGGGCAACCTGACCCTGAATCCTCATCAATAAATTGAGGATACCTCCTGGGGATGTTTTGAGAATAAAATGAGATGATATTTGTGAAATGCTCAGCCAATGACGGTCACCTGGGATGTGTTCTGTGAACCCCATCTTTTAGGTGGCATTATAGCTATTACTGTTGCTGTCAGAACTGGTAATTCTCAGTCTTGTTCCACGTGGGACTCACCTGGGAAGCTTTAAAAACAAACAAACAATGTTTGAACCTCGTTCCAGACTGAATAAATCAGAATCTTTGTTCATTTGTATCTTAAAAATTCCTTCCAGTAACTCTTATGGGTGCCAGGTAAGAGCCAGTGCTCTAAGCTCCCGAAAGCAGGGCCTTGGCCTTCTCTTATCCTCCTCCTTATGAGACTAGCCAGCACTGCGCACAGTGTACATTCTGCAGGAGCAGCTGTCCCCTTGGCCACGCTCTAGCCTAGGGGCTGCAGTTAATTCCCCGCCCTCCTTTCCCAGCTTGGAGGCACATGCCTTACCTTGGAGGTGTTTCTCCACCACCGTGAGCTGCCTTGGCCTGAGCTGGCGGTGCTGGAGTCAGCCTCATGCCCTCCACCGAGGGCCGAGGGTCAGGCCTACTGGGTGATGTTCCTCGTCCTGCACTCAATGCAGCCTCCTGGCCAGTGGGAGCCTCACTGACCCTTTCAGACACCACAGACAGTTCCAGGCCAATCCCGGGGTTCTTGCTGGATGCTCTAGGAGCTTGGACTTCCACCTCTGGGCGCACCTGAGTTGGGCCAGAAATTCCGTCTCTCTGCTCTGGTGGGGCCTCTGTCTGGGTAGGGAGGTCAGATCCTGTCCCCTCTGGCAGGTCCGCCTTCTGGCTCTCTATAGGAAAATAAGCAGAATAACTCTGTCATTTGGAGGAAACTTTCCAAAGAATATGTAGCAGGCCATTCAGTGGACCACGTTTATAACTCTAGGCTGACTGGAAATAACCCGAGTGACCAGCAAGATGGAGCTATTTGACTAAACCAGGGCCACTCAGGCATAAAAAGGAAGAAAGGACTATCTCCATATGCGGCTATGGAGTGATCTCAGGTTATACAGATGGAGAAAACGAAGTGGAGAAGCGTGTGATGTGTTTCTGTTTGTCTAAAGGGAGGCTGTGTGTGTGTAAGCACAGACATACATGTGTATAACCACTTATAATGTGGTCTGAAGAGACTTGACCTCAAAGGAAAGATAAGACAAAAATTGTTTTAAATGGTTACAAATGTGGGGGAGAAAATGAGATGCAGGGAACATGCATAGAAGCTAGACTTAGTATAGCTTGTTTTATCAATTCAGCTTCGGAAGCATGTAAATATTATGCAAAAAGTATAAAAGAAAATTAAACTTTAAAAAATCCTTAAAAATTTAAAGCAAAGTGAAATAAACAGTAATATAGAGTGGGATAAACACGAAAAAAAAACTTCAAAAAAAGAGGAAGAAGACATTTCAGCAGTTTTTCAGTAATCACATTTGTTATGGTGGTGATATTTTTACCCTGAAACTGTTGGGTGTCCATGTGGGATAAAGCAAATGGGGCCCTACTCACCTTCCCACGGGCCCCTGAGCTCAGCTTGTACACCTCTGGTGCTCAGCGTGTGCTTTGGTTTTGCTTCTTTCTCTTCCACTTGCTCTTTGTTCTAAAAGAATGACCATAAAACCTATCACTGTCGTCACTGAGGCCACAAACATTTTGTTGAGTACCTACCTTGGTCTTGAAATAGAAACACTTAGGTTATTTCATGTAGTCTCGCAGTAATACTAGAGGGTACGAATTACTATTGTTATTTTACAGATAAGGACACTGAGGTTTTCCCAAGGTTACCAAGTCCGTTCAAATGGGTTACTGTATTGCAGGTAAGGTGTAGACCTAGTCTCCTATCTAAGTAGACCAGACCTCAAAATACTAGATCAGGCTTGGAAAATAAATTTGAGTCAATTTAGATTAGTCGGTTATGACTATTCCAGTGTTGGCTTGGATTGGATACTGAATCCACGCTTGTAGGGGGAGTGTCACTGTCAATGAATATCTGCCTGGGAGCTAGGTAGGTGGATCCCATGGTTATCTCTTTATAGTAGAGGACCCTTGAGCTAAACTTGATGGATTTAAACCCAGTTTAACCATTTGACAAGATCCTTAACTTCTCTGCCTTTCACTTTTCTCATCTGTGAAATGGGGAGAATAATATCTAATCACAGAGCAGTGGGAGGATTGAGGGAGTTCATTTGTAGAATTTCTTGAGGAGTTCTCCCAACACAAGGTGATTAGCTCTGGTGATTTTATGCTGTCTGAGACAGATAGAGTGGATCGTGTAGGATGCTCAGAGCCCACACACAGAGGCTCTCAGCAGTTCTTCCTTAACTGAATGGTCCACACCAGACCACACCATGCACTGTGCTCCTGAAATCATCCAGACTGCTCAGTATTTCTGAGTGCAAATATCTCTAGGTGCCCTGACCCTTGTTGGGTCCCCCTGGTGCTTCTGAGTCTTTGACTTTATAGAACAGGACGCTTGAGCCAGACTGGTTGGGTTTAAACCCCATCTAGATTATGGCCCCTAAGATTCCTCCTGGCACTTGTCACAGACCCAGGTCTGGTCTAAGCCCAGAGACTGAAGGCCCTTTCTCCTACCTTGGCCAGAGAGGCCTCAACTGGGAGCGCAGAGTCCAAAAAGAACTAGAGTTTTATTTGGCTTGCACAGCATTTTACATCAAAATTCTAAGCTCTCTTTTGGGCTTAGAGAATTGTTCTACATTTTGATTGTGGCGGTGCTTATTAGTGTATATACATTTGTTAAACTGTGTACTTAAGATGTACATATTTAGTTGTATATATACAGTTTATTGTATGGAAATTATACATTAATAAGACTGATTAGAAAAAATTCTAGGTTTCCAGCTTCTCCTGAAAAAAAAAAAAAAAATCTGATGACCTGTCAACTCCAAGCCCAAAAGGCAAAAATCAGCTGAAGCAATTCCCTCTAACTGGGGCACCACAATCCTCACCTCTCTTGCGTGTCTCCCTGACACTAAGGATGAAGGTTAGGTTTGTTACTGAATCAGGTTCAGCTGCTTGTTGCTCAAAAATCAATACTTGAGAGAGGCAAGTGTTGGTAGAAAGTTGCTTTTAATCAGAATGCCAGCAATCTGGGGAGATGGTAGACTCTGTTCCCCCAAAAACCACCTCCAAAGAATCTGCTCAGCCATGCAAGTTTTTAAAAGGGAAGAAGAAAGTAACCTCAGTTGATCTTTGAGGTAAGGAGTCAGAGTCATCCGCATCCCCCACTGTGCGCAGGCTTGTTGTGTAGGCTTGTGGAGGCTACCTTGCTCACAGCTTGTTTACACAGTTAGTTACATTGCCCGATTACTAAAGAAGAAACTAGGGAAGAGATCTGGTCATCTGTTAATTACTTACTCTTCATTTCTAGTTCTTTGATCTACAGAAAGAACCAACATGTTAGGCAAAGGATTGTGTGATTAAAAGATCTGAAAGTGGTGCTTGGGCCAGAGGTGAGTAGAGCATGGAGGTGCCTGGTTTAAGTTTGGTGACAAGATAAAAGGGTGCTCCTACAGGGAGCTCTTTCTTGCCAAATGTTGCTTACAAATCCCCACTTGTCAAAACATCATTCAATTTCTATGGAATTATGGGGGGAAATCCATCTTCTGTAACTCTTTCATGCGGACACAGGGTGCCATATTCCATTCCTATGGGATTAGGGGTCTGTCTGACTTCTGTAAATTCTTCATGCTGACATAGGACACTGTATTTTCAGAGTGAAAATGTTGACATGGATCTGTACCATCTCTTTGCTGACAATTTTAGTTTCCTGCTTACACACATGGGCAGAGCAAGCTACAATTATTCTAATACCCACAAAGTTATAGATTATTATGAACAACAGTGTTAATCCCATTCTCTTGAGGCCAGTTCTTGAAATTGCCCTAGCCATAAATTCAGTACTGCTCAAGATGGAGCAGTTCATGGCATGGCTGCAGTCTGGTCAATATGCAGCTGGCCTTTTCCCTCTGGTGGCAGTTATAGTATCTGTGAAACAACTCAGGAGCGTGCATCAGACACTGGGTCTGTGACTCTAGTGTCCTAATCATTAGCTGCTTGAGTCCGCTCTTTTGTGACTCAGCGAGGCCTGGGAGACTTCAGCTTTTTTACAAACAAAAGGTAGGGAGTGCGGAGGGGCCTTTGTAGTTGGGGTGGGAGCGGAGGGCAGTACACAGGGTTCTGCTTGCTTCCACTGATTTTCCTACCCTGTGACCACTTCTCTCGTCTTGTTTCCTGTTCATGTCTTTGTGATTCCAGGACAGCAAGTTTTGCCCTCTTAATGGTAACAGCATAACACATGGGAACACTTAATAAGGTTGGCTGTTGTCATCATGATTATCACCAGCATCATCGTGACCTGGATCCCCTGCTCTACAGAGATCTCTCCCTGGGTCTCTTTCTACAGACTCTGTCCTGCCAGCCCCGTAGTTGGGGAACTGGAAGCATTATCACGGCTGCCTCCTACTTCACCTACCAGTGGAGAAAGAGTCAAACAGACTGATTCAAACAGATTGTCCTTTGGCAGACCTTGTGGGGTTCAGACTATCTTCTCCCTCCCCCTGTGTTTGGTAGAGGGAGATGCATGCACACACACACACACACACACACACACACACACACACACAGGCAGAGCTGGATTTTGACTTCAAAGCTCAATCTTTTGGTCCTAGCCTTGTTTTGATGTATTCAGAAGAAGGAGGATAAACCCCAAATACCTAGGCACCTTGAGGACTGATGCATTCTGGGCAGTTTGACTGCGATTCTGTACACCCTGGCTGAGCCTGACTCCATCCATGAGACAGCATATGGCTTCCAGTAATAATCTGATCCATTGCTACTACCAAATGAAGTGTCACTGGGCAATCCAGGCCTGAGGAGAAGCTTCATGAAGTCCTGGCAGCCAGCGCTAGGACTGAATTCAATTCCACAAATTGCAATGCCCATACTCTCCTAGGAAATAGAAGAGGATCTCCAGAAAGTCTCCACAATGCACTATTTTCAGCATCCACAGTGTGTTTAAAAGCTGGGGCTCAGTCTCAGCTATTTAATGGCCCCTTTTCTGACACCCTCTGTGAGAAAGCCCTGCCAGCACACAGAAGGAAGCAGAGGTTTCTCACGGGGGTAAGGTAAGGAGCTGACAGCCTAACTGGGAGACTAGATCTAGCCCTGTAGATAGCTACTGACGTGTATATTAAATACAAAGACCAGAAGAGAGATCAGTCATGTTCCAGATCAATCACAGGCAAGAACTGTGGCAAGAAAACAGAAAGTTCCGTGACTTTGCCTTATCCAGAAATGCCTAAATATCTGCAACACGTGTGACAGCTAACTTCACTTATATATGAAGAATTCTTAAAAATCGAGAAAAAGGCAAAAAAAAGAAATGGAAAAGAGGGAAAATGTATGAATTAAAAAAAAAAAGAGTTTGTTTTAAAAAGATATAACCGATTGCCTTATTTGGATTTTAACTCAAATAAACAAATTTTAAAAGTAAACAAATAAAACATTAGCTGATCAGGGACATTTGAACACTGGTTGGTAACATCAAATTACTGTTTACCTTTAGATATGAAGGGTATCAGGATAATGTTTTTTAAAAGACCCCTTATGTTTTAGATATATTAGCTGAGTTGCATATGGAAGAAATGATCCAATGTCTCAGATTTTCCTTAAGATAATCTGGAAAGAGGGAAGTGGGTGGGAAACAGCCTCTAGTTGTGGGCTGATAAGGTTCATTATACTAATCTATTTTTATTCATTTGACATTTTTTATATTAAAAAAATTTTTTTAAAGAAACACATGCATAATAAGATGTTTTCATTTGCCAGACAATGAATGAAAAACTGGAGAATATGCTTTGTTAGCAAAAATAGGAATGCAACAAGCATTCCCATATGTTACTTAATTAGAATAACTTCTTTGAAGGTTGGTTTGGCTTTATTTATTGTATAAATTTACCCTTTGGCTTCGCATTGTCACTTCTAGGAGTGTGTCATATAGATAAACTCACTATTCCATGGATAGTCACTGCATCATTATTTATAAAAGCTAAAAATGAGAAATAATGTACACAATGATATGGGACTGATTAACAAATTAAGACACATTCTCAAAAATAGAACTCTCTGCAACTTAAAAAACAAGAACAAGAACGCTTTCTAGATATAAATATGAAACAATGCCCAAAATAATGCCCAAAAAAGTTTTAAAATAGTCAAGCCCAGTACAATGTGAATAATATTTTAGTTAAAACAAAACAAAGAGGGTGGTGTGTATACCAATGTGCTTAGAGATTAACAGTCTCTGTCAGGAAGGTTTCGCCGGAAATAGGCTCCTATGATTGTTGGGAGAGGAGGGTTGTCCTGGGGACTGGGGGATGAGTAGGAGGGAGAATGATTTTTGCCATGTGCATAAATTAGATTTCTTTTCTTTTTTAAAGCTGAGGTTGGTTATCAGAGTCAGGAGCAGAAGGTCATATCTTCCCTACAGGCTCGACTCTCAGAGGAGGTGCAGAAAGCAGAAAGCTGCGCGGGAGGGGCCTGCTGTGGAGAAGCTGCAGGCCAGGAGGGAAAGGGGTCTGCAAAGTGACTTCTGGCCTGGCTGGGGGCGGGGAGGAAGGCAAAGTCCTGCAGCCTTGCTCCGGAAAGCCTCAGTCACTGACACAGAGTCAAGCTCAGATTCCATGAGGGGGAGAGCTGCAAAGATCTGAAAGGGTAGCTCCAGGCCATCATCTGCGAGTTGCTAGGTGGCTGACCCTTAGCTGCTCCCAAACAGAGTGTTGCCTTTACACACCTCATACATATGCACACACAAACACCCCGCACCCCAGCCAAGCGTCCTTTAGCCAGTGGATCTGATTATGCAACCCTTGGGAACAGCCACTCCCAGAAATGCCACACCACCCCCAGGCTCTGGCCCCGGCCTGTGTCCCCCGTGGGCCACTGTCAACACTCATCTCCCCACAGGCAGCTGCATACTCCGCCCACTCAGGGACACAGCACAAGGTTGGGGACAGGAAGGGGGGTCTGTGTTTCCGAAGGAGGGACTCTGTCAGGGTAAACTGAGTGCTCCCCACCTCTCGCCCACCCCAGGTGTAAGGAGAGAAGTCCCTGGGATGTCAGATAAGTGTAACTGCCCTCCTCTCCCTGGTGGCTCATTTGTCCCCCACTTTTAGGCGCCCTGCACTGCCCAGGGCCCCACGGTCTTTGCCAGGGCACAAGGGAGAAACCCAAACGTCCTGCCCTGTCTGGAAATCCACCTATGGCCTTTAAGCTTCCATCTCTCCTTTTTCCCATCAACAAGTCATGCAGGAGACACTAGAGGAGACAACAGCACTCCCGCTCTCCGAAGACTAGCTTCCTGTCTGGGCAACCCACCAGGGCCCTGAGCCTCCCTTCCAGCCAGAAGGGCACTGGGGCACAGAAGCAGGAACCAACCTCCTCAGGGACGTCGGCCAGGCTTCCCTTCCTCCAGGGGACACTCCCTTGCATGATGAAATCCACCACCTTCGAGTTCTGGAGCACGGCCCCCACCAAAGCTATGGCCTTGTCCACGGCCATCACCATCCGGAAGAGGGCTTCAAGCCTGGCGCCCTGCTGGGCGGCATCCTGCCTCCCGGCCCGCACCAGCTCCAGGACCTCCGGCCACCCAGCCTGAGCATCAGACGGTGGGGAGCGGTCGGCCCCAGCCGGGCCCAGACCGCGGGAGGCCTCCAGCCGGTGCAGGCCTTGCTCCAGGTGGCCCATGCCTCGGTACACACACTGCAGTTTCTCCGTGACGTCTTCTTGGAAATGTAACAGTTTGTCAACCTTCTCATTCAGCATGTTGAGCTTTTTGTCCATGGTGGTTAAGCAGGCCTTGCCCAGCCCCGGTAGCCCCTGAGGCCCCAAACTCTCCTTAGGGGCTCCTGACATCCTGATGAAGACTCTTCAAGAGTGCAGATTCGGAAGAGCCACAGACCTCTGGCTTTTACTTGGGCAGTGGTGTCTGGAAGTTCATTGTTCTTTAGCTAGGGACTGCCTGGGTTGTTCAGGGAGCCCAGAGGACCAGGCTTTCTACAAGCCGTTGCCTTTGCTTATCTCCCACTCTGCTGTGGCCATGAGTGACAGGCTGGGCTTGGCCCAGGCCCTTCTCCTCGGGGCCCCTTTGACATCATGGCAGCATTTAACATTCCTTTCTGAGAGGCTGCTGATGGGCAAATATTTTAAGAATCTGCCCAGGACAGGCAGGCGTTCATGTAGCTGAAACTAAAGGTTAGAAGAAAAGGAATCCTTTAGGTAACGTCCCAAAAGCTGGACTCTATAAGGAACACCAGGGCAGAGTAAGGACTTAAGAGACCCAAAGCACTGAGAAGTACGTGGCTCCCACCCAAACCACATACACACCCAATTCACAATAAGAAGCAAGACCAAAACAGGAAGAAATGTGAGGGCATTCAACAGAGTTCTGATCTTTGCCATGATGAAAAAATTTGATTCTTTTGCAAATTAAAAACAAAATTTTGTTGCCCCTACTTTGCTGATACCGCAAAGGTGTTTAGGCTGCTGTAGAGGTGGGTGTGCATGTCCCTCCCCACATGGGGCCCCCAGACACTAATCACTTGTACCTAAAAATAGAAGTGAGGGGCTAGCGAGGGCCTAAGTTACTCCCCAAGCGTCATCATGCAGGCCATGTTCCTTGCAGAGCCCTCTGGGGACCATTTGCCAGCCACCCCTTCAGTCTGTAAACTGCAAAACTGAAACAGACACAGTAGGGCCTCAGAGAGCAAGGGGACCTGTGTTTCCAGTGGTTTCCAAATGTTTTAGCATCAGAAACCCTTGGTTCAAATGAAACTTTCACAGAAATGTCAATAATACAGTAGACAAAAGGACATGCTCAAGCTGACACTAAGGTGGGGGACAAGGGGGCACCCTAGTGCCTGAGGCTGCCAGGGAGCAGTCCACGGGCACCACTTGCCTCCAGGTCTTCATAGAGAGAAAGCAGGGCCAGAGAGGGACTCTGTCCAAGGTGGCCCCAGGCATACAACCTCCTGAGGACAGCGTATCTCTGGTGAAGGCCAGCAGCAGGGAGGTGAGCATTAGCATCCCCTTAAACCCCCTCCTTCTGAATGAAAGCAATTATGAGAATAAATTCAACCTGGAACTCTGACGTCTAAAAGCACCTTGGGATCATTTAGCTTTCTGAAGCTGCAGATGAGTGGTAAATGCAGTGGGCAGCCTGACCACAAACCCCTTGCCACCCTCCTCTGTCAGGATAACTGCCCTTAGCAGCCCATATAGAAAGCCAGACCCATTTCTGGGAGCACAGACCAGGTGTCATTGGTGGAATGGCCCAGAGCATGCTCCAAAGAGCACTGGTCTGTTACATTTACTGTGATTTAAAACACACAGATAAACTGTCCTTGGAAAAAGAAATTTGAGGCACACTGGGCACACAGCTGGGGACTCACTCTGTACCTCAGCAGCAGTCATCTGCCACAGGAAGAAATCAGCATCCGACCGGGGACTCACTCCTTCCCCGCACTTCCTGCTGAACACTTCCCTGTGGAAGTGGGGTTCCCTGGACCCAACCTTGGGAAATGTCCACCTAGAGAAAGCTCTGGAAGTCTAACACTCAGCACAATGTCCTTCAGTAGGTCCTGATAATCTTTGTGAAAGGAAGTCCCCACAGTCTAAAGAGACAGATGCTGTCTCTGGGAGACCGTTCCTACCACTGCTTGGCACAGGCTGCTTCACTATGACCGCTGCTCTAGAGATCTCAGAGCAGCCTGCTTCCAGGCAAGTCCTGGGTTAATAAAGTCTGGAAAGATATTTTGAAAGTCTAGATGAACACAATGGTCACAAGTTAGTGTCCCAGACATCTATTTATATCAAAAAGCTAATTATTCGAATTGCAAAAGGATTTGCCCCTGGTCTCCCTTAAGCGACAAGTAATTGCAAGTCAGCGGGTTTACTGTGAATGTGTCTGCTGTGTCATCCACTGTTCCAGAACTACTCTGAAGGCCCCTGAGCCCAGAACAGCACCCCTTTGGCTTGCCATGATCCCCAGCACACCAACATGCCTGGGATGTAGGTATTCAAGGCAACTATATAGAAGGAATGAACTAAGGAGGCGCCAATAGGAGCAGGTGGCTGGGCTGATCCCTGGGAGAAAGTGGAAGGAGGAGGCTGCAGCTGGGGTTTCCCAGAACAATCAGATGAGCAGAGGGCAAGAAGCCCTCACAATTCCCAGAAGTAAACTCTAGGAGCCTCTGGGAGAAAGCTCAGAATATGCCGACAGGACAAGTCCTTAGGCCTCCTTGATGAACACCAACTGTGAAGCCCTTTCATTTCTCAGCCTCCAGAAGAAATGAGTTTATGAGCACATCCGTTTTCTGAGGGTGGGTGCATGGCTTCTCTCCAGCTCCCTCAGTTAGAGGGCACAGCAAGAGCCATGGGCAATATTTTTGGGGCAATGGTGCCTGCCCAGAGGACAGGGGAGGCATTCCACCCACCAAGTCAAGAGAACACAGGTCAGAGAAGAGGCAACCAAGCTGGATGGTCACAGAGTAGCAAGTTCAGTGACACCTCATCTTTCCTGGGTGATGACTGGCAGCCACTCCACTCCCAGAAAGGCACAGACCTCTGTTTGCCAGAGGCTGTGTCAGTGTGCACTGAACCCCAAGAGTCTTCCAATGTCTTTATGGTGATAGCCAGCTTTTCCTGAAGAACCTTAGAGAGGCTTGTGGACCCTGAGATCCCAGTTGGAGGAAGAGGGGAGCAGAAACTCAAGGCTGAGGAGTCCATTCAAAGCCGTGACTCTTCTCCTGCCCCCCATTCCCTGCAGATCACAGATCTGTTTCTGAAGAGATGCAGCGGTCCACAGTACAACAGTGCTATGCTCTGAGGATCATCTGATCCTCAACAGAGCCAAGCGGTCAACAAGCCTCAACCCACCAGCCAGGTTTCAGTGCCTTATTCTGAAATATGCACAGAAAAAAGGGATCACCAGGTATTCAGAGAAAGCTCCCAAGATAAAAAGGGGAGCCCCAAACAAATAAACAGAAATATATTGTGGCAGAAACAGGGAACAAAGAAACAAGAAAGTTTCAAAAAAGGCTCTCATTAGTAACCACAGAAAAGTGTGAAAGATTCTTCCATCCACTGAAAAAGAAGAGAGTACTGTGGAAAAAGAACAAGCATAGAATAAAAGGTCTTGGGAATTACAAATATGAATGTTAACATTTAAAAATCCAATACAGGGATAGGAAGATATTATCTTATCTGGAATAAGATAATATTCCAGAAAACAGAACTGAAAGCTGAAGATGTGTACAATAGGAGAAAAAAGAAAGAGAGACAGTGGATTAAGCTGGTCCTACATCTAATTAACTGGAGTTCAGGTGGAGAAAGGAAAGAAAGAGGAAAGGAATTTATCAAAGAAATACTACAGACATTATGAAATATAATAGAGTTAAAGACATGTAAAATGTTACGAGTATGGGGCCTAGGGTCAGATGACCAGGATTTAACTCCTGCCTCTGCCTGTTATTAGGCAGGATCGTGGGCCAGTTTATTTAACCTCTCTCAGTCTGTACTTCCTGGAGTGTAACATAATAGCAATGCACATGCTTCATGGGGTTGTCAGGAGGGTCACTTGAGAATGCTTGCGAGGCGCCTGGAACAAAGCTTGGCACACAGTGAGTGCTCAGATGTCAGCCATCAGTACAATGCCAGCCACGGGGCAAAAGGGGAACAGAAGGAATCAGAGTCTCCAAGAAAATCAGAGTCCAGGAAAGAATGAAATCAAAATACACGATTACAGGGAGACTGGCGTGGAGCTCTGTGATGACCAAGAGGGGTGGGATGGGACCAGGGGAGGGAGGCAAAAGAGGGAAGGGTTATATACATAATGACTGATTTGTGTTGTTGTACAGCAGAAATCAACACAGCATTGTAAAGCAATATCTTCCAACTAAAAAATTAAAAAAAATTTTTTAAGTACATGATTGAATTTTCAATGAATAATATTTATATAGGAGCCTGGATAGCTCAGTTGGTAGAGCATCAGACTTTTGGGTTTCCTTGGTAGCTCAGCTGGTAAAGAATCTTCCTGCAATGCAGGAGACCCTTGTTGGATTTCTGGGTCGGGAAGATCCCCTGGAGAAGAGAATGGCAATTCTCTCCAGTATTCTTGGGTTTCCCTGGTGGCTCAGATAGTAAAGAATCTGCCTGCAATGTGGGAGACCTGGGTTCAACTCCTGGCTTGGGAAGATACCCTGGAGAGAGCATGACAACCCACTGCAGCATTCTTGCCTGGAGAATCCCCATGGACAGAAGAGCCTGGCGGGCTACAGTCCATGGCGTCACAAAGAGTCAGACAGTGGCTAAGCACAGCACACACATTATAATGTTACATTATATATGTATTATATTATGCCATAATAAAGTAAATACTGTATTAAGTTAAAGCAGTGATATATAATATTATGAGAGTTGTAAAGGGAAAATGGAGAGAGCTAAATCTTCATTTCTCTTAAAAGGAAATCCATACATAATGAACAAAATTGATGAGGAGAGAATTGGAAGCAAACACCAGAAAGAACTGCTCAAAGACTTCATTGTGTTTGCTGCTGGGGAGCAGGATGGGAAGTAGGTTTTGCGGAGCTCACAGGTACAACATCTGGGGGAGGCCAACGTGGTAGAATTTGCATGTTTGTGGACTCATAACAAGTGTGGCAGCACAAGGCAGTGAAGGGTCTTGTTCTAACAAAGTCAAATAAGACAATTTTCTGAGAGATGGAGGCCACGTATCTTGAGGCCACATATATACAAGTAGGTAAGTACACCTAAGTGCCCGTAAGGGCCAGCTGGAACTTACTTAACCTCCCTGAACACGGTGTTCTTCATTTGTAAAAGGGGCTCGTAACAGTGCAATAGCCTCAGGGCTATTTGAGTATTCAGATAAGCAAAACACTCAGCACAGCACTTGGCACACAGTAAGTACACGAAAACAGTAGAGATTGGAACTCACCACCCCTCACCATCCCAGCCCAGACGGACAGCCCACCAGCACGGCAGCCTACTCAGTCACCTCATTGTGGGGTAGGGGCAGGGGACAAGGGTGTGTCTTCCCAAACCTAAATCAGCTCCCCCAGCCACCTGACCTCCCCCAGGCCACCACCCCGCATGCACCACTCATGATGTGCAACAAGAAAGGGCAAACACGTCCTCCACGAAGCTGCACTTACTCCCGAAAGGAAACCAGGGATGAAACAGAACCTCAGAAAGTCTCGCAGGGTTCAACGTGGACAACTTTGGGGTTAGCTGCCCCTTGGCCTTGTCTGCCCACCACATCGGGAAAGGCCTGTGCTGACCACCCCCAGGCTGTACTCATCAACCAAAAGTTTCTGCTGATGGAGTTTCTTGGTCCAAGAGGACTCAGATTCACTGAGGCTCCCTTTGTCCTGTGAACCTAATAATTGTTACTTGGGTTCCTACTTCAAAGCAGACCGGCCTGCTTACCGCAAATATCTGGGTGTAATTCGACGCCCGCTGCTGGCCTCTGGCGCTGGGACTGAGAAGTGCCGGAGTGAGGCACAGCGTCCTGTCCTGCTGCTGCGGCCGTGCCAGCCCAGTGTTTACTCTGCTTAGAGATGCCCGACTGCCCGGAGCCCAGGGAACGAGGTGGGCTGGCCAGGATGGCTTCTCTAGAACTCGGGCTGCAGCGATAAGCCTGGCATTTCCGCTTATCTCTGAGCCTGCCCCGGGCCCCAGAGGCATCCAGAGGCTTCACTTGGTTATCTGCTTTGCTAGGCGGTATCTGGCTTCCTGGGGGCCTACTTCCTGCATCACTTAGCTGAGTGTCCAGTGTGAAACAAACGCTGTGTGGTCCAACAACAGAAAAAAGAAGGGATTGAGTCCTCAGACAGAGCTGACCTGAGTTCAAAATCCAGAACCTGGGTGCAGGGGCCAGAAGAAGAGCTAAGACTCCTTGCCTTCCGGCAGCCCTCCAGGACAGAGCAAAGCCCTGGACAGCAATAGAACAGGTTGCTTTCTTCATGGGGGCTGCTCACATCCAGGCTGGGAGGGATCAGTAATTGCCTCTTTAAGTAAAACTACTCAAGAAGCAATGAAGATATCTGGAACCTCAAAGACTGGGACATGCTGCAGTGAAGAGAAGGCCATGAGCGGTGGCTTCTGCTGAATGAGATGCCTGCTCCAACTCAGCTGTTACCCTCAGGGAGGCTCCTTGGACAGATCTACCCAGAGTGCTCTGGGGGAGGCCAAACCCTCCACATGCCCTGGCATGCATCCACAGACAGACAGACATATATGCACACATATCACTCCAGGGCCCAATTCACCTGGCCTGACTGACAGCAATCAGAGTAGGGGGTGCAGGTTTTTGATATTTAGCTTGCTTTCTTGAACCTGACCATGGGCAGATTCTGTACTAAGTACTTTAAATGCAAATGTCTTATTTAGACTTTGCTACAAACCTATAGTGTGGGTTCCCCAGGTGGTTCAGTGGTAAAGAATCTGCCTGCCAATGCAGGAGACTCGGGAGACTTGGGTCCAATCCCTGGACCTGGAAGAGCTCCTGGAGGAGGAAACCCACTCCAGTATTCTTGTCTGGAAAATCCCATGGACAGAGGAGCCTGGTAGACTACAGTCTGCAGGGTTGCAAAGAGTCAGACATGACTGAGGGACTGAGAAGGCATGTACAACCCTATAGGGTAGATTACTATTTATCACCTCATTTTACAGAGGGAGATCAATCTAAAGAACTTAAGGGGCTCCCCCAAGGCCACACAGTCAGAAAACAGTGGAGCCAGAATTCCAACCCAGGTTGATAACTCACACCACTCTGCCACTTTCAGAGACAGGAGGAACTTCAGAGACTGTAAGGGTCAACCCCATCATTTTGTAGATGTACAGTCTGAGATCTGGAGAGGAGAAGGGGCTTTTTAAAGGCCACCGAGTAAGTCAAAGGCAAAGACCGGACCAAACTGTTGCCCTCAGAGTGACCATGGAAATCTCCGCCCTGCTTGCTGGATTTGAGAATGGTGTGTGTGTCATGAAATTGGCCTCTGCCCACAGGCTCATCCTGGACAGTTGTCTGAGGAGATGGGGCGTGGGGGTGGGGGGACTGGGCACAGGGTTGGGGCCCCTAGATATTATAATAGTTACTTATTCTTTTGTAGAAAATCATCTACTGCTTATCTCATCTGCCTACCCAGAAAGATACCAAAAGTCCTGCCAGGATGAATCCAGGAATTGCACTTAGGAATAAAACCAGAGGCAAGTTGGGAGCTCTGAAGAAGCAGAGACGGAAACGACAGCTTCATGACAGGCCTGGGCCTCAGGGACCCTCCTCGCTAGCTCTCAGGTGGCTGGTGGGGTTGCTCCCAGATCTCACTGTCTTCTGTAGGCAGCATTTCTACCCCTGGTTGAAGCTTTTCACTTTGTAAATTCCTTTCTCACATGCCTAGTCAAAATTGTTCCCAGCCGAGCATGGTCAGATGGAATAAGCCTGAAAATATCAGAGAAGAACAAAAAGGACCCTCATAAATCAAATCCGCACTAGCAGCTATTAATTCATTCAACATGTCCAGAGCAACACTTATTTAGGAAATAAAGGACTATTATTTATCAAGCATTTCTATGTGTCAGGCACTGTGCTACATTGTCACATAAATTACTTTTGCCCCCACAACAATTCTAAGACAAAGAAACTATATCCCCATTTCACAGGTGAGTAAACTGAGGTTTGGGATGACAAAGTCACTTTCCAAAGTCTGTGTTCAGTTCAGTTCAGTTCAGTTGCTCAGTCATGTCCCACTCTTTGCGACCCTATGGACTGTAGCATGCCAGGCTTCCAAGTCCATCACCAACTCCTGGAGCTTACTCAAACTCATGTCCATCGAGTCGGTGATGCCATCCAACCATCTCATCCTCTGTTGTCCCCTTCTCCTCCTGCTTTCAATCTTTCTCAGCAACAGGGTCTTTTCAAGTAAGTCAGTTCTTTGCATCACATGGCCAAAGTATTGGAGTTTCAACTTCAGCATCAGTCCTTCCAATGAATATTCAGGACTGATTTCCTTTAGGATGGACTGGTTGGATCTCCTTGCTGTCCAAGGGACTCTCAAGAGTCTTCTCCAACACCACAGTTCAAAAGCATCAATTCTTTGGTGCTCAGCTTTCTTTATAGTCCAACTCTCCCATCCATACACGACTACTGGAAAAACCATATCTTTGACTAGACAGACTTTTATTGTAAGTGTGTCTATTGTAAGTGTGTAAGACCCTGTATATCAATGCAGGCAGCCAAACTCCCAAGCCTGCTTACAGCCGGAGGAGTCTAATTGGAACATCTTGTCTAGAACCCGATTTTCTCTAGGGGGCTGCATTTTCCAACTGCTAATTTAGAAACACAATTTTATTTGCAAGTTGGAACTAGGCCAATAAGCTTCATGCCAACATATTGTACTGCCTGTCGGCTCATACTGGTAAGGTGTCCCCACCTGCCAAGCGCTTTGACGTGTGCTCACACTTACACTCATCTAAGTTGCATGGATTATGATTCTTATTTTCCTCAAGAAGAGACTGAGGGTCCCAGGGAAAGTCAGTGCAGAGCTGGCCATGGCCCCAGGGCCTGTGTTCACTATAGTAGGTAGGGTTTCTGGCCACACACACACACACACACACACTCACTTTGAGACCCCTAACACACCTGGCTTGACAGGAATCAGAGAAAGAGTTGCAGGCTTTTTATATTAGCCCTGAGCCTGACCATGGCAGACACTGTGCTTAGCACTTTAACAGCAATATCTTATTTAAACCCTTTGCTGTGCTGATACCTGTGAGCTCAGATCTCTGCTTGTGCCATGGGAAACTCAGAAAGTCTGGGTGGAAGCAAGGGTAACACACTGGAACAACAGAGAAGATGGGACAGCCACTAACTGCTGGGTGTGAGGGATGTGGGTGGGATAGGGCAAAATCATGTGATGTACCAGTGTTCCCAGGCCTCCCGTATCTGATAAAAAAGCAGCCCACCTTCATCTGCTTGAATTCTCAGTCCTCAATCTGTCCCTACCCTCTGAGGAGAGCTTGGTCTCAGGATTTTTCCTGTCAAATCTAAAGAATGGGTGGAATCTGAGGTCTGCAGGAGAGAATTTGGTGAGCTGGGTAGCAAAGCACCAAGAAGGGGAAGGAAAGAGGGGGCTTCAGACCGGGAGCAGGGTTTGGGGTTGGGGAGCAGCAGACCTGAGGCAGCCCCATGATGCAAGAGAACGGGTGAGAGAAGGAGGGAGGGTTTGGAAAACTGTGCTGCTGACTGTGGAGGGTCACTGGGAATAGTAAGTAGGAACGGCAGAGTGGCCTGCCTTCCATGGGCCCAAGTCTCTGCAGAAACTTGGTTACTTGATGTCAACCAATTCAGAGTGTAAGTGGGAGGTAAAGAAATTGGAAACAAATTTTAGCAAAGTGAAAGGACTTCTTGGTGGAAACCGGACTTGAGCTGAGCCTTGAAGGATGGGTGAGATTCAGGCAGGCCAGGGAAAGGTGAGGGCACGGAGTGAACAGAGCTCCAGATAGTCTGGCAGATGGGAGTGACAGTGCAGATACTAGTCTTGGGCCACGAGGTGTCAATGGAGGCCCAAATGATCCAGCAGGCAGGACTCTTAAGAAAGTGGACCTGGAAAGTCAAGCAGAGACATTTAGACCCAAAGGGGCAAGATAAAGGGACAATAATCCTGTGGAATGTTTTTAGGTGGGAAATAACATAGTAAAATTCGTGTCTAAGACTGAACAGATTGATTACCTAGAGGTAGGAGGGACTGACTCAGAGGGGACACAGAGCCACTTCTGGGATGTTGGAGATGTTTTATATGTGCATACAGGTCTGTAGTATTCAATCCAAAAGGCTATAAGATTTGTGCATTGTGCTGTATGCCTTACCAAGTTCTGTTAGTATGGAAAAAAAGGGAG
This sequence comes from Bos grunniens, assembly GCF_055505025.1. Taxonomy (NCBI): domain Eukaryota; kingdom Metazoa; phylum Chordata; class Mammalia; order Artiodactyla; family Bovidae; genus Bos; species Bos grunniens. The sequence goes on from NC_141182.1 coordinate 15,212,699, forward strand.
GAAGGAGGAACCAGTGGATCTGATGGAATGTAAATGGATTGGGAGGGCACAGGATTGTCATCCACACAGAAACTAAAAGCAGCAAGTGTTTACCAGTTCTGGGATGTATGCTGTTGCCAAAACACATTAGCGCTAAGGAAGTGGAATGGCATCTGAGAGAACAAGTCTTTGAAACTCCTTTCATAAATGCTGACTGATGCTCTGAGGCCCTCATTCCACCCCCACTTCCCCACCGCCATGCCTGCAACCAAAGCAGGACCCCTCCTCACTGTACAGGGTCAGACACTCTGAGGATCTATGGTGTTCCTCCCAGATCCAATAGGTGAAGGTTTCACCTCAAAAGCAGGTTGCAAAACAGCCAAGTACAGACATTAGAATCCCATTTTTGTTTAAAATATACATATATGCCAATATGGTTAATTCTGCATCAGAGAATTGCAGATGATCTTTCTTTTCTATATTTCATTTATATAATTATTCTAACTTTTAAGTGTATTATTTGTGTGTGTGTGTTTTTTTTTTTTTCTGTAATAGTCATGATTCATCTGGACCCACAGGAATTATTCTAGACAACAATATGCACAAGTGAGAGGTTAATTGACCAAGAACAGACTCCCCCAGGAACCCAGCTGACAGAAAATGACATTTAGTAACCTTATAGAGAGGTCAGACCTCGATTGCTTAACCTTAAATTAACACGATTGCTTAACCTTAAATGAACACAACAAATGTATATGTAACAGATTCAGGACTCCTCAGAAACAGTAAACCCCCAGGGATAGAGAAAGGATTCCTCTTTGCACTGATTTTTAAATAGATTTTTGCCCCCTTCCGACTTGGAAACAAACATTCCAGACTACACATGCAACTCATTAAACTACAGTAGAATTAATTTGGGAATTTTTTTTAGAGCAAAGTTGGCAAACATCTGCAAACAATCAACTACAGCATTCTCAAATGATTTGAGCCTTAAGTACGACTAATCACAGCTATGTTTGAAAATAAAATAGTTTTGAAGTCTGAATTACACATGTAATTCCCTGATAGCTGCACAAAACCAAAGACAAATCCATGCACTTAAGATTGTTAGTTTTTACTATTGTCTGCTTTTGGTCAGACTCTAAATGTGTTTTCTGGAGGGTCTACATGCCCTTAAGGCACCTGCTGAAAACACACACACACCATCAGTTTACCATCTGCACTTACATACCACCTTCCATCCATGGATCCCGAGCGGTCTATCAGAAATGCTGTTTTCATAAGTCCCCTGTCAGATGCGTATTGTTCCCTCCATCTTACATGCAGATAAACCTAAACATGCAGGCAGTTAAGTGGCTTGTCAACAGTCAGAACCCAAGACAAAATCCATGCAAGCCACTCTCTGGTCTCCCTTCCTCTGCTGACCGTGCCTTTGAGCCTTCTTGTTGGCCCTGGTTTAAATCACGCACACAGACCACTGTTTCCCTGGTGATGGAGGTGGCATTCTATGTCCTGCCCTGAATCTGGCCTGAGGCCCTAGCGGCACCGCATTTAGCCACAAGTGCATCAGCCATGCGTGAGTGGGGACAGCTTGGCTCCTTGGAAACCTAAGTGGCATGTGTCAGCTGGCACCAGCCTGCAGAGAGCCACTCCAGGCCACCCTGCTAACTCCTCCATCACTAGCCCAGAGCAACCCATAATGAAGGCAATGACGTCTCTCTGGGAGCTGGATGAACAAATGGGAACAGCTCAAAGGCAAACTCTCTGGCTCGGCTCCTGTCCAGCCCTCAGAGAGAAATAATCCTTACATGCCTGGGAACCAGGCCCCCAGGCCAGTCCAGCCCTCCCTCTGTTCATTTCTATGGACAAAGTGTCATGGTCACAGATTACATTCCTGATAGGCAACTGAATTTACACTTCCAGTCTCCAGTTGCAGTGTTTATTTTTACGGTCCATTTATTAACGTGTCCTGGAATGACCATTCAGAATCACCTCTAGAAAAATAAGAAAGTCACTGGGGCATCCACCAGGTAATAAGAGTTATCACCTGAAAAGAGTTTCTCTGATGATTGCAGTCACTCTTAGAAATTAGGGGTGGAGATTTTGCGTGTGTGTGTGTGTGTGAACTCTGTCATTTGGCAAAAAAATCAATTAAATCAATTTTAGCTCCTTCATTAACCTTACTGGATGGTCAGGTGCGTTTATGAACCAGAGGCTGGGTTAACCACCCCTCTTTCTTGTGTTCTCCCAAAGCACCACAAATGTCTTCCTATCAGATCCTAAAAGTGGTAACAGTTCTGTCAAGCATTCACCTTGTGCAAGGTAAAAGCCAGCACTGTATATTTTTTAAATTCTAAGTATTACCATTAATATTCTCATTTACATAAGGAAACTGGCCTAGAGAGCTCACAAAGTCACCTGTGATTGCCATAAAAAGTTACCACAAACTTAATGGCTTAAAACAACAGAAACTTATTCTCTCGCAGTTCTGGAGGCCAGAAGTCTGAAACTAATATCACTGGGCCAAACCAAGGTGTCAGCAGGGCTATGCTTTCTCCAGAGGCTCCAGGAGAAAATCATTCCTTCCCTTCCTAGCTTCTGGTAGCAGCTGGCGTTTCTTGGTTTCTGGTCAATCACTGCACTCTGTTTCCACGATCACACTGCCTTCCTAATCCTTCTGTGCATGTGTCAGATCCCCTGCCTCCCTTGCATGATGATATATGTGACCGTATTTAGGTCTCACCTGGATAATCCAAGATAATCTTCCCATCTTGAGGTTCTTAATCACATTTTCAAAGTCCTTTTTCACCATAAAAAGTAACATTCACAGGTTCCAGAGATGAGGATGTGAATACCTTTTGGGGGGGCCATCGTCTACCCTCCCAGTGAGGTTTCTCTTCTCACGCAGTCATGAGGGCTCACTGGCTGAGTGGTGAATCTGTGGCACAGAGGCCAGAGCTCAAACTTTGGTGTTAGGCAGACCCAGGTTTGAAGCTTAGCTCTACCACGTACTGTCTGACTTTAAACAAGTACCTTAACCTCTCTAAATCTAATGTGTGGGACTATTTTGAGGATTAAATGAGATAATAAAAATGAAATGCATATAACAGTGCCTAACATAGCTTAGTGCTCAATGAATTTGTTAAAAGCAGAGTGTAAGCTGGAGTTGTGATCCAACCTTACATAGGTGAGCACAGATTTCTACAGATGAAGAAATGTGAAAGCGGGGAGTGGAGGGAGTGGGGGTGTATAGGGGTATCATTCTGCCACAGAGTCAAGGAAAGTGTGTATTTTTGTCATAGATATTCTTATACACTATTATAAAGAGGATTCATCTGAAAATTAACACTGATTTTTTTTTGAGGTTAAATTGATTCCAGTTTCAAGACCTATAACAAAAAGAATAAGGAGTAAATCAAGAACTTAAAACATGGTGAATAAACCAGAAAAACAGTCAGGGAATAGTAGGAAAAGAACAGTAGGAAAAAAATAAGGATGTTTTAAGCCTGGACATTTGTTATTAGTACATTTGAGAGATGACATTCAAGCTGATTTGCCTTCTTAGCTGTGAGCAAAATAACTGTTATTTGATTTTGTTCCATTCACTACCCGAGGTAGGATAATATGAATTTTAATAAAGAAGTTTTAGTATCGTACCTCTAAATACTATCACATATTATGATCTGTTCAATTTGCTGTATTTCATCCAGCCACTTTTTTTCAGTTTAATTCACTGGGATTCTTTATAGTTATGACAAGGATTTCTCAGTTTGAGTGGAAAGCATGCTAAGGGTCAAAGAAACAGGAAAGTAATAGATTTTGTCTTTTTGGGAAAAAAAGAACAAAACTGCAGACTCCTTAAATGGCAACCAGTGGAGGAAATAATGATAGCTGTACATCTACTCGGAGAAGGCAATGGCACCCCACTCCAGTACTCTTGCCTGGAAAATCCCATGGACGGAGGAGCCTGGTAGGCTGCAGTCCATGGGGTCACTAGGAGTCAGACATGACTGAGCGACTTCACTTTCACTTTCATGTATTAGAGAAGGAAATGGCAACCCACTCCAGTGTTCTTGCCTGGAGAATCCCAGGGACGGCGGAGCCTGGTGGGCTGCCGTCTATGGGGTCGCACAGAGTCGGACTCGACTGACGCGACTTAGCAGCAGGAGCAGCAGCAGTACATCTACTATCCTGAAAAGCTAGCCAAGACATATGGCCAAGTTAAAATTCACAAAACAACATATGAAACTTGATCCTATCTAAATAAAAAGGACAAACAGCCTGAGAACCAGACACATATAGATATACAAATACATTAGCAATAGTCAAGGATACATAGCCAGTAATTAACAGCAGCTACTTCCTGGGGAAAGAGCAGAACTCTGTTGGGGAAAAAAATAAGGGAAAAGCCAAATTCTCTTTATAATCCACATGTTTCTGTATTTGCATTTCTATAAGAAGTATGTTTTTATATGTTACTTGTATACTTTTTTAAATTACAAAAAATTATTTGTTTATTTCAATGGACCATTACATTAATTTACAGTTCTTTTGCTAGAAATATTACTTGCAGGATAACAAATAGTAAATGTGTATTGTTTTTTATTAATGAACCAGACATGCTCTCTCTGCCTTGACTCTTTATACAAAAGGAACAAAAGTACACAAAGGAATAAACTTGTATCTAATGGAGAATGGAGTAAGGAGGTATCACTTGGGGATGAGACAGTTGGCATATATCCGGAAGCCAGAGAGTTGATGGAAGAGGCTTACAGGTAAAGGAAGCCTTAGACGGCCAGCCCAGAACAAGCTATGAGGGTTGCAGAGAATGGCTGTCAGTCAGCCCAGGGAACAGGCAAGCTCCGAAGGTGGATCAACCGTACCCACCTGCTTTTCTCCACCACCCACTTCCATCCTCCAGCCCCTCCCTCACATGTAGTAAGTACAGGCAACTGGCCTTTACCCTCAGGCAAAAGTAAACAAGCCCCAGACAGCTCTTCTCTAAACAAATTAGACAGTTCTCCACACTGGAGATCTAAGGATTTTAGTCATCAACTTTATGTCTCACAGTAAAGTTCTCATTCTGGCCATCAGGTGACCTCAGCCTAAAAATGAACTTCCACTCAACTCTCCCATCTCATGCCCAGAGCACCCAGTCAGAATTACCAGTGGAGAGACGTCACCCTACTTATATGGACCTTCTTTCTTAAATATGAGCAGGTAAGCAAAGATCACCAAGATAATGGCAGATCTAGCAGCTAGAGAGGGAAAGATCAAGATATATAAATGTGAAAAACAAATTCTGGTGGAAACAAAATTATCAGGGAATAGAATAAAAGTTGACTCAAGAGAGTTAAGAAAGATTTTATAAAAACATAAGATTTAAAAAAGAATAATTAGAGAAGCAATTAGAGATTTAAAATGTGATAACAGAAATAAAATGTTCACAAATTATAATATAAAAGGGAGGAAATCTCCTATAGCATAGGATGAAAAGAGAGAAATGTGAAAGAACAGATGAAATCCAAAAGCCCAAGGTTCAGTAAATGGTGTCCCAGGAAAATAGAATAGAGAAAAGGCTGGGAGTAGGGGTGGGGGAGACCAGTGAACTCCAGCCATTTCCCTATCTTGGCATTACTTATTCCCAGGGGAGCGCTAATGGCAGTTGCTTTAAGACTGGAGGATAATATACTCTGGAAGGGGAGTCGAGGGTGGTCAGAAAATGACAAATGACTAACACTTTCTTAATGTGGCCTGAATAGCACCAAGGAAGCCAGGGCCATAGCCTCTGATCGTGTGGGCACTTGCATTCCAGTGAGAGCTCATCTGAATCACTGAAAGCAATGCCAAAATCAGGTCTGGTTGAGCAGAGCCTTCCAGCTCATCACTAATGACCTGCCTGCAGGGTAGCATCAGTGCACCCTCTTTGCATTTGGTTGTTCAAATACTTACGATTGCACCCAATTCCCCAGGATTCAGTTTATGTTTCTCCATCTTGTTTACAAGGACATCATAAAGTTTTCCTATCCCCTGGTCTACAGAGTGTAGAAGGCACCTCTTTGATGAGTACCTGGCTAGTAAACATTTTGTCTTTTCTAGGGATGCCCCTAACAGAGTCTGTATCAGTAGACTCCCAGCAGCCACGTTTGTAGAATGGGATTCTGGTCCCTACCCAACTGGTCATGACTGACTGATCCAAGAGTAGATTTACGATCAATTTGAAAAAACTAGTTTTTACATTCTAAAAAGTTGAAAATTGGTCTAGTAAGAGAGATTCTAGAAATTTCTTTCTTTAGGCTTTTACCTAAAGAAAAGGGCCACAAATTCAAAAAGACAGTGTAGAAAAAAGCCAAAAACAAACAAAAGGAAAACAAAAAAGGTCACAAATGAGGAACTATAAGACAAAAGTCTCAAAAGTATGGATGTCAAGAAGCAAAAACTATAATAGAGACAAAGCTATATTAACTGGAGACTTTCAAATGAGCAAACTGAATCCATTAAAGACAGGTTTAGGGAAAGGCTTTGAGTTGAAAGATGGGGGCATGGTAAGAATTAGGAAAGGAGACATTTGAAGTAGCATTTTGTTCAGAAAGAAGTAGTAAGGCCAATGAGGAGGGAATAATAGACAATACAAAAGCCAATCCAAACATAAGCAAAGTATTTTAATCCAAAATTTGAAAATGAAAAGAAAAACTGCAACACACTTAGAGAAGAAATTGGCTTTCCTCATTTTTATGAAACATTTCCAACACAGTTTAAAGAAAAAGTCTATCTACTTAAATCTCCTATTTTCTAGATGACATCCCTTTTGTCTTCAGCCAGTCACAATAATATTAAACTATTTGAAATGTATTTCTTTGTTTTTCCTCCATCCAGCTGTTGTATTTCTGTTATAGAGTCACAATGACCTGATTTTATATCCAGTCTCTGCCATTTATCAAGTATGTGACCTGAGCACTTTTCTTGAATCTTAGAGCTTCATTTTCCTGATTTGTAATCTTTAAACACAATCATACATGGGAAATATCTGGCATGGTGCCTGGGATGTAGTGAGTACTCCATATATGGTAGTTCTTTTCTATTGTTTCTGCTCTTGTTCCTTTTAATTGAACCCACATGTTAGCACTACCATAAAAGACATAAAGAAATGTACTCAGATGTGTTCAATTGATTTTTTTGTTACAAACATGTTTGACACTTTTAAATGTGCTTTATAGTTCTACAGCCTCAAAATCACACATAAAAGTTTTAACCTTGAGCTTTCTGATAAAGGTCAGAAGTTATTTGCATTTATCAGTATCTCTAGCACCAAATTTATTTAGCTCTTGGGTTGTATCATAGCTTTTAAGTTAGAAGAGCATGTGGCAAACTTGTGTCAGAGCTGCCACTGCTGGAGCAGAAGCAGATTCTCTCAATACTGATACGTGAAATTGAATTTGGATGAATTTCAAATTAGAAAATGAATTTCAATTAGAAAATGAAACTCATTTTCAATCAGAAATGAATTTCTCATTTGCGAGTCAAAGAGTGAAGATGTTTTTGTTTACTGAAATAAAAATTTCAAACTCAAAGAAAAGTGAAGTTTTAACACTGAAGCCTTGGGAGCAACACACAAGTCACTTCAGATCAGTCTGGTCAATAATTCTTTTCTGGAAGTATGCCATACAGAAACAAGAGGAGAACACTGGAAACAGCCCAGGTACACGGGAAGCAACTTGGAATCACTGTCTGCTTCATCTATTACAAAGGAAGATCTGCCACACAAGGGACACCATTGTCATAGAAACACGAAAAAATTTCCTGTGGAGCATTTTCTAGATATGACAGACATAAAATACCAAGTGAACATCAAAACTCCCAGAAGATCTTTGAAGAACAAATAATTTGGGCATATAGCTCTCCCCCTAAACCAACAAACCAATTCAAACATGGGCAAAGGAGGACTTCCCTCGTGGTCCAGTGGCTAAGACTCTGTGCTCCCAATGCAAGGGGCCCAGATTTGAACCCTAGTCAAGGAACTAGATCCCATCTGCCACAACTAAAGATCCCACAAGCTGGAACAGAAAGATCCCCTGTGCCGCAATTAAGATCTAGTGCAGCCAAATAAATCAATTTTAAAAAATAAACAAAATAAACAGATGCACAAAGGATTTGAATAAATATACAACAGACAGTAAGCACATGAAAAAATGTTCAGTATCACTAGTCATTAGGGAAATGAAAATCAAAACCACATTGAGATACAACTTCACCCCCAATAGAATGGGTTCTATTTTTTTCAATGGAAGGAAGAAAGAGAGAAGGAAAAGAAGAAAAACAAGTATTGTGAGGATGTGGAGAAACTGGCACCTTTGTGCATTGTTGGTAGGCGTGTAAAACGGTGCAGCCACTATGTAAAACAGTTCGGTGATCTCTCAAAATTAAACATAAAATTACCATGTGATTCAGCAACTCCACTCCTAGGAACACACCCAAAAGTACTGAAAGTAGATACTTATACACTCATGTTCACAGAATACATAAATATATGAACATATATACTCAGTTCATAGCCAAAAGGTAGAAATAAATGAAGTGTCCATCAACAAATGAATAAACAAAATGTGTTATATACATACAAGGGAATATCATTCAGCCTTTTAAGAAGGAATAAAATTCTAATACACCTACAGTATGGATGAATTGAATATTATTCTAAGTGAAGCAAGCTAGGTACTAAAGGCCAAATGAGGGGCTTCCCATGCAGCACAGTGGTAAACAACCCACCTGCCAATGCCGGAGACGCAAGAGATGTGGGTTAGATCCCTGGGTCTGGAAGATTCCCTAAAGAAGGATATAAGAACCACTCCAGTATCCTTGCCTGGAAACTTCTGTGGACAGAGGAGCTTGACAGGCTATAGTTCATGAGGTTGTAGAGTTGGACGTGACTGAGCAGCTGAGCATACAAAGGACAAATATATTAATATGATTCTACTTACATGAGGTACCAGACGAGGCAAACTCATTAAGAGAGAAAGCAGAATAAAGATTACCAGGAGGTGGGTGGAGGAGAGAATGGGGAGTTATTCTGATGGGTATAGAATTTCTCTGGGGTGATGAAAAAGTTCAGAAATAGTGGTGATTTTTATACATCATTGTGAATGTATTTTATGTCACTGAATTATACACTTAAAAGGGTAAATTTTGTAAATTTCAGTTCAAGATGGCAGAATAGAAGATTGTGCTCATCTCCTCCTGTGATAGCACCAAAATCACAACCATCCACAGGAGGACGCTGGAACCCATCCAAAAAAGGTACGGTGCATCCAAAGACAAAGAAGAAGCCACAGCAAGACAGTCGGAGGGGCACAATCATGATAAAATCAAACCCATACCCGCCAGTAGGGTGACCCATAAACTGGACAACAATAATAAAAAAGAAGTTCTCCCACTGTTGTGAAGGTTCAGAATCCCACATCAGGCTCCCCAGCCTGGGGATCCACAAAGGGACTGGGAACCCCCAGGGAATCTGACCAGGAAGACCAGTAGGATTTGATTACAAGATTTCCACAGGACTGGGGGAAACAGATTCCAGTCTTGGATGGCACAAACAAAACCTTGCATGCACCAAGACTCAGAGGAAAGGAGCAGTGACTCCACAGGAAGCTGAAGCAAAACCACCTGCTAGTGTTGGAGGGTCTCTTGTGGAGGCATGGGTCAGCAGGCGTTCACCACAGGGATGGGGGTACTGGCAGTAGCTGTCTGGGAAGGTCCCCTTTGGCATAAAACCTCTTGGAGTTCTCCATTAACCTGACCATAGAGCCTAAAGACCCCAGGGTTGGGTTGTCTCAGGTCAAAAAACTACCAGGAAGGGAGGGTAACCCCTCCCTTTAATTGGATTTAAGCTTTAATGAGCAAGTGAAGCAGAGCCCACCAGAGCAACATCCAGTTTTTCCCACCACCAGTCCTTCCCATCAGGAAGCTTACATAAGCCTCTTAGCCTCCTCCATCAGAGGGCAGACAGAAGAAGCAAGAAGAACCACAATCACACAACAAATAAAACAAAACTACATTACAAAAAGTTTATCAGCATGAAAAAGCAGAAAGTTAAGTCCCAGATGAAGGTACAGATAAAATCCCAGAAAAACAACTAAATGAAGTGGAAAGAAGCAACCTTCTAGAAAAGGAATTCAGAATAATGACAGTGAATATGATTCAGGATCTTGGAAAAAGAATGGAGGCAAAGATTGAGAAGATGCAAGAAATGTTTACCAAAGACCTACAAGAACTAAAGAACAAACAAACAGAGATGAATAATAGACCAGAAGGAATCCATAGCAGAATAATTGAGGCAGAAGCACAGATAAATGACCTGGAGAACAGAATAGTGGAAATCACTGGGGCAAAACAAAATATAGGAAAAGAAAAGAAAAGAAATGAAGACAGTCTAGGAGACCTGATGTGAAGAGCCTACTCATTGGAAAAGACCTTGATGCTGGGAAAGATTGAAGGCAGGAGGAGGAGGTGATGACAGAGGATAAGACGGTTGGATGGCATCACCGACTTAATGGACATAAGTTTGAGCAAGCTCTGGGAGATGGCCAAGGACAGGGAAGCCTGGCATACTGCAATCCATGGGGTTGCAAAGGGTCAGACACAACTGAGCAACAGTCATGTAGTTATGTCTGAACAACAATAAAGAGACCTCTGAAAGTGAAAGTGTCAGTTGCATGGTCATGTAGGACTCTTTGCAAAACCATGGACTGTATCCTGCCAGGTCCTTCTGTCCATGGAATTCTCCAGGCAAGAATACTGGAGAGGGCTGCCATTTCCTTCTCCAGGAGGGCCTTCCTGCCCAGGGATCAAACCCAGGTCTCCTTCATTGCACACAAATTCTTTGCCTTCTGAGTCACCAGGGAAGTGTTAAAACATGAATATTTGCATTATAGGGGTCCCAGAAGGAGAAGAGAGAAAGGACTTGAAAAATATTTGAAGAGATATTAGCTGAAAACTTCCCTAACGTGGGAAAGGAAATAATCTACCAAGTCCCGGAAGCACAGAGAGTCCCAGGCAGGATGAACCCAAGGAGGAACACACTGAGACACTTGGTAATCAAACTGACAAAAATTAAAGACAAAGATAAAATATTAAAAGCAACAAGGAAAAATGACAATTAACATACAAGGCAACTCCCATCAGGCTATCGGCTGATTTCTCAACAGAAACTCTACAAGACAGAAGGGAATGGGATGATGGTGATAAAAGGGAAGAACCTACAACCAAGAATACTCTGCCCAGCAAGGCTTTCCTTCAGATTTGATGGAGAAATAAAAAGCTTTCCAGACAAGCAAAAGTTAAGATAATTCACCACCACAAAACCAGCTTCATAAGAAATGTTAAAGGAAATTCTCTAGGCAGAAAATAAGAGAAGGAAAAGACCTACTTACAGAAAATAAACCCAAAACAATTAAGAAAATGGTAATAAGATCATACACATCGATAATTACCTTCAATGTAAATGGATTAAAAGCACCAACCAAAAGACACAGACTAGCTGAGCAGATGAAAACATATGCATTATACAGTTCCACTTGCCACAAAACTCTGCTTGACCCCCCAAATTATACGTAATTATTTTATATTGCTAAGTTAATCATGTTCCCATTATGGCTTGAAATTGTAATTATATTTTTTGTCTGGCTATTGATTGTGAAAACTGATAAACATCTTTCACTATAGTGATTATGTGGGGCTTCCCTTGTGGCTCAGCTGGTAAAGAATATGCCTGTAATGTGGGAGAACTGGGTTTGATCCCTGGGTTGGAAAGGTCCCCTGGAGAAGGGAAAGGCTACCCATTTTTTGTCTGGCTATTGATTGCGAAAACTGATAAACAACTTTTACTATTGTGATTATGTAACTAATACTCACTTAATCACTTGGATCACAGCCTTGTCTAACTCAATGAAACTATGAACCATGCTGTGTGGGGCCACCTAAGACGGACAGGTCATGGTGGAGAGTTCTGACAAAACGTGGTCCACTGGAGAAGGGAATGGCAAACCACTTCAGTATTCTTGCCTTGAGCACCCCATGAACAGTATGAAAAGGCAAAAAGATGTAACATTGAAAGATGAACTCCCCAGGTTGGTAGGTCCCAAAATGCTACTGGAGACCAGTGGAGAAAGAGCTCCAGCAAGAATGAAGAGGCTGAGTCAAAGTGAAAACAACTCCCAGTTGTGGATATGACTGGTGACGAAAGGAAAGTCTGATGCTTTTGGACAATATTGTGTAAGAATCTAGAATGTTAGGTCCATGAATCAAGGCAAATTGGAAGTGGTCAAACAGGAGATGGCAAGAGTGAACACTGACATTTTAGGAATCAGTAAACTAAATGGACCAGAATGGGCTAATTTAATTCAGATAATTAATTCATTATATCTACTACCGTGGGCAAGAATGGAGAAGGCAATGGCTACCCACTCCAGTACTCTTGCCTGGAAACTCCCATGGACAGAGGAGCCCGGTAGGCTGCAGTCCATGGGGTCACGAAGAGTCGGACACGGGACACAATTGAGCGACTTCACTTTCACTTTTCACTTTTCACTTTCATGCATTGGAGAAGGAAATGGCAACTCGCTCCAGTATTCTTGCCTGGAGAATCCCAGGGACAGGGGAGCCTGGTGGGCTGCTGTCTGTGGGGTCGCACAGAGTCGGACACGACTGAAGCAACTTAGCAGCAGCAGCAACAGTGGGCAAGAAGCCCTTAGAAGAAATGGAGTAGCTCTCATAGTCAACAAAAGAGTCTGAAATGCAGTACTTGGGTGCAATCTCAAAAGTGACAGATGATCTCTGTTCATTTCCAAGGCAATTCATTCAATATCACAGTAATCCAAGTTTATGCCCAACCACTAATGCCAAAGAAGTTGAAGTTGAACAGTTCTATGAAGACCTACAAGACCTCCTAGAACTAACACAAAAATAGATGTTCTTTTCATCATAGGGGACTGGAATGCAAAAGTAGGAAGTCAAGAGATACCTGGAGTAACAGGCAAGTTTGGCCTTGGAGTACAAAATGAAGCAGGGCAAAGGCTAATAAAGTTTTGCCAATAGAACACACTGGTCATAGAAAACACCCTCTTCCAACAACACAAGAGACGACTCTATACATGGACATCACCAGATGATCAACACCAAAATCAGACTGATTATATTCTTTGCAACCAAAGATGGAGACGCTCTATACAGTTAGCAAGAACAAGACCAAGAGCTGACTGTGGCTCAGGTCATGAACTCCTTATTGCAAAATTCAAATTTAAATTGAAGAAAGTAGGGAAAACCACTAGACCATTCAGATATGACCTAAATCAAACCCCTTACAATTATACAGTAAAGTGACAAATAGATTCAAGGGATTAGATCTGATAGACAGAGAGCCTGAAGAACTATGGACGGATGTTGGTAACATTGTACAGGACGCAGTGATCAAGACCATCCCCAAGGAAAAATGAAAAAGGCAAAATGGTTGTCTGAGGAGGCCTTACAAATAGCTGAGAAAAAAAGAGAAGCAAAAGGCAAAGGAGAAAAGGAAAGCTATGCCCATCTGAATGCAGAGTTCCAAAGAACAGCATAGAGAGATAAAGTGATCAATGCAAAGAAACAGAGGAAAAAAAAATAGAATGGGAAAGACTAGAAATCTCTTCAAGAAAATTAGAGACACCAAGGGGATATTTCAAGCAAACATGGGCACAATAAAGGACAGAAATGGTATGGATTTAATAGAAGCAGAAGATATTAAGAGGAAGTGGCAAGAACACACAGAAGAACTATACAAAAAACATCTGAATAACACAGATAACCCATGATGTGATCATTCACCTAGAGCCAGACATCCTGGAGTGCAAAGTCAAGTGGGCCTTAGGAAACATCACAACGAACAAACTAGTGGAGGTGATGGAATTCCAGTTGAGCTGTTTCAAATCCTAAAAGATGATGCTGTGAAAGTGCTGCACTCAATGTGCCAGCAAATTTGGAAAACTCAGCAATGGACACAGGACTGGAAAAGGTCAGCTTTCATTCCAATCCCAAAGAATGGCAATGCCAAAGAATGTTCCAACTACCCCACAATTACACTCATCTCACATGCTAGCAAAGTAATACTCAAAATTCTTCAAGCTAGGTTTCAACAGTACATGAACTGAGAGCTTCCAGATGTGCAAAGTGGATTTAGAAAAGGCAGAGGAACCAGAAATCAAATTGCCAACATCTGTTGGATCACAGAAAAAGCAAGAGAGTTCCAGAAAAAATCTACTTCTGCTTCATTGACTACGCTAAAGCCTTTGACTGTGTGGATCACAACTAACTGTGGAAAATTCTAAAAGAGATGGGAATACCAGATCACCTTGTCTGCCACCTGAGAAATCTGTATGCAGGTCAAGAAGCAACAGTTAGAACTGGACATAGAACAATGGACTGATTCCATATTGGGAAAAGAATACATCAAAGCTGCATATTGTCACCTTGCTTATTTGACTTATATGCAGAGTACATCATGCAAAATCCTGGGCTGGATTCAACATTGCCAGGAGAAATATCAATAACCTCAGATATGTAGGTATGCAGATGACACCACCCTTATGGCAGAAAGTGAAGAGGAACTAAAGAGCCTCTTGATGAAAGTGAAAGAGGAGAGTAAAAAGTCGGCTTAAAACTCAACATTCAAAAAATGAAGATCATGGCATCCGGTCCCATCACTTCATGGCAAACAGATGGGGAAACAATGGAAACAGTGAGAGACTTTATTTTCCTGGACTCCAAAATCACTGCAGATGGTGACTGCAGCCATGAAATTCAGACGCTTGCTCCTTGGAAGAAAAGCTATGACAAACCTAGACAGCATATGAAAAAGCACAGACATTACTTTACTAACAAAGGTCCATCTAGTCAAAGCTATGGTTTTTCCAGTAGTCATGTATGAATGCGAGTGTTGGACCTTAAAGAAAGCTGAGCTCCAAAGAATTGATGTTTTCAAACTGTGGTGTTGGAGAAGACTCTTGAGAGTCTTTTGGACTGCAAGGAGATCAAACCAGTCAATCCTAAAGGAAATCAACCCTGAATATTCATTGGAAGGACTGATGCTGAAGCTGAAGCTCCAATACTTTGGCCACCTTATGCAAAAAACTGACCCATTGGAAAAGACCCTAATGCTGGGAAAGACTGAAGGCAGGAGGAGAAGGGGATGACAGAGTATGAGACGGTTGGATGGCATCACTGACTTGATGGACATGAGTTCAAGCAAGCTGTGCAAGTTAGTGACGGACAGGGAAGCCTGGTGTGCTGCAGTCTATGGGGTCACAAAGAGTCAGACACGACTGAGTGGCTGAACTGACTGACCATTGTATCATGATCGGTCAACAGAAAAATTATAGAATTCTATATCACCAAAACTAGCATTTAATAGAAAAACCTGTAATCACTTTTTAAAATCCAGAGACATAACAGAATTATCTTGGAGTTTTTGAAAAATACAAATACCCAGGTATTTCTTTTTTTTTGCCAGAATTTCAGGTATGTTTCTAATGAGCAGCCATGTTTAAACACTGGACTATATGAAGATCTTTTATCTAATTTGTTTCGATTTTTCTATTTCATATTCAGTGCTTCCATTTCATTTAGCTTATATTTTCCAATGTCTCCATTTTTTTATACTCTTTTTCAAACCTTTATCAAGTAGTAGAAAAACTTTTATATAAATATACATAAATAATGGGCTTAATATATATATTTTCGCAAACTTATGAATTTTTGCCTAACTAAAAATTTATCACATTTAGATTCCACTTGTTTGACTCAGTATGAATAGAATGCTAGGTTTCTAGTTAAAAAAATAGATATGCAACAAGCAACAAAGTTTTACTATATAGCACAGGGAACTATATTCAATATCCTGTAATAACCTGTAATGGAAAATAATTTCAAAAATAACATATGTGTCTATGTATAACTAAATCACACACACAGAAAAGAATTCTACTTTTTGAAATTTAGTAATATTTATCTTTTTGTCAGATTTTCTAAATGTCCTATGGACATCTAATAACAACATATGAGATACAGAATTTTAAATATATTTGTGTAGGATATATTAATATAAATTAATTAAATATAAACCTATTATATTTAAATTATTAAGGACATCATTCAAGATGTTCCTATTCTTATTTTTTCTGCACTTGATAAAATATTCTCAAATGTTAATATGTCTCATTATGATTATATATTTTTTCTTATATTTCTTCTGATTTTGCTTTATGTATCTTTGTTTTTAAGGTGTCTAATGATTTATGATCTTCTTTGTGAATTGTACCTTTTATCATTAAAAATATTCATTCTTGTTTCATTTAAAGTAAATAATTTTTTTTAATGGTAAACTTTGTTATGTAGACTTCAACCAAAACTTAAAAAAAAAACTCATCTTAACCCACATAAAAAAGTAAAATAAGGCTTCTAAAGCCCTTGGCCCATGTATAATGCCATAAAAATGTTTTATAACTACATCTGGCAAGCAGCTGAGCCCAGGAATGTGATACTGTAATAGTACAATAAATACCAAAAGTCTCTGCAGCAGATTTCTCTTACTCATTTAAAACAACAGGATTTTTTTGAATTAAAAAAAGAAATATTAGAGATTTTTGATGGTTATATTTTTAATAGATTCTGAACAAAGATTAGTTCAGAGACCAAAGAGATGGCATGTGCTTTATCACATATCAGGAAAACACGTACAATCAGACTCTAATGTGTTTTCTACTGATAGCAACTGGTTAAAACCAATAAGAAGCCTTTTTGTCTATATTTAAGCCTGAGAATAATTATGAGCTAAATAACAGAGGCAGGATACTTCTACTTTCAGCCAAGATGGGGTAAAGACTGGATTTACTGTCTGAAACAACTAAAAATCTGGACAAAAAAAATATGAAAGAACAGTTCTCAAGATGTTAGCCATCAGGTAGTAAAGACTGTGATGCGTGACAGATGGGAACAAGACCAGTGAACCCAGTGATTGCTCCAGGTTCAGACAGCTAGAAAAAAAGTAGAATGTATTGAGTAGAGACATGGAAGATTGTAAAAAGTCTCAAAATGAAATTCTAGAGATTAAAACTTCAACATCTAAGATGATAAATACACTGGATGGGATTAAAGGCAGGTTAAATGTTGCAGAAGAAAAGATTAGTGAACTTGAAGACAAAGCAATGGAAACTGTGTAAAAAGAAATACCAAAAAAAAAAACAACCCAAAAAATCACTTTTAAAAAAGAAAAGAAAGAAGAGAGCAATAGTGGGATATGAGACTTCAAGTGGCTTGATATACGTATAAGCAGAGTCTCCAAAGGAGAGGGAAAGATGTAATGGTCAAAAAAATGTCCAAATTTGATGAAAACTATAAATCCACATATACAAGAAGTTCAGGGACCCCCAAAGGATTAAAAATAAAAAATCACTCCTTGTCATTCAGGTCTCAGTTGAAATGTCAGAGAAGCCTTCCCTTACTGTCAAACCTTAAAGTAGCATTATGTAATCATCTTGTCTTAAAAACTGTTTACTTTTTTTTACATATCCCTACTTTTCCCCTCAATGTAAGGGCAGGCCCTTGTCTACATGCTTCACTAGAACATACAGGCACTGTGTTCCCAGGACCTAGCAGAGCACCTGACCCTGAGAACATACCCAATACATATTTCATGGGTGACTGAGTAATTTTATCTATTCCTAACCTGTAGGCTTCCCGGGTGGTTCAGTGGTAAAGAATCTACCTCCCCGTGCAGGAGACACAGATTCGATCCCTGGGTCGGGAAGATTCCTTGGAGGAGAAAATGGCAACCCACTCCAGTGTTCTTGCTTGGAGAATTCCATGGACAGAGGAGCTCGGCAGGCTACAGTCAACAGGGTCACAAAGAGTTGGACACATGTGAGTGACTGAGCATGCAACCTTTAGTAATGAATTCCTATTTCAAAATCCCTCTCAAATGATCAAAACGATTCTTTCTGCATTCTGAACGTTTCCTTTTGCTCCAAGATTAATGTTGCCATTGAACAATATGGCATTTCCTAGTACTGTCATTGTCTAAAAGTGAAGTTACCTAACCATTTCTTGAGGGATGACCTATAAGAAAACGCTTCCAGGCCAGACTGACCCCAGGCAAGACTCTGGCAACACTACTGCCAAGCTTGACATCCAGCTTTCCACAGAACATATTCTCAGCTCTCCAGTAGAACACCATTTTCATCAAAACAGCGGTTTACTGGACAGCAATTGTAGGCAAATATTTTACACTTTATATACGTTTTCTATTTAATCTATGATGAGGTTACAGATAAGGCAACTGAGGCCTAGGAAGGTAATGTAATATACATAGTCACGTGGCTAGTAAGTGACAGAATATATATCTAAGTCTATCTGATTCCAAAATGTTGTTCTTTATACAACCCTGAGATCAAATTAAAGTGTTATGAAATTGTGGCTAAGTATCAAGCAGCAAGGACTTCTCTAGTGGCTCAGATGGTAAAGTGTCTGCTTACAATGCAGGAGACCTGGGTTCAATCCCTGGGTCAGGAAGATCCTCTGGAGAAGGAAATGGAAACCCACTCCAGTACTCTTGCCTGGAAAATCCCATGGATGGAGGAGTGTGGTAAGCTACAATCCATGGGGTCGCAAAGAGTAAGACACAACTGAGCGACTTCACTTTTTCACTTTTATCAAGCACAAACATCTCTTGAGCAAGGATATAACTTAGAGTTTGCTTTCCATTTAATAAAATGAAAAAGATCAAATCCTTAATATGTATGTTCACAGAACCTCTACGATTGAGATGAGAATCAACAACATTTGTCTCAGCCAAGGTATTTTCTCTTAAAACTAGGACGATTTAAATACCTGAAGTCTTCGATAGACCTGGAGAAGGAAATGGCAACCCACTCCAGTATTCTTGCCTGGAGAATCCCATGGACGGGGAGCCTGGCGGGCTTCAGTCCATGGGATTGCAAGAGTCGGACACGACTTAGCGACTAAACCACCACCACCACCAATAGAATACCAAGAAAATAAAGTTTCTACATTCTAGAGGACTGGCTGAAGGGAAACAGAATAGCTTTCACTAACTTTCAGATGTACTTTTTCACTCTTCACATTTTAGTATCTCTGAAATTCATATGCATCTCACAATCAGTAGTGTTTGACCATCACCCAGGCAGCAGTTAGTGATGTGGTGATCAGTCCACATGAGTGAATTCAGCCACAGCCATTCATAGTCATTGATTCTATGTCTAAATAAGTCAAAAATAACTTTTTAAAAAAGTTAAGACATATTTTTCTTTTTTAATGGAGATATAATTGACATATAATACTATACAGTTTAAGTTGTACAATGTGTTGGTTTGACTCATTTATATATTGCCATATAATAAGTACAGTAGTGCTAGCTAACAATGGCACATATTTATAATTTCTTCTTTGTAGTGAGAATACGTAAGATTTAGTCTCTTAGCAATTTTAAAATTTGTAATACAGTATTGTTGACTATAACCCCTATGTTGTGCATCAGATTTCCAGAACTTATTTATCTACTATTTGTATTTGGTACCCTTAAATAGTATGTTCTCAACATCCCCACCCCCAGTCCTTGGTGACCAAATAATCTCTATCAAAATAACTTATTTTTTAAACTTCATGCTGTTTTAACTTTACTTTTTTTATACAAGAACAACATATACTTTGTGAAGAAAAAAACTACTTTAGAATATACAACAAATTGTAAAGAAGGAAACTGAGACAGCACTGTTGATAGTTAACATTTTTCACAATTTTTGCACAGGTGTATATATATGCGTAAAATATATACATATATATATGCATGTGTGTGGACACATAAAACTGGAAAATACATACATTCATCCTATGATATTACATCTATATCATTTAATTAATCTATACTTTTCACAACACGATCCTATCAGATGCAGGTTTGCATTATGCATTTCTAATGTGGCATCAAGTTGTGAACGTTCTCTGCATCAGTAAGCAGGTTTCCCCAGCATGGTATCTAACAAAGATAGATTCACTCAACACGTACTTCATCCCATATAAGCAGTTCCCAGTTGTTGGGCATGTATGGGTTGTTCCATTTCTCTGTCCCTGGCAATGTTGAGATGGGGCATATCTGATGATTGCATGCTGCCAAATTAAGGAAGTGGAGGAGTTGGAATCCTTACCGATCTGGTCTTGTCCTCCAGGTTTGAGGTGGATAGTCATATAGGCTGATTTGCCCTGGTGGATTTACCCTGGTGGGCTTCCCTGGTAGCTCAGCTGGTAAAGAATCCACCTGCAATGTGGGAGACCTGGGTTTGATCCCTAGGTTGGGAAGATCCCCTGGAGAAGGGAATGACTACCCAACTCCAGTATTCTGGCCTGGAGAATTCCATGGACTGCATAGTCTATGGGGCCACCAAGAGTTGGACGTGACTGAGTGACTTTCACAGTAATGTCTGATCAGGGTACGGATGAGGAAAGCACAGGAGCGGATACTACCTACTACTGTCACCATGATGAGAAATACCAGCAAGGATCCTGAGATGGCGAAAACTTTGCCCGGGCACCTGGAGCTGGACTTCCTGATACCTGTATCTGCCCATCTGGTCCCAGGTCAGATTCAGGAGGGTAATTTTTTCTCTGAGGAGTTCAGAAAGGAGCCATTGTGGATCCATTTGGATTCTGATCTGGAATAGGAGCTATACTCCATCTCCACTGGAACCAATCTCAGCAGTCAGTTCGCCATTTAGGTTACTAGGCTTACTCCTGATCAGCACACTGGAGGGCCCATAGGTAATTGTCCGAAAGATGACTTCATTTCTCTCAATACTGTGTGGGAGGATTTCCATCCCACACTGAAGTGGTGTGTTGCAGATGCTGACCCTTTGGACGATGAGCGTCTTGCTGTCTGGGTCATAGTTGGATACCTGTGAGTAACTCACATACCATTTGTCGTCAGTGGCACTGGAGTGGCAGATGGCAGCCACGGAATCCATGTTCTCTGCCGTGGAGCTGGTATTGACTGAGATCCCTGGGATTTCCAACTCTCGAATCTCAGGCCAGCCAGTTGCTCTCTAGGTCCTGTTGATGGCTTCTACCCACACAGTGTAGCTCCTGTGTCACTTAATTAAGACTCCCTGATCAGCAGGTCATCTGTCATGGCACACTTTCCCAGCCCTTGAACATGGGCCCATGCCACAGGACCAGTTTCCCTCAGAGGCTGCACCTGGGCCTGGAAAGGTCCATGAGTTGTACGGGTCCTCCTGGTGGAGGGGTCTCTCCAGGGACCAGGCAGCCTCTTGCGTGCTCTCACAGACCTGCATCAAAATAACTTTTAATCAAGTATAAGATAAAAAATTCTGAAGGTTAATTGGTTTACTTCTTTAGCATTACATAAAATAAGGGTGTGCCTCACACTTGATATCTTAGATTTAAGAAGATCAATATTTCATTTGGGAAGACACTTTTATTGGCCTTTTGGTTATAAACAGTTTGGCATTCCATCCCTTCAGGACCCCACCCCCGAAATGGAAGGCATGGCACAGTAAAAACATAGGAACTTTCCATTCTTCAGCATAACACTCAGGCAGCTAAAGGATTAGGGCTCCTGATAGAGAAAGATGATGACACAGAGAAAGGGCTTAGTCGTCAAAGGCTTAGTGTCAGTGAAGAAATAAGCAAGTGCAAGTTTTAAAGCTGAAACAGTCTACAGCAGTAGCAACAGCATAATCACACTACCTTTAAGCACCTAAAACCAGTCAGGCACCAAGTGCTTTACATAAACTCATTTAATCCTCTAACAATTGTATGGTCAGTTCACTTCAGTCCCTCAGTTGTGTCCGACTCTTTGCGACCCCATGAATCGCTGCACACCAGGCCTCCCTGTCCATCACCAACTCCTGGAGTTCACCCAAACCCATGTCCATTGTGGCGGTGATGCCATCCAACCATCTCATCCTCTGTCATCCCCTTCTCCTCCAGCCCTCAATCTTTCCCAGCATCAGGGTGTTTTCAAATGAGTCAGCTCTCCGCATCAGGTGGCCAAAGTATTGGAGCTTCAGCTTCAACATCAGTCCCTCCAATGAACACCCAGGACTGATTCCTTTAGGATGGACTGGTTGGATCTCCTTGCAGTCCAAGGGACTCTCAAGAGTCTTCTCCAACACCACAGTTCAAAAGCATCAATTCTTCGATGCTCAGCTTTCTTCACAGTCCAACTCTCACATCCATACATGACTACTGGAAAAACCATAGCCTTGACTAGACAGACCTTTGTTGGTAAAGTAATGTCTCTGCTTTTCAATATTCTGTCTCAGTTGGTCATAACTTTCCTTCCAAGGAGCAAGCGTCTTTTAATTTCATGGCTGTAATCATCATCTGCAGTGATTTTGGAGCCCCCAAAAAATAATGTCAGCCACTGTTTTCACTGTTTCCCCATCTATCTGCCATGAAGTCATGGGACCGGATGCCATGATCTTAGTTTTCTGAATGTTGAGCTTTAAGCCAACTTTTTCACTCTCCTCTTTCACTTGCATCAAGAGGCTCTTTAGTTCTTCTTCACTTTCTGTCATAAGGGTGGTGTCATCTGCATATCTGAGGTTATTGATATTTCTCCCGGCAATCTTGATTCCAGCTTGTGCTTCCTCCAGCCCAGCATTTCTCATGATGTACTCTGCATATAAGTTAAATAAGCAGGGTGACAATATACAGCCTTGACGTACTCCTTCTCCTATTTGGAACCAGTCTGTTGTTCCATGTCCAGTTCTAACTGTTGCTTCTGGACCTGCATACAGGTTTCTCAAGGGGCAGGTCAGGTGGTCTGATATTCCCATCTTTTTCAGAATTTTCCAGTTTATTGTGATCCACACAGTCAAAGGCTTTGGCATAGTTAATAAAGCAGAAATAGATATTTTTCTGGAACTCTCTTGCTTTTTCAATGATCCAGCAGATGTTGGCAATTTTATCTCTGGTTCCTCTGCCTTTTCTCAAACCAGCTTGAACATCTGGAAGTTCATGGTTCACGTATTGCTGAAGCCTGGCTTGGAGAATTTTGAGCATTATTTTACTAGCGTGTGAGATGAGTACCATTGTGCAGTAGTTTGAGTATTCTTTGGCATTGCCTTTCTTTGGGATTGGAATAAAAACTGACCTTTTCCAGTCCTGTGTCCATTGCTGAGTTTTCCAAATGTGCTGGCATATTGAGTGTAGCAATTTCACAGCATCATCTTTTAGGATTTGAAATAGCTCAACTGGAATTTCATCACTTCCACCAGCTTTGTTTGTAGTGATGCTTTCTAAGGCCCACCTGACTTCATATTCCAGGATGTCCAGCTCTAGGTGAGTGTGAGTGATCACATCTTCGTGATTATCTTGGTCGTGAAGATCTTTTTTATGAATTAGGTACAATTTTTATGTCCACCTCAGAAGTTCGGAAAGGCTAAGTAACTTGTTCACGTTCACATGACTAATAAGAACAACCTTGGGCAAGTCAGTTGTCTAGTCAGTTCCTTGCAGTAGTGATGTCTAGAAAATTTACAGACCAAGTTATATATGGAGGGCATATTACAGCCAAGTGAAGGGTCTATCAGGTGAACACTCACTGTCAACTACAAAAAATGCGGAGTTGAGTTAGGGACAAACCAAGAGATTATGTCCCCAGGAGAAGATTTAGAGAAGACTCTGAAAAGTGCAGGGGCTTCCCTGGTGGCTCAGCAGTAAAGAATCCACCTGCAATGCAGGAGATGCAGTTTCAATCTCTGGGTCAGGAAGATCCCCTGGAGAAGGAAATGGTGACCCACTTCCAGTATTTTTGCCAGGGAAATCCCATGGCAGAGGAGTTGGTGGGCTACAGCTCATGGGATTCCAAGAGTCAGACACAACTTAGCAACTAAACCACCACCATCACCAGAAACATGTGGATTACATAAAGAGTACAGTCAATTGATAGAGATAATGCCCAAACATAAGTTGCTGATGGACAGGGAGGCCTGGCATGCTGCGGTTCATGGGGTCACAAAGAGCTGGACACGACTGAACTGAAAATGCCCAAACTGGATTATCACTAGGATGGAAGGCTGAATAAAAGTGAAGATATAATCAAGGACATTACCATCCATCTAAGGATATGATCAATTTTTCCCATTGGGATTCAAGTCTGTTCCAATCATCATACTGTTGTCTTAGAGAGATGAGAAAGGAAGAAAAAAGTCAATCCTCAACTACCTCCTATATCCCTGGGGCTTTAATATCAGTGCCTGAAATCTGTAGTCAAAAATTGAGTCCCTCATTTTATGAAGTTCCACCATTCTAAACATTACTGACTTGTCAAAGAAGTCAGCAAGGTACAGTGCCAAAGACCTAATAGAAGATAATCCTAGTTACAACCCAAGCTTTCCTTGACCACCCCAGTAAGGACAGGGGTTGGGATATTTATACATTAGATGTTCTTTTCTCTGCTTAAAAAGGAATATATCAATACCAGATATAATGAAAGCAGAATGGTAAAAAGATCAATTCCATGACTCTAAAAGCCTGTTTTTGCTCCTCTATTCTAACTTCTTTCATGTAATAATTACTAGGGTTAGTTTTGAACACCTTCCAGGTACTATGCTACATCCCTTGCTTCCCCAAATAAATTCCACTTATGGACAGCAATTTTACCCCATGCCTGAGAGTTCCAACCTGCCCTCATGATTGCCTGTCCTGTGGATTTCAGACTTGTCTAGCCAGCCCCCTCAATCATGTAAGCCAATTATTTCCAATAAATCTCTTAATATACATATACTTCTGTTTCTGCTTCTCTAGTTGAACCCAGACTGATATAGATTTTGATACCAGAAGTGATTCTAGAGAAACAGAATCTTAAGGATGAGTTTTTGAAATTGATTCTAGATTTTCTGGAATTCATTCTCTAATCTTATTGATGGCACTAATGAATCTATCTTCAGTAGTAAAAAGGACACTAGTAGTTCATGACATGATGTGGCAAGAGATATGCAAAATATCATCATTCAAATACCTACAGAAAATGAGATTCTATGTGACTGTGTATTTGCTACATAAGAATATTTTACGCGTACTATGGAATGTGATGCATTAATCACAACTCACATTTATATAAAACCCCACGTTAAAGACCTCTTACCCTCCTGGCCCCACGTGATTAGAAAGACTAGCAAAAACACCTGCAAGCTGTGTGGCCCAGTGGTGCTCAGGCCAATAGAAGGGCAGGCAGAGCAGGTCAGTTTGAGTTAAGACAATAAAGAGCTTTACCAGCTTTACCAGAGCTGCTTCTGCCACTGTGCCTGGATAGGGAAACATTCGTAGCCCTGCTCACAGCTGAATACAGTCTCAAACATGCCTGATCTGGGAATCTGAACAGATGGGAAGCTTCATAGCCTATCCAATAGCCCTGCTTACAGTAGCACTTGAACAGAGGCACAGCCTGTAGATTTCTTCATCTGCAGAGCAAAACCAGTGGCGTCATCTGACCAGAGAATTCAGTGCGGCCTCTCACCTAATTCAGGTTCCCAAACAACAAGCCACACAGGCCTGGGTCCCATCCTACAGAGAAGCTAATTCATAGCCCTGTCTACCACTGAGTATAGTACCCAGTCCTGACCATCTAGTAAGCCTGATCAGAGAATCCAGGCAACTACAGAGCCCCTCCCATAGGCTAGCTTTAGGGTAGGGAATCAAGCCAGCACTTTTACCCAACTGTTCTTATCCAGTGGCACATCCCCCCATTCCCAACCTCAGAACTCAAACAGTTATCTCTCAGAAAATGAGATCATAATAATAGGCTCCACTTGCCCAAGGACACTATCAGCAGACATGCCCAGAAACCTAAACTGAGTTGACTGGGGAAAATCTGTCTCTTCGAAAGCAAACTGATAAGACTGTAAGAGAAATCCAAGTACTCAACTGTGCAGACACAAACATAAGGAATCAAGGGTCATGAAAAACTAAATATGACACCATCAGAAGAAACAACGCCAAAAATAACTGATGTAAAGAGAGATCTACAAACTGTCAAAGAATTCAGAATAATCCTCTTAAAATTCAGTAAACTACTAAAAAACACAGGCAAATACCTAAAAGACATTAGGAAAACAATGCATAAATAAAAAAGTTTGACAAAGCAACAAAAACTACCAAAGTGAATAATCACACAGAAATCCCAGAGTAGAAGACTACAATAATAGAATTGAAGAGTTCATTAGAGAGTTTCAAAAGCAGACTCAACCATGCAAGAAAGAGAATCAGTGACCTGGAAGATAGGATCCTGGAAATTATCCAGTCAAAGAAAGACAAAGAATGAAATGGAGTGAAGAAAGTCTATAGACTTATGGTACACAATGAAAAAAAAAAAAGAAAACAAAAAAATTCACATTATGGGAATTCCAGAAGAGAAAGAGAAAAATGATAAGAAAGTATATTTAAAGCAAAACGACTGAAAATTTCTCAAACCTAGGGAGATACATGGATGTCCAGATCCATGAGGCTAAAAGACAGGTTGAACTTGAATAGGGCCACACCAAGACATATTATAATTAAAGTTGTCAAAAGTGAAAGATAAAGAAATAATTTTCAAAACAACAAATGAAAAGAGAGAAAGCATATACAGGGAACCCACATAAGACTAAAGGCAGATTTCTCAACAGAAACATTTCAGGCCAAGAGAGAATGGGACAACACACTCCAAATACTGAAAGAAAAAACTGTTAACCAAGAACACTATACCCAGTGAAGCTGTCCTTCAGAAATAAAGGAGGGATAAAGACTTCCTTGGACAAACAAAAGTGCGAGAGTTACCACTAGACCTACCTTACAAGATATGCTAAAGGGAATTCTACGAGTGGAAGTAAGGGACACTAAATAACATCATTCAAAGGTAGTGTAAAACAAATGGCAAATGTACAAATTTAGGTTCTGTAATTTGGTTATGATGGTTCATAGTTCACTTAAAACTTAAGTTTAGAGGTTAAAAAACTAAATATATTAAAAAGAACCATAACTACAATAATTAGTTATTGGTTACACAACAGAATAATGTGTAAATTAACAGCAATAAACAAGAATGTGAAGGGGAGAAGAAGAAAAAGTGCAAAGTTTAGAAATTATATTGAAGTTATCAGTTTAAAATAGGACGTTATAATTTTAAGATATTTTATGTAAACCTCATGGTAACCACAAGGAGAAAAACCTATAGCAATTATACAAAGGAACATGATAAAGAAGTCAAAATATACTAATACAAAAGACATCAAAACATGAAAAAAGAGGGCAGGATAACAAACAAGAACAATTCATCTTAACAATCAATTAATTAAGCAACCAGAAAACAATTTTTTAAATGTCATTTAAGGAAAGTCAATGAAGTCCTTACTTTTCAATAATTACTTTAAAAATAAATGGATTAAACTCTCCAATCAGAAGATAATATACCTACATATCATTTTTTTCTTAAAAAAAAAAAAAAAAGCAGGGCTAATTACACTTATATCTGAAAAAATAGACTTTAGTTTTAAAAGGAGACAAAAAAGGTCATTACATAATAATGGGGTCATTCCATTAAGAATTTATAACAATTTAAAGTATTTATGCAACCAAAATTGGAGCACCTAAATATATAAAGCAAAACAATAGAGCTATGCAGCAACCAGAGAAAGCCCACATTCAGCAATGAAGACCCACCACAGTCAAAAGAATAAAAATAAATCTTTAAAAAAAAAAAAACTAACAGAGCTAAAAAAAAGAAGTAAAAGTATTACAATAATAGTTGGAGACTTTAATACCCCACCCTCAACAATTCTGAAAATCAGTAAGGAAACAGCAGACTTGAACAACACTATGAACAAATGGACCTAATAGACACATACAGAACATTCTATCCAACAAGAGGAAACACATTCTTCTAAAGTGCACATGGAAATTTCCTAGGAAAGACCATACGTTAGGCTGCAGAATAAGCCTTAGTAAATTCAAGAAGACTGAATTCATACCAAGTATCTTCTTTGATCACAATGGTATTCAACTAGACATCAATAACAATAGGAAAATGGGAAAATTAATAAACACACAGAAATTACACAACACTCTCCTGAACAATCAAGGGATAAAAGAAGAAACTAAAGGTGAAATTCAAAAGTTTCTTGGGACAAATGAAAGTGAAAACTAAACATATCAGCACTTATGGGATGCAGCAAAAGCAATGGTATGAGGGAAATTCATAACAATCAATGTCTATATTAAGACGCAAGAAAGGTCCCAAATAAATCACTTGCCACTTGTGAAAACATGGATGAACCTATGGAGGTCCATCATTATGTTAAGTGAAGTAAGAGAGAAATATTGCATGATTTCACTTATATGTGAAGTCTAAACAACAAAATGAATAAATATAACAACAGAAACAGTGTTATAGCTAGAGAGAACAAATAGATGGTTGCTGAGGGCTAGGGTAGAGTGAGGGGAGAAAAGAAAGAGGTGAAGGAGAGAAGGGGTACAAACTCCCAGCTGCAAAATAAATGAGTCACAAGTATTAAATGTGTACTGTGGAGAAAAGTCAGTAATTATGTAATATCTTTACATCGTGACAAATCACAACCACACTTTTTTGTGGTGACCATTTTGATATATATAGAAATATCAAATCACTATGTTGTGTAACAGGAACTAACACAGTGTCATAGGTCAATAACACTTCAAAAACAAACATATTCATGGAAAAAGAGGTCAGATTTGTGATTACGGGGTGGGGGGGGCACGTGTCGACTGGATGAAGATGGTCAAAAGGTAAAAACTTCCATGTATAATATCATATAAGAAACAAATCGCCAGTCCAGGTTTGATGCAGGATACAGGATGCTTGGGGCTGGTGCACTGGGATGACCCAGAGGGATGGTATGGGGAGGGAGGTGAGAGGGGGGTTCAGGATTGGGAACACGTGTACACCCGTGGTGGATTCATGTTGATGTATGGCAAAACCAATATAATATTGTAAAGTAATTAGCCTCTAATTAAAATAAATTAAAAAAAACATAAATAAGTACTAGGGATGTAATGCATGACACAATAAATACAATTAACATTGCTGTATATTATGTGAAAGTTGTTAAGAGAGTAAATCCTAAGAGTTCTCATCATAAAGAAAAATAATTTCTATTTCTTTAATTTTGTATCTATATGAGATGATGGATGTTTATTAAACTTACTGTGTAATCATTTCATGATGAATGTAAGACAAATCATTATGCTATACACCTTAAACTTATACTGTTGTGTGTCAAATTATATCTCCATAAAACTGGATGAAAAACTAAACTGAGACAAGATCAAAAAAATAAAGCCAATAGATGTCATATTAAAGCTACAAACAAGCAAAAATAAAGAAGAGGAACACTTTCAAACTCATTTTACAAGGCCAGGATTAACCTGATACCAAAAGCCAGAAAGGGACATTGCTAGAAAACTATAAACCAATATCCTGAATATAGTATAGATGTAAAAATTCTCAATAAAGTACTAACAACGAATTCAGCAGCAACTTAAAAGGGTCATTCACCACCATAGTCAAGTGGGATTCATCCCTACGATGCATGGAAGGTTCAATGTGTATAAATCAATCAATGTGATATATTACATTAATTGAAAGAAAAGAGTTATCATCTCCACATCCAGTCATTAAAAAAAAAACTCTCTTAACAATTTAGTCAGAAGAAACGTATTTCAACATAATAAAGGCCATATATCATAATCCCACAGCTAACATTATACTCAGTGGTGAGAAGTTAGAAGCTTTTCTTCTAAAAGCAGGAAGAAGAGAACATGCCCAATCTCACCACTCCATTCAATATAGTACTGGAAGTCCTAGTTAGAAAAATCAGGTGGGAGAAAAAGAAATAAAAGGTATCAGAATTGGACTGGTGGTTTAGGTGGTTTACGCTAAGTTGTGTCCAAGTCTTGCAACCCCATGGACTGTAGCCCACCAGGCTCTTCTGTCCATGGAATTCTACAGGCAAGAATACAGGAGAGGGTTTCCATTTCCATCAGAATTAGAAAGGAAAAAGTAAAACTGTCTTTGCTTGCAGATGACATGATCATACATATGAAAAATCTTAAAAGTGAAGTCCCTCAGTCGTGTCTGACTTTGCGACCCCATGGATTGTAGCCTACCAGGCTCCTCAGTCCATGGAATTTTCCAAGCAAGAGTACTGGAATGGGTTGCCATTTCTTTCTCCAGGGGATCCTCCTGACCCAGGAATTGAACCTGGGTCTCCTGCATTGCAGGCAGACACTTTACCATCTAAACCACCAGGGAAGCAAAAAATCTTAAAGATGAAACTAAAAACCATTAGATCTAATCAATGAATTCAGTAAAGATGCAGGACAGAAAATTAGCATACAAAAGCAATAGCATTTCTATACACTAACAACACATTTTCTGAAAAAGGAAAAAAAGATGTCAATCTCATTTACAGTAGCACCAAAATAATTAAATATATAGGAATAAATTTAACCAAGGAGGTGAAAGAGCTCTACTCTGAAACTATAATACTTTGACGAAAGAAATGGAAGAAAACACAGATAAATGAAAAGGTAGCCAATGTTCATGGATTTGAAGAATACTGTTAAAATGCCATCTATAGATTCAATGCAATTCCTATCAAGATTCCAATGGTATTTTTTAGAAGTTTGCATTAAGTAAAAGCAAACAAAAGCCTCCTAAAACTTACATGGAAATGCAGAAGTCCCTGAATGCCCAAATAAATGCTGAGAAAGAAGAACAAAGGTGGAAGCATCACATTTCATAATTTTTAGGTGTACTTTAAGGCTCTAGTGGGCTTCCCTGGTGGCTCAGAGGTTAAAACATCTGCCTGGAATGCGGGAGACCCGGGTTCGATCCCTGTGTCCGGAAGATCCCCTGGAGAAGGAAATGGCAACCCACTCCAGTACTCTTGCCTGGAGAATCCCATGGAGGGAGGAGCCTGGTAGGCTACAGTCCATGGGGTCGCAAAAAGTCGGACATGACTGAGCGACTTCACTTTCACTTAAGGCTATAGTAATCAAAAAGTATGGTACTAGCATAAAAACAGCATGAAAAATGCCAGTGAGCCTTAGCCCTTGCTATCTGCTCTAGTCCCTTTCACTAAGAGTTTATCTGCAAGTAACCTCTGCCACTATATAGGGACATGCAGTTGGCCCCTGCAGCCAAGCTTGTGCATTTCACTGGCTCCAACTACCACTTCCTGCCCTGCTACCAGTCTTGGAGGTGCCACTTAGCCCAAAAGATCTTGAAGTGAAGCAGAATTTCTGCAAAGCTTGTCAAAAGCCACACAGTTGTCAATACCATGGACCCCAATGTCCTTGTGCCAAAGAGACATCATATATCATTGGACCTAGTGTCAAATGCACCTTTACACATGGTGCTCTGCATCACTAGACCAGGGCAACATTACCAGTATGGGTCCCTATCAGCAGGTAGAAGGCTTCCTGCAAAAAAATCAGTCCATAAAGCCTAGAGGAAGTGACTGCTTTTTCCAATGTGCAGATACTGATACAATACTACAGGGATCACAGAGAGTCAAGAAAAATATGTTTCCACCAAAGAAATACAGTAAACTTCCAGTATCTGGCTCCAAATAAATGAATATCCAGGAAATGCCTGACAAAGAATTCAAAATAATTATTCTGTGAATACTCAGAGAGGTACAAAACACAGATGAAAAGTTTAATGCTATCAGGAACATAATAAAAGAACAAAATAAGAAACTCAAGAAAATATTAAAAAAAGAACCAAACAGAAAATCTGAAGCTGGAGAATACAAAGACTAAAATATAGTATTGACTAGAAAGCTTCAAGGGCAGACTTGAACAAGCAGAAGAGCAAATTCATGGTCTAAAGGACAAATTGAAATTTTACAACAGAAGAGAAAAAAGAATGAAAAAGAATGTACAAAGCCTATAGATGTTATAAACACTATCAAAAGAAATAATGTATGATGGGGAGAAAGGAGTAGAAACCTTAACAAATAATGGCTGAGAAATCCTCAAATGAGGGCAGAAGTTCATGAAGCAAATTGGTCAACTCAAAATCTCAATCCAAAATATTTTTCTCTAAGACACATAGTAATAAAATCGTCTAAAACTAAAGATAAAGAGAATTTCAAAAGAATCAAGAGAGGACTTCCTAGCAGTCTGGTGGCTAAGCCTTCATGCATCCACTACAGGGGGTAAAGGCTCAGTCCTGCTGGGGAACTAAGATACTGCATACCACACAGTGTGATTAAAAAAAGAAGCAGCAGCAAGAAAAAAAAATCTCTCTCATACAAGAAAATTCCCATAAAGCTATCAGCAGATGCCTCAGCACAGACCTTATAGCCCAAGAAAGAATGAGATAATATATCCAAAGTGCTGAAAGAAATAAACTACCAACCAAGAATACTTAGCCCAGAAAAACTGTCCTTCAGAATTAAAGGCAAAATTACAGCTTCCCCTAATAAACAAAAGTAGAGGGAATTCATCACCACTAAATTTGCTTTGGGCTTCCCTGGTGGTCCAGATGATAAAGAATCTGCCAGCAATGCAGGAAACCCAGGTTTGATCCCTGGGTTGGGAAGATCCCCTGGAGAAGGAAATGGCAACCTCCTCCAGTATTCTTGCCTGGAGAATTCCATGGATAGAGGAGCCTAGCAGGCTACACTCCATGGGGTCACAAAGAGTCGGATATGACTGAACGATTAACACTACACTACTACTACTAAAACTGCCTTACAAGAAATGCTAGAAGAGTCCCTTAGGCTGAAACAAAAGGATGCTTATTAGTAACATGAAAACATACAACACACTGGTAAAGGTAAGGAAACAGTCAGATTCAGAATACCCTAATACTGCAATTTGTTGATATGCTAACTACTTAACTCTAGAATAAAGGTTAAAGGACAAAAGCATTACAAATAACTATGTCTGTAACAATTTGCTAATAGATACACAATCAAAACATGTAAATGGTGACATCAGAAACACAAAAGGGGGAGTAATTACACATGATATAAGTTTAACTGTTTTAAGCATAACATAAACTGTTAAGCCTATTACATGTTTTATGGAAACCTCATGGTAACCACAAAGCAAAAATCTACAAAATACACACAAAAGACATAGAAAAGGAAGTGAAAGCATACTACTACTACAGGAAAACATCAACTTAAAAAGAAGTCAGCTAGAGAGGAGGAAAAAAAATGAAACTAAAAAATAGCTAGAAAACAATAAGATAGTATTGCTGCTGCTGCTAAGTCACTTCAGTCGTGTCCGACTCTGTGTGATCCCACAGATGGCAGCCACCAGGCTCCCTCATCCCTGGGATTCTCCAGGCAAGAACACTGGAGTGGGTTACCATTGCCTTCTCCAATGCATGAAAGTGAAAAGTGAAAGGGAAGTCGCTCAGTTGTGTCCAACTCTTAGCGACCCCATGGACTGCAGCCTACCAGGCTCCTCTGTTCATGGGATTTTCCAGGCAAAGTACTGGAGTGGGGTGCCAT
This sequence comes from Bos grunniens, assembly GCF_055505025.1. NCBI lineage: Eukaryota > Metazoa > Chordata > Mammalia > Artiodactyla > Bovidae > Bos > Bos grunniens. Next base: position 15,246,280 of record NC_141182.1, read on the forward strand.
ATTAGCAAGTATCAATTACTCTAAATGTCAGGGGATTGAATTCTCCAATCAAAAGATATACAGAGGCTGGAAAGATTAAGAGGCAAAAGCCAACAATATGCTGCTTATAAAAGATTCATCTCAACTCTACAAATACACATAGATTCAAAGTTAAGGTATGACAAAAGGTATTCTATGCAAATGGAAAGCCAAAAGAAAAAAGGAGTAGCTATACTAATATCAGACAAAATAAGTTTTAGGTCAAAAATGGTTACAAGAGACAAAGGCGGTCATTATACAATGATAATAGGGTCAATTCATCAAGATGATACAACAATTATAAATATATATGCACTCAACATCAGAAATCTTAAATATATGTAAGCAAATACTATCAGATCTAAAGAGAGAAACACACAATACTAGGGGGACTTCAATACCTCACTTTAAATAATGGATACATCTAGACAGAAAAATCAACAAGTAAATGGACTTGATCACAGGTTAGAGCAAATAGATCTAACAAATGTAAAGCCTTCCACCCAGTACAGCAGAATACACATTATTCTCAAGCACAAATTCAACATTCTCCAGAGTAGGTCACATAATAGAACATAAAACTTAAAAATTTAAGATGACTAAAATCGTACTAAGTATCTTTTTTGACAACTGTGTAAAGCTGGAAGTCAATAACAGAGAAAAGCTAAAAATCCACAAATATGTGGAGATTAAACAACATGCTCCCAAACAATCAATGGATCAAAGAAGAAATCAAAAGGAAAATCAAGTAATATGAAAAAAAGGGAAAACCAAAGCATAACAGGGGCTTTCCAGGTGGCTCACTAGTAAAGAATCTGCCAGCCAATGCAGGAGTTGCGGGAGATACAAGTTCAATCCCTGGATCAGGAATATCCCCAGGAGGAGGAAATGGCAACCTGCCCCAGTATTCTTGTCTGGAGAATCCCATGTACAGAGGAGCCTGGCGGGCTACAGTCCACATGGTCACAAAGAGTCAGACATGACTGAGCACACACAAAAGCACAACATATCAAACCTATGAAATGCTACAAAAGCAGTTCTAAAAGGGAAGATTACAGAGATAAAAGCCTATATTAAGACACAGGGAAGATCTCAAATAAACCACCTCACTTTACACTTCAAGGAACTAGAAAAAGAACAAACTAAACACAGTTACATTTCATTTTCTTGGGCTCCAAAATCACTAGCGATGGTGACTGCAGCCACAAATTAAAAAACACTTGCTCCTTTTAATAGCTATGACAAATGTAGATAGTTTATTAAAAAGCAGAGACATCACTTTAATAACAAAGGTCTGTATAGTCAAACCTACGGTTTTTCCAGTAGTCATGTATGGATGTGAAAGCTGGACCATAAAGAAGGCTGACTGCTGAAGAATTGGTGCTTTCTAACTGTGGTGCTGGAAAAGACTCCTGAGAGTCCCTTGGACTGCAAGGAGATCAAACCAGTCAATCCTAAAGGAAATCAACCCTGAATATTCATTGGAAGGACTAGTGCTGAAACTGAAACTCCAATACTTTGGCCACCTGATGTGAAGAGTCAACTCACTGGAAAAGACTCTGATGCTGGGAAAGACTGAAGGCAGGAGGAGAGGGGGGCAACAGATGAGATGGTTGGATGACATCACTGACTCAATGGACATGAGTTTGAGCAAACTCCAGGAGATAAGGAAGGACAGAGAAGATTGGTGTGCTGCAGTCATGGGGTCAACAAAGAGTTGGACCCAACGTAGCAAATGAACAACAACGACAGGCGTATAGATACTACGTATATCTCCAAATGTGAAAACAAGGCATATAACGGTATTAAGGGTGGGGGGGGGGGGAACCCAGCTACACACACAAAGTTTTAATTGTAATGAGATTCATTTATTTAAAAAAATGTTCTAAAGGCTAAAAAGATAGAAAATGCTAGTGAGATTTCAAGAAAATAAGGCATCAAACCAAAACCAGAAGGTACACTAGAAATAGCAATTTTTCTTTTTTTCAGCCATGCTGCATGGCATGTGGGATCTTATTTCCTCAATCAGGTATCAAACTGGAGCCCCCTGAAGTGGAAGCTGCAGTCTTAACCACTGAACTGCCACGGAAGTACCAAAATATTATTAATAATATTAAAGGAATTTCAAAAAATAATAGACAAATCTTTTAGGGAAGAACACATTAAATTTGCAGTGTGAGTGACAATCTGTATCTTGAGCATATTTTGTATGCAGAATCAAACAAATTTGATTAATGCTTTATTATAAAGTATGTAAAGAGCTCAATTTCTTCAAATTTAAAGGACAAAGATGCAACTTGAGAGGAAAGTAAAAGTTAAGTATATTGCTAAGACCTTTCTACATACAGAATTAGAAAAGCAAGTGTAACTACCAAAACTTAGAAAGTTACTTTTCTATTCTAATTCTTATCTCAGGAACATCACTTCTAATAGTACTTTTAGCAAGAAACATAGATGTCAAGAAACACAGAAGAACTATACAAAAAAGATGTGAATGACCCAGATAACTACAATGGTGTGATCATTCACCTAGAGCCAGATATCGTGGAGTCTGGAGTTAAGGGGGCCTTAGGAAGCATCACTACAAACAAAGCTAGTGGAGGTGATGGAATCCCAGCTGAGCAATTTCAGATCCTAAACAATGATGCTGTTAAATTGCTGCACTCAATATGCCAGCAAATTTGGAAAACTCAGCAGTGGTCACAGGACTAGAAAAGGTCAGTTTTCATTCCAATCTCAAAGAAAGGCAATGCCAAAGAATATTCAAACTACTGCACAATTAAACTCATCTCACACACTAGTAAGGTAATGTTCAAAATTCTCCAAGCGAGGCTTCAACAGTACATGAACTAAGAACTTCCAGATGTTCAAGCTGGATTTAGAAAAGGCGGAGGAACCAGAGATCAAATTGCCAACATCTGCTGGATCATAGAAAAATCAAGAGAGTTCCAAAAAAACATTTACTTCTGCTTTATTGAATATGCCAAAACCTTTGACTATGTGGATCACAACAAACTGTGGAAAACTTTAAAGAGATGGGAATACTAGGCCACCTTACCTGCCTCATGAAAAATCTGTATCGCAGGTCAAGAAACAGAACCGGACATTGAACAACGGGCTGGTTCCAAATTGGGGAAGGAATACATCAAAGCTGTATATTGTCACTTTGCTTATTAAACTTACATTCAGAGTACATCCCGAAAAATCCCAGGCTGGATGAAGCACAAGCTGGAATCAGGATTTCCAGGAGAAATATCAATAACCTCAGATACGCTGATGACACCACCCTTATGGCAAAAAGCAAAGAGGAACTAAAGAGCCTCCTGATGAAAGTGAAAGAGGAGAGTGAAAAACCTGACTTAAAACTCAACATTCAAAAACTAAGATCATGGCATCTGGTCCCATAACTTCATGGCAAATAGAGGGGGAAACAATGGAAACAGTGACAGATTTTATTTTCTTGGGCTCCAAAATCAAGGCAGATGGTGACTGCAGCCATGAAATTCAAAGACGTTTGTTCCTTGGAAGAAAAGCTATGAGGAACCTAGACAGCATATTACTTTACCAACAAAGGTCCATATAGTCAAAGCTATGGTTCTTCCAGTAGCCATGTATTGATGTGAGTGTTGGACCTTAGAAAGCTGAGCACCAAAGAACTGATGCTTTCAAACTGTGGTGTTGGAGAAGACTCTTGAGAGTCCCTTGTACAGTAAGGAGATCAAACCAGTCAATCCTAAAGGAAGTTAGTCCTGAATAGTCATTGGAAGGACTGATGCTGAAGCTCCAATACCTTGGCCACCTGATGTGAAGAACTGACCCACTGGAGAAGACCCAGATGCCAGGAAAAGACTGAAGGCAGGAGAAGTGGATGACAGAGGAAGAGATGGTTGGATGGCATCACTGACTCAATGGACATGAGTTTTAGCAAGCTCTGGGAGTTAGTGATGGACAGGGAAGCTTGGCATGCTGTAGTCCATGGGTTCACAAAGAGTCGGACACGACTGAGTGACTGAACTGACCGTTGTATCATTGTATCATAACTGTCAACAAAAAACTTATAGAATTCTATACCACCAAAACTAGCATTTAATAGAAAAACCTGTAATCACTTTTTAAAATCCAGATGCATATAAGAATTATCTTGGAATCTTTTGAAAAATTCCACGACTGAGCGACTGAACTGAACAGATGTAATGGGATACCTACCGTTATTCTTTAAGTATTTCTGAAATTTAAAGACATGTGAATTTACTTTGGCTAAATTTCTAAGTCATGTGTAATTAAAATTTTTATTTCATCATGATATAAATTGTTTCAAGCTGTGTGATCATTTCCACTGATTGCCACAGAAGTCATCTGTAGTATTTTCCTTTTAGATAGTTTAAACTTGCCCATAAACATGTAAGAAATGTTCATACTTAAATAAAAACCACCACTAAGCATACAAAATCTCAAGCATTCACATGCCCCCTGAACCATTTTAGAACAGTATGGGGTTGGCTAGGAAGGTAAAGATACAAGTTTGTATAGGTTTGCCTAGCAACCCTCAAATAGTTTTATTTGATCTTGCTCACATTTAAGAAGGACCATACCTTCAACTCGGAGAAGGCAATGGCACCCCACTCCAGTCCTCTTGCCTGGAAAATCCCATGGACGGAGGAGCCTGGTAGGCTGCAGTCCATGGGGTCGCTAAGAGTCGGACACGACTGAGCAACTTCACTTTCACTTTTCACTTTCATGCATTGGAGAAGGAAATGGCAACCCACTCCAGTGTTCTTGCCTGGAGAATCCCAGGGACGGGAGAGCCTGGTGGGCTGCTGCCTATGGGGTCACACAGAGTCGGACACGACTGAAGTGACTTAGCATAGCATAGCATAGCATACCTTCAACTGACCTAATCATGGAATCATTTTAGGGCATTTTGAATAATCATATCACTTACAAATATTAGAGCAGGACAAATTTTGCATTATATAATTAAAATTACTATAATTATGCTTTTAGGACATCTGCTGGCAAGAAAGCCTTTTTCAACATTAGTGACAAAATACTGTTTTGAGACCATTACAATGTGCCTAGACAAATTCATCTTTATGAGTTATCTTATATACATATTTATCAACAAATATGCCTTTTAGAGAAATTGGTTAAATAGGTTACATCACAAACAAGGGAAGCCTAAGATTTGCCCTTCAAAAGAACTTTTTAAATAAGCCAATGATTTAATATTTGAACATTTGAAACAATTACTTTTCTATGTGGCAAATTCCAGCCTCGTTACCCATCTCCTCCCTTCCTGTTTCCAATGACTAATTTTTGTTTTTAAAGATTTATGTTGGCTATGCAGCACAGCATGTGGGATCTTAGTTCTGCATCCAGGGACTGAACCCGCACCCCCTGGAGTGGAAACAGTGAGTCTTAACCGCTGGACCATCAGGGAAGTCCTTCCAATGAGTACTTTAACATGACTTTCCTCTAAGAGGTCTTCAGCTTTAAACATGTTGGCTCTGACATCAATAATTCTTATAGAGATACGTACTCCATAAGCTTCTTGCTTTTTCTGGGGACCTAAATGAGCACAGGCATACTTCAGTTTACTGAGCTTTGCAGATACTGCCTTTTTTTGAACACAAATCGAAGGCTTGTGGCAATCCTACATCAACCACGTCTATAGGTGCCATTTTCCCATCATTCGCTCACTTTGTGTCAATTTTGGTAATTCTCATCACATTTTGAATTTTCTCATTTTCGTATTTGTTTTGGTGACCTGCCATCAGTGATCTTTGATGTTACTACTGTAATTGTTTTGGGGTGCCATGAACTTTGACAACATAAGATGATGACCTTAATAAATATGTATTCTGATCACTCCACCAGCCGATCATTCTGTCTTCCCGCCTTTCCCCTGGCCTCCAAGACGCAATATTAAGGTTAGGTCAGTTAGTATCTCTAAAAGGATGCTAATGGTTCAAGTGAAAGGAAGTCACAGGTCTCTCATTTTATATCAAAAACTAGACATAATTAAGCCTGGTGAGGAAAACATGTCAAAAGTCAAGATAGGCTGAAAGCTAGGCCTCTTGTACCAGTCAGCAAAGTTGTGAGTGCAAAGGAAAATTTCTTGAAGAAAATGAAAAGTGCTATTCCAGTGAACACATAAATGAAAAAGGAAACTGCCTTATGGCCGACATGAAGATCTTCCATATGGACAGAAGATCAAACCAGCCATTTAGCAAAAACATAATCCAGTGCAAGGGCCTAACTCTTTTCAATTCTGTGAAGGCCAAGAAGTGAGGGAGCTGCAGAAGAAAGCTTCAAGGTAGTAGAGGTTGGTTCATGAGGCTTATGGAAAGAAGCTGTCTCTATAACATAAAAATGCAAGGTGAGGCAGCATATACTGATGTAGAAGCTGTTAAGTTATCCAGAAGACCTAGGTTAAGATAATTAATGAAGGTGGCTACACCAAGACAATAAATTTTCAATGTAGATGAACAGCCTATATTGGAAGATGCCACCTAGGAGTTTCATGGTAAAGAGAAGTCAATGCCTGCTATCAAAGCTTCAAAGGACAGGCTGACTCTCTTATTAGGGGTTACTGCAATAGGTGACTTAAAGTTGAAACCAAAGCTCATTACCATTCTGAAAACCTTTAGGACCCTTTAAAATTATGCTAAATTTACTCTGTCTGTGCTCTACAAATGGAAAAACAAAGCTTGGATGACAGCACATCTGTTTACAACATGATTTATTTACTATTTAAAGCTCACTATTAAGACCTACTCCTCAGAATAGGATTCCTTTCAAAATATTAATGCTCATTGACAATGCACCTTTGTCACCAAAGAGCTCTGATGGTGATGTACAAGCAAGATTAATATTGTTTTCATGTCTGCTAACATAACATCCATTCTGTAGGTCATGGATCAAAGAGTAATTTCAACTTTCAAGCCTTACCATTTAAGAAATATACTTCTTAAGGCTATAGCTGCCACAGACAGTGAGTGCTCTGATAGGTCTGGATAAATTGAAAACCTTCTAGAAAGGATTCACCATCCTAGAAGCCATTAAGAACATCGTGAATCATGGTTAAAAGTCAAAATATCAACATACATTGGAAGGTTGGAAGTTGATTCCAACCCTCATGGATGGTTCAAGACTTCAGTGGAAGGAAGTAACCAAAGGTGTGATGGAAATACCAAGAGAACTAAAACCCTAAGTGGAGCCTAAAGATGTGACTGAATTGCTCCAACCTCATGATCTAATTTTAACAGATGAAGAGCTGCTTTGTATAAGTGAGTAAAGAAAGTGGTTTCTTGACATGAACTCTACCCCTACTGAAGATGCTGTGAAGAATGTTGAAATGGCAGCACAGGATTCAGAATATTACATAAACTTAGTTAACAAAGCAGGGTAATAAAGGTGAGAGGACTGACTCCAATCACATGCTTCACAGAAATTGTTCATGAAAGGAAGAGGCAGTCAATGAGGCAGACTTCATTACTGTCTTATTTTAAGAAATTGCCACAACCACCTTAAGCCTTCACCCAGATCAGTCAACAGTTATCAACATCAAGCTAAGATCCTCCACCAGCAAAGACTATGACTCTCTGAAGGTTCAAATGATGGTTAGCATGTTTTAGCAATTAAGTATTTTTTAAAATTAAGGTGTACATATATATATATTTAAAGACATAATACTATTATACACAATAAATTACAATATCATACAATATATACATAACATTTACATGCACTGAGAAACCAAAAAATTCATGTGACTTGCTTTATCACAGTATTTGCTTTATTGGAGGGGTCTGGATTTGTACCCACAATATCTTGGAGGTATGCCTATATAAGTTCATAAGCATTTTAAGATATTAATCATATAACTTTTCTTCTCAAAATGAAAAGCTTCTTATCATTTTATTTCATAGATAAAAGTCACATTAACATTCCTGGGAATAAACTTTATTACCAGGGTTTTAAAATGCATAAAAGATAAATGTAGTAGTACTTGCAGGTAAATATGGAGATTGAGGGAAAAGGAATTCTTAGGAAAAATCCTATATCCTACCTAGAGTACCTCTTAAGCTCCCTCTGCTGGCTACCATTTAAATAAAGAAAAAAAAAAAAGTAAACCTCTTTTCCTTGGAGCAGTAATGGGAGAAACAGCCTGAAGCTGACAATGCTGTTGTTGAAATTGAAAGGAAAATTCTCCCTAAGCAAGGGCAAGTCTAACTGCTGCTACCTTCCCTAATAAGGCTTTATAATTTCCAAACAGATTTGGGGGGTAGGGGGGAGGTGGGAGAGGCCACAACCAACTTAAAATAAGGAAAGTCATTACCAAGTTTGAATGTGTTAAGCGCAAAATTGATATACAAAAATGCAAAAGCATTAAGTATAAAACAAATCAACTATAAACAATTATCATTAACACTAGGAAATTAATAATTTAAATACAGTTCACAAATTTCACTATAACAAAAAGCTTATAGCATACTATTTAATCTATTCGTTTCAATATTAAGGTTTATTTTCTTTTTCCTCCAGAGTGAGGTTAAGTAACAACTTAAATAATTTTCAGGATGTATAAATGAACATCCATTCAGAACGAACATTACTGCTTAAAAGTGGCTAAGAAATATTTTGCATGTAATAAATATATTCTATGTTTAGGTTAACAGGCACCATCTCGAGAGCAAAAAAGTTTTTTTTAACCAATAAATAAATTACATTCAAGAAAACAAAGTGTTTATATCTGAAGTATGATATATCCTTAAATGTTTTTCTTCATACATAGCACCCAAACTTCCAAACTGTCTAGAAAGTAGCTTCTAAAATATAACCCATACCTTAAGTCATAAAAATAAAAGGCAAAAAAAAAATCAATTTAAGACAAAACTTACAGTTTATATTAATTCCCCATTCAATAAAATATTAATTGCCAATTTATTAAATGAACTGTAAATATGCAATGTTAGTGCTCAAATCTGAAATATATATTTTTAAAAGTCACTCTTTCTCAAAGTATTTAAAATATTGCATCTCTGGTGGCAAACCTGAAAACTATCATTTTATTTCTCTGGTTTTCAAACTTCTACTCCCAACCCTCTCCTTTAATTCTTTAACAGCCAACCAGTTTGTTTACTTTTTTTTCTTTTTTCTTTTTTGGAGTAAATACACTATATCCCAAACACAAACACTGACAATACTCCTTGGTAAACAAGGAAATCCCAAAACAGTCCAAGCCTATAGCTTCACTCCAAAAGTGTGGCACAGGCTAAATGATAAGGAAAAAAACCAATCAATGGCCCTTATTGATGCAATCAGAATGCTCCTGAGAGTCCACAACTGTTTTGAGAATTTGCTGATGTAATCCTGAAGAAAGTTTCAACACATTTTGCAGACAAATATCAGAGAATAAGTCTTTGATTAATAATTTTTCTATTTATTTCTGCCAAGGCGACTGAAAACACGAAAGCCTTTTCATCAGAGAGGTTAGCATAGATGTCAATTTCCTTTTCCTGTTTCTCTGTTAAAAGAAAAAGGGAAAGCTTTTAACATAAAGGCAGTAGATTCAGTAATTTTTTGAAGTTTTCACTATTTCTTTGACAATAAATACTACACATAATACTATGATGCATACTAAATTATATAAAGTATCATGTTATTAAACTGAAATATTAAAATTATACAAAGGCGTTACTAAAATGCATTAACTTAATTCTAAGACTAAATAGAGACTGGATATATATTTCTATATACACAGTCTAATATTTCTGTAAGAATCTCAAATATTTCTTTCTTCTCAGTAGCATGAGGTCCCTTGTCTCAATCAAAATGAATTTCCTCACCATAAATACAGGCCCTTCTGAACATCAATGGTGCCTTTATGAATATAATAAATTCTTCACCTTAGCCCTTCTACAGAATATAAGAATAATCAACACTTATTTCTACTTTGCCCCATCTGATTACAAATGTAATCCAAGCTCATGGTAGAATTTTTTTTTAAATACAGAAAACTAAAATAGAAAAGAAAAACCACCTATTTATCTCAAGCCAGCTAAAATCATGATTAACATCTTTGTGGATTACAAATTACTTTTTCAGGTTCTACTATCACAATAAACTGTGGAAAATTCTGAAAGAGATGGGAATACCAGACCACCTGACCTGCCTCTTGAGAAACCTGTATGCAGGTCAGGAAGCAACAGTTAGAACTGGACATGGAACAACAGACTGGTTCCAAATAGGAAAAGGAGTATGTCAAGGCTATATATTGTCACCCTGCTTATTTAACTTATATGCAGAGTACATCATGAGAAATGCTGGGCTGGAGGAAGCACAAGCTGGAATCAAGATTGCCGGGAGAAATATCAATAACCTCAGATATGCAGATGACACCACTCTTATGGCAGAAGGTGAAGAGAAACTAAAAAGCCTCTTGATGCAAGTGAAAGAGGAGAGTAAAAAAGTTGGCTTAAAGCTCAACATTCAGAAAACGAAGATCATGGCATCTGGTCCCATCACTTCATGGGAAATAGATGGGGAAACAGTGGAAACAGTGCCAGACTTTACTTTTGGGGGCTCCAAAATCACTGCAGGTGGTGACTACAGCCATGAAATTAAAAGACGCTTACTCCTTGGAAGGAAAGTTATGACCAACCTAGATAGCATATTCAAAAGCAGAGACATTACTTTGCCAACAAAGGTCCATCTAGTTAAGGCTATGGTTTTTCCTGTGGTCATGTATGGATGTGAGAGTTGGACTGTGAAGAAAGCTGAGTGCTGAAGAATTGATGCTTTTGAACTGTGGTGTTGGAGAAGACTCTTGAGAGTCCTTTGGACTGCAAGGAGATCCAACCAGTCCATTGTAAAGGAGATCAGTCCCGGGTGTTCATTGGAAGGACTGATGCTAAAGCTGAAACTCCAATACTTTGGCCACCTGATGCGAAGAGTTGACTCACTGGAAAAGACCCTGATGCTGGGAGTCGGACACGACTGAGCAACTGAACTGACTGACTGACTATAATTCCACTTTTGTCTGGATTTTTTATTATGCTTTGATTTTTAATCAGTTAAACATGTATATAGTTTACTTTTGTTGTTCACTCGCTCAGTCGTGTCTGACTCTTTGCGACCCCATGGACTGAAGCATGCCAGGCTTCCCCATCTTTCATCGTCTCCCAGAGCTTGGTCAAACTTAGGTCCATTGATTCGGTGAGGCCATCCAACCATCTCATTCTCTGTTGTCCCTTTCTCCTTCTGCCTTCAATCTTTCCAACCATCAGTCTTTTCTAATTAGTCAGCTCTTCATGTCAGGAAAATATTAAGAATTTCAGCTTCAGCATCAGTCCTTCCAATGAATATTCAGGGTTGATTTCCTTTAGGATTGACTGGTTTGATCTCCTTGCTGGCCAAGGGATTCACAAGAGTCTTTTCCAACAGCATAGTTCGAAAACACCAATTCTTTGGCGTTCAGTCTTCTTTATGGTCCAACTCTCATATCTGAAAATGACTACTGGAAAAACCATAGCTTTGACTATATGGACCTTTGTTGGCAAAGTAATGTCTCTGCTTTTTAATACGCTGCCTAGGTTTGTTCTAAGGAGCTTTTCTTCTAAGGAGCAAGCATCTTTTAATTTCATGGCTGCAGTCACCATCTGCAGTGATTTTGGAGCCCAAGAAAATAAACTCTGTCACTGTTTCCATTGTTTCCCCATCTATTTGCCAAGATCTTAGTTTTTGAATGTTGAGTTTTAAGCCAGATTTTCACTCTCCTCTTTCACCTTCATCAAGAGGCTCTTTAGTTCCTCTTCACTTTCTGCCATAAGGGTGCTGTCATTTGCATACCTTAGGTTATTGATATTTCTCCCGGCAGTCTTGATTCCAGCTTGTGAATCATCCAGCCTGGCATTTCATATGATGTACTCTGCATATGTTAAATAAGCAGGATGACAATATACAGCCTTGACACACTCCTTTCGTAATTTTGAACCAGTCCGTTGTTCCATGTCCAGTTCTAATTGTTGCTTCTTGACCTGCATACAGGAGGCAGGTAAGGTGGTCTGGTATTTCCATCTCTTTCAGAATTTTCCACAGTTCGCTGTGACCTACACAGTCAAAGACTTTAGTGTAGTCAATGAAGCAAAAGTAGATGTTTTTCTGGAATTCCCTTGCTTTTTCTACAAACCAGCATATCTTGGCAATTGGATCTCTGGTCCCTCTACCTTTTCTAAACCCAGCTTGAACATCTGGAAGTTCTCGGTTCACATACTACTGAAGCATAGCTTGGAGGATTTTGAGCATTATCTTGCTAGCATGTGAAATGAGTGCAATTGTGCAGTAGTTTAAACATTCTTTGGCATTGCCTTTCTTTGGGATTGGAATGAAAACTGACCTTTTCCAGTCCTGTGGCCACTGCTGAGTTTTCCAAATTTGCTGGCATATTGAGTGCAGCACTTTAACAGCATTTATCTGATGCAACATCTTGGACTTCTGGTTTCAGGCATTATAAACTGACTTTCCACCGTGAAAAATTAGGATTTATTGTTTTCTGTCTCTTGCCATCATACTCTTATCACATCTTCCCATTACAGTTATATTATCATTTTGATGAGATCAATATTGTGCTTACATTATTCATAACATAAATTATTTCACTTTTCATGTACATTGTTTTCCCTGAAAAGATTCTCTTTCTTCATTTGCTTAGTTTTCATTACTAACTGAACCCAAATTCTCTCCTAGTTGGATAAATCTTTCAGAATGTTTACATATATCAGTTTTATCTTCTTGAAGAAATTCTTCAAGAAAGTCTTCTGCTATACTCCAATCTGACATGGTTGCTTTCTAAGCCTACTGCACAATGATCATGTTGAGATCCCTCGTCAATATCATGCTGGAGATTTCTTATCTCTCTTGAGTTGGACCCTGTGTTCTAAGTTCAGGATACGTTCTTGGTTTACGTCTTCATTTTGATGCCATGTATCTTGCAGTAGCTTCCTGAGAAAGGGAGTATGGGTAGCAAATTTTTTGAGATCCTAAATATTAGAAAGTGTCTTGAGTCTTTCTTCATACTAGTTACTAGTGTGATTAAGTAAAGACCTGAAGATTTCCTCTTAGTATTTAAAGGCAAAATACTATATTCCAAATACTGGTGCCACTGCTAAGAAAATTCTATACCATTTTTTATAGTTATTTTTTAAGTTGTTGCTAATTTACCTAAAATGAAATATATGATCTTAAGTGTACAACTGGATGACCCACACCACAATCAAGATACGAAAATTTCTCATTCTCCTCTCCAGTCAATCCCTCCCCACCCTACCAGAAATATTAGTCCACCACCATAGATTCATTTTGCCTGTTCTTGAACATCATATAAGTGGCATTGTATAATATGTACTGTTTTGTGTCTAGCTTCTTTCATTCAACATGCTTTTGAAATTTGTTGATGTTGCTCATCACAAGTAGTTTGTTCCTTGCTGGATAGTATTTCACTGTACCATTTTGATTATTTCCTTTGAACACTTGAAGGATTTTCCTTTTAACCAAAGAGAGATAATTTATGATGATATAATTTTGCATAATATCTTGTTTTAACCATTCACTTAATTTGGTGGGGTATTTCAATACAGAAATTCAGTGTCCTTCAGGTTTGGGAAAATTACTCGAATTATTTCATTGATGGCTTCCTTCTCTTTCATCTTCTGTGTTCTTTTTCTGCAACATCAATTATTTACATATGTTGACCTCAAACTGGTCCTCTAAATTTCTTATGTTTCCTATTCTATTTTTAATCTCTTTTCCTATTGCTATACATTCTGGTACATTTCTTCAATTTTGTCTATCAGATTTCCGTTAAAGTTTGCCATTTTTGCAAATCATATAGGCATATCTATACACATACACACATATATGATTCTCATTTTAAAGTTACATTTTATATATATATATAAGATTCTCATTTTAAAGTTCATTTTCCAGGTACTTTTTTGACATCTTCAATTTCCTTTTGAGAAAAAGGAAATTCCTTTTTGTTTCATTACTACCACAACTTCTCTTACAAAGAATATTAATGGCAGTTTTCATTTTTTTTTCACCCTGGAAAAACTCATCCAAGTTACTTTTTTTTTCCTTTATGAAAGCCTGACTGGAGAACCCAATATTTACATCTCTAATTTTCACCTAACTTTCCTCATTTTAATTTGATAGCCCTGCCCTCAATGATGCCTGGTATTTCCGAGACCAGAAACTCTTTTGCATTATCTTTTATCAAAGGATAAACAGCCCTAGCAAGATATTAAAAAAAGACTTTCAAATAAAGTTTTTTAGCCTCACCTTCACCTCTACACTTCCAGACATAACTCGTACCAAAAATTGCTGACCTTAAGGAAGATGTAAAACAAAAAAAAGTTTCTTTCTTAGCTTTTCTCAAAGGAGCTTACAATTTAGGTTTCTTGGGTCTACTAAAGAAGCTATTACTTTCCAGAATTTTGCTGTTTCTCCTATTCCCTCTCCTTGTGGAACTTTGCCCTTGAAAAACAAAAAGTCCCTTTCCTACTTTACTAGGGTTTGGGGAGAGCACAGAGCTAGATGTGTTTATTCAATCTACCATCTTTAACTTGAAGTCTACCTTAATTCTCTATGTTCATTAATAAGATATTCAAAATTGGCTAATAAATTTTAATCAGTGAAAATGTCACTCTTACTAATATCCAAAATAATCATAACCCCTAATATAAAATGAAGACTTATTTTAAACCAACCAAAAATTAAGTTTAATGACTGGCTTTTATGATGTTGTTACCTAGATGTCTAAAAAGATTTCCTTTCATTCTTCTATTTTTCTCAAAATATACAAAATAAAGTCAATTAAAAATGTGCTTTTAGACACATTGTAAGGTTTTCCTTTTTAAAATAAAGGTAAAGCTTGCTTCAAATTCTTTAAGTGTCCTATGAGCAGGGAAAAATACTGAATTTAAGTGGCTACTAAACAATAAGAGGAGAAGGCAATGGCAACCCATTCTAGTACTCTTGCCTGGAAAATCCCATAGACGGAGGAGCCTGGTAGGCTGCAGTCCATGGGGTCGCTAGGAGTCAGATACGACTGAGCGACTTCACTTTCACTTTCATGCATTGGAGAAGGAAATGACAACCCACTCCAGTATTCTTGCCTGGAGAATCCCAGGGACGGAGGAGCCTGGTGGGCTGCCGTCTATGGGGTCGCACAGAGTCGGACACGACTGAAGTGACTTAGCAGCAGCAGCAGCAGCAAACAATAAGAAGTATATCAAAGAAGTCTATTCTAAAATATATAGACATTTTAAATGTTCATATTTCCCACCAGTATTATATTTAGAAAACATGGTGTGCCTTCAGGGACCGTAAGTACAGCCCAAGAGCAAAATCTAGTCTGCAACCTGTTTTTATAGTCTTACTGGAACACAGCCATGCCCATTCATTTACATATTTTCTATGGCTGCTTTCCAGACACAATGACAGAGCAGAGTGGCTTTGACAGAGACTTTATAGCCCTAAAATATTATCTGGCTCTTTACATAAAAAGCTTGCTGACTGCCCCTGTTCCTGACCTACATTAAAAGATTCCATTTGATTATACAAAAATTGCTTTGAGGTCTTCCTTGTTTGTAGTAAAAGCATATCTTACTCTAGAAACAACTTTCTTAAACCTTTTCTATAACAAACTAAAAATATCTGAAAAAAATGTATAGCCAAATAAATGCTTCTGTTTTCAAGTTAACACAAAATAAAAGATTCAAACCTGCACAGTGAGTACCAGAACTACAGAGTCTTCATTTCCCCAAAGAAAAGACTGTCGTTATCTATTTTCTCATCTCCTCTGACCCACCACCAGAAGCATTCCTTTTCCATTCTTTGGATTATGTTCTCTTTACTTCAACTGTAAAGAATGTTCTGTTTTCTGGGCCAAGCAGTATTTTCCTTTTCTCTTTTTTCTCTGTTAGACTTTCCTTTACCTAGTTTCCCTATTGAGATAGTCTTTGGCATATACTTTCTGGTCACCCCATTATTAAAGAAGCACATTCAAACTGAGAAGAAAACTCAAACTCTCTGGAAGACCAGCATAATAGAAGAAAAGAGAAGAAGTAGTAAAATTAGCCAAGGAATTAAGGAGTATCTAAGCACAGTCTTCACAGAATATACTTAAAGACATTATTAACCTTAATTCTTTAGCCATATGATATTAAGAAATCTTTAACTTTGATAAAAGCTATAAAGATGAAGTTATTTACACTAACAGTAGTAATTTTATTCAAATAGAAATACACAAAACAGGGAGAAATGGTGAACAGGTAAGAAATTCTCAATGTCTATAATATATTTATGGGTGAATACCTGAATACTTAAGACTGAATGCCTGAAAAGTATAGCGTAGCTCACAAATAACATAAAAAATTATAAACGCATTTAACTGAAGATGAAATTAGTCTAACAGAGGTTTTTTTGATGTCTAATAACATTGTTATTTATTTTTAATTAAAGTGCAGTTGATTTACTTGATAGAGACTTTAAAAGAATTATAGAAAGCAACTATCTTTTTCATTTAATTACTGGCTTGAAATTAGGGGCATATGGGGGTTCATTATACTATTCTTTTTAATTTGTGTAATTTAAAAAATTTTCCACAATAAAAGGTTTTTTAAAAGATAAACAAAAATCAAAGAAAAAGAAGCTGAAGTTTAAGTTGATGGTTAAAAACATCATGGTTGATGGTTATTGGTAGGCATACTAGTTATCCAAAGAAAAGAGAAAATCTATAAGGAGAATATGAATATGTTTTAGACAAAGAAGAATTCACCTTAGCTTTTGGATACTGAAGAACACTGAAAATTCATACTGAAGAACACTTTCAATAGTAAATTTTTAAAACTCACAGTATAATAGTTTGAAACAAATCTTAACAGAATTTGGATTTATCTTTTAAAAAAGTGTAACCATTTTAACAGACTTATTCAGGATGTCATACACAAATTATTGTCTCTGAACTTTACTATCATCAGTTTATAGGAAAGTGAATTTACCTAACTTAAGCCTTTATTTTTCCAGTAAGAATTAAATTTATGGAAAAAAAAAAGAATTAAATTTATGGATTAAAAAAAAAAAAAAAAAACAAGTATCTACCTGAGAGAAAAGGCTTTTACAAACTAAAATATAAGTTGGAATTTTAAATCCAGGAGTTAAATGCCTACCAAATACTTTCTTCACTACTATCTAATTAAGATCTTAGAAAACTTTAATACTTGGGGGAAAAAAAAAACTGCTTGGATTTACTCATACCTCTTTCTTCCTCATGTTTTTTGGCAGATGCACTTTTAGGTCTTCCTCTTCCTCGTCTGATATGATCTGAATGGCTGTTACTTCGAGACCTCTTTCTGTTTTCTAAATCTTTATTTACTGTAGAATTTATCTTCTCTCGCCTAACTCTCTCTGTTCGCCTCCTCTTGGCCTCATGCTTGTTTTCTGTATGGATGAATAAAAGTGATATATTTTAGGGCTTAAGCAAGAACTGTTTGCCCATGTTCACAATGCCTTCTTCTTTTTCTTTCTAAATAGCGCTAGAGTTTGCTGCCTGGTATATTTTATAAAATTACATCCATAACATCTATGCCCTTGAAACCCATGCAGAAAAAAAAGAAACAACAGAATTCAGATCCATATTAACATGTAAGGTAGGAGGAATATTAGAAAACAAGTATCTCTATTTGATATTCAGCCCCTGTAAATTCACACAATTCCAAGGCAACCTTTCTGCCTTTTTCCTTTTCTCTGTTTCTAAGCTAAAAATGGTGAAGTATTAAAAAGGAAAATAAATATTCCATTCCTTTTTTCCCCCTACCCAAATCACAGATTGAAATATATAAAATACACAGAAGTAAAACTGACCTTAGCTATACTATATTAATGTTATGGAAAAAAACAAACAGAAAGTATCTAGGGAAAACATAAAAACACTAGGGAAGTAAGCAGTTTCACTTTAGTTACAGACAAGGTCATTTCTGACATTCTAAGAGCATATTTATCCCAATTAGAATCCAATAGGGGAACTTTACTCAACATGGTGATTTAATTAATGCAAGAAGCCATCCTTCTCACTCCAAACAGATTCAAAGGTTGGGTAAGACAAACAATAAATTTAATACATACCTGACTTTAAAAGAAAGAAAATTCCTCAAATGCCTAAAATAATGGTGGTAAAGGGGCAAAACAAATTAAAAAATTCATATCCCAAACACTAAAGGGAAAAAATTCAAAGGCTATATAAATTAAGTATGCTTAATAGGTACTATAAAGCAAAATAAATTTAAGTAAAATATTAATAGTTATTTCCAAATACCATATCCTTAGAAAATTAGTTAATTCCAGGTCTCAAATGAGACATACACCAGATAATGCAAGAACATTTAATTATTCCAGATTGTAAGAAAGTTCTTAGTTTAACAAATAATTTGCAAGGAATAAAAAAGAAAATAATAGAGTCAAAAGAGATATCACCCATATACAATGTGAGGACCTTATTTGGAATCTGTTTTTAAAAACCATTTATGAGAAACCTGAAAATGTCAACTCCAGTTGGATACTTGGTATTACAGAATTAGTGTTATTTTTTTATTGCATGTAAGTTTTTAAAAATTATTTATTTATTTGGCTGTGCCAGGTCTTAGCTGTAGCATGTGGGATCTAGATCTCTGACCAGGGATTGAACCCAGGCCCCCTCCATTGGGAACATGGAGTCCTAGCCACTGGACCATCAGGGAAGGCCCTGTGCTTCAGCTTTTAAAGGTCAACCTTTCAGAAACATATAACGAAATATTTATAATTGAAATTATATGAGATTTGCTTAAAATGATATACAAAGACAAGAAATGGATGTGGATGTGACAGTGCATGCTTAGAATTTCTCAAAAAAATAAAAAATTGATTTGATACAGTTTCATTTATTATGGCATCTAGTATTACTGCTAAAGGCAGAAAGCTTATTATTTTAGTGATTTAAAAAAAAAAAAACAATTTTAAATGAGGCTTGACACTTCTAATCCAATTCTGAAAATATAAAGAAATATGATGTTGTTTAAAAAAACAAGAAATTTACATGTGATTCCAGTATTATTATCTAAAGTATAGATTTTGTTCAAATTTCACAAAATTTTATACATGTCCACTATTGGTTTTCATACCTAATTCAAGATTTCACATTGTATTTCTTGGATTGACCAGTTTCAGCTACATGCAATGAATTCTGATAACTTCTCTTTTCATCTTTATTCTTTACAAATATTTTCTAATTTCTCTTGTTACGGCTTCTTAGATACACCCATTATTTAAAAGTAGGCATTTAATTTCCATAAATATGGGTTTTTTAAAGTATTTTTTATATTAATTTCTCATTTAAATGCTTTATTCTCCACAATCACCCTGTGTTTTTTCAGTCTTTTACTTTCTTGAGGCTTTCAATGGGTAAGACAAAGATCTCTCTTGGTTAATGTCACACTGCACTTGAAAATATGTGGACTATTTTCAAGTATCTTTTAATATTCATTTCTAACACAATTCCACAGTTATAAGAGAACAATAGACTCTGTTTGATTTCAACACTTTTAGATGATGAAATTTTTGCACCTTGTTTTATGTCCCTGGATATGTTTCAGGGTCTCCTGGTGTATAGTCTATAGGAACGTCAATAGAATTTGTACCCTGCTGTTGTGTGAAAATTGTATAAATTTTAATTATGTTGAATTGGCTCATAAGGCTAGTCTACTATATCCTTCTACTTTTCTGTCTATTCATTCTATTAATTTTTGAGAGATTTTGATGCAGAAACTCCACCTAAAAAATCTTAATTTATCTACTTAAAAAATAATTGTAATATAATGGAACTATATGTAACTTTGATCTGTATTTTCCAAGTCTCCAATAAATGTATTATCATAAAAAATTCAAGAGGACTACTCTTTTCCTTGAAATTAATTTCGTTGATTTTTCAGGTTCTCCAGGCTCCCCATCATACCAGCC
Source organism: Bos grunniens (assembly GCF_055505025.1). Lineage (NCBI taxonomy): Eukaryota > Metazoa > Chordata > Mammalia > Artiodactyla > Bovidae > Bos > Bos grunniens. Next base: position 15,266,353 of record NC_141182.1, read on the forward strand.
ATTCCTTTTTTATCTCCTTTGGAGTCTTCTCCTCCCTGTAGATTCTTTTCCATCTCTAATATTAAAGTCCTAGGACTCTGTCCTGAACTCAGATACTCCATGGACCCAAAACATTAAGTGCTGCTGTTATAATGGTTCTAAAATTCATACTTTCAGCTGTGACTTCTTCCCAAAGCTCTAGATTGCCTACCTGACAGCTTCACTTGTATGACTCACAAGCATTTCAAAAGTGCCCCAAAAAAAAACTCTTGATTTTCCCTCCTCCAACCTTCATTATAATAGTAAATAGCACCAACAGTTACAAAAGCCAAATAACCTAGTCATTTGTGACTCAGATTGTTTCTTCCATCATCACAAAAGTCCACAGGTACTCTGTGCAAAATATATCCACAATTTCATTTTTCCCACTTCTGTGGGCAACATCCAAACCAAATATATTCCCTAAACAGCTGTCAAAATTACCTTTAAGAAAAAACCAGACTATATAAGTTCCTTTTCTAAAATCTTTCATTAGGCTTTTCACTTTATTTAAAATAAAGTCAAATTTCCTGACAGAAGACTACAAGTCCCACTATGAGACCTGACATTCACCTCTCACCCATCTCATTTCATACCACTAGCCATTTTGTTCACTACTCTCCAGACATGTCTTCCTCTAAAACAAGTTCCTTCCTCCTCTTGAGGCTCTGCATTTGCTAATCCTTCTGCCTAGAGTTCTCTTCCCAACACTGTTCATGAGACAGGCTATATTTCCTTCAGATGTCAATTTACAGGTCACTCCAAGTCTCCAAGCCCAAGTTACTTGCTTCTTCTACTATTACTATAGTCTGGTTTTTATTTACATATATGCTCAATATGTCTCCCCCATCAAAGTATAAGCTCTACGAAAGTTGGGACACTTGTTTGTCTGTCTCATTCAAAGAAACTAGAACATTATGTACGCATGTTAAGTGGTGCTAAATAAACAAAATTAGACTGAGTACATGCATTTATCTCACTATGTTCTCAAAAATTCTACTGAAATGCAAATAAACATGGGTAAAAGGAAAAAGGAAAATAAATCAGCAGGGTTTGAAACAGGAAATAGTGCTATTAGCAATCTGAAATTACAGAATTCCAGCAAGCTGGCAAACTGACAGATTCTGATTAAGTAACCAGAAAAGAAGAAACTAAAATTCAAAATAAGACTATGAGGTGGCTCCTATAGAAGGGGTAGCTGTTCTTCCCAAAGACACTCCCAGGATAGGACAAAAAGTATAGAAAGGAAGAGTAGGCCACAGAGTGATCATCAGAATAACTCTACAACTACTGTAGAACAGTTGGGCCTATGTATACAAAGCAACTGACAAAGAAATAAAGCTTTTCAGAACCAAGCAATGTTCAAGGGAACTCTGAACTTCCATATCATAGAAATATGAAAGGGGTTCCCAGGTGGCACTAGTGGTAAAGAATACAATTGCAATGCAGGAGACGCTGGAGCCTTCGGTTCAATCCCTGGGTCAGGAAGATCTCCTGGAGGAGGCAATGGCAATCCACTCCAGCATTCTTGACTGGAGAACCCCATGGACAAAGGAGCCTAGGGGGCCACAGTCCACAGTGTCACAAAGAGCTGGACACGATTGAGCAGGCACACACATCAGAAATAAGAAATAAACAAAAAAAAGTAGTTCCTCATAAAAAAGAAACACTATAAAGGATTTCACATTCTGCCTCAGAATGACGCCTTTCTTATTTTGGCAATCATGGATTTCAACAGCATCTCCCAGCTTACCTAATTTACATCTAAAGTCTGTTTCTTCCAATTATACAGAACCTCAAACATTAGCTTCTTCCAAATACACACTAAAAATAAACTCCTTCCAATTATACACTAAAAAGACGATGTCAAATGGACCTTCAAAATAGTGTGAGAAGATTTTCCTGGTGGTCCAGTGGTTAGAAATCCACCTGCCAATGCACCTGCCAATCCCTGGTCCGGGAAGAGCTACATGCTATGTGCAGCAACAAAGATCCAGCGCAGTCAAAAACGAATGAATGAATAAATAAATAAATATTTTTTTAAAGTGTAGGATATGCATGCAAGTTACCTACACTGATAAACCAAGGCCTTCATTTACAAGCATCAACAGAAAATTAAGGATTACCAGCTATTTGAGGAAAATAAAGAGAGCAAGAGAGAAGGAACAAGATAAAACATGAGCAACAGGGAGTTTCCTGGTGGCCTAGTGGTTAGGATTCTGGGCTTTCACCGCTGAGGCCCAGGTTAAATCCCTGGTCAAGGCTAAAAACAGACAACAACAACAACAACAAACCCATAAGGAACAAAGGTATTCTAGGAAACAAAAACATCTTAAAATGTTTCAGATGATACCTTCAGAGGATATTATACCATTAACATTCTTTTGCAGAAACAGAAAACACCATTCCAATCATATGGAATCTCAAAACCCCATATAGAAAGACAATCTTAGAACAGAACAAAGAACCACACTTCTTGATTTCAAAACTTTTCCTAACAAAACTGCAGTAATCAAAAAATACGATACTGTGTTACCAGAGACAAACAGACCAACAGAATAAAATATCCGGAAATAAATCCACGGTCAAATGGTTTTCAGGAACGGTAGCCATGAAAAAACAGAACTTGCAATAAATGGTAATTGGGAAAACTGGATAGCCAGAGGCAAAAAAATGAAAGTGGACCCTTATACCACCTACAAGAATTAACTCAAAATGGATTGAAGACCTAATATAACAGCTAAAACCATAAAAGGCTTGGGGGAAAAAAACAAACAAATAGGAGAAAAGCTTCATGACAGTGGATTTGCCAGTGATTTCTTGGATAGGACACCAAAAATATAGGCAACAAAATAAAAACTAGACAACTTGGATTTCATTTAAAATTGAGAAACTTATGTACATCAAAAGGACACTATCAACAAAACAGAAAGGCAACTCATGAAATCGAAGAAAAAAAATATTTGCAAAAATGTATCAGGTAAGGAATTAACATCCAGAATAAAAAGAACTTCCACAATTCAACAACGAAAAAAAGGTCGAACTTCAACAAACATTTCTCCAAAAATAGACAAATGGCCAATAAACACATGAAAAAATGTTCAACATCACCAATCATAAGGGAAATGCAAATTAAAATCACAACATGACATCACTTCAATCCCACTGGATGGTTAATAGGAAAAGCACATAAAATAACAAGTGTTGCTGAGGATGTGGAGAAATAGGAAACTTTTTGCATTGCTGGTGGTAAAGAAAAACAGTGAAAACACCATGACACTTCCTCAGAAAATTAAACAATTACTATATGATCCAGCGTTTCCCCACACAGGTGTATGTCCAAAAGAAACGAAAGAAGGGCACTGAGCAGTGTGTACACACATGCTCACAGCAGCATTTTGCATAACACCCAGAAGGCGAAAGCAACTCAAGCGCCCATCAGTGCATTAGAGATAAACAAAATGGGGTATGTAATACAATAAAATATTATTCAAGAAGGAAATTCTGACATGTTACAACATGGATAAACTTTGAAGACATTATGCTATGCGACACAAAAGGACAAATATTGTATGATTCCATGTAAGAAGATAACTACAGCAGTCAAATTCAAATTCACAGGCACAGGAAAAACACAGGTGGTCTGGGGCGTGATATGGGGATGGGAGGAAAATGAGGAGTTACTGTTTCAGGTATATGGAATTTCAGTTTGGGAAGATGAAAAGAGTTCTGGAAAAGGATAATGGTGAAGATTAAGCACATGATAATGAATGTATTTAATGCCACTAACCTATACAATTTAAAATTATTAAAATACTAAATTTTATAATAAAAGATATGAAAAAATAAGATTCAACGAAAAAGAAGAAATCAAAAAACAAAATGAACTGCTAATAACCAAGTGCAAAACACAAGTTAAACAGGGACTTCCCTGATGGTTCAGTGGTTAAGAATCCACCTTCCAATGCAGGTTCAATCCCTTGTCAAGGAACTATAATTCCACATGCCACAGGACAACTAAGCCTGCGCATCACAAATAGAGAGCAGCTCACGTGCCACAGCTAAGACCCAATGTAGCCAAAAAGATACATTTTTTTTTAATTCTTAAAAAGACAAAATAATGGACGTGTCTGAACACAGAATTCAGGCATGTCCATTATGAGAAAAGGAAAATACTGAAATTTCCTGGAACAAAATGAAAACAGAATATATGACAACAAGGGAAGAGAAATACAGGAAAGATCTAAGAAATCTAATACTCATCTATAATATAATGTGTAATTATCTACCCAATATTCATTCTCCCCCTCTTCCTTAAGAATAGAATCCTGCTCTGGTCAAGAGGAAAATGTGCCCAGTTAAAATATACACATTCAAAGATTCTCCTACAGGTGAAGAGGCCATGAAATTTAGTTCTGACCAATGACATATAGTGGAACTGGTTAAGGTTTCCAGAAAGTTTTAAATTTTTTTTAAGGAGTATGATCCCTAGGTTGGGAAGATCCCTTGGAGGAAGGCATGGCAACGAACTCCAGTATTCTTGCCTGGAGAATCCCCATGAACAGAGAAGCCTGGTGGGCTACAGTCCATGAGATCGCAAAGAGCTGGACATGACTGAGCGACTAAGCACAGCACATGGCTGCTTTGTCCTGTCTGTGTCTGTCTCTATTCTTTCTGCTTAGAATACTTAAGAGATGCCTGGATGTACAACAATTACTTTGTAACAATGAGCATGAACTGACTGGTTCCAAATTGGCAAAGGAGTACTCAAAGATGTATACTGTCATCCTGCTTTTTAACTTAGATGCAGAGTACATCACCTGAAATGTTGGGCGGGATGAATCATAAATTGGAATCAAGATTGCCAGAAGTAACATCAACAACCTCAGATATGTAGATGATATCACTCTAGTGGCAGAAAATGAAGAGGAAGTAAAGAACTTCTTGATGAGGGTGAAAGAGGAGAGTGAAGTTGGCTTGAAACACAACATCCCAAAAACTAAGATCATGGTTATCCAGTCCCATCACTTCATGGCAAATACAAGGGGAAACAGTGGAAGCAGTGGTATTTTATTATCTTGGGCTCCAAAATCACTGTGGACAGTGACTGCAGACAGGAAATTAAAAGACGCTTGCTCCTTGAAAGGAAAGCTATGACAAATCTGCTGCTGCTGCTACTGCTAAATCGCTTCAGCTGTGTCCGACTCTGCGCGACCCCATAGATGGCAGCCCACTAGGCTCCCTCGTCCCTGGGATTCTCCAGGCAAGAACACTGGAGTGGGTTGCCATTTCCTTCTCCAATGCATTAAAGTGAAAAGTGAAAGTGAAGTCGTTCAGTCGTGTCTGACTCTTCGCAACCCCATGGACTGCAGCCTACCAGGCTCCTCCACCCATGGGATTTTCCAGGCAAGAGTACTGGAGTGGATTGCCACTGCCTTCTCTAGAGAGGGTATTGAAAAGCAGAGACATCACTTTCCCAACAAAGGCCCATATAGTCAAAGTTTTTCCAGTAGTTATGGATGTGAGAGATGGACCATAAAGAAGGTTGAGAGTCAAAGAATTGATGCTTTTAGCTGTGGTGCTTGAAGAGTCCCCTGGACTACAAGCAGATCAAACCAGTTAATCCTAAAGGAAATTAACCCTGAATATTCATTGGAAGGACTGATGCTAAAGCTGAAATTCCAATACTTAGGCCACCTGATGTAAAGAGCTGACTCACTGGAAAAGACCCTGATGCTCAGAAAGACCGAAGAAAAAAAGAGAAGGAGGCAGTAGAGGATGAGATGGTTAGACAGCATCATCAACTTAATAGACACGAATTTGAGCAAACTCTGGGAGGTAGTGAAGGACAGAGGAGTCTGGTGTGCTGTATTCCATGGGATCACAAAGAGTTGGGCACGACTTAGTGACTGAACAACAATGAGCATGAAAGCCACATCTTCTCAAGAAAGGGAAGAGCTTAGGTCCTTGGGGACAACACTGAACAGTCCTGTACAGTGGTCCCTTGGTATCAATAAGGGTTTAAAAACCCCTGACAGATACCAAAATCTGTAGATGTTCAAGTATCTTATATAAATGGTATATTATTTGCACAAAACCTACACACATCTACCTGTATAGTCTGTCATTTCAAGATATAATAACTAATACAATATAAATGCTACATAAATACCAGGGCACAGCAAATTGAAGTTTTGCTTTTTGGAACTTTTCGGAATTTCTTCCCCTGAATATTTTCAAACCATGGTTGAATGAACCTGCAAACATGGAAACCCACAGATGCAGAGGACCAACTGTAATGCCAACTTTATTTTTCTTCACTAAAGGAAAAGTAAACTATTTGTCCAATCCAGTGTCAGCCAGGTTTTCCATGGATGGCGATCATGACAACAATTATCCAATAAGCATGCCAGAAAGAAAAGAGAATGGGGGAAAGAAATAGGTAAAAATTTCCCTAGCTGAAGACTTGAGCCTTCGGATGAAAAGGACTTACTGAGTAACAAGGAAGAATGACAATGACATTTAAGTGTGAGTACAAAGTAAAGGCAATCTGTGAGTACAAATCAGAAGATGATTGCTTCTTGGCAGGAAAGCAATGACAAACCTAGACAATGTGTTGAAAAGCAGAGACATTACTCAGCTGACAAAGGTCCATATAATTAAGGCTATGGTCTGTCCAGTGGTTATGTAAGTTCTCAGAGCTGGACCATAAAGAAGGCAGAATGCCAAAGAACTGATGCCTTCAAACTGTGGTGCTGGAGAAGACTCCTGGAAATCCCTTGGACAGCAAGGAGATCAAACCAGTCAATCTTAAGGAAGATCAACCCTGAATATTCACTGGAAGAAATGATGCTGAAGCTGAAGCTCCAGTATTTTGGCCATCTGACATGAACAGACAACTCATTGGAAAAGTCCCTCAAGGGAAAAATCTTTCCCTCATTGGGAAAGATTGAGGGCAGAAGGAGAAGACTGCGTCAGAGAATGAGTTGGCTGGACAGCATCACTGATGCAATGAACATGAACTTGGGCAAACTCCAGGAGATGGTGAGAGACAGGGAGGCCTGGTGTGCTGTAGTCCACGTGTGGCAAAGAGTAGGACATGACCAGGCTACTGAACAACAACAACAAAGTAAAGGTACTCTCTCCAATGGAAGACAGGAAATGTACCACCACGTATCTTTCATGAAAATTTTTTCAGGTCTAAAACAATTTTTAGAAAATTAGTTCCAGAAATAAAAACACATGGGTTTTTTTTTTAAAGTATGTAAGAAAAATTGAGATTATCCTTGTAGTACAACGGAAAGAAATTTTAGTATGACAGCTCTGCTGTGGATCTAAAATCAGGAATAAAATTGTAAGGAACGATTTTTCTGAAATAACAATACCAAATCTTCACTGTCAAGTAATTCAGAGTTAAGGATAACTTACTACTGAATTAATGTTGACTGACTTTGGATTTCTAAAAGGTATTGGTGATAATAATTTCTTCATTTTTCTTCCTTAACAAAAGTGAGTACGCAATTTGTAGATTTTTGCTTACTTACCAGCCTTTGCCTATGAACTTAGAGAATAATTTAAAAATTGGGTTTAATATTTCTATCCCTTTGTTCCTTCTCCCAGTAAAAACTGGGGAGGTGGTTGCTTAACCTAAAGCTTGTACTCACTGAGAAATTAACAGTTAAATATAAATGAGCTATCCCAATATCTTATTAAGTCTTTTTCTTACCTTTAGAGGAAGTCTTCTATAAACTAGTATCTCATTTAGATTTTTGAGTTTATTTTTTCTTTACAGTTTTTATAACAAAAAAATGTATAAAGGAAAAAGGTATATCCATTGCTATTTAGTGCAAAATAGCATTCTTGATGCACTAAACCATCCAGGAACACCCATGTGGAAAACCAAATTTAAAGATTTGGAACAAAGTGAGTTTATTCTCACCAAAAACTGCCTGTCAATATTATCTTTACAGGTATATATTATCCATTTTCATTTCTCCTATAAATTCTCTGGTAATTAAAACTGAAATGTTCTAGATCCTATTGACAACATTCATTAGAACTTGATAAAACTGGGGAGATTTTTTTAAAAATTATACTCAATTCCCTATACATAATGGACTAGCCAAGGCAATCTTACTTTTAAGAAATTTAATTGTAAAAATTAGTATTTATGTACCTATAACATATCAAGCTTTCTTTATATTCTGTTCAGTTCAGTTGCTCAGTCGTGTCCTACTCTTTGCGACCTGATGGACTGCAGCACATCAGGCCTCCCTGTCTATCACCAACTCCCGGAATTTACCCAAACTCATATCCACTGAGTTGGTGATATCATTCAATCATCTCATCCTCTGTTGTCCCCTTCTCCTCCTGCCTTCAGTCCTTCCCAGCATCACGGTCTTTTCAAATGAGTCAGTTATTTGCATCAGGTGGCCAAGGTATTGGAGCTTCAGCTTCAATATCAGTCCTTCCAAAGAACACTCAGGACTGATTTCCTTTAGGATGCACTGGATGGATTTCCTTGCAGTCCAAGGGACCCTGAGTCTTCTCCAACACTACAGTTCAAAAGCATCAATTCTTCGATACTCAGCTTTCTATACAGTCCAACTCTCACATCCATACATGACTACTGGAAAAACCATAGCTTTAACTAGATAGACCTTTGGTGGCAAAGTAATGTCTCTGCTTTTTAAGGCTGTCTAGGTTGGTCATAACTTTCCTTCAAAGGAGTAAGCGTCTTTTAATTTCATGGCTGCAGTCACCATCTGCAGTGATTTTGGAGCCCAAAAAAGTAAAGTCTGACACTGTTTCCCCATCTATTTGCCATGAAGTGATGGGACGGGATGCCATGATCTTAGTTTTCTGAATGCTGAGCTTTAAGCCAACTTTTTCATTCTCCTTTTTCACTTTCATCAAGAGGCTCTTTAGTTCTTTCCTTCCTGCCATAAGGGTGGTATCATCTGCATATCTAAGGTTATTGATATTTCTCCCGGCAATCTTGATTCCAGCTTGTGCGTCCTCCAGCCCAGCATTTCTCATGATGTACTCTACATATAAGTTAAATAAACAGGGTGACAATATACAGCCTTGATGCACTCCTTTTCCTGTTCGGAACCAGTCTGTTGTTCCATGTCCTGTGTACATGGAACAACTGTTGCTAACAGTTGCTTCCTGACCTGCATACAGATTTCTCAAGAGGCAGGTCAGATAGTCTGGTATTTCCATCTCTTCCAGAATTTTCCACAGTTTATTGTGATCCACACAATCAAAGGCTTTGTCAGAGTCAATAAAGCAGAAATCGATATTTTTCTGGAACTCTCTTGCTTTGTCGATGATACAGCAGATATTGGGAATTTGATCTCTGGTTCCTCTGCCTTTTCTAAATTCAGCTTGAACATCTGGAAGTTCACAGTTCTCATACTGTTGAAGCCTGGCTTGGAGAATCTTGAGCATTACTAACATGTGAGATGAGTGCAATTGTGTGGTAGTTCTTTACATTAGACATTTTCATATGCACTTCATCTACACTTTAGTTCTCGAAGGTTGGTACTATAAATCTATGTATATACAAGTAAACAGCAGCTCCTCATGGAGGTTAATTAATCTGTTACACTTACCAAACTAGAATCTGAATCTGAAGCCAGATCTTCCATGTAACAACATATAGCTCATGTCTGTACTATACCAAACTGATTTCCAGGCTCTGAATATTGTTAGTCCTTAAGGGCTTCCCTGGTGGCTCAGTGATAAAGAATCTGCCTGTTAAATGAAGGAGATGTGGGTTTGATCCCTGGGTTGGAAAAGGTGGGTTTGATCCCTGGAGGAGGAAACGGCAACCTACTCCAAGATTCTTGCCTGTGAAATCCCATAGATAGAGGCGCCTATACAGTCCAAGGGGTCGCAAAGAGTTGGACACAACTTATAGACTAAACAACAGCCCTTCTTAAAACCCTTTCTTCCTCTGGTTCTATAGCACAGCTTGTTGTTCAGTTGCTCAGTTGTGTCCAACTCTTTGCAACCCCAAGGACTGCAGCATATCAGGTTTCCCTGTCCTTCACTATCTCCCAGAGTTTGCTCAAACTCATCTCCACTGAGTCAGTGATGCCATCCAACCATCTCATACTCTGTCCCCCCTTCTCCTCCTGCCTTCAATCTTTTCGAGCATCAGGGTTTCTTCTAATGAGCTGGCTCTGTGCATCAGGTGGTCAAAGTATTGGAGCTTCTGTATGAGTCCTTCAAATGAATATTCAGAGTTCATTTCCTTTAGGATTGACTGATTTGATCTCCTTGCAGTTCAAGGGATTCTCAAGTCTTCTCCAGCACCAAAATTGGAAAGCATCTGCCTTTTCTAAATAAAGCCAGTACATCTGGAAGTCTCAGTTCACGAACTGTTAAAGCCTAGCTTGAAAGATTTTGAGCATTACCTTGCAAAATGAGTGCAACTGTATGGTAGTTTGAACATTCTTTGGCATTGCCCTTCTTTGGAACTAGAATGAAAAGTGACCTTTTCTAGTCCTGTAGCCACTGCTGTTTTCGAAATTTGCTGGCATATTGAGCGCAGCACTTTCACAGCATCATCTTTTAGGGTCTGAAATAGCTCAGCTGGAATTCCATCACTTCCACTAGCTTTGTTTATAGTAATGCTTCCTAAGGCCCACCTGACTTCACTCACACTTCAGGATGTTTGGCTCTCAGTGAGTGATCACACCATCATGGTTGTCCAGGTCATTAAGATCTTTTTTGTACAGTTCTTCTGTGTACTCTTGCCACCTCTTCTTAGTATCTTCTGCTTCTGTTAGGTCTATACCATTTCTGTCCTTTATTGTGTCCTATCTTTGCATGAACTGTTCCCTTGGTATCTCTAATTTTTTTGAAGAGATCTCTAGTCATTCCCATTCTATTGTTTTCCTCTATTTCTTTGCATTGTTCACTTAAGAAAGCGTTCTTATCTCTGCTTGCTGTTCTTTGCAACTCTGCATTTAGATGCAGATATCTTTCCTTTTCTCTTTTGCCTTTCACTTCTCTTCTTTTCTCAGCTATTTGTAAGGTGTCCTCAGACAACCACTTTGCCTTTTCCATTTTTTTCTTGAAGATGGTTTTGATCACCACCTCCTGTACAATGTTACAAAGCTCTGTTCATAGTTCTTCTGGCATTCTATCAGATCTAATCCCTTGAATCTATTTGTTACTTCCACTGTACAATCATAAGGGATTTAAGTCATACCTGAATGGTCTAGTGGTTTTCCCTACTTTTCTTCAATTTAAGTCTGAATTTGGCAATACGGAGTTCATGATCAAGCCACAGTCAGCTCCCAGTCCTGTTTTTGCTGACTATAGACCTTCTCCATCTGCAGCTTCAAAGAATATGATCATTGTGATTGCAGTATTGACCATCTGGTGACATCCATGTGTAGAGTCATCTCTTGTTATTGTTGGAAGAGGGTGTTTGCTATGAGCAGTGTGTTCTCTTGGCAAAACTGTTAGCCTTTGCCCTGCTTAATCTTATGCTCCATGGCCCAACTTGCCTGTTAGATAGCAAAGTCTATCTCTGATATTTCTCTGTCCTTTCTATTCTTTATTTATTTTGCTGGTTCTTCTTCCTCCTCCCTAGGATTCCTAGGCTTCAGTGTTTCATCTGTACTTCAAGGCCACAAGGCTACTCTAATTTATTAAACAACATTTAGGAAATGCCAAATGTAAAATAATAATGAATTGCTTCTCACTTATCACCCTGACATGTAAAAGCCACTGTTGGCTGTTCTCCTACAGCTGACATTTTTCCTCAGTTGACAGGACCTCCCTACCTACTTCTACCCATAAATACTGGAGTCTGCCAGAGTTCTCTTCCTTCCCTATAGACTGTAGAACTAGCCCATCCATTCCCATGATGTCAACAACCATGATTATTTGAAACCTTTATCTCTAGCTAAGGCTACTCCCTGAGCTACTCCCAGATTATATCTCCAACTGGGGAAAAAAATCTACATAAATGGTATTTCACAACTATGTCCAAATCTAGTTTCTTCATCTTTCCCTCAAAACTTGTCTTCCCTTGTATCTTCCCTTTCTAGCCACTAATCCCAGTAAGAAATCTGGGAGTCATTCTAAAGCTTTCCCTCTCCTTCAACTGATTCTAACTTCTTAACACTTGGAGTATCTGACCCTTTCCACTGTCCTCCTTAGGTCTCCACCTTACCTCACTTCTCACCTGAATAACTGGTATACAGAGGATCTCAAAGATATTTGTCCAATAAAAATAAAATAACACTAACAGCATGGACCACGTCTTACTCATTTTGGAGACTCAGAAATGAGTTGACATGCCTCCCCAGAAAATCTACAGAGTGAATCATTCCAGAGTTTCCATTCCTTGAATCAAACTCTTAGGAAGTAAGAACCAGGAATCCATTCTTAACAACTCTCTAGATGATTCCTATATAACCCAATCCAGCAACAGTCTTTAAGAACTAACGAATTAGTAGTAAATGCATTATCATGTTGAAAAGGAGCAAACTCAGAGGCAGAAATGGAATTAAAACAACTTTTTGAAAACAGTATGTTGATTCCTTAAAAAACTAGGAATAAAACTACCATACGACCCAGCAATTACCACTTCTAGGCATACACCCTGAGGAAACCAACACTAAAAAAAACACATGTATTTCAGTGTTCATCGTAGCACTATTTACAACAGCTAGGACACAACAGATGTCCAACAACAGATGAATGAACAAAGCTGTGGGACATATATACAATGGAATACTTCTCAGCCATAAAAAGGAATGCATCTGAGTCAGTTCTAATGAGGTGGATGAACCTATTATACAGAGTGAAGTCAGTAGCAGAAAAACAAATATCGTATATTAATGCATATATATGGAATCCAGAAAGAAACTATTTGCAGGGCAATAATGGATACACAGACATAGAGAACAGACTTATGGACAAGGGCGGGGGAGAGGAAGGACAGGGTGAGATGAATAGAGAGAGTAGCATGGAAGCATATACACTAACATATGTAAAATAAATAGCCAATGGAAATTTGCTGTATGACTCAGGGAACTCAAACTGGGGGGTGGGAAGGAGGTTCAAGAGGGAGGGAACATATATACACCTATGGTTAATTCATCTTGCTGTATGATAGAAATCAAACCAATATTGTAAAGCAATCACTAAATCAATTAAAGATAAATATAATTATTAAAAAAATGAAAGAAGGAAATAATCTTTAAAAAAAAAAACTTTCCACCCATCTCTCCATAGACCTCGGATAAACAGGCCTCCCACAGACATAAATATAAACAATCCTTGAATCACCTCCTACTATAACTATTCTTTGTCTAACCTGGCGCCCTTCACTTCCATCTTGTAACCCCACAAACTATTTTCTAGATAGTAGTCAGAATGATCTTTCTAAAAGGCAAATCAAAGCATGCCACCGTCCCCTAACCTCATCCCACCACCCAGGGATAATTTCTTCTCACACGGTAAGAACAAAAACCAAAATCTTACTCTAGTTTAAAAGACTTAAATAATCTGGCCCTTGCTTATCCCTCTGGCTTCATCACAAACTCTCCTGGTTTTACTGTCTACATTGCAACCATGCAGGCCCTTCTGTTCCTAAAATATATCAAACTTTTAACAACCTTAGAATTTTTGCATTTGCGATTTCTGTCAAGAATGGTCTTCTTCGTGGCTACTACCCCCCTGCCATGTTCCTATTCAGTCTCAACTTAAAATGTCACCTCTCAGAGAAGCCCTATTATTGTCACCCTGCTTATTTAACTTATATGCAGAGTACAACATGCGAAATGCTGGGCTGGATGAAGCACAAGCTGGAACCAAGATTGCCAGGAGAAATATCAATAACCTCAGATATGCAGATGACAACACCCTTACGGCAGAAAGCAAAGAAGAACTAAAGAGCCTCTTGATGAAAATGAAAATGGAGAGTGAAAAAGTTGGCTTAAAACTCAACATGCAGAAAATTAAGATCATGGCATCTGGTCCCATCACTTCCTGGCCAACAGATGGGGAAACAATGGGAACAGTGAGAAACTTTATTTTTGGGGCTCCAAAATCACTGTAGATGGTGACTGCAACCATGAAATTAAAAGATGCTTGCTCCTTGGAAGAAGAGCTATGACCAACCTAGAGAGCATATAAAAAAGCAGAGACATTACTTTACCAACAAAGGTTCATCTAGTCAAAGCTATGGTTTTTCCAGTAGTCATGTATGGATATGAGAGTTGGACTATAAAGAAAGCTGAGAACAGAAGAATTGATGCTTTTGAACTGTGGTGTTGAAAAAGACTCTTGAGAGTCCCTTGGACAGCAAGGAGATCCAACCTGTCAATCCTAAAGGAAATCAGTCCTGAATATTCATTGGAAGGACTGATGCTGAAGCTGAAACTCCAATACTTTGGCTACCTGATGCAAAGAACTGAATCATTGGAAAAGACCCCGATGCTGGGAAAGATTGAGGGCAGGAGGAGAAGGGGACGACAGAGGATGAGATGGTTGGATGGCATCACCGACGCAATGAACGTGAGTTTGAGTGGGCTCCAGGAGCTGGTGATGGACAGGGAAGCCTGGTGTGCTACAGTCCATGGGATCACAAAGAGTCAGACACGACTGAGCAACTGAACTGAACAGACAAGCCCCCAGTCACTAAGGCAAAAGCAGTCTTACAGTCACACACCACAGCACTCTATTTTAATTCCTTACAAGGCATTTATTACAAGTTGATATTCTCCCTATTTGTTCTCTATTTCCTGTCCACAGGAATGTAGTAAGATCTATGACAGCAGTGAACCTGCCTTGAGAGTAGATTGAGTCATTACTTTAGACCCAAGGCTTAGAACAGTGCCTAGCATACGGCAGGTGCTCATGTATACATCTGTAATCAGTCTACTCTTATTTGGGGTTCAAAAACATACAAAGTTCTTTTATTTTATCAAAGATGACAAAATTTAATTTCTAATAAATACATCCACTGAATACACCCAATCTGTCTATATTAATGGGAAGATAAAATTCAAACAAAAAAATTTTTTTAGATATTCTATATCAGAATTAATGTATCTAAAAATTATATTCACATCAAAGTCAGGTTGTATATTTTTCAGCCATCAGTTTAAAAAATATTACTTTAAAGTTGTTACAAATTTTACCAGCATTATGAGGGGAAAAACCAAATGTCTATCAAGCAGCAAACAAGTACACAAATTGTGGCATATCCACACAAAGAATACTATTAAAACTAAGCAATAAAAAGGAATGAATTCTTATTGATATATATAACAACATGGCTGAATCTTAAATTATGCTTAGTGAAAGAAGCCAGGCAAATGAGTACATACTATATGATTTTATTTATATAATACAAAGTTCTAAAACAGTAACAGCAGATCAGTGGTTATCTGAGGGAAGGGGAAATAAGATGGACAGATCACAGAGAGGAACTAGAAAACTTATGGGAATGATGGACATGTTCATTATCTTGATTGTGGTGATTGTTTGATTAGTGTAAACAAAACTTATCAAAGATACACTTCAAATATGTGCAATTTATTGGATATCAATTATACCTTTATTAAACATTAAAAAATTTTTTTTCTTAGATTAGGTCACTCCCTAAGCCCTTCAATGGCTTTTCATCCTCCAAAAACAAAAAATAGAAAATCTGTCACAAGCTTTACCAGATTGGTAAATGAACATTTAAATAAAATGAATGTGGTACATATACACAATGGAGTATTACTCAGCCATTAAAAAGAATACATTTGAATCAGTTCTAATGAGGTGGATGAAACTGGAGCCTATTATACAGAGTGAAGTAAGCCAGAAGGAAAAACATAAATACAGTATACTAACGCATATATATGGAATTTAGAAAGATGGTAACAATAACCCGGTGTACGAGACAGCAAAAGAGACACTGATGTATAGAACAGTCTTATGGACTCTGTGGGAGAGGGAGAGGGTGGGAAGATTTGGGAGAATGGCATTGAAACATGTAAAATATCATGTAAGAAACGAGTTGCCAGTCCAGGTTCGATGCACAATACTGGATGCTTGGGGCTAGTGCACTGGGATGACCCAGAGGGATGGTATGGGGAGGGAGGAGGGAGGAGGGTTCAGGATGGGGAACACATGTATACCTGTGGCGGATTCATTTTGATATTTGGCAAAACTAATACAATTATGTAAAGTTTAAAAATAAAATAAAATTAGAAAAAAATAAATAAATAAAATAAAATAAAATAAAATAAAATGAATGGCATATTAATGTCATAAAGCTGATTTCCAATAGCTAATAAAAACCAAACACATATTTCAATAGATTTTATTTAAATTCAACAAAAATTGAATAGTAAATTCACAAAAACTAATTTTACATTTCTACATCGAAAAGCTAAAAATATGGTAAACTCACAATTACCTGTAGAAGATGGTGCTTTTTCTGGGTGTTTTGCATTTAAAAGTTTTCTGCTAATAAATATGTAACCACAGGGACATGATTTACATGCAACAGGAACCTATAGACAAAAAAAAAAACAACACAATTTATTATTACTACTTTTCTGTTGTTAAACTTCTCAGTGTTTATTTAGTTTCCTGAGCTGAATGATAAATTACTTGAAGTAGGAATCATGGGTTTATTTAAACTCCAACTCCTTATAAATGATGAGATGGGTATTGGGTCCTCTACATCTTCACATTCTACTAACACATTACAACACTAAGACTATAGCAAATACACGATAAAAGTGTGCTGATGTAAGTGAATAACAGAAAACCACAATAGGATCAGAGCCAAGGAAAATATATTGGAAAAAAGGTAGCATTTCCTAAAATATTAGTTTGATAGCAGTTGATAATAGAATAAGTTGGGGGGGCATGGTTGGGAAGTCATTAAAGTAATCCCAGCATAACATCTTGAGGGCCTCACTGGAATAATGAGATTAGAAATAGAGAAAAGGTAGATCTGTAAGACATTTCAGAGGGTAAAGAACTGAAAACAACCCAGGTTCCAACATGAGAGGGTAAGATGCCAATTACTACTGACAGGAAAACAAAATAGTTAACAACAACCAGTTTGAGAGGCCAAAGTACAGTATAAACAACAGAGAATGTAGGACAAAGCAGGAGTTGAGATCTAGGATTTTATAATCTCAGGTCCAGGAAGGAAGTTTGATAAAACACTTAAATTCTCCAGGCTTCTGTTTCAAAATCTATAAAATATTTTTACAAGAGGGTCCTTTCTCCATTTCATACAAATATTTTTTTAAGTCAAATGTTACTGAAAATTACTGAAAAAAGTTTTAGATTTTCCTCTACAATTGTTTCATAATATTAACCTTAATGTTCCTTGGACTGGGGACACATCCACTAAGAACCAGAAATTAATCTCAACAAAAAGTACTCACAAAATAGTAATTACAATTCTGGTTTGTAAGATAAATTCCATTTGTCGTAAAAGTTTAATTATGATTATAAAGCTTTCATCCATTTATGTTCAGAATGCCTCATATTACAGAATATAAACATTTGATCTAAATAAGCTAAATCATAATTTTGGGAGAATTCCTTTTCAGTAAAAAAACTAAAGAACGAACTTGTGTATTCATGAAAAATAACAATGAATCCTATTAAAATAATCAAACTCCAGTATGTCTAACAGGTTCCTTTATCAAGAATATAATGAGATTCTTTAAAAAAACGGCAGAAAATGTTACATTTCTTAATAGTGAAAAATATGCCTAAAATAGGTAAGTTTTGTCATTTTAAAATTTCACATCTTCACAGAAACCAAGCTCAAAGGTACTGACTCATTTCCTTTACACTTAAACACATCATTAAGGGCATAGCAGTAATATAAATTGTTTTAAGTTAAGGCTACCCAAAAAAACAACAGAACATGATGTTCTTATTCAACAGATCCTTTGCTACTCAACAGCCATTTTCTTTCAGCTACTGAAACTCAACAAATTGAAATTTGATTCTGTGTCTCATACACAAAAAATACATCAATCCAATCCAGAATTAACAGGGTGCTACAGTTAGATGAGAAATATAACATTTGGCTTTCAGATGACTAACGCAATCGATAGGCTGATTTACATCCCTTAATGAAAGCATCTTATGTGCAATGAACATTTAGGTGCCTGAGCTAAATCACCCTAAGGGCCTTTTGAAAATGGAAAGTTCCTTTCCCTCACACCAACCCTGGAAAAAAGCCAACTAACCACCATCACAATACAGATCCTGTAAAAAGAATTATTAAGCAGGGTGGCCAACTTCAGTAATATTAGTGTCTTTAAATTATTGTATAATTTAGATTTTTCAAAAAAAATCTAAAACTTCCTTTAAATTTCAGTTGTAATGCCAAAAACAACAGTAATGAAAGTTCTAATGCTATACTTTCAGGATTTTAAAATGGAAGAAAAAAATTTAAAGTTTTGTTTACTGATGGCTTGTGAATCAATTTATTCCTTGAAAAACAGGTATTTGGATTGTTTGCACATGCTTTACAAGTAAGACAGCTTAAAGAAAACTGCAAAAAACAAAATCCTGGCCCTATATTGTTTCACTGATTTAAAAAAGCTAAAAAAATAACCATTTTATGGAGAATACATTTATATTCTTTGTTGCTAAGGGGAAAGTTACCTATAGCAGACATATTTGCTAAAGGTCACATAAAATTTTCTAAAATTTTTTTCCAAAAAGGGGAAAAGCTGATCTAATAAAGGAGAAAACAAAAATGCAAAAACAGATACACCAAAGACACCAGAAAAATAATAAGGATCTTGACTACTACTATACTCAAAATGGCTCAGTAATTTGAATTAGTGGACGTGAAACCTATTAAAAATGAAAAGTATTGTGGTTTAGATGTTTCAAAACTATGTTTTCAATAGAGGCGTGTAAAAGGGGATGTTATAAAGCAACTGAAAATCTAGGTCTTTCTTGTTTACTGATCTCTGTACCCGTTTTTAAACTTACACATACAGAACACATGTAAATCTACTCAGCTGAGGCAACTTCCTCAAACTTTAAAGATTTTTACATTTATGCTTATACACTGTATTTAAATTGTAATTTAATGTTCACCAGGCAACTTAGAATAACAGCAGTATTTTTAGTTTTTTTAAAATGGCTTTCAGGATTATGATTTTTCTCATTTATAAGAAATCTATACTTTCAAATAATTAGAAAGCTAAAATTAATCTATTACTTTCTTCGATTGAGTTACTTTTAGTAAAAGACAAATTGCTTTTAAGAATTACCAAAAGTTTGAATTAGTCATCATTTACGTTATCTTAAGTATTCAGAATAAAGGACAACACAAACTACATTTTAAATTATGTTGTAGCTTGCTATGCAATGAATTGTGTCCCCACCCTGCCAAAAACATCCCAGCAATAAATTCATCTGTTAAAGCCCCAACTCCTCAATGTAATGGTTTTTAAAGATGAGATAATTAGGTTTAGATGAGTTCATGAGGGTGGGGCCCTCATGATGGCATTAGTGTCCTTAGAAGAGCTATCAGAAAGCTCCCTTTTCTGCCAGGATCTTGGGGCTTCCAGCCTCCAGAACTGTGACAAAATAAATTACTGCTGTTTGAGCCACCCAATCTACAGTATTTTCTTATGGGAAAGGGGTTTCTTTCTTTCCCATATTTTCTTATGGGAAAGCTGGAAGAGGGGTTGTGTGTGTGTTAACAACAAAATGAAATACGGTATTTCCAAATAAAATGCTGATCACATTTTGATGAACAGATACAAAGACTCCTACAAGTTTACAATCCTTTCCTCTTTCTTCAACCAGGATATTCAAAACAGGTTAAGGTTACTTCATGCCAAGTACTGCAAGGTCATGATTCACACTAATTGATGCCCTTACAGACACTGGAATGCATAATGCATACCATGTAAACCTTATATTTCTGCACAATTGGAACAAATGGAAATGATTTAAATACTGAAATAATCTTCGACAAGGAGACTTAAATAAAGAAGTCCAATTTTTTCAGAATTTAACAAATTTAGTTCAATGGTAAGAATGGAAATTTAACTTTGGTTTGGAAAACATGGCTAAATTGTTTTTAAAGTGCATACTCAATAAATTCATAAAATCAATAAACCATAATTCTCCTTGCACAGCCTTCCTCTAATCAGTATATCTACCACTGCCCATAAAAGATACTGAATAAAACATGTAACATTTTCTGTTAAAAGATTTGCTCAATCTTTAAGCTTGCTCCTTAAAGAATGCTCTAAAATCAGCTTATTAAAAGAATCTTCAGCCATTTCAAATTATTCCTCATTTTAAAAAGAAAGAAAAAGAAAGGGGGAGGAGAGAGGTAGTCATTTTGAAAAAATTCTCCCAGTGGAAAAGGAAAAAACACACCCAGATCAGCATGCTGGCGAGAAACAAGGGCCCTTACTAATGCTTTTAACTGAGAGTTTTAACTCATTAGATTATAAGGTTTTAGAGGAACGGGTGAAAAATGAGGCATTCTTAAACTAAAAGAGTAAATGAGATTTAAAACATTACAGCTATGACACCATTAATTCTGTGTGGAAAGCAGTCATTTAAAATTCATAAAACCACATACATATTTTTTAGAATATCTGGAAGCAGAAATCCTAAATTTTTAACAGTGGATACCGCGGCGGGTAGGGGAACGTGAGGAGCGCCCAGAAAGGAAGGGCTTCAATGGGGACGTAATTCAATTATATTCCATTTAAAACAATGTACAGAAAAGATTCGTGATTATTTACGGCAAAAATAATACGTTTTAAGAGAAAAAAACTCCATATTTCGCCAAAACTTATAACTATTACACTGTGGGCCTTATTGTCACATTTAAGCATCCGCCCAGGTGGCGGGGGGACAGTTTGGGGGGTCCACCGTACACATTTGAAATGGGAACAAAGCAACCCTGAGTGGCAGGAGGGGGATTTGGGAGCCAGGAGCCCTGACTTGGGAGTTTGCACATCAGGCACTCTCGTCGGGGCAGGAGGGGGCTGAGGGACCGTTCTCGTCCACTTGGGCCGCTGCCCCACTCCTGCCGCTGTCACCGGAGCCGGCCAGGCAACTCGGGGAGGCTCCGGACAGGGCGCCCCGTCTGCTCAGGGTAAACCCACGCCCCCTCTCACGCAGCCCAGCCACAGGGCACGACACTCGCCCGTCTGACCGCCGCCAGGTGGACACCGGCCGGGCCGCGGCTCCGGGCGCTTCCCCGGCAACCCCTAGGCTCGGCCGGGCCGGTTCGGGGCTCCCGCGGTGGCCACAGAGCCCGAGGGCCGGCCCACTCGCTCGGCCGCCAGGACCCCGGCGAGGCGGCCTCTCCACAGCCAACGGCCACAGGCAACGGCCGCCTGCCCGCACGCACCCGCTCCGCTGGCCCGCGTGTTCGGTGCCCGGCCCCCGACGCCCACCTGTTGGTCGCACTCGGGGCATGATTTGGTGGCCATCTTCACTTTCTTAGCTCGAGTTGCAGACATGCTTCTCTCAGGCGGCGGCGGCGGCAGCAGCAGTGGCGGCGGCGGTGGCGGCGGTTCGGACTCCGCCCCTCGTACCTCAGCAGCCCAGCCTCTGCCCGCGCGATCCCCGCTGGCCAGACCGAGGCTCTGACGGGTGCGCGCGCGCGCGCGTCCGCGAACTCGAGGAGAGCCTGCGGGCCGAGGAGGCGGGGTGCGGCGTGCGCCGGCTCCAAGAAACTGCGGAAGACGCTTCCACCCACACCGCTCCGGTCCTCCAGCGGGTCTCGATTCTCACGAGAAGACACACATGGATTTTCCGACGGGACAATGGACACGCCCTCTCTCGGCCGGATGAACGGCGTGGGGGCGTGGCTTAGCCGGATTCGGCAGTAACGGGCGTCGGGCTCCACCAACGAAAGCACAGAAAGGGCGGGTCGTGGTGCTGAGCACGCCCCCTTCCCCGGAGGAAGAAGGTGAGAGTGAAAAAGCAGGTGGGAGGTAAGACTTTTCGTACAGATACCGACATTTGATAGATTTCAATAAATGTTAGCAAGTCTAATCACTGATAAATTATAATATACAGCTGATGAGTCTGCTAGATGCCAGCCTTGAGCTCATCACCGGGAGGTGTGAAATTCGTTGAGTCAAATATGTATTGAGGGCCAAATCTGCCAGACAAATTTGAATACTGGGAGGTGCCTGTCCTCAAACACGTAGTCTAGAGGTGTAGAGGGCCTAACATTCGAATACAGGGGAAATGAGTTGTTGGGAGGAGTAATTCGGTTGACTACAATATCAAAATTTAAAATTCACCTCGCCTTTGATCTTGCAATCCCATCCCTAAGAATTTGAAAAGATATCCTCCCTAAGAATTTGAAATATATTCTCCAGCTGTGCTTAAATGCATTTGTGCAAAGATGTTGCACTTCGCAGCACAGCTTGATCAGAAACAGCCCGGGTGTCCACCAACAAATTGCCTGAGCAAATTTAGGTATGCATACATCAGAATTATCATTGCAGTTTTTCAAAAGAATGATAGTTCTATATGAAGTGATATAATGATCTCCAAAATAGTATTAATTGGAAGAGCAAAGTACTCTACACCTGTTTAAGATTGTGTAAAATAACATGAAAATATATTTATGGTTACATATACATTAAGAGCCGGAGAAGGCAATGGCACCCCACTCAAGTACTCTTGCCTGGAAAATCCCATGGACGGAGGAGCCTGGTAGGCTGCAGTCCATGGGGTCGCTAAGAGTCGGACACGACTGAGCGACTTCACTTTCACTTTTCACTTTCATGCATTGGAGAAGGAAATGGCAACCCACTCCAGTGTTCTTGCCTGGAGAATCCCAGGGACGGCAGAGCCAGGTGGGCTGCCGTCTCTGGGGTCGCACAGAGTCGGACACAACTGAAGTGACTTAGCAGCAGCAGCAGCAGCATACATTAAGATACTAGAAAAGAAAGTGGAGGGCAGGAAGAGGAGGGAGACATACTCCATATAGTATTGTATTAATGTGAATTGTCTACCAGGTTAACCTAATATAACATAGGACAACCCCTCACCCCCCACCCACTCCTCCACCCCCGCAAAAGAGAAAAGGATTTGTACAGTTACTGAAGTCAGCTGACACACTGTCAAGGGAGTTTGTGTTCCTAGGCTTTCTAGTAGAGTTATCTCCAATGCTGAATCCCTAAGAAGATCCAATTGCCAACATCCACTGGATCATCGAAAAAGCAAGAGAGTTTCAGAAAAACATCTATTTCTGCTTTATTGACTATGCCAAAGCCTTTGACTGTGTGGATCACAATAAACTGGAAAATTCTGAAAGAGATAGGAATACCAAACCACCTGACCTGCCTCTTGAGAAACCTGTATGCAGGTCCGGAAGCAACAGTTAGAACTGGACATGGAACAACAGACTGGTTCCAAATAGGAAAAGGCTGTATATTGTCACCCTGCTTATTAAACTTATATGTAGAGTACATCATGAGAAATGCTGGGCTGGAGGAAGCACAAGCTGGAATCAAAATTTCTGGGAGAAATATCAATAACCTCAGATATGCAGATGACACCACCCTTATGGCAGAAAGTGAAGAGGAACTAAAAAGCCTCTTGATGAAAGTGAAAGAGGAGAGTGAAAAAGTTGGCTTAAAGCTCAACATTCAGAAAACTAAGATCATGGCATCTGGTCCCATCACTTCATGGGAAATAGATGGGGAAACAGTGGAAACAGTGTCAGACTTTACTTTTGGGGGCTCCAAAATCACTGCAGATGGTGATTGCAGCCATGGAATTAAAAGACGCTTACTCCTTGGAAGGAAAGTTATGACCAACCTAGATAGCATATTCAAAAGCAGAGATATTACTTTGCCAACAAAGGTCCGTCTAGTCAAGGCTATGGTTTTTCCAGTAGTCATGTATGGATGTGAGAGTTGGACTGTGAAGAAAGCTGAGCGCCGAAGAATTGATGCTTTTGAACTGTGGTGTTGGAGAAGACTCTTGAGAGTCCCTTGGACAGCAAGGAGATCCAACCAGTCCATTGTAAAGGAGATCAGTCCTGGGTGTTCATTGGAAGGACTGATGCTGAAGCTGAAACTCCAGTAGTTTGGCCACCTCATGAGAAGAGTTGACTCCTTGGAAAAGTCCCTGATGCTGGGAGGGATTGGGGGCAGGAGGAGAAGGGGACGACAGAGGATGAGATGGTTGGATGGCATCACCAACTCGATGGACATGAGTTTGGGTAAACTCCAGGAGTTGGTGATGGACAGGGAGGCCTGGCGTGCTGCGGTTCATGGGGTCGCAGAGTTGGCCATGACTGAGCTACTGAACTGAACTGAACTGAACTGAAGGAAGTCAGGTGGAGTTGCCCGATCAGAGGTGAGAAACCACCAGGCAGATGAGACAGAGTAAGCAAAGGCAGAGAAGTCAGTAGCTTGGTGTTGTGAGTGCACCAAGTGCAAGACAGAGTTAAGACTGGCGATGTGGATCATATCCAGCTGGGCAGACAGGGTCTTTGCTACCATGGGAGGGAGTTTGGTCTTCTTCCTGAGTGCAGTGGGGCAGTAGAGGTTTTAGTTTGGGGAGTTAACAGGGTTATATTTGAAGTTGGTAATGATTGGACCAGTAAAATACCTCAGATATTACGACCTGAGGCATGGGGAGAGGATGGACAATAGAGGAGAGGAATTTTAAAAATATGAAGGCCATAGTGTTAGTAAAACTTAAGGAGCTATTTTATTTTGTTGGTGGAGAGCAGCGGCCATGGATATTTCCAGGATGACTCTCAAACTTCTAATACAAAGAAATGGAGGAATAGAAGTAACAGAGGAAGATAGTACCTCAGTTTTCCTTGGAGAATAGTGTAGGCCATGAATTGGGAACCCAGGTCCTGTAATCCTGGCCTTGAGGAGTTTTCTGAAAATTGCATTTGACTAGGTCCTTTTTAGGAAACTCTCCCCAAAAGGGCACTTGGTTGGTGTGGGTAAGGAAGAGGTCTTTATCTCTGTGGGGTTTTTGGCAGAAACTGACAGTTGACTGATGCAAACTCTATCTAGGCCCCCCCTCCCTTCTCTCTAGCCATCTTCTAAGTAGGAATGGGTCATGTGTTATCGCTGGCCAATAAGATATAAACTGAAGTCCACTGAGTGGGATTTTTGGAAAGGCTCTGAGTTCCTGATAAAAATGAAGCAATTCTTGTCCAGAAAAACCTCTTAGTCCTTTGCCTTTCACACTTTTCTTACTCTCTGGAGCATGAACTTGAGGCCCTATAGGTAAAGCAGCCATCTTATGACAATGAGACAATGAGGTATTGGTTATATATTGTTACATAAAAAATTACCCCCAAAATTAGTGGCTTAAAACATACCTGTTTCTGTGAGTCAGGAATACAGATGTAGTTCTGCAATCTCATCTGTGAGTGCTCAACGATGGGGAGATCCACTTCTCAGTCAGTTCAGTCACTCAGTCATGTCCGACTCTACGACCCCATGAACGTAGCATGCCAGGCCTCCCTGTCCATCACCAACTCCTGGCGTTTACCCAAACTCATGTCCATTGAGTCAGTGATGCCATCCAACCATCTCATCCTCTGTCGTCCCCTTCTCCTCATGCTCTCAATCTTTCCCAGCATCAGGGTCTTTTCCAATGAGTCAGCTCTTCACATCAGGTGACGAAAGTATTGGAGTTTCAGCTTCAGCATCAGTCCTTCCAATGAACACCCAGGACTGATCTCCTTTAGGATGGACTGGTTGGATCTCCTTGCAGTCCAAGAGATTCTCAAGAGTCTTCTCCAACACCACAGTTCAAAAGCATCAATTCTTCGGCACTCAGCTTTCTTCATAGTCCAACTCTCACATCCATACATGATCTACTTCTAAGCTTACTCATTTGATTGTTGGCAAGCCCCAGTCCCTCATCACATGGAGATCTGACCTATGGTAGAGTAGAGTAATCAAAGAGGACTTCCTGGAGTAATCAAAGAAGAAATGTGCATAATAAGTAGAGTTAACGAGGTAAAGAGGAATAGCAAATATTCAGCCAGAAAGAGCAGCTTGGGCAAATTAACTGAGGTAAAAGGAAGTGAAAGGAAGCTATTGTTGCTGAAGCACCAAGAGAAAGAGGAAGAGAGAATCTGACATATTGAGGATGGGTGCTGGAGAATCTACTTTCCACTGGCTTTCAATGCTACTTCTAACTTTGTTCAAGATCTTTTATATGTGCTGTTAAAGTGGCTGTAGGTGCTCTAGTCTCATAATAAGCAATTAGACCAGACAGGAACTATAATATTTTAATACAGGGATTATGTACTTGAGAAACCAAAATGGCCATTTAAATGTGGTTGTTTTTTTTTTTTTGGCTGAGCTTACTCAGCTTGTGGGATCTTAGTTTCCTGACTAGGGATCAAATCCAGGGCCTCGGTAATGAAAGTGCAGTCTTAGCCACTGGACCACCAGGGAATTCCCTCAAAGCTGTTCTTTATACCCTTTTGTATACCCAAGCTGCGGGGAGGTGGTGGGGAGGAGGGATGGTGGTAAGAAGAAGTGAGGCGTAACAGCCTCCATCTCCATTCCTTTATTTTGATACTCAAAGTTTCTACCAAGGAGCCCTTTAAAGCTTCTCTTTCTTTTCTGGGAAAGGAGAATGAAAGCACTTGGCTGCCTGGGAGGTCTTGATTTCCTTAAAATTTCTCATTTTTCTTGAAAATCTAATATAGCTCCTAAATTAAAGAGTTAAAAGTTTAAAGCTGTAGTTCCTACTTTTCCAAAGCAATGGAGAGATGATCATCACAATGATGAAAATGTAGTCATTTTGTGTTGATTCTGTTCACAACACTATACTCTGGATTTCCAAAAAGGAACAGTCCATGATTTTAAAAAAAGAAATATCAAATAATAGACAAAGAAGATGCTATCTTTCTCCTAAAAGAGAGCTTTTCTTTTCTCCCCACGAAGCCAATAACACACTGCATCAAGGAGCACTCACTGCAGGAAAGCCACAGGCTCAAAGCAACTCAAGAGGCCAGCCCTCTTTTATAGCTGGGTACCTCTGGCCAGTTCAAGACATGTACCAGGCTTCACTGAGCACTGAACTCAGCCCACTGGCCTGCCCAGGACACAGAGGAGCCTCCAGAGGTGTTCCATGCCTTGCTTTGCCTCCTTTTTCTTTTTCTCTCATAGTATTAAATATTACTTTATTGGGCATCTACTCTGTGCCTATCCTTACATTATGTTCCTCTTCCTCCCCAAATCCTGCAGAGTATACAGTTAAATAAAGGCTCAAGGAGCATTATCAGTCAGGAATTTTTTTTTGTTGTTTTTTGCCAAACAAAAAACCCAAATCAAAATGGCTTAAACAAAAAGGGTTACTGGCTCACGTGACCAAAAAACATGAATAGTAGTACCAGTTTCCAGAGAAGGCAATGGCACCCCACTCCAGTACTCTTGCCTGGAAAATCCCATGGATGGAGGAGCCTGGCAGGCTTCATTCCATGGGGTCGCTAAGAGTCCAACACAACTGAGCGACTTCACTTTCACTTTTCACTTTCATGCATTGGAGAAGGAAATGGCAACCCACTCCAGTGTTCTTGCCTGGAGAATCCCAGGGACGGGGGAGCCAGGTGGGCTGCCGTCAATGGGGTCGCACAGAGTCGGACACTGAAGCGACTTAGCAGCAGCAGCAGTACCAGTTTCAGGCACAACTGGATCCATGTTCCCACACAAACAACAGCATCCATTTTTGTCTTTCGGGTCTACATCCCTTCTTGGAGGTGATAGGAAAGATGGCTCAGGTAGCTCACCATCCTATATTTGCTCCTTTTCCTGTCTCATTACACTTCACTGCTTCTGTTTGGTTTTCCTACCTATACCAGAATCACTCATCTGGGCTGGACAAGGACATCCACTGATTATTTTGGACCAAAATTCAGCATCCAGCTCTGGAAATCTTACAGGGAGTCTGGGAACTGAGGGAAGGATGGGTGGGTCACGGAACAACTACTATCCAGAGTAAGTAACTTTACAACAGCACTTTCTTTCACAATGGCCAAGCCACTGCCTCTCTGCCCTGTTACCATTTAGCCTCACCCTGACCTTGATCCTGGGAAAGACTGAAGGCAGAAGGGGATGGCAGAGGATGAGATGGTTGGACATCACTCATGACTCAATGGACATGAGTTTGAGCAAACTCCGGGAGCTAGTGATGGACAGTGCAGCCTGGCATGCTGCAATCCATGGGGTTGCAAAGAGTCGGACACCACCGAGCGACTGAACTGAACTGTGCTGCCTTTGAAATAAAGTCCTTCCCACACTTTTGGTCTTAGTCCTCTTACCCCATCAGTCTGAACTAAATCAGAAGCTTCACTGTCCTGGATGTAAGCAAGAGTCCACAGAAACTGTAGATTCCTTGATAAACCCATAGATGTAGTAGTACAACGAGCATGTGACTCCCAACCAGGGCATCCAGCAAAGAGAGTAAATTAAGACTAGAAGCAGGCTATGCTCTGCTCACCAAGCCTTGTGTCATGGTGCAGGACTGCAGCTACCCCAAGGAAAGAACACTTTTTTTTTCCTTTTCTGCAACAATACGTCCCATTGTCCTTAATCCTTGGGATCATAGTCAATTTTGCTTTAGGGAATTTCCATGCCCTCTCTTCTTCCATTTCTCTCCTTCCCTCCCTTTCAGTGTCTCTCTCCCTGTCCAGGTTAAGATTCATTCCAGAATGTCCTCTTACCTCTTACCTTTCAAGATTCCTTAACTCTCCTCTCTTTCATGGATTAGACAGAGCAGGTTGTCAGCAGGGAAAGAGGCAGAAAGAGGACCATCCCAGTATCTTTATCACAACTTAATCCCTGGATGCGGAGAAGGCAATGGCACCCCACTCCAGTACTCTTGCCTGGAAAATCCCATGGACGGAGGAGCCTGGTGGGCTGCAGTCCATGGGGTCGCTAAGAGTCCGACACGACTGAGCAACTTCACTTTCACTTTTCACTTTCATGCATTGGAGAAGGAAATGGCAACCCGCTCCAGTGTTCTTGCCTGGAAAATCCCAGGGACGGGGGAGCCTGATGGGCTGCCGTCTATGGGGTCGCACAGAGTCAGACACGACTGAAGCGACTTAGTAGCAGCAGTAGCAGTAATCCCTGGATGCCACAAAGAATAACTGCAATTTAGTTACAAAATCATAAAGAGGCCATTAGCTATGGCCTCTGACAGGCCACTTACATTTAAAAAAATAATAAAATCAGAATGGAAAATATATGAATGAAAGGATTGGCTCTGTGTGACAGAATGAGTATTATCATCCCAAAGCATCACTGAGCCGTGTGTGCATGGCATTTAGTATTAGAAACATGCTTTCATTTCTTTAGTGAAAAAATATTTTCTGAGAGCCTCTGATGAGGCAGCTCATCTCTCTGGAACCCACTTTACTCGGACCTTTGCATGACTGACTCCTAAGCATCTTTCACATACACATACACTCTGGGCTCCACATTCCTCCAGTGAAGCAGCCCAAAACTCAGGGGCAGCTTGTAGTTTTCCAGCACCCTAGGTTCCTTTCCATATTCATGTTCTGCCAGGCTCTGGGAAGGTATCAAGTTGAACCACATGAAATTGCCTTTTTATGGGCTAAATGAAAATGTTAAATATTTTGGAGAAAAAATGCTATACTCAACCAAAATATGCACTGTTAGCATTAACTGCTTTCCCCAACCGGTAAGGTTCCCCCAGTATTAAATGGTATATACTATATTTATAAAATTCAGCATTATTAATATTTATTCAAATCCTCCAATTACTGCTTCTCAGTTGGAGAAAGTTTTGTTTCTTAGAGTTCCAAATGACAGGAAAGGTGGTAATTGGTTGAAAAAAAGTCAGGTAAATGTGATGAATGTGGTAAAATTTCTTAGCTCAATTAAATTAATCAATTTAATTAATAATTAAAAAATTATGGTGGTTTGTGATTTCTGTGGTCAGATGTCATGGAAAAATATAGGTTCATGTCTGCTAACCAATACAGAGTACTTTTAGATAAACTTTTTATATATAATTTAAACTTTTTGGCAATAAGATGCTACCATTAGTTATACCTGGGTTAAAAAGCAGTAATGAAACAGTCTTTGTAGACCACCATACCATTACCAGAACCTTTTTTTTTTTTAATTACAGTGATGGTTTGAACACATGTTCAGGAACTTCATCAACATCTATCCATTGTCCAGATCACCTTCAATGTTATTTTTTGTCAAAGCTTATGATCCTCTCCAAAATATGTCTCTGTTCTCTCAAATCTTAAGAGATGAGAATATCTCTAACCATCTGAGTTTATGATCATCCATTAACTGGTGTGGTACCTACCCATGCATCCATTTTTTTTTAACCTTTCCTATTGCAGCCAGGTGTCGAGAAACTATTGTAGCAGAAACTCCTAAAGTCTGCTGCAAGACTTCGAATTGCTGTTTTGGGGTTAGCTTCTACCATAGCTCTCAACTGATCTTCATTTAAAACAGATTTGGGTTTCCCCAAAGGCTCATTTTTCAGACCCAGAACAAAATTTTTCAAACTAACATCCAGCACTAACAGAGCCTTTCCCAAAGACAGAATTGATATTTCTACTTGCCATGGCTGCACTATGTCCTTAAACAATAAAAACTCAATCATCAAAGAAAACTGAACATATACAAAATTGTATATTTAGATTCTGTTACAAAACTTTTATTTTCTTCAAATTTTCACTCACTGATTTTACTGCCTATCAGTTCATCTTGTCTGCAACAAAAATTACTGTTTAGCTAATGCTGGTTTTCTACTTCCTGTAGTTCTTCCACAGTTATTAAACTGAAGTTCTAC
Source organism: Bos grunniens (assembly GCF_055505025.1). Classification (NCBI taxonomy): domain Eukaryota; kingdom Metazoa; phylum Chordata; class Mammalia; order Artiodactyla; family Bovidae; genus Bos; species Bos grunniens. Next base: position 15,297,217 of record NC_141182.1, read on the forward strand.
TATGAAGGAAGAGCTGTCCCTTTCCCCTCATTTTAAAATTTATATCAGTAGGGCTCACAGATATATACTTTATTAATTCAACGATAACATTATTTCTTTTGCTCAAACTAGTCCAGCTTTGGCCATTAGGAACTCCTTTAGTTTGGCTCCTGTGTTCTTTCAGCAATATTCTCCCATTTCTTTCTTTAAAAAAAAAAACAAAACTTTTTTTTTTAATTATCTGGCACACCTAAAGATTTTCCAGCCAGCTTTATCCCATCTTAGTCCTGTAGTTGACCTCTTCTCTAAAGATCCCTGGTTCCTTTTATTGAAGAATCATACTTAAAGATTGGATGCTAAGTTTCTTCATCACTGCTGAGGTGTCATCACTTCTAGTTCCTCACACTGAACAGTTAGGAAAAATATGTGTGCATACTAACTGACACGTATAGTGATAGCTCAGATTCCAGTCCAACCCAGAAGAGTTCATTTTAGCCTCGTCCTCTCCTTATGAAAAACCCAGTTCTTATCTAAAACATATTTACCGGTTTGTTCAGTTTGAGTACACACATAAAGCACAGAATTGTTCATCTATACCCCTGTGAGAAATACATTTACTGACTAGACTACAGCATTAACCCACGGTTCTTTGATGTCTTTAACATTACTGTATCTACTCAAGATAGTATTTTCCACAATTGCTTGGGTTAGTTCTTTTCTTCCCCATCCTATTCAGTGTCACTCTTTCCTCATTCCACTACCCAATTCCCATCTTTCCATTTCCCTACACCCCTATAGATTGCCAGTCACTTCATTTTGTGGTTTAACTCCACTGGCATTGATTTTGGACAAATGATCAACTACATATATGTATTGTCTTATGTCTCCTTTCTTACATAAAAGGTAGGATACTATAAATACTATTATGCTTCATTTTTTTTTACTTAACTGTATATTCTGGAAAGAACTGCAAAGAACTGACTCATTAGAAAAGACCCTGATGCTGGGAAAGATTGAAGGCAGGAAGAGAAGGAGTTGACAGAGGATGAGATGGTTGGATGGCATCACCAACCCGATGGACGTGAGTTTGAGCAAGCTCTGGGAGTTGGTGAAGGACAGGGAAGCCTGGCATACTGCAGTCAATAAGGTTGCAAAGAGTCAGATGTGACTGAGTGACTGAACTGAACTGGTATTCTGGAAAACACTTCAGATAAATTAATAAAGATTATCCTCATTTCTAAAATATAGCTCTATTATGCTGCTGTACAGATATACCAGTTTAATTACTTTCCTATGTACAGGCATTCAGATTGTGTCCAATATTTTGCAGTTACATACAATGCTGCAGTAAATATCTACATGTGTTTTCATATTGCTGGAGATATATCTTCATGGTAGATTCTCAGAAATGGTCTTGCTGGGTCAAAAGGTAAATAAATACTAAAAAAAGTACTATGTAACTTTTTTTCTTTTTTTTGCTAAGTCGCTTCCATCGTGTCCAACTCTGTGCGACCCCATAGATAGCAGCCCACCAGGCTCCCCCATCCCTGGGATTCTCCAGGCAAGAATACTGGAGTGGGTTGTAGGTATTGCCAAATCTCCCCTCAGAAGAGTTACAGCAATTTGTATTCTCACAAGCAATGTATGACAGTGCCTGTTTCCCCACAGTTTCACCAACAAAGTGTCTAATTACCATTTTTATATCTGGTTGTTAGAATTTTATCTCTCAATTTTTAAGACCTCTTTATAGATTAAAAAATTAATAAGCACTGACTATAAAGTACAGGAAACTCTACCCAATACTACGTAATGACCTATATACAAAAAGAACCTAAAAAATATATAATATACACACTATGTTATATAGCAGAAACAATATTATAAATCAACTATACTCCAATAAATAAAAATTAATTTAATAAAGAATTGTAGAAGTATTCTCATCTAAAAAATTATCATCTTTATGGCATAGATTGTGAATATTTTTCCCCACAAACTTTGTCTATGGGACTTTTGTCATGCAAGAATTGAATTTAGTGAAATTTATAAATCTTTTCTTTTAATGCTTCTGGATTTTAAGTCACAGTAAGCCTTATTTTCTAAACCAAGATTATAGAGGAGCTAGTTTATGTTAGCGGTGGATTGAAGTGAACTTTTAAATAATATTACAAGGACAACAAAAGTAAAAATAGGTAAATTGAACTACATCAAAATTTAAAACTTCAGTGATGAGGACACAATCAACAGAGTGAAAAGGCAACCTATAGCATGGAAGAAATAATTACAAATCAGATATCTAATAAATGGTTAAATATTCAGAATATATAAAGAACTCTTAGAATTCAGCAAAAAAAAATTACCTGATTTTAAAAAATGGGCAAAGGACCTGAATAAATATTTCTCCAACAAACATACACACATGGCCAACAAGCATATGAAAAAATGCTCAACATCACTAATCATTCAGTTCAGTTCAGTTCAGTCACTCAGTTGTGTCCGACTCTTTGCGACCCCATGAATTGCAGCACGCCAGGCCTCCCTGTCCATCACCAACTCCCAGAGTTCACTCAGACTCACGTCCATGGAGTTGGTGATGCCATCCAGCCATCTCATCCTCTGTCGTCCCCTTCTCCGCCTGCCCCCAATCCCTCCCAGCATCAGAGTCTTTTCCAATGAGTCAACTCTTCGCATGAGGTGGCCAAAGTACTGGAGTTTCAGCTTTAGCATCATTCCTTCCAAAGAAATCCCAGGGCTGATCTCCTTCAGAATGGACTGGTTGAATCTCCTTGCAGTCCAAGGGACTCTCAAGAGTCTTCTCCAACACCACAATTCAAAAGCATCAATTCTTTGGCACTCAGCTTTCTTCACAGGCCAACTCTCACATCCATACATGACCACTGGAAAAACCATAGCCTTGACTAGACGCACCTTTGTTGGCAAAGTAATGTCTCTGCTTTTCAATATGCTATCTAGGTTGGTCATAACTTTCCTTCTAAGGAGTAAGCATCTTTTAATTTCATGGCTGCAGTCATCATCTGTAGTGATTTTGGAGCCCATAAAAATAAAGTCTGACACTGTTTCCACTGTCTCTCCATCTATCTGCCATGAAGTGATGGGACTGGATGCCATGATCTTCATTTTCTGAATGTTGAGTTTTAAGCCAACTTTTTCACTCTCCTCTTTTGCTTTCATCAAGAGGCTTTTTAGTTCCTCTTCACTTTCTGCCATAAGGGTGGTGTCATCTGCATATCTGAGGTTATTGATATTTCTCCCGGCACTCTTGATTCCAGCTTGTGCTTCTTCCAGCCCAGTGTTTCTCATGATGTACTCTGCATATAAGTTAAATAAGCAGGGTGACAATATACAGCCTTGACGTACTCCTTTTCCTATTTGGAACCAGTCTGTTGTTTCATGTCCAGTTCTAACTGTTGCTTTCTGACCTGCATACAAATTTCTCAAGAGGCAGGTCAGGTGATATGGTATTCCCATCTCTTTCAGAATTTTCCACAGCTTATTGTGATCCACACAGTCAAAGGCTTTGGCATAGTCAATAAAGCAGAAATAGATGTTTTTCTGGAACTCTCTTGCTTTTTCGATGATCCAGCAGATGTTGGCAATTTGATCTCTGGTTCCTCTGCCTTTTCTAAAACCAGCTTGAACAACTGGAAGTTCATGGTTCACATATTGCTGAAGCCTGGCTTGGAGAATTTTGAGCATTGCTTTCCTAGCGTGTGAGATGAGTGCAATTGTGCGGTAGTTTGAGCATTCTTTGGCATTGCCTTTCTTTGGGATTGGAATAAAAACTGACCTTTTCCAGTCCTGTGGCCACTGCTGAGTTTTCCAAATTTGCTGGCATATTGAGTGCAGCACTTTCACAGCATCATCTTTCAGAATTTGAAATAGCTCAATTGAAATTCCATCACTTCCACTAGCTTTGTTCGTAGTGATACTTTCTAGGGAAATGCAAGTCAAAACGACAATAAGATATCACCTCACACCCATCAGTGAGAGGGTAACAGGCAGGAAGGCCAGGGGTCTCCAAACGGAGGAAATAGCCTGCAAGTGTCAGACATTTTTATCTCTCTTAAGCAGCAGTAGGAAACAAACTAGTGATATTTTTTTCTTCTCTATACAAATTTAAAAGGAGGTTTCTCTTAAAATACTGTGTTGCCATAATGACACCTGGTTTCACTGAAGATAACTATTCTCAAACCTTGAGTTCACCAATGCATTTTTCTTATGGAAATGTTTGTCTTAAGCTATGCTAATGTGCTATGCATTTACCGCAAATTCTGTCTTCAAGTCGGTTCTGCCTAATGGGTCAGAACCTACTTGACAAACCAGTATGTTATACTCAGATATTGTTCCCTTAATCTATGTAAATGAGACTATGTGTATGGTAATCTGCCCTTCTACAAGATTCAAGTTAATCATTTTATGGCCCAGGATGAAACGTCTGGTGCCAAGATTACCCCAAAATACATCTTATGGGTGAGGGGCCTGGTGCTATTCTGAGTTTTAAGACATTCCTTTCTTTCATTAACAGACTGCTAGTGACTATATAACATCCAACTGAAGACTAACGGGGGGTACTCTTTCTGCCCCCTTTTGATGCCTATGTCAAGAGCTTTCTCTATCTCCTTTATACTTTAATAAAACTTTATTACACAAAAGCTCTGAGCAATCAAGCCTCGTCTCTGGCCCCGGATTGAATTCTTCTCCTCTGGAGGCCAAGAATCCCAGCGTCTTTTCATTCAGCAACAACCTTTCATTAGGAAAGCTGCTAACAACAACAACAAAATAATGGAAAATAACAAGAGTTGGCAAAGATACAGAGAAATTGGAACCCTTGGATACTGCTGGTAAGAAAATGGTGCAGCCACTATGGAAAACAGTATATTGGTTCCTTAAACAATTAAAAATAGAATTACCATATGACCCAGTAATTCCACTCTGGGAACTGAAAAGAATTGAAAGCAGTGTCTCAGATATTTGTACACCCAAATTCATGGTGGCGTTATTCACAACAGCCAAAAAGTAAAAGCAACCCAAATGTCATTCAAACAATGAATGGATAAACAAAATATGGTAAATACCCAGTGGAACATTATTCAGCCTAAAAAAGGAAATAAACTAAGTCACATGCTACAAAATGGATGAACCCTGAATACATTATGCTAAGTGAAATAAACCAGTCACAAAAAGACAAATACTGTATGATTCCCCTTATGTGAGGTACATACAGTAATCATATTCACAGAGATAGAAAGTAAAATAGAGGTAGGTTACCAGAGGCTGAGGGGAGGGAAAAATGGGAAGATGTTGTTTAATGGGTATAGAGTTTCAGATTTGGTAGATAAACTAGTTACAGAGATCAGTGGCACAAAGATGTGCCACTTAATACTTCTAAACTATATATTTAAAAATGGTTAAGATGGTAAACTTTATATTTTGTATCTCAGTGAAAGTGGCTCAGTTGTGTCTGACTCTTTGGGATTCCATGGACTGTAGCCCATTAGACTCCTCTGTCCATGGAATTCTCCAGCAAAGAATACTGGAGTGGGTAGCCATTCCCTTCTCCAGTGGATCTTCCCAACCCAGGGATCAAACTCTGGTCTCCTGCATTGCAGGCAGATTCTTTACTTCTGAAGCACCTTACCACAATTAATACAAATTAACAAAAAGTAGATAAATTGGGTTTCATAAAATTTAAAAATTTTGTGTGTCAAAAGACACTATAAAAAAGGGAAAAGGACTTCCCCAGTGGTCTGGTGGTTAAGAATGCACCTTGCAATGCAGGGGACATGGGTTTGATCTCTGGTCTGGGAACCAAGATCCTACAGATCTTAGTTGGAACAACTAAGCCTGCTCAAGCCACAACTAAGAGTCCATGGGCTGTAACAAAAGATCTGCGTGATACAACGAAGATCCCATCTGTTGCAACTAAGACCCGACACAGCCAAATAAATAAAAAAGAAAAGGAAAAGACAACCTACAAAATGGGGGGAAATGTTTGCAAATCATGTATCTGACAAGAGATTAATACTCAGAATATAGGGAATTCCCCAAAACTCAACATTCTAAAAATGAAGATCATGGCATTTGGTCCCATCACTTCACAGCACATAGATGGGGAAAAAATGGAAACAATGACAAACTTTATTTTCTTGGACACCAAAATCACTGTGAATGGTGACTGCAGCCATGAAATTAAAAGATGCTCCTTAGAAGAAAAGCTATAACAAGCCTAGACAGCATATTAAAAAGCAGAGACATTACGTTGCCAATAAAGGTCTGTATAGTCAAAGGTATGGTTTTTCCAGTAGTCACATATCAATGTGAGAGTTGAACCATAAAGAAGGCTGAGCACCAAAGAATTGATGCTTTTAAACTGTGGTGTTGGGGAAGACTCTTGAAAGTTCCTTGGATTGCAAGGAGATCAAACCAGTCAATCTTAAAGGAAATCAACTGTGAATATTCACTGGAAGGACTGATGCTGAAGCTGAAGCTCCAATACTTCAGCCACCTGATGCAAAAAGCCGACTCATTAGAAAAGACCCTGGTGCTGAGAAAGGTCAAAGGCAGGAGAAAGGGACGTCAGAGGATGAGATGATTGGATGGCATCACTGACACAATGGACATGAGTTTGAGTAAGCTCCAGGAGATGGTGAAGAACAGGGAAGCCTGGCATGCTGCAGTCCATGGGGTTGCAAAGAGTTGGACACAACTGAGTGACTGAACAAACAAAGGTATTAAATGCACAGTGTAGGGAATACAGTCAATAATAATGTATATGGCTGTATGGTGCCAGATGGTAACTAGACTTATTGTGGTGATCATTTTGTAATGTACAGAAGTACTGAATCACTATGTTGTATACTAGGAATTAACACTGTGTTATAGACCAATTACATGTCAAAAACAAACTCAAAGACTTAAGAGATCATATTTGTGTTTACCGGAGTCTTATAGAAAAGGGTGGGGGAATTGGATGAAGTACACAAAATGTACACATTTCCAATTACAAGATAAATAAGTACTAGGGATGTAATGTGCATACATTTGCTTCCTTAGTTGCTTCAGTCGTGTTGAGTCATTGATCCTATGGACTGTAGCCCACCAGGCTCCTCTGTCCATGGGATTTTCCAAGCAAAAGTACCAGAGTGGGTTGCCATGCCATGCCATCCTCCAGGAGATCTTTCCAACCCAGGGATCAAATCCTCATCTCTCTTGTCTCTTGCACTGGCAAGCTGGTTCTTTACCACTAGTGCCACCTGTGATGTAATGTACAACATGGTAAATATAATTAACACTGCTGTATGTTACATATGAAAGTTGTTAAGAGAGTAAATCCTAAAAATTCTCATCGGAAGAAAAAATTTTTTCTTTCTTTTACTTAGTATCTATATGAAATGATGGGTATTCACCATGGTAGTCATATCATGATGTATGAGAGTCAAATATTTGTGCTGCATATGTTAAACTTATGCTGTATGTCAATTACATCTCAATAAAAATGGAAGAAACAAACAAGAATAAATCCTAATAGACTCTGCATTAACCTGAGAGGCTCTTTGCTTAGGGCAAAATTTAACAGTTACCTTAAAGAAGACTATTTAATCCTGAAGACAGCCAGCCAGATCACATGGAATTACTGGGAAGCCTTAAGAAAAAATGAATGGAACAAAAATTATAATAAAGTATAATTCAGTGGGTTTTAGTGTATTCTCAGTGCTATGAATCTAATTTTAGGACATTTTTTTGCTCCACCTCCATAAAAAAACTCTGTACCCATTAAAGTTATTCCACATTCTCCCTTTATCCATTTCCCAGTCCTGAACTGTAAATCTATTTTCTGTCTATAAATTTGCCTATGTAGATATTTCCTATAATTGGAATCCTACACTATGTGATCATTTATGACTACTTCTTTCACATGGTATATTTTCAAGTCATTCACATTGTAGCATATACGATTACTTCCTCTCCGTTCATTGTCAAATAATATTTCATTATATGGATATACAACATTTTTGTTGTTGTTCAGTTGCACAGTTGTGTCCGACTCATTGCAGCCCCATGGACTGCAGCATGCCAGGCCTGTTTGACCTTCACCATCTCCTGGAGTTTGCGCAAACTCATGTCCACTGAGGCCATACAAACATCTCGTCCTCTGTCATCTCCTTCTCCTCCTACCTTCAATCTTTCCCAGCATCAGGGTCTTTTCCAGGGAGTCAGCTCTTCTCATAGATGACCAAATATTGGAGCTTTGGCATTAGTCCTTCCAATGAATATTCAGGGTTGCTTTCCTTTAGGATTGACTGGTTTGCTCTCCTTGTTGTCCAAGGGACTCTTAAGAGTCCTCTCCAGCACCACAGTTTGAAAGCATCAATTCTTGAGTGCTCAACCTTCTTTATAGTCCAACTCTCACATCTGTACATGACTACTGGAAAAACCATAACTTTGACTATAAGGACCTTTGTCCTTACTTTGTCCATTACTTTGTTAGCAAAGTAATGTCTTTGCTTTTTCATACACTGTTCATTTAGTCATAGCTTTTCTTCCAAGAAGCAAGCGTCTTTTAATTTCGTGGCTGCAGTCACCGTCCACAGTGATTTTGGAGCCCAAGAAAATAAAAGTCTCTCACTGTTTTCATTGTTTCCCCATCTATTTGCCATAAAGTCACAGGACCAGATGCTATGATCTTAGTTTTCTGAATGTTGAGTTTTAAGCCAGCTTTTCACTCTCTTCTTTCACCTTCATCCAGAGGCTCTTTAGTTCTTCTTCCCTTTCTGCCATAAGGGTGGTTTCATCTGCATATCTGAGGTTATTGCTATTTCTCCCAGCTTTCTGGATTCCAGCTTGAGCTTCATCCAGCCCGGCATTTCACATGATGTACTCTGCATATAAGTTAAAGAAGCAGGCTGACAATATACAGCTTTGATGTACTCCTTTCCCAATTTTGAACACTTCGTTGTTCTCTGTCCATTTCTAACTGTTGCTTCTTGACCTGCATACAGATTTCTTAGGAGGCATATAAGGTGATCTGGTATTCCATATCTTTAAGAATTTTCCAATTTGTTGTGATCCACACAAAGACTTTAGCATAGTCAGTGAAGCAGAGTAGATTTTTTTCTGAAATTCTCTTGCTTTTTCTATGATCCAGTGTATGTTGGCAATTTGATCTCTGGTTCCTCTGCCTTTTCTAAATCCAGCCTATATATACGGAAGTTCTCAGTTCACAAACTGTTGAAATCTAAGTCTAGCTTGAACAATTTTGAGCATTACCTTGCTAGCATGTGAAATGAGTGGAATTGTGCAGTAGTTTGAACATTCTCTGGCATTGCCCTTCTTTGGGATTGGAATGAAAACTGGTGTTTTCCAGTCCTGTGGCCACTGCTGAGATTTCCAAATTTGCTGGCATATTGAGTGCAGTACTTTCACAGCATCATCTTTTAGGGTTTGAAATAGCTCAGCTGGAATTCCATCATCGTTATGCTTTGTTTGTAGTGATGTTTTCTAAGACCCACTTGACTACACACTCCAGGATGTCTGGCTCTAGGTCAGTGATCACACCATTGTTACCAGTTACTCAGGTCATTAAGACCTTTTTTGTATGGTTTTTCTGTGTATTCTTGCCACCTCTTCTCAATATCTTCTGCTTCTGTTAGGTCTGTACCATTTCTGTCCATTATTGTGCCCATATTTGTATGAAATGTTCCCTTGGTATCTCTAATTTTTCTGAAGAGGTCTCTAGTCCTTCCCATTCTATTGTTTTCCTCTATTTCTCTGCATTGCTCACTTAAGGAGGCTTTCTTATCTCTCCTTGCTATTCTTTGGAACTCTGCATTCAGATGGGTGTATCTTTCCCTTTCTCATTTGCCTTTCACTTCTCTTCTTTTCTCAGCTATTTGAAAGGCCTCTTCAGACAACCATTTTACCTTTTTCATTTCTTTTTCTTGGAGGTGGTTTTGATCACCAGCTCCTGTACAACGTTAGGAACCTCCGTTCATATTTCTTCTGGGACTCTGTCTATCAGATCTAATCCCTTGAATCTGTCATTTTCACTTTATAATTGTAATGGATTTGATTTAGGTCATACCTGAATGGCCTAGTGGTTTTCCCTACTTTCTTCCATTTAAGTCTGAATTTGGCAATAAGGAGTTCCTTATCTGAGCCACAGTCAGCTTCAGGTCTTGTTTTTGCTGACTCCATAGAGCTTTTCCGGCTCTATCATCTTTGGCTGCAATGATCATAATCAATCTGATTTCAGTATTGACCATCTGGTTATGTCCATGTGTTGAGTCATCTCTTATTGTTGGAAGAGAGTGTTTGCTATAATTCGTGTGTTCTCTTGGTAAAACTGTTAGCCTTTGCCCTGCTTCATTTTGTACTCCAAGGCCAAACTTGCCTGTTACTCCAGGAATCTCTCAACTTCCTACTTTTGCATTCCGGTCCCCAATGATGAAAAGGACTTCTTTTTTTTGGCATTAGTCCTAGAAGGTGTAGGTCTTCATAGAACTGTTCAATTTCAGCTTCTTCTGCGTTAGTGGTTGGGGCATAGACTTGGATTACTGTGATATTGAATGGCTTGCCTTGGAAAAAAACCAAGATCATTCTGTCATTTTTGAGACTGTACACAAGTACTGCATTATATACTCTTGTTGACTATGAGGGCTACTCCATTTCTTCTAAGGGATTCTTGCCCACAGTAGTAGTCATGTGAATGGTCATCTGAATTAAATTCACCCATTCCCATACATTTTATTTCACTGATTCCTAAAATGTTAATGTTCACTCTTGCCATCTCCTGTTTGACCAACTTCCAATGTACCTTGATTCATGAACCTAACATTCCAGGTTCTTATGCAATATTGTTCTTTACAAAATTGGACTTTACTTTCACCACCAGACACAACTGGGTGTTGCTTCCACTTTGGCTCAGCCTCTTCATTCCTTCTAGAGCTATTTCTCTGCTCTTGTCCAATAGCATATTGGGTACCTACCAACCTGGGGAGTTCAGCTTTCCATGTCAGTGTCATATCTTTTTGCCTTTTCATACTGTTCTTGTGGTTCTCAAGGCAAGAATGCTGAAGTGGTTTGCCATTCCATTCTCCAGTGGGCCACGTTTTGTCAGAACTCTTCACAATGACCTGTCCATCTTGGGTGGCCCTATATGATGGCATGGCTCATAGCCTCATTGAGTTAGACAAGGTTGTGATCCATGTGGTCAGTTTGGTTAGTTTTCTGTGACTGTCATTTTCATTCTGTCTGCCCTCTGATGGATGAGGGTAAGAGGCTGTAGATAAGCTTCCTGAGAGACTGGCTTTTGGGAAAACGGGGTCTTGCTCTGGTGGGCAAGGCCATGTTCAGTAAATCTTTAATCCAATTTTCTGCTGATGGGTGGGGCTGTTTCCTCCCTGTAGTTTGGCCTGAGGCCAAACTGTAGTAGGGCTAATGGAGACCTCCTCCAACAAGCCTTATGCCAGAATGCCGTGCTTCCCAGGACTGCTGCAGTCAGTGTTCCTCACCCCACAGGAGGCTGCTGTAGATGCATGCATCCACCAGAGACTCCCGAACACACCCAGGCAAGTCTGGCTCAGTCTTTTGTGGGATCACTTCTCCTTTCTCCTGGGTCCTGTTAAGCACAAGGGTTTGTTTGTGCCCTCCAAGTGTCTCTGTTTCCCCAGTCTTGTGGAGGTTCTGTAATCAAATCCACTGGCCTTCAAAGTCAAATTCCATGAGGGTTCTGAGTCCCTTTGCTGGATCCCCAGGTTGGGAAATCTGTTGCAGGGCCTAGAACTTTCATAACAGTGCAAGAACTTCTTTGGTATAATTGTTCTCCAGGTTGTGAGTCGCCTGCTTGGTGGCTCTATAGTTGAGCTAATAGCGACCTCCTCAAGGAGGACTCCCTGGTGGCTCAGATGGTAAAGCATCTGCCCGTGATGCGGGAGACCCAGGTTCAATCCCTGGGTTGGGAAGATCCCCTGGAGAAGGAAATGGCAACCCACTTCAGTACTCTTGCCTAGAAAATTCCATGGATGGAGGAGCCTGGTGGGCTACAGTTGCAAAGAGTCGGACATGACTGAGCGACTTTACTCACTCACTCACTCACCCAAGGAGGACTTATGCCACATGCCATGCCTACCAGGACTGCTGCTGCCAGAGCATCTTCTTGTCTTCATTCCTAAACTCATTTGACCCCTCATTCAAAGGAGTGAGCATTCCTACTTTTAAAATACCACTTTCTATTGGTAATAATACCACATTTATTATCAAATAGACATAAGGACTGTTTTCCTTTTTTAGGTATTATGAATAAGGCTGCTAATAACAGCATATTAGTTGCTCAGCCATGTCTGACTCTTTGCAATCCCATCGACTGTAGCCCACCAGGCTCCTCTGTCCATGGAATTTTCCAGGCAAGAATACTGGAGCAGGTTGCCATTTCCTTCTCCAGGGGATCTTCCCCAACCCAGGGACTGAATCCAAGCCTCCCACATTGCAGGCAGATTCTTTACCATCTGAGCACCAGGGAAGCCCCAAAGCAGCATGTACAAGCATAATTCACATACAAGTTTTAGTGCAGACATAGGTTTTCAGTTCTGTTAAGTATATACCTAACAAACTGCTGGAGCACATAGGACTACTCTGTTTAACTCTTTGAGAAACTGGCAGGCTGTTTACAAAGTGGTTGCACCATTTTACATTTCTATTAGCAGTGTACAAGAGTTTCAGTTTTCCAATTTCTACACTAATACCTGTTATTTTCTGTCTTTTTTATTATTGCCATCAGTGTGTAAAATAGTATCTCATGATTTTGATTTGCATTTCTCCAGTGCTGAGTATCTTTTCATGTACTTATTGTCCATCTGAATATCTTCTCACATTTGCAGGTGGATTCTTTACCAGCTAAGCCATGAGGGAAGCCTCACCTGCCTCCTGAGAAATCTGTATAAACAACAGTTAGAATTGGACATGGAACAATAGACTGGTTCCAAATAGGAAAAGGAGTACTTCAAGGCTATATATTGTCACTCTGCTTATTTAACTTATATGCAGAGTACATCATGCAAAATGCCAGTCTGGATGAAGCACAAGCTGGAATCAAGATTTCTGGGAAGATTATCAATAACCTCAGATATGCAGATGACACCACCCTTATGGCAGAAAGTGAAGAGGAACTAAAGAGCCTCTTGATGAAAGTGAAAGAGGAGAGTGAAAAAGTTGATTTAAAACTCAACATTCAGAAAACTAAGATCATGGCATCCAGTCCCATCACTTCATGGCAAATAGAGGGGGAAACAGTGGAAACAGTGACAGGCTTTATTTTTCTGGGCTCCAAAATCACTGCACATGATGATTGCAGCCATGAAATTAAAAGATGTTTGCTCCTTGGAAGAAAAGCTATGACCAACCTAGACAGTATATTCAAAAGCAGAGACATTACTTTGCCAACAAAGGTCTGTCTAGTCAAAGCTATGGTTTTTCCAGTAGTCATGTATGGATGTGAGAGTTGGACTGTGAAGAAAGCTGAGCATCGAAGAACTGATGCTTTTGAACTGTGGTGCTGGAGAAGACTCTTGAGAGTCCCTTGAACTGCAGGGAGATCCAACCAGTCAATCCTAAAGGAAATCAGTCCTGAATATTCATTGGAAGGACTGATGCTGAAGCTGAAACTCCAGTACTTTGGCCACCTGATGTGAAGAGTTGACTCACTGGAAAAGACTCTGATGCTGGGAAAGATTGAAGGTGGGAGGAGAAGGGGAGGACAGAGGATGAGATGGTTCGATGGCATCACCAACTCAATGGATGAGTTTGAGTAAGCTCCAGGAGTTGGTGATGGGCAGGGAAGCCTGGTGTGCTGCAGTCTATGAGGTCACAAAGAGTCGGACACAACTGCATGACAGAACTGAACTGAACTGAATATCTTCTCTCCGTGCATGCTAAATTGCTTCAGTCATGTCTGACTCTGTGTGACTCTACTGATTGAAGCCGACTAGGCTTCTCTGTCCATGGGATTCTCCAGGTAAGAATACTGCAATGGGTTGCCATTCCCTCCTCCATAGGATCTTCCCAACCCAGGGATCAAACACTCGTCTCTTTATGTCTCCTGCACTGGCAGGCGGGTTCTTTACCACTAGTGCCACCGTATCTTCTCTAGACAAATTCTATTCAAATCTTATGCCGATTTTTAAAACTGGGTTGTTTTTTTTTTTTTTTTTTTACCGAGGTTCAAGATCAGTTCAGTTCAGTTCAGTCACTCAGTCGTGTCCGACTCTTTGTGACTCCATGAAATGAAGCACGCCAGGCCTCCCTGTCCATCACCAACTGCCGGAGTCTAACTAAACCCATGTCCATCGAGTCGGTGATGCCATCCAACCATCTCATCCTCTGTCGTCCCCTTCTCCTCCTGCCCTCAATCTTTCCCAGCATCAGGGTCTTTTCAAATGAGTCAGCTCTTCGCATCAGGTAGCCAAAGTATTGGAGTTTCAGCTTCAACATCAGTCCTTCCAATGAACAACCAGGACTGATCTCCTTTAGAATGGACTGGTTGGATCTCCTTGCAGTCCAAGGGACTCTCAAGAGTCTTCTCCAGCACCACAGTTCAAAAGCATCAATTCTTCGGTACTCAGCTTTCTTCACAGTCCAACTCTCACATCCATACATGACTACTGGAAAAACCAAAGCCTTGACTAGATGGACCTTTTTTGACAAAGTAATGTCTCAGCTTTTTACTATGCTGTCTGGCTTGGTCATAACTTTTCTTCCAAGGAGTAAGCATCTTTTAATTTCATGGCTGCAATCTTGGAGCCCAGAAAAATAGTCAGCCACTGTTTCCACTGTTTCCCCATCTATTTGCCATGAAGTGATGGGACCAGATGCCATGATCTTCATCTTCTGAATGTTGAGTTTTAAGCCAACTTTTTCACTCTCCTCTTTCGCTTTCATCAAAAGGCTCTTTAGTTCTTCTTCCCTTTCTGCCATAAGGGTGGTGTCATCTGCATATCTGAGGTTATTGATATTTCTCCCGGCAATCTTGATTCCAGCTTGTGCTTCTTCCAGCCCAACGTTTCTCGTGATGTACTCTGCATAGAAGTTAAATAAGCAGGGTGACAATATAAAGCCTTGACATACTCCTTTTCCTATTTGGAACCAGTCTGTTATTCCATGTCCAGTTCTAACTGTTGCTTCCCGACCTACATACAGATTTCTCAAGAGGCAGGTCAGGTGGTCTGGTATGCCCATCTCTTTCAGAATTTTCCACAGTTTATTGTGATCCACACAGTCAAAGGCTTTGGCATAGTCAATAAAGCAGAAAGAGATGTTTTTCTGGAACTCTCTTGCTTTTTCCATGATCCAGCGGATGTTGGCAATTTGATCTCTGGTTCCTCTGCCTTTTCTAAAACCAGCTTGAATATCTGGAAGTTCACAGTTCACGTATTGCTGAAGCCTGGCTTGGAGAATTTTAAGCATTACTTTACTAGCGTGTGAGATGAGTGCAATTGTGTGGTAGTTTGAGCACTCTTTGGCATTGCCTTTCTTTGGGACTGGAATGAAAACTGACCTTTTCCAGTCCTGTGTCCATTGCTGAGTTTTCCCAATTTGCTGGCATATTGAGTGCAGCACTTTCATAGCATCATCTTTTAGGATTTGAAATAGCTCAACTGGAATTCCGTCACTTCCACTAGCTTTGTTCGTAGTGATGCTTCCTAAGGCCCACTTGACTTCAGATTCCAAGAGTTCTTTGTATATTCTGAATACAAGTCCTTCATCCGATATGTGATTTGCATATAGCTCTTCCAATTCTGTGAATTGTTTTTTCACTTTCTTCATAGCATTTGCAGCAAAAAAAAAAAGTTTTAAATTTATATATAGGCTAATTTATTTTTCATTTTGTCACTTGTGCTTTTGGTGTCATAGTTAAGAAACCATGGCCTAGCCTAATGTCACAAAGACTTACTGCTGTTTTCCTTGAAGGCTTTTATGGTTTGTGTTGAGTCCCACCCCAAAGCCACAGGTGCAAGGCCTTGTACCAGGGCCACAGAAGTGGAGCCCAGAACGAAGGTCACCTCCAAATCTGACTGAACCCCTTTGTAACTATTGCCAAAATCCCCCATGATCATCACCAGCAGGCTTCCTGATTGCAAATTAGGCAAAGATACACACCCCTGTAGTCACCCGATAGCGCCCTAACCAATTACCTAATGCCAACCTTCCAGCCAGAATTTTGTCTTGAGACTATAAAAACTGGCTACTAACCCACAGAAACTGTCGACTCTCCCTGGTCTGTCAGGAGGTCACAGCACCTTTGTTATCTCTGCTCCCCACTCTTAATAAACTCAGTCCCTTCTGAAACGTTCTGTCTGGAAATTCTTTTCCAACCCACACTTGGAATGCCTCAACATTTGGTGGCCTGTACATGAATTTTAGGGGGCTCCCCCCACTCTCACCTTTCTTCTTTCTTTTCGTTTTCCTCAAACCCTCTGTGAACAGGCAAGTGTCTATGGAAGCAATTGAGGAACTCTGGCCAGGGCTACTCTCTGGCATGTTTCAAAGTCTCCACTGCCCACTTTGGGCCAGTAGCTGCCACCCAAGTGGGCAAGGGCTCTCTTTTCCTCTTCCTCCTCCTCCTCCTAAGCTGAGGGCCAGGCCAATTAAAATTATGCAGACACAGCTCAGGTACCTAAAAGCCATTAGGGCACCTGCCGCTTGAAGACTCCTGTGACAGGATAAGGGGGTCATAGACCACACCAGGCCATCAGAAGTGTCTGCCCCCAGCAAAACAACTTCCGTGCACCATGTCAGGCACATACTGGTTCAAGCAAAACACTAAGCCCGTTCTCCAGGCCACCACCTTCCTGGCAGGACTGCAGGGCAGATTCCTCAGCCTGTCTTCCCTGTCTTTCTTGTCCTCCCATGGTGCAGATTAATTTACAAGAGCCTAGGAGCTGCCTCTGAATCATCCCAAAGGGTGCCTTTCACATTTCAGGGAATCGCTAAAGAGTGAGTCATGGTTGGTTCTAGGAAGTTCTTTTCTGTCATTTCCTGCCCTAGCTGCCTGGTGCATTTTCACACAGTTAGTGCCTAGGCTTGTGCCTAGCCACATCACATGCTCAGGGGTTACCTCTCTGTTGGACGTAACTGTCGGGATGGCTGGCCATTTGTACCATTAGCCACACAGTGCCTTGTCGCACACAGAGTGTTCATTGGGACAGTTGGGACGCCTTCTGTGGCTGGTGAGTTCTCAGTACCTCCATTAAGAATGGGCTCAGGTACATCTCGAGAACCTCCCTCAGACTCACCTCTAGGCTGTATTCTCAGGACCTGGAAAAAAATTGATCCTGAAAATCTTAAAAAGAAAGGTTCACATTCTTTCTCAATAAAACTTGGAGCCAGTATGAATTGGGGGACCAAGAAAAATGGCTTCTTAACGATACACTAAATTAAACACAATCCTCCAACTTGGTCTCTTTTATCATTCCTTATGCTCAAACCTTAATGGCACTCACTCAGAATCTGGACCCAAGGGACTCATACTGCTTATGTCTTTCTGTTGCTGCCCTATCCCCTTATCCCCCTCTGTCTCTCCTTCCATCAGATCTCCTAGCCCAAGACTCTCTCCTACAGTCAAAAGTCTGAAAAAAAACAAAAAAAGACTCTCCTAACACGCTAAAGAATCCCCTTCTCCAATCTTTTGGGTGGTGGTGGATAGAGGGCGGGAACCAAGCTTCCACTCACTATTCCTGCTATTTCCCTTACTCCTTCAGATTCTTCTGATCAAACTAAGACTCCACCTCCCCAGAGGAACAACACCTTCTGGAACAACATCTTATCAGTCAGTCTGCCCCTGTCATCTGAGCCAGTTTGAACACTATTTGGTCTATATTTTAGCTATGAAACTATAACTGCAAAAAGGAAAAATGACATTTTTGGACACTGGATGTTATGATATTCTTTAGACTCCAGAGAAAACTGGTTAAAATGAAATCTTTTTGAAATTACAAAACTGTTTCTTTTTGCATGTGCAATTAGAAAAACCTGGCTTATTAAATACTTTTTTTGGAGCTCTGATCCTGCCTCAGAAAACAGCAACATGCTTAGGAAAAAGCGTGAAGTTAACTCTTATGTCCTTGAGATACACAGCCCACTCTGCCTGAGACTTCAGCTTTGGGCATATCAGTAGAACTTCAAGCCAAGAAGAAAAAAAAAAGGTCAAAGAGACATTTTAAACATCAAACAGAAAATTGTGAAATCTCTGTCTGGATATATATATATGTATGTCTCAGTGTGTATCTTTGTCTTTGGATAATATTGCTGAGGTTCATTTGTAAATGAGCTCTAATTTAATTGGTCTAAAGTAAGCACTTACAAACAAACCTAAATATAAGAGAAATTAAATGAGTTTCAGGTTCATGTGAACTGGGAAATATTCAATATTAAATTTAATACCTGATATTAATGTTTATTGATCTAATCAATATAGATATATCTTAAGGTTCATCAACATTACGTGTAATAATTTCATTATGCCTACGTTTAAATAAACTAAACTCTGAATATATATATTGCAGATTTGCCAACAAGAAAAATAACTTGCTATAAAGAAACTTTTAAGAAAAGAAAATGAGATAACAGCTTTGGGTAATTTATGCTTGCCAATCTACAGAATGGCAATATAAAGTACAGTTCATGGTTGCTTAAGGAAAATAGGATGCATGTTTTCAGTAAGAAAGTTATAAGGAATGGAATTACATTTTGTCAAGGGAAAAGGAAGTAAGTCTAAACTTACAGGTGGCTGTTCTTTGAATGGGCAAAGAAAGTGATGAACACAGAAAGTGAAAAAAGAAAAGGTTTGTGGAAAATGGACCCACAGAAGAGAGTTTTGTGCATGGTACAAGTTTCTAAAATATTAAACTGCCTTTGAAATCTTTTATTGTTACTTTGGCTAAGTGAATAACTGTTGTTCCACAGTGAATATAAGCTGGTACCAAACTGGAATTTGGTTTTCTCTCCCTGTTAAAAGAACAAAGTTTTCTTGGAAGGCAGCTTTTGATAACAGACTATGTACATTTCTTCACCTTGAAGTGATTTATATTTGTTTTTAAAACTTACTGTTACAACTTTTGTTGTGATAAATAAGAATTTCAAATGATCTGTGAGGACTATGGCACACAGGCAAAGCTCATTCTGCTTATACAAAAATTAACCCTTCATCTACTCATAAATCAGGGAATTTAAAATGGATAAGTGAAGTGGCTCAGTCGTGTCCGACTCTTTGCAACCCCACGGACTGTAGCGTACCACGCTTCTCCATCCGTGGGATTTTCCAGGCAAGACTACTGGAGTGGGTTGCCATTTCCTCCTCCATGCTGTAAATCAGTCAGTCAGGGCCATAGGAAATCCAAGGTGGCTGCTTGGATTTTGGCTCCCTGACAAACTTCACTTTTATTTGGTGGGATAAAGCCTTTTCTGGCTGCAGGGTTGATGCTCTCACAATGGAGGAAAAAATTATTAAAAGTGTGTCTTCCACTTGGGTATACGTTCTACAATCTCCAGTGATCAAGGCACCCACTTCATCGGACAAATTATATATAAATCTTAACAAAAACTTCACAAACTTCTTAAAACTATCACTGTCACTATCATCCTCAATCATCAGGCAAGGACAACAGAACAATTAATTACATGGGATTAAATAAACTGCTACATAAGATTACAATGTTCATGACCTTTTGTCTGATATATTACTGGCTTCTAATCTTAAGGAGAAGAGCTTCTTCCTCCTCAAGCTACTTATGGTTCAAAACAATTTGGTAATTTATACCTGTGGGTAAAATAAACATTTATCTTTCCTCTCTGCCTTGTCTCTCCAGAAACTGGAGACACTTGGGTTCTGAAGAGCCTTGTCAGGTAAATAAAAAGACTGTCTCCTGATATAAACAGGAATCTCAAAGTATACTGGGGACCTCCAGAAGAAAAAAAATCCACTTAGATAAAATCTGATGACAGGTTTATGACATCTGTAGTCAATGGACCAAACTTATTTAAAAAACAAATCAGTCTTGGCTATGTTTAATAAAAATGGGAATAATTTTAGAAAAAAGAGTTTCACTAAATATTAAATTCTGTATGCTGTACTAAGTCATTTCAGCTGTGTCTGACTCTTCACAAACCTTTGGACTGTAGCCCGCCAGACTCCTCTGTCCATGAGATTCTCCATGCAAGAGTACTGGAAAGGGTTGCCATGCCCTCCTCCTGGGGATCTTCCTGACCCCGGGGATTGAACCCGCATCTCTTATATCTCCTGCAATGGCAGCCAGGTTCCTTACGACTAGTGCCACCTGGAAAGCCCAAATATTAAATTCTAGTTTTGTTAATAAGGTCTATATTTACCAAGACTCACTTCCCAGATAGTCCTTTGCTGTTATACTGTTATAAGATTTAACCGAGTTAATAAAGGGCACTCTAAGTTTGTTTTTGAAACCTAACTTCATAATCAATCTTTAGGTAAAGATCAGATGCACCATGATCAACAACCAGGTTAACACTGGCTATAGTCATTTAACAGATTAAGTCAGCTAACCTAGGTATATACTGGGCTACACCTAATAAAAATTCTTAAATTCTTACTTGTGAAGTTACTATTACTGCTAGCTATATGGCTATCTATAGTGCCTATTTTATAAAATTGTTGTCTCTTATATTACCAAATGTGTGACTGAGTCTCTAATAAAATGATGATATATAGTTCCATATGAGATCAATGATCATAATTATGTAACTCTAAATATGGGAAGAAGCAACAAGATGGAATATTTTCCTGGACTATAAGAGACTACTAGCTTCCTTACTATTCCATCTTGTTGCTTCTTCCCATAATTATGAGTTACATAATTATGATCATTGACCTCATATGGAACTCACTCCAGTACTCTTACCTGGAAAAATCCCATGGATGGAGGAGCCTGGTAGGCTGCAGTCCATGGGGTTACTTAGAGTCAGACACAACTGAGCGACTTCACTTTCATGTATTGGAGAAGGAAATGGCAACGCACTCCAGTGTTCTTGCCTGGAGAATCCCAGGGACGGGGAGCCTGGTGGTCTGCTGTCTATGGGGTCGCACAGAGTCGGACACGACTGAAGTGACCTAGCAGTAGCAATAAGGAAGCTATGGTCCAGAACTTTTACTATTTTCATGACGAAGTCGAGTAACAGCATATTAAGTGATCTATCAGAAAAATCGTCACTAGATCTGGGAATGAGCATTCCTAGCATCATGGGACAAAATGATCATAAAATGCCCCCACACCGATGGTCAAATTTACTGCCATGAAGGAGCCCTGCTAACCTGGAACTGGCACTTGCTGTCTGCCTCTACAAAGATTAAATCAGGAGCCACTGCAGCTACTGACTTTCAACATCTTCTGAAAGGAATTCAGGGTAGAAATCAGAAATAAGGCACTCTGTGTTCTGGGAAATGAGGTATTTTCAAACGAAGATTTTCATAAGCCCCAATTCTTTCATCTTCTCTTACCGAGAGAAACACTAACATCACAAACCAATGTCTATCTGGTCCTGGTTCTCCAGGCTAGCCCCTCTTCCAGGCCCCTTGGTAGCTTTTCTGCTTCTATTGATCTTTGGGCCATGTATATCTAACTTTCTTGTAAAGTTTGTTTCTTCTAGAATATAACTAAATCTCCAGATGATGCTACAACAAGGATAGCAGCCAGTTAGCACACAGACTACACTGGAACAAGCCGTATGATCCTTCCATGGACTCTCATCTTCCTCCTCAAATGCACCCTGACAGAGAGCAGGCTTTGGAACCCAGGACCCCATGATGCTCCTGTCCAGCAGGAAGAAGCCAGAGCAGTCTCCACCCCTTTCCCCAATGACCTGGCTCCCCATGATCTGAGATGAGGATAGGCAGGTAGTTAGACATGAGCAGGGATTAAGGGGCCAAAAATTGGCCCCTTAATAAGAAGAGGGGAGAATGTTGAGTCTTGCCCCAAGGCCACAGGGGCAAGACCTTGTACCAAGGCCACAGAAGTGGAGCCCAGAATCAAGGTCACTCCAAAGCTAAGCCCCTTTGTAACCATTACCAAAAGCCTCTATGATCATCACCAGCAGGCTTCCTGATTCCAAACTAGGCAAAGATGCCCACTGCAGTAGTCACTCTATAGCACCCTAACCAGTCCTCTAGGGCCAACCTTCCAGCAGGAATTTTCTTTGTCTTGAGGTTATAAAAATTGGCCACTAACACACAGAAACTGTCCACTCTCCCTGGTCTGTCAGGAGGTCAGCCCACTTCGCTCACAGTGCCTTCATTATCTCTGCTCCTTGCTCTTAATAAACTCACTCCCTTCTGAAATTCTCTACATCTGGAAATTCTTTTTCAACCTGCACTCAGACTGCCTCAACAGCTTGATTAGCTCTTGCATTTAGGCTTATGATAGAATTTGAATTGGTTTTCGTGAATGCTGTGACATAGTGGCCCAACTGCTTTCTTTCAGATGTAGATATCCAGCAGGGTGTACTAATACTATTTGCTGAAAAACTTTTCTTTCCCATTTAGTTTCCTTGGGACCCTTACTGAAAGTCAATTGACAATTTTCCTGGTTATTTTTTGCATATTTGTTTTTCCATATGAACTTAAAAAAAATCAGTCTAATTCAGTAAAATAACTTCTTAGAATTTTTAGTAAGGTTGCATTGACTTTATAAATTAGAAAGGATTGACATATTCATGTTTTGCTATTTGTTTAAATTTGCTTTAATGTCTTTCAGGGGTGTCTTAAATTTCCTTATATAGGTTTTGCACCTTATTAAATTTATTCATAAGTATTTAATCTTCTAGTTAGCTGTTGTAAATGGGCTTTTCTCTAACATTATGTTTTGCTTACTACAGGCAAACCTCAGAAATATTGCAGGTTTGGTTCCGGACCATGGCAATAATGAATACTGCAATAAAGCAAGTGACACAAATTTTCTGGTTTCCGAGTGCATGTTTATAAAAGTATATTTATATTATACTATAGTTTATTAAGTGTGTAATAGCCTTATGTATAAAAATGTATATACCTTAATTTAAAACTACTTTATTGCTTTAAAAAAACCTAACCATCATCTGAGCCTTCAGTCATTCTCTTTTTGCTGTGGAGTCTTGCCTTGCTGTTGATGGCTGCTAACTGATCAAGGCAGTGGTTGCTGAAAGGCTGGGGTGGCTGTGGCAATTTCGTAAAATAAGACAAAAAGGAAGTTTGCCACATCAATTAACTCATTCTTTTGTTGCAGGAAGGGGGACCCCTTCCAGGGCCCAAGTAGGCTCTTGTCTAACACCTGGAAATGAACTGTCTGAGGAGACACACGTGTTGAGAAAGCCGGAGACTTTATTGGAAGGAGTGCCAGGGCAGAGACCATCAGGGTAGGGGAACCCAGGAGAACTGCTGTGCCCTGTGGCTCGCAGTCTCAGGTTTTATGGTGATGGGGTTAGTTTTCAGATTGTTTCTGGCCAATCATTCTGACACTCAGGGTCCTTCCTAGTGGCGTGCACGTATCGTCCAACCAAAGTGGATTCCAGCGAGAATTCTGGGAGGCCGGTAGAACATATGGACTGGCATCTCCTCCCTCCTTTTGACCTTTCCCAAATTCTTGTTGATGGTAGCTTGTTAGTTCCATATTCCTTACCAAAACCTCCTACTGTAATGTGATTCGTGCAAGTGGCTAGTATCTCACCTAGCCAGGGTGGGTGATTGCAGTCAGTGGTTCCCCTAACACTTTCATAAATGACTTCTCTGTAGCATGCAATGCTGTATGACAGCATTTTACTCATAGGAGCACTTCTTTCAAAATTGGATCCAATCCTTTCAAACCCTGCCTCTGCTTAAATAACTAAGTTTATATAATATTCTAAATTATGTGTTGTCATTTCAATGATCTTCACAGCATTTTTACCAGGAATAAAGTCTATCTCAAGAAATCACTTTCTCTGAAACTCCTTGAGTGTTGTAAAGTTTTTATCATGAGATTGCAGCAATTCAGTCACATCTTCAAACTCCACTTCTAATTTTGCGAAAATTACCAAAATGTGATAGAGACACAAAGTAAGCAAATGCTATTGGAAAAAAGACACATAAAGATTTGTCTGATGCAGTGTTGCCACAAACCTTCAATTTGTAAAAAATGCAGTTATCTGTGAAACTCTATAAAGTGAAGCAAAATATGGTATGCCTGCCTTATGAAAGCCAATTTTTGTTAATTTTAAATCCTGCTCCTTCACTGAATTCTTTCAGTTTGAGTTAGTTTTATTACTGATTCTCTGAGGGTCCAGGTATACTATTGTCAGGCGAGTGTATGCTCCTCAGTTCTGTCTCATCACAACAAAGATTTGGAGTGACGGACATTAAAGCCTTCGGCACGTCACAGCTCTTGGGTCTTGGACAGACAGTGTTATAGCTCTTAGACAAATCAGTGTTACAGCTCTATTTTATTTAGAAGATAGTAGGAGACTCCATCCTGGAAGCGTGAGGGCATGCCAACCCAAGGACGTGAAGACAAGAGAGTGGAGGAGCGTGCCAGCGTGAGGGGGGCGGTGGGGTGGGGAGGAGAGAGGGAAAGAGAGAGAGAGAAAGAGCGCACGCACGCGGCGGGGAGAGAGAGAAAGTGCTTTGGCTCCTCCTCTTATATGTTTTTTCCTCCCCCTGGGCCTGCCCTATGCAAATTGGGCTTAGCCAGAAGTGCTGTTTGTTCTACCTGAGGTCTTAACTCCAGTCCTCGGACCTTCCTTTGACCTTCCTTTGTTCTATTTTTGCAGGCTTTCCCCTTCCTTGTCTTTTGGCCACCACAATTTTGGCTCCTGTTTCCTATTCTAACTACCTAACATTCCCCCCTCAAGAGATGGGAGGCCCAATTCTTTGGGAATAGGGGCGTCGAGGTCTTTCTGGCTGCTTCCTGCTGAACTGGGATGGCGAGTGGTATTGGGCCTCCCCCTCTTGCTAGTCTCAGGCCTCAGAGTCCTCAAAGCGGTGTCCATCTAAGGGTGTGATATTTTCCGTGGTCGGCTGTAGTTTTGTATCTTTGCTGAACTGGCACCTCATGTTTTAGCTTGTTGACCTGAGCAGAGACAAAA
The DNA here is from genome assembly GCF_055505025.1 of Bos grunniens. NCBI lineage: Eukaryota > Metazoa > Chordata > Mammalia > Artiodactyla > Bovidae > Bos > Bos grunniens. The sequence continues at coordinate 15,322,327 of NC_141182.1, forward strand.
CAGGTTAGACAATTGATAATACATGGAACAATCATAAGCAGCATCAGTATGGTGTAACAAGGACTAGTAGGGGCATCGCTGCTGCTGCTAAGTCGCTTCAGTCGTCTTCGACTCTGTGCGACCCCATAGACCGCAGCCCACCAGGCTCCTCTGTCCATGGGATTCTCCAGGCAAGAACACTGGAGTGGGTATTAGCTAATTCTAAATTCACATCGCCAGGATGGCTCAAGTCCCGCATTGTTCGGGGATCAGAAGATCTATCTCCTGTCTGTTTTGGAGTACAGTCTCTGTCAAGCTGTGTTGGCTCTTTAGAGTTATCCTGAGAAATCTTATCCCCAGAAACCAGATTTTGGGGGTGTTCATTAGAATGGCAATCATTTGTAGTCCTGAATAGGTATTTGAGATCTCCCAGGGGCTCACAGGTGTATTGAGTGTCCTCTTCTGTTTTCTTCCAAGGCTTGACTCGTGAGTAGTGAATCCAGGAATCATGTCCTGGTACCTTGACTGCTGCAGGGGTAGAAAGAATTACAGGGTAGGGGCCCTTTCATGTGGGCTGGAGTTAAGTCTTTGGGGACCCATCTTTCCAGACTTTAATTAGGATTTGTGTCCCTGGAGCATATAGTGGTGACTCCTTAGAGTCTTTGGGGTCCTGGTTCATACCCCACAAGCATATATCCTGTTGGAATTGCCCAAAGGCCATGGTATAAGACTGGAGGGCCTGAACCTCTGGATCTAGGAAGAGGTTGTTGACATAAACAAAAGGTTTCCCATATAGTATCTCATAAGGACTAAGACCAACCTGTTCCTTAGGGGCAATACAGGTGTGGAGGAGAGCTATTGGTAAAGCCTCCTTCCATCCCAGGGAGGTTTGGGTTATTTTTTTCATTGCTGATTTTAAGAATTGGTTGGCTCTTTCTATTTTTCCTGAAGACTGAGACCTCCAGGTACAATGGAGATAATAAGTAATCCCCAATGCTTTAGAGACCCCTTGGGTGACCTTATGTTAGATAGTTAGAATAGGAAACAGGAGTCCAAAATGGCAGTGGCTAAAAGACAAGGAAGGGAAAAGCCCGCGAAAATAGAAGAAAGGAAGGTCAAAGGAAGGTCCAAGGACCGGAGTTAAGACCTCAGGTAGAACAAACAGCACTCCTGGCTAAGCCCAATTTGCATAGGGCAGAGGAAAAAACATATAAAAGGAGGAGCCAAAGTGTTTTCTCTCTCTCCCCACTGCGTGTGTGCACTCTTTCTCTTTCTTCCTCTCTCTCCCTCTCTCTCCCTCTGTCTCTTCCTCACCACCCCCGCCCCCACCCCCCTTTCTCTCTCCCATGCGCTGGTGCGCTCCTCCACTCTCTTGTCTTTGCGTCTTTGGGTTGGCATGCCCTCACACTTCCAGGATGGATTCTCCTGCTATCTTCTAAATAAAATAGAACTGTAACATTGATTTGTCTAAGAGCTATAACACTGTCTGTCCAAGACCCGAGAGCTGTAATGCGCCGAGGGCTTTAATGTCCGTCACTCCAAATCTTTGTTGTGATGAGACAGAACCGAGGAGCATACACTCGCCTGACACTATGATCTACAAATAGTTACTGGTTTTTACTTCTCTGTTACTCATTCTTATCCCTCTTACTGATTTCTCTCATTTAACTGTCTTGGCTAACTTGCCTCTAATATAATACTGAACAGTAGTGGAGATAGTGGGGATGCTTGCCTTGCTCCCAATATAATGGATACGCCTATAGTGTTTCCTTAGGTTCCCTGGTGGCTCAGAAGTTAAAGTGTCTGCCTGCAATGTGGGAGACCTGGGTTCGATCCCTGGGTCAGGAAGATCCCCTGGAGAAGGAACTGGCAACCCACTTCAGTACTCTTGCCTGGAAAATTCCATGGACGGAGGAGCCTAGTAGGCTACAGTCCATGGGGTTGCAAAGAGTCAGACATGACTGAGCAACTTCACTTTCACTCTCACTTTCATAATATTTTCCCATTTAAGTAAGACACGAACACTAAAATATATACTTTATTAAGGGCTTCCCTTGTTGCTCCGCTGGTAAAGAATCCACCTGCAATGCAGGAGACCCCAGTATGATTCCTTAGTCAGGAAGATACCCTGGAGAAAGGATAGGCTGCCCACTCCAGTATTCTTGGGCTTCCCTGGTGGCTCAGACAATAAAGAATCCACCTGCAATGTGGGAGACCTGGGTTCAATCCCTGGGTTGAGAAGATCCCCTGGAGAAGGGAACAGTTAACCCAGTTACAAAGAATACTACAGTATTCTGGCCTGGAAAATTCCAGGACAGTCCATGGGGTTGCAAAGAGCCGGACATGACTGAGTAACTTTCACACACACAACATATACTTTGTTAAATTTTTCTTCAATTCCTATTTTCTTGAGTGTTTCTATCATGAATGGGCACTGAATATTGCCAAAGACTTTATCAGTGTTGATATGCTATTAATAGATTTCCTTATATTACACTGATGGGGCCAAGTTTGCCACTCTGACTTGTGGATTATTTTGAGCTGAAAACAATCAAAGCACAAATGACTCAGGAAGAACCTTTGAACTTCCCTCTTAACTGCCTAAAGGAATTTAAGATAGGAGCTCTGTCCTAGGAAGAAGCTATCACCATATATAACTGTAGAAAAGTATAAGGTGTGGTAGAGGGAGGAACCTAGCAAAGCCCATTTGATCAAAGTCCTCTTTGTGTCCCATTAGCTTTGGACGGCCCAGCAAACATTTGTCAACCAAACATTATCTCTTTTTCTCTTCCTGTGAATTACTTTATTTTCCCTTGAAGCTTCAGATCCCTACCACCTTCTCCTTAGTCCAGAATATATATTTACAGACCTCTCCTTGCTTTCTGTGAAATTCTCTATACTTATATGGATTACCATGCACATGTAATAAACTTGATTTTCTCCTATTAATCTGCCTTATGTCATTTTAATTGCTAAGCAAAAAGAACAAAGAGGAAATGGAGGGGAAATTTCCTTTCCCCCATAGTACCAACTTTGGACTCCGGAATAAATCCAGCCTTAGAATGTTTACCTTTGTTTTCCCCTTGCCTAAAATTTGACTTCCCTGGTTTTCATGTTTAGCCCCTTTATCTATTCAGATATTAGCTAAAATATTACTTCCTCAAGATATGCATTGCCTGACACACAAGCAAAATTTATCTTCCAGTCATCCTCTAAAACAGTACCCTATTTTAATTTCCTCCCTAGACTTATTACTAGCTGCTATTTTTCCTATATGTTCCATATGTACATTCCTATATATATATATTTTCCATTGTGATAGCACTGAATCTGTCTTGGGAATAGATTTTTTTTGCCAAGAGACAGAATACCTGGCACATGTTAGCCTCAATAAGTGTTTGTAATAAATATACTCCCATTTGGGGTTCACTGTCAGAAATCTGATCTTATCACAGAAAGAAAAGAAAAACAAAAACTCACCTTCTCTGAATGCACTTCTTGAATAAATCTAGGTTTGTCAACTTTAAAGAGAAAGCTATAAACTCAAAATTAAAATAAGCAAATTTTTAGATAATCTAAATCAGCAAACTGGACAAAATAGTACTTTTGAAAATTATATTAATAATAAAACTAAAATTCTCTTTTTTCCAGTTAACACTCTCAAACTAAAATTCTTATTAAAATTGTTACAAAGTTTATCAGTATTGTGAAGGAGTTAACATTTAAATTGGATAAAAACAAATCATCATAAATTGATTTACTGTTTCAGTAAAAGCTAAAAATGTACTTCAATATTATAACTTCATGAGCAAAAAAATTTTTTTAACTCACAAAAACTAGTTTTAAATTTAAATAATAGACACATAAAAGATAGAAAGATGGTAAACTCTCACAACTACCTGTACAAGGTGATAATTTCTCTGAGTGTTTTATTTTTAGAGGTTTCCTATTAATAAAAATGGAAAAGGTCAGTTTTCATTCCAATCCCAAAGAAAGGCAGTGCCAAAGAGTGCTCAAACTACCACACAATTACACTCATCTCACACGCTAGTAAAGTAATGCTCAAAATTCTCCAAGCCAGGCTTCAGCAATATGTGAACCGTGACCTTCCTGATGTTCAAGCTGGTTTTAGAAAAGGCAGAGGAACCAGAGATCAAATTGCCAACATCTGCTGGATCATCGAAAAAGCAAGAGAGTTCCAGAAAAACATCTATTTCTGCTTTATTGACTATGCCAAAGCCTTTGACTGTGTGGATCACAATAAACTGTGGAAAATTCTGAAAGAGATGGGAATACCAGACCACCTGATCTGCCTCTTGAGAAATCTGTATGTAGGTCAGGAAGCAACAGTTAGAACTGGACATGGATCAACAGACTGGTTCCAAATAGGAAAAGGAGTTTGTCAAGGCTGTATATTGTCACCCTGTTTATTTAAATTATATGCAGAGTACATCATGAGAAACGCTGGACTGGAAGAAACACAAGCTGGAATCAAGATTGCTGGGAGAAATATCAATAACCTCAGATATGCAGATGACACCACCCTTATGGCAGAAAGTGAAGAGGAACTAAAAAGCCTCTTGATGAAAGTGAAAGTGGAGAGTGAAAAAATTGCCTTAAAGCTCAACATTCAGAAAACGAAGATCATGGCATCCGGTCCCATCACTTCATGGGAAATAGATGGGGAAACAGTGGAAACAGTGTCAGACTTTATTTTTCTGGGCTCCAAAATCACTACAGATGATGACTGCAGCCATGAAATTAAAAGACGCTTACTCCTTGGAAGGAAAGTTATGACCAACCTAGATAGCATATTCAAAAGCAGAGACATTACTTTGCCAACAAAGGTCCGTCTAGTCAAGGCTATGGTTTTTCCTGTGGTCATGTATGGATGTGAGAGTTGGCCTGTGAAGAAGGCTGAGCGCTGAAGAATTGATGCTTTTGAACTGTGGTGTTGGAGAAGACTCTTGAGAGTCCCTTGGATGCAAGGAGATCCAACCAGTCCATTCTGAAGGAGATCAGCCCTGGGATTTCTTTGGAAGGAATGATGCTAAAGCTGAAACTCCAGTACTTTGGCCACCTCATGCGAAGAGTTGACTCATTGGAAAAGACTCTGATGCTGAGAGGGATTGGGGGCAGGAGGAGAAGGGGACGACAGAGGATGAGATGGCTGGATGGCATCACTGACTCCGTGGATGTGAGTCTGAGTGAACTCCGGGAGTTGGTGATGGACAGGGAGGCCTGGCGTGCTGTGATTCATGGGGTTGCAAAGAGTTGGACACAACTGAGCAATTGATCTGATCTGATCTGATTAATAAAAACATTACCATAGGGACAAGATTTATATGCAATAGGAACATGGGGGGGAAATGAAAAAAAAAATCACTATTTTACTATTTATTAAATTTTTCAAGTATTTATGTGGTACCTTCAACTAAACAATAGTAACTTGAAGGTAAAAATTACATTTATATTTAAATGCCTCCTCATAAGAGTTAAGAATCATGTCCTTCCCATTCTCCAGGTCCTTTAGAATTGCACATATTTAGTAAATGTTTAATATGTGAACAGCCAGGGGAAGAATGTGAAATACAAAAAATGGATTCCCTAAAATGTCAATTTCAGAATAGTTACAACATGGATTAGATGAGAAGAAAGGAATTAGTTAGAAAATTATTACATTAATCCCAGAATGAGAAGTTGTTGGCCTGTTCTGCAGTGCTGATAGAATGTATTAAAAAAAAAAAAAAAAAGATAACATTTGACAGACTTCAAAAGGGAGTAAGGAGTAAGACTTAGACAAATAAATTACTGATAATAAAACAGAACTGAAAATGAATGTAAGAATTCAAACATGAGAGGAGAAGAGGGTTAGTGCCAATTATAGAAAAAGGATCATTCACAACAGCCAATTTGAGGGTAAATAACATGGAAGACTACAAAAAAGGTGTTGAGACATAGGTTTTCCTAGTCTCTGCTTGAGGAAAGACTTTGAACAAATCCTGTAAGCCCTGCAGTTTTCTGTTTCTTTTCTAAATTTCTTTACTACCTGAAGTGGTCCATGATTTTTACACATTTTAAAAAATTATTTTTTATTGAAGGATAATTGCTTTACAGACTTTTGCTGTTTTCTGTCAAACCTCAACATGAATCAGCCACAGGTATACATATATTCCCTCCTTTTGAACCTCCCTCCCAACTCCCTCCCCATCCACTCCACTAGGTTGGTACAGAGTCCCTGTTGAGTTTCCTGAGCCATACAGCAAATTCCCATTGGCTATTTATTTAACATGTGGTAATATGTTTCCATGTTACCCTTTCCATACATTTCACCCTCTGTTCCCCTCTCCCCATGTCCATAAGTCTATTCTCTATGTCTGTTTCTCCATTGTTGCCCTGTAAATAAATTCTTCAGTATCATTTTTCTAGATTCATATATATGTGTTAGAATATGGTATTTATCTTTCTCTTTCTGACTCACTTCACTCTGTATAATAGGTTCTAGGTTCATCCACCTGATTAGAACTGGCTCAAATGCATTCCTTTTTATGGCAGAGTAACTTTATGTACCACAACTTCTTTATCCATTCATCTGTCAGTGGACATCTAGGTTGCTTCCATGTTCTAGCTATTGTAAATACTGCTGTGATGAACAATGGGATACATGTGTCTTTTCAATTATGGTTTCCTCAGGGCATATGCCTAGGAGTGGGATTGCTGGTTCATACAGTGGTTTTATTCGTCGTTTTTTAAGGAATCTCCATAGCACCTTGCATAATGGCTATATCTATTTACATTCCCACCAACAGTGTAAGAGCGTTCCCCTTTCTCCACACCCTCTCCAGCATTTACTGTTTGTAGACTTTTTGATGATGGCCATTCTGACCAGTGTGAGGTGATATCTCATTGTTTTAATTTGCATTTCTCTAATAATGAGTGGTGCTGAGCATCTTTTCATGAGTTTGTTAGCCATCTATATGTCTTCTTTGGAGAAGTGTCTGTTTAGGTCTTTTTCCCACTTTCTGATTGGGTTGTTTGTTTTTCTGGTATTGAGTTGTATGAGCTGCTTGTATATTTTGGAAATTAATCCTTTATCAGTTGTTTCATTTGCTGTTACTTTCTCCCATTCTGAGGGCTGTCATTTCACCTTGCTTAGAATTTCCTTTGCTGTGCAAAAGCTTTTAAGTTTAATCAGGTCCCATTTGTTTACTTTTCTCTTTATTTCCATTACTCTAGGAGGTGGGTCATAGAGGATCTTGCTTTGATTTATGTCGAGTGTTCTGCCTGTGTTTTCCTCTAAGATTATTATAGTTTCTGGTCTTACATTTAGGTCTTTAATCCATTTTGAGTTTTTGTGTATGGTGTTAGGATGTGTTCTAATTTCATTCTTTTACACATAGCTGTCCAGTTTTTCCAGCACCATTTATTGAAGAGGCTGTCTTTGCCCCATTGTATATTCTTGCCTCTTTTGTCAAAAATAAGGTACCTATACATGCTGGCTTTATTCCTGGGATTTATATCTTGTTCTATTGGTTTATATTTCTGTTTTTGTGCCAGTACCATACTGTCTTGATGATTGTAGCTTTGTAGTATAATTTGAAGTCAGGAAGGTTGATTCCTCCAGCTCCGTTCTTCTTTCTCAAGACTGCTTTGGCTATTTGGGGTCTTTTGTGTTTCCATATGAATTGTGAAATTTTTTGTTCTAGTTCTTTGAAAAATGCCATTGGTAATTTGATAGGGATCACATTGAATCTGTAGACTGCATTTGGTAGTATATAGTGATTATCACAATATTGATTCTTCCTACCCAGGAACATGGAATATCTCTCCATCTGTTTATGTCATCTTTGACTTCTTTGATTAGTGTCTTATAATTTTCTGTGTGCAGTTCTTTTGTCTCCTTAGGTAAGTTTATTCCCAGATATTTAATTCTTTTTGTTGCAATAGTGAATGGGATTGATTCCTTTATTTCTCTTTCTGATTTTCCATTGTTAGTATATAGAAATGCAAGTGATTTCTGTGTATTGATTTTGTATCCTGCAAGTTTGCTAAATTCACTGATTAGTTCTAGTAATTTTCTGATACTATCTTTAGGATTTTCTGTGTACAGTATCATGTCATCTGAAAACAATGAGAGCTTTACTTCTTTTCCAATATGGATTCCATTTCTTTTTCTTCTCTGATTGCTATAACTAGAACTTCCAGGACTATGTTGAATAACATGGTGAAAGTGGACACCCTTCTCTTGTTCCTGATCTTAGAGGGAATGGTTTCAATTTTTCACCATTGAGTATAATGTTTGCTGCAGGCTTATCATATATGGCCTTTATGATGTTGATGTACATTCCTTCTATGCCCATTTTTTGAAGAGTTTTAATCATAAATGGGTGCTAAATTTTGTCAAAGGATTTTTCTGCATCTATTGAGATAATGAGATGGTTTTTATCTTTCAATTTGTTAATATGGTGTATCACATTGATTGATTTGCATATATTGCAAATCATGGGATAAATGATTTTATCATGGGATAAATCATGCATGAACCCTTGCATCCATGGGATAAAACCAACTTGATCACAGTGTATGAGCTTTTTGATGTGTTGCTAAATTCTATCTGCTAAAATTTTGTTGAGGATTTTTGCATCTATGTTCATCAGTGATATTGGCCTGTAGTTTTCTTTTTGTGTGTTGTCTTTGGTTTTGGTATCAGGGTAATGGGGGGCCTTATAGAATGAGTTTGGAAGTGTTCCTTCCTCTGCAATTTTTTGAAAGAGTTTTAGAAGGATAGGCATTAGCTCTTCTCTAAACATTTGATAAAATTCTCCTGTGAAGCCATCTGGTCCTAGGCTTTTGTTTTTTGGGAGATTTTGGATACAGCTTCAATTTCAGTGCTTGTAATTGAGTTGTTCATAATTTCTATTTCTTCCTGGTTCAGTCTTGGAAGATTGAACTTTTCTAAGAATCTGTCCACTTCTTCCAGGTTATCCATTTTATTGTCATATAGTTGTTCATAATAGTCTCTTATAATCCTTTGTATTTCTGCATTGTCTGTTGTAACCTCTCCTTTTTCATTTCTAATTTTGTTGATTTGATTCTTCTCTCTTTTTTTCTTGATCAGTCTGGCTAAAGGCTTGTTAATTTTATCTTCTTAATCTTTACTCTTGTGTCTTTCATTTCTTTTTCATTTATTTCTGCTTGGATCTTTATGATTTCTTTCCTTCTACTAATTTTGGGGGGTTTTTGTTCTTTTTCCAGTTGTTTTAGGTGTAAAGTTAGGGTGTCTATTCAATGTTTTTCTTGGTTCTTGAGGTGCTATTGTACTGCTATAAACTTCCCTCTTAGGACTGCCTTTGTTGCATACCATAGGTTTTGAGTTGTCATGTTTTCATTGTCATTTCTTTCTAGAATTTTTTTAATTTCACTTTTGATTTTTTCAGTAACCTGTTGGTTATTTAGAAACATGTTGTTTAATCTCCATGTGTTTGTGGTTCTTGCAGTTTTTCCCTTGTAATTGATATCTAGTCTCATAACATTGTGGTCAGAGAAGATGCTTGATACAATTTCAATTTTCTTAAATTTACTGAAGTTCAATTTGTGACCCAAGATGTGGTCTAGCCTGGAGAATGTTCCATGTGCACTTGAGAAGAAGGTGTATTCTTCTGCATTTGGATGGAATGTCCTGAAGCTATTAATGAGATCCATCTCATCTAATGTATCACTTAAGATGTGTGTTTCCTTATTAATTTCCTCTTTTGATGATCTGTCCATTGGTGTGACTGGGGTGCTAAAGTCTCCTACTATTATTGTGTTACTGTCAATTTCTCCTTTTATGTCTGTTAGTGTTTGTCTTATGTATTGAGGTGCTCCTATGTTGGGTGCATAGATATTTACAATTGTTATGGCTTCCTCTTAAATTGATCCCTTGATCACTATGTACTGTCCTTATCTCTTGTAATCTTCTTTATTTTAAGGTCTATTTTGTCTGATATGAGGATTGCTCCTCCAGCTTTCTTTCGCTTTCCATTTGCATGGAATATATAGTTCCATCCTCTCCCTTTCAGTCTATATGTGTCTTTAGGTCTGAAGTGAATTTCTTGTAGACAGCATATATATGGGTCTTGTTTTTCTATCCATTCAGCCAGTCTATGTCTTTTGGTTGGAGCATTTAATCCATTTACATTTAAAGTAATTACTGATATATGTGTTCCTATTGCCATTTTCTTAATTGTTTGGGTTTGATTTTGTAGATGTTTTTTCTTCTCTTGTATTTCTTGACTATATAAGTCCCTTTAACATTTGTCGTAAAGCTGGTTTGGTGGTACTGAATTCTCTTAACTTCTGCTTGTCTGAAAAGTTTATTTATCCATCAGTTTTGAACAAGATCCTTGCTGGGTACAGTAATCTTGGTTGTAGATTTTTCCCTTTCAGTACTTTAAATATATTCTGCCATTACCTTTTGACCTGCAGAGTTTCTGCTGAAAGATCAACTGTTAAGCATATGGGTTTTCCCTTGTATGTTACTTGTTGCTTCTCCCTTGCTGCTTTTAATGTTCTTTGTGTTTAGTCTTTGTTAGTTTGATCAGTATGTGTCTTGGCGTGTTTCTCCTTGGGTTTATCCTGTATGGGACTCTCTGTGCCTCTTGGACTTGATTGACTTTTCCTTTCCTTGGTTGACTTGTTTCCTTTTCCATGTTGTGGAAATTTTCAACTATAATCTCTTCAAAAATTTTCTCATACCCTTTCTTTTTCTCTTCTTCTTCTGAGACCCCTATAACTCAAATGTTGGTGCATTTGATATGGTCCTAGGGGTCTCTGAGACTGTCCTCAATTCTTTTCATTCTTTTTACTTTATTCTGCTCTTCAGAAGTTATTTCTACCATTTTATCTTCCAGCTCACTGATTCGTTGTTCTGCTTCAGATGTTTTGCTATTGATTCCTTCGAGAGTATTTTTCAGAGAAGGCAATGGCACCCCACTCTAGTACTCTTGCCTGGAAAATCCCATGGGCAGAGGAGCCTGGAAGGCTGTAGTCCATGGGGTCGCTGAGGGTCGGACACGACTGAGCGACTTCACTTTCACTTTTCACTTTCATGCACTGGAGAAGGAAATGGCAACCCACTCCAGTGTTCTTGCCTGGAGAATCCCAGGGATGGGGGAGCCTGGTAGGCTGCCATCTATGGGGTCGCACAGAGTTGGACACGACTGAAGTGACTTAGCAGCAGAGTATTTTTAATTTCAGTAATTGTGTTGTTTGTCTCTGTATGTTTACTCTTTAATTCTTCTAGGTCTTTGTTAATTGATTATTGCATTTTTTCCATTTTGTTTTCAAGGTTTTTCATCATCTTTACTATCATTATTCTGAATTCTTTTTCAGGTAGTTTGTCTATTTCCTCTTCATTTATTTGGACTTCTGTGTTTCTACTTAGTTCCTTTATTTGTGCAGTATTTCTCTGCCTCTACATTATTTTTTTATTTAACTTACTGTGTTTGAGGTCTCCTTTTCCCAGGCTTCAAGGAAAGTGGAATTCTTTTCTTGAAGAAGGTTGAATTCTTTTTTCTTTTTGGTTTCTGCCCTTCTAAGGTTGGTCCAGTGGTTTGTGTGAGCTTCATATGGGGTGAGATTTGTGCTGAGTTTTTGCTTGTTTGTTTTTCCCCTGATGGGCAAGGCTGAGTGGGGTGATAATCCTGTCTGCTGATGACTGGGTTTGTATTTTTGTTTTGTTTGTTGTTTAGATGAGGCATCCTGCACAGGGTTCTACTGGATGATGCCCAGTCTTGTATTCATGTGGTTTCCTTTGTATGAGTTCTCACTATTTGATACTCCCTAGGGTTAGTTCTCTGCTAGTCTAGGGTCTTGGAGTCAGTGCTCCCACTCCAAAGGCTCAGGACTTGATCTCTGGTCAGGAACAAAGATTCCACAAGTGGTTTATTATGGCAGTAAGTCAGATTAAAACAAATGTCCAAAAATGAGAAACCAAAGATGAATCCCAGACAAATGGCAGTTACAAAATCAGGCAAATAATAATCAAAATAATGCACATATACATATACACCCATGAGCAAAGTCAAAACAGTCCAACAAAAATAAAGTGCAGTAGACTTACCCAGTGAACAAAGGAAATCAAAAATTATATTTGCCAGTTAAGAACAAAACCAACTAAAGCACAAAATGCAAAACAAAACTAAAGTAAGGTGCCAAGTGTGGAATAAAGCAATGAAAACAAAACTAACAAATATGTTGAGAGGAAGGGAAAGAAAGAAAAGAAAGAAAGGATATGCAAAGTTAACTAATGGTAGATGAAGAAGACTTATATACATTAAAGAGTAACTGCAAGGGGAAAAATATAGCAGGAAAGGCAAACAAAGGAATAAATGTAGAAAAAATATAATAGGTTTAAAAAATTAAAAATTAAAATCATAAAAAAGAGAAAAGAAAAGAAAAAAAAAGGAAGAAGAGAGAAAGAGAGGTGGGGGAGGAAAACTCCACAGACCTGCAAAAGTCTAATGTAGAGACAGAGGTTTATAACAACAATAGAAAGTGTGACTGAATATACACATATACATATACACCCATAAGCAAAATCAAAACAGTGCAACAAAAATAAAGTACAATAGATTGACCCAGCGAACAAAGGAAACCAAAAATTATATCTACCAGAACAAAACTAACTAAAGCACAAACTGGAAAATAAGACTAAAGCAAGGTGCCAACTGGGGAATAAAGCAATGAAAATAAAACTAACAAATATGTTAAGAGGAAAGGAGAGAAAGGAAAGAAAGAACAGATATGCAAAGTTAAATAGAGGTAGATAAAGGTTGCTGCTATGGCACCCCACTCCAATACTCTTGCCTGGAAAATCCCATGGATGGAGGAGCCTGGTGGGCTGCAGTCCATGGGGTCGCTAAGAGTCGGACACGACTGAAGCGACTTAGCAGCAGCAGCAGCAGCAGATAAAGGCTGCTGCTGCTGTTAAGTCACTTCAGTCGTGTGCGACTGTGTGCGACCCCATCGACGGCAGCCCACCAGGCTCCCCCGTCCCTGGGATTCTCCAGGCAAGAACACTGGAGTGGGTTGCCATTTCCTTCTCCAATGCATGAAAGCGAAGAGTGAAAGTGAAGTCGCTCAGTCGTGCCCGACTCTTAGCAACCCCATGGACTGCAGCCCACCAGGCTCCTCTGTCCATGGGATTTTCCAGGCAAGAGTACTGGAGTTGGGTGCCATCACCTTCTCCGAGATAAAGGTTACTATACATTAAAGGTTAACTGCAAGGAGAAAAGCACAGTAGGAAAAGCAAACAAAGGAATAAATGTAGAAAAAAATTGAAAATTAAAATTAACATAGGGGAAGAAAAAAAGAGGAAAACTCCACAGAACTGCAAAAGCCCAATGGAGAGGCAGAGGATTATGACAACAATAAAAAATGTGACTGAGGGGAAAAAAAAGCTCAAAAGCTTAATTGGATTTCTTAGTGCCAATTAAATCAACAACTACAACAGGGGGGAAAAGGAGGGGAAGAAAAAGAAAAAAAATCCAAAAGTATCTATAGAACAAGTCAATAATAATAATAAATGTTTTTCTTGAGTCACTGATATCAGAGTCCTTTTTCTTTTGTGGGAACCTCTCAATGACCTTTTATATATTCCATAGACACAGAGTCTGCCTAGTTAATCATGTAGATTTAATCTGCAGCTTGTACAGCTGGTGGGAAAGTCTTCTTCTTTAGCCACACTGCCCTTGGGTTTCAATTGTGGTTTTATTTCCACCTCTACATGTGGGTCATCCACTGGAGATTTGCACCTGAGGCTGCCCTGGAGGGCTTGGGTTTGCCCCTGTGAGGGCCAGGTGTGGAGGTGGTGCAGTTGCTTGGGTCACAGGGGTTCTGGCAGCACCAGGCACTCAAGGGGGTTGGCAGCTAAGGCAGCAGGAAATATAGTGCTCTAGAAGGGTATGGCTGGAGAAGGTGATGGCACCCCACTCCAGTACTCTTGTCTGGAAAATCCCATGGACGGAGGAGCCTGGTGGGCTGCAGTCCATGGGGTCACAAAGAGTCGGACACGACTGAGCGACTTCACTTTCACTTTTCACTTTCCTGCATTGGAGAAGGAAATGGCAACCCACTCCAGTGTTCTTGCCTGGAGCATCCCAGGGACGGGGGAGCCTGGTGGGCTGCCGTCTCTGGGGTTGCACAGAGTCTAACACGACTGAAGCAACTTAGCAGCAGCAGTAACCTTTATCTACCTCTATTTAACTTTGCATATCTGTTCTTTCTTTCCTTTTCCTCCTTTCCTCTTAACTGAAGCGACTTAGTGGCAGCAGCAGAAGGGTATGGCAACCAGTATTGGCCAATATGCTCCAGTATTCCTGCCTGGGGAAACCCCTCTCTGACAGAGAAGCCTGGCAGGCCACAGTCTACAGGGTCGCAAAGAGTCAGACACAACTGAAGCGACCCTGTGCACCTAGACGAAAGACTTTTTGCCTGTGGCAGCTCTGCCCCAGTGAGAGTTGAGTGTGAAGGTGGTGCAGCTGCTTGGCTTGTGGGGACCCTGGCAGCACCAAGTGTGCAGGGACACGGACTGCGTCTGCTGCAGGAATTATGGCCCTATCAGAGCCTTTTTTTGAGTCTCTTTTAGCTGGCGACCAGAAAGCCTCTTTGCTGGTCTTTCTCTGTAGCTCTGCCCATTCAGGCACTTAAAGGGCTCCTTTGCCTGGGGTCCTTCTCTGTCGTTCGAGGCATCAGGCACATAGAGGGGGCCCCCCTCTCTAGGGTCCTACTCTGTAGATCGGTGTGTCAGGCACTTAAAGGGGCACCCTGGGTGGGGTCCTACTCTGTAGTTCGGTGTATCAAGTATTTGATGCGCTAGCCTCTCTACTGTTCAGCTACTAATGCTGTCATGCAGGGAGAGAGAGGCTGTGGTGATGGCGCCACCCCCTACAGTGACTCAGCAGTACTGCCTTGCTTCCATGGTTGCCTGGCTTTCCTCCACGGGCAATTCCCACCAGGATCTCTTCCCTCACATCCCCTCAACCTGTCTCTCTACAGTCAACAGCAGCCCTCACCCTGGGATTGCTCCACAATCCCTAAACTCCAGCTCCCAGCTGCTGCGCCTTCCAGGGGACCAGCGTTCCTGTCCGGAGTATCTATGGCTGCAGCAAGGACTGTCTGATTCTCATTCAATTTAGGTTGCCACAGATCAGCTGTGGCACTCTCAGCCTTAAATGTTTCTTCTCTGACTCAGACAGTTGCCCTGATGTGGGGATCGGACCCCTGCTTCAGTTCCCCCACCCTCTGAGGGCAGGTCCAGTCCTACTAACACTCCTGTTTTTCCCCTAGTTCCTTCATCTACTGAGTTTTGAGTGGTTCTTTTCCACTGGTCAGGTACTCCTGTCCTCTCTCAGCTGGTGTTCGGCATGCACTTCTGTGTCTGAAGGTGTATTCCTGATGTATCTGTGGAGAGAGATGTACTCCATGTCCACCTACTCTTCCGCCATCTTGTTCTCTTTGAAGACTTGATCTTCTTCCAGGAAAGAGTTTACAGTTCAAGATAAGAGTGCTGAATGATGATGGAGGCAGTCCTGGGAGTCAGGCGAGCTCCCAGCTGCTCCACAGTCTTCCTGCCAGCCTCGATTTCTACACATTTTTTAAGTGAAAAAAAAAAAACAAAAACAAAAAACCTATCACTTTAACAACTTCACTAAGGTATAACAAACATACAATAAAATACATACATTTAAAATGTACAGTTTAATATGTTTTGACATGTGTATATGCCCATGAAGCCATCACAATCAAGACAATAAATATATCTATCATCCCCAAAAGTTTCCTCATGTCCCTTTGTAACCTCCCCTCTTGCCCTTCCCTTTTTTTAAAGTTTTTAAAATAACATTTCTTAAAAGTAACATGTGCATAATAGGAAATAAAAAAACACGAGAAACAAAAAACAAAGTCATTCATAATCACAAGCAGTTTACCATTTGACGTGTCCTTCCGGGTCTCACTGTGTATTTTCACAACTAAGCATCCATTTTTATGTAATTAAGATCCTATAGTTATGTATCATGCTGTTTCACACATCATGAATATTTATCATTTCAAAGTCCCAAAGCTATGAGTATTTCGATAACCAAGATTACACTACATCAAGTCAACCTGGAAGGAAAAAAATTGTAATCCTGAATTTCCTGCCTTCTGGTGACAAAAATTTCAGAAAAGACAAAAATGACAACAGGCCTCTAGATAAAGATATTGGCAGAATTGTTATTAATATACCGCATTCCCTGAATGTTCAGTTAAAAATGAGACATAAAGCAACAGAGTACATAAAGTAAATGCTTCTAAGATGCTTCATTATCCAATCTAAATTATTCAAGTATTAGCAAACAGGTGTTTCCACCGAATTACTTAAAAGTGCATTCCTACAGTACAGCCAAGAGATGCACACACAACAGTGGTTTTCATTAAAATATAAACATGAACACATCCACATACATCTCTCCCTTTATACTTCCTTCTGCCCCTCTGCTGCCAAACTAAATGGACAAGTCCTGACATACATTTCTCAGACATGGTTTAACAATTCCATGTCCAAGATGCTGTTTTTTCATATCAGTTATAACAAAGATATTTATAAATTGGTTAATTCACTAGCTCTACTTTTTATCATACATTGTCACCTCAGGACATCCCCAGGTAACTACTGACCAGCTTTCTGTCACTACAGATTAGTTTGAATTTTCTAAAGTTATATATAAGTGGAATCATAAGTATATGCTCTTTTTTTTGTTTAGCCTCTTTCACTCAGCATAACTATTTTGAGATTTATCCATAGTGTTCCATGTAATAAGTTCATTGGTAAATACTCTTCCATGTAAGGATATATCATCATTTGTTTATCCATCAACTTGCTGATGTACATATAGACTATTTCCAGTTTTTAGCTATTACAAATAAAGCTGCTATGAATACAGCAAACACATGTCTTTTGTACAGACATACTTTCTTTCCTCTTGAATAAATGTCTAGTGGTTGGATTATATGTGTGCCCAGTCACTCAGTCATGTCCAACTCTTTGCAACGCCAGGGCTGTAGCCTGCCAGGCTCCTCTGTCCATGGAATTTTCCATGCAAGGATACTGGAGCACACCTCCTCCGTCCATGGAATTTTCCAGGCAAGAATACTGGAATGGGTTGCCATTTCCTACTCCTGGATTATATAGTAGGTAAATATTTAACTTTCTAAGAAAACTGCAGAACTACTTTCCAAAGTGTACTACTTTACATCACCACCAGCAGTATATGAGAGTTCCAGTTCCTCAGCATCCTCAGCAACACTTGGTAGGTTCAGTTTTTAATTTCAGCTATTCTAGTGGGGTAGTGGGGTTTCATTATGGTAATATGCATATCCCACACGACTAATTATGTTGAACATTTTTTTCATGTGCTTATTGCCATCTATATGTCTACTTTGGTATAACATCTATTTAAACTTTTGCCCATGTTTTAATTAGATGTTCTTATTATTGAGCTTTGAGAGTCCTTTATTTTGGATACAAGTCCTCTATTGGTGTCTTTCAAAAAGCAGGAGTTTTAATTTTGATGAAGTCAAATTTATCATTTTATCAATTTTTCTTTTATGGATCATGCTTTTGGTGTGTAATTAACAAACGTTTGCCTAACTTATGTTCATAAACATTATTCTAGAAGCTTCATAGTTTAAAATTTAACTTAAAATGTACAGTTATAATTAAAATGGTTAAGATGATAAATTTTATGTCATATGTATCTCACCACAACAAAAACAAGTGGGGAAAAATGTTCTTTTTTTTTTTTTTTAGTTTTTGCATGTTCTATCCACTACACCACCACTTGTTGAAAAAAATCCTCTCTCTAGCACTGTGCTTACCCTACAGAGATGAAAGGACCTATTATCCAAAATTTGGTTCAGATGTTGACCCTGATGATACCGTCCAGTACCTGGAAGGTATGTAAAGGGTTTCATAATGTGTCTTTTTGGGGAGAGCAGGGAAGGCTCCTAAGGAGGTCTAAAATGGTTTGAGAGAGCAAGGCAAAGAAATTGGTCCTGTTTTTACTGTAGTTAGGGAAAGGGACTGGGGTGAGGGTTTCTGTATGTGAGCAGCTGTGGCTTACATGGCTTGAACTTTCTGTTCATTAAAGAAGAAAGCATCTGAGCTTTCTCATCAACTTCCCCAGATATAGGACAGAAATGGATAGAAGTGCTAGGGTTTCAAATGTGTTAGTGATCAAGTATCAAAATCAAAGTCAGGTGTTTTATTACAATTCACTCCTCATACTTAACTGGTGACATTTCACTTAATTGAATGTGAACTTCTTTAATTAAGCTATTTTGGCACTATATGAGGTTGGCAGCTTGAGAGTAATAAAGATGAGAGTTCCACTGAATGCCACGTTCAGCAGCTCAGCATTGTATATTTTGAGAAGTGAAATGAGTGCCTTGGTCACTATGGATAATATCTGGAACTCCAAAAGAGATAAAGAATGTCTTGATGAGGCTTCTGTGGCTTTAGCACATGCACAGAAATATTTGGTTAATACTGGGTGTCTTGTAAGGCAAGAGGTTCCCAGAGTTCTTTTTACCTAAAGGATTAACCTTGGGTAAGTTGTTGTTGCTGTCACTGGCAGGACCAGACAACCAACTATTGGCCATGGCTCAAGAGTCAGAAAAAATGTGAGAGAGAATTGACTGTTGAGTAGAGCATATAGTGCTAAGATAACTGTGTGGAGTTTGGCCAGGAGTGCCAACCCTCAGATCCTGCCCTTGATCAGGAAACATCCTGCTTAAGGAATTAATAGCAACAGCTTTCCCATGGGCTCCATCAACTGTGATGCCATCCAAACTGTACAAACTCCTTTTAACATTCACTCAGTTGATTCTCGGGGCTCCCCAAGTATCTAAAAGGTCCAATAGAAGGGCGACATTCTCCAGCACTATGGCATCTAGCAAAGGACTGAGGACGAGGGAGACCAATCCCTCCTGTAGGTGGAATATGCCAGAGGCTCAGGTTTAACTATACTGTACTGCTTTTGTTTTGGGAAGGAAGCCTTGATGACGTACTGAGTACTTCCATGACCTAAGGTGTTGGGGGCCAGAGTGAGGTACTCCGCCCATGGCAAAGGTCATGAGGAAGGAGGCTCGACATACGCAAAGGCGGGATCGAGCCTCAGGAGTCCCCCTGGAAATCCCCGAGCGTCTACCCCCATAACCAGAGCCTGCCTACTTTACTACTTTGTGCTCTTACCTACACCTCTGACTTTACGGGGGGCTGTCCCCCACCACCTCTTTCGGAGAAGGAGTTAACCTAGAGCTCCAGTTAATAATAATTCCTGGGCGTGATAAGAGTGTTTTAACCTACAAACTCCTCTGAAGGTTCTCTAGCCTGCCTGACAGGCTCTCCGGCCACATGTAATTGCTCACAGCCTCCCAACCGTAAGAGGCACAAGATGCTTTAAACCCTCTAAAAACAGGTTCTTTAGAGAAGTTAGAAAACTATTAGTATAAGTATAATGGGCTGATTAGAAATTGTGTTGGTGAAGGGTTTTTCATTTGTTGAGCCAATGTTTGTTGCTAAGTCTCCACATCCCCTGCCCTTACACACATTAATGAATATATAGAATTAACCTTTGATATTAATCACGTTAGACCTTAGGCTAAGTAAATTCTTTCCCTAACTAAAACCCACTACACCCTCACCCTGTAGGAATGTAACTTTATTTGGGTGGCGTCTGTTTTGAGAATAATCAGCCCTGGAGAAATAAGTGTCCTGATTGACTGACCGCTGTCACAAGGAGAGGGTCGTAAATTGTCAGCAGGCCCCCCTGGCCAGAAGATGATGTAACACCCCTAAGACCTCTGTATACATTTGTGTGAAGCACCTGACTTTAATAAAAGTCAGGACTGCTGTCCCCACGTGACTTTTGTATAACATCTCAGTGTATAAAAACAGACTCTGGAAAATAAAGAATTGGGATCAGTTTCTCAAAATACTGGTCTCCCCATGTCTCTCTCTCCCTCTGGCTGAGTCTCCATCTGGAGCGCGGAACCCACCAAGCTTACTAATTTTGCCTGGGCTTCTAAGATCCGACCGGGGAGGCCTCAGTGTCTCCTCTCCTTCGGGAGAACGGAAGGACGCCTGCGGCCTACGTAAGTGGTGCAAGCTTCTTGTCTTGAAGTTTTATTGGTCCCCCGCGTAAACCAAGCTACTCAGCCTCTTTTCTCCACTGAATTTTCCTACTGAGCTATCCTTATTCTATTACTCTTTATATCTCTAATTAATATCTAATTGAAGCTATCGTATCCTGACCCTCGCCGATGCCGTCCCCGCTTCGAACTCCCTGGATCAGCCGAGGCTGGACCTCGGCACTAAGGCATAATAGGCATCTGAGGAGGAAGGGTCATGGTCTTAGGACCTATCAGATTTTCCAGTAAAATCAGTATGTAGCCAACAATTACTACTAATGGTGTATAGCATAGGATCAAGGAGGGCAACTTCTTGCATCAAAAGTTTCCAGACAATTTATGGCCATAATGGGTAGCCGAGAGACTTTAGGCAGCAAAGGAAGAAGTTGCTAAAGCCTCTGCAGTGAAGAGGTCTTTGGGGGAACTAAGGTGTGGGGAAAGTATTTAGGCAACATGGCATCAGTCAGGCTCTCCTGCCCCACTCCCTCACGCCCTCTTACCTATGTTCTGTAAACAACGTTGCTGACCTTGCATGGTTATGTAGCAGCTGGAGCACTGTGCCTGCACCCCCACTTGACCATGGGCCACTTTTGTTCTTAGTATATCAGTGCTATTTGAGGACTCCTGGCTGCTGTTGCCCAGAGAGAATAAACATGTCTGCAGTCCCCACAGCTCCTCGAGTCTTCTTCCAGCTTCCCCAGTCGCACCTTATCTACCTTGGGTTCAGTGAACCATGCGAGCACCAAGACATAAGGGGACTGCATGTTTTTTTCAACCTGGACAAAATTTCAGAGCATTTTGTTATAAAATCTCCATTCAAGGTATCTGTAAGTAATAGCATAAATAGGCTTAAGTAAAATTTATAAATGAGAAATGTGTTGTCTTCAAAAGCTCAAAAAGCCAAAATGATATTATGCTTATTTGAACACTGCCAAGAGGGTCAATCCCCTTCATGGATTGCAGCCTTATCACGGCAAAGGGACTTGCATAATTCAATGAAGCTATGAGCCATGCTGTGCAGGGGACCCAAAATGGATGGGTCATAGTGAAGAGTTCTGACAAAACATGGTCCACTCAAGAAGGAAATTGCAATCCACTCCAGTATTCTTGCCTGGAGAACCCCAGAGACAGTATGAAAAGGCAAAAAGTATGACACTGGAAGATGAGCCCCACAGGTTGGAAGGTATCCAACAAGCTACTGAGGAAGAGCAGAGGGCAATTACTAACAGCTCAGAAAGAATGAAGTGGCTGGGCAAAAGCAGAAAAGACATTTAGCTATGGATGTGTCTGGTGGTGAAAGTAAAGTCTGATGCTGTAAAGAACAATATTGCATAGGAACCTGAAATGTTAGATCCATGAATCAAGGAAAATTGGATGTGGTCAAGCAGGAGATGGCAAGACTGAACATTAACATCTTAGGACCTATCAGTGAACTAAAATGGACGGGAATGGGTGAATTTAGTTCAGATGACCATTATATCTACTACTGTGGGCAAGAATCCCATATAAGAAATGCAGTAGCCCTCATAAGCAACAAAAAAGAGTCCGGAATGTAGTACTTGGGTGCAGTCTCAAAAACAGCAGAATGATCTGTTTGTTTCCAAGGCAAACGATTCAGCATCACAGTAATTCAAGTCTATGCCCCAACCACTGATGCTGAAGAAGCTGAAGTTGACCAGTTCTGTGAAGACCTACAAGACCTTCTAGAACTAACACCAAAAAAAGATCTACTTTACACTATAGGAGATTGGAATGCAAAAGTAGGAAGTCAAGAGACCTGGAGTAACAGGCAAGTTTGGCCTTGGAGTACAAAATGAAACAGGGAAAAGGCTAACAGAGTTTTGCCAAGAGAACACACTAGTCATAGCAAACACCCTCTTCCAACAACCCGAGAGACAACTTTATACATGGAGCAAGTGTTTTTTACTTTCGTGGCTGCAGTCACCATCCACAGTGATTTTAGACCCCAAGAACATGGTCTCTGTCACTATTTCCACTTTTTCCCCATCTATTTGCCATGAAGTGATAGGACTGGATACCATGATCTTAGTTTTTTGAATGTTGAGTTTTAAGCCAGCTTTTTCACTCTCCTCTTTCACCCTCAAGAGGCTCTTTAGTTCTTCACTTTCTGCCATTAGAGTAGTATCACCTAAATATGAGGCTGTTCATATTTCTCCCAGTAATCGTGATTCCAGCTTGTGATTCATCCAGCTAGCATTTTGCATGGTGTACTCTGCATGTAAGTTAAATAAAGCAGGGTGATAATATACAGCCTCATTGTATTCCTTTCCCAATTTTGAACCAGTCAGTTGTTCCATGTCCAGTTGCTTCTTGACCCACATACAGTTTCTCAGGACACAGGTTAGGTGATCTGGCACTCCCATCTCTAAGAATTTTCCACAGTTTGTTGAGATTCACATGGTCAAAGTTTTTAGCATAGTCATTGAAGCATAAGTAGATGTTTTTTGGAACTCCCTTGCTTTCTCCATGACCCAACAAATGTTGGCAATTTGTTCTCTGATTTCTCTGCCTCTTTGAAGCCCAGCTTGTACATTTGGAAGTTCTCAGTTCATGTACTGCTTAAACCTAACTGGAAGGATTTTGAGCATAACCTTGCTAGCATGTGAAGTGAACACAATTGTACAGTAGTTTGAACATTTTTGGCATTGCCCTTCTTTGGGACTGGAATGAAAACTGATCTCTTCCAGTCCTGTGGCCACTGCTGAGTTTTCCAAATTTGCTGACATACTGAGTGAAGCACTTTAACAGCATCATTATTTAGATTTTAAATAGCTCAGCTGGAATTTTGTCTCACTTTTTTCATAGTAATGTTTCCTAAGACTCCAGTACACATCTATTAGAATAGCCAGAATCGGGAACACTGACAACACCAAAGGCTGACAAGGACATAAAGCAATGGGAACACTTATTCATTGTTGGTGTGAATGCAAAATGCTACAGCCACGTTAGAAGACAGTTCGGCAATTTCTTACACATCTAAACACACTCTTATCTTACAGTCCAGAAATTATGCTTCCTGATATTCAACTGAAACAGTTAAAAATTTATATCCACACAGAAACCTGAACACAATGTTTAAAACAGCTTAATTCATAGTTGCCAAAACTTGCACACAATCAAGATGTCCCTCAGTAGGCAAATGGATAAACTGTGGAACTTCCAGAAAATGGAATATTATTCTCTAAAAAAAAAAAAAAAAAAGAGCTATCCAGCCCTGAAAAGACATGGAGGAAGCTTAAAGAGATATTACTAAGTGAAAGAAGCCAATCTGAAAAGGTTACACCCAGTATGATTCCAACTATCTGACATTCTGGAAAAGGCAGAACTAAGGAGATGGTAAACACATCAGTGGTTCCCAGGGATCACGGGGAAGAAGGGATGAACAGGCAAAACACAGAGGATTTTTAGGACAGTGAAAATATTCAGTGATATTGTAATGGTTTTTCAGTTCAATTCAGTCGCTCAGTCGTGTCCGACTCTTTGCGACCCCATGAATCACAGCATGCCAGGCCTCCCTGTCCATCACCAACTCCTGGAGTCTACCCAAACTCATGTCCATCGAGTCGGTGATGCCATCCAGCCATCTCATCCTCTGTCGTCCCCTTCTCCTCCTGCCCCCAATCCCTCCCAGCATCAGGGTCTTTTCCAATGAGTCAACTCTTCGCATGAGGTGGCCAAAGTATTGGAGTTTCAGCTTTAGCATCATTCCTTCCAATGAACACCCAGGATTGATCTCCTTTAGGATGGACTGGTTGGATCTCCTTGCAGTCCAAGGGACTCTCAAGAGTCTTTTCCAACACCACAGTTCAAAAGCATCAATTCTTCGGCACTCAGCTTTCTTCACAGTCCAACTCTCACGTCCATACATGACCACTGGAAAAACCATAGCCTTGACTAGACGGACCTTTGTTGGCAAAGTAATGTCTCTGCTTTTGAATATACTATCTAGGTTGGCCATAACTCTCCTTCCAAGGAGTAAGCGTCTTAATTTCATGGCTGCAATCACCATCTGCAGTGATTTTGGAGCCCAAAAAAGTAAAGTCTGACACTGTTTCCATTGTTTCCCCATCTATTTCCCATGAAGTGATGGGACCAGATGCCATGATCTTAGTTTTCTGAATGTTGAGCTTTAAGCCAACTTTTTCACTCTCCACTTTCACTTTCTTCAAGAGCCATTTTAGTTCCTCTTCACTTTCTGCCATAAGGGTGGTGTCATCTGCATATCTGAGGTTATTGATATTTCTCCTGGCAATCTTGATTCCAGCTGTGCTTCTTCCAGCCCAGTGTTTCTCATGATGTACTCTGCATATAAGTTAAATAAGCAGGGTAATATACAGCCTTGACGTACTCCTTTCCCAATTTGGAACCAGTCTGTTGTTCCATGTCCAGTTCTGTTGCTTCCTGACCTGCATATAGGTTTCTCAAGAGGCAAGTCAGGTGGTCTGGTATTCCCATCTCTTTCAGAATTTTCCACAGTAATGGTGGTACATGTCATTATATATTTATTATATTTATTATATATGTAATGGTGGTACATGTCATTATATATTTATTCACACACAGAATGTACAACACCAAGAGTGAACCATAATGTAAACTATGGACTTCAGGTGGCAATGATGTGTCAATGTAGAGTCATCAATTTTAACAAATTTACCAGTCTAGTGGAAGATGCAATCATGAAGGAGGCTATGCATGTGGGAGGGCAAAGGATATATAAGAAATCTCTGTATCGTCTTCTCAACTTGGTTGAACCTAAAACTGCTATAAATAAAGTCTTACTGTGTGTTCATTTCAAAATATATACAAATACCAAATCATTATATTATACACCTGAAACTAACCCAGTGCTATTACTAATACAAATAACTAATATAACATTACGTCAATTTTTAAAATATTTATTATAGTTGATTCACAATGTTAATTTCTGCTGTACAGCAAAGTAATTCAGTTATACATATACATTATTTTTCATATTCTTTTCTATTATGGTTTATCACAGGAAATTGAATATAGCTCCCTGTGCTACACAGGAAGACCTTGTTGTTTATCCATTATATATACACCAGTTTGCACCTGCTAATTCCAGACTCCCAATCCTTCTCCCGTACAACCCCTGTTGGCAATTATAAGTCTGTTCTCCACGTCTGTGAATCTGTTTCTGTTTCATAGATATGTTCATCTGTGTTGTATTTCAGATTCCACATACAAGTGATATCATATGGTATTTGTATTTCTCTGACTTACTTCGTTTAGTATGATAATCCCTAGATCCATCCATGTTGCAGGAAATGTCATTATTTCATACTTTTTTAGAATGAGTAATATTCCATGGTATAGATAGACCACATCTTCTTTACCCATTCATCTGTTGATGGATACTTAGGTTGCTTCCATGTTTATAGTGCTACAATAAACATAGGGGTTCAGATATCTTCTCAAATTATAGTTTTATCTGGCTACATGCCCAAGAGTGGGCTTGCTGGATCATATGGTAATTCTGTTTTTAGTTTTTGAGGAACCTCTACACTGTTGTCCACAGTAGCTGTACCACTTTACATTCCAAACCATAGTGTTCCCTTTTCTCCACACCTTCTCTTACGTTTATTACTTGTAGACTTTTTTTTAGGTTAATTTGTGCTTTTATTTGCCAGTATAATTTAACTACAGTGGCCTAGAAATTTTTTGATGTTTAAAAAAAAATCACAATCCAACAAACACATACACACATATAATATGCATATATTTATAAAAGTGAAACAAAAGTTTTGCCAAAAACTTCTATCCTGAATGTTAATTTTTTTGAGACTTTTTAAAAGAAGTTTTAGGTTTACAACAAAACTGACAGGAAGGCAAATTCCCCATATCACCCCTCTCCTCACATGCACAACCAATATCAACAGATTAGTACCTTTAAAAAAAAAACAAACAAGGATGAACTACATTGACACATAGCACCAAAGTCAAAGTCCACAATTCACCTTTAGGTTTCCCTTTAATGAAATGAATAGTGTTCCACATTCTATGGATTTGGACAAAACTTTGATGACATATAACCATCATTATAATGTCATTCAAAGTATTTTCACTGCTCGTAGAAACTTCTGTATCTGTGTATTCATCTCCCCTTCACTCCCCTCAAACTCCTGGCACTGATCTTTTTATTGTCTCCATAGTTTTGTCTTTTCCAGAATAGCATATAGAACCTATTTTTTTTTTCTTTCTTTTCCCTTAAACAGAGAGGTTCAAAGCTTTTATGTCTGTAAGATCGCTCATGGCATACCCATGTATGGACCAAATAGACTCTAGGTGGCAAACTCACCTACTAAATATTGTAGCTTTCCTTCAAATATTGAGCCCTGTCCCACTGGTCCTGCCCAGCAGCCACGTGGAGGTACAGGGGGACATGTGTTGGATACTCATTCATAGAAGGCCAGAAATTTTGTGCCTCTTGTTACAATGAACCCAGATTCCTGTTGGGTGTGTTGTAAACAAAGGAGCCATTTCTTCAGGCCCCCTACTCTGAGCTACAGAGTAGCTAAAAACTAAAAGTCCCCTACCCCAGACTTCTAAATGATGGCCATTCTGACTAAAGTGAGGTGGTACCTCATTGTAGTTTTGATTTGCATCTCTCTAATAATTAGTGATTATAAGCATCTTTTCATGTGCCTATTGGCCATCTGTATGTCTTTCTTGGAAAAATATCTACTTAGGTCTTCTCCCTATTTTTCACTGGGTTGCTTCTTTTTTTGTTCTTGAGTTGGATAAGCTGTTTATATATTCTGGAAATTAAGCCTTTGTCAGTCATATCATTTGCAATTATTTTCTCCAAAATTATATATTAAATTTATAATTATGTTTGTAATATATATGACTTCCTGGTGGCTCAGTGGTAAAGAATCCGCCTGCCAATGCAGGAGACAGGGGTTTGATCCCTGAGTCCAGAAGATCCCCTAGAGAAAGAAATGGCTACCCACTCCAGTCTTTTTGCCTTGGAAATCCCATGAACAGAGGAGCCTGGCAGCCTACAGTCCATAGGGTCACAAAAGAGTTGGACACGACCTAGCAACTAAACAACATGTAATCATAATTATGTATATTATACACTATTACACCTTAATTTCTAAAACTGAATTATAGTTGATGTACAATGTTATATGCTACATGTATATAATAAAATAGTGATACAAAATTTTTAAAGGTTGTACTCCATTTACAGTAGTTATAAAATACTGTCTATATGCCATTATACAATATATCCTTTTAGCTTATTTATACATGACAGCTTGTAGTTCTTAATCTCCTACCCCTATATTGCCCATCCCCCCTTAATTACACCTCAATTTTTAAAAAGTCTTTAAAAATTAATTCTAGACAAAGGAGACAAGAATATACAATGGAGAAAAGACAGTCTCTTCAGCAAGTAGGGTTGGAAAAGCAGGACAGTCACACGTAAATCAATGAAGTTAGAACACTCCCTCACAAACACAAACTCAAAATGGCTTAAAGACTTAAATATAAGACATGACACCATAAAATTCCTAGAAGAAAACATACGCAAAATATTCTCTGACATTTCTTAGATCAGTCTTCCAAGGCAATAGAAATAAAAGCAAACGTAAACAAATGGGACCTAATCAAATATACAAGCTTTTGCACAGAAAACTGTAAACAAAATGAAAAGACAACCTATGGAATGGGAGAAAATATTTGCAAATAATGTGACTGACAAGGGCTTAATTTCCAGAATACATAAACAGCTCCTACAGCTCAATATCAAAAAAACAAACAATTCAATTAATAAATGGGCTGTTGCTGCTAAGTCACTTCAGTCGTGTCCAACTCTGTGCGACCCCATAGATGGCAGCCCACCAGGCTACCCCGTCCCTGGGATTCTCCAGGCAAGAACACTGGAGTGGGTTGCCATTTCCTTCTCCTATGCATGAAAGTGAAAAGTGAAAGTTAAGTCACTCAGTCATGTCTGACTCTTCATGACCCCATGGACTGCAGCCTACCAGGCTCCTCCATCCATGGGATTTTCCAGGTAAGAGTACTGGAGTGGGGTGCCATCACCTTCTCTGAATAAATGGGAAGAAGACCTAAATAGATATTTCTCCAAAGAAGATATACAGATGGCCAATACAGGCACCTGAAAAGATGCTCAGCGTTGCTAAGTGTTAAGAGAAATGCAAATCAAAACTACAGTGAGGTAACACCTCACAGTTAGAATGGCCATCATCAAAAAATTCTACAAACAATAAATGCTTGAGAGGATGTGGAGAAAAGTGAACCCTCTTAACAGTTTCGGTGGGAATGTAAACATAATGGAAAACAGTGTGGAGGGACCTCAAAATCTAGAGTTACCATATGATCCAGCAATCCCATTCCTGGGCATACATACCCAAACAACACTCTAATTCGAAAAGACACATGTACCCCTATGTTTATAGCTGTGCTATGTACAATAGTGAAGACATGGAAGCAACCTAAGTGTCCATTAATTGATGAATGGATAAAGATGTGGTAATACTCCTCCTAAAATAGAATTATCAGCAACATGGATGGACCTAAAAATTATCATATGAAGTAGAGTAAATCAGAGAAAGACAAATACTATATGATGCCACTTATTTGTGGAATCTTAAAAAAATGATACAAAATGAACTTATTTACAAAACAGAAACAAACTCACAGACGTAGAAAATAAACTGAAAGATACCAAAAAGGGAAGGGGGAAAAATTAGAAGTTTGTGATGAACAGATACACATAACTATATATAAAATAAAAAAAAAAAAAACAAGGACCTACTGTATAGCACAAGGACTATATTCAATATTGTGCAATAACCTATAATGGGAAAATCTGAAAAAAGATATATAAATATACACACACATACACCTGAATCACTTTGCTGTATACCTGAAACTAACACAACATTGTAAATCAACTATATTTCAATTTTTTTAAACAGTCTTTAAAAGAATCCTGTGTATCAGTAAGAAAAGAAAAACTAAAGAGTGTAATGCTGGCAATAAGAACAGACATATAGATCAATGGAATAGAATTGAGAGTTCAGAAATAAATGCATTAATCTGTCAACTGACTTTCGACAATGGTGCCAAGACCGCACAATGAGGAAAAACTAGTCTCGACTAAAGATGCTAGAACAGTGAAATATGCACATATAACAATGAAGCTGAGCTCTTACCTCACACCATATACAAAAATCAACTCAGAATGAATCAAGGACATACATATAACAACAAAAGCTGTAAAACTCTTAGATGAGAGAAAGGGTAAATCTTTATAATGTTGGGTCAGACAATAGTTTCTTGGTGCCGGCACCAAAAAGCACAAGCAATGAAAGAAAAAATACACATATTGGACTACATCAAAATGAAAAACTTTTGTGCATCAAAGGGTACCATCAAGAGAGTAAAAAGACAACCCACATAATGGGTATTAGCAAATATTTGCAAATCATGTCTGATAAGTCACTCATCTCACACGCTAGCAAAGTAATGCTCAAAATTCTCCAAGTGAGGCTTCAACAGTACATGAACCGAGAACTTCCAGATGTTCAAGCTGAATTTAGAAAAGGCAGAGGAACCAGAGATCAAATGGATCATAGAAAAAGCAAGAGAATTCAGAAAAACATCTACTTCTACACTAAAGACTTTGACTGTGTGGATCACAACAAACTGTGGAAAATTCTTAAAGAGATGGGAATACCAGATCATCTTACCTGCTTCCTGAGAAATCTGTATGCAGGTCAAGAAGCAACAGTTAGAACCAGACACGGAACAGACTGGTTCCAAATTATGAAAGGAGTACAGTAAGGCTCTATATTGTCACCCTGCTTATTTAGCTTGAAAATCCCATGGACAGAGGAGCCTGGTAGGCTGCAGTCCATAGGGACGCTAAGAGTCGGATACGACTGAGCGACGTTACTTTCACTTTTCACTTTCATGCATTGGAGAAGGAAATGGCAACCTACTCCAGTTGCCTGGAGAATCCCAGGCACGGGGAAGCCTGGTAGGCTGCCGTCTTTGGGGTCGCACAGAGTCAGGCATGACTGAAGTGACTTAGCAGCAGCAGCAGCACCAGAGTACATCATACAAAATGCTGGGCTGGATGAAGCACAGGCTGGAATCAAGATTGCTGGGAGAAATATCAATAAGCTCAGATATGCAGATGACACCACCCTTATGGCAGAAAGCAAAGAGGAACTTAAGACCCTCTTGATGAAAGTGAAAGAGGAGAGTAAAAAAGCTGGCTTAAAACTCAACAATCAAAAAATGAAGATCATGGCATCGGGTCCTATCACTTCATGGCAAATAGATATGGAAACAATGGAAACAGTGATAGACTTTATTTTCTTGGGCTCTAAATTCACAGCAGATGGTGACTGCAACCATGAAATTCAAAGACACTTTTCCTTGAAAGAAAAGCTATGACCAACCTAGACAGCATATTAAAAAGCAGAGACATTACTTTGTCAACAAAGATCCGTCTTGTCAAAGCTATGGTTTTTCTAGTAGTCATGTATGTGGACCATAAAGAAAGCTGAGCACCAAAGAACTGATGCTTTTGAACTGTGGTGTTGGAGAAGACTCTTGAGAGTCCCTTGGGCTGCAAGGAGATCCAACCAGTCCATCCTAAAGGAAATCAGTCCTGAGTGTTATTTGGAAGGACTGATGTTCAAGCTGAAACTCCAATACTTTGGCCACCTGATGCGAAGAACTGACTCTTTGGAAAAGACCCTGATCCTGGGAAAGATAGAAGGCAGGAGGAGAAGGGGACAACAGAGGATGAGATGGTTGGATGGCATCACTGACTCGATAGACATGAGTTTGAGCAAGCTCCAGAAGTTGGTGGTGGACAGGGAAGCCTGGCGTACTACAGTCCATGGGGTTGCAAAGAGTCAGACATGACTGAGCAACTGAACTGAACTGAACTGAAGGATCTAGTATCCAAGATATACAAAACCACTTAGAACTCAAATAAAACAACCCAAATGACAAGTCAATTAAAAATTGGCAATGAGGGCTTTCCTGGTGGCTCAGTGGTAAAGAATCTGCCTGCAAATGCAGGAGACACAAGTTGGATCCCTGATCCAGAAAGATCCCACATGCTGCAGAGCAAGTAAGCCTGTGTGCCACTACTATTGAGCCTGTGCTCCAGAGCCTGGGAATCACGACTACTGAACCCATGTACTACAACTACTGAAGCCCACACACCCTAGAGCCTGTGCCCCACAAGAAGCCACCTCAAGAGAAGCCTGAGCACCACTACTGAAGAGTAGTCCCTGTTTGCTGCAACTAGAAAAAAGCCTGTGCAGCCAAAAATAAATAAAATTAATTTTTAAAAAAATGGGCGATGAACCTGAATAGATATTTCTCCAAAGAACAAATATAAATGACCAAGAAACACATGAAAAGATGTTCAATGTCTTTATTAGGGAAATGCAAACCACAATGACATCCCAGTTCACATGTACTAGGATGACTATTCTAATCCCACCTCCCCAAGCAGAAAGGACTATTTGTCTCTTTTATTCACTGTTTTATTTCCTGAACTGGAACAGTCTCTGACACAAAGCAAGTACGTAATAAATATTTGTTAAATTAATAACAAGCTCTAGGAAATTACATTTCAGAGGAACCTCCAGAACTAGGAAAATATCATAGTATCCATTTTTCTCCATTGTTGGATTTGGTTACGGTTGTAAAGAGCCAACACTGCAGCTTAAAGCTTTTTGAACATGACAATTTTCCTTCTTTTTTTTTGGTGTCAAACTACACTAATTCTTTTAAAAAATGAAAAATAACAAGTATGAGTGAGGATGTGGGAAAATTAGAACTTTCATTTGATGTTGGTGGGAATATAAAATGCAACAACTCCTGTGAATGACAGTTTGGCAGTTCCTCAATAAGTTAAATGCAGAATTACAGTATGATCATGCTGCTTCATTCATGGGAATATAATAAATGAAAACAGATGTTAAAACTTGTGGGAGTTCCCTGGTGGTCTACTGGTTAGGATTCAGCACTTTCACTGCCATGGTCCAGGTTCAATCCCTGGTTGGGGAATTGAGATCCTATAAGCCACACGGCGCAGCCAAAAAACAAAAATTGAGTAGTAATGCCCTAGAAAGATATATTAAACACACACACAATTGGACATGAATATTAACAGCAGCACTATTCACAATAAGCGAAAGGTGGAAACCACCAAAATGTCCATCAACTGCCGAATGGATTAACAAAATGTGAACTATCCATACAATGGAATGTCATTTGGCCATAAAAAAGAACAAAGTACTGATATATAGTACAATATGGATAAACTAAATGAAAGAAGTCAGATATCAAAGGACACATTGCATGACTCCATTTATATGAAATATCAATAATAGGCAAA
The DNA here is from genome assembly GCF_055505025.1 of Bos grunniens. NCBI lineage: Eukaryota > Metazoa > Chordata > Mammalia > Artiodactyla > Bovidae > Bos > Bos grunniens. The sequence continues at coordinate 15,354,968 of NC_141182.1, forward strand.
TCTACAGAAACAGAAAGCAAATTCGTAGTTACTAGGGACTAGAAGGAGCATGAATCAGGAAGCGAGTGCTTAATTGAAAACAGGGTCTCATTTTGAAATGATGAAAATATTCTAGAACTAGACAGTGGTGATGGTTATACCATACTGTGAATATATTATGCCACTGAAGTATATATATACTTTAAAATGGTTTATATGGTGAATTTTATATTTTTCAATAAAAAAATAAATTTTATTTCTATATATAATTAATGAACATAGATAAAATGAAAAATTTAAAACAATTCCACTTATAGTAGCATCCAAAAAATTAAATTCACAACGATAAACTTCACAAATATGTACAAAATCTATACTTTGAAAACAATAAAGCACTGCTGAGAGAAAATAGAAGCAGTAAATTTCTCTTGCTCAGAGAGAAAGTAAAAAAAGAAGTAATAATTTTAAAAGAAACATATGTTAAAGTCTGCATTTTGGCATAAAAGATGTCTTACAAATGGTTTTAATTGAGAGAGCTTGAAATGAATTACTTTTTCTAGTTAAGAATAATCAAATTTTATACATATAGGAGTCAGTAAAAAATTTTTTTCCATTAGGTTATGTATAACACATTAGTAAGGGGTAAACAAAACTGCATCATGAGAAAAAATACCTTTGGTTACCTTTCTATCCCTCTAACCCTATCAGCCCAATAAAGATGGAATGGCAGCAGTGTTAATAAGCAATCCTGCTTACAGTAAAACTGACCCTTTTTTGGCATCTGGACTGGAAGGCTCCTGGTGAGAAGCCACAGCTTTGGGCTTCCCTAAATGCAGTATAATCATTCCATTCTTTGGAAAACCTTGGAAGTCAAGGCCTTGCTCATGGGCTAAGAAACATGAAATTACCAAGCCATGACAACTTGCAACCACTGGCATGAGCTTTTTTTCTTCTTCTTTACACCTGGGCTGTCATTTAGGAAAGCAGAGAAAGCCTCAGGAATGCTGCGAGGATCCTTACTGACCACGATTCTAATGCTGTTCTCACCACATGCAGTGTTTACTGTCATAGCTGAGAGCTTTTAAGTTTAAATGTCTATCTGAACCCCAGATCAACAGCAATCATAAAGCCACTGCATGACCTAATGAATTTAGTTTAGAAAGCAGATATTAAAAGTTCAAGAAACCACATAAGGCAAATTCACCTCTTAAAAAGTTAGAAGAATATGCGACATTATAAGAGGAGAGAACTCAGAAAAATAGGACTTTAATGGGGACTTAGTATTTTAAAGCGTCTACTAAAAACTAGACCAAATTAATGACTATTCAGTTCAGTTCAGTTGCTCAGTTGTGTCCGACTCTTTGCGACCCCATGAATCGCAGCACTCCAGGCCTCCCTGTCCATCACCAACCCCCAGAGTTCACTCAGACTCACGTCCATCGAGTCAGTGATGTCATCAGCCATCTCATCCTCTGTCATCCCCTTCTCCTCCTGCCCCCAATCCCTCCCAGCAGCAGAGTCTTTTCCAACGAGTCAACTCTTCGCATGAGGTGGCCAAAGTACTGCAGTTTCAGCTTTAGCATCATCCTTCCAAAGAAATCCCAGGGCTGATCTCCCTCAGAATGGACTGGTTGGATCTCCTTGCATCCAAGGGACTCTCAAGAGTCTTCTCCAACACCACACTTCAAAGACATCAATTCTTCAGCGCTCAGCCTTCCTCACAGTCCAACTCACATCCATCCATGACCACAGGAGAAAACCATAGCCCTGACTGCTGCTGCTGCTGCTAAATGGCTTCAGTCGTGTCCGACTCTATGCTACCCCATAGACGGCAGCCCACCAGACTCCCCGGTTCCTGGGATTCTCCAGGCAAGAACACAGGAGTGGGTTGCCATTTCCTTCTCCAATGCATGAAAGTGAAAGGTGAAAGTGAAGTCGCTCAGTCATGTCCGACTCTTAGCGACCCCATGGACTGCAGCCTACCAGGCTCCTCCATCCATGGGATTTTCCAGGCAAGAGTACCTTTGTTGGCAATGTCTCTGCTTTTGAATATGCTATCTAGGTTGGTCATAACTTTCCTTCCAAGGAATAAGTGTCTTTTAATTTCATGTCTGTAGTCACCATCTGCAGTGATTTTGGAGCCCCGAAAAATAGTCTGACACTGTTTCCACTGTTTCCCCATCTATTTCCCATGAAGTGATGGGACCAGATGCCATGATCTTCGTTTTCTGAATGTTGAGCTTTAAGCCAACTTTTTCACTCTCCACTCTTACTTTCATCAAGAGGCTTTTTAGTTCCTCTTCACTTTCTGCCATAAGGGTGGTGTCATCTGCATATCTGAGGTTATTGATATTTCTCCTGGCAATCTTGATTCCAGCTTGTGCTTCTTCCAGCCCAGCGTTTCTCATGATGTACTCTGCATATAAGTTAAATAAGCAGGGTGACAATATACAGCCTTGACGTACTCCTTTTCCTATTATGCAAATTATTTAAAAGCATATAGATCACCAATTATTTAAGTCTAAGAGGAAAGCATCATTGTACTGCAGGCCTTACTGTCACATTTAAGCATCCGCCCAGGTGGCAGGGGGACAGTTTGGGGGGTCCACCGTACACATCTGAAATGGGAACAAAGCAACCCTGAGTGGTAGGAGGGGGATTTGGGAGCCAGGAGCCCTGACTTGGGAGTTTGCACATCAGGCACTCTCGTCGGGGCAGGAGGGGGCTGAGGGACCGTTCTCGTCCACTTGGGCCGCTGCCCCACTCCTGCCGCTGCACCGGAGCCGGCCAGACGACTCGGGGAGGCTCCGGACAGGGCGCCCCGTCTGCTCAGGGTAAACCCACGCCCCCTCTCACGCAGCCCAGCCACAGGGCACGACACTCGCCCGTCTGACCGCCGCCAGGTGGACACCGGCCGGGCCGCGGCTCCGGGCGCTTCCCCGGCAACCCCTCGGCTCGGCCGGGCCGGTTCGGGGCTCCCGCGGTGGCCACAGAGCCCGAGGGCCGGCCCACTCGCTCGGCCGCCAGGACCCCGGCGAGGCGGCCTCTCCACAGCCAACGGCCACAGGCAACGGCCGCCTGCCCGCGCGCACCCGCTCCGCTGGCCCGCGTGTTCGGTGCCCGGCCCCCGACGCCCACCTGTTGGTCGCACTCGGGGCATGATTTGGTGGCCATCTTCACTTTCTTAGCTCGAGTTGCAGACATGCTTTTCTCTGAAGGCAGCGGCAGCAGCAGCGGCTGCGGCGGCTCGGGCTTCGCCCCTCGTACCTCAGGCGCCCAGCCTCAGCCCGCCAGGTCCAGGCTAGCCGGACCCAGGCTCTGACGAGTAAGAGCGGGAGCGTCCGCAAGCTCTCTCAGAGCCTGCGGGCCGAAGGGGCGAGGCACGACGTGCGCCGGCTCTGAGGGTCTGCGGCACAGCTCCCATTCACAGGGATCGGCTCCTCGCAAGATTACTTGGCCTGGATCTTCTGGCTGAACAATGGGTACGCCCCCTGTAGGCCGGCATGGGGACATGGCTTGGCCGCGACTCCGCAGTGAAGGGCGTCGGGCTCGACCAACGAATGGGTCGTGGTATTGAGCACAGACACGACTGAAGCGACTTAGCAGCAGCAGCAGCAGCAGCAGGATCATGGTGCTGTGCACGCCCCGTCTCTGAGAGGAAGAAGAGAGAGTGAAAAGCAGGTGGAGAGTGAGGTGCTTGGCACAGATCCTGATGTTTGATAAACTTCCGTTTCGCAAGTCTAATCATTGAGGAATTGGAGTAGAGATGTCATTAATGCCCTGGACCCAGGGTTGGGGATTAAAAATTCATTCGTTTAACGAATAATTGCCTAAGGCCCACTATCGGGCAATTTGAATAATACGCAATTTGTCTGCCCTCAAACACCATCTAGCTGTTTAGATCTGTTACTACTTGCTGCTGCTGCTGCTGCTGCTGCTGCTGCTGCTGCTGCTGCTAAGTCGCTTCAGTCGTGTCCGACTCTGTGCGACCCCATAGATAGCAGCCTACCAGGCTCCCCCGTCCCTGGGATTCTCCAGGCAAGAACACTGGAGTGGGTTGCCATTTCCTTCTCCAATGCATGAAAGTGAAAGTGAAGTCGCTCAGTCGTGTCCGACTCCTAGCGACCCCATGGACTGCAGCCTCCCAGGCTCCTCAGTCCATGGGATTTTCCAGTACTACTGGAGTGGGGTGCCATTGCCTTCTCCGGTTACTACTTAAGAGCCCACAATGAAAGACCAGTTTGTTTTAAATTCATCATGTATTTTTAGGAAAAAAAAAATTACTCGTAAAATGAAGTGAAAAAAAAATATACAAAATACAAGTTCATTTTTTAAATGTGGAATTCGACAGCCATAAAACTACACTTAAAAAATTACATTTCAACAATTGGAGCAAACATAACAAAGAAAATAATTTAAGAAAGTAAACTTCATTCTGACAAAATTTGCCAATGAGCATTTATTACAATGGGTATTGCACTGATATCTGTTCTACAATTTTAAGGAAAGCAAAGGCATTAGTGAAATTTCTACTCTACATGTTAATGTCTGTAAGCACACTTTGAATGAAGACAATGTATATAAAAAGACAATGTATAAAAAAAGTTTTCAGTGTGACAAATAAGGTTGTTTCTTGTTTACTCATTCACCTAAATGAGTTTGGATTGATAAAAGCACCACTTGTAGAGAAAAATTTACGTCGAAACTGTCTCTGGGTTCTTGTGGCAGGAAAACTATCTTAAACCATTAAACTATGTTAATGGTGATGGAAGAATAGATTTTAAAGCAATTTTAGTACATTCATGATTCATTCTTACCCTTTCTCCAAAATGAACTGATGATGTAGTTTCATAATTCATATTCAAAGGAGGAGGAGCCCCCTCAGAAAGGAGCACAAGGCTTTAGAGGGGATGAAGGGAGAGAGATTTGGACCCCAAATTTTCTCTCTGTTCTTTGGCTTCTGTGTGGTCCCAGACGATATGCCTCATCCAGCTTCAAGGCTGCTGACAGGCAGCTGGAAATGACACAGGAGCTTCAGAAGAAGCCTGACCCCAGCCAGCCCCTGCTGTTCAGGAAGGTGTTCACCGATCACATGCTGATAGTGGGACGGAACAGGGAGAAGGGCTGGGGTCAGCCCCAAATCCAGCCCTTCCAAAACCTCACTCTGCTCTCGGCCCGCTCGGCTCTCCACTACTCCCTGCAGCTCTTCGAAGAAGACCTGAACGCGTTCAAAGACGGGGGACCAGCGCGTGCGCCTCTTCCGACCTTGGCTCAACGTGGAACTCATGCTGTGTTCAGCTCTGTGCCTCTGCCTGCAGTTTTGACAAAGCTGAGTTGTTGGAGTGCATCCGCCGGCTAATGAAAGAAGACAAGGACTGGGTTCCTGAGGACATAGGCTCCAGCCTCTATGTGCTGCCAGTGGTAATCCAGAAGGAGCCCTCACTACATGTCTGCAATCTTCCCCTGGCTATGCCTTGAGCCCTGGCTCCCTCCTGGAGGATCCATCCTTCATCTGAGCCTGGGTAGGTGGGGTCGGCGACTGCAAGATGAGGGAAAATTAAGCGCCCACTGTGTTCGTGCAGCAGGAAGCACAAAAGAAGGATTGCGAACAGGTCCTCTGGCTATACGGGCCTGACCTCCAATTCATCGAGGTGGGCACCATGAACATCTTTGTCTTCTGAACCTACAACTATGGGGCGCTGGAACTGGTGATCCCACCACTGGACCGTGTCATCTTGCCTTGATTAGTCCGACAGAGTCTGCCGGACCTGGCTCGGACCTGGGGTGAGTTCCAGACTGTGGAGTGTAAGATCACCATGAATATGTTCCTGCAGGCGCTGGAGGAACTGCTTGTCAGGTCTGCCACATGCATCGAATCCTGTACCAAGGCAAGCATTTCCACATTCCCACTAAGGAAAATGGGCTGAGCTTATCCTCCACTTCCATAAGGAGCTGAAGGCGATCCAGTAGGGATCAAAAGCCCACAAAAGGATGTTCCCGGTGCAGTGCTGCAGGCTATGCCGAACCACTCACTCCAGGGACCACCGACCTGCAGCATCCAGCCCAGTTGGACCTTTACCTCCATACCAATGACTCACCTGAAGTGATATGAAATAAAAGATGGAGGAACCTGGGACTCTGGTGCCCCCACATTACACTCCCAAAGTCATAAGGGCCTGACTCAGGCATCTTGGCCTCTAGCCCTGCCACTCAGGCCTTGGGGACCTGTACTGCCCTCTGTTCTGTATTGTGTGGTCAAGGATTGTGGAGTCAAGATGTTTAGGAAACACCTTGACGCCAAATCTGCATCTCTGTTTTCAGGCTGGATCTCCCCAGGGCTGCCATTGAGTTTTTTCCTTTAGCTGCAATTTTGGGAAAAAAAAAAAATGCCAAGGAACAAGAAAAGAAATTCATATTCAATCCTAATGAGTAGCTAGATCTGACAATTTATCCAAGAGAGTAATGGTTAGAATTTAAAATGTCTTTCAGTGAAATAAATTGATTCCAGATCCATGATTTTCCTGTATGGGGATCTTCTTTTGAGGTAAAGTGAATTCAAACTGTTCTATAACATTTGTATAATATTTAATTATAATTTTTCACATATGTGCAATGTCAAGTTCATAGTCTCTTTCACTGATAATTATTGTTAGAATATGAAATAACAATACATGTTCTTCCAACTTTCTAACTTAAATTTTTGTTCTTCAGTCTTAACTGCTGTACTTGCATTCCTCCCTTCCACTGATACATTAAAATCCAAAAAGCTTCCCTGGTGGCTCAGATAGTTAAGAATCTGAGACCTGGGTTTGATCCCTGGGTCAGGTAGATCCCCTGGAGAAGGGAATGACTACCCACTCCAGTACTCATGCCTGGAGGATCCCATGGACAGAGGAGCCTGGTGGGTTACAGTCCATGGGGTCACAAAGAACTGGACACAACTAAGCTACTAACACTTGCACTTCACTCCTTTCATCCTTCACAAAATAGTAGCAAACCAAATTTAGCAACATATTGAAAGGTTTATATGTCATGACCCAAATGAGATTTATTCTCAGAATTCAGGGAAGTTCAACATACAAAAACCATTCAGTAGAATAACCCACAGTGGTAACAGCAACAAAATGGTGGAGTAGGAGTTTTCTACCATCCTCCCTTCAAAGAACACTAGTTTTGACAACATGCACAAGTGAGGGTATCTTTGTGGAAGTCCAGGAGTCCAGTGAAGAAGTTCTAGCACATCCTTGGAGCAAAAAGCAAATCCACTAAAGACCCACTAAAGACCAAAAAAGCAGTTTTACATTATTTGTGCCATTCCTCCCTCAGTGTAGCACGTCTCAGAGGCAAAAGAGACCTCCTAGGGCTGGAATTTCTTTCACAGCAGCAAGTGAGAGCATGTGAGTGAGTGCCCAGCTTCTCCCCCAGCTGTGCAGGACACTCCCAAAGAGGCCCACTTCTTTCTGGCCCCATCCAGAATATGAGGTAAGTTACACAGCTAAGAGTGGGGAGAGGCTGGGAACACAGTAGGCAGTGCTTGAAATGCATCAAAGAGATGTGAATTCTTCTGTTTTGTAGACTCCATTAGAGGATCACCCACAAACCTCTGAAGAAGCCTTACCAGCAGATCCCCCCAGCTGGCCCAAAGGCGTTCCCAACACTCTCCACACCTCACCCACACAGTCTTCTGCCTTGCAACCAGCGTCCTGTGTGTGCCCCTGAGGTGGCAAGTACAAGCATTGGCAGAAAGCTTGTGAGTACATGCATAAAGCTGGCCCAACTCTGCAAGACTGTGAGAAAGCAAACAAACTTCAACATTCCCCGATAGCTCAGTTGGTAAAGAATCCACCTGCAGTGCAGGAGATCTCGGTTCGATTCCTGGGTTGGGAAGATCCCCTGGAGAATGGAAAGGCTACACACTCCAGTATTCTGTCCTAGAGAATTCCATGGACTGTATAATCCATGGGGTCGCAAACAGTCATGAGCAACTGAGTGATTTTCACTTTCTTAAGAAAAGTAAAATTGATTCTGTCAGTTCAGGGTCTAGACTGAATCATGAAGAAATTAAACACTTGAACAAACCAGTAACAAGCACGAAGGTTGAATTAGTAATTTTAAAAACTTCTCAAATAGAAAAGCTTAGGATGAGATGGTTTCATTAGTGAATTCTACCAAACATTTAAAAAGTTAATTCCAGTCATTCTCAAATTCTTGCAAAAAAATTGAAGGCAAAGGAATACTTCTAAACTTATTTTAGAAGGCCAACATTACCCTGACATCAAAACAAGAAAGGAAAACTAGAAAATAACAGTACAATATCCCTGAAATCATAGATGTAAAAATCCTCAGCAAAATATTAGAAATATGAATTCAACAGCATAGTAAAAGGATTATATGGTGATGAGCAAGTGGAATTTAACCCTGAGATTCAACATATACAAATCAATAATGCTGATATACCACCTTAATAGATTCAAGGAGGAAAATCATACGATCATCTCAGATGCAGAAAAGGCATTTGCCAAAATTCATCGTCTGTCATGATAAACTCTCAACAAATTAGGTATAATGATAATAAAGGCCACATATGATAAGCCCATAGCTAATAACTTTGTTGCTGTTATTGTTCAACCACTCAGTTGTGTCTGACTCTTTGTGACCCCATAGACTGCAGCACCCCAGGCTTCCCTGTCCTTCACTAGCTCCCGGAGTTTACTCAAGCTCATGTCCATTGAGTCAATGATGCCATCCAACCATCACATCCTCTGTCATACTCCTCCTGCCTTTGATCTTTCCCAGCATCAGGGTCTTTTCCAGTGAGTCAGCTTTTCGCATCAGATGGCCAAAGTATTGGAGTTTCAGCTATAGCATCAGTCTTTCCAATGAATATTCAGGGTTGATTTCCTTTAAGGATTGACTGGTTTGATCTCCTTGTTGTCCAAGGGACTCTCAAGAGTCTTCTCCAGCACCACAGCTTGAAAGCATCTATTTTTCTGTGCTCAGCCGTCTTTATGGTCCAGCTCTTACATTCATACATGATTACTGGAAAAACTATAGCTTAACTGTATGGACTTTTATCATTCCTCTTTCCCCTGGGTCCTGGTGCACACAAGGTTTTGTGTCCTCCAAAAGTCTCTGTTTTCCCCAATCCTATGGAAGTTCTGTAACTAAATCCCACTGACCTTCAAAATGGGATTCCCAGTCCCTTTGCCCTAGTTTGGGAAGTCTAAGGTGGGGCCTAGAACCTTCACAACCATGCAAGAACTTCTTGGGTATAATTGTTCTCTCAGTGGCTCTATGGTAAAGCTAATGATGACCTCTTCCAAGAGGACTTATGCCACCACTTCATGCATCCCAAGACTACTGCTGCCAGTGCCCATCCCTGCAGCAGGCCACTGCTGACCCATGCCTCTGTGGGAAACCCTCAAACATTCACAGGCAGGTCTGGTTCAGTCTCTTATGGGGGTCACTGATGAGCATACTTGGGTTGACATACTAGGTACTGGTGAGCCTTGACATACTCCTGGGTACTGGTGAGTACCCTGGGTACTGATGAGCACAAGTTTTTATCTGTCCCCTCCGAGAGTCTCTGGCAAGTATGCGGTTTGATTTTAATGTAATTGAAGCCCTCCTACCATCTTGTTGTGGCTTCTCCTTTGTCCTTAGACATGGGGTATCTTTTTTTGGTGGGTTCCAACATAATCCTATACACGGTTGCTCACCAGCTAGTTGTGATTTTGTTGTTTTCACAGGAGAAGATGAGAGCACATTCTTCTAATCTGCCATCTGCATCAAAGCTAGCTAATATCATACTCAACAGTGAAAAGCTAAAAGCTTTTCCCATAAGACCAGGCCAAGACAAGGGTGCCCACTCTCACCACTTCTATTCAACATGGTACTGGAAGTCCTAACCAGAGCAATTAAATGATAAAAAGATATATAGCCTACATAAATAGAAATTATTTTTGGAAAATTCTTAAAGAGATGGGAATAACAGACCACCTAACCTGCCTCCTGAGCAACCTGTAGGCAGGTCAAAAACAGCAGCTGGAACTGGACAAAGAACAACAGACTGGTTCAAAATTGAGAAAGGAATATGTCAAGGCTCTATATTGCACCCTGCTTATTTAACTTATATGAGGAGTTATATAAGTTAACATATATAATATAAACTTAAATAAGTTATGTAACATCATGTGAAATGGCAGGCTGAATGAAGCACAAACGGAAATCATGATTGCCAGGAGAAATGTCAACAACCTCCAATATGCAGATGACACTACCCTAATGGCAGAAAGCAAAGAGGAACTAAAGAGCCTCTTGATGAAGGTGAAAGAGGAGAGTGAAAAGGCTGGTTGAAAATGCAACATTCAAAAAATGAAGATCATGGCATCAGGTCCCATTACTTCATGGCAAATAGATGGGGAAACAATGGAAACAGTGGCAGACTTTATTTTCTTGGGCTCTAAAATCACTTCGAACAGTGACTTCAGCCATGAAATTAAAAGACACTTGTTTCTTGAAAGAAAAGCTATGACAAACCTAGACAGCTCATTAAAAAACAGAGGCATCACTTTGCCAACAAAGGTCCATATAGTCAAAGCTGTGGTTTTTCCAATGGTCATGTAAGGACGTGAGAATTGGACCACAGAGAAAGCTGAGCACCAAAGAATTGATGCTTTTGAACTGTGGTGTTGGAGAAGACTCTTAAGAGTCCCTTGGACTGCAAGGAGATCAGTCTGTCCTAAAGGAAATCAACCCTGAATATTCATTGGGAAGACTGATGCTGAAGCTGAAACTCCAATACTTGGGCTACCTGATGCGAAGAACTGACTCATTGGAAAAGACCCTGATGCTAGGAAAGATTGAAGGCAGGAGGAGAAGGGGATGACAGAGGATAAGATGGTTGGATAGCATCACCAATTCAATGGACATGAGTTTGAGCTAACTCCAGGAGACAGTGAAGGACAGGGAAGTCTGACGTGCTACAGTCCATGGGGTCACAAAGAGTTGGACATGACTGAGAGACTGAACAACAAAAATAAATAGTAAAGGAAGAAGAAAATCTGTCTCTGTTTGCAGATGACATGATCTTTTGTAGCTAAAACTACAATAACAAAAGCCATTAGAATTAGTAAATTAATTCAATGAAGTTGCAGGACAAAAAAATTCAATAAATAAAAAATCAATTGCAGGGGACTTCCCTGGTCATCCAGTGGCTCTGTGCTCCCAATGCAGGGGCCCCAGTTTCTATCTCTAACCAGGAAGCTAAATCCCACATGCTACCACAAATATTGAAGATCCCATGTACTGCAACTAAGACCCTGCATAACCAAATAAATTAATTAAATAAATATTTTTAAAAATCAGTTGTATTTTTAAACACAATGAACTGCAAGAAAGATAAGTTAAGAAAGCAGCCCCATTGATAATAGCATCAAAAGTAATAAAATATTTAGGAATAATTTTACCCAAGGAGGTGAAATATCTCTACATTAAAAATTATAAGTGAAAGTGTTAGTTGCTTAGTTGTGTCTGACTCTTTGTGACACCGCAGACTGTAGCCCACCAGACTCCTCTGTCCATGGAATTCTCCAGGTAAGAATGCTAGGATGGGTATCCATTCTCTTCTCCAGGGGATCTTCCCGACCCAAGGATCAAACCTAGGTCTCCTGTATTGCAAGCAGATATTTTACCACTGGATATAAAAATTATAGGACTTTCCTGGTGGTACAGTGGATAAGAATCTGCTTGCCAAAAATTCACATGCAATCACAAAAGATGTTGAATGGCCAGATGAACCCTGAAAAAGAACAAAGCTGGTGGCACTGGGGAAAGGGGAGAGGCAGATGAAGATGAGAAACGGTATTGGTGGGTGACTCCGTTGGCCCCTTTCCCATGGAGGGAATTCAGGGCCAGGAGATGGTGGTGGTATGTGCACGCCACCATACTAATCCATGCCTGGGTCCTCCACCATCACTGGCACAAGTGTGGGCCAGAGGACCTGGTCAGTCATTGGCCCTTGCTCTCTTCCTTTCCACAGTGCAGGGAAACCAGCAGTCCTGGTGGGCTTGGGCTGAATGTCCCAGCAGACTCGCTAAATGGTTACAAAACAAGACACTTATATATATGCTGTCTATAAGAGACCCACATCAGATCTAGAGACACATACAGTCTGAAATCAAGGTAATGGAAAAGAAGTATTCCATGCATATGGAAATCAAAAGAAAGCTAGAGTAGCAGTACTCATTTAAGACAAAATAGACTTTTTCAAATAAAGACTATTACAAGAGACAAAGAAGGACATTACACAATCAATAATCAAGGGATCAATCCAAGAAGAATATATAACAATTGTAAATACATATGTATTCAACATAGGAGAGCCTCAATATATAAGTCAAATACTAAGAGCTTAAAGGGAGAAATGGACAGTAACACAATAATAGTGTTTTAGCACCCTACTTCATGAATGAACAGATCATCCAGACATAAAACCAATAAGTAAACAAAGGCAAGAAATGACAAATTGAATCAGGTGGGCTTAATGGATATTTATAGAGCATTCCATCCAAAAGCAGCAGAATACATATTCTTCCCAAGTACACATGGAACATTCTCCAGAATTGACCATATCCTGGGCTAAAAAGTGAGTCTCAGTGAACCTAAGAAAACTGAAATCAAATCAAGTATCTTTTCCAACCACAACTCTTATGAGATTAGAAATCAACTATAAGGACTTCCCTGATGATGCATTGGATAAGAGTCTGCCTGCCAATGCAAGGGACATGGGTTCGATCCCTGGTCTGGGAAGATTTCACACGCTGCAGAGCAACTAAGCCTGTGCATCACAACTGTTGAGCCTGAACTCCAGTCTGTGAGTTGCAACTCCTGAGTCTTCCTAAGGCTCACTTGACTTTGCATTCTAAAATATCTGGCTCTAGGCTGGTGATCACACCCTTGTGATTATCTGGGTCATGAAGATCTTCTTTGTATAGTTCTTCTGTGTATCCTTGCCATCTCTTATTAATATCTTCTGCTTCTGTTAGGTCCATAAAATTTCTGTCCTTTATTGTGCCCATATTTGCATTAAATGTTCCCTTGGTATGTCTAATTTTCTTGAAGAGATCTCTAGACTTTCCCATTCTATTGTTTTCCTCTATACACAGAAGAACTATAGAAACTATACAAAAAAGATCTTCATGACCCAGATAATCATGAGGGTGTGATCACTCACCTAGAGCCAGACATTTTAGAATGCAAAGTCAAGTGGGCCTTAGGAAGGATCACTACGAACAAAGCTAGTGGAGGTGATGAAATTTCAATTGAGCTATTTCAAATCCTAAAAGATGATGCTGTGAAAGTGCTGCACTCAATATGCCAGCAAATTTGGAAAACTCAGAAGTGGCCATAGGACTGGAAAAAGTCAGTTTTCATTCCAATCCCAAAGAAAGGCAATGCCAAAGAATGCTACAACTACTGCACAGTAGCACTATCTCACACTCTAGTAAAGTAATGCTCAAAATCCTCCAAGCCAGGCTTCAACCATATGTGAACCATGAACTTCCAGATGTTCAAGCTGGATTTAGAAAAGGCAGAGGAACCAGAGATCAAATTGACAACATCCGCTGGATCACTAAAAAAGCAAGAGAGTTCCAAAAAAACATCTCTTTCTGCTTTACTGACTATGCCAAAGCCTTTGAATGTGTGGACCACAACAAATTCTGGAAAATTTTGAAAGAGATGGGAATACCAGACCACCTGACCTGCCTCTTGAGAAATCTGTATGCAGGTCAGGAAGCAACAGTTAGAACTGGGCATGGAACAACAGACTGGTTCCAAATAGGAAAAGGAGCACGTCAAGGCTGTATATTGTCACCCTGCTTATTTAACTTATATGCAGGGTACATCATGAGAAACACTGGGCTGGATGAAGCACAAGCTGGAACCAAGATTGCCAGGAGAAATATCAATAACCTCAGTTATGCAGATGACAACACGCTTATGGTAGAAAGCAAAGAAGAACCAAAGAGCCTCTTGATGAAGGTGAAAGAGGAGAGTGAAAAAGTTGGCTTAAAGCTCAACATTCAGAAAACTAAGATCATGGCATCCGGTCCCATCACTTCATGTCAAATAGATAGGAAAACAGTGGAAACAGTGACTGACTTTACTTTATTGGGCTCCAAGATCACTACAGATGATGACTGCAGCCATGAAATTAAAAGACGCTTATTCCTTGAAAGGGAAGTTATGACCAACCTAGATAGCATATTCAAAAGCAGAGACATTACTTTGCCAACAAAGGTCTGTCTAGTCAAGGCTATGGTTTTTCCTGTGGTCATGTACGGATGTGAGAGTTGGGCTGTGAAGAAGACTGAGTGCCGAAGAATTGATGCTTTTGAACTGTGGTGTTGGAGAAGACTCTTGAGAGTCCCTTGGACTGCAAGGAGATCCAACCAGTCCATTCTGAAGGAGATCAGCCCTGGGATTTCTTTGGAAGGAATGATGCTAAAGCTGAAACTCCAGTACTTTGGCCACCTCATGCAATGAGCTGACTCATTGGAAAAGACCCTGATGCTGGGAGGGATTGGGGGCAGGAGGAGAAGGCGACGCCAGAGGATGAGATGGCTGGATGGCATCACTGACTCCATGGACTTGAGTCTGAGTGAACTCCGGGAGTTGGTGATGGACAGGGAGGCCTGGCGTGCTGCGATTCATGGGGTCACAAAGAGTCGGACACAACTGAGCAACTTAACTGAACCGAACTGAAGGAGGCAAAAGACCTATACTTGGAAAACTTTGAGATACTGATGAAAGAAATCAAAGATGACATGGACAGATGGAGAGATAGTCTATGTTCTTGAACTGGAAGAATCAATATTGTGAAAATGGCTAAACTACCAAAGGTTATCTATAGATTCAGTACAATTTGAGTTAAATTACCAGTGCCATTTTTCACAGAAGTAGAACAAAAAAAAATTTTTTTTTTAATTTGTATGGAGACATGAAAGACTCCGAATAGCCAAAGCAATCTTGAGAAAGAAAAATAGAGCTGGAGGAATCAGGCTCCTTGACTTCAGACTACACTACAAAGCTACAGTCATCAAAGCAGTATGGTACTACCACAAAAACAGATATATAGATCAAGGTAACAGAATAAAAAAGCCAGAAATAAACCCATGCACCTATGGCCAATTAATCTCTGACAATGGAGGCAAGACTATGAAATGGGGGAAAGGTCTCTTCAATAAATGGATCTGGGGAAACTGGACAGCTACATGTAAAAAAAAATTAAATTAGAACATTCTTTTACACAATACACAAAAACAAACTCAAAGTGGATTAAACACCTAAATGTAAGACCAGATTCTATAAAACTCTTACAGGAAAACAAAGACAGAACATTCTTTGACATAATGTTGACACTATATTTTTGATCTGTCTCTCAGAGAAATGGAAATAAAAACAAAAATAAACAAGTGGGACCTAATTAAATTCAAAAGCTTTTGCACAGCAAAGGAAACCATGAACAAAATGAAAAGACAACCCACAAAATGGGAGAAAACAGTTGCAATCAATGTGACCAATAAAGGATGAGTCTCCAAAATTTACAAACAGCTCATGTAACTCTATATAAAAAAATACATTTTAAAAAAAGTCCAAAAATGGGCAAAAAACCTACAGAGACATTTCTCCAAAGAAGGCATACAGATGGACAAGACACACATAAAATGATGCTCAACTTTTAGAGAGCATTGCTAGTTTTTAGAGAAATGCAAATCAAAACTACAATGAGATATCACCTCACACCAGACAGAATGGCCATCATCAAAAAAGCTGCAAATAGTGAATGCTAGAAAGGATGTGGCAAATAGGGAACCCTCCTACACTGTTGGTGGGAATGTAAATTGGTACAGCTACTATGGAGAACAGTATGGAGATTCCTTAAAAGACTAAAAATAGGTCTACAATATCGTCCTGCAATCTCACTCTTGAGCATATATTTAGAGGAAAAACATGGCTTGAAAGGATACATTTACCCCAATGCTTATTGCAGCACTGGTTACAATGGCCAAGACATGGAAGCAACCTAAATGTCTATCAGCAGCTGAGTGGATAAAGAAGATGTGATGCATATGTATGATGGAATATTACTCAACCATTAGAAAGACTGAAATGATGCCATTTGCAGCAACATGGATGGACCTAGGGAGGGTCATACTGAGTGAAGTAAGTCAGACAGAGAAGGAGAAATATCATATAACATCCTTCATATATGAAATCTAAAAAAAAAAAAGATACAAATGAACTTATTTACAGAACAGAAAGAGACTCACAGACTTAGAAAATGAGCTTATGGTTGCCAGGGGGAAGGGATAGTTAGGGAGCAGGGGATGGATATGTACACACTGCTATATTCAAAATGGAAAACCAACAAGGACCTATTGTACAGTTCATGGAACTCTACACAATGTTAGGTGACATTCTGGATGGAGTGAGGTTTGGAGGAGAATGGATACATGTATATGTATGGCTGAGTCCCTTCACTATTCACCTAAAACTACCACAATATTGTTAATTGGATATACCCCAATAAAAATTTTTTAAAAATTAAAGTTAAAAAAAAAGAATGAAATAGTGCCATTTGCAGAAACATGAATAGACCTGGAGATTATCTTATTAAGGGAAGTAGGTCAGACAAAGAAGTGTCATGTGATATCATTTATATGTGGAATCTTTTTAAAAATGATACAAATGGACTTATCTACAGAACAGAAAGAGACTCACAGACTTAGAGAATGAACTTATAGTTACCAAGGGGAAGGGTGGATAGACTGGAGTTTGAGATTGACATGTGCAATCTGTGATATTTAAAATAAAATGCTTTTCCCATGAAAAAAATTTTAATAAACTGTATTATAAGGATACAGTAATCAAAACAACATGGTTCAGGAGTTCCCTGGTCACCTATGGTTTTCCAAGCTTTCGCTACCATGGCCCAGGTTCAGTTCCTGGTTGGGGAACTGAGATCCTGCAAGCCATGTGCATGAAAAATAAAACAAAACAAACAAACAAAAACAGTATGGTATAGCCATAAAATTAGGCACATAGATCAATGGAACAAAACACAGTGCCCAGGACTTTCCTGGTGGTACAGTGGATAGAAATCTGCCTACCAATGCAGGGGACATGGGTTCAATCCTTGGTCCAAGAAGATTCCACATGTCCATGTCACAGAGCAACGAAGCCACAACTTACACAACAACCACAACTACTGAAACCTGAACACTCGAGGGCCCACGAGCCGCAACTACTGAGCTTATGTGCTGCAGCTGAAACCTCTGCACCAAAGCCCGTTCTGCGTGACAAGAGAGGCCACTGCAGAGAGACGGCTGTGCACCACAACCTGAGAGTAGCCGCCTCTCTCCCCAACTAGAGAAAGGCTGCGCACAGCAATGAAGACCCAGTGCAACCACAAATCAAATAAATAAATTATCTTTTAAAAAATAGAGTGCCCCCAAATAAAGCAACATATATACAGTCATCTGATATTTGACAAGGGCACCGTGCAACACACAACTGAGAAAGGATCATCTCCTCAGTAAATGGTGTTGGGAAACTGGATATTAACATGCAAAAGAATGAAACTAGACCCCCAAACTATGCCAAACATCTTGATTTTAAACTATACTACAAAATTATCTTGAGATGGATTAAACACTTAAGTATAAGACCTGAGACTGTAAAACTCCTAGAAGAAAACATAGAGGGAGTTCTCCTTGACATTGATGTTGGCAGTGATGTTTGGGGCATCACACCAAAAGCAAAGCAACAAAATAAAAAATAAATGAAAATACATCAAATTTTAAAACATCTGCTGCACAACAAAGGAAACAGTCAATAAAACAAAAAGGCAACTGCAAAATGGGAAAAAAAAAATTTGCAAGCTATATATCTGTTCAGTTCAGTTCAGTCGCTCAGTCGTGTCCAGCTCTTTGCGACCCCATGGACTGCAGCACACCAGGCCTCCCTATCCATCACCAACTTCCAGAGCTTGCTCAAACTCATGTCCATCAAGTCAGTGATGCCAGCCAACCACCTCATCCTCTCATCCGGTTCTCCACCTGCCTTCAATCTTTCCCAGCATCAGGGTCTTTTCCAATGAGTCAGTTCTTCACATCAGATGACCAAAGTATTGGAGTTTCAGCTTCAGCATCAGTCCTTCCAATGAATATTCAGGACTGATTTCCTTTAGGATGGACTGGTTGGATCTCCTTGCAGTCCAAGGGACTCTCAAGAGTCTTCTCCAACACCACAGTTCAAAAGCATCAATTCTTTGGTGTTCAGCTTTCTTTATAGTCCAACTCTCACATCCATACATGACTACTGGAAAAACCATAGCTTTGATTAAATGGACTTTTGTTGGTATATCTGTTAAGGGTTTAATATCCAAAATATTTAAAGAATTTACACAACTCAAGAGCAATAAAAAATAATAATCCAGTTTAAAAATGAGCAAAGACACAGATGTGGAAAATAAACTTTATAGTTACCAGAGTGAAAGGGGGAAGGATAAATTGGTATATTGGGAGTGATATGGACACACTACTGTATGTAAAATAGATAACTAAGGACCTACTATATGGCATAAGGAACTCTTCTCGATACTCTATATTGCCCTATATGGGAACAGAATCTAAAAAAGAGTGGATGTTTGTATATGTATACCTAATTCACTTTGTTGTACAGCAGAAACTAACAGAACATTTTAAATCAACTACACTCCAGTAAAAAAAATTTAGAGAAAATATACATATTTCTAGGCTTCTGTATAGAAAATTATGTTCTGAAAATAATGACAATTTTTAAACATCTTTCCTTTTGAACAAATAAAATTTTAAAAATAAAATTAAATTAGTGAGGATCCAAGTGGACATTTTTTCCAAAAAATATATACAAATATCGGACAAGTATAAGAAAATGTGCTCTATATCACTAACTAGTAGGGAAATGCAAATCGAAACCACAGTGAGCTATAACCTCACAGCTGTTGGGATGGATTTTATCAAAAGACAAGCATTAAGAAGTATTGATGAGGATATGGAACAAAGGGAACTCTTGTCACTGGTTGTGTGAATAAAATAATATGCACAATGTACAACCACTCTGGAAATAGTATAGACATTCCTGAAATAATGAAAATTATTATAGCTACCATGCATGCATGCATGTATGGGTGCTAAGTCACTTCAGGTGTGTCTGGCTCTTTGCAACCCTATGGACTGTAGTTCACCAGGCTTCTCTGTCCATGGGATTCTCCAGGCAAGCACTGGAGTGGGCTGCTATGCCCTCCTTCAGGGGATCTTCCCAATCCAGAGATCAAACCCAAGTCTTCTGTGTCTCCTGCATTGTAGGCAGAGTCTTTACCACTGAGCCACTGGGAAAGCCCTGTAACTAACATACCATCCAGCAATTCCATTTCAGGGCATATATAAGAAGGAAATAAACTCACTGGCTCAGAGAGGCAATGGCACCCCACTCCAATACTCTTGTCTGGAAAATCCCATGGACGGAGGAGCCTGGTAGGCTGCAGACCATGGGGTCACGAAGAGTCGGACACGACTGAGCGACTTCACTTTTACTTTTCCCTTTCATGCATTGGAGAAGGACATGGCAACCCACTCCAGTGTTCTTGCCTGGAGAATCTCAGGGACGGGGGAGCCTGGTGGGCCGCCATCTATGGGGAGAGTCGGACACGACTGAAGCGACTTAGCAGCAGCAGCAGCAGCAGAGATTATCTACTCCCATGTTTGTTGAGGGCTTCCTAGGTAGCACAGTGATAATGAATCCACCTGCCAACGTAAGAGACACAGGTTCAATCCCTGGGATTGAAAATCCCCAGAAGAAGGAAATGGCAATCCATTCCTGTATTCTTGCCTGGGAAATCCCATGGAGAGAGGAGTCTGGAAGGCTACAGTCCATGGGGTTGCAAAAGAGTCAAACACACCTTAGTCACTAAACAACAGCAACAATGTTTCACAACAATGTTTCAACAACACTATTCACAGTAGCTAAGATAGGGACACAACCTAAGCATCTGCAAATGGATGAATAGATAAAGAAGATGAATATATATATATATACATAAATGTACATATATATACATATATATTACACATATGCAATACATACATATTATTGTTGTTGTTCAGTTGCTAAGTCATGTCTGATTCTTTGTGACCCATGATCTGCAACACGCCAGGCTTCTCTATCCATCACTATCTCCCTGAGTTTGCTCAAACTCATGTCCATTGAGTCAGTTCTTCTGTCACCCCCTTCCCTTGCCCTCAGTTTTCCCCAGGATCAGGGTCTTTTCCAATAAGAAATCTCTTCACATCAGGTGGCCAAAGTATTGGAGCTTCAGCTTTAGCATCAGTCTTCCCAATGAATATTCAGGGTTGATTTCCTTTAGGATTGACTGGTTTGATCTCCTTGTTGTCCAAAAGACTCTTAAGAGTCTTCTCCAGCACCACGGTTCAAAAGCGTCAATTCTTCAGCACTCAGCCTTTTTTCTGGTCCAGCTCTCACTTCCCTACATGACTACTGGAAAAACCATAGCTTTGACTATATGGATCTTTGTCATCAAAGTGATACCTCTGCTTTATAACACACTGTCTTGGTTTGTCATAGCTTTTCTTCCAAGGAGCAAGTGTTTTAATTTTGTGGCTGCAGTCACCATCCTCATTGATTTTGGGGCCCAAGGAAATGAAATCTCACACGGTTTCCACATTTTCCCATCTATTTGCCATGAAGTGATAGGAATGGATGCCAAAGTCTTAGTATTTTGAATGTAGAATTTTAAGCCAGCTTTTTCACTCTCCTCTTTCACTTTCATCAAGAGGCTGTTTAGTTAGTTCCTCCTCACTTTCTGCCATTAAAGTGGTATCATATGCGTAGCTGAGATTGTTGATATTTCTCCCAGCAATCTTGATTCTAGTTTGTGATTCATCCAGTCTGGCATTTCACATAATGTACTCTGCATATAAGTTAAATGAGCAGGGTGACAATATAGAGACCTGATGTACTCCTTTCCCAATTTGAAACCAGTCCATTGTTCCATGTCCAATTCTGTTGCTTCTTGTCCTGCATACAGGTTTCTCAGGAAGCAGGTAAGGTGGTCTGATATTCGTATCTCTTTAAGAATATTCCACAGTTTGTTGTGATCCACACAGTTAAAGGCTTTAGCATAGTCAATGAAGCAGAAGTAGATGTTTTATGGAATTCCCTTGCTTTTTCTATGATCCAGAGTATTTTGGCAATTTGATCTCTGGTCCCTCTCCTCTGCCTTTTCTAAATCCAACTTGTACGTCTAGAAGTTCTCGGTTCACATACCTAGCTTGGAGGATTTTGAGCATAATCTTGCTGGCATGTGAAATGAGTGTGATTGTACAGTAATTTGAACACTCTTTTTTTTTTTTAATTGCCAAGAATTTTATGTAGTAAGTTTGTTCAGTAACATAATAAAAGAGGAATAGTACATTGGCAGAAGTGGAATTAAAGAACATAAATATTACTCTAAAACAGTAAAACAATGGGATCACTTTCAAGACCCTCATAGAAAGCTTGTAATTTAAAATGCTACTTTTTCATGATTAATGGGATTAACATGTGACTTTTCCATGATAAAAATCAGGGTACCTGAGTATTATATATATTCAATTCCATGTGATAAACAATATTATAAAGATGTACTTTCCTAATTACTTAAGCAATTGCTTTCAGCTCATTCCATTCTTTGTCTAAATAGCTTGCTGCTGCTACTGCTACTAAGTCGCATCTGACTCTGTGCGACCCCATAGACGGAAGCCCACCAGGCTCCTCTGTTCCTGGGATTCTCCAGGCAAGAACACTGGAGTCGGTTGCCATTTCCTTCCCCAATGCATGAAAGTGAAAAATGAAAGTGAAGTCACTCAGTCGTGTCCGACTCTTAGTGACCCCATGGACTGTAGCCTACCAGGCTCCTCCATCCATGGGATTTCCCAGGCAAGAGTACTGGAGTGGGGTGCCATTGCCTTCTCCCTAATTTGAACATTCTTTAGCACTGCCTTTCTTTGGGATTGGAATGAAAAGTCCTGTGGGCACTGCTGAGTTTTCCAAATTTGCTGGCATAATGAGTGCAACTCTTTAACAGCATCATCTTTTAGGATTTGAAATAGCTCAGCTGGAATTCCATCACCTCCACTAGCTTTGTTCGTAGTAATGCTTCCTAAGGCCTACTTGGCTTGACAAATTCCATACATACACATAAACACACTAGAATATTATTCAATCATGAAAAAGAAGGATATCCTGCCATTTGTTAAAACATGAATGAACCTAAAACACATAATGCTAAGTAAAATAAGTCAGATACATAAAGATGAATATTTATCATCTTACCTAAAGATAAATATTTATGTGTAATTTAAAAAACAAACAAACAAACAGAAAACCCCAAAAGGTATGATTCATAGAAACAGAGAGTAGAATGGTGGTTACCAGGGAATAGGGAAAGTAGCGAGATGCTGTTCAAAGGATATAAGCCTTCAATCATAAGATGGATAAGTTCTGTGGATCTAATATATGTACAGCATAGTGACTTTAGTTAATGACACTTTATTGTATACTTGAAATTTGCCAAGAGAGTAAATCATAAGCATTCTTGCCACAAAAAAGACAACTATGTAACATGATGGATATGTTAATTAATCTGTTCGTGATAATCATTTCATACAGTATACATATAGGAAATAATCAGGTTTACCCTTTAAATATATATAATTTTATTTGCCAATTATACCTCAATAAAGTTGGAAGAAAAAAGTAATACACCAGATTAATAGAACGAAGGGGAAAAAAAAATCACATGACCATTTTGACTGAGGTGGAAACGGCATTTAACAAAACTCAACACCATTAAAATTTTTTTTCTATTATAGTTTAAGATATTGAATATAGTTCCCTGTGCTATACAGTAGGACTTTGCTAATTATCTATTTCAAACTTAGTAACTTCCATTTGCCAATTCCAAATCCTAGTTCATTCTTCTCCCCCACACATACACTTTCCCCTTTGGTAACCAAAGTTTATTTCCTATGTCTGTGAGTCTGTTTCTGTTTTGTAAACAAGATCACTGGTGTCATGTTTTAGATGCCACATATAAGTGATACCATGTGATATTTGTCCTTCTGTTTCTGACTTACTCCATTTAGTATGATAATCTCTAGGTCTATCCATGTTGCTGCAAATGGCATTATTTCATTCTTTTTTGTGGCTGAGTAATATTCCATTGTATATATACAATAAGTTCCCTACAACAAATGGTTCTATTAAAAGAGCCTGTTCATATTCAATTTGTCTGTAAATCCAAGAAAGTAAGCCTAGGTACCTAAATAACACAATTGGCTATGTAATATTGAACTGTAATACATTGATAGTACTTTTCACACAAATAATACATAAAAACAAACCAAAAAAATAGACATTTGTAATCTTACAGTACAATACCTTGAAAAGTAAAATAGTACAGTACAACAGCTGGCACATAGGGGCTGGCATCAAGTGGACAGACAAGAAGAGTTATTGACTGGAGAAGGGAGACGATGTGGAGATAGTAGAGCTGAAGGATCATCAGCAACAGGAGATGGAGAGCAAGCTGCAATTTCACTCATGCCTGATGTTGAGGCACAGGTTCTAGTTCCTTGTTGGATTAAATTCTGTCTAAAAAACCATTTAGTGCTGACTGTGATTAGCTCTCTTTTCCTCATCATAGGTGATACTGTAGCACTGGATTGCATTCTGAACGGCTGCTGTAAACTTCATGCACTGTACTACGTTCGGATCCTGTGTCTCAAAAACCAACAGTGCCTCCTCAGATAAAGAACATCCCCATGCCGTTTCCTGCATCGTGAATCTTTGGTTCTTCAGTTACTTCTTCCTCTTGTCTCTCTTCATCCTTTCTCTGGGCCTCCAGTTCCATCAGGTCTTCATTGGTGAGAGCCTCGTGTTGCACATGGGGTTGCAAAGAGTCAGACACGACTGAAGCAACCAACACTTTCACTTTCTTGTTGCACAGCAAGTTCAGTGTTATAAGAATGAGCAATGTTTGCCATCTTTTCACCTCTCTTTGGTCTCTCAATTATTTTCAGTTTTTTCCTCGTTTTTTAAAATTTATTTTTAATTGGAGGATAATTGCTTTACAATATTGTGTTGGCTTTTGCCATTTCATCATTATCCCTTGGCACTTCTTAGCAATACCAGCTACATCACTCCTGCTTTTACTCTTGCTTCTGGATATCCTGGCCTTGAAATAAAGATACTGTACTGCTGTACTCTATACAGTACTCCACAGTAAAGTACACAAAAGTACAACCACTTGTATTATAGGATGCATGCATGTGACAATGTACACCAGACCCCTGCATTAACTTGCATGATTGGACATGCAGCCTGCAGGAGACTTAACTGTATAACACAACGTCTTTACCATTCATCTGTCAGTGGACATTCAGGTTGCTTCCATGTTTTCACTGTTGTAATAGTACTGCTATGAACGTTGGGGTACATGTATCTTTTTGAATTAGAGTTTTCTCCAAATATGGTAACTTTATTTTTTAGTTTCTTAAGGAATCTCCATACTGTTCTCCATAGTGGATGCACCAATTTACATTCCCATCAACAGTGTAGGAGGGTTCCATGTTCTCCACACCCTCTCCAGCATTTATTATTTGCAGACTTTTTGATGTATGGGGTGATACTTCATTGTAGTTTTGATTTGCATTTCTCTAGTAATAAACAAGGATGAGAATCTTTTTATGTGCCTGTTGGCCATCTGTTCGACTTCTTTGGAGAAATGTCTATTTAGGTCTTCTGCCCATTTTTTGTTTGGGTTGTTTGGGGTTTTTTGGTTATTGAGTTGTGTGAGCTGTTTGTATATTTTGGAAACTAAGCCTTTGTCAGTTGCATTCTTTGCAAATGCTTTCTCCCAGTTGTAGGTTGTCTTTTCATTTTGTTTATGATTTCCTTTGCTGCTCAAAAGCTTATAAATCTGATTAGGTCTTGCTTATTTATTTTTGCTTTTATTTCTATTGCCTTGGGAGAGTGACTTCAGAAAACACTGCTATGATTTATGTCAGAGAATGTTTTGTTTTGCCTATGGTCTGTTCTAGGAGTTTTATGGTGCCGTGTCTTATATTTAAGTCCTCAAACCATTTTGAGGTTATTTTTGTGTATGGTCAAGACCCTTTCATGGTAAGAACACTCAATAACAGAAAACAGCAAGTGTTGGTGTGTTATGGACATGGAGGTATCAGAACCTCTGGGGAAATGTAGTGGAAATGTAAAATGGGACAGCTGCTGTGGAAAGCAGCATTGAGATTCCTAAAAACATTTAATAAAGAACTACCATTTGATCCAGCAATTCCACATGTGGATATATACTAAATATTTTGAAGAAGGGATTCAAACAGATATTTGTATAGCAGTTTTCATAGCACCATGGATCGCCAATAGCTGAAAGGTAGAAACAACCCAAATGCCCCTCCACAGATGAACAGATAAACAAAATGTGGTCTATACATACTATAGAATACTATTCAGGCATTAAAAGGAATGTACTTTTGATATCTGCTGCAACATGGATAGAACTTGAAAACATTGTGCTTAGTGAAATAAAGCAGACACAAAAAGGCAAATATTATATAGTTCCACTTGTATGAAATACTTAATGTAGTCAAATTCATAGACACAGAAAGCAGAGCAGTGGTTAGTTACCAGGTGCTTCTGGGAGAGAAGGGGGAGAATTTTTTAATAGATTTATTTTGTCAAGTTTTATAGAAATATAATCAACATACAACATTGTATAAATTCAAAGTGTACAACATACTGATTTGATATATGTATATATTGCAAAATGATTACATGTTTAATTAATCTCATCACCCCACATATTTTCAGTTTTTTTCTTCTTTTGGGCCATGCCATGCATCATGCAGGATCTTAGTTCCCTGACCAGAGGTCCAACCCGTGCTCCCTGCATTGGGAGCTTGGAGTCATAACCACCGGACTGCCAAGGAAGTCCCTACATTTTTTTCTTGTGATGAGACCTTTTAAGATCTACTCTTTTAGCACCTTTAAAATATACAATACAGTACTGCTAAGTATAGTCACCATAATGTACATTATATCCCCTGAACTTATTTATCTTTTAACTAGAAGTTTTACTTTTGACTGCCTTCACACATTTCTCTCATCTCCTATCCCTACCACTGGTAACTACCAATCTGTTCTGTTTCAATGAGTTCAGCTTTTTTTAGATGCCACATGTAAGTGAGATCATACCTTCTCCATCCCTGTCGTATTTCTGCAATGGCTCCACCATTTCATGTCAACTGCCACTCCATAACACCCCCCCACAAACACACACACTACAATACACACTACTACCCTACTCCCCCTTCTTGGACCTGACACCTTGGCCTAGTTGCTATCACCCTTCCCTATGCATGCTCTCCTTACCCACCTGGAATTCCAACTCTCCATATTTGCTTTCTTTAACCCACTTGAGCCCAACACTCCACCATCCCTCCTTTTATTGCCCCCTCTCCAACAGGTGGATATATTCTTCATTCTTGTCAGGTTTCAACAGCTTGCTTTGGGCCATTACCTCCTTTCCCCCAATCCCCCACACAGGCTCAGACACTATAGGGAAATTCTCCTCTAATTTGTGAAACCTCAGCTGAGATGTTCATGGGGTTCTCAAACTGTTCATGGTGTGAGAACCCCATGAACAGCTCAGCTGAGGTTTCACAAATTAGAGGAGAATTTCCCTATAATGTCTGAAAGAGGAACTCCCCAGGTCGAAAGGTGTCCCATATGCTACTGGAGATCCAGATAGAATGAAGGGATAGAGCCAAAGCAAAAACAATACCCAGTTGTGGATGTGACTGGTGATAGAAGTAAGGTCCGATACTGTAAAGAGCAATACTGCATAGGAACCTGGAATGTTAGGTCCATGAATCAAGACAAACTGGAAGTGGTCAAACAGGAGATGGCAAGAGTGAACGTCGACATTCTAGGAATCAGCGAACTAAAATGGACTGGAATGGGTGAATTTAACTTAGATGATAATTATATCTACTACTGTGGGCAGGAATCCCTTAGAAGAAATGGAGTAGCCATTATGGTCAACAAAAGAGTCTGAAATGCCGTACTTGGATGCAATCTCAAAAATGACAGAATGATGTCTATTCATTTCCAAGGCAAATTATTCAATATCACAGTAATCCAAGCCTATGCCCCAACCGGCAATGCTGAAGAGCTGAAGTTGAATGGTTTTATGAAGACCTACAAGACTTTTCAGAACTAACACCCAAAAAAGATGTCCTTTTCATTATAGGGGACTGGAATTACAAAAGTAGGAAATCAAGAAACACCTGGAGTAACAGGCAAATTTGGCCTTGGAGTACAGAATGAAGCAGGGCAAAAGCTAATAGTGCTTTGCCAAGAGAATGCACTGGTCATAGCAACACCCTCTTCCAACAACACAAGAGAAGACTCTACACGTGGACATCACCAGATGGTCAACACTGAAATCAGATTGATTATATTCTTTGCAGCCAAAGATGGAGAAGCTCTATACAGTCAGCAAAAACAAGACCAGGAGCTGACTGTGGCTTAGATCATGAGCTCCTTATTGCCAAATTCAGCCTTAAATTGAAGAAAGTAGAGAAAACCACTAGACCATTCAGGTATGACCTTAATCAAATCCCTTATGATTACACAGTGGAAGTGAGAAATAGATTTAAGGAACTAGATCTGATAGATAGCATGCCTGATGAACTATGGACGGAGATTCATGACATTGTACAGGAGACAGGGATCAAGACCATCCCCATGGAAAAGAAATGCAAAAAAGCAAAATGGCTGTCTGGGGAGGCCTTACAAATAGCTGTGAAAAGAAGAGAAGCGAAAAGCAAAGGAGAAAAGGAAAGATATAAGCATCTGAATCCAGAGTTCCAAAGAATAGCAAGGAGAGATAGGAAAGCCTTCCTCAGCAATCAGTACAAAGAAATAGAGGAAAACAACAGAATGGGAAAGACTAGAGATCTCTTCAAGAAAATTAGAGATATCAAGGGAATATTTCATGCAAAGATGGGCTCGATAAAGGACAGAAATGGTATGGACCTAACAGAAGCAGAAGATATTAAGAAGAGGTGGCAAGAATACACAGAAGAATTGTACAAAAAAGATCTTCATGACCAAGATAATCACAATGGTGTGATCACTCACCTAGAGCCAGACATCCTGGAATGTGAAGTCAAGTGGGCCTTAGGAAGCATCACTACGAACAAAGCTAGTGGAGGTGATGGAATTCCAGTTGAGCTATTTCAAATCCTGAAAGATGAATCTGTGAAAGTGCTGCACTCAATGTGCCAGCAAATTTGGAAAGCTCAGCAGTGGCCATAGGACTGGAAAAGGTCAGTTTTCATTCCAATCCCAAAGAAAGGCAATGCCAAAGAATGCTCAAACTATCGCACAATTGCACTCATCTCACACGCTAGTAAAGTAATGCTCAAAATTCTCCAAGCCAGGCTTCAGCAATATGTGAACCGTGAACTTCCAGATGTTCAAGCTGGTTTTAGAAAAGGCAGAGGAACCAGAGATCAAATTGCCAACATCTGCTGGATCACGGGAAAAGGAAGAGAGTTCCAGAAAAACATCTATTTCTGCTTTATTGACTATGCCAAAGCCTTTGACTGTGTGGATCACAATAAACTGTGGAAAATTCTTCAAGAGATGGAAATACCAGATCACCTGACCTGCCTCTTGAGAAACCTATATGCAGGTCAGGAAACAACAGTTAGAACTGGACATGGAACAACAGACTGGTTCCAAATAGGAAAAGGAGTACATCAAGGCTGTATATTGTCATCCTGCTTATTTAACTTATATGCAGAGTACATCATGAGAAACGCTGGGCTGGAAGAAGCACAAGCTGGAATCACGATTGCTGGGAGAAATATCAATAACCTCAGATATGCAGATGACACCACCCTTATGGCAGAAAGTGAAGAGGAACTAAAAAGCCTCTTGATGAAAGTGAAAGAGGAGAGTGAAAAAGTTGGCTTAAAGCTCAACATTCAGAAAACAAAGATCATGGCATCTGGTCCCATCACTTCATGGGAAATAGATGGGGAAACAGCGGAAACAATGTCAGACTTTATTTTGGGGGGCTCCAAAATCAATGTAGATGGTGATTGCAGCCATGAAATTAAAAGATGCTTACTCCTTGGAAGGAAAGTTATGACCAACCTAGATAGCATATTAAAAAGCAGAGATATTACTTTGCCAACAAAGGTCCGTCTAGTCCAGGCTATGGTTTTTCCAGTGGTCTTGTATGGATGTGAGAGTTGGACTGTGAAGAAAGCTGAGTGCCGAAGAATTGATGCTTTTGAACTGTGGTGTTTGAGAAGACTCTTGAGAGTCCCTTGGACTTCAAGGAGATCCAACCAGTCCATCCTAAAGGAGATCATTCCTGAGTGTTCATTGGAAGGAATGATGCTAAAGCTGAAACTCCAATATTTTGGCCACCTCATGCAAAGAGTTGACTCGTTGGAAAATATTCTGATGGTGGGAGGGATTAGGGGCAGAAGGAGAAGGGGATGACGGAGGATGAGATGGCTGGATGGCGTCACCGACTCAATGGACATGAGTCTGAGTGAACTCCGGGAGTTGGTGGTGGACAGGGAGGCCTGGTGTGCTGCGATTCATGGGGTTGCAAAAGTCGGACACAACTGAGCGACTGAACTGACTGACAGCTGAGCTGCTTCACGCCCAGACAGACTTACCTTGCTTAGAACCACCTTATGGCTTTTGGAATTAACCCTGCAGGAAGGAAGGGAGAGAGAGAGAGGAAGGAAAGAAAGAGAGAAGGATGGAAAGGAGGGAGGAAGGGTTACCTTCTGTTCATGACTAACACTGATTTTTCATTTACAGCATATAGAGAATACAATTTTTGTTAGTAGATTATTTTTAGATCAGTTTAAGGTTCACAAAAAATTAAACAGAAGTACACAGATTTCTCATATATACACAGTCCCCACAAATGCACAGCCTCTCCAACTATCAAAAGAGGGCAACAGAATAGTTAGTCATAATCAATGAACCTTCATGGACATATCATTATTTCCCAAAGCCCATAGTTTAGATTAGGGTTCATTCTTGGTGTATATTATGTGAAAGTGAAAATGTTAGTCACTCACTTTGTGTCCAACTCTTTGAGACCCCAGGGACTGTACCTCACCAGGCTCCTCTGTCCATGGAATTTTTCAGGCAAGAATACTGGAGTGGGTTGCCATTTCCTTCTCCAGGAAATCTTCCCAACCTGGGGATTGAACCCGGGTCTCCTGCATTGCAGGCAGATTCCTTACCATCTAAGCCACCATGGAAGCCACAGGGAAGTATATTCTATGAGTTTTTACAAATGTATAATGATATGTATCCACCATTATGAGGCTTCCCTGGGGGCTCAGTGGTAAAGAATCCACCCGCAATGTAGGAGACATGGCTTCAATCCACGGTTGGGAAGATCCCTCGGAGGAGGGTATGGCAATTAACTCATTTTCTTGCCTGCAGAATCCCACAGACAGAGGAGCCTGGCAGGATGCAGTCCATAGGGTCACAAAGAGTTGGACACAACTGAAGTGACTGAGCATGCACACACTCACGTCCACCATTATAGTCTCATACAAAATAGTTTTACTGCACTAGGAATCTTCCGTTCATTCCTCCCTCTCCCTTAACACCTCACAACCACTATCTCCATCGTTTAGTCTTTTTCAGAATTTCTTTTAATTTGAATCATACAGTATGCAGCCTTTTTAGATTGGCTTCTTTCACTTAGTAATATACATTTAAGCTTCCTCCATGTCTTTTTCTTAGGGCTTGATAGCTTATTTCTTTTTAGCACTGAGTTATATTCTTTTGTGTGGATGTACCACAGTTTATTTATCCATTTCACCTATTAAAGGTCTTCTTGGTTACTTCCAAATTTGGGCAGTTGTGAATTCAGTTCAGTTCAGTCACTCAGTCGTGTCCAACTCTTTGTGACAGCATGGGCTGCAGCATGCCAGGCCTCCCTGTCCATTGCCAACTCCTAGAGTTTACTCAAACTCATGTCCATTGAGTTGGTGATGCCATCCCACCATCTCATCCTCTGTCCTCCCCTTCTCCTCTTCCCTTCAATCTTTCCCAGCATCAGTGTCTTTTCAAATAAGTCAGTTCTTCACATCAGGTGACCAAAGTATTGGAGTTTCAGCTTCAGCATCAGTCCTTCCAATGAACACGCAGGACTGATTTCCTTTAGGATGGACTGGTTGAATCTCCTTGCAGTCCAAGGGACTCTCAAGAGTCTTCTCCAACACCACAGTTCAAAAGCATCAATTCTTCAGTGCTCAGCTTTCTTTATAGTCCAACTCTCACATCCATACATGACTACTGGAAAAACCATAGCTTTGACTAGATGGACATTTGTTGGTATATCTGTTAAGGGCTTAATATCCAAAATATTTAAAGAATTTATGCAACTCAAGAGCAATAAAAAATAATAATCCAGTTTAAAAATGAGCAAAGACACAGATGTGGAAAATAAACTTTATAGTTACCAGAGTGGAAGGGGGAAGGATAAATTGGTATATTGGGAGTGATATGGACACACTACTGTATGTAAAATAGATAACTAAGGACCTACTATATGGCACAAGGAACTCTTCTCAATACTCTGTATTGCCCTATATGGGAACAGAATCTAAAAAAGAGTGGATGTTTGTATATGCATACCTAATTCACTTTGCTATACAGCAGAAACTAACACAACATTTTAAATCAACTACACTCCAATAAAAAAATTTAGAGAAAATATACATATTCCTATAACATATTCAAAAGCAAAGACATTACTTTGCCAACAAAGGTTCATCTAGTCAAGGCTATGGTTTTTTCTGTGGTCATGTATGGATGTGAGAGTTGGACTATGAAGAAGGCTGAGAGCCAAAGAATTGATGCTTTTGAACTGTGGTGTTGGAGAAGACTCTTGAGAGTCCCTTGCACTGCAAGGAGATCCAATCAGTCCATCCTGAAGGAGATCAGCCCTGGGATTTCTTTGGAAGGAATGATGCTAAAGCTGAAACTCCAATACTTTGGCCACCTCATGCGAAGAGTTGACTCATTGGAAAAGACTCTGATGCTGGGAGGGATTGGGGGCAGGAGGAGAAGGGGACGACAGAGGATGAGATGGCTGGATGGCATCACTGACTCGATGGACGTGAGTCTGAGTGAACTCCGAGAGTTGGTGATGGACGGGGAGGCCTGGTGTGCTGCGATTCATGGGGTCACAAAGAGTCGGACACGACTGAGTGACTGAACTGAACTGAACTGAACTGAGGCTTCTGTATAGAGAAACAATAGCTTTGACTAGACGGACCTTTGTTGGCAAAGTAATGTCTCTGCTTTTTAATATGCTGTTTAGGTTGGTCATAACTTTTCTTCAATGAGCAAGCGTCTTTTAATTTTGTGGCTGCAGTCACCATCTGCAGTGATTTTGGAGTCCAAAAAATAAAGTCTGCCACTGTTTCCATTGCTCACCCATCTATTTGCCATGAAGTGATGGGACCAGATGCCATGATATTAGTTTTTTGAATGTTGAGTTTTAAGCCAACTTTTTCACTCTCCTCTTTCATCCTCATCAAGAGGCTCTTTAGTTCCTCTTCACTTTCTGCCATAAGGGTGGTGTCATCTGCATATCTGAGGTTATTGATATTTCTCCCAGGAATCTTGATTCCAGCTTGAGCTTCATTCAGCCTGGCATTTCACGTGGTGTACTCTGCATATAAGTTTAATAAGTAGGATGACAATATACAGCCTTGTTGTACTCCTTTCCCAATTTGGAACCAGGATGTTGTTCCATGCCCAGTTCTAGCTGTTGCTTCTTGACTTGCATACACATTTCTCAGGAGGCAGGTAAAGTGGTCTGGTATTCCCATCTCTTTAAGAATTTTCCAATCATGGAGTACTAAAGTCCCCTATTATTATTTAAGGCATCTGGTCCCATGGCATCTGATTCCCCTCAATTATTATTATATCACTGTATATTTCTTCTTTTAGTTCTGTTAGTATTTGCTTTACATATTTAGGTTCTCTAATATTGGGTACATAAAAAATTAAAATTTTGATATCTTATTGATGGATTGATTCCTTTGTCATTATTGAAAAATTCAGTCTTAAATTGAAAAAAAATAGGGGAAACTACTAGGCCATTTAGGTATGACCTAAATCAAGTCCCTTAAGATTATACAGTGGAGGTGATGAAAAGATTCAAGGGATTAGATCTAGTAGATAGAGTGCCTAAAGAACTATGGACAGAGGTGAATAATAGTAAGTAGTGACCAAAGCCATCTCCAAGAAAAAGAAATGCAAGAAGGAAAAGTGGTTGTCTGAGGAAGCTTTACAAATAGCTGAGGAAAGAAGAGAAGCTAAAAGCAAGGGAGAAAGGGAAAGATATACTCAACTGAATGCAGAGTTTCAGAGAATAGCAAGGAGGAACAAGAAGGCCTTCTCAATGAACAGTGCAAAGAAGTAGAGGGAAACAATAGAATAGAAAAGACTAGAGATCTCTTCAAGAAAATTGGAGAAATCAAGGGAACATTTCATGCAAGGATGGGTGCAGTAAAAGACCTAACAGAGGCAGGAGAGATTAAGAAGAGATGGCAAAAATACAAAAATACAAAAAAGGTCTTAATGACCAGAATAAACATGAAGGTGTGTGTGGTCACTCACCTAGAGCCAGACACCCTGAAGTGTGAAGTCAAGGGGGCCTTAGGAAGCATCACTACAAGCAAAACCAGTGGAGGTGGTGGAATTCCATCTGAGCTAATTAAAATCCCAAGATGATGCTGTTAAAGTTCTTCACTCAGCATGGCAGCAAATTTGGAAAACTCAGCAGTGGCCACAGGACTGGAAAAGGTCACTTTTCATTCTAATTCCAAAGAAGGGCAGTGTCAAAGAATGTTCAAACTACTGTACAATTGCACTCATTTCACATGCTAGTAAGGTTATGCTCAAAATCCTTCAAGTTAGGCTCCAGCAGTATGAACTTCAAGATGTACAAGCTGGGCTTAGAAATGACAGAGTAACTAGGGATCAAATTGCCAACATTCTTTGGATTGTAGAGAAAGCAAAGGAATTTCAGAAAAACATCTACTTATGCTTCATTGACTATGTGAAAGCGTTTGTGTGGATCACAACAAATTGTCAAAAATTCTTAAAGAGATGGGAATACCAGACCATATTATCTGCCTCCTGAAAAATCTGTATGCAGGTCAGGAAGCAGCAGTTAGAACTTTACATGGACTAACTGACTGGTTCAAAATTGGGAAAGGAGTACGACAGGCTGTATATTGTCACCCTGCTTATTTAACTTACAGGCAGAGTACATCATGTGAAACGCTGGGCTGGATGAATCACAAGCTAGAATCAAGATTCCTGGGAGAAATATCAATAACCTCAGATATGCAGATGATACCATGCTAATGGCAGAAAACAAAGAAGAACTAAAGAGCCTCTTGATGAGGATAAAAGAGGAGAGTGAAAAAGTTGGCTTAAAACTCAACATTCAAAAAACTAAGATCGTAGCATCTAGTTCCTTCACTTCATGGCAAGTAGAAGGGTGAAAAGTAGAAGCAGTGACAGATTGTATTTTCTTGCATTCCAAAATCACTGTGGATGGTGACTGCAGCCATGAAATTAGAAGATACTTTCTCCTTGGAAGGAAAGGTATGGCAAACATAGAGAGTGTCCTAAAAAGTAGAGACATCACTTTGCTGACAAAGGTCTGTAGAGAGTCAAAGCTATGGTTTTTCCAGTGGTCATGTACGGATATCAGAGTGGGACCATGAAGAATTCTAAGCACCAAAGAATTGATGCTTTCAAAGTGTAGTGCTGGAGAAGACTGCTGACATTCCCTAGAACAGCAAGGAGAACAAACCAATCAATCCTAAAGGAAATCAACCCTGAATATTCATTGCAAGGACTGATGGTGAAGCTGAAGCTCCATGATGAGCCGACTCATTGGAAAACACCTGGATGTTGGAAAAGACTGAGGGCAAAAGAAGAGACCACCAGAGGATGACATGTTTAGATAGCATCGTTGACTCAATGGACATGAATTTGAGCAAACTCCGGGAGCTAGTGAAAGACAGGGAAGACTGGCATGCTGCAATCCTTGGGATTGCAAGGAATTGGACATGACATAGCAACCAAAAATGACCTTTTGTATCTTTAGATCATTTTTAGCTTAAAGTCTGTTTTGTCTCATAAGAACAGCTATCAAATGGAAGGCTACTGGGAACCTGCAGTATAGCACAGGAAACTCAGCTTGGTGTTCTGTGGTGCCCTATATGCGTGAGATGGAGGGGGATGAGAAGGAAGTCCAAAAGGAAAGGATATACCTACACATATAGCTGATTCACTTCATTGTATACCAGAAACTAACACAACATTGTAAAGCAACTATACTCCAATTAAAAGATAAAAATAAAAAAGAGGCCTCTCCTTTGGGGTCCTCACACCTCGAGGGTATACTATCCTTTGTTTGCCAAAGAAAACGCTGAGCTGTAACCAAGCTGTAACATAGGTAGTGAAGTCACTCAGTCATGTCCCACTCTTTGTGACCCTGTGGACTGTAGCCTACCAGGCTCCTCTGTCCATGGGATTCTCCAGGCAAGAATACTGGAGTGGGTTGCCATTTCCCTCTCCAGGGGATCTTCCCAACCCAGGGATTGAACCTGGGTCTCCCGCATTGCAGGCAGACGCTTTAACCTCTGAGCCACCAGGGAGCTGTAATATAGTCCGCTGTAAAAAATAAGTAAATAAACAAAAATAAAACAGAACAGTTACCCCTGATTTCTTTTGGTTACTGTTTGCTTGAAATATTTTTTTCTATCTCTTCATTCTCAGTCTATCTACATGTATCTTTAAAAACTAAACTAGATGTCTTATAGACAATATTTCATTGGATCATCTTTGGATTGGATAATTTAATCCATTTATGTTTCAAACAATGATTGGTAGGTAAGGATTTCAATTCAGTTCAGTCGCACTCAGTCCTGTCTGACTCTTCGCGACCCCATGGACTGCAGCATGCCAGGCTTCCCTGTCCATCTCCAACTCCTGGAGCTTGCTCAAACTCATGTCCATCAAGTTGGTAATGCCATCCAACCATCTTATCCTCTGTTGTCCCATTCTCCTGCTTTCAATCTTGCCCAGCATCAAGGTCTTTTCCAGTGAGTCCGTTCTTTGCATCAGGTGACCAAAGTATTGGAATTTCAGCATCAGTCCTTCCAATGAATACTCAGAAATGACTTCCTTTAGGATTGACTGATTGGATCTCCTTGCAGTCCAAGGGATTCTCAAGAGTCCTCCAACACCACATTTCAAAAGCATCAATTCTTCGGCACTCAGCTTTCCTTATAGTCCAACTAGCACATCCATACACAACCACTGGAAAAACGATAGCTTTGACTAGACAGACCTTTGTCAGCAAAGTAATGTCTCTGTTTTTTAATATGCTGTCTAGGTTTGTCAAAGATTTTCTTCCAAGGAGCAAGCATCTTTTAATTTCATGGCTGCAGTCACCATCTGTCATGATTTTGGAGCCCCAAAAAATAAAGTCTGCCACTGTCTCCATGGTTTCCCCATCTATTTGCCAGGAAGTGATGGCACCAGATGCCACGATCTTCATTTTCTGAATGTTGAGCTTTAAGTCAACTTTTTCACTCTCCTCTTTCACTTTCATCAAGAGGCTCTTTAGTTCTTCACTTTCTGCCATAAGAGTGGTGTCCTCTGCATATCTGAGGTTATTGATATTTTTCCTGGAAATCTTGATTCCAGCTAGGGCTTCATCCAGCCTGGCATTTCACATGATGTAGTCTGCATATAAGTTTAATAAGTAGGGTGACAATATACAGCCTTGACGTACTCCTTTCATAATTTGGAATCATTCTGTAGTTCCATATCCAGTTCTAAATGTTGCTTCTTGACCTGCATACAGATTTCTCAGGAGGCAGATAAGGTGGTCTGGTGTTCCCATAATATTGCCATTTTGTTAATTGTTTACTGCTTTGTGGATCCATTATTCCTTGATTCTTATCTTGCTGTCTTTTATGATCTGATATTTTTATGTAGCAGTATACTTTGACTCTGTTACCATCATCTTCTTGTTATTATGACAGAGTTTCCTTTGTGGTTACCATGCTGCTGCTAAGTCGCTTAGTCGTGTCTGACTCTTAGCGACCCCATGGACTGCAGCCTACCAGGCTCCTCCGTCCACGGGATTTTCCAGGCAAGAGTACTGGAGTAGGGTGCCATTGCCTTCTCCGGTGGTTACCATGAGGTTTATATAAAATATCTTACATTTATAACATTCTATTTTAAACTGAAGACAGCCTAACTTTGATAGCATTCCCAAACTTGACATTTTTACTTTACACATGGGCTTCCCTGGGAGCTCAGCTGGTAAAGAATCTGCCTGCAATGCAGGAGACTCTGGTTCAATTCCTGGGTCAGAAAGAGCCCCTAGAGAAGGGCTAGGCTACCCACTCCAGTATTTTTGGGCTTCCCTGGTTGTTCAGCTGGTAAAGAATCCAGGGCCCCTGGGTTTGATCCCTGGGTTGGGAACATCCCCTGGCGAAGGGATCAGTTACCCACTCCAGTATTCTGGCCTGGAGATTTCCATAGACTGTATAGTTCATGGGGTCTCAAAGAGTCAGACATGACTGAGCGACTTTCACTTTCATCTAAAATTTTAGGTTTTTGATTTTACAGTTTACATTTTTATAGTGTGTATTCAAAAGCAAATTATTTTAGTTATGGTTATTTTTAATATGTTTGTTTTTAACTTTTTTTCACACCATGCTGTGCAGCATGTGGGATCTTGGTTCCTTGACCAGGGCTTGAAACTTTGCCCCCTGCATTGGGAGTGTGGAGTCTTAATCACTGGACTACCAGGGAAGTTGCTGTTTTTTAACTTTTAAACTAGAGTTGGAAGTGAATTACACACCACCGTCACAATATTAGAAAATCTGACTTTGACCTCATATTTACTGTTCACAGTGAGTTTTACACAACTACCTTCATATATTTTTATGATGTTAGTGTCCTTTTATTTCCACTTGAAAAACTTTCTTGAGCATTTCTTGTAAGGAAGGAGTAGTGGCGAGGAGCTCCCTCAGCTCTTGCTTACTTTATTTATTTATTTTTTCTTCTTCTTCTTTTTTTTTTTCTTCTTGCTTACTTTAGAAAGTCTTTTATCACTACTTCATTTCTCACAGGCAGTTTTTCCAGGTGTAGTATTCTTGGCTGATGTTGTTGTTTGTTTGTTTTTTTTCTTTCAATATTTTGAATACACCATCCCATTCTTTCTTGGCTTAAAATGCTTTTGTAGAGAAATCTTCCAACAGTTCCATGGGATTCCCTTATATGTTTGTAACTTGTCGCTTTTCCCTTGTTGCTTTCAAAATTCTCTCTCTCTTTTTTTTTTAGGTAAGAAGTAGATTTATTTAGAGAGAACACACTCCACAGAAAAGAGTGCAGGCCATTGCTGAGGGCGGGTACAGCCCCAAATTCTCTGATTTCAAATAATTTAAATCTAGTGAGTCTCTGTGTGGTCCTTTTCCATTCAGTTTTGGGGTATTCTTTGGGCCTCTTTTGGATGTCAATTTCTCTTCCCATGTTAAAGAAGCTCTGAGCCATTACTGATTTAAATATATTTTTGGTCTCTTTCGCCTCTCCTAAGGTTCCCATAATGCGAATGTGGTCTGTCTTGATAGTGTCCCATAAGTCCCATAGGCTTTCTTCTTTTTTTTTCATGTTTACCTGATTCTTCAAGGTCCTTGATTCCTTTTAGTTGGTATAAGCCCGTTTGTGTAAACTGTCTCCTCTTTCAGACTTCACAGATTCATTTTGGCAGAGTCAGTTCTTCACCAGTCAGCTTAGCTTGGGGTTCTAGATGGGTCACTTGGTATTGTCCTTGAGCAGATTGGGCATGCAAAGCTTTTATGGGCTCAGAAAGTAATGGGGAAATTAATTCCACAGTATTCTGTTGGTAACACAGGGCTGGGCCATATTCACTATGAAAGGGAACTATACAAGGACATATCATCAGTTGTCATTATTTGTAGTATTTAAATTCTCCAAGTTTTCTAAATTAACTTAATTAACTAAAAATAAATTTAAATAAATAGATGAATTCAACAAAGTCACCATGAACACTGAATTAGTGAATACTGAACCATTGCTTCCAGAGGAAATATAAAGTTGGGTTCCTGCAAGCCTCTGGTCACAACACTTTTGCCAACTGATTAATCCATAACTTATTTTTATGCTTGTTTCCTTTTTAAAGACACCTTATTTACTATATATTGTTGATCCTTCTGCATTAATCTAACAGCCAATGGCACTCTAACTCATACCAGAACAAAGCTTTTCTAATACACTTATTTCCTCCGTAAGACAACTGCAGACTTCTTGAGCTCCAGCACTCAAACACCAGACAGCACTTCAACACTCTTCTTGAGGACTACCGGACTAATAAAGGCCATCACTAATCTTCTTTTAGTCTCTGTGAACTTAGACCTTTTCTGATGACTTTGTATAAATGAAATCATATAGCCTGTAGTGTTTTCCAACACCCCTTCTGGCACCGAGTATGAGGGGAGTTTTTTCCCCACATTAACCAATTCCCTTGCTCACTAGACACTAACTGGGTGTCCTACAGTTATACATTTATTCTTTTTGGCCACTCTGCACAGCTTGCGGGGTCTTAGTTCCCCAACCAGGGATTGAACCCAGGCCCTCAGCAACTAAAGTGCAGATTCCTAACCACTGGACTACCAGGGAAGTGGATAGGACAATACATTTCTGACACTAACATTACTGATGCTAACTGGAGTTAGCCCAGAACCCACATTTTAAGAATTTAGTCCCATAAGACTACCCCAGCTTTAGATACCAGTTGCAAGTTCCTGTACTTCTGACCAATCCACTATAAATCCAGAGTCCCCATGATCCCCTCCAGAGTTTTATTTTCTAGAAAAGCTCACAGGACTCAGAAAAACATACCACTTACTATTACCAGTTTGTTAGAAGAGGGTACACCTCAGTAACAGTTAAATGTAAGAGATGCATAGGACAAGGTATGGGGCTATGGTCACAGGGCTTCCACTCCCTCTCTGGGCACACCATCCTCCTGGCACCTCAACGGGAAAGCTTTCCAAACCTTATCACTTAGGGGTTTTATAGTGGTTCCATTACATAAGCAGACTGATTAATTCATTGGCCATTGGTGATTAAACTCAGTGTTCAACCCTCTTCCTTCCCAAGAGGTCCAGAGATGAACTGAAAGTTCCAACCCTCTGATTCATATGCTAGGTTGCATTAGCAACCAGCCTCCATTCTGAAGCTATCTAGAGCCTCACCAAGAGATATCTGACTAGCATAAAGCTTGGTATAGTCAAAAGGGGCTTGTGAATAACAAAAGCTGCTCCTGTCCCCCTTATCACTCAGGAAATTCCAAGGGTTTTTGAAACTCTGTAACAGGAACTTGGGAGAAGATCTTATTGTATCACATAGAGTGTGTTGTCTTTTATGACTAGCTTCTTTTATGTAACATAATGTTTTCAAAGTTTTTCTCTGTTGTAGAAAGTACCCCTGTTTTGTTTCTTTTTATAGCTGTATTATATTCCCTTGTATGGGTATTCCACATTTTGTTTATCCATTCACAGTTGATGGACATCTTTTGTGATGAAAGGGTTGTTTCCACTTTTTAGTTATTATAAACAATGTTTCTATAAACATTCAAAAGCTCTTATGTAGACATGTTTTCTTTTCTCATAAGTATATACCTAGGTTTGGAATTGCAAGATAATGCAGTAACTTTATCTGGAGGAGGGCATGGCAACCCACTCCAGCGTTTTTGCCTGGCGAATCCCCATGGACAGAGGAGCCTGGCAGGCCCAGTCCATGGGGTCACAAAGAGTCAGACAAGACTGAGGGACCAAGCACACACGGTAACTTTAAATTTAACTTTTTAAAGGAACTGCCAACCTGTTTTTCAAAGCAGTTCAGCTATTTTTCTGTTGCCTCCTTAATTCAGTAATCTTTCTTTTGAAAGGTTATTTTGACAAGAAAGGAAGATTTTGTAACTATGTATGGTATTGGATGTTAACTAGACTTATTGTGGTGATCATAAGCTATCTAGAGCCTCACCTAATATCTAATAATTTAATGATTTGATATTTAGTAGTATTTACAAAATATCAAATCATTGTGTGGTATACCTGAAACAATTTGTTAATTGTACTTCAATTGAGAAAAGATTATATTTATTTTTAATTAATTTATTTGTGTTTTGTTTGTATATGCTATTTAAGTTTTGACAGTTTCATTGTTTCATTGGTCAGTATACTTCCACAAATAATACACTGCAGTCTTAGCTCTTAACTGTTAAGTTTGGCATGTATATTGACAAAAATAACCCAGAAATAATAAAGTTTGTTTTGACACATTAGGAGTGAAAATAAATAAATTTTCCTTCTCTAATTTAGCCAATGGTATCAATATTAAATTAGATATATAGTTTTAAGACTTAATTAAAAACTTAAATGACTATAAAATTGGGAGCAGCTTAACCACGTGGTTCTGGCACAGAATCTCTCATAAGGAGGTGGCAATCAAGCTGTCAACAAGGCTACAGCCATCTGACTTGACTAGAGCTAGAGGATATGCTTCCAAGGTGACTCACATGTGGCTGTTGGCAGGAGGCCCCGGTTCCTCACCTCGTGGTCTTATCCACAGGGATATTTGAGTATCCTCATGACATGTCAGCAGATTCCCTCCAGATCAAGTGATCTGAAAGAGAGCTGGGGTAAAGTTGCCATCTCGCTCATGACCAAGTCTCAGAAGTCACAAACCATCCTGTCTTCTATATCCTATTTATTAGAAGTGGGTTGGGACTTCCTTGGTGGTCAGCGGTTAAGACTCTGTGCTTCCACTAACGGGAGCAAAGTTTCAATCCCTGGTCGGGAAACTAAGATCCCTCATGCCGCAGGCATGGCCAAAATAAGAGTTGTAATTCTTACCTTCATTAAACTACTGTGGTGAATAAAAATTCCATTCCCATTAGTTCAGGATACCAAAAAAAAAAAAAAGCTCAAAATGAGCAAAAACAGTATGACAATGTAAATAATTGTTTTAAAAAGAAGTGAGTTAACAAGTCCAGTCCATACTCAAGAAGGGAATTAAGCTCTACTCTTAAGAGAGATGCATAAAAGAAATGGTGGACGTGTTTTAAAGCCACCACACTGGCTACTGGCAAGAAGCCTCAGTTCTTGAAAAGCCGTGTGGACTTCTCCGTCGGGTGCTTGAGTGTCCTTATGACATGGCAGCTGGCCTCTCAGTGTGGACGAAGGTGGGAGAACAACAAGGAATCCACAGTACCTTTTATGGCCTAACTTCAGGAGCTACACTCTGTCATGTCTGCAGTTTCCTATTGGTTATACAGGTCAGCTTTATCCAAGGAGGCAAGAAAGTAAATGAGGGCGTGTATCCCAGGAACATGACTGAGAGCCATCCTGGGTGCTGGCAACCACAGGTATGCAGGAAGTAATAACTAATTCTGCCAGGGCATTCTGGGGTGGGTTTCGTAAAGAAATGATATAGA
This sequence comes from Bos grunniens, assembly GCF_055505025.1. NCBI lineage: Eukaryota > Metazoa > Chordata > Mammalia > Artiodactyla > Bovidae > Bos > Bos grunniens. The sequence goes on from NC_141182.1 coordinate 15,397,755, forward strand.
GGTGGGCTTCTGGGGTCTCACAGATACTGAGAAAAATGAGAAGGATCGGTAAAGGTTATCTGGTTTATCCCTGACTTAAAGACAGAAAGTAAGAAAGAACCAGGACAGATGGCAGAGAAGTCCACTTTCCACTGGCTTTTGATGCTATTTCTAACTTTGTTCAAGATCTTTCACGTGTGCTGCTAAAGTACCTGTAGTTGCTCTAGTCTCACAATATGCAATTAGACAGTCAGAAGCTTCTTTAATAATAGGTATTAAGTACTTGGTGAACCAAAATGGCTACGCAAAGCCACTTTTTGTTCACTCCTGTAATTAGAACACGCGCTTCCTCAGGGAGATTGGGAGAATTTAGATGTAACAGCGCCTTCTCTCCCCAACTCCTGTCATTGTTTTAATATTCAGAACACAAAATCTCTACTGGGGAGTCAAAGTTGTTATAATTTTGGCGGGAGAGGAGAAGAAGAACAGTGGGAAGCTCAGCAGATCTTTAAAATATAGTTTCTTATTCCTCTTGGAAAACTAAAAATAACTCCTGAGTTATAAATTATAGGTCTTTGTGCTTTCTTGGTTTTTCCCCCTAAAGCGTTGGCATCATCACAACACTGCAAAGGTGTCATTTCATATTTATTCTTTTTATTTTGCTATAAACTTCACATATTTCCACAAAGGAATAGTCTACAAACAATAATAGTAACAAAAATAAATACAGAGAAGTGTCCATATAAAGAAAAAGAGAGTGAGAAGACTCTCTCATCTTGTCCTGAAAGAGAGCTTTTCTTATCTTCCTATAAGGCCGGTAACACACTGGATCAGGGAGCATTCACCGCAGGAAAGTCCCAGGCTCAAAGCAACTTAAGAGGCAAGCCCTGTTTGATAGCTGAGTACCTCTGAAAAGTTCAAGACAGGTACCAGCCTTTGCTGAGCACCGAACTTAGCCCACTGGCCGGCCCTGGACACAGAGGGCCCTCCAGAGGTGTCCCTTGCCTTGCTTTGCCTCCTTTTCCTTTTTCTCTGATAGTATTAAATACTATCTGGGGACATCTACTCTGCGCCTGTGCTTTATATTAGTTGTCCTTCTTCCTTCTCAAACCCCAAGTCACATTTTACAGTTAAGGAAAGTAAAGCTCAGAGAGCATATTAATCAGGAAGGTTTCTTTCGCTGAAAAAGAAAACTCAAACTCGAATTAGCTTACGCAGAAAGACTGTTCACTGGTTCACATAACCAAAAAAGCCAAGCATGCGACTGGGCTTCAGCTGTAGCTGAATCTATGTACTCAAGTGAGCCACCAAGACAACACTTCTCTCTGGGCCTATTGTTTCTTTTCTTTTAATATTTATTTATTTCATCTATGTGGCTGCACTGGGTCTTAGTTGCAGGGCATGGGATCTTTTTTGTGATGTTTGGACTTTGGTTGCAGCATGTAGACTCAGTCTTAATTCCCTAACCAGGGGTCGAACCCACATCCTTTGCATTGGAAGGCAGATTCTTAACCAGTGGACCACCAGGGAGGTCCCTCCGCCTCTCATTTCTCTACTCCGTGCAGGAAGCTCTTCTTTCCTGGTGTTGGGGAGGTGGCTGAGACAACAGCAACACTGCATTTGATTAAGTGTGGCAGCTGAGGGAGTGCTCCATTTGGACCTCCCTTGTAAAAGAACTTGCCATTCAGCCACAAGGAGCACCTTTAGCCAAGAGCCTCCAGCGGTACCATCTTCAGGATCCGTGCCCTTCCTGGTCTGATCAATTCCTGGGCATACAAGGGGTACGAGGGCCTGGTCACTTCTGCCCACTGCATAACTCCTCTAATGGACAATCTTTTTTTTAGAGTTTCTGTGGGACTGGCTGAGAATGTCAGCTCAGATTGTGTTGAGGCCCCCCTGTATCAGACATTACCCTCTCCCCTAAATAAACCTCTGGTACTCCAAATCCATCTCAGTGTCTTCCTCCTTCAGGAGTTAACTGAACCATCATGTCTCACTGGCTTAATCCCCGGTAGAAACAGATGCTCTTGCTTCACACAGATCCCTTTGGATGCCTTTGTAGTGATTTTCAGCGTGTTCTTCTAACACCCAGAACCTTCAGCTGTGCCCAGGTAGTGCTCACAGAGCCCCAGAGTTAGAGCTTCACCCTAACTGAATATTTAGAAGGTCCAGGTCCTGGGTAATCCCCTGTTTCCTCTCATCCCCATCCACCTGACCAATGACTGGCAAGTTAAGAGTCTCAATGCCAAGCCTCTTTGCCTCCAGGTAGACCTTCTGAGAAACAACCTACCTCTCAAAGTTCCTCTAAGGGGTCAGGCTAACACTGCCTTCCACAGAACTCTGCCTGAGATAACATCTTGCTGATCTCTCCTTCTCTCCCCTGCTTCTGCGCCCCCACCCCTTCCCATCTGTCCAAGGATTCCTTATTACACTGCTTTCACGTGAATCCTCCTCTAAGGGTGTGCTTCCCGACCAAGAACCACAGCTGAGGCCACAGCATCTGCCAAGTGGCTCTCTCCTGTGGAACGGTCCTTCTGGGTCCTCTTCTGCTTTTTGCTCCATCTGGCCTGTGAGTGCTAGCTACTTCCGACTGTCACTAACTCCACAGTGCTTTCCTGGTCTTGATTGTTTCCCTGGGTCCCTTCCCATCCTTTCTGAGTAGCCCTTTCATTAAACTCTCCCCAGCCACCCCTTTGAAGCATGCTACCTGTTTCTTACAAGACTCCTGAATCATAAATGTGACCATTCCAGGATTTCTTTATAAAAAAGATTATCTAGCATCTACGAAATTCATAGTAACCTAGAGGTTTGAAATGAGACACAAATTTTATATTGTGAAATGATTGCCCTTTTATCCCATCCAATCAGTTTGATTCTGGACTGTATCTATAAGATAAATTAGAGACAATATCAAAAGTCTGATTTTATCATCTTCCTGATGATAGAGGTAATGACCTCCTACTTCCATTTGGCTCCCCAAATGCCTTTCAGCTAGAAACAGCAAGTAAACAACTTGCAGAAGGTGACATCTGGCACTAGATGGCAGCCACACCCACCAGCACTGCTGCTCACAGAAGCCTGCAGGTTCGAGTCACACAGTCCAGCAAAAGCCAGTTCACCGGCCAGCTCTCCACTCTTAAATCAAGGTTATTCCACATTCTTCCAACATAGAAGCAGCTTGAGGTTTTTCAGAACCTTGGACCAGGGCCTGGGAAGGTTCCTATTTGTATCTCCTTCTATCGGCCGTCCCTCAATACATCTATTGCTGGACGCTTGTCTTGCTGTATCTCACTGTTTGCTGAACCCACGGTAGTCAAGGCGAGAGCGGAGAAGCTGGAAGAAAACTCAAGGAGCTGTAGGAACGGCAAACGTGTTTATTTTCTCCTGACTAGCACAGCAGCTGTAGCAGCAGACATGCCGTGTTCTCTCACAGTTGACCCAGCAGACGCAGCCATAATGCAGTCACAAGGGCTTTTCAGGTGGAGCTTATATAGGCAAACAGAACAAAAGCGGCCTGTGGCCAAGTGAGTACATTGTGACGCGCATATGCAGTGCTATAAGTGATCTCAACTGTTACATAACCATGTATTTACAAAACGTGGGGCGAGAGGCTGTGGGGTGAGAAAGCCTGACCACCACCGCTATCTTGGCTAATTTGCTGTTTGCTTACAACACTCAAGGGCTTCCCTGGTGGCTCAGCTGGTAAAGAATCCACCTGCAGTGCAGGAGACCTGGGTTTGATCCTTGGGTTGGGAAGATCCCCTGGAGCAGGGAAAGGCTACCCACTCCAGTATTCTGGCCTGGAGAATTCCATGGACTGTATAGTCCATGTCGATGTTCACTCTTGCCATCTCCTGTTTGACCACTTCCAATTTGCCTTGATTCATGGACCTGACATTCCAGGTTCCTATGCAATATTGCTCTTTACAGCATTGGACCCTGCTTCTATCACCAGTCACATCCACAACTGGGTGTGTTTTTGCTTTGGCTCCATCCCTTCATTCTTTCTGGAGTTATTTCTCCACTGATCTCCAGTAGCATATTGGGCACCTACCGACCCAGGGAGTTCATCTTTCAGTATCCTATCATTTTGCCTTATCATACTGTTCATGGGGTTCTCAAAGCAAGAATACTGAAGTGGTTTGCCATTCCCTTCTCCAGTGGACCACATTCTGTCAGACCTCTCCACCAAGACCTGTCCATCTTGGGTGGCCCCACACGGCATGGCTTAGTTTCATTGAGTTAGACAAGGCTGTGATCCACGTGATCAGATTGGCCAGTTGTCTGTGATTGTGGTTTCAGTCTGTCTGCCCTCTGATGCCCTCTCTCAGTGCCTACCATCTTACTTGGGTTTGCCTTACCTTGGATGTGGGGTATCTGAGAAGATGGCAAGAGTGAACGTCAACATTCTAGGAATCAGTGAACTAAGATGGACTGGAATGGGGGAATTTAACTCAGATGAACATTATATCTACTACTGTGGACAGGAATCCCTTAGAAGAAATGGAATATCCATCATAGTCAATGAAAGAGTCCAAAATGCAGTACTTGGATGCAATCCCAAAAATGGCAAAATGATCTCTGCTCATTTCCAAGGCAAACCACTCAATAGCATGGTAATCCAAGTCTATGCCCTGACCAATAATGCTGAAGAAGCTGAAGTTGAAGAGTTCTATGAAGACCTACAAGACCTTTTAGAACTAACACCCAAAAAAGATGCCCTTTTCATTATAGGGGACTGGAATGCAAAAGTAGAAAGTCAAGAAACACCTGGAGTAACAGGCAAATTTGGCCTTGGAGTACAGAATGAAGCAGGGCAAAGGCTAATAGAGTTTTGCCAAGAGAATACACTGGTCATAGAAAACACCCTCTTCCAACAACACAAGAGAAGAGTCTACATGTGGACATCACCAGATGGTCAACACTGAAATCAGATTGATTATATTCTTTGCAGCTAAAGATGGAGAAGCTCTATACAGTCACAAAAAACAAGACCAGGAGCTGACTGTGGCTCAGATTATGAACTCCTTAATGCCAAATTCAGACTTAAATTGAAGAAAGTGGGGAAAACCACTAGACCATTCAGATATGACCTAAATCAAATCCCTTATGATTATACAGTGGAAGTGAGAAATAGATTTTAGGGGCTAGATCTGATAGACAGAGTGCCTGGTGAACTATGGACTGAGGTTCATGAAATTGTACAGGAGAGAGGGATCAAGATCATCACCAAGAAAAAGAAATGCAAAAAAGCAAAATGGCTGTCTGAGGAGGCCTTACAAATAGCTGTGAAAAGAAGAGAAGTGAAAAGCAAAGGAGAAAAGGAAAGATATAAGCATCTGAATGCAGAGTTCCAAAGAATAGCAAGGAGAGATAAGAAAGCCTTCCTCAGTGATCAATGCAAGGAAATAGAGGAAAACAATAGAATGGGAAAGACTAGAGATCTCTTCAAGAAAATTAGAGATACGAAGGGAACATTTCATGCAAAGATGGGTTCAATAAAGGACAGAAATGAACCTAACAGAAGCAGAAGATATTAAGAAGAGGTGGCAAGAATACACAGAAGAGTTGTACAAAAAAAATCTTCATGACCCAGATAATCACGGTGGTGTGCTCACTCACCTAGAGCCAGATATCCTGGAATGTGAAGTCAAGTGGGCCTTAGGAAGCATCACTATGAACAAAGCTAGTGGAGGTGATGGAATTCCAGTTGAGCTATTCCAAATCCTGAAAGATGATGCTGTGAAAGTGCTACACTCAATATGTCAGCAAATTTGGAAAACTCAGCAGTGGCCACAGGACTGGAATAGGTCAGTTTTCATTCCAGTCCCAAGAAAGGCAATGCCAAAGAATACTCAAACTACCACACAATTGCACTCATCTCACATGCTAGTAAAATAATGCTCAAAAGTCTCCAAGCCAGGCTTCAGCAATACGTGAACCACGAACTTCCAGATGTTCAAGTGGTTTTTAAAAAGGCAGAGGAACCAGAGATCAAATTGCCAACATCCACTGGATCATCGAAAAAGCAAGAGAGTTCCAGAAAAACACCTATTTCTGCTTTATTGACTATGCCAAAGCCTTTGTGTGGATCACAATAAACTGTGGAAAATTCTGAAAGAGATGGGAATACCAGACCACCTGACCTGCCTTTTGAGAAACCTGTATGCAGGTCAGGAAGCAACAGTTAGAACTGGACATGGAACAACAGACTGGTTCCAAATAGGAAAAGGAGTATGTCAAGGCTGTATATTGTCACCTGCTTATTTAACTTCTGTGCAGAGTACATCATGAAAAATGCTGGGCTGGAGGAAGCACAAGCTGGAATCAAGATTGCCGGGATAAATATCAATAACCTCAGATATACAGATGACACCAACATTATAGCAGAAAGTGAAGAATTAAAGAGCCACTTGATGAAAGAGAAAGAGGAGAGTGAAAAAGTTGGCTTAAAACTCAACATTCAGAAAACGAAGATCGTGGCATCTGGTCCCATCACTTCATGGCAAATAGATGGGGAAACAGTGCAAACAGTGGCTGACTTTATTTTTTTGGGCTCCAAAATCACTGCAGATGGTGATTGCAGCCATGAAATTAAAAGATGGTTCCTTGTGGGTCAGCTGGTAAAGAATCTGCCTTCAATGTGGGAGACCTGGTTTCGATCCCTGAGTTGGGAAGATCCCCTGGAGAAGGGAAAAGCTACCCACTCCAGTATTCTGGCCTGGAGAATTCCATGGACTAGTCCACGGGTCGCAAAGAGTCGGACACAACTGAGCGACTTTCACTTTTTTACTCCTTGGAAGGAAAGTTATGACCAACCTAGACAGCATATTAAAAAGCAGAGACATTACTTTGTCCACACAGGTCCGTCTAGTCAAGGCTATGCTTTTTCCAGTAGTAATGTATGGATGTGAGAGTTGGCCTATAAAGAAAGCTGAGCATCGAAGAATTGATGCTTTTGAACTGTGGTGTTGGCGAAGACTCTTGAGAGTCCCTTGGACTGCAAGGAGATCCAACCAGTCCATCCTAAAGGAGATCAGTCCTGCGTGTTCATTGGAAGGACTGATGTTGAAGCTGAAACTCCAATTTTTGGCCATCTGATATGAAGATCTGACTCATTGGAAAAGACCCTGATGCTGGGAAAGATTGAGGGCAGGAGGAGAAGGGGACGACAGAGGATGAGATGGTTGGATGGCATCACCGACTGACTCAAAGGACATGGGTTTGGGTGGACCCTGGGAGTTGGTGATGGACAGGGAGGCCTGGCGTGCTGCGATTCATGGGGTCGCAAAGAGTCAGACACGATGATCGACTTTCACATCTATAACACTCAAACACTGATGCAGACCCAAGGGTCTGGGTCTATGGGAAAGAGACTCTAGAATGTAGAACCTGAGGAGGAATCCCTCCTGGTGCAGGAAATATTGGTGTGTTTGGGTTATGCTCTTCCTGGCTCAGTGACCTCCTCAGTTGCTTTAGCAGGCCTCCCCTACTACCTTTGGATATAGCAGACAAGTGACATTAGTTAAAATCATTGTATTAAAAGAGACACTTTAGGGAATTCCTTGACAGTTCAGTAGTTAGGACTCTGCACTTTCACTGCTGAGGGCCTGGGGTTCAATACCTGGTCAGGGAACTAAGATCTCCACAAGGTACATGGTATAGCCAAAAAAAAAAAAAGAGAGAGAGAGAGACACTTTAAATTGCCAACTAACTGAAGCCCTATGAAAATGAGCTTAAGCCAAATAAAGAGAATTGTTTAGTCAATAGACTTAAGAGCCATACATATGTGAATTTACTCACAGCTGTATCTACATGATGAGTTTCAGGCGTGTCTGGATTCAGGTGCTAAGGAAAAGAATTATTAGTAATCTGTTTGTCTCAATCCATCTTTTCTCTTCTCTCTTGAGCACAAACTCCCAAGTGCTCAAGGAAAGAAATGTATTTCTCCATAGTTCTGCCAAGATCCCTAGACTAATCACATGGGACAGGGCCTGAGAGATGACATAGCCAATTTGTTTAGGTCAAGCACCCATTGCTAGAAAGAGGCATAGGTCAGGATGAAAATGAAAGAGGCTTGGATTTCCAAGAAAAAAGTTGAAGTACTCTCACCTGAGCAAGGTACATAGGACAAGCCAAGTCAGCAGAAGCGCATGATGACCAGGCAGCTATGACGTTCCCCTTCACTCCCTCATTTATCTATTGACTCATCCAGTACACCTGCTAGCTTTCCCTCTCCTTTCTTGCCAAGCTGAAAGTCCTGAGTATTCAAGGACTCCTACCACACAGTCTTCTAACATCCTGTTCTTTTCCTTCAAAGCACTGATCAGTTCAAGATTGTGTAGTGACATGTATGATTATTAATCTAGTATGTATCTTTCCTTTAGATTTTGGTACCCCTAGATCCTTGCACAGTGACTGACACATAGTAGGTACTCAGTAAACATGTGCTCATTCATTGATTTTATATTTCCTATTGCTGCTGCTGCTAAGTCGCTTCAGTCGTGTCTGACTCTGTGCAACCCCATAGACGGCAGCCCACCAGGCTCCCCCATCCCTGGGATTCTCCAGGCAAGAACACTGGAGTGGGTTGCCATTTCCTTCTCCAATGCATGAAAATGAAAAGTGAAAATGAAGTCGCTCAGTCGTGTCCGACTCTTCTCGACCCCATGGACTGCAGCCTACCAGGCTCCTCCATCCATGGGATTTTCCAGGCAAGAGTACTGGAGTGGGGTGCCATTGCCTTTCCTATTAGGGGATAGCAAGTCCAACCAGACATGGCCCCCACCTGGCTTTTATCCTAATGATGGAGTCAGACAAGTAAAGCAGTATTCACAGGTCAACTGCGATGATTTCTGCAAGAGTGGTGGACTCAAGGGAGCCTGGGAGAGAAACGTCTCAATCAGAGTAGTCCAGGAAATTTCCCTGAAGAGTCATTGTGTTGCGTTAACTTTGGAAAAAAAAGAAGACATATGCAGCAAGATGAAGATGCCCTCAGAAGCACATTGGAAGACAAGAAAGTGTGACACAGTCTGATGTAGTCTCAGTCTCAGAGCACTGACCCTTCAGGACAGGGGGTAACCGGATCAGAATTATCTCTTTTAGCTAAACCAACCCCTTTTTTAAAAGAAAGAAAATAAAAGAGGATGGCATCAAAAGCAGAATTTTTTGGACAAAAAACTAGCTTAAAAGACTATGGAGAAGCCCTCTGATTATAATAGCACCTGGCAGGGCAACTGCCAGTAGTAGGCCCTCGATAAATACGTGACTACCGGAATGAAAGTCCTTGGAATTGATATATTTCACTTGAAACAGAAAACAAAACCAACCTAGGATATGGCCTGTTAAGAATCCAAGCAAACTGCTGAATGAAACAAATGAAATAAAAGGCAAAAATAAATACTGTAAAACAAGATTTATATAACCCTATCTGTGGAATAAAAATGTGCCCAGTTTCACATGCTATTCGTTTGCTGCCAGGATTGGAGATTGTTGCTGAGAAAGGGGTGGGAGGAGGCTGTGGGGGGGAAATCACATGCCAAGCCAAGAAACAGGGACAGAGAATTCAACGTTTAGGGGTTTGAAGAGAAGGCTTGGAACACAAGCCTCTTTTGTTCCTCAGGCTTCTCTTAATTGCCATGTTTGAGATCTGGGATTTATGATGGAAGAGCTATTCAAAATGACACTTTTCACTCATTATAAAGAAAGTTCAGTCACAGTCCCCAGACTCCCCATAAGTTGTGTTAGCCTAAAACCAGTGGGTGTCCAGCCAAAAGACACAACAAAGCCAAAGACTGGGAGAAGGAAGGATTTATTATTGCTTGCAGCAAGTAGGGAGAACTCTAGGGCTCTTTCCCAAAGCAGTGTCTCCCTTAACAGCAAAATTGGAGAAGTTTTAAGCTAAGCATACATGCATATTCATGAAGGGGCTTGGGAAATAAGCAGAGTCCAAGTTTCTGTTGAATGAAGTCACAAGGGTTAGAAAAGGTCAACATCATCATCCCTCAAGTTCCAGTTTGCCTGGTGATTGAGCACTTCAGGCTAATCTTTACTATTGAAACAGAATTGGGATTCTTTGCAACTAATATCTTTGCTAGTGCCAAGATTCTCTTGCCAGACAACAGTTGTTTGTTTCTGCATTCTTTTGTTCCTTTAAGATCATTAATTAGAGATCTGTTCAAGGACAAGCATTGTGGCCAGGATTCGATCACAAAATGTGTGTGTGTGTGTGTTCAATCACGTCCTACTCTTTGCAAGCCTGTGGACTGTAGCCCACCAGGATCCTCTGTCCATGGGGTTTTCCAGGCAAGAATACTGCAGTGGGTAGAATGGATTGCTGTTGCCTACTCCAGGGCATCTTTCTGACCTAGGGATCGAACCCGTGTCTCTTACATCTCCGGCATTGGTGGTCGGATTCTTTACCACTGCGCCACATGGGACGCACATAACAAAATGACTTAGGCCAAAAATGGTTTCCCTTGTGTCAAAAAAGCCATGCCTGGTTCTCTTTCTCCAGGGAACCCCCCATCAGCTTATAGTTGCAACCTGAATCATTTGTGGAATGGCTGTGTTAAGAGGAGAGGAGAATTATAAATAAAATCAGTTTGTTTTGTCACAAATTGAAGCAGTTGCTGCTCCCCAGGCTGGCAGCAAAATCATGAATCAGAGTCTACTTGTTGTGAATCTCACAATGAATCGTTCCCCCTGGCATTCAGCAGTGAGGCCCTTACCTCCAGATCTCTGTGAACCAGCCCCAAGTATCCAAATGCACTGAACCTGGAAGCTCCTCATTCTAAACTAAGCTTTTGAAAGGGACCTCTTCCAATTACTGCATCACAGCCTTAGGCCAAGGAACCCTACCCTCTTTGTTCAGTACTTGCTATACAGAGAATTTTTCTTACTCTCCCTCCAGATAATTAAATCTCTCTCAGTAAGAGCAAAGGCTTCTCTGGATCTTGTCCCAAGCCAGTCACTCTTCTAAGTGTTGCTGTTGTTTTGTTGTAAGTTAGTTGCTCAGTTGTGCCCAACTCTTTGCAGGGATCAAACCCAGGTATCCTGCATTGAAGGTAGATTCTTTACCATCTGAGCTATCAGGGAAGCCTCTAAGTGCTGTATGCATAGTTAATTAATTTGATGTCACAACAATCTTGTGGGGGATATGCTATCATCCCCTACTTTTCAGATAAGAAAGCTGAGGCCAGAGGTTTGTTAACTCGCCCAAGGTCATACAGCCCTTAAATGGCAAAGCCAATATTAGAACCAAAGTCATCTGGCTCCATAGCCCACATTCTCAACCACTATGATGCCTCATAAGAAGGGGTGCAAAATAAGCAGAGCTGAGCTAGCCTTGTCATAACCCACTCTGTTAACCACACCTGATTCCCTCCTCCTTCCCTCTTCATTCAAGGGGTTCTGCAGAAGATGCTGACCTTGACCAGGCACCAGCCGATCACCCACCTTCCTGCCTCAGTGACTGGCTCAGGGCTGGTCCTGTGACCGGATCAGTCAGTGAGTCTTGACCAGACTTTCCTGAGGCCTGGAAGGGAGGTCTTTAAGGGGGAGTCGACAAACAGAGAAAACAGAACAAAGAGAGGGACCCAAAGCACAGGACTCCAGGGGCACTGCCAAAAGTACACAGTGTTGGACTCATGCCACACAATATAATGAGGCCCTCCGGAGTTGGCAAAGCATATTGCCAAGACCTGATTTGAGCCCTGAATCTAGTGACTCCTGAAGTGCCAAGTACCTCTACAATTTCTAGTTCCATGAGTCAATATATCCCTTTTTAAAAAAGCCAATGTAACGGACTTTCCTGGTGGAAAGTGAAAGTCGCTCAGTCTTGTCCAACTCTTTGCGACACCATGCACTACACAGTCCATGGAATCCTCCAGGCCAGAAGACTGGAGTGGGTAGCCTTTCCCTTCTCCAGGGAACAAACCCAGGTCTCCCTCATTGTGGGCAGATTCTTTACCAGCTGAGCCACAAGGGAAGCCCATGAATACTGGAGTGGGTAGCCTATCCCTTCTCCAGAGGATCTTCCCAACCCAGGAATCGAACTAGGGTCTCCTGCGTTGCAGGCAGACTCTTTACCAACTGAGTTATCAGGGAAGCCCTTCCTGGTGGTCCAGTGGTTAAGAATCTGCTTTCCAATGCAAAGGACATGGGTTTGATCCCTGGTCTGGGAACATAGCACAAGTCACTGGGCTACTAAGCCCATGTGCCACTACTACTGAGACTGCACTTTATTTTTTTTTTAATTTTTTTAAAAATTTTATTTTCTTTTTAAACTTTACAATATTGTATTGGTTTTGCCAAATATCGAAATGAATCCACCACAGGTACACGAGACTGCACTTTAGAGCCTGAGAGCCACAGCTCCTGAAGTCTGTGCACCCTAGAGCTGACGCTTTCCACCAATGAGAAGCCCCTGCACTTCAATGAAGAGCAGCCCCGCCCCACTCGCCACAACTAGAGAAAGCCTGCTTGTGGCAACAAAGACCCAGGGAAACAAAAAATAATAAATAAATAACAGACACACAAATTTTTTTTAATTAAAAAAATAAAAGTCAATGTGGGACTTCCCTGGTGATCCAGTGGTTAAGAGTCTGCCTGCCAATGCTTGGGACATGGGTTCAATTCCTGGCCGGGGAAGATTCCATATGCCACGGGGCATCTAAGCCCATCGGCCACAACTACTGAGCCTATGCACCATAGCAAGAGAAGCCACCACAATGAAAAACCTGAGCACTGCAACTAGAGTAGCCCCCCCCTACACCTAAAGAAAGCCTGCACACAGCAACACAGGTCCAGCATAGCCATAAATAAATATACATTTTTTAAATAAATAAAAAGTCAATGTGAGGATGATTTTCTGCAACTTGAGTCAGAATGCACCCTAATTAAAACAATCTCAATAAACCTTGTGATGGCTAGGTCAAAACGTCCATTAGTTACCAATGCTATGATGAAACAGTAGTCTTGCTGATCAGAGATGAATCATGCCTCAAGGTGCCCACCCCGCTAGACAACAGAGAAAAGGCTAAATTCCTAACATTCCCAACCGTTCTCAAGTTTTACATTTTTGTACAAATGGAGGACAAGAGCAGCTCAAATAATTCTCCAAAATAGTTGTTAATGGATTCACTTTTCTAACTACATTGAACTCTGGTTAATGTTAAAATGACTTCAGCAAGGCAGAGAGTCATGGATCAGAAGTCTGTTGAAGAAGGGGCAAAGTCAACCAAGCATCAAGAAGAAAAAGCCAGGAGACTTGTGTTGGTGAGGAGTGTCCAAACAGGACTTAAACCTTATGTATGTGTGGATCTCTTGTAAAGGAATGCATTTGTAAATTATTTGTTCATAAATAAAAATTAACTTTAAAACAGATAGGGTTAGGGACTTCCCTGACAGTTCAGTAGTTAAGACTCCACACTTCCACTGCAACGGGCACAGGTTTGTTCTCTGGTTGGGGAAAGAAGATCCTGCATGCTGTGTGCTGTGTGGCCAAAAAATTTTTTTTCATTAAAAATTAAAAAAAAAACAATAAATAGGTTTAAAGGACAAGTCATGTAATTGCATGATCTCAGATGAGTCCATTCTGAAGGAGATCAGCCCTGGGATTTCTTTGGAAGGAATGATGCTAAAGCTGAAACTCCAGTACTTTGGCCACCTCATGTGAAGAGCTGACTCATTGGAAAAGACTCTGATGCTGGGAGGGATTGGGGGCAGGAGGAGAAGGGGACAACAGAGGATGAGATGGCTGGATGGCATCACTGACTCGATGGACGTGAGTCTGAGTGAACTCCGGGAGTTGGTGATGGACAGGGAGGCCTGGCGTGCTGCGATTCATGGGGTCACAAAGAGTCAGACACGACTGAGTGACTGAACTGAACTGAGTGTTTAGATTCGTTTTTTTTTTTTAATAATGGAACTCGTCAAATGAAATATTACATGGAACACTGTAGTGAGCATCTGTTGGGTTTCTGTTTCTTTGGTATAGAATTTTAAAAACGTGGTAGCTTGTCTTCTGGGAAACACCTTCTCCTCTTCACACCTAAATGTGAGTCAGGTACTTGGTACTTGGTCCTGGTCTGGCCATGGAAGCAAATATAATATTTTCTTCCTGAACTCTCCTGGCTTTTTCCCTCCCTAACAATACTGGAAATACAAAGCAGCAGTGTTGCAGGAAGGGGGATCCCTTCCAGGGCTCAAAAATGGGCTCTTGCCTAACACTGGAAATGAGGTGTCTGAGGAGACACATCTGCCGACAAAGCAACAGATTTTATTGGGAAGGCACGCCCGTGCTGAGAGCAGTAGGATGAGGGAACCCAGAAGAACTATTTTGCCATATGGTTCACAGTCTTGGGTTTTATGGTGGTGGGATTAGTTTCCAGGTCGTCTTTGGCCAATCATTCTGACTCGGTTCTTCCTGGTGGTGCACGTATTGCTCAGCCAAGATGAACACCGGCAAGGATTCTGGGAGGTGGTAGGACATGCAGCCTCTCCTTTTGACCTTCCCTGAATTTTTCCGGTAGGTGGTCGCTTATTATTTCCATGGCTTTTTAACTGAGATCACACACCTGGCCTCAGGACTTAAAGAAGCTCAGATGCTTGACGTCTCATTTCAGAAAGTGAGAGACAAACTGATAGGTAAGAGGTGGACTTATTTAGAGAGAAACGCATTCCACAGAGTGCGGGCCATCTCCCAAGGTGAGAGAGTGCCAAAATATGGCACGATTAGTTTTGCACGGGCTGGGTAGTCTTATAGGCTAACGAGTGGGGGTATTATACCAAGTTTTGGGGAAGGAGACAGAGAGATTTCCAGGAATTGGGCCACCACACACTTTTTGGTCTTTTATGGTTAGCCTTGGAACTGTCATGACACTGGTGGGTGTGTTGTTTAGCACAGGCTAATGTTTTACAGAGAGATTACAGTGAGGATCAACAAGGTCCCATGGAAGTCCAATCTTCCACCATCTTGGACCCAGTTGGTTCTAATCAGGTTTTGTCATGTCCTATGTCTATGTCATTCTTTTAAAAGTTATGACCTGTCCCTTTCCCTCCTGTTTCACCAGCACTACAAGATCTGTGGGATATTTACATTTATGCAGAAGAAAGCACAGGGAAGAAACAGGGCTTCTGATGGGCCAGCAAAAGGGTATTCATAGAAAGGCAGAATGGGCTGATTTGAGCAAAGCAGTTGAAGAAACAGGCCTTTTGCCAGCTCCAATATTGAATGAGTACAAAGGGTCTCGATTCAAAAGATACAAGATATCAAAAGTTAACATAAGAACTAGACAATTATAGCAGTTAAGCAATAAATCTCAGGAAACATTGAGAATAAAAGTTATCTCAGGAATGAAACTAAATAAAAAAGAAAAAAGAGTGAATACATATCATAGATATTGCCTTATGAGAAGTAGAAAGTGAAAAAAGTTTTAAATTAAAAGAAGAAAGGAAGAAAAAGGATTCAAGAGAAACTGACAAATAGTGAAGCCATGTAAATGAGATCCAACATATTATAACAGGGCTTCCCTGGTGGCTCAGTTGGTAAAGAATCCTCCTGCAATGTGGGAGACCTGGGTTCGATCCCTGAATTGGGAAGATCCCCTGGAGGAGGGCATGGCAACCCACTCCAGTATTCTTGCCTGGAGGATCCCCATGGACAGAGGAGCCTGGAGGGCTACAGTCAATGGGGTAGCAAAAAGTCAGACACCACCTTGTGACTAAGCACAACTCTGAAAGAAAATGAAACAAGGGAACAATATGACAAGTACTAAAAACTGTAATTCAAGAAAATTGTCTTGAAATAAGATTTGAAACTACATATTGAAGAGGCACACCTTTGACCCAAAATGACCAACACCAAGAAATATTCTAGACCTTAAAGGAAAAGAATTAAATTGCACCTCCCCCCTTTTTTTTGCACCAAGGCAAGAGGGCCAAGTGAACTTTGATGGAAAGAAAAGTAGATTTTTCATTAAACTTTCAACAATAGTGCTTTATGCCAAAAGAAAATGATAAGTCATATATATAAGATAATCAAGGAAAGAAACATAAATCAAAGGCTTTGTATCCGACTGAACTGAGTATCCAACCGGGTAAAGGGGCAAAAAAACGAACAACATGTTATCAACGTGCAAAAACTCAGGGAATCTTGCTTAGATTTTTGGTCTCTTTGAAGAAGTGGTGTTTGTGATTGAGATGAGTCATACAGATGGAGGCCAGCAAAGTTTCATCTCTTTTCCTGAGTGGTGGCTATAAGAGTATTCACTTTACAATAATCACTAATGAAGGACTGATGCTGAGGCTGAAACTCCAATACTCTGGCCACCTCATGAGAAGAGTCGACTCATTGGAAAAGACCCTGATGCTGGGAGGGATTAGGGGAGGGAGGTTAGTGGGACGACAGAGGATGAGATGGCTGGATGGCATCACCAACTCAATGCACATGAGTTTGGGTAAACTCCGGGAGTTGGTGATGGACAGGGAGGCCTGGCGTGCTGCAATTCATGGGGTCGCAAGGAGTCGGACATGACTGAGTGACTGAACTGAACTGAACTGATATGTATGTTTGGTATAGCTTTCCGTAAATGTGTTTTAGTTGCTCAGTTTTGTCCTACTCTTTGCAACATTACGGACTATAGCTCACCAGGTCCTTAGTTCATGGAATTCTCCAGGCAAGAATAATGGAGTGGATTGACATTCCCTTCTCCAGGGCATCTTCCCAGCCCAGGGGTCCAACTTGAGTCTCCTGCATTGCAGGCAGATTCTTTACTGTCTAAGATACCAGGAAAGCCCATACTTTTCACTTTTCAAATGTGTTTTATTTTATATTAAGTTTAAAAGCAAAGAAAATAAAATAATTACTGTTCAAGAGATTTGAATATGGGCTAAGGAGAAGGCAATGGCAACCCACTCCAGTGTTCTTGCCTGGAGAATCCCAGGGATGGGGGAGCCTGGTGGGCTGCCGTCTGTGGGGTCGCACAGAGTTGGACACAACTAAAGCGACTTAGCAGCAGCAGCAGCAGCAGCAAGGAACTATTGGTAAATTTTAGGTATGCTACAATAGTACTGTAGTTATGTAGTAGAATGTTCTTATTTTTTGGAGATGCATGCTAAAAAATTTACTGTAATGTTCTAGTAAAACAAAACTGATTATATGCAATTTGTTACTTTAATTTTTAATTGAGGTATAAAATATATTATATATTACATAAAGACCTTAAGTGTTACAGTTACATGACTTTTGACAAATGCCATTACTCTATCAAAATACAGAATATTTTCCCCAGGAAATTTTCTCCTGGCTCTTCACAATGAATCCCCTCTCCTGCCCCACTGAGGGAACCACTGTTCTGATGATCTCTTTCACCATAGATTAGTTTTACTTAATCTAGACCATCACATAATGGAATCATGCAATACGTACTCTTTAGACACACTTTTTTTTTACATTTTTAATATCCTGAAATTGGAATGTATCTTAGAAATTGGTAGTTTTAACAATTAAATGGCAGTGTTTTCTTCTTTTTTTTTAAATAAAATAATGGAGTGTCTTATAGTCAATGTCACCTTTAATTTGATGAAGTGTATTATATACAGAGAAGTACGTCAAGGCTGTACATTGTCACCCTGTTTATTTAACTTCTATGCAGAGTACATCATGAGAAACGCTGGGCTGGAAGAAGCACAAGCTGGAATCAAGATTGCCGGGAGAAATATCAATAACCTCAGATATGCAGATGACACCACCCTTATGGCAGAAAGTGAAGAGGAACTAAAAAGCCTCTTGATGAAAGTGAAAGTGGAGAGTGAAAAAGTTGGCTTAAAGCTCAACATTCAGAAAACGAAGATCATGGCATCCGGTCCCATCACTTCATGAAAAATACATGGGGAAACAGTGTCAGATTTTATTTTTGGGGGCTCCAAAATTACTGCAGATGATGACTGCAGCCATGAAATTAAAAGACACTTACTCCTTGGAAGGAAAGTTATGACCAACCTAGATAGCATATTCAAAAGCAGAGACATTTCTTTGCCAACAAAGGTCCGTCTAGTCAAGGCTATGGTTTTTCCAGTGGTCATGTATGGACGTGAGAGTTGGACTGTGAAGAAAGCTGAGCGCCAAAGAGTTGATGCTTTTGAACTGTGGTATTCAAGAAGACTCTTGAGAGTCCCTTGGACTGCAAGGAGATCCAACCAGTCCATTCTGAAAGAGATCAACCCTGGGTGTTCTTAGGAAGGAATGATGCTAAAGCTGAAACTCCGGTACTTTGGCCACCTCATGTGAAGAGTTGACTCACTGGAAAAGACTCTGATGCTGGGAGGGATTGGGGACAGGAGGAAAAGGGGACGACAGAGGATGAGATGGCTGGATGGCATCACCGACTCGATGGACGTGAGTTTGAGTGAACTCCAGGAGATGGTGATGGACAGGGAGGCCTGGTGTGCTGCGATTCATGGGGTCACAAAGAGTCGGACACGACTGAGCAACTGATCTGAACTGAACTGAACTGAAGCAAATATGGCAAAAATATTAACAGTTGTTGAAGCTTGTTGGTGGTATATATGGGTGTCCTTTTCTTTGAGTCTGAAAATTTTTATATAAAAAAGTTTACTGAATATATAAGCAAATGATACCACAATTGTGATATCTTGTTTTGACCTTTTTTCCCCCTTAGGTAAAGTGACCCTTAGCTAATGGAATGGGCTGGAGTCTTCCTTCTCCTCTGCAAGGCCCTGATTATAGCAGGGA
Source organism: Bos grunniens (assembly GCF_055505025.1). Taxonomy (NCBI): domain Eukaryota; kingdom Metazoa; phylum Chordata; class Mammalia; order Artiodactyla; family Bovidae; genus Bos; species Bos grunniens. The sequence goes on from NC_141182.1 coordinate 15,416,491, forward strand.
CCTGGACACTCAAGATAAAGTAACAGGTGATTATCAGGTCTTTGTAAGATTTGCCTTTTTCTCACATGTATTATTTCTCTTCCCTCTATTTTCCCAAACTTTTCAAAAGCCCAGAGTTTCTGTCCTCTGTGTCCTAAGGCAGTGAGAAAGTGAAGCTCTGTACTTGTTACCAGAGGGTCTAATCAAGCATTTAACCCGGCAAGTGGAATGCCTGAGCCTGTGGCAAGAGAAGAAAGTTGGGAGCCCAGAATCAGAGCCTTGAAGCTGGAAGGCCTAGGTGCTGGTCTTCTAAGTAAAAAAACACTTTCAGTTGCTCCTTGTGAGTGGTACCTCTGGCTTGAGAGCTGACACTTTTCTTTGCACTTACTGGGACAAAGCCTGTGACCATTAGACCCTGTCCTCATCATGTGGGACTTGCATCACTGCTGTATCATCCATCAGAAATGACCCTGAATATCAGAACTCCTTTATTGTCCTGGAATCTGGCTTTCCCAGTTCTGTCACCTTTAGGAAGAACCCACAGGCTCTTTGTCCATGGAGGAAGAGAAGGGGACTCCACACTGCATATATCACTTTAGCCACTGGCAGAATTACAGCTATGGTCACATATTATTAAAATATCTTTAGAGTTGAAACCATTTGGTGTCATTTCAGGGCTCTGAAGAGCCCCAGTACCGTAGTCCTTTATGTCTCAGTACAGAAAAGAATTCAGCAAGGGGAAACCTACAGAAATAGGTTTTCAAAGGGAAGTTCTGACTGTCATTAGATAAACTATGTGGCCGAGAAGAAATCTGCAGCTCTTCCACACCCAGTTGCCTTATCTGTACAATGGGTTAATAGCACCCATCTCTCAGGGTGGTTGAAAATTGAGTAAGAAAACAAAAGGGAAAGTGTTTAGCAGACTGTAAAATTACTTTCAACGTGAGCAGTTAACTTTTTCCTGAGAAGGGAGAGAAAAACACTTGTTGACTGAAAAATAAAAACACAATCTAGAAGTTAAGAATTATGTTTTATTTGGCAGACAAGACTGAGGACTTAAGCCTGGAAAACAGCCTCTCAGATAGCTCTGAGGGACTGCTCTGAAGAGGTCAGGGAGGAACCAGGATATATAGGAGTTTCCGCAATAAAAAGCAGGTAGTTGGAACTGTCCATGGGATTTTCCAGGCAAGAATACTGGAGTGGGTAGCCATTTCCTTCTCCAGGGGATCTTCCGAACACAGGGATTGAACCCAGGTACCCTGCACTGAAGGAGGATTTTTTACCGTCTGCGCCACCAGGGAAGCCCATTAAAAGATTCAGTTCAGTTCAGTCGCTCAGTCATGTCCAACTCTTTGTGACCCCATGAATTGCAGCACGCCAGGCCTCCCTGTCCATCACCAACTCCCAGAGTTTACCCAAACTCATGTCCATCAAGTTGATGATGCCATCCAGCCATCTCATCTTCTGTCGTCCCCTTTTCCTCCTGCCCCCAATCCCTCCCAGCATCAGAGTCTTTTCCAGTGAGTCAACTCTTCGCATGAGGTGGCCAAAGTACCAGAGTTTCAGCTTTAGCATCAGTCCTTCTGATGAACACCCAGGACTGATCTCCTTTAGGATGGACTGGTTGGATCTCCTTGCAGTCCAAGAGACTCTCAAGAGTCTTATCCAACACCACAGTCAAAAGCATCAATTCTTCGGTGCTCAGCTTTCTTCACAGTCCAACTCTCAAATCCATACATGACCACTGGAAAAACCATAGCCTTGACTAGAAGTTTACTGCTAACTAAAGAAAACAAGACACCTCAAGTTAGTGAATTTAGCGGTTTTCTATGTTTAGGAGGATGCAAGAATCTGGGCTCATTGAAATCCTTCCTTTCACGTGCATCTTAGCTATCCAGTGCCAGTGTCCTGCTTTCTCTGTTCTGAATTCCCTCAGGGCACACAGTGGGAGGTGGCTGCAATGGTTACTAGTTTGATGGATGAAGCATGCTTTGCTTACTGATCTGGCAGATGACATTTTTCATTCACACACTTCATCTCAGATCTCAATTGGCTCAGGGTATGGGGTGCGGTGATAACCCTCATTGGCCCCTATCTTCATGGGGGTGGGGACTGGATAATCGCAGGCCCTTTTGATTCTGACATTCTGGCCTTCTCTCAGTATGGAGGAAATATAGACACCAGCTTCGCCGTGTTTTTACCAGAGCCCTGGTTTGTCCCACTTCACCTGTTATCTACCTGGTGGAGACCACAGGGAATTTGCTATGGTCACATAATACTAAAAGACCTTTTGATTTGAAACCATTTGGTGTCATTTCACGGCTCCACAGAGCTCCAGTACCATAGTCCTTTATGTCTCAGCACAGAAAATAATTCAGCAAGAGGCAAAGTGATAGATAAGAAATGATTTATTAGAATAGGATGCTTGTGAGGCTAACAAGCAGAGGGGCAAGAGGATGCTGTGCCCAGGAACTCACTGTGCTACAGTTTTATGATCAAAGGAAAAGTTGGGGGCAGAAAAATCTTTGTCTCTCTTGAGTAGACATCATGCTTCCACCATTAGTTCCTCCTCCTGGTTGGGCAGAGGAGTTTTCTTGTCCCTACATGGTCAAGCTAGATCCACAAATTATAGTTTTTTATGTGTGCAAAGAGCATGCCCTAGGGATCATTAACTTACTGAGCTCACTGGGCAGGATGCGGGTCTCATGCCACCATTGTTTTGTGTGGGAACATGTTTCATGCTTCTGTTGCATGGTTTTATACCTAAGCAAGCCTGCTTGGTTTCATGGTTAAGCAAACCTGTTGTCTTTAGTAATCATTAACTTACAGGGGTGTCCCATATTTTTTTTACTTACAATCCTCTAGTGGGATTAACTATTTAATTACCTGTTTTTGTCCATTTACTCTGTTTCTGTCAGACTGACATCAGCAAGACGGTGGATTAGTAGGCTCTAGGCCCTCATTTCCCCCATGTAAACATTAAATCAACAATCAGAGATTGGGTAAACTAGCTTAATAAGAGCTCTACAAATCAGTCAAAAAAGCCACATGCAAAGTAGAAGAAGTTTTATGGTGCTTTTACTTGTCCCTGCCCCACCCTTTCCTCATCATGGCAGATAGTAGTTTAGGGGAGTAGCTACCCATTTCCCAGTTTTCTTCTGTGAACTAGAGAAGGAAGAGTGGACCTAATTTTCAACATTTTAACCAGTGTGGGAGCTGTCTGCTTGGTCCCTGTGTTGCCTAACTTGGAGCTCAGATGGCCAAATATGGCACAGCTCAGATCTCAGGTTGGGAAAAGCTGTGGAAAGTAGTGGACGTAGCTCATGAAAGCCACAAGGGGACTACAGACCCATATACTCCTGGAGCAGAAGATTACTGATTGAGAAATTCAAGAGACCACGTAGATCCCCTTAGGGCTTCCCTCATGGCTCAGAGTCTAAAGAATATGCCTGCAGTGCAGGAAACCAGGGTTCAGTTCCTAGGTCAGAAAGATCCCCTGGTAAAGGGAATGGCAACCCACTCCAGTATTCTTGCCTGGAGAATTCCATGGACAGAGGATCATGGCAGGCTATGCTCCATGGGGTTGCAAAGGGCTGGACACAACTGAGTAACTAACATTCACTCAGTTCAGTTCAGTTCAGTTCAGTCACTCAGTCGTGTCCAACTCTGTGACCCATGAATTGTAGCACGCCACGTTTCCCTGTCCATCACTAACTCCCGGAGTTCACCCAGACTCACGTCCATTGAGTCAGTGATGCCATCCAGCCATCTCATCCTCTGGCATCCCCTTCTCCTCCTGCCCCCAATCCCTCCCAGCATCAGAGTCTTTTCCAGTGTGTCAACTCTTCGCATGAGGTGGCCAAAGTACTGGAGTTTCAGCTTTAGCATCATTCCTTCCAAAGAAATCCCAGGGCTGATCTCCTTCAGAATGGACTGGTTAGATCTCCTTGCAATCCAAGGGACTCTCAAGAGTCTTCTCCAGCACCACAGTTCAAAAGCATCAATTCTTCGGCATTCAGCCTTCTTCACAGTCCAACTCTCACATCCATACATGACCACAGGAAAAACCATAGCCTTGACTAGATGAACCTTTGTTGGCAAAGTAATGTCTCTGCTTTTGAATATGCTATCTAGGTTGGCCATAACTTTCCTTCCAAGGAGTAAGCGTCTTTTAATTTCATGGCTGCAGTCACCATCTGCAGTGATTTTGGAGCCCCCAAAAATAAAGTCTGACACTGTTTCCACTGTTTCCCCATCTATTTCCCATGAAGTGATGGGACCGGATGCCATGATCTTCATTTTCTGAATGTTGAGCTTTAAGCCAACTTTACACTCACTAGAGCCCCTTAAAAAGCAGAGTGAGACACTTAAAAGCATTTTCTGGTGACAAGGTGGCTCAACATGAGCCATTAGATAGTTTCAAGAGAGGAGTTAGCCAGCCACACACTTGATTAGAAATTTGAGCCCCACCTCCCAAACTTCAGAGAGATGAATGAGTCTAGAGATTGAGTTCAATCACCAGTGGTCAATGATGTAATCAATCGTGCCTACCTTACATTGATTGATGTAATCAACAATCAAAAGTTCAAAACTTTTGAACAAGGAGCCTTGGGGAACTTATGAGTTGGTGAACATGAAACCAAGTCCCCCCATTACTGAGTTTATGATTAATCTGTCTATCCAAAACTTTATTCTTTTCTTATCCCCTCTGACCTCAATTCTGTGCTAACGGAACACTAATCAAACAGCCAGATGACTAAAATTGCTGTTGTCAATAATATCATTAAGCTGTGCTGTGTTCAGTTGTGTTTGACTCTTTGCAACCTCATGGACTGTAGCCTGCCAGGCTACTGGAGTGGGTTGCCATTTCCTTCTCCAAGGGATCTTCTCAACTCAGGGATCGAAACTGAGTGTTCAGCATCTCTTGCATTTCAAGCAGATTCCTCACTGCTGAGCCAACTACATCATTAAGATAACATCGTCAGTGTAGTAACATTGCTATTACAGGTATCATCATTAATGTACAAATTCAGATTGTTTCTCCAGGGCAAGATGAGCCCTCCTATCTGTTGGATCTCCTGGCCAGAGAATTGTAAACCAGAGACATCCCTACCCCCAAAACTCTGATTACGAAATGTCACAGAAATGTCAGAAGATGATTAATCCCAGCCTCTTCATTCTTCCCTTTAAAAAAAAAAAGAAAAAAACCCAGAGACTTACCTGGAAGTCCAGAGGTTAAGACTGTGCTTCCAATGCAGGGGCCACTGATTTGATCCCTGGTCAGAGAACTAAGATTCCCACATGCAGCATGGCATGGACAAAAAACAAAAATAAAATAACAATAATACAAAATCAGAAAAGAATATTTGCGTATAAGTTAAAACAAAATTTTTTTTTAAACCCAAACTTCAAAGATCAAGTTGGAATGGTTCTGTGGCTTTTCTCTCCACTCCTTGGCTTTGGTGCCCTATAATAAATGCTATACTTTCCTCCACCACAACCTGGTATCCGTAGGTTGGCTTTGCTGTGTGTCTGCAGGTGGATGCTGGTTAGTTAGCAAACATATCCATTTGCTAGCAGGATGGTGTGCCCTCCTCTGCGTCTCGTGCTGCTGTTCCCCTCCCCACACCCACCCTATGCATCTCTTCCATTTGGTTGCTCCTGAGATATATCCTTTATAATAAAATTATAATAAGCATAGAACCTTCCTGAGTTCTGTGAGTCATCCGAGAGAATTACTGAATCTGAGTGAAGAGTCGCAGCTGGTATCTAAAGTAGGGGCAGTCTTGTGGGACTGAGCCTTTAACCTTTGAGATCTGAAGTTCAGGTCTTAGCGAAGGTCTTGCCACTCATTAGCTATGTGATCTTGAAAAGTAGCCCAATCTCTCTGAATATCAATTTTCCTATCTGTGTAATAGGGATCATAGTAAATATGTCATAAGGTTGTTCTGAGGGTTGTTTGATATGATGCAGTAAAGTGCTTAGCACAGTATCTGACACATTAAAAATGCTTAATAAAAATGTTAGCTATAATTGAAACCATTTGGTGTCATTTTGGAGGCTCTGAAGAGCTCTGGTGTCATAGTCCTTTATGTCTCAGCACAGAAAGAATTCAGCAAGAGGCAAAGTGATAGATAAGACATAACTTACTAGAACAGGATACTTGTGAGGCTTACAAGTGAGCAGGTGAGAGGATGCCATGCCCGAGAACTTGTGGGCCACAGTTTTATAATCAAAATAAAAGTGGAGGCAGAAAAATCTGTCTTTCTTGAGTAGACATCATGCTTCCACCATCAGCTCCTCCTCCAGGTTGGGCAGAGGAGTTTTCTTGTCCTGGCATGGTCAAGCTAGGTCTACAAATTATTATTTTTATGTGTGCAAAGAGCATGCCCTAGGGATCATTAACTTACTGAGCTCACTGGGCAGGATGTGGGTCTCATGCCACCGTTATTATATTGTTTTGGAGCGTTTCTCACACTTCTGTTGTAAGATTTTGTTTCTAAACAACCTGTTTTGTGGTTAAGCAAACCTACTTTTTTGAGTAATCATTGACTTACAGGGATAGCCTGTATTTTTTATACTTACAATCCCCTAGTGGAATTTAATCACCCACTTTGTCCCTTTACTCTGTCCCTATCATAATAATATTATTGCTAATGAAGACAGCTTTTTCCCAGGTCACTCTGATGCTAAACCCAAATCACAGATAATTTATGCTTGTTTCTCCAGGCATAAAATAGGAAACAGATTCCCTTTCTTGTTTTTGTATTGTTTTGTTGGTGTATAATTGCTTTACAATGTGGTGTTAGTTTCTGCTGTACAACAAAATGAATCAGCTGTAAGTGTACATATATCCCCTCCCTCTTGAGCCTCCTTCCCACTTCCCCCAGCCCACCTCTCTAGGTCCAGGTTCCCTAGGGCAGGGTTTTAGAACACTAGTCACCCACCCTCCTTGTACTGGTGCCTTTACAATAAATGCTGCATTTTCCTTCACCAAACATACGCACGCAGAATTAGAATCCAAAACCCCCCAAAACTAAAGGAGTAAATGAGAACAACAAATGACAACAGCTTATGTTGTTTGTATTTGCATAAGTATTTTTTCTCCTAACTTCTGAGGTCCCAAACCTATTTTGCAAGCTTCTTTAGGTGAAAGATTCTGTGGCTTCATGAAGAAAATATCTGGGATACTGAATGAGTAAACCAGTCAAAGTATTGATTTGAGCCATTGCTTACTTAATATTGTGCCTATTTGGGGGCACTGAATAGCTGAAGTCATTGAGTTTCCTGCTAAGAATTCTCTTTATATTAGTCCCTAGAGCTATTTCTGAAATTTTTCCCAAATGCCCTCTATGGAAAAAGTAAAATCCAGGGAGCAGGAAATCAAAGGATGTGGAACAATAAATACCCCCTGATTGACGGGGGTTATGTTTGCTCCTGAATGTTATACAATTGCTCTCTTCCACTCCTCTACCCTGCCCTACCCCTGTTCTCTGATACCTGGTTTTGTTGCGTCAGCTGCTAAGACCACAACACGTCTGCCTCCGTTTTGAAATGTTATCAGTGCAATACTGAACTGCAAATATGGCTTTTGTGAAATGTCTCTATTCAGTCCCAATCTCCACGAATTCCACTGTGTCAAATGCACCAGTTGCCTGTGTCCAGCTTGGCTGTGTATCACAAGTTTATCTTTAACCTACTTTGCACGTCATTTTGAAAGCTTACTAGTACATGTGTCCTGGCTATCAGCTCACCTCAACTAATATTTACTTGTTAGAGAGGAAATTAGTTGTTCCAAAGACACTCAGAGCAAGTGGGATCTCAAAGAAACCCTCCCCCTAAATTTCCACTAAAAACTGAAGCCCGACTTCTCAAAAATGAGGTTCTTATTTAGAAAGGAAAGTACAAGGACCAAGGATGGGAGCTGACTGGTACGTGGCAGAAAGACAGAGGGGGTGGGGAGGAAAAGGGAGAAACGTACACAAATGCCTCCAGAAGCAGCTCCATAGCCTTGTCTGAAACCATCAGCATTTATATTGTTTCCTTCTTTAAACGTTCTTGCATGGCATAGGAAATCCTTGGTCATTAGTTTTTGTGGTAAAATATACATAATGTAAAATTTACCATTCTGAACATTTGTAAGTGTCCAGTTTAAGTACATTTCCACTGTTGTGCAACCATCACCACCATCCGTCTCTAGAACTTTCTCATCCTCCCAAGCGGAGACTGTCCCCTCTTAAAAAGTAACTCCCCATTCCACTTTCCATCCAGCCCTTGCTAATCTATTCTAATTTTTGTCTCTATAATTTTCTTATTATAGTTGCCTCTTTTAAACACAAAGTAATACAATAATTGTCCTTTTGTGTCTGTATAATGTGCCTATATTCTTTTCACTTAACATAATGTCTTTAAATTTCATCTATGTAATAGGGTATGTCAAAATTTCCTTCCTTTTAAGGGTTGAGTAATATTTCATTTTATTTTGATCATCCACATTTTGTATATCCATTCGTCTGAGCTTTGGGTTGTTTCCACCTTTTGCCTATTGTGAATAATGCTGTTTTGAACACTGGTGCACAAATATCTGTTCAAGACCCTGCTTGCCTTTAACTCTTTTGTGTATATACCCAGAAGAGGAATTGCTGGATTATATGCTAATTCCATGTTTATAATAAAATTTTTAATTTAATTTAATTAATTTTAATTAATTAATTTTTATTTTTAACATTCCTTTTTAAATTTATCATTTATTAAAATATTGATAATACATTAAGCAAAAAGAAAGCTTAATCACCAATAATCCCACCACTCAAAGATAAGCATCTTTAACAATAGAGTGTATATCCTTTCGGACTTTCTAATCTACCCAAATATCCACAAGGAAAATAAATTTTTAAAATGTCATTTTAATCCTCTCAGTAATTCTCTGAGGCAGATAATGTTGTCACCTCGCCGACAGGTAAGGAAACCATAGTGAACAGAGGCTGCAGCTGTGATTGAGGGAGTCAGTTGCAATGCAGGGGGAAGCTTGACTGTCTTTAAGCTCTCAGAAGAGCCAGTAACTTAGAAATCACATACAAATGCAAGTAGTTCTGCAGATGAAGAGTTTAAGGCTCAAGAAGAGATAGTATTGGTTCAAGGTCATACATCTGATTAGTGACAAATTTGGAACCAGAATCCAGACTTTCCTGATCTGGACTTTTCCCACCATGATAGTACCCTGCCTTGCCCTGCACCTGTGGTTCTCAAATTTTAGTGCACATCAGAATCTTGATCAAAGAAAAATCTCTGGGTAAAACTATCCCTGGAGTTTCAGAACCAGCAAGTCTGTACGAAGGCTCTGGAATTTACATTTTAAGCCAAAACTCTGGAAACCACTTTAGAATTACTGGCTTAGACCTTTGTTGCTCGGTTGCTAAGTCATGTCTGGCTGTTTGCAACCTCTCCATAGATTACAACATACCAGGCTCCTCTGTCTTTCACTATCTCTCCGAGTTTGCTCAGATTTATGTTCACTGAGTTGGTGATGCTATCTAACCATCTCATCCTCTGCTTCCCCCTTCTCCTTTTGTCTTCAGTCTTTCCAAGAATCAGGGTCTTTTCCAGTGAGTCAGCTGTTCACATCAGGTGGCCAAAGTGTTGGAGCTTCAGCTTCAGCATCAGTCCTGCCAGTGAATAGTCAGGGTTTATTTCCTTTAGGTATGACTGGTTTGAACTTGCAGTCCAAGGGACTCAAAAGAGTCTTCTCCAACACCACAATTCAAAAGCATCAATTCTTTGACGCTTAGCCTTCTTTATGGTCCACTTCTCACAACTATATGACTACAGTGAGAAACCAAAGCTTTGACTATCTGGAACTTTGTTGGCAAAGTGACGTCTCTGCATTTTAATACACTGTCTAGGTTTATCATAGCCTTCCTTCCAAGGGGCAAGTCAAGGTATTTGATTGCTGAGAGTGCTAACTTCTACCAGCTTCCTAAGAGTCCTTGGGAGCAAAGGACTCAGAGCTACCCTCGAGTTACCTAAGCACTCAGCCCAAGCAAAATCTGACATTCTTCCGAGAGGTCATCTACCTCTCCCTACAACACTACAGTGCCCATCTGCTCTTCTGGGAAGAACCTCTCACCTTCTGTTCTGTTCTGTGGTTACTTATGAACGTCTCTCATCATCCTCACTGAGTGGAATGGCCCTCATTTACTCCAAGAGCTGGCTGTACCACACTTACCATGAACTGCCCAACTCCTACTGGACTGCAAGTACTTTGAGAGCCTTGTAGAATCAACTTCCACATTCATTTAATGAAAATTTATTGAAAACCTCCATGTGCCAGGTATTATACCAGGTCCTCAGGATGCCCGTCCATTTCCCATCACCCACACTCTAGTCCAGGCCAACCCTGGACCTTATTGTGCCATAGGTAATCCTCCTGCACCCTCCGTTGCCCTCCTCCAATTCATCTTCCAATCACCAGAATTTTAAATATAAATATGATCATGTAATTCTCTTATTATTTTAAGCCTTCCAGGGGCTTCTAATAGTTCTTTAAATGAAACCAAAATTATTACAATTAGAACCTGGCCTACCTGGCCTACCACAGCTCATCTCTGACCCTTGTCTTCCAGTCCTGCCCCTCCCTCACGTCTGAACTGCAATCACCCTAGACTTCCTGATGCTCTTCAGACATCTCAGCCTCCAGCGATCCCTGGCTTGTGATGCTGTCTACGTCCCAACAATGCTAAGATGGAATGTGAGGTGCAAGATGAATATGAAGAATCCACTGCTGTAAGATGAAGTAGGAGGAAGCATGATCAGGCAGAGAAAGAAAACCCATAAGCAGGCCTGCCAAAGCTTCAGCCAACATCCTGGGGAAGCCCTGGAACAAATACTGCTCCAGCACCTCCCATGGGCTTCTGCAGTTAGGGTGTGGCAGTGACCTCAGGCAAGGCAGTTCTGTGCAAATGCTATGCAAGGCTGTCTGCTGACTGCACCCCTTGGTTGAAGGCAAGTTCTCTCTTGACAGGTCAGGGCACATTGCTGTGTCTACCTCACCTGCCAGGACTGCTATCCCTCATCATCTGCCAGGCAGCTCCAGCTGGCAGGCCACTTCCTTTGGGAAACCTTTGCTCAGACCTTTGGGCTATAAGTTCAGTTCAGTTCAGTTGCTCAGTTGTGTCCGACTCATTGAGACCCAATGAATCGCAGCACTCCAGGCCTCCCTGTCCATCACCAACTCCCAGCGTTCACTCAGACTCACGTCCATCGAGTCAGTGATGCCATCCAGCCATCTCATCCTCTGTCGTCCCCTTCTCCTCCTGCCCCCAATCCCTCCCAGCATCAGAGTCTTTTCCAATGAGTCAACTATTCACATGAGGTGGCCAAAGTACTGGAGTTTCAGCTTTAGCATCATTCCTTCCAAAGAAATCCCAGGGCTGATCTCCTTCAGAATGGACTGGTTGGATCTCCTTGCAGTCCAAGGGACTCTCAAGAGTCTTCTCCAACACCACAGTTCAAAAGCATCAACTCTTTGGTGCTCAGCTTTCTTCACAGTCCAACTCTCACATCCATACATGACCACTGGAAAAACCATAGCCTTAACTAGACAGACCTTTGTTGGCAAAGTAATGTCTCTGCTTTTCAATATGCTGTCTAGGTTGGTCATAACTTTTCTTCCAAGGAGTAAGCATCTTTTAATTTCATGGCTTCAGTCACCATCTGCAGTGATTTGGCAGCCCAGAAAAATAAAGTCTGACACTGTTTCCACTGTTTTCCCATCTATTTCCCATGAAGTGATGGGACCAGATGCCATGACCTTCGTTTTCTGAATGTTGAGTTTTAAGCCAACTTTTTCACTCTCTTCTTTCACCTTCATCAAGGGGCTTTTTAGTTCCTCTTCACTTTCTGCCATAAGGGTGGCGTCATCTGTATATCTGAGGTTATTGGTATTTATCCCGACAATCTTGATTCCAGCTTGTGCTTCTTCCAGCCCAGTGTTTCTCATGATGTACTCTGCACAGAAGTTAAATAAGCAGGGTGACAATATACAGCCTTTACATACTCCTTTTCCTATTCGGAACCAGTCTGTTGTTCCATGTCCAGTGCTAACTGTTGCTTCCTGACCTGCATACAATTTCTCAAGAGGCAGATCAGGTGGTCTGGTATTCCCATCTCTTTCAGAATTTTCCACAGTTTATTGTGATCCACACAGTCAAAGGCTTTGGCATAGTCAATAAAGCAGAACTAGATGTTTTTCTGAAACCCTCTTGCTTTTCCCATGATTCAGCAGATGTTGGCAATTTGGTCTCTGGTTCCTCTTCCTTTTCTAAAACAAGCTTGAACATCTGGAAGTTCATGGTTCACATATTGCTGAAGCCTGGCTTGGAGAATTTTGAGCATTACTTTACTAGTGTGTGAGATGAGTGCAATTGTGCGGTAGTTTGAGCATTCTTTGGCATTGCCTTTCTTTGGGATTGGAATGAAAACTGACCTTTTCCAGTCCTATGGCCACTGCTGAGCTTTCCAAATTTGCTGGCACATTGAGTGTAGCACTTTCACAGAGTCATCTTTCAGGATTTGGAATAGCTCAACTGGAATTCCATCACCTCCACTAGCTTTGTTCCTAGTGATGCTTTCTAAGGCCCACTTGACTTCACATTCCAGGATGTCTGGCTCTAGGTGAGTGAGCACACCACCGTGATTATCTGGGTCGTGAAGATCTTTTTTGTACAGCTCTTCTGTGTATTCTTGCCACCTCTTCTTAATATCTTCTGCTTCTGTTAGGTCCATACCATTTCTGTCCTTTATTGAGCCCATTTTTGCATGAAATGTTCCCTTGGTATCTCTAATTTTCTTGAAGAGATCTCTAGTCTTTCCCATTCTGTTGTTTTCCTTTATTTCTTTGCATTGATCGCTGAGGAAGGCTTTCTTATCTCTTCTTGCTGTTCTTTGGAACTCTGCATTCAGATGCTTATATCTTTCCTTTTCTCCTTTGCTTTTCACTTTCCTTCTTTTCACAGCTATTTGTAAGGCCTCCCCAGAAAGCCATTTTGCTTTTTTGCATTTCTTTTCCATGGGGATGGTCTTGATCCCTGTCTCCTGTACAATGTCACGAACCTCATTCCATAGTTGATCAGGCACTCTGTGTATCAGATCTAGTCCCTTAAATCTATTTCTCACTTCCACTGTATAAGCATAAGGGATTTGATTTAGGTCATACCTGAATGGTCTAGTGGTTTTCCCTACTTTCTTCAATTTAAGTCTGAATTTGGCAATAAGGAGTTCATGATCTGAGCCACAGTCAGCTCCTGGTCTTGTTTTTGTTGACTGTATAGAGCTTCTCCATCTTTGGCTGCAAAGAACATAATCAATCTGATTTCGGTGTTGACCATCTGGTGATGTCCATGTGTAGAGTCTTCTCTTGTGTTGTTGGAAGAGGGTGTTTGCTATGACCAGTGCATTTTCTTGGCAAAACTCTATTAGTCTTTGCCCTGCTTCATTCCGTATTCCAAGGCCAAATTTGCCTGTTACTCCAGGTGTTTCTTGACTTCCTACTTTTGCATTCCAGTCCCCTATAATGAAAAGGACATCTTTTTTGGGGTGTTAGTTCTAAAAGGTCTTGTAGGTCTTCATAGAACCATTCAACTTCAGCTTCTTCAGCATTACTGGTTGAGGCATAGACTTGGATTACTGTGATATTGAATGGTTTGTCTTGGAAACGAACAGAGATCATTCTGTTGTTTTTGAGATTGCATCCAAGTACTGCATTTCAAACTCTTTTGTTGACCATGATGGCTACTCCATTTCTTCTGAGGGATTCCTGCCCACAGTAGTAGATATAATGGTCATCTGAGTTAAATTCACCCATTCCAGTCCATTTGAGTTCGCTGATTCCTAGAATGTCAACATTCACTCTTGCCATCTCCTGTTTGACCACTTCCAATTTGCCTTGATTCATGGACCTGACATTTCAGGTTCCTATGCAATATTGCTCTTTACAGCATCGAACCTTGCTTCTATCACCAGTCACATCCACAACTGGGTATTGTTTTTGCTTTGGCTCCATCCCTTCATTCTTTCTGGAGTTATTTCTCCACTGATCTCCAGTAGCATATTGGGCACCAGTACTGACCTGGGGAGTTCCTCTTTCAGTATGCTATCATTTTGCTTTTTCATACTGTTCATGGGGTTCTCAAGGCAAGAATACTGAAGTGGTTTGCCATTCCCTTCTCCAGTGGACGACATTCTGTCAGACCTCTCCACCATGACGTGCCCGTCTTGGGTGGCCCCATGGGCATGTCTTAGTTTCATTGAGTTAGACAAGGCTGTGGTCCTAGTGTGATTAGATTGACTAGTTTTCTGTGAGTATGGTTTCAGTGTGTCTGCCCTCTGATGCCCTCTTGCAACACCTACGGTCTTACTTGGGTTTCTCTTACCTTGGACATGGGGTATCTCTTCATGGCTGCTCCAGCAAAGTGTAGCCGCTGCTCCTTACCTTGGACGAGGGGTATCTCCTCACCGCCATCCCTTCTGACCTTGAACGTGGAATAGCTCCTCTAGGCCCTCCTGCGCCCGCGCAGCCACCGCTCCTTGGAGGTGGGGTTGCTCCTCCCGGCCGCGGCCCCTGACCTCGGGCGTGAGGTAGCTTCTCTTGGCTGCTGCCCCTGACCTCGGACGTGGTGCTCTGAGGTCACCACGGAGATTTAGAAGTGCTCATAAATCTTAGCAATTATCACAGTTTGTAATCATGGTTGTGTGTACAATTATCTAATCAACATCTGCTTCCCCTAAGAAACTATACGTTCTGTATAGGCAAGGATGGTCTGTGAGACTACAGACCCAGACTTCAGCCAGTACCTGGCACCTTGTAGGTGCCCAGTAGAAACCTGTCGAGGAAAGGATTAAAGACTAGTACCATGTCTTGCACAGTATGATTCTCTTAACTGTGTGTCATCAAGAGCTTGCTGTGTATTTGTAGCTCTCAGCTCACAGGGAGGGCATTTATGACCATTTCAATCAGGTTTTATTTTTAATATCTAGGAGCCTGTCTCCTGTTCCACCCTGACCTGGTCTAGAAGGCAAAATAAAGGCAGAATTCACACTATTACCACCACCATCATCACAACTATCACCCAAAAGCTTTTAAGGGCTCAGTGCATTGCAATGGATAGCTCAAATTTCCCAACCCAGAGACCTACGTAAGCCCAGTTCCCGCATGTATAGGCTGCAGCACTGTGTTAGGAATCCCACTTCCTGCTGCACTCTTACCTGTGCCACCAGAAGTCACTTAATCTCTCGGAACCTCAACTGTAAAATGGGGATAATGCTTGTCCTTTTTCTTTCATCGAAGTCAGGTTAAAATGCAGTAATAGACAAGAAAGTGCTTTGCAAATTATAGCGTTGTTTACAGGAATGCAAGGGAACTTTCTTCTCACGTAATCTTGGCAGGTTGGCAAAAGGCATTTTTGGAACACTATTTTGTTTTCTGCAGTGATGACATGGGAGCCCACGTAGATGGACTGTGCCCTGGAAGTTTGCTTTTCTCAGTTGCACAAATGGATTTATGCTCACCTAAACTCACCCTGCCTCCCAGCCCACTGTCCTCCTGATCAGGGTGAAGACAGCAGGAAGGGACTGTGTTTACAGTCTATGCAGGTCAAGGTTAAGTGAGTTTTGGAGATGGAGAGGAATGCATGGGTGTGCTATCTCCCCAGCTGAGCAGAGCAGGTAAGAATATGACATTGAAGGCAGTGGCATCCTTAGAGAAGCAAAGTTCCCTGGGGGACAATCTTCTACCTGGAGGCTGAACACCTACCTGTTGAGACAGAGGCTGGGAAGGAGCTAGTGTAGACACAGGTTCTGAGGGTGGAACCAGTGATGAAAAGCCCTCCACGGCCAACTCAGTTTGCTAACAAAGGAATACTCAGTGCCACCTTTGGTTTCTATTGCTCTCCCCATCCTCCTTTCCCCTCCACTGGTAATCAATTTATTTAATCAAAGTATACGGCATTCTCTTGACAAAGAGGAATAAGAGTGATCCACAGCACCAGGTTCCAAACTCTTGACTTTTAGTTAACTCACTGAATTTTCCCCACAGTCCCATGAGATAGGTGTGTTATCTCATTTCACAGATGGGGAAACTAGGCTTACAAAGGCTAAGAAACATGCTCAGTCAGCCAAGTGATAAGTGGCTACATGTACCTATATTCAAACCCATAGTTTCTAGTACCTTCTCCCCGGTACAGCTGGGTTTAAGTGCCCCTGCCCCGACCCTTCACAAAGCTAATGTGAGTGGGTGTTTGTTGGGGTGAGGGAGTTCTGGACTGTTCATCTGCCTGAAAACACCTACAACACAACTTCCAAGCCCCTGAGGGACTGTACAAGTCAGTTAATCCAACTTATTTTGTAGATAGAGACTCTGAGGCCCTGAGAGGGAAGTGATTTCTCCCACATCCTTTCTGTCGACGTCGGCGTCTCAGCACAGGTGTCTTCCATTTCTGCTCTTGCCCTGCACTTACTCTGGGGAAGCCAGGATGCCTTTGCCTGCAGTGTCAACTACAAATTGGCACTTACCAAGAGCATTGCCAGTGACTGAACAACCAGGCACTTGCCATCTGCCTCTACAGAGGCAGATGAACCCCATTGAACCCCATGCTGCTCTAGCTGTTGACCTTCAGCAACCCCTGAGGGAGTTCAGAGTGGAGTAAGACACTCTGTGTTCCAGGGAATCTGGTGGGACAGGTCTTCGGATAGTTGGATGTTTTAGGAACAGATTTTAAGATCTCAATCCTTGCATCTCCTCATATCTAGAGAAGCACTAAATCCCTTCATGGTGACATCAGACCCTCATGACTAACAAAAAACCCTTTGTAAATTGAGTGCTTCATGGTATTGAACGTCCCCTTCACCAAAACCTTATATATTGACTTTCCCCCACTGCCGCTTTGGAGCAGTCTCTCAGGGCCATCTGAGAGGCTGCCTCCCAGGCTGCAGTCCTCCTTTTGGCCCAAATAAAACTTAGAGCTCTCAAGTTGTACATCTTTTTTTAGTTGACACTTATGGTGACCACGAAGGGACCCAGAGTGGACTTCCTTCCTTCGACTGGACTCCAAGAGGAACCAGAGCTTTGGTACCAGCAGCGGCCCCGTGCGCCCATCTGTCTCCCTGGGGAGTGCAGAAAAACTTGGGGTCTCTTTTGGTTCTTGAATCTCCCATATTGGTTGAGATTCTGATATTTATTTGGCGGTGGAGCAGTTTACCTGCCCCCTCCTAGTAGGAAAGATACCGGGGGGCTCCGGGTGAAGCATCCAGGGCATATCCACTCATGGTCTAGACACTGAGTGGGGCTCGGCTGAAAGATCCTGAGAAATTCCCACCTAGTCAAAAGATCCTTGGTGGGGGGCTGGCTGAAAGATGCCAGGAGAATTGCCCGCCCAGTGGAAAGGTACTGGGCAGGGAGGGCTCGACTGGAAAAAATCGAGGAATACGC
Source organism: Bos grunniens (assembly GCF_055505025.1). Lineage (NCBI taxonomy): Eukaryota > Metazoa > Chordata > Mammalia > Artiodactyla > Bovidae > Bos > Bos grunniens. The sequence continues at coordinate 15,433,952 of NC_141182.1, forward strand.
GGGGCTCAGCTGAAAGATGCTGAGGTCACTCCATTGTAGGGGACTGAATGGTCTTGGCTGAGAGGTTAAGAGGCTGATCTGACACTTTTTTTCAATTTGACTGCCATTATAGAATTTTTCAGGATAAAAGTGAGGGAAATACATGAGAGCTTTGCTCTGATGAAAAGGGACAAGACTCCTCCTGGCCAGTTTCGGTTTTCTCAGGTGACTGAGAAATTTACTGGAGTGATGGAGGCCTAGTCCTCATATCGTGCGGTGGTCCCATAGGGAAACCCACTCATTAATTAAAATACTTGCTCGTCCAGGGGTCACACTGGCCATTCAGCTACCTGAGCAGCCACGGTGGTCTTAGATTGCTGGACACAGACTCCAAGACATGTAAGATGAGCTGAAATAACTCTAGGGTGACTCCTGCTGCTGCTGCTGCTGCTGCATTGCTTCAGTCATGTCCGACTCTGTGCGACGCCATAGACGGCAGCCAACCCGGCATCCCGTCCCTGGGATTCCCCAGGCAAGAACACTGGAGTGGGTTGCCATTTCCTTCTCCAATGCATGAAAGTGAAAAGTGAAAGTGAAGTCGCTCAGTCGTGTCTGACTTTCAGCAACCCCATGGACTGCAGCCTACCAGGCTCCTCCGTCCATGGGATTTTCTAGGCAAAAGTACTGGAGTGGGGTGCCATTGCCTTCTCTGAGGGTGACTCCTAGGGGAGTTAAACTCACAAGCAGCACATGGGCCCACTACACAGGTTCACTAGTGACTTTTACCCCTGACAAATTCAGCTTCAAATGGGAAACAGAATCTCTCAACAGAAACAAAGGGGTGTCAGAAAGCCAGCCTCTGACTAACACTCGAGCCAGATTCATGTACAATACATACAGAGCTCACACTTGCAAGTACTTGCAAGTTAATTGGAGAAATTATACTGAAAGAGATCTCAATCTAAAATGGCCAGATTTGGGTTCTTTTGATATTCTAAAATTGATATTTTTTACATGCACAATTAGACAAGGTCAGCCATGCTTTGACTGGTATCTAGAAACTTCTAAAACAGGAAATGATAGTGTTGTAGCCGTGTGTTCCAGGAAACAAACTCACTCAGAAGGACAATGCAGATAGTGGAGTGCGGTTTATTACACCGGTGGGCCCAAGGCAGTCTCCTCTTAGCCAAGGACCCTGACCAGCTTTTGTGAAGACCTTATATACCCTAAGGGTACTTGTTCAAATGCACCTCCCCAACTTCCTTGAAACTAGTCTGGACTAGGTAAAAGAGAGATACAATCAAAGTTAACCCATGATTCATGTGTCACAAGCCTAGATAAACAGTGGATATTTATCAAGAGGCCTGTGGTCATATCCCAATAAACATAATGGAATTTACCACTTTGTTCTGTTACAGAGATAATTAGCATATTCTTTTAGGCAACAGAGAGTCCAAGTACAAGTCCTGAGGCTCTTTCATCCGGGGGTCTGGTTTTCCATTGGTATGCCATTTCTATAGACACCGGGCCCAAAGTTCAGAGTCCACTGGGAGGGTGACCATCCGTGTAGCCTAATGTTAGCAGGCTGGCCTAAAATGGAGTCCAGCTCTGTCTGTTTCCTCCTTCAATAGACTAACGTCACAGAAAATCGGCAAGGAATTGCTTGAAACTATATCAAAACTGAAAAAAGGCTGCTAGCACTAACTTTGCCAGGTCGTAGTTCTAATTGAACTGGGAAGTCATGTTTGGCATTTATGCGATTTGGCTTTTGATTTTAGGGCATCACTTTACCATCTTTATGGGGCACCCTTGCTACTTGGCTTTTGATTTGGGGGCATCTCTTTGCCTTTTGTTTCATTTGGAGTGACTCCTGGCTGGTGAAGTTCTGATTCAGTTTGGTTTGTTGGTTTGGTTTGAGTGCACAGACATCTGGTACAAACTGTTCGAGCTAATATGTGAATTGCTCACTCTAAGTTTCCACACCCCCCGCCCCCGGAAACCCCTTGGGAAAAATTTTTAAATAGTCATCTATTGCTATGATCCAATGACAAGAAAAATGGCCTAAAAATATTAGATCTTTATTGACATAGGATAGGAAAATCAAGTTAAGTTCCCTTATATCCAGGACTTCCTCCTGTAATCAACAGCCTGGGGCTGATCAAACTAAGACCCCTTACTTCCCCAGAGGGACAATCCCTGCTGGGACCATTCTGCCCTTGTTATCAGGGCCAAGTTGAGCACTATCTGGTCTAAATTTTGGCTATAAACTATGGTCACAAAAAAAAAAAAAACACACAATTTTTTTACAATGTGGTCACAATATTCTTTAGACTCCAGAGGAAGCTTGAAGGAAAAAAATTACCTCTTTAAGGATTCTTGCCCTGAGGAAACAACTCTTCCTATACCTTTAGACCAGAGCTCTCTGGATCACTTATCTAGACCATATCTAATTCCTGAAATCAAAAGGAACAAAAAACCCAAAAGGGGAACAAACCCTTTTAAAATCTTACTCCAACCATTTTTTATTCATAACTAAGTTTGGAAAACAAAGCTATAGGATCTCTTGTGTCTATTTGGATGTATGTATGTCTCAGGGTGTGTCTTTTGTTTTTTTGATAATATTGCTGATTGCTGAGATCAGTTTGTAAATAAGCTCTAATCTAATTGGCCTTAAAAAAAAAAGTGCTTACAAATCAAATAATTCTAAATACAAGAGAAATTAACCTAAATGACTTTCAGGTTCATGTGAACTGGGAAATATTCAGTGTTAAATACCTAATATTAATATTTATTTGTTGATCTAAATAATGTAGACATGTCTAAGAGTAATTAACATTAAGCAGAATATTTTCATAGTACCTAAGTTAAATATTACTATATCTGTTACAAGTTTGTCAGCAAGGAAATTATCTTGCTGAGTGAAGAAACTTCTAAAAAAATGTAAATGAGATATGAGCCTTTAGATAAACTCTATTAGGAATAATTATGCTTTAGGAATGTCTGTCTAAAATAGTCTATCTAGATTGGGGTAACTAGAACTTCTAAGGGTTGTGCTAAGCTAAGTGTTGGAAGTCTATTGAATAGCTAAGTCATTTCCAAATAAAGTAAGATTTTGAAACATTTACTGCTGCTAATGTCAAGTCAATTCAGTCGGGTCCGACTCTGTGCGACCTCACAGACGTCAGCCCACCAGGCTCCCCCGTCCCTGGGATTCTCCAGGCAAGAACACTGGAGTGGGTTGCCATTTCCTTCTCCAATGCAGAAAAGTGAAAGTGAAGTCTCTCAGTCGTGTCTGACTCTTAGCGACCCCATGGACTGCAGCCCACCAGGCTGCTCCGTCCATGGGATTTTTCAGGCAAGAGTACTGGAGTGGGGTGCCATTGCCTTCTCCAGAAACATTTACTACTAAACACTAATTACCTCTTACAGAGAAACTAAAGAGATTTGGGATTAAAAAGAAATGATGTTTGGTGCCATCCTAAAATGTTCTAAGAAAACAAAGATTTTAGAAATTATCACTGATATTTATGCTCATCAATCTATAAAATGCTAATATAAAAGTCAGTTCTTGGTTGCTTAAGGGAGGTAGGAAATGTGTTTTCAGTAAAAAAGGTGTGAGGAATGGAATTGCATTCTGTGAAGGGAAAAGGAAGTAAGCCTGCCTTACAGGTGGCTTTTTAGGGTGTAAGAACACAGTAATGGGTACAGAAAGTGATAAGGTTTGTGAAAAGTGAACCATGAGGAAAGAGTTTTGTATATGGTTAGGACAAAGTTTAAAATAAAGTTAATGAAGTTTACCTTTTAAGTAAAGTACTGACTGGTGGTTCAGATGGTAAAGCGTCTGTCTACAATGTGGGAGACCCGGGTTCAATCCCTGGGTTGGGAAAATCCCCTGGAGAAGGAAATGTCAATCCATTCCAGTACTATTGCCTGGAAAATCCCATGGACAGAGGAGCCTGGTAGGCTACAGTCCATGGGGTCGCAAAGAATTGGACACGACTGAGCGACTTCACTTTCTTTCTAAGCTGGTGCAAAAACTTGAATTTAGCTTTTCTCTCTGTTACGAGGACACCTTTTCTTCAGATATCGACGAGGACACCTTTTCTTCAGATATCGAACTGCCTTTAATAATAGATTTAAGTTTCTTTATCTCTTAAATGATCTGCTCTAAAATCCCTTGTTGTTACTTTGGCTAAATGAATAGCTATTGTTTCACAATGACCTATGATCCTATCTGACTGAGTGTTCTAAACCTTTTTGATTTGTTAACAAAGCTTCCTAAATCATTCTATCTTATTCACAAAAGATTTCTAGCTAACTTTGGGATGCTTCAGAGGGCCCCTGAAACATCCCAAGGAGAGATATTACACTGCTGCTGCTGCTGCTAAGTCGCTTCAGTCGTGTCCAACTCTGTGCAGCCCCATAGATGGTAGCCCACCAGGCTCCCCCGTCCCTGGGATTCTCCAGGCAAGAACACTGGAGTGGGTATTACACTAATTAGGTTCATTTTGTATGCAGAATTACATGAGGGGTATTGTCAAGTGAGTAATAAGTCTTGGGTTACATTGTATGGTAAATATCACTAATATAGATTTCCTAGAAACCTGTATGGAGTTCCTAAAATTTTGATATGTTTGGGTAAAATGTTACCAGGCATAATTCTAGTTACTATCTCGATATTGTCATAGCACTAACCAAGTTTCACCTCTTCAAGTAGATTTATAAAAAGGACTTTTGGATAAATACCAGTTTCTGAACTGAGTGAGGATTCTAATAGAAAACCTGATGACTTCACAAAGGTTAACAAAAGGACTGAATGAACTGGTGAATATGCTTATAACTTTTATGGTTTATATATGAAAAATTACTGATTTGAATCTGTGTTTTTCAGGTGTAAGGGAAAAAAACTTTCCCCTCAAACTAATTATGACAGTAATTTGGTAAAATTACATTTTATAAACAAGTTGAAACATTTATCTTTTTTCTCTATCTGAACCCTCCAGAGATTAGAAGCTTAGTTTCCAGTAATTTTATCAGATAAGTTAGGAAGGTTACTCAAGAACAGGTATAGAAATCTCAAGGAATTTTGGAAACCTTGAGAAGGAATGAATTTACTTAGATCTGTTAGGCAAAATCTGTGATAAGCCTTTGGCATGACTTTCCTAGCCCTGAAAGGTTTTATTTTAAAAGTTCAGTCTGGGCAAAACAAGTCTCTGTGAAGCAAAAAAGTCTACAATCAATTATGGTTAATGTAAATCATCAGGCCAAGTTTCTTGAGACCAGACCTATATTACAAACAGGTCTTAATTAGGTTAAATTTGGTAAAGATAATGGTGATTTTAGAAAGAGATGTTTCGATGAATGTTAAATCCTAGTTTGTTAATGGAGGTCTGTATCTACTAAGACTTATTTCCAGGATAGTTCTTTGCTGTTAGGGTATATTAATGTAAAATTTAATTGAATTATTAAAGGACACTCTAAGGTTGTTTCTGAAGCTTATCGCAGAAATCTCTCTTTGGATGAAGATCAGATGCCTCACACATGATCTTCAATCAAGACTGGAAGAAGACATAATTTAAGGAACTGTCTCCAACCTGGATGGAAGGACCTATCTATCAGGTACTCTTAACTAGCTCATGCCCAGTGAAATTGAAGGGAAATTGACTCTTCAGTTAACTCCCACTTCCAAAGGCCCCTAAGCTGGACTGGTCCATAGAGAGGCCTGCTGACCTCAAACTCACCTTAAAACGATGCTCAAACAGGAAACTAGGAGGAGAAGAAGATGACATCAGAAGCAGACAGCTTGCCCAAGATGCTGATCTGACTTGTATGATCATTTATAATGTTTTCTTGATTCCTTGGACCTATGCCTATCAATCCCATGTTTTCTATCATGGACATGATTCTCTGCTAGTTTAAAACTCAGTCCAATTGTTGGGTTGTGGCCAATTACCTGTGCCTATTCTGGGTTACCTTGGTGCATTTCTGTTCTTTAAGGCTCTGATTGGATACCCCCTGGGAAATTTGTTTTATGTGAGTGTTCAGTCCTGTTCTATCTATTCATAATAATTCTAGATGGGATCCTCTCACCTGGCCAATTAAAAATACCTGCTCTGAGGCTGGCCATAGATTTAAGTTTTCTCTTAGGGTCTTTTAAACTCAATCGGAGTGATGAGCTAAGTCTCAATAAAAAATTTACTTCTCATCTATTAAAAGGAAAACTCCTACAATTATGGGGAGGATCTACATGGTTAACACAGGCTATGGTCATTTAAGTTTAAAGGCTCCTCTAGGTTGGGAATGGTTAAATCATACTAAAAATGATCAACCTGGTAATTATGAGACAAGGCTGGGTGCTCTATGAACTATGCCTGTTATTACCCTTAGAGAGAGTGATTGGTATGGAACTCAGTGGATTTGTGGCACTAATTTATGGCCTTGATATCTACACAGATGATAGGAAGGTGTAGCCTGGGATTCCCATGAAGTTAAGGTCATACATGTTAACAAATTACAGGTACCCAACCAATCTACCATTGGTATGATCTCAGTGGGTCAAAGATCTGTATTCTACTGGTATGATCATTTAGCAGCTTGTGTGTGTGTGTGTGTGTGTGTGTGTGTGTGTTTGCCTTCAATGGGGTTAGAGGATGTAATTGACCATATCTAAGCCTCGACAACTTTCATAAGCTTTAAATGATAGTAACTGGGCTATTAGCCTATTGAATTCTGAGATCTCTATGATGAGAAAGGCAGTGTTACACTACTGCAAGACCCTTGACACCTTACAGCATCTCTGGGAGATATCTGTGCTATAATTCAAACTGAATGCTGTATTTTTGTACCTGATAAATCCTTTAATGTAACACATTTGAACCACATGAAAAATCAGATTTCTGCTCTAAGTGACCCATTCCCTAGTCTTGACAATCTTTAAAAAAATCTGGTATGGGAGGCTCATGGCTAAAATATTTACTTTTAATTCCACTAATGTTATTAACTATACCATTTGTATTTTGCTTGTTTCACAAGATTATTATTTCTTGTATTACCAAGTATATGACTGAGCCTTCAATGGAAATGAAGACTAGACTTGAAGCAGTTGATCAAATGTACAGTTCAATATATGATCAATGATTGTAATAGTGTAACTCTAGAAGGCAATGGCAACCCACTCCAGTACTCTTGCCTGGAAAATCCCATGGATGGAGGAACCCGGTAGGCTGCAGTGCATGGGGTCCCGAAGAGTTGGACACTACTGAGCGACTTCACTTTCACTTTCACGCATTGGAGAAAGAAATGACAACCCACTCCAGTGTTCTTGCCTGGAGAATCCCAGGGACAGGTGAGCCTCGTGGGCTTCCGTCTATGGGGTCGCACAGAGTCGGACATGACTGAAGCGACTTAGCAGCAGCAGGTATGAAAAGATGCAGTGAGAGGGAATACTTTCCTGGACCATAACTAGAAGACAGGTGTCCGGAGATCTTTGATTATTAAGACCTAGTCCAGTAATAGCACATTGAGTGTCTTATCAACAAAAATCTTCTTCAGGGAACCTTCTTCAGGGATGATGCTGGGGATGAGCCTTCCCAGCAACGCGGGACAAAGTGGTTATGAAAAGACCCCAAAGTATGGTACGATTTATGGCCACGAGGGGGCCGTGTCAACTACAAATTGGCACTTACCAAGAGCATTGCCAGTGACTGAACAAGGCATTTGCCATCTGCCTCTACAGAGACTGAACCCCATGCCGCCATAGCTGTTGATCTTCAGCAAACCCTGAGGGAGTTCAGGGTGGAGTGAGGCACTCTGTGCTCCAGGGAATCTGGTGGGACAGGTCTTCAGATAGTAGGATGTTTTTAGGAACAGATTTTATGATCTCAACCCTTCAGTTCAGTTCAGTCACTCAGTCGTGTCCAACTCTTTGGGACCCCATGAATCGCAGCATGCCAGGCCTCCCTGTCCATCACCATCTCCAGGAGTTCACTCAGACTCACGTCCATCGAGTCGGTGACGCCATCCAGCCATCTCATCCTCTGTCGTCCCCTTCTCCTCCTGCCCCCAATCCCTCCCAGCATCAGAGTCTTTTCCAATAAGTCAACTCTTCGCATGAGGTGGCCAAAGTACTGGAGTTTCAGCTTTACCATCATTCCTTCCAAAGAACACCCAGGGCTGATCTCTCAACCCTTGCGTCTCCTCATATCTAGAGAAGCACTAAATCCCTTCATGGTGACATCAGACCCTCATGACTAACAAAAAACCTTTTGTAAAATGAGCGCTTAATGGTATTGAACTCCCCCTTCACCAAAACCTTATATGTTGACTTTCCCCCACTGCCGCTTTGGAGCAGTCTCTCAGAGCTATCTGAGATGCTGCCTCCTGGGCTGCAGTCCTCATTTTGCCTCAAATAAAACTTAGCTCACAACTCTCAAGTTGTACATCTTTTTTTAGTCAACAGCAAGTACCTTTACAAAAAAAAAAAAAAGCTACAAAGAGCTGAGCATCCATTCTCAACAAACGTTTACTGAATTCTTACTATGTGCTGCTAACACTCAGACGTTAGGTGAATACGTTGTGAATACAATGAACAAGAAAAACGCTGCTCCTGTCTTCTGGAGCTTACATGGTTAACGGGGGAGCCAGTAAAAAGGATCTAAATTTCTGATGCTAGAAAAGAAATTAAAAGAGGTAGTGGAGGTGGGGTAGCGTTTCAAATGGAGCTGTCAGAAAGCCTGACCACCTGGTATATACCAGCTGTTGGTCCTTTAATTTTCAGGACAATCCTTAAAGGCTGAGAGCTGATGTCCCTTTTGACAAGAAAACTGACGTTGAGAAGGGTAAAATTGGCAGTCAAGTCGCAAACTCCTAACCCCCACCCCACCCTTGCTTCCTACCAGCCCCTGTTGAGCGGCCACTGAACCCTGGATGATGAAACTTGGGGCGAGGACTGCACCATCTCTCCGCCGGTGTCCTTGCAGATGTTGGGGAAAGGGTTGTGTGGGGGAATGAGCGACGCGCCTCCAGGGAGAAGCACCAAATAGCTCTAAATTCGCAGAAAGCCGCGAGAAGAGCCCCCGCCAGACCCCTCCGGGATCCCAGACTCTTCAGCCAGACAAAGAGCCCGCCCAGCCCAAGGCAGAGCCAGACCCTCGCTCCCGCCTCCAGCCCCGCCCCCAGATCAGGCCAGCGCGGGGCACTATGGGACTTGTAGTTAAACCAGCTCGCCACACCTGTTCTGAAAAACGACAAGGGAACTACAAGGCCCAGGAGCCAGCGGGCAGGCCCGGGCGGACTCGCGGGCTGTGGGTGTGTGAGCGCTGGGGGCCCGGTGCTGCGTGCGGGAGCTGGGATGCGGCTGCCGGCGCCTGAGCCGAGGAGCTGCTATAGGCGAGCTTTCTAGCCGGACTCGACGAAGGGGTGACCAGGCGGCGACAGGCACGTTGCATGCATGCATTGGGCTCAGCCTTTGCAAAATCCGGTTGTGCAGCGCTTTGGTTATGCAGCGGCGAGGTGCAGGGTCCGAGTCGCCGGGGGATGGGCACCCGTCCCCGAAGCCAGGCTGGCACCTCTCGCTGAAGGAGCCCTTGGCTGAGCTTGGGGGCGGGTGCCCGCGTGCCTGCCTTGGGCTGTGCGCGACGTGTTTGTTCTCTTTCCCTATTTGTCCCAAGGTTTCTCTCGGCGGCCGCGCGATGCAGCGGGCGGCGGCGCTGGTCCGGCGGGGCTGCTGCCCCCGGACCCTCGGCCCCTGGGGCCGCAGTCAGAGCAGCGCGGCCGCCGAGGCCTCGGCGGTGCTCAAAGTGCGGCCCGAGCGGAGCCGGCGCGAGCGCATCCTTACGCTCGAGTCCATGAACCCGCAGGTGAAGGCGGTAGAGTACGCGGTGCGGGGACCTATCGTGCTCAAGGCCGGCGAGATCGAGCTCGAGCTGCAGAGGGTGAGCGCGGGCCCCGAGCCCGCGTGGGGCGGGAGGGCCCCGGGAGGCCAGGGGGCACGGGTGGGGGCGAGGGGGGAGGAGTAGCAGCTGTCGCCTCCTGGGGTCCAACTGCTGTACTTCCTCCAGCCGCGTGGCCAAGCTCCTTCATTCGGCCAGTCTTGACTGAAATGAGAGAATGCCCTCCCCCCAACCCTTCCCTCACTAGTCCCCGGCACCTGGCACAAAGTAAGGCCCTCAGATATGGTTCACTTGTTGAACTGAATTCATCAATTATAATCGAGTGGCCCTTAGTGCCAGGCACTGCCTGCTATGTGGCTGTCCTACTTGAGTGGAACCAAGATCCACTGGGGCGTGAGGGTGAGGACAACGACAGGCAGGAAAGACATAAAGGAGAATTTCAGACATCACCTTAGGTACCAGAGGTGCCATGAAGGCTCTGAAGAGACCTGGGTGTTCTCCCGAAGCTTTTTCTCTCTGTGAGACCTTCTCTGTCATTCTTCCAGTAATGATTCCCTGACAAAAGTGGTCCGGCACAGTTCCTTCCCCTAGATCCCCTTTGGAACCTTGACTGACAGCCCGATTTTGTTCTCTGAGGATACAGTCGCCCACAGTGGGTAGCAGAGGCTTGGGCCTTTGGGGCCTTGGCAGGGTGGCCCTGGGACTTTCTTCCCCCTGGCCGCCGGCAGACTGGAATCTTGAGTTCACAGCTGTGTGTAAAGTGACCACACACCTGGTAGTGATTCCTGTCCCCCTACAACGAGGTGGCTCGGGTGGGTGAAAGAAATACCTCTGTAGTTTACCAGAGTTCTAACGCTGGTGGAATTCAGGAGGCAGAGTCCAGAGGATAATGTAAAAAATGTATATATTCCTAAGATTTATATGAGCAGATGAAGTAGTCACCCAGCTGCTTGCTCAAGGTAGACCTAACCCAGAAGGGGGAAGGGTTCTTTGATCTTACTCTCACAGGCACCAGAACTGAACGTCCTTGGGGGTGAGTTGGTCACTTAATGGTCCTTGAATGCTTGAGAAGAAGCCATGATGGGACCATGACTGTAACATGGGCACTTTGGGGCATTTGATGAGCTCACGGCTTGCTGAGACTTCATTGGGACACCCAGTTCTGCTGACTCAAAACAGTGAGTTGAATAAGTCAAGTCCAGTGTCTCCCTCTGACTCTTTGCAAGGCTAAGTTTAAAGATTGGTCCTTGAAAGGCTGGCTTGGTTTCTGTGCCTCCCTGTCCCAAAAGTGGACCACAGGCAGAAAAAAGGTTTCTGCTCCTTGTTGATATCTGGCAGACTGGAGCTGGCCCTCCTTGAGACAACAGTCTCCCTGTTAAACCTGAGATTAAATTGTTTCCGGTTTAGCACTTTACAACTGATTTCTCTGGTTCCAGAGCTGGTAGGGGTTCTAGGGATTATCTCTACCTTCTGTTAAATAGCATGGACTCCATGAAGTATGAGGATGGTTAGAATAGAAGGGAGACACTGTCTTTGCCTTCACGGAACTGATTGCCATGTTGTTCTCTGGGCCTGAACTTCTCTTCCTCCAGTTCTTTAAGGATTGGTGGTTTATTATTATTATTATTTTTAGCAGGTAGAGAAAATGTGAGAGCATTCTAGGTGGAAGGAGGGCCGGGAGAAAAAACAAGGTTGGGAAGTTCTGGGCAAATAGGGGAGGGGACTGGTGCTGTTTGGAGAGCACTGTCTGGCAAGGGATATGCTAAATGAATGAGATGGAAAGGAGGGACTGGAGTCTGGTGTGCTGGGCTTAGGACTTTATAATTCAAAGTTTGGTGTGCAGTGGGCAACTAAGAAGATGTTCCAACAGGGTATGACTCCATCATTGAGCTAGAGAAATTTCTTGGTCATTTGGGCTGGAAACACACTGTGATTTCTAGGACAGATGGCTTCACTGCCATGTCCTACCCCTGAATAACTTGAGACATTCTTTCTGTCCATCTACATTCTCCGGTACTTTCATTCAAATTCATCCCTTCTTGTTCTCTCCTCACTTCGTCGAGTCTCAGTTGCCTGACTCTTGGTGCTGGAGATAATAGCCCCAGCCAAGCCAGTATAGCCTCGCTTAAATCTTTCATTCTTTAAAGACAGCCTCTCCATTTTGCTAGCTTAAGCATGTCCTCTTCTGAGAGAGCCATGTTTTCTTAGGGTTTCTCAGTCTTTTTTTTTTTTTTGGCTTAGCTTTGCACAGCTTCAGGTTTTGACTTCTGTTTTGAACTCTAATGATCGAAACTGGACTGATGTTGTTTTAAAGGGTTTGACTTGGTTAGAGATGGGATATGTAGGGAGTTGAGTGACTTGGGGGTAAATCTCTTGTCCTCTCTGGGCTTTGGTTTCCCTAGTCTATAAAAGAAGAGCAGTGGTCTGGGGGGCCCAGGGTTTCCCCAGGCCCTGACTTCTGTGCCTCTTTCTCCATTTGAAGGCCTTGTACTGCCTTATGGAATCACTTCACCAGGTGCTATGCTAACAGTACCGGCTGTTTGGCTGGACACGTGGCTCTGGTTTTTGCCTGTGGCGTGGCATGCCAGACAAGTCCCGTCCATTGTGGTAGGAGTGGGGGAAAATGCTCAGGAGAGCCTGAGGAGGAGGGGCACTTGGCTAAGAGCGTGTGAAAGGGGCCATTCTCCTCCAGCCTGGTCTGTGTGCTGTCGGGGAGGCCCTGTTTCTCCCTGACAGCAGCTCCAAGGGGGAGTACCTATCAGCTTTTCAGATCCTGGTGTTCCCTGGGAGCAGCACTTAAAAATAAACTGCCATTAGTAGGAGTTTTGAAAAGATCTGTCAGTTCTTCCTCAACCGACTTCCTTTTCCCTCGTTTTATGGGAGGAGGAAAGGAGGTTGACATAAGTGGAGACAGGAATGGCTTTTGTTTGTAAAAAGTACACAGAGTCAGGGCAAAACATTCATGAAGGGAAACACTGAATATATTAAAATCGCTGAATGCTGCACCGAGAAACAGATGAAAATGGAGAATGCTGGAGCACCTGCTGATAGTTAGCTAAGAGTGGAAACTCTGGATGTGTGAGGCACAAGCAAATTTCATAGGCTATTTTCTTTAGAGCGTAGAATAAAAGAAATTTGTAACATAGGCTTCCGTTTGGATGAACCCTCCATCCATCCGCCTTGCCCAAGTCACCAGGGACCTGCATCCTGGGCTTTGCCTTTATGTGCTGTGGGCTTCGCATCGTTCAGAACACCTTGGCCTCAATTATTCCTCTGTAAAATAGGGCCAATTTATTTCCACTGAAGACGAGTTGGAGATGGTTAGTGATGATGGTTTGAATAGCTAGAACCCTATCAGGATTCTGGCTGTCTGGGGAGAGATAACTGCACCAGCTATCTGTTTTTAGGTCAAAAGGTTATGTGAGTTTATATTAATATAAGCAGTTTTTCTTAAAAAAAAAAACAAAAAAACACTTTATGAGAAAGCAAAGGCTAGTTTTGCTCTCATTTTTTTTTTTTTTTTTTTGGCTTTTTTTTGGCCTGTGCTGTGTGGTTTGCGGGATCTTAGTTCCCAATCAGAGATTGAACTCATGCCCTCAGCAGTGAATGCGTGGAGTCCCAGCCACTGCACCACCAGGGGATTTCCCAATCAGAACTCTTCATGGTCTTGTTTTCAAGCTAAGGAGAGTTGCCTGGAGGAGAGGTGCCGAGGGTCCCTCTTTCCTTGCCTTCCTTCTGAGTCTCTGGGTCTAGGAATGCGCTCTGTGGGATTGGCTCCCTCCTGCCTGCAGCTTAGGCTTGCTGCCTTAAATTATACTGTTCGGAGCTCATTCACCTTTCATCCCTGCTCTGCCCTGCAAATCTCTGCTTCTACGGTTGACCCTCCCACAGACTCCCACAGTTCAGGAGCCTTTCGTCCAGCCTTCCCCGCTTCCGTGGTTAGAAAATTCAGCCCTTGGAGTTCCCACCTTCTCTTAATCTCAGGCCTGTGTAGGTTTGGCTCAGTTTCTTCCAGGTTTGTTTGTCACGTTGGCTAGGGCCAGACCCTGTGCTGAGTCTCGTTTCTTCTGCTATGCAGCGCAGCTGTTTTCAAGGACCCTGGAGGCTAGTCGGGTTTGTCCCTGAGACTTCCTTCTGGAGCCCTCTGGGGGACTTCATGTCTGCCCCAGTGCTGCTCACTGGTCCTGAGGTCTTTTCACATGGCCTTTCTGGCCTGGGGCCAGCTGTGCCCTCTCTCCCTTCTCTGAGCCTGCTTCTTCATCAGCCAGCACTCTGAAAGTGGTGGCCTCTCCGATGTTGCCCACTTCTGTCACAGAGCATGATTCATAAGTTTTCGTGAATGAAACGGAGGTTCTCTGGGGAGTAACCATCCTACCAAGCCTCCCCACTGGCATGTCGCATGAAATGACAGGAGCCACCCCTACCTTGAGGAAAATGCCTGTGCCTGTTGGAATTGTCCATTGTTCGAATGCTGCACCTATGAACTGGGAAGGACAGTCATAACAATGATAAAGGCGTTATCATTGTCCTTCCTTTTTCCTTCCCAATAACACCTTCTGAAATATGCCATCTCCAGAGCCTGGGGGCCTGCTCCCTGAGCCTTTCTTGACCTGAATGGTGGGAAGGGAGGCCCCTGCGATGGATCTCATCTCAGTGCCCTCCGGTGAGGCAGCTCTGGGCAGGATGTGTGTGGGTGAGTTAGACACGTGGGCTCTAGGATGCTAGGAATTGGAACTAAGAAGCTACGTGCTGCCCTGGCTGGCTCCTGGGGGCAGGGCTGAGGTGAGGTCTCCATTGGGTGTGCTTGCCAGACTTGGATGAGTCACTGTGGGTAGAAGTCTGCCCCTGGCTCCTTGGTATTTCCCAACCCACGTAGAACTCAAGTACATAGATACAGGAGTCTCCTTTGTATGGTGGCCCTTAGCTGGGCAGCCCAGTCCATTCAGAGGAGGCAGTTTCCCACCCACTAGCTCATCCATCATAGCAAAGTATCTGGAGCCTGTGGGTACCCAGACCCAAGAAAGGAGATGCTCCATACTCCCAGGCTGCTTGAGTTGATTGAGCAGTGCAGGGTGGAGGGGACAAGGAACATCCAGGGATCTGATTATTTTTCTCCCTCCATGGGGCTGGCCCAGGGCCCACAGCTGTGGTATATGTCCTGCCCTCGACCGTGAACAGATTTACTCCCCACCAAAGAGTGGACTGTGCCCACACCGTGGAAATCACCTGAGTTCAGCTGGCCAGGCCTAGGGGGCCATGGCGATGGAGTCAGACTAACAGAGGGTCCCACGCCAGGAGCTCAGGCCAGTGTGGGTGGGGGAGTCCTACCCTTTGCACACAGTGGCCTGGGTTGCTCAGCCTGTGGGATGAGCCCTGAGGCCACACGCCCTGCAGCCTGTCTCCAGCGTGTCTGACTTCACCCCTGGCCCAGTCCTGGGCAGTAGGCAGTGTTACCCCCTTCCTTGCCACCCCCCACCCCCTACCCCGAGATGTCTTTCCATATTTGCCAGCCCTGAAGAACTTGGTGAAAAGGGCAGAAGGGAATTCTACCCCCTTCAACCCAAACAGAGCTTTTCGACTCATTAGGCCTGGTTTATGGAAGTCCAGGGCTGCCTCCAGGCTTCCCTGGTGGCTCAGATGGTAAAGAATCTGCCTGCAGTGCAGGAGATGTGGGTTCAGTCCCTGGATTGGGAAGATCCCCTGGAGGGAGGCATGGCAACCCACTTCAGTATTCTTGCCTCAAGAATCCCCATGAACATAGGAGCCTGGCAGGCTACAGTCTAGAGAGTTGCAAAGGGTTCGACGTGACTGAGCACAGCACAGGGCTGTTTCTGGGGTGCCCTCCTCAGCCCCTTGTGCCTCCTGGCTCCTAAAGCAGCTGGAGAATTCCATATGGGAGGGCTTAGGGGTGGCAAATGAGAGTCAAGAAAGCTTGTTTGGCAGCTGCATTCATTCCTTAAGCCCACTGGTCTTTACTTTAAGGTGTGTCTTACTGAGTTAAAAAGGGGAACGTTTTCTAAAGTTGCTTTTATTCACACATGTGAAATGGAGAAGACAAGTATCAGAATCATAGAATTGTACCCTTAAAATTTGTATTTAGCATGCCTTTGGGAACAGGGCAGCTGGAGATGGGAAGGTGGCCATTCCGCGCAGGCCACCCCTTGCCGCACCGCCTTCTTCCCCCACGGTGACCCTTGCAGTCTTGCTCCTGGTCTGGTCCAGCTTTGTAACATGATATTTGTACTCTGCCAAGTGCTTTCATACTGTTTGTCTCAGATAATCCTTTCAGCTGCTCTGGGAGGTTCTTGAACCTACTGTTGATTCTCTTATAGTGGCTAATTCTGGATTTATCAGGGAACTGTGTGGAGCTCCCATATTTCCAGATCCCCACAGTTCTCCTTCCAAACCATATTTTCTCCTTTGCAGCAGCCAGGGTGTCCCATAGTCACTTCCCAGCGATGTTGTTGCTACGGTTTCCGAGTTCCTTCTCTCTCTGCCATCTCTGCTCTGTGTAAACACATTGCTCAGGCAGTGGCCTCACTTTTGCTCTTCAACTAGACATCTTTATCCCTGATGCTTTTTTTTTCTTTTCAGTATGAAGCTCAGTCCACATTCTTCATTTTTCAAAGACAGGGTTGCAAGAGAATGACCCCCGAGAGGTCCCTGCGGATCAGTGTCTTCTGGCAGGAAGGCTGGCTGCAGTGTCCCATCAATCACTTAGGGGTGGAGGTGGAGCTGGCAGCTGTGGGACCCTCTCCTGATGCTTTCTGCTGCTGACCCCCTCCCTCCTTCCCACCGCATTTGCCCCAGGGTCAGCATGGACCTATAGCTGCCTCAGAGTTCTCTGGCAGCCCAGGGAAGTTCTTCTAGCCTTCTCAGAAAGTGGATAACCTTTTGAAGCCTTAATTTCCCAATCTATAAAATGGGATTAATACAAGCCCTTCCTCATGGGGGTGGTTGTGAAGGTTAAATGGGACCAAGCATATCAAGCGCTTGGCACCTGGCAAGGCTCAGAATAGGGCTGCTTACTAATGTCCTGTTGACCATTGCTCGGCTTCTGAAATCTAGGGTCTGAGAATCCCTAAGTAACCACCTATTGCATTCTCTCTACTCAGGGTATCAAAAAACCGTTCACTGAGGTCATCCGTGCCAACATCGGGGATGCCCAGGCCATGGGCCAGCAGCCAATCACCTTCCTGCGACAGGTGAGCTGGCCCTCAGGAACCGAGGCCCCTGGGGTAGCAGGGAGGCAACCTGACAGCCAAGCCTATTAAATTGCCTCTTCCTCCTTGCCTGTCCAGCCCCTCAAGACCCAGCAGGCACTAGAATCCCACAGGGAGATGCCACTGAAGCAGCAACCCCCTCCAGCGCCTGATGGCTCCTCTGGTTCTCTCCAGCAGGCTCCTCCCCTTCCTTCCAAGGCTGTCTAAAATCCCTAAGCCCATTCTGAGGTCGCTGTAGTGTACAAGACTCCCAGGTGAATGGTCCTGGATGCTGCATTCGGACCTGGGTTGCTGAGGGCATCAGAGAGTAGATGAAGGCTGGGAGGTGGTGCGTGGGGATCTAGATATGGTTTCCCAAGTGAGAATCCCCAGATTTGAGTGTTGGCTCTGTTGCTGATCAGCTGGGTGGCTTTGGGCAAGTGGAAGTCACCAGAGCACTGCCACAGAGGACTTCTGGGGACCTCCATGAGATGATGAACATGACGGCCTTCAAGAGGCACATTTCCATGTTTCAGTTTGAGTGCCAACTGCAAAGATGCTGCATGGGCCCAACTTGTGAGATTGGTGGGCTTGGGGGAAAAGAAAAGGTGGGAGAGTGCCACAGCATCTGCTAGATAGAGGCTGGAGACCAGCTGTGGGGAAGGCGTTTTCCTAGAGAGGAAATGGGGCCAATACTGGAGCAAAATTTGGTCTTTGTGTGGTTAAGGTTCGTAGGCTGAGGCCGGCAGGAAAGCTGAGTGCTGAACACCCCGGTCTTCCTTTCCTGCCGGTACTTCCTGCTGCAGGGGCTGGCACACAGGAGCGGCAAACTTTGCCCTGCTCTCTGGATGGCAGGTGTTGGGGGCCCCAGGGCCTCAGCCTGCAGGCCCTCAGGGAATTCACACAGGGTATGGGGAGAAGAACTGAGGCCGGTGATGACCTCAGGAACGTCCACTGAATGGACTCCCGTGGCATTGCTGCTGACTCAGGAGTGTGCCAGCTGCCTGTGAGTGTCAGAGGCCTCAAGCTGGGCCCATGATGAGGAAGTGGATCAGACCAGACAGAGTGGCTCTGCGCGGGAGGTGGAGGTGGGAGGACGTTAGAGCATCCTGCTTGTCCTGAAAGCTTGTCCTGGAAGCACATAGCTTAGGAGAGGAGAGGTCCAAAGTGGCCTCGCTCTGCAGAGGTTCCCCACACGTGCCTGGGGCTCTGGGTGTGAACAGGCTCCTGTTGCCTCAGCCTTTTCTGACTGGCTGGCACACTCCCAGATCCAGCCCTGCTGCTGGCCACAGCGGACCCAGCCTCTGCCACCTGGTGCTGGCTTCCTCCAGCCTTCATAAGCGCCCCAGAGCGGGAGGGCAAGCCAGGTCACCGCCCGTTGCACAAATTTATTTGAGGCAAAGCCGGGCTCCAAGAAGCCTGAGCCTGCCCGAAGCCCCCAGCTGGTGTCAGAGCCGTGAGCCCCACCTCATCTCGTTGCTCCTGGCACTGCTCCTAAGCTTCCAGCTTAGACTTGCCTGCTGAGCGGGGGTTTACTGACACTTTTGCAAACATTTCCTTGCGTAATCCTCTTAATTTGTGAGGTTAGGGTGATTTTCTCTGTTACAGAAGTGAAAAAGCTGACTCGGTTTTCACTTCTGGCCAGGAAAGGGGGTGATGGTGAGGAGGGGTGGGGGCGGGGCATGGGGGGGCGCTCAGCCTGTAAGGAGGGGGGTCTCTGCAGTCTTGTCAGCTGGGGTGTACCTGCCTGCTCAGTCCCAGCTCCCTGCTCTGGAACCCCTGGTTCTATGGCCTTGGCTATGTGAGCTGCTGGCCTTTATGGAGGAGCTGGGCCGAGTAGCAGCCTCGTTTTGTTCCCTGGCTCCTCTGGTGGCCCACCCTTGGCCCGAGCCCAGGTCATCAGGGACCCTGCCTCTCACCATCTCCCTTCCGCTGCAGAGCATCCACTGTCCTCCTCCCCACCCGTCCCCAGACCCTCCCCACAGGCGGGGGCCCTCGTGGAGAGTCCGGCGGTGACACTGCCCCTCAGAGACATCCTTGGTGCCCCTCTGGGGTGGGAGGTTGCGGAGAGCCCAGCCCATGCCTCTGTTCCCCCAGGTAATGGCACTGTGCACCTACCCGAACCTGTTGGACAGCCCCAGCTTCCCAGAAGATGCTAAGAAACGAGCCCGGCGCATCCTACAGGCTTGCGGCGGGAACAGCCTGGGTGAGGCCCCGACTTGCCAGGTCCCAGCGGGCGTGAAAAGAACGTGTGTTCCCAGCATGGGCCTGGCCGGGCCCCTCACGGCGGGTTATGCGTTGAGCGAGTGTGTGAGTGTGTGTGGGGTGGCCGACAGGCCGAGTCAGGGAAAAATACTCTCCTTGTCCGTGCTCTGTGAGCCTCCTGTTTGCCGAGCTGATGGGGTCAGTGCTGTCTCTTGGTGGATTGGGGGCACTTCAGGCTCGAGAGTCTGCATTTGGCAGGATTTGGGGTTTCCAGGGGGAGCCAGCTGTGACGCTGAGCCCACCGCACCCTCAGGGCAGAAGGTTGAGCTTGAGCCGGGAGGCCAGAAGGAGGTACGTTGCCCAGCTGGTCCGGCTTCTCACTCCGCTGTGGCCCCCTTTGGTGGCTTCCTCGCTGTGGAGGTGCCCCCCCTTACCCACCACGTGTGTGTTGTGTTCCTGACACCGGCCTGTTCCCCTTTGTGCCCGGAGCCCACGCCCGGCCCCAGGGGGCTCTGAGTGGGGAGGCCCTGTGGATGTGAAGGCATCTTCTCTCCCTTCCCTGCTGAGGTGGATTTCCAGCCCCTGGGCGGCTGGCTCTTTGTTCTCATCTCATGTTCTCTTTCTTGTTTATTTTTGCCTCATTCCTTTGCCCCGTGGAATACATAGGGAATCCGGCTCCCCTTGTCCTGAGGAGAAGTTGTCCATAGGGCTTTTTAGGAAGCTTGCCTGAATGTTCCAAAACCTGGGACAGGGATTCTTGTGGCTCGTTCAGCAGGGTATCAGCTGCCCTCGGCCTCTCCGTCACCTCCCCGCCTTTCCCCTCCCCTTTCTGCTCTGTCCCTTTATGGACATCACTAGGCTTAGCCTTCCTGGCTGTGATCACCCCACTAGCCCTCCGTCCAAGCCTGTGTCCTTCGTGTGTCCCTCTCAGGAAGGGGCCCGCCGCCCTTTGCCTCCCTGCCAGCCAGCCTGGGTGGGGTGTGGGCCAGCACCTTGTGGGGCAAGGCCTAAACCACAAGCTGGCAGAGGGCAGCGCCACAGCTCAGAGGCCCGGCCTCCAGGCTCTTTCCCTCTGCACCCTCTGCCCGGCCCAGAGGACAAAGGCGCTTCTCAGAGATCCGTGGCCTTCGGCCTGAGGCTCCAGGAAGCGCAACCCAGAGGTGGGGGGAGGGGGGTTGCTGTCTGCGCGAATGTCTGGGGAACTGGGAAGGGATCTTGTTCCAGGGACAAGCCTCATCAACAAGTTTTTTCTGTGTCAGCCAGGTAGGGCTGGGGGAATGATGTGGGGAGGCCATGTCCATGTGAGTCAGGCCTGTCTGCGTTCTGTATGAGGAGCTCAGCAGGATGGGTGAGGGAAGTGCTCTCTGAGCCTCTTTCCTCATCCTTGAACTAGGAGATACTTTGTACCCACCTCCTGGGCTTGCAGGCAAGTTGCTGTTTGTGCTGCTTGTCACGTGTGGAGAAGCCCCACCCTGGCGGTCACTACCTGTTTCTGCCCATTGTGGGAGGAAGGGCAGTGTTCTGGCAGAGGGTGGAACAATGGGAGTGGTGCTCTGTCAGCGAAGGCTTGGGTAACCTGAGCACTGTCCACAAAAATGAAGGAAATGGAAGCTACGCCCAGGGCCACCCTGACCCAAGGAAGGATTATAAAGGGGCTCACCTGGACGTGTTTTTATCATGCCCTTTAAAGTTATTTTTTATTGGGGCTTCATTTATTTTTTGTTTGAGTAATCCAGTTCTCAGGTTGTGTCCTGAATCTTAAGTGGGGTTGAGGTGAAACCTAGACACATCTGGGGGTGGTAGGAGATGGGAGAGAACGCCCTCCTCCAGCCCCTCTTGGAGCCCGGGCTGTGGACCAGGCACTGCTCTAGGCCCTGAGGGACACTGGGGAAGGCAGGTGGAGTTTCTGTGCTCATGACTCGCTGTCATATTTGGGAGAAACAAACATGGAAAAGAATTAAGACAAAAACATAATTCCCAGTTTTCATGAGTTCTTGGTGAACAAGCAGACAGTTATGGGGTTTGAACAAGGGATTCTAATGGAGAGGGAGGGTTTAAGGAGAAAGTGTTTCAAGTCCATGTAGAGGATGAGTAAGAGTATCTGCTAATGAATCCCAGACAGAGAAAATGGTGTGTGCAAAGGCCCTGAGGCTTAGGAGCTGAGTGTGACTGAGTGAAGGGGTTTGGATGCAATGACGCTGGGTGATTTGGTAGCTGTCGCTGATCTGTGGACTGTGGGAGGCAGGTTGCCGTCGGGTTCAGGGCAGAGTGTCCTACACAGGAGTGTGGTGGGGCGGGCCTAGCTGGGGGTAGGTGCTGCAGAGATGCACAGAAGAAATAGGTGATGGTTCCTGCCTGCAAGTCAACATGGGGAGGCAAGGATTCATCTGTGGAAGGTAACTGGAGAAATCAGAAAGGCTGGGGTGAAGCCATTTCTCAGACTTCTTGAGAGGCTAGATCTGAGCTCTGAAGAATCAGGGTACCTCAGAACAAAACAGAAGATGGAAAGCCTGTGGCCGGCAGGAACAGAGAGCTTGCTAGTGGGGAAAGGCCTGGGAATGCAGGGAAGCAGATGAACTAGAGGCAGGAAGAAGAGGAGGCTTAGCTGGTGTGGAAGTGGCCAGGCCCCATGGAGTGGAGCAGAGGGCAGTGAAAGAAGGCAGAGGGAAACAGCACGGGAAGCTTTCTGGGCTCGGGAGCCCAGGAAATATCAAGACACCCAGTGGAAGGAGGATTCTCTAACAGTGGCGTCTGCAGATGCCCTCGAGTACCCCCAAAGCACGCGACAGGACTCTACTCTCCACCCAGATTTGGTGCGTGTTAATGTTTGCCACCTGAACTCTTAGAGGAATGGTGCCGCTCCCCCCAGTTTACAATTATCCGAGGGGATAGGCCAGCCCAGTGCTACACTCCCCCCCCTAGTTTACAATTATCCGAGGGGATAGGCCAGCCCAGTGCTACACTTCCCCCCCCAGTTTACAATTATCCAAGGGGATAGGCCAGCCCAGTACTACACTCCCCCCCCAGTTTACAATTATCCGAGGGGATGGGCCAGCCCAGTGCTACACTCCCCCCCCTAGTTTACAATTATCCGAGGGGATAGGCCAGCCCAGTGCTACACAGGCCCTTAAACCGGGCGCCTCCTGGTGGTGCTGTTGCAGTCCTTAGGAGGAAGTTGGCTGGTTTTCTTTAAACGTGGTATAAAACTCAAATGGGATAAAAGAATATAGAGTGAAAGATCTGCCTCCCACTTCTGAGCCCAAGCCTCCTGGATCATGTCCCCGGAGAATTCGCCTCGCCAGTTTGAGTCTCCTTCTAGAAAGATTTTGTGCATGTGCAGGCACCTATTTTCAGTTTTTTTCAAAAACGTAAGTAGTGGCCTGACATCCTGAAAACATTTGTATGCCTACAGTAAATGCACAGATACTAATGTACAGCACCTGTGCGTGCACGCCTGTGTAACCCGTGCCCAGATCATGACAACGAACGCTCTCAGCGCCACAAAAGGCCCCTGTGTGCCCCTTTGCCGAAAATACTCCCAAGCCCAAAGTGGTCACCGCTGTTTTTGAACTTCACTTTAACTGGTGGTTTGGATTTGGCTCCTAACTGGCGGCCTGAGCATGCTGTGCCATAGGGTGAGGGTAGGTGAGTCATGCCCAGCAGCCCCAAAGAACCTGTGGTTAGTGCCTGTCAGGGCTCTAGATTCCTGGGATGGCAGGTGGTGCCATTTTGGGGTGACCCTTCTGTCAGGTTCTTTGGAACCGTGTGTAGGCAGCAGTGATAAAACCATAGCAGTCCCAGCTGTAATGGATCGTGCTGTCGCGGAAGGCATGTAAAGCCAAGCAGGGTGGGTAGAGCAGGTATGAGCACCATTTAACTGGTTAGAAGTCAGGGCCTGGGATAATGCTTGAAGTATAAGTAGGTTCGGGTGGGTAGATGAACAGACGGGCAGATGGGTGGGTGAGTGGGCGGGCAGGTGAGTGGGTGTGTGGATGAATGGATGGATAGCAGATGAGCGAATGGTTGGATGAGTGGGCAGACGCTTGGGTAGGTGGAGGGATGACAGGATGGGTGGATGAAGCCCAGACAGGTGGTTAAGCAGCTTGCCACAATTCCAGAACCTAGAGCCGTGGGAATAGGGCACCACTGAGACTCCTTGACCTCCCCCAGCCTCCCACCCCCAGTTAATTATATAGATATCTCAGACTGCATGGAGCCAGATCTTCCCTCTAGTCACTGTCTTGCTTGCTGTCTTACAGGCTCTTACAGTGCTAGCCAGGGCGTCAACTGTATCCGTGAAGATGTAGCTGCCTACATCACCAGGAGAGATGGCGGTGTACCTGCAGACCCGGATAACATTTACCTGACCACTGGAGCTAGTGACGGCATTTCTGTACGTGTCGGAGCGGCTCATTGTTGCTCACTGTTCACCCACACGAACAGCCTTGCGCGTTAGGGCCGATGCGTGAGCCTGTGGGCTGTTAAAGGGGGGACAGGCCTGGGCAGAGAGGTTGGCCACCCTCTGCTCCCTGCTGTCTGCCCCACCTGAACTTTTAGAGAAGTGGTGCAGCTTTTAGAGAAATGGTAGCCTGCTTTCCTTACTGTGTTAAGTCTTTGTGAACCTGCACACTCCTGCAGCCTCAGTTTCCCTCCTCCAGCTGGGAGAAGTCACGGGGCACTTGAGAGTGATCTTCCTGGCATCAGCCTTTCTCTTACTCAGCATATATGCTGTCTCTCCTCTGCCAGGCACTGTGCCAGGTGCGGGGAAGTCGTGGGGAACCAAACACATTTGGTCTCTGCTTAGACATCAGTACTGGATCCGACTAGCACTAACAGCACATAAATACATGTCAGATCGAAAGCTTTCAGTTTCTCTTCTGGATGAGGACAAAGTGTTAACAGAAGGGAGCAGCAGGAACTCTGACCTGGGGCTGGTGAGGGCAGGAAGGTTTCTCCAAGGAAGGCTGAGCAGATAGAGATCTGGAGACTGCGTAGATGTGAACTCAGGGAGGCAGGGAGGGACAGATTCAGGGCAGAAGGTCAACATATGCTGAGGCCTTGGGCTGGAAGGAGGCTGCATGTTTGGAAATGGAGCATTGTGGGGCAAGCACACGTGGGGAGGGGCAGTTACCAGCAAGGTGCTGGGAGGCAGGTGGAGCCTGAGTCCTAAGGTATTGTTGTCCTAAGAGCCGTGGGAGCCACTGAAGGATCTGAAGCAGACAGGGTCATAATTAGATATACGTTCTTAAGCTTAAACTGTGGCAGGAGGGAGCATAGTAGATGTGAGAGTGTTTAGGAGACAAGAGAAGAGGCGGCTTGAGCTGGGCATCAGCCGTGAATGAGGTGAAGAGGGGCTGGTATCAAGGGGTCGATAGGAGAAGGGGCTGAACCTGTGGTCTGAGGTTCACCTGCAGCCTGTTCCCTTCCAGCACCCTCCCCCCATGCCCAGTCAGTTCTGGGGGCCATCCGCTCACTTGTCCTCCCTTCTTTTAATAAGTTATGTTTGTCTGTGTCTCTTGACCTCCAAGGCTCTTGTTTCGGATGTTTATTAAATGATTTCGTCCTTTGCTGAAGCCTCTCAAGTGCATTAAACTCTTCCTTGAGCCCGGGAGGAAACTGAGGCCCAGAAACCTTAGGTTCTGCCTGCTGTTAAGAGCCTCTCGAGGCATTGGAGATTCTAGTGTTGGACTCAGGCCCCCAGCCACGGCATCTTCCACTGTATGCTGCCATCACGGCGCCTCTCTATTCCCAGAGAAGCCCAGGTATGGGTAGAGGTTCCAGAGGCAGGTGTGGGGAAGAGTCTTCAAGATTTAGTGAAAAGAATCAAGCCGTTACACTGGCATTGTTGTAGCAAGGAACTGAGCCTGAGAAAGGCGCTAAGTCTTCATGTAAGGCTTAGAAAAGTAAAACTCACCCAGAAGAGTTTGGGCTTATGAATTCAGTGAATTACTGCCACCCCCACTAATGCCCCACAGGACTCCCCAGGCCTGATTTCTCAGGAATCCTGTAAACCTAGGGCTCATTCAATTTTGGAAACAGCCAGGTTGAAGCGCCACCTGGTGGCAGAAGCTGGGTATTTTATCCCATTTTCACACTCCTTTGTTCACTGGTCTTTCCAAGTCTTGGGCTCTGATAAGTTAGTGATCAGACAGATTCCGGGCTGCACCCCAGACATATATAATGAGTTTCAGGGGTGAGGTCAGAATAATTCTGAGCAGGTCGAGTTTTGGGGCTACTTCTTTAAAAGATCTCTTTTAAAAATACTGACAGGTATTAAGTCTTTAGGTACCATGCATTGTGCTAAAAGCTTTAAAACATTTTGCTTATTCCTCGTAGCAGACCTCATTTTACAGAGGAGGAGAGGTAGACTCAGGGGAGTTCAGAAACCCACGTGCGGCTGTGCTGGAGGCAGGCGCTGGGTGACTGGTGAAAGGCGGGGTTTGGGGGTCTTCTGGCTTCTGCTGCTGTTCAGCCCCTGGGCGTGGAAAGTGGCAGTGACCCTGTAAGACGTGACTTCTCTGTTTCAGACAATCCTGAAGATCCTGGTCTCCGGCGGTGGCAAGTCACGGACAGGCGTGATGATCCCCATCCCGCAGTACCCACTCTACTCAGCAGTCATCTCCGAACTCGATGCCATCCAGGTGAACTATTACCTGGATGAGGACAACTGCTGGGCCCTGAATGTGAACGAGCTCCGGCGGGCCGTGCAGCAGGCCAAAGAGCACTGTAACCCCAAGGTGCTGTGCATCATCAACCCCGGGAACCCCACAGGTCTGTGCTTTACTTCCTTGCCAGTTTCTTGGGGAGCAGGGTGGCTGGTGTATTGGATGTCTGGACACTAAAGAGCTAAGAAATAATGAAGTCTTATTTGCTCCCAGGTTCCCAATCCAACTCCAGATTTGCTAACATAAGATCATAAAGTTGGCTGCCAGCCATCTTAGGAATACAGGCATTTTCCTGGGCAGGGTTGTATTGTAATTAAGACCAGTTCTTCTTCCTGTTCGTCCATGTACAAAGAACCTACTCTTTGAGGTCACACACAAATCATCACCGTTAATTATAGGCCTAATTTTACCCTTACTCCTACTTGTTTTTCTGAACCAGTTTTTAGATTTGCTGGTGTGTGCGTTTTTGTTTTTCTTTGACACAGCATTACTGTGTACTTTGAGGCCTGAAAAGGAAATGCCATATTAAAAACAAAAGCAAACCAAAAAAACCTGTTTCCAGAAGTTGGAAAGCTCTCCTAATTTTGCATATTTTTCTTCACAAAAAAAATGCACAGTTCTGGCTGTTTTGATCTTTCCAGGCTGCTGGCTTCATGTGCCCCAGATGCTATTTGGATGCCGAGAACAAGGGCTCCTCTCTCCTCCTTTGTTGAGATAAACTGGGTCAGGGCCAAAGCGTGGTGGAGTTGATTGTGGAATCTGCTCCTTGGGAACATCAAATGATGCTTCAATCAGCTGAAAGCTCCACTTGAATTCCTGGGTGCAGAAAATGGGCGCAGCTGCTCGCCTGGTTTATTCACACCGACTGCTTGGGGGAAGGGATGAGGGACCTAACCAGGGTACTGTAGGAAAATGACAGAGCTGAGTTCTCAATCCTGGCTGCACATTAGAATCAAAAAGGGAGCTTTTAAAAATGCCAGAGGCCAGGCCACACCCCAAAATCTCTGGAGAAGGGGCTCAGGCATCGATATTCTGTGTAACTGAGGATGAGAAACACTGCCCTTGGATGATGCTTCTAAAACTTCAGCTTGTTAAAAACACAACTGCTGGGCCCTACATCTAGATATTCTGATATAATCAGGCTGGAGTGGGACTTGACAATTTGCATTTCTAACAAGCTCCTGGGTGACGCTGATGCTACTGGCCCCAAACTTGGAGTAGTAGATCCTATATCTTAGGAAATACTCTGTATACCTAGTTTATATCGTAGGCTTGGTAACTTCTTGACCAGAAGCTTACATATATCTTCTGGCTGTCTGGGGAGAAGTAACTGCACCAGAGACTTTCCTATTTGGGGTCAAAGTGGGGGTCATGTGAGTGTGATATTAATATAAGCAGTTTTTCAGTAGTCATGTTCGAATGTGAGAGTTGGACCATAAAGAAGGTTGAGCACTGAAGAACTGGTGTTTTTGAACTGTGGTGCTGGAGAAGACTCTTGAGAGTCCCGTGGACTATAAGGAGATCAAATAAGTCAATGCTAAAGGAAATCAACCCTGAATATTCATTGGAAGCTGGTGCTGAACCTCCAGTACTCTGGCCACCTGATGTGAAGAGCTGACTCATTGGAAAAGACCCTGATGCTGGGAAAGATCCAGGGTAGGAGGAAAAGGGGGCAACAGAATGAGAGAATGAGATGGTTGGATGGCATCACTGAATCAATGGACATGAGTTTGAGCAAACTCTGGG
Source organism: Bos grunniens (assembly GCF_055505025.1). Taxonomy (NCBI): domain Eukaryota; kingdom Metazoa; phylum Chordata; class Mammalia; order Artiodactyla; family Bovidae; genus Bos; species Bos grunniens. Next base: position 15,461,639 of record NC_141182.1, read on the forward strand.
AGATAGTGAAGAACAGGGAATCCTGGTGTGTTGCAGGAGTCAGACGAGACTAGCGACTGAACTACAACAACAAGCAGTTTTTCTAAAAAATAAGTTACAAGCAGGCTCAGGCTAGTTTTGCTCTCTGAGGTTTTTTTTTAGTTTCTGGTTGTGATACGCAGCTGTAGGATCTTAGTTCTCTGACCATGGATTGAACTTGGACCCCAGCAGTGAAAGCATCAAGTCTTAACCATTGGACCACTAGGCAGTTCCCCTCTGGGGTCTTAATGTGTGAAAAGCAGCTATTGGAGGATGGAGGATGGAAAATGGAGACCTACCTGTGATGACCATGTATCTCGTCTGGACCACACACTGTGACCACTTTGTCTGAAAGGTGTCGACATGGAGTGGGATATTAGTGGCTAACAGGGCTCTTTGGGATTCGAGACAGAAACTCACCTTGAGGCTTGAAGGGAGTGGACCTGTGAAGTCCAGGGTAAAGCAGCACGCTTGAATCAATGTCGTCGTCATGGGAACCTCAGGCCATGACCCAGCTCTGCTCTGGGCTGGAATCCTCAGGAAGCACCTATCCTGGGAGTGGCCTTCCACAGGTCCAGTCAGTGCCCAGCAGCTGAGTGTCCTCCACAGGGCGCCTCGCCCCTGGTTTCACCTGAAGCCCCAGGCCAGATTCTGTTGGCCCACACTGGGACACCTGCCCATGCCTGACCTAGTTAAATCACTGAGGCTGATTGGCTGGGTCTCTGTCCCTGGTGGAGTTTAAAGAGAGGGAGTTCCCCTAGGACAGCTGCGTGCTGTTGCTCAGAGAAGGGCAGGACTCTGGGCTGGTGTAAGCAACAGGTATCCCCATTAGTGTGTGGGACATTCCCTCGGCCTGCCCTCTGGCAAGGGGCACTTGGAAGACCCCTCCACAGCCTTTGGGGCCTTTAGCAAAGCTGCGTCTTCTCTGTGGTGTGCACATGTCTCCCCCTGCTGGGCACAGGCATGCCCTGCCCTCTGGAGATTATGTGGCTCCTGCTCCACAGGCCTGTTCTGAGTGACTGCTTCGTCCCAGGCACTGGAGAGAAATAAGCTCTGTCCTTGTCCCACAGTTTGCATCTGTCACATGGGGGATTATTTGTGCACAGCAGGTCTCGTTTCCTCTCCTGGGCTGCTGGCTTCCTGAGGCCCGGCTCTTGCACTCCCCCTGGCGTTATGGAGAAGACTCTTGAGAGTTCCGTGGACTGAAAGAAGATCAAACCAGTTAATCCTAAAGGAAACCAGTCCTGTATATTCATTGGTAGGACTGACGCCGAAGCTGAAACTCCAATACTTTGGCCACCTGATGCGAAGAACTGACTCTTTGGAAAAGACCCTGATGCTGGCAAAGATTGAAGGCGGGGGGAGAAGGGAATGACAGAGGATGAGATGGTTGGATGGCATCACCGACTTGATGGACATGAGTTTGAACAAGCTCCGGGAGTTGGTGATGGACAGGGAAGCCCGGTGTGCTGCAGGCCGTGGAGTTGCAAAGAGTTGGACATGACTGAGCAACTGAACTAAACTGGCATTATGTACCCCGCTCACACCTTGATACTCTGGGTGCTCACACCTTTGCTTGCATTCTAACAGGGTACACTTGGTGGCATCGCAGCCCTGGGAGGGAAGACCAGGAGCATGTGGTAGGCAGACAGGCTGCCAGGATGGACAGCCCCTGTGTCTATGGGCACAGCAGCTGATTACTTGTAGCATCCAGGGGCGCTGCCCTTCCTAATTCCCAGAGCGTGAGCTTGCTTCATAGGAAGCCTGCTCGGCCTTTGTTTGGCAGGGACAGGTTGGTCCCTTAGTAAAGGAACTGGTTTGTGGCTTAGATTATGTCTGAAATCCTGGCTGAATCATACCATGCTCTTATAAGATACATCAAAATATTTTTCTAAGACTTAGTCTTGTTATTCTTACATGGACAAGAATATAGTTATTTTTATTTTTAACAAAAAGGTAATATACTCTCCATACTGCTTTGCATGAAGATGTAGATACATATGTCAGTAATACATGTGCACATACATACATACGTAGATAATATACATACGTACGTAGATAATATACATACATGTAACACCCATAGGTGCACATTTATGTCCTTGTGAGCATCAGCAGGCCTGCCTAGTACTTTTCCAGAAGCTGTGTGAGCCAGTCCACCATCCCAGGGCCACATCATTGTGGGCCCCAGGAAGTCTGGGAAAGGGTTCCTTTCTACCTTGAGGCATTTGTTCCTTTCCCCACTGAAACCTGCAGTATTTCCTGTGAGCTGGTGGGTGAATATTTTGCTGCCGGCACTCATTTCTCTAAGGTGGATGGAGTGACGAGTCCAGCCCTGAAGGGAGACCCTGGCAGGGACACCGTGGGTGCCTGCCAGCGTCCTCAGCAGGCACGGCTCCCACATGGTCACCGGAGAAGCCAGAGCTGGTAGGCAGGCTCATTCATTCATTTAGAACTTCTTCCCCTGTGCTTACTAGGGAGGGCCCTGCTGGATGCCGGCTTTGAGGGTCGGTGCTGGGCCAGAGACATTGTCCCTGCCTCACGGAGCTTGTGTGGGGAGAAGGTGTGGCCGGTGCACTTCTCATGGTGTGGCTGCTGAGGGGGAAGGAGGGGAGCGGGGCTGGATGATTTAGCTCCTTCAGTTTTATTTTCCTGCTGTTTATGATACATCCATGTCTTCTTGTCCTCTAGCACAGAATAATACACATATATCCTCCTCCCCCTCCACACACATACCTCTGAGAAGAATAACAAGAAAGTTGGGTGTGAAACACAACTCCCTACACATACCTGGCTTAAGTGAGTCAGAGGGACGGAGCTGACCCTAGGGGCTCCCTGGAGGCTGACAGCAGCTAGGGAGGGTGGTCCTGTAAGATCACGAGGGAACGCAGACATCTGAGTGATTCTGGTTGGAATTCTCACCTAGGGACAAATGAAACACCCTGACAACCTACCTTCTGCTTTTGTTTGGGACTTTTTAGGTCAGGTGCAGAGCAGAAAGTGCATAGAAGATGTGATTCACTTTGCCTGGGAGGAAAAGCTCTTTCTCCTGGCTGATGAGGTAAGAGCAGCCTGGGCTCTCAGAGGTGAGGGTGTGCTTTCTCTTCTGGGGGAGGGAACCAGGTCTGTTGTTCTATAGACAAAAGAACTTTCTAGATATCGGAGGAGAGATTCTAACAAGGTTGAGGATGTTCAGTGTTAAACAACCTGTGAGACTGTGACCGAAATCATCCCATATTGGTTTGGAATTTTGGTTATAAGTTTCAAAAATCTAGCCCAAGCTACTTTAAACTTAACGCGGTGGTGGGGTCTCAGGAGTGGGGCTGGATCCAGGGACTCGAATCGTATCTTCCAGCTCCTCTTGTTCCATCCTGCTGCCTTGGCCTCAAACACGGGCCTGCTATCTTCCCAGCCTAGAAACAGAATTTATCTTCCTGGTCGTTTCAACGAAGCTCAGAACTGAGCTTCACTGGTGCAGTTTAGGTCAAACACCCATCACTGAACTGATTATTCTGGCCCAGTGGTTGCAATATGCAGACTGACCAGGCCCTAGGCAAGGGTTGGGGGCTCCCCCTATGCCCCCAAATGTGCAGATAGAGAGCTGGGGAGGATGTTCCTTGAAGCAAATCAAGGGCCCCTTTCTCAAGAAGGGAGAGTGGGTGCTGGGTGGGCTGAATGCTGTGTCCTGTGAGGAGGGGAATCTTATCAACCCCAGAATCACTGCTTCCTGAACCCTAGATCTGGAGACAAACCTGCCCATTCTTTTCCTGCTTTGCAAGAAGCAATTAAAGACCTGTCAAATCCTATTTTCACTTCATTTCTGTGTGATTTCTGGTTAGTCATAGCTTCTAGCACGTGAGCTTCATTTCTGTGCTCCTTAGCAGCCCCCCACCACAGAGGTTATCCACCAAATCACTGCTGTGATCAATAGCAGATACTTAAATCTTCATTTCTAAAGGAAAGAAGGGGCAGTAGAGTGACCTGGTGCACGAACCTCTTCCCTCAGGGTCTGGGAAGCGAGGGGGGTGAATGGGGAAGGGAGAGGCCATGGAGGAGCTGGGAAGGGGAGGGAGCTCTACCTGGCTTGTTGAAGGTTGAGCTGGCCTGACCCTCCTGCTGACCTACAGTGCCTCAGAGAGCCTCGGTTTCCCTGATCTCCAAACTGGGCATGGGAAGTTCATCTCCCGGGGCAGATGGAGCACGTGCCTGCTAGACTGTATAGACGGGGAGGGACAAGAGGTGTAGGCGCTGCTCAGTCCAGGGAGGAGAGAATGACGGTGATGGTGGATGGAAAGCCGGGTGAGTGCCGTGAAGCACTGAGGAGCACGGTTAGCTCTTTGGATGGGGAGGTCAGAGGACGGGTCCATGAACTGCTTTCAGCACTCAGTGACAGGGTGAGCGTCACGCTCTGGGAGGAAAGCCTGCTCGGGCCAGCCGGGTGTCACTGGCACATGAGGCAGAAAGGAGATCTGGAGACTATGTGGGGCTAATGTGGGAGAATCCAGTGGGCATCCAGCCCGTGCCCTCCCCGCCAGCCCTTGCTTGTTCTGGAAGGTTCCCTTGGGCACATCTGGCTTAGATGTGATATCTAAGGCCAGCTTCACTGCAGGCAGCCCAGGCTGCAGCCCGGGTGGCTCAGCTTCTGGGGCACGTGGCTGACTGTCCCTGTCCTGTCCCCTCCTGCAGGTGTACCAGGACAACGTGTACTCCTCGGACTGCAAATTCCACTCCTTTAAGAAGGTGCTTTATGAGATGGGGCCTGAGTACTCCAGCAACGTGGAGCTCGCTTCCTTCCATTCCACCTCCAAGGGCTACATGGGCGAGTATGTGTGCCCCCGCCTCCCTCCCGCTGCTCCTGGGCCTGCCTGGTCCCACTGCTTCTCCACCCTGCCCCGCCTCAACCTACTGGACAGAGGTGGCTACTCTCGTCTACAGCTGCAGCTGATCTAAGAAGCAGGAGGAGGCAGGCCATGTCTCCCCACGGGGAGTGCACTGGTGTGAGGGCATCCCCTATGCAAGGGCTCGTGTAAAATAAGGCTGTGACGAAAATGAATACAGGACCTGCAGCGGCTTCCAGCCCTAGTGTTTTCTGCCAGCTTTGTCACCCTTGCTGACACGTGACTGAACTCTGAGGGGCAGGGATGGCAGGTTGAATGAACAAATGCTGTCAGGCCAGTGGCCAAGCTGTGTGTGCAGATCTGTGTGCACCCTGCCTGAGCACCCTGTGACCTGTGGGGCCAGAGCGTCAGCTTCAACCCTTTCTTCATTCAGCCAATATTTATTGAGCATCTGCTATGAGTTCAGAAGTTCAGCAGTGAGGTTACAGCAGTGAGCAAACTACACCCATTCTGCCCTCAGAGTCATGCTCTAGTGAGGTCAGAGGCAATAGACAAATGAACACGATGTGTCAAGGACAGAAATAATCAGAGAAGAGGTAGGAATGCAGGGAGGTGGCGTCTGGTCACTAAAGAGTTGGACCCAGGGAGGGGAGGTGGGGAGCTATGCAGACGTCTAAGGAAACCGCTTCTGCAAAGGCCCTGGGTGGAAGGAGCAGCTGTTCGAGGAGCAGCAAGGAGACTAGAAAAGGGTGAGAGGGAAAGTGGCGCAGTTGAGACCAAAAAGTCACAGGAGGCCAGAGCGCCTGGGCCACTTAGGTCATCTTTTACTCAGAATGAGATGGGAGCCCTTAGAGGGTTTGCACAGAGGTGTGACTTCTCCTGGTTGCTGCGTGATGAGGGCAGGAAAGAAGCGAGCACTCAAGTCAGGAGGCTGTTAGAGTCCAGGGGAGATACTGGGGGCCAGGGTAAACGTGGGGAGATGTTGGATCCTGGGTATGTTTGAAGGTGAAGTTGATGGGTGTTGCTTGATGAAAAGGAGGGTGTGAGAGAGAGAAGTCAAGGATGACTCCCAAGTTTTTTGTTCAAACAGCAGGAAGCATAGAGTTGCCCTCAATAGATGAGGATGTCTGTGGGTGAAGCAGGTTTTGGGGTGGAATTTGGAAGTTGGTTTTAGATGTGTAAAATTTGCAGATGCCTGTTGGATGTCCAGATGAAGGTGGATATGTGAGTCTGTGGCTCAGGGCTGATACCCAGCTGGAGATTCAAGTTTACGAGATGTCAGTGTTTGAGTTGTTAGTTAGATCTCTGAGCCTAGACATCTCATTGGGAGGAGTATAGTTAGAGAAGAGGTCCAGGGACTGGGCCCGGCCGTCACTGCTCAAAAGTTAGGGGCAGAGAGGAGGAACCTGCAAACTAGACTGAGATGGCCAGGCCCGTGCATTTACAGCCAAGGACGTTCATTCCCCAGCATGTGGGAGTCGTACTGTGTGCCAGGTGTCAGGGTAGGGGAGAGGGTCTGGAGGCCAGTGTAACTATGAAGCTCCAAGAAATATATTGACCAGGTCAAGGGCGCTTCCCAGGTAGTGCTAGTGGTAAAGAACCTGCCTGCCGGTGCAGGAGATGTAAGAGACATGGGTTCGATCCCTGGGTCAGGAAGATCCCCAGGAGGAGGAAATGGGAACCCGCTCCAGTATTCTTGCCTGCAAAATCCCATGGACAGAGGAGCCTGCTGGGCTACAGTCCATAGGGTTGCAAAGAGTCGGACATGACTGAAGTGACTTACACACACACACACACACGCAAGGAGCTATCCCCTGGGATGGCTGCCCAGCTGTTCTTGGCTGTATTTGTTGTGTGCAGGAGTTGGTTTATGCTGTTCTTTCTGGTTTACCCTGGTAGCTGTGGTGCCTCCTTGCTAAACTTTCATGTGCTGTATATTGCTTTTCTTAAACAAATATGTTCTCTATTAACTCATTTTTCAAACTCAAGTGTGTTTATTACATACCTACCCATCGCTCCATCTGTGATATTGATTACTCTGGATATTGGTAACCCGAGTTGGTTGCCCTTAGATCCTGATTTCCTAGGCTCAGACTGATTTACCCAATTTGATTTTCTGCTTATGAGCAGAGGGTAAAGCAGGAAGATTCTTCTTTCAACTTTTGTTACGAAAATCCCTTCCAAGAGGCCAGAATTTATCTTCCTGCCTTGGAAAGGCCAGGTGATGGATCAGATGGGGCTCAGTCTTTGCCAGTTCTTTCTACAGCCTGATCCCAAAAGTGTTTTGCTGACTTCTCATCGTATCAGCTGGTCTGAGGTTGGGTGGGTGTGGTGCACATGCAGAAGAAGGTAGCTGATACCATTATTTCTGTGGTCATTAGTCTGAATGTTGTCAGTCACAGTCCAGAGAAGGAAGCATGGCTAATGGAGCGGATTTGCTTCTGAAAGTTGCTTTTTGTTGTTGTTGCTTTTTTTAATGATTTCAGCTTATTTTCATGAGATCTGACTCTGTATCAGTCAGGATCCTTTTGGCAATAAGTAACAGAAGCTCAACATGAAAGAGGGTTTAAAAAAAACACATATAAAGTGAAGTCAGTCAGAAAGAGAAAAACAGATACTATAGACTCACACGTGTATACGGAATCTAGAAAGATGGTACCGATGAACCTTTTTGCAGAGCAGCAACAGAGACACAGACATTGAGAACAGACTTACGGACGCAGCTCAGGGTCAGGGGGAGAAAGAAGAGGTGGGATGTATGGAGAGAGTAACATGGAAACATACATTACCGTATGTAAAGTAGATAACCGATGGGAATTTGCTGTGTGACTCAAGGAACTCAAGCCAGGGCTCGGTGACAACCTAGAGGGGTGGGATGGGGGTGGAGGTGGGAGAGATGTTCCAGTGGAAGGGAACATGGGTAGACCTGTGGCTGATTCACGTTGATGTTTGGTAGAAACCGACACAATACTATAAAGCAATTATCCTTCAATTAAAAATAAATGAATTAAAAAAAAATCCATATCAGTAAAAAGTCAAGGAGTAAAGTTGAATCAGGAGGCTTAAAAATGTCAGTGGGTCTCTCTCTCTACTCCTGGCTTTGTCCTGTTTTCTTTCTCAGCTCTGCTTTCCTACCCCCTCTCCCTTTTTTTCCTCTTTTTTCTTTTTCCCTTTTTTTGACCACACCATGCAGCTTATGGGATCTTGTTCCCTATCCAAGAATTGAATGTGAGCCCTTGGCAGTCAAAGCACAGAGTCCTAACCACTGAACTGCCAGGGAATTCCCTGCTCTGCTTTCCTTTGGATTCGCTTTGTCAGGCATCAGAAAGTTGAAGCAAAATCCTCAGGTTGCTGCTCACATGCCCACTTCTTGAACCTGTGCAAGGGGTGCCTGGCCTGAATCATATGCCCCTTTCGAGCAGAGCTAGTATGATACTAGTTAGCAGTCAGGCTAAGCTGCTATAACCAAAAGGCCCCAAAGTACAGCGGCTCACTATAGAAGACTTATAGACCCTAAGTATAATGACATTACTTTGCCAACAAAGGTCCGTCTAGTCAAGGCTATGGTTTTTCCAGTGGTCATGTATGGATGTGAGAGTTGGACTGTGAAGAAAGCTGAGCGCTTAAGAATTGATGCTTTTGAAGTGTGGTGTTGGAGAAGACTCTTGAGAGTCCCTTGGACTGCAAGGAGATCCAACCAGTCCATTCTGAAGATCAGCCCTGGGTATTCATTGGAAGGACTGATGCTAAAGCTGAAACTCCAGTACTTTGGCCACCTCATGAGAAGAGTTGACTCATTGGAAAAGACTCTGATGCTGGGAGGGATTGTGGGCAGGAGGAGAAGGGGACGACAGGATGAGATGGCTGGATGGCATCACCGACTCCATGGACGTGAGTCTGAGTGAACTCCGGGAGTTGGTGATGGACAGGGAGGCCTGGTGTGCTGCGGTTCATGGGGTCGCAAAGAGTCGGACACAGCTGAGTGACTGAACTGAACTGATAATGGCTTATTACAAAAAACTAGGAATAAAACCACCGTATGACCCAGCAATCCCACTCCTAGGCATATACCCTGAGGAAACCAAAATTGAAAAAGACACATGTACCCCAATGTTCATTGCAGCACTATTTACAACAGCTAGAACATGGAAGCAGCCTAGATGTCCATCAACCGATGAATGGATAAAGAAGCTGTGGTACATACATACAATATTAGTGAGCCATAAAAAGGGATGCATTTGAGTCAGTTTAATGAGGTGAGCAAACCTAGAGCCTATTATGCAGAGCAAAGTAAGTCAGAAAGAGAAATGTGAATATCGCAAGAGAAATGTGAATATCGCATACTGACGTGTGTATATGGAACCCAGAAAGATGGTACTGATGAGTTTATTTTCAGTGTGGCTATGGAGAAACAGACACAGAGAACAGACCTATGGACACGGCGGGAGGGGAGGAAGGAGAGGGTGAGATTATGGAGAGAGTAACATGGAAACTTACATTACCATATGTAAAATAGATAGCCAATGGGAATTTGCTATATGACTCAAGCAGGGGCTTGACAATCTAGAAGGGTGAAAGAAAATGACAGAAAAACAAAACTCCAGTGGCTCAAACAAGGTGGAAGTGTGTCTCTGTGATAACAGTTCAGAGGCAGGGGGAGTCTGGGACTGGCTTTACCCCACGAAGTCATTCAAAGATAGGCTGCTGGGCTGGCTCTGTCTTCTCAACATGTGGCATCATCTCTAGCACTGAGGCTTCTTGCTCTGGTGTCTGCCTTTCTTAGGAAGTGGGAGAAAGGAACAAGACTGCATGCTTTTAAGGAAGTGATGTGGGATTGGCACATGTCACTTATATTCACTTTCCATTGGCAAGAACTTGGCCATACCTGGCAGCTCAGTGTTGGGCATGGGGCTGGTTACAGGAGATTCTGGCCGGCTGGGTGCACTTAGTAGAGGTCTCTCTGTGACTGGTGGGTCCTCTCTCCCGCTTCGACATTCTAGGTGTGGCTACAGAGGAGGCTACATGGAGGTGATCAACCTGCACCCTGAAATCAAGGGCCAGCTGGTGAAGCTGCTCTCGGTGCGTCTGTGCCCGCCAGTGTCTGGGCAGGCTGCCATGGACATCGTTGTGAACCCCCCGGTGCCAGGAGAGGAATCCTTCGAGCAGTTCAGCAGGGTGAGTCGGCTGCGTCCCACGGCCTGTCCGTATCACTGCTGTGGCCGGCATTCACCATGCATAGTCTCCGTGGCCAGCCTGTCTCCAGATGAGCTCCAGGGCACGCTTGTGGTTCCACATGGTGCCTGACCCACCCCAGTAAGGCTAAGTCTCAGGGTGTAGCTGGGCTGTGGTTGAAGTGGGAGGACTGTGCGCATGGTGGGTGTGGGCACCTCTTCCTCCTCCTCACCTGTGAGCACCACGGAAGGGCAGGCGCTCAGAGGGAATGGCCTCATGTCCTGAGGACACAGCGGGCAGGGAAGGGGGTGATGATTCTGTTACTAAAGTAAAAGGGGGAATGGATGAGCATGCCATTCATTCTAGACCGCAGACCTGCCTGTGGCTTAACCAGATGTCCTTGTAGCTTGAAGTGATGCAGACAGACCCTTTCAACCGCAGGTGACAAAAACCCAACTCTAACGAGTTTAAACACAAATGGAACTTATTGAAGAAGTCAGCTCCCAGCTCTTTTAGATTCAAAATCTTTCTTTTTAAATGGTGGCAAATTACACAGAACATAAAATTTGCCACTCTGATCTTTTTCAACTGAACAGTTTAGTGAATAAAGTACATTCACATTGTCCAACCATTACCCGCATCCATCTCCAGAACCCTTTCCCAAACTGAAACTGTACCCATTAAACAAGAATTCCTCATTTCCCCCTTCCCCCGCCCCTGGTAACCTCTCATCTACTTTCTGTCTCTGCGGATATGACTGCTTTAGGCAGCTCATGTATAGCATTTATCTCGCGGCTGGTTTATTTCAATCGGCACGGTGTCTTTGATGTTTGTCGCTGCCATGGCGTGTGTCAGAATGTGCTTCCTTTGGAAGGCAGGGCAACGTCCCACTGCGTGTACGTGCTGTGTTCTGTGATTCGTTCATCCGCAGGGCACACCGCTTCACCCCCGGTCCAGCAGTGCTTGCACAAGTGTTGGGCTGCCTGCTGCATCTTTGGCCGCGTGCCAAGCTCCCAGCCTGTCCCTGATGTGCTCTGCCTGCACTTCACATGGCCCCAGCACGTCACATGGATTGGGGGAAGGGTAGCTCCCCAGAATTAGATGGTGGGGCTGTCTCCTGGAAGCATGTTCTAGGATGTTCCGTCCAGGGCCAAGTTCGTTCAGGCTGATGGGGAGGGGCTGGTTTTTCTTGTTTTCGGAAATGACGTCTTGGTACGAGAGTAGAACCCATGACACAAGCTACTTAGGACCTACTTGTGACTCATGTGCCCCTGCCCAGGGCCCATGGCCACCCCATGGGCTGAGTGTCTGTGGAGGACATTCTGCAGAGGGACACGTGTCTTGCCCGCCTCCCTGGTTTGCTGCTCAAGCACACATCAGCTTGCCTTTCACCAGTCTGCCCGGACGCCCTAGTTTGAAGGGATGGTTTTCAGTGTCTGGAGCCATGGTATCTGGAGATGCTGACTCTTATGCTTTCTCTGTCTCCTTAGGAAAAAGAGTCCGTCTTGGGTAATTTGGCCAAAAAAGCTAAACTGACAGAAGACATGTTTAACCAAGTCCCAGGAATTCACTGCAACCCCTTGATGGGGGCCATGTACGCCTTTCCTCGAATCTTCATCCCTGCGAAAGCCATGGAGGCAGCTCAGGTCAGAGGTGCCGGGTCGGGCTGGCTCTCTCAGCAGGTTCACTTGGAACTCTTTCTTGCCTTGAGGAGCATGAGTGCTGGCCCTTGAGGCTCTGAACTTGGTGTATCCATTGGTCAGATGGTACTTAACGTATAAAGATAACGGGCTCCCGGAGACCCAGCCCTGCAGCCGCTGTGGTGATGGGGTGGGCGTGAGGGCAGACCCAGGTGTGATGTGATGCATTTAAAACTGAATAGAAACTGGAGAAGCATCAAGAGCTGTCTCCTCTGCCTGGCCACCGTACCCTACAGTAGCGCTTCTCAAACTCGAATGTGTACATGGATCACCCGAGGCCCTGTGAAAAATGGCAGTTCTGGTTCAGGAAGTCTGTGGAGGGGCCCAAGGTTCTGCATTTCCAATAAGTTCTCAGGTGGTGCCACTGACCCTGGTTTGAGGATCAAGGGCCAGAGCCGTATCTCTGAAAGTGTCCTCACACCCCCTAACCTACCTTGTTAAACATTCAAAATCAGGCCCCATCCCTCAGCCTGCTGAATCAGAATCCCTGGTGTTGGAGCCCAAGAATCTATTTAAGAGATGGCCTGGTTGTGCAAGCTGAAGTGTGAGAAGCACCATCAGCAGGGCCCCGAGAGGCTTGTTCCTTAAGGTTCCCCTGGGCACAGACCGCAGGGCCCTGGCTTGGTGTGTAGGAGGCCAAGGCCAATGCCTGGGGAGCTACTCTGTGGGGGTACGGCACACAGGACTCGGGCTGGCACTCCCTAGGGGACAGCAGGAGCCCCACAGCCCACAGCTGTCCCAAAGCGGCCTTTGGGCTCTTTGCTCCCGGCCCCAGCTGCCTGCGTACCCAGGGTCCTGCCTTGTTTCTCACAGGAAGAGAGGGCGGAGGGGCCCTGCCCTGGGAAAGAACCCACCATGTCAAGCATATTGGGCTTTGAGATTGTAATGGTGTGTCTGTGCAGTGTGAAATTGGGAATGACTCCTAAGTTCTGCCCTGTCCCCGCAGGCCCATAAGATGGCCCCTGACATGTTCTACTGCATGAAGCTCCTGGAGGAGACGGGCATCTGTGTCGTGCCTGGCAGCGGCTTCGGGCAGAGGGAAGGCACCTACCACTTCAGGTACCACTGCCTGGTTCCACCCTCAGGTACCCCTGAGGGGTGGGTCCTGGTTTGTCTTGGGAAACTTGGGCTTCTTAACAGCAAGGCAACTTCAGAGACTGAGATGTGTGAAGCCCCTGTGCACTCATCCCACTCCCATTCTGTCCTGCCGCAGAGATAGCCGAGACCCTGCCCAGGGACTAAGGAAGACTGTGGGTGGACTCCACGGTCATCTCCTTGATCGCTGTCTCCCCCTCCACTGCCTCCATCTATCACAAGCTTTCTGCGGTGTTCCCAGTGCTGTGTTTTCTTTTCTCCCCTTGTCCCTTTTCAACTCCATGATGTATCAGTCTGCATCCAGGAGCTCAGTAGCTTGTCCACTGAGCCAAAAACCTGCTGAGATGTTGCCTCTGAGATACGGTGAAATTGCTGTGCCGCCTTTCACAGGCACGGGACTCTACCAGGTCAGCTGAACAGCTCAGCCAGGGCTTCTCACCAAGGCCAGGTCTGTTTCTGAAAAGCCTCTCCAATGTTTCCTGCAGCAGGTGTCAAAAAAAAGAAATGTCTGGGGCTTAGCACCTGGGGCCGAGTTTTGAGTCAGTGAAGGTCATGGGCAGTGCCCCTCAATGGACAAATGTGTGTGGATAGCCTTTCCACCCTAGTTGGGTTCATCTTGGCAATTTGTGGCTCACTCAAGAAGTGGTTACTTCTTGAGAGCTGCCCTTAGGGATGGAAAGCAGGTTGACAGCATTGGAGGGAGGACTTAGTTACCATGGCAACTTGGGGATTCGTTTGGAGGGAAGTTGTGACTGAAGGTTCTCACTATGAGACTGATAGTGGAGATGGGAAAGGCTTGTCTAGCTGGAGTAGGGGCGGCTCCAGAGAAAAGTTCTGTGTACCTTTCAGAGTGTTGGGTGGGCCTCCTGTGATTATGGGTGGATGGGTTAAGTAAGCTGAGATGCCGCCACCAGCTTACTGCATTTGTTCACATGTATGAGTTGGCTAAAAAAATATGTGAATGATGGAAAGTGGTTCAACGAGTGCCAGGTGCTGTCCAGGGCCTGTCCCTCCCCAGGAAGCTTGCCTGCACTGTGTGGTTTCCACAGCTGCAGGTAGAGGAGGGACCTGCCAGATTCACCCCTGTCCCTTCTCCAGAGCAATTCGTGTCCGACTATGCTCTTCTCCTTCCTGACAGAATGACCATTCTTCCTCCGGTGGAGAAACTAAAGACGGTTCTACAGAAGGTGAAGGACTTTCACATAAAGTTCCTGGAGGAGTACGCGTGAGGACTCCTCGGGCCCCAGAGGGAGACCGGGCCCTCGGCCTGCCTCCTGATATGCCCGCCCAGCCCAGCCCAGACTCGCCTCCCGCAGCGACTCCGCCTCAGGCCTTATGAAGGTCACTGGTCGCTTTCATCGTCATTTTTCCCCAGGACACTTCTTTCTTTGTGCCTTGATGTTGGGAGCACCTCTCTTCTGAGCAAATGTGAATCGGGATGCCTCAGAAGCCCTGTTTCTTTGATGCAGCCAAAGTAGAGGGGACTCACTCAGCATATGTGAGTCTGTTGTTGTTGCTTGTGGAAAATTCATTTGGGGTTTAAAACAGCCTGGGTGTGTTGGGTGAGCTGCTTCAGGTTTGCAGAAACAAGGCATTAGGAAATGTATAACTTAACCATGATGAAGACTGGAAATCCCAAACTCACCGCTGTGATCTGTGAAATAAAACCCTTAGCGGTGTGAAAATCTATTCCTTCAAACAGGAGAGCCTGGAGTCCACTGGAGGCCCAGAGAGGGCCATCCTTCTGACCTGGAGGCAGGCATCCTGCTCTCAGACAAGAATGGTGAGGGTAGCAGCACAAGATGCCAGGCTAGGGGGTGGTGGGTGTGGGGATTATGGCCAAGGCCAGAAGGTCCTGCCGGGGAGGCGTGGGTGTGAGCCAGGCTCCAAGGTGAACCAGGCCTCCATCCGGGAGCACACAGCAGGTAGTGAGGACTCTGCCCACAGGGGAGCTGCAGGTGAAGGGTTATCTTGAGCTTTCTTAGGCTGGGACACCCATCTTGAGGTCTCCCTGAGCTCCAGGAGCACAGGGTTCATCAGCCCAGCAATATCTCAGTCGTGGGGGATTCTGCCTGATGGTGTGTGGATCTATCCCACTGTTACCCAACAGCCAGCCTCACCCAAGGGCTTCAGGGAGCTTTTAGGCAATAGTAGAACAAGGAAACTCAGAAAATGTCCTAGTGAAGGAGGGTATCCTTAGAGACATGAAGACAGTTAAACCACATGCCCCGCCTGTAGTGTTTGTTCTTTGGACCAAGCGGAATTTGGTCCCTATCCTAGCTCTTAATTGGTCCAAGTGCCTGGTAGCATGGCTGCTCTGAACATGTGATCCGATTCAAAGTTTATAAAAGTGTTCTATAAGTAAAGTATTTTGCCTCCACATCTGTTGCTGGCTCCCCTCCAGCAGGCTCATATGCAGGCTCATAGCATCAGTCATCTTTTGGGGGTAGGGGTGGGGGATCATCCCCCAAGCCTGCAGCTTCCCTGCCATGAGCAAACCTGGGTGGGGAGCCTGACCCACACTCCCCAGAAGTAGGCACCTCAGGCCGCAGCAGGCTTATGCCCTCTTCTCTGGGCCGTCCCTGGTGGGCTTCCCTGAGAAGCCAAGGCCAGCTCAGGAGTCAGGGGATCCAGCAAGTCCTAAAGTGGAATTGAAGGGACCCAAGAGAGAAATCTGAAGAGGCTAAAGGAGTGAGCTTTGAAAGCAGCCTCCTGTCCTGTAATCTCCACGCCAGGTCCACGCATGGGATGCAGTAGGAAACTTCAGACTGCCCCTGTCCACTAGCATCACAGCCCCTATGAAGAAAGTAGCCACAATCTCAAATAACAAAGGGAATGTTTTAGAACTTTTTCTTCCTTAAAACTTCGAGAAAGTTGCACTTGTGCTTGTTGATGGTATATAAGCCAGGATGTATCCCAGAGCTTGAGATTTCTGGTGAAAAGGTTAAATAGTAGATGCTAGTATATTTTCTATATTTTTGTAACAATTGCTTTTTTCATGGGGGGGGGGTTGGGGTTAGTATTTGTAGTTTTAACAAGTCCAGTAGTTTTTTTAAATGAATCTCTTCAGATTATAAGTAACCCCTAAAAACTTTGCAACGTTTACATGATTTTTTAAAAAAGATGCCATATACATTGGTTTGCTTTTAAAAACAAGTAAATACTTAATAAGGTCAGCTAGCTGGTTTAGGAGATTAACTTGATTCAGGTAGGAACTCTGATCATGATAGATGTGATTTTCTGCAGATTGTGGTGTCTTGTTTGGGCACCACCAGAGTAAGCTGTTTGTCGTTTGAGGTTGCACTTTAAATCTGTACCTGTAAAGTTTTCTGCTGTTCATCTAGGTCTGCATGGGAGTTGGGGGGATGCTGGGCTATACTGTGGTGGTCCATGACCTTGTGGCCAGACCGGTTGTCCCCGTGTTTGTGAATTTGCAGGAAGAGCTGACAGGCCTACATGTCCTTTTTCCAGTCTGGATTCTCATAGGCATCTCCTGACAAAGGTACTTCACGATAGCTCTGATGGAAATTTCTAAACAATAAAATATATGTCCAAAATGGTGACTGTGTTTAACTTTCTTTGTATTTTGAATACCAAACGGACGTCACTGATTGTACACCTGAAGTCTTATGTTGCTAAGGCACAGCCCTTCGGTTTCCATTTCTTCTTAGGCATCAACCCTAAGGACCCTGGGCTGCTTTCTATTGCTTATGTATTCTTTTAAAATAGAATGCTGTTCAAATGAAAACAGACCTTCATTTTCTCATGGGAGTGAAACGAACTAGAACTAGCAGCAGCTTCGCAGGGGAGCCCAGGCAGGCAGGGGGAGCTGGAGAAACAGCCCTGAGGCCGGGGGTAAGGAACAGCTGCCCAGACAAGGGGTTTCATTCATTGCCCCAGGCTTTCCCAGACCCACGTCAATTTTAATGTGTGGTTCTGGAATTCAAAACTTTATTTTTCACTTAAAACTGAAACTTCTTTTTTAAAGAAAGTCTGGAAATATATATAATTTTAAAAAGTAAGATTCTTTCGGGTGGAAGGCTTGGAAACTTACTGAAAGTAGCTTAAGCGGAAGAGAATTTATTGGGTCATGTAAAAGGAATTTATTGAAATCCTGGAGGGATGCTGACTTTAGTTTTGATGTATACTGTTAAGAGCAAAGCCTGCCTGCCTGTCTGGCTATATTGAAAAATATCATAGAAGGGCTCTGCCTTGGTCCACATGCCCTTCCCTGAACAGTAACTGTGGCCTTTGAGGATAGAGTGTTTTGGCTGGCCCTGTGTATGAGCAGAGGTAGAGAAGGGCCTAGAATTGCCAGCCCCATGAGGGCCTTTGGAGGAGAAGCTGCTACCCATAGGAATGAGGGGTGGAGGTGATGCTGCACCCACAAACCTCATTTACCACAGGTGGCTCTTCAGAGGGAAGCTGGGGGAGGTGTGTTCAAGGCAGGTTGAAAGTCATTACTAGTTGGTAACACAGGGGACTGAGATGCTCTGCACACACACACACTGTCCTTGCACACATACCCCAGGAAGTGTACATCTTGTCTGGTGAGCTAACTTTGTGTAGTGCATTATGCAAAGGGTTTATTAAATAGACAATATTGGGAGATACAGTTATTCTAGAGCAGTAGTTCCCTTGTCACTAGGGACTGGTTTTGTGAAAGACACTTTTTCCACGGATGTGTGGTAGGGGAGGGAAAGTTCTAGCGGTAATGCAAGAGATGATGGGGATGGATGGTTCCGGTGATAATACAAGCTGTGGGGAGTGGCAGATGAAACTTCCATCCCTCGCCCACCACTCACCTGCTGTGTGACCGAGTTCCTAACAGGTCGGGGGGCCCTGCTCTAAATTATTTTGGTATAGTGTTTGCTCTAACCACATCTAGAAAGCTTTTGAATGTTTGATAAGGACCTAGCATAAGCCCACAGACTGCTGGGGAATGGGGAATCAGAAGCTAATAAGAGGTGGTCACTGTCCTCAAAAAACCTATGGATGGAATGACCACTGAATGGTTCACTGCTCAAATCCCATCCACCTAGTGGTGCTGGGCTTAATAGAAGCATATGGGTGATGCATAGGAGGGAGAGGCTGATTCTGTTCTCTGCCGAGTTGGGGTGCCTCTACCCACCCCTACTCTTTCCACAGTGCCTTCTGAGGTCTTGCTTTTAGCCTTCATCCTGCCACTGAGCCAGGAGACTCTTCAAGAAAAAGGAAAAGAAACTTACTGCTAGGTACCCAACCAGTTCTTTTCCTTAAGAGGAACAGGTCAGCTAGAGTTTCCTATTGAGATTTCATTCTCCTACTGAAAAAAAATAAGAGACACCCACATACCTATGGTCAATTAATCTCTGACAAAAGGGCAAGAATGTACAGTGAAGAAAAGACGGTCACTTCAATAAGTGATGCAGGAGAAAATGTAAAACAGCAAGATTAGAACATTTCCTCCTTCACACCATATTTAAAAATGAGCTCAAATGAATTAAAAACCTAAATGTAAAACCGAAGCCATAAAACTCCTAGAAGACGACATAGGCAGTACATTCTTTCACATAAATTATAGCAATTTTTTTTTGGATCTGTCTCCCAAAGGAAAAGAAATAGGCCTTAATTAAACTTCAAAGATTTTGCACAGCAAAGGAAGCCTTTGACAAAATGAAAAGACAACCTACTGAATGGGAGAAAATATTTGCAAATCACTTGACCAACATGGGGTTAATATCCAAAATCTATAAACAGCTCATACAGTTCAATGTGAAAAAAAAAAAAAATTCAAAAATAGGCAAAAACCCTGAATAGACATTTTTCCAAAGAAGATATACAGATGGCCAACAGATACATGAAAAGATGCTCTCTATGTTGATAAAAGCAAGCAAGCAAAAAAAAAAAATCTCACGCTGGTCAGAATGGCTATCATCAAAAAGTCTACAGAGGACAAATGCTAGAGAGGGTGTGGAGAAAAGAGAACACTTGCGCGCTGTTGGTGGGAATGGAAATGGTGCAGCCACGATGGCAAACAGTGCGAGGGGGCGGGGGGGTCCTCAAAGAGCTGAAAATGGGAATTCCCTGTGACCTAGTGGCTGGGACTCCGTGCTTTCACTGCTGTAGGTCCAATCCTGCAAGATGTGTGGCGTAGACAAAAGAAAAACTAAACTAAAACTAGAACTTCCGTATGATCCAACAATCTCACTCCTAGATATAATATTTGGAAAAAAATGAAAACACTAATTCAAAAACATCCATGCACCCCAATGTTCATTACAGCACTGTTCACAATAGCCAAGACATGCAAACAGCCCAAATGCCCATGATAAGATGATTGGCTTGAGAAGATATGGTATATATACATATAAATGTGTGAATGTGCATAGCAAAATAGAAAACAAACTACTGGTTACCAGCTGGGAGAGGGTAGGGGAAAGGACTTGACAGGAGGATGGGATTAAAGATACAAACTACTACATATAAAATAGATAAGCAACAAGGATATACTGTACTGCAGAGAGACCTATAGCCATTATTTTGTAATAATTTTTAATGGAGTATAGTCTATAAAAATACTGAACCTCTATGCTATACACCTGAAACTAATATTGTAAGTTAACTACAATTTTTAAAAATCGATCAGTAAAAAGATTAGAAGATAAAGAGTCATCCCTTGGTATCCAAGGGGGGATTGGTTGCAGAATCCCCTAGGATACAAAAAATCTGGGGATGCTCAAGTCTCTTATATAAAATGTACAGTATTTGAATATAACTTACATGTATTCTCCCATATACTTTAAAGCATTTCTACATTACTCATAATACTTAATACAATGTAAATGTTATGTGAATAGTTGTAAATACAACGTAAATAGTTGCTGGTGTGTAACAAATTCAACTTTTGCTTTTTGGAATTTTCTAGAAAAAAAAATTATCTGAGGTTGGTTCAGTTCATAAATATGAGGGTTGACTCTCATGATTTCTTTTGTCTCCTCCCCAGTTTTGTCTGTCTTTGCTCTGAGTGCATAACCTTGAAGTCCTTTGGACGATATTCAATTTCAAAACTGTAAAAACGTCCAGAATCCTAGTGATGCTTAGGTCAGTGCACAGAAGTATACATTAAATAAGCCTAAAACAAAAAATATTCTGATTATCAAAGTAAAGATATTCATGTGGAAAAACTAGAAAATAAAGTCATGGAAGAAATTTTTTAAATCCCCTATAATCCTCCAGAATTAATCAAGCCTGACATTCATTTTTGTTGGCTGTGCTGCATGGCTTTTGGGATCCTAGTTCTGGGACCAGGATCAAACCTGGGCCTTCAGCAATGATAGAGTGGAGTCCCAACCACTGGACTGCCAGGGAATTCCCCTAACATTCCTTACTGTCCTCTTCCTGATGGTATTTTTTATGGCTGTGTGTTTGGATCCTAATTTTTCCCCTTCAACATTAGAACATGATTAAAGTGCCTGATGAGCAGTTTGGGTGGCTACTTCATGAGTTCTATGGATAAATAGCCATATTAACTACTGGTTAGCTACACGCTTAAACATTTAGATAACATAAATTCTTGGTTTTTAAAAATAATGCCACATAATACATCTGTGCATAGAGAGGGTATTCTCCTCCCTGGCTCCTGTGTCATGGCTTATTGTGGAACATGCTCAGGAGTAGGTTTTTTCCATGAACCTCCAGGGACTTTGTCTCTGAGGCCGAGTTCAGAGCTCAGCAGATCATGGTACACACCTTGACCTTGGCTCTAGCACTTAGCAGCTGTGAGATCACTCATCCTCAGTATTGCCGTCTGCAAAACAGGGCTGATAGTACCCGCTTGTGGAATAATGGGACGACGGTGAGCACCAAACAGGAAAATGTGGGTGTTTTGCGTGTGTGTGTGTGTAACTTAGCGTAGCTCAAGGCAAGTAGTTTATTTATTGATTACTTTCTTTGATAGTCTGATTAATTTTTAGAGCAGTGCTGATATGATACATGTTCAATACATGTTTAAATAAAGGGGAAATTACGCTCTTGGCACGCTAGATACAGTATGAAAATGACATGTAGAGGAAGTGAAGCCTCTTTCCCAGGACTGCTGAATATATTCTGCTAGACAAAGTACACAGGTGAGTTATTTGGATATTTTTTTGGTCAGTGGTAACCTTTTTATTTTTGCAGTCACACATTTTCTGAAATAAAAATACACTGGGTCCAGTTACACAGAATTCTTCATGAGGTTCAGTTCAGTTCAGTTTAGTCACTCAGTCGTGTCCGACTCTTTGTGACCCCATGAACCGCAGCACGCCAGGCCTCCCTGTCCATCACCAACTCCCGGAGTTCACTCAGACTCACGGCCATTGAGTCGGTGATGCCATCCAGCCATCTCATCCTCTGTCGTCCCCTTCTCCTCCTGTCCCCAATCCCTCCCAGCATCAGGGTCTTTTCCAATGAGTCAACTCTTCGCATGAGGTGGCCAAAGTACTGGAGTTTCAGCTTTACCATCAGTCCTTCCAATGAACACCCAGGACTGATCTCCTTTAGGATGGACTGGTTGGATCTCCTTGCAGTCCAAGGGACTCTCAAGAGTCTTCTCCAACACCACAGTTCAAAAGCATCAATTATTCGGCACTCAGTTTTCTTCATAGTCCAACTCTCACATCCATACATGACCACTGGAAAAACCATAGCCTTGACTAGATGGACCTTTGTTGGCAAAGTAGTATCTCTGCTTTTCAATATGCTCTCTAGGTTGGTCATAACTTTCTTTCCAAGGAGTAAGCGTCTTTTAATTTCATGGCTGCAATCACCATGTGCAGTGATTTTGGAGCCCAAAAGAATAAAGTCTGACACTGCTTCCACTGTTTCCCCATCAACTTCTCATGAAGTGATGGGACCAGATGCCATGATCTTAGTTTTCTGAATGTTGAGCTTTAAGCCAATCTTTTCACTCTCCTCTTTCACTTTCATCAAGAGGCTCTTTAGCTCCTCTTCACTTTCTGCCATAAGGGTGGTTTCATATACATATCTGAGGTTATTGATATTTCTCCCAGAAATCTTGATTCCAGCTTGTGCTTCTTCCAGCCCAGCGTTTCTCATGATGTACTCTGCATAAAGGTTAAATAAGCAGGGTGACAATATACAGCCTTTACATACTCCTTTTCCTATTTGGAACCAGTCTGTTGTTCCATGTCCAGTTCTAACTATTACTTCCTGACCTGCATATAGGTTTCTCAAGAGGCAGGTCAGGTGGTCTGGTATTCCCATCTCTTGCAGAAGTTTCCACAGTTTATTGTGATCCACACAGTCAAAGGCTTTGGCATAGTCAATAAAGCAGAAATAGATGTTTTTCTGGAACTCTCTTGCTTTATCGATGATACAGCAGATGTTGGCAATTTGATCTCTGGTTCCTCTGCCTTCTCTAAAACCAGCTTGAACATCTGGAAGTTCACGGTTCATGTATTGCTGAAGCCTGGCTTGGAGAATTTTGAACATTACTTTACTAGTGTGTGAGATGAGTGCAATTGTGCAGTAGTTTGAGCATTCTTTGGCCTTGCCTTTCTTTGGGATTGGAAAACTGACCTTTTCCAGTCCTGTGGCCACTGCTGTGTTTTCCAAATTTGCTGGCATATTGAGTGCAGCACTTTCACAGCATCAGCTTTCAGGATTTGGAATAGCTCAACTGGAATTCCATCACCTCCACTAGCTCTATTCGTAGTGATGCTTTCTAAGGCCCACTTGACTTCACATTCCAGGATGTCTGGCTCTAGGTGAGTGATCACACCATCGTTATCTTGGTCGTGAAGATCTTTTCTGTACAGTTCTTCTGTGTATTCTTGCCACCTCTTCTTAATATCTTCTGCTTCTGTTAGGTCCATACCATTTCTGTCCTTTATTGAGACCATTTTTGCATGAAATGTTCCCTTGGTATCTCTAATTTTCTTGAAGAGATCTTTAGCCTTTCCCATTCTGTTGTTTTCCTCTATTTCTTTGCATTGATCGCTGAGGAAGACTTTCTTATCTCTCCTTGCTATTCTTTGGAACTCTGCATTCAGATGCTTATATCTTTCCTTTTCTCCTTTGCTTTTCGCTTCTCTTCTTTTCACAGCTATTTGTAAGGCCTCCTCAGACAGCCATTTTGCTTTTTTGCATTTCTTTTCCATGGGGATGGTCTTGATCCCTGTCTCCTGTACAATGTCACGAACTTCCATCCATAGTTGATCAGGCACTCTGTCTATCAGATCTAGTCCCTTAAATCTATTTCTCACTTCCACTGTATAATCATAAGGGATTTGATTTAGGTCATACCTGAATGGTCTAGTGGTTGTCCCTACTTTCTTCAATTTAAGTCTGAATTTGGCAATAAGGAGTTCATGATTGGAGCCACAGTCAGCTCCCAGTCTTGTTTTTGCTGACTGCATAGAGCTTCTCCATCTTTGGCTGCAAAGAATATAATCAATCTCATTTTGGTGTTGACCCATCTGGTGATGTCCATGTATAGAGTCTTCTCTTGTGTCATTGGAAGAGGGTGTTTGCTATGACCAGTGCGTTCTCTTGGCAAAACACTATTAGCTTTTGCCCTGCTTCATTCCGTATTCCAAGGCCAAATTAGCCTGTTACTCCAGGTGTTTCTTGACTTCTTACTTTTGCATTCCAGTCCCCTATAATGAAAAGGACATCTTTTTTGGGTGTTAGTTCTAAAAGGTCTTCTAGGTCTTCATAGAACCATTCAACTTCAGCTTCTTCAGCGTTACTGGTCGGGGGATAGACTTGGGTTACTGTGATATTGAATGGTTTGCCTTGGAAACGAACCGAGATCATCCTGTCGTTTTTGAGATTGCATCCAAGTGTTGCATTTTTGACTCTTTTGTTGACCATGACCATTTCTTCTAAGGGATTCCTGCCCACAGTAGTAGATACAATGGTCATCTGAGTTAAATTCACCCATTCCGGTCCATTTGAGTTCGCTGATTCCTAGAATGTCGACATTCACTCTTGCCATCTCCTGTTTGACCACTTCCAATTTGCCTTGATTCATGGACCTGACATTCCAGGTTCCTATGCAATATTGCTTTTTACAGCATCGGACCTTGCTTCTATCACCAGTCACATCCACAACTGGGTATTGTTTTTGCTTTGGCTCCATCCCTTCATTCTTCCTGGAGTTATTTCTCCACTGATCTCCAGTAGCATATTGGGCACCTACCAACCTAGGGAGTTCCCCTTTCAGTATCCTATCATTTTGCCTTTTCATACTGTTCATGGGGTTCTCAAGGCAAGAATACTGAAGTGGTTTGCCATTCCCTTCTCCAGTGGACCACATTCTGTCAGACCTCTCCACCATGACCCGCCCGTCTTGGGTGGCCCCACACGGCATGGCTTAGTTTCATTGAGTGAGACAAGGCTGTGGTCCGTGTGATCAGATTGACTAGTTTTCTGTGAGTATGGTTTCAGTGTGTCTGCCCTCTGATGCCCTCTCACAACAGGTACCATCTTACTTGGGTTTCTCTTACCTTGGATGAGGGGTATCTCCTCACGACCGCCCCTCCTGACCTTGAAAGTGGAGTAGCTCCTCTCGGCCCTCCTGCGCCCACGCAGCCGCCGCTCCTTGGACGTGGGGTTGCTCCTCTAGACTGCCGTCCCTGACCTCGGGCGTGTGATAGCTCCTCTTGGCTGCTGCCCCTGACCTCGGACGTGGGGTTGTTCCTCCAGGTTCTGAGTAAATCTAGTGCCTGTTGATCCATCATAGCCTGGAGCAAAAGTTTCCTGTTTCGTATCTCTAGAGGGCTGTGGGTTACATTTGTCCAAGCTTATACAGCTGTCCACTTACAATCTGTGTATTTCACTGCAAATAAAGTATAACTCAACAAAAACTTATTAGCGGGAAATACATGCATCCCTTGATCCAGAAATCTCACCTCTAGGAATTTATCCTTGGACATTTTCCCACTTGTGAAAGATGTGTATATATATATGAAGTAAAATTTCTATTTTAAGGCAGGACAAGAAAAATTAAACACAATTCTCTGTGTGTTTGTTTGGACCTCCTCCTCCCTCCCTGATGTGCAGTGTGCATTTCACTGCACATTAACTAGAGCTCCGCAAAGATGGGAGAGCAGGCTCAACTGGAAAGATTTTTTCTCTCCCCTGCCTTCTGACACTAGCAGTGTAACTTCTTAGAAGAATCGTGTTCTTTTCCAGCTCTGTAGGGCATCAGTAAGGGGTCATCATGACTTGCTGCTCACTTTGTATAAGGCCCTGTATCCTTGGTGAACTTTAGGTAAAATAGCATGTAATTTTCAAAGTTCCCAGGTACATCCTTACAGTTCCTTTGTATCAAAAATGTATGTGATTGCACCTTCAACTTCTAGCAGGTACACAGTTTCTCAGAGCTTTCTGAGAATCTGCTTTCCAGGTTATAATCCTCAGTTTGGCTTGAATAAAATTCCCCCTTTTTTCTTATTAACTTGGTAGTTAATTGACTTTTCTACGACTGTGTTCAAGAATGTTCATGCCAGCAGAGCAAAAGAGGGGAGAAACTTACACACACACTAATGAAGGATTTGTGTATCCCTCCAAAAGAATGTCATGCAACTGTTAATCCAGATTAGTACCTCTGTAGCTACTGCCCTGAAAAGTCATCTAAGATCCACTTTTAAACTGAAGTAGAATTGCAATCGCCATCCATAGGGCAGTCTTGGTATTGTCTGATCAGACTCACCCTATCCTGGGAATATTCTCCCCCTACATCAGAGGATTCCCTCATTCTAAAGTGAGTCTGCGCCTTCTAAGGTGATTCCGCAACCCCTAGACTGCAGGTGGGTAAATCCATTCACAGGATT
The DNA here is from genome assembly GCF_055505025.1 of Bos grunniens. Taxonomy (NCBI): domain Eukaryota; kingdom Metazoa; phylum Chordata; class Mammalia; order Artiodactyla; family Bovidae; genus Bos; species Bos grunniens. Next base: position 15,487,283 of record NC_141182.1, read on the forward strand.
GTCCAATTTGAAACCCCGAGTCTAATTCTTGAAAGGCTAAATTATTTTTATAAAAGAAAACTCAAGCCCTAAAGGTAAACATGGATCTTGTCTCATAGAGGAAAGTGCTCATTAATGAGACAATAAAACTGACATCCAGAGAGAATCAGGGATGAGAATTCACAGTCCAAAGGCCTTCATGGGTTTTGCCCTTTTGCTTCAGTTGCTTTCAGTGTCCCCAGCTACATCCCCACTGCTCCCGTGGCTTGGTTATCTAATTTATTGGATCCTGCTGCTGCTGAGTTGCTTCAGTCGTGTCCGACTCTTCGTGACCCCGTAGACGGCAGCCCACCAGGCTCCCCGTCCCTGGGATTCTCCAGGCAAGAACACTGGAGTGGGTTGCCATTTCCTTCTCCAGTGCATGAAAGTGAAAAGTGAAAGTGAAGTTGCTCAGTCGTGTCCGACTCAGTAACCCCATGGACTGCAGCCTACCAGGCTCCTCTGTCCATGGGATTTTCCAGGCAAGAGTACTGGAGTGGATCGCCATGCTATTGGATCCTAGGAGCCAATAAAGTCTCCCTTTTGGCCAAGTTAGCTGGAGTTAAGTTCCTATTGCTGCAGGCAAAGCATATGTTAGTGTACACATAAGGAAAGACTAGGGGGAAAGAGTTTCATGTGTATATGTATATATATATATATATATATATACACATGTATGGTCTACAGATGCTCACTCAGCTTACTTTTTAGTAAAGGGAACTTGGAGGAGGAAATGGTGCAACCACAGCTATCCACAACTGCTGCCCGGTTCATCAGAGCAGTAAGTGAGGCTGGGGCTAGTTTTGTTTAAAGGTAGGAATGTGATTTTTGAGTGAGGAGTAGGAGTCTCCTGGCTAACCTTGAGATAGTGATGTACCTGACTAGTATTTGATTATGGAAATCAATCTCTCTCATTTGCTCTGTGTCTAATTTTCAGTCTCCATGTCTCTGTCTCTCTCTTAAAGATGAAGGATTTTCCCTCATAATGTTTTTCTGCCCTAAAATACTTAAGCTGGCAAATTCTTAAGAAGAATTCTTAAAAAATCATCAAGCTGCTAAAAAGTTGCAAACCCTTATTTGTCTTTAGAGCTTTGCTGGATTCATCAGATTTCACATTTAGTTGCTGAATGCAATCTATGTTCCTAAGAAAAAATGTGTAAATCAAAGGATTTCTAATTTTTTTAATGGTTGCTTTTTAATAAGTGTTCTTACATTGGTTTGTAAAAAATTAGAAAACACAGGTAAGAAAAAGAAAAAGAAAATCACTCATGGAAATGAGAATATAATGCAGATAATGCAGAAATGGAAGGGTTTATTGTTAATTTGTTAGATGTGATAACAGCATTGCAAACGCATAAGAAATGTCCCCCTCTCCCTTTTTTTGTCCTTGCGCAGGCTTTCTCCTATGGGCTTCTCTGGTTGTGGAGCACAGGCTCTAGAGCGTGCGGGCTCAGTTTTGGCGCTGCACAGGCTCTGTAGTTATGACCTGGGAGCTTAGTTGCCTCGGGGCATGTGGGATCTTAGTTCCCCAACCGGGGATCAAACCCGCATCCCCTGCCTTGGAAAACAGATTCTTAACCTCTGGACCACCAGGAAAGTCCCAGAAATGTCAAGATGCATGTTGAAGTATATAGGAATAACATTCAGTGGTGTCTGACATTTGCTTTAAAATACTTTAGAAAAGAGAGGCCAGTGAAAAAAAATAGGTGTGAAAATATTACTATTCAACAAAGTAGTATAAATTTTAAGACTAAATGTATTTCTTTATTGGAAAAAATAAGTGCAGCAAGTGTGGCCAAATATTGATGATAATTAATGATAGTTAATGATTTGGATTAATGATAATTAATAGTAGATGTAGAGACGTTCATTTTATTATTTGAGTTTTCTGTATATTTTCATAATAAAAATCTTTTTAAACACCTGCAACCTTCAAATGCAGAGAAAAATAATTATTTTCAGTTTCATGTACATCCTATCAGAACAGTTATGCAGGCATATATTTTATTTTATTTTATTTTATTTAAATTGAAATTTGGTTTTAATTGGAGGATAATTGCTTTATAATATTGTGTTAGTCTCTGACATATATCAACAGGCATATATTTTAAAAATATCATAGTGAAACATCATTTTCTATTATATAATTAACATAGCCATAAAACATTCTTTACAACATTGTTTTTTAGCAACTACATGCTATGCATTGAATAGATGCATCAAAATTTAATGGAAGAACGTTCAGGTTATTTTCAATTCCTTACAATCAGAATCTTTCAATGAATATTCTTACATTGACTCTTACACAGTCATAATTTTCCCAAGATAGAGGCCCAGAAAGGGATTTCCGGATGCAAAAATGTTTAAGCACCAGGGGGAGCTGGTCACCTATCCACTACCGAGAGCCTGTGTGTGTGTGTGTGTGTGTGTGTGTGTGTGTGTGTGTGTGTGTGTTGGAAAGCAACCCTCGTCCTTGAACTTAGCAGCTGAGCCCATCTCTTGTTTCATATTTCAGCTTTCTGCGATGAAAGTACAAAACAGCTGGGCACACAGCCCCATTGTTTAATGTCTGACACCCAGAAACATTTAACTGAGCCTGTAATCTTTGAAACCCTCTTACGAAGACAGACCACGATAGATTAAATAGAAGTTATAGACATGTGCCAGTGATAACTGTGTCAATCTAGAGGTTCTGTGCAGTGGGAGGTTCGGCTGGGTGCTGGGCAGAGGGATGGGCCTGCACACCAGACTCTAGTTAGGGGAAAACTTGTTTCCTTATGACTCACTGGCAGGTTTTAGCCTACAGGTGATTCTTTCTGCTACATTGTTATTTTGTAGGCTGTCTTGTAGTTATTTTGACTCTTTGACTAGCTTTGAAAGCTGGATCAGATTCTCACCAGATTGCAGGGAAGACCAAGACATTTAACCATTGACTTGCCTCGGAGGTTGTCAAGATCCTAATGCGGGTGCTGCCCCACAGGCTGTATCCCTGACAGACACACATCTCTTTGTCAGGAAGGGTCCTCTAGGGTTGACCTCCCAACATTTTAGCTGATCACAGATGACAACGGACAGAAGCACAATAACCAGAAGTGGAGGCAGCACACTCCTTCCTGGCCTCTCCCTGCCCTCCTCCCCAAAAATGTGGACAATTGATGTTTCTCAATCACACAAATGCTATCACCTTCCAGTCCTGAACCCTTCAGTGTGAAAATATGCTACTGCCACAGGCCAGGTTATGTCATTTAGGTAAGAATGGTCCCACCTCAGGCTCACAGGTGAGCATGGGACCCAGGTTGTGCCCTTAACCCCAGTGATTGGTTCAAGGATGGCACATGACTAACACCAGCCCAGTGGGTGCCCCACCCAGGACTTACGGTGGGAGGGTGGAGAGGGAGCTGCTGCTTTTACAGGCTTGCTGACTTGGTTGTAGAGCATCATGTTGAAGAACCTGGGTGTTGGAGTTTGGACTTGAATTGGAATCCTATCTTCATTATTGGCCATGTGACCTTTCTGAAATTTCTTTATATCTCTAAGAATTGGCTTCCTTGGGGCTTCCCTTTGGCTCAGATGGTAAAGAATCTGCCTGCAATGCAGGAGACCCAGGTTCAATCCCTGGGTTGGGAAGATTCCCTGGCAAAGGGAATGGCAACCCATGACAGTATTCTAGCCTGGAGAATCCCAAGGAGAGAGGAGCCTGGCAGGCTACAGTCCATAGGGTCGCAAAGAATCAGACATGACTGAGTGCTCATTGGTTGGTTGGTTCACTCGTAAACCGGGGCAGTAATAATTTCCACCTTACAGAGTTATTGTAGGGTTCATGTGATGTAACACATGCAAAACACTAAGCCCTAAGCCAGGCACATATCAGTCATTCCAAGCTTTTGTTTGGCAGTTAGGACACCATCCGTACCCTGAGATGTAGAGAGAGACAGCAAGCTTCCATCCTGCTAAGCCCGTTCGTCCACAGCACTACCTCCCTCTCATCAAACATATACACACATATATATTCCACTGTCAACATGTATATAAAATGAGGCATCATCAGATGACGACCGTGCATCTGGGATTTTCTGGGAACTCCCAATTTCAAATATATGACCCTGTTGACAGAAAACGAATTGCAGCTTCTGGTCAGAAGAACATACTTCCTGTCCTTCCCTGAAGGGGATGAACTAGAGCCGTTGCTCTGGGTGTGTGATTTAGGCCATTCCGGGAGCAGAGTGATTCTAGAACTGGGCCAGCCTTGTGTCAGGTAGGACTCAGTTGGTGAAAAAAAAACTCACCGTTAGCTCTAATTCACAAGAACTGAGGGTGAAGAAGGTACTGCCCCTTGGAGTAGAAGAAAGGAAATTTTACATATAAAGGGGAGGATAGTATATACTTTAGGATTTACAGACCACATGGTCTCTGTTGTAACTGCTCAGCCCTGCTATTGTAGCACAAAAGCAATATGGAAAATATGGAAAAGAAGAGCATTGCTGTGTTCCAGTAAAATTTTATTTACAAAAACAGGTGGTCGATGACTTGACCCATGGGCTATAGTTTGCTGACCCTTGGCTTTAGAGGAAAACCAGTGTATAAATACCCAGAGGGAGAAGATTGAAAGAAGGTAGCCAAAATACCTAAAAATCCTTTTATAAGTCCCTAACACTCCTGATCAGAGGAGGCAATGGTAACCCACTCCAGTACTCTTGCCTGGAAAATCCCATGGATGGAGGAGCCTGGTAGGCTGCAGTCCATGGGGTCGCTACGAGCCAGACACGACTGAGCGACTTCACTTTCACTTTTCACTTTCACACATTGGAGAAGGAAATGGCAACCCACTCCAGTGTTCTTGCCTGGAGAATCCCAGGGACGGGGAAGCCTGGTGGGCTGCTGTCTATGGGGTCGCACAGAGTTGGACATGACTGAAGTGACTTAGCAGCAGCAGGAACAGCAGCCTGGAATCCAGTCTACATGGACAGAACAAGGAAAAATTCTTTCTCTACTATATCAGGAGTTCAAATTCAAGACCTTAAAAAAGTATAAAGATCACACTGGGAAGCTTGTGTGCTGAAGTTTTTCTTCTTTATAAGCATTGATTTCTTTATGTTAACTCTTAACAGGCAGACCCCTGGACCCATGATTGTTCACAGATCAAGACTCTTGGACCTTCAACAATACAATATATTATATATTATGGACTCTCCCTCCTTCAGGTGTTCCTCACTGCTTCTTACAACTGTATTGTTTTGTTCATTGCAACCACAAGGTGTCTTAGATGCAAATGTGTACTAATCAGTGTAAGCAGAAAGTTAATCAACTTGTTCTGAAATGTCTTGGTCAGACAAAAATGTATACCATTGGCAAAGGCATTCTAAAGATTATACATGGACCAAACATTAAATAATTTAAGGAATCTTGTGTTGAAAAAATGTAGTCAATAGTCCTCTGTGAATAAATACAAAGAAGAACAAGGAAGCTCTATGAACAAACTTTTTGAGGCCAGAGCCATTCTCAAAATGAGAAATCAGAGGGCTTCTAAAGGAATGATGGCCAGTGGAGCACTGCTTCTTCATAATTGATCCTCGAACTTTCCCATCTCTGAAGCAATCAGCTAAGACAAGCGCCTAACCAATAGTTGAATCTTTTTTTTTTTTTTTTGATAACAAGAAATGAAGTATTCAAAGCAGGTCATTATAGTGGATATCTCTAGACTGTTGGGATATACAGGGATTATCCAACACTGCCTGTCTTTCCTAGGATGACCATTCTGGGTAATTAGCCACGGACTGATGTCTAGGATCAAGTGAGAGAGGACTTAGAACCTAAGGAGCTTTACATAAGACATTCCTGGATTGATAGGGTGAGAAGGTTAATGGGCCAGGGTGTCACCATGTTGCCCTGTTCAGCCACAGCCATCCGTATTGATAGGCTTGTCTGCAGAGCCTGGTCATTCAGAGCACTGAGGACAGAGATCAGCTTTTGAGGACAAGAGATGTGCCTTTGAGGAAATAGCTCAACCCTCTTGGTGAGCTCTGTAGAATCCACCTTTCAGATGCCTGAGCAAGGCCAGAACCTTTAAGACGTGAGTCCAGCTGAAACCAGTTACCCACATGGGAAGTCCGGTTCCCAATGGCACTGGGATTAGTACCTGAGGCTAAAGACATACTGGACTGTCTTTAGTGGAATGTGTCCTTGAAGGAGTACCTGTCGTGCCTCAGCAGGTGGTCTATAAAGTCTTTCTCCTTAACTAAAACTTGTGTCCTCTCAAGTAGATGTTTTTAAATATGCATTCATATTTTATAGATTTGGTTTTACTGTGAGTTACATTATAGCCTTCAAGATGGAAAATTGCACCTTAATAAAGTAAAAATGTGGGTCATCATGACTAATTTGGCAAGCAAAATAGTATTTCAGCATAAGGTCCTTGGTGGTGAACCGTTTGAGAAATTGATAGTGTGAACACTGTACGACTAACACACACACACACACACACACACACACACACAAGTCGCTCAGTCGTGTCCAACTCTTTGCGACCCCATGGATTGTAGCCCACCAGGCCCACCAGGCTCCCCAGTCCATGGGATTTTCCAGGCATGAATACTGGAGTGGGTTGCCGTTTCCTTCTCCAGGGGATCTTCCTGACCCAGCGATCGAACCCGGGTCTCCCGCATTGTAGGTAGGTGCTTTACCGTCTAAGCTACCAGGGAAGCCCATCAAAAACACAGAAGAGTAGTAGTAAGTTTCAAAAGGATGTCAGTTGAGATCTTTTATAGATGAAATCTACTTCCTACAAGGATATATTATTTTTTGGAGTTCCTATTCAGGGATTTAGGTCATTATTTTAGATCCTTCAGATCTTATGGTTCAGGAGATCCAGAGGCACACCTCTCATTTAGTAAATTTTTATTTAGGTTCTACTATATGCCAGTGTTCTTTGCATTAGAAGCTTAACTTTATAATCTGTGCATTGTGTACAAATGCACAAAGTCATATTTATGAAGATCCTATGCATATCATTGTAATAAATAATTGGAAACCATCTCATTATCTATCAGTAGGAAAATGAATAAAGGTTCAAACAATAGAACTTTGAGATCATTAAAAAGAAAACATAGATCTTTATGTATTACATGCAAATGTAGCAAAGGAGGAATAAGACCAAAAGAAAGTTGTAAAATAAGTTATATCCAATTTCTATATAAACACATGAGAAAATGGTAAAAAGCGGTTGCATCTGGGAGGAGGATTAAAGATGGGAGATTTGATTCTATGAAAAAAGTGAAAGTGGAAGTTGCTCAGTCGTGTCTGACCCTTTGCAACCCCATAGTCTGTATAGCCCACGGAATTCTTCAGTCCAGAATACTGGAGTAGTGGGTTGCTGTTCCCTTCTCCAGGGGATCTTCCCACCTCAGGGATCAGAACCCAGGTCTTCCGCATTGAAGGTGGATTCTCTACCAGCTGAGCTACCAGGGAATTACAATTGGTTCTATATGCATTTTTAAAAATCTTGAAGAATAAAGATAACTCCATTTGTATTCGTAGTCTCATAAACACGGGATTGGATGGGAGCGCTGCATTACTTATTTTCCTAAGTCACATAGTTTTGTAAGGTTTGATTTTTTTAATGGTTATGTACTGCATTCCTAACAGAAAAGACAATAATTTGTGGTTCACAAGAAGGAATTAGCTGTTCACACACAGACTAAAGTACATCATTGATGGAAGTTTAACCTACCCTGGCTAAAGAGCTTTCTCAGGCACTTCCCTTCCTAGAGCTGAGAAGTCAAGTCTTCTGGCATCTTTAGCTTGACCCAACTGTCCCACTTTGATAGAGATTTAACTGAACTTTCAGAAATTATAGACAAGAATTATGCTAATAATATTCTCTAGAAGCCTGCATCAGATTATGTGGGCTTCAGAATTTATTCAAATCCCTTGCAACTGGAGATGAATTAATCACAAGGCTTTGGGAGTTTTTACTGTTATTATTATTTTGGCCGAGTTGCTCAGCTTATGGGATCTTAGTTCCCTGATCAGGGATCGAACCCAGACCCTGGCAGTGAAAGTGCGTAGTGCTAGCCACTGGCTCATCAGGGAATTCCAAGAAGTGTTTATTATTAGAGAACATGCATCTTTTTGTAATCAAACTCCAGCTATTTATATTAATATAAACTCTGCTTACTTAATAATAAAAGACTATAAAAACTTGTGAGCTAGTAAGCCAAAAAAAGGAAGATTGGGTTTATGGATAACTTACTATGTGTGGCATAAGCAAAGAAAGGCAGAAAAATGAATAAGTTTACTAGCCACTGTGGAAAACAGTATGAAGAGTTCTCAAAAAAATAAACCTACAACTACCATATGCATGATCCAGCAATTAATTTTCCCAAAGAAAACAAAAACACTAAATTGAAAAGATATATGTACCCCTATGTTAATTTAACATTTTAAAAATAATAGCTAAGCTATGGAAGCAACCCAAGTGCCTATCTATTGATGAATAGATAAAGATTGGTATACGTATATTCATATTCTATAGAATATATATTCATGAATAAAGATATGGTATATATATAATATATATGTATATAGGTATTAAAATATACAAATATTACTCAGCCACTAAAAGGGATGAAATCTTGCCATTTGCAACAACATGGATGGACCTAGAGAGTATTATGCTAAGGGAAATAAACCAGACAGAAAAAGACATAGTGTATGATTCCACACATGGAATCATACACCATGTGCAAAGATTGAAGGCGGGAGGAGAAGGGGACGACAGAGGATGAGATGGTTGGATGGCATCACTGACTCAGTGCACGAGTCTGAGCAAGCTTCAGGAGATGGTGGAGGACAAGGAAGCCTGGTGAGCTGCAGTTCACGGGGTCGCAAAGAGTCGGACACAACTGAGCAACTGAACAACAGCAACCACTTGTATGTGAAATCTAAGAAACAAATGAACAAACATAACAAAACAGATACAGAATCACAGATACAGAGAACAAACAGCTGGTTGCCAAGGGGAAGGGGTTGGGAGATGAGAGAAATACATGAAGGAGAGGAAGGTAATGAACTTTCAGTTACAAAATAAATGAATACAGATAGGAAATGTACATTGCGGGGAACGCACTATGTGGGGAATAGACAGTAATGTGGTAACACCTTTGTATGGTGACACATGACAACTAGATTTATCATGGTGATCATTTCGAAATGTATGGAAACATCTTACTATGTTGTATACCAGGGACTAACATAGTGTCACAAGTCAATTATACTTCAAAACCAAACAAACTCATAGACAAAGAGATTAGATTTGTGGTTTCCAGAGGCAGAGGTGTGGGGAGAAAGGATTGGATGAAGACAGTCAAAAGGTACACACTTCCAGTTATAAGTAGTAGGGTTGTAATGTACTAGGGATGTAATGTCATTAACACAGCTACACATTACATAAAAGTTTAGAGAGTAAATTCTAAGAGTTCTCATCACAAGAAAAAATTATTTTTGTCCATTTCTTTACTGTTTTTATTTATATGAGATGATGGGTGGTCACTAAAATTATTGTAATAATCATTCCATAATGTATGAAAGTCAAATCATTATGTTGTCATACCTTAAATTTATACAGTACTGTATGTCAATTATATTTCAATAAAACTAGAAGGAAAAACAAAGAAAATGAGTGAGTATAATCAGTACTTGGGGCAAAATACTCAAGACCTAATTGATGTAACTGTTGAACGGTACCTTCATGTGGATTCCCAAATAAATTATCAATTACCAAATAAGATCTACAATGTCTTACATACACCCAGCCAGAGCCAGATGACTGCTGTATGTAAAAAAGAAGCTACTGTTTCGCAACGAAGATGACCTTTGGTAAGGTCATCTCCAGTGTTAAACACAGTTTTAACACACTTTGGTTGAAAATTTTATGTAAGTAACAAAAGAAAAAATAAACTGGAGTTAATGAAAAATTTAAAACTTTGTGTTAAATTCAAAAGACACTATCAAGAAAGTGAAGACAACCATGGAATGGGAAAAATATTTGCAAATCATATACCTGATAATGAATAAACTGATACATCCATACAATGAAAACTTTTTCAGCAATGGTAAGAATTAAACAAATTGAGAAAGTAGCATTGACATATATACACTATCATGTGTAAAACAGACAAGTAGCAGGAAGCTGCTGTGTAACAGGGAGCCCAGCCTGGCACCCTGTGACGACCTAACGGGTGGATTAGGGGAGAGGAGGAAGGCTCATGAGGGACAGGAGATACATGTATATATATGTAATTATCACTGATTCGTACTGATGTAGGCAGAGACCACCACACTATTGCAAAGCAATCATCCTCCAACAAAAAAATAATAATAAGTGAGCTATCAGGCCACAAAAAGATATGAACACACCTTAAGTAAGTGAAAGACTGAAAAGCTTACATACTATATGACTAATTTTATAAAATTTTGGCAAAGGCAAAACAGTAGGTGTTTGTCATGGGTTCAGGAGTGGGGAGAGTTGAATAGGTGAAGTCCAGAGGATTTTTTAATTCAGTATAGCGTAACAGTAAATCCATGACACTATGCACCTGTCAAAACATACTGAACTGCACAGCACAAAGAGTGACCTTTAATGTATGCAGGTTTTCACACGTTTTGACTGTGTTGGGTCTTTGCTGCACTACGTGGGCTCTCCGTTGCAGGGCACAGGCTTTCTGTAGTTGCAGCACACAGGCTTTTGTGGCACACGCGCTCTAGAGGCTTAGTGGTGGCATACAAGCTCTCTAGTTGCAGCATGTGGAATCATAGTTCCCTGACCAGGGATCAAACCCATGTCCCCCACTTTGGAAGGTGGATTCTAAACCGCTGTACCACCAGGGAGGAACCCAGAATTTATTTATTTTTGACTATGCAGTGCAGCTTGCAGGATCTTAGTTCCCCAACCAAGAAATGAACTCATGTCTTCAGTGTGAAAGCGAAGTCCTAAAAACCACTGGACAACCAGGGTATCCCTGTATGGAGGTTTTAAAAAATCATTTAGGAGGTGGTGGTGGGGTGGCACCTAGGATAGAATGCAGAATGCTCGTAGAAGGCAAGCACATAATTTAGCGGTATTACAAACATACGAAACAGTTCTCAAGGAGGGGGGTGGGGCAAAGGTGTTGGCCTAAATAACTTTGAAAATAGAGTCTGTAAAATTAAAGGCAAAAGAAACGATGCTTAGCACTGTACACTAGTTGACCTAGTTTTTTTCCCACGTGGGTATGGGTTAACAATGGATATTACCATTCATTTATACTAGAATTGAACAACTCAGCAGAAAGTTGGCAGATGATAAAAGCAAGGTTTCTACCAAAGTAATACCACATGGATTCATTCATGCAAAACTATTAGAAATAACTTTTACACATGTGCCTTGACAGAGTTTATAATATGCAGCTTTTGTGTTTCACAAAATAACACTGTGATATTGTGATAGAATAAGAAAAATGTATTTGGTTTTCATCCCTGGTTCCTGGCAGAGCTCCCTAAACCCTTGGAGTTTTCCAATAGGAGTTAGTGGAGTATCTTTTTATTACAAGCCCTTTTCAATCACTCCTGGGTTTATGTTAATGATGGGGCTTACCAGAGGGAACCAACAATATGGTAAGAAGGTTGGACCTTTCCATCTCGCCCCTAGACCTCTGGGAAAGAGAAGGGCTGAGACAGTTCAGTCGTCAATGAACAATGATTACGTCCTGTTCCACTGGGCTGTTCCTGAGTTGTATCACTTGTAATAAGCCGCTAATCTGGTATGTGCTCCTGAGTTCTATGAGCCATTCTAGCAAATTATTGAACTGAGGAGAGGGTTCTGGGTACCCATGATTTATAACCACTTGGTCAGTACAAATGACAACCTGGAACTGTGATTAGTGTCTGAAGATCAGGCAGTCTTGTGGGACCTGAACCCTTAACCTGTGGAGTCTAACTCCAGGTAGTGTCAGAGTGTTTTGAATAGAAGAAACAGGTTTTTCTTTTAGGCATTACACTGATTCATTCCTGTAACTAGTACTGTTAGAATCAACTTTTACATATGTAATACTAATATTACATTGTTCATTCTATAAAATACTTGACTCCTCAAAATTTTCTAAGTCATCAATCAAAAATAAAGAAACTCTGAGAACTGTTACAGCCAAGCAGAGCCTATGCAGATATGACTAAATGTAATATGGTGTCCTGGAACAGAAAAATGTTAGAATAAGAAAACATATTGAATAAAGTATGGGAAAAGGATTTGAATAGACATTTCTCCCAAAACACAAATGGTCAGTAAGCACATGAAATGATGTTTAAAATATAACATCATTAGGCAAATGCAAATCATACCCACTAGGACAGCTATACTAAAATATAGCAAATGTTGGTTGTTACATGGAAAAACTGAAGTCTTCAAATATTGTATTGTAAAATGGTGCATACTTTTTGGAAGTTTGACAGATCTTCAAAAGATTAAACCACGTGAACCACTAATTACACTCCTAGATTTATGCAAAAGAACTTAAAAACATGCCCCCACAAAAATCTGTATGTTAATGTTCATAGAAGCATTATTCCAAATGGAAAAAATTCAAATGTTCACCAACTGATGGATGGGTAAACACGGTATTTTATACAATGGAGTATTACTTTGCTATAAAAATGAAATATGGATACATGCTATGACAGCGATCAACTGCTAAATGAACATGTCACAAATGGCCGCATACTATTTATTCCATTTTGGAGACAATGTCTGAAACAGGCAAATACTTAGAAACTAGAGATTGTACCAAAGGGGCAGGGAATGGAATGAGGAGCAAATACGAACAGACTTAAGATTCCTTTCCTGGGGTAATGAAAATGGTCTGGAATCAGTGGTGATGGTTGCAAATCTGTGAATACACTAAAAACCACTGAATTGCACACCTTTTATTTGGCCATGTGGCTTGAGGGATATGTTTCCAGTCACAGATTGAAGCCAAGACCCCAACACTGGAAGTATGGAGTCCTAACCACTGAACAGCCAGGGAATTCCCTGTACTTTTTTTAAAAAAGTAGATTTAAAGGTATATAAAATTATTTCAATAAAGCTGTTGTAAAAGGTTCTTTGTACTGATGATACATGCTTTTTCTTTAGACAGATGCTCTACAACAGAGCCAGTAGCTTCAGTGAAATAACCTTAACAAGGTTTTATTCCCCTTCTACATGGTTCACTTCTCTCGTAGCTCAGCTGATAAAGAATCCACATGTGATACAGGAAACCCTGGTTCAATTGCTAGGTCAGGAAGATTCCCTGGAGAAGGGACAGGCTACCTCCTTCAGTATTCTTGGGCTTCCCTGGTGGCTCAGCTGGTAAAAAAATCTACCTGCAATGTGGGAGACCTGGGCCCGGTCCCTGGGTTGGGAAGATCCCCTGGTGAAGGGAACTACCCATTCCAGTATTCTGGCCTGGAGAATTCCGTGGACTGTATAGTCCATGGGGTCACAAGAGAGTAGGACACGACTGTAGCAACTTTCACATAGTTCACTACTACAATTCAAAAATCTGGATAGAACTGAAAGAAAGACTACACTGTACAACTGTTTTACAAACCTTTATTGGAAAGGCTACAGACTTTGTATTGCCACTGCATTTCTTTTGCTTAAAGTGTTGTGGGGGAAGTAACCTTGGATACAAAACTACTACGCTGTTGCATCTTGCCCAGGCTGGTTGTGAAAGTTTTTGTACAATGGAGGTAGAGTGGATAGGGCAATAATTTAAACCTCACAGGCCTTGATTAATGTCAGGACCTTTTTCTTTCTTCAGGTTCTAGAAGACCTAGAAATAGACTACAAGTACTACAAATAGGCTCAGGGATGGCATATTTAAAATTTTTAATTTTCAGTTTTCTCCCATTTGTCTTTTACAAACGTATCTACAACTCATCTATTTTTTCCCTAAGTGTGTTCTAAAAATATCTACTCTGGAAATGAAAAGAAGATAATAGAAAATGAAAAAGCAGTACATCCTTTTCATAGTAGTTTTACCTGATTTTTCTCATACCAGCCTAAGAGTCTTACCTTTCTGTAAAAGAATAGTAATCAATGCTTCCCCCAGTCTCAAATATTCAACTTAATGGAGACAAGAGAATCTTTAACTTAACATTTAATGAAAACAGAGCATCTTAACAGGTTCTATGCAGACATGGTTCTAATACTGATTTGCTGTTACCTTATTTTTTTAAACAGAGTTGGGTGCGGAAATACAGAGGCCAGGTTAACTTGGCCCCAGTACTCAGGATCATGAGTTACATAACTTAGATGTCCTTGACTCTACAAAGCATTAATTGAAGCCAATAAAGCCCGTTTCTACCAATATATCAAACTTTCTCTTGTCTTTTGAAACTATAAAATGGGCATGAGCCTGAGGCATAAGCTTCAGGCCAATGGGTTTTTAAATACTGTTTAAGAACCAAAACTAGGATACATTCTCCAGTTTAAGGATAGATTTTACAGTTCAAATTATGTCCTTAAGGAAAGATTTTACAGTTCAAAATATGTTCTTCTTTCTAAAAATGTTGAGACAAAGAGTAATTTACACCAACTGCTTTTTATTATTCAGTTCCAGAAACCTTTCACAAGATGGTAAAAAAAAAAAAAAAAAAAAAAAAACCAAAAAAAACAGGTGGGGGCGGGGGAGAAAGAAACAAAGAAAAAGAAACACCCCGACCCCACCCAAAACTTTACAAACACAGCTCAGCTAATGATATTTTTTCCATTGTTCCCAGTCAGCTCCAAACCCATTGTGTGCAAAGCCCATTTTCCCATGCATCTAAATGATAGACACAGGCTATGAGATTCTTTATTCTATTTGTAGCAGCTTATGCAGGTGCAGCCAAACACAAAGCTTCAGGACAAACTGTACACAAACTTTACAATGTGGGAATTGAATTTAAAATATGAAACATAAAATCTACACAAAACTGATAAAAATCAAGCACAAATATCAGGACTGAAACTTATAACCCATGTGTGAAAGGGAGTCTTGTTTCCTTTCAAGTGCTTTATTCTGCTATAGAACAGTCGAAATGAAGATGTAAAGCTTTGTGGTTAGTTTAAATTATACACTCTGTAGATACTATATCAATTTTAAAAGTTACACATAGACCAACAGATGTCCATCAGTTCATCTGGGTTGACCAGACCCTCCAGCTGGATTGCGGCAAACAAACCAGGCCAATGTGGAGAGAAAATCCCCCTGTGCAAGTTGTCTGCAGAGTTTACTGATGGGCGCATTGCACTCCTGGTCCATGATGGCTACTGCTTTCTTCATCAGAGCTATCATTATAGGCTTCACGCCTCTGGCCGCCTCCTGAGCCCCGTGTGCTATCAAATTCTTGAAGCTCTACCTCCTCAGTGTCTCCAATAATATTTGGAACTTCTGGTCTAGATGGCAGAAGATCTTCTAATTCCTTCATGAAAATGAACAAAAATAAGATTAGCTTGAAGATTATTATCTACTATCAATTTCCCTTTTGATACAATCCAAGGTGTATGTTTGACAGTTAAAACCTTTGCACTTTAAGCCAGAGATCACAAAGGGATGACCCACAGACCAAATCGAGACATCTTTTGTGCAGCCCATCTACTGATTAGAAAACAATAAACAGATTTAATCGCTAACATTTAAACACTGGAAAACTTCACATTAGACATGTCTTCCTGCATGAACGACCAGGAGATGCTAAGCTGGGGTAAGAGATCTGCTCTGCAGAGTCCCAATCCTCCTACCCCCACCTCACACCGTCTGCTTATGCCTTCACTATTCCCGACTTGGCCCCATAAACTTTCACATCAGCTATTTCCATTTTAAAAAACAATGAGGCCAGACCATCAATCACTCAAATTAATAAACTATGTGATCTAATCTTAGCACCCAAAACAAATGGTAAGTGACAAAGAAACAACTATCATTAACCTTTAAGTCATCTGTTGCCTAATACTTACAGAAAGTTTATCTGGGTTGATCCAGTTGTTTTCAGGAAACTGCACATCAAACTTTATGTAAAGATCACCTTTTTCAAAGGGATTACGATATTGTGGCATTCCTTCACCTCGAACTACACGAACACATCCTATTATTTGAGTAAATAAAGGGGAAGATATTAAGAATTTTACCCAAGAAAGTGCTCAATAATAAATGTTTTTTGAGAGTCACCCACTGTAGAAGATTACAGAGAATCTTAGATCAGACAAAAATCAAGATTTACCTGGTTCAATTACTTTGCCAGGGGGGTATTTCACCACAATCTGACGTCCATCAAGGTGCTTAAATGTGAACTGAAACCCACAAAGAGCTTCAACAAGTCCTATCTTATATGTCATGTGCAAATCATTCCCGTCTCTCTGGAACACCTACAAATGAAGCAAACAAGAAATAGCGGGACTATGGAGGCATGCTCTGTTGTGCTGTGTTACTTGAATCAATTCAAAACCTTAATTCTACCATTTACTGCAAAGGTCAAATTGCCACCATCCCTAAGTTCTCTAAATGTATCAATATATATAAGGAAATCTAGCTATTCAGAAGTAATATGCTAGAAACTTCGATCACGAAAGAATTGGAATTGGGAATACAATGGCTCATAAGGCACAGCTGAAGCTTAAAAAACAGAACCAAGTATATTTTACAATTATGGCCCATTTCTGAACCATGAGGGAAAAGGTGTACAAGGCCCAGTGGGATTCTGTAGAGGCTAAAATTCAAACAGAAAATCAACAGGCAAGCATGGCCAGGAAATTTTTGAAAAACAAGACTAATGAGGAGATTACCAAGGACCAGACAATAAAACACTTAAAAGCTGAAATAATTTCTGAAAAATAGAGAGACTAGTATCACCCAATGTTACCCACCACTGTGGTTCTTTGCTGTACAACTTCATTATGACAGCAAAATCACCAAAAACAAACACATACCTATACTGAAAAATGATACACATGCATACACATTACTCTCAAAATTGCACTACTTTTTATCAGATTTACATTGTTTCAAGCTACAGAAGCCACCCTGATCTCATGGCCTCACAATTCCTACAAGTGTTGACAATTTTTAAACAAAAAGCCCCAAGCAAAATACAAGCTTGTTCATGAACTAGTTCAAACTAGTCAATTTTTCTTAAGAGGGTTTAGAATATTCTCAGTGGTATAAATTAAACAAGATGCTTAAATCTCATTTTGGGTTCAAATTTACGTTACCAGTCAATAAAACCCAGAAGGAAAAATCTTTGACCTCTTACTAGATGAACTTCCATTCTAGCCTTTATCATCGTCTATTTTCTACTTTAGACAACCAGTAGCATCTGCTATCACCCCACTCCAGTACTCCTGCCTGGAAAATCCCATGGACGGAGGAGCCTGGTGGGCTGCAGTCATGGGGTCGCAAAGAGTCAGACACGACTGAGCGACTTCACTTTCACGCACTGGAGAAGGAAATGGCAACCCACTCCAGTGTTCTTGCCTGGAGAATCCCAGGGACGGGGGAGCCTGGTGGGCTGCCATCTATGGGGTCGCACAGAGTCGGACACGACTGAAGTGACTTAGCAGCAGCAGCAGCAGCATCTGCTATTTGTTAGAAATTCCATGCAATTCCACTGTAGCCAATAATTTTAGAGGCTGATTTAGTTCCAAATGCCTCCTCACAGTTCCCAGCAAGAGCAGGTTATTCTTTATCTCATTTGATTCTACACTATCTTTCTGACGGATGAGTTTTGTTTTTAAGTATGCAAAGCCAAGTCCAGGGAAATCAAAACTAGTAGTACATGGGAGCCAGAACTTAAGTCTCTTGTCTCTAAGAACAGTGATTTCTATTTTGTAAAACCCAATATACTTACAGAATATTTCAACCCATAAGATGGAATTCTAGAAATTATTCCTCGAAAAAAAAAAAAAAACAAAGCAATCTAGGGACGCTTGTCATTGGTAGGTTTGGCAATACTCACAAAAGAACAAGATATATTGCAATTCATAGATTTTCACTTTCACAGATTTGCTGAGGCAATACATTTGACTACCATTCCTTGAGAAAGGCTAGTGTAGTAGTAAGCCAGTCTAGTGAAGGAATGAATCTAATCAAATTCCCAGAATCTGCATCTCAATATGGCTTTATTCTCTACTGGATTCTGAGTAATTTTTAAAATTTATTTGTAGAAATCACCATCATATGGGAGAAAATTTTATTGTGAACTAAAAAAGGTGGCTGACTTGTGATCTAGACTTCCAAAGGAACTCAAAATAGCAATGCAATCAAATACAAAGCCAGGATTCTGTCAAATGCTTCTATATTCAAGAACTAAGTGAAGTAAAGTGAAGTCGCTCAGTTGTGTCTGACTCTTTGGGACCCCATGGACTGTAGCCCACCAGGCTCCTCCGTCCATGGGATTTTCCAGGCAAGAGTGCTGGAGTGGACTGCCATTTCCTTCTCCAGGGGATCTTCCCGACCCAGAAATCAAACCCGGGTCTCCCACATTGCAGGCAGACGCTTTACCGTCTGAGCCACCAGGGAAGCCATTCAAGAACTAGGTGGGCACCAAAGCTCCACGCATGTTCTTCATGAATGAAAAGGTCTATAATATACTCCACGGCACATGTAAAACATACAGGTGCAATGGTGTAATCAAAATAACATACTCCAGACCACACTGTTAGCTCAGTTCATTTTCCCAAGTACATTAACACAGCAGTCCCCAAACGTTTGGGCACCAGTTTTGTGAGTTCTTCCTGGACTGTGGGGTGGAGGTGGTGTAACAATGTTCAGGCAGTAATGCAAGCATGGGGAATGATAGGGAGCAGCATATACAGCTCCACTCAAGGTCCAGGGGTTGAAGACCCTTCGTTAACAGATACAATACTGAGTCAGTCAGAAATTTAAAAACAGGGAGTTCCCTGGTAGTCATGTGGTTAGGACTCAGTACTTCCACTGCTGCGGGCACAGGTTCAACTCCTGGTCAAGGAACTAAGCTCCCACAAGCCACAGGACGCCCCTGCCCTCCCCTACCCCCAAAAAGAGAACGAGAAATTTAAAATGCAATGTTTTTAAAACTGAAGAACTTTTTTTTCAAGAAAAGCTCACATGGATACCCAGTATGTAAAACAAATCAACAAAGCAGTACTGAGGACACCGTCACCAACTCACCGACCGTCGAAGGAGCTCACAGTGAAAACTAAGCTGCCTACGTTATCTGGTCCAGTGCCTTATCTTCATAAACAAGGAAACGGGGGAACAGACACAGCAGGATTACTTAAGGTTACAGTGCCAGTCAACGGCAGAGCTGGGACTAAGGTCAGCTCCTCCTTCTGACAGCACCTGTCTTGCTGGTCTACTAAGCAAGTCAGTTCTTATGAACTCAGCCAAACCACTTAACAACTTCATCTATATTCAATGCTACTTCAGGGAACTCAAACTGATCTAACCTGTATCTTGGGCTTCTTTCATAGCTTAGTAGGTAAAGAATCTGCCCGCAATGCAGGTGATCCGGGTTGGATTCCTGGGTTGGGAAGATCCCCTGGAGAAGAAAATGGCAATCCACTCCAGTATTCTTGCCTGGAGAATCCCATGGACAGAAAGGCCTGGGGGGCTATAGTCCACACGGTCGCAAGAGTCGGACACGATTTAGCAACAAAACCATCACCAACCTGTATCTTGCATACAAGACACATTTCTGATCCTCTGAGGCAAAAATAAAACAAAAAGGAAATTACCTCATGCTCTTTTTCTTGTAGCAAAAGAACAATGTCTCCTGGTTCCACTCCTGGGGCCTGGTCTGCTTCCCCAGTAAATGTAATTCTCTGTCCATGTTTCATGCCTTTGTCTACGTGGACTTCAAGAATCTTGACTTCTTTAATCACTTTCTTCCCTTCACATTTTTTACAGCGGTCCTTTTCATTAATTACCTCTCCTGGAAAAAGAGGTCATTCAAACTTCCAGCAAGGGTACTATATTGCACTCTTAAGTAAGACAGGTCCTGATAACACCTTTATTCACTAAATAAATTTCCTGTACTTCTTTAAACTGCTACCTGAACTTTTCATGAACGTTCTTAGGAACAGAACTCACATCTTACTGCAGATTACCTAAAGGACCCAGCTACTCTATTCCAGAGTATAAAGTATCTTAAATAACATTATCTTACCTCCTGACACTACTTCCTAAAGTTAAAACAAAGCCTGAGGATCAAGCAAACAAAATGGGTAGTTAGACACTAGAACTTCTACAAATGCTTCATTTTTTGTCTTAGTTTCATTTAAATTTAACAATGGAGCGACAACCCAAATAAAAATTTAAACATCCTTTATGACTCCAACAGTTTTTTCTTTCATGTATTCTGAAATATTTGATCAGTGGTATAAGAAAATAAAACTGAAGTCATACAATAGTATATCATGAAAAAAATACCATCAATTTCTAATGTCTGATTATTGGCACACTTTAATGCTTAGGTGACATATAAATGACTTTAGGAACACTGCTTCTGCCAGGTATGTTCTGCAAAGCACCAGTTCCTTAAAATGGTAATGGCACATGGGAAAAGATTTCAGTCAACTCCAATTTCTTGAGTGGGAAATGTCAGCAACTTTAATAAGGTAAAATGCACTAAGACTCTTCAGGAGGGAAATATAATATGTGGCTTCTCAAAATTATCTTGTCACTTTCAGAAGCAATTTGGAAAAGGGTGTTCTAGAACTGTCCAATATAGCAGCCATTAGCCACCTGAGGTTATTTAAGTTTAAAATAATTAAAAGCTCAGTTCCTCAACCACATCCAGGTGGCTAGAGGCGACTACAGTAGCCATCACACACACACAACCTTTCCAGCACAGAAAAATCCTTTTGGACAGCACCGCTCTAGAACAGGGCTGGCAAACTAAGGCTCACAGGCCAAACTGGGCACGCTTGTTCGTGTAAATACTGTTTATCCAGAAGACAGTCATGCCCACTTATTTACATATTGTCTGTGGCTATAAAAGGGCTAAAAGGGTAGAAGAGTAGCAGTTTCAAAAACCATTAACCTACAAAAACCTAAAATATTTACTTCTGTAAAATAAGCTTCAATTATAACGATCTATCCTCAAAAGCTAACTAAAGTTTACAGTAAAATTCTCTACTTATCAGAATGAGAACTAAACAATTTGCTGTCTCCCTTTTACCTTTTAATACATAAAGGATAAGTAAACAACAACAACAAAATCCAAAAGGACAAAAAATTTTGCCCATCTTTTTGGAAAAAGACTAACATTCCACTCAACACAATATAAATTTACTGTTTATCGGTGTTCACTGGGCCTATGCAAAAGGAAATAATATCTTTGCATTTTTAAAAATAACTCTCTACCTTTTACAATACGATGAATATAAAAACACGTTGAAAAAGAAAAACTGTAAGCCTCTCCAATTTCTGCACCCCCAATCCATTCCAACAGAAGGGCAGAGAAGCACTGGCATGCGTACCTTCTCCATTACAGTCAGAACACACAGACTGCATCTGCTGCACCATCCCTGGAGCCAGCTGTCTGATCATGATGCGGACACCTCGACCCCGACAAGCACTACACTTCTGAACAGCTCCAGACTTCCCACCTTGGCTAAAGCAAGCAAAAGTATAAATTAGACTTTTTCCCCCCTAGGTCATGAAAAATGGGAATTGTGCTTTTCACCTTCATCTTCAACCCCCAAAGACTGGAATTTTAACCAACTTTCAGAGGTATCAGAAACTGTTCTGGGTTGGGTAGTCAGTTTGAAATCATGAATAATTTTTATTTGATATAGACTCAACAAGTTATTCAAACAACAGATGAAATGTATTTCATAACCAGGAAACACACTCACCCACTGCATGCACTACAGAGTACATTCTTGCTAAGCTGTAGTTTGGTTGTCTTGCCATTATACAGGTCTTCTAAAGATACTCTGTGGAGAAAAGAATTAGATCCAAATTTTGCCAAGTTGTCTTAAATACAAGAAAGCATTAGCTGATACAGCTAATTTCACTATAACCTTTTAAACAAAGAATTCAAGAACACCTTACATTAAGTCAACTGAGTGAGATTTTATTTTGTAGCTCAAATTGTTTATGGCTATAAATACTTAAAGCCAGAATGTAAAGGATCAAGCCAATAATTGATTGTGCTGTATTTTCTGATAAAGCTGATAACTACACAAATTCAAAACATTACACCTTCTTCTAGCTTTAGACAAAACCTTCACCTAATCCAACCCTTTGAATGAAGCAAAATTATTATCCTCATTTTAGAGGACAAAACTGAGGCACAGAGAGGTTAAGTAACTTGGCCCAAGATCACACAGGGAGTCTAGCTCCGGAGTCCATGCTCTACTTGTAAGCCTCTGTCTCCTTCAAGGACAATTCAGAAAGGCTACAAAGTTATATTACAATTTCTGGGAGATGCTCAGATTGGCTATCTCTTTAAAAAAAAAAAAAAAAATTGGCTTTATTATACTGTAATAGAGAATGGGTTTCCAAATAGAAAGCCTACAAGCTTTCAATGTCTGAAAAACCCAGAGAATTACAAGCAAAATTTGAGCAACTTTTACAAAAATTTCAAAGGGGTCCATGACCCCCAAATGGTCCAGATAAAAAGCCTATTAAAAATCCCAACTGATAAACCCCAACTTGCTTTTATTCACACAACATATTTGAACTGCAGGACCATTCATTTTCAAATAAACCTCAAAAAAAAAAAAAAAAACAACTATATCAAAGTCTCAAAAATATTCATTTACAACTTGAAAACAGCTTGCATTTAACTTGGTTTTACCCTTCTCATAGTGTGTGTTTTTTTTCTCATAGTGTTTTAAAATCTTCTTTAGTAGTAAAGTGAAAGTGAAGTCGCTCAATTTACTTTAAAACAAAGGAACAAAAGTATTTTTTAAAAAATTAAATAAAGGAACAAAAAAGTTAAAACTACCTGGCAAAGCACCTACATTATTCTGCAGCATTGGAAGCTAAAATTTTTGTACATTATAAATAGTGTAAGAATAAAGCACTTAAGGTCAAAACATTACCAACACTTCTAAACTACGGCATATCTAGACCTTAGACCAAAGTACTTGGTTCCATCAGCCTTTTATCTTCCTCCTCCTAAGAACCTTTAACCATTTACATGATAGGTAGGTCTTCTTTGCCTTACATATTAAATCGCAATTAGTATGCAACATCACTATATAAGAGGTCAGCAAGAAAAATCGTTATTTCAATAAACATGGCGAAGAAAGAAAAATGCGGGTAATGGTCTAGGGAAGCTGGCACTCTCCACCAGTGGGGCTAAACTGACACATCCTCTAAAGACAATATAGTTGTATTATCTATCAGCCTCAAAACACTGACACCTCAGGAATCCCTACCAACGAGAGACAAAGCTGTATATAAAGATACAGCAGCACTATTCATTATAGGGAAAAAACTGGTAACACCCTATAGAAAAGGGAATGAATAAATAAATCACGGAATGCAATATTATAAAGACATCCAAAATGAAACACTGTAATGAAAATTTTAACAAATCATGCTTTACAGTCCCCTTATCTACTCAAATGTATAAACTAGATAATACGAAACATTTTAAATACACACTTGAACTTCAGTGTCATGCATTTGCTAGTAAAACCATTGTTGGTTTATGAAAAATTAACAGATAAAAGATTTCACAGAATGTGCAAAGTAAAACAGCTATTTTCGTCTTGGGTTCACAGTCTAAGATTAAGGTAAGATACCATTCATATGCTGGCAGATTAATGTCAGGCCTGAAGCCAGCAAGCTCCATGAAAATCAATTTAGGAGAGCTCACACTGTGGATCAAGTAATACGTGACTGTAACATGTCAACCAACCAGTCAGATGGTCACTCACTTTCTAAGTTTTTAAATTAAAACTAACTCAGAAGGTTTAAATACTTCAGAGAAAAGAATCTTAATTGAAATTTTAAAAACAAGAAGCCTCAGAAGCATATACCAAAACCACCTTCCCATTCTGTAAAAACACTAACCATCCTTTAAGATCTGTCACCAAATACCAACACCCAGGTTATTAAATTCAACTTAGTCATCCTATGAGGACAGTATGGCAAATGGAAGACTTTTTTTCTGATTAAAGACAGAATATTTTTTGATACTTTTCCTCTCCTGTACTGAATACTTCTACTTGGAAAGAAAGTGCTTAGTATTTTTAAAGAAAAAAAGAGATATTCACTTGAGTGGATGCATCATGTCTTCTCCTCTTCTTCTGCCATTTCGACTTCTGCTCTGATTACCCATAAAGCTAAATAATCCTCCACCAAAGATGTGAGAGAAAATATCATCCATGCCACCACCTCCACCGCTACCTTCCCGAAGACCTTGTTCTCCATATCTGTCATATAGTTCGCGCTTCTCAGGATTTGATAGTACTTCATATGCAAAGCTTATTTCTTTGAACTATGAACAAAAAGGGAAAAAGGAAAACAGTTGGATTTTCAAATAAATAACTAGGGAAAGGCTACAGGAATCTAGAATTCATTTAATTCTAAAAAAAGTTACAGGTGGTCCTATTTACCAACTGCCACTACCCAGAATGTTAGTATCCCTATTATGAAGTCCAAAATATTAACATAAAAACGTGCTCTACGGGCGTAAGTGGACTTTCCTTACAACATTCCCTTTTTGTCCAAAAAGGGCAATTTAAGTTTAAAACAAAAATCTCAGGGGGAAAAAAGTCTCGAATAACTTACTTTGTCACCAGCATTTGGATTCTTATCAGGATGGTATTCTTTGGCTAACTTTCTGTATGCCTTCAATAAAAGATTTAAAAAAAAAAGGTTACATATAAAGACCAGTTTAAAGACCTGCTGAGTACTAACTTTCACATCCAAATTTCTGAGAAGCAATACTTCCATCGGCACTGTTGGACATTCCCATCTTAATACCATTTACTCACTAATAACAAAGTAAACAGTAGTTACATTAGAAAACATATTATACTAAAGACAGACGCAAACAATAAAACAAAACCACAGAGAAAAACAAAACACTGAAACATCCCATATTTTTACTGTTGTCAAACGTCTTTGATGGCCAGTAACCACACCAAGAAGACTCCAATAAACTCTAAAAAATTAAGCTAAGGTAAGAATCCAGGCTCATGATGGCTTCTCTAATTGTAGTATCAGGAAAAATCCAAGACAATCTCCTATGTCATGTTTATTTTCATACGGTGAATTGACTGTGGTCTCAATTGGCGTGACTTCAGTCTTCGCGAAGCTGCATACATTTGGGTGACTGAGCTATAAACCACTTAAGCGTTCATTCACAGATAGATGAATTATGTAATAGAGAACAGCATTTCCGGTAAGGTAACAGGAAGTCCTTTTACTCTGAACTGCACCCGTCCCACTGCCTAAGAAGCATTCTCATTTTTCTAAGCTTACAAATCCGGATACTCTAAGCCCCGTGAAGATGCTATGGGACTTAAATGTCTCAAATGCTTTGAAATCCTGCGAGGAAAGAGTCGCAGCACTGCAAAGAGCGATAATGAGGCCTTCTATTTATTTTTAGTCAGTGTACACTCAGGTGTTTGGCTGGGACCCATGGCTTCTTCCTGAAGCTGGTAGAGAACATCTGAGTTACCTGCCTACAGAACAATGCACCCAAACACAGACCCACGCCACCTCCGGAGCGACAGGCGAGGGAGAAGCTCCCCAGCCGCGGCTCCCAGGAAACATCCCTAAGCTTCCCCAAGCAGCCAGCGGGGGCGGCCTCGACCCCTCCACCAGGCCCCAAATCAGTCCCAATGCGGCTCGGGCGCCGACGTCCGCGGCGTGGTCAGCTCCTCTCCTGGGGCTAGGATGCGCTGGACGCCTTGGTCCAACCTGTTTTTCCAGGGTGGTGACCTCCGCATGAGCAAGGCCAGGCAGGCAGCTGCCTCCCGGGAGCGCCCGGCCTCCGGCGCTCGCCGGGGGAGGGAGGAAGGAAGCGTTTTCGTAGTGTTTGCGCAGAGGTGGGTTTTATTTGCTGCATCTGCGGGCGGGCGGGCGGGGACGGCGGCCCAAGGTCAGCCGAGGCCGGAGTGCGCGGCACGACGCGGGCCGGTCTCGCCGCCGGCCCCCAGCCTGGGCCGGCCGCTGCCGGCTCGCGGGCTGCCCCGCAGCGCGGCCTGGCCGTCCCAGTCGCGCAGGCCCGCGCCCCTGACACCTTGCCCAGCCGGCCCGCGCCCCAATACCTTCTTCAGCTCGTTCTCGCTGGCTCCAGGCGGGACGCCCAGGATGTCGTACAGTTTCGTGTCGGCCACGTTCGCCATGGCGGCCGGCCGGGCAGCGCTCAGGAAAGAAGGCGGAGAAGGAGGAGGAGCGGAACCGGGCCCTAAGCAGCGGCAGAGGTGGCGGCAGCGCAGGCGGAGACAGTGAGGAAGCGGAGGTGGGGCTAAACTTTGACCTGACGCACGGCGCTCCGTGACGTCGCTGCGCAGAGCCCGCCGCGAGCGCAGGGGACCGTTGGGGTCGTGGGTGGTGAGGAAGCATGCTGGGTACTCTTCTAGATTGAAGTTATGGGCCGCCAGATGAGGTCCAGAGTAGAAACCCGGAGAACTAACTCTTCATGGGGCTCTCAGGGACATTAGCTCTCTCCAGAGGCATTTATTGGGGGTACTGAAAGGATGAAGAAGCCGATGCGGCCCACGCCCGCCCCTTCGGTCCACTTCCAGTCCCGCCGTAGAGAAAGTCTGTTCCGGGCTCGCGGAGGTCGTCCTCAGAGTTAAAAGATGCCGCGCGCGGACCCTGTGGGTCTGGTTCCCTCCGGGCTTAAGATAAAAAACATCTTGTAGGACTTGAATGGTGTTTTCTATTAGGGCATTTTGAAGCATTCACCAAAAGTTGTGTATTAAACTGTTCAACGGTTAGCTGCATTTTGCCGATTTTTAATGTATTCCCCCATACCCCCTACTTACAGTGTCTTAAGGGAAATCATTTGTTTATAAATACTCTGTGTGTGTGTATACATATAATTTTTTAAGGCAGGGTCACATCCCCACATGTAATGAAATGAATTCATTTAATTCCTAATCTGCATTTGAGCCTAGTGGCTCAGTCATGTCGGACTCTGCGACCCTAGGGACTGGAGCCTGCCAGGCTCCTCTGTCTATGAGATTCTCCAGGCAAGAATACTGGAATGGGCAGCCATTCCCTTTTCCTTGGGATCTTCCCTCCCCAGGGATGGAACCTGGGGTTACTGCATTGCAGGCAAATTTTTAAGGGACTGTTTAGACTTTCACCATTGTCCCATGTCCTTTCACAGTTGGTTCGTAGCATCTAGATGCACAAGTTCCACCCCTTGCATCTGGATCAAGTGCCTACGTCTCTTACTTGGTGTATAATAACTTTAAAATTAGTCAGTCAGAGATCTAGATGGTAGCAGCAGCCTGGTTGGGCGCATAGTCATCTGATGATTGTTGCCCATGATTTAGGTTCAGAAAATGTTTGCCATGCACCTAGCCATGGACTTACCTTGTGGCTCAGCTGGTAAAGAATCCGCCCGCAATGCAGGAGACCGGGGTTCGATCCCTGAGTTGGGAAGATCTCCTGAAAAAGAAGGAAAGGCTACCCACTCCAGTATTCTGGCCTGGAGAATTCCATGGACTCTATAGTCCATGGGGTCGCAAAGAGTCCCACACGACTGAGCGACTTTCACTGTTTACCACGTGCTAAGATGTATGGCCTCCTGGTGGAGGGGAGTGTTACAGAAGAATAAGTCATAATGCCTAGCTTTTAAACTCACTAATGATTTATGAAGATAGAAAAAAACAACATCTTCCGATCCTTTGGAACCTGATCTAGTATAGTAATAAAGACTCCAGCACAGGCATCTCATTTAGGATAACCATTTCTCCCTGGCATTCCTCCAGACCTAGTTTGGAGGGCTTTGAGTGCCAAGCCAAGGAGTTGAAATTTATCCTGAAAACCCTGGGGAGTAATTGAAGTCATGATTCTCTTTTCACCTAACTCTTCTGTTTTTCTTAAATCCTGACCAAAATGCTGCTCTTTGAGTGAAGTCCTTCTTGACTCCATAACCAGTTGAACATTGCTTTCTTATTTGAATCCCCACTACCCGTGGCTTGTGGAACTTGAATGGTATTTTGCTGTGAGTCTGAGCTCCATTAGTAGGTTCCTTAGGGGAAATTCACTCTTCTGTTTTTGAATGCAGATGGTCTAGTTTTGAATGCAGTAAAGGCCCCAATAATTTCAATTCCTCCACTTCCTTTTCACATTTTGAGTGGTTCATAAGAGGCAATATAAAGTTGTGGAGGAGTTAAAACACGTAGGCTGGTAGCCTGGCTCTGCCATTTATTAACAACATGACCTTGAGCAAGTTACTTAACTTTTCTGAGGCTGTTGCCTCACATGTAAAATGGGGTTTAATAGTTTTCATATCATTGACTTACTCTGATGATTAAAAGAGTTGATATACAGTACTGAAAACAGGAGCTAAAACCAAGTAAGTATTAGCAACTTTTTTTGCCCATTTGCCTATGAACTGTCACCACATCTCTATTCATTGTCTTTATCTAAATTCTTGGCTTTCCAAGTGGGATTTCCCAACTTCATTTCCCAACTTCATTGCCTATGTGGAATAGTCCTCAGTCCTTCTTGGTGATCTCGGCTATCCAGTTCTCCCTGCTTGCTGATTACCAGATTCTCTCCTTCCTCCATCCATTCCTGTTCCACATGAGATTATGAACTAAAAACTTTGTCTGAATTGCAACTTTTGTATAGTTCATTATTTTATTTTCATCTTATTTTCTTTCTGTCCATAAAGAGTCAAACTTCTATTTGTTTCAGTTTTACTTAATTTTTTTTTTTGCAAAGGTTTTCCCTTGGTTAGATTTTAGCTTCTGTTTTCTAGTGAAGAATAGCTGGGTAAGTCCCACCACCACCACCACTCCCACCCAGGTCAGATTTACTTTACTACCTGACTTAAATCAGTTGTCACAGCTCATATTTTTATTTTCATTTACTTACAATAATTCCTCCATTTCTGAGCATTAATTGTAGTCAGCATTGTTATTTGCTAATGTTATAGGTCAACAAGTTATTTCAGAAGAGTTCTGTGTGCTTCAGCTGACACATGCTCTCCTCCCTGTCATCACATACTGAGTCAAACCTGGGTCAGGGTGAGCACTGTAACATTTTCAGCCACTGACTTTGTATTTTTAAGATAGCTCATTTATTTTAGCTCCATATTTAGCTAATGCCGTGAAGGGAACAAGATCTTTATCTCATTTCATGTTTCAGGCATCATAAAATGCTGAGTCACAGTGCATCTGAGGGCTGCTCTCACTAGGCAAGTGATTTAAAGTTTGAAGTTGGAGTGATTTCAGATTTCTGCCAGGTTTATATTGTTGTTCAATTTCTTTTTCTTTTTTAAATTTACTGTGCTTGTGTAATGTGGGATTGGGAGTGGGGTGGAGGTGGAGAAGGACTAGGGAGAGACTGTAGGAACCTGAAAGGCCCTTCATATTGTTCACAACTAAGTGAATACAGTACCATGAGGTCCATGCTTTTAAATAGTCTTAAATATACTGAAGCGACTTAGCAGCAGCAGCAGCAGCAGCAGTAAATATATGGTTCAGGCAGTTCAGACAGTAGTTTTGCTTTCTGCCTTTTACCTAACTAGTGTGTGTGTGTGTGCATGTGTGTGTGCACTTGAATGTTTATTCTGCTATTGTGTGGAATGTTCTGTAAATCTAACTAGTTTTGAATGTACAGAGCAGATGATGCCAGTTGAAATATTTGTCAGGGTATACAGAAGACATACCCTTGTCATGAGGATGTTAGTACAATTAGAATTGATGATTGTTGGTACTCTGAGAAAAAAAATTGTGGAGTTTGGATGGCTGGATAATCTGCATTCCTTGCAGTTCCTGAACTAGATTGTTTAGTAATAGTGCAGCGTGGTTATATAGGGTATATATGTATATGTGTGTGTATATATTGTACATACACAATACGGTGTTTCTATGAACTGCCTTACAGTCTCATTTTTGTGCATGTTCTTAGTTGCTTCCATAGGATACATTTCTAGGATACTGTTAATATTTTCATTTTGTCAATTTGCATGTGAGGAGCACATGCTTTTGTTCTGGCATATAATCTTAAAATATTCTGAAGTTGTGGGTTTGCTTAATAAAATGTCCATACCTTAAGTGTTAGAACAATTGTTAATAAACAATTGACAATATAGATTAGGAAAATCATCCAAAATCTATACTGACATTTAAGTATCAAATATATCTATATCTAAATATATATGTGTGTATGTACACATATACACACACATCTATACATTTATATACACACACATATACATATGGTGTACATCATTGTATAGCTCCACAGCTAACCTGTTAAACCCTGTCACGTCAAACCTTTCTTGTCAATTAGCACATTTAACTTTTCAGTTTGCTTATATCATTGCAATGGTATAGTAAGCAGACAAACTGGAAAGTTAAAGCATTTGTTTAGGGACAAATAATGGGGAAAATATGTCTATATATTTATCCACTCATTCAACAAATATGTATTATGGACCCATTTTGTGTTGGGCATTTTTTAGGGTAAGGGATACAATCATAAACAAAACAAAATCCTTTCCTTTACAGAACGTACATTCTAGTGGTGAAGACAGGAGGTAAACTAACAAGTAAATACATGGTATAACAGGTGAAAAAGAAGAAAGATAAGGAAGTATTGGGGTTGGACAGTATTTTTATTTACAATATTTGGGGAAGACTTCATTGATAAGGTGACATTTGAACTTTAAAGGAAGTGATGGAGTTAGCCACAGGAATATTTGAGAAAGCTTTCCAGGCAGTGGGCAAGCAAAGGCCCTAAGGCAGAACATGCCTGCTGTAAAGCATGTTCTTTATAGAGGATGGAGGCCAGGATGGCTGGGTAACAGCAAATGAAGGAGATAGTACAAGGAGCTAAAGTCAGAGATGTTGTCAAAGACCCAGTTAGGTCCATTGTAAAGACTTTGGCTTTTACTCTGAGTGTGATGGGAAGCCTTTAACAAGATTGACCAGAAGAGAAACAGAAACTAAGTGACATTTTAAATGGGGTGTGGGACCTCCCTGGCGGTCCAGTGGCTAAGACTGTGAGCTTTCAATGCAGGGGGCCTGGCTTCCGGTCAAGAAACTAGATCCCACATGCTGAAAGAAAGACCGAAGGTCCTGCATGCTGCAACTAAGACCCAGTGCAGCCAAATAAATAAATATTAAACAAATAAATGCATCCAGTAACTGTGTTGAGAATCTATTGTAATAAAACCCAAGGGAGGAATGACTTGGGCCCAGGTTGAAGAGGTGGAAGTTGCTGAGGAAAGGTCAGATTCTGGATATATTTTGAATTTGGAACCGATAGAGTTAAATCTGGGGTGTAATGGTAAAAATAAGCATTCATGTTAAATTAGAGATGCTTATCATACATTCAAGGAGCAATGTTGAGTAAGCAGTGGGTTTATAAGAATGGAGTTGGAAGGGCTGCAGTTTAGGCTGCAGTTTAGATGTAAATTGAGGACTCCCTCAACACATTGATGGTATATAACTTAAGACTTGCTAATCTCACCTATGATAGTTTACTCAGTAACTACACATTAGAACCCCTGGAGGAACTTTTTAAAGATTCCAATGTCCTCCCAGAGGTCCTGACTGAACTGATCAGAAATAGAGGAAGGCATTACATTTTTTAAAATAGTCTATTTTTGAATACTTAGATTGTTATAGTTTTTTTTTACATAGTAAATGTTTTTTTACATTACAATGTTTTTTTTTTAACATTGTAAACAATGCTTCTATGAACTGCCTTATAGTCTAATTTTTGTGCGTATTCTTAGTTGCTTTCATAGGATACATTTCTAGAATATTGTTAATATTTTCATTTTGTCAATTTACTCCTGAAGAACACATGCTTTTGTTCTGGCATAAAATCTTAAAATATTCTGGGCTTCCCGTGTGGCTCAGCTGGTAAAGAATCTGCCAGCAATGCGGGAGAGCAGGGTTCGATCCCTGGGTTGGGAAGATCCACTGGAGAAGGGATAGGCTACCCACTCCAGTATTCTGACCTGGAGAATTCCATGGGCTGTATAGTCCATGGGGTTGCAAAGAGTCAGACATGACTGAGCAACTTTCACTTTCACTTCACTGCTGAGATGGGAAAAGGACGTGGAATGATTGGCTAATACTCAGCAGGAGGGCAGAAAAATTGGCAAAGGGCTTGGCAATAGCCTTGAAAATATTCTAAAAGTGTGGGTTTTTTAAAAATAAAATTTCCATACCTTAGTTCATTCAGTTCAGTTCAGTCACTTAGTCGTGTCCGACTCTTTGTGACCCCATGAATCGCAGCACGCCAGGCCTCCCTGTCCATCACCAACTCCTGGAATTCACTCAGACTCACGTCCATCAAGTCAGTGATGCCATCCAGCCACCTCATCCTCTGTCATCCCCTTCTCCTCCTGCCCCCAATCCCTCCCATTATCAGAGTCTTT
Organism: Bos grunniens; assembly: GCF_055505025.1. Classification (NCBI taxonomy): domain Eukaryota; kingdom Metazoa; phylum Chordata; class Mammalia; order Artiodactyla; family Bovidae; genus Bos; species Bos grunniens. The sequence goes on from NC_141182.1 coordinate 15,519,884, forward strand.
TCCAATGAGTCAACTCTTCGCATGAGGTGGCCAAAATACTGGACTTTCAGCTTTAGCATCATCCCTTCCAAAGAAATCCCAGGGCTCATCTCCTTCAGAATGGACTGGTTGGATCTCCTTGCAGTCCAAGGGACTCTCAAGAGTCTTCTCCAACACCACAGTTCAAAAGCATCAATTTGTTATTAAACAATTGATAATATAAATTAGGAAAATCATCCAAAATCTATAGTGACATTGAAGTGTCAAATCTTTTTCCTAGACATCGTACTTAAAGGTCTTAACATTGTTTAATCAGAATAAATTGTTGCTAAGAATTTCTTCTAATTAAACAATGTAAATGAACAGAATCCAGAAAGTTCATTCAATTCTGACTTAGTCATTAAGGTAGTCACAATCTGGAAGTCAGCTTAATTTTCTTATCAGATACCTTTTTTCTCAGTACATTTCATCAGGTTAAAACAAATCACGGTATCAAAGACACACAGTATAAAATGTTGGTACACAAGGATCAGGGCTTCCCTGTTAGGGAATTAGGAAGCTCAATTGCAGGAATTCAGACAGTATGGACTAGGATGCCAATGGTAAAAATGGAGAGGCGTGAATGAATTTGGTATCAGTTCAGTTCAGTCGCTCAGTTGTGTCCGACTCTTTGCGACCCCATGGACTGCAGCATGCCAGGCCTCCTTGTCCATCACCAACTCCCAGAGTTTACTCAAATTCATTTCCATTGAGTCAGTGATGCCATCCAACCATCTCATCCTCTGTCGTCCCCTTCTCCCGCCTTCAATCTTTCCCAGATAATATGGATGAATCTCATTGCTATTTCCAGGTATTTCTCCCTCCCACATTCCTGAAAACATAAAGCCTTTAGTTTTTAGTCACCAGATAACATCATTTACTACCTGATTGTCAGTTTATTGACCCTTATTATTCCTCTTATTTCTCTTGTAGCTCTTGGTTTGTTTACTCTCCAGCTTCACTTCTGTCTTAATCTTTAGCTTGAAACATGTGTAAATGACCCTTCTAACACCTTGGCCTCTCACTTCCTTGAACTCACATTCAATGGTCTTGTCCTCCATTGCCATGGAGCTACTTACTCTGGTGGTTTTATAACTTTGTCATTGCCAAACTCTCATTAATCTCATTCACTGATTACCACTTATCTTTCCACTCCCTCTAATACTCTGAACCCAACAATCTTTCAACCACACCAGGACTGGATTTAGCAAAGTGGAGACCATTATGAGAATGGAACAAGGACTTTTAAAGTGTATAGTGGAGAGATGATAATGTTTGATTGTGGATATCAGAATGTAGTACTATCAATGGATTATGGGGTCCTGGTCCTATAGGGGGATGGATTTGATATAGTAATAGATGTTTGAAAGATGAGAAAAATTGAAATGATTTCATATTTTAATTTGAGGCACGAAAGTGGTGGTAAAATCATTTACAGAGATGAAAAAGGCTAAGGAAGGAGCAGATTTGGTGGTTGTATGAATCAAGACTATTAAATATTTTGGCAGAGTTAAATTTGAAATTCCAGTATCTGACTAGAAATGTAGACTAAGGAATCAAATCTAATTAATCACTTAGAGCTCAAGGAAGAGGTCAAGGCTGGGATAGAAATTTTGCAACAGTTATCCAGGTGGCTTTCAAAGTCTGGGGAGTGGCTGAAGTCACCTTCTAGGCCCAGGGGAAAGGAGGAAAAACAGTCACAGTTTAAGAGGGCTTCACTTTCAATCTGAATAAGAAGGCAAAGTTCATAGGAGTTGAGGCTATGGGAATTTTGATGGGCAGTGAATTCCAGAGGGCAGAGAGGAAGAATTTCAGACTTAATTAGTTTAGACCCAATCGACAGGAATTTAAATTTTTACTACTTCAAATTTTTTCCAATTCAAATCTGGTGTGATCTGGCTATGAAAACTCTTGAATGGTTTATTGTTGTTGTTGTTCAGTTACTCGGTCATGTCCGACACTGCAGTCCCATGAACTGCAGCACACCAGGCTTCCCTGTCCTTCACCATCTCCCGGAGTTTGTTCAAACTCATGTCCATCGAGTTGGTGATGCCATTCAGCCACCTCATCCTCTGTTATCCCCTTCCCCTCCTGCCTTCAATCTTTCCCAGCATCAGGGTCTTTTCCAATGAGTCAGCTCTTCGCAGCAGGTGGCCAAAGTATTGTAGTTTCAGCTTCAGCATCTGTCCTTTCAATGAATATTCAGGACTAATTTCCTTTAGAATAGACTGGTTGGATCTCCTTGCAGTCCAAGGGTCTCTCAAGAGTCTTCTCCAACACCACAATTCAAAAACATCAATTCTTTAGCACTCAATCTTCTTTATGGTCCAGCTCTCACATCCATACATGACTACTGGAAAAAAACCATAGCTTTGGTTTTTCCAGAATGGAAAATGGTTTTCCAGGACGGTTTATTGCAGAACTTTAATTAAATCAAAATATGTTGGCTATCTTTCCAATTCTAGTGTAATCAAGAGTCCTAACACCTTCTCTTTAAATATCTGGGTCTGAAGGATTTATCAGTTTCTTAGAGGAAAAAGAAAGAAAGAAAAAGAAAACTTGATTCAGCCTACCTTAGAGTAGGCTGAATGAGTAGACTTAAATGATTATAATCATTTAATCATTTCATTAGATGATTTTCAAATCACCTATTCTTCAGTTTCATCTATCTCAACTTAAATGTTCTTATACCTATGAATTTATGAATGTAGACATCTTGGTGACAATAAAGTTATTTTAAAATTTATTTTAATTAATATATTTATGTCATTCAAAATTATACAAGGAGAAATCTTGCTTCCATCCCTGTCCTCTTCACCCCTGTTTACCTCATACAAATTGCCTGTATTTCTTGTCTTTCCATCATTTTTTTATACAAGTCAAGCAATTTAAATTTGTATTCTTATCTCCACTTCTTTTTAATATAGAAGTATAATGCTATAAATATATGCTTTGCTCTGTACTGTATTTGAACTAAAATCCTCAAAATCCTTCCACATCAGTACATAGAGATTTTCCTCATTCTTTTTTTCTCTCATAATAGTAAAAGATGTTTATCAGTTTTCACAATCAATAACTAGACAAAAAATAAAAGATAATTACAATTGCAAGCCATAATGGGAACATGATTAACTTAACAATATAAAATAATCACATGCTATTTGGCAGGGGGTGTCAAGCAGAGTGATGTGGTAAGTGGAAGTGCATACATGCGCTTCATCCACCCAGCCAATGTCTTTTTCGGTTGTTGCGTTTAATCCATTTACATTTAAGGTAGTTATCAATATGTATGGGCTTCCCTCATAGCTCAGTCGGTAAAGAATCTGCCTGCAATGCAGGAGACCTGGGTTCAATTCCTGAGTTGGGAAGATTCCCCTGGAGAAGGTAATGGCCATCCACCGCAGTATTCTTGCCTGGAAAATCCCATGGACAGAGCAGCCTGGAGGAGTACAGTCCATGGGTTCGCAAGAGTCAGACACGACTTAGCAACTAAACCACCAAACCACCATCAATATGTATGATCCTATTACTGTTTTCTTAATTGTTTTGGGTTTATTTTCTTTAGGGCTTTTCCTTTCCTTGTGTTTCCTTCCTAGTGAAGTTCCTTTAGCAATTTGTTGTAAAGCTGGTTTGGTGGTGCTGAATTCTTTTAACTTTTGCTTGTCTGGAAATATTTTGATTTCTCCAACAAATCTGAAGGAGAGTCTTGCTGGGTAGAGTATTCTTAGCTGTAAGTTCTTCCCTTTCATCACTTTAAATATATCGTGCCATTCCCTTCTGGCTTGTAGAGTTTCTATTGAGAAATCAGCTGGTAGCCTAATGGGAGTTCCCTTGTATGTTATTTATCATTTTTCCCTTGTTGCTTTCAATATTTTATCTCTGTCTTTAATTTTTGTCAGTTTGATTACTATATGTCTCAGTGTGTGTCTCCTTGGGTTTATCCTTTCTGGGACTCTGTGCTTCCTGGACTTCGTTGACTATTTCCTGTCCCATATTCAGGAAGTTTTCAGCTATTATCTCTTCAAATAGTTTCCTAGAAAACAAAAATATTTCTCAGGACCTTTCTCTTTCTCTTCTCCTTCTGGGACCCCTCTACTGCGAATGTTTGTGCATTTGATGTTGTCCCAGAGATCTCTTAGGCTGTCTTCATTTCTTTTCATTCTTTTTTCTATATTCTGTTCTCTGGCAGTGATTTCCACCATTCTGATGGGAGGGACTGGTGGTAGGAAAAACTGGGTCTTGCTCTGGTAGGCAGGGTCTTGCTCAGTAAAGCTTTAACCCAATTATCTGGTGATAGATGGGGTTGCACTCCCTCCCTGGTAGTTGTTTGGCCTGAGGTGACCCAGCGCTGGGGCCTAGGGCTGTGTGGTAGGGTTAATGGTGAACTCCAAGGGGATTTATGCCAAGAGGGACCTGTCAGTGCCCCCATCCCTATGGTGAGCCCCTGCCAACCCAGGCCCTGCAACACTAGCAGGGAGTTTTGGTTCAGTCTCCTGTGATGACTGGTCCTCTCCTCTGGGTTTAGGAGCATGCAAAATTTTGTTTGTGCCCTCTAAGACTGAGCTCTGTGTTTCCCTCAGTCCTCTGGAAGGCCTATAATCAAAACCCACTGGCCCTGCAGACCAGATTCCCTGGGATTCCCAGTCCCTTTGTCGGATCCCCAGGCTGGGAAGTCTGACAGGGGGTTCAGAACCTTCATAATAGTGGGAGAACTTCTTTGGTATTATTATTCTCCAGTCTGTGGTTCACCCACCTGGCAGGTATGGGATTTGATTTTATCAATATTGCGCTCCTCCTACCTTCTCACTGCAGCTTCTTCTTTGACTTTGGACGTGGGGTATCTTTTTTTGGTGGGTTCCAGTGTCCCCCTGCTGATGGTTGTTCAAAGCTAGTTGCAATTTTGGAGCTCTCGCAGGCGGAGATGAGCACACGTCCTTCTACTCAACCATCTTGAACTCTTCATTCTTTTTTGTAGCAACATACATTGTGAGAACGTACCATGATTTATTTAATTAGCTCTTTTTGATGGACAATTGACCTGTTATCTGGTAACTAAGATATGTATCTATCCCAGAGATGAAAATACCTTAGAAGTTATTCTTTATTTACCAATTTCAGGAAATAGGATCAAATTCTTCAGCAGTATTCTACAAGGGTGTAAAAAGTCTTGAGTTTATTTTTGATAGCTTAATTTTTAAAGGAAGTTGCTTTAATCAAAAGAAAAATTCAAATTTTCTTAAGAACAGAAGGTATTGTTTTCAGATATCCTAGAATTCTAGGTCAACGTAATGGAGACATTTCTTCAGCTGTGGTTTAGCTGTGAACTTGGCTAGCAGATTTATTCTTCTAAAGAAACAAACTACTCAGGTCCAACTGGAAAAATACATAGAAGAAATCCAGAAGATTGTTGGCCTTGACGATGGAAGCCCTCTTTTTGCTCTAAAAGAAATCACAATAGAATACTCTTTAGGGGGATCTCCATGAGCAATAAAACTCACTGAAATGATTGTTGTTAAAGTCTGTGTCTCCTTGGAAAGAAGATTCCATTCTGAAATTTTCTTTCAGCAAATCTAACTATTTAATTTTTTTTCCCAGCCAGATTAGGGGGCTTGCAGACTAATAAGGTTAATGAATGAATAGCTCTCATTATCTAAAAAGCCAATGGTGACTTGAAGTGAAGTGCCCCACCTCAACTCCTGCAAGAATTTCTTGTAAGTGTTCTTTTATCTCTTTTCTTAGCAGGATTAATTAAGTTTTAAAAATTAGTTGTTAGTCCTCTAAAAATTGCTCCACAACTTCAAAAAGTCCACAAGTTGTGGCTGTTCTCCTTTGCTGAAGTGGTCCTCAGTAACAGCAATTAACATTCTAACATTTATTGAGCGCTCACTCCTACCAGGTACCATAGAATAGGCATGGCCTCTTTCCTCAAAGAAATCATCATGAAGATAGCTTCAACACTGCTGTGTTTTCCAGCAGTTGGATTCCACAATTGGAGGAACATTGAGATGTGAATGTGGTTTATCACTAATAAAAAGATTTCAATTGCTCTTTGGAGATGGGAGATGCATACTATAACTATAATTGTATAAATACTGTAATTGTAGGTTCCAGGATGCTCTATTAGGCTAAAGGAAATGCCCATCTGTAGATTGTGCAAAGACCAAAGTCATGGTTCTCATGTCCTGTTGTGCAGTAAGTTTTCTGAGGGTGAAAGTAATTTAAAGATCACTTCCTACTTTTCTGTAAGTTTCATGGGAGCAGAAATTATATCTCTCTTGCTTGTTTTATTTCCTCTACTTTAAAAAGTGCTTTGTACATAGTGGTAAAGTATTAAAATGACAGTTAGCCATAGTAAGGAAAACTTTACAGGGGGCAAGGGAGGGGAGAGCAATGTAGTAATTGGTATTGTACCACTGGGTAGAATTTGCAGTGAGAGAGAAAGATGGGACATAGCAACTCTTAACATAGCATGGACAGGTGAGAATTTATAGTCAAGGAGCAAAGTGGGGATCAGTGGGTAGAAAATTACTGGGAAACAACATCAGAGGTAACGGGAGATTCTGCTAAACTGACCTAACAGGCTTCTTGGTAAAGTCAGCCTAGGGTGATCAGACATCATCTGAGAGATCGTAGTGGTTGAGGAAGCTGCTAAGATATAGAGGGTGATGAGGTATGCAGGATGGAAGATTCTGGCTAAACTGATTTATCAGGATTCTTGTTTAAATTGGACAATGCAGTAGATGAACACAGAAGTCTGGAAGTCAGGTTGAGCTGAAAAAAGTTCAGGGGAATCTGAGTAAAGTTTGGTCAATGAGAGAATATTTTTCAAAAGAAAGCAGTCAATTATCTGTGGAATGGATAATGAATAACAATGAATTCCTTGTATAAAATATTCATGTATTCACCCATTTGTTCATTTCACAAATACCTAAGTGAAATATTTATATAGACACCGTTCTAGGCACTTGGGGAAAAAAAGTCAGTGAACAACACCCAGATTCAACTTCTATCCTCATGGAACTTATATTCTAGTTGTAAACAAGATAAGTAAGTAAAATATATATTAAGTTTGATAGAGACCAGTGCTTCAGAGAAGAAGAAGCAGAGAAAGAGAATAAGAAATGTTGGGAGAAGGATATAGTATTGAAATTGTAGATATGATGTCCGGAGAAGACCTCCCTAGATGGTGACATTTAAGTAAAGCCAAGATATAAATGAAGAAGGAAGGATCTGCCAGATATCTGGGGAAAGAACATTCCAGTTCAAGCAGAAGGAACAGCATGTGTACAAATCCTGTGACAGGAGTGTGCCAAAGTTAGAAAGGTAAAGCAAGACAGGGCATACAGAGCCTTATGTTCCTTGTGTAGACTTTGGCCTTTACATAGCATTAGATGGGAAGACATTGAAAGATTTTGAGCAGGGAAGCAAGGTGCTGGGATGGACATTTTCAAAGGGTATTTTCAGTTCAGTTCAGTCACTCAGTCGTGTCCAACTCTTTGCAACCCCATGAATCACAGCACGCCAGGCCTCCCTGTCCATCACCAACTCCCGGAGTTCACTCAGACTCACATCCATCGAGTCAGTGATGCCATCCAGCCATCTCATCCTGTGTCGTCCCCTTCTCCTCCTGCCCCCAATCCCTCCCAGCATCAGTCTTTTCCAATGAGTCAACTCTTCGCATGAGGTGGCCAAAGTACTGGAGTTTCAGCTTTAGCATCATTCCTTCCAAAGAAATCCCAGGGCTGATCTCCTTCAGAATGGACTGGTTGGATCTCCTTGTAGTCCATGGGACTGTCAAGAGTCTTCTCCAACACCACAGTTCAAAAGCATCAATTCTCGCATTGCAAATGGATTGAAGAGCAATAAGGGCAGAAGTTAAGAGGTTATTACAATAATCCAGGCAAGATAAGAAAGGTTTCCTCAGTGATCATTGCAAAGAAGTAGAGGACAACAATAGAATGGGGAAGACTGGAGATCTCTTCAAGAAAGTTAGAGATACCAAGAGAATTTTTCATGCAAAGATGGGCTCGATAAAGGCCAGAAATGGTATGGACCTAACAAAAGCAAAAGATATTAAGAAGAGGTGGCAAGAATACACAGAAGAACTAAAAAAAAAAAAAAAAAAAAATCTTCATGACCCAGATAACCATGATGGTGTGATCACCCACCTAGAGCCAAACATCCTGGAATGTGATGTCAAGATGGCTTTAGGAAGCATCACTACCAACAGAGCTAGTGGAGGTGATGGAATTCCAGTTGAGCTATTTCAAATCCTAAAAGATGATGCTGTGAAAGTGCTGTACTCAATATGCTAGCAAATCTGGCAAACTCAGCAGTGGCCACAGGACTGGAAAAAGTCAGTTTTCATTCCAATCCCAAAGAAAGGCAATGCCAAAGAATGTTCCAACTCCACACAATTGCACTCATCTCATACACTAGCAAAGCAATGCTTATATTCTCCAAGTAAGGCTTCAACAGTTCATGAACCATGAACTTCCAGATGTTCAAGCTGGATTTAGAAAAGGAAAAGGAACCACAGATCAAATTGCCATCATCTGTTGGATCATGGAAAAAGCAACAGAGTTCTAGAAAAACATCTATTCCTGCTTTATTGACTATGCCAAAGCCTTTGACTGTGTGGATCACAACAAACTGTGGAAAATTCTTCAAGAGATGGGAATACCAGACCACCTTACCTGCCTCCTGAGAAATCTGTATGCAGGTCAAGAAGCAACAGTTAGAACCAGACATGGAACAAAAGACTGGTTCCAAATTGGGAAAGGAGTATGTCAGGCTGTATATTGTCATCCTGTTTATTTAACTTCTATGCAGAGTACATCATGTGAAATGCTGGGCTGGATGAAGCCCAAGCTGGAATCAATACTGCTGGGAGAAATATCAGTTACCTCAGATATGCAGATGACACTACCCTTATGACAGAAAGTGAAGAGGAAGTAAAGAGCCTCTTGATGAAAGTGAAAGAGGAGACTGAAAAAGTTGGCTTAAAACTCAGCAATCAAAAAAATGAAGATCATGGCATCCAGTCCCATCACTTCATGGCAAATAGATGGAGAAACAATGGAAACAGTGAGAGACTTTATTTTTGGAGGGTCCAAAGTCACTGCAGATGGTGACTGCAGCCATGAAATTAAAAGATGCTTGCTTCTTGGAAGAAAAGCTATGACCAACCTAGACAGAATATTAAAAAGCAGAGACATTACTTTGCCAACAAAAGTCCGTCTAGTCAAAGCTATGGTTTTTCTAGTAGTCATGTATGGATGGAGAAGGCAATGGCAACCCACTCCAGTATTCTTGCCTGGATAATCCCATGGATGGAGGAGCCTGGTGGGCTGCCATCTATGGGGTCGCACAGAGTCGGACACGACTGATGCGACTTAGCAGCAGCAGCAGCATGTATGGATGTGAGAGTTGGACTATAAGGAAAGCTGAGCACTGAAGAATTGATACTTTTGAACTGTGTTGTTAGAGAAGACTCTTGAGAGTCCCTTGGACTGCAAGGAGATCAAACCAGTCCATCCTAAAGGAAATCAGTCCTGAATATTCACTGGAAGGACTGATGCTTAAGATGAAACTCCAATACTTTGGCCACCTGATGCAAAGAACTGACTCCTTGGAAAAGACCCCGATGCTGGGAAAGACTGAAGACAGAAGGAGAAGGGGACGACAGTGGATGAGGTGGTTGGCGGTGGCATCACCGACTTGATGGACATGAGTCTGAGCAAGCTCTGAGAGTTGATATTGGACAGGGAAGCCTGGCATGCTGCAGTCCATGGGATTGCAAAGAGTCGGACACGACTGAACGACTGAACTGAACTGAGGCAAGAGATGTCCAGGGTGTTATTGGTGCCAGATATTTATCAGTGGCTGAATTCTAGATTGATTTTTGCAGACAACAAAGAAAGTAATAGCTTACGGATCTGTTGTGAGGTGTAAAAAAAAGGGAAGGGTGAGAACCACGGGCAAATGCTTACAGTTGGTGCTGAGTTGAGTCTTGGACCACTGTATGTTACACTGAAACATTATTCACACGTGTAAAGCAAAAATATAATGCTCCATAAAAACAGGTAGTGGAAAACAGCATGCCCCACCAATTTCTTGACTTGTGCATCTGCTTAGCATTTACCACACTAGCGTATGTTTAACTTGAATGTTAAACCCCGTAGAGTTTAGGCTCTTAATGGGTAAGGTTTGTGACTTATGTTTTTATTTCTCTATTTCCTAGCAAAGTACCTGGCATAGTGTAGACACTAAATACACATTTAGTAAGTGAATAGATTTTTCTAAATATGTTACATTCCCATATTAATTAATTTAAAACTCTTTGGGGGGACTTCCCTGGTGATCCAGTGGCTAAGAATCTGCCTGCCAATGCAGGGAACATGGGTTCAATCTCCTGGTCCAGGAATATCCCATATGCTGCAGAGCAATTAAGCCCATGTGCCATAAATACTAAGCCCACATGTCTCAACTAGAGAAAGCCCACATGCCACATTAAAGACCCAGCACAACCAAAAAAATAAAAGAAGGGAAAAAGGTTACTTTAAAATTAAATTAAAATGATATATTCACGAATAAAATATTCCTTTTCCTTCGCTCCAGACTCTCAGAGCCTTTCCTTAGAAGGCTATTTCTGTTAATAACACTCTCTTATGCATAATTTCAGGCATTTTCTATGTACATGTAACCATATATACATTTTATTCACAAATAATTGCATAGAATGCAGTTTTCTTTTTCCACCAAATCTTAATAAAAATTGTACCTAGGAACAGATTGGTTTACTAATCTACCTTCTCTGGTCAAAGCAATTCATGTTAGAAAAAAATTCAATAAAACAGTTTCTACTTTTTCTGTAGTCTTTTTCATTCATTAGTTATTCACTCCTTTTTAATTTTCCATACCAGAGCACCCCTTCGGGGGCGTATTAAGGGATTTAAAATTTGGATCGTAAAATAAATCACTCATTCCCGATAAGCAGTGCAACACCACACGTTATTCAGTTCAGATACATTGACCATGGTTGTGTGTTGCTACAAATGTTTTATGATTTCAGCTTCGCAGTGCTATCATTTTTGGCCAAGACCAGAGCAGTTTACATTTTGCAGTGGGCAAGAAACAGAACTTTTTCTGTTGCTCTATAACTCAATCTCTAAGACCTCTGTTTGACCAAGGTTGTGGAAACATGGAGTTCCTCCTTTTCCTGTGGTTATGTCTAAGCTCTAGGGGCTTTTGTCGTACCACAAAGTTGGGGTGCCCTCCTTGTTGCCTACTAGGTGTCCATGAAACCATGCTTCCCCTATCTGCTGGTCCCTTCAGGTCATGTAGCCAAGTTCACCCTGTAGAGAATGGCAGCGTTGCTGCTGCTTTCATTGTTGTACTTGGGCTTTGGGCAGGAATTGTGCCTCTCTGAAGCCACATACGCCCAGACTCCTTCGCACTCATTTCCTCTCTGGGGCTTTGCAACTTTCTCCACATAAGGGGATGCAAGTGGATTTGTTCTCAGACTCTGAGGTTTTAGCATGTTTCTTTCCACATTGTTCATCAGACAGCATTCAGCCCCGTTCCCTCGGTTTTCACTGTGTCTAAACCTTCATCAGTTTCTCTCCATTTCTCTTGTCTCCCCAACAAGCTACCAGTCTTCAATCAGGGTGTCTTTTGTTTTAGTCTGGGATAGATGTAGATGGGGACGGGATAAAGAGCCAAGAGGTAAAAGGGGTCATTATTCTGCTATGGTAAAATCTCTTAGCATTTCTTTTAGGCTTCTGTTCTGGGACATTTCTCAGCTGGCCCTCCCTCCATCTACATCTGGCCCCCTCCCTTCTGGCCCCAGCATATCAGCCTCCTCCTATTACATCGTATAAAGGAAAATCCATTAGAAGTGCTCTACCTGGTCAGCATTTAACTTTCCAGAGGATTCTATTTGTTAAAATTCAGTCTTCCTCTTTGTATCTGAATTCATAGGGTTAAAGGGGGCAGAGTATTTGGCAAACCTGAACCCGAGGACAGTAAAATCTGTTCTTTGTCTGCTCCTGGAGGGTAATGCCCTAAGCGAACATCTGAGAAGGCCCAGAAAGTGAGCTGGATCAAGTCTTGGTCCCAGGAGATGAACGATTTGGGGTGTGGGCAGTGCAACCACCTATGTCTCCCCAGCTCATTATTGGTCCTATCTATCTTTGGGACAACTAGGCTTTGTGGTTTCCTTCTTTCAAGCCTTTCCAGATACATCTCTACCAACTCCTGCTTTAGAGAGAAGTCCAATACATAGTGTGTATGACTCTTGATTCAGGGCTCTAAGATGTGGCAGAATTATTTAGAAATGCTTAAGACAAAATTAATTTCATTGCACTAAACAAGAAACAGTATATACATTCTATTGGGCTGAAAAACTCAGTTTCTTTCTTTTTTCCATTTGTGTTTACTATGTAGTATTATCACGTATATGTGTGCATGTGTGTGCTCAGTCATGTCTGACTCTTTGCGACCTTTTGGACTGTAGTCCACCAGGCTCCTCTGTCCACAGGATTTTTTAGGCAAGAATACTGGAGTGGGTTGCCCTTTCCTTCTCCAGGGATCGAACATGGGATGACACAGGGATCATGTCACCTGTGTCTCCTACACTGCAGGCGGTTTCTTTACTGCAGATCCATTGGGGAAGCCCATAATATTAGCAAAGATTAAGCCTTTAGGAAAGAAGTGAAAATATGTAAAGTTCTGTTCGTGACATAGACATTAAAAAGCCAGTGTCCAACATGGTCTGAGACACTGGGTTGGCAGCATGCATCTCTGCCTTGTTTGTGCTGCTCTGCCCCAAGCAGGCTTTGTCTATAAGTGTACTGTCACTATGGTAAAGGCTGCAGAAAATTCATTCATTCTCTTTCCCTCTTTCAACACCATTGACCTTACTTCATCATCTGTGAACTGATGTTTTCCAGTCATAATTATACTTCAAATTTAGAAAAACATTCAACATGTAATTTAAAGTCTAAGGACTGTGTTGAATCCCACAGCAAGTGCAAAGGTGAATCCTGGGAACTGACTTTGTTTCTTGCCTTGAGTACCAAGAACCCCAAACTTTGGTTGGCAGCTTCAATAGTACTATCCCTAAATTAGTACATTTATAATAAGTTGCTAATTTCTTTATTACTTTATTCTACAAATGTGTAAACTGATTATTTTAACCTGGTTTTATAGGGTTTGCACAGGGCTCATTTTGCTTCATATGTTTAACTATTTTCTCTTTCTCTTTATGATACTCCAAAGAAAATCATTTAGACAAGAAGGCATTTGGTATTCTAGGTCAGGACTTGGAAATTTAATCAGCTGCAGAGAGGCGCAAATGGGGTGAACTGTTCAGTTCAGTTCAGTCGTTCAGTTGTGTCCGACTCTTGGCGACCCCATGGACTGCAGCACGCCAGGCTTCCCTGTCCATCACCAACTCCCGAAGTTTGCTCAAACTCATGTCCGTGAAGTCAGTGATGCCATCCAACCATTTCATTCTCTGGCATCCCCTTCTCCTCCTGCCTTCAGTCTCTCCCAGCATCAGGGTCTTTTCCAGTGAGTCAGTTCTATGTATCAGGTGGCCAAAGTGTTGGAGTTTCAGTTTCAGCATTAGTCCTTCCAATGAATATCAGGACTTTCTTTAGGATGGACTGGTTGGGTCTCCATGCAGTCCAAGGGACTCTCAGGAGTCTTCTCCAACACCACAGTTCAAAAGCATCAGTTCTTCAGTGCCTAGATTTCTTTGTAGTACAAGTCTCACGTCCATACATGACTACTGGAAAAACCACAGCTTTGGCTAGACTGATCTTTGTTGGCAAAGTAATGTCTCTGCTTTTTAATGTGCTGTCTAGTTTGGTCATAGCTTTTCTTCCAAGGAGGGTCCTACAATTTGGGTAGATGAGGATTGTGGCATTCTGAAGGACTTGAAAAGTGAAAGTGAAAGTTAGTCACTCAGTCGTGTCTGACTCTTTGTGACTCCATGGACTGTAGCCCACCAGACTCCTCCATGGAATTCTCCAGGCAAGAATTCTGGAATGGGAAGGACTTAAATATCAACAAAATGAAGAAGCCCTTTTTCAGGTCCAGCTAGCTGTAACCAGATAGAAATGAGAGTCCTGGGACTTCCTTGGTCGTCCAATGGTTAAGATGCCACACTTCCACCGTAGGGGACATGAGTTCAATCCCTGATTGGGCAACTAAGATCACACATGTCACATGGCCAAAAACAAAAAAAAGAAGAAAAATATGAGTCTTATGTTGACAGAATTACTATTTCAAGACAATGTGAAATTCCAAATTTTCATGAGAAATTAACTTTTTTTAAAATTACGTGGGGCCTACCAAAACAAACCTTCATGCCAGATTTGGCTTATGGGTCACTTGGTTGAAACTTCTGTTCTCAACATTATGGTTTATAATACTTCTGTTATTAAAATTAAACTATGAGACTCCATAAGGAAGATCTTGGCTGATTTTTGCCAAATCAATACAGACATTAGAGAACATATTTTTAATCCAGGAAAGAGAGTGAGAAATTGAAACTCCCTCCAAATAGTGGCAATTTTGACATCTTTCTTCAGAGAATAAGAATAGAGCAAAAAAATTTCACTAAAAGAATTTGAACATGGGGGAAAATGTCTTTTAGAAAAGGATGTGACAGAGGCATCACCAAATGGCAGAGTAGAAAGGGCCTGTACTCACCTCCTCCCACAGGCACACCAAAATTACAACTATTTATGGAGACCCCCTCTATGAGAACTACCTGAAGACTAGAAGAAAAGATTTTCCAAACTAAAAATATAAAGAAGGAAATGTGAGACAGGTAGAAGGAACAGAGACGCACCATAGTCAAGACACTAGCCCCCAGGTAGGGGACCCACAAATAAGATCATCACAAATGCAAAGGTGTCCCCAAGGAGTAAGGGGCCCAAGTCTCATATTGGGCTCCCCTGCCCAGGGATCTTGCACCAGGAAGACAAGCCCCCAGGACTTCTAACACTGTAGGCCAGCAGGAGTGTGTGGGAGAGCAGGAGGGCTGCAGGAAGCACACTGTTCTGAAAGGACACTCCCCAAAGCTCACACCCTCTGAGTGCTGGCAGAGGCAGTGCTTTGGAAGAGGCCTGGGTCAGACCTACTTGCTCATCTTGGAGAGGCTCCTGCAGAGATAGGAGGGTACTGGGATTCACGCTGGGGACACAGATGCTGGCAGCAACCATTTTGGGGGGATTTGTTCTGCCATGACAGCACTGTGCTAACAAGTGCCATTTTGGAGTCTTCCCTCTAGCCTATTATCTCCAGGGGCTTGCATACCTTCCAGTGGGTCTTCATGAGCCCAGGACCCAGTCCTTCTGCCAATGGGCCAGCAGCAGTCCTGGGACCCAACCTCATTCACGAGTGGACCCCATAAGCAGTTACCCCAAGACCGAGCCTCCCCCCCCGCCGAACTAGTGAGTTAGTACCATTCCTGGACCCCAGGTGCCAGAGCCAGCCATCCTGACACCTGGCCCTGCCCACTAATGGGATGGCACTAGCACCAAGATTCCCTTGGCCCCTACAGCCAGTTGCTCCAGGACATAGCCCTGCCTATCAGTGAACTGGCACAAGTCCTGGGACCTCACGGGTTGCTTAGTCATCTAGTTTGAAACCTTGCCCCACCCACCAGTAGGCCAGCATCGGGCCCAAGACACTGAGTTATATAGTCAGCTGTGGTGGAACCTGGTCTTTCCCACCCATGGGCCAGAAGCCATCACAAAAGGCAGGGCCTGGCAGCCAACCAGGTCAGTGGCCAGTCCTGTCTACCAGGACACTTACAGCAGGCAGCCCCATCATAACAGAAGAAGGGCCCACACAGCCCACATAGAGGGCCCTCCTAGGGCATATAGCTCTGCTGACTAGAGGGAAGAGTGCTCTAGGGCCCCATAGGGTGTCTGCTACTAAGGCTACTTCTCCAAGGTCAGGAAATGGAACTGAACTACCTAATTCATGGAAGGAAGCATAGAGAACCAGGCCAGATGAGGCAACAGAGGAATATTTTTGAGATGAAGGAACAAGACAAAATCCTGGAGGAACTAAATGAAGTGGAGATAAAAAATCTACCTTATAAAGAGTTCAAGGTAGTGACCATAAAAATGATTAATGAACTAAGAGACACATAGATGAACACAGTGAGAAGTTAAAGATTTAGAAAATATAAAGAATAACTAAACAGAGATAAAGAGTACAATAGCTGAAGTAAAAATACACTAGAAGGACTAGGTAATACAGAGGAACAGATGAGCTAACTGAAAGACAAGAGTAGTGGAAACTACCCAAGCTGAACAGAAAAAAAAAGAATTAAAAAATATGAAGATAGTTTATGAGACCTCTGAGACAATGTCAGAATACTAACATCCACATTATAAGGGTCCCAGAAGAAGAAAAAAGAAAGAAAGGGACAGAGAACTTATTGGAAGAAATTACAGCTGAAAACTTCCTATCCAGGAAAGTAAACAGACATCTACTCCAGGAAGTACAGAAAGTCCCAAACAAAATGAACACAAAGAGGTCAACACCAAGACATATTAAAATTAAAGTGGAAAAAATTAAAGATAATGAATCTTTAAAGCAGGAGAGAAAAGCAACTAGTTATTTAAAAGAGAACTCCCAAATACTCTCTGTTGACTTTTCCATAGCAATTTTGTGGAACAGAAGGAAGTGGCATGATGTATTCAAAGTGATGAAAGGAGAAAGCCTAAAACTGAGAATACTCTACCCAGAAAAGCTGTCATTCAGGTTTGAAGGAGAGACAAACAGTTTTACAGACAAGAAAAAGCTGAAAGATTTCAGCACCATTAAGTTGGTTTTACAAGAAATACTAAAGGGACTTCTCTAAGCAGTAAAGACCAACAACAGAAATATGAAAATTAAGAAAAGATAATTGGATGCAGTCTCAAAAACGACAGAATGATCTCTGTTAGTTTTCAAGGCAAACCATTCAGTATCACAGTAATCCAAGTCTGTGGCCCGACCAAAAAGGCTGAAGAAGCTGAAGCTGAACAGTTCTATGAAGACTTACAAGACCTTCTAGAACTAACACCCCCAAGAAGGTGTCCTTTTCATTATAGGGGACTGGAATGCAAAAGTAGGAAGTCAAGCAATACCTGGAGTAACAGGCAAATTTGGCCTTGGAGTACAGAATGAAGCAAGGCAAAGGCTAACAGAGTTTTGCCAAGAGAATGCACTGGTCATAGCAAACACCCTCTTCCAACAACACAAGAGAAGACTAACATGGACATCACCAGATGGTGAATACCAAAATCAGATTGATTATATTATTTGCGGCCAAAGGTGGAGAAGCTCTATATGGTCAGCAAAAACAAGATTGGGAGCTGACTGTGGCTCAAATCATGAACTCCTTATTGCAAAATTCAGACTTAAATTGAAGAAAGCAGGGAAAACCACTAGACCATTCAGGTATGACCTAAATCAAATCTCTTATGACTATACAGTGGAAGTGACAAATAGATTCAAGGGATTAGATCTGATAGACAGAGTGCATGACGAACTATGGACGGAGGTTCATGACATTGTACAGGACGCAGTGATCAAGACCATCCCCAAGAAAAAGAAATGCAAAAAGGCAAAATGGTTGCCTGAGGAGGCTTTACAAATAGCAGAGAAAAGAAGGGAAGCAAAAGGCAAAGGATAAAAAGAAAGATATACCCATTTGAATGCAGAGTTCCAAAGAATAGCAAGGAGTGATAAGAAAGACTTCCTCAGTGATCAATGCAAAGAAATGGAAGAAAACAATAGAATGGGAAAGACTAGAGATGTCTTCAAGAAAATTAGAGATACCAAGGGAACATTTCATGCAAAGATGGGCACAATAAAGGACAGAAATGTATGGACCTACCAGAAGCAGAAGATACTAAGAACAGGTGGCAAGAATACACAGAAGAACTATATGAAAACATCTTCATGACCCAGATAATCATGATGGTGTAATCACCCACCTAGAGCCAGACAGCCTGGAGTGTGAAGTCAAGTGGGCCTTAGGAAGCATCACTACCAACAAAACTAGTGGAAGAGATGGAATTCCTGTTGAGCTATTTCAAATCCTAAAAGATGATGCTGTGAAAGTACTGCATTCAATATACCAGCAAATTTGGAAAACTCAGCAGTGGCCACAGGACTGGAAAAGGTCAGTTTTCATTCCAATCCCAAAGAAAGACAATGCCAAAGAATGTTCCAACTACCGCACAATTGTACTCATCTCACACGCTAGCAAAGTAATGCTCAAAATTCTCCAAGCCAGGCTTCAACAGTACGTGAACCGTGAACTTCCAGATGTTCAAGCTGGATTTAGAAAAGGCAGAGGAACCACAGATCAAATTGCCAGCATCTGATCATCGAAAAAGCAAGAGAGTTCCAGAAAAACATCTATTCTCCTTTATTGGCTATGCAAAAGCCTTTGACTGTGTGGATCACAACAAACTGTGGAAAATTCTTCAAGAGATGGGAATACCAGACCACCTTACCTGCCTCCTGAGAAATCTGTATGCAGGTCAAGAAGCAACAGTTAGAACCGGACAAGGAACAAAAGACTGGTTCCAAATTGGGAAAGGAGTATGTCAAGGCTGTATATTGTCACCCCGCTTATTTGACTTATATGTAGAGTACATCATGTAAAATGCCAGGATGGATGAAGCACAAGCTGGAATCAAGCTTGCCAGGAGAAATATCAGTTACCACAGATACACAGATGACACCACTCTTATGGCAGAAAGGGAAGAAGAAGAGCCTCTTGATAAAAGAGAAAGAGGAGAGTGAAAAAGCAGGCTTGAAAGTCAACTTTCAAAAAGCTGAGATCACGGCATCCCATTCAATCACTCCTTGGCAAATAGATGAGGAAACAATGTAAACAGTGAGAGACTTTATTTTGGGGGCTTCAAAGTCACTGCAGAAGGTGACTACAGCTGTGAAATTAGAAGACATTTGCTCCTTGGAAGAAAAGCTATGAAAATCTTAGACAGCATATTAAAAAGCAGAGACATTACTTTTCCAACAAAGGTCCATCTAGTCAAGGCTATGTTTTTCCCAGTAGTCATGTATGGATGTGAGAGCTGGACTATAAAGAAAGGTAAGTATCAAAGAATAGATGCTTTTGAACTGTGGTGTTGGAGAAGACTCTTGAGAGTCCCTTGGACTTCAAGGAGTTCAAACCAGTCAATCCTAAAGAAATCAGTCCTGAATGTTCATTGGAAGGACTGATGCTGAAGCTGAGGCTGAAGCTCCAATACTTTGGCCACCTGATGGGAAGAGATGACTCATTTGAAAAGACCCTGATACTGGGAAGGATTGAAGGTGAGAGGAGAAGGGGACAACAGAGGATGAGATGGTTGGATGGCATCACACACTCAGTGAACATGAGTTTGAGTAAGCTCCAGGAGTTGGTGACGGACAGACAAGCCTGGTGTGCTGTAGTCCATGGGGTTGCAAAAAGTCAGACACTGCTGAGCGACTGAACTGAATTGAACTGAAAAATGACTTAAAGGGCAAAAATGTTGAGAAATAAGGATACTCAGGGTTGATCTACCCATACATCCAAAAAGGAGCAGACTCTGCCTAGTCTCTAACTGATCAGAGATCCAGAAGAAAGCATATATTGGCCATCCTTTTTAGAGGGGAAGATGGGCTTCATAAACTAAGAAGAGTTTTAAATTTATGGAACAGTTACAGAGATACTACAGAGGGTTCCCACAAACCCTTCACCTCATCTCTCCTATTCTTAATATCCTACATTGCCGTGGTAAATCTATCACAACCCTAAGATCTAACTTGGTAGAACTACAAAGTGTAGTTGATTTATAATGTTGCATTAGTTTCAAATATACAACATAATGACTCAATATTATTATCGGTTATACTGCATTTAATGTTATTAGAATATATTGGTCATATTCCGTGTGCTGTACATTACATCCTGTATCTTATTTATTTTATACCTAGTAGTTTGTTCCTTAAGATCCTTTTTCTCTGTATTGTCTCTTTTCAGAAACCCTCTCACCACTGGTAACCACTAATTTATTCGAAGAGTCTGCTCTGCTCTATTATATTTATATTTTAATTTTTCTTATGTTAAAAATATGTGAACATATACAGCATTTGTCTCTCCTTATTGACTGAGCATAATCTCTCCCAGGTCCATACATTGTTTTTTCTGGCCATGTTGCGTGGCATGTGGGATGGTGGGTCTTAGTTCCCCAACCAGGGTTTGAACCTGCATCCCCTGCATTTCAAGGCTGATTCTTAACCATTAGACCACCAGGGAAGTCCCAAGATTTCATTCCTTTTTGTGGCTGAGTTATATTCCATTGTATGTATAAATGTATGAACATTGAGGTGCATATATCTTTTCAAATTAGTGGGGTTTTTTTGGATATATACCCAGGGTTGGAATTGCTGGATCATCTTGTAGTTCTATTTTTAGTTTTTTGAGGAAGCTGTATACTATTTTCCATTATGTGGCACCAATTTACATTCCCATCAATAGTGAACCAGGGTTCTCTTTTCTCCACATCCTCACCAATATTTGTTATTTGTAGACTTTTTGATGATAGTCATTCTGAGGGGTGAAGTAATACGTCATTGTTATTTCAATTTGCATTTCTTTAATAATTAGTGATGTTGGGCATTTCTTCATATATCTGTTAGCCATCTGTATATCTTCTTTGGAAAAAATGTCTATTCAGATCTACTGCCCATTTTCTGATTGGATTGTTTGGGTTTTTGTGAAAAATACCATTGATATTGTATTAGCGGTTGCATTGAATCTGTAGATTGCCTTGGGTAGTATGGTCATTTTAAACTATTAACTAATCCAATTAATGAATACCGTATACCTTTCCATCTGTTCATGTCATCTTCATTTTATTTCATCAGTGTCTTAATGTTTTCTCAGTACACGTCTTTTATCTCCTCAGGTAGATTTATTCCTAGGTACTTTATTCTTTTTGATACCTTGTAAATGGGATTGTTTCCTTAATTTCTCTTTCAGATAGTTTGTCATTAATGTTTAGAAATGCAGCAGATTTCTGCATATTAATTTCATATTCTACAACTTTTCTGGCTTTATTGATGAGCACTAGTAGTTTTTCTGTGACATATTTAGGATTTTCTATGTAGAGTATCATGCATGTGTGCATGCCAAGACACTTCAGTAGCTTCTGACTCTTTTCAATCCTATTGACTGTAGCCCTCCAGGTTCCTCTGTCCATGGGATTCCACAGGGAAGAATACTGGAGTGCCCCTATCCCGGGGATCTTCCCAAGCCAGGGATCGAACCCGTCTCCTGAGACTCCTGCGTTGCAGGTGGATTCTTTACTACTGAGCCACCAGGGATGGCCTCATATAGTATCATATCATCTGCAAATAGTGACAGTTTTACTTCTTCCATTACAATTTGAAGATCTTCTATTTCTTTTTCTTTTCTGATTGATATGGCTAGAGCTTCCAATACTTTGTTCCTCCCCCCTAAAACTTCATTGAATAAGAGTGGCAAAATGGACACCCCTGTTTTATTCTTTATCTTAGAGGAAAAACTTTCAGCTTTTCACCACTGAGTTTGATGTTAACTATAGGCTTGTCTTTTACATAGCTTTTATCATGTGGAGGTATATTTTCTCTATACCTACTTGTTCAGAGATTTTATCATAAATGAATGCTGGATTTTCTCAAAAGATTTTCCTGTATCTATTGAGATGATTGTATAATTTTAATCCTTCATTTTGATAATGTGGTGTATAACAACGATTTACAAATGTTAAACCATCCTTGCATTTCATAAACAAATCTTGTGTGATTATGGTATCAGTTCAGTTCAGTCTCTCAGTCGTGTCTGACTCTTTGTGACCCCGCGAACAGCAGCACACCAGGCCTCCCTGTCCATCACCAACTCCCGGAGTCCACCCAAACTCATGTTCATTGAGTCGGTGATGCCATCCAACCATCTCATCCTCTGTCATCCCCTTCTCCTCCTGCCCTCAATATTTCCCAGCATCAGGGTCTTTTCAAATGAATCAGCTCTTCACATCAGGTGGCCGAAGTATTGGAGTTTCAGCTGCAACATCAGTCCTTCCGATGAACACCCAGGACTGATTTCCTTTACAATGGACTGGTTGGATCTCCTTGCAGTCCAAGGGACTCTCAAGAGTCTTCTCCAACACCACAGTTCAAAAGCATCAATTCTTCAGCGCTCAGCTTTCTTCACAGTCCAACTCTCACATCCATACATGACCACTGGAAAAACTATAGCCTTGACTGGACAGACCTTTGTTGACAAAGTAATGTCTCTGCTTTTTAATATGCTGTCTAGGTTGGTCATAACTTTCCTTCCAAGGAGTAAGCGTCTTTTAATTTCATGGCTGCAATCACCATCTGCAGTGATTTTAGAGCCCCCCAAAATAAAGCCAGCCACTGTTTCCCTGTCTATTTCCCATGAAGTGATAGGACCGGGTGCCATGATCTTAGTTTTCTGAATGTTGAGCTTTAAGCCAACTTTTTCACTCTCCAGTTTCACTTTCATCAAGAGGCTCTATAGTTCTTCTTTGCTTCCTGCCAGAAGGATGGTGTCATCTGCATATCTGAGGTTATTGATATTTCTCCCAGAAATCTTGATTCCAGCTTGTGCTTCCTCCAGCCCAGCATTTCTCATGATGTACTCTGCATATAAGGTTAATAAGCAGGGTGACAATATACAGCCTTGATGTACTCCTTTTCCTGTTTGGAACCAGTCTGTTGTTCCATGTCCAGTTCTAACTATTGCTTCCTGACGTGTATATAGGTTTCTCAAGAGGCAGGTCAGGTGGTCTGGTATTCCCATGTCTTTCAGAGTTTTCCACAGTTTATTGTGATCCACACAGTCAAAGGATTTGGCATAGTCAGTAAAGCAGAAATAGATGTTTTTCTGAAACTCTCTTGCTTTTTCAATGATCCAGCAGACGTTGGCAATTTGATATCTGGTTCCTCTGTTTTTTCTAAAAACCAGCTTGAACATCTGGAGGTTCACGGTTCATGTATTGCTGAAGCCTGGCTTGGAGAATTTTGAGCATTACTTTGCTAGTGTATGCTGCTGCTACTGCTGCTAAGTCGCTTCAGTCGTGTCCGACTCTGTTCAACCCCATAGATGGTAGCCCACCAGGCTCCCCTGTCCCTGGGATTCTCCAGGCAAGAACACTGGAGTGGGTTGCCATTTCCTTCTCCAATGCATGAAAGTAAGAAGTGAAAGTGAAGTCACCCAGTCATGTCCGACTCTTAGCGACCCCATGGACTGCAGCCTACCAGGCTCCTCCATCCATGGGATTTTCCAGGCAAGAGTACTGGAGTGGGGTGCCATTGCTAGTGTGTGAGATGAGTGCAATTGTGCGGTAGTTTGAGCATTCTTTGGCATTGCCTTTCTTTGGGATTGGAATGAAAACTGACCTTTTCCAGTCCCATGGCCACTGCTGAGTTTTCCAAATTTGCTGACATATTGAGTGCAGTGCTTTCACAGCACCATCTTTTAGGATTTGAAATAGCTCAACTGAAATTCCATCACCTCCACTAGCATTCACAGTGATGCTTCCTAAGGCCCACTTGACTTCACATTCCACAATGTCTGGCTCTAGGTGAGTGTGAGTGATCACACCATCATGATTATCTGGGTTGTGAAGATCGTTTTTGTACAGTTCTTCTGTGTATTGTTACCACCTCTTCTTAATATCTTCTGCTTCTGTCATATGATCCTTTTAACATATTGTTGAATTCAGTTTGATAATATTTTGCTAAAGATTTTTGGATCTATGTTCATGAAGGATATTGGTCTTTAATTTTTTTCTTGTGATGTACTGGTTTTGAGATCAGAGTAATGCTGGCCTTGAGAAATGAGTTTGGAAGTACTCCTTCCTCTTCCATTTTGTGGAAGAATTTGAGAGGGATTGGTATTAATTCTCCTTTCAGTGTTTGGTAGAATTCATCAGTGAAGCTGTCTGGCCCTCTGTAATTGTTTGTTGAACTATTTTACCATTAACATATTACTTCTGGTTTGGATTTCAGTATACAGTATGATGAACTAATGTGGAGTCCCCCCTCTTGCTTTAACTTGTGCCTAACTCTTTGTGACCTCATGGACTATACAGTCCATGGAATTCTCCGGGCCAGAATAGTGGAGTGGGTAGACTTTCCCTTCTCCAGGGGATCTTCCCAACCCAGGGATCCAAACCCAGGTCTCCTCATTGCAGGCGAATTCTTTCCCAGCTGAGCCACAAGGGAAGCCCACTTTAGATAGTAACGTAAAATATTTTTTGAAAAGTTCAAATTCAAGGGAAAGCACAAAATAAACAGATTTCCCTGGGTGCCAGCAATGAAGAGGAGTTCACACGAGATTGCTGCTCGTGAAAGTCAGTGCCATGATAGCCCAGGGACAGTGGACCTTGATACTGACTGAAACAGTTCATTGGTCACAGTCAGACAGGGACATGGCCTTCAACCACAAGTGGTGGGGACCTGGAATTGACACCTGTGTAAACTTGGGTTTGAAATGGCAGCATCTCTGTGATTAGGGAACCCAAAACACTACACACATGCCCTAGCATGGGGGTTTATCTTGTCAAGACTCTGGATGGAAAAAAGGGAGCTTCTTGAGAAATTGAAACCCCAAACCTTCTCCATGCAAGGATGTGGAATCCAAATTTACTCTTCCTGCTTGTTTTAGCAATATAGAGCCAATAAATTGAGAGAAACTAACCACAGACAGGTGAAATACTTGGGTGTCCAGCAAAGAAGAACTTAGACTTGCTCTGTTTGGCCATTTTCACATACTACAGTCCATAGAACATGTGTGAGGGCATACACACAGACGTTTGCAAAGAGTCAGACATGACTGAGCATGCACACAAGGGTATAACATGTGAGAAAATGTGTGTGTGTGTGTACATGCATGTGCACACACACACACACACACACACACAACTCCCCTGGGAAAGATGAGCTCACATGTGAAATTCATAGACCATTAGAGAATAGCAGCAGACACAATCACAAAAAAATTAGTACCCCTGAGAATCTGAGATAGCTAAGCAACAAGAGAAATGACCCTACAGAAAAAGAATAGTCAGACTTGATGAAATACAAGAATCTCAGATTGAAGAAGCAGCCTGAATGTAGAGTCAAACATATGTGCCTTTGAGGTATTTGTTTTGTCAATTCAGGTTTTCATAAATTGAGTGTTCTTAAAATGGAGCCCATCACACACAAGGAGTACCATTTGGAAATGGTTTTGGAGCCTTGACCAAAGAGATCACCACTTTTCAGATGCCTGGACCAAGACTCAGCCCAGAGTCCTAAGACCTTGGTGGCCCACTGGAAGTCTTTTCTCCCGAGTCTGCACAGGACACTGGTTGTAGGTAGACTTAAGAAAGATTCGAGTAGCTGAAAATGAGTACTGGGCAGGGGGACACAGTCAAGCTGACAAGAGAGCTGCCCGCAGGGTCCTGCCCTGCCTGGGGGCTGATTGTGCTAATGGACAATCACAAGGAGAACGGGAGGGAAGTGCTCCCTGTCACCACAGCCACGGATGTGCTGCCTGAGCCAGTCCACTGGGTGAGCAAAGGAAATCATGGAGACTGAGAATTAGAAAGTTGAGGATGTGTGCCAGCAGAAATCTCTTGCCAGTAACATTTTCCTTCAGAGGAGAGGACTTTTGCAAGGAGAGAGAATTCAACTGCACTGGCTCTGCAGCATGAAATGATTGCACTGGCTGTGCCGCAGTTGGCTGGCTATTCAGTCTCTGAGACGTGATCAGCCAGTTGGTCTAGTCATCCTTCAAGGTGTGGCTGCAAAGTCCCCTCTCGGTGAAACGCCTCCACGTCTCCCCATCCCTAGCTCAGTCAAGTCCCTTCCTCAATGTGCCTTTGGTTTATGTCCATATAGTGGCAGTCTAGTGACCCTAGCGAAAAGGTCACAGTGGCTAAAACCTGGGGCTAGTACTTAGCGTGTCGCTGGTCCCCAAGTCCAAGTGATATAATGTCCAGACAAGCAAGGCCAACCACACTCCATACATTATTCGTCTCCACCATACATGGAGTTGTACTTGTTTAGTTGCTAAGTCATGTCTGACTCTTTTGTGACCCCGTGGACTGTAGCTCACCATGCTCCTTGAGATTTCCCAAGCAAGAATACTGGAGTATTCCCAGTACCATTTCTTTTTCCAGGGGGTCTTACTGACCCAGAGATTGAACCTGTATCTCCTGTATTGGCAGGCAGGTTCTTTACCACTGAGCCACCAGGGACATCCCCATACATGTAGGAACTAAGTTAACTTCCACTGATGAAGGTGGTAAACACACAGTCTTGATCAGGCAAACCAAATTAGTTTAGTAAGAAGCAACACAAATCACCGGGAAAAGATCAAACACATTTCCTGGCATAGAACAGACAGGAGATAATTGACTGAGTTTTGCTCTTCATTAAAAAGTTTTATCATCATTTATACTGTCAGAATCATGTGTCTGCCTTTCCTAGTGAGTTTTTTTTAACTCTGTGGGGGCATTTTAAATATATTTTCTGGCCAATGCTGAAGGAAAGAGACTTATCAGGAGAGCCAATAATTTTTTTTAAAGTTTAACTTTAGCAACATTATTATTTTTAATACAGAAAATTTAAACATTTATTTTAGCTATTAAGTTAGTGATTGCTCCTTGAGGCTTTCTGTAGAAGGTAGTGGAACAAGAGGGTTATAGTGTTTGAATAGAGAGGAATGCAGTCTGCATGAAATAAGTCATTCTTTAGATAAATTCCTTGAGTTATTAAAAGTGGTTCTTATTGTAAACATAATTTTTGAATTGGGAAAGGCATTAGAAGCATAATCTAGCACGCTCCAGTCCTGAAATCAGAGGTGGGACAAGAAGTTCATTTAAAAAATCCATTTATAAACTCAGCAAGTCCCTATTCATAAGCAGCAACTTCTCTCCTGAATTGGTTCATACTCGCAGCTCTGACTGCAGACATGGTTCTGTTCTAGAAAGCTCCTACATGATTCCAGTCTATTAATGCCTTTGAGGGCATAAAACTGTATCTTTAAAGCTGCTCTTGCTCTAACTTTCATGCCAGAAAGGAGCCTATAGAACTCCAGGAACTAATCTTGGAGGATGACAAGGCAGACATCTCTTCCTATCAAGCCACATGTGCTGGGCTGAGGCATGTATTATGTGTCTTTCTGTACAGATGAGATGAAAGATGCTCAATTTCTGTTTCTCGGCAGCTACAGTATGAGAGAGGGCACAGCACCAGAGGGGTCTGCAGTGCATGTAGTCACAGAACAAATGCTGTCTTACGACAGAGATTTGGTCAATAAATAAAGGACTTTTTTTGTTTAGATGTCAAAAGACTTGATTTGAAATAAGACAGGCATGATGTAAAATACAATGGCTAACTAATTGTTTATGGTGAATGGTGAACTTGGGCCCAGCTCATGAACAGCCTCATGGGGCCATTTTGTTTGGATTTGGGGGAATACAGCGGCCCCCACAAATGGTCCTCAAACTTAGATGATCTTCAGAGTCACACAGGGGACTTTAAAAATACAAATACCCAGGCCTGGGAATTTATACAAATTCCTAATTTACTGAATTAGCAGTGGGTGTAGGGAGCCTAGGAATATTGAGTTTGAGAATTGCTGAACCCTGGAGAAAGAATTTAGGCTTAGGGCCAGATAGATCTGGTTTTGAATCTTGCTAGTGGGACCTGAAGCAGGTTTCCAGACTCTTCTGAACCTTAGAACCCCTAAGAATAGTAACTTTGGGATGATCTCAAAAGGTTTGCACAGAAACTAGACATTATTAGGCACTTGGTAATTGTGTCAGTCCATTTAGGCTGCTATAACAATACACTAGCTGGCTTAGACAATAAACATTTATTTCACAGCCTTTTTGAAGGCTGAGAAGATCAAGATTAAAGTAAATTTGGTGTCTGGTGAGGATTTGCTTCTTTGGTTCATAGACAGCTGTCCTGTAACTGCACATGGCCAAATGGACCAGGGAGTTCTCTGGGGTCTTTTTAATAAGGGTATCAATCTCATTCAGGGCTTCCCTCATAGCTCAGTTGGTAAAGAATCTGCCTGCAATGCAGGAGACACTGGTTTGATGCCTGGGTTGGGAAGATCTTCTGGAGAAGGGATAGGCTACCCACTCCAATATTCTTGGGCTTCTCTTGTGGCTCAGCTGCTAAAGAATCTGCCCGCAATGCGGGAGACCTGGGTTCAGTCCCTGGGTTGGGAAGATCCCCTGGAGAAGGGAAAGGCTACCCAGTCCAGTATTCTTGCCTGGAGAATTCCATGGACTGTATAGTCCATGGGATCACAAAGAGTCGGACACGACTGAGTGACTTTCGCTTCACTTCACTTCAATCTCATTTATGAGGTCTCCATCCTCATGACCTAACCACCTCCCAAATACCCTCATGTTGGGAGTTTGGATGTTAACATATGAATTTTATTTGGATACAAACATTCAGTCTACCGCAGGCACCATGGGCTGCTCTCTCCTTCCTAACTCCAGCACCTCATGCCCTTTGGGATTCCTGTGGGTGTGATGATACTCAATTTAACCATAATCAGAGAGCCACATAGAAGGTCAAGAAGCTGGCTGAATCAGACAGGAAGTGTTTGACATCTGGTTAATTCTGATAATCTCAGGTTGAACTTGATTGGGAGTGTGGCTGCCCAATCAAAGGCCAACAGCACTAGAAGGAACCAGTTAAGCAGGCTGGCAGAACCTTGGGGCTTCTGATTCACTGAGTGATATAACTCCTCTTGGGTCCCTCAAGCATGCTATATTCATGCCTCATGCATGTAGGCCCTCGATATCTCTAAAGTTAACTTGATTCTCACCGTAATGAGTGGGAGGCAGACAGCAGCTGGCAGGCCTAGGATCTTCTTGAGGTGCAGACACTGAGGGAACTCAGAATAAACATGACCAGGCTTCCTGGATCGTCAGTGTTACTCAAATCCTGGAGGAAGCAGCATCATTTTTACAATATTACTAGCTGGTGGTTTTTTGTTTTGTTTTGTTTTTTGAATGTTTTCTTTGTTCCAGGCACTTTTATGCTAATAATACTCCTATGAGAAAATCCTGTGCTGTAAAAGCTAGTATCATTCTTATTTTACATATGAGGAAAATCTGAGAAATAGAGAGGCCGGGTAACTATTGGGAGTACAGATTATGAGAGAAGGCATTCCTGGCAGAGGCCCTGAGGCCAAAAAGAACACAGTACATGTAAGGGGAAAGGCCAGGACAGCTACTGTACAGACTGCAAAAAAACAAGGGCCGTCAGCCCATCAGGCCTTATAGGGCACCGTGATTTTGTCTATTCTCATAATAGCATTGAGAAGTGATTGAGACTTTATTTTTCATTTAACTTTTATTATAGAGTTTTAAAAATGTATGCAGAAGTAGAAAGAAAAAGATCACAGATTCCTATATATTAAGGTTGGTGCAAAAGTAATTGTTGTTTTTGAACTTTGCCATTTGATATTAGAATACATTCTTAAAGATATGTGGTTATGTTATTCATCATTTTGATGTACATTTCTTGTTTTATGTTTTTTTACTAATGAAATATGACTTGCTGTTTATGTATTTTAGACTATGAAAATGATATTAGACAAAAAGGAAATCGGAATGGTTTTCTTATTTGAGTTCAAAATGGATTGCAAAGCAGCAGAGACAACTTGCAACATCAACAACACATTTGGCCCAGGAACTGCTAATGAATGTACAGTGCAGCAGTGGCTCGAGAAGTTTTGCAAAGGAGATGAGTCTGGGAGGTGAGGAGCATAGTGGCTGGTCATTGGAAGTTGACAGTGACCAATTGAGAGCCATTATCAAAGCTGATCCTCTTACAACTACATGAGAAGTTGCCCGAGAACTCAACGTCGACCATTCTATGGTTGTTTGGGATTTGAAGCTAATTGGAAAGGTGAAAAAGCTCAAT
Source organism: Bos grunniens (assembly GCF_055505025.1). Classification (NCBI taxonomy): domain Eukaryota; kingdom Metazoa; phylum Chordata; class Mammalia; order Artiodactyla; family Bovidae; genus Bos; species Bos grunniens. The sequence continues at coordinate 15,549,926 of NC_141182.1, forward strand.
AAGTGGGAGCCTCATGAGCTGACCACAAATTTAAAAAAAAAGTCCTTTTCCAGAGTTGTCTTCTCATATTCTATGCAACAACAATAAACCATTCCACACGATGAAAAGTAGATTTTATATGACAGCTGTTGATGACCAGCTCAGTGGTTGGACCAAAAGAAGCTCCAGACCACATCTCAAAGCCCAACTTGTACCAAAAAAAAGGTCATGGTTTGGTGGTCTGCTACCTGTCTGATCCTCTACAGCTTTCTGAATCCCAGAGAAACCATTACATCTGAGAAGTATGCTCAGCAAATCAATGCACTGATAAATGTAACAACGGCAGCTGGTATTGGTCAACAGAAAGTGCCCAGTTCTTCTCCAAGACCACACCCGACCGCACGATGCACAACCAACGCTTTGAAAGTTGAATGAATTGGGCTATGAAGTTTTGCCTCATCTGCCATAGTCACCTGACCTCTCACCAACTGACTACCACTTCTTCAAGCGTCTCGACAACTTTTTGCAGGGAAAATGCTTCCACAACCAGCATGAGGCAGAAAATGCTTTCCAAGAGTTCATCAAATCCTGAAACAGATTTTTATGCTACAGAAATAAACTTATCTCTCATTGGCAAAAATGTGGTGGTTGTAATGGTTCCTATTTTGATTAATTAAATGTGTTGAGCCTAGTTATAATGATTTAAATTCAGGGTATGAAACCTTCATTACTTTTATGGTTTGGCACCATAATTACTTTTATGGTACCTAATACCATCACCCAGCTTCAGCAATTAACCCTTAAAATGTTTCAAGCAGGAAAGTGATATGATTAACTTTATATTCAAACCCACCCACCAACCAGCCCTCTGGCTACTGTGGAGAAGGAGTTGGAGGGAATGAAGTGGACATGGAGAGACCAGTTGGGAGGCCACTGCAGTAGTCCAGGAGGGACAGTGTCATGGTGAGGTGAGGATAAACCAAGGGCAGTGGACAGATTCTGGAGAAATGAATACGTCAGTGTCAGCTTCCCCCCAGAAGCAGACCCTGAGACAAGGACTTCATGTCAAGTAGTTTATTTGGGCTCAGGAAATACAAACAGGTGAATAGGGAAGAGAGACATGGAAGGAAGGAGGGAATGCAGCCAGTGTCTTCTCAAGCCAGCTACCTTTTTAGCAGGACCAGTTGTGCAATTTGCAGGGCTGGTACAAATGAAAATGTGAGGCCTTGTAATCATAAATTATTGAGAAATTCAGAATGAAAGCAGCAGAGTGTTTAGTCAAGCGCAGGGCCCTTTAAACAATGGAGTCCCATGCACATTGCAAGTCGGTGAAGCCCATCCTGCCTTTGGGCAACTGGAGCTTAATCCTGCAGGAAGCTTGGTGAAATGAGATAAAACACACAGCTCAGAAGAATCAGAGCGCCATCAGTCAGTGGCCAAAGGCTGCTCCTGGAGTGTTCTACCTTCCTGGTGTTTCCAGCCTGCCCTGCCTAGAAGAATGGATTCCCCTGGTTTCTTCATGTAGATCCTGGAGGTTGGAAGTATGCCAGCGTCATTACAACATGATCTGTTCTTAGGGACACAGGTTGGACAAGGATAATTTCAAAAGTACACAGGTGAACTTTCAGGTTTCTGGGACTTTCAGTTCCCTGGGACAGGGAGCACTGGAATGGGAGTAGGTGGGGGAAGCACTGGAGTTTGGTTTGCACGTGTTGAGCTTGACTCATCCACGTGGAGATGTCAAGAAGGCAGTAGGAATTTTGGCTCTTAGGCTCAGAGGAAATGTCTGGCTGTGGGTGGAGATGGAAGTACCAGGGAGAGAGAGTAGCGGGCTCTAGGAAGCCAGGCATCCACTGTCCACAGCTGGGGTGAGGACAGTGGTCAGCACTGAGGGTGCGCAGTTAACTAAACCCCTGGTCCCTGCTCCTTGAACCCTGGCTTCCGGACCAGGGCACTCAGGTGGACACCTGCCTGCAGGTTTGTGCCATCTCTCTGGAGGGAGGCTGAAGCCATCACCCTCCCCAGGCTCAGGTAAATGGCTTCCCGTCTCAGCCTTGGAAGAAACAGGGAGCAGATGACCTGAAACCATCAATGTCTGCTGGCCCCATAAGCACTCCCCCAGCCCAGGCAGAGGCAGAAAGAGAGGGAAATGCTAAAGTCACCCATGCAAACACTAAAGTAGTTTTCCCATCCTTATCTCCAGTTTCTGTTTCATAGGTTTTCTCTGTGAAATGAAACCTTAAGTTTACTGTGAATATTAAAACAATGAATTTCACCCAGCAAATGGAGACAGGAAAATGGCTGAAGTTGTACAGAATCCAATTACCAAGAGCAGTTAAAGTGTCCAAAACTCGGTCCAGGGGTGTTCATATGACATAGATACGCTTGCATATTTCAATGTCTATTTAAAGAAAGGGTGCCCAGGCTCCGTTAGTGTGGAGAGAGGCTGCTGGAAGCCACTTTATTTCTCATCATTAAAGTCAGTCTGAGTTTTCCAAAAAAAAGGAGGATAAATGAATCGGACCTGCCAGGCCCAGGCAGCTAGCTTCTCAGCCCAGTAATCGCTCCCTTATTGTTCTTTCCCATTAAAATGATGGTAAAACAAACCATATGGCACTTGCTGTTCTTGCTTTTAGAAAGAGACATTTTCCCATGGGGCCCTGGAGAGAGTGGAGGGGCCCTTGCGCCCTTCCAGGGGCAGTCACGATAATGGCAGTGGCCGTGGGTCAATCTTGCACTTTCATGGCCTTACTTCAATTCTTCCTGGGCAGAATCCACTTTTTTCCTGTGTTTATAAGAATGTACACATATGAAACTATCTCTTAGGTGTTGGTGTGGGCAGGTTGCAGTGATCTGAAAAAAAGCCAGAGTATATTTACACAGAAACATCTAGATGAAATACATTCTATTTGTCATTGTGGAATATTAAACATCTGGCCTGTTATTAATTTTTCACTTTTCAAACCAGCATTTTTGGCATGGTATAGTCACAGCTTGAGAGATTCTTCACAGCCAGTTCCATGGCCATTCTGCTTGAGTGATATTCAAATACTGAGCATCAGGTCTGGCATGAATGCCAGCCCCAAATAGCCAGCATCGACGTGTACCAGCCGGTGGCAGTCCTGGCTACCCTTTCACTCTGTGAGTGGAGGGAAGAGGAGCGGACACTGAAGTAGGACTTTAGATGGCATTTCCAGCTATCCTAGGGCCTTGCTGCTCACGGGAGGTGGAATGATGCTGGTGAAAATGCCGAGTGTTAGGTGACCCAGCGTCCCCTGGGAACTCAGATCCCAGGGCTGGTGCTGGCCTGTCTGCTCACTCCCGGGGCAGGCCTGCAGCCGCTGGCTGTCCTCCCAATACCAGAGCAGGAGAGCACAGGTACCAAGGACTTGGAATCCGAAGATGGATAATTTGCGATATCAAAAATGACACTCTAAATTGGTTCCAAATACAAGGATGTTTCGTGATGGTGCTGGCGCTGATTCTCTCACACAGCTTCACGCTTCAAATGTTTTTCAGCCAAATAAAGAGGCCTAATGGCCATCAAACTCCTGTCTAATGTAATTACTGTAAATCATTATAAACGAGCTCTAATACTGCTAGAAACATAGATGCACAGCCATGGTCACCGGGAAATGAGGCCAGGAGATTGTTTCTCTGAGGGAATGTGAGATCACACTGTGTTCTCAAGACTCACCTTGTTCAGAAAGCAAAGGAAATCTCCCCAGAATGTCTTGTGAAAGGGTGCCATCAAAGGTGGGAAAACAGTGGAATGCAATATTATTCCAGGAGAAAAATCAGTGGCTACGCCCCTAAGGAATCAGTGTTTTAACAGCTGTCACGGAAGAAGGCGCTGAGGTTTACAGAGCACTGACTGGGTTGCCAGGTTATCATTCTAGGGACTTGACACCAATTACCTACCTTACAAGGTAGGCCTGGAGGTAGCCCTCCCATGCCTCAACTTTTCCTCTTGACATCCATTCGTTTCACGCCAATTTTTGATGATACGCTCTAGGTGATTTTGGTTGTGGTATGTGCTGGTGTGCCCAGCAGACACAAGTTTGAAGATGTTGAAGGGAGGGCCGCTGGTGGGAGGGGACAGGAACGAGGGGAAACTTCAGGAAGAGAGAGGAATGGCGAAAGTAGTGGAGGAATGGTAGGGCTGGACAGGGAGGCCCGGCGTGCTGCGATTCATGGGGTCACAAAGAGTCGGACACGACTGAGGGACTGAACTGAACTGAACTGAACTGATGCTTTTACATTGTATAACTTTTTTCAGTCCTCAAGTCCCACATGGGTAAAGTCTATCTGTATTTGGCTGGTAACAATGTTGCTAATGGGTGTGTGATTACAGTCCCAGGGAAGCAGGGGGGATTGCAAAGGTCAGCATTTGGGCAGAACCTTGAGAACAGACAAGGCTCTCCTTGTTTTCACCCACACCTCACCACCATGATGTGGATGTAAATTCCATGTAAAAATGTGAAGTTTGCATTACTGTTCTGTGTGGTCCCAAGCAGGATTTAGACTCAGACCACTGTCCCCCCTCCCCCCACCCCACACCTGACCTGCCCCAGGCTCCTTTGGGGACCTGTCTGCCCAGCCTCCCTCTAGTTCGCCCCCACCTTGTCCAGATGGGCTCCATATGGCCATTACACTCAGTAGGGTCGCCAGCTTTAGCAAATAAATTACAGGACATCACTTAAATTCAAATTTCAAACGAACAACAAAAACGTTTTTTAGCTTGAGTATGTGTGCACCCTACAGTATGTGGAACTTAAACAAACCAAAGGGGGAAAAATGTTTTTTTCATTTATGTTTATCTGAAATTAAAATTTAACTGGGATGTCCTATGTTTTATCTGACAACCTAATACCCAGCCTCTGAGAGACTTCCCTCAGCTCCAGCAAGCCCTGGCCCACGTCCTCCCAGTGACGCCTGGTACCTGGTTTATCTGTAATTCATTGATCTGGGCTTCAGAAATGGCCCGAGCATCCCCCACCCCCGACCCCTAGCCCAGCCGCTGTGAACAGAGCCCCGTGCCAGACTCTCTGGCGGGTGAGACGACCTGGCAGGGTCTGCCTGGGTGAACCCCCGGTTCCAGTTCCGTGGGAGCGCAACACTGTTACAACGTGGGAAGCTCCAAGTACAAGTGCCGCCTTTGACTCCCGAATTGAGGTGGGCTGGGGCGGAAGGCTCCAGGAGGAGGTGGTCTCGGAGGGGGACACCCCGCGGGAGGGTGGCACCTAGGGACCAGGAGAGCGGGGGCGCGGAGCGAGGGCGGAGCGATGCCGCGGGAAGCCCAGCCTCCGGAGCTCGTCGGGGTAACGCAACCACGGCCGGGCCCCGACTCTGGCCACCAGAGGGCGCGCTGGCTTGTGAAATGATTCTCCGCCACCAGGAGGAAAACGCCCTTCGTTTCATTCAGGTTAGAGGTTCTCTTTCTTTGCTCTGAAACTAAACGAGGAGAGAAAACCGAGGGTACATCCCCTCCTCTGTGGCAGCGAGGGGTCTTCCTGAAAGCCTCATGAGAGCAAGGGGCTCAGAGGTGCACTTAGGCGGTGGGCAGGGAGTACGGGACTGGATGGAGGGATGGAGGGAGGGAGGGAGAAAGGAAAGAGAGAAAAAAGGAGGGAGGAAGGAAAGAAGAAGGAAAGGCAAGGCGGGAGGGAAGAAGGGTAAAGGAGAGAGGACAGGCCGCTGTTCTCGCTGCGTCAGGACCCACGTGGTGATCTCAGCGGTCCAGCCCAGGGCTTGACACACGAAAGACACTTGATGAAACACAGGTTCAAAGAGAACGAATGGCCCTCCAGGAAGGGAAGCACTGAGAACCAAGCATTCGGGGTGCCGATGGTGGTCTAGAGGGAAGCCTGGGAAGGAGAAGGGGTAGGAGGGCACAGGAGGGAAGGGGAACGTTTCAGAAAGAGAGAGGCATAGTGAAAGTGGTGTAGGAATCATACCATGGCTTTCACACTTAGACTGTGTAACTTCTTTTTCAGACCTCAGTTTCCACATCATGGATGTACTTGGCACTTGCCGCCTGTTAACAGTGTTGCTCATAGATGCCTCCTTCCTCTCCTACTGAGGTTCTCCAGGGCAGACCCTGCCAGGTCATCTCACCCCGAAGAGTCTGGCACAGGGCTGTCTTCACAGCCATTGGGCAGGTGGGGGATGCTTGGGCCATTTCTGAAGCCTGGGTCAATGTCAGTTCAGTTGCTCAATCGTGTCTGACTCTTTGCGACCCCATGGACTGCAGCACATCAGGCTTCCCTGTTCATCACCAACTCCCAGAGCTTGCGCAAGCTCATGTCCATCGAGTCAGTGAGGCCATCCACCCATCTCATCCTCAGTCATCCCCTTCTCCTCCTGCCTTCAATCTTTCCCAGCATCAGAGTCTTTTCCAATGAGTCTGTTCTTCGCATCAGGTGGCCAAAGTATTGGAGTTTTAGCTTCCGCATCAGTCCTTCCAATGAATATTCAGGGTCAATGAACTCCAGATGAACCAGGAAGGGGAGTTTATCTCACTGGGAGGCCCTGGGTCGGGCCTGTGGGAGCTGAGGGGAGGTCTCCTAGAGGCTGGGTATTGGGTTGTCAGACAAAACACTGGATGGCCTACTTAAATTTGAATTTCAGTGGTCAAAAGAGAAAGCATGTGACCATGTGACAGTGCTTTGTAAACCACAAAATGTGTGCGATATGGAGGAGCTGTCAGCTAGTGTCATTGTTAATCTCTTCTTCCCCTAAAAAAGTCGGGACACTGTGTTGAATAAAAGGAGGAAAGGAGGGAGGGAAGGAGGAAAGAGTGAAGGGAGAGGAGAGAAGGCAGGAGACACACTCTAGGTGTGATCAGCATTTCCTCTTCCCTCCTGTCCGTTTGCTAAATATTCTAGGGACTTCTTCGTTTATGCAGCTAGCATTTACTGAGTCCATGTTTCTATCCTCACAAGAGGGAACCTTCTAGTGGGGCACAGCCTGTACCCCACACAATTCCCCCCTAGGTCCACAAGACCTCAGTTTACAGAGCACTTCTATAGGAAGTTTCTCCTGTCATCTAGGCGGCTGAGGGATGGGATTGATTTCTCCATTTCTCCATTTTAGAGACAGGAGGCAAGGTTCAGGGACCCCAAGTGCTGCCCGAGGTGACCACAGAGAGTGGTCAGACTAACAGCCTTTTTCAGACTAACACTCCAAACATAGTGATCTGATAAGTGCATCAGGAGGAAAGTGATCTTGTTTGTGGAATAAATGAGAACACTGTGGAAAACTGGAAACAAGCGGAGTGAAGAGGCTGCATGCCTCCAGCCACTCCTCCCCTCGCTTGTCTGTTTCTGGGGTAACTGTCGTGGTTCCCACAGTCGTGCACGCTTTGGTTCTGCCAAGCCTCCCACACAGAGGATCACTTAATCCCCACAGCACCACGGGCAGGCCCTCAGGTCGAGTGACCTCTCCAGGGCCGCACAGCTGGAAGGTGGGGACTGTGAGCATGGGGCTGTCTGCGTCTTGCTCAGGCTGTGAACAGTGCCCAGGACACGCAGATGTGCAAAGACTGATAGTTCTTACCTGCCAGATCTTGACGGGGTTCTCTCTCTGAGCAGCCCTCTCGACTGCGAAGCAGCTCTGTGTGTGCTGACCTGGCAAAATGCCTCCGAAGCCTTGATGAGTGAGTGAAAGGGAAGTTGTGGAACTCTGCAGGCCAGTGCGCTGGGAACAAAATGTCCCGTGGGCTCATATTTTGGTTTCTGTGAGGGATAACTCTGAGAGGGTATTAACTGCTGTCTCTGGTGGTCACCTTCACGGGGAGTGGAATTGAAGAAGGGGAGGGTAGGGAGAACGTCCAACATTCTGTGATACTGGCTGCTGTCTGAGTTTCTTGTAACAATCCTTATCCTTCAGGAACGTTGGAAATGGAACATTTGTAACAGGGAAAATGTAGAGACAATCCAAAGGCCCCAGGCCAACCCTGGAGGTCTCCCCGGTCTGTCTAGTCAGGCTGCCCTTCCAGCCCAGCCTGCAATAGGGTCGAAGGTGAGACACATCAAAGGGTGGGAATCAGTCCAGAGTTGAGTCAAAGAAAAGAGAATTGTGCGGCCGTGGCAGGGACCCCAGTGGCTGCTGTGTGAGCATGTGCACACACACGTACCAGACCTGTTACCTTCCTGCCCCCAACACACGCCTCTGATCTGGCCTCTGCTCTGGGTTGAGGGCTCACATGTGGTTCTCTGCCCCAGGCCAGTCCTGGGACCCCCCACTGCCAAGGCCTCTCTCTGACTTTGCCCCTGGCCTCACCCTGCTGACAGGAATGGGCTGAGAGAGGGGGCTTAGGATTGTCTGGGCCCTGGAAGTTCAACGCTCTGGGCAGTCTGCAGTGGTCCTGGATTCCTTCTCATTCTTTTTCTCAAGGGGAAGAAAGCCTTCCTTTAGCTCCTTCCACAAGCCTCCTCTTCTCTGGAGTAGCCAGGAAGTGTGAGCTCTGTCTACTTAGGATCCCAATTTGGTAGGAAGTGTGTTGATAGGTGCGGACATGTGTGTGTATAAAACTCTGGAGTTGGTGTTCACGGTGGTTATCTCTGGGTGGGGGATTGTGGGTGAGTCTCGCTTGCTTCCTCACATTTGTGGTTCATGTTTGTTTAATTTGTTTTTTAAAGTTTATCCTTTAAAGTCTCACAGTCCCTGAGATAAAATCGTCCAGAGAGAAAGCACGAGAAGGAAAGTAAGAGAGATACATGAAAGGCAAGAAGGAGGGAAGGAGAAGCAGCAATGAAGAGAGGGTAAAGTACAGGGAGAAAGAGAGGGTCAGGGGAGCAGAGATGAAGGAGGGGGAGGCAAAGGGCAGAGGAGAGATGGGGAGAGCCCTGCAGGGCCTGGGCTGAGGCCTTGGTGTGCCCCCTGCCCCCAAGTGTGGCAGCAGCTGGTGTCTTCCACATGGCACTGCAACCCCTCCAGGCTAGCTCCCAGGCATTCCGGCTGTGTTACCCCGAGCACCTCTGCTGGGGACGGAGGCAGCAGATGCTGCAGGTGGCCAGAGCCCAGCCTCCAGGCCGAGGAGCCGGGTGTTAGAGATAATCCTCTAGGGTCTCTCGTACTTTGCACATTTCGTGAGCACAGGCACTGATTGCGTTCTTTCCAGATGGTCATTTCCAGGATGTTTGAATAGCAAACAACCTTAGAAGAGAGTGGTAGTGTTTCCTTTTGGAGTGAAGAGCAGACGTGCCCACTGCACGTTGTGTTTCCTTTTGGAGTGAAGAGCAGACATGCCCACTGCACGTTCCAGATGGTCATTTCCAGGATGTTTGAATAGCAAACAACCTTAGAAGAGAGTGGTAGTGTTTCCTTTTGGAGTGAAGAGCAGACATGCCCACTGCATGTGGAGGTTTACATTGCAATCTACACACAACTTTCTGTTGTATACTACAGTCTTTGTTCTCAGAAACATGGGAGGGCAGTGTGGCCTATTGGTTAGGAGGTCAGCCTCTGAGCATAGACTCCAATCCCAGCACTGCTATTTAGGGTATGACCCACAGAATGTGGTCTGAGAGCAGATGCTCAGAAAAGAAGGTGGGAAGAAAAATACTTGGCAACTTTTATTTAAAATGAACACAAGGGTACCAGTGAGTCAACAGTTTTACTTCTAGGTATATACCCAACAGAAATACATCCATATGTGTGCTGAAAAACAACTAGAATGTCCAAAGCAGTGGGAACTACCCCAGTGTTCATCAGCAGTAGACACTGCACAGGAGAGAGTTCTGTGCAGCAACGGGGACCTGCAGGAATATTCGTGAATCTCACAGCCATGTGGGGAAGGAGCCAGACGCAGTATCATGTACAAGGTAAGACTCCGTGCATGTAAAGGTCAGAAGCAGGCAGAGCTGAGGGAGCTGGTAGCAGTCAGGATGGCTGGTGGGCTCCCTTTGGGGTCAGATGGAAGGAAACACAGGGATGCTTCTGGGAGTGGGTCATTGTCCGTGTCTTGAGCGCAGGGCTGGTGGTGCAGGTGTGAAAGTTGACGACATGACTTTCCCTATGTAAATTATTTTCCAGTAAGAAGTTTAAAATTTGGGAAGGGGTGGTTAGAGATAGATTTGTTTAGTTTCAGGGGACTGAGTTCATTTTGAGCCCGAAAAGGATTCTTTCAGAAAAATCCTTACCATCTTACTCATGACCAACAATGGGAAGAGATGGATGTCAGTAACATGAGCCAAGAGAAACTTAGGTACCTCCGAGGAAGCTTTGTCCACAAAATGGGTACTTGTAGAAACAGGTAAATGACGCTTCATCTGTGGGCTGTACTTTGGGGTTTTCAAAGCGTTTTCACATTTATACACTTTTCATGCATTGAATATGAAACAATTATTTTGATGACTGGCACTGCTAAAGGAGGAGACCAACTTTAGGAAAGCCCTTGATAAAACAGTTCAGAGGTGGAAGGTGATATCCTGGTTTAGAAGGTGACAGTGAAGCAAAGAGGCATCCTACTGCTCTACATAAGAAATGCAAGGAGACTTCAGGTGGGACTGGGACAGAGGAGAGGAAAGGAGGTGGGGTGGGCAGTGCCAGGCAAGAGGGCAGGAGGCTGATTCTTCACAAGAGTCCATAACCCTTATACGACTTACTGTGTCCTGGGCGTGTCATAAGTGGTGCACGTGCATGCACACACACACACACACACACACACACATCATGAAGTTTCTAATCCTCACTCTGTAGGGAAGTGATATGAGGTCACTTGTTCTAGGCCACATGCCCAGTAAGTGGCAATGCTGGGATCTGAGCCTCCACGGGCCCCCTCCCAGTGCCTGAGCTATTAACCACTAGGCTACGTTGCCTCTCTGTGTCTTTGAAAACAGTCTAATATGCTATATGTGGTTGTTTGTGATTGACCGAGTAAACCTCCTCTTCCCCGGCCCCCATTTTCAGTAAATTTCACGCGTAAATGTCTCCTGGGAGCCTTTAGGGAGGTGCTGAGTTGCACGTGGGGATCAGCACTGAGCAGACGCCAAAACAGCCATGGGAGTGAGATACAAATGAGCAGGAGAGGCCAGCAGGGGCAGGGGGTGGCCCTGAGTGCAGCCGTCCCCAGGGAGTCACAGAAATCTTGGGGGAAAATATTGGATTTCCTGTTCACAAGGGATTGAAGTCCTAGCCAATTTAATTTAAATTTCAAAGAACAGTGTCTAACTGCAGCTGGCATCTGGGTTATACACACAGCAACTGTGAGAGGTGGGGAGAAAGGCTCTGTGAGCCCCATTTCACAGAATAAATTAGCCCCAGACAGAGTCAGAAACCCAGCCAAGGTCACACACAGGGTTGGCACTGAGGGATTTGAACCACTTCAGTTAAGAACAACTGGGGAGTATCTCAGTTAAGTTTAGTTCAGTCGCTCAGTCGTGTCTGATTCTTTGCGACCCCATGGACTGCAGCATGCTAGGCCTCCCTGTCCATCACCAACTCCCAGAATTTACTCAAACACATGTCCATTGAGTCGGTGATGCTATCCAACCATCTCATCCTCTGTCGTCCCCTTCTCCTCCTGCCTTCAATCTTTCCCAGCATCAGGGTCTTTTCCAGTGAGTCAGTTCTTCGCATGAGGCGGCCAAAGTATTTGAGTTTCAGCTTCGGCATCAGTCCTTCCAATGAATATTCAGGACTGATTTCCTTTAGGATAGACTGGTTGGATTTCCTTGGGGAAGAACTGCGCCTTGAAAATATAGTTCCTGTCACCTGGGTCCCCAGGCTGCCCCGCTCCTGCCCTTTCCAAGGCTGGGAAAGGTCATTCAGGCCTTTCTCTTCATCTGTGAGCTGCCTGCATCCTTCTGATAAACTACCTTCTTTGGCCTAAGTAAGCCAAGAGTTTTTCCTTAGCTTGCCATGACTTACCAGGTGGATATGAGGCCTGTGCCTGCCTCACCTGGCCCTGGGCATGCAGCCCCACCCCTCTTCTGGAGGAGCTCCTTGTCAGGAGGGGAGCCTCAGCTGAGCCCCTCAATGACCATCATCCTCACAAGCTGGGATGGGAGCAGTGGAGGCTGAGGGAGAATGAAAAGGTCCTTCATTTGCAGTGATGGACTCAGATCTATAAATAGTCGTCAGAAATAAAGCAGAGAAAGAGAGAAGTCATTTGTGGGCTCACATTTATTTTATTTTATTTTTTTTTAAAATTTTTTAATTTTACTTATTTATTCTCTTTTACTTACAGAATTCACTTAATTTTATGGTAAAAATTATTCTATGGAGGATATTTAGGCTTGCCATTAAACTAAAGATTATCACTTTTTCCCCTCCTAGCTAAGCACCTTCATTTGCTTGATATCTTCGAGTTCTTATTTTCTTTTTTTTTTTTTATTCTTTTTTAATTTTTTTTAATTTCAGATATACGCATGCTCCCCATCCTGAACCCTCCTCCCTCCCAACCTCCCCATACCATCCCCCTGGGCCTTCCCAGCGCACCAGCCCCAAGCATCCAGCATCGTGCACTGAACCTGGACTGGCATCTCGTTTCATACATGACATTTCACATGTTTCAATGCCATTCTCCCAAATCTTCCCACCCTCTCCCACAGAGTCCATAAGACTGTTCTATACATCAGTGTCTCTTTTGCTGTCTCGTATACAGGGTTATCGTTACCATCTTTCTAAATTCCATATATATGCGTTAGTATACTGTATTTATGTTTTTCCTTCTGGCTTACTTCACTCTGTATAATAGGCTCCAGTTTCATCCACCTCATTAGAACTGATTCAAATGTATTCTTTTTAATGGCTGAGTAATATTCCATTGTGTATATGTACCACAGCTTTCTTATCCATTCATCTGCTGATGGACATCTAGGTTGCTTCCATGTCCTGGCTATTATAAACAGTGCTGCGATGAACATTGGGGTACACGTGTCTCTTTCCCTTCTGGTTTCCTCAGTGTGTATGCCCAGCAGTGGGATTGCTGGATCATAAGGCAGTTCTATTTCCAGTTTTTTAAGGAATCTCCACACTGTTCTCCATAGTGACTGTACTAGTTTGCATTCCCACCAACAGTGTAAGAGGGTTCCCTTTTCTCCACACCCTCTCCAGCATTTATTATTTATAGACTTTTGGATCGCAGCCATTCTGACTGGTGTGAAATGGTACCTCATAGTGGTTTTGATTTGCATTTCTCTGATAAAGAGTGATGTTGAGCATCTTTTCAAGTGTTTGTTAGCCATCTGTATGTCTTCTTTGGAGAAATGTCTATTTAGATCTTTGGCCCATTTTTTGATTGGGTCATTTATTTTTCTGGAGTTGAGCTGGAGGAGTTGCTTGTATATTTTTGAGATTAGTTGTTTGTCGGTTGCTTCATTTGCTATTATTTTCTCCCATTCTGAAGGCTGTCTTTTCACCTTGCTAATAGTTTCCTTTGATGTGCAGAAGCTTTTAAGTTTAATTAGGTCCCATTTGTTTATTTTTGCTTTTATTTCCAATATTCTGGGAGGTGGGTCATAGAGGATCCTGCTGTGATGTATGTCAGAGAGTGTTTTGCCTATGTTCTCCTCTAGGAGTTTTATAGTTTCTGGTCTTATGTTGAGATCTTTAATCCATTTTGAGTTTATTTTTGTATATGGTGTTAGAAAGTGTTCTAGTTTCATTCTTTTACAAGTGGTTGACCAGATTTCCCAGCACCACTTGTTAAAGAGATTGTCTTTAATCCACTGTATATTCTTGCCTCCTTTGTCAAAGATAAGGTGTCCATATGTGCGTGGATTTATCTCTGGGCTTTCTATTTTGTTCCATTGATCTATATTTCTGTCTTTGTGCCAGTACCATACTGTCTTGATAACTGTGGCTTTGTAGTAGAGCCTGAAGTCAGGTAGGTTGATTCCTCCAGTTCCATTTTTCTTTCTCAAGATCGCTTTGGCTATTCGAGGTTTTTTGTATTTCCATACAAATTGTGAAATTATTTGTTCTAGCTCTGTGAAGAATACTGTTGGTAGCTTGATCGGGATTGCATTGAATCTATAAATTGCTTTGGGTAGTATACTCATTTTCACTATGTTGATTCTTCCAATCCATGAACATGGTATATTTCTCCATCTATTAGTGTCCTCTTTGATTTCTTTCACCAGTGTTTTATAGTTTTCTATATATAGGTCTTTAGTTTCTTTAGGTAGATATATTCCTAAGTATTTTATTCTTTTCGTTGCAATGGTGAATGGAATTGTTTCCTTAATTTCTCTTTCTGTTTTCTCATTATTAGTGTATAGGAATACAAGGGATTTCTGTGTGTTGATTTTATATCCTGCAACTTTACTATAATCATTGATTAGTTCTAGTAATTTTCTGGTGGAGTCTTTAGGGTTTTCTATGTAGAGGATCATGTCATCTGCAAATAGTGAGAGTTTTACTTCTTCTTTTCCAATTTGGATTCCTTTTATTTCTTTTTCTGCTCTGATTGCTGTAGCCAAAACTTCCAAAACTATGTTGAATAGTAATGGTGAAAGTGGGAACCCTTGTCTTGTTCCTGACTTTAGAGGAAATGCTTTCAATTTTTCACCATTGAGGATAATGTTTGCTGTGGGTTTGTCATATATAGCTTTTATTATGTTGAGGTATGTTCCTTCTATTCCTGCTTTCTGGAGAGTTTTTATCATAAATGGGTGTTGAATTTTGTCAAAGGCTTTCTCTGCATCTATTGAGATAATCATATGGTTTTTGTTTCTCAATTTGTTAATGTGGTGTATTACATTGATTGATTTGCGGATATTGAAGAATCCTTGCATCCCTGGGATAAAGCCCACTTGGTCATGGTGTATGATCTTTTTAATGTGTTGTTGGATTCTGATTGCTAGAATTTTGTTTAGGATTTTTGCATCTATGTTCATCAGTGATATTGGCCTATAGTTTTCTTTTTTTGTTGCATCTTTGTCAGGTTTTGGTATTAGGGTGATGGTGGCCTCATAGAATGAGTTTGGAAGTTTACCTTCCTCTGCAATTTTCTGGAAGAGTTTGAGCAGGATAGGAGTTAGCTCTTCTCTAAATTTTTGGTAGAATTCAGCTGTGAAGCCGTCTGGACCTGGGCTTTTGTTTGCTGGAAGATTTTTGATTACAGTTTCAATTTCCATGCTTGTGATGGGTCTGTTAAGGTTTTCTATTTCTTCCTGGTCGAGTTTTGGAAAGTTGTACTTTTCTAAGAATTTGTCCATTTCTTCCTCGTTGTCCATTTTATTGGCATATAATTGTTGATAATAGTCTCTTATGATCCTTTGTATTTCTATGTTGTCTGTTGTGATCTCTCCACTGTCATTTCTAATTTTATTGATTTGATTTTTCTCCCTTTGTTTCTTGATGAGTCTGGCTAATGGTTTGTCAATTTTATTTATCCTTTCAAAGAACCAGCTTTTGGCTTTGTTGATTTTTGCTATGGTCTCTTTTGTTTCTTTTGCATTTATTTCTGCTCTAATTTTTAAGATTTCTTTCCTTCTACTAACCCTGGGGTTCTTCATTTCTTCCTTTTCTAGTTGCTTTAAGTGTAGAGTTAGGTTATTTATTTGACTTTTTTCTTGTTTCTTGAGGTGTGCCTGTATTGCTATGAACTTTCCCCTTAGGACTGCTTTTACTGTGTCCCACAGGTTTTGGGTTGTTGTGTTTTCATTTTCATTCGTTTCTATGCAAATTTTGATTTCTTTTTTTATTTCTTCTGTGATTTGTTGGTTATTCAGCAGCGTGTTGTTCAGCCTCCATATGTTGGAATTTTTAATAGTTTTTCTCCTGTAATTGAGATCTAATCTTACTGCATTGTGGTCAGAAAAGATGCTTGGAATGATTTCTATTTTTTTGAATTTACCAAGGCTAGCTTTATGGCCCAGGATGTGATCTATCCTGGAGAAGGTTCCATGTGCGCTTGAGAAAAAGGTGAAATTCATTGTTTTGGGATGAAATGTCCTATAGATATCAATTAGGTCTAACTGGTCTATTGTATCGTTTAAAGTTTGTGTTTCCTTGTTAATTTTTTGTTTAGTTGATCTATCCATAGGTGTGAGTGGGGTATTAAAGTCTCCCACTATTATTGTGTTATTGTTAATTTCTCCTTTCATACTTGTTAGCATTTGTCTTACATACTGCGGTGCTCCCGTGTTGGGTGCATATATATTTATAATTGTTATATCTTCTTCTTGGATTGATCCTTTGATCATTATGTAGTGACCTTCTTTGTCTCTTTTCACAGCCTTTGTTTTAAAGTCTATTTTATCTGATATGAGTATTGCTACTCCTGCTTTCTTTTGGTCCCTATTTGCATGGAAAATCTTTTTCCAGCCCTTCACTTTCAGTCTGTATGTGTCCCCTGTTTTGAGGTGGGTCTCCTGTAGACAACATATGTAGGGGTCTTGTTTTTGTATCCATTCAGCCAGTCTTTGTCTTTTGGTTGGGGCATTCAACCCATTTACGTTTAAGGTAATTACTGATAAGTATGATCCCGTTGCCATTTACTTTATTGTTTGGGGTTCGAATTTATACACCATTTTTGTGTTTCCTGTCTAGAGAATATCCTTTAGTATTTGTTGGAGAGCTGGTTTGGTGGTGCAGAATTCTCTCAGCTTTTGCTTGTCTGAGAAGCTTTTGATTTCTCCTTCATACTTGAATGAAATCCTTGCTGGGTACAATAATCTGGGCTGTAGGTTATTTTCTTTCATCATTTTAAGTATGTCTTGCCATTCCCTCCTGGCTTGAAGAGTTTCTATTGAAAGATCAGCTGTTATCCTTATGGGAATTCCCTTGTGTGTTATTTGTTGTTTTTCCCTTGCTGCTTTTAATATTTGTTCTTTGTGTTTGATCTTCGTTAATTTGAGTAATATGTGTCTTGGGGTGTTTCGCCTTGGGTTTATCCTGTTTGGGATTCTCTGGGTTTCTTGGACTTGGGTGATTATTTCCTTCCCCAGTTTAGGGAAGTTTTCAACTATTATCTCCTCAAGTATTTTCTCATGATCTTTCTTTTTGTCTTCTTCTTCTGGAACCCCTATGATTCGAATGTTGTAGCGTTTAATATTGTCCTGGAGGTCTCTGAGATTGTCCTCATTTCTTTTAATTCGTTTTTCTTTTATTCTCTCTGATTCATTTATTTCTACCAGTCTATCTTCTAATTCACTAATCCTATCTTCTGCCTCTGTTATTCTACTATTTGTTGCCTCCAGAGTGTTTTTAATTTCATTTATTGCATTATTCATTGTATATTGACTCTTTTTTATTTCTTCTAGGTCCTTGTTAAACCTTTCTTGCATCTTCTCAATCCTTGTCTCCAAGCTATTTATCTGTGATTCCATTTTAATTTCAAGATTTTGGATCAATTTCACTATCATTATTCGGAATTCTTTATCAGGTAGATTCCCTATCTCTTCCTCTTTTGTTTGGTTTGGTGGGCATTTATCCTGTTCCTTTATCTGCTGGCTATTCCTCTGTCTCTTCATCTTGTTTAAATTGCTGAGTTTGGGGTGTCCTTTCTGTATTCTGGCAGTTTGTGGAGTTCTCTTTATTGTGGCTATTCCTCGCTGTGTGTGGGTTTGTACAGGTGGCTTGTCAAGGTTTCCTGGTTAGGGAAGCTTGTGTCAGTGTTCTGATGGGTGGAACTGTATTTCTTCTCTTTGTTCAGTCGCGCTGTGGGGAGGGAGGGAGGGATGCTGCAAGCAAATAACACTGGCATGCGCTCGCAGTGCCTCAGCCACACTGGGTCTGCCCCCGCTCACTGCGCGTGTAGCCTCCCTGCCCACACTGCTCGGGCTCTAGGTTGTTCCGCCAGGAACAATCCGAGGCTGGCCCTGGGTTGCATGGACCTCCCAGGTCCAAGCCGCTCAGGTTCAGGCACTCGGGTAGTCCTCAGAGGCGCAGACTCAGTTGGGCCTGAGTATTGTGCTCTTCCCAGGTCCGAGCAGCTCAAGTGATGAGGTGTTTGGCGAGCGCCAATGCTGCGACTTATCGCCTCCCCGCCACTCGGTTATCTGGGCGCAAAACCGGCGCACCTTCTTAGGCAGATGTTAACCGTCCAGACCCCCAAGAAGTTTTAGTTAGCAAAGAAGCCTGCTTACAGTTTTATAGATAATGTCTCTCTGGGGCTGCGATTGCCCCCTTCCGGCTCTGGCTGCCTGTCACCGGAGGGGGAAGGTCTGCAGCCGGCTATATCTGTTCAATTCTTTGTTCCGTGCGCAGGCCTGGCGGTCTTAGGTTGGGGCTGGCTTTTCACGTGGTAGATATCCCACAGTCTGGTTTGTTAGCCCAAATTATTTCGCTCAGATAGTGCTTAGGGTATTCAGGCCAGATTCTTACTCTAAGCGATGCAGCCCGCGCCGCGCCTCCCTGCCCAGCCCCCGCTTGTTAATGGCGCCTGCAGGCGTCTGCGCTGCTTCTCCGCTGGGGGAGTTATCGTAGGACTCGCAATCTTCGAGTTTTAATTGTTTATTTATTTTTTCTTCCTGTTATGTTGCCCTCTGTGCTTCCAAAGCTTGGCACAGATTCGGCAGTGAGAAGGTTTCCTGGTGTTTGGAAACTTCTCTCTTTTTAAGACTCCCTTCCCGGGATGGAGCTCCGTCCCTCCCTCTTTTGTCTCTTTTTTTGTCTTTTATATTTTTTCCTACCTCCTTTCGAAGAGTTGGATTGCTTTTCTGGGTGCCTGATGTCCTCTGCCGGCATTCAGAAGTTGTTTTGTGGAATTTACTCGACGTTTAAATGCTCTTTTGATGAATTTGTGGGGGAGAAAGTGTTCTCCCTGTCCTACTCCTCCGCCATCTTGGCTCCCAAGCTCTGGGCTCACATTTAATTCAAAGGTGTTCTTTTTCTTCCTCTGAAATAAGCTATGAGATTCTTTTCAAACCGAAGAAACCGAAAACCATCTTGAATTACCAAAGAAGCTCCTCAGCCCCCTCGAGGCCTCTCGGGTAGGGAGTCACATCTTAAGAGGCCCTCATCCAGGGGGCGTGTGCAGGCTGCCTGGGTGTGGAAGAGGGAGCTGAGCACTGGGCCCCTTCCCTGCCTCTCCCTCCAACAAGGCACCCCAAACTAATCAGCACTGGCAGCCAGAGGGGAGAAATTCATTAGCAGATCTGGTTTTGCATAATTTAGTGGTTGGCATTAGCAAATTAAGTCTGCTTGGCTTCCCTCGTTGTAATGGCCTTTAGAGGAAACGTGGGGAAAATACCCGCTCATAATCCCAGCAGTTTTCTGGAGCTGATAATTAATAACAACAATAAACTGTTAGTAAGACGTTGCAGTTTCCCCTTTGCAGGCTTTCATGCTTGCTGCTCGCAACTGTAGCAAAGGAAAACAAGTCTGGATTATTGTCCGTTTGATGACCAAGAAACTGAGATGGGGGTGGGGTGGGGTTCAGCTGGGGAGGGAGCCCTCCTCTCTGCTGCCTGGGGCGTGTTAACGGGCGAGTGACGTCAAGAATACTGGGGTTCAGGCAGGACCGACAGCTGAGGCCCTGCTCCACCCACAACCTTCTCAGTGGGAACCTTATTCCTCACTTAGCTACAGCAAATCCTATTAACATCAACAATAATAAAGCCAATATTTGTGGATTACTTCTAGGCACCAAACTATTTACTTCACTATCTTATCATTAAACTACAACCACCCATGAAGTGGTCACTGACATCAGCATCAATTCACTGGTGAGGAAATGAAATCTCAC
Organism: Bos grunniens; assembly: GCF_055505025.1. NCBI lineage: Eukaryota > Metazoa > Chordata > Mammalia > Artiodactyla > Bovidae > Bos > Bos grunniens. The sequence continues at coordinate 15,569,547 of NC_141182.1, forward strand.
AGAGGTGTAACAGATACAAACAACTGAATTGACTTCCTGGCCCTCAGTGAGTCTCCTTCTCCAGTTTCCTTCTCTAGCCAATGGCTTTGCCTATGTCACGTTGTCCTGCCCTCTCGGCAACCTGATTGGGCTAGGAATGGGCTACTGACACGAGCTTGGCCAATCAAAGCCCCTTTCTTGGATTTGACAGGCTGGAAGTAAGGCAAGGGAGCAGTCCCCCTCTGGTGATGGCTGGAGCTGTGGCAGCCTTGTATTTCCTGTGGCTGGGGGTTGACGGGCCCCCTCCTCACCCTAGAGGAGCAATTGGAGATTTGTTCCCTATGGATTAATACTTCAAGATGAGAATAGCAGGAAAATTGGGAGAGGAGTCTGGGCCCTGCTCTGATAGAAGATAAGAGACCACGTATTTCTCTTTCTCAAAGTCAGAAGACCTCCCTGACTACACATGTGGAGAAATGAATGTTCCCTGATGGTCAAAAGGCAAGTGATGATGACTACCCATAGGCCTCTTCAGAAGAATCCATGTTGGCTAAGAGATGCACCTACACACATGGGAAGATCGAGATATTCCAAATATGGACTCTGAACCAGGCAAATCAAAATAATTGGCCAAAGGAAACCCCAAAGAAAGTGATTTAAACCTCCATGAGGGCCCAGCTCTCTCTGAGTCTGCCTGTATGTCTATCCAGAGGTGCTGTACTCTTTTTTGTCCTAATAAATACTTTGTTTCACTCCTTTTTGTCTTTGTGGGAATTCTTTTCCTTAAAGCCAAAGAGCCAAGGCCTGATCACTGACCACTGGTCTAGTACCAGCATATGATGCTCTCACCACTGTGGCCTGGACTCAGCCTCTGGCCAGGAATCGAAACCCTGCTTCAGGCCGCTGCTGGCCGAGGCCATGAGGTCACTCCCGTGTGGAGGAAGTCGGGAAGACAGATGTAGCAACAGGGCAGGGCCGGGTGGGCCGCACCCTGTAGTATTTGAGTCTTTTATTCTAGTTGTCCCTGAGGCGCATGAGTGGTGAGAAGCCCCAGTAGCTTCCAACAAACCCCCTTCTTCTGGAGCTTGTTGGATTCAGGTTTCTCTCTCTTGAAACCACAGTCCTCAGCGTGGTTCCCCCAGGAGGTGTGTATGTGACAGGGACTGGAGTCCTTTCCATCTGCACCAGTGACCAGGGCCTCCTGGGCCTCTCCCTTCGAGACATGTCTGGGGGGATGGGGACAGCCCTGATGGGCCACTAGTTCTTGCTGTCACCCCCCTCCTCGGCAGCAGGGCCCGTAGGTCCCCCTGCCTGCAAAAGAGCCCCAGGGAAGGACAAGTGAGCAAAGGCTGCATCCTCAGCTGAAGCCCCAGACCACTGCACTAGGGGGAAATGCTCAGGTGACTGGTGGGGCTGGCCCTGTTGAAACTGTTCACCTCAGATTAGGATTTGGACCTCGCCAAAACCTAAGCCAAAGCCTCAGTCTTCCAAATGAGATCACATAGCTGGTTTCAGGACCTAATGATGCTCAGGTTCTTGATATCTTGTTGTAGAAAGAATTCAATGAGAGACAAAGTGATAGGTAAGAAGTGGATTTATTTAGAGAGAAACACTCCACAGACAGAGTGTGGGCCATCTTGTAAGGGGAAAGGCCCTTAAATATGGTGTGCTTAGTTTTCATGGGCTGAGTAATTTCATAGGCTAATGAGTGGAAGGGTTATTCCAACTATTTTGAGGAAGAGACAGAGATGTCCAGGAATGGGGGCACTGTCCACTTGTGGGTTTTGATGGTTGGCCTTGGAACTGTCATGTCGTCTGTGGGTGTATCACTTAGCTTGCTGTTGTGTCACGGTGAGAGTATACTGAGGCTTAAGGCCTAGTGGAAGTCAACTCATCTACCATCTTAGATGTATTTAAAGATTGTACCCTGCCCCATTCCCTCCTGTTTCACTTTGGGGCTTTGAGATTTTGAGAGGAAGGTGGCCACAGCCATCTTGGGGTGAGGGGTGGGGGAGGTGAAGATGTCTACGAACCAGCCTCTGGCCATTGCTCCGGGCCCAAGCCTGTGTTGTCTGTGAAAGCCCCTGGGGGCTCTCACTCCACAGCTTGGAGGGTCCCCAGCCTTCCTCGTCTACTCATGGGCCTCCCTGAATGGTATGAAGCTGGCAAGTGCTTTCCAAGGCTTGCTCTCTCTCCTCATCCCCCAAGTCCCTTGTGAAAAGAGGACCTGGGGCTCCTGCTGGACTGAAGAATTCCCCTTTTGGCCTCCTGAGTCGGCAAGCCAGAACATGGGGGCTGTGCTTAGATTGCTCAAACCGTAGCTCTGCCACCCACTGGTCTTGTGCCCTATAGGGATGCCCTTTGACCTCTCCATGCCTTAGGTTGTAAAATTTGTAACAACATGGAGGACAAGGACAAAGTGAGTACCTGCCTTAAGGAATGAGTATTAGGACTCAAAGATATTATAAATAAAGTGTTGTTTAGCCCCTAAGTCATGTCCAACTCTTTTGAGACCCCATAAACTGTAGCCTGCCAGGCTTCTCTGTCCATGGAATTCTCTAGGCAAGAATACTGAATGGAATGGGTTGCCATTTCCTTCTCCAGGGGATCTTCTCAATCCAGGGATCAAACCCAGGTGTCCTGCATTTCAGGAAGATTCTATACCTCTGAGCCACTGATGGGGGTTTAGTTGCTAAGTTGTGTCTGACTCTCTTGCAACCCCATGGACTGTAGTCCTCTGGGTTCCTTTGTCCATGGGATTTCCCAGGCAAGAATACTGGAGTGGGTTGCCATTTTCTTCACTAGGGGATCTTCCTGATCCAACCCATGTCTCCTGCATCGCAGGAAGATTCTTTACTGATTGAGCCACTGGGAAGTTCCCAAATAAACTGTATTTACAAGTAAAACAGTGAATTCAATCAATGTTGATTAGTAAAGATGGGGAAACTGAGATAAAGAAAGAGAAAGCATTTCTTTTTTTTTTTCCTAAGTAAATTTATTTATTTATTTATTTTACTTTCACTTTTCTTCTTTCTTTTTGAGTTATAAATTTTTATTTATTTTTTAACTTTACAATATTGTATTGGTTTGCCGTATATCAAAATGAATCCACCACAGGTATACATGTGTTCCCCATCCTGAACCCTCCTCCCTCCTCCCTCCCCATACCATCCCTCTGGGTCGTCCCAGTGCACCAGCCCCAAACATCCAGATCATGCATCGAACCTGGACTGGCGACTCATTTCATATATGATATTATGCATGTTTCAATGCCATTCTCCCAGGGAAAGCATTCCATTCAAGGTTTCATTGCAGCCAGGACAGACTGGGACCAGAAATCAGGCACATCTGGCCAGTGGTTATATCCTAGAAAGACCCAGAGAGAGTACACTCACCCTTCATGCCTAGTCCCATGGCCAAAGGTCTGCAGATGTGATGCCTCTGAGAAATGGAATATTTCCTGACATATCAGTAAACAAAGGATGTCACAGTCATCAGCAATTTCAGCCACCACCAACAGTGAGCTGGTGGGTCCAAAGGAACTTAGGAAGGAAGCAAATACCTGACGTCTAGCAGCCACCAGGCTGTAGCCACTCCCTATGGTGATCTCAGAGGAAATTCGGGATGTGAAGTCATAGGATACTGGACCCAGATAGCTGAGGTGCATAGCAAAGGAATGATTTCAGTAAGCCCAGACTTTTGCATCTTTCCATATGTAGAAAATTGTTAAATTCCTTGAGATATCTAGTTTTCTTTAATTAACTTTAATTAGATATCTCAGTTCAGTTCAGTCGCTCAGTCGTGTCTGACTCTTTGCGACCCCATGAATCACAGCACGCCAGGCCTCCCTGTCCATCACCAACGCCCGGAGTTCACTCAGACTCATGTCCATCGAGTCAGTGATGCCATCTAGCCATCTCATCCTCTGTTGTCCCCTTCTCCTCCTGCCCCCAATCCCTCCCAACATCAGGGTCTTTTCCAATGAGTCAAATCTTCGCATGAGGTGGCCAAAGTACTGGAGTTTCAGCTTCAGCATCATTCCTTCCAAAGAAATCCCAGGGCTGATCTCCTTCAGAATGGACTGGTTGGATCTCCTTGCAGTCCAAGGGACTCTCAAGAGTCTTCTCCAACACCACAGTTCAAAAGCATCAATTCTTTGGCGCTCAGCCTTCTTCACAGTCCAACTCTCACATCCACACATGACCACAGGAAAAACCATAGCCTTGACTAGACAGACCTTTGTTGGCAAAGTAATGTCTCTGCTTTTGAATATGCTATCTAGGTTGGTCATAACTTTTCTTCCAAGGAGTAAGTGTCTTTTAATTTCATGGCTGCAATCACCATCTGCAGTGATTTTGGAGCCCCAAAAAATAAAGTCTGACACTGTTTCCACGGTTTCCCCATCTATTTGTCATGAAGTGATGGGACCAGATGCCATGATCTTCATTTTCTGAATGTTGAGCTTTAAGCCAACTTTTTCACTCTCCACTTTCACCTTCATCAAGAGGCTTTTTAGTTCCTCTTCACTTTCTGCCATAAGGGTAGTGTCATCTGCATACCTGAGGTTATTGATATTTCTCCCGGCAGTCTTGATTCCAGCTTGTGCTTCTTCCAATCCAGCGTTTCTCATGATGTACTCTGCATATAAGTTAAATAAGCAGGGTGACAATATACAGCCTTGACGGACTCCTTTTCCTATTTGGAACCAGTCTGTTGTTCCATGTCCAGTTCTAACTGTTGCTTCCTGACCTGCATACAGATTTCTCAAGAGGCAGGTCAGGTGGTCTGGTATTCCCATCTCTTGAAGAATTTTCCACAGTTTATTGTAATCCACACAGTCAAAGGCTTTGGCATAGTCAATAAAGCAGAAATAGATGTTTTTCTGGAACTCTCTTGCCTTTTCCATGATCCAGCGGATGTTTGCAATTTGATCTCTGGTTCCTCTGCCTTTTCTAAAACCAGCTTGCACAACTGGAAGTTCACGGTACACGTATTGCTGAATCCTGGCTTGGAGAATTTTGAGCATTACTTTACTAGCATGTGAGATGAGTGCAATTGTGTGGTAGTTTGATCATTCTTTGACATTGCCTTTCTTTGGGATTGGAATGAAAACTGACCTTTTCCAGTCCTGTGGCCACTGCTGAGTTTTCCAAATTTGCTGGCATATTGAGTGCAGCACTTTCACAGCATCATCTTTCAGGATTTGAAATAGCTCAACTGGAATTCCATCACCTCCACTAGCTTTGTTCCTAGTGATGCTTTCCAAGGCCCACTTGACTTCACATTCCAGGATGTCTGGCTCTAGGTGAGTGATCACACCATCATGATTATCTGGGTCGTGAAGATCTTTTTTGTACAGTTCTTCTGTGTATTATTGCCACCTCTTCTTAATATCTTCTGCTTCTGTTAGGTCCATACCATTTTTGTCCTTTATCGAGCCCATCTTTGCATGAAATGTTCCCTTGGTATCTCTAATTTTCTTGAAGAGATCTTTAGTCTTTCCCATTCTGTTGTTTTCCTCTATTTCTTTGCATCGATCGTTGAGGAAGGCTTTCTTATCTCTTCTTGCTATTCTTTGGAACTAGTTAGCTTTAATTAATTAATCTTTTGTTTCTACTACTTGCCTTTTGTTGCAAAACTTCTTTATAACCTGGCTGCACAACTAGCCTTCTCAGAGCAGTTCTCTCAGGGTTTTTGGAGATGCTGCTTCCTGGGCTTGAAGTCCTAGAAACTTCCACTGAATAAAATATAACTCAACTTTTAGGTTGTGCATATATTTTTATAATTGACACCACCAACCAGAGGTCTTATGTGTATCAACTGCCATGGGAAGATAAAGACACTGGATAGGGGGTGATGAGCTTCTGAGGATTAGAGTTTTTAAGTGACGGAATCTATCCTAGTGAGCCAGGCAGAGATTGGTGATTTATTGGCATTTCAGAAAAAGCTGTCAACCACCCCAGTCAGCAACTCCCTTGCAGGCACAGTGCCAGGAGCCCCCTCTCCTACTCCTTCTCCCCCCAGTGCTGGGGTATGGGCAGCAGCGCCAGGCACCCAGCAGATGCTGGTCACCTTGCTGCCCAGAGATGAGCATGGGGGCTCAGACTTCTGTGCTGAGGGGCTAGTGGTGTATATGCCTTCCATCCCCACAAACATCTGGTGAGGTTGCCTGTGCAAGCCAATTTCCCTGAGTAGGGCAGGGTAGGGTCCGTGCAAGCAGAGACTGTCTCATGCCCTGGGCTGTATGGAGAGAACAAGGAGTTAGCTGGGATGCTAAGCTACTGATACAGGGGAGGCTTGAGAAGCTTGGAAAAGGAAAACCTCTCCTTTTTATCTTCTATCTCAGACAGCTGTTTGCATTTTTTTTTTTTTTTGGAAAAGGTCAGTTTTCATTCCAATCCCAAAGAAAGGCAATGCCAAAGAATGATCAAACTACCGCACAATTGCACTCATCTCACACGCTAGTAAAGTAATGCTCAAAATTCTCCAAGCCAGGATTCAGCAATACGTGAACCGTGAACTTCCAGTTGTTCAAGCTGGCTTTAGAAAAGGTATAGGAACCAGAGATCAAATTGCAAACATCCGCTGGATCATGGAAAAAGCAAGAGAGTTCCAGAAAAACATCTATTTCTGCTTTATTGACTATGCCAAAGCCTTTGACTGTGTGGATCACAATAAACTGTGGAAAATTCTTCAAGAGATGGGAATACCAGACCACCTGACCTGCCTCTTGAGAAATCTGTATGCAGGTCAGGAAGCAACAGTTAGAACTGGACATGGCTTTTCCGGTAAGCGGCCTGAGGTGACCCCTAAAAATGGTGCGCTATTCACTTGACCCAGAAAACCCCACAAAATCATGCAAATCAAGAGGTTCAAATCTTCGTGTTCACTTTAAGAACACTCATGAAACTGCCCAGGCCATGAAGGGTATGCATATCCGAAAAGCCAACAAGTATCTGAAGGATGTCACTTTAAAGAAACAATGTGTGCCATTCCGTCGTTACAACGGTGGAGTTGGTAGGTGTGCACAGGCTAAACAGTGGGGCTGGACGCAGGGTCGGCGGCCCAAAAAAAAGTGCTGAATTTTTACTACACATGCTCAAAAATGCAGAGAGTAACGCTGAACTTAAGGGCTTAGATGTAGATTCTCTGGTCATTGAGCACATCCAAGTGAACAAAGCCCCCAAGATGCGGCGCAGGACTTACAGAGCTCACGGTCGGATCAACCCACACATGAGCTCTCCATGACACATTGAGATGATCCTTACTGAAAAAGAACAGATTGTTCCTAAACCAGAAGAGGAGGTTGCACAGAAGAAAAAGATATCCCAGAAGAAACTGAAGAAACAAAAACTTATGGCCCAGGAATAAATGCCGCAAAAAATAAATGCAAATAAAAGTGTTGGTTGTCTTAATTAGTAAATGTATTTCACGTGTTAGCACAAAAAAAAAAAAAAAAAAAAAACTGGACATGGAACAACAGACTGGTTCCAAATAGGAAAAGGAGTCCGTCAAGGCTGTATATTGTCACCCTGCTTATTTAACTTATATGCAGAGTACGTCATGAGAAACACTGGGCTGGAAGAAGCACAAGCTGGAATCAAGATTGCCGGGAGAAATATCAATAACCTCAGGTATGCAGATGACACCACCCTTATGGCAGAAAGTGAAGAGGAACTAAAAAGCCTCTTGAAGAAGGTGAAAGAAGAGAGTGAAAAAGTTGGCTTAACGCTCAACATTCAGAAAACGAAGATCATGGCATCCAGTCCCATCACTTCATGGCAAATAGATGGGGAAACAGTGTCAGACTTTATTTTTTGGGGCTCCAAAATCACTGCAGATGGTGATTGCAGCCATGAAATTAAAAGACACTTACTCCTTGGAAGAAAAGTTATGACCAACCTAGATAGCATATTGAAAAGCAGAGACATTACTTTGCCAACAAAAGTCCGTCTAGTCAAGGCTATGGTTTTTCCAGTGGTCATGTATGGCTGTGAGAGTTGGACTGTGAAGAAGGCTGAGCGCCAAAGAATTGATGCTTTTGAACTGTGGTGTTGGAGAAGACTCTTGAGAGTCCCTTGGACTGCAAGGAGATCCAACCAGTCCATTCTGAAGGAGATCAGCCCTGGGATTTCTTTGGAAGGAATGATGCTGAAGCTGAAACTCCAGTACTTTGGCCACCTCATGCCAAGATTTGACTCATTGGAAAAGACTCTGATGTTGGGAGGGATTGGGGGCAGGAGAAGAAGGGGATGACAGAGGATGAGATGGCTGGATGGCATCACTGACTCTATGGACGTGAGTCTGAGTGAACTCCGGGCATTGGTGATGGACAGGGAGGCCTGGCGTGCTGCAATTCATGGGGTCACAAAGAGTCAGACACGACTGAGTGACTGAACTGAACTGAACTGAAGCTACTGATACAGGAGGGGCTTGAGAAGCTTGGAAAAGGAAAACCTCTCCTTTTCATCTTCTATCTCAGTGAGCTGTTTGCATTTTTTTTTTTAACCAGGACATTTGATTACTTTTATAATAATTAAGAAAATATGAATCAATTAAGAAAATTAACAGTAAACTGAGAAGATGTCTTGAAGGAGAAATAAAAGGATAGGGATGTGAGCAGATACAACAGGGGCAGGGTCCCAGAGCCCTGCCAGGTCTCCGGAGGGGAGCTGGACCAGGGTCCAGGCACACTAGGAGGCCAGGGTGGGGTCATAGGAGAGCGCTGGAGGAGGGCCTGCCCAAGTGGGCCAGCATCCTCATGATTCACAAAACACTGAGGTCCCACGTGTCACTGACCTATGCCTGCCAAGTGGGCAGAACAAGTATTGTTGTAGGGAAGAGCCAATTCTGACTCTGTCTTGGAACTGTTTCTTGCTTTTGAAAATATATTTATATGTAATGGCCTGCCTCAGAGAACCTGCATGACTGTTAACAAAAGTTAACAGTCACTCACCTTTCTTCAGCTCCCAGGGAGATAATATGACCCTGTCCATCAGTGCTGCAGGAAAGGAGTTTGTAAACTTGGGATCAAGGAAAAGGAAGCTGAGAAAGTTGTTCCTTGATCTCTCAGCAAGTCAGGATCCTGAAGAAGAGAATCCCCTTCCAACAACACAAGAGAAGACTCTACATATGGACATCACCATAGTCAATACTGAAGTCAGATTGATTGTATCTACAGCCAAAGATGGAGAAGCTCTATACAGTCAGCCAAAACAAGATCAGGAGCTGACTGTAGCTCAGATCATTAAATTGAATAAAGTAGAGAAAACCACTAGACCATTCAGGTATGATCTAAATCAAATCCCTTATGACTATACAGTGGAAACGACAAATAGATTCAAGGGATTAGGTCTGATAGAGTGCCTGAAGAACTATGGACAGAGGTTCATGATATTGTACAGGAGGCAGTGATCAAGGCCATCCCGAAGAAATGCAAAAAGGCAAAATTGTTGTCTGAGGAGGGCTTACAAATAGCTGTGAAAAGAAGAGAAGAGAAAGGCAAAGGAGAAAAGGAAAGATATACCCATTTGAATGCAGAGTTCCAAAGAATAGCAAGGAGAGATGAGAAAGCCTTTCTCAGTGATCAATGCAAAGAAATAGAGGAAAACAATAGAATGGGAAAGGCTAGAGATCTCTTCAAGAAAATTAGAGATACCAAGGGAAGTTTTCATGCAAAGAAGGGCACAATAAAGGACTGAAATGGTATGGACCTAACAGAAGCAGAAGATATTAAGAAGAGGTGGTAACAATACACAGAAGAACTATACAAAAAAGATCTTCATGACTTAGATAATCACGATGATGTGATCACTCACCTAGAGCCAGACTTCCTGGAATGTGAAGTCAAGTGAGTCTTAGGAAGCACCACTACGAACAAAGCTAGTTGAGGTGATGGAATTCCACTTGAGCTATTTCAAATTGTAAAAAATGATGCTGTGAAAGCGCTGCAACCAATATGCCAGCAAATTTGGAAAACTCAGCAGTGGCCACAGGACTAGAAAAGGTCAGTTTTCATTCCAATCCCAAAGAAAGGCAATGCCAAAGAATGTTCCAAATAGTGCACAATTGCCCTCATCTCACACACTAGCAAAATATAGCTCAAAATTTTCCAAGCCAGGCTTCAACAGTATCTGAACTGTGAACTTCCAGATGTTCAAGCTGGATGTAGACAAGGCAGAGGAACCAGAGATCAAATTGTCAACATCTTTTGATCATCAAAAAGCGAGAGAGTTCCTGAAAAACATCTATTTCTGCTTTATTGACTATTCCAAAGCCTTTGACTGTGTGGATCACAACAAACTGTGGAAAAATCTTCAAGAGATGGGAATACCAGACCACCCGACCTGCCTCCTGAGAAATCTGTATGCAGGTCAAGAGGCAACAGTTAGAACTGGACGTGGAACAACAGACCAGTTTCAAATTGGGAAAGGAATTTGTCAAGGCTGTATTTAACTTATATACAGAGTTCAGTTCAGTCAGTTCAGTTCAGTCGCTCAATCGTGTCCATCTCTTTGCAACCCCATACACCACAGCACGCTAGGCCTCCCTGTCCATCATCAACTCCTGGAGTCCACTCAAATTCATGTCCATTGAGTCCGTGATGCCATATAACCATCTCATCCTCTGTTGTCCCCTTCTCCTCCTGCCTTCAATCTTTCCCAACATCAGGGTCTTTTCAAATGAGTCAGCTCTCTGCATCAGGTGACCAAAATATTGGAGTTTCAGCTTTAGCATCAATCCTTCCAATGAACACCCAGGGCTGATCTCCTTCAGAATGGAGTGGTTGGATCTCCTTGCAGTCTAAGGGACTCTCAAGAGTCTTCTCCAACACTACAGTTCAAAAGCATCAATTCTTCGGTGCTCAGCTTTCTTTATAGTCCAACTCTCACATCCATACATGACTACTGGAAAAACCATAGCCTTGACTAGACAGACCTTTGTTGACAAAGTAATGTCTCTGCTTTTTAATATGCTGTCTATGTTGGTCATAACTTTCCTTCCAAGGAGTAAGAGTCTTTTAATTTCATGGCTCCAATCACCATCTGCAGTGATTTTGGAGCCCCCAAAAATAAAGTCTGACACTGTTTCCACGGTTTCCCCATCTATTTGCCATGAAGTGATGGGACTGGATGCCATGATCTTTGTTTTCTGAATGTTGAGCTTTAAGCCAACTTTTTCACTCTCCTCTTTCACTTTCATCAAGAGGTTCTTTAGTTCCTCTTCACTTTCTGCCGTAAGGGTGGTGTCATCTGCATATCTGAGGTTATTGATATTTCTTCCAGCAATCTTGATTCCAGCTTGTGCTTCTTCCAATCCAGCGTTTCTCATGATGTACTCTGCATATAAGTTAAATAAACAGGGTGACAGTATACAGCCTTGTCATACTCCTTTTCCTATTTGGAACCCATCTATTGTTCCATGTCCAGTTCTAACTGTTGCTTCCTGACCTGCATACAGATTTCTCAAGAGGCAGGTCAGGTGGTCTGGTATTCCCATCTCTTTCAGAATTTTCCACAGTTTATTGTGATTCACACAGTCAAATAAAGCAGAAATAGTCCGCATAGTCAATAAAGCAGAAATAGATGTTTTTCTGGAACTCTCTTGCTTTTTTAATGATCCAGCAAATGTTGGCAATTTGATCTCTGGTTCCTCTGCCTTTTTTAAAACCAGCTTGAACATCTGGAAGTTCATGGTTCACATGTTGCTGAAGCCTGGCTTGGAGAATTTTGAGCATTATTTACTAGCATGTGAGATGAGTGCAATTGTGCGGTAGTTTGATCATTCTTTGGCATTGCCTTTCTTTGGGATTGGAATGAAAACTGACCTTTTCCAGTCCTGTGGCCACTGCTGAGTTTTCCAAATTTGCTGGCATATTGAGTGCAGCACTTTCATAGCATCATCTTTCAGGATTTGGAATAGCTCAACTGGAATTCTATCACCTCCACTAGCTTTGTTCGTAGTGATGCTTTCTAAGGCCCACTTGACTTCACATTCCAGGATGTCTGGCTCTAGGAGAGTGATCACACCATCGTAATTATCTGGGTCGTGAAGATCTTTTTTGTATAGTTCTTCTGTGTATTGTTACCATCTCTTCTTAATATCTTCTGCTTCTCTTAGGTCCATATCATTTCTGTCCTTTATTGAGCCCATCTTTGCATGAAATGTTCTCTTGGTATCTCTAATTTTCTTGAAGAGATCTCTAATCTTTCCCATTCTATTGTTTTCCTCTATTTCTTTGCATTAATCACTGAGGAAGACTTTCTTATCTCTCCTTGCTATTCTTTGGAACTCTGCATTCAGATGCTTATATCTTTCCTTTTCTCCTTTGCTTTTCGCTTCTCTTCTTTTCACAGCTGTTTGTAAGGCCTCCCCAGACAGCCATTTTGCTTTTCTGCATTTCTTTATAGAGAGTACATCATGTGAAATTCCAGGCTGGATGGAGCACAAGCTGGAATCAAGATTGCCAAGAGAAATATCAATTACCTCAGATACACAGATGACACCACCCTTATAGCAGAAAGCAAACAGGAACTAAAGAGCCTCTTGATGAAAGTGAAAGAGGAGAGTGAAAAAGCTGGCTTAAAACTCAACATTCAAAAAACTAAGATCATGGCATCTGGTTCCATCACTTCATGGGAAATAGATGGGGAAACAGTGGAAACAGTGTCAAACTTTATTTTGGGGGGCTCCAAAATCACTGCAGAAGGTGACTGCAGCCATGAAATTAAAAGATGCTTACTCCTTGAAAGAAAAGCTATGACCAACCTAGGCAGCATATTAAAAAGCAGAGGCATTACTCTGCCGACAAAAGTCCATATAGTCAAAGCTATGTTTTTTCTGGGAGTCATGTGAGAGTTGGACTATAAAGAAAGATGAGCACTGAAGAATTGATGCTTTTGAACTGTAGTGTTGGAGAAGACTCTTGAGAGTTCCTTGGACTGCAAGGAGATCCAACCAGTCCATTCTGAAGGAGATCAGCCCTGAATATTCATTGGAAGGACTGATGCTGAAGCTGAAACTCCAATACTTTGGCCCCCTGATGCAAAGAACTGACTCATTGGAAAAGACCCTGATACTGGGAAAGATCGAAGGCAGGAGGAGAAGGGGACGACAGAGGATGAGATGGTTGGATGGCATCACTGACTCAATGGACATGAGTTTGAGCAAGCTACAGGAGTTGGTGATGGACAGGGAATCCTGGCATTCTGCGGTCCATAGGATTGCAAAGAGTCAGACACAACTGAGTGACTGAACTGAACTGAACAGGAAAGAAGATATTAACACATTCCTTCCATGGACTGGCCATTCCTGGAAGTGGTTTTCAAGATTGATAGCCCTTTCTAACTTACTTCCTCACCACCTCTTCCTCTAGTCTGCCCTTTTATTTCCCAACTTCCCTTCGTCTCTCTTCTGTGAAAGAATCTCGCATCCAGACCCTGATAATTTGGTTATTTTGAGACATTAGTCTGCCATCTTCTTGGTCTGCTGGCTTTCCCAATAAAGTCACACTCCTTGCCTTAACACTCTGTCTCTAGGATTTATTGACCTGTTGTGCAGCAAGGAAAGTGAATTTGGAGTTGGTCAGGGTATCAACATTACCCCCAATTTACAGGTGAGAAAGCTAAGACCTGGAGAAGATGCCATGGCTTTCCTAAACCCTCACAGCTGAGTAATGGGAGGGCCTTAACCCCTACCAGCCCATATGGCACTGAAGCTGAATCCGCTTCTATGCCCTGAGCCCAAATTAATTCTCAGAGACAGAGTTTTGGTTGAGGCAGAAAAGAATAGCTTTATTGTTTTGCCAGGCAAAGGGAGGTATAGCAGCTAATACCTTCAGAACCCTGTGTCCTAACCTGGAGCGTGTAGTGAGAGGTTTTATATCAATAGTAATGGTTCAAAGAGGGCATGCTCAGCTTGAGGACATTTTTCTGATTGGATGGTGGTGAGGTAAGCGGGAGGAAAGTACCCACAACTGGTCTTGTGGGCAGCATTTTGTTAATTTCTCCCACCTGGTGGAGATGGGAATACCAGACCATCTGATCTGCCTCTTGAGAAACCTATATGCAGGTCAGGAAGCAGCAGTTAGAACTGGACATGGGACAACAGACTGGTTCCAAATAGGAAAAGGAGTACATCAAGGCTGTATGTTGTCACCCTGCTTATTTAACTTATATGCAGAGTACATCATGAGAAATGCTGGGCTGAAATTGCTGGGAGAAAAATCAATAACCTCAGATAAGCAGATGACACCACCCTTATGGCAGAAAGTGAAGAGGAACTAAAAAGCCTCTTGATGAAGGTGAAAGAAGAGAGTGAAAAAGTTGGCTTAAAACTCAACATTCAGAAAACAAAGATCATGGCATCCAGTCCCATCACTTCATGGCAAATAGATGGGGAAACCGTGGAAACAGTGTCAGACTTTATTTTGGGGGGCTCCAAAATCACTGCAGATGGTGACTGCAGCCATAAAATTAAAAGACGCTTACTCCTTGGAAGAAAAGTTATGACCAACCTAGATAGCATATTCAAAAGCAGAGCCATTACTTTGCCAACAAAGGTCTGTCTAGTCAAGGCTATAGTTTTTCCACTAGTCATGTATGGATGTGAGAGTTGGACTGTGAAGAAAGCTAAGCATCGAAGAATTGATGCTTTTGAACTGTGGTGTTGGAGAAGACTCTTGAGAGTCCCTTGGACTGCAAGGAGATCCAACCAGTCCATTCTGAAGGAGATCAGCCCTGGGATTTCTTTGGAAGGAATGATGCTAAAGCTGAAACTCCAGTACTTTGGCCACCTCATGCGAAGAGTTGACTCATTGGAAAAGACTCTGACGCTGGGAGGGATTGGGGGCAGGAGGAAAAGGGGACGACAGAGGATGAGATGGCTGGATGGCATCACTGACTCGATGGACATGAGTCTCAGTGAACTCCGGGAGTTGGTGATGGACAGGGAGACCTGGCGTGCTGTGATTCGTGGGGTCACAAACAGTTAGATACAACTGAGCGACTGAACTGAACTGAACTGGTGGGGGTTTCAGTATCTTCCAAACAACTCAAAGATATTCATATGTGTATCCCTTGATGGGGAGTCAGAACCCTGCCCCAAGGCTGCACTATTATCTCTTTTGACTGTTCCTTATCTCTACATTCTTTCCCTTCCCTGATTAGCAACAGTTTGAACCTGCTCCTTGGAACTCATGGAAGGTCGTAGAGGCTGAATGACGCGTATTTCCTGTAATCAAGAAATGGGGGTCAAAGGGTCCAGCTTGGTATCAGTACCTTTGGATGAACTCAGTCCTATAGATACACAGCTGGCAGCAGAAGTCGATCTGCCAGTTATTTGGGGGTACAAGGCATACAAATGTACCCAGAAGCCCTGACTGGTCTGGAACCATGGTCTCTGAACTCCAAATTCCCAGTTCCTTCCACCCGTAGAACAGTCCAGAAAAAAAATGGGGCAGTGGGAAGGGTGGGGAACACCATGGTAATCATGAAAGTGAACACGGTTTGAGAAGTTTGATTCTCTATCCTCTGGTCCTGGGGTGCCTGGTTCTGCTCTGGGTAAGGTGTTGTCAGGTACAGACTGAGAACTGCCTTGGGCAGAATCTGAAACCATTTCCCTCAGTTTGGGATTTGAATCCATGTGGCCTGTACTCAAAGCTAGCCCAAACCCACAGTCTTCCAACTGAGATCATAGACCTGGTTTTAGGACCTAGCCTCAGGTTCTTGATGTCTCATTGGGGAAAGAATTCAGTGAAAGACAAAGTGATAGGTAAGAAGTGGATTTATTTAGAGAGAAACACTTTGCTGACAGAGTTTGCCATCTCAGAGGGCAAGTGCAGCCTTAGAAGCACACTCCACAGACAAGAGTGTGGGCCATTCCAGAGAGCAAACGAGGCCTCAGCAGGTGGTGTGGTTAGTTTTTATGGGCCAGGTAATTTCATAGGCTAATGAGTGAGAAGCTTATTCCAACTGTTTTGGGGAAGTGGTTGTCAACTGAAAAAAGATGTACAGCTTGAGAGTTGTGAGTTAAGTTTTATTTGGGGCAAAATGAGGACTGCAGCCCGGGAGGCAGCATCTCAGATGGCTCTGAGAGACCGCTCCAAAGCAGCAGTATGGAAAGGTCAATATATAAGGTTTTGGTGAAGGGGGAGTTCAATACCATGAAGCACTCAATTTACAAAAGGTTTTTTGTTAGTCATGAGGGTCTGATGTCACCATGAAGGGATTTAGTGCTTCTCTAGATATGAGGAGATGCAAGGATTGAGATCATAAAATCTGTTCCTAAAACATCCAACTGTCTGAAGACCTATCCCACCAGATTCCCTGGAGCACAGAGTGCCTCACTCCACCCTGAACTCCCTCAGGGGTTGTTGAAGGTCAACAGCTAGAGCAGCATGGGGTTCAATCTCCGTAGAAGCAGGGGGCAAATGCCTTTGTTGTTCAGTCATGGGCAGTGCTCTTGGTAAGTGCCAATTTGCAGTTGACAGGGTGAGGATTTCCAGGAATTGGGCCCAATTTCCACCCCCAATTTTTGGTCTTTGATGGTCAGCTTTGGAACTGTCACGGTGCCTCTTGGTGTGTCTTTTAGCTTGCTGATGTGTTACAATGAGCATATACTCAGGATCAAGGTCTAGTGGAAGTTGACTTGTCTGCCATCTCAGACCCATTTGATTCTAATCAGTTTATGTTTTGTCCTTGAGCTATGTTCATATTTTCAAAGGTTGTGCCCTGCCCTCTTCCCTCCTGTTTCAGAACCATTTGCCATATGTCCATGCTGACTGCCTGGACAATGTCCAGAGCTTGGTGGAGACTTCTTCATGCTGTATACCAAAACAAACAAATTCTAAAAAACTCCTATCTCTTGTGTTATTAGCCACAGATGGTCCCAGAAGATGGCTGCCCAAGAAATGTGGCTCTCAGGATGAAAAAGGAGGGAAGGGGGCAGGGCACAACTTTAAAAGAATGACATAGCCAGAGGACATGACAAAACTGGTTAAAACCAACGAGGTCCGTGAAAGCAAAAGAGTTGACTTCCAGTGGACCTTGATCCTCATTATTTGCTCATTGTAACGCATTAGCATCTAAATAACACACCCACCAGAGTTAGGACAGTTCGGAGGCTAACCATAAAAGGCCAAAAAGTAGGTGGTGGCCCAATTCCTGGAAATCCCTCCTTCCCCAGAATAGTTGGAATAATCCTCCCAACCCATTAGCCTATTTGAGGCTTCCCTGGTGACTCAGATGGTAAAGAATCTGCCTGCAATGCACAGACACCTGGGTTCAGTCCCTGGGTCAGGAAGATCCCCTGGAGAAGGGAATGGCCCTCATTCCAGTATTCTTGCCTGGAAAATTCCATGGACAGAGGAAGCTTGTACTCAGTCCCTAGAAACTAACTACCCCATGTCTCAGGGCCTCTCGCCTTCTGAGATGGTCTACACTCTGTCTGTGGAGTGTGTTTCTCTCTAAATGAATCCATTTCTTACCTATCACTTTGTCTCTCACTGAATTCTTTCTGTAATAAGACAGCAAGAACATGAGCTTTACTAAGTCCTGAGACCAGGTGTGTGATCTCAGTTAAAAGTCTGTGGGTTCAAGTCCCAATCTGAGTTGCATGGTTTCAAGCAGGGCACTGTCCTGAGGAATGGGTTTCCTATCCCACCCACTCCTCCTTTCTAGAGCTGGACAGGGGTGACCTCCAGTGAGGAGGACAGTCTCCTCTCCCGACTCTGTGAAGTTCACTGGCCCCAACCCTGCTGCTGGATTCCAGATCAAATGGGCTGGGCACATTGGGGAGAGGAAAGAACAAAGATACAGCCAAGGAGCTGTCCCACATGGTGAGCAAGTCTCAGCTCTTGAGGCCAGGAGATTAGTTAATCTTGCAGTAACTTTTATGTTCTTCTGTGTGTCCATCTGCCTCTCATCCATCCTACACCAAGCACCCACTTTGGGTAGAGAACGTGCCTGCAGACACTGGGGGAGAGGCTGAATCTATAGGGTAGTTCTTCCTTGGGTGGACTTCCCGTAGCCCCTAGTCCAACGCCCTCAGAGCTCAGAGTCTGTATCTGGTCAGCGTCTTCAAGCCCATAGGACTCAGGGAAGCTGACCCACACCTCCAAAGCCACAGAAGAGGGAGGCAGAATCATACACATCCACTGGTTAGTCACTGGTGAGAATTATAACTGCCTGGCAGAGGTTTATGTGGCCTGAACCAGAGCCTTTCCTTCTGTTGGCCAGTCATGTGGCAGGCCTGGTTATCAGAAAGGGTCATAGTGGGCACGCAGCGATGACTTGTGCACATTGGGAGGTCAATGGTGGTCTGAGTCAGCCACCATTCCCAATGTGGCCCCACCTTCCTCCAGAACCTCTGAAGTCAAGCATTTCTTTGTTTTACTTTTGGTTTTTTTTGTGTAATGACTTTTTATTTCCAAAATATTTATTGAAGTATAGTTGATTTGCAATATTGTGTTAATTTTTGCTATACAGCAAAGTCATTCAGTTATACGTGCATTCTTTTCATATTCTTTTCCATTAAGATTTATCACAGGATATTGAATATAGTTCCCTGTGCTATATTGTGCCTTATCGTTTATCTATCCTACATATAGTAGTTTGCTTCTGCTAATCCCAAATTCCCCACCCTACTTCCCCCCTTTTTTTGAGGGCTTCCCTGATGGCTCAGTTGGTAAAGAATCCGTTTGCAATGTGGGAAACCTGGGTTCAATCCTTGGGTTGGGAAGATCCCCTGGATAAGGGAAAGGCTACCCACTCCGGTAGCAACCACAGATCTGTTCTCTGTATCAGTGGGCCTGTTTCTGTTTCATAAATAAGTTTATTTGTGTCATTTCTTAGATTCCATGTATAAGTGATATCATATGTTGTCTTTCTCTTTTTGACTTAGTTACCATTTCTATTTTTGATCAGCTGAAATGGAGCCACCATTTCCCTTGGACACTGCTCAGGAGAGGCTGGTCTGTCGGTGACTCCCTTTTCCTATGCTTTCAGAGCTGGCCACCCTGCTGTGACAGAGACAGTCTGTCTTTAGACATGTTATTAGTACTCAGGGTTGGTCTTGTGGACTGAGGGTGCGTCTCCCTTGGGTGACAATGCATGGTTCTGCTTTACTCTGAGCTCATTTCGTAGTTTGTCTCCAAAAGCGACCGTCCTCCTCGCTTTCCCCCACAGCGCACCACGCCCCGCTCCATGCCGCACCGTGCCGGTGCCCCTCCCCCACCCTTGGCTGCGGAAACAAACAGCGGTCCCTGCCTTCCTGCAGTTGGGAGGAACGGAGCTCACAGACAGGGTCTCTCCCTGCACCCTCCCTGCTCCCGGCAGGCATACTGCTTGCAGAGATGCAGGTGGCCAGTGGAAGCTGTGATGGGCCTAGCGGGGAGACTCCTGCCGCACCACTGGGACATTGGTGGGGCCACAGCTGTGGCATCCTGGGGTGTGGGGGCCTTTGGCTCGCCTTCCCTTTGGGAGCCCTGCAGCCCTCCCTGGTGTACCCCAGGGTACAGACTGCTCTTCTTAGGCCATGTGAAGCCCCAAGATCACATGGTGTCTCTGCTTTTGTGCTCCAACTCAGTCCTACAGACTCAGCCTGGAGGTCTTCAGCACTGAAAATGGGGTTCAGATCAGATCAGCTGCTCAGTCGTGTCCGACTCTTTGCGACCCCATGAATCGCAGCATGCCAGGCCTCCCTGTCCATCACCAACTCCCGGAGTTCACTCAGACTCATGTCCATCGAGTCAGTGATGCCATCCAGCCATCTCATCCTCTGTTGTCCCCTTCTCCTCCTGCCCCCAATCCCTCCCAGCATCAGAGTCTTTTCCAATGAGTCAACTCTTCGCATGAGGTGGCCAAAGTACTGGAGTTTCAGCTTCAGCATCAGTCCTTCCAAAGAACACCCAGGACCGATCTCCTTCAGAATGGACTGGTTGAATCTCCTTGCAGTCCAAGGGACTCTCAAGAGTCTTCTCTAACACCACAGTTCAAAAGCATCAATTCTTCGGCACTCAGCCTTCTTGTTTGTAATTTAGTAAGATATTTTTGACGAGTTTGGTCTTAAAGAATGGGGCTTTTTAATGCTGCAATTTCAAACAAAACAACATGGTTAGGCCCTTTTTAGAGTTTCCAAAGTCTCCACAGAAAGTAGACCTTCCCTCTACTTCTCACCAGTAGGACCTGTGGCAAATAATTTATCCCATCTGAGTCTCAGTTACTTTGTTTGTAAAATAGAGAATGGAAAATACCAGAACCAACCCACAGGGTGGTTGTGAAGGTTACATGAGATAATATGGCTATAGGGCTTAGAACAGGACCTGGGGGCTGTAAGGCAAGTGCTTGAGAAATGTCAGCTCTTCTTAGTCTGATTACATGGCCTCTCCTCTGAGCTGAATTTTTAAGAAGCATCTCTGCCTTGTCTTTCTGTCCTTCTGACTGTCTCTTTTATTCTCTCCTCTCCTTAACCCTGGCAATGGGAGCACAGCTCTCCCTTCCTTCCGGAAAGGAAGTGTCTGCAAAGGGCTCTGGGAATCACACAGTTTGTGGGGCACTGGTTTGGCTTGGTGGTGATGCCCTGGCCCAGAGAAGACCCCAATTTATTCTTTTAATTAACTGACATCTCTGCCTCCTGATGAGTTCTTATCAAGAGAACTGCTCTCAATCATTTATAGCTATTTCCCTTTCCAAGGAGTCTTGAATTCCCAGAATGCTGTCCTAGTTGTATTGTGGTTGCTAAAGAGTGATGATGGCAGGGCTGGAGTGCATATGTGCATGTGTGTGCATGCATGTTGCATGCATGTGTGTGCACACATGTTTGATGACTAGGGTCCCAGGACTGGGAGTGGTAAATTCTCAGTGACTCCTTCTAAGCTGGGCAGAGGGCAGTGGCGAGTCCTTCCTGCACTGTCACTCCCCCCTTGGCTGTGCTGGGTCTGAAGCAGTGCCCGAGAGACCTGGCTGCCCTCCCAAACCAACTCCCTGAGCTGAAACAGGCTGGGGAACAAGTCCGGGAGAGAGGTCACCAGGTGTGGCCCGCAGTGAGCCGCAGGGGTCCTGGACTTGAAGAGGAAGTCTTGTTTTCAGCAACCTCGGGAGGGGCAGGTGCCTGGAGGAGATGGTGAGGACCCGCTGTCCGGAAGGGGCACAGTGTCCCACTGATTTACAAGCAGCAATTTTCTCTCCTGTCTCTGGCCTTACATGGACCTCACAGGGCCAACCCCTGGGGCCTCATCTGCAGCAATGTCTGGAAAACATGTATTTATGAAGTACCTGTATTTTTATACTGAATATGTAGCTTCTGAAACAAAATAGTTCATGTTATGTTTCACCTAAAATCACCTCATGTCCTGCCAATGGTAGCTGCCAGTCTTTGAAAAACCTTGGCTTGAGTTTCGGGTGAAGGAGAAAGGGCAGAGTGCAGGCCACACTCACAAGCTAACACTCCTCTTGCCAGGCTGGGAACTGGCTGAGGACAGAGGCTGTGTCTCGCTCTGTGTCCAGCACACGGTAGGTGCTCAGGGCGGCATGGTATGGGGAGAGGAAGGAGCACAGCTTCTCGTGTAGATCAGAGTTCAAAACTGGCTGTGTTTTTACTGTCTGTGCAATTCAGGGGAAGCGAATTTGTCTTGGTTTTCCAGTTTGTACAGTGTGATAACATCTATCTTACAGTGTCAGGGAAGCTAACTGGGATGGTATACCCAGTACCTGGCACAGAGCAAACTCTTAATAGATGCCAGTGTCCTTCCTTTTTCTCTCCTGATATTTGATGAACCAATTTATATCACACTGTTAGTGAGGAAATAGGTCTCCTCCATTCTTGAGGGAATCAGCACTTAACCTCAAGGATGAATCTCCAGGAATGAGACCACAGGTGGTGCAGACAGCTGAGGGCACTCAGGCTGCAGTCCTGAGCAGCAGTCCCCTTCTGGGGGCCGGAGTCTCCATTCTCAGCCTGGGGCCAGCACCTGCTGCCTGGAGGACATGTTAAAATGAGCAGCGCCTGCCTCCGGGATTGCAATCTCAGTTCCTCCAGGGACTGGGCAGGGAGTGAAATTGAGCACAGGACTGAACTGAGACAATAGAGAGTGGTGGTGTTTGTGGCCCACGGGAGAGGAGGTACATGGCACTAATGCTCCCATGGAAGCAGCAACCCGCTACTGGCTAAACGAACAGATCTGACCAGGCCACAGGGCCTCTGGTCGGCAAACCTGCAAAGGGCTGTTCCACCAGGGAAAATATTCACACTATTTAACCACGGGAATCCCGGTTATGAGACTTCAGTAGCTCCTCATTTCAAGTCTCCCCACCCCCTAAAACTCTGGGGAGAGAGAGGAATGGACTTCCCCTGGGCCCCAGAGCTCGACACTGCGGCTTCCTCTCAGTCATTTCACACCTGGTCTGTGTGGGATCCTTGGCGTGTGCGGGTTGCTTCCTCTGAACTTGGAGGGGCCTCTTCTAATCTAAAGTGGCCTGGCCTGGCCTGCCCGCAAGTCAGTCTGCCGGTGGCAGGTTCCAGCTGAGGCTCCTGGAGCTCAGCCTTGGGGGTCTGAAGCCTTTTTTCTGTTCCTGCCGTTTGAGCTCAGGCCTGCCAGTCACTGGAGGGAGGGCGAGCTGGGCAGGGGTGGCAGGAGCAGGCTGGTGTGTGACCTTCTCTGAAAGTTGGCTTAATCTGGGCAAGGAGTATTTGTGTGTTCCATGAGAGGAGAGGTCAGAGGTGTTACCTGAGTCACACACAACGGTGAGGACAGACTCAGGGTGGGAACACGGCTGCCCTCCTCCCTGACACCTACTCTGCTGCTCCCTACTGGGAGCTTGGGTGTGACTGGGCACATCAGTGTCTGTAAATACTGAAAGAGGACAGGGAGCTGTAAAAACAGGAGAGGGGACGGTGAGCACTGGCAGCTTGGTGAGAGACCCCTGGTTCAAGATTCAGAGTGCACGTTGATCAGGTATTAATAATATGTATTTCACAAAGTCCACATCATCACCTATGATAGCCCAATGGGTTGATCACTGGAAGTCAGAGGGTAGAGCACCCACACGGAAGCAGTCAGACAGCTCAGAGGACGGGGTCTGCAGGCCATGCAGTCTGGTCTCTCCGCGAGGTTTACTCACATGAAAAGACTACTGTGCTAGATGGAAAGAGACCTAAGGACCGTTACTACCAGATGCAGTTTGTGGTCCAGGATTGGATACCAGTTGGATGAATCGGCTGATCAGTTTGGCTGTTACACGACATGAAATTTATTAAAATGAAAAGGAGACTGCTGGCTGAACAAAGGAGGTTGGGAAACTCTGTAGCAGGCAAATCCAGATTGAAGGACATTCTACAACACAACTGACTGGGCCATTCAGAGTGTTAATATCCTAAAGGACAAAAATAGTGGAGGAAGTGTTACAGTGAAGGACACAAGAGACGTGACAAGTTAGTGCAATAAGTGACCTTTGATTGGATCCAGACTTTAAAGGGAATCACAGGTCCATCTCTAGGAGATCAGGAGGTGTGCTCCCCAACCACAGAGGGTGGCCAGCAGCTGGCACCTTGGAGCTGCTCCATCGAGAGAGCTTCCTGCCCCCAGGCCAGGCCCTTCCCAGGGCAGCCCTGTGGAGTGACTGGCTCCATACAGGACACGCTGTTGGGCAGTTTTCCTTCCAGAGTTTCCCCGTAGAGTAGAAAGAGGCTTTGCCAGGACTGTGAAGTTCAACTTCTTCCTCTGCCTGATCCTGCTTCCGCCTGCTCCCTTTCACAGGTGTAAGATGCCTGATAAGCATCTTGTGCCCCAAACTCCATCTCGATATGTATGGTTTCTAAAGAACTCAACCTGTGACTAACTATAAAGGTCAGTATTGGGTGATTAGGGAACTATGGGCTATATATTAGTTAATAGTATTATATTAGTGTTAAATTTTGTGAGTGTGGTAATTGTATGGCAGTGGTGTAGGTGACTATCCTTGTTCTTAGGAGAAATGCTAAGGTATTTAGGGGGGAAGGGTTGTGCTGTGTGCAACTTACTCCATTTGATTAACATGTATTTATATATCTGCATTGCTATATTTATCTATATAGATCTCACTAACTAGATATCTGTATATAGAGGCATACATTATCTACATCTGGATATCGGTATGGGAGACAGAGACAAAACAAATGTAGCAAAATGGTGCCAACTTATGACTCTAGATGAAATTCTTACAGATCCTTGTTATATTAGTTCTTCAAGTTACTGAAGGTTTGAAAGTTTTTCAAAACAAAAGTTGAGAGAAAGAATCAACGTGAAATGTGACTTCACTTCGGTAAAAACAATTCATGTACAAATCTGCTGTTGTTTTTGTTCAGTTGCTCACTCGTGTCCGACTCTTTGCGACCCCATGGACTGTGGCATGCCAGGCTTCCCTGTCCTTCACCATCTCCCAGAGCCTACTCAAACTCATGTCCATTGAATGGGTGATGCCATCTAATGATCTTGTCCTGTTGTCCCCTTCTCCCCCCACTTTCAATCTTTCCCAGCGTCAGGGTCTTCTAGTCAGTCAGCTCTTCGCATTAGGTGGCCAAAGGATTGGAGCTTCAGCTTCAGCATCAATTCTTCCAATGGATATTCAGGATTGATTTCCTTTAAGATGGACTGGTTTGATCTTCTTGCAGTACAAGGAACTCTCCAGAGTCTTCTCCAACACCACAGTTCAAAAGCATCAATCCTTCGGTGCTCAGGCTTCTTTATGGTTCAACTCTCACATCCATACATGACTACTGGAAAAACCATAGTTTTGACTAGACAGACCTTTGTCGGCAAAGTAATGTCTCCACTTTTTAATATGCTGTCTAGGTTTGTTGTAGTTTTTCCGTACATGGAAAAAAATCTGGAAGGCTACACACTAAAGAGCTAGAGTGGTAATCTCAGAGTGGTTGGACATGTGTAGTCTTCACTTTTGCTTGTCAACATTTTCATTTGCTAAAACTCACATGTTTTGCTTATGTAATGAATGATTATTAAGATAATTCATAAAGGCCTATGGTAGAGATAAAGGTGAGCCTCCCTCTGGTCCAAGAGGGCAGTGCCTTGGAGAAGGGGGCCAACTCCTCCTTACCCCCAGTGAGTGAGATTAAAATCTCAATAGTGTCCCTTCCTCCACTGGCTGTTTCAGCCTCAGACTGAAATGATACTGGCTTAAAAAAATGGGATCATTTGATGGGAGACGACCACTGGGCACCAGATGGGGCTGACCTGCTGGTGGATATGCTGGGCTGGCTGTTGGTTCAGGGCACCCAGAGTCTGTTTATGGCCACCAGCCATGTGACATTTTCACTTTCCAGTGCTGTGCTGGCATGGGGGGAAACGTGTGAGTATTACTTTGAGTTACATCTAAAATTGAATTTCCCACCCCTCTTGAGTGTCATTGTGCAACTATCAGTTCTGATATTTTTGTAACCTTTGTTTTTTAAAAAAGTTTTTTCCATTTGGTCACATTACTTTCAGTCTGAACCAGTTTTCTCAGTAAGACACGTTTTAAGGGAAGATTATATTTAAATGTTCCCTGTGGAAGACTAATGACTTCCTCAGAACTCCCCTCTTTGTGGCCCAAGGCCCACCTGGCGGGCTCAGGTGAGCTGGCACCACCCTTAAGGAAAGGACTCGGGGAGGGCCTAGGGCTGGGTCTCTCTGCCAGGGAGTCAGGAGGAGGCAGGATCAGCATCTGCATAAGGAGAAAAGTCTGAGGGAAGAGAGGTGGAAACGGGAGACAAATTGGCTAATGGAGGTTAAAATCAGGCCAGAGGAAGGAACTCTAAATTGAGTTCCAGGGCCGGGGCGGCCTCTCAAGCTCGAGTTCCACCCTCTCAGTCTGGGCACCTCACCCCTTTCTTTGGCCAGGGCTGCTTGGAGACTGGCTGGCTCAGGTGAGGAGAAATTTCTGTTTTTGTGGGCCAGCCCTGGGAGCAATCATCAATCAATCGGCAAAATTTTCCCACCTCCATCTTGTTTGCTAGGTGCTGGGATGAAGCTTTCTTCAAGACTCAGCTGAACTTCTCTAACACCTTAAGGCACCGCCCCAGGAAGTGTCTCGTCTGCCGGGCCCACAGTCCTATCTCCAGCTGTCTTGGGAAATCCTGAGTGAAAGCTTAGGCCCCTTTAAGGAGGAGGGGAACATGTTCGCTCATGCTTTCCTTTAAGCCTTGTGCAACAATGTATTTTGTCCAAGAACTGGCCTTTCTTTAGGTCGCAGAACTAATAATCACACAGCACAATGTCTTACTCATGGAAATGCTTTTCTTGGGCTCTGTGTTAATGATTATAATTGTAACAAATCTTGACTGGGAACCTGTTTCTCAAGCCTCAGATCCGTGATTACACGGCAACAGTATATCTAGCCGAGGGACGTTGCAGGAACTGTTCTCCCTGGCTAATCTTGTGCCAAAGTTATCTCAGGACGCATGCCTTGGGAAAGTTCTGCTGGAACTCTTACAACCTTGAGGTATTCTTTTTATCTGTTCTCAGCAGCCAGTTGAGAAGTATACAGGCCCCGCTTAAACTAGTGAGGCAGGTGCTCTCCTGTCCCCTTCTGATATCTATGTCAGAGCTTTTTCTCTCATTTTCACTTTAAATAAAAATCTACACAAAGCTCTGAGTGACTGAAACTGTCTTTGGTTCTGGAGTTGCATCTTCAGCGACCACGAATCCTGCAGCACCACTCACCGTAAGCTGTCACTAACTGACACCCGAATGTGGCTGTTTCACATTCAAGGGAACACCACGAGGACACACGAGGTCCTGTGGGATCCTGGGCTCTGGCTTGGGCCTCGGTAGAAGGGTGTTGGGGCTTCCCAGGTGGCGCTAGTGGTAAAGAACCCGCCTGCCAATGCAGGAGACTTAAGAAACGTGGGTTCAATCCCTGGTAGGGAAGATCCCCTGGAGGAGGGCATGGTAACCCACTCGTATTCTTGCCTGGAGAATCCCATGGACAGGGGAGCCTGACAGGCTACAGTGCACAGGGTCTCAAAGAGTCAGACAAGACTGAAGTGACTGCACGTGTGGCAGTGCTCAGCACAGATCGTGGCACTCAGTGGGACTAAGTGATTATTAATTTGTCAGAGCAAAATTATATTATTCAAACAGAGTTGTATCTATTAGGGTTCTTTGGTTACAAGCAAGAGAGACTGACTTTGGCGAACTTACGCAAACTGAGGGAAAAGTGGAAGCAGCAGTCTTTGGGTCAGATGGGAAGGAGCACAGCTCTGGGGCTGTGACATCAGAAACAGTGACGTGTCCCCATGAGCAAGCATGCGCTTCATCTGTCCTCAGTCCTTCTAACAC
Organism: Bos grunniens; assembly: GCF_055505025.1. Classification (NCBI taxonomy): domain Eukaryota; kingdom Metazoa; phylum Chordata; class Mammalia; order Artiodactyla; family Bovidae; genus Bos; species Bos grunniens. The sequence goes on from NC_141182.1 coordinate 15,596,836, forward strand.
TCTGCTCGGGAGGGACAGGCCCTATTGACACTGTGCCCTGGCAAGGGGTAGTTCCCCAGAGGAAAGGGTGCAGATGGAGGCAGGGCAGTGTCCATGATGCTCGCGCTCCCTGCCTCAGCTTGGCTGAGTGGCAGCCTCTCCTGCGTCAGCTGGGCTGTCTCACCTGGGCTCTGTCAGCCCTTCCTTCACCCCAGGTGGTTGTCCTCGTCCCATGCCTTGGACTCTGTGCCTGGAACTTGTTGGCTTCCTGGACCATCTGATCTGGTTCCTTTCTGTTTTGGATTCTGCATCCATGGATCCAGTCTTTTCACCTAACTTAGTTCCAGAAACTGGTCCCCTTGCTTGCCTGGGAAGTGTTAGTTTCTCAGTTGTACCTGACTCTTTGCAACCCCATGGACTGTAGCCCACCAGGCTTTTCAGTCCATGGGATTCTCCAGGCAATACTGGAGTAGGTTGCCCTTTCCTTCACCAGGGACTCTTCCCGACCCAGGGATCAAACCTGAGTCTCCTGAATTGCAGGCAGATTCTTTACCATGTGAGCCACCAGGGAAGCCTGGGAGTGGAGGTCAGAAAAAGATCCCAGGAAATCTGAGCTGTCAGTAGCCACAGATATGATCTAGGACTGAGGCCCAGAGCTGGGGAAAGAAAGTTTGTCAGGGTTTGGAAGTGAGTTCAGAGCAGATTCACAGCCATAGCCCAAGTGCCACTGTTTTCTGCACAAGGTGCTTTTAATTATGGAAGTAATATACACTCATGAAAAGAAATCTAGAAAATATATGAAAGTAAAAAGCACCCACTCCAATAACCCACCCATTCGTTGCTTAACCTCCAGTCTTTTTGACATCTAGTTCACCTGAGAGGCAATGTGGAAAACTGATTGAGAGAATGGGCTCTGGAACTCCTTACACAGTCAGGTAGGAGCTGTGTGGCCTCTGAATGTTGATTAACCTCTTTAAGCTTCAGTTATATCACCTGTGAAATAGAGGTGTGAAGAAAAGGCAGAGTAAAGTTTATAACAGAGTAAGCACTTAATAAATCTTAGTAAGTGCTCAATAAATATTAAAGTTTGCCCTGATCTTATGCTTTTTCCATGCCTCTCTCTCAACCCTTTCCCTGAATTTCCTTAGGCAACTTCTCATCTCAATTCTGGGCTTCTGGGTTACCATCCATTTGTCTTGGGAATAATTTTTTTTACCAACCGCATGCCCTAAGTAGTAAATGAAGCATCCAGGACATTATTTAATGCCATTTGTGTGGGAAGTGTGGGGAAGATAAAAGACAAAAAGCACCTAAGAGCAGATAGAGCATCATGTTGTACCACAGCCACTCAGCATGTCTGCTCTGCTCTCCCAGTAAAAGCACCCACACACCCTTTTCCTTTAGGAAAGTCTCCTCCTACTCCAGGTGAGGGTGTCCATGCACACCACGAGGCAGGCAAGTGACCAAGACCGAGCCCATTAGAATATGCTGACCCACTGGCTTCAGGAAGTGGTACAATAATCAGCCCGTGACATTCCTTCCTGGGACATTTTTACCTTTGAAACAAAGGTGCTGAGAGAATGTTAGCATGTACTTGCCATATGCAGGAAGCCTGCTTACAGGAAGAGAGAATGAGATTAACACTGGGAAGCAGCTGTGTGTAGAGACGAAAGTGTCAGGTCCCAGGTTGCTGCCTCTGAAGCCCGGGTTCCTGCAGAACTTCTGTATTATGCACGTTTTCCTATATTCTTCCCATCCATGTGAGTCATATAAATTTCCATTTTCTTCTTAACTGATTTATATCAGGCTGTGTTATATCCAAGTCAGAGTCCTGACTAATACAATTGCTTTCTTTGTAAAGGTGTGAAGGTGGTTGTGTGATCAATTGTAAAACTTTGCCCATTCTGTTGGTTGAGAAGGAACAGTCTCCCCAGTGGGGTAGCACTCCCAACATAATGACCAAGATCAAAGAAGCCCCAACTTTGCGGGGCTAGGGCTCATTGTTTTCCTATTCAAAGCTCTCTGGAGATACACTCTGTCTTATTGATTGCTGATGTGATCTGCAGCATTCACTCCATCAAGCAGAATTTGAGTCTCTCAAGTCTTTGGAGTTATTTGAAGAAACGAATCCTTTCATCTCTTCTGGCTTCCTTGGCACTTGCTCTATTCCCTTTCATCTCCAGCTCAGCACTATGAAAAGGTGTGATGGTGTGAGATCCTAGATTCTGGATGTGTATGAAAGTATATAAGCATATTCTGAGCAATCAGAATTAATAATGTGGCACCCACATTCTACTCCCTTTATCATCACAGAATTTTTTAAAAAACATGCCTGGGTGAGTGAGACCTTCCAAGGAGGCTTGTGCAGTCCTTCCTGCCTGGAGGAGCTACAAGAAGAGGGCTGCTCACAGTTACTCAAACACAAAGCAGGCTCCTTGTTCATTGCCAGCTTCAGGAATCCCTCTGTGATCCAAGTCTTCCTATTGTTCGGAAAGTCTGCCTACCTTCTGATCAGGTTGTCCTTCTCCTCCTCCTTCCAAAAACTGCCCAGAGCACTACAAGAAGCCTTCTGGCTTAATTCCTTTCAGTGCTGATAAATCTGGGATTTGTTATTTCTTACATGTGCCCTTTTATTTGAGTTCTCAGTACAGTACTAGTAGAAAAGAACAGTGTGTCCTATGAACATCACAGAAAAAACAAGGAGTAAGGGGCTCAAGGGCAGTTTAATAGATTCTGGGGTTTGTCTAGTATTTCATCATCAAGTTGAGCAAACAGAGCTGCAAAGAATATACTTGTGGTGTGAATTTTCTAGGACAGAAAGGCTGAGAGAGGGTGACCAATTTAAGGTTTTTAGTTTCACAAAATTTGTAAGAAGAAATAAAAGATTTTTTCCTACCCTCTATTTCATTTACCTTTGCTCTAATCTTTATTATTATTTTCTCTCTGCTACTTTGGGTTTAGTTTGTTCTTCTTTTTCTAGCTTCTTGAGGTGTAAAGTTAGGTAGTTGATCTGAGATCCTTTTCAATGTAAGCTTTTATGGCTATAAACTTCCCTCTTAGCACTGCTTCCATTGCATCTCATACGTTTTGGTAGGTTGTACTCTCATTTTCGTTTGTCTCAAGACATTTTATAATTTCTCTTGTGATTTCTTCTTTGACCCTTTGGTTGTTTAACAGTGTGTTGTTTAATCTGTACATTTCTGTAGATTTTCCAGCTATTGATTTTTAGTTTCATTGTATTGTGGTTAGAAAAGATTGTTTGCATGATTTCAAGCCTCTTTAATTGGTTAAGAGTTGTTTTGTGGCCTAGTAAGTGGTCTATTCTGGAAAAAGTTCTGTGTATACTTGAGATGTGTATTTGCTATTGTTAATGACAGAGGTTCCCTCCTTGACTAAATTTTATTCAGTCTCCTCTAAGATCTCTAGGCCCCAATTTGGCATCTGTCCTTGTCAGGTCTGCATCACCTGCTTGTCGCAAGAATCATTCTGAGCTAGTTTAGAGAAAACCTTCCATCCTTGATATCTGATCACTCTCAATCTCTGATCAAATTCCTCACATCTGCACCATTTTCCAGATGATGTCTTATCACCTTACCCTGCCCTCACAAAGAATCCTGTTTAAGTCTGTTTAACTAGGCCTTCTCCTTGATGTTTTAGTAATTTTTCATCCACTGAGCCTCAACCTGCTCCATAGTTACAAATCACCACTATATCATGCTGTATTTGGAGTTGAGCCCAGTTCTACACTGAAGTCTCTTTTCCTCTATTGTAACAGTTCCTAATAAAATGTGTGTTTACTACTTTAATAACTGTCAGATTCTGTGTTTCTTTAATATAGGGAAGTAGGTTTTTTGAATATTCACATAGATAAACAATAATGTGCAGTGCCCAGCCTTTTGGCTTGATTTATTGGCATTTGCAAATGTAAATGATACTGTGACAAGTTTACTACAGACCAAGTCAGTTAGTCATATTTAAACACAAAAGTAACCAAGACTTCCAACTGATGCTTTGCTGGGCCTCTCTAGAGATCCACAGGGTCAGCAGAGGTTGTGGACTCCACCAGAATGCAGATAAAGTGAAAAGTAGAAAAATCTTAAAAGTAGTCAGAAAAAAGAGGCTCATTATATACAGAAATACTGAATGACCACAGACTTCCTGTCAGAAACAATACAAGCCAGAAGACAATAATAATCCATCTTTAAAATGCTAAAAGACAAGGAGAATCAGTCAACTTAAAATTATTACACAGCCAGCAAACTTATTTTCCAAAATACTGATTTTTAGACAAGTAAATGCTATGAGATGTAGTATGAATGGCATAGGAAATTCTTCAGGCAGATGAAAAATGATATTAGACAGACATTTGGATCTTTAAAAAGGAAGAAAGAGTGTAGGAGATAGCAAATATGTGGGTAAATACAAGAGATTTCCCTTTCTGAAAAAAATTTTAAAAACATGATTGATTAAGCTGAAGTAATAATAATGTATTGTGGGCCTTACTGAGATAAAATGTATAATAATAAGAGTAGACAAGATGAAATGGGGAAATAAATGCTTCTGGTGTCAGGTTGACATTAGGTCTGAAATGAAATAAAATTATTTGAAGATAGACTGTATAAATTAACAATGTATATTGTAAACCTTAGAGCAAGCCATTAAAAAATGGCAAAGCTGTAATAGCTAATAAGGTATTGTGTGTGTGTTAAGTCACTTTGGTTGCGTCCGACTCTTTGCGACCCTATGGCTGTAGCCCACCAGGCTCTTCTGTCTATGGGATTCTCTAGGCAAGAATACTGGAGTGGGTTGCCATGTCCTCCTCCAGGGGATCTTCCCTACCCAGGGATCGAACCTGCATCTTTTACATCTCTTGCATTGGCAGGCAGGGTCAAGATAAAAAAGGAATAATGGTGGGGAAAAACCTAAAACAAAAGAAATCAGTTCAGTTCAGTCACTCAGTCATGTCTGACTCTTTGCGACCCCATGAACCGCAGCATGCCAGGCCTCCCTGTCCATCACCAACTACCGGAGTCCACCCAAACCCATGTTCATTGAATCGGTGATGCCATCCAACCATCTCATCATCTGTTGTCCCCTTCTCCTGCCTTCAATCCCTCCCAGCATCAGGGTCTTTTCAAATGAGTCAGCTCTTCGCATCAGGTGGCCAAAGTATTGGAGTTTCAGCTTTAGCATCATTCCTTCCAATGAACACCAAGGACTGATCTCCTTGCAGTCCAATTGACTCTCAAGAGTCTTCTCCAACACCACAGTTCAAAAGCATCAATTGTTTGGTGCTCAGCTTTCTTTCGGAGAAAGCAATGGCACCCCACTCCAGTACTCTTGCCTGGAAAATCCCATGGATGGAGGAGCCTGGTGGGCTGCAGTCCATGGGGTTGCTAAGAGTCGAACACAACTGAGTGACTTCACTTTCACTTTTCACTTTCATGCATTGGAGAAGGAAATGGCAACCCACTCCAGAGTTCTTGCCTGGAGAATCCCAGGGATGGGGGAGTCTGGTGGGCTGCCGTCTATGGAATCGCACAGAGTCAGACACGACTGAAGCAACTTAACAGCAACAGCAGCAGCTTTCTTTATAGTCCAACTTTCACATTCATACATAACCACTGGAAAAACCATAGCCTTGTCTAGACAGACCTTTGTTGACAAAGTAATGGCTCTGCTTTTTAATATGCTGTCTAGGTTGGTCATAACTTTCCTTCCAAGGAGTAAGTGTCTTTTAATTTCATGGCTGCAATCACCATCTGCAGTGATTTTGGAGCCTAAAAAAGTAAAGTCTGACACTGTTTCCACTGTTTCCCCATCTATTTGCCATGAAGTGATGGGACCAGATGCCATGATCTTCATTTTCTGAATGTTGAGCTTTAAGCCAACTTTTTCACTCTCCTCTTTCACTTTCAAGTGGCTCTTTAGTTCTTCACTTTCTGCCATAAGGGTGGTGTCATTTGCATATCTAAGGTTATTGATAATTCTGGAAATCTTGAATCCAGCTTGTGCCTCTTCCAACCCAGCGTTTCTCATGATGTACTCTGTACAGAAGTTAAATAAGCAGGGTGACAATATACAGCTTTGACGTACTCCTTTTCCTATTTGGAACCAGTCTGTTGTTCCATGTCCAGTTCTAACTGTTGCTTCTGGAGCTGCACACAGGTTTCTCAAGAGGCAGGTCAGGTGGTCTGGTATTCCCATCTCTTTCAGAATTTTCCACAGTTTATTGTGATCCACACAGTCAAAGGCTTTGGCATAGTCAATAAAGCAGAAATAGATGTTTTTCTGGAACTCTCTTGCTTTTTCCATGATACAGCAGATGTTGGCAATTTGATCTCTGGTTCCTCTGCCTTTTTTAAAACCAGCTTGAACATCTGGAAATTCATGGTTCATGTATTGCTGAATCCTGGCTTGGAGAATTTTGAGCATTACTTTACTAGCATGTGAGATGAGTGCAGTTGTGTGGGAGTTTGAGCATTCTTTGGCATTGCCTTTCTTTGGGATTGGAATGAAAACTGACCTTTTCCAGTCCTGTGGCCACTGCTGAGTTTTCCAAATTTGCTGACATATTGAGTGCAGCACTTTCACAGCATCATCTTTTAGGGTTTGAAATAGCTCAACTGGAATTCCATCACCTCCACTAGCTTTTTTTGTAGTGATGCTTTCTAAGGCCCACTTGACTTCACATTCCAGGATGCCTGGCTCTAGGTGAGTGATCACACCATCGTGATTATCTGGGTCATGAAGATCTTTTTTGTACAGTTCTTCTGTGTATTCTTGCCACCTCTTCTCAATATCTTCTGCTTCTGTTAGGTCCATACCATTTCTGTCCTTATTGAGCCCATCTTTGCATGAAATGTTCCCTTGGTATCTCTAATTTTCTTGAAGAGATCTCTAGTCTTCCCCATTCTATTATTTTCCTCTATTTCTTTGCACTGATCACTGAGGAAGGCTTTTTTCTCTCTTCTTGCTATTCTTTGGAACTCTGCATTCAAATAGGTATATCTTGCCTTTTCTCCTTGCTTTTCGCTTCTCTTTTCACAGCTATTTGTAAGGCCTCCTCAGACAGCTGTTTTGCCTTTTTGCATTTCTTTTTCTTGGGGATGGTCTTGATCCCTGTCTTCTGTAGAATGTCAGGAACCTCTGTCGATAGTTCATCAGGCACTCTGTCTACCAGATCTAGTCCCTTAAATCTATTTCTGACTTCCACTGAAATCAGAAAAAGAGAAAACTAATAAAGAGGATATGGGACAGATGGGCCACACAGGAAATTAGCAAGATGGTAAATTAAAACTTAACCACAAAAAATTACATTGTATGTAAATGGTCTACACTGCCAGGGTTACAATGTAGAGGACGACAGTGGTTATGTTGTCAGGCACAAAGTGGAGAGCTTTATAATAATTCAACAAGAAGACAATCTTAAATGAGTACACTTACAAGGGAACTTCAAAATACATGAAGCAAAACCAGACAGAAGTGAACGGGGCAATAGGTAAGTCTTAGGTTACAATTTGAGATTTCAAAACACCTATCTTAATAATGACTGAAAAGCGATAGATATGATGTAATGAAGATTATAACCATCTAATTATTTGTTTAGACCATTACACATATGTGTATATATAATCAGCCTCTTCTTCTGATTGCTTTTAAGATTTAGAATATACCCACAACTACAGAACATATATCCTTTTAAATTTCACATGAAATGTTTACCAAGAGAGACCTATGCTGGGCCATAAAGTGAGTTTTTAAAAATTAAAATGACAGAGATCATACAAGATGTGTTTTTTAACCACAGAAGAATTAAATTGGAAATCAGTAGTAGAAACATCACTAATAATAGAAAAGTCTAAAATCAATGATCTAATCTTCTACCTTAAGAAACTAGAAAGATAACAACATAAACCCAAATTAAATAGAAAGAAGAAAACAAGAGTACAGAAATAGAAATCAATGAAATTAGAAAATGGACAAATGAGAGAGAAAATAAAATAAACCAAAGTCTGGGCCTTGGTAAACATGAAGAAAGTTGTAAACCTTTAACTGGACTGATTAAAACAAAGGAGAAAAGATGCAAATTACTATTATCAAGAAGGAAGGAAGAGACATCCCAGCAGATTCTACAGATATTTAAAGAATAATAAGAAAATGTTATGCCAAAAAATCAACAACCTAAATAAAGTACTTAAATTCCTTGAATTCTAGAGCTGACTTAAGAAGAAACAAGAAATTAAATAACCTTATCTCAATTAAAAAAATAAATTTCCCATTAAAAATCTTTAAACAAATAAAACATCAGGCAGGATGGCTCCACTAGTGAAGTCTATCAAACATTTAAGGATGAATAACACTAATTCCGGAGAAGGCAATGGCACTCCACTCTAGTACTCTTGCCTGGAAAATCCCATGGATGGAGGAGCCTGGTGGGCTGCAGTCCATGGGGTCGCTACCAGTCTGACACGACTGAGTGACTTCACTTTCACTTTTCACTTTCATGCACTGGAGAAGGAAATGGCAACCCACTCCAGTGTTCTTGCGTGGAGAATCCCAGGGATGGCGGAGCCTCGTGGGCTGCCGTCTATGGAGTCACACAGAGTTGGACACGACTGAAGCGACTTAGCAGCAGCAGCAGCAGCAACACTAATTCTAATTACACTAACATGTAATTAGAACATGCAGAAGAAAGTAAATTACTTCCCAACTCATATCATGAGGCTTAAAACAAACATTCCTCATAAATACAGATGCAAAAACTTCTTAACAAGTATTAGAAATTAAATCTAGCTGTATGTGCAAAGTATAATATATTGTAACCAAGTAAACATGTCCCAGGAATGCAAAGTTGGTTTAACATTTGAAAAATCAAGCAATGTCATTTATCATATAAAAAGAGGAGAAACATGATCATCTCAATAGATGCTGAGAAAATACTTAATAAAATTCAACACCTATGTATACGAAATCTCATAGCAAACTAGGTATAAAAGGAATTTCCTCAACTTGATAAAAGGCATCTATGAAAAATATATATCTAAATAAAATTAAATGCTGATAAAGACTGAATGCTTTCTTCCTAAGATGAAAACCATTAACAGGATATCCAGTCTCACCATTTCTATTTCAATCTTACTGATGGTCCTAGCCAGTGTAATAAGGCAGGAAAAAGATAAAATGACATGATCTAGAATTGCTTTTACTCAAAGATGTTATGTTTGTATACATAAAAAATTAAGAGCAATCTATAAAATACCACTAGGATGAGTTTTACAAGATTGTTACAAAGTTAGTACACAAAAATCAACTGCATTTCTATTGAGCAGCAGCAATCAACTGAAAGTTTAGATAACAGGATCCATGAACACAGAATATGAACTATTCTGTTTAAAATACTTATAGAAAAAAAGAATAAAACCCAGAAAATTTTATAATACATGCATCTGACTTAGGACTTATATTTGGGATATATGTATGTTTGTGTGTATACATATATATTACATATAATAAAACTATCTAATTAAAATATTGGCAAAATATTTATATAAAAGCTGACTAAAGAAGATATGCAAGTGCTTGTAAAGATGCAAACATCAATTGTCATTAGGGAGATACCAATTAAAACAGTGTGATATCATCCCCATTAGCATGGTTAAAATTAAAATGGCTAATCATTATAGTGTTCATGTGCATGTACAGCAGATGGAACACTCATATATTGTTGGTGAGGTTGTAAAATGGTGCAGCAATTTTGGGAAAACAGTTTGCCAATTTCTTTAAATGTTCAATGTGAACTTACATATGATCTAGCAATCCTATCCTTTGATACTGTGTTTGTTTCTTCAGTCATGTCCGACTCTTTGCAACCCTATGGACAGCAACCTGCCAGGCTGCTCTGTCCATGGGATTCTCTAGGCAAGACTACTGGAGTGGGTTGCCATTTCCTCCTTCAGGGGACCTTCCTGACTCAGGGATCAAACCCATCTCTTACATCTCTTGCATTGGCAGGCAGGTTTTTTTTGTTTTTTACCACTAGTGTCATCCTGGAAACTCCCTTTGACACTGACCGAGATATAAACATATACATCCACAGAAAGATTTGTGCATGAATGTATACAGAGGCATTCTTCATAATGGCCAAAAATTGAAATCAATACATTCATCAAAAAAAGAATAAATGAATTGGGGCATAGTCAACTCTGGAATACTACTAAGTAATAAAAAGTATTCACCAAGAAGGCAATGGCACCCCACTCCAGTACTCTTGCCTGGAGAATCCCATGGACGGAGCAGCCTGGTAGGACTCCAGTGTTCTTGCCTGGAGAATCCCAGGGATGGGGGAGCCTGGTGGGCTGCTGTCTATGGGGCTGCACAGAGTCGGACACGACTGAAGCAACTTAGCAGCAGCAGCAGCAAGATATATATAACAACATAGATGAATGGGAATAACATTATTTTGAATTAAAAAAATGTACACACACAAGAATACTTAACACATAATTCTATTTATATGAAACTCTAGGAAATATGAATCAACACTATGGTGACAGAAAGTAAATCAGTGTTAGTAGGGGTTAGGAGACAGGGCTCAAGGGAGTCTTTTGGGATGAGAACAAAGGTTTTATTTATTTTTGGCCACACTGAGTGGCTTGTGGGATCTTAGTTCCCCAACCAGGGATCAAACTGAAGCCCTTGGCAGTGAAAGCCCACATCTTAACCAGTGGTCCACCAGCAAATTCCTAACAAAAAGGTTTTATATATTGACTGGAATGGTGGCTATATGGGTGCATATATTTATGAAAACTCATCCAACTAGACACAAATCGTATGCTTTTTATTGAATGTAAATTATATTTTAGTAAAAGAGAATTTTATAATTTTTTTGAAAATCCCAATATGCAAAATTAATCTAAATTTATCCTGGTTGAAAGTACTCTGGGAGTATCTCAGAGAAGCAAAATGCAAATCTTTTTTGGAGGAAATATACCTCACACCAGCCTTCATCAAATTCCTAGAGATACAATGCCTTTTCGTAGATGCACTGACAATAAAAAGAAAATTAACAATCACCCAAGCAAACCAACTACTATTTGCATTAGTCAACAGAGGCAACAAGAACCCTCAAGAAATTTAGGTAGTGGAACTGTGGAATACAGAATATAAAATATGTATGAAATTGTTAAAAAGAGAATAAAAACAAAGGAAAAGAAAAAGATACCATAAAAGGAGCAGGTCTATTTAGAAAAAAACTAAATAGAATTTCTAGAAATAAGCAATATAATCAAGTTAAGGACTCATTGGAACCCAAGAAAACCAACTACCATGAGTTAAACGGAAGATAGATATGGCTAAATAGAATATGTAGCATATGCAAAATATGAAGAACTGGGAGTACTAAGAGATTAAGAGACAAAGAATTTTCTATAAATGATAAAAACATATATGTTCAGATTCAAGAAGCCCACATATTATAAAAATAATACAAAAATGAATCCATATGTAGACATAATGCATCACAGTGATGGCAAAATAGTGGAGAATATTATAAAATTAGTTAAGAGGGAAAGGGATTCCCTTCTGGTTCAGCTGGTAAAGAATCCACCTGCAATGCGGGAGACCTGGGTTTGATCCCTGGGTTGGGAAGATCCCCTGGAGAAGGGAAAGGCCACCACTCCAGTATTCTGGCCTGGAGAATTCCATGGACTTGTATAGTCCATGGGGTTGCAAAGAGTCAGACACGACTGAGTGACTTTCACTTTACTTCACGTAAGAGGCAAAAGACAGGTTATACTGATAGATAAAGGAATTTAGATTTAGAAAGGAAGCCAGATACTCACAAAATAAACACAGAGAGAAAATTACTGTCAATATCAATTTTATACCCGGATAAATTATACAAATCATGAGGAAGAAGTTGATTTTTCTTTTAGAAAAGTAAAAATCGGACAGATTACTAGGCAGAGTGTCAGTAAATAACTTCAAAAGGAAAGCAGAAGGGAAGTGATTCCAGTAGTAAGGTCTGGGATGCAAGAAGATATGAAGAGCAAGTGAATCAGGAGGCATGGAGAGAAGTCTGTTCACTATAAAAATTGGTCACTATGGACCATTTTTTTGAGACATAAAGAACAGCACAGAAATAAAATAACATGCAACATGGAAAAGGAGTGATGCAGATAAGGCAGACTCTTGTTCTTTTCAGAAAGACAGTAGAAATATAATTTTAGACTTACATACACGAGAAAGTGTGAATGTTAACCACAAAAGTGAGAAATAGAATATGTAACTTTTTAAAGAAAAGTTTTTAATTAGATTCTTCACAAGACAATGAAGAACTGAAGAAGTGACCAGAGCAGGAAGCTTTTATTTATTATTAAATATTTACCTAGCTATTTATTTCACCACTTTCTCTGGGGGCTCAGATGGTAAAGAACTTGCCTGCATTGCAAGGAGACCCAGGTTTAATCCCTGGGTTGGGAAGATTCCCATGGAATGGGAAATGGCTACTCATTCCGGTATTCTTGAATGGAGAATCCCATAAACAGAGGAGCCTGGTGGGCTACTGTCCATGGGATCACAAAGAGGCAGACATGACTGAGCAACTAAGCTTCCTCTATTTATTTTTCTTTGGCTGTGCTGCATTGTGCAGCGTGTGGGATCTTAGTTCCCAACCAGGGATCACACCTGCAGCCCCTGCATTGGCGGTGTGGAGTCCTAACCACAGGACCACCAGGGAGTCCCCTGAGTATGCAACTTCTAACTAATAATATACATAGTATATGTATAATACATACACAGTATGCATAAACACCCAGTTCAGCACCTCTGGGGGATGAGGTAGGAAGGAAGGAAATAAAACCGGGAGGGCGTTAAGCAGTGTTCTGGGCATGTAGGTGCTCACTATTCTTCACCTCTTTTCAGAAGTCTGAAACATTTCTTTTTCTTAATCGAAACATAGTTGATTTACAATATTACTTTCACGTGTACAACAAAGTGATTCAAAGTTTTAAATTTTGTACTCCACTTAAAGTTATTATAAAATATTGGCTATATTCCCTGCACTGTACAACATATCCTCGGAGCTTACTTTATACATAGTAGTTTGTACCTCTTTATCCCTTACCTGTCACGCCCCTTCCCTATCCCTCTCTCCACTGGAAACCACTAGTTTGTTCTCTGTATCTGGGAGCGTGTTTCTGTTATATTTTTACTTTTTAGATTCCACATATAGGTGATAACATAGAGTACTTGTCTTTCTCTGGCTTATTTCACTAAGCATCATACCTTCCATACCAATGATGAGTTTGATGCTGCTGCTGCTGCTAAGTCGCTTCAGTCGTGTCCGACTGTGTGTGACCCCATAGAAGGCAGCCCACCAGGCTCCCCCATCTCTGGGATTCTCCAGGCAAGAACACTGGAGTGGGTTGCCATTTCCTTCTCCAATGCAGGAAAGTGAAAAGTGAAAGTGAAGTCGCTCAGTCGTGTCCGACTCTAGCGACCCCATGGACTGCAGCCTACCAGGCTCCTCTGTCCATGGGATTTTCTAGGCAAAAGTACTGGAGTGGGGTGCCATTGAGTTTGATAGGTTCATCCATATCATTGCAAATGGCAAAATTTAATTCTTTTTTATGGCTGAGTAGGTGAAGTATTTCTTCAACATAGAATTCAACAGCTTTTAGTTATTTTTTAAAAGCCCTTCAGTTTCTTTAAGCAGTGGTTCTTACCTGTATTGATTCTGACTCCTCTTTCCAGGGGACACTTGGCCATACCTGGAGACACTTCTGATTGTCACAAATGGGGGTGGTGTTATTGGAACCTAGGTCAGGGACACCGCTAAACATCCTATAACACACAGAGTGGTTCCCCTACAATGAAGGATCATGTGGCCCAAAACGTTAACAGTATTGAGTTTGAGAAATCCCATTCTTCAGGATAAGAAAGGTCATTTTTTCAAAATTAGATTTTATCACTCTTCTTTCTAATTAAAAGGAAATGGAACTCCATTTTGAAAATGATGAGAACCAGAAATGTGATCACATGGTGATGTCATTCACAATACTTCTGACATCTATATTTTCAGAAGGTAAAATTGCTTGATAACTTCTTCAGGAAAAAACTTCATAAGTAGGCAGTATAATTAATGTTTTAAAGTGTCAAAAATGAACTTGCCTTTGGTTGATTGATAAAGTTCCATGAACATAGCAACAATGACCACGGTTTGCTTTTGACTGAAATTTCTTTATGAGATGAAGTTTCCATGAAATAGTTAATTGCTTTCAGTTGCTCCATATCCAAGAAAGAGAAAAAAAGGTAACTTGAGAAAGCAGCTTTTTTCTCTACTTGTTTTCTGGCTACCGTTACATTAGTATTCGACAGTGGTATTGTACAAAATTCTGGGGCTGCTACTGAGACGTTGTCATTAAATTCCAACTTTACACACCTGGCATGCTGCCAAATGCAGTTCAGTGTGTAGATTACAGTCCAACAAATCAATACTCTAGAATTGTAGGTTTATGTCTGCCTGTAATTAAAAAGTATGCAAGCGCTTTCTTTGCCTATCTGATGAGAGGAAGAGAAACGAGCTGTTTTTCTAGGGTGGAGAGGTGAAAGTGTCAGCCTGAAACAGAAGTATTGGGACACTCCTGGCAGTCCAGTGGTTGGGACTCTGCCTCCAATGTAGGAGGTGTGGGTTCAATTGGTCGGGGAACTAGGACCTCACATGTTGTGTGACATGGCTGACACATGATACATGTTGCATGACAAACTATATATATATTTACACGTGTAAAATATATGTAAATATTAAAATATATATATATTTATAAAATAATAGAAGCATTCCCTGGCATATCCTTTAAGACGTGGCTTTTGATAAAGGCAGTCGCTCTGTACACCTCTCAGCCTAGCACTGATCTGTACCAATCAGAGAAGTTCCCTCATTTTCATGGACAAACTTTGGGAGTTTCTTCAGAGAACCTGGTTTGGTGTTGTAGTATTTCCTCAAAAAACCTGTGAGTGTGGGTAATGGGAAGATAAAACCAAACACTGTATCCTCACGAAAGGAGGGAGCTATAGCAGGAGAGGGGAGTTTTTGGACAGCGTGTGTGTGGTAGATTACTTTAAACCACAGGCTCCTAGCAGAAAGGTAGGCCCTTTTCCCAATCCTGCAGAAAAAGCCATAAAACTTCAAGCCTAGTCAGTGTCTGCCATCTAGCAATTAAGAATGGCAAACGGGAAGACTAGATTCATTTGGTGCCTCTCTTGCAGAGATTAGGGTAAAACGTCAAGCTTCCAAAGCAACAGGTACTACCCTATTTCTGGAGGCTAAGGTCTGACGCATTCACATTAGAAAAGGATTTAGGACATAATTCTACCCACTGGGCAAAACAAAATCAGCAATAGCAGCTTCCAATTCAAAGGAAATATTTATACACAGATACAAGAAAAGATACAATTTTATCTTTGTAGCAGGTAGCTGTGGCTGGCTGTCAGCCAGATGTGAAAACAATTTCACAAAGAAAAAACTTTGTGGAGTTGGTCTGGCCTTTCCATCATTTTGACCAGAGTGGGAAAAAAAAAAAAAGAGTATTCTCTTCCAGGAAATCAGTTTATTTTTCATCACAACAGAAAAATCTCTGTATAGAAATGTTTTGGTTATATTTCTCAATTTGGGTTGTAGGGTGGCTCTGGACATGAAAGATTTATTTCTTAGTGCAGTCCCCTCCAACTTTTTTTCAAAGTTTCAAAGTGGGGCTCCACTGCTTTTCTTAGTCAGTTTTCCCAAGGATCACATTTGCAAGTGGGCTAATGATACTAACTCTGCAGTCTAGGAAACTGAGTGTGAATATGATTGGAAATATGAAAGATTTTGATTAAATTATGGGACTACTATATAGACGTTGAATAGAATTTTATCCTTTATTCATTTTAAGATAGATTCACCTTACTCAAAGGAGACTTGATGAGTGATTTAAAAGGGACACTATTCAAGAGTTAGGGTTTAATGTAATTTTATTTACATTTCAAATGCAGAATCAAATTGCAGTATCTTCTGCCATACTTGAGAGGGAATGGATCTAAGTTTTTTTACTGGTGGTTGGGAGGCTAAAATGGCTGACTTGTACTCATGCAAGAGGAACACCAGCTCTCCTCATTCCATGATGCCAGGTTTAAGATGTGCCCACTGCACTGATAGTTCTTACACAAACATAAAACATCATGTTAGATTTCATCAATACTTTTACCCCAGGAGTGAAAATTGGGAACCGCCACTGTCTTTTCCAGCTTCGTATTATCTATGGCTGCATAACAAATTACCTCTAAGTTTAGCAGCTTAATACAAGACTTATTTATCTCGGGTTTCTGAGTAATTTGGGTGTGGATCAAGGTCCCACAAAAGCTATAATCAAAGTGTTTTCTGTGGTCATCTCAAGGCTCTAGTGAGGGGAGGATCCCCCTCCTGACCCATCACATGTTGCTGGCAGGATTCAGTTCTTTGCATGTGGTTAGACTGGGGGACTCTGCTGTTGCCAGGAAACCCCGGTTTCCTGTCACATGGACCTCTCCACAGAGCATCTCAGAACATGGCAACTGGCTTCCATCAGAGCAGGAAAGCATGACAGAAACAGAAGGCAAGCAAGACAGAAGACAAAGTCTTTCTGTCACCTAATCAAGGAAAAGACATGTCACTTTTGCCATATTCTATTCATTAGAAGCAGGTCACTAGCTCCAGCTCCCGTTCAAGGAGAGGGGATGATACAGGATTGTGAATACTGGGAAGCAAGGATCCATGGGAGCCACCTTAGAAGGTTTTTTCTCCTATCACAAGGTTTTTTTTAATATTAAAAACTGATTGAGAATGCAAGGCTGCTTTCAGACAATGAATGCGAAAGGCGGAGGCCATACATTTGAGTTAGTTGCAGCGAGTACTTGTGCACATTTTCGGAGCTAAATTGTCCTTGGGGCATGACACATAACAGACTGACAAAACTATTTTTGGGTTCAAAACCTGTGAACGCTTCTCCAAAACACGGCTTAATACAAAGCTTAATACAAATCCCAGATGAAGTCATCAATGGAAGCATTGAACACGATTTGAAAAGCATGGTTCAATATCGAGATTTTTGATGGAAATTCCTTCTAGCAAACAGCAGATACTCCAAATATTTCAAGAAGGAATGTACCAGCTCAGTGACCTGCAGGCACCAGATGTTACAGAGTATGACAAAGCTTGGAGAGTGAGACAACTTTTAGATAAAAGCTGTTTCCTGATCCTAAATAACACTAAAATTGCTCTGTGACTATTTGCAGTGATAACTACCCTTCTTTTCTTCTTCTTTGGCTCCTTGATCTGTGTGACTGCACAACTCAAGAGGTTTTGCCTTCCTTTGCTTTCTCCTCAGGGTGCCCCTTTCATGAGACCCACACCCCCATCCTCACTAAGCTGTGGCCACTACCGACGCATCCTGTCCCTCAACAGACAGCGTGTTCTGACAGCCCACTGTACTACGAAAGACCTCACGGTCACTGCAGTGACTGGAGGCAGCAGCCTGGATCCTGCAGGCAAGCTAAGACTAAACGTGTCTTTTTTCGTTCTTCCCTTGAATATTCACTTGAAAATATAATGATTTTATTTTTTATCATAACTATGATTAGTCTGGACGTGACTGGATAGGAAATGCCAACTTTTCCTGGGAAGGAAATTAGGATTCTTTGCCACTTTTAGAGATTTTGGAAATTGAGGCAAGTAAGGAATCAAAGAACAAGTTTTATTTCCAGTTTAAGGACCAAATTCTTTACTGTGAAGTATCAAATCCAGTAATAAGTTAATACTATATTAATCCATATAAGAAGTCTTATACGGTCTGGAAGTTCACCTCTTAAAGAAAAATCATTGCCTCAGAAGAATATACTCAAGACAGCACATACTAAACATGCACCTCAGTCATTAGTTTCTCGGGCTTTTGTAGTCATTAAGTCAATCACAGAAATATAAGTAAAAGCTGCTTTAAAAAAAAGCACATTCAGAATTATGAGTTTGTTATTAGTAGAGGTATATAAAACATGGACAACTGGTTTTGCAGAAAGCTAAAAAAAGATATCCAAGATCAACCTGTCATATTATTTAGCTCACAACTCAAATCATTCTCCAAACTCAACAAAGAGCGCACACACACACGTGTTTTAATTTCTAGATTGTACACTGTTTCCTTTAGATTCAGAAAAGATCACAAAAGCAAACCAGTGAAAGCTCTTTCTGTCTAGTGTCAAGGCTATAAATTGTTAACAAACATTGTTTATTAAGAATAAAGAGTAATTGTTTTCCAGAATTTGCAGGTGCCAAGGAATCATGGCAACAAAATTGAAGAATAACAAAGTATTACAGGAAAAAAAAAGTAAAATATAATGCTTTGGAAAAAAATGTAGAATAAATTACATTTTAAACCAGAATAACTGACAAGCTTACAAGAATCATCTGGGCTGCTGTTTGGAGCGGCTTTTAAAACGTACAGCAAGCAAAAGCAGGGAGACAGCAGAGAGCAAGGGAAGGGTGCTGATCGAGGTCTGAGACACGGGGAACTACCTTCTTTTCTCTGGGCTTCAGTATTCTCATCAATAACACTGGGGCAGATAATCTTTCTTGAATCTTAAAAAAACCCAAATCTCAAGATTCCTTCTGATCATGAACAACATTCTGAAGAAAGCATACTCTCCTTGGATTGAGAATTATTCCTATGATCACAACTAGGCTTTTCCTATCCTGTTCATCAGCTGACACACTCCTGAAACAAGGAAGCACCCTCACCAGACAACAGCACCGCTATAAAAATGTTCAGGCATTTAGGAGGTTGTTTTAACGCCTAATAATCACATGAAATGTGACAGAGACACTGACACAAGCTGTTAACAAGTCCAAGTCAAAGAAGTGTTTCTGATCTCTTTTGTGATTGGAAACGTGGAAAAATCCTTTGCTTTTTGTCAAACGTTTCCCCTCACAAAAGGTACATGGCACTTGATTCCTCCGTACTTTAGATGCTGGGATTAGTAGGGTTCCTGCAATCCGAGGGCACTTGGGGGTTGACACCCTGTGGTAAATCTGGAATCAACAGCCTGACAGATGTGCTCCTGAGCTGCACACACTCCTCCAGATTCACCTTTTTTGTTCTGTGTTTAACACTGGGCACCATATTCTCTGTGAAGGGTGTAATAACTTCCACAAGATGGCTAAATTTTTTCTTAAATTACTAAAATTTATGGCTTTCACATTAGTAAACAATCTGCAGTTTTTTCACTGATGTCAAAGACGAAAGATTATATATACAGCAATGAGCATTATTCTGGTAATAATGCCTAAAATTTATTAGTTCCATTCTCTTCATATTGTATACTGCCAAATGTTTGACTAAGAAATAAATGCGATCTGATACCACCCACAGCTCAGAGACTAACATATGGCAGTCTCAGGCTGGTGTGGTTACTGATGCTCTGGTTCTTTACTTCTATCCCTGCAGGTGAACTGATGAGAAACCAGTGTCCCTAGGCCACACTGAGATGTGCCTTCACTGGGTTAGTATTTACCATTAAGGCCTCTCTGTGTATTTTTCATTTTCTTTAAATTACAAGGAAATGTCATTCACTATTAAGACCCTCCTTTCTTTAGTTTAAGAGAAAACTAGCCTCTTGCAGGTAAGTTTGAATTTTCTACTATGAAAAACAAAAACTGCTTTAGAAGCAGGAAAATTTAGAAACAATTTTTTTGTCCAAGCTTTACTTTCTTAGTGGTCTGAAACCATGTACTTCTGTGCTGTTTTAATGTTAAATGTCTTCCTTGACGGCTTTGTATTTTGTAGGCCCCTTCATGCCCTTTTAAGAGAGTAGGACACAAATTTCAAAAATAAAAATACAAGTGCTACTTAAGCATATTGTATTATTTACTACTATAGATGTTAGAGATGTATTTGTTTTCTTAATGAATATAATTTTACATAGGAAATGTGATAATTTCCCTTTCACTAAGAATGAGATCACAGTTGTTATTATATTAAGGATTTACTAAATGTTGTCTGGCATGTTATCTACTAAAATGCCTATTCAACAAAACTACTGAAAGGATTTAACTATCTAATCTGGCTCTGGTTCATTAGTTCACTGAATACTACATTCATTAAGTCTTTACCTTCCCAAGTTGTATTTTTAAAATTGGAAATTATACTGAGTTTTAAAAAAACTTAAGACAATACTATGTGTAAGTTTTCCTATCTTCTGGATAGTATATACTTATTAAAAAAATGTGATATAATAAGCATTTTGAAGGAGTATTTTATATATATATATATATCATATTTAAGGTCACAGTTTTCATTAATCTGAGAAAATGTAAAGATGTGATATTTTTAAAAAGTCAACGAAATCCAGTGAAACTTTAATTTCTCATTTCATGGAAAATTTAACTACACAAAATATCAAACATGAGAATTTATCTTTTAAATGTCATGCCTGTATTAGTCATAATTCAATAAATGGATTCCTTTCCACATATATCTTAAGATCCTAAATCTCAGTGCTATAAATAATATGATTGAAGAATCTTGTAACAATGTATATTTTAATTATCAGATTTGTGTAGTGATTTAGATCAACAGATACCAGTGAAAAATTTATCATAAACTAAGTGCAATAACAAGAGGAAACAAAAGCTTATGTACACATTACCAAGATTTTTACAATAAATTATAGTGTGCAGTTCCATCACAGCATATTTGTATACAAAGCCGCTACTGTGAACACTGAAAAGAAATCTGTCGTGGAGGTCTTTAACCTTGATTTAATAAAGTTTGTACAGTATCAAATAATATCAAAAGTCTAAAAAAACACAATGATTTTTGTATATCATGTTTATAAATTATTGTTTATATACCATAAGAAAAATAAGGTCAAAAGTGCAGTTTAAAAAAAAGTGGAAATTGTTATTCTTGGTAAGAACTAGAAAAATGTATTGTCCCAAGTAAGAAGCAATCTAAAGGCTTAAACAGTTGCTTAGGCATTTTCCTTTAACTCTCATACAACCTTGGTTACCATATGCTATAGGACAAACCAGTACAAAGGGAGTAAAATAACTTTTTTATAAAAATAGGAAACACAGATCTAGTAATGAGTAACACTGGAAATAAATATGATAGGCCGCCCCCAAAATGAATTAAATGACTTTTTACTCACGGGAAAAAATGGGCTATCACTGAATGTGATAAAACCTGGGAAATTTCAAAAAATTTTAATTAAGTTTTTAGTCGTAACTGGCAATGGTGCATACATCCCAGGATTATGAAACTTTCTAGTATAATATAACCAAAACAAAATATGACTTAAAGGTGCTAAACCATATCACAGAAAATAAAGGTTAAGGATCCAGTAATTAAAAGGCAGCAGTATGGAAATTACTCAAGAAACAGATGGATGAAACATAATTCTGTGTCTTAACTGGCACTTACAACAGTAACTAGTTATATTTTGACAAATTCTAGAACAAATGCCTATACTGAAATACATGTGAAACGTTAACCATTTATATAAGAAACTGAAACGGCAACATTACTGGCTTCTAAAACAAATTAAATTTAGAGAAAAGAAAAAGTAAAAGGAATGTGAAGAAAAATCTTATGTTTAAACTTATTGTGGGATCAAAATTTTGACAGAGCTGAATCAATCAAGAAGCGTCTTCCTGCTGCGAACACCAGCAGGCGGCTGAGCCTGGTGCAGCACCACGGCTCCCCTCTCCAGATGCTACTATGTAACTGGAGCTTTGTTTGTAGGACACTGAGCAAGAGATGCTTATTTTTTGTTTTTTACTGCATGGACCAAGTTTCTTGGTTGGGTTAACATATAGACTGCCTGAGATAATAAAAACTTCACCATTACATTACTGCGAAATGAAGGTCTTTCTAGTTCTGACAGGAGAAAAGGGTTGGCTGTTGAAAAGAACATGGATGCTCTGTAGGCTGCATACGTACATACTTAATAATTAACGTCACCTTCAGTAGAAGATTAAAAATCGATGGATATGGATGCTTGTGCAGAATCTTCTCGCCCCCTGACATAGATTTCACAGGGAATCTCCTCCATTACTCTGTCTTCTAGGGCCTGTTCAGGGCACTCATGTGCCTGCTTGAAAGTGTAGCTACTCTTTTTGAAGGTGCTATTAAACGTTTTCATTGGCTGTGGTTGTGCAAAATCGTTTCGGAAAGGAAGCTCCATGGAACTGAGGTTGGTCCTGCTTTGTTTGGCGCTGGGTGCTTGTGACCCGCAGTGATGGTCGTGGATGCACCGCGAGGCCGTCGAGGAGCGCCGCGTCTTCTGGTAGCTGTCCAGTTCCTCCGACAGGTCGGCCAGGTCGGCGGACATCTCTTTGTCTCTCAGTGAAAACAGTTCATAATGAGGAGGATCAAATACTTCTTGAAACCCAGTTTTATTAAAAGCAGTTTTGCATGCCATGACCTTTTTTCGAGGCTGTTTCACTTGTACTAAAATAGAAATAATGAGAAGGACCAAGACAATCCCCGATGTAATGCCAATAATTGTTCCGTGAGTTTTAGTGATTTGTTCAAACAGTCCTGCTTTTTTCTTTTCTGCAGAAAAAGAAAAACAATGAGACTTTGAAAATTCATTCATGATTCCTGTCACAAATTGGCAAAATATTTTTAGGTAAAGCAGAACACCTGGGTCAAATACAACACAGAAAATGCAATTTAAGATTAGGTTTTTAAACAAAATAAAACTAACCAATCATAAGGCAGCCAGACAGACTACAAAAAAAGGAAAAGGACTTGGTTCTTTACTCAGAAGGTATGTGAGTACATGGGCTTCCCCGGTGGCTCAGTGGCACACAATCCACCTGCCAATGCAGGAGACGCAGGTTTGATCCCTGGGTCAGGAAGATCCCCTGGAGAAGGAGATGGCAACCCACTCCAGTATTCTTGGCTGGAGAATCCCATGGACAGAGGAGCCTGGTGGGCTACAGTCCACGGGGTCGCAAAGAGTCAGACACAACTAAACAACAATAACATGTAAGCACATACAGTTTGCAAATCAAAGTAATACATGAATATAGAAAATGTCAAAACAAAATACTCTTGTTTTATCAAGTTTTGCTTTCTGCTCTATGGCAGATTTGAGTTAACCCATAGTATTCCTACTGATGGCCATAAGCAAGGAGAACAAAAATTATTTCACTGACCCACTCAGATATGTTTACAACCATGGTCCACTGTTTTTGAATGGTTACCTGAAAATACTTCCTCTCAAGTACTTACGACAGCAATATCATACATTAACTTTCCATAGTTACTTATTGAACTCTTGGGAGAATAAAGGGGAGATAAACTGTAGTACTGAAACAGTGATAACCAGCATTACCCCAAGGCATATTTCTCTTTCAGGGAATATATACTGAAATACAGCATAGGAAATTCATGGAATAAAAAATGCAGTCCTTATAAGGAGTCTGTTTTACACTGTAAGACTGAATCTATCAGTTGAATTTTACTAAATAGTATTTCCATTTAATTTTAAAAATAAGAATATTGTAGGTTACAATCTACATTATTATGACAATAAGGTATCTTTACAATATAAATGACCATAATTAACTTATGGACAACTTTTAGGTAAAAAATATAGTCTATAAAAATTGCTTTTATTGAGAATAATATTCAGTTTTACCACATGCCAGGGGTCTGTTTTTCATTAAGGAGAACCTTGATTTTACATGTCTTCTGCCAAAGCAGTTATGCCAAGTACAGTTGTAGAAAAAGAGATTTTTTTCTTAGTGTAAGGCTATGGCCACACCTCTAAGGGCTATCCTTCACCAGCAGACTCACCTTTACAATGATTTTCATCCCAAGGGTATGCACAGTTTTGAATCCCATTACAGACTAAAGAATTATTGATGCACATGTTGCTATGGCAAAAGAAAGTGCTGCCCGTACAGGGAGCTGGAGAAAAAAAGAAAACTTTGTTGCTAAGAAGAGAAAGCATGCAGATGATAACATCCTGATTTATTTTGCATTTGCTCTTATAAAGTCAATATCCTATCTCAAAGGCTTTTCTGTGAATATACTCTGTACTACACAAACAATAAGACAAAGGCCCGTATTCTCTGATGCTGACTCATGTAAACTTTTACCAAGGTCGGGCACCAAAAGATTGCTTTTAGTGTAATAACAATATGAATATATGGTCAGCCCTCGTTATCGGTGGGGCATTGGTTCCAGGACCTGTGGCCAACACCAAGTGCAGACGCTCAAGGCCCACAGGCGGCCCCTCTGCATCAATCGTGGAACGTGCACTACTGCAGTATTCACTACTGAAAAAAGTCATGGTAACTGGACCTGACCTGACAGTTCAAACTCCTGTTACTCAGGGCTCAACCGTATTTGATACAGGTCCTATGAAACTAGTACACAGAACATTTTTTTCAAAATGTAAAAGAAAATATTAGTGAAGACATGGAGACACTGAACCATTGTGCTTTGCTGGTAGGAATGTAAAATGGTGCAGCTGCTGTGGTAAATAGTATGGCAAATGGTAAATAGTTCTCAAAAATTTATATAGATTACTATAAGCTCCAGCATTTCCATTTCTAGGTATATAGTCTTAAGAACTGAAGGCAGAGACTCAGATACTTGCTGTTCACTGCAGCAATATAATGCAGAGGAGCCAAAAGGTGAACGCAACCCAAAAGTCTGTTGAAGGATGAATGGATGACCACAGACAAAATAAAAAAGCACTCCTTGAAATTAAAAAAAAAGTTTTTAAACAGTAGACATATAGAATATATGCCATTGAATTTCATATTTGGTATAATTCTTTAAAAATCCTTAATGGTCTCAAAGCTTATCACAAGGACAATAAATATTAGATACAGAAATAAGCTGTTAGATGGACAGAAAAGCCAATGAAGATGTAGCGTGGTATTTTAGTCAATTACAAAATTAGCAGGTGTACCCACTTCTGTTGTGACATATATGTCATAAAACTGTATCACACAAATGTGTGTACTTTAAAATATAACAGATGTCCTAAAGAATATATAGTATTTTTACATTCTTCATTTCTAAAAACTGGAGTTTTCTGTTGTTTAATTATCATACCACAATTCTATTATATACTAGATCATATTACACATTGAGCTCTTATTTTACCTATTTTATCCAGTTCACAAGTGGGAATACAAGGAAGCTGTTTTCAAGACAAAGTGAGTAAAGTTATAAACAGCATTGTACTCTGATTTTCTGAGTCAAACTATTATTCGTTCTTATAGTTTATCAACAAAACATTATGTGACAGTACCTTGATGGCTCTTCACAGCTTCAAAAGTGGCAAAAAGCCAGGTTTCCTGCTCAGTGTTTCTTACTGATTGAATAGTGAGTGGAAAGTACCCTTTTTTTCCTTTAATCATAGAGTTCTTTATAACTGCTCTCCACATTATTTAAAGCAATTAGAAAGCAGTGCAAGCAATGATATTGTCAGCTTTTGTTTTGTAGAAATGCGAGTTATATTGAAAACCACAAATGTATTAAGCTTTATGGATTTTCAGTGGACAAGCATAACTGTTCATGATGAGAATGCAAGTATCAGTTATTGACATGGGTTGCTAATGACATGCTTCAATTCTAAACTATATAAAATGGCTGAATTACATAAATAAAGGACAAAGAGAATAGCAAAAACACTGCCAGTTATGAACTGCTCTCTGCTTGCAGCCTGAGGACTTTCTCCTTTCCCCTGTACTCACTGCTGGGTCATGTGCAGGAGAGGGGAGGGGGCTGCCATTCTAGCTTCCCTCTACTTCTGATGAGATGTGGCAATGATGCTGAGAGATGGTTCTGTCCTCCAACTAAGCCTGCAGGGGACCTAGGGCAATATGTCACTGAAAATCACATTATGGATTTATTCTAACAAAAATATCTTCTGCTGCTTTCACAGTTTTAGTCCTGGAAATCACGTTCCTAAAGCCGTTCCCTTCCTTAAAGAGTAAGGTATATATTAGAACTCAGTGCTTGGGAAGAAGTCAAACATATCCTGGTTGCTATTCTGTATTATGCATTTTGGCCAAGTTGTACTATTTTAGTCACATCTGCAGTCTACAGTCAATGAATAGATAGGAAGTGAACCTCTTATGCAGAACTAATGCATTTATATAAATCTCCTGGGAAATATATTCATGGATGGATTCATAGTAATTACAAACCATTAACAGTTTAGAGTTAATACAAGGAAATCAAACCTCAGGGAAATCAAACCAGTCAATTCTAAAAGAAATCAATCCTGAATATTCATTGAAAGGACTAATGCTGAAGCTCCAATACTTTGGCCATCTGACGCGAAGAGCTGATTCATTGGAAAAGACCTTTGATGCTGGGAAGGATAGAGGGCAGGAGGAAAAGCAGGCAACAGAGGATGAGATGGTTGGGTGGCATCACTGACTCAATGGACAAGAGTTTGAGCAAACTCCAGGAGATGGTGAAGGACAGGGAAGCCTGGTGTGCTGCAGTCCATGGGGTGGCAAAAGCTCAGATACAACTTAGCAACTAAACAACAGTTTGGAGAATAACAAGAGAGTTAACAGTGTGAATTAATGACAAGTATGTGAAAAGAATACTGAAGCTCTCAAATGTGCTTATCAAGTGGACATTTTAAAATGGAAACTTTTGTTTTATCAGGGTTCACAAAATTCTTTTCTTTTGATCACACACATTTTTTTGGAGGGGTGTTTCTTTTTGTTCTTGGGTAATAAAGCTACCCGTGGGATATGGAGTTAAGCCCACTGTAGCCTTCAATTAGTCTGGACTTTAATGATTAGGATAAACACAGCACTTGAAGGAGGTGTGTCACCTGTTTACTTCTTAGATCTGTATTAAAGAGAAATCATTAGTTTTACAGAGAAAATAACTAAAACACATTAGATTAGAACTTTACATATAAGATTCAGACAACTGCTACCCAAAATAAATATAACGTGAGTCAAGAATGAGAGCAAGTAGCCATATTAGTCTTTAAAAAGAAACAGGTGGAATTAATTCTACTGACTGTTGTTTAGTCTTTAAGTCCTATCTGACTCTTTTGTGATCCCATGGACTATACCCAGCCAGGCTCCTCTGACCAGGTGATATCCTGGGCAAGAACACTGGAGTGGGTCGCCATTTCCTTCTCCAGGGAAATCTTCCTGAGCCAGGGATGCAACCTGTGGCTCCTGCATTAGCAGGTGTATTCTTTACCTCTGAGCCATCAGGGAAGCCACTGATAGTTTATTTAACCTAATGTATTTGTGCAGAAAGTTGATACAGCAGGACCAAGGCTGCTGCCTTTAGAAGGGTCTGTGTGCAAGGGTGGCCCTTAGCTGGCGTCTGGAAACTTGGCTTTCCTCCATTCCCTGACTGACAAGGGTAGTTCGTGGTGCCTAGTTTGTGTTAATATCATTTATGCCAAATATTAACAACTGCTTTCCTTCTGTGAGTCTAGACTTTTGGTATATTCAAGGCAGAGAGTGCCTATGTGAACAGTCCCCAGTAAAAACCTTGGGTGCTGAATCTCTAAAGTCGGCTTTTCTGGGCAGAAATATTGAACAGGTTACTATATTTTTTGGTTGTTGGAGAAATGAACATGTTCAGTGTGCCCCTCCTGGGAGGGGTGAGCATAATCCCTGTGAAAGGATTTCTCCAAACTCAAAGGCAGTCTTTTCCCTTTCACTGTAATAATCTTAGCTGCTAAAATGAATATATGCTGGTCCTAGAAATCAGCTAACATATGGGTGGTGCTGTGGAAACCTGAAACAATATCCAAAATGCTATCATTTTAACATGTAATCAATATAAAACATTATTAAGAACATATTTTACATTCTTATTTCACACCAAGTCTCTGAAATCTGGTATATATCTCTGTAACTGTAGCCCATTTCGGTGTAGGCTGGCTGCACTACAGGTGCTCACCGGCCACACGCGGCTGCTGGACCCTGTCCTGGGCAGCGTGGGCACAGAGGCTGGGAGTACAGGCACTGAGGAGAAAGTAAGAAGGCTAAAAGGTTTTCCTGCTAACTACATCCTTGTATCAAGTGCTGACTTGTAGTTACTTGAAACAATGAAACAACCTTTGTTGGATTGCTTTTTATTTTTCAAGCTTGAAAGTTTTCAAAATAAAACACTTTTTAGAAACAAACTGAGGTCTTATCTATAGGTCAAAAAGAAGCGACAGCATGGTCTACTTGCGGCAAACACCACCGCTGAACTCTTGACTCCCCACTGCTGGAAGAATTCACTACACTCAAAATAACTCACCATTTCCTCCTTTTATCTGTTCAATTTTCATTTTCCAAGTCAGTGAGGCCCCATGTTTTAAGTACCTCTGAGTCACTCTCTTGTGACTTTGCATCCTTGTGGAGTGTCTCTCCACAACTCTTCTTTCAACCCATTACTTGTTTGATTCAGAACTTCCTGGTTTCCCACCTCAACCATGGAAGTAACCTCCCAAATAGCCTCCATGCCCCAATAAAAGCATTGCTCTTTTTTTAGAATAACATCCTTCAAAACTCCCCAATGCCTTTAACATGAAGTCTAACTTCAGCCTTTAGCTTAAAGGTCTTCAAGCTCTAGCTTTAATCTACCATTCCTGGTTCATTTTTCTCTGTTCTCTCCCACTACTTCCTGTGGCCCAAATTAGCTCTCGTTCTATACCTTTTCCATTACAGCAACTCTGTTTGAAAATAACAACCTCACTTAACATTTCTACCTTGTAAAAAATCAACCTACCCTCAAGGATAAACTCAAAGGATCTTTCTGCAAGGACTACTTGCCCATAAACAATATTGCCGAAGTAACCTGGCTATTTAATAAGAAAGCACTTTGTTTTCTGTCTTAAATGGTCTTTGTTGTAGTCAATTCTATATTTATTTTATTTGCATATATGTCACTTCACTTAAGTGACTGTAAGATCCTTTAGGACAGGGATTGTATCATCCATTTTTGTATAGCAAACACTTCATATGGTAAAAGTTAAATAAATGAATGGAAGGCAGGTAGGAAGGCTGGTTGGCTAAATTAACTTCATAATCCAACTGACCATCTGGCAATTCAAAAAGATCTTAGAAGAGCTCAGCTATAATAAAGCCTGTATATGGTCACATACAACATGATTTTAACACAGAATGCAGGGAGTACTAATATAATACCTTGAAATTATAACTAAAGGGTAAAATTATCAATTCCCACATTTCTCAAGAAAAATAACTGATAATATCTTACTAGGGTACTGAAATATGTATTAACTTTGAAGTTGCAGAAATCATATAGGTTACCATTATACCATATTCATCAGTCAGGATACAAAATATCTTTGTCCCATAAGGACAACAGATACGATATGCCACTTATTTTAAAAAATATATATAATGTGAACATATACATGTAATTATATCCAGGAAGTTTGGGTGAATTTTCATATGCCAACTTTCTTCATTCAGGAGATGACTGTGAGGAAAGCAACCTGTTAAACAGGCGAATCAGTCCTGCCTAAATGTACATGAAAGTTAAGGGCCATTCAAAACCAAGTCAAAAACATGATGGTGTGAAAGCAGTTTTCTGTCAAAGCTAATGCAATATGATCTGCACTTACAAGCAAAGTCAACAAAATAATTATTAGGAACTGCTGATAAGTCACTTTCCAAAACACAGAACCATTTTGCCTTGTGATGATTAATTCATCTGAATTAACAAGAGTTCCCCTGGTGGCTCAGATGGTGAAGAGTCTACCTGCAGTCTAGGAGACCCGGCTTGGATTCAGAAAGATCCCTTGGAGAAGGGAATGGCAACCCACTCCAGTATTCTTGCCTGGTGAATTCCATGGATAGAGGAGCCTTGTGGGTTGCAGCCCATGGGGTCACAAAGAGTTGGACATGACTGAGCAACTAAAACACACACACACATATCAAGTTTTTAAGGGAAGAATTCTAAAATCTGTTCTCAAAGTTTCTCCACTTATAAGCTGGGTTTGTGTGTCTACACATGAACTACAACATCCTTTAATGTGAAAAAGCTCCCACATGCTCATAAAATAATAAAGACACCTTTAAAGACTTTAACAATCAGAAAAAAGATAAAATCTCCTTTGTAATCAGAAGGAAGATGTCTAAAGAATATATTGTAATCACAAGGAAGATGTCTGAGGAATATATACACAGAAGGAAACGCAAATGTGTCACTACAAAAATCAACTAAGCACAAAAGACTGTAATGATGGAAATGAGGGATAACAAAGCTGTAAGGCATACAGAAATCAATAGCAAAATTGTAGAAGTCTTTCCTTAGTAGCTACTTTAAATGTAAATGGATTAAACGTTCCATTTAAAAGGCAGAGGTTAGCAGAAAAGGAAAAAAAACAACCAAGATCCAACTATATGATGTTCTATAAGAGATTCACTTTAGATCCAGAGACACAATTAGGTCGAAAGGAAAAGAACAGAGAAAGATATTCCATGCAAATAGACACCAAAGAGAGCTGGGATGGTGATATAAATACAGGTGCATATCAGAGATATTGCTGGTTTGGCCTCAGACTACCACAATGAAGCAATTATTCAAGGACTCACATGAATTTTTTGGTTTCCCAGTGCATATAAAAGTTACATTTATATTTTACTGTAGACTATTAAGTGCACAAGTACATCTAAAAAACTCAATGTACATACCTTAATTTAAAAACATCTTACTGCTAAAAAATGCTAACCATCATCTAAGCAAGTCTTTTAAAACAATAACATCAACAATCACTGATGACCATAAACAATAATAGTGAAAATGTTTGAAGTACTGTGAGAATTATCAAAGTGTGAAGTGAGCAACTGTTAGAAAAATGCTGCCAGTAGATTTTTCAGCACAGGGTTGCCATAGGGTTTACCCAGTGGCTCAGCAGGAATGAATCTGCCTGCAATGCCGGAGATGTGGGAGACACAGGTTTGATTTCTGGTCAGGAAGATCCCTTGAGGAGTAAATGGAAACCCATTCCAGTATTCTTGCCAGGAAAACACCATGGATAGAGGAGCCTG
Organism: Bos grunniens; assembly: GCF_055505025.1. Lineage (NCBI taxonomy): Eukaryota > Metazoa > Chordata > Mammalia > Artiodactyla > Bovidae > Bos > Bos grunniens. The sequence goes on from NC_141182.1 coordinate 15,627,911, forward strand.
GTGGGCTATAGTCCAGGTTGCAAAGAGTCAGACGTGACTGAGTAACTGAACACATACAGGGTTGCCACAAACCTTCAATTTGTAAAAAATGCAGTATCTGTTAAGATATGCCTGTATCAGACAAAAACAGACTTTAAGTCAAAACTGTTACAAATGACAAAGAAGGACACTGTACCTTGATAAAAGGGTCAATTCACCAAGAAGATATAATAATTATAAACGTATATGGACCAAAAACCAGAGCCCTAAAATATAAGAAGTAAACATTGTTAGAATTTAAGGGAGAATTAGACAGTTCTATGATAACAGTTGGAGACATCAATACTCTACTTTCAATAATGAATAAAACCATACAGAAGATGAATAAGGAGGGAATTCCCTGGTGGTCTAGTGGTTAGGGCTCTGCACTCTTCACTGCCAAGGGCTCAGGTTCAGTCTCCCGTTAGGGAACTAAGATCCCACAAGCTGTGAGGGCCACACCCTCAAAAGATCAATAAGGAAATAAAGGACTTGAACAGTACTATAAACCAGTTGAACCTAACAGACATAAAAACCCCACCTGACAACAGCAGAAGATATTCTTCTCAAGTGCACATGGAACATTCTCTAGGACAGACCATATGTTAGGCCACACAAAGTCTTAATTTTAAACGATTGATATCATACAAAGTATCTTTTCCAATCACAGTGAAATGAAACAAGAAATTAGTAATAGAAGGAAAACTGGAAAATTTACAAATATGTGGAAATTACACTACATACTCTTAACCAACATTTCAAAGAAGATATCACAAGGGAAATTAGAAAATACCTTGAGACAAATGAAAATACAACATATGAAACTTACAGAAAGCAGTGAAAGCAGTGATAAGAAGGAAATTTAAAGCCATAATGCCTACATTTAAAAAAGGAGACAATAAAGGAGAAAGACTTCAAATCATAGAGAACCAGAAAAAGTAGAGCAAACTAGGTGTTCCTCATTCCCCAGGTCATTCCTGGAATCAAGGCTGCAATAGCTAATGTATGTGTTGGAGATGTAACCACAGCCCCTGATGGGGAAAATACCAGCAATATGTTGTACTTAGAAGCTCAGAACAAAATCAAGGGCTGCACAGACAACATGACTCTCACAGTAGCAACAGAACAGAAATATGGTCTCCTCTGGTGACATAGGAAGGGAAACATCACTCATACAAGATGAATTAGCCTCTGAACCCCAAGAGATCCTACACATAGGAAGCACCCCAAACCAGAGTTCTGCCCTTTACCACCTCACCTTCCTCCAGCTCTCCCCCAGGGTCGTCACAAACCAGTGCAACAACCCAGTTAGCGTCTACTCCTCTGAAAATGTCTAAAACTTTAACAACACCTTGGAGTCAAAGAGCAGCCAGCAGGCAGATGAACGCAGAGCTTTAGACCATTCTCAGCTTCCAAGCAGACTTGTCTTTGGCAAAGAATCTGAAGTTTACAAGATGCTTCTGGAGAAACATGAGTTAAATGAGCCTCTGAGACAGCCCACTTCATTCCTGGTTTTGCAGGAAACCCTGGAGGCTGAGGAGAAAGGGGATCCCAACAAGCCCTCAGGACTCAGAAGCGTTAAGCCTCCAGTCACCAAAGTGGCTACATTGACTAGAAACGCCCAGAAGCTGCTCATGTACGACAAACGTGGCACCGGCACTGTCAGTGTGTTTGTGAAGCTGCGGGACCGTCACCGCCACCCCGAGTGTTACGTGTGCACCAACTACGGCACCAATCTGAAACAGAAGGGTCATTTTTTTGTGGAGGATCAGATCTACTGTGGAAAGCACACCCAGGAGCAAGTCACTCCACCAGAGGGCTACGCTGTGATCACCGTGCTCCCCGAATGAGCCAGCAGTTCTGTACCCAATGCTGTTTTCCACACAGCCTCTGCTGCATCTTGTCCTCTGAAAGCTGTGGCCTCTCTCTTCCAAATTCTCACTTATGTTGGTTTTATCACTGATTATTAAATTTCACGTCCCCCTCTGTGCTACGTGACTCATGCTGGCTGTGTGACACCTGCTTTTACAATTAAAGGAAGATAGTCTTGTTCAGTGTCCCCTTGCCAGCATCACTGTCCTCCTTTCCCCTCCATTCATCTCTGCTGCAAATGGACATCAGCCAAATTTGAACCAAATTTAATGTCTGACAATGATTTTGATTTTACTCAATAAATTAACAGACTCCCCAAACTCAAAAGTTCCATGTCTTTGTCAGAAGGATTAAAATATAAAGATTAGAGAAAAATAAAATAGAGGGGGAAAAAACTGGAGAAAATAAAAAACACCAATCTTGGCCCTTTGAAAAGATCAACAAACTAGGCAGACTTTTAGATATAATGACTAAGGAAAAGATTAAAGACTCAAATTACTAAAATTAGAAATGCAAGTTGGGACATCAGTATAAATTTTACATATATAAAAAGGATTAGAAAAGAATACTAAGAACAGTTTGTATACCAAAAAAAGGCTAACTTAGATGAAACAGACAAATTCCTAGAAACACACAATCTACCAAAACTGACAAAAAGGAAAAAAGACCTCAAGAGATTTCTAAACAGCAAGGAGACTGAATCAGTAGTCAAACATGTTTCAACAAAGTAAAGCCCTAGATGAGATGCCTTCTTTATCAAACACATAAGAAAAATTAACAACAATCCTCAAACTCTTCCAAAAAGTTGAAGAGGCGAGATCAATTCTTACTCATTTATTGGCCAGCATTACTTTGATATCAAAGCCAGACAAAGAAACAAGAAAACAAAACTACAGACCAATATCCCAACATCCCTTATGAATATCAATGCAAAAATCCTCAACAAAATACTAGCACTGAATTCAGCAACATTTTAATGTGAGGATCAAGTGGGATATAAGGATAGTTTAATATATAAAAATCAATTAATGTAATACACCCCAATAATAGAATGAAGGAGGAAAAACTCACATGATCAACTCATGTGAATCAGAAAAAGCATTTGACAAAATTCAACACCATTTCATGATTGAAAAAAACCTCAATAAAGAAGGAACACAAGACCACTTTTTCAATATGATAAAGGCTATATATGAAAACCCCACAGTTAGCATCATACTCAATGGTAAAGGTAGAAAGTTTTCCCCCTAAAATCAGGAACAAGACAAGAATGTCTGTTTTCACTTCTGTTTAATATATTGTACTAGCCAGAGCAATTAGGTAAGAAAAGGAAACAAAAGTACTCAAATTGGAAGGGAAACTATAAAGTTATCTCTGTTGGCAGATGACATGATCTTACAAATGGTAAACTTAAAATAAGGACCACAACACAGACATATATTCAGAGCAAATTAATTCAGCAAAATTGTAGGATACAAAAATCAACAAAAATTAGTCACATATCTATACACTAGAAAGGAACAAATGATGATGCAATCCACAGGTTCATTGTAATCCTATCTAAATTCCACAAGTATTTTTTGCAGAATAGAAAAACTTATTGTAAGATTCATGGAATCTCAAGGGACCCTGAATAGTTAAAACAAAGTTGAAAAAGAACAGAGTTGGAAGATTCTTCTTAAGTTCAAAACTTAGTACAAAGCTACAGTAATCAAAGTAATTGGCATTAGGATAGACAAATAGATCAATGGAATAAAGAGCCTCTAAATAAACTGTCACATGTATTAATATATGGTCAACTGATTTTTTGACAAGGGTTATAAGACGATTAAAAGGGGAAAGGACAGTCTTTTCAAGAAATGGTTCTGGAAAGCTGTATATTCACATGCAAAAGAATGAAGCTGAAGAAATTAATTTGAAATGAATCAAAGACCTAAATGTAAGAGTGAAAACTATAAAATTTTTAAAAGAAAACATGGAGACAGTCAGTTTAATGATGGTTCAAGTGCTCCCTCTGTCTCTTCCTTCAGTCTACAACCAGTAAAACATCCATAACTCAACTGTGCCCAGCAGACCAGGATGTTGGAGAATTGTACATGTCTATACCTAAAGGTGGGTACAATGGAACACCAACAGGAGGTGGAATCCAGGCAGTGGCAGAATCACTGCCGGCACCACTTTGCTGCTACGGCGGAGCCAGCAACCCCAGAGAAGCTGGTGGCAGCAGGGGAGGTGGTCCATGTACCATCAGCCTTTTGGCTGCAGTGGCACTCACAGCCACAGGGAACCAAGGGCACGGGGGTCTGCTACCCCATTCCTCTTGCCTGCAGTGGTGTTGCCTGGAAACCAGACAATCCTGGTCACAGCAGAGACACCTGCACTCCAGCTCCCCTTCTCCCCTCCCCGTACTCCCACAGTAAAAAAGCCTGCAACTCGGTAGATCCCAAACGTGGTGAAGTGCCTGTGATCCTTGTGCCCCGAGCGTCAATGCCAGCAGCATCAAGGCACCAAAGACCACCGAGGCACAATGACAACAAAGAAAATGACAAGGAAAGTGCCAACTCTCAAATACAACCAGAGGCAGCTCAGGTAGAGAAACCAAAATTTGTGCTATAGCGCCACCTACTGAAAAACCAGAGAAAGGCCTCTGATTTCCAACCTGTAGAATTCTTAGATTCAAGTAGGGTGGGCTGGGGGAAGCTTTACTGAAAAAGAAAGATGTTTGGTACTTCAAATGTGCCAGAAGGGGAACAACTCGTCAAGCACAATGAAGAACCATGGTAACATGGTATCACAAAAAGAAAATGAAAGGTCTCTAGAAACCAAACTCTGTCTCAGAACAATGAGATTTGATAGACTGTTCAAATGAACCGTCAGACAGAAACTCAACCAGCTACAAGAAAACTCAGAAAGGCAGTTCAATGTGTTCAGGAATAAACTTAATGAACAGAAGTAATACTTTATAAAAGTGACTGAAACTCTAGAAAAGAAATTCTGGAGCTGAAGAACTTAACAAATGAGATGAAGAAAGTACTGGAAAGACAGCAGGCCATATGGAAGCTTGAAGATAGAAATCTAGAAATGATACAGGTAGAAAAGGAGGGAACTAAGACTAAAAAAATGAAGAAATTGTATGAGAACTAAGTCTACTAGGAAGGGCAACATTAGGATAATGGGTATACCAGAAGGAGAACAGAGGGAGAAAAGAACAGTTTATTTCAAGAAATAATATCTGAGAACTTCCCCAAACTGGGGAAGGAACTGGATATATAATTTCATGAAACTAAGAGAACATTTAATTACCTCATGCAGAAAGACCTTTTCCAAGATACATTGTATTAAAACTATTGAAACTCAGTGGCAGAAAAAGAATTTTACAGGCAGCCAGCCATGGTGGCGGGTAGGAAAGATGTTAACTTACAAAGTAAGCTATCAGCAGGCTTCTCAGAATAAACTCCACAGGTCAGGAGGGAGTGGCATATTCTACACATGATACTGAAAGATAAAAACTGCCAAAAATATTCTTTTCAGCAAAATTATCACTCAAATATGAAGAATAAAAGCTTTCCCCCAAACTACACCGAGAGAGTTCATCAACACTATAACTGCCTTACAAAAAAACGAGGAAATGACCTCTTCTACCTGAAACGAGAAGGAAAAAGTATACAAAACTTTGAGTAGGGTGACAGGGAAAACTGAAACTCTAACATCAGAATATTAAACTTATCATAGAAAAAAGGTTAAAGGGAAAAAATTTATAAAAATAATTTATAGCTGCTTCAATTTGGTAACAAACTCGTAACAAGAAATAATTGAGAAATTTGGACACCTAAAACATAAAAGGGGAGAAGGAAAAGGTCAGAACTCATATAGGCAAGTAAAAACAAGATGCTGTCAACAGAAAAAAGGATATTTTAACTATGAGATATTTTATACAAACTTTACAGTAACAACAAAACATAAAAAGACGAAACTGAAAAAATATCCCAGAAAAGCTCCAAACAGAAACATAAGGAAAAAAACCACAATGGGCATACAAAACAACCAGAAACAAAAAATGAAACTGAAATGGCAGTACTATATTTTCATTTATCAATATTCATGCTAAATGTAAATGGACTGAATTCACCAATCAAAAGTCACAGAGTGGCTGGGTGAATTAAAATGCAAGACCCAACTATGTGCTGCCTCCAGGAGACTCACTTCGGCTCTGAAGACAAGTAGGCTTAAAGTGAAGGGATGGAAGATGATGCTCCAAGGAAATGGTAGCCATCAAAAGCAGTAGCCAAACTCACGTCAGAAAAAACAGGCTTCAAGCCAAAAAAGATAACAAGAGACAAATATGGACATCATATAATGATAAAGGGGACAATTCATCAAGAAGACATAATAAGAGTTATTCATATATATGCACTTAACATAGACGCATTAAACCAGAAGGACTGGATAGATTTGTACAGAACATTCTATCCAAATGGAGAATACACTTTTGTCTCAAGTGCACATGAAGTATTGTCAAGAACAGACCATATGCTGGGACACAAAACAAACGTCAATCAAGTTAAGAATGGCATTATATCAAGTATCTTTTCTGAGCACAAAAGTGTGAGATGAGATATCAACTACAAGAAGAAAGCTGAGAAAATCTACAAATATGTGAAGGCTAAACAAATGCTACAGTGTAAGAATTAGATCACATACAAAAAATTAAAATACATGAAGACAAATGAAAATATGACATACCAAATTTATGGGGATGCAGCCAAAGCAATACTGAAAGGGAAAGTTACAGTTATACAGGCCTACCCTGAGAAACACGGAAAGTCTCAAGTCTAACCTTATGTCTAAAGGAATTGTAAAAAGAAGAATGAACGAAGTCCAAAGTCAGTAGAAACCAAGAAGTAATAAAAACCAAAGCAGAAATATGTGAAATAGAGACTAAAAAGACAACAGGAAAGATAGATGAAATTAAGAGATGCGCCTTTGAAAAGAGAAACAAAACTGATAAAACTTTTGCTAGTCTAAGAAAAAAAGAGAGAAGGATCTGATAAATCAAAGAGGAGAAATAACAAGGATACCACAGAAATATAAAGGGTGACAAGAGAATATTATGAACAACTATATGACTACAAATCGGACAACCTAGAATGGAAAAATTCTTAGAATCATCCAACCTTCCAAGACTGAACCATGAAGAAACAGAAAATTTTAATAGACTGATCACTAGTAAAGAGGTCAAAATAATAAAAAATTCCCCCCCAAAACAAAATTCCAGGACCAGATGGCTTTATATGTGAATTCTACCAATCATTCAAGATTTAATACCTATCTTTCTCAATCTCTTCCAACAAACTGAAGAAGAGAGAATACTTCCTACTCATCCCATTAGGCCATCATTACACTGACAGCAAAACCAGGGAAGATGCTTCAAAGAAAATTATAGGCCAGTATCTCTGATGAACACAGATGCAAAAGTTCTCAATAAAATGTTAGCAAACTATACAACAACACATGAAAAAGATCATACAACATGATCAAGTGGGATTTACCCTAGGGATGCAAGGGTGTTTAAACATCCATGAACTAATCAATAAGATACACCCCACGAACAAAATGAAGGATAAAAACCATGATTGTCTCAATAGATGAAGAAGCATCTGACAAGATTTAATATTCACTTATGATAAAAAACTCTTAATTGGTATAGGAGGAATGTGCCAAAAATATAATAAAGGCCATATATGGCAAACCTATATCTAATGCAATACTCAGTGATGAAAACTTTAAGCTATTCCTTTAAGATCAGGAACAAGACAAGAATGCCCAATCTTGCCACTCTTATTCAACACAGTATTGGGAGTCCTAACCAGAGAAATAATGCAAGAAAAAGAAATAAAAGGTACCTGAATTGGAAAACAAGAGGTAAAACTAACTACTTGTGGATGACAAGATTTTATACACAGAATACTCTAAAAAATTCACCAAAAAACTTTTGGAAATAATAAAAATAATATAGTAGTTGCAGGGTATAAGATCAATATAAAAAATATGGTGCATTTCTATATACTAACAATGAACTAACAAAAAAGCAGTTAAGAGAATCCCATTTACAATCACAACAGAAAGAATACAACACTTAAGTATAAACTTACCCAGGAGGTATGAGACCCGTACACTGAAAACTGTAAGATTATTGTTGAAAGAAACTGAAGACAGAAATTAATGGAAATATACTTTGTGCTCATGGACTGAAGAATTAACGTTATTAAAATGTCCAAATTACTGAAAGCAAACTATAGATTCAATGCAATTCCTATCATAATTCCAAGGACATTTTCTCAGAAACAGAACAAAAAACTGTAAAATTTATATAGAAACATAAAAAACTTCAATAGTCAAAGCAGTCCTGAGAAAAATGGACAAAACTGGAGGTATCACACTCCCTGATTTCAAATTATATTACTAAGCTACAGTATTCAAAATAGCATGTTACTGGCAGAAAACAGACACAGAGACTAATGGAAAAGAACTGAGAGCCCAGAAATAAACCCACACGTATATGAACAACTAATTTAAAACAAAGAAGCAAAGAACATATAATGAGACAGAAGAGTCTTTTCAATAACTGGCACAAGGAAAACTGGACAGCCACATGAGAAAGAATGAAACCAGATCACTACCGTGCACCACACACAAGTCAGCTCCAAACAGATGAGATACTCGGATGTAAGACCTGAAACCACAAACTCCTTGATGAAAACAAGCAGTACACTCTTTGCTCTTGGTCTTCGAAAACATTTTTCTGAATATGTTTCCTCAGGCAAAGGAATTAAAAGCAAAAATAAAACGTGAGACTACATCAAACTAAGAAGCTTTTGTACAGGAAAGGAAGCCATCAACAAATGAAAATGCAACCTAGTGAATAGGAGAAAATATCTGCAAATCATATATCCAATATAGGGTTAATATATAAAATAATAGAAATAACACATACAACTCAACAACCAAAAAACAAAGAACTAGATTTAAAAAATGGGCAGAGGTATTCAATAGACATTGTTCCAAAGAAGACATACAAATGGCCAACAGGCACATGAAAAAATGCTTAACGCTTCACTAATTATTAGGGAAATGCAAATCCAAACAATCATGAGATACCACCTCACACCAGTCAGAAGGGCTATTATCAAAAAGGTAAGAGATGACAAGTGCTAGAGAGGATGTGAAGAAAAGGAACCCTCATACGGTTTTGGTGGAAACGTAAGTTGTTGCAGACATTATGGAAAGCAGTATGGAGACTCTTCAAAAAATTAAGGACCAGAACTTCCACATGATCCAGCTATTCCACTTCTGGGTATTTATCCAAAGAATAAGAAAATGCTAATTTAAAAAGATTTATGCCCCTGTGCTCATCTCAGCATTATTTACAATAGCCAAGATATCCAAAGAACCAAAGCCCCACTGGTGGATGAATGGATAAACATGTGGCCTATATGTATATATAAAATGCACTAGTACTCAATTGCAAGAAAAGATGAAAGCTTGTCATTTGCAACAACATGGACAGACCCAAAGGGTATTACACTAAATGACATAAATCAGATGGAAAAAGACAAACACCACAGGATTTCACTCATATGTGGATTATTTAAAAAAAAAAAACACAAAGAGCAGACCAAACCAAACATACAGTTATAGAAAGCAGAGCAGTGGTTATGGTGGGTGGGGAGGATAACTGGGTAAAAGAGGCCGACTGTACAGTGACAGGCGCAAAATAAACTTTTGGTGGTGACGATGCTGCAGTGTATACAAAAATAAAAATATAACACTGTATACACAAGACATATAATACTAGAAATTAATAAAAACTCGCTAGCGAATATTTTTTAAAATAGAGGAAAAGCTTCATAATGCTGTCTTTGGCAATGATTTCTTGATTATGACACCAAAAGCATAGACAAAAAGGAAAAAATAGACAAACTGGATAACATCAAATTTTTGTTTTCTCAAAGTACACTATCAGGACAGTGAAAAGATAATGCACAGAATGGGAAAAAAATGCTTGTAATCATATACCTGATAAGCGATTAATATCCAGGATATATAAAGAACTTCTACAACTTAACAAAAAACCAAGAACCTACCTGGTGGCTCAAATGGTTAAGAAACTGCCTGCAATACAGGAAACTTGGGTTTTATCCCTAGGTTGGGAAAATCTCCTGGAGAAGGGAATAGCTACCCACTCCAGTACTCTTGCCTGGAGAATTCCATGAACAGAGGAGCCTGGTGGGCTACAGTCCATGGGTTCACAAAGACTCAGGCATGAACTGAGTGGTTAACACTTTCACTTTCAAGTTAGAGAATGAGTAAAGGACTAAATACAAGCATGCCACACTTGCAGACCACTGCAATAAAGCAAGTATTGTAGCAAACCGAGTCATACAAAGTTTCTGGTTTCCCATTGCATATAAAAGGTACGCTTACACTATGCTGTAATGCATTAAGTACATAATACTATTATGTCTAAGAAAATAATGCACATACCTTAATTAAAAAAGGTTTTACTGCTAAAAAATGCTAACTGCTATCTGAGCTTTCAGGAAGTCATAATTTTTTTGCAATAATAACATCAAAGATCACTGATCACAGATCACCATAATACATACAATAATGAAAAAGTTTGTAATGTGAGAATTACTAAAATGTAACACAGAAACATGAAGTGAGCAAATGTTGAAAAACTGGTGCTGACCAACTTGCTCAAGGCAGAGGAGCCACAAGACTTCAACGTGCAAAAACAAATGCAGTGTCTGTGAAGTGCAATAAAATGAGGTATGTACCAAAGAAGGTATACAAGTGGCCAAGAAGCATGAAAAGATACTCAACGTCAGTCATCATTAGGGAAAATACAAATTGGAATCACAAATGAAAAAAATCACACTTCATATGGCCATTAGGATGGCTACTGTTAAAAAAAAAAAAGGTTTTGGTGAGGATGGGGACTAACCCTATTTCACTGCTGGAGGGAATGTAAAATGGAACGGCTGCTGTGAAAACAGCTGCTGCTGCTAAATCACTTCAGTCATGTCCGACTCTGTGCGACCCCATAGACAGCAGCCCACCAGGCTCCGCCGTCCCTGGGATTCTCCAGGCAAGAACACTGGAGTGGGTTGCCATTTCCTTCTCCAATGCATGAAAGTGAAAGGTGAAAGTGAAGTCGCTCAGTCGTGTCTGACTCTTTGCGACCCCATGGACTGCAGTCTACCAGGCTCCTCCATCCATGGGATTTTCCAGGCAAGAGTACTGGAGTGGGGTGCCATTAATATTCTGATGTTAAATTTTAATATTCTATATAGAATATCCATATTTAGTTAGGGAGTTTGGAATCAACATGTACACAATGCTGTATTTAGAGGGTAACCAACAAGGACCTACTGTCCAGCACAAGGAACTCTGCTCCAGGTTACGTGGCAGTCTAGATGGGAGGGAAGTTTGGGGGAGAATGGAAACATGTACATGTATGGCTGAATTCTTCTGCTGTCCACCTGAAACTATTACAACATTGTTAACTGGTTATACTCCAGTGAAAAATAAAAAACTTAAAAATAAACACTATTTATATGATCCAGCAATTCCACTTCTAGGTATAGTATATACCTAGAAGCAAAAACTGAATACCTATATGCAAAAACTGAAATCAGAGATTCAAAGAGATAACTCTATGCCAGTATCCATAGTGGCTTTATTCATAACAGCCAAAAGCAGAAACAACTCAAGTGTTCATCAATAGATGAAATGATAAACAAAAATGTATATGTAAGATGGAAAATTATTCAGCCTTAAAAAGGACTGAAATTCTTAGAAACATACTAAGTATAATAAATCAGACACAAAAGGACAAATATTCCATTTATATGAGGTATCTAGAATAGGGAAATTCATGGAAACAGAAAGTAAGATAGAGGTTACCTGGGGTTGGGGGAATAGGGAATGAAGTTATTATTTAATGGGTACAGAGTTTTAATTTGGGATGTTACATAAGTTCTGCAAGTGGATAGTGGTGATGGTTGTATGATGTTGTGAATGTGCTTAACGCCACTGAACTGTACACTTAAAAACGGCTTAGGGTATATTTTACCATAATTTAAAAATGTATAGAACCATTCTAGAAGGGTATTTGGCAAAACCCAACAGTGGCCACAGGACTGGAAAAGGTCAGTTTTCATTCCAATTCCAAAGAAGGGCAGGGCTAAAGAATGTTCAAACTATCTGACAATTGTACTCACATCCCATGCTAGTAAGGTTATGCTCAAAATCCTTCAAGCTAGGCTTCACTAGTACTTGAATTGAGAACCTCCAGATGTACAAGCTGGATTTAGAAAAGGCAGAGGAACCAGAGACCAAATTGTCAACATCCACTGCATCATAAAGAAAGCAAGGGAATTCTAGAAAAACATCTACTTCTATTTCATTGACTATGCCAAAGCCTTTGCCAGTGTGGATCACAAACTGTGGAAAATTCTTTAAGAGATAGGAATACCAGACCATCTATCCTGTCTCCTGAGAAACCTGTATGAGGGTCAGGAAGCAACAGTTAGAACTGGACATGGAACAACAGACTGATTCCAAATTGGGAAAGGAGTACGCTGAGGCTGTATATTGTCACCCTGCTTATTTAACTTATATGCAAAGTACATCATGCAAAATGCCAGGCTGGATGAGTAGCAAGCTAGAATCAAGATTACTGGGAGAAATATCAAGAACTTCAGATTAGCACCACTCAAATGGCAGAAAGCAAAGAGGAATTAAAGAGCCTCTTGATGAAGGTGAAGGAGGAGAGTGAAAAATCTGGCTGAAAACTCAACATTAAAAAACTAAGATCATGGCATCCGGTCCCATTACTTCATGGCAAATAGAAGGGAAAAAGTGGAAGCAGTGACAGATTTTCTGTTCTTGGGCTCCAAAATCACTGCAGATGGTCACTGCAGTCATGAAATTAGAAGACGCTTGCTTCTTGGCTATAACAAACCTAGATAGCGCATTAAAAAGCAAAGACACCACTTTGCTGACAAAGCCAACAAGCCACGGTCCTTCCAGTAGTCATGTATAGATGTGAGAGCTGGACCATAAAGTAGGCTGAGTACTGAAGAATTGATGCATCTCCTGCATTGCAGGCGAATTCTTTATTGTCTGAGCCACCAGGGAAGCCCAATGTATATTCTAGAATTGAACAAATAAATATACCGTAGATAATCAGAGTCAGATTTCTCACTGGAAGAGAAGGAAAGGGTGTTTTGGAAACATGGTTGATTCTAAGGCTCAAAAGAGAAAACAAACGTTGAGCCTGGTTCATTCTTACCTTCTGTATCAGAAAAGGAAGCGATTAAAAAATAACAGGCTTACCCAAAGAGTACAGGATGCAAACTGAAGGAGCTCCCAATAGCCAAAGCTGGGATGTTTAGCACCAAAGTAAATGCTATTGTAGAATTTTATATATATATATAATAGAGTAAAATAAATATCCATGAGCTCATAGTGACACAAATAGAATAAATAAATGTGGGGGAAAGAATAGCTCTTCCTCACAAAATTGTAATTAACAAATGTAGAAAGAATGATGCAAACAGAAAACCACCTTGAAGTAAATACTATAGTAGTAGTTATTACAGGCAGAAACCATTAATGGATGCTAATGTTAGTGAGCAAAAGGGTATTTGCATACTCTCAGAGTTATTAATTTGAAAAGAAAAACTGTTAAGTTTATAGTGTACAAATGTGGCAGATGATCCAAGTTAGTGTGAGGCAAACCCACATTATGTACTGAGAAAGGTGGAATGTGATTTCTATTGTATTCTTGACAGACACGCATAACCTCAGTTCACGAGAGAGAGACCATCAGAGAAACCTAAACCGATGGACATTCTACTAAGTAGCTAGTCAGTGCTCTTCAACTGCATTCAGGTCATTAGACACTGAGAAAGTGCCACAAACAGAGCAAACTAAAGGAGACATGACAAAAGCAATGTGCGATTCTGGATCAGAAAAGGACATTAATGAGAAAATTAGTGGGTTTTGAGTAAGGTCTATATACTGGTTAATAATACTGCATCAGTGTTAACATTCAGCTTTACTATGGTATTGTAAGACGTTAACATTAGGGGAATCTGAGTGAAGGGCACAGGAGAACGCTACTATTTTACAACTTTTTATAAGCTTAAAATTACTTTAAAAAATTTAAAAAAGAAAACAGTCTATCTAAATCTTTGGGGAGCATGGTTTGGTGGATTCACAATTATTTACCAAGATGAATTCATACTACTGATAATTATTTTTAATTTTGAAAATCCTGAGAGAAGTCTCCACTTTTTGCAGTCCCTACTATATATCTTTCTAACTGGTAGTGTTGCAATTTATGCATTACTATGCTTTTTTTTCACCCATGACAGTCAATTCTTTAATACACACTAAGACCTACTTACTTCTACATTCTGTGACTAGCAGTCTTTGTGAAAAGGAAATGCTCAATAACTATATTTTGAGTAAATGAGCATATACAAACATCTCACTGCTATAGAAAGTATTTACTTACGCTCCACAAAGGAAGTAAAGAGCATCCTGAACCTGCTTAGCCGACTACCTTCATCTGCCCACATGCGTATCACCCCAACTCCCGTCTTAAGCATTACATCGTTGGCCACAGTGCTGCAAAATTTGGCCTTCAGATTTTCAATAGAACTGCTTCCATCGTAGACGGCAACGAAGTTTCTCTTGCATTCATTTGAGTGCTCCATTTGATAATCTAGGAACCTCAAATAAATCTGTAACATTAAAACAAAGAAAAACAGTGCTTTTAAAAAGACATTCATTTTAATTTTCTAGTTCTATTATCCAATCAATATGTAACATGGACTGAACTGAATTGTAACAGCTGACAGAAAAAACAATAGATAAAAGGCTGACGCCTAAGAAGGTAAAAGAACTAAGACTAATGTTCTGTTTCTTTGGTTGTCTTAACAACGGAACCAAGCGTTATGGAACCTAAAGCTTGCAAACGTTTTGTCTATAAAGAGAAATTTTTTGCTTCACGAGGCATGACTATCGTACATATTTTCCTTATTATAAAAACAATCTTACGGTACTGACAAACTGGGAAAATAAAAGAAACATTCATAATTCTTTCACTCTGACAATTACTATGATTAACTTTTTTCAGTTTTTCACATTTTTAAAATCTGAGCTTAATTTTAAGATACACACACTCTGCTTTTGCTGTAACACATCAGAACTTACCTATCGCTTCATAATTGTAATCATTCCTATGATGTCATTTATTTACCCACTATCCTACTGTTGCACATGTAAGTGGTTTTATGATTTTACTCCATAGATTAACAATTTCTAAATTTTTAGTCGCAAAGATTTAAACTGGAGTTTCAAAATAAGCACTAGCATTCTATTGCCTAGTATCCCCTTTCCTCAAATTTCATAGGCAGTCTGCTACCCAGCACTCAAGTCTTCTTAAAATGTGCATTCTTATTTGAAGAGTTCCATTAGACTTTAGGCTTAGAAACACCTTGAGCAAAATCTCCAAAAGAACAGAGTGAAACAGGTACTGTTCTTTAAGGGCTGGGAGGAAATTAAGGCTCACGGGGACTAAGGAACTTGCCCAAGGTTACTTAGGGCGAGGATGTGAACCTAAGCTGGTCTGAATCTTATTAAGATGTGTGGTCTTCACATTCCCTGGGATGCCTTTCATGTGTGTGCACGCATGCACGACACATCCACACACTCTTCACATACATGGTTCATTTCTGGATATAGTGCTCATAAGGAACCTAAAGCTTGTTCATATGTGACTCTACAACTAAAGTAAAACTTTAATGAATGAAGAATAAAGATTTCTTTGGTTGCCACTGGAGATGTCTAGTAGGTCACCTTGCTGATTGCTATCTCTGAGGCAGCAGTATGATGACACACCTACACTGTAATTTAAAGGGCTTCATAAAACAAAACCATATTCCCCCCTGCCCCACAAATACCTTGATGACATAAAACTAAGAACAAAAACTCAAAAATATATCTGAGTTAAATTTTGACCAGTAACTCTGGCTTATTTGAAATGACCAATTTGCCACTTTCATGAGCAAAATTACTGGTAATGTACTTCCATTTCAAAACTTCACAAAACCTCATAAATGTATTTTAACACAGAAGTAATATGTTTGTTTAAAATATACAATCTGTTTTCATTCCTGTCTCCATCATTTATATAACCAGGACATTCTGCTCATGGTTGTCTGGTGGTGAGTATCACTAATATTCGTTATTGTTTGTCTTCTCCGTTGGACTGTATGGTCTTCCAATGAGAGTGTCAATGTGCTATCCAGTATAATTCTTGCTTAGGAAGAGCAATCAATGAAAAAGTGAACAGGTTTGTAAAACCTAGTTTTGATAGAGCTGAATATCAGGAAGACCATCAAGAAGTCTGAAGTATTTACTCTCTATTGTTTTTTTTTAAATCCAAAGAAACACCATACTTGTGTAAGGCCATAGTAAATGCACTTTAAATATGTAACTTTTAAAAATCAAAGTTTTAAGGTAAGTCATATGACAAAAATAACATTCTTTCCTATTGTGAATACAGTTAAATATTGACATTAATAGTTTAATTCAACTAATCTTCAGAAAATATTTCTAACATTATGAGGCTAACAAATTGAAATGGGTGGATCGGGGCACAAATTACTCTTCTCTCATCCAGACTGCAGAAGATCTTTAATTAAACATAAACACTCTTGGCCTCCTACCTACTCCTACACCCTCCCAGGGAAGTGGAGAGAGTCCCCTGGATCAGGGATGGTATTTGGTCACTTTCCCTTTCCTCCTTCCCTGGACCAATGAATGAGAATAACAGTGACCTGGGTAAGCGGGTCTCTTCTGTAGATGCACTTTCCTCAGGTGGGATGTTCCAGCCTAGGCTTAGGTAGGAGGTGGACCTGGTGGGTAGGGAATTAGCAGGTCTCACTATAAGCTGCTTCCTAGCCTTTATTACAATAAAAGGGCTATTCTGAAGCTCCACTGTCTCAACTGGTTCATAACTCCAATGGGGAAAAGGACGCTTTTTATTAGAGGCCCCAAAGACCGCAAAAGAAATGCAATGAGATCCTCAGAAAGCTGTTATTTTTATGGAAAGGCCACTGATAAAACTAAAACACTACTTAAATGCGAATACCGATTTTTATACGTAAGTGAATTTTTCTTGAATATCACCTGTAAACTAGTTTACCCCATTTTGAGTATTCAAGGGTTATTGTGGTCTTTTAACATTTTCTCTTTTAAAATGAAATCATCTGTTTACTCTTTTAGTTGAACCCAATTAAAAAATTTTGATCCAATTTCTATGTCAAGTGTTTTTTATGTTAACTTTAAAAAATTAATTTACTTTTATATATTAAAAGTAACCTTCTTCAATATTTAACATTCTAGGTTACATTCCTAAAAAACATATGCATATAAAATCATTTCTTCATGAGCTATTTTATAAAAGAGCCACATTGAAAGTATTAATTTCACTTAAGTATTTAAATAATTATTACATATTAAAAAACCCCCCAAACCCACAAACCCACCTCACCTCTGCACAGTCATCCCTCAGTAGCAATGGGTAATTGGCTCTAGGAAGGTCCTGCTCTGGATACCAAAATCTGCAGGTGCTCAAGTCCTACAGTGCAACCTTTGTATTTGTGGTTCTGTGTCTACAGACACAACCAACTGCAGATTCTATAGCACTATAATATTTACCAAATAAAACCTATATATGTGGACTTGTACAGTTCAGTTCTGTGTACAGCTGAGCCTTGAACATGGGTTTCATATATGCAGGTCCATTTAAGTGGTATTCAGTAATCACAGACTATAGTATTACACTATGCTTCCCTGGTGGCTCAGATGGTAAAGAATCTGCATGAAATGTGGGAGACCTGTGTTCGATCCCTGGTTTGGGAAGATTCCCTGGAGAAGGGAATGGCAACCCACTCTAGTATTCTTGTCTGGAGAATTCCATGGACAGAGGAGACTGGAGGGCTACAGACCATTGGGTTGCAAAGAGATGAACATGACTGAGTGACTAACACTTTCACTTTCTTTCACAGTACTATACAGTCTGTAGCTGGTTGAATCTGAGGATGTGGAACCTCAGATACCAAGGGTTGACTATAAAGTTATACTCAGAATTTCAATTGCGAGTGGTCAGTGACCCTAGCCTCTATGTCGTTCAAGGGTCAATTGTACAACTAAAGCCATCTATGTTCCTACTATCTTTCCTACATTCCCTGTTTTGAGTATAATTTTTATAATTACTATGTACATTTTTAGACTTTTAAATTTGCTGCTGTTACTGCTAAGTCGCTTCAGTCGTGTCCGACTCTGTATGACCCCATAGACGGCAGCCCACCAGGCTCCCCTGTCCCTGGGATGCTCCAGGCAAGAACACTGGAGTGGGTTGTCATTTCCTTCTCCAATGCATGAAAGTGGAAAGTGAAAGTGAAGTTGCTCAGTCGTGCCCGACTCTTAGCCACCCCATGGACTACAGCCTACCAGGCTCCTCCGTCCATGGGATTTTCCAGGCAAGAGTACTGGAGTGGGGTTGCCATTGCCTTCTCCGTTTAAATTTATGTATCTATAAAAACATATAGTATTTTTGTATATTTTTATTTGTGTATTTTAAAATCTTGTATCAATTGTTGAAATAAGTCACTACTTATCCATTTTCCTTTTGGACATTTAGCTTGCTTGCAGTTTTTAAAATATTAAATATTGCTGTAAACATGCTTGCGTTCTGACTGCGCTCTCACACAGTGAGCACCTGGGTACACTTAGAAGCGTGGCTGCTGTGTCATAGGACGTGACCATCTTCATCTTCACCAGGGCATGCCCAATGGCCTTCCAAAGTGGTTGCAGCAATTTATTCTCCCAAAGCAAGTTGAGAGCATCTCCATTCTTCAATCCTTGTTGATACTTGGTCACATCAAGACATTCAATCACATCTCAAGTAATATAAAATTCTCTGACAAATGCACAGGGTCAAGTGACAGACACCATAATCAAGAACAGTTCCATCACCCTCCGCCTGCGAAAATCCTTTCCAGCTCCTCAGCAGTCCAAATCCATCTTCAACTTTAATTCCTGGCAACCAGTCTCTTGCTGTCCTGTATTTCCACCTTTCCCATAAATGTTATAATTTCATATAAATAAAATCATAGTATATTCTGAGTCAGGATTCTTTCAGTTAGCACAATGCATGTGAGATTCTCCTATGCACCTGCCTCCCCAATAGTCTGTATCTCATTACTCCTGAATAGATTTCACTACACAGATGTACCACGGTTTATTAACAACGGAAGAGTATTTGGACTGTTTCCAGTTTTTGTCTATTATGGATAAAGCTACTGTAAACATTTACATTCAAGTTTTTTTATGTGTAAACATGTTTTCCTTTCTCCTGGCTACCCTGCCAGGAGACTGCTCACTCACATGGTAACTTTATAGGAAATCACCAAGCTGTTTTCCAAAATGGCTATATCATTCTGTATTCCTACCAGGAGTCTTACCACATTCCCAATTGCTCTATATAGCTCCCAGAGCCTGGTATTGTCTGTTTTAAAATATTAGTGCTGTAATAGAGGTAGAGAGCTATTCCATTGTGGTTTTAATTTACAGTTTTCAAATGCTGAAATATTCTCTGGCGCCTGTTCAAAATCTCCTACTCATTTTAAAATTAGGTACTTTTCTTATAGTTGAGTTTTGAGTTCTGGATTAAAGAAATCTTTTGACAAGTGATTTACAAATATTTTCTCTTAGTGGCTTTTCTTTTCATTCAACAGTGAAAAGGAAAAGCTTTAATTTTAATGAAGTTCAATTTATAGTTTTTTTAAAATAGATTCTTCTTTGATGTCTTATCTAAGAACTCTTTCCCTAACCCAAAGTTTTCACCTATGTTTTCTTCTAAGTTTTACAGTATTTACTTGTGTTTATAATCCAGTTTAGGTTAATTTTTAATATAAGGTATAAATACAGGTATAGGTTAAAATTCTTTTTTTTTTTTTTAAATATGGTTATCTGGTTGTTCTTAGCACCATTTGTTGAAGACAAGACTATCCACTGAACTGACATTGTATTTCTAAAAAAAATAAATCATATTTGTGTGAATCCTTTTCTGAGTTCTGTTCTGTTCCACTGATCTCTGTGTCTGTCATCTGTCAGTACCACACTGTTCTGGTTACTGAAGATCTGAAATCAGGTAGTGAGTATCTGTATTTTTTGAACACTGTTTTGGCTTTTGTAATTCCTCGCATTTTCATTATACTCTAAAAACAGTTTGTCTACATTTACAAAAACATAGCAGAGGTTTTAATTTGAACTGTGCTTGTTTATACAGATCTATTTCAGAAGAACTTCTGTTAACACCACTGAGTCCACCTCAATAGGTATACACAGTATTGCTGTTGTTTGGTTGCTAAGTTGTGTTCAACTCTGCAACCCCATGAGCTGCAGCAGACCAGACTTCCCTGTCCTTCCCTATCTCCCAGAGTTTGCTTAAACTCATGTCCATTTAGTCAGTGATGTCATCCAACCATCTTATCCTCTGTCTCCCCATTCTCCTCCTGCCCTCAATCGTTCCCAGCATCAGTCTTTTCCAACGAGTCAGCTCTTCACATCAGGTGGCCAAAGTATTGAAGCTTCAGCATCAGTCCTTCCAGTAGATATTCAAGGATGATTTCCTTTAGGATTTACTTGATCTCCTTGCTGTTCAAGGGACTTTCAAGAGTGTTCTCCAGCACCACAGTTCAAAACCATCAATTCTTCAGCATTCAGCTTTCTTTATGGTTCAACTCTCACATCTGTACATGACTACTGGAAAAACCATAGCTTTGACTATGCAGACCTGTGTCAGCAAAGTGACGTCTCTGCTTTTTAATATGCTGTTTAGGTTTGTCATACTTTTCTTCCAAAGAGCAAGTTGTCTTTTAATTTCGTGGCTTCAGTCACCATCCACAGTGATTCTGGAGTCCAAGAAAATAAAATGTCAGTGTTTCCACTTCTTCCCCATCTATTTACCATGAAGTGATGGGACCGGATGCCATGATCTTAGTTTTTTGAATGTTGAGTTTTAAACCAGCTTTTTCTCTCCTCTCTCACCCTCATCAAGAGGCTCTTTAGTTCCCCTTCACTTTAGACCACTACAGTAGTTTCATTTGCATATCTGAGGTTGTTGATAATTCTCCCAGCAATCTTAATTTCAGCTTATAACTCATCCAGTCCAGGACTCTGCATGATGTACTCTCCATAGGAGTTAAACAGACAGGGTGACAATATACAGCCTTGAAGTGCTCCTTTTCCAATTTGGAACGTCTGTTGTTCCACATTTGGTTCTAAGTGCTGCTTCTTGTCCTGCAATCAGGTTTCTCAGGAGTCAGGTAAGGGGGTCTGGTATTCCCATCTCTTGAAGAATTTTCCAGTTTGTTGTGATTTACACAAAGTCTTTAGTGTAGTCAATGAAGCAGATGTTTTGTTAGAATTCCCTTGCTTTTTCTATGATCCAACGGATGTTGGCAATTTGATCTCTGGTTCCTCTGCCTTTTCTAAATCCAGCTTGCACATATGGAAGTTCCCAGTTAATGTACTGCTGAAGCCTAGCTTGAAGGATTTTAAGCATCATCTTGCTAGCATGAGAAATGAGTGTAATTGTATGGTAGTTTGAACATTCTTTGGGATTGCCTTTGGGATTGGAATGAAAACACATATTTATTCAGGTCTTTTAATTTTTTATCAGGGTTCTGCAGTTTATACAGGCTGTGTTTTTTTTTTTTTTGGGTGGGGGGAGGCAAGGGCTACTTTAAATGGTATTGCTGCTTTCTTAATTTTGAACTTCAATTGCTCATTCTTCAAATATTCAATCAGACAATACAACTGACCCTTGATCAACATGGGATGTAGAGGCGTGGACCCTCCTTGCAGTCAAAAATCCATGTATAACTTCACAGTCATCCCACAGTATCCTTGGTTCTACATTTGTGGATTCAACTAACCATTGATGGTGTAGTAGTAGGTATTTATCCATAAAAAAAAAAATCTCTGTGAAAATAGATCAGTGCAGTTCAAACACATCTTATTCAAGTATCAACTACATATAAAACAATACAACTGACATTTATCTATCGGCCTTTTATCCAACCTTGCTACACTGACTTCTTTATTCCAGGAGTTTTTTGAGGGTACATTTCATGTTAATTTTTTACATAGATAATTATGTCATCTGGAAAAATAGTTTTTTTGCCACGTTTCACTGTCTACAACTTCCAGTATGGTGTTCAGTGGCAGTTATCTTGTTGCTAATTTTGAGGGGAAAAAGCATTCAGTA
The DNA here is from genome assembly GCF_055505025.1 of Bos grunniens. Classification (NCBI taxonomy): domain Eukaryota; kingdom Metazoa; phylum Chordata; class Mammalia; order Artiodactyla; family Bovidae; genus Bos; species Bos grunniens. Next base: position 15,650,220 of record NC_141182.1, read on the forward strand.
TGGTGTCAGCTGTACATTTTGGTAGACATCCTTTATCAGGTTATAGAAGTTCCACTCTTCTTAATTTTCTGATATTTTCATCATGAATGGGTGTTGATTCTTTTAACAAACTGAGATAATCATGTAGCATTCTTTCTTAACATATTGAATCATATTGATTTTTCAAATGTGAATCAGCCTTGCATTCTTGGGATAAACCACACTTGGTTATAGTTTTTCAACGTATTATACTTTTTAATATGTTGATTTAGACTGGTCAATACTTTGTTAGGGATTTTTGTATCTGTTTTCTGGAGTAACAATTATGATGCCAATTCCAACATGTGGGTCTTTGCTCTGCATACCCCCACTACAACAGCAATCCTCAAATATCAGTTAGGTGTCCTACAATTCAATCCAGTGATGACTCCAGCTATCCAGAGACAGCATCAGATTTCAAAGGTTAAGGGCTTACTCCCAGGGGAATGGCCTCCACTTCAGAGGCCAAACACAAGGTCAGGCTGTCACGTGATACTGACTCACTACAAGTCTGAGTTTCCTAAGGTCTCATTCTTGTTGTTCAGTTGCTCAGTTGTGTCTGACTCTTTGTGACCCCACAGACTGCAGCACACCAGGCTTCCCTGTCCTTCACCATCTCCTGGAGCTTGCTCAAACTCTCATCCATTGAGTCAGTCATGCCATTCAACCATCTTGTCCTCTGTCGTCCCCTTCTCTTCCTGCCTTCAATCTTTCCCAGCATCAGGGTCTTTTCTAATGAATTGGCTCTTCGCATCAGGTGGCCAGAGTATTGGAGCTTCAGCTTCAGCATAAGCCTTTCTAAAAAAAATATTCAGGATTGATTTTCTCTAGGGTTGACTGGTTTGATCGCCTTGCAGTCCAAGGGACTCTCAAGAGTCTTCTCCAACACCACAGCTCAAAAGCATTAATTTCTGGATTCCTTTAATTTAGTTTAATAGAGTGTTTAATAGTTTAAATTTAAAAGTTTAATTTAATTTAATAAAGTGGCTTACAGGACTTAGAACATCAGTTTACTTACAAGATTACCGGCTACCCTGGTAATGAGCTTCCATATTCAATGGATTTCCAGAAGTCACCTCGTTAAAATAAACTCACTTGTGGTTGAAAGGAGCTTGTTATTAATAACAACACACCCACTTCAGGTTTATAAAGGCTCTGAAACATTTTCAGAAACTGAGAATAAGAGACTAAATGTTGTTAACATAAGATGCTCTCATTGCTCTTACCATTCAGGAAATTTCAAGGGTTTTGTGAGCTCTGTGCCAGAAATGGGGATGAACACCAAATATATGTATTTCCTATTATCAAGCAAAACATCATAGGGGGAATACTGATCAGTAGTTTCCATATAATGTCTTTGGTGGTTTCAGTGTGATGCTTGTCTTAAGAATTTAGAAGTGTTCCTCTTCTTTTACTTCCTGGAAGAGACTAAGAAGAATCAGCATCATTTCTTCTTTAAATATTTGATGTAATTTGTGTATCCATTTAGGAGCTCTCTTTGTAAGAAGGTTCTAAACTGTGAATTCATTACAAATACATAGTCATACAGATTACATATTTCTTCTTAGATGTGTTTGGGCAGCTTGAGGCTTTTAAGGAATTTGTCATTTCATTTGAGACATTCAATTTGGGCACAGAAAGGTCCACTGTTTTAATGGAGGGTCTATAATGATATCCTCTCTTGTTCCTGATATTGGTAAAATGGTTTATATCAGATTATTTACCATTTCTGTACACCGTATTTTTACATTTACCATAATTATTTACCATATTCCCCACTTTCATTCATGATATTTGAAGATTCATTCTAGTGCCATTTCTCTTTTATCTAAAGAACTTCCTTTAGCATTTCTTTTATAGCATGTCTGCTATGGGCTAGCACAGAGTCGGACACAACTGAAGCGACTTCACAGCAACAGCAGGCAATGAATTCTTTGTCTTTGCTGGGGCTCTGTCTTTGTTTGCCCTCATTTCTGAAAAGATATTTCTGCTGGATATAAAATTCTGAATTTTACAGTTCTTTATTTCAGCATTTAAAGGTTTTGATACACAGTCTTTGGGTTTGATAATTTCTGCAGAGAAATCCATAGTCTGAATATTTAAATTGTCGTTCCCTTATATAATGCATTATTTCTGTCAGATCTCAAAGCTTTCAACCTTTGGTTTCAAGAAATTTGATTTGATATGACTAGGCTTTGTATTTTGTTTTTTATCCTGTTTAGTGTTTGCTATGCTTCACGAATCTGTAAATTTATGTCCTTCACCAAATTTTTTGCAATTATTTCTTCAAATGTTTTTTCTGTAACATCTTTTCCTCTTCTTCTGGTACTTAAGTTACATGAATTCTACATCTTTTGAAATTGTCCACACAGGTCCCTAAAGCTTTTGCATAATTTATTTTCAATCTTTTTTTCTCAATTCAGATTAGGTAGTTTCTACTGAACCCTCTTGAAGTTTACTGCCTTTCCTTCATTCTTATATTGGCCCACACACTGAATAATTTCTTCAAAAATTTAAGATGTATTTCTTCAGTTCTAAAATTTCCACTTGGTTCTTTTTTATAGTTTCTACTTCTCTGCTAAGTTCTATCTTTTCACTCATTTCAGGAATGTTTACCTTTATCTCATGGAACATGGTTACATTATTGATTTAAAATCTTTTGATAATTGTCATCTGACTACTGTTAGGGTTGGGATCTCCTGTATTCCCCTTTCAGAAATAATCACATTTCCCTGGTTCTTTATATTGTAATTAAAAAATTATATCCTGGACATTTTGAATATAATATTGAGACTCTGGGTCCTTAAAAACCTGTGGAAAATGTTGAGTTCTGTTGCTTTTCAGGACGCCTACTCAGTGCGGTTCAGGCTGCATGTACTGCCTCTTTGTCTGGGTGTGAGTTCCACGTGCTGGTTCAGTTGTCAAGGCCTTTGCTATGCCATGCAGACTTGCCCGAGGCATACCCTGCTCAGGCACCTGGGCAGTGTTTACAATGCACTGTGGTCCTCAATACCTTTGCCGTGTTTCTGCGGGCCTGCTGCGTGCATATGTAGCTCAGGGCTAAGCCAGAATTAGTACCTTCCTTTCTCTAGCTCCCTGCTCTCCAAGGCTTCCTTCTCATTCTCTGGATAACCTGGTTCCCTCTTCCTGGTTCCTCTGCTGGCTAGAAAGATAAATTTTCCTCAGTTTTTAGTCTCCCGATTTGCTGTGAGTTCTGAGTGACTAAGCACAAAGAGGAAAAAAAACAAGAACAATGGGAATTTCCTCCATACATCACCTTATGTTCTCCTAAAGTCCACCAGTTAGGACATGGGGTTTCTCTCGGGGTTTTAGTTGTTACTATAGCTGCTGTGACTGGTGCTAACCTTGGGCAGAGTTAGTAAGGGGAAAAAAACAAATCAACCAGGGAAGCCCCATCCAGTTTGTGGGGGCCCCTCTCTCAGTGTTCTGGCTAGCAAACTTTCTGTGTCTATACCTGCTGTCTGTTCTACAAAGAGAAAGAAAAAACCCACAACTAGTAGTTTGTTGTTTGGGTTAGTTGAATACTAACCCCAAAAGGGGGTATTAGTATTCAAGTTTTGAATACTTCCCTTCCAACCCACTTTCTAATGGTTACTTTTCAGAATCCTCATGCAATTGCTTTCTGTACTCTATCTAGTTTTCAGTTATAATAAGAGCCATAAGCTACAGTAGGATTATAATATCTTGGCTGATTCTAGAAGTCACTTATTTTAAGGGAATAAAATTGATAAATTTTACCTTTATGGTTTGTACTTTGTGTCTTCTGTTTTTAATAAACTGTTTCCCAGCCAAAGGTTCCATAACTATACTCCTGTATTTTCTTCTAGAAGTTTTAGTTTTAACATTTATGCCAAGTGCAAAACAGGTTATCTCACATCAATAGTCAATTGTTGTAACATCAATTATTAAGTGTTTCCTTTTGATCTAGCATGCTATAATATTATATACTAAGCTTCCATACATACGAGGTCCTATGTTTTGATACTTTATTCAGTTTTATCAGTTTGCATACCCCAGTGATAAATGCATTCCATCCAACCACCACAGTATCATCTCAAAGGTAAGTACTCTCACTTTCTTTTTATTCAAAATTGTCATGGTTCTTCTGGACCCTTTCCTCTTTATGTGAATTTCAGAATTAGCTTGCTAAGTTCCCTCAGAAAGCCCTATGGGGATTTGGCTTGTAATTTTAAATTGATTAATTTGGGAATAAACATTTCCATCTTCTCATACATGAAAATGGTGTATGTCTCTCTGATTTCCCCCATTTCTGTAGGTCTTCTTTTCTGTATTTCAATATAATTTGAAAAATTACTTCCTGGTATGATTTTGTGTTTCACTTTCAAATTACTTTTGGAAAGCAATTTATTTTTATAATTGATGAACTTTTTTTCTCTTGTCACATTGTTGTTCAGTCGCTAAGTCATGTCCGACTCTTCATGATCCCATGGCCTATAGCACACCAGGCTCCTCTGTCCTTCACTATCTCGGAGTTTGCTCAAAATCACATCCATTGAGTCTGTGATGCATCTCACTCTCTGCTGCCCCTTCTCCTTTTGGCTTCAATCTTCCTCAGCATCTGAAGCTTTTCCAATGAGCTGGCTCTTCATATCAGGTGGCCAAAGTATTGGAGCTTCAGCATCAGTCCGTCCAATGAATATTCAAGGTTGACTTTCTTTAGGACTGAGTGGTTTCATCTCCCTGCAGCCCAAAGGATTCTCAAGTCTTTTCCAGCACCACAATTTGAAAGCATCAATTCTTTGTCCTCAGCCTTCTTTATGGTTCAACTCTCACATCTGTACATGACTAGTGGAAAAATCATAGCTTTGACTATATGGACCTTTGTTGGCAGAGTGGTGTCTCTGCTTTTTCAGGTGTGTTATAGCTTTCCTTCCAAGGAGCAAGCATGTTTTAATTTCATGGCTGCAGTCAGCATCCACAGTGATTTTGGAGGACAAGAAAATAAAATCCGTCACTGCATTCATTTGTTGCACTGACCACCACCAAATAAAGTACTGGCAATAGACATAAGCTTAAAGAAAATGATTTTAAGGTTTCACCATTATGATGTTTGCTATAGGATTTTAGAAGATATTTTTCATCATGCTGAAGATATATCCTATGTTGGAATTACTGATTTTCATTCATCAATAGATTTTAAGTTTTATTGATTTTTTGCATCTATTGATATATGTGGATTTATCTCCTTTAATGTGTCAATATGCTAAACCATATCATTTGATTTTCTATTTTCTCACAGTAAGCTGTCCACAAATGTCAAAAATAAGCCCATCTTTGGTCAAGTTTTCTAAAAAATACTTGTTAGGTTTAGTTTGTTGCTACTTAGTCTTTTGGGTCTTTTTCTCTCTCCTTCATTTTACAAATAAGTCTCTGTTTTAAAATTCTCTCATGCTATCTATTTAGTTTTGATAAAACAGGCTGGGGAAAGTTCTTCTTCAGTTTTCTAAAACAGTTTATATAACAGTTTTATATAGCATGTTCCTTAAATATTTGGTAAAATCTAATTAGGGCAGTTTTTCTGTTATCATATTTTAAGTATTAGCTTGGTACAAAAGTAATTGCATTTTTGGATTGTGAATTTTAAATCATTATAACTAGATTCAAACATATTTTTGTTAGACAAAATAGGAACCATTACAATCAACACATTTTCGCCAACAAGATACAAGTTTGTTTATTTCTGTAGCATAAAAATCCATGCTGCAGGATTCAACAAACTCTCAGAAAGCATTTTCTGCATTCTGCTGGTTATGAAAGTGTTTTCCCTGCAAAAAGTTGTCAAGATGCTTGAAAAAGTGGCAGTCCACTGGCTAGAGGTCAGGTGAATACGCTGGATGAGGCAAAACCTCTGATTCATTCACCTTCTGAAGCACGTTGTGCAACATGTAGTCAGAATCAGATATTATGGAGAAAAACAAGGCTCATTTTTATAAAATTTTTATGTTTTTACGTTATGAAAGTATGATAGCACATTTACAGTAGACTTGGAAAATACAGAACAATATTACATGTAGTTCCACTATATATTAGAATTGACCCATTCTGTTGACCAAGGCCAGCTGCAGGCATTGAAGTTTTCGGTGCATCTCATTGACTTGCTGAGCATACTTCTCAGATGGATTGCTTTTGCCAGGATTCAGAAAGCTGTGTGGATCAGACTGGCAGCAGACCACCAAACAGTGACCATGACCTTTTCTGGGTACAAGTTTAACTTTGGGAAGTGCTTTGGAGCTTCTTCTTGGTCCAATCACTGAGCTGGTCCTTGCTGGTTGTCATATACAATCCAACTGAGAAATGGTTGCTGTTGTTGAGTACAATAAGAGAAACCAACAATTCTTTTGATTTGTGGTTAGTGGCACCCCACTCCAGTACTCTTGCCTGGAAAATCCCATGGGCGGAGGAGCCTGGTAGGCTGCAGTCCGTGGGGTTGCACAGAGTCGGACACGACTGAGTGACTTCACTTTCACTTTTCACTTTCATGCATTGGAGAAGGAAATGGCAACCCACTCCAGTGTTCTTGCCTGGAGAATCCCAGGGACAGGGGAGCCTGGTGGGCTGCCGTCTATGGTGTCACACAGAGTCGGACACGACTGAAGCGACTTAGCAGCGGCGTGAGCTATCAACTTATCAAGCTTTTCCACCTTTCTAATTTGCTTCAAATGCCAAATGACCACAGAATGGTTGATGTTGAGTTCTTGGACAACTTCTTGTGTAGTTCTAAGAGGATCAGCTTCAATGATGGCTCTCAACTTGTCATTATCAACTTCTGATGGCCAGCCACTATGGTCATCTTCAAGGCTCTCATCTCCTTTGTGGAACTTTCTGAACTACCACTGCACTGTACGCTCATTAGTAGTTCCTGGGCCAGATGCACTGCTGATGTTGAGAATTGTCTCTGATGCTTTTTTGACCCATTTTGAACTCAAAATAAGAAAATTGCTCAAAAATGCTTTTTGTCTAATATCATTTCTATAGTCTAAAATAAACAGCAAGTAATAAAGTCATTAGCAAAAAATACAGTGAGAAATGCATATTAAAATGATTATAATACAACATTTATTTAAGAATGTACTCCAGTATCAAATGGCAAAGTTTAACAATGCAAAGCCACAATTACTTTTGTACCAATCTAATACAAAATCAGTTTTGTCAATTTGTTAAGAGTTTATTTAGCTTTTCTATTTCTTTGACTTTGATAAATTATATGTATGTAAACATGTACGCATACACATACATTATATATTTCAGTAAATTGTTCACTTAGACTGTTCACAAATATATTAGCAAAGAACAATCTAAAGTATTTCGATTACGGAAAATTTCAAACACACAAAAGCAGACAAAATAGTGTCATAAACTCATTTTACCCATTCCCTAACTTTAGCTTTATCTTCCCTGATAGCTCAGTTGGTAAAGAATCTGCCTGCAACGCGGGATACCTGGGTTTGATCCCTGGGTTGGGAAGATCCCTGGAGAAGGGAAAGGCTACCCACTCCAGTATTCTGGCCTGGAGAATTCCATGGACTGTATAATCCATGGGGTCGCACAGTCGGACGTGACTAAGCAACTTTCACATTCACACCCTTCATACTTTCACTTCTGCCTCACATATTATTCTAAGACAAATTCTAGAGATATCATTTTATGTGTAATTAGTTTCATATATAAGGTTAAAGATGTTAAAAAATAACTTCATACTATTATTAACCAAATGAATAATTCCTTAGTATCAAATTCTAGTGTTCAGACTTCTAATTGTCTCTTAATGTTCCTTGCCTTTTGTAGTTTGTTTGAATCCAAACCCATTTGACTTGTACTTTTTTAATCTGTACACTCCCCTGCTGGTTTTCTTTTTCCCTTTGTTATTTATTGAGGAAATGCTATTCTTTGCTGCTGTTGTTCAGCAAGTATTCTTCATAGTTTGTCTTACAATGCTTTTTTTTTTTTTTTAAATCAGCTGTAGTTGAGTGAATGACCTTTCCCGCTTCTAATATTGTCTTTTTTCTACATTACTCTTGCCAGAAGTATGCTTGTTGCTATTTTTTTTTTAAACAAAAGGCCAGCTTTTGGTTTTGTTGAGTCTTCCTTTCCGTAAATTTTGAAATTCATTTATCTCTGGTCTTCTGTTATTATCCTTTCTTTGGATTCTTCAGCTTATTAAATTTAAATCTTTTTCTTCTTCTAAAATTAGTATTTATGATCACAAATTCCCTAAAGTACACTTAGGGATATCCTGCAAGTTACAATATGTAGTATTTTCACTATTGCTAAGTTTTTTTTTTATGAATGTGTTCAAATTTTCATTCTAATTTCTTCTGTGATGTATCAATTACTAGATGATATATTATTATTTCTGAACATTTTTTTAAAATTGAAGTTGACTTACAGTGTTAATTTCTGCTGTACCATTCAGTTATACACATATATAGGCATGTGTGTATATGTAGATATACACATTTTAAAGACACTGCTTTCCATTATGGTTTAACTCAACTATACCTATCGAATATAGTTCCTTGTGTTATATAGTAGGACTTTGTTGTTTATCCATTCTACATGTAATAGTTTGCATGTGTTGACCCCAAACTCCCACTCCATCTCTGCCCCACTGTCCCTCCTCCTAGGCAATCAAACGTTTGTTCTCCACTGCTCTCCATGTCTGTAAGTCTGTTTCTGTTTTGCAGGCAGGTTCATTTGTGTATTATTTTATATTCCACATGTAAGTATATCCTATGGTATTTATCTTTTTCTGATTGACTTCACTTAGTATGATAATAGCTAGTTCCATTCATGTTGCTGCAAATGGCATTATTTTGCTTTTTTTTATGGCCAAGTAGTATTCTATTGCATACATGTAACACATCTTTATCCTTTCAACTGTTGATGGATATTTACATTGTTTCCATGTTTTGGCTAAGGTAAATAGTGCTGCTAGGACGGAGAAGGCAATGGCACCCCACTCCAGTATGGAGGAGCCTGGTGGGCTGCAGTCCATGGAGTCACTAAGAGTCAGACCCGACTGAGCGACTTCACTTTCACTTTTCACTTTCATGCATCGGAGAAGGAAATGGCAACCCACTCCAATGTTCTTGCCTGGAGAATCCCAGGGAGGGGAGCCTGGTGGGCTGCCGTCTGTGGGGTTGCACAGAGTCGGACACGACTGAAGTGACTTAGCAGCAGCAGCAGGAACACAGGAACCCACTATAGTTTTATCTGGATATATGCCCAGAGTGGGGCTGCTGGATCACATGGTAGTTCTATTTTTAGTTTTTTGAGGACACTCTTCTGTAGTGGTTACACCAACTTACATTCCCACCAACAGTGTAGGAGGGTTCCCTTTTTTCCACACCCTTATTAGTATATGTTATTTGTAGACTTTTAAATGATGGCCATTCCGGCCAGTGTGAGGTGGTACCTCATTGTAGTTTTTATCTGCATTTCTCTAGTAATTAGCAATGTTGAGCACTTTTCCACAAGCCTACAGGCCATCTATATTTTTTCTTTGGAGAAATGTCTATACAGGCTTTCCACCCATTTTTCGCTTGGGTTGTTTCTTTGTTGAGTTGTATGAGCTGTTCGAATATTTTGGAAATTAAGCCCTTGTTAGTGCATTATTTGCAAATATTTTCTCCCATTCTGTAGCTTGTCTTTTCATTTTGTTTATGGTTTCCTTGGCTGTGCAAAAGGTTGTAAGTTTGATTAGGTCCCATTTGCTTATTATATTGCCTTGGGAGACTGACCTAAGAAAACACTGGTACGATTTATGTCAGAGAATGCTTGTCTATGTTCTCTTCTAGGAGTTTCAAAGTTTGTTTTAAGTCTCTAAGCCATTTTGAGTTTATTTTTGTGTATGTATGGTATGAAGATGGTTCTAACTTCACTGATCTACAAGCAACTATCCAACTTTACTAGTACCATATGGGGTTTTAAAGTTATCTTTTGGTTTCTGGTTGCTAATTTAATTGTACTTTTGTCAGAGAATGCTCTGTATGATACCAAGCACTGGTGTGTATGTCAGACTTCCTTTTTCCATCCAGTGTATGGATCAGTTTCCATAAATGTTTCATGCATGCCTGTAAAGAATGTAAAATCTCTGAATGTTGGGAGTTAGGATACCATGTTCCATTAGGCACACTGTGATGTTTAAACCTAAGCCTTGACAATTTTTTTTGCATGTTTGATTAAATTATTGAGAGGTTAAAAAAATTACACATTATAATTGTGGATTTGTCACAATTTTCCCTTGACAACTGTCAATTCATGTTTTGTGTATTTTGAGGCTATATTAATACATAAAATTTAAAATATATCTTCCTTATGAATTAGTGACCATCTTGATTTCAATTTTAATAGTTATACTAGCTCTTTTAGTATCTATTTCTCTGGTTTTTGTATTTTCAAAATTTTCTGTAGTTAACCTAAAACAGATACATTTGGATTTTAACCGTAGCACTTGGTTTGATTATTTTTGCCCCCGATACCTTAATTTTGCCCTCATTCTTGAAAGACAGTTTAGTTGGACATGGAATGTTCGAATTTCAGATTGCTGGTTAATTTTTTCCCTTAGCACTTTGAAGATGTTATTCTATTGCTTTCTGGCTTCTATTTTGCTATTGGTTATTCCTTTGTTATTCTTTCTAGGTAGTCTCTTCTCCCTCTAGATGTTTTGGAGATATTTGTGTTGTCTGTGATGCCGATTGTAACTCAGGGTCAAGTAACACTTTTTTTCCTTGCTTTGAGAATCACTGTATGTCAATGCCTTTTGTTATTTCTTACAATTTTCTTAATAAATGCCACTGTCTCCCATCCTCAAGCTACTTTCTGGGTCATTTTCTCAAATCTATCTCTCAATACTATACTTTTTACTTGAGGAAGATCTGTTTGGTTATTTTTAAAGTTTCCTTGGTATTTTTCTTTCTCATATTTTGATACCTACTTGTTGGATATTTAAAACACTTCAGATCTTGGGGATCTAAGGAACTTCCTGCTGTTACGCCTGCTAACTCAACCTGCGGTGAGTTGTTCACCTAGACGCTAATTCGGGGGTCTATTGTTTTATCTATGGCAATCTTGTGGCCTACATGGCTATTTGTATTTATCTGTGCCAGATGAGTCAAAAGGTGTAATAAGCCCAGGACCATTTTATTCATTTTGGGGCTAAGTGATTCCTGGGCTGAGCATGGAACATAAATTTGCACCCCAAACTAATAAAGATAGGTTTCTAGGTATCAACTGTCAGGGGAGACCTCAGCCTCACCCCCATCCTGAGACTGAGCCCCAAAAGATAAGCTTCTTTTGTTACAACTTGTGCTCATGGAAGACTTTTTTTTACCATTTCATGGCGACCATCTCCCTTTGTGGGTTCCAGCTTTATGTGGTGAACCTCGCAAAGGCCACATGAACCCTAGGCCTTTTATTTGTCTCCGTGTGGGTAATATCAGGCTCCTGGCACGTTCACCCGAGTAGTTACAGGTTACTGAAATCAGCAAGGGGCATTTGGCATTTGTACCATCAATTGCAGTTTTCAGCTTATTGCTCTGGTTTATAGTTCTTGCACTTCTAGTTAATAAGAATTATCTTCTTTTGGGGGGTTTATCTATGCTTTAAAAAGGATGTCTATTACATATTATTTAATGTTTCTAGGTGTTTTGTAACAGGTAGGTTTTCAGGTTATCTAATCCATCACATTACCAGCAACTTTAAATTTTTGTTAATTCTTTAAAGGTTTGTTCTCTTACCCTCACTTTTTTCCCCTCTTTTTACATTATACATACAATAAATACAATTTTAACTGTTACTATTCCCAGAAGTACAAATTAAAAGCAAAAAGCAGCAGTAGTTAGGAACCAGTCTCAATCTGTCAGTTATATAAAAGCATCCTTCCCTGTGGTACTTTCCAATAAAAATTCTACACGATTAGCAGAGGACAGCATGATAAGAACACAGAACTAAGACAATGTTCTAAGTTCTAATGTTCAATGTTCTAAGAACTAAGACAATTTGTGTTTTGGTTTTGACACTGTTATAACCAACACTGAGATCTCTGACAAGACACTTCAACCTCTTATGGCCTGTTTTACCTCCTCATAAAGATGTTTATGAATCTATGATCACACTGATCAATACCTGTACTGTCTGGTTAGGAATACACAGATTTTAAGAATCTTAAAATAAGAATATTAATGTATGTGTAATATTCCTAAAGTTTATATTGTAATTTATTTAACTACAACAATGCTGATGTTAGGTGTTCAATAATGTGACTGAAATAAAATTTAAAAAAAGTTGCAACATCAGTTTAACTAACCAGTAGGTATCTGCATGAACCAAATAACACAATGTACAAATCACATCTTATTATATCATCCTCAGAAGTGACTGCGTACTTAATACTACCTTAGCTTTCGGAGTAGCTTTAATCGTCCATATGCAATCAACCGCTTGGCCGGGTTTCGTCTTTTCCTCTTGTTCTACCTGACTAGAACGCACTATCCCATCAGCTCCTGATAGCTCAAACTGGCAATCTAGAAAGGACAGATGAATGATGTTCAAAGGAAAATAAGACTAATCAAAGATGCCAAGAGAAAAAAAAAGAGGTAATATACTAAACCTGGGATGGGATTTAAAATACCTCCTAGGTAAGTAAAGTCTGGATCTGTAACAGAGAAAAGAAGAAAGTGATTGGCACCGAGATATTTTAGAGTTAATTTAAGGCTTAATGTCTTATGTTATATCTAATGCTGCATTTAACAACAAAGCAAGAGAAAGCTTTCATTGATGTATACTACAAAGCACTGCTCACTTATAGGATTGATGTTTTTAAAAATGATAATGCTTAAATTTTTGATCACATTATGAATTAATAACTTATTTATGCTACCTGAAACTCACAACTCTTTCTCAACTGCAGTAGCTAGTAGAAAGATACAGACTGCAATGAAATATTATCCAGTCTTAAAAAGGAATGAAATTCTAACACATGCTATATAACATGGATGAGTCTTGAAACGTTATGCTAAGTAAAATAAGCCAGACAGTTAAGGACAGTGTAAGACTCCATTTATTGAGGTCCCTGGATTAGTCAAATTAATAGAGATAGTTTTCACGGGGCTGTAGGGATAGGGTAATGGGAGTTAAGTATTTAATCGGGACAGAATTTCAGCTTGGGATGACAAAACAGTTTTGGAAATGGACAGTGGCTATGGTTGCACAACACTGTATATGTACTCAATGCCACTGACTTGTACACTTAAAAGGGTTAAAACAGTGAATTTTATGTTACACATAATTTACTCCTCCTCACCATAGTAGTAGCTGTGTGTGTGTGTGCTCAGTTATGTCCAACTCTTTGTGACCCCATAGGCTGTAGCCCGGGCTTCCCTGGTAACTCAGGGAATCAGGTAGGCCTGATACCCACTCTATGATTCTTGGGTTTCCGTGGTGGCTCAGACGGTAAAGAATCAGCCTTCAATGCAGGAGACCTGGGCTCAATCCCTGGTTTGGGAAGATCCCCTGTAGAAGGGCAAGGCAGCTTGCCCAACCCAGTATTCTTGCCTGGAAAATCCCCATGGAGAGAGGAGCCTGGTGGGCTACAGTCCATGGGGTCATAGAGTTGGACAAGACTGAGTGACTAAGCTATAGGCTGTAGCTCACCAGGTTCCCCTGTCTTGCCTGGAATTTTCCAGGCAAGAATACTGGAGTGAGTTGCCATTTCCTTCTCCAGGGGATCTTCCTGACCCAGGGATCAAACCCATGTCTCTTGCGTCTCTTGCATTGGCAGGTGGATTCTTAACCACTGAGCAACCTGGGAAGCCCACTGTAGTAGCTTAATGAGCTGTATTTTCACAATGGCAGTAAAAAGAAAGAAGACTAAATGATATACAGTATATTCTTCCCTGTGAAATAGTTCACAGAAAGTTGACAATCAATAGTTTATATTAAAATAACTGATTTAATTAAATTGGTCAGGTATTTGATTTTTAATAACTAAATCAATTAACTGAATTGATACTTCAGCACCAAAAATACATTATATAAAAAAGTCTTACATAGAGTCAGGTTTTTGCAAATATGTTTAGACTACCTGAAAGAAAAAAAAAGTATCTTAATCATTTGAACAATGCTTTTAAAAATATTAAAAAACAAAGCCAGGCATCTTTATATGTAAAGATGCTTGAAAGAAAAGCAGCTCTTTTTCTTCTATTATATGTACCATGAGAGCAACTTCATATGGTTTATGGTTAAAATATAGACACATTAAAATAAAAAGAAAATGTTTAAGATTTCTAGACTAATTACCTTACATTTGCATTTTATAGTACTTCAGAGTTTCTACATACCTTATGTTTAATATTATGCTAATAACAATAACATCAAGATCATGTAATATTTTATTTTATAGATGAGGAAACTGAATCAGAGAGAGATGATGACTATTTTGGATAATATAATGGCAAAATCAGGACTAGCTCTAATTCTCTAGACAATTTTTCTTTCTCTATTGTGTTACTTTTATAACATGGGTGAGGATGCCACAATCTGACTACTAAAGAAAAAAAAAAGGTCAAAATAAATAGGTAATTCATAAATAGCTAAATCATGGCTGTCTAGTTATTTAAGCCATATTTATAAAATAAATTTTGTCCAGGGATTTGTGAATGTGGATGAAACCTACTAACGATGAGAAACTAGTATCTTTTAAATACATGAAATTCTCTGAGCTACTGGTGATATTTGTTGAGGCAGAGGCTCGTTATGGGTTCCTACTTCCTGGAAGTAACTGGAATAACTCTGAAAATTTTAGTGCAATGACAATATCCCTAGAATTCTTGCCTACGTGTGAAGTTCTGATTCACTTGCCAGATAGTTGCTATGATTTTTTTACTCTAATGCTGGTTAAGATTTAGATTTATCTTTGACACATCTCTGCAAAATTGGTGAAGTGTTGTTACTTTCTTTTACTTAGGGAGGTTGGGTTTAGTTAAAAAAGAATAGTCTCTGTGATGTATTCTAAATTTAGGCTAAAATTTTTCCTACTTTTTTCAACATGTACTTTGATAATCATGCTGAAAGTCAATGGTTAAGATTTGGTGCAGATTAAGATTCCACTGCAGAGGGCATGGGTTCAATCCCTGGTCATGAAGATTTCACATGCCATGCAGCATGGCAAAAAAAAAAAAAAAAGAAATTAACAAGAATTAAGCAATCAGTTACATATAAAAACTGTCAATTAAAATAGGTTTAAATAGGCTAATTAGTCTAAGATATTTTAGACTAGCAATTTTTTCATTCTGACAAGTTTATATGTCTATCTGAATTTTCAAATTTTTTAGACACCTGTTTGTAATTTTAAAATTTATTTTTATTGTAGTAAAATATTTACCCTTTCATCCATTTTTAAGTGTACAGTTCAGTGGCATTATGTATATTCACAATGCTGTGCAAACATCACCACTCTCCATTTAAGGAAAAATTTAAGACAAATTTTAATATGATACAATTGCACTCCACGGTACTTAGCCAAATGAGTTAAAAACTTGTCCACACAAATGGCTGCATATGGATGTCTATAGCAGGTTTATCTGTGGTTGCTAAAACCTGAAAGCAGCCAAGATATCCTTCTACACAATAAACAAACAAACTGTGGTACATTCATACAATGAAATATTATTCAGCACTAAAAAAAAGAAAAGCTACCGAGCCATGAAAAATACAGAGGAACCTTAAACAAATATTACTAAGTGAAAGAAGCCAATCTGAAAAGGCTACACACTGTAGGATACCAACTGCATGATATTCTGGAAAGGGCACAACTATAGAGACGGTAAAAAGATCACTGGTTGCCAGGGCTGGAGTGGGAGGGATGAATACACGGAGCACACAGGACTTTTAGGGCAGCTGGAATACTCCATATGACCATGTACTGGTAGATACATCATTACACCACTACATCTGTCCAAAGTCACAGAATGTACGACATCAAGAGTGAACGCTAATGTAAACTGCAGGCTTTAGGTGATGATGTGTGTCACTGCAGGTTCCTGAGTTGTAACAAATGTACCCTGGGTGCTGGATGTTCATCTTAGGTTTCAGCACTGCCTGTGTGTGTGCGGGGGTGGTTAGAAGGTATGCCGTAACTCTGTACTTTCTACTCAGTTTGCTATAAGCCTAAAATTTCTAAAAAAAAAAAAAAAGTATAAATTTCACTTTCTGAAAATGTTATCATTTTGACATTAAGAACTTAAATCTGAAGTGACACTTAAAACGGGAAAAAAAGCTGAATATATTGTTCAGGAGAAAAAAAAAGACTGGTAACACAGTTGAAAGAATAGCATGATCTCTGTTATATAAAATAAACAAAATAAAAAGATAAAAACATCTGAAGTGATACATACCATATTGCTTATATTGGTTTTTATTTATAGGGTGATATGGTTATGATATTTTCATTTGGCTGTTGTAATTAAAATTTTTTTTTAAGTTAGTAAATTTCTTGCATAAAAACATCAAAGATTATATGATTCTTACATTGTTACTTTTTCATCTTGTTAAGTCTGTGAGTTCTCTGAAGACAGGAGTAATAACTAGTGTATCTTTGGGCTTCTGCATTAGGGATATGCATACTTTTACAGTGGACAGGCTCTGAGGACTACAAAGTGTTTCCACATAACTCTGTGGTAGGTAAGAAGGGTAGACTGCACTGAATGGAGACCCTCTCCCACCACCCAAATATATGATGATATGTGACATTACAACTGTCACAACCTATGACTATTACCTTATAAGGTTAAAAGGCTACCTTATTACCTTATAAGGTTAAGAAAAAGTGAATATTACATTCTAAGGCAAAGGGTGTGATTAAGCTAAGCATTCTGAGAAGATTGGGGGGATGTGAAGATGGAGGCAAAGATCAGAGTGATGAGGCCACAGGTGCAGGAATGCTGGGGCAGCCACCAGAGGAAGAAGAGGCTAGGAAAGGATTCTCCCCTAGAGTTCCTAGAGGGAAGTGACCCTGCTGGATGCTGGCCTCCAGAACTCTGAGAGGATAAATTACCACTGTTTTCAGCTGCCAAGTTTCTGCTAATTACTTATGGCAGCCTCACGAAGATATTCTTGTCTTATCAACAGCAATGCTCAGGCACAAGTCCAAGCTTAATACTAAATTTTATTGCTAGCAGGTGGCACAGAAAGGATTCAAACCCAGATCTTTTGCCTTCAAGTACAGAGCACTATTCTTTCTACTGTTCAGTATTTTCTAGGGACTGTTTATTCAAATAAGTGTTTAATTCAACCATTCCAAAGGAAAAAAACCTGCCAAAATAATTTTTGGTAGAGATCATGAAAAGACAAATTTGTTGAATTACTTTTAAAATGTGTTTATTATGATGTCTTTGGCCTTGATATATGCTATAAAACTTAAATCTAAGAAATAATGTAATACCATATATGATGTGCCTCAAAATTCAAGTGATACAGCTCTATTTCTAATTTTTATTAAATATTTATTCATGGGCTGATTTCCCTTTGATCTTGGTAATTTTTAAAAAACCTTTATTTGATAAACTTGACTGGATTTTCTGTTTTCTAGTCTTAAGATTCTAAAACCAGAGTGAGATCTTGCTACTGAAACAATAAGTTATTTACCTGGGATAAATGAATATTTTGCTCGAAATCCCAGTCCTTCAAGTTCTTCATCAGAACTGAACTTAATCCACATGAATCTCCCTGTTGATCTAATTAATGGAGGGCTTTTCACACCACAGTAACGATCTATAAGTGGAGAGAAACCAAATGGCCCATCTCGAATTTCCAAGTGATCAAACCGACATTCAAATGATGGTTCTATATAATAGTGTTCATCAAAGGTCAACTCTATTCTTTGACGTGGAGCAGCTAGAAAGAAAGAGTAAGTAAATCAGGGCAATGTGAACAAGAAAAAGTAAAAATGTCCTGACACAGTGAGAAAAGCACAACTGCTCTGTTACTGTTTTATAGACGAGGATTATACTGTTATTATATATAAAATTCATAATAACTGTTATATTGTATGTTAATGCTATCTGTAGAATTATAGTAATCTTTCCCTTTGGCATATGCTATATATTAAATTAGTTAAATATAGTGGAATGCTCAAAATTAAGAGTTGAGAAGCTAATGCTTGATTCATGAGATACAATGTACCATGATGAAACAGAAAAACAGAAGAAATGAAAGAAACATAAAATATAACCATGGACATAAATTTCATAAAGCCTAATAAGAGATGTCAGTAAGTGTAAGTTTCTTATCAGAGAAGTTTCTCATATATACTGATGCATCTAGTTAATTATTATTTTAGGAGATTAAAAATTCTTATAAAACTTCAACCATTATTTTGTTAATGTTGGCAGTATTAAGAAATATTTATAATGACTAGGATTTAATTAAAATACATGTTTAAATTTTGTTCAAATTGGTTTAAAAAGAGCATTTAACCAATTATTTAGTTTCACAAAAAAAGTTAACATTCATCCAATGAAAGATAGAAATTGGTCAAATACCTTCCAAAATGTAGATACATTCCTTGTTTGGTGGATATGAGTCAGGATAATTTGGTGAAGCAAAATGACCTCCATTGCTGGTTCGAACCCAAATGCCACACTGGGTTGCAGGAACGTGCTTCATTCCAATATTTTGTCCATCTTATGGAAAATTTAAAACATTAGTTAGTTTCCCCTACAACTTCCCCAAACAACTGCCAATTGAGTTACACACACACAAGCAATTTTTAAGAACTATTGTCAAATTTAGTATAACAGATTGAATACAGCAGAAGCATTTGCTCTAGAGGACAAGTCTGCCATGTAAAACAACAGGGAAATAAAATGCTTAGATTTTACAAAGGCAAAACCATGTGGGAGAATCTGATAAATTAGTAAAACTCTATAAAATTCAATTCTGACACAAAATAAAAGAATTCCAGGAGTTTCTCTCAGGTATGGTACCTCTATATTTAGTTTAACTCAAGCTGAAATAAGATTCAAAGATTGCAAAGGGATTTTTAGTTAAAGCTTGTAGATTGAACACATGCATTTAGCTCTGCTCCTTCTTCAAAGCCCACTTAAACAACAGTAAATAATTTTTTAAAGGGCATAAACCCGTAAGTACAAATAGGTAGCTGCAATAATAACTTCTGGCAGTGGTAGGTATCTCTAGAAGTGGGGGTGGAAGTGGTGAAGCTGGGTATTTTTAAAAACATGAGGCTTGGTTAAAAGTCTGCAATCAGTTTGACTCCTAATACCCCCTCCCACTCCACAAACCAGGTAGATGATGCTCTATCACCGCATCAGAAAATAATACTATTTCTTTGGAGAAAGTGAACAGGGTTGCTGGACCAGGGAACATCAGGCACAGCAGAGGGTGAAAATACCAACAAGAAAACAGGGAGATGAGGTGAATGTTAACATGCTGAACCACACTCCCCTTCTCCTCCCCCACTCAACTCCCCAAAGGCCTCTTGGTCAGATATAGAGCCTCTAAGCAGGAAATGGAATCTTAACCTTTTCTGGGGAAACTAATGAGTCCAAAGAAAAAGATTCATAGGTGGATTCAATCATTCACCAGGAAAGGCAGCAGTAAAGAAGCCCTGTCTACACTTGCAGATGGCTAACAAGCAGATCTGCGTGCTCCTTTCATAACTATGAGAGACACTCAAGGAGCACCAGACATGAGAGGGAAGCCTCCAATATGAAAAACAGATTAAAAACAAATAAAAAAGCGACTCTGAGAAGCAGAGATTATAGAATACTTAAAAAAAAAAAAAGCACTAAACAAAACTACCCTTTAATCTTCTCAGAGAACAACGGAGTAGCTGGCCTTTGAACCACGTGGATGCACGTGGTGCTCGTCTGTGGTTGGCTGAATGTGAGGATGCAGAACCTCAAACACGGAGGGGCGCCAGCAGCTACAGGCAGGTTTCTGACTAACCCTAAACTCTTACCCTAGCCTCTGCATTGTTCAAGGGTCAAACGCATATCTATAACACAAGAACACAGCATACTCTGAAACAAAGAGATTATTTAGAAAACAAAAGAAAGTTTCTAAAAATAGAATTAAAAAAAAAAAAGTTTAGAGCAGAAGTGGCTCAGACTGTAAAGAATCTGTCTGCGATGCAGGAAACCCAGGTTTGATCCCTGGGTCGGGAAGATTCTCTGGAGAATGGACTTTCTTGCCTGGAGAATTCCATGGTGGACTACATACAGTCCATGGGGTTGCAAAGGGTCAGATACCACTGAGCGACTAACATTTTCACTTTCCATGAACTATGGCCTTGGACCAAATCTGGTCTGCTGCCTGTTACTGGAAAATCAAATTTAGTGGAATAAATACATGCCCATTCATGCTTTCACCCTGCAGCTGCAGAGCTGAGTAGATGCTCCTGTGACTATAATGGCCTGCAAAGTCTTAAACAATTACTATCTGGCCCTTTATAGAAAAAGTTTTCCAATTCTTGGTTTAGAAGTCTCAATGAAGACTACTGAGAAGACAACAGTTAAATGAGAAATGGAAAAATAGAAAAGATTTTTTTTTTAAAAAAGTAACCAAATAATAAGAATTCCTTAAAGACAGGAGAGAAAATGGAGAAAAGAGAATTTTAAAAATTAAACAAGAAAAAAGGGAAAGAAAAATTTCCTACAACCTACAACCAAAGATAAAATTTTCATATGAAAAAGCCCAGTGGTGACTTGAACAGATGTAACCAGAATTGTAAAAATACTGACGTGGGTACTGCAGGTGCAAAGTTAAAAAGAACATTTATGTGTAGTTAGGTGCAAAAGTTAGGTGAAGAGTAGGTGCAAAAAACAGCTAAATTCTTATCTTCCATGGTGGGAAAATTACCTACTACTTCAAACTGAAATAACTGAGAATAACCATATACTTTGTTATTCAGAAATATGCAGGAAAATACCAAAAGAATCAGCCAAAAGAGCAGTTTGGTAGGCTGGTAGATTACCATGGAGAAGTGGGGTTTGGGAGGCTGGTAGACTGATTTTTCCTAATTAACGTTTTAGAATGCTTTAATTTTTGTCAGGTGTATGTGTAACTTTGATGAAAATAAAAATAAGTCAGGTTATTTAGGAAATGTACTAAACTCTGAAATAGAAATCTGGCTCAAACATCATTCTAGCTAATCCTCTTTCATAAACAATAACTGGAACATGTCCTCAGGGGTTTGAATAAGATATTGATGGAAATGTTTCATTTGTCTACACTGGAAAAAAGGGATTTTTGTTTTTGCTTGGTGATAAAGCATGAATCTTATTTTTGGACATAATCCATAGTGTTCTAGGAGTCACTAGTTATGCCAATTTTTAAAATTTATCAGTGTAAGATTTTATGTTAACAATTTACTCTAGTTAACTGCAGCTGAACCTGGCTGAATTAAAGCTGATAGACTGACAGAAAGCCTTAGGTCACTGAAACACCCCAGAGGGATTATGGAAATAGTACTCAAAAGTTGTAATCCTTCCAAAAAGCCATCCTACTGCTCTGAACATGTAGTAAATTAGCATTGTAAATTCTTTACCTTGGGTCTTTTGGGCCACAGCAATTCCTTCCACTACAAGTACTGTTACTAACAACACTAGAAAAATAAGAGAAGATAAGTTAAAAAGTTGAATCTGTATTAGATTTTACCAAGTTTATGAGAAAAATCAGATGACAAAAAAAAAAAAAAATACTAAACCCCCCTATTTCTTACTAACATTCACACTCAATACTATTAATTGTTATGTTCTGAGTTACTATTTGACAAGACAACCCAAGAAAAAATACAATTGATATCACACTCATTTATACAAGCACTAATAAGTACATTTTCAATTTATGATGGATGCAAAAATACATACCATTTTTTTCTTGTACAACGAACTGTGCTGATCCCAATTATTCTATATTTACTGCACTCTACCTCCTCAGACCTTACATGCATTATGGCTAGCTTTGCAATATGTTATGCCAGTAAAAGTTCAATTAGATTATTTGACTTGTGAGAACATTCTTAATAAAAATAGAAGTAAGGGGGCAGCAGTCTCCTAGAAATCAATTCAAGACATTCTATAGCTGTGTCCTTCATTACAAAAGCTGGCACTATTTAGAAAATGGAGCTTCTCCCCTCCCCCTAAGTTTAACATTTCTGATCCCCAATGAATAATATATTGTTTTGTATGTTTGTGTTTTGACGATAACACATTCTTTTTAAGAATGGTGCACTGGTATCTTTCACTCTTTCAATGAAAACCACATTATCAGCCTCCTGTGTGAACTGGAGTTTTTATTTTTCATTCAGTCAGTCAGGAAGCACGTCAGAGTACCTACTGGATAGCAGGCACAGAGGATGCACAGATTAAGGCAGGAGACAAAGCAAAGATAAAGCAAAAGATAAAGTAGGAGATAAAGCAAAACAGTTATAAGAGAATGGACTTCAGGAGTTAGGTGGATCTAGGTTTGGGGTTCAAGTTTTGATTTCTACCAGTTGTGAGACCTTTTCAGCTCAGTTTACTTATTTGTAAAATGGGGATGTTGTACTAATAACACCAACCACACAGGCTGTTGTGAAAATGAAATGAGATGATGCACATTGCACAGAGCCCTTTATATGTGCTAGGCATTCGGCTAAACCATGGATATTAGGACAAACTTTCATCCTTAAGGAGTCAACGTATTGTCAAAGACAATCTACAAGGTGAAAAAGAATTTAGCAGGGGTTACATGGAAAACACAATGGAAGCAGAAAAGGGAACCATTTGTTCATTCTGCTGGGGGTTAAGAGGAACAGAGTGAGGAAAACTTCAGGGAAAAAAGATCTATTCTAGTGAAACCTAATAGAACTTCTACCCAGGAGAGGGAGAAAGAAACAGCTTAGACAATGAAAACTTACCTAGGAAGTGTTAGTGAATTCTGAGTAGGATAGTACAGATAGCATGTGGAGGGGAAAAGGGATACATCAGGTTAGAAATAGGATGAGGGTGTTCCCTGGTGGCGCAATGGATAACAATTTGCCTGCCAGTGCAAGAGACATGGGTTTGATTCCTGGCCAGGAAAGACTCCACACATAAGGCAACTAAGCCCGTGAGCCACAACTACTGAGCCTGCCTTCTGCAGCTACTGAAGCCCGCATGCCTAGGGCCTGTGCTCCACAACAAGAAACCACGGCAATGAGAAGCCTGTGCACTGACATGAAGAGTGGCTGCAGCCTGCTGCAACCAGACAAAGTCCAAGCAAAGCAACAAAGACTCAGTGAAGGCAAAAAAAAAAAAACAAACACACACAAAAAAACAGTAGGATGAGATCTGATTGTAAAAAGCCTTGAATGCCATGCTAAAGAGTTTAAACCTTTGACTACAAGGAGAAATAACTGAGTTTTCATTTTTTAAACTAGACAGTGACATTATCACATTTGTGTTTCAGATCACTTATCTTGATGATGGTGTGGAATCTAAATTTTTAAAAAGAGAGGTCATTTAGGAAGTAAAGACGCTAAGGTCTTGAAGCAGAGCAGTGGTAATATAAATGGGAAGGAGGAGAGATTTATGACATGATTACGACTCAGATGTAGTGTAAACTGCATTTGGTAACTTAAAGGATGTTTAGGGGTGATGGACATGGAGGCACAGAAGAGATGGCTAGTGAAGGGACTGGCAGATGGCCAAGCCGTTCTTCACTCAGTACCATGCACTAGGCATCTACCCCCCAAAGTCACCAATGTACAGAGTTCTTGGGATCTTGTGCTGTTTACATCTTCTAATCTAAGCATATACATCTTCATTTTAGCTGTATCCTCCTTGACCTCTGTCTCCTCTGTCAACTTGCAACAACTCTAATTACCCCTCCTTCTCTCTGGTTGCTAGTCGTACTGAAGATCTCACGCTATGTAGGAACAATCCTTCCTCCAGACTCTTCACATCTTTGTACTGGATCAGAGTTAGGAGAATGGAGTTTTGAAACACTATTTAAAAAAACAAAAACAAAACACAGAAGATTCCTGATCAAAAAGAAAAATTAGGGAATCCTCTAGTGGTCCAGTGGCTAGGATGCTGAGCCTTCTCCTCTGAGGGCCTGGGTTCAATCCCTGGACTGGGAACTAAGATCCTGCAAGCTGTGAGACACGGCCAAAAAAAGAAAAACAAACTAGAATAATAACAGATATTTGACAATTCAGCAAATACCACAACTGTATCAATGAATCTTGATAGAGGACACTATTTCGCAAGGAATATCATCCCATTCAGATGGTATACAACTGGTCAAAATTTTGTGCTCATTGTACCTTTCCTCCTGATTCACAGGCAGAACAATTTACCAGTTCTCACATTTGTAATTCACAGTATGTAAGTAATACAAAGTCAGGCAGAAAGGGAAAGTAAGAAATCAATAAATCAAAACCAGGAGAACAGTAAAACTATGGCAAAAAGATGAATTGTGCCTGGAAAATTACACTATATAATGACTTAAAAAAGCATGTCTTTTTAAAACATGATTTAGGTAATTTGCACACAATATACAACTGAGGTAGAAAAATCATATTAAAAATAAATTAGACCAAATAACCTTTTATTCCTTCTACTTTATATAGGGTGTTGCTCATAATCCCCCTCCCCAAATGTTACTACTCACAACCAAATGAACTATGCCACTGAATAAAAGGAATGAATAAGGCAAGTTTGAACAATTGGGGATAGAAATATATAGTGATAGCTGTGGTGATACAGTTCTAACGATTAATCATTCTAAATTCTGTATCATAATAAACATAGTTTCTCCCAGTTGTACAATAGGATCTTTGCAAATTGCTTGCTATAATCAGGCTGAGATATTAAAACAAACTCCACTGATGCCAAACACTGGCATTACCTAGTACATGAAGCAGTGCTGCGGCGCTCTGCTCTGTCCTTAGTCCCGATCTATGCGTCACTTGTTCCCGTCTATATCTTACCAAAGGGTCAATAATTTCTCCAATCCAGAAAAATTTCACACTTCAAATTCAAAAACAACGTACCCAGGAAGGCACTGATTCTTCAAAGCAGAAATCCATGCCAAGAAAAAAAAAGAAAAGAAATCCATGCCAAAATAAAGATTCTAAACTCCACAACCCTAAAGTATAGTCACGCAGAGAATTGCTTGTGATCTCATGTTTGAAAAAAGTCGTACCCACCATGTACGTTCTCACCTCTGACTTTGGAGTTTAGCATAGAGTACTATACAGATCTGACTTGAAGGCCTAAATGATAAAGACAGGTGCTATTCAAGGTATTAAACACAAATCCTCCAAGCTACTCCTTTTAACCCTGAATCACTGTTATTAGCATTCTACCTGCAATCTTGTCTCCAGAACTTCCAGTTTAAGGCTGTACTTTTCAATCAAGTAAAAATCAAGGTCAGGTCTATTCTCTTCACTGTTACTTAATAGTGGCAATTCTGGCCAATGCAATAAATACTGGAAAGGAGGCAAAACTATTACTTATAGACAATGTTATTTTAAAACCCACAAGTCCCAAGAGAATTACCGGGAAACTATTACACCTATTAAGGGAAGAGCATAAGACTAAAATAAACAAGTAAGTAAATAAATGTAATACAATAGAGAAGTAATACATTTTGGATAATGAAACAATTGTAAAGGTAACAATTCTTCCCAGTAAGTCAGATAATATTTAATGATGTTTTAATAAAAATCTTAGCTTTTCTCTAGATACTTAAAATGCTTCTGATGGTCATCTTAAAGACGTTTCCATATTTGCCAAGGAAAATATAAAAAAATTCATAAAAATAATATGCTTACTATAAAGCTACAAGAATTATAAAATGTAGCAATGGTAGAGGAAGAAACTGGTATCTGTCAACAAACATTACTAGCATTCACTGTATTACAGGTAGTTGACTCAGTCCCTGGAACTACAGTGAAACAAAAAGACATGGTCCTTATTCTCAATGGGCTTTTAGGTTAGAAACTGGAAGAAAAGAAAAAAGCCCCAAACAGACATATATATCCCAGAATTTATTATGATTTATATAATATTTGAAATACTTGGTGAGAGGGCAGTTTTAATAAATAGTTCTGCGATAACTTGTTAATTATTTGGAAAAAAGTAGATCCCCTTTTCAAGCTAAATAGAAAATTTAATAGCAGAATGAAAAGAAAGGTGAATTCATACTTTTGGGTAGGGAACAACTTCATTCACAAAAGACCAAAACATAAATAAAAACTACAAATAAATGGGAAAAAAGATTATGCCACTAAAGTGCCAAGAAAAAACAATGGAAAAATTCAGCCTTTCTAATATAAAAATACAGATTCTAGTATTGGTCAGGATATAGGAAACTGACTTATGTTGTCACTGGACTGTAAACTGTCACAGCTTTGATGAGGTTGATCTGGTAACATATATCAAGGATTAAAAATGTCCACATCCTACTCAGTTCTTCCATGTTTGAGAAATAAATCACTAGGACAGTAGTTCTCAAACTTTAGCGTGGATCATATTCATCTGTAAGGTTTATTAAAACACAGACTTGTGTGTGTGGGGGTGGCATTACTTCCAGAGATTTTGATCCAGGAATTCTGGGGTGGGGTTTGAAAACTTGCATTATAACAAATTCCCTAGTGATGCTAAAGCAGTTGGCCCTGGAACCACACTTTAAAGACAACTTCAACAGGAGAGTGATAGTCTACTGGAAGAAACAAAGAGGCTAAGCTTCTTCTATCTTACTGTTCACTTGTATATGACTTCATTCCCAAGGTCATCTGATGGGCCAGTATAGATGCTGGAGTGCCAGGTACTATATCTTTACAGCTACCACGCCTGCATTACACTTAGCAAGAATGAAGAAATGCCACAGGGCATTCCTCCTTCCTTTAAAAACATTTGCTTAGAATCTACCATGATGTCAAAATAAAAATTCTAACCGAGTGACAAAAACACCACCACTCCCCCAAAGTTGAACACACACGTAACTGTCAGAGTTAGTCACATGGCCACACCTAATCCCAAGGAAAACTGCAAAATCTAGTATTTATTTTGGGTGATTGTGTGGTTAAAGTTCAGAGATCCACTGAAAGGTAAAATGGATATTGGAAGAAAACTGGCTACTTCTGCCATAGTCCCTTATAATCTACTCTGTATCCACCAGCCAGTGATCCTTTCAAAACATAGATCAGATCACATCACAGCCTTTCATAAAACCTACCAACAGAGTCCCATTCCATTTAGAATAAATCCATACTTCTTACTCTGACTTCAGAAGTCCTATGTCCTGACCATCCCACTGACCTTCCGACTGCTATCTACAGCTACACAGGCCTTCTTTCCACAACACACCAAGCTAATTCTTGCCTTAGGGACTAGTTATTCCTTTTGCCTAGACTCACACTCTGCATGGCTGGTTCCTTCCTTTTATTCGAGTCTTGTGAGGGCTCTCTGACTGCTAAAGAAGCTCCATATTTTCTTCTTCATCTTGTTTTATACATAAATACATAAATAATACATAATAAATAAATGCATAAATAGCATTTCAATTACTACTTATATTATCCACTATTTTCTTATTATCTGTCTCTTCCTACTAGAAAGAGGGACTTGTCTGATTCACTTATGTATCTTTAGTGACTAGAAGACTGGCTGGCCCACAACAGCACTCAAAATTAGATGAATATATGAAGTGACTAAGCATAATCCTGGTTATACCTCCTTTGTAACTACAACATACAGCACAGATAGCCACACTAACAAATTAACAACCACAAACTTGGTTAAGAATAGGCACACAGGTGACCCAGCTTCTTTTTTTTGAGCATAAGTCAGGGGACAGAAAAACAATAGATTTCTTTCTTTTTCAGATATGCTACTTCTCTTACTTTTATCAACTCCCTTTACCTTTGTTAGTAATTAAACATACCTCTTTCTAAGTTTTCCTGTTTTCAGTATCTAAGCGGTAAAGGTAAGGTCTGGTAAACTTATCATGAGATCCCATAATGTAACAACTGCCTACCTGGTCTCCCTGCATCTGTTTTCTGAAGCAGAATGGAGTTCAATTGGAGTCCATATACTTGAGGTAGTAGTAACTTTTTGTTCCAAAGAACAAAAAAATACCTTAATTTAATCAAACTCAATTTTACTTTTTAGTTAAGAAGGAAGATGGAGCTTGAAGAACTCTGGGATCACTCCAACCTCTTCATGCTAATCACACTGCCAATTACTTCAAAGAAAGCATAACTGCAGAAATGCTTTTTCTTGCCTGCAGAATGTGACAACCTTCTCATTAGTCAAAACGCTCTGGAGATGGCAGTATACTTGTATGCTCTAATCATACTGGAGTCTTCCTCAGACATCCACAGCAGCTACCATTGGATTTTAACATGACCAGGTCACATTTCGATGAGTATTTTTGATGTCTTCTCACCCACTAACACTGTAATTTCCAATATATTATTCTGGGCATGCTTAAACCAATATATTTTAATCTCATTTTGACTAGGACAAATTGAACCTTCAGATTAGTACACCCTGTAATTATGAACAAATATGCTAATACGTGTCAGTTAATCTGGGTCACTCTGATGAGTGACTGAGAGGGTGAGGCCCCACAGCAATCAAAGCAACCCTGTTCGCTTGTGTTGAGTTTTGAGACCTACCTCTCCTCCCTCCACCAAGAGTTCCTTTGAGGGAGTTCCGTTAAGGAGAGTTTGGAAACCTTTTAGGATTCCCCTTAGGATCCCCCCTAAGTGAGATCTCAAAATGCCCCAGGGACACATTAAAAAAATAAATTATTCTGAAGAATCATAAATTTTAAAATGACAGGGGATTGTGCTGAATGGGTAGTAACCAAGAGCAGAACTTGAATTATTCTTCAGAATTTTAGATAATGAACTTTACTTATATAATAATCTTTTTTCTATCTTATTCCTAAATGGGCTTTGAAAAATGGCTTTGATTTGAACTTGTAATGTGCATGTGTGTGTATTACAGCACTGTATGTTTTTCCTAAAAGGTCAGTTTGGTTTCAAAACAGATAATTGGATTCAAGTAATCAAACTATCAAATTATAATAAAACCATCATTTAGTCAGATTTCTCAACTATACTAATAAAACATTTTCTCTAACTCCTGGTGGGGGGGGGAATAAAGTTAGCTTTTATCAAGGCTATCTATCTTTAAAAACTTCCCTCTTTAAAGGATAACTTTTCATTATGGTACTTTTCTGTATTGTTTAATTTCTTGAAAAAGACTTAAGAATGCAGGACACGAGTTATTGTCACAGTCTCAAATAAGATTTTTAAAATACAGTGCCAGTTACACACTGTAACACCATAAATTTAACCACAGTTTATACACATTTAAATATAACTGAGTATAGGATTCTCCTGACACAAGTCTGCAGAATGAATATGAACAGTGAAAAATGGGTTTATAAGCCTAATATTTTCATGTGACCATGATACTTAATTTTGATAAAAGACAAGTCAAATTTTATTAGACTTGGAGTGATCATAAACCATTAAAAGTGCATTATTCAGTTTTAACAATATATGAAAGGTTTAAAAGCCTAGCAGAGTTATCCTTTTGTTCTTACTGCTGAAAGTAAAACCAAGAATCAATGGCATCTTAAAGAAAATTACCTTCTACTTAAAATTCCACACACCCATTATGGCTGATTTGTTTTAGTAGAAACTGACCATAATATTCCAAAACAAGGCTTTTGGTAGGTAATATCTGTAATTATGCAGATGTTAAATAACTGCTTCTGGTAAGAACCTCTTCAAAGTTGAAACAATTTACACCTTAAGAGCTACTTTTTCATGCACTGGTGCACACAATGAATGGAAGCACTAGAAAAAGCCAGTATTTTTTAAAATGTAATTTTTTAAGATTAAAAACACCAATGTTTGTATAGGTAACACATGCATTTGGTTAAAAAAAAAAGTGATACAAATGGGTGGGCAGTGAAACGGAAGTCTTCCTTTTATTATTTCTCAGTCTCTTAGATCTTTTTCTTAGAATCAACTTTTGTTAATTTCTTGAATCTTTCCAGAGGGATTCCTATGTACAAGCACATATCCATGAACTTTAGAAGACTTAAAAATAGCTTGCTTTCTCTCTAGTAAGCCTAACAATAGGTTAGTCTAAGCTTTAAAAATACACCAGCATGTAAAAATAGTAGGCTGCATGACATGAAGAAAAGAAAAGCCAGGTATTACTGAAATTCATTGTTTCCACTGTAGCTCTGCCATCAACCACAGAATCCTTTCCTGAAAGGTGCAAACACTAAATGCTTCACGCTGGTGGCCAGAGAGGGCAGTGTGTACCAACGACAAACGCAAAGGCAGAAAAGCTGCAAAACCCTTCACCATTCCAGGAGTATCAGAGATTCCGTCCTATCCAGCTCAGTTTCGTCAAGTTCTGCAGGTAAAGCTGTATAACAGATCTACGTGATTTCTCCCCAGAGGGGGCTACTCAGATAGAATGTGCTTATTATACTGAACATCCTAAGGGAATGAGGACAACGAAGCAAATTCAGATAAGGAGCACTATCACAAACCCTACTGTGCGAATGATTTATTTTGAAAAAGTAAAACAAAATCTTAATTTCCAAGGAATGGCGATGTAAATTGGGAATTACAGACAGGAAAGACTACCGAAATTAATTTTAGAGTTTTAACATTTTAATATAATGAGGAAATCATTAATGATTTATGGAGTGACTGCCAAAGTCCTAGGTTACCTTTGTACAAATTATACATATACAGTGGGATAGCTAAATTGCTGATATTTCAATTATAAATTTAGAAATATATGGAGTAATTTTTGCAATTAAAATTTAATGGAAATTAAACTGAATTTTCCAGTAAAACAAAATTCAAAAGTGTTAATGGGTGGGAAAAACCCAACATTTTTCACTGTACAAATATTAAGACACAATAAAAAGCGATATATAGTACCGCCAGTCAATGCCTCAACGCCTTACCTTATATTTTGAAGAAGAGAACATTTCGTAACATTACAAATACACAGCTATTCAGTTTTCAATCTAAGTCAGTAGCAGAAAAGAGAAGCCCTTTATTGGTAGTGGTGTTTTCCTCCGAGGGCCGAAAAAAAGGATTTATTCAGTTCGATTTTCAGAAACAACTTTGAATCACAATCTTAATTATCCATGTACATAAATTTTAATCTAATATTACACCTCCTGGAAAATGCAAAGCAGCTGTAGTATGTTTTGGAGCTTTGTGTACTTGGCAAGCCGACTGTTTTATTTCCCGGTACAACAAATCAGAAAGAATCAGACAGCGGCGGCAGGGTATCTGAGGTCCCGGGAAGCGCCGGGGCGCAGCCCCGAGCAGCGTCTCCGGCCCGGGCCGGGTCGCGGCGCCCGCAGTGGTGCCGCAGCCTCCGTGGCCGCAGCAGGTGGGACCCGGCCGGCGGGCAAGGCCGTTTCGCCGCCCGCTACCGCGGGGCTTTTCGAGAACCGCTCCGCGACGCCTCAGTTGGGCTTTTTATTGTTCGCTGGGACTGACTTTCTGTTACTAATGCTGAAAAGAGCGGCCTTCGCTCCACTCACACGAATCCTACAACTTTGCAAAGCGATGTACGGAATTCCGAGGAAGAAGCGCGAGGGCACGGCTCGCAGGGCCGGCCGGGCCGCTAAGTCCCGATGCGCTTCCCGGGTCCCCCGCCAAGGCACACGCAGAGGGCTGGGAAGAAGCGCTCGGGGAACAAGTGGATCCCGGCGGGAGCGGGGATCCGCGGTCCGCTCGTGCCAGACAAAGGGGCGCGTCGGGCGCCCGGCGCCGGGCAGGGACGCGAAGAGGCCGGTCTCGCCCCCAGGGGGCGCCGTCCGCGGCCCAGGGCGCTTACCTTTGAGGACCGAGCAGAGCTGCTCCAGGGCCATGATCCCAAGAGGCCCGGCGCTTCGCGAGGGGCCGAGGCGGCGATGAGGCGGCGGCGGCTGCGGCGGCGGAAGCGGGGCGCTCACGGCTCGGCGCGGCTGCAGCCCCGCTCCGTCCCCATCGCCCGCCACCAGGTTGCTCCCCGCGGGGCAGGACTCAGGTCCTGCGGCCCGCCATGCCCGAGCCCCCCGGCGGGCTCTCTCGCTGACCCAGCCCCCCGACGGCCGCCGCCTCCTGCTTCACGGCGCTAGGTCCCATCGACCGCCTGGGAGCCCAAGAGAGCGGACGCGAGGGCCAGCACCGGCACCGGCCGCTCCGCCTGCGGCCGCAGCGCGGACCCGGGTGAAGTGCGGGGCGCTGGGATCCCAGGCTCATTTAAGCTGGGAGCGCGAGCGCCGCGTGCCGGCCGCGCTGCTAGCGCGCATGTGCCCGCCCCCCGCCCCCGCCCGTGTGCCCCTCGCACCCCTCCCGGCCAATCGCCGGGCGAGCCCGCCCGCGGCCTCGCACCCTGGGTGGGCGGTGCGCCCCGCGGGCCGCTGTTGGGCTGGGGGCGGGGCCAGGAGGGCTGGGGCGCCGGCGCCTCGCCCGCGCTCTGAGAGGCGGGCGCGGAGGGAGAGCTCGGCCTGTCCCCTGCCCCCGCGGGGCGCGGGGTGAGCAGATCCGAGTCCTCGAGGCGTTCCGCCTGAGGGAGGGATGGGGCTCTGCCGCCCACTGGACTCGGCAGCCCTGGCCCGCCTGCCCACCTCCGTCTGCCCTCGCAGACGGAGAGGGGGCCCTGACCCCTCAGTCTCCTAGGACCTCAATTCAAGGTCAGAACTCCGCCCTCCTCAGCCCTGCTCGACTACCTGCCTCGGCGGGCGGGCGCGCACCTGGGCGAGGCTCGGGACCGAGCGAGCCTGAGGTTCTCACCTGCCTTTAGCATCAGGTGAGTTAACGTGACCAACGGTAATGTTTACTAGCAGTTACCGACTCGCTTCCCGAGTTGCCAGGCACAGCACCAAACTCTTCACGTATCAACTCTGTAATCCTCGATTCACCTCATGCGGGATGGGAAAGAGGAGGCGGGGGAGGTTAAGTTCTTTGTTCAGAGCCACACAGGGAGGGAGGCAGGGTGGTGAGCCCAACACATCTGACTACAGAAATACTCTTATTTACCACCAAGCCATGCGGATAGTGTCACTTGACTCTGCTGATAACGAAATCTCCACTTTTGTAAACAGCTGCATAGTATGTGGTATTAATTCTGTTTTATTTTCTCCGTAGTGATTATCATGCTCTGAAATTACCTTGCCCATCTACTACTAATTTGTTCATCACCTGAGTCTCATTTACCGCACTATTTAAACAAGTTGCTTGTGACAGGTGCTGGGGAAACGCCCATGATTAAGGCCCTAGAGTAAAAGAATATTTATACCTGTATCTGACACATAGTAGGAACTCCATAAATATTTGTCTAACAAGTTAAAGTTAAGGACAAATTGTGGCAACTGAAACTCTTTCCTTCTATCCCTCAGAAAGTATTAACAAGGTCTACAAGTGAAAGCATATTTAACATCAGTTAATATTAAGGTAGCCCTTCACCATGTGCCATGAAAGATACATGATGTGTATATTTGGCTTCCTAAGGACAAATTACCAACAGTTAAATTGATATTGCACACAAGAACCAACTAGTAAATAAAGCATTTTAGGAGCCTTTTCCACTGATAGAATAAAGTGACTCGTTGAGAGACTAGGACAGTATTAAGATTATTAAACCTAAGTCACAGACAGTGGTGGACAAAAAGAATTAGGAGGAAGGAGCCCTCTCAGCTTCTGGAATAATGGTTCTTTTTTTTTTTTTTTTTTAATGCACTTTTTCTTTTTCTTTGGCTTTGCTGGGTCTTCCTTGCGTTGCAAGGGCTCGGTAGTTGTGGCTAGCAGCCTTCTGTTACCCCTCTTCATGTGGGATCTTAGTTCCCCTGTTCCCTGACTGGGAGTCAAAAACCCGGGGCCCCTGCCAATAAAGGCAGGTTCTTAACCACAGGACCATGAGGGAAGTCTTTGGAATAATGGTTCTGAATGGATAATTATTGCCTGACGAAAGAATCCATGTGTGTATGATGTCATCAGAGAATGCTTCGTGAAGGAGGTAACACACAAAGAATGAAAAGGCTGTGGATGCCAAGTGGAGAGGAGAGAGGGAAGAAGAGCTTTCACATCAGGCAAGGAGCAGCAGCAAGCATCTTTTTGGGGGCAAATGTGGTGATTGGTAGTGAAGATAAAGTTGAATATGGTGGGTTTTGTCTATGGGGATTTTGCTTATTTGCTAGGTGAAGGAGTTTATACCTGACTCAGGAGGCCAGAGGGGCAGTTTTTAATAGTGCAGCAGTGGAATTCTGGAAAGATAAATCTGGCAGTTGAGTTGAAGATAAAAGGGGACAGATTAAATCAACTGTAGTTAAAACAAAGTATATACATAGTACTGTTTTATTTAGTCTAGTAGCTCTTACCGGTAGTAACATTTTGGTGAAACCTAAGAAGTCTTTTGGAGAAGGCAATGGCACCCCACTCCAGTACTCTTGCCTGGAAAATCCCATGGATGGAGGAGCCTGGTAGGCTGCAGTCCATGGGGTTGCTAAGAGTTGGACAGAACTAAGCGACTTCACTTTCACTTTTCCCTTTCATGCACTGGAGAAGGAAATGGCAACCCACTCCAGTGTTCTTGCCTGGAGAATCCCAGGGACAGGGGAGCCTAGTGGGCTGCCATCTATGGGGTCGCACAGAGTCGGACATGACTGAAGCGACTTAGCAGCAGCAACAGCAGCAAGAAGTCTTTTCTGTAGTATGTTGGCTGGGGAGTAGATTCCCAAGGAATGTTTTGGGAATGTTCATTTTGTGGCTACCTATTAAGACACCTATTTTTTGGATGTAATTGTCTACAGTAGATTTTCCACAGAATGTGGTAAAGCACAGATCATAGCTGAGATTACCGTGTGACCATATGTTGACTAAATTAAAAGGAAAGCCGTTTGCATCTCTCTCAGCTGGGGAGTTCTGTTTTTGAAATATTATTTCCCCGGAAGACCACCCAGTAGCACCCAATCTGTTCCCAGATTACGTCCAGTGCCCAGGTGATTGAGAACTCTGCTTTCATTGCACCTTGCCTGATCTTTCAGGCATAGATCTAGCCTCTGAAACTCCTCAAGATCATTCCTGTAATTTACATTTTGTTTTCTCTGACCAAGTCTTCTGTAGCACTTGAATGGTGTTGTGGAGCATTGACTTACTTTAAAAATGCTGCATTTTATCTCCGTGTTTATGTACCAAACAGATTTTTATTGTCTCTCTCTATTGCTGGAGTTTGGGAGCTCTATATTTTATTAAATGATAGCATAGAAAGGCAGGTTATTTTTAGAGATGGTTATGAACTGAATGTTTCCCTCAAAATACATGTGTTGTGGTTTGAACAGTGTGCCTGTATTGGAGATTAGGCCTCTAAGGTTAAATGAAGTCATAAGGGTGAGACTCTGACCCGATGGGATTAGTGTCTTATAAGAAGAAACAGCGGAGAGCACAGGCATGGAGGAAGTGCCAGGTGAAGACCTGATGAGAAGGCAGCAGCCTGCAAGCCCTCTTAGAAGAAACCAAATTGGCTAGAGCCTTAATCAGGGATTCCAGCCTCCAGAACTGTGAGAAGATAAATGTTGCTTCAGTCACTTAATCTATAACATTTTGTTACTGCAGCCTGAGCAGACTAATACAGAGATATACCATAACTAAGGAAGATATAGGAATTGACACATAACCAAACTGATACATAGAAAATCTATTAGTAAAAAAAAAAAAAGGGGGGGGGTTTGTTTTATACTGTTTTTTTGTATGTGCACATACAATGTGCACGTATGACTACAATGATGAAATTTAGTGAAAAGCAAAATCATATAGAATCTCATTGTATGAAGAGTTCAGTATATGAAGATTTCAGTGGGGTTTTTAAAGGAAGGAAAAGAGGAAGATATTTTTTAGTTTATTGAATTAGTTGGCTTGGGTTCTCATAACTACATGTTATAGACTAGGTGACCTACACAATAGAAATTTATTTTCTCACAGTTCTGAAGGCTAGAAGTCCAATATTAGGGTACCAGTAGGGTTGGTTTCTGGTGAGACCTCTCTTCCTGGCTTGCAGACTGCAGACTTCTTGCTATGTTTTCACATAGCCACAAACTCATGTCTTTTCCTTTTCTTATAAGAATATCAGTCAGATTGTATTAAGATCCTACTCTTATAACCTCATTTAACCTTAATTACATTCTTAAAGCCCCTATCTCCAAATATAATCACATTTTGGGTTAGAGCTTCAACATAAGGATTTGGGTGGGGGGAAAGGCAGTTCAGTCCATACAATCATAGACCAAAATTATCCCTGTGCCAATGATATTGAAGAAGGCTTATCTCCAGGGAGTCAAAACCGGGTCATGTGGTAATGATGTCACCTAAACCGTGAACTTCCAGATGTTCAAGCTGGTTTTAGAAAAGGCAGAGGAACCAGAGATCAAATTGCCAACATCTGCAGGATCGTGCAAAAAGCAAGAGAGTTCCAGAAAAACATCTATTTATGCTTTATTGACTATACCAAAGCCTTTGTGTGGATCACAATAAACTGTGGAAAATTCTTCAAGAGATGGGAATACCAGACCACCTGATCTGCCTCTTGAGAAACCTGTATGCAGGTCAGGAAGCAACAGTTAGAGCTGGACATGGAACAACAGACTGGTTCCAATTTGGAAAAGGAGTACGTCAAGGCTGTATATTGTCACCCTGCTTATTTAACTTATGCAGAGTACATCATGAGAAACTGGGCTGGAAGAAGCATAAGCTGGAATCAAAATTGCTAGGAGAAATATCAATAACCTCAGATATGCAGATGACACCACCCTTATGGCAGAAAGTGAAGAGGAACTAAAGAGCCTTTTTGATGAAAGTGAAAGAGGAGAGTGAAGAAGTTGGTCTAAAGCTCAACATTCAGAAAACGAAGATCATGGCATCTGGTTCCATCACTTCATGGGAAATAGATGGGGAAACAGTGGAAACAGTGTCAGACTTTATTTTTGGGGGCTCCAAAGTCACTGCAGATGGTGACTTCAGCCATGAAATTAAAAGATGTGTACTCCTTGGAAGGAAAGTTATGACCAACCTAGATAGCATATTCAAAAGCAGAGACATTACTTTGCCAACAAAGGTCCGTCTAGTCAAGGCTATGGTTTTTCCAGTGGTCATGTATGGATGTGAGAGTTGGACTGTGAAGAAAACTGAGTGCCGAAGAATTGATGCTTTTGAACTGTGGTGTTGGATAAGATTCTTGAGAGTCCCTTGGACTGCAAGGAGATCCAACCAGTCCATCCTAAAGGAGATCAGTCCTCGGTGTTCATTGGAAGGACTGATGCTGAAGCTGAAACTCCAGTACTTTGGCCACCTTATGGGAAGAGTTGACTCATTGGAAAAGACCCTGATGCTGGGAGGGATTGGGAGCAGAAGGAGAAGGGGACGACAGAGGATGAGATGGCTGGATGGCATCACCGACTCGATGGACATGAGTTTGAGTGAACTCCGGGAGTTGGTGATGGACAGAGAGGCCTGGCGTGCTGTGATTCATGGGGTTGCAAAGAGTCAGACACGACTGAGCGACTGAACTGAAACTTGTTTTCAAATTTCTGCTTAGTATAATTGCAAAGCAAGAAAAATTTTAAGAAACGTTATATTCTAACAGTGCTTAAGTATTTCAACTTTATCAGGAAGATTTCTGGTCATCCATTTACTTGAGAAACTTAGGCTGTAATTATATATTTTAGAATAACATTGTTAACGTATATGTATCTTTTTCTGAAAAGCCAGAATATCATTTTGAAAGATGTTTACTTTATGTTTAATCCTCTTTACTAAAACTGAAACAAATGCAAGTCTCTTGGTACAGTAATAGGCATGTAGTGGTATCTTTCCATGGTCTTAATATTCATTTCCCTAATAGCAAATGATGTTGAGTGTCTTTTCATGAGCTTAGTTGCTATTCATATATCATTTTTGGGGGAAGTGTCCAAATTCTTTCTCACTTTTAAACTGGGTTATTTAGTTTTGAGAGTTCTTTTACATTTTATACATTCTGGATATGTCTGTTATTGAATATATGATTTGCAAATATTTCCGTTGCATATGTAGCTTGTTCATTCTCTTGAAAGTGTTTTTGGCAAAGAAAATGATTTTAAATTTAGACTGTTTTCTTTTATGGATCATACTATTGGTCTTATTTCTAAGAACTCTTTGCTTACTGTAGTTCATGAAGGTATTGTTGTATGTTTTCTTCTAAAAGTTTGATAGTTTTATGTTTTGCATTTAAGGTTATAATCCATTTTGAGTTAATTATTTTATGAGGTGTGAGGTTTAGGTCAAGGTTCTTTTTTTTCTTTGCATGCTATGCTATGCTATGCTATGCTAAGTCACTTCAGTCGTGTCCGACTCTGTGTGACCCCATAGACGGCAGCCACCAGGCTCCCCCGTCCCTGGGATTCTCTAGGCAAGAACACTGGAGTGGGTTGCCATTTCCTTCTCCAGTGCATGAAAGTGAAAAGTGAAAGTGAAGTCGCTCAGTCATGTCCGACTCTTAGCGACCCCATGGACTGCAGCCTACCAGGCTCCTCCATCCATGGGATTTTCCAGGCAAGAGTACTGGAGTGGGGTGCCATTGCCTTCTCCGTTTCTTTGCATACGGATGACCAGATATTCTTTTTTTTTGTTTGTTTGTTTTACATGCTGCTATATTTATTTATTTTTCTTCTTATATGATATCATACATGT
Source organism: Bos grunniens (assembly GCF_055505025.1). Lineage (NCBI taxonomy): Eukaryota > Metazoa > Chordata > Mammalia > Artiodactyla > Bovidae > Bos > Bos grunniens. Next base: position 15,689,029 of record NC_141182.1, read on the forward strand.
TTTAATGCCATTCTCCCAAATCATCCCCCCACGCCCCTGCCACAGAGTCCAAAAGACTGTTCTATACATCTGTGTCTCTTTTGCTGTCTCACATACAGGGTGGTCGTTACCATCTTTCTAAATTCCATATATATGCGTTAGTATACTGTATTGGTGTTTTTCTTTCTGGCTGGCTTCAATCTGTATAATCGGCTCCAGTTTCATCCACCTCATTAGAACTGATTCAAATGAATTCTTTTTAATGGCTGAGTAATACTCCATTGTGTATATGTACCACAGCTTTCTTATCCATTCATCTGCTGATGGACATCTAGGTTGCTTCCATGTCCTGGCTATTATAAACAGTGCTGTGATGAACATTGGGGTACATGTGTCTCTTTCAATTCTGGTTTCCTTGGTGTGTATGCCCAGCCAGAAACTATAAAAATCTTAGAGGTGAACATAGGCAAAACACTGTCCGACATACATCACAGCAGGATCCTCTATGACCCACCTCCCAGAATATTGGAAATAAAAGCAAAAATAAACAAATGGGACCTAATTAAAATGAAAAGCTTCTGAACAACAAAAGAAACTATAAGCAAGGTGAAAAGACAGCCTTCAGAATGGGAGAAAATAATAGCAAATGAAGCAACTGACAAACAAGTAATCTCAAAATATACAAGCAACTCCTGCAGCTCAATTCCAGAAAAATAAACGACCCAATCAAAAAATGGACCAAAGAACTAAATAGACATTTCTCCAAAGAAGACATACAGATGGCTAACAAACACATGAAAAGATGCTCAACATCACTCATAATCAGAGAAATGCAAATCAAAACCACAATAAGGTTAGGGTTAGGGCCATTTCACGCCAGTCAGAATGGCTGCGATCCAAAAGTCTACAAGCAATAAATGCTGGAGAGGGTGTGGAGAAAAGGGAACCCTCTTACACTGTTGGTGGGAATGCAAACTATTACAGCCACTATGGAGAAGAGTGTGGAGATTCCTTAAAAAACTGGAAATAGAACTGCCATATGACCAAATATTCTAACAGTAATGTTTATTTCAAAGACCATGTTCCACTGAACTACTTTTAAACTTTTGTCAAAGATCAAACAGCTGTATTTGTGTGGGATTATTTTTGGACTTTCTTTTTTGTTCCATTGATCTATGTTGCTGTCTTTTTGCAAGTGCCACATTATCCTGATTATTATAGCTTCATAATAAGTCTTAAAATCAGGAGTTTGACCTTCAACTTTGCCATCTTTTCCAAAATTATTTGAAACTGTTCTAGCTCCTTTACTCTTTCGTATAAAGTTTATAATCATCTTATCTATGTCCAAAAAATACTGTTGGAATTTTGATAGGGATGTTGTTAAATCCGTAGGTCACTTTGGGGAGTGTTGACATCTTTACTAGGTTGGATCTTCCAGTCTATGAATGCAGTGTCTTTACTTTTATGTCTTCCTTTATTTCTTCCATCGCTCTTTCATAGATTTCAGCATATAGATCCTATGCATGCTTTGTTATATTTATACATAAGAATTTCATTTTGGGGATCTATTTTAAGTGATATTTAAAAGAATTTCAATTTCCAATTGCTCATGGCATTTATATAGGAATATGATTGATTTTTTGTGTTGACCTCGTATCCTCCTGAACTTGCTCAATTCACTTAGTTCTAGGAGCTTGTGTGTGTGTGTGTATAGATTTTCTAGACTACTGTGTCATCTGCTAATAGGGACTGTTTTATTTCTTCCTTTCCAGTCCGTATGCCTTTTCTTTTCTTTTCTTGGCTTATTACTTTAATTAAGGTTTCTAGCACAATATGGTAAATCAACTATATTTCTTTTTTTTTTTTTTATTTTTAAACTTTACATAATTGTATTAGTTTTGCCAAATATCAAAATGAATCCGCCACAGGTATACATGTGTTCCCCATCCTGAACCCTCCTCCCTCCTCCCTCCCCATACCATCCCTCTGGGTCATCCCAGTGCACTAGCCCCAAGCATCCAGTATCGTGCATCGAACCTGGACTGGTATCTCGTTTCATACATGATGTTTTACATGTTTCAATGCCATTCTCCCAAATCTTCCCACCCTCTCCTCTCCCATAGAGTCCATAAGACTCTTCTTTACATCAGTGTCTCTTTTGCTGTCTTGTTCACAGAAGACCTTATATTAAAACAGATATAAAAAAAAGATTTCCTGTATTATGGTAAAAATTATCAGTGGGAGAGGACATCCTTACCTTGTTCCTAATCTTAGAGGGAAAGCATTCAGTCTCCCACCATTAAGTATGTGTTAGCTGTAGTTTTTTTTTCTTTTTTAAGTAATTCCCTTTAATAGGTTCGGGAGGTTCTATTCATAGTTTACTTAGTTTTTTAAAAAAAATTGACAGTGGATGTTAGATTTTGTCAAATTATCTTTCTGTGTCTATTGAGAGAATAAAACGGTTTTTCTGACTTAATAGTATGGTAAATTATATTGCTTTCTTCCCCTTCAAACAGTGAACTGGTTTTGCATTCTGGGATGAAAAACACTTGGTAATGATATATTATCTATTTTATATATTTGTGCACAAAATTTGCTACTGTTTTGTTGAGGATTTTTATATCGGTGTTATGAGGGATATTGGCCTGTAGTTTTATTTTCTTATAATGTCTTTGTCTGGTTTTAGCATTAGGAAAATATTGACCTTTTAAAAAGAGTTATGAAATATTCCTTCCTCTTCTTTTTCTTCAAGATGCTGGATAGAATAGGTATTATTTCTTAGATGTTTGTAAAATTTGCCAGTGAAACCATCTGCTCCATTGAGTTTTCTTTGGTGGAAAGTTTGTTTTTAATATGAAAATTTAACTTTAAAAAATAGATATAGTGTTTATTGATTTCTGCTTATGTGTGTTTTGGTAGTTTGTATCAATGGCAGAAAGTGAAGAAGAACTAAAAAGCCTCCTGATGAGGGTAAAAGAGGAGAGTGAAAAAACTGGCTTGAAACTCAGCATTCAGAAAACTAAGATCATGGCATCCAGTCCCATCACCTCATGGCAAATAGAAGGGGAAAAATTGGAAGCAGTGAAGGATTTTCTTTTCTTGGGCTCCAAAATCACTGTGGATGGTGACTGCAGCCATGAAATTAAAAGATGTTTACTCAGGGAAAGCTCTGACAAACCTAGACAGTATATTAAAATCAGACACATCACTTTGCGAACAAAGGTCCATATAGTCAAAGCTATGATTTTTCCAGTAGTCATGTACAGATGTGAGAATTGGACCATAAAAAAGGCTGAGCATTGAAGAATTGATGCTTTCCAATTGTGGTGTTGGAGAAGACTCTTGAGAGTCCCTTGGACTTTAAGGAGATCAAGCCAGTCAGTCCTCAAGAAAATCAGGCCTGAATATTCATTGGAAGGACTTGCTGAAACTGAAGCTTCAGTACTTTGGCCACTTGATGCAAAGAGCTGATTCACTGGAAAAGAGCCTGATACTGGGAAGGATTGAAGGCAAAAGGAGAAAGGTGCAGCAGAGAAGTGATGGCTAGATAGCATCACCAACATTCTGGACATGAATTTGAGCAAAGTCTGGGAGGTAGTAGAGGACAGAGGAGCCTGGCATGCTACAATCTGTTGGGGTCACAATGAGTCAGTCGGTCATGACTTGTGACTGAACAACAACAAATCTTTTAAGGATTTGGTCCATTTAATCTAATTTATTGAATTCATGGGCATAGATAATTCCTCATATTTTTAAAAAAGTACGCTTTTAATGTCAGTGGAATCTGTAGTGATGTCTTCCATTTCGTTCATTATATTGGTTATTTGTGTCTATTCCTTTTTTCCCCTGGTTTGAGGTATATCAATATTGTTGATCGTTTCAAAGAGCCATCTTTTTAATGATTTCTGCTTTAATAATTTTCTTCTATCTTCTGTTTGCTTTAGATTTAATCTTTTTTTTTTTTAATCTAGTTAAGGTGGAAGCTTAGGTTACTGATTTTAGATCTTTTTTCTTTGTTAATATATGCATTTAATGCTATACATTTCCCTTTAAGCTCTGCCTTCTCTGTCTCCTACAAATTTTATGTTGTATTTTTATTTCGTTAAAAACTTTAAAAAATTTCCTTTGCAACTTCTTCATTAATCCCATGGTTATTTTAAAGTGCATTAATTTCTAATGTTTGAGTGTTTTCCAGGTGTCTCTTTAATTTAGTTCAGTTTTAGTCTGAGGACCTTTGTATAATTTCTGTGCTTTTAAATTTGGGGAGGTTTCTTTTATAGCCCAGATTAGTATCTCTTTTAGTGAATGTTCAGTGTGCATGTATGGCAACTCTGTATTTTGCTCTTGTTGAAGTGTTTTCTACTTCATTAGGTTAACTTGATTGGTAATGCTTTTCAGGTCATCTCTAAATTTTCTGAGTTCCTGCCTACATTTTCTATTACTCACTATAGAAGGGAATTGACATTTCCAACCTAAATTGGGGTGTGTCTCTTTCTCCTTATGTGTCTGTTTTGCTTTATATATTTATTTCATACACATTTAGGATTTCTGTGTCAAGAAGAGAGGAGTGATCTTAGTTGAGTCTACTCTCTTTAGCTAATGCAGTGCCCCAAAGGGGCTGACAGCCATCTATTGAAGGCACTCTCAGAAATTAGGATAATAAATCCTTTATTTTTGAAGGAGGATCTGGACATCATAGCACCTACCAGAGAAGTAATCAGGTTTTCTGTTTGAATCTGTTTTAGTATGTTTTCATAGGAATTGGTCTGTTTTGTTAACTTTCAAATTCATTGGTATAAAATTGTTCTTAACCTCTTCCGATTTTTAATGTATACTTTATAGTTAGATCTTCTTTATCATTTCTGATGTTTGTTATTTCTGCCTGCTTTGTTTTCCTTGACAGAGGCTCTTGGGACAGCCTATAGCCAATAACTGATGAATGTGGTGGGTATAAATGCCCAGCCTTCTTACCCTAACTTAGGACAGGTTAGGAAACAGAGGTAGGCATCCTATCTCAATACTCACTGTAGCACTGTATGAGGCATTTCACTGAGAATGCATCACAACTTGATTTCTACCTCTGCCCAGTTTTGCTTCCTTCCTTTCTTCAGTACAAGTGTTGACCAAGAGCACTCCTAATCTATTATCTGTTTTATTAGTCTTTTAAAATAACTGGCTAGGTGATGCAAATAGGCTGCAAGTCGTCACAAGGGCTGGTTAACTTTAATTCACTATTTTTTGACTGTGGTAGGTCTTTTTTAAAAATTTATTTTAATTGGAGGCTAATTACTTTACAATATTGTGTTGGTTTTGCCATACATCAACATTAATCTGCCACAGGTGTATGTGTTCCCCATCCTGAACCCCCCTCCCACCTCCCTCCCCATACCATCCCTCTGGGTCATCCCAATTCACTATTTTTGACTGTGCTAGGTCTTCATTGCTGTGCTGGCTTTTCTCTAGTTGCGGTGAGTAGGGGCTAATCTCTAGTCGCAGTGCTTAGGCTTCTCATTGGGAGGCACTGCCCTAGAGCATGTTGGTATCAGTAATTGTGGCTCCTGGGCTGTAGTGCACAGGCTCAATAGTTGTGGCTTAGCTGCTCTGTAGCATGTGGGATCTTCCCCAACCAGGGACTGAACACATATTCCCTGCATTGGCAGACAGATTCTCTACCATTGACCTGCCAGGGAAGCTCATTAGTTCACTGTTATACTAAGGAGTGACCACTTTGCCAACAAAGGTTTGTCTAGTCAAGGCTATGGTTTTTCCTGTGGTCATGTATGGATGCGAGAGTTGGACTGTGAAGAAGGCTGAGCGCCGAAGAATTGATGCTTTTGAACTGTGGTGTTGGAGAAGACTCTTGAGAGTCCCTTGGACTGCAAGGTGATCCAGCCAGTCCATTCTGAAGATGAGCCCTGGGATTTCTTTGGAAGGAATGATGCTAAAGCTGAAACTCCAGTACTTTGGCCACCTCATGTGAAGAGTTGACTCATTGGAAAAGACTCTGATGCTGGGAGGGATTGGGGGCAGGAGGAGAAGGGGACGACAGAGGATGAGATGGCTGGATGGCATCACTGACTCGATGGACGTGAGTCTGAGTGAACTCTGGGAGTTGGTGATGGACAGGGAGGCCTGGCGTGCTGCGATTCATGGGGTCGCAAAGAGTCGGACACGACTGAGCAACTGATCTGATCTGATCCTAGCTTATTTAAAATCCCATTTAAAACCCTAAAAGATGATCCTCTTAAAGTACTATATTCAATATGTCAGCATATTTGGAAAAATCAACAATGGCCATAGGACTGGAAAAGGTCAGTTTTTATTCCAATCCCAAAGAAGGGCAATGCCGAAGAATGTTCAAACTAGTGTACAGTTGCTCTCATTTCACATGCTAGCAAGGTTATGCTCAAAATCCTTCAATCTAGGCTTCAGCAGTTCATGAACTGAGATAATTTCCAGGTGTGCAAACTAGTTTTTAAGAGGCAGAGGCACAGAGATCAAATTGCTAAGCAAGGGAATTCTAGAAAAACATCTACTTCATTGATCATGTGAAAGTCTTTGGCTGTGTGGATCACAACAAACTGTGGAAAATTCTTCAAGAGATGGGAATACCAGACCACCTTACCTGTCTCCTGAGAAATCTGTATGAGTCAAGAATCAACAGTTAGAACTGGACATGGAACAACTGACTGGTTCAAAATTGGAAAAGGACTACTGTATATTGTCACCCTGCTTATTTAACTTCTATGCAGAGTATATTATGCAAAATGCTAGGCTGGATGAATCACAAACTGGAATCAAAACTTCTGGGAGGTAATCAACAACCTCAGATCTGCAGATGATACCACTCTAATGGCAGAAAGTGAAGAGGAACTAAAGAGCCTCTTGATGAGGGTGAGAGAGGAGAGAGTGAAAAAGCTGGCTTAAAACTCAACATTCAAAAAACTAAGATCATGGCATCCAGTCCTATCACTTCATGGCAAATAGATGGGGAAAAAAGTGGAAATAGTGATAGATTTTATCTTCCTAGGCTGCAGAAAAACTGGATGGTGGTGATAGCCATGAAATTAGAAGATACTTGCTTCTTAGAAGGAAAGCTATGACAAACCTAGATTGTGTATTAAAAATCAGAGACATCACTTTGCTCACAGTCTGTAGAGTCAAACCTATGGTTTTTCCAGTAGTCATATATGGATGTGAGAGTTGGACCATAAAGAAGGCTGAGCACCAAAGAATGGTTTTCCAATTGTGGTACTGGAGAAGTCTCTTGAGTCCCTTGAACTGCAAGGAGATCAAACCAATGAATCCTAAAGGAAGTTAACCCTGAATATTCATTGGAAGGACTGATGCTGAAGCTCCAATATTTTAGCCACCAATGCGAAGAGCCGACTCAGAAAAAACCCTGCTGTTGGGAAAGATTGAAGGCAAAAGGAGAAGGGGGTGGCAGAGGATGAGATGGTTAGGTAGCATCACTGACTCAATGCACATGAATTTGAGCAATCTCCAGGAGATAGTAGGGGACAGGGGAGCCTGGCATGCTGCAGTCCATGAGGTCACAGAGTCGGACAGGACTTAGCAGCTGAACAAAAATCATAACTTAAGCCTCAGTAATCAGGGTCTCTTGGACACATTTCAAGTTTTTGAGTTTTGAGTAGTCAGTTCTAGCTATTTGTAAAAATTAATATTTCCTGACTTTTATTCTTTAAGATCTTCTAAAGAACAAAAGGAAAAAAAAATTGAAACATGGAATAGAACTCATTTTTTTTGCAATTACTATATGAATTCACTGGACCTTTGTATAAATCTGTCTTAATTTATCTTGGTGATCTTATTTTTAGTGATATGTAAAATTATTTTTAGTTTTTCTAAAATAACTTAATCTAGTATCCTTAGTGATTTTATTTTTCTTCTATCTTGAAACATTTTGCTATTGGATTTCTCTGCTTGAAAAGGCTGTATCTTTGATGCCAGTTCATTTTTACCTTTGCTGGTTTAGTAACCATTGTCTTTAGTAGAGATGCACGTCACAGATTTATGGATATTTAATCTGAGGGTGAATCTCTAGGTATATCTAGTTGTAATAGCTTCCTACTGTATCAAGAGTAGGGAGAGTATAAAAAGTATGTTCATAAGTTATTATCTTTAATCCTGAGGCCTTCTTGGAGAAATTATTTGAGAATTAAGTTTCTGAAAATAAATAGTTTTTTTGGCTGGTAGATGGAGAAATATAAAGGGTTAGTCCAAATAAATGGTGTGTTAACAACAATGTATTTATTGTATTTGCAAGTATAGGTATGTCTTGGAGATATTATGGGTTTGGTTCCAGACCACCCCAATGAAGAGAATATCATGGTAAAGCAAGTCTCATGAACTTTTTTGGTTTCTCATTGTTTACACTATATTGCAGTCTATACAGTATAGCATTATGTAATAGCATTATGTCTTTTTAAAGACACTGTACATCCTAGGGACTTCCCTGTGGTTAAGACTCCATGTTTCCAACGCAGGGGATGAAGGTTGGACCTCTGATCAGGGAACTAAGATCCCACATACCCCATGGTGTGGCAAAAAATAAATTAAAAAAAAAAAAAAGCAAAAAAGAAAAAGACAATGTACATACCTTAAGAATACAAAAAACAAACCCCAGTTATAATAGTAATGTAAAAAAAAAAATCACTGATCACAAGTCACTATAACGATAATGTAAAAATTTGTAATATTGCAAGAATTACCAAAATGTGACACAGAGACATCAAGTGAGCAAATGCTGTTGGAAAATGGCACCAATAGACTTACTCAATGCAGGGTTGCCACAAACATCCAGTTTTTAAAACAACAAAATATTTGTGAAATGCGGTAAACTGAAGCACAGTAAAAAAAAGTTTGCATGTGATTGTTATCTTCAAATGGTTATTAAGTCTTGATTACTCCTAGTTCCCCAGAGGAGGAGGATTATGTAAGTATAGGTCAGTGGAAGAGAGTCAAAATGTTAAGTTATTGTTTGTCTCTGCAATGGGAAGTGGGAGAGAAGAAAAGAACCAGCACTTTTCAAGTATCTTCTGTGCACATATTGCTACTTAAAACTTAAAATAGTTTTTTTAGGGTGGGTACCACTCAGTATGAAACCAGAGCTCAAAGAGGTAAAGTGATTGACTAAAAGTCACAAAATGGGAGTTAGGCTCTGAATCCTGATTAGTTTGACCTCAAAGTCTTGTGCTCTTTCCACTACACTCTTGAACAGTGTGTGTGCTGACCTTCTACACAAATATCCAAGTGTAACTTTCTTGTTGGGTTTCTGTATCTGAGATTCTGCATCTGCAGATTCAACCAACTGTGTACTACTGCAGTACATAAGTACTGAAAAACCCACTTTTAAGAGGACTTGTGCAGTTCAAACCCATTTTGCTCAAGGGTCAGCTGTATTTAATTCAGCTGACCCTTGTGACATTTACTTGCTGTCCCTTAATGAGTGGCATTGATGTTGCATTGAAGGTTAGTATCAAGATACAGAAACAAAGTCACTGATTGTATTTTTGTCATTAATATTTCATTTGCCTGTAACACTATTCCTCATAGACTCTGACTGCAATGAGTTTTAAAACTCATGCTGTATCAGATAATAGATACTAAACCTACCTGTCTTTAAGGACAGTGTAAAACAGAGCCTGGCACAGTGTTGTAGGCTGATGAAGGTTTAGTGAATTTAACTGGGTATTATAGTTGGGAGATGCCTGTCTAGCGTGGACCTCATAACCTCTAAGGCTTATCATGGGCCAAAGTAATTATTTACACATTCCCCAAACTACTTTGTTTCAATACAGAATATTTATTAGAAGACTTAGGTAAACAAAGCCATGCTTAGGTACATAAAGTAAACCACTTATACACACGCCATTCTCAGTAAACTGTAAGAAAAAAAAATAACACAAACAAAATTGTTTTCAAACAAGTTTTTATATTTTATATCCATCATATGTTCGTTTGCATGTTAGGAAGTTATTAGCACTGACATATAAACTTAGATGCAACTTTTTGATGAAGTTCACAAAAATTTGCATTGAAGTCTGAATGTAAATTACAGACTCTTACAAGCGTTTGAGAATAGAAATGTGATTGAAGATTTGCATTCCCAGATGTTTCAAGAAATCAAATGCTTTTCACTACCATGTGATAAGGATCTATGTTCAAATGAAAATTACTGGGGCACATTAATTCTTGAAGGGTATTATAATTTTCAGTTAATATAAGAAAGTAATAAACCTTTATATAGGGTGTCAACCATGAAGAATTTAGGCTTTCCTAAGACTATGATTTCCAAATACCTGAAAAGAAAATCCTATGAAGTCTATATATTTTGATAATTAGTTGCAGAAGTCTGTAAAAAACGATTTAAGAATAATTGTAACGACAACTACCACGTGTTGAAACCTTACTCTGTGCTAGGCACCAAGCTATGTACTTTGTATACATTATCCTATCTAATGTATATTATAACTCAACTGTGTAATAGTATTAGCTCTGTTTATAAACAAGAAAACAGGCTTAAGCAGTTAGCCAAGTTCAGCAAACAGCTTGTAAATGGTGTGACCAAGAGTTTAAAGCAAGCCTGACTGTGGTTCCAAAGCCAGAGTACCCAACCACTATATTGTATGACATCAGTGAAAGACCCCTCACCTGCTATCATGAGGGTGAACGGTTAAGAACTTACCTATGATACAGTCACAGAAGTATAATTTGCATTGTTAGACTAAGAAGCAAGACTGATTCAAGTGGAACACAAAAAACCTTGCTCATTTAAATAATTTTTATTTACACGTCTTTTCCCATCATCATTATTCTAATAAGATTATAAATACATAAACACCTGAGTACATGCAACACATTCCACAAAGGGAAAAAAATGTACAGCACAAGTGAAAAAAGAACCAAACTACTGTAAACAAAGTACTTTAAAAAAAGACCTTGTAACACATTCAGGCCATATTTATTTGAACATTTTCCAATAATTACCAAGGGATGTATCATTTATCAGTAATAGTCAAAATCTCCTATTTTATTCTATAAGCCAAGTTTAGCATTTCAGTTAATCAAGTGAATAGCTGTTCCATTATGCAGTAGTAAAGGCAAGTCACATAGCATCAAAATGAAATCGATGAGCTTCTTGTCGTTTTTCTCTATCATCTGCTTTCTGAAAAAGAATTTTAGACTGGTTTATAAATGATAAGAAAATGTCAAAGACTTTCTGAAATATGAAATGGTTAATTAAAAAAGCCCTCAGCAATTAGTAGGTAAAAGTGTGATTTTATTATGCAATAATCTTATGAAATATTTTTATAGTTTACAGTAGTTATTCTATAATTAATGATTTCTTAAATTGAATTTAAAAAACCAACAAGCATTGTTCCTTAAAAGCTTAGTTTGTTATATATTATTTATTTGAAAGTAGGAGTAAACATTAGATTTTTAAGAATGGAATCAACTATTACATTTTTCCTGTTCTTAATACTGCTGAATCTAATTATATTAAAGTGCATTAATTATTTTGGGGTTAACCTATTGATTTTGCATTGGGATATTGGTTCCTTGACCAGGAATGGAACCTGTGCCCCCTGCAGTGGAAGATGGATTCTTAACTACTCGACCACTAGGTTAAGTCCCATGTACTTAGAATTTTGAGGGATTAGAAAACTCTTCAGTTTTATATCTTGCTCTCATGGAGTTTATTAAAGCCTAGAATGAAAAACATACTAAAAACATACTAAATAACTCTATTTCAGGATAAAAATTGAAAAATGTTACTAAAACATAAGCAATAACTCTTTCAGGATAAAAGCTGAAAAATGTTACCAAAATTCTGAGAGATTACTTTTGGTTGGCATGATGAAAGGGAAAGCTTTGAAAGACAGCATTTATGGAAATTAAGAGGGACATTCACTATAAGATGGGGGAAGAACAGGAAAATCCTGGGAAATCTGGCAGGAGCATGGGATGTATGGAAGCAACTATTAAGAGAAAGGTTGGAAAAGTGTATGGTGGAGTCACAAGAAGACTGTACCATGAAGGCTAGGCTAATGGGTTACACATTTTAGGCAGGGGGTAGGCACCAAAGGTTTTTGAGCAGAGGAGTGACATGATTAAGACTAAAAGATGAGTAATCTGGCAGCATTGTGATAAATGGAGTGGAGGGGAGAGAATGGAATTTGGGAGGACAGGGAGGATGTAACAAGGAGTTGAACTCAACTAAATTAAAGTACTGATGTAAGGAATTCAGAAGTGGAGTCAGCTTCAGAGATTGTATGAAGGCACATACAGGAGGGCAACTGGTAAATCCTGTAGTGAGTAAGAAAGAAACTAGTTTTAAGTTGTTTGTAATTGATCTGGGTAGAAGTGTCATGGTGACAGTTGGAAGGAGGGAGCTTTAGAGAGAGATGAAGGCTGGGAAAGAATGAGGGCAGGAGGAGAAGGGAACGACAGAGGATGAGATGGCTGGATGGCATCACCGACTCAATGGACATGGGTTTGGGTGAACTCTGGGAGTTGGTGATGGACAGGGAGGCCTGGCATGCTGCGGTTCATGGGGTCACAAAGAGTCGGACACGACTGAGCGACTGAACTGAAGGCTGGGCATATCTGAGGATAGCTCATGCCATGATTTTAGATAAAACTAAAGTGGCGGGTGATTGCAGCCATGAAATTAAAAGACGCTTACTCCTTGGAAGGAAAGTTATGACCAACCTAGACAGCATATTCAAAAGCAGAGACATTACTTTGTCAACAAAGGTCCGTCTAGTCAAGGCTATGGTTTTTCCAGTGGTCATGTATGGATGTGAGAGTTGGACTGTAAAGAAGCTGAGCACCGAAGAACTGATGCTTTTGAACTGTGGTGTTGAAGACTCTTGAGAGTCCCTTAGACTGCAAGGAGATCCAACCAGTCCATCCTAAAGGAGATCAGTCCTGGGTGTTCATTGGAAGGACTGATGTTGAAACTGAAACTCCAGTAGTTTGGCCACCTGATGCAAAGAACTGAGTCATTGGGAAAGATCCTGATGCTGGGAAAGATTGAGGGCAGGAGGAGAAGGGGACGACAGAGGATGAGATGGTTGGATGGCATCACTGACTCAATGGACATGGGTTTGGGTGGACTCTGGGAGTTGGTGATGGACAGGGAAGCCTGGCATGCTGCGGTTCATGGGGCCGCAAAGAGTCGGACAAGACTGAGGACTGAAGTAAGCTGAAAGTGGCAGGGGAATGTGTATAAAGAAGAGGGCATAGGGCAGACACTGTGGCAGAAAGAACAGCCAATAGGTGAAAGAGAAGTGGTCCAAGGGGAAGAAGAACCACAGTACCACAGGAAGAGGCAGTTTACAAATATGTATTTCGATCCATTCTTGTATTTAAAACTTTAGTTTTTAGCCACTGTATCATCATTGTGAGTCTGTTTATACTGTAATCAGACCTATTGTAAAATTAATAAAATTAATTTCTTTTCCTTCATAGGTCTAGAGCTATATAATATTTCATACTATGTTCTGAAACTTCAGATGAAAGTAAATTAGGGTCACCTCTGATCTTACCTCTTCTTTTTTAAACATTTATTTTTAATTGGAGGATAATTGCTTTACAGTGTTGTGTTGGTTTCTGCCATGATCTATCTTCTTAAGTTGCAACTGAATATGTAACTTTGTTATCATTTTTTATATGGAAGGAGTGATTTTTTGGACAGACAAACCTATGAACATTTATTAGAACAATAATATATTCTCTTTCATAGTTAAAACTGGTAACATAAAACAGATGGTAATTTTAGTTAAAAAATGATCATTATAAGCATAACAGTCTAAAGGGAATAGGTGCAAAAAAGGAAGACATCTTTGTGACAAAGAAGCCCTTTTTGGAGAACATTTTTGGAACCTCCTAGTTGTGTAATGAATTCATATACAAATAGAAATTAACTTTTCCCCTTTATATCTAAATAACTAATAAATTTATATGAAAGCCTTTTGTTTCTCCTCATTAACATTATATAAAATTATACGTCTGGAGTTTTGTTTTTAATTATTATTTATGGTGTTATACTATAGAACAGAAATCAGTCTTGTTTAATGCAAAGCATGCCTGCTATTAATAGATGGCAAGGATGTTTATCACCCTGTTACTTCCCACCTAAACTCTCTCTGCTCTAATTGTTTATAAACAGATAGCTACTATTCCCTGGAAGAAAAGTCCATGGCTTTATTATTAACAGTAAATAATGAACACAGGTTCATTTAAGAAATGATTATTGTTTTTAAGGCCATTATGAAATTACTTCTAATTAAGCATTTTGATATACCTGTTGATTTGAGGGTATTCACTTTATTACTTTTGTGTAGTATCAAAATTTTAAAATACATAGTTTTCTTTGATTTGTAGGAATCACTGAGACATTAGTAACTTAAGGAGATGAAAGAAATTATCATCAATAATATGGACAGAACTTGAAAAATCAGAAAATCTTAGTCATGTGAAAAAGTTGAAGATAGTTTTTTAATTTAAAAAATGTTAAAAAAGCAACATATTACTATTATAAATAATCAAAGTTTCATTTAAGTGAACAAACCTTTTCCTGCCAATGCAAAATGCCAATTATCGCCAAGATGAAAACACAGACACCAATGAGAGCGATAGCAGTAAGTAGAACAATGTTGCTTGGTGTAAGATACAGTTTGGCACTCCAGCTGTAGATGAAAAGACAAGAATTAAAATTCCACATTTAACTTAAAAATAACAAAATTCTATTGTGACCAAAAAGCAAAAGTTCTTATTAATTAATAATCAGTTCAGTCATTCATTAATTCTTCCACCTATATCCAATTCATTACAAGTAAAACAAAAGCAATTAAAATTATATAGGGTTAAGAATATTGACAAACCAGCAGAGTTCAGATTTTACTTAAAGAAATGAAACAGAAAAGAATTTTTGATTGAGATGCTTTGATACTTTTCCTTGCTCATGTGAGAATTATTCTTGAGCAAACTCCAGGAGATAGTGAAGGACAGGGAAGCCTGGCGTGCTGCATACAGTTCATGGAGTTGCAGAGTCAGACATGACTTAGTGACTGAACAACCACCAGCACCTCTATGACAAACTTATTAAGGGTACTTTGGGCAATTTTAGACATTCTTTTTATGTCTTGTTTGACTTGCTGAATTTGAAACCTTGAACTTTAAGGTTAAATTGTCACATGATTTTGATAAGATTTCTGTATCTTAGTTTTTGACCCCTATTCACATGTTTACTATGACTAAGTAAAATAACCCTATGTCCCCCAGGTGTAGATAAGTACTTGTGCAAAGTGTCATATTGGAAGGTTTACAATATTACAATGGCACTGTGAGACTTCTTACAAAATGATTTTAGTCCTTCAATGGCAATATACAAGCATTAGCATAAATAATATAACAAGCTCTTTCTTCTAAAACAGTCCACATAAAACCCTCAAAACCCTTGAAAACCATGAAAAACCTAAAACTGAAGTCTGTATCACCAACACTGCAGGTGGTTATATGTAAAGAACTTTTTGTTTTCTCTGAAAACAGATAATGGATATACTTTCATTTTAAATTTTAATAAAGGTAAGAATTATTCTGATAAATTGCAAGCAGTGATTGACTTATTTGGGGATAATTAAATTTACTGATCCGTAAGTTAGCCTCTCGTCAATAAATCTCAAAGTATACCTCAAACTAAAATCAATTTGGTTTTTATTATGTACATAAATTTGAAAGGAACATTTGTTTTTCAGAAAGAGCAAGAGAAACATGAAGAATGTTGAGCTTATTGAATAAAGGCTGTAACAGAATTTCCCAGAAACTCAGAGGAAGAAAACCTTAAATACTGTTAATTAGTTGAGGTTAACTATTCTCAGTACCTTACTTCATACTTAAGAAAAAGTCCTTTCATGAGATTTTTTGGGTGGTTTTAATTTAAAAATAGATTAAAAATGAATAAAGGAATTTTGGTAATAAAAAATACTAAAAGGCCAATACTCAGTTTCTTACTCAGAAGCAGTCATTCTTCTCAGTTTCTTATCTATGTATCTATCTATCTATATATATAAATGTATATGCATAGTTATCTTCTAAAATCACAAATCATTGCTTATTATATATATTCTAAGTGCATTTTCCCTTTATTGTCTTTTATTTTACCACTCTTTTTAAGAGATTGTTCTATGTCATGATATTACATGATCTAGAAGTACTATAATTCATATAGTTTTTTTGTGTAGATTCATTTTGTTATATATTTCAAAATTTTAATAGACTCATTAAAAAGGTCTGAACTCAGACCGTAACTGGCATTATTGATGTTATCTTATTTCAAACATAATGCTGTAATAGAGTTGTTTTCTTCAGTAGTTTGGTTCCACTTCTGGGTATTTATCCAAAGAAAATGAAAACATTAATTAGAAAAAATACATGCAACCCTATGTTCACTGCGGCATTATATATAATAGTCAAGATAGTGAAAGCAACCTAAGTACCCATTGACAGATGAAGGGATAAAGAAGAACGTGAGTCCTCACTCTCTTTCCACATACACACATTTATACATATACACATACACACAATGGAGTATTTCTTAGCCATAAAATAGAATGAAATCTTGCCATTTGTGACAACATGGATGGACCTAGAGGGTATTACGCTAAGTGAAAAAAGAGAAAGACAGATACTGTATGATTTCATTTATATGGAATTTAAAAAATATAAGACAAATGAACAAACATAACAAAACAGGGTTACAGAGAATAAATAAGTGTTTGCCAGAGGGGAGAGGGAGGGGAGAGGGAAGGTGAGAAATGAGTGGGGTTGACTGAGAGGGACACACTTCCAGCTGCAATGTAAATGAGTCATGGATATGAAATGTACAATGTGGGGAATATAGTCAATGATTATGTAATGTCTTTGACGACAGACTGTAATCAGACTTGACTGTGGTGATCATTTTGAAATGTACAGAAACATCGAATCACTGTATTCTGTATTCTGAGTGTGGAAGAATTGATGCTTTCAAACTGTGGTGCTGGAGAAGCTTCTTCAGGGTCCCTTGGACAGCAAGGAGATCAAACCAGTCAATCCTAAGGGAAGTGAACCCTGAACATTCATTGGAAGGATTGATGCTGAAGCTGAAGCTTCAATACTTTGGCCACCGGATACAAAGAACTAACTCACTGGAAAAGACTCTGATGCTGGGAAAGACTGAAGGCAGGAGGAGAAGGGGACGACAGAGGATGAGATGGTTGGATGGATGGCATCACTGACTCAATGGACATGAGTCTGAGCAAACTCCGGGAGATGGTAAAAGACAGAGAAGCCTGGCATGTTGCAGTCCATGGGGCACAAAGAGTCAGACATGACTTAGTGACTAAACAACAACATACTGTGTAACAGGAACTAACATAGTGTTGTAGGTCAGTTATATTATTTTTAAAAAATCATAGAAAAAGCTCAGACTTGTGGTTACCAGGGATGGGAGGTATGAGGGGAGGGAATTGGATGAAGGCAGTCAAAAGTTACAAACTTCCAGTTATAAGATAAACAAATACTAGGAATGTAATGTACAACACAATAAACAGAATTAACTCTGCCACATGTTATTTATGAAATTTGTTAAAAGAGTAAATCCTAAGAGTTCTTATCACAAGAAAAATATTTTTTCTGTTTTTTTAACTTTGTACCTATGTGAGATAATGGATGTTCATTAAACTTACTGTGATAATCATTTCATGATGTAACTAAGTCAAATCATAATGCCATATACCTTAAAGTTACATAGTGCTGTATGTCAATTATATCTCAATAAAACTGGAAGAAGAAAACAGTGTAGCGTGTATTTTGAGAAGAAATATAATAAGCCACTAGGCACATACTCATAGGTTATTTTTTTCATATTGACATCAGAATGACCTTAATAACAAGTTCTATTTTTCCCAATGAAATTTAAGTGTTAATGAATACCTTTATCACCTACTTTTTGAAATAATGGAATCAACCTAATAAGTTAAAGAAAAATGAACAGATAAAGATTTAGAATTAAATGCTACATTATAAAAGGAACATGTTTTGCTGCTGCTAAGTTGCTTCAGTTGTGTCTGACTCTGTGCGACCCCACAGACGGCAGCCCACCAGGATCCTCTGTCCCTGGGATTCTCCAGGCAAGAACGCTGGAGTGGGTTGCCATTTCCTTCTCCAACGCATGAAAGTGAAAAGTGAAAGTGAAGTCGCTCAGTCGTGTCCGACCCTCAGCGACCCCATGGACTGCAGGCTTCCAGGCTCCTCCGTCCATGGGGTTTTCTAGGCAAGAGTACTGGAGTGGGGTGCCATTGCCTTCTGCTAGTAAGGCTAAAAATACCTATCATTCACTGAAAACAATATATGCTGGGTACTGTGTTAAGCACATTTCGTCCTCATCCTTGTAAGGCAGGTATTTTACCTCCCATTCTACAGTGTAGAAGGGCTTCCCTTGTGGCTCAGCTGGTAAAGAATCTGCCTGCAAGTGGACCTGGGATCAATCCCTGGGTTGGAAAGATTCCCTGGAGAAGGAAAGGCTACCCACTCCAGTATCCTGGACTGGAGAATTCCATGGACTGTACAGTCCTTCAGAGACAACAAGGAATAGCTTCCTGTTTCAGTCAGCTAGCAGTAGATTTGAGTTTCTTGCCTGGGTGTGTTGAACTTCAAAATTTCTGCCTAACCACTGTGGGACATAAACCACTTCTCAAAGCATTTGCTAAAAAGATCATTGCTTGTGAAGTTCAGCAGCCTAAAATTGTAGAATTTATGGCCAGTAAGCTGAGTTCTGTTCAGTTCAATTGCTCAGTCGTGTCCGACTCTTTGTGACCCCATGGACTGTAGCACGCTAGGCCTCCCTGGCCATCACCAACTCCCGGAGTTTGCCCATTAAGTTGGTGATGCCATCCAACCATCTCATCCTCTGTCATCCCCTTCTCCCGCCTTCAATCTTTCCCAGCATCAGGGTCTTTTCAAATGAGTCAGCTCTTCGCATCAGATCAGCTTATTTAATAACTGAAGACCAGCTTATTTAATCAGAACATGTATAAATCCCTAGTTAACCTGCTGTTTTTCTAATAAGGTCTAATTTGTTCTTCGTGGAAAATGTCAGGGATCTTATGTATAGGTATGTTTAGCCATTTAAAGTTTGCTGTAAGCAAACTTAAGTGATGACACTCATAGGAACACAACAGAAACAGAGCTTTAAAAAGATGTATCTATGATTCAGAGTTGACAGTATTTTTACCAAATTCAATTCAAGCAAGGACATTACCTTCGAGGAACGTTGGGAGGATATGGAATGACAATTAGCTGAGAATTTGGAATGATTGCAGTCCATTCTTGTTTTCGTACAGACTAGAAAAAGAATATTTAAGAACATTTAACATTCAGTACACTTTAAAAACATGATTATTCTAAATAAGGAAAAAGCTTAAGTATTCTTTAATAAATTGAAATCCTAGGTATGGATTAAGCTAAATTTATATATATAAGGTTCCAAATAGGGCTCCTATTTGCAAAAATTTCTTCGTCTTTTCAGGGAAGGATTATATTTCTGTCTTATGGATACATTAATTCAACTAGTATTTATAGAACACTCTTTTGTAGCAGGCACTGTTCAAAGTGTTAAGTACAAATGCTGCTTTGGAACTAAAATTCAAGTTGAGGTGGAGTCTGACAGTAATAAAAATAAAAATATTTGGTATGTTAGATGGTGAAAATGATGAGAAAAAGCAGGGAAGAAGAGGGGTAGGAAGTCTTAAGGTATATTTTCAAATTATAATGTTCTGTATGTAAGATAAGCTTAGATCAGTCACTACCAGTGAATTTTTAAAATTCTTTAAAGGAAATGAAAATATTTAGATTCAATATTTGAACAGTAAATATTAAAAAACAGATTACTTGTAAATTTTTACTCACCTTCTCTCCAGATGGACGTGGAATACCAACATAAAGATGATCAAGAAAATTGGCACTTCGACCTAAGCCAAGTACATTATATGGTAGTTGGAGAGCTAAATGTGCCGACTGGCTAAGTTGTCCAGCTAAATTTATTTTTAAAAAAGAAAAAAGAACAATACATCTTTGGAGACACTGTTCTTATCAAATATTAAAATTATAAAATTTAAAAATTTAGGTTTCTATAACTTACCTTTATAAGGATAAAAATGTGAAATGAAATGCCTGGTTCATAATAAATAGTAATAATTCACTTTTTAAAGATAACAGCTAATTGAGAAATAATTCACACTTCATAAAATCACCCATTTCAAGTATAAGTTGAGTGATTCTGAGTATCTTCAATCAAATTTTATAACAGTTTCATCATCCCCAAAAATGCCATACCCATTAGCAATTATTCCTATTTCTAACCCCTGCTCTTCCAGATGCAGGTAACCATTAGTCTACTTTTTTATATCAATACATTTGCCTATCCTGGAGATTCATATAAATGCAATCATGTAGTGTGTGCTCTTGATGAAGGATGCTGCTGTGAACATTCACATACAAGCTTTTGTGTCAACTTCTGTTTTCCAAAATGGCTGTATCATTCCACAGTTGTAAGAATAATATATGAGGGTTCCAGTTTTTCCATATTCTTATCAATATTTTCTCTATCTTTTGATCACAGCCATTCTAGTGGTTATGAAGTGGTATATCATTGTGGCCTTCATTTGCATTTACCTAATAACTAATGTTGTTTTCTTTTCATGTGCTTATTGGCCATTTTTGTAGCTTCCTTTTTAGGTCTCAAAGTTTATAGTTGTCTTTCATTCTTGATTTTAGTAATTTGAGTCTTCTCTTTTTCTTGAACAGTCTAGCTAAAGGTATGTCTATTTTGTTACTCTTAAAAAACCCAACTTTTGGTTCAGCTGGGTTTTCTCTGATTTCCTATCCCCGACATATTTCTCTCATTATATCCTGTCTTCTGTTTCCTTTGGGCTTAATTTGCTGTTCTTTTTATAGTTTCTTGAAATAGATGGTTAGGTTATTGATTTCAGACTGTTCTAGGTATAATAAATTTCCCTCTAAGAACTGCTTTAGCTGCATCCCATTTATTTTGGTATGCTGTTTTTTTGTTTTTTTTTTTTTTTCATTCACCTATTTTCTAGTATCTATCGTGATTTCTTCTTTGACCCACTGGGTTTTTAGGAATGTTGTTTCATTTCCAGATATATATTTTAAATGGGTTATATTTAATGGGTCTTTGCTGTGCATGGGCTTTCTCTAGTTTCAGTGAGAGGGGGCAAGTCTGCAACTAGAGAAACTCAACTCTTTTGGTTACTCTCATGGTACAATTTATCCCATTTTTTAAAACTTTCAACTTTTTATATCTTTAAATATAAAGTGTTTCTCTTGCAGGTAGCACCTAGTTGAGTCATATTTTAATATCCATTCTGCTGATCTCTGCCTTTTGATATGAGTATTTATTCCATTTACATTCAATGTAATTATTGATAAGGTAGGACTTTTGCCTGCTATTTGCTATTGGTTTTCTGTATGTCTTTTTAACTTTTCTATTTCTCCATTGCTGCTTTCTTTTAATTGTTTTCTATTACAGCATTTTAATTCTGTAGTTTCTTTTATTATATATTTTCTGAGCTGTTTTCTTAGTGGTTACCCTGGGAACTGCAACTAGCATATTAACTTAAAAAAATAACTTAATACCCAGCACATAACAACAACTTTGCTCCAAAGTTCCCACCCTTTTGTGTTATTGTTATTATACAAATTTATGTTTTTATATATTCAGCCCATCAACACAAATCTGTAATTACTTTATGCAGTTGTTTTGTAAATCACTTAGGAAATCTCCCTTTAGTATTTTTGAAGAGTGGGCTGTTAGTGATGAATTCTATTTTTATCTCAGTTCAGTTCATTTCAGTCGCTCAGTTGTGTCCGACTCTTTGCGACCCCATGAATCGCAGCACTCCAGGCCTCCCTGTCCATCACCAACTCCCGGAGTTCACCCAAACTCATGTCCATAGAGCCAGTGATGCCATCTAGCCATCTCATCCTCTGTCGTCTCCTTCTCCTGCCCCCAATCCCTCCCAGCATCAGAATCTTTTCCAATGAGTCAACTCTTCGCATGAGGTGGCCAAAGTACTGGAGTTTCAGCTGTAGCATGAGTCCTTCCAAAGAACACCCAGGACTGATCTTCTTTAGAATGGACTGGTTGGATCTCCTTGCAGTCCAAGGGACTCTCAAGAATCTTATCCAACACCACAGTTCAAAAGCATCGAATCTTCAGCACTCAGCTTTCTTCACAGTCCAATTTTCACATCCATACATGACCACTGGAAAAATCATAGCCTTGACTAGACGGACCTTTGTTGACAAAGTAATGTCTCTGCTTTTCAATATGCTATCTAGGTTGGTCATAACTTTCCTTTGAAGGATAGCTTTGGCACATATATGGGGTTGGTCAAAAAGTTCATTTGGGTTTCTCTGCTTTTATGGAAAAACCCAAATGAACTTTTTGGCCAATCCAACAGAATTCTTGATTGACAGGTTTTTTTTTTCCCCCCCTTTCAGCACTTTGAATGTATCATCCCCTTCTGCCTTCTGTGGTTTCTGATGAGAAGTCAGCTGTTAATCTTGTTGAGGCTCCTTCACATGTAACTAACTGCATCCTTCTTGCTGCTATGAAGTCTCTTTTTGTCTCTATTTTTCATACTTTACGTGTCTCAGTGGTGACTCTTTGAGTTACTTTAAGTTTGTTGAGTTTCTCATATGTGCAGATTAGTGTTTTTCATCATATTTGGATGGTTTCAGCCATTACTTCTTCAGATATTTATTCTGCCCCTTTCTCTATTTTGGGCTTCCCTGGTGGCTCAGATGGTAAAGAATCTGCTTGCAATGCAGGAGACCTGGGTTTGATCCCTGGGGAGGGAAGATCCCCTGGAGAAGGGCATGGCAACCCACTCCAGTATTCTTGCCTGGGAAATCCCATGGACAGAGGAGCCTGGCGGGCTACAGCTCATGGGGTTGCAAAGAGTTGGACACATCTGAATGACTACCACTTTCACTTTTGTCTCTCTTTAAGACTTGCTTTATGCATACATTGGTATGTTTGATGGTGGTTTCACAGGTTCTGAGGGTTTTTTTTCTTTCTGTAAACTTGCAATTAACCTATATTTAGGATTGCTAAAAAGATGTTTGCTTCTTGGAAGGAAAGCTATGACAAACCTTACTAGCGTATTAAAAAGCAGAGATATCACTTTGCATATAGTGATGCATATAGAAAAAGGTGCATATCGTCAAAGCTATGATTTTTCTAGTAGTCATGTACAGATATGAGAGTTGGACCATAAATAAGGCTGAATGCTGAAGAATTGATGCTTTTGAATTGTGGTGCTGGAGAAGACTCTTGAGAGTCCTTGGACTGCAAGGAGATGAAACCAGTGAACTGAATATTCACTGGAAGGACTGTTGCTGAAGCTCAAGTTCCAATACTTTGGTCACTTGATGCAAAGAGCTGATTCACTGGAAAAGACCCTGATGCTGGGAAAGATTGAGGGTCGGAGGAGAAGGGGATGATGACAAAGGATAAGACGGTTGGATGGCATCACCAACTCAATGGACTTGAGTTTGAGCAAACTCTGGGAGGTAGTGAAGGATAGGTAAGCCTGGTGTGTTGCAGTCCACGAGGTCACAAACAGCTGGACACAACTTAGCGACTGAACAACAATTCTTTTTCCAGCTCAAATCTGTTGTTGCGTACTCTACAGAAATTTTTGATTCAGTTATTGTACTTTTCAACTCTAGAGTTTCTACTTGATTTTTAAAAATGATCTTTACTTCTTATTTGTATCTTCTTTTAGTGAGACACAGTTGTCATGCTTACTTTAGGTTTTTTAATCCTAGTTTCCTTTAGGTCTTTGAGCATGTTTATAATAGCCAATTCACAGGTTCTTTTAACTAAGTCTAACATCACTGTGCACATTTTCTGTTGTCTGCATTTTTTTTTTTAATGTGTATGTGTTTTTACAAGATAGCTTTCGCTTTCATTTCTTGCTTGAGCAGTGCCTCAAGGTAGCATAATCAAGCTATGTATTAAATGAGGTAGTTTCCCTTCTAGGCACGTTTTTAGATGTCCAAGAAGATGTTCCAGCATTTCAAGTTGCCTATGGTTGTCGAGTGCCTTGGGACTTCCTTTTATGTTTTGGCCAGGCTTTTGTTTACTACATCTGGGTTTTTGGTAATGTTTTGGAGGGATTGGGCTTTTTTTTTCCCCCTGCTAGGTTGAACTCTGAGTCAAATCTGATAGCCCCAACATTCTGAGAATGGAGAATAAGGAGTTGCTAGTTTAGACAAATATTGATAGTGTTATAGGGATGAGAATTTTAATGGGGCTCCAAAGGTCAGTCTTGTCCACTGACTGTGAGGCTCCTAGCTATTTATGGCTGCTGCACCATTTAGTAGACAGGGGAGGTGGGATGGAAACAGTTCACGTTAAAATGCCCCAGACCCTGCCGTCTTAAGAATCAGGAGTTCCTCCTGGATAGACAGTGCTTAGAACATTCTGTGGCTTTGGTTAATTTCCAGAGTTCTGAAATAGTTAATATTATTTAGCCAGCATTTTTTTTTTTTGTTTGCTTATTGGTGGGGGGAGGGGACAGCAGGTTCATGAAGTCCTTACACTGGCATTCCAAAAATCAATCTCTCCTATTATAACTCACTTTTAAAGACTGTTATTTACTTGCTAGGTATTTTCAACATAATTAGACAAACTATTTAAATGACAGGGTTATTTAATATCTAAATACTATAATCTGCTATGGAGTCTGCTAAACATCTACTAATGTTACCCAGAAATATGAAATCATTGGAAAGTATATATATCTAATTTTTTATATAATTCTTATGTTAGTAAGAGAAAGGTATAATGAAAAGGAACAGTGAATTTAGGGATAACTGTTAATAAAGTTTATGTATGTAAAACTATAAAGCAATATAGTTAATTGCAAGGGGTATGGAATTACTTTGCCTTGTAGACTTAGCTGATTGAATGAAAATGCTTAAAAGAGTGCTTCAAATATAGTAAACACTGTTAAAGTAAATGTTAAATATATACATATTTCATTATACTTAGCAAAGACTGACTTAATAGACATCAAACTAGACTTATAAACCGTTTCTCTATAACTACCTCACTGAAAAGAACCAAATAAAAACATTTATCAATACTCTGTTAAGAAGATCATAGAACATAAATTCCAAATAAAACTGTATATTTCCTAAGAAAACTTAAAAACTATTAAAAAGAATAATGAAAATAAATTATCAAAAAATCTCAAAATGAAGACATAGTTACATTTTAGCATACTTTTAAAAAATTTTAGCATACTTTTAATCATGTAATTTTCTGCCTAGGCATGTGCATGAACAAGTAAACACATTAACACACTTTAGTATTACTGCCCTTCACTCAATGTTATTTCATAAATATTCTCATGTTATTAACATTTTTTAAAAATAGATATGCAGAGAGAAAGATTATTGGAACACTGAAATCCCATTAAAAGAAAACCAAAGATAACAGTTAAAAGACAGACAATACACAAGCCTTTAAAAATTATTTTTATAAAAGTGTATCTATACAGATGTTATAAGAAACATAACTTCATTGTTTACATAGTATCCTCTTATTCCATAATTTAAAATTAACATTTTACTGATGGATATTAAGGATTTCTCCTAATATTCATTATTATAAACAATGCTTTAGTGAACATCTCTGCATCCCAATATTTGTCTGCATCCAAATTATTTTCTTAACATTCTTATACACGGAATACTAGAGGATGGAGCATTTATTGGGTAAATCATTTCAACAAATGGTGTTGGGACATGGGCATGAATACATGCAAGGGAAAACCTGATTTCTAAAAATAGATTGTAACTCTTTACACAAACACTAGCTTTTAATGAAAGCACCCTTTTCATTCTATTCTTTGTTTTTTTGAGGTGAAATTCATATAATACACACTTAACCATTTTAAAGTATAAAATCAGGTGGCCTTTAGTGTATTCACAATATTGTATAACCACAGCTCTCATTAATCTCCATACTCACATAAGTAATAACTCCTTATTTCCTCTCCCCTGGTATTCTCAAACCTGCTTTCAGTCTCTACAGATTTGTCTCTTCCACATGTGTCATGTAAGACATGATCATTTGTGTCTGCCTTTTTTCACTTATAGTAATGTTTTCAAGGGTCATATAAACTATAGCAAGTATCAGTGCTTTGTTCCTTTGTATGGTTGAATAATATTCCTTATGTGTGTGTGCACATGCAAAGTTGGCTTCAGTCGTGTCCAACTCTTTGCAAACCTATGGACGGTAGCCCACCAGGCTCCTCTGTCCATGGGATTCTCCAGGCAAGAACACTGGAGTGGCTTGCCATGTTCTCCTCCAGGGACTCTTCCCCTCCGGGGGATCTTCCCAACCCAGGGATCAAACCTCCATCTCTTATGTATCCTGAATTGGCAGGCAGGTTCTTTTCCACTAGCACCACCTGGGAAGCCTCATATTCCTTGTATATTAAAATACTTTGCTTATCCATTTATCCATATATAGACATCTGGCTTGACTCCACTTTTTGGCTGAGTAATGCTATGAAAATGGATGTACAGATACCACTTTGAGACCCTGATTTCAATTTCCTTTGGGTATTTATTAAACTAGCAATGAAACTGCTGAATCATATGGTAATTCTGTTTAATTTTTTAAGAAATTGCCATTTTACATGTTCACTAGCAATGATTCAGAGTTCTTATATTTTCATCCTCATTGACACTTGTTCTTTTTTCATTAAAGCCATCTCAATGATTGTAAAGTGGTAATTCTGTGGTTTGATTTGCACTTCCTTCATGACCAATGATGTTGAATGTCTTTGCTTGTTGGTCATTTGTATTTCTTCTTTGGTTTTAGTTCACTGATTCCTAAGATGTTGATTGACCATGTCCTGCTTGATTGACCACATCCAGTTTACCTTGACTCGTAGACCTAACATGTCCTGCTTGATTGACCACATCCAATTTACCTTGACTCGTAGACCTAACATTCCAGGTTCCAATGCAATATTGTTCTTTACAGCATTATACTTTACTTTCACCACCAGATACATCCACAACTGAGTGTCATTTCTGCTTTGGCTCAGCCTCTTCATTCTTCCTGGAGCTATTTCTCCACTCTTCTCCAGTATTATACTGGACAGCTACCAACTAGGGGAGGGGGTCTCAACTTCCTGTGTCACGCCTTTCTGCCTTTTCATATTGTTCATGAGGGTTCTTCAGGTAAGAACACTGGAGTGGTTTGACATTTCCCTATCCAGCAGACCATGTTTTGTCAGAACTCTCCACCATGACTCTCCATCTTGAGTGGCCTTGCATGACATGGCTCATAGCTTCATTGAGTACCCACGTCTGATCCATGTGACCATTTTGGTTAGTTTTCTGTGATTGTGGTTTTCATTCTGGAGGCTGTGGGACTGTAGTTCTTGTTTCTTCTGTCTGCCTTCTGACGGATGAGGATAAGAGGCATGTGCAAGCTTCCTGATGGGAAGTGGGGAAAACTGGGTCTTCCTCTGGTGGACTGACTCATTTGAAAAGACCCTGATGCTGGGAAAGATTGAAGGCAGGAGGAGAAGGGGATGACAGATGATGAGATGGTTGGATGGCATCACCAACTCAACAGACATGAGTTTGAGTAAACTCTGGGAGTTGGTGATGGACAGGGAGGCCTGGCATGCTGCAGTCCATGGGGTCGCAAAGAGCTGGACACGACTGAGCAACTGAACTGAACTGGTGGACAAGGCCATGCTCGGTAAATCTTTAATCCATTTGCCTGCTGATGGATGGGGCTGTGCTCCCTCCTTGTTAGTTGTTTGGCGAGAGAAGACCCAGTCCTGGAGTCTACAGGCTCTATTGTAGGGCTAATGGTGACCTCCAAGAGGACTTATGCCAACATGTGCCTCCCAGGACTGCTATTGCCAGTGCCCCTGTCCTGGTGGCAAATTACTGGCAGCACATGCCTCTGCAAAAGACCCTCAAACACGCACAAACAGGTCTGTCTCATTCTCCTGTGGGGTCACTGCTCCTTTCTCTTGGATATAGGTGCATACAAAGTTTGGTTTGTGCCCTCCAAGAGTCTCTCTCCCAGTCCTATGTAAGTTCTATAAGTAAATCCTGCTGGCCTTCAAAGTCAGATTTCTTGGGGATTCCCAGTCTATTTGCCAGATCCCTAGGTTGGGAAGTCTGATGCAGGGCCTAGAACCATTGCAACAGTGTGAGAACTTCTTTGGTATTATTGTTCTCCAGTTTGTGGGTCACCTACCCGGTGGGTATGGGATTTGACTTTAAATGTGAATGTACCCACTTCCTTCCATCTTGTTGTGGCTTCTCCTTTGTTCTTGGACGTGGGGTATTTTTTATGGTGGGTTCCAACGTCCTCCTGTTGATGGCTGTTGAACAGCTAATTGCGATTTTGTTCTTAAAGGGGAAGATAAGCACATACCCTTCTACTTCACCATTTTGGGCTTTCACAAGCATTGAGTAGGCTATATCTTTCCCTTTCTCCCTTGCCTTTCACATTTCTTGTTTCCTCAGCTACCTGTAAATACTCCTCAGACAACCACTTGGCCCTCTTCATGTCTTTTTCTTTGGGGTCGTTTTGGTCAGTGCCTCTGTACAGTGTACATGCCTCCATCCAGAGTTCTTCAGTCACTCTGTCTGCCAGATCTAATCCCATCAATCTATTTATCACTTCCACTGAAAAATCATAAGAGATTTGATTTAGGTCATACCTGAAGGCTGAGTGGTTTTCCCTGCTTTCTGCAATTTAAGCCTGAATTTCGCAATAAGGAGCTCATGATCTGAGCCACTGTCAGCTCCAGGTCTTGTATAGAGTTTTTCCATCGTCAGCTGCAAGGAATATAATCAATCTGATTTCTGTACTGCCCATCTGGTAATGTCCATGTGTAGAATCATCTCTTGAGTTGTTGGAGGAAAAGGGTGTTTGTTATGACCAGTGTGTTCTTCTGGGAAAACTGTTAGCCTTTGCCCTATTTAATTTTGTACTCCAAGGCCAAACTTGCCTGTTACTCCAGGTATCTCTTGACTTCCTACTTTTACATTCCAGTCCCCTATGATGAAAAGGACATCTTTTTTTAGTGTTTGTTCTAGAAGGTGTTGTAAGTCTTTATAGAACCAGTCAGTGTTGGTTTCTTTGGCATCAGTGGTTGGGGAATAGACCTGGATTACTGTGAGGATGAATGGCAAACTGAGACCATTCTGACATTTTGAGATTGCATCATATACATTTAACGGTGCCCTGGCTTCAGTTCAGTTCAGTCGCTCAGTCATGTCTGACTCTTTGCGACCCCATAAACCGCACCATGCCAGGCCTCCCTGTCCATCACCAACTCCCAGAGTTTACCCAAACTCATGTCCATTGTTCGGTCATGCCATCTAAACATCTCATCCTCTGTCGTCCCCTTCTCCTCCTGCCCTCAATCTCTCCCAGCATCAGGGTCTTTTCAAATGAGTCAGCTCTTCGCATCAGGTGGCCAAAGTACTGGAGTTTCAGCTTCAACATCAGTCCTTCCAATGAACACCCAGGACTGATCTCCTTTAGGATGGACTGGTTGTATCTCCTTGCAATCCAAGGCACTCTCAAGAGTCTTCTCCAACACTACAGTTCAGAAGCATCAATTCTTTGGAGCTCAGCTTTCTTTATAGTCCAACTCTCACATCCATACATGACCACTGGAAAAATCATAGCCTTGACTAGACAGACCTTTGTTGACAAAGTAATATCTCTGCTTTTTAATATGCTGTCTAGGTTGGTCATAACTTTCCATCCAAGGAATAAGTGTCTTTTAATTTCATGGCTGCAATCACCATCTGCAGTGTTTTTGGAGTCCCCCCTCCAAAAAATCAGCCACTGTTTTCCCATCTATTTGCCACGAAGTGATGGAACTGGATGCCATGATCTCAGTTTTCTGAATGTTGAGCTTTAAGCCAACGTTTTCACTCTCCTCTTTCACTTTCATCAAGAGGCTCTTTAGTTCTTCACTTTCTGCGATAAGGATGGTGTCATCTGCATATCTGAAGTTATTAATATTTCTCCTGGCAATCTTGATTCCAGCTTGTGGTTCTTCCAGCCCAGCATTTCTCATGATGTACTCTGCATATAAGTTAAATAAGCAGGGTGACAATATACAGCCTTGATGTACGCCTTTTCCTACTGGAACCAGTCTGTTGTTCCATGTCCAGTTCTAACTGTTGCTTCCTGACCTGCATACACGTTTCTCAAGAGGCAGGTCAGGTGGTCTGGTATTCCATCTCTTGAAGAATTTTCCACAGCTTATTGTGATCCACATAGTCAAAGGCTTTGGCATAGTCAATAAAGCAGTACTAGATGTTTTTCTGGAACTTTCTTGCTTTTTCCATGATCCAGCAGATGTTGGCAATTTGATCTCTGGTTCCTCTGCCTTTTCTAAAACCAGCTTGAACATCTGGAAGTTCATGGTTCATGTACTGCTGAAGCCTGGCTTGGAGAATTTTGAGCATTGCTTTACTAGCGTATGAGATGAGTACAATTGTGCAGTAGTCTGAGCATTCTTCGGCATTGCCTTTCTTTGGGATTGGAATGAAAATTGACCTTTTCCAGTCTTATGGCCACTGCTGAGTTTTCCAAGTTTGCTGGCATATTGAGTGCAGCACTTTCACAGAATCATCTTTTAGGATTTGAAATAGCTCCACTGGAATTCCATCACCTCCACTAACTTTGTTCGTAGTGATGCTTCCTAAGGCCCACTTGACTTCACATTCCAGGATGTGTGGCTCTAGGTGAGTGATCACACCATCGTGATTATCTGGGTCATGAAGATCTTTTTTGTACAGTTCTTCTGTGTATTCTTGCCACCTCTTCTTAATATCTTTTGCTTCTGTTAGGTCCATACAAGTTCTGTCCTTTATTGAGCCCATGTTTGCATGAAATGTTCCCTGGTATCTCTAATATTCTTGAGGAGTTCTCTAGTCTTTCCCATTCTATTTTCCTCTATTTCTTTGCACTGATTGCTGAGGAAGGCTTTCTTATCTTTGCTTACTATTCATTGGAACTCTGCATTCAAATGGGTATCTTTCCTTTTCTCCTTTGCTTTTCACTTCTCTTCTCTTCATAGCTATTTGTAAGGCCTCCTCAGACAGGCATTTTGCTTTTTTCCATTTCTTTTTCTTGGGGATGGTCTTGATCCCTGTCTTCTGTAGTATGTCATGAACCTCCGTCCATAGTTCATCAGGCACTCTAGGGATTTGATTTAGGTCAACCTGAATGGTCTAGTGGTTTTCCCCACTTTCTTCAATTTAAGTCTGAATTTGGCTATAAGGAGTTCATGAGCCACAGTCAGCTCCTGGTATTGTTTGTGCAGACTGTATACAGCTTCTCCATCTTTAGCTGCAAAGAATATAATCAATCTGATTTTGGTGTTGACCATCTGGTGATGTCAATGTGTACAGTCTTCTCTTGTGTTGTTGGAAGAGGATGTTTGCTATATCCAGTGCATTCTCTTGGCAAAACTCTATTAGCCTTTGTCCTGCTTCACTCTGTATTCCAAGGCCAAATCTGCCTTTACTCCAGGTGTTTTTTGACTTCCTACTTTGCATTCGAGTCCCCTATAATGAAAAGGACATCTTTTTTGGGTGTTAGATCTAGATGGTCTTGTAGGTCTTCATAGAACCATTCAAATTCTGCTTCTTCAGCATTACTGGTCGGGGGATAGACTTGGATTACCGTGATGTTGAATGGTTTGCCTTGGAAACGAACAGAGATCATCCTGTCGTTTTTGAGATTGCATCCAAGTACTGCATTTCAGACTCTTGTTGACCATGATGGCTACTCCATTTCTTCTAAGGGATTCCTGCCCACAGTAGTAGATATAAATGGTCATCTGAGTTAAATTCACCCATTCCAGTCCATCTTAGTTCGCTGATTCCTAGAATGTCAATGTTCACTCTTGCCATTTCCTGTTTGCCCACTTCCAATTTGCCTTGATTCGTGAACCTAACATTCCAGGTTCCTATGCAATATTGCTCTTTACAGCATTGGACCTTGCTTCTATCACCAGTCATACCCACAACTGGGTGTTGTTTTTGCTTTGGCTCCACCCCTTCATTCTTTCTGGAGTTATTTCTCCACTGATCTCCAGTAGTATATTGGGCACCTACCGACCTGGGGAGTTCCTCTTTCAGTGTCCTATCTTTTTGCCTTTTCATACTGTTCATGGGGTTCTCAAGGCAAGAATACTGAAGTGGTTTGCCATTCCCTTCTCCAGTGGACCACATTCTGTCAGACCTCTCCACCATGACCTGTCTGTCTTGGGTGGCCCCACGCAGCATGGCTTAGTTTCACTGAGCTAGACAAGGCTGTGGTCTGTGATTGTGGTTTAAGTCTGTCTGCCCTCTGATTCCCTCTCTCAGTTCCTACTGTCTTACCTGGGTTTTTACCTGCCTTGGCATCATATCCATTTAATGGTGCCTTGGCACCATTGTTGTCAAAGTTAATTGTCCAGAGATGTTTGGGTTTATTTTTGGATTCTCAATTGTATTCCAGTGGTCTGTATGTCTACCTTTACACCAGCACCACACAGTTGATTAAGTAAGTTTTAAACTTGGGGAGTATAGCTCCTCCCCTTTGTTTTTCTTTCTCAATATTGTTTTGACTTTTCAGGGCCCTTTGTTATTCTTTATGAGTTTGAACTTTGCCTTTTACATTTCTGCAAAAATGAACACTGGAATTTTGATAAGGATAGCACTGGATATATAGAGCACTTTGGTGAATATGGCTGTCTTAACATTATTAAGTCTTTTAGTCCATGAACATGGGATGTCTTTCCATTTATTAGGTCTTATTTAATTTCTTTCAGCAATGTTTTATAGCTTTCAGTGTATAAGTCTTTCACTTCCTTGGTTAAATTTATCCCTAGGTATTTTATTCTTCTGGAGTTGCTGTAGATTGAACAATTTAAAAAGATTTCCATTTTGAATTGCTCACTGATGTACAGAATCACAGCTAATTTAGGCATGTTGACCTTTTACCCCACAACTTTGCAGAATACATTTATTAGCTCTGGAGGTTTTTCTTGTGTGTGCATTCTAAGAGGTTTTCTATACAGAATCATAGTATTTGCAAAAAGTGAAAAAAGTTTCACTTTTTGTTGTCTAATTTGGATGGTTTTAATTTCTTTTTCTCACCTAATTTCTCTATCCAGGAATTCCAGTCAAAGTTGAATAGCAGTAGTGAAGGTGGCCATCCTTGTCTTGTTCTTAATTTTAGGGGGAATACTTTCCATTTTTTACCAATGAGGATGATGTCAGCTGTGGGTTTTTCATAAATGACCTTTATATTTATGAAAGATAAGAAAGTTTTCATCTATTCCAAGTTTTTTTTTCTTAGATCAAGAAATGGTACTGAATTTTGTTAAATGGTTTTCCTATGAAAACACATGAGAGGATCATTTGTTTTTTTCCCTCAGTTCTATAACTGGGATGGATTAACTGATTTTTCTTATGTGAACAAGCTTTGCATTCCTGGGACCAACTGATCAGTTTATGATAATGTCCTGTTAGACTTGGCTTGTAAGCATTTTGCTGAAGATTTTTACATCAGTATTCATGCGCAATACTGGTCTGTAGTTTTTGTTTTATTGTGGCATCTTTATTTGGCTTGATATGTATGTAATATAAGCCTCATAGAATGTGTTAGGAAACGTTCCCTCCTTTTCTAGTTCTTAGAAGAGTGTGGGTGGGATTCATGCCAACTTTTCTTTTAATGGTTTGAAGAATTCACCAGTAAGCCATCTGATCCTTGATTTTTCTGTTTGGAGGCTTTTGATTACTGATTCAGTTTATTTACTGGTTTTAGGTCTGTTGAGATTTTCTATTTCTTTCTGAGTCAATATAGGCATCAGTTCAGTTCAGTTGCTCAGTCGTGTCTGACTCTTTGCAACTCCACGTACTGCAGCACTCCAGGCCTCCCTGTCCATCACTAGCTCCTGGAGCTTACTCAAACTCATGTCCATCCATTGTGTCGGTGATACCATCCAACCATTTCATTCTCTGTCCTCTCCTTCTCCTCCTGCCTTCAATCTTTCCCAGCATTAGGGTCTTTTCAAATGAGCCAGTTCTTCACATCAGGTGGCCAAAGTATTGGAGTTTCAGCTTCAGCATCAGTCCTTCCAGTGAGTGTCTGTTAAATTTTTTTCCCACTTCATCTAAATTAGTTTGTTGATGTATTAATTGGTTCACGGTTTCACTTATAATCCTTTCATTTTTTGCAAGGTTGGTAGTAATGTCCCCTTGTTCATTTGTGTCTTTTTTCCTTCTTATTCAGCCTAGCTAAAGGAGCGTCAACTTTGTTGGTTTTCCAAAAAACGAACTTTTGATTTCTGTGATTCTGTCTACTGTTTTGCACTTTATTTCATTTATCTCTGCTTGAATCTTTATTGTTTCCTTCCTTTTACTGGCTCTAGGTTTAGTTTGCTCTTCTTTTTCAAGTTCCTTAAAGTCTAAAGTTAGGTTGTTGACATGGTGTTCTTCCTTGTTTTTAACATAGTTCTACAGCCATAAAATTCTGAGTACTTACTGCTTTTGCAGCATCCCGTAAGTTTTGGTATGCTACATTTGTTTTCATTCTTCTCCAAAAATTTTCTAATTTCACTAATATATAGTCTCATCTCCCATGAGCAAACCATTCATCCAAAGTAATGTAAAAGATTATAGTAACAATTTTGTGTCTACTTGGCAATGAATCTATATTTAACATCTTTATTTGCACAAAATTGGTTTGAGATTTTCTTTCCTGTAAGGAAAGTTGCTGCTAATCGTTGGTGACAATGAATTCCTTGACTAAACTTACCTCAAAAAGAACCTAAGAGTTTGTGTGGCCAACTTAACTTAGGTCAGTCCCTAATACTCCCAAATTTATAACTCCAGCTTAGAATTACAATCCTTGAACTCTAAGTTCTTATATCCAACCTATTATTCCATGTTTTAAGCTCAGTATCTCTTACTTCCGTGGTTTAAAAACACTGTGTGTGCATGCTCAGTCGTGCCAGATTCTTTGTGACCCTATGGACTGTAACTGTCCATGCTTCTCTGTCTGTGGGATTCTCCAGGCAGAAATACTGGAATGGGTTGCCAAGTCCTCCTCCAGGAGATCTTCCCGATCTTAGGGATAGAACCCGAGTCTCCCGCAGCTCCTGCATTGCAGGCAGATTCTTTACCACTGATCCATACACAATCCCCAAACATCCACAATCCAAACACTTATTTCTACCTCCATGGCTATTAACCATCATTTCTAACCAGAATTATTTTAATAGTTTTCTGATCAGTTTCCCTGTGTTAGCTGTTGTTCTTCCTATACTGTTTCACTTTACATTCCCTCATTTAACTCAGATTTTATCTTCTACTCCTTAAATCCCCTTCTTTCATTCTACTGCAAGACATGGGTCTCTTCACTCACTGTTCCTTGGAGATTCCAGGAATACCTTAGGGCTTCTGCTCTGGCTTTCTCCTCTACCTGGAGTATTCTTTAAAATAACCATGTGTGATTCCCTTATAGTCTTCAAATCTTTGTTCAAATGACATTTTCTCAAAGAAGCCCATTCTGACCACCATACATAAATCTGATGACTCCTCTATCCTTCTTAGCCTGCTTTATTCCCCCCAGAGTAGATATCACCTCTTAACTATTACATAGTATTAAATAACTTATCATAACTATTTATTTATATGATTTATTGCCTCTTTTCACCTACTAGAATGTAATCTCTATGAGGGTCAAGAAATTGGTCTGTTTTATTAACCTACCTAAAGAGTCTAGAATTGGTCTAACATATATTAGGCACTCAGTACATATTTGTTCAATGAATGAAGGAATCAATGAAAGAACTTTTACCCTCCAAATGTGTCAAACCTGAGATACTGTATCAATTTATACCACATAGATACCAGTACAGAAAGATAGTCTACTTAAAGGTAAAGTATCAGTTATAAATAAGAATTTTGAGCAATTTTATAATAATACATAAAAAGCATTTATAGTATCAATTATCTTTATTGTGAGGAAATCAAGAGGTCAAATGTTTTGATCAAAACTACATAGTTACTAAATGATGGAGCTGGAATTTTCACTTTGGCAGCTTAATTCCAAATTCCACACTCTTTATCATTACCTGTGATCCTTTTTATTCAGTTGGAAGAAAAGCACTGATATTTGCCTTACTGCTGTATAAAATGCTCTATATAATGACAAAATAGCACCCCCTCCACCGCCAATGCCCATTGCTCATTTCTTTTACTGTTTGGATCTCTGTATTTGTGGGGTCCTAGGATATGATCTGGAAATCTGTAACATTTTTTACGTAGTCATTCCAGTCAACATGGCATTTGTAAATGTTAATCAGATCAGATATCCTAGCCAGAAAAAGTCTAGCAATGAAATTATTTATAATCTACTATGATAATATAATCTTTTTTCTGATATTTTAAAAGTTTCAAACAACTTATATGTGAACTTCACAGAAAAAGAATCTCTATGTCAGATGTTACATATATATATATTCTAATTATGTGAAATTAATTACAAAATCTGAGGTGACCTTTGTGGCTTAAAAAATATTTGAGTTGATCTGAGACCCCACTGTCCCAAATTTCTGGAAAATTTAAAATACCATAGCTGTTATAATAGGATGATTTCCAGTAATATACAGATGATCACTTTTTAAATAATAAATTACCAACAAATAATAGCAGTCAGAGAAAACTGATAAAATGTATTAAAACAGTGACAACTTTGAATATTTAAATTCATTGCTGAAGTGTTTAGTCAGTTTTAGGGAGACAGCTAATTCCTATATATAGAAAAGTCATAAGAAAGGTTACTTATTGTCAACAGGCTAAACTTACTTGTGCTTCTTAACATCATATTCTAATGTGACACCAGAATTCAGAAGTGGGGAAAAAAGAGGACAGCATAGATTTGGAAAGAGAAGCCAAAAAAATTTTGACTGAGAATAATAAAAATATTGGTGTTTAATTTTAAAATTTGGCTACAGACACTTGACATTTAAAA
Source organism: Bos grunniens (assembly GCF_055505025.1). Classification (NCBI taxonomy): domain Eukaryota; kingdom Metazoa; phylum Chordata; class Mammalia; order Artiodactyla; family Bovidae; genus Bos; species Bos grunniens. Next base: position 15,726,209 of record NC_141182.1, read on the forward strand.
CATTCACTAAATCATAGCTTGTCTTCTTATTTCTGTCTTAAAATTCACTGATTTAAATTAAATGTATGGCAACTCATACAGAAAATATAAATGAAGCAGTTTTCTGCTTGATGGTAAAATCTTCTACTGGTTTATATGACTAAGACAAATTTTTTTTTTTTTTTTACTTTTAGAAAACCTAGTTTAGAGTGTAAATGGATTCTCACTAATCACTTACTTATTAAAGCCTGTGATTAATTAATTAGCTTGTTTGTTCTATAGATTTTAAGCACCTGCTATATATCAGGTACTCTGTTGACTGGAGAATCAGCTTAATCAATTTGTGATCAAATTATAAATCTAAGACACATGTTAATTTAATGTAACTGTATACATACTCTTTGGTTTTTAATAGTCCTACTTAGTAATCATCTTAAAAATAAGAAATAGGATGTCTTCATAAAAAGGCATAATCCATGTATAGAAAGTAGTTAAGATCTTTAAAAAGTATGTGGTGTTACCAGGCACTCTTGAACGTAGATCCAGTAGAAAGAGCCTGTATTTTCAGTAAGTAAACACTGCATCGAGAATTCATGAAGCTACATGCCTAAATGCTGAATTCCTGGGCTTCAGAAGTAAGTATTGTAGCAATTTATGGAAAATTTCTTAAAATAATGGTTGGCTTCCTTTCCTTGTAGTCAATGGGGGGCTTTTAAAGGAGAGTAAAGGAATCCATTGACTATCCTTTGGAGTATTCTGACTTATTTCTGAACCCAGCTTCTAGATAACTGACAAAGATAAAGTGATGAAACACGTAGAAGAATCTCTTACTAGGCTGAAAATAGCTCCATAAGAACAGGTACTTAGGTCTTCATCAATCATAGTAGAAAAGCTTTTGTAAACACAACACATATACATAAATAGTATGTATAATATATTTTAGAAAACTTAATGAATTTTTGCCTAACTTAAAAAATTTATGACATTTAGAATTCCAATTGTTTGACTTAGAATGAATAGAATGCTAGATTTCTAAATTATAGTCACTCAAAACTTTGATATAGTTCCATGTATTTTGGCATCTAATATCCCTGCTGAAAGCCTAGAAAGTTTATTTTAGTGGTTTAAAAAAAATTTTTTTTGAATGAGGCTTGAAACTTCTAGTCCAATTCTGAGAATATGGAGAAATACTATGTTGTAAAAAAAAAAAAAAAGTAAATTACCATGTGATACAGTATTATTAGATTTTATTCAAATTTCTCAAACTTTTATGCTAGAGTCCATTATTTGTTTTCATACCTTATTCAAGACTCCAAATGGTATTTAATTGCATTGAGCAGCTTCAGCTGCATGCAAAAAATTCTGGTCAACTCTCTTTTCATTTTTATTCTGTTACAAATATTTTCTAATTTTCCTTGTTCTGGCTTCTTAGATAAACCAATCGTTTAAAAGTGGACATTTAATTTCCAAATACCTGGGTTTTAAAAAAGTATCTTTGATACTAATTTCACATTTTGATAAAAATGCTTTCTTCTCTGCAATCACCTTCTGTGTTTTTTCAGTCTTCTGACTTATTGAGGCTTTCAATGGCTAAATCAAAGGTCTCTCTTGGTAAATGTCACATTGTACTTGAAAATATGTAAGTTGTTTTCAAATGTCTTTTGATACTGATTTCTAACATAATTCCACAATGATAACTGGACAGACTCTGTATGGTTTCAGCCTTTAGACCATCAAATGTGGTACCTTGTTTTATGTCCCTGGATACGTTCCAGCGTCCCCTGGTTTACAGTCTATGGGGACTTGAATAGAATTTGCATCCTACTGTTGTGTGAAAGCTGTAGAAGTCTTAATGATGTTGAATTGGTTCACGGTGCTTTTCAGGCCTACTATATCTTTCTACTTTTCTGTGTATTTGTCCTATTAATTTTGAGAGTTTGATATTGAAACTCCAACTAAAAACCTTCATTTATCTACCTAGAACATAATTGTAATATACAGTGAAACTATATGTAACTTTGTTCTGTATTTTCCAAATCTCCTGAAAATGTATTATCATACTTTCATTATTTAAAAAATAACATAATAAGAAAATCCCATTAGGAAGCAGCAGTGCTCTCAGGCCAACACACATTTGTAGGCCAGCCACTCTGGAGCACCCTTTGTTCCTACCTGCTCACACACCTTGGCACCATTGTCTGAGATCGCTATAGCCATTCTTTGTTAGTTACTATGGGACGTCTCTCCTTAAGCTTTAGGAAAACCTTCACTTATTTTTCCTTGAATAACAGGTTTCTGGTCTGTCATGGAAACAGTTCTGCCAATTCAAGTGTGACTACGGTATAAACAGTAAAATGATTTAAAAATGAAAAAAAAAAAAAAAAGAATAAAAAGAACAGGTACTTAGGTGTTTCCAATCTAGTGACTTCTTCATTTGTATGCCCCATCCCATAGAGGAGAGTAAAAAAGCTGGCTTAAAACTCAACATTCAAAAAACTAAGATCATGGCATCCTGTCCCATCACTTCATGGCAAATAGATGGGGAAACAATGGAAATAGTGACAGACTTTATTTTCTTGGGCTCCCAAATCACTGCAGATGGTGACTGCAGCCATGAAATGAAAAGATACTTGCTCCTTGGAAGAAAAGCTATGACGAACCTAGACAGCATATTAAAAGGCAGAGACATTTCTTTGCTGGAGGTTTTTCAAGTAGTCATGTATGGATGTGAGAATTGGACCATAAAGAAAGCTGAGCATTGAAGAATTGATGCTTTTGAACTGTGGTATTGGAGAAGACTCTTGAGAGTCCCTTGGACTGTGAGGAGATCAAAACAGTCAATCTTAAAGGAAATCAGTCCTGAATATTCATTGGAAGGACTAATGCTGAAGCTGAAGCTCCAATACCTTGGCCACCTGATGCGAAGAACTGACTCATTTGAAAAGATTGTGATGCTGTGAAGGATTGAAGGCAGGAAGAGAAGGGAATGACAGAGGATGAGATGGTTGGATGGCGGCACCAACTTGATGGACATGAGTTTGAGCAAGCTTCAGGAGTTGGTGATGGACAGGGAAGCCTGGTATGCTGAGTCCATGGGGTCACAAAGAGTTGGACATGACTGAGCAACTGAACTGAACTGAATGCCCCATTACCAGGGCTCACATAGTGGCTGACACATATCAGGCATCTGGTAAATGTCTGCTTTACTTACCTGAAGGTTTGATAGTAAATAACAAAATATAATGTGTACAACTATTTAGTTTTTCTTGAGGTTTACTAATATGCCATATAAATGATTGCTGTTGAAGACCTCCATTTTGGCTTTGAATTAAAATAACTTTGATACCAGCTTAAAGGTTGGAACTTGAACAAATATTTTCCTTAACAGAGGAGACCTGTGATGTGATATGATGGAAAGCACACAGGATTTGAATGCCAAAGACAGTAGTGGACCCTGCTTTGTTTGATCTTTAGAAAGTTCCTTGCCTTCTCTAAGCCTTAATTTACCTGTTTATTCATTCACCTTAACATTTGTTGAATGTACATTGTAGGCCTTTAACAGAGATGAAAAAGGCAAATCTTGACTTGGGGGTGCTTAAAGATATAGCAACAGAAAAATGTAACTTGAATGTTTCCTCATCTATAAAATTAGAATTACAATACCACTTACTGAACAGTTTTATGAGGTAATTACAACAACAGAACTGACTTTTAATGTATATAAAAGTGCTTTAAAAACTGCAAAGCACTATACTAATGTTACTTGTTATTTTGATTATTCATTCCTCATATTTTCTGTTTTTTTCTTAGGCTGAATTTCAACTTGATATTAGTTCCTGAAAAACACCGTAACACCGGTTTTTCATAGAAGTTTTTGATTTCTCATTTGGAATAAATGAGGAAGGCTAAAATCCTGATTCAAGCTTTACCTGTCAACCTGCTTTCCAATTATAAATTTATAATGTGAGTATTTTCGTTCCTTTTCTTTTGTTAAACTGATGTATAGTTCACATATAAAGTTCACCAGATTCAAGTACACAATTCGGTGGTCTTTACTCTAGTCACAAGGTTGTACAACTGTCACCACTAGTCTCAGAACATTTTTTATCACTCCAGAAAGGAACCCTGTACCCATTAGCAGTCACTTCCCATTTCTTCTCCAGCCCCGTTCTTGGTACCCCACACTGCCAGTTCCTTTCTATTTCTACAGATTTGCCTTTTCTAGACGTTTAATATAAACAGAACCATGTAATATGAAGCCTTTTGTATCTGGTTTCTTTCACTTCAGTTCTTTCACTTAGAATAATGTTTTACAAGGTTCATCCAGGTTATAGCATGTTTCATGTTTTTAATGGAATAATTTTCCATTTACTGATATGCCACATTTTGTTTATTCATTTGTTAGTTCATGGACATTTGGTTTGTTTATTGAACTTTTTGGCTATTATGAATACGAATATTATGCTATGAATATCCATGTAGAAATTTTTGTGTGACATATATTTTAGACTCTCTTGGGAATATATCAAAGAGTAGAATTAATGGTTCATTAGCTTCTTAAGTAACTGAGTAGTTTGATTTTGATAACTGCTTTTCTAGAACCTAATGCACATAAGCATCTAATGAAGGAATGATAAAAGCCATTGTCAATGCATGAAAAAAGAATGCCAAGGGAAAAAATAAAACATATCCACAGCTCTCATAAAGCTGAACTGCATCGGGTGTTATTGCCTGTGGAGGTCTAATTTAATGGTCTGCTCTCCTTTACAGAGTTGTATACAGGAGATAAACCTTCCTGAGATTATGTGCTATTATATTTCAGCTGTCATTCTCTGGAATAAAAAGATAAAACTCTGATTTCCAAAGTGGACAATGTGGTATAAATGAGCTAATGGGAATAGCTTGACTTGTGCTTTAGTGCATTTTATTTTTCAAGTTGGAGATCTATGCCCCTTTGAGAGGCAAACCAATAGGCCACAGAGTTTTGCTACAAACTCTTTTTTGGTGGTGATGAAAACCAGAAGGGAGTAAAACTGTTTAGTTCGATATAGGGATAAACGACACATGACTACTTTATAAACCAAAGGTGAGAGGCAGCCATTTTTTAGTTTCAAATTGCAAGATAGGTTATTATTTAATGAAATGTGATTTAAAAGTAAATGTGTATTAGAGTAGGTAGATGTCACATGTTAGTCAACTTGCAGAGAGGTAGATGCAATTCTTGGGTATCAATAGACACAAAGCCCCAAAATACCTTATAAATTTTCCTTTACTAAAGTCACTTTTTTCACATGTACCTTTTCCCTAGAGGATGTGATTAAAATTGTGAATATCAGTAAGCATGTTCTCTTAAACTCTTAAGTTTTCATTTTCTCCTTCTCCATACTTCTTTCCTTTTACTGTCTATTCAAATGTACTAGTATTTACTGTACTTCCCAAACGTACCTTTTTAATAATGTTGATAGGTCCATTTCTGTAAATTCTTTCATATTTGGCTCTTAAGCAAACAGAATACATTATTTTTAGTGATTATTTATTACTGTATAACAAGCCAACTCAAAGTTTAGTGGCTTACAACCCTAACCATTTTATTTCTCTTGATTCTGTGGATTGGCTGGACTTACATGGTTGCATTCAGCTGGTAGGTCAGTTGGAATGCCTGAGTAGGCTTCTCTCTTTACAATCTTTCATTCTTAAGCTGACTAGACTGGGCAGGCTTCAGGGCGGCATTCTAAAAAGGTAGGTCTCAAAGTCTAAGAGTTTATCAAGGCTCTGTTTGTGTCATGTTTGCTGATGTCCCCTTGGTTAAACAGAGTGAATGTGGAACAAGACTATTATGAGTCATTGTGGCCATTAGTGTAGCAATTCATACCTGAATATTCATTAAGATGTACTATATTTTGTATTCCTTTTTCACTTTCCTTTTTTGGGGAAGTTTCTATTCACATTTTTGAGCTCACTGATTCTATCCTTGACCATGTCCAAGCTTCTGCTGAGCCAATCAAAGGCATTCTTCATTTCTGTTAATGGTGTTTTTGCTTTCTAGCATTTCAATTTTTTTCCATTGGCGCCTTTAGGATAATCATATTATCTTAAATTCCTAGCCTTATAATTACAAAATCTGTCATAACTGAGTCTGGGTCTAATGTTTTGTCTATTCAAAGTACAGTTTTTCTTTTTTTGCCTTTTAGCATGTCCTGTAATTTTCTGTTGAAAGCTGGAGCTGATGTTTCGAGCAAAAAGAACTAAGATAAAGAGGCCTTTAGTTTTTATGTTTACCTGACTATGAACTGGATTGCATTTACTGGTTACTGTAACTGTAGGTGTCAGAGGCTAAAATTTCCTCTCATGTCCTTGTTATTGTCTCCTCTGTTATTTTTGGGTTTCCTTTACCTTGCTCAGCTGTAATCCTGTTGTTATACAGGAACCTGATTGATGTGGTGGTAAGATGTAAAGGGAGGATAAGTGCTCTCCAGTCCTAAGATTAGGTCTCAGTTTTTTGTGAATCTATGGCCCTGGGCTGTGACTTTCCTAGTGCTTCTCTACCTCCAATCCATCCTCATAGGTGAGGCAGGGAGACTGGAGAGGGCTCAAGCTGCATATTTCATTTCCATCAAGTCAGTCAGGCTCTGGTAAAAACAAAGTTGCCTACATTTTGGTAAAATAATTACCCTCGAGGGCAGGCCCTTGTTAAGGAGAACAGTAGCTCTGGGAGTATTTGAAAATGTTTATTTTCCCCCTTATTCAGGCTTAAATTGAAGACAATAGGGAAAACCACTAGACCACTCAGGTATGCATGTGAAAATGAAGCCACCCAGTCGTGTCCAACTCTTTGTGACCCTATGGACTGTAGCCCACCAGGCTCTTCTGTCCATGGGATTTTCCAGGCAAGAGTACCTGAGTGGGTTGCCATTTCCTTTTCTAGTGCATCTTCCTGACCCAGGGATGGAACTCAGGTCTCTTGCATAGCAGGCAGATTCTTTACCATCTGAGCCACCAGGGAATCTCAGAGCATTCCGGTATGACATAAATCAAATCCCTTATGATTACACAGTAGAGGTGACAAATAGATTCAACGGATTAGATCTGGTAGACAGAGTGCCTGAAGAACTATGGATGGAGATTTATAACATAGTACAGGAGATGGTGACCAAAACCATCCAAAGAAAAAGAAATGCGAGAGGGCAAACTGGTTGTCTGAGGAGGCCTTACAAATAGCTGAGAAAAGAAGAGAAGCGAAAGGCAAAGGAGAAAGGGAAAGATATACCCAACTGAATGCAGAGTTCCAGAGAACAGCAAGGAGAGTTAAGAAAGCCTTCTTAAATGAACAATGAAAAGAAATAAAGGAAAACAAAAGAATGGGAAAGACTAGAGATCTCTTCAAGAAAATTGGAGATACCAAGGGAACATTTCATGCAAAGACAATAAAGGACAGAAATGGCAAGGACTTAACAGAAGCAAAAGCTATTAAGAAGAGATGGTAAGAATACACAGCAGAACTATAAAAAAAAGATCTTCATGATCCAGATAACCATGATGGTGCGGTCACTCACCTAGAGCAAGACATCCTAGAGAGTGAAGTCAAGTGGGCCTTAGGAAGCATTACTATGAACAAAGCTAGTAGAGGTGATGGAATTACAGCTGAGCTATTTCAAATCCTAAATGATGATGCTGTTAAAGCATGGCACTCAATATGCCAGCAAATTTGGAAAACTCAGCAGTGGCCACGGGACTGGAAAAGGTTAGTTTTTATTCCAGTCCCAAAAAAGGCAATGCCAAAGAATGCTCAAACTACCGTACAGTTGCACTCATTTCACATGCTAGCAAGGTAAAGCTCAAAATCCTTCAAGCTAGGCTTCAGCAGTACATGAACTAAGAACTTCCAGATGTACAAGCTGGATTTAGAAAAAGCAGAAGAACCAGAGATCAAATTTCCAACTTAAGCAAGGGAATTCCAAAAACATATCTGCATCTGCTTCATTGATTACTTTAAAGCCTTTGACTCTGTGGATCACAACAAACTGGAAATTCTTCAAGAGATGGGAATACCAGACCACCTTACCTGCCTCCTGAGAAACCTGCAGATCAAGAAGCAACAGATAGAACCGGACATGGAACAAAAGACTGGTTCCAAATTGGGAAAGGAGTATGTCAGGCTGTATACTGTCACCTTGTTTACTTAACTTATATTCAGAGTACATCATGCAAAATCCTGGGCTGGAGAAGTATAAGCTGGAATCAAGACTGCTGGGAGAAATATCAACAACCTCAGATATGCAGATAATACCACCCTAATGGTAGAAAGTGAAGAAGAACTAAAGAGCATCTTAATGAAGGTGAAAGAGGAGAGTGAAAAACCTGGCTTAAAATTCAACATTCAGAAAACCAAGATCATGGCATCCGGTTACATCCCTTTATGGCAAACAGATGGGGAATAAATGGAAACAGCAACAGACTTAATTTTTGGATTCAAAAATCACTGCGGACGGTGACTACAGCCATGACATTAAAAGCAGCATGCTCCTAGGGAAAAAAGCTATGATAAATCTAGACAGTGTATTAAAAAGCAGAGACACCACTTTGCTGACAAAGGTCCATACTGTCAAAACTATGGTTTTTCCAGTGGTCATATACAGATGTGAGAGTTTGACCATAAACACACTGAGCGCCGAGAAGTGATGCTTTTCAACTGTGATGCTAAAGTAGATTATTGAGAGTCCCTTGGGCAGCAACGAGATCAAACAAATTAATCCTAAAGGAAATCAACCACGAATATTCACTGGAAGGACTGATGCAAAAGCTGAAGCTCCAGTACTTTGGCCACCTGATGTGAAGAGTCGATTCACTGGAAAAGACTCTGATGCTGGAAAAGGTTGAGAACAGGATGAGAAGGGGGCGACAGAGGATGAGATGGTTGGATGGCATCACCGAGTCAATGGGCATGAGTTTGAGCAAACTCCAGGGGACAGTGAAGAACAGGGAAGCTTGGCATGCTGAAGCCCATGGGGTCTCAAAGAGTCAGACACGACTTAATGACTATACAACAACAACAACAATTTTCTCTCTTTCTGACAGAAACACAAGGGAATTTTTCTTAGATATTGACCCTGAGAACTTTGTGTGGCTCACTGAGGTAAGAATCATGAAAGTTTGGGTCCCCAAGGGCAGGATTTTTTAACCTCTCAAATTGAGTCTCCAGAATTACACTTTAAGTGGTCCTGCCTGTAGCTGGTCCTAGCTGTAGCTTCTGCTCTGGTAAGCTGTCATTCTCTGCATTTGTCTGTCTTTCTAGTGTTGGGGCAGGGTTTGCCCCATGTCTTCAATTCTCTAATGGATCTAACACGAGTTATTGATTTTCATTTTGGTCATCTTTTGGCAGGTGGGGGTGGGTGTTAGGGGGGGTGGGGTGAGGTGGAAGGGGAGGATGGGAGTATGATTTCTAAGCTCTTTACATGCTGGTCCAGAAACCACAAGTTTCCAATACTGTACTTGTTAAATGGAGATTTTTCATTCACTTTTTTTCTTTCTCCTTCATTTTAAAATATATTTTAGCAAATGGGCAATCAGGTCTATTCTACATTGTTCATTGATTTTTAAAACAATATAAAATCTTGAAATAAGTAGCATTCATATTCTAAATTGATACTTTTTATGCTGCTGCTGCTGCTAAGTCACTTCAGTCATGTCCGACTCTGTGCAACCCCATAGACGGCAGCCCACCAGGCTCCGCCGTCCCTGGGATTCTCCAGGTAAGAACACTGGAGTGGGTTGCCATTTCCTTCTCCAATGCAGGAAAGTGAAAAGTGAAAGGGAATTCACTCAGTCGTGTCCGACTCTTCGCAACCCCATGGACTGCAGCCCACCAGGCTTCTCTGTCCATGGGATTTTCCAGGCAAGAGTACTGGAGTTGGGTGCCATTGCCTTCTTCGGATACTTTTTATAAACATACACGATTAAGTAAAATGTATCATAATGGTTAGTAAACTGCTCACTGAATTAAATTTTAAAATAATAAATATTTTGTGTAAAGACCAATGACTGAACTAAGTTCCAGGCCATTTGCCAAGTGACACAAAAACACTGAAGCAACTAAATAAAACCAGAGGGAACATCTATCTAGGCTTCTACAGTTTTCCTCAATGTACTTACGAAAATAAAAAGGAAATATTCAAAGATATGATAGCTTTTGTGTGTACAAAACAGATTTTAACAAATAGAATAAGATTTTCTTGACTGACTGACAAATCCTTTTTGAGTCACTCCTAATAAAGAATCCGCCTGCAATGCAGGAGACCCCGGTTTGATCCCTGGGTCCGGAAGATCCGCTGGAGAAGGGATAGGCTACCCACTCCAGTATTCTTGTGCTTCCCTGGTGGCTCAGCTAGTAAAGAATCCACCTGCCATGTGGGAGACCTGGGTTCGATCCCTGGGTTAGAAAGATCCCCTGGAGAAGGGAAGTTACCCACTCCAGTATTCTGGCCTGGAGAATTCCATGGACTGTATGTAGTCCATGGGGTCATAAAGAGTCGAACAAGACTGAGCGACTTTCACTTTCACTAATAAAGTTACATTTTTCACGTTTTGACTTTTCTAGTGTTATCCATATTATACATCAATTCTTCAAATGATTTCCCTCACAAAAATGTCACCTGTAAATCAGTCTACAATGGCCTCTTCCTTCTTTGAGTTCCTGTCACACTTATTGTTGCCAATAATTCGATGCTTATTGCTTTGTAATTCCTATTTAAGATATTTTAAAACATATGTCTAGTTCTTAAAATATAAAGTTCCTGATATTTGAAATATAAAGTAACCATGTCTTAATATTTTTGCACATTCACAGCACTTGGCAAAGTATCATCTTAAGTTATTCAGGCAAACCAAGGAGAAGAATATCAGATTTCTAGTTAGTTTTGTAGGTAATGATATGGAGTTGTAGTCCTTTCTCATTATTGTACTCTAGACACCTAAGTCTCATAGAAGACATCTGTGAATACTGAAGTCAGTCATCTTCCAGAAAGTTATCAGTCTTCTACAAATATTTCATCTTTCATTAGTATTTTATCATTTTATTTTTTCTTGACTTTACTCCCCAAATAAACTGTAGGCTTTTTGAGGATAATGACTATACGTATATATTTCAATGTGAACTGTGAATCTTTTTCCTTATTTTTGGCTGTGCTGGGTCTTCGTAGCTGCACACGCTTTTCTCTAGTTGTGGTGAGTGTGGGAGCTCCTTTCCAGTTGTGGGCTTCTCATTGTAGTGGCTTCTCTTGCTGAGGAGCTCAGGGTGCACAGGCTTTAGTGGTTTTGGCAGGATGGCTCCATAATTGCAGCTCCTGGGCTCTACAGCACAGGCGCAATAGCTGTGGTGCACGGGTTGAGTTGCTCCATTGCATGTGGGATGTTCCCAGACCAGGGACCAAACCTGTGTCCTCTGCACTGGCAGGCGGGCTCTCCACCACTGAGCCACCAGGGAAGCCCCTGACTGTATTTCATACTTTTTAAAAGTATCTAGGGTTATAGGCTGTACTTGTATGTTTAATAAATATTTTTTGAATAACAATAAAAAATCTTCATACAGCAAACCACTATCACTGTGCAATTTGCTGTATGCATAGCTCCCATTCTAAGACAATATACATAATTATAATTACAATTTCCAAAAATATTTATTTGGCTGCATTGGGTCTTAGTTGTGGCATGCGAGATCTTCGTTGTGTCATGCAGGATCTTCATGGTGCACACTCTCTCTAGTTGTGGCACGTGGGCTCCAGTAGTAATGGTGCGGGGGCTTGTTGCTCTGTGGCACATGGGATCTTAGTTCCCTGACTAGGATCAAACTCATGTCCCCTGCATTTATCCCTGGACCGGTAAATCGGTACCAAGGAAGCACCAATAAAAGTATGCTGTGCTGTGCTTAGTTGCTCAATTGTGTCTGACTCTTTGTGACCCCATGGCCTGTAGCCTGCCAGGCTCTTCTGTCCATGGAATTCTCCAGACAACAATACTGGAATGGATTGCCATGTACTCCTCCAGGAGATCTTCCCAACCCAGGGATCAAACCCAGGTCTCCCACATTGCAGGCAGATTCTTTACCATTTGAGTTACCAGGGAGGCTGTGATAAATATATGTGGTGAACAAATAAATGTGGTAAATTTAAATATAATGATAAAGTATATTTAAGTTTTATAACCTACTATTGTTTCTCTGAAAGAGGTTATTATGCAAATCTGTTGGTAAGGATATCCTGATTGTCATTTAAATAAATGGAAAGGACTAATTTAAATAAATATCAGAGTATTCCCAATTCCCTCTCCGATCTCTTCCGACACTGCTGTCATTCATATCACTTCTTCATATGCTGTCATCACCCAGTGCACTGTTACTATCATTAAACAATCTAAAAGTTATTTTTTACATCAATGAAGAAATAAAAGGGCTTATTTTATCATCATTTATTTCTTCTCGGAGTATATTTATTCCTTTCTTATGTAGATACGAGTTTCTGACCTGTCCTAGTCCTCCCTGAAGAACCTCTTTAACTATTTTTAGGTAGCAAATGTACTGAGGATGCTTCCCTCAGTTTTTGTTGGTCTGATAAAGTCTATTTTCCTTCATGTTGAAAAGATAATTTTGCTATACATAGAATTCGAGGTTGATAGCTTTTTCTCTCAACAATTCAAATATTTCATTCCCTTCTTGCTTGCATTGGTTTCTGACAAAAAGTTGGCTGTAATTTGTACCTTTATTCTGCTAGATGTAAGGTATTTTTTTCCTCTGGCTTATTCTTAAGATTTTCTCTTTGTCTTTGGTTTTCTGCAGTTTGATTATAATATGCATTGGTGTAGATTTGACATTTATCCCATATGATGTTCTCTGAGCTTCCTAGGACTGTGGTGTAAGTCATTAATTTTGGAAAATTCTTGGACATTATTTCTTCAAATATTTTTTATGCTCTGTCCTTTCTTCTCCTTTTATATTCCAATTATATATATATATATATTTCACTTTGAATTTGTTATTGGATGTTCTGTTGTAGTTTTCCTCCCCTATTCTTTTTTTGGTTTGTTTGTTTTTCCATTTCAGGTTGGGGAATTACTATCGACATGTCTTCAGGTCACTGATTTTTCCCTTGTGCATGTCTACTCTACTGATGAGCCCATCAAAGAAAGGCATTCTTTAATTTTGTTACCACTATTTTGATTTTTAGCATTTCCTTTCAATTCTTTCTTAGAATTTTCATCTCTCTGCCTACATTATCCATCTGTTTTTACATGTTGTCCACTTTTTCTATTGGAGCCCTTACATGTTAATCATAATTATTGTATCCTTCCCATCTGATAATTCCAAAATCTGTGACTTATCTGAGTCTGGTTCTGATTTTTGCTTTATTTCTTCAGCCTATGTGTAGTGGTAAGGTGGTATTGAGCAGGGAGGAATTCAGCAACATCCCAGAAAGCAAGGAATGTACCCATTACCCAAGTGCTGTTTCTGAAATCATTATGAAAAGTAAAAGATCATGAAGTACAAAAATCATAAGCCCATAGCAATAAAAAAGAAACAGAAGCATCATAAAACAAAGCTGTGTTTGTTAAATTGTAGCCACCATTTCACTTTACACAGTTACCATAGTTTAAATAGAAATGAAACAAAGTGTTAGGGATGATTTCCTTTTTTAGAATATGCTAAGCTTTGGACAAGATGACATTTAAAAATACTGGAGTACTGTTAAGAATGTGTGGGTTTGTAGTTAGTCTTGAGTAATCTAGCTTGACTAGTTAACAGCTGAATGACACAGCTAAATTACTTTAGTTCTCAGAGTCTCAGCTATAGAATGAGGACTGCCTAGTAAGGCTACTGTGAAGTCCAATGAGATGACATGTAGTGGGTCTGAATAGTGTCCAGCACAAGGCAGGGGCTTTATAATAAACATCCATAGCTCTAGTAATCTTAATTCAGTTTCTATGAACTAATCCCACTACTTTATGTTAGATTTTTAAAAATTTGTTTATAATCAGTTAAGAACTGTCACTTAAATCAATTTTGGTGAAGTTTTCTGCCTTAAATCTTATTTTAAAGAAATGGAAGTCTTAGTACTGACTTTATGTAATCATTCATTCAACAACTATTTGGATGTCCTAGAATGGGCAACACACATAAATACAAAATACACTCTTCAGTGTACCTACAGTACATGGGAGATAAGACAAAACTAATGATACGAGGTAGAGTGTGGTAGGTGTTGTAAGGAGAAGTACAAGATAATATTCTATTGACATTTGGTGGAAAGAGAGTTTATTTCCAGTTTTGAGAGCCAATGGGATGGTGCTGATATTGTCACATTTGAAGTTCTGAGATATAAGAATGGGGAAGAGTTAGAGATTGAAAACATGAACAAAGGCCTTTATTTTGGAATGTCTCTGAAGCTGGATAAATGGGAAACCAAGCTGGATATGTACCAGATGCATAAAGGGAAAAGATAAGGCTGGTAGGTAATTTAGGGTTCAATTATGAAAACCCTTGATTCTTAGGCAGTAGGAAGCCACTTTGGGATATAAAAGCAAGAAACTAGATTTCTAAGAGATCTCAACATTCTAGAAACTAATCTCTATGTTACTGAGCACAACTGTTCAGGCAATTGCTATCTAAATTTACAGAGAGCATTGTCAAGAGATTATGGGAAGATGAGAAAATATTGATCCATGATTTAGGTCTTTGTGGGAGTAGTGTGGGGACCTATGAGGCATTATGTTGAGTATGCGCATTATCATTATGGGTCTGTAACATACATTTGTTTTTTTGTGGTCTAGAAAGTCCAGATCAATAATGGAAAAAACATATGAGAGGATAAAAATTTACAATTTGTTTTAGGGTAGAGCTAGTTTAAAAAGGGAAATACTTATGAGGAAGTTGTTAAAAATATAATTTGTGATTAAATTAGTACTTTCTTTAAATTTACTTATTTGACTTTACCTTATACTGTATTTCTAATGAATTTAAGATAGGGAGTGGTGAAAAATTAATTAAGGAGATGCAAAATCTAGTTTTTTTTTCCCCAAATACCTTCTTTTTTTCCCCTTTTTACCAAATGCCATTCTATTTCATCTCCAGAATTTTACTTCATTCTTGCATTTGTTCAGGATATACTGGGTGGTTCTTATGTAACAGCCATTGTATACATAATATATTTGTGAATTTAAATCTTCACTGTAGCTCTTAGCAGCTTTCTATGGTTCCTGTTGTGCATAACTTGAAGTTAGAGGAAAACATGGCTAATGACAATAGTCCTTAAGTAAGACTTAGGAATGAGAAGGAATAGTATTACTGAGTAATGAGTGAGATTTTAATTAAATTCCTGTACCAAATATACTGACATGTAGACAGAGTTTGCTGAGTAATTTACACATTGTAGGATGACAAAACGTTTGCTAGCAGAAAGCACAGAATAGACAAATTATCTTCTTTCCCCCACTTTCTGTTCTCAAAGCTGTTATGTGGTAGTTTTCCCTTTAGTATTAGTATTACAGTCTAGTATCTATAATACTAGAACTCAGTTCATAAATAGAATTTCATGAACCAAATTTTTTGGTTTCATTGACACTATAATTTCTTATTTTCTTTCTTTTGGTTTCCCAGAATATGACTTTGACTCACTTGTACTGTGCAGATGGGATTTTTAACTGCTCAACAGCTGAATAATTTGTAAACTTCCCTTGCAGTTTCTCAGACTTTCTGCATTTCTTATAATTAATTAATTTATAAATTCAACTTACAATTAAATAAAGAGGATATATCAGTACTGTTTACGAGCTATTTCATATTTCCCTCCCTCCATTTTTCTCTTTCATTCCACTGAAAAAAAAATCATTATTAGCCATGCTCTCATCTTAATCTCTGTGGAATTGACAGTCCCTATCAGATCTTAAGTTGGTATAAGATTAAGGAAAGGGAATGATTCTTCTTGTAAGAAGAATTCATTCTTTAAGATAAGAAGAGTGTCATGGATAACCCAGCAGGGCATAATAACTCCATTCTCTTTTGTTATGAATTACAGTTTTTGACACAAAAATATGCCTGATTAAGTATTACTCAAGCTAAAATTTCTGGGTATGACAATTTAAAATATTATGAATGATTAAAATAAAATGACCTAGGACTAAAAAATTCTTTTATAGATAATTATCTGTGGATAAATGGAACATGACTATACTCTGGAGATAATTTCAGAAAATATGTAGGTGAGAAATGGACATAAAGAATAATACATTTTTTTGGACACTGGAAGATGTAATTAATTGACAGCTATTTATTAAAATGGAGAAACCTGAAAGGTTAAAATTTTAGAAAGACAAAGTGCTTATTATGTGTTACAACAAATCATTTTTTCTCAGTGCTTCTTTTACATCAGTCTGCTATATATTTTAACTGCTCTTATATTTGAGGCTTATGATGAAGGGTGTATAGTAGGTAAAGGTTACTAATGCTTTTCTCAGATATGTTAACGGGAAATAATTTTATAACAGCAGGGCTAAATAAGCAATTTAAGAGGTAGAAAAATACTTGTTGGTCTAATAATGTTATTATTTAGAAATGACCAACAACTCACTAATGCACACAATCTGGCCTACATGCTCCTATCTACTAAGTTCTTCTTTAATATTATTTAGGAAATTTGGGTCCTTATTGTAGATTTCTAGCTAATTTATAAAAGTAGTAAACAGTTATTTAGAAAATTAACGACTCCTCTGTAATATAATTGTCTAATAACATTTAGCTATTGACTTTGCCAGGAAGTAGAGTAGGACCACAGAATACTTGGTAATAATGATAAAATCTGTCTATAAGCAAAAAGGATAATTAGGCCAGGCCTTTTCTGAATAACACTAAGGCAAGTTACTGTTTCTGAGAGTGGCTTTCAAACATTTTTGACCACAGTCCACAATAAAAACTAAGTTTCATGTCATCACCACTTATGAACACAAACACATACTAAAACTTTCATGAAACAACACTAATGTGGGATACTTTTGATATTTTTTACCTTTTATTCTATTAAATATAAAGTCCTTATCAAAAGTCATTAAAATCATTTCATGACCCACTAGTGAGTAGTGACCTTAGCTGCTCTTTAAGAAAACCAGGGCTATTTACGTGGTCGTTCTCTTCCTAGAGTAGAAAGTACTCTACAAGTGGGGCAGGATGGGTTGGAAGGTATGGCTTAACCAATTTCTTTAGATTCCAACATGCCTGAAAAGTGAAAGTGAAAGTTGCTCAGTCATGTCTGACTCTGTGACCCCATGGACTGTAGCCTGCCGGGTTCCTCTGTCTGTGGAATTCTCCAGGCCAGAATACTGGAGAGGGTTACCATTCCCTTCTTCAGGTGGTCTTCCCAACCCAGGGATCAAACCCAGGTCTCTCGCACTGCAGGCAGATTCTTTACCATCTGAGCCATCAGAGAAGCCCATCAACATGCTTAATTAACATTTAAAGTAGAAATTTCATCCTTTAAAATTTGGCATAGGTTTTCACAATAGTACTTCCTTAATTAACTGCTACTTCCCTGTTTAGAATGTATATTTATGCATGAAATATAGCATATGGTTAAAATATTTATGATTATTTATTAACATATTTCTCAAATTAAATATATTTCTCATAGCAACATATGATCAGTGTACTAAACTAAAATGCAAAAACTACATAAAGAAAATCCCACAACCAAAAGATAATCCTAGTAACATTTCTATATGTCATTTTATTTTTATATTTTCCCTACACATGGGTATACTAAAAACATCTACACTCATACAATTTAGATTATGCACACAGATATGCCTCCTTCCCAAGTGTTAGACCCTAAACATCTGTTCATTTCATCAAAAATTATTCTAAAATATTTCATAGGCTGGAAACTATAATAAAATGTCATAATTTATTATTTCTCTATTTTTGGACATTTAGATTTTCCCAGTTTGCTACTGCCTTTTATTTTTGGCCATGAAAATGTATGCATTTATTTGACTTATTCATTCAGTTGTATTTGTTTTTCTATAGATATTTTCTCCTTTGTTTTTATGCTTACAGATTCCTTCCCAGTGTAGGGAAGAATTTAATGGAGTGAGAATAAACCCGAAGTTCCATTTTTGTTTTGGGCAATCACATTAGGGAAATACTGTTCCATTCGCTTAAAAAAACAGCAAGGAGTAGTAAATATCACTGAATGGGTTTTTAACATCTAATTAGATATATTACTAGGTATCAATGCCTGGCTTGTAACAGAAGTTCAATAAATATATATTGTGAACAACAATCCCTATTAAAAATTTTTTTTCTGTATCTAATTTTAAGAGTATTTTGGTAGGTTTAAATTTGCATAAAATTTACCTTAAAAAAAAAAAAAGCACTAAAAGTAGTAAATAGTTATGAAAATCTAACAAATAGGACGTGAATCTCTTGAAATCTTGCTCTCCCAAGATAAATGTTAACAATTTGATGAGTATTTTTCTAGATTTTTTCCTGTGAAGTATTATTCATTTAAGCACACTAAAATATATCAAATATATCTTTAGTTATCTTTACAGTTGGGAAAAAAGGAGCAAATTATCCAGTTACTGTATCCATATGTAAAACAATTTCACAGGAAACTAGAACTAAAAAGAATGAAATTTTGCCATTTGCAACAACAAGGATGGACTTTGAGGGTATTATGCTTTACAAATATGTAAAGTTTAAAAATAAAATAAAAATAAAAAAAAAATCTTCATTAAAAAAAATAAAATAAAAGACATAAACAAGGAAAATAAAAAAAAAAGAAATAAGTCATAGAAAGACAAATACTGTGTTTTTACTTATATGGAGTCTAAAAAATAGAACAAACGAATACAACAAAAGAGAAACAGACTTATAGATACAGAGTACAAACTAGTGGTTACCAGAGGGACATGGAGAAGCAAAGGCAACCCACTCCAGTATTCTTGCGTGGAGAATCCCATGGACAGAGGAGCCTGATGGGCTACAGTGCATGGGGTCACAAGAGTCGGACACAACTTAGCAACTAAACCACTATCACCACCAGAGGGAAGAGCAGTGAGGTGACGGGCAATAGAGGGGATGGGAATTAAAAGTTAAGAACAACTAGGTATAAAACAAATAAGATACACGGATATAATGTTCAGCACAGGAAATATAACCAATATTTTAGAACAACTTTAAGTGAAATATAATGTATAAAAATACTGCATAACTATATTGTACTCCTGAAATTAATATAACACTAAGTATAGTTGACTTAGTGTTATATATATATATATATATATATATATATAACTATACCTCAATTTAAAAAATCCTAATTTTAATCTATAACTAGCTATATGGACATGAAAAGATTTAAATAATATATTATTATATGAAAAAAAAGAAGACAGGTCTTTAAAAAACTGATCTACCCTTATGAAAATAAAGAAATTTCCCCCATTTTAAACCATCAGTACATTCCTGTGATAATCACCTGATTGATGGTCTTAAGAAATTCTTTCAAAATATAATTAAATGAATAGTATTTTTGATAGCATTTTTGATTGATAGCTTGCAAGTGGGCTAAATTTTGGGTTTTAGATATGCTGAGTTTGTATTGTTGTTGTTGCTCAGTCTCTAAGTCGTGTCTGAGTCCTTGTGACCCCATGGTCTACAGAACGCCAGGCTCCTCTCCCCTCCACTGTCTCCTGGAGTTTGTTCAAATTCATGCCCACTGAGTTGTTGCTATCTAACCACCTCTTCCTCTGCTGCCCCCTTCTCCTTTTGCCTTCAATCTTTCCCAGCATCACGGTCTTTTCCAATGAGTTCTTCATATCAGGTGGCCAGAGTACTGGAGTTTCAGCTTCAGCATCAGTCCTTCCAATGAATATTCAGGGTTGATTTCCTTTATGATTGACTGGTTTGATCTCCTTGCATTTCAAGAACTCTTAAGAGTCTTCTCCAACACCACAAATGGGAAGCATTACTTCTTCAGTGCTCAGCCTTCAGTGCTCTTCTGCTTCTGTTAGGTCTTTGCTGTTTCTGTCCTTTATTGTGCCCATCTTTGCATGAACTGTTCCCTTGGTATCTCCAAGTTTCTTGAAGAGATCTCTAGTCTTCCCCATTCTATTGTTTTCCTCTATTTCTTTGCATTGTTCATTTAAGGAGGCCTGTTTATTTCTCCTTGCTATTCTCTAGAACTCTGCAGTCAGTTGGGTATATCTTCCTTCTCCCTTGCTTTTGGTTTCTCTTCTTTCTAGAGCTATTGGTAAAGCCTCCTCAAACAACCACTTTGCCTTCTTGCATTTCTTTTTCTCTGGGATGGCTTTGGTCAGTGCCTCCTGTATAATGTTACATAGCTCCATACATAGTTCTTTAGGCACTCTGTCTACCAGATCTAATCCCCTGAATCTATTCATCACCTCCACTATATAAATGAAAGGGATTTAATTTAGGTCATACCTGAATGGCTTAGTGCTCTTCCCTGCTTTCAATTTAATGCCGAATTTTGCAATAAAGAGCTCACGATCTGAGCCCCAATCATCTCCAGGTCTTGATTTTGCTGACTTTATATAAAGCTTCTCCATCTTCAGCTGCAAATAACATAATCAGTCTGATTTCTGTATTGCCCACCTGGTGATATCCATGTGTAGAGTCATCTTTTGGCTTATAGGAAATGTATATTTGCTATGATCAGCATGTTCTCTTGACAAAACTCTATTATTCTTTGCCCTGCTTCATTTTGTGCTCCATGGCCAAACTTGCTTGTTATTCTGGGTATCTCTTGACTTACTACTTTTGCATTCCAATCCCCTGTGATGAAAAGGACACCAAAGGACATTTATTGTTAGATCTAACTGATGTAGGTCTTCAGAGAACTGGTCAACTTCAGTTTCTTCGGCATTAATGGTTGGGGCACAGACTTGTAATGCTGACTGTGATGCTGAATGGTTTGCCTTGGAAATGAACCGAGATCATTCTGTTGTTTTTGAGACTGCACCCAAATACTGT
Organism: Bos grunniens; assembly: GCF_055505025.1. Classification (NCBI taxonomy): domain Eukaryota; kingdom Metazoa; phylum Chordata; class Mammalia; order Artiodactyla; family Bovidae; genus Bos; species Bos grunniens. Next base: position 15,747,219 of record NC_141182.1, read on the forward strand.
GTTTAGGACTCTTTTGTTGACTCTGAGGCCTACTCCATTTCTTCTAAGGGATTCTTGCCCACAGTAGTAGATACAATGGTTCCCTGAATTAAATTCGTCCATTTTCATCCATTTTAGTTCACTGATTTTAAGATGTTGATGTTCCCTCTTGCCATCTCCTGCGTGACCACATCCCATTTACCTTGTTTAATGAACCTAATGTTCCAGGTTCCTATGCAGTATTGTTTTTACAGCATTGGACTGTATTTTCACCACCATCATTTTCACATCCACAACTGACATTCTTTCTGCTTTGGCCCAGTCGTTTCATTCTTTCTGGAACTATTAGTAATTGCCCTACGCTCTTTCCAAGAAGCATACTGTACACCTTCTGACCTGGGGGCCTCATCTTCCGGTGTCATATCTTTTTGCTTTTTGATCCACTCCAGTAGTCTCCGGATTGGAGTGGCAAGACTACTGGAGTGGATTGCCATTTCCTCCTCCAGTGAAGCATGTTTTGTTGGAACTCTTCACTGTGACCCATCCATCTTGGGTGTCCCTGCACAGCATGGGTAATAGTTTCATTGAGTTATGGCAGCCCCTTTGCCATGACAAGGCTGTGATCCATACAAGAGTGGCTTTGTAAACTAGCGATAAAATTATATCAGCTTTATGAAGTTATATTAGCTTCATAACATGAATGAATAACTTCATCTTTTTCTGCATTCTGAAACATTTAATCTAGAACTGAAATTATCAGCATCTTGAAAGTCTAAAAGAGGGACTTCCCTGGTGGTGCAGTGGTTGAGAATCTGCCTTCTGGTGCAGGGGACGTGGGTTCAGGCCCTGATCATGGAACCAGGACCGCACATGCTGTGGGGCAGCTGTGATACCATCACAGAGCCCATGCTCTCTGGAGCAAGTGCACCACGGTGTGCCACACCAAGGCCCAGTGCAGGCAAAAGTAAAATAAATACTTTTTAAAAAAGAAGTCTAAAAGAGTTCGCTGATAAAAAATAAAACCAGTTTGTCCTGGAATCTATTGTATAGTTTAATATACGTATGTTTTAAAGTGTAAATAAGTAATTTATTCAAATCATCTATATCCAGATTGTTTCTCTGACTGACAGTGGTGTATCAACATATTTGACTATACAATTGACTCTTGAATAACACAAGTTTGAACTGCTCAGGTCTGCTCATATGCAGATTTTTCTCAATAGTAATACTACAGTACTACAGAATGCACACTTGGCTGAACTGAAGGATATGGAGGAATTGGGCCCAACTATAGATCACAGGCAGGGTTTCCAGCCGCACAGGGTCGGCGTGCCTGACCTCCCGTGTTGTCCAGGGGTAGACTGTGATTGAGTTTGTCAGTTTCTCCTTGACTTTTTCAGTTCTTGTTTTATGGAATGTTTCTGTGCTGATGAAGTAGCATGATGACAGTGTTAAATGTGTACAATTAGCTTAAAATGAAGTACACTCTGGCATATTTAATAAAATTGTATAAAATGAAAATTGCCATATAATGAGTTCTTTTTAATTTAGTTCATTTAAAAATGGAGGAGTAACAATAACTCTGTTTACATGTACTTCTTCACGGTTAGGACTTTAGCAGTCTCAAAGAAGCATACGTGTATGTTAGGATTCCTTTTCCTTCTTAGAGAATTGAACTGTTTGGACCTTATCTCAGTCAGCTAAGCCATCTGTTAAGATCAGACATCCTTTGCTTTGTATTATTTCCCATTTGCTTTGATTGCATTTCCCTTTATTCAAATGTAAAACAAGATTTTTCTTTATAGTCACATATCAAAACAATTTACATATTATATAAATTTGTATAATATTCCAGTTTCTATTCGACATATAAAAAAACTAGGATTAATATAGTAGATTGAATTCCTAATTTTTACTTCTTTTAAGATGAGCTCTGTTAACAAATTCACCACTTTGATCAAGATGTCTCAAGTAATCATTCCTAATCTCTGTTACTTCAACTGAAAAATAAGGACAATGATTTGGCTCCATACAATAGGCATATATAAAGAATTTAGTTTTAATATATTTGTCATGAGGACTTTTTGTAATCTACTGATGTAAGTATACAGAAAGACAAAGTATAATATAAAAAGTGAAGATTTTATAAAGAGTGTGAAAACACAACGAAATTTTTGCCATTCAGTTTACTTTGTTAATATGTGGTTGGCCAAAAAGTTTGTTTGGGTTTTTCTGGAAGATGTTACAAAATTTTTGGCCAACCCAATATACTGATTAAATGTACTGTTATGCATATCTAGTCTTACCTGAACCATTTTTGAGATAGCCATTTGCATCTACAGTTGTATACATGATGTAAGGTCCAGGTTGATTTACTCCAAAGGGCTACAATAAAAAAGAAATAGTTAAGCCTTGGAAAGTAATTGCATCATCGGAAGTTTCAGGCAAATCTATTACAAAAAGTAAATACTTCTATATAAAATTCTTACATATTAGATAGCAGTTAGAGAACATGTTCATAAATAGATAACCAGTGTTATGGTTATTAAAAACCTTGTATTAGTAGAAAATGCTTAACTTTAAATGATTTGATAATTTTATTTATATAGTTCATTGATTTTATTGGATAGTTCTAAAATCTAATAATGTCTCTTCCTTATTACATAAAGATGAATATTTTAGGAAGAATTTTCTTTACTACTTTTGGTCCCACCTTAAGTAGTTTTATTATGACATTTCTGTTGACTATAGCATTGCTTTTCCCTTCAGGAATGAACTGGAATAGTTTATATTTTCCCAGTAAATATAAATAAAATCCATCCATTGTAATCCTAATAGAATAAAAAATACTGATGAGTTGTTCTAAAACATTTTATATCCTGCACTAGACTTAGAGAATACATTCTTTTCCAGTTAAGGAAGATGTGAGTTTTATCATATATATAAATGTTAAAATATATTTGGTTATGCCTCTTTTAAATTTCTATGTAAATGGAACCATACTTTATGTATCCTTCTGTGACTGTTTAAAAAATACATTAATGTGAGACTCATCCATGATTAAGCATGTACTATAGTTCAAGGTTGTATTCTACTGCATGATTATAGCATAAATATTTTTCATTCTTTTGCTGATCAACACTTGTTTCCATTTTCTTTGGCCATGAGAAACATAGCATTCTTATGTATGTCACCTGATGCACAGGTGGGGAGTACTCCACTGCATGATTATAGCACAAATATTTTTCATTCTTTTGTTGATCAACACTCATTTCCATTTTTTTTGCCATGATAAACATGGCATTCTTATATATGTCACCCAATGCATAAATACAAACATTTATCACTTCTACTAGCTGTAAATTACTTCACATGCTTAGTAACAAACATCACTAATGTGATATATACTTAACACAAAATATTTCATCTCTTATGGGTTTGTTTCTTTGGAATGGTGAATGCCCTTTAATATTTTAAACCTGTCTCATTGCAGTGAGGCTTGGAGATAATACTTGTGAGACTATATTTATCACAGTGTTGTAACCTCAGATTCATTTTATTACCCATGGTCTAGTTTCTGTACTGGAAGACTGGTATCTTAGGCTATAAGTACTGTATTTTGTGAACCTTCCCAATTAAATTCCTGAATATTTTTTTCTAATTCACATTTGGAAATTTCATACTCCTATCTATACTATCTTATTTTACAGATTTTATAAGTTTTTTCTTTTCTCCTATAGTCAATTAAAAAAAATCATATAAACAAGTCTCTGTTATGAGGCCTAGAGCTGAAATTAACTTCCCACCATGCACCAGTCACTCTGACATTGAAAAACAAGAATCCAGAAATCCAGACATGATTCCTCCATATAACAGTTCTCAAAGTGTGGCACAAGGACCCCTGGAGTCCAAAAACCCCATTGGTAACAAGTGTGGGTAATCAGCAGCAACACTAAGGAACAAAATAGCAAAATGGCAGACATAAACCTACCTTACTAGTAATTATAGTAAATGTAAATAGATTAAACACTGCTATCAAAAGGCAGAGATGAGCAGGATAGAACAACATCTTCCAAGTATATGCTGTCTATAAAAGACACACTTTAAAAACAAATGTTTTTACAACAAATAGGTTGAAAGTAAAAGCATGGAAAAGATGTACCATGGAAACAGTAACCAAATAAGAGCTGGAGTAGCCATATTAATATCAGACAAAACAGACTTTAACATAAAAATGTTATTGGAGACATAAAATGGGAGTTTATAATGACTAAAGAGTCAATGCATCAAGAAGACAAAATTATAAACATAAATGTGCCTAATTGAGTTCTCAAATATATGAGGTATTGATGGTCGAAATAGATAACAACAGGGGATACTCTTAGAATTACTAATAATTCACTAGTGTCATTAATGGATAGACCAATGAAGCAAAGACTTGGCCAACACTAGAATAGATTTTGTAGATTAGAACACTCCTCAACTTTAGCAGAACACATACTCTTCTCAAACATACAAGGAACATTCTCTAAGGGGAAACATACACTAGACCATAAAACAAGTTCCAATCAAGGTAAAAGTACTGAAATTTTTACAGTTTGTTCTCTCACCACAACAGAATTGAACTTGAAATCAGTAACAGAGCCCACACACAACAATGAGGAGCTTTTGCACTGCAATGAAGACTCAGTGTGGCCAAACAAAACAAAACAAAAACAACCACAGAAAGAAACATGAGAAATTAATAAATGAGTGGAAATTAAACAACAGACTTCTAAATAACCAGTAAGTTATGTGACAGAGTTGGAAAAATTCACTGATATAGCTTCAAATTCCACATTACAACTAACTTAAGTAACTGCCACTGTTGAATTTCGGGAAATTATTATTTAATAAAACAGAGGTTAACATGTAATGGTTTTATTGTTTTAAAATGATTTAATAGAAATACTTAAAATTGTTCCAGTTTTAATTTCAAATAGAAAACTGATAAACAAAACTCACATAAGAACAACTACTTGGAGTCTTCAGATTAAGAAGTTTTGAGAACTGCTGCTCTGTACTATGTACATATGAGTAATTCAATCTTTACTCTGCATTACCATTGGATATGATATGACTGATACCTGAGCCTATGTGTTTGGTTTCTTACCCTTTGGGAGGCATGCATGCTCAGCTGCTCAGTTGTGTCTGACTCTTTGCCATCCCATGGACTGCAGCCCACCAGGCTCCTCTGTCCATGGGATTTTCCTGGCATGAATACTGGAGTTGGTTGCCATTTCCTCCTCCAGGGGATCTTCCTGACCCAGGGACTGAACCTGCATCTCCTGCACTGGCAGGAGGATTCTTTACCACTGAGTCACTGGGAAAGCCCTCTTACCCCTTATATCATAGCATTTAACATGTTTTAGGAATCACAGCTTATTGGGAGCAGAAGCCCAGAAGCAGAAGAGTGAAATTAGAACCAGTACTGGGAGGAACACTTAAACTGTGATTGAAACATTGCTGGAGAATCAGTGTGAACTAGTTTGAGAGTTCCTATTTAACCTGTAGAGGAGGGCAAGCTGAGAAGCACTTGTGCAAGTCACAGCTTAGGGACACAGGTTCACTAAAGTCTGAGATTTAATCAGAGGATTATAGGATGCTTTTCCTACCATAGTTTTATACTTCACCACCACATCAATTGGGTTGCTAATAATGAGATTACAGTTAAAAGATCTGAAGACCTCTGATCCCTTTAAGAGAAGTCTGTAGGGTGACACAAAGACAATAGAGACAAAAACAAAGATGCTAGAGGGAACTTCTGTCTCTTGACAGCAGAGCTACTGCAAACAGTAACACAGTCTTAGCTCCTAGCAGATAAACATAAATCCTCATCGTGAAGGCTGATCTACCACAGTTCCTTTCACCCAATACCTCATGTCTGGCTCTCAACAAAAATTTCAAAGCATGCTAAAAGGCAGAGAACAAAGTGTGAGTAGACAAAGCAAGCATCAGAAGCAGACTCAGATATGGCAGGAATGCTGGATTTATCAGACCAGAAATTAAAATAACTGATTAATATGATAACACCTCTAATGGAAAAAAGTAGACAATATGCAATAAAAGATTGTTAATATAGGCAGAGAGATGGAAATGCCAAGAAAGAATCTAAAGGAAATGGTAGAAATAAAAAATACTGCAGCCTTATGGACTCTGGGAGAGGGAGAGGGTGGGAAGATTTGGGAGAATGGCATTGAAACATGTATAATATCATGTAAGAAACGAGTTGCCAGTCCAGGTTCGATGCAGGATACTGGATGCTTGGGGCTAGTGCACTGGGACGACCCAGAGGGATGGTATGGGGAGGGAGGAGGGAGGAGGGTTCAGGATGGGGAACACATGTATACCTGTGGCGGATTCATTTTGATATTTGGCAAAACTAATACAATTATGTAAAGTTTAAAAATAAAATAAAATTAAAAAAAAATAGATCCAAACCACGTAAAAAAATAAATAAATAAAAAATAAAGACTTTAAAGTTTGGAAGAAACAAACAAACAAACAAAAAATACTGCAATAGAAATGAAAAATGCGTTTGATGGGCTCATCAGTAGACTGGATACAGATGAGGAAAGGATCAGCAAGCCTGAAGATATATCAATAGAAACTTCCAAAACTGAATTGCAAAGAGAAAAACTAATGAAAATTTGGAACAGACTATCTAAGAACTGTGGGACAGTTATCGAAGGTATAACATATGTATTGTGGGACTACCAAAAGGAAATGGGAAAAAAGAACAAGAAATATTTGAGGAAATAATATAAGAATTTTCCAAAATTAGTGACAGAAACCAAACCACAGATCCAGGAAGTTTTTAGAAAATACCAAACAGGAAAAATACCTAAAAACCTATATCTATACATTATCACACTCAAATCAGTAGAAAATCAAAGACAAAGAGAAAATCCTGAAAGTACCCTAAGAAAAGGTGTCCAGAAATCCATGTAACACTATGATACAATTAGAAATACTCATTTGAGGTTCACGACAATGAGTCAGTGGTGGTGACAACATTCAGGGCTGTTTATTTTTCTTTAGAAATGCCTAATAGCCTAGAGCTGGGAGTGAACAAAACAGACAGTTGGATTAACCCAGGGGTGTAACTTTGCCAGGCAGGTAGAGTAAAAGCATAGTGCTTTATGGGAGTTAAACATGGTGGCACTGAGATTTCAAAAGTAAAACATTTCTGGTAGATAAGGTTTATCATTATAGTGGTAAAGAATCCACCTGCAAGTCAGGAGAAGCAGGTAGCCACGGGTTTGATCTTGGGTTGGGAAGATCCCCTAGAGGAGGAGATGGCAACCCACTCCAGTATTCTTGCTGGGAAAATCCCATGGACAGAGGAGCCAGGTGGGCCACAGCGCACAGAGTTGCAAAGAGTTGGACATCAGTCGATTGAGCGACTGAACACAAAGCAAACAAAGCACAAGGTTAGACATGGGAGTGAGTAGCTAAAGTTGAATGAAAATGAAGGAATCTGGAAATAAAGAAATTTGGGTGAGACTAATTGCTGACTTAAATATTCTTTCCTCTCTCCATGTATCAGACAGGTTGCCTGTAGCAGCTGGGAATATATAGGCAGCAGAACAGTATTTATTCAATTCATGATTTAACTCAAGTGGTAAGAATACCATATGGTATGCACCTTTTCCTCTTAGTCTCATACTGGGTCATATCTATCATAACATTTTCTACTATGATCAAGTGGATCTGATATCAAAGCAATATCAAGAAGGCCCACTTTATCATGAAATAAATAATTTCACAAGTGGGCATACGTTTGATATATGGAAAACTGGGGTAGAATAGTGTATATTTGTTTCTTTTAGTTTGCCACAAAATTGTGATCACTGATAAGTGGGGAAGGAAAATGATAGATGTGAAGGGCAGTTCAATAGGATCTGAACTTCAAATAAAGTAATCAATGAGTGAGTGGGAGGCAGGTGTATCACCTGCAGAAAAGCCCAAAGGTGCTGGACTGCTAAGATGACCACTGTAAGAGCCGCTTTGCATGCTGCACTTTACTTACGTGACTTTCTCAATGACTCTGTTCTCCTAAATTTAAGATATGGAGAATGGGAGCACTAGTGATCTCAGAAATATAACCTGCCTTAAGCGAACGGCCTTTTCTACCAATTTTTCTGCTAAAACTTTGCTTGACTAGGGTAATGAAAGAGCCACATGATGGGACTATCAGAGAAAAGAGGAACAAAGGGTCTGAATGTTTCACAAACTGGGTAGACAATTCTTGAATAGCCAAGTTAATCTTTGGCCTCCAGTTAGTCAGACTTGAACTTAATTAAAAAAAAACAGACATTATTTTTATTAGCAGTTTCAGATTCACAGCAAAATTAAGTGCAAAGTTTTCCAAGAATTCCCATGTACCCTCTGCATCTCTCCTCCTCAGACCTCCCCTTCGATATGTCCACATTTTTGATATGAAAGCAGATATGTCTGACCAGGTACTCATGTGGTACTCATAGTGGCTGTGGTGACAGACGTCCCCTTTAGGAGTGAGACAGTATTCCCTGAGCTGCTCCAAGTATTGGTTGAGGATAGCTCACAGCTGAGTTCTTAACCTAAAAATTGTTCTCAGCCAAAGGGAGCTGGCCTGTACAAATTATAACCCCTTCCTGGGGACTGCCTGCATGCAATGTCTGATTGATGCAGAATACAAAGGCATGGCCCTTTTGCTTCAATCTGGGCCATCTTTGCTTCACAACTCACAGACCAACTTCTTCTGACAGTCTTCACTTCTCCAGAGGTCTTGCTCTCAAGAAGAATCTAGATTAAATCTTTGCATGCAAACCTCTGGGTCAGGGATTCCAAATGTGTTAAATATAGGACGTTTCCCAACCATACACAGGACGTTGATGATGAAGCAGTGCTTTAAAGGTGTGTTAAAAATATGAGGCTATAATCAGAATACCTAGTTCTGTGTTTTAGTTACACTATTTAATGGCTCTATGACTTTGGACAGTTTATTTCTCTGAGCCTCAAGTTTTCTCATCTTTAAATTCAGGGTAATTCCTTATGTAACAAAGGTTACTACAAGGACTCAAACAAGAATATACCAACACACACACACATACACACACCTGTGAATGCACTCATGCTTTTAAATAAAATTTAGTATTCTCATTACAATTTAAGTGAATTGACAGTTTCTTATTATTTTCACATTTTGTTATTTCATGGAAACATTCCACTAGACAGCAAGTCAATATTAAGATTATACCAAAAATCCATTACTTATCTACTATATGCTTGACCCTGTGCTATGAATGAGGTATTCAAAGATGGCACGGTTCTTGACCTCAAGGGATTACAGTCTGGGGAAATGCATTAAATATGAACAGATAAAGTGTGACCAAGTATTACACATGTGAAACGGCAGCAGGATGCCCAGAAATGATGGGAGCTGTGGTCATTTTTCCAAGTGTATCAGAGAAGACTCATTAAGGAAATAAACCTTGAGGTGAGAAAGTTTTTAGGAAAGGAACTTTATTCCTAGGAAACTTTACTTGAGCAATGAAGGACATTTTAATCACTTTTAAAAGTAACATCAATTTGATTTAGCCTATAACAACTATTTTGTGTGTATCTATCATGCAGAGAACTTTAACAGAAATATTTACAACTAAGAATTAAGGTTACTTACTGTTATCTTACGAGGACAGTCATTAGAACAGAGACCACTAAGAACTGTGGAAAAATTTAAAAAAGCCTGTTATTACTGTTATAATGTAAGCTTATATTTAAAGTGAGCTCTAATTTCCCCCTAAAATCTATTAATATGCCCTGTTGATTCATGATCACAAGTAAAAATCAACCCAGTTTCTTTAGATCTGAGTAAGTTAAATTTCTGTGTTCACTTTATGCCAGTTATTTCAAAAGCCTTTATTAAGCAGTTAAGCTGATGCCATTTTTGAAATATATAAGTGATATAGTTAATCATGGATATATAAGATACCTGTTGGCCCTGTTTCCCAGCTGGCTAGCTACATTCCAAGGATGACTTAGAATCTGACAGAGAAGTACAAACCAATTAAAACTTATATTGAAAAAAACCAAATAGAACATTTAATATTTCATATCTCAAACCAGATTGTTACCATTTATCTATTCAAATTTTCTGGGTCAAAGAATTTAGGCACCCTTGATAACCTTTATGGAAAACGTAACTATATATGCCAGCAAATTTGGAAGACTCAGCAGTGGCCACAGGACTGGAAAAGGTCAGTTTTTATTCCAATCCCAAAGAAGGGCAATGCCAAAGAATGTTCAAACTACCACACAATTGTGCTAATTTCACATGCTAGCATGGTAATGCTCAAAATCCTTCAAGACCAGCTTCAACAGCATGTGAACTGAGAACTTACAGATGTACAAGACAAACTAGATTCAGAAAAGGCATAGGAACCAGAGATCAAATTGCCAACATCCACTGGATCATAGAAAGAGCACAGGAATTGCAGAACAACATCTGCTTCACTGACTACACTAAAGCCTTTGACTGTGTGGATCACAACAAACTGTGGAAAATTCTTCAAGAGATGGGAATAGCAGACCACCTTACCTGCCTCCTGAGAAACCTGTACTCAGGTCAAGAAGCAACAGTTAGAAACAGACATGAAACAACGGACTGGTTCAAAATTGGGAAAGGAGCATGTCAAGGCTGTATATATTGTCAACTTGCTTATTTCCATGGGGACACAAAAGAGTTGGACACAGCTGAGTGACTGAACAACCACCACAAAGGATATCTGAATATTCTTTCTATAACTAATATAAGCTTTGAAACATGACTATATTACTAGCACCTCATGCAAACGAATTTCTTTATAAGAGGGCACACTTTATGTGCTAGTAAATATTCTATATGTTATAAATTAAAGGAAAATAACTGATAATACCGCTCAGTAATGAACTGTATGAATAATAATTGTGATTACTGGCTAGTTTAAATATATCCATAGGAAAATGGTTCTATATGTTTATTCATATTCCACAAATGTGAAATGATAGTCATTCTAACAGAAGTCTTATACTTGGGAAGGGTATATAAAATGCAAAGGCATTAAACAATGAATGACATATTTCATCACAAAGGAAATCACCTGTTTATTTACTACAGAGCGTTTATATTAAATATGACCTGAGGAACCAGTGAAAAAAATATTTTATACCTCCAAATCAGTTTTTAATGTTTAAGTTCCTTACCCCAGCACAGTGCCTAGTTCTCACTCTCTTATTCTCACTCTATGACCTTAATTCTCCCTCTCCTTTTTAAAAATTAATTTATGTATTTTAATTGGAGGCTAATTACTTTACAATACTGTAGTGGTTTTTGCCATACATCGACATGAATCAGCCATGGGTTCAACTCTAGGCAGACATTAGTACTTATTTTTCACTTGTCCTAAAATGATTTCCCTAAGCCTTCATTAAAACATTATCTTGCTAAACAGTACACTATTTACTCACAAGTCTGTCTTTGTACCAGAATGAAAGTTCTGCATAATTTTTATCATGTTTTTAGGGCCTAGCCAAATGTATTTGCTCAATAAATGCTTGTTAGAAAAGGTAAAAGATGGATTATTCAATAAATGGTACTGGATAGTTGGCTACCTGGAGGAAAATAAAGTTAGACTTTGATTCATAACATGAAAATTACACTGGGCAAAGACAGTACTAATAAAGAACTCTTATGCTTCAGTTGGCTTCCCTGGTGGCTCAGAGGATAAAGCATCTGCCTGCAATGCAGGAGACCTGGGTTCAATCCCTGGGTTGGAAAGATCCCCTGGAGAAGGAAATGGCAATCCACTCCTGTATTCTTGCCCGGAGAATCCCATGGAGAGAGGAGCCTGGCGGGCTACAGTCCACGGGGTTACAAAGAGTCGGACATGACTGAGTGACTTCACACATGTGCTTCGGTAATAAGAAGCCAACCCAGTTAAAAAATGGGCGAAGGATCTGAATAGGAATTTCTCCAAAGATGATATAGAGATACAGAAAGCTCATGAAAAGACGCTCAGCATCATTAGTGATCAGGGAAATGTATAGCAAAATCACAAAGAAATGTACACAATTCACAATATCCATGAGGTGGAAACGACTCAAATGAATGTCCATTAGCAGATAAGTGAATCTGAGCACACTCTGGGAGGTAATGAAGGATAGGGAAGCCTGACATGCTGCAGTCCATGGGGTTGCAAAGAGTCAGACCTGACTGAGAGACTGAACAATAACAAGAGCGGCAGATGAATGAACAAACAAAGCTTGGTATACACTCAGAAGGAATATTATTCACTTTAAAAAGGGAAGAAATCCTGTCACATGTTATAACATGGATGAACTTTGAGGACATTATGCTAAGCAAGCCAGTCATCAAAAGACAAATACTGTATGATACCATGTAGATACCAAATACATGTAGATACCACTTACATGAGGTATCTAAGTGTCAAATTCAGAGAAAAAAAGTAGAATGGTGGTTGCCAGGGTTTAGGGGGAGGGAGAGGGGACAGCTGTTAAATGGGTGCAGAGTTTCAAATTTACAAGATGAAAAAGTTCTGGAATCTGGTTCACAACAATATAAATATACTTAACACTATTGAACACTTAAAAATGGTTACGACAGTAAATTTTATGTTGTTTTTTTTTTTTAACTGCACACACTAAAAGGTTAAGATTGTAAACAAACAAACCCATAATGAGATACTGGCTTCCCTGGTATCTCAGTGGTGAAGAATTCTCCTGCCAATGCAGAAGACCTGGGTTTGATCCCTGGGGAGATCCCCTGAGAAGGAAATGGCAACCCATTCCATATTCTTGCTTGGGAAACCTCACGGACAGAGGAGCTTAGTGGGCTACAGTCTTATGGGGTCGCAAAGAGTTGGACAAGACTTAGCAACTAAACAACAAACAAATGAGATACCATTTCTCACCCATTTTGTTGTTGTTCAGTCTCCAAGTTGTGTCTGACTCTTTGCGACCCCATGGACTGCAGCACACCAGGCTTCATACCCATTAGAATGGGTATGATTATAAAGTCAGATTACAAATTTGGGTGAAGATGTGGAGAAACTGGATACTCATACATTTCTATGGGAATGCAAAATGGTTCAGCTGCTTTGGAAATGGCAATTCCTTAAAAAGGTGAACAAAGAATCCCATTTAACCCAGCCATTCCATTCTTAGGTATATATCAAGAGGAATTAAAATATATGTCCACACAAAAACTTGTACATGAATGTTCACAACAGTATTATTCACGATAGCCAAAAAGTAGAAATCATCCAAATGTCTATCAACTGATGGATAAACAAAATGTGGAATATTCATATTGATATTTGACAATTCATGTGGATATTTGACAATTAAAAGGAATAAAGTGCTGATGCATGCTACATCAAAGATGGATCTTAAAAACATTATGGCAAGTGAAAGAAGTCAGTCACAAAAGACCGCATATTATATGACCCCATTTATATGACATATCCAGGACAGATAAATCTATGAATACAGAAAGTAGTGGCTGCCGAGGGCTGGGGCTGGGGGATTGATGGTGGCAGCTAAAGGGTACAGGGTTTCAGGATCATATGGTAGCTCTATTTTTAGTTTTTGCTATAATGAGTGAAGTCAGAGAAAGAAACATAATATGATATTGCTTATATGCAGTATCAAAAAAGAACTGGTACAAATGAACTTATTTACAAAACAGAAACAGACTCACAGACTTAGAGAACGAACCAGGAGAGCAGGGTGGGGGGGGCGGGGCGGGGCAGAGAGGGAAAGGGATAGAAAGTTTGGAATTGAGATGTACATACTGCTATACTAGGACCTACTGTCTAAGACCAGGAACTCTGCTCAATATTGTATAACAACCTAAATGGGAAAATTATTTGAAAAAGAATAGATACATGTATAACTAAATCAGTCTGCAGTACACATGAAACTATCACAACACTGTTAATCAACTATACTCTAGTATAAAATTAAAAATTTTTAAAGGGGTATAGGCTTCTTCTGTGGTGATGAAAATGTTTGTGGTGATATTGGCACAATTCTGTTAATATGCAAAAAGCCACTGAATTGTATACTTGAAATGGGCAAACGGTATGGTATGTAAATTACATTTCAATAAAGCTGTTACAAAATAAAAGATACCATAAAATTAAAAAAATGACAAGGGGCTATGAACTTTTAAAAAAAATACAAAGAGATACTTGCTAACATACAAAGAGCTTCTAGATATGGATGACGAGATGATAATCTAATAAAAACAAAGGATATAGAGAAGCAATATCCAGAAGAGAAAGTACAAATAATAAAAAAACCAGGATGAAAGATACTCAGCCTCACTAGTCAGGAAAAAAAAATCAATTTTATACCCTAACAGAAAGGAAAAAATGAAAGACCAATAAAAATGTCTGTAGGAAAAACAAAACCAAAGATAAATGATAAACTATGAAGAATATTTACAAAATATATCACAAAAGATTAATATATACTATGGTATAAATCATTAAGGAAATGAAAAAGGACAGACCCATTTATAGAAATAAAAGTACAAATGGCTCTTGAACATATGAAAAGATGCAGAACTTTACTCAGTGTAAGAAGAATGTGAGATAAGACAACACTTTTCACTTTATAGTTGGCAAAACTCAAAAAGTTTAATAATCTTTTGGGTTGGTAAAGGTGTTAGGAAATGTGAATTCTCCTATATAGAAGTAGCAGTGTCAACATCAAATTTTCATGAAGGGACATCTGTTAAAATAAAAAATACTTACAAATTCAAAACCAGGCAGAATTAATCTAAAGTGTTAGAAATTAAATTACTGGTTACCTTCAGGTGAACTGGGCTTAGCAGAAAGGGTGGGCATGAGGAAGCTTCTGGTTGCTGGTATCATGCTTTTCTTGATCTGGGTGTATTTACATGTGTATATTTACTTTGTCGAAACGTGTAGACCTCTGTACTTATGTACACTTTTCTACATGTAGAGTTCAACAGAGTTTATTTTAAAAGTGTACATATATTATTTTTTAGTAGTTCCATTTTTAGGAATTTATTCTACAGGTATTAATTATAATAACAAGAGAATGAAAATAAACTGGTATCAATAAGAACTGATTAAATTATGTTGTATACATAGTGTCGTTGTTCAGTTGCTAAGTCATGTCCGACTCTTTGCAACCCCATGGACAGTAGCACGCCAGGCTTCTCTGTCCTTCACCATCAAATTCACGTCCACTGAGTTGGTGATGCTATCTAACTGTCTCATCCTTTGCGGCCCTCTTCTCCATTTTTTGAGAACCCATGAACATGAACAGTATCCATACTACATGATACTGTTTGATAGTTAAAACAATGAGGTAGCTCTAGACTATATTGTTAAGGCATAATCTCTAAGATACATTGTTAAATGGAGAAAGCAAAGTCTAGAACTACCACTTACGTAAAATAAAAGCATATAAACACGTGTGCTTGTTTAAGTGCATAAAATATCTTGGACAGACACAAAGAAGAGGTTGCTTTGGGCGGGAAGAATTGGACCACTGGGAAACACTGGTGCAAAAGGGACTTTTCACTATTATAGACTCCTGTATTTTTTTTACCATTTGCATGGTGAAAAATTTTAAAAAACCAAATTTCTTAGTGAAATAAAAATTCAGAGCGCTCAGATGATATGTGGTAAACTGGACAGTGTTATGCTGGTCGGATATAAATGTCTGTGATTTTTGGGAAAGGTAACTTAGTATTGTCTATTAACACTGAAAACACAGCCTCTCAACTCATCAAATTCATGTATATAAAATATTAGAAACTACCTATGTGTCCACTAAGAGTGAAAATGCTAAATAAATTATGGAACATCTATAGTTTTATGGAATGACATGGATTCCATCCAACACTTTCATGTCATGTTGACATGACATGAGGGTTTGCGTAAGTGTAAGTGTTGACATGAAAGAGGGTTTATACTCTCTTGCTAAAATAAAAAAAAAAGACAAAGGCAAATATGTTCAGTAAGATTACATTTACAAATGTATATGTTGGCTGAATTTCAGAGATATAATATTAAATAAAAGAAGTCAGACACAAAGAGTATATACTATATGATTACATTTATGTGACAGCTAGAAAAGAAAAAACTGTGGTGACAGAGATCAGAACAGTGGTTATACTTTTGCAGGGAATATAAGGAAGGGGCCCTTCTTGGGTACTGGAAATATTTTATTTTGATTGGAGTGTGGCTATAAGGGAAGGTACCTGTGTAAAATCTTATCAAGCTATACACCTGAACACCCATTGCTACAACTGTATTTCCACTGTCTTGTCAGCTCACACCTAGATGTCTGTACTCCTAGGTGGTTATTCTTGTCAAAGCCCGCAGGTCAGAGCATCAATTTTTTTAATGAACATCTATTTTTTCCTTCTGAACATTGCTGTAAAATTCATCTTCTTTATCAGCACACTTGATCACAGACTTTTTTGATGAAGAATTTAAATAGTAAGTGTGACAGATAATTTTATGTGCCAACTAGGTGTGTCTGTGAGGGTGTTTTCAGATAAGATTAACATTTAATCAGTAAACTGGGTAAAGCGAATTGTTTTCCATAATGTGCGGGCCTCATCCACCCAGGTGAACAGAACAAAAGACTGACGTCTCCTGAGGAAGAAGCCTCCTGCCTGATGGGTCTTCAAACTACAACACCACCTTTTCCTGCCCAATGAACTGGACACCATTCTTCCTGGTTCTACAGCTGCCTGCTGGCCTTGTGACTCAAAATGGGCATTGGCTCTGCAGATTTTGGACGTGTCAGCTTCCATAACTTTATGAATTAATTTCCTACAATAAATCTTTCTCTTTTTCTGTATTCTATTGACGTTGTTTTTCTGGAGAATCTTGATTAATTCAGTAAGTCTCTGTAGTTATTGGGTCACTGACAAAATCTTTTCTTTGCCATAGGTGCCCATTTATCAATGATACTATCAATATTCTCTCTTATTACTCTTCAACACAGTACATGGAGGTGAGTTAGTTTCTACTTCTTTCTATCTGCTCATTCTTTATTACTATGATCATGGCTTCTCCTTCCTAGAATGTTATACCACTACTCATTTTGGTTTTTCCAAACCTTAACCATCTGTCAAGGATCTAGGTTCTCAACTATCATCTTCACAGAAGACTTCTTTGATCTTAATAATCTTATATACATATAGTTCCATTTAACATTTGAGTATAAAGTTCTTTTCACTGTTCTTTAGCTATTTTTACATGTGTACATCTTCCTCTTCCAAGTTGACAGCAACAGATGCTTGCTACATAAGATAGATCCTCACTGAGAAAAACTAAGTAGCAGTCAAAGTGAAGACAATAATGTGCAAATGTGGGAGAAGATACTGGATATAGTGACTGTAAGTGCTAATAAACAGATCTACAGTATTTCCAAAACTCCCTTCATACATTCATTTTTATAGCAACTTTGCTGAGATATATATAATTCACACACCAGAGCAATCACCCGTTCAAAGGGTCCTATTCAGTGGATTTTAGTAAATTCCTAGAATTGTGCAGTCATCAACACAATCAGTTTTCATCACAATAAAGAAACCCTGTACCTTTCAGCCGTCATGCCCCATTCCCACCCAAAGCTACCACTAATCTACCATTCATTTACTATATATATTTGTGAATACTTTTCTATAATAACATATGTTATTCGAGAAAAAATTTTAAAATATAGAGAAGGAAAAAGGAGAAAATAAAAATCACTTTAACCGAACTATCCAGATACTGTTACCAACTTACTATAATCCACTGTCATGGACTGAATGTGTGTACCACCCCGCCCCCAAAGTTCATATGCTGAAGCTTCATATATGCTCTACCTTAATCCTCATAGCAAGGCTGTGAAGTAAGTCTAATTACCCTCCTCCTCCCACCCTTTTTTCTTCAAGAGCAGAAACTGAAGCTTGGGCCAGTACATTACTCAAGGTCAGAAAGGGAATGACACTCTTTAGAAAGACCATGCGGTCACTAGACACTAACTCATTTAAAAAACACATTTTCCTATATTTATATAAGATGGGAAATCAATGAACCACTGAATTATTTTATTTTCTGTACAAGATAAAATGTCTGTGTTTTGTTTAGCATAGTTGAGAGTATTTATTTGAAATTACATGAGTCTTTTTCATTTTATATATAGCAAGATAAAAATTGAGTTCCTGTATCTATTTTTGTTTTTAACAAGACTTCCTCTATTAAATTTGAAGTTTCACACTGTAATAGTGTGAAATAGGGTCATAATGAGAAGATTTAAATGTATCATAGATATACATATCATACATATGTCATATATAGGTATATCTTGGTTTACTGAGCTTTGCATTATTACACTTCTCAGATATTGTGTTTTTTATAAAATAAATTGAAGATCTGCGGCAACCTTGTGTCAAGCAAATCTGTCAGGGCCATTGTTCTATCAGCATTTGCTCATTTTGTGTCTCTGTGTCACATTTTGGTAATTCTCACAATATTTCAAGCTTTATCATTTATTACAATGATCTGCGGTATTTGATGTTATTACTATGACTTGCTGAAAGTTCAGACGATGCTTAGCATATTTTAGCAATAAAATATTTTTAAATTACAATTATAATTTTTTAAGACATAATGATGTTGAACAGTTAATAAAGCATAATATAAACATAATTTTCATAGGCACTGGGAGACCAAAAAGCTTGTTAACCCACATTATTGCGATACTCACTTATTGCAGCCATCTGTAACCAAGTACCTGAGTATCTCTGAGGTGTGTCTGCACACATATATGTCTTATAAAAAGTTGTCTACATAATACAGATAGAATATGCATTTCCTTGGGTTTTGCAACTAAAGACACAAGAAGGAATAATACTTATTCCTTCAGATATTGTGTTAATTAACACAATTAATTAATGTTATTGTTAATACCTTAATGTTATTGTTTAAGAATGTTTATTGTTTAATATTGTTGATAATATTGCTAACTGTTTAATTAGGAATGCAGAACTCCCAAAGGTTAACTTGTTCTTTAGCCTGAAATTATTATTTCACTATGAAACAACCTGACTTTTTTTCCAGGGACATCCATATGGGCACTGCAGCAGGAAAGGCATATTTAGACTGTATCATTCCTGGGCTGCACTCACTATGTACGTTTGACGTAAGGCAGAAAAAAAATGTCTTTGGCTATTTTCAGCCATTATACTACTGCTTTTGTTAAGGAACACTGAAATTTTACTTAGCTTTGGCTTTCTCTCTAAATCCCTCTGTGACCCTCCTTTAGTTTTACCATTAGAAAAAAAGGAACACACCTACTCACATACATACATCTTACTGTCTTTCTCCCTTGAACTAATACAATTTTTAAAAAGCCTGAAAAGCATTAGGTTTCTTCAAATAATAGGCTATAAAAGGAAAATTTTTATTTTCATTTCTCTTCTCATCTTTGTCAGTATATTAATGTGACAGGTTCACAGTATGGTTTAAACATAGCTTTAATGTTTAAACATATTATAATTAGATGTAATTTCTTCAAAAACAAAGAAAGAACTGAATCAAATGTTGCTGAGAAGCACAATACAGCCTACATTTTATATGTGTTAGTAGTTCATTTTCTGTTATTAACAGGATTTTTGTTGTTGTCAGTTTCAGTACATATCAGATTAATCATACTAAAATCTATACAGGTCATTAGTACTCACCAAGAACAAATCCCAAAGTAACTACCTGATACTAACACTGGCTAAAAACCTGAAGTTCAGCTCTTTTTAGGCTTTCTAATCATGCAGTATAGGATATTCCATTAAGTGTGAGTCAATGCAAATCACTTCACCTTTCCTTGTTTTAAAATAATTTATAAGGTTTACAAAAGCTTCCAAATCCTATCATTCCAAACGGGATCTATCTTGCTTCGGGTGCTTAATACTCTGACCTGGCACAGAGGGAAATAGTCTGGTTTTAAAGGGTTCTTGTGGCTCAGACAGTAAAGCGTCTGTCTGCAGTGCGGGAGACCTGTGTTCGATCCCTGGGTTGGGAAGATCCCCTGGAGAAGGAAATGGCAACCCACTCCAGTACTCTTGCCTGGAAAATTCCATGGACTGAGGAGCCTGGTAGGCTACAGTCCACGGGGTCATAAAGAGTCGGACATGACAGAGCAACTTCACTTTCACTTTGTATAAGTCTGCTCACATACAAGAAAATTATCTAGAAAAGTGGGAGCCTTGAACAGGCAGAGTCTGAATGAATGAGGCTGGATCATGGATGATACATGCTCTCTAAACTCAGAAATGAAGAAAAGAACCAGAGGTATAACTTGTTGTTTTGTAAGCTAAATTTTGTACTTTCTCTTTCTCCTTATAGAATATGTAAGATTATAATATTTTGAAAAGTTATACTTCACATATATTGTCATTAAAAATTACCATGTATAGGTATATGAGATAACACATGCAAAATACACAGAGGACCTGGCACATGATAAACAATAAATGTTAGCTACTCTTGTTTGTCTTTTAAAATAAATTATAGATTCTATCATTATGGATTCCAGGATTGAAAAGCATCAGCTTTCATTGCTGCAGCTACTTTTGAAACTTTAGGAACTACCAGAATGCTCAGTGTTCAGAATAGTTGTATCTAATAAGTGGTAAAAAGATCATAGCTTTTAAAAAATATTAATACTTTTCCAGACTTTTCAAATGTTTTCACAATAGGCTGCCTTATTTTTATAATGAAAAAGCAAAATAAATACCAAATTAAAAATTTACAAATAAAAAAGAATAATGCCTTAAAAGTCTCTTACATAATCAAAAGGAAATGTTTTTATAAACGTCACTCTGAAATTACTATTTTAAGACTCCAAAAGTCAAGCTAAGGAACAACTAAAAAGTACCAATAGTGAATTAAATCAGTGCAAGAATGTAATTTTCTCAGTGACATCAAAACAAAAATTCCATCCTTTTTGCTTTAGTTAGAAAACAAAACAAAACAAACAACTCCTAAATGTTCCAAGGTAGAAGTTATTATTATAGTAAAAGCTCAATTCCTACAAGTGGAACAGTTAAATTTTTTGTTTAAAACATGTGGCTATAAGTATAATAAAGGCCTTCCCAGGTGGCACCAGTGGTAAAGAATCTGTCTGCCAATGCAGGAGATGTAAGAGTTGCAGTTTTGATCCTGGTGTCAGGAAGATCCCCTGGAGGAGGAAATGTCGGGTTAGGAAGATCCCCTGGAGGAGAAAATTGCCCCCTACTCCAGTATTTTTGCCAGGAGAATCCCACAGGCAAAGGAACCTGGGGGCTGATCATTTCAGTTCAGTTCAGTTCAGTTGCTCAGTCATGTCCGACTTTTTACGACCCCATGGACTACAGCACACTAGGCCTCCCTGTCCATCACCAACTCCTGGAGTTTACTCAAACTCATGTCCATTGAGTCGGTGATGCCATCCAACCACCTCATCTTCTGTCGTCCCCTTCTCCTCCCGCCATCAATCTTCCCCAGCATCAGGGTCTTTTCAAATGAGTCAGTTCTTCACATCAGGTATGAGGTCGCAAAGAGTCTGACATTGCTGAGTGAGTGTCTGAGCACACATAAGTACAGTAAAACATTTTTCGTAAGCAACTATAACAAAAACTGGGAACAGCTAAAACACATAAAAGGGCCCATTATGGGAAAGGGAAATTTAGCAGCATAGCTTTTGTTGTTGTTGTTGTTTACTTAATGAAAAGACCCTGATGCTGGGAAAGACTGAAGGCAAGAGAAGGGGACGATAGAGGACGAGATGGTTGGAATGCATCACTCACATGAGTTTGAGCAAGCTCTTGGGAGATGGTGAGAGACAAG
Source organism: Bos grunniens (assembly GCF_055505025.1). NCBI lineage: Eukaryota > Metazoa > Chordata > Mammalia > Artiodactyla > Bovidae > Bos > Bos grunniens. The sequence goes on from NC_141182.1 coordinate 15,769,142, forward strand.
GAAGCCTGGCGTGCTGCAATCCATGGGATTGCAGAGTCGGACATGACTTAGCAACTGAAAAACAAAACAGTATGGATACAACATAATTTAATCAATTCTTATTGATAGTTTATTTGACTGAGCGACTGAACAAGTTGGTGTTCTGATTCTTCTGCGACCCCATGGACTGAAGCCCTCCAGGCTTCTCTGTCCATAGGATTTTCCAGGCAAGAATACTGGAGTGGGTTGCCATTTCCTTCTCCAGGGAATCTTCCTGACCCAGGGATCAAACACATGTTTCTTGTATTGGGAAGCAGATTCTTCACCACTGAGCCAACTTGGAAGCCCCAACAGGACAGATACTGGTATATAATTTCAGCCTCCTACTATTTGTGTGGTTTTTTTTTTTTTGCCACTGTGAGCTTCTTGATATCAAGAACTCTTTTTTAACTCTTTAGTTTTGAAGTATCTCATTTTTTTTTTCTTAAAATTTATTTTTTAATTGAAGGATAATTGCTTTATAGAATTTTGTTGTTTCCTGTCAAATCTAAACATAATGTTTTTCATTTTAAGTTGTCAATAAATGTTTTCCTACTAATTAGGTGACCTTGGTTGATTCAGGTCTAGTTTAAGGATTTTTAACAACTTCATCAACTTTTATAATTTATTAGTATTTATAACCACATCATAAAGGTCTAAAGAGATTTATTATAGCATTTTATAATACCCCTTTAAATAAACTGTTCTAAAAAGTAATTTCTAATACCCCTAGACTTTAAAAACCAAAGTTGTTTAAAAACGATTAATGAAATTTAAGAAGACAGCCTAGTCACAGTTAAATGAAAAACTGCAATTAAAATGTTTAATGAGCTATGTGCATTAAATTAGCTTAAAACATGACCAATGGGATGTAAAATCTGTAAGTTTTCCTTAAAACGACAATGCTCAGGACCTTAACATTTCATGCCAAACCACACTTTACATTATGTCTTTGTATACTTAAAGATATTTCAAGTATAAAACCTTCACTTCTGGTTTTGTGATTCAGTTTACATTAGCTACTTTACACAAATGCCAAAACTCGAAGAAAACTGCAGTAATTGTGCATAAATACTGTCACACTAGATAAATGTACAGGTGGGGAGAAGAATGATAGAAAGTCAAAACTAAAGGTCAATACTGTATAATGGTTTTAGTAACATTTGAAATGAAAAATCCTTGCCTGGATTATGGGTGGCTATTCACATTCATTTCTCTGAAAATGTCTTTAGTTTTTGTTTCTTGAAAACACATGAATACAAAGCAAATGTCATAATCAAATAGCACATGTGAAATAAAGACTCCCATTTCAGTCATTCTTGTCATTTAGACATTATTTTAGACTGTATATAGAAAACTTTTTATCTGTTATTGATTACTTATCTTTCATTCATTTTTTAAATTAAGTTAAAAATTAATTTAAATTAAAATTTTTAAATTAAAAAATTCTACGCTTAATAAAAGATATTTTAAAACATACCAGTACTCTGAAAATATATTAACCTATGTATACCTTTCTGAAAATCTCTTGAAGAAACACTCCAGAATTTGAATGAAGAAAGATAATGGCACCCCACTCCAGTACTCTTGCCTGGAAAATCCCATGGATGGAGGAGCCTGGTGGGCTGCAGTCCATGGGGTCACGAGGAGTCGGACACAACTGAGCGTCTTCACTTTCACTTTCATGCACTGGAGAAGGAAATGGCAACCCACTCCAGTGTTCTTGCCTGGAGAATCCCAGGGACGGGGGAGCCTGGTGGGCTGCCGTCTATGGGGTCGCACAGAGTTGGACACGACTGAAGCGACTTAGCAGCAGCAGCAGCAGCAAACATGTAGTATATAAGTATAAGGTGACAGTAAAGCTAGTAACTTGTTAAGTATAAATGATCATTGCTAACACGGCTATAAATTGTTAAGGATTTAGAAAATAGAAGGTACAAAAGGTAAAACCATATGAGTTGTGAAATATTTTGTTCTAGTTCTACGAAAAATGCTATTGGTAATTTGACAGGGATAGCACTGAGTCGATTGCATTTGGCAGTATAGTCATTTTCACAATACTGATTCTTCCTACCCAGGAACATGGACTATCTCTCTATCTGTTTATGTTGTCTTTGATTTCTTTCATCAGTGTCTTATAATTTTCTATATACATTCTTTTGTCTTCTTAGGTACGTTTATTCCTAGATATTTTATTCTTTCTGTTGCGAATGGGATTGAGTCCTTAATTTCTCTTTCTGATTTTTCATTGTTACTATATAGGAATGCAAGTGATTTCTGTGTATTGATTCTGTATCCTGTGACTTCGTTAAATTCACTGATTAGCTCTAGTAATTTTCTGATACTATCTTTAGGGTTTTCTATGTATAGTATCATGTCCTCTGCAAACAGTGAGAGCTTTACTTCTTCTTTTCCAATCTGGATTCCTTTCCTTTTTTTTTTTCTTCTCTGATTGCTGTAGCCAGGACTTCCAAAACTTGTTGAATAACAGTGGTGAGAGTGGACACCCTTGTCTTGTTCCTGATGTTAGCGGGAATGCTTTCAGTTTTTCACCACTGAGAATAATGTTTCCTGTGGGCTTATCATATATGGCCTTTACTATGTTGAGGTAGGTTCCTTCTATGCCCCTTTTTTGAAGAGTTTTAATCATAAATGGGTGCTGAATTTTGTCAAACAGATGGCTAACAAACACATGAAAAGATGCTTAACATTGCTCATTATTAGAGAAACGCAAATCAAAACTACAATGAGGTATCACCTCACACCAGTTAGAATGGCCATCATCAAAAGGCCTACAAACAATAAATGTTGGAGAGGGTGTGGAGAAAAGGGAACACTCTTGTACTGTTGGTGGGGATGTAAATTGATACTGCCACTATGGAAGACGGTATGGAAATTCCTTAAAAAACTAGGAATAAAACCACCATATGACCCATCAATCCGACTCCCAGGCATATACCCTGAGGAAACCAAAGTTGATAAAGACACTTGTACCTCAATATTCACTGCAGCACTATTTACAATAGCTAGAACACGGAAGCAATCTACATGTCCACTGACAGATGAATGGATAAAGAAGTTGTGGTACATATACACAATGGAATATTACTCAGCCTTAAAAAAGGAACACATTTGAGTCAGTTCTAATGAGGTGGATGAACCCAGAGCCTATTATACAGAGTGAAGTAAGTCAGAAAGAGAAAGAGAAATATTGCATACTAACGCATATATATATATGGAATCTAGAAAGATGGTACTGATGAATTTATTTGCAAGGCAGCAGTGGAGAAAGAGACACAGAGAAAGACTATGGACATGGGGAGAGGGAAGGAGAGGGTGAGATGTATGGAGAGAATAACATGGAAACTTACATTACCATATGTTAAATAGATAGTCAGTGGGAATTTGCTGTGAAGTCTCAGGGAACTCAAACAGGGGCTCTGTATCAACCTAGAGGGGTGGGATGGGGAGTGAGATGGAAGGGAGGTTCAAGAGGGAGGGCACATATGTACACCTATGGCTGATTCATGTTGATATTTGACAGAAAACAACAAAATTCTGTACAGCAATTATCCTTCAAAAATAAAAGGTAAAACTAAGTCAATCATTCAGAAATAAATTTCCACATTATTTCAACAAAATCTGGAAGGAGGCAGGGGACAAAAGCTTTTGAAAGGTCTCATCTTATTTGGGAAGTGAAAGGTGAAGATACTGTTAAAATTTTAACAATCCAAGGAAATACCGGTTCACATATGTTTGTTAGAAATTTGTGCTAAGTATTAGTAGAATCAGAATGAGAAGCTCTAAAAGCTGACAGGAATAAGAGGAAAACAATTAGAGCTAGGAGCTAGTTCTGATTCAGGGGAGCTAGGGAACCCCTCCAATTCTGTAGCACAGAAAGTCTCCTGTCTGAAGAGCATTCTATGGATCTGTGCTGTTGTGGGAATCAGTAAGGGCACAGATAGAAGGATAATTTTATATCCTTCTGCCTGTGCAGAAGCCCTAAATAGACATTTCTCCAAACAAGACATATAGATGGCCAAGAGGCATATGAGAAGATATTCAACATCTCTGATTATTAGATAAATGCAAATCAAAACTAAAATGAGATATCACCTCACACCTACCAGAATGGCTATCATCAAAAAACCCACAAACAATAAATGGTGGAGAGGGTATGGAGAGAAGGGAACCATCCTATGCTGTTGGTGGGACTGTAAATTGGTTCAGCTACTATGGAGAACAGTATGGAAGTTCCTTAAAAAACTAAAAACAGAGTTACCATATGACCCTTCAATCCCACTCCTGGGCATATATCTGAAGAAAAACATGATCTGAAAAGATATATATACCCCAGTGTTCATTGCAACACTGTTTACAGTAACCAAGGCATGGAAACAACCTAAATGTCCACCGACAGAAGAATGGATAAAGAAGATGTGGTAGATATATACAACGGAGTATTACTTGGCCACTAAAAAGAATGAAATAATGCCATTTGCAGCAACACTGATGGACCTAGAGAGTGTCATGCTAAGTGAAGTAAGTCAGACAGAGAAGGAGAAATATCATATGACATGCCTTATATGTGTCCATATATTCCTTATATGGACTCTAAAAATAAAGGATACAAATGAGCTTACTTACAAAACAGAAAGAGACTCACAGACTTAAGATAATGAACTTATGGTTGCCAGGGGGAAGGATGTGGGGGAAGGGTCAGGGAGTTTGGGATGGACATGTACACACTGCTATATTCAAAGTGGATAACCAACAAGGACCTATTGTATAGTATAGGGAACTCTGTTCAATGTTCTATGGCAACCTGGACAGGAGGGGCGTTTGGAGGAGAATGGATACTTGTGTATGTATGGCTGAGTCCCATGGCTGTTCACTTGAAACTATCACAACATTGTTAATCAGCTATACCCCATACAAAATAAAAAGTTTAGAAAAAAATAAAGTTACACAGAATAAAAATTAAAAAATCCCCCTGGAACTAATAAGTGAGTTGAGCAAGGTTGCAGTGTATAAGATCAACACACAAAAATCAACTGTGTTTCTATACACTAAAAAGAAGTATGTGGAAACTAAACTTAAAAACACAGTGACATTTATAATCATGTCAAAGAAAATAAAATACCCAGGCACACACTTAACACAACATGTTCAGGATCTCTATGATGAACGTAAGTGTTAGGTGGAGGAGATGGCAGATGTAGAGTAGAATGCCAACTGAAAAATGCAGGAGCCCTGGAAACAGAGAACTACTCATTGACAACAGTCATATAGAAGGCTGATTTAGGCAGGAGTTGTCAATGGATTCTAAAACTGGTAAAAATTTGATATGCAGAAAGTACATTAAGTATCAGAATACCTCTCCACAAAACACTAATTATAAAGGGGAAAAGTTACTTTAAGGTGGGAAAACTAGCAGTCATCAAGATGACCAGATGATCAAGGGTATCATCATGGTGGTGGGTCAGGGCAACTTCATGTGTTTCTTGACATGATGCATCGAAAGGCCACAGCATAGGTTCCACCAAATTCCATGTAGTGACGTTTCTGTAAAGAATGTGTATCTTGAACTGGGTAAGGAAGAAAGAGGATTACACTACAGAACGCAGGCCTGTATTCTTTACAACTGCTAAGGGCATGAAAAGGAACTGTTCCAGACTGGAGCAGATGTGACAGTAGTATTCCTGAACAGCCTCTGGATCAGAAAGGAAAAAGCCACTGGTGGGACAGATGGCAAATATGAACAGGGTGGTCGTGTTGTACTGAAGTTGATCTGTCTGCTTTGGAGAGTTGTTACACAGAAGCATGTTTTACTCTTTGGAAAATGTGCATTGACAGAATACAAAATCAGATGTTAATACTTAATAATAAAGCATATAAAACAAATACTCACCAATGACTTTAACAAAATAGGCATCTGCTTCAAAGTTATTTTTTAGGGTATGGATGGCAAAATCACTCTTTGTATACCCTTTGCTTAGTACTACAATGTCCAAGATTCCCTGGAAAAAAACATAAAAATGGTAAGAAACTACTGGACTGACTGAAAAAAATGATGAAAACGTATGACATGTTTATCATGTAAATACAGACCTTACTTATTCAACTTGATATTTAAAATAAAGATACTATTAAAAATATAAAACCTAGAATATTAAATATAAATAAAATTTTAAAAAAAACTGTAATTTAAATCTCTGAGGATAAATGTTACTCTTGTGTATTTCCTTCCAGGCATATCTGCATGAATTAAAAAAAAATAAAACTTATTTCTCTATTATTCATGGTGCTGGGTCTCTGTTGCTGTGTGGCTTTTCTCCCACTGCAGACAGCCTGCACACACAGCTACTCTCCAGTCGCGTGCGGTGTACAGGCTTCTTACTGTGGTAGCTTCTCCTGTGGTGGAGCACAAGTTCTAGGTTGTGAGGTTTCAGCACTTGTGCTCCCAGGCTCTAGAGCACGGGCTCAGTAGTTGTGGCACTTCAGATTAGTTGCTCCACAGCATGTTGGATCTTCCCAGATCAGGGATCAAACCCATGTCTCCTGCATTGGCAAGAGGATTCTTTACCATTGATATACTATGGAAGCCCCATGTATTAATTTTTAAAGGCCTTTGACATGAACTACCGAAGTGTTTCCAATCATCAGGGAAAGAAGGTTACTTTTCATTTGCGCTGCTTCTTATGTTTTTTCCTAAAAAAGTGGAAAGCTTTGCTAATTTTATTGGGGGTAAAAAAGGTGCTCATTTAAACTTTCATTCTGCTAACTCTTAATGAGATCAATCATTTATCATATCTTTTCACATGTTAGTTAGTTAGTGTTAGTTACCCAGTCGTGTCTGACTCTTTGCGACCCCACGAACTGTAGCCCGCCAAGCTCCTCTATTCATGGGATTCTCCAGGCAAAAATACTGGAGTGGATTGCCATTTCCTTCTCCAGGGGATCTTCCCAACCCAGGGATCGAACCTAGGGCTCCTGCATTGTAATTGTTAAGGATTTAGAAAACAGATTCTATTTTCTAAATAGAATTCTTTAGAAGCGGATTCTTTACCGTCTGAGCTACAGGGAGGATCCATATTTCATGTTAGCTTTTTTTTACTCACATCTTTTTTTTTCTTCTGTAAACTGACTTAATCATGTTGTTTTTCCAGTGGGAGTTTCTGGTGACTTGTATCAGTTTGAATAAATCCTTTTTCCGTTATGGATGTGGGCTTCCCTGGTGGCTCAGATGATAAAGAATCCACCTACAATGCTGGAGATCTGGGTTCAATCCCTGGGTTGGGAAGATACCCTGGAGGAGGGCATGGCAACCCACTCCAGTCTTCTTGCCTGAAGACTCCCTAAGGACACAAGAGCCTGGCGGAGACTACGGTCCATGGGCTTGCAAAGGGTCAGACACGACTGAGTGACAAAGCACAGCACAGCCTGTTATGAATGTGAGCTTCCCAGGTGGTGCTAGTGGTAAAGAATCTGTCTGCCACTGAAGGAGATATAAGAGACATGGGTTTGATCCCTGGGTTGGGAAGATCCCCTGGAAGCAGCCATGGCCACCCACTCCAGTATTCTTGTCTGGAGAATCCAATGGACAGAGGAACCTGGCAGGCTACATTCCATAGGGTTACAAAGAGTTGGACCTGACTGAAGCCACTTAGCACACACACACGCATGTTAAGAATATTAATTATTTAACTCTTTCATAGCTAATTTATCTCCTAGATTTAGATGCAATTTTAAATTTCATCTGTGGTTTTATGTACAGAAATTAAAAGCTGATTTATAGTTAATTCTACTGATTTTTCCTCATTATATTTTTACCCAATTACTTTTATGCTTGGAAATTGCTTATAAAAAGTGAAACAATACAAGAGTTGGTAGCAGAGAGACAGAGGAAAACAAGCACCTGGAAGATACTTGTAATTGAAGATCAGCCTCCTACAAAAAGCCAAACAAAACCAACTGGGTTAGTGTTGGACATAATTGTCCTGATGGAGATTTAACTTTTTAAAATAATCAAGTTATTTTACAAAGATATTTTGTGACATATTAACTCTGGAATTTAACGCATTTTTATCAGAATTTACTTTTTCCCCCAAAACTGGTTTTTGACATTAGAAAGAAGAAAACCAGGACCCTGTGTGCCTTTCCCAGGCCACCTGGAACTGAGGACAGTCACAAGAATCTGGGGCAATAGATGCCACCTCTAGCTCACAAGGTTAAGAGAGAGTACACACTGAACTCATTCTTCTGTGATCCTGTTCAGGTTTAAGGGTCTGTCATCTGTCGGCTGTTGTTTTCTCTATTTGAGCACACGCACAACTGCCATGAGCATAATTCTCTAGTGGTTTCATCTAAACAGGCATAAAATGAGATAAAGACGCTTTCATATTTCACTGTTCTGATCAGCCAGTGGTATCAATTAATTTGTTCTTTCTGTCATTTAACATTAAAAGGGGTTTTCTTTAATTAACTCGTTTGCTTTCATTATCGCATCTATTGTCTGGTTAAATAGGGTGAATTGAGAGTGAGACAAGGTAGAAGGCAATTAGATTCTGAACACAAAGAAGAGCTCTGAACTCACATCTTCGTAAATGTCAAAGAAGGTGGCAACCACCGCATCTCTGATTTGGTTTAGGTCCATCAGCTCCCAGTAGACTTTAAACATACGATGCGCCCCCTCACAGCTTGCATTAGTACAAGGGACATTCTCCAGTAAAAAGGCCTGCTGATTGCTGTGAAACAAAGGAGAGGTATTTAGTTAATAATAAAACATATCAATGCCGACTAGCATCAGCTGTGCTGTATTTCCTAGAATCAAAGAGATGGTAAATGGTCTATACTGAAGAAATATGAAAAAAACCTCAATGTCTTAATAATTGCTGTCCCGAGCCATAAAAAGCTTAAATTGTTGGCTATCCTCTTTCAGCCTTTGGCAAAAATCCTCAGGTTAGTCAGTTGTTGGCCTCTCTCTCTCCTTGTTTGGTTTCCAAGTCTATCTCTCTGCTCTCCTTTGCTGCTCCACAGCCAGTGAACCCATGTTTCATTACTGAGTTCCTGGACACTATCATAATCCCATTAGATGTGTATAATTTCTCAGGTGAATACTTGCATTTTAACTGGAGATTCCTGACATCCTGAAGTCTTACAAACCCAAAGCAGTAAGTCTACAATGATAGAATTTTAGCTTCCCAGATGGATAGTAGGCTGAGCACCTCTCAGATAAAAGGGGAAAAAAAAGTATTGTATTTTGCATAGCTATGAAGTCCTCCCTTTTGAAAATTTTATTTTATAGGCAATGTGCTTATTAATTTGGATTTGGAATCAGACTACCTGGATTCAAATTATGTTTCTGTCATTTAGCAGTTATGTGACCTCAAAAAAGTTATTTCACCCCTTGAAGACTCAGATCCTTATTTGTAAGCTGAGTAATAAGTACTTATAGAATTGTTATAAAAAATAAATGAAATACTGACTGCAAAGCACTTACAACAATTCCTGCCATCCAGTTCAATCTTAGTAAAAGTGTTTATACTATCATCACTCTTATTTATGGAGTGCAACACCATGCCATGTAAAAATATTTTCTTTAAATACAGAAGTAACTTTAGTAAATAGTGAGATTATACTCCTGTATTAGGCATTTTCTAATATTTACATTCCTTCATGTCCCTTTATGTTACATGGATAAGACAGCTGTGGTACATATAGACAATGGAGTATTCAGATCAGATCAGATCAGATCAGTTGCTCAGTCGTGTCCGACTCTTTGCGACCCCATGAACCGCAGCACGCCAGGCCTCCCTGTCCATCACCAACTCGCAGAGTTCACTCAGACTCAAATCATCGAGTCAGTGATGCCATCCAGCCATCTCATCCTCTGTCGTCCCCTTCTCCTCTTGGCCCCAATCCCTTCCAGCATCAGTCTTTTCCAATGAGTCAACTCTTTGCATGAGGTGGCCAAAGTACTGGAGTTTCAGTTTTAGCATCATTCCTTCCAAAGAAATACCAGGGCTGATCTCCTTCAGAATGGACTGGTTGGATCTCCTTGCAGTCCAAGGGACTCTCAAGAGTCTTCTCCAACACCACAGTTCAAAAGCATCAATTCTTCGGCGCTCAGCCTTCTTCACAGTCCAACTCTCACATCCATACATGACCACAGGAAAAACCATAGCCTTGACTAGACGAAACTTTGTTGGCAAAGTAATTTCTCTGCTTTTGAATATGCTATCTAGGTTGGTCATAACTTTCCTTCCAAGGAGTAAGCGTCTTTAATTTCATGGCTGCAGTCACCATCTGCAGTGATGTTGGAGCCCAGAAAAATAAAGTCTGACACTGTTTCCACTGTTTCCCCATCTATTTCCCATGAAGTGATGGGACTGGATGCCATGAGCTTCATTTTCTGAATGTTGAGCTTTAAGCCAACTTTTTCACTCTCCACTTTCACCTTCATCAAGAGGCTTTTGAGTTCCTCTTCACTTTCTGCCATAAGGGTGGTGTCATCTGCATATCTGAGGTTATTGATATTTCTCCTGGCAATCTTGATTCCAGCTTGTGTTTCTTCCAGTCCAGTGTTTCTCATGATGTACTCTGCATATAAGTTAAATAAACAGGGTGACAATATACAGCCTTGATGAACTCCTTTTCCTATTTGGAACCAGTCTGTTATTCCATGTCCAGTTCTAACTGTTGCTTCCTGACCTGCATACAGATTTCTCAAGAGGCAGATCAGGTGGTCTGGTATTCCCATCTCTTTCAGAATTTTCCACAGTTTATTGTGATCCACACAGTCAAAGGCTTTGGCATAGTCAATAAAGCAGAAATAGATGTTTTTCTGGAACTCTCTTGCTTTTTCTATGATCCAGCAGATGTTGGCAATTTGATCTCTGGTTCCTCTGCCTTTTCTAAAACCAGCTTGAACATCAGGAAGTTCACGGTTCACATATTGCTGAAGCCTGGCTTGGAGAATTTTGAGCATTACTTTACTAGCGTGTGAGATGAGTGCAATTGTGCGGTAGTTTGAGCATTCTTTGGCATTGCCTTTCTTTGGGATTGGAATGAAAACTGACCTTTTCCAGTCCTGTGGCCACTGCTGAGTTTTCCAAATTTGCTGGCATATTGAGTGCAGCACTTTCACAGCATCATTTTTCAGGATTTGGAACAGCTCAACTGGAATTCCATCACCTCCACTAGCTTTGTTCGTAGTGATGCTTTCTAAGGCCCACTTGACTTCACATTCCAGGATATCTGGCTCTAGGTCAGTGATCACACCATCGTGATTATCTGGGTCGTGAAGAAGTTTTTTGTACAGTTCTTCTGTGTATTCTTGCCATCTCTTCTTAATATCTTCTGCTTCTGTTAGGTCCATACCATTTCTGTCCTTTATCGAGCTCATCTTTGCATGAAATGTTCCTTTGGTATCTCTGATTTTCTTGAAGAGATCCCTAGTCTTTCCCATTCTGTTGTTTTCCTCTATTTCTTTGCATTGATCACTGAAGAAGGCTTTCTTATCTCTTCTTGCTATTCTTTGGAACTCTGCATTCAGATGTTTATATCTTTCCTTTTCTCCTTTGCTTTTCACTTCTCTTCTTTTCACAGCTATTTGTAAGGCCTCCCCAGACAGCCATTTTGCTTTTTTGCATTTCTTTTCCATAAGAATATATTCCACTATCAAATGGCAAAGTTCAACAATGCAATACTGCAATTATTTCTGCACCAGTGTAATACCTTTTTACAGGTATTTACCCATCCTACCTTTCTAGCTAAACAATTTTACTGTATATTTCACAGAAATGAAGACTACTCTATTTTGTTATTAAATAATATTAAAACATTAGAACCAGTGATAAAGGTGACTTTTCTCTTTTTGGATACGCCATGCAGCTTGTGGGATCTTAGATTTCTGACCAGGGATTGAACCTGGGCCCATGGCAGTGAAGGCACTGAGTCTTAACCACTGGAGAGCCAGTGCAGCCTTTCTACAATCTTCTGTGACCAATGCATCACACTGGCAACATTCTGAGTGAGCACTTGCCTCTGGTTTCCCTTTTCAAAATGGGATGCAAGGATTTCATTATTGTATTACAACTCTAGCCATAGTTTCAAATACACAATGTAACCTGCAACAAAAACTCTAATCACAGTTGAATAATTTAATATGTCATTTTAACTTCTGATATGAATTTGCGAAGATTACAAATGCTACATATCACAGTTCTTGGCTACATGCTCACTAAACAGGTTTGTCTTGTATTCAGCAACATGCGGTCTGAAAAATTTCAGTTCTTTTAAGCTCTACTGAGCCCTATAGGTAGAGCCCCACATCTATAAAAAATAAAATTCCATTTAAGCCCAGGAAGACACAATACTGATTCATTAGGTTTGGAAACCCTTCGGGGGAAATGGTCTTCCTTCTTTGAGTCAATTGCTCTATGTTTTTTGGCAATTACACACTTACAACCAATATAAAAAAAAAAAGACTATTTCAAAAGTTATTATAAAATTTAAGCAATAGAGGCATTAAAAAAGTTGAGATCTTTTCTTTACAGGGATAATGTAGTGAGCATCTTTCCAAACCTTCTTCTGGGAACGTAGAAAATTTAAGTACATATATCCTTCAAAAACAACAACAACAACAAAAACCAACCCCAATTGAGTTCTACTATATGTATGATTCTGCAGTATTTTTCTTTCTACTCAATAATATAGCATACACATGGGGAAAAGGGATACAATCCGAATGAGGACTTTTGATGTCTATTTTGAACATTCCCCCCAGACAAGTTGTACCAATTTATATTCCTCAGCAGCAGAACATCAAGCTGCCTGTTTCCACACATGCGTGTCCTTTTCAATGCTTACTCCATTATATAGCTAAGTCATCATTTGGTTTTAACACCCTGATACTGCTTACACACACACACACACACACACACACACACACACACACACATTATTTTTCATTGAAAATTTGTATAAGGGTTTCCAAATAAAGTCATCTAGTCAAAGGACATGCATATTTTAAATATCAATGGGGAAAGCTAAATGGTCTTCTAAAAAATGTACCAATTTATACGTCTAGTAGTATATAAGTGTATCTTTCTTATCCTGCCAATATTAGTAACACTGCTTATTTTTGCAATTGGGTAAATGAAAAATTATCTCACTTTCCTGATTATGAGAGATGCTGAGTATTACCTTTATGTTTATTATCTATTCATATTTAAGAACTGGCACTTTAATTTTTTTAATTATTGGTATTTAGATCTCTGATTGTTAAGAGCATTAGCCCCTACCTGGGATTCTCATATCTTTACTTGTAAAACGAGGGTAAAAACAGTACATTACCTAAAATGGCTGTTGTAAGGATTACACGAGAAAATAAATGATAAATGGTTTATGGTTTAATATAGTGCCCAGAACATAGCAAAGAATATTTTCAATATCTGCTGTTATTATTATATGTGATGTTATTACTCTGATATGTTCCAAACATGTCACTCCAGCCTTTTATTTTGCTTTTTAATGTATGGTTTCTTTAAACGATTAATAATACATGAAAGTGAAAGTGTTAGTCACTTAGTCGTGCCTGACTCTTTGTGACACCATGGACTGTAGCCTAACAGGCTCCTCTGTCTGTGGAATTCTTTAGGCAAGACTACTGAAGTGGATCATATTCTCCAGGGGATCTTCCCAACTCAGGGATCAAAACGGGGTCTCCTGCATTGCAGGCAAATTCGTTACTGTCTAAGCTACCAGGGAAGCCCTATAATAATACGTATATACTCATTTATGCCAATATTTTTCTTATGTACTATAATAAATGTTAAAGACAATCTATCAGGCAGATAGAAAAAAACATCAGAGGAGCATGTGCATTTACAAAAATGAATGAAGAGCAGTGAAAATGTGAAATATGCAGGCAAATAGAAAAGATTTTCCTGTTATTTAAGTCTCTTTAAAGATAACTGATAATTAAACAACACAGTGTAGTGTTAAAGACATTGTTGTTTAGTTGCTAAGTCATATCTGACTCTTTGCAACCCCATGGACTGTAGCCTGCCAGGCTCCACTACCATGGAATTTCCCAGGCAAGAATATTGGAGTGAGTGATCATTTCCTTGTCCAGGGGATCTTTACAACCCAGGGAACGAACCCTCATCTCCTGTGTCTCCTGTACTGGTAGGTGGATTCTCTACCAGTGAGCCACCTTGAAGGCCTGTTAATGATATTTTGTTGTTCAGTTGCGTCCTATTCTTTTCAACCTCATGGTCTGCAGCACGCCAGGCTTCCCTGTCCTTCACCATCTCCTGGAGCTTGCTCAAACTCATGTCCATTGAGTTGGTGATGCCATGCAACCATTCTGTCCTGTCATCCCCTTATCCTCCTGCCTTCAATCTTTCCCAGCATCAGGGTCTCTTTTAATGGTCAGGTCTTTGCATCAGGTGCCCAAAGTATTGGAGCTTCAGCTTCAGCATCAGTCCCTCCAATGAATATTCAGGATTGATTTCCTTTAGGATTGACTGGTTTGATCTCCTTGAAGTCCAAGGGACTCTCAAGAGTCTTCTCCAACTCCACAGTTCAAAAGCATCAGTTCTTCGGCACTCAGCCTTCCTTATGGTCCAACTCTCACATCCATACATGACTATTGGAAAAACAGTCATGTCCATAGCTTTGACTATACTGGACCTTTGTTGGCAAAGCAATGTCTCTGCTTTTCAATATGCTGTTAATGACATAAGCAGATGTAAAATACAAAGTTTCCTCAAAAAACTAAAAACTGAACTACCATATAGCAATCCCACTTCTGGATATATATTGAAAATAATTGAAATCAAGAACTCAAAGAGAGTTGAACTCACATGTTTGTTGTAGCAAAAACAGTCAAGATATGAAAACAATCTAAGTGTCCATTAATGGAGGAATGAATAAAGAAAATGTGGTATACACATATACTGGAATATTAAGCCTTAAAGAACAGAAGAAAATTCTGCCATTGTGACAATATGGAGGAACCTAGAGGACATTATGCTAAGTGAAATAAATCAGATGCAGAAAGACAAACATTGTATGATATTGCTTATATGTGGTATGAACTTACAGAAACAGAGAGTGGGATGGTGGTTGCCAGTGGCTGAAGGGTGGGGGAAATGGGGAGCTGTTGGTCAAAGGGCACCAACTTTCAGTTATAAGATGATTAAGTTCAGGGGATCCAACATATGGCATGGTGACTACAGTTAATAATACTATGTGCTGTGCTGTGCTTAGTTGCTCAGTCGTGTCCAACTCTTTGAGACCCCATGGACTGTAGCCTGCCAGGCTCCTCTGTCCATGGGGATTCTCCAGGCAAGAATACTGGCGTGGATTGCCATACCCTCCTCCAGGGGATCTTCCCAATCTGGGATCAAACCCAGATCTCCTGCATGGATGGATTCTTTACTATCTGAGCCATCAAGAAAGCTGCTATGAGTTAACATTTTAACCATATTAAGAAGAAAATGGCAATTATGTGAGATAATATATTATTGCAAAATTCAGACTTAAATTGAAGACAGTAGGGAAAAATCACTAGATCATTCAGGTTTGACCTAAATCAAATCCCTTACGATTATACAGTGGAAGTGACAAGTAGATTAAGGGATTAGATCTGACAGAGCCTGAAGAACTACAGATGGAAGTTTGTGATATTGTACAGGAAGGCGTGATCAAGACCATTCCCAAGAAAAAGAAATGCAAAAAGGCAAAATGGTTGTCTGAGGAGGCCTTACAAATAGCTATGAAAAGAAGATAAGTGGAAGGTAAAGGAGAAAAGGAAAGATACACTCATTTGGATGCAGAATTCCAAAGAATAGCAAGGAGAGATAAGAAAGTTTTCTGAAGTGATCAATGCAAAGAAATAGAGGAAAACAACAGAATGGGAAAGACTAGAGATCTCTTCAAGAAAATTAGATACCAAGGGAACATTTCATGCAAAGATGGGCACAATAATGGACAGAAATGGTATGGACCTAACAGAAGCAGAAGATATTAGAGGTGGCAAGAATACACAGAAGAACTATACAAAACAGATCTTCATGACTCAGATAACCACAATGGTGTGATCACTCACCTAGGGCCAGACATCCTGGCCAGCCAAGTCAAATGGGCCCTAGGAAGCATCACTACGAACAAAGCTAGTGGAGGTGAAGGAATTCTAGCTGAAGTATTTCAAATCCTAAAAGATGATCCTGTGAAAGTGCTGCACTCGATATGCCAGCATATTTGGAAATTTGGAAAACTCAGCAGTGGCCACAGGACTGGAAATGGTTAGTTCTCATTCCAAGCCCAAAGAAAGGCAATACCAAAGAATGTTCCAACTACCGCATAATTGCACTCATCTCTCACTAGAAAAGTAATGTTCAAAATTCTCCAAGCCAGGCTTCAATAGTACGTGAACTTCCAGATGTCAAGCTGGATTTAGAAAAGGCAGAGGAACCAGAGATCAAATTGCCAACATCCTTTGGATCATCAAAAAAGAGAGTTCCAGAAAAATATGTACTGCTTTATTGCCTATGCCAAAGCCTTTGTGTGGATCACAACAAACTGTGGAAAATCCTTCAAGACATGGGAACACCAGACCACCTTCCCTGCCTCCTGAGAAATCTGTATGCAGGTCAAGAAGAAACAGTTAGAACTGGACATGGAACAACAGACTTGTTACAAATCGGAAAAGGAGTATATCAAGGCTGTATATTGTCACCCTGCTTATTTAACTTACATGCAGAGTACATCATGTGAAATGCCAGGCTGGATGAAGCACAAGCTGGAATCAAGATTTCTGGGAGAAATATCAGTAACCTCAGATATGCAGATGACACCACCCTTATGGCACAAAGTGAAGAACTAACGAGCTTCTTGATGAAAGTGAAAGAGGAGAGTGAAAAAGTTGGCTTGAAACTCAACATTCAGAAAACTAAGATCATGGCATCTGGTCCCATTACTTCATGGCGAATAGATGGAGAAACAATGGAAACAGAATATTTTTTTGGGCTCCAAAATCACTGCAGATTGTGATTTCAGCCATGAAATTAAAAGACGCTTACTCCTTGGAAGGAAAGTTATGACCAATCTAGACAGCATATTAAAAAGCAGAGACATTACTTTGTCCATAAAGTTCCATCTAGTCAAAGCCTTGGTTTTTCCAGTACTCACGTATGGATATGAGAGTTGTACTATAAAGAAAGCTGAGCACTGAAGAATTGATGCTTTGAACTGTGGTTGGAGAAGAATCTTGAGAGTCTCTTGGACTGCAAGGAGATCAAACCAGTCCATCCTCAAGGAAATCAGTCCTGAATATTCACTGGAAGGACTGATGTTGAAGCTGAAACTCCAATACTTTGGCCACCTGATGTGAAGAACTGATTCACTGGAAAAAACCCTGATGCTTTGAAAGATTGATGGAGGGAGGAGAAGGGAAGAACAGAGGATGAGATGGTTGGATGGCATCACTGACTTGATGGACATGAGTTTGATTAAGCTCCAGTAGTTGGTGATGGACAAGGAAGCCTGGTGTGCTGCAGTCCATGGAGTTGCATAGTTGGACACGACTGAGTGACTGAACTGAACTACCTCAATGTAGTAAACATTTTCCAACATATACATTTATCAAATAATACCATAAACCTTAAACTTACATAATGTCAGTATATGTCAGTTATGTCTCATAAAACTGGAAGAGTAGGAAAAAAAGAAATCAATAAAAGATATCTGGAAAATCTCCAAATATTTGGAAATTTAACACCACTAAATTAATATGAGCAAAAGAAGAAAGCAGAAGAGAAATCACAAAGTACTTTGAAGTGAATGAAAATAAAGACAGCACAGCAAGATCTGCAGTATGTCACTAAACCAGTATTAAGGGGAAATTTATAGCACTAAACACTTTATTAGAAAAGAAGAAAGATTTCACATGAATGATCCTAAGAAACTCGACCTATAAGAGCAAATAAAATTTAAAATAAGTAGAAGAAAGGAAACAGTAACAAAGAGGAAAGCAATGAAGTAAAGAACAGAAAAACAGTAAAAATCAATAAAACCAAAAGTCAGTTTCTTTGGGAAGAACAGTTTTAAAACTAATAAACTTCCAATTAGAATGGTTATTTTTTAAAAAAGAGAGAAGACAGAAATTACAAATAACAAAAATGAGACAGTTAACATCACAACAGATTTTACTGATATTAAAGGGATAATAAAGGAATGTTATGAAAATTTCATGCCAATATAATAGATAAGTTAGATGAAATGAACAAATTCCTTGGAAGCCACAAGCAACCAATGCTAATTCAGAAGATAAGGAAATCTGAATTGTAATTTTAAGCCTTCTAAAAAACCCTGAAAAACTTCAGGTAAAAATGGTTTGAATGATGAATTCTACCAAAAATTTAGAGAAGAAATAATAACAGTTCTACACAAACTCTTGAGAAAATAGTCCATGAAGCCACATTATATACATCAGATTAGACCAAGATATTATGAAGAGAACTATAGACCAATATTCTTCATGAACACAGATATAAAAAATCTTAACAAAATTCTAGAAAATCAAATTCAACAGTAGATTCAGATTATGCTTTGCCCGATACAGAGTTCACTCAAATTCATGCATTTTGAAATCATGTCTCTGCTTCATGATATCCAAAGAACCATGAAAAGATACGACATGATTCTGACATGGACATGTTTCAGTGAACTAAGTATCTCTCAAAGTGAGGACTACAGACAGAGTAAAAAGATAAAAAAATCATGATCAAGTAGGATATATTGCAGGAATGCAAAGTTGCTTTAATATTTTAAAATAAATCAGTTTAATTCAGCAGATTAATAAACAAAAAAAAGGAAAACCACATGATCATCTCAATAAAAGTAGAAAAATATTTAACAAAATCCAATATCCATTCCCGATGCAAACTAGGAACAGAAGGAAGTTTCTCAATGTGATAAAAGGCATCTACAGAAAACGTACAATGAGCATCATACTAACAGTTCAAGACTGAATGCTGAGTTATTGTTACCATCTTTCTAAATTCCATATATATGCGTTAGTATACTGTATTGGTGTTTTTCTTTCTGGCTAACTTCACTCTATATAATAGGTTCCAGTTTCATCCATCTCATTAGAACTGATTCAAATGTATTCTTTTTAATGGCTGAGTAATACTCCATTGTGTATATGTACCACAGCTTTCTTATCCATTCATCTGCTGATGGGCATCTAGGTTGCTTCCATGTCCTGGCTATTATAAACAGTGCTGCGATGAACACTGGGGTACACGTGTCTCTTTCCCTTCTGGTTTCCTCAGTGTGTATGCCCAGCAGTGGGATTGCTGGATCATAAGGCAGTTCTATTTCCAGTTTTTTAAGGAATTTCCACACTGTTTTCCATAGTGGCTGTACTAGTTTGCATTCCCACCAACAGTGTAAGAGAGTTCCCTTTTCTCCAGACTCTGTGGGAGAGGGAGAGGGTGGGGAGATTTGGGAGAATGGCAGTGAAACATGTATAATATCATGTATGAAACGAGTCACCAATCCAGGTTTGATGCATGATACTGGATGCTTGGGCTGGTGCACTGGAATGACCCAGAGGGAGGGTATGGGGAGGGAGGAGGGAGGAGGGTTCAGGATGGGGAACACAGGTATACCTGTGGCGGATTCATTTCGATATTTGGCAAAACTAATGCAATATTGTAAAGTTTAAAAATAAAATTAAAAAAAAAAAAAAAAAAAAGACTGAATGCTGTTCTCCTAGTAGCATTGTTCCTCCAAGACAAAGATATCTACCCTCACCACGTCCATTCAACATTGTATTGCATTCTAGCTATTGCAAATGGTGAGAAAAATGAATAAAAGGCTAACAAGACTGGAAAGAAAGAAAAAAAAAAACCTGTCTTTGCTCATAAATTTTCTCACCACCTATTTAGAAAATCCTATTAATATCTACAAAAAACTACTAGAAATAATAAGCACATAGGGCTAACTAGGTGGCAGAATACAAGATCAACATACAAAGGTCAACTGTATTCTATACACTGCTGCTGCTGCTAAGTCACTTCAGTCGTGTCCGACTCTGTGTGACCCCATAGACAGCAGCCCACCAGGCTCCCCCGTCCCTGGGATTCTCCAGGCAAGAACACTGGAGTGGGTTGCCATTTCCTTCTCCATTCTATACACTAGCAAACAACAATCATCAGTTTCAGTACAAATGTATGAATGAGAAAGCAATAAAGAATACAATACTTAGGAAAGTGATATAAGATGCACAAGACCTGTAAACTGAAAACTATAATATACTGCTGAGAAAATTAAAGACCTAAATTTAAAAAAAAGGACACATACACACACATAGCAGTTATGGGCAGAAGACTTGATATTGGGCAGAAAATTTGATATTAAGATGTTAATTATCCCCATATTGATTTACAGATTCAATGTAATGTCAATCAAAATCTCAGGAGACTTTTTCCCTGAGAAATTGAAAAACTGATCCTGAAATTTACAGATAATGTTAAGGACCTAGAATGGCCAAAATGATGTTGGTAAAGAAGAATAAAGTTTGAGGATTTATACTACACTAATTCACTATTCATTATAAACCAACAGTAATTAAAACATGTAGTACTGCCACAAAGGTGGGAAACAGATCATTGGAACAGCATAGACAGAGAAGAAGTATACTCACCAACACACATATTGTTGGGAATTATTATAACTCAACAATAAAAAGACAAGTAACTCAATTTTAAAAATGGGTAAAGGATCAAAGTGGATAAATATCCAAGCAAGATACACAAATGGCCAGTAAGCACACAAAAAGCTCAACCTCATCACGTACCAGGAAACTGTAAACCACAGTGTGCGAACACTTCATACCTATTAGGATAGCGACAATAGAAAGGACAGGTAATAACAAACACTGGTAAGTTTATGGAAAGACTGGAATTCATACATAGCTGACGGGAATGTAAAATAGTACAAATGCTTTAGAAAACAGTCTGGTTGTTCCTCAAATGGTTCAACAAAGAGTTCTATTTCTAAGTATATTCCATTTCTATGTATATTTTAATAGGACAAAAACATGTCCACACAAAAACTTGTATATGAACGTTCACAGCATTGTTATTCAAAATAGCCCCAAAGTAGAAATAACTTGAAAACATACCAACTGATGACTAAATGAAATGTGGTGTATCCATACAATGAAATATTATTCAACAACAAATGAAGTACTGATAGATTCTACCATATACTTGAACCCTGAAAACACAAGCCAAGTCAAACAAGCCAGTTATAGACTACTATGTAATAATATTATATGATTGCATTTATATGAAATGCTAAGAATAGGCAAATATGAGATAAAATGAGTCATTTCTTAGGGCTAGTGAGATTGGAGAGTTGTGGCTAAGGCAGGTTGCTTCTTTTTAGGACAAAGAAAATGTTCTAAAATTGTGGTGATGCATGCACAACTCTGTGAGTGCACTAAAAGCCACTGAATTGTACACAGTAAGTGAATTACTGCCTAGTAAAGCTGTTAATAAAAATAAGGTGTTTTTTGGCAGTCCAGTAGTTAGGACTTTGTGCTTCCATTGCAGGGAGCAATGGTCAGAAATGAAGATCCTGCACGCTGCGCGGCACGGCAAAAAACAAACCACCCCCACCCCCCAAAAAAGTACAAATTCAATGGTTTTGACACTTGTCTTCTCCATTTCACACAATGTGTGCAGAAAATTTTAAACCACAAAAAATATCCATAGGAAATGTTTAAGTGACATAATATGCAAAATGCACAGTATCAGATGCCTCTTCTCTGAACAGGCCAATAGTTACACTTTGAGTGTGCAGCCTTGAGGTTGGTTTTAATGTCTCTTCATGGCTATAAAACTGGATACCACTTGAAAAACTGGGTCATTTTAAGCTGTTACTGTTAATATGCTGTGTGCATCTGTCTTATTTCTCATTAAGAAAGGTAGCTGACGGACCATTTAACTTTTAAGCTTGATTTTCTTCCTGGCTGCTCTAAGAGCTTGTGGGTCTACTTTAGTCATTTCTATACCCAGTGAATTCTGCGTTTCTAGATGGTCCATAACTCTCTTTCTCTTAATTCTCCAATTTCATTATCAGCCTAGGTTCACAAGGAAGGAAAGGAGCTTCAATTTGGGGATATGTCTGTCTTTCTGTGTAAATATTAAGAAAGGCAGTTCTACACACAGAAAAAAAACAAATTAAGAAGAGATACAAATAAGTCAATTAAGAATTCTCTAAAAAGAATGAAATATTTCTTTTTATGAGTTGTTGCTCTGAAATCCATGCTGCCCAGCTATTGCTAAATGCTAAGGTAAATGCTAAACGCTAAATCTTAAGCTAAGGTAATATGTATAGGTGATGTGTATATATATATATGAAAAGAGATGATAATGTCCAGAGTAAAGTTCACTTGAGCTCTGGGCAAAGCAACACTTTTATTGCCCTAATAGCAGCTAAGCTATGAGAGTCAGTGGGCAAAAAGTAAACATTTCTTGAATGAAAAGAGGAAGCAAGCATCTTCAGCAGAGCAAGGCCAACTGAAAAGGCCAAACTTAATACGATGAAAGACTGACTGGTAAGCTCCTGCCAAATAAGTGGCTAGAAAAGATCCTGTCATGTTTTACTTTATCTTTAGTCAAAGGCATTCCTTACATGAGCTAATTTGGTGGCCACTGCAACATTTTTCTTTCCATGTATTATATTTGTGTTTTAAATTATGTAAAGTGAAATATAATGGTCCTTTTGTTTGTTAGTTGGGTAATGATATAAACAGAATATTGAGACTTTCAGTGTAAGGAATTCATGGACACAGCACAACTTATGAGGTATATACACAGAGGAACAAAGACTGGTTAGGAAATTACACTAGTTCTTGTTTAGTTGTGAATACTGTACAATGCAGTGATGAGCTAGATGAGGGGAAAGGGAAGGATGAAATGAAAGGGAAATGAAAAATGGCTTCCAATATTTCTGATTTGAATGACTGGGTGAATGGTGGTAACACCATCTGAGATAAACAGAAAACTAAGAACAGTTTTAGGGAAGAGAAGATAGTTTCTGGTTTGCGGTGCCATTGGTAGAGCACCCAGGGGAAGATGCACTAGGCGGTAATACACGCACGTGAGGCCCAGACCCCAGGATGTAGAAGTGCTCAGCTTCTAAACGGTAACTGAAGTAGCCAAAGTAGGTGAAGAATATGCAGAGTGAGAACTAGGGCTGAGCATGGAACCCTAAGAAATATCAGCATTTAAAGTGGCCAAGGTGAAGAAGAGTTCTCAGAAGAGATGGTATAGGAATAGTTAGAATATAGAGAGAACCAGAAAAGTTTTAGGAGTAAGTTATCAACAGCAAACGTGGACAAAAACTGGGTGACACAAACACTGTTAAGTATCTACTGGATTTATCAATTAGAGGGACCGAATGAGAGGTTTAGTAGAGTAGGATGGCCTGAAGCCAGACTGTGGCAGATTAAGGGTAAATTACAGGTAATAAGGTAGAGACAGCTGTCCAGAGTCACAAAAACATCTTTAAGTTTAGGGAGACTTGTACATATTTAAATAAAGATTGGAGGGAAAAGAGGGTAGTATGAGAAGATTCTGAAGACAAAGTGGGGATAATTGATGGAGCAAGATCCAGAGGATACAGGCAGAATTGAAAGGAAGCAGTTACCAAATTAAAAAAAAAAAATCAAGAAGGAAACTGTTAAAATAATAATTCAGGCTAAGCAGAAAGTGTCTTGAACTAGGGAGGTGGCAGTGTTGATGGAAAAGATGCCTGAAAATTACATTATGAAAGAAGACTGTTCCTGCTTCGTGGAGTCAAAGGTAATTGAACTTTTCTAGGCTAAAATGATTGGGGCCATGATGATATCTTTGTAATAAATAGTGAAATTATGAGGAAGAGTTGGATTTGAAGAGTCAAGCAGGTATGATTAAGTTTGGTTTGTGACAAGACTGGGGGGATGGTCAGACAGCCATGTGGCAGAGATTACAAGGTTTGAGATAAAGATCTAGGGGTTTATCAACTAGAATTTAAGAAACGTGTGCTGTAAATATGAATGCAATAGCTGAGGAAAGAAATACAGGGGAAAGAAGTCAACAGCTGAAGATTCTGCCTTGAACCCAGGGGGTAGATAGAAGATGAAAAAAAAAAAAACACCCAGGACTACACTGGTGGTCCAGGGATTAAGTCTCTACACTTCTGCTTGAGTATTAGATTCAATCCCTGGTCGGGTAACTAAAGATCCTACATGCCTTGCAATGCAGTCAAAACAACAATAAAACAAACAAAAACCAAGCAAACCCCAAACAACAAACCAAACCAGAAAAATGAAAAGTATGTATCTTAGCAGCGATGGAGAGAAACTTGTATCATTCAACATTATAAATGAATAATATTTTTAATTATGTGTGCATCAGCTAAATACGACATCCTTTCATGTGATTTTTTGAGTTATGCAATACACTCCAAGCATCCAATAACTGAAAACTGATTAAATCAACCAAATAGAATATTTTATAATTGTTAAAACAGCATTATAAAAGTAGTATTACTGACATGCAAAATAGTTCATAATATGTTAAATGAAAAAAGCAGTATGATTTTGTTTTACAATATATACAAAACGTCACATACATCTTTATACATACTCCTGAGCACACAGAGCAGGGTTTGGAAGGATACGCAGCCAGGCTAACAGTGCTTATCTCTTGGTGGCCAGGGTTTTAAGTAGTTTGATTTGTATGTAGATTTTTGTAGTAGGCAGGAAACAACATTTTCTTGTAGTTACCAGTCACTCTACATCACCTACTTCAATTCACTGTGCAGATTTAGCAATACTTTATATTTTTATTTATGATTTGCTTGTCCTAAATTTATCTCTCTCATTCACTCTTGTATCCTCAGCACTCAGAATCTGCTTCAGTAGAATGGGCCCTCAATAAATATTTTTAAAGTAAAAGATAATAGGTAATGTTTTTTAACAAGAAAATAAACACTAAAAGCTTAATTTATTGTTAAGCACGGTCATCTTTCTCCTCAGGTCCTCTATTTTTGAAGTAATCAAATGTGTTAGCGGAGAAGGCAATGGCACCCCACTCCAGTACTCTTGCCTGGAAAATCCCATGGATGGAGGAGCCTGGAAGACTGCAGTCCATGGGGTCGCTGAGGGTCGGACACGACTGAGTGACTTCACTTTCACTTTTCACTTTCATGCATTGGAGAAGGAAATGGCAACCCACTCCAGTGTTCTTGCCTGGAGAATCCCAGGGACGGGGGAGCCTGGTGGGCTGCCGTCTCTGGGGTCGCACAGAGTCGGACACAACTGAAGCGACTTAGCAGCAGCAGTAGCAGCAAACGTGTTAGAAGCACAGGAAAATGGAGATGCAGTCTACTGGCACCCTTGTGAAGAGCCTGACTCTGAGGAGGGCCAAATACTTTTCTGCGCTGCCTCGTGAGATACCTCACAAGGCCCAGAGTAGCCTGGGATTGCTGCACAAGAAAAACTGAATGTAATAAGTTACTACAACTGATTTTTACAAAAGAATCATCCCACAGCACGCACAAATCTTGTGTCCTCCAAGCAAGCTCCTCGTGATGCTCTATACTTACTTCAATGTCATTGTTGAGGACAGTTTTGGGATCCTCTTTGAGGATGCCTTCAGAAGATGTTGAATCTTCTGACATTCCCAGTGATGGTGACTCTTCAGTGTGAGCAGTAAGTGTAAACTTTAAGTGTTACAGTTGTGTGCTATATGTACTCAGATGCTCAGTTGTGTCTGACTCTTTGCAATCCTATAAACTGTAGCCCACCATGCTCCTTTATCCATGAGATTCTCCAGGCAAGAATACTGGAGTGGGTTGCCATTTCCTCCTCCAGGGGATCTTCCTGACGCAGGGATCAAACCCATGACTCTTATGTCTCCTGCACTGGGGCGGATTCTTTACCACTAGTGCCACCTGGGAAACCCTAGTATTATGGTTAAGGTCAGTAAATATGTTGGTTAGTGAGATATTTGATCTCGTTTGATCTGGTTTGATTGAGGAGAAAAAACCAGTCAATCCTAAAGAAAATCAGTCCTGAATATTCATTGGAAGGATTGATGTTGAAGCTGAAACTCCAATACTTGGCCACCTGATGCAAAGAATCAATGAGACTCATTTGAAAAGACCCTGATGCTGGGAAAGGTTGAAGGCAGGAGGAGAAGGGGATGACAGAGGATGAGATGGTTGGATGGCATCACTGACTCTATGGACAAGAGTTTGAGCAAGCTCCGGGAGTTGGTGATGGACAGGGGAGCCTGGTGTGCTACAGTCCATGGGGCTGCAAAGAGTTGGAATATTTATACAAAAAAAAAAAAAGTATATATAAAACAGTGAGACTTTTGTGAGTCTGGTTCTTTAATTGACTTATTTTTAACAGACAATTTACCAAAAAATTCATCATTTTAAAGTGTTCAATTTAGCAGTCTTTGGTACATTCACAAAGCCGTACAATCATCAACCCTACTAAATTCCAATCATCCTCATAAAGAATCCCATCCCCATTAGCAACCACTCTCCATATAGCCAATTCCTACAGAAGAACTTCTCAGGTGCTTTAAACATTATTAAAGAAATGTTCCTCCATACCCTTTCCAGCATTTATTGTTTGTAGACTTGTTGATGAGGGCCATTCTGACTGGTGTGAGGTGTTATCTCATTGTAGTTTTGGTTTGCATTTCTCTAATAATGAGCAATGTTGAGCATCTTTTCACGGAGAAAAGGGAAGATTCTTGCACTGTT
This sequence comes from Bos grunniens, assembly GCF_055505025.1. Lineage (NCBI taxonomy): Eukaryota > Metazoa > Chordata > Mammalia > Artiodactyla > Bovidae > Bos > Bos grunniens. The sequence goes on from NC_141182.1 coordinate 15,796,013, forward strand.
GGTGGGAATGTAATTTGATACAGACACTATGGAAGATGGTATGGGATTCCTTTAGAAACTAGGACTAAAACCACCATATGACCCAGCAATCCCACTCCTAGGCATATACCCTGAGGAAACCAAAATTGAAAGAGACACATGTATCCCACTGTTCACTGCAGCAATATGTACAATAACTAGAACATGGAAGCGACCTAGATATCCATCAACAAATGAATGGATAAACAAGTTGTGGTATATATACACAATGGAATATTATTCAGCCACAAAAAGGAACACATTTGAGTCAGATCTAATGAGGTGGATGAACCTAGAACCTATTACAAACTGAAGTGAGTCAGAAAGAGAAAGAGAAATACCGTATTCTAACACACATATACAGAATCTAGAAAAATGGTACTGAAGAATTTATTTACAGGGCAACAATGGAGAAACAGACATAGAGAACAGACTTACGAACATGGGGAGAGGGAGGGAGAGGGTGAACTGTATGGAAAGAGTAACATGGAAACTTACATTACCATATGTAAAATAGATAGCCAATGCGAATTTGCTGTATGGCTCAGGAAACTCAAACAGGGTCTCTGTATCAACCTAGAGGGGTGGGGTAGGGAGGGAGATGGGAGGCAGGTTCAAAAGGGAGGGGATATATGTATACCTATGGCTGATTCATGGTGCAGTTTGACAGAAAACAGCAAAATTCTGTAAAGCAACTATCCTTCAATTAAAAAAAAAAAAAAGAAATGTTTCTTCTAACAAGGTGACTCCTTTGGACAAGTTGAGTCATCAGTATTTTAGATAAATATCAGTCAGATTCATTTAGAATTGGGGATACTAATAAAATTCAATCAAGGAAAACAAATTGTCCCGTCACCAGCTATATTTCATGTTTATACCATATTCTAAAATCTATGAAATATTCATTGGTTCATGAAAGGTAAGAAATCCTCTGTACTTGAATACCTGTGAGATAGAAGAACAAACTACATTTTCCTTTTTAGGAAAAGCCCGACAACATGCTGTGTTAAGGTAATTACATACCTTAAAAAAAGGGAATTATCCCATCAGTGAAAATAATTAAAATAAGATTAAACCAGGAATGTATACATAATCACCTATTAAACCTTTTATTAAGCAGAGGACAAAAAATAAAGATAATTAACTAAAACTCTGAAAGAAAAAGCAGATGTAAAACAGTTAGTGCTTCTATAAAGCTAAAACCTTTTCTCATGTCAGGTCTTTCTTGGCCTTGAGTGACCTGAAGTGACCCAATTTAAGATTTAAGCTCATTACTCAAATTTACTTTACCATTACTGGAATGCGAGACAAAATTTTCTTTTGGGGATAATGATGGATTTAAAACATCAGAGTAATAGCATACCTATGATAATGAAAATTTATAGAAAATATCACTAATAAACGGTGATTCTCATGCTAACAAACAATAAGTTGCTGAAGATGTAGAGAGACTATATCTACTGTGGGAAAGGCCATGAGTTCAGCTTATGTACTGTAGGAAAAAAACCCGAGTAAGACTGTTTAAATACCCTAATTATAATGGCTATATGCAAAGGGAATTTGAATTCAGGCAATCCATGATTCTCTTTCACTCTTCAGAACCATATCAAACTCTACAGTATATGAAAAATGATCATTATGTATCACTCTCATTTGGTATTTTACTTGGTTTCTGAGGTTCACTTATGTGGAAAGGAGGAAGGAGTTTCTAAGACCTATGAACGACAGCATTTTAAAAGCTTGGCTGACATAGATTTTATATCTCATATTTGTTTCCCTTGATTAGATTCATGTTCAAAAATTTTTTGCTAAATTTCCCACATGAAATTGAGCATGTATCAATTTATTATTCTACTGTTTGGCTGACACTGGTTGTCCATCTTCTGAAAAGATTTAGAATAGACAATATATTTTCTTGGAACATGAGAATCCTAGGTCTCTCCCTTGCTATTATATTTATTTAATTTTTGTTATTACAAAGTATACCATTTTTGAAATGTTAAATATGGATATAAACAAAAATGCTATTAAGTAAATATATAGTAATAGGTATTTATAAAATATAGTACATTTTATATGAAGGAGTTGAGTCTTGCAGAAGCACAGGTGCTCAAGTCAGTAAATCATGTAAATACTGCAATTGATCCATATACATTTAACATCCTGAGTTCAACTATGTGTATAATGCTTGGTGCATTGTGAAAGAATGCTATATAATCTGTTGTGCAGTAACAACAATAAAAGTATAGAAAACAGGCTAAAGAATTATATTTTCATATGTATTCTTCTGTTATTTCATTTCACAGTATAAATGTACAGAGAGAACTGCCCAGATCCATTTACTTCTCTCTATAGCTCTTATGGGCTTCCCTGGTAGCTCAGCTGGTAAAGAATCTTCTCACAATAAAGGAGACCTTGGTTCCATTCCTGGGTCAGGAAGATTCCCTGGAGAAGGGATAGGCTACCCACTCTAGTATTCTTGGGCTTCCCTTACGGCTAAGCTGGTAAACAATCTGCCTGCAATGCGGGAGACCTGGGTTCAATCCATGGGTTGGGAAAATCCCCTGGAGAAGGGAAAGGCTACCCACTCCAGTGGGTAGAGAATTCCACGGACTGTATAGTCCATGTGGTTGCAAAGAGTCGGACACGAATGAGCGACTTTCACGTAGCTCTTCTAACTTCCATATGATTTAAGGGATTTTCAGAATAATTTTGCCGTTTTCAGGATGCAGATGGTGATCATCTCTGGGAAAAGTGATTATGGATATTTAAAACATTTTTATTTTTGAAATATCTATAATTTGTGTTTATTAGAAAAACATACATTCTACCAAATCAGAGAATGCCATATTAGCCTTCCAGTAAATCATGCCAGCTTCTGTTACATATTATAAAATAAATTTCTCTTCTGGATAAAACATGTTTGATCATGAACAAATCAATGATTCCAGATGACACCACTAGTACTCAGCACTATAATGAAAGTTGGCCAATGCAATAAGACCAGAAAAAGAAAGAAGAGAAAAAACAATTGTATACTAAGAGCCTTGACTATCTTCATTTTCAAATGAAATGAAAATATACATGGGAAGCCCAAGATAATATACAAATTATTAAAATAAGAGAATAAAATAAGATTGGTGAATACAAGATCCATGTAGCAAATTCAGCAGTTTGCTCACATACCAATAATGATTAGAAAATCAACAGAAGTAAAACTGTCACTAATTGCAGCTAACATAATATTTTATGTAGAAAATCCTAAAGATGCTACAAGAAAACTATTAGAGCTCATGAATGAATCTGATAAAGTTAAAGTATGTTAAAATTAATGCATAGAAATCCATTGCATTTCCATACACTAACAATGAAAAATCAGAAAGAGAAATTAAGGAAACAATCCCACTAAGGAAGCAAAAGACTTGTACTCCAAAAACTGTAAGATGGTGATGAAATAAATCAACGATAACATAGATGGAAAGATATATCATGTTTTTGGATTGGAACAATCAATACTGTCAAAAGACTATATACAAAGTTAAAAAAAAAAAAAAAAGAAAAAACAGACTATACTACTTGAGGTAATCTCTGACTCAAAGCAATATCAGTCAAATTACCAATGGCATCATTTGCAGATACAGAACAAAAAATTCCTTAAGATGTGTATGGAAACACAAGACCCCAAATAGCCAAAACAATCTTAAGAAAAATGGAGCTGGAAGAATCAGATTCCCTGACCTCAGACAATACTATAAAGCTACAATAATCAAAACAGTATTATACTGGCATAAAGACAGACTTATAGATCAATGGCTCAGGATAGAAAGCCCAGAAATTAACTATGCACCGATAGTCAATCAATATAGAACAAAGGAGGCAAGCATATACAACGGACAAAAGACAGTCTTTTCAATATGTAGCTGGGTGAACTGGACAGCTACACGTACAAGAATGAAATCAGAACATTCTCTAATACCATACACAGAAATAAACTCAAAATGAATTAAAAGACCTAAATGTAAACATAAGACCAAATACTCTAAAGCTCTTAGAGGAAAACATAGACAGAATGCAGCAATATCTTTTTTAATCCACCTCCTAGAATAGTGAAAATAAAAACAAAAATAAAATGGGAACCAATTAAACTTAAATATTTTTGTACAGCAAAGAAAACCATAGGGGAAATGAAAAGACAACCCACAGAATGGGAGAAAATATTTGCAAATGAAGTGACTGACAAAGGATTAATCTCCAAAATATACAGACAGCTCATGCAGCTCAATCAAAAAAAAAAAAAAAAATCACCCAATCAAAAAATGGGTAAGAGATCTAAGTAGACATTTCTCCAAAGACATACACATGGCCAAAAAGCACATGAAAAGGTGCTCAACATGGCTAAGCATTGTGTTAGTCACTTAGTTGTGTCCAACTTTTTGCAGTGCCATGGACTGTAGCCCATCAGGCTTCTTTGTCCATGGGATTTTCCAGGCAAGAATACTGGAGTGGTTGCCATTGCCTCCTCCAGGGGATTTTCCCAATCCAGGGATCAAACCCACGTCTCTTGCATGTCCTGCATTGGCAGGTGGATTCTTTACCACTAGCCCCACCTGGGAAGTCCAGGTGGCTAAGCATTAGCCACCTGGCTAAGCATTGCTGCGGCTGCTGCTAAGTCGCTTCAAAAAACTACAATGAGGTATTTCCTCATACCAGTCAGAATGGCCATCCTCACAAAAAGGCTACTAATGATAAATGCTGGAAAGAATGTGGAGAAAAGGTGACTCTCCTACTCTGCCAGTGAGAATGGAAATTGGTACAGTCATTAAGGAAAAACGGCACGGAGGTTTCTTAAAAGAGTAGAAATAGAGCTACCATATGATCCAAATCCCTGGGCATGTATCAGGAGAAAACCATACTTCAAAAAGATAATGTTCCCCGATGTTCACCACAGCACTATTAACAACAGCCAAAACGTGGAAACAACAAAAATGTCCACTGACAGATGAATGGATAAAGAAGACACGGTACACGTATATAAGGGAATATTGGCCATGGAAACAATGAAATAATGGCATCTGCAGGAACATGGATGGATCTAGAGATCATCATACTACATGAAGTCAGTCAGAGAAAGACACATATAATATGATATCACTTTATGTGGAATCTAAAAAAATGATACAAAAGAACTTATCTACAAAACAGAAACAGACTTACAGACTTAGAAAACAAACTTAGGTTACCAAAGGGGAAAGGTAGCGGGTAAATTAGGAGACTGGGATTAACATATACACACTACTATATATAAAATAGATGATCTGGGGCTTTCCTGGTGATCCAGTGATTAAGAATCTGTCTTCCAATGCAGGGGACGTGGGTTTGATCCCTTGGTGAGCGACTAAGATCCCATATGCTGAAGGGTAACTAAATTAGCTTGCCGTAACTACTGAATCCATGCTTTCTGGAGCCTGCGCACAACTAGAGGGAAGCCCATGCAACACAACTAGAGAAGCTGAGCGCCACAGCCTAGAGCCCACGTACTGCAATGAAAGATCCCATACGCAGTCATGAAGATCTCACATGCCTAAGACCCTACAGAGCCAAATTATTAAAAAAAGAAAAAAAAAGATAATCAACAAGGACCTTCTGTTTAGCACAGGAAAATATTCTGTGATAACCTCTATGGGAGAAGGATCGGAAAAAGAATGGATATCTGTACATGTACTGTTAAATCACTTGATGGTACTTTATAGTACAACTGAGACTAATACAACACAGTAAACCAATTATAATACAAAAATAAAAAAAAAATAATAGGCCTAGAAAAAGAACATCTATAGAAAAAAAATCTACTTCAGAGACTTCTCTGGCAGTCCACTGGTTAAGCCTCTAGGCTTCCACTGCAAGGGGCATGGATTCCATCCCTGGTCAGGTACTAAGATTCTGCATGCTACATGGCATGTCCAAAAAACAAATAAAAAGGAAAAAAATTCATTCATAGTAACAATGTAATCTGTAAGTTATCAAGGGTTAATCCAATAAAAGATGTGTAGGAGTTTTAGGAAGATAATGAAAAAACATTACTAAACAATTTTTAAAGAAAATATGGATAAACTAGAAGAATCAACACCACAAATATGCTAGCTTTTCACAAGTTAATCTTTAAGTACAATGAAATCAAATCCATCAGAGGCCTAACAGAGGTTTTTATGGTCAAATAAGAAAAATTAATTCTAAAATTTATGTGGATAAAAAATGGAGCAAGAATAGCCAAGACAATTTAGGTAAAAAATTACATGGAAAGATTTTCTCTATCAGATATCAAACTTGTTTTAGGGCTATAATAATTAATACAATGCAAAATGAGTATAGAGACTGACAGGTATGGCACTAGAATAGAAGGCAAGGTAACAGAACCATGTACACAGAGAAACTTGGTAGATGACAAATGGGGTGTTACTATCAGCGGTGGACAATTCTTTTACCCAAGAATAAGAGAATATAATTAGAAAATAACTAGGCATATTAAGAGGAGAGGGCAATGGCACCCACTCCAGTACTCTTGCCTGGAAAATCCCATGGACGGAGGAGCCTGGTGGGCCACAGTCCATGGGGTCGCTAAGAGTCGGACACAACTGAGCGACTTCACTTTCACTTTTCACTTTCATGCATTGGAGAAGGAAATGGCAACCCACTCCAGTACTCTTGCCTGGAGAATCCCAGGGACGGGGGAGCCTGGTGGACTGCCGTCTATGGGGTCACACAGAGTCGGACACGACTGAAGTGACTTAGCAGCAGCAGCAGGCATATTAAGAGCCTGAATGTGAAGGAAAAACTTTTAAATTTTTATGATAAAATATAGGAAAATATCTTTAGGACCACAGTATATTACTAGCATTACCAAAATAAGATGAAGAAAACTTAGACTGCATATAACATAATGTACACTGATTCTATGTATACACTTCTAATATTAAAATGGATAGAATTATTATTATTTGGAATCTTCTGTCAACACAATAAGAGTCTACTGAATGCTGGTGGTTATCACTAATACTGTCATAGCTTACACTCATTCTATAGTATATTCAACTGAGCTACATAGGTTGTAATGGACATAAAACTGTGTTAAATCTAGTTTGCTAATTTTATCAGAAACATAATCCATGTATTTTTATTTCCCAAGTACAAAATTTAAATATTACAAAAATATATTTATAATGAACATAATACCTAGAAATTTAAAGAGAAAATTTTAGATATGACCAGTTTAACATCAGAGAAGGCAATGGCACCCCACTCCAGTACTCTTGCCTGGAAAACCCCATGGACGGAGGAGCCTGGAAGGCTGCAGTTCATGGGGTTGCTAAGAGTCGGGCACGACAGAGCGACTTCATTTTCACTTTCATGCGTTGGAGAAAAAAATGTCAACCCACTCCAGTGTTCTTGCCTGGAGAATCCCAGGGATGGGGGAGCCTGGTGGGCTGCTGTCTTTGGGGTCGCACAGAGTCAGACTCGACTGAAGCGACTTAGCAGTAGCAGTTTAACATACATTTTAAAATGGTAATAAAAAAATTGGCTTTATAACTAAAAACTTGAATTTTCAAGCTGCAAAGAATGTGATGACTTGTGCTATTTAATATAGTAGCCATTAGGTTCCTATGGCTACTGAGCAAATGAAATGTGGCTAGATCATATTCAAATGTGCATAATGTAAAATACATGGTGAGTTTTGAAGAATTAGCACACATGCATGAAACACAGACTACAATAACAAAACAGTGTTTTGAAGAATGTTACTTACATTTCCTATGCTGTAAAGAGATGGCTCTGTGTGATATGTAGTGTATTTATTCTAGCTCTTAGATTTAGGAGAGAGATTATGTTTCCAGTTCAAGCTAAGAATTGTTATAATCGGAAAGAATATCTTAGGCAAATAGATCACCTTTAAAGTGTATCACAAAATTAGAAATTTGTTTCAACTTTATAACAAGTGTTTATTCAAATTATCTTCTCCTTGCTTCCTGATACTCCTATTGTCTAGAAGGGAGCTACAGTTTAAATTTGTTCATCTGTGGGTCCTGAGTACTGTTTCCAGTCTTTGTTTAAAGCAAACAAACCTATTTAAGAGAGATTACAAATGGAGATTCTGTGTATAGGAGTGTTAGTACATACTACATGTCAGTAAGAGACACAAAGATGAGACAGTAGAACCCAGTATTCAGAGGTCTCAGCTGTATCTAAATGATGTGAAGCAAAAATGAGAAAGTTTGGATTTCTTTGAGTGGTAGAAATTTGCCAATTGAATGGAAGAAGTCATTTACAAATGTTCCTTTCCAGACATCATGACTAGGATTAGTAAGGTTCATAATCAGACCAGGAACTTACTGCTGCTTTGCTCCATATTTCAGATGGCATACACTGGTGCCCAGAGCTGAAATGGGAGAGGGGCTGAGAGAAGAGTATGCATGAGGCAAGCGCACTTGTTCTTTCTATTCCTGCCTGGAAAACAATTTGACTGCTTTTCTGTAACACTCAGGCTTAGATAAAAAAATGTTATTTCTGTATAGAAAATACTTGTGAAACTCATTTCAGAATCTTTAATGATGCGATTGCAGGGAAAAAACCAGTAGTGGCAATGGAAGGGAGATACCTACCATATGTGAGGAGAAAATAACCCAGCAACTAGAGTAGAAACAGTGATTATTATCAGCTAATAGGAATTAACATCACACTAAATATTACTGACAACACAGCTATGTCCAATCCATAAGACGACAGTAACTTCAGAAATGGTGAATACTTATGAAAGTCTTAAATCATAACTCGTTTATTCCCAGTTTAAACCTCATAAAAACTTAGGCATCAGGCTACATTCTCAATTTTGTTTTTGTACTGTTTAGAGTTCTTTATACATTATGAATACAAATTGTTTCTGAATATAGGATTTGAAAATATTTTTTCCAAGTCTGTGGCTTGTATTTTTTTAATTGCATAAGCAAAAGATCTGAATTTTTGATAAAGATTAATCACCATTCTTTCCTTTTATTGCATATGTGATGTCATACCTAAGAGCTCCTCAATTAACAAAGATTTTCCATGTTTTTTTTTCAAAAGCTTTACATCATTTTATATTGATGTTTGTAATCCATTTTGAGTTAATTTTTGTATAAGGTGTGACGTTTAGGTTGAGGTTTTTTTTTTTTTTTGCTTATGGACATCCAATTGTTCCAGCGCTGTTGCAGGAAGGGGGACCCCTTCCAGGGCCTGAAAGTGGGCTCCTGTCTAATACTCAGCAATGAATTGTTCAAGGAGACACATCTTGCTTTGCTGACAAAGCAATACATTTTCATGGGAAGGGGCACCTGGGCAGAGAGCAGGAGGGTAAGGGAACCCAGAATTGCTCTGCCACATGGCTAGGGTTTCATGGTGATGGGATTAGTTCTCGGGATGTCTTTGGCCAATCATTCTGACTCAGTCCTTTCTGGTGGTGCCTGTTCAGCCAAGATGGATGCTGATGCCAGTGAGAAGGATTCTGGGAGGTGTCACTTTTTGATCTTTCCTGAACTCTCCTAGTTGGTGGTGGATTATTAGTTTCATGTTCCTTACCAGGACCTCCTGTTCTAAAACCACTCATGCAAATGGTTACTATGTTGCCTAGCCAGGGCTGGTGGTTTGTCAGTGTGCCTCCCCTAACACCACCATTTATTGGAAAGACTGAAAAGCTACTGCTTTTCTCATCAAGAATCAGTTACATGTACTTGTATAACACTAATCTGTTCCACTGATCTGAGTGTTTTATCTCTTCAGTTTTCTATGATTTCTTTCATTAGCATTTGGAGTCATTGGCATATATTTACAAAATTAATTTGTACTTAAGTACTTCATTTTTCTAGTTTAAATTGTATTGTGCTATTAATTTCTTTCCATCCAATCATTGCTAATATATAAGATTAGTTTTGTGTATTGATCTTTCACTCTACAACCTTACAAAACTCACTTAAATTTTATTTTCTAAAATTTCTGTAATTTCTACACACTCCTGTCACCTGCAACAGGGAATTTTTTCTTCCTTTCCAGTGTCTATGATTTTTATTTTCTTCTCTTGCCTAACTGCACTGGGTAAGACTTTTGTTACTATGTTTAATGACAAGAGAGTATACATATTTGTCTTGTTTTCAATCTTAAAAACAAAGGGTTGTTATAGGGGAGAATCTGTTTCTTTTACTTTAACCTTTGGTTCCCTTCGCTTTTGTTCAGTAAACAGATACTATCTATACATAATATCCTGCCTTGGGGAACCCAGCTTCTCTGGTTGAATGTTAGAACAAAGTGCCCTTGTTCAGGGAGACATCCTGATCCTGTCCACCTGTGAATGGCTGCAAGAAAGAAGAAATTAACACAGTCCCTCCCCGAGGCTGACCATTCCAGGACATGTTTGCAAGATTAATGGCCTTTTTACTTTACTTCCTCACCTCCCCCCCAAACCTATGTTCTATGAAAGAAACTCGTTATTTTGTGACATTAGTCTGCCATCTTCTCAGTCTTCTGGCTTTCTGAATAAAGTCATTATTCCTTGCCTCAACACCTCATCTCCTGATTTACTTGCCCATCATGTGGTGAGCAGAGTGAGCCTGGACACAGTAACAGAATGAGTCTGCCTTCTACCATTAAGTATAAAGTTAGCTATAGATATTTTTATAGTTCTTCACCAAGTTTATGAAGTTTCCTGTATTTTCATGTTTCTAGGAGGTGTTTATTTTAATCACGAATTTTGTCAAATAACTTTTCTATGTTAATTGATACTATTTCCCCCTCATTTAGAGAATTAAATGGGATAGAAGAATTTTTAAAATATTAAACTAACCTCACTTTGCTGACAAAGGTCTGTCTAGTCAAAGCTATGGTTTTTCCAGTAGTCACATACAGATGTAACAGTTGGACCATAAAGCAGGCTGAGTGCCAAAGAATTAACGCTTTTCAATTGTGATGCTGGAAAACTCTTGAGAGTCCCTTGGACTGCAAGGAGATCAAACCCATCGATCCTAAAGGAAACCAATCCTAAATATGCACTGGAATGACTGACGCTGAAGCTCCAGTACTTTGGTCACCTGATGTGAAGAGCCGACTCACCGTAAAAGACCCTGATGCTGGAAAAGATTGAAAGCACAAGGAGAAGGCGGCAGTAGAGGATAAGAAGGCTAGATAGCATCACCAACTCAATGGACATGAATCTGAGCAAACTCTGAGAGACAGTGAAGCAGGCGGAAGCCTGGCATGCTGCAGTCCATGGGGTTGCAAAGAGTTAGACATGACTGAGTGACTGAACAACAACAAACAATGAATTCATAGAATAAACTCTATTTGGTCACGATGTTATTATTCTTTTGCTACACTGATGGAATTCTTTGTTGTAATAGGAAATATATATCTGGCCTTTGAACCCAGTTCTTGGCACAGAGCTCCTCAAACCTTTGGACTGCATGACAGGAATGCCATTTGGTATTCAAACAAACCCCTTTCAGCCATATCTGAGTTAATGCTAATAAGATGACTGGGGGGTCGTGGTGGTGGTGGTGAGGCTCAATAGCTTCAGGATGGTGACTAGTTTCGAGAAAGAACAAGCCTTGGAAATTCAGGGAAGGGTAGAAGGACAGGAGCTCATCCACCAACGGCTAGTGATTTAATCAATCATGCCTAAAAAATTGAAACCTCCATAAAAGCCTTGAACAGCTGAATTCAGGGGGCTTCCAAGTTGCTGAACACATCTGGGTGCTTTCAAGGTGGCGTACCACAATTCCACAGGGGCAGAGGGTCCAATGCTTAGGACCCTTTGGGACTCTATGTGCCTTTTTATCTGGTCATTCATTTGTATCTTTTATAATAACCTGTAACAGTGAAAATAAAATGTTAATGAGTTCTATGCTTAGTTTCTTGGAGAAGGCAATGGCAACCCACTCCAGTACTCTTGCCTGGAAAATCCCATGGACAGAGGAGCCTGGTGGGCTGCAGTCCATGTGGTCGCGAAAAGTCGGACATGACTGAGTGACTTCACTTTCACTTTTCCTATTCACGAATTGGAGAAGGAAATGGCAACCCACTCCAGTGTTCTTGCCTGGAGAATCCCAGGGACGGGGGAGCCTGGTGGGCTGCCATCTACGGGGTTGCACAGAGTTTGACACGACTGAAGTGACTTCGCAGCAACAGCAGCAGCATGCTTAGTTTCTACAAAATTATCAAACATGAAAGGTGAGGATGTTGTCGAAACTTAAATTCATAACCAAGTCAGAGAGAATGCCAGGCACCCTGGACATCTGGGACTAGATACTGACCTGAGAGAAACCTTAAATATGTATTGTGCTATACTAACTACCTGGAACAGTATTGTCAGAAAAGGATTGAATTGTTGGATACCTATTTGGTGTCAGAGCATCAGATTCAACTGGCTAATACTTTGGCAATTTTGCCTTTTTGTTAATGAAGAATATCACTCTGTAGTTTTCTTTCTTTGTGTGTATGTGTACAGTCTCTGTGTTGTTTGGTATCATGAAAATATTAGCCTCCTAATATGAATTTAGTTGAGAAGTGTTCCTTACCTTCTGTTTTCTGGAAGAGACTGTGTAGAGTTATTTATTCTTAAAAAGGGTTGATAGACTCTGCCAGTGAAATTATCTGGATCTGGAGATTTCTTTTTTCTTACATTTTATTTTTAATTGGAGGATAATAACGTTACCATATTGTGATGGTTTCTGTCTTACATCAACATGAATCATCCATAGGCATACATATGTCCTCTCCCTCTTAAACCTCCCTCCCACTTCCCTCCCCATCCCACTCTCCAGGTTCTCACAGAGATCTGCTTTGGGTTCCCTGTGTCAAACAGCAATTTCCCACTGGCTATCTGTTTTACATACGGTAATGCGTATGTTTCAATACTACTCTCTTAAGCCATCCTGCCTTTTCCTTCCCCACTGTCCACAAGCCTGTTCTTTGCATCTGTGGCTCCCTTGCTGCCCTGCAAATAGGTTTATCAGCTATCATCTTTCTAGATTCCATATATATGTGTTACTACACAATATCGTTGTTTCTCTTTCTGACCTACTTCACTCTGAATAACAGAAGCTAGGTTCATCCACCTCATTAGAACTGTTTCAAATGTGTCCCTTTTATAGCTGAGTAAGAGTTGACTCATTGGAAAAGACCTTGATGCTGGGAGGGATTGGGGGGAGGAGGAGAAGGGGACGACAGAGGATGAGATGGCTGGATGGCATCATTGACTTGATGCACATGAGTTTGGGTGAACTCCGGGAGTTGGTGATGGACCGGGAGGTGTGGCGTGCTGCGATTCATGAGGTCGCAAAGAGTTGGACATGACTGAGCAACTGAACTGAACTGAATATTCCATTATGTATATAATAAAGGCCATATATGATGAACCCACAGCAAACATTATTTTCCATGGTGAAAAACTGAAACCATTTTCTCTAAGATCAGGAATTTACTCTTGGCAAGGGTGCCCACTCTTGCCACTATTATTCAACATAATTTTGGAAGTCCTAGCCACAGCAGTCAAAGAAGAAAAAGAAAGAACAGGAATCCAGATTCGAAAAGAAAAATTAAAACTCTCATTGTTTGTAGGGGACATAATAGTATATGGTAGAAAACCCCAAAGATGCCACTAGGAAGTTACTAGAGCTAATCAATGAATACAGTAAAGTCCCAGGGTAGAAAATTAATAAATAGAAATCCCTTGCATATCTATAAACTAACAATGAAAAATCAGAGAGAGACATTAAGGAAACAATCCCATTCACCACTGCAACAAAAATAAATACTAGGAATAAACCTACCTAAAGAGATAAAAGACCTGTATACAGAAAACTATAAGACATTGATGAAAGAAATCAAAGATGACACAAATAAATGGAGAGAATATTACGTTCTTGATTGGAAGAATCCATATTTTGAAAATGACTATACTACCCAAAGCAATCTACAGATTCAGTACAATTCACACAAAACTACCTCTTTTTTTTAAATAGAACTAGAATAAATAATTTCACAATTTGTATGGAAACACAAAAGACTCTGAATAGGAATAGCTACCTGTGAAAAGAAGAGAAGCGAAAAGCAATAGAGAAAAGGAAAGATATAAGCATCTGAATGCAGAGTTCCAAAGAATAGCAAGAAGAGATAAGAAAGCCTTCCTCAGCAATCGATGCAAAGAAATAGAGGAAAACAACAGAATGGGAAAGACTAGAGATCTCTTCAAGAAAATTAGAGATACCAAGGTAACATTTCTTGCAAAGATGGGCTCGATGAAGGACAGAAATGGTATGGACCTAACAGAAGCAGAAGATATTAAGAAGAGGTGGCAAGAATACACAGAAGAATTGTACAAAAAAGATCTTCACGACCCAGATAATCACAATGGTGTGATCACTGACCTAGAGCCAGATATCGTGGAATGTGGAGTCAAGCAGGCCTTAGAAAGCATCACTACGAACAAAGCTAGTGGAGGTGATGGAATTCCAGTGGAGCTATTTCAAATCCTGAAAGATGATGCAGTGAAAGTGCTGCACTCAATATGCCAGCAAATTTGGAAACCTCAGCAGTGGCCACAGGACTGGAAAAGGTCAGTTTTCATTCCAATCCCAAAGAAAGGCAATGCCAAAGAATGCTCAAACTACCACACAATTGCACTCATCTCACACGCTAGTAAAGTAATGCTCAAAATTCTCCAAGCCAGGCTTCAGCAATATGTGAACCGTGAACTGTCAGATGTTCAAGCTGGTTTTAGAAAAGGCAGAGGAACCAGAGACCACATTGCCAACATCCGCTGGATCATCAAAAAAGCAAGAGAGTTCCAGAAAAATATCTATTTCTCCTTTATTGACTATGCCAAAGCCTTTGACTGTGTGGATCACAATAAACTGTGGAAAATTCTTCAAGAGATGGGAATACCAGACCACCTGATCTGCCTCTTGAGAAATCTGTATGCAGGTCAGGAAGCAACAGTTAGAACTGGACATGGAACAACAGACTGGTTCCAAATAGGAAAAGGAGTACATCAAGGCTGTATATTGTCACCCTGCTTATTTAACTTATATGCAGAGTACATCATGGGAAATGCTGGGCTGGAAGAAGCACAAGCTGGAATCAAGATTGCCAGGAGAAATATCAATAACCTCAGATATGCAGATGACACCACCCTTATGGCAGAAAGTGAAGAGGAACTCAAAAGCCTCTTGATGAAGGTGAAAGAGGAGAGTGAAAAAGTTGGCTTAAAACTGAACATTCAGAAAACGAAGATTATGGCATCCGGTCCCATCACTTCATGGCAAATAGATGGGGAAACAGTGGAAACAGTGTCAGACTTGATTTTTTTGGGCTCCAAAATCACTACAGATGGTGACTGCAGCCATGAAATTAAAAGACGCTTACTCCTTGGAAGGAAAGTTATGACCAACCTAGATACATATTCAAAAGCAGAGACATTACTTTGCCAATAAAGGTCCGTCTAGTCAAGGCCATGGTTTTTCCAGCGGTCAGGTATGGATGTGAGAGTTGGACTGTTAAGAAAGCTGAGCACCAAAGAATTGATGCTTTTGAACTGTGGTGTTGGAGAAGACTCTTGAGAGTCCCTTGGACTGCAAGGAGATCCAACCAGTCCATTCTGAAGGAGATCAGCCCTGGGATTTCTTTGGAAGGAATAATGCTGAAGCTGAAACTCCAGTACTCTGGCCACCTCATGCAAAGAGTTGACTCATTGGAAAAGACTCTGATGCTGGGAGGGATTGGGGGCAGGAGGAGAAGTGGACGACAGAGGATGAGATGGCTGGATGGCATCGCTGACTCGATGGACGTGAGTCTGAGTGAACTCCGGGAATTGGTGATGGACAGGGAGGCCTGGCGTGCGGCAATTCATGGGGTCGCAAAGAGTCGGACACGACTGAGGACTGAACTGAACTGAACTGAAAGCAATCTTGAGAAAAAATGGGAGTTGGAGCGATCAACCTTCCAGACTTCAGACTATACAACAAAGCTACAGTCATCAAGACAGTATGGAAAAACAGAACATAAACAGACAAAAACAGAAAATAGGCTATTGGAACAAGATAGAAAGCCCAGAGATAAACTCATGTACCTGTGAGACCTTATCTTGACAAAGGAAGAAAAAATATACAATGAAGAAAAGAGAGCTCTTTAATAAGTGGTGCTGGGAAAACTGGACAGCTACGTGAATGAAGAATGAAACTAGAATACCTTCCTAACACCATACACAAAAATAAACTCAAAATGGATTAAAGACTTAAATGTAAGGCCTGAAACTATAAAACACTTAGAGGATGACATAGGCTGGATGGTTCTTGAGATAAATCATAGCAAGATCCTCTATGACCTGGAAATCAAAACAAAAATACACCATGAGACCTAATTAAACTTAAAAGCTTTTGCAAAGCAAACTATAAATAAGCTGAAAAGACAATCCTCAGAATGTGAAAAAACAATAACAAATGAAGCAACTGACAAAGGATTAATCTCCAAAATATACAAGCAGCTCATGCAGCTCAACAGCAGAAAAACAATCCCATGAAAAAGTTGTAACTTCATTTTCATTTGGTTCAACATGTATTAAAAATTTCCTGAGTCTTTTTATTTGACTCACTTATTATTTAGAAGTGTGGTTGATTTCCAAGTGTTTAGAGATATTCTTGTTACCACTAGTTGATTCTTAGTTTTGATTTCACTATGGTCCTATGCTGTACAAGTAAATATGGTAAGGTTTGTTTTGTGCTGGTAAGTGTCTCATGTGTTTGCATGAAAAGAATATGTATTCTGAGGGGAGTTGCCAACACGGCAGAGTAGGAAGATGAAGAGCTCAACTCCTCCCAGAGGCACAGCAAAAATTAGAACTATTTACAGAGCAAGTATCAATGAGAATGACCTGAAGACTAGCAAAAATGGTTTTCCACAATTAAAGATACAAAGAAAGAAAAACTAGACTAGGGGGAAGGCAGAGAAGTGGTATAGTAGTGACCTATGCAGTAGGCAGATGACCCACAAATTTAAAGATAAAATTGCAGAGGTTCTCCACAAGGAGGGAAGGGCCCAAGCTCCAGGTGGGCTCCCCAGACTGAAACTGCACTGAGAAGATAACCTACAACAGCAGTCCCCAAGTTTTTTGGCACCAAGGGACTGATTTTGTGGAAGACAATTTTTCCATAAACTTGGTGGGGGGCAGTTTTGGGATGATTCACACACATTACATTTATTGTATATTTTCTTTCTATTATTATTACGTAAGTTCCACCTCAGATCATCAGGCATTAGATCCCAGAGGTTGGGGACCCCTGCTCTAGAATATCTGGCACTGAAGGTTAGTAGTATTTCCATACTAGAGAGCTGGAGAACTCAGGAAAACAAATATTCCACTCTTGCGTGCAAGAAAAATCTCTCATGTTCCAAGACCCAGCACAGAGGCAGTAATTTGAAAAGAGCTTGGGTTATACATACTCGCTGATCCTAGAGAGCCTCCTGGACAAGTAGGCACCAATGGGACTAGTCCTGGGGATACAGATGCTGGTGGCAGTCATTCCTGGAAGCTAGTACTACGATAACATGGTGCTGACAAGCATCATTTGTTTACTCCAACTAATGTATTAGTGCTCGGGGTTACATACATACCAGCTAGTGAGCACCAGTGTCAAGAATGCACAGATCAAGTAGCCAGCCATGCGGAGACATAGCCTCATGCCCTCGCAGGCTGGCACAACTTGAGGTCTCTCCAAGTCCCAACAAGCCAGCCATCCCAGAAACAAGTGTCGCCCACCAGCAGGCCAGTAGCAGCCACAGGACACCCCAGACCCTGAAGACAGCCACCCATGGACTTAGCTACAGCCACCAACAGGTCACTCCAGTCCCAGAACAGCTGCCATGAGACCTGGTTCTGCTCACCAGCAGGCTGGCCCTAAATCTGAGAACAGTAGGCCCTTCAGCCAGCCATCCTGGCACCAGTGGGCTGGTGCCAACCATGGGAATGTGAATCCTGAAGCCAGCCACCCAGGGATTGGGACCCCCAAATAACCAGATTGGAACTAGCCACAGGACTCTCCAGGCTGTACAGCCAGCAGTTCCAAAATCTGGACCTGCACACCAGCGGAAGGCAGCCTCCCGTGGAGGCAGGGTCTGACAGCTAACTGGTCTAGGGGACAGCTCTGTCCATAAGCATGCCCGTAACAGTCAGCCTGCCACAAGAGAAGGGCCCGTGAAGTCCATAAATGGGGTATCCCTAGAGCATATACCTAAGACACATAGAGGGATATATGCTGCTACAACTCCTATACAAGGTCACTTCTGGGACAACATAAAGTATATTAAAATTTATATTATAGGGGTTGCAGAAAAAGAAAGGGGCAGAGAAATTACTTGAAGAAATAATAGCTGAAAACTTTTCTAACCTGGTAAGTGAATATCAGGTCTAGGAAGCACAGAAAGTACCACATAAAATTAACCCAAAGAGATCCATACCTAGGCACACTATAATTAAAATGCAAAAATTAGAGATCAAGAATGTTAAAAGCAGCAAGGGACTGTTTTTAATCAGTTAAAACATACAAAGGATGTTTTACGTACTAGTTACATACAAAGTATATGTAATTTTGGACTAGTTACATATGAAGTGTTAGTCGATCAGTTGTGTCTGACTCTTTATGACCCCATGGACTATAGCCTGCCAGGCTTCTCTGCCCATGGAATTCTCCAGGCAAGAATACTGGAGTGGGTAGCCATTCCCTTCTCCAGGAGATCTTCTGGAACCAGGGATTAAACCCGAGTCTCCTGTACTGCAGGCAGATTCTTTACCATCTGAGTCACCAGGGAAGCCCCAGTTGCATACGAGGCTTCAAGGAATATCAGCTGATTTTTCAGCAGAAACTTTGAAGGCCAGAGGGAATGGCATGATATATTCAAAGTAAATATGAAAAAACCCTTAAAACCAAGAATATTCTATATGGCAAGGCTATCATTGACTTGAAGGTGAGATAAAGTTTTACAGACAAGCCAAAGCGAGTTCAGCACCACTAAACTGATCTCACATGAAATGTTAAAGGGCTTTTACTAATTGGAAATAAAAGACCACAACTAGTATGAAAACTATGAAAGGAAAAGTCTTCTTGGGAAAGGCAAATGTACAGTAAAGGTAGTAGTATATCAATGTACAAAGATAGCGGAAGTTTAAAAGACAAAAGGAGTAAATTCATCTATCTCTATAATAAGTAGTTAAGGGATAAACACACAAGAAGATGTAATATATGATGTGAAAAACAGTCAGTGTGGGAAAGGGCAATGAAAATGTAGGATTGTTAAAATGTGTTTGAACTTAAGAGATCAGCAACATAAAATAATAAAATAATCACTAACATAAAAAGCAGTCATCAAATTGCAAGAGAAGGGAACAAATAAAGACAGAAACAAAGACAACTACAACAACTCTCTTCCACCTCCCTCAAAACAATGAGCAAATACCAGTAAGTACATCATTATCAATAATTACTTGAAACGTAAATGGACTAAGTGCTGCAATCAAAAGACACAGAGTGGCTAAATGCATAAAAAAAGACAACACCTGCATATATGCTGCCTATAAGAGACTTACTTTGGATCTAAAGACACACACAGACTGAAATGGAGGGGGTGCAAAAAGTATTCTATGGAAATGGTAATGAAATGAAAGCTGTGTAGCAGAAATTGTATCAGACAGAAAAGACTTTTTAAACCAACACTGTATCAAGAGATAAAGAGGGAATTACATGATAATCAAAAGATCAGTCCAACAAGAATATATAACTATATATGCACCTAATATAGGAACAACTAAATACATAAAGCAAATACTAACAAAGACAAAGGAAGAAACAGTAATAGAGTAACAATAATATTGGGGGACATTAATACCCCACTTACATCTGATGACACATTGAAATTATAATGAAATAATCATAGTTCAGGCATATAATGGAGTCATTTGTTCACTGAGGATCTGAAACATACCCCTGTGTCACTAATAACTTAAATTTTCTTTGAAATGTATCAAAACCAAGGACACCACCTGATGTATTTGGAACCACCACAAGTAGCAACTTTATTGTTTCAAGGTTCCCCCTTGTAACTATGCAACAATTTCAGACCCCACAAATCCTTGCTTAACAAGCACCCTTCTTGCCAGCTCACCTTGGCCTTGCAATTTCTGTCTTTATAAGTTTCTTCTTCAAAGTTTTAGCCACATTCATGAGAAAAAGAAGGCCCACACACACACATAAAAAATCAGAAATGAAAGGGAAGAAGTTACAACTGACACTTCAGAAATACAAAGGATCAGATTAGTATAAACATTATATAGGAATAAAATGGACAAGGTACAAGAAATGAACCAATTCCTACAATCATGCAATCTATCAAACCTGAACTGAAAGAAATAGAAAATATGAACAGACTAATCACCAGTAATTATATCGAATCAGTGATTAAAAAATTTTTCAACAAACAAAAGTCCAGGATCAGAAGGCTTCACAGGTGAATTTTACCAAACATTTAAGAAGAGTTGATACCTATCTTTCTCATATTATTTCGAAAAACTGAAGAGGAAGGAACACGTATACTCATTCTGTGAGGCCAGTATTACACTACTATGAAAATCAGACAGATAAAATTAGAGGTCAGTGTCACTGACGATCAGATGCAAAAAACCTGAACAAAATATTAACAAACTGAATTTAACAATAACTAAAAGGGAGGGACTGGGGGCAGGAGGAAAAGGGGACGACAGAGGATGAGATGGCTGGATGGCATCACTGACTCGATGGACGTGAATTTGAGTGAACTCTGGGAGTTGGTGATGGACAGGGAGGCCTGGCATGCTGCGATTCATGGGGTCGCAAAGAGTCACACATGACTGAGCGACTGAACTGAACTGAACTGAACAGGATCATACACTATGATTAAGCGGGATTTATCCCAGGGATGAAAAGGATGGAGTTTATCCCAGGGATGAAAACTCCTGGAGTTTATTCAAACTCATGTCCATTGAGTCAGTGATGCTCAAATCAGTCAATGTGATAATGCCACATTAACAAATTGAAGAATAAACATCAAATGAACATTCAATAGGTGCAGAAAAAGCTTTTCACAAATTTTAGAACTCATTTATGCTAATAAAAAATAAAAATAGTAGGTACTGAAGGAACATACCTCAAAATAATAAAGGCTGTAAATGAGAAGTGCTCAGCTAATATAATAGTTGCAAAAAGCTAAAGGCATTTCCTCTAAGATTGGGACCAAGGATGTCAACTCTTGCCCCTTGTTTTCAACAGAGGATTGGAAATCCTAGCCACAGTAATTTGAAAAGAAAAAGAAATAGAAGGCAGCTAAATTGGACAGGAAGAGGTAAAACTCACTGTTTGCAGATCACATAATACTACATATAGAAAATCCTAAAAATGGCATAAAATTATTAGAACTAACGAATTTAGTAAGATGTAGGACATAAAATTACAAAAATATATTGTTTCTAAACATTAACAACAATCTTATCATAAAGACAAATTAAGAAAATAATCTCATTTCTATTTCTTTTAACAATGTTTTTCATAAGGTATGCTGCTTTTGAATTTTCAGACTTTTGTCCACTGAGAATATATTTCACCTTGATCACTATGAATATTTTTGCTAAGCATAGGAATTATAAGTTTACTATTCTTTTCTTCAGCTGTTCAAAAATGTTGTGCCAATTCCTCCTAGTCTCCATGCTTCCTGATAAGAAATATATCAGTTCAGTTCAGTTCAGTTGCTCAGTCATGTCTGACACTTTGTGACCTCATGGACTGCAGCAAGCCAGACCTCCCTGTCCATCACCAACTCCCAGAGTTTACTCAAACTCATGTCCATTGAGTGAGTGATGCTCAACTATCTCATCCTCTGTTGTCCCCTTGTCCTCCCGTCTTCAATCTTACCCAGCGTCAGGGTCTTCTCAAATGAGTCAGTTCTTCATATCAGGTGGCCAAAGTATTGGAGTTTCAGCTTCAGCATCAGTCCTTCTGATGAATATTCAGGACTGATTTCCTTGAGGATCGACTGGTTGGATCTCCTTGCAGTCCAAGGGATTCTCAAGAGTTTTCTCCAACACCACAGTTGATAAACATCAATTCTTTGGCATTCAGCTTTCTCTATAGTCCAACTCTCACATCCATACATGACTAATGGAAAAACCATAGCTTTGACTAGATCGACCTTTGTTGGCAAAGTAATGTCTCTGCTTTTTAATATGCTGTCTATGTTGGTCATAACTTTTCTTCCAAGGAGCAAGCATCTTTTAATTTCATGGTCGCAGTCACCATCTGCAGTGATTTTGGAACCCCCAAAAAGAAAGTCTCTCACTGTTTCCATTACTTCCCCATCTATTTGCCATGAAGTGATAGGACCAGATGCCATGATCTTAGTTTTCTGAATGTTGAGTTTTAAGCCAACTTTTTCACTCTCCTCTTTCACTTTCATTCACTTTCTGCCATAAGGGTAGTGTCATCTGCCTATCTAAGGTTATTGACATTTCTCCCGGCAATCTTGATTCCAGCTTGTCCTTCATCCAGCCCAGCGTTTCTCATGATGTACTCCGCATATAAGTTAAAAAGGCAGGGTGACAATACTTGACGTACTCCTTTCCCGATCTGGAATCAGTATGTAGTTCCATGTCCAGTTCTAACATATTTCTCAGGAGGCAGGTCAGGTGATCTGGTATTCCCATCTTTTTTATAGTCAGTTGAATTACTGTTCCTTTAAAGGTAATGATTCCTTTTACTCTGATCATTTACATGATTTTTTTCTTCATCTTTAGTTTTCAAAAGTTTAAATATGATATGTGGACTTCTTTGGGTGTAAGCTGTTTATGAGGGGCTTCCCAGGTGGTGCCAGTGATGAAGAACCTGCCTGCCAATGCACAAAACACGGGAGATGTGGGTTTGATCCCTGGGTAGGGAAGATCCCCTGGAGAGGAGCATGACAACCCACTCCAGTATTCTTGCCTGGAGAATCCTACGGACAGAGGAGCTTGGTAGGCTAGTCCACAGGGTCACACAGAGATGGACACAAATGAAGTGACTTAGCATGCATGCAATGCACGCAACGCGTGTGAAGTCTGCTTACTTTCTTCAGTCTGTATCTTTCACTAAACTTGGGTTGTTTTCAGCCATTATTTCTTCAAATATTTTTCAGTCCTGAATCCTTTTCTGTTGTTTTCTGGATCTCCAATGACATGAAAGCTATATATTTTATTACTATCACGCAAAACTGTAAGGCTCTGTTCATCTTGTCTTCAATCCATATTTTCTGTTATCAGGCTAGATAATGTCTACTAATAATTATTTATGTTGTAATACCCATTGTGCTATTGAAGCATTCAGTGAGTTTTAAATTTCAGTGAATGTAATTTTGAATTCTAAAATTCCCATTTTGGTCTACCTTACCACTTCCCTTTCTTTGCTTTTTTTCTATTTAGTTCAACAGGCTTTGTAATTGCTTGATGAAGCATTTTTAAGGCAATTGGTAAAACATTTTAGATAATTCCAATATCTGTGTTATCTTCTTGTTGGCAGCTATCAATTGTCTTTTTGAGATTTTCCTTGTTCAATAGTATCAGATCAGATAAGATCAGATCAGTCGCTCGGTCGTGTCCGACTCTTTGCGACCCCATGAATCGCAGCACGCCAGGCCTCCCTGTCCATCACCAACTCCCAGAGTTCACTGAGACTCACGTCCATCGAGTCAGTGATGCCATCCAGCCATCTCATCCTCTGTCGTCCCCTTCTCCTCCTGCCCTCAATCCCTCCCAGCATCAGAGTCTTTTCCAATGAGTCAACACTTCACATGAGGTGGCCAAAGTACTGGAGTTTCAGCTTCAGCATCATTCCTTCCAAAGAAATACCAGGGCTGATCTCCTTCAGAATGGACTGGTTGGATCTCCTTGCAGTCCAAGGGACTCTCAAGAGTCTTCCCCAACACCACAGTTCAGAAGCATCAATTCTTTGGCGCTCAGCTTTCTTCATAGTCCAACTCTCACATCCATACATGACCACAGGAAAAACCATAGCCTTGACTAGATGAACCTTTGTTGGCAAAGCAGTGTCTCTGCTTTTGAATATGTATCTAGGTTGGTCATAACTTTCCTTCCAAGGAGTAAGTGTCTTTTAGTTTCATGGCTGCAGTCACCATCTGTAGTGATTTTGGAGCCCAGAAAAATAAAGTCTGACACTGTTTCCACTGTTTCCCCATCTAATTCCCATGAAGTGGTGGGACCGGATGCCATGAATTTCATTTTCTGAATGTTGAGCTTTAAGCCAACTTTTTCACTCTCCACTTTCACTTTCATCAAGAGGCTTTTGAGTTCCTCTTCACTTTCTGCCATAAGGGTGGTGTCATCTGCATATCTGAGGTTATTGATATATCTCCTGGCAGTCTTGATTCCAGTTTGTGTTTCTTCCAGTCCAGCGTTTCTCATGATGTACTCTGCATATAAGTTAAATAAGCAGGGTGACAATATACAGCCTTGATGTACTCCTTTTCCTATTTGGAACCAGTCTGTTGTTCCATGTCCAGTTCTAACTGTTGCTTCCTGACCTGCATACAGATTTCTCAAGAGGCAGATCAGGTGGTCTGGTATTCCCATCTCTTGAAGAATTTTCCACAGTTTATTGTGATCCACACAGTCAAAGGCTTTGGCATAGTCAATAAAGGAGAAATAGATGTTTTTCTGGAACTCTCTTGCTTTTTCTATGATCCAGCGGACGTTGGCAATTTGATCTCTGGTTCCTCTGCCTTTTCTAAAACCAGCGTGAACATCAGGAATTTCACGGTTCACATATTGCTGAAGCCTGGCTTGGAGAATTTTGAGTATTACTTTACTAGCGTGTGAGATGAGTGCAATTGTGCAGTAGTGTGAGCATTCTTTGGCATTGCCTTTCTTTGGAAATCGTTTTATAGAAGTCAATCAGAATGAATGTTTCAATTCACTTTTGTGGAATTTTATGTCAGTGTCAACTTAGATTTTGAAACTATTACTGCATTGTTCTCCTGGGCTGTGTTGTTTGCTACCAGGGGCCGTTTTGAACCTAGGCAGTATTGCACATCGTAGTTCAATTATCAAGTTACCCTGTGTTGACCCTTGTCATTTTCACACATGGCTACCTACAGGCATACCCATGACTTCAAACGCAGATTTAAAGAATCTCTCCAGCTCTCTCCTCTCCTTAATCCTTTCTCCATTCTGTTGTTAGTAGGTGACAGGGCACTGACTCTTTGATGACATTTGTTATAGTTGGGTGGGAATGGTCAATAACGCTCCATTCTTAAGTTGCTAATGCACTCGAGAGAGTGGTAAACCACTTTATTTAGGGAGGGTGGGAATGCTCTACAGGGTTTGCCTCAGTCTGTTTACCAAATGAGTAGAAGCAGAGGAATGCCTCTCGTAATGCACATTCGACATATTTCAGAAAGCTCCACTCTCCAGTTTCCATGGCACCCAGTGAGGAGGGTGGTGGCTCTGTCATGGTGCTCATTTGGAGTAGAGCAGATGTTTTAGCCTGAATCATGTCCCCCTCACCCCTGAAATTCGTATGTTGAAGCCCTAAGACAAAATGCAACTGAATTTAGAGATAGACCCTTTGGGATGATTAAGGTAAAATGATGTCTTATGGTCTCTACCCTAACCCTATAGGAGACCGGTATCCTTATAAAAGGAGGAAGAGTCACTAGAAAAAGAGAAAAGTTCATGAGACAGCGCAGCAGGAAGGTGGCTGCTTCTAAGTAATGGAGAGAGGTCTCACCAGAAACCAACCCAGACTGCACCTGGATGTCAGGCTTCCAGCCTCCTAACCTGTGAGAAATAACATATTTGGGAATTTCTATTGTCCAAGTTCTCCATCTTCCCAGTCCTCTGGTTTGAGAGTCTTAGGGCTTTTTGTTCTGCCTTTGCTCGATGGCATTTCTGAACTTCAGGTTACTCTGGTGTCAGGCAGGCCACGATATATTTATGAAATAAAAAAACAAGTGAAAAATCAACCCAAACTCCCAGCTAACTACAAATAGGTCCTAGCCAGTTTATCTCCTTTTGTCTTTCAGAGTCTTATAATAACTGTTTTTCATACTTTATATATTTTTATGTTTAATTTTTAGGAGATAAAAGATGCACTTTGATTATCCTATCTTATCTGAAATTGGAAACATTCATTTACTTTTGAATCCACTCCCACTGGACTTTAATACTTTAAAAACAGTCTCGTCCAAATTACTAAGAGCTTTGTGTTGCTAAATCTAAGGGTGAATTCTCAAGCTTCGTTTTATCCAGACTCTGAGCAACTTTTAATAGTAGATCAGTTACTACCCCTTGACACACTTTCATTTGAAAGCCACACTGTGATGGTTTTCC